>NC_139393.1:15862500-25862500 GCF_054392235.1 Sus scrofa | reverse complement strand
TATTAAAAATACATAAAAGAATTTCAGAAGAGATATTAAAAAGCAAAGACCTATGTGTCTAGTAATTTCGTTTTCATAAAAAATTAATCTCCTTTAATGGGACCTAATCAAACTTACAAGCTTTTGCACAGCAAAGGAAATCATAAAAAAAAAAAAAAAAAGACGACATGGCATGGGAGAAAATAGTTGCAAATGATGCAACAGACAAGGGCTTAACCTCCAAAAGATACTAACAACTCATACAACTCAACAGCAAAAAACCAAAAAACAATCAACCCAATTGAAAAATGGGCAGAAGACCTGAATAGACATTTCTCCAAAGAAGACATATGGATGCTAACAGGCACATGAAAACATGCTCATTATCACTAATTATTAGAGAAATGCAAATCAAAACTACAGTAAGGTACCCCTTCCACCTCACACTGGTCAGAATGGCTGCCATCAGCAAGTCTACAAATAACAAATACTGGAGAGGGTGTAGAGAAAAGGGAACCCTCCTCCACTGCCAGTGGGAATGTCAACTGGTACAACCACTATGGAAAACGGTATGGAGGCACCTCAGAAAACTAAATATAGAACTATCATATGATCAACAATACCACTCAGGCATATATCTCGACAAAATTTTCATTCAAAAAGATCCATGCATCCCTATGTTTATTGCAGCACTATTCACAATAGCCAAGACATGGAAACAAGCTAAATGTCCATCAATAGATGAATGCACTAAGAAGATGTGTTACATATATATAATGGAATACTACTCAGCCATAAAAAAGAATGAAATAATGCCACTTGCAGCAACATGATGGAACTAGAGAGTCTCATGCTCAGTGCAGTAAGCCAGAAAGAGAAAGACAAATACCATGTGATATCACTTATATCTGGAATCTAATATATGGCACAAATGAACCTATCTACAGAAAAGAAACAAACTCATGGACATGGAGAACAGACTTGTGGTTCCCAAGGGGGAGGGGGAGGGAGTGAGATGGACTGGGAGTTCGGGGTTAGTAGATGCAAACTATTGCATTTGGGGTGGATAAGCAATGAGGTCCTGCTCTACAGCACAGGGAACTGTATCCAATCACTTGTGATAGAACGTGATGGAGGATAATGTGAGAAAAAGAAAGATATATATGTAAGACTGGGTCACTTTGCTGTACAGTAGAAATTGACAGAACATTGTAAATCAACTATAATAAAAAATTTAAATATTAATCTCCTTTCAACATTTCGCATAATCCAGTTATTCTGCTGTAAGAGAATAGCCTTTTCAAACAAAGTACTAAAAATGAGGACGCAGGACACAAGAAAAGCCCTCTCAAATAGCCACCATACTCTTGAAGTTGCAAAGACACTTTTTTTTTTTTTTTTTTTTGGTCTTTTTGCCATTTCTTGGGCCGCTCCTGCACATATGGAGGTTCCCAGGCTAGGGGTCAAATTGGAGCTGTAGCTGCTGGCCTATGCCAAAACCACAGCAACATGGAATCTGAGCCGTGTCTGCGACCTACACCACAGCTCACAGCACCACCAGATCCTGAACCCACTGAGTGAGGCCAGGGATTGAACCCGCAACCTCATGGTTCCTAGTCGGATTCGTTAACCACTCAGCCACGATAGGAACTCCCGCAAAGACACTTAAAATGGGCCATCAGGGAGGCAGAAGAAGATGCTATGAACTTTTGGGTCAGAAAAGAGCTGACGTGTTTGCCACCTATGTGTCTTGACAGGCCATCTGCTGGGAAATGCCATTGCTCACATGGTCAAGAACAAGAAAGCCTTACACCAACCTCAAATGGGAGTCTAGGCATGTTTCAAAATGGACAAAATCTTTTTTTTTTTTTTTTTTTTTTTAAGTGCTGCACCCACAGCATACGGAAGTTCCCAGGCTAGGGTTGAATTGGAGCTACAACTGCTGGCCTACACCAGAGCCCAAGCAACGTGGGATCTAAGCCACACCTGTGACCTACACCACAGCTCACGGTAACGCTGGATCTCACTGAGTGAGGCCAGGGATCGAACCTGCATCCTCATGGATCCTAGTCAGGTTCATTAACTGCTGAGCCATGAAGGGAGCTCCCTAAAATTGACAAATTCTTGACAAAACCCATCACCAGCCCAAACCTGATTAATTCCAAAGAAGCGCATACCACAAAATTCCAAGGATGCTTACTTATGACAGGGTCCCAGGATGGAGACAGACCCCCATACCCCGAATGTGACTGGTCACCTCGGAGACCTGCCGTGGACATGGGTACTGCCCAGTACACGATCGATACACTTACCCGGAATGCGGAGCATAAACTAACCCTCTACAAGGACTAACTGCCCTCTGTCAGGGACTCGACCCCCTCCCCCTCCCTTGACCCTCCCCTCCTTCTACTTCGTCGTTCCTGCTACGCGTTACTGCCATGAACTCCATCCAGCCACAGATTCCCGCCACAGATCTTTTGTAAGCTTAGCATCTCCTCGCAGTCAGGGCTGGTGCTACCTTGAGCTCAGCCCGTGCCCCTCTGATGCCTTCATAAATCCCTTTTGCTTTCCCAACTAGGCTTTGCGCATTCTTCCCTTGGCAAACCTAACATTTGGTGCCGAAACCTGGGAGGGAACAGGAAGCAGGTCAGCAGAGCCCCAAACTCCTGGGTTGGCAACTCCGAGAGCAGCAGGCAGGGGCAGCTGGTCCTGGGCTAACCTTGGGATCCCATCCAGGTTTGAGCCTCTGATCTAGGCACCTTCCTGCCAACCCTGTGCAGCCCAGCCAGGGAGGATGGGTGAATTGGGAACTTCGCCTTTCCATTACCAACTCTGTATCCAACACCGGCCTCCTAATTCCCAGGTGAGTAATGGCCACCTTTCTGGGTCTTCTGTCAGCACGGCCATGGGGCCCCGGTTCCTCTGACACATCAGAGCACAACCCGCTTAGACAAACCCTAGCGCTAGGTCAGAAGACTCCGTTGTCACACAGCCCCAGTTCCTCTGATCTGAGGATGCTCACGTCAGAGTGTGACCTCTCTCTCTTCTTGGGTCCACGACTCAGACCTTGGGGATGCCCAGCCTGAGGAGTGGCACTCCCAAAGGTGGCCCCTTACTGACCCTCTGTCCCCTTTCAGTCCTCTCCTCTCAACGTGAGGACCACTTCCTCCACGCCTCCGGGAACACGGCTCTTGGCTGCCTCTTGCAAACTTTAAATACTCTCGGACTAAGAGGAGACATGAGGTCCAAGTGTCTTAAATTTTTTGTCACAGCGCCTGGACACACTACACATTGGATAATGGCTCTCCATGGCCCCCAAATGGCACTTTTGATTTTAATATCTTGCACGACCTCCATAACTTCTGTCGTCGTGATGGCAAGTGATCTGAAGTTCCCTGCTTTCGGGCTTTCTTTACCCTCTGATCCTGACCCTCCCTCGTTGGTCTTGAACCACCTTTCAAACTCTTACCCTCCGCTCACAACCACCTCCCTCTGATTCTGATACCTCGTCCTTTGATCCTGCAGATCATCGTCCTCCCTCGGCAAACCTAACACCTTAGAAGCAAGATAGTTGGGGCGTTTACCCGATTCTGTGTCCTTTCATGAATGCCATTGCACTCAGCTCATGGGAGTCTTATTTCTCTATGTGGATGGGAGGGACTCATTTGACAAGTGGTTTGCAAAGCCATTTTAAGGCCTCTCTCCCGTGAATTGCCAGTGATTCATAAAAGGCACCAGGCAGGAAGTCTAGGACACTCTAGCTCAGGATGGAAACTGGAACAGATACGAGGGAAGGCCTGTCATTTGAGGAAGCTTATTTCCTGGGGATAGAAGTTCACTATGGAGCCATTGGTCATCCAGAAAGTTGATCAACTGATGAATTCTTTGAATGCTTGGAAGTATGAATTTAGAAGGACTTGGAAGGTATTTCCTTTGAGGGCTGGTTTCACCCAGAAAGAGCTCATGGAAGTCAGTCCTGTTACTGAAATAGACACTACTGCATTCGCTTAAGCGGATCAAAAAATTTCTCCAAATCACAGAATATTGTGCAGTTTTATCTGCAGAGGCAAACCTATGCACATGCTCAACTTGGATGTGTTTCTCACAGCTGACACAACCTTTTAGACAAGTGTGCTGTGAACTGTTGCTCTTTCATATGAATTAAAATGGAAAAGGCGGAGTTCCCATTGTGGCTCAGCTGTAACGTCAGCGGTAACGAATCCAAGTATCCATGAGGATGCGGGTTTGATCCCTGGCCTCGCTCAGTGGGTTAACCATCCAGTGTTGCCGCGAGCTGTGGTCTGGGTCACAGATGCAGCTTGGATCCCCCGTTGCTGCAGCTGTGTCCTAGGCCAGCAGCTGCAGCTCCAATTCAACCCCCAGCCTGGGAATCTCCATATGCTGCAGGTGTGGCCCCCAACAGCAAAATAAATAGATAAATAAATTAAATAAATAAAATAAAATGGAAAAGGCATGGATCTTGTAAATTATAACTCCTAAAAGTGTTCCAGAGTAAAGTGACCCAAAGCCAGCACAAGGAAGGGACATGACTCACCAAAGCCCTGTAATTCTAGGCCAGGCCCATATATTTTAGGCTCCTCCTTGAACTCATGATTAAAAAAAAAAAAAAAAAAAAAAAACAAAACAGTAAAATGACAAAAATAGCCAGAATATAATCTTGGAAGGAAAGTTAGTTCTTGGAGCTATGACTGGACAACACAGTTGATTCTCATTTTCCAGCTGGAGATGAGGTGTGGTGCACAGACATTTCTAGCTGCCGACGCAACATCCACTCCCTCTTCTTTTTAAACACAAGTCAGATGAATCATGCTTAGCTGGAACGAAGCCCAGCCATGCCACTCCCCTCTGCCAGTGATGGGTCTAAAGGAAGGTATGTGACCTGAGCTCTAAGAGAGAGTCTGCCAGAAGGTTTCTGGGAAGGATTTTCTTCTCAGGTAAAAGAACGGCTCTCTCGGAGTTCCCGTTGTGGCTCAGCGGTAATGAACCCGACTAATATCCATGAGGATGCAGATTCAGTCCCCAGGCCTCGGCTCAGTGCGTTAAGGATCTGGTGTTGCTGTGAACTGTGGTGGAGGTCGCAGATGTGGCTCGGATTTGGCATTGCTGTGGCTGTGGTGTAGGCTGGAGGCTACAGCTCTGATTGGACCCCTAGCCTGGGAACCTCCATGTGCCACGGGTGCGGCCCTAAAAAGACGAAAAAAAAAAAGGCTCTCTCCCTGCCCTGGATGTACCGCCCTCTCCTCTCCTCCAACACACACGTGCTTGCTGCCTGGGGACACAGAGTGAGGATGTGATGCCACGGACAGCTGTGATCTCCATCTGGTGACCGTGTGGCAACAAGGAGGTGGCAGAGGGGAGGCTGGAGGAGGCTATGTCCCCAACGACACTATGAGCTGCCAAACCAGCCATGATCTTCCACCTCAGCAAATAATAAAACGTCCTTAGAGTTTAAGCTACTGTGAGCTGGGGTTTCTGCTACGTGGAGACCATTGCACGCAAACTAATTGATGCGTGTATTAAAGCATGAATGTGAGGCAGCAGGGCAGAAGCCACTGCCTTGATCTTTTGGAGGATGTCCTATTTCCAGAAAACGGGCTTTAAATTTTCTGACATCAAAAATTGTCGTAATAAAATTAGCACAGAAATTCTTATAAGAGCTGCCCCCGCACCCCCGCCCAAGACTTGCTGGATTGATTAGCAGGTAATTCAATGCATTCACTCATTCATTCCTTTTCTTTCTTTTTGGGGCCGTACCCG
The DNA here is from genome assembly GCF_054392235.1 of Sus scrofa. Lineage (NCBI taxonomy): Eukaryota > Metazoa > Chordata > Mammalia > Artiodactyla > Suidae > Sus > Sus scrofa. The sequence goes on along the minus strand of NC_139393.1, from coordinate 25,856,743 downwards.
TGGCATGTGGAAGTTCCCAGGCCAGGGATTTAATCTGAGCTGCAGCTGTGACCTACACTGGAGCTACAGCAACGCTGGATCCTCTAACCCACTGCGCCAGGCCAGGATCGAACCTGAGCCTCCGAAGTCAACCAGAGTCACTGTGCCACAGTGGGAATTCCACTCATTCATTTTCTTTCTTTTCTTTCTTTCTTTCTTTTTTCTTTTCCTGGGCTGTACCTGAGGCATATGGAATTTCCTGGGCTAGGGGTCGAATCGGAGCTGCAGCTGAGGGCTTACAGCTCACAGTAACACCAGATCCTTAACCCACTGAGCAAGGCGAGGGATTGAACCCGCAACCTCATGGTTCCTAGTCGGATTCGTTAACCACACCTCACAACGGAACTCCGTGTGAGGTTATTCTTATTCTATGATGGAAAGTTGGAAATCCCTATCCTAGATACAATGAAAGTCATAATATGTCCCTAGGGATGACGGTCTTTTATATGAAGACGGCTCATTAAAAAAAACCCAAAACTGTCTTTTACCCCGTTTTCATAAATCACATGCAGCTTCTATTACAATAACACATGACAAAAATACAGGTGCCCATACACAGCTTCTGTGTGTTCCAATTTCAACCTCTGGCAAAGCCATCAAGTATGAAATTTATCTTGAGCTTTTCCTTGACTGGGAGGCAACATTTGCTTTCAAATATTGAATGATCTCCTACCCTCCTTAATCCCTCCTCCCTCTTAAAAAAGCAAGAAATGATCGGACTTTTGATCATTAATATTAAAAAATCATATTGTAGCGGATATTCATTTGTACAAAATAATGAACTCCAAAGGGCCTTCACAGTGTAAGTGCCCTTATCATTGAGAATCGGCAAGCAGGCAGAGTAGAGGCGTGGGCTAGGGGGTTGGCGGGGGTGGGGGCACACTAAGCCTGTGCCCTGGCCCTAAAGACAAATGCCTATGAGGGCGAGTGTGGCATCACAGGTTGGCAGCAAATTGGATGAGCTATGGCCTGTCCCATAGCAGCTCTTGCTTTGGTGGCACAGGTGGACCCCTCTGGCTTAGAAAGGGTTTCTTCTTATTCTTTCAATGGGAACTCCTAGAAAGGGCTTCTCGTCCTTTCTGCCCGAACAGCCCCAGAGACGTATGCACATTTTGTTTTCTGGCATAAGAAATGTGCTCAGTAAATATGTTAAAATATTTGAAACTGTAACCTCAAACACCCTCCTTCCTCTATGTGATGTGATGATCTATAATCATCTTTATATGCATCCTGTGCTATTTTTCTATCTGTATTTATAGTTTCTGACAAGGACCTTTCTCACTGGAATGACCCTTTTCACTAAGTCCATTACTGTGCAACGAAAACACCCAGTGAAAATAAACACTTTTGGAGTTCCCGTCGTGGTGCAGTGGAAACTAATCCAACCAGGAACCATGAGGTTGCAGGTTCGATCCCTGGCCTCGCTCAGTGGGTTAAGGATCCGGCGTTGCCGTGAGCTGTGGTGTAGGTCGCAGACGCAGCTCTGATCCAGCATTGCTGTGGCTGTGGTGTAGGCTGGTGGCTACAGCTCCAATTAGACCCCTAGCCTGGGAACCTTCATGTGCCACTGGTGTGGCCCTAAGAAGACAAAAAAGACAAAAAAAGAAAAAAAGAAAAAAAAAAGAAAATGAGCACTTTACGGACTTCACAGACTTGGGCTAACAAGAAGGCAAATTATTAATTTATGGCTATTTTTTCCTTTTTAGGGCCGCACCTGTGGTATGTGGAAGAGCCCAGGCTTGGGGTCAAATTGGAGCTGCAGCTGCTGGCCTATACCACAGCCACAGCAACACCAGATCCAAGCCGCATCTTCAACCTACACCACGGCTCATGGCAATGTCGGATCCTCAACCCACTGAATGAGGCTAGGGATCGAACCTGCATCCTCACAGCTACTAGTCAAGTTCTTAACCTGTCGAGCCATAACAGGAACTCCAGTTTATGGCTATTTGACTTTATCTTTTATTATCTGACAGTAGCAGGTGGCATAGTGGTTTATACAAACGTCCTGGGAACAATAGATGCTTAATAAATACATATTATATGCATGTGTGGAGGCAGCTTGGCAACAGAATGTAAGAGTTTCAGCTTCTGCACATGATCCTCCCCACAATAAGCTGTCGGCTGGGTGTCTGCTGAGACTGTCCCTGTTATTTCCTGCCAGCCCATAACCGGCAAACAGCCTGGGGGGGCCCAGCCACTGGTCAGCAGAGAGCCATCTCCTAACAGAGGCAGGAAACACATGGCCCTGCTGGCTCCGTGTTGTTCTTCAGTCCCAATCCTGCACCTCCTTCAGCTTGACTCTGATCCCTACCACGGCCTTGGACTGATTTCTGGGGACTCTCACCAGGCCTGGGCTGACCCCTGCCACCATGCCAATGGGTCATGGCCTCTCTCCTGCTCACGGAGCTTTGGCATGGCATCCCAAAGAAAATGATCTGGCTGCAGAATCCATCCAAAGCAACCTCTCACTTTATTAGTCCTTTAGTCGTCTCTTTCTTCCATTTAAATTCAAATGGGAACAAACGATGAAGACTTTTGGAAAATCTGAGAACACACAACAGACTTAATGGAATCAAGAGGCTAGTTCATGAGTTAAGATGGCGTAAGTATAAACAAATCTTTAAGGGGAACCAAATGTTACAATTGTGTGTAGGTGAGTGTCAAAAACACATGTTAAAAACCTCACAAATATGAGTTCCCATGGTGGCCCATGGGTTAAGAACCTGACTAGTATCCATGAGGATGAGGGTTTGAGCCCTGGCCTTGCTCAGTGGGTTAAGGATCCAGCATTGCTGCAAGCTGCAAGATGAAGCTCAGGTTCAGCGTTGTTGCGGCTGTGGCGTAGGCTGGCAGCTGCGGTTCTGATTCAACCCCTAGCCTGGGAAACTCCACGTGCTGCAGGTGCAGCCTTAAAAAGAAAAAAAAAAAAAAAAACCCCACAAATAATTAGTACGGTGCTGGTCACTGGGGACAAGAACCCCTCCTGCTGCCACTTGACACATTGAGCGTATTAAATAGTCTCACAAAACAACTGTTAATTAAATTCAGAGAGAGTGGAGGCAGGACACATTGTCAGGCCTTTAATATTCTCTCCTTTCTGCTTTTGCCTCTTATTTTCCACAGACTTCCAAAGGTTAACAGTCAATCTTAGAATAAATCCAAGCCCAGCCAAGAGACCTCCAAAGCCAAGGAAAAGGTTAGCAACAAAGGCCACCTCAACTGTGGCCAAGAGTGTGTAGATGCTTTGGTTTTGTTGTACACAATGTGGTCCTGGCCAGAGCCATCGACTGTCATGTGCTTTTATTATTATTATTAGTCGCTTTTTTTGGGGGGGCGGCAGCTTTTTAGAGCTGCATCCACAGCACATGGAGGTTGCCAGGCTAGGGGTCCATTTGGAGCCGGCCTACACCACAGCCACAGCAACCCAGGGATCCGAGCTTCATCTCTGGCCTACACCACAGATCACAGCAACACCGGATCCTTAACCCACTGAGCAAGGCCAGGGATTGAACACACATCCTCATGGATCCTAGTTATGTTCATTACCGTGGAGCCACAGTGGGAACTCCAATTATTACTGAATCTAAATGGTCTCTCCTGGCACTTCCTGGCCAGGTGATTTCAGTCTTATTCTCAAGTCGTGAGCTCCGTCCAGAACGCAAAACCTACTTGGCAATTTTTAAAACGACTGTGCTTTCCCTGACAGCAATGGAATTCTCTGAGGCATTAAGCATAACTGGGAAGAGGAAGAGTGGGTAGCAAACCCATCCTTCCACTAGAGTGGGAGAATCAAAAGGGGTTTTTAGTAAGACTCAGGTTCTAGGAAGTTTCTCTTGTGACTTAGCGGTAACAAGCCTGACTAGTATCCATGAGGATGCAGGTTCGATCCCTGGCCTTGCTCAGCGGTTAAGGATCCAGCATTGCCGTGAGCTGTGGTGTAGGTTGCAGATGCGGCTCGGATCCTGTGTTGCTGTGACTGTGGTGTAGGTTGGCAGCTGCAGTTCCAATTTGACCCCTAGTCTGGGAACCTCCATGTCCTGCAGGTGCGACCCTAAAAAAAACAAAACAAAACAAAACAAAAACCTCAGGTTGTAAACATTCCCGGAAGTACTGACCACAACTCCATGCAAATGCATTTAGCATGGGGGAGTTTTTTTTCTGAAAATAGAAATTCTAACGAAATCAGTGCTGGATGGTTTATTAAACCACTGCCAGTGGTTTTCCATTTAGTTTACACTAAAGTCAGGTTATGTCACCAGGCGTCATTTCTTCCAGCTATTCTCATACAGCTGTTGGTTCATCATCTCAGACTCTAATAATGTCATGAAGTCATTGCCTACTGATGTTTACCCTGCGTTTCCTTGACCATTTCCTCAAGGCACATGGAGTTCTTGTAAAACCTGTGTTTTCATGGCCAGCAGGACACTCTTCTTTCGCTTCCAAGAGGCCCAGTATTTCTCTCCTACTTTTTGACAATCAGTGTGAGTCAAAACTATTAACCAGAGTACAAAATAATGCCATAAAGAGAGGCCATGGAGAAGTAAGCTAAAAGCATTGCACACACATGGAGCTGCTTCTCTTTTTTTGCTCTTTTTTTAGGACTACAGCTGCAGCATATGGAGGTTCCCCGGCTAGGAGTCGAATTGGAGCTGTAGCTGCCAGCCTACACCACAGACATAGCAACACAGGATCCGAGCTGCATCTGCAACCTACACCACAGCTCATGGCAACGCTGGATCTTTACCCCACTGAGCAAGACCAGGGATTGAACCTGTGTCCTCATGGATGCTAGTCAGATTCGTTAACCACTGAGCCACGATGGGAACTCCATCACACACATGAAGCTAAGGCTAGTGCGGTATGTCACTCCCCAGTAGAGAGCCCGTGTGGTTTTTTGCCCTAAGGCTCATTGGGTGAGGACCCTTCCAGGCTGCCGCATTGGCTTCAGCCTGAGAGTGTAAAAAACACCCCTTGGAACATGAGAAAAATACATGTATTAAATAACTAGAATGTACACTTTCACTGGATGCATATGCACACATATATTCCTAAAAAAAAATACTTCTTGTAGTGATAAATAGCATTGCAATGAAGTAGGACCATGCAATGTGTAGGGATATGTGGCCAGATATCTAAACTAGTATCAGTTACAGGGCCAGAGGGCAGGACTGGGACTTATTCTTCCTATCTGCTTTGGCACCTGGTCTTTGCATCTTGAAGAAACTCAGGGACTGTGTGGTGAATAAGTGAACCCTGGCCATTTCAAAGCTGCAGAATGGCTCTAGTGGGGCACATGCCACCAAGAATATATAGAAGACAGATGAATAGGTTAAGAAGACACGGTACATATACATAATGGACTACTACTCAGCCATAAAAAAGAATGCAGTAATGCCATTTGCAGCAACATGGATGCAACTAGAGATTCTCATACTGAGTGAAGTAAGTCAGAAAGAGAAAGGTAAATACCGTGTGATATCACTTACAGGTGGAATCTAAAATATGGCACAGATGTACCCATCTACAAAACAGAAACAGACTCACAGACGTAGAGAACAGACTTGTGGTTGCCAAGGGGGAGGGGGAGGGAGTGGGATGGACTGGGAATTTGGGGTTAATAGATGTGAACTATTACATTTAGAACGGATAAGCAGGAGTTCCCGTCATGGCTCAGTGGTTAATGAATCTGACTAGGAACCATGAGGTTGTGGGTTCGATCCCTGGCCTTGCTCAGTGGGTTAAGGATCTGGCGCTGTCGTGAGCTGCGGTGTAGTTTGCAGACGTGGCTTGGATCCTGTGTTGCTGTGGCTATGGTGTGGGCCTGTGGCTATAGCTCTGATTAGACCCCTAGCCTGGGAACCTCCATGTGCCACAGGAGCTGCCCAAGAAATGGCAAAAAGACACGCACACACACAAAATAAAATAAACAATAAAATAGAATGGATAAACTGTGAGGTCCTACTGTGCAGAACCCTATCCAGTTTCCCGGGATTGAACATGATGGAAAATAATATAAAAAAAAATGGATCTATATGACTAAGTCACTTTGCTGTATAGCAGAAATTGGCACACACTGTAAATCAACTATAGTTTAATTAAAATGAAATAAAGTAAAACCCTGGTTCAAAAAAAAATTATAGAAGCCTAATTGTTCTCTTGGAACGTAAGGAAGCAAGTTGGAAAGCAGGAAATTTGGGAGAAAAGACCACTGGATTTTGCCTTGTGAAACATTCTCTTAATTTTAGCTTGTGAAGGCTCTTCTTTTGTGAGCCACAAACTTAGAACCCTAAATACCAAAGGGTAAAGCTCTCTTTCTTTCTCCCCCAAGAATACCATCACAAATCTTTATTGCAAAATTGTACTTGAATTAAGTATTACATTTCTTGCCAACATCAGCTCTATTTCAAAACGGAGAAACCATTGAAATATGTGTTTGAAGGCTAAAGCTTTCTCATGAAATTGAAGGCATCGTTATAAGACACAAATGATGCTAAGGGCTTGGATGTTGAGCTACACGGTAATTAGAAACACACAATCTCTATCATGACTGTAATTAATGAGAGGCTTATAGAATAAAACAGAAGCGAGCTTGGCATTTTGGCTTTCATGTCAGCTCTGCAGGTTCTTCACAGTACGAAGCTGCCAGTTTCCCGTTTACAGCCCGCAGCTCACTCTCCTTACACGGCCAAAGCCCTGGAGGTGTCTCAAGAAGTGTCCTTTGCCTTCGCCCCAGACGGGTCCCCCCTCCCCCATCCTGTATCCCCATCCCATTCATCTCGCTCTATGTCCCATGAGAGAACGCCTTCAGAAGTGCCGTCCTGGGGGGCCTGGGAGGTCGAGGCGGGGGCGGGGGCAGCACAGACTTTGGGATGTGAAGCTGTGCGTGGGTGGCTGAGAGCATCACGACTTGGCTGCCTGGGATGAAGGGGGTCATCCAGACGGAAGATGAGACAAAGTACAGAGACCCTACATTAACCCGGGGCCCCGGGGGCTGAACTGGGGTGAGCAGGGCGGCAGCGAGGCTTCCTCTGTGTCCTCCCAGGGCCTGTGCTGCCTTGGGTGGTGTGACTCTAATTCTTTAGGCCACTTGGGACAGTGTTCCTGCCCATCTGCTTTCCCTGACATCATCGCATCCCAGTTCCTCACACAGTGTACTATTCTGGTTGTGCAGCCAGGCAAGGTCGCTTTTCAGAACCCTGGTTTTTAAGAAACCATGCTTTGTAACCCCACGCACTCTATTTTTTTTTTTTTTTCAGCACCGCACCCTTGGCATATGAAATTTCCCAGGCTAGGGGTCAAATCTGAGCTGCAGCTGCTGGCTTATGCCACAGCCACGCTGGATAAGAGCTGCATCTGTGACCTACACCACAGCTCATGGCAACGCCGGATCCTTAACCCTCTGGGCGAGGCCCAGGATGGAACCCACACCCTCATGGTTACTAGTCTAGTTCATTTCCACTGAGTCACAATGGAAACTCCTCCTTCTATTTTTTCAACCGCGTAGAGTTATAAATTTTCACCATTTCTCTATTTTATTTGTTAGTATAATTTACAAGCACCAACCACCTGACATCAGGGAAATGAATCAAGTTTCCTGAAAAAAAGTATGTAGAGGGAGTTGCTTGGTGGTCTAGCGGTTGACGATCCAGCACTGTCATTGCCGTGGCGCCGGTTCGATGCCTGGCCTGGGAACTTCCGCCTGCTGAGGATGCGGCCAAAACAAAGAAACAAACAAATGAAGCTTGTGGAAGGGCCAGGAGGGAAACAGTTCAGCAAAAGAGACTGATAAGGGGCAGATGAGAGAGGCAAAGGGGAATCAGGAGGAGATCGTGGTTCACTTGGAAGCCAACGCTAGACGGGGCTTCCACACAGAGAGAGCGCAGAATTCAACGCTCGCAAGGGCCAAAGGCAATGGTGGCTGGAAAGGTACCCTCTTGGAATTGAGTGATGTGGAGGTTCCTTGTTACTCCAGCAAAGGCAACTCTGCAGATGAGGGGCGGAGGTGGTAGAGGGGGAGGGGAGCGGGCTGAAGTCATCAGGAGAGCTGAGTGACTGGGGGTCTGGAAGGGGCGTTGGTGTGCGCAGAAAGTTCTTTTCAGAGGCTTCGCTGTGAAAGGGATCCGGGTCCCATGACTTAGAGTGATAGCAAATGAGATCACGCCCGGAAAACCACCAGGGCATGTTGAAGCACTGATGGGAAGAAGCCAGAAGGGAGGGAGAATGAAGATAGCCGAAGCAAAGGAGATAAGAGATGGACCAAAATGCCTGTGAGGAGGGGAGGAGAGACGGGCTCTGGTGGAGCTGGGAGGCTGGCACAGCTGCGGGCGGGCTGGTGCCTCTGAGTTTGGGAAGCTGGAGAAGCTGTGTGCTGGTAGCTTCTATTTTCTTTGGGAAGCATGAGAGTGAAATATTGCCTGAACATATGGGGGAGTGGAGCTTGACATTTGCAGAAAGCAGGGAACTGTATGAGTGTCATTATGGAGGTTTGGCTTAAAAGACTTTTTAAAAAAAAGTCAACAGAATTTTAAAAATTTCCAGACATGTTTCTTTAAATGGAAGTTTTGTGCAATATAACCATCTGTGTGGAGATGATTCCGTATTAGATATGCCAGTTGTGAAAAAAAGAAGAGGATGAGGAAGCTAGATTAATGAAATCCACAGCTATAATTTGGACAAACTGCGGGTATCTGGACATGAGGAGAGCATCCTGCCAATGACACCTTCTAGAACTTGTTCCTGAATCTCTCAGACAGAAGCTGCTTTCCTTTTCCTGGGCTCTGATCTCACTCTCCCTCTCTCCATACTGTCCTTTGCCACACAACAGTCTCACTCACTTGTGTGTGCCTTTCTCCTCTGCCATCTTCTAAGCATCTTCAAGGCACCAGCCCATTGCCCATAGCTGAATGGTGCCATGCGCCTTTCAATACATGGCTGCCATCTTTGAAATGGTTTATAAATTAAGGGGGAACTATTGCTTGATTTTTTTTTTTTTTTTTGGTCTTTTTGCCATTTCTTGGGCCGCTTCCGCGGCATATGGAGGTTCCCAGGCTAGGGGTCCAATCAGAGCTGCAGCCACCGGCCTACACCACAGCCACAGCAACATGGGATCCGAGCCGCGTCTGCAACCCACACTACAGCTCACAGCAACGCCAGATCCTTAACCCACTGAGCAAGGCCAGGGATCGAACCTGTACCCTCATGGTTCCTAGTTGGATTCGTTAACCACTGCGCCACCACAGGAACTCCTGTTGCCTGATTTATACAGACTGGCCTGATACACAGTGAGGCAGACTCTCAGGGCAGGAACAGAGCTATCTTTGTAAGCACAAAAGATTTCCAGAAACAGCCCCACACCACCAAATGGGTGGGCTAGACTTGGAAGCAACATGCTCTTGACATGGATGGTATCTCCACTTTTGTTTTATAATTTCAAGAGAGCCCCAAGCAGCCCAGCAAAGAAAATTCAAGGAAATGAAACAACTCCCGCCCCCCTGCTCCTATTCTTCTGAGATACAAAAGACAGATAATTATCTAAAGTAGTTCCCAATATGAACGACACAGAGAGGTGACCTTTGAGGCTGTGGTAGAGTCTATGCACGTCAGTGCTTTGAGCAGAAGCAAAACAATGTCCAGGCGGAGGGAACGAACGCTCAAGACAGCCAACTCCTGCTCGCCCTCACATTACACAGACCATAAATAAAGAGAACTAGTTTCACAGGCAGCCAGACCTGCACGGCTCCGACTCACCCCGAGGGAGTGATAAAATTCTCCTGCTGGTAGACTTACACAAACCGAGAGGCAATGAATTTTTTTAGGATACTCCCTTTGCTCAAAGTTTTCAACCTGAAAGATGGCGAGGCTAAAACGGAAAAGAAATCAATCTGGCAAAAAAAGGTCATCATTCAAAGTGTTGGTAGAATAACTGAAACCTACAGGAGAACAAATGCAGTGATTTGAAAGCCATATGCTCGCGAGTTAAAAAAACACTCCATTTCTAGCTTTATCTAGGGCCTATTATTTTTTTTTTTTTCTTTTAGGGCCACAACCGTGGCATATGGAGGGTCCCAGGCTAGGGGTCGAATCGGAGCTGTAGCCGCCGGCCTACACCACAGCCATAGCAGCACAGGATCCGAGCCGTGTCTGCAACCCACACCACAGCTCACAGCAACACTGGATCCTTAACCCACTGAGTGAGGCCAGGGATCGAACCCGCAACCTCATGGTTCCTAGTCCGATTCGTTTCCGCTGTGCCATGACAGGAACTCCCTAGGGCCTATTTTTAAACACACTAGATGAGCTTTATCTAGTCCTATTTTTAAACACACTACATGAACTTTATCTGGTGATCTGGCTATTTAATGCTACAATGGGAGCGTCTGTCCAAGATCTGATTTGTTTATATTCAAAAAAGAAGGCAGAATAAATTTCAAAGTCCAAGGCTTCTTACAGATTTATCTTCTGTTTGGTGGCAACTGCTACCGGATGATGAGTCAAACCAGTAGATCATTCTGGTGATGATGAAACTTAGATTATTTTTGGAAAGTGATTTTTCCAATTTATTGAAGAAAAGTATCCAAACAATTAGTTGCCATAGTCTATTTTTTTGTTTTTTGTTTTTTCGATCCCACAAAAACAAAGAGGACAAGATCAAGAAGAACATGTCAAAAGGGAGTTCCTGTTGTGGCTCAGTGGTTCGTTACCCATGGGCCCGACTAGTATCCATGAGGATGCGGGTTCGATCCCTGGCCTCACTCAGTGGTTTAAAGGATCTGGCATTGCTGTGGCTGTGGTGTTAGGCCGGCGGCTACAGGTCCGATTTGACTCCTAGCCTGGGAACTTCCATATGCTGCAGGTGAGGCCCTAAAAAAGACAAAACAAACAAACAAAATAAACAGGTTGACGGGAAGCAGGAAAGCAGCCGCGAAGTTCTCCTCTTTAGTCCTGATCTCTGATAACCACTGGGTATCAATAACCTGCTTACACAGAAAAGCACACTTGCTGTTCTAAAGAATCCTTGTTTTCTTCTAATATATGTAAATATATAAAAATATATACATATACATATTTAAAAAATATTCAAGCACCTGCTTGAATGAAGACAGAGGACAAAGAAGCATAGCAGGGAACTTATGTTTGTTGTTTGTGGCAAGATCTGGATAAAAGGGTTGGGGGCACTTTCGGGGGGAAGGAGTGAACTAGAGTGAACGCCTTGAGTAAGAATAATATTTCTGGAGTTCCTGTCGTGGCTCAGTGGTTAACGAATCCGACTAGGAACCATGAGGTTGCAGGTTCGATCCCTGGCCTTGCTTAGTGGGTTAAGGATCCAGAGTTGCCATGACCTGTGGTGTAGGTCGCAGATGCAGCTCGGATCCCACATTGCTGTGGCTCTGGTGTAGGCTGGTGGCTACAGCTCCAATTCGACCCCTAGCCTGGGAACCTCCATGTGCCACGGGTGCAGCCCTAAAAAGACAAAAAAAAAAAAAAAAAAAAAAAACATTTCTTGAGAACAAAGGTAATCTCAAATATGAGTAAAACAAAATAAATTAGAACCAAAATATTAATTCTATGAAGAAGAATTAGTTTTCAAAGCATCTAGAGATGACTGTTTCTAAGAAAAATTATAATGCGAGTCAAGGTTGGGTAGGTTATTTCACTTTGCAAACTCTTCAGAACATAAGGCTTAGGGGACCTGCTTTGGGTCACGCAGAACAGGTCAAATTCGTTTGGAATTCTAAATCTTATGTGTCCTGGCTCAGCTTTTCTGTAAAGAGTTATAACGTTTATTTACTGGTGAGGTGCCAGTATTGCTGTGGGGCTGATGATTAGTTTTAATATGACTGCCATGCTCTTTTTATTAAAAAAAAAAAAAAAAAAGCAAATTCCATCAATCTTGAGAGAGCCTGATCATGGGAATAACGTCTCCCATGGCAACCTCAGAATTTCAGGTAGCAAGCTAGCCCTGTTAATTTGCATTCAGACTGTGTGGTGTTCTAGAATGCATTACGGGTTTATAATGCAAAGAAGACGTTTATGAAAAAACAGTAAGTGGGAGGTGGGAAAACCTTTTCCTGGTATGCATATGTTTTCTATGGTCATATATTGGAAGGATCCTATAAAATCGTATTCTATATAAAATAAAACAGAGATGAAATGACTAATAACTAGTTTATCATAGGTCCTGCTGTGCTGAGACCTCTCCCAGGTAATGTCTGTTGTCCCGGTGTACTCATTAATAGCACCCCTTTCAATCTTATACATGGAAGTTATATGACCACGCTATAATAACCGAGCATGAAGGTAGAACCCAGCCCTTTGGAGGAATTTATTACTCCATTTGGGTATTGAATTAAATTTCTTTCTTTTCCTTTTTTCCTTCTTTCTTTCCTTTCTTTCTTTCTTTCTTTCTTTCTTTCTTTCTTTCTTTCTTTCTTTCTTTCTTTCTTTCTCTCTCTCTCTCTCTCTCTCTCTCTCTCTCTCTCTCTCTTTCTTTCTTTCTTTTTTCGTTTTTTTTTGCTTTTGAGGGTCGCATTTGTGGCATATGGAAGTTTCCAGGCTAGGGGTCAAATCGGAGCTACAGCTGCTGGCCTATGTCACAGCCACAGCAATGCAGGATCTGAGCCGCATCTGCGACCTACACCACAGCTCACGGCAACACCGGATCTTTTAACCCACTGAGCAAGGCCAGAGATGGAACCCGAAACCTCATGGCTATTAGATTCATTTCCACTGCACCACAAAGGGAACTCCTAAACTCTGTTTCTAAGCAGCGATTGCCACGGGCAACACGGTTATATACAGCTCATCATTTGATAGAAGGATGTATACATGTTTGTCTGTATTTGCCTATAAAAATCTGTTTATTCCAAGACTCACAGACACAGAGAACAGACTCATGGTTGCCAAGGGGAAGGGGGTGGGAAAGGGATGGACAGGGAGTTTGGGGTTAGTAGATGCAAATTACTACATTTAGAATGGATAAGCAGTGAAGTCCTACTGTATGGCACAGGGAACTGGATCCAATCTCTTGGGATAGACCATGATGGAAGATATACGAGAAAAGAAATGTATATATAAGTATGACTAGGTCACTTTGCTGTATAGCAGAAATTGGCACAACGTTGTAAATTAACTATAATTTTTAAAAAGTAACGATAAAAGAAAAAAAGGGAAAAAAGGAAAGAAGAGTATGAGAGGAGTTCCCGTCGTGGCTCAGTGGTTAACAAATCCGACTAGGTACCATGAGGTTGCAGGTTCGATCCCTGGCCTCGTTTAGTGGGTTAAGGATCCGGCGTAGCCGTGAGCTGTGGTGTAGGTTGCAGATGCGGCTTGGATCCCGCGTTGCTGTGGCTCTGGTGTAGGCTGGTGGCTACAGCTCCAATTCGACCCCTAGCCTGGGAACCTCCATATGTCGCGGGTTAGACCCTAGAAGAGACAAAAAAAAAAAAAAAAAAAAAAAAAGATTATGAGATGTTGGAGCCAGTTTGCTGGGATTCAATCCCTGGCTCTTGACAGTTGTTAGCTGGGTTGGTATCTCATCTACTGAATGAGGATAACAATGAGGATAACCTCATAGAGATGCTGTGGGGGTTAAAAAGGGTTAATACACATGCTCGCTGAGAGCAGTGCCTGCCACACGAAGTGTTATATGTGTTCGCTATTATTACTATTGTTTTACTTTCTGAGAGTCAAAAAGGTATCGCTTCGTACAAAACACGCATTTTTTCAGTAGAGATGTGCCCGATACATATCAGATGAATCTCAGCCCTGGGAAAAGGTCGCTCGGGATTTTAACCAAGGATATTTCTGAAATTTACATTGAATGAGAATTCTACAGTCATAACAACACTCCCGTTTCTTCGAATAACACTTGCATCCAATTCTTATACTAACACTCATGTTCATTCATGACCTCACACAGGAAGTTCAGTGTTGCTGCAAGCATTACACATACCAAACTGATGTTTCCTAACTCGGGCGCTCTCTGCCCAGAATGTGGCAGCCCCTTTATGGCTCTGGCAGCTGGAATGAGACCTTGATGACTTCTGAGCTCTTGAAAACATGTTTGCTCTGAGCTACAAAAGACATGCCCCGAAGGGGACACAAAATATTTCCAGCTGTACGGCTGTGCCCAGCAAGACTCGAGAGAAGTGGAGACCTTAAGAAATAAGAATAAAAGATGCCAAAGTGCCAAGGAAGAGGCAGTTCTTTGCCTACAAATTCCAAGCTAGGATTTGCTCTTCAGTCTGTTTTACTTGTTCACGTGTTACATTGAAAAAATTTTCTTTTAAAATTAGATAGGAGCTCCCACTGTGGCCCACGGTAATGAACCTGGCTAGTGTCCATGAGAATGCGGGTTCAATCCTGGGCCTTGCTCAGTGAGCTAAGCATCTGGCATTGCTATGAGCTGTGGTGTAGGTCACAGACGCTGCTCGGATCCTGAGGTGCCGTGGTTGTGGCTGTGGCATGGGCCAGCTGTGGCTCCAATTCAACTCCTAGCTTGAGCACTTCCACATGCCGTGGGTGCCGCCCTTAAGAGCAAAATAAAATAAAATAAAATCAGGTCAGAGAAGATAAAATGTGCATCTCCCATTTATTTTATATTCTTCTGAGAGCATCTGGAAGAAGAAAAGCATTTCCAAGAATGCAAAGGAGAAAACGCATACTATTTTTCTTCTCGTTAAAGCTTCGGAAAGAATTTGCCTGATGTACAGGTGCAGAGTGGAACAGTGGAAACTGATCTTGCTGCTGGGCATTCATTCATTCACATTCATTCAGTGAATACGGATGATGAGTGTCTCCCACGTGCCCGTGCCAGGCGCTGGGAAGACAGTGTAAACAATACACCGGTGACCCCTGCCCTCATGCTGTTTGCAGTCTAGGCACTTCACATATATTATTTTGAATACTCAGCATGCGCCACATTAGGCACTGTTATTTCTCCTTTGCAGGCCAGGAATCAAGGCCTGGAGAAGTTAAGCAACGTATTGTCACATGGCTATTAATGGGGGGTGCTAGGAGCCAAATCCTAGTCTGTCTCATTCCAAAAGCCAGGTTTGTGGGATTCTTTTTACTATCTCACACTGTCTTTAAATGATAAGTATCTCACACTATCTTTAAATGATAAGCGTGTTCCTGAGAGTTACAGAATTCAATGCTTTATAAATGCGTCATGGCTGAAGAAAGTGAGGAACGGTTCTGAAAAGCAATCACTTCTTCCTTCTTCGTTCATATTACGTTTATAGAAAATAAGGAATATCCGTTCTTTGGACCCCGGTTCCTAGCATCTCTTCCAGAAGGTTAGGAAAATATAGTATTTAATATGTAATCTGAACCAGTTTTACACCCGACCATCCTGAACGTGATCTGAGGACTCAGTGCTTGCTCTGGGGGTACAAAGCTGATGGTGTCACTCACTGGCCATAGGACATGAGGTATATCACAAAAAGAGATCTCACATTTTCATCTGTGCAATGGGGCTAAATGCCTATCACACGGAGAGCTAGAAAGAGGAAATGGAGGGCAGTAAATAGAGTGCTTACCAGTGGTGGGCACGCTTTAGTCCCTTCTCTTTGCCCCCCCTACACACACCAGCTTTTTTTTTTTGTCTTTTTACCATTTATAGGGCTGCTCCCACGGCATATGGAGGTTCCCAGGCTAGGGGACTAATAGCAGCTGGAGCCGCCGGCCTACACCACAGCCACAGCAATGCGGGACCCAAGCCCGAGTATGCAACCTACACCACAGCTCACCGCAACACTGGATCCTTAAACCCACTGAGCAAGGGCAGGGACCGAACCCTCAACCTCATGGTTCCTAGTCGGATTCGTTAACCACTGCGCCATGATGGGAACTCCAACACCAGCTTTTCTAACAAAGGGAGTAAAGCATATCTCTGTTTAGGGAGTTCCCTGGTGGCCTAGTGGTTAGGAGTTGGCACTTTTGTAACCAAACAGGGCCCGGTGGGGCCCCTGGGCAGAAACGCCTTTCGCTGGGGGAATCTTTAGTTACTTAAGTTGGTGTCATGAGATCTCAGCGTGAATTCTGAGTTGTCCTAAAATATCAGGTGCTAATAATCTTGAACCCACAGGCAATTGTGCTCAGGGTGCCTAAAATGTAGCTTACGGGTGATTGTGTTTAGGGTGGAATCAAATGAGGAGAAGCACAAGGAAGGGCTCCAAGCTGTTCAATTTTAACGTGTTCATTTCTATTTTACTTTTATTTTTTTATTTTTTCTATTTTACTTTTCACTTTTCTAGGGCCGCACCCGCGGCATATGGAGGTTCCCAGGCTGAGGGTCTAATCAGAGCGGTAGCCTACGCCTGAGCCACAGCAACGCGGGATCCGAGCTGGATCTGCAACCTACACCACAGCTCATGGCAACGCCAGATCCTTAACCCACCGAGCAAGGCCAGGGATCGAACCCGCAACCTCATGGTTCCTAGTCGGATTTGTTAACCACTACGCCACAACGGGAACTCCTAACATGTTCATTTCTAAAAGAAGGATAAGCAATATAACTTTTCTCTTAGGTGTATAAGATGCTTACCATTATGTGTAATCCTTTTTTTTAATACTCAATGAATTTATTACATTTATAGTTGTACAATGATCCCCACAAGCCAATTTTATAGGATTTCCATCCCACGTCCCCAGTGCATCCCCCCACCCCCCAAACTGTCTCCTTTGGAAACCATAAGTTTTTCAAAGTGTGTGAGTCAGTATCTTATTATGTGTAATCCTTAAGGGGGAACCAGGATCCTGCCCCGAGGCTGTGCTATTGTTGCTTGACTGTTCCTCCCCTGTCTTTGCATCCCCTTCCTACTCTGATCAGCACCTGTCTAAACCTACGCCTTAGAACTCAGGGAAGGCCAGGGAGGCTGAATGAGGCCCGTTTCCTAAGAACAAGAAATGGGGGATGCAGAAAGGCTTTTGTGGCCAGGAGCCCCAGAGAGGCCTGCTCTGTTACATTTTCAAAAAAAAAAAAGAGGAGTTCCCGTCGTGGCGCAGTGGTTAACGAATCCGACTAGGAACCATGAGGTTGCGGGTTCGGTCCCTGCCCTTGCTCAGTGGGTTAATGATCCGGCGTTGCCTGTGAGCTGTGGTGTAGGTTGCAGACGCGGCTCGGATCCCGCGTTGCTGTGGCTCTGGCGTAGGCCGGTGGCTACAGCTCCGATTCAACCCCTAGCCTGGGAACCTCCATATGCCGCGGGAGCGGCCCAAGAAATAGCAACGACAACAACAACAAAAGACCAAAAGACAAAAAAAAAAAAAAAAAAAAAAAAAAAAAGAAAGAAAGAAAGGAAGAAAAGAAAAGAGAAAGAAAGAAGCATATCTCTGCTTAGCACTTACAGACAAAAAAAAAACCTCCCCCGGAAATGTCCCTGAGCCTGAATCACTGACTTTGATGCCCTGAGCGTGGTACAACCTAGGATGGAGATCAGGAAATGTATGCTCCTGGCATACATTTTTTTCGGATGACTCAGGTTTAGGTGAGGGAAGAAGGGTTGGAGCAGATAATCCCTAACCCTCAAGGAATCTTCCACTTATGCAAATTAGGTAAGGATATATAAACACACTGACGCATACCTACGGATGAATGCAATTGAAAAAAGCAAAGCAAAGCGAGCACATGTGTTTGTTTCAAAGACTGCTGTTTGAAATGGCCCTCCTGAAAGTATCCGTATTTAGTTCATTCATTTGATGAACAAATGGTGGGTGTCCAGTAAGTCCTGTGTGCTAGCCCTGGGCCTGTGGTGATAGACAAAACAGCAATGTTTCCTCCTTTCAGTTTTGATATCACACGTGGAATCAGTCACAGTCTCTGCTCTTTTTTTTTTTTTTTTTTGGTCTTTTTAGGGCTGAACCATTTAGCACATGGAGGCTCCTGGGCTGGGGTGGAATCCAAGTTGCAGCTGCTAGCCTACACCACAGCCACAGCAACATGGGATCTGAGTCATGTCTGCCACCTACACCACAGCTCGTGGCAACACCGGATCCTTAACCCACTGAGCAAGGCCAGGGATCGAACCCACATCCTCATGGATACTAGTTGGGTTTGCTAGCCACTGAAGCCACGACGGGAACTCCAGACGCCCTTTTAAAATTTTATTATTTTATTATTTTGGCTGTGTCTGAGGCACGTGGGAATTTGGGGGCCAGGGACTAAACTCACGCCACAACAGTGACCTGAGCCACCTCAGTGACAATGCTGGGTCTGTAACCTGCTGAGCCACCAGGGAACTCCAGATTTCCTTTTTGGTTTTTTTTTTAAGCCGTGTAAAAAATTCTATTGGAATAATTTTTTTTTCAAAGCTTGAGATTATATTATTGAAATGTTTAAAACATTTCTCTCCTTTTTTTTCTGCCAATAACCAAGCCCTTTTCCCTCACAGAAAAGAACCTTGAGTTTTGAAACAGTTCTTCCCTTGACATTAGGGGGTGGGCATTATTTCCCCTAAAAGTAAACAAGGGAATAAAAACAAGGTGACTCAAAGGATGAGGAAGTATGTTTTTCTAGAGAACAAAAGATCCTTTCACAGTATGTCAAAGACTTAACTGTGAACTTTCCTGAATGTAAACCCTGTTCAAATGGCAAAAGGAATTTCATCTATGTCTATAAAAGGTTCTGCACAATAGTTCTTGCTTGAAGCTCCATTTCCAGGCAGTAAAATAATCTTTTTTTCAAATGCTTTGCACAGAGACCTACAAACATTGAAAAAAATGGTCCCAGGCGCGATACAACTATAATTACCATCATAATAGCAATAATAACACATAGATCAGAGAACTGCTGAAGGCAAGCTATGTCATAAAATATAAGAACCTCATTTATGCCTAGAATCTTCAGGAATAAAGACGTGCTTTCTGAGAAAGTTTACAATCGGAGGCCGATGCTTCCCAAAACTTATAGGGCACTGATTTTAAAACCAGATTGTGTTATGATCATAGGAGAGGAATATTTATATTTTAAACTGACAGGAATTACGAGATGTCAGCTAAAACTGTTTCAGTTTTCCTACCTTAACGTTTTGGCCTTCACAGGCCTAGTTCTAATAAATTTAAAATGGATGCTGATAATTATGTTTATAATATTTACTAGAGGAGCTCCTGTTGTGGCTCAGCAGGTTAAGAACCTGACGAGTATCCATGAAGATGTGGCTTCAACCCCTGGCCTTGCTCAGTGGGTTAAGAATCCGGCATTGCCTCAAGCTGCAGTGTAGGTTGCAGAGGCGGCTCGGATCCAGTGTTGCTGTGGCTGTGGTGTAGGCCTGCTGCTACAGCTCCAATTTGATCCCTCGCCTGGAACTTCCATACGCCGCAGGTGCAGCTGAAAAGGGGAAAAAAAAAATTAATAGAGCTCTACGCTATAATCAAATTATATGATTATTATGGAAATGCCCGAAATCATTCTTACCCATCTGCAGATTTTGCAGACACCTCATGATCACCATTATCAGCCCCAAACCCACTGCAGGCAGCTGCTAAGGCTCTTTCTCCCATCATTATGGAAGGATTGCACAATTTCTAGGATATGATCTATAAGGAGTAAAACTCAGGGTCAGAGGATGTTGAGATGTCATTTGGGGTTTTCCGTGGTCAAATGGTGACTATGCAATGAGAATGATTTGTTCTACAGGACCCCGTGGCGTGCGAAGGGGGTGGGCAGCAGCAGGGTTCATGTGCCTCTGAGATCAGCATCTGTGTGACACTCCTCCCTGTCCCCACAGCCATGGGTCTGGGCAGCCTCTGTTCTCTCCAGGACCATGGGAGGAACATGTGGTTTAGTCACATCCTTGAAAAAGGAGCTTGTTGCTTCCTCAGCAAGAGAAGGGGCCCCGGGAGAGAGGGGGTCCCCAAGGAGCTCCTGAATAGTTTATTCCAGGTGGAGGAAAGAGGGTATGACATTGAGAGAGGGTGATGGCATCTCCTGGCAGCCACCCCTGGCTGGACTGGAGAGAGGCATGAGATTTCATGTTCCTGGGAGGGAGGGAGTCAGGCAGAGGAATCATAAGGTTCATGCTGTAAAAATAGCAAGAAAGAACCATTCCTCCTGATTCTCGATTCCTCCGGATACCCGATTCCTCAGTTCCCCCGTCCTAAGTTAAGGAGGAGTCCCCCAAATACAGAAGTGCCTCTTCCGTCCGTCCTTCCTTCCTTCCTTCCTTCCTTCCTTCCCTTCTCTCTTTCTCTCTTTCTCTCCTTCTTTCCTTCCTCTCTCTCTTTCTTTCATCTTTTTAAGGCAGCATCCACGGCATATGGAAGTTCTCAGGCTTAGGAGTCGAATTGGAGCTGTAGCCACCGGCCTTTGCCACAGCCACAACAATGTGGGATCCGAGCTGCGTCTGCCACCTACACCACAGCTCACGGCAATGCCAGATCCTTAATCCACACTGAGTGAGGCCAGGGACGGATCCCAATCTTCATGGATACTAGTCAGGTTTGTAACCCACTGAGCCATAACAGGAACTCCAGAACTGCCTTTTCAACTTCTGCCATGAGGTGAACATATAATCTCAGATAAATCATTTAATCCTTCTAGGGCTCAGCCTTTTTAATTATTTTAATTTTTTTGGTTGCGCCTGTGGCATGCGGAACTTCCTGGGCCAGGGATTGAACCTGTGCCACAGCAGTGACCCAAGCTGCTGCAGTGACAATCCTGGATCCTCAACTCTCTGAGTCACCAAGGAACTCCCCTGGGGCTTAGTTTGCATATCAGGATTGGTCTTGTGATTTCTGAGGTACCTAAAGTTATTAACAATGCAAAATATTTTGGGACTAACACATACATACTTCTGTATAAAACAGATGATTAATAAGAACCTACTGTATAGCACAGGAAAATCTACTAGTTTGTAATAGCCTATATGAGAAAAAAGAATGGATATATTTACATGTATGACTGATTCACTTTGCTGTATGCCTTAAACTAATACAACATTGTAAATCAACTATACTCCAATAAAATTAAATTTTAAAAAAGACACGTCAAAGATAAAAAGAACAGCAAATAGTTACTGAGTGCTAATTTATTTATTTTTTTTTTAGGGCTGAACCTGCAGCATATGTTAAGTTCCCAGGCTAGGGGTCGAATCAGAACTGCAGCTGCCAGCCTACACCACAGCCACAGCATAGAGGATCCCAGCCACATCTACGACCTACACTACAGCTCACGGCAATGCTGGATCCTTAACCCACTGAGTGAGGCCAGGTATTGAACCTGCGTCTTCACGGATACCAGTCAGGTTCGTAACCTGCTGAGCCACAATGGGAACTCCCTGAGTGGGAATACTTACCATACGCTAAAATATGCCTGGATGGTGTATATTAATATTTGCCATATGCTCTACACATGGATTAGCTCATTCATCCTTACAGCTCCCTTTTCCAGAGTTATCATTCCCATTCAGCGTGAAAAGACTGAGGCTTGGAGAAGTACAGTAAGTCACTCACAGTCACACGGCTAATACCGAGTGGAGACAGGATACAAAGGCTGGTCTCTCCAGTTTCAGTATTGGTCCTTTTATGAGTTTTGCCAGCTTGCCCCCGTTTCGTGATTTACCATAATAAACAGGTGTGAGTCACTCTTTCAAAAAAAGAGGACATTAGTCTGGGACCGGAAGAGTGAACTGGATATAAGCCACGATTTTGCTCCTTGGAGGAGAGGAAGTTTGGCTCCTTCCTTCAGCGTTTGTCTGCCCTATCTCCCTTCCTAGCATCTGGCAGGGAGGAATGGCCAGCCTGACTTGGTAAAGGCCAGGATATCCACTGGGCTATTTTCCAAGTGTGCAGTCATTCTGCATTAGATGTGTAATAGGCTCCCTGGTAGTTCCTGCTTTGGGGAAGCCAGCTGACCCGTTTCTGACTTCTCTCCTTGAGGGCGATCCAGCCGGTCTTGTTCTTTTTCTTTCTGCTCTACCTCGCCTGTGCTTGTACCTGAGAGGGGAGGTCAGGCTGGGGCTTCTGCAGGGAGGCCTGAGGGTTTAAGGGAAGGAAGCAAGAAGACCCACTTCGGTCACAAGACCTAAGTTTTGTTTGTTTTTATTTCTCCCGCATCGAGGATAGCTGGGTACTGGTCCACTTACTAATAACTTGGGTATATATTACACTGGTACTTTGGGTCCTTTTTGCCTAGTTTTCTTATGTTTACAGCTCCCTTGGTTTGGAATCCTGATGAGAGAATGTGTAAGCAATAAGTAAGACATTCCTAAGCCCTAGGGTAATATAATCTGATATCCTTAAGATCTCAGGTTGCCTATAACAAGTACAGAGACTGAGTCAGTGACTTCAAAAATATCCACAAAAGAAAGCTCAGGCCCAGATGGCTTCATCATTGAAGCCTACCACACATACAAAAGAAGAATTAATAACAATTCTTTGTAAGAATCGTTAGAATTGTTCACAAGGACCACTTTTCGACTGATTCTATGATGCCCGTATGATCCTGATACCAAAACCAGAAAAAGACATCAGAGGAAAAGAAGGCTACAGATGATTATCTTTTATGAATAGGGATGCAAAAACCCTCAACAAAATAATAGCAAACCTAAATGTAGCAATATTTTAAAAAGGATGATACACTGTGATGAAATGGGTTATATCCCAGGAATGCAAGGTTGGTTTCACATGAAATTCAATTAATATAATACACCAGATGAAGCAATGAAGGGGAGGAAACCACGTGGTCATCTTAAAAGATGCAGAAAAGGCATCTGGCATAATTCAACACTCCTTCATGCTAAGAACATTCAATTAACTCGGCAGGAAGTGAACTTCCTCAAACAGATAGAGGGTGTCTACAAAAAACCCACAACTAGCATTATACTTAATGGTGACAGACTGAGTGCTTTTTTCTTTGATGAGTAAAAGGACAAGGACGTCCATGCCACACCAGTTTAGCATGGTACTGGAGAGTCTAGCCAGTCAGGTAAGAGACTGAAACGAAAGGCATCCAGATTGGAAAGAAAGAAGTAAACCTACCTCTATTTGCAGATAACATAGTTTTGTATATATAGAAAATCCTAAGGAACCCATTAACACTATTAGAACTAATACACAAGTTCAATGAGATTTCAGGATACAAGGGCTCAATGATAAAAGTCAGTTGTATCTCCATACATTAGCTATGAACAATCGGAAAAGGAAGTTAAGAAAACAATTCCAATGACCATAACATCAAAAGGAATAAAAGAGTGCAGAACTGACACTCCAAAAACTATACAACATTCTCAAAAAAAAAAAAAAATTAAAGACCTAAACAAATAGGACATCCATGCTCATGGATCAGAAGACCTGTTTAGATTGCTCTACAGTCTGAATATTTCTGTTCCTCCCAATTCACATGTTGAAATCTTTTTTTTTTTTTTTTTTTTGTCTTTTTAGGGCTGCACCTGTGGCATAGGGAAGTTCCCAGGCTAGGGGTCAAATCGGAACTACAGCTGCCGGCCTATACTACAGCCACAGGCATGTCAGATCCGAGCCAAGTCTGTGACCCACACCATAGCTCACGGTAACACCGGATCCTTCACCCACTGAGTGAGGCCAGGGATCGGACGGGCATCCTCATGGGTACTAGTGGGATTCGTTGCCCCCGAACCATGACAGGAACTCCATATGTTGAAATCTTAATGCCTGATGTGATGGTGTTAGGCAGTAAGGTCTTTGGGAGGTGCTTAGGTCCTGAGAGTGGAGCCCTCGGGAATGGGATTACTGCCTTTATCAACGAAATCCCAGACAGCTTAACCCTTCCGCTGTACGAGGACAACATGAAAACATGCTGAACCAGGAAGAGAGTCTTCACCAGCTTGAACCACGAACACTCTGCTGGCTTAAGTGGTTTAATTTTTTTTAATTATTGATAATTTAAAAAATTTAAAATTATTGATAATTTGGTAAGTATAATACATACTAGGACCCAGGAGAAATAAGTATGAGGAAAACACAGTCCCTGGGGAGTTCCCATTGTGGTGCAGTGGAAATGAATCTGACTAGTATCCATGAGGATGCAGGTTTGATGAGCTGGGGCGTAGGTCGAAGATGAGGCTCAGATCCCAGCTATGGTAGGCAGTTCTTTTTTTTTTTTTTTTTTTTTTTTTTTTCTTTTTGACTTTTTTTTTTCTAGGGCTGCTTCTGAGGCATATGGAGGTTCCCAGGCTAGGGGTCTAATTGGAGCTGTAGCCCCCGGCCTACGCCAGAGCCACAACAACTCGGGATCCGAGCCGTATCTGCGACCTACACCACAGCTCACGGCAACGCCGGATCCTTAACCCACTGAGCAAGGCCAGGGATTGAGCCTGCAACCTCGCGGTTCCTAGTCGGATTTGTTAACCACTACGCCACGACGGGCACGCCCTGGGATGGACTTTTGAGATTGATGGCTGTTACCCACAGAAACAGGAAAGAGGGAACAGGGGCAGGAATGGGCTGCGGTTGGCTGGCACCTTTAATTACAAGGGTATTGCTTTTCTTTCATCCTATAATTTCCAAAGGTTGCTTGTAAAGAAGGGATGCTATTTTTTTTTTTTCTGTTGACATGCACTTCCAATTTTATGATGTCTATTAGTGGCAAAACAGAATTCACTTCCAGTAACCAGGCTTATGTCAAACCACAGAATTTTAGAGCTGAAGGAAATACAGAATGTACCAGAATGCTTGATGCATGCACTCGGCCTTGTATCTGAGAGGAGCGACCTTCTCCCACCCATGGTTGCTTGCACAAATTAGAACGAAAATTAAAATCATTCTGCAACAAACATCATGCCTTGTATCTGAGAGGAGCGACCTTCTCCCACCCATGGTTGCTTGCACAAATTAGAACGAAAATTAAAATCATTCTGCAACAAACATCATGCCGCCACAAAACTGGTTGGGTCAAGAAATAATCTCATGCCTTGGACTGTTCATTCTAATCTATGTAAATTATAGTCAAAATGATTCAACCTTCCTCCAATAAAACGGGTTGTTGTATATAATCAACACGATCCCTAAAATTTCCAAACTTATTTCCATAGCTCTTTCTGAAATTTAAAATTAGTTCTCCATGCTCTATAATCCTTCTCCCACTTATTATGCAGGGTTGTGACCATAAGTACTAAAATCTCACTTTCAAACTCTGCTCCACAGTTTGCAGAGCACTTGAACATAGGCCTCCATTGGTTTTCACTGTTTTGTGAGGTCGCTGCGATGCTTAGATGCATTTGACAGATGGGGAAACGCGGCTTCAGAAGGGTTAAGTGACTCGCCTAAGATCACGGGATACAACTGGAAATCAAAGTCTGCTCTGGCTACCTGGTTCACAGGTGTTCATTCTGCAGCCACGACAAGAGTCGGAAAAACAAGGGGACGGGAGATTAGATCTTTGCCAACCTAGGCAACAGTCAGCCAGTGAATAGTGACCCACAGAAACAAAAGATTCAGCCTTCTAGAAAACCCCAAAGAAGTCTGCAGCTTTTATCATCCCTCTGAGGGTCCTCCTGAAAGCTGTAAATGACCAAATTAATTATACGTTCACGTACGGATTCACTGCGGCATCAAGAATGTATCGAGCCCTAATTGGGTGTCAGACTCCCAAGGCGACGCCTGAGTGGGACTTGAACTGTGCTCTTGGCGAGTCTGCCTGAGTGGGACTTGAACTGTGCTCTTGGCGAGTCTGCCCTTCTGACACACATCAAAGAAAGAGATCACTGTGTGACCAGGGCACAGGGGTGCCACAGAGGGAGGGACAAATTCTGCTAGGGGTGGATGGGCTGGAGCCATCCACTCAGAAGTGGGTGGGGGGCAGTCCATCCAGAGGGGACATCATGAGGGAAAACAGGGGTCCTGGAAATGCATGTTTAAGAGCTGTGTGGACAGGGTTCGAGCTTCATTCTTTTCATTCTTCTTATGGCTGGAGAATTTTGCTTGGTCACTCATAAGACGCATAAACAGTCAAAAACACTCTGGGCCAGATAAGATTTGTTTTTTTTTTTCCCAACAATTCAGACAGTTACGCTGCTCCTTCTTGTGACTTCAACCTCATACAAAACTGAAAATACATATTTGATAGTCTCTGAGATTTCTTAGAGGACATGCATATAACTTAGGGAAGGAAATATAATTTTTACCTTTTTATATCTGGATAATATTTTGAGATGTTTGTTTTTCTCCCTTTATTTTCTCCTGGGATTTAAGCAGGTTCTATTTTTAAAAATTTATCTCAGGGTAGGTATGTCACAGGGCAGAAAGCAGAGTGAGACCGTCTCTTTTTGGCTCTTGTAGTCTAAACCAGAGACTGGCAAATATTTTCTGTAAAGAGCCAGATGGTTCATATTTTAGGCTTCCTGAGCTATATGTCCAGGTTGTAGCTACCTAATTCTGCACTTGAAGTGCAAAAGCAGCCACAGATAATACATGGAAGAATGAACAGGGCTGTCTTCCAATAAAACTGTATGGGCACGGAAATTTGACTTTCACATAATTTTCATGTGTCATGAAATATAGTTCTTCATTTGTTTTTTTTTTTTAACCATTAAAAATGTAAAAACTGGAGTTCCCCAGTGGTTCAGCAGGTTAACGATCTGAGGGGTGTCGCTTCTATGGCTCTGGTTACAGCTGTGGCACGGGTTCGGATCCCTGGCCCGGGAACTTCTGAATGCTGGGGTGTGGCCAAAAACAAACAAACAAAAAAAGTAAAAACTATTCTTAGCTCGTAGGCCATACAAAAACAGGTGGTGTCATTTGCCAATACCTGTTTTTTTTTAAATTTTTTTTTTTTTAATCTTTTTGCCTTTTCTAGGGCCGCACTCACAACACATGGAGGTTCCCAGGCTAGGGGTTGAATCGGAGCTGCAGCCGCCGGCCTACACCAGAGCCACAGCAACGCGGGATCCGAGCTGCATCTGTGACCTACTCACTGCAATGCCGGGTCCTTAACCCACTAAGCGAGGCCAGGGATCAAATCCGCAACCTCATGGTTCCTAGTCGGATTCGTTAACCACTGAGCCACGACGGGAACTCCGCCAATCCCTGTTTTCAATGCCTAATGCATCAGGAGAACTTGAGAGAACTCGTGGAACAAGTAATGCAAATTCACCAACCCAGGCAAGTTACTTGGAAAAGCTTGGAAGGAAATGGAGCTTCATTGCTTGATGCCACCCCCACCTCCTCCCCTACCCCCAGCTAATTTTCCTGCCAAAATTCCAAATGAATGAGATTTCATTTGAAAATCTGGATTTTGAGTATCTAGAAAATGAGTCTGCATTTCCCCGTGGCAACAGCTAAGTAGAGACTGCCTTCCCCATTGGGGCATTAATTCCTGTTCACCGCAGACTCTCCAGGCCTGTGTCCCCTGCCCCACGCACCCTGCCCTCTGCAACCCAGCACCCAAAGCATTTGATCTAAACTCTGCTGTGCAGAGATCGTCTCCATTGAAAGAGTTTGGGCCCTAGAGAAGCTATGTGGTGAAGAGGAATAAAAACGTGCATATCCGAATCAGAGCAATTGAGGCTGAAATCTCAGCTTTGGTCACTGTTAGAAGAGGGACCTTGGGCAGCTTACTCAACCCAACATCAGAACGAGAGCAATAAACCATAACCTGAAAGGGGGGTTGTGATGACACGGGAGAGAAGGTTACTGAAAGCAGCCAGCACATTCTAAGCCGTTCATAAAAAAAGAATCACCAGAGCTGGACAAGACGGCCGAGTGGAAAGGTCTCGAATCGCTAGGATGGAGACGTTCTTTGACGTCTGTCCTAACGTGAGATCCTGTCTTCACTGTTGCCTTCTGTGGAATGGCCTAAAGGATCAGTTTCCAGGTCTATCTCTTTTTTATAGATAAAGAAATTAAGGCCCAGAGAGATGACAGGACTGCCCAAAGCCACTCATTAGCGGTGGAACCCAGAAGATGATATGGATCTCTCAGTTCTTGACTGGAGGAGATTTCTCTGTATTCCATGACCTCACTAAAAGTTTTGAATCCTTTTCATAAAAGCCTTTCATTTGATAAGTCAAAAGGTCTTCTAATGGAAAGAACATTGATTTGAGTCTTTGGGCTCATCTGATGACACTTTTTTTTTTTTTTTCTTTTTACGACCTCATCCATGGTATATGGAGGTTCCCGGGCTAGGGGTCCAATTGGAGCTGCCGCTGCCGACCTACACCACAGCCAAGGCAATGTCGGATCAAAGCTGCCCCTGTGACCTACGCTATAGCTTGTGGCAATCCTGGATCCTTAACCCACTGAGCGAGGCCAGGGATCAAACGTGCGTGTTCACAGACAGACACTATGTTGGGGTCTTAACCTTCTGAGTCACCATGGGAACTCCCTGACTACACTTTTTAATGATAACCTCCAAATATAGTGAAATGGCCACAGTCCTTAGTTGTTAGAAGTTATCTTGTTCCAAGCTCACAGACACCCTCGTGTGGTCACTAGAAATAATAATTCCAGCCAAATGATCAAGAAAAATCTGGAGCGATTTAAAGGTGACAATGAAGTATAGAAAGATCAGGAGATAAGTGTTAATATACTAATAAAAAATTACCATCGTTATATTCTTTTAGGCCCTTTATCTCCCTCAGACCAAATCTTCAAGGAGACTTAATAATGGATGGTTACTTAGGCTTTGTTCACAATACAAATCTTTGTTATGTGAAGAAAAATATTCAACCTATGTGGTGGCTATATTACCTCAGATCTTTGTAGATTTTCCTCCACTATCAGTGACATTCTGGGACGTTCTGAGTGCAACTGCCACGTGTTGGAGGATCGGAGCCAAGGTAGTTAAACCAGAAGGAAATACTGAAAATCTGCTGAAATACTTCCTATCAAAAGTAAGCACAACCCCATGGGTGGGAGCAGAAGTGTGAGGGCATATTTACTCTATTTATTTATTTATATTTGTCTTTTTAGGGCTTCACCTGCAGCCTATGGACGTTCCTGGGCCAGGGGTTGAATCAGAGCTGCAGCGGCCAGTCTATACCACAGCCATAGCAACATTGGATCCGAGCCGCCTCTGCAACCTATACCACAGCTCCTGGCAATGCTGGATCCTTTACCCACTGAGCAAAGCCAGGGACTGAACCCGTGTCCTCTTGGAAACTAGTCGGGTTTGTTACCACTGAGCCATGATGGGAACTCCAAGGGTGAGAGCGTATTTAGAGAGAAGCTGGTGAGCTCCAATGTTCAGGGCACTCTGGACAGCCATTTGAGAGGGTGACTGGTGAGTTGGGTAAACGGAAGTAGATCTGAATGTTTCTTTTATTAGCAGTATTAACAGGTTGTCCTAAGTCAACAGCAGGGCCCCCAGATCTGCTCCAGTATTTGTCCCAATCCAGAAAGTCAGCGACGAAAGCAATTGGATTTACTTTCTGTGCCACAAAATAATGATGTACTCAAAAAATGACTGAGGCATGTCAAAAGGATAAGGGAACTAGCTTGAAGGGGTTCCCACTGGCTAAATCTGGAACAATATGAACATTAAAATAACTAAGAGTGGGAATGGACCACACCCATTAAATAAGATAGAAATCCACGAAGCCATACTAATAAAAAACCAATGAACAAAAGGAGAAGGAGCGCACTTCCTTAGCTTAGAATACCAGCAAGACCTGGAGAAGGAATGACAGACCTGGACCAAATCACCATTTGGCAACCACAGTGGTAGTGCCTGGTTCAAGCAGCAATCATCAACGGATGAGAAAATTAATGGATGAAAATTTGATGAGAAACAAAATATCTGCCTAGTCTCGAAAGGCATGCTCACAAAACACACACGTTAATTACAAAGGGGGACAAACAATAACTTCACCGTAGAGAGATACAGTGGCGATAAGACCTTCACCAAATGGTCAGCGTTAGCATCACAGGTAATGAGACAAATGGACATTCTGTGCATCCCTAATAGGACACATTGAGAAAAACACAGCATCATTTCTGTGATGTTCCAGCCAAAGAAGCATAAACTGAATTTGAGTCGAGAAAACATCAGGGAAAGCCAAACGGAAGGAGAGTCTCCAAAATGACGTGGCCTATCCTCTTCAAAAATGTCAAGGTCATGAAGGTCAAAGAAAGATGAGGGCCTGTTTTCCACCGAAAGGTAACAAAGAGGCATGTTAACTAAACTGTATCACGCGATCTGGATTGTTTCCTTTTGCTGAAAAGGATGTCAGTGGGACATCTGAAATTTGAGTAAGGTCTGTGATTTAGCCTTGAAGGCCGTATCAATGTGAACTTCCTGATTTTGAGGTCTGTACTGTGGTTATGGAGGAGACTGCTTCTGTTTTGAGGAAACTGTCACTGAAGTGTTTAGAGGTGATAACCTAGCATGTCCGCAACTTACTTTGAAGTGGTTCATCAAAAATATATATGGAAAGATAAAATAAGCAAACAGTTTTAAGAGAGGTAATTAGATTTGGTGATGAAAAACAAAAGGGTAAAGTTTTTGCCTCTATCTGAGAACAGAAATTATAAATAGAGCTTGGATTTGAGGGTCTGGGGAGGGAATATTTTTTCTTTCTGCTGTTTTTATTATCAGCTGCTTTTGGTGAAGGTACGTATACTCCTATAAAACTCACCAAAGATTAAAAGATACAGTGAAAAACTCAGAGGGATTTTATTTCTATATATTTGTATGTGAGATATAATTTATAATTCCAATGTATAAGTGTAAGTAGTAAATATAAAACAAAATATAAAAATAGATATAAGTAAATAAAAGTATCATAGCTATAATTTTTTTTTTTTTTTTGCTTTTTTGGAGGCCACACCTATGGCATATGGAAGTACCCAGGCTAGGGGTTGAACTGGAGCTGCAGCTACTGGCCTACACCACATGCACAGCAACACAGGATCTGAGCTGCATCTGCAACCTACAGTGCAGCTTGTGGGCAACGCCAGATCCTCAACCCACTGAGCAAGGCCAGGGATCGAACCCACATCCTCACAGACACTATGTCACGTTCTTAACCTGCTGAGCCACAATGAGAACTCCATGTATTGCTGTTTAATCTTTTTTTTTTTTTTTTTTTTTTTGTCTTTTTGCCTTTTCTTGAGCCACTCCCGTGGCATATAGAGGTTCCCAGGCTAGGGGTCAAATTGGAGCTGCAACCACCGGCCTACACCAGAGCCACAGCCACGCAGGACCCAAGCCGTGTCTGCGACCCACACCACAGCTCACAGCAACGCCAGATCCTCAACCCACTGAGCAAGGGCAGGGATCGAACCCACAACCTCATGGTTCCTAGTCGGATTCGTTAACCACTGTGCCATGACGGGAACTCCATTGCTGTTTAATCTTAAGAGCAGTCAGAAGCTGATT
Source organism: Sus scrofa (assembly GCF_054392235.1). Taxonomy (NCBI): domain Eukaryota; kingdom Metazoa; phylum Chordata; class Mammalia; order Artiodactyla; family Suidae; genus Sus; species Sus scrofa. The sequence continues at coordinate 25,825,410 of NC_139393.1, read as the reverse complement.
CTTACCAGAGAGATGTGCAGCTGACTTTTTACACTTCTCAGTAATTATGGGATAGGAAAAAAACACTGCATTTTAGTATTAAGAGTGGAGAGTAACAATAATAGCTATTATGTATTGTTGTGAAATTGGCCTTACATACATGTTGGGGGTTCTATGGATTAACTCAAACCAGACTTAGAACACATGAATTTGTTTCCGATATTATGTCAGGGTTTTCTCTCTCTGGGCAGGGGCTCTTACGTAAACACGATGGCAGAGGGGCTGAGGTCAGGATGACTCACAGTCAAGTTCAGCCCTTTCCCCTCTGGCTATAGCACAAAACCTATTTAAGTGTGAGATTTTCCTCCTAGGGCTCGATAGATGTCCTTGCTCTTTATGGAAAGGATTATTCAAGTCATACCAGCACTGCAAAATAAAAGGCTGGTTAACAGTCTTTAAAACAGAACTATCTAGAAGGAAGAAATAATGAAAATTACCCAATATTAGTTAATTTCTTTTCATGGGGGAAGCAGGAAACCCACTATAATGTCATTGGAACATTGTCAAGAAAAGACTTGACAATTTCTTTTTTCTTTTCTTTTTGTTTTTTTGTATTTTGTCTTTTTAGGGCCGCACCCATGGCATATGGAGGTTCCCAGGCTAGGGGTCTAATAGGAGCTGGAGCCGCCGGCCTACGCCAGAGCCACAGCAACGCGGGATCTGAGCTGAGTCTGCGACCTACACCACAGCTCACGGCAATGCCGGATCCTCAACCCACTAAGCAAGGCCAGGGATCGAACCCGCAACTTCACCGTTCCTAGTCGGATTTGTTAACCACTGTGCCATGATGGGAACTCCAAGATTTGACAATTTCATTCAGAACCCTGGCAACTGGAAAGTCTCCTAAGAAAATGAGAATGTTGGGATTTCCCGTCGTGGCTCAGTGGTAACGAATCTGACTAGTATCCATGAGGACAGGGTTCAGTCCCTGGCTTTGCTCAGTGGGTTAAGGATCTCGTGCTGCTGTGAGCTGTGGTGTAGGTTGGCAGCTGCAGCTCCTACTCAACCCCTAGCCTGGGAATATCCAGCTCCAATTCAACCCCTAGCCTGGGAACCTCTGTATGTCTGGGGGTACGGCCCTAAAAAAAAAAAAAAAAAAGACAAAACAGACACATACACAAAAACCCACAGTGACAGTGACATGTTTTGTAGGCATACAAACATGGCTTAAGTAAGACTGATACTTGACAGGATAAATAAAATCATGGGAACACAGTGGTTTGGAGAGGTAAAGCAACTTCTAAGTAAATGAAATTTCTGGCTTCCTCTGCTCTGCTCTGAAGCTCGTGGGCTTCACACACCTACCCTAGAAATAGCGCACTCTTCTCTCTGGGATCCAGTGCTTTTAGCAGTTTTTTTTGATGGAGGCAGAGAACATTGATGGTTCAGTTATTAGGCAATTCTGGAGGATACATAAGGGCTGTTCTCTGCCTGGAAAGTGAGCAGTAATTATAGAGGAGATCCATTCTTATACCTCTATATTCCTACAGCACAATCCAAAGAGTTTCAAATGAAACTAGTTCTAGAAAATCATTTTAACCCCTAACCTCTGTCTGGCCTTGCACTCTTTGTGTTTAAACTTTTTTTTTTCTTTCTTTTTATGGCTGTACCCGTGTCACATGGAAGTTCTGGGGCCAAGGACTGAACCCAAGGCACAGCTGTGGCAATGCTAAATTTTTCTTTTTAATGATTTTTATTTTTTCCATTATAATTGATTTCTTGAACCCACTGCATTGGGCGGGGGATCAAACCCGCACCTCTGCAGTGACCTGAGCTGCTGCAGCCAGATTCTTAACCCATCATGCCACAGCAGGAACTCCTGGGTCAATTTCTGAACACCTCATTCTGTGGATTTACGTGTTTGGCCTTTTGCTAATATCATACTATCCTGATTATTGTAGTTTTGTGACAAATCTTAAAATTGCATAGTATGATTCCTCTATCTTTATTCTTCTAAAAAACTGTTTTAAGTATTTTAGTTCTTTTGCCTTCCCATATAAATTTTATTTTATTTATTTATTTATTTATTTTTGTCTTTTTGCCTCTTCTAGGGCTGCTCCCGCGGCATATGGAGATTCCCAGGCTAGGGATCCAATTGGAGCCGTAGCCACCAGCCACCGGCCTATGCCAGAGCCACAGCAACGTGGGATCCTAGCCGCGTCTGCAACCTACACCACAGCTCATGGCAACGCTGGATCCTTAACCCACTGAGCAAGGGTAGGGATCGAAACCCGCAACCTCATGGTTCCCAGTTGGATTCGTTAACCACTGCGCTACGACGGGAACTCCTCCCATATAAATTTTAGAATCAACACGTCTATAAATCAAATCAGTTATAAAAGTCAGCTATAAAAAGTCCTATTGGGATTTTGATCAGAACTGTGCTAAATCAGTTTGGAGAGAATTGCCAACTTTATTATGATTGAGTTGAGTTTTCCAATTCATGAACTCGGTATATTTCTCCTTTTATTCAAATCTTTGATTTCTCTCACTAGTGTTTTGTAGTATTCAGCATACACATACATGTACATAACTCAGATGAATCCTTCACCCATTGTACCACAAGGGAATTCTCAGGTTTACAAGTTTAATAGCATTTTTAGTCTACCCTCACATCTGATTAACAGCTTGGCTGCGTATAAAATTCTAGGTCAGAAATAATTTTCCTTGTGTCATTTTCCCTTTAAGATCCAAGGCTGCTGTGGGGAAGCCCAATGCCATTAGGACTTAGAATACATTTTATAAAACCTGTTTCCCACATCCCTCAGGTTTGAAGTTTTCGGCCCGTTCTCTTTACCCACAGGGTTCTAAAATTTCAAGTGGATATGCCTCAGTTGTGTGTGTGTGTTTCCGTTTGTTGTATCAAACATCTGTTCTTTAGTTTAATGAAATTTTCTTAAATTTCTTTTGGGGTCACTTCCTGGCCTTTCATTTTTCTCTTTCTGAAATTCTTATTAGCCAGCTAAGACTTACCTTCTTTCTTCTATTTTCAATTTTCTGTCTTTTGGGAGAGTTTTCTAATGTCCAATCTCTTCCATAAAAACTTATTTCTGCTACCCTACCCCTCTTTTTTTTGGCCATGTCCACAGCATGTGGGAGTCCTGGGCCAGGGATCAAACCTGCACCACAACAGTGATCCAAACCACAGCAGTGACAATGCCAGATCCTTTAACTTCTAGGCCATCAAGTGCTACCACTTTTTAATTTCCAAGACATCTTTCTTATTTTCTGAAGGCTACTATGTTACAATAGCATCATGGTTCTGTTTTAAACATTTTCTCCTATCTCTCTGAGAATATCAGTTGTCACTTTGTGACATGCTTTTCTGCATTCTCTATCATCTCTATTTCTCTGTTCGTTTGTTTGGATTTCTATCTTTTCTATATGACATTACCCATTAATATTTAAGAATAAGGCATTAAAAGCGGACTGAACTTTTTTTTTTTTTTTTTTTTTTTTTTTTGCATAAAAGCAAGGCTTGCCAACAAGTTGGTCTTCTTGTAAGATTTCTAGGGTCAGCATCAGAAAGCCTTTTCTCTTGGGCATGTCAGTTTCTCTTGGGCTTTTTCCACTCTCCTCCTTAAGGAGTATAAATACGGATGCCAGCTCCATGAGATCTAAATAAGGAAAGCAGACTTTTGCTTCACCTTCTTGTTGGCTAAATGGTTTCACTCCTGTCCTAAACTGTGCAAATCTCCACTGTAGCTCCCGTTTCTTGCAGGGGTAAAGGAGAGCTGGTGGCCCAGGTGTATCAGATGGAGGAGAAAAACCTATGTTTCTAAATGGCCTCTATATGGGCTTTCAACTCATTTTCCAATTTTTAGGGCCTCCCTGCACTCTGATCTTGGAACATGGTGCCTCCAAGTCCTGATGCTTTATGCGCTTCTGCAGAGAAACGCTTGTTCCTCCTCCACTGGAGGAATGCATGTTAGTCCTCTCCAGTCCCTAACCTGTGTATTTTCCAATCCTCCAAAGCGCTGCTGCATCTCCAGTTCTCTGTTCTTGCGGTTTTGTACCTTTTAAAATCCTTTATTAGGCGTTCCTGTTGCGGCAGCGCAGTGGATTAAGAATCTGACTGCAGCAGCCTGGGGTGCCGCGGAGGTGTGAGTTTGCTCCCTGGCTCAGATTCAGTCCCTGGTCCAGGAACATCCATAAGCTATGGGTGTGGCCTCAAAATTATAAAAAAAAAAAAAATCCTTTATTATCCTTGTACTGGTATTTTGGCAAGAAGCAAAACTAATCTTGTGTATTTGATTTGTCAGGAATCCCTTTCCCCCTCCTTAAACATCAGACACAGGTATTATTTTATCTTGGAACCCCTTCCAAAGATACAGTTAAGTTATTCTTTGCTGTTCTCTGGTCCCTTAATGATGTTTCCATCACTCTCTTCACCACACTGCACCACAGTTTATCTGGTTGCAGCTCTCCTTGACTGTAAGATCCCTGTGACTGGGTCTGTCTCTTATTTCTCTGTCCCAGTGTGTCTATGTGATCAACATATGTTAATTAGATAAATAATGGATGGGAGGAACTATTCAAAGAGAGTGGTTAGAGATGGCTCTGTGGCTTGAACTTGGAAGGAAATAGAAAATAAAAAGAGAGAGGCATTCCCATTGTGGCTCAGTGGGTTAAGAACCCGATGTGGTCTCTGTGAGGGTGCAGGTTCAATTCCTGGCTTCACTCAGTGGGTTAAGGACCCAGCATTGCTGAAAGCTGAGGTGTAGGTCACAGATGTTGCTGTGGCTGTGGCGCAGGCCAGTAGCTGCAGCTCCAATTTGACTCCTAGCCTGGGAACTTCCATAGGCCACAGGTGTGGCCCTAAAAAGACCAAAAAATTTTTTAAAAAGAGAGTTTTAGAATGTTATAAAGAGAGACAAAAGGAGAGGGCATACAGAAAAACTGCAAAAGACAGCTCCAAATTTGGCTTGCTCTTTACTGTTCTCAGGACTCAGGCTAAAGATGATGCATATTTCACTCTGTGTTTTTTGGTCCTGTTCTAATTTGTCTTTTGAACAAGGCCAAACCCTATAATCCTCCACTGACAATTGTCCTATCATTGATTTTCTGCTTTTCTTCAAGCTGACAAGTTTAGGCAGAGACCATTTTTTCAATGCCTTTTTTGGGCCTGACAAACCTTTTCCCAAACAGGATTATAAACCAACCTCACTTTTAACACTAAGATAGATGACGAATTATGTAACTCTTTGGGTCATGATTTAATACTAGGTGTTTGGGTAACACGGCTTCCTCTTAACTTGGCTTTGTTTCCATAGAAATGCTAAAGAATTCTGTAGCCCAATAGTAGCTAAATTCCAAGTTTCTAACTTTTCTTTGTTTACTGAGTACTTTGGGCCAGGTATGAATGCATTTCATTCTTACAACAACTTGGGAGGCTATGATGGTATTGTCTTTATATTTTGATTGGAAAGTGAGGATTCGAAAGAGTAAGTATTTTGCCAAAGATCACATAAAAAATGGCACGTGGATTTGAACCTGGGTTTGACCACTTCGAATTGTATGCTCTTAAACAACAGACTATATCACTTATGAATAAAATTACATTTTGGGGGGGGGGCGGGCTGTGCCTGTGGCATGTGGAAGTTCCTGGGCCAGGGATTGAACCACAGCCATAGCAGTGACCAGGGCCACAGCAGTGACACCACCAGTTTCTTAACCCAAGGAGTCATCAGGGAACTCCTAAAAAGTTGCAATTTTATCTACATATATATAGCAGCAAGGTTTTATTTCTATAGCCATTGTGTGATGTGTTGATTATTCACAACAATCTATACAATGAACTCAGAACCACAAAAATTCTAGAGCCATTGCTTGTCAATACATTCATTGCATTTGATATTTCAATTTATAACGGATATATTACAGAATGAATTTGCTTATTTATTTTTTTATTTATGGACGTGCCCTTGGCTTGTGGAAGTTCCTAGGCCAGGGATCAAACCCCGTGCCACAGCAGTGACCCACCCATTGTGGCGACATCAGATCCTTAATCCACTGCCCCACAAGAGAATCTCTTTTTTTCTTATACTTTAAATAAATATTACTAAGATTACTTCTTTACTTGCTGATTATACGGTTAAACAATATGCACTGGGAATACAGTACCATATAAAATAATGATCTTAGGGCCTGTCATAAGAGAAAGGAGTTCAAACACTTTTTTTTTTTTTTCTTTTTAGGGCTGTACCCATGGCATACGGAGGTTTCTAGGCTAGGGGTCGAATCGGAGTTATAGCTGCCAGTCTACACCACAGCCACAGCAATGCGGGATCCGAGCCTCATCTGCGACCTACACCACAGCTCATGGCAATGCCAGATTCTTAAACCACTGAGTGAGGCCAGGGATCGAACCCGAAACCTCATGGTTCCTAGTCAGATTCCTTTCTGCTGCACCACAACAGAACCCCAGAAAGGAGTTTAAATATCTCTGCTGCTGATCTGAAAAGCAATTTCCCAAGGTTAGGCCTTGTCTAAACTGTAAATGCTAAATGATATTTCTTTCTTTCTTTTTTCTTTTTTCTTTTTGGCTTTTTAGAGCCACATCTGTGGCATATGGAAGTTCCCAGGCTAGGGGTCAAATTGGAGCTGCAGCTGGCAGCCTACACCACGGCCACAGCAACATAGGGTCTAAGCTGCATCTGTGACCTACACCACAGCACACATCAATGCTGGATCCTTAACCCACTGAGCAAGGCCAGGAATTGAACCCACATGCTCCTGGATACTAGTCAGGTTCATAACCCGCTGAGCCACAACGGGAAATTCCCAATTTTCATAATTTATAGGATTATCTTTTTTTGTTCGATATGCACAAAAGTTTAATGAAAACTCATAAGCTTATTGTTTTGATTGAGGGGGTTGTTAACTTAATTTTAGTTATATTTAGCACTTACTGACAACTTTGTGATCCAATGGAAGCATCATTTCTGGAGGAATGTAAAATCAACTGTAAAAATTTCCTTCTTATAGTGTTTATAAGACAGGAGGCCCAAACACATGAACCTCTGCGTGTCATCCTACTTAAGCACAGGCATCTCTCTAATTCTTGCCTCAAACTGACCTCCTGGTTCAAAAGCATGGCCAGTCTATAACTGGGACAACTGCAGGCTTCAACATTTCCCAGAGATGACATGACAGCATCTCATCTGTGTTCTCAGTACCTCTTCTCCTTTTCTTTTGCCTTCCTCTCTTCTTATCCACATTTCCATTGTCTTATTTCTGAAGGACTTTGCTGTTAGGGACCTGTCATAATTCTCCTTGGGGAGTTAGTTAAAGGCTTGAATCAAGCCAGGGGCATGCTGAAGCCAGATTGTACTAGTTTGCGAGAAATGTTTGCTAAATACTCAGAAATTTTGTGGGCAGACTGTTAACGTTTGGTAGCTTAAAATCAGCCATCGTGGAAGTACTGACATCTTTAAAATTGGCAAACATTATAATGGGCCCCCCAGACAGCTGGTTTATCAGCATATGACTGGTATTGCACGCTCCAGGGGATCTTGCATTTTCATTAAGTACCCTTGAAAACCTTATTCGAAATCTAGATTCAAAATGAATGTCTATGGCTGGAATTTCTAATAAACAAAGGAAAAAGATCATCAGAGGCACTGCCCAAGTGTTACCATAGCTAGATCACCTTTTGTTTTTTTTTTTCTTTTGAGAGCCGCACCGGTGGCATATGGAAGTTCCCAGGCTAGGCGTCAAATTGGAGCTGCAGCTGCAGGCCTACACCACAACCACAGCAACACTGGATCTGAGCCACATCTGCAAACTACACTACAACAGCTCATGGCAATGCTGGACCCTTTAACCCACTGAGAGGGGCCAGGGATTGAACCTGCATCCTCATGGATACTAGTTGGGCTCGTTACCACTAAGCCACAATGGGAACTTCCCTGCTAGACCACCTCGATGAAAAGCAGTTCTACTGACACATCACTAAGGAGATATAATGGGATAGTGTAAAAAAAATTTTTTTAAGCATTGCCTTTCTGGGTCTAAGAAGATTCCCAAAGATATATGTACATAAAACGGTCCTGTAGAAGAGTATTGCTCTGTAAAAATGAGCCACTGAATCAGACTGTTAAGCATTTTCAGAATTACGGACCAAAGCAGAGTGAAGTATAAGAGTGGACTGTGCTCCTTAAAAAGAACAAAGGCCCAGTGTTCACAGCAGCACTATCTGTAATAGCCAAGACATGGAAGCAACCTAAATGTCCATCCACAGAGGAGTGGATAAAGATAGGGTATAGATAGACACACACATAGGAACACTACTCAGCCATAAAAAAGGGTAAAATAATGGCATTTGCAGCAACATGGATGGACCTAGAAAGTATCATACTACGTGAAGTCAGTCAGACAGAAAAAGACAGACATCATATGACAGCGTGGAATCTAATAAAACATGATACAAATGAACTTATTTACAAAACAGACTCACAGATCTCCAAAACGTGGTTACTGTGTCTGGTTACCCTTCTGGTTACCCAAGGGCAAATGGGGGAGGAAGGGTAAATTAGGAGTTTGGGATTAACAGAGACACACTACTATCTGTAGGATAGGTAACCAATAAGGACCTAGCACAGGGAACGCGACTCAATGTTCCGTAATAACCTATGTGGGGAAAGCAGCTGAAAGAGAATGGATGTGTGTATGACTGAATCACTCTGCTGTACACCTGAAACTAAGAACCTTGTCGATCAACTCTACTTCAATAAAATGTTTAAGAAAGAATAAAGAATTGCAAACGTCCACAGAGGATCCGGAGCTAGCATAGGGAAAAACTCTCTCTATATATACATACATATACACACACACACACACACACACATACATACATACACACATATATAATGCATATATTATATACACGCATATATACACATATAATACATGTATTATTTATACACACACATATAATATATAACATGTTGTATATATAGAGAGAGTGAAAAACTAAATTTACAAATAGAGTGCCAGTTAAGCAATCTCGTGGTTTCCAAAACTGAAATTGGGCCTTAACATCTTACTGAAATCTTAAAAAAAATCTGTTGGACTTGTGGTTAAAGAAAAGGCCGGGTCCAGTTACCTAAGTATAGCAAGGGATATTTACTCATCTTCCTAGAATGTCTTCCTTAAAATATTAGCGGTGCCTAATATAAACTAATTATGTTTTCTATGCCTCTATTTTCAAATATTTTCTGTCAGCTATGTGCTATGTACCAGGCACAGTCTTAACCGTAAGGCTGAATAAGTTCCAGTCCCACACTGTTTCAAAGAGGCTATCAATTTTTAAATTATATAGAGAGATTCTACCAGTAATATACAAAAGATGTAGTTTCTTTTTTTTTTTTTTAGTTTCTGATTATTTATTATAATTAGACAATAACATTTGAAAGCTGTAATCTTTTAGCCTTTTGTTCCCACAAGAATAGTCACCAGGGAGTTCCCTTCGTGGCTCAGTGGTTAATGAACCCAACTAGGATCCATGAGGCTGTAGGTTCAATCCCTGGCCTCACTCAGTGGGCTAAGGACCCAGCGTTGCTCTGAGCTATGGTGTAGGTCACAGATGAGGCTCAGATCTGGCATTGCTGTGGCTGTGGCTGTGGTGTAGGCTGGCAGCTGTGGCTCTGATTTGACCCCTAATCTGGGAACTTCCATATGTTGCCAAGTTCTGCCCTAAAAAGAAAAAAAAAAAAAAAAAAGAATAGTCACCAGGAGCTTTTAAGAGAAGACTTGATATCTGAGGAAAACCATGGTGTAGCTTTAATAGCCTTCTCGCGAAGAATTCAAATGTAACTAAGTAAAAATATGAAAACTATGCTTTATAAAGAACACTATAAAACCTAGTCAGAAAATTTTTGCTCATGATTAACCTATTCTTCTGAAAATATAGAGTCTAAAGGTAGAAAATATGGACTCTAAAGGTAGTAAACATGAATTTTTTTTTAATTTCTTTTTATGGCCACACCTGCGGCATATGAAAGTTCCCAAGCAGGGACTGAATCTGAGCAGCAGCTTCGACCTATGCCACAGCTGCAGCAATGCCAGATCATTTAACCCACTGTGCGGGGCTGAGGATTGAACCCGTACCTCCGCAGTGACCCAAGCCGCTGCAGTCAGATTCTTACCCTGATGTACCACGGTGGGAACTCCATGAATTCTTAATAATGGGCTCTTAAGACTGCAGTTACAGTGATACTTTTGAGTCTGTCATTACAGATGTTAATTCTAAGAAAAACACATGTTCCTATCAAAGCATGTAAAATTAATGAACACATTTTATATACACCTCAATAAATACTCTCTTGCAAGCAGTTCACAAGCGGTACTCATTAAAGAAAACTATCACTGGATGCCTGAAGCAAAAACAAAAATTCAAAGCAACAACAGCTTCCAAGCTAATACCTCTAGGAGGCTGAAATGCAGCAACGTCCTGATGGATCATGATAAAGCATGTAACTGACAGAGTTTATCTAACCATCAACAGTTCTTTTGACACCATGCAGAGGCATCGGGGAGACTCGGGGGTTAGTAAGTTGTTTGCCTGGCCTTCACCTTGACCAAAGCAGCATCATGACCAATAGGAACGGCCCCAAACAGGCATTACAAACCACTACCAGCAGGTGTGAGGCTGCCTCACACGACTGCAGTGTAAACCAGGTCTTTGCATTTTTATGATGGAAAGTAAATCTATTCGGCCACTAGATGGAGATGAGGTTACTCTCCAGTGACAGGGCCGCTTGCTGGCTGTCAGCAAGTGATAAGCGTGGTACTGAGAACCTCTTCTCTTTCCTCAATACTCCCACGGAAGGCATTTTCCAAGCTCCCAAATCAGGAGCAGACTATGTTGAATAAAGGGTCCATACATGAGTAATAAGGGAATATGTGTGTGTGAGTATGGCTGGGTCACTTTGCCCTACAGCAAAAATTGACAGAACATTGTAAATCAACTATAATAAAACACTTCAGCAATAGAAAATAAAATTTAAAAAATTATATATATATATATATATATATATATATATAGATGGCTGGGTCACTTTGCTATACAGCAAAAATTGACAGAACATTGTAAATCAACTATAATAAAACACTTCAACAATAGAAAATAAAAATTTAAAAACGAGGAATAGGTTGGGGGATCAATTAGGAAGGTAACGTTTTTGCTTCTTGTTACTATTGCCCCCGGGATGATTCCTATTTAGATTGGGTTGTGCAAACTACTTGTAAATAATAACACGAGCTGGTCAAAACAGAAGCCATTAGATATGCCATCTCATTGTTTACCCAGCAGAGAGAAGGAAGAGGAGAGATGGGACCAAAAATTAAAACAACGGCAGAGCATTTGGACCATGAGTTCCATCTGTTTAGATATGAAGATGCTCATAGCTGGTTTCTCAGTTTGCGTAAGTCTGTAAGTAGAGATTTTCAACATCGACAAAATGGATCAAGGAACATCAGAGATGGAAGGAGCATGTTCGATTAACACCTATTTCAATTTTCCAAATGCAGCTATCATTCAATTCTGACTTATGTAACTTTATTACTAAATAAGTGCTGTTTTTTGTTTTGTTTTGTTTTGTTTTTGTCTTTTTGCCTTTTCTAGGGCTGCTCCGGTGGCATATGGAGGTTCCCAGGCTAGGGGTTGAATCGGAGCTATAGCTGCTGACCTACACCACAGCCACAGCAATGCCAGATCTGAGCCGCGTCTGCGACCTACACCACAACTCACTGCAACGCAGGATCCTTAACCCACTGAGCAAGGCCAGGGATGGAACCCGCCACCTCATGGTTCCTAGTCGGATTCGTTAACCACTGAGCCACGAAGGGAACTCCAAATAAGTGTCTATTATAGGTGAACTTTGACCTGGAAACACAAAGTTACATATTTCCTAGAAAATGTTTGGCTTGTAGAAGCATCAGATATTGCCCTACATAGCTGAATATTTTGATTATTTTGAGATGTTAGATACTATGTTTCTGTTCATTTCTAACTTAATATGTACTCATTCAATAAATAGCTATTACATAAAACATGAAAACAAAGGAAAAATTGAGGCAGTTAGAAGAATTCATTTGTCATCAAAAAGCTTCAATTTAGTATATACTAGTATGAACATAAACAAGCTTTTTTTTTTTTTTTTTAAGGGCTGCAGGGGTGGTATATGAAGTTTCCAGGCTAGCGGTCAAATCAGAGCTATAGCTGCTGGCCTGTGCCACAGCCACAGCAACACAGGATCCAAGCTGCGTCTGTGACCTACACCACATCTCACGGCAATGCTGGATCCTTAACTCACTGAGCAAAGCCAGGGATCGAACGGGTATCCTCATGGATACTAGTCGGGTTCATAACCCGCTGAGCCAAAAGGGGAACTCCCTAAATCAGCATATTAATTGCCTTTGATGCCCCAATCACTATGCTAAAGAACTGGGAACACAAAGATGCACAACAGTGGCAGAGAAGGTATAGGAAGAGAAGAACTACACGGTTAAAACACAAATACGGGTTAATTTTTGCAGCAGTGAAGACCAGTTATCAAAATCATGAGTTAACATTCCTTTCAAAGGTTCTGTTGTGGAAGATAAACTTGATTCAGGCCACAGATCTTGACTATAGGGACCTTTGCTCTCTATAAGGCATGAGAAATTGAAATGAAAGATAGGAAATTCAAATACAATTGTATTTACTATTAGGCATTAATTACTGTAATGAAAAGAGGAGCTTAATTCAAAGGGAGAAGAAACTAATCTTTAGAATAATAAAAGAAGCAGAACCACAGTTGATTAATTTCCTAATGACTCTTATGGAGAGTGACCCACATTCGGTCTGTTGCTGTGATAAATCCATTGCACTTAATGACATGTTTATTTTAGAGTGATACATTTGCTTTAGCTTAATTAAATTAATATATTCATACCCTTTCAAAAGAGTCTGAGGTTGCTGGTTTACACTGGTTTGCAATTTTCAAAACGTTCCTATAAACTAGAAATATGTATTATGCATCCACAAAAATATATATTTTCTCCTTTAAGCAAAATCACAAAAATAAGCACACGAAATAGTACCCATTAATCAGATATCAAAGGAGTCATTTGTGGAAATTTCTTATCTTGTTAACTGTTTCTTTGCTGAGGAACACAGTCGGCAGGAACCTACCTCACTTTTTGCTGGATAAAAATGAAATGTAAACACAGATGTTTTCCTCTGAAGGTTAAAATCAATACATTACAAATAAATAGATCTTTTTTCTTGTTTGTCTTTTTAAAGGGCCGCACCCATGGCATATGGAAGTTCCCAGGCTAGGGGTCGAATTGGAGCTGCAGATCCTGGCCTACACCACAGCCACAGCAACATGGGATCTGAGCCACATTTGCAACCTACATCACAGCTCACAGCAACACGGGATCCTTAACTCACTGAGCGAGGACAGGGATTGAACCTGTGTCCTCATAGACACTAGTCAGATTCGTTTCTACTGAGCCATGATGGGAACTCTTTTTTTTTTTTGGTCTTTTTAGGGCTGTACCCACAGCATATGGAAGTTCCCAGCCTAGGGATCAAATCAGAGCTTCAGCTGCCAGAACCGAGTCACATCTTTGAGCTACATCACAGCTCACAGCAATGCCGGATCCTTAACCCACTGAGCAAGGCCAGGGATCGAACTCGTAACCTCATGGATACTAGTTGAGTTTGTTACTGCTGAGCCATGATGGGAACTCTAAATCCTTTTTCTTCTGAAGCATAATATAAATAAACTACAAATAGAATAAGCCCTTTTGTAATATGGTTTCATATTTACGGGTTCACAGCCTTCCACACTGTTCACATTAGATCCAGTCAGCAGCTGGGTTAGGTGGTTGCTGAGTCATTTCTGGAGCTGTGTGGAGCTGTGAGTTTCCTCCCACTTTGGTGACCATGTCCCATATATTTTTACAGTGTAGGGTTGGGTCTACTTACTATGACTGCCAAATTTCTATTACCTGGAAATAAGGAAGTTGATGAAAACAGCTCTAGGAGATGCCTAATTCTGCTTATCTTCTCTAAAGGTTTTGGCCTTATAATAACACGCTGGGTTTTAGATGCTCAGTATTTGTTTCCTTGGCAGCATGTGGAGATGCTGACGACAACGGTGGACGTGAGACCCGAAGCAAAGGTGGCTCTGGAAGTGGATTAATGCTTAAGCTTAATTAGCAAATAAAAGTGGATGAGGGCATTCGCGTGTTGTGAGGCGAGCAAACCTATATATTTAAGCACGGATCGTCAAAAAAGACACATTTTTTACGTTTTCACTCTCTAGAAGGATAGATCTTTTTCCTATATGAGTCCAAAAATTACGTTAGCTATTTAAGCACATACATTTGCATTGCGGAGCCTGACGTTCTCACGACTGGCAGTTGGCGCTAAATTGATAACTGAAAACCTTAAGAAAGAAGGTCAGTTCCAGTGGTACCTGCATAGGTCTGTCACTTTCTTGTCCAATCATGTTTCTCCATTCCATTAGGGACCGCTGCAGATGTTCAAGTCCAGTTTCCCACAGCCTGATGCAACCACCCATATCAACGGTTATGACGCCACCTTGGCCCCACTCAGCTAGCAGTGCATCTGTGTCCGAAATAGTAGATAGCCATGCGGTATACGGAGACAGAGATTCTGATCTGAAAAGGAAATTCCAGTGTTTACCTGATTGCCAGCCCAGGTCATGAAGCTAGTTTAGCCTGACTTAAGTTCATTAAACTTGCTGTAAAGAATTCCAGTAGTAAGCACACGAAAAGATAAGATACCAACAGGAGGAGTTCCTGTCGTGGCACAGTGGTTAACGAATCCGACCAGGAACCATGAGGTTGTGGGTTCCATCCCTGGCCTTGCTCAGTGGGTTAAGGATCTGGCGTTGCTGTGAGCTGTGGTGTAGGTCGCAGACGTGGCTCGGATCCCGAGTTGCTGTGGCTGTGGCGTAGGCTGGTGGCTCCAGCTCTGATTAGACCCCTAGCCTGGGAACCTCCATATGCAGCAGGAAGCAGCCCTAAAAAAGGAAAAAAGACAAAAAAAAAAAAAAAAAAAGATACCAACAGATCCATCTGTTGGGGAAAAATATATAGTTACACAGCTATTTATTGGTTATTTCCATATCCTGTACTTGTGAACCTTGGGTGACATCTGCATTCACTGTCTGGAAGGAAGGAACTCTAAACCAAATCATACCTTACACACCTGCAGCCCTGGACTTGCTCCTTAAGGGTCTAAGGTCAGTGTTTCTTTGTTTTTGTTTTTTGTTTTTCGGTTTTTTTTTTTTTTTTTTTTTTTTTTGCTTTTTAGCACTGTACTTGTAGCATATGGAAGTTCCCAGGGTAGGGGTCAAATAGGAGCTGTAGCTGCCAGCCTATGCCATAGCCACTGCAATGCCAGATCGGAGCCTCGTCTGCAACCTACACCAGATTCTTAACCCACTGAGTGGGGCCAGGGATTGAAACCCCACACTCATGGATACTAGTTGGGTTTGCTTCCGCTGAGCCACAATGGGAACTCCCAGGTCAGTGTTGAAACGGATGTCTCCTTTATGTGTTTTAACTGCATTTATATTTGATGTTTGCCTTTTCTAACGTAGACAGTTGTATGGATTTATAAGAAGTAATTTGTATATTTCTTGTATTTTATATTTCATACTTATTCATATTTCTGATATACATAGTCATTTTTAGGAATGCAATGTTTGCCTGTAAGAGAGAATTTCATTCTTTTATCTGGCTATAGCTCTCACGATAGAAAAGAAACACAGATTGCAAATGACTAGTGTTGGCTCTCTAAATCTGCCTGATATTTTCTGTATGAAATAAATAATCTAAAGGGATGGTCTGATCTGAAAATAAAAATGTAGCAAACAATCAATGTAGATCTGTGAAAACCACAGAACTACTCTATATTAGATCAATTCTTCTACGAAAGAATAAATCAAGACTATTTTAACTTAATTTTTTTTTAATCTGCCTTATAGTAGATACTAAACATGGAGTGACAAAGCCAGCTACTCTGGGACACGGAAGTCTTAGAAAATGTTTATATAAAGAGGGCAATAACAGTAGGATGGGACCAAGACTTCAGAACTATTTTACAGTACTGGAAGGACTCAAAGAAGGTAAGATGCGATGTAATACAGAATCCATCTCTCGGTGCTCTCAAAAAATATTTCTCTTAGGAAGAGAATTGATAGGTACAGATGGTGAAGTAAAAGGCTATTCAAGAATAACGAAATGGGGAGTTCCTGTCATGGCACAGTGGAAACGCATCTGACTAGGAACCATGAGGTTGTGGGTTTGATCCCTGGCCTCGCTCAATGGATTAAGAATCCAGCGTTGCCCTGGGCTGTGGTATAGGTTGCAGATGCGGCTTGGATCTGGTGTTGCTGTGGCTCTGGCGTAGGCCGGTGGCTACAGCTCCGATTAGACCCCTAGCCGGGGAACCTCCATATGCCGCAGGTACAGGCCTATTTAAAAAAGAAAGAAAGAAAGAAAGAAAAGAAAAATGAAATGGGGAGTTTCTGTCATGGCTCAGCAGTAACAAATCTGACTAGTATCCATGAGGATGTGGTTCCATCCCTGGCCTCGCTCAGGGGGTTAAGCACCCAGCGTTGCTGTGAGCTGTGCTGTAGATCGTAGAATTGGCTGGGATCCCACGTTGCTGTGGCTGTGGTGTAGGCCAGCAGCTGTAGATTTGATTTGACCCCTAGCCTGGGAATTTCCATAGCCATGGGTGCAGCCCTAACACCCCCCCCCCATTGCATTAAAAAAGAATAATGAAATGTATCCACCTGAAACTATGATGTTTGAAATTCTGCCACAAGTGCTCAAGATGTATGAGTCTACTGAGCACAGAACCTACTGGTTGCATATTTAACTCTGCACAATGAAACTTTAAATTCACAAGGGCAATTTCTTCAATGCATCAAAAAAAAAAAAATGCTGAAGAAATCACACATCTACCACAATCTGAACACAAGGTCTAGAATCTCTTCTCCTTTTAAGAAAAATGCAACATTCTCCTTATATATAGTAACAAAGTCTTTAAGAAACACATAGAATTATAATAGAGTGAAGACCAGACTTATATATACCTGCATATCAGAGCTAAGTAGTATCATTTTACAAATGCAAATAATACAAAAATTGGAGGAAAAACATTCTCATTTTACTGAGGGCAAAAGTGATATATTTATTTTGGCCCTGCAGTCTCATATAGTTTTGCTGTATTTTCTATCATTTGAAGTTAGCCATCAAATGGAAAATTCCTGCTATCTAGCAGAATACTAAATTTAAGCAGCTAGGAACAAAACTGAAATCCAGATGGGTTGTTCCCTGGGATTAGACATATGCCAAAAACGGCAATGGTAAATCTCAGGCAAAACTCAGGATATACTGACAATGAACAGATTCTAAACCACGTGACACTGAAATGTGACAAGTCTGATCGAGATGTTCTATACATGGAAAATTCATACTGGGTCTCAAAAACTTGAGAAAAAAGGAATGTAAAATACTTTTAAAATTTGTAGATCAAATACATGTCAAAATAGTAATACTTTAGGTATAATGGGTTAAATAAAATATTATTCAAGGTAATTTTACCTGTTAATTTTTTTTTACTGTTTTTTTAATGGGGCTAAGAATATAAGTGTCCAAATATGGCTCACAATCTATTTCTACTGGATAGCGCAGCACTAAATGAATGAGGTATGGTGATTAGCTGGTTGTATATGTACATACAGCTGCTCTTCCAGATGTTATTTCTATGGCAGGTATAACACATGGTTCATACAGAAAGTTAAAAGAGCAAAAAAAAAAAAAAAAAACAAAAAACCCACACACATAGAAAGCAGGGGCCAACGAAGGAGAAATTAATAGCGAAAAGGCTATCACACTTTAGAAATGTAAAAAAAAAAAAATTGTTCTTTGCTTTTGTTACTTGAACAGTCTATTTTAATGAGCATACAAGAATATGACATAAGAAATTTCCCCAAATGACAAAAAGCCATTTTTTCATTAAACCAACACATTAAGGTGTTCCAAGAAAGCACACTTACACATGTTGGAACAGGTAAATCTATTTCTTTGAATAATGCTTTCATTATTCATATTTCTTGAACCTGACTAAAGGGTCCTAGAAAATGAAACAGTGTTTCTGGGATATTTTGTACTGTCATGCTGAGCAACTGAGGGTTGGAGGAGTGGGTCAATAAAAGAACTGGTGACATTTGGGTAACAGACAAGTTCCAGGGTCCTTGGCCTTCCTCTGACTTTGACAGGCTCTCCAGGCCCCTCTGCCCAGGACTGTGGGTGAGGCTTTAATCACTGTGTTGAGAGGCTTCACTTGCGAGGGAGGAGAGGATGGGACATCAATCTAGACAAGAGCAGGTGCACATTTAGGTGGAGGGAGGGAGATCAGGCATGGCTGTATCCAGAGAGGAATGGGCCTTCAGTGAGGACTCATGTGTTTCTCAAGGGAGAAATGGAGCATCACTATTTTTCTTTTATACCCTTAGTCTAGCTAGTTTGAATGCTTTCCTTCCACTGCTGGACAGTAATCAAAGCAGCCAAGGGTAATGAATTCTATTTCAACTCTCTGGAATCCTTTGGCTACTGTACAGTCTTTGCGACTATAGATGCGTAGTTACATATTTAAACACACTATTTAACAAGTGCTATTGAAATTCCTGTGAGATTTTGAATATATTTACCTTTGAAAACTAACCTATGAAATTCAAAAACATGAAAATTTTTGCAGTGCCAAAAATTCTGTTTCAAAGAAATATATCATATATATTTGTTATATATATATATATATATATATATATATATATAACAAATCAAAAAAGGGGAATGAAGGCTTGAAGGCTGTTGGGCTTATTTCTATGTAACATTTCAACATTTTTTCCAAAATGAAAATAAAAATGGAGGTAAAGAAAGCCAAATAGCAAGATATAAACCAACTGTAACTTAAAAAAAAAAAAAAGCTTGCTATTTAAGAGAGCAGAAAGCATACATTTCTTCAGAGTACTTGGTAATAATGTAGCCATGTTTTTTCATCTGACAGGCTAAGATGAAGGTGAAAATGGATTACCTGGGGATGGGGATATATCGGAGTTTCTTTGATTGGAGATCAGTGACTTCTAGGTAACCAGCTGTTTGCGGAGGGGTAACATCTGCAAACAAGTCAAGACATGAGCTGAGTGTTAAATTACTGCAACACAAAAATAGGACCCAAAGAAAGCACGAATGCAGCTAAAAGTGGAATGAAGTTATCAATAGCCTCGAGCAGAATTCTGAGACCCACTTGACAAGGTCCTAGGCTGGCCAAGTCCAGCCTCAAGGCTAAACTCTGGGAAGTTATGTTTTTATCAGGGAAATACAGAGACTGTGAAATAATAGATGCATGTGAGGCTGTGATGCTTTACCATCAGAAAATTACCCAAGTTCTCCCGGCTTTGAAATCTCTGCTCTGCCCACCACTCCACGTAGCTCTTACCTGAGCTGACCTCGGGGCAATAATTTTAAAAATAGCCCTGTTTTACAAAATCTTGGCCAGTAATTCTCTTCTGAAAAATCTCCCCTACAAAGAGCTCATACTCTTAAAAGATTTGTGTCTGTTGTCTATTTCCTATTACAATTTGGTTAGAATGAGATGTCCATTTCAATGCAAACTACTATATGTAGGATGGAGAAGCAGTGAGGTCCCACTGTACAGCACAGGGAATTGTATCCAATCTCTTAGGCTAGAACATGATGGAAGATAATGTGAGAAAAAGCATGTATATATGTGTGAGACTGGGTCCCTTGGTTGTATAGCAGAAATTGACACAACACTGTAAATCAACTATAATTTAATTTTTAAAACATTTTAAAAAGAATGAGATATCCAGAATATCCACTCTGAATTTACCCCATGTAGTTTATCAAAAATAAGAAACTTGGCATTTTTATTTCATGTTTGCAGTTGAGTTTTTAAGTAGGCCATCTGAAAACCTTACTCTCTCTTTTTTAGGGCTGCACCTGTGGCACATGGAGGTTCCCAGGCTAGGGGCTGTATTGGAGCTGCAGCTGCCAGCCTACACCGCAGCCACAGCAATGCCAGATCCGAGCCACATCTGCGACCTACACCACAGCTCACAGCAACACCAGATCCTTAGCCCACTGAACGGGTTCATTTCTGCTGTGCCACTATGGGAACTCTGCTCTCTCTCTTTTTTTAATTCAACAAATGTGGTTGAGCTTACATCAGACATTATATGAAGCATTGTGGATAGAGATGTGTGTGCTTCTGCCTCGTCTGAGGAGCCCACAGCCTTTTAAAGAGGCAAGTTCCTCCTTAAAAAGAAAAAAAAAATCTGGAGCTCCTGTTGTGACTCAGGAGAAACAATCTAACTAGCATCCATGAGGATGCAGGTTCAATCCCTGGCCTCACCCAGTGGGTGAAGGGTCCACAGCGTTGCCATGAGCTGTGGTGTAGGTCGAAGGCACGGCTCAGATCTGGTGTTGCTGTAGCTGTGGCACAGGCTGGGCAGCTACAGTGCCTATTTGACACTTAGCCTGGGAACCTCCATATGCTGCAGGTGCAACCCTAAAAAGGCAAACAAACAAACAAACAAACAAAAAAACCTAATCAAACAAACAAACAAAAATCAAAAACTATTGTGAGCCTTTAGGGACTTGGAAAGGATTCCAGGGTGGGCATCAGAGCCCTGGGTCCAGGTAGAGCTGCACAGCCAGGCAAGCAGTGGTGCCAAGGGGCAGAGGGGTCTGGAGGAAGGGAAGGTAATATCCAGGGGCAGCTGAGGGTAAGAAAGTGGAGTTGCGATGGTAATCCGACCACCCAGCTGAACTGGCCTCTCCAGAGAGCCACTTGTGTAAAGCCAAATGCTTATCCTAAGTCACGCACCGCCTGCCTTGGCAATGCTGCCAGGGATGTAAGGTCAGTCTTGGGCAAAGTTGTGCACATGTATCATTTTTTGACAGTTCCTGCTGCTAGGACCTAACTGAAGTGGGGTGAATTATTTATAGACCCCCCAAGTTCTTTGCCAAACATGACCAGTTATTGAAGCGGTTGGGAGGACTAGCGCTGCCCAGCTAACCAGTTACATCTGGCTGTCTGCTTACGTGCACTTTTTCAGAAGTAGTAATATTAAGCTGAGCTACTGCCATCAGTGTTTTTAGACTGCCTAGGAAAGCAAAGTAAGCCAACTTATTTTAACGTATCTTTTTTTTTCTACAGCTTTCTTTTCTTTCACTGTGCAAATTAATTCCATCGCATAAAGAGAATGAGAAAATGTAAGAATGGCTGCGTCTATTTCAGGAAGGAGAAAGCAAGAATTTTACTCCTGGTGCTAAAAAATAGTTTCCTATGTCAGAAAAGGCAATTTGTGGCCATAAAGCACTTTTTGAGGGTGGTGGGAGGGACGGCGGTGACGGTCAGTGCTTGAAAAATCATCAGAATTGATGTTTACTGATCTGAAAATAAATCAGCTCAGAATATACGATTGACTTAAGGATGTGAAAACCATGGCCAGATTTCCCTCCAAACTTAGCCAAATCCTTGTTGATCCATTTAAAATGTTTTAACTTGTAGAGAGGAAGGAGGATCAGTAAATTTCCATTACATTTATAATCCAGGTGGATTTGGAAGAGAGGTATAAATTATATGTAGGGATTAGTTCACCAACGATTAAAGGGAAGTCATTGCCGTGGTGTTTAGCGCACAGATCCTGTGAACAGCAAGGACAGCTCGGGCGTGCGGTGCCAAGGTTGGGAGGGGGAATAAAAACTGTCAGGCAGAA
This sequence comes from Sus scrofa, assembly GCF_054392235.1. Classification (NCBI taxonomy): domain Eukaryota; kingdom Metazoa; phylum Chordata; class Mammalia; order Artiodactyla; family Suidae; genus Sus; species Sus scrofa. The sequence goes on along the minus strand of NC_139393.1, from coordinate 25,803,532 downwards.
TGACCAAGAATATTTTCAGAGAGAAGATGAAATTATATAAAAAAAATTCCCCCCATCAAGCAATGTCATTTGACGTACATCTGTTAACTACTAGGTTTAATGCACGTCTGTGTTCAGCATCCTGCCATCGTGCTGATCCCAAATCTTTGGATTTACTCAAAATGCAAGAAACAGGGCGCTGCGTCCAATCAAGAGTCATTATTTTGTTTTTAAAGAGCTGAGGCCTGGAGTTCCCATCTTGGCACAGTGGAAATGAATCCGATTAGGAACCATGAGGTTGTGGGTTCGATCCCTGGCCCTGCTCAGTGGGTTAAGGATCTGGCCATGCCGTGAGCTGCGGTGTAGGTTGCAGACTCAGCTCGGATCCTGCGTTGCTGTGGCTGTGGTGTAGGCTGTAGGCTACAGCTCCGATTGAACCTCTAGCCTGGGAACCTCCACATGCCACCAGTGCGACCCTACAATGCAATATAAATAAATAAATAAATAAATAAATAATGATTCAAATAAATAAAAATAAACATAAATTTAAAAAAAGAGCTGAGGCCTGTGATTAAAAAAGAAAAAAGCTAACAGTTAGCTAGAAGCGACATGATTTGAAGAAAGAGGAAAATCTCTCCCCATGTGTGATAACCACAAGCTAAGCCATCTTTGTAAGAGCCACCAGGAGAGCACCTTTGACAGTGTCCACTGATTTCTTTAATAAAAGGCCAATGTGCATTTGTTCCTGACAAGTCAGGGGGTTGGACTCCACTTGCTTTAAAAAATTAATTGAGTTTAAATTTTCACTAAAGATCTGCACACACATAGACAAAAGAGTCAAACAGGCTGAAAGAAAAAACAGCCCTGGCCCTACTCCTCTCACCGTGCACTTCCTGCTCCAGAAATACTTTCAGCTTTTTAAAGCTGCTTCTTTGATATTCACCTTTACTCTTATGGTGCACTCCTGATGTTTTAGTTTTAAACAATATTTACTGACTTCCTACCATGGAAGGTGAGAGTTTAACTCTTGTTCAGATACACTGTCCCTTACCTAACACCTCATTTTCCCACCCCCAGTGTATTTTGTAAAAACTTTTTGGTCTATTTATTTATTTATTTTTTAGGGCCACACCCGTGGCATATGGAGTTTCCCAGGCTAGGGGTCGAATCAGAGCTACAGCTACCAACCTATACCACAGCTCACGGCAACATCAGATCCTTAACCCACTGAGCGAGGCCAGGGGTCGAACCTGTGTGCTCATGGATACTCGTCAGATTCATTTCCGCTGAGCCACAATGGGCACTTTCTATGATGGTTTTTAGTTAGATCAACATCCAGTGCTTACATTGTTATAAGTATATAAATCTATTTATGACAGAGCTCTGTCTTATAATAACACTGTTGCTTTTTCTTTACATGGAGTTAATAATCACGGTTTGTTGTTGGTTAAGGTTTTCATGTGCTCCTTATCATCAAAGTTTCTTAATCTTTTCAAATATACTGGGTTTATCAGTTTCACTTTCTTAGAGGCATCTCTCCTGAAATCTTTGCATCTTCTTTTCTTTCTTTCTTTTTTTCCTTTAGGGCGGAACTCAGGGCATATGGAAGTTCCCAGGCCAGAGGTCAAATCGGAGCTGCAGCTACCAGTCTACACTACAGCCACAGCAACATCAGATCTGAGCTGCATCTGCAATCTACACCACAGCTCACAGCAAACGCTGGAGCTGCCAACCTATACCACAGCTCACGGCAACATCAGATCCTTAACCCACTGAGCGAGGCCAGGGGTTGAACCTGTGTGCTCGTGGATACTCGTCAGATTCATTTCCGCTGAGCCACAACGGGCACTTTCTATGATGGTTTTTAGTTAGATCAACATCCAGTGCTTACAGTGGGAGCAAGGCCAGAGATTGAACCTGCATCCTCATGGATACTAATCAGATTCACTATCGCTTTGCCACAACGGGAACTCCCTTTTCATCTTCTGTAATCTAAACTCCCTTTTCATCTTTTCTAATCTAACTGAGGCTTGTGCACAGGGGGTCACATCCTGAAATCTCCCTTCACCATTCTCTTAGGAATTTTTTTTTTTAACAGCCCACGTTTATAAAATTCTTCCCACATGTCAGACACTATCTCAAGCACTTTATATGCATTTGGAATCTTTAAGGAACACTGCTTAAACAAATGAGGGGAAATAAAAAACTCCTAGCAACCAAGAAAAAAAAAATGGCAAATGGTATAAACAGGCAATTTTCAGAAGAGTAAATCACAACATAAAAAAAGATGCTCAAACTTACTAGAAATCAGGGAAATGTACACTAAAAGGTCTGAACCTTACAAGGGAAGATGAGGATAAGGAGCATCCTCAGCTTTTACGCCATTGGAACAGCAACTTTGGATAGCAATTCAGTAATTTCACTCTTAGATATATACCCTACAGGCTCTCCACATATAAACAGGAATAAGGATACTTCCAGGGAGTTCCCTTCGTGGCGCAGTGGTTAACAAAGTCCACTGGGATCCATAAGGATGCAGGTTCAATCTCTGGCCTCGCTCAGTGGGTTAGGGATCGGGTGTGGCTGTGAGCTGTGGTGTAGGTCACAGTCACAGCTCGGATCCCACGTTATTGTGGCTGTGGTGTAGCCCAACAGCACTATCTCTCCAATTTGACCCCTAGCCTGGGAACCTCCATATGCCATGGGTGCGGCCCTAAAAAGCAAAAAAAAACAAAACAAAACAAAACAAAAAAAAACCAAAACAAAACAAACAAAAAAAACCCTTTATTTATTTATTTGTTTTTATTTATTTTTGTCTTTTTGCCTTTTCTAGGGCTGTTCCCGCGGCATATGGAGATTCCCAGGTTGGGGGGTCTAATCGGAGCTGTAGCCACTGGCCTACGCCAGAGCCACAGCAACTCGGGATCTGAGCCGCGTCTGCAACCCACACCACAGTTCATGGCAACGCCAGATCCTTAACCCACTGAGCAAGGCCAGGAATCGAACCTGCAACCTCATGGTTCCTAGTCAGATTCGTTAACCCCTATGCCACAACGGGAACTCCAGGAATACTTCTAATGGCCAGAAACTGTAAAGACTCTAAATGTGCATCAACAGAGAAGAGATGAATAAACTGTCGTATTTTACAGCAGTGAACATAAACGAAGAAGGGCTAACCCTGTGGATGATGACAAAGAGTCTCTCCCTGGTCACTGAAGGGGAGCGGGTTTTGCCCCTTCCCCATGAGGATTATTTTGAGCTGAAGGCAATGAAAACTCTAGGTGATTCAGGAACAGCTCAATTGCCTAAAGTTATATTAGGAAGGGAAACTGTACCAGGACGAGAGCTGTTACAGAGAAACCTTTTTACCTAAGAAACTTACCTGCATAAACAGGGCAACCTTCGTCTTCTAGCATCTCCTCTGCCTTCCTGGGAATGGCTTTCCCCCCCTTTGGATCCCAGAGCCCATTCCTTTCCTGGGCTCAGGATGCTATCTAAGCTCCAAGTTCCCTGGCTGCCTTTTGAGTCTTCCTATCCTAGGGAACTCCCATTCATAGGCATTTTTTTCTCCTGTTAATCTGTCTTATAGTCAATTTAATGATTAGACCAGCCAAGAAACCTAGAAGGAAACATCTTTCTGTCCCTACACCAAACTCTAGTCAGGCTCTCCTGAATCCTCCTCCCCGCTAGGTCCTGACTTTGGGGCTTCTGTGTTCATCTCCATTGTCCCGTTTTAGCAAGATAATGCTCAGTTGGCTTAACCAGAATCCCCACCCTAGATATCTGATGGGGTTCCTGATCTACCATCTCCCAGGTAATGTCTGATCACCCTGCCCTGCCTTCAGCAAGAATCCTGTTAAGCTGATTGCGTCAGAATCCTCCCTTCCCCCTGTCTTCTTAAGAATTTTCCATCCACCGATACCCATCAGCAAAATCAGAGGATCCATCCTATCTGATTTTAAGACGTACTCTGAAGTAGTAATCAAGAGAGTGTGGGAGGGAGTTCCCTTTGTGGAGCAGCAGAGATGAATGTGACTAGTATCCATGAGGATAAGGGGTTGATTCCTGGTCTTGCTCAATGGGTTAAGGATCCAGTATTGCTGTGAGCTGTGATGTAGGTCTCAGACATGGCTCGGATCTCGTGTTGCTGTGGCTGTGGGGTAGGCTGGCAGCTGTAGCTCTGATTCCATCCCTAGCCTGGGAACTTCCAGATGCCACAGGTGTGGGCCTAAAAAAGCAAAAAAAAAAAAAAAAAAAAAAAAAAAAAAAAGGGGAGAGAGAGAGAGAGAAAGTGGGATGAGTGAAGGGATAGACACAAAGATCAATGGAACACAATGGAAAAAAAATCCAGAAACAGTTGATTTTCTGCAGGGGTCCAAAGACAATTTAATGGAAAAAGTGTTCTCGGGTGGCGGTGGGGTGAGGGTGCTGCATCCTAACCGCTAGACACAAGGGCCATTAAGCCTGACATAGGTCCTCAGTTCTTGTCTCTCTGGAGAAGAAATTCGGCAAAGAGACTGAGAGTAGGGAGGCAAGTCAAGTGTTTATTAGGAGAGAAGATATGAGCGGAGAAAGCGTGGGTGGGTTCAGAGAGAGAGAGAGACAGAGAGATGGAGAGACAGAGAGACAGAAAGAGAGATGGAGCATAACATGGCACTTTGGGGGTGCTTTAAATCACTGATACGGGGGCAGGTCTTCCTGGTTTCTTTTGGCCAAATCATCTTGCTTTGTCTGGCCCTGAGTCCATATTTGGCCTGACTCAGCGCCCTCCCCTGTGTGCACACACATCTTTTAGCCAGGATGGATTCTAGTGCAAGGGCTTCTGGGAAATTGACAGGATGTATTATGGTCGGGCACCCCCTCCCTTCTCTGAACCCTGAGGAAGCTTTCTGCACATGTGTAGTTCAGGAGGTCTCCTTGACCTCGAGAAAGGAAAATATGTCATCTCTTTATTTTTATCCAAGCAGGACTCTGTTCCTCCTTGCTCCTGATATAATCTTTATCTTGAAGAATCTTTCCACAGGGGACAGATTCCAGTTGTTCCACCTGGGACCCATCCATCTCTCTCCTGCCTCAAAAGAACAGTCTTTTCAGCAAAAAGACTCCCCATGCAAAACAAGGAGTCTCAATCCATACCTTTCACCATGTAAAAAAATTAACTCAAAGTGGAGTATAAATCTTAAGTGTACAATCTAGAAATATGAAATCTCTCGAAGATGACATAGGCGATTGGGCACTTCCCCAAAATGGGAGAAAATGTTTGGAAAGCGTGTGTCTGGACTTGTATCTAGAATGTAAAAAGAACACTCAAAAGTCATTGAAGAGAAAGCAAATAACCCAATTCAAAAAGTGGGCAAAAGATCTGAAGAAACATTTCACTAAAGAAGATAGACATGAGGAGTTCCCATTGTGGTGCAGTGCAAATGAATCCAACTAGTATCCATGAGGTTGCGGGTTCAATCCCTGGCCTCGCTCAGTGGGTTAAGGATCTGGCATTGCTGTGGCTGTGCATAGGCCAGCAGCTGTAGCGCCAATTCAACCCCTAGCCTGGGAACTTCCATGTGCTGCAGGTGCAGCCGTAAAAAGCAAAAAAACAAACAATCAAACAAAAAAGGAAGCTATATATGAAAAGATGTTCAACATCATTTGGCACTAGGGAAAATGCAAATTAAGATCACAGGGAGATAGCACTGCATACTTATTAGAATGGCGAAAAACTAATACTATATATACATGGTCTTTTCAAATTTAATTTTATTGGGGTCTAGTTGATTTACAATGACTTTCTCTCTCTCTCTCTCTCTCTCTCTCTCTCTCTCTCTCTATATATATATATATATATATATATATATATATATATATATACTTAAAATCAGAGCAGAGAGTGAGTGATGAAAACTTTTAAGAACTTTTCTTTATGATAGAGTGTATTGTGGTAATTAGAAGACAATATGAGATTGTTAGGTCTCCTGTCCATATTTGTTTTTTCCATTATATTTTTCTATTTGTTCTTTCAAGGGAAATATTTGCGCAACAACAACAAGAGACATGGTGACCGATGATGGATAAGATGTGGAGAATGAGGGCGGAATCGCATCAGGACTGACCCCCAGCAGGTTCCTGGGGGGATGCGGGCACACTGAATTCTGGTATCGAATTTCCTGTAACTCCTAAGAATTCCGATATAGGATTTCCTGTAACTCCTGGAGGGCTCTGTCATGGCTCCGTACTGGCCACAGGGGGTTCCCCCTTCCTGGGACAATTCCTTCATTTGATCCACTCCCACTTATCTTTCAAGAGTCAGCTCAGAATCACCAGCCTGGGTTGTCAGCTTCTCTTCTGTGTTTATATATCACCTTGGGGATATTCCGCTCACTGTGCTGCCATCATCACTGTGTTCACCTGCCTTTTCTACCATAAAAAAGACGGCAAGGAAATGGTGATATATTTGGGAGGAACTAAGTCTAACATCATCATGGCACCAGGACTCTTCAAGCCCAGTAATAAATTGTTATACTATGTTTAGTATTATTTATGAAGTCTATACTAATATAATGCATGTTAACACAGGACAACACAGGTCTCCCCCTATAAGGCAAATAATAATCAGTGGCTCAATGATCAAATATTTTCATGAGTATCCTCCAGGAGGAAAGTCAGTGTGGTTCAGCAGGAATAGCTGTGGCCTTGGGTTGGAAGACTTTGGTCCAAATCTGGGCTCTGCCGGCCACTTGAGGGGTCACCCCTGGCAAGTTATTTTACCTCTCTGTGTCCCTTTCTCTGCATACAAATTTGAGAGTACACTGAAGACAGGATGGGAATTTGAAGATTAAATGAATTTATCCGAGGAAAATGATCAGCCCAGGACCAGAAATATATTACATAGTAATCAGTATCAATTGACTTGGAGAACACGAAGTAAATCAGTTTGCATAAGTCCCTGGCTTTAGTCACAGGAATCTAAGACAAAAGTCAGACCCATTTTCTATGATTAACATTCTAATAATCTTTTTTTTTTTTTTGGTCTTTTTTTTTTTTTTTTTTTTTTTTTTTTGCCTTTTCTAGGGCCGCTCCTGTGGCACATGGAGGTTCCCAGGCTAGGGGTTGAATCAGAGCTGTAGCCACCGGTCTACGCCAGAGCCACAGCAACACAGGATCCAAGCTGTGTCTGCGACCTACACCACAGCTCATGGCAACCCTGGATCCTCAACCCACTGAGCAAGGCCAGGGATCGAACCCCCAACCTCATGGCTCCTAGTCGGATTCGTTAACCACTGCGCCATGACGGGAACTCCACATTCTAATAATCTTTAAGTCTCTTTGAAAACATGTTCTAAGTATGGTTATTACAGAGATTGCAATGCAAATGAAGTTGACTTCTAACAGCAGTGGCTATAATCACATACTGTGAGAAGTTGAGTGAAAACTTTCTGTGCACATGGAGATCTTTTTGGCTAATAAACCCTGTTAGAATTATTGATATTTATAAATATAGAATGATAATGATAAGTTAAATACCCCTACCAAAAGCAAACGACCTTTGATTACCTTGATGCATTACGACTTGGTAAGTTTCTTACCTTTTGGGTAGATATCTTTTAAAGGGACTTCTCCGGGGGGCAAAATCCGGACGATCTGATTAGTATCTAAAAGAGTCACACAATTGCTCTGCTTGGGGGTTCCACTTTTCCTCTTTCCTCCATAGAACGTTGAATCAGTGACCCTTGAGTTATGCAAAGAGGACGGCCTTTTCCAAGAATAAACTTCACTAGGTGACTGAAAAAGAGAGAGAGCAATTCAAATACTGAAGTACGATTAGGTCCCTTTGGTTTATTTTTGCTTTTATTTCTGTTGCTTTGGGAGACTGAACCTGAGAAGACCTTTGTAAGGTTGATATCAGAGAATGTTTTGCCTATGTTCTCTTCTAGGAGTTTGATGGTGTCTTGTCTTACATTTAAGTCTTTAGGCCACTTTGGGTTTATTTTTGTGCATGGTGTGAAGGTGTGGTCCGGTTTCAATGATTTACATGCAGCACAAATGAACCTTTCCACAGAAAAGAAAACCATGGACTTAGAGAACGGACTTGTGGTTGCCAAGGGGGAGTCGGAGGGGTGGGATGGACTGGGAATTTGGGGTTAATAGATGCAAACTATTGCCTTTGGAATGGATAAGCCATGAGATCCTGCTGTGTACCCCTGGGAACTATGTCTAGTCACTTATGAGGGAGCATGATAATGCGAGAAAAAAAATATGTATACATGTATGTGTAACTGGGTCACCCTGCTGTACAGCAGAAAATTGACAGAACACTGCAAACCAGCTATAATGAAAAAATAAAAAATAAAAATCATTATAAAAAACACAAACAAACAAACAAAAAATACTGAAGTACTATGAATTACATTCACAACTTTTACAAAGCAGCCCTCTCAGCAGGCACCAGTGGTAAACTTAAATTTCGCAAACATAAGAAAATCAAGGAGTTCCCATTGTGGCTCAGTGGTTAACGAATCTGACTAGGAACCATGAGGTTGCAGGTTGGATCCCTGGCCTCGCTCAGTGGGTTAAGGATCTGGCGTTGCCGTGAGATGTGGTGTAGGTCACAGACGCAGCTTGGATCCCACGTTGCTGTGGCTCTGGCGTAGGCCGGTGGCTACAGCTCCGATTAGACCCCTAGCCTGGGAACCTCCATATGCCACCGGAGCGGCCCTAGAAAAAACAAAAAGAAAAGAAAAGAATATCAAATTCCTTAACTTCTTTCAATTTACAGATGACAGCGGCTTTATCAATAATCATCATTTTCCAACAAGGGTGAAATATATAGTCTTTTTTATGAGTTATAACTAAAAAGAGGGAATTATTAACAATATGGTTAATTTAAAAATAAAAAATACTGGGAGTTCCTGTCGTGCTGTAGCAGAAACAGATCTGATTAGGAATCACAAGGTTACAGGTTTGATCCCTGGCCTCGCTCAGTGGGTTAAGGATCTGGTGTTGCCATGAGCTGTGGTGTAGGTCAAAGACACAGCTCGGATCTGGTATTGCTGTGGCTCTGGCATAGGCTGGCGGCTACAGCTCCAATTAGACCCCTAGCCTGGGAACTTCCATATGCTGCAGGTGCGGCCCTAAAAAGCCGGGGGAGGCGGGCAGGTAGGAAGGAGGAAAAGTAAACACTTGCATTTCTGCTTGCATCTGTTTCTGGGCATTTCATTCAGTTCTGCTGTATATTTTTCTACCCCTCAGCCAATACCACGTGGTCTTAGTTATTAAAGCTTTATAATAAGCCTTGAAATTTAGTAGGGTAAATACCTCTGCTTTTTATTCTTGGTTCCTCTTCAAAGAATGCCTTGGTTATTATCTGTTCTTGCTCTTCATTAAACATGTATAAGAATTGCATTTGTGTTGCATCCTTGTTAGCTTTTGGTTGTCAGCATTTAAATTTTTTTTTTTTTAATTTTAGCCATTCTAATAAGCAGTAGTAGTATCTCATCATGGTGTTAATTTGCATTTCCCTAATGACTAAGGATGCTGAATGTCTTTTCCTGTACTTAATTACCATCCATATATCTTCTCTCTTTTTTTTTTTTTTTTGTCTTTTTGCCTTTTGTAGGGCTGCTCCCGTGGCATATGGAGGTTCCCAGGCTAGGGGTCGAATCAGAGCTGTAGCTGCCGGCCTACACCACAGCCACAGCAATGAGGGATCCGAGCCGCGTCTGTGACCTACACCACAGCTCATGGCAACGCCAGATCCTTAACCCACTGAGTGAGGACAGGGATCGAACCCACAACCCCATGGTTCCTAGATGGATTCGTTAACCACTGTGCCACAATGGGAACTCCCCCATATATCTTCTTTGGTAAAGAGTCTGTTCAAGTCTTTTGCCCATTTTTTAAACAGACTTACCTCTGACTTTATTTCTATATACATCTATTAAAATATTTTAAAAACTAAGAGTTCCTCAGACATATTCAATTCCAATCCAACAACTATAGGGCTCACTCTAGTTTTCTTTCCTTTGGTATCTGTAACTCCCTTCTTTAAGAGTGAGGAAACTAAACTTCATTATCCTTAATATTTTGACTTTTTTTTTTTTTTTTTTTTTTTTTTTGTCTTTTTGCCTTTTCTAGGGCCACTCCCGAGGCATATGGAGGTTCCCAGGCTAGGGGTCTAATCGGAGCTGTAGCCGGCGGCCTACGCCAGAGCCACAACAACGCAGGATCCGAGCCACATCTGCAACCTACACCACAGCTCATGGCAACGCCAGATCCTTAACCCACTGAGCAAGGCCAGGGATCAAACCCACACCCTCATGGTTCCTAGTTGGATTCGTTAACCACTGCGCCACGACGGGAACTCCAATATTTTGACTTTTTTTGCTGAGTTCCAGTGCATGTGACTCATCACTCATCTCCACCACTAACTTTCCCTTCCAGGCAAAGGCCCTCCTCCCCCTGCTTGGCCTTACAGTCCACACTGAGCTATGTTCCCGCGAGGATGAACTCTTCTCCTTGCTTGGGCTCCCAGTTCCCACACTGGGCTGCCTCTTCCTGGGCTTCCATCTTCATCCTGGCTGGACTTGATGCTCTGAGCTGGTCAGTACTCCCTCCCCGACCACGGATGTCTTTCTCATCTGCTCAGGCTCTGACCTCTGACACCTCACTGTGCCACTGTGTGACCTTTTTTTTTTTTTATACTGGATTATTTGTTTCTTACTCTTGACTCTTAAGAACTCTTTATATATTTTGGATACAAGTTCTTTGCTGGAAATGTGATTTACCAATATTTTCTCCTAGTCTGTAGCCTGCCTTTTCATTCTTTTACCAGTGACTTTCTACAGAGTGGAAGTTTTTAATTTTGATGAACTTATTTGCAGAACAGAAACAGACTCACACAGGGGGTTCCCGTTGTGGCGCAGCAGAAACAACCGACTAGTATCCATGAGGATGCAGGTTTGATCCCTGGCCTCGCTCAGTGGGTTGAGGATCCAGCATTGCTGTGAGCTGTGGTTTAGGTGGCAGACATGGCTCAGATCCCACCCTGCTGTGGCTGTGATGTAGGCCAGCAGCTATAACTCCGATTTGACTCCTAGCTTGGGAACTTCCATATGTTGCTGTGAGTGTGGCCCTAAAGGGAAAGAAAGAAAGAAAGAAAGAAAGGAAGGAAGGAAGGAAGGAAGGAAGGAAGGAAGAGAAAGAAAAGAAAGAAAGAAAGAAAGAAAGAAAGAAAGAAAGAAAGAAAGAAAGAAAGAAAGAAAAGAAAGAAAGAAGGAAAGAAAGAAAGAAAGAAAGAAAGAAAGAAAGAAAGAAAGAAAGAAAGAAAGAAAGAAAGAAAGAAAGAAAGGAAGGGACTCACAGACTTTGAAAACATATGGTTACCAAAGAGGACAGGTGAGGTCGGGGGGAGGGATGGACCTGGGCTTGGCATTGGCAGGTGCACGTTAAGGTATATGGAATGATTGGCCAACGGGGTGTATATCACAGAGAACTCTACCCAATATTCTGTGATCGTCAATGTGGGAAGAGAATCTGAAAGAGAATGGATGTGAGTACATGTATAACTGAATCATTTTGTTGTACAGCAAAACTTATCTATACGAATTACAATTATCATTCTAAGTCAACTATACTTCAATAAAACTTCAAAAAATGAAAAAAAACCTTAATGGATCATGTCTAAGATGATCAGTACACTGTTTAACAGAAGTAGTGATAGTTTAACAGAAGTAGTGATAAGTGAGTATCTTTGTCTTACTCTTGATATTAAAAGGAATGTTTTCATTTTTTATTTTTTGGCTGCACTTGCAGCATGTGGAATTGAACCTGTGCCACAGCAGTGACAATGCAGGATCCTTAACCTACTGAGCCACCAGGGAACTCCAAAAGGAATGCTTTTAACTTTTCGCTATTGAGGATTCACCATGTAGGTTTTCGTAGGCATTTGGTAGTAGGTTAAGAAAGTTATAATCCATTTAAATAATTTAAGTGCCTCTGATAATGCCATGAAACATTAATGAAAGTTCATTAATGAGAGTTAATTGATAGTTTTATGAAGACTCAAAAGAAATCCACATACAGGCACAAAGGCACTGAAAGAATATGGGTTTGAGGGTCAGTTACCCTTGGGCTCACGTCTCAGCTTCCTTACTCATTATCTTTGTGGCCTGGGAGAGATAGCTTCTCTGTTTTTGTTTCTTCACTTATAAAACCCTTGGAATCATAAAAGTTAGTTATCACATATGAAAGGGCTTAGAATAGTGCAGGGCCTAATGTGTGTTGGAGTCTAAAAAAAAAACAAAAACTGCTATCAAAAGCTGCTGAAAAGCTGTCTAACTGACTCCAGTCCTTCATGAAACGAAAAATCATTGAACATCTATATGATGGGACTAACTATAGGGGACAAAGCTTTTAATTTAACAAGGATGCTAGTCCTACAGTCTATAAAGGATTTCTATAGGGTCAATGCAAGCATCACCTTATACTCAGCTTTCTTACTTTTCACTAGTAACGTTATATGTCTGTACTAATCTCTTCAATCAAAAGATCACTTTTTTAAACGTTTCCACCTTCAGCAAAGCAGCTGCAGTATTTTCTCTCCTGAGAGCAGCAAGCATTGTAGAAAGCATCTCAAACACAAGCCCTTTCATTTCTCGAGGCTGCCGAAGATGCTGTATTCTAACGACATGTTTCATTTTCAGTTATGTGATACCACAGCAAAGGCTTTCTCCTTGCTAATTAGGAAGACACATGACAAAGTCCTAAGCCGCACATTATCCATCGGGTTTTGAATTTCAAACGTCTTACACACATCATTCATTAATTACATTACGATTTTGAGGCATGTGGGATTGGTGCACTATTCAGCAGGGCCAATATTTTTATCTTTAAGTGCTTCTATCATCCTACCTAAAAGCTACAAAGGAAATTATGAAAATTAAATGTTTAATCAAAACACATGGAGCACATCTAAGGTTACTCGACGGTAGCTTGGACCACAATAACCTTTATATTCCGTTTTCTCGCATTTCCATCAGGGGAAGATGGTGCCTCGTTTCACCTAAAGTCAACTATCGATTGCTTCTTCTTTATAGATAACAGTAAACAACAGCTGAAGGATCCTTTTCAAAGCAAATGAAATGGAGACCATCAGCATTGACAGTATAATCTGGATGCTGCAAAGGTATAAATCAGAAGAAAACCCAATGGAATGTGGACTGGTGTTCATGATTGTTGAAAATTTTAATCTACAGGAATGAGACCCCCCAACATCTTTCACTTTAAAAGATTCTAGAAGACATGTTATTTGGTCAGTCTCGAATTGTTCCTCTTGACAAATTACACAAGCACATGAAGAAACATGAATAAAATCACCGTCAGTACATTAAGTACTTAGCTGTCACATGAACCCTCATGTATGGAGAATATTGGTTTTTCCTTTGCTAAATTATATAATTGCATGACAATTAAATATTCATTTTCAAGAGGCAATGAAACCATACGGGATGCATTTTTTAAATGACTGGTCTGGAAACAGAATGTCGAATTGGAATGTCTACCGGAAAAGCATGACATTTTGGGTTACTCCTCTAGTAGGCTTAGGGTATAGACCACATTTCAAAAATTGAAAAAACTTATGCTTACCATGAGATCTGGGAAACCAACAACCACTGTAGCATAACTATTCTCATCAGAGAGAATTCGGTTTGGAGAGGCAATCTTTTGTCCCACAGCTGAACTTAGATTTTCAGATGATAGTTGATCACTTGAAATTTTATGAGGGATGCTGAGGTCTGTTTCTGCAAAGTGTCAGAGAACCATGAAACACCATAGGCCCCTAAAATGCTCCGGGAATTAATTTTTGGCAAGGTTTCATGCTCGCCAACTCCAACTGAACGGCGCAAGTGAAAAAAGAGAAAACATTTTCAGTTACAGTCCTAGCCTTGTGTCTGCGAAAACTCAGTTTTCACAATCATGGTGGCATCTTCTCAAAGTGATTTCAAGGATTCATGGAATTCAAATTTTTATTAGTAATTAAGATGAACATTAAGAGCACTCTATAGAAAGATATGAAATTGAACCAACCCACTGTGAGCCATGGCATATTTCGGATATTTATTTATTTATTTATTTATTGTCTGTTTAGGGCTGCACCTGTGGCATATGGAGGTTCCCAGGCTAGGGGTCCAATCGGAGCTGTAGCCACCGGCCTACACCACAGCCACGGCAAAGCGGGATTGAACCCACGTCCTCATGGTTACTAGTTGGGTTCATTAACCACTGAGCCACGACAGGAATGCTTCAGATTTTTTTTCATAAGTACTTTTCAAACCCCCCCTCCCAAAACTGGGATGATTAAAGTAGAAATCCTGATGGTCTGTGTAAAAAAGAAATGATGCAATCTTAAATAGGCTTGGAATATACAATAATATTAATAATACTATATATAATACATAGTGATAATATTTTATATACACATATTATATATATGTTTGTGTGTGTATATATATTCCAAGCCTACACACACACACACACACAAACTCTGACTTGTCAGTTTAAAAAATTCAAAGACAGGACTTCCTGTTGTGGCTCAGCCGTAATGAACCTGACTAACATCCATGAGGACACGGGTTTGATCCCTGCCCTCGCTCAGCGGGTTAAGGATCTGGCGCTGCCTTGAGCTGTGGTGTAGGTTGCAGATGTGGCTCAGATCCCACACTGCTGTGGCTCTGGAGAGGCTGCCGGCTACAGCTCCGATTGGACCCTTAGCCTGGGACCCTCCATGTGCCGCAGGTGCAGCCCTAGAAAGACAAAAAGAGAAGACAAAAAAAAAAAAATTCAAAGACAAACTTAAAAGTCGGTAGAGTCTTATTATTTCCAGTGTAGGGACAAAGTTTTTTCTTTTGGTATAAATGTAACCTATGTTGGTAGTGCTATACTTAAATGATTCTAGAGAACTGTGGTATGAAAGCAAGCACACACCCCACAGCCAGGAACACACAGGACGCAGTGTTTATTTACCTTGTGTGACTCCAAACCCTGTACTGGGTGGCTCCTCTTTCAACACATACAACTGGCAAACTCCACTGACCGCAGATTCGATGTGTGCAGGCTTAGTTAAAAGATATTTCCTGTAAACAAACATAACATCAACGTGAAAAAGGCTTTCTTTTTCTAATAACTGTGAGGCCAGACTAGGAACAACCAGAGTTTTGTTTTTTTTTTTCCCCAAAAACACTTCTTTTTTATATTTTGAGTACAATTTGCAGTTTCAGAGTTTCATCACGAATTTAAAAATAGCTTCTTGACACTGTACACAGAGCAGTGCATCATAACCATGCGGTCATAAACATGAACTAAAAATCCAACACGTCCTATAAGAGGAAAGGCTATAAAAAAAAAAAAAAAAGAGTTCCCAGCATGGTTCAGTGCAAACGAATCTGACTGGCATCCATGAGGACACAGGTTCAATCCCTGGCCTTGCTTGCCGGGTTAAGGATCCGGTGTTGCCGTGAGCAGCGGTGCAGGTCACAGACATGGCTTGAATTGCGTGTTACTGTGGCTGTGGCTGTAACTCTAATTCGACCCCTAGCCTGGGAACTTCCATATGCAGCGGGAGCAGCCCTAAAAAAAAGACCACACACACACAAAAGAGAAGAGACAAAAGCAATTCTAAAGAGATACATCCATACTGTCATGAAGCCTTCCGTGGATAAGACGGATCAGCCAGCAGTGTGAGGGGGCCCGGCCTCTGATTTGTGACCAGCTCTGGGGACAGAAACTCTCTCTGCAGTAATCCCTTTGATCTACTTATTTGTAAGATTTCTAAAATAAGGCTGTATAAAGAGGCTTCTTTTGCAGCAGCAGGCCGCTTCTGCTTGTCAGCAGAGGGGCAGAGAATCTTCATGGAGCCAGCAGATGTAATGCACGAGGGAGGGGCCCCACAGTTTCCTGTGCAGCCTCTTCATGCCAAGTGTACGTAACAGCCTTCTCATCAGGAGTCTGGTCCAATGCAGGAGGTCACAGAAACATAAACATAGCCAAATAAGAGCACGCAAGATAAAACGAAGAAACAGTGGATTCTGGAGTTCCCGTCGTGGCGCAGTGGTTAACGAATCCGACTAGAAACCATGAGGTTGCGGGTTCGGTCCCTGCCCTTGCTCAGTGGGTTAACGATCCGGCGTTGCCGTGAGCTGTGGTGTAGGTTGCAGACGTGGCTCGGATCCAGCGTTGTTGTGGCTCTGGCCTAGGCCAGTGGCTACAGCTCTGATTGGACCCCTAGCCTGGGAATCTCCATATGCCGCGGGAGCGGCCCAAGAAACAGCAAAAAGACAAAAAAAAAAAAAAAAAAAAAAGAAAGAAACAGTGGATTCTGTGAAGTTGCAAAAAGGCAACAGCCCATGGATGGAGACTGTGGCCCTTGGAAGAAAGAATAAACTGACGACTTATCTTTTTTTGTTTGTTTGTTTGTTTGCCTTTTCTAGGGCCGCTCCCCCTGCATATGGAAGTTCCCAGGCTAGGAGTCAGATGGGAACTGTAGCCACCAGCCTACACCAGAGCCAGAGCAACTCAGGATCCAATGTGCACCTGCGACCTACACCACAGCTCACAGTAACGTCGGATCCTTAACCCACTGAGTGAGGCCAGGGATCGAACCGCATCCCCATGGATGCTAATCGGGTTCATTAACCAATGAGCCACTACAGGAACTTGTCGACAATTCATCTTGAAGTATCTCTAGTTTGGCAAGAATACAGTGAATTCTCGGAGTTCCTGTTGTGGCGCAGCAGAAATGAATCCGACTAGGAACCATGAGGTTGCAGGTTTGATCCCTGGCTTCGCTCAGTGGGTTAAGGATCCGGCATTGCCATGAGCTGTGGTGTAGGTCACGCAGCTTGGATCTGGCATTGCTGTGGCTGTGGTGTAGGCCGGCAGCAACAGCTGTGATTAAACCCCTAGCCTGGGAAGCTCCGCATGCTGCAGGTGTGTCCCTAAAAGGACAAAAAAAAAAAAAAAAAAAAAATACACTGAATTCTCAATGTGCTCATAGGAAAAAGCCCAAAGAAATATGGATAAATATCACATTTTGTCAACATCGTTATTATTATTCTTTGGCCACAGCGTGCAGCAGCATGATGTGGGATCTCAGTTCCCAGTCAGGGACTGAACCTGGGCTGCAGTGGTGAAAGCGCTGAGTCCTGACCACTAGACCACCAGGGAACTCCCACAGTCATTATGTTTTTCGGGTGAATTGCAAGGTCATCCTCTGAAACGTTTTTATCATTACTCTGTGAAGTGACATTTAATTTATTTAAAATTTCCACTCCCCTCTTCTTGGAAGTGTCACCTATAGAGATACTGCCAAATACAGAAATGACTGAAAGGACAGACACAGGAAGACAGAGCTGTAAAGATGCTGGATAACTGATAAAAAAGGTCACGCTGCTGCACAGTCCATAACCTACTATATAGATCTACCTACCGATTTGTTTCGCTTTCCACCAGAAGCCATTTGTCTTCCGCTACAAGAAACACTGTCTGGAGGTTGATGGGAAGTGAGATGGTGTGAGTTCGTCCTTCTAGAACATCCAGCACCGTCAGGCTGTTCCTGGGGGGAAAAAAACCCAAAAAAACCTCTCTGAAAGGCGCTGGGAGGATAATGGTTGATTAACCATGACACAAGGATTTCACGACATAGTATACAATCGTGAAAACAATGTTTTTAAGAGGAAATAACACAGCAATTTTTTGTTGTTGTTGTCTTTTCATGGCTGCTCCTGCGGCATATGGAGGCTCCCAGGCTAGGGTTGAATTGGAGCTACAGCTGCTGGTCTACACCACAGCCACAGCAACACCAGATCCGAGCTGCGTCTGCGAGCTACACCACAGTTGATAGCAACCCTGGATCCTCAACCCATTGAGTGAAGCCAGGGATCGAACCTGCAACCTCATGGTTCCTAGTTGGATTCATTTTTACTGCGCCACGGCGGCAACTCCAAACATAGCAAAATGTTAACTGAGAAAATGGATATATAAAACTCCACACTATGGAAGGACATGCATGAGAATTAAAAAATGGGAAGTGACGGCAGCCAGGCTGACAGTGGTTGTACATAGAATTATGAGCACTGCCTTTTCTAAAAACATCTGTTTTTCAACGTTCTGCAATGTGGGCTAAGTTACTCTTAGAGTAAAATATTTATAATTGGGTCACATTAGTGTTCTAATAAATAGGTATAATTAAAGGAGGAAATGGAATGGATAAAAGAGGGATCCAGGTTTAAATCTTCTACAACCAAGAGCTCACCCTTTTCCTTTGTAGAATACCAGCCAGTTTTTATGCGAAAATTCTTTACACATTTTGTAAGTTTCCTAAAAACAAAACAAAACAAAACATTCACTTTAAATGTGTCCCAGGCGGCTGTGTCTTCAGTTGCTTTTCCTGAAATAAAGTTCTTCAACATGTAAAACATGAGATTCTCTGAGAAGCTACCTTTTTATCCACTCCAAGGCTCTTACGGTAACATGAATTAAAATATACTTCAAAATTATGAACTGTGTACTAAAACAACTTTAGGATTATAATTATATATATGTGTGTGTGTGCATATATATATATATCCAGAAGTGGCTGAAGTTTGCAGTTCCTGGGCCAGAAATCAAACCCACGCCACAGCAGTAACCTAAGCCACAGCAGTGACAACGCTGGATCCTTAACCTGCTGAGACACCAGGGAACTCCTAGAATAATATTTTGTAAAATAATGCACAATACTGATTAGAAATAAACATGCTATCTGGTGATTAACTGTGGAACTTATACCATAGCATAAATACGTAGGAAATACTTTGTTTCTTAGATTTGGATATATTCATGACATTTAAAATATCTCTTTTTTCATAGACTTTTAACACCTAAGTATGCTGTCATGTAGGACAGAGGTTAAGGCTTATTTTATATCCATTACCTTTTTTGGCTGAATAAATACTCTTGGGTTGGCCCAAATGTTTATTTACTAGTTTCATTTAGTTAATGAGCTAAAATGTTTCTTTATCTACTAAATACGGCCAGACGCTACACTCCTAGTTTCATGACATAAATCCAAACCATAGCACAGAACTGGAAAACAGGGACTGCATGATGGGTGATTTGTCTTGCATGTCACACTCAAATGGCTCCTGCTGTCCCATTATGATCAGTTCGGTCCTAGATAAGTCTTCATGTGAGTATGACGGATACAAAAAGAAGCTGCTGACATTTAATTATATGTGTACCTATGTCTATCTATTTGCATTAGATTAAAATTCACAGGTGAACAGTAAGAGAAGTCTCTGGTGCATTACAGCAAACAAAAGGCACCAAACGCAGACAGGTATTTTTTTGGTTAGAAAGCTATAGAAAATCCTTGGCAATTGGGTGGACAAGTTAAATGTTTCTTACAGCTTCCTCCTTGCTCCACCAGGAAGTTTTCTTAGATGTAAACTCTTGTGAAGGGAGAATGAGACGACGAAGGGCTTGGCTGGTGGTATCCAGTAACAGGATGATGTTACTCTGGAAATAAAGAGAACAGTGAAAAGCTCAAGATTCATTCTTTCCTTCCTTCCTTTCATCTCTCCTTTTTTTTTTTTTTTTTAAAGCAGCAGACTCCTGGCAGCCTGGGAATAAAAGTTATAGTGATACATAAACCAAAGGGAAGATGACAATATTGAAATACGAGATACTGTGGAGATACGAAATGATCTTCCTAAATACAGAATTCAAAGGATTAGATGCTTTTGTGAAAATATTTCTAACTGTGTAATGCAGGATCTCCTCTGAAGATTTTATCTTAAAACTATCCCCTTGTAAATATAGGCTGGCTTAACCATGATTATGTTTTATTACATACTAAAGAGGACATAAAGAGAAAAAAAATATTTTTTAATAGTTGATTTATTTTATTTTATTTTATTTTTTGTCTTTTTGCCTTTTCTAGGGCCACTCCCACGGCATATGGAGGTTCCCAGGCTAGGGGTCTAATCGGAGCTGTAGCCACCAACCTACACCAGAGCCACAGCAATTCGGGATCGGAGCCGAGTCTCCGACCTCCACCACAGCTCATGGCAATGCCAGATCCTTAACCCACTGAGCAAGGCCAGGGATCGAACCTGCAATATATTTTTTTAATTATTATTTCCCCAATACAATTTTTTTCTACTGTACAGCATGGTGACCCAGTTACACATACATGTATACATTTTTTTTCTCCCATTCTCATGCTCCATCATAAGTGACTAGACATAGTTCCCAGTACTACACAGCAGGATCTCATTGCTAATCCACTCTTGGGCATATATCCAGACAAAACTTTCCTTAAAAAAGACACATGCACCCGCATGTTCATTGCAGCACTATTCACAATAGCCAAGACATGGAAACAACCCAAATGTCCATCGACAGATGACTGGATTAGGCAGATGTGGTATATACAGACAATGGAATACTACTCAGCCATGAAAGAGAAAAATACTTAAATGTCCATTTACTTTTATTAAAATCACACTTAAAGAATGTTCTGTTGAACATTCTTTCACTGTGCATAACTGAATCTCATTTGGTCTTCTCACAAACGCAGGTTCAGCTCAGAAAATATGTATGTGATATAAGGATGGGTTGGCAAGAAAATACCAAGGACCTCAAGGACCCCAAGGACCTCGCTAGTAATGGGTGTTTGTTCATCTTGAGATTCACTAAGCTTTTGGAACTTTCATAGCTGGTGCTGTAACAACATACAGAAAAGAGACTGCTCTGTCTTAACCACCATTATGCAAAAGGAGCAATAATCCCTCAGTAATTAGGAGGGTTTCTTCCAAGAAAAAAAAAAACTTTTCAAATAAACCTTAGGCATGATACTAAATGAACAGAACACATGACATAAGAACTTAAAATTGAGAAAGTCAGAAAAGATGACATATTTTAAAGAGATGCCAAGAAACTGGCTTTCTAAGTTAAAATATAAAGACGTTTGAAGATCCAAGGTTTACAAAAAGGCATCAGCAAGTGGATTGTCAGGCTTCATTGTCCTGTAATTCTCTTTTCCTTTTTTCTTGTTTTTGCTTATTTTGTTTTGTTTTAAATTGGGGCTCCTTCGGTTATGCTAACCTTCAAGAACTTTTCACTTCAAGAACTTTCTTAGGGAAAAATAAAATCACAAAGCACCCAAAGAAGAAGCAAACAACGAGACAGACCTCTGCAGTCTAACAGACACTGAGTTCAAAAAGAATTGATCTATACTTTACAAGATATGAGATGTTTGTTCATGTGTTCCATAACATGTAGTGAGCAGCTTATATTTAAAGCATGAAGGCGAATCACAGTGATAAATCAACCGTGGCCCTTGCCTTTTAGTACATAATATAGTTAGAGCGAAGTGAAAAGAAATGTCAATAGATTAATAGTGGTTTCAATTTTCTTTTACTAGCCAATTTTACTGATATGCTTGAGAGTTAAAGTGGTATTTGTACCAGTTTTCTTTACTCCATATGCTCTGAATTTTGGCAGTATTAAAAAATTCTACTGAGTAGGTTAACAAAGCTTAAACTATTCCGCAAACCCTCTTAGAATGCATCATTCTGTATAACATTGAATTCTTCATTAGAATGTGTTGGTAATATTCTTTTCAAAATCAACATGTCACATAAGAAGGACTGTTCCTGGCATTTTAAAGTTTGAAAGTGATTAAAAAAAAAAAACTTACAGAAAAAAACTTAAAGTTGCCTTGAGAAAATGTATTAATAAGTTAAAAATTTAGTCTCTGTTCTAGAGTAAATCTGTTTTGAGTAAGTTTCTTAAAGGAGAAACTCATGTATGATAAATAGGTACAACATTAACGTGAATTGTGAGTACTTAAGCAATTTGGGATAATATTAACTTTTCGAAGCAACCAGAAATCCAAAAAATAATATTTGATCCCCAAATATGATTAAGTAGAGTAAGCAGATGATTAAACAGATATGATTAAGCAGAAAAACAAGGGAGTACCGTTTTGCATTTTTCTTCCTTTTTGGGGTCTAACACTTATATAGAGGATCTTAATGCCTTATGCTCATAACTTGGCATAAGCAAACCAAAAAATAATATCTTTCTAAGTGACAGAAAACATATATGTATGTTTCCAGCCATGGCTGTGTTTAGAATTAGTTCTAGAAGCAATTGGCAAGATGAAGGGCTTCTGCTGCTCCATCCTTTTAGATGTTAATGGTTTCCTTCTGTAAATGGCGAATGATATATTCTGTCTGAGTTTAAAAATAGAATTTCGCGTCACACATGAGCACATGTAACTGTGGTTTTGGCGCTTCTTTAAGAGGGGCAGGGAGGAGAAGCGAGGGAGCAGTTTTATTATGTTTGTATTTGACTGGGAGAAAAGTAACCTCTGGATGACCTCAATGTCCCAAAATCTGAAATTCTAAACTTTGTACAGATGTAATAATAAGTTCTCTCGTGGCAGGGGGAGGTGGGGGAAGAGTCTATTTTTAGGCATGGCAAAGTTTCCCTTTCCTCACTTAAGATTTTATTTTAGCAAGGAATTTTTGAACAGCTTCTTTTCTTTTTTCTTTTTCTTTTTTTTTTTTTTTTGTCTTTATAGGGCCGAACCCACCAGCATATGGAACTACAGCAGCAGGCCTACACCACAGCCACAGCCACACTAGATCCAAGCCACATCTTCGACCTATACCACAGCTCACGGCAACGCCAGATCCTTAACCCACTGAGCGAGGCCAGGGATCGAACCTGCATCCTCATGGATTCTAGTCAGGTCTGTTACCGCTGAGCCACAACGGGAACTCCTTGAACAGCTCCTTGAACTAACCAGGGAAATGCATGTGTCGCGAGGCTTTATAAAGTCGAGGGATAGATGAATTAATGGGAGTTTTTCTCTGCAATATTTTAGCTCCATTTTCCGGGAGGGCAGAATAGGGAAGAAAGAGCTGATGGCAGACACTCATTTTTTTTATTCAATTAGAATGATTTATCATTTGTTAACTGTTACAGCTAGAGGCTGTTCATTTGGAATTAATGAGGTCTTATGTCCTATCAGAGCCATAACATAAACCAGACAGCTGAGACATCCTCTCCGGAAAAGAAGAGGGAATTCAGAGGACAGACAGGGGAATATCCTGACAAGCTGTGCATGACTGCTCAGGGCATCGAGGGTACTTTCTGGAAAACTGTTGAAACTGGTCAAAAGGGTAAGACAGGGAGCATGGAAGAAAGGGCAGGCTGTGCAAGTCGAGCACATCTTTGCCCTGAAAAACTATACATATATATGTATATATGTGTGTGTATGTGTGTGTGTGTGTGTGTGTGTGTGTGTGTGTGTGTATAGTCTTTTCTAGAGCCGCACCCATGGTATATGGAGGTTCCCAGGCTAGGGGTCTAATTGCAGCTGTAGCCGATGGCCTACGCCACAGCCACAGCCACTCGGGTTCTGAGCCGCGTCTGTGACCCACACCACAGCTCACCGCAATGCCGGATCTTTAACCCATTGAGCGAGGCCAGGGATCGAACCCGCAACCTCATGGTTCCTAGTCAGATTTGTTAACCACTGAGCCACGACGGGAACTCCTAAACATATTTTCTTTGATGAAAGATGTTAGACATGAGCAGCGATGTTGCCGAATAATTGGTTTTTGAGAAAATAAAATACTTCCCAAGAACCTGAAAATCTCGCACTTTTAAATAATTGGTATATGGTGTTCCCATCATGGCACAGCAGAGGCGAATCCAACTAGGAACCACGAGGTTGCGGGTTTGATCCCTGGCCTTGCTCAGTGGGTTAAGGATCTGGTGTTGCCATGAGCTGTGGTGTAGGTCGCAGACTTGGCTCAGAACCCGAGTTGCAGTGGCTGTGGTGTAGGCTGGCAGCTACAGCTCCGATTGGACGCCTAGTCTGGGAACACCCATATGCTGCTGATGTGGCCCTAAAAAGGACAAAAGACAATAAATAAATAAATAAACAGTATATGGAAACTTGACAGTTTATCTGACAGCTGAATATCTGGTAAGACTGTTTGAATTAGTATTCTGAATTTAGATTTCTATGTAAATTTGATTGTTTTACTGAATTAAAAATCACTAAGAAATCATGGGCTTTTTAGGACAGATTCTTCTGGCTGTAGAATTCAATTCAATGGCTTTGACATTTTGTTGCAAAGCTATAAAGTAAAACTCTTATTTCAAAATGTTGGACACAAACTTTTACAAGCAATAACTGGATCTTTATAAATTCTGCTTTTAGGAGAAAGTAAAAATGGAAAAAAAACCCCGCAAAAACCAGAAAAAATGTACTAACTCAGAATTGATGATACTTATTTAGGCAAAGCCTAAAGGGAAAGTTGACTGACTCAGTGAAATCCTGATATGTTATTTACACAATATTTCATTCTTGATTAGAAATAGTCTAAAAGTGGAGTTCCTGCAGAGGCTGGGCAGAAACAAGTCTGACTAGCGTCCATGAGGATGTGGGTTCAATCCCTGGCCTTGCTCAGTGGGTTAAGGATCCAGCATTGCCATCAGGTGTGATGTAGGTTGAAGATGCAGCTTGGATCTGTTGTGGCTGTGGCTGTGGTGTAGGCCGGCAGCTGTAGCTCCAATTAGACCCCTAACCTGGGAACCTCCATATGCAGGGCCCTAAAAAGACCAAAAAAAAAAAAAAAAAAAAAAGCCTAAAAGCATTGTTTCTTTTTAACACTTTGCTCTCATAGTGACTTTACCTACTTACAAATAACAACACTGTGGGTTTTTTTTCCAGTATTTTCCTGCTATACATATTAAAAAAAAATTTTTTTTTTGACTATTCTTTTCCTCAAGTATCTGCTATGAATGGGCACGGGGACATAGTCGAATTCTGGAAGCTTAATTCAATGCAATTTGGTTTGAATCTCCGTTCTACCACGTGTTTCCTGGGCCATTTCTTAAACTCCATGAGCCTCCGTTTTCTCACGTATAAATACAGCTAAAGCCACCTCACTGGGCCGCTGCAGGAATAACACGGACTAATGTACATCATCTTTTCCTTGACCCATGTGTCACCATTTAATAACTGGTCCTCCTCCTCCTTGAGTCGTCACCCCTTGGCGTCTGGGACGCCACTCCCTGGTTTATCCATCTGCCTCCCTGGTGACGCATTTTGGGACCCCTTGGTGGACTGCTCCTCATCGCCCTGATTTCCTAATATTTTATTGCCCCAGGGCTTCGTGCTGAGTCTTTTCTCCGACACCCACATTCGCGCCTTTAATGATCTCTTTCAATTTCATGACTTTAAATAAAACTTTTTTTTTTTTTTTTTTTTTTTTTTGCTTTTTTAGGGCTGAACTTGCAGCATATGGAAGGTCCCAGGCTAGGGGTGGAACTGGAGCTACAGCGGCTGGCCTACACCACAGCCACAGCAACACAGGATCTGAGCCTCTTCTGTGACCTACACCACAGATCACGGCAAGGCTGGATCCTTAACCCACTGAGCAAGGTCAGGGATCGAACCCGAAACTTCATGGATACTAGTCAGGTTCAGAACCCACTGAAACACAATGGAATCGTGCTTTTAAAAAAATTTATTATTTATTTGTTTGTTTATTTATTTATTTGTTTGTTTTCTAAGGCCACACCCGTGGCATATGGAGGTTTCCAAGCTAGGGGTCTAATCAGAGCTGTAGCTGCTGGTTCCTGCTGGCCTACACCACAGCCACAGCCCACGTGGGATCTGAGCCACATCTGCAACCTACACCACAGCTCACGGCAACACTAGATCCTTAACCCACTGAGTGAGGCCAGGGATCGAACCCGAAACCCCATGGTTCCTAGTCGGATTCGTTAACCACTGAGCCATGACAGGAACTCCTGGAAATGCTCTCAAATACCACTTATATGCCAGTAACTCCCCAGTGTATATTTCCTGTTCTGACCTCTCCATTAAACACCAGAATCATGGACCTGGCTATGCAACGGGCATCTCCAGTGTAACTACATATCCAAGCTTCCTTCCTGAATCAGTTCCTTCCTCATGTCAGTTGACGGCAGGTCTATCCTTGCAGTGGCTCAGGCCCTAAACCTTGAGGTTGCCCTCAGTTTACTCTCTTTCACTCCATTTTTTTTTTCTTTTTAGGGCTGCACCTGTGGCATAAGGAAGTTCCCAGGCTAGAGGTTGAATCACAGTTGTAGCTGCCAGCCTACACCACAGCCACAGCAACACTGGATCCAAGCTGCCTCTGAGCCTATACCACAGCTCACAGCAATGCTGGATCCTTAACCCACTTGAGTGAGGCCAGGGATTGAACCCATGTTCTCATGGATACCAGTCGGGTTCATTATCACTGAGCCACAATGGGAGTTCTTCTTTCACCCCATCTATCTCATCTGTTAGGAAATCCTATTGGTTCCACCTTCAAAAATAACCAGAATCCACCGTGACTGAGGACTGCCCTCCTCCTCCCACCTGCAACGATCGCTCGATTGGATCATTGCAAAAAATCTCTTAATTAGCTTCCTTCATTCTGCCTTAGTACCTATAGATGATTCGCCACTGAGGAGCTGGGAAAATCCTTTAAAAATGTAAGTCATGGAGTTCCTGTCATGGCTCAGTCGTTAGCCAATCCGACTAGGAACCATGAGGTTGTGGGTTCGATCCCTGGCCTCGCTCAGTGGGTTGGGGATCTGGCATTGCCGTGAGCTGTGATGAAGGCTGCAGACATGGCTTGGATCCTAAATTGCTGTGGATCTGGCGTAAGTTGGCAGCTAAAGCTCCGATTGGACCCCTAGCCTGGGAACTTCCATATGCCGCAGGAGCAGCCCTAGAAAAGGCAAAAAGACAAAAAAAAAAAAAAATAAGTCACTCTTGGGATGGACCAGGATGGAAGATAACAAAAGAAAAGGAATGTAAATAGGAATATGACTGGGTCACTTTGCTGTACAGCAGAAATTGGCACATTGTAAATCAATTATACTTTCATTTAAAAAATAAATTAAGGGTGTTCCCGTTGTGGCTCAGCAGAAACAAACCCAACTAGTATCCATGACGACTCACGTTCGATCCCTGGCCCCCGCTCAGTGGGTTAAGGATCCGGTGTTGCCCCGAGCTGTGTGTAGGTCGCAGATGTGGTTCGGATCTGGTGTAGCTGTGGCTGTGGTGTACGCCGGCAGCCGTAGCTCTGAGTCAGCCCCTTAGCCTGAGAATTTCCATATGCCTCGGGTGTGGCCCTAAAAGGCCGAAAATTAAAAAATAAGTTAAAA
Organism: Sus scrofa; assembly: GCF_054392235.1. NCBI lineage: Eukaryota > Metazoa > Chordata > Mammalia > Artiodactyla > Suidae > Sus > Sus scrofa. Next base: position 25,776,295 of record NC_139393.1, on the reverse strand, counting down.
AAAAATGTGAGTCAGATCACGCCACTCCTCCTCTTGAAACCCTCTAAGAGCGTCCCCTTTGCTCGTGGTCAGGGCCCAGAATGCCACAAAGATTTACGAGGCTCTTCACATCTGTCCCCCTCCCCTCCGCCACATCCCTGGGCCAACCCACTGCGTGACCTCTTTGACCTCACTGTCTCACCGTCTCCTCCTCATTCATCTTCCCCACTGTACTTCTTTAAAGACGGAGAGGCCTGTTCCAGCCTCTGGGCCTTTGAACTTATAATTCCCTTTTCCTGGGACTCTTCTGCCAGTCAGCTCTTCTCCCCCTCGCCTCTATCAAACCTTTGCCTAAATCTCACTTCCTCAGTTAGGCAATTCCCCGCCCATTCACCCTGTTTCAAATGGCAGGCGTCCCCCCCGCCCCAGCCTTCGTGTTTTCTCTTCCTTGTTTCTCATCTTCCAACGTAAGATATAATTATTTACTTCACTGCATGTCTGTCTTCCTGCCCCAGACTGTAAGCTTTTGAGGACAAAGATGTTTGTAGTGTTGTTCATGGAATTATACCTAATAGAAGGCACAGGATATATAGTTGATGAAGGAATAATATGCTTTGTATACCATTTGGTAGCTGCGAGGTGGGTAGAAGGCATGCAAAAATATTATAGTCCTTTCTACTGGATAGGAGAGATTAACTCAGATTAACTTTGGCATTCTTATTAATTGAAATACATACTGTCTTTTTTTTTTGCTTTTTAGAGCTGAATTGGTGACCTATGGAGGTTCCCAGGCTAGGGGAGGAATTGGAGCTGCAGCTGCCGGCCTATGCCAGAGCCACAGCAACATGAGACCCAAGCCATGTCTGTGACCTACATCACAGCTCACGGCCACGCCAGATCCTTAACCCAGAGCAAGGCCAAGGATCAAATCTGCATCCTTGTGGATCCTAGCCAGGTTCCCAGGTTTGTTAACCACTGAGCCACCAAGGGAACTCCCCAGACTGTCTTTTGATCTATATCTTTTTTGGGGGGCACACCAGCAGCATATGGAGAATTCTAAGCTAGGGGTCTAATCAGAGTGGTACCTGCCAGCCTATGCCACAGCTCACAGCAACGCTGGATCCTTAACCCACTGAGCACGGTCAGGGATCGACCCTGCATCCTCATGGATGCTAGTCAGATTCGTTAACCACTGAGCCGTGACAGGAACTCCTGATCTATATCTTCTGTTTGGAATTATTTTTAGCCTGACTCTGGGCATCTGTACTTTTCATTAGTGTTGTCTTACAACAGTAGCGATGACGGGACCTTGGACATCCTTAGATACTCAAGGATCTCAGTGTACTCCTGCAATGGATTGAATGTTGATGCCCTCCCCAATTTGTGTGTTGAAGTCCCAAGTCCCAGTGTATTAGGAGGTGGGGCCTATGGAGGTGATGATGCCACGAGGGTGGGGTCTTCCCGAATGGCATTAGTGCCTTTAGACAAGAGATGTGAAAGAGATCCATGCTCCTTGTGCCATGTGAGGTTACAGTGAAAAGACAGCTGTCTAGGAAGCGGGTTCTCATCAGAAGCCGAATCTGCAGGCACCTTGATCTTGGCCTACCCAGGGAGAAACAAATGTTTGCTGTTCATCAGCTCCTTCATCCACAGTGCTTGTGTCACAGCAACCCCAACAGGCTGAGACAATTCCATTCAGTGTATTTATGTGGAATACACTGAATGGAATTGTCTCAGCCTGTTGGGAATGCCTTTCAGGTTTCAGATAAAATGTCACTTCCTAAGGGGAGATACCTCAGCACTCTCTCTTTTTTTTTTTTTTTTTTTTTTTTTGTCTTTTTGCCATTTCTTGGGCCGCTCCCGCGGTATATGGAGGTTCCCAGGCTACGGGTCGAATTGGAGCTGTAGCCACCTGTCTACGCCAGAGCCACAGCAACGAGGGATCTGAGCCGCGTCTGCAACCTACACCACAGCTCGTGGCAACGCCAGATCCTTAACCCACTGAGCAAGGCCAGGGATCGAACCTGCAACCTCATGGTCCCTACTCAGATTCGTTAACCACTGCACCACAACGGGAACTCCCACCTGTCCTCAGTCTTTATGAAAGCATCTATTCTTACTTACGGCTCGAAAAACATTCTGGCTTTTTCCTTTGCATAAAGTAGTCCTTTCCTGGCATAATGAAACCATGTCACTACCTGTTGCTCGTGGAGAATCACTTGACCCCTGAGGGGATTTCCCAGCGGTGCCACTGTCACAAACGGATGCCAGACTCCACTGGCCGTTCTTGGGAAGATGTCAAAAAGGTCCACGAAGTAGCCGCTTGTCCCAGCCATATTCATAAAGTATAAGGAAACAGGATTGCAGGCAACTACATACAGAGTCTTTTCTTCATTTTCTGAAATGACAAAAAGGTGTTAACTCTGTGGCTGGCAACTGATTTTCCGAGTGGTCAAAGGTCGAGTGAAACCGGAATCGTAAGACAGCACACATCAGAACTCGGCAAAGATCTGCAGGTGGATTGACTAGCTTGGAAAATATAAAAAAAAAATGTAGTGTGTATGTGTGTGTGCGTGCATGTGTGTGTGATGTCTACAAATAAAGTTAGGGAGTTCCCTGGTGGCTTAGCAGGTTAAGGACCTGGTGTTGTCACTGCATGGCTCTGGTCACTGCTGTGGCCCAGGTTTGATCCCTTACCCAGATATTTCTGTATGCTGTGGGGACAGCTACAAAAACACAAATACAAATAAAGATCAAAGAGTACATGTAGCTGAGTAGTATTCCATTGTGTATATATGCCACATCTTCCTAATCCAATCATCTGTCGATGGACATTTGGGTTGTTTCCATGTCTTGACTATTGTGAATAGTGCTGCAACGAACAGGCGGGTGCATGTGTCCTTTTCAAGGAAAGTTCTGTCCGAATATATGCCCAAGAGTGGGATTGCTGGGTCATATGGTAGTTCTATGAATAGTTTCTAAGTTTTCCATACTCTTCTCCATAGTGGTTGTGCAATGAGATTCTGCGGTGCAGCACTGGGAGCTACGTCTGGTCACTTAGGATGGAGCATGACAATGTGAGAAAAAAGAATGTATACATGTATGTGTAACTGGGTCACCATGCTGTACAGTAGAAAATTGACAGAACACTGTACGCCAGCTATAATGGAAAAAATAAAAATCATTATAATAAAAAAATAGTACATACAAAAATATAGTAGATTTATTTATTTATTTTTGGCTGCTCCTATGGCATGTGGAAGTTCCCAGGCCAGGGATCAAACCTGCACCACAGCAGTGCCCAGAGCCACAGCAGTGACAATGCTGAATCCTCAATCACTAGGCCACCAGGGAACTCCATGAAGATGGAGTAAATTTAAATCAATAAGCTAACATTGGTAAGAAACAAATCAATGGAAGGGCAGATGAGGACATTATTTGAGAGACAATGTGAACTGTGTGTGTGCTATTGTTCCAAGTATCTGAGAGCATCACACAACTTAAAATGTAAGGACCTTTTTAATGTTTCTGCTATCAGCACAAATAAGTTCAATTCTACATTTATCAAGCACCCCTGCACATAGAATAGGGTGCCAGGGAATAGAATAAAAAGTATTCATAGAAATGTACTTCCTAAACTTATTAATTGTTCTTTCTTATCGCAGGCATTAAATGCTATTTGGTCTTTGGCTCAAACATATATATATATATAATCGACTCAGATTTTAACCCAAGAAAATGTTCTTTTCTCTCACGGATACTGAACAGGTATTAAAAAAGAGAGAAAGAAAGAGGGAGTAAGGAAGGAAAAACAACACAAAAACCCAGCTTGCAAAATGTGGAACTACTGAACTAGAGGGTTAAATTATGTGAAGGGCAGCAGATGAGTTTTATTTTCAAAGACCAGTTCTAATTGGTTGACAGTGGCTGCTTGGAATCCTTGCCAAGAAGAATTGCGAGACTGTGACGAGGTTTCATGACACCTGTCACTGGCACGGGGATAGAGGGTCACAGCATTTCTTGTACTTAATATAATTAAATATGAGACGAGAGCCAAAGTTCAACTTTATCCATAAGATCCATACTTATTCTCTACCAGTGAATGTAATTTTTTTTTTTTTTTTTTTTTTTTTTTTTTTTTTTTTTTTTTTTTTAGGGCCACACATGCAGCACATGGAAGTTCCCTGACTAGGGTTCAAATCGGAGCTGCAGCTGCCAGCCCACATCACAGCCACAGCCACGTGGGATCTGAGCTGCTTATGTGACCTACACCACAGCTCACGGCAACACCGGATCCTTAACCCACTGAGCGAGGCCAGGGGTCAAACCCACATCCTCATGGATACTATCGGATTCGTTTCAATCACATGTTCATGTATTGTCTGAGGCTGCATCACAATAGGAACTCCAAAATATCTTAATAGGAGCACCCATCTGCCTCCAAAACAACCCTTGTACATTTTAAAAGCACGTATTTTTAGTCAACACAGCTGAATTTAGCAGCAAACAACCACAGAACTGACAGGAGCAAAAACTTGCTTCTGAATCCTTCCCTGAATAATCCCCAAAACGCACCAGTTAGAGGCTCTCTCTCTTCCCACTGCCATCACTTCTGTTTCTATCACCTTAGTAACTGCCATCAATTGAAAACTTCTGCCAAAAAGCACCCAGGGCACACTGCATGAATCAGTAGGCAGTGGCAACCGTCCAGAGGCACAGATGCCAAGAATTCACATCTTTATTTGCCATTCTTTACAATGAGAGGTTTAATGACTGCAAATCCTCCAGCCCTGCTTTCAGGATTCATGCAATCACTAAACTGGAATCCCAGCCAAAAAAAAAAAAAAAAATCCCATGTTTTTCCTTTTTCTTTCCCTCTTCTATTTTTAGCACACGCCTGGGTGTGTTTAACTTTGAGCTACAATAGTAATGAGAAACAGACATATGCACATAAACTCAGAAGTGCTTATGTGGATTCCACAATAGTATTTTGTTAGGTTGTTATAAGAAATTAGTTCTAAATTACATATAATTGCTATCCGATCCCAAAATGCCAGAGTTACTGAGTCTATCATAGACTCCTTGATGTCTAGAGTTATTTTGATCCTGTTTTTTTTTTTTTTTTTTTTTTTAAAGTAAGTGCAGGAAAGAAAAGTCAAAAGAATAACCTGACATACCATGTAATGTGGCAACGTCACAGATTAAGTTAATTTCATCCAATGGCAATCTCCAGGAGGCACATTCTTCAGTGAAGGTTTGGGATCTTTCTTCATGTCTGTCTATTGGATACTCCTGTATGTTTATAAGGGCCGGACCCTATAAAAAAGTAGGTATCTGAGTTAAGAGATTTGGGTAGTTGCCAATGTGTAGAAATGTTTGTCCAACATAGAGATTTTTCAATTCAAATCCTCAACATCTTGATACACCTCTTTTCCTTTAATTGCCTGGCAGGGTACTTATAACAATAATCACGCCATACACTTGCACTTACAAATGCTTTCACACGTGCCATCTTATTTAATTTCTCACTCTATTTTCTTTTTACTCACAAAATAGACCAGATGTAAAAATCCCAAAGGAGTTCTCATGACTTCATTCCTTCCTAAGCCAAGAGCACGTCTTGAACTCCAAGGAGTAGGACTCAGAGCTGCCCAAGCCAAGAGAATTCTTTTTAAAATAGAGTGAACTCGTGAACATTGATTGGCGAGCCCTACAGTTCTTGATCACAAATGTTTGGGTGAGATACTGACGGTGGTGGCATCCATGCACCCCTTCTATGTGGAGTCTGTATCTTGGGAGCTAGAAGACTGAAAACTGTATTCCTCATATTCCTTTTGCAGTGAGGGTTCGGAATGGATTTAGGGTCTGCCAATTAAATGCACTTGCATGAGATTTGAAAGGTAGACGCGAGGTAGTGGCCATCTTCCTGCAGTTAAAGTAGACAAGGAGCCTCTGACACATAGGAACAGTCAGAGTCTAGCTCTACTACAATGGGTTGACAAACTATGGCCCACAGGTCAAGTCTGGTCCACTGCCTGGTTTTGTCCATAAACTTTTACTAGAACACAGTTTCAATCACATGTTCATGAATTGTCTGAGGCTGCTTTTGTGCTACCATAGCAAAGCTAAGTAGTTGTGACAGAATCTGCATGGCCACAATGCCTAATATATTTGCTATCTGACTCTTTATGGAAAGAGTTTGCTGATCCTGCTTTATGCTGCAGCAAAGATGGTAGCAGAAGCCAAAACACAGGGTTTTTAATTTTTTTGTTTTTGTTCTTTGTGGCTTTTTTTTTTTTTTTTTTTTTGGCTTTTTAGGGTTTCATTTGAGGCATATAGAAGTTCCCAGGCTAGGGGTCTGATCGGAGCTACAGCTACCAGCCTACACCACAACTATGGCAATGCTGGATCGGAGCCCCATCTGTGACCTACACTGTAGGTTGTGGCAATGCCAGATCCTCAACCCACTGAGCGAGGCCAGGGATTGAACTGCATCCTCAGGTTCGTTAGTGCTGAACCGCAATGGGAACTCCACAAACACTGATCTTGACATCAAAAGTCCAGCGATGGCCCTTTGACTTCTACTGCCTCCTGTCCTTTCTAATGACTTTGTAAACATCTAATTCCCCCACAATCTGCTTGAAATACCTAGAGGGGTTTCTATTGCAACTAGTGACTGGTACTCCCTTTCTTTGCTTTTGTACATGAAAACAAATATAGAGTAACTGTTCTACCTGACTCTCTTGAAATAAGGGCTAGCTCTTAGGAATTCCACGGGCCATTCGCCAATCCCTACCTCAAAGGCCAGACTGGCTTAAGAATTAGAGCAGAAGCCAAATCTATGCTAAAATAACATCAGAACAAATCATTTTTGAGACTGTATGGATTTTTCTCCAGAGACGATACAGAAAAATCAGTAACATTCAATATTCTAATGAAGATATAATAATATCAACCTTTATGTCTATATGATGCGTCTCCGTTGGACACAACAATTTTTGCATTCCATTTCTTGACTGACCAATCGTCCAATAGCCCATGAAGGTCTGCTCAGGCAGAGGCAACCTGTCAAGGATAATTTGAAAAGTAAACATCTCTTCTGTTTCCAAGTCACAGGAAAAAAAAAAAAATACCGAGCCATGCATTCCTGACCACACAAGTATATTTGAAGAATGCTTTACTTAGAAATGAGCTATAGTTCATTTTATCAGAAGACAGTCTTTAATAAAACGTTCAGAACATATTTTAAGAACAAAAAGATTTCACATTTCAGAAACTCAAAAGCTAAGGTCCTCTTCTGTTTTTACCTTAATGACAAATATTGAAGGTTTACGTGTTTTCTTCCCTGAATTGGTAAAATCCTTAGCGATTTAACATCTAAATTCCTCGTAGAGTGAAGGAAGGATTTTGAAAAAGAAATAGAGCAATCCAGCAATTTTTTCATTCTATTCTTCTAAAAATAAAATAAATAAATTTGGAATAAAAAAATAAAAAGGACCACAGTACTACCAGTCCCATATTTGTTAAGGTGTACAGAGCAAGTTTCAGAGTTACTATAGCACTGAAAACTTTTTTTTTTTCCCTTTGAATTGAAATATACCTACAGAAATGTTCACATAAATGCATCACTTAGTTCTGAGCACACCTGTGTGTCCAGTCGCCAAGCATCACTTCACCCCAAAACCCCCTTGGACCACTGCAGTCATTACTCCTACCCAGAGGGCTACTATCCTCATTTCTAGTGGAATGAGTCGGTATTTAGATTACACGTTATTTAAAGTCACTGTAAATTTGTTTGTTTATTTGTTTGTTTGTCTTTTTATGGCTGCACCCACAGGGTATGGAAGTTCCCGGGCTAGGGGTTGAATCGGAGCTGCAGCTGCCAGCCACAGCAATGCCGATTCGGAGCCGCACCTGCGAACTATGCCACAGCCTGGGGCAATGCCAGATCCTTAACCCACTGAGCAAAGCCAGGGATCGAACACAGGTCCTCATGGATACTAGTCAGATTCCTTACCACTGAGCCACTTTAAATTTTTTTTTTTTTGTACTTTTGTCCATTTTAGAGCCGTACCCGCGACATATAGAAGTTCCGAGGCTAGAGGTCCAATCGGAGCTGTAGCCACCGGCCTACGCCAGAGCTACAGCAATGCCAGATCTGAGCCACAGCTGCAACCTACACCACAGCTCACAGCAACGCCGGATCCTTAACCCCCTGAGCGAGGCCAGGGATCAAACCAGCAACCTCGTGGTTCCTAGCCGGATTCATTTCTGCTGCGCCATGACAGGAACTCCCACTTTAATTTTTAATTTTAATTTATTTTTATTTTTGGCCACAACCACAGCCTGCGAAGTTCTAGAGCCAGGGATCGAACTTGCACCACAGCAGTGACAACACCAGGTCTTTAACCTGCTGAGCTACCAGGCAAGTCTAAAGTCACTTTTAAATGAAGTGCTCTAAGGAAACAAATATGGCAACGCTAATGTACAAAACTACAGACCAATTTTTGAGAATAAAGTCTTCACGTTTTAATCATACTATCTTTTCTTTGAATCTTTAAAAAAGAATCATTGATTTGTCATGATCAATTTCTTAATCCATAGCAAATGAAGGCGAAAAGTGACTCCGAGTTAAAAGTTCTTTAAAATAATGCACATGGTGGCTATACACTGAAATGCATGCTTGAAGTGAGCTTAATGATCATTTAAGAGTACGTACTACATCATGGCTCAGCAGTCAATGACCCGAACAGTATCCATGAAAACTAGCTCAGTGGGTCAAGGATCCAGCATTGCCGTGAGCTGTGGTGTAGGTCACAGACGTAGCTCGGATCCAGCATTGCTGTGACTGTGGTGTAGGCTGGCGGCAACAGCTCTGATTTGACCCCTAGCCTGGGAACCTCCATATGCCTTGGGTGCAGCCCTAAAAAGACAAAAAAAAAAAAAAAAAAAAAGTACATAGTTATATTTAGAAAATCATTTTATTTTCAATAAAAGAGTAGTCTGACAAAATATTTCCATATACTTAATAAGAGCATGCAAGGCTTAGATATTTTTTGCATAAAATAAAACCAAGCATTCTGGTGGAATATGATTTTTGTTCCCTTGAAATGCTAATGTTTAACACCAAAGGGAAGAAGTTAAAAATAAATTCACATTGCAATTCTTCTAAGTCATATAACATAAATCATTCAAAAGGACGTAAGCGTTTTTGTATCTATCATCCAAAATACATTTTAAGCACCTAAACAATTATCCTGATTGGTCATCCACTGATTTCTGATTGGTCATCCACTGATTTCCATGGTTTTACTGGTAATGAGGTGAAAGGGGCACTGAGTCAGGGGATTTACTCTTATTGTGTTCTCTCCTAAATGTCATAAAAACACATTTCCGTGTCTAAAGGGCAGATCCTTTTTGTTTTTGTTTTTTTTTCCAGCCACACCTGCAGCCTATGGAAGTTCCCAGGCTAGAGGCTGAATCACAGCTGCAGCTGCTGGCCTACGTCACAGCAATGACAACGCAGGTTCCAATCCGCATGTGCGACCTACACCACAGCTTGTGACAACGCTTGATCCTTAACCCGCTGAGCAAGGCCAGGGATTGAAGCCGCATCCTCATGGGTACTCATCAGGTTCTCAACTCACTGAGCCACAGTGGGAACTCCAGAAGGGCAGATCTTGAAAGCACCTTGTAGGCTGGAGTCTCTCCCTGTTTAAGGGATGAAGAGGAGTCTTCCTAGGCTTCAGCAGCTCAGCCAAGGGGAATCAAGTCTCCATAGATACATGAGGAAACAAAAAAAGGAGACACACCTCAATTCTCTCCAGCATAGGAGACTTAGTGGGTTCTAGTTCTAGCTCTTTTATTCACTAGCTATGCAAACTTGTGAAGGGAAAAGTTAGAAAATTAGATCATTCCTCTGAGCATTAAGTTCTTCCTCTGCAAGATGAAGGGAATAATCTAAAAGGTTCCAGCTACAGCTTGGGGCATCTCTGATGACCACTGAAATGAGGGGAGGGAAGTGTCAGTAGTGGATCCCATAGGGTTCCATTATCTTGGTGGCCTGGAGTGAAAAGAAAGAATCAGAATGAAATTATCTATACCTACCAATAGAATACATGCCTGAGAGACAGACTTGCTTTTTTTTCCCCAGATATTCTGTTTTTGTTTTTGTTTTTTTGTCTTTTGAAGGCTGCACTTGTGGCATATGGAGGTTCCCAGGCTAGGGGTCAAACCGGAACTGCAGCTGCCAGCCTACGCCAGAGCCACAGCAACTCGGGTTCTGAGCCGCGGTCTGCAACCTATACCACAGCTCATGGCAATGCGGGATCCTTAACCCACTGAGCGAAGCCAGGGAGCGAACCTGCGTCCTCATGGATGCTAGTCAGATGCATTTCTGCTGAGCCACGACGGGAACTCCCAGACTTGCTTTTCTTTTAAGCTTAGAAAAAGAAGCTCCACGTACACTCTGCTTTGGTTCTTGGAGGAGCACAGAAACAGTTCAACATATGAAAATCTAGATGTTGCTCCATCTAGAGCTGGAGAACTGCCTAATAAAAATGATCCTTGGTTGATATCTAATACATCTTTAATAATCCCCAAAGATATCATCCAGACGCTAAAAGCAAAGCAAACCAAAACCCCTCATCCATTTGGAAAAAAGTAATTTTACTCAACTTTTAGGTTTTACGGACAACCCCAGGGATATTCGTGAAAGCTGCTTTGAACTTGCCAACTCATTCTAAGTAACAGTCATGGAAATTATAGGCTGCCTGGTTCCATTTAAAAAAAGCACTAGCTGTTTGGCAGAGCATGGAAGGACCTTTGGGTACCCCATACAGAACCTATTCCAGAACATAACAAGATGCTATTAGCATTAACAATTACAACCGAAAGTCACATACGCAGGGGGTACTGGAGTTGCCCAAACTGACTCCATCAGCTCCTTGGCTACAGGAGGGGTTGTTCCTAGACTTCTGGTGTGCTCCAGGCTAGCCAACGGAGGCAAACCAAAGCCCCTCATTTATGTTCCACTATTAACTCCTCCCAATAAGTTAAGAAAAAATTTGATGCTTACTAAACTCTCTCCCCTTCAATAAGTGAGTAGTTAGGGGGAAGGGGAATTACAATTGCGTGCATGAATAAGCTTTGGAATTCAGAACATAATCAACATTAATTTGAGGGTAACTCTGAACTAATAACCAGTTAGCAAAGGGCCCTATACTCCATTACTGAGATAGGTCATCCAACTGCAACCAGACCTAAGTTGTTATACCCAATTTGATTTAAAAAAAAAAAATGGTATTTTCCATAGTTTTATGATCCTGTCACTTGTATTGTTTAACTTTGTTAAAGTCCTAACTGGAATGATGTCTGGATTTGATTTTAAGGGGGAAGAGGATGAACTTAAGGCCTATAAATAGTGCTACGTTTTATCTTCCATGTCATTCCCGACTTTATGTTTTTTAAAACAATGAAGAATTTCAACTCGTATGTTGTAACATTTCTTAATCCCTTGTGGAAGTATTGATAAAGATCTGGAAGTAAAAGTCTTAACTAAAAAATGGTGAATTTCAAAATTATGACTCAGGTCAAATTACAGAGCTTGGGCAAGTTACAGAAAGGAAAAAAGTTTTTTTAAGCGGGCATACATTTCATAACCTGATGCATGTGGACAGCAAAGTCGAGTAATCGAGTCTGAAGGACATGTAAGAGATTTGTCTGAGATTGTTTCCATAAAGAGGTGAGCTGGGGTTTCCAAGAGTAGGTTCTGGCAAATTTCCACCTGCTCTGAACATTTGCCAATACTATTTCTGGAGTATAAAAGAAACACAAGAAAAAGATTTGGATCTTTCTAAGGGCATTATGCAATTGGAAGTTGTTGACATACCTATTATCAACAATTCCTAAAACATTTCCTTACCACGAGAATTACTCATTTTCACGGGAATAATAGACCCCTTGGGGTCGTTCCACCGACTCTCAAAAATTCACCAGTGACTACACCTTTTAGAAGAAAAAGAACAACTCCAATTTTAGCCGGCTTCACTCATTCCTCATGTTGGAAATCGAACCTCTGGCAAAAATTAAGTTGGACTATCCAGCTGAGTTTACTGGAAGCTTTAACAGAATAATCCTGACAGATATTTCCACCTTTGCTTCTTTTTTTTTTTTTTTGTCTTTTTGCCATTTCTTGGGCCGCTCCCGCGGCATATGGAGGTTCCCGGACTAGTGGTCAAATTGGAGCTGTAGCTGCCAGCCTACGCCAGAGCCACAGCAACGCAGGATCCGAGCCGCGTCTGCGACCTACACCACAGCTCACGGCAACGCCGGATCGTTAACCCACTGAGCAAGGGCAGGGACCGAACCCGCAACCTCATGCTTCCTAGTTGGATTCGTTAACCACTGCGCCACGACGGGAACTCCCCACCATTGCTTCTTAACCCTTCCTCTCACTCTCCAGCCAACGCAGGCCTTAGTTAAACCTTGAGCGGCTGCTCGCTATTCCTGAACTTCATGCTGCATTTTTAGCTTCCATGAGGTTATACCTCAGCCCAGAATTCCTTTCTGCGATTGCCTCTTTGATGACATCCTTCTCATTCTTAAGGCCCAATTCAAATGTCATTTCCCCTTGCATCCCTCTCCCCAATTTCCTACAGGGCAGAATGAATCTCTTGCTCTTCTGGGTTGCCATGGAAATTTGCACATACGGAACTCTGAGAAACCCTTAGGATACGGCTCTGTGGAATTTGCAGGTTTCAAGTTTAAGACCTGATATAGAGAATACAAGTTTTAGAGAGCAGGAGCAGAACTGAATCTATGAAATCCCTTGTCAATGTTTATACTCACAAAAATAAAAAGTCAGCACACACAATTGAGAAAACAGAAATGCCCTTTTAAACACTTTAAATTAGTAAGGATGGGTACTACTTACTATCTCCAACTACCTTCTCTTGTTTGCTAGAAAGTTCTAAATTTTCCTTCCCCACAGTCTTGCACGTGCCTGGCAAATGAATTTTGCTTTGCTGCAAATGATACGCACATGAGTGTGTATATGTGTTTTTCCTTTCTTTGCCTGGCTCTGCATTTTTTTTTTTTTTTTAGGGCCATACCTGTGCGGCATATGGAAGTTCCCAGGCTAGGGGTCGAATCAGAGCTACAGCTGCCAGTCTGCACCGCAGCCACAGCAACTTGGTATCCGAGCCGCATCTGTGACCTACACCACAGCTCATGGCAATGCCGGATCCTTAACCCACTGAGCAAGGCCAGGGATTGAACCTGCAACCTCATGGTTCCTAGTCGGATTCACTTCCACTGCGCCACGACGGGAACTCCTGGCTCTGCATTTAGACATATGGTTCTCAGTTCATAACTTAGACTCGTGCACCTCTTCCACCAAGGTCCTGATTTGGTCACAGAAATGCAGAACCATCTGGATGCACAATGGATTGTGAAAAACTTGTTATTCTTGGCTGGCACGTCTCAAAGACGCTCCCCAACTTCCAGAATGACACTGCACAGCCTCCGTGTGGCTGCGCAGTGTTGCTCCGAGCCAGAGCAGATGTCATCAGCTTGTTCCACACATCTCTGGTTTTCTTCCTCCGCACTGACGTTGCGAGACTATAGTTCTGGGACTGGGGTTTCCTTTCCCTCATCTCTCTTCCAGTTGCACTGCAAAAACTTCCCTTTCTCTGCCATCTGCTTTACCAACCACATCTTTGTATTTTCGAATCTTAAATTCTTTCCTTTTCTAATTATCCACATCAACAATGACTGGGACTGAAACTCTTCCAGTTGGAACATTTCCCAGAAAACAAAACAAAAACCAAAAAAAAAAAAAAAAAAAGAAAGAAAGAAAGAAAGAAAAGACTGTTATTTCCCACAAGAAGGACTCATAGGACGAGATACCCAACTGGGAATGCAGCACCTTGACGAGAACATTGCATATGCATAAGGTTGGGAGTTTACATGTTTTCCCAAGATTGTTAATTCAGGAGGGTAAGGCTTCCAGCTTACTCCCTTGCATCTCTGGCGCTCAGAATCCATTGATTCTGCCACGGAAACCCTTCTCTCTCCTGCCCCTCCTTGTCATTCCCGCTGCTACAAGGCAGGCTGCCAGTGTGCATCACCTGGATAACTGCGGCTGCTCCACAACACGTAGGAGTCCCTGCCTTCAGTTTTACTGCCTTTCAGTTTCTTTAGAAAACCTAACAGGTGTTTGAAAATTACCAATGGCCAGAGTTCCCGTCGTGGCTCAGCGGAAACAAATCTGACTAGGATCCATGAGGTCGCAGGTTCAATCCCCGGCCTCGATCAGTGGGTTAAGGATCTGGCATTGCCATGAGCTGTGGTGTAGGTCCACAGACACGGCTCAGAGCTGATGTTGCTGTGGTGATGGTGTAGGCCAGTGGCTACAGCGCCAATTGGACCCCTAGCCTGGACACCTCCATATGCTGTTGGTGTGGCTGTAAAAAGACTACATTATATGAATCAGACTATGCTACTCTCTGGTTTAAAATTCTTCCATGGTTCGCCCTGACTCCTCTTTCCCTTTTAGCCTCACCACAGAGCATGCCTTCCCTTAAACCTTAGTTTTAGACACCAAACGGCTTGAACTTTCCAAAGGACACTATGCCCCGTTAACACAGCCTCTGCTTGAAGCACTTTCTTCTCCTTTATTTGCCTGGAAGACACCTAGTTATCCTTTAAAGACACAGCTTGCTTACCAACCCTGAATCTCCCCCAAGGCAGAAGGCAGTGATTCCACCTCTTTGTTCTCTTTCGTGTAACTTTAACAGAGTACAAGTCACTCTTTACTTGATTGCTCCCCCAATCATCATGAACTCCTTGAAGGCAGATACTGAGCCTTCTTCACCTTTTTGTTTCTGGCCCCCTACCTCATGTTTATCACATACGTGTTCAATAGTGCTTGTTAAATGCATCGATGCTTGGTTACATTACAAAAGCCAACATCTTCACCTACTTATTTCTCCTTTGGATGGCAAGTTGCAAACCACTGGGGCATCCTGCATCCTGACTGCCTGACTCTCAACCAACCATGTCACCTACTTCCATAGAAAGTAGATTTATATGCAAAAGTCAGCTGTCAGTTGGGATTGAGGATTTCTATCCAGCCAGGGGACAGAGATCACATACAAATGCTTAAGGGATCAAGGACAATTCTGAGACTGCTGAAGCTGAGTATGGAAGAAGAGTCATCGATCTCAACAATTTCTACATAGATTGGTTATATTTTTTTAAAAAAAGCTTTTCTGCACTCCCATAAAGGAGTTGAAAGCAAATACAATAGCTGTGAAGTTATTTCATAATATACCAAGAGAATATAGGGCAGAGACTATGAAACTATAAATCTCAAAACCACCCTTCTTCTTATAATAGTTATAATATGTCATGGCATTTTTTTCCCCCTTTTTTTGGCTGCCCAGAAACATAGGGAGTTGGGAGTTCTGACCTGCAGTTGCAACCTACCCTGCAGCTGCAGCAACTCCGGATCCTTAACCCACTGTGCTGGGATAGGGATTGGAACCTGTGTCCCAGTGCTCCCAAGATGCCATCAATCCCGTTGTGCCACAGTGGGAACTTCAAATCTTACTATTTTTGAAAACTAAGGGAGTTCCCGTCGTGGCGCAGTGGTTAACGAATCCGACTACGAACCATGAGGTTGCGGGTTCGGTCCCTGCCCTTGCTCAGTGGGTTAACGATCCGGCGTTGCCGTGAGCTGTGGTGTAGGTTGCAGACGTGGCTCGGATCCCGCGTTGCTGTGGCTCTGGCGTAGGCCGGTGGCTACAGCTCCGATTCAACCCCTAGCCTGGGAACCTCCATATGCCGCGGGAGCGGCCCAAGAAATACCAACAACAACAACAAAAAAGACAAAAAGACAAAAAAAAAAAAAAAAAAGAAAACTAAGAGCTCGTTAATGAAGTGAAGGTAAATCATCCTGCAGATGGAACTGTACCCCTTAGAACTTCATGATCAGTGTTGTGAACTCATAAAAACTAAGGCTTCAAAGAGAAAATTACAGCATATAATAATATGGAAAAGGGAAGGAGAAGCTCAAATCTTTAAAAATAGAGTCCTTTAATTTAATGGGATAAATAGTAAACTGAGCCTCACTGCCGTGTCCAACAATAAACCTAATGGAATTACTCCAAAGAGGCATCCTAGTTGGGGAGGTTCTTTTTGATGCCTGTGGTTCTTGGAAGACCTCATAGTTGGTCTCGGTCAGAGAAGAGCAGCTGCTATTGATGTTCCAGTTACACAAGAGAAGTCTCTAAGGTGGAAAATGATTCTAGACAGATGCTGTTTTAAGATACGTTCCATATAGATGAAGCTGCTCTGTCTGCAAATATGCACACCTGGCACTAAAGAGAAAGAGCAGGACTTCCACAGGAGCTCAGAGGATAACGAAGTGGACTAGTATCTATGGGGACACAGGTTCGATTCCTGGCCTCACTCAGTGGGTGAAGGATCTGGCATTGCCGTGAGCTGTGGTGTAGGTCACAGATGTGGCTCAGATCCCACATTGCTATGGTTGTGGTGTAGGCTGGCAGCTGTAGCTCTGATTCCACCTCTAGCCTGGGAACCTCCATATGCCACAGGGGCGGCCCTAAAAAGAGAGAGAGAGAAAGAAAGAGAGAGAGAGAGCAATACTAATCACATCATGGAAGACACACACTGCAATGAGATATCCACATCTCTCACAACAGTAAAACATGACCTCAGCTCTCTTCACTGGGGGTCTATTAAAATACACTGAGAACTGGCTGATAAAGGACTGAATGGTTGCTGAAATAAGGGAGAAGAGTGACTACCTGTCCAGCTTTCCAATTCTATTAGGGACAGAATCATAGAGTCTGGGAGCTGCAAGGAAAATAAAGCCCATTTATTCTGGTAGTCCAAGATTTGAATCCCTTGAGTACCTGCTAAACAAGGCTTATCCGGATCTGTATGAACTCAGTCTACAGAAGGCATGCCTCACCTTTCTCCCAGGTAACTCATTCTACCTTTGAACACAGGCGCTACTGGCTCTGGGATGGAGGCCAACTCTCTAATTCTCAATGACTTCGAAGCAATTCACAGGTGCACAGGGAATGTAGAGTGATTTATAACTTTTCTGCTAAAGCTAACAATTTTAATGAGGGTGATTCTGAGGATGGTAGTGCTGAGTCAAGGATTTTATGTAGAATAAACTTTATTTATTTTTTGTCTTTTCAGGGCTGCATCCGAGGCATATGGAGGTTCCCAGGCTAGGGGTTGAATCGGAGCTGTAGCCGTTGGCCTACGCCCCAGCCACAGCAATGTCAGATCTGAGCTGAGTCTTCAACCTACACCACAGCTCACCGCAATGCTGGATCCTTAGCCCACTGAGCAAGGCCAGGGATCGAACCCGCCTCTGAACCCAAGTGGCATTATTCAGGTTGGTAACTCACTGAGCCACAATGGGAACTCCCTCGAATAAACTTTAAAAAGAAAAGAATCATGCTATTCACTGCGAAGAATTTGTGAACGTCATCTATTTTGATTCTTCAAAAATCAAATCCTTATTGTAAGAAAAGAGATTTAAGCAAGTTTGCTTGCATCTTATAAAAAAAGATGTTTTGATTTACTTCTGTATTCCATGACAAATGGCATTAATTTGAAGGAAACTGTGATGAAAACAGCCGGGTTAGTCACTAATGTAAAAGGTAACTGTATATTTTGCATGATGTATGTGCCAAAGTGGTGGGAAATGAAATTTAGAAAACAACTCTAAAGTTTCCATTATCTTTAAAATCGTGCAACCCAGGGTTGTATTAGGTTGCTTTTCCCAAGCAAAGCACCATGCAGAGACTGCACGGTGAATGAGCAAAAAGACAGGCTTTGGCACAGACATATCTGTGGTTGAATCTACCCATCCTGGGTAATTTGTTAAGTTATTTAAAGTCTCCCACGCCTCAGTTTCTACATCTGTAACACACACACACACACACACACACACACACACACACACACACACACACACACACACAGAGTCCTAACCTAATAGATAATAAAATAGGAAAAATTACTTGCCTCATAGAAAAAATAAAATTGTGGTATAGATTAAGTTAGTATTTGCAAAGTGCTTAGAGCCCTTAAGAAGCACTTGATAAATATCAACATTTTAATTTTTGCTGTGTTAATAATGTATTCTCCTCCCTAAAACTGGATGGGTTTAGATTAACATCTACCAATGCATAAACTAACCTCTATCATGTTGAACTGCCATAGAAAAGCCTGGTTAACCTGATTCCTTTTTTGCCCTGGAAGGGTGCCAATGTTATACCCTTAGAGGAGGCATTACAGGGTAGTGTAAGCTTTGCTGTACTGGAGGCAAAGGGCTCAAAAAACAGAAATTTCAGAATAGACCTTTACTTTCATATATACATTTTTTGGGGGGTGGAGAGGGGAGCCAGGTCTGCAGCATGTGGAAATTCCTGAGCCAGGGATCAAATCCATGCCATAGCCGTAACCAGAGCCACAGTGGTAACAACACTGGATCCTTAACCTGCTGAGCCACTAGGGAACTCCACTGACATTTTAGTTTTATTTAAATAAGAAAACAAAATGAAAAATTCCCAGGCCCAGATATTCTGTGGACTTTTAAAAAATAAAATACAAAAAATACATGTGTTGGAACAGAAAGCAAGGCTTCCTTTCCCCTTTCCAGAGCCTCTCTCACAGGCAACTACTATCAACAGCTAGCACTTTGTGTTTAAAATGTGAACGTATTAGAGACATTTATAAAAATATTGACTAATGTGGCCTTAGACCATGTTAATTCAAAGCTTCCTTATTTTGCCTGAAAAATGAAGTTAGAAAATTTTAATAAAGCATTTGAAAGCGGAGTGAGAAAACAGATGTCAGAACATTGGCAGAGAAATTATAAGACACCACTAGGGCTTCTTCACCAGATATGGGACACTTTAAAAGTGTAGTGATACATGACAATTGTCTAGGTATAGCATTTCTAGGCATCTATAAAGGATAATGACATTTAAACACATGCATAAAGACACAAAGTGTTGATATTAATGGGGCTTTTTTGGTTTGTTTATTTGCTTTTTAGGGCTGCACCCATGGCATATGGAAGTTCCCAGGCTAGGGGTCCAGTTGGAGATGCAGCTACTGGCCTATACCACAGACACAGCAATGAAGGATCAAAACCCCATCTGTGACCTACACCACATCTCATGGCAATGCTGGATCCTTAACCCACTGAGCAAGGCCAGGGATCGAACCTGCATCTTCATGGATCCTGGTCAGGTTTGTTACCGCTGAGTCACAATAGGAACTCCCTTGATATTAATGTTTTTATTCCTTACTTTGTGTTGAAATGTCAGAGAAATGCCCAGCACAACATACCTTATGTGCTTTATGAATCTGTTCATTATGTTTATTTATTTTTATTTATTTATTTATTTGTCTTTTTGCCTTTTCTAGGGCTGCTCCCACAGCACATGGAGGTTCCCAGGCTAGAGGTCCAATCGGAGCTGCAGCCACTGGCCTACGCCAGAGCCACAGCAATGCGGGATCCGAGCCGCATCTTCGACCTACACCACAGCTCACGGCAACGCCGGATCGTTAACCCACTGAGCAAGGCCAGGGATCGAACCTGCAACCTCATGGTTCCTAGTCGGAATCGTTAACTGCTGTGCCACGACAGGAACTCCTGTTCATTATGTTTGGAATAAAATATCTGAAGTCTAAAAACACAAGGAACAAGAGGGAAGAAGTGTGACACATACTCAAATCGAATCCATTATAGATATATTTCCCAAACAAAGAAGTTTGGGAATGAAGTGTTTTTAAAAAGGATCTCCTTTAAGACATGTCTCTTCTATCAAGAAGAAAACCTCGGCGGGGGTTGGGGGGGTACCTAGAAAGAAATACTTCTCTGTTGAAATAGCAGGTCGAACTATGGGAGAAGATCTAGAAGGAGAAAAACAATGGTTGTCTCTGGATGGTGGAATTATAGGTGTTTTAATTTTCTTTTTGCTAATTTATTTGAAAAATAAATGGGACCTCACTCTTCACTTAGTAAATATGCGTAACAGAGAAATCCTACATGTAAACTTTTAGGAAGTCCCTGGTGGCCTAGTGGTTAGAAGGATCTGGTGTTGTCACTGCTGTGGCTGGGGTTCAGTCCTTGACCTGAGAACTTCCTCATGCCATGGGCGTGGTCAAAAAAAAAAAAAAAAAAAACCCACACAAAAATAAAACAAAATTTTTAAAATTTCCTTAAATTTTTTATTTTATTTTACTGATAAATGATTGGTAGATTGTAGACAGTTTGCCAGTGACAAGTAGGCAATAAATGCTTTGGGGACAAAAAAGATGCTGGCTTAAGAACAGACTAAGCAGCATTAAAAAATAAATTAACAGGGCTAAAAAAAAAAAAAGAACATAAAAAAATAAATTAATTAATTAACAGGGCTGAGGACAAAGAATTTGGAGCAAGAAGGAACATCATTTAAATAATTTATAGACATGTGTGTCTCCTAGGGAAGACAAGGAGAGAAAAATACATGAAGATAAATTCAGAGGGTAGAGATAATTTCTCTGTACATTTAATTTGTTTAAAAATGACTACAATGTTTGAGAGATTCTGTAAATTCCTTTTGTGTTCCAAATCTCCAAATCAGGAAGGAGTGATGGACAGTATGCTTCTTATATACGGTAGCGAAATAAAATTCTCTAGAGTTTTTATTTTTCTAAATAAATTGCCCTATGTTTTACTTCATGAATCTTCATTATTTGCCAAAAGGGGGGGGGGCAGTTCCCTTTGCGGCTCAGCGGTTAATGAACCCAACTAGGATCCATGAGGATGCGGGTTTGATCCCTGGCCTTGCTCAGTGGGTCAGGCATTTGGCATTGCTGTGAGCTGTGGTGTAGGTCACAGATGTGGCTCATATCCTGAGTTGCTGTGGCTGTGCTGTAGGCCAGCAGCTGTAGCTCTGATTTGACCCTTAGCCTAGGAACTTCCATATGCTGAAAGTGCAGCCCTAAAAAGCAAAAAATAATAAAATGAAATAAAATAAAATAAAATAAATTGAAAGCTTAATTGGGAATGAAGAGGTATTTAAAAATGCATTCTGTTGTACTACATGTTTATCTTACTCTGCTTTTCAACTTACTTATCATTGTGAAATATGGCAACCCCCACCAAATTTGAATCTAGTGTAACTCTCTAAAGAATAAGAACATGTATATTATACATATGACATCTTGGTCAATGATGATTTCTAAGTTCACCATCTAAAATCATAAGGTCCTTTTAAACCAAAACTACTGGTAACTTTCAATATCCAAAGAATACACTGATTTAGAAACTGCCTACAATCTGCATATAGATCTGCCTATATTTGTCCTTAGAATTGGAATTAAAATTATGTATATCATAGCTCTGCCCCCATCAGCTTTCTAACTTTAGACAAATGATGTAACCTCTTTATTCCTCAAACTCCTTATCTGTAAAATGCAATCATAATATTATATATATATATATATATGTGTGTGTTAAAATATTGTGTAAGTCTCAAAAATGGAGGTACAAAAAAAGGCTTTTTCTTCCTTTAAAACAAATGTTTCCCTAGTATGTCAGAGTTCATAAATTACTGAAAGATGCTTTTAAATTTGGAAGAGCTAATATGCTAGCAGCACGTTTATTTTCAAATACAAGAACCTTCAAAAAAAAAAAAAACTCCTTTGAGGGTAAAACAAGCAAACTTTGCTTTGAAATGTAGGTCTATATCTATAATAGCAGATAATTTCTATGCCTTTGGTTAAATATTTGGACCTAATTATAAATACATATATCTATGTGTGTATGTACATTTGTGTGTACTTTTTACCCCATAATAAAAGTTGAAACTCGAGAGCTCAGATTATTTTTTTAAGAGCCGAGTTTAACCCCAATCCTCTGAATTCTGCCTAAATTTCTCGCAGTGTGCTTCCTTATTTTTCATTATGTTCACCATCTCTGTGACATATCCTTTCCCATGTATCGGAAACTTAAAAGGGAACAGTAGAAAAACTTCAGGAAGCACTGCTGGAAAGGGGCAAATGCAGCGTGGGAGTCTAGCTGGCCGCTTCGGATGCTGGCACTAAGATCTGGAATACATTTCAATGCGGAAGAAGAGAGGCATCACAGCTCAACCAAGCAAGGTTATTTCACCGAGTATGACTCAGCCTAAAAGTACACGGTTAGCAAAGGTTTAATAAGTAAATGATATTTATCACATAAGATCACACTAGGCCTTTAACAAATGCATGGAGATGTCTGAGATAGGGACCATCACTGCCCTATTTCGGAAAATAAAAGAGAGAGTGACCACGTCTCTCTTAGGAATTTCACTCAAGAGCACTGATGGGGAGTTCCCGTCGTGGCTCGGTGGTTGGCGAATCCAACTGGGAACCATGAGGTTGCGGGTTCGATCCCTGGCCTTGCTCAGTGGGTTAAGGATCTGGCGTTGCCGTGAGCGGTGGTGTAGGTTGCAGATGTGGCTCGGATCCCGAGTTGCTGTGGCTGTGGTGTAGGCCGGCGGCTGTAGCTCTGACTGGACCCCTAGCCTGGGAACCTCCATGTGCCGCGGGAGTGGCCCTAGAAAAGGCAAAAAGACAAATAAATAAATAAATAAATAAATAAATAAATAAATAAATAAAAAGAGCACTAATGGGACATCACCAAATAGCCAAGTATATTCTGACTTTAGCGGAGGAGGAAAGGGCTGGAGGAGATGCTATAAAGAGTGGTCCAGTATCATCTCTGCCCCACGTGAAAGCTTCCCTCGTCTACAACATCTGCCCTACATCTCTTTTGAGTTACAGGCAGTGGATGGCCTATCATTTCTCCATCCCTCTCTCAAGTGTGAATGCGACCATCTTATTCTGGATTCAATGAAGTTTTGCTTCTATTGAATAAGAACTGGATTAGAGAACAAGAAAAGAAACAGGTTGTTGCAAGAATTTTTTGTTCAGGGCAAAAGGATATTAATAGTAATTACAACATATGGTTGGAGTTCCCGTCGTGGCGCAGTGGTTATCGAATCCGACTAGGAACCATGAGGTTGTGGGTTTGATCCCTGGCCATGCTCAGTGGGTTAAGGATCTGGCGTTGCCCTGAGCTGTCATGTAGGTCGCAGCCGTGGCTCAGATCCCGAGTTGCTGTGGCTGTGGCGTAGGCTGGCGGCTCCAGCTCTGACTGGACCCCTAGCCTGGGAACCTCCATGTGGCGTAGGCGCGGTCCTAGAAAAAGACAAAAAACAAAAACAAAAAAAGATTTGGTCCTTCTTCCTTAGGGAGAGAAATCCAATGTGAATTTTCTTCACTAACAAAGTGTATGTAGAGGTGAGCAGGAGTGGCCTCAAAGAACTGATGAGCAAAAGGTCTAGTGAAGCGAAAGGGTTAGCAGGAGGTCTAGAAAAGTCAAAGCAAACCACAAGACCACATGGGAACAACTTCATATCTTCAGAGGTCTGTTTTATATCTACTAACAGTGTGCTACTCTAAGAGGAAAAGAGAAAGTGTGAGTATCATTCCTTTTTTCTTTTTTTGCTTTTTGGGGCCACACCTGCGGCACATGGAGGTTCCCAGGCTAGGGGTCTAATCGGAGCTACAGCCACCAGCCTACACCTCAGCCACAGCAACAAGCTGCATCTGCAACCTACACCACAGCTCACGGCAACACCGGATCCTTGACCCACTGAGTGAGGCCAGCAATCGAATCTGCGATCTCGGGGTTCCTAGTTGGATTCGTGTCTGCTGTGCCATGATGGGAACTCCTTTTTTTTTGTCTCTTCTTTTTTTTTTTTTTTGGCCAACCCTGTGGCATGTGGAAGATCCCAGGTAGGGATCAAACCTGCACCATAGCAGAGACCCAAGCTGCTGCAGTGACAACACTAGATCCTTAACCCACTGTGTCACCAGAGTATTCTAATATCACCTCTTTTGCATTTGTTTTTGCTGATGAGAGAAAATAAAGATTACATTAAAATGCAAAGGACGTGAGAAGAGGAAGGAACCTTATTAACCCTTATAAAGATAAAACATATTCTGGCCTCACGAAGACAGTCTAATTGTGCATCTCTATTTACAGAGTTGCTATTATTAATAGAGCCCCTTTTCATTCTCAAAAATGTCTGAACTAGATGATATGTTATATGGGTAAGTTATCTATAATAAAATGCTCTCATTTTATGGACAAGGTAATACTGGTTTCTTTATCTGACCTAGACACACAGGTTGAACATGGGACTAACTGCTGAATTCCCAGGACACTGCTCTCTTCACCTTACCAAGCTACCCTCTCAAAGTACATGGCTGATAATTCCATAGAAAGAAGATGCATGGAACCCATGGATTTCACCAAAGGGTCATAAAAGGACATGACTAGTTTGAGCTGCTCAAGTCATTGCAATTTACAGGTGAGGGGAAGAAATGCTTTGGATATGCAAACCAGAGTCTACTATTTTTTCCACCTCCAAGGAAAATTCACATATCCCCCACATCTGCTCTAAGTCTATTTTCAGCTAAATGCAGCAGGTGGACAGCTAGGTCTTTCCATCCTGGTCTTGGGCTTGAGTGTGACCATCTTGTTTCCAGGCTCAATGTACTTTTGTGTCCACCTGGTAAGTCTGTACTAGAGTTGGAATTAACTTGCCATGGCAACAATTAACCAGCCACAGCAAGAATGTTTCAGTTTAGAACTAGATGGCAATAAATAAGCTCCATCATTTTATCTGACTTCCTTAGAAACTCAAAGTGCTAACGATTTTCTTTCGATGGATCTTACCAACAAAAATGTATTTGAATTTTTATTTCAAGTTGCATAGGGGTCAAAAAAGTTATTTTTAAATCATAAGCCTGGTTTCCATGAAGCCAGAACTTCTAATTATAGAAATTTGTTAATGGTAAGAAAAGCATCTTATTTCCAGTTCAAAATCACAATATAATTTGTAAAAAGGAAGTAAAAAACATGAGTACTAAGAGAAGTTTGCTTTACTATAAAACTTTACTAAACATTTCTTGAACTCTCTAATAAAGAAGATAAGCTATACCCATGAAATTGCCAAACTAATTTCAAAATGCCCATAATACCGCTAATCAATCAGTAAAATAGTATTTTGTAGAAAAGTATATGTATTAGCAACTGACACCAAATCACTCCTCCAAAAAATTTTTTACTAACTCATTAATAGCATAATATCAACTCACTGATAATTTCTAACACAACTCCTTATTGTACTTATACCAGAAAAGGGAAATATTTGTTTCTCTTTAAGAGATTCTTAATTTATTTATTTTAAATGTAAAATTTATTTTACATTTAAAAAAATTAAAGTATAGTTGATTTACAGTGTCACGCTAATTTCTGCTGTACAACAATTAATTTTTAGTGGCATATATTCTAACAAGTTTTAGAATAACTTCGAAGAATAAATAATGATGTATACACTTAGAATATGTATGTACATGTGTGTATATATACACACACACACTATGGACTAATCATTAATATATTTAATAATATTTTTCTAAGGAAGGTAGAGACTGCTTCCTATATGAGACTAAAGTTAAATAATAATTTAAAAGTAATTTTTGTCTCTTGGAAATTTATGATAATAGACTTTTTTTAAATAGACAAAAATAGCATTAGCTACATTATCGATAAATCATGCATATTTAAAACTATTTTCTTGTGAATTTTCACTGACAATTATCCTACTAATAAATCCTGTCAGTTATCTTTCTGGTCAACAACATAGTATTTGCAAGATTCTTCACTAAGGGTAAGCATGTAGCCTGTAATTACAAAATAAAAGGCAGGCCACTAGCCTACATGAAACAATCCCACCTGTTTTCCCTGCCTCTTTCATCTGTCACGTTGAAATGAGTAACCCCAAATCTCAAACTAATATGACTAGAAATTTAGAGAACTTTCATACCAGAAAACACATGGTGACCGAAATGAGATCATCTTAATTAAAATACATATTTTCTCCTTATGTCGTTTTCATGTTGGTATGATGATTTTGCACCAGATTAGGAAAAAAAGAAAGTCATACTAATTCAACAAAAGGACAGAGACTGTTAAAGAAACAAATATTTCCCTTTATTTGATGACATTACATCTACTCATGGGACATTCAAAATAGCTGAAGTTTTCAATTTACAGGCCTATAAATAATGCCATTTCACTGGAATCCAGCCTTCACATAGCAACATATACTTAAGGGCTGACTCATGGAACGTTAACTTTCAACCACCTCAGTTTGGTAAAGTATAGCAGCAGATTCAGAAGGCTGGGCCTTTGAGAATCACAACAGTAACACTCAAGAGTACGTTATCAGTAATGGGTTTGCCTTACTCCTTCGCCAGCTGCACACTGGTGGGTTTCGCTCCGATCGGTATCCCGTGTTTGTGTAACGTGTTAATCAAAATCTCCCTCATGTCGTTGTTGTAGGAATCAAAGTCAAACACATTTCTCACCACACTGGAGAGACCTTCAGTGGGAAATTTCTGTAATCAAAAAAAAAAAAAAAAGAAAGAAAAAGAAAAAGAAAATTCCCTTATCATGAGACAAAATACACAGTCTTATAAAGATTTCCCAAACTCACAGAACAATCATGGTCAAATGAACTTTGCCAGACCCCTCTTTACTAGCCTTGGGCAGATAACCAGACAGGAGAAAGACACAACACTTTTCTCTTTTGATGTTTGTTCTGATGACTTAATATTCGTCTTTTTAAATAAATATCAGAATTGGAAGAGAGTTAGTTCTTTTTCTCCAACGTTAAATCTGTGTTCAGATCCTGGTGTTTGGGGACTTCCATTGCTTCCTGAAATCTCTGGCCTGGAAGTACTGGATTGACCAAATAAAAAGTACTATTTGAGGAGATGTGGATATGGATGACCGAGTCGCTTTGTGGGGCGGCAGAAATGATCACAACCGTGTAAATTACCGACACGTCAATAAAACTTGAAAAAATGCTCTTTAAAGCAGAGTGTTGACCATCTATACAGAAGTATTAGAGAAGGCACAAGTCTATGAATAAATGAATCAAAAGATAAAGGAAGAAGAAAAGAAGGGGCAAAGAACAGAAAAAGTACAGAGAACAGAGACGAGGGAAGAGCAGAGGGAAAGAGAACAAGTTAGTTTCTTTGCTATTTCACTCTCCTATGCTCCCCCATCGCCCCCAACAACCCCAATTCTGAGCTCCTTGGTAATGGCCATGGCCTGTGCCAAAGTCAATTCAGAAGGTTCAACCTAAAATGTTCACTGACATTTAGACACGTCATATTCTATCATCTGAATCAGTATTATAGTTGTAGAAATGGAAAGACGTGGTATAAATCAGGCAGCCTAAAAACAGAAGATGGACAGCTTCTTTGAGGCTTTTATGCACAGGCGTGGGCTCTACCTGTAAGTGCCGGACTATGTTGACAACTTCTCTGGTCGAATACGGATAGTTAATCGTCCCCTGGTCAGCTAAGTTCCTCAGCTCTCCAAAGGCAGCCACGAGCTTCTGAAGGATGGGCTCGGGGACGTTGGGGCCATACTGCCTGAGCATCTCGAGCTCCGAGTGGGGTTTGGGGTTGTCAACTGCATGGCAGCTAAAAATATCACCTGCAAGAGAACAAAAAGATTCACCTTCAATATGCAACTAAGCCATGATAACACCATGGGAGATACAGAATGAGTGTTAAAAAAGTCACGCGTGGCTCACCAGAGCACTTCTATTTTAAAATGTGTAAAACTGCACTGAAAGCCCGTCCAGCAATAGGCGTAGAGGAAAAAAACCCAAATGACTACAGCAAAAGAAGATGAAACGGAGTGATGTAGGGTTTATTCTGCATCGACTTCCTTGTGTTAAAAATGCTGCAATACTTGAATACAATTTCCCTGGGAGACAGTCATATATAAAAAGGGAAAAAGAGAAGTCCCCTTGCATCTCTGCCAATCCCACTCCTCCCCCATAGGCACCTGGTGTTAGTTAACAGTTCAGTGTATATATTTTTCCATATGTGTATTAGTATTTTTTAAATGCATATATACAAACATATATAATGATAATTTATTCCTTTTCCATAAATTGGAAAATACTTTTCATGGTTCTGAGACTGCATTTTTAACTTTAACACAGGTTGACTATCCCCAGATATTTATATATATCTATCTCTATGCATGCCTCTTTATTGATACTAAAAGGGGGGAATTAGTTTCATCAAGCTCTAAATGATTTCTATCTGTGCAATTGCTAGAATACACTTTACAAGCTGGTTTTGGAACCTGTGAAGACAATGTCTATATTAAAATCAAGAAATAGAAATGTAGAAACACAAAATATTTCATCTCTATTTTTTTTTTCCCCCTTCTTTTCCTTTTTAGGGCCGCACCGATGGCATATGGAGGTTCCCAGGCTAGGGGACAAATCGGAGCTGCAGCTGCCAGCCTACACCACAGCCACAGCAACTCAGGATCCAAGCTGTGGCTGTGACCTATACCACAGCTCAGGGCAACACCGAATCCTTAACCCTCTGAGGCAGGGATCAAACCTACATCCTCATGGATCCTAGTTGGATTCGTTTCTGCTTCGCCACAACGGGAACTCCCTCCATCTCCAATTTAGACAACTGGGAACATACTATAAAGATATAATCTATGCTCAAGAGAGATGAATTTCTTCACATAATTCTGATTCATAATCCAAAAGACAAGGGATCAGAGGAAGTTAAAGCATATAGATTTGCATGATTTAATATGTTCATTTTGGAAAGGTAGACTATTTAGTACTTTGACTTAGAAATCACTCAACTCATTATTTTATCATTATTATATATTTAGGAGAGAAACTGAATAAAATGCACCCACGATGACTTCAAAGTTGTATCTTGTGGGCTAAACCCATTCAAATACAAATGTGAAAAACAGTTTTTGTCTTTTTTTGCTGAAAATCGAATGTAACACTAATGCAAAACCGTAACTGAGCCCTTATTCGTTCATTCATTCATTCAGCAGATTATTCTTAAATGTCTTCTATGTACCAAGTACTACTCTAGGTACTTTATGGACATCAGTGACCAAAACCACAAAACCCCTGTCCTCACGGAGTTTATATTCTGACATAGGGAGACAATAAACAATAATTACAGGGAGTTCCTGTCCTGGCTCAGTGGTCAATGAACCTGACTAGTATCCATGAGGATGTGGGTTCGATCCCTGGCCTTGCTCAATGGGCTAAGGACCTGGTGTTGCCGTGAGCTGTGGTGTAGGTGGCAGACACGGCTCGGATCCCAAATTGCTGTGGCTGTGGTGTAGGCCGGCAGCAACAGCTCTGATTCGACCCCTAGCCTGGGAACCTCCATATGCCATGGGTGGTGCGGCCCTAAAAAGACAAAACAAAACAACAATGACAACAACAAATAATTCCAAATGTTAGAAACTTTATGTTTCAAGGGAAAAAGAAAAGCACAGGACAGGACATCAGAACTGGGGATGGTGGAGGAAGCCTGTCACGTGGCCTCACTGAGAAAGTGACAATCAGGCAAACGCAGATATTGGAGGGAAGGGCCCTGCAGGTACGGGCACTGTAAAAACCCTACAGAGGGCACAGCTGGTGGGTTCAAGGAAGAGACAGCAGAGCAGAGAGGCTGGGAGAGGGTGAGTGGTGGGGAGAGCAGCACACAGCAGAATGGAAGCAAGGTCAGGGAGAGAAGAGGCTGGGAGAGACGTGTGCTCTTCCAGCGAAGTTCTACGTGTATACGAGCACATTCGTGTACACCTGCTTCTCTTGCCTTTTGTTTTCTATTAATTCAAATGGTAGACCACTGCACAGTTCTGACCTATTGTTTCACTTAATGTATTTTCAGGATTTTTTTTTTTTTTTTGTATCAGCATGGGTAAACTTATCCT
The DNA here is from genome assembly GCF_054392235.1 of Sus scrofa. NCBI lineage: Eukaryota > Metazoa > Chordata > Mammalia > Artiodactyla > Suidae > Sus > Sus scrofa. The sequence continues at coordinate 25,746,363 of NC_139393.1, read as the reverse complement.
TTTTTTTTTTTTAACAGCCACATCTGCAGCCTATGGAAGTTCCCAGGCTAGAGGGTGAAGTGGAGCTGCGGCTGCAGGCCTGCACCACAGCCACAGCCACACTGGATCCAAGCCACATCGGTGACCTGCACTGCAGCTTGCAGCACCACCAGATCCTCAAAGCACTGAGCGAGGCCAGGGATCGAACCTGCATCGTCGTGGATACTAGTTGGGGTTCTTAACCCACTGAGCCACAAGGGGAACTCCCATGCCATTTTTTAAAAACAGCTGCATAGTAATCTGCTGTGTGGCTGTTAATAGAATTCTCTTTGGTTTCATTTGGTCAGACATCTGGGTTGCTTCCTGTTTTGTTTTGGGTTTTTTTGCTACTATAAACAATGCTATATTGTCTATCCCTGTACTTAAATCATTGCCTGGGGAATTCCCTTGGATAAATTCCTTGATGTGGAATTCCAGATCAAAAATTCTACGAGGGGATGGAGCCTACTTCACGTGGAGTATGAGGATGCCCAGCATCCAGAATTACCTCCTGGCCACAGAGAAGAGAAATTCTTTGTAAAGCCTCCTAATAATTCAGTTCACCCCAGAGCCTCTCTAATCAGCATGAATCGGTCTCCTCGGAGCTGGCCTCAAACCTTTTCAAAGTTATGGGATGTGACAAAAACCAAACACTAAAAACCATTCCTTATTTCTGTGTTTTATTCTAAGAGGCGCTAAACAACACGGTAAAGTTTAACTGTTTAAGAAAACAGGCTCTGGAATCAGTTCGTCTTAGAAAGGAAGCCAAGCTCTCATAGTCGTGATTCTAGTGACCCTAGAAAAAGAATATCTCTGGAGTTCCCGTCGTGGCTCAGTGGTTAACGAATCCGACTAGGAACCTGAGGTTGCCGGTTCCATCCCTGGCCTTGCTCAGTGGGTTAAGGATCTGGCGTTGCCATGAGCTGTGGTGTGGGTCGCAGACTCGGCTCAGATCCCATGTTGCTGTGGCTGTGGTGTAGGCTGGTGGCTACAGCTCCAATTCGACCCCTAGCCTGGGAACCTCCATATGCTGTGGGAGCGGCCCAAGAAAATGGCAAAAAGACCAAAAAAAAAAAAAAAAATCTCTGAATATCAGGTTCTATTTTTCTCTAAAACTGGGATGACGGACTCTGGCTGAGATGATGACAGCACATGGTAGCACTCAGTGATGGCCATTACAGCCTTGTGACCGAGCCATTATTATTATCATTATTATTAGCACCACTGTTTTTATTATCATTGTTGTTTTTACCTAGGGTACCGAAGAAATCATTGCCTAGGAAAGGAAATCCAGGTCTGTTGGCCAGAACAATCATCCTAAAATCAGGGTGAATCAGTACCACGTTTTCTCTTCCATTGACATTAGCAGAATCTGAAAAACAAAATTTCTCTTTATTCGTTACTGATATTTAATAATTCCTAAGAGTATCAAGTTACAGCCTTTAAATCACCTAAGGAGTCACACTGTTCAACTGTAAAACAACTCCAAAAAATCTGGTTGTAACAATTTGGTTGCAAAAAAAAAGTTTGCTGAAGAACAGAATACTGATAAAGTGTATTGCAAATTATTTGGGAAGTTCCTGTGAATCAAATCCATTCCACAACAGTAAGCAGAGCTAAAGCAGTGACAATGCTGGATGCTTAACCCACTGAGCCGCCAAGGAACTCTGTGAACTTGCATTTTTATATAAATTAAATTTTGCTCATCTAAAAAGCAAACGTGGGGGAGTTCCCTGGTGGTCTAGTGGTTAAGATTTGGCACCTTCACTGCTGCAGTCTGGGTTCAACCCTCGGTCTGGGAACTGAGATCCCCCATCAAGTCACTACACGCCATGGCCAAAAAATTAAAATAGAAAAAAATTTTAAAAAAGCAAACTTGTCTAAATGCTGTCTTATGGTATTTATACCTGGGTTGAGATGCTATTCATCCTTTAAAAAAAAAGAGAGAGAGAGATAAGAATCCCTAACGATGGATACTCAAAGAATAATCCAACCATTCTTTAGTTTTTATCAACTCGGCAGCTGCATCACTTTGCATAAAGCCAGCCATGGTCCACCTAAGCAGTAATTCCTGTTTAGATTACGCACTCTGAAACTTAACCACGTAGAACAAAGGTCTGGAACAGTCAACTCATTGATTTATTTCCATTCAAGGGATTCTACCATAGTTCTGAAAATAAAAATCAGTAATTTCGAGTTGACTGGAGATTTCCTTGCACAAATGTTTAAGGGATTAAAGGAAGTGAACATTATATATTACTGGCCGATGTACATTTCAGACAGAACTACCAGTGCAAACAATAATTTAAGATAGTAAAAACCTTCGTTATGGTTATTTTAAGAAGAAACACTTGTCATCTGGGTTTATTTAAGTCTCAGCCTGAGGCTGTCTGTCTTTAAAAAATGATAGTTGTAAAGCACCTGGAGTTTCATTTGAGATGCATCTGTAAGAACTTAAACTTATACGTTTTTATGATACTAACAAGTAAACTACATTGTGCCATATATCCAAATACTAATACCGTCATTAGTTTTAACATTTGATCTCCATTAATTCTACGAGTGACAAATAACAAGGGTATGTGGCCACACGCAAAATTTACTTAAGTAGTTAACTAAAATCAAAATGCTAATAAAAAACAAAAATTTTTAAAAAGCATAGAAAATGAAAAACATAGCTGTAGAAGTGATGCTTTCTGACACCATATTCAAAAGAGCTTCAGCTGCTCTTATATTTAAAATGTCGGAGTTCCCGTTGTGGCGCAGCGGAAACGAATCCAACTAGGAACCCTGAGATTGAGGGTTCGGTCCCTGGCCTTGCTTGGTGGGTTAAGGATCCGGCATTGCTGTGTGGGTCGAAGATGGGGCTCGGATCCCGACTTGCTGTGACTGTGGAGTAGGCTGGCGGCTACAGCTCCGATTAGACACCTAGCCCGGGAACCTCCCTGTGCCATGGGTGCAGCCCTAAAAAGACCAAAAAAAAAAAAAAAAAAAAGTAAAAGGTTATCAGGAGATAGTCACTGTTTAACTACAGAGGTGTTTCAGCAATTCTTTCTTACTTTCCATTTCACTGTTCTGAGATAGTCACTGTTTAACTACAGAGGTGTTTCAGCAATTCTTTCTTACTTTCCATTTCACTGTTCTCATAATGCCACTGAAAAGGGCAGGCAGAATTCTAATCCTGAGAGTCTGAATGCTCTTTCTAAAGACAGAAATCAGGCTATGTAACTCAAATTCTCATTTTTCCCTATAAATTCATTGTGAAACTGAAATGTTAGAATATTTTTATTAGTGCTGCGTTTCCTAAGCTCAGAAACGGCAGTCTTGCAATAACAGCGTCCAAGAAGAAAGCTCCATGGTGATGAACCTGGACAAGTGTGTGGGCCTTTGGTATATGCTCTCTTGGAACACCAAGGGTTTTGGTTGATCTCAATTTGTCTGGTTATCTTGCTATTTACTGCATATTTTCAATGGCTGGTTATAGATCTTCAGGTCTTTTCACGACACAACAATTTTAAATTAGAGACTAGAAAGTGTCCTGACATTGCATTAGACAAACGATTTTTCCTAGTAGGTGAGACAGACTTACGAGATTTATCCACCTACACTTTCCCTAACCACAACAACAAAAATAAAATAAAGGGAAGAAGATACTCCAAAACAGAGAATGATTTCTTCGTGAAGCAGGTGTGTTGTGTGTGTAATATATATGTATACACACATACCCATATCTTCATACATATATGATAAATAAGGCCAGCAATTTTTTCTAATTTTTACTGACATTAATTCTAATATTATGAGTCATAGAAACATGGTAGCATTCAAAAAAATTCCAGATATCAATAAAAGAAAGCAAATTGCACACAAATTGAGAGATGAGTAGAAAAGGATTATACGTTTGTATTCTCCGAGTAGAAAAAATATGAAGCTGATTTGTCTTAAAACTACTATTGAAATGTTGCAAGATGAGCATTTCATTCATCTTTGACAAATCTCGGTTCAGACGTATTAATTTTTTTAAAGAATTGTCAGTACGAACAACCTGACCTATATTGAACTTGTGTGTGTTGCTTGTAGGTAAGTAGCCAAGTATGTGCTCTGACACCAGAGAAAAACTGCATATACTGAAAGAAAAGTTGCTTTTTGATACTCACTTGCAACTATGCGTCTTCCATCTGCGAGAATCATTTCTCCATTTTCTACCAGAGTTTTTAAAATACAGGTGACATTTGTCGGGGCTTTGTCTGCCTCATCTATTACCAGAACATGACCCAACTTTACTGCTTTAACCTTTGAAGACAGAACATTCATCATAAACAAAAAAAGGAAAGCAAACGCTTTTAAAATTTCAGCACTTGTCACTTTGGATTTATAAGAGGTGGTTTTCTGTAAGTTATAAATACAATATCACAAAAACATCTGCAGCAGAGCTGGAAATGAAATTTATGGATCTCTACCAAAAGGTCCCCAGAGTTACTAAACTGCTAACTTGGCAGTAATTATTTTCCTTTAGCATCATAATTATTCCTATGGTGGTGATGTCTGCAGCATTTTACCCCATAGGGTAGGGGAGCATTAAAACAAGGAAAACAAATCGAAAAATTAAAGTGTCACAGGGTTAAGAGGATTCCAGAGTGGATATTAGAACACTGCACTTCTGATGGTTCTAAGAGAGTATATAACTGTAAGAGATCAGTATTATAGCGAAGAGATGGACAGTCAAGAGAATCAATGGTCAAACTCAAATCCTGTGGCCTATTTGAGGAAAGAGTGAATATGCATAGTCTATCTTGGTTAAATGTAACACAAGAGAGGATAGGGCCGGAAAGGATAGATCAGGCCTCTACCACCAAAAACTTGAGTTCCAGACCAAAAAATATGTGCTTCGTCTCACTAAGTTATAGGATGTAATTAAAGACTTATAAGCCCGGGAGTTCCCATCATGGTGCAGCGGAAACGAATTCGACTAGGAACCATGAGGTTGCGGGTTCAATCCCTGCCCCCGCTCGGTGGGTTAAGCATCTGGCATTGCCGTGAGCTGTGGTGTAGGCTGGCAGCTATAGCTCTGATTCGACCCCTAGCCTGGGACCCTCCATATGCCGCGGGTGTGGCCCTAAAAAGCAAAAAAAAAAAAAATTAAAATAAAATAAAATAAAAAGACTTACAAGTCCAGACGTGATAACAGTGGGCTTTGGAGCTATATTTTATACATTAAATAATCCAGAAGCAATATGCAGAATAGACGAAGAGGGACTAACAGTGGACTTTGGAGCGCTATTTTATACAGCCCAAAAGGCTGAAATATCATTCTCATTCAAAAACTACAGTCGAAAGTATTCATATAATTGTATTACTAACCAGGGGTGAGTCTTCATACACAATAAGTCCATCTTTAACAGAAGGCTGAAGAGTAAGGGATTGTACCGTGGTGTCCCTAAAGTGAAAGCAACACAGTCTCCAGTTAGTAAGGAAATGAGCTGACAGGTGATCATGCATAAAAACACAGGAGCATTTTCTTTTTTTCTTTTAGTTCACCATCCAGCTTTTCCCAAAATGAATAACGAGAGCAAATGAAATGCCCCGGGCAACAGGGTTTTGTAGACGTCAATGTAAGTAAGTTTCAAGGGTTTGGGAATTAACCCAAGTTTACAGATTATCCAGGTTCTCTACTCTTGTTCTCTTCCACTAAGTTCCCTTGTGACTTTTCACCCCCTCAAAATCACTTCCTGAGGGTGAAGGGGAGAAATTAGAAATATGTATTTGTATTACATAAACACAATATTTTAAAATATTGACAATATTTCAAAGCTTTATACGTTATTACTTTTTTTACATTAAAGGATAGTTGATTTACAATTTTGTGCCCATTTCTGCTGTCCCACAAAGTGACCCAGTCATACATATATCTATGTATACACACACACACACACACACACACACACACACGCATATATATAAGAATGTATATACGTTTTGTTTCCTACATTGTATTTCTTTCTTACTTTCTTATATTATCTTCCATCGTGTTCTAGCATCCAGCACAATATGTGGCAGGTAGAAAGAAAGAATAAACCTGCGTGCCAGCTTTAGCCGTTTGTTGTGATCATTATTGGTGCTGTTGTGACCGGAAGTTCCTTCTCTGCGTAACTTCTACTTATCGTCAGGTTTTTAGCACAGATGGTACTTCTTAGAAAACCCCTTCTGGACCCTTTTTTAGACCAGTGACGTGGCCTTTCTGGATGTTCCCTTTGAATACGGGCTCTCCCCTATTTCAGGCCTTAACACATTATATTATAGGTGCTTATTTTACTCTCTTTCTACACAGACTGAAGATCGAAGAGTATAGACCACATTTGGGAGTTCCCGTGGTGGCTCAGGGGCTAAAGAATCTGACGAGGAACTGTGAGGTTGCGGGTTTGATCCCTGGTCTTGCTCAGTGGGTGAAGGATCCCGCGTTGCTGTGGCTGTGGCGTAGGCCAGGGGCTGTAGCTCCAATGAGACCCTAGCCTGGGAACCTCCATATGCCATGGGTGCAGCCCTAAAAAGACAAAAAAAAAAAAAAAAAAAAAAAGTGTAGACTATATTTGCCTTCCTCTCCATCCTGTCCCTAGCTTCTAATGGATGTCTGTCTCACAGGATGAATTTAATAAATCTTGTTGAATAAATGAATGCACCAATGAAATGAACATAAATGCTTTTATTTTATTTTATTTTATTTTATTTTATTTTATTTTATTTTATTTTATTTTATTTTATTTTATTTTATTTTATTTTTATTGCCACACAGACAGCATATGGAAGCTCCCAGGCAAGGGGCTGAATTGGAGCTACACCTGCCAGCCTACGCCACAGCCATAGCAACATGGGATCCAAGCTATGTCTGCAACCTACACCAGAGCTCAGGGCAACGCTGGAGTCTTAACCCACTGAGCAAGACCAGGGATCACACTTGCATTCTCACGGATACTAGTTGGGCTCGTTTTCACTGAGCCCCAACAGGAACTCCAAAAATCCTAAAAATTAAAAAATCAACACGGTAGCTTATAGGATAACATGCTGTATAGAGACTTCCAAATATTTTAGGTTATGGAACTCTTTTTTTAACAGAGAATCTGGACCGATAGAACCCTTTGTAGTAAATGTTGGCTTAGATTAAGGCTGTCTCTCTTAGAGAATCTTCCTTATTCATTGATAATAGGAATCTCTCTTATTCATTTATAGTGGATACTAGAAAGTACAGTCATGTTGAGAAATACTCTTGGGGTTGACTAGTCAGGGGACTGAGGGGGAGATGGTTTACGTCCATCATGGACACAATAATTGAGTTGAATTTAAACTTATTATTGTAGCAGGTAATTTCTGTGTCAGAGTCGATAGACTCTCTGGCCTTTTTTGCACCACCCTTGAAAGGCTTCTCCCTCTAACCTGGCTAAATAGTGATGGGTTTCTTTAGTTAATTCCCTGGGCTGATTGCCATTCCTGACCGCTCTTCTAAGCTCCTACCCCCATGATCCTGGCTCCCCGTCAGGATCTAAAGCAGGTGATCTACCGCTTTCTCTAGCCCTAGCCCTAGCCCTATGTGTTACAAAGAATCCAAAGTTATTATTTTATCGTCACGGATATTCAAATTGAAATGTGTCTAAAATAAAGCCTTGGGGGATGTTAAGTGAAAATATATTGTGATGTATATCAGTGCTCATCCACATAGAATGGTTCTTGTGCAATATAATGATATACAGGCGTTCCCGTCCTGGCTCAGTGGTTAACGAATCCGACTAGGAACCATGAGGTTGCGGGTTCGATCCCTGGCCTTGCTCAGTGGGTTAAGGATCTGCGGGTTTGATCCCTGGCCTTGCTCAGTGGGTTAAGGATCTGGCCTTCCCGGGAGCTGTGATGTAGTTCGCAGATGAGGCTCCGATCCCTTGTTGCTGTGGCTGTGGTGTAGGCCAGCAGCTACAGCTCCGATTCGACCCCTAGCCTGGGAACCTCCATATGCTGGGGGAGTGGCCCTAGAAAAGGCAAAAAAAAAAAAAAAAAAAAAAGATATACAGTTATAGAACCATTTTTTTTTTCATATTCCTGGGCCTCATAAGTTTACTGAAGGATACACTTGATGCTGTCTTCTGCTAAACATGAATTTTTAGGATTTTAAACAAATGAGAACAGCGTTTAATTACTATCACTTAAATTCCCTGTTAATATTCTGGCCATACAGAAGGCAGCGGGCGAGGAGGAGAAAGAGATGTGTTCACACAGATTTTTATAGCAATACAGCGAATTTCTCACCTCAGCTGTCACATATTTAATGGGCAACAACATGACACCTCCCAGTACTGAAATGGAAAAAGGAACTCTTGCATCATTGTCAGTAGAAAGGAAATTCAGTCATTACCTGAATAATTATAGTGTTCATAGCAGATTAAGAACAGGAAATGCAAGCTGTTCTTTTAAAAGGCCAATGAAATGGTTCTATATCACTTGAATTCTGATAGCATACAATCTGTCAAATTAGAGTTCTCAAAAGACTTGAGAGATAGAAATAAAAACTATAGATTTGAGGGAACAAGCACAAATCTGACGATTCCCCAAAGGGACTGCCTGTAAGGATAAATACAAACAGGAATCATCGCTTTCAGCGGAGTAGGCTGGGAGAAGGGGGAACTTAACGGGGAAAAAAAAGTGGTTTTGTTCTGTTTTTATTATCGCTCCCTTGACTTATATATCAAAGGAAAAGTGAAGGTTAGGATTTCCTTTTGTGGCTCAGCAGTTAATGAACCTGACTAGGATCCATGAGGATGTAGGTTCGATCCCCGACCTCGTTCATGGTTAGGGATCCAACATGTCGCCATGAGCTGTGGTGTAGGTCGCAGATGTAGCTTGGATCTGGTGTGGCTGTGGTGTAGGCTGGCAGCTGCAGCTCCGATTCGACCCCTAGCCTGGGAACATCCATATGCCACGGGTGCAGCCCTAAAAACCAAAAAAAAAATAAAAAGCCAAGGATAGTAAAATATGTAAAATGATATTCAATTTTAAAAAATGGGTTGGCTTATATGTCAGTAAGTCTCTTATGATGTAAGACTAGAAAATATCCCACTATCTTCTGCATAGTACTTAATACAATACAAAAATAGCTTGTTTTTCAAAGTATCTTACAATATTATATACTTCAACTGAATAAGTGATAAGATGATTCATATCACAGGTAGACTATGAACTCTTCGATGCTACAATGATTCTTTTTCAGAAAACATTTGATTTAAAATGTTGCTCTATATTTAGAAGCATCTTGGACTAAAAGATAATTAATTCTCCAAACACATAAGCAATGGCCCTAAGAGGATATTTTATTTGCTACAAGTTCCATTCTATTATGATTTGTTCCTCTTAAGAACAGCTGTGAAACATAAGTTCATAAAAGCTGAAAGAGAGGCAACAATTGCAACAACATTGGGGAGAAGAAAACACATCTTAGTAACATTTCTGTAGCCCATGGTTGAATAAAGGTCTTTCTAGTACACAACGGTTACCAGCAATGCTTGAGGAATTAACTCGAATGTTTGGCTAATTGCCAATGTTTATGCCAGCACCAATTGTTCTCACTTCTTACTGTCTTATTAACTAAAGCTGTCCGTCAATTAAAGTCTGTGTCGATAAAGGGGTTACTCAAAGAAATATGGTGCTCAACTCTAGTCGTTTTATGACTCTGTGATTTTAAGGGTTTTTTTTTTTTTTAGTTGGAGTTATTAATATTTCAGTAATGATTTAAAATGATTCCAGATGCAATAAAAGTACTTAGATTGAATTAAGTCCAGGTTTTTATCAAAATAAGGAACAAAAATTGTCCTCTAGAGAGCAAGCACAATCTGTTCTTGCCCTGCTGCTTACAAAGGTACATAAAGCTCATATCTTCTAATTTATTGAGGAGCAAAAGATCTCAAAATAGTGATGTTTACTTTGAGGATGCTATTTTAGCAAGTGGTATTTAAACCGGTGTATGGTTAACTGTCCTTAAGAAAACCAGTGATATTTAAACATAAGGGTGAAGGAAGAAAAAAAGATATATAAGGGAGTTCCCGTCGTGGCGCAGTGGTTAACGAATCCGACTAGGAACCGTGAGGTTGCTGCGGGTTGGATCCCTGCCCTTGCTCAGTGGGTTAATGATCCGGCGTTGCCGTGAGCTGTGGTGTAGGTTGCAGACTCGGATCTCACGTTGCTGTGGCTCTGGCGTAGGCCAGGGGCTACAGCTCCGATTCAACCCCTAGCCTGGGAACCTCCATATACCTCGGGAGCGGCCCAAGAAATGGCAAAAAGACAAAAAAAAAAAAAAAAAAAAAAAACCAACAAAAAGATATATAAGAGTTTCAAATAGCTAATAAAAATCTCTAATTTTGGAGTTCATGAAAATAAAGACAGCTGTAGCAGTCGTCCACTCATTATGTAAGCCAAGCATGAGAAAGTAAAGAAGGCATATGGCACCTTGGAGGCACTTAACAAATAATTGCTCAATATTTTAAAAAGAAGGATGATTAGGAAAATAGAATCAAATAGTAATTTTCACAAATATAAGCATACCATTACTGACTGAGAACTAAATGCTGTTGAAGGATATTTTCAGGTGTAGAAGAGCTCAAGGCATTATCAAGAATACCATTTCCGGAGTTCCCGTTGTGGCGCAGTGGTTAACGAATCCGACTAGGAACCATGAGGTTGAGGGTTCGATCCCTGCCCTTGCTCAGTGGGTTAACGATCCGGCGTTGCCGTGAGCTGTGGTGTAGGTTGCAGACGGGGCTCGGATCCCGAGTTGCTGTGGCTCTGGCGTAGGCTGGTGGCTGCAGCTCTGATTCAACCCCTAGCCTGGGAACCTCCATATGCCATGGGAGCAGCCCAAGAAATGGCAAAAAGCCAAAAAAAAAAAAGAATACCATTTCCACAAGGCTTATTTTGAAAACAGGTGGTGAAATAAAGCTAAGAAGAGCTAATAATAATTATCACTAATGAAAGAGAGAGTGGGACTGAGACACAGGTGGTAGGAACAAATTTGAGAATTAATTGACATTTACAAACATTCTGGGCTCCCTGTACACCACCTTCCTATCTTGCCCATAAAAGGCAAATTTATGTTGCCATGTTGGGAAAGAAACTCCCCCAAGCCCTCAAATGAAAACAGTCATTAATATGATATCACTTGTAAGTAGACTCTAATAAACGGCACAGATGAACCTATCTACAGAAAAGAAACACACTTGTGGACTTGGAGAACAGACTTGTGGTTGCCAAGGGGGAGAGAAAGAGAGTAGGATGGACGGGGAGTTTGGGGTTAATAGATGCAAACTATCGCATTTGGAGTGGATAGGCAAGGAGATCCTGCTGTATAGCACAGAGAACTGTATCTAGTCACTTGCGATGGAACATGATGGAAGATAATGTGAAAAAAAGAATGTGTATATAGATATATGTAAATGTATATATATATGAGACTGGGTTCCTTTGCTGTACAGCAGAAATTGCCGGAACATTGTAAATCAACTATAACAGACAAAATAAAAATCACTCAAAAAAAAAAAAAAAAAAGTGTTACCATTCAATACAAAAAAAAAGAGGAAGACACAAATTAGCTATGACCACGTCACTGTCAGTTAAAAACCACCTCTGGCCTCAATCTGCGTCCTCATAGTTTGGCCAATCACTTAAACTCTTGAAACACAAGATCACTCATCTCTACAGAGGGATTTAAAATAGATCGTATGAGGAAATACAGTAGAGTAACAAAACAGATAACAGTGAGAGAGAAATAGTATTATTATATGTACTTTGAATACTGTGGGGAAAAGTCCTTTTAATAAGATAAACAAAATATGATTTCTGCCAAAGTGACTGAAAAGACTCCAGCTCTTAAAAGAGTCGTTTCAGAGGACAAGTGGTTTGTTTGGTAGTCACTCACTCACCACCAATAGGTCCAGATGCATAAAATCCTCACAAACCCCTAAAGGAAGGAAGACCTTAGGGGGATAATATTTATGGAAGGAAGTCTATTGTGATGCAACACTGCTCTTCAGAGGTAGGCGCTTCTGGGAACAGCAGAGAGAAAATAGCCATCTCAAAACAGTCATCTGATGGAAGCCAAAGATTTCAAAAGTTTTCAAAACCTACTTTCTTTCTCTCCTCACATGTCCTAGCCCTGCATTAACACGTACTTAAAAAGGAATGCCTCCACGATTCAAAGCCCTGCTGATAATCAAACCTTTTAATGAAGTGTGCATGTTTGGTAAGTTGTCTAGTTTTAAAAATAAATCTAGGAGTTCCCGTCGTGGCGCAGTGGTTAACGAATCCGACTAGGAACCATGAGGTTGAGGGTTCGGTCCCTGCCCTTGCTCAGTGGGTTGACGATCCGGCGTTTCCGTGAGCTGTGGTGTAGGTTGCAGACGCGTCTTGGATCTGGCATAGCTGTGGCTGTGGTGTAGGCCGGTGGCTACAGCTCCGATTCGACCCCTAGCCTGGGAACCTCCATATGCCGCGGGAGCAACCCAAGAAATAGCCAAAAGACAAAAAAAAAAAAAAAAAAATCTACTAAGATGGGCTATATCAAATGAGATCTTTGCTCTGAAAAGCAGCTTTCTGGCTTGGTAAATTTTAGGGCCTCGAAATGACTAATTTCTCTGAGGGAATTTCATTCCCCCTTTTCCAGACAAAAAAGAAAAACAGGGTACCTGTTCCCCTGACATTAAACAATGCATGTACCTTTTCCCCTGACATTAAACAATGCATTTTCTAATCAGTTTTTTCTTTTTTCTTTTTTCTTTTTTTAGGAAATAGAAGAAAGAAATGCAGATTAAAATATGAAATTGAGGGGAGCTCTCACTGTGGCTCAGTGGTAACGAACCCAACTAGCATCCCTGAGGACGCAGGTTCGAACCCTGGCCTTGATCAGTGGGTTAAGGATCCGGCGTTGCCGTGAGCTGTGGTGTAGGTCGCAGATGTGGTTCGGATTCCTCATTGCTGTGGCTGTGGTGTAGGCCGGCTGCTGTAGCTCTGATTGACCCCCTAGTCTGGGAACCTCCATATGCTGTGGGTGTGGCCCTAAAAAGACAAAAAATACAATACACTACAATAAAACATGAAATTGAAAGCATGTGCAAAGGTGCACACACAGATGAAACCAAGGTGTGAGGTGGATGAATATTGTGTTCGCTGGATAAATCTTTATCAGAAAATACACTATCTGTCATTTATATTTTTTAAAAGCCTCATTAAGGGGGTAACAACATAAAAGTTTGATCAAGCCCAAAATTAATAAGCTAATACATGTTCATATCAGGACATTCCGTAATGGTTCATTCCATAAATATTTAGTGCACATCTACTAATGGGCGCCAATGTAGATACATTGGATAGGTATGTGTGAAAATAAAACTTCCTTCCCTTGCTGAGCTTAAATTCCTAATATAATTATGTGAACTTATCTTACCATGTTAATAATGTACCATCTGGGGCACTAGATCTTTCATGAGATTACATATCAAAAGCTATTTTACCACAGGCAATTCACAATAAAATTAAAATACATATTTTGATCATCAACATAAATGATGATCAGCCGGTGGCTATTTCAGTTGGGGAACACTTCAGTCCACGAGCTCTCCATGAAAGTGGTTGCGCAGGCCTCTTTTGGTGAATAACCCCAAATACATTTTTTATGTAATACTTACTGCCTAAAATTTGCTATGTGAGTTGCATCTTGTACGTATCATAATATCATTCGGTATTTTATAAGCTGTGAACTATTTTATCCTAATTTCTGATTGTTTTTCAACTTGAAAAAATTCCCAGTGCTCATATTTATCACACTTAACCACGCAACTCAAATAGAAAACAGTATATGAGTGAGCATCATGTTTGCAGAACTCTTACCTTAAAGGAAATCTGTGTTTAACTTTTCTGTAATGTACTTGTTTTATTACATTTTTTTTAGGATAGATTTTCTTAAAGGAAGACACTCGCATCATAAGAAAAATGATGAATATTGCTTGCAGCAACGAAAGTTAAAGAGTTCATTTCAACCTTGGCCTACTTTCCAATGTCATTTTGTTTTGTTTTTTTTAGGGTTGCACCCGAGGCATATGGAGATTCCCAGGCTAGGGGTCTAATCGGAGCTGTAGCCACAGGTCTACACCACAGCCACAGCAACGCAGTACCTGAGCCACGTCTTCGACCTACACCACAGCTCATGGCAACGCTGGATCCTTAACCCAATGATTGAGGCCAGGGATCGAACCCATGACCTCACGGTTCCCAGTCGGATTCGTTTCTGCTCTGCCACAATGGGAACTCCTCCAGTGTCATTGTAAAGGCAGAGGAGAAGCAACAAATGCCTCTGAGGAATTAGAGGGCTGAGGATGGAGCAGTCCCCTAGCACATTTCTTTGTCTTATTTTTTTTTTTTCTTAAAATTTGATGGAGATTTCGAATGCCATTCCATAATACACCCAGTTGTTCCAATCCCAACAGGTTTAAGACACATTGGGGAGAAACAAATTCATGAACTTGGAAAAGAGACTTGTGGTTGCGGGGGCCGGGGAGGATAGGGAGTAGGATGGACTGGGCGTTAGGGGTCGGTAGATGCGAACCACAGCATTTGGAGTAGATAAGCCATGAGATCCTGCTGTACAGCACAGGGAACTATATCTAGTCACTTGTGATGCAACATGATGGAGCATAATGTGAGAAAAAGAATGTATATATATGTTGGAGTTCCCATCGTGGTGCATCGGAAACGAATCTGACTAGGAACAATGGGGTTGCTGGTTCGATCCCTGGCCTTGCTCAGTGGGTTGAGGATCTGGCGTTGCCGTGAGCTGTGGTGTAGGTTGAGGACGCGGCTCAAGGATCCCTAGTTGCTGTGGCTCTAGTGTAGGATGGGGGCTACAGCTCTGATTAGACCCCAGTCTGGGAGCTTCCATGTGCCGCGGGAGCGGCCCTAGAAAAGGAAAAAAAAAAAAAAAAAAAAAAACAACCGAAAAACAAACAAACAAAAAAGTTTGTATATATATGTATAACAAGGTCCCTTTGCTATACAGCAGCAACTGACAGAGCACTGTAAGTCAACTATAACAAAAAATTTTTAAAATTAAAAAAGCAATGGGTCACAAAGGAAAAAAAAAAAGACACAATAGGAAAACAGCAACAAGAAGCTTCTGTCCAGGATATGGGGTGGGGGTGGGAGCAGAGGACAGCTGACACCACTTGGCCAGTTCAGGATCTGGTCGCTTTTTCACTTCTGGTATCGAGGACATTTCTTGCACCCCAAATTAAATAAATGAATGGGTATGAAATGGCAATCGTTTTTTTCACTGCTTAATGAACTGTGTCAGGATAATTACTGCAGAGAGCCTCCTGCACGAGGCTGAAAGTGTGCAGCACTTTCTGACTTGTGCTGGTGTGTCTTTTAAGACATCAGCACTTTAAGTCATCTGGGAGCTTGAAAAGTTCTCCCGTCGTCTGTGCAGTCTCTTCTACTCTTCCAGGATGAATATGAAGACGTGGTTCAGGCGTTCCTGTTGTGGCTCAGAACGAACCCAACTAGTATCGATGTGGGTTCGAGCCCTGGTCTCACTCAGTGGGTTAAGGATCTGATGTTGCCATGAGCTGTGGTGTAGGTGGCAGACATGGCTCAGATCCCACGTGTCTGTGGCTGTGGCTGCGATCGGCGGCTATAGCTCTTATTCAACCCTTAGCCTGGGAACCTCCACATGCTGCAGGTGTGGCTGTAAAAAGAAAGAAAAAAAGAAAAAAGTCAGCTTCTCAGTGAGGCCTTCTCCGGCTAACCTATGAAAATTGTAAAGTCCACGCTCATCCCCTTCCCTGCTTTCTCTTTCCCCATGGCGCGTACTATCTGATAGACTACATATTTTAATTATCTTCTCTCTCCTACCAGCTAGAATATAAATATGAAGGTTGGGGGGGTTGGTTCTTTTGTTCCTGATGTAGTCACTTCTGCTGGAAAAGTGACCTACCATCTACTAGGTGTTCAACAATGTTTGCTGAAATAGATGGATTCCAGTCAGCTACTTCGGTCAAGTGCCCTAGGCTGGCCTGAGTTACCCATAGTCCTGTAAGCACTATGCCTAATTGTGTGCACTTTGTCAGAAGTTTTTCTTTCTTTCTTTTTCTTTTTTTTTTTTTTTTGCTTTTTAGGGCTGCACCTGTGGCATGTGGAAGTTTCCAGGTTAGGGGTCCAATCGGAGCTACAGCTGCCAGCCTCCACCACAGCCACAGCAACACTGGATCCAAGCTGTGTCTACAACCTACACCACAGCTCATGGTAATGCTGGATCCTTAACCCACTGAGCGAGGCCAGGGATCGAACCCGCATCCTCATGGATCCTGGTCAGGTTCATTAACTGCTGAGCCACAAAGGGAACTCCTGAGAAGTTTTTTCTTTCTCTCTCCTCTCTTGGCCTGACAAACTGTTAAGACCCATTTCTGGAAAACCCAACTCAAATATCGCCTCCTCTTTGAATCATTCCTATTTCTCATTTCTGTACTCCCAGTTGACCTAATGGTTCCATAGACAGCCTCTGACACTTAAGAAACTTTTTAGTTGTTCATGTAATCACAGAACTAGCCCAGACTGGCCCGATCCTGTTTCTAACTAAATACCAAGTTGTTTTTCAGAGACAATGGAACAAAACCGCAAGTTACGCAGGCAAAGGGGAATAGCTGGACCTCAGATAACAGAGGGGAATATCTGGACCACAAGTAACACCTGGAACCAAAATTTCTACCCTTCACCCCTCAGAACCAAAGGACGGGGGCGTGAGCAGACCCTGAACACCAGGGGCGAAGGGTCCGCTGTCTGGGAAAAGCTGGTGCTGAAGCCCACTTGACTCCATCTTACCCTGAACAGCCACATCCCAAAGCCCACCAATGGACACCTGCCCTGCCAGTGCATCTGCACACCCCTCTCCTTCCCTAACTCATAAAAGTTTAACCGAATCCCAGATTGGGGAGACAGATTTGAGCCCTGCCTCCTGTCTCCTTGCTAGTCAACCTTGAAATAAAGCTCCTTGCATTTATCAAAAGCAATGGGCTGGGAGTTTGGGGTTAGTAGATGCAAACTATTCCATCTCGAATGGATAAGCAGGACACAATGAACCTCTTTGCAGAACTATACTGACTCACAGATTTTGAGATACTCTTGGTTTCCAAAGGAGACAGGTTGGGGGTGGGGGGGACGGGCTGGGGGTTGGGGATGGAAATGCTATAAAATTGGGGTGTGATGATTGTTGTACAACTAAACGTGTAATAAAATTCATTGAGTTAAAAAAATTTAAAAAAAATAGAATGGATAAGCAATGAGGTCCTGCTGCACAGCACAGGGAACTATGTCCGATCACTTGTGATAAACGTGGTAGATCATATGAGAAAAAAATTGTATATACATGTTTGACTGGGTCACTTTGCTGTACAGCAGAAATTGACAGAATATTGTAAATAAACTATAATAATTTTTTTTAAAAAAGAATACCACGATGTTGGCTTCTATGTGCACTGGGCAGAAAGCCTGTGTTCAATAATATTCCTCTAGGACTGTCCCTTCACCAGGTATACCATTTATAGACAAGAGGCTCTCATCTTTTAAAAAATATACCTAGTGCCTCTCACCAGGCCTCTCACCTTCTAGGCATGTAATAAATGTCTGCATAAAGAAAGAATGAATGTTTTAAACATACGTTATGTATTACCAACTTGTAAAGCATATTATTAGGCATGAAGGGTTATAAAAGGAAAAATTCAGAGCTCCTGCTCTCAAGAAGCTCACATGACAAAAGAGATATAAGATAAATATAATTCACGCCAGAATGTGATAAGGGCTACAGGAGAAATTAGAACAAAGTTCCTCGAGGACACAGAGGAGAAAGCAATTACTTCTGACTGAAGAGAACAGGGTTGTTTTGTTTTGTTTTGCTTTTTTTGGGGCTGCACCTGAGCATGTGGAGGTTCCGAAGCTAGGGGCTGAATAGGAGCTGCAGCTGCCACAGCAACACTAGAGCCACGTCTGTGACCTACACCAAAGCTCGCGGCAACGCCTGATCCTTAACCCGCTAAGCAAGGCCAGGGATGGAACCCGCATCCTCATGTTTGTTTCCACTGAGCCACAATGGGCACTCCCAATAGGTTTGTTTTTAAATTTGAAATTATTATTATAGTTGATTTACAATGTTGTGCGAGTTTCTGCTATATAGCAAAAGGGACTCAGTCACACACACACACACACACACACACACACACACACATTCTTTTTTTAAATGTTATCTTTCATCATGGTCTATCCCAGGAAATTGGATAGAGTTCCCTGTGCTGTACAATGCTTGTCCATTGCTTATCCATTCTAAATGTAACATTTGCATTTATTAACCCCAAACTCCCAGTCCATCCCACTCTCTCCACCCTGCCCCCTAGCAACCATGAGTCTGTTCTCTGTGTCTCTGAGTCCATTTCTGTTCTGTAGATAGGTTCATGTGTGCTATATTTTAGATGTCACATAGAAGGGATATCATTTGGTATTTGTCTTTCTCTTTCTGACCTACTTCACTTAGTATGAGAATCTCTAGTTGCATCTGAAGAGAACAGGGTCTTGACTGATGATTTAATCTCTGATGATTAAACAGATTTTAACTGGCAGGGATGGGAGGAAGGTGCCTCCAGGCAAAGGAACAGACCAACATGCAGAATTTGGAGAGACCAGAGTTGTTTGGAGAAGCCCCGAACGTGTCTAGAACAGAGCTGCGTGGAGGGGAGCAGAGTCGGGTAGGTAGGGCGGGTCACAGCATGCAGTTTTCTTAAGTATCATGTGAGTCTGGCTTTTCATCTCACGGAAACGGAGGACCAATCCCTGTCCATCGGAGAGAGGACTCTAAATGGCAGACTCTCAATCATGGTCAGCAAGGAACAGACACTGCATTTATTCATTTGCTTAACAAAAGTTTATCGAACCTCTACCATATTCCAGAAATCATGCTGGAAGAGGAAGTTCAAAGAAACATCCCTGCCCTCAGGGAGAGAACACTGTCTAGCAGGGGAGACAGAGGTGGAAACATGTAATTGTGATAAAGAATGACAGGTACAACAGCAGAGCCTATTCTGGCTCAGAGGCTCTAAATGTACTTTTTTTTTTTTTTGCTTTCTAAGGCTGCACCTGCTGCATATGGAAGTTTCCAGTCTAGGGGTTGAATCGGAGCTGTAGCTGCAGGCCTACACCACAGCCACAGCAACGCAGGATCCTTAACCCACTGAGCGGGGCCAGGGGTCGATCCTGCATCCTCACGGAGAGCAGTCGGGCTCATTACCGCTGAGCCACAAAGGGAGCTCCTCAGCATGCCTTTCTCAATCTCATTTATCAAACATACAAAGGGTTTTGTTACAGTTAAGCTTGGGAACATCCATCTTTCCTGATGTCTGTGTTGTGGCGAACTAATTGGACAGCGTCACATTTTATATTTTTGAACAAATGAGTTCAAAACTCACTGAAACTCTTCATTTACAAGAAACTTTTTTTTTTTTCTTTTGTCCTTTCAGGACTGCAACAGCGGCACATGGAGGTTCCCAGGCTAGGGGTTTAATAGGAGCTACAGCTGCCAGCCTACACCACAGCCACAGCTACACCAGATCCGAGCCGCATCTGTGACCTACACCATAGCTCATGGCAACGCCAGATCCTTAACCCACTGATTGAGGCCAGGGATCGAACCTGCAACCTCACGGTTCCTAGTCAGATTCGTTTCCACTGCACCACGACGGGAACTCCAGGAAACTATTTTTTACAAATTTATTTTATTGAAGTATAGCTGATTTACAGTGTTGGGTCATGCACAGACTCGAGACATTTTAGGAGTCATCTACTTCTACTTCCGATCACAAATGTGTGGGTTTTCCACACCCAACAATTCTCTAGGGACCCTAAAGTCATCTTGTTAGCACGTAAAAAAGACCCTCTGGAGATTCCACGGGTCTTAGGGACAAAGATCAAATATTTTAACAAAAGATACCCTTATCACACAGGAAACTACAAGGGTTTTAGAAGCTCTTGTGCCAGTTACGGGAATCAAGACCAAACATATAATTATTGTATCACAATATCACAGAGTGACGTACCTTATTTTCCGCCACAAAGAGAACCTATAATTGAAAGAGTTCAAAACTTCCGATTGAAAAATGCTTTCTCCAACACATGAACCTATCTGCAAAGCAGAAGTGCAGTCATAGAGGGCAGACTTGTGGTTACCAAGGGGGAAGGGGAGGGAGTGGGATGGACGAGGAGCTTGCAGCTAGTGGATGCGAAGTATTATATCCAGAATGGAGAAGCAATGAGGTTCCACTGTATAGCAGAGAGAATTGTGTCCAGTCTCTTGGGACCGACCACAATAGAAGATAATATTAGTGTGTGTATGTGTATCTATCTATGAATGTATATACATATATACTGGGTTGCTTTGCTGTGCAGCGGAAATTGGTGAATCAACTGTAATTTTAAAAATAAAATTTAAAAAAAAGTTTTCTCTTGAGAAGTTTTTTTGGGGTTGTTTTTTTTTTTTGGTGTTTTTTCATTTTGTTTTGTTTTGTTTTTTGGCCATACCTGTGGCATGCAGAAGTTCCTGGGCCTAGGATCAAACCCATGCCATGGCAGTGGCCCAAGCCACAGTGGTGACAACACTGGATCCTTATCCTCTAGGTCACCGGGGAACTCCAGAGAGAGATGGTTTATTTATTTATTTATTTTTGGAGTTATTTTCTACTTTATTATTAAAGCAGGACCTTTAGCTTGAAGGATCAAATTAAATGTTTTGTTAATTTTTAAAATATCTATTATGTGGCATTGGTCTCACAGCCATTAACACACAGACAGATCAACAAATTGTGAACTGCTGACTTTGTAAACGGCAAATGGGTAGGTTTGACAGATTTTTTTTTAATACAATGAGATGATGAGTAAGACTGTTGTTTAAAAGGTTTTCACGGTCAGTTCTTATCTCATTACAAAATATTTGCTAGTTCTGGCTTTGCCTTAAAGGTTTTGTTTCTATACTATATATCAAACTGGTGACACCCTGCAGTGCTGTTGTGCAAGTCTGCTTTCAACCTTTGTGGCAATGCTTTGTGTTGAATCATTATGGAGTGAATATACTGCCTGTGTGATGTAACCTTATTCAAAAGTCTTTTCTGGAGTTCCCATCTTGGCGCAGTGGTTAACGAATCCGACTAGGAACCAGGAGGTTGTGGGTTCGATCCCTGGCCTTGCTCAGTGGTTGGGGATCCTGCATTGCCGTGAGCTGTGGTGTAGGTGGCAGACACGGCTTAGATCCCGCGTTGCTGTGGCTGTGGTGTAGGCTGGCGGCTACAGCTCCGATTAGACCCCTAGCCTGGGTACTTCCATGTGCCACCGGTACGGCCCTAGAAAAGACCAAAAAAAAAAGTCTTTTCTGCAGCCAATCAAATCAGATGCTCTGTTAATGGTTATATTTATATGAATTTTCTGCCAATTTCATGTTATTTGTTTATGTGTACATTATGGATCCTATTTTCAATCTAAGGTATTTTTTTCAAGAAAATTTTTTTTTTTTTTTTAAGGGCCGCAGATGAAGCACATGGAAGTTCCCAGGCTAGGGGTCAAATTGGAGCTACAGCTGCCGGCCTACACCACAGGGACAGCAACTCCAGATCCGAGCCCCGTCTGAGACCTAGACCGAAGCTCCCGGCAACACCGAATCCTTAACCTACTGAGCGGGGCCAGGGATCGAACCCACATCCTCATGGATACTAGCTGTATTCGTTTTCACTGAGCTACAACAGGAATTCCTCAAGAATCTTTTAAACCATTGTCCACTGAGTGAGCATTAGCTTAGTTAACACTAGGTAACAAAAACGATAAATCTACTAAACTGGGCACAGTAAGCTGTTATGCATTGTCATACTGAGGAATCAAATGATTACCTGCGAGCGCTACTGTCATCTTCTCATGATACCAACTCCCGCAGTTCTCTCTGGATAGGTCCCATGTGCCACATGGGACACACTGAACAGATGAGGGCACTCATGCCAATCAGCATACTGAATATTGGTAACGCTTGTTTCATATTTTCAAGAGCAAAGTAAATATAAATTCTAACATCTTCCCATGGCCCAGGGGATGGTTTTGAGGCCCTCAGGAGATGCTCCCCAGTTTAAGAAGAGCTTTGTACCAATGGTGTCACAAGGAAAGGAAACAACGTGTGCTTGTGAAGGAAAAGGAGAAGGAAAGGGCGAAGAGATTTTCCTAGAAGACAAGATTTTGACTTGCATTGTGAAGAAAAAGTACAAATTTCCCAGACAGACTTGATAGAGAAAGGCATTCCAGGCTACAGGCGCTGTTAGTGGCAAGTAATGAAGTCATGAATATGCATGGGATACTCGGGAAACACAAGCTGTTCATATGGCTTAAGCCTAAGTCTACGGGAAAGAAAGGCTGGAAATGAACCCAGTGAAACAGATACAGCTCAGATGAAGGGCAATGGACCTGATGTTGTTGGCAATGGGAGTCACTGACAGGTTCTAAGCAGGAGAGTAAGTGGGCAACGTAATTGGGTGGAACAGTATGAGGCTTGAAAAAGAGAGTGGAGGCCGAGTTCTTAACCAGGAGGCGACCGCACAAGTCCACGCAGGACGAGGTGGGGAATGGGTGTACGGCCCAGAGGATGGAATGCAAAGGACCTGGTCACACGATTCTAGAGTGAAGGAGGAGTTCCCGTCGTGGCTCAGTGGTAATGAACTTGGTACCCATGACGATACGGGTTTGATCCCTGGCCTTGCTCAGTGGGTTAAGGATCTGGTATTGCCTTGAGTTGTGGTGTAGGCCAGCAGCTGCAGCTCCGATTCAACCCCTAGCCT
The DNA here is from genome assembly GCF_054392235.1 of Sus scrofa. Taxonomy (NCBI): domain Eukaryota; kingdom Metazoa; phylum Chordata; class Mammalia; order Artiodactyla; family Suidae; genus Sus; species Sus scrofa. The sequence goes on along the minus strand of NC_139393.1, from coordinate 25,723,423 downwards.
GGGAACTTCCACATGCCACGGATGTGGCCCTAAAAAGACAGACAGACAGATAGACGATAGACAGATAAAGTGAAGGAGAAGAAACGACTGTAATAGTCCAGATATGGCCAGTGACTATGGGAAAAGAAAAGAGGAAAATATTTGGGAGACCTTGGAAAACATAGACATGATTTTGGAATAACTGGCTGCCCAGATAAAGGCCAGGGGAAGGGAAAATGTATCCTGATTATGGACCAAGTGACTGACACATGATACCATAAGATCAGAGAAGACACACTCATTCTTTCCTTTACCCATCGTATAATCAGCACTGCTTTTCCTGAGAGCCACCATGAAGGAGGCATAGAGAAGGGGCTACAGGACATTGATGAAAAAAAAGTATGGATGAAGAGATGGACATTTTGGATTTGCAGTGCTCCAGAGTGGAATTCCCATCGTGGCACAGGAGAAACAAATCCAACTAGAATCCACAAGGATGCGGGTTCGATCCCTGGCCTCGCTCAGTGGGTTAAGGACCCTGTGTTGCTGTGGCTGTGGTGTAGGCTGGCAGCTGCAGCTCTGATTCGACCTCTAGCCTGGGAAATCCCATATGCCGTCACAAGTACAGCCGTAAATAGCAAAAGAAAAAAAAAAAAAAGGAAAGAAAGAAGGAAAATTATGAAATGCTCCAGAGATACCAATGTGGATATTTTAAAAAGAAAAATGCAGATCCAGGAGTTCCTGTCATGGTGCAGTAGTTAACGAATCCGACTAGGAACCATAACGCTGTGGGTTTGATCCCTGGCCTTGCTCAGTGGGTTAAGGATCTGGTGTTGCTGTGGCTGTGACGTAGGCCAGCGGCTACAGCTCCGATTAGACCCCTAGACTGGGAACCTCCATAGGTTGCGGGTGCAGCCCTAAAAGGAGAGGATGTTAAAATAATCTGATAGACAAACAACTGTAAGACTGAGGTTATTTTATTTTGGCCGCACCCATGGCATATAGAAGTTCCCAGACCAGGGATCAAATCCTAGCCACAGCTGTGACCTATGCCACAGCTGTGGCAATGCCAGATCCTTAACCTTCCTGCTCCATAGGGGAACTCCAGACTAAGTTTATTTTTACTACGACTATGGACTAAATCTTTTTTAAAATCCCTCTTCCCACTAGAGTATCATTTTATAATGGAGGTCAGTATTAAGTAATTATTTTCTTAGCAAAAATTTGCTTTACATATTAAAAAAATATATATATGAAGGACTGGAAAGTTCCCAACTCAATTGATAATACTGATTAACTTAAAGAAGGGAAGAGGAGATTGGACGTGGAAGTTAAAGGGGAGTTTAGATATATCTGTTTTCTTTCTGCAAAAGAAACAGTAGAGTCAAATATGACAAAAAAATATGAGTGATAAATTTGGGTGTGTGCTATATGCTTTTATGCACATTTTTTTTTTTTTGATTTTTGAAGTTTTTCTCAGATGAATAAAGTACACAGCACTTGAAAAGAATGTAGCTCTTCTCTAGTGACCAGGGAGATGGCAAAACTAAGAAAAAATACACGCTGCCTCAGTGGTTCTCAAGCTTATTTAGCTTGTGATTTAGGAAATGAAAATGAAAAAGAACCCCATAAAAGCCTCCTTGTTTCCAGTTTTGAGATCGCCCAGAGCGGGCTGGATGCTGAATTTCCCCTTTCAGGGTCTGTCTGCTGCTCTGACTCGCCCACCTCTGCGACCTACAACAACTATGAGGTGGATGCACTGAGAAAACTAAAGCAGGGTCAGCCTGGGAGGATCGCCATGTAGCAGATGGCAGGGATTGATCTGGTTTACGCTTTTACAAGTTACCTGGGTGACAGGTCAGAAAACAGAGCTATTACGTTTACTGGTGATACACTTCAGGGGAGGTGTGTGAAGGGATAAAGTAGATTGAACCATCTGGAGGAGGAGTCAAGAAAACAGAAAGTGAAATTTCATAAGGCTATTACTATTGGAGCAACAGGAAAATATGGACCAACTGGCCAAAAGAAGGACTGGGATCAAGCTGGGTAAGGATGAGGAATACAAAGCCAGAATTTAAAAAAAAAATCAAGCTACTAGAGTTCCCATCGTGGCTCAGTGGTTAACGAATCCGACTAGGAACCATGAGGTTGCGGGTTCGATCCCTGCCCTTGCTCAGTGGGTTAAGGATCCATTGTTGCCGTGAACTGTGGTGTAGGTTGCAGACGCGGCTCGGATCCCGCGTTGCTGCGTTGCTGTGGCTCTGACGTAGGCCGGCAGCTACAGTTCCGATGGGACCCCTGGCCTGGGAACCTCCATATGCCTTGAGAGTGGCCCAAGAAATGGCAAAAAGACAAAAAGACAAAAAAAAAAAAAAAAAAAAAAAAAATCAAGCTATTACGTGTAGATTGAGGTATAAAATGTAAGAACTAGTTAACCAACAGTCTTAACACACAGCTAGAACTTTAGTGAGGTACTTACTAAGTACTACTATCACTAAAATGCCTGCTATACAGTAGAAAATTGACAGAACACTGTAAACCAGCTGTAATGGAAAAAAATAAAAATTATTTTAAAATAAAATAAAATACTATTTGATCAGCATGACAAACTCAAGAAGCAGCATGAGGCAGGGGTTAGAGCATAGGCTGAAGCCAGACTGTGTGAAGCCTGCTGTGTGACCTCAGACAATTTGTTTAACCACTCTGTGCCTCTTTTCATCTGCAAAACAAAGAGGGTAATGGTACTGATCTCATAGAGCTGTAGCGAGTAAAATGAGTTACAATTTGAAATCAATTTAGGGGGTTCCCATTGTGGCACAGCAGAAACGAATCCAACTAGTATCCATGAGGATGCAAGTTTGATTCCTGGCCTTACTCATCGGGTCAGGGATCTGGAGTTGCCATGAACTGTGGTGTAGGTGGGCAGCTGTAGCTCTGATTTGACCTAGGGGTCAAATCTGGCCTGGGAACTTCCACATGGCTCACATGCAGCCCTAAAAAAGAAAAAAAAAAAGTTTGGAACAGTGTCTAGCATAGAGCAGCTGCTATGTCCACGTTTGTTCAATGAAGATGCAAAAATAGGAGTTCCCGCTGTGGCTCAAACAGTTGACAAATCCGACTAGGATCCATGAGGACGCAGGTTTGATCCCTGGCCTTGCTCAGTGGGTTAAGGATCTGGCATTGCCATGAGCTGTGGTGTAGGTCACAGACGCGACTCAGATTCCACGTTGCTGTGTCTATGGCTAGGCTGGCAGCTTCAGCTCCAATTAGATCCCTGGCCTAGGGAACCTCCATGTGCCATGGGTTGGGCCCTTAAAAAAAAAAAAAAAAAAGATGCAAAAATAATATAGGAATTTAAATGAATTTAGAGTCAAAACTGATTACAAACCTAAAGATCTAAATGGAAATGTTAGAAGTTCTGGCATAATTCCTTCTGTAAAAAAGGCACTCAAAGGCATTCTTACCGGGAAAACTCCTAACTGCTGATAAAAATATTTCTAAAATAGCTTTTTCAAGTTCCTAGCGGGGAAGATGAGGCAGAAGGCGTGTTCCAGAGGCTTTACGCAGCACTGACATTGGACACGTCTCCAATTCTCTACTTCTCTTATCAGTGCCAAGGATGTCTTGATGGCTCAGTAATCAATTTTTCCATGACACTTCAAAAAAGCTTTTGGTTTTTCTGTTTTCTGCCAATACATCTATTTGCCCCCCTGGGGACTTTGCGAATTTCAAATTTTCTACTGTCACATTCGGTTTTCTTCAGACGGAGCGAAACCCCGTATGTTGAATTATGTGGTGCTTTTTAAAGCATGTCATCAGTCACTCCAGGATATGTGATATGGAGAAGATCAATGCTACAGTTTTACACTCCATTTTATCTCATTTGATTTCATACAGGCAAAGGCTATAAAACTATGAGAGGGGGAAAGCAAGGCTTTTAACAATAACCATCTCCGTTGTTATGCAATAGGTACCGCCTTACTCACTCGTCTTCCCCCCCTCAGCCCCCACAGAGTCATCAAGGCTTCTGAAATCAGCCAGTTAAACCCATTTCAACACATCCCTTCTTTCCATTCTTATTGCTCATATGTTTGTTCAGCCCTAACAATTTTATCTGGATTATTGCAATCACCTCCCAGTGGGGTGTTTTTTTTTTTTTTTTCACATGATTAGTTTGCCTTTTTACTACTGAATAATACTCTGGTGTTTGGATATACAAATTTTATGCATTCATATGTTGATGGATATTTGACTGTGTCTAATTATTTGTCAATTATGAATAAAGTTACAATAAGCATCATGGTCAGATTTTGTATGAGTATGCGTTTCCATTTCTCTTGGTTAAATATCCTGTTTTTTCTTTTTTAATGATTTTTATTTTTTCCATTATAGTTGGTTTACAGGGTTCTGTCAATTTCTGTACAGCAAAGTGACCCAGTCACACACACACACACATATATATACACATTCTTTTTCTCACATTATCCTCCATCATGTTCCATCATAAGTGACTAGATATAGTTCCCTGTGCTCTACAGCAGGATCTTCTTGCTTATCCATCTCCCAGTGTTCTCTGTGATTCAAGTCTCATCTGATCTACGCACAGACCATGGTCCTAATGATCTTTCTTGCTTCAACTTCATCACACTGCATTCAGGATAAAATCCGACCTCAGCAGGGACCATGAAGTCTCTACAAGGCCCATATCTTCCTCCCGGCACCAACTCTTGCATCTACGCCCATACATCCCAGGCTACCCACGCTGCCTCTCACTTCCTAGTTTTCGACAGCTTGTTTCCAATAACCATAAAGCCTTGTTCTGTGTTCCATCCTTAGAAAACTCCTACTTAGCCCTTAAGACTCAGCTAGAGCGCCACCTTCTCTAGATACCTTCCACCACAGCAAATGCACATACTCAGAAGGTTGGGCCCTTCTCTACGAGGTCCCTGGAACGTGCGTCTGCCTCTTTCATGGCTTCCATATGACACTGTGTTATAAATGTTGATGTGCCGCAAGCAAGCATATCTGGCCAATATCACCACCATCATCAACACAGTCAGCCCCCCACACCCACAGGGTCTGCATTTGAGGACTCCACCAACGGTGGATTTGAAAACATTTGGAAAAAAAAAAAAAAAAAAAACCTCAAAGTTTCAGAAAGCAAAATTTAAATTAGCTGAGAGCCAGCCACTATTGATGTAGCACTGAAATTGTATGTAGAACTATTTATAGAGCATTTACATTGTATTAGGTGTTATAAGTAATCTAGAGATGATTTAAAGTATATGGGAGGATATGCATAGGTTATATGTAAATACTATGTCACTTCGATGTAAGGGACCTGAGAATCCCTGGATTTGCGTGTCCTTCGTGATCCTGGAACCAATGCCCTACAGAAACTAGGAACACGTGTATATCATCAATGTCTCAAACAGCTACTGATAAACAACAGGAATCTAAGAAATATAAATGAGATGAATTAATTAATATATAATGAACATAGAATCCTGCCCTCAAAAAATTCCCTATTTAGTTGGGGAGGCATGACTGGGAGAAGGGGACAGGATGAAAATAAGATACAGAAATGAACTGTAATGCAAATCAGAGCGAGTTAAAGTGGAACATGTGGCAAGAAACTAATATTTATGAGTTAGCCTAAGTATTTAGGTACCTAAGATACGCCAGACATTGTGGTTGGTCCTTTGCACACATTATCACTTAATTTTCACAACCAGACAAAAAAACAAAAAAAAGGAGTTCCCGTCGTGGCTCAGTGGAAACCGATCTGACTAGTGTCCATGAGGACGCAGGTTTAATCTCTGGCCTCCCTCAGAGGGTTAAAGATCCGGCATTGCCATGAATGTGGTGTAGGTCGAAGATGTGGCTTGGATCTGGTATGGCTGTGGCTGTGTGTAGGCCAGGGCTACAGCTCTAGTTTGACCCCTAGACTGGGAACTTCCATATGCCACGGAAGCGGCCCTAAAAAGACAAAAACAAACAAAACAAAGTAAAAACAAAATTTTCACAACCATCCTGAAGGGTACTATTATTTCAGTTTGATATGTAAGGAAATTAGGACTCAAGGCGCTCAAGGCCACCTAAAAATTAATGGTAGGGACACAGTTTGGGAGTTTCCCATTGTGGCTCAGTGGTTAACGAATCCGACTAGGAACCATGAGGTTTCGAGTTTGATCCCTGGCCTTGCTCAGTGGGTTAAGGATCTGGCGTTGCCGTGAGCTGTGGTGTAGGTCGCAGACGCAGCTTGGATCTGGCGTTACTGTGGCTGTGGTGTAGGCTGGCAGCTACAGTTCCAACTGGACCCCTAGCCTGGGAATCTCCATGTGCTGCAGGTGCGGCCTAGAAAAGACAAAAGACAGAAAACAAACAAAAAAAAAACACAGTTTGGTCTTTAAAATCCATATGGAGGTTCCCAGGCTAGGGGTCTAATCGGAGCTGTAGCCGCCAGCCTACACCACAGCCACAGCAACGCGGGATCCTTAACCCACTGAGCAAGGCCAGGGACCGAACCCACAACCTCATGGTTCCTAGTCAGATTCGTTAACCACTGCGCCACGACGGGAACTCCAAAAAAAATCCATATTCTTTCTATCATAATGGTACAAATTCAGTCCTATGGAGTTTCAGAGGAGGGAACAGTTTTACCCAAATGACAAATCACAAAAAGCGTTGTGTAGAAGTAATCATGGACTAATCTCTAAGGATTTGGGGAGAAACAGAGTAGGTTTTAGAGAGGGGAATAAAGACAGGCATGGATACAAGTTCAAAATTTGTGAGTAGGACAGAGAAAATGGCCCAGTCTGGAATAAACTGAGCACACATGAGGAAAATCCTGCTGAAGAGAAAGTTGAGACTTTACTGGAGGACATGGAAACTCTATATTTACAATGCGCATCAGTATTAAAAAAATAACCAAGAATATATGTCATGCTAATGATTGGACCTGTGTTTTCATCTTCATATATGAAGGTAGCAAATGAAAAAAAAAAAATCTGCTAACATAAGTACTTCAAAACTGAGATAATTTTGGAGTTCCCACCATGGCTCAGTGGGTAACGAATCTGACTAGGAACCATGAGGTTGCAGGTTTGAGCCCTGGTCTTGCTCAGTGGGTTAAGGATCCGGTGTTGCTGTGAGCTGTGGTGTAGGTCACAGATGCGACTCGGATCTGGTGTTGCTGTGGCTGTGGTGTAGGCCAGAAGCTACAGCTCCAATTTGATCCCTAGCCTGGGAACCTCTGCATACCACAGACGCAGCCCTAGAAAAGACAGAAAGACAAAAACAAACACCCTAGAAAAGACAGAAAGACAAAAACAAACAAACAAAAAAACTAGGATAATTTTGCTTTTAATATAGAAGTGTACTTTCATTCAAGGAAGAAATATCACTACAGGAACTGACTTATCAAGCATCCTCTTTAAGGTCAAATAAGCATAATATGGAGGAAAAAGAAGTAAATAAATGCACTTCACAAATGTGGTTCATGATGTCTCCTCTGTTTGAAACACATACCATAAAAGTCATTACAGCCATTAATCTCTTAAATGATCTAAATCATACTCTTAAGGCAACAGCTTGATTTTAACTAAAAACATGAATTGCCCAGCTTGCTCATGTTATGGGATCTGACCATTAAAATATACGATGGCTATACTTAAAAGTGCACTGGTTACATATTTTATTCATGTATGTTTGGTGATGGTTTTACTTATCAAGATTATGTTTTGAATGGCTTCTAACTAATTTTGTTGGAAAGACATCCATAAACTAAATTGAGTGTGACTGATTATTTAGATGGTAACATCACAAATCCATTAAAAGGAACCTAAAATAAACAGAGTTAACGACCTTAAGTAGGTCACCCATAGATCAGAGAAGTTCCGAGCATTTTTGGGGGACTATTTTTAGGTCTTTTAAAACATATGTTTTTCTTAAAGCAATTTGCTGCTTGAATTGATGCTTGAGCTTAAATTTTATGGCAAATATAGCCATAAAGTTATACATAACAAAGAAAAACTCTCCACATTGAAAGCAGTGGGAATGTCAGTCTATTTAATGAAAATCTTCTGATAATATATATTTTAAACAGAAAGAAGATGTTTTATTTTCAACTCTAAATAATAAATTAAATATCAAATACTGGCAAATAGAGGTAACTAGGGTCCTTGTTAAAATGAGTAGATATTTTATGCATAATACTACCATAAATCAATGATATAGCAATATCATTGTTACAAGTGAAAATAACAAAAACATATGACTTTGAACATTTTATTACATTTTGAATTTAGAAAGTTTTTTCATAGAAAATATGTCTACATATATATGTGTGTGTGTGTGTGTGTGTGTGTGTGTAGCCAATACCAGAATTACTCTTGCCAAAGTGGGTATAGAGGGAACATATTTTAACATAATAAAACCATTTATGACAAACCCACAGCCAGTAATAGTCAATGGAGAGCAGATGAAAGCCTTCCTATTAAAATCGGGAATAACACAAGGATGCCCACACTCACAACTTTTATTCAACATAGTATTGGAAGTCCTAACCATAGCAATCAGACAAACAAGAGAAATACAATGTATCCAAACTGGAAGAGAAGAGGTAAAATTGTCACTATATGCAGATGACATGATACTATATATAGAAAATCCTAAAGACTCCACACAAAAACTACTCAAACTAATCATCAAATTCAGCAAAGTAGCAGGATACAAGATTAACATTCAGAAATCAGTTGCATTTCTGTATACCATCAGTGAAATTTTAGAAAAGGAATATAAAAATATAATACCTTTTAAAATTGCACTCCCCCAAAATTAAATACCTAGGCATAAACCTGAACAAGGAGGTGAAAGATTTATGTGCTGAGAACTATAAAACATTAATCAAGGAAATTAAAGAGGATTCAAAGAAGTGGAAAGATATTCCATGCTCCTGGATTGGAAGAATTATGCATTAAAAAGGCCATGTTACTCAAAGCAATCTATAGTTTGAATGCAATCCCTATCAATTTACCCATGACATTTTTCACAGAACTAAAACAATCCAAAAATTTATATGGAACCAAAAAAAGACCCAGAATTGCCAACGCAATCCTGAGGAAAAAAAAAACAAGCAGGAGTCATAACTCTCCCAGACTTCAGACAATACTACAAAGCTACAGTAATTAAGACAGTGCGGTACTGGTACAAAAAAGACATAGGATCAATGGAACAGAATAGAGAGCCCAGAAATAAATCCAGACACTTAGGAGCGATTAGTCTTCAACAAAGGAGGCAAGAATATAAAGTGGGAAAAAGTCTTTTCAGCATGGGAAAACTGGACAGCTGCATGTAAATCAATGAAACTAGAACACACCCTCACACCATGCACAAAAATAAACTCAAAATGGCTTAAAGACTTAAACACAGATAAGACACCATGAAACTCCAAGAAGAGAACATAAGCAAAACATTCCCTGCATCAACTGCACAAATGCTTTCTTAGGCCAGTTGCCCAAAGCAATAGAAATAAAAACAAAAATATACCAATGGGACCCAATCAAACTTACAAGCTTTTGCACAGCAAAGGAAATCATAAAAACAAACAAACAAACAAAAAACAACAGCAAGACAACCTACAGAATGGGAGAAAACACTTGCAAATGATGCAACTGAGAAGGGCTTAGTCTCCAAAATATACAAACAACTTGTAAAACTCAACAGCAAAAAAACCAAACAACCCAATTGAAAAATGGGTAGAAGACCTGAATAGACATTCTCCAAAGAAGACATATGGATGGCCAACAGGCACATGCAAAAATGCTCAACATCACTAATTATTAGAGAAATGTAAATCAAAACTGCAGTGAGGTTATACCTCACATCAGTCAGAGTGCCTGTAAATCAAAACTGCAGTGAGGTTATACCTCACATCAGTACAAATAACAAATGCTGGAGAGCATGTGGAGAAAAGGGAACCCTCCTGCACTGTTGGCAGCAATATAAATTGGTACAACCACTATGGAAAACAGTATGGCGGTTCCTCAGAAAACTAAATATAGAGCTATGATATGATCCAGCAATCCCACTCCTGGGCATATATCCAGACAAAACTGTCATTCAAAAAAATACATGCACCCCTATGTTCACTGCAGCAGTATTCCCAATAGCCAAGACATGGAAACAACCTAAATGTCCATTGACAGATGAATGGATTAAGAAGATGTGGTACATACACACAATGGAATACAACTCAGCCATAAAAAAGAACAAAACAATGCCATTAGAGATTCATACTGAGTAAAGTTAAGTCAGAAAGAGAAACACAGATAACGTTATGACATTACTTATATGTGGAATCTAAAATATGTCAGAGATGAACCTATCTACAGAACAGAAAGAGACTCACAGACGTGGACATTGGACTTGGGGTTGCCTAGGGACGGGGGAGGGAGTGGGATGACGGGGAGTTTGGGGTTATCAGATGCAAACTGCTACGTTTAGAGTGGATGGACAATGAAGTCCTGCTATATAGCACAAGGAACTATGTCCAATCACTTGTGATGGAACATGATGAAAGATAATACAAGAAAGAGATTGTGTGTAGATGTGTAACTGGGTCACTTTGCATACAGCAGAAATTGACAGAACATAGTAAATCAACTATACTAAAAAAATTTTAAAAAAAGAGAAGGCAAATAACCAATATCAGAAATAAAAATGATGATATTACTGGGTGTAATGACATTAAAAATATCATAACATGGTTGTATAAACAACTTTATGCCAACAATTAAAAGACAAGAAATAATTCCTAGAAAGGAAGATTTATTAAAACTTCTCATAACTATTAAAGATAATGAATTATAAGCTAAAGACCCATTTATAAGGAATGTGATGGTGATATAGACCCAGAAATAATTACTAGGAACATTATAATATCACTTTGCTTTGGTTTTTGCTGATCGTATTAAGAACCTTCATAACATAAAATCAGAATTGAGCTAGTTCAGCCTAATATATCGTTCTTCAAAAATATTTTGATGTCCAATATACAGAAATTTAAAAAATGCCCACCATACAAAGGGACCCTCATATAAAGTGATTTCCTTATTTCTGGGCATACATTTGAGAGCTAATTTCAACCTTTGATAGCATCCTTAAGAAAAGATGGCTTTTTTTTTCTTGTTTTCTTTTTTTTCTTGCTTTTTAGGGCCACACCCAAGGAATACAGAAGTTTCCAGGCTAGGGGTTGAATTGGAGCTACAGCTGCCAGCCTATGCCACAGTCACAGCAATGCCAGATCTGAGCTGCGTCTGCAACCTACACCACTGCACACGGCAATGCCAGATCCTTAATCACTGAGCAAGGTCAGGAACTGAACCCTCATTTTCATGCATACTAGTCAGGATTGTTACTGCTGAGTCACAATGGGAACTCCAAAAATTGGTTTTCTATTTTGATATCCTCATCTTCATGGATACTAGTCAGGTTCATTACCACTGAACCACAATGGGAACTCCAAAAATTGGTTTTCTATTTGATTATTTTAAAATATAAAATTAAATTCATTTTTGGCTCTAATTATTACTATATAATTAAGTGGCATCAGTATATACCTCCACTAAAACATTCAAATAATCAGATGTTTTTAAAGGCACCAGTAAACAGCAGAGACTAAACACAATGCAACCAAAATAAATAGATAAAATAGCACAAATTTCTCCTAAGAATGAATAACGCAATGCTCACTGTATCATCCTTAAAACATAAAATATGGGTCTTGCCACATGTCTTGTGGCTCAAAAACTAGAACTGCGATATGTTACAAATAAAGGTGAATTTATTCAGGTGAGAACTAGCAAACTAGTTCAACATTTTGATTTTTTCATTATTTCCCTCAAACTCTGTCCAAGTAGGAAGAAAAACTGGTGGAAAGGCTTAAAGGTGGGGGGGGGGTTAATTTTTTAGATTCAGTAGAAACATGAAAGATTGAAATAATTACAAACAAGAACAATATTACAGTTCCTTAAAGATAGGAATTATGTTTCTTACTTCTTTCTAATCTCTGAAAACATCTAGTCCTGTAATCTTGACATCATAATTTCTTTCCATTTTTTTAAAGTGAGTTGAAATTTCTAGGTTTATATAATGTATTCATACAAAGAACTATTAAGACATGGAAATAAGCTAGAAATTTTCTGAACCTATGTAAGTGAGCTATAGAAATTTAGGAGTTAAGATGGTCTTGCCATGCCCTATTAAAATTAGCAAATTAAAATTTGGACATACTTTGTTAAATTTATTCCTAAATATTTCATGTTCTTATGCTTTTATAAAAAGTATTTAAAAACTTTACTTTTCCCATTGTTCATTGCTATAGGAATACAACTATGTATATATAGGAATACAACTGATTCTCTACAGTGACCTTGTATCCTGTGACCTTGCTGAATTTACTTATTAGTTTGGATAGTTTTTGATTTCTTAGGATTTTTTCTATACACACAATCATGATGTTTCTAAATAAAGACAATTTTACCTCTATTAAAACACATGTGGCATTTATTACTTTTTCTTGCCTTATTGCACTGGCAAGGACCTCTGGCATAATGATGAACGGTGAATATTCTTGCCTTTTCTTGGATCATAGGAGGAAAGCATTTCATTTTTCACCATTAAATATATTAGCTATAGGTTTTTCATCAGTGCTTCTATGCCTCTTATTACACTGAGGAAGTTCCCTGCTATTTGTAATTTGCTATAACATTTTATCATGAAAGAGCATGGAATTTTACTAAAGCTGTTTTTGTTTTGCAATGACTGAAATGATCATATGGCTTTTCCTTTATGTTATAAATAGAGTAAATTACAATATTTGATTTCAAATGCTAAACCAACCTTATACTCCTAGGATAAAACCCACTTGGTTATGATGCAGTATCCTGTTTATATACCATTGAATTTGATTTGCTAATATTTGTTAGGAATTTTTGCATCTATGTTCATGGAAAAGACTGAACTGTAATGTCTGTATTTCTAAAGAATGTTTTACCAGATTTACTACTGTATACTAACTTTTCCCCCCTTCTTTTGGCTCTTTAAAAACAACCATTTCATTGAATTGTGGTTTTATTTCTCATGACAAGTCAGTAGGTAATTTTTCTTATTTTCTTCCTATATGTAAACTGTCTTTTTTTCTTTGGCAATTTTAAAGATTTTCTCATTCATTTTTCAACAATTTGATCATAATGTACTTTATTGTGGTTTCCTTTTCATCCTGCTTGAGGTTCATTGAGCTTCCTAGATTAGTGACTTCATATTTTTCATTTTGGAAAAGTATGAAGTTTTGGAATTTTTGAATTTTTTCACCATTATATCTTCAAATATTATTCTGCCCCATTCTTTGTCTTTTTCCTTCCTTTTTTTGAGACCAATTGCTCATATGTGAGACTGCTTTTTTAGGGTTGCTATTTCTGTACTAAGAATTTCTAATTATTCCCTCATTGTGTTCATTCTTCTTGCTTATATGCTTGATTGTATTTATGGCAACTGTTTTATAGTCCTTGTCTGCTAATTCTATCATCTGTTATTTAGTGGTCTATTTCTACTGACCAATTTTCCTGCTTCTTTGTAAGTCTAGTAATTTTATATTGAATGCTTGACATTAAGAATGCCATGTTGTTAAATGTTTGGATGTTGTAGTCTTATTTCATTGCATGTTAAGTTTGTTCAGCTAAGCAGTTAGTTTACTTCTGAATCAGCTGAATTTTTTTCAAAACATTTTCCCTCCAACATCCATTCCCTTAATTTTTAAAGTCATTTTATATGAGAAAAAGTTTCAAAATAGTGTTAAATAGCAAACACTTTTTTTTTTTTTTTTGCCTTTTTGCCTTTTCTAGGGCTGCTCCCGTGGCATATGGAGGTTCCAGGCTAGGGGTCCAATCGGAGCTGTAACTGCTGGCCTATGCCAGAGTCATGGCAACTCGGGATCCGAGCCTCATCTGCAACCTACCCCACAGCTCACAGCAACACCGGATCCTTAACCCACTGAGCAAGGCCAGGGATCGAACCTGCAATCTCACGGTTCCTAGTCAGATTCGTTAACCACTGTGCCACTACAGGAACTCCTCATTCTTGTTTTTTTCAACATTATTTTTTAACTTATTAAGGGTGGGCATAGAGTAGCTTTTACTTAGGGACAGATTGATCCTACTGCTAAAGCACAGACTATATAGGATATCTTCTGAATACCAGGAGTAAGTTTAGTGATGGCATTTAACCATGTGGGAGCTCTGGTAATTATTCAGCTCACAAATCCTTAGTGTTTGTTCTTTTCCCAGTGTTTGTGAGTCTTGTCCGTATTTATAGTTCTTTACTGTGGCGGTACTAACCTGGTAGCAGTTACTCCACCACAGATACCAAGTGGGAGTTTTTGACCATCTCTCAGCTTTAATTTGGCCCTCTTCTCTTTCTCCTTTGGTCTACTAACTCTACCTTCTTTTCTCCTACCTTTTTCTCTCAAGAATGCATCATTATTTTGTGAAAGGACCCAAACTGGGAATCAATTCTTGAAAGTCAATCTAATGTTATTTCCACTACACATGATATTACATAACATTAATATTTTGTTACTCTCCTGGAATTAAAACAATGACAATTAAATCTAGTTTCAAGTTGCTTGTTCCTTGGTATCATCTTTTTTTTGAGTCTCTCTCCTTTGGTGAATCTGCTGCTTATATTTTATTTTTAAAGGATGTAGAACAGGTCCATTGATAAAGCAAAAACAATCCATGTTGATAAAACCTATTTGATTCCAAGCCATCCCTGGACCAGCATTCTAACCACACAAAATTAATAATCCACAAAGTGTTTTCAAGAAAGGCAAGGAGACTAATAACTGACTTCTTCATAATTCTGAGTTCCTATCTTACATTTGAGATTCATAGCAATTATTGTTTCTCTTTGTAAGCTTTCTTAGCTTCCTATTAGAGGGTGGGCTTAGTCTCTCTATATTTTTCTCCTAATTTCAGAACCTTTATGTTGATGAAAACTGCTTCTTGAATGTAAATGTTCGCCACTCTCTGTCCACAAAGTGTCTATTAATTCATGTTTATAAAGCATTAGTCGCTTTAAAAATAAATTCTGCATGGTTTTATTACCTTTCAAGGAGAGGAGAGATAAGAGCAGGAGGAATAGAAATGAAACTGGTATATAAAAAATGAGCTTTTAAGAAAGTATTTTTAAATTGTACTGGGAGCAAAATAAATGATGAAACCAGACTTTAAGAGGTTGTGAGTTTTATTCTCTTACCTGTGCAGCTGGATATATTCTCGGGGTCTGTTGAGCAGGTGAAGGAATCTATCAACAATCTTGTTTTTCCCTACGCCCTGTAATTACAGAGAGCACATTGAACAAAAAGAGACTTTTGCCTGCAAGTAAAACAAAGCTGAAGGGTCTCTTAGCAAAACCTACTTATTGTTTTAGCTTATTGTTAATAAAAAACCAAACAAGTAAATGTATACAGCACATCTTCTATAATATTAAAGGGTTTTTAAATTTACTCCTAAATACACTAGCTCTAAGTTATTTAAAATCAACATCGTAATTATTTTAACCCTCATCTAACTTTTTTTTTTTCTGTTCTATAACTTCACACTAAAGTGCAAACATTAGAGCAGAATAATATCTATCTCAGATCTGAAGAATGGCATCAAAGGAAATTCAGCAAAACTACAAACAATGATTTTTCTAATCAGCTTTTCAGAAGTATGGTTTTTTAGCTATATAAAGGTAAATATCACACTGTACTTCTTTTTAAATCAAACACTAATTTCTTCTCCTTTTATCCTACTTTTCGGTCCTTTAAAACCTTGCAGACCTAAAATTATAAGTTATAAGTTATTATAAGTTAATAAGTTTCAACTACATCCGCTCTTCCTAGAAATGCCCTCATTTCCTTACCACTTACTGATGGTGAGAGCTGCTGTCCTTCTGCAGAGGACAGACTGCTAAAAATGGAATCCACTCCCATGCTATTGTTCCACTTTAAAGTTTTCACTTAGAGGTGGAATACTCTATTAATGGGATGGAAACCTTTTAACAAGTGTGTTGTGTGGGAAGAGAAGTGGTTAAAAAAGCTGAGTTCCGTAACATATGTTCCAGCGATAAATAACACACTGATTTCTTATACTGTGCCAGGCTTTATGCTAAGTATTTTTATGGCTTATTTCATTTAATCATCATAACAGTTCCATGAGGTAGGGATTATGATTTTTTCCAACCTCACAAATCAAGAAACCAAAGCTCAGAAAGTTGAGCAACATGCTCACAGATTCACAGCTAATCGTAGTGGAACCAGGATTCAAATTCAGGTCTGTCGGATTCTGATGCTTCTGCTTACAGTCCCTACAGCATGGATTACATTTCTTTCAGCGTGAAATTGACTTAGGTAACCTGGGCCTTGAGTTGCCTCTTTCCTCACTTTTAGGAATACATCCTAATAGAAATAATTAGGTAGATAAGGGAAATGTATGGTGCCTAGCAGCAAGAACAGAAGCCCAGTAAAGGGAAGCAATCATCATTACTATTATTCTCATTATTATTATTATTATTTGCTTTTTAGGGCCGCACCCTTGGCATATGGAAGTTCCCAGGCTAGGGGTCAAACTGGAGCTGCAGCTGCCCGCCTTTGCCACAGCCACAGCAAAGCAGCATCTGAGCCACGTCTGCGACCTACACCACAGCTCATGGCAACGTGGGATCCTTAACCCACTGAGTGAGGCCAGGGATCAAACTCTCATGCTCATAGATACTAGTAGGGTTCTTACCCTCTGAGCTGCAATGGGAACTCCTAGCAGTCATTATTATTATGCTTATTTCTACTATACCCAAATACCTTGTCAATAGAAGCTTTCTACCAGCACCAAGGATAGAAATTTAAACAAATTGAATTAATATTTATTGAGCATTTTTCTTTTCTTTTTTCTTTCTTTTTTTTTTTTGGTCCTAGCATTGTGACAGTTTCTCCTAGATAAACAAATTTTCAAAGGGAATATGAGAATATATCCCTCATAATTCTCAAAGGGAGAACAGACATACACACCTGGAACACAGAAGACAAGCTATCAGTGTAGACAACTTCTTAAGACATTGTTTGAAAATTGTGCATTCATGTACACTAATTTTTGTATTAACACTAATTTGAGGACCAAGAATGCTCATTTAGCCAGAAGCTTCTCTCTCTCTCTCTTTGTGCTGTGGGGCAACTTTATTTATTTTTGAATTTTTGATTTTAACTTTTATTTTGTAGTGGTATATAGATGATTTACAATGTTGTGTTAGTTTCAGGTGTATAATAAAGTCAGTTACACATACACATATATCCTTTCTCTCTCAGATTTTTTCCCATATAGGTTATTACAGGATACTGAGTAGAGTTCCCCGTGCTACACAGTAGGTCCTTGTTGATTATCTACTTTATATACAGTAGTGTGACCATGTTAATCCCCAATTCCTAATTTATCTTTCCTCCCCAGTCTTTCCCCTTTGGTAACCATAGGTTTGTTTTCTGTCTGTAAGTCTGTTCTCTAAATAAGTTCATTTGTATTTTTGTTTTTTTTTTTTTTTTAGATTTCACACGAGTGATATCATATATTTGTTTTTGTTTGAATTACTTCAGTTAGTATGGTAATCTCTAGGTGCATCCTTGTTGCTGCAAATGACATTATTTCATTCTTTAAAAAAAATAACTTGTAACTGATATGATGTAGGTTCTAATAGCCTTAGAATCTCTCTCTTCTCTTTGACTCATTAACATGCCACAAGATGATAGATACAAGAGAAATTAAGGCAAATACTTAATAAGACAGAAGTATGAAACACACAGACAGTGGCAGGCAATTAAGATTCATTGTACATCCTTGAATCAGAAAGAAACACAAAGAAACCAATGTTTAAAGAAAGTCAGTATGGCAATAATATGCAAAAAATACTGAAAGAGGAGAGACTGGTATCCAAAGACCAATTATTTTTTTATTCAACATATAAACAGATATTATTGAGTGATATCATGTATCAGGAGTGATAACAATGAATGAGAAAAGATACGGTTTCTGCTCTGAAGAAGCTTCCATTCCAGAAGTGTGAAGGCTGATAGATTGGAAGGTTAGAAAAGTAATCAGAAAGAGATAATTAGACACATAAACAAATAAACCAGAAAATTATCAAGTAGTGGTAAGTTCTATATAGAAAAACGAGCTAAGGTGAGGTGCTAGTGACTGGGTGGTGATTTCATGTTGATTTAGAAGTGAAGGACCTTCCTTAGTTAACCTTAAAGCCAAAACGGAAAAGGCAAGGAGCCAACCCTCTAAAGATTACAAAGAGGGGCATTCCAGAAGAAGAGCTGCTATAGCTGATGCCCTAAAACAGAGATAAATTTAGGATATTTGAGGAACAGCCAGTGTGTCGAAGGGTTGTGGGCAAACAGAGAATACAGAAGATGGAGTAAAGAAGCAGGGTCAGATCAAGTAGAGTTTTGCAAGCCAAGGGGTAGAACTGGGAATTTATTTATTTACTCTAAGAGTGATGGGCAGCCACTGGAGGGTTTTCAGCTGAGAAGTGACATGAACTAATAAAAATCCTAAGAAGATTACTTTGGTTTAGGTATGGAGAGTGAACTGCAAGGGAAGGAATAAGGATGGAAATAGGGAAGCCAGCTGGAACACTATCCAAAGTCCAGGTGAGAGACAGAAATGGCTTGGACTGGGGGGACTCAGTGGAGCAGGAAAGATTCCAGTTGTTTTCCACGATGTTGACAGAACGTGCTGATGGACTGGATATGAGAGGATGAAGGAAAAGAAGGATCAAAGATTATTTCTAGATAATTCTTGAGCAAAAAGATAGGCAAGACTGGGGGGAGACAACTTTTTTTTTTGGCCACGCCCACGACATGTGAAAGTTCCAGGGTCAGGAATCAAACCTATGTCACAGCATCGAAGCAAACCGCTGCAGGGACAACCTGGATCCTCAACCTGCTGCACCGCAAGGGAACTCCAGAAGATATTTTTTTTTTTTGAGGAAAATCAAGTGCTAACTTTATCTTTCTCTCTCCAAAGCACTTATTTCCATAAGTGATAAATTGGTATTCTATATATTTGGGTGTTGTACTTCTTCCCTCACTAGAAATGTAAGTTCTTTGAGAAGCTTGCTTTGTTCACAACTGTACCCCCAGAGCCTAGAACAGTGGTGGCACAGAGAAGACATGCAGATATTTGCGGAACAAATCAAGGGTACCTCCATCCCCCAGTCGTTTAGGGCAGATAGCCGAGTCATTGCCAGTACTTCCTGCTCCACCTCTCAGAGTCAATTCGTCACCATCTCCTCTCATTTCTACCTCCAAAAATATATCTCAAGTCTGTCAAATGTCTCTGGGATCATCCTAAATTCACCGCGTCCAGAAGAGTGCGTCTCAAGCTTTGATGAGCAAGTGAATCCCCTCTGATGCCTTATTAACATGCAGGTTGGCAGGCTCGGTAGGTCTGGTGTGGGACCCGACACCACATTTCTAACAGGTTCCCTGGTGACGCCAGTGCTGCCGGCCCACGGACCACACCAAGGAGCAAGAATCTGGATGATGGTGGTGGGCTCACCACTAAGCTCCCTGTCTTCCAACGAACACGCTATTTCCAACGCACTTTCCACACTGCAGCCTGAGGGGGATAAGGAGCCTGAGAAATCAAAGTTTTTGTCTTTTTTTTTTTGGTCTTTTTGCCTTTTCTAGGGCCACACCCGAGGCACATGGAGGGTCCCAGGCTAGGAGTGGAATCAGAGCTGTAACCACTGGCCTACCCAGAGCCACAGCAACACAGGATCTGAGCCTCGATGGACGGAACCCGCAACCTCATGGTTCCTAGTCGGATTCATTAACCACTGAGCCACGATGGGAACTCCCAAAGTTTCTGTCTTAGACAGCAGGGTGGAAGGTGACGCTCCTTAGGGCATATGAAATAGGGGAAGGGAAGTGCATTTGCTGGGTGGGGGAGGGCAGTCTGGTTTGAAAAAAGGCAGTTTAATTTTGGACATGTTTACACAGAAGTGCCTGCTTCCCATATCTGCTCCTTCCAGTCTAACCGGCTGTCACTACCCCAGGGCAGCTCATCACCCAGGGTGCTCAGACTCCTAGAAAGGGTGCTCTGGTGGCCCACCTCTGCACTTAACGACAGGCCAGTCCACGATTTGCTTAGTTCTGTTGCTAAAACAGAGATCTCATCAGGTCCTTTCCCGCTTCATTTTAAAAGCTCTGATAATTCCTTCGAGGAAAGGCTAAAAGCATAAGCTGGGAAGGAATTTCTGTAAACGTCCAGAGCCAAATGAAAGAGTTACAATGATCGGCTCTTTCCGACAGGGTTTTCCCGTACACGAGAAACTCTTCAGGACTGCTTTCATTGAATGGATACATAAATGGTACCTTAATTTTTTATTATAAAAGCTACACATAACTCATTCTTCTTAATCCGAAATTTAGAAAACAAGACGCTACCCAACTGCCAAAGAGAAATCCGCTCTTTTCATTTTGCTCTTGTGCAATTTTATCTGTATTTACTAGTTGTTATTCTGTATACACAGCTTGCGTCCTTTAATAGAAATCAGCACAAAATCGTCTTTAGGTCATAAATGACTTATTTTCTTTTTTCTTTTTTGTGCTTTTTAGGGCTGAATGTGTGGCATCTGGAAGCTCCCAGGCTAGGGGTCAAATAGGAGCTGCAGCCACCGGCCTCTGCCACAGCCACAGCAACGAGGGATCTGAGTTGCATCTGTGACCTGCACCACAGCTCATGGTAACGCTGGATGCCCAACCCACTGATTGAGGCCAGGGATGGAACCCACAACCTCGTGGTTCCTAGTCGGATTCATTTCTGCTGTGCCATGACGGGAACTCCCAGGTGACGATTTTACCACCATCTTTATTCATTTGAATAAAGCTTATCGCTAAACACTTAGCTTATTCTAAGATTCTTTAATCCAACAACAAAATGAGAGGTTCCTGCTTTCTGAATCACTGGAAATTTCTTATTTTCCAAATTCTCTCAGTGAACATGCATTATTTACTTAATCAGAAAAAAAAAAAAGCAAGCTGAAGAGTAAACAACCCTGAACATTTGCATAAATGGGTCTCCTGTAACTGAGCCAACAAACAGTACCCGGAAGTCAGAAAAGACAGCCTAACTTTCAATGGCACTACTAGCTTGCATGGTTCTAAAACGACTTATAAAACTTCCTGACAAAATCATAACCTCCTTTTCCATCAGGAAAAATAAAATCTATACCCCTGTAATTTCCTCGTGAAATAATATGTTGCTATAAATGGCAAAGATAGACTCTTTAGTAGTTTGGTCATGAGGTCGGGCCACAGCAGCCATGACAAATATTGTGTGTGTGGAAGGAATCAATGTATCTACAAAAACAATATACGGATTCCGAACAAAGGCAAGAAAAATATTCACTAAGAGTCACTGGACAGACAAACTAAATGTTAGAGAGGATGTGCAGCAGGACGAAGAATTTCTATAGTGTAATTCAGGCAACTTCACAGCAAGGACACCAAGTAATATAATGTAAAATATAGATGAGTGAGTGTCTTTATATTTGATGAAACCAAGTATTTCATAGCCTTGGGACTCCCAGGCTGGAGCTACTAGAAGCATGGTACACTTAGTTATCAAATTCCCTGCTGCCACTACCAGCTGGGGACACAGGCAGGAAAATTTCTGGACCAACTGTTCACTCGCTCTACACATATTAGACAATTATTCTGGCAGAGCAACATGGTATATTTCTGATGTCGCACCGTAGCAATCTGCCAGGGCTCAATCCAGATGACTAATTAACAAGATTCACACATTCTTTAATTTTGGCAATAAAATATTCACAGTATCTCAATATTAAGTAATTCAACAAACATTTACTAAGCTGATACCAGGAGAAAACTAAGTCCATGATCACACTTAGCCTATAATTAACATATAGAATGGGATAGAAAGGATTATAGAGAATTATGTAGAAACAATGTGTACAGAGTCTCCTTAGTTAATAGTAAATATATGTTGACTGATTTTCATAGTGTGTAAAAGATTTCAAAATTAAATGCTATGCAGTTCAGGGAAAAAAAGCCTGGGAAGGAATTCAGAAAGAAATTGCTAGCCTGTGAGCAATGAATGTGGTTCGATTTCATTGTGTAAATTAATCAAGAAGTTAAAATTGGCTTGATGAAATTTACTCTGGAAAATATTTCCTCATTAGAAGTTCATCATAATTGGTATAATTTTGAACAGAATGTTTATATTCATGAAAATGAGTCAATACTTCAGGATAAGGAGACCATGAGGGCGTATCTTTCTACTTTCAAAGGGACTTGGGAGGCATGTCAATTAAACACAATGATCACGCTTTGTTTGGATGCTGATTGAAACAAATCAACACTCCAACATCTCCAAAGGGACACTTGGGAGATAACTGAGGAAAACTGAAAATAGGATATCAGAGTATTTTAAGGGGTTATTATTAATTTGTTAAGTGGAATAATGGAAAGGCGGTTATATTAAAGATAAAAACTGAGATATGATAAAAAATGCACTATGTAAAATAATAGTGTGTTAAAAGATAACTTATAGGTAACATGCAGAATACAGATAAAACAAGATGAACAAAATGCTGATAATCGTTTTTTTGTTTTGAGGGTTTTCTTGCTTTTTAGGGCCGTACCCTTGGCACATGGAAGCTCCCAGCTGCCGGCCTACACCACAGCCACAGCAATGCAGGATCCGAGCCACGTCTGTGACCTGCACCACAGCTCACGGCAACACTGGATCCTTAACCCACTGATCGAGGCCAGGGATTGAACCCACTTCCTTATGGATACCAGTTGGATTCGTTCCAGCTATGCTACAAAGGGAACTCCCTCTGTTAATTGTTAAAGCAAAGTTATGGACACAAAGGAGTTCATTACATATTCTACTTTCTATACAATATGTTAAAAAATTTTCATAATAGGAGTTACCGTCATGGCTCAATGGTTAATGAATCCGACGAGGAGCCATGAGGTTGCGGGTTTGATCCCTGGCCTCGCTCAGTGGGTTAAGGATCCAGTGTTGCCAGGAGCTGTGGTGAAGGTTGCAGACACGGCTCGGGTCCTGCATTGCTGGGTCTCTGGCGTAGGCCAGCGGCTACAGCTCCAATTGGACCCCTAGCCTGGGACCCTCCATATGCTGCAGGTGCGGCCCTAGAAAAGGAAGAAAGACAAAAAAAAAAAAAAAAAAAAAAAAAAAAATTTCACGATAGAAAAATTTTAAATGCCCTGTTCCTACCCGTAGGTAAAGCATAGTTCCTGATGCAAATTCATTATTATACAATAGTATTATCATTGTTGTTGTACTACTATTATAAGAATTAGCGTATTATGGTGAAAAAAAGCATGAGCTTGGAGGTCTGAGTCCTAACTCTGCCATTAACTAGTGTGATCTTGAGCAAGTATTTTAACATTTTGAGTTTCAGTCAGCTCATTTGTAAAGTATGGAAAATAAAAATTTAGCCAAAGTAATGCTGTAGAAATAAATGAAATAACTTTAAAAAGTATATTGGAAATTGTAAAACATACAATTATTACCATTTTTAATCCCTGTTCATAAGAAACTTGTAATTCAATCATAGGTGAAATTTTTAAAATAATAACTCTAGGGAGTTCCCGTCGTGGCTCAGTGGAAACCAATCTGATAGCATCCATGAGTACGCAGGTTGGAAACCAGGCCCTGCTCAGTGGGCAAAGGATGCGATGTTGCCGTGAGCTGTGGTGTAGGTCGCAGATGCCGCTCAGATCTGGCATTGCTGTGGCTGTGGTGTAGGCCAGCGGCTACAGCTCCAATTTGACCCCTAGTCTGGGAACTTCCACATGCTGCGGATGCGGTCCTAAAACAAAAATAATGATAACTTTAAAAGAAAAATGAAGCAGCCATTTTCAACTTTTAACATGAAAAGAAAATGGTGAAATGGTTTCTAAGATGTATCTTACTGCTAATAGGTCAGAATGTGCCATGGAGTTGGAAAGCGGACCTAAAGGAACAGCACCATAGAAAGAGGAAACGTGAAAGTCAGGGACAGAGAAGGCATCTCATAGGAAAAGCACTCAGAGCTGGCTTTTCATTTGATATGGAAAACATAATATTATTAGAATTTTGGTAACAACAACAACAACATATGGGCTGCAGAATACAAGGAGAGCTTAAGTATAATAATGTCACCTGAAGGCTATTATTTGGCAAAATGCTACAAAGGGCTAGCTTAAAATGAAAAAAAGAAAAAAAAAAGGCTGACAGATATGGCAAATGATTAGACTATATTCAGGCAGAAGTAACTGTGAATTATTAATTGTACCTCATTAAACATAAATTAAATTTTAATGACTTGCTTTGCAAGTTGTCTAACATCAGAAACCAGGAAACACCATTTTATGCAGTGATTAAATTTTCATTTCTTAAAACAAATACTATATATTTTTAAAATAACTCTTATGTAAGGAGTACCTAAGCGTTTTAGAACCCTACAATGTTAAAATATTTTTCCTTCAACTATCTGATAAAATGCAACTGCCTCTCAAAACTCAAGTGTTCTTATTCAAAAACAGAAGATTATTCTGTTTTTGTTTGTTTGTTTGTTTTTAAGGGCTGCACCTAAGGCATATGGAGGTTCCTAGGCTAGGGACTGAATGGGAGCTGTAGCTGCCGACCTACACCACAGCCACAGCAACGCAGGATCCGAGTTACACCACAGCTCACGGCAACACCATATCCTTAACCCACTGAGCGAGGCCAGGGATCAAACCTGCATCCTCATGGTTACTAGTCAGATTCATTTCCACTGAGCCACAGCAGGAACTCCCGAAAGTTTATTCTTAAGGGGTTTTTAAACAAGTCATACACCTGTATGCTGAATCAGTAACACAAAATATTCACAACAAATACTTTGTATATTAAATGGAATATGGCTCTACAAATCAAAAGAAAATAAGATACGAGGGAGGAGGATAGAGGCTTCTTCTTTTTTTTCTTTTTTTTTTTTTTTTTTTTTGTCTTTTTTAGGGCCCCACCCAAAGCATTTGAAAGTTCCCAGGCTAGGGGATGATTCGGAGCTGCAGCTGCTGGCCTACGCCACAGCCACAGCAACATGGAATGTGAGCCAGGTCTGCGACCTATGCCACAGCTCACAGCAGTGCTGGATCCTAAACCCACTGAGTGAGACCAGGCATCGAACCCACATGAGTCACCACTGAGTCACAATGGGATCTCCTGGAAGCTTATTCTTGAGTTGAACTGAGACAAAAAAAGCATCACTGGCTTAAAAATAGGTATTTCTCTTTTTTCCCTGTCAGCAAGGCTGAAATAAATAGAAAGTCATGCTATGACTAAAAAAAAAAAAAAAAAAAAAAAAAAAAAAAAAAGCATGAAACTCCTCATTGCATGAAAGATACATGTAATGTTATAATTACAGTAAGTAGAAAATAATGCACGTAGCGGCATATGGAGTTGTTCTACAGTGTGCAGCATTATACATTAAGGGACCATTCAATGTGTGTGATTTCAGGGCACTCTATCCCTTTTGAATGACAGTCAGCAATTCTGTTTCATTTACTGGAAAGTCAATGTGCTGTGGCATAAAATCCCACATAGAAAATTGAAAAGATTTTAAAAAATCAATTTTATGTCACCTAAAGAAGATGCAGCTTATACTTTATTTTACTATCAGAAGTGATGTTTATAGACATCTTTTCAGCTTCCCAACAGTGATGAAATCTTTTCTACTGCCACAGATTCTTAGAAAAGATAATGTTACAGGGAAAGAAAAGATGAGACTTGGCTTAATAAAGATGATAAACCTTGAGATACCTCACAATCAACACTTACTCCCTTTAATTTCCTCACTGTTAAAGTTGCTATTGGTAACAGCAATCTTTCAAAGCATCTCTAAATTGACAACTTCTATTGAAAAGTTTCTTTCATGGACTTCAGCCTGTTTCTAGTTTGCAAATAGAAGGCTGTGTAGACTGTATCTATCTACAGACTGTTTGTGTTAATAGCATTCATTACGTCTTATTGCATAATTATACCAACCCACTGCGTCTCTGCCAATATTTAATCCCCAAAGCTTCAGTTCTAATTGACTTTGTTTGTGTTGTTTTGTTTTTTTGAGTAGTCATCAATGTAATGTTTTAGAAAGAGTTAAAAAAAAAAAAAAGGAGCTTGATCAACTGCTACATACGGTTTACTTAGTTTCAAACGAAATCATGCAATGAAAATAGGCATCTTCCCAGATGGTTGTCACTTTGCATTTGCGTGAAACACCAGTGACACTACCCCATGAGGGCTGAGCGTCAATAGTCCTTAACCCGCCAGCTGTAGCTTCACTTACTCGTCTTTTTCTTTTTTCGTTGTTTTGGCTCACAATATGGAGAAATGGTGAAGGTGTGAAGGTGCATAAGATATATATATATATTTTTTTTTTCCTCTTTTGTATTTTTAGGGCCACATCCACGGCATATGGAGGCTCCCAGGCTAGGGGTCCAATCGGAGCTGCAGCTGCTGGCCTACACCACAGCCACAGCAATACCAGATCCGAGATGCCTCTGCGACCTACACCACAGCTCATAGCAACACTGGATCCTTAACCCACTGAGTGAGGCCAGGGATCAAACCCGCAATCTCCTGGTTCCTAGTCAGATTCATTTCCGATGCACCACGACAGGAACTCGCAAGCAGAAGATATTAAGAGAACTACTGCAATACTACTGATAAATGAAGCAGAGGTATTGAGGAAGGAAGAGTTGCTATGACTGCAAAAGTACACATTCCCGAAAGAGAAATCTCCTAGATAATCAGGACTCCGAGGAAAGCGGAGGCAAAGAGAACACATAACTCCATACCAGGCCCTAGGAGAGCACATCCCTGCATTTGCCCACAAATACTCCAGGTGGCTTCCTTCTCCCTCCTACACACCAAATGGAAGCAGTCCAGGGTGCAATGGTAATGGACCTGGAGGGCATCATGCTAAGTGAAAGAACCAGATAGAGAAAGACAAATACTGCATGGTATCACTTATACGTAGAATCTTAAAAAGAAAAAAGAAAGATCAAACTCACAGGGACAAAGTAGAAAAGTGATTGCCAAGGTCTGGGCAGTGGTGGAGGCAGCAGGGGGGTGGTTACAGGAGAGGCTGGTAAAAGGGTAAGAACTTTCACTTAGGGAGTTCCTGTCGTGGCTCAGTGGTTAACTAATCTGACTAGGAACCATGAGATTGTGGATTCGATCCATGGCCTCACTCAGTGGGTTAAGGATCCAGTGTTGCTGTGAGCTGTGGTGTAGGTCACAGACTCAGCTCGTATCCTGCACTGCTGTGGCCCTGGTGGAGGCTGGCGGCTACAGCTCCGATTCGACTCCTAGCCTGGGAACCTCCATACGCTGCGGGAGTGGCCCAAGAAATGGCAAAAAGACAAAAAAAAACCAAAAAACAAAAAAAAAAAAACAACTTTCACTTATAAGATGAAGGCGGTCTGAAGATCTAATGTATAACCGGGTGGCTATTACTGATAACACTGCATTGTATAACAGAAATTTTCTGTGACAGCAGATGTTAAATACACTCACCAAAAAAAAGGTAAATATGTGAGGTGATGGATGTATTAACTCAATGGGGGGAATCCTTGCACAGTGTATCACAGTGTACCCTTTAAATATCTTACACTTTTTTTTGTCAATTACACCTTAATAAAACTGGGGAAAAAGTAAAAGTCTCACCATAGAATCTTGGTCCTATCTTAACACAAATGTTAGCTTTTGCAAACAAGTTTGAAAGGAACTGAAGTTGGCTCAAGTACTCAAAAAGTTCCATTTAGATTTTAACCAGCCACCTTAAATCCAGTTTTCACTCCCTGACCTGGTAAATGGAAGCATGTGCAAAGTGATAGCACATTTAATTAGCTAAATATGAATCAGTACCTAATTATCATCAAAAAATTAAAATAATTGGTATTTCATTATTCTCCCCTAGTGATAATGCTGCCAGTCTCTGATCCCATTAGTATATAATTATATGCAGTTGAATCCAAAAAATTAAGGATTTTTGACCTAATCAAACTGACAAGATTTTGCATAGCAAAGGAAACCATAAAAAAAAAATGAAAATCTACAGAATGGGAGAAAATGGTTTCAAAGGATGCAACTGAAAGGGCTTAATCTCTAAAATATACAAACAACTTTTACAACTCAACAGCAAAAAAACCACCAACCCAGTTGAAAAGTGGGCAGAAAACCTGAATAGACATTTCTCAAAAGAAGATATATGGATGGCCAACAAGCACATGAAAAAAACGCTCAACATCACTGATTATTAGAGAAATGCAAATCAAAACTACTATGAGATACCACCTTGCACCAGTCAGAATGGCCATCATTAATAAGTCCACAAATGAGACATGCTAGAGAGGGTGTGGAGAAAAGGGAACCCTCCTACACTGTTGGTGGGAATGTAAATTGGTACAGCCACTGTGGAAAACTGTATGGAGGTACCTTAAAAAACTAAATATAGAACTACCATATGACCCAGAAATTCCACTCTTGGGCATATATCCGGACAAAACTTTCCTTGAAAAAGACACATGCACTCGCATGTTCATTGCAGCACTATTCACAGTAGTCAAGACATGGAAACAACCTAAAAGTCCATCGACAGATGAATGGATTAAGAAGATGTGGTATGTACACACAATGGAATACTACTCAGCCATAAAAAGGAATGAAATAATGCCATTTGCAGCAACATGGATGAAACTAGAGACTCTTATACTAAGCAAGTCAAAAAGAGAAAGTCAAATACCATATGATATCACTTATATCTGGAATCTAATATATGGCACAAATGAACCTTTCCATAGGAAAGAAACTCATGGACTTGGAGAACAGACTTGTGGTTGCCAAGGGAGAGGGGGAGGGAGTGGGATGGACTGGGAATCTGGGGTTAATAGATGCATACTATTGCCTTTGGACTGGGTAAGCAATGAGATCCTGCTGAATAGCACTGCGAATTATATCTAGTCACTTATGATGGAGCATGATGGAGGATAATGGGAAAACAAGATGTATGTGTGACTGGGTCACTTCACTCTATGGTAGAAAATTGACACTGTAAACCAACTACAATGGAAAAAATAAAAATCATTTTAAAAAAACAAATAAAAATGTCTAAAAAAGGATTTTCTCTCTTAAGT
This sequence comes from Sus scrofa, assembly GCF_054392235.1. Lineage (NCBI taxonomy): Eukaryota > Metazoa > Chordata > Mammalia > Artiodactyla > Suidae > Sus > Sus scrofa. The sequence continues at coordinate 25,694,133 of NC_139393.1, read as the reverse complement.
GGGCACTCCCTAGATATAATGGAATTCATGTGTTTCCCTCACCAAACAGTTGCAAATTTACAGAACAAGAAAGTCAGTCAATTTGTCTTAGGATGTCCTGAACATAACCCAAGTAAGCAAAAATTTTAAAACCATATTACTTCTAAATCCTGTTGGCTACTCCTTAGAAATGTATTCTAGGCAGTCCTCTAAAACATATTTGTTGAATGTCTATTGCATGCCAGGCACCAGGGAGGATGCAAAAATAACTCGGGGGCTCTCTCTTTTGAGTAAAGAGATGGCAGGTGGAAACATGAGTAAAAAAGAAATCTATAAATGACCTGCTATAAAAGTTCAGAGAATGGGACCAAACCTTCAGGTTGAAGTGTCCAGGAAGACTTTATCAAAGAAGCATATTATAGAATATTATACCCAGAGCGACCTTAGAAAACACCTATTCCAATCCTATCATTTTACAGATAAGAAAAAGAAAGAAAAGAAAAAGGAACAATGCCTTTTAAAGAGCAATAGCAATCTACCCCATATCACAGAGAGAGGTGCAAAATCTGTCCAGGTAGGTAATCTCTAGATTCCTAGCTTTCTGCCTTTCTAGGATACCACAGGGCCACTCTGAGACTGGAAGGACTTCAATAGGATTTCAACGTTTTCTAAGATTAAGGGATTACATCAAGAAGATGTATTGTTTTTATAAATTAAAAAAAGAAAAAAAAAAAACAAACTTCTTCTGAAAGTTTGTTATCCTTAATTTAAGACTAATTACAGGAGTTCCCGTCTTGGCTCAGTAGTTAACAAATCCAACTAGGAACCATGAGGTTGCAGGTTCGATCCCTGGCCTTGCTCAGTGGATTGAGGATCTGGCATTGCTGTGAGCTGTGGTGTAGGTTGCAGATTTGGCTCAGATCCCGCGTTGCTGTGGCTCCGGCGTTGGCTGGTGGCTACAGCTCTGATTTGACCCCTAGCCTGGGAACCTCTATATGCCGCAGGAGCAGCCCTAGAAATGACAAAAAGACAAAAAAACACAAAAACTAATTACAAAATCGGAGGTGCTGTTCACTGCGAGACTGGTAATTTCATGGAGGAAAATTATCAGAAGCCTCCAGATATCAAATGTTCATCCATTCCCTCCATAAGGATATATTCAATATCTACTATGTACCAGGCACTGTGCCAGGTACCAAGGACACAGAGATGAGAAAGAGACACGGTCCCTGCCCTTGAGGAGCATATGGACCAGCTGCGAAGACAGTCGTTCTACATGGAAACGCAGTAACGTGATGACTGTGAACAGGGGAATGGAAGGAAGTTATTAAGAAGCCAAAGAAACCTAACCCAGCTAGAGGCGAGGGGCAACCTCCCTAGAGTTAGAGAAAAAGGGTGCGTGAAGGGCACTGGGATACGCTATGCAGAGAGAAGAGTTTGCACCCAGGACCAGAGAAGAGGTAAGACACTGAAAGAAGGTCTGCCATTGGCTCAAGACAGCACCAAATGCAAGAACAGAGGGAGCCAAGACTGGAAAGGTGGGCAGAGGCTGGCTCCTGCAGGACGCCCTAAGCTGTACTGAAGACCATACCTATGGGGGATGGGGAGCTGAATTCAGCAAAAGAGAGAGACTTAGATTTTAGCTTCATAAGCATCAACTGGGCTGCAGGGTGGAGGGCAGATCACGGTAGGAGTAAGGCTGGAGCGCAGCTGTATTAGGAAATCACTGCTAGAATCCAGGTGCTAGGTGATGGTGAGCTGGGCAAGGCTGACAGACAGGGAAAGGAGAATAGACATTTATAAGGTAGAACAGACAGGAATTAACAGGAGATTGAATGGAGGGGGGGGTGTGTGTATGCAAATTTAAGCCCTGAGGTAATTCTAAAGTTTGGAAGGTATAAGACCCTCTTTATTTAATTCAACTAGTCACTTCGTTGGGGGAAAAAAAAAAGAATCTTTTCTGAGAACCTCTTCCAACAAGGAGATGTAACTGACTGCTTTTAAATTGTTCCTATCATTTATTCATTAGTACCTGAGTCTTAGCCTAGCCATAACTCACCTGGTTACCAACCAGTAACAGGTGTTCTCCCAGAAGAAAGTCTTTGAGCATATCTTCCATCACCATCATGTGCTAGAAGAAAAGGACTGGAAGTTAATTGTGTTTCGCATGGTCAAGGTGAAACAAGAAAGTTAACTTCGTGGAGAGTTAAACATCTATTATAACAGACAATACTCAATTTGATGACTTAAAAAAATTAATGTTGTGGTTATAAATAAGTTATATCACCAACCAGGTCACTGACATTGAACACCTGAAATGGTCTTAGACAAGGCTCAGCCACTGACCTAGACATATTTCAAGGAGCCTTTATAATTCAACTCATATTTTTCAGCTATGGTGCTACTACACAGAGTTGGTTAATAATTTAATGTAATATTTGACAGTCGCTAAGGCAAATATACAAAGGTTTTCTAAAATAACTGGAGATGTCCATGGAACATGTTGCACTGACTTCTTCTTAACTATACCTTTAAAGTATATACAGTTTTAGAAATAAAAATATATGATTCCATTGGCAACTCCCATTTTTAAGGGATAAAAACCCCTATATGAGAATGGGAGGGGGGACGACTCTTCCTACCCCTTCCAGCTGTCCTGGAGCTGTTTGCTTTCCTGTAATACAGACTTTGCTGGCTTGCTATATATATATATGATTCACTTTCCATATTTTTAAATTCAAGTCATGACACAACACAATAAAAGAACAAGATTGAAGTTGTTCACAATAGCCACAGAGGAAATTACATTGCTCTTCGGTATCTTGAAAAATAGGACGATTATAAGTAGGTCACAAAGGCTCATCTGGGGGTTGAGGAGTGAAATATATCCCAGAATGATTAAGCTCCCTGTTATTTTCTCTTGGTTTTCTGTATCAGAACAATCACGGCCCCATTAAGACTAAAGTTACTGAAGGTCATGAAAAAGGAAAATTAACTTTGTGCATCTTATACGCGCTTTGGATATTTTTCTAGTTGGTCACTCACTTTAACTTGGTTTATGAATTTTTTTTGACATGTAGAATATTTTCCTTCTACCTGTCACATTAGGCAATAGTTTCAGAGTTTGTTTAGAAAACTGAGAAAGTGTTATTCTTCCTTCAAGAGCAGATGAGTATTCCTTGATGATTAGCTTGGTAATTTTAATTTTTTTTAAATGCTTTCAGATAAACCATGGAACTGAGTTTTAACAAGGCTTGAAGTAGGGTGAGATCTTTTGTTCATTCTGGAATACTTTTAAGGATAGAAAGAGGAGTTCCTGTCCTGCCACAGCGGAAACGAATCTGACTAGGAACCATGAGGTTGCGGGTTCAATCCCTGGCCTCGCTCACTGGGTTAAGGATCCAGCGTTGCTGTGAGCTGTGGTGTAGGTCACAGACACGGCTCGGATCTGGCGTGGCTGTGGCAAAGACCGGGAGCTGTAGCTCCGATTTAGACCCCTAGCCTGGGAACCTCCATATGCCAGGGGTGCCACACTAAAAAAAAAAAAAAAAAAAAAAAAAAGATGTTATGAATAATTAGGCTGGGACAGAAAGGTAAAGAAGGACTATTTTAAGCAAACGGGGACACATGGCTACTCTAGTTAAAAGGGAGCCCTAGGACATTCTTTTAATCTGGGTTCTGGTGATAACTGGTCTGCAGACCTCTTCTTTCTAATTAAGATGTAAAATCAGACAACATTAAGTTCTTCTGGAAATAACTGGGCTAACCTGCAGGAAGAATAGATAGAAAAGTTGGAATAAGCAGCTTAAAAAAAAAGTATATACTGAAAAAGAATCCCAACTATAATTTGTAGTCTTCTTTACTTTTTCTCACGTCCTCCTACTTCAAGCTCTCTTTACCCCTAACTAGATTATTCAAATCAACAAATATTTGGAGTTCCCATCGTAGCTCAGTGGTTAACGAATCCAACTAGGAACCATGAGGTTGCAGTTCGATCCCTGGCCTTGCTCAGAGGGTTAAGGATCCAGCGTTGCTGTGAGCTGTGGTGTAGGTCTCAGACATGGCTTGGATCTGGCAATGCTGTGGCTCTGATTAGACCCCTAGCCTGGGAATCTCCATATGTCACGGGTGTGGCCCTAAAAAGCAAAAAAAAAAAAAAAGAAAAAAAAATCAGCAAACATTAGCCAAGGCTAAGGTCACTGCCTACATGATTCTTCTCTTACCCTCTTGGGCTGCTTGGTACTATAGACCATTTCTTAAAAGTCGCCTCCCCGAGTGGTCTGTCTCTCCTGATTCCCTCCTACCTCTCTAACATGGTCGTTTGTATCTTCTTTTGGTAGCAATTCCTTAAATACTGATTTTCTTCCCCTTTTGTTCTCTTTCCCTACCTTTTGCCTGCTTTCCCGAGGGCTCGCAGTAAAGGAAAGAGCAGGTTATGCCTCCTCCTACCTGGGCACCCACCTGAGGGGTGTGGGAGGGCTGCGTGCAGAGTAGGAGACTCACGCATCAGTGCTCCGAGAGGGACCCTGGACCCTGCTCTCCCTAAACCCTCTCATCCATTCCATGGCTTCCACCACCAACCCTACCCGGATCTCCAACAGCAAGACTTTTCTCCTTGATTCAAGCCCCAATTCCTGAGCAAACTTTACTGAGCTATTTCCCAGTCTCCTCGAACCCAATACACCCAAAATCTGGCTCATTTCTTTCTCCTCCACTTCATTCTTCGTCCCAATTGACAGCATCATTTTCTACCACCCAACCTAACATCATCATCCTTCTCCTGCCCATCTCAATTGTTCCTTCATCAAAAGCCAATTAAATGCCAAGTCTAAGCTATTCAGTCACACAAAAGTCCATTAAATCCGTCCTTTCTTTTCCATTCCCATAACTTTCTCCTTTTTTTTTTTTGCCTTTTCTAGGGCTGCTCCCTCACCATATGGAGAATAGGAGCTGTAGCCACCGGCCTACACCAGAGCCACAGCACCACGGGATCCGAGCGAGCCACGTCTTCGACCTACACCACAGCTCACGGCAATGCCGGATCCTTAATCCACTGAGCAAGGCCAGGGATCAAACACGCAACCTCATGGTTCCTAGTTGGATTTGTTAACCACTGAGTCACGACAGGAACTCCCCATCCCCATATCTTTCATCTAAGTTTTTTTGTTGTTGTTTTTTTGTTTTGCCAAGTTTTGTTTTGCTTTGGCTTTGCCTGTGGCATGTGGAAGTTCCTAGGCCAGGGATGGAATCTGAGCCATAGCAGCAGCTGCAGTGACAATGCCAGGTCCTTAACCTGCTGTGCCATAGGGGGAACTCCCAAGAAGTTCAAAATTGTATTTACTTTCAATTAATGTTTTTGGCCACACCCATGTCATGCAGAAGTTTCTGAGCCAGGGATCAAACCCACACCATAGCAGTAATTGAAGCCACAGCAGTGACCATACTGGATCCCTAACCAGTAACTGAGCTACTAGGGAACTCCTCATCTAGGTTTTTTATCATTTCTGGCCTAGATTTTTATCAGCCAAGTCACTGTCTCTAACTTCAGTCTCTCCTTGAGTCACTGTTCTGTTTCCAATCATGTCACTTTTTTCCCCAAAAATTCTTTTTCTCTATTTCTTTTTTTTTTTTTTGTCTTTTGGGGACCACGCCTGCTGCATATGGAGGCTCCCAGGCTAGGGGTCAAATCAGAGCTGCAGCAGCCAGCCTACACCACAGCCACAGCAATGCCAGATCTGAGCTACATCTGTGACCTACACCACAGCTCACAGCAACACCTGATCCTTAACCAACTGAGTGCAGGGATTGAACCTGTGTCTTCATGTATACTAATCAGATTTGTTTCTGCTGAGCCACAACGGGAACTCCTTCCCCCCCAAATTCTTTAAATGACTCCTAAAATCTTTGGAACAAGAGCCAATACCTTTTTGATTTCATCTCAGCCTCATTTCTTATCACTCTCCTACTATGTGTTTCAGTCACAGGAACAATGCAGAATAATTTTCTTTTTTCTCTTTACTTTTCTGGCAGATACACATGCTCTGTCAGGGAGAATCTTTGACTTTCATGTAACACAAGGTGCCATCAACTCGACCTCCCTCCTAAACAGCCCCACTGTGTCCTCTCCACTCTGTCCCCATTCTCATTGCCTTCATTCAGATATTTCACAATTTTCACCTGGATGATTCTAGCAGCCCCCTAACTAGTCTCTCCCTGCCTTTGTTCCGACTTGTAGACAACATTAAAAAGAATGCAAAATTGGCAAAAGCGAAAATGTGCCTAAATTTTTTCATTGGCTTCCTCACTGCTTCTGAATAGGTTTCAAATTCCTTTTTTTTTTTTTTTTTTTTGGTCTTTTAGTCTTTCCTAGGGCTGCATTCGCAGCATATGGAGGTTCCCAGGCTAGGGGTCCAATCGGAGCTGTAGCTGCCAGCCTACGCCACAGCCACAGCAACACCAGATCTGATCCACCTCTGCAACCTAAACCAAAGCTCACGGCAATGCCAGATCCTTAACCCACTGAGCAAGGCCAGGGATCGAACCCGCAACCTCATGGTTCCTAGTCGGATTCATTAACCACTGAGCCACGACGGGAACTCCAGCTTCCAAATTCCTTAACTAGCAAGGCCCAGATAATCTGACCTTTTCTTAACTCATCAGCCTCCCTCTTGTCACTCTTCCATATGCAACCTCAGCTCTGGCCATGACAATTAATTCGACGGAGCTCCCTAAATGAGCTACACTCTCGCACAGCCACGTCTCTGCAAATGCTGGTGTCGGCCTGAGACTGTCTCTCAACTTTGCCTAGTGAACTCATTTTTCCATGATCATTCCAATCTGGAACCATCGCCTCATCACCACCGCTACCATAGTAACCTGCGCATGCGTCCATCACGCTGTGTGGGAACCATGTGTACTTGCTCGATTTTTTTCCCTTGATATTTCCAGGCAACTGGAGCCGTGGAACCGTGCGTGTATGTATTTTAATCTCTGTGTCCTAATGACTTAGAACAAAGCTTGACACAAGGTAGATATTTAACAATTTTTTTCAGATCTAAAGCTCATTAGGCTTAAGAGTCTATTAATCTCTCTTTCCTCCAAATTCTTCTGCTGCAAGTATAATATTCCTTAATGACAGATAGAATGAAATACTCCTGATTATGAATATGCAAAATCTTTTCCTTCTTTTATTAATCCACTCAACACATACATACTCAGTAGTCACTGTGTGCCAGGCACTGTGCTATTTGCTAAGAGATACAAAATTAAAATTAAAAAAAAAAAAAGGCTTTATCTTAGTGGTACAGAAAATGTTTTAAAAATCAATTACAGGCGTTCCCATCGTGGCTTAGAGGTTATTGAATTTGAGTAGCATTCATGACGCAGGTTCGATCCCTGGCCTTGCTCAGTGGGCTAAGGATCTGGTGTTGCTGTGAGCTGTGTTGTAGATTGCAAATGTGGCTCAGATCCTGTGTTGCTGTGGCTGTGATGTAGGCCGGCAGCTGCAGCTCTGATTCCACCCTAGCCTGGGAACTTCCTAGTGCCACAGATGTGGCTCTGAAAAAAAAAGGCAAAAAAAAAAAAAAAATCAATTACAACATGGTGCTGCAAGGGGACAACAGAGCATAGAACAAGATGGTATAGAAGCATCTAAACATCTGAGAGGCACTGAAGACTACAGCTTCAGAGGTGAAATGCAGCATAAAAGGAAATAGTAATATATGCAACAAAAGCACATTTGATCAAGCCACTGTTCTTAGAATTGGTACCGCTAGAATTTTTCATTGATGGTTAATTCATAATGCTTTACGAAGAGAAGGTATGTTTGGAGAAGGGCTACAGAAAAATCCTTCAGGGTCACCATGTAAAGTTCGTAGCAGCCCTGCAGTCCTCAACGTCTATGTGGCAAACGCCATGGCAACAGACCCTGTGTTCAAGGGCACCAGAACCCTCCTTGCTACTGAATTTCCTACATTCTTTTTTTTTTTTTGTCTTTCCTAGGGCCGCTCCCGCGGCATATGGAGGTTCCCAGGCTAGGGGTCCAATCGGAGCTGCAGCCACTGGCCTACGCCACAGCCACAGCAACTTGGGATCCGAGCCGCATCTTCAACCCCACAGCTCATGGCAACGCCAGATCCTTAACCCACTGAGCAAGGCCAGGGATTGAACCGGCAACCTCATGGTTCCTAGTCAGATTCGTTAACCACTGCGCCACAACGGGAACACCTGAATTTCCTACATTCTTATACACTGGCAAGTCTTTTCAACCTTTGCCATCATGGAGTTTTTCAACTTGTCACTTATGGCAAAGTTTCCTGATTCTTTTTTCTTGATTCCTTTCTGAGGCATGAACAGAGAATGAGACCATCAATGGTGGGCAATATATTTTCCTTGCAATCATGTTCCTGTCTTTGACAGGCAAGATTCTTTATTCCTTTGTGTCTTAGAACCCTCTTTTCTGTTCATTTGTCCACTACTTGCATAAGAGCATGAATGCTCTGGAAGAAAAATAAACCAACATTAGTTAATGGCCCATAGAATGAAGAATAAAAAGCAAATCCAGGTTACGCCTTTCGCTATGTCATAGATAATAATTGCATTTTGAATAGAGTTCCAAAACATTTAAGCAAGATTTTTACTAAGAAAGAATTTGCCTAGAACCTTTTATTGTTAATATAATGTAGAGATATAAATTATGGTACTCATTAAATAATAGATAACATTGGGGAATGGCAGATAAAAAAACATTTTCCTTCAATTCTTATTCCTTAATACAGTGAAAATAGAAGTTCTTCAAATATAATTTGTAAATGTAAGATTACTGTTTACATGCAGATTAATGACCAGCTATTAGAAAACAATTTAGTATGGCTTTTACTATAAAATAAATATATAATTGCTTGACAGAAAATCTGGAAAAGGAAAAATTCTACCATTTATGGGTAATTTTCTCTGGAGAAAATTCTTATTAAAGTAAACATTTATAATAAAGCTTTCTGGGCACACACTAATTTCTGTGTCTTAGTGGAAGCTCCATAACTTTTTTTCTTTTCTTTTTTTTCTTTGTCTTTTTAGGGCCGCACCCATGGCATATGGAGGTTCCCAGACTGGGGGTCGAATCGGAGCTGTAGCAGCTGGCCTACACCTCAGCCACAGCAATGTCAGATCCAAGCCACATCTGTGACTCACACCACAGCTCATGGAAACGCCGGCTCCTGAACCCACTGAGCGAGGCCAGGGATCGAACCTGCATCCTCATGGATGCTAGTCAGATTCGTTTCCACTGGGCCATGAGGGGAACTCCTGGAAGCTCCATGGTTATTGGTTAGTTTACATGTGGGAAATTACCTACCCTCCTCTCTTAAAAAAGAAAAAATTAAAATTAAAAAAAATTTTAAAAAGAGGAAAGTAAAGAATAGAAAAATATCCTAGGAATTTTTCAGAAAAAGGAAAGGAATGTGAAGAAAAGAATGCACAGGACGCAACCCTCTGAACTACTGAAACAATTTAACAGGAATGCAAAAGAGAGGATGCATGTCAGTGCTTTTTGTTTTCAATTTAATAATATATTCATTGTATTTACTTGACGTTTAGTTACGTCTGCATATAAACTTCATGGCTCTAATCATCGTAGCAACTCTTCCAATTCTCAGGTATCGTCGGGGAGAATGTAGAATTTTGCATTGCCTTAATAAAAGATGTTTCAATACCTCATTCTGCAGCATCTGAACTGAGCTTCGCAAATTACAACGATAAACATTAGTTTCACTCAAATTGGAGGTAATTACCACGCGATAAGCAGTGACTGATCCATGAATGCAAAGGGCTGATCTTACCTGAATGTTGTCGTAGAAGAGAACATCAGGCACTTTCATTCTCTCATGGGCGTTATAGATCGGTGCACTAACAGCTCCAATCTTCAGAGATCCCGATGTGACTTCACCTAAGCATTTCACATGGGACAAAGAGTTACCAGGCACGCTGCCCTCCGAGAATCCAAGTCCAGCCCAAACAGAACACAATACAGCATCTTTAATACATCATGAGATCTTCAAGGAATTTTAATCTAATATCTACAAGAAATAGGCTTGAAGGTGGTAATAAAACTTCATAGTTCTACATACAAAGCTTAAAAGCGCTACAAAAAGGCTTAAAATCTTTCAAAATGTAATGTTTTATTGAAAACCATGGTGGTAACAAAGAGCATATAGATAAAATTGAGATGGGGGTGGGAGGAAAGCCAGAACTCAGTCAAGCCACCTTCACGAGCCTGCTTGGTCAGAGACTCTAAAATACACACGTTCAGGAATTCCCATTGTGGCGCAGCAGAAATGAATACGACTAGTAACCATGAGGTTGAGGGTTCCATCCCTGGCCTCACTCAGTGGGTTAAGGACCTGACATTGCCATGAGCTGTGGTGTAGGTCGCCCACACAGCTCAGATCTGGCATTGCTGTGGCTGTGGTGTGGACTGGCAACTGTAACTCTGATTCGACTCCTAGCCTGGGAACTTCCATATGCCGAGGGAGTGGCCCTATTAAGAAAGAAAAAAAAGCAAAAATGAAATATACACATTCAAAAGCTCTGAAGTTCCATGAATATAAATTTTTTGGATCCCTCCCCCCCCTTGCAAAACCCCATAGGAAAATCCCCTAGAGCTCTAGTTAAAAATATTGATGAACCAATCCACCCCAGATCTCTCAAATTACAATTTTTAGGGATGGTCCAGGAGATCTATACTTCTAAATAAGCAGCAGAGGTGCTACAACCATCCTGTGATACTTATTATTGTATAGCCACCTATGTGCTTCGTAGTTGGTCTAGAACAGAATATGAGCTCCTTGAAGCCAAGAAATTAAATAACAAATTTCTTGAACATAGCTCATGTGTATTCCCTACAATAAGGAGATACGCATGCTCACTACCTGACATATTCCAAGGTCAATAATAATAATATAATAGTAGTTGTAGTAGTACTGTTCACAGTAGAAACTACCATTGAGGACCTACTATGTGCCAGACCTCGGCTTCAGCGCACTGTTTTCTCATGTAATTTCATGTAACTCAATGAGACAAGAGTTAGAATTGAGACAATGAGATAAGAATTAGGAGGAGGCTAAGACGAACATACATTAAGTAATTTGCTTAAAATCACCCAGCTAGTATGGGTAGAGCTAAAAATAGAATTTAGGCGTTCCCATTGTGGTGCAGCAGTAACGAACCCAACTAGTATCTCTGAGGATGTGGGTTTGATCCCAGGCCTCCCTCAATGGGTTAAGGATCCAGCATTGCCTCGAGCTGTGGTTTAGGTCAGAGTCAAGACTTGGATCCTGCATTGCTGTGGCTGTGGCATAGACTGGCAGCTGCAGCTCCGATTTGACCCCTTGCCCTGGAACTTCCACATGCTACCAGTGTGGCCCTACAAAGACACAAAAATACAAAAACCCAAAAACCAGAATTTAATATAGTCTGATGTTCTTTCTGCCGCATGGACTCCAAATAAGAGTCCATCCTCTGGAAAAGAAGACAGACAGTTACATTGCCTTAAAAAACTGACCCATCTTTTTTGCATCCTATTTCTAATAAGAAAATTGCTATTTTTGTACTAAAGATTTTGAAAGACAAGGGGAGAAAGCAACATTGCATCTATGGAGTACCGTGAACAATTTTGAGCTAAAAATAATTAGACTGTCACCCTGTTTATTCCCTGCTAAATGCTACACATTTGCCGAAGTACAGCCTTCCTCTTCCTCCAATAAATAGAGCTTTGTCATTTTTCTTCTATTCACAAGCTCTTCAGCGAAGGAAAACCATGAGCTGTCGTGCTGAGAATTTACTATTTATTTACTATTTTCAGGTCTCTGAAATAGGACAACCAGGACCGTGACAGTCAATTTACAACATACTTGTACGTTGAGATGACACACATGATTTCAGGTTCAAACAGCATTTGATACTGTCTACAGTTTAGTTTATGGAAGATATCTATTCAGTTGATTTCAGGCTTTAGGGACAATTTAATTCATTCAACTAATGTTTACTGCTTAAAATTTCAGGATAGAAAACGGACATGCACTCAGAGAATGATGATACTGATATATCCCTGGGAAAAGGCTGTTAGCTGTCTTCTAAGTAGTCTCCTAGGATAGAACTACTTTGGTAAATTTAGGTCTTCGGTCTGGTAGGCTCAAAACCTGACTTTATCATTACAATTGAGGTCACACATAACTCTCAGAAGAATATTAAAGATATGCATATTTTGATCTACACATAAATTCTGATATTTAAAGCCAGAATTGCAATACATTACATGACAAGGAAAACTGCAAATTTCATATAGAGTATATGATCTACTATTGCCACATCGGTATTTTATTTGGAGGGAGATTTGCATGGAAAGTCAAATCTCTATCAGAAGGTTGGTGACCCCTGTCTTCTAGAAGTACATGAATGAAGCACATGAATTCTCTACAGGAGAGATGATATTAAAGACGAATGGGACCAGATGAGTCAAAATTGTCCTCAACGTAGGTTCTTTATCTCCTATGCATGGTTTATATCGGAACTGCTAACACTGGCCTGTTACCAAGACTAAATCTACAGCCTGAATGATGTCATCTTTCTTTGGATACATTAAAAAGGATTCAATTGAGTAATGTCCTAAATCTCCAAGTCCCAGAGTTAGTCTTTGAGTTGGCTCTGCATATCAGTACCAGATCCATCAGTATATTGACTTTATAATTTGACTCTTAAAAAGTCATCTTATTGCCTTAACATCAAATTCCTGGCTCAGGGTAGCCCCAACTATTAAAACATCTACTGCAAAGAGAGACACAATAAGCCCTCTTCCAAGAGTGGTCATGTATTGGATATTTTGATAAGACAGGTAATAATGACCCTCGAAAAGTAGGGAACCTTTCATTGTACTCTGAAGAACAGCTTACTTTTATTGGAAGATTGAAACCTCCCCCAAATTCAAAATTATACTTATGGTACTCTAGAAGAAAAGTACCACCAAACACATGGAAGGAATAAGAAGGCATGAAATGGTACTCTGAATATTATTTTAGTCTACATCAACTTAGAACAGTTTCCCAAATGTGTCCTGGAGGACACTAGTAGTCCTCCAAATGTAAATATTGTGCAAAGAAACCAGAATTCTAGATCCTATGGTGAAATACATTTGGAATAAAAGGTAAAACAAAATTATACGTTTATTTACAAGAAGGAATTCTCCAAGCTTTTAATACATATTCATGTGAATTGTGACTCTTGTGTATATATGGTACACACTGAAAGAGAGGAAATATTCTCAGATTTAATTGTAAGTGGGTTTTGAATTTTTCTTATTTAACAAAAGATTTCATTTCTTCAACCCATCCATATACATAAATGAAAATGGACGGACGCCAAAAACACTTTTTTATTGAAATTAAAATTTAAAAAATGATACAAATTATCTTAAGCGATAATTATTATTTCACTTAAGAAAGAAACAAATCGGGAATTCCCTTCCTGGCTCAGTGGTTAACAAACCCAACTAGGGTCCATGAGGATGCAGGTTCGATCCCTGGCCTTGTCGTGAGCCGTGGTGTAGGTTGCAGACCCCAGTGTTGCTGCAGCTGTGGTGTAGGCTGGCAGCTGTAGATCAGATTCTACCCCTAGCCTGGGAGCTTCCATATGCTGCGAGTTCAGCCCTAAAACAGGAAAAAAAAAAAAAAAGGAAAGGAAAGAAACAAATGGAATACTTACATTTGTAATCTTCCAGTTCTGGTTCCAGATTCTTATCAGTGCTTATTTCTATTGCAGCATCAGCCAGATTCTTTTCTAATGCCAACCTTGCAAGACTTGGTAGAAACCTGGTGGGTTTGGAAGGATGGATTGATAAAGGCAAAGCTTTCTGTGATTAATAAATGTTTTTTGACACTTAGCCAAGCTTAAGAAATGGAACCAAACATTTTTTGAAGGCTCATAAAAGTAACCAAGTTCTATTAGATTTACAGAGTAATCTGAATAACAGAAAAATCTAAAGATCTAGACTTTGGAAATTATAGCCTTAAAAAAACTGAATAACAGTATTTTTCGGAATGCAAAATACCTAATGTCTTCCTAACCTTCTAAATTTTCTTCCTTTTGGCCTCTAAGGTTTTAAGCTACCTAGAAATGAATTATGCATCTAAATGCAAGACTTGATGTACATAATATAGGCTATGAGAGGTGCATAGGGAGCCATGTCCTCAGATGAAGAAATGTTTCAATCTGAACTCAACCGGCGTAAGCAAGTAAGTGAAACATATTTTTAAAAGTAAATTAACAGGATCAAAAAAAAGCTAATATATAATATTTAACAAATTTGGGCTAGAGAATTTCTTCTGACTTTAATAATAGATTTTATAAATATAAATCATATCGATTTTTGTTTTAAAATTTTCTATGACATTCAATTTCTTTTCACTGCTTTAATAGGGAATGAGGTCATTTAAAAAAGAAAACTTTATGCACCTTTTTCTTTTTTTGTCTTTTTAGGGCCACACCTGCGGCATATGGAAGTCCTCAGGCTAGGGGTCGAATCAGAGCTACAGCTGCCAGTGTGCACCACAGCCACAGCAACACAGGATCTGAGCCATGTCTGCAACCTATACCACAGCTAATGACAACACCAGATCTTTAACCCACTGAGCGAGGCCAGGGATCCAACCTGCGTCCTCATGGATGCTAGTCGGGTTTGTTAACCACTGAGCCATGACGGGAACTCCTGCACCAGTTTTTTTAATTCCTTCCTGCCACTGTGCTATCCTGAAGAGAAGGTTAATAAAAAGGCCTTTGATTCTGTGGCTTTGCTAAAGTCAAGAGATGATGCATAAATGAGACAGCTGTTTTACTATGTGCAAAGAGTCATGGGGTGGTAACCAAATATATGTTTTTATCATATATCTAGATTTTATTTTTTTGCATGAGAATAAAGTAGTAAATTTTTTATTTTTTAACCAGTTATTGACAAGTCCATCCATTCCCACACTGATTTATAATGCTGCTTCTAAAATATACCGAGTTCCCAGAAACATGTGAGGCTGTTTCAGGACTCTGTAGTCTATTCTAATGGCCTTTTTGTCTTTTCTTACACCAAATTTCACTGAAATATAACTTTGTGATGAGTCTTGATATCTGACAGAGAAAGTGCATCTCCAAAATCTTTCTCAAAATTTCTTTGGATATTCCTGGCCTATTACATTTCTGTGCCAATTTTGAGATCAGTTTGTCAAATTCACTGTAACTTTGGTGGTGTTGGACTAGATTACATATATATCAATTTGGGGGGAAACAAACATCTTGACAATACTTAATATTCCCTTCGATGAACATGGTATAGCTTACTATTTATTTATTTATTTAAATAGAGAGAGAGAGAGAGAGAGAGAGCACGTGCTACATTTGGTTTGTTAGTAGTTCATTTAGAATTTTTATACCCATTCCATGCATTTGATTTATAATTTTCCTTATTATATAATTTATATAATTTTACATTATTCTTGTCTGGTTTAGGTATCAAGATTATACTAGACTCAGAAAGTTCCAATTGTGGTTCAAGCAAGTTATGAACCTGACTAGTATCCATGAGGATGCAGGTTCAATCCCTGGCCTTGTTCAGTGGGTTAAGGATCCAGCATTGCCTTGAGCTGTGGTGTAGGTCACAGATATGGCTCAGATCCCATGTGGCTGCAGTTGTGGTGCAGGCTGGCAGCTACAGCTCTGATTCAACCCCTAGAAGATTATATTGGACTCAAAGTGAATTGCTGTTTTTACTATTGTGTACTTTATAAAACAGTCTCTAGAATGCTTTGGGCATGATTATTTCTTTCATTCCAAAGTACTATTTTCCCATAGGCTCCAAAACTGTTTACATTGCTTAGCACTGACTATATACTGCTATTTCCACACATCTATAACCAAGTTCTGACTAAGAAAACACTGGATAGATGACAAATTTATCTCTCTGTATATATTTTCATCAGTTTATGACCCTAAAAGATAGGCAATTGAAGCATTTTTTTTCTAATTTTCTTTTGGAAGTCTAATAAGTAATCTACTTAAAAGGAGAATCAAATTTGATGATTTCTCATAATCACTAGCTATTAAATAATTACTTCAAAGACACTGGAAACGAGCCTCATTTTAACCTCTTTCACCACAGAGAGAACAAATTCAAGTGGCAACATAAGGAGCTTACTTTAACTACAAGAAAAATTGTCCACTGAACTGAAAATTTATAGAGGGAACATAGAGAGCCTCCTAAGCTGAATTTAGATTCTCTTTTAATTCCTTGAATATATCAAGGAATGAATGTCATAACCACCATAAAAATAATTACCCGATCATATAAAAAGAGGCTAAAAGAAACCTCTGGGCCTACTGGACATTATTATTCATCGTTTCTTATTCTTCTTTTAAAACAGTCTCATGCAAGTACAATTCCGTAAGGAAATTCTATAAACCAATGTTCTATAATAATTTCCAAACAAGTATGAAAAATATACATTAGTGTAGACTGAATGGATGTTAATTTTGTCAAGTTTGGGGAACAGAGAAGTACTGCCAAGCAGTTCCACTGCAAATTTGGGAGGTCCTAAGTGTAAGACTTAAGATTTAAGAACACTTGCTCAGGAGTTCCCATCGTGGCACAGTGGTTAACGAATCCGACTAGGAACCATGAGGTTGCGGGTTCGGTCCCTGACCTTGCTCAGTGGGTTAAGGATCCGGCGTTGCGGTGAGCTGTGGTGTAGGCTGGCAGCTATAGCTCTGATTCGACCCCTAGCCTGGGAACCTCCATATGCCGCGGGAGCGGCCCAAGAAATGGCAAAAAAAAAAGACAAAAAACAAATAAGCAAACAAAAGGAACACTTGCTCAGCGTTCAAATACCAAACTTACTTTCACTTCTTTACTACTGTCTGACTTGAGTAATGGCTTAGAGTTTTCTCATCTATAAAAACCTCTTTAAATTATTGTTATGCCGAAGATTATATATGGTCTAAAAACGGAACAGAAGGCTGAAAGAGCTACATAGTCAAACCAATGCTTTTTCCAGACCTGTGAGTACAGACTATCAGACTTATGTTACTGTTTCAGCAAAGACTCAGAAACTTGAATTCAGTGAGAAAGCAGAACAGAGTTACCTGGCAAGGCAGGCTTTAGTGACAGCACTGTGAAGATTTTCATTAGGATACTGTGCCAGTCGACGAGAAATCCTCAACAGCTGTCTCGTAGACAGTGATGCTGCCAACGACTGTGCCTATCAAAAGCCAAAGAAAGGCTGTTACGAGTCTTGCTTTAACTTGCTGCAGGTCCCTTTTGGATGAGTATCGTGCAGAATTCATTATTCCTGAAGGACAAGGCCAAACTTAAATATGTGCTGTTAAATAAACAGAAACCAATTTACACTTGAAATATCCTTAATGACTTTTTTTTTAATTCCATAAAAAGTGTTTATTAATTAAACCCAATTAAAGAGCCATAATACATGTTTGGGGAGGGAAGTGGAGGCTGGATGGAGGAAAGATGTTACATGATACAGGCTGCATCTGACTTACAAAGAGCTCTCATGTACAATGAACTATTTGTTCTTTTTTTTTTTTTTCCTGCTGCTTACACAAAGCCAAACTGTTGAGATAACAAAAAAAAAAAAAAAAAAAAAAAAAATCTTAGAGCTTTAAGCAGATCTATGATTTCTGAAATACAGTAAAGGAACTCTGAACAGTTTAGGCTGCTGACCACAGAAGTGTCAATCAGTTGTCACTTGAGTAGCAACTTGCAGTTTGGAATCCTTCCTTTACACTGTCAGAATAATTTCACTTTGTGTTCTTACTCTTCTCCAAATCCCGTTAACTAAGCTGCTAGTATAGGACTCAGGATGTGGTAAGTACCAATACATATTTGCTGACTTGAATTTGAAGTTATCTTAGCAGGCAGCATAATGTAATAGTAAAATTTATAAGGTTTGGAGTCAGACAAATCCCTTTATTAGCTGTGTGACCTTGGCAAATTACTTCAACTCTTTAAGCCCCAGTTTCCACATCTTTAAGATGGAAGTAATAATGCCTTCCCTTTCAAGGCATTATGAGTATGAGAATTAAGTTAGAAAATTATTCTAAAGCACTTAGCTGAGGTCAGACACATATGAGTGCCCAAGAATTGGCAGCAATTATCATTAGAAGTCAGTCTCTTCAAAATGAAAAAAACCTGACAGAGGAAGGGAAAGGGACCTACACATTAAAAGGAATTTAATGTATCAGATTATTACTGGTCTAATTCCTAACTTAGACCAGCAGCATTAGAAAGCAGTGGTTTTCACTGAAAAACTACAGAAGGAAAGAACTTTTGAAGCAACTGGCCCATTGGGAGGACAGAAGAGGCCAGGGTGACATGTCACAGAGTGTGACAAGGACAGTAAAGGGAAAGAAACCTAAGGAAAAGGAGAAAGGGACTCTATGAAATTAACAAAGGGTTTGGAATGAGTGGGTATGGAGGCCAAAGCTACTTTGTATATTTGTTCCTTTTAGCCCTTTGCTTAAGGTCCTGGCTATATGTCCCCAGGAAGAAAAAAATGAATCAACTTCTCCCTCCTCATGTATTTCACAGCTTCACGAGATGCTGGTCTGCCGTTACTAGCATTATATTTTCGCTACAGCTTGGGTTATATAGTCCTTTGGGCACTAGGTTAGGAGCTTGACTACCATTTAGAAAGACTAACCTTTTTTTCCATTAAAAAACACATTCTAACTTTCAAAGAACTTGGAAGGCAACATTTGGTTCATGCTTTTTCAACAAATTTGCATTCTAGACACGGAGACAATATCGAAACATAAGAAACATACACTGCAGTTCAAAATAGCACATAAGTTAATGCCAAAATAAGCGGAGCACCTGACAACAGCTCTAGGGCTTAACATGTTCGAGTGGGCAGGAGAAACAAGCTATGAACAAAGGCCTGAAAGCAACAGGAACAGAGATGTGTGCAGAATGGGAGGAAACCAGCCCAGCTTTCCTAGAGGGTCCCGCTGGAAAGCTTGTTGGCAAATAATAAAGACCTGTGACTCACATTTTGAGGAGTTCGATCTTTCTTCTAAAGGCAATAGGACTTTGTTACTTGTTACTCTGTTACATGTTACTACATGATTTCAGAAACACTAAGGCTGAAGTAGCAGGTAAAGCAGTTGAAGGACAGAGAGAACTAAGACCGGACACAGAAAGCTACCTCCCTTATCTGCCTATTTAAAGATAAAGTCCTACAGGACTGGCAATAAGAATGGGGAGAAGGGATCGAACAAATGTTTCAAAGGATGTGAGAAAGGGGGAAGAATCAAGGATAAGATTGTTTCAGCCAGGATGAGAAGTGAAAGGTGATGCAGCCATTCCCATCCTTAATACTTGAGGCCAGGAAAAATTCCTCTTTTAATCATGGAAAATGTCTGACAAATGATTCCAACCAGAGATTTCTTATGGCAGGAATCCTATTAAACCAATACAGTAGGAGTTCCTGTCATGGCTCAGCGGAAACAAATCTGACTAGCATCCACGAGGATGCAGGTTCGATCCCTGGCCTTGCTCAGTGGGTGAAGGATCCTCCGTTGCCATAAGCTGTGGTGTAGGTCGCAGATGTGGCTCGGATCCGTCGTGGCTGTGGCTGTGGCTGTGGTGTAGGCCGGTGGCTACAACTCCTATTGGACCCCTAGCCTGGGATCCTCCATATGCCGTGGGTGTGGCCCTAAAAAGACACAAAAAAAAAAAAAAACAGAACAAAAAACAGTAACTTTCCAGGTTATAATATTTTAATCTTCTTCCAAGCATGACACTGAGTTCAGGCTTCACATTTCATTCCATTCCAGGGATCAGTAAGGTCTCCTCATGAATTTGAAAAATACCAAATCAGTTGATAATGCCCAAATGCTTTATAATAGCATCCACTGTTAAACCAGAAAGACCGCTTTAAGTCGAGCCATTTAAGTGTTGAGTAAAAGGTTTGGCTATTTCTGTTCTCACATTATGACCAATTAAAAATTGAGACTGCAATTTAAAAACCCTAATGTGCTTAACATTTATAAGATCTAATTTCGAAAACTGCAGTTTTATCTCGCAAAAAAAAAAAAAAAAGAAAAAAAAAAGGGTGAGATGTGAGCACATCCACTTAGTTACCATGGTTATTCAATTTAAGAGCACACCTCATGGGTTTTTTTGGATCAACATGATTAATCATAGCACTCCTTCTCAAAAATATAAAGGGTCTGATCAAAAATTATTCAAACTGAATGTTCTCTTTTTCCTTTTAAAGAACTTTTTAGGAAAATGTAATGTTCTCCAGGAGAGAAAACCCTAGAGAAAATCTATTAGCAAATGAATAACTAATTAATTAATCAACTGATTCGGGCATTCAGCAACCATTTGTGATGTTTCTACTCTGGGCCAGGCACCAGGATGCGAAAGGGGAAGGAAAGGAGCAACAACATTGGCTTCCCCTTCGGGGAGTTCAAATACGCACGGGTGAGACAAAAATAAACTGTGATACAGCGGCAATAGGTCAGTATCAGAAGCTCATGCAAGTGTCAAGAGAGCAGAGTGGTGATGAAGGTTTCTTCCGCCTTCGGGGGCTGGGAGAGACCCGTCAGAACAGGGACTGAGGGACCCTGGACAGGGAGAGAGCGCACTCCAGCATCACCTAACTAAAGCAGAGAGAGTTCCTGTCGTGGCGCAGCGGAAACGAATCCAAGGAGGAACCATGCCGATGTGGGTTCGATCTCTGAGCTGTGGTGTAGGTTGCAGACACAGCTGGGATCCTGCCTTGCTGTGGCCGTGGTGTAGGTCGGCAGCTGTAGCTCCAATTAGACGCCTAGCCTGGGAACCTTCATATGCTGCGGGTGCGGCCCCAAAAAGCAAACAAACAAAAACACACTAAAGCAGAGGATTTGGGTACATGGAAAACAGCAGAAAGGGAAGTGTGGTGGAGCTGAGGTGCTTCCAGAGAGGCTGGAGGAAATGAGGCTGGAAAAGCAGCTTAGGGTCAGGGGGAGTCTCGGGCACACTAAGTAGGTCCTTGTCCTCCAGTCTCCAGGCAAAGAGAATCCATCCCTTAGCAGTTTTAAGTCAGGGGAAGACCTTATGAACTAGATTTGGGAACGATCACTCCAGAGATAATATAGAAGAGTCATTCATTCATTTATTTAACAGCCTTTTTTTTTTTTTTTGCTTTTTTTTTGCTTTTTTTAGGGCTGCACCTGTGGCATATGGAAGTTCCTAAGCTAGGGGATGAATTGGAGCTACAGCTGCTGGCATACACCACAAGCCACAGCAACACCAGATCTGAGCCACGTCCAAGACCTATACCACAGCTCACGACAATGCCAGATCCTTAACTCACTGAGTGAAGCTAGGGATTGAATCCACATCCTCATGGATACTAGTCAGATTCGTTTGTGCTGTGCCACAACAGGAACTTTGAACATCTACCACATAGTCGGCAAAGTTTTAGATGCAGGGGACATAGCAAGGACCAACACAAAACCCCCTGCCATTGCAAAACTGAGCAAAGGAAACAGTAAAAAAAATAAGTAAGTATGGAGTTCCCGTTGTGACGTGGCAGAAATAAATCCAACTAGTATCCTTGAGGGCCTGGGTTTGATCCCTGGCCTCGTTAGTGGGTTAAGGATCCAGTGTTGCCGTGAGCTGTGGTATAGGTTGCAGATGAGGCTCGGATCTCGAGTTGCTGTGGCTGTGGTGCAGGCCGGCAGCTACAGCTCTGATTCAAACCCCTAGCCTGGGAAATTCCATATGCCATGGGTTCGGCCCTTAAAAAAAAAAGAAAAGAAAAGAAAAGAAAGAAAGAGGAGTTCCTGTTGTGGCTCAGTGGTTAACAAATCCAACTAGGAACCATGAGGTTGCGGGTTCGATCCCTGGCCTCGCTCAGGGGGTTAAGGATCCGGCGTTGCTGTGAGCTGTGGTGTAGGTCGAAGACTCGGCTCAGATCCCGCATTGCTCTTGTAGGCTGGTGGCTATAGCTCCAATTAGCCTGGGAACCTCCATGTGCTGCGGAAGTGGCCCTAGGAAGGAAGGAAGGAAGGAAGGAAAGAAAGAAAGAAAGAAAAAAGGAAGGAAGGAAGGAAGGAAGAAAGAAAGAAAGAAAGAAAGAAAGAAAGAAAGAAAGAAAGAAAGAAAGAAAGAAAGAAAGAAAGAAAGAAAGAAAGAAAAAAGGAAGAAAGAAAGAAAAAAGGAAGGAAGGAAGGAAAGAAGGAAAGAAAAAGAAAAAAAAAAGAGTGAGTAAAACATGTGTTTTGTGTCAGAGGGTGATGAGTCTTATGAAGAACTTTAAAGCAGAAAGAATGAAATGGGAGGAGATGCGATTCTAAGCAGAGGGCTTCAGGAAAGCCTCACTGATAAGATGACATTTGAGCAAATCCAAAAGGGGTGTGGGAGCAAACATGTTGCTTTCTGAGCCAAGGGAACACCACATGTGTCCTCGTAAAAGGGAGACAGAGAAAGATCAGACATAGACACACAGAAGAGAAGTGATGGGGAAATGCAGGCAGAAATTAAGGCGATGAAGTCAAAAGTCAAGGAATGCTGACAGCTGCTAGAAAATTGGCCTTGGAAGGGCCAAGAATGGATTCTCCCACTGAGTCCCTACGAGTGCCATCCTGCTGACCCCTTGATTTCAGCTCAGCGACACCCAGTCCAGTCTTCTGGCCTCCAGATCTGTGAGAAAATAAATTTCTGTCATCATAAACCACGAGTTTATGGTAATCTGTTAAAACAGCCATAGGAAAGTAATCCAGGGCCGTGTAAGGAATGAACTACTGGAGGGGAGGGCAGTCAAAAGGAAATAGGGAGTTCCCATTGTGGCTCAGTGGGTTAAGAGCCCGATGCTGTCTCTCTGAGGATGTGGGTTCGATCCCTGGCCTCACCCAGTGGGTTAAGGATCCTGCGTTGCTGTGACTGTGGCATAGGTCTGCAGCTGTAGCTCTGATTCGACCCCTAACCTGGGAACTCTGTATGCCGCAGGTGCAGCCATAAAACAAAAGAAAAAGAAAAACAAAACAAAACAAAAAAAACAAAAAACGATATTCCAGGAGAAAGATTATGAAACCCAATACTAGGACAATGATTGACAAAAGTTAAGAAAACAGACATTAAAATGATGGAATTTGTTTTGGGGTGAAGTGGAGATAGTGGGAAAGCAAGGTGTCTACAATGATGCCAAGGTTTCTAATTTAGGTAATTTGGTAGACAGATTATTAACAAAGTCAGGAATTAAATAAGAAATAGAAATAGATTTAAAGGGAAGGACAGGTTAGTTGTGTAAAATATGGTGAATCTGGAGCGATGCCAGAGTTAAGAAGTGAAAGAAACTAACATTTACTAAGCCACAACTAAGGAGCAGATTCTTTATATACTTTTTGTTGTTGTTGTTGTTGTTGTTGGTCTTTTTGTCTCTTTGGGGCTGTACCCATGGCCTATGGAGGTTCCCAGGCTAGGGGTTGAATCGGAGCTGTAGCTGCTGGCCTACACCACAGCCACAGCAACACCAGGTCTGAGCCGTGTTTGCGACCTACACCACAACTCACCGCAACGTCAGATCCTCAACCCAGTGAGGGAGGCCAGGGATTGAACCCTCGTCCTCATGGATACCAGTCAGGTTTGTTAACCACTGAGCCAAGACGGAAACTTCTGCATTTTCATGTTTAATCACTGCAACCTCCTTATGAGGTAGATGGCATTTCCCATTTTATAGATGAGAACACTGATGCTCAGAGTTAGTGGCAGCCCTTGCTCTTCCCAACATACCCAGGAGTTTCCAACTTTTTAATACATCAAGACTCTCTTTTTTTATTCCCCATGCCCTGTGTTTTAAAAGACTTTCTTATCAAACTGCTTTTATTAAAGAATAATTCATTTTTTACTTTTTGCACTTAAATGCAAGTATAGCCACATGTGTATAACAATCATGCTTCTGACTGACATGGGATAACGAGACTTAGGTGTTAAAATTCCAGCCCAAAGAAAATAACATTTTCATTAGTCTTTTCATCCTTTTTGTAGGCAAATACATAATTTGCCTTGGGCTTTGTAAAGTATTAAATATTTCTTAAAGACATCAGATTGAAAACTAACTTTTCCTCTTATCCCTAATACAGCTCGAATGACATTGATTTTATTGGACTTTTGAAAGCAGGGAGAAATTTTTGTTACAATATTGAAATGTTTTTAAATGTGGATGTTAAAATAAAAGCAATGCAAGAAACTTTTTTAAAAAGGAAGCAAAATGTGCCAGCCCCAAATCTCCTGTTTTGACGTATTGATTATTTTGGTTTGTTTTATTATTTATTTGTTTGTTTGTTTTTGCTTTTTAGGGCCACTGGTGCAGCATATGGAAGTCCCCAAGCTAGTAAACTGGAGCTACAGCTACCGGCCCACACCACAGCCACAGTAACTCGGGATCTGAGCCGCATCTGCAACCTACACCACAGCCCATGGCAACGCCAGATCCTTAACACAGGGCGCGAGGCAAGGGATTGAACCCACATCCTCTTGGATACTAGTCCGGTTCATTTCCGCTGAGCCACAACAGCAACTCCCATGTGGATATCTTGATTTAAAGTTATTTAAGAAATAGCTGGTGCAAGAAGGACACTCTGATGCTCCTTTGTCCCCTGAAAGCAGGAGATAAATGTCCTATGGGTGCCCGCTCTGTACCAGGAGGGCTGAAGGCATCCTTATCATGAGAAATAGGAAGCTTAGGGCTGAGAAGGTAATATAAACAAACCTTATTACTTCTTCACTTAATAACTAGTCCAAGCCCATACTTCTTTGTCTTAACGCTTCATAATTTTATTCTTTCTTTGTCTAAAAGGGAAAAAAGCTGCCTGCTTTGGTCATCGCCCACTTGGGTCAAAATTTTATGGGGCTTCTGCATATACACAATTAAATGTGTTTGTTTTTCCTATTAATCCATCTCTTGTCAATATAATTATTAGGCCAAAGGACCTAAAAGGGAAGAAGGGAAATGCTTTCTACCCTTATACCATCCCAGACTATAAGTGCAGTCAGAAACAGGGTCGATGAGGAAAGAGAAGTTAGAAGTGGAAGATAAAGTTGGAGGCGTTAACACAGAGGTGATACTTGAACCCATAAAGAACAGATGAGGAAGTTCCCGTTGTGGCTCAGTGGGTTAAGGACTTGATGTTGTCTCTATGAGGACTAAGGTTCAATCCCTGGCCTCGCTCAGTGGGTTAAGCTTCCGGTGTTGCCTTCAGCTTCGGCATAGGTTGCAGACGCAACTTGGATCTGGTGTTGCCATGGCTGTGGTGTAGACCCCAGTTCCAGCCCCAATTCGACCCCTAGTCAGGGAACTTCCATATGCTGCAGGTGCAGCCATAAAAAGAAAAAGAAAGAAAAAAGAATAGATGAGATAAGCTTGCTGAGTACAGAAGACAGAGGAATAGAGCCAAACCCCCAGGGATCCCCAAGGACTCCCCGAGAGCCAAAAGTTGTTTCCTATGACACCAGCCACGAGGAGCTGGAAAAAATGTTAATCACTGAAAGAGTAAGATATACACATCGGAGAGAGCATAGCCTAAGGGATAAAAATTATCAGCTTAAAAAAATATATTTGAAAGCACTGAACTCTAAGAACTTAAAGGAGCAGCATGTCAACAACAGAAAATCCTATGGGAAAGAGCCCAGACTTACTGTTGGATCCTGTGTCTCTCTGAGTTTGTGTGTAAATGACAACAATTTGTCCAAAGCTTCCTGAGGTATACTGGGGACCTGTATTAAGAGAGAATTAAGGAAAGAAAGAATAAATTGGGATCTTGGATCAGTCAACCAGAAATCATGGCTACTTATCAAATAATCTTGGAATTATATTTTTAGAAAGTCTCTACTTAAAGGTATCATGTTTCACTTTTGTTTTTTGTCTTTTCGTCTTTTTAGGGCCTCACCTGTGGCACATGGAGGTTCCCAGGCTAGGGGACCAATTGGAGATGTAGCCGCCGGCCTACGCCAGAGCCACAGCAATGCCACACCCAAGCCATGTCTGCAACCTACACCACAGCTCACGGCAATGCTGGATCCTTAACCCACTGATAGAGGCTAGGGATCGAACCCACAACCTCATGGATCCTAGTGGGATTTGTTTCTGCTGTGCCACATGGGAACTCCCTCATGTTTAACTTTTGGATAAATCTGCTTATTTATTCTTCTCTGGAAACATTTTCCTCTCTGCTCACTCCTTAAAAATCCGGTGGCTAAAACCAGGCCACTCTTCATTTCCAATTCCATCACCAGGATAAAACTGAAAGGAGCTTCTAATTCAGTTAAAAACTGGCAACTAGTGTACCCATACCATAAACTTCATATTTCAGCCTACATTCATTAAGAAAAAAGAACCTTTTCACATATCCTTTTATGGTAGCCTCAACTCTAATTTAGGCATTTTTCTTACTGAAAATAAACTTCTTCATTTAGTGGGTATCTTACATCTCTGTCTACTAAGTGACATAAAGTACTCTTCTATAAAGGGTGGATGCTCAAGCTGTCCATGTGTTCAAGGGCTTTAAAACCACGTACTTGGGGGGCACGATCTATTTATCAATGAACTCTGAAGAACAGCTGCCGCCAAACACACACTGGTTGCTTTTAGCTATACTAATTTTAATCTCACATAGTATTTATTTGAATTGAATTTTAAGAAATTTTTACATAAACAGTACCAAATTTAAAATTCTAATTTAGGAGCTCCCATCGTGGCTCAGTGGTTAACGAATCCGACTAGGAACCATGAGGTTGCGGGTTCGATCCCTAGCCTCACTCAGTGGGTTAAGGATCCAGCATTGCCGTGAGCTGTGGTGTAGGTCGCAGACACGGCTTGGATCCCGAGTTGCTGTGGCTCTGGTGTAGGCCTGCGGCTATGGCTCCGATTTGACCCCTACCCTGGGAACCTCCATAGGCCGTGGGAACAGCCCAAGAAATGGCAAAAAGACAAAAAGACAAAAACAAAACAAAACAAAAAAAACAAACAAAAAACAAAACAAAACAAAAAACCCCCATAAAATTCTAATTTAAAAAGAGCAGAAGAAGATGGTAGAATAATGACTGGTATAATGTGATGATTTCAGAAACAAACTGCTCACGGTTTCTTTGATCATTGAGGTAACTGGACCTTTTAAAATGCAAAGTTCTCTTCAACACACACCCATGTAGTCTTTAAATCAACATGGGACATGAGAAGTAGGACTGTTTCCATTTTCAGATGAAGAGACCGTGGTTGAGTAATTTACCCAACCAAGATCTAGAAGCTCATAAGTAGTGGCTTTGACATTTAAAGCCAAGATGTTTGACTTTAACGTTTACGAGCTTATCCATAACCATGCTCATAAGATCTCGAATTAATCGGTTCATTCTGCTATTTCAAAGGGGATGGGTGCACTTATGCAAAATGGTAATTATCAATGATCTAGGCTAGTACTGTCAATAGAACTTTCTATGGTGACGTGGGAACGTTCTTTATCTATGCTATCAGTCACTTGAAATAGGACTGAGAAACTGGGCAGTGCTACGACACCAAACAGCGCAGTTCTAGAACTCCAAAAGTGCTAAACACAATACTTGGTGAAGGCAGACCCTGAAACAACAGATTACATACACCACAAACCACCAGACAACTACCCACTTAAATATAGGATATATTACAATCCTGAGGGGACCAGGACTACCTCCAGGACTACTTAGTATTTTCTTTTCTTTTCAATTAAGAAAAAAAACTTTGAGGGGATAATTTTCCTTTTTTCTTTTTCTTTTTGCTTTTAGGGCCACACCTGCAGCATATAGAAGTTCCTAAGGTAGGGGTCAAATTGGAGCTGTGGCCGCTGGACTACACCACGGCCACAGCAACTCGGGATCTGAGCTGTGTCTGTGACCTACACCGCGGCTCACGGCAATGCCAGATCCTCAACCCACTGAACAAGGCCAGGGATCGAATCCTGCATCCTCATGGATCCTAGTTGTGTAGCTTAACCACTGGGTCATGAAGGAAACTCCCTGAGGGGATAATTTTCTTTTTATTGCTATGACCATGGAAGTGGATTTTCAACTCCTTTGTTTCTCATTTTTTAAAAATAAAGTATAGTTGATTTACAATGTTGTGCCAATTTCTGCTGTACAGCAAAGTGAACCAGTCATGCATATATATACATTCTTTTTTTTCTTTTTTGTCTTTTTTTTTGCCATTTTCTTGGGCTGCTCCCATGGCATATGGAGGTTCCCAAGGTAGGGGTCGAATCAGAGCTGTAGCCACCGGCCTACGCCAGAGCCACAGCAACATGGGATCCGAGCCACGTCTGTGGCCTACACCACAGCTGACGGCCATGCCAGATCCTTAATCCACTGAGCGAGGCCAGGGACCGAACCCACACCCCATGGTTCCTAGTCGGATTCGTTAACCACTGAGCCACGACGGGAACTCCAATATATACATTCTTTTTCTCTTATCATCCCCCATCATGTTCTATCCCGAGATTGTACACAATTTCCTGTGCTAGACAGTAGGAGCTCGTTGTCCATCCATTCTAAATCTAATAGTTTGGATCTACTAACCCCAAGCTCCCCATCCATCCCCCTCCAGTATTTTCTATAAAATCTAAGGAACTAAAATATATTTAGCCTCCTCTAATAGTAGGAACTTAAAATAGTCGCATTCAGCTGACCGTTAAAGAAAGGAAAAGGAATCCCCAAACTGCCTCCACCTGAGAAAAAAGGAGAGCCAGCCTACATTCATGGGTTTCGAAGTGTGGCCCCCAGACCAGGGCCATCAGCATCGCTTGATGGTACCTGATGGTACAGATTCTCATGTGCCATCCCAGAACTACCAACTCAGCAATATGTCATTTAGCAAGCCCCCTAGATGATTCTGAAAAATGTGGATGTCTGAGAACCATTTTAGGAGGAAATGTGGAAATAGACAGAGCCCAAAATATCCAACTCTGCTCAAGCAGGTGTCAAGAATGCCTTAAAAAGAGAATAGCTGAAGGCAACAGGCTAGTGCTGGCCTCATTCTTACCATTTCCTTAATCACTTGGATTTCTTCACTCTTGACAAGTGGTTTCATGTAATGGAAAAAGAACATGGTTAAGAATTCTGGTCCCAGCCACTGCTGTGTTGTGCTTCCAATAACAGGGGGTTCTGCCAAAGCGATGATTCTGAAGGAGGGGTGGATGGGAAAAATTGATCTAAAAGGGAACAAAATTTTCAAAAAATAGAACATTTCATGTTAGAAATTAGGTCATGGTAGCTAAAGCCTAAACAATAATGAGGCTATATAATACAGTCAAAACTCTTATCCAAAAAACAAGCTTTACAAAAAAAGTCAGGACCTTCTGTTTTTTAAAATATTTTTTGATATTGAAGTATTGTTGATGTGTAATGTTGTGTTAATTTCTGCTGTACAGCAAGGCGATTCCACTGCACATATATACATTCTTTTTGAAAAAATATCAGTTTCCATTATGGTTTATCATAGGACACTGAATACAATTCTCCGTGCTATCTAAAAACCTAAGATTAAAACAAAAGAAGTCTCAGCAACTGCTAATATAGGATGTTACATATCCACTGATGAAAACTCCATCCCTGGCACAAACTAGTGTTTTGGATTTGTTGTTATGCCTACAGTACATTTTCTCCAGACGGGATTAAGATGGTGCAATAGAAGGACTGGAACTCACCTTCTCTCATAAAAACAACAGAATCACAACTCAATGCTGAACAGCCTTCGACCAAATGCACTGGAAACTACTCCAGAAGACAAAGAAGAGGCCACATCAAGATGGAAGCTACCAAGTCCAGCCACCCAGTGCTGGTCGCCCCTAGCCAGCAGGGAGTAGCTACAGAAGATCGGAGCATCGCCCCATCCCATATAACAAAAGGCTGGAATGATAGGTTCCCAGGAGGATGAGACAGACCCCCCTCCTCCACCCTCAAATGTGATTATTCACATGGAGACCTGCTGTGGACATGAGTACCGCCCAGCATAAGATCTACACCCTTACCCGGAATGTGGAGCATAGAATAACCACCTACAAGGATTCACTGCCCTCAGTCAGGGACTCGACGCCCTACCCCTCCCTTGACCTTTCCTTCCTCCTTCATCGTTCCCGCCATGAACTCCATCCAGCCACAGATTCCTGCCACAGATCCTTTACAAGCTTAGCACTTTCTCACAGTCAGGGCTGGTGCCATCCTGAGCTCAGCCTGTGTGCCTCTGATGCCTTCATAAATCTCTTTTGCTTTACCAAAAAAAAAGAAAAAAAAATTCTCCATAGTCCCTTGAAACCAAATCCCACATAGTCCATATATAGGTTCCCTGCCGTTACTCAGAATCTCCTGTTTTTCAAGGAACCCCCTCTGCATCAATCACAGAAAGACCAAGAAGTATGATCCAGGATGAGACTTTTGACAATACAGAAAATTTAAGCAGTGTAAGGGATTGGATTAAAATTAAAATTTGAATTGGCAATAAGAATATTTAGGTCTTAAAAAGGTAGAGAAATGTTAACTTTTATATAATTCACCCTTCTGTCACTTTATTATTATTATTTTATTTATTTTTTTTTTCTGGCCACATCCCAGGGCCAGGGATCAAACCAGAGCCACAGAAGTGACAAGGCAGGATCCTTAACCTCTAGGCTACCAGGGAATTCCACCCTTCTGTCATTTTATAGGAAACAATATGCCTTTTAAAGTGACCTCTTCGATAAATCTTTGCTAAGGAATCTGAGCATACAAATAACCTAGGCCACACGGGGGAATAAGATAAGACTTCCCAGGGTTTGTGAAATGACTTGAGTAGATTTTGAAGACGCTAGAAGCTCTTTATCATGATCTAATCATGGGTGATATAGTCAAGTTCTTATCAATTCTCAAAAAATACCCTTGCAAATATACCTTTGGAGGGTTATCTCATCCTTGCTGAGAAAGGAGAGATGAGACTCAAACACTTGCCAGGATCTTCAGAAAAATAAAAACAAAGGGACATAAATGGCATTGCTTCGCTGCCGTTAACTATTACCATAGAACTCAACAATTAAGTGAGCAGCAAGAATATCAGGAGATAGGACACGTGGAGAGAGAATCAGATAAATACTCTGAAGATCTCACATGAAAAGAAGTCTGCCCAATACAACATGTAAGGATACTGAGTCCCTGGCTGTATGGTCTATCATTTAAGGGGGCCACAGCATAATTTGCAAACCAGGCTAAAGCAATTTTTAGATATGACCATATATATATATATATTTCTTGGGCCGCTCCCGCGGCATATGGAGGTTCCCAGGCTAGGGGTTGAATCGGAACTGTAGCCACCGGCCTACGCCAGAGCCACAGCAACGCGGGATCCGAGCCACGTCTGCAACCTACACCGAAGCTTATGGCAACACCGGATCCTTAACCCACTGAGCAAGGCCAGGGACTGAACCCGCAACCTCATGGTTCCTAGTCGGATTCGTTAACCACTGAGCCACGACGGGAACTCCTAGATATGACCATATTTAGAGTCTGGGTGAATTCATAAAAAGTACCAAATATCATTTTATGTCTCTAAGAAGAAAAAAAAAAAGGAAAGACTTATAGATATTCAAGCATGGCATGAGGATGATCCATCCAGAGGGGGTGGTCTAGGAAAAGATGACAACACGGATGGTGCCTGAAAGTCCGGAGGAGAACATGATCGCTCAGGATTGCTAGCAGTTCAGTAGTCATATGACAGAACCTGGACAGAGAAAATTCTCTGATTTAAAGGCTAAAAGGGAAGGTCATTTCATTTTCCACTTCTGCTCAGTGGTTTGCTATAATCCAGAAGAGTCTGCTTCATGGCCCAGCCACAGATGTTAGCTTCATCCTTGATCCTCCTCTCTCAGCTGGGAGGAAAGAGGGTGGGAGAAACACAGAGCCTGCGTATTTGTGCTCTGCTGCAGATACAGTCTTTAACTCAAGACAGAGAGGGATACTAAATTCAGGCACCACCAAAGCCAAAATCCAGCAGGCAAGCCGAAAGGGGAAGTCCAGTTTACATCCTTGAACCCACAGGTCAGGAAATAGGTGCCACAGTTGAGCTGTAAATCTAGTCCCACAAGAACAAGTCCCATGAAAGCAAGCTAGTTGGTTTACACTTACATAGGCGATGGTCATTGCTTCTGAGGTACCTCGTGTGTGGCTTGCTTGCTCTTTGGTGCTGATTCTAGCAGAGAACCCAAGTGAGCTGGTCCATTTTTAAGCAAGCAGTTTCTGGGAGTTCCCACTGTGGCTCAGTGGTAACGAACCCAACTAGGATACATGAGGATGTGGGTTCGATCCCTGGCCTCCATCAGTGGGTTAAGGATCTGGCATTGATTGCCCTGAGCTGTGGTGTAGTCGGCAGCTGCAGCTGTAGCTCTGATTCTATCTAGCCTGGGAACTTCCATGGGTGCAGCCCTAAAAAAAAAAAACAAAAAAGTGAGCGGTTTCTGAGGGACCTCATGGGTCAGGCAGAGAAGCCTATGCTGACTATACAAACAGGCATCAAAACTACTGAAAAACAGGATGAGAAGGACCTTTTTGTTTGCTAGGTTCTCCGCAAAGCCTTCCTTACATATAAATAGGTCCTATGGAAACGCATTTCCTGATGATGTGAGGTTCTCCACGTCTGGAAGTCAGAGCGCAGAGTATGCCTGAGGATTGGCCACGGACTTTCAGGTGATCTGACAGACTGGTGGGGAATACAGAGGCTTCTGAGAAAGTGGGAATAATTGAGAATCAGGAAACACGCACTCTTAAAATTGAAAATCGAGGGTAACTTCAATTTTACTAGAATGTAACAACAAATAACAAATGAAACTAAAGGTACAGATTAACATCGGATAAACAGATATTACTATATAAAGAATGAAAGCTTGAAAAGCAAAAGGATCTTTTAAAAAGACTTAAAAGATTAAAAGATGGGGGGGGGTCAATGTATTTGTTTGAGGGTGTAAGTTTTTAGGGAGGAAGGTACTTTCCAAGGCTCCTCAGCAATAAAAAGAATGAATTATCAATACACGTAACACGGATGATCTCAAAAGAATTATGTTGAGTGAAAGAGCCAGGCCCCCAAGAGTACATATTGTGTGATTCCAATTATATAAAGCTCTAGAAAATGCAGGTTATATAGAATAACGGGAAGCAGATTCCTAGGGGTGGGAGAGGAGGGTGAGAAGGGACAAGGGAGGGATTACGAAGGGGTCTGAGGACACTTTGGGGATCCCAGCTGTATTAATTCTCTTGATTGCCGTGATGGTGTCAGAAGTGTATAAAAATAGCAAACTGGACACTTTAAACAGGCAGTTTTTAATACGTCAATCATACCCCAACAAAACTATTAACAAAAGACTTCAATACATTTCAATCTCTTGAAGGAAATGATAGGCCACATTTGAACTTGAAGCAATGATATCAAAGCTTTTTATAAAGATATTACATGAACCAGAAGAGGATTCTGTAATGCCTTCCACGCTCTAATTCTAATGTTCCATCTCAGAATTTAGAGGGTATGCAGTTCTGTACACTGTCCATGTTTTCCCTTTGTTGCAATGGAGCAAAGTGCACGGACCCATTCCTAACTCATCTTTATACCACACAATGTCTGGAAGACAGCAGATGCTAAATACGAGCAAACGAGTGAACAAATAAATATACGGTTGCTGTTAAAAACCATCACTGCAAGAAAATTTTTGAAGACCTTTGGTGGCAAGAACAAAGCAAAGATAAGAGAGAAGAACCGAGAAAAATGATTTCCCATCCAAAAGTAGAGCAGCTTAGTCTAAAGCTGGTCTTGAATGAATTTTTGAAAGACCGTGCATTCTCATATCAAATATTTGATACGTTTGTGAATCAACACAAAAAAACTCACTACACACAATAATAAGTAATTAGACCCTTCATAGGCACAGAGCTTAGAACATTTCTTTGACCATAATAATGTCTAAGATTATTTTACAAAATCAGAATTTGCTTAAGGCTCTTTAAGCATCAAACACAAAGACTTTGCCATAATACCATACATCTACCTAGAATTTTGTTAAAAAAAATTTTTTTTTTTTTTTTTGCCTTTTTTTAGGGCTACAACCACAGCAATATGGAGGTTCCCAGGCTAGGGGTCTAATCGGAGCTACAGCCGCTGGCCTATACCACAGTTCACAGCAACCATGGATCCTTAACCCACTGAGCGAGGCCAGGGATCGAACCCGCAACCTCATGCTTCCTAGTCAGATTCGTTTCTGATGCACCACGATGGGAACTCCAGAATTTTGTTAAAAATTTACATGGCCGAATTTTCCAGCAAAGAGATCCTGAGATTTCTGAGAGAGGTAGGAAAGAATGCTCAAATCCTAAGCAGCTTCAAACATGAGTAAGAGTAAAGGGTGCAAGGACTCCAGCTGACTGAGGATTATGCTTCACTGTCCAGGTGTGATTCACAACTGATTCACAAAAACTGGGAGATTATAAACTGTTTTCAATCTTGAATCACCATTGATAAAAGTGCAAATGAAAGCATACAACTGAGACCACGCCCTGAGGCTTTACTGCATCCCTGAGATAACCAGAAGCCTTTCCTTGGTAAAATAAACTATTAGTCATTCACAGAAATGCTCATTCCCCCACCCCCCCCATCAAGGCTCTGGTCAACAGCAGGAAGAGACACATTTAGAAGCCTCTAGTATTTGTACACCTCCTTTCCCCAAAGACGTTTTCTTGCCACAGGAAGCAGTTCTATTTTGGTCCTTATTTCCTGTGAGAAATGCAGGCATGGTGTTGGGTTTGCGTGGACACCAGGCTATTTCTAACTACCACGTCCACAGTGTTCCTGGGGTCTTGCAACAGAAGGAGACGCCAACGTTTTCTTCAACTCTTTCCAAGGGCACGTTAGCTATGTCATTACCTGCAAAGAATACCTGCAGAGCACTATGGAAACGATGAAGGTATATGATCTTGGTGAAGAACTAGAACACAGTGAAGGCCCACAAAGGAGTCAAATATAATTGTATAGAAACTAGGTTTCACACTATGAAGTTGAAAGGCTTGGTGGCCCACGGCTAGTAGCTGCTAATTATGAGACCCAGTGGTAGCAGACTTGTCATGAAAAGGCAAAGTATGCCTAATTAGTAGGTTCCTCAAAGGAAACGTTGCTGGCTCAGAAAGGTATCTAAAACTGGATTAATAGAACTACTTTACCTTGATTTTTCCAGAATTTATTCTAGGTTTCACATGTATTCATTATTCCAAAATGTTTACTCAGTGATCTACTAGGTGCCAGGTATTGGGACATTTGAAACAAAGAGCTGAAGTACAGAGCAAGACAGAGTCTGGACAACATTCAAGTCCTAGGTTCCAGTTGTTTCTGGAGGCCCAAATGCAAGCTCTCCCTTCTTTTGAACATGTGAGATAACCTAAAATTCCTTTTTGCCACAATTTAAGTGGTTTTTGTTGTTGTTGTTGCTATTACTTGTAACTAAAGGATTCCTGCCAAACGCCAATACAAAACTCGTTCTTATCTGAAAGCTAAAAGGTGTTTTAATTTACCACACTGGGTCAGAGGCAAAGAAGCTTAAATCTGACTTCTCTTCATTCTCCCTTTGACCTTTCTCTCCATCTCAAAAATCCCCCACAAAGATCAAAGCATTAATAGCTGAGTTTATTTAAAGATGAAGCGAAATAATAATCACTTTGCTGAACTTCAATTCTGTGCTTACATACAGAATAAAAGGATAGATGACTTGGGTTATGAATTTCTAATTTATAGTTCATCCGCTAATGCCAAAAAGGACATATTAGATATGGACAATATAGAGGATCAACAAATGCTAGATAATAGGTCTCATTATTTACAAGAATAACTCATGAAACAAATTGATTTTCTCACAGAGTACAAATTTCCCACTTTTTATGCTATGCTGTGTCCTTTCAGTCAAGCTGCCTGTTCTCCATCCAAGGAATACAGCCTTGAAAGAAATAGTCAAGTGGCTTAAAGGAAGACTCTAGCCTATGACAACCCTAAAAGAGAATGTATTCATTCTCAGAAAGACAAATGTCAGCTACAAAATTGG
The DNA here is from genome assembly GCF_054392235.1 of Sus scrofa. Lineage (NCBI taxonomy): Eukaryota > Metazoa > Chordata > Mammalia > Artiodactyla > Suidae > Sus > Sus scrofa. The sequence continues at coordinate 25,658,001 of NC_139393.1, read as the reverse complement.
AGCAAGGTTAATCAGGAAAAGGTAAAGAAATTTACCAATAATCCATGGGAGTTCCCTTCGTGGCTCAGTGGTTAATGAATCCGACTAGTATCCATGAGGATGCAGGTTCAATCCCTGGCCTCACTCCATGCGTTAAGGATCCAGCATTGCCGTGAGCTGTGGTGTAGGCTGCAGATGCAGCTCGGATCCTGTGTGGCCGCTGTAGCTCCAATTTAACCCCTAGCCTGGGAACTTCCATATGCTGTGGGTGTGGCTCCAAAAAGAGCAAAACAAACAAACAAAAAAGTGAGTCTCATCTCACTAACAATCCATACCATCAGAATGTGACAGATTCTATAATGGGACTGTGTTTAACTACAAAATTGAGAAAAACTGTTCACAGTCATAAGAAAATAGTGTGTTTCTCAAATTTAAAAAAAAAGGAGGAATGCTGATTAGGAAAGGAATTAGGCTTTCACCTAGTAGAAATATTTCAGATGGAGAGCAGAATCAATTTTTAGACTCTCACCTCTGGAAAGTCAATCAAGTCTGGGCAAAATGACAGAACGTAAGAGAGAAAAAGAGGTTCAGCCCCTTCTTCAGGAGATTCAACATCTAACTGATGAAAGTTGCAGAAAGAGACCAAAGGAAACCAGAGAGTGGTAGTGGAGAGAGATTAAAGTGAGGTATTTATGCTACAAGTAAGAAGAACAACATGCCTGGATTAGGACAAGCCAGAACACACCACAGGAGAAAGATGAAAGGGACGGAAGGTAAAATTGACAGAATACCTGATGTGCCGGAATGTGCAGAAAAGAGATGCAGACAACAGAGAAAGTGTCTGGAATGCAAAAGTGATACACAGAAAACAGGGTTGGGGAGAGATGATCAAGGCGGCAGAAGAAGGAAGCTGAGCTCAACCCCCACCCCCTTATCACCATGAACACATCAAAACTCCAACCATGGAGTTCCTGTCGTGGTGCAATAGAAACAAATCCAACTAGGAACCATAAGGTCTTGGGTCGATCTCTGGCCTCGCTCATTGGGTTAAGGATCCAGCATTTCCGGGAAGTGTGGTGTGGGTCACAGACTTGACCTGGATCTGGCATTGCTGTGGCTGTGGTGTGGGCCGGCAGCTGTAGTTCTGATTAGATCCCTAGCCTGGGAACTTCCATATGCCTCTGGTGCGGCCCTAAAAAAAAAAAAATATATATATATATATATGTATGTGTATATATATATATATATATATATATATATATGTATATATATATGTATATATATAAGCACACGTGGAGCAATTCTCACTGAAAACCAACTGGACACTGGCAGAAAGACTCCTAGACAACCAAGCCTGTAAAGAAAGATTCATACAGGAGTTCACAGATTAAGAACCAAACATAGTGTCCATGAGGATGCAAGTCTGACCCCTGGCCTCATTCAGTGGGTTAAGGATCTGGTGTTGTTGCAAGCTGTAGTGCAGGTTGCAGATGCATCTCTGATTTGACCTGGGAACTTCCATATGCCAAGGAAAGAAAGGAAGGAAGGAAGGAAGAGGGGAAGGAAGAAGTTGGGTAGGAAGATAATAGAAGCCATCAGCTTGGGACCTAGGCCCCCAGGAGGGGACACAGAAGAGCAGTGGGATTACACAGACTCAGGGATCTTTCCTGGGGAGTGAGCAGTTTGAAACCCTTACTAGGCATCCCAGTCCTAGGTCTGACTATGAGAGGACAAGTCCTCTTAGCCAGCTTAAAAACCAGTGGGACTTATAGGAGGGCTCTAAGAAAACTAGTCTCAGCTTGGTGAAGAGGGCAAACACATTTGCTTACGCCTAGGAAGAAGGTGGAGAAAGTAGACTGAAACTAGCTGGGGTCTAGCTGGTTTCCACCGACTGTCCCAGGGCTCATCCCCGCCGATGTGAAGCACTTGCTCCAGCTCCTCTAGCTCCATCACCATTCCACACTAGGTAGAAGCCTGTCGTTCCAAAGGAGAGTGCACAGTCGGGGGGGATGGAGCCAGCTCAGACACAGCACAACATCCAAAAGGGTGAGGGTGACCATTATTGGTATTTGTGGAGGTGCCAAATCAGGAGCAGCTTAGACATCTGACTAGTGTGCTGAGACCACCCCAAGCCAAGTGCATGCTCTGGCCTCTCTTGTTCCAGTGCCACTCCCCTCTGGGCAAAGATGTTATTGTTGGGAGGGGGAGGGAACACACTTAGAGGGAATGAAACGAGCTCACACCTGACCCTCAGAACTTCTGCTCTAGCACCTTGAGACCCAATCCTGATTCCAATAGGGTGGTGACAGCCATTTAGAATGGAGAAGCCATGGCTCACACCTGGTTCTGGCTCTAGCCCCTCCATCATTAGCCTCACCTTCCAACAAGGTGAAAGCTGTCAGCACACCCTAGGGTAAAATGTGATCCATGTTCACTTCAGGTCCAGCTCTCCCACCAAAGCCACCGGGCACACAGGGACTGCATAGGGACACTCCCACACAGGAACATCCCTTCAAAACTGGGAAAGGTAACTGTTTTACCTCTAAATAGTGACAGATAAGGTTAATAAGCAAAATGAGAGGATGGAGGAATTTGTTCCAAATGAAAGATTAAGGAAAAAAACGGAGTTCCCGTCATGGCGCAGTGGTTAACGAATCCGACTAGGAACCATGAGGTTGCGGGTTCGGTCCCTGCCCTTGCTCAGGGGGTTAACGATCCGGCGTTGCCGTGAGCTGTGGTGTAGGTTGCAGACGCGGCTCGGATCCTGCGTTGCTGTGGCTCTGGCGTAGGTCGGTGGCTACAGCTCCGATTCAACCCCTAGCCTGGGAACCTCCATATGCCGCGGGAGCGGCCCAAGAAATAGCAACAACAACAACAATAATGCCGAGGGAGTGGCCCAAGAAATAGCAACAACAACAACAATAATGCCGAGGGAGTGGCCCAAGAAATAGCAACAACAATAACAACAACAAAAAAAGACAAAAAAAAAAAAAAAAGGAAAAAAACCCTGAATAAATAACTATTGAAACAGAAATAATTTAGCAGAGAGACTCCAAAACATTAGCAATAAGAACGCTAACTGAACTAAGCAAAAGAATAAATGAACAACGTCATAATTTTAAGAAGAAACTAGAAAATATAAAAAAGAACCAATTGAAGCTGAAGAATATAACAACCGATATGCAAAACACACTAGAAGGAATTAACAGCAGACTAGGTGATACAGAAGAACACATAAGTGATTTTAAAGATAGAATAATAGAAATCACACAGAGAAGCAAAAAGAAAAAATTTAAAAACGAAAACAGTTTAAGGGCCTTCTTGTACAACATCAGGCATACTAACATTCACATTATAGGGGACCCAGAAGAAGAGACAGGGAAAAGGGTTCAAAAGTGTATTTGATAGAATTATGGCTGAAAACTTCCTGAACCTGAAGAAGGAAACCGATATCCAGGTACAAGGAGCATAAAGACTCCCCATCAAGATGAATCCAAAGACACCCACATTTAGACATATCGTAATTAAAATGGCATAAAAGAGAATTCTATAGTAAGCAAGAGAAAAAGAGTGTCACATACAAGGGAACCTGATTCTTCTGTAGAAACTTTGCAGACAAGAATGAAGTGGCATAACACATTTAAAGTGATGAAAGGGAAAAACCTACAACCTAAGATAGTCTACCCAACAAGATTATTATTTAGAATTGAAGGAGTGATGAACAATTTTTAAGATGAGCAAAAACTGAAAGAGTTCATCAATACTAAACCAACCCTAACAGAAATTATAAAGGGTCTTCTGCAGGTAGAAAATAAAAGGCTTTAACAAGAAGCAAGAATTTACAGGAAAGGAAAAACCCCACTGGTAAAGGCAAATATATAATAAAGGCTATGGATCACTTAAATAAACTAGCATTAAGATTAAAACACAAAAAATTATAACATCAACTATAATTATAATAAACAGTGAAGAGACAAACATGAAGATGTAAAATATGACATCAAAAACACAAAATGTTGGAGAGGGCAGTAAAAAAGTTGACTATTGTAGAATGTGTTTGAACTTGAATGACTATCAGTTTAAAATCAGGAGATATAGGTCACTAATACGTCTCTGTGTAGTAACAAGAAAAGAAAAGAAAAGAAGGTTACTTCTTCCTCTGTCTTATAGCATAATCTACATCTCTAACGCTGAAAAGCTGCATTGTAATTTTTATTTATGTATCTACTTCTCTTTATATGTAGGCAGTAATTAACTTTAGGACAAACAAAACACATGTAAAAGGACACCTAACTGTAGTGTACTGATTGGCTCGGCTGTGTATAGTCCTCTGCCATGACAACAATGCAAACACTGAATGAAGCTGTAAACAAAATCACTACCTAACACTTAGGAAGAATGGGATATAAGAAGTATGTATGCATAGTTGAAAGAGGGATGGTGAAAGAGATAAACTGTAATTTTTCCTTAGTAGGAAATCAATAGATATTGCCCAACACTGAAAAATAAATCAAGAAATGTCAATGAAAATATATTGTTTAGTGGTATGAAAGTAGACATCAAAAGGAAGAGCTCAGGAGTTCCCGTCGTGGCTTAGCAGTTAATATATATGACTAGCATCCATGAGGTTGCGGGTTCGATCCCTGGCCTCGCTCAGTGGGTTAAGGATCTGGCGTTGCTGTGGCTGTGGTGTAGGCCAGCAGCTACAGCTGTGATTTGACCCCTAGCCTGGGAATCTCCATATGCCGCAAGTGTGGCCGTAAGAAGCAAAAGACAAAAAACAAACAAACAAACAAAAAACCAAAAGGAACAGCTCAGAGTTGAGAGTGGTAGCCTCTGAGGAATGGGAAATGGGAAAGCATCCCAGGACAGATAACAGGAGACTGTTATTTTTCATTAAAAGCCTTGGCAAAACTATCTGGCTCAAGTTTCAGGCATATTTAACAATGACAAACAAACAAACAAAAAAAAACCCACTCAGAGTTTCCAGTGCGGCTCAGTGGGTTAAGAACCTGACATAGGATCCCTGAGGATTCGGGTTCCATCCCTAGGCCTCGCTCAGTAGGTTAAGGATCCAGTGTTGCCTCAAGCCGCGGTGTAAGTCACAGATGCAGCTCGGACCGTGGTGTTACTGTGGCTGTGGTATAGGTCTGCAGGACCCCTGGCCCTGGAACCTCCATATGTTGTAGGTATGGCCTTAAAAAGAAAAAAAAAAAAAAAAAAAAAAAAAAAACTCAAACAAATATTAAAAAACAAACATAGGAAACCAAGCAGGGCTATGATCTGTCCCCACCTATTCAGAATGACTTCTGGAGAAAGAACTGAGCCTGGTTTCTATTCATGGGAGGATGAAAATCAACCGTGATGAAGACATTTTGAGAAGAAAGCACTGCTAACCAGCCTGAGCCAAAAAACACAATGCTCAGGGCCACTTTGTTCCTAAAAGTGGCTTCATCTGCAAAACTGCCTGTGACCACTAGGGAGAATCTGGATTCTTTTCACAGAAAAGGGTTGTCATTTCCTGGACCCTTGGCTAGAAGACAATGCTCCTCAAGTCCTAAAGGAAACTGATGGGCAGTCTTGCTGCTGCGCAATTGCTTTGATTCATCTCCTTCGAAATACAATTGTTCCCCAGCAGCTGAATCACATACAAGTAATGTCCAAGAGTTGAATGTTATAAGCTCAAGGTATGATAGGAGAGGGGTAAATACATGCCTCCCTAAAGACTGAACCAAACCATTCACTGGGCTAGAGGAGTTTGATGATACACACCTCAGAAGCGCAAATAGCTGTGTAGCCAAGTGAATTTTTAAATAACTTATACAGAGATAGTAAGGAATTTAACATGTCTTCTCTATGAAAAAATTCCAGGGAAATTTTTAAAAATTCTCCTTAAAACATAATCAGAATAAAAAATATACATAATTATCATTTGTAAGATTTTATCATTTTAAATGTGGCAGTGGAGTTCCCATGGGGGCTCAGTGGTAATGAACCCGACTAGGATCCATGAGGATTGAGGTTCAACCCCTGACCTCAGTCGGTGGGTTAAGGATCCAGCATTGCCGTGAGCTGTCATGTAGGTCGCAGTTGTGGCTCTCCCATTCGAGCCCTAGCCTGGGAACTTCCATATGCTGCAGGTGTGGCCCTAGGAAGCAAAAAAAAAAAAAAAAAAAAAAAAAAAGGCAGCAAGTGCTTTGTGGAAGTGGGGCGGAGTGGCTGGCTTCAATTAAATAAGTGACTAGGAATTCCCCAGAGCAACAATCTCTAATTATGTAAAAATATCCATGGAAATGTAATGAGACAAAAAATTACTGATAATTGCCAAACGTCCTCTAAAGCAAAGTATAGTGGGTGTGGCAGAAAGAACTATTTTCTTTCAAACGTCTTAATTTGAAAATTTTCAAACAGAAAATCTGAAAGAGAATATGCACACCCATACACCCCTCCCCGAGAGTTCACCAATTGTTAAGGGTTTATCACTTTGTGTTCTCATTTTCCCTTGTTCTTCATAAAGAAGCCACTCATCGTGTCTCTTTTTTCCCCCTGAAACATTTGAAAGTAAGCTGCAGACATCTTTTTACTTTATCCCTTAAATATTTCAGCATGCTGTCTCCTAGGAACAGAAACACTCTCCTCTGTTAAACAAAAAAATACGTATCAATAAACAGAACTAAGTAGTTGGTAGGCCAGAAGGGGGCGCTCTCATGCCCTATGACAATGGCAGAGCCAACTGGAAGAAGAAATGCCTTCTCTTCTTGCCCCAGCAAGAGTTCAGCCAATGAGAGACTGTCAAGACTCAGCCAATGAAAAGCCACCTTACTTTGAACTCTTAATTCCTTCGATGGACACTTGATTTCCTCTACCTCTCTCAACTTCCTTTTTCCCTCTTTTAAAAAGAGTCCTTCCTCCTCTCCTCCTTGGGTGGGACCTCACAAGACGTGCCCCGGTTAGAGACCCCCAGTTGCAGTTCTTTGCTGATCTCCAAAAAAACCCATTTTTTTTGCTGGAGAAATGACTGGAAGTGTATTTGTTTTAGGTCAACACCTTCACAAACACAATGCCATTATAATTAAGGAAATTGAAATTGAATATTAATTCAATAGCTTGTCATATTTCTCAATTGTCCCCAAATGTCTTATATTTCTGTTTTCATTCCATTTCTGGATCCAGGAGCCAATCCAATCTCTTACATTGAATTTGGCTGTTACAGATCTGGAAGGAATGTTTAAATAAGCTACAAAGGGTAATCCTGCATTAGGAGGCATACACCAGAAATAACTGATCATTTCCTAGGAGGGTAGGCCCAGTTAACTGTGAGGCTCTTTTTTTTAAATTATTTTTCCTGAAGTGACACAAAGGTTTGGGCCAAAACTGAATCGTTTGGACAACAGAAGAGGGATTAACTTCTTAAAACTACACTCTCATAAAAAGTTTAAACACTTCTGTATGAGTAAGGCTGAAAGAGCAAAGTACATCTTTTTTTTTCTTTCTTTTTCTTTCTTTTTTAATATTCCTTTTACAGCCGCACCTATGGCATATGGAGGTTCCCAGGCCAGGGACTGAATCGGAGCTGCAGCTGCCACCCTACAAGCACAGCCAAAGCAGCACCAGATCCGAGCCACATCTGTGATCTCTGCTGCAGCATGCACCAACACTGGATCCTTAACCCACTAAGAGAGGCCAGGGATCGAATCCCCATCCTCATGGACACTGTGTCGGGTTCTCAACCCGGTGAGCCACAGTGGGAACTCCATCTTAGCTAGCCAACTCAGGTCTTGAGAAGTGCCAAAATATGATCTTGTCTAGGTCGCCAAATTATCAAGCCGTTCAAAGTTATCTGGGCTTGACCCTAGGTTTAAAAGGATAATTTTCTTCACAGGTACACTTGACAAAATTACCTCTTCTGGAGCTGCTCATCAGACATCTGCAGCTCCTCCTTTAAACGCATATACCTGTCTTCTCGCAGCAGCCTAGAGCCATCATAGAGGCTTAACTCTCGATCATGGATCAACCTAACGGAGTAGGAGAGGCAAGGAAACCATCAGTATTGAACACAGGAGTTACTACAGGTAGAATCAGTTAATATTTTAATCATGTCAATTATTACTGGCAATTGAGTCTAACAGTTTCGTTAAATGCACCTTTCGAAATCTCAAGTTGGTTAGGGCTGTTATAGTTGGCAAAACTGTTGGTTTCTGTACTGGAAGGCAGTTGTCATGGTTACTGGAGGGGAGGAGGAGGAGGAACTGGGAAGGAGAAGGAGGAGGGAGATGAAACAGCTGAATGAGTGACGCAGGAGAACCGAGAGATAAATATTAGTGAACAAGCCAGTTGGCACATACTGCTAATGTAAGTCATTAAGGCATAGTATTATCAAAATATTTCTATCTTTGCAATTACAGGACTTAAAATATCTAATGACATTTTTTTTTTTTCCCTTGGCACATGTAAGTTCCCAGGCCAGGGATTGAATCTGAGCCACAGCTGCCACCTACGCCGCAGCTGCAGCAACACTGGATCCTTTTAACCACTGTGCCTGTCTGGGATCAAACTCATGCTTCAACAGCAACCCTGGGCGAAGCAGAGACAATGCCAGATCCTTAACCCACTGCACCCAGTGGCTGGAAGCAGTGGGACCTCCAAGGCATCAGTGATTTTTTTTTTTTTTTTTTTTAGGTCTTTTTGCTATTTCTTGGGCCGCTCCCGTGGCATATGGAGGTTCCCAGGCTAGGGGTCTAATCGGAGCTGCAGCCACCGGCCTACGCCAGAGCCACAGCAACGTGGGATCCGAGCCGCATCTGCAACCTACACCACAGCTCACGGCAATGCTAGATCGTTAACCCACTGAGCAAGGGCAGGGATTGAACCTGCAACCTCGTGGTTCCTGGTTGGATTCGTTAACCACTGAGCCACGATGGGGAACTCCGCATCAGTGATTTTTAAGCCTGGATCCCACAAGGAGATTCCAAGGTTGAGAACCTGAGAAACATTAGCTTTGCATAATACCTGGTGCAGAGTAAGTAGTCAATTGACACTAGTTGTTGCTACTACTGCTAGTAGCTAGTAGGCTACTACTCAGCCTAAGGGGCAAGAGATAGCCTATAAAAAGGGGGCAGTAATATTTCATTTGTGTTTGCATTTGCCTGTTTAGAAAAGAAAAATCCTGTAAATCTATGGAATGTTTATGGTAAATTACTGAAAGTTTGTGATTATCATTTTTAAAGGCTCTCAAGTCAGGAGTAACACAATGTTTGTAGATTCTATCATTATACTCAGAATCTGCATTTTTGTCAAGGGATAGTTAGTTTGGGAACTAGACTATTCCGCTTATTTGACCTTTCCCAGCAAGTTAAAATTTAGAGGTAAAAGTTAAAAGCCAAATGTTTACTAGTGATAGAATCAACAAACAAACAAAACAATGGTATCATTAATCTCCCAAAGTGACACAAGATGTTAATATTTTCCACAAAAAGTTACCCATGACTTTCTCTCTTAACATTGAAAAGAAGTTAACTAGGAGTGTGTGGATATTTGCCCCACCTAATCTGAAATAAGACCAGCACAGGGACACAAATGTTGAAGTTTGTAAACACAGAGTGAACTTCAGCCTGTATAAAATATAATCAAACAGCATTACACAGTTTATTGCATTTATTTACTTTTCCTTTGTTAGGGCTGCACCTGAGGCATATGGAGGTTCCTAGGCTAGGGGTTGAATCAGAACTATAGCTGCTGGCCTACACCACAGCCACAGCAACATGGGATCCAAGTCATGTCTGCAACCTACACCACAGCTCATGGCAACACCAGATCCTGAACCCACTGAGAAAGGCCAGGGATCGAACCCACAACCCCATGGTTACTAGTCGGATTTGTTTCCGCTGCACCACAGCGGGAACTCCCTCTCTTATATATTGTATAAAAGGAACTATATTTTCTCTTTCAAAAAAAAAAAATCTTAGTTCTCTTGTGGTGCAATGGGTTAAGGATCCAGCACTGTCACTGCAGGAACTTGGGTCACTGCTGAGGCTCAGGTTCGATCCCTAGCCTGGGAACCTCCACATGCTGTGGGCATGGCCAAAAAAAATCCAACAAGATCAACCAATAATTTAGATCTGGATCAAAAAGGAGTTTGGGAGTCCCTGTTGTCGTTCTGGGGGTTAAGAACCTGATGTTGTCTCTGTGAGGATGCCGGTTCAATCCCTGGCCTCGCTCAGTGGGTTAGGGATCTGGCGTAGCTGCAAGCTTCAGTATAGGTCACAGATGCAGCTTGGAGCTGGTGTTGAGCTAGCTGGGGCATAGGCCTCAGCTGTAGTTCCAATTCCACCCCCATCCTGGGAATGTCTATATGCCACAGGTGCAGCCGAGAAAATAAAAAAGAAAAAGACAGACAGAAAGAAAGGAATAAAGGAAGGAAAATGGAGAGGGAGGGAGGAAGGAAGAAAGAAAAAGGAATTCATAAACAGTGAAGCTGTGACTCTGACAATCTAAAAATGTCAGGTGTGTGACACTGCATGTATCAATCCACATATATAAAGTCCTTCAAAATTACCACTTAAAAGTTTTCATTTTGGGGAGTTCCCGTCGTGGCGCGGTGGTTAACGAATCCGACTAGGAACCTTGAGGTTGTGGGTTCGATCTCAGGCCTTGCTCAGTGGGTTAAGGATCTGGCATTGCCGTGAGTTGTGGTGTAGGTCACAGACGCAGCTTGGATCCCACGTTGCTGTGGCTCTGGCGTAAGCTGGTGGCTGCGGCTCCAAATGGACCCTTAGCCGGGGAACCTCCATATGCTGTGGGAGCAGCCCAAGAAATGTCAAAAAAAAAAAAAAAAAAAAAAAATTCGTTTTTAAGCTCTTAACAGAATTTTGCCAAGGCAGTGGCTTTTCCCAAAATGTTCATTATTTGAAGTTTTACTCTACTGTGTTTACAACAATAAAAACATCTGCTCTTCTCTTTGGATATACAATTAATAATTCCTCAAGGACTATGTAACCCAGTTTAAATTAGACAATTGAGCAAGTTCCACCATCCACTGTTTACTTGGTGTGTTGCTCTGTGTGTGACTCATACGAACCTTTGTAATACAGCGAGTGTACCCGCGTTGACTCTGTGAATGCCATCCAAGAGCACCAGCTTGCCTTCCAGAGCAGCGTTTACAAGGGGTGAGGACCGCCAGGCAGTGTCTCCACTGGGAAGAGTGTATCTCTGCTGTAGCAGATCACGTGCTGTCATATCCTGAAACCATCCCCAATACCCGCCAGAGAAAATGCAGAATTAATTTTCAAGACATGGATGACAACTTATTTGGCCTCAGAGTTACCTCTAAACATTATACTCCATACAACTGGAAAGTCAGCTTTCAGCAGCTTTTTTTGGTCATTTGAGTTTTTTTGCCTATCACAAATCCACGTAATACAGTGATTTATTTTATTTTATTTTATCTTATTTTTATTTTTCCTTTTAAGGGCTGCACCCATGGCATATGGAAGTTCCCAGGCTAGGGGATGAATCAGAGCTGCAGCCACCAGCCTATGCCACAGCCACAGCAATGCTAGATCTGAACTGCATCCACGACCCACATTGCAGCTGGTGGCACAGCCAGATCCTTAACCCACTAAGTGAGGTCAGAGATCAAACCTGCATGCTCGTGGATGCTGGATGCTAGTCGGGTTCTTAACTCGCTGAACCACAATGGGAACTCCTTTTTCTCCTTTTTATCTAGCATTTTCCCCCTTCTTTTAAAATGTTCACTTGGTATCCACACAGATGATGGCAGTAATTTCCAGCCAACATTAATGGAATTTAACCCAATCAGCTTTATTCCTGAAAGGGCCCAAATGTGTAGATTCCTTTTTAAGAATTAAAGGCCCTACGAAGTCGGAGCGGGGGAGGCTTATCAGTGATGTATGTTTTCTTGCAGTTCAGTTCTCTTGAAAAACCATCACAGTGACTCATATTTAAGGAGGCTGAAAATGGAGGAAATTGAGGAGAACAGTCATCAGATGAGGTACAGGAATTGACAAACAATAGCACAGCACTTACGAGCAATTTTTTAAAGCGCGTACACAATGTGCTAGTGTTAAAACGATGTAACAGGTTTAAGCAAACTATTCATGGTAGTTGCATATAAACATCTACCTACTGTAAAAAAAAATTGGGTGTATATAATACAAATAAGTTTTTTTTTCCTACATGTGTTAATGTTGAAGACAATAGTTTCTTTTTGGCTGTCAGAACTCCGATAAATTCTGTGCCGGGTAAATTCAAACAAAAGTTCAATATTTACAGTCAATGTAATCCAAAAATTTAAAGTTCTCTGTAAATTCTTGGATACTCAACTCCAGTTTTAAGAAGATAGAAAATGAAGGAATTTGCTTATATTCACAATGGCGACAAATCTGTACTGAAATGAAGATTACAAAGTTAAGTCTTCTTCATTGTGATTTTCTCACTATCAAAAGACCATGCTGTACAGCAGGAAAAAAAAAATTGCATGGGGGAAATAACAATAGAAAAAAAATTTTTTAATTAAAAAAAAGTTCTGACTTAAGTGTAAAAGGTTTATAGTGAACCACAATGATGCTTGAAAAACAATAATATTCAAACTGAGGAAATAAAAATTCACATTTTAAGACAAGAGAAGAAAAGTGTAAACATAAATTTTTTTCTTTGGCCACTTGGGCCTCCTCCCTCCCCTCGAGCATGCCGTGGATCTGATTTATACATTCACCAGACCTCCCCAGTGGCAGAAATGCCTGCTCAACCATAAAGAGCCATTTCTCCTGGCACCAGCCATGGAACTTCTTTGCAGATAACCTTCCTTCCTCAAGCCTGTAAGGGGTCAGCTGACCCCCAACCTGCCTTGTACATGCAGACAATCTCTGGTGGACTTTATGCCCAGTACCAATATCTTTCCCTTAAAGACAGCAACTGGTACAGAATAGGCTGGTCTGATGACTGCGGAGGGGGTGGGCCACACCCAGTGGTCGGTCTCAGCTTCAATACTCATAACCCTGTTAACGTTACTGTCTATATTACTTGCATTCTGCCTATTTTATAAGATTATTGTTTGCTGCATTACCAAATGTGCGACTGAGCCTCAGATAAAATTAATGATGATGAAGTGCCGTCAAACAATCAACCAAAGATATAATTCTATAAAATCAACGACGGTAATAGTGCAGCTCTAGATTATGAGAAGCAGCAGCAACAGGGAACCAATTCTTAGACTATAACAGGCCAGTAAGACAGGCAGTCCAGAGGCTTTGGACGACTGGTTACAGAGCCAAGTCCAGGAAGAGCACATTGAGAGGCCTATCAGTGAAATCCATGCCCGACCTAAGAATGAGCATTCCTATTACTGTGGGGCAAACTGGCCACGAAATGCCTCCCAAATGTTGGTTGAAATTATGACCAAAAGGGAAGAAGGGTTCCTGTTGTGGCTCAGCGGAAACGAATCTGACTAGCATCCATGAGGATGCAGGTTCGATCCCTGGCCTTGCTCAGTGGGTTAAGGATCCAGCATTGCCCTGAGCTGTGGTGTAGATCAGAGACACAGCTCGGATCTGACGTTGCTGTGGCTGTGGTGTAGGCTGGCGGCTGCAGCTCCAATTCAACCCCTAGCCTGGGAACTTCCATATGCCATGGGTGCGGCCATAAACATAAACACACACACACACACACACACACACACACAAATCAGTGATGCTAATAGTGCAGCTCTAGATTATGAGAAGCAGCAGCAACAGGGAACCATCTCCTAGACTATAACAGACCAGTAAGATAGGCGGTCCAGAGGCTTTGGACGACTGGTTACAGAGCCAAGTCCGGGAACAGCACATCGAAAGGCCTATCAATGAAATCCATGCCTGACCTGAGAACGTGCATCCCTACTGCTGTGGGGCAAACTGGCCACGAAATGCCTCCCAAACGGTTGCAATTAAGACCACAAGGAAAGGGATTATACAATAAAGAATGTCGTCCCGCCTCCACTTCTACAAGAATCAGGTCCTGAGCCACTGCAGTCACTGGTCTACAATGCACCCTGAAAGGAATTCAGGGTGAAGATTAGAATGAGGCATTTTGTGCTCTGGGAAAACTGACAGAACCGGCCCTCCGATGGTTAGATATTTTCAGCAGGACTTTTTTATGAACCTGGATGCTTGCATCTTCCCATAGTAAAAGCACTAAAAGCACCAACTATGATGCCCGTTCCTTATGACTAGCAGCAGGCTTCTCCTGAGATGTGTGCTCGATTGCATGTACCCGCTTTGGCAAAAATCACTTATACCCTCGCTTCAGAGCTTTCTAAGAAACTGTGCCCTGGGTTATAATCCTCAGGGTGGCTCGAGGAAATTTCTCCATTTTTTTCTTATATTGACTATTGATTCATTTCGCTTTGTCATTGACAGAACTCAGTAAGTCCCCATAGCCCTCTCAAGGCCTGACTGTGACACATTATCACAATTTGGCGTAATTCTTTAATTTTATCTAATTTTTCAACCATGCATTTTCAATTCTGTGCAATTCAACCATGACTTTTAAATTCTAGGCCATTCTAAGCTGTCGACAGCGCGTGCAACAATGAAGACTAAACCTATCACCATCATCAGAGCTTCCTGAGATGGTTTATGGTGAGAATGAGCTTCTTCAGGCATGGCTATGCTACAGGACAGCACAGTGGATCACTCTTGCAAGAAAAATAGGGCAAATCAAAATAAATGTTGCTGGTTCATTTGCACAACTGAATTATGAAAAATAAAACATGGATGCACACACATATATAAACCTTTTAAAAGTTAATATAAAAACAGGTATGTTGCAAAAAAACTCTTGGCACTGATTATTCCAGAAACATAGTCACTACAGAGTTACATTGCATATTGTCCTAGAGCATAAAACAAACAGAAAACATGCTTTAGTACAATGGTTCTAAGTCAAAGATACTTGGCAGAAACAGCTGGGGGAATTTTTGGAAAATAGAGAAGCTTAGGCCTTATTACCCTGAAGATTTGAGTTCAGTCCATCCAAAGTGGGGCTTAGCACTTATTTTTTTATTCACCATCGCACAGGTGAGGTCTCAAACACCTCCCTGTGTGAAGCACTACTTTGAAAAAGAGACAATAACTTAATGTGAAACTTTGTCTCATTCATATATATTCCTTCCTTACTCTGATAGGAATTATGAGATTGCAGGAGGACATACAAAATGCATAACAGTATAATATAAATTAAAGGGTAAAAAAAAATGAAGGGAAAAAGGGAAAGACTAGGACTTTCAATTGGTATTGGTATTCAGAGAGGAGGTGGCATGAAGAAGGTATCCCAGTGATACCTGCTTTTTAGGGCCGACCTGGCAGCATATGGAGGTTGTCAGGCTAGGGGTCGAATCGGAGCTACAGCTGCTGGCCTACGCCACAGCCACAGCCACAGCAGTGCCAGATCTGAGTTGCGTCTGCGACCTACACCACAGCTCACGGCAATGCTGGATCCTTGACCCACTGAACGAGGCCAGGGATCGAACCCACATCCTCATGGATCCTGCTTGGGTTCGTTAACCCCTGAACCACGAAGGGAACCCCTACCATATTTTTTTAAATAAATCTTACTGGAGTATAGTTGATTTACAAAGTTGTGTTTTAGTTTCAGGCGTACAGCAAAGTGAATCAGTTATGCATATACAAACATCCATTCCTTTGCATATTCTTTTCCCAAATAAGTTATTACACAGTATTGAGTAGATTGTCCTGTGCTATACTGTGGTCCTTGTGCCCCAACTATTTCATATATGGTAGCGTGTACATGTCATTCCCAACCTCCTAATTTGTCTTTTTGCCTTTTCTAGGGCTGCACTGGCTGCATATGGAGGTTCCCAGGCTAGGGGTCTAACAGGAGCTGTAGCCGCTGGCCTACACCACAGCCACAGCAACTCGGGATCCGAGCCACATCTGCGACCTACACCACAGCTCATGGATCCTTAACTCACTGATCAAGGCCAGGGATTGAACCTGCAACCTCATGGTTCCTAGTCGGATTCGTTTCCACTGCACCACAACAGGAACTCCCCAGATACCATTTTAAAAGAAATGGATGGGTATTAATTTTGCAAATCTCAACTTCAGACTGCAAATAGATGGTATCTTGACCTAACTCGGCTCTTGAGTCTTGTGTGTGGGCTCAGGAAGAGGAGAGGAGAAATATAACTCTGGTGAGAGAGGTTCAGATGCCTAAGGAGCTGAAGCTAGCTAGCAGTTGGTAACACTCAAAAAAAAAATTTCAGCAGAGTAAATTCCTCAACCTCATACCAACACATCCTGAATCACTATTCTGTTCAAGATATAAAAAAGCACTGCTTCATTTTGTAGTGAAAGATGATTCCAAAGTACATTCATATCTTTTTAACTCACACAATGTCTATAACACTTGCCCCAATCAAGTAGGTAAATATCTACTAATAATGATGATGAGAAAGACAACCAGTACATGCTGCTCCTCCTTTTTTTTTTTTTTTTGTCTTTTTGCCTTTTCTAGGGCCGCTCCCATGGCACATGGAGGTTCCCAGGCTAGGGGTCTAATCAGAGCTGTAGCCACCGGCCTACGCCAGAGCCATAGCAACGCCAGATCCGAGCTGCATCTGCGACCTACACCACAGCTCACGGCAATGCCGAATCCTCAACCCACTGAGCAAGGCCAGGGATTGATCCCCAACCCCATGGGTCCTAGTCGGATTGTGAACCACTGAGCCACAACGGAAACTCCTCTTTTCAAATCTAGCAGTTGAAGACTCCCTTTTACTGACTAAAGTAAACCGAAATGGTTATTTGCTGCTACACAACAAGCAGTAACAGATCAAAAGAGTTCAAAGCTGTTAATGCCAAGCACAGCTACAAACAGAAATATTCTCTCTTTTTTTCAATCCTCAGATGGGTGGAAAACAGAAAACAGCTGGCATCTCTGAAAAGACTAGAAAAAAAGACTAGCTCCGTTCAGTTTTATCACCTCAAGTCTCTGTACACGATCTCATTAAAAAGAGCCATTCTTCATTTCTAATAGATCCATGCATTAAAATAAAAACTGTCCTAAGGGGGGAAAAACAGCATTCTCTTTAATGAAAGCGGTGGGTTTTCATAATTAAGATCCTATTGGGAGAAAAGATGAAAATTCCAGCTTTTCCTTAGAAAGATAATCGCCCCCCTTTCTGTCAGATTAGTTATAATAAGAATCATTTTCACTGGTGTGCAAGTTCTTTTCTGTTGTATGCAAGTGCAAGGACACCAAAGTAAAACTGAACTTTCACAGAACAACTGAACCTAATCGAACGTAATTAACAGGATTCTTTTAGCACAGTCTGAAAAGGGTCAGTACTACGACTTTAACATTAAGCTAATTTTAAAAATAGAGTAACAGCTCTTTCAAGTGTTTCTGACTATAGAATATTTAGGTTTTAGTACCATGAAGTTGTTTTAATATCCTTATTTAACATGGAATTGTGTGTTTGTGTATATAAAAAGTATAGTATATTTCAAATATATGTATACTATTTCCTTATTAATTCTGCCTACCCACACATCCCTAAAGCAAGCGGAAATGCAAATTTTAATGTTTATTCCCTACAAACATTTTGAAAGCATACTAATAAAAATCAAGAAAAATGGATGTCCTCACTTTTGCATATATTTCTCTTATCCTTGAAACCTTTGAACTTAAGAGAATAAAAATAGCACTAATGATATCACAGAGGCCGAACCATTTCCTCTTTCTGTGTTTCCTTAAAATTTTAAAAATAACAGGACATGAAAACTAGTTCCTTCAGAGCCACCATTGTCTAACCTTCAGCGTCTCACCTTCTCATTCAGATCCCTGGAAAACATCCACATACATCTTAAGAGTCTATGTCATTTGAATTTTGCTCTTTGATTTGCAATAGAGAAACCCTACTAAAGATAAAAATGTCCTATTAAAATGAGAAGAGGCATAACTGCACAAAATGTATCAGAGAATACACATTTGAACTCTAATGCAATTATATTCCTCAAATGTTTTCAGGATCTTTGAGTGGTATATACTAATTTTTCTGAGATTCCACTGAGAAACCCGGATAAAAGTAATTACTTTGATAAATAACGGCAAAAAGTGGTTCTGTGTTGAGTGTCTAGAATAAGATTAGATTTTGTTTTCCAAGGTATAAAATCATTCAGAAAGAGAAAATATTATAGTAAATTAATATTATAAAATCATTAAAATAGTAAAATAATTATTAAAATTTTAATAAACTTGTTTTAAATTTATTACATTATTAAAAATTTAAATAATTTTATAATATTACAAAAATTATAGTAAATCATGAATAAAGAAATCTGAGCTACCTGTTTCTTTAAATATGAATATGAGAGTAAAATTTTATATTATAAAGCATATATAATTTTTCTGGGAGAAAGTTTAAATGATTACAGCAGAAGTAGGATATTGAAGTGTATACAGAGTATGGCCTCAACCAAATTAAAAAAATACACATTTCCACCACGATTATGAACCCACACTGAGTTTCAGAAGTTGGCTTGCAAATATATATATATATATGTGTGTGTGTGTGTGTGTGTGTGTGTGTGTGTATAATATAATAAAATTTAAAATAAGTAGATAAAAAAACTAAACAAGGAACAATGAAACCAAGAAAGGTAAAGATGATACACAGAATGTATATTACAAGAAGAATCTGGAGTTCCCATCATGGCACAGTGTTTAACGAATCTGATTAGGAACCATGAGGTTTCGGGGTTTGACCCCGGTCTTGCTAAGTGGGTTAAGGATCCAGCGTTGCAGTGAGGTGTGGTGTGGGTTGCAGACGCAGCTCGGATCCTGCGTTGCTGTGGCTCTGGTGTAGGCCAGTGGCTGCAGCTCCTATTAGACACCTAGCCTGGGAACCTCCATATGCCGTGGGAGCGGCTCAAGAAAAAGGCAAAAAGACAAAAAAGACGGGAAAAAAAAGAAGAAGAATGTAATCCTTTGAACTTCTAACGCACACAAAAAATGTGACATTAAAAAAAAAGTTACAGGGAGTTCCCGTTGTGGCGCAGTGGTTAACGAATCCGACTAGGAACCATGAGGTTGCAGGTTTGGTCCCTGGCCTTGCTCAGTGAGTTAAGGATCCAGCATTACCGTGAGCTGTGGTGTAGGTTGCAGACTCGGCTCGGATCCTGTGTTGCTGTGGCTGTGGTGTAGGCCGGTGGCTACAGCTCGGATTGGACCCCTAGCCTGGGAACCTCCATATGCCTGGAGAGTGGCCCTAGAAAAGGCAAAAAGACAAAAAAAAAAATTCAGTAAAAGAAATTCCATAGAGAAAGAGATGGTCCAGATTAATCAATCCATGTATATAAGGTAGAGCTAATACAGGAACGTACCAACTGCACACCTTGCAGGCTACCCTCCGCAAAAGTTTTCTCAATCAACTTCTTTGACAGGAGTCGAAAAATACCGACCATGATGTTACTGTTCCCCGAAATGCCCCCCGAAGCATCCACTCTCTATTGCTGCTTAAAAATATCTTTCAACACATATATAAAAGACTGCAATAAAAGTGCTTTAGCTATAGGTAATAGGAATTCTCTCTCTAGGTAGATACTATTCCTTATTTTCTTATTTCTGAATGAAAAATGGACTGGAAGTTTGGGACTGAGGCGGTATATGGCATGATCGGCCAACGGGGACCTGCTGTATAGCAGAGACCTCTACCCCAGGACGTTTTGCTTATCTGAGTAAAACGTAACCCACCAGAAAATATCCTGTCGGTGGTATAAGTTCTAAGAAAATCTGGGATTTAAGGCAATAAAATAATGCACCCAGACTAACTGATGTAAGCCATCGACTTGCAATAAGGCATTAATTATGTCCATAACTATTAGCGGCAGAGTACTGCTTAAATATTGCATAAACACAGAATGTTAATAATTTTTGGGTCCCAAAATAGAAATAAAGCCATTATTTACAGTCTAAGCATGCTCAGTGAACAAAACAGAAGGCACGTTGCCAACATTCCTGTGTCATTGATGTTTGATCTCAGACAAAACAGCCTCTGTCTTTAATATATGGTAAAATTACTTGTAAACTCTTCCATGCTTCTCCCTCAAGTTCGTCTTTTAAGGAGCTATTTTTAACCTGTCACACACACAATAAATGTTTCCTCTATGTATACAATGATGACATTACAAGCCTTTCATGGTTTTGAGTTGCTCCGCTATTGATGAGAAGTTGATTTCAAATCACCTAGGGCTCTCTATCCAGTCGGATCTATTTCAGTATGATCTACTCTGGTTAAAGATTTAGTCTAGGAACATAGAACAAAATTGGTCCGATTAAAGCTAACTAGAAGTCAAGCCTACCATCTCACAAGTGACCCAACAAAAAGGACATCTTAATAAAGCCGCACAGTAAGATGTAAAGTCAAGGTCAGTGGAGGTATAAATCATGGAAAGCATTCAGCGAAGATACCCAATCAAAAGGCCTTCTACTATCCTTGCTGCAGTACGGACGCTAGGAAACCAAAAACATGATTTCTTAGGTGCCTGTGCAGCTAGGGTTGTGTACAATGACCCAGGTTCTACCAAGCACACGCAAAACTGGGAACAGCAAAAACTGGCGGTGAGCAGTGAGAGTCAAGAGGCATCCAGCCTAAGGAAACCCACTCCTCTAGAACAGCAATGCCTAACATTCTCTGCGCTCTGTCATTCCCTTTTTTTTTTTTTTCTTTTTTTCTTTTTAGGGCCACACCCCCCGTATATGGAAATTCCTAGGCAAAGGATAGAATTGAAGCTACCAGCCTACACCACAGCCACAGCAACGCTGGATCCCAGCCGCATCTGCAACCTACACCACAGCTCATGGCAACGCCAGATCCCCAACCCACTGAGTGAGACCAGGGATGGGACCCACATTCTCATGGATACTAGTCGGATCCATTTCCACTGCGCCACAATGGGGACTCCCCCCATTCTGTCATTCTTCACTGGGCAAAATCTAAATACTGTTCCCTATCTCTCCCAGAAATTCTGTAAGCTATCCAATCTCTGAAATAAATCCCTCTCAGTTTTAGACAGCTAGAATGGATTCTATTGTCCACAACCAAAACCATGACCCAAGAATAATAATATTTTAAAAGTAAGCCAACTTAACAAAAGTGTATTTAGAAATGCTCACAGATAATTAAGTAAAAGAGGGTAAGAGTGTTTTAAAAAGGCAAAAAAAAAGATAATTTATAGAGTAAAATCCCAAGACATGCAAACAAAAGAACCATATATATATATATATATATATATATTTTGTCTTTTTATCTTTTCTAGGGCTGTACCCACAGCATGTGGAGGTTCCCAGGTGAGGGGTCCAATTGGAGCTACAGCCACCGGCCTACGCCAGAGCCACAGCAACACGAGGTCCGAGCCGAGTCCTCAACCTACACCACAGCTCACGGCAACGCCAGATCCTTAACCCACTAAGCAAAGCCAGGGATTGAACCCAAAACCTCATGGTTCCTAGTCGGATTCGTTAACCACTGAGCCACAACGGGAACTCCAGAACCACATTTTTTTAATCAAATGGTACTGCAGACTTTGCTGCATTGTATCACACAGACATTTGACTCTGTTAGGAGAACAGGTGGGAAAGGAGCCATTGATTCTCGTTTTAATATATGTAATAATATTTGCCATATAATAATTAGAAACAAATAAGGTATAAAATCAAAGCTGTGGTTAAGTGTTAATAATCTATTCTGTATTCAGTAAAGACACAGGGAATAGTTACGGCATTTGATTTCCCTCAACAACACTCAAGTCCCTTCTAGTCGGCCAACCTGGAAAGTAGCACAGTTGAGGAGTTCCTGTCATGGCTCAGTGGTTACCGAATCCGACTAGGAACCATGAGGTTACGGGTTCGATCCCTGGCCTCACTCAGTGGGTTAAGGACCCAGCATT
Organism: Sus scrofa; assembly: GCF_054392235.1. Lineage (NCBI taxonomy): Eukaryota > Metazoa > Chordata > Mammalia > Artiodactyla > Suidae > Sus > Sus scrofa. Next base: position 25,636,054 of record NC_139393.1, on the reverse strand, counting down.
GCCACGAGCTGCGGTGTAGGTCACAGACTCAGCTTGGATCTTGTGTTGCTATGGCTGTGGCATAGGCTGGCAGTGACAGCTTTGATTCAACCCCTAGCCTGGGCACCTCCATATGCCACGGGTGCTGCTCTAAAAACACAAAAAGACAAAAAGACAAAAAAAAAAAAAAAGAGAGAGAGAGAGAAAAGAAAGCACAGTTGAAAGGATGGGTACAGTTTGAGGAAAGCTGAGTTTCAATCCCAATTCTGTGACTTATAATATGATAAATGGGGAAAGGGAGTAAAGTATCTTTAGAATTAAATGAGATAATGTTTGGCATTATCTGAATCTGAGTCAATTGAAGAAGCAGAATCCTAATACATTACAATCTAAATTTAACAATAAATCTAACAGTTCAGAACACTAGCAGAAGTGTAATTACCATGCTATATGACAAGAAATACTTGTCTTAGAATTTAAAGAAAAGGTAACACTGAAACAGAAACAAATAAAAATTAGTAAGGATAAGTTGACAAAGGTCAGATTTGAGCTGGTCCTGTTCAAATAATGCAAATTTTTCAAAATTTATTTATCCACTCCTTCATATTTTGACTGCCTTCTACACACAAGCCACTGTTCCAGGTGCTAAGGACACAGCACTGAAAAATAAACGTGGACCTTACATTCCGGTGTGGGAGAGAGAACAAACATAGACAAAAGAAAGGGAACAGAGGATAAGAAGGAAGGAAGGGAGGAAGGAGACTCAGACTCGTACAAAAATACCACATAATAGTCAGTGCTATACAGAAAATACTGGGTAATGTACAAGCAATTGGCTCCATGGGTCAAGGATGTTTTCTGCATGAATATTCAACTTGCAGTTTGAATGACAAAAGGCCAAATGAGGATCAGGGAAAGAGATTCCTGGCTAAAGCAAAATTCTGTGCAAAGGCCCTAAAGCAGAAAGAAGCCAGACAGATTTATGGGACTGAAAGTAGCCAATGAGACTGAAAGATAACCAGCAGACGGTTCGGCCAGGAAAGAGATGGCTAGAGAGGCAGGCATGGGTCAGATGACTTAGGGCAGTGGCTCTCAACTTTGGCTTCCTGTTAGAATCACTGAATAGCTTTTGTAAAATTCCTGAAGCCCAGGTCCCACCTCAAACCAGTTACATCAGACTCTCTAAAGGTAGGACCTGGACACTGGAAAATTTTCAGAGCTCCTTGGGTGCTTTTAATAGGCAGCCAAGGTTGGAAAGCATTGATGGGGGGTGGGCTCATAAGTCAAGACTAAGGGTTCTTATCTTATTCTAAGTGTGATGGAAAGCCATTGACAGATCTAAGCAGAGAAATGGCACGATCTGATTTCCATTCTTAAAAGATCACTCCCATTATTCTTTAGAGAATGGATTATGGAATGTAATATCTTCTAATTAAGTATCAACAAATGTTTCATACCTACAAAAGAGATTAGAAATGAAATATCATTGTAAAAAAATGTTTAAAAATAAATATCTATAAATGTTCAACCAACATAACTAAAAAATATATGAAAGAAATTAAAGACACAAATATATCCCAGGGAGTTCCCATTGCAGCTCAGCAGAAATGAATCTAATATCCATGAGGATGCAGGTTCGATCCCTGGCCTCACTTGGTGGGTTAAGGATCTGGCATTGTTGTGAGCTGTGGTATAGGTTGCAGATGTGGCTCAGATCTAGTGTTGCTATGGCTGTGGTACAGGCCAGTGGCTACAGCTTCAATTTGACCCCTAGCCTGGGAATATCCATGTGCCACAGGTGAGGCCCTAAAAATACAAAACAAAACAAAACAAAAAGATATCCCACATCCAAAGATTAGAAGAATATAGTTAAAATGTCCATACTATCCAAAGAAATCTACCAACTCAATGCAATTTCTATCAAAATTCCAATGGCTCTTTTTCACAGAAATCGAATAAACAATTCTAAAATTTGCATGGAACCATAAAAGACCCTGTATAGTTAAAGCTTTCTTGACAAAGAACCAAGTTGGAAACATCAAACTTCCTGGTTTAAAACTATATTATAAAATTATACTTAAACCAAACTGTATGGTATTAGCATAAAAACAGACACAGCATAGATCAATGGAACAGAACAAAGACCCCAGAAACAAACCCATACATATATGGTGAACAAGTTTATGACAAAGAAGCCAAGAATATATACTCAATAATGTTGTTAATAAAAAGTTTCAGTATAACTATATAGGTACATGCAAAAGAATGAAACTGGACCTTCTAAGTTACACCATACACAAAAATTACCTCAAGATGGATTAAAAAATTGAACGTTAAGACCTGAAACCATAAAACTCCTAGAAGAAAATATAGGTGGTAAGCTTTTTGACATTGATTGGTCTTGGCAATAATTTTTGGATTTGACACCGAAAGCAAAAGCAACAAAAGCCAAAATAAACAAGTAAGACAACATCAAACTAAAAAGAAAAGGTTTCCGCACAGCAAAGCAACCACCAACACAATGAAAAGGCAACCTACTGAGCAGAAAAAGGTGTTTGAAAATCATATATCTGACAAAGGATAACATCTAAAATATATAAAGAACTCATATAACTCAATAGCAAAAATATATATATATATCTGAATAAAAAATGGGCAGAAGAATTGAATAACTATTTTTCCAAAAAAGATATAGACATGGTCAACAGATGTGTGAAAAGGTTTCAACATCACTTGTCATCAAGGAAATACAAATCAAAACCACAATGAGATATCACCTCACCTTTAGAATGGCTATTATCAAAAAGGCAAGAGATAACAAATGCTGGTGAGGATGTGGAGAAAAGGGAGCCATTGTGCACTGTCAGTGGGCATGTAAATTGGTGCAGCCTCTATGGAGAACACTATGGAGGTGTCTTAACAAATTAAAAATAGACTACCCACCCACAGTCAATTAATCTTTGACAAAGGAGGCAAGAACTTAAAATGGGAAAAAGAAAGTCTTTTCAGTGAGAATTGCTGGGAAACCTGGGCAGCTGCAGGCAAAGCAATGAAACTAGAACACACCCTCACACCATGCATGAAAATAAACTCAAAATGGCTGAAAGACTTAAATATAAGACAAGACACTGTCCAATTCCTGGAAGAGAACACAGGCAAAATATTCTCTGACATCAACCTTATGAATATTTTCTCAGGTCAGTCTCCCAAAGCAACAGAAATAAAAGCAAAAATAAACCAATGGGACCTAATCAAAATGACAAGCTTTTGCACAGCAAAGGAAACCAAAAAGAAAACAAAAAGATAACTTACAGAATGGGAGAAAATAGTTTCAAATGATGCAACGGACAAGGGCCTAATCTCTAGGATATACAAGCAATTTATACAACTCAACAACAAAAAAGCCAGTGGAAAAATGAGCAAAAGACCTGAATAAACCGTTCTCCAAGGAAGATATACAGATGGCCAACAAGCACATGAAAAAATGCTCAACATCCCTGATTATTAGAGAAATGCAAATCAAAACTACCATGAGATACCACCTCCACCAGTAAGAATGGCCATCATTAATAAGTCCACAGATGACAAGTGCTGGAGGGGTTGTGGAGAAAAGGGAAACTTCCTGCACTGTTGGTGGGAATGTAAGCTGGCATAGCCACTATGGAGAACAATATGGAGGTACCTTAGAAATCTATACATAGAACTACCATATGACCTAGCAATCCCACTCTTGGGCATATATCCAGACAAAACTTTCCTTAAAAAAGACACATGCACGCGCATGCTCATTGCAACTCTATTCGCAACAGCCAAGATATGGAAACAATCCAAATGTCCATCACAGACGATTGGATTAGGCAGATGTGGTATATATACACAATGGAATACTACTCAGCCATAAAAAAGAATGACATAATGCCATTTGCAGCAACATGGATGGAACTAGAGACTCTCACACTGAGTGAAATCAGTCAGAAAGAGAAAGACAAATACCATATGATATCACTTATAACTGGAATCTAATATCCAGCACAAATGAACATTCCACAGAAAAGAAAATCATGGACTTGGAGAATAGACTTGTGGATATCTGGGGGGAGAGGGAGGGAGTGGGAGGGATCAGGAGCTTGGGGTTAACAGATGCAAAGTATTGCTCTTGGAATGGATTTACAATGAGATCCTGCTGTGTAGCTTTGAGAACTATGTCTAGATACATCCATTGCAACACAATAATGGGAGGAAAAAATATGTATACATGTATGTGTGACTTGGTCCCAATGCTGTATAGCAGAAAAAAAAAACAACAGACTACCATCTTGGGGATGGAAATGCTATAAAACTGGGTTGTGGGAGTTCCCATCGTGGCGCAGTGGTTAACGAATCCGACTAGGAACCATGAGGTTTCGGGTTTGAGCCCTGCCCTTGCTCAGTGGGTTAACGATCTGGCATTGCCGTGAGCTGTGGTGTAGGTGGTAGACGCGGCTCAGATCCCGCGTTGCTGTGGCTCTGGTGTAGGCCAGTGGCTATAGCTCCGATTCCACCCCTAGCCTGGGAACCTCCATGTGCTGCGGGAGCGGCCCAAGAAATGGCAAAAAGACAAAAAAATAAATAAAATAAAATAAAATAAAATAAATAAATAAAAATAAAACTGGGTTGTGATGATCGATGTACAACTCTAAATGTAATAAAATTCACCGAGTAATGAAAAAATTAAAAATTAAAAAACAAATTAAAAAAAATAGACTATCATATAATCCAGTAATCCCACTTCTAGGTACAGAAAACAAAAGCAGAATGTTGAGATATCTGCACTCCCATGTTCACTGCAGCATTATTCACAATAGCCAAGATATGGAAACGACCTATGTGTCACTGATAAATGAATGTATAAAGAAATTGTGACTGATGCACAGAGAGAGAGAGAATATTATTCAGCCATGAAAAGGAAGGAAGTCTTGCCAATTGTGACAACATGGATGGATCTTGGGAAAATTATTTTTTTTTCTGTCTTTTTAGGGCTGCACCTGTGCAGCATATGGAGGTTCCCATGCAGCATATAGAGGTTCCCACGCTAGGGGTCAAATCAGAGCTGTCGCTGCTGGTTTCTGAGCCGTGTCTGCAACCTACGCCACAGCTCATGGCAACGCCAGATCTTTAACCCACTGAGCGAGGCCAGGGATCAAACCCGTGTCCTCATGGATCCTAGGTGGGTTGGTTAACTGTTCAGCCACGATGGGAACTCCCAATCTTGAGAACATTATGCTAAGTGAAATAAGCCAGACAGACAAAGCCAAATATGGCATGGTATCACTTGTAAGTGAAATCCAAAACTAAAAAGTCAAACTCTTAGAGAGCAGAAATGTGGTTGTCGGAGACTGGTGGGTGGGGAAAGTATGAAAAGGTTGGTAAAAGAGTACAAACTTTGAGGTATAAGATGAATTAAGATCTGAAGATATAAAAACATGAACTATAGTTGATAACTCTGTATTGTATAATTGAAATTTCCTGAAAGAGTAGAACTTCGATATTATCCCCAGAGACAGTGAGCTCTTACATGTAAGAAAGACGAGTCTATTAATGTTCAACTGACATTACTGATGTGTTCTCAAAACCGCTATAAAGTAAAATTTCATATGCCAAATGCATTTTCCACCAAATCCTTCACAGTAGGTGCAAGGATGATAGGTTACTGCTTCTGGAGATGTCCACAGCCATAGTAGATATTGCAAAAAGCAAATGATGAGGGACTGATAATTGGTTGTGGGCGGGAGGGTGGATGGTGAGACAACTAAGAAGTGTGCCATGAGTGCAATACTGGAGGACTTTTTTTTTTTTTTTTTTTTTTTTTGTCTTTTTGCCTTTTCTAGGCCACTTCCCACGGCATATGGAGGTTCCCAGGCTAGGGGTCTAATTGGAGCCCTAACCACCAGCCTGCGCCACAGCCACAGCCACAGCCACAAGGAATGTGAGCCGTGTCTGCGACCTACACCACAGGTCATGGCAACGCCAGCTCCTTAACCCACTGAGCAAGGCCAGGGATCGAACCCACAACCTCATGGTTCCTAGTCAGATGCGTTAACCACTGCGCCATGACAGGAACTCAATGGACGACTCTTTTGATTGGCTTAATGTGTCCTTTTTGGAGCCTTCCTCACAAAACTAAAGCTGCTGTCTCTGAATTACTCCCCCATGTGGGATGCTGTGCAGCAAACACCTTTCACTAGGTGGAAGGTAGGGAGGAGCTGATAGACTCGGAAGCATCACTAAGGATAAATGCTGAGTCTCCTGCCTGAAGCGGCATGGAAAAAGGTTTGCAAAGATTAAAGAAACAGGCTGCTGGAGGTAGCAGGACAGCCGTCTCACCCTGCCCACTTTCCTGCCTATGTGAGGGCTAATGGGCATCACTGCTCACCTGCAGGAAAGCTGGGGGCCAGCAACTCCCTGAATCTGGGAGAGCTTAAGGGAACCATAGGGAGTGAGAAGGGAGCATCCGAGGGGCTGGTCAGGCAAGGTTGTTAATCTCTTAACAGTTGTCAATAGAGTGTAAAATCGGGATTTTCGAAGCTTTTACCAGCTGAAGTCCCAAGCTACTTCACCTCAGTTCCCAGAGGCACTAGTTGAGCTCTGTCAAAAAATCTTTCTTGGAGTTCCTGTCGTAGCACAGCGGAAATGTATCTGACTAGGAACCATGAGGTTGCGGGTTTGATCCCTGGCCTCGCTCCGTGGGTTAAGGATCCAGCATTGTCCTGAGCTGTGGGGTAGGTTGCAGATTCGGCTTGGATCTGGCATGTCTATGGCTCTGGTGTAGGCCGGCGGCTACAGCTCCGATTCGACCTCTAGCTTGGGAACCTCCATGTGCCGCGGGAAGCAGCCCTAGAAAAGGCAAAAAGACAAAAAAATTTAAAAAATTAAAAAAAAAAAAAAATCCTGAGGACCCTTAATTGATTGTCTTAGGACCTTTAATCAAAATTACTGTAAAGTACATCCAAACCAAAAGCCCTAACTAATGGAGATGGTCACGCATAACAGCGTGTTCTTACCAACAGATCTGAGACTTCATCACACGGTGTCCTTAAGTGTGGACCTATTCCACAGAGAATCCTCAAATTTGCGAGGCTTTCCCTCTTCAAGTTTATATGGATCCTATGTTTCTGGATCACCAAGGATGGTAAATGAAATACCTTTCAGGCTAGAATTCCTTATTTGGTAGGATTCCTTGGTTACTTTTGTTTTCTTCCTGGGGCTAGTGGATTTGGTTTTACTGTAATGTTTATTTTTATACACATGCCCAAAGGCCTCCTGGTGCGTTTTTATAAATCTAATAAATACCTCATGATAACTAAATTTGTTAAGATAACACAAACGATGTTGTCTATTGCTTAAAATGTACACTCTTTCTATTAAATAAGGAGTTCAGTACATACTTTCAAAGTTATGAAAGACTTGAATGTCATATTCAGACACTTTTATTTCAAAAAGCCAATGTAAGACTTATTTCTTTTTAAACAGCAAATTTATGCAACTGCAACAAGAAGAACCTTTATAACAAACTGCACAGTTAAGCTTTAAGATACTCTTTGCATTTTTAGACTATAGAAGTTTAAAAGGTTATCAAGTAAACCAGCAAATAGCCTGCCTTTTCAATACTTTGTCCTATGTCTTATCATATAAACACTCCAAGTAGTTGTAGTTGCCAGCTTAACATAACATACTACAAGTGGCATTACACTCGGCTTTTGAGATGACGTCTCTGTCAAAGTGAGAACCTGAGATATGTTGCCTAAAGTTTCAATGGTAACAATAATCGACAGTTGAGATGGACATCTAGCAGCGGAAAATAACCACTGATTTTTGGAAACTCCTCCATTCCTCCGTTCTATTACGTTGGTTCAAAAAGCTAGCAAGTAGAAAAACAGACCAATATGGAAAAACAAACTGTGATATGACAAAACACTAGCGTTCTAAAGCAAAGCAAGCCAGTGCTGAAGGAGAGGCTTCCAAATAAAAACAGATGGTACTTTTACAGCCTCAATGCACGTCCCTCTTATCTCAGAGTGAGCCTCATCATGTGTCACTTTTTTTTTTTTTTTGTCTTTTTGCCATTTCTTGGGCCACTCCCATGGCATATGGAGGTTCCCAGGCTAGGGGTCCAATTGGAGGTTGTAGCCACCAGCCTACACCAGAGCCACAGCAACGCAGGATCCGAGCCGCGTCTGCCACCTACACCACAGCTCACGGCAACACCGGATCCTTAACCCACTGAGCAAGGGCAGGGACCGAACCCGCAACCTCATGGTTCCTAGTCGGATTCGTTAACCACTGCGCCACGACGGGAACTCCTTTTTTTTTTATTTGCAAGGCTAAAACTAACTTACCCATAACTAAAATCAAAGCACAACTGGAGTTCCCTTTGTGGCACAGCAGAAACGAATCTGACTAGGAACCATGAGGTTGTGGGTTCGATTCTTGGCCTCGCTCAGTGGGTTAAGGATCCAGTGTTGCCGTGAGCTGTGGTGTAGGTTGCAGACCTGGCTCAGATCCCGTGTTGCTGTGGCTCTGGTGTAGGCCGGTGGTTACAGCTCCGATTGGACCCCTAGCCTGGGAACCTCCATATGCCGCAGGAGCGGCCCAAGAAATAGCAAAAAATATATATATATATATGAAAATACATAAGCACATTATTCATTGCAACTTGTTTGTAATTACAAAATATTGGAAACAACCCAATTGTCCATATATAAAAGACTGGTTGAATAAACTCTGGTGTATCCATATAATGGAATAATATGCAACTATTAAAAAAAGAATAAGAAAGAGCTCTATGAAAAGACAACTGCCCTTAGTTTAATAATTTCCATTTCAAAATTCATAGAATATGGAATTGCATGATGACATCCCTTGTTTTTTGAAAATAAATATCATAATAAACGAAATTTGAAGGAATTGAGGTAAGCAAATTCTTAGATAGCCTTAGGGAGGTTATTCTTTGTAGGACAAGAAAAAATACCAAAAAGACAGAAAAAATACAGATTGTAGGAAAACATCAAGAACACAAAATGATTTAGAGAATCATGTAGAAAGTCACCCTCCAAGGTTGACTATAAACCACTTAATAGAATACAAATTCTTAAAACCTTCATGAAAAATGTGCAAACTCAAGGCAATGACAAGAAGCCAGTAAATAAATCCAAAACCTCGGATAGAGAAAATAAATGAAAATAAAAGAAGTAAAACTATTTTCACTGTGTCTGAATACAGAGGAAGGAGGGATTGTAGATTAGATGGAAAATGAAGGAAAGGATTTGGTATGAATTTAGCTATAGGAAGAAAAACTTAGCTTAAGGGGTCAAAAATGATCCTAGGACTTCCCCATGTTTTAAAAGGCGATTATGTTTATTTCTAAGTCTCTGGCGTTCCCGCTGTGGCTGAGTGGGTTAAGAACCCGACAGGATGTCCATGAGGATGCAGGTTCAGTCCCTGGCCTCGCTCAGTGGGTTAAGGAGCTGGCATTGCCACAAGCTATAGTGTAAGCTGAAGATGTAGCTCAGGACAGGTGTTGACATGGCTACAGCATGGGTCGGCAGATGCAGCTCCAACTTGACCCCTAGCCTGGGAACTTCCATATGCCACAGGTGTGGCCATAGAAATTAAAAACAAAAACAAAAACAAACCAAAAAAACTGTAAGTCTCTTAAACTTATTTGACCTTAAATTTTGATAGGAATTGACTTGGTTTTGAATTCAACTAGTACTTAAACAGAAGAAAGAGATCTCGGATCTGGTGTTGTTTAAGATGGCATGAAAAGAAATCTGGAAATATGCCCTTATCTGGTTGTGAAGGAAAAGAATAATAACTTGTATTTCTTCAATACCATGAAATCACCGGCTTCAACACTAAAAAAAGAATAACCAGTTGAAAGAATCTGACCTAACACTTGAGCCAAATGATTTAAGATTTTTATAACCTATTATAAAACTTATTTTATGTACTGCCACAAATCTGGGCTAAGGCTCTGTTTTTCCTTTTCTGCATTATGAAATCCAGTTCTAAAAATAGTCAAGTCCAAAAATAAGGCAAAACCCACAAATTAAGTGTAGCTTTATACATGTACAAGAACCAGGGAAATCTCCACATCTTCGAGGAAAACAGATGTTGGGTTACTTATTCCCACTAAATTCGCTATGTGGGGTCAAACCTCCTTAAATTTTTCATTAATATGGACTATATTATTGTAAGCCTGAATCCATTCTTTAATTCTGGTAAATTTCTCTATCCCAAAGAAATTAATGAGCTCTTCTAATAAATATAAGATTGTAAGCAAAAAGTGTCTGATATTTAAACTCAAGAGCTTGGTATCTATCATGAAAACTAACCGATTAACCGTTTAGAAATGATGGAAATCCTGTGAAATTGGATTGTGATGATCATTATACAACTACAGATGTGATAAATTCATTGAGTAATTTTAAAAAATCAAAAAAAAAAGAAATGGATGTGTGTACATGTAGAATCACTTTGTTGTACAGCAGAAAGTAGCATGACCTTGTAAATCCACTATTTCGCAATAAAACTTTAAAGGGTCTCACTCCCCAAAAAATCAATTAATGAAAAAAAAGCAGTTCACAAAATCTGCAGAAGCCACTGCAGTGCCTCATATTTTCCATAATCCAGTTCATAGAAAGAAGCCATATGGAGAGAGAGAGAGAAACAAACTAACCTACAAAACATGTTACCACTATATTCCTCTAATAGCCCTTTCTGAAGTCTACCCTTCCATTTTTTCTCCCAGACATTTCTCTAAAGATTAATGAGCAGAAAAACAAAACTGGAAAAGGGGCTTTCAAAATGTGTGATTAGTTTATCTCTAAACCAGCGTTCCAGTCCTTGCAGAGTATCTATAAGGTACACAGTGAACATGCTGACGATGGACAAAATATTCTTATTGGAAATTTAAGTGCCTTTTGATCATCATCACTCATCTTTTTCAGACAGAAGTTTTTTCTTGGTTTTTTTTTTTTTTTTTTGTCTTTTTGCCTTTTCGAGGGCTGCTCCCACGGCATATGGAGGTTCCCAGGCTAGGGCTCCAGTCGGAGCTGTAGCTGCCGGCCTACACCACAGCCACAGCAACACCAGATCCGAGCCACATCTGCGACCTATACCACAGCTCACGGCAATGCCGGCTCCTTAACCCACTGAGCAAGGCCAGAGATCTAACCCGCAACCTCATGGTTCCTAGTCCGATTCGTTAACCACTGAGCCACGACAGGAACTCCAGACAGAAGATTAATAAAATATGTCTAAATGAACTTATCCTGTGGCAGAAACTTGAAGAGACTATCTCAGAAGAGTAACAGGTAATAAAATGGTCTGCCATCAATTTAATGATATAATTTTCCTACACTTATTTATCTATCAATCACAAACTGAACGGGAAAGTAAAAATTTTAAAAAAATTGAAATAAAATTTTTGTGAGCTTATTGTCACTCTCCAAAAATATATAAGAAAACCTGATCTCAGCCTCTGAAACTGATTCTTCCACACACCAAGATAACATTCTCAAGAGTGCTCACTGTGGCTCAATGGTTAAGAATGGGATATAGTGTCCATGAGGATGCGGGTTTGATCCCTGGCCTTGCTCAGTGGGTTAAGGATCCAGTTGCCGTGCACTGTGGTGTAGGTCACAGACATGGCTCAGATCCCATGGTATAGGCCGGCAGCTGTAGCTCTGATTCAACCCCTAGCCTGGGAACCTCCATATCCCGAGAGTGTGGCCCCAAAAAGAAAAAAAAAAAAAAAAAAAAAACGGAAACAAAAATCCACTTCAAAATAAATACATCTTCAGTGGGTTCCAAGACTTGCCATTGTATAATGTAGAAATTTATTTTCTCTCCCCTCCATGTTTATTGCTCAAGACTCAGGGTATAGATACTGGTTTAAGTCTCTTCATCTTAATTCATATTCTTCATGATTTCATAAACCTGGATCATATGCTTCAACATTAATTTATGTTTTAAAATCAGAGTAGGAGTTTCTACTGTGGCACAGTGGAAACGAATCCAACTAGGAACCATGAGGTTGCGGGTTCAATCCCTGGTCCCCCTCAGTGGGTTAAGGATCTGGCATTGCCATGAGCTGTGGTGTAGGTTGCACACATGGCTCGGATCCTGCGTTGCTGTGGCTGTGGCATAAGCCGGCAGCTATAGCTCCGACTGGACCCCTAGCCTGGGACCCACTATATGCAGTGGGTGTGGCTCTAAAAAGAAAAAAAATAAATACATAAATAAATAAATGGAAATAAATAAAAATAAAAGTAAAATAAAGTTTCAATTAAAAAAAATCAAAGTTGCTGTACAGTGGGAAAATAAAAAAACAAACAAACAAACAAACAAAATCAAAGATCATTTCTTAGTAAATATTTAAGTCCTTAAACAGTTAATTATCTTAACTCCTTTTTTACCTGTATTTCTAGAAATAGGATAATGAAAAAACTGTACAAAATAATAGGAGATACAGCTCTACCAGAGTTTTGTACCAAGTCAGGTTGCTTTCTCTTTTGTTTCCCAAATTCTTTTTAATGTAACTCAAGGTTCTAAAAGATACCTTGGTACTCTGAATGAGTTAAGCTACTCAGAAGAAAGAAAAAAACTAATTTTGGGGAATTCTCAAATATCTTTTACAATAGATTCTTCTGCTTATAGCCCAAAAGTAACAACTACCATGTGATTATAATTCCTTCTAACTCTGGTCAGTTCAACCAAGAGGCACAAAGTACTTCAAAGCAGCATGAAAAAAAAAAGTTGTTTTTTTTTTTTTTTTTTTTTTGTCTTTTTGTCCTTTTAAGGCCACACCCACAGCACATGGAAGTTCCCCGGCTAGGAGTCCAATTGGAGCTGTAGCTGCCAGCCCACACCACAGCCACAGTAATGCCAGATCTGAGCCGCGTCTACGACCTACACCACAGCTCATGGTAATGCTGGATCCTTAACCCACTGAGCGAGGCCAGGGATTGAACCCACAACCTCATGGTTCCTAGTCATATTCGTTTCTGCTGCACCACAAAGGGAGCTCCCAAAAGAAATCTTCTCAACAGAATCACTTGAAATATAATGTGTTAGCAAAATCTTCTGTGATAAAATCACAAGAAGAAACTGGTTTAAAGGTCATTTTTCAAAAGTAAGAACTTTGTCTTTTTTTTTAGGGCCACACCCATGGCATATGAAGGTTCCCAGTCTAGGAGTCAAATTAGAGCTGCAGCTGCCAGCCTGCACCATAGCCACAGCAACACAGGATTCGAGTCATGTCTATGACCTGCACCATAGCTCACGCAGCTCCGGATCCTTAACCCACTGAGCGAGGCCAGGGATCAAACCTGCATCCTCGTGGACACAAGTCAGGAACTCCCCCAGAATAAGAACATTTTTAATACAAATACATTTAGTGTCAGTAATAATAAAAAGCTCAACAAAAAATAAACTAAAAAATGTAAAATGCTTCCTAAAATGTAAGAATATCACATCCATGTCGAAAATTGTTCCAAAAATAAAAAACAGACTGTAAAAAAATACCAAAGACTAACATAAAGAAATCAATAAAAGAGCAGGATAAAAATGTCTCGGGAGATATCATTACCAAAAAAATACATGATCGAAAATTTCATGCTGTAGGAAAACCAGCTGTAAGTTTGCTTTTTTATCAAACTATACTCAGCATGTACATCCACCAAAATAATCCATTCAAAAATACATAAGAATAAATTTCACCAAGCAGATAGAAAATTTGTATGTTGAAAACTATAAAACATTGCTGAAAAAAAATCAAGGACATAAATAGAAAGACATCTATGTTTACAGAAGGGATCACTTAATAGTACGACGACGATACCACCCAAAATGATCTATAGATTCATTGCAATTTCTATCAAAGGACAATACAGTTAAAACATAGGCAAGGAACCTGAAAAGGCATTTCTCCAACTAAGATATAGAAATGGCCGAAAAGCAGATGAAAAGATGATCAATATCATCGGCCATTTGGGAAATGCAAATCGAAGCCACAACGGGGACTTCCCGTCGTGGCTCAGTGGTTGACGAATCTGACTAGGAACCATGAGGTTGCCGGTTCGATCCCTGCCCTTGCTCAGTGGGTTAAGGATCTGGCATTGCCATGAGCTGTGGTGTAGGTCACAGATGCGGCTCAGATCCCGTGTTGCTGTGGCTGTGGTGTAGGCCTGGCGGCTACAGCTCCAATTAGACCCCTAGCCTGAGAACCTCCATATGCTACAGGAGTGGCCCTAGAAAAAAACGAAAAAAGACCAAAAAAAAAAAAAAAAAAGCCACAGTGGATTATTACTACTTCGGAGCCATTAGGATGGCTATTATTTTAAAAAAAGGTAAGAAAGCAAAATAAAAAAACAAAAACAAACCAAAAAAGAGACAATAGCAAGTGCTGACAGTGATGTAGAGGAAATGGAACCCTCATGTACGGCCAGTGGAAACGGAAAACAGTGTAGCTGCTGTGAAAAATAGTTTAGTAGCTCCTCAGAAAGTTAAAGATAGAACTGAAATATGATTCAGCAATCCCACTCCTTCATACATACCTAAAACAACTGAAAGCAGGGACTCAAACAGACCCTTACATACCCATATTCACAGCAGCATAATTTACAATAGCCAAAAGGTCGAAACAACCCATGTGCATCAACATATGAATAGATAAGCAAAAATACTTTGAGTCATGAAAAGGAATGAGGAAGCTCCCTTCCTGGCTCAACAGTGAACAAAACCAACTAGTATCCATGAGGATGCAGGTTCGATCCCAGGCCTCACTCACTGGGTTAAGGATCTGGCGTTGCCATGAGCTGTGGTGTGGGTCCCAGATGCGGCTCGGATCTGGCATTGCTGTGGCTGTGGTGGAGGCTGGCAGCTGTAGCTTCAATTCAACCCCTAGCCTGGGAAACTCTATATGCCATGAGTGCAGCCCTAAAAAGAAAAGGCAAAATAAATAAATAAATGAAAAGGAATGAAGTTCTGATATATGCTATAACATGGATGACTCCTGAAAATACAATGCTAAGTAAAATAAGTTAGAGACAAAAGGACAAAAAGTGTGTGATTCTAATCACCTGAAGTACCCAGAACAGACAAGTTCATAGGGACAGAAGGTCGTATAGAGGTTACCAGCGTCTATAGGTAGGGAGCGATGGGAAGTTATTATTTAAGGGGTGTAGAGGTTCTACTGGGGATGGCAAAAGAGTTCTAGAAATAGACAGTGGTGGTGGTTACCCAACATTGTGACTCTACTTCATGCCAGTGAACTGTACACTTAAAAATGGTTAAAATGGAGTTCCCATCGTGACACAGCAGAAAGGAATCCGACTAGTATCCATGAGGGCGCAGGGTGGATCCCTGGCCTCGCTCAGTGGGTTAGGGATTCAGTGTGGCCGTGAGCTGTGGTGTAGGTCGCAGATGCGGCCTGGATCCTGCGTTGCTGTGGCTGTGGTGGAAGCCGGCAGCTACAGCTCCGACTGGACCCCTAGCCTGGGAACCTCCACATGCCTCAGATGCTGCCCTAAAAAGACAAAAAAAAAAAAAAAAAAAAAAAAAGGAAACTGTTGCAATGGTAAATTTCATGTTATGTATATTTTACCATAATAAAAAAATAATAATATACTTGGTGAATATGTAATGATCTCCTACTGCTGCTGAAACCCATGTAGTTTAGATTTTCACACTATTAATAAATGTACCGTGTGCGTGTGTACACATGCATGTAAAATGGATCTCTCTTGAAAAATAGCCCCTGGAATGTTAAGCACAGCAGATATCCTAGAACATGCTTTCAAAAACTCCAAATAATTATAATTGCGCTCCAATTTGATAGCTGTTTCAGTTATTTATTTATCTACATTGAAATTAACAGGTATCACTTAAGGAAGAAAGTGACAAATTCTACTGATGGTCCAAAATTATATGTTTATAACCCAAGTGCTAAAAATGAGTATCTGGAGTTCCCTGGTGGCCTAGTGGTTAAGGATCTGGCATTGTCACTGCTGTAGGTCAGGTGGATTCCTGGCCTGGGAACTTCTGCATACCATGCGCACAGCCAAAAAAATTTTTTTTTAATTTAAAATATAAAAACGAAGAGTTCCTATTGTGCTGCAGAGGAAATAAATCCGACTAGTATCCATGCGGGTTTGATCTCTGGCCTCACTCAGTGGGTCAGGGATCCAGCATTGCCGTGCACTGTGGTGTAGGTTGCAGATGCGGCTCGGATCCCAAGTTGCTATGGCTCTGGTGTAAGCCAGCAGCTGTAGCTCTGATTCGACCCCTAGCCTGGGAACTTCCATATACCACAGGTGTGGCTCTAAAAAAGCAATAAATAAATAAATACATACATAAGTAAATATGAATACCTTACCTGATAGAGCATGATAGGCTCTATATTATATCCTAAGGTATCTGCAAAGTTCTTAGCGACGACAGTTTTTCCACAACCCTGCAATTACAAATGGAAACACAATCATTTAAGGACTAAGTCAAAACAACCCAAAGTCAGGAAACAACTTTTCAGCGAGGCCGCCATTCTTACTTTTCCTCCAATTAAACACATGTCCTTAACCATATGCGACTGCATCATTTCAGCCAGTAGTTGTTTATGGCTCAAAGTCTGTATAAAATGGTCTGATGCACAAGGTTGACTGAATGGCCTGGTCCCAGCCGGTACCTGTAATTAAAGAGAGGTAAATACAATATGCATGTGTTTTTCTCCAAATATTAGCAAATCAAAGCATATAATTGCCATCTAAAAGCTCCTATTGGAGTTCGCATTGCGGATCAGCGGAAACAAAGCTGACTAGTATCCATGAAGACACCGATTTGATCCCTGGCCCTAAGGATCCGGTGTTGGGTGCGCTGTGGTTTAGGTCACAGAGGCAGCTCAGATCTGGGGTTGCTGTGGCTGTGGTGTAGGCCGGCTGCTGTAGCTCTGATTCGACACCTAAGCCTGGAAACCCCCATGTGCCATGAGTGCAACCCTAAAAAAAGACAAACAACCAACAAACAAAAAAAAGTAAAAGACCCTACTAATTTCCTAACTCAGTTCTATACTGTTTTTGATTTTTCAATGGAGCTGCAATTACTGTTTCATTCACAGATCTGATGGTCCATTTTTTTTTTTTTTTTTTTTTTTTTGTCTTTTGTTGTTGTTGCTATTTCTTGGGCCGCTCCCGCGGCATATGGAGGTTCCCAGGCTAGGGGTTGAATCGGAGCTGTAGCCACCGGCCTACGCCAGAGCCACAGCAATGCGGGATCCGAGCCGCGTCTGCAACCTACACCACAGCTCACGGCAACACCGGATCGTTAACCCACTGAGCAAGGGCAGGGACCGAACCCGCAACCTCATGGTTCCTAGTCGGATTCGTTAACCACTGCGCCACGACGGGAACTCCTGATGGTCCATTATGATCAAACTTCCCAATCAATCTTCCCTCTAAAATGAAAGCACCTTGCTGGCAGACATTTTCATGAGAATCAAGTCATTTCCATGCTATTTATAACTTTCTTAACAATGTCACTACTTGAGAAGGAAGGTCTGGGTACAAATTTCAGTGGTGAGTACAATTTTTAAAAGCGGTCCCCTGGGATTCTCCACAAACATCAAGGACCTCCTGCTTTCTCAACTGTCCACAAATCTTTTCCCACTCTTATTTTAAGTGACCACTCAGAGCATCTGTTCTTAAAATCTCCTCCTGTCCTCACACCTACTTCTTTTTATTTGCTATCTCCTCCTTATTAAAGTCTCCTAGGAACCCTATGATGGGAGGATTTTCCTGCCCTGCTGAGGACTCTGGACTTGCTCATACTGCGCACAACATGAACCCTAAAGAATGATAAGTTTGGATGTGACAAGATCAGATTTACTTTAAGAAAGATCATCCTGCTGGTAACAGAGAAGGCTAACTTTTTTTTTTGCTTTTCAGGGCCACACTCAAGGCATATGCTGGTTCCCAGGCTAGGGGTCGAATGGGAGCTGTGGCCGCAGACATGCGCCACAGCTGCAGCAATGCAGGATCGGAGCCAAGTCTGCAACCTACACCACAGCTCACGGCAATGCCGGATCCTTTAATCCACTGACTGAGGCCAGGGATCGAACCCGCAGCCTCATGGATCCTAGTCGGGTTTGTGACCACTGAGCCACAACAGGAACTCCAGAGAAGGCTAACTTAAAGGAATGGGAAGCAGTGACGATAGAAAGCCCTCATCAATGGGAGGCAAAGAATGAAAGCCTGCTTACATCTCATGCCTCTGGATAGTCTGTTCAAGGTGCCTGATATGTCCTATCACCTTTCCCGCTTCTGGGCTGCTGGAAAATTCCTGTTTCATAGACTTATCACAAGCCCCCCCTCCTCTCTGACATTTTCTCTACTCCTTTTCCTGACTCCTGGTATCACTTCCTTCTCTATAAGCCAGAGGCATTCCAATGCAATTCTTAATTATCTCCCTCTATCCTAGACCATCAGCTCTGAGGTCCTTCATCTGAGGGAGACAGAAGAGTATCGTGGACAGTACGCCATCGAGAAGTCCCAGCTGTGCCATGTTATTAGCTGGTGGCCCTGCGTGAATTGATGACTCTCTGCATATCTGTTTTCTTTTTTTTTTTTTTTTTTTGGCTTTTTGCTATTTCTTTGGGCCACTCCTGTGGCATATGGAGATTCCCAGGCTAGGGGTCTAATCGGAGCTGTAGCCGCCGGCCTATGCCAGAGCCACAGCAACGTGGGATCCGAGCCACGTCTGCAACCTACACCACAGCTCACAGCAACGCCGGATTGTTAACCCACTGAGCAGGGGCAGGGATCGAACCCGCAACCTCATGGTTCCTAATCGGATTCGTTAACCACTGCACCACGACGGGAACTCCTGCATATCTGTTTTCTAATCCATGAAAATCCATAATAAAGGTTATCTCCGGGGTTCCTGGGGGGTCTAAATGGCATATCTAAAGAGACAAATACAGTTAACTAGGACACTGTAGGCCTGGCTCACAGTAAACATAACCAGTGTTTTGTTCGATGCATGAGGCAATACGGTAATATCAATAAATATTAAATAATATCATATTAAAACAAACAAAACACCTGTCATGAAAGTTCGCTCTGTCCTAACATAAGAAGACAAGCATTTCTTTCAAACATTCAGTTACAATTTAGGTAGGTCAGCATTGTGGAAGCTGTATTTTCTGGTGTTAGTTTCCTATCACCTCTTGGGGTAGTTAGGAAGATAATGTGAGAAAAAGACCGTATATCTATCTATCTGTCTATCTATCTATCTACACATATATATGACTGGGTCACGTTGCTGTACAGCAGAAATTGATGGAACAACTTTAAATCAACTATAATTTTTAAAAAGTGCATTCATTAGTTGCGAAAACATTTTTGTAAACAGTGACTATTTCATTTTCATTATAAGATTTTTATTTTTTCTACCATAGTTAATTTACAATGTTCTGTCAATTTCTGCTGTACAGCAATATGACCCAGTCCTGTGTGTGTGTGTGCGTGTGTGTGTATCAAATTCTTTTTCTCATATTTTCCTCCAACACGTTCCATTACAACAGTGATCATTTCTTACCAAGGACTCCGACCACAAAATACTTTCATTAATAAGCACTGTATTTGATTTCCCCTGAGGCTAACTTTGGTTTTTGAGAAAAAGCTATCCCGATGGGTCTCCTGAACTTTCCCAGTGTGCAAACATACAGGAATCTGGATACATAGATATACAGATGCCAGGAATATAGATGCGAGGCTAGGGAACCGAAGGAGACTGATGAAGGGATCATAAACCCAATTTAGCAAAAGGCACATCTTAGAAAGTGCAAACCTTGATGCATTCATTACCTTAATGGTCACCTCTTTTCCTGCAATCCGGAGGGTCACCGAAGCTTGGAAGCCCTGGTTTTCAGGCATCCTCTCTACTCTCACAACCTCTTCAGGAAGCACAGAACTTCTTGAATCTTGGAGTTCAAAGCGCTGTAGAATTACAAGACAAACATGTCACTTTCTTTTTTTTTTTTTTCTTTTTTTTTATTTTCCCACTGTACAGCAAGGGGGTCAGGTTATCCTTAGATGTATACATTGCGGTTACAGTGTTTTCACTTTCTTTTTATTTTAATATTGATGTTGGATATCTGGAAGGGTCCATCTTTTTTTTTTTTGGCTGGGCACACGGCATGTGGAAGTTCCCAGGCTGGGGACTGAAGCCATGCCACAGCAGCAACTCGAGCTGCTGCAGTGACAATGCCGGATCCTTAACCCGCTGCACCATAAGGGAACTCCTGGAAGGTTCCATCTTAATTAGAACGGAAACTCACGCTATGTTACAAAAATAAAGGGAAAAAGATTAATGAGAAAAGTTTTCCCTATTTTTACAGATACCATTCTACTTAAGTCAATTACCAAAGGTGAGAGGAAAGCAGTTCCTAAAATTTACTTAATGCCAAGGAATGGAATCAGTGAATTCCTGAGCTGGTAGAAATGTACAGCCTACAGTTCTTGATAATCAAAGCTTCCAATTTCCTAGAAAAGGATGATTGATGAGACGCTTGAAAACATGCTAAGGCAAAACAAGGCCTATATATCAGTTGATTGATTGATGGATGGATCTTTTTAGGGCCTCACCCTCGGTACATGGAGGTTCCCAAGCTAGGGTTCAAATCGGAGCTGTAGCTGCTGGCCTGCACCACAACCACAGCAACACGGGATCTGAGTGACAGACACCATAGCTCACAGCAATGCCAGATCCTTAACCCACTGAGAGAGGCCAGAGGTCAAACCTTCTTCCTCATGGATCCTAGCCAGATTCAATTCTGCTGAGCCATGACGGGAACGCCTCAGTTGATTTCTTAAATCAACTAAAGTTAAGAGCAACCTGAAATTCATAAAAATAGAACTTCCTGGACACCATTCTGCTGACTGCCTGTGTGGTTAGTTTAACTGATTACAATAAAGTATAACGATCAATCTTCCACAGTATCTGGCACAGTGCCTTCTACAATGCAGGTTTCTCAATATTTATCAAGCTGGGTTTAAAAGCCCAAGACTATTGATTCTTTTTCCATGTAGGCCAACGATCAATGTTCTAACACTAGGTTACACCCCCTCATCCCAGCTGGTTATATAAAAAATACACACAGAGAATACAAAGAAGTAAATGCAAAAAGAGGATACTAATGAAAATTAATTAAATCCTATGCCCTAACAGCGGCATGGTCCATATGTAAAGATTAATTCATTTTTAGTATTAAACAGGCAGAAATTATTCCCCCCAAATCCTACAATACTTTTAGAACCTTATCACTCTAGTCAAAGAGCCGGAACTCAAAGAAAGAACACATCACCACTCATTCAACAGAAGGACTCAGTTCCAGAAAATACATTTTGGGTAAGAAGAGTATCTTCAACTTCAACATCCCAACTGCCCAGTTCCCGTCTTCATTTTGGTATCTTAAGCGCTCGAGACAATCACTCATTTCCCCAAACCTAAGAAAAAAAATGCTTATTTGTGCTACCATAAAAAATGTAACAATTTGGATATGCAAACTTCCACAGCATCCCACAAGTTGGTAGGAATTACTTACATGTTGTAGACAAATAATGATTGACGCCTTAATTTTATGCAAAAAAAAAAAAAAAAGGTACACCTGTATTTCAAGGGAGATTCAACAGGAAAGAAGTAAGGCCAGAGCCAAGTAATTAAATTCAGGAGAATATAGAACCGAGACCCACTAAATTTTAAGAAAATATATCTAAGAGTAAAGGTATGCTTTTACTCCAGCTACAGCAATGACAGTTTAATCTGACATACAGTCGATGTCAGAGCACAGAGCACTTACATTCCAGAAATGAAAACTCATGCCTTGAACCACTTGCTCTATGGGTGATGTCCTTATAAATAATTCAGACTAAAATATTCCGGTAGAATAAAAATAGTAGGCTAGGATACACTAAAATCGTACAAGAACTCAAGCTGTAAGGTGAGTTACTATTTGCTGGCACAGGAAATTCAAGGCCTGTTCATCCAAAAAAGGAAACTGAAGAGTAAAATAGACAATATAATGCGTACAGGCTACAGGATAGCCAAAGGAGAAAATCAACGTTTATTCACCTTACCATTTCATACTAATGGCTATTTCCTAGGACTTCTTAAATTTTTATTAAACAGGACTAACATCTTTCTGGATCCACTTTCTTTGGGTAACTAATAATTACATTATTTGACCTGTGACGTATAATCACATAAAAGGACATCTCAGTCACATGGGGGCTGGTCCCCAAGGCCTCCATGGTCACCCTCTCAATTCCCAATCCTGTCCCACCAAGTTATTCATTTTCTTCATCCCTTTTTCTAGGCTGTTGAGCACAAAGAAAGAGCAATTCTCCATACCATACTATCTGGCTACTGAACAAACATGTGGCCCCAGGCCCTGCTGGGCTCTTTTCCCAAAGCCCCTGAGCTACTACAACAAACCATTACCCCTGTCCTTGGGAGCAACCCAAGCCCACCCTACCCCCCCATTTCAGCAAGCAATCTAGCCACCTCCCCCAGCTTCAGCAGAGCCTCCAGGCACATACTCCTTCATGCCTCACTAGCATGAAAGCCTCATTGAGGGCAATAGCAAAACGGTTCACTCTACACCCCCAGAACCAAGTCATGCATGGGGCATCGTCAAGGGTCAAAAAAGTTTCGTTCAATGACTAAATAAAATTCTTTTCCCTTCATCCTCAAAATCAGCTATATTTTCATCAGTCCTTCCTTCTTTTCCCACTGTCAAAATAGAAAGGCTTTCTGCTCTACTGTCAGGAGTGGATGGAAAGCCACTAGAGGTCTACTTTCTTCATCTCAGAACATGGGTTTTTCCATCACTCCAGATCAGGCACAGTGGTGCTCTGGAGATGTCTTTTCCTGCTTCCTCCAGGCCATATTCCCATAAAGAGTTTCCACGTACTCCACAGACGTTTGTCGCTCCTTCCTATCAAGATGCTTGCCTCTCCCATTCCGGGAATCAAACAAAGAGCCATCTCTGGATGCCACACAATCCGTGAGTGACCTATCATTGTTTTGTTTCTACCACAACAGATTTATTTTACATACAGTATATAATCACTGCTTCAGCTTTCTCATCACTAATTTACTAGTTGGCCCACAGATTTCCGACAGACAGCCCCACCACTCTACTAGCACTGCTCCTGGTAAGACCGCCAACAATATCCTAACTGCGAAATTAAATAGCTTAGTTTTCCTCCTGTTTCCCTGTTTGCTCCTTCTCGGTCTCTGTGGGGTCTCTGTGGTAGGTTCGTCATTTTCCTGACCAGTACCCATGAAGGTACCTCGGCAGTGGATCTTTATATTTTCAAATAATCTCATCTAGTTTCATGCATCTATATGTGCATCACTCCCAGTTTTCTCTGTCCAGTTCAGAACTCTCGCCTAAACTCCCAACGCGTACATAGACCTGCCTTTCTACACGGAGAGCTAAGAGGCATTTCACACTAAACATGCACAAAACTTAGGTCTTGATCTTCCTCTCATAGTCTCTATTCTATTCTTTCTTTTTTTTTTTTGGTCTTTTTGCCATTTTCTTAGTCCGCTCCCTCGGCACATGGAGGTTCCCAGGCTAGGGGTCCAATCGGAGCTGTAGCCACCGGCCTATGCCAGAGCCACAGCAATGTGGGAACCGAGCTGCATCTGCGACCTACACCACAGCTCATGGCAATGCCGGATCCTTCACCCACTGAGCAAGGCCAGGGATCGAACCCGCAACCTCATGGTTCCTAGTCGGATTCGTTAACCACTGAGCCACTACGGGAACTCCATCTATTCTATCTTCATTATTCCAAAAAGCTTGACATCACCCTTGCATCTGTCTCAACTCTATTTCCACTCTTTCAGCAAATCATAGTGACTCTGCCTTCAAACTACAACTCAAATCCAATCACTTCTGACAAGCTCACGGCACAATCTCTCAATGAGATTACCATTCCAGGCTACTAACTAGTTTTCCCCTGCTTTCACCTTTACCCTCCAAAGCCTACTCCCTCATCTGCAACTAGAGTAAGCCTGTTAAAATGTTCGGTCACAGAAGACATTCTGCTCAAAACCTCCTAATGATGTTCCATCTCATTCAGACTGACAGCAGAAGTCCTTCCGGGGGCTTATAAGGTCCTGCATGATCAGACCTCCTGTACCTTCTGACTTCATCAACGCCTCACCTCCCCTTCACTTCGTCTGCCCCATCGTCCTGTCCTTTGCAGTTGCTAGGATGCCCCAGGTGCGCCCTGCCTTAGGGCTTACTCCTTCAGTGTCAAATGCTCTCCGCCAAAGCACTTGCTTTTCCTCCTTCAGATCTTTATTCAAATGTCTTCTCTGAGAGCATCCCTTCCTCAACTGACATACTACATATTTTACTGATTTACTTGCTTGCTTGGTTGATGATTGCCCTTCTCGAAAAAACATGCTTCGTGAAGACAGGGACTTTTGGTCTTTTTTTTTTTTTCTTTTTTTTCTTTTTAGGGCTGCACTCATGGCATATGGAGGGTCCCAGGCTAGGGGTCAAATCGGAGTGACAGCTGCCGACCTGGGCCAGAGCCACAGCAACGCCAGATCCGAGCCTCGACTTCCACCTACACCACAGCTCACGTCTACGCTGGATCTTTAACCCACAGAGCGAGGCCAGGGATCGAACCCACGACCTCATGGTTCCTAGGCAGATTTGTTTCCGCTGAGCCACGACAGGAACTCCGAGAGCACGTCCTTTAAGAGAGCCTTAATTAAAAGCTAGGAGTGATTTTATGACTTGAGAAACATGTTCTAGAGCATGAATATCACATGATAGCACCACCAGGGGGACGAAAGACATCCCAGCCATTTTTATAGCTTGTTTAGAGAAAAGAAAAACATTCTGAATTTCGGTAATAATTTTTCCTTACAATAGTCTAATTAAGTGATTACACTACAATCCAAACATATTTATTTATTTACTTATTTATTTTGCTTTTTAGGGTCGCACCTGTGGCATATGAAAATTCCTAGGCGAGGGGCTGAATCGAATCAGAGCTACAGCTGCCAGCCTACACCACGGCCACAGAAACGCGGGATCCAAATTGTGTCTGCAACCTACACCCCAGCTCAGGGCTACGCCGGATCCCCAGCCCACTGAGCGAGGCCAGGGATCAAACCTGCATCCTCATGGATACTAGTGGGGTTTGTTTCCACTGTGCCACTATAGGAACTCCTGAATGGATATCTAATTCAAATGTAACTATCCATTAGTTTATGTAAGAAACGAGGTCAGGAAATAATTATCATTTATCAAGAAAAAAAATATTGTATGTATATATGTACCTTCTTGGTTTGCTGCTGTAATAAATATCTCTATTCTTTAACTCAACATTTTCCCCAAATTCAACAATATTTCCTTAATTTTCACCTCTTTTAATTCAAAATTATTTGAGGATATATAAAATTCTTTTCCTCTGTGAAATGAGCTTGAAAACACAGAGAAACTTAGAATAACGAACAGGCCACAGAGCGCCACAGAGCAAATCACAAAAAACTTGCAATTATTGGTAGATGGTTCCACTTTTAAGGACAGAGATTTAATATTCTAATCTGGTTGTATGCATAAGCGTGTTATGATCTTACAAAAAGGAGTTTCTTCATTAGATGCAGACAAGTGAATTTCAACCACCTCTCCTTCCAACTCTCTACTGAGGTGTTAAGCTCTTCACAAAATTAAGGCAAAGAAAGACAATTGCCTTTTTATTCCTATATGAGTAACAAAATTCCCTTTTTCCTTCCTTTCAAACGTTACAATCAGATGTGAAATAATTTCTTTTGTAAAATGGATCCTCAATCAGTGTTCTATGTTCCCCTTAATTATAAAGGTCAAATAAGGGCTAAACAAAACGAAGCAGCATGGATTACTTTCTTTAGATAACTCAACTCTTTAAAGGTAGTCTATAGCTTTATAGAATTGGTATGACTAATTTTGCAATTAGGGACCAGAAACACATCAACGTGTTTTCTTTGTAAAAATGAAGACCTTTGGCCCTAATGGACTTTACCTAGACACTGAATCCTTCCCTTGGTTGTGTCACCAAATAAAAAAAAAAAAAAATCCCTTTACAGTACTTCATTTGATCAGAACGGTGACATTTTCACTTACCCCAGTTACTCTTGCTCTCGGGGCTTTGTGCTGATGGTCATCTAAGGAGCCCGTCTGGAATCGCAGCCTTTTTTCTTAAACGCTAGGTGCTCTGTCTCAAAGGCCAATACCAACTTAGCTCAGATGTTAATTAAATCAAAGACGAGCTCTAGTTCTCTTTTTCAGAGCCTGGAATAAACCTTCCAGGGAACTACACAATCAGAATGCTAATGACCTGACGTCTTGAACCTATGAATTCATTTCACTTCCAAATGGTGCTTCATTATCCCCCTAATATCCTTTCACCTCCTCCTGCTGCCCCTCTTCCTCACCTCCCCCCACAGCAAATCTTTTTTTCCCTTTTATCAGTGGCTGCTATTTCACTATCTCCAGTCCTGCTTTTTTTTTTTTTTTTTTTTTTTGGTCTTTTCTCTTTTTAGGGCCACACCTGTGGCATATGGAAGTTCCCAGACTAGGGGTCAAATCAGAGCTGTAGCTGCCAGCCACAGCCACAGCCACAGCCATGCCAGATCCGAGCCACGTCTGTGACCTATACCACAGCTCAAGGTAATGCTGGATCCTTAACCCCACGGAGCGAGGCCAGGGATCGAACCTGCAACCTCATGGTTCCTGGTCGGTTTCGTTTCTGTTGTGCCACGACGGCAACTCCCTTAGCCCTGCTTCTGTTCTCTGCTGTCTCTTTCTTTTGCCTCTTTATAGACCATCATTTCCCCCTTGCTTCATTATGTGGGTTTTTTTTTTAATTTGGATTTTGTCCCTAACTATACTTTTTAGTATCTATAAGGAACAGCTTTTTGTTTATTTTGTTACTATTATTATTGGCATCACCAATCAATGAAAATGTTGTTTCTTGGGCTAGCAGACATGTGAAATAAAATCTTACTGAAGTAGTTAGATCCCACTGTCCCATCCTTCTGAGCCCTTCTCACTATTCCTAACTGTATAGACAGTACTTCTGCACTCCCAAAGACCCTGCGTTGATTTTGAGATGAGAGAGAAACAAACAACATTCCATATGCCAAATTCTGGCCTCCAGAAAGGGACAGGCCTATACCTCTGACCACAACAGCTTAGTGAAATCTCCTTAGAAATCTGCACCTTGAACCAAACTGTGTAAGAAAAACAAAAGCTGTCTTTCCTAAAAAGGAACTATCTGGGATTAGTTAATGAAACTCTGCAACAGTTAACACTTAAAAATATATAGTTATAAGATACCATATAGTGCGACTGGCCTTTAGAAAACACTACCATTGAGTTTCTATCATGGCTCAGTGGAAAGGAATCTGACTGGCATCCATGAGGACAAAGGTTTGATCTCTGCCCTCTCTCAGTGGGTTAAGGATCTGGCGTTGCTGTGAGCTGTGGTGTGGGTCGCAGACACAGCTCAGATCTAGTGTTGCTGTGGCTGTGGTGTAGGACGGCAGCTGCAGCTCCAACTGGGCCCCTAGCCTGGGAACTTCCATATGCCACAGGTGCAGCCCTAAAAAGACAAAAAGAAAAAAGAAAAAACAAACAAAAAACTACCATTAACTATGCAAGTGAGGAAATTAAGTTCCATGTATTATATACCATACATGACCAAAAACTGAGAATTTTGTTAAATGATAGCTCTGTAATAGCAATTTCCAGTTTCATATAAAATGCTTGCTTTTCAAGTTAATAATTTAAGTCACAGGCAGATAAGATTTAACTTAGTGTTATATTAGACATTTGCATTTAAAATCTTTTTATTTTGAAATGAGTTATAGTGGATATTCCCTTTTTAAAATTTATCTGGAAATAATTTCAAACTTGTGGGATAGTTGCAGGACACAACTGTACAAAGAACTTTTATTTCACCTTCACCCAGATTTCAATGGGTAACATTTTAGCACCTATGCCCCTCCCCCCACATGCATGCACGCATTGTCATAGGGCTTTTTCTGGACCAACTGAAAAAAAGCTGCAGATATCATGCCCCATAACCCTAAACATCTCGGTTCCTAGTTCCTGAAAACACGAATTCTGGGCAATATAATCACTGTATAAGCTTAGAAATCAGAAGGTCACCCTAATGGAACACGACAACCCCACCCACACACCCTATTCAAGTTTAACCAGCTGAGCCCACAATATCACTCTTTGCTATCTGGTCCAGGATCCGGCACAGGAACACATGTTGCATTAGCTATCCTATCTCTTCATCTCTTTCAATCTGAAAGCGTTCCTTTCCTAGGTTTTTCTCTGTCATCACGTCCTGGACAGTTCTAAAGAATACAGGTCTTTCACTCTGTAAGATGGCCCTTGGTCTACACAATATTTCCTCGTGGCCAACGTCACACCATGTGTTCTTAGCCAGAATCCCCAGAAGTGATGCTGAGCCCTCCCGGTGCAACACTTGGGAGGCACAGGCTGTCAGGTGGACCCAGCTGGTCAAGCTGGTGTTTACTATAAAAACACCATTTTCCTGCTTTGTAGATAATTGGGGGGTGGGGGGGGGAGAGGGAATATTATTGGTTCCACCAATATCCTGTTCCTCATGGAACCTCCACCTCCCGGCTCCTTTGATGACTCCTGTGTAAACCGACCACCACTCTGAGGGTAGCAAAATGGTGATTTTTCTATTTCTCGAATTCCTTCTGCATTTACTAGAATTCCACACTAAGGAAGAGCGTTTGCGTCTCCCTCCCATGTACTTATTTATTCATTTCTATCAATATGGACTTACGGATCCCTATTTTATGCAGTGGGTTATAACTAATTACGATCATTATTTATTTTGATGCTAAAACGGTCCCAGATTGAGACCAGTGGGAGGCACGTGAAGCTGGCTTCTCTGTCATGCTGACATGTCAACATCATTTGCGGAACGTTTTCTTAGTTTTTGGCGCAGGAAGATGGCCCAGGCTCATCGTGTACTTTCCTTGCTCCAAGCCTTGAATCAGCCCTACTTCCAAGGATAATTTGTTCCTTTTAGGGAAGCAGGGTATTTAGAAACCAGTATCTCAGCACGTAGCATGAGCATCGCCATGGGAGTGCCACAGTGACCCTCTCAAGTGCCAGAGCTAGAAAATATGCATATGTAAGGACACACACACACACACACACACACACACAATCTACACCTATTACTACAGGTTTATATTTATTGACAAAACCCGAGTGCGTATCAATTTCTCCAATTCTAATTAAACCCCTGAGGGTTCTTTCTTTCCTTCCCCCCTTTCTAGGTTTACAAATTTCTTCTCGAACAGTGAGAAGCAGAGCGCTCAGCCTCAATACATCCACTCATTTGCCCAACTGGCTTACTTAGTCCCTCACTGTAACCCAGCTCCCAACCCCACCAACCACCTCCAGGTTTAATCCCCATCGCTGGAAGGGGATGTCCATGCCTCCAAGGCCTGGAAAAGAAGAGTCGACAAGACAAGGGAAAGAAAGAAAGCTGGAGAGAGAAAAGTAGGAAAGAAGGGTAAGCGAAAGATGAGAAGAAGGGACAAGAAGAGAAAATGGGAAAAATAAAGCAAGAAAGTGAAGCAGATGCTTACTTTTTTTTTTTTAACTTTTTTATCTTTCATTTCTTTATTTTTTCTACTGTCCATCTTGGTGACCCAGTTACACATACATGTATACATTCTTTTTTCTCACATGATCATGCTCCAGAGACTTACTTTTTTTTGGGGGGGGGGTTTCTTTTCTATTTTATTTTTGTTAATGCATCAGGACAAACAAATGAACCTTGATCTTTATTTCAAAGACTATTAAAAATTTGTGTGTATATCGGAGTTCCCGCCGTGGCACAGTGGTTAACAAATCCGACTAGGAACCATGATGTTACGGGTTCAATCCCTGCCCTTGCTCAGTGGGTTAAGGATCCGGCATTGCCGTGGGCTGTGGTGTGGGTCACAGACGAGGCTCGGATCCCGTGTTGCTGTGGCTATGGTGTAGGCCAGCGGCTACAGCTCCGATTTGACCCCTAGCCTGGGAGATCCATATGCCGCAGGAGCGGCCCAAGAAATGGCAAAAAGCCAAAAAAAAAAAAAAAAAAAAAAAGTGTGTGTATTTACATATCACGCCAGATACTTACTTTTAAAACACCTTCCACAGCCATCTTCCCTTCAGGTCCTAGTAAAATTCCGTAGGGGTAAAGCCACTGGATTGCATGTTTGATTGACATCATAGGAAAGGAATCCTATTTAGGGGGAAAAGATATATAGGAATGAAGAACCTCTAAAATAGTCACAGAGAGTTTAGGTGAAATGAACATCTGACATCGACATTTCTTTATAAACAATAACTAACAGGTTTCTCCTTTTTTCCAGAAGTCTTACAAAAGCCAATATTCGCTGTTCCCCCTTCTCTTCCTGCTCCACACCCTCTCCCTTGGTAAATGCATTCACTTCCCTCTTTGAGCTGCGGTGTAGGTGTGGATGGCTCCATGTCTCCATCTCTGGTCCTGCTCTCTTTCTTCTGCTCTAGACTTAAACTCTCAATTGCCTATTAGCTATGACTCCATGGATGCCCCATAGACTCCCATTCAGCATGTCTGCAACGACACATCTGAACACAGTTCCCTGACCGACTCATCCTCACGTACCATCATTTTTCCCTTATTTTTCATCTGAGTTGATCTCACTCACATACACCTAGCTTTGCGGTGATAACTACAAAGTTAGAAAGTGTTCATTATTCTCAAATTCTTCCCCCTAGTTGCTTCCCCAATTCTGTTCACCCTACCTTAAAAGGTCTATTAATAAGGCCAATGAGGAAAAGGTCAATGCCTTTATAGAATTATTCTTAACATGCTGAGGGGGGTGAAAACTGAGTTCTGGTAATGCAGAAGCATGTCCTGATTCTCAGAAGTTGGATACTCAAGTACTTCAGCATACCGATGACAGCTTACTTTCAAAATCATTCAGGGGAAAAAAAAAAAGAGAGAGAGAGAAAGCACAAGCAAACGCGGCAGTATGTTAAAAACTGGTGATTCCAGTTAAAGGGATTATGGATTTATGTTTCACTATTTTTGAACTTTTTTTAAACTTTGAGAATTGTCAGAGTTCCCATCGTGGTGCAGTGGAAACGAATCGACTAGGAACCATGAAGCAGCAGGTTCAATCCCTGGCCTCGCTCAGTGGGTTGAGGATCCTGCGTTGCCGTGAACTATGGGTGGTGTAGGTCACAGAAGCGGCTTGGATCTGGTGTTGCTGTGGCTGTGGTATAGGCTGGCAGCTACAGCTCTGATTCGACCCCTAGCCTGGGAACCTCCACATGCTGCAGGTGCAGGCCTGAGAAAGCACAAAAATAAATAAAGTCAGATGGGCCACTTCTTCCACCGTAAAACCCAGACAGCATCATTCACCACGCAAAACACTTCACAATAAGGTCCTAACCTTTCTCATCCCCGCACACGTGTGCTCTCGTGACACAATTTATTACCATTCTCCAAGCACGCCAGGCCCTTCTGTGGTTTGACACCTTTGGCCACGCTGTTCCCTGTGCCTGGAGGGCCTCCCCATCCCTCCAGATGCTGCTGTCAGGGACGAGTAATAGACAACGCCTGTGCTCCACCAAGTCCCCTTGTGTATTTGTCTCCTTCCTGGGCCTTCCAGTTTTCCCACCCATCAGTCAGCTGCTGCAGGTGTGTATTTTTTTTTTCTTTTTCTTTTCAGGTCTATATCTGTGGCATATGGAAGTTCCCAGCCCAGGGGTTGAATCAGAACTGCAGCTGGGATCTACACCACAGCCATGGCAACACCAGATCCAAGCCACATCTGCAACCTACACCACAGCTTACAGCTTCATTGGACCCTTAACCCACTGAGAGAGGCCAGGGATCGAACCTGCAACCTTACAGAGACAATATTGGGTTCTTAACCCACTGAGCCCCAACGGGAACGCCAGTGCTGAAGATCTTTTCAAGAAGACGGCCAGGGATCGAACCTGCAACCTTACAGAGACAATATTGGGTTCTTAACCCACTGAGCCCCAACGGGAACGCCAGTGCTGAAGATCTTTTCAAGAAGACGGTCCTGGAGCTCCAAGAGCCAGCTTTGCTCACAGGGTGAGAGAGCCACCAGCTCCTGGGAACATGTGTCCCCCGAGATGACCACCAACCAGTGACTGAGGGGGCTGGCGTGTGAAAGCCTCAGCCCCTGCCTTCGGCTGGGGGTGAGTCTGAGGCACAATTTATTTTTTTAATTATTTAACTTTTTAAGACTGCACCCGTGGCATACAGACGTTCCCAGGCTAGGGGTCAAATCGGAGCTGCAGCTGCCAACCTACACCACAGCCACAGCCACCAGGATCCAAGCCGCATCTGCAACCTACACCACAGCTGACAGCAATGCCGGATCCTTAACCCACTGAGCAAGGCCAGGGATCGAACCTGCAACCTCATGGTTCCTAGTCGGATTCGTTTTTGCTGTGCCACAACAGAAACACCCTGAGGCACAATTTATATCACAACAGACCTCTGTGTAACCAGGTGGAAGTCCTCCTGCCCTCTGTGGCACTTTTAACTGCAATGCATGTCTACCCTCCTGCCGCAGGGATGTAAGATCTTTTTTTTTGTCTTTTGCTATTTTCTAGGGCCAGTCCCGTGGCATTTGGAGATTCCCAGGCCAGGAGTCCAATCAGAGCTATAGCTGCTGGCCTACACCAGAGCCACAGCAACGCGGGATCTGAGCCGTGTCTTCGACCTACACCACAGCTCACGGCAACGCTGGATCCTTAACCCACTGAGCAAGGCCAGGGATCGAACCTGTAACCTCATGATTCCTAGTCGGATTTGTTAACCACTGTGCCACGGAGGGAACTCCTGGGCTGTAAGAACTTAAGGGCTCAGAACACATTGTTGGTCTTTGTACAGTTTACCAGGCTGCACAGCGTATTAATCTCAGGCCTCACAATATTTATAGAAGAATATGACAAGGCAAATGAAAAAGATTCATCACCAAGGGTTAACGCTTAAATTTTCTTTGCCACATCTCGGTACACCAGTCATTGATTTATTTTATACATACCAGGATTTGAACTGCAGCTGGTAAACTATCTAAAGGAAAATCTGGAAGTCCAAGAGTAGAAGATTCTTGGGAACAGAGGGTAGTGGCAAAAGACAAGAGCTGAGAAACTCTAGGGGAAAAGAGAGGTGACATTAAATTTTATTCTGACAGTTTTAATACATAAAATCTGTTAAACATAAAATAACTGGGCCAATTTAATTAAGCTAAAAAGTTGATGTGTACTATTAAATTCTGTAGGAACAACAGCTCCGTATTTTAATGTTTCATTTAAAACTCGAAAGCCAATTAGGTACACAGATATATCTATTTGTTTTTGTTTTTGTTTGTCTTTTTGTCTTTTTTTTAATATTTTATTTTATTTT
The DNA here is from genome assembly GCF_054392235.1 of Sus scrofa. Classification (NCBI taxonomy): domain Eukaryota; kingdom Metazoa; phylum Chordata; class Mammalia; order Artiodactyla; family Suidae; genus Sus; species Sus scrofa. The sequence continues at coordinate 25,602,491 of NC_139393.1, read as the reverse complement.
ATTTGTCTTTTTGCCATTTCTTGGGCCGCTCCTGCGGCATATGGAGGTTCCCAGGCTAGGGGTCGAATCGCAGCTATAGCCACTGGCCTACGCCAGAGACACAGCAGCGCAGGATCCGAGCTGCGTCTGTGACCTACACAACATCTCACGGCAACGCCAGATCGTTAATCCACTGAGCAAGGGCAGGGATCGAACCTGCAACCTCATGGTTCCCAGTCAGATTCGTTAACCACTGCGCCACCATGGGAACTCCTCTTTTTGTCTTTTGAGCGTCACACCTGCAGCATACGGAGGTTCCCAGGCTAGGGGTCCAATCCAAGCCACATCTGCCACTTACACCACAGCTCACAGCAACACCAGATCCTTAACCCACTGATCGAGGCCAGGGATCGAACCCAAAACCTCATAGTTCCTAGTCAGATTTGTTAACCACTGAGCCATGATGGGAGCTCCAGATATATCTATTTCTTAAATTTCTCACAATATGCAAGGTTTTTCACAAGATAGCCCCAAACTACCCTGCCAGTCTCATCTCTCACCTTTCTCAATCCAAACCAAAACTTTAGCAGCCATGGGGAGCTTTCCATAGCCCCAAGAATAAGGCATACACTCTCATAACCCATGTTCTTAAATGTTTTTCTTAGAATCTATTAGTTAAAAGCCTACTCATTCTTTTTTTTTTTTTTTTTTTTGGCTGCCCCGTGGCATGTGGAGTTCCCACTGGAGCCACAGTTGCAACATGAGCCGCAGTGGGGCCCATGCTGCATATGGGGCAATGCTGGATCCTTAACCCACTGTGCCCCGCTGGGGATCAAATCTATGCATCCCAGGGCTCCAGAGACACTGCCGTTCCCACTGCACCAGAGCGGGAACTCCAAAAGCATACTCCTGCTTGAGGACCCATCTGAAATGCCAGTGCCTTTGTGAGGGCCTTAGAAAGTCTCAACCACTCAGAGTTCCCATTGTGGTGCAGTGAAAACGAATCTGACTTGAAATCACGAGGTTGCGGGTTCCACCTCCGGCCTCAATCAGTGGGTCAAGGATCCGGCATTGCTGTGAGCTGTGGTGTAGGCTGCAGACGCGGCTCGGGTGCTGTGTTGCTGTGTCTGGGGTATAGGCTGGCAGCTACAGCTCCGATTCAACCCCTAGCCTGGGAACTTCGCAGGTGCGGCCCTCAAAAGCAAAAACATAATAAAATAAAATAATACAATAAAATAAAGTCTCAACCACAACATCCCCCAATTCTCTGAAATTATGGCCCTTACCACAAACAAAGGTATTTATACACATATCTTTATGTTAAACAAAGGTATTTATACACATATCTTTAAACTCTACTAGATCTTGAGTTTCTTGCCATCAAAGGTCAGGTCATTAATTTTATCATTAGTACATACCATAGCTCCTGAAAATCCTTCGAATAGTTGTTGAATGAATGAATCAATCAGTTGATCATTGAATAGGTGATACAAATTCAATGCCAAGTGTCCAGATATTTATGTATATACATATGTTAATATATAAATATATGTGTGTATATATATGTATGTATCTGAAATACTTACTTCTCAGCAGGAACATTGGCTCCAATTGAATATAACAGTTTAAGTTGGTCCTAAAATAACAGGAACATATTAAATTGATAAATAAAGAATGTAACAGATTAAATGTAATTTTTTTTTGTTTTTGTCTTTTTTTTTTTTGTTTTTGTCTTTTTAGGGCCACACCCAAGGCATATGGAGATTTCCAGGCTAGGGGTCAAATTGGAGCTGTAGCCGATGACCTACGACACAGCCACAGACACAGCAATGCCAGACCTGAGCCACATCTGTGATCTACACCACAGCTCATAGCAACACTGGATCCTTAAACTACTGAGCAAAGGCCAAGGGTTGAACTTGTATCCTCATGGATGCTAGTCAGATTCGTTTCCACTGAGTCATGAAGGGAACTCCAAAATGCAAATGTTTTATAGACACAATTCAACCTCTGAACTAAGTGGACAGTAAGTAATTCATAGCAAAAAATCATTTCTTGATATGTCATTTTCTAAAAGAAAAGTTAGCTTTTTAAAAAAAAATCTTTCAGACAAATAATACAACAATAACTTTTCTTTCTAGTCTCGAGAAGTTTTCTTTACCTTTATTTAAACCAGCTATGGTGTAGGTTGCAGCTGTGCCAGATTCATTCTCTGGCCTGGGAACTTCCACATGCCTTGAGTGCAGCCATAATATATAAATAAATACATAAATACATATAAATACATAAATAAGCTACAAGCATGGGCAATATAGCCAATATTTTATAATAACTTTAAGTGGAGTATAATCTAGAAAAATATTGAATCACCATGTTGCACACCTAAAACTGATATAATACTCGAAATCAACCATACTTCAAAAAAAAATTAAAAATACAATAAATTGGAGTTCCTGTCATGGCGCAGCGGAAACAAATCCAACTAGGAACCATGAGGTTGCAGGTTCAATCCCTGGCCTCGATCAGTGAGTTAAGCATCTGGCATTGCCATCAGCTCTGGTGTAGGTTGCAGACACGGCTCAGATGTGGCGTTGCTGTGGCTGTGGTGTAGGCCGGCAGCTATAGCTCCGATTCGACCCGTAGCCTGGGAACCTCCATATGCTGTGGGTGCGGCCCTAAAAAGACAATAAATAAATACAATAAATTCTTCTTATTCATACTAACCTTGAAGGGTAGATAATAAATATCTCTAGCTTGAAATCGAGAACGGAGAGGAGGGTCTAATGGATTCCCGGAGTACCTAGGCACTGGCAAGCCCAAGGCAATCACTCGGAAATTTTCACTAACTCGGACAATCTTCCAAGCATCCAGTTCTGTTTTGGTGTGATCCTAAAAGAGTCGGAATCAAAAACCACAGCATCAAGGCTACAGATCACAACTGCAAGGGCCAGGCTAAGGCATTTAGGCCCTGAATGCTGGGTAAACTATATTTGAGTACCCTTTTGAAGCCCAACGGTGCAGGAAGGGAGCAAAATGAAATCAGGAACAGAATATCAGGGAAGGCTCACCAAATGAAGACGGGTGTTTGAAAGGAGAAAGAGCCAATGCACTGAGGAACAAGGGCAGCGTGGGTCCGATTCCTAAGCCCTAGTCGGTACACAAAGGAATGTCAGGAGAGAAGGAAAATATACTGATTCAGACTAGAAGTCCTAAAAAGGTAGCTCTAGAGGGGCAGACCACCAGCAGAGCAGAGATTACTCTGGGACCTTCAAGAGAGAACTATGTTCATGGATATATTTCTACCAAGGCATATTAATGGTAATAAGTAACATGACTTGAAAACTAGCAGGGTAGGCAATATGCATGAATTCCTCTCATTTAATTTTTACCAGACTCCAAAGAGACACTTAATTCCTTTTGATGGAGGAACAAACTGACGCGCAAAGGAGTTACACAACTCATCCATGTGCCCACAACCAGTCTATGGTGGAGTTGAGACCGGAAACGGTGCAGATTTTGGAGTCACCCATCCTGCCTCTAGTGCTTGGTGCCCATTCTAGCTTAGCTACCAAAAGCATGCTATTTTACCTTTTGAGCCTCAATGTTCTCATCTATAAAGTGGGAATAATATCACCAACATGATTACAACCGGCATGAAAAGTAAGTGTGATGATGCATGTGAAAGTTACTGGTCCCCAGCAGTCACCTGGTAAATGTCATACTCCATTCTCTGCCTGACTCTTCCAAGGCACTCCACCGTCCTCAGCTGTAGGATCCATGGTTTTTACAAGGCTGACATGAAAGTGCACATTTTGAGAGACAGGTCCTGAGCCTTCAGCAGATCATCAAAGGGTGTGTGGTTCATCTGACAGTGTAGAAAGTTTTAACATGACCCTGAAGGCCTTTCCTGGCAGATGCATGTCTGATGCTCCAAACCTCAGCATCTTCTGCACACCTGTCCCCTTGGCTCACCTTCCATGACCCTGCGTTTCAGTTTCATCTCACAACTGTGGTTCTCCAGACAAATCATGCTGCTTCACCAACCCTGTTTAACTGGCTTCAAATGCCTTTTTTAACTTTGCACAGTGGAAATATAGGTATTATCCAAGCCTCAGCTCAAACCACATCTTCATTAAAATGGACCCCTTTCTCACTGCCATCACCGTCAGAACCACATTGGGGCCTCTCCTATTATGTCCTACACAAGTTTCTATCATGATACATGTGTACACTGACTTCTGTGCATGACTGTCCCATGTCAGATCCAAGCTCTTAAGAGGACTTACTACGGCTAACACAGAACAGGACAAATGTCTGTTGACTTCATGAAATGGATTAAAGAAAAAAAAAAAGAAAAAGAACAACTATTTCAAGCATAACCCAAACTACAAATCCTGCATTTAATTAATGAGACTAATACCATGACACTATGCCATGGGCACTAGAAAACAAGAGTCTGGATCTAGACCTGCCTGAGAAACCCACCTTCAGAAAGCTGAACATTTTTATTTTCCACTTACTTGAAAACAAAAATCAGAATATGAATCAAGTTTACGCAAACTGATTGCACTTGTTTCCATAAAAACAAAATTCTACTATAATCACCTCTGAGAAACCATTAAGATTTGAGATATTTAAATTCAGTATGTTGAATCTAGCTAGAAATAAGTCAGACTTAAATTATGGTGCTAAAATCCTTTTATCACAGAAACTGTCTCTCTTTCTTTTTATTTTTTTTGGTGGTGGGGGGGGCGTGTTTTATCTTTTCAGGGCTGTGCCCACCACATGTGAAGGTTCCCAGGCTAGGGGTTGAATCGGAGCTATAGCTGCCCGCCTACACCACAGCCATGGCAACATAAGATCCAAGCCGCGTCTGCGACCTACACCACAGCTCACAGCAACGCCAGATCCTTAACCCACTGACCGAGGCCAGAGATCGAACCCGCATCCTCATGGATACTAGTTGGATTGTTAACTGCTTTAGCCACGATGGGAAATCTTCAGAAGTTGTCTTAAATGGTTGATGCTTGGCAAAGGGATCTTGCTTATGTTCTGTGAGGGCTTCATGAGACAGAGTCTATGAATATAAAAATTACATTTACCAATAAAATTATGTATTTGTATGGATATTTACTTTGGAATAAACAATGTATTATATCCTTCTCAGAGATAATAAGCACTCCTTGTATACTAAAACCCTTTTGACCCCATATCCCAAATTTCAAAGTAATACATTCATTAAGTTTGCACAGAATTCTACTACCCCAGTAAAGAATATACGAAACATTTTATTGTGAAGTAACTCCTATACTTAAAAAAAAAAATGATTCCAGGAGTTACCGTCATGGCACAGTGGTAAACAAATCCGACTAGGAATCATGAGGTTGCAGGTTCAATCCCTGGCCTTGCTCAGTAGGTTAAGGATCCAGTGTTGCCATGAGCTGTGATGTAGGTCGCAGACGGCGGCTCGGATCCCAAGTTGCTCTGGCTCTGGCATAGGGCAGCGGCTATAGCTCTGATTAGACTTCTAGCCTGGGACCTCTAGCCTGGGAACCTCCATATGCCATGGGAAGCAGCCCTAGAAAAAGACCAAAAAAAAAAAAAAAGATTCCATATTCTGAGTATCCTTTTCCAAATCATTTACCAAGAATGGCAAACAACTTGTAGGAGCAAATAATAGTTATTTTGTAATTAGAAAGTATCTAAAGAGAAAATGCAATGTGTAATCCACCTACTTAAAAAATAATTAATTTATTAAAATAATTTTAAAATAATAAAAATTAATTTCTTAAATTAATAAAAATAATAAAATAATTAATCCATATATTTACATTATAATATTTACAAAATAGTAATAAAATTAAAAACAAATTTTAAAAATAAAGTGAATTAAAAATGCCTTACATTTCAGTAAATTAACTATAACAATATGAATGCATGAAATTAACTTTTTCATATGGATTAAGTCCTCAATTACCCCCTTCTAATTATATTAGAACGAGGCAATCTTTAGATGGATCCAAAAGAAAAAAACTATACTATATCATGAAAACGCCATCCAGAAACTCACATAAGCCATAAAGAAACAGAGCACTAAAAGGGTTGTAACCCAGGTTTCTGAGAAAACAGACTCACACAGCAGGAATCAGAAAGAGATGCTTCTGGGCTTGGTGGATGCAAACTATTAATCAGCATTGAGAATGAATGGGCAGTGGGGTCTTACCATACAGCACAGGGAACTGTGTATGACTGGGTCACTTTGCTATACGACAGAAATTAAAGAACCACTGCAAATCAATTACACTTTAGTAAAAGAAAGAGATGCTTCTGGTCCCGCCAAGCCATGGAGCATCAGTTCAATCAGACCCTCTGGTGTCAACATCCAATGCCTCGTGACCAGTGTGTTCTGGGCTTGTACCAGCACCCTGAGAACAGGATCAAGAAGAAGTACAAGACACAGATCCCGCTCTTCAGTTATTGTAACCAGCTAGGGTCGTAAGTGTACCTGGCGTATTTATCAACTATCTATCAATCAATCTATCTATCTATCTATCTATCTATCTACACATACTGCTATCTACATATATTTCTCTCTACAGAACAGGTGTGAGAGACTGAGTCCTAGGATGCAGGGCAGAGCCATCAGTCCTTGGGGGCTGGATGAGCCAAAGCTCCAGTCTGGAACAGCTAGAGCTGAATGAACAAGATCTAAAGTCTTCTTGTCACCTGCGGCATTACATGAACCCCTTCTCCAAAGCCTTGGAAGAGCCCCAAGACCCTTGCTGTTGCCCTCTTTACACTCTCCTGTATCAGAGCATGCCAAGACTTCATTACACTTATTCATTAATTCAACAAAGGGTCACTGAGCTCCTATCACGTGCCAGGGGTTGTTCTAAAGTTTGACATAGTAACAGTGACAAAATCCCTGGCCCAGAAAAAGGTATGATCTAGTAGAGGGAGGCAGACAATGGGCTAAAAAACATAAGTAAGTAAACCACATAGGATATTAGAAGAATCTAGTGGAAAAATACAGAGCAGAGTAAGAGAGTATGCAGGCAGAGGGCACGTTGTAATATTTAATAGGAGGGTAAGGGCAGGCTTCATTGATAATACAGGCAGACCTTGGAGATACTGCAGGTTTGGTTCCAGACCACCACAATAAAGCATATATCACAATAAAGTGAGACACGCACATTTTTTGGTTTCCCAGGGCATACAAAAGTTATGTTTCCGGAGTTCCCGTCATGGCGCAGTGGTTAACGAATCTGACTAGGAACCATGAGGTTGCGGGTTCGGTCCCTGCCCTTGCTCAGTGGGTTAACGATCTGGTGTTGCCGTGAGCTGTGGTGTAGGTTGCAGACGCGGCTCGGATCCCACGTTGCTGTGGCTCTGGCGTAGGCAGGGGCTACAGCCCCGATTGCACCCCTAGCCTGGGAACCTCCATATGCCGCAGGAGCGGCACAAAGAAATAGCAAAAAAAAAAAAAAAGGCAAAAGTTATGTTTCCATGACACTCTAGTCTACGAAGTATACAAGAGCATTATGTCTAAAAAATGCACATACCTTAATTTAAAAAATACTTTATTGCTAAAAAATGCTAACCATCTCCTGAGTCTTCAGTGAACAGTAATCTTTTTGCTGGTGGAGGGTCGTGCCTCCGTGTTGATAGCTGCTGACTAACCAGGATGGTGGTTGCTGAAGGGTGAGGTGGCCGTGGCAATTTCCTAAAAAAAGACCATTATGAAGTTTGCTGCATCCATGGACTCTTCCTTTCACAAACAATTTCTCTGCAGCATGCAACGCTAATTGAGAGCATTTTACCCACAGGAGAACTTTCAGAATTGGAGTCAATCCTCTCAAACCCTGCTTCTGCTTTATCAACTAAGTAACTCTTCTAAAGTTTAAATCCCATGTTGTCATTTTAATAATCTTCCCAGCATCTTTCCCAGGAAGAGATTCCATCTCAAGAAGCCATTTTCTTTGCTCAGCCATAACAAGCAACTCCTCAGCTGTTAATAAATTTTATCATGAGATTCCAGCAATGCCATTACCTCTTTAGGCTCAACTCTTTTTTTCTAGTTTTTGTGCTATTTCACAATCACGTTTGTAGTTACTTCCTCCCCTCAAGTCTTAAACCTTTCAAAGTCATCCATGAGAGCTGGAGTCAACCTCTTCCAAACTCCTGTTAATGCTGATGTTTAGTCCTCTTCCTACGAATCATAAGGGTCCCCAATGGCATCTATATTAGTAAATCCTTTCCAGAAATTTTCAATTCACTTTGCCCAGATCCATCGAAGGAATTACTATGGCCGCGATAGTTCTGCAAATGTATTTCTTCAATAATTAGACTCGAAAGTCAAAATTTCTCCTTGATTCCACGGGCTGCAGCATGCATGCTGTGTTAACAGGCATAAAAACAACAGGAATTGTACTGTACGTCTCCACCAGAGCAGCTGGGTTAACCAGGTGCATTGTCGATGAGCAGTAATATTTCGAAAGCAATCTTTTTTTTTTTTTTTTCCTGAGCAGTAGGTCTCAACAGCGAGCTTAGCAGTAAACCATGCTGTAAACAGATGTGCTGTCATCCAGGCTTTGTTGTTCCATTGAGAGAGCCCAGGCAGAGTAGGTTTAACATAATTCTTAAGGGCCCTGGGATTTTCAGAATGGTAAATGAGCACAGGCTTCAACCTTAAGTCACCAGCTGCGTTAGCCCTGAACAAGTGAGTCACCCTGTCCTTTGAAGCTCTGAAGCCAGGCATTGACTTCGTTCTAGCTATAAAACCCCTAGAAGGCATCATCCACCAGTAGTAGGCTGATTCGTTGACAAAGAAACTCTGTTGTTTACTGGAGCACCTTCCTGAATTATCTGAGCTAGAGCTTCTGGATCACTTGCTGCAGCTTCTACATCAGCACTTGCGGCTCCACCTTGCATTTTCCTATTATAAAGACCGATTCTTTGCTTCAACCTCGTGAACCGACTTCTGCTAGCTTCAGACTTTTCTTCTGCAGCTTCATTACCTCGCTCAGCCTTCCAAGAATTGAAAAGAGGCAAGGCCTTGCTCTGGATTGGCCCTTGACTTAAGGGAAGGCTGTGGCAGGTTTGATCTTCCATCCGGACCAACAGAACTTCCTCTATATCTGCAAGAAGGCCGTTTCCCTTTCTTATCATTTGTGTGTTTACTGGAGCAGCACCTCTGCTTTCCTGCAAGACCTTTTCATTTGTATGTACTACTTGGCTGTTTGGGACGAGGGGTCTAGGTTTCAGCCCATCTCAGCTTTCAACATAACCTTCCTCGCCAAGCTTGATCATTTCTAGCTTTTGATTTAAAGTGAGAGATGAGGGACTTTTCCATTCACTTAAATCCTTGAGGTCCCTGCAAGATTATTAACTGGCCTAATTTCAACACCGCAGTGTCTCAGGATTAGGAAGGCCCAAGGAGAGGCAGAAAGACAGGGGACGAGCTGGTTAGTGGAGCAGTCAGAACACACACACGGATTGATGAATTCACCATCTTACATGTGACCCCCGCCCCCCCAAAGAATTACAGCAGCAATATCAAAGATCAGTGATCAGCATCCACAATAGCCAATACAAAAAAATGAAAAAGTTGGAAATGTTGTTAGAATTACCAAAATGCAATGCAAGAGACATGAAGGGAGCAAAGGGTGTTAGAAAAATGGTGCCCATAGCCTCATTTGATGCAGGTTGTCACAAACCATCCATCTGTAAAAATATGCAAAATCTGCAAAGCACACTGTAACACGTACACCTGTACATTTGAGCAAAGACTTGAAAGAGGCAGAGGAATGAGCCAGGCAGACATCTGGGAGAAAACCATTCCAGAAGAGCAAAGTGCCTGTGCAAAGCACTGATGAGCTAAGAGGATGCATATCCAGCATGTTTCTGGTTCAGTAAAGAGAATATCAGCAGCTGGAATGGAGTGAAAAGGGAGAAGGCTAGGAGGCAATAAGGCCAACGGGGCAATAATGGCCCAGATCATCCAAGACGCTGTATTCCATCAAAAGGACTTTGGATTTTATTGTGGCAAACTAAGAAGGCGTTAGAGGGTTAGGACAGAAGAAGAACCTGCCCTGCCCATTGTGTCAAAGCAAACAGTGACTGTGAGGGAGCCAGGAGGAAAGCACGGGGACTGGTTACGAAGCTCTCACAACTACTCAGGCAAGAGATGCTGGGAGCTTTGACCATCAGGGTCTCTTTAAATATTTCATTCACGTCTGTCAACATCTACTGGACTTTGAGCTTCTGGAATGCAACAACTGGACTCTATTCAGCTCTGTCTTCCCGATGCCCAGTGCAGTCTAGAAGCTACCAGGATTTTAGTAAAGAGTTGTCAAGAGGAGTTCCCCTCGTGGCGCAGTGGTTAACGAATCTGACTAGGAACCATGAGGTTGCGGGTTCGGTCCCTGCCCTTGCTCAGTGGGTTAACGATCCGGTGTTGCCGTGAGCTGTGGTGTAGGTTGCAGACGCGGCTCGGATCCCGCGTTGCTGTGGCTCTGGCGCAGGCCGGTGGCTACAGCTCCGATTAGACCCCTAGCCTGGGAACCTCCATATGCCGCGGGAGCGGCCCAAAGAAATAGCAAAAAGCAAAAAAAAAAAAAAAAAAAGTTGTCAAGAGAAGGAAGAGAAGGTAAAAGGAAGATGGAAAAGGAGGGGCGAAAGGAAGAAGAATTAAAAGGAGGAAAAAAGAGAAAGAAAGAATAGTTACCAGACAGGCAAGCAAAAGTACAAATCTGGATGGTCTTCTGACCTAGTCTGCGAACAGAAGAGCTGGACAAAACTGCAAATGCGTGACTTGACTTCAGCAAATTGCCCAAACTATGCTACACCCAAGCCTTTGTCCTCGTTCTGATACAATCCATGTCTTATACCACAAACGGCACTGCCCACAGCCCAACAGCGCAGACGAAGCGGCCACATTTTTCTTTTCTTACTTGGAGAAGTTTGTCGTAACGCTCGGCAGACATCAGGAAGCGTCCGTCTTCAAGCTGCATCTCCCTATTTTCCAGCAAGTTGTTCAACACAGGCAGGACATTCCTCTCCGCCTTTTCCAAGCCTTCCAAGACGAGGGTTCTACCTTCTGTGGCGGCACGAACTGCACACTGTTTCCAAGAAACAAGAGCAATATGAGAGGGAGTTCCCTTTGCGGCTCAGCGCTTAACCAACCCGACAGGATCCATGAGAAGGCAGGGTTGCTCAGAGGGCTCTGGATCCGGCATTGCCGTGAGCTGTGGTGTAGGTTGCAGACATGGCTTGGATCCAGCATTGCTGTGGCTAGGGTGTAGGCCGGCAGCTGTAGCTCTGATTCAATCCTTAGCCTGGGAACCTCCATAGGCCACCAGTGCAGCCCCAAAAATAAAATTAAAAAAAAAAAAAAAATCTCACGACATTTCTCCTGTGTCCTTAAGAGTATGACTAGGATTAATCCTGCTACATTTATGTAATCACTCTCTCCTTAAAAGTCTTTTTTACCCAGACACTTATGGTCAATTAATCTTTGCCAAAGAGGCAAGAACTTAAAATGGAAAAAAGACAGTCTTTTCAGGAAGTATTGCTGGGAAACCTGGACAGCTGCAGGCAAAGCAATGAAACTAGAACACACCCTCACACCATGCACGAAAATAAACACAAAATGGCTGAAAGACTTAAATACAAGACAAGACACCATCCAACTCCTGGAAGAGAACACAGGCAAAATATTCTCTGACATCCACCTTATGAATATTTTCTCAGGTCAGTCTCCCAAAGCAACAGAAATAAGAGCAAAAATAAACCAATGGGACCTAATCAAAATGACAAGCTTTTGCACAGCAAAGGAAACCAAAGAGTAAACAAAAAGACAACTTACACAATGGGAGAAAATAGTTTCAAATGATGCAGTGGACAAGGGTTTAATCTCTAGAATATGCAAGCAACTTACACAACTCAACAACAAAAAAACCAACAACACAATTCAAAAATGGGCAAAAACCTGAATAGACATTTTTCCAAGGAAGATATACAGATGGCCAACAAGCATATGAAACAAGGCTCAACATCCCTGATTATTAGAGAAATGCAAATCAAAACTACCATGAGATACCACCTCCCACCAGTCAGAATGGCCATCATTAATAAGTCCACAAATAACAAGTGCTGGAGGGGATGTGGAAAAAAGGGAACCCTCCTGCACTGTTGGTGGGAATGTAAGCTGGCACAGCCACTATGGAGAACAGTATGGAGGTACCTTAGAAATCTATACATTGAACTACCATATGACCCAGCAATCCCTCTTGGGCATATATCTGGACAAAAAACTTTCCTTAAAAAGACACATGCACCCTCATGTTCATTGCAGCACTATCTATTCTCAACAGCCGAGGCATGGAAACAACCTAAATGTCCATTGACAGACGATTGGATTAGGCAGATGTGGTACATATACACAATGGAATACTACTCAGCCATAAAAAAGAATGACATAATGCCATTTGCAGCAACATGGGTGGAACTAGAAAATCTCATCCCAAGTGAAGCAAGTCAGAAAGAGAAAGACAAATACCATATGATATCACATATCTGGAATCTAATATATGGCACAAAAGAACGTTTCCACAGAAAAGAAAATCATGGACTTGGAGAATAGACTTGTGGTTGCCAAGGGGCAGGGGGAGGGAGTGGGGTGGACTGGGAGCTTGGGGTTAATAGATGCAAACTATTGCCTTTGGAATGGATTAGCAATGAGATCCTGCTGTGTAGCAATGGGAACTGTGTCTAGTCACTTATGATGGAGCATGATAACGTGAGAAAATAAAATGTGTACATGTATGTATAACTGGGTCACCACGCTGTACAGTAGAAAAAAAATTGTATTGGGGAAATAACAATTTAAAAAATAATAATAAAATAAACACACACACACAAAGTCTTTTTTGGTACTTTCATGGCAGACTTATTCTCTTAGAAAAACTTCCTCCTTTTCCCCCCTGTTCATTCCGTGTAGGAATGCCAACATGACATCTTTAATCTGAGCCCTTCTTCCTCTATAAGGTCTGGCCTGAGTAATCATCCTTAATCACAAAGCTCTAACCACCAAGGTTACGTTAATGACTCCCCGACCTCACACTCACTCCCGTAGGCTCCACCATCTAGTCCTAGGGCATAGATGTCTCCAACCAGACTCCAGAAGCACCTCAGCCTCTCCTGTGCAATGCTGAACACATTGGTATTCTCCCCAAGCCTTTTCTTCCTCTTATTTTTCCAACAAAGGTAGGTGCCCCCTTGACCCATGCGAGGTCCCAGATTCCTATCTTAACCCCAGCAATCAAGTTATCCCTACGTCCTGATGATTCAACTTCTTTAACTCATTCCTTCTATCACTCTTCTAGTTCCAACCCTCCTTAGCTTTCTGATCTTCCTTCTACTAAGCCCAAGCTCCTTAATTCAGCATATGTTTATCACGATATGGCATTTACCTATCTAACATGTTTTCCTGATATTAGGTGCCTCACGCGTGGTATTTTTGCAGCAACGAGATAGTTGTAATTTCCCCACACACATATACATATCACGCTGCTTTGCTAGAAAAAAAAAAATCTATTTATACTGACCCCTTTGTTTGAGATTTAATTTTCCCTATAGTAATTAGCCTCAAAATATTCTGAATGTCTGAAGGGAGGGAAAAGACTACCTCCATTTTTTTTTTTTTTTTTTTGAAAGACTAACTATCCAAAGAAATTTCTCAAAAAGCAAAAGCACTGACTTTCCAAGTGTGGAAGAGAAAACAGACATTGCTTAATCAAGACTTCTGCTCATAAGCTGTTGAATCTTGCACCGTATTGCAGAATTCATTTCAGTCGTCTGCATACTGTCATAAAAAAACAAACTTTTACACAAACCACATTAAACTCATGATGATCATCCTATTTGAAAAATAAAATCAATTCATGGATAAACCTATAAAATTGGCCATCTTATGGCAGCAGCTTTATTTTTTAAACTGGATGGGTAGAAGTTACTTAGGAGCTCCTAAAGAACAAAAAAAGAATCTCATTTTTGCTAGTTGAGAAAAGGACAAATCCATAGGAAATCCATAGGCTGCTGGGATATTATAAATCAAAACATAAACTATTTCTTACAAAAATTCATGTTTTAGCTAAGCTTTCTTTCACTGGAATCTATTTACTCCAAGAAAACACAGCTCATAAAAGAAAAAAAAAAAAAGAAACTCAGCTATATCTCAATTTAAAAAAGAAAAAAAAAAGAATGAAAGAAACCAAGTTATCACAACTTGTGGCAATATTATTTTTAAAAAGTTAAATTTTTTATCAATCTTAGTTATAAAACAGACGAAATAATTGTATTCAACTTTTAAAAACTTCAAAGAGATAAAAATTCATGGTCTCTGAGATAAAACTAGAAATACGTATATCAAAATGAGTGAGTTCTTAACTGTGGACCAGTCTTAACTGAAAGACCAAGTCTTAACAACATAGGACAACAACAGATGGTGCAGATCTGCTCTGATTTTCTTCAGGATACCTTGGTCAATTATTCATGGCACCTTCCCAGGAAAATCTGGAATAAGCTATAGAGAGAGATCAGAAAGCAAAGACAGATACACAATAGAGTCCTTTCATCTACCCTAAGGGAGGTAGGTACTGTGATCATGAATTAGAGAAAGTCATGATGGATGGATAAAGACCTCCTGAAAACCTGGTAAATCTGACAAAAATCTCTTCTCCAGAAGAAAAGGCACACAGGTGTATGTACAAAATGTGTATATAATAGCGACCTCAAGTTAAGACCTCTATTCTGGGAGTTCCCAACTGTGGTGCAGCAGAAACGAATCTGACAAGGAACCACGAGGTTGGGGGTTCGATCCACCGCCTCGATCAGTGGGATAAAGAATCTGGAATCACCACGAGCTGTGGTGTAGGTCACAGACACCTCTCAGATCCAGTGTTGCTGTGGCTGTGGTGGCTGATCCCGTATAGCTATAGCTCCAATACAATCCCTAGCCTGGGAATCTCCATATGCCGTGGGTGTGGCACTAAAAAAAAAAAAAAATATATATATATAAAAGAACCTCTACTCTAAAAGAATGAATGATAGAAATGGAAAATTACAATTTGGCTCACACCACAGTACTAATTTTTTTTTCTTTTTTTTGTCTTTTTAGGGCCACACCTGCAGCATATGGAGGTTCCCCGTCTAGGGGTCTAATCAGAGCCGTAACTGCCGGCCTACACCACAGCCACAGCAACGTGGGATCCGAGCCAGGTCTGCAAACTACACCACAGCTCAGGACAATGCCAGATCCTTAACCCACTGAGCAAGGCCAGGGATTGAACCCCCAACCTCATGGTTCCTAGTCGGATTCGTTTCCACTGCGCCACGACGGGAACTCCCCACAGTAATAATTGTTGGAAGCAAGAATCATCAACGGATGGGTAAAATTAGTGGGTAAGACATGATAAGAAATAGGATATCTGCAAAGACTCAAAATATCTCCCTCTATACAATATAAATATCAGGGACAAAGAAAAAAAGTAACATAACAGTTTAGAAATCTAGCAAATAACACCTTAACATACAGTAATCAGATGTTTCAATTCCATGTGCTAAATTTTTAACATGAAGCCACTCAAAGTGCACCTATCTCTTCTATAGTATTATTACTAAAAAAAAAAAGCATGATCTCGGAGTTCTCTGGTGGCCTAATGGTTAAAGACCCAGCCTTGTCACTGCTGGGGCTCAAGTTCCATCTCTGGCCTGGGAACTTCCAAATGCCACCAGCACAGCCAAAAAAAAAAAAAAAAAAAAAAAAAAAGTATGATCTTAATCAAATCATGAGGAAACTTCAGACAAGCCCAAAACTAAGCAACATTCTACAAAATAAGTGGCCATAAAGAAAAGAAGGGAAGGGTTTGCTACTAGAAAGGGAGTCTGAGTTGGGGACAGTGAGGCTGCTGTCATTTTTTTTTTTGAATGATGAAAAAACTTGGGTATCTTCAAATGAGGAGAAAGAGGGGCTAACTGTATACTCTCAGGAAAGAGAGTATTTGGTTACAGAAATAAAACTGGAAAAGTTGCTAGTTGATGCTGGAGATGGTTTGGTCTATCTGCTGAGTGGAAGAGTGGTAGGGTCTACAGATTTAAACTGATAATGTATCAAGTTCTTCCACTGATGTTATTTAATTGAATCCTCATGGCAGTTCTCTAAAGTACACAATATTTTACCCAATTCTATAACTGAAGACAGGTTAGGAAGCTTGAAGATGGAAGAGCTAAAATTTTAATCTATCTTTAAGTGTTAGAGAAACTGAGTCCCTGAAGAAATGAGAAGACGTCACTAAAGGAGACTCCTGTTGGTTATCGGTAGCCTCAGAGAGCCTGGTTTTACGAAGCATAGGAATCTGTTGTGTGCCTGTCTTGAAAAGCAAACACATCATCTGCCCCATACACTTTTACACAAACTCAGAGTGTCTGCTGTGGTGCAACAGGATCAGCATCATCTTTGGAGCTGGGATGCAGGTTCAATCCCTGGCCTGGCACAGTGGGTTAAGGATCCAGCGTTGCTGCAGCTGCAGCATAATTCAAAACTGCGGCTTGGATCTGATCCCTGGCCTGGGAACTCCATATGTCTCGGAGTGGCCAAAAAAAAAAAAAAAAAAGGATTTTACATGTTTAAGAGTGGTATAATTTTTTAGAAAAAAAAATGCAAAGTAGGAAAATCAATATG
Organism: Sus scrofa; assembly: GCF_054392235.1. Classification (NCBI taxonomy): domain Eukaryota; kingdom Metazoa; phylum Chordata; class Mammalia; order Artiodactyla; family Suidae; genus Sus; species Sus scrofa. Next base: position 25,585,771 of record NC_139393.1, on the reverse strand, counting down.
CAAAGGATCACTTACAATTTTTAACTTTCTTCCCAACTTGCCCTTTGGTTATGTGGTTATACACTTGGAGCAGAAGCAAATTAAAAATTGTAAAGGTAAGCAAAACTACTGGCTAAAGGAGAAAAAAGTTCCTATTTTAGTATCACCGATTCCTGATTTTTCCTGAAAATGTCTATAAAATGATTCAAATACTTTAACTGATACTGTTAAATTTTCTTAACGCAATCTGATCACTTTTGTAAAGAAGAATGTGAAAAACAACAGAAGAACAAATCCATTAAGTACTCTAATATACCAGCAATGTATTGTACTAGAGTATAAATCTCAGACTTCACTGGAATTAGTGCGGAGAAAAAAAAGTGTTACAAGTTTTGTGCCCAACAGATACCCAAGCATTTTAATCTCCCTGCATTAATGTTCCCTTTACCTTCTGTCTGCTCAGCACTGAAGTGTGGAAGCACAACCCTGAAGTTTCCCTACTTCTCTCATATACCTATTTTATCTTCCCAGGAGGATTCTTAGGTCTTCAAAGGGTGATAACCTCATTTCTTTATGTCATATTGGTGCAAAACTGGTTCACAGCAGGCATTTATGGTTTATGGAATAAAAAGGTAACTGCTTAGTTAAAAGACAGGGTTATGTAAGCTTAGAAAGAATTTTTATATGAAGCATCATACTTATCTATGCCCACACTTGATACAAAAACAGAATTGGGGAAGTTTAACTATCAGTATGAAAGATTTAGGGGCTACATACATCAAAACTTTTCTATACAGATTTTTCAATAAAATGGAGTTCTGGTGGCCACTCGGTGGGTAATGAACCCAACTAGTGTCCATGAGGATGCAGGTTCAATTCCTGACCTCACTAAGTGGGTTAAGGATCCAGCGTTGCTGTGGCTATGGTGTAGGCCAGCAGCTGCAGTTCCAATTCCACCCCTAGCCTGGAAACTTCCATATGCCACAGGTGCGGCCAAAAAAAGCAAAAAAAAAATTCCGGTATAATTTTTCCAGTGAAATCTCAAATTAAAAAGAAGGGAGGAGTTCCCATCGTGGCTCAGCAGTAATGAATCAGACTAGTATCCAGGAAGATGCAAATTCAATCCCTGGCCTCCCTCAGTGGGTTAAGGATCCACTGTTGCCATGAGCTGTGGTGTAGGTCACAGACGAGCTTGGATCCTGCATCACTGTGTCTGTGGTGTAGACCAGCAGCTATAGCTCCAATTCGACCCCTAGCCTGGGAACCACCATATGCCGCAGGCGTGGACCTGGAAAAAGCAAAAAAAAAAAAAAAAAAAAAAGTCAGTGTCACAAAAGTCTAATAAAGGTTGAGGAGCTGTTCTGATTGAAGGAAACTGAACAGATGTGACAACTGTATGGCATGCATGATCCTTAATTGATCCTGAATCCAATACATACATACATAAATAAATAAGGAGCACTGCATACATATGTATATGGAATGAATACTGCTGAAATTCCTCAGTGTAGTAATTAGATCAACCATAAGGATCCTTTCCTGTCCTTCAGGCTATAGAACTTCCAGAGACCTAATTTTCTCAAATAGAAATCAGAAAAAGATGCAGAAAGATCCCTCTGGACAAACCATCTCATATCGTAGCTTTAAAAACCCTACACATGGACACAAAGGGTTTCAAGATGAAAGCAACTGCATGACCTAAAATCAAAAACTATCTAAGCCCTGTTCTAGATTTGCTCCTGATTTGATAAAAGACCTTAGGCAAACAATTAATCTGGATGTCTGCGTCCTCATTTACTAAATGAGAATATCCTCAAGGGGTATTGTCCAATGTCGCTATTTATGAATCAAGGCAGTACTGAAAAAAAAAGGGAAAGCCGTAAAACCTATTAAAATATAAATTGTTTTTAATATAGCCATGATTTAATGAAAATAGAGTCCAGGAGTTCCCGTCGTGGCGCAGTGGTTAACGAATCCGACTAGGAACCATGAGGTTGCGGGTTCGGTCCCTGCCCTTGCTCAGTGGGTTAAGGATCCGGCGTTGCCGTGAGCTGTGGTGTAGGTTGCAGACGCGGCTCGGATCCTGCGTTGCTGTGGCCCTGGTGTAGGCCGGTGGCTACAGCTCCGATTGGACCCCTAGCCTGGGAACCTCCATATGCTGTGGGAGCGGCCCCAAAGAAATAGCAAAAAGACAAAAAAAAAAAAAAAAGAAAAAAGAAAAGAAAATAGAGTCCAAAGACCTTCAAATATGAAAAATGGCTACAATGTGATAGTACAGAAGGACGCCAAAGAAAAAATTTTAAAAAAACTATATTTGAAGTTCTTTATTTTAAAATATCAGAACAGGATCAGAATGATTTGGGGTTGCTCTCCCATCTACCATGGGTGACTTAGGTGAGTCACTTTCCTCTCTAAGCCTCGAGCTTAATTTCTTTCTCAAGCTATACTAGCTTATCTCATAGATCATGGTGAAGAATAAATACGATAACCTCTGATCCAGAGTAAACCTTTACAAAAGCCAATTAGCTAGTATTGTGACAAACACTACCATCCTTGTAGGAGCTGTTATCCTTGTCATTATCAACGTCATCATCACCATCACTCTTTCAGAGAAGTAGCACAATGGGATAGACAGAACCCGAACTTTGGAATTGGACAGACCCTGGTTCCAATCCTGCCTCTGCTATTTAGCAGTTGTATGTCCACAGCCCCCTAAAACTCTTATTTTTTTTTTTTTTTCTTTTTGCCATTTCTAGGTCTGCTCCGGCGGCATATGGAGGTTCCCAGGCTAGGGGTCAAATCGGAGTGGTAGCCGCTGGCCTACACCAGAGCCACAGCAACGCGGGATCTGAGCCGCATCTGCAACCTACACCACAGCTCACAGCAACACTGGAACCTTAACCCACGGAGCAAGGCCAGGGATCGAACCCGCAACCTCATGGTTTCTACTCGGATTCGTTAACTACTGAGCCACAATGGGAACTCCCACAGCCCCCTAAGACTCTTAATTCACCTATAAGACACGGAAGTCACCTCCACCCTAAGGATGTTTTGAGGATTAAAATATATAGCTCCTAGCACAGCAGAGGTCTCTTCAATGAAATCTGTTTTCTCTCTTGATTTTTGAAAATGAATTATATAAATCTGTCAAATGGTTAACACAGGAGTAAATAAGAGCTGCCCTGAGCAAGATGGCAACAGGGTAAGGAGCCAAGGCCTGAGTTCTGACTAATCAGAGGCCAGAGTAACAGAGAGAGCTCTTCTCCAACTGTCCAAGTGGCAACTGGGACACATAACAATACAATTGCAAAGGGTTTGGTGCCGGTACCAGAATTCAGTTACTCTCAAAAAACAAGTAAACGTTTTCCCCTATTTGCTAAAACAGGTAAAAGGCATCTAAACAAGATAAAAATCTCATTTTCTGATCCCTAACACCATCATTCAATTTATTAATTTTTTGGTGACCGGTAACATTGAAGCAGTGTATTGTATTTTTAAAAGTTGAATGCTTATTTTTTTCTACTAATAAAAGAGAATCAAGAATAATCCAAAACAGGAGTTCCCGTCATGGAGCAGTGGTTAACTAATCTGACTAGGAACCATGAGGTTGCGGGGTTTGATCCCTGGCCTCGCTCAGTGCCTTAAGAATCTGGCGTTGCCCTGAGCTGTGGTGTAGGTTGCAGACGTGGCAGACGTTGCAGATCCCGCGTTGCTGTGGCTGTGGTGTAGGCCAGTGGCTACAGCTCCAATTAGACCCCTAGCCTGGGAACCTCCATATGCCGAGGGAGTGACACAAGAAATGGCAAAAAGACAAAAAAAAAAAAAAAAAAAAAAGAATAATCCAAAACAGAGGAGAATATATTAAGCTATTATATAATTGTTTAAAATGCAATTTATACATAATATTAAATATTCATATGGTATATTAAGGAACTTGACAGTATTGTGTCAAACAAATGAACAAGATGTGAATGTGAAAAGAATTCCTGGCTTAGAAAAGTTGAAAAAAATAATTTCAAGACCCCCATCCCGGCTTTCTACTCCCCAATTATCACGGGGATGAAGAGTTGTCTCCTCTCAGCCAGACATAAAAATCTAATAATATTTATTTGTAGCTTAGCTAAGTTGCATAAGCTTAAATTTGGGAAATGCAAGCAATGTATAAAGACTTAAAAACCTCCCTCTCTAGCTTTTTGGAGTCATGTGAAATCAACAGAATTAATGATGAGAATGTCAACAAGTAAGGCAAGAAAAAAAAATAAGGAGAGTAATAAATTTTTAAGTGGTTAAGATAGCAAAAATTGAGGATTTTTTCAGGTTATCTTCTAAGACAAATGAAAGTAAATACAGTAGCAAAAAAACTTAGTCTCCTTATTTCTCCATAGGTATCATAATATCAGTCATATAAATTTTCAGATTTCTGTTCTTTAACCAATTCTTTTTTTCAAAAAGCTCTTGTAATCTGCTTAGCAAAGCAATTGCATAAAAAAAATTTATCTCCACATCAACAAGTAGATAAGTTATAGTAAATATTTACATAGACAGACATGGTGTAAATTCAACATTTTCTTGACAGGCTGTAACTTACTTATTTCATCAGTACCTCTCCCCTTTTCCATATCCATTCAATTCATTGACATGTACAGAAGCAATAGCAATAAACATAAAAATACTTCAACCTGGTTGGTACTTTTTAAAGAAAATTAAAGTCTATCAATTTGGCAAAGTACATACATGGGAATAGTCAACATTGACAACACTCCATGAGGCAACCACTCAGTGCACAATGATGAGAGTGTGAGTTAAAAACAACTTTTCTGGAAAGCAATTTGGCAGTATATGTGTGTGCGTGTGCGTGTGTGTGTATGTATATATACACATACACTCTTGAAAATATCTAGACCCTTTGAATAGTAATTATGTTTCTAGCATTCAAATCTTAAAAAAAAAAAAAATCAAAGATAATAATAAGTTGGATAAGGAACCCAATTAGTATCCATGAAGATTCGGGCTCCATCCCAGGCCTCTTTCAGTGGGTTAAAGGATCCAGTGTTGCCATGAGCTATGGGGTAGGTCACAGATGCAGCTCAGATCCAATGTTGCTGTGGCTGTGGCTGTGGCTGGAGGCTACAGCTCCACTGACCCCTAGCCTGGGAACTTCCACATGCTGCGGGTATGGTTCTTAAAAAAATAAAGACAAAAAAAAAAAAAGAGAGAGAGAGAGATAACGACAAGATACAGAGATATTCATCAAACAGTTATTTATAACAGCGAAAACTAGAAAGAACCTGAATGACCAGCAACATGGGAATTCTTTTTTTCTTTTTAGGGCAGCCCCTGAGGCATATGGAAGTTCCCAGGCTAGGGGTTGAATTGGAGCTGCAGTTGCCAGCCTATGCCACAGTCACAGCAACATTGGATCTGAGCTGCGTCTGTGACCTATATCACAGCTCAGGGCAACACTGGATCCTTTAACCCACTGAGTGAAGCCCGGGACCAAACCCACATCCTCACGGACGCTACATTGAGTTCTTAACCTGCTCAGCCACAACGGGAACTCCTGGCCTATTTCTAAGAGAGTAAGAAGGCCACTGTAGCTGGCTGGAGTCTAAAAAGCTAGGGAAAGACGAAAGGAGATGAGGCTGACAAGGCTGCATCCTGTAAAGTGTGATGGCAGCTTAAAGGGTCTGGATTTTACTTGCTGTGATGGGATTGCATGGCTTTAACCAAGGAACTGATAGGATCAGATTATGAACAAAGAGTAAGAAGTATTAATGGCCAGGAAATGAGAGAGAAGAAAAAACACGGAAATCAGATGCAATCTCAATAGATCGTCTGAAGCAACTGAGAAAGGACGAACATACCTATATTGCGATGATAGGCTCTGAAGGTGTCAGTGAATTACAATGATACAGTGTGTAAGTCCTACAGAGCTGGTGATCAGCAATGATGAGTAGGACACATCAGGAAAACAAGAAAGTATAAAATACTACCACACAACGACATAGCACCTGAAGTATTTCATAAATGGTAAAATAGATATGATCTGAAAATCTGCTTTTTAGAATAGGAGCGAGTGTAATATCAGAGTTTTATCCAACTTCCATTATGTTTCAAGAAATAAATCTTTAATCTATAAATTTAGTTAACCTAAAACAATTTCTGAGATTTCTGAATAGCCAAAGTTTTAAGCTGTCTTTAAAGTAATAAGCATAAAAAAAAAAAAAATCCCTTTCTCTTCCTCCCTATTTGCACTGCAACCATCATGCGGATCAAAATTCGCTCAAAAAAGTATGTTTTTAAAATCCATGTTCTGCCAAACAAAGCCACTTCTTTCACGGCCCTTTACATATATTTCTGTCCCCTCACCTCTGTATGGGCTGTGGTCTCATCATCTAATTAATAATCCTTCCCCTCAGCTCTTCACTATCTCAACTCAAATTCCATCTCCCCCCTTTTATCCTCACTGGGTCCAGAAAAGATGCAAGTATTGTAAAAGTGATTAGAAACGAACTTCACCTTTGGTATTATGCGAATAAAATGGGTTTCTTTATTTAATTTATTTTATTTTATTTTGCTTTTTAGGGCCACACCCACAGCATATGGAGGTTCCCAGGCTAGGGGTCGAATCGGAGCTACAGCTGCCAGCCTACGCCACAGCCACAGCAACGCATAATCCGAGCCACATCTGCGACCTACACCACAGCTCACGGCAATGCCGGACCCTTAACCCCCTTAGCCAGGCCAGGGATTGAACCTGCAACCTCAGGGCTCCTAGTCAGATTGGTTTCCACTGAGCCACAGCAGGAACTACTAAAATGAGTTTCTTTAAATCCATTTGTGTGCTTCATCCACAAAGGATTACTTTTTAAATTACTGGAAATCTGAACTTGTCAGATTTTCCCACCATACGATTCTGTTTGATCACCACTGGTTAAGGTGGTGATTGCCAAATGTCTCCATTTGAAGTACATTTTTTTCCTTTTGTAATGAATTAGTAATCTATGCAACAATGTGAATATTCTGGTCTCAAAAAAAATTCCTTCACTCAGTGTTTTTTATAGTTACACTATTTTAATTATAAAATAGTATGTGCTCTTGGGAAAGCTACAAATTTAAAAAAACTATGAAAGTTCCTTCCTTGCTCCATGCCAGATGCCCAGTCACATTTCCACAGAGACAAGCTCTGTTAACTGATTCTTGTGTTTCTTTCCAGAAATTTTCTGTGTATACCCAAACATTGATACATTTCTTCCTCTTTTTTTAAAAAAAGTCACAGCGGGACCATATCATATTCTTACTGTCTTGCAACTTCATTTTTCTTTTTTCACTTAATATATCCTAGACTTCTTTCCTATCATTACATATAGATTTATCTCATTTTTTACATGGTGACAGAGAATGCTAGTTAGCATCACGTATTTAATTCATCCCTTAAATGCACATTATTATAGTTTTATTTACAGTTTTATGTGATCTCAAACAAGGCTGCAATAAACAAGGGGGTACATATAACTTTGCTTGCTTTGTGTAAATAATAAATGAAAGCAAAATTGCTGGAAATATTGCTGCTGGACACGAATGTATTTAATTTCTTTTCTTTGGATAGATAATCCTAAAATTTTCTTTCCAAATTGCATCCGTTTATGCTCCCATTAACATCAATGCTGATTCCTCAGCCCTTCTTCCTCATCAAATATGGACACTGGCAAATTCTTTCATCTTTGCTCAAGGTGTGAGTTGAAAGAAAAACAGCAGTTCACTGGTGTTTTTATTTTTGTAAACAAGAGAGTCAAGCATCTTGTCACAAATGTATTGAACATTTGAAATTCTCTCTGCATAAAATGCTTTACAGTCTCTGTCCACAAAGTATTCCTAACAATGAATAATATTTAATAATTTAAGCAACACATTTGAAAAAATGTATAAGCTTCAATATAATAATCAGAAAACATTATTTTAGTTGGCACCCTGCACCTAAGAACCCCCTCTCCAAAAGCTGTAGATCCTGGGAGTATATATTTAACTTCACTATGTTTAATATATCTTTCTGTGCTTGACTTTTAGATAGATAATACTTTAATAAATGTGCTGGAGAATTTCCTATGCTAAAATCTCCTTAATTCTTTTTTAAAAAATCAAATTTCTATAGGTAAGTAATAGGGAGCAACTGAAAATTAAGAAATCAGCACACAGATCTTTAGCTAACATTTGGAACCACTAGTTTCAACCATGGTTTCTTTTTTAGTACTAAACTAAGAAGGCATTTCCAAGAACAGGGAAACCAAAAACCTAAATTAAATCTGTCTAGAGAGAGCACAGTTCATCTATCTTTCACTACTACAGGAGCTATTCTTTTTCTACTTTAAAAATCAATTTCTTGGAGTTCCCATCCTGGCTCAGTGGTTAACAAATCCAACTAGGAACCATGAGGTTCCGTGGGTGCAGCCCTAGAAAAGACAAAAAGACCGGAAAAAAAAAAAAATCAATTTCTTGGAGCTCCCATCATGGCTCAGTGGAAATGAATCTAACTAGCATCCATGAGGACGCAGGTTTGATCCCTGGCCTCTCTCAGCAGGTTAAGTGAGCTGTGGTGTAGGTCGCAAATGCAACTCGGATCCCACATCCTGTAGCTCTGGCGTAGGCCAGCGGCTGCAGCTCTGATTTGACCCCTAGCCTGGGAACCTCCATATGCCATGGGCGTGGCCCTAAAAATACCAAATAAATAAATAAATAAATCTCTTAAAGACCAGGAGTAAGCAATCGTGTGTTAGAGTGTGATAAGAACTTGAATACAGATAGATGGCCAAAAAACACATGAAAAGATGCTCAACATAACTAATTATTAGCGAAATGCCGGTCAAAACTACAATGAATGTCACCTCGCACCAGTCAGAATGGCCATCATTAAAAAGTTTACAAACAATAAATGCTGGAGAGGGTGTGGAGAAAAGGGAGCCCTCCTACACTGTTGGTGGGAATGTAAATTGGTGCAACCACTATGGAGAACAATATGGAAGTTCCTTAAAAAACTAAATATAGAACTACCCTATGATCCAGAAGTCCCACTCCTAGGCCTCTATCCAAGGAAAACCACAATTCGAAAAGATGCATGCACTTGTATGTTCACTGTAGCACTATTTATAATAGCCAAGACATGGAAGCAACCTAAATGTCCATTGACAGAGGAATGGATGAAGATGTGACACATATGTATACAATGAAGTAGTGCTCAGTCATGAAAAAGAATGAAATCATACTATTTGCAGCAACATAGATGGACCTAGAGATTATCATATTGAGTGAAGTCAGTCAAAGACAAATATCACATGATACTATTTATATGTGGAATCTAATTTAAAAAATGATACAAAAGAACATATTTACACAACAGAAACAAACTCACAGATTTCAAAACGAAGCTTATGGTTGCCATAGGTGAAACCATTGGAGAAAAGGAAGAATTGGGAGGGGGGGATAACATACACACTACTGTATAAAATAGGTGGTTAATGAGAACCTGCTGTATAGCACGGAAAAATCTACTCAATAGTTTGTAATAACCTATATGGGAAAAAAGAATGGATATATTTATATGTATGACTGAGTCACTTTGCTGGACCCCTGAAACTAATACAACATTGTAAGTCAACTCTACTCCAATAAATTTTTTTAAAAAAAGAGAGCGAGAACTTGCCTGATCTATGTAAAAAGCGGTGCCTGCGCGGATCTCGCGACGCTGTTTGAGATCTGTTTCCGTGGTGTCTCTTGACAAGGCAATGTATTCAACTTCCCGTTTGGTCAACTCCTGTAGATCAGAGAGTGATATTGTCTCAAAATCAAATCCCCAATGTATGCTTTGGAACCAGTTATCTGACAATGTCATCCTGCAGAAGAGCATTTTTTAAATATGATTCTAGATTAAAGACTTTTGAGCCCCAGTTTTGAGAAAAAGGCAATGAATTGAGCATTAATCAAAACGTATATATATCTCTCTTCAGAGCTCTACTTTTACTGTACCCAATAATTTATGCCTTAATTACTTATCACTTAAGCAACAATAATCAAAATTGGATCTTATAATTTCTTTTTTTTTTAGGGCTGGCTGCACCTATGGCATATGGAGGTTCCCAGGCTAGGGGTCCAATCGGAGCTACAGCTGCCAGCCTACACCACAGCCACAGCCACGCAGGATCCAAACCGCATCTGCAACCTACACCACAGCTCACGGCAACACCGGATCCTGGACCCACCGAGGAAGGCCAAGAATCAAACCCACATCCTCATGGATAATGGTCGGATTTGTTTCTGCTGTGCCACAACGGGAGTTCCCGGATCTTATAAATCCTAATGTCTCCTATAGAGTTCTTTTCAAATATCAGAAGGAATAATTTGGTTATTACTGGATTTTCACACAAATGATACTGCTCTCTGGAAGTAATGTCCATCTTTTTTTTTAAAGGGCGATTTCAATTAATTTACTTCAAGAACCGATGTTTTCCAACTATATATAATATATTAGGTATTTAACAAGTGCGAAAATAAGGTAAATACCAATAGTCAGATCAACAGAAGAGAAAGACACACACATAGCCATTTAGGAAGGAAAAGGAGACGAAAGATGAAAAGGATGAGGGAGTTGAGGGGAGGAAATTATTTCACACAGAAAAAGCCATTTGGTTTGAAGGAGAGACCATCCAGAACTGATTTCTTTTAGAATTATTACTCTATCCCCAAATTCATTTTGCCCTATATGTAACAACTCTGTACAAAAAGTTTTTACCATTATCCTTGCTTTTACAATGGTGAGTTAAAAACCATGACATTCTTGGAGTTCCCATCGTGGCTCAGTGGTTAACGGATCTGACTAGGAACCATGAGGTTGCAGGTTCAATCCCTGGCCTTGCTCAGTGGGTTAAGGATCCAGTGTTGCCGTGAGCTGTGGTGTAGGTCACAGATGCGGCTCAGATCCCGTATTGCTGTGGCTGTGGCACAGGCCGGCAGCTACAGCTCTGATTAGATCCGAGCTCCATTAGCCTGGGAACCTCCATATGCCGCGAGAGCAGTCCTAGAAAAGGCAAAAAGACAAAAAAAAAAAAAAAAAAAAAAAAAAAAAAACATGACATTCTCCAATCCAGTAAGGCATGAAATATGTTTTTGCCAAACAGGGAGAAAAAATTAATTTACAGAAGGAGTACAAAGAAAAAGCTTGAACGAGCATGCCATAATAGTGAGAAGGGATAGTCCCACACAATTGGACTTTTTCTCCACCTGATATCCATGTGATATTGATGAAAATACATTATTACCATCATTTCGTTTTTTAAAATGTACCTGTTCCCTTCACCCATAAGTTTCAGATTATGTAGAAAGAAGGGAAAAGTTTTAAATACAGAAAACATACACAACAGTGGTGAAGATGTGGTGATACTTAACGATAATTCCCTAAATAAGAATGAACTGGGAGTTCCCGTCGTGGCTCAGCAGTAACGAACTCAACTAAGATCCATGAGGATGCAGGTTTGCTCCCTGGCCTTGTTCAGTGCGCTAAGGATCTGGCACTGCTGTGAGCTGTGGTGTAGGTCACAGACACGGCTAGGATATGGCATGGCTGTGGCTGTGGGGTAGGCCAGCAGCTGCAGCTCCGATTCGACCCCTAGCCTGGGAACTTCCATGTGCCACGGGTTCGGCCCCCCAAAAAGCAAAATCAAAGTGAGATATTGTGTCCTTTGAAATGAGCTGGGTGGAGAATGCACATTCTCTCTTCTTTAGGTTTTAAACAGAAGGAGTTCCAGACGTGGGATTCTCGGTAGCTGATTCTGCATTCTTAGACAAGATACTTTGCATATTAATAAGGTAAAGACAGTCTTGTGTATTAATAAGGTAAGGATAGTACTCCAATTCCAGTGGCACCTTGTATCACACAAACTGGTTTTAGGAACAAATAAAAGATATGAAATTTACAAGGTAGAGGGAGTCAGGTTCTGATTTGTCCACTGTATTTTTATCATTTCTGCCCTACCTGGTTTTAAACCAAAATAAATCCATCACTGCAATAAAAGAGTACACAAAGTAGATTTCCATAGCATAGAAATGAATTCTTTAACATCAAGTAAAAAAAAGAAAGCTTTCAGTAAGGTTTTTCTCTTTATCCTAAAAAGTATTTTTGGATCAGACCAACTCATCTCATAGTGTTTTTCATTAAATCATTAGACGAATGCCTAATGCTGACAAAGTAGTAGAAAAAAAAAAGTCCTGTTAGTCTTTTTTATTGGGGTCAAGATTTGGATATATCAACTCGCTTCACAGCCGTACTCAGAGAACTACAAACATTTAAGAGGATAACATGTCAGAAAGGGGGAGCGAGGAGTTCCCATTGTGGCTCAGTGGGTTAAGGACCTGAGGTTGTATCTGTGAAGATGTGTGTTCGATCCCTGGCTGACCTCACTCAGTCCATTAAGGAGCCAGTGTTGCAGCAAGCTGCACTGTAGGTCACAGATGCAGTTCATTCTGGTGTTGCCATGGCTGTGGCATAGTCCAGCAGCTGCAGCTCTGATTCAACCCCTGGCCCGGGAACTTCCAGATGCTGCAGGTGTGGCCATAAAAGAAAAAAAAAAAAAAAAAAGAAAAGAAAAGAAAAGAAAGAAAGAAGGGGCAATATGAGCTCCGAAGGCTAGCTCCATCATTTCATTGCTGGATAAATCTTGAGTGAATTATTTAATCTCTGTGAAACTTAGTTTCCCATCTATTTGAAGAAAAGAACAAAAAAAGTGTGTGTAACACGTAAGAGAGATTTTATGAACTTTAGGCGCCTTAAGGGACTATATCACACCAAAAAAGTCAGAAGAATTATTTGACTTTTCAGAATGTGGACCAAAGATAAAAGAATGTTTCCTGAGTGGTATAAAACTACACTTTGTTTTATAGTCTCAGAGGTTCTGATCCTGCCTGAATTTAGATAGCTCTCCTTCCTACTGGAAGTGGAGGATTTTCCACTTACAGAAAAAATTGGCTAAAGCGATGAAAGGCAAATGTGCATTTACGTCCAAAATAACTTACCCCAAATGCTTTATAAACAAATCATCCTTCACTGTCAACAATTTCAAAGTAATGACTAATCCTGACATTTTTGAATTCTTAATTTACTTTATAAAATAGCTTATCCAAGTTAAGACGCTTAGGAATCCATAGGAATTAATGGCTTACCAGGTACTGCATAGCAATAGAGCGTCGAAGAGGCCCAGGGGGTCCTATGAGAAAGACGTCTTGCCCCAAAAGATCCTTCTGCATTATCCATCTTAGATGTTGAACTACAGATTGAGCCACAGAGTCTGAAACTTAAAAATGGGAAAAAAATGAAAATGAAATGCAAGTTAGACAACCACATATAAATCTCCAAGCAATCAATGCAGACAGTATATTACATTAAATGTACACACACACACACATTCATACATGCACCTGGTGAATTTTCACACTGTTTTACAATAAAAACCATTATTATCTAATGTTAGAACAGGACAGAGTGTATTACATCACAAAGAGTCACATAATCCCACACTTCAAGGCTTGTAAGAATGCCTGAACAATCACCTATCAGTGTCACCAAAGGAATGAAAGTGATTTTCAAGGTTGATATAAGTCATTAGTGCCATTACTTTGTCACAAATTTATAGCCCAACTCTTTTATTCTAAAAAGGGGATACAGGAGTTCCTGTTGTGGCTGAGCAGAAAAGAATCTGACTAGGAACCATGAGGTTGCAGGTTCAATCCCTGGCCTCGCTCAGTGGGTCAAGGATCCGGCATTGCCATGAGCTGTGGCTGTGGTGTAGGCTGGCAGCTGTAGTTCTGATTCGACCCCTAGCATAGGAACCTCCATATGCCACAGGTGTGGCCCTAAAAAGCAAAAAATAAATTAATTAATTAAAAAGGGATACAACCAAATCATTGCAGGCAATGAATGATTATCATAGTCTTGAAAACATTTTTAAAACTATAACTTAAGTTGGCAGCGGGTTGTGAGATCTCTCAAATGTCACAATTAGGAGGTCTGATGTAGATCCGACTGCTTTAGAATTTAAGTCTATTCCATACTAACTCTTTTGGGAATAGAAAACTACTCCGTATAATATCCTTTTAAAGCTACTATTAAATCACCCATCAATCCACTCTCCTTTTGCCTCAATAATTATTTAAATGTTTGTATTAATAGAATTAACTTTTGTTTGCTCATTTGTAAGTCACCCAGTGACCCAGCAAGTGCTTTCCTAAGTATACAAGCAAAACCCTCATCATCACACATCAAGGACATGCGAAATACTCACAGCAGTGTCATCCAAAATAAAACTGGAGACAGGAGACGGATAAAATGCATACAATGGAATATTACAGAACAACGGCAACAAACAGAATGAACTATCACTACTTCCAACAACATGTTTAATGCTTTTTTTTTTTTATGGCTACACCCATGGCATAAGGAATTTCCCGGGCTAGAGACTGAATCTGAGCCACAGCTGTGACGTACACTGCAATTCTGGCAACACCAGATCCTTTAATCCACTGTGCCAGGAAGCGGATTGAACCTGCATTTCTGCGTGATTCTTAACCCACTGCACCATAGCGGAAACTGTGATATGTTTAATTCTTAAAAGAGCAAAAAAATGGTCACAAAATAAATCACATATTCATGTTTAATATCACAATTTGATAAAGCTCTGTAAACTAGCAATTCAAATTCATTATAAGTACCTACATATGTAATAAAACAGTGCTTAAAAAAGCAAAAAAAGCAAGAGAATGATACTTTCAGGATAACTGGACTTGGAACCAGAAAGATTCTCATAGATGAATTCAATGGTATTTGAAATATGCTAGTTCTTAAATTGGATGTGGGTACAGTGTTTGTTTTACTATGATGCTGCATTTTATACAACAAACACATGATACAGATTGTATGTACATATGTATATGTGTATACGAATATCCCATGCCTCAAACTTTGTTTAATCACCCATGAAGTTTATGAAAGAATGCAAAGCTCAAACTAAGAATGCTTGCCTAGGACTTAAGCTCTGCTTCTCCCCAACACCCCCCACCCCCTATGCCCACCAACAGCATAATATTACTAGGGTGGACCCTCCCCTCCCCCCCAAAAGTTAACAACTCATCATTGGAAAAAAATAAAGATAACTTTCTGATTTTCTTAACCATGGCAGGAAGATCAAGGACAGATCTTGATCTTGGGGCAGAGTGCTTGGTTTCTTACATCACCGGGGTCACACTTCAAGCATCTTATAACTTCCCCAAAGCAAGTGTTTCTACACCTGAAAGCCAGGAGACTCATCACCCAAGTAGAGGTGCTTGGCTTCCTCCAGTCCTCGATGAACCCTCTACAGCACGCAAGGGGGCGGATCACCTCCAAGGGGGCAAAGACTGGTTCCTGCAGGGGGCGTGGGAACAATTCTTAGCTATTGCAATGGTCTGCTGCCAACTGAAGGGATGCCATGCCCAAACAGATATAGGATGTGGCTGTGGTCTTGAAATTTCATGGGGCTGGGGAGAGACAAATTAGCGGGGAAATGTCATCACAAGAGCAATGATGAAAAAATAGATTGAAAAACAGTGCCCCAAGCCTTATACCTTTGAGAATATTTCAAGGAGTTCACAATGTTAGGAAGCAATTCACTCTTATTTCTTTTTTGTTTTTGTTTTTGTTTTTGTTTTTTTTTTTGGATGTGGAGGTTCCCAGGCTAAGGGTCCAATCAGAGCTACAGCTGCTGGCCTATACCACAACCACAGCGATGCAGGATCCAAGCCGAGTCTGTGACCTACACCACAGCTCAAGGCAATGCCAGATCCTTGCTTGACCCACTGAGCGAGGCCAGGGATGGAACCCACATCCTCAAGGATACAAGTCAAGTTCGTTTCAGCTGCGCCACAATGGGAACTCCCACTCTTTCTGATTTCAAGATGAGTTCATCTACTTGCTGTTTAAGGATGAAACAAAATAAGAGTTAAGAAGCTGTAATTCCTCCATCAGTAAAATTACAGAAAGTGCCTTATGCTGAAGATCCACGACCTCATCTTACTTTGATATCAAGTATATATTTAAAAACTGACACTTAAAAGAGTTTTTTTCCTTTATGTTTTCACAAATCTCAGTTTGCTATGGCCACAGGCCTTCCCTACACGATTCTTAAAGTTTTATGTTGCTTTGTTGTCTTCACCTTTGACAATGTGCCTGACCTTCCATTACCAGGACTTGTCTATTTAAAATAGGGAAATTTCAGGCGTTCCCCGTCGTGGCTCAGTGGTTAATGAATCCGACTAGGAACCATGAGGTTGTGGGTTCGATCCCTGGCCTTGCTCAGTGGGTTAAGGATCCCGAGTTGCTGTGGCTCTCACGTAGGCCGGAGGCTACACCTCCGATTTGACCCCTAGCCTGGGAGCCTCCATATGCCGTGGGAGCCGCCCAAGAAAATGGCAGAAAGACAAAAAATAATAAAATAAAATAAAATAGGGAATTTCCAAAGTTCTATGAGGTAAAGCCAAGCTGGTCTCTCCAGCTTTCCTCCCACTTTTTATTACTTATAACTATTTGTAACTATCCCTAATGACAGCATCTCAATGGAGTTCCATTCCATTTTGAATGCCTTGACCTTGGAACTCATATTTATTTTCAAGATATTTTCAAATCGAAGGCAGTATTTCCTAATCAAATGTGAGATCTTCCCCTCACAAGTGCTGGAGTTTAGGCATAATTACCTTTTGCTTAGCAAACTGAAGAACAGAGCAGTTTGTACACCAATGTGCTTTCTTAAGTGGGAGAGAAAGGCATGGAGATGGAGGTATTTATTTATTTACTGGTCTTTTTGTCTTTTTAGGTCCACACCCGAGGCACAGGCAGGTTCCCAGGCTAGGAGTCGCATTGGAGCTATAGCCGCTGGCCTATGCCACAGCCACGCCACAAGATCTGAGTGGAGTCTGCGACCTACACCACAGCTCACAGCAACGCTGGATCCTTACCCCACTGAGCAAGGCCAGGGATCAGACCTGCGTCCTCATGGATGCTAGTCAGGTTCACTAACTGCTGAGCCATGATGGGAACTCCAGAGATGGAGGTATTTAAAACTGGAGCCCTGGGAATTGTATCGAATGCTGAGACTGTTCATGCGAGAGTCTTCCACTCAGCCTGATTCTCGTGTGTTGAGAACCACTGGCCTAACACATGCCTGGCCATTCTCATCAATCTCTTCCTTTACTCTCTGCTCAAGAAGGGTTCTCAACCAGGGGCGGTACCGCCACTACTCCATGCCTGCCAGAGGCATTTGGAAGTATCTTCCACTGCATTTCGATTCTACGTAAGTTTCTGACTATGGATAAGCAGCTTCGGAATCCGGCGGCTGGCCTTGTAGTCTATTCCATATCTTCACCGACACCTCTTCTTTTCCCTTCTTTTGTCTTCCCTTAATAAGAGTAATAGTGATGGCCATCATTTTTTGCATTCCTGTCACGAGCCAGGTAAAAATATGAATGATTTTTCATCCAGGATCTCACTGAGATCTCACACCAACCCTAGAAGGTAGCAGCCTGCGGCATTTCAGGATACAGACTCAAGCCAAACTGCTTCAATCCCAACTCTGTTGTTTACTGTGGAACCTTCATCAGTTACTTAAATTCTCTATGCTCCCTTTATCTGTAGGATGGATATAATAAATGTACTTACAAGGTTAAATTAGGCACTTGGAACAGTGTCCAGGAGTAGGATAAGCATTTGTTAAATACTCATTTTCTCCATTTTATGACTAAGAAAATCAAAGTTCTTATGGGGGTATCAATTGTCCACAGTTGATAAATTCATAAACCAAGATTTAGATCCAAGCTGTTTAGGTCCAGAGTTTGCACTCCTGCCATTATGTCCTACTGCTCCTCCAAAAATCTTTAAAACAGGCTCTATTTTTAGGACCAAGGCTTGTCCCACAAGTATGAACCTCCTAAGACTCCATCAGAGTGAGTGTGCTTGCTTTTCCAAAGGAGACAATTTGGGGAGTGGGGGATGCACTGGGGGTATGGGATGGACATACAATAAAACTGGATTGTGATGATCATTGTGCAACTACAAATGTAATAAATTCATTGAGTAATAAAAATAAATGAGAGTTCCTGTCGTGGCTCAGTGGTTAATGAATCCGACTAGGAACCATGAGGTTGTGGGTTCGGTCCCTGGCCTTGCTCAATGGGTTAAGGATCTGGCATTTGCCGTGAGCTGTGGTGTGGGTTGCAGATGCGGCTCGGGTCCTGAGTTGCTGTGGCTCTGGCGTAGGCCGGCGGCTAAAACTCCGATTAGACCCCTAGCCTGGGAACCTCCATATGCCTCGGGTGCGGCCCTAGAAAAGGCAAAAAGACAAAAAAAAAAAAAAGTATTCAGGTAAAAAAATTAAAAATTAAAAAAAAAAAGACCTTGCTTTTATCAACATTAATCCTACTTCTTGGGTTTTGATAAAACCCACCGTACCATATTTTACTCCTTTTATTAAAATTTTGAATTTATTTTGTTGTTTACATCATGTCTTCAGAGAACCCACTTCTCAAAAAAAAAAAAAAAAATCTCATGCTCACTTATTCATAATGTATTTTGTCAAAGAAAATGTTTGATTTGTCAGGAAGTGGCATTCAACTACTGAAAGAAAGTAGCATGTACTGCTGTGTGGTGTCTGTGGTGTATTTTACATTAATGCTTGAAACAAGCTATATTTTTAGGATGGCCTCAAAGAAAACGTGAGTCATAGACTTAAAAGTGTTCCAGAAATAGAAACAAGATGTAAGACTGTACATTACGAACATCTGCAAAACAAACTGCCAAACTGCCATGTGTAACCTAAGAGAAACACAGACCAGGGTGCCAGAGAAATCCTCGACCTCGATGTTTTCAGGCACAAGATGCTACCTTTCAAGAGTCCACGTGAGGATAAACTGCTGTCAAGAGTAACACCAGAGAGCTTGATCCTACATTCTATGATTTCCTTCTGTATGGAAAAATAAAACATCTGGCTCCTGTGGGGCTAAATTCCTAGCCAATACTTGTTTCCAAAAAACAGGTACTATTTTTGCCCAGGCATAGTCGAGGACTTGAAAATAATCTTAGAGGAATGTAAAGTATCATTTTCTCCCACCCTAGAGTCAAATTTGTCATATACCTAAAGATTAACATTTCAGAAAAGTAGGCATAGTTCAAATCAGTTCTAATAAGTCCTTCAAAACTAGTGACGCTGTCTTAGGATCTCAACAGGCAACATAATACAATGGAAAGAAAAAGCCCTTGAGGCCAAACAGACGTGGTTGTGATTTCTCCATCCTGCCCTTTATCAGTGTCCTTGGACAAGCATTCTGAATCGTCCTGGCCGAAGTATTCTCATTTTCCAAAGTGAGGTAATGGAGTTCCCATCATGGCGCAGCAGAAACAAATCCGACTAGGAACCATGAGGTTGTGGGTTCGATCCCTGGCCTCGATCAATGGGTTAAGGATCCGGTGTTGCTGTAAGCTGTGGTGTAGGTCACAGGCACGGTTCAGATCCTGCGTTGCTGTGGCTGTGGCGTAGGCCGGCAGCTGTAGCTCCGATTGGACCCCTAGCCTGGGATCCTCCATGAGCCAGAGGTGCAGCCCTAAAAGAAGAAAAAAAAAAATTTGAGGTAATAATCCTTATTGCATGTGGTTACGGGGAGGATTAGAGGTAAAGCTCCTAGTCCAGCCCCTAGTTAGCCCACCAGATGTAGGTATGGAAGGATATTAAAGGCCTAGCCTCACCCACACAGTCCTCCACCTGGTGTGCACCCCAGACAGCAGGCTGCCCAGCATGGACTCAGTGCTCATGCATGAGCTTCTGGGTTTATGCTCAAATTACCTTCTGAACCTAGAGCTCACCCTGAAAAAAATCAAGGAGAAAGGAGCCAACCTAACTAGGACTACTTGCGGGAGGTACTTTCCAAAGGCATTTCATCTTATTCACCACAGTTGACCTGCCAAGGGGCTCAGAAAGAATCTGAACCAGGCCCATCGCACTCCCTTGCATTCATTACGTAATCACAATGAGAGGTTCCAAAAGAAGGACAACTCATCTCACTGCAGGTGCCTGCTCATTTACTTAACCATGACCTAGTTGTTGTGGATCCTGCTGTCCTGGGGAGGGACAGCAAGGGGGACCACGCAAGAGCAGGGCACACAATACGATATGTTCAGAACCAAAGTTATTTACCACATGAGCTCAGTGAACTAAGAAATGAAGTCACTCACATAGCTACATTTATTAAGGATTTTCTATAGGCTTAGTACCAAGAACACAAAGATAAATACAATAAGGTTCTTTGAAGGTGTCAAAGGAAAAAAATGCATACATATAAAGCCTCTGTTTATATAAGCCACTCATCTATAAAGTGGGCTGTGGGTCTGATCCAAAACAAACAGCTGTAATTCAAATTAAATAAGCAGGGAGTTCCTGTAGTGGTGCTGTGGAAATGAATCCAACTAGGAACCAGGAGGTTGCAGGTTCAATCCCTGGCCTCGCTCAGTGGGTTAAGGATCCAGCATTGCCATGAGCTGTGGTGTAGGTCACAGACCCAGCTCGGATCTGGCGTTGCTGTGGCTGTGGTGTAGGCTGGCAGCTGTAGCTCTGATTCGACCCCTAGCCTGGGAACTTCCATATGCCTTGGGTGCTGCCCTAAAAAGGAAAAAAAATTAAATTAAATTAAATAAGCACAATACCGTTCAGTACAGGACTCAGCACTGAGAAAGCAGGTTTTCTTAAAACTGGAAAAATACATCACTATACACTATAAATAGAGAATAATGATATAAATATATATTAAGTGTTAAGCTGTATACTTTTTGTGTGGAGGTGTTAGAATAAGAATACATATGTACCCAAGACATGGAAACAACCTAAATGTCCACTGACAGATGATTGAATTAAGAAGATGTAGTACATATACACAATGGAATACTACTCAGCCATAAAAAAGAACGAAACAATGCCAACATGGATGGAACTAGAGACTCTCATCCTGAGTGAAGTTAAGTCAGAAAGAGAGGAGTTCCCGTCGTGGCTCAGTGGTTAACGAATCCGACTAGGAACCATGAGGTTGCGGGTTCGGTCCCTGCCCTTGCTCAGTGGGTTAACGATCCGGCGTTGCCGTGAGCTGTGGTGTAGGTTGCAGACACGGCTCGGATCCCGCGTTGCTGTGGCTCTGGCGTAGGCCGGTGGCTACAGCTCCGATTCAACCCCTAGCCTGGGAACCTCCATATGCCGCGGGAGCGGCCCAAGAAATAGCAACAATAACAACAACAACAACAACAACAACAACAACAAAAAAGAAAGAGAAAGACAAATACCATATGATTTCACTTATATCTGGAACCTAATATATGGCACAAATGAACCTTTCCACAGAAAAGAAAATCATGCACATGGAGAACAGGCTTGTGGTTGCCAAGAGGGAGGGGGAGGGACTGGGAAGGACTGGGAATTTGGGATTAATAGAAGCAAACTATTGTCTTTGGAATGGAGAAGCATTGGGATCCTGCTGTATAGCACTGAGAACTATGTCTGGTCACTTGTGATGGAGCGTGATAATGTGAGAAAAAAGAATGTATACATGTATGTGTGACTGGGTCACCTTGCTGTGCAGCAGAAAATTGACAGAACACTGTAAATCAGCTATAATGGAAAAAATTAAAAACATTATTAAAAACATAAGAAAACATATGTATATTTTCTTGTATGAGAAACACGGAAAGAGGAAGAACTACTTTACATCCCAATTCCTTCTAGAAAATCAGCATTATCTGAATACCAAAGTCTGACAAAGTCATCGCAAGGAAGTCGACCACAGCTATAGACTGAAAGTTTGTGTTCCTCCAAAATTCATATGCTGAAATCCTAACTGCCAATAGAATTGAATTAGCAGGTGGGGCCATGGGAGGCCATTAGGTCATAAAGGTAGAGCCCTCATAAATGGCGTTAGTCCTGCTATTAAAAAAGACATTTGCCGGGGAGAGGGGAGTGGGGTGGATTGGGAGTCTGGGGTTAGTAAATGAAAACTCTTGCATTTGGAGTGGATCAGTGAGATCCACTGTATGTATAGCACAGGGAACTATACATACAAGCACTTGTGATGGAACATGAAGGAGAATAATGTGAAAAAAGAATGTATATAAAAGTATAACTGGGTCTCTTTGCTGTACAGCAGAAACGGACAGAACATTGTAAATCAAGCATAATAAAAATTACAAAACAGTATCACATGGACACCCTCTAGGTCCGCAGTTATAAATCTAACTTACTCTTCTGTAACAGCTGCAGAAGTTTCCATAATATGTATATTCAATAATTTATTCAACCATTCCTCTATCAATACACTCGGATTGCTTCTTGTGTTGGTCACTACCAAAAACCATAAAAGGCTGCACTATTTTTTATGTACAAATACCTTCTTTATGCACTGATTTTCTCTTGATGGATAAAACCAAAAAGAGAAATTGCTACATCAAAAAAGTACAGTTTTTATTTTAATAGCTGGTACCACATGACTTTCCAAAGAAGTCAAATGAACTCACCCTTCTACACAGCAATGTATGAAATGCCATTTCCCTACAACCTTGCAGGGATTGGACATTATGATACTTTTTAACTTTGGCTCAGATGAGTGGATGATGCTGTATGAATATTGCCATCTAATTATGCAACTTGCATTTCTGCCTATTAAGCAGGGTTAGAGCATATGTACAAATACTTACTGGCTATTTGAATTTCCTGTTATGTGGTATGCCTATTTAAATCCTTTGCCTAGGAGTTCATGTTGTGGCTGGGCAGGTTAAGAATCGAACTACTATCCATGAGGATGTGGGTTCAATCCCTGGCCCCGCTCAGTGGGTTAAGGATCCAGCTTTGCTGTGAGCTGCAGTGTAGGTCACAGATGTGGCTCGGATTTGGTGTTGCTGTGGCTGTGGCATAGGCCAGCAGTTGCAGCTCCAATTCTACCTTTAGTCTGGGAATTTTCATATGCTGCAGGTATGGCCCTAAAAAGACATACATACATACATACATACATACATACATACATACATACGTAAATACTTTGCCTATTTTCAACTGGATCATATGATGTTTCTCATCAATTTATAAGATACATTTGTATATTAAGGTTATTAAACCCCTATCTATCATATATGTTACATATGCATTAAAAACATGATTTTTAAAAATTTTTATGGCCATACTCATGGCATGTGCAAGTTCCTAGGCGAGGGGTTAAATCTGAGCTGCACCTGTGACCTTTGCCAGATCCTCTTAACCCACTGTGCCCAGCTGAGGCTCAAACCCGTGCCTCCTCAGCAACCCAAGCCACGGCAATTGGAGTCTTAACCTACTGTGCCACAGCAGGAATGCCTAAAAATGTGATTTTTAAAATTAGGGGTTTACTACTTGAATTCATTTAAACACTGTCATTAACGATGGTTACATTGCCAGGTAGATATGAAGAAGCCTATGTAACATACTGCATAGCTCAGAAATTCTATACCTGCATTGAAAGTTGCAGAAAGCAACAACACTCATTAAATAGACAATCAAAAACAAAGCACAGCCCAAAAAAGTCATCTTCAACATAGTCCTTGGGAGAAGGAAGATTAAAGAAAAATGAGGCACTGAATAGACTGCTGCAGAGATTCCAGAAGAGGCTTCAGGGCGTGTGAAGAACTTTAAAAGTTGATGACAGACTTGAGTTTGCCGGGGGCAGCGGTGGGGGTGGCGGTGGGGGTGGGGGGGGTGGGGAGGTGGGAATGGGACGGATTGGGAGTCTGGGGTTAGCAGATGAAAACAGTTGCATTTGGAGTGGATGGGCAATGGGATCCTGGTGTTATGGCACAGGGAACTATACCCAATCACTCGTGATGGAACATGATAGAAGATAATATGAGAAAAAAGAATGTATATGTGTAAACAGCGTCGCTTGGCTATATAGCAGAAATTGGCACATTGTAAATCAAGTATAATTTTTAAAAAATGAAGAAAAAAGAAAAGTTGGTGGGACTCTTTCTTCTGAGGGCTCTATTCTTAAAAATATATCTAAAGAAATCTCAAGTGAAATCCTTTTCCCAAAGTAAATTCTCATGTAATGAATGAGAAGTGATTAGGGCACTAGTAAAAATATGACAAATCTTAAGGATCGGAGGCCTTGCTTCTCCCATTGTTTTTCAAGCACTGCCAATTAAGTAAGGGAATCTTAGGTAAGATTCCCTGGAGCCTTGTGTGTAAGCTTTGTCACAAATTCATTAAAACTGACAAGTAGCTACAATGACTGTCCATATTATCTACCCTGACACCAAAATGACACAGTTTTTCCACGCTCTTCTGTCACTTACAACATTGATGAATTTCTTAAACCTCTTTTTCGTCCACATCTTTTTAGGGCCAAACCCAGGGCACCTGGAGTTTCCCAGGCTAAGGGTCGAATCAGAGTTACAGCCACTGTCCTACATCACAGCCACAGCAACGCCAGATCAGAGCCAAGTCTGCAACCTACACCACAGCTCATGGCAACACCGAATCCTTAACCCACTAAACGAGGCCAGGGATCAAACCTGCATCCTCATAGATGCCAGTCAGATTCATTTCTGCTGAGCCACAAGGGGAACTCCTCTTAAACCTCTTAAAACTATTTACTAACTAAAGAGAAAAGCTTTCCCCGACCCAAAGAAATCTCTCATCCTGTTAATTATGCCAAAACTCACCACTTTAAGAGCAGGATGTCATAATTCTTGCAGTAAATATTTGCGGGCCCTAATTGCTTGCATAAGAGTTCAGTGTGTCCAGAAAACCTCAAATGACTTCCCATATAACTGGTTCAATGATTGTTAACAAGAAGATTATATAAGGAAGCAGAAATATAACTCTGGGGTCAGGCTTAAAGTCATCTATTGAAAACCTGCTACCCTGGATCACTTCATAAGTCAAACCCTGGAAGAAATACCAGCTTTGATACAATATGGTTTAACTTCAAGCACAAAACATGAAGGAACCCCTCTTCAACAGCTGCCAAGTTCAACTAAGCCTTGAGAATTGGTTTTCATACAAAAAGGCAAAAAAGCTTCAATTATCCACTTCAACACTTGCCGGTGAGAGACTAGGGACTGAGATGATAAGTGGAAGTTAGAATGGTCAAGGCAGGAGGTGACAAGACCTAGATAATTTAAAAAAAAAAAACTACGCCCACTCCTGCGCCTATTGTGTGCCAGGCACTGGGCTAGATTTTAGAGCTAACAAGATGTCCTGCTGGTCCTGATGCTACGAAGAGAGAAACAGTTCAATTGACTGTAAAATATAAACATTCACGATCTCAATCAAATGGTCCATGAATTAAGAAATTTCGCTATGATGAGATAATACTGCTTTTGTGTGGTTTTTAATTGAATTTTAGACTTCCACTTAAGAATATTTCCAGGCTATGGCTTCTGCCAGTGGGCAGGATTTCTGCCATTCCGTTAAAGAGATGTTAAATATGAATATCAGTGTTCATAATTCAACATTGTGACTTTTCATTTCTTCATTACTAAAAGAAAATAGTGATTTTTCAGGATGCTGAAAAAGAATGTTAATAAAGATAGAGCACAGCCCTGCCTCAACTATTTCAATATTTTTCAATAATCCTTCACACTTTTAAATTCCAGAAGAGTTACATCCCAGGCCTTATTCTAAGGAAAGCAGCCCAAAGGGGTGAGAATTGCCTCAAGTCGTTGGATGGGGGCTGGGATGAGGCCTGCATTCGGACTCAGAACAAGGGCAGGAGTGTGAGGACCACCCTTCTGCTGATTTGAATATTTAAATACACATGTTACCGGAGACGAAGGAGGAGTTACTACAAGAAGAAAGAGGAAGCGGCAGTCTTTTCACACCCCCACTCCCCGTGGATGATAAAACTGTAGCCCACCTAATCCTGGGGTAGAGCCTCCTTGCCTGCCTGCCTGCTTGCATCTCTCACAAGCATCCTAGCTTCACAAATCTATTTCTTGCCTAAAAAGAAAGAAAGAAAGAAAGAAAGAAAGAAAGAAAGAAAGAAAGACAGACAGACAGAAAGCAAGCAGCCAGAGAAACTGTGGCAGACTATAAAAGGAAAATAAAAGTAAGTCAGGAAATCTGGGTTTGCTACTAAATTAATTAGTCTTCTGACCTCTTTCTTGTGGTCCTACTTTCCTGGCTATGAAATGAGTTTCAGAGAGGATAATAATTGCTAAAGTTCTTTTTTTTAACACAGGTCTATCATGTTATGCTTCATTTCAAAGTATTAAATATCCAAAAGGCAAAAAACTAAAACGAAGCATAAATATAGGAAGGAAGGTAATGGAGTGTCAAACCTCAACAAAACCTCATTTCAAAAATACATTTAAAAAAAATAACTCCAGGAGTTCCCATTGTGGCTCAGCGGTAACAAACCCAAAGAGTATCCATGAGGCCTTGCTCAGTGGGTTAAGGGTCTGGTGATGTCATGAACTGTGGTGTAGGCTGCAGATGTGGCTCAGATCCCGAATTGCTGTGGCTGTGGTGTAGGCCAGCAGCTATAGCTCTGATTTGACCCCTAGCCTGGGAACCTCCATATGCTGCAAGTGCAGCCCTAAAAAGCCAAAAAAATAAATAAATAAAATGAAATAAAATCAAACTGCAAAAGAAAAAAGAATCATTCAAAGTGCTCTCATAGCCAAGAGCCATAATCTCTAATCAGTCATGTAGTAGCAAGAGTGAAGCCAAACAACTAGAATTTTCCCATTCTGAAAATAGTCCCTGAGAGAGGGAGAAAAAGCTCAAAGAAGACAGTATTTGAACATAATACAGTAAATAGATGCATAAAAACATATTATGCAATACAATGTTATCTGTCTAATCAATATGTAGCACTACATAATTCTTATGTGAATATGTGACATTTTGGTTGACTTAGCTCAGCCACTTTTCCTATTTCAAGTTAACCAAACTTCCAACAGGCTTTTTCTTACAAATGGCACAGTCGCTCATTAGAAAGATAGTAGAGGCAATGTAACAATTTACTACTGGGCCCAACCTTTGCTATTGTCATCTCGATATACAAACTATAAGTCTACTTGATGTCCTTATACGGTGATGAATGGAGAGCAAAGCACAAACCGTGCAACTGCGTTCAGTATAAGCTCTTCTGACCAAGTTCAAAGGGAAAGCGACTAATAATAAAAGACAAAAGAAATGAAAAGTTATAATGACATAAGAGAGGCATGCAAACAATACTAAAAAAAATTGAAAAACAAAATTGAAAGTATGTAAGCCAGAAAATGTTGAGGGTTTTTCTTTTTTTCTTTCTTTCTTTTTTTTTTTTTTTTTCCTGAGGGATTTGGGTGACAACATATAGAAGTTTTTGCTATATTTAGAAACAGATACCTTTCACATTTTGGGACTTGGTCGCAGTCAGCCACCGTATTGCCCCTCAGTGATTGGCAAAGCATGAGAATACATTCATTCAGAGCATGTGCTTCTAAGTTTTGAAAGTGATATTGCTGAGATGCCTTTAATTCTTAAAGCTAGTGTGCAAAGTCTTGTTAATGTTCTCCCCAAAATGATGTTAAGTGTCTGCGATTATGACAAAGTACTTCAGTAGACCCCAGACAGGAGAGGACGGCATCCTAGTTGTTAAAAGAAGGGATGGAGAGTGCTAGCCCCTGATGAGACCTGTCAAGCAATGACTGTGCCTCAGCTCTAGGTGAGACGGAAAAGGTCAACATTCTTTCCACACGGTAAACATGTTACGTTTGATCTGTTTATTTTATTTATTTTATTTTATTTTGTCTTTTTGCTATTTCTTGGGCCACTCCTGCGGCATATGGAGGTTCCCAGGCCAGGCGTCGAATCGGAGCTGTAGCCACCGGCCTACGCCAGAGCCACAGCAACTCGGGATCCGAGCCGTGTCTGCAAGCTACACCACAGCTCACGGCAACACCGGATCGTTAACCCACCGAGCAAGGGCAGGGACCGAACCCACAACCTCATGGTTCCTACTCGGATTCGGGAACTCCAAGTTTGATCTCTTTAAATTGAAGTTTATGTGAAGAGGCTACAGCCATCTGTGATCCTGCAAACCATCCAACTGAGGGCAAGTTCAAAGTCCAATCTAGATGACATCTATTCCAAATTCTTTTTTTTTTTAAGTTGTATTGAACACAGCTGATGTACAAGGTTGTGATCATTTCTGCTGTGCAGCAAAGTGGTGCAGTTTTACGTGTACACACATCCATTCCCTTTCAGATTCTTTTCCCACGTAGATTATCACAGAATACTGGGTAGAGTTCTGTGTGCTATACACCCAGATTCACTTTTTCTCTTTTTTTTTTTTTTTTTTTTTTTTTTTTTTGTCTTTTTAGGGCCGCAACCATGGCATATGGAAGTTGCCAGGCTAGGGGTCACATCAGAGCTGCAGCTGCCAGCCTACACCACAGCCACAGCATTGCAGGATCTGAGCTGGGTCTGTGACCTACACCACAGCTCACAGCAACACAGCATCCTTAACCCACTGAGCGAGGCCAGGGATTGAACCCATGTCTTCATGGCTACTAGTTAGCTTTGTTTCCGCTGAGCCACGATGGGAACCCCAGTTGCATTTTTTTTAGGGGTAAGACTGAGGGAAGATGTGTTTGCGCCTATCTCTTGAGCAGGATCATACCAGCCCCTAGGAATCCCTACACTCAACAGTGTCGCAGGCATGGGATAATAGAAAAATGAAAAGGAGCAAAAGTCAGGAGACTGGAGAAAGGATTGTGTCTGGGACTCACATGTAGAAGAAACGCTGAGCAGTCATGCTGTGAGCCACACAGGAAGTCCCAGGGACTCACATGTAATTGAGCACTGTGTGCCAGGCACTATCTTATACATTTCACAGATGCTGTTTGATTTAATCCACACAGTATATCAAAGAGGTTGAAATGATTATCCCCATATAGTCAAGGAGACTAGAGCAGTTAAATGACGATGGAAATAGAGACACCTAAAAAGAAAGAAGGAAAGATTTCCCATTGTGGCTCAGCGGATTACAAACTCTATTAGTATCCATGAGGATGCAGGTTCGATCCCTGGCCTCACTCAGTGGGTTGGGGTTCCAGCATTGCCATGAGCTGTGGTGTAGGTCGCAGATATGGCCTGGATCCTGCATTGCTGTGGCTGTGGTATAGGTTGGCAGCTGCAGCTGTGATTCAACCCCTAGCCTAGGAACTTCCATGTGCTGCAGGTGCAGCCCTAAAAAGCAAAACAGCAAAAAATAAAAATAGATTAAAAAATAAAAGCAAAGAAGGAAAACAAAGAAAGAAGGGAGGAAGGAAAAAATACATACATCTAGAAAGTAGTACAGACAAAATTTTAAACATAATTTCCCCTTACCCTATATTCAAACTACATAATTTTCCCTACAGAATGCAAACTACACAAGTTTTCTTATTGTCTGTTAAGAGTGGATATTATTCCTCACCTCTGAAGTTTATTTTAAAGGTTAGCTATATTCATAATAAGAAAAGATCCAGAAACTAGGGAAAATGAATGGGTTCTTTTTTCAATTATCATATACCTGTGACAAGGAAGGGGTCATAGATCTATTTTGTTAATTTTTCTCTAGATAAGTATAACAGCTTGGTAAAAAATTACATTATTAGTCTCACCCCCAGAAGAGAAAAATTGTCTATTACAGTAATATGATTAGGCATAACCATTAAATAATGAAGATTAAAAATAAATATTCCTGATTCTCACTTCTAGTTAGGATGAGAACTGCAAAAGAATTTTACCTTCAGCATAACAATCAGAATGAACCAGTTAATCTACAAAAATCACAGTTTCTTTAAACTTATCATACACCTAAGGATACAAAGAAACCTAAATGAGCTAAAGTATAGAAAGAAATGAGTCCTTTCAAGGAGCAAAGAGACTCACAGCTAACTTTCTTCCCAGGCAGAATGGCAGGAGGAGGAAGAAGCTGCCATAGATGTGTTAGGGTAAGCAGGTTGAACTGTTAACGAACCTATAATGGCCACATATGGGCCGTGTGATAACTTACTGAGAAGTCCCATTTTGTTAAAATGTCCATACTACTCAGAGAAACTACTATAGATTTAATGCCATCCCTATCAAAATACCAATGACATTTTTCACAGAACTAGAACAAATAATCCTAAAATTTGTATGGAATCACAAAAGAACCCCAATAGCCAAAGCAAGCTTGAGAAAGAACAAATCTAGAGGTATCTCGCTCTCTGACTTTAGACTATACTGCAAAGCAATGGCAATCAAATGGTAGGATGCTGGCACAAAGAAAGACCCACAGATCAATGGAATAGACTAGAGAGAGCTCAGAAATAAACCCATGCACATGAAGTCAATTAATCTACAAAAAAAAAAAAAAGAGACAAGATATACGATGTGGAAAAGACAGAAAGACAGTCTCTTCAATAATTGGTGTTGGGAAACCAGACAGCTACATGTAAAAAAATAAAATTAGAACCCATTCTCAAACCATATGTAAACTTAAAATGGATTAAAGACCTAAAAATGAGATCGGAAACCATAAAAGAAGAAAACACAGGCAGTGTGTTTTGAAACATAGAGACACTTCACATAAGACATACTAATGGCCAATAGGAAAATATCTTTATCCATCAATGAGAATCAATGAGTGGACACACTTCACTGAAAGAGTAGAGGAAGGACCTCTGACACCCCAGCTGCTCCTTAAAAACAATGAGAACACTGGCCAAAATTATCAAAACCCATTTTTTCAGAATTCTGAAAATTAACGAAATGCTTACAACAATACAACAAGCATTTATGCCAGAAAAATGGGTGAACCTCAGTCAGAAGGGTTAGGGTTAGGGTTAGGGTTAGGGTTGGGGTTAGGGTTAGAGTTAAGCGCTGCAATGTTGTAACTTGCCCTGCTCCTATTTCTCTCTCCAGGATGGTGGTAATCTTAAAAACCAACTGACCACAGTGCTGGTGAAAATCAGCCATCCGGCAACCACGGAAGGGGACAGAATAGGGTTGGAATGCTCCAAAAGCTCCCTCCCCAGAGAACTAACCCTACTATCTAGCAGCTCCCTAAAAGAGCTCCTTTCTTAAAATTTGTCTTTATTTGACTCATTCAGAATTTCCTGTGTGCAAACAGCTCTACGCCAAGGCATCTGTCAAAAAAAAATCAGCAAGAATTCCTTAACATCATAGCTGCCTGAGGCAGTTTTGGTTATCCACCAAAAAAAACTTTAAAAAAAAAAAAAAACAAAACTTAAAAGGAAAAACTGGGAATGAGCTGTCCCAAGAAGGCTTTGAAAAACTCCAGCGTAGGCCTAGAAACGTAGAAGGCGACGCACATGTGCAGGACTATGTACCCATCCAGGAAATTCCTGAGAAAAGCCTAATCTCTCACCTCTGGCTGATGTCAAAGCTTCGCACAAGCAGGAAGTAAAGGCAAAGATGCACTTTTAAGGTGCCTGTGAAGCACTGAAATCATGCCGAACAGGCACACAGGGGCTCTGGGTGAAGGCTGAGAGTGATTATTTGCTCAGGGCATTTAAGAAATGTCTGTCCAATCACTGGATGGCCATGAAGCTAACTGAGCACAAACTGGATGGGCTGCACATGACGAAGAATACAGACTTAAAAAAAAAAAAAAAAAAACAGTCAATGAAAGTTGCTAAACAAACTAGAAGCAAAAACAAACCATGGGGGAAGTATTACATATTATTTAATATGTCTACTTTTCAAAAAATTTCAAAAAAATTTATAATAAACACAAAGAAATGGAAAAGTACGGCCCAAACACGGGGGGCGGCAGCGGGGGGGGGGGCAGTCAATAAAATCTGTCTCTGAGTGGGAATTCCCATTGTGGCTCAGTGGGTTATGAACCACTAGTAGCCAGGAGGATGCAGGTTCGATCCCTGGCCTTGCTCAGTGGGTTAAGGACCTAGTGTTGCCGTGAGCTGTGATTTAGGTCACGGAGGTGGCTCGGACCCCACATTGTTGTGGCTGTGGGGTAGGCTGGCAGCTGCAGCTCTGATTTGACCCCTAGCCTGGGAACTTCCATATGCCACAGCTGTGGCCCAAAAAAGAAAAAAAAAAGAACTATCTCTGAGGAAGCCAGATATTGGACATAGTAGACAATCACTTTAAGCCAGCTATTATAAATATGCTCAAAAAACTATAAGAAATTATGAGTGAAGTATTAAAGGAAAGTATGAAAATAATATCTCACTGGAAAATATCAATAAAGAAATTATAAAAAAGCCCCAAAATAAAATTCCAAAGTTGAAAATTATAGTAAGTGCAATAATTCAGTAAAAGGGCTCAACAGCAGATATGAGCAGATAGAATAATCAGGCAACTTGAAGATAGGTCAGTTGAGGTTATCCAATCTAAGAAAAAGAAAAAGGAATGAAGAAAAATCAACAGAGCCTGTGTGACACCATCTAGCAAATTAATGTACACATAATGGGAATCCCAGAAAGCAAAAGACAGAAGGAAAGAAAGAATGAAGACTAACTGCAGGAGTTCCCGTTGGGGCACAATGGAGACGAAACTGACCAGGAACCGTGAGGTTGCGGGTTCTATCCCTCGCCTCGCTCAGTGGGTTAAGGATCCGGCATTGCCGTGAGCTGTGGTGGAGGTTGCAGACTTGGCTCAGAACCTGAGTTGCTGTGGCTGTGGTGTAGGCCGGCAGCTACAGCTCTGATTTGACCCCTAGCCAGGGAACCGCCATATGCCACGGGTACAGTCCTAAAAAGCAAAGGAAAAGAAAAGAAATACTAAAGGGAGTCTTCCCTTCAGGCTGAAATGAAAGCCTACTAGACAATAACGCAAATCTACACAAAGAAACAGCAGAGCAGCAAAGCTCACTACATATGCAAATGTAAAAAAATACATAAACATTTTTGTTTGTAACTCTTTTCTTCCATCGGATTTAAAAGACAGGAGTTCCCGTCGTGGCGCAGTGGTTAACGAATCCGACTAGGAACCATGAGGTTGCGGGTTCGGTCCCTGCCCTTGCTCAGTGGGTTAACGATCCGGCATTGCCGTGAGCTGTGGTGTAGGTTGCAGACGCGGCTCGGATCCCATGTTGCTGTGGCTCTGGCGTAGGCCGGTGGCTACAGCTCCGATTCAACCCCTAGCCTGGGAACCTCCATATGCTGCAGGAGCGGCCCAAGAAATAGCAACAACAACAACAACAACAAAAAGACAAAAGACAAAAAAAAAAAAAAAAAAAAGACAACTTCATGAAATGATAATTATAAAACTGTGCCACTAGAATGTTACTATATAAAGACATAACTTACAGGACAATAAGAGTACAAAGGGAGTAGAAGGAAACAAGAGCTATATGGGAGCAATCTTCGTATACTATTGGAATTAAGTTGGTATTAATCTGAACAAGTTTGTTTTAAGTTAAAATGTTAATTATAATTCCTAGAGTCACCACTAAGAAAATACCTCAAAAAATATGCAGTCAAAGAAAAATGGTACAGAGTGGAGAGGACAGATTGCAGAACCATTTAAAAGGTAGAATCAATAGAAATTTGTGTTGGATGAAAGGAAGATATTCTCCCTTAAGGAATACACGGTCTACTGAAAGAATCCAGAACAAAAAAAAAAATTATTTATTATTGCGCGAAATGACCGAAACATAGAATAAGGGAAGGACAGGGACAGGGGATGAGGCTGGGTCTAGATCATGAAAGGTAAGGACTCATCTTTTGTTCCTAAGTTATCTGAGAGTCCTTTAAGGAATTTTGAGAAAAGAATTGACAAGATTTTGAGGAATGAAACGACTGAGAGTCATTAGAGAAATGCCAACCAAAACAATAATGAGATATTACATCATACGCCTGAAGACGGCTACAACCAAAAAGACAGACAATAGTAAGTCTTGGTGAAGAAATGGAGAAATTGGAACCCTCATACATTGCCAGTGGGAATGGAAAATGGTACAGCCTCTTTGGGAAACAGGTTGATAATTCCTGAAAATGTTAAACGTAGTGGTACCATATAACTTCACGATTCTACTCCTAGGTACATATTCAAGAAAATTGAAAACATATGCCCGTACAAAAACTTGTATATGAATGTTCATGGCAACATTATTCATAATATCCCCAAAATAATGAGTGAATAAACAAAATGGTATATCTATACAATGGAACATTATGTAGCCATAAAAAGAAATGAAGCGCTGATACCTACGACAACATGGACGAATCTTGAAAATATATGAGAAGTGGCTTTCCCGTCATGGCTCAGTGGTTAACGAATCCGACTAGGAACCATGAGGTTGCTGGTTTGATCCCTGGCCTCACTCAGTGGGTTAAGGATCTGGTGTTGCCGTGAGCTGTGGTGTAGGTTGCAGACCTGGCTCAGATCCCATGCTGCTGTTGCTGTTGCTGTGGCTGTGGCATAGGCTGGCAGCTACAGCTCCGATTCGACCCCTACCCCTAGCCTGGGAACCTCCATATGCCATGGGTGCGGCCCTAGAAAATGCCAAAAAAAAAAAGAGAGAGAGAAGTGAAGTAAGTCAAACACAGAGGCCACATATTACATGATCCCTCTTATATGAAATGTTCAGAATAGGAACATGGAAACAGAAAATATCTTAATGACTGCCAAAGAATGGGGGCAGGGTTGAGGGGAAGAGGAGGAGGAAGAAATGGAATGAGTGTTGATGGGTATGAGATTTCTTTTCGGCTTGATGAAAATGTTCTAAAGTTAGATAGTGGCATGGTTGCACAACTCTGTGCATATATTAAAAACCACAGAGTTATGCACTTCAAAAAGTTGAATTTTAGGGAGTTCCCATCATGGCGCAGTGGTTAATGAATCTGACTAGGAACCATGAGGTTGAGGGTTCGATCCCTGGCCTTGCTCAGCGGGTCAAGGATCTGGCATTGCCGTGAGCTGTGGTGTAGGTTGCAGATGAGGCTCGGATCCCACGTTGATGTGGCTGTGGTGTAGGCCGATGGCTACAGCTCCGATTAGACCCCTAGCCTGGGAACCTCCATATGCCGCAGAAGCGGCCCAACAAATGGCAAAAAAGACGAAAAAAAAAAAAGGTGAATTTTATGGTATATGAATTAGATTTCAATAAAACTGCTGTAAAACCAAAAACCGTGAGGAGCTACCATTTTACACCTATTAAAATGAATAAAATCAAAAAGATAGAAATACCAAGGTTGGCGAGGATGTGGAGCATTGCAGTTGGTCAAAGGGTAAATAGTACAGCTCCTTTGGCCGTGTTAAATAAAGTTAAACATGCATCCACCCTCTGACGTAGCAACTCCTAGTCATTTACTTAAGATAAGTGAAAACTTCTGACCGCAAGACTTGTCCAGGAATGTTCACTGTGCCTTCATAACGGGCCAAAAATGGAAACCATCCAAATGTCCATCAACAGGAGAACAAATAAATGATGGTGTCTTTATACAATCGAGTATGAATCAGCGATGAGAAACAAGCGGACAAGGACAGGAATAGGGATGAACCTCAAAATTATTATCTTGATGGAAAGAAACCAAATAAACACACACACACACACACACACACAAATCTATAATACACAGCTCTATTTATACAAAGATGAAGAACAGGTAAAACTCATCTACCAT
Organism: Sus scrofa; assembly: GCF_054392235.1. Lineage (NCBI taxonomy): Eukaryota > Metazoa > Chordata > Mammalia > Artiodactyla > Suidae > Sus > Sus scrofa. Next base: position 25,550,097 of record NC_139393.1, on the reverse strand, counting down.
GGCAGAAGAGAACAGTGGCTTCCAGAGCAGGGGAAAGGGCACAAGAGAACATTCAGAGGTGATGACAGCAATCCTGGTGGTTATACAGATCTACAAAATCATCAAAACTAACCAGAGTGAATGCTTGAGATCTGTGCATGTCATTAAACGTACATGCTATTCCAGTTAAAACAGCAGTATGTGGAAAAGGAAATATTTTCCTGAATATTTATGTAAATATTCATGGGTGAAGGGATACAAAGGGATAAGTTCACAAATAAATGACTCTTTCTTACTGTAGTTCTGTGGCACAAGCTCCGGGCTCTTAGGGGTTTTCAACCTGTAGCATACATCGCCAATATTAACTGTATCACCTAAAAAGAGAATAAAGAAACACAACAGTTACAAGAGACAAGTGAGAAAACAACACCCTCCGCCTTTTGCAGCAATGATTCTCCTGACCTGCAGCGAGGGATGTGTGCAACACAAATCTGTCTGTGTCAGGCACCGTAGACACACCTGTCTACATTAGACGCTACGCTCTAAAAACTGGTACCCATAATGTGAGTTGTATATATATAAAGGAGAAGTGAAGCATCCGTGAAATTCACATTTTAAATGCCTTTTTAGCAAAAAAATAAATACATAAAAGTTAAATACAGTAAAATATAGGAACCACCTTTATTTCCTCATTAAGAGCAATCCTAATGAAGTCAACAATACAGAAGGATGCAATTTGTCTAAGATCATTCAAAACATCCATAAGGTGAGATCTTTGACATGTATTTGCAGCATTTCTACATCTTTATAGGTTGTTATTTTTATTACCGACAACTTCAAGCTCTCTGGCAACCTAACCCTCAAATTCAACATGTCCAGGCACATCAAAAGAGCAAAGCCCCAGGAGCACATATGCCAAGAATTCCTACATGAAACAAGCAAAAGAGAGCGAGAGCGCTCAGTCACTTCTACACAGTTCTAATTTTTTTCAAGTAGCTGGACTGAACCAAACAATCTCTGCTTTGTTCGTTCCCACAGCAAAATAGACACGCTGATCCCATGTGCACCTGGAACTTCACTTGGGAAGGGCTCAAAAACACGTAGAAGAAATGTAACTGCACAAAAAGCATCTTTCGACATTGCCAGTTTTGAGCATGGGCATGCAGCATGGAAATCAAAGGAATTTTCCCCTGAATTAGTCTAGACATCAGCCAATACTTATTGAGTACTGGCTGCTTGGCAAATATTGTTATAGACGCATTTACTTATGTTATTTCATTCAGTCTTGACTCTAAGTAACCCATGGTTCCTGTCAGCTAGTTCATGTAACTGCTGGAACAGAAACTGCATCTCAGACTAGCTTAGTACACGGACACTGGAGTATCTGTTACAGAAATCTGAAATATTACCTAGGACGTAGTTCACAGGAACCACCTATTATGAAGAGACCTAGGCTCAGGAACTGGTCCACAGTATGTTAGGGAAAACAACAGGAAGCAGAGTGAAAATCACAGCCCAGGATAAACTCACTGGGATACCAGCCCGGGCACCACTAGATCCACACCACAGGCCACCGTGGTCAGATGACGTCTTCCCCCATTTTATTTTGATATTTTTCAAATCTGTCATAAAGTTGGAAAAACGCTGTCTCAAGATGCAGAAGTCATACTTCTTCATCTTAGTCTCAAGTCATCAGAGGCATCTTCTAATGACAGGGACATTGCCATAGGCAAACCATCCCCCCAGTCTTTGCGTAACTCCCTCATGAGTCAAAGTCATGGGCAGAGCCATTTAGACCAAGCCTACGCCATCACCCACAGTCTAGCTGGCCGGCTGGGTACAGGTAGTGGGAAGCACTGATCCCTGTGATTTCTGGTGTGGAGTCAGAGCTCTACCTCCAATCACAACCCACACAACAAGGATGCCACCACTCTCTCGCTCTCTTCCTCTCTCCTCCTGGCCCCCTCACCTCCTCTCTTCCCCTCCTATCCCATTACAACTCAAGTCTTCTTTGCCTTTCCTTCCTCTTCTTCTCAAGGTTTTTTCTTTCTTCGGCCTTTTAGGGCCTCACCCATGGCATATGGAAGTTCCCAGGCCAGGGGTCAAATCAGAACTGCCTACACCACAGCTCATAGCAATGCCAGATCCCCAAGCTACTGAGCAAGGCCAGGGATCGAACCCACATCCTCATGGATACCAATCAGATTCGTTTCCACTGTACCACAACGGAAACTCCCTCCTCAACTTCTTCTTCTTCTTCTTCTTTTTTTTTTTTTTTTCCTGTCTTTTTGCTTTTTCTAGGGCTGCTCCCGTGGCACATGGAGGTTCCCAGGTTAGGGGTCCAATCGGAGCTGTAGACACTGGCCTACGCCAGAGCCACAGCAATGTGGGATCCAAGCCAATCTGCTAACTATACCACAGCTCATGGCAATGCCAGACTGTTAACCCACTGAGCAAGGCCAGGGATCCAACCTGCAACCTCACAGTTCCTAGTCGGATTCATTAACCACTGCGCCACGACAGGAACTCCCCTCCTCAACTTCTTAACATTGGGTAAGGAGACCAGTTCTGGCCTCTTTGCTTTTCTTTTTCTTTTTTTTTTCAGCAAATAGCTCAGCTTTTTATTACTGAATGTGTTATAGAAGTTTAGTCAAAAAGACCAAAGCCCATATCATCATCAGACTCCTCAGATTCTTCTTTCTTCACTTCTACTTCCTTCTCCTCAGCTGGGGCAGCAGTGGTGGCTGGGGTGGGACCTCCTGCTGGTGCAGCCCCAGCTGCTGGGGCAGGTCCCTCAGCCCCCACATTGCAGATGAGGCTCCCGATGTTGACATTGGCCAGAGCCTTTGCAAACAAGCCTGGCCAGAATGGCTCAACATTCACACCTGCTGCTTTAATGAGGGCATTGATCTCATCATCGTGCAGGATAAGGGCATAATAGATGCCGGCGAGCTCCAAGACGGAGGCCACGGTGCGGACGCCACGGTGTGGACGAATGCTAGGTGGGGTCTGCCAGGCTCGGTGCTAGTCGCCAGATGAAGTGAGGGCTCATCCCAACGTGGCCTTAGCTTCTTCGGAAGGACCTTAGCAGCAGCCAAGGAAAGGGTGCTTTTCCATCTATAACCTCCCCTTGCTGAGCTCATCCAGTTATGCCTCTTTCTTTCTTTCTTTCTTTGGTCTTTTTTGTCTTTTTCTAGGGCCGCATTTGCGGCATATGGAGGTTCCCAGGCTAAGGGTCGAACTGGAGCTGTAGCTGCCAGCGTACACCACAGCCACAGCAACACAGGATCCGAGCCATGTCTGCAACCTACACCACAGCTCACGGCAACGCCACTGAGCAAGGCCAGGGATCAAACCCACAACCACATGGTTCCTAGTCGGGTTCATTAACCACTGAGCCACAATGGGGACTCCCAGTTATGCCTTTAAGTGCAACTCATATATTGTTTGCTCCCAAATTTATATCTCAAATCCAGACCACAGAACCCCAAGCATGAATACCAATAGACTCTGAGATGCCTAAGAGTCAGCCTAAAGTTGACATATTCCAAACTGAACTTCTGATCTTTCTCCCAAAATATGCTCCATCCACAGTATTCTCCAGGTCTGCTAATGGTAATTTAATCCTTCCAGCTTCTCAGACCCTGAAATCTTATAGCCATTCTTCAACTTTCTCTCAGATAGCCCATCAGAAAATTGGACTGACTCTAATGTGAAGACATACCTAGTATTGCCCACTTCTCACTGTATCCCCCACCACAATGCTGACCCACGCCAGCTAGGGGGTTACTACTTCAATTCATTTTCTCATTTAAATAGCATGATCGTGCTAAGTGAAGTCAGCCATACAATGAGACACCAACATCAAATGCTTTCACTGACATGTGGAATCTGAAAAAAGGACAGACGGAACTTCTTTGCAGAACAGATGCTGACTCACAGACATTGAAAAACTTATGGTCTCCGGAGGAGACAGTTTGGGGGGTGGGGGGATGTGCCTGGGCTGTGGAATGGAAATCCTGTGAAATCAGATTGTTATGATCATTATACAACTACAGATGTGATTAATTCATTTGAGTAATAAAAAAAAAATTAAAGAATTATAGTCAACAACAAAAAAAATAAAAAAAATAATAAATAAACAAATAAATAGCATGATCGCTCAACTCCTTATGGATCTCCTGTCTCAGACCTTGCACCCCAGTTTATTCTCAACAGAGCAGCCACAGCGATCAGAAGAAAATAGGAATCAAGGAATGCCAGTCCTCGGCTCAACGCTCATCTTTGCAATGGCCTGAAAGGCTATTTCTTTTTTTTTTTTTTTTTTTTTGTCTTTTTAGGGCTGCACCCACAGTATATGGAAATTCCCAGGCTAGGGGTCGAATCAGAGCTACAGCTGCCAGCCTACGCCAGAGCCACAGCAACGCAGGATCCATGTTTGCATCTGCAACCTATGCCACAGCTCACGGCAAAGCCAGATCCTTAGCCCACTCAGCAAGGCCAGGGATCGAACCCGGGTCCTCAGGGATACTAGTTGGGTTCATTACCACTGAGCCACAATGGGAACTCCCTAAAAGGCCAGTTCTGATCTGACTCCCCCATTTCCTTTCTGAGCTTGTCTCCCACTAGTATCTTCCTCACTTATTCTGCCAGCCACACCAGTCTCTTGAGAGTATCAGTATCATATCTTCATTTGAGGCTTTGGTACTGGATTTTCGTACTGACTGAAAGGCTTTTCCTAAATACATCCATTATTAATTAAGGCGCCAGCAAGGAACTGATAGTATTGTCAAATTGAGTGAGTAAGGAGAGAATAATAAAGGAACGCTTTACGAAGATGCGGGCGAGTTTAGGAAAACCACTAAGGATAGTGTAGTACCCTGGGACTAGCAATCGTAGAAAGCCGTTACCACCACTACACCTCAAAGGGCGAGGGGAGAGCAAGCAGAGAGGGTGGGTGTATTTAGAACAACTTCTGAGAGGAGCCGTGAGCCTTTGTGAGGGAACACAGCAAACCCACGCTGGCGCCTGGCAAAGAAGGAGCTGGGGAATAAACATGAAGCAAAACCAGACAGCACTAAAAGTAGGAAGAGAAAAATTCAAAATCCTCTCTGGATTTTTTTTTTTTTTTTTTTTTTTTTTTTGGCTTTTTGCTATTTCTTGGGCCGCTCCTGTGGCATATGGAGGTTTCCAGGCTAAGGGTCCAATTGGAGCTGTGGCCGCTGGCCTACGCCAGAGCCACAGCAACACAGAATCCGAGCCACGTCTGCGACCTACACCACAGCTCAAGGCAACACCGGATCCTTAACCCACTGAGCAAGGGCAGGGACCGAACCCGCAACCTCATGGTTCCTAGTCGGATTCGTTAACCACTGCGCCATGACGGGAACTCCTGGATATTTTAATATATACATATATTCTCTCAGGAAGTGACAGAGAGAAGGGGAGAAAAAAAAGAAGGAAATAGAAATAAGGGCAGTCACTTCTTGGCCTTTTGGCCAAGACCAAATGTAGAAATAAAGATCTGAAAACATTATTAACCACTCAACCTAAATTACCATGAAGAATACTTTTTTTTTTTTTTGCTTTTTAAGGCCACACCCACAGCATATGGAAGTTCCCAGGCTTGGGGTTAAATCAAAGCTGCAGCTGCCAGCCTATGCCACAGCTTCGGCAACATGGGATCCGAGCCGTGTCTGTGTTTTACACCACAGCTCACAGCAATGCCAGAGCCTTAACCCACTGAGTGAGGCCAGGGATCCAACCTGAATCCTCATGGATACTAGTTGGATTCGTTTCTGCTGCGCCACAGCAGGAACTCCGCAGAATGCATATTCTTTTTAAATGCACATGAAACCTTCACCAAACTAGATCTGAGAATGGACCATAATGCAAGGCTTAAATTTCAAAGGATGGAAATCATGCAAAATATGCTTTTTGATCAAAACAGAATTAAACTAAAACTCAATAACAGAAAAGATGACTGGAGTATCTCTAAACATTTGGAAATCAAGCAACATGCTTCCAAAAAATCCAAAGAAGAAATCACAATGGAAACTCGACTCATTAAGAAATCAGGCAGTGGAGTTCCCGTCGTGGCTCAGTGGTTAACGAATCCAACTAGGAACCATGAGGTTTCGGGTTCGATCCCTGGCCTTGCTCAGTGGGTTAAGGATCCGGCGTTGTCGTGAGCTGTGGTGTAGGTCGCAGACACGGCCCGGATCTGGCATTTCTGTGGCTGTGGCATAGGCCAGTGGCCACAGCTCTGATTCAACCCCTAGCCTGGGTCCCTCCATATCCCTTGCGTGCAGCTCTAAAAAGACGATAGATAAATAAATAAATAAATGCTATTTCCTTACTCTTATGATGAAAAGGTTACATACTAGCTTTGGAACCAGTTTTCAGTTTCACTAAATGCAATGTCAAAGGTGGATCATGAGGTCTAAAAGAAATGCATGTATTTATTTCTGATTTTTATATATGATTTCCATTTAATTGTTTCTAAGGGCCATAAACAAAGTTCATTATACATTTAATAAAATAATATCATGATATCTACCACAGTCCCCCTTACATAAATAAAAACGGAATGGCATTTTATTAAGGGAAAAGAAAGTTTGTCTTAGAGCTGGTTGTTTCCGGAAGGAAAAAATAAGGAACAAACCAATATGGCTACAGAAAGTGATGAAGGTTTGTGGATGGTCAGGATTAGGTAGGTTCAGACTGAAGTTAATTGAGTCAGTGAATTTTGTTGTTAAAAGCAAAGATGGTGCAAGACTAGATTTAATTTTCTCTATTAGGAGGACAAAGTTTACTTGGAGTACTGCCTTCGATAACAGATTGTGTGAGTTTCTGTACCCTTAAGTAATCTGTATTTTTTTTTTGAAATCTTTTATGACTTTGGTTAAATGAATAAGGATTGTTTCACAGTGACCATCTATGATCCTGTTGTGTTTTTAAATATTTTTGATATTTTTAATAAACTTCCCAAATACCAAAATCTAACTTAAGTTCTTTTAGTCTTCAGCTAACTCTGGGATGCTTTGAAAGAACCCTGAGACTTCTCGGAGAGGAATGTTAAACTAACTAAGCTTCCTTGGTATGTTAAATTACTTAAGACACATTGTCAATTGATTGAAGATGACCTTTAGATTATAGAATATAGATACATATTCCAAATGTATTAATATAGATATTCAAAAATTTATATGGAATCTCTAAAATCTGATATGCCCTAATATGTTATCAGTCATGATTCTAGTTATTATCTTAAATGTTATAAATATCACAGAAATATCCAAGTTTCTTGCCAGTTACATTGTGAACAAATCATTAACCATGACATTTTAAGTGTCCTTTAGATAATCATTATTTTACATTGATGCTTTTACAAAATGAAGATCTTCAAGAAAACTCATGGAGTTCCCGTCGTGGCTCAGTGGGTTACGAACCAAACTAGCATCCATGAGGATGAAGGTTCAATCTCTGGCCTCGCTCACTGGGTTAAGAATCCTACTCAGTGGTGTAGGTTGAAGACTCAGCTCGGATTCCGAGTGGCTGTGGCTGTGGCTTAGGCCTCAGCTACAGCTCTAATTTGACCCCTAGCCTGGCAACTTTCATATGCCTAGGATTCAGCCCTTAAAAGCAAAAAAGAAAAAAAGAAGATCATAAAAAGGACTTTTTAAATAAATATAAGTATCTGAAAGCCTTCAGATACCACTGAACTGGGTAACAAATGACAAAACTCCAATGGAAAACCTGATGACTTTGGGATGGAAATGCTATGAAATTGGGTTGTGATGATCGTTGTACAACTATAAATGTAATAAAATTCACTGAGTAATTTAAAAAAAAAATAAAAGAAAACCTGATGACTTCATCCAGATTAACAGGAATTAATTACAAGGGACTAAATGAACTGATAAATATTATTCATAACTTTATGAACTTTTGGGGGGGAGGTAAGCTTTATTTTCCAGAAAAACCTTTCCTCTTACACTCTGACCTAGAGCAAGTCAATAAAGTACACCTTTGTAAGCAAGGATGAAACATTTCTCTTTTACATTCTACCTGGTCTTTCCAGAATTTGGCTAACCCAGCTTGCTCTCCTGTGTGCTTGATGTTTTTTTTTGCAACCTGATTACAACTAGTTATGCTAATCATTGTTTTAACCAGTAATTGTTTCCAAACTGTTTGTGCTTTGTGTCTCCCTGCTGCACTATGACTCTGTCAATGTTACTAGTTGTCATAAAATAGACATATTTATTAAAAAATGTCTATAATAAAGATTGTTGTCTCTTACATTACCCAATGAATAACCAGGTCTCCCATAAAATTGACAATGGCTAAACATCTTAAGGAAATAGATCACATTCATGACTCGTATAGAATAATTATAATAGTGTGATTCCAGATATGGGTAGAAGCAACAAGGGAAAACATCTCTTGGATCATAAAAGAACAGTATGACAGAAGATCCAGAGAAGTTTTAAATTATCAACAGGGCCTAATCCAGAAATTAGCACCTGCAGTGACATATCAACAAGAATCTTCCCCTGACCTAGGAGTCAGCATTCCTAGTAACCTGGGACAGAAGTTTAAGGAATGTCTCCCAAACATTGCTCAAATTTCAGACCAAAGGGAGGGACTGTGAACTAAAATAGTGCCTCCCCTCTCAGTAAACAAAGGAGGCTGTGGCCATCAAGCCATCACATTAGAGCCACCCCAGGGGTGAGCCCAGAGGGAAATCAGGATGGAAACAACATCTGCCCCTGCAGCCACCCCTGACGCTGCACCCCAAGGGGACTCAGGATGAGAAAGCACAGGATGCTGGCCCCACTTAGCTGAGCTGCATATCAAAGGAACGATTTCAATGAACCTAGAATATGCATTTCCCATACTTTGAAAAGCACTAAATTCCTTGAGCTATCTGGTTTTCTCTAGTTAATAGTAATTTTTTGATGTTCTACTTAGTCTTCCTCGCAAAAACTCCTATATATCCTGGCTCCCCACTTGCCTTTTTTTTTTTTTTTTTTTCTTCTTTTCAGGGCCGCACCCACTGCATATGAAGGTTCCCAGGCTAGGGGTCCAGTTGGAGCTACAGCTGTTGGCCTACACCACAGCTCATAGCAACGCCAGATTCTTAACCCACTGAGAGAGGCCAGGGATAGAACCTGCATCCTTATGGATACTAGTCGGATCGCTAACCACTGAGCCAAGAAGTAAACTCCCTCACTTGCCTCTTTGGGGCAGTCTCTCAGATTATCTGAGATGCTGGCTTAAATCCTCAGAAAATTCCTGGAATAAAACATAACTCTCAACTTCTAAGTTGCGCATTTTTTTTTTCAGTTGACACTTTTGAAAGATATACTCTAAGAGTGTTGGAACAATTTTTTGTTTTAAATGTTAATATTTATAACATTTAAATGGAAGTTTAAATGGAAACAACATGCTCTTCGACTATTTATTGCTATCAGGAAAATTTCTAGATATCAACCTAAAAATGTACAAAGGGATATATATTTGCCAAATCCCTTTAGAAGATAAGTGAGAAAAATGAAGACCACTGTTCAGTCTAAAGGACTAGAGCATTTTGTTGGCAAAGTCCGTTTTAATCACCTTTGTATCCCTAGTGCCAAAAATAATATCTCAAACCAAGCAGGTGTTCAATAAATGTTTGATAAGTGAATGCACACACGAATGATTAGTTTTTTAATTAGATATTATTTTCTTAAGTATTGTTTTAAGCTCTGGTTCACTTTAATTAGATACTGGATTTTTTTTTATTAAGTCTATTTCAAGCCTTCATTCACTGATTGATTTTCTGTATTCTTTGAGACTAGCCCATCTTCCAACATACTCAAAAAATAAATCATTTTTAAAAAATGAACTGAAAATGAAAAAAAAAGTCATTTACTTATAAAGGATTCATTTACGTGAACTATTAATCTAAAAGGGAAGATACAGCACAATAGGTAACACAACTTAGGCAAATGAAAACTAATGTATGCCTCTTTTTGAATAAACCAAATAAATAGTTAAGTGCAATCTTTTTTTAAAAAATTGTTAATAATACAAGATACCCTTATGGAAATTATTAGAATAACTAAGAATGAGTTGACAAAAATGTACAAATTGTTATAGAATATGCTACTTAACATTTAATTACATTTATTATTACAAAGAATGCAAAAAGGCAACCACGCATTAACTCAGATTAAGGTAAATCCCTATACAGTACACAAACTGTCACATAACTACCACTACCAACAAATTAAGTTACATTTTATTCAAACATGGAACAGAATCTAATAGTTAAAACCTTCCAAATGAAACCAAATTCAAGGACATTTTTAAAGTAACAGGTCTTGACTTTATCACTTGCAATGATGCTACCTTCAAAGGATTTCCCGAAAGTTTACAGAAAAATAATTTCTATTTTCAAGATAATTTAAAAGTATATTTTATATAACACTCTTGTACAGACCTGTTTGGACATCGCTCACTTGATTTTTAGTGGACAGCTGGTTTTTTGGTTTTTGGTTTTGGTTTTTGTCTTTTCAGGGCCACAGCCATGGCATATGGAAATTCCCAGGCTAGGGGTCGAATCAGACCTGTAGCTGCCAGCCTGCACCACAGCCACAGCAGTGCAGGATCCTTAACTCACTGAGCCAGAGATGGAACCTGTGTCCTCATGGATACTAGTCTGATTCGTTTCTGCTGAGCCACAATGGGTTTGGTTCTACATGCCCAATATTCTCTCTTTTAATGACAGAATCCCTCCCCAGTGGAGACCCCACTCCATTCGGTTTGAGTGGAGTTTATACCACTCATCCAACCTTTACCCCTGCACCCAAACTCCCAGAAATGAGCACCCTGCATAATTCTACTCTCTGGCCACCATGGTTGTTTAAGAGAGGGGTTTATTGATTTCACAGGAAAAGATGTTGTCTTTTCTTCTTCTCCTGCTTTTTTTTTTTTTTTTTTTTTTTTTTTTTTTGTCTTTTTAGGGCGACACCCATGGCATATGGAAGTTCCCAGGCTATGGATCAAATCGGAGCTGTAGCCTCTGGCCTACACCACAGCCACAGCAACGCAGGATCCAAGCCATGTCTGTAACCTACACCACAGCTCACAGCAATGCCTGATCCTTAACCCATTGAGCGAGGCCAGGGATCGAACCCGGGTCCTCATCTATACTAGTCGTGTTTGTTACCACTGAGCCACCATGGGAACTCCTCTCTTCTTCTGACATTGTAAATTGTAAGGACAATTAGAAGTCTGGGGCTGTCAGTAAGGCTATCACTGCTACCATCTGAAGAAAGACTGCCAGACATAGTAGCCAATACAGTAAAAAGTAGATCCAACAAAGGGAGAGTGGGGGAACCATGAGGAAAGGCAGAGAGAGCCAAAGCCCTAAAGACATTTGAACATCCTGCATCTAGACTAGCCTGAAACCACTGTACTTCCCACCTGTGTCAGCCGATCAATGTTTATGCACATTTCTGTCACTCAAAACTTAAGGACTGCTGACTAATTCAACAATGTTTGTAAGGTAAAGGCAGGCAGAGCAAGTGTAACAATCCCTATTTTACAAAGATACATGCTCAAAGAAAAACATAGAACATTTTAACCCTGAGGATATTCTGCAAACAAACATCTTAATGAGAATACTAGTATTCATAAATTTTCATCAAGTTGCTAGCTTTTAGAGCAAAATTGAGCCAAAAGAACTCCCTGGTCTATTTTTATAGAGCATTTTTTTCCTTTTATTTACATTAATATTTCATAATAAATGATTCTGAAGCGGAATAGACAACATGCCAATCCCAAGGATGTCAGAGTCCAGGTACACCCTGTGGGCAGGGGATTGGCAGATTGGGCACCACTCCTAGAGTCTTTCTGCCAGAGGGCTAATCTACTGAAAGTAAAATGGGTTTCATAGACAGATAAAAACCTAACATTTGTTTTTTGTTTTTTGGTTTTTTTTTTGGGGGGGGGGAGGTCTTTTTGTCTTTTTAGGGCTACACCCGCAGCATATGGAGGTTCCCAGGCTAGGGGTCCAATCGGAGATGTAGCCACTGGCTTGAGCCACAGCCACAGCCATGCTGGATCCGAGCCATGTCTACCACCTACACCACAGCTCACGGAAACGCCGGGTCCTTAACCCACTGAGCGAGGCCAGGGATCAAATCTGTGTCCTCATGGTTCCTAGTCAGGTTTGCTAATTGCTGAGTCACGACAGGAACTCCACCTAACATTTGTTTTTAAACATGCAATTTGCACCACTATAAAACCGAAAACTGAAAAGTATGGTTATAGTAGCTATTGTTTCAACCTGAGAAGCAGTGTTGGGCCTGCAAACATCATACCAATGTCTACTCCAATAAAACTCTTGGTTTTCTGTGTTTTGTGTGGGCAACCAAAGTAAAAATAGGGGAAATAAATTATTTCCTAGTGAAGATTTGATTTATCAATCACTTGCTTTTGTCCATATAGCATTTCACCAATTATATCTTCTACAACTCTTGTTTTCCTTTGTGGCCATCAGCGCAGATTGAATATCAAAAAGTTTTTCTTCAGTGTTTAATCACTAGCAAATTTTGCAGTAAGTAGCCTTGCCAGAGTTTTCTTTCATCCTCAAAGTTTCTAATAAATGTTTAAAATGTTTATGTGACTCACAGTTTTTATTTAATTCTTGGCTAACCCATGAGAAACATGGGTGTCTTCCTCAGATATCGCAAGGCTGTTCCATTGTCAAGATGCCTTTCTCAGTTACATATTTCAGGCATGTCTGGTAGACCTTCTAAAATGTGTTTTTAATGCTTAATGGCTTCCAAATTGTAAACTACAAATTATTCTAATGAATATACACACTTGAGGACTCTCAACTCTGAAATGGACTTGAAGCCTTGATAGTTCAGGGTTTCTCAACAGCAAGCACTACTGACGTTTTGGGCCAGGTGATTTTTTGTTGTGAGGGGCTGTCCTGTGCATTGGAGAATATTTAGCAGCATCACTGGCCTCTGCCCACTAGATACCAGTAGCACCCCCTTCCAGCAGGTTATGACAATTAAAATACCTTCTGACATTGCTGAATGTCCCCTGGGGGAGGGGAATCAGCCCTGGTTAGAACCACTTTAGTGTCACCATTTTTATTTTTTTAATATAAAATGTAGACCCAACAGAAAACCAAATACATCAGCGATTTCCACATTAGACCGCATGTTCCTAACATAGGTTTTTCTAACAATTAGGCTACAGCTATTCTTGGATTTTACTTCTAAATTCTGTAATAGACAAGGGTCACAATGTCCTCAGGTCAAAACAGCCTCTTGCAGGTTCAAAGTAGTTAATAATTTCCTCAAAGTTCAATACCTACCAAATACAGAGCTAAGACCTGAGCACACCCAGTACAGTTTTTCCCTTTATACTCTATTTCTCAACTGAAGCAGGCACTCTGTATTTCCCTTCTCCAAAGTCATTTATTCTCCTATAGCCCAAGGATAAAATCTTAAAGTCACAAAAATACATACAGATGAATGTTTACTACACTATTTATATACTTAAAAATAGACACCTGAATGATTAAGAATGGGAAATTGGTAAAATATAGAACGTAATACCTATTTAAAATGACCATAAATAGCAATATTTATCACAATGATAATACATTAACAATAATGGCTAAGTGATAATGTAAAGCATACATGATACCATTTTTTTAAAACACGGACATAAACATATACCATATATCTTTCATAAAATATGCTAGTGTTAACACAAAAAAGTGACAATTATGAATTGGCAGGGGAAAATGACATTTTAAGGGACATGTCTGTATCTTTCACTACAATGAGCATACGTTTCTTGTACCAAAAGGATTTTTAAATATTTCTGTAAACAAACATACATAAAAGTCATAAATATAAAATAGTTCACCCTTTTTAACAATAATGGTGTTAAAGGACAGCACTACACATGTCATAGTCGATTTATACAGAGTTTTGTTCCCAGATTCATCATTTGATCTTGGTCTGTGGTATATCTGAACCTGTTCAACATCAGAGCCCTACATGCGGCCACAACACAACAATCATCTTTATTGGAAGCTCTTTACAGTAACTAACCTCTTTGTTACCCTCTTTGTTCCTAAAACCAAGAGACAATACAACTAATTGAAGTTGAACAACTTATAAATTATGGGCGCTTAGACTACCTAAGCAAAGGATAAAAAGCAGTGGATGTGGGGATTTTTTTTCTCTTTTTTAACAAATGATACTAGCTCCCCTCTGCTTCTCAGGCTTTATAAGCTCCTATTTTGAAAGCCAACAAGGCAACCTCCACTCTCTCCTCTTCCTTCTCTGTATGAAATGGAACAAAATAAGCCACTAAGAGTTGACAGGCACAAAAAGGAATATAAAGATAAATAAGACATACATACAGTCCAAGAGAGACAAGACTCAAACACAATTTATATCTATTGTTTATGTACCTTGCTGCTCTTCCCCCAAAATATTAGGAAGCAAGGTCAATGACATGCACAGAGGAGATGAGTTACTGGTCACATGTGTGAGTACGGCTGAGAGCATCTTTCCAGCTTAAACTGTAATTCATTACGGCATGCTGCTATTTGTGGTTTACATCTGTCTGTGTGTGACCTCTGGTGCAAAATGGGACGCTCCAACCTTGATGGCCAATGTTATGTCCCAGGGAAGCCCAGAGAAGCCCAGAGCCTGGATCCTGTTTACCTGGCTCACAGATGTTCTAACTAGAGTCCAAATCTCTGGTGAGTTTCCAGCTGCATTTATCCATAGTCCTCATACCTTTAATCTTATGAAACTTTACAGTGGCAAAGCCAGTAGGGTTAACATAATTTTCTCCTTGTGGTGTGAACCTACCAGAGTCAATGACAGAGTCGAAGAAGCTAATATGTTACTTGCAATATGTATTTGATGCTCACATTTGAAGCAAAACCTATAATTTGATTTGCTGAACATAACACAAATTTTGAGAACAGTTCCAATTTTTTTTAATCATCAGCATGTATTATTCATGTACAAGGAACACAAAAAATTTTTTTAAGTTCACATGGATTAACCCTGTCCCATCAGCCTATCTGGATAGCTCTGACAGCTCTAAACCTAAAAGGAACTGGTTTCATTTCTTTTAAAACCAAGGAAACAGAATAAATCTCACACAGCTGAAACTATATATACTAAGAATAATAAAGCAGCTAATTTTTGGAGAACAGACTTGTGGTTGCCATGGGGGAGAAGGAAGGAGTGGGATGGACTGGAAGTCTGGGGTTAGTAGATGCAAACTATTACATTTATGTATGTATGTATGTATGTATTTTTGGTCTTTTCTAGGGCCGAACCCGAGGCATACGGAGGTTCCCAGGCTAGGGGTTTAATCTGAGCTATAGCTGCCGGCCTACACCACAGTTCATGACAACGCTGGATCCTTAACCCACTGAGCGAGGCCAGAGATCGAACCTGCAACCTCATGGTTCCTAGATGGATTTGTTAACCACTGAGGCACAACGGGAACTCCCAAACTATTACATTTAGAATGGATAAGCAATGAGATCCTGCTGTACAAGACAAGGAACTATATCCAATCTCTTGTGATAGAACATAATGGGAGATGACAGAGAAAAAGAATGTATGAATATGTATGACTGGGTCACTGCTGTACAGCAGAGATTGCCACGTACACTGTAAATCAACTGTACTTAAAGAAAAACAATTTCTCAAAAAATAAAAAGCTAACTTTCATTGAATGTTAATACGTATGTGCCAGAGAGTGTATTAATTAGTTAAATCATCACAACCACCCTATCATTTTACAGATAAGAAAACTAGGACACCAAATTAAGTAACCTACCCTCAAGTCCCCTTATCCAGACAGTACAGAAATGGGCTCCAACCCAGACTGTTTAACTCCAAGCCCAAGGTTTGGATTACGCTACACTTCCACCCTTGACCTGTGCCTTTTAGAACAAAGGGGCAAAAACAAACAAAAACTCAAAGATAAAAAAAAAAAAAAAATGAATAAACAAACACCTTAGAAGCATAATAATTGATAAAGGGGCAAAATCTGAAGTCAGAACTCTATACAGGAAAGAAAAAAACAACAGATATTTGTTCAATGAATGAATGAAATGAAATGAAATGAATGGGACTTAAACTCTCTCATTTCCTGACAAGAAAAATTATTGGGAGTGTGAGGGACCAAGTGGAAGAATGAACCTAGCAATTTCACGGTGAAAACCTCCGTTATTCTAAGCGATAATGACATTGACAAAATCTTGCCTAGACTCATCTTGCCCTTCAAGCGGCACCAACAACATAACCCTTTCCCTTAACCGGCACAAGCGTTCCAATTCCAGCGCGCGCGCACGCACACACACCAGCTCAGGCAGAGCCAAGAAATACTGAGCTTTGAAATGAGAGCATACGACTCTAGTGCAGTCACTACTCGCTGTGTTCAGCAAGTCACTTTTCCATTCTGGGTTTCAAATACCTCAAATGTAGAGTGAGGGGTTTTAACTAAAGTTGTGGTTTTCAGCTCTAAGATGCGAACCAATGAGAAAAGAAAACTCCAAGTAAAACTTGGAAAGGCTCATGAATACATTTAAAACATAATGAGAGGTTCTTCCTCGAGAATGGACACTTCTAAGCCACCACAAGTGCTGGCTGGAACAAGGCACAGAGCGACTTTCAGGACCTTCGGATTCAGAGGGCAAGGTCAAGTCCAGCTTTCAACATCTTCTAAGGACTGCTGGATTAACCTCTGCGTGTACTACAATCTCAGTGAGAACTCCGAGGGTGAAAGCAGCAGTGGGGGAAAGAGAAAGCACTATTCCAGGGCATCAGAACCCTAAATCCAGTTCCCTCGGGTTACAGAAAGAGGCTCAGAGAGTGCAAGCGCCCGGCCCCACGTTACACAGCAGTTAGCGACGAGGTGGAGACTAGACTCTTAACCTCCAGGCTCCCGGCGCCTGGAGCCAGTGAAGCCGCAAGGAGGGGGGAGCGGGGGCCCCGCGGGGACTGCAAGGCGGCGGGGCGTCCGGGGTTACCTTTGTCGGCCCCCGCCCCTGCGTGCAGCAGCCTGACGTCCGAGCGCCGCGCGTCGCTGCCGGGTCCGCCCCAGAACACCTGCCGCAGGAGCAGCCGCACGCGCCGCGCGGCCGGGCTGCCGCGGCCGCCGGGCGCCCCAAGGAGCAGAAGCCGGGATTGCATGGGGCCTGGGACGTCGCTGAGCACTGCGAGGCGGGGGTGGGGTCCGGGGAGAGCGGCGTCCGGGACAGGCGGCGTGAGGCGGCGCGGACAGGGGGACAGGAAGCGGTACGGCGCCGCGTCCGCCGGAAACTCCTTCCCCCGGCGCGACCGGCTCCGCCGTCTCGGGCCCTCCCCGGGCCCACAAGGGCGAACGGAGTCGGCAGCCGTGCTCGGGGCCGGGCTGGGAGCCGGCCGGGCGGAGCAATGAGTTTAGCACCGGGTCGGGCCGGCCCCTCCGGTCGTTCCTGCAACCCATTGGCGGGCGCTTGGCTCCGGGGCGCGCCTCGCCCTCACCTGTGACCTGTCACCTGAATTCCCCGGGCGGCCTCTAGCCCTTCCTTTGCAGTCCTGTCATTTGATGGTGTGATTGTTGGCTAACAGCCCTGTCTTAGTACACTGCGCTTTCCCCATACGCTGCTTCAACGCTTTTCAGAACTTGAGTACGTATTCTGGAGGTTATGGAAACTTGACCTAGGCCGTACCGGTGTTTCCACTCAGTACCTGAAAACTTGACCTTTGTTTATTTTTTTCTACGTGTTTTATTACCACCCCTTAAGTTCTAGGTGGACAGCCCACATCTCAGTGATATAGAGAAACTGCCAAAATGTCAAAAAGGACCTACATCAACCACGTGGTCAGTCCTTCTGCGGTGCAAGACTTATATAAACATAATTTATGTCTTTAGGAAGAGAAAAAAGTAGGTTACCGGCTAAGGCTGCGTCCCTGCCATCCTTACCCAAAGCGGAAATGGTCCTATCACAAAGCAAACGAAGCCTAAATTTGATTCTACTGCATCGCCAAAATATCAGGAGTGAATTGACCAAGGCAGAATGTTTAAATCAAGTGAACTACAAAACAAACCTCAAGCAAAAAGAATGCAGAAGGCTTCACGTTCAGGTCGAGGCCTTGCTAATTCCAGAGCTGTTCCTATCTTTAAATCTATATGGAGCGCCTACCATGTGCATAACCCTGTCATGGAGGCTGAGAAGAAAGTGGGAGGAGACTTGAAAACAACACCACAACTGGGTAAGGCTTTGTGCATCTGGGGGGAGTTTGGACTAAGAGCTCGGTTAACCTGTCCTAAGGCTGAAACAGGCTTCTAACCTAGTTGAGATAGTGAAAGTCAAGGTAACTACAGTTTGTATAGTGCAGGTCAACGTGGGTTCACATATTTCAGTCTTCACCACACCCCTCAGAGGCTGCTGGGGGAAATGACAAATAGAGAATGTCACCGCTGGTAATATACTTCTCCCACTTTGAGTCCGGGCTCCCTGTCAGGCATTGTGCTAAATTCTTGATCTCATTTCGCAGAGCGATGCTTTGATGGAGGTATTATGGCTTTCCCCCATTTTACAGATGACGAAACTGAGGCTGGAAGAGTGAAGGGCTGGGACCTCTCCATTAATCTCACTGAAGTCTAGAACACGCATCAAACAGTGGACAAATACTCTAAGGTAATTTAGCAAAATAATTGGTATAAGCACTAGGAGCTCTTGGTGTTAGGACACTGGGAAGCTGAATATAGGTCAGAGTGTTCAGTCACTCAGCAACATTTCCTGAGCTATTGACATTGCATAAACGTGTCACGCCAGATACTGTGTCACAGTAGCCTCACATCAAGTAGAGAAGACAAACATACACGTAAAGAATTACAACACGGTGAAACATGTTTAGTTTATTTACACTCAGAGTACTCTGGGCAGAGTACCTCACCTGGGAGAGGTCAGGGAGGGTTCAACACAGAAGATAATGTTTGAAGTGCCTCTTGAAGGACATGGAAGCATTTTTCTGGCTCCGAAAAGGGCAAGGCCTATCTGGCAGAGGCAAGAACGGGGACAAAGGTATAGAAAGCTGAAAATGTGTGGCAAGACGGTGAATCAGAAAGTGAGTGAATGCGTCCAGGGTCAAGTGCATAAAGGAGTTTGTAGAGATAAGACCCGAAAGAAACCGGGGCTGTAGGCGGGGGGCGGGGGGGGGGGGTTGCACACAGACCTCCAAGAAGCGGGAAAATGTTGGAGATTTTTTAGAGGGATCGTTCTGCAATGGGAAGGAGAATATTGAGCCAGAGAAAAGGTGGCATCTGAATGTCACTTTGAATGCTGGTTTAGATTTGCATAAACAAAGAAGAGTGAGAGAAAGCATGAGTCGAACTTTAGAGTCCAGAGAAGCATGATTCATTTAGGGAGACAGTGAGACCAGCTAGGTAAGAGAGGCATAGTCTTTGGAGAGTGGGAGAAGGTATTGTCAGCAGAAAGAGGAAAAGATATATAGAGTCAAGAAGCTTGAAGGGCTGGAGAATTTCAAATGAAGAAATTGGACTTCATTCTGTAGATAAATTGGATCCCTACTAGAAGACCCAAGGGCTCATATTTGATCAATTTGCTCATATTTTAAGCAGGACACGAGCTATGAAGTGAGTAAGATGGAAAGCATCAAGTTCTAGCTATGGGGCAGTTTAAAAAAAAAAAAAAAAAAAAAAAATTCCCTGCTTGAAACAATAGACCCCTGTTGGTGGCATTGAGGCTGAATGCGAAAGAACAGACCTGAGCAATGTTTAATAGATGAACCAGAGGCGTTGGTTTTAAGAAATGTCCATCATAGGAGTTCCCGTCGTGGCGCAGTGGTTAACGAATCCGACTAGGAACCATGAGGTTGCGGGTTCGGTCCCTGCCCTTGCTCAGTGGGTTAACGATCCGGCGTTGCCATGAGCTGTGGTGTAGGTTGCAAACGCGGCTCGGATCCCGCGTTGCTGTGGCTCTGGCGTAGGCCGGTGGCTGCAGCTCTGATTCCCAGCTCCCCTAGCCTGGGAACCTCCATATGCCGAGGGAGCGGCCCAAGAAATAGCAACAACAACAACAACAACAAAAAGACAAAAAAAAAAAAAAAAAAAAGAAATGTTGCTACTGTATAGCACAGGGAATTGTATTCAATATCCTGTGATAAACCATAATGGAAAAAAATATTTAAAAAAAAAAAGAAATGTCCATTATAATCTCTAGGTAATGTCTCTCAAATTCTCAGCAAAATAACTAGTACCTTCAATAAATCACACTGCCAAAAACATATGGAATTTACTGTTAAGCTTTTTCCAGAGTCTGGAAGGACTATTTCTTGCCTGCCACATTACTGTAATGGATGGAAAGTGTAATTAATAATTCATCCAGGGAGTTCCTGTCGTGGTGCTCAGTGGTTAACGAACCCGACTAGGATCCACGAGGATGTGGGTTCGATCCCTGGCCTCGCTTAGTGGGTTAAGACTCTGGCATTCCTGTGAGCTGTGGTGTAGATCGAAGACTCGGCTCAGATCCGGCATTGCTGTGGCTGTGGTGTAGGCCAGCAGCTGTAGCTCCGATTCGACCCCTAGTCTGGGAACTTCCATGTGCCGTAGGTGCAGCCCTAAAATAGAAAAAAAAAAATTCATCCATACTATGTCCAATTAGAAAAAGGTATGTGTGAGAGTTCCCTGGTGGCTCAGCAGGCTAAGGATCTGGCTTTAGCATGGGTGTTGCTGTAAGGCAATTTGATCTATGGCCCAGGAACTTCTTTATGCCATGGGCATGGTCAAGCAAAGAAAAAAGAAAAAAAGAAAAGAAACAGGTAAGTTCTTTATCCTTACTGTCCACTCTACTGAGAAATCAAAGGTCTCTACCAGTTGTTCCCAGACTTCAGTGTGCCTCCTGATCATCCCAACAACTTGTTAAAATGTCAACTCTCAGCCTTCATTCCCCACCCCTACCCTGAGGTTCTAACTCAGTAGATCTGAAAGGGTCCAAGCAGATGCATTTTTTGCCATAACTATTTTTGGAGATCACCTACATGCCACATGTTTTAGCACTGGTTATAACACTGAACAACAGTTCCTCCTGTTACTATTTTGCTGCTAAGGCTGTCCCTTCAACACTTTGTAATTTGTAACTGCTCTCTCTTCAACTGCAAGACATCTATATATGTATATTTACATATATATATACATATATATACATATACACACACACATATATATATACACACACACATATGTATATATATATATAACAAGATAGAATAAAATAAAATAAAAACTGAGCAGGGACTTGGAGAAAAGAGGAAAGAAGAACACAGATGATGGCCCCTTCACATCATAAAATGTTTTTAGACTAGGACACTAGCAGGAAAAGAGGGACAGGAGAGAGAGAGTAAAGTAAGAAAGATACACCAGGAGTTCCCGTTGCAGCTCAGAAGAAATAAATCTGACTAGCATCCAAGAGGACGCAGGTTCGATCTCTGGCCTTGCTCAGTGGGTTAAGGATCAGGTGTTGCTGTGAGCCGTGGTGTAAGTCACAGACACGGCTTAGATCTGGCATTACTGTGGCTCTGGCGTAGGCCAGCAGCTACAGCTCCAATTTGACCCCTAGCCTGGGAACCTTCATATGGCATGAGTGCGGCCCTAAAAAGACAAAAAAAAAAAAAAAAGAGTAGCTCTCTCATTTTTTGCAACATAGGCAGGCAGGCTGTGGCATAGGCTGGCAGCTACTGCTCCGATTTGACCTCTAGCCCGGGAACCTTCATATGCCACAGATGCGGCCCTAAAAAGACCAAAAAAAAAGAAAAAGGAGGAAAGAAAAAAGAAAGATACACCAACAGAAACTCTCCCATTTCAAAACACCTAATCATGCTGGATAATTTTTTTTTAATTTCATTTAAAATGAATTTGTAAGCTTAGGTGAAAGTAGGGGAAATTCTGTTAAACCAGGAATGAAGCTGGAAGAAGAGTCTGGGAAGGTAGGGACTCATTGAAGGTACTAGATGCCCTGGGGATATCTATTATCCCTGGTACCCATGGCTATAGGGGCACCAAGAGGGCAGGGAATACATTGAAGAAACCAGCCAGGACCGACAAAGGGCTATGCAGTTAGCTAAATGGTGGGCTATTTTAAAAAAAAAAAAAAAAAAAAAACTTGCACAAGGGAGACAGCAAGAAATCACATTTGTCTTCTTGATTCTAGGTAGAATTATTTTGTCCCTAGAATCCCTAGAATTGTGGCTTCTCCTTGAAACTCAAATGAGTTTAAGGCAGAATACAGTATTTGCTTGTTATGAAGAAAAATATAAGCCAATGATTTTAATTTAAAATGGACTCAATAAATAGGATACTTGAACAGCACAATTAACAAGCTCTATTTGATGAACATACCAAAAAAATCAAGAAAGCATCAATCGAAGAGTGTACATTATTTAAAAGAACAAGTACAGCATTAGAAATGGATTATATTAAAAGCCACAAAGCAATTGTCAACAAAAATCAAAGAATTGAGGAACAGAATTTCTTATCTTCATGCAATTAAATGAGAAATCCATTTTAGGGCAATATTAAAAATAGATGTACTTCCATATATTCATGAATCAAAAAAAATTAGAAAATACCTGGAACTAAACAGTAATGAAAATACCTTCTATTAAATCCTATGATATGGAGCTAAAGCCACACTATGCTTAGAGCCTTAAATTAATAGACTAAGTTTTCAACTTAAGAAGTTTAAAAAAAATAATAGGTAAAATCTAAAGAAAGTTGAAAGAAGGAATAATTTTTTGTCACAAACCAAAAATTAATGAAGTGAAAAACAAAGATAAAAAGAATCAACTAACTTTCATTAGAAGAAAAAAAAATGAACTCAATAGAAAGGTTAGAAGATCAAGTTGGATAAATCCCCCAGAAAGGGAGAAAAAAGACTAAGAAAAGATACCACAATTAGAAGATCAGTCCAGGAGACTCAACATACAAGTTTCAGAGTTCAGGAATTCCTGAAAGAGAAGACAGAATGATCAAGGAAGGAAGTCATCAAATCATTAAAATTTAGGAAAATTTCTCAGAAGTAAAGCAAGAATCAGGCTCAACTGATTGTGAAATATTAGTAACTTGAGGATGAAGAAATGAGTTTACTAGCTACCAAAGAGAAAATCAGGCTTATATAAAGAATTAAGAATCAGAATAACATTGGAGGAGTTCACTTCATGGCACAGAGGAAACGAATCCCACTAGGAACCATGAGGTTGCAGGTTCAATCCCTGGCCTCACTCAGTGGGTTGAGGATCCAGCCTTGCCATGAGCTGTGTAGATCGCAGACATGGATCTGATGTGGCTGTGCCTGTGGCTGTGGTTGTGGCCAGCCAGCAGGCGTAGCTCCAATTGGGCCCCTGGACTGGGAACCTCCATATGCCTCAGGTGCAGCCCTAAAAAGCAAAAAAATAAAATAAAATAACATTGGACTTCCACAGTCATACCTAAAAGAGAAAAAAGGGAGGCGATATAACCCCAAGTGCCTGCTGACAGGACATAAGAAGATGCTAAGGAGATAACTTTTATTAATTTTAATTTTGCACTGTTAAACAATATTTAAATTTACTAACTATTGAATTACAAATGGTCCTTTTGCTGTATACTTCTATTTATGGGTACATTATAGCAAGAAGTAAATTTGATGTACATTACATTTCCCCCTGGGAGAAATTTGCCCTTGCTATAGCAGTAGTAGAAGCCAGAAAACGATAAAGTAATGCCTTCAAAATTCTGAAAGAAAGTGATTTCCAAGAATCACATACCCATCCAAACTATCCATAAGAGTTAAAGCAGGGAGTTCCCATCATGGCTCAGTGGTTAGAGAGACCCGACTCAGGTTCAATCCCTGGCCTCGCTCAGTAGGTTAAGGATCCAGCATTGCCATGAGCTGTGGTGTAGGTCGCAGATGCAGCTTGGATTCCGAGTTGCTGTGGCTGTGGGGTAGGCTGGCAGCTGTAGCTCTGATTCGAACCCTAGCCTAGGAACCTCCATATGCTGCGGATGCAGCCCTACAAAGACCAAAAAAAAAAAAAAAGTTCTTTATATATGTTACTCATTACCTAATTCTCTTTCATGACTTTTTTGAAATATTGTTCTAAATGATTTTAAGAACTCTTTCCATATTAAGAATATTAGCACTTTGTCAGTAGGTTGTCCACACACTTACATTGCTTTTTTTCCCCTCCTCTCCACTTTTGCAGCTCAAATTCTCAAATACTTGTGAGCAAATAAGTTGAAATATGAAGTAGGCAGACTGGGGGCTTTGGAACTAGGCACATCTGAGCTCAAATCACACTTTGTTGCTCCTAGTTATGTGTCATTGGGCAAGTTGGCCAGCCTTTCTGGCCCTCAATATCTTCATCATAAAATAGAAATAAGAATACTTAATAAGGTATTGTGAGGATTCAATAATATATGTAAAGTGCCTAGCAGATCACACTGGAGGTATTCAGGAAATGTTAACAATTTGAGTAACCAATCTTCAGAAGTTGAGCAACGTGACGCGTTGCTGTGGCTCTGGCATAGGCCGGTGGCTACAGCTCCGATTGGACCCCTAGCCTGGGAACCTCCCTATGCCTCGGGAGCGGCCCAAGAAATGGCAAAAAGACCAAAAAAAAAAAAAAAAAAAACGGAGTTCCCGTCGTGGCGCAGTGGTTAACGAATCCGACTAGGAACCATGAGGTTGCGGGTTCGGACAAAAAAAAAAAAAAAAAAAGTTGAGCAACATGATAACTGAAAGGATTTTAAGTGGGTGTTAAATGTAATTCAGCGTTTGCAGGAAAGTCTAGAAAGCTTTTTTTTTTTTTTTTTTTTTTTTCGTCTTTTTGCTATTTCTTGGGCCGCTCCCGCGGCATATGGAGGTTCCCAAGCTAGGGGTCGAATCAGAGCTGCAGCCCCCGGCCTACACCAGAGCCACAGCAACGCGGGATCCGAGCCGCGTCTGCAACCTACACCACAGCTCACGGCAACGCCAGATCGTTAACCCAAGGAGCAAGGGCAGGGACCGAACCCGCAACCTCATGGTTCCTAGTCGGATTCGTTAACCACTGCACCACCATGGGAACTCCTAGAAATCTTGATCACTAAGTAGGTTTGGTTACACTTTAAAACTTACAAAAAGGCACGACATCCTTCTATCCCTTTTCTTCCAAAACAGCAATATCTAGGTTTCTCTCTCGCTCCTAGAGAGCCTCACAGAGCTCCTCTTCCACTTCCTCTAGTGGAAGTGACCCCCTTTCCATCACTATCAGCATCTCCCAGACCTGGCGGGGCTGTCAATTACCTAACCCCACCTCGCCAGGCAGGAAGGTTGAACATATGACTCAGACTCACAGAGCTTGATTTGGCACCAGAGAACATTAACAGAATTGGCTTTGGGGAGTTCCTACTGTCTCTCAGCAGGTTGAGAACCAAGTAGTATCCATGAGGACTCAGGTTCAATCCCTGGCCTGGGTCAGTGGGTTAAGGATCTGTTGTTGCTGCAAGCTGCACCATAGGTCGAAGATGTGGCTCAGATCTGGCTGTGGCTATAGCACAGATCTTGCTGTGGCTGTAGTGTAGGCTGGCAGCTGTAGCTCCAATTCGACCCCTAGCCTGGGAACTTCCATATGCCACAGGTGTGGCCTGAAAAAGAAAAAGGAAAAAAAAAAAAAAAAAAAAAACAATTGGCTTTGGGTCTTTGGGTGCAGGGATCTTCCCTATTAAAGTTACAGGCGGAGTTCCCGTCGTGGTGCAGTGGTTGACGAATCTGACTAGGAACCATGAGGTTGCGGGTTCGATCCCTGGCCTTGCTCAGTGGGTTAAGGATCCGGCGTTGCTGTGAGCTGTGGTGTAGGTTGCAGACGAGGCTCGGATCCCGCGTTGCTGTGGCTCTGTTGTAGGCTGGCGGCTGCAGCTCCGATTCGACCCCTAACCTGGGAACCTCCATATGCTGCGGGAGCAGCCCTAGAAAAGGCAAAAAGACCAAAAAAAAAAAAAAAAAAAAAAAAAGCTACGGGTGCTCACAGGCTCACAGTCCCAATATAAGTTAAGCACTGTCAGGGCCACCTTGGCAGTTAATCAGGGGCAGCGTGTCTGAGCCAGAGAAAAGCAAAATAGAAGATTAAGACAAAAGAAATAAAGTGTCCTGGAAATATTCTTTGAACCCTGAATCAGCCAAGTTTGAACCTCTTTTACTTTGTATATCAGTGAGTAATTAAATAATTATGTAATGTAAGTTTGACTTAGCTTTCTGTCTCTCATAATGTCAAGAGTTCTGACTGATGCCAGCTCGCAAACCCCTGACTCTTGCCAGAAATGCTTAACTGTGAGATAGGACGTCCTTGGTATTCACCACTTTATAGTGCCTTTGTATTTGGAAATATGGCAGGCAGTAGATTATAACAAGTTACATGAAGCTCCTAACTTATTAATAAAGAAAAAAAATCCTTGGTGGAAGCGAGAGAACCATAGATGGGTAATTCCCATGATCCCCAAAGGTTCTAAATCTTTGAAACATCCTTCCAGCACAACTGTCCACTCAATGTAAGGCCTTGCCAAGTATGGAAAGCTGAGTCCTTGTAGCACCATAATTTCCACCACAATCAAGGCCTATTGGGGAAAAAACGTAATCAGACTATGTACTTATATCTAAAGAGGTATTGATGTCAGGCCCTTTTGGTCCTTGACTTCACTCTTGCATCATCAAAGCCCAGCAAGAGAGAGCAGGGTGAGCCTGGTATCCATGCTCCACACACTTCCCAGCATTCTAAAAACCCATTCTCGGAGTTCCCGTCGTGGCGCAGTGGTTAACGAATCCGACTAGGAACCATGAGGTTGCGGGTTCGGTCCCTGCCCTTGCTCAGTGGGTTAACGATCCGGCGTTGCCGTGAGCTGTGGTGTAGGTTGCAGACACGGCTCGGATCCCGCGTTGCTGTGGCTCTGGCGTAGGCCGGTGGCTACAGCTCCGATTCAACCCCTAGCCTGGGAACCTCCATATGCCACGGGAGCGGCCCAAGAAATAGCAACAACAACAACAACAACAATAACAACAACAAAAAGACAAATAAAAACCCATTCTCCCAGAGCCACTCTGGCTCTGATTTAATACCTATTGCATCAATTGTTCTAATACCAAGTTTGGTCTAAGGACCACAATTGCAAATCCATTTCATCATATATGGGCTTATCAAGAAGCTAAATTATAGAACAGTTTTCTCTATTTCAAAGAATTATAAGATTTCTTTAAAATGGTCAACCTATGGTGTACATAATTATCAACAAATGCACAAATTTTAAAGAAATATTCTATTTACTTAAGGGATTTTTTCTTTTGTATAAGCGTACGTTCTCAAAATATTTCTTAAAATCTCTGTAAACCAACTATAATGGAAAAAATAAAAATCACTAGAAATTTAAAAAGAGAAAGCTTTCAAACACTGAGAAAATTGTGCAACCGAATTAAAATTGTTCGCTTTTGCAAAAAAAAATATAATTATTACAGATTATTAATTAGCCTCTTCTTTTATCACCAGAACATCACATTTTCTACCTCATTACTTTGTAAGCTTATGGAAGTTCCCTTCATTCAGCATCATTGAAGGGATGCAGCTGCATCTAAGTACCACTTTCTCAAATAGTTCAGGGATTATGCTTTGACTCTTGTTGTTCCCTCTTCCTGTAATGCTCTTCCCCCAGTAGTTCCATAACTGGTCCTTTCTCATTTTCAGTTCTCCGCTTAAAATTCTACTTCTCAGGGAAGCCGCCCTATTCACCTTATCAAAGTAGGTCTCCTTCCCTATTTTCTATCTCGTTACGCTTATCATAACCTATAAGCACCATTTGCCTTTTATTGTCTCTCTCCTTCACTGGACCTTAAGCTTCGGGAGGACTGTCTGGGGAGCATTTTCTCCCAAGTTCCTAGCACACGGCCTGGCAGAATAAGTGCTCATCAAGTATTTCTTGCATAAATGAGAATGCCCTTTTTTCTACATTCTTAACCAGTCTCAAAAAATCAGCAAAGTCTGGTGATGACTGCCATTGCTCCCACCAACACCGGAGTTCATATCACAAACAATGGATAATGAGGCTGGTAAATAACGCAAGGACAGTTACACTGTCATGTTTGGTTATTGTCATCATCGCTAGCTTCGGTATGGCTATTAAGGCAGTTAGTTGGTTTTGTTTTTAACTTAAAAAATGTGTTAATCATGGCAAAACGCATATAATGTAAAATTGACCATCTTAACCATTTTAAGCCTACAGTTTAGTGGCATCGAGTACATTCATGTTGCTGCCTGCCAACAGAACTCCTTCCATCTTGCAGTACTGAAACTCGATACCCATTAAACAATAACTCTCCATTTGCCCTGTTCCTAACCCCTGACAACCACCATTCTGCTTTCTGCATCTATGAATTTGACTACTGTTGATACCTCATATGTACGAGTCAGGGTTCTCCAGAGCAACAGAATTAAAAGGATATATTGATATATAAATATAGACATAAAGATAAAGATACAAAGAGATTTCTTTCTTTTTTTTCTTTTTTTTTTTGCTTTTTAGGGACACACCTTTGGCACATGGAGGTTTCCAGGTTAGGAGTCAAATTGGAGCTGTAGCCACTGGCCTACGCCACAGCCATAGAAACACAGGATGTGAGCTGCGTCTGTGATCTACACCACAGATCACAGCAAGACCAGATCCTTAACCCACTGAGTGAGGCCAGGGATCAAACCCGCCACCCCATGGTTCCTAGTGGGATTCGTTTCCGCTGCACCACAACAGGAACTCCCAAAGAGATTTCTCATAAGGAATTGTCTCACACAATTATGGGGGCCGAGAAGTCTGAAGATCTTCAGTGGGCAAGCTGGAGAGCTGATGGGGTAGGTCGTCTGAAAGCTGGCAGGCTTGCAACCCAGGAAAAGCTGATGTTTCTTGCAGTTGGGCTCTGGAGGCAGGAAAAGACTGAAGTCCCAGCTCACCGAGTCAAGCGGAAGGAAGTGTCTCTTAATCCCAGGAGGTTCAGCCTTTTTGTTCTATTGGAACCTTCAACTGAATGGAGGAAGGCCACCCATATTAGGGAGGACAGTCTGCTCTATTCAATCTGCCAGCTTGTATGTTAATCTCCTCCCCAAACACCCTCACAGACACACCCAGAATATTTGAACAAATACCTGGACATCTCAGGCCACAGTCAGGTTGACACCTGCAATGAACAATCACATCTATCAACTTAAAACACACATTAACACACACACACTGTGAGTTGAGTTTATTCAGTGTCTTCCTGAGAGTGATAACCTGAGAGACAGCATCTCAGAGAGCTCTGAGATACTGCTCTCAAGAAATAAAGGAGGAGCCAGGGTATGGATACATTTTTTCATTGGGAAAAAAACATATAGTCCAACATCAAAAGATTACTGCTAATCTGGAGTTCCTGTTGAGGCTCAGTGGTTAATGAACCCGACTAGTATCCATGAAGACACAGGTTCAATCCCTGGCTTCGCTCAGTGGGTTAAGGATCTGGCGTTGCCGTGAGCTGTGCTGTAGCTCACAGACATGGGTCAGATCTGGTGTGGCTGTGGCTGTGGCTGTGGCTGGCAGCTACAGCTCTGATTCGACCCCTAGCCTGGGAACTTCCGTATGCCACGGATGCAGTCCTAAAAAGACCAAAAAAAAAAAAAAAAAAAAATTACTACTCATCACAAAGAACAGACATCTCAAGTTAATCTAAATTTTACTGTTTTCTATGTACGGGAAAATGTAAGACTCTGGGGTCCTTGAGATTTTCCCCTAGAGTCGTATCTAAACTATCTAGGGGCTGGTTTCCAGAGCACGGAATGGAATGCTTCCTGTTTCCTCCATCCCGAATTCCCCTCGGGTGCACTCACAGCGGGCAACCTCCGTTGCTCATGGCTTGACCCTCGTAGAACTGGAATGGTGGGCAGCATTTCTTTCTTTCCACATCTTATAAGCAGACTCATACAGTATGTGTCCATTTGTGACTGTCTTAATTCACTTAGCATAATGTCCTCAGCATTCATCCATGTCGTAGCATATATCAGAATTTCCTTGCTTTTTAAGGCTGAAATATGTCCCTGTGTATGTATACACCACATTTTGCTTATTCTTCCACTGGCAGATGCTCAGTGGCTTTTACCTTTTGGCTCTTGTGAATAATGCTGCTATGAACATGGGTGTAAAAGTATCTTTTCTAATCCCTGCTTTCCATTCTTTTGTGTATATACCCAGAAGTGGGATTTCTGAATCACATGGTGATTCTATTTTTAAATTTTTTTTTTTGTCCTTTCTAGGGCCACACCCAAGGCATGTGGAGGTTCCCAGACTAGGGATCGAATCGGACCCACAGCCATAGCAACTCGGGATCTGAGCCGCATCTGCAACCTACACCACAGCTCATTGGCAACGCCGGATCCTTAGCCCACTGAGCAAGGCCAGGGATCAAACCCGCAACCTCATGGTTCCCAGTCAGATTCATTAACCACTGAGCCACGATAGCAACTCCTATTTTTAATGTTTTGAGGAACCACCACAATGTTTTCTGCAGCAGCTCCACCATTTTACATTCCTGCCAACAGTGTACAAAAGGTCCAGTCTCTCTACATCCTCACCAACACTTGTTGGTTTTCTGTTTGTTTGTTTTTGACAGCAGTCTCCTTAATGGGTTTCAGGTAGATACTAGTTTCTTTTATACTTAAATTTTAGTCACTTTCTCTCCATCTTTGTCACTTTTACCATAGTCTTTGGTAATACTCCTTTAAGACTGCAGGCCCAGAAGTTCCCATTGTGGCTCAGTAGGTAGGGAACCCAAATACTATCCATGAGGCCTTGGGTTCGATCCCTGGCCTCTCGAAGTGGGTTGAGGATCTGGTGTTGCCGTGAGCTGTGGTGTAGGCCGGCAATTATAGCTCTGATTCAACCCCTAGCCTGGGAACCTCCATATGCCATGGGTACTGCCCTAAAAACACAAAAGACAAAAACAAACAAACAAAAAAAAAGACTGCAGGCCCACGTGTCAGAGACTATGTAGATGACAAACAGTATTGTTTAATGGTAATTTTCCAAAGCCAATGTGGTAAATAGATGCTAGAGAAGAAATAGGAAGTAGCTAGGTGTGGGCAAAACAAAATCGGCAGCAACGAGGAAATAGGCATGGATGTGGGCAGCGTTATGGAAAAATCTTTTCGTCAGAACCAAATGGTTATAATAAACAGTCGCTTGTATTTATAGTTGGAGGGGGAGGCAGGAGGGAGGAAAAGCGTATAGTGCCTCATCATCTCCAATGACTTTGCACCAAGCACACTGACCGTCCCTGAAGTGAGAGAAATGTTAGAAGGTATATAATAACTACAGTGATATTTATAATAGTATAAATAGAAATAAAATGTAAATGTACTAACAGCTTCACACTATCTCTTCCTAATGACGGTGGTTGCCAGAGGCTGGGGGAAGAGGGGGAGGTTGGCAAAAGGAAAAGAATTTTCGTTAAAAGATGAATAAGGAGTTCCCGTCGGGCTCAGTGGAAACGAATCCATGAGGATGCAGGTTCCATCCCTGGCTTCACTCAGTGGGTTAAGGATCCAGCGATGCCGTGAGCTGTGGTGTAGATCAGGGTCACAGATGAGGCTCGGATCCCACATGACTGTGGTTGTGGCGTAGGCTGTCGGCTGTAGCTCCGATTTGATCCCTAGCCTGGGAACCTCCATATGCCTCGGATGAGGTCCTAAAAAGAGAAAAGACACATCCCCCCCCACAAAAAAGGAAAAAAAAAAGATGAATAAGGTCTGAGGGTCTAACATCGTGTAGCATTGTGATTATAGCTGATAAGACTGTATTGTGATAAGTTGATAAGCGGAAATTTGCTAAGAGAGTAGAACTTAAATGTTCTCATCAGAAAAAAATAACAGGTGAGATGATGAAGGTATTCATTAATTGGAAGGGAGGGATCCTTTCAAAATGTATATGTCTATCAAATCATCACGAGGTACATTTTAAATATCCTACAGTTTTGTCAAGAGAGCTGAAAAAAAGAGAAGAGAGAAAGGGAAACTGTCTCTTGGAACACGTCACTCTTTTTCTGATGCATTGATTCCACACACTCTCACCTTTTATGACCTTTTCTCAATTAAACGAGAGACACTAAAAGTTAAGTGTAGATGATTTTCTAAAACTGCCATTGTGAGTTATTATTATTTTTGATTTTTAGGGCCACACCTTTGGGATATGGGGGTTCCTAGGCTAGGGGTGGAATCGAAGCTACAGCTGCTGGCCTACGCCAGAGCCACAGCAACGCAGGATCCGAACCTCGTCTTCGACCTACACCACAGCTCACAGCAATGCTGGATCCTTAACCCACTGAGCGAGGCCAAGGATCGAACCCACTTCCTCATGGATCTTAGTCGGATTCGTTAACCACCTCGCCCCAAAGGGAACTAACTCCCATTGTGAATTATTTGTGCTCTGGCCAGATCATGTGGGATACATGTTTTCTGTTCAACGACAGCGCCCCTTGAAGTCGATCGTTCTTGGAGCATCCAGCATTCTGATTGATCTTGAAGGAGGGTTATCATATTTTCACACCCTTAGTCAGAGTGCCCAGTGGCCTCTCGCCTCCAGGAGCTTACAGACTAGATGTTGGGAGGGAAAATACACACTAGTGCTTGTAGCAACTAGGGGGAAAAAAGTCCCCGACAGCCTAAGATTGATTTTAAGGAAACCCTCCCAGGCAACTGAGTACCTACTCTGTGCTCTGCACTGTTCGCTGGTTCGCTGGAAGAATAGCACCAAATAAGCCAGATCCCTGCTTACGGAATTCATCGTCTCTTTAGGCTGTAATATATTTAAATGCTTAGAGTTTGTCCTGTTGGTCAGTGGTTTCCACACTGTGCTGTGGAGACTGTCATATAGAGAATTTGATCTCTGTCTCAGATTCCAGACACAGATGGGAGTGTCTTTGTTACTCTTGAGCCCCTGGAACCACACTTGAGTTTATGCTAATGAGGTGACTCACAGTGAGATAGCCTGACGGGGGCTGGAGGTGCTGGAAAGACCAACCTCGTGATTATAGGGTTGGGGCTTTGAAGCATGTGATAGCAGCTCAACCTTCTGACCTCTGGGGAGGGGAGGGATGCTAGAGATTGGGCTTAATCACATAACCAAAGCTCCCATAAAAATTCTGGACACCAAGGAGTTCCTGTGGTGGCTCAGCAGGTTACAAACCCAACTAGAATCCATGCGGATGCAGGGTTTGACCCCGGCCTTGCTCAGTGAGTTAAGGATCTGGCGTTGCCATGAGCTGTGGTGTAGGTCGCAGATGCAGCTCGGATCTGGCATTGCTGTGGCCGTGCCATAGGCGGGCAGCTGGAGCTCCGATTTGACCCCTATCCTGGGAACCGTCATATGCCGCAGGTGCAGCCCTAAAAAAAGAAAAATTCTGAACACCAAAGCTCAGGGGAGTTACCTGGTTGGTTAACACAATGATGTGCTAAGAAGGTGATGGAACCTAATTCTACGGGGAGGGGGCATGAAATCTCTTGTATTTGAGACCCTCCCAGATCTCACCCTGTATATGTCCTCACTTGGCTCTTATTGATTTATATATATCCTTTATAATAAAACTATAGTCATAAAGTTAGCATTTTCCTGATTCCCATAAGTCATTCTAGTGACTTACTGCCGCTGAGATGGGCTTGAAGGCATCCCAGATTTGTGGGCAATTGGTCCAAAGTGAGGGGAGTGCTGCTGTAGACTGTGCCCTTTAACCTGTGGGGTCTGTGCCCACTGCAGGTGGTCAGTGCCAGGACTGGACTGCAGGGTACCAGTTGCTGTCCCCTGGGAGCTCCTCTGGGCCTGCACAGGAAAGGCGTAGGGGTGAGGCTAGCACTAGTTGTAAATTCTGTTTTCCTCCTTGGCATCCTGGGTAATCTTATTTATAGAGTAGCTGTGGCTGTGGTTTCTATCTTACAAATGGAAAATCTAGGCTTAGAGCAGGTAAATAACTTACCTGTATCCAGTCAAGGGACTTGATTGTTATGAAGAGAAGGATAAATTCAAGAGCTGTTACAGAAGAAAAGTTACATGTGAAACACTGTTTGTGGAAATCAAAAAAGAAAGAAGTCAAAGCCAATTAAAGGTGTGACCCAAAGGAGACCAGAGTTTGGGGATATCCAGAACCCCTGAAGAAGTGGGATGTCACTTTGAGAAAAGGTGGTTACTTTGCATAAAAGAGAAACATTTGAAGTTCAGGTGGGAGTGAAAAGAGGGGAGTAGGGAGAGAAGGATGACTCAGGTAGGTTACTTTACGCTTAAAGCCTTGCCTTCCTCATGAATAAAATGGGGAATTAGTGGTCCTAAGGATTCCAGGTTAGCTCCCCAGTCATTTGGCCTTTTTCAGGTTCTCAACAGACAATAATTCTTTTTTGATTTTCTTTGCAGGGCCACACCTGCAGCATATGGAGGTTCCCAGGCTAGGGGTCGAATCAGAGTTGAAGCTGCCAGCCTACACCACAGCCACAGCACCTCGGAATCGGAGCTACCTACAGCACAGCTCACAGCAGTGCCAGATCCTTAACCCACTGAGTGAAGTCAGAGATCGAACCTGCGTCCTTATGGATACTGGTCAGATTCATTTCCACTGAGCCACGATGGGAATGCCCAATAATTCTCTTTCCTCCTCCTTAGTGTTCGTAGTCAAAACAGGAGGAAAATACAATAAGGGACCCCAAACAAAAATGCAAGCTTCTCAGCCTGTTCCAAATCTACACTGTTTATCCAGATCCTTTTACGAATTCAGTGAAATCCTGTGATTATAGCAGTAACCCCACAATGGGTTACATATCTCCTCGCTGAAGATTTAGGGTTGTTGGAGTCAGGTCAGGCTAAATCACAGCCCATAATCCCTGCATAATAAAAAATAACTCAGGGTGTACTAAAACATTGCAAATTTTTTTTGTATTTATATTTAATATTTCTACATGTAAATAAATATTGAAAATGAAATCACAAACAGATTTACATTTAAAACATAGTTCCGTCTCAGGATCAGATAATCACATACAGGTTTCTCCCCTGAGTGAGCAGAACCCTTGAATAGCTGATTGGGACGAGTCTTACAGGAAGGTAGCATTTGGGCACTACGGGTCGTCTACCACCTGTAGTCCCTGACAAAGATGCCAGGAATGGCCCTCTGTCATTGCGACAAATTCAGAACTCACCTTCACAGACTTACAAACCTCACCCTCAAAAGTGGCAGTTATTGAGAGTTATTGAGAGTTGCCCAGAGCTATTGAGTTGCCCAGAGTTATTGAGAGTTGCCCAGTTGAGAGTTATTGCCCAGAGCTTCCCAGATCAAGAAGACATCTGGGGCTAAGAACCAGGTCTCTTCCTTTACACCGATACAAAGTTGCTTGTGTTGACCCTTGTCCCTCCACCCTGTTTCTAGCTCAGCTGTAGTCCTCATGCCCTCTGGGTGGCCGTTGTCCAAATGGCCCAGCATATTCCACGTGTCCTAAGGAGACCAGCCAGCTCTCACCAGGCTTCCTCCCACTGCTCAGCTCCTGCCCTGGGGTGCATCCTACAGCCTTCATGGCTGAGGGTGCCCCCTGGGCTGGCTGTCATTTGGCTGCATGAAACAGTGTTCCCAACTTCCAGGAAACACTGGGATCCCTGAGTAAAGTCATGGGCAAAGGGCCAATTGCAGTCTTCCCTTCGGACACTTGGCTTTAGATGTCCCAGAGGTGGTGTGAATGAGAACTGCCTCTTCTCTCCGCTTCAGGCCAGTGATGGTGGTTTCCTCTCTCGCCTCCCCCACCCTCTTCCTATAAGAAGGAGTGAGATGATGGCCTGCCCGTGGCTGTAGGGCACCTCTTGCCCATTCTGCTCGGGGGAAGGTGTCGCGCTCCAAATGTTGGCAGGACTTCAGAATGTAGAGTCATGTTGCCTCTTTGTCCTTCGCTCTGGGCCTCCTTGCCCAGCCCAGGTATAATGATAACCTCCAATCATTATAGACAGTTGTATATAATGCCTTTGGGGAAAAAGCCTGAGGGTCTGGGGTAGGAGGCAGACAAGCATTTTGCCCAATGCGTTTGTACCCCTTCAACTTTGTACCAGGTGCACCAATTATTCTCTTTAGTTAAAAATTGTCTTTTTGGACTTCCTGTTGTGGCTCAGCGGAAACGAGTCTGGCTAGTATTCATGAGGATGCAGGTTCAATCCCCGGGCTCACTCAGTGGGTTAAGGATCCGGCATTGCTGTGGCTGTGGTGTAGGCTGGCAGCTGTAGCTCCTTGTAAAACCCCTGGCCTGGGAATCTCCATATGCCGCAGGTGTGGCCCTAAAAAGACAGAAAAAAATAAAAATATAAATGTCTTTTTTAAATAGGGAGTAGGGATACGTTAGTCTATGTACCTTAACTTGAAATGATGTACATGAGGTATGAATAAAGCGAGCTGCAGAGTAATGCGAATAATACTAATCGTAATAAGCATAATAATAGTAGGCATAGTAATAAAAGGAAAAAAGGAAGCCGTTCCGCACAAGCTCGTGTCGGTCCGTGTTGTGTTAAGCGCGGGCAGTGGTGTCGAGGGTCACGTACCAGACTGTTAACACGATTACCTCCGAGGGCGGATGATGATGGACTGAGGGAACACCTTGCATTTCCTCTGGTATTATTTTAAATTACAAAAATAACACGTGCTTGGAGTTCCTGTTGTGGCACAGTGGTTCATGAATCTGACGAGGAACCATGAAGTTGCAGGTTCGATCCCTGGCCTTGCTCAGTGGGTTAAGGACCCGGCGTTGCTGTGGCTGTGGTGTAGGCCGGTGGCTGTAGCTCTGATTTGACCCCTAGCCTGGGAACCTCCATAGGCTGAAGGAGCAGCCCTAGAAAAGGCAAAAAGACAAAAAACGAAAAACAAAAAACCACATGCTTGTTGGAACAAAGGCAGGTTCCAACAAGCACGTGCTGTTATTCAGAAAAGGAAGGAAGGGAAGGGAGAGAAAGAGGAAGAGAAGGAAGAATATTTTATCCCACCACACCTGCATCACAAAGCTAACGCACCAAGCAACAAAACAAGCTGAAGTTCTCTCCTCCGAAGGT
This sequence comes from Sus scrofa, assembly GCF_054392235.1. NCBI lineage: Eukaryota > Metazoa > Chordata > Mammalia > Artiodactyla > Suidae > Sus > Sus scrofa. The sequence continues at coordinate 25,512,921 of NC_139393.1, read as the reverse complement.
TTGCCCGCTCCCAGGCAGCCTTATCTACTCCCTCCCTTGGCTGTGACGCGGTGCTTCCGGTTTCAGGAATAGATACTTAACGTAAGGGCATCTCTCTTTGTCTCTTCGTCACTGTGTCTCCCTGTCTTTCTCTCTCTCTCACTGTCTTTGTCTCTCTTTGATCAGCTCAGTCTTTCAGCACAGGGGTCTCCTCTTAAGCCTCCACGACGTGTAGGGCAGTGCAGAACAGAAGAAACTTGTCCTTGCGTTTATAAACAAAACAAAACCAAAATTTAAATACCTATCAAGGGGATGTTCCCATCATGGCTCAGCAATAACGAACCCAACTAGGATCCATGAGGATGTGAGTTGGATCCCTGGCATCGCTCAATGGATTAAGGATCCAGCACTACTGTGAGCTGTGGTGTAGATCACAGATGGGTCTCGGATCTGGCATTGCTGTGGCTGTGGTGTAGGCCGGCAGCTGTAGCTCTGATTTGACTCCTAGCCTGAGAACCTCCATATGCCTCAGGTGTGGCCCTAAAAAACAAAATAAATACATACCTATCAATGGTTAAGAAATTTAGTTTCACTGACATCTATTAAATCCTTAAGAGAGCAAAATTTGATTGAAGAAAGAAGCATCAAGATGCTGGATGCCCCTCGGGCAGGGGAGGCTGGAGGAGGCAACTAAGCATAAGGGAGTGTGGGGGTGCAAACCCACTTCACAGCCCTCCTCCTGGTAAACCAGCCTGGGCTCCCCACATAGCAGATCAGCCTGAATCCTCTTCCTTCCCCACTGTAACAGTGGGCACTGGGCCCCTTAGAAAACAATAACACAAATCTTATTGCCCATCTTAAGGTGAAAAAAAAGCGCTTATGTACATCAGGCAGGCAAAGATTTAAAAAAAAAAAAACAAACACTTTAATGATAAAGGTAAGACTGGGGTAAGAGGCTCACCTTGCACGTTAGGTGGGTGTGTAAGGTGGTACATCTATTCTGGGATGCTGTACAATATGCATCAGAGGCTGGAGATATTTTAAACCCCTTAACACAGAGATGATATCAGAGATTTGGCCCAAGGATGTTTTGGGCAGCATTACTTATAATACTGGAATATTGAAAACGAATTGCTCAATAGGATCGGCTAATACAATTATAGTAGAGTCATAAAATTTTAATGGTATTTAAAAACCTGGGAATCTAAACTGTATATCTGACATGGTTCCGATGTTTTAAAAAAATGTGGCCTGCCCACTGTGGCGCAGTGGGATTTATGGTGTCTCTGCAGCTGTAGGGACTCGGGATTGATCCCCAGCCTCCAGGGCAGGGAGTTAAGGATCCGGCATTGCAGCAGCTGTGGTCACAGCTGCAAGGTAGGTTGCAGCTCCAGCTCAGATTTGATCCCTGGTCTGGGAACCCCATATGCCAAGAGGTGGCCAAAAAAAAAAAAAAAAAAAAGAAAAAAGAAAGTATAATAAGGCTATAAAATCTAGGTTACATCTGAGTAGTCAATTCATGGACAATTATACATTTTTATTTACTCCTTCTATGTTTTAAAACATCTCTACTCTGTGGAGCTCCTGTTGTGGCTCAGCAGCAACAAGCCTGACTAGTATCCACGAGGATGCGGTTCAATCCCTGGCTTCATTCAGTGGGTTAAGGATCCAGCGTTGCCATGAGCTGTGGTGTAGGTCACAGACGGGGCTCAGATCTGGCGTTGTTGTGGCTGTGGTGCAGGCCAGCAGCTGCAGCTCTCATTAGACCCCTAGCCTGGAAACTTCCATATGCCCCAGGTGCAGCCATAAAAAGACAAAAAATAAATAAAATATAAAATAAAATGTCTATACTATAAGCATATACTCTTTGTGTTTTTGGAGAAGATAGTAAAATGAAGGGGAAAAAACATCAACTCTATTCCCACACCGAGAGAATGAACTCTCCTTGACACATTTAAATCTGTAAAATTAGGACAGCCCTATTATCTGACTAATCAGGTAATTGAACAGTGTGTCTTTGAATTCCCATAGATTTCCCTAAAGTCCTAAGATATATATATATATATATATATATATATATATATATATACCTATTCAGGTACTAAGGAGCCATTACTCCCAGGAAAAGAGAACCCCAAATAAAAATAACATTTTTTTTCTTTCTCATTTTCCCTTTTTATTGAGGGAAAGTTTTCTATACAGTCAAGAATTTGACAACAGTTTGTGCCCCTCCCTTCTGCATTTTAAAGAACTGGCACCTTGAATGGAATTTTGAATAGATGCATTTGTGCAGATGGAACATAAATTTCCTCCCAAATTGCACTGGGTCCTCCTCCTGTCCAGCCAATCTGGAGATGTCTAGTAAGCTGTCTAGAGTTCGGGAGAAGGTGTGGGCTGAAATGCAAATATGAGTATGTTGGCATATGTGTGGCAGTTGAAACCCTGGGAACAACCTCCATCTAAATCCAGGATTCTCACCAGGGAGCAGTTTTGTCCCCCAGGAAACAGTTGGCAATGTCGGAGACATTTTTGGTTTTCAGAAGTGGGAATGAGGAGTTCCTGTCGTGGCGCAGTGGTTGACGAATCTGACTAGGGACCATGAGGTTGTGGGTTCGATCCCTGGCCTTGCTCAGTGGGTTGAGGATCCGGCGTTGCCTTGGGCTGTGGTGTAGGTCGCAGATGTGGCTCAGATCTGGTGTTGCTGTGGCTGTGGCGTAGGCCAGCAGCTGCAGCTCTGATTGGACCCCTGGCCTGGGAACCTCCATATGCCATGGGTGCTGCCCTAGAAAAGACAAAAAAAAAAGGTAAAAAAAAGAAGTGGGAATGAGGTGGTAGTAACGCCTAGTGGGCCGGACCATGCATGCGCTAAACACCTTACAAGGATCAGGATAACCACGCACCAAAAAGAACCATCCAGCCTAAAATGTCAATAGTGTCAACACTGAATAATCCTAATTTAAGGACTCACAGGGCCCCTAGGGTCAAACCCGAACTCCTCCTTTTCCCCTCAAACCTTTCTTCTCCTTCAGTCCTTATCTTAGTCAGTAGTGAGCCATTTTAATTTGTTAACCAAATTAGAAGCCTTCTGTCCTCTTTAAACCTTTCATATTTTTACTTTTTATATTCAAATGGTAACCAAATCCTATCAACTTTACCTCTTTCATAGCCACCTACTCTTTATTCTCAATCTCCCTGCCATAGCCCTGGTTCCGCCCTTCATCGTAACTTTTTGCTTTGCTGCAGAAGCCTCCCGTTTGTTTGTTTGTTTGCTTCACTCTAATCTTGTCACCCTCTCATCTCTTCTCCACATCACTTCCAGGAGGATCTTTCTAAAACAAAGATCTAATCACATCACTTCATTGCATGATATCTTTGACTGATTTCCCTTTAGCCTCAAGATGAATTCAAAACTCCTTATCATCAATTACATAAGCCCCTTCATGATCATACCTTCTCCCACCACTCACTCTGCTATACTGCAAACAAACATCTATTAATATTCTCTTTCCCCCAGGGGATTATGGGCACCCCGTGGGCAGCATTAGGATCTTTTATGTCTTGTCCCCCAGGTGCTAGCACAGTTCCAACCTCTATTTGTTCATTTAATGAACGATATCACTCTTAGAGAGTGTGTGGAGTGTGAACAGAGAACCCAGGACAGAATCCCAGAGGGCACACCTTTTCAGGATGGGCAGATGAAATCAGGAGACTGGAAAGCAGCTAGAGAAGGAGAACCAGGAAATTACAGCGTCCACACAGCCAAGAGTAGAGCAGATAGGTTCAAGGAAAGTGGGAACGTTAAATACCACAAAGGGAAGTCAGTTAAAATTAAAAACTAAAAATAGCACCACATATCAGTAGATATGGTAGTTGTTGGCAACCTTCCCTGGAGAAATTTTAATGCTCTGTTGGCCTGCGGTCAAGTACTTGGTGCTGAGTTTGGTGAGCAGGTTCAGCAGTGGGCAAGATGAGCTGTGCACAGACAGGAAGACCATGAGGACAAACTGAAATCAGCTGGTTATCTCTGCACACGTCCATCAGAGTGTCTGACCACCCCTGCCTTTCCAAAGTAACGGCCTCTGCTTTATTTGTCTTTTCCAGATCTCAGGCAGGTTCTCTTTTTTTTGGTCAATTCTCACCTAGAAACACACTGAAAAATGGCTTCCAGGAAATGCCAACCCGATCACACACAATCCAGGACATACGCCTTTGGCTTTTAACATTTAAGGAAAAAAATGAGAATGAATATTTATATTTACTCCCATGGTTGCCATTTCCAGGGTGTTCCGTTTCATCTTGTAGCCCTGAACTTCTACCGGGTAATATTTTCCTTCAAATGTAAAGAATTCCACTGGGCATTTCTTGAAGTGCAAGTCTGTTGGCGGTGAATCTCTCAATTTTAATCTGAACATCTTGAAAACTCTCCATTTCTGAAAGATACTTTCAGTGGATATGGGTTCTGGTTGAAATTTTGTTTTTCTTTTAGTCATTTAAAGGCATCAACCTACTATCCTCTGGAATCCGTTTTTTCCTGACCAGAAAGGCAGCTTGATTCTTCCTGGGGAGGGGAGTTTTGGGGGTTGCTTTTAAGAGTTTTCCTCTATTTTTGGTTTTCAACAATCTGGCCATGGTATGACTAGAAGTAATTTTCTTTATATTTACCCTCCTTGGAGTTTACTGAGATTCCTGGACCTATGGAATTGTGTTTTTATTTTTTTCGTCAAATATGGAAGAATTATGGTCAATCATTTTTTACTGGAGTATGATTGATTCACAATATTATACAGTGAACTCAATTCAACAGTATATTAAAAGGATCATATACCAAGACCAAGTAGGGTTACAAGTATCATTCAATATCTACCATCAATGTGATTATACCACATCAACAGAAGAAAGATAAAAAGCACATGATCATCTCAATAGACACAGAAAAAGCATTTGACAAAATTTAACATCCGTTCAAGATTAAAACTCTCATCAAAGTTTGTATAGAGAGAGTATATCTCAACATAATAAAGGTTGTATATGACAAACCCACTGCTAACATCTCACTAAATGTTGAAAGGCTGAAAGCTGTTCCTCTAAAATAAGACACGGATGACCATTCTCACCACATCTTTTAAAAATAGTAACAGAGGAGCTCCCCTGTGGCTCAGCAGTAATGAGCCCAATGATTATCCATGAGGATATGAATTTGATCCCTGGCCCCATTCAGTGGGTTAAGGATCCGGTGTTTCCATGAGCTGTGGAGTAAGTCACAGACATGGCTTGGATCCAGTGTTGCTGTGGCTGTGGCGTAGGCAGGCAGCTATAGCTATGATTCGACCCCTAGCCTAGGAACTTCCATATGTTGGGAGTGTGGCACTAAAAAAAAAAAAAGAATAGTAATGGAAGTGCTAGCCACAGCAATCAGACAAAAAACCAAAGAAACTAACCAAAAAAGGGGCATCCAAATTGGAAGGGAAGAAGTAAAACTGTCACCACTGACAGATGACATGATACTATACATAGAAAACCCTAAAATCTCTGCCAAAAGAAAACCTATTAGGACTAATAAATGAATTCAGTAAAATTGCAGGATACAAAGTTAATAGGTAGAAATCTGTTGATTTTTTTATACACTAATAATAAGCTCAGAAAGAGAAAGCAAGAAAACAATCCTGTTTAAAATCACGTCAAAATTAAAAAAAATGCCTAGGATAAACTTAGCCAAAGAGGTGAAAGACTTGTATATACTCTGAAAAAGATAAGGCATTGATGAATAAAGTGGAAGATGATACAAAGAAATGGAAGCTATCCCATGTTCCTGGTCAATACTTTTAAACACTTTTTCCATTTTTTTCTTCTTCATTCTTTCTTCTTATTTTGGAATATATATATATACACTCATTATATATGTCATAATGAATTTATCCTATTCATTATTCAATCCCAGCCCAATTTCTAATTTCTTAGGGAAGTCTTCTATGAATTTTCCAAATCAACTTCTCAATTATATTTCTTTTTTTGCTTTTTTTAGGGGAAGCACCACATGTGTGGCATATGGAAGTTCCCAGGCTAGGGATCAAATCAGAGCCAAAGCTGCTGGGCTACACCACAGCCACAGCAATGCAGGATCCAAGCCATATCTGCAAACTACATCACAGCTCACAGCAACGCCAGATCCTTAACCCACTGAGTGAGGCCAGGGATCGAACCTGCATCCTCATGGATACTAGTCAAATTCGTTTCTGCTGTGTCACGGTGGGAACGCCCTCAATTATATTCTTTTATACTACCATGTAGCTCTCCTTTATAGCATTAAGCACCCCTGAAATTTTACATTTCTTTGTGAGTCTTTGATTAATACTTCTCTTCCCACTAAAGCTTGAGCCCTGTGAGGATAGCAACTATGTCTTTTGTGGTTATTATATTACAATTATATTCCCAGCATCTATTGCAGTGACTGGCGCATAGTGGCTCAATAAATATTTGTTAAATGAATAACTCCCTGAGTAAAATAAATGACATGATGCTTTGAAAGCTCTTGACATAACACCTGATTTATAGTAAGCCATCAGCAAAACTTAGCTATTACTAATAATTAAAATTTCTAAGTGCATTTACCATAAAATTGCTTTTTTTTTTTTTCTGTCTTTTTTTTTTTTAGGGCCACACCTGAGGCATATGGACATTCCCAGGCTAGGAGTCTAATGGGAGCTGTTGCTGCCAGCCTATGCCACAGCCACAGCAATGCAGGATGTGAGTCGCATCTGTGACCTACGCCACAGCTCAGGCAATGCCTGATTCTTAACCCCCGGAGTGAGGCCAGGGATCAAACCCACAACCTCATGGTTCCTAGTTGGATTCATTAACCACTGAGCCACAACGGAAACTCCAAAATTGCTTTTCAATACCATGAACTAGTATTTCTTAGATGCTTTGGAAATTGCTGGTATAGACCAGACTATCTTTTGAATAGTTTGTCCTTTTTTTGGCCATGCCACAGTAGGTAGAAGTTCCCTGGCCAGGGATGGAACATGCACCACAGCACTGACCCAAGCCAGAGCAGTGACAACACCGGGTTTTGAACTCACTAATCCACCAGGGAACTCCTGAATATTTTGTCCTTGAAAGAAAAGAAACAGGCGGGCAATAGCTAGACAAGGTTTAGGATCAATGAGGAGTTTTTGCTTCTTGATGAAAAAGTCTCGGGGTGTCAGAACAGAGCAACTCATAAATGTTTCATCAAAGTAGTTCTTTGCCACTTATGTTTTTTTAACTAAACAATTACACATTATAGCATTTTTACGGCACAGCGCAGTCTCTTAAAGTTCCATGGACTTCACTAATGTTACGATAGTTTCCGTCAAAATTCCCTCCACACTGGAGCTAGGTGGGTGGGAGACAGATCTGAGCCTCAGGAGGAGAGAAGAGATGCTGCTACACATTGAGGGCGGGGAAATATGTTTTGTGCTCAAATAATCCAGAGGAGCATCCCTTGGCTCTCAGTTGTTCAGTATTAAGGAAACTAACATAAAAAAGCTGTAGGAGTTCCTGTCGTGGCTCGGTGGGGTGGTTAACGAATCCGACCAGGAACCATGAGGTTGCGGGTTCGGTCCCTGGCCTTGCTCAGTGGGTTAAGGATCCAGCATTGCCCTGAGCTGTGGTGTAGGCTGCAGATGCGGCTCGGATCCCGCGTTGCTGTGGCTCTGGCGTAGGCCAGTGGCTACAGCTCTGATTTGACCCCTAGCCTGGGAACCTCCACATGCGGAGGGAGCGGCCCAAGAAATGGCAAAAAGACAAAAAAAAAAAAAAAAAAAAAAAAAAAAAAAAAAAGCTGCAGATTCATAGAGGCTCAAACTTCTCAGGAATGGTGGTCTGAGTCATTTTACCAGGCAAGCGATCTAGACCAGCAATGATCCCAGCCAAGGTTAGGTGGAATCTAGAAGGAGTAAAGGAAGACGCAGACACTGAATATCAGTTACAGGGTCGAGATCAACCACAACAATAAGGTCTTTAGTTTTTCCCACTGACCTGCTCTTGTAAGGTCCCCAGGAAATCTGCCCAACTAAAATCCCAGCTAAGCCATTTCCAGATGAGGTGAACTAACTGTTAAAAAAAGCATGAGAATTCCCATGTGACTCAGCAGTAACAAAGCTGCCTAGTATCCATGAGGATGCAGGTGCGATCTCTGGCCTCACTCAGTGGGTTAGGGATCTGGCATTGCTGTGAGCTGTGGTGTATACTGGCAGCCGCAACTCCGATTCTACCCCTGGCCTGGGAACTTCCCTATGTCACAGATGAGGCCCTAAAAAGACCAAAAAAAGAGAGAGAATGAGATGGCATTGACCTTCTCCCACAAACACATCAAAAAAAAAAAAAAAAAAAAAAGTACAACGGTGTAAGTGGTGCAAAGTGTGGACTGCAGTGGATTCTCCAGTGTTCTGGTTGGAGACGCTCTTCAGAGCTTAAACATCCCTACCCCAGAGGCTGGGGATGGTGGCTACTGATGGCTCACAGCTGTGTCCCTCACTGGACACTGCTGTCAACCACAGGGGTTGACCTTGCCTTCTAGAGAGCAGCCTGTGGCTAGTGACCGGCTACCGCAGGCATACAAAGGCCCAGGTGGCTTGCCTCACTGTGGGATAGCACTGAACGGCTGTCCTTCCTCCAGACTTGGCCACAGCGCTAGCTAAGCTCCTGGACTCTCCCTGCGCTCAATCTGCCTTCCTTACTTCTTTACAAGTGTATCTCCTGAGAGCATTCTCCACCCCAGCCCCAAACCTTCTGCCCACGATTCTCTATCTCAGAGTCAGGGAACCCCATCTAAGATAGGGAGGCTTGGAAAACAGCATCCTGGCCATGGACTTTGACATTCTTGGTATGACCCATGAATTGTGACACTAGAGGGAGTCCCTTTGATTAGAGGAGAGAGACAGTGACGTGAAACATTCCTTGCGGATGCTCAGAAATATCTGAAGAGTCCTTACTGAGGAGATAGACATCTTGAATGAGCAAGGGTTTCATGAAATTAGAACATTCATTGTTCTTGTTAATGAGACCTTGTTTGTTGGATGACGGTGGGCGGTTCCAGGGAGATCTAGGTTATACTTCTAAGGAAACTGTCCAATTGCTACATGCATATCTCTTCTAAAATTAGACTGTTTTGTGCTGCATTGAAATAGCTTTATCTTTAGAGGAGAGTCGTGAAAAATGTGGTCTGGAAACCACCTGCATCAGAAACTCCAAGGGACTTACTAACGATGCAGATTCTACAGCCCCAGCTCATACTTACTAAGTCAGAATCCGAATCTCTGGGATTGGAAATTGCATGTTTAACAAGGGTTTTTTTGTTGGTGGCTTTTTTTTTTTTTCTTTTTTTTTTTGTCTTTTGTCTTTTTAGGGCCGCATCCGTGGCATATGGAGGTTCTCAGGCTAGGGGTTGAATTGGAGCTGTAGCTGTAGGCATACACCACAGCCATGGCAATGAAGGATCCGAGCTGCATCTGAAACCTACACCGAAGCTCCCTGCAACACTGGATCCGTAACACACTGAGCAAGGTCAGAGGTCTAATCCATCTCCTCATGGATGCTAGTCAGATTCGTTTCCGTTGAGCCACGATGAGAACTCCAAATAAATTGTTGAACAGTCTCAAGTTTGAGAACTCCATCTCCGAAGCAGTGGTTTCCAAAGTGGGGACACACTTCCCCTGGGTTTTGGAAGACAAACCACTGTAGCATGGGAAGAAAATAATAGGATTCTATTCATATTTTTTTCATCTAAAGATGAGTAGGAAATTATGGTCTCCTAACATTTTGAAATCCACATTCAAGGCTGTACTAACTGTTGTATACAGAGTGGCATTATTGCCCCCACTCTGGAAAGACTGGGCATTGCAGTAACGAGCCTGACCTTTATAATGGCTTCCATTCACTTGCTTTCAGCGCACTGCCACAAGCTGCAGTTTACCAGGCCTTACACAGATTATAAGAACTAGTTTTAAACAAACTAACCCTCAAAAAAATGGACACAAGGTTTTTTTATTTGCTTTTTTTTTTTTTTTTTTTTTTTTTTTTAAAGACCGCACCTGTGGCATATGGAAGTTCCCAGGCTAGAGGTCCTATTGGAGCTACAGATGCCAGCCTGCACCACAGCCACAGCAGCTCGGGATCCAAGCCATGTCTTTGACCTACACCACAGCTCACGGCAATGCCGGATCCCTGACCCGCTGAGCAAGGCCAGGGATCAAACCCGAGTCCTCACGGATACCAGTCGGGTTTGTTACCACCACTGAGCCATAGTGGGAACTTCCTGGATACAGGTTTTTACTAATCACTGCCAAGATGCTATGGATGGACGATGATGTTGTGAGCCAAGGGAACATGAAACGGCAGACCTGACTTTTCAGTAAGTGCTCTTCCTTCGGCCACATTAGGAGGGAAAACCATAGCAGTCTAATCAGATCTGGAATGAAGTCAGCTAAAGGGTGAGAAATTAATGACTTTTCAAAGCAGACTTGGAAGTTCCTATCATGGCTCCGTGGTTAACGAACCTAGCTAGCATCCATGGGGATGCGGGTTCAATCCCTGGCCTGGCTCAGTGGGTTAAGGATCCGGTGTTGCCATGAGCTGAGGTGTGGGTCACAAATGAGGCTCAGATCCTGCATTGCTGTGGCTGTGGTGTAGGCCGGCAACTATAGGTCTGATTGAACCCCTAGCCTGGGAACCTGCGTATGCTTTGGGTACGGCCCTAAAAAAAAAAAAAAAAAAGACAAAAAAAAAAAAAGAAAAAGAAAAAGGGAGTTCCCGTCGTGGCGCAGTGGTTAACGAATCCGACTAGGAACCATGAGGTTGTGGGTTCAGTCCCTGCCCTTGCTCAGTGGGTTAACGATCCGGCGTTGCCGTGAGCTGTGGTGTAGGTTGCAGACGCGGCTCGGATCCTGCTTTGTTGCTGTGGCTCTGGCGTAGGCCAGTGGCTACAGCTCCGATTCGACCCCTAGCCTGGGAACCTCCATATGCCGCGGGAGCGGCCCAAAGAAATAGCAAAAAGACAAAAAAAAAAAAAAAAAAAAAAATCAAAGCAGACTTGTATTCTGGAGAGGGGCATTTTGAAAACAAGTTTGGCAGTGTTTTCACTGTGAAGTGATTTGTTGTCTAATCAATGCAGACATGACACCTACTAAAATTTTTGTATCTACACACCTAAAAAACTTGGGAGAAAACTTGTAAATATAATTTTCTGGGGATTTCCTGTTGTGGCTCAGCAGGTTATGAACCCGACTAGTATCCATGAGGATGCGGGTTCAATCCCTGGCCTCACTGTGAGCTGTGGCATAGGTAGATAGCTGCAGCTCTGATTAGACCCCTAGCCTGGGAACTTCCATATGCCTCAGATGCCATTCTATTAAAAAAGAAAAAAAAGAAAGAAAGAAAAAAGGACATTTTCTAACCAATTAAAATTCACCAAATGAAGAGTTTCAGTGGACTTTCAACCTATTTGTTAAAAATTTAAAAATACAACATTTTCCAATGGATGTGCAAGAACAACCAATTGATACCAGGAAAGACAGAAATTGAGCATCTGGACTTCACCAAAACCTTTTACATAATTAATGTGTAGGATAGAAGAATGGGTATCATTTTTAGCAAGTGCCGCCAAAGATGCACTTCTTCCCTTGGATTCTGTGTATCTTTGTGAGATACTTTTCTATTAAAATGAAGTACAACCATAAATCAAATTAGAAATTTACATTTAGATCAATATATCACAAAATATCAAGCCAAATATTGCAAAATAATGCTGCTATTCGGTCACATTGCTCTTGCCTAAAACGTTTACTGCAATATTTCAGAAAAGTCATTTCTTTTTTTTTCACTTTTTTGATATACACCTGACATATACCAAGTGTACAACATAATGATTCAATGCTTGTAGATAGTGCAAAGTGGTCACCACTGTAAGTCTGATTAACTAACATCCATCACCACACCTAGTTACAATTTTTTTTCTTTGAGAGATCTTTTCAGGTTTTGGGGTTTTGTTTTTTTTTTTTTTTTTTTTGTATTTTTGCCTTTTCTAGGGCCACTCCCATGGCACATGGAGGTTCCCAGGCTAGGGGGCTAATCAGATCTGTAGCATCCAGCCTACGCCAGAGCCACAGCAATGAGGGATCCAAGCCGCATCTGCAACCTACACCGCAGCTCACGGCAATGCCAGATCCTTAACCCACTGAGCAAGGCCAGGGATCAAAACCGCAACTTCATGGTTCCTAGTCGAATTCATTAACCACTGCGCCACGCCACGACGGGAACTCCGAGAGAACTTTTCAGATCTATTCGCTTAGCAACTCTCAAACGTGCCATACCGTATTAGTTATAGTCAGTGCGCATTGCATCCCACGAATTAGTGATTTTATAACTGAATACTTGTGCCTTTTGACCGCCGTCGCCCATGTCACCCACCCCCAGTCCATGCCTCTGGCAAAACACCAATCTCTTCTCTGGGTCTATGAGTTCATTTTTTCTCTTTTAAAATTCCAGATTTTGCAATCATGTATTTGTCTTTCTCTGACTTATTTCGCTTAGCATATAACCTCCTCAAGGCCCATTCGTGTCTCTGAAAATGGCAAGATTTCATTCTTTTTATGGCTGAAATATATATATATAGACATATATATAATTCAAATGTATTCATATATATAATCATATATAATTCATATATGTAAAATCTCATTTTCTTTATCCACTTATCCACTGAGGGATACTTATGTTGTTTCCATGTCTTGGCTATTGTGAATTATGCAGAGAACAAGGGAGTGCAAATTTCTCTTCAGGTTAATGTTTTCATTTTCTTCAGATAAATACCCCAAAGTGGAAGTGCTAGATCATACAGTAGTAGTTCTGCTGTTAATGTGGGGGGAATTTCCATATTGTTTTCCAGAGTGGTTGCCCCAGTTTACTTTCCTCCCGGCAGGGCATAAGGCTTCCCTTTTCTCCATATCCTGGCCAACAGGTTATTTCTTGTCCTTTTGATAATAGCCCTTCCAATAGGTGTGAAGTGAGAGCTCTTTGTGGTTTTGATTTGCATGGCCCTGAAGATTGGTGATGCTAAGCACCTTTTCACACGCCCTTCTCTGAAGTCATTCTTTTTTTTTTCTTTACTTTTTTTTTCTTTACTTTTGCACATTCCTTTTTTCACTGTCCACCTAGCACTTCCTTTCACTCTCACAGCTGTAGTTGTCAGCTCTAATTCCTACCCACCCCCCTACCCCACACTTGGAAGTTCCTGGGGCAAAGGATCAAATCTGAGCTGCAGCTGTGACCTACGCCCTAGCTGCAGCAATGCTGGATGTTTAACCCACTGTGCTGGGCTGGGGGTCGCACCTGCAAGACCACAGAGACAATGCTGGATTTTAACCTACTGCACCACAGCAGGAACTCCCTTGGTCGTCAGCTCTAAAGGGATGAATTCAAAATTGAAGTCCCTAACTCTGTATTTTCAACTCTTTAATTAGAACCTCCGCCTGGAGTGTCTATAGGTCCTTCACACAAAATAAGTTCACCATGGCAGAGCTCAAGATCCCTCCTCTCCCCTACCCCGTTCCCCCTTTTTTTCCTCATCTGGGTTAGTGGTACCACCTTCTACTGAGATTTGAAACCTTTCTGTCCTCGGCAACGTCTTTCTCTTCTCACACCTCACAGTCAATCAACCACCAAAGCTTAATCCTTTTGGTCAAACCACCAAAGCTTAATCTTTCCACCTTCCTGGCTCTGCTTTTTGTTTCTCTCTCTCTTTCCATGTGTATGTTGGGTTCTCTTATGACTGTCTCCAGACTTTACTCTCTTTATTTCCAGTTCTACTGCCTTCTTCATTCTTCCTTGTTCTCGGCCTTCCCCATCACCCAAAGAAAGAACAAAAGTATTTTTTATTTGCTGTATGTATTAAATATTCATTGTACTAAAGTATGAAGCAGAACACTTTCTATTTCTCTTTTTAAAACCTCTATTAAATTACATATTTATGTAGACCTTGATTGATTTTTGTTATTGTTGTTTCTGTGGGTCAGCAGATTTGGATGGAAAAAAGAAAAAGAATTTCCACTGCAGCATTAGTGAAGCCATGTTTCCCTTATGGCTTGACATAATTAATGCATGGCCACCCCCAGCTCCTAAGAATTTAAAATTCTAAGACAAATGTTCCTGTTACCAGGAATCTGGGGCTAGTTTTGTTGCTCTTGTCAAAAGTGTTGTTTTTTTTAGGACAAGATTTGCCTGGGAGGAAAAGGCTTTGTAAAATGCAGGAGGACCTCACAATGCAAAAATGCAAAAGAGAGCCTTAACTAATACTCTTTATGAAGTAGCATTCAATAGGGTTTGTTTCAGAACAACCCTATCTAGACAGACAGACAGACAGACAGACAGACAGGTAGATAGATAGATAGATAGATAGATAGATAGACAGATAGATAGATAGATAGATAGATAGATAATAGATAGAGGTATTTGTTTCATGATGTTTTAGAACAGTAACATAGAAAGTTTTTTCACAAGAATTACTGCATTTCAATTTTTTTGTTGTTGCTTTTTAGGGCCACACCTGCAGCATATGGAAGTTCCCAGGCTAGGGGTCAAATTGGAGCTCCAGCTGCCAGCCTACACCACAGTCATGACAATGTGACATCTGAGCCACGTCTGCGACCTACACCACAGCTCACAGCAACACTGGATCCTTAATCCATTGAGCAAGGCTAGGGATCACACCCACATCCTTATGGATACTAGTCAGGTTTGTTTCTGCTGTGCCACAACGGGAACTCCCCAATTTTTTGTAGTCACTGTCAACAGAGCATATTAGACTAAAGCATTGGCGCTATGATATTGATTTTTCCTATTTGCTTTTGTTTATGTTGTGATATATTACAACAAGTGCACAGGACATTCTTGGCTTCTGTGTGCCCATTTAGCCCAAGTTCCCTGCCTGTGGAACTTTATGGGCTGCTGTGAACTTGGTCCTCTCTAGCATCCGCTCCTGAGAACTTCCCTCCTTCACGGGGGACTCCTTCCGCTTATGCTAATGCAGGCCCTCTGCAGCTGTTCCTAAGACCTTGTCACTCCTCCTTACTTCTGACCTTGTTCCTCACTCTGCTTGTCACTGTGCCCAAAACTGTGAGCGGCACGGCATGGACTTAATTCTGCAACACTCTATCATAGCTAAAAGCCTTAGTGTCTGTCTACCCTCCAGGTGCTCAGAGTTTCGTAGAAAAAATAGAAGGATGCAACTAGAAATGCTAAGTTAGAAGACGACCCCGAGGGACCTGATGAGAGATTTGTTTAATATGTAAATGCAGGAAATTATCTGCATAATGCCAAATATTGATGGATCTATGAAAACATTCTCTTTGTGTGTGTGTCTTTTTTTTTTTTTTTTTTTTTTTTTGCCCTTTCTAGGGCTGCTTCCCATGACATATGGAGGTTCCCAGGCTAGGGGTCTAATCAGAGCTATAGTCGCTGGCCTACACCACAGCTCAGGGCAATGCCAGATCCTTAACCCACTGAGCAAGGCCAGGGATCAAACCCGCACCCTCATGGTTCCTAGTCAGATTCGTTAACCACTGAGCCACGACAGGAACTCCTATGAAAACATTCTTGACTGAATTTCTCACTTTCCTACCCAACCCAGCTAGAGAGTCCAGAAAGGAACGAGTCCGATGAAATGGATGGAGGAGTGGCAAGGAGACGGCAGGAGGTAGACAGGAGCCAGATGTGAGGAGTTCCGATCTGATCCCAAGAGAATCAAGGTCTTGATAGGAAGGCAATGTGATGAAATGTGTCTTATTACGGAATGGAGAGTGGATGGAAAGCAGGGAGGAGAGGCAGGGAGAATCATGTGGGTGGCAGAGGCTGGAGCATGAGAGCCTGATCTAGGCAATGGCCAAGAGGGCAAAAAGGAGGCAAACTCAAGATGAATTTGAAGGAATGATGGGCATGAGCCTCATGGAGGAAGGAGAGTAGAGAAGGCTTTTGAGGGAAGAGGAGGGAGAAAATGTAGGAGATGGAAGAGAAAAAATGGAGATAAGAGGTGTCACTGGAAGAAGAGCAAAAGGAGGTAGAGGGAGAAAGGGAGGAATATAAGAAATGGTGAAAACCAAGACCAATGAATATTGAACAAAGAGGAGGCGGAAAATGTGTCCAGGCTTTCTCCTCGCATCTACCCAGCAAGCTCCTTGTTCCTTCCTCTATTTTGAGTTTCCCTCCCCGTTTTTGGAGTTTTCTCTGTCTTGTGTGTAGCCATGTTGAATTGTATTATAACGGGAGTGAATAATCCGTCCGCTTAAAAATATCTCCAAGCATATTTTATGATAGAAAGAAAAGTAAGTCTTTACGTTGCCTTTTGTAGGTTCCCAGGAAAGGAAATGCGATCGCTTCATTGGAGAATAAGTTTCAAGGTCCAAACCAATGCCTTACGATTAAGTCTTGGGAAAAAAAAAAAAAAAAAAATCTGTATTTGAGCTTGAAACTAACCATATGGTTTTTTTGTTGTTGTCTTTTTTTTTTTTTTTTTTTTGTCTTTTGTACGTTTCATGGCTGTACCTGCGGCATATGGAGGTTCCCAGGCTAGGGGTTGAGTCAGAGCTACAGCTGCTGGCCTAAGCCACAGCCACAGCAATGTGGGATCTAAGCTGAGTCTGTGACCTACACCACAGCTCACAGCAGCACTGGATCCTTAACCCACTGAGCGAGGCCAAGGATCAAACCTGCAACCTCATGGTTCCTAGTCGGATTCGTTTCCGATGTGCCACAACGGGAACTCCGAAACTAACCATATGAAGAGAAAAATCAGAAAATGCTTTAAATGCTCTCTTCTTAAACTTTGGCTTGTTCCTGCCAATTACTCACTATTTGAAAGTACATGATAGTTATATTTAGAAGGAAAGTGAGAAATTCAGTCAAGAATGTTTCCATACATCCACAAATATTTGGCACTGTGTAGATAATTTCCCGCATTTACATATAAAATGAGTCTCTGAGCACTTTTACATATATTGTTCTTTTAATAAGATGCCCCGGATGCAAAGGATGCAACTGGCTTCCAAGATGATGACACTCTTGGAGGCAAGAGACTGATAAGGTTCTTTACCGAGATTGGCACAGCGCCATTTGGACCAGGTCTCGACATGGCACCTGCAGTACTTGTCAAAACAGAATAACCCATATTGGGGAAATATACTTTTAGATGTCGGCATGTTTATCTTATTAGGGTCATAGGCCAGACCACACCCTTGTGGGTGGCAGTAGGGTTTCCCAGGAGTGGAATGGATTTTCCCATTGCCAGTCTGGCTGGGGAGAGGTCTGTCTTGGGTTGGGCTGGGAGGATATGGAAATCAGGCCGCAGACTTTCTTCTTGGGGTCAGGGGTCAGTCTGGCCAGAATGGGAGGCAGAGTGGTGCTAAGGCATTTGTGGTGAGGACCCAGAGGTGCTGAGTTTGGCGGTGGACCCAAGGGTGTGTGCTGCTCAGAGAATCCTTCCAGAAAGACTCATTGCCCAGCTGTGAGGAGTGTGGTCAATGGCATTCTAGAGCTGTTAACTCCTTCAGGTCCAGCACAGCAAAGACAGCCTGCTCCTGGGCTCCCGTGGGGGAGGAAGGGCTTTTGTCAGATTGGCTCCTCAGTCTGATGGCTCATGTGCCCAAGCCCAGGGCCTCTCTTTTCTTCCCACAGGTCTTATCCCCCAATAAACCTTTGACATTGCCAGCCCCGTGTCCATATCTGCTTCCCCAAGCAGCTGACTGTTGCGCTCTGCCACAAGGAGGGGACCAGAGGGAGTTTAGCCACAGTCCCACTGAGAAGCCCTAGGATGGGGCTGCACCTGCGCAGAAGCTTGTTGTTACTCTTGCCATCATACTTTCTTTCTAACATCCCTCTAATGTCGGAAAAGCTCCTTTAAAAGTCACATGCTGGGGGAGTTCCCCTTGTGGCTCAGCGATAACGAACCCAACTAGTATCCATGAGGACCCAGGTTCAATCCCACCCTTAATCAGTGGGTCTGGGATCCAGCATTGCCATGAGCTGTGGTGTAGGTCACAGAAGTGACTCAGATCCCCATGTCACTGTGGCTGTGGTGTAGGCAGGCAGCTGCAGCTCTGATTCAACCCCTAGCACAACTGCATTCAAAAAGTTTAGAATTAGTAGGGAAAAGGATTTTTAAGTTTCTTTCAAATAATTAAGATATGAGAAAAACCTGCTCATGTAAGGTTTTTTTAAAAAACAAAAATTACTGTCAAAATGGATGAGAATCAGAAATAAAAACTAGAGGAAAATGTGTACTTTTTTTTTTTTAACGAATACAGACTCTCCAATCCCTATAAAACTTACTGTGGACTCGTGTAAACAAACAAGTGTGCTTCCTGGTAACGCTGAAGTCGTCTAATGGTGAAAGAGCCCTACAGTTCTGCTCTTTGGAGGACAGACTCCTGCCCCTAAAGCGTTAAATCATTTCAGGCCCCATAAGAAGCCTTTCTACATTAGACTCAGTTATTTAATGAGTGAACCAATAGCTGCAATGTGTCAAAAGGGCAGGAAGAGGGTGGCAGTTGTGGAACAGCAAAAAGAAAATCCAGTTAATTTCTAGAATGGTGACTCAATTTTTCCATCTGCAAAATGGGCATAACAAAATTATCTACCTTGTGGGCTCTCATGGTGTACATTTAGTGGACCGCAACGCAGCACTGATCACCTAAGTCACTTCTGGACTTATTACCAGGACCCAGGACCCTCAGAGCGACCCTAGCCATTTCCGAGGGTTCTCAAGGGCCTCCCAGATGAGCTCAGAAATAGCCTCATTGGTCCTCATCCCAACATTTGTCAAGCAGTCACACTGCTGCTACGGGGATCGAGTTGCTGCTGAGATGTCCTCGTTGTGCTCTCCCAAGTGATGGACAGTTTCACCCTTTTTTCTGCACAACGTGGTGAAAACCAGCATGTAAGGGGTTTTTTGGTTTTTCTTTTTTGGTCTTTTTGAGCCATACATGTGACATATGGAGGTTCCCAGGTCAGGAACTGTCTACATCACAGCCAGAGCAACGTGGGATCTGAGCCCCATCTTCGACCTACACTACAGCTCCCCGCAACTTCAGATCCTTAACCCACTGAGCAAGGCCAGAGATAGAATGAGTCCTGACGGATACAAGTCGGGTTCGTTACCGCTGAGCCACAGTAGGGACTCCCTGGCCTCTTATTTTTACTTGCTTTTACGTCACAGTGCTAACTTATGTTGTTGTTATCTTAAATTAGATTCTATTGAAATGAGTGCTAAATTGTCTTGGTAACTTCTTTTACCGTCCTTATTTTTGTTGCATTTTAACATTTATGGTGAATCTCCTTTGTTCAAGCTCTGGAAATGGTCTGCATTCTAAGAGCTCATACTCTGGTTTGTTTCTTAAAAAGTTGTATCTTCTTTGCTTTCCTAAGATCCTCAGGGTTTTTTGTTTGTTAGTCTTTTGGTTTTTTTTTTTTTTTTTTTTTGCTTTTTACGGCCGCACCCTCGGCATATGAAGGTTCCCAGGCTAGGGGTCGAATCGGAGCTACAGCTGCTGGCCTACACCACAGCCACAGCCACAGCCACGCCAGATCAGAGCCACATCTGCAACCTACACCACAGCTCATGGCAACACTGGATCCTTAATCCACTGATGGAGGCCAGGGATCAAACCTGCGTCCTCATGGATGCTAGTCAGATTCCTTTCCACCAAACCACGACAGGAACTCCCTCTGGGATTTTCATTTTTCATGTCCTCACATCTTTCTTAGACAAAAATGAAAATAAATTTAAACAATTTACCAATATCTGATTCTGTCATGACCAGTTAACCCTTCGCATAAGAGGAATTTAGTCAAGATTCTTTATTATTCATTCATCTGGTACAAATTCTCGGTTGCCCTGGGCAAGTGACTGAATGGTTATTGCTAAACCTGCTTTATAGCAGTAAAAGTAATTATCCTTGGATTTATTTTTCATGCTCAGTTTTCTCCTGGACTTTATTTCTGGTCTTTGTAAGTTTTCCAAGGAAAATGAACAATGATTTTACTGACCCTTTTTGTGCTTCAAGCTCTTTACACTGAGCTCTGTGTCTAAAGGAATTTTTTCTTTTACTCTCTGTTCCTTGGTCCAGGAAATATTTTCACCAATGTTTTCTAGAACTTTTACTCTCTGCCAGTTCTTCTCTATGAACAATTTAGCAATTTTCTCCTACCTGTCATGACCACAGAAGGAGAGTAATATTGCTCTATGAAAATATTTGGATCTGACCTCTGCAACTGAGAGAAAAAAATGAACTTAAATGGGCACGAATCATGTTTATTTTTGTTTGAGTTATTTATTCACACATGACAGGAACTCTTATACTATGAAATAAATCTCTATTAATTATAAAACATTGTTTTTACCAGGATGCTAAAGCCTTCAAGCTTTTAAAGTTTTGAGCAGTATTTCTAAAACAGCTTCTACCAATTGACTTTTTGGGGGGAATGACTACTTTTTAGTACTTTTAGGCCTTTTAACATGACGATTCAAAACTCTCACACATCCAGATGAGGTGATTAAGCCAATAAAAACCTTTATGTTAGCTGATATTACCTTTTATAATTTGAAAACGTGTACTTTGATAGACTCACAGAATTTGCACAGTAGGAAAACCAGGAGATTATCTAGTTTAATTTCTCTCCAACCATGTTGTGGAGATGTGACCATGTAGTTTTTGCATGAATGCCTCCATTGTAGAGAGCGCCCATGAAAGCACGGTTGAAACAACTCTAAGATTAAAGAAGCCATGTAATTTGAATCTGAATCTGCTTTCTTTTTTTTTTTCTTTTTTTTTTTTTTTTTTTGGCTTTTTCTAGGCTCTCACCCATGGCATATGGAGGTTCCCAGGCTAGGGGAACTATCAGAGCTACAGCCGCCAGCCTACACCACAGCCACAGCAGCGGGGGATCCGAGCCGCGTCTGCAGCCTACACCATAGCTCACAGCCACGCTGTATCCCACTGAGCAAGGCTAGGGCTCAAACCCCCGACCTCATGGCTCCTAGTCAGATTTGTTAACCACTGAGCCATGAGGGGAACTCCTGAATCTGCTTTCTTCCTGCCATGTGTTTTCCCTTTTTGAGACATTCAGATCAGGTCTGTTCTTCATTCTATGTGGTAGCTCTTTATTTATTTAAAGATTGAGGCAGACATCACCTTACCGTTCTCCTTTCCAGGTTAAACCCTGAAACCTCCTTCAGCCATTCTTGGTTTTCAGTTCTTTCTCCACCTCATCTAACTCATGAACGATAGATACTTTTTTTTTTTTTTTTTTTTTTTGTCTTTTTGCTATTTCTTGGGCCACTCCTGCGGCATATGGAGGTTCCCAGGCTAGGGGTCGAATCGGAGCTGTAGCCACCGGCCTAGGCCAGAGCCACAGCAACGCAGGATCCGAGCCGCGTCTGCGACCTACACCACAGCTCAGGGCAACGCCGGATTGTTAACCCACTGAGCAAGGGCAGGGATCGAGCCCGCAACCTCATGGTTCCTAGTTGGATTCGTTAACCACTGCGCCACGACGGGAACTCCGATAGATACTTTTTTATATGCGATGGACAGAGTTACACTCAATTCTTTTATTACTGTTTTAAAAGATTTTTTTCGGGCGTTCCCATCGTGGCTCAGTGGTAACAAACATGATTCATATCCATGAGGACGGGGGTTCGATCCCTGGCTTTGCTCAGTGAGTTAAGGAACTGGCATTGCCGTGAGCTGCAGTGTAGGTCTCAGATGTGGCTCAGATCCAGAGTTGCTGTGGCTGTAGTATAGGCCAGCAGCTGTAGCTCTGATTTGACCCCTAGCCTGGGAACTTCCATATTCCATGGGTGTGGCCCTAAAAAACAAACAAACAAAAAGATTTTCTAAATTTATTTTTTATTAAGATATCATTGACATGTAACAGTATACTGGTTTCCGGCGTACCACATTAGTATATGTTGCCAAATGATCATCACGGTCTGCCTGGTTAACATCTATCACCATGCATAGTTACAAATTGCTTTCTGCTCAGAGAACTTTTAAGGTCTACTTTCTTAGCAATTTTTAAATATGCAATACAGCATTATTAACTCCAGTCCACATGCTGTGCATGATAGCCCCAGGACTGACTTATTTTATAACTGGAAGTTTGTACCTTTTGACCGTCTTCACACATTTTGTCCCCTACACCACCCCCCACACCCTTCAACTCCTCTGGCAACCACCCATCTGTTCTTCCTATCTAGGAGTTTGGTTTTATTTTTTTTAGATTCCACATATAAGTGAGATCATATGATATTTGTTTTTCTTTGTCTGGCTTATTTCACTTGGCATAATGCCTTCAAGACCCCTCCATGTTGTCTGCACAATGGCAAGAATGTCTTCTTTTTTATGACAGAATAATATTCCATTGTGTGAGCATGTGGGTGTATACACACACACACACACACACACACACACATATATGCATGTATACATATATACATGTATATAGATTTACAATTATATAGATTTTCTTTCTTTATTCATTTCAACGGATACCTAAGTTGTCCTGATGTCTTGGCTATTATAAATAATGCTGCAATGCACATGGAGGTGTATATATCTTTTTGAGTTAGTGTGTTTGTTTCCTTCAGATAAGTACCCAGAAGTAGAACTGCTGGATCATGTAGTAGCTCTGTTTTTAATTTTTTTTTTTTTTTTTTTGTCTTTTCTAGGGCCGCACCTGTGGCATATGGAGGTTCCCAGGCTAGGGGTCTAATTGGAGCTGTTGCTGCCGGCCTCCGCCAGAGCCACAGTAACGTGGGATCCGAGCCGTGTCTGCGACCTACACCACAGCTCATGACAACACTGGATCCTTAACCCACTGAGTGAGGCCAGGGATCAAACCTGCAACCTCATGGTTCCTAGTCGGACTCATTAACCACTGAGCCACAACGGGAACTCCTGTTTTTAATTTTTTGAGGGGCCTCCATACTGGCAGCACCAAGTTACTATCCCACCAACAGTGCACAAGGGCTCCCTTTTTTCCACATCCTCTGCCAACACGTGTTATTGCTTATCTTTTTGATAACAGCCATTCTAACAGGGTATGAAATGATATCTCATTGTTTTGACTTGCATTTGCCTGATGATGAGTTGATTCGGAGCACTTTTCATAGTCCTGTTGGCTATCTGTCTGTCCTCTTTGGAAAAATGCCTATGCAGATCTTTTGATCATTTTTAAATCAGATTGTTCATTTTTTGGTATGAGTTGTATAAAGTCTTTAAGTAAATTTTGGATATTGGTGCCTTATCAGATATGATTTGCAAGTATTTTCTCCCATTCCTTGTCTTTTCATTTTTTTGACAGTTTCCTTTTCTTTTTCTTTTTTGTGTTTTTATGGCTGCTCCTGCGGCGTATGAAGAATCCCAGGCTTGGGGTCAAATCGGCACTGTAGCCTCTGGCCTACACCACAGCCACAGCAATGCAGGATCCGAGCCATGTCTCGACCTACACCACAGCTCACGGCTTCCTTTGCTTTTATACTCAATTCTTGTTTCAAAGGACACCTGCCAAAATGTGCAAAAACCTACAGGAAAGGAGAATATTTTTGCAAATTATGTATCTGATATGAGACTTGTATCCAGAGCATATGAATAACTCTTAGAACGTAGTGATAAAAACCAAGCAAATAAACAAATTTTTTTTAAAAAAGGAGGAGTTCCTGTCGTGGCACAGTGGAAACGAATCCGACTAGGAACCATGAGGTTTCAGGTTCGATCCCTGGCCCCAATCAATGAATGGGTTAAGGATCCGACGTTGCCATGAGCTGTGGTGTAGGTCACAGACACAGCTTGGATCTGGTGTTGCTCTGGCTGTGGTGTAGGCGGGCAGCTGTAGCTCCAATTAGACCCCTAGCCTGGAAACCTCCATATGCCACAGGTGCAGCCCTAAAAAGCAAAATAAATAAATAAATAAATAAATAAATAAATAAATTCCTCCCTTCCTTCCTTCATTTTTTTCCTTCCTTCCAGAAGGCTCTCCTTGTCTCTTAGCAACTTAAACCCCCCCTCCTACTTAGAAGGGAATCACTAGTATCCTGACTTCCAGCCCCAATCCTTAACCATCCTTTCTTCCCATTTCCCTCTCCAAAAGCATCGAAAGTAGCCTATCCCCATGGCTCCCTCTGTGGCGGGGATTACTTTGCCTATTTTAACCTCTTTCTGTTCATCTGGTGGCAAGCCCCAACTCCAGAGCCTTTTCGGCTCCTACACGGGACACAAATGTGAGCACAGCCCCCTGTTCACTACTGCCGCTGTCAGGAGTAAACCTTTATGGAGCACCTGTTATGTTCTGGGTAGTCTGCTAAGAACATTTGTGCATCATCTTGGTTAACTCTCCAACAACATCACGAGGCAGGACCTGTTAGTATCCCTATTGCACAGACAGGGCCCCTCACATCACTATGAGGTGAAAAAGTCTGGTGTTCAACCCGGGGGGGTGTTTTACCACAGCCTTGGCTTGACGTTACCATGCTATTCCTGCTCCTCTGTGTCAGATCTCTTTGAAATCTTGGCAACTGAACCCATATCTTTTTTGTGGTTAAAATATGCCTAACCTAACAGTTACCATTTTAACCATTGTTAACGGTACCATTCAGGGTCATTAATTATATTCACAGTGTTGTGCAGTCATGACTATCCATGTCCAGGACTTTTTCATCAACCCAAGTAGGAAATCACTACCCGAGAAACAATACTTTCCATTCCCTGTCTCCCGAGCCCCTGGTAACCTCTATTCTACTTTCTGTCTCTCTGGATTTGGCTATTCGAGGTTCCTCATATAAGTGGGATCCTGCAATACTTCTCCTTTTGTTGGACCCATATAACGTGGAGGAATGAAAGAACGAATGATTCCAGCCAGCTGAAGACCTTCGAAATAGGTCTGGATATTCCTGCCCTGTACACAATGTTTAGCTTTCCTGCTTCTCCCTGTCTAGAAATCCTTCCAACCTTGCATATTTCTCTGGCCTTTTGGATCAGGATACTTGCTAGAATCGCCCTATAAGACTCCCAAGTTCTAGCCTTCTGCACACCCTGTTCAGATGACACCGTGTTCAACACACATGTTACAAATAAGGAACATCCATGTAGCCCTTCACTGCTTACAGAGTGCTTTGTTGCATGTGTCTTTTATTTTCCTCACAATACTCTTCTTATGAGACAGATAGGGCAGGATTTACAGGACGTAACTTACCCGCAATCAGAGGGCTAGCAAGTGGTGCAAACCCCAAACTCTAGTCTGTGGGCTTCTCTCTATATCTTTTTGTCTTCTTCCTAAATTCTGTCCCCTCCCACATTTTTAGAAGTTTAACTATTGGGTAGGGCAGAGGAATGCCTGTGTGTGTACACACCACACACACACACACACATACACTGGGAAGAAGGAAGAAATGAAACCATTTCAGTGTTGCCCCTGTTTCATCTTGGAGTATGTATTATCGAGTTTCTCCACTTAGGCGAAACTGAATCTTGTCTCTTGCCTATCACTGTGCTATGATTTACAAGACATGAAATACAAGGAATTATTCCAGCCACGTGCACCCCCTCCTTGAGTTTCTTCCCTGCATCTTAGTCTACTTTCCTGTCCTGTCAAACTAGCTGGAGAACACAGACCCTGTAATATTTGGTGTGTCCTCTTCCTAAGCAGCCAGCTTCCAATTCTCCTCTTTGGCCTTAACCCATTTCCTTATAAAATTCCAGAGTCAAAGATGTTGCCTAAGATGACACATACGGCCATGCCTTATTCTGCAAGAGACCAAGAAACCATAGAGAAAGGACAGAAGACAGGGTAAGAGTCCTGCCACTCCTCCAGTCAAGGGTGGTGGCCCTCTGCCCTGAAGAGACCCTCCCTGAGGGACTGAAATGAAGGGATACAACTGAATATGTAGCTTAACACTTCTGCACATGCTGTAACATAAGTGGCCCTGGGCTCCTCCAGCCTATAGATATAGATGGAGCTGTGTTCATAGCATTTACCTTTGGATAAATGGACTTTTGCCCCATCCAACCTATGTGGAGGAGAGTCCCTCTGCAAGAGTCCTCCAAATATTTCTGGGAGTCCCCAGACAATATTTGATACTTCCCCAAAAAACAAATTTCCTCTCTTCCCTGGGTACCACCGTCTCATACATGGCATCCACTGGCTTACTAGAGCATCAGCACCTCCCAAAGCAGCTGACGATGCATCAGAGCTTTTAAGGAGTCAAACATCTCAGCACTGTGTTCCAAAGCAGAGGAGAGGGTGTCTTGTGTGATACTCTCTTAAAAAGAGCGGACCCGAGCTTGTGTTGTGAGGTTACATGGAGGTAAATACCGCCTTTAGCTTTTCTTTTACAGATGACCTCCTCTTAATAATCCGGTAGCGGAGTTCCCGTCGTGGTGCAGTGGAAACAAATCTGACTAGGAACAAAGAGGTTGCAGGTTAGATCCCGGGCCTTGCTCCGTGGGTTAAGGATCCGGTGTTGCCGTGAGCTGTGGTGTAGGTCGCAGACGCTACTCAGATCCCGCATTGCTATGGCTGTGGCATAGGCTGGCAGCTGTAGCTCTCTTTGGACCCCTAGCCTGGGGACCTCCATATGCCACAGATGTGGCCCTAAAAAGACAAAAGAAAAAATAATCCAGTAGCGATCCAATGAGTTCTAAGTCAGGAAAGAAATGTTAGCATCAGTATTCAATATTTGAGATTGTTAACTGAATATCAATACAGTTTCCATAATACTCTCTCCTCCTTCAACAACCAAAGCTTTCTTAGCAAGTCAGTCTCTTACAGCGTCTAGCATTTGCTTTTTATATGGGATGTGTTTCTCCCAAGAAGCCTTTCAGAGCTCAAGACACTGTTTCTGGAAGGTTCATCCCATTGCTTTTTCAAATAGGCTCAGACTCATCTGACTTTCAGCCTGCCCACTATACAGATGTATTATTGCTACAGGGGTCCTTTCTCAGCCAAGACAGACTATAGCTTGGTTAAGAAGGTATTCCGGCTGTAGATAACAGAAAGCCTGACTAACAGCAGCTTAAACAAACAGGATTTCATTTGTGTCTCATACTAAAACACTCAGGCATCGCAGTCCAGAGCCAGTACAGTGATCTAGGCAGCTGTCAGGGAGCCAAGCTCACTTTCTTCCTTCTTGCCCTGCCATCCTTAGCCCATCAGCTTTTGTTCTCAGGTATCCCACAATCACCTCCTGGCTGCTGCACTCTCAGCCACGGGTCCGCATTGTATGCAGAGAAAGAAGGAGAAAAAGCATAGCTGCAGACTTGCATGGCAGCGCCCTTCCACCAGCACTTCCTGCATTCACTGGGGGGTGTGTGTTTGTGTGTGTGTAAGGTAGGCAAGTTAATTGAAACTTTCCATTTGGTCCAAGCTAAGAACAGATTCTCCATCAGGCATCACAATGACATTTGCATTGTGACGTGGCACTGTCAGACATTCTCCTGACAGCAGCTTCTCTAGGGGATTGCTATGTACTCACTTCCTGTACCAGGGCCCCAAAGGCGCCACATACCTTCATGCCTTGCCTATCTTTGTGCAAGTAATATCAGGAAGCTAACTATTTCCATGGACAGTTAAGGACCTCAAGACTTTTATGCAGTTTTTCAATGTGGCTCCTAAGAGCCACTAAAATATTTTAGGACATTAAACTAACCATATGCCATGTGGGACTACTCAAGCATCATCAAAATTCATCAGTATTTCAGTATCATGCGAAGTGTGTTTTAACAATGTTTTGAAACATGGACACACATGCTGGAAATGCTACTTGTTATAACGGAATCTGAGAGCTAGACAATGCAAAGTGGCATTTTTTAAGTTGTACTGTATACTTAAAAGTTATATGTTATGGGAGTTCCTGTTGCAGGGCAGCAGAAATGAATCTGACTAATATTCATGAGGAGGTGGGTTGAATCCCTGGTCTTACTCAGTGGGTCAGGAATCTGGCATTGTCCTGAGCTGGGGTATAGGTCACAGATGCAGCTTGGATCAGCATGGCTGTGGCTGTGGTGTCGGCTGGCAGCTGTAGCTCTGATTCCACCGCTAGCGAGGGAGCTTCCATATGCCACAGGTTCAGCCCTATAAAAGCAAAAAAAAAAAAAAAAAAAAGTATATGTTAAATAATCTTGTTTAACTTTATCTAAACCACTTTCCCCCCAGTTTTTTAGATAAGAGAACCCTTTGAGGTATAATGGCTGTGAACGTGTTAGGGAAGCAGGGCTCTATGGAACACTCTTTGAGAAATGCTAATCTGCTCTCTTATTTACGTTAACCTCTAGATATGTTATTTAATCAAGCTTATCAGGTTGAGTTGTCAAGTGTGAAATGTGAAAGCTCTAACGCTGTGTTAGCAGTTCAGCGTGCTTCTAAGTGACTCATTTTACCTTTTCTCTCTGAAATACATACCCTTTCCATTTAACACGAAGGCTATAATGTAATTTCTTATTCATGGAGATTAATTAAGAGGAGTTCCCATCTTGGCGCAGTGGTTAACGAATCTGACTAGGAACCATGAGGTTATGGGTTCGACCCCTGGCCTTGCTCAGTGGGTTAAGGATCTGGCATTGCCGTGAGCTGTGGTGTAGGTCGCAGACACGGCTGGGATCCAGTGTTGCTGTGGTTCTGGTGTAGGCCCGTGGCTGCAGCTCTGATTAGACCCCTAGCCTGGGAACCTCCATATGTCGTGGGAGTGGTCCAAGAAATAGCAAAAAGACAAAAAAAATTAAAAAATAAAAATAAATTAAAAAATAGATTAATTAAGAAAAACAATGCTTTGGTTTTAATATCTTGCCAAGCTTTTGAAACAAGGAATAGTTTAGTTTCTTTAAAAAGAGGAAGATAAGTTTGCACACATTTAAGAGAAAAAAATAATAATAAAAGGTTAAATTGGGTACTATATAGACAATATTAAAGAGAAGAAGAATTTTTTTAAAAGCATGCCACAGCCAGCACCCCCCTCCCAAAAAAAACAGAAAACAAACCAAAAAAACCTAGACTATGATATTCTGGCTCCACCAATGTGAACTAAAAAGAAATCAGTAGCTTAGTCCTATCGCCAAGGGAAAAAAAAAATTAAAAAAAAAACTATTGAGTTGTAACTGCTGACCATTTTCCACAAAGGTAAACAATTTTAAGGAGCCAAATAATTGAACGAAACCCAAGTTCAGATTATATGCTTCATTAAAATTTGTGGTCAGTGAACAGAACATTCTCAAGTGCCTCAAGCCTGGACTAATTTTGTATCATGTACACACACTCACATGCAGAGTCACGGTGATGAAACACCCCATAGAGATAACAGCCAAATACGGCTATAGCTTCATGATGATACTGGAGAAGCAGTGGAGCCTGTGGCCTCAAAACCCACAATGTTGACCCATGGGTGTCGCCAGCCTGGGCACAAGAAGGGGGTGCTTCTGTAGAATTTTCCAGTTAACCCCATATCATATTTAACTCCTAGGAGCCAGCATCTCTGACATCCTGGTGGAGAAGCATTAGCCGAAGTGGTTAATTAGAAAATGTATGATTCTAGGAGTTCCCTTCTTGGCTCAGCTGTTAAGGAATGCGTGCGGCCCTAAAAAAGCCAAAAAAAGCCAAAAAAAAAAGTATGACTCTAAATCTCTGCCTCAGAAACAGACAAATAAGTGTTGAGCGTTACCATTATATACACAATAATTTTATGTTAATACATATATGTATTATTTTACATAAACTTTTAATTGCTTCTTCATAAGAAGTTTACATCTAATTCCTCAGGAAAGTGCAAAATATTAGTTATTCCCACTTTCAGATCTGTTCATTAGTTGCGACAAAATGCTGGTGCTATTTTGTTACTTATAAAAGACAGAGGGCTTACCAAAAATATGTCACCCAATGAGATGAGATGCTCTACTGAAAAATCTTTCTGCACGTTGTGAAGGTCAGCAAAACAGAGTAAGGGGAAGGTCAGCATGTGTAATTACATGTGATGGCTTCTGAAAGAATGAAACTTCAATACTGTGCTAATATCAAATTCAAGAATTTTAAAATCTAATCTTGTATATGAGAATTTAAGAACCAAAGAATATGAAAAAAAAAATAAGGGATTTATCTCTAGGGTTTTTTTGTTTGCCGCACCCTAGGCAATTGGAAGTATATAGGCTAGGGGGTCAGAATCAGAGCTGTAGCTGCTGGCCTACACCACAGCCACAGCAACCCAGATCCGAGCCACATCTGCAACCTACACCACAGCTCCTTAACCCACTGAGCAAGGCCAGGGATTGAACCTGAGTCCTGGTGAATACTAGTCAGATTCGTTACCAATAAGCCACAACGGGAGCTCTCTCTAGTTTAGAAATAGGCTATAAAATAGAAGTTCTCATAAAAATGGAAAAATAATGCTTAGCATTGTTTTGCAACAGCATTTGTTTCTAGGTAGGTCTTGATCGCATTTGACATTCAGCTCTTGCCATGTCTATATTTAGAACAAAGCACCAAGACGTGAATGTGGAGGGTGGTGGAATTTGGATCTCTGATATTTACTTATTCTTACACTTATTTTAGAGGAAGAAGAGATCCTATTATAATATTATAATAGACAACCTATTATCTATCACCTTGTGAAGATGCCTTTTGAAAACAAGTCCTGGTGTTTGTGTTTTCTTTCTGTATCACAATCTCGTCAGGTGATTGTGTAACATATGTACTCCACACAAATAAAATAAATTACATTTATTAAAATAGTCTGGATCCAAAGAGCTGTGCTCCTTTCCAATATGTAGCCAGCCTGTGGCCAAATTCAGCATTCTTAAAAATCATTAAATTGAGTGGGAAAGGTTTTTTTTTTTTTTTTCTGAAAGTGCTTTCGTTCTATGAAGATGCAATAGGAATCTCCAGGGAAAGATACTTGCTAAGCAGCTCTCATCCCTTTTCATTGATGTAATCTCCCTTAAATATTGTGGTAAAATATGCATAACATAAAATTTTCCATCTTAATCATGTTTAAGTGCACAGTTCAGGGACATTCATGTTTTTTGTGCAATTATCACCACCATTCATGCACAGAACTCTTTTCTTCTCGCACAACTGAAATTCCACAGCCATTCAACAACAACTCCCATCCCCCTCCTCCCACCCCCTGTCAATCGCCTTTCTGTCTCTATGAATTTGACTACTCCAGGTATTTCCTATAAGTCGAGTCATGCAGCATTTTGTGTGCGTGTGTCTAACGTATTTCACTCAGCATAATGTCTTCAAGGTTTATGCATGTTGCAGCTTGTATCTAGAAGCTCCCATTTTGGTAGCTGGAAAAAAAGGCAGCCATAGTCACTTAATCTGTTAATATCCATGTAATATTTCATACCAATTGACTTCAAAGGGATCTCAGAAAGTTTGCCTTGTGTATGATTTGAGTCCCCTTTAAGAGAAAGCTCAAGGAACAAAACAGTATCAGTGGTGGTGTTGGGCTAAGTATATAATAAACAGGAAAAAACAGGAGAAAAAAGAGGCAATTTTGACTCCGGGTAAAAGATCATCTGCTCTACCCAGAGTTTCTGGATCCACAGATTTGGATGAAGCCCCATAATCAATATTTTTAAGAGTCTTTTTAAAGAAATAGAAGAATGCAGAGAACACAAATCCTTCTTTGTATCGCACTAGTTCTACCTGTGGCTTCCACTCATTGTCTGTTGCTACATAGGTAAAAGCCAAGCCATCCCCTTTGATAGCCTTTCAAAATTTGACATGGTCTTCTCTCTGTGAGGCAAAACACCTCCGTTTGGCTGAAATAAGAGATGTCCCATGGTTCACTAGTCCTTTACATCCAGTGTGCTTTCCTTTAGTTGTCTCTTAGATGGTTGATATCCATTCAAAAGGAGGCATCTAGACCTGTGGTTTGTTCAACATCCTTCCTCAAGATTCTGCCTGCGGTTGGTAGGCAGAATTCTAAGATGGCAGATGGAATTAAGGTTACTAATCAGTTAAAAGTAAGAGAGGAAGATTATCCAGGCTAGCCTAACCTAGTCACACAAGCCCTTTAAAAGCAATGAGGTTTCTCCTCCTAGTTGCGGAAGTAGAAGTCAGAAAAATTCAAAGCAAGAGAGGGATCCATCCAAGAGAGGGTGCTCCATTGCTGAAATGAAGGGGCCACATGGCAATAATCTGGAAGTAGCCTCCAGGAGCTGAGAATGGTCCCTAACCAAGAGCCAGCAGGAAAGCAGGGACCTTGTCCTGTAACCCAGGGTCCTGCAGCTGCCAACCACCTGAGGAAACTTGGAAACAGACCTTTCCTCAGCCAAACTTCTGGGCGAGGTTGGAGCCAGCCAACACCCTGACGTTAGCCTCGGGAGACTCTGAGTACAGGACCCAGAAATGTGCCGGACTCCTAAAAAACAGAAACCATGAGCTGATAAATGGGTGTTGTTTTAAGTCACTAAATTTGGGGTAGTTTGTTACACAGCAGCAGGTAACTAATACAATACCCCTTCTATTTTATGTGCCAACAGTACTTGCCTGCGTGCAGTTCCTGAACGCAGCTTGCTCTCTTAGGATTATACACTTCTGCTCATGAGGTTTTCTTGCCTGGAGTATCCCCTCCTTTCTGGCCAAATGGACAAACTCTGTTCTTCATGCTCAAGATACATCTCAGGCACAACTGCCGCCAGAAAATGCCACTACCTCGCCAGGTAGACGTACTGTGTATTAGGCCCTCAGAGTGTAGGAATTAGAGAGAGTCCTGAAAAGCCCCACTAACTCCAGTTAACAACTTCAAGATTTAATGGAAAAAAAGATTAAAAGGGATGAATTGGAGAATAAATGTATAAAAAACTCATTTTTTATATTCCTTAAAGTAATGCAAGCAGTTTATCATGTATAATAACAATGATATTCTATCCACCATATCAGCAATAATTAGCATTCTGCCTTTTGTATTTATCACTCTTTGCTAAGGAGGAACTTTTAAGAATTTCCTTCCTCTGATATTTAGTGAGATGCTTGTAAATTCCTCCTGTTTTTGTTCCAGAGGGTGTGTGTGTGTGTGTGTGTGTGTGTGTGTGTGTGTGTGTGTGTGTGTGTGTGTTGATCGGTCTTACCAAAATAGTCCATGATTTTTATAACTTTTAACTTTGAAGTTTTTTTCCTCTTCCTTCTGCCTCCCAGATTCTGCAGGCAGTTAGACAAAAGCAAAGCAGAGTCTTGGTTCTTTAGGAATTGAGGTACTGGTAACATAAAGACAAAACTCCCAGGTGGAAAATCAAATCTGCGACCCAGTTACCCTAAGTAGGCCACAGGAAGGGGCTAGGTCTTGAATACAGTTTTTCAAACTGGGGCAAGCCAGAAATTCTGTGTCCTTCTACCCATCTGCTTGTGCAAGTATGCACATATATACATGCAAAGTTGTTAATGGCAACATTGTTGATAGTAGTGAAAATCTTAGAAACCAAATATAAATGCTCACCAGTGTGGACCTCGTTATGTAAATGGTGCTCCAACCAAGGCACTGGTTTGCAGCTCTTAAAATCCATGAGGGATACGGAGTCCCATCTTGGCGGTGGAAACAAATCTAGCTAGGAACCTTGAGATTGCAGGTTTGATCCCTGGCCTCACTCAGTAGGTTGGGGATCCGGTGTTGCCGTGAACTATGGTGCAGGTTGCAGATGGGGCTGGGATCAGCGTTGCTGTGGCTGTGGTGTAGCCCAACAGCTGTGGCTCCGATTGGATCCCTAGCCTGGGAACCTCCGTATGCTATGGGTTAGGCTCTAAAAAGCAACAAACAAACAAACAAAAACAATGAGGTATTCCAGTTCATATGAGCTAATGTGGAAAGAGTTCCCAAATATATTATTATTATTATTTGAAAAAATTGAAATATAGGACAGCAAGAACAGTTTGATATTACCAGTGCAAATAAAATGATATTTCAGTAACATGCACCTACACGCAAACACACACACACCTGTGTATGTATATGAGTGAGTATCTATTCAGGGGACAAAAGCCACTTGAAGTTTCTCAAACAGAGACGATTTAATACAGGGATGGGTTTAAAAATTATTGCAGAGCTAAAAGGGAAAGATACATTTACCCAAAGGTGAGCAACTCTAAGAAACCACTAATGTCTGATGGAAGAAAAGGAAAAGTTATTTAACCAAATTCATAGTTGCTATGATGCTGAGGCTCTTGGAGGATCTGCCCAGCATAATCCTGAATATTCCACATTCCAGCTGTGACATCCCCTTCATGGGCCTTTTTTTTTTTTTTTTTTTTTTTCTTTTGGGCTCCCGTTAGGCTGAGAGATGGTCTAAATGGCTGTCTACTATTATTATATATTTCATGGGCTTAGTCCCCGTTGAAAAGGGAGGGATCTTGATCTATCTCTTGGTTTGTTTGTTTTTAGATGTGCTCTCCCCACTTGTAAATGTTAAATGATGACAAGAACAACCTAGTTTGCTTACACTAGTCCTAGTCTGGCTATATGGAAAATGGAGAGAGAGCCCGATACATTATTAAGACGATAATTTACAACAATCATCTACAAATGGTTTAACCTATCTAACAAGAAGAATCTATTTAAAATTGTACAAGGCCTATGTTTTTTTGTTTTGTTTTGTTTTGTTTTGTTGTTTTTGTTTTTTGCTGTTTAGGGCCACACCTGCAGCATGTGGAAGTTCCCAGGCTAGGGGTCCAATCGGAGCTGCAGCTGCTGGCCTACACCACAGCCACAGCAATGTGGGTTCCAAGCCGTGCCTGCAGCCTACACTGCATATTACGGCAACACCAGATTCTTAACCCACTGAGTGAAGCCAGGGATCAAACCCACATCCCTGTGGATACTAGTTAGGCTCTTTACTGCTGAACCACAGTGGGAACTCCTGTTGGGAGCTTTTTAGATTAAATTTCCAAATAAGTAGAGATGTGGAGTAAATTTTTGGACTGTGTGTGTGTATGTGTGTGTGTGTGTGTGTGTGTTTGCTATTTCTTGGGCCACTCCAGTGGCATATGGAGGTTCCCAGGCTAGGGGTCCAATCGGAGCTGTAGCCTCTGGCCTACGCCAGAGCCACAGCAACGCGGAATCTGAGCTGCGTCTGCAACCTACACCACAGTTCACGGCAAGGCCGGATTGTCAACCCACTGAGCAAGGGCAGGGACTGAACCCGCAACCTCATGGTTCCTAGTCGGATTCGTTAACCCCTGCGCTACGATGGGAACTCCATGTAGTACATTTTTAAAAGCAGCAAGTATACTACATCTTTGTAAGAGCCAGGTGAGTCGATTTCATCATGAAGATAGGAGGTCTTTGTATCAGACCTCCTCTTTGCTGCTTATTCAACATTCTAGCCCATCATGATCTCACCTACATCTACATCCTTGGGTAGCCCCTGAGGTGAGTGTATTTATAGAAATCAATATTTCTAGCCCTTACCTCCCCACCTCCAGCTCAGAGATTTTTAATAGATGGCCAGAGGCACCCGGAGCTTAAATAGACTCAAGAGTATTTTTACAAATGCAATAAAGGTATCTAATGGAGTCATATTTTTAAACATCCAGTTCTCTAGGGGATGTGTCCACCTGTACGCTCTACAGGCACCTGCTGCAAAGCAGCGTCATGTTCCTCCCTCCTTGGATGGGTTCTCTCTCCCTCCCCCGGTATCCATGACTCTGTCCCCCTAACCAGTAGCTTCTTTCTCCCCTCTATTCCGAATAAAACCCTCTTTGTCTTTAGCAAGTCTAATCAGTCTACCTGCTAAATCCCTCATGGATTTATCTCTTCCTCTCTCTCCTCTCACCCGGTCCCAGCCAACTGAAACACGTGCCCTTCGCTCAGCAACTCTGTGTATTAGAACATGCTTTTCCCCTTTTCTTGCTCCCTCTCTTTCCTTGAGATTTAGTTTAGACCTTGTTTCCTCTAGGAAGCCTCTTTCCCACGTCACCCCCACCCCCACCACTGCAAGATGAAATTATTACTATTTTTTTTCCTACTGTATAGCATGGTGACCCAGTTACACATACATGTATACATTCTTTTTCTCACATTATCATGCTCCATCATAAGTGACCAGCCATAAGTTCCCAGTGCTACACAGCAGGATACAAGATGAAATTAGTGTCCCTTGGTTCTATCCATAGCAAATGCTTGGGATGCCCGTTGCCACATCCTCTTGGCCCGTCTAGGGACAGTTGTCTGTGCTTTGCCCATGCAAGCCCTCTCTACACAGTTCCTTAGAGGGTCTCCAGTGAGCCTGTGCCCCTGAAGACATCATTGCTCATGGAGGACCTTTTGCAGCTTTTCTCCTTCTTGTCATCTTTCTCCCACTTACTCACCTCAGCTTCCTGGCATCACCACCCACATAAACTACCTTCTACTGAGATGTTTTTCTTAGGCTCTGATTTAGGTGGTTGGGCTTACCCAAACTAAGACACGCTAATAGGATCCAGTTCACACTGCTGTTAGATAGAGCGTTGATTACATTGAATTTGCATTGAAGCTGTCCCTTTTCCAGGTTTGACTTTTTAAAATACCAGTGCCCTGACATAATGGATGAAAATAGACATTATATAATATGTAAAAGCAGGTAGGAGAGAGGACATGTTGTAGAGAGAGAGATTAAGAGAGAAAGAGGAGAAATGAAGGAAGAGAGGGAGGGAGGGAAGAAGAAAGACAAATCTTTGGCCAATAACACTTGCTTAACGCTGGCTCTTCCTACTGTTCCACTTTTCACCTTGTGAAGGTACAAACTTGAATAACTCGTTGCAAATGTAGACTGTTCGTGGAAAGCCATCTGAAAAGTAGGACCCAGACACAGGGTGGGCTTTTCATGGGTTTCTCTGTTCACAGTAAGGGGATTGAGACGTAGCCCGTACCTGGAACTGTGACACACTGTCTCAGACTAACCGTGAACAAAACCAGAGCAAGAGTTCCTCGGAGCGCATGACTAGAACAAAGTACCTGTGAGACAGTGACAGAGACGACTCAGCAGGGGCACTGCCGTCAAACTGATTCCAGCTTCCTTAAGATGTTTGTAAGCAGGACGGACCCTGGGAGATGGCAGCCAAAGAAGGCTGGGCTCAGGGGAGATTTGAAAAACTGATGAATCCTTTCCTGGAATTTCACAGATGATGTCTTCAAGACAACTTGAAAGAGCATAAGCTTCACGAGTGAATACTGTGATGCCTTAGCCTATAATTATTTATGACGTTCTCATCCCAGTGGCATCTGAATACTTCAGAGATACTTGATGCATGGCCTAGATGCGTCCAGAGCTTTTTTAGACTAAGGGTGTGCATTTGCAAGTGGAATAAAGGCAGATTTCTAATGGATTCACGTTCAAAGAACAAAACAAAACAAAGCTCACTGCCAAGGCACTTGCAAATGTTCAGTTTATACCAAGCTCCGAAGAAAGCACACATAAGCGGGCTAAAAGTTCTTGTCTCTGAAGAGGATTAGTGCCGGGAAAGAAAATAGTAATTTAGGGGAAGTAAGAATTAGTCACAACACACTTATAGCTCTCTTTGGCTTTTTTTTTTTTCTTTTTAATTTATTTTTAGTTACTTTAAAATTCATTTTAATTTTTCATAAATTTAATTTTCCTTTCTTCCATTTTAATGTGATGTATTCCCCCATTCTTTCCCCAGAAGTTCTTTTGTTTATGTTCAGAAAATCTAGATAGGGAGTTCCTGTTGTGGCTCAGCAGAAATGAATCCAACTAGTATCCATGAGGACGCGGGTTCGATCCCTAGCCTCTTTCAGTGGTCGGGGATCCGGCATAAGTCGCACATGCAGCTCAGATCTCACGTTGCTGTGGCTGTGGTGTAGGCCGGCAGCTGCAACTCCAATTTCACCCCTAGCCTGGGAACTTCCATATGCCGCACTTGCGGCACTAAGAAGAAAAAAAGAAAAGAAAATTTAGGTAGCTGGGAATCCTTGGCCTTAATCATTTTCTTTGGAAGAGCCCTATGAAGTTAATAGATATTCCATTCCTAGCCTATTCCACTAAGGCAAAGACAAGCTAGAGAGAAGGATTTTTACACAAAATGAATGTCTTAAAAACTTAAACTATGGCTATATTTGGATCCGTGAGCTATAAACAGCAGAAAATCTACCAGGTTCTAAAACCCACTATTTCCCCTCTTCTTGTCTCTATTTTTCAAAGCTTTGTGTGTTCCATCTTCAGAAGCTATCTCAGATCTTCCAGTCCAAGAAAATTTATCTTGGAAAATTTATCCCTTCGTGGCTCAGCGGTTAACAAACCCAACTAGTATCCGTGAGCACTCGGGTTCAACCCGTGGCCTCACTCTGTGGGTTAAGGACCCGGTGTTGCTGTGAGCTGTGGTGTAGGTCGCAGACATGGCTCGGATCCTGTTGCTGTGGCATAGCTCTGATTCAACCCCTAGCCTGGGAATCTCCATATGCTGCAGGTGCAGACCTAAAAAGTCAGAAAAAAAAATTTACCTTTACATAGGATGCAGCCTTTGCCTTTTTCTGACTTTACCCACAAATGTCACCCTGAAATGATGCATACCACTCAGTTCAATTTGCATCATTACACAAAAGGGACTCTCCTTGGAAACCTTTTATGTGCTTCTAAAACATAATAGCATTTCAAAGAAATGTGTTCTTTTTAAGATAATAACTGCTGTTAACTCCCCCACTGGATTTTGCTGAAGTATTTGACAATTAACCCAGCTTACCACTGGCTTGAAATGATTTGACGGTGATTTAACTCTTTTGGGTAACGTTTTTCTTTAACTTGTATGAAGCATTTCTTTTTTCCTCTTCAAATGTATTTTTGCGCATTTAAATTTCATCTCTATTCTTCCTAATACACTTATCCTCTGGGGTAGAAATCCATTTTTGGTCACGCATGTTTGTGAGTCTTAAAAACATATACCTGGAGTTCCCGTTCTGGCTCAGTGGGTTACAAACCAGACTAGCATCCATGAGGACGCAGGTTCAATCCCTGGCCTCGCTCAGTCGGTGAAGGATCTGGTGTTGACATGAGCTGTGGTGTAGGTCACAGAAGCGGCTCAGATCCCACATTGCTGCAGCTCCAATTCAATCCCTAGTCTGGGGAACTTCCATATATACAGGCCCTTAAAAAAAGAAAAAAAAAAAAAGAAATATATATATATCTATATATAGACATATAGATATCCCATCATTGTGTTACAAGTTGAATTTGGCTCTCCCAAAATCATATGTCAAAGACCCATCCCCCAGCACCTCGAAATGTGACTGTATTTGGAAATAGGTCCTGGAAGAGGTGATTAAGTTAAAAATGAGTTCGTTGGAATGCGCCTAATCCAATCTGACCGATGTCCTTAGAGGAAGAGCAAATCTGGACTCACAAAGAGCCATGAGGCGTGTACACACGCAGAGAAAAGGCCCTGCGGGGGCACAGCAAGAAGACAGCCCTCGGCGCACCAAGTGAAGAGGCCTCCGAGGAAATCAGAGCCACCAGCACCTTGATCATGAACTTCTGGACGTCAGAACAGTGAGAAGACACACTTCTAGTGGGTAAACCTCCGGGCCTGTGTATCGTGTCATAGGAGCCCCAGCAAACCAATACTGGGAATCCAGGCTGTCCTTCCAGCCCTGGCTTGAGGCTGTCCTTCCAGCCCTGGCTTGAGGCTGTCCTTCCAGCCCTGGCTTGAGGTTGTCAGGGAGTGGGCCACCCCGCCCTGCCACTTCCATCTAGGGCAGCCCTGTGGGGAAGTGACTTCGACTTCCTGCAGCAGCGCCTCTGCCTGACACCACATCGTGATGGACCAAGGACAGTCCCCTCACTCCACAGAAGCCTGGCACTTTCAAAATAAAATGACACTAAGTCGATTCAAAATGGCCTCAAGGAGTTCCCGTCGTGGTGCAGCAGAAACTAAGAATCATGAGGTTGTGGGTTTGATCCCTGGCCTCGCTCAGCGGGTCAAGGATCTGGCGTTGCCGTGAGCTGTGGTGTAGGTTGCAGATGCGGCTCGGATCCCTCATTGCTGTGGCTCTGGCGTAGGCTGGAGGCTACAGCTCTGATTAGACTCCTAGCCTGGGAACCTCCATATGCCAAGGGTGCTGCCCTAAAAAAGGACAAAAGAAAACAAAAAACAAAAAACAAAACGCTCAAGTTTCTATATGCTCGGGCAGAGCCTCTGAACTCCTTTAACTCCTCCATCTTTGAGCTCCTCTGTCTCCGTCGCCTCCTCTAAGGCTGTCTGATTTCTTCCTGAGCCTCATTCCAGGCCGCCTTACCTATTGTCATGCTGGTCTTCCAGCCCAAGGCTTTCAGTAATTACTACCCAAGAGAGACTGTTTTATGAACATTAGAGGGGTCACGTGGCTGGGGACTCATCCCTCACCACCTTCACTGTTATTACTTGGTGAGATTAAATTATACTGAACAATGAGCCCTGCCTTAAAGAGGGAAATAATATACCTGGGACAGTTCAGCAACAGATGGGAAAGACAAACCCTTTGTCTTACACAGATGGTGTGTGTTGCATGAACAAGAATAAGGCTTGTTCCTGCCCCTGCCCCCAATGTCACAGCGACCCAGCGATGACATTAAATTCTAAATCATATTTGCAAGACCTTCCCTTCCCTGGGCTCCCCAACTCACTCAGGGTAAAACCTGGGTCCTCACAGTGTTGCCCTGGGAGCTTTTTGATCTGCGTGACCCCCACTGTCATCATATGCCTCTGGCTCCCACATGTGACTTTCGCTCTTGTTATTCCCTCCGCTTGGAATTCGTTTCCCCCAGATACTTGCACAAATGACACTTTTTATTTATTCACCTTCCCCTAAACCCACCAGTAAGAAGAGTATCAATGATGATGACAACAGTTACAGGAATGTAGTCTTTCCTGGCATTCCCATCTGTGGCTCAGCTGAAATGAATCCGACTAGGAACCATGAGGTTGTAGGTTCGATCCCTGGCCTCGCTCAGGGAGTTAAGGATCCGGCGTTGCCATGAGCTGTAGTGAAGGTTGGCAGCTGTAGCTCCAATTCGACCCCTAGCCTAGGCACCTCCACATGCTGCAGGTGTGACATAGTCTTTCCTGCCACGTTGAAAGTTTCACAAGTGGTCTCTCAGCTCAGCCCTCTGGGAAGGGGCACGATGTAAATCATATAAACACATAAGCGTTCTTCACTTTTTCACATGTACCACCCTTGGAAACTCCCATGGTGAAAAATGTTTCAAGGGTATTGGTCAATGGGGGGGGGCACTTATTTGCAAGGCTGGTTCCAGTTGGACTTTTTTACGTTACATTGGGTGAAAATACTCTGCATCATATTATCATGAGGGATGCATGTTCTACAGTTGTCCACACCCATAGCCTGTACAATAGCAAGAGTGAACTAGGTGAACGTCAGACTTTGGGTGATGGATGCATCCATGTAGGTTCATCAACTGTAACAAAAGCACCGCTGTGCTGGGGGATGTGGATGATGGAGGAAGCCACGCATGTGTGGGGAGAGGGTATATGGCAAATCCTTTACCTTCCCCTCAAGCTTGCTATGAACCTAAAACCACTCCTAAAATTGTCTTTCTGGAGTCTCCACTGTGGCACAACGGGATGCAAGTTTGAGCCCTGGCCCAGCACCGTGGGTTAAGGATCCCACATTGCCAAAGCAGTGGCTTAGGTGGAAACTGTGGCTCAGATCTGATCCCTGGCCTGGGAACTCCATACGCCACAGGACAGCCAGAAAAGAAAAAAAAAGTCTTTTTTGTGTATATTTGTTTTTTATTCTTTTACTCCCCCCACCCCCACCCTACTGTGCCCCTGGCATGCAGAAGTTCCCAGGCCAGGGATTAAACCCACACCATAGCAATGATAATGCCAGATCCTTAACCACTAGACCACCAGGGAACTCCTAAACGTTGTCTTTTAAAAAGAATTTCACTTGAAGGCTTTCAGATGGATTATTATAAAGGAGCGTGTAAGTTAATATAATTGCATTGCTCAAGTTTTCATTTCTTTTCTTCCCGGATCTAGGTCAAAAATTTACTTTTTACCTCCCCCTCTCCTCACAGACCAGATCCTTGGGGATATCTGAAATAAACCTGGTGCAGGGCACTCTCAGCAGACACTGGACCTGCTCCAGATCCTGGGGTCTTCAAAGATTCACAGTCACCTGTCAGGAACATTTGTCCTGTCTCATCTGTGCTTCTCTGGACGTGGAAACGGAGCATGTCTCACACTCCACTGCAAATATTTCTTGATCTGTCGGTATACTTGGCTCCGTATATTCTGACGCTTTAAGGGCAGGATCTTTAAGAAAGATTATGAAATGAATATACGCTCATAAATTCAAATGGTGTGGAAGTGAAAAGTTCCTACAGCCCCCACCCCTTCACTTTTACTCCCCAGAGCTGTCCCTGATTAAATCCATCAATTACCTTCCTGAACTTCTCTATAAACAGTCGTATATCTATACATAGTAGGCGTGATTATTTTCGGGGCACTACATTCAGAAGTGCAAATGTATAACTTTTTGAAGCTCCCGCGGTGGCACCTCGGGGATCAGCAGCATCCT
Organism: Sus scrofa; assembly: GCF_054392235.1. Lineage (NCBI taxonomy): Eukaryota > Metazoa > Chordata > Mammalia > Artiodactyla > Suidae > Sus > Sus scrofa. Next base: position 25,470,365 of record NC_139393.1, on the reverse strand, counting down.
GGAGTGCTGGAAAGCGGGCAGGGGAGGTGGGAGGGGTGGTTCTTCCCCCACCCCCCGGTTGCCAGTTGTCCAGGCTTAGCTCTGATCTGATCCCTGGCCTGGGAGCTCCACGGGCCACAGAGTGGCCCAAACAAAACATGTAACTTTAAAAAAAAAAAGTTAAGCTTTATTTCTTTCAGGTGGCAGAAAATGTTTGTCAATGCAAAGGAAATGCAGGCATTTCAAGCTTTTCTCAGTCAATTAAGGAGCTTCCTCTCTGCTCCTCTGCCCTGGATTGTTGTTGTTCTACATTCCAGGGGGGGTGGCTCAGAGGTCTTGTAGAAGAGGTGGCCCGCCACAGGTCAGATCTGCAAGGCAGGCATCTACCCCCATGGGCGCCCACCTCCAGATCTGGCTCTAGGCGGCCGCCCACCAGCCCTCCATATCAGCATCTGGACAGGCCAGTTGGCTAAAGCTGCATCTGCTGATGTTGTGGCCTCAGGCTGGTCCAGAGGCTTCAGCTGGCTGTTGATTCCTCGCAGGTATCCTAAGGTTGCTCCCTGGGCTCTAGCCAACGAAGCGGCCTTGATAGGTGTCTCTATTCGGGGTCAAGATGGCACAAGGAACTCTATGGGGGACCCTCGACAGGAAACTGGGCACAGTTCCTCGTTTTCTCCCGGACCCGCATGCTCTGAGGCTCAGCGGAAGGTAGGTGGCCCACTAATGCTCGTCGCTGTATTGTTCCCACCAGCAAGCCTCTCTGCTTCTCCTTTCTCCCAAGGAGTGTTTTTATCAGGTTTGAAGCAGGAAAGCTGGCTCTTCTATCAACATTCATTCTTTTCAGGCTATTGTTTTATCTATTGTCTCTGGAGGACTTGCAACATTCTCTTTTGAAGCCAACATGCTGAGCACCCATTCTTTTGTTCCCTGTTCCCTTGTGGCTCTGCTCCCCCAAGGCCTGGACTGCCTTGGCTGCAGGGGGTGGAAGGTGGTGGCAGTCTAGGTGGAAGGGGACACATGGGTAACCATTTCAAAGGATGATTTCACATTTATAGCTATCCTCCCCCCTTTTATTTTTTGGCCCACAACTACAGTCCCTCTATTCCCACTCTTCTATAGCTTACTTTTTTCATTCAGTGACATATCATGGATGTATTCCCACATCAGTACATGTACAGCCACCTCCTACCGCCTCACCGTTGCATAATATCGTTGTCTGGATATATACCATCGTTTATTTAGGCAGGCCCCTGTCGATGGACGTTGAGGTAGTTCCAGGTTTTGGCTTTTCAAACAAAGCAGCAATAAAATAAGCATCCTTCTAGACAAATATTTGATTATATGAGATCTCCATAGGCTAATTCGCTAGCAATACAACTGCTGTATCACAGAGTGTATCCATTTCATCTTGGTTCTTATTGCCACACTGTCTCTAAAGCTGTGTACCAATTCACACTCCCACAAAAAATGTTTAAGAACATCAGTTTCCTACAGTATTCACCAGCACTAGGCATTTGTCAGGGTAGAGATTGTTCTTGGTTTCTTTTGGGCTTCCTTTTATGCATGAATTGCTTGCTGATTTCCTTGGACACTTTTCTTTCTCTTAAACAATCTGTTTTCTTATTGATTTGTATAAGGTCTTTATATATGAAAGAAATTAGGCCCTTGAATATTTTCCTTGTTATGCTTTGTTCTTAACTCTGTTTATATCTTTTCTTCTGTATAAAAGTTTAAATTTTAGATGAAGTAAAGTCTATGAAATCTCTCAATTTTTTTTTTTTCTTTTTTTGTCTTTTTGCCTTTTCTAGGGCCGCTCCTGAGCATATGGAGGTTCCCAGGCTAGGGGTCTAATCGGAGCTGTAGCCACTGGCCTACACCAGGGCCACAGCAACGCAGGATCCGAGCCGCGTCTGCAGCCTACACCACAGCTGATGGCAACACCGGATCCTTAACCCACTGAACAAGGCCAGGGATTCATGGTTCTAGTCAGATTCGTTAACCACTGCGCCACGACGGGAACTCCTCAAAAAATTTTTTTTTCTATCTTTGGTGACATACCAAGAACAGCATACCCCATTCTAATAATAAATGAATATTATTTTTTATTACATTACTTTTTGTTTTTCTATTTCACATTTTAATCTACTGCAATTTATTCAGGTGTAAGATATAAGGTATGAGATGGGGATATAATATTATCTTATTCCACCATTTATTGAACACCAGATATCTTCCCTTTTTGTACTTTTTAGGCAAAAGAACTCAATTCTGTCATACAATTCAGTCAATAATTTTTGGATTATCCAGTTCAGGGTCTTCCTCCTCTTTCCCCAATGTTTTTGATTATCATTTCTTCCAGAAAGTAGAGAAAAGTAAGTGGTTGCCTTTATGTGGGTCTAGCGAGGAAAGGAGGCCAAGGCAAATGACCTCACTTGTCTCCAAAGGACAGTGAATACAAATGGATGCTCCCCAGAGAGGTCATGCTTGTTAAAGCTCACAATTTCTTTTCCTTTTTTTTTTTTTTTTTTTTTTTTGGCCTTTTCTAGGGCCACACTCATGGCACATAGAGGTTCCCAGGCTAGGGGTCTAATCAGAGCTGTAGCCCCTAGCCTATGCCACAGCTGATGGCAACGCTGGATCCTTAACCCACTGAGCAAGGCCAGGCAGGGATCGAACCTGCAACCTCATGGCTCCTAGTCAGATTTGTTAACCACTGAGCCATGATGAGAATTCCAAAAGCTCACAATTTCTGTTTGCACGGTCAGGCTTCTTGTTAAAGACCAGGTGATGCCAGTGACTCAGCAGACCATTCATTCTGTTGGAAGATGTGTGACTTCCACAATGTGATAGCCCTGAGCCAAAATGCCTCCTCTGAAAATGCAGAAAACCTGTCCTTTTGGAAGATTGGAGTCCTGCACCTAATGCGTCTTCCTTCCTTTGTGGCTGATCCTGTGTGAGCAGAGTAAGCAGGTGGTCATCGTGCCTTAGTACCAATTTCTCAAGAGTGGCATTGAGTCTCAAATTCAGTTTAAGTCCCGTCCCAGGAAACATTAAACCCACAAACGCAGCATGAACATACATGTTACGTGGGATGTTTGAAGATGAGAAGTGCCATGGAAAAAGCAGAGGGGAGGGAGGGCTGTGGGAGATCTGGAGTGTCTAAGAAGGAGGTGGGGCGGGTTGCAAATCTCAGTAATGTGGTCAGAGTAGAGGTGACATCTTCAGGGAGCGCTTGTGGAGAAAGTTTGAGCAGAGGTTTGTAAGAGCTGAGATTGTGAGTCACAGGGGTTTTGAGTAAAGAACACTCCAGGTAGAAGGTCCTCAGGTGAGGCATGCCTGGATGCTTAAGATACAGCAAGCGGGGGTGGCTCCCATAGTGGCCCAGCAGAAACGAATCTGACTAGCATCCCTGAGGACACAGGTTCGATCCCTGGCCTTTCTCAATGCATTAAGGATCCAACATTGCCCTGAGTTGTGATGTAGGTCACGGGCACAGCTCAGATCTGACCTTGCTGTGGCCGTGGCATAGGCCAGTGGCTACAGTTCTGATTCGACCCCTAGCCTAGGAACCTCCATATGCTGTGGGTGCGGCCCTAAAGAGGACAAAGAAAAAAAAAAAAAAAAAAAGATACAGCAAGGAAGAATAGTGTAGGTGAGGGGGAAGTTGAAGGAGAAAAAGCCAGAGGGTTAAGGAGTAGGGCTGGGAACACATCATATAAAGTCTTGAAGGCCTACATTCAAATAATGGAGCCGTCGTACTTCATTTTTACAGTTTTTTACCCCACAGTCCAATAGACTAAATCTTGAAAACCAATGCATAGAGCCCTAAAATAATTCCCTTAAAGCAACTTAGGGAAAGTCAATCAAACTGGCAATTAATGTTTCTCAATATAGAGTAGGCCAGATACTTACAGTAAATTAATCCAATGTTATAAATTATGTAAGCTAAATATATTCAGATGAGCAAGTCGTTGTATTACAAATGAATTTATGTGATGTGATTTAATAAAAAACAATTCAAATGCATAATTTTGTTAGAGTGTAAACTCACTAAGTTAAATTCTATTTAAATGAAAACTACTTTGCAAAACTCTAAAACTGCTATTGGGGTGGAGAAGAGAAAGAAATAGACCAGATAGAAAGATGCATGTTGTAGATGGCTGTTTCTTAACTTCTTTCTCACAGAACAAACAAATAAGTTAAAACCGGAACAAGGAAATGACAAGAAACAATGTCTGTTGGCATTTTGTCATTTCCCTGGGGATTTTTATTTGCTTATTATTTGAGGAGGCATTATTGTCTGGGACCAGAGCTTAAAACCAGGAGTCAGGCATGTATAAATGCCACTGGATCTTTGATTTTTTTTTTTTCTTTTTTTCTTTTTAGGGCCACACCTGCAGCATATGGACGTTCCCAGGCTAGGGGCTGAATCGGAACTGCAGCTGCCAGCCTACAGCGCAGCCACAGACACGGTAACACCAGATCTGAGTCACAGCAACGCAGGATCCGAGCCACATCTGCGACCCACACCACCGAGACCCATACCACAGCTTGCAACAATGCCAGATCTTTATCCCACTGAGTGAGGCCAGGGATTGAACCCATATCCTCATGGATACTAGTTGGGTTCTTAACCTGCTGAGCCACAAGGGGAGCTTCTGGATCTTTGATTTTAACTTGTTTGGTTGCCGTAAGTGCATGACTTCGCTTCTAGGCATGAGTTTCTTATTCAGAAAACAACAATAAACAAAAACCCAAACTGAATTAACTCTGTGACAAAGTGCTTAAAAATTTGGGGGTGAAAGTTTTTTTTTTCATTTTAAAAAAGGTTGTTTATGTCCTATTATAAATCTTTCTGATTATCCATGCTAATTTATTCAGCAAGCATTTATTTGATAAATCAGGTGGAAGGAGAAGACCTTATAAAGAGCCTGAGAGGGACTGGTTAGACCGGGAGGAGGGAGAGGAATGGGAAAGTATCAGAGATGCTAAGCGAAGAAAAGGTTTCTGGAGGAAGCATGTGTCCGACAGCTTTAAATATTGCAAAGAAGTCAAGTCTGTTAACATGCCATAAACTGTCCAGTGGATTTTTTACTTGAGTACATTGGGCGAGTTCCCATTGTGGGCTCAGTGGTGACGAAACCAACTAGTATCCATGAGGATGTGGGTTCCATCCCTGGCCTCACTCAGTGGGTTAAGGATCTAACATTCCTGTGAGCTGTGGTGTAGGTCACAGACCGTCTTGAATCCCAAGTTGCTGTGGCTGTGGTGTAGGCTGGCAGCTGCAGCTCTGATTCGATCCCTGGCCTGGGAACTTCCATATGCTTCGGATGCAGCCCTAAAAAAAAAAAACAACAAAGAAAGAGTTCATTGGGGACTTTATTAAAGAACAGTTTCCATTGTACATGATGTTTGTAAAGTACCTTCATGTGCATTTTATCATTATATTACGTTCCCTCCATTGAAATACTGGCAGTGGTTTCTATGTTCCTAATTGGGTCCTCATTGCCACAGGGCTCGTTCAGGCTGAAGTTTGAATTCACCCGGTAGGTGGAGTTAGATGGTGCTCGCCAACCTTGCCCACCTCTGTTGGCATCACTGATTTACAGGGAAGCCAGGAGACTCCTGGGGGAGAAATAACATCTTGCTTCTACCTGCACTGTAGACAAAGATGTAGCCACAAGGATGTGTGCGTGTGTTACAGGGTAGGGATTTGTAAGGAGGAGTGATGAATTACTGGAAGAACATGGACTCTGTGGCTGTGCCCACCTTAAAAGAAGGATCAGGCACAAGGAAGAAAAGAGTCTAAGAGTCAAAAAGGAGTGGTGGCCACAAAGTGAATGAGTCTTAACCAAGACAGTTTGTGCCCTGCAGGGAAGGAGCTGTGTGCAAACCTAAAGCGAAACGTTAAGAAACCCTGGAACACCTCTGCACCCTGTGCATGTTGCTGTGGGAGCCCTGTAACAAACCAGGGGGCAGAGAATATGCCAGTTTGTCTTAACACCATGAGGTCTGAGAAGATCTTGGCCTTGGCGAGGCACAGACAATGTCATCATCAGAGTCTGGCAACAGGCAAAGGACAGAACAGCTTGGGCCAATCACAGTTTCTTCAAAGCACCGTCTAGGGCCCTCCAACCCCAAATTTTGGGAAAGTCAAGTAGTACTTTGTAAAAGGCGGAAGTTTCTGCCCAATGGATGGAGGCCAGAATCAATGTCATTCAGGTCACAAAGACGGACAACGTAATTGACTCCATCTCAAACTTCCAGGGAGGGAACCATTTCCTGAGATTTGAAAGAATAGAAGAATTCTCAGATTTTGTTCTCTAGTTCACACCATGACATCTCATATCACGTCTATTTCATAGCATCTTTGAAATTTTCACTTAAGTTTACAAATTAATATGTACGGAGTTCCCACTGTGGTGCAACACCATTGGCGGCAGCTCTGTAACACCAAGGGCGAGGATTCAATTCCTGGCCCGGCATAATGGGTTAAAGGATACTGTGTTGCTGCAGCCTCAGTGTAGGTCATCACAACAGCAGTTCAGATCTGACCCCTGGCCCAGGAACTCCATATGCTGAGGGGTACCCCAAAAAAGAAAAAAAACTAATATACAAGTTGTACATGAGTCTCTAATCACCTTTTTGTATTATTTATTATAGATTATTCCTTATTTAAATATTTGGTTTCTCTCCCTTTTGGCCCAGGTATGCTGGTGATTGAACAATTTTGGTAACAAAAAAGTAACTCTTGCTTCAGTGTAATCAAGATTGCTTTCTCATGTTCCAATATGTTTATGTCCTTATTTTTAGAAAATGTAGTGATTTTTATCGCCTCTCCTTTGTTTCTTTGTGTTTTCACTCTTTTGGTATAGGAGATGAAGAAAATTAACATTTATTAGTTCTCTACTGTATCACAAGTTTTATTATGGATTAAGATTATGTTTATCCTTTAGTATCATTTCAAACTTTTTTTTTCATCTTTTTAGGTCCATACCCATGGCATACGGAGGTTCCCAGGCTAGGGGTCGAATCAGAGCTACAGCTGCTCGTCTACACCACAGCCACAACAACGTGGGATCCAAGCCGCGCGTCTGCAACCTACACCACCGTTCACGGCAACGCCGGATCCTTAACCCCCTGAGCAGGGCCAGGATTGAACCTGAGTCGTCACAGATACTAGTCAGATTCATTAACCACTGAGCCATAAGGGGAACTCCATTTTCGAACTATAAATTTAGTTCAGAAACAATTTTTTCACTTCTTGTATTCTCTTTTTGTATTTTAGTTTTCCTAATAATAATACTTTACTTAAGGTAGTAATAGTCATCAAAATCACTTAATTTTTTAAAAAATTCATCTTATTCAAGTATCATTGGTTTACAATATTGCGTGAATTTCTGCTATACAGCAAAGCGATTCAGTTATACATATATATATATATATATACATTCTTTCTCATATTCTTTTCCATTATGCTTTATCACAGGATATTGAATAGTCCCCTATGCTAGACAGTAGGATCTTGTTGTTTATCCGTTCTATATATAATAGTTTGCCTCTGCTAATCTCAAAGTCCCAATCCATCCCTCGCCCCTACCCCTTCCACTTTGGCAGCCAAAACTCTGTTCTCTATGTCTGTGAGTGAAGTCCCTTAAATTTCTCGTCCCCCTCTATAGCTCCAATCTTTTGTCATTTATTTTGTAGATGCAGATGGTATTAAGACATTCCTCCAGGTTCTGTGTTTGCAAAAGCCTTTTTTTCTGCCTTCAACACAAACTCACCAAAACACAAAACAAAATAACCAATATCTAAAAACCGGTGTCATTCAAGCTTTATGATGAATTTGCAGTCAGGATCAAACTTTTTAAGGTGATCTAGGAACATTTTTTTCTTAGGGCTTGCTATGTCCTCTACTGTGTAAGTTTAAAATCTGCTCTTTGAATCTTCAAGTGGAGCTCTCGCTCCTCTTTATCAGTTTTGGTTAAATATTGTATGCCTCTGTGGTTCAAGAATTTGACAAGTACACATGCAGGAATACTCCTCCATATACTCAAAGAGACTTCTTGTTCTTTCTTAGCTGAGGACATTATTTCCAATGATCTCTTTCAGTGTGCTTTCCATAATTTTCTTTTTTTTTTTCCTCTGACACCACTGTTCACAGATTGAATTGGAGAGATCCGTTTCTTTGCGTCCATGGGTTTGTCTTGAATTTCTTTAAATTTTAAAGCTTCTCTCTTAGATTAGATTTTCTATTAGTGTTGAACTTTTAAAGATGCCTGCTGTTCTTAGTGGGCTGAGGATGGAGGAGGCAACTTGTGTGCCCTTCCTCTTTACCCATTAATTCCGGGAGCTCCAAATGGCTGGTTTCAACCTCCAGTTCAATAGGAGAAACATTATTTTAGACTTTGGAGGAAATAGTACTTCGTTGAGAACTACGACCTTAAATCAGCAGAGCCTAAAGTTGCAGGCATAGGAAGCAAATATTTGTGAGAAGATTCTTGTTCTTTTATTTTCTTCTTCATTGTTTTCCTTTTTATGCCCGTACCTGTAGCATATGGAGTTTCCCAGGCTAGGGATCCAATTGGAGCTGCAGCTGCAGGCCACAGCCACAGCCATAGCAACACCAGATCCAAGCTGCATCTGTGATTTACACAGTTTGCGACAATGCTGGATCCTTAACCCACTGAGCAAGGCCAGGGATCAAACCTGCATCCTCATGGATGCTAGTTAGGTTCATTTCCGCTGAGCCATGACAGCCGATAAATACGAGTCTTTAGTACTTGACTTTTTTGGTAAATTGATATTTGGTTATATTGAATGATTATATGTGATATGTCAATATAACTTATAGATTATGTATAGACATATAGATTTGGTTATATTAATTGATTGCATTGACATAGATATTTAGAATTTTTTCAATTAATAAAACATTACTAATAATTTACTCCCAAACCTTTTAGTATGCGTATATATAGACACACACAATTTTTTTGGTGTTGGCCTTAAATATGGCATCGTAGCTGTGCATATCATCCCATAAGTTGCTTTCAAACATATTAAGGACAGGAGTTCCCATCATGGCTCAGTGGTTAATGAACCCAACTAGTATCCATGAGGACGAGGGTTTGATCCCCGGCCTCTCTCAGTGGGTTAAGGATCTGGTGTTGCCGTGAGCTGTGGTGTAGGTTGCAGACATGTCTCGGATCCCGTGTTGCTGTGGCTGTGGTGTAGGCCAGCGACTACAGTTCTGATTTGACCCCTAGCCTGAGAACCTCCATATGCTTCAGGCATAGCCCTGGAAAGACAAAATAAATAAATAAATAAATGATTACATGAGGGACATCTTTGCATGTTAATGTCTATGGTTGGATGTAAGCATTGGGATTTAAGGATTTGCATTGATTCTATAGATCAATTAGGGGTAATTAACATTATATATAATACACCCAATATTAATATACATATATAGTAGATATGTGCATATATAAATATTACACTCATATAATATTTAAATCTTTCCATGCAGGAATAATATATAGTCACGTCTTCTTGCATGCCCTTTAACTAAGTTTTAAAATTTTCTTCATATAAACCTTACACATTTCTATTTACTCCAGGCATTTTATATCTTTTGTTCCTACTATGAATAGGATTTTTTAAAGTACAGCTGATGATGGCTACTGATTGTTGCAAAGAATATAGGTACTAGGAATAGTGGGCATTTTTGTCTTCCTCTCTCTCTCTTCGCTGTAGTGGATGAATATTAAGTGTAGTGCTTGCTATCGTTTCTGACTTACACTCTTACAGGTTGGGGAAGTTGCCCTCTTTTTCTAGTGTCTGCAGACTGTTAGTTGGGAGGGTGTTGAATTTTATCAAATAGTTTTTGAGGGTATCTATTTTGAGATGATTTTTCAAATAGTCCTTTCGAAAAATTTGATTATGAAAATCCAATACCGGATTCAATCACTATCTTTGCATCCTTATCTTAGTGGTATGCAGTCAATTACCATTTGCAAAAAAAAAAGTCATATTTGTTGAAGAAGATCTTTAAAATCACTTTGATAAATTTCAAGAGTAAAGATGTATTAGAGTGGTATTACCTGATTGGTAAGCTGTGCCTATTGTTGGACTTAATTAATTCTGTTGAATTGAAGTGAGATCAATTGATTCTTATCAAAGTCCAACTGAGAATTTAAAAACACAGCAATATGGAATTAAGACAGATTGTTTTTGCTGCTTCCACCAAATGGTAAAGCCACTATATATTCATGCACAAACTAAGAACAGCTTCGTGATCTTTACTGAGCATCTGCCAACATAAATTATAAATACCCCAGTTAAACTTTGAAATGATATTGGAAAATATCACCGTTAGGTACTATGGCTGAAAAAGAGGGAAGAAAATCATCAAAAATGTTTACATACCTCTAAACGCGACACAAAGGAAGCACAAGCTCCCAGCTCTAACACCCAGAGAGGTTGGAGCAAAAGGAGCATGCGCGGAGAACCATTACGAGGACTAAACAAGGGGGTCTTCAGACACCTGTCCGCAGACCAGAGCAGTTCCTCCCCAGTGTCCTCTGGCCCACAGCATCCCTCCGAGATAGATTCCTGACTGCTCAGGACCATCAGGGGCCCGAGCTGGGCACCCAGGCAGAGAGTTCTTCATGCAGCCTGGCCCCTCAGACACTTGACCTGTTGCTCTGAGGACAAGAGGGACACAGCAGCCAAACTTGTGGAAATTGTAGTTCACTAGCCTTTCTTAGATCACCTAGAATATTTCTAGATTGTGTGAGACAGTGGTATCCGTTGCTCGACATCCTTGGTGAAGTGTGAAAAACCTTTGAGCTTTCTCTGCTTACTGCAGAGTCCAATAAAGATGCCAAAGTCAGCAAACATGTCTCAAAAAACAGGTACATGGAGTTCCCATTGTGGTTCTGTGGGTTAAGGACCTGACATAGTCTCTGCGAGGATGCAGGTTCCATCCCTGGCCTCAGTCAGAGGGTTAAGGATCGGGCGTTGCCATAAGCTGTGGTGTAGGCCAGTAGCTGCAGCTCCAATTCAGCCTCTGGCCTGGGAACTTCCATATATCACAGGTGCAGCCTTAAAAAGAAAAAAAAAAGTACATAAAGTGTATGTATATATGTGTGTGTATATATATATATACACACACACATATATATAGTCTTTTTGCCTTTTCTAGGGCTGCTTCCCACAGCATATGGAGGTTCCCAGGCTAGGGGTCGAATTGGAGCTGTAGCCACCAGCCTACACCAGAGCCACAGCAATGTGGGATCCAAGCTGCATCTGCGACCTACACCACAGCTCATGGCAAAGCTGGATCCTTAACCCACTGAGCAAGGCCAGGGATCAAACCCACAACCTCATGGTTCCTAGTCGGATTCATTAACCACTGAGCTACAAAGGGAACTCCTAAAGTGTATATTTTAAATTATGGCATGCTTTTTCTCTATTTTAAAACATTTTGCATAAAACCTTAAGATAAGGTTATCTTTTCCTATGTATTTTTACATTCAAAAGACCTTTCTATTATGAAATGATGGTGATAGTAATTTCTTTCTGCACAATTAGTTTTTTACATGCAGTGATGATCAGTACTGAAATGAAGATGTATAAGGTGTCGTGTGGGCTTATAAAAAGAGGTCAACCTGAGGGAGTTCCCACTGTGGCTCAGTAAAAACGAATCCAACTAGTAACCATGAGGTTGTGGGTTCGATCCCTGGCCTTGCTCAGTGGGTTAAGGATCCGGCGTTGCCTTGAGCTGTGGTGTAGGTTGCAGACATGGCTCAGATCCTGCATTGTTGTGGCTGTGGTGTAGGCCAGCAGCTATAGCTCTGATTCAACCCCTAGCCTGGGAACTTCCACATGCCGCTGGTGCAGCCGTAAAAAGCCAGGGATGGGGAAGGTGTTCTCAAGGAAATGGCATAACCACTGGCTTCCTGTAAGTGGTATCTGTGACATCAGTCTGTTTACCAAGCTAAATGATGGCTATTAGCATTAAGCGGGGTGGCACCAGGGAAATCCTCTCAACCCAGCCCTACATGCAGTATTTCTTACTGCTAGTTTCCCTTCCCAGGGGCCAAACAGGGGGTCCAATCACCTCGAACCCGGAGGCAAAAAGGAACACAAGGTAGCCATGCAAAGAGAAAGGGAAATTTGGCCTCGGATGTTCCCTGGCCTTGAAATATATTCTTCTCTTCTCTTACTTGGTGTTTTTTTCTCCTTAACTCCGTGGTTCTGTTTTCTGCTTGCAACCTCTCTGCCTCTTTCTTCTTTTTCTCTTGTTCTGCAAAAGACCACCGTCTAGAGAAAAAGATATGAAGGGATAATAAGTTTCCACACCATTTAGGCCAATGAATGTAGAATATTGTAACGATACACTCCTGTAGCAATTGAACACATTTTGTGGCTACTTGGTAATGACAAATTGTCTTCACCTTTTTTATGGGAGCTCAGCTCCAGAAGTCAGGCTGGGTATTAGTCAGCAAGGGACAGCTAGAGGAAGGGAGATGACTTTGTTGGTTGTCTTTATTGAACTTGTCTAGAGGGATTCTAAGATGTTCTCTGGTGTCGTGGTTCCTAGCTCTCCCTGGACTGATGTGGGTTGGCATTGCACTTCATTGCTTCATTGCATCCTCTAACTCACGTGTTTCTGAATAAAAATTGCCATTTCCTGCCCCCACAACACACACAACAAAGTCTTCTGCAGACATAAATTTCTGATGCCAACTGACTGGAAAGGAAACCTTTTGTGTGTGTGTGTGTGTGTGTGTGTGTGTGTGTGTGTGTGTGTGTGTCTTTTTGCCATTTCTTGGGCCATTTCCGTGGCATATGGAGGTTCCCAGGCTAGGGGTCCAATCAGAGCTGTAGCCACCGGCCTACACCAGAGCCACAGCAACGCGGGATCTGAGCCGTGTCTGCGCCCCACACCACAGGTCGCAGCAATGCTGGATCCTTAACCCACTGAGCAAGGCCAGGGATCGAACCCGCAACCTCATGGTTCCTAGTCAGATTTGTTAATCACTGAGCCATGACGGGAACTCCATTTTTTTTTTTTAATAATTTTATTTGTCAAACTAAAATAGTAGGCAACTCTCTTGGATAGGGTTCTTAGTTGCAAACAAACACATTCACTCGAGCTAAATTACATATAAAGGGATTGGTTAAGTGTAACTAAGATAGCTTGTCCTGAAGGCTAAGAACGGAACTCCAGGTAGGGGTCCCAGAACCATGTTGCAGAACAAGTGAACAGGGGCTCCTCTCAGGATGAGGACCTTGCCCAATCAGAAGTCACCGCCAGAGAACCCAACACAGATCACCCTGCCCAGGCTTGGACCCTTTTCCAGGAACAAGCCTGGATCAAAGGCTGCTGGGAGTGTGTCTTTTTGGGAGTGTGTCCCAGGTCTGATTCCTGAAGGAGAGAGGGGCTGAGAAATGGAGCTTGGTTGATTGGCCCGTGGGCAGGAGGGTTCACAATATAGAGAATTATCACACTGGGGAGAGGGTATTTCAAAGGTTTTGAGCAGCTTGAATGACAGCTCTTCACTACACCGTCCCCGTACAAATCTCTCAATTAAAAATCCCTCTGATTTATGAAAAACAAAACAAAACAAAAACAACAAAAAAAAGGAGTTCCCGTCGTGGCACAGTGGTTAACAAATCTGACTAGGAGCCATGAGGTTGCAGGTTCGATCCCTGGCCTTGCTCGGTGGGTTAAGGATCTGGCATTGTTGTGAGCTGTGGTGTAGATCGCAGACACGGCTCGGATCCTGAGTTGCTCTGGGTCTGGTGTAGGCCAGCAGCAACAGCTCCGTTTCGACTCCTAGCCTGGGAACCTCCATATGCTATGGGAGCGGCCCTAGAAAAGTCAAAAAAAAAAAAAAAATTCCTCTGGTTTATGAAATTCCAGAGCCTGAGAAATATAGTGAGTGAATGATAATCTGAAAAAGGAAGCATGCTCAGAGCTAAATTTTTGAAGGTCTTAGATACATAATAAAGAGCTTGAACTTGATTTAGCAGGTGAGAGTATGCCATTGAAGGAGCAAAGCAATGTCACTGGAAAACATGTTTATGCCTAGAACCCTTAAGAAGGGGATGGGAAATTAGGTTTTGGATTTCCTTAGACAGAATTAAAATTTCCCTTTCTCTATGTCTCGCTTGCACATGACCCATGGCTGGTCATCAGCAGAAGTGGTGAAATGCCACCCTGTTGATCACTCCAGGCCAGGCCACCCTCGCGTAAACTGTGTCTTCTTTTTTTTTTTTTTTCCCTTTTATCTTTTTAGGGCATATGGAGGTTCCCAGGCTAAGGGTCTAATCAGAGCTGTAGCTGCTGGCCTACACCACAGCCACAGCAACACCAGATCCAAGCCGCACCTGCAACCTACACCACAGCTCATGGCAACGTCGGGTCCTTAACCCACTGAGCAAGGCCAGGGATCAAACCGGAAACATTATGGTTCCTAGTCGGATTTGCTTCCGCTGTGCCAGGACGGGAATTCCAACCGTGTCTTCATGTGCGAGAATTTCTGCTTTTCAATTTTTAGTCGCATGTGCTTCTAGGCTGGTTGCCTCGGGTCATGCTCCTTTTTAAATAAATGCTTCTTACTGTTTTCCTCTCTTTGCCAATATCTTCGAGCCAATCCAGGATCAAGGAAGACACCAGGGTAGTATTCAACTCTGGGAATGCCTGTGGCTTATCGGCATCTCTCTGAACTCGCTACTGCAAGCTCACAGGTCTGTTCAGGTTACCGATCTCTGTTCCCTGTAATTATGTGGGAAGGTAGGCAGAGAACTAAGCAACAAAGCCAGTCTTGGTGAGTTTTGCGGTTTGACAGCAAGACTCATAAGGGTCCCCATGGATCTTAGATAAGCCTAGATTGTGGCTAAAGATTTCCGGGTCCCAGAGTGGTGAAGTCTGTCGGTGATACAGAGGAATGGACTTGCCACATTGCAAAAGTAATTTCTCCCAGGACGGAGGCAAGACTAAATGAGACCATCAAATGTCTCATCATTTGATCTTACTAAAAAACAAAAAACACTATGTTTGCTAGGCTGGGCCAAGGGGCATCTGGTTGGTACAGAGAGAGTGGGAGATCTTCGGTGGGCTGGCGAGCAGCACAGGGCGGGATGAGTGCACAGAGAGCTGTTGCCCAGGAAACAGTCTTCGCTTTAGTGGAGACCAGAAAAAGTGAAGAAGAAAAGGATCCAGAGAGAGGTGGTGGTTTGAGATCTTAGCGGTCAGGTTGGCCCTGTGAACGGGGGAAAGACTGTGGACCCAGGTCTAACAGCTTTGCAAGATTCCACTGTTCTGTGGGCGAGACTGGTAACTGGACTCAGTGTGATTGACAGAGGCAGAGGGAAGATCTCAGAGAGGACACTGGAATCCCTGCTGAAGAAGGGTCTCGGGTCCCAGGGAGGGGGAAAGCTGCCCTCTGCACGCTGGGATGAGAGAGACAGAGCAAAATCGTGCAGGGACCTTGAGCAGCTGAGCTCTTCCTCTCATGGGTCCTGGGTCCTGGGGGGACAACTCTTGGGCGAAGGCAGAGCTGGGTGGCAGTGTCTTGGAGGTGGAGGCAGGGCTCTTTAGTGCTGCCCTGACCTCCTCCCTTCTCACCAACTGTTGCTGGGACGGACCAAACTCAGGGGAACGCTGGCCCTTGTTCTCTGCTCCCTTGCTGCTCTGAGGAGTGGGGAGTGGGCATACACAGTCACATACCCTCAGGACATTGCAGGAGAGCACGGGATGGCTAGAGCCTTCCACTAGGACAGCAAAAGCCACAAAAGTCTCAACACGGTGTTCAGCTCTTTCTGCTTTCCTGTGGGCCTCTCTCTTTCTTGGCCATGTTAGGGTTGACAGACAGGAGGGTCCTTCTCCGATCTGGGAAGCCCTCAGGTGGGCAACCCTAGCCAACCCCAGCATCCTTTATGACTGAAGAGCAGAGACACTGCAGCTAGGCTGCCTAGGGGACATCCCAGCTCTGTTCCTTCCTAGATGTGTCACCTCTCAGCACTGCCATCTCCTCATCTGTAAAGTTCAGAAACCATGGTACCTAGCTCCAGCGTTACTTTGGGGTTGAAACGGAGGCATATGTGTTACAGGTTTTACACTAGTCTCTGGCTCCTGGCAGATGTTATACAATCATCAGCTTTTAGATATTAGAATAAGGTATTTCTCCAACAATGATTTTTTTTTAATTTTTAAAATTGTTTTATTCGTTTTGCTTTTTAGGGCTGCACCCACAGCAGATGGAAGTTCCCAGGCTAGGGGTCGAATCAGAGCTGCAGCTGCCAGCCTACACCACAGCCACAGCCACGCCAGATCTGAGCTACATCTGTGACCTACACCACAGCTCATGGACACAGCAGATCCATAACCTACTTGAGCCAGGGAGTGAACCCACATCCTCATGGATATTAGTTGGATTTGTTTCTGCTGAACCATGACGGGGACTCCCAACAATCATTTATTGAGTATCTCCTGTGCGTCGAGCTGTTAAGAACTGAGAATAAGGAGTGAACGAGACCAGATCTCTTCTTACATGATGCTTACATTCTAGAAGGGAGGCAGTGAGTAAACAAACGAACACATAAAAAGACAAGATAGTACTGGACAGTGATAAATGCCCCCCCCCAAAAAAAAAAAACATGAAAAAGGGTGAAGTGACTGAGAGAATCTGAGAAGCTACTTTAGTCTGAGTGGCAGGGACAGCCTCTCAGGGGAGGCAAGACTGAATGAAAAGGAGTCAGTCAGGTGAAGGTAGGACACACAAGATCACAAACAAAAGGAACGGCTCCTGCAAAGTCTCCATGGCAGGAGGATGCTCGACATGATTGGGGAGCACAAAGGACCACGTGGCTGGAGTACCGAGAACAGAGGGGGAGTGGCATGACGGGAGGTCAGTGAGGTGGGCAGGGGACAGAGTTAGAATGCTTGCAAGCACTTCAGATAGCTTTAGAACGGTATTCAAGGCCACTGGCGAATGCTAAGCAGATAAGTGACATGATTTGGTTCCTGCTTTAAAAAAAAATCACTCCGGGCGTTCCCTTCATGGCTCAGCAGTTAACGAACCTGACTAGAATCCATGAGGATGTGGGTTCGATCCCTGGCCTCACTTAGGGGGTTAAGGATCTGGCATTGCCATGAGCTGTGGTGTAGGTCGGAGAGGCGGGTTGGATCCCGTGTTGCTGTGGCTGTGGCGAAGGCCAGCAGCTGTAGCTCCAATTGGACCCCTAGCCTGGGAACTTCTATATGTCTCAGGTGCAGCCCTAAAAAAAAAAAAAAAAAAAAAAAAAAAAAAAAAAAAAAAATCGCTCTATCTGCCATGCTACACAAGCTTGTGTAAGAGGGATGATAATGAAAGCAGGCAGACCAGTCAGGAGACGGGTGCAATAGTCCAGAAGAGATCCTGGCAGTTTGCATTAGGGTCAAAATAGAGCTAGAAGTGGATAGATTCATTCTGGGGGCAAAGAGAAGTTGCAGATGGCTTGGCTAGGAGGGTTGAGGATAAAAGAGGATTCGCTGTAGCTCTTTCACTTGAGCTACTGTCTCAGTATGGATGTTTTTATTGATATGGGGAAGCAGAGAGAGAAATAGGTTATAGGTAACATCTATTTTGGATATGTTAAGGTGAATGTGCCTGATAGATATCAAACTTGGAAAGGTCCAGAGTGCAAGTGGTTGTAGGCAAATGGGGTTTGGGCAAGAATCATGGTTGGAAGTAGAAAGGTAGCCGTCATCAGCCTGTAATTGAAGGTACAGTCATGAGACTGGGAAGAAGGTGCAGATAGAGAAAAGAAAGGGCCCTGAAATTGAGGCCCTGGACACATCAGCATTCAGAGGCTGAGCAGAGGAGGAGGAGGAGACAGCAAAGGGGACTGAGGAGGAGTTCCCATCATGGCTCAGTGATACCAAACCCAACTAGTATACATGAGGGTTCGATCCCTGGCCTCGCTCAGCGGGTTAAGGATCCGGAGTTGCCACAAGCTGTAGCGTAGGTCACAGAGGCGGCTCGGATCCCGAGTTGCTGTGGCTGTGGCGTAGGCTGGCAGCAACAGCTCCAATTCAACCCCTAGCCTGGGAACCTCCCTATGCCACGTGTCCAGCCCTAAAAAATGCTGGCCCACGCGCACGCGCACACACACACACACACACAAGGGACTAAGGAGAAGCAGACTGGGAGGAAGGAAGAAAACAAAAGGAGTATCATTGTCTGATTCTTTGTACAAGTGCAAGTCAAGAGAAGGAAGTATTTCAAAAAGCAGGGAGTGGCCGATAGTGTGAAAAGTCAAGGATTGTTGAAAGGCTCAGTTAGGTGAGGCCTGAAAAGGGTCCATGGGATTTGGCAACATGCAGGATGTGGTGAGCTTGGGCTTGGTGGGGGAGGGACAGAGCTTGATTGCAAATGAGTTAAAAAGAGCTTGGGGACTGGGGAAGTGGAGGCGGTGATTATTTTTCTCAGACTGCTCCTTTCTCACTATTAGAGTAGCCCGAAAAGAAGTCAAGGAAAAGCCAGTTTGTTTGCTGAGGAAGAAAAGGCGAGAGAGGTCTCCTTTGGTTCTTGACTCTAGACTTACCTGTATCATGGTTTGGGACAAAGCCTCAGAGTCATTCAGAGACACCCTGTCCCTTTCTGCCCGTGCTTTATCTCTGAAGAACCCTTGGGGAAAGCTGGCCATGCTGAGTCAGGATCCTGTGTTTCTGTCGCTATCTATTTGTTGCTTTCTCAGTTCATGGAGAACACTCACCTATGGGTATCTTAAATGCTGAGAAGAAAAGATGAGAATATGAACGCCGTAAATCACCCCTTCATCTTGAGGGCTGGAGGTGTTCATTGCTAAGGACCCTTTACCTTCGATCCCAGGTTTTGGAAAGCCTTTGATCTTGTTAATGACACGCTTAGGCCAATTTAACAACGTGATTCATTCTGTGGTCTAGTCGCTGGCTGATTCCAACAGGAAAATTCTCTTTAGGAAAGTTCACTCTTGTTCTTGTAGGTACATTCATCTGCTCTCTAGTCATTGAGAGGTTGTTCTGTAGACAGTGAGGCAAGAATATCATATTCTAATAATAGACCTGCAATTGTTATTCGCTTTGATTTCTTTATTCAAAGCAGTGCTTTAAGGAAACCAATCTGACTAGGAACCATGAGGTTGCGGGTTTGATCCCTGGCCTCACTCAGTGGGTTAAGGATCCAGCGTTGCCATGAGCTGTGGTGTAGGTTGCAGATGTGGCTCGGATCTGACGTTGCTGTGGCTGTGGTGTAGGCCGGCAGCTGTAGCTCCAGTTCGACACCTAGCCTGGGAACCTCCATATGCCTCGGGTGCGGCCCTAAAAAGACAAAAGACAAAGTAGTGCTTTAAAAACTAAATTGTGGAGTGCCCATTGTGGCTCAGTAGAAACGAATCTGACTAGCATCTATAGGATGCAGGTTTGATCCCTCGCCTCAATCAGTGGGTTAAGGATCCGGCATTGCCATGAGCTATGGTGTAGGTCGCAGATGCGGCTCTGATCTGTTGTTGCTGTGGCTGTGGTGTAGGCCAGCGGCTACAGGTCCTATTGAACCCCTAGCCTGGGAACCTCCATATGCTGCGGGTGTGGCCCTAAAAAGCAAAACCAAAACCAAACAAACCAAAAAACTAAATTATAAGAACTTATGTTTGAAGTAAGTTTCCAACCTCATCCCCACCCCCTTCCCCAAAGGGTCAAGCCTGCTCCAGCTTGTATTCTGACTCCACCCTGGAGGAAACTGTTAATTTCTAGATCTTTCAAGATGCCAGACTGGTTAGTCAGAGGATTTCTAAGCTTGTTCAAAATACCTCCGTCCCCGCTTCAATCATCACTCCTGTGATTCCAATACTCCTTTTGTTTCCTTAGGAAAAAAAAAAAAAAAAAACTGTTAGGAAAGAGAAGTCGATCTTTAAAAAAAGGCATCTGTGCTCTTTCGTTTTGAAGACATAATATCAGGTTATTAAAGATGGAAGATAGCAAGTTGTTATAATCAAACCTAACTTGCCTTGGAGGAGTTTTAAGGATTAATTAATCAATCAGATGAGGTGCTCGCTGCTTGCTATTATCCTTCTGTTAAGGATGTGAATGCAGAAAGTCTTCGCTGCTGTATTCAGCCCTTCAGGCTCCACCATCTGTTCCTTTTTCAGCCTCAGTTCATTCACCACCTCATACTGTAGTTAACCATCAGATGACAATTCTTTTCAGAACGTGGAAGAACCAGCAGAGCTCTCCTTTGTCCCTAAGCTTTTGTAAAGAATCGGTTTTTTGCCTTGGCTTGCTTTCCTTCCACCCCCCCCCCACCGCCCCCACTCCCGCCCAATACCCAACTTGCTCCAGCTAATGAGTGAGAGCTGGGTCTCACTTTTGGATATCACTTCCTCCAGGAAGTCTCCCGAGACTCACTGAGACTGGCTTAGGCAGCTCTTCTCTGTGCTCTGCCAACTCCCTACGTGCATGGGCGTGCTTATCACCCCCTATGGTAAAGGTCTAGACATCTCCCTGGTACCCAGTGTCAAGTACACTAAGTGCTCAATACATATTTATTGAGTGAATAAATTGAATCACTGTGATTAGGTAAGTAATGTGAAAAATATTTCCCGGAGTTCCCATCATGGTGCAGCAGTAACGAACCCAACTGGGTTTGATCCCTGGCCTCACTCAGCGGGTTAAGGATCCAGCGTTGCCATGAGCTGTGGTGTAGGTTGCAGATGTGGCTCGGATCTGACATTGCTGTGGCTGTGGTGTAGGCCGGCAGCTGTAGCTCCAGTTCGACCCCTAGCCTGGGAACCTCCATATGCCTCGGGTGCAGCCCTAAAAGGCCCCCCCAAAAAAATTGTTTCCTTAAACACATTCCAAAATATTAGTATAATAAACAGTACATGAAATAAATGATGACTTTATCTTCAGTGTAACCATTTGTAAAGTTCTAAAAGTTCCACACCTCGTGACCAGACACTGAGATAATGAGAACTGTTTCACATCATTTCTGGACAAGCCAGCGTAAAAGTTTTGCACGAAATCAGTGTTCAGTGGATTCCTATAGGCAAAGAAATGAAAACGTAAGGTTTTGAGACACTTTCTCGGCGACACAAAATGCAGAGGTCTCATGCAATGATTTTCACGTCCAAGTTAGTGGCCCTATGACATCCTCTCTGACTTGCCTCAGTGCACACTCCCTGCCCCCCCCCCTGGGCTCCCCCCACGATGCACCATCAACCGCTCCACTCGTCCAGCGCCCAAGTCTCCACCCTGTCCCCACCCCTTCAGGCCCCACCCTTGGGATCCTCAGCCTGCTGTCAGCCTCACCAGGTGTCCACAGGGGTGGGGCTGCTGAAAGGGGAGACCAACTGGTCGGCACCCTCCTTGTTCTGGGCTTGGGGATGGCCAGAACCCACCAGCTGGATCAGGCAAAGCTCCCGAGGTCCTGTCCCATTATCAGCTCGTGGTCCCTCAGGCCCTTCCCTGGGCTAAAAAAGGCCAGCATCAGGAAGGGGACTGGGAGGCCGGGGCATCTGAGGAAGACCAGCCAGGCCCCTGGGTGGGTGAGAAGGTGGTGGTGGAGGAATCGGGGTTGAAGGACAGCAAACCAAGGTGCGTCTCTAGGAAAGGGCATTGGGAGCTGGACGCGGGCCGAAGGCAGGGCGAGAATGGACCCGGTCTGTCTCAGACCTTTGTACTGAGGGCAGCTGCTGTATCCTGGGGCAACGGGAAAGAAAACACACTTGAAGTCTAGATTCCAGCCCAGGTCATAACAACAGCTAACATTTGCTGCGTGTTGCTCTTCCTTCACTCCTCAGTCCTCAGCTCAGAAGAAAGCGAGTTTTCCAAGACCTATTCTTCAGCCAGGGCCTCAGACCCTCTCCCAGGAATTAGTCCCTCTCGCTTTGGCATTTGGTCATTCTTCTCTCCACTAGCTGCTTCCCACTTGCCTAAAGATATGTTTGCTTCAATGCTGGCTACCACCCTCTGAAAAGAAAGTTCTTGAAGAGTATGGGAGTTCCCACTGTGGCCTGGGGGGTTAAGAATCCTGTGTTGCTGCAGCTGGGGTGTAGTTCGAAGTTGTGACTTGGATTCATCCCTGGCTCAGGAACTTCTATATGCCATGGATGTGGGAAAGAAAAACAAAAAAAAGACAGAAAGAAAGTTTGGGGGTTTTTTTGTTGTTGTTGTTGCTTTTTTTTTTTTTTTTTTTTTTTTTTTTGGTCTTTTTAGGGCCATACCTGTGGCCTCTGGAGGTTCCCAAGCTGGGGGTCAAAATGGAGCTACAGCTGCCAGCCTATACCACAGCCACAGCCACATGGGATCCAAGCTTTATCAGTGACCTACACCACAGCTCACGGCTACGCTGGATCCTCAACTCACTGAGCAAGGCTAGGGATCGAACCTGAAACCTTATGGTTCCTAGCTGGATTCCTTTCCACTGCACCAGGACGGAAACTCCAAAAAAAAAAGTTCTTGAAGATATGTAGTCCTCTCTCCTTACTGCTCCTTCCCTTTGTACCTTTATTCCCAATTCTTCTTCCACCTCTTTGATGGGACTCCTACATGCTCAGAACTCCACACACTGGCTCTATTTCTTTCAAGTTCTATGACCTCAGGCAAATTGCCTAATCCCTGCGATGCAGTCTCCTCATCTGTAAAATGAGGTAACAGGAATAACCCCATCCAGTTGTTGGATGATTAAAACCAAAATGTCACTTGTTGGAAAAAGAGCTGAAAAAATCTGCTATGCGTCAACTTTCGTAAAATCCATGGCTTTCTCATCCCAGTAGCTGCTAATTTCCAAGAGTATATGACTTCCCTTGTAAGGGAACGAAGAGCACGGTTCCCCATCTAATTGGTGAGATTGACATAAAAGTCGTATTCCCTCTACTTCTTTTCCTTTGCAACTGCAGCTTTTATGTTGGTAAGGAGCACCTGTAGTATGCCAGACCTTTTTAGTACAGTATTTCATTTAGCCTTCCCATAATACTAAGAAATTGGCTTTTTATGTTCATTTTATAACAGAGGAAGTGATTTGCCCAGGGTCTCAAGGTTAATAGGTAGAAGAGCAGGAATTTGAGCACAGTTCTCTCTTTCTCTCTTTTTCTTTCTTCTTTTTAGGGCCACACCTGTGGCATATGGATACTCCCAGGCTAGGGGTGGACTCAGAGCTGCAGCTGCCAGCCTATGCCACGGCCACAGCAACATGGGATCCAAGCCACATCTGCAACGTACACTGCAGCTTGTAGAAATGCCAGATCCTTAATCCACTGAGTGATGCCAGGGATTGAACCTGCATTCTCATGGCTACTGGTCAGGTCCTTGACCTGCTGAACCACAACGGGAACTCCTGAGCAGCACAGTTCTCTTTAATAATAAATCCCATGCGCTCTCAACTGAATGTTAATAGACTTCAATACCAAAGAGCCAAATCTCACTCTTCTCACCTTTATTTTTCCCTTGCATAGTTTTCCAAAAGAAATATTCCTAACCTGCTCTAAGAAAACCACTGTATATATATCTGTCCCTTAATCTGAGGGGGCTTTGTTGAAGTCACCTGCCCCGGTGCTTGGTCTTGAAGGCCATACCGACCTCTGGCTCCCACCATGCCCTCCACCCTCCTTGAGTCCTGAATCCCAGTTCCCTGAGGGACATTGAGCTGGGTGTTGA
Organism: Sus scrofa; assembly: GCF_054392235.1. NCBI lineage: Eukaryota > Metazoa > Chordata > Mammalia > Artiodactyla > Suidae > Sus > Sus scrofa. The sequence continues at coordinate 25,446,697 of NC_139393.1, read as the reverse complement.
GCCATCTGGTCTGATCTCTCCCAGGCCTGTTGCTCCAGCTCCAAACAATTTGCTTTGGCCTGATTCCTGCTGCTTCTTCATAGTCCTGTCCCTAAAGACCTGGAGTTCTGACTTTGAATCAAAGGTGGTCCGGATAAAGTCCACCGAATGGACGGTCATGGATCATAAAAGCTGTATTCCTGGAGTTCCCATTGTGGCTTGGCAGCAATGAATCTGACTTGTATCCCTGAGGACGCAGGTTCAATCCCCAGCCTTGCTCCTTGGGGTAAGGGATCTGGTGTTGCTGTGGTATAGGTCGCAGATGCAGCTCAGATCTGACATTGCTGTATCTGTGGCAAAGGCCGGCAGCTACAGCTCCGATTCAGTCCCTAGCCTGGGAACCTCCATATGCCAAGGGTTCAGCCCTCAAAAGTCCAAAAAAAAAAAAAAAAAAAAAAAAAAGCTAGAGTCCCTATAGTAGATTCTGCTAACCTGGTGGGAACCTCATAGTTTGCTTTTGTTTGACTCACAGCTAAACCTGTCACTCTGTACCTCACCTCTAGACCAAGTTCTTCACCAGATCTAGGACAGAACTCCTACACCTCCGTTATTTTCCCTCTTCCTCTGCCTCCTTCCGATAGATCTCTTTTTATACTTTTAGGGACATGTATATTTCCCTAAATATGTTAATTTTTGTGACATTAATTATGATCAATGATCAATCACTTTCTTCTCTGGAAAGCAGTAAGTGCTTCTTGTGGGGGGAAATAAGGATATCAACGTATACCCATAATCTTACCATACAGCAAACAAAACAAGAACAAACAAGTACGTGGGATTCCTGAATTCAAGCTCCCACCAATAATCCCTAACCACTTCGGAGTATATCCTCCCGACTTCTTAATGTGTATTTATATAGTATTTACTCTTTTTTACACATTATGTTTTAAAACTTGCCTTTTTACTTATGGTATTTTGAGCATCCTTACAAGTTAATATTCACAGTCAGCAAATAACTGTAAAGGTTTTTGCTCGTGTTATTGTGTACAATGAGGGCAGAAAAACAAGATAAGCTCATTTGTATAATTTGCACACCTGATCTGTGGTCAGAGAACATCACCAGTACACTGCTACGTATAGAACCATGTAGGATCTTTTTATTAAGATGGGGGGATAAGCGCCAGGGTAACTCAAGGAGAGTTGGCTTTGCTATGGATCTTCTTTTTGTGTGCACCATATTACCTTAATAAAGTGGAACAAGGGCTAGCATTTCTATTTCTTGCTTCAGGTGCATTATGATTAAGATATAATCTGTTGGTAAGCTTGTTTCAAGTCTAATCCTTAAATAGGGTCTTTATCAGATTATCTCAATGGAGAGGTTTGATAGACTCCAGTATACTTCATAGAAGATAGAGCTTGGGCAGTGGGATGCTGCAGCTCTTTGCCTCTCCACTGTGAAAACTCCATACTTATATTTTAGTTGGCTGAATTACCGTGGATGATAATCCATGTTCTCCAGATGCTGTGTCAGAGGGAAGGAATATCCCTCTATGTTTATAACCTAAACTAAGAATGAACTTCTGGCTGCCCAGAAACATGAACACTGAAACTTACGGAGATATTCCATTGCAGTAGATAGTGTGTTCCAAAGATGACTGCACAAGCATATACATTTCATCCCACATATTCCTCTTAGAATGTTTCTGACACACTTCCCACTGACAGGTGGGGTCTATTTTCCATACCATTGAAACTGGGCAGGATTTTGTGGCAGTCCCAATCAATTCACTTGGTGGAAATGATGCTATAAGACTTCCTGTTTTTTTTTTTTCTTTTCCTCTTTTGTCTTTTTAGGGCCGCACCCATGACATATGGAGGTTCCCAGGCTATGGGTCTAATCAGAGCTACAGCTGCCGGCCTACACCACAGCCACAGCAACACCAGATCTGAGCCATGTCTGTGACCTACACCATAGCTCATGGCAATGCTGGATCCTTAACCCACTGAGCAAGGCCAGGGATCAAACCCGTAACCTCATGGTTCCTAGTCAGATTCGTTTCCACTGCACCACGATGGGAACTCCAGCTATAAGACTTCTGAGATGAGTTTATAATAAGATGCAGCATGCACTTGTTCTTTCTTGACGTACACCTTGGAAGCCTGTTCCTACGTATAAGAAGTCAGTCCTGCTACGCTGAAGCCATCATGCTGGGAAGGAGTAGTAGAGAGAAACCTCTTGGAGACAGAGACACATAAGGATCCTTAGCTGTACCAGCCTGTGTCCATTTGAGTCTCCAGCATCAACATCTAAATGAGCCAGGAAAATCCACAGGTAAAAGTAATAACCCAGAGTTCCCATTGTGGCTCTGCAGAAATGAATCTGACTAGTATTCATTAGAACTCAGGTTCAATCCCAGGCCTCGCTCAGTGGGTTAAGGAGCCAGTGTTGCCTTGAGCTGTGGTATAGGCAGCAGACTTGGCTTGGATCTGGCATTGCTGTGACTGTGGCATAGGCCAGCAGCCACAGTTCTGATCTGATCTCTCACCTGGGAACCTCCATATGCCATGGGTGTGGCCCTTAAAAAAGATAATAGCCCATAGTGCATGGATTACCTTCATGGAAAACAAGCCCCATTGAAGAGCAGCTCATACTAAATCATTATAAAGCATGCAAGGAATTAAGCCACCAGAAATGTGACTTGGCAAGTACAACAAATGGGAGAATTTATACTCTGTCAACTCTAGACATTACAGCAATCTGAACGAGATTTATAAATAGGTATGTTTAAAATGTTCAGGCTATAAAGGTAAAAATACACCACAAGACAAAAGTAAGATATGAAAAAGAATAGGTAGATTGGAAAAAAAAAGGAAAATTTTAGAAATGTAAATATAGAAAAATTCAACAGTTTAAGAGTAGTCAATACAGTTGCAAAGAGAACTAGGGAATTGGATGATAGATCTGAGAAAATCACCTAAGATCAGCACAGAGAAGTAAAAATATGGAAAATATTTTAAAATTGACATGGGGATAAAAATGAGAAATTCCAACCGATATCTAAGAGAGGTTCTAGAAAGATAAAAGAGAAAATGAATAGGGTGAGGGTGGGAGGACGTCATATTTGAATACATGAGAGTCGAAAAATTTCAGAACCAGAAGAGTCCTCAGGATGAAAATGCATATCATCCTGAACAAGATATCTGAAAACACAATCTACCTGGATAGAAATCAGTAACACATCAATTGAAAAAAGAAAATATTACTTAACTATAGAGAAAATAATCTCTAACGGAATAACAATGAGACTGACTGCAGACTTCTATTCACCAGCAGTAGATGCCACAAAGTAATAGAATAATAAGTAATAGGATAGTAACTGCAAGGGTGGGAGTCAATAATTGTCAACTTAGGATTCCTTAGCTAATGAAATTATGATTCAAGAATGTGAGAGAAAGTAAAATGGGAGTAAAATACAAAGACATGGAGAATTTTACTTGCAGATATGATGAAAAAAATAATAAAGAATGTACTTCATCAAGACATAATTTGAGCCAAGAAGGAAATACAAAGCAAATAGAAAGGATAAACAGTGATTAAATATATTATAAAAATTAGTCACAACTATAAAAGTAATAATGATGAAGACTAATTTAGCAGATAGTTGAAAAATAAGAGGGAATTAAAAAATACAGGAGTTCCTGTTGTGACGCAATGGAAATGAATCCAACTAATATCCATGAGGATGCGAGTTCAATCCCTGGCCTCACTCAGTGGGTTGCAGATCCTGTGTTGCCATGAGCTGTGGTGTAGGTTGCAGACATGGCTTGGATCCCATGTTGCTGTGGCTGTGTTGTAGGCCAGCAGCTGTAGCTCCGATTCAATCCCTAACCTGGGAATCTCAAAAAAAAAAAAAAAAAAAAAAAAAAAAAGAAAGGTGGCAATACATAGTTTATAAGACTGGAAATTGAGAGTTAAAGTGTTTTATTTATTTTTGTTTGTTTAAGATTATCTTTCAAGGAAGGGGATAAAGATAGCGGCTAATCTTACATGTTATATACACATATATTAAATTTTTTTGGCTGAGCCCGGAGCATGTGGAAGTTCCCAGGCCAGGTATCGAACCCATGCTGCAGTTGCAGCCTGTGCCACAGCTGCAGCAACACTGGATCCTTGTCCCACTGCACCATGAGGGAACTTCCTCTATATGCTAATTTTAAGAGAAACCACTAAGAATTGAAATAGAAGGCATAAAGTCCAAATCAGTAGAGTGTTTAGGAAAAGAGAATAAACTAAATTAACCGAACAGGACATGAGAAGGGAGAAACAAGAAGCAAAGAACCAGAAAGTTAAATAAATAAAAAATGAGAGGGTGGTAATACATTCAAAGATGATGACCATAATGTGACAGAGCGTGCCAGTTTTCCTAAAAACCTGTCCTCTTTCTCTCATGATCATAGAGTTGTGGTTGGGACATGACTAGCCAGCTAGCAGCTTTATTTTCCTGCTCCTTTGCTGCTACATGTGACCATGGAACTACGTTCTGGCAGACAGGGTATGAGCAGATATGTGTGTCACTTCTGAGTCTAGGCCTTTGAGCTCGTGTTCCATGCTTTCTTCTTTGAGCTGGAACTGCCTGACCTGCTTCTACCCCATAGGCAAAGGCAACACCCTGAAGGATGGACTAGCAATACGGGGCAAAGGCACCACCCAGCATCCTGGACCCCTTGTCTCAAGACTGTTTCATGAGAGAGATATGAACATTGTGTTTAGGGGATAGCGGGGGGAAGGATCTTTTTTTCGGAAACTTTTATTACCCTAATTAATATGCATAATAAATGAAAACTGGTTAACAGAGACCACTAAAAGTGAGACTCTCAGACTGCGTACATATTGAAAGTCAACTGTTATTTACAAAACACACTAAAAATAATGCCTCGGAATGATTGAAAATGAAAAGATGGAAGGATATAGACTAGACAACCGCTAACAAAAAGAAAGAGGTTGTATCATACAAAATAGAATTTAAGGTGAAAAACAATGACCAGATAAAACACCTAATGAACTTAACTAGGCAACCTGGGTTATAGTCCTGTCTATGAAATTTATACAGTGGAACCTTGGACAAATTGCTGTAGAGCAGTTTCTTTTCTAGTTTCAGTTTCTACCTCTATTAAAGAAGATAATAATATATTACTTGCAGAATTAGGAGATAATGTATGGGGAACATTTTCCATAGCCATAAAAATATAGTAACTCAAATTCAATTATATAGTTCATTCGTTCAACATTTGCTGAGCACTTCCTATGCATTAGAATCTGTCCTGGAACTAGGAAGAGAGGATTAGTCATATTACTTGTCATCAGAGGGATTGTTATGTTAAAAAATAAGTTTAATAAAGGATTCTAAGGCAAGGGGGGAGGGCTTGCATTTGGTCTAAAGAGAATGGCCAGTTCTAACCTCCATCAGGGTCAAAAAAGGGTTTCATAAGAAAAGTGACTCGTAGGTTGATTCTGGAAAGATGACCGGTGTTTGGATAAGTTAAGTAAGAAGAAAGGTATTCCATGAGAGGGTACAGCATGAAATTAAGTGGCCTGATAGGGAACTGCATTCGAAGAACTTTCAGAGTGCGTGATGAGGGTGGAGAAATAGATGCTGACTGAGATACTGGGACTTCATCCTACAGGTAATGGGGGAGACATCTGAAGTCCTTATCTAGGGAATACCTTGCTCAGTTCTGTATTTCAGAAACCTTGTATTAGTCCCAAGGTAAGAGATGGCAGGGGTGGAGGTGTGACTAGCTTAGGGACCAGGAGACTAATGAGGAAAGTAATTCGATGTTTCCCAGGTTTGAAAGAAAGGACCCCAAACCAGGCGAGAGCAGAGAAATGGAAGGTGAGGGACAGGAATGTCTGGTGCAAGGAGGAGGGGACAGTTCTCAGATCTGTCCTCTGGGTGACTGTGGAGCATGGGACAGTTCTCAGATCTGTCCTCTGGGTGACTGTGGAGACATTTACTGGGAATGAGACTAGAAAGAATAAATGGATAACTGGCAGGAAACTTCTGTTTTAGTCAAGCTGAGTTTATGGCTAGCGAGGCATTTGGTTAGAGGTTTCTGACGAGGAATTGGCTTTACGCCCTGGAGCCCTGGGATAGGGACGGACACTTTAAGAGTTACCGGCACATGGCTGGTAGCTGAAGTCATGAGTGGGTCTGGATGGACCGGGCAGGGTTAGAAATAGACCAGGGGCAGACTATGTAGGCACTCCAACATGTAGGAGCTAGCCGAGGGGTTGCGCAAGATGGTTAGAGAATCAGACACTGAAGTGTCAATGTGGCCAGGGGAAGGGGTAGTTTCAAGGCTAATAGTCTGGTCCCCAGTGACAAATGTTGTACACAGGTTCAATAAAAAGGAAGTTGGGGGGGGGACACAACCAAATGATTTAGGGAATTTTGAAAGCCACAGGTGACCTTTGTCAGGCTCACCTCTTAAAGTGGGCACCAAAGTTGGTTTGCAGAAGAAAATGAGTGGCAGATTAAGACACGGATGTGATAATAATGAGAACGGGGCTTTACCTCCCCAAGAGCTGGGCTGTGAGGCGGTGGGGACTGGAGGCAGACTGGATCAAGTGTTTTGAAATTTTCCGTGTTTTTAAAAATGTATAAATTTGTTTGCCATGATTAAGGGCCGTGGGAAGATGCTGCTAGAAGGAGCCTGAATGTCCAGGAGAGGGAAGAACCTGGGAAAAGCCACTCTTGGATTGGACATAGAGGGAAACCGTCCTTGAGGCCAAAAAGATAATCGAAATCTCTACTGGAAACGTGTTTTCAAAGGGCGAAAGGAGGTGACTTGCCATTATGGAGCCCTCCCTGCGAGCCAGTCCCTTCCCCTAATTTAAATGTAGTGGTCTAATTGGAAGACACACTAGCCGGGTTTCTTTCCACGAATCCGTTTATCATTAAAAACGAATAAAAGAAGTATTCCCTCAATCTTAACTCCTCTTGCAGATGCTAAGCCAGCTGCAGTGTTTTCAACGTCACAAAGAATAAACCACCCCTGGAGCAGCTGGTTCAGGAGCGGCTCTGGGCTGCAGTTATCTCCCTTGTTCTGTCGAAGTCGGTTACTGTCCAGCGCGATTTTGTTCAAGCCTCAGCGCCCAGAGGAGGGGAGGTGCCTGCAGCGCGGGCGGCCGGCGTTCGGCGGGAGGCGGGCGCGGGTTGCAGGAGAGGGAGACGCGGAGAGGGGCGCTGGAGGCTCTCCCGGGACTCGCGGCCACCGTCGCTCCCATCGCCAGCGCGTCGGCCGGCCCAGCCCGGGCTTTCCCCGTCGCTCCCGGTCCTCCCGACAGCGGCTAGGCGTCCGGCCCCCGGGGGAGGCCGCTCCGGTCCCCACTGCCACCCGGTGCCCCTGACCACCCTGCAGCCGCTTTCGGTTCCGCGCCTTATAAGGCCTGACAGGAGGGTCACGTGCGCCCCGGGCCGCCCGCCGGGAGGAGGGGGCGGCGGGGGGGAGGGGCGGGAAGCGGGGAGGAAAAGGGGAGGGAGTCGGGGGCGGAGGAAGGAGCTAGGGGCGGATTCTGCGGCGGTGGGAGGCGGTGGCGGCGGCGGCGGCGGCGGCAGCGGCAGCGGCGGGGAGCGGACCGCTCGGAGCTGGACCGAGGAGGAGAAGGAGGTGGAGGTGGAGGAAGGGACCGGCGCGGGGGCGGGAGAGCGCAGCGCGGCGGAAGCCGGAGACCGCGGGAGGGCCGGTGGCCGGCCCCGGGCGGGAGCCGGGGCGGCGGCGGCAGCAGCGGCCGAGAGGACCGCGGCGAGGAAAGCGCATCCAGCGGCCCCGGCGGCGGCGGCGGCGGCGGCGGGGGCCCGGGTCCGCGCGCCCGGGCGGCCGGCGGGCACGGGCTGGCGCGATGGAGCCGCAGCACGTGCGCCCCGCGTCCGGCGCCCGCAGCCCGGCCTGGGAGGAACCGGTGGGTACAGCGCCCGCGCCCGCCCCCTCCCACTTCTCCTCTGCTCCCCCCCGCCCGGGCCGGGTTCCGTTCAGGAAATGGCCCGGGATGAGGTCCCCAGCTGCTTCCCACCCGGGACAGCGCTTCCTCCGCCGCCCGGGCTCCTCCTCGCGCGCCGCCCGGAGCGCCTTTGTCCGGGCCGGCCGAGGCTCTCCCCCAGGGGCCGCGGGCGAGCCACTGACCACGGCCCTCCAAGGACCGTTTTCCGTGCTTCATCGACTTCGCAACTTTTTCCTTGATTTCGGAGCGTGGAGGGTGGGTAGGGAGGGGGCAAAAAGAAGCCCAGACTGGGGGTCAGCGTGCAGGGCTCGGAGGAGACAGGTCTTGCCTCTTGAGACCGCGCCCTGGGCGGTCACCTGGGCGCTGCAGGTTCCTAAGGAGCCGCGCTTGGCGAGGCGGATCGCAGCTAGAAGCCGGGAACCACGCCTCCGCCTCCTGCTCGCCGCTAAAGCCCCGGGCTTTTCTAGGGTTCGAGGGGGTTGCCAGGGATGAAGCGGGAAGCTGACCTCGATTTCGCTTAGGATTTCGCTGCCCGTGAAACGCGGAGGTTGGGCAGTTTGGGGGACCGAAAGTAACGTGGGCATGTGCATTGTGTGTGCGCGGGTAAGGAGCAGGAGGACGGGGGAATTGGGGGCTTGGGATTTGTTCCCTCAAACTCCTTCAACTTCCTCTCTTCCAACTCAGAGAGTCAGAACCATCTCACATCCCTCCGGTGATTCTAGCCCGAAATCCCCGTCTCACTCAGAGCTCTGTAATCCTGTGTGGGCTGCCTTTTCCCTGGCATCGAATTTTGGCTCTCTCCGCCCTGCCTCGATGTTTGCTGTTCCGTCTTGGTTGACATTCTTGAACCTATTTGGAAAACCGCGTCCGAAATTTCTGGCCTCACCAGTGTTCTGTTCAACACGTTCGGATGCTCTTTTCCCAGGAACTCCGAGGATCTGCTCAGGCTGGCCCCCTGCCTGTTGAGAGCTTCTAGGTCAGGTGCCAAGCTTGGTTCCCCCTTTTCTTTTCTAGTATGTACCCTCCCAGCTCCTTTGCCAAAGTACATTTCTCTGCCTTCTGTTTCCCGACCTTTCAGGAGTGTCCTTAAACTCGGATCCATCTGTATCTGCAGCTGTCTTTGCTTTTGTCAATTTGAACATGTTGTTAGGTTGCCCATCTGCTCGTATTTCTTCTATTGTGGTTATTACTGGGGATTAAGTTTATTCTTGAAATTAAAAATACAGTTCAGTTTGGGAGTTTAAGTCAGCGATAACTGAGAACTAAATTCAGGGACCTGTTTTTGTAACTTTACTTTTGAGCTCTTTTCTATGAAGTCCTTGTTGAACTTGGATACTTAAAGTCAACACCAATTGCAATGAAAAATACCCACTTATATGTATTTCACTTGAGGGTCTTGATGCCAGAACCACTTGGTACGTGGAAAAATAGAGAACGGCGTTTTTATTTTTGCTTTGCTTAAAGTTACAACATGAAAATGCTTGTTTATTAGCCTTTAAAACTAGAGCCCGAATGGAAATGTGTTAATGAGTTGTGACACTTTATCCAGACTGCAGAACTCTCCAAAAAAAAAGTGAGGTTTATATTCTGTACATACCGGAAGGCCTTTTAATTTATTCAGCAGGTATTTCATATAGCACCTACTATGTTCCAGGACTGTTGGCTATAGCATTTAACAATACAGGCACAAATCCTTAAGTCCTCACTGAGTGTTCATTCTTAAGTAAACAGAATGTCTTGTGTCAGAGATGTGAATAGTTTAACTTCGGAGACCAGACAAAACAAAACAAAGCAAAAACCTTTCTTGATCTTAGGTATGTGGCATAAAATGCTACTTTTGACAAAGTGATTGTATTTGAAACCCTGTGGCCGCATGTCCGACCCACAGTAAAAGATAAGTTATCTAAATTACTGAAAAATGGTGTGTACAAGAGAAAAGAATGGGTAAGGGAGGGGAAATAGGGGATTTAAGTGTTAATTATTTCAGACATGTGGAGGAGTTAAGAGAGGAAAAATCAGCTTCATCTAAGTATGTTTGTGGGACAGTTTTCCTTTCAAAACAAGTTTCATCAAAATCAGGGATTCTTGAACTTCTATTGGATCAGTGATCCCTTTAAGAATCAAATCAAAGCTATGGACACTTTTTCTCTTTCTCCCCCAAAGGTACCTATGTGAAATACACATAAAAATTTAATAACCTTTCAAGGGAATCACAGAGTTCCCATCGCCCAGTCTATGGACCCTCAAAGACCTTGGATTAAGAACATCTGTTTTTCAGGAGTTGGCATATAAGGCAATGTCAGGTTCAGTCCTGCGGCTCAGGTTCAGTCCCTGGCCTGGGAACTTCCGCATGCAGCCAAAAAACAAAAAACAAAAAAACAAACAAACACCTGCTTTGATCTGGACTCCATTTTGCAGTCATTTAAAATGTGGTCTTTGAATTCAAATTTAGGCAACTTTAATACTTTACCGTGAAAGTATGCTCATTTACATTTATGAAAAGGAATTTTCAATATTGACCAGGCAATATTCATATCACACAGATCCTGTTGTGCTATCCCTTACTGTATACAACAGCATACATGGATGAATTTAATTCCTTATTCTTTATTGCTGGACCCCCAAACATGTGGTTCTACATGGAACTATTCAGACAGAAGAGCAAACACAGTAGTATCAGGAACTGATGCTGAGGAATAGTATAAAGAGAATGGCACCTCTAGATTGAAATGTACCCGTGTCTGGAGCTGAGAGGCAGCTGCTAGACGTCATGCCATTCTTTGTATTTGGAGATGAAATGAGGTTATTTAGTTAAGTGTGGGTATTTAAATAAACTGTTAGCCTGTCATTACTCCAGCAAGGGCACGGGGCCTATAAGACAATACATGGTAGCAGTCAGGTGTCTGTGTATTTTCTTTAATGCTAGTTTCAGAATGTAATCAAATCAGTGGACATAGAGGCACTACCTACATGTCTAATTAATTAAAAACTATTTTGGTGGTGGGAATAGGTAGGTAGGGAGATAGTAAGCTGAGCAGCCCTTACTTGTAGATAATATCCTAGAGTATTAGAAGAGTTACTCTTAGGTATATCCTGGGCTAGAAGGTAGTTCGAATTCTAGCCAGAACTAAAAAGAGTATGGAAGTGTTTTTAAAGTAGTTCTGAAACAGTAGAGCGATACTCGAGTGCATTTTACTTTCTAAAATTTTTTCTTTTCCCAAATGATTTTTATCTAGTTGGCTCTGATGAAACAATTCAGAACTACTTGAAAAATTAGGAAGGGAAGCATTTCAAAGGAACAAAGGGCTAAAATAGAAATGAGAGGTTATGAGTGTATTTATGTTGAGCTCTAGAGGACCAACGATTTTTGCCTTAGGTGCAGGGCTGACCTTATTTAGGTACATGTGGTCGATGTCACAATTAATTTTGAAGTCTTTTTTTGTTGCGGTCACACCTAAGGGAATTTTAATAAAATTTCGAATGTTAAATTCTAAGCATAGAGTAGATAGCATGTTATGGAAGTCATTTGAAAGTTTAAATGAAAGCAGATCTGTACCTGTTCAACCTGCAGGGTTCTTTGCATGGTTCCCGTGGAGTAGGAACATGAGTCCCCAGACTTGTTTTTAAAGTGTCTAAGTATTTGAGTTGATCCAAATATAAATGTAGACTTCTTCATGTTTATAATATATTTAACATAAAACCATAGAATATATGGGATTTAAAAGTTGCAAATGGCTATTATACCTCTTTTGTTAGGAGTAGTGATCAATAAGAATGTAATTCAAAATATCTCTACAGATATATTAATATCTAATGTCAATATTCATAAAGTTGTATCCAAAATGAAAATTGGCTATGACCTATACATCTTCAGTATAATAGGTTTTTTTCTTTCTTTTTTTTTTTTTTTTAAATGGGGCAGAAAGCCCTATACAGTAAAAACCTAAATCTCATTCAGTTGTGGCTTCTATTTCCATTTCTTTCTGAATGTAGTGTCTATGTGGCTTATGTCCAAGTTTTTAATAGTGTGTTTGTGATATGATATGTCCCAAACAATGACTTCAAAGCAATAATGATGAAATATGGAAGACACATCTAAGAAATTATTTCAAAATCTGAAAACATCAAGTAAGGAAAAATTCAAGATCTTGTCAATGAAAGAAATACTGTAATGTGCCACATACTTGAAATTTTAGTTGCTATTTTGAGCTATATTAAAATGGCTGCAACTATTAAGCTCTTAACAGTGCTGTTACGTTTTTAAGGGATGTGAGGTGCACTGCAGGTATACCATATACAGACTGATTATTCACTCTGGAAATTTCTAATTTACAGATAAGAGTTACAGAGAAGATGCTAATGGGACAAGCTACTTTAAATTAGGGATTATGTGAAACAATTCCTTAGAAGAGATGATTGAATAAAAGAGTTTTTCATGAACTGCCTTTTGTGGGAAATAAAGTAACATTCCTTCATTTGCTTACATGGTATTTCCCTCTGAGTATGTGCTAGGGAAATTGCAGAGCAGGGGTCATTTATTTAGCATGAGCAGGCTGACACTGGCTCTGCCTTCAAAGTCACAACCAAATTTTCGAACTTGTTCCAGGAGTCTCTGAAGAGCAGGGACAACTGTGAGGTTAATTTTTTATGAAGTAATGAATACCTTTACTTTGAGGTATTAATTGCCCAGCTCTTGCATCTGAAACTATTTTAATATTCTTAAGCAATCAGTGTTTGAATCAGAGTGAGAAGTGTATTCAGTCCTCTTCTTAAAATCGTAGAATAGGCATGGATATTAAACAATGCCTTTTCATTTAATTGCTCTCTGTCCTGATTCTGGAAAATGTTACTTATATAAAACGTTAAAGTCTGACGTGTGCATGGAAACATATGATAATTGACAGACTAACTTTTGTTATATAATGTGGTAAAGTGAATAGACCATTAGAACAAGACACATCTTTAGACTTTGGTCCCAGCTTGTGACTTTGGGCCTCTGTTTCTTTACATTAAAAGAGAGATCTGAGCTAGTTTTATTCTTTCAAATGGCCCTTTGCTATGTGCTTTTATTTATGCTGTCACACACTGGACTTGTCTGTGACCAAACAATTGGGTTGGAATAAAGGTCATTATTTTTTTTTAATTATTTTTTTTTCTCTTCAATAAGTTCCTTCTCAGCAGTATGTTCTTTGCCGATACAGAATCACATATTTACAGAGCCATACGTTTATTTTGCCCAATTCCTTCCCTTCTTCAAGAAGACAACTAAGGCTAGAGAAGTAGCCTCCATCAATCAGTATTAGGTGGCAGCAATCGCCTGTCTTTGCAGATTCAAACTAACCAGCACATTTTACATTTCAATTTAATCTACAGTGTGGATAGACAGTAATATTGGGACTGCGTGTTGTGTCTTAAAAGTCTCTAAGGACTGCGAGTTCTGTCACAGCAAGCAAATTATTGAAAGATTGAAACTAAAAAAAAACAAAAACCAGAACAAGCCAATAGAATCTTAGTTTGGAGGACCCTTTAAAGGTCATGACAACTGAAAAAATTCGATTGAGTCCTGAAGGGCGTGAACACGCTGAAGAGAACCACTGCTTTCCTGAAGTGTGAAGAGGCTCCAGAGTCTAGCAGGGACTTTTTGCCCTACTTAAAAATAAGCTAACACCACTTTGCAATTCTCTGCGAGTGACACGAGGACTCTGTCACTTTAGTCTCTTCTCCCCGGAGCCCTCCCACACCTTGCAAGGGTTCTTTGACGCCAGGCGTGCACAGGGCACCGCAAGGCTGCTGGTCCCCAGTGTCCGCTCTGCCAGCTCGCGGTGACGAGTTGTGAGCGGTGGCTGCCGCCTGTTGATCCCATTTCCTCCGGCTCTAGCCCGGGTTAGGGAGTGGCTCTCCCAGGACTTCCACTGTTTTCGTGCTCAGGCACTGGTGTTTCACACGGCTCCAGTGCATTGTTTTCTTCCAGGCGGTCTCGGTTAGAGCTTCAGCCTAGACATTTATTTGCATTCTGTCCTCTCGGGCTGCTTGTACTCTCTCGTTTCTGCGCTCTCTCCACGCCCTTCCCGGTTTCCTGTTAGCCAAAGGGATCGCTCTTTCTGAACGAAAAGTTCTCAGAGCGGAGTGGAAGCTCCCGGAAAATGCTCTTCTCTTCCGTGTGCGCCGGATGGGGGTGGGGGTGGGCCAGAAACTAAAGGCCACGGGTCGGGAGAGCTGAAAGGACCCGAACCCCAAGGCGGAGGCGGGAGAGGTACGGTTCCTCCGAGAAGGGCTAGGGGATCGGGAGACAGACAAGGGGCAGCGCCCATGCATCTCGGGGCCGGAGGGGACTTTTCTCGCGGAAACTGGGCGGCGAGGCCCAAGTCTCTCTGGAGAGATTCTGGATCCAGGAGGTGGCGGGCGCACCCAGGGGAGTCAGTCGGGAGGAAGCCCTAGGTTCCCTTTCTGTTCCTGGAGCCGTTCCTGCCCCGTCTCCCAGGAATCGCTGGAGGGAACATCGCCACTGCCGGGCCTGCGGGGGTGGGTTGCAGAGGTTTCTCGTCGCCTCTCCCTCCCGTCCATCCCGAGGACCCTAGACCTTAGAGGAAGTGGGAGGTTGCCCCGAGCTTTCTGTCTCTCCCGTCTCTCTACCCGCGCGGGTCGTATTCTGGGTCAGAAACCCTGTACCATCCCGATGCTGGGTGTGCTGGGATCCCAGGCTGGCCTGGGCCCGAGTCCCCCTTGCCCCACATCGGGCGCCGCTCTGGAGGGAACAGGGCACGGGGTCCTGAAGGGCCCCTGCCGGGAGGGCGAGTGGTCCCCGGAGACCCTCCTCCCGCGGGGGCGGCTGGGGGTGGGGAAGATGGCGGCGACTGGGCGCGGGGCCCCGGGCCGGGCTCAGGCAGAGTCCACCCACTGACCGCCGCCGTCGCCCCCGCCGGGCGGTGCTGTGTCCCCGCAGGAGTCAGAGAGGATGGCCGGGGCCGGCAGCCAGCACCACCCTCCGGGCGCCGCGGGAGGAGCGGCCGCCGGGGCCAGCGCCGCGGTCAACCCCGCCACCGCTTCGGCGGGGCCTGGAGAGGATTCTTCTGACAGTGAAGCGGAGCAAGAGGGACCCCAGAAACTGATCCGCAAAGTGTCCACCTCCGGGCAGATCCGGACCAAGGTGAGGCGGGCCGGAGGGGAGCGTGGTAGACGGAGGCGGCGGGGCAGGGAGGAGGAGAGAGAGCGCCGGAGGCGCAGGGAACGCGCCAGGCGATCCCGGGAACGTGGGGCGCTGAGGTGGGGGCGGGGTCTGGGCCAGGGGTGGGCCAGGGGGCGGGGCCGGGGCCGGGGGGGCGGAGCCCGCGGGAGCTGGACCGCGCGCCCTGGGAAGGGATTCCCGGACCGCGCGCTGGGGCCTCCCGGGTGGGCAGGGGCGGAGGGGAAGGGAACCTGGGAGCGTGGGAAAAAAGCCAAAGTGCTGTTTTGAGTTCCCACTCAAGGATCTAAAAAGGAGTGTTTTATTTTTGGTCCTACCTGTCCTGCATTGGTTCGGGAGAGTATGTGCGTTGGGCAGAGCGAGAAGTGCAGGCTGACCAGCCTGAACTGCAGTGAATCTCGCCACCTTTTCTTCCCATGGGTAGCAGTCTCCCCGGCCCACTCTGAGAGGGCGAGTGGGGAGGTGACCTCCGACAGCCCCTGTGCCCCTTTGCTGCCCTTTGGAAGGCAGGAGCCGCTTGGCGACGCCAGTGGTAAATGATGGTCGCAGTTAACCGCAACCTGAGAGGCGCAAACGGCAGACCTTGCGTCGTAGGTTCCCTCTAAGTGCACAGTTCAGGGCTTATCAACACAGCCATGGTTATTTTTAATGATGAAAAGTAACCTTTTTGTGTTACATATGGTGATGAGCATGCCGTGTTACTCTTGTTTCTGATGTCCGTACTGTTGACGCGTGAGGGCTCAAAGTTGAGAGTTTTAATCTGAATATGTATCTCTCAAATGCTTATGACTGAAGGATTATTTATATATTCTAATTTTTATCATACTTTAGAAATAATCACGCGGGGGATCACTGGGGGACTTTAACGAGGGATTTGAAAAGGGAACCAATAAAATCATTGGATTTGTATGCGCTTTAAAAATAAATTTGCAAGTTAATTTATTCTATGTCTATTTTTATGAGAATTTGTTTTCTAAGAATAATAGGCCCCTATATGAAAAGAGAAGTTTTATTGTATGCCTATGGATGCATGTTTGTATTTGCCTGCCTCCTTCTTTTCTAAAATATGTTTGAGTACACACACAGTGTTAACAAGGTTCGCTTAGCTTTTTTTTATTTTTATTTTTTATTTTTTGCTTTTTAGGGCCGCACCCGTGGCTATGGAGGTTCCCAGGCTAGGGGTCGAATCCAAGCAACAGTTCCCAGCATAAGCCACAGCCAGAGCAACGCTGGATCCGAGGCGCATCTGCAGCCAACACCGTAGTTCATGGCAAAGCGAGATCCTTAACCCACTGAGCAAGGCCAGGGATCAAACCCAGCATCCTCATGGATACTAATAGGGTTGATTCACAGCTGAGCCACGAAGGGATCTGTCCCCCCCCCTTTTTTTTTGAATGAAGTGTAGTTGACTTACAATGTTGTTGCTTCATTGTCTAAGTGCACATCTTGTAACACCTTTTGATAGTGAATTTTTAATTTAATGGAATTTGTGATAAGAATATGGGGTTTAATGTATTTTTAAAAGATTAAGGCTAAACAAGATAGCGACTTTCCTAACAGCAAGTGCCTTTAATATTTGATGTCTTAATTTAATGAAAAGTTCACAAAACTGTGTTAATAATGGAGAGAATGACAGGTTTTTTAAAAAGTCATATTTTTATGTGTTCAACCGAAATGATTAAAATTCCATGTATACTTATTTCAAGGTTGACCAGTAAATTTATACAGTTTGGAAGAAAATTTAGAGATTACTCTCATTTGACTTGAGTAAAGTCAAACAACAGATTTATTGGGCACAGCACTAAAATTTGTAGGTTTCTTGAACTCATGGTAATAGTTACAATTATACTCTTTAATTTGATATTATCTGTGGTTTGGGATAAAGCATGTATATAATCCAGAGGAAGAGTAAATTCAAAAGGCATGTTGATTGTTGGTTTTCCATTTAACGTTCTGACAAAAATAGAGCAGAATGTTTTGCCATGATTAGGGATAATTAGTGAGCATTAAATGAAATGTTCCTTATATTTCCAAAGATGTGTGGAGTTCCTGAAACTCTGCCTTTTGTACTAGCTTTTACGAGCGCACACAAGTTCATTAACATTATCATATATGAACACGTGAGATCAGGGCCTAAGATGTGGTTGAAAGGGGAAGGTGGCCTCCACCTTCCTGTCTGTCCCACCCCCAATCCAGACTGTTCATATCTGCTACAGATTTCATGTGTTGCATCTCCTACCACATAAACTGATTCTCAGGCATGAGGGCAAGGGCACTGGGGGGAATTCATAGAATGAGAATTGCTAACTGTAACTGTTGGATTCTCATCAATAAGAATTAAGGGAAAAGATCTTTAGAAAGGGACAGACACTCTTTTGCTCCCTTCCCCAGATGTGTAAGATGCAAGAGCCTGGAGGAGAAGGAGGCCCCGGGACTAGCCCAAGGCCTAGTCATTTTTAAGACCCCAGGAGCAGTTCTTTCTCCTACATCCTGGAGATACATCAAGGGGCCATTAGTTGTGGCAAGTTGTGATTGCTAATGGCATCTTCAATCCTGGTTGTGTAGCAGCCTCGGATGGGGTGTGTGTGTGGCACACGCACATATGTTTACACCCACGTATCTGCAAGCTTACGTATGTTTGCATATATATGCTGTCTTTGGAAAGCATTTATGCGCAGACATACAGAGAGTGAGTTGCACATAGAGGTCATAGTATTTCTTTTCTTCTTCTTCTTCTTTTTTTTTTTTTTTTTTTTTTTTTTTGCTTTTTAGGGGGCTACACCTGTGGCATATGGAGGTTCCCAGGCTATGGGGCTAATCAGAGCAATAGGTGCTGGCCTACACCACAGCCACAGCAACGCCAGATCCTTAACCCACTGAGTGAGGCCAGGGATCAAACCCACAACCTCATGGTTCCTAGTCAGATTCGTTTCCAGTGTGCTGCAACGGGAACTTCCAATATTTCTTAAATGAATGACTGTGTATATATTGTATACATGTAAGCTTCATATATATGGGATTAGGATCACAAAGCTGTTTGTTGTCTAGTTTGGGTTTGGAATGAAAAGCAGCCACTGACTTAAGTAAATTACCTTGTTTGAATCCCGGTTCTTTGTTGTGAATACTGGTTAATATTTTATTTTATTTATTTATTTTTATTTTTGTCTTGTTCTTTTAGGGCTGCTCCTTAGGCATATGGAGGTTCCCAGGCTAGAGGTCTAATCGGAGCTATAGCCGCCGGCCTACACCACAGCCACAGCAATGCCAGATCCGAGCCTTGTCTGCGACCTACACCACAGCTCACAGCAACACCGGATCCTGAACCCACTGAGGGAGGCCAGGGATCGAACCCTCAACCTCATGGTTCCCAGTCTGCGCCACAATGGCAACTCCCTTGTTAATATTTTAAATAATTGGAATGTTAGTGAAGAACTTTAAGTTAATTTTGCATTTGAGACGTATCCAGACTTTTCTCAATTGAAAAAATAATGTGTGCATCTAGTAAGAGGTTCAGATAGTGTGGGGGGATATTTGGTGGTGGAGGGTATCCAGGGAAAAGGACTCTCCCTCTCACCCTAGACCTTGTAGTCTCTGTCTCAGAGGCAGTTGTTGACATGTTCTTGGTGTGCTTCTAGGAAAGTTCTGTGCACAAAGCAAGGAAGGAAAAAAAAAAAAAAATATATATATATATATATACACTTAAATGGGTAGTATTTAAGAAATTCTAAGGGGAACATCATTTATACATCCTGTGTCTTGTTTGGAGGTGTAATGTGGAGATCATTTCCCCAGTGCTTATCTACAGCTACCTCATTCTCTCTAATGAGGCAGAGTATTCTATTCTATTAGGTGGAGCTAAGTGACGTTGCTCTGGCAGTAGCGTCAGAATGGGAGAGAGTAGGGCTGGGGCAAATTGGGACAAGTTGGTCAAAGTGGATGTATTTTCAATTATACAATGAATACGTTCTGAAGTGTTTTTTTTTTTTTTTTGTCTTTTGTCTTTTTAGGGCCACACTCGCAGCATGTGGAGGTTCCCAGGTTAGGGGTCGAATCGGAGCTACAGCTGCCGGCCTACACCACAGCCACAGCAACACAGGATCTGAGCTGCGTCTGCCACCTACACCTACACCTACACAGTTAATGGCAGCGCCGGATCCTTAACCCACTGAGCGAGGCCGGGGATCAAATCCACAACCTCGTGGTTACTAGTCCGATTCGTTTCCACTGCACCACAACGGGAACTCCTGAAGATTTAATATACAGCATAGTGACTGTTGTTAAATACTGTTATGTACTTGAAATTTACTAAATGAATAGACTAAGGATTCTCACCCCCCCCACACACACGATAACTGAGGTGCTGGATATTAACTTAATCGTGGTGCTAGATATTACCTTATACATTTCACAATGTATAGGTCTATGAAGTCATCACATTGTATACGTTATACACAATTTTATTTGTCAGTTATACCTCAGTAAAGCTGGAAAAACGAGTCCAGTAGGGGAAATTTCATATGGTTCAACCTAGCATGTCATCATTTAATGAACCAGCTCTCTATGAAAGGAAATGTGGACTATTTTAAGACAGCGCTCATCTCAGCTTTTTTGCAAGGGGATATGATGACTTTTTAAGTAAAGAATTAATAAGACTGGCATGCTCTTTGAATTAGTGTGGCTTAATACAGTCCTCATGTGCATCTTTGTACCCTCCTCGCATCCGCACATTGTATGCTCTTTGTTCCCCTTTTCATTCCCCATTTTTTCTTCCCGTTTCTTTGTCCTTGCTGTCATCTGTACTATTTTTCTCTTTCTCTGTTTTTCCCTTTTTTTCCTGTGTCTGTATCAGTTAAGTAGAATTTCAGGTAGTTTCAATAGCTACCCAGGTGATAAACACGAGATACTTTTTTTTTTTTTTTTTTGGCTTTTTAAGGCCGCACCTGCAGCATATGGAGGTTCTCAGGCGAGGGGTCCAATCGGAGCTACACATGCCGGCCTCGCCGGATCTTTAACCCACTGAGCAAGGCCAGGGATCGAACCCACATCCTCACGGATACTAGTCGGATTCGTTTCTGCTGCGCCACAATAGGAACCCCAACACTAGACACTTGTATGGCTGCTTCTATTTCCCCAAAGGAACAAAATCGCTTATATACAAATGTTGAAATAGTGGTGACGTGGGCAACCCAACGGGAACTGTAATTCGTCAGATCTCTTTACCCTTGACGGTTCTCTCCGAGGTCTTAGGCCCGTCTCAAGGAGGAGGTTGATTTTGCATTCAGAGTTATTGCTGTAGAGAATTTCACAGGTGCTTACTGGGAATGAGACATTCTGAAATGACATGAGTACAAACTCAGGCCAGCTTGGTTTTGCACTTGGATGCGAAGGACACTTGGCTTGCTCTCTGTTGGCCTGGGAATGCTGTAGTCTTGCATTTTGCAGCGAATGCCTGGAGGAACCTTGGTTAGGTGTGTAGACTAGGATTGTTCAGTCGTCATAAGCCGCATGGTTTACACAGACGAAAACCATACAGATGACTTTTTCTGACATTGACTCATCTTGGCCAAGGTCTTGAAGCTTCAGGTGTCAAAAAAATGCCACTAATTAGGTTATTATGCTCACATGTATTTATTTTTTGAGAGTGATGTGTCCTCTTCCAGGTAGTTTTAATGTCTGTAAATGAGTCTCTAAATTTAGGCAAGACATGCTTTTAAACACAGGAAAGATATTGAGAACTTTGAAGCATTCTGTCTGGGTTAGGCTAGCTATCTCTTTAAGTCTATTGAAAGAATAATCACTACCTTTTTCAATTAGTACCTTGGTTTTACTTTAACATGAAGGATGTGTCAACAACCTCTTATACATTTATGGTAAGGCATAATCACTGTGGAAATATTGATTTGTATTTTTCACTGCTTTATGAGATGCAATTTATGCAATTAACATGTTATCTCTCACCATAAACCTTCCAAAGGTTAGATTAGAGAAGACTTGCTCAGGGTTTTTCAAATTGTCAGTGGAAGCCCACTTGTAGGTCATGATGGTTCGCATCCAGTATTTTAAAACAGAAACAGAACAGGTTAAAAAAATACTGTTTAAAACTTGAGCCACAGCTCGTCATGGAAACATCGGATTAGATAAAGATCCAAACAGGATGGGAAGCAGAATCATGGCCAGAAGATGGTTAAGAAATGTGGATGAAGTAATATTGACACGTTTATTGTTCAGAAACACAACGTGATTGGAGAGGCAAATGGGAATTTTTACATTTTGATACGTGATGAGAATGACGATATCTTGAATTATAAGAATGTTAATTAGTCAGCTAGGTAGAAGTCAGCTAACTTTTTCTGTAAAGAGCCAGGTAGTAAATGTTTTAAGCTTTGTGGGCCATAGAACCTGTGTCAGAATTACTCAGCTCTTCTGTTACAGTGTAAAATTAGCTATAGACAGTACTTAAGTACATGCATGTAGCTGGAATGCGGTATACCTGTGGTTCATGTCTATAGGAGGTATACATGTGGCTATGTTCCAATCAAACTTTATTTAAGGGTCGTGACATTTGAGTATATAACATTTTCACGACTGAAAAATATTCTTGGGAGTGCCCACTGTGGCTCAGTCGGTTATGAACTGGACTAGTATCCATGAAGATGCGGGCTTGATCCCTGGACTGTTCTGTGGGTTAAGGACCTAGTGTTGCAGTGAGCTGTGGTGTAGGTTGCACGTGTGGCGTGGCTGGGATCCCATGTGACAGTGGCTGTGGTGTGTGCCGGCAGCTGCAGCTCCAATTCGACCCCTATCCTGGGAACCTCCATATACCGTAGGTGTGGCCCTTAAAAAGAAAAAAAAAAAAGGCATTTAAACATATAAAACCCTTCTTAGCTTGTGGGCTGTATACAATCAGCTACTGGAAGTATATGGCCGACAGATTTGTCTTGAGGGCCCTAGTTTTCTGATCCCTTTTCTAGGTGATGGAAAATGATTTGTAAACCACGGCAAAGTTAAGGTGCTGCTAAATGCGATCAGCGCATGTAAGGGACCAAATAAAGCTAGATTTCAATCCATTTAAAAATCTCATCTTTGTAGAACATTTTATTTTTAGCCTGGTTTGCGTCTTTGCTTCCATTTTAATGTGAACTAAATATAGACTGGAAACTCTGAGTCTTGGTACAGTAGTATATGGTATAACAGCTTTCTTTCCATTTTGATTACACGTTAAACATGATATCCCATTATTAAAGATAAGAGACATAATAAATAATTGACTAACGCTTTATGTATAACTTAAGATGCATTATTGGAAGGTGTCTAAATTTAGAAAGCTTTCCCTTCATTTAAGCTTGCATGTTTGCTGTTGTGGTGGGAGTGATGAAAGGTTATATGAAACTACTATTGTAAATGACTCCGGGCTTCTTTCTGTTTCCAGGGCACAGTGTTTCACTCATATTGGATTTGTTAGGCTTTACTTGTTCAGGAAATGTGTTTATAAGCAAAGGTTTTAATTAAAGAGAGTTTGTTTTAGGTCTAAGAATAGACCTTTGAAAAAGACCATGACGTGTTGGTCCATTGCATTTTTCCCTTGGCAAATTAGTTTGGTTTGGTTGGGTATGGAGTCGTTTTCTCTGTGAATATTTAGTTACTGGTGACACAATTGTATTTTTGATTTGGTGAAGTGGCTTAAAATGGTCAATAACCATTGTGGATAGTAGCGTCCACTTAAAATGCGCTGTACATTGTTTCTATTTTAGATTGTCACTCATTTTTTTCAAATGAACATATGTGGCAATAATTCCCCCCTCCCCTTTTGTAAGAAGGATATTTGGAAGATTCCTTAGCTTTCTTGTTTTACACCAAGGAAATATGATTGACTTTATCATGTATGGAGCAGAAATCCCTAAGCTTCTCACTGAGACTATTAGGGCTTTCTCAAACCACCAGATGTAACTTCGTGTAATAAAGCTTTTTTATATAAGCTTGGGACATTTATGTTAGAAATTTAAAAATACCTTTCTCCTTAGCGTTTCAGTGTTTACAGAGCAGTTTTATATGCACGATCTCATTTAACAGTTGCTGAACATGATCTGAATTTTACAAATGGTAAAAAGCAAGACCACGTTTGAATATCTGCCGAGTAAATGGCAGGCCTGGAACTCCAAAGCAGGACTTGGGATTACTGTGCCATTATTCCTTGGCACAGGGGAACAGTGAGTGGCTTCCAAATAAATGTCTTCTTTCAAGTCCCATGAGCTTCTTGGAGTTTTTAAACATTTTTTATTATAGTTGATTTACAGTGTTCTGTCAATTTCTGTGGTATCGCGAAGGGACCTAGTTATACATGTATGTACATGCTTTTTTTCCGCATTATCCTCCATCACATTCCATCACAAGTGGTTAGACACAGTTTCCCATGCTGTGCAGCAGGATCTCATTGCTTATCCACTCCAAACGCAATAGTTTGCATTGACTAACCCTCGGTTCCATCCATCCCCCCGCCCTCCCCCTCTGCAACCCCACGTCTGTTCCCTTGACATCTGCAGTGTACAAGAGCGTATGTATGAGGCTGTCCCCTCACTTCTCCACCTGTCTCCCCATCTCCCTCCGCTGAATTCCCCCTCCTCTCCCTTCCCATCTCTCCTCTTCATTCATTTAATCTGGGAGCATATCTCTCACCAACATTTTAGGTTTTCCTAGTCCCTTTTTTTTTGCACTCGAATCCCACGTTTTTAGTGTGCTTCTTTGAAAAGTGAACGTCGGAATAAAACATTTCAGCTGAAATGTGTATCCGTTTTAATTCCTGGTAGCCAAATCATGGAAGGACTTTGAAAGCATCTCTAGAAGGACGCCTTTAGAAGAAATGCTTATAAGTCTCTGACTCTTCAAATAGATTTTCAAAGAAAACTGTTAGTTTCACTTTTATAAGGTAAGATGCTATTTTTAAAAGGTCATGATATAGCGTTAAAAAGAATTATATAACGTACTTTTCCACTTGGCCTATTAAGGCATAGTTGAGGAAAAAAACATGAGTAAAATTTATTTTTAACTAGCTAAGGAGTGATTTTGACATTTTTAGGCCCCAGTTTTCTCCATCTGACTCTTTTATTTAGATAAGAAAGTGCCAGGGTGTATACCTGAACAGACATGCTGTTTTGAATCGGATTTTTTGCACAAACTCATACAGCCCTTTAAAATTATGTTATTATATACATATAAATGGATATATGCCATCTCTGTGGTTTGCGCATCAGCTTCAGAACCAGAACATTTTCAACACTGCATATCTACCTGTGTGCGCCTTCTCTTTTTCACTCCTCAGTTCATTCAGAAAGATATTTGTGGAGTTCCCGTCGTGGCGCAGTGGTTGACGAATCCGACTAGGAACCATGAGGTTGCGGGTTCGGTCCCTGCCCTTGCTCAGTGGGTTAACGATCCGGCGTTGCCCTGAGCTGTGGTATAGGTTGCAGACGCGGCTTGGATCCCGCGTTGCTGTGGCTCTGGCGTAGGCCGGTGGCTACAGCTCCAATTCGATCCCTAGCCTGGGAACCTCCATATGCCGCAGGAGCGGCCCAAGAAATAGCAAAAAGACAAAAAAAAAAAAAAAAAAAGAAAGATATTTGTGATGTCTAAGCACTGTCACGGTGCCAGGGGTAGAGCCATAAACAAAAAACAAAGTGGACAAAAACCTCGGCCCTCATGGAGCCCCCATTTTAATGCAGGGAGCATTTATAAACTTATAAATATGGAAAATGCATAGTATGTTAGAAGATGAGAAGGGCTGTGAAGAAAAAACAGGCAGGAATGGCAAGTGGAGTGGGGGTGGAGGCGGGCTTCCTGAGAAGGTGACCTCTGAGCAATGACCTTGAGGGAAGGAGCCGTGGAGACCTCTGGGGGGGAGAGCCTCCAGGCAGGAGGCACAGGGGCTACAAAGGCCAAGGGACAGAAGCCACAAGGAGGGGGTCAGTGAGGCTGAAGTGGGGTCAGGGGATGGGAGTGGAGGAGAAGCAGGTAGAAAGCAGAGGAAGTGAACAGTGTTGACAGTGAGATGCGTAGAGGAAGGTTCATTGCCTGGGCTTCATGGATTCCCGAGCATGGATGGGCGTCAGAGGGGCCCCCAGATTTTATGTCCACACGTATGCCTCTTGGAAGACTCACCCTACTGATTTATAAAGGGGAATTGCAGGCCAGACACGAAAAGATAGATGAAAACACACACACACACACACAGTTACCATCTGTTATCAGTGTCATTTGGAGAAATGCTGAATTTAGGAGTGGGTTCAATGAAGGGAAAGGAGAAGCCGCATTGGACAGCAAGGTTCCTTGGAGCTGTTAGTGTGTCAGGGTCGCTTCTCAGCCATTCCTTGTACTATTGGGTGACCTTCTCCGGTTACTCATCCTGGCAGAGAAAGAAGGTTGTATTCCTCGATATCCGTGTTTCCCCTGTCTTTCCTGGCCCACTGTCAGACCGCATTTATACCCCCCACCCCCCGGGTAGGAGTTTGGGCCAGTGGAGTATGCGTGGCCGGGATGATTGTCACTTGGCCTCTAAATTCATCTGTTGGACTCTCCACGCTTTGTCCCTTCCCTTACCTGCCAGACAGATGTAGATTATCCAGTGGAGCAGAGCCTCTGTGCTCCTGCCCCCAAACCTCACTGGCCAGATCCGGTTGTGCCACAGAAGGGAAATGCACTTTTATTGTGTTACGTCCCTGAGAGTCAGGGGTCGTTTGCTGCAACAGTTAGCATACGCTGACCAATTTCATCTCTCTGAACTTCAGCTTTCTCATTTGCAACATAAGTGCAGTGATTCCTACCTCGTTTGGTAGTGATGATTAAAGAAAATACACAGGAGTTCCCGTCGTGGCGCAGTGGTTAATGAATCCGACCAGGAACCATGAGGTTGCGGGTTCGATCCCTGCCCTTGCTCAGTGGGTTAAGGATCTGGCGGTGCCATGAGCTGTGGTGTCAGTCGCAGACTCAGCTCGGATCTTGCGTTGCTGTGGCTCTGGCGTAGGCCGGTGGCTACACCTCTGGTTGGACCCCTAGCCTGGGAACCTCCATATGCTGCGGGAGCAGCCAACAAATGGCAAAAAGACAAAAAAACAAAAAACAAAAAATAAAGAAAATACACAGTGTGCATCCATATCCTTCATTATTATCATTATTAAAAACTGGTAGAAAATCCTAATAATGTAGTTCTTCCTGATACATGTGCCTTCTAAATATAACAATCAGTAGGCATTTAGACCACTGTCCTTTGTTGACTGTTTATTTATTTTGCTTTTTGGGGGCCACACCCATGGCATATGGACATTCCCAGACTAAGGGGTTGAATCAGAGCTACAGCTGCCGGCCTACAGCACAGCCACAGCCACGCCAGATCCGAGCCGCATCTGCGACTTACACCACAGCTCATGGCAGCACCGGATCCTTAACCCAGAGTGAGGCCAGGGATCGAACCTGCATCCTCATGGATACTAGTCAGATTCGTTTCTGCTGTGCCATGATGGGAACTCCCATAATACATTTTCGCATAAACTCTTAGACATTACCCATGACTCATGAGATGACATCCGAATTTCTTAACATGATTTAGTAGCTCTTTCTCAATTTAATGCTAAGCTACCTTTAAATTCATTTAATCAGTATTTCTTGAGTGCTATTTTAAGTGCCGGAAAGGCAAAATAACATTAAAAGGCAAACTTCCTAGAGCTTCTAGTCTATTGAGGAGGAAGTTAATAAGCATATCAGCAAATACACATCAGATGTTCACAAATATAGGGAAGGACAATAAAACAGAGTCAAGGGAGAGCGTGGGTGAGGGAGCCGTGTGCATATATGCACGTGTGTAAAGTATTTTGGGTGCATCAGTCCAGGAAGGCCCCTCTTTGATGCAATATTTGAACATCTGAATGAGGTGACCATGAGCCATGCAGATGACACCTGGCGTCAGAGCTTACCAGGCCTCGTCGGGATGGTCGGTGCCATCCTGTGGCCCGTCCCACCAGACTCCTCTCTGCTCCCAAAGGCCGGCAGGTGTTGGCTGCAGGTGTTTTTTAGTGTTGTCCTCTCTACTCAGCATGCCTTCTCTTACCTGTTTCTCTGCCTGATTTATTTTATGTTATTATTTCCCCACATTTCTGAAACCAGTTGAGGTGGTGTAGATTCAATACTGTGTGTCAAGCTTGGGGAGAATGCAGGTAGGTTTATGAGACCAAGAGGAAGCTCAATGGGTTAGTCTATAGAGCAAACTCTCTCTCTCTCTAAAATATTATATATTAATGTTACCTAATAACATATGTATTATATAATATTGCATAATATATTTTATATAATACTAACATGTGTATACTATTATATATCACACAAGATATGATATGTATTATATATAATACACATCACACAAGATATGTATTATATAATACATATCATACAATAATTATACATTATGTTAAATATTATATGCTATATATAGTTATACTGTAATATATATACAGTAATTATACTGTTACATAATATATAAACATATATATGTATACTCTTATATATATTATAAGAGCAACAGGTGTCTATAATGTCTCCCCTTGTGTGGTTCAGACACACTCCAAACTGCAACTCTGTGGCAGTAGTTCTGTAGGGGATTTAAGTAAGAGAGTTTTAGTTACAGTTTAAATCCAGCCCTAAAATTCAAAATATTTTTGAAGATTCCATAAATGGCATCTACTTCAAACACTCCTCCCATGCAACTGAGCGTCTGCTGAAATATTTTCAAAATATCATAAAATCTCAGGTTATCTCCTATTGTTACTTATTTATTCAGGTATGATTGATAAGAGGGGATTAAGTGGTATGTTCTTAGCTAGTACGGAAAGACAAATCTGATGTTTCTCGTTGGCTTTCAACTTCACATCTCTAAGAAAATGATTCTACAACTAAGTTTTTAAAAATATGTTTGCAGTGTTTTATGAGTGCAGTACAGAATATTAAAAACATATGCATGTTTTAGGATTATTAGGGGAAGAGTGTTGACCTCATGGACCTTGGGAAAGGTCTTTGGGACACTTTGACAATTGCTATGTTTGCACAATGTATCTGGACCAATTTTTTTTTTTTTTTTTTTTTTTGGAGAGAGAGTACTGTGAGGCTGTCTGGAGGAAGAGCAGAGCAAACAGAGGGGAAAGCACATGCAAAGGCCCTGAGGTAGAAATACACCTGATACAGTCCAAGAATATTAGTGAAGAGGCTGGAGCAAAGTGAGGGAGGAGGGAGTGAGTAGCAGAAAAGACCCCAAAAGAGGTCAGGGGGACAATAGATATGTTGTGGCGATTTCCATAAGATAATATGCATATTTAGCATGTGACTGGCACATAATTAACACTTAATAGATGCTAGTTATCATAGTAATATTAAAGGAACAGTTGCAAATTTGATCTTTAAAATAAAAACAGCCTTTAAAACAAACTCTTTAGCAATAAAAAAGAAATTAATCCATAGCTGGAGAGGGATCAAGGAATCAAGTGAGGGCTTTTTTTGGTTTTGTTTTTAAGTGAAATGATTTTTTAGGAGAACGAAGGGAACGTCGAAGGTCTAAAGAGAATAATCCAGTTGAAAAGGAAGACGAGGTGAGGCAGAAAAGGGAGGGAAAAATTCCTGGAGTACTGTTCTTAAATACTCGAGGCACGATGGGATCTTGCGAGGACCTGGTCTCTGCTGGGAGCAGGGTGGCTTCTCTGTAGTATCCAGTCTATGCAGGGGGTAAGCGCTTCTGGATGTTCTAGTCTGATTCTTTGACTTTTCTTAGTGGAATGAGAAGCGGGGTCAGCAGCTGAGCATCAGTGTGGCAGAGAAGATGTTAGTGGTCTGAGATGAGAGGAAAAGTCAGAAATGCTTGAGTGGGAGAGTGGAAGAGTGAACGGAATAGAGAGATACCATGTCAATATCCAGTGGTGTTTAGGGTTCACTTGAAGTGAGGGGCCATGAGTTTGAGGTCGGCAGTGTCAGCCTGGTGTGGGGCCATGTTTGGCTTCATGGGTGTCAGTAGAGATTTGGGTTAAAGCAGGATTGTGGTTTGTCTCAGTAAGTGTGGCAAAGCCAGAGGGAACAGGGAGATGGGGAGTGGATGACAAAGGAGAGAGCACCATGACAGGCTCTGGGACTTATGGTGAGTAGAGAATACGTGCTTGAAACATGTCCTACGGAGCAAGCGTGGGACCCAGCAGCTAAGGATGGGTGGGCGAGAAAAATCATTGCAAAGACTTACCCTCGAGTTGTTCAAATTGAGAAAAGAACAAGAAGAAAGAAAATAAAGACTATCCAAAGAAGCCATCCCATTTTAATTTGTTTAAATATGCTTTGCAGCGGCATCAATCATAGGTTTTCTTGAGGAAATCTCTAGATCACGTATGCACAGTTGGTGTCCCTCCATGACCAAAGTACAGAGACTCTAGAACAGGAAAGAAAAAGTTCCTCAAAGAACTAAATCGATCTGGTTTGGAAAAGCCCTGAGCTCCGTGTCTGGCACACAGTAAGTGCTGATCTATGGTAGCTGTATTATTCAAGCATCTCGAGGGGAATGGCACCTTTTCAAGAGAGTAACCTCTGTGCTTCCAAGGGTATACATGAATGAGGCGTTAGAGAAGTCTTCAGTCATAGTGAAAAAACTCCCATGCGTACTGTGCCTCTGGCATGCCAGAACTCAGAGCTGTTGGACTGTAAACCTTTCCTTGGGAAGTTGACAGAGATTTGCTCATAAATCTCATTACGATTCCACGACCCGGAGGCAGGACTTGGAAGGAGGGGATTCAGCTTTCCCCTGGTAACACTTCTACCTTATCATCATCCACCC
Source organism: Sus scrofa (assembly GCF_054392235.1). Classification (NCBI taxonomy): domain Eukaryota; kingdom Metazoa; phylum Chordata; class Mammalia; order Artiodactyla; family Suidae; genus Sus; species Sus scrofa. The sequence continues at coordinate 25,416,688 of NC_139393.1, read as the reverse complement.
CGGTCAAAATAGTTCTCAATGATTTCCGTGTGAGTGTTCATTATCTTTCCCCTCCTCTAAAAAAAAAAAAAAAAAATTAAGTAAGAAAAGCCCTCTAGCTTGTTGGATCAGGCTTCTTCATTCTCTTTGGTTTAGGAGCAGGAAAGTAGATATGATAAGGGACATGAAAAAAATTCTCCTCCAGGCATTGTTACCTTAATGGCCTTAATATACGTGGTATAATTGAGAGGCTGGAATGAACAGGAAGTGTTCTCATGTGCTGGGGTTTCTTGTCAGGGCAAACTGAGCATGTGCGACGCATTCCTTGGGAAATACGTGGGCAAAGGACTGGGTTCCTATGTGAGCAAGTAAGAGAAGCAGCAGGGAAAGTCTGGATTGTTGTCGTCATTGTGAGCCCACGTATAATACCTACAGGCTGGTAAAGCCTGGGACTTCGCTGTACACTTTCATTCCCCGTCTGTCACACACTATGAGCATGTGATACATAAAATATTTAAATTATTAAGCAATGTTCCCATGCCGATGGCAGCCTTATTCACAAGAGCCAAAAAATGGAAGCCACTCAAGTGTCCATGGATGGATGAAGGGCTAAACAAAATGTGCTCTTGGGAGTTCCCATGTGGCTCCGTGGTAATGAACCTGACCAGTAGCCATGAGGATGTGCGTTCGATCTCTGGCACCGTGCAGTAGGTTAAGGATCCCGTGTTGCTATGACCTGTGGTATAGGTCACAGACACAGCTCGGATCCCGCCTTGCTGTGGCTGCGGCGTACTCTGATTCGACTCCCAGCCTGGAAACTTCCATATACCGCAGGTGCAGCCCTTTTTTTTTTTTTTTGCTTCTTAAAGCAAAAAACAAACAAAATGTGGTCTCTACATACGATGGAATACTAGCTCAAAAAAGGAAAGAAAGTCTGACACATGCTACATCATAGATGAGCCTTGAAGACATTCTGCCAGGGGAAATAAACCAGCCACATAAGGACAGATGCTGTATAATTCTACTTACATGAAGTCCTTAGACTTGTCACATTTAGAGAAACAGAAAATAGAATGGTGGGTTCCAAGAGCTGGAGGGGGTAGGGAATGGAGAGTTGGTATTTAATGGCTATAAGGTCTCAGTTTTGCAAGATGAAGTAGTTCTGTGGGTGGATGGTGGTGATGGTTGCACAACACGAGTGTACTTAATGCCACGAAACTGTCCACTTAAACACGGTTTAGATGGTAAATTTTATGTCACGTGTATGCCGCAATTAAAGCCAATTATATAGCAAGCTTCATAGAAGTGACCCACTCGACGCTAAAATAATCATACACACATTTTTTAGAGAGATAAAAGTGAAACGAATTCAAGGAATATGCAGAACATCAAGAAAATTAGGAAAATGTCAGGAAAACTGTGAAACTTTGATGCGGGACAAAGAGAATTTGAATGAATGCTCTAAGTTGTACCTAATTTATCTGTAAATTTTACTCAGTTACAAGTACACTTGCTCTTGGGATTTTGGCTTACTGAAATGATCTGAAAGGTCATGAAATAATCTAGTTACACATTAAAAAGGAAGAGTCGTGAAGAAGGCTTTAGTCAAAGAGATCTAATTAAACAACACAAAGCTACACAAAAATTAATATGGCTTTGATATGGGAATACACTGAGAGATTGTTGGAACAGAATAGAAAGTCCAGCAGCTTGTCCGTAAATACGTAAAAATACATTTTACAATACAGATAATATTTCAGATGAGTGGTGAAAAAGGTCAATTGCTCAATAATTCCTCTTGTGGCAACGAACTTACCAATTCATTAAAAAAACCAGAAGCCCAATCCTTAAGACTTACCTAGGCTTTTAATTTGTTTTATTTAATAAATTGATTACAGGAGTTCCCATCGTGGCGCAGCGGAAACAAATCCGACTAGGAACCATGAGGTTGCGGGTTCAATCCCTGGCCTCGATCAGTGGATTAAGGAGCCAGTGTTGCCATGAGCTGTGGTGTAGGTCGCAGACGCGGCTCGGATCCTGCACTGCTGTGGCTGTGGCTTAGGCTGGCGGCTCTAACTCCAATTCGACCCCTAGCCTGGGAACCTCCATATACCACAGGTGTGGCCCTAAAAAAAAAAAAAATAATAATAATAATAATAATTAAGTAAAAATAAATAAATACATTGATTATTAAATCTTAAAATTTTGATAATAAAAAGCCTTGGTTATTGATAGCATTTCCAAAACGTATTTGAACAAAAAATCCTGAGCAAATTATGTTTATAAGCATGTCAACTAGAAATGCTTTGTGTGCGGAACCACTGGAATTTAATTTGACATTATCAGACAAAATACATGACCCAGGCCAGTAATGATATACATCAAATGCAAATGTGAGTGAATTTCCGCCTTTGCAGTACCGTGGGTCAGAAATCAGACTTTCCACTGTCTGGCAATCTTCAGTACTCGCCGACGTCAGTTTCTAATGTAACACAGCATTTGATGTAGTTTTTCACAAAATAAACAACACGACATGCATCTGCTTAACATTTTATATTATGGATCCTCGTTGTTCACATGGATTCTGTATTTGCTCATTCACCTTCTTGCTAAAATCTATCTGTAAGTCCAAAGTTGGTGCTTGTGGTGCTTTTGTGTTCATTCGCAGACATGCATAGAGGGGTGGAAAATTCGAGTTGCTTCACATCCATGTCCCCAGCCGAGACTGAGCCAGGCAACAACCTGCCTTTCCATACAGTAAACCTGTGGCCTTTTTGTGATCTATTTAGTGAGGTATTTTTTCACAGGTTTGTGCTTTCTCTTGGTGATGTTGCTGTTTGAAAGGGCCCCCACGTGTAGTGCCCAAATGCTGTCTCTAGTTCCTAAAAGCAAGAAGGCTGCAATGTGCCTTCTGAAAAAAATACATGGGTTGGGTATTCAAGTTTGAGTCATAGCACTATTGGCAGAAGTGCACTGTTAGCGGGCCAACAATATATATTAAAAGAGATACACATAAAGTTATGTTGATCATTTGATGGAAAGGCTCATAGGAAATTAACCCTGCACCCCCCGTGAAGCTGTGGGTCAGTATTTGCTAATTCAGGGTTCACAGTGACTTTTTTTTTTTTTTTTGAATTTAGAGTTTTCTTCTTTGTTTTTGTTCTATTCAGTTTTTATATTTTAGAACAATTTTTACTGAGGTGTAATGAATTTATCACATGTTTCTTTCAGGTACGTATGACAGGATTCATTATTTCAGTGTATTTCGAAGTGATCGATCATAATAAGTGTAGTGAACATGTCACAATGCACAGTTACAAATTTTTTTTTTGGTGCTAAGGACTTTTTTTGGCCACACCCACAACATGTTCCCATGCAAGTTCCCAGACCAGGGGTCCAACCCAAGCCACAGCAGCGACTCACGTCATTACAGCGACAATGCCAGATACTTAACTCGCTGATCCACACGGAAACTCTGATAAAACTTTTAACATGTAGTCTTTTAGCAACGTTCATGTATGAAATACAATGTTATTAACTGTATATGCTGTACATCACATCTTTGTGATATATTTATTTTGCAATTAGAAGTTTTTGTACCTTGTACTCTCTTTACCCACGTTGCACATCTCCGTCAACCACCAGTCCGTTCTGTGTAAGTTTGTTTTGTTGTTGTTTAGATTCCACTTAGAAGTGAGATCATATGATATTTGTCTTTGTGTGACTTATTGTACTTAGCACAATACTCTCGAGGTTCTTCTGTGTAGTCACAGATGGCAAGATTTCATTCTTTTTTAAACAGCTGATGGTTGTTTCCATAGCTTGGCTGTGGTAAGCAAATGCTGCAGTGAACATGGGGGGGGGCATATAGTACATCTTCTTTATCCCTCCATCAATGGACATTTGAGTTGTTCCCTTATCTAGGCTGTTGTAGGCAGAGCTGCATTGAATATGGGGCGGGTGTGTATATCATTTCAAGTTAGTGTTTTTGTTTTCTTTGGATCAATACCCAGAAGTGGGATTGCTGAATCATATGGTAGTTCTATTTTTAATTTTTTTGAGGAAACTCCATGCATTCCATAGGGGATGCACCAATTTGCATACCCACCAACATTGCACAGGAGTTCCCTTTTCTCCACTTTCTCACCGACGTCTGTTTTTTCTTGGCTTTTTGATGATAGCCATTCTTTTCATTTGCCTTTTCCTGATGATTAATGATGTTGAGCACATTTCAGTGTACCCGTTGGCTGTCTTTATGTCATCTTTGGAAAAATGTCTATTGACGTCTTTTTCTGTTTATTTTAAAATCAGATTGGTTTTTTTTTTCCTGCAGTTGAATTGTATGAATTCCATATATATTTTGAACATTAACTTATTTAGATATACGATTTGCAAATATTTTCTTGTATTTTGTAGGTTGCCTTTTCATTTTGTCGATTGTTTCTTTTACTGCGCCAAAGGTTTTTAGTTTGATGTTGTCCCACTTGTTCATTTTTGCTTCTTTTGCCTTTGGTTTTGATGTCAGACCCCAAAAAATCATTGCCAAGACTGATGTCAAGGAGCTTACTGCCTGTGTTTCCTTCTAGCAGTTTTATGTTTCAGGTCTTACATTCAAGTCTACAGTCATTTTGAGTTGATTTTTGTGTACGATGTAAGATAGTGGTCCGGTTTTATTCTTTTGCGTATGGTTGTCCAGTTTTCTCAACACCGTTTATGGAAGAGGTTGTCCTTTCCCTATCGTATATTCTTGGCTTCTTTGTTGTAAATTAAATGACTATTTATGCATGGATTTATTTCTGGGCTCTATTCTGTTCCATTGATCTATATGTCTGGGTTGTTCTTGTTGTTTTTTGTCTTTTGTCTTTTGAGGACCGCACCCGTGGCATATGGAGGTTCCCAGGCTAGAGGTTTAATGGGAGCTGCAGCTGCCGGCCTATGCCACAGCCACAGCAATACCAGATCCAAGCCACGTCTGTGACCTACACCACAGCTCACAGCAACACCAGATCCTTAACCTGATGAGTGAAGCCAGGAATCGAACCCGAAACCTCATAGTTCCTAGTTGGATTCGTTTCTGCTGTGCCACAGTGGGAACTCCCTATATGTCTGTTTTTATGTCAGCAAAATACTTTTTCTTTTTTTTCTTTTTTTTTTTTTTTTTTTTGTCTTTTGCCTTTTCTAGGGCCACTTCCGCAGCATATGGAGGTTCCCAGGCTAGGGGTTCAATCGGAGCTGCAGCCACTGGCCTACGCCAGAGCCACAGCAATGTGGGATCTGAGCCGCATCTGTGACCTACACCACATCTCACGGCAACACCGGATCCTTAACCCACTGAGCAAGGCCAGGGATCAAACCTGCAACCTCGTGGTTCCTAGTCGGATTCGTTAACCACTGAGCCACAACGGAAACTCCAACAAAATACTGTTTTGATGCCTGTAGCTTTATAATATAGTTTGAAATCAGGAAGCATGATGCCTCCAGTTTTGTGCCTCTTTCTCAAGATGCTTTGGCTATTCAAGGTCTTTTGTTGTTTCCACAGTGACTTTATGTAGCATTTCTGCTGTAAGTAATGAGAATCAACTGTATGTTAAACTATCTTACAGGAAAAATATCGCTAATGTCTATGCTTCTTGAGGAAAACTAAAATATTCTATGGAATCCAGTTTAGGAAATGATTCTGCAAGGAAGTATCTATGAAAAAACTTAATTCTGTTGAGTTCCTTATTTTTGTTCTTCAGGAGAAAAGAATTATATATTTTAAAGCACTTTTCATTATTCAACTCAAAAGCAAAGTCACGGGAGTTCCCTTCGTGGCGCAGTGGTTAACGAATCCGACTAGGAACCATGAGGTTGCGGGTTCGATCCCTGCCCTTGCTCAGTGGGTTAACGACCCGGCGTTGCCGTGAGCTGTGATGTAGGTTGCAGACGTGGCTCGGATCCTGCGTTGCTGTGCCTCTGGTGTAGGCCGGCAGCTACAGCTCCAATTAGACCCCTAGCCTGGGAACCTTCATATGCCGCAGGAGCAGCCCAAGAAATAGTAAAAAAAAAAAAAAAAAGAACAAAAAGAAAAAAAAAAAGCAAAGTCAGTATTTGAGTTGAACCCATCACTTCGGAACTCATCAAATCAGAATAGTATACCCCAAAATCTCTTCTGTCAGAAGAGAAACAAGTTTATCCTTTAATTTTCAACATACTTAAAAAAGGATTTTTAAAGGTAGAACACAGACTTACTCATTTCATTAAGAGAACCCACTTTTCTCTACACCAAATACATTTTTGACTTTGAGATAATCCGTCATGTCATAGAAAATGGCTTTGAACTCAGAAAGACCATAAAAGCTTGAAATAACAAATAGATATTATGTATGTTGACCTCAACATTTTGTATTAGTTCTTAATCTTTGGGTTTAATTATTAATTATTGCTACAGTTGATCTAGCAATCAGTAATACACTTCTCACCCCATGTTGGTTTAATTTAAAAGGGACAACTCTGAGTCTAGAGATATTCTTAGAGACAGAAGGATGTGGTTTGCTTTTGCTTTTATCAGTTATATTTTATTTCCTTTTCCCTATTGTAATCACCCTTTCGGGGTTGCTACTTCCTGTGTTTATGTAATAGAAATCTATTTGGTTTCTAATCTGGTGTGGTCTTTAAAAATAGGGGCTATGTATTGCTTCTGGGAGTTCATATTATTTAATGTCCAAATTACAAATAAAAATGTTTATGAGCTCTCTTTTCTGTATTAAGTTAATATTTGAACAGTTAAGATGCAGGCATATTGAAATCCTATATAACATAACTGCTCCTTGAGGCAACAGAGTGTTGTGAAGAAGGTCGTGGACTTTGTTTTTTGAGAAAGGCCTGATCTTGGATCCTTGTTGTCTGATATACTGTCTGAGTGACCCTGGGAAGGTGACTTAATCTCGCTCAGCCAGTCTCATCATTAAAAGTGAGATAATAATAGTACTTACCTCATAGAGTTGCTGCGAGGAATTAAATGAGACAGGAGTATTTAGACTAGTGGCTGGAACATAACTTGGTACTTAATAGAGGTCTGTTATTATGTTAATATTAAAGGAATATAGATAATGTACCATAGCAGATTCGGTGTTAAAATGAAGTCCACATCTGAAGCAAACTTTGCTCTGTGATGACCAAGAAAAAAGAATGTTTACTTTGCAAAGAAACATAGATCTGCCCATTGTCATCAGACAATGGCCTCCCATTAGTTCTGTTTCTAAATTTACTAGCTTGTGAAATCTCATTATGAAAGCCTAGGCAGGGCAATATCTATTGGCGTTTTATTTATAATCAACATCTTATAGAACATAATGTTTCTGACCAAGGAGTTTTTAAACAAAGGAAGAAAAATATCTTCAACTAAGACCCCCTCCCTCCCCTTAGATGTCACCTTCTCAGAGAGACCTGCCCTGGAAATGCCACCCGAAGTCACAAGCCCCACCCCACCTGGCATGCTCCAGCTTCCTTTCCATGTTTACTTTTTCCCTCAGCACAGATCACCACCTGACACCTATGTAGTACATTCATTTATTTTCTCCACTGTTCATCTTTTTTTTTTTTTTTTGTCTTTTTTGCCATTTCTTGGGCCGTTCCCACGGCATATGGAGGTTCCCAGGCTAGGGGTCGAATCAGAGCTGTAGCTGCTGGCCTACGCTAGAGCCACAGCAGTGCAGGATCCAAGACGCATCTGCAACCTACACCACATCTCACGGCAACACCGGATCCTTAACCCACTGAGCAAGGCCAGGGATCGAACCTGCAACCTCATGGTTCCTCGTCAGATTTGTTAACCGCTGCGCCATGTCGGGAACTCCATCATCTTCTAAATCTAGAATATAAACCCCCTGGGGGCAGGGATAGATTTTATTCCCACCTCAGCCTCTTGGGCTCAGAACACTACCTGTCACATGATAGTTGACTCAAAGTATTTGTTGAACAAATAAGGAAATAGTTCTAGTTTTGAGAAATTCCTTTATAGATTTTAGTTGTGATGGCGGTAGTCAACCTTCCCTTTGGTGTCTGTGTGATGAGAGTAACTCTGTTTTAGACCAGGATGCTGCCTGATTGGAACTCTCAGTGTTTGATAGCAGGGTGTGCAGCATATTAATACTTTTTTCTTGGCCATTTATTAAGGGTTTATTCTGTGCTGGGGATATAGAATTAGAACGGAGACCTTTCTTTTAGCAGAGCCAACAGCTGTGTTTACAGATGTGTAGGGTGACCGATACATGCTATAACAGAGGCAAACGTAGAGGGCGCTCTTGAGCAGATACGGAAGGCTTCCCCCAGGGAGGTCGCATTGAACTGATTCTTGAAGAGTGAGTAAAAGAAGTCAGGCGCCAGGGAAGAAGGGAAGGGCATTCTAGCAAGAGTCACTACATACTGGCTTTTTCTCTTATCATTCTGCTATCATTACTTTGTTAGCTTTTCCTTAAAACACTATTTTTTTCACTGATCACTGAATTCTTGGAACTTTTTTGAGGGGTCCTCACAGAAATTACCATGGTGTTTTTTGTTAGACTATATAAAAAGAAGGAGCAATTAGAACATTTACCGAGTTCTTTTTCTACTCCTTGTGATCTAATATGTGTTTCTGAATTAAAGATTTTTCTTTTCTTTGTAATCATTACAGTTTTAAGATACACGGTAGAAAACTCTGTTACACTTGAAGGATACTGATTCATTTGCCTTTTTGTGTTTTGGATATGGAGAATTATTACAGAGGTTAGTGTGTTTTTTAAAGAATAGCTTAGGCATAGTAAGTAATTCTTCGAAACATAATTTTTGCCATTTTAAAACCCAATTATCATTATAGTTTCATATCTGCTGTAAGGTCATCACATTAGCCAAAACCTATCCTGAGGATGATGAAAATTCAGATATCTCACTCAAAATCAGTTATGAAAAGCACTGCATTTCATCTTCCCTCTCTCCTTTGAATAAATTAAACAGGAAATATTGTAAACTTTTTACTTATCTGTAGCATATTAAAATAACTATTAACATGACACTTGAGACAATCCACATTATAAAGGAGTGAAAAAAAGACATTCTTGTCCTACTTTAGCTTATGGGCTGGAACATCAGCAGGGCTCCTGACTCAGGTCATGTTTCAAAACAGGCTACTGTCCAGTATCCATCCATCTGCTTATGCCCTAACATCTTGAACACAGCAACTATCTGTGGCTGGAATTACAAAGATTAATACAACACAGCTCCTACATTTTAGCTCTTCACTGTCTGATGTGGTTTTGGTAATGTGGAATACCACCTCAAAATTTACTTCCAAATAAATGCATCGTTTGGCTCAACAAAACAATTTTTGAAAAAGAACTTGAATATTTGAAAGTATGTGTCGCTCTTTTTCTTTTCTTTTTTTAAAATGGAAACAGTTGATGTACAGTGTTGCCTTAGTATCGGTCACTCTTGAAATGAATAGTAGCTGGTGCTTTGCTTCACACCCAGCATCACAGAGGCAATGCATGGTAACGGATGATGTTGAGGTTTAAAGGCATATAGGCCCTTTTGCCTCATACTTACTAGTGGAATGACAAGAGATGAATTAGTCAACATCTTCTCGCCTTAGTTTCATAATTTAAAAATCAAGATAATTCAGTTCACCTTTTTGGGTTGTTATGAGGATTTTTTATTTTTATTTATTTATTTGTTGTATTATTATTATCACATAAAGCTGATTTACAATGTTTTGGCAAGTTCCGTTGTACAACAAAGTGACCCAGTCACACACAGTTCCCTGTGCTGTACAGTAGGATCCCATTGCCCATCCATTCCAAAATAACAATTTGCTTCCAAAAAACCCCCCAAATGCCCATCTATCCCACTCCCTTCCCTTTCCCCCCTTGGGAAACCCACGTCTTCTTTTCTTGGCCATGAACTGTTTCTTTTTGTTTGTTTGTTCTTTTGTTATTTTTAGATATGATCATCTGTTCCATATTTTAGATTCCACAAATAAGTGATAAAATATGGTATTTGTCTTTTTCTTTCTGGCTTCACTTGGTATGAGAGTCTCTGGATCCATCCAGGTTGCTGCAAATGGCATGAGTTTGTCTTTTTTGTGGCTGAGTAGTATTCCATTGTACGTATGTACCACATCTTAATCCATTCATCTGGCGGTGGACATTTGTAGGTTGTTTCCATGTCTTGGCTGTTGTGAATTGTGCACGTATCTTTTCAATGAAAGTGTTGTCCAAATATATGCCCAGCAGTGGAATTGCTGGATCATACAGTAGTTCAATATTTAGTGTCCTGAGGTACCTCCATACTGTTCTCCATAGTGGTTGTACCAGTTTACATTCCCACCAACACTGGAGGAAGGTACCTGTGAAGAGGATTAAATGTGACATGTAAAAGTGAGCTTCAGTTTGCTTTCTGTCTCTTTTGGACTTTTTCCTACTTTAGGTCATGTTTCTGCAATTGGTTAAATAAAAATTTCAATTTCAATTTCAAATTTGCTAGTGTTGTTTGGAAATGCAGTAACCCCTCCAATTTGGCAATGCCTTTAGGATATGAATTCTCAGGCCGGCAGGTTTCTTCTGGTGCTTATGCGGCCACATATCTCACTGTTCTCAAGTGAAAGAACTCTATAACTAAAATATTTACTTGATCATGAAAGTGTGTCTCTGGGGACTAAGGCCGTCAATGAGTGAGACATGTAAGTGTAAAAGTGCAATGAGTACTTGGCTCGACTTTCACCATCGTTATTTTTGGACGGTTGTTAATCTAGAAATAAAATGCTATCCACCTCTTCCCTGAATCTCAGACGTCCCTTTGTTAACTAGTCCCCGGAGCTGCTGCCCACTTGTTTAGACTGCTTAACTGTTCCTTACTCATGTCTGTGGGTTGCTGGAGCCACCAACTGAAATCGAAGGAGGGTAAAGTTGGGGACTCTTAGGCTTGATGCAGTGATGGCTGTGCATCCGTTAGCGGGGTTACCACATCAGCCCTTGCTGGTCCCTGTTGCAGCAGCTTCCTCCTCCTCTTGCCTATTTTCAGGCTGCTATCTGTGTTTTACAAACTCTTTGTCACTTCAGTTGCACCCGAGTTATCTACTTCCATCCTTGATTTCTTTGCTGCTTGTTGAACCTTCCTGTTTTATTTTTGAAGGCTCTCAATCTCCTGAACAATTTTAAACAATGTATAATATACGAAGCTTTACATCTCACTCCATAGGAGCGTTTCCCTTTTAATATGAGCCCACTTGCAGTGTGATTCCACTTTCTCTTTTGGATCGTTGCATATAATCCTCTTAGAACCCCCCCCCTTTTTTTTTTGGAAATTGTGAATGGGGTTTGCAAATATCAGACAAAAGGTTTTTATAAATAAATTTCTTAACATTGAGTCTGTGATTTAAAAACCACCAAGACTCTAGCCTTCTTAAAATAAGCTTAAAAATTACTCGGCTAATCAAAATTGTTATCCATGGTGTTTATAGCCTGTGTAACAGACTGCTGCCTTGGAGAGAAACAGCTCAGTTATTTACTGGCCTGTAGAATAAAAGGGTTATTACTATAGACTGAATGCTTATGTCCCGACAAAATTCCTGTATTGAAACCTAATCCTCAGCGTGATGGTATTTGGAGGTGAAACTTTGGGAGGTGATTAGGTTGTGAGGGTGGAGCCCCGATGAATGGAATTAGTGCCCTTATTGATGGGCCCCAGAGAGCTCCCTTGCTTCTTTTGTCATGTAAGGACACAGTGAAAAGACAGCTGTCCATGAACCTGGGAACTGACCCTCACCAGATGCAGAGTCTGCTGGGTCCTTCATCTTGGACTTCCCAGCCTCTGGTACTGTGACAAATATATTTCTGTTTTTCATAAGCCACACAGTCTGTGGTATTTTGTTAGAGCAGCCCATGTGCATTGAAACAACTATGATGTATCAAAAAGAATTGGGTGCGTGGTATATTTGGATGTATACAATCTGTGCTAACACAGGGATTTATTTTCTATTACGTGTAGTGGAAAACTTTGTGCACTGGATTTTTGGACAAGGACAACTGAAGAAGGAAGGAAAAATCAGCCTTCAACAGAAAGCTGGAAGGCAAAAGACAAAATATTTTTATCAGTAGACTGTTTTTATCAGCAAAATTATCCTCTTTCTTATTGCCCATCTTGTAGAAATCTCACTGCTGTTCATATTTTGGTTCACTATGTTTTTCTCTACAGTTGACTCCCTCCTAACTTTGTTTCTGTTTTCTCTGACTGTAGAGTTTGAACCTATAATGATGCAATTTTGATTATTTTATCATACGTAATTTATGGCCGTTTCCCAAGAATATGGAAGCAGAAAAATACTGGCTTAAAAAATGTGCCGTTCAGATGTGATAGTACAATTCATCCAAGGGAAGCAGCTAAGACCTGATGGTTAAAATAATTTGATATCGCTCCAGTTTCTATAGCATTGAGACGGAAGTTATTTGAATGTTTTATGTATTTTAAAATGTGTGTAAGTATTGGGAGTTCCCATTTGTGGAGCAGTGGAAAGGAATCCGACTAGGAACCATGAGGTTGTGGGTTCGATCCCTGGCCTCGCTCAGTGGGTTAAGGATCCCGTGTTGCCGTGAGCTGTGGTGTAGGTCGCAGACATGGCTTGGACTGTAGCCTGGGAACCTCCATGTGCTGCCGGTACAACCCTGAAAAGCAAAACAACAACAACAACAAAAACAACTAAGATGTGTATATGTATGTGTTTTTCTTTTGGTGGTTTGTAACTAAGACTTTTCCCCTTTGAAAATACAAGTGCTCAGGGAGAGAATATAGAATTATGCGCCGCTTTCTCTTCCTCCATAATGTTTGTTCACATTCTTTAGACAGTACAGTTCAGGCGTTCATGTTGGTGCTTTTAAGTTGCTCATGTTTGTAATAATCCCTCCACTTAACCTTTTTTTTTTTTTTTTTTTTTTCCTTTTAGGGCCGCACCCATGGCATGTGGAGGTTCCCAGGCTAGGGGTCTTATTGGAGCTGTAGCCGCCGGCCCACACCAGAGCCACAGCAACGTGGGATCTGAGCCGCGTCTGCGACCTACACCACAGCTCACGGCAATGCCGGATCCTTAACCCACTGAGTGAGGCCAGGGATCAAACCCCAACCTCATGGTTCCTAGTCAGATTTGTTTCCACTGCACCACGATGGGAACTCCCCATTTAACCACTGAATAAAATCTTTAGCATTACCCCTTGAGAAACTCTAGTATATCAGAAAACTAGAAGATGCTTCATTAATCTTCCCGTAATATGAATTTAACAGTTTTTTTCCCCTGGTGTGGTTTAGATCATCACTTTGTTAATACCGAAAAGGATGGTGTTGCAAACTTTAAAATAGAAATACATCATTAAGAAAACTCTGTTGTCAGAGCCTTCTGAAAGCTTGCATGAAACTTTTTATTTTACTATTAATTATTACTGGTGGCACTTGGGTTGATGTTGCAATACTAAAAAATAATAGTCACTTACCCAAGACTTTTTAAAAGGATTAATAATATGTTCAGATAAGGAATAAAAAATGCAAGTTTCTGAATGTTGGTCTACCTGAATCAGAACTGCAATCGGAAAGTAATTTTTATCATCTTTGGCCCTATCCTTTGCCCTTGAACTTTTATCTGTTTCATGGAAATGAAAGGGCGAATAAGGTCAGTGTATTTAAAACCATCTTTAACTAGTTTGACTTTTGATTCAAGGCACTCATCTGCTCTTTTGGCTAAAGAAAATAGAGACTGCTGACCATCAAGATCTGAATGTTACCTATTTCTATTTCAACCAAATAGAATTATGATGAAAATATCTAGCAATTGAAGTGTTCCCGCAAGGGCAATTTGAGACGATTACATCAGCATTCTCAGTGGTTTTCCTGATTCCAGCCTTGCTTCTCCTCTAATCCTCTCTCCAGGTGAAATGATCAATTTAGTTCTTTCAGAGAGAAATATTTTTGGAAAATGGTGTAGAAAAAGTGAAAAGAAGATAATAGCCTTTCGTAGTCCCACTGTCCAGGATGAAACAGCATGAGCATCTTGTCATATTTGCTTCCATTTTTTTGTATTTGCTTTAGCAAAATCACTGTATTGTTTTTGCAAAAAGACATATGGTATATGTCATTATAAAGAATAAAAATAAATGCAGTAAAGTGCTGTCAGTGAGGTGTCAGTGCAGGAAACAAAATATTCTAGATATTTTATTTATTTTATTTTATTTTATTATTTTTTGCCTTTTTAGGGCTGCATCTGAGACATTTGGAGCTTCCCAGGCTAGGGGTTGAATAGGAGCTATAGTCACTGGCCTACGCCACAGCCACACCACCACCAGATCCAAGCTGCGTCTGCAACCTATTCCACAGCTTGTGGCAACACCGGATCCTTAACCCACTGAGTGAGGCCAGGGATCAAACCTGCATCCTCGTGGATTCTAGTCAGAATTTTTTCCGCTGAGCCATGATGGGAATTCCACATTCCAGATATTTTAAACAGAAAGGGATTTTTTAATTCAGGGAATTGGGTTCTTCCAAAATTGCGGAGAGGCTGGGTGAGTAAAACTCAGAGGCCACCACTGGACTGTAAGCATTAAGGTGACATCAGGGGTCAGGAAATTGCCGTTACTATTAGAAATACCTCTGTCACTGCCACAGCTTCTCATACCTATGAGTCCTTTCAAGAATGGCTAACGGGCAATTTTTAAACTTTTTTTAGGTTTGAAAATGTCTGCCTGTTGTCATTTTACATGAATCCTTTGGCTGAATATAATATCATGAGTCCCATTTTCCTTCCCTCCAAATTTTGTTCTGTTGTCTTCTACTTTTTTGTTATGGAAAAATCGGAGGCCGGCCTGGATTTCCTCACATTGCTTTTTCTATCCGGATGCCTGAATAAGTCCATCTTTATCCTTGAAGTTAAATCATTTAATGTCTTAGAAAAATTAAATTCCTATTTAAACACTCTTATTTAGATTTCATTATCCTCACCTATTAGTGTTCTTTTCTTTTATGCTTTTTGACATGGTACATTCCCCGTGTTTTTCAGAGCAAAGGTCAGAGTATTAGGAAAGACATTTAACTTTCTGGTTCTAGATTTAGCCTGTAACTTATGTCTGTACCTTGGGAATTGCTGAGTTTCCTGTTATACAGGTAATGTGAACACTTGGTGAGTAGTTTGGGGTTCTGGCCTCTGGAATAGAAGATTAGACTCAGTAACCCCTAAGATCCCTTCTAGCACTGATATCCCGCAGTTAGTATTTTGTAACTTCCGGTGTCAGCCTCTAACTAGGCGACATTCTGGCGAAATCCTTTGCTAATTATATTTGTTGTAATGAAAATGAACAAGCTATTTCCTGTTCTTGGTAAGCTTTTGAACATTAGCTTCTGAATCAACTTCTCTTTTGGAAGTCTTTCTCTAACAGTTTTAGATTCTAGGAAGGCTACTAAACTTGACTATTGTAAATGTCAGGTCTGCAATATTAAGTTATAGCAGAATCCTTTATGACTTTTTTTCCTCGCCCTACATATTTCTCTTGACGTTGAAAGCTCCAGATTTCTGAGCATTTTCCATTATGGATACTCATTTTAGTTATTGTTTAAATTCCTCAGAAAATTTTATCCCCAAGATGCTTATCTGAATTTTTTTTTTTTTTTTTTTTGTCTTTCTGTCTTTTCTAGGGCTGCACCCACAGCATATGGAGGTTCCCAAGCTAGGGGTCTAATCGGAGCTGTAGCCACCAGCCTACACCGGAGGCACAGCAACACCAGATCCAAGCCGAGTCTGTGACCTCCACCACAGCTCATGGCAACGCTGGATCCTTAACCCACTGAGCAAGGCCAGGGATTGAACCTGCAACCTATGGTTCCTAGTCAGATTTGTTAACCACTGAGCCATGACGGGAACGCCTACCTGAATTTTATAGGTTGTAGCTTCCATAGATAATTTTATTTGGGGGGAAAATAAAGCATTTCTTGAATTTAGTAATTTAGAACCATGGTAGTTGGTTTATCTGTACAGATGAGGAAACTTAAGAACCAGAGCAGTAACTAAGAATTAAGCCCTGGCAGTAAGTCACAGAACCAAACTCCTAATTTTTATTTATTTATTTATTTATTTATTGTCTTTTTGCCATTTCTTGGGCTGCTCCCGCGCATATGGAGGTTCCCAGGCTAGGGGTCTAATTGGAGCTATAGCCGCCGGCCTACACCACAGCCACAGCCACAGCAACGTGGGATCTGAGCCGCGTCTGTGACCTACACCACAGCTCACGGCAATGCCAGATCGTTAACCCACTGAGCAAGGCCAGGGATCGAACCCACAACCTCATGGTTCCTTGTCGGATTTGTTAACCACTGCGCCACGACGGGAACTCCCCAAACTCCTCATTTTTATGCTGCTTCTGCCATGCAGTACTGGGAAACAAAAACTTCATTCTACATTTACCATCTTATGTACATAAAAATACTATGTATATAATATATTAAAAAAATAATTACTGTGGTATTTGCCAAATGGGTATTTGTTGTTGTTGTTTTGGTTCTTTTTAGGGCCACACTAGTGGCATATGGAAGTTCCCAGGGTAGGGGTTGAATCAGAGTTACAGCTGTCAGCCTACACCACAGCCACAGCATCCTCCTCATGGATCCTAGTTGGATTTGTTGCCGTTGTGCCACAATGGGAACTCCCAAATGGATTTTTGAATTTTATCATTTTTCTATATCTATTAGTTGCTATTCTACTAAGGAAATGCTTTTTCTTCTCTCCATTTATTTTTAAATATATTTTTTGAGTATATCAGTATGGATTTATTGACTTCCTGTTTTACTAAAAGGGTTATAAGCCATTACTGTTCTATTTATTTCAGTGCCCAAATTACCTTACCCAATAGGTGCCCCCTTAGGTCAGTTTCTCTATTCTTCTGATCTGTTCCCATCATTCTTAAGCACTTCTTTACTTTCTGGCGTAAGGCAGTATCCCAGATTCATCTTGTTCTTTCCTCTTTCCAGCTTGAAATAAGCCTCCTCCCAGGAGCCCTAGCTCCTTTAAAAGGAGAATGGTATTTAGAAACCAAAATCTGAGCATTTGGTGTGCTCGTTACTGTCACAGTGGTCCTTGTTCCCAGCCTCCCTCAGTAGCCAGAGTAATATGCATATTTACACCTAAATTTATTTCTGTATCTATTCATATTGAAAACCATGATTTCACACAGGTGCCCTTGATTACAATCCAATGCCACAAGGTTTAGTCTGAGTTTTCCTCCCTTCTTGGACCATGAGAAACCTGAGTCCCATCATCCTCAACATATGTACTTATCAGATCAGTCCCCTTTGTAAGTAACTAGTGTCCAGATGCTTCTGTCCTTTCTCCCTCATGGTTACTGTCCTCACCTCACTCAGATTCCAGTACCATGTGCTGGGCTGCACCTTGCTCTGCCTAGGCTCTGATGCTCCTGACAGGGCCATGTAGAGACAGCCCTTCATGACCCTGCTTGACCTCTGACTCCCTACACTTGCCAGCCTTGCTCAGCCCCACCTAATGGGCTTTTCAACTGAATTATTATTATTATTTGTAATTTTTAGGGCCAAACCCACAGCATATGGAGGTTCCCAGGCTAGGGTCGAGTTGGAGTTGTAGCTGCTGGTCTCCACCACAGCCATAGCCAACATAGGATCCAATCCATGTCTGTGACGTACACCATAGCTCATAGCAACACTGGATCCTTAACCCACTGAGCGAGGCCAGGGATCGAACCTGCATCCTCATGGATGCTAGTCAGATTCGTTTCCAGAGGCGCAACAGGAACTACTCAACTGAATTATTAAAGAAGGAAAGGAAAACCGGTTTTTGGGTTTTTTTTAATTGGTGGCAATAACAGTACAAAGTAAAGGTACCTTTTGAAATGCTTTTCTGGACCTTCCAGCTGTATCCTTAGTGACCTCTGTGTTCTTAGGATTTTCACATTCCTTCATATTTTTTCCAGTGTTGTTTGCCTTGTCATCGCAAATTATATTTAGCTATCAATTTCCATTTTAGTACTGTAGGATTTTTTTCACAGTGTTAATCCATTTCAGAGACGGAAACCCAATTTTTAAAACTCTGGTTGGTAGTACTGTTTTTGGATCTCATTGCCTGTCCTGTAGCAGAATTAATGGGTCAAAAAATACTGCTAAGCTTGTTCCAAGTGGTCACATTAATATTTTTAAAGCATTTTTTTCCAGGCTCTAGAATACTGTTTGTTTAATTTGTTAAGTGAAGGGCACTCCGTGGTGCCAGCTCTTGGAGGAGGTGAGGTACCCCTTTTATAGGCGTTAACAATATCCCCTATTCTTCTTTACAAATTGTATTGTCCATGTAGATTTGTTTCCCCCTTCGGGTCCCCAGCCTTTGCTTGTTTGGCCCAGCACAGGGCTTGTTAAAAGTCTTTTGAAGTGAATTGAAGAGTGTGAAAAATAAGCAGTCAGTTCTAGGTCTTTGGGCTACTGGAGAGTTGACAGAATTTATGCCGGAGGCTCTGGCTGCCCGGACTCTCTTCCTATTTTTGGTCTAGGAAAAAAGCCTTGAAATTCCAGCTTTAACTAGAGTAATAACTAGTAATTTACTTGAAAGTAGGTACTACTTCAGGACTCTGATCCTATAAAAGAATATAATGGTTGAAATCGTGGGAATGTTTTTAGGTTAATGTATTTAAATAAGGATCTTCAAAGATACCTACTCTTCATAGGTATGCCGCCAGTTGTCAGCATTTTATTTTTTTAATGATTTTTATTTTTTCCATTACAGCTGGTTTACAGTGTTCTGTCAAGTTGTCAGCATTTTAAAATATTTGAGAAGCAAAAAAAAAAAAAAAAAAAAAAATCTGTGTTTTGCTTCAGGGAGCTTGCAACTTGAATGAGGAGCTATGTTGAATTGGGGGGTGGGGGGGATCAGTAAGTAGCGGTATGACTGGGTGGTCACTGAAATTCTTTTTTTCCGTTTGTGTGCCGTCCTCTCTTTCTGTTTTATTCAGCTGTGAGATTCAAACGGAGAAATGGTAAAAACCATAAAGAGTGACATAAACGCAAATTTGTCTTATGTTACCAGTCAGGATGCACGCGTTACAGTCATCCCGAGATATCCAGGGAATTGCTTCCTGCCCCCCACCCCTATGCCAGAATCCGTGGTTGGCACAGGACAGTTGACCCTCGGTATCCCCAGGATTGGCATCCGCAGACACAGTGGCCCCACTCTAAGGGGTGCTCCTGGGATTCACAGCGCCCCCTCACCTGGTGATGCAGAGGCCAGGCCGGCAGGGGGCGTCATGCTCTGTGCTGTCTATGGCTCCCCTGGCCCGAAGGTTGCAAATCCATGGCCCGCCCACCGACCCCCGCCTTTCTCTTTGAGACCCCCCCCCTTTCTTTTCCTCACTTCATACTGTCTCTCTGAGTTCCCATCATGGCTCAGTGGCAACGAATCTGACATCCATGAGCACGCAGGTTCGATCTCTGGCTTTGCTCAGTCAGTTAAGGATCCAGCATTTCTTCGAGCTGTGGTGTAGGTTTCAGATGTGGATCGGATCTGGCAGTTGCTGTGGCTGTGGCATAGGCCACTGGCTACAGCTCCGATTCGACCCCTAGCCTGGGCACCTCCATAGACCCTGGGTGTGGCCCTACAAAGACCAAAAAAAAAAACCAAAAACAAAAAACCCCCAAACTTTCTCTCCTTTTGCTGCATGGGGCCCAATTTTCTCTGGCACCTGAGCTAGGACATAGGGCTTTCCCTCTCTTTTTAAAGCATAAAAAAAAAAAATACTGAAAATGAGATAAGCCCCTCCCCCATGAATAAATAAATAAGAGAAAAAACAAAAAAAAGAAATACCCCAGAGCCAACACGTTTTCTCAAGAACTATACGAAGTAAGAAATAAAAGGGGACTGGGCCTTGTACCCAGCTTTAGGAAACAGGAGACAGGAGGAGAGGGACAGTCTGGGCGTTCCCAGTAGAAGCAGTGACTGATCAACTATGAGAACAGGTTAAGGCGAATACTAGAATAATAGAAACCAGTGACCAGGCTTTAATAACCAGTCTTTACAGAGTGAAACCAGAACTCCTAGTCATCAATATTTATGTAAATATATTAAATAGTTAATATAAAGAGCATAGACATGTATACATATGCCTCCTTCGTATCTTTATAAATCTTTTTTACCATAGAATGATTTAAGAAACCATTATTTTTGAATTGTTTATTCACAGGTATCTCTTGGAAGGTCTTTGCTGTTCATCCTATCGCTTCCCAAACAGAAATAGTACAATCTGTTCTTTTTTTTTTCTTTGCCTACTACAGGGTAGGAAATGATCCCATCTGCTTTTCACTGTTGTGTATAAGAGTGCTTGTGTGTTTTTAGTTTAGGTGTAAATATTTAAAACTACCAGGATTTTCTTTCAGGAAGTTATTCACAATAGCCTCATTCATCTTAAAGAGTTTTACTATTTAAAAAAAATTGATAGTAAGGTTAACTTTATATAAACAGAGTAAAGTACGGTTACCTTAATGTATTTAAGCTTTAGCTCAATGGAACACTGCCTGTGTTCTTTTCATTCTGAACCAATATTGAAATAACCTCTGTGGTTATATTTGATGCAACCAATATAGGCTTCAAATACAATTTTACAGTTAACAGTACCCCTCGCAGGCTGTAAAGGGGTAACTAAGGGTTATTTTCCAGATTAGTAGCTTAAACATGCGAGATATCTGCTTCCTGCAGTACACCTGTAATAATATGGGCTGTCAAAGTTCTGGCCAAATGACAGGGACTTTATAACTGCCCAGGTCCTGAGTGTAACAGAAAAGTATAGCAAATGTGGAAAAACAGATGGTAGTGGTCAAATTAATCTTGCTTTATTAACTCAGTGAAAATTTTCATAATGCATCCTTTTTGTTAGTACAAAATAACCTTTAATCCCATAAATGGATATTGCGTATGCACTCAGGATTTCTGTTTACTATTTTTGCTCATGGTACTTTGTGTTGCTATTTTTATCCCTGCTTTGAAATAACTAGCAGTTGTCCATTTTGAGCTGCTGATCCACTTTATGAATTGAGGATATGATGCAACATAAGGAAAAAAAATACCAAGTTAGATTTTAAATGTAAAATGATAAGATCAAATGTTAAACACGTTAGCTGAGACCTGCGAGATAACTAAATAAATATCTGTGGTGAACTGGTCAAGACTATCTTTATAGGGCACAGGGAACCTTTGAGAATGTAGTAACTGTTTGTAAATCATAATATTATAGTTCATATTTGTAAAATGTATGTGAACAAAGTTTCAAGGTTTCCTCTTTCAGCTCTCCTGCCCCCTAAATCCCTACAAAATACTGGCCATGCTACCTCCATAAAGTGCCCAGGATGGTCATGGCTCCATGGAGTACACTTTGAGATACAGCTGTGTAAGGAGAAAAGTACAGCGATTGTGATTTGGAGTTTGTGGCAATAGGTGGTTTGAAAGCTCTGATAGTTTTCAAAATAGAAGCAACAGGGCTGCTGTGATGGAGCAGACATACCTCTTGACATGTTAAAAGAAATGATCAACGATGGTAGCTATGCTGTCTTTTACATAGATGGAATGGATTGTTCTGGGAAAATGTGTAAAGTAGAACAAAGGAAAAACAATGCTGGGATTTAAGACTCTGAAACATAGTCCTATGCTTTTTGCTTTTTTTTTTTTTAGCTAGGTAGGCAGAGTTTTTAAATTGAAATAATGACTTTTTAAAAAATATTTTAACTCTTGGAAAATCCATGTATATTTGAAGTGCATAGTCCGAGTTCTTTCTTTCCTCTATGAATTTCTGTAGCAATTAAGAAATACCTCTCCAAAGGTACTTACTGTGTAGTGATGTGTATGTGTGATGTCTGTGTTTTTAATCTCATCTGTTGTTAGACTTTAATTCTCTTATAAGAGCAGTGAGAACAAGGATCTTTCATGCATCTTTGTATCAACCTTGGTTCTGAAAGCACTGCTTTAAATATAATCAGATATTCAGTAAGTGTTTATTAATGAATAAGTGGGCAAATCTTTCTTCTCCTTTCTATTATTTTGCAGCCTGTGCAATGCTGAAATATAAGGACAGGTCTGAAAATTACTGCATAACTTTATTGTTACACAGTCAACCAGAGGATTGATATTTTTACTTTTCCATGTTTCTAATCCACTGAGTAAAAAGCCACTCCAATGTTTATCCTTCCAACTGTAGTTTTTTTCTCAAGCAAACAGCAAACACTTATTCTAGTATGTTCCTTTAAACTTGAGCTAATAGATTTTTAAAGAAATTAAGAATGTAATCAATAACAAGAAAAGTTTGCCTTTCACCATCATGGAGTAAGAGAGACTCCATCCCTTAAACAACTGTACTAAACAGTGGTTTTTAGGCAACAGACGCACATGACTATGATCCCTTAGAGCAAGGAGAGGGTGTGTGACAAAGTGCAAGCCCTGTGATTGCCCCAGCTTCCTGTCTGGAGAGAATTTCCAGGTCACAGTGCTGGAAGGGAAAACCAAAGAATGTCCCGTGGTCTTGCTAAGTTGAAACAGAGTTCAGAGTTTGAGGAGGGGTTAGAATTTGTGGGGAAATATCAGAAAGGTGGGAGCTGCACAGAAAGAAAGCTTAGGGATCTGCTGAGGCCCCTTGAGTCTTTGGCCAAGAACTTCTACTGTACATGCATAGGAGAAAACTATCCGAGGAAAGAAACACCAGAAAAGAGTAGTTAGAACAATCCTAAGAGCACATACATATCTGGGAATAGTTCATTTTCACACTGGAGAGAGTGGAAAGACCTCAGGCCTCAGGTGGGATCCTTAGAAAGGCATTGGTTCAGTAATGGGGACTAATTAGCCCTCGACTAAAGGCTACTTTGTACATGTCCTAACGCAGTTTACAAGTAAGCCTCAAAATAATTTAACTATATCCCATTACAAAGGCCAATGCACAAATTCCAGACCAACAACATAAAATTTATAATGTTCAATGTCTAATTAAAAAAAATCACAAGGCATACGAAAGCAGGAAAATTTGACCTGCAAACAGAATTAAAAGCAATCAGTAGAAACCAAATTAGAAATGAAAGAGATGATAGAATTGACCAACAAGGTCTTTAAAATAACTATTATAAGGATACTTCACTTGTTTAAGGAGGTAGATAAAAACATGAACATTATGAGAAGAGAGAAGAAAATTATAAAAAAGGACTCAAACTCTACTTCTGGTGATGAGAAGTGCAATACTGAAAATGAGAAAATGAGAATTAGAAGATTAGATACTATAGAAGAAGAGAGTAGTGAATTTGAAGACATAATTATCTATAAAATAGATAAAAAGTTGAAGCTCTGCTCATTTTTTTTTTCAATGAGCTGTGGGACAATATCAAGCTTTATATATATATATAAATGGAGTCCTGAGAGGAGGGGAGATTTTAAAAAGTACTTAAAGAAATGAAGGCCACAGTTTTCCCAAATTTTATGCAAACTACAAATGCACAGATCAACGAAGCTCAGTCCAGCCCAAGCAGAAGAATCATGAAGAAAATGATACCAGGGCACAGCAAAATCAAATTTAACAGCGAATCTCAAATTGTATGTTATTACTAACACATAGAAATATAATCATTTTTGTATATTGAATTTATATTCTATGACAGTGTTTAAACACACTAGTTCTAGGAACTGTTTTGTAGAATCCACATTTTTCTTTTTACAGGTAAAAATTATATTGTTTATGAATAAAGATGCTTTTACTTCTTTGTTTCCAAATTGTATTCCTTTTATTTCTTTTTCTTGCCTCATTGCACTGGCTAGGACCTCTAGTATATGGTTGAGTTGATATAATGCGAGGAAACTTAAGTAAAAAAAAACACCATCGTATGGCTAGTGAAGTAATTATATATGATATGTAAATAAATAAGATTTAAGCTTTCATTTTAAAAGAGAAAACTTGCAGATATCATACTTAACATAGGTGCTGTATCTTCATCAAGTATATCTCAAGTTAAAAAAATATTTAACATAACATTATAAAAGTTGCATTTTAATACCCAATCAGAATTATCTTCAACCTTTACAATAAATGAGAATCAAGCTTGAACCCACTTTTCAGCCATTTTTAAGAGATAAGAATATACTTTATTTCCCCATGGATATTTTCGTAATTCCTTTTTCTTTTTCATGAAAACACATTCAAGATTCCACACTGTATCCTAGCCCTTAGGGCTGTTCCTTGCACAGGGCTGGTGCTCAATGTGTGTTTGTTAAATGAATGAACTTTAAATATTTAGATGACTAGTAATCTTTTTATGAACCCAGTAAATTGAACAGATAACTTTGCATGCTTTAGAAAAAACTATTTAAAATTTTATGACTAGGAAGGAGATCCTGTTGTGGCACAGTGGAAACGAATCTGACTAGGAACCATGAAGTTGCGGGTTCGATCCCTGGCCTTGCTCAGTGGGTTGGGGACCCAGCATTGCCATGAGCTGTGGTATAGGCTGGCAGCAACACCTGTGATTATACCCCTAGCCTGGAAACCTCCATGTGCTGTGGGCGCGGCCCTAAAAAGACAAGAGACAAAAAAACAACAAACGAACAAACAAAAAAAAACCTATATGACTAAATTAAAGAAAATGGAAACAAATGCTATCTCTGTAAATACGAAAGAAGTGTTTAAAAAATAATTCAGAGCAGTCTCTAAAGATTTTTTAAGCAGATACACTGTCCACAAGCAGCGTATGGAAAAAGATGAACATTTTGAGAAGGAAAACAATCCGTAGACATTGCTGAACTTCACATGTGATTAGGCAAAATACCCAGAGTTAAGCGCCTCACATCCATTTCATAGAGTCTTATAAGGAAAATGTGAGCAGCTAGAGTCAATAACTTAAGGTCACTTTACTCAGCCATTCAAGAGTGTCACATTCGTTGGTGATCTTCTATCGCCCCATATTTCCATTTGTAGTTCATGATGCTTCAAAATGCTATAAACTGCAGTTACACTTTTTTTCCTGATTAGTGTCAGCTTTTCCTGCTCCTTTCACTAGCAGTCTGGTATAGTGGGAAGGTAGTGGACCTGTTTTGAATTCTGTCACTTCCTACTTGGGAAAATCCCTTAAACGTTCGGGCTTCCTTTTACTCATCTGTAAAATGGGCTAATAATACTCAGTCCACAGTGTGGCCAAAGTGAGTCAGTAAATTTGTTTCTTCAGTCATAATTACAAATTAAGATTTTGTGGTGAAAAAAGCATTGCAGTTGAAATTTTGACTTCTCCAGTTTGATCTTGGGCAAGTGAATAATATTATCTGCCTCACAAAGAATAATGACCTCATAAAGTTTAAGAATTAAAGGCCATATGTAGAAAACATTCAGTAGACTTTAATTAGTATAAAATGATATAAAAAGTAGTTACATATACAAAAATCAATTCGAAATGGATCAAAGACTTGAACATAAGACCTGAAACCATAAAAGGCAAGAAGAAAACATAGGTGGTAAGCTCCTTTAGCACTGGTCCTACCTATAACTTTTTGCAATTGACACCAAAGCCACAGTCAACAAAAGCAAGAATCAACAAGTGGGGTAATATCATACTAAAAAGCTTTTTCTAGCAAAAGAAACAAGAAAATAAGAGAGCAGCTTACCAAATGGGAGAAAATAGAAATCATATAGCTGATAAGGGGCTAATGTCCAAAATATATATGTATTTTATTATTTTTTTAAATTGTTATTTCCCCATACAATTTTTTTTTTTCCTACTGTACAGCATGGGGACCCAGTTACACATACATGTACACATTCTTTTTTTTTTTTTTTTTGCTATTTCTTGGGCCACTCCCGCAGCATATGGAGATTCTCGGGAGAACAGTATGGTAGTTCTATGTACAGATTTCTAAGGTACCTCCATACTGTTCTCCATAGTGGTTATACCAGCTTACATTCCTACCAACAGTGCAGGAGGGTTCCCTTTTCTCCGCACCCCCTCCAGCATTTGTTATCTGTGGACTTATTAAGATGGCCATTCTGACTGGCGTGAGGTGGTATCTCATGGTAGTTTTGATTTGCATTTCTCTAATAATCAGGGATATTGAGCATTGTTTCATGGGCTTATTGGCCATCTGTACATCTTCCTTTAATGTCCAAAAGATATAAGGAACTAATAAAAAAATCTGCTAAAATAAGTAAACTAAACTAAATAGAGCTAATAAATAATAAAATCAACTAAAATAAATACAATAAAATACATGTATCTCACATTGAGATAACCCTCCGCATCTGTTAGCATGGCTGTCACCAAAAAGACAAGAGAGATAACAAGCATTGCTGCTGCCAACATGAAGAAGCTGGAGTCCTTATGCACGGAGGATGAGACTGTCAGAAGGTGCAGCCACTCTAGAGAACAGTATTGCAGTTCCTCAAAAATTAAAAAATAGAATAATCATGTGATCCAATAATGGCACTTCTGGCTATACACCCCAAAGAATTGAAGGCAGGGTCTCCAAAAATATTTGTACATCATGTTCATAGCAGTTTTTTTGTTTTGTTTTGTGTTTTTGTTTGTTTGTTTGTTTGTTTTTGCTTTTTAAGGCCGCACACAGAGCACATGGAAATTCCCAGGCTAGGCGTTGAATCAGAGCTGCAACTGCAGGCCCATACCACAGCCGCATGGGATCCGAGCCACATCTGTGACCTACGCCACAGCTCACTGCAACGCTGGATCCTTAACCCACTGAGTGAGGTGAGGGATCAAACCTGTGTCCCCTTGGATATTCGTCAGGTAGGAATGCCCATAGCAGTTTTATCCACTGTGGCCAAAAGATAGAAACATTCCCAATGTTCATCAGTGGCTGAATGTATAAACAAAATGTGGTAGATATCTTATATATACAGTGGAATATTATTTAGCCATAATGAAGAAGGAAATTCTGACGCATGTTACGGCATGGACATGCCTTGAGGACATTATGCCAGGTGAACTAAGCCAGTCACAAAAAGACTAATACTGTACAATTCCACTTATATGAGCTACCTGCAGATGCTAAATTCCCAGGGACAGAAAGTAGAGTGAGGGTTGCCAGGGACCAGGAGAGTAGGAGAAGGATGAGTCGTTTAATGCATACAGAGTTTGAGGTTTTTTTTGTTTTTTGTTTTGCCTTTTGTAGGGCCACTCCTGCGGCATATGGAGGTTCCCAGGCTGGGAGTCCAGTCGGAGCTGCAGCCACCAGCCTATGCCAGAGGCTGCAACCTACACCACAGCTCTCAGCAACGCCGGATCCTTAACCCACTGAGTAAAGCCAGGGATCGAATCCTCAACCTCATGGTTTCTAGTCGGATTCGTTAACCACTGCATCACGACGAGAACTCCCAGAGTTTGAGTTTTGCCAGGTGGAAAGCGTTCTGGAAATTGGTTGCACAGCAGTGTGAGTGTAGCGAACATTACTGAACAGTGCACTTAAAGATGGCTAAGACGGCCGGTTTTATGTTATGTTTTTCTTAGAAAGCTTGCAGAAACTCTATAAAGGGGATTGTTAATCAGTGCTCAGCAGCAATCGCTTCTAGATTTTAAGAAGCGAACTTTGATGCAAATTTGTAATACCATATTCACCTTTAAATGTGCATTTTTTTTCAAGTATAAATTAGAATTGGGTTTGGGGAAGATAGAATTCAGTATGCGTCTGTTAAAAAAAAAACAAAAACAAAACACCACAAAGTTCGCAGAGATTTGTCCTCTTGTCTCTCTGGTAATGCTTTGTTTGGATTTTCATGCTTCATTTAGGGTTTATATTTTTCTGTTTATCATGGATGTGTGTGATGAAATGATTGTTGTCAGTTGGGTGGAGTTAAGAGACCAATGTACACCAGTGTACCATTTCAAAATTTTATTGAGTTTCTGCTGTGGCACAGTGGGTTAAGAATCCAACGGCAGTGGTTCAGGTTGCTGCAGAGGTGTGGGTTTGATCCTTGGCCCAGTGCAGTGGGTTAAAGGATCTGGCATTGCCCTGTGGTATAGGTCACAGCTGCAGGCCAGCTTTAGTCCCTGGCCTGGGAACTTCCATATGCTGTGAGCACAGCCATTTAAAAAATAAAAATGTATTTAAAAAGGAGATTTAAAGTTCTTTTTATTTTGGGTGTGTTTTTGTTTGGTTGGTTGGTTGGTTTTTTGTTTGTTTGTTTGTTTTTGTTTTTGTTTTTTTTTTTTTTTTTGGCTTTTTAGGGCCACACTTGCAGCATACAGAGGTTCCCAGGCTAGGGGTCAAACTGGAGCTGTAGCTGCCAGCCTGTGCCACAGCCATAGCAACACAGGATCTGAGCTGCATCTGCAACCTTCACCACAGCTCACGGCAACACTGGATCCTTAACCCACTGAGCCAGGCCAGGGATTGAGCCAGCATCCTCAAGGATGCTAGTCAGATTCATTTCTGCTGAGCTGCAATGGGATCTCCCAAAGTTTAGTTTTATACAGTCAAATTTCTGCCAAATTTCAGGCTCAGAATTGTTTACGCAAAGCGCATGTGTGGCTTTACATACTATCAGAAAGTCAGCTGAATTGACAGATTTCTACTTCTGTGTCTCAAAAGGTATATATCTCTATATATCACCTATGTTTCACAGGAGATTTCAGTATTATCTTATACATACAACAGCTGCTCCATAAATGTTGACTACTTTTAGTTAGTGTGTCATAACTGCAGGAAGAGCAAATTAAATTTTGGAGTCAGGAATGTGTTTTTAGCAGTGAACTTGAGTTACTATACAATGGCAATCTGTAATTTTTCATTCCCTCCAATTTTCTTCTATATTCTTTCATCTTCAGAGAAAACCTAAAGAAGCCTATTCTTTCCATTTTTCTTAAGATGAATGAAAGATTTTAATATGTCTCTGAGTATCTAAATATGAATGTATATATATATAATTTTTTTGTCTTTTGTTGTTGTTGTTGCTATTTCTTGGGCCGCTCCCGCGGCATATGGAGGTTCCCAGGCTAGGGGTCGAATCGGAGCTGTAGCCACTGGCCTACGCCAGAGCCACAGCAACACGGGATCCGAGCCGCGTCTGCAACCTACACCACAGCTCACGGCAACGCCGGATCGTTAACCCACCGAGCAAGGGCAGGGACCGAACCCGCAACCTCATGGTTCCTAGTCGGATTCGTTAACCACTGCGCCACGACGGGAACTCCTGAATGTATATATTTGTACATCCTGCTCCTATAAAAAGTGTTTATCATCTGTGAATAACCATTAGCCTAATATTGTCATAATTAACATGCTTTTTAAATTAATTTAATTTTTAATTGAAGTATAGTTGACTTACAGTGTTGTGTTAGTTTCAAATGTACAGCAAAGTGATTCAGTTATACATATGTATGTATCTATTTTTTAAAGATTCTTTTCCCTCATCGGTTATTACAAAATATTGAGTATAGTTCCCTGTTCTATACAGTAGGTCCGTGATTATTTATTTTATATACAGTAGTATGTATATGTTAATCCCAAACCCCTAATTTATCCCTCCTTCCCTTCTCCCTTTAGTAACCACAAATTTAACGCAGTTTAATTACGGTTATAACTTGACTTATTTCAATAATCGACAGGTAACTATGCATCATTGGCGTTCAGGTTTAAAAACATTAGGTTCGATTTACCCAAATCTTTACATTTAGAGAGCAGCGTACCTGTACATGTCTTTTTATTGAGAAATGTATTTCTGGATGATCGGTTGTTTTTAAGCGTCGAAACTTTTGTATGAATAATTTTATTTTGGCTTGTGTAAATTCAGTGGTTTGAGGTCACGACAGGGAATTTTGGAGCGACCTCACATTCATTTCGGATCTCATTGTGGTAAGCTTTCCACAGTCACCCCAGACTTAGCTCTGCCATCCCAGCGATGGATTTCATTAACTTCAATTTGATAATGTGATACATTGCACATTCTGCTGTGCTTAATGGGATTTGCAAAGATGATTAAAATTGCCGCCCTCCTGGGAGAGAATGTTCTGGTTACCTGCCTGAGGACTCTTTCATGGGGGCTGTGTCATTTGAGGTGCAGTGGGGGGCGACCACGTGAGCGAGGAGAATGTGGAAAGATTATCTGGAGAGAGACGACGGGTCTGAGCACATGGCATGCAAAGGTCCTGGGCGGGGACGTGCAGTTCCACGTCTTAAACTCATGCTCCGAATTTTTTTTTTTCATTCCACAGATATTTATTACTTTTTTAAAACTGGCTTAATGAACTTTATTACATTTATAGGTGTACAACAATCATCACAACCAAATTTGAAAGCATGTCCATCCCAAACCCTCAGTGCATCTCCCCCCCGCCTCCCAGCCCCACAACCTGTCTCATCTGTAAACCCTAGGCTTTTCAAAGTCTGTGAGTCAGTATCTGTTCTGCAAAGTTCATTGTGTCCTTTTTTTAGATTCCACGTGTCAGTGATAGCATTTGATGTTGGTGTCTCACTGTCTGACTGACTTCACTTAGCATGCTCATTTCTAGGTGCATCTCAGAATTTTTTCCTATCACGCTAGCTTGATGGCGTGGCTGGGTTTAGAATTCTAGTTTGCAAATTTTCCCCTAGAACATTGAAGGCCTTGCTCCACTCTCATCTATTTTCCAGAACGGAGAAATTCTTTCACAATCTGGATGTTTGGTACAGGGTTTTTCCGCCCTTCTCTTTGGAAGCTGGCAGCATCTTTTCTTTTCCTGGGGCATCTGAAACGTCACAGCAGTATTTTCATGGGTTGATGCGTTCAACCGTTGTGCGGGGGGTTTTTTATATGCCCTTTCAGTCTGGGAAACTGGCTTGAATGACCTCTTCCTTTCTGTTCTCTCTGCTCTTTCTTTTCGGAATCATTATTACGTGGGTGTCGGCGCTTCTCCACTCAGCATCTCATTTTCCTACTCCCCTCTCCTCCCCCATTTTCCATCTTTTTGGTTTTTCGGTTCTGCTTTTTTTTTTTTTTCCTCAGCTTTATTTTCCAACTCGTTTATTGCGTTTTTCACGTCTTTAGCTAGCTTGACACGTATGCACACATATATGTTTGTGTATATGTAGGTGTGCGGGTGTGTCTGTATTTGTATATGGCCATATGGATGGAGAAGAGGGAGGAGAGAGGGAGGGAGAGAGAGACACACACACAGACAGATGGAGACAGAGAGACAGAGAGAGAGAGAGCACACAAATAAGAGCATCCTTGAAACTGACTGGACTCTGTGTGTGCAGGGGGCGGGGGGACCCTTGTTCCAGTATCATCAGGTTGGCTATTTTTTTGGTAGCTTCTGATGTGCTATCGTCAAGTCTTCATTTTGTCCGAGCCCCCAGAAAAGACTCTTCCAAGGGAAAGTTGTAGTTGAGCTGCCAGCATCCGCCGAGGAGAGTCTGGGGGAGCTCTCACTCTTCAGTGTGTAAAGTTTTGTATAATTCTCCTGTTTTTAATTTGATATCCTCACCTTCAGTTATGTCTGGGCTTCGATCCCAGGCCTCCTCTTCAGAATAGCCTCCAGTCTTGGTCCATGGTTGGAGAAGGCCATTGCCAGGCTCTACAGAGTTGAAATGAGGGTGGAACGTGTTGGGAGATGTAGGGGTGGAAGGGGAGCTTAGTGATTTTTAAAGGGGATTTTCAACCACATCCTTTTAGTTTCACCCTCATCTGGCATCCAGAGGCACTGGGTGCTGCCAGTTCTTAAGCCATTTGGGGAGTGTTTGTTCAAGAGGGTGATTTTTCTGGAGTTCCCATCATGGTGCAGTGAAAACAACTCTGTCTAAGGAACCATGAGGTTGCCACTTCGATCCCTGGCCTCCCTCAGTGGGTTAAGGATCCAGCCTTGCCATGAGCTGTGATGTAGATTGCAGATGCGGCTTGGATCCCATGTTGCTGTGGCTGTGGTGTAGACCAGCAGCCGTAGCTCCAATTTGACCTCTAGCCTGGGAACCTCCATTGCCACAAGTGCGGCCCTAAAGAGTAAAAAAAAAAACCCAAGAGGGTGATTTTTCACCTTTTCCTCATTTCTGTCTTGGGTTTGTGCTAAGTCCATCCACACTCATCCATCTGCTAAACATCTTACAAAATTCTGCAGTTGTCTTCTATCCCATTTTGTTTATATTTGTGGTTTTATGCCTTTTTAAAAAATCCCTTTACTGGGATTTGGAAGTATTGAAAATGAGTAGAGCTAAAAGCATGTGATCAATCAGCTATTTTAAATTGGGAATTTGGGAAATTAAAATTTCGTAGAGGTGGTAAGAGAATGAATATCTTAATTTTTATTTTTTTATTTCTGTTTTTATTAAAATATAGCTGATTTACAAGGTTGCTTTAGTTTCTGATGTATAGCAAAGTGATTCAGTTATACATATATATCTATCCGTTTTCAGATTCTTTTCCTTTATAGGTTATTACAAGACATTGAACATAGTTCCCTGTGCTAGACAGTAGGTCCTTGTTGCTTATCTCTTTTATGTTTCGTAGTGTGTATTTGCTAATCCCAAACTCCTAATTTATTCTTCCCCCCTTCTGCTTTCCCCTTTGGTAACATTAAGTTTGTTTTCTAAGTCTGTGAGTCTGTTTCTGTTATGTAAATAAGTTAATTTGTATCATATTCTAGATTCCACACATAAGTGATATCACATGGTATTTGTCTTTCTCTGTATGACGTCACTTTAGTATGATCATCTCTAGGTTCATCCGCATTGCTGCAAATGGCTTTATTTCAAGAGATGAGTATCTCAATTCAAAAATTAATACGTAAAAGCTTGCTTAGTGGGTAGTGGCAATTGGACAATATTTTAAGAGCTATCTTTTTTTTGCTTTTTAGGGGCACACCTGCGGCATATGAAGGTTCCCAGGCTAGGGGTTTAATCAGAGCTAGAGCTGCCGGCCTACACCACAGCCACAGCAACGCCAGATCCGAGCCTTGTCCATGACCTACACTACAGCTCATGGCAATGCCAGATCCTCAACCCACTGAGCGAAGCCAGAGATCAAACCCACAACCTCATGGTTCCTAGTCGGATTCGTTTCTGCTGCGCCACGACGGGAACTCCTAAGGTTTTATGGCAACCCTCCAAATAAATCAGAAGATTCTTAAGTATCTGATTCCTCATGTCTTTATGTCCTTCACATTTGCAGTGTAACGCTACTCTCTTTGTGAGCTAAATGATGCGATGAGTACTTCAGAAGTATATGTAATTTACTCCGTAATTTTTTTTAATAGTATGTGCTTCTAAAATGAATTATAATAAAAATCCAATAATGCCATGAATACTGGGGTGCATATATTTGCTAGTGCTGTAAGAAGCTATTCTTAAATTAAAGGCTGTGCTTCAGAGCCAGTGTTTAGTGGGAAAAGTAATTTTAAATATTCAAGGACACATCCCAGGAGCACACTGAAGTGTGCAGGATTTAGCAAAAACTTGTCTTGTTGGAAAAATTACAACTTCACAGAGAACATGATTAAATGCTAAACTTTATATTAGACTTGGTGCCACAGAAGGTCACAGCAGGAGAAATTCTTCCAGGCCAAGATAACAAAGGTTGCTTCATCTCTGCTTTGTTACACATTTTTGTCAAAAATCCATGTTCAAAATTGAGCTCTTGGAGTTCCTGTCGTAACAAATCTGACTGGTATCTATGAGGACTCAGGTTCGATCCCTGGCCTTGCTCAGTGGGTTAAGGATCTGGTGTTGCCATGAGCAGTGGTGTAGGTCGCCGATGTGGCTCAGATCTGGTGTTGCTGTGGCTGTGGCGTAGGCTGGCAGCTGTAGCTCGTATTGACCCCCTAGCCTGGGACTTCCATATGCTGTGGGTTCGGCTCTAAAAAGGAAAGGAAGAAAGAAAGAAAGACAGAGAGAGGGAGGGAGGGAAAGAAAGAAAGAAAAGAAAATTGAAAAAAAAAAAGAATATATTATATAGCACAGGGTATAGCCATTAGCTTCTAATAACTTAATGGAGTATAATCTGCAAAAATACTGAATCACTGTGTTATACACCTAAAACTAACATACTATTATAAATCAGCTATACCTCAATTAAAAAAAAAAAAAAAAGAAAGTTTAGTTCTTCATCCTCTCATCCACCCTGATCTATTGAAGGTTTGTGAGTGGCTGTAAAGGAACCCAGCCCAGAAGCTCTTTGCTGGCTCATTCCAGCCCCACAGCCTCCCCACTAAGAGTTTGTGCTGCCTCTGCTCGAACATCCCAGCCCTTGGGCAGCCCACTCATGTCCCTGCTTTTGGTAATGGTAGTACCACTATTTCTGCACTCCTCGCTCTGTTCTTTATTCTCTCTATCCATGTCAGCACTTCGTGCTGATTCTTCCTTTGGGATGTGTCTCCAGGTTGTCCATTCAATGCTAGCATCTCAACATGTTTATTTAATATGTACCGGGGGGGGGGGTTCAAAGGATTGGACCAACATGGCACCTGGACCCCTTCCTGGGCGCAGAGACAGAGACCTTGAAATTTTCAGGCAAAATGCAGGACGTGTTAGGAACATGTTTGGCATAGGATCCTACCGACTGCATGGGTGTGGGTGTTGACCCCTCTGCGGGAGAGGGCCTGACAGTGCACAGCGTGTTTGGGTGTGGTTTAGTGTTGCTGGAGTAGAAGGTGGTTGGCCTGAGGCTGTTTTTACTGGAGGACAAGCAGCACTGGTAAACAGGGGCGAAGGCGCCAAAGGTAGTGCGTTCATTCATTCAGCAAATATTTATTGAGCGTCACCTGTGTGCCCAGCAGCTGTTTCACATTGGCTGCAGCAGTGAACCAAACATGCAAAAATTATGTATAACTATAAATCCTATATGGTCATTTAAAAAGCATAAGTGTAATAAATAGAAGTTGTACAGTATGTTTGAACGTGATAATGGCAATGAAAACAATAAAGCAGAGGGACAGAGACGGGGATCTTGGGCCCTAACCTGTGGCTGAATGATTCTCACGCAGGTAGTCCCCAGACCTGGGAGCCGCAGAGGTGCTTCAGGGGATCAAGAAGCATTTTTTTCCTGAATTTTGTTTTTTTAATATTTAAAAAAAAAAATCAAAGTAGAATTGATTTACAATGTTGTGTTAATTTCTGCTACACAGCAAAATGATTCAGTTCTAAACACACACACATACTTTTTAAAAATATTCTTTTCTCTAACGGTTCGTCAAAGGACACGAAATATAGTTCTCTGTGCTACACAGAAAGACCTTGTAGAAGCAGCATGGGCAAAGAAATATATTATGTACAAAGTGTTACAGATTAGATACCACCAAAGCATTAACGTGTGCCAGTTCAATCCTCAGGTTTGGAAAAAGGCCTGGATTTCAGAACACTTTTGTTCATATTATGATATATAATTTTTGTTCGGATCATGATATACAGTTTTACACACTTAAACCTAAAGATGAATTTACTTTAATAAAACACCTCGCTTATATATACATCAAGAATCCACTGCTGAAATTATTTGAAAATCACCTTGCAGAATCCAGTTTGCCTTATTCTGGGATGATCAGAACTGCTTCAGCATCTTCCTCTCTTTTTAATCTCTCACACATGCAATGGCTAGAGTTAATTTTCTTTTTTTTTTTTTTTTTGTCTTTTGTCTTTTTGTCTTTTGTTGTTGTTGTTGTTGCTATTTCTTGGGCCGCTCCCGCGGCATATGGAGGTTCCCAGGCTAGGGGTTGAATCGGAGCTGTAGCCACCGGCCTACGCCAGAGCCACAGCAACGCAGGATCTGAGCCGCGTCTGCAACCTACACCACAGCTCACGGCAACGCCGGATCGTTAACCCACTGAGCAAGGGCAGGGACCGAACCCGCAACCTCATGGTTCCTAGTCGGATTCGTTAACCACTGCGCCACGACGGGAACTCCCTAGAGTTAATTTTCTTAAAACACCAGAGCTGATAATAATTAAATGCTCGAAATTAAATGCTCGAAACTCAAACCCTGTGGTGGAGGAAAGCAGATCTTGGTTTTTTCGTCTGTAGGTATCCTCTCTCCTCGAAATTTTCACTTCCATTATTTTCATCCTGGTCTGTCAGTGGTCTTATGGCGCATCTCTAGCTTACCCACCCAGTCCCCCCCCAGCCCCCCCATAATCCCTCCCCTTAGCCTACGCTCCAGCCTGCTCATCCTCTTCATGCCTGCCACCTCCCTTCCCCAGTGTACACACCACCTGCTGATTAATTACTCTTTTCATACATTTATGTTGTGTCCCCAGCCCGCCTGGCCTCTTTCTTTAGGCTGTTGATTTCAATTCTGCACCATCTTAAAAAAAAAAAAAAAAAAAAAAGTCTTCTAGAACTAGTGGTTAAAGAAAAGTTCCTGGAAGAATGCTGTTGCATTAAGGTCAGTTGAGAACTGGGGACAAAGCCACCCGATTCGTCTAGACTGTGCTGTCCAGCAAGTAGCCACCAGCCATGTGTGGCTACTTACATTAAAATCACGAAAAATCAAGTACAATTAAAAATTCAGTGTTTCAGTCTTGTTTGTACATTTCACACGCTCCATAGCCACATGTGTGTCTGCTTACATTAAAATCACGTACAATTAAAAATTCAGTGTTTCTGTCTCGTTTGTATGTTTCACACGCTCCATAGCCACATGTGGCTAGTGGCTACTGCGACAGTGGAGAAATAGAACATTTCATCACTGCAGGACTCTCTATTGGACAGCACTGTCCAAAACGTCCCAGGTGCCTTGAGAGTCCTGGAGGAGAAATGTATTTGCAGGTGTTCAGAGGAAAGGCTCGGCGAAAAACCAAAGTGAGGCATTTAGACAGTTGATCCTAGAGGTGTGACAGTGGCAAGAGCGTAAGACAGAGAGGGAAGGTGACGGCCAAACAGAAAGAGATGTGTGGGAGTTCCCATTGTGGTGCAGGGGTTAAGGAATCCGACTAGGAACCATGAGGTTTCGGGTTCGATCCCTGGCCTTGCTTAGTGGGTTGGGGATCCAGCGTTGCCTTGAGCTGTGGTGTAGGTCACAGACGTGGCTTGGATCCTTTGTTGCTGTGGCTCTGTCCTAGGCCGGTGACTGCAGCTCCAATTGGACCCCTAGCCTTGGAACCAAGGACCGGCCCTAGGAAAAGGCAAAAAGAAAAACAAAGAAAAGAAAAGAAAGAAAGAGGTGTGTGGAAAATAGGTTTGTGCAATAGAAGGACTGTTCTAGACACTGGAGAAAGAGTGGGTAGGAAGTAGACGTATTGGATGTTGGGATTATTGGATATTGGGATAAACAAATGAAAACAAGTGAAACCAGATATTTGCATAGTTTCAGTTTGGGGTGAGCCCCGAAAGGTTGCAAACTACAGTAGGCAATAATATCCACATTCCTCAGTTAAGTTTGCACTCCTTAGCCCATCACCTTTTGTGTGTGTCTGTCTTTTTAAGGCTGCACGCATGGCATATGGAGGTTCCCAGGCTAAGGGTCGAATAGAAGCTATAGCCACTGGCGTACACCACAGCCACAGCAACGCCAGATCCAAGCCTCGTCTGGGACCTACACCACAGCTCACGGCAACACCGGATCCTTAACCCACTGAGCAAGGCCAGGGATCGAACCTGCGTCCTCATGGATGCTAGTCAGAATCGTTAACCGCTGAGCCACAGCAGAAACTCCATGGGCAGACATTCTAAGTGACCCCCTGAAGAGGCTCTTCTTGAGCCCAAACTAGGGGGAGCTGAAGAGGGATGTTTCTAGAAGGAAGATGACTATAGACCCCTGAAGAGAGCCCCTGGAGGAGCAGCCATGGTGGGTAGTAAACTGAAGGAAGGAGCTGACAGATCAAGAGGAAAATCGCTTCCACGCCTGGAACAGCCCCGACTGGGGAGAGGAGAAACTCGATCTTTGACGAAACTGTGGAGTTCGGGCTGGACATTTTACCTCCTGAAATAGAATGGTTATCGTGACTCAAGGTGACCAGAGAACTCCTGGTGCTCATGAATGACCGGGAAAGCTTTGGAACAGGTTTCATCCAGGACGGGGACGCATAGGCTTCAGACTGGCTTAAAGCACCGCAGACAAAGAACCCAGTTTTTGCTGCTTGTGCTCCATGGAGTCTTATTTATTTGGGGCAATGGCTATACTGCTTTAGAGTTTGATGAGAGAGCAGAATGTTTAGAAAAGCTTTTAAGAGATTGTGTAGAGAATTAAGAAGACGTAAGCGAAAGGATACTAACCTGCCGTGTGCCTGATTGAAGAGAAACAACAGGAATTAATGGATCAGGCAAATGGGCCTTTTGCGGCTCCTTCCAGGAGGACTCTGTGCAGTTGGGGATGGAGAGGAGATTGTTATATATGTACTTGGGGTTTATAGTTTTGGAATTTTTTAAGCCTCATAATTTTGTGGCTTGTCACTTTGAAGGAAGAATAAAACAGATGGAGGATGCTGTTAAACGTGTTCTCACGGCTGTTTTCTTCTGTCTGTGATGGTTCCAGTCCTCTTTGATGTCGTTAGGGAGATGGTAGTTAAATATGTTTCTTTCAGTTCGTGATCAGGCTGGGGTGGTATATTATTCCTATTTTATTCTTAGAGTTAGGGTATTTGATATGTATGTTCTTTTTCGCTCTCCTTTTTTTTTTTTTTTTTGGTCTTTTTAGGGCTGCACCTGCAGCATATGGAGGTTCCCAAACTTGGGGCCCAATTGGAGCTGTAGCCTCTGGCCTACACCATAGCCACAGCCACGTGGCATCCGAGCTGCATCTGCGACCTACACCACAGCTCACAGCAATGCCAGATCCTTAACCTACTAAGCGAGGCCGGGGATCAAACCTGTGTCCTCATGGATACTAGTCAGATTCATTTCTGCTGAGCCACAACAGGAACTCCTATTTAGGTATGTATGTTCACTGGGGACTCTTACACTTTATCTGTTGGGATGTCATCAGCTGTAGGTGACAAAAACCACTAAATCATAATTGCCTTTAAACCCCCAGAGGAGGGGCAAGTTCTGACCCACTTCTCTCTGTAATTTTTTTCAAGGCAGTGATGCCCTCCTTGCTGTGTAAGCTATGTCCTTAGCAAAGTACCTGAGTCACTTCTTAAGTATCATATCCAGACAGCGGACAGAAAACAGGCTCTCTCTTCTGATTTACCAAAAACAGCCCCCCCACCCCCCTGGAGATCTCCACTCACATCTCATTGGTTGGAAGGGAGTCACATCCCACTTCTGAACTAATTACTGATGGTAAAAGGAAAGGAATCCTCATAGCAACGTACTAAACTAATTAGTACATATACTCGCTCGAACTAGGATTAGAGTTTGCATCCCCAAGCCATGTAACTTGCAGAGAAAGTGAGGAAATTTGCACTGCCTCAGGGTTCTGTGAAGAGAAAAAGATCGAAGGCACAGGAGAGTCTTGTACCTTCCTACTCCTAGAATTATATATACGGACTCATTATATATTGCATTATATATCCTGACTCATTTACAGATTCAATGGTAAGAATGTAGTACATGTTGACTAGCTTGTGACAAAACCCCAAAATACAGTGGGTTAAATAACATCAAAGTGGAGCTCCCGTCGTGGCGCAGTAGTTAACAAATCCGACTAGGAACCATGAGGTTGCGGGTTCGATCCCTGGCCTTGCTCAGTGGGTGAAGGATCCGGCGTTGCCGTGAGCTGTGGTGTGGGTCACAGACGCGGCTTGCATCCCGCATTGCTGTGGGCCGGTGGCTCCGATTCCACGCCTAGCCTGGGAACCTCCATATGCCGAGGGAGCGTCCCAAGAAATGGCAAAAAGACCAAAAAAAAAAAAAAAGATATCAAAGTGTCTCTCTCTCTCCTCAGTGTCAGGTCAGAGGCATGTGGTCCAGAGGTGGTGGGATGGCTCTAACAGAGCTTGAATGTTAGAGTTGCCAAGTTCTCATAACAAAGACGACCCCCCCACCCTACCCCCCGCTTCAATTCAGAGAGTGAGGGAACAGAGAAGTTTCTCACATCACAGTCCAAGGAAGTCGTCCGAGGTGAGTGGTACCTCTGCGACATGGAGTCAGTCATGGGCCCTGATTTCTTCCATGTTGTTTCTCTGCCATCTCCCCAAAGGATTGTCCTCACCAGCAGGGTCAAATCCATTACCATTTCCAGGTTCCAGCCAGCAAGTGGCAAAAGAAAACACAGAGGAGGGAGGCCCGGGTCTCGAGGTCTAGGCCAAAGCACACCCATTGCTTCTGCTCACATCCCATTTGCAAGATCTTAGCCACAGGGGTCATCCAACTGTGAAAAACTGGTGTTGTCCTCTGTTTAGGCGGCTGCCACAAAATGCCATAGGCTGGGTGGTTTATAAACACAAAATACTTCTTCTCTCAGTTCTGGAGGTAGAGCGTCCAAGGTCAAGGTGCCTGCAGATTCAGTGTTTGGGAGGAGCCTGCTTCATAGATGGCCATCTTCTAGGTGTGTCCTCACGTGGTGGAGGGGACCAGGGGGCTCCCTGGAGTCTCTCTTATAAGAGCACTAGTCCCAGGGAGTTCCCCTTGTGGCTCAGCAGGTTAAGAACCCAACTAGCATCCATGAGAATGCAGATTCCTTCCCTGGCGTCGCTCAGTGGGTTAAGGATCCAGTGCTGCCGTGAGTTGTGGTGTAGGTCACCGACGCAGCCTGGATCCCGTGTTGCTGTGGCTGTGGTGTAGGCCGGCAGCTGCAGCTCTGACTAGACCCCTAGCCTGGAAACTTCTTTATGCCTCAGGTGCAGCCCTAAAAAGAAAACAAACAAACAAACAAATAAAAAACCCTTTCTAAAATCTTAAGTGTGATCTCCAGTATACTCCAGAAAGGAGGCATTTTTATCTGTTTTGTTTACTGCTCTATCTCCAGGGCTTAGAATAGTTCCTGACATGTAGTAGACACTCAGTGTGTGTTCAATGAATGAAAAGGTAGGTAAAATACAATATATCTCATGTGTGAATCATTTGCACCTGTGCACTTAAGGAACTGGTGATTCTTCAGCATCTGAGCCACGTAATCTTTGGTTGCCTTCCCTTCCAAGGGAGAAGTGCAGAGAGTGTGAGAGTGTTCCCTGGCTCTTTGTAATCCCAGCAGATAAATTCTGTGTGTATGCAGAGAATTATGTACAATAAAGGTGACATGGCAGGTGCTACAGCCTAACATATAGGCATCAAGATGTGGGCATTTGTGAACTGAAGAGGGGGAAAGGAAACGTTCCATTCCAGCCGGACCACAAAAACATCCACTTTCCTCCAAGTGGCTTTTCTCAGGTGGACTGGAGTTTGATTAGCATTTGAAAGAAATTTAAAAAAATTTGAATCCTAGGGAGTTCCCATGATGGCTCAGTGATAATGAATCCTAGGGAGTTCCTGTGATGGCTCAGCGATAATGAACCTAGTATCCTTGAGGACGCAGGTTCCATCCTTGGCCTCGTTTGGTGGGTTTAAGGATCCAGCATTGCCATGAGCTGTGGTGTGGGTTGCAGACATGGCTTGGACCTGGCATTGCTGTGGCTGGGGTGTAGACTGGCAGCTACAGCTCTGATTCGATCCCTAGTGTGGGAACTACCATATGCTGCAGATGTGGCTCTAAAAAGACAGAAAATACTTCGGATCCTAGAATGACTTTGGGGGGTTAGAGAGATAGGGTTAAACAATCGTCTACAGACCGAGCAGCTAACTTGACCTGTTTTATGATTGATTTTCTTCTCATACTGTAATATATTTTTCGGAATTCACGTAGTGCTGACAGTAGTGAAAAGAGAAACTTCTTAGAGTAAACATTATCTTAGCACCTTGATGTCCTCCATGATTCTCTTCCCTTTTACAAATAAGGCTCCCTGAGGATTGAGCACATGGAATTGCAAATGCATGAGCTCTGCTTGAGTAACGCATTTAGAAAGGAGGGCATTTAAGTTCATCCCTTAAAGGTGAGTCAGCGATGGAGTTCTTCCGTGGGTCAGTGGGTTAAGGATCTGGCCTTGTCCCTGGCCCAGGAACTTCCATATGCTGAGGGTGCGGCCAAAAAAAAAAAAAAAAAAAAAAAAGGGATGAGTCAGTGAGGCGGAAAGAGCCTAGGAAAAGGCATTCTGAGCCTATGAAAGGACATTTAAATATAGGTCCTGGTGGCCCAGCAGTTAAGGACTCAATGTTGTCATTGCTGTGGCTCAGGTTACTACTGTGGCTTGGGTTCGATCCCTAGCCTGGGAACTTCTGCATGCTGCCTGCATGGCCAAATGTGTGTGTGTGTGTGTGTGTGTGTATGCTTTAATCCCAAGATAAGAAGGTGTGTGTTTTGTTCAGCCAATGGCAGGTGGACCAGGATGCCAGGCCTTCAGGGACAGTGAGGCTGGAAGCTGCACATAGAGAAAGGGCTAAAAGCAGTGAAGAGGTAGGCAGTTAGGGGTCTTGAAAGCAGAGGTTTTGTTTGATCCTGTGGTTTATGAACAGCCAACCAAGATCTTGAACAGGGAAGTGACAGGAGGAGCGCTGTGTCTCAAGGAAACAATTCTGGAGGGACAGGGCATAGAGAATTAATTAGAGGGGACTAGTTTGGATCCATGTGATTTTCTTTTATGAACCATAGGGAGCCTGGGATGGATTGGGGCGTTCAGCGGGGGCCTGGCTGGTAAGCCAGCATCCCTGGGAGTGGAGGGACAGCTGCGGCAACAGGCCCTGGACAGGTGATCAGGAGGGTTCAGCTTCCTGGTTTTTTCTTCAGAGCCTTTGAGCGTGATGTCTGCCTGAGCTTGTGCTCTTTGGTGGTCGGGAAGCACCTGGGCGGGGAGCCACGACCGAAAGGTCCTATGTCCCTCTTTGGGCTCACATGTCTGCGGGAGAGCAGGTATTTTGTTCACATTGTCTGGCAAGGTCTTTTCTGCGTTTCATCTTTTGTGATGGCCAACCTTCGATAAAGCCTTGTTTGCGTGTTCTGTCTTTAAAGTTGCCTCCACTTTATTATGGGCTATCAAGAGTGGAGCTGTTGGAGTTCCCGTCATGGCTCAATGGTTAACGAATCTGACTTGTATCCATGAGGACTCGAGTTCAATCCCCAGCCTCGCTCAGTGGGTTAAGGATCCGGCATGGCCATGAGCTGTGGTGTAGGTCACAGACATGGCTCGGATCCTGTGGCTATGGTCTGGGCCAGCAGCTGCAGCTCTGATTTGACCCCTAGCCTGGGAAACTCCATATGCCTGGAGTGCAGCCCTAAAAACCAAAAAAAAAAAAAAAAAAAAAAAAAAAAGAAGAGAGCGCGAGAGAGTGTGGAGTTGTTTTTCACATGTCAGTGGGACTTTAAGGGGAGGCAGTCACTTCCAAATGAAGGATTAGTGCAGGTGGCAGCCAGGCTGGCCCATCCAGCAGGAGTTTCTTCCTCCAGCGCTGGACCTCTTCTCTCCATAGGAGGTCATGGCTAGCGTCTGGGTGAGAATGAACAAAGTCATCAGAATCTGGGCACCGGCAGCAGGAACAGAAAGGAAGACCCCATGTCAAGAGTGTTTGGAAGGCAAACGAAGGAATTGAGAGGCAAGAGAGAATAAAAGATGGTTCAGAAGTTTGGGGATTGTGAGCTTAGGAAAATGTTGCTGCTTCTAACAGATGGGGTCCCAGGAAGAGGAGCAGAGCTGCTGAGGGAAGGTGCCGAGTTCATTTTGAATTCCAGATTGAATTCCAGATTACCCGGAGGGGTGTTATTTCCCGGAAGTTTTCAGAATTAGAATCTAGGTCTCCTAGACCAGACTGATGGTTTTTTCCAAATTAGTGTACAGAGACATACAGGACATGAAATAAAATGTACACGTTGAGTTTCAGGTGGGGATAGCATCTCGTCGAGTAAGCAGTTGTACGTGGAGCTGGCGTGGAAGATTGAGAATTAACGTAGAGATTTGTTTTAGGACATAATTGGAGAAAAAGTTCACGCAAGACATTTAGCCACGAGGATATGTTTGGAAATAGCCAAGGGGCAGTTTTCATAAAGAAGGAGCGAAAGCTGTCCATTGAGACTAAAGAAAAGGGAAGAGGCAACAAGATTGTTCTACATTTTTAAAAAAAGAAGGAAGGAAGGGATACATTAGGAGTTTGGGATTAACGTATATACACTGCTCTATATAAAGTAGATAACTAACAACGGCCTACTGCATAGCACAGGGAACTACACTCAGTATTTTGTAATAACCTGTAAGGGAAGAGAATCTGAAAAGAATATAGTACCCTTCCTTCCTTTTTTCTTTTTTTTTTTTTTTTCTCTCTTTAGGACCATACCTTCGGCATATAGAAGTTCCCAGGCTAGGGTGCCATCCTCCACCACAGCCACAGCCACCTAGATCCACGCTGCATCTGCAGCCTGTGCTGCAGCTTGCAGCCACACTAGACCCTTCGCCCCCTGAGCGAGGCCAGGGAGCGAACCTGCATCCTCAGGGATGCAGTTTTATATGTCTATAACTGAATCACGTTGCTATATACCAGAAACTAACACAATGCGGTAAATCAACTATACATCACTTTAA
The DNA here is from genome assembly GCF_054392235.1 of Sus scrofa. NCBI lineage: Eukaryota > Metazoa > Chordata > Mammalia > Artiodactyla > Suidae > Sus > Sus scrofa. The sequence goes on along the minus strand of NC_139393.1, from coordinate 25,372,252 downwards.
AAAAAAAAAAAAAAAAAAGATGTTTAAAGGAGAGGGAGGCACAGATTGTAACCCAGGAGATCATCACGAGGTGAAACAAGTTTTTAACCTTTTGAGAGCAGACATGCGGGGCGGGGGTGGGGGCGGGGGGGAACAGTCAGAGATGGAAGGCAGTCAAATCAGTTTAACAAACAAATGCTAAGTACCACTGAGGTGACAGCGTGGTGCTGGGTATTGGGGATACAGAGATGGAGTCAATGTGGTCCTGCCTTTGGGGACGTTACTGCCCCATAAAGAGCAGGAGCAAGAGTATCATAAGAACAACTGATAATCCACTGATCCCCCTGTGCCGGGAACTGTTGTCAACACTGTGTGGCTGTGGTGTGGGCTGTGGCTAGAGCTCCATTGTGACCTCTAGCCTGGGAACTTCCATATGCCATGGGTGGGGCCCTGGGGACCTCAGGCGCCGAAAGGTTAAGTAATTTGCCCAAGGTCTTTATCAACTGGTCAGCTGGGGAGCCACGATTTGCACCCAGGCTGTGGCTTTGCACCCTGTGCCGACCATCTAAACAAATGAGTATCCTACTAGGCAAAGAGAGAAGAGCAAAGCACAAGGAGGGAGGAGGCAAGTTTTCTGGTCAGGGATAGAGTGGGGCAGGGAAGCTCCTGTATGAGGAGGACAAGGAGGACAGGGGATGGAGCCGGATAAAGGAACATATGGTCGTGACCAAAGCTTGGAACCCGTATGTGTGTGTGTGTGTGTGTGTGTGTGTGTGTGTGTTACTGTTTTACCTCGACATGTGCACAGCCTTCATCTCTGACTTTTACTCTGCCCCGTTCTGACCACAAAGGACTCGACATTTGATTGTATTCATTTTTGTAAACAATTAAGATGTTCTTTTAAAAAAAATCTACAAGAAGCGCATTATCCTTTTAGGGGTATCAGCCCTGCCCAGTTGAGACCATCATTAGAGTGGAGTTTATGATTTTATTTTATTTATTTTTTTGTCTTTTTGCCTTTTTCTAGGGCCGCTCCCGTGGCACATGGAGGTTCCCAGGCTAGGGGTCTAATCGGAGCTGTAGCCACCGGCCTACACCACACACAGCAACTCAGGATCTGAGCCACGTCTGCCACCTACACCACAGCTCACAGCAACGCCAGATCCTTAACCCACTGAGCAAGGCCAGGGATCGAACCCGCAACCTCATGGTTCCTAGTTGGATTCATTAACCACTGAGCCACAACGGGAACTCCGGGTTTATGATTTTAAAAAATAACTTTCTTCCTTCCTTCCTCCCTCCCTCCCTCCCTCCCTCTCTTCCTTCCTGTCTTCATACCTGTCTGCCCACCTACCCATCTGCTTACCTACCCACCTCTCACACAGTACTGGCAGAAATCTAAGAGTGAATTTCCTATGTAGTGGGAGCCCAGATAATTACTGGCGAAGAACTAGTGAATTTGAAGAGCAGATTATTGAAGACACAATAGAAATTCCAGAAAATAAGCTGCTATTTTGCCCAGCATGGTTAATAGCCCTTTCTGAGATAAGCATGTGGGTCAAGATAGGACTCCTGGTTAGATGCGGCCAGATTCTGAGCATCACTTCATTTCCTGTCCTATCCGTGACCAGCTGGACCCTATGACCAGTGACCCCTTGGCCCCACTGCTGTCTGGACTGGGAACCAGGGGGAGCAGTTTGGTGAGACTTAGGCATGCCCTGAGGTAGTTTGCTATGCACATTACTTACTAGTTAAAAATAAATAAGTAAGAGTTCCTACTGTGGCACAGTGAAAATGAATCCGACTAATAGCCATGAGGTTGTGGGTTCAATCCCTGGACCCACTCAGTGGGTTAAGGATCTGGTGTTGCCCTGAGCTGTGGTGTAGGTTGCAGTCCTGGCTTGGATCCCATGTTGCTGTGGCTGTGGTGTAGGCTGTGGCTAGGGCTCCAAGTTGACCCCTAGCCTGGGAACTTCCATATGCCATGGGTGTGGCCCTCAAAAGCAATAATAATAATAATAGTAGATAAATAAACATAATGTTTAGTAGTTTATTTTAGCCACCTCAGAATGCCCCTGCATCAGGAGTTCCCATTGTGGCTCAGTGGTTAATGAACCTGACTAGCATTCATGAGGATGTGGGTTCCATCCCTGGCCTCGCTCAGTAGGTCAAGGATCCAGCATTGCCATGAGCTGTGGTGTAAGTCGCAGACGAGGCTCAGATCCAGTGTTGCTGTGGCTGTGGTGTAGGCTGGCAGCTACAGCTCTCTTTTAACCCCTTGCGCTTGGGAACCTCTATATGTCACAGGTGCTGCCCTAAAAAGACAAAAACAACAACAACAAAAAAAGTCGTGCCCCTACATCAAAATAATTGTGTCGAGTGGAAAAGTAGTTCCATCAAAATGTCACATGGAGGCAAAGGGATTATTCTTGGATGTGAGTAGGGGGTGTTGAGTAAAGGAAGAGGTGCATTGAGAATGAGCAGGGTAGACTTTTTACCCGGGTGCTACAGAGGTGTTACGTGCCACTCGCGGATCTAGGCAAGGATTGGTCCAGCTCCGTTCCCTCCCGGCTCTGAAAGAAAAAGCCTGGCATTGGGCATACCACCACCACCCCCCTGTGGTAATATGCTGCAGTTCAGGGTGTTTTATGAAAAAGGTGGATCCCATGTGTGTAGAGCGGAGACACTTGGTTCCTTCTCCTTTGAAGAAAAGGATAACGGCACTTTCTAGAATCGTATGTTTTTCTTTTATTCGATTGTCTCTTTAATAGCAATTAGGAACACAACGTTTAGAAACTCCTAAAGGAGGACGACATACAACAGGGAGAACACGTTTAATTTCAGAAATTCACACAGACAACGTCGCAAAATAACTCTCGTCTCAGGAAGGTCCTTGTACCCATAGCTTTTTCTAAGGCAATTACAAACCAGTATAGGGAACAAAGAACTGGAGCTGTCAGGAGACGGCTTCTTGATGTGGAGGGTAATTAGAATATGTTGGATAACGTCCGTTATTTGGCTTGAGAATGAATGGATGTGTAAATATAACACACGCTAGAGGTAAATGTCCCTAAATTAGAGGGTAGGGATTTCAGACAAAAGAAGGAGGATATTTGGAGTATAATCACACTTTTCTGAGCCCTTCCCTGGGCCTTGAGGAAATGATGGCTTCTTCATTATATTGTCCTGTGCATGTGTGGTCTCTCTGTTTCTCGAAGAGCAGACTTGATCAGCCCTGGGAGGGCAGGGCATGCTGCAGCAGGACTGGCCTTTTTTTTTTCTTTTTTTTTTAATGATTTTTTTTTTTTCATTATAGTTGGTTTACAGGGTTCTGTCAGTTTTCTGCTGTACAGCATGGCTTTGATTTGACAGATTGATTTTTTTTCTTTTTGGAAAGGAAGAGGTCCTAGGAGTTGTAGTGAAAAGCCTTTTCTGGAGTTCCCGTTGTGGTGCAGTGGTTAATGAATCTGACTAGGAACCATGAGGTTGCGGGTTCGGTCCCTGGCCTTGCTCAATGGGTTAAGGATCCGGTGTTGCTGTGAGCTGTGGTGTAGGTTGCAGATGCGGCTCGGATCCCACGTTGCTGTGGCTCTGGCGTCGGCCAGCGGCTACAGCTCCAATTCGACCCCTAGCCTGGGAACCTCCATGTGCTGCGGGAGCGGCCCTAGAAAAAGCAAAAAGACAAAAAAATAAAAATGAAAAAATAAAATAAATAAATATAAGCACTGGGCCCTTGTTCAGAAATGGTATCTGTTTATTGAACTGTATCAATTCCACTAAAAGCACCTTTTCCTCAAAGTAGGACCTGTTAAAATAGTACCTTGCTTATGATATGTTATACAGCATTTGGTAGTTTATGAAGGATGTTTACACTTCCTTTTGTTTTGTCCTAACAGCTCTGAGGAATATAGGGCAGGTGATATTTATCCTTTACCTTGCAGGTAGGGCAACTTAGGCTTATAGGTGTTATCACTTACTTGCAGCCACAAATCTAGTAAACGGAGCCAGGAATGGAACTCAATCCAGGACTCTTTTTAGGAGTCAGCTCTATTTCTTTGATACTTTCTGCCAGTATATTGACTTGCTGGAAAGAAACATTGAAATATTTTTCTCCATTGAATGCCTCGAGGTCTTATCAGCAAATAAAAGTTTTAATCCTGACTTTACTTTCTTACGTTGTGTTTCTTATTGAACAAATATATTCACAGATATTATTTTCTTCGTATCAAGTGCATGGTGATATGTGGAGGATGAAACCATAAACAAGATACAGGAGAGAGGGGGAGACACGAATTTTTGAAAATTCCTATGCCACAGGATTAATGCTGAACGTTATGTGGGAGCCTTCAGGCTGTGATGGTGGTGGAGCCTTGGAGGCCGATAGGATGGGTGGGGGCTTTGTAAGAAGCAGCAGAGGAAACTGTGTGAGTAGGAGGACGAGCTCGTGGAAAGCTTGGGCACAGGGAGGCGTGGAAGATTTGGGGATAGGCAGGCACTTCCCTTTTCCTCTACTGTTAAGTGGATTTGGGAGGACGGCGAAGATGAAGCCGATAAAGAAGGTGGGTCATTTACCATTTACGGAAGAAAGTGTCTGTGCCCAGCTCCCCAAGTCTGGGCTTAGACAATGGGTGATAGGAAACACGGAACCTGTTCAACCCGAGTTTGGCGGGGTCAAAACAGTTTTTCCTGGATCATTCTGTCCACACTGGGGGGAATGGACGCGTGGTGGGAAAAACTGACAGCTTGGGGAACATGTAGGGAACTGCTGCGTTCAGAGGAGTGAGATGGGCTCGAACCACGACGAAGGCAGGAGGAGCGGGAAGGGATGGATTGAAGAGATGAGATCTGTTCTATCATAAGTAACGCTTGTCATGGGGACTAATGTTGATTATGGTGCTATCTTGTCCCATCGCCTTTTTATTTATTCATTTATTTGCCTTTTCTAGGGCCACACCCGCGGCATATGGAGGTTCCCAGGCTAGGGGTCGAATCGGAGCTGTAACCACCAGCTTACACCACAGCCACAGCCACAGCCACACAGGATCCGAGCCACGTCTGCGACCTACACCACAGCTCATGGCAACACCGGATCCTTAACCCACTGAGCGAGGCCAGGGATCAAACCCGCAACATCATGATTCCTACTCGGATTTGTTAACCACTGAGCCACGATGGGAACTCCGTCACGTCGCCTTTTTTAAAGACGTATGTATTCTTTCATACCTATTGTTTCACGTATCACAGTCACCTCATAAAGCTATACAGGAATTATTTCCACTTTAGGGATTAAAGTCTGTAAAACTAATGAGGCTTATTATTCAGGGAAGTCCGGTAGACTCGTGATGTTGGAAATTCCATACAGGTACCAGGAGGACAAAGACAGCTTTCCTGGAGCTTGTGTAACAAAATGGATAGGCAGAGAAAGGCGTAAGACAAAGAATAATTCTGTTTGGGAGGACAGAGTAGACAGAGTTAAAAGAAATAGGAAAGAAGTGATTATCCATGAAATACAGAGTGGGAAAAAGTCTCTTGACCCCGTGTCTTCGTCTGTTCAGGCTGCTGTGACCAAAAGGCCACAGACTGGGTGGCTCAACCAACAGGTATTATTTCTCACTGATCTGGAGCCTGGGAAGTTTAAGATCTGCGTTGAAATAGATTCAGGGTCTGGTGCAGACTTGCTTCCCGCTGCATAGACGGGCATCTTCTAGCTGTGTTCTCACGTGGCGCAGGGGAAGGGGCAAGAGAGCTCCCTGGGGTCTCCTAGACAAGGGTATTGACCCACCAATCCCATTCCTGTGGGCTCTACCTTCATGATCTCATCTCCTCCCAAAGGCCCTGCTGCCTGGTACCATCAAGTCAGGGGGTTCAGATCCCCCCCCAACCCTTTAGTCCGTAACAACCCAACTCTCCCATCACAACAAATTCCATGCCCGTTCCCTAGAAAAGAAGTCAAGGGTCATGTTGGGACAAGACTAGAAACTCAAGATTCTTCTGGAGTTTCTGGAGGTATCGTCAAAGATGAGTCATCACCGGCATTTCCACTTTCCCACATCAGGCTCTTCACCGCACCTATTTGATGCACCCCCCCCCCCAAAGCCAACCCAGGAGAATGTACATTTATCAGATAAATCAGGCCGTAACTGATTTTTCCAAGATTCTTTGCTTAATGAAAAAGCTCAGTGAGCGGCTCTTTGCACAGTTGCGCTCTCCTCGGGACGTTGAAGCAGTTTGCCACCAAAGCCACCACAACTGGTGACACAGAGGTGTTTCTGAAATGTTCAGTTGGGTGTGTATCATTTAAAAGAGAAATTACTTTCGTGGGCTTTTAGCAACGAGCTAAAATTGTGCAGTAAGCAATTCCATAGCTTGAAGGCATTGGACTGCAAACAGTCTCAGAAAGCCAGCTAGAAACGAGATCTTAGAACTTTTAAAGCTTATTTTATTGAAACACATTTTTTTTTCAAAGCTGCATTCATTGAACTTTTTGTTTTTCATATGGGAAAACTGAGTTATTGGATTACAGTGGGGGCTATAGGGCTTTACCGATTTTTCACGAGGGACAGACAGTGTGACACGAATGCCTGCCAGGTGATATAATAGGCCTGCAGGGTGGTGAAATGTAAATGTTTCTAAGCCCTTTTTTGAGAGAAGGGAGAATTTATCCCTTATTCTAGAAATCATGAACAAAATAAAATTAAAATCTAATACTTTTTTTTTTTTTTTTTGCTTTTCAGGGCCACACTCACAGCACATGGAAGTTCCCAGGCTAGGGGTCGAATCAGAGCTGCAGCTGCCAGGCTGCACCACAGCCACAGCAACACCAGATCCTTAACCCACTGAGCAAGGCCAGGGATTGAACCCACATCCTCATGGATGCTAGTCAGATTCGTTTCCACTGCCCCACGGTGGGAACTCCCTAATACTTATTTTTAAAGGATTGTTAATAACCACGCTGTGATCATAACTATTTCTTACCTGTTACTAAATTCAGTTTGTTATTCTCATTGAGCAGTAATATTGAATATCGTAAATATTGTGATTTTTAAAGAAAGACTCCTTGTTGCTTCACTTAGTTTGCTCATGATTTTGAGATTTTTTTTCAAGCCAAATCATTTTTCTCTGAACCGCACTTTGCTTCTATGATTGTATTTGCTGGAGCTGTTGCATATTAATCATTTTTGTTATGCTCCTTCTTTTATGAGACGTGTTTGTTTAACTCGCCGTATATAAACAGAAGTTTATTTTGAGGATTAACTTTGATGTGACTAACTGCCTCCTGGTTAAGTCGTTTTAATCACAACTCTAGAGGAAGCAAACTAGCTTCAGATGTTTTCTTCCTTTCCTTTTTTTCTTTCCTCAAGAATTTAAAATGAACTGTTTGTGTATTATAACGCAGAGAAGTTTGTACATGCATGATGATAAGAACTATATGTTAACGTTTTTGTATAAATCACAGCATCACACCTTGCAAATTTGTCCACGCTTATGCAAGATTTGAAGAACATAAAGTTATATAGAAAAACACACATAAATTATTTTTTAAAGTGTTTGTAAGGAACATCTTTATATTAGCAATGTCCTTTTTTTTTTTTTTTTTTTGTCTTTTGTCCTTTTAGGGCTGCACCCGTGGCATAAGGAGGTTCCCAGGCTAGGGGTCTAATCGGAGCTGTAGCCGCCGGCTTGCACCACAGCCTCAGCAGTGCGGGATCCAAGCCACATCTGTGACCTACACCACAGCTCTCAGCAACGCCAGATCCTTAACCCACTGAGCAAGGCCAGGGATCGAACCTGCAACCTCATGGTTCCTAGTCAGATTCATTTCCACTGCGCCTCACCAGGAACTCCCAGCAATATTCTTAAAATCAAGATAGACCAATATTTTCCTGTCTCCCTGACTCTCTCTCTCCCCAACCCCTCACCCAGTGTACCTCAGGGCCCTTGCCTACATTTTTGCATCATATCTGCTGTTTTTATGCACAGTGAAAAGAAGCAAGTTCAGCCGTGCTGAAGGCTGGAAACCATAACATCATTTACAGCCCCTCTTTCCTGTTTTCTAATTCTTTCCTTGTTTTAAAAGACAGAGTTACATACCATTTCACCCTTTAAAAGTTGTTCAGGAGTCCCCGTCATGGCACAGCGGAAACGAATCCGACTGGGAACCATGAGGTTGTGGGTTCGATCCCTGGCCTTGCTCAGTGGGTTAAGGATCCCGCGTTGCAGTGAGCTGTGGTCACAGCCGAGGCTCAGAGGCTCGGATCTGGTGAGACTGTGTCTGTGGTGAGGCTGGCGGCTACAGCTCCGATTGGACCCCTAGCCTGGGAACTTCCATATGCCGTGGGAGCGGCCCTAGAAAAGGTAAAAAGACCAAAAAAAGACCCCAAAAAAAGTTTTCAGTTTAACATTTAGGGAGGCCTTCAGGTGTCAGCTAATGTGACAGTTGGTGATGATATTGAAACATGTAGGACACAGTTTTTGCTCTGGGAAGGTCACAGCCTGGTGGGACCACAGAGGTGCCATTCAGTGGTCATTCAGGTCACAGGAGAAGGACATATTCAAAGGACAAACATGGGTGTGTTTGCTTCTTCCTAGGGGGTAGGGACACCTTCCAGGGGCAGTGGCCCTGGTCAGAGTTGAAATGACTGGGAGCTTTCAAGACAGGGGAAGAGGGAGGAGCCTGGGAAGGGACAAAATCAGCGAGGTTGGACAGCATGACACAGGGGGCTTCTCTGATACACACAGAAGTTTGTGCTTTACGCTGCAGGCCAAAAAAAAAAAAATGAAGTTCTCATTGTGGCTCCGCGGTAACAAACCCAACTAGTATCCATAAGGATTCGGGTTTGATCCCTGGCCCTGCTCAGTGGGTTAAAGATCCAGCGTTGCTGTGAGCTGTGGTGTAGGTCTTAGACATGGCTCAGTTCCCCAGTTGCCGTGGTTGTGGCTGTGGTGCAGGCTGTAGCTGTAGCTCCAATTTGACTTCCAGCCTGGGAACTTCCGTGTGCTATGGGTGTGGCCCTAAGAAGCAAAAGCAAAAAAAAAAAAAAAAAAAAAAAAAAGATACAAATGAATTTATTTACAAAACAGAAATAGACCCACAGACATAGAAAACAAAGTTATGGTTATCAAATGGGGGAGGAACACATTAGGAGTTTGGGATTAACAGATAGGCAGTATTATATGTAAAATAGATAAACAACAGGGATTTACTACTTTATAGCACAGGGAACTATACTCAATATTTTGTAATAACCTATAAGGGAAAAGAATCTGAAAAAGAAAAAAAATACGTATATATAACTCAATCACTGTGCTATATGCTTGAAACTAACACAACATTGTAAATCAACTATACTTCAATAAAAAAGAGAGAAAAAAAACTAAGGAAGGACTTTAAGCAGTGGCGTAATGTAATGAGGTTTTCATTTTAGAAAATTACTCTGATAACCATGTGGAGAATGAAATACTAGGTTATCTATGCTTTTTGTTTATTTGTTTGTTGTAGAGCTGCATTCGTGGCACATGGAGGTTCCTAGGCGAGGGATAGAATGGGAGCTGTAGCTGCTGGTCTACACCACAGCCACCGCAACGCAGGATCCGAGCCATGTCTGCAATCTACACCACAGCTCACAGCAATGCCAGATCCTCAACCCATTGAGCGAGGCCAGGGACTGAACCTGTATGAGATTCATTTCCACTGAGCCATGATGGGAACTCCCTATGCTTTCTTAAAAACAATGCTTATTCGGGAGTGCCCTGGTGGCTCAGCAGGTTGAGGATCCGGCGTTGTCACTGCTGTGGCTCTGGTACTGCTGTGGTGCGGGTTCAGTCACTGGCCTGGGGATCTCTGCATGTGGTGGAGTGTCCCACCCACCCCCAACACACACCAAGAAAAGGCTTATAGAACGTAAATACAGTAAATACTAACTTTTCTTCCTCATTTCCCTAAATAGAATTTTGCAAAAATCTCAAAACACCTACATTTATCATTTGAATTCCCCAAAATTTTATCTGGATAGGTTATGTTCTCATAGCATTTTCAGGTCTTTGGGGTTGGGTTTAAGAACATAGACTCTCTAGGGAGTTCCCATCGGGGCTCAGTGGTTAATGAATCTGAGTAGGAATCATGAGGTTGCAGGTTTGATCCCTGGCCTTGCTCAGTGGGTTAAGGATCCGGTATTGCCGTGAGCTGTGGTGTAGGTCGCAGACTCAGCTTAGATCTGGTATTGCTGGACTCTGGCGTAGACTGGTGGCTACAGCTCCAATTAGACCTCTAGCCTGGGAACCTCCATATGCCGCAGGTGCAGCCCTAGAAAGACAAAAAAAAAAAAAAAAAGACATAGACTCTCCAAGAGCCCTGTGTAACATCAGATGCTGTGCAGCAGAGCAGCCCACCACCTAACTCTTCCTCATTAATGCCCCTTTCTCTCTCAGTCTTTTGCATGTAGTGACCCAAGGCACATGCTGTCCCTTTCCCTTGATCCTTTTCTCTCTCTTGCTCCTCATGCCCATCAACAAGGCTGGTAGATGCTGCCTCCAAAATGACATCTCAACCTCCTCTACTTCTGTCTGTTTCAGTGATGCCACAACCTTAGCTGCATCTTCCCGGTCTCTCCCTGGGATTCCGGCAGCAGCCTCCTAACTGGTTCTCCACTTCCCTTTTCACCCCTCTCCCCACTCTCCTGCCTTAGACATTTCACTAGCTTTTTGCACTTAGAGTAAAAAGCAAGCTCCCCTTTGCGGCCAGCCTCTCCTGGCTCTTGCCTTCCTTAACCTCCTCTCTGGACACCCTCCTTCTATTCCAGCTGTTATTTGCCCTCACAGTGGCCTGTAAACACTTTTCACTTCTTCCAAGAAGCTCTTATAATTTGGTGCTTGGCAAATACTCCCTGACCTTAATAGTCTAATGATATCATAATAATCCTTTCTGCCATTTGTGGAATATTTTCTGTAACCCAGATAGAATGCTAAGTGCTCTCCAGGCATTATCTTATAATTAAATTAGATGCAACAAGCTTGGAACTTGTCATTATGATTCCCATGTTTTAGAGGAAGAAACAGGGACACAGAGAACTGAAGTCATTTGCCCAGTTTATGTTGTTAGTACGTAGTGGAGCCTGGCTTGAAGTCTGTCTGTCTGATTCTAAGTCGGGCTCTCTGGTAGTGAAGTTTCAAAAGTATTTTGTCATCATTACATTTTAATGCTCTCCCAGTTCCTGGGGGACCATCTGAGAGCAAGCTCTAGAGGAAATCTTTTAATAAAATTGAAAGTAAACATTCATATGATCTAACTACTGTATTGGAGACAACAATCAATTTCTCAATATTTTATGTCTCATTGATAATAAAAGACAGTATCATGTTCAAGCTGGAAAGAAACTCTAGCGTCAAACAAATGTGGCTTTAATCTCAGCATCTGGACTTCACTTGTACAGATTTCCATATCCTATGTGCCAGACACTGTCTTGAGGTACTTGAGACACATCGATATGTAGTCCAGTGGGATGGATTTAAATTTTTGGCTCTATAAGTTGGTTCTGTCTTGGAGGCTCACTGTAGCATTACTGCTCTGCTGTGAATTCAGGATAAATATGACCCACCTTGGACCCCATCCCAAGGGGACCTCTTTGAGTCATTACTGTGACATTTCCTGAAGACGGTCTCATAGAAAAGCTGTAAGTTTAGTTTGCTACAAATGAAGTTTCCCTCTTTTTTTTTTCCTTCCATTAAAATGAAATATGAAATTTAACTTTATTAGATGTAATAAACTCAGGGACCTTGTATTCTAATAGGGGTAGCACAGTCAATATACTACATAAGTAAATTACATTATACATTAAAAAATGTAAAGTGCTTTGCGTGGGGGAATAAATAAGATCAGGGTGGAGGAACTATGGAAAACATGTTAAAGTGGTCAGTGAGGTCTCATCAGGAAGGTCAGAGATGTGAAGGAGGTGAAGGAGTTGGTCAGAAGAGCATCCAGGAGGAGAGAGTAGGTAATGTCAAGTCGTAAGGGGTATGCATGAACGCCCACTTAAAAGCAAAGCACCATAGCACCCTTGTGTTTGGAGGGGACCATGAGAGAGATACTAGATGGTCAGAACATCCTTGGGGGGAGTTCCCATCTTGGCTCAGCAGAAACGAATCTGACTAGCATCCATGAGGACTCAGCTTTGATCCCTGGCCTCTCTCAGTGGGTTACAGATCTGGCATTGCTGTGAGCTGTGGTGTAGATCGAAGACATGGCTCTGATCCCACATTGCTGTGACTGTGGTGTAGGCTGGTGGCCATAGCTCTGATTCAACCCCTAGCCTGGGAACCTCCATATGCTGCGGATGTAGCCCTAAAAAGACTGGTGGTGATGAAATGAACTTGCTACATAAACGTTAGCACAAGGTCTAGCCCAGAGTCACAGAACCCCTCCCTACCTTTTCCAACCATATCTCTTGCTCCTCCCCATTGCACGCCCTACCCTGTATTGATAAGCAAAAACCCTGTGAAGATTCCCCCAAATATCTATAATGTTTTAAACCTGTCTACTTTTGCACACACCTAAAATACCCTTCTTCCCACCCCTCATCATTCTGATAAAGTTGAAGACTCATGGAAGGCTGTCCTCCAGGAGGATATCTTTGACCCCCTCTAAGGCAGAGCTGGTGCTTCCTTCTTCGGATCACCATGCACCATAGTTTGAGTATGTGTTTGTTACAATAAGATATAGCTGATGGTAACTGACATTTACCGAGCCTTTACTGAACGCCATGCAATAAATCAATTAAATGCATGTTTTTAAAATGTATTTCTCCCAACAACCCTGTGAAGTATATCCTGTTGTCCTCCCCGTTTTATAAATGAGTAAAGGCACGAAGAGGTTTATTGACTTGCCTAATATCATCAAGCTACTAAGTGGTGGCACCAAGAGTTGATCACAGGGTTTCTGGCTCTAAAGCCCATACCTTCTTAACTATTACATTATAGTGAACCTCTACCCTTCTACCATTTATTGCATTTTTACTATATACAAGTATATATGTCTACTTGTATATGTCCATGTACTCATCACACCATATCAAAAGTATTAGTTTGTGTGCGTGTGTCCTCCATACTATTTGTGACTGCTTTGAGAGCTGGGTACCATGTCAAATTCACCTTTCCTCCTTGGGGGCTTTGCACATGTCTTCTCTTGGTTGAACAATGAGAATACAGTATTCTCTCATGTACTTTGGAAGACATGAGAAATAATAAATTCAAAATGTTAATGATAGTGTGTCATTAACCAAATGAAAGTGAATTTTATTTGCTTTTGAATTTCATTTTAATCATGTCGTTGTGCTTCTGCTTCTCCCTAGACCAGTATTAAAGAGGGACAACTATTGAAGCAAACCAGTTCTTTCCAAAGGTGGAAAAAGCGATACTTCAAACTTCGAGGTCGTACACTTTATTATGCAAAGGACTCAAAGGTAATTTGAGAGAATACTAGTTGCAAGCACGTGAAGGCTGTAGATGGAATTGAAACTTTGATTTCATCAAACTGTTTTTGTCTTGGTGCTCATTATAGCATTACTGCTCTTATATAAATTTCATGTAAATGTGATTCATGTTGGACCAAATCCCACAGGGGTATAGTTGAGTCAATTTCATGACTTGTCCCCTAAGGACAATCTTATAGGAAGGTTCTAGTGTAGTTTGCTTTCTTTCTTTTTTTTTCACAATTAAAAGGAACAGTTCAGTGTAACCCTATTAGATATAATAAACTTTAAACCTCATAATCTTTTCCTGAACACAAGAGGCATACTCTGATTTCAAACAAGGGTTCGTATCCCAGTCCCAGCACACTCTGGTTGAATGGCCATAGACAGCATATGTAGTTGAGAGGCTTAAATGAAATAATGTACATGAAATGCTTACATAATACCTGGCATAAAACAATCACTCAATTATGGTAGTGATTAGAAATAAAAATTATATTGAAATAAAAACAAGACTTAAAATAATTTTTATTTAACAGTTGAATGAAATAAAAATGATGTAGCTTTGGAAGAAAAAAATTTGCAATGTTGAGCCACCATTTAAAGCTGATATTTTACTGTTCCTTCAAAAATAAATATTACAGTGGACACATTTAATCAGCATTGGAGCCCACTCCAAAGCAGCCCCCTGCCCTGCTAGTCCTTGAGGACACCTTTGGCCAACACGAGAGTTCCCCACAAAGTGGCTCCTGCCCTGGGAGTCAGCCCCACACACCAGAGCACCAACAACAGTTGCAGCTGGGCCTTGCAGCCAGCCATACTGAGGTCCAACCTTGTATACAACCTCACCCTCAGTAACTGCAGTCAGCCACAACAGAAGGACACACACAGCCTCCACAGGGAACCCTCCTGGAGTATCTAGTTCTGGTAACCAGGGGAGACCTTGCTACTGGACCCCACAGGATACTTTCTACACAAAGCCACTCTTTCAAGACCTAGCCGAGACATACCTAATATGTAGAAACAAACACAGAGAGGCAAAATGAAGAAATAAAGGAATATGTTCCAAATGAAAGAACAAGACAAACCTCAGAATTAGACTGAGTTAAATGGAGATAAGCAACCTTCTAGAGAAAGAGTTCCAAGTAATGGTCCTAAAGATAGTCATTGAACTCGGGAGAAGAATAGGTAGAAAATGTGAAGAAGAACCAATCAGAACTGAAGAATACAATGATGGAAGTGAAAAATATACCAGAGGAAAACAATAGCAAATGAGATGATCCAGAAGAAAGGGCCAGCACTCAAGAAGACAGGCTAGTGGAATTACCCACTCAGAACATCAAAAAGAAAAAAGAAACAAAAGGGCATCTCTTGGACAACATCAAATGTAGGAACATTCACATTTAAGGGGTTCTGGAGGGAGAGGAAAGTGTGAAAAGGACAGAAAACCTGCTCAGAGGAGTAATGGCTGAAAACTTTCCTAACTTGGTGAAGGAAACATGCAAATCCAGGAATGACAGAGAGCCCCAAACAAGGTCAACCCAGAGACCCACACCAAGACACATCATAATTAAAATGTCACAGTATTAAGATAAAAAGAGATCTTAAAAGCAGCAAGAGAAAAACAATTAAATACATGGAAGCCCCCATAAGAGTGTCAGCTGAC
Source organism: Sus scrofa (assembly GCF_054392235.1). NCBI lineage: Eukaryota > Metazoa > Chordata > Mammalia > Artiodactyla > Suidae > Sus > Sus scrofa. Next base: position 25,357,144 of record NC_139393.1, on the reverse strand, counting down.
TTTTTAGTAGGAATATTACAGTCCAGAAGGGAGTGACACAACATATTCAAAGTACTGAAAGAAAAAAAACATAACAAGAATATTCTACTCAGCAAGGTTATCATTCAGAATTGAAAGAAAGTTTCCCAGACAAGCAAAAGCTTAAGTAGTTAACCACTCCTAAACCAGTTTTATGATAAATGTTCAAGGGAATTCTTTAAACAGAAAAGAAAAAATTATAAATGATAACAAAATAAAATTGTAACTAGAAATATGAAAATTATGAAAGAAAGAAATTGTACCAGTAAAGGCAAAAATATGATAAAGGTCGTGGGTCACCCACCCACAGCTAGTATGAAGACTAAAAGACAAAACTAGTGAAACTATATATCTACAATAATTAGTTAAATAATACACAGAATAAGATAATATCAAAAACATAAAATGGGGGGGTGAAGTAAAAATATAGTGCTTTTAGAAAGCTGTCAAACTTAAGTAGCCATCAATATAAAATTAACTGCTAAATACAGAGGTTGTTACATAAGAACCACAAACTTATAAGAGGTAAACAATAAAGAGAAAAGAGTACAACATAATACTAAAGAAACTCATTAAATCCCAAGGGAAGAGTGCAAGAGAAGAAGAAAGGAACAGAGAAAAACAACAAAAATAACCAGAAAACAATGAACAAAGTGCCAATGAGTAAAAAACTATCAATAATTACTTTTTTAAAAAATGATTTTTATTTTTTTCCATTATAGCTGGTTTACAGTGTTTTGTCAATTTTCTACTGTACAGCAAGATGACCCAGTCACACATACATGTATACATTCTTTTTTCTCACATTATCATGCTCCATCATAAGTGACTAGATATAGTTCCCAGTGCTACACAGCAGGATTAATAATTACTTTAAATGTAAATGGGCGGGCTTAATGCTCCAATCAGAAGACATAGGATGACTGAATAGTTACAAAAACATAACATGTCTGTCCTGCTTACAAAAGACTCATTTCATATCTAAAGACACACAGAGACTGAAAAGAAAAAGACATTCCACGCAAATAGAAAGGAAGAGAAATCTGGGGTAGTAATACTTATGTCAGACAAAATAGACCTTAAAATAAAGACTGTAGGAGTTCCTGTCATGCCTCAGTGGTTAACGAATCTGACTAGGAACCATGAGGTTGCAAGTTCAGTCCCTGGCCTCACTCAGTGGGTTAAGGATCCAGCATTGCCGTGAGCTGTAGCATAGGTTGCAGACGCAGCTCAGATCCCACGTTGCTGTGGCCCTGGTGTAGGCTGGTGGCTATGGCTCCGATTCGACCCCTAGCCTGGGAACCTCCATATGCTGCGGGAGCAGCCCAAGAAATGGTAAAAAGAAAAAAGGGAAAAAAAAAAAAAAGACTGTAACGGGAGACAAAAACGGGCATTATCTAATGATGATCAATCCAACAAGAAGATTTAACTGTAGTGTACAGAGGAACACCTGCATACATAAAGTAAATATTAGCAGATGTAAAGGGAGAAATTGACAGTAATGCAATAATAGTGGGGGACTCTAACACCCCACTTACATCAATGGACAGGTCATTCAGACAAAAAAATCAATAAGAAAATACTGGCTTTAAATGATACTTTATACTAGATGGGACTTGATAATATATACAGGACATTCCACCCCAAAACAGCAGAATATACATTCTTTTTGAGTACACATGGAACATTCTCCAGAATAGATCATATATTAGGCCACAAAACAAATCTCAATAATTCTTAAAAAAATTGAAATCGCATCAGGCATCTTTTCTGACCACAACAGTATGGGACTAGAAATTAATCACAAGGAAAACTGGAAAAAACACAAACATGTGGAGTCTAAGCAACAAGCTTTTTAATAACCAGTGGATCATTGAAAAAAATCAAAGAGGGTATCAACAAATACCTTTAGACAAATTAAACAGAAACACAATGTTCCAGTGTCTATGGGACTCAACAAAGGCAGTCCTAAGGACTTGATAATGATATAGGCCTACCTCAGCAAACAAGAAAAATCTCAAACAATCTAATCTTACACCTGAAGGAACTAGAAAAAGAAGAACAAACAAGTCCAAAGTTAGTAGAAGGCAAGAAACAATAACGATCAGAGTGGAATTAAATGAAATAGAGACTAAAAAGAGAAAAGAAAAGATCAGTGGAACCAAGAGCAGTTTTTCTCTGAAAAGATATCCTCAATAACCTTTATGCAGATTCATCAAGAAAAAAAGGGAAAGAACCAAATAAATAAAATCAGAAATGAACAAAAAATTACAACTGACATCACAGAAATGCAAAGGGTCATAAGAGGTTACTATGAGGATTATGTACCAACAAATTGGACAACCTGGACGAACTGGATACATTTCTTGAAACATAGAATCTTCCAGGACAGAATCAGGAAGAAATAGAAGATCTGAACAGACTGATTACTGGTAATGAATGTAATGAGATATTAGCCACAAGAAAGAATGAAATCTTGGCCATTTGCAACAACATGGATGGACATAGAGGGTATTATACTAAGTAATACATCAGACAGAGAAAGACAAATACCATACAGCCTTGTGTATATGCGCAACTAAAAAAAACAACAACAAATGAACAAACAAAACAGAAACATTTATAGATGAGGAAATAAATGGGTGGTTGCCAGAGGGGAGGGTAAGTGAGGCTTGGTGAAATAGCTGAAGGGGATTGATTAAGAAGTCCAGACTTCCAGTTATAAAATAAATAACTGGAATTCTTATCATGGAGATTTAATACACAGGATAAGGAATACAGTTTAAAATACGGTAATAACTTTGTATGGTGACAAATGGTTACTCGACTCAGTGGTATCATTTGATGATGTATTAGATTGTTACATGATTAGATTGTACACCCCAAACTAACATAATATTGTATGTCCACCATACTTCAATTTTTAAAATTAAGACTTATTGCTACTTGTGCCAGTAGAATAATTGATAATTTCTAGAATAAAAAAATATGTGTTCCTGATATAATTAGTGGAGTTATACAGCAGTAGGTTAAAAAACAAACAAGCCAAAAAACCCCCCACAAACCTAATTCTTAGTTTATGCAGCTGTACAAGTAATAACCAAGTGAAATAATCTTATTTTAAAAGTCATTATGTTCACAGTGGTCCCTGATCTGGCTCCGTCCTGGCTTTTCACATTTATCTCCAGACAGCACTGACCACTTGCTAGCCCACAGCCTTGCCCCATGTTTCCCATGCCCGGGATAATTTTTGCTCTGTCTGCCTTTCTTCCCTTGAAGAAATTCCCTGTTTTCTTTAAGATTCCCCCCATCATTGTCTTTATCCCATTATCCACAAGAGAAAGTTTGTTTTTTGCCGGAGAAATTATCTGTGACCTCCCATAGCATTTTGTGCTATCTCCTCTCCCACTTTTTTTGTTGTTGTCATCTTTTTAGGGCCGCACCTGCGGCATATGGAGGTTCCCAGGCTAGGAGTCCAGTCAGAGCTGGAGCTGCTGGCCTATGCAAGAGCCGCAGCAAAGCGGGATCCAAGTCGCGTCTGTGACCTACACTGCAGCTCACGGCAACCCTGGATCCTTAACCCACTGAGCAAGGCCAGGGATCGAACCTGCATCCTCATGGATGCTAGTCGGGGTCATTAACCACTGAGCCACAACGGGAACTACTCCTTTCCCACTTTTAAATAGTCTGTCTTACTTAAAGCCAATCGTGTCCATCTCATCTCCTGTGCTAGATTATAAATTTGTTCTCATCCGGGAACAAGTCTTATGTCAGATTGGCTGGATTGAAGTAGAGTTGCATAACCCCCTGAGATCTCGGGGTTGGTGGAAACTCTCAGATGATGGAGCCCCTTTTTCTGCAGTTCTAGATGGGCAGTGTTTATACCTGCCTCGCTGGAAGAACACTGAATGGATTTGAACAATGAGCAACCTACTAAAAGTGGGAAGGATATGTTTATTTACTAGAATTTCCTGATCTCTCGACATTTGTAAAGATTTTATTTCTGTGGCATTTTCAAACACCGAAACCTTTTGATTAAAGCCACTTCTAAGAGTCTAGAAGAGACATCATCTTCTATTTGCAGAGCACCCGCACCGTCTCATCTGAACGCATTTATAGATGAGGACAATCTAAACGTTCGATAAACTGCCACGATATGAGCCAGGCCTAGTTCTTCTCATTGTAGGGGAAGGGGAGGGGGCGAGAGTATGTGTGTATGTCACACACTGAGCAGGTTCCCCATAAACGAGGCTTCTAGAGCGCACAGAGCATCTTGCAATGAGGCAGTGAACCAGGGAGCTCTCTGAGGTCCTTTACAGCTTGGGATTTATGTGTCAGTTGAACATCATGGTTTTACCCACACAATCGTCGCTAACTTACATTTCTCTTCCTTTTCTATTCCCATTTCCTGACATGGCTTCATGGTCATGACCTGAGGGTAAAAATAATATGGAAGAGCAGTACATTAAGTGTTCACTTATTATATCTGTGTTCTTTTTCATTAACAGTCTCTGATATTTGATGAAGTTGACCTCTCAGATGCCAGTGTAGCTGAAGCCAGCACAAAAAATGCTAACAACAGCTTCACGGTATGGTTCTATTCTGCTCACTGCCTTCTCCAAAGTTGTAGAATGACCTTGCCTAAGCCTGTACAGAACGCCCTCCTCGGTGGCCAGCTGGGTGTCATGCTCGTGGGAGTCCTTACCAACAGCATGCACTTGGTAAAGGTCACTGTCAACTCCAACACCAAACCCCGTTCATGCTTGTGTGGGTCAGTAAACCAAGGGATTACATGGATTTTTAAAATATTTGATTCTTTTCCGTTTTAGACCTTTTAATTTTAATGCTTCAAATGTTTCACCTCTGTTAAATGTTCAGCTAATGCCACTGTCCTTGAATATTCAAAAAGGTTTTTTTTTTTTTTATCTTCAATTTTAAAAAGAGGTAATGCTTTTCTTCTGTTGTTAGTCTGGCTGCTGTAGTTCAGGCCTTCATTTCTTCTCACTTAGGTAATTCATTCAGCAGCTATTTAAAGAGGTGTCCTTTGTTCCAGGTTTTTGTTATTGTTGTTGTTTTTTTCTTTTCCCAATTGCAAATTGCATTGCTTAAGAGGCCTTACTGGCTCGCCATTGCCTGTCGCCTTGCATCTGTGACTCCATCGGGAAGTCCTGTAAAATCACGCGTGAGCACTCTAGCATTACTGATAACGACGTATCCTTGTATATCCCACCAGTCCAGCATTTCTCTCTGTGCCTAATGCATTTTTCATTCCCGCTGGCTTAAATGAATCCTCCTCCATCTATAGCTGTTGAGAAATTCTACCAATTCTTCAAAGCTCAGCAGATAATCCCATTCTCTTTCTACTTCTTTGAACCAAACTATCCATTAAAGATGAACTGGGTATCCGCCAAGTGCCAGGCATTTATGCTAATAAAATACAAGATATTGAGAGATGAAAACATATGTATACGTCACTTCCTTCAAGACAGTCATGGTGTAGTTCAGTGAAGTTCATCTGGGGTCCTTCTTAGAGCTCCGTTCTCCTTAGGTCCTTTCAGATGCATTGCTCCTGCTGGGTCACCGTCCCCTTCCACACTCCCAGCCCCTTCCCTGGGAAGCCACCCCTACGGACAGCAGTGTGTTATGTCCGTCCCCTAGGTGTGCCAGGTCAGGGAGGACAGGCCGATAAACCAATACAGAGCAGGGCCGTGATGGGAATAGTCACTGGTTGGGCTGGGGGATGGAGAGGAAGCAGATGAGTTTGGATTCAGTCTTATTGATTTATGGGCATGTGAGATAATTCATGGTGTGACTATCCCTCCCCCCCCCCCTTCCCCAGGGACAGTTGAGTTTGAGAAGAGGAAAGCCAGGAATAGAATCCTGGGAAAAAGCGAAAATGTAAGGTTGGACCAATAATGGCAGAGAGAGCATTCTGAAGTGTAGAAAGAACATCAGGAGGCAGTGATGTTATGAAAAGGCCAGTGGAAGAGCGTTTCAAGGCGGAAGCTGCCCAACATCAAATGCTGTAGAGAGGTCAAGTCCAAGAAGAAAGGCAAAGCATCTGTTGCCTTTGCGAGTAGGGAGGTCATTCGGTCACGCTGATGTGAGTAGTTGCAGTGGAGGGTGGCCTGCATTAGGGTGCACGGGGAATGCTGCGTGGAAAGGCAGCGAAAGCCAGCCTGGATGACTTGTCCTGAAAGCTTGGTTATTAAAAGCAGGAGCAGACATACAGCAAAAAGAATGTTCAGGCTTGAAGAGGCAGCTCTGGTTTTGTTGGCGGTGGTCTTTTGCTTTTTTCCAAAAAAATGGGTTTGAGTATGTCTCTATGAAGAGAGGAAAGGATTGTTGGAGTCAGAAGTTGAAGCTTCATTGGAGTTCCCGTCATGGCTCAGTGGTTAATGAATCCACCTAGGTTCCATGAAGACGTGGGTTCGACCCCTGGCCTCGATCCATGGTTTAAGGATCCGGCGTTGCTGTGAGCTGCAGTGTAGGTCACAGACACGGCTCAGATCCCACATTGCTATGACTGTGGTGTAGGCTGGCAGCAACAGCTCCGATTCGACCTCTAGCCTGGGAACCTCCATATGCCATGGGTGTGGCCCTAAAAAGACAAAAAGACCAAAAAAAAAAGTTGAAGCTGAAGCTTCAGGAGAGAAAGGGAGTCATTGATGGAGCGCGATTGCTGAGTAAACTGAAGGGGGTGGAAGGAGAGCACAGATTAGCCTGGAATAGCAGACAACTTCCATATGCCACGGGCACAGCCAAAAAAAATAAATAATTAATTAAAGGTTAGGGATTTGGGGGCGTTCCCATTGTGGCTCAATGGGTTAACCCCACTAGTATCCATGAGGGTGTGGATTCGATCCCTGGCCTCCCTTAGGGAATGGGGTAAGGATCTGTGTTGCCATGAACTGTGGTGTGGGTCCCAGATATGGCTCTGATCCTACACTGCTGTGACTGTGGTGTGGGCCGGCAGCTGTAGCTCCAAATCAACCCCTCGGCTGGAAACTTCCATATGCTGTGGATACAGGGCCATAAAAAGAAAAAAAAAAAGTTTAGGAATTTTTAAGGAGAATATGGGTGAACTTTATCTTGAGAAAACATTCCATCCTTCCCATCTCTCAGACATGTAGTGAAGATTTATCTTTACTTTTATCTCATATAGATACATATTACTGGGGAAAGCAACCACTTTGTAATGAATGAAAATACAGTTGTTCCTTATTAGGTAGATGTTATTTGCTAAAGAAGAGCTTTTTAATGATTTGAAAGCCACTGCAATTATGTGGCATAATAATGTACTGTTTCAGAGTGTACTAGGCTTTCAAAGTGTACTGTTCAAATGACTGTTTTCTTTAAATTTTAATGAAGTTAAGGCTAAACCCTTAAACAAATGAGTCATCATTTTAAAATAATTATTGTATTGGTATTGGTAAGACTTCTTAAGAAATTTGTAAAGAATGCTTTTTTTAAAAAAAAATTACGTATTTATGTTGCATTTTGGAGGGCCACATGTTTGGCTTCTGGAAGTTCCCCAGCTAAGGGTGCAATCGGAGCTCCAGCTGCCAGCATACACCACAGCTACAGCAACACCGGATCCTTAAGCCACTGGGCAAGGCCAGGGATCGAACCCACATCCTCCTGGATACTCTTCGGGTTCATAACCTGTTGAGCCACAACAGGAGCTCCTGATGAGGTTTTTTAAAGTATGCATAAAAACAAACCAGGAAAGAGAATCCTCTTACTGCACCTGAAATGCTGAAAATCATGCATTCATAGTATAGTCGAAATGAGCAGACTGTGTTTTAACGCAAAGGGAAAATATTCTTAAGAATGTATTTCTTTGATGTTTACTTTCTGCTTATTCTGTTTTCCTCTTCACTTCCTCTGTTAGTATAATTCAATTCATCTTCTCTCTTAAGAGAACTATCACATCCTTTGAACCTAAAAAAAAAAGTGTCAGTTTATTTTTAATCCATTAAAAATGCAACCTTTACTTATAAGGAAGCAATGGAAAGTTATTTTCTTTTTATGTCATTTGTAAATGCACATGGCAAAACAGTTACTTACTTACACATGTAAATATATAATCTCTTAGATAAATAAATTGCCTGCTTTGTTGATAATATTTATTTTAACTACTACAGGCCTCTTATAACTGATCACTCATTCAACTTTTTTTTTTTTTGTCTTTTTGCCACTTCTTGGGCTGCTCCTGCAGCATATGGAGGTTCCCAGGCTAGGGGTCCAATCGGAGCTGTAGCCACCAGCCTACGCCAGAGCCACAGCAACTCGGGATCCGAGCCGCATCTGCAACCTACACCACAGCTCATGGCAACGCCAGATCATCAACCCACTGAGCAAGGGCAGGGACCGAACCCACAACCTCATGATTCCTAGTTGGATTCGTTAACCACTGCGCCATGATGGGAACTCCTCATTCAACTTTTTTATGTCAATCTTGTACAGTAGGTTCCATTATGCTTCCATTTTATAGGTGAGAAATCCAAACAGGGAAGTTAGTTAACGTCTAATACATGTCAATAATGTCAGTAAGTAGAATTGGAACCCTTCTGGGTCACAGAGACTCAGTCTGCCCTCTTGACCACTCTGCTCTTCTGCCTCTTTATTTTCATTCTCTATTCTGAGAGCCGCACCTGCAGCATTTGGAAGTTCCCAAGCTAGGGGTCAAATCAGAGCTGCAGCTGCCGGCCTACACCACAGCCACAGTTACATGGGATCTGAGCCGCATCTGCGACCTACACTCCAGCTCACAGCCACGCTGGATCCTTAAGCCACTGAGTGAGGCCAGGGATCAAACCTGTGTCCTCGTGGATACTAGTCAGGTTTGTAACCAACTGAGCCACCGCACTTGCTGTCCATACCACAAATTCAGAGCCCTGTAATTTATTGCAGTCACTACCTTTTAAATAGAAATGTTGATAAAGAACTCACAGAGGCAGGTAACTAATATTTTTAAAAAGGCCCAAGAATCATGGACTTGATGGACATTAAAGGGTACTTTTTCTTTTTTTTTTGCCTTTTTGCCATTTCTTGGGCCGCTCCCGCGGCATATGGAGGTTCCCAGGCTAGGGGTCCAATTGAAGCTATAGCCACTGGCGTACACCACAGCCACAGCAATGCCAGATCCAAGCCGTGTCTGCAACCTACACCACAGCTCACAGCAACGACGGATCCTTAACCCACTGAGCAAGGCCAGGGATCGAACCTGCAACCTCATGGTTCCTAGTCGGATTCGTTAACCACTGCGCCACGACGGGAACTCCTGAAGGGTACTTTTTATTTTAAAGGTTTGGGAAAATGGGACATCTTTTTCATATTTGAGGGGTTATCACGTATAAGAAGCAGAAGACAGGTTTTGTGTTACTGTGACGTATGGCACAGAGATCCGGGGCTGAATTCAAGCAGGGGCAATTTCAATTCTCTACAGAAGAGAACCTTCTAACAGTGTCACCTGATAGAACAGCCCTTTGTGAGGTAATGGCTCTGCCTATTGTTGGAAATCGCCAGTCATTGCATCCCCTGGGAAGTAAAAGGAGCCTCCAAGAAGACAGTTTTCAGAGCAGACTCAGGGTCGGAGAGCCGAAATGACTTTCTCCAGGTTCGATGACTAAGAGCTATGCGTGGCTAGTTCTGAATTCAGGGCCCTCAGCTCTTGGGGTTTATTGGGAGCAGGCAAGGAGGAGTGGATGTAGAGATTGCTGGACATTATGCTGGACATTTTACACACCCTGTCTCATTGTAGCACACGGCGAGAGCCAAGGGACCTTCCTACAAATATGCTCTTGGAGGAGTTCCTGTTGTGGCGCAGGGGAAACAAATCTGACTAGGAACCATGAGGTTGTGAGTTCGATCCCTGGCCTTGCTCAATGGGTTAAGGACCTGGCATTGCCGTGAGCTGTGGTGTAGGTCACAGACATGGCTTGGATCCCATGTTGCGGTGTCTGTTGCGTAGACCAGCAGCTGTGGCTCCAATTGGACTCCTGGCCTGGAAACCTCCGTATGCTGTGGGTGCCGCCCTAAAAAGACAAAAGACAAGGAAAAAAAAAGAGTGCTGTTGGAGAGAGTGTTGCATGGTGTGTGGAGGGGAGGGTGCGAGGGAAGGCGGTGGAGACTAAATTTTCCTTGTTGGCACAAAGACTGGTCCGTAACCTGCAACTTGCTGTCTCTAGTGCTTTTCCTGAGCCCTAGACCACCGCACAGCTCACTCCCCACCTGGTTCTCCACTTCCTGACCTGCCCTTAACATTCAGTCATTCATTTAGAAAGGATTTATTTATTTATTTATCTGCTTTCGAGGGCTGCACCTGTGGCATGTGGACGTTCCCAGGCTAGAGGTCGAATGGGAGCTGTAGCTACCAGCCTACACCACAGCCACAGCAACACAGGATCTGAGCCACATCTCCGACCTACACCACAGCTCACGGCAACACGGATCCTTAACCCACTGAACGAGGTCAGGGATCGAACCCATGTCCTCCAGGATACTAGTCGGGTTTGTTCCTGCGGAGCCACTCCGGGAATTCCTGGAAATTTCTTGTAAGTTGACCCCATTGGATGAGGTTCAAGGCAGAAGGCGGTCTTTACGTCTTGAGCAAAATAGATGAGTATCAAGAAGCTATTAAACAGAGCTGGCCTCTTGGAGTAGAAGATGTGGCTCATCGATAATGTGCCCCTTTACATCAGAACTTAATTAGGTCCCTTCCAGCAAGGTTGAGTGATGTCTTCCGTTGATCCAGACACTGGGCATGGCCTGATGACATGGTCTGTCTGGATCAGCTGGTAGGATTTCTTATCTCTGCAAATGGGATGCTTTTGCACACTTCACTAATGCTTTGTAATTATCTAGCACAACACTCTTTGGTATGGGTGTCTGACGATGGGTAATTACTGGGTTACTAACCAGAAGTCTTACAGCCTGCCATTAATATGTCAAGTGAGAAGAATCACAGTAGTCTATGCATGGTATGTATGTATGTTCTGTGTATCTCATGGGTCTTTTTATTTTTTTTTTTTTATTTTATTTTTTTGCTTTTTAGGGTTGCACCCATGGCATATGGTGATTCCTAGGCTAGAAGTCTAATCAGAGCTACAGCTGCCGGCCACAGCCACAGCCAGAGCAACACAGTATCCAAGCTGTGAGTGTGACCTATACCACAGCTCACGGCAATGCCAGATCCTTAACCCACTGAACAAGGCCAGGGATCGAACCTTCAACCTAGCGGTTACTTGTTGGATTTGTCTCTGCTGCGCCACAATGGAAACTCCTAACATGTTTATAAGGGTTGAGTGTTTGGCCTCTGTGGTCTGGTTTTTGCATAGACCTTGCCTATTTTCTCTTTCAGAATTCCATCAGAAAAGGATGCCACCAGTAATGTGTCATACTTGCTCGACAGTATTATTAGACCTTTTCTGTTTGTTAACCTCATAATGTACTAAAAGCTGCCAGGACAAAGCAGCAAATCCTTCTCTCTTTGGAGACCTTTGTAAGAAGTCGGTGTTTTGTTTTTGTACGGGTGGAGCATTGTTCCTGTGACAAAGTTGTGGGTCACGTGTGTGCCTTTTCGGTGTAGGTGGAAATGCATGTCCACCAGCAAGGGCTGACAGGACTACTCCAAATGCCTCCTGAAAAGCTTCCAAAAGATTTTAACCCGAGGGTTCACACCATATGATCAAGATACACAGTTCAGGAGTTAGCTTGTAAAAGAAGTTCCTTTCATGTCTTTAGATTCATCAGTGCCTTTACCACCGGCATCATCCAGAATTAGCAGAGTTAGTGAAACATACCATTTATGTGTGCAAAGATATACATGTCCAAGGATTTTGATGGCACATTGTAATAGTGAAAGGTTGGAAACAAACCCGAACGTACAAATTAGAGACTGGTTTAAACGAATGATGAGGGAGTTCCCATTGTGGCTCAGTGGTAATGAATCCAACTAGTATCCATGAGGACTTGGGTTCAATCCCTGGTCTTGCTCACTGGGTTAAGGATCCAGCGTTGCTGTGAGCTATGATGTAGGTTGAAGATATGGGTCGGATCCTTTGTTGCTGTGGCTGTGGCGTAGGTCAGACATGGCTCGGATCTGGCATTGCTGTGGCCAGCGGCTGTAGCTCCAATTGAACCCCTAGCCTGGGAACTTCCATGTGCCTTGGGTGCAGCCTTAAAAAGACAAAAAATAAGAAAAAAAAAAAAAAAGTAATGAAGGATAAACTATATCACACAGTAGAATGTTATGCAACCATGAAAAATAACGAATCAGCTCTCTCTCTATAACAAAATGCTCTGAACTCCAAGTCTTATTCGGTAGGAAAAGCCAGATGTGGAACAATACGCATGTATAAAATGTCTCTGTGTGCGTGCCTTTAACCCTCAAAAGACCACATATTTGTTGAATATGCAGAGAATATCTCTGCCCAGGGACTAGCAGAATGGAAACATTCTGAATGTTTCCCATGTATAATGAAATATTTCAAATACATTGAAATATTTCAATATTTCAAATACAAATATTTCAAATAAATGTAACTACATACCTTAATATTTTGTTCTCCAAAGGTGTCTGGTTTGCGGAGCTCTGTCTATATTTGTAAATTATTATTTTTTTTTACCAGCCCCTTTTCTTGCTCATCTTTCAGAATGGAAACTTGTGGCTAGGGACAGGCTTGGAAGGGAGTACTTTTCCCTCTAAATACACTTTGAATCTTTTTTTAAAATCAAAAATCTGTATTATTCAAAAAAATTTTAAATGTTCCATGGGCGCCCTTTCTGGCAGCCTGTCATTAGCTGCATTTGACAAGAGTGATGGATTCCTACAGGCGTAGGAAGCCCAAGTTGCACACTGCTACAGTGTCAAGGAAACCATCGTTAAGGGTACATATCAGACTGTCTGTAATGGGAGGGAAGGGAGGGTGGATGAGAGATGTTTCGGAAAAGACCAGCAACTATGGCCAAAGGGACGGAAGGAAGGAGAGGAGGAAACAAATGTAGAATTGTTGAATTTGGGGGAATTAGTATATAAACGCTGCCTTTAATGAAGGGTAGAAAACGAGAGTACAGGCAGGTTTGTGGACAGTGAAAAGAAGACATTGCGAATTGCGCATTGTGAGTTTGAAATCATGGGAAGATAGCCCAGTGACGTCTAGGAGACAATTGAGAGAGATGCTTTAAAAACTACTGAAATGGCTTTGAAGTACTATCTGGATATCATTTTCATGGCTCTTTGTACATTTCTGGCATATTCAAATATCTTCTCTATTCCTGAAGTGTGATTATGGTGTAATGGAAATTTTAGATTTTAGAAATGTTTTAGTTTTGCGGTGACCACTGCAAACAAGATCATTATTCTGTTTTGACAGTTCTCATTGCCAGTGTGTTCTGTACAATGCAATTTACGGTTACAAACCAAAAGAGCTTGTGCCAAGGGAATGGGCCTAATGCATCGTTTGATCCCTGGTACAGTCTGAAAATAGTAAATGAAGGGTAAAACTTCTAATGGGCCCATTAACTAATAATATTCAGTGCTCATTTACAGTGGAAGTGAATGTCACACAATTTCTGCGGTCCTTGAGATCCTTGTTATTACAATTAATGCTAAACAAACAAATTTTGTTTCCCATGTACAATGAAATATTTCAAATACCTTGCTCTGTGTAATTATATATCTTACTATTTGGTTCTCCAAAGGTGTCTGGTTTGCAGAGCTCTGTCTATATTCGTAAATTATTATTATTTTTTACCAGCCCCTTTTCTTGCTCACCTTTAAAGATTGTACTGTACGTGTAGAGTTGAGATGTAATTGCAGTATCCCTGATTATTTTTTAAGGGGAGAAAAGGTGAGCAGCTTGTGCAGCCTTTTCTGTCTGTTCTTTTAGGATACTGCCAGTAAATTCTTTGCTATTTCTTCGTTCTCTAGTAGATGGCTAGGAAAGCAGACAGAAGTTAGTTTCAAGTCCTACATGTGGGTAGTGACCTTGGACAAATGACAAACTTCTCTGAGCTTCTGGCTCCTCCAATGTCAGATGGATTGCTACTTTTGGGGTTGTGTGGACGAAATAAGGTATGATATGGTATGATATAATTATGGTGTGTGATATCACATGATATGATACTGTAGGATATAGGATCTATATGATATCACATGATATGATACAAATGATATATGGTAGCACATGATATGATATATGATAGCAGGTCATAAATAGTGATACTCGGTATTTTGGACTTTTAAACTGATTCTCATTGCGAATATGAAAGCCGGAGTCATTGAAACTGCTCCCTCTTTATCACTCTTCACAGCCCCGTCACCCAGTCCCATTAATTCTGCCTCTGAAAAAGCTATTAAACCCTTAATCATCTCTGCTGTCCACTCCAGTCTTCAGTGATGCTCCTAATACACAGCAATCCCATTACATCCCCGAGCTCACAGTTGAATAAGAATCTTCTCGCACGTCTCCTAACCACCCAGCTGACTCACTACTCTGCTGCCAGAGTTATCCTGAAATAAAGGATTCATGTACCTTCCCTGCTTACAGCCCTTTCCTAGTGCTCTGTCCGCTTCACAGATCAAATCCAAACTCCCGAGCGTGGTTAAAGGTTTTTCCTAACTACCTCTCTGTGTTCTCTTTGTTTTTCAACCTGTGATGGGTCCCTCACACTATTTGCAGTAAATACCCGGTCCTTCCCTTGACCTTTCTTCAGCTGTGTGTTGGTGTGTCCCCTCCTTGACAATGGCCCTTTCCCACCTCTGGCTCCCTCCTTACAGAAATGCACTTAACTGTTCTTGCCCTTCATCCCCGCGTGCTGGGTATCATCTCCCACAAAGCGTTCCCCATGCTTCCGTCGCATTTCACTGTATTCTAGTTGCACCCCAGGTGCTGAGAGCATAGATAAGGGTCCAGATCTTGAAGGATCTTGTATGTTGGGCTGAGTGGTTTGGAAATGACAGAAACAGAGTATTTAAAATTAGGTTGCGTGATCTGTGTTCCCCATTGTGCTGTGAGCCTCCTTGAGTGAAAGGGTGGGGTCTTTCATCTCTTAGTCTCCAGGGCTGCAATATTGCTCGGCATAAAATAGGCAGTCTTTACATGTTGTAGTGAATGAATGAATAGCATGATGGATGGATTCAAATAGTGTAAGTTTTAAACTCTCGCAATATATTGCCTTCAGTACTTTCCTCATAAGGTGATAACTCAGCTAATCCGTTATCTTTACCCATCGCTTAAGACATTAATAATGTCAGTGCTACCCTTGTATTTGACTTTTCAAAATTAATTCAGTTATTTTCTTTATGTCGTGCATGTGCTTGCCTTTCAGAATGTAGCTGTGCAACAGACGTAAAGTGAGTGAAGTTAGAAAACAAATGTTATTATCTAAGTGGAGAAAAAGTGCTATAAAGGCGAGGGTGGGAACCTTCCTAGGTTAAAGTTATCAGGGAAAGGTCGTCAACTCTTGTTTTTCAAACATTCAAGTGTTGGACTCATGGGGAGCTTTGCAAATTTGCAGACGCTAAGCCAACTACTAAGCCAATTTGCAGAACTACATAGCTGATTTGTGTGGCCTGACTTGCAGTTCTGAATCCTTTTTTTTTTTGGCCCCACCCACAGCACACGGAAGTTCCTGGGGCCGGAATCCAAGCCACAGCTGTGACCTACAGCACAGCACGGCTGTTGGGAACGCCAGATCCTTAACCCACTGTGCCACAGTAGGAACTCCCCTGAATTCTTTTATTTACCTTTGGAAGTTTTGAAATATGCTTGCTTCCTATTGACACTGTAAATATTAATTGATTTTGCTCTGCTCTTAGAACGCTGATCAGTAATTTTTAGATTCTTTTCAACCAGTTTTGGGGAACCAAGTATATTTTTAGTGATATTTTAGTTATAGCTACTATTATATAGCTAAATGAAGTTACAGCATAGCTGTAAGGATAATATCCCATTAGCCATTATCCCATTAGATAGTGTTAGGTAATATCCCATTATCAGATGATATCCCATTAGGTATTAAGACAAGATATTCCCATAAAGATAATATCCCATTAGATATTATCTCATTAGACATTATTAGATAATATCCCATTAAGTATTAAGACAAGATATTCCCATAAAGATGTTAGACTGCTTTCATTTATAGATTTTGTATAGATTCTAAGACTATATAGTTTATATAAGGTTGAGTTCAGTTGCTCATTTGAAAACTATTTAGATTCTGCCACCTTGCATGTCTCTCTTTTATGGTGTTAACATTTTATTCAATGCTTTTCCATATAATTTTGACTTCAGAGGATTTTAGATTTTTAAAATGTATGTCAAGATAAATTTCGCTTTTTAGAATGTGGAAAAGCTGGGTAGGTTGAGAGAATATTAGCATTGATATCTGTGGTTCCTTTTTTTCATGGAAACAGGAATCAGAATTTATATTTTATTGATACTTAGTACTCTAAGACAATATAAAATCCAACATTAGGTTATAGAGGAAATTAGATTAATATGGAAAATGACATTGTTGTGAAGCCATGATTCCTTAGTCAAGTTTTGTTATCTCTAGACCTACCTAATCTTAAGCAGAGTCACTGAAGCTTAGGAATTATGGAAGTAATTATGCAGCTTATTTCATTCCATCCCATCTCAGTCAGTAATCAGAAGTCTACTTCGTTAGCTTCTATGGATATTTGAGTAAGGGCAGCACGTTACTCTTCTAATTTGAGTTGGACATGGGAGGAGAGAGGAGGTCAGAGATGTGGGTCCTGGTAGATGTGATTTGCAAGCTGAGTTCAGGGTCAAGGTTGAATAGAGTCTATGTGCAGAAAAGGAGACCAAAGACCCCCCCCCCCCCATCCCTTGGCTTTTTAGTTCCTTGAAGAGTTTTTCTTGGGGGTCCCAAAGGCTTAATACATTTCTTTCAACTGTAAGAAAATGTGGAAAAATAACTGTGATGAACCCACACATCCCCAATGCCCAGCTCTTGCTATTATCTAGAAGTTGCCGCAGTTGCTTCATCTGTTCTCTCTTTTCCCTATTTTATCTAAAGTGTTTTATTTATTATTATTATTATTATTAGCCTTTTAGAGGCACACCCGCAGCATATGGAGGTTTCCAGGCTAGGGGTCGAATCAGAGCTGTAGCCACCAGCCTATGCCAGAGCCACAGCAACACGGGATCTGAGCCTCATCTGCAACCTACACCATAGCTCACGGCAACACCGGATCCTTAACCCACTGAGCGAGGCCAGGGATCGAACCTGCCACCTCATGGTTCCTAGTCGGATTCATTAACCACTGCGACACGACAGGAACTCCAGAATAATCTTTTTTTTAACTTCCTGTAGCACTCTTTAGTTTGTTGTAGCAACATTAGCTCCATACTTAATTCACACAGATTATGGAAGAATCTGGGAGATGTTGCCTTTTTGCCCTAAGTATGTGGTCAAGTGACCCTGTAGATAAGAAGGCAAACATTCTTGGCAGAGATGCTCTGCTCTCACCCAGGTGTCTTTCCTTTCTGTAATTAGTCGATTTCTCAGAATTGTTGTCTTATATATTTACGAAAATTTTGCATTCGAAATAACTTTTTCAATACTTGCTTTTTCAGTGGGATCTTGTCACAAGTGAGGACAAGTTCATCATCTCTCTGCTCCAGAATGCTCATGTGTAGCAATGTGTAGGTAATTGTTGGATTGAAATTTGGATTTCTGAAATATGTATTATAGCCAGATGCTATATAACTTCTTAGGAAAAGAAGCATCTTTGGGATAGACTTCCTCGTGGTCATGATTAATGTCTGTCCCTTTCTTTTGAGAGCCTGTGGGGTGGTTTGATGCTTCCTAGCCTATATTACAGGAATGCCTGCTCAGATCAGTGCTCTGTTATTCAGTTAAGATGACTGATGAACCAGGAGGACAATAACCCAGCCAAAAACAAAAGTGATTTTCAGATATCCTCTTTGACTCTCAGTAAAGGGCCTGTGTGTGTTGTCTGAGTCTAACCATGGTTTTGAAAGGACATCTGACAGGATTTTTAGATCCTTTTGAAAGGGAATACGGAAGACCTTAGTTCACCTACCAGGCAAGATGACTTAGTATCCAGTTGACATGGTGCGCTGCCTGCATGGCAGCATTTCTGTATAAATTCCAGCTGCAGATTGATTGTAAGGTGCTCATATGTGTGTGAGTTCCCAGGTGATCTCAGTCTTATTGTTCATCCATCACATCTCTAGAAGTTATTTTATGGTATTTACTTTTATTTACTCTTTTTGTTTTTTCCTCTTAGGGCTGCCCCTGTGGCATATGGAGGTTCCCAGGCTAGGGGTCGAATCGGAGCTGTAGATGCCGGCCTACACCACAGCCACAGCAACACCAGATCAGAGCCGCGTCTGCAACCTACACCACAGCTCAAGGCGACACCGGATCCTTAACCCACTGAACGAGGCCAAGGATCAAACCGGTGTCCTCAGGGATAGTCAGGTTGGTTACCACTGAGCCAAAACGGGAACTCCTATTTTACATTATTTTAGATACTGTGAAAGTTGTGTCCCAGGAATTCAGGGAACCTAGTCTCTTTCTCTGGGAGCATTGAATGCAGATTCCACAGCATTTATGGCTCTAAAATGCAGGCTCATGGTATTGTATCAAGATGATAAGTTCGCTTCCTAATCTTAAATTCTGTTTTTTACTGATTTAAATTACACTCTCAGTTGAAAATACCTGTGGCACTTTCTTTGGTCATGGTGCCAGAAATACATTTGTGGTGACACTGTCCTTTTTATTAGTTTTCTGTTAAAATTCAAGCACCCACTGGAGAAAATAAACCTTTATCAGCTATCAACACCTCTGGAAAATTACTTCTTGAATCAGTAGTTGTCATCTTAGAAAGCGGATGGGGCTTGAGGCAACCATAATGAAGTAGAGAGGGCGTTCCCGTCGTGGCTCAGTGGAAATGAATCTGACTAGCATCCATGAGGATGCAGGTTCGATCCCTGGTCTTGCTTAGTGGGTTAAGGATCCAGGGTGGCCATGAGCTCTGGTGTAGGTTGCAGACGCGGCTTGGATCTGGCATGGCATAGGTCCGAGGCTATATAGCTCCGATTCGACTCCTAGCCTGGGAACCTCCATATGCCTCGGGTGAGCCCCCCCAAAAAATTGCTTTCTTTACATTGTTTAGACCAGATCCTCCCTTGAGTAGTGGGAAAGTTGGATGCTTCTGTTACCCTTCATGGTTGATATTGATAAATGGATGTGCACCACATTTACCTGTATGGCTTTGCCAGGAGACAGTTACATTGGCAGTTAGCCTCCCCCCCAGAATAAGATTTTGATTCACCAAGTCTGATTTGGAGCATGTCGGCTGTGTTTGGAACAAACTCTTGGCCTGATTCAGGTACCAACACATCGTTGAGGACCTGTGCTCTTGGCTGCAGAGCCAAGTTTACTTCTTGAAGTATGGGAGTAAGTATCTCTGTTCTCATAATAAGATGTATAAGATAAGATACATATAAGATGTGCAACTGTGTTGCCGTTGGGCACATTTCAGTTGTCAAGGTGAATGACTTCATTCCATAAACGAAGAGTGGGGGAAAAAGAGAAACATGCCTCATTTAAGAGATGGGTATAGATTTTATGAAGGGGAAGGGAAGGAGGTATATTAAGACTGAGCTTTTGGCAACTGCAGGTATAGCAAACCTAGTGTTATGAAGACATAATTATACCCAGTTGCCACAAGTCAAATCATAGCCCCTAAGTTATAATAAGTGGAGACAATAAAAATTGCTATAGCACAACTAAACTTTCTGTCCTGTTTTCCAAGAAGGGCTTCTTTCCTGTATGTGAATTTTTATTTCAATCAGGGAAGTCCAGGATTCATCACTAAAGATCCAGTAGTAAGTACTGCCAGAGAAGTTTCCCTGGTGGCCTAGTGTAAGGCTTCTGAGTTCTCACTGCTATGGCTCCAGTTCTGTCCCTTGCTGGGGAACTTCCATGTGCCGAGGGTATGACCAAAAAAACAAAACAACGCAAAAACCAGTACAGAGAATCTCCCTCACTGTCCAGCTATAAGATACACAATTCTGCCTACAGCCACATTCAAAGAAAAGAAAACCTCGGTATTCCCGTTGTGGCTCAGTGGGTTATGAACCTGACTAGTATCCATGAGGCTGCGGGTTCGATCCCTGGCCTTGCTCAGTGGGTTAAGGATCCGGCATTGCCGTGAGCTGTGGTGTAGGTCGCAGATACAACTCGGATCCCACGTTGCTGTGGCCGTGGTGTAGGCTGGCAGCTGTAGCTCTCATTTGACTCCTGGCCTGGGAACCTCCATATGCCACGGGTGCAGCCGTAAAAAGACCCCCCCCCCAAAAAAAGGAGTAAACTTCTATCTTGAATAATTTAGACATGATACCTACTAGAGACAGCATGCTGAAAAGTCTCTCAGCTGTACTCTTTGGTGAGCCTTTTGCCATGATATTTCTGCTTTGGATAAGGTTAGACCGGGCAATTCAGTGGGAACCAATTTTTCCTATTTTGTCTGTTGATATTATCCTAATGTCTTCCAAGGAATAGGTCATTATCTTTCTACTTTGGTGGTTGGCTAGTCCATGACTCTGTCATTGGCAAAATGCCTCCATTCCTGACCTAAGCTCCTATTAGTTTTGTTAATGGAGGGCACTTACCCCGCAAACATATGCACTAGAGAAGAAACCTGGAATTATGTACAGAACTTCCGTTGGTGCTGCGAGTGGTGATGCTCATATTCAGTGGGCACTGGCTGCGTCACCCACCCTGTGCTGAGGGTTTCTCTTGCATTGTCTCACGATCCCCAGCACGCTCTGCAGAGCTGTGAGGTTCTGCTCCATCCTCACTTTGCAGATGCCAGACTGAGGCTTAGGGAGCCGAGGAATCATGTTCATAGCCACACGCATAAGAAAGGATGCTCTTGGTGGTCATTCTAAGTCCGTCCAATTCCAAGGCTTAGGCCCTGAATCACTCTGCTGTTACGCAGGTGGTTTCCATTCGGGCATTTGCAATACCCTGTCTCTGGAACCCTGGTTCTTCTCTTTTTTTTTTGTCTTTTTGCTATTTCTTGGGCCGCTCCCGCGGCATATGGAGATTCCCAGGCTAGGGGTCCAATCGGAGCTGCAGCCACCGGCCTACACCAGAGCCACAGCAACGCGGGATCCAAGCCACATCTGCAACCTACAGCACAGCTCACGGCAACGCCGGATCGTTAACCCACTGAGCAAGGGCAGGGACCGAACCCGCAACCTCATGGTTCCTAGTCAGATTCGTTAACCACTGCGCCACGACGGGAACTCCTGGAACCCTGGTTCTTAAACGTGGCTGCCCTTGGGAATTTCCTGGGAGTTAAAAACAAACAAACAAACTGGTAGCTGGGTCCCCTCTTCATATGTTCTGAGTTCATTGGTATGGAGTCAGGGCTGGATGTTGGGGTTCTTGAAAGTCTCCCAGGTGATTTTAAGGGGCAGTCAAGCTTGAGAACTCCTGCTTTGCAAAAATGTGAAGTTTTAAATTCCAAGTTCCCATTCTTCTGTTAGTTAAAAAAAAAACAAATAAAGAATGTTTTTATTGCAGAAATACTACATATTTATTTTAGAAATCACAAGCTAACCAAAACATTGCATTTAAATTATCTGTGATTCCTTCACTGAGAGATGACCAGTGCAGTATTTATTTCATGTGCACATTTAGATATTTAGTTTTAACTATGTTACTCTTCAATGGAATTTTATATATTTAATGCCAGATTGTTTTATATGTGTTTTATGTATTTACATGCTTTCCTAGACTGAGAAAGTCTTGATATTTATATACACATAATAGTGTTGTTGGGGAGTTCCCGTTGTGGCTCAGTGGTAACGAACCCAACTACTATCCATGAGGATTTGGGTTTGATCCCTGGCCTCGCTTAGTGGGTTCAAGGATCCGATATTGCCGTGAGCTGTGGTATAGTTTGCAGTCATGGCTTGGATCCTGAGTGGCTGTGGCTGTGGCGTAGGCTGGCAGCTATAGCTCCAATTTGACCCCTAGCCTAGAATCTTCCATGTGTAACTCCTTGAAAAAAAAAAAAAAAAAAGACAAAAAATAAAAAGTATTATTGAATTAACTCTCATAGTCCAGTAACTCTCATTGGAGCCATATCTCTATTCATGTAGCATTTGTATATTATTTGAGGCAGCATAGACAGTAATTTAGAATCCTCTCCTTTGCATTCCATCTTTTTTTTTTTTTTTTTTTTTTTTTTTTTTTGCCATGCCCATATGGAGGTTACCTGGCCAGGAATCGAACCCGCAGCAGTTGCACCACAAGAGAACACCCCTTTGTACTCCATCTTATACAGCACTTTTTTAGACAGGCAGATCCTGGTTTACGCACTTGTCTCTGTCATAATGAGGCAAAGCCCATCTGGTTTTTCTGCCCGGGATCTGGCATGCAATAAACATTCAATAAATGTGGGAGTGAACGAACAAGACAGGCAGATGTGGTCCAGGATCTGGGATGGGAGTGGTGGTTATAGTTCAAAGAAACTAATTACTTTTTTTTTTTTTTAGAGCCACACCTGTGGGATATGGGAGTTCCCAGGCTCGGGGTCGAATCAGAGCTGAACCTGCCAGCCTACACCACAGCCACAGTAGCGTAGGATCCGAACCGCTTCTGCAGCCTACACCACTGCTCACGGCAACACCAGATCCCTGAGCAAAGCCAGGGATCGAACCCACATCCTCATGGATCCTAGTCAGGTTCATTTCTACTGCACCACAACTTCAGGAACTCCTGAAGAAAGTAATTACTGATTAAGTTCCCATGTGCCCAAAGAAACGTCCTGTGGGGCAGTGGGCAAGGGTTGAGATAAGGCCAGGGGCTGGGGGACATTTGAGGTTAGGTCAACCACACAGATCCTTCAAGAAAGGTAAAAAGTCCTCTAGTTCCAGGCTCAGAAGTCTTTTCTGGGCATAGCCCTCTCCTCTGTCCTAACATCTCCCCAGCTCACGCACTTGTCATAATAAAAAGACAGAGTCCAACATACAATATACTTTCAGAGTAAGAACCCAATCATTTTCAGAGTTTGCAGCTCCTCAGATACTTTCCTAGAGATTTGGACAAGGAACTACTGCAGTCTAAGATTCAGTTAGGGTCCAAGCAGAGCCTGTCATTTCACAGCCATGACTGGCATAGCCTTTTCTACAAAGGTCAGTGATGGGGAAAAATTTAAATGAAAGATGGGCTGGGGGCTTAGAAGATTGGAGGCCTGACGAAGGCTTACCATAGAGAGGCAAGAGACGTCTGAGAGATGTTTCAAGTTTGCTGGATAAACCAGCCTCGTCTTCAGCTAAGCTCAGCTCCCTCCAGGCTGCTCCCTAAGATATTTTTTGGTCCCGCCACCACAAAGCCTAACATCTCTTCATCGCACGATTTATGAAGGATTTTCTTTTTCCCAAATAGACTTCTTATAGTGCAGCTTGATCATCACCACGCCTATAAATCAAAATTATTTGTAATTTATTTTTGGCTCCCCAAAACTTTTAAGATGATGTTAGGGGAGTTCCCGTTGTGGCTCAGCAGAAGCGAATCTGAGTAGTATCCAAGAGGATGTGGGTTCGATCCCTGGCCTTGTTTGGTGGGTGTGGCCAAGAGCTTGTGGTCCAGGTCACAGATGAGGCTCGGATCTGGCGTTGCTGTGGCTGTGATGTAGGCCAGCGGCTACAGCTCTGATTTGACTCCTAGCCTGGAAACCTCCATATGCTGAGTTTGTGGCCCTAGAAACACTATATATATATATATATATATATGTTGGGATATTTACTTGCTTATTATTCCCCATTACAAAACAGTTTTTTAAAAGGAGAAATTGCAAATGTAAAAATATTACTTCATTGGCATGTGGGTTACATGCATGGTTTATGTTCCTGAAATCCTTTAGAATTGAGGATTCTATCTGAGGATTCTAGCATTTATGTAGTTCCAAAAACTACAAGAAAAATTAGAAGCTATCTCTCTATCCTTCTTTTCCTTCCTTTTATTGAATTCACAGTGGCTTTTAAAGAATATAAAAGCATTGAAGATAGTTAAGACCATCAGATATTCTGCTTTACTTAAAATTCAACAAAACATGAAATTAAAGGATGAAATAGCAAGCCTGGTTTATTTACCTGAATAATACTTGTCTTACTCACTCTAAAATCATAATGAAAGAGGGGGAGTCCTTAGCGTTACGCCATATAGTATAGCCAAAAATTAAATAAAACTTGCTAGAGGTGATATTTTTTCAGATAAATATTGGATTTATTCCGTCAGTCCCATGACACAGAGTTTTCTGGAGTGCTGTGCCAGTCATCGGAGCTAGGAGCATATTATGATTTAATGGTACCCCTCTCTGCTGTATTTGATGAGCTGTCGTAGAAAAACATTTTGAAGCAATAAAGCATCCATTTGGCTCTTCTGTAATGAGGGAGGCATTGCTCTTTGCATTAACTATTTATTCAGGAAGAGGAATGACCAATTGCTAATAAGCTTTATCCAGGGAGGGTAGTGGAAAACAGAGGAAGATGCAAAAGTGAGGTTCTGTTCCATTTCATATGCAATTAACAAGTACCCAGGGCTGAGCAGTTAATGCTCCTCTTCCACGTGACTTCTGGCCGGGGGTATTTAAGCATGAGTTGCCTGTCCAATGTGCTAAAGGTTTCTTGGTCTAAGGAAGGATTGTGGAGCCTAAAAAGTGACAGATGAGACGAGACCATGACTGGTGAGTAGCTACGACTGGGCTGATCTCTACAGCTTTGAAGAGTGGACTAATTTTCTAAGATAACAGTAGTAATGGAGGCCTGCTAGTTTACTCTTTGGGGGAAAGATTCCGTTTTAAAAAAGAATAGTTATTGCTTTTCCATAATGTGGGGAATCTGGTTTATACTGCAAGTGTGTAGATTATCACTTTATCCCATGGCTTATCATCTGCAAAAGTTTATTATTTGCTCTATCAATAAATGTGTAATATATCATTTGGAAATAATTTCTGGGTAGGAATGTGACATTGTGCTTTTTTTCCCCACAGGTAAATAAATGGTCCCTTCTTTGCAGTAAATGCTTAGGATTTAGCAACTTCAAGATTTCAACCAGAATATTGTATTCACGCAGAAATAGGGGCTGCTTTCAAGTCATTTCAGAATCTTACATTGAAGTCCTTTTCATGCTGTAACAGCATGAAATTTTGATTCCTCTTGCTTTGAGAGTCTTGACATAATTAATTTGCCTTCTTTAGTGAAATGAAAAAAAAAAAAGATGAAAGTCACAATTATTTTTTTCCCTTAAAGCCAACTTCGATGCTAATTCCTCGTCCCTACTCTCACTACAGAGGAGGACAGTAGAATTCTACACAATGGGAGAAATAATCTGGCACATAAAATAGGCCATGAAAATGATCTGTAAACCCAACACTATTTAAAACAGAATAGTCTTGATACCGTTATAAGCCAGTTATGAAATCATTTCCTATTGCATTCCTCTAGTTTTTTCTTTTTAAAAATTTCCATACTGAAAAACGCATGTTAATTCTAGGCTTCCCATGAACTATTTTGATTTGTATTTAAAATCAATTTTTAAGAAACATCCCATGAAATGAGATACTCTGCTTATTTGCGCTCATAGCCTTGGGTAGAGGGCTAAAAAGTCTGATAAGTAAATTGCAGTGCATTCAAAGGCAAGAAAAGACTCCTCGGAATTTTCCTTTCCTGGCTCACCCGATGTCATATTGAGAACCAAATTCATTTTTGTTACAGAGAGTCTTAACTTTCTTCATCAAGGAGAGAAGGACCCAGAGATGAGAAAAGCAATCACCTGGCAGAATGTCAGGTTGTGCCATAATCCCTTTTTTGGTTCTTAGCAAAAATTAGGTTGAATTGTCCCTTTCAGATAATCACTCCATTCAGAAGACTCATGCTGTGTGCTGAGAACAGAAAAGAGATGGAGGATTGGATCAGCTCGCTCAAGTCTGTACAGACCAGAGACCCTTACGAGGTAAAACAGCATCTCTCCTGTGACCTGTTCTTAGCGAGTGTGTTAGCCAAAGCTAAAGCTACATATGTGAAAAAAAAAAAAAAAGCATATGTGTAGATTCAGTCAGCAGCTTGTTTAAACCTGATATTGAATCATTTTTTATACGTAAAGTGTTTTAGTTTTTAAAATTATGGATTTGAAATTTAACTTTTTTTCCATTTTTTTATTAAAGTATAGTTAATTTACAATGTTATGTCAATTTCTGCTATACAGCGTAGTGACCTATTCATATATATATACATACCTATATATTTACATACATACATATATATACATATATATATATTTTTTTCTTCTCATGCTATCTTCCATCATGTGCTATCCCAAGAGACTGGCTGTAGTTCCCTGTGCTGTACAGTAGGATGGATTTGAAACTTTAATGGTAGCTCGATCTCTTCCAAATGTTCAGCCTCTGTAGTCCTGTTCTCTTGTTTGGCAAGTCTGTGCTCACGTCTCATTTCTAGGTGGCCCAGTTTAATGTGGAACATTTCTCAGGGATGCATAACTGGTACGCCTGCTCCCATGCCCGACCCACTTTCTGTAACGTGTGCCGAGAGAGTCTTTCTGGAGTCACCTCCCATGGCCTGTCCTGCGAAGGTACAGTAGCCTCCACCGTGTTTTCTTTCCTGACCTGAGTGGCAGTCCACTCGCTGCCATTGGTACATCTGAACAGACCAGTGAAACATCATCTCAGGAAAGCATCTCCCTTGGGTGGAAGCGGGGGCTGCGAGCATCTCAGTGGGACCACAGTGTTTTAATTTTGTTGTGGCTTCAACGAGAGCTCTGCACACAGAGGACCAACTTGGGAAATCTTTTGGCCCAGGAAAAGATAGCAGAAAATCATTTGAATGGAAGTCTAAATCAAAACGCGGTATTCCCCGCCTGAAGGACTCACAGCTGCTGTGAAAGAAAATTCTTTAGACTTTGTAGGTCATTCTAGTTTTCTGGCATTCTTTTTCTATTCTGTTTGATTATGGAGAACAAAATTTTCTCTGAGGACAGTGTGTACTTTATGGCAGGATTTCTGCCAGATACGGAGCTGCGTCTGTGACCTACCTCGCAGCTTCCAGCAATGCCAGATCCTTAACCCACTGAGCGAGGCCAGGGATTGAGCCCGCATCCTCATGGATACTAGTCAGGTTTGCATTGTTCTAAATATTTCATTTCATTTCATTTACATGGAAGCCATCCTTTTAAACTCCTTTAACGTTTTCTAAAAATAAGGTCTATGCTGTTGTTCTCATTACAGGATTTGTGGGTTATTTTTAAATTTAAGAGCAGTGGCCACTTAAAAATAGATTAATACTCACCAGGAGAAAACCCTTTCCTTCCTTAGATCTCTTTAATTAAATTCCTCAGTGAGCCCATTACTGTGTATTCTGCTTTCTGAACTATATACAAATAAACTGTGATTAACTTTTTTCTCTAATTCAAAAAATTTTAGAGTCCCTTTGACTATAATTATTAAACAATGAAATAGACATAGAGTCACAGTTTAATTCATGTAAATTATAAAATCTGAGCTATGTCACTATTTTGGCTATTTAATGTGACACAGCCTAGTGGGCAAAAACAAAGCTCTATAGTGAAACCCTCTGGGTTCCAGTCCAGTTTCTCCGCTACCGACTATGACCAGGAGAAGTAGTTTAACTCTTTTAGACTTTTGTTTCCTCCTCTGTAAAAATGGGAATAATAGTCATTGATCCCTCATGCAATAGCATGGAACTGAAATGAGAGAATATATACAATAAAACAACTTTTCCAGTCAAATAAATTATAGACATTTGTAACTGTATAAGACATTTGTGTAAGAAATCTATCAAGTGGAGTTCCCGTTGCAGCTCAGCAGGTTACAAACCCGCCTAGTATCCACGAGGATGCGGGCTCAATCCCTGGCCTCGCTCAGTGGGTTAAGGATCTGGCATTGCTGGAAGCTGCGAGGTAGGTCGCAGACACAGCTCCGTATCTGGCGTTGCTGTGGCTGTGGTGTAGACTGGCAGCTGCAGTTCTGATTCGACCCCCAGCCTGGGAACTTCCATATACCTCGAGTGAGGCCCTAAAAAGAAAATAATAATAATAATAATAATAATAATAATGAAACCTTCCTGGCCTTTTTAAGTCTTAATTATAGTATTTTTAAAGTATATTTTTAGGGGACTACCTGTTGGTACTCATTTTCTCTGCTGGTAAATTGTAAATCTGCAGCATCCTGCCCAATAGAATTTTTAGAACTGTAGCAGCAAGTTTTAAAATCCCAAGGGTTTTATTTTTTTTTATTTTTTTAATTTTTATTTATTTATTTTATTTTATTTATTTGTCTTTTTTGCTATTTCTTTGGGCCGCTCCCGCGGCATATGGAGGTTCCCAGGCTAGGGGTCGAATTGGAGCTGTAGCCCCCGGCCTACGCCAGAGCCACAGCAACGCGGGATCCGAGCCGCGTCTGCAATCTACACCACAGCTCACGGCAACGCCAGATCGTTAACCCACTGAGCAAGGGCAGGGATCGAACCCGCAACCTCATGGTTCCTAGTCGATTCGTTAACCACTGCGCCACGACGGGAACTTCTCAAGGGTTTTATGAATATATAAAAAGTTGCCTTTTTATTTGATGAGACTTTGGTTATTTAAGATATTTCTATTGTAAACAAAGTTAAACTTTGGAAACCCCCTCGAAATCTGGGTAAAAGTGCCTGCTTGATAAAACTAAGGGCTTACAACACAAGAGGCTTCAAAAGTTATAACATATGAGATGCAAATACAGGAAAAATTCAGTCAACAAAGACAGTAAATAACATTGTATTAGGATGGAATCCAGGGTCCAGTGTATAAAGCCATCGCGTTTAATCTTTCTGCCCTGTTTTCACAATAAAAGAAGTCCATACTGATTTGTCTTCTAGGCTCATGTTGAATAACTAAAATTATTATTTTAAGACCTTGCATATATAAAATGTATGCATGAAAAAAAGACAGAAGGTACACTTCACAAATAATCCCAACATGTTCATTACAATTTCAGAGCACAATTATGCTTCACAGTGATTTAAGCAGTGATTTAAGAATAAAGATTAAATGGTGATTTTTTTTTAAAAAAATCAATAGCGTTGACTATCTCAATAAGTATCCTTAGGAATTTTTTTTTTTTTTTTTGTCTTTTTGCTATTTCTTGGGCCGCTCCCGCGGCATATGGAGGTTCCCAGGCTAGGGGTCGAATTGGAGCTG
Organism: Sus scrofa; assembly: GCF_054392235.1. Taxonomy (NCBI): domain Eukaryota; kingdom Metazoa; phylum Chordata; class Mammalia; order Artiodactyla; family Suidae; genus Sus; species Sus scrofa. The sequence goes on along the minus strand of NC_139393.1, from coordinate 25,327,831 downwards.
TAGCCACCGGCCTACGCCAGAGCCACAGCAACGCGGGATCTGAGCCACGTCTGCGACCTACACCACAGCTCACGGCAACGCCAGATCATTAACCCACTGAGCAAGTGCAGGGACCGAACCCGCAACCTCTTGGTTCCTAGTCGGATTCGTTAACCACTGCGCCACGACGGGAACTCCCAGGAATTTTTATCTTAACCACTATTGCACACTTACATCGTGGTAAAGATTGCATATTGCTATAAAGAATCATGACTCTGTTACATGGCAGTATATTTTTAAGTTCTGTGGTTTTAAAATCATGGCTTTACAGGTCACTAGATGAAATAGGTGCTTCACTTCAGAATAACTTGTTCGGAGAAAACTGTCACCTCACCAAATTAAGATGCCTATTAATCATCTCTATTCCTTAGTGACCATGATAATCATAGCCCACGTTATTTTATTATTATCATTATATGTTATATTAAGTAACTTTGTAATTCTCAAGGCTCATTGCATGAAGCACTTTCTTACAAAAATGATTTTTTTATCTTTAATGAGGTTTTTGATTTTTTTAAAGGCAAAATCTTCAAATAAGGCCTGTTTGTTTATCTTTTTAGGGCCACACCCACAGCACATCAAGTTCCCAGGCTAGGGGTCAAATTGGAGCTGGAGCTGCCGGCCTACACCACAGCCACAGCAATGCCAGATCCGAGCCACATCTGCGACCTACACCACAGCTCACGGCAACACCAGATCTTTAACCCATTGAGGGAGGCCAAGGATCAAACCCTCGACCTCATGGATACTAGTCAGGCTTGTCTACTGGTAGAAATGCAACAACCATGTGCAAAGGAACCACCTTACATTTTGAATTTAGCAACAGCAACCTTATTACATTTCTACTGAAATGATCTCTACTTTTAAACAGTTCTCTGAAAAGTCAGAAACACAGCATCAGCATCCATTCATGCTTGGATAATAATGTATGTCCTTAGAAGGATGGATAAGCTTAGTAGCAGGCAGGTTCTGAGTTTCATAATCAAGTGTTAGTTTTCCAAATCATCTATGGCTTATTTGTTTTTTCGTGGATGTGCTGCTTCTTTCGCGGTTGTTTCATTTCTCTTTTGTAGGCCTTTTTGATAATATGACTGGGGAGAACTAGTGATGCGTGTCGAGGGAGCTCCACTTCATCCCTTCCTTCTGGTTATCGTGTAGTCCTCCCACCAGAATGTCTCTTAAGAATGTCTCTTAATGGAGTTCCTGTCGTGGCGCAGTGGTTAACGAATCCGACTAGAAACCATGAGGTTGCGGGTTCGGTCCCTGCCCTCGCTCAGTGGGTGAACGATCCGGCGTTGCCGTGAGCTGTGGTGTAAGTTGCAGACGCGGCTCGGATCCCGCGTTGCTGTGGCTCTGGCGTAGGCCGGTGGCTACAGCTCCGATTCAACCCCTAGCCTGGGAACCTCCATATGCCGCGGGAGCGGCCCAAGAAATAGCAACAACAACAACAAAAAGACAAAAGACAAAAAAAAAAAAAAAAAAAAAAAAAAAGAATGTCTCTTAAGAGACAGTGCTGTCTTTGTGACCCTTCTCAACCTATTTCTCATGAAGCCTAGATATTTTCTTGACATACTTACATTTAAAACGCTCATGAATGATCTTGTTCTTTCTCTCTCTCTCTTTCTTTCTCTCTTTTTAAGGCTACAGCCACGGCGTATTGAAATTCCCAGGCTGGGGGTCCAGTGGAAGCTACAGTCACAGCCATGGCAACCCCAGATCCAAGCCATATCTGCAACCTACGCAGCAGCTTGCATATAGCCACATTGGCTTTTTAGAATATCGTGATTATTATTGGAGAGGACTAGAAACTTAAATACGTTGTTTTTCTTCTACCCCTTACCCCTGAAAAATTTCGTGCTGTGATTTCCCTCAATTGTTGGTCCAGAAGTACATACCCATTTAGCAATGGTTGGCTTTTTTTTTTTTTTTTTTCCAGTGTGTAAATTCAAAGCTCATAAAAGGTGTGCAGTGAGAGCGACAAATAACTGCAAATGGACGACCTTGGCCTCCATCGGGAAGGACATCATAGAGGACGAAGATGGCGTAAGCTCTGTCCTGTCTCCCATACCCCGCTCCCCATCTCTGATCCTTTATTCTTGGTTGCTCCTGGGGCAATTAAGTGGGAACATCGGTTATTAGTTCAGTTACAACGGAGAGTTAAGTGGGAGTGTTTATTATCAGGATTAGGGGGATGGTTTTGGTGGATTGTGACTTTTCTATTTGCAATTCAATCCTTCATAGCGTCCTTCAGCTCTTCAGTGTTGAGGGACATTGTGTCAGGACTTACGACCTGCCGCTGTGCTGGGCTGGTGTTGTAGACTCTTAGCTGGCCAACTAGGATTTTCTTTGAGGCTCAGCCCCGCTGTTTATTCACATGTTCATTCCTCCCACTTGGGGGCCTCCTCTCAAACGTACCCCCCATGTTTGAAACCTTGCCTCCCCTGCACTTTGCATGTGAATCTCTGATGCCATTTCATGATTACTTTATGATAATCCCTCTAATGTGCCTTTCTCTTGAGCAAGACTATAAATCCTGAAGGGCAGGGCTTTGGTCTTACTTTTCTTTGTACCCCTAGCACTCAGGGCATAAGAGATGCTCAATAATTATGGGGGGAAATGAATGGCTGTCATCCATGAGACATATTGCTGGTTCCACAGAGTGAGGCATCATTGTGTAGCTTCCCCTGGATAAGAATGACGTCCTCCACAGCCTCTACCTTGACTGTCCTTCCTTCCTGCTGCGCAGGTGGCCATGCCCCACCAGTGGCTCGAGGGTAACTTGCCCGTGAGTGCCAAGTGTGCTGTCTGTGACAAAACATGCGGCAGTGTCCTCCGTCTTCAGGACTGGAAATGCCTCTGGTGTAAAACGATGGTGAGAGTTTCATAATTATTTTCCCTGTCATCAACTTCTTTTCTGTAACACTTCCCTCTCTGGGTATTTGGAGGCGAAGCTAAGAACTTACGGCAGAGCAGAACCTGGCAGCACACGCAACCGTTGTAAGGTTCATCCTTTTTTAAAGTGCGTTGCGTCCACCCTGGTTCCTTTTGCAAATGCCCTTTTTGAGACACTCTTGTTGTGTGTTCTTTGTTTAAAGACTGCTTTCCTACAGTTTTATTGTTTTTCAATACAGCATAGTAAATATCTATCTATATATATACACACACACATATCTATATTCTTTTTCAGATTCTTTTCCTTTATAGGTTATTACAAGATACTGAGTATAGTTCCCTGTGCTATATACAGTAGGTCTTTGTTATCTATTTTATATATAATAGTGTGTAGATGTTAATGCCAAACTCCTAACTTATCCCACAGACGTAGACCACAGACTTATGGTAACCAAAAGGGAAAGTGAAGGCAGTTCCCATCCTGGCTCAGCGGTCACGAACCTGGCTAGCATCCACGAGGATGCGGGTTCGATCCCTGGCCCCGCTCAGTGGGTTAAGGATCTGGCGTTGCTGTGGGCTGTGGTGTATGTCACAGAACTGGCTCAGATCCCCCCGAGTTGGGGTGACTGTGGCTGTGGTGTAGCAGCAGCTGCAGCTCCAGTTCCACCCCTAGCCTGGGAACCTCCATATGCTGTGGGTGCCCTGAAAAGACACACACACACACACACCAAGGGAAAGCAAGGTAAAGGATAAATGAGTGGTTTTTAAACTTTACTAACTTTAACAGTAGTCGTTAATTCGGTTTTTTACTTGTTCGCTCTAGACACTCCCATTTTTTAAGAATTTCCCAAGTGGAAGTTATTATTACAGATTGTAGAACAAGATCCATTGTGGCATGTCTTTCTTCCCTTTTCTATTGAGGCAGACCTAAATGTCACTTCGTTCGAAATCATTCCTGCCCCGCCCTGTGTCACTTAGATGTGTGGGTTTCGGGGCCGCCGTCACCTGTGTTATATTCCTCTTACCCTTGTATTTCGTATATCATTTATCTGTTAGGATATTATTTTGCCTTTCAAATATGAGTTTCTAATAGCAGAAATAGCTAGTGTTTAAACATAGTCATTTGGTTCAAAACCAAACCAGACTCTGGTTCCACAGTCCTAATCCGTCAACTCCTAATTTTTCCAGCTATTATACAGCTTCTGGACATAGTTTTGCCTTTTCTATAAAAATAGTGAAGATACAATTTTATTTCTGCTTTTCTCATGTAACGTTGTTACATTTTTCTGTTTTGCTCTATGATTTGCATGCTTTTTTATTCCTTTAAAAACGATCTATGGACACTCATTTTCTAAAATTCATTTGGATTGTTAATTATTATAAATCGTAATCGGAAGCCGTCCAAAATTAAATCATCAGCAGAATAAGAATCACTGTTAAATTCCAGTCATTTTCTCAAAAGTTGTGACAAGTACCTGTTTAATTGATAGGCCGGTTTTCTAAAAGGACTAATGAAATAAAGTCATATTAAAGAAGTGCTTTATGATAACGTGCCTGCTCTTACTAATAAAACATTTAAAGGCTTTCTAGGTAAGAACATAAATTATTCTAAGTTGCCTGGGTCCTCCTTAATATGTTAGCCCTGCTTGCCTGTCCTTGAAACTTTTTTTCCTACAGAGTTAACACATTTGCTGAGTTCCTGTGATGTGTATCGATTTCCAAGATGAGTGGGCAATAATAGGGGCCTTTTCTTTACAGAGCCGGAAGTCTAGCTGAGAAAAAAAGCACAGGTGTACTTAGAACTACGCCAACACGACAATGTGATTCAAAAAAAAAAAAAAAAGGTGTCGGAGTTCCTGTCGTGGCTCAGCGCTTAGCAAACCTGACTAGCATCCTTGAGGACATGGGTTCAATCCTGGCCTCGCTCAGTGGGTTCAGGATCCAGTGTTGCGCTGAGCTGTAGTGTACATCGCAGACAAGGCTCGGATCCGGCATTGCTGTGGCTGTGGTGTAGACTGCAGACTCGCCTCGGATCTCTCGTTGCTGTGACTGTGGTGTAGGCCGGTGGCTGTATCTCCGATTAGACCCCTAGCCTGGGGACCTCCATATGCTGCAGGTGGGGCCCTAAAAGGCAAAAAGACAAAAAACAAAAACCCCCAAACCCCAAAGTGTTGGGAGAAAATTATCGAAGCACTGCAGAAAGGGCAGACACCTTACAGATTGTATTTATTTTCGTTAAATTCTGTAAGAATTTTATAAGGTCAGGGTCATCAGTTTTTCCTATGGACCATGATATTGACGCTCACTGGTTCACGTCCATCTTTTTCCCTCCCTCCCTTCCTTCCTCTCCTCCCTCTTCCTCTTTCCTTGCCTTCACCAGGCATTTACAGCCAACATACTCCTCGCCTGAGACAATCATGAAAACAGACTGCACAGACCCAATCAAATTCCCGTCTCTAAAAGGATTAGCCAGTTCCCTAGAAGTATAAATACTGTGCCATTAAAGCCGTTCATGAATTACGGACCATTTTGTGAAGCACCTGATTCTCATTTGTCAATTCCTTAGATATAATTTATACCATAACAAAACAATTGCTGTGTTTTTATGATTCCTAAAGATTAAATCCACCTTTGTTACTAGGTACACACTGCCTGCAAAGATTTGTACCATCCTATCTGTCCACTTGGCCAGTGTAAAGTATCTGTCATCCCTCCAATTGCACTAAACAGCACCGATTCTGATGGTACGTAGCAGTAGTGTAAGTATGTATAGTCCTGGTATTTCAAATATTATGTGTTTTTCTAGAATAAATGGAACTGTAATTGAGTATGCTGGTCAGTTTTTATATAAGGATTCCATGTCAATTGCAAAATAGTACATTTCATTTCTAAAAGGACATTTTAAAATTAAGGTTTAACAAAGCTATGAACCCAGTGGTGAAATTACAGAATATAAGACGTATCGATTTTACATTTCAGCAAATAAAATAAGATCATTATCTGTGGCAGAATGCAGTCTGCAAAGGTTAATTTTCAGAAGTATTTTTGTCTTCATAATGGATGCTGCCCATTGGCATAGCTCTTAGGGGAATCTGTTTTCCTAAAATTTCATTGCAGGAAATTTACATTTCTATAAATTCATTCACTTTGCAGTATTTTACAACTTAGTTGTATGTGCTGAAGAACCATTTATGGAGTTTCCATTGTGGCTCAGCGGAAATGAACCCAACTAGAATCCATGAGGATGCGGGTTCCATCCCTGGCCTGGCTCAGTGGGTTAAGGATCCAGCTTTGCTGTGAGCTGTGATATGTCACAGACAAGGCTCGGATCCCAAGTTGCTGTGGCTGTGGTGTAGGCCGGCAGCTGTGGCTCTGATTCAACCTCTAGCCTGGGAACTTCCAATATAGGTGTGGTCCTAAAAAAACGAAAAAAGAGCCTGTTTACAACACTCATTTTGGGGTAGCATACTAATAACTTTCTTATAAGCAAAGCACATTCCAAAAGGCTTTTGCCATGAACTGTTGTCAATGATTTGCATCAATAAAGTGCCTTTCCCGTCGTGGCTCAGTGGTTAACGAATCTGACTAGGAACCATGAGGTGGAGGGTTCGATCCCTGGCCTTGCACAGTGCGTTGCCGTGAGCTGTGGTGTAGGACCCAGCTCAGATCCCGAGTTGCTGTGGCTCTTGCATAGGCCAGTGGCTATAGCTCTGATTAGACCCCTAACCTGGGAATCTCCATATGTCGTGGGAGCGGCCCTAGAAAAGGCAACAAGACAAAAAAAAAAGTGCCTTATGTTTTTCAAGTTATGCCAATAGATAATAAGGATATACACTGAAGATAAACTTTTTAAACTTGTGCATTAAATGACCCCTACCAAACCCTGATATGTCAAATTTCTGTTAGTTACTATAAAATTATGAAATTAAAAAATATTTTCTAAGACATTATCAAGGAAGAGTTAAATATTTTAGACTACTGAACATGAATCCTTTAACAAATGTGAATTTATAGTCTATGATTAGTTTCTTTTAATATTTAAGTGTTATTAAGGCAGGCGGTAGGTCTCAAATTATCTATGGTTAATAGTTTTACCATCTTTGGTATGATTTTTCATTATAAAACATTTTTTAAAAGATAAGTCCAGAGTTCCTGTCAAGGCTCAGTGGTTAACGAACCCGACTGGTATCCATGAAGATGTGGGTTCGGTCCCTGGCCTCGCTCAGTGGGCTAAGGATCCGGCATTGCCATGAGCTGTGGTGTAGGTCGAAGATGCATGTCGAATCCTATGTCGATGTGGCTCTTATTCATCCCCTAGCCTAAGAACCTCCCTATGCCGAGGGTACAGCCCTAAAAAGACAAAAGACAAGGAAAAAAAAAAAAAAGGATAAGTCCTATGGTCTTAATATGTAAATAATGAACCCATCTCCATTTGGGGGGCTAAATTATAACTTATTAAAGTAACCGAAAAGGTTCTTTTGAATTCGTCTTTTTTTTTTTTTTTTGTCTGAAGTTTTGTTAATGGTTTAAAAAGAAAGCCGTATGTATTGATCTTGTGCTGTGTTTTTTTTTTACAGGTTTCTGTAGAGCCACGTTTTCATTCTGTGTTAGTCCTCTATTGGTTTTTGTCAACTCTAAGAGTGGAGATAATCAGGGAGTAAAGTTTCTTCGGCGATTTAAACAGTTACTAAATCCGGCTCAGGTGTTTGATTTAATGAATGGAGGTCCTCATTTAGGGTAAATGACTATTGATAACTCTCCTTTGAATTAAATGTGGCATCGAGCATAACCTTCTGTTTGGCTTTTCAGTTCCTAATTGCAGATTCACCTCGTCATCTCTGTGTTGATCTTCCCACGTCTCTTCTTTTAAAGCTCAAATTATAAATTTTAACACAATTTTTTGGTATTTATACAACTCCCTTGTGTGCTGGAAGTTCCACAGTTTGTTTTAAAAATGTTTTAGCGTATATCCTACATCAAACAGTACTAACGGTTTGCTTCGCTCTATGAAAGAGCAACTTGTATAAATATAGAAATACAAAGAGTAACTTTGGAAAATGAGTTTCCTGGGAGGCTAGTGTTGAATTTTACATGTGCAAATAATTATTTTTTCAGAGCACAGGTACTCTCATGGATCTCAAGGACTTCAGCCTTGGTCCACATAAATGAGCAAAAAATGCTTTTGTTGATTGTTCATTTCCAACTTTCTGGAATGTCCTACAAGCTAAAATTTGAGGGAAAATTAAATGTATTTTCAATGAGAGAAAATATGCCTTGTGGCACTTTGAATACATTTTTAGCATGTGTATTTGTCATCTGAACCAGGAACCTCAGATGATTTACTTAAGCCAACTGGGCTTTTCTCTTGGGTTCCGTTGTCACCTAAACCATAAACACAGAAGTAGAAATGGAAGCTTTAGATACCAGTTCCTGAAAAGGATTTTTATGTTTTGTGGTTTAGCGTTTTTCTCATCTTCTCCATTTCCCTTCTCAGCCTCTCTTTGTGCCTCTTTTCACTTTTGTCCTTTCAGAATCTTCCTTCTTATTTCCTTTGCCTTTTTCTTACTGCCTGAGACCCTTCTGGTTCCTTGGGTGTTGGTCTTCTTTGTTTGAACTCCACTCCTTTCTTATGTGCTTGTACCTCCCTCGCTTTCTGCTGCAGGGGTCCTAGCACTTCCTCTTCTAGCTTCTCCCCTCACCTCTGTCTCTCCCGTTGCTAGTGAGCATTGTCCCCCTTTCTAGCACTTCTATTTCATCATCCTTCATGGTTCTAATCTCTTATCTTCTTGACATTTATTTTTTCCATCCATCCTCTAAGATTCCAAGGAACTCCGTTCGTGAAACGCTTGAGATTGTCTCCAAAACATATTTTTTTGATTTTCCACAATGCTTGAGGTATAGACACAAAGGTATATAAAGAAGGTGAGATACGTCAAAAAGTTGAGATGAAGGGAGTTCCTATACATGACTCAGTGGTCTCGAACCCAGCTACTATCCATGGGGATGTGGGTTCAATCCCTGACCTTGCTCAGTGGCTTAAGGATCTGCCATTGCTGTGGCTGTGGTGTAGGCCAACAGCTACAGCTCTGATTCTCCCCCTAGCCTGGGAACCTCCATATGCCATGGATGTGGCCCTGAAAACACAAATTTAAAAAAAGTTGAGATGAAGAAATCAGAACTAAAAAGTTTGACCTGAGAATAGGAAAAGAGGAAGGGAAAAAGCTACTGGGACTATTGCAGGGTACATTGGCAAGTGGTAGGTCTGTTTCAGAACTGCCCCCAGTGCCACTCAAGAGCACTGGTGCCCTAGATTCCATGCCTTGGTTTGTAATGTGCTACTCATGGAAATAACATATTCCTGAGATGGAAAGAGAAAAATCACCCACTTTTATTGTCTCCTTTCCCTTAACTTAATTTCTCTTTCCTGGGTTCTGCTTCTTTTCTGTTTTTTCATTTCTTACCCCTCTTTCCTTTTAATTTTATCTCCATTTCTACGTATAATTCCCTTTCCTCTTTACAATTAAGACATTTTCTTGGCAGTTCCCTGGTCATTCAGCATGTTAAGAATCTGGTGGTGTCACTGCCGTGGCACAGGTTCCATCCCTGGCCCAGGAACTTCTGCGTGCCACAGGCAGAAAGAAAGAGAAAGAAAGAAAGAAAGAAAGAAAGAAAGAAAGAAAGAAAGAAAGAAAGAAAGAAAGAAAGAAAGAAAGAAAAAGAAAGAAAGAAAGAGACATTTTCTTGAATTAAATATTGCACTCAAATTAATTTTTATAGTATGATTCATATGTAAGAATTCTTATATTTAATCTGAATGTGAATACCAGTCAAAAGCAGAATGCCAACGAATTGGGGAAAGTGATTTTTCTTTATTTCTACTAAAATAAAATACTTTCTCATTTTCAGTTTAAGATTATTCCAAAAGTTCGACAATTTCCGGATTCTTGTTTGCGGAGGAGACGGCAGTGTGGGTTGGGTTTTGTCAGAAATCGACAAGCTCAACTTGAATAAACAGGCAAGTGCTCCTTCTTTTCTTTGCTGGCGAACATGAATGTGCATGTCCTAAGCTGCTCGCAGAGACATGCCGAAGTGTCACTCAGCTTGTCTGAGGTGTCCTGTGGGGCTCTCTTTCAGTGTCAGCTGGGAGTCCTGCCTCTGGGGACAGGCAACGACCTGGCCCGGGTTCTTGGCTGGGGCGGCTCCTACGATGACGACACCCAACTTCCTCAGATACTTGAGAAGCTGGAACGAGCCAGTACCAAAATGCTGGACAGGTAATAACACATTCCCTTCTAAAACCAGATCCAAGTGGCATACTGATCCCCTCCCTTTTTTTGGCTTTTTAGGGCTGCACACATGGCATATGGGGGTTCCCAGGCTAGGGGTTGCATCAGAGCTGCAGCTGCCATCCTACGCCAGAGCACAGCAACACAGGATCTGAGCCGCGTCTGTGACCTACACCACAGCCCACGGCAATGCCAGATCCCCGACCCACTGAGCAAGGCCAGGGATGAACCTGCAACCTCATGGATACTAGTCCATTCGTTTCTGCTACACCGCAAGGGGAACTCCCTCCATTCCCTTTCTTCTATTGTCTTCCATCATGGTCTATTCCAGGAGATTGGATATAGTTCCCCATGCCACACAGTAGGACCTCATTGCCTGTCCATTCTAAATGTAATAGTTTGCACCCACTAAACCCAAAGTTGAACCCACAAAATACTAAAAAATGCAATCCTTTCTCAGGAACAAGGAAAGTATTGGGAAAACAGCTTCATATGAAGAAAATGTCACCATTTTTATGGTACCCTCAATCATATCCCGTAACTGCTTTCTCTCTAAATGCCCCACGTATAAAAAGGAAATTGCAGTGTGTGTACCCTGAGTATTATGGAGGTGGTATCATGAATCCGGGTGCAGGGACCCACTAGGACTCAGTAAGCAGTAACCTGCACAGGCAGAAGACCAGAATGTCGAAATCTCATTATGAACTTGAACTTGCGTGAATCAAAACAACTTTGATAGGATTAGCCATCTGTGACACCCTTCCCAGGAAAATAACAAAATCTCATCAGGGAGCCACCATCTAAAATGTGATTACTCTAAAATAAGCTATAACCTAATTAATTGTAACCTTGCCTGTCATAAGGTAATGTTGTAATGGCTGATGCTTTTGCTGACGGAATATTTCAAAAGAAAGCTGGGCAGAAAAGCGTTTGTCTGTGTTTATTCACAAACTGGTCATGGGAGGGATCTCCCTGCAGTTTGAGAGCATAAAGTGGACTCAGTCTCCAATACTTTATTTTTTTATTTTTGTCTCTCTTTTTAGGGCTACACCTGCGGCGTGTAGAAGTTCCCAGGCTAGGGGTCGAATTGGAGCTGCAGCTGCCGGCCTCCACCACAGCCACAGCAGTGCCAGATCTGAGCCGCGTCTGTGACCTACACCACAGCTCACAGCCACACCAGACCCTTAACCCACTGAGCGGTGCCAGGGATCAAATCCTAGCCCTCACGGATACTAGTCAGGTTCATTACCACAGAGCCACAATGGGAACCCCCAGAATTTGAATTCATATGCAAAGGCTTATTAGTCTGAATGATACAGTAGATGCTGTTTACATAGTGATGCTAGTCTTGGGATTTTCCTCTAGGTTTTATCACTGGCTTCCACCGTGATATACTTTTCTTATAATTCATGTTATGATACCGCTCTCTTTATGCTTTGTGTCTTTGAAAAAAATCGTTATTTCATATCCTGTAACTGACAACAGTAATGTCCCTACCCAATTGTTCTTCCCAAATTTTGAATTTATCGCTTTAGGCAGAAGACTGGAAATAGCTGGAGGTGATTGTTTTTCTCTATTATCAAATGATTCAGTGTTTGGTTTGAAATTAATATTTACAGCTAATTAAAATGAATTTACTTCAATTAAGTACAATCTTTATTAATATTTTCCTCCCAATCCCATGCTTACATTTTTAAAATTATTTATTTATTTATTTGCTTTTTAGGGCTGCACCCACGGCATATGGAGGTTCCCGGGCTAGGTCTCCAGCCTGCCTACACCACAGCTCACGGCAACACAGGATCCTTAACCCATTGAACGAGGCCAGGGATCGAATCTGCAACCTCATGATCCTTAGTCAGATTTGTTTCCGCTGTTCCCTGAAAGGAACTCCCCATGCTTACTTTCTTAATGTAAGAAGGTCCATTTAGGAGTTCCCAAGTTCGCTATGGTCGCTATGGAGGTGTGAGTTCATTCCCTGCTTGGCGCAATGGGTTAAAAAATTTGGCATTGCCACAGCTGTGTGGTAGGTCACAAGTGTGGCTTGGATTCAGTCCCCAGCCTGGGAACTTTCATATGCCTCAGGTGCAGCCATAAAATAAAATTTTAAAAAAGAAAGAAAGAAAAAAAAAAACAAAACAGGAGCTCTTTAGCTAATTTTCATTTCATGTCTGTATAAGCGGACTCAGTGAGACTGATTGCTACATGCAGAATGATTTTTCATAGGTACTAGGCATTTGTTTCATCTAGGACATTGTTTTAGAATTTGGGGCTGTGACCCATTAGCAACTTGTACAGTCTAGTTAGAAACTTTGGTGAGGGAGTTCCTGTCCTGGCTCAGTGGTTAAGGAATCCGACTAGGAAGCATGAGGTTGCAAGTTCGATCCCTGGCCTCACTCAGTGGGTTAAGGATCCGGCGTTGCTATGGCTGTGGTGTAGGTTGGCAGCTGTAACTCTGATTGGACCCCTAGCCTGGGAACCTCCATATGCCATGGATGCAGCCCTAAATAGACAAAAAGACAAAAAAAGAAACGAAACGGAACTGAGGTGAGCAGAATTTAAAAACAGAAAGGAATAGAAAAGTCAGAATGCATTGCATCTAGTGGAGAGGGGCGGTATTATTACATATGCTCATTTCTTACTCTGGCCCATGGCTTTAAAATGTGTGGAAGTTGCTGACCAGAGAATTGGGTAAGATATTTAAATCATAAACAATGAATTCAGCATGTTATGGGACTATCGAATTTCCATCTCTTCCTGTATTTGGTTATTTTAGACACAGTAAACTGTGGTTCATGAGTATATGGTGTACACATGCGTGTGTGTGTGAGGTGAGAACAGTCAGTTTATTAAACCCTAAAGGCATTACTGACCCGAGGTTTTTCTCCCTTCAGGTGGAGTATAATGACCTATGAACTCAAGCTGCCACCAAAGGCTTCTCTACTTCCCGAACCTCCGGAAGCATCTGACGAATTTTATGTAAGACTCAAACTTTTTCTCTCTTTATCATTTGAAAATGGGGGTGAGAGTCTTGAACAATAAGGACGCTTATAGGATGTGGTACCATGTTTACTGAATCGTCATTTTTCTGATTGGGGGTCTGGTCCTCTCCTCCCGCCCCACTCCGCCAAGGGCAGGATCCTTTTCATCTAGATGAGACTCCTTCCGTGTCACCCACCCAGGACGTGTGAATTCAGCCGCAACATTTCCCTTCATGGGTCTCGGGCACCTCCCCTGTGGAGGAGGCCACAGTGTTGGGGGAGTTACAGGAAGTGATGAGTATGTGGAAAGCAGCAAGCATCCAAGTTTGCTTGTTCCCGCCCCGGCATTTCTCTCCCAATATCCCTCCTTCGTGCTTCCTCTTAGCATCAGGGCCCCAGGGAGGCCAACTGATGCCAGGCTCCTGTTAGCTTTCACTCATCTTCTGCTTCAGTCATTTAATTATTCCTGTTTGATTATTCCCCCACCTCCTGGAAATAATCTCCAAACACACCAATACTGGTAGCCTGGATATTATGGAGTGTCTCTCTTCCCGCTATGCTGAGAGTGCCTCAGAACAGGTCTTTAGGTTAAGCCTGTTGATCAAGATAAAACAAAGGAAGACAGTGTCTTCATCCATCCCTGCTAGAGACCATTAATAACTACGGTTTTTAGAAATGCCTTTTTTTTTTTTTTTTTTTTTTGGTCTTTTTGGGGCCACACCCGCAGCATATGGAGGTTCCCAGGCTAGGGATCCACTCGGAGCTGTAGCTGCTGGCCTACGTCACAGCCACAGCCACGCCAGATCTGAGCCACATCTGCAACCTACACCACAGCTCACGGCAACGCCAGATCCTCAACCCACTGCGCGAGGCCAGGGATCGAACCTTCGTCCTCATGGATGCTAGTCAGATTCATTTCCACTGAGCCATGATGGGAACTCCCAGTTTTTAAACGTTCTTAAAGAGTCAGCATTCTGATTAAACCTCAAAGCGCTGGAGATTTAAAACAGAACCTAATTTTCAAAGGCTTATTTTCTGACTCGCTTAGACCATTTGATCAGTGATGGCTCATTTTTCCCTCTAGTAAAGTTCATTTGTTTATTTTACAGTTGAAATCTTTGTTTTGTCATTAAGAAAATGATGATCTTGTCCAAACTAAGAAAAGGAACGATGACCTGAAACATGGGCTATTCCTTAAAGAAGCTAATTGTATTTAAATCTTTTTCCCTGATATAAAAGTAGCAAAAACTACTTCTGAAAAAATTGGAAAATGTAAAAATATATTAAAAGAAAATCAAAATTTTACTTACACTTTTGCCATCTAGAGGTAATTACTATTAAATATTAAGATATTCACTATTTTGGAGTTCCCTTCATGGCTTAGCGGTTAACGAACCCAGCTAGAATCCATGAAGATTCAGGTTTGATCCCTGGTCTCGCTCAGTGGCTTAAGGATCTAGCATTGCCCTGAGCTGTGGTGTAGGTTTCAGATGAGGCTCTGATCCCGAGTTGCCGTGGCTGTGGCGCAGGCCGGCAGCTGTGGCTGCGATTTGACCCCTAGCCTGGAAACTTACGTATACTGCGGGATGCAGCCCTAAAAAGCAAAAAAAAAAAAAAAAAAAAATGTATATATATATATATATATATATATACACACACTTTTATTTCCAGCTTCATTTTTTTTATAATTTTTGTTTATAAATAGTGTTTTGTCCAACTCTAAACCTATCAATGTAATAGTATTTTCTCCAGCTCTAAATATATCAATCTTTTTTCTTAATAGTATTTTTAATGTTATTAATTTTCTAAAAATAAAAAAGGAGAATTCTTTTACTCTACTTGCTTCAGAGATATCAGTTTCCTAGCATATAAAATTAAAGTGTAGACAATTTTTTTTTAATTTGTTTTATTATAGTTGATTTGCAGTGTTCTATCAATTTCTGTTGTCCAAAATCATAGACAATTTACTTTTATCCCATTAGTAGTCACTAAATTGAGGTACAGCTGTAACTACATGGAAGAAAGCTCTTTTTCTAGTGTAAAAGGGTTTTGAATGAAACTTCATTTATTTTGGTTTCTTATTAACGTAGTTCAAAACAAAAGAGACAGCATGCCTTAAGGTTGCAGGATGAGTGGGTGTTCTGTGTCAACCTGACCAGTCACTGTGCGACTTTTTTGCCATGAAAACTGAAATGAAAGTAGGCTAAACCTTCCTTCTTCTTAGGCTCAACTTAATTTTTTCCAGCTTGTATTTTTTTAATAAAATATTTATTTTGGATTCCTTTATGCGTGATTGTGAAATTATTATTATTTTTCCACTTTTCCTTAAAAGGACACAGAATGTGGTAGAACTTCTTATCTGAATAACTGTTAGCATTCTGCTGGCACCATAGAATTATAGAGCTGAAGCAATCCTGACAGCTTGATTGAGGAACTCCTTCTGGCCATATTCAGTCATTCTAGTTGTCATTATACTTTTTAAACATTGTAACAATGGTGGTTCTATGATTTCCTTTAGTAACAACGCTTCTCTGATATCAGATTTCCTGATTTCAGAAAATGTGTTGTTTACATTTAATGTAAAATCCCCGGGGCATCCGGTTCTTCTGTCCTCTGACCCTTTGGGAATGTCTATCTATCGCTCTTTGGCCTCAAGTGTAGTTCCCTCCTGTTCTCAAGTCTCAGCTTGGGTATCACTCAGTCCAGGGGGCCATCCCTCATCGTTCAAGTCCTTGGTCTTTGTCCTTTCTCAGTAGTTCCACAGCCCCCTTCCCCTTCCATTGTCTTAGTGGCATCAGCCTGTAGGGATGAGGCAGTGTGTATTATTTACTCACCATTATATTGTCCTCTGGCTTGATGACGGGCCCAAAGAAGTGAATATGAAATTCCTATTATTAATTCTTTTAACCTAAGCCAACCCCTAAATTCCAAACCCTATCAGAACAATGGTTATCTTGATATCACCGCACGCTGACCTCGTCTCTTCCTTGGAAGTCAAATTCTTACTGTTTTCTTCCTTCCTTCCTCCCTCCCTTCCTTCCCTCCTTCCTGTCTTTCATTTCTTTCTTTTAAATAAGTGTTATTGGAGTATAGTTGACTCACAAAGTTGTGTTGCTTTAGGTGTTGGGCAAAGTAAATCACTTCTACATACACATAGATCTGTTCCTTTTCAGATTCTTTTCCAACATAGGAAAAATTCTAAACAGTATTGAGTAGATTTCCCTGTGCAATACAGTAGGTTCTTGTTGCCTATTTTATGTAGTGTGTATATATCAATCCCAGCTCCCTAATATATCCCATCCCATGTTTTCTACTGCTTTCCAAGTGGATTAAAAGCCTTTTGATGCAGGAGTCTTTATTTTTGGGTCCCTTCTGTATCATACACCAAACATACAGTCTAGGAAATCAATAGATGCCAAGGTAATCAGGAAGAAGGTGTGAGCTGCTGTTCCTCAGTCAATTTCCAGAAAACGTCAAAGAGAATAGCCTCAAATGTCTGGACACGAAAAATCTTCCTGCTAGTTTAGTTTTAAATTTATTCTTATTGAGTAATAAAACTTCTTTCCCTGCCATTCTGTTTTCCAGCTGCTTGGTAATAGCGGGGTACGAAGTTGTAACTTTATTGTTTCTTTCACTCATTCAGCAATATTAAATGCCTCTTGGTCAGTACCTGGACCTGGAAATAAAAGACTTATACTCTAGTTTCAACCAGCTTAGAGCTGTTAGGTACCCAAGCTGGGTACCAGGTGCGTCAGGTGAACTCAGAGCTCTGGGGGCTACCATGACATGCTTTTAAATTTCAGAGAAAACATTGTATTACTAAACATCTGTTGGTTCCTACAGAAATCCTAGCTTGAGATGTGGTGCACAGTTTAAATGTTAGGTTGCAGTACGTTCCTTTTTTTTTTTTTTTCCCTTTTTAGGGCTGCACCTGTGGCATATGGAGATTCCCAGGCTAGGAATCCAATCGGAGCTACAGCTGCCCGCCTACACCACAGCCACAGCAACACCAGATCTGAGCTGCATCTGTGACCTACACCACAGCTCATGGCAACACCAGATCCTTGACTCACTGAGCGATGCCAGGGATCGAACCTGCATCCTCATGGATCCTAGTCGGGTTCCTTAACTGCTGAGCCACGATGGGAACTCTGCACTACATTCCTTTTGATGACATCATATTTTTGTGAAGCTGGGTTTTCAGCAGTTGCTCTGATATAAAGCAAGCTCCACACAAAAAAATTAGCGTTAAATAGAAAATGAACATATTTTGATCCAATCTGATTCTAACGTTTGAGATAGTACGGTGCGCGCAGCTCACAACTAGTTATTTAAGGATGAAATTTTTTTCTTTTAATTTATGTGGATTATCTTTTCAAATGGTTATTAGGGTGTGAGGACATAAATGCTTATTCTTTTGGACTTAACTACTATTAATTATTTCTTTTGGCCCAAGGGCACTGGCATGAAATTATTGAGACACTAAGGATACCATGAACCCAGAAAGTTTGGGCATCTCTGGGTGGAAGGGACAGACAAGGAAATGAGGGGCGATGTTTCAGTCATTTTCAGGGTTTAAGGATTGCACGGAAGAGTGGGTTCTTATCTGACAAGTTCAGTGAAGTGTTTACAAAGGGGGTTATGTCTAAAGGAGTTCCTGAACGCCTTAGGCCTAAACCAGGTTTTTAGTGCACACACACGAAAAAAGAAGTAGGAATTAGCCAGTTGACAAAAAGCATTACACAGAGCTTGATGGTAAGGATGTTGGTAAATTAGGAGCATTGCGTGTGGTGCAAAGAAAGAGCATCAAAAGACAGGACAAAGGAGGGCGTTCCCATCGTGGCGCAGTGGTCACGAACCCAACTAGCATCCATGAGGACGCAGGTTCGATCCCTGGCCCCTCTCAGTGGGTTGGGGATCCAGCATAACCATGAGCTGTGGTGTGGGTCACAGGCACAGCTTGTATCCTGCGTTGCTGTGGCTGTGATGTAGGCCAGCAACTGCAGCTCCAGTTCGACCCCTAGCCTGGCACCTTCCAAAGGCCACAGGTGGGGGCCTAAAAAAAAGAAAAAAAGAAAAAGAAAACATAAAAAATTATAAAAAGACAGGACAAAGGAGAGGAAAGAAGTGTCTGGATCATGGAGAGTCTTGAGACTTATGGAGGTCTTACCTGCTAGCTGATGTGTTTTGACTTTCAATAGAAAACTGACACATGTTAAGCTTGGTTGTGACATGATCAAATGTGTGCTTTTGCGGGGGGTGGCATGGGGGGGAATCACTGTGTGGTGGAGAATGGTTTGAAAGCGGGTGGGAGGGACAGAGTAAGCCCAACCTGGAGGCTGCTCATGATACACTTGATAAAGGGTGAGATTTTTATTTCATGAATCCAGTTAACCAAAGAGCAAGCCTTGCTTGGCTGGGGTGGAATGGGGGTGTGATAGAATGAGCTCCAGAGTCCTCACATTTGGATCCTAGCTTGTCTGTTTTTCATTAGCTGTGAGCAAATCACTCACCTTACCTGAGCCTTAGGTGCCTTAGCTCTAAAACAGGATAATCAATAGGATAAATACATACAAAGTACTTAATCACAGGGCCTGGTCAACAATAAAAAAAATGTCAACAGTTATTATTACTTTACTTTCCTAAAGCTGCTAAGTGACGACGTAATAGGTTTATAAGCGACATCAACCATTGTATCCTTAGGAGTTCTCAGGTGACCTACCAGTTAAGCATCTGGCACTGTCACTGCTGTGGTTTGGTTGCTGCTATGGCACGGGTTCAGTCCTCAGCCCGGGAACTTCTACATGCCGCAGGCACAGATAAAATTTTATCCTTGAACATAGAGGTTATTTTGTTTTCTGCTGGGAGAGATTGTATTCTTTGCCTTTGGCCATTTTTAATGGACAAAAACTTAGATATTTAAATGTAAATTAAATGGAATTAATGATCTTTTTCCTACCTCCTTAGGTTTTTTGGCAATCTACTCTTTAGGGAAAAGAAAGCAATTTTTGAAAGAATCTTTTCCTTTCTTTGCCCCTCTAGAAGATCCATTTTCATTTTTCTGATGTTAGCTGTAAAGTTGTAGCTTTTAATGTTTAGACCAGGGATCGGTAAGTAGATTTGTGAGTCTGTACAATATTGTGTGAAACTTTCAAGTTCTACTCCTCCTGTCTTTTGTGGAAAATTTCTTTTCCATCAGTGGTTTGCCTTTGAAGAATGTAAGAAAGGAGTTTTAAAAAGTAGCACACTGATCAGCCCCTGTTGGCCCTGGAGGTAAAGCAGGACTGACTTTCTTTTGGGAAGAGGCTAATCAGGAAGGCTTTACTGGGGGCAAGAGCAGTAATTGAATTTTCATTTATATCTGAGTAAACTGGTGCTGATTGGTAAAACGCAGTGTAAGGTTATACCTGGGTTAAGCAGAAGAGCATGACAGGCCAGCCAGAAGAGAGCTGATGGTTTGTACTAGAACGTTTTGAACTGTGTGACATGAAATATGGTTGAGGCAAACATTTGATGGAAGGCACTGAATATGAGGCAGTTTAAATATTGTGCACATTTGTACATATTAAAAATGCATACTTTCAACAGAATGTTAAAATGTGAGTCAGATAGATAAGGGGATATGGCAGTCCTTTAGCATTTTGATATCTTATGGAGAGAAATATTTATTTACATGATTGGATGACATTCATTCAGCATTTTATTTTTTTTTAAGTTTTTATTATAGTTGATTTACAGTGTTCTGTCAATTTCTGCTGTACAGCCAAGTGACCCAGTCATACATACATATATATATACACATTCTTTTTCTTGCATTATTCTCCATCATATTCCATCACAAGTGACTAGATATAGTTCCCTGTGCTGTACAGTAGGATCTCATTGCTTATCCACTCCAAATGCAACAGTTTGCATCTACTAACCCCAAAATCCCCGTCCATCCCACTCCCTCCCCCTCCCCCTCGGCAACCACAAGTCTGTTCCCCATGTCCATGAATTTCTTTTCTGTAGATAGGTTCCTTTATGCTATAGATTAGATTCCAGATATTAATGATACCATATGGTATTTGTCTTTCTCTTTCTGACTTACTTCACTTAGTGTGAGAGTCTCTAGTTCCATCCATGTTGCTGCAGATGGCACCGTTTTGTTCTTTTTTATGGCTGAGTAGTATTCCATTGTGTGTATGTACATCTTCTTAATCCATTCATCTGTTGATGGACATTTACGTTGTTTCCATGTCTTGGCTATTGTGAACATAGGGGTGGATGTATCTTTTTCAATGAAAGTTTTGTCCAGATGTATGCCCAGGAGTGGCTTTATTGAGGAGTCCCTGCTTTTGCTCAATGGGTTAAGAATCCAACTACAGCGGCTTGGGTTGCTGTGGAGGTGCAGGTTTGATCTAGCATTGCTGCAGCTGTGGCGTAGGTTGCAGCTGTGGCTTGGATTCAGTACCTGACCCAGGAACTTCCATATGCCAAGAATGTGGCCATAAAAAAAAAAAGAAAGAAAGAAAGAAAGAGGCACTTTATTGAATTAAATATGTAGAAAAGTGCGTACATCATAAACATACAGCTTAGTAAGTTTCCCAAAACTAAAGCAACCCATGTAATCAGCACCCAGACACACAGCATCATTACCAGCAGCTCCGAGCCCCCCCCATCCCTCCCTTCATTCACCACCCCCGCTTCCTACCCCAGTGACCATTGTCCTCGCTTCTATCAGCATAGATTAATTTCATCTGTTTTTGTACTTGATAAAATAGCCTCACTTTGTATGTATACACGTCTTTGTTTCCTGATTCTCTCTGTCAATATTACATCCGTGAGATCCTTCTGGTATTGTGGTACAGGGATTCTCAATACCCTGCTGTATTCCATGGCACGAATATACTACAATTTGTTATCCGTTCTCCTGCTGAATGGATGCTGTTTTGAACATGTATGTGTCTTTTGGGAAAGCACATCTGCTTTTCTTGTAGGTACAGATGTGCAAGTCAAATTGCTGCATCCTATAGTATGATGCATCCATGCAGCTTTAATAGATCACGACCCAACAATTTTCCCGAGTGTTTGTATCAATTTATGCCCTCAGAGCAGTGTATGAGAATTCTGTTGCTGCACAACCTTGCCAACATCTGGCGTTTTCCAATCATCATTGTCGTTTTCATTTTAGCTATTCTACAGATATGTGGAAGTACTGCATTGTGATTTTGAGTTTCTATGTGCCTGGTAGCTAATGAGGTTGCTCACCTTTTCATCTGTTTATGGACCATTCATATATCTTCCTATTTTATTTTATTTTATTTTATTTTATTTTTGGCCACACCCACAGCATGCCCAAGTTTCCAGGCCTGGGATCAAACTCGAGCCACAACAGTGACAACACCAAATCCTTAACTGCTAGGTCACCAGGGAATGCCTGTCTTCCTCTTTAAATTTTAAGTCTTTTGCCCATTTTTATTAGGTTGTCTGCCTTATGGGAGGTTTTTTTTTATTATTCAGCTATTTTGACATTAACAACACTTTTAATGGACTTTACAGATTTTTCTAAATATATGAATTAAAGAATTCCAGAAACTAAGAACCTTTCACAGAAAGGAAATATTTATCTATTGTGTGTAATGACTCTCTCACATACATTTTATATTCCATTAAAGCCGTTTCTATTTCATTATCTTTCATTCTAGCCGTTGCCCCATGTCACACGTGTCATAAATGGTCCTTTTTTTGAGGCAGTAATAAACTGAGTTGTATGGGTGCCAGCAACAATAATACAGTGTAGGTTCTTTTTTATTTTTTCAGATGACAATTTATGAAGACTCAGTGGCAGCTCATCTTACAAAAATCCTCAATTCTGATGAACATGCAGTGGTCATATCATCTGCCAAGTGAGTTATAGAGTTCAAGTCATGCTATAGTTAAATATGGTGAAAATGAAGGGAAAACTGTTTCCTTCAACTTACGTCATTTCACTGTCATCCCGCCTCCCAAATATCTGTGAAGTAGGTTAAAGAATCAGATATACTAGATTTGCACTGTTTTTTAAAAATCATTTTAGGAGTTCCCATTGTGGCGCAGCAGAAAAGAATCTGACTAGGAACATGACATTGCGGGTTTGATCCCTGACCTTGGTCCGTGAGTAAAGGATCTGGCATTGCCGTGAGCTGTGGCGTAGGTCGCAGACACGGCTCAGATCCCCTATTGCTGTGGCTATGGTGTAGACTGGCAGTTGTAGCTCCAATTCCACCCCTAGCCTGGGAACCTCCATATGCGGCCGGTGCGGCCCTAAAAAGGCAAAAAAAAAAAAAAAAAAAAAAAAAAATCACTTTAGCATTTTATTTGCAGTAGGGCATGTTTAGAGGGTATTTGAGACATTTTAGTCAAAAGGTGCAACAAATGTTTAAAGTTTCTTCTGAGTGGTGATTTAAAGAAATACGATTAATTATAATACGGAAAACACATTTCACCATAATTCATGATTCCCATGAACACCACTGTGTAGAAACTATTTCCATCAAGAAAAGGAAAATAATGATCAGATTTTTCAAAATGACATATCTCAGGAGTTCCCATCGTGGCTCAGTGGTTATTGAATCCAACTAGGAACCTTGAGGCTGCAGGCTCAATCCCTGACCTCGATCAGTGGGTTAAGGATCTGGCAGTGTCATGAGCTGTGGTGTAGGTTGCAGACGCAGCTCAGATCTGGCGTGGCTGTGGCTGTGGTGTAGGCCGGCAGCTACAGCTCCAATTAGACCCCTAGCCTGGGAACTTCCATACGCCACAGGTGCGGCCCTAGAAAAGGCAATAAGACAAAATAACAATAATAAGAAGACATTTCTCAGCATGTTTAAATGGTGTTACTGTATTTTAATTCAAAGTTATCAGATTTTAGTTAAGTTGATTCCATACATGGAGCCAAAGCTACTTGATTTTATCCTCCCAGAGGTTGCCTGGCTGGAATTTAGTTCCGAGGCATCCTGTGGTGCCATCGTGAGAACTGGAAAGTCACCTGGAATGAACTGGAGGAAGGGGTGAAACCTACTGAAATTTTCAACTGATGAGCAAAAGCAATATCATGCTTTAGGATTCTGGTTTAGCAAGGAAATATTATGGATATACAGAAAGAGGAGAGGAAGAAGAGGAGGGGAGGGGAGTAGGGATGTGGTCAAGGAAAAAAAAAAAAAAACACACAAACTTGAGTGTGTTATTTGCTTATTTTGCAAAGAAGTCAAGGAAAGACAAATCACCATGAACAAGTTTGCTGATGACAAAAGTACAGATGTAGTGACAGTTGTTTTTTTCGTGTGTTTTGTTTTTTTTTGTTTGTTTTTTGTCTTTTTGGTTTTGCTAGGGCCGCTTTCCTCGGCATATGAAGGTTCCCAGGCTAGGGGTCTAATCGGAGCTATAGCTGCCGGTCTACGCCACAGCCACAGCAACTCCAGATCTGAGCCAAGTCTGTGATCTACACCACAGCTCACAGCAACGCCACCAGATCCTTAACCCACTGAGTGAGGCCAGGGATCCAACCCGCAACCTCATCATTCCTGGTCAGGTTCTTTAACCACTGCGCCACAACGGGAACTCCTACTGACAGTTGTTTTTGATGCCATAACCCAATGGGAATAGGAGACAGGACTGAGCATTAGGAAAGAAGATGAGCAGTGTAAGACAAGGAAGCACACTGGTTGCCCGGACCTATGGGCTCCAGATGCTCTTTGTTTGATGGGCAGTGCTGCTGATGGCTTTTTTGGTTGATGCCTTGGGTGAGTGTTTTTAATTTTTTTTTATTTTTTTTTGCTTATCAGGACCACACTCACGGCATATGGAAGTTCCCAGGCTAGGGGTTGAACTGGAGCTGCAGCTGCCAGCCACAGCTACAGCCACTAAGAATCCAAGCCACATCTGCAACCTACACCACAGCTCACAGCAGTGCCAGATCCTTAACCCAGTGATCGAGGCCAGGGATCCGACCCGCATCCTTATGGATACCAGTCGGGTTCATTACTGCTGAGCCACAGTGAGAACTCCAAAGTGTTTTTTAATTCGTTGTATTGCTTTAATGTGAAATGTACAAATCTCGAGTTTGTCCCAGACCTCAGCACTCCCTATTGTCTTTCTCATCTTGGGCCAAATTCATAGAGCAAAGTCACCTCCTTAGGTATTTCTCAAGTTACTTCTACGAGGAAGACATTTGCATTTGGCACCCTTGACCTATGAGTCAAAGGCTTCTTTATAGCGTGTTTTAGAGGACATTTCTAGAAAAGATGGAAAGTTGAAATGGAACCCTTCTTTAAGGTATAACAAGTTCTAGAATTATTCTTTAATATAGTTAAGTAAATATTTTATCTGATCACATTTCTTTCTTTTATTTATTTTTATTTTTTTTGTCTTTTCTGTCTTTTTAGGGCCACACCCCCAGGCTAGAGGTCGAATCGGAGCTGTAGCTGCCGGCCTACACCGCAGCCGCAACAAAGCCAGATCTGAGCCATGTCTGCGACCTACACCACAGCTCACAGCAATGCCCGATCCTTAACCCACTGAGCAAGGCCAGGGATTGAAGCCGAAACTTCATGGTTACTAGTCGGGTTCATTAACCACTGAGCCACAACAGGAACTCCCGATCGCCTTTCTTAGTTCAGATGTTAGCAAAGCCTTAATATTGCTTTTCGTGTGTTTAATGTGTTGGCTTACTGTCTCCTTCACATTTTCTCTAAATTTTTACTTTAAGATTACAATTGACTTATAACATTATCTTTTTTCAAATAAAATTTTATGTGGAATCCCAAAATTAAAAAAAAAACTAGCAGTTCCTGTTGTGACTTAGTGGAAATGAATCTGACTAGTATCCATGAGGAAACAGGTTCAATCCCTGGCCTTGCTCAGTGGGTTAAGGATCCCCTGTTGCCATGAGCGGTGGTGTAGGTTGCAGATGCAGCTGGAATCTGGTGTTGCTGTGGCTGTGGTGTAGGCCAGTGGCTACAGCTCAGATTCCACTCCTAGCCTGGGAACCTCTATGTGCAGCCCTAAAAAGACAAAAATAAATAAACAAGTAAATATGTTGAAAATGCTGATGGGAAAGCTGTATTTCATCAGCGTAGCTAATGTATAGGTTAACTAACATGGTTAATCAACATTCCCTTGAGGTTGGAATTTTATCAGTTTGGTATGGTAATATGAATTATCTTCCTGAGATTCAGAAACACTAATAAGTCATTAAAGATGCCATTAATTAATAAAACATAAAAAGCAAGTTATTAAGTAAATGCAGTTTATTCCACAGGAAAAACTTCTCAATAAATGGATCATCAGCAGGAAAAAATAATAAGATGGGAACCATGGTTTTATAGAACCATGGAACTGGGGGGTGGGGTCTGTGGCAGGCATGCAGCAGCTCAATGTGGGATCTCAGTTCCCAGACCAGGGATTGAACCCAGGCAGAAGCAGTGAAAGCACCAAATCCTAACCCCTAGGCCACCAGGGAGCTCCCAGCCGTAGAATTTTAGATTTAGAATCTATCTGAGAGATAATTTAGGCAAAAGCCTGCACAGAATAAGTGAGGTAAGATAGGTAGTTGTTACAGTCTTTCCTCAGAGCACATAGATAACTAAAGATTTCATTGTATTATGCATTGGTACTTGTAAGTCATCTTTAATTTCTGATTGGAACTTTTTTTTTTTTCCCCACTGTACAGCAAGGGGATCAAGTTATCCTTACATGTATACATTACAGTTACATTTTTTCCCCCACCCTTTGTTCTGTTGCAACATGAGTATCTAGACAAAGTTCTCAATGCTATTCAGCAGGATCTCCTTGTAAATCTATTCTAAGTTGTGTCTGATAAGCCCAAGCTCCCGATCCCTCCCACTCCCTCCCCCTCCCATCAGGCAGCCACAAGTCTTTTCTCCAAGTCCATGATTTTCTTTTCTGAGGAGATGTTCATTTGTGCTAGATATTAGATTCCAGTTATAAGTGACATCATATGGTATTTGTCTTTCTGGCTCATTTCACTCAGTATGAGATTCTCTAGTTCCATCCATGTTGCTGCAAATGGCATGATGTCATTCTTTTTGATGGCTGAGTAGTATTCCATTGTGTATATATACCACATCTTCTGAATCTGATTGGAACTTTTTAATGTCAGATTACAAATGGATTTTTCAGATTCTGACAGCATGATCCCCACCTATCTTTATGTGATTCTGTTTGGGCACCATTGCCATATTTTTCTTTTTCTTTTTTTTTTTTTTTAATGGGTTTGTGTGTGTGTGTGTGTGTGTGTGTGATCTTTTGTCTTTTTAGGGCCGCACCTGAGGCACATTGAGGTTCCCAGGCTAGGGCTCCAGTCAGAGCTTCACCACAGCCACAGCAACGTGGGATCCGAACCATGTCTATGACCTACACCACAGGTCACAGTAATGCCAGATCCTTAACCCCTAAGCGAGGCCAGGAATCGAACCGCATCCTCATGGATACTAGTCGGATTTGTTACTGCTGAGCCACAACGGGAACTCCCATACTGCTTTTAGGTATACATTTTATTTCTGTTTTTAAAATTTGATATTCATGATTTAGGTGTAATGTAAAGTTAATTCATTCCTCTAGATTATAAATATGTCTGTCTTCTGGAATATTAAACTTAATGGACCGGAAGATTCCCTCGACTTATGTGGCAAGTGTTCTTCTCCTAACACAGCATCACAGAATCATACTGTCTCCCCGAGCCTCTGCCACAGCAACATGGCACAAACTAGGAGGCACCTCTGCTGCCCCTTTCATTCCTAGGCTGAGGGACCAACAGGCTCTATATCCCTAGGAGTTAGTTGCCAGCAAAAATAGCTCTGATACTGTTATGGCACATGCATTTTCACAAATCTATGAGAAAATTTTGTCAAGGCAGTCTTGTAGTAATACCAAAGAAAACTTCTATTTTGGAGTCGTATAAAGGGAAGGGAATGTCGGAGTTCCTGTTGTGGCACAGTGGAAGCGAATCCAACTAGCATCCATGAGGATACGGGTTCCATCCCTGGCCTCGCTTAGTAGGTTAAGGATCTGGTGTTGCCGTGAGCTATGGTGTAGGTTGCAGATGCAGCTTTGATCTAGCATTGCTGTGGCTCTGGCGTCGCTATAGCTCTGATTCAACCCCTAGCCTGGGAACTTCCATATGCTGCAGGTGCAGCCCTAAAAAGCAAAAAAAAAAGAAGCAGAGAGAAGGGAATGTTGGTGTATTCTCTTCCTCGATGTGGGATGTCTTAGAGTAACTTTCAGGAAAGCCCATAGAAGAAATTTCATGATAGCCCACCTTAATATTTCAAGAAGTTCCATAAAGGTGTATTTCTCTGTAATATACATGCGCAGAGAAAACCAGCCTTGACATGAAAAACAGGAATGTCTAATACATGATAAGCTTGAGTCTCTGTAGAAATTTTCGTTTAAAAGGCCAACCGAAAAAATTGATGGTTAGGAAATACTACCTTTTGGTCCAAGTGGAATCTAGAAATGGTTGCCAACAAAACAACACACGAAACCAAAATCATCAGGAATAATTTACTTTTTAGATGATGAATATTAACATTTGAAGTGTGCGTGTGTGTCCTGTATCTATGGAGTGGCTCGACTTCATCATTACTTAAGTACCTGGGAACTTCACCTTTATGTCACTCATGTACCAGAGAAAATTTTTCGTATAATAGAAAAAAAATAGTTGCTGGCATCCTTTTTTTTTGTCCCTTAAAAGTCCTCAACCCCATCAGTGTTAAAGAGAAATATTATTTTCGAATAGTCTGATTTTATTTTCAAAATCTCTCTAGTGCTTGCTACGAAAAGCTGGTCATGTACCCTTCTGTCGGTTGTACTTTTTAATCCAACACCAATTAAACGTTTTTCTTTTAGTCTATTTCTATTGCAAAGAAACCAAATGTAATGAAAAGAAACGAACAAGTAAACCATTTATTGCTCTTTCTAACAAGACTTAAATTCAGTTAGTCTGAATGTTATTGCCTTGGTTATCTTTTTTAAAAAATGAGTTACAGAGAGTATTACTCAATTCAAGTGGCAGGTAGGTTTGCAGCTTACTACACCACCTCTTTCCTCTTCAGGAATAATATATTCTTCCAAGATAGCCGTGTAATGAATAGTAGAGCGACAGTGCGCCCCTAGTGACAACTGTATTCCTGTTTGTTCAGCATTGCAAGTCCTGTTATAAGAATATGTAAGATGCAGAGGATAACACTTTATTTTTAAACTAAGATCTAAAAGACCGTAAGAGAAAAAATTGAAATCTAAAAAAAATAAATAGGAGTTGCTGTCATGGTGCAAGGGTCAACAAATCTGACTAGAAACCATGAGGTTGTGGGTTCGATCCCTGGCCTTGCTCAGTGGGCTGAGGATCCGGCATTACCTGAGCTGTGATGTAGGTTGCAGACTTGCAGACGCGGCTCGGACCCCATGTGGCTGTTGCTGTGGCTCTGATGTAGGCTGGTGGCTACAGCTCCAATTAGACCCCTAGCCTGGGAGTCTCCATGTGCCACTGAAGTGGCCCTAGATAAGGCAAAAGGACAAATAAATAAATAAATAAAATCTAAAGGTGTTCTCAGAGTTCCCCCTGTGGGGCAGTGGGTTAAGGATCCAGCAGCTTGGATTCGATCAGAACTTCCATATGCCTCAGGAAGGAAAAGGAAAATAAATAAATACATGAAAGTACTCTTCTCGAGAATTTCAAAAATTTAAATATTTGCGAAGAAAGCCTTATGATATCCTTAGTGACTAATTTAAGTTGTGTGGAGCAAGGTTTATTCGTGTATCTGTTTATCACTCAGAACGTCTTGAACTGAATTAAGACATGTTATGCAGCAGATAGAAGTATGGATTTATAAACAAATGATCCCAATATATATATATTTTTTGGTCTTTTGTCTTTTTAGGGCCACACTCGCGGCATATGGAGGTTCCCAGGCTAGGGGTCTCATCCGGCCTACACCACCCCCACATTGACGCCAGATCTGAGCCACATCTGCGACCTACACCACAGCTCACGGCAACGCCAGATCCTTAACCCACTGAGCGAGGCCAGGGATTGAACCCGCAACCTCATGGTTCCTAGTCGGATTCCTTTCTGCTGTGCCACAACAGGAACTCCCAGATGATCCCAATATTTTAACAGTTTCCTTAACTGCGCTTATTTTAAAATATGTTTGTAAACCAGAGCAAATCAGCCTCCTGAGTTTCCTGAATTGCGCACTTTCTTTTCTTCAAAGGATACTTTGCGAAACCGTAAAGGACTTTGTTGCCAAAGTAGAGAAGGCACATGAAAAAACGCTGGACAAAGCTGTTGTAGCCGACGCCGTGGCCAGTAAAGTAAGTGGGACGTGTTCCGGGCATGAGCGTTTGACTGACAAGGTTAACCCTGAGCTGTTTTACAGCCACAGTGACTAAGTGGCTTTCCTGCCAAAACATCTCAACCCAAGAGAAAAATTACTTTTGAATCAGATAGGCAGGTTTAAAACGTATTCTATTTTATGGTGAGTCCCTTTACTAGGTAGGAAAACCGCACTGCCGAAGACCAAACTCTGAAGGTGATAACTCACCTCCTTTTGGCCACAGATTGACATTTTGAAGGAGAAATGCACCTAGTTGGGTCACGTGGGGGAAAATGCTGGGAGGCTAAGGTTCCGATGGGGAGACACAAACCTTAGTCACTGCAGACTTGGTTGCTTGCATTTCTCACAAGGTTTGGTCCCTGGCCTCCTCCAAGGTTCTGTTTCTTGCTTTTCCTTGTTCTTCATAGATACCCCCCCACCCTTTTGTGAGCTTTTCGAGGCTGAATAAGAACAGTTTATTGAACCTGGAAAGCTCCTGGCTTTGCTTCCGATTGCTCAGGACAGGGTATCCTTGCAAAAGGCTTGGCTTTCTTGGACTTGGCAAAGGAGGGCTTCCCCCCGAGTTCATGCTGTAGATGGTGGCTTAATTGAGTGCAAGGAAAAGAAAAGAGAAATATACATTTAAAGTCGTCAGCCTTGGAGTTCCCTTCGTGGCATAGCAGAAATGAATCCTACTAGGAACCATGAGCTTGTGGGTTCAATCCCTGGCATCGCTCCGTGGGTTAAGGATCCGACATTGCCATGAGCTGTGGTGTAGGTCGCAGATGCGGCTTGGATCCCACGTTGCTGTAGCTGTGGTGTAGGCTGGTGGCTACAGCTCCAATTAGACCCGTAGTCTGGGTACCTCCATATGCCACAGGTGTGGCCCTATAAAGACAAAAATAAAAATAAAGTTGTCAGCCTCTTTGTCTTGTTTTTCTCCTCTGCGGAGAGCTTTGGCGAACAAAACCCCTCTGTAGTCCCACTTTTTTCTCTGCACTCTTTCCCATATAACTGTCTTGGCACATCATCAAAGAAAGGGAGGTGGAAACGGTGTGGAGATATGAGATATGAGGCAGTCGCATCAGCAGCTTCAGTCCTAATTTGTCTTTTCACTTAGTAATTCAAGAAAGGCAGAAAGATACAAAGGACCAGTACTTGTTTTGCTTTGTGCATCCTTCTTCTTTATCCTGTGCATATTCCTCTTGCTCTTATTTGAGCCAGCAATCCCTGAAGTACCATTCACTCCTTTGCAAACCACAGCTTTAAAGGTGAGCTTAGAAGACTTAGCCAGACATAGCAGTTGTGCTGTCCCAGACTGGGCCACAAGCTGATTACTTTTTTAAAAGTGGATGCAATGTTTTGTATAAGGTACAGCAAATTTTATATGATGTGTAATTTATGTAAATGTGTCACTTTCTGGTTGTTTTTTGTTCTTTTCTTTTAAGGAAAAATATCTTTAGGAAGATGGTAAAGATTTTCACCCGTGCAATGGCCTTCGAATGGTTCTGGAAGTATAAATTATTTACTCCATGAGCTGTCTAAATAATAATTTATAAAGGGGTTCCCATTATGGCTTAAGGAAAATGAATCTGACTAGCAACCATGAGGACGCAGATTCAATCCCTGGCCTCCCTCAGTGGATTAAGGCTCCACTGTTGCCATGAGCTGTGGTGTAGGTCGCAGATGCGGCTCAGATCCCAAGTTGCCTTGGCTGTGGTGTAGGCAGCTACAGCTCTGATTCAGCCCCTAGACTGGGAACTTCTGTGTGCAATGGGTGTGGCCCTAAAAGGACAAAAAAATAAATAAATAAACAATAGGGATGGGATGGATCGGGAGGCTGGGGTTAGCAGATGTAAGCTATTATAAATGGAGGAGATAAACTACAACGTGCTGCAGCGAACTCTATCCAATGTCCTATGATAAACCATAATCGAAAGAAATATTTTAAAAAAGAATGTGTGTTTATATATGCACAACTGAATCGCCTTGCTCTACAGCAGAAATTAATGCAACATTCTGAAGAAATCAACTAGACCTCAATTTTAAAAAGTTAAAAAATAATAAATGTGTAGGCAATTAAAAAAAAGAATAATTTACAACCAATAACCAAGTCGTGATGAACATCAGTGTAGGCATAGCCTTCCTCTCACATCAAAACCCATTCATTTCAACTCTCATTTTCAGAGTTCCTGTTGTGGCTCAGTGGTTAGCGAATCCGACTAGGAACCATGAGGTTGCAGGTTCGATCCCTGACTTCTCTCAGTGGGTTAAGGATCTGGCGTTGCTATGAGCTATGGTGTAGGTCGCAGATGTGCCTCGGATCCCCGCATTGCTGTGGCACTGGCGTAGGCCGGCAGCTACAGCTCTGATTCAACCCTTAGCCTGGGAACCTTCCTATGCTACAGGTGCAGCCCTAAAAAAGACGAAAATAAATAAACTCTCCTTTTCCACCTCCACAAAATGACTGTTTATTGCCATACTTTTGTTTTCTTAGTGTTCGGTCCTAAATGAGAAGCTGGAACAGCTGCTGCAGGCTTTGCACACAGATTCCCAGGCTGCCTCCGTTCTCCCGGGCCTCAGCCCTCTCATCGTGGAAGAAGATCCTGTGGAATCTTCCAGTGAAGAATCTTTGTGCGAAAGCCGGGAACAGCTCTTGGACGACACTCCAAAACCTTCGTCCCAGAAAGCCATCAAACCCAGGGAGATAATGCTGCGAGCAAACAGTTTAAAGAAGGCAGTGAGGCAAGTCATTGAAGAGGCTGGAAAAGGTACACGTTCACAAAAGTGGCTTTTGAAGACATTAGCGGCACTCCTGTTACGAGCACGAGGGAATTTGCAATTTCATCTTGGTCAGACTGGACACTCTAAAAAAAAAAAAAAAGAGAGCTCAGAGATACATGACCCTGGAAACATAAAAATAAAATTAAAAATTACCTTTAAAAAAAAAAAAAAGCTCAATTAAGCTGACAATGGGAAACAAAAGGCTAACTAGAGAATTCCCATTTTAGAAATTGCATTTGGAGTCGATAAGCAATGAGATGCTGCTGTATAGCACAGAGAACTGTGTCTAGTCACTTGTGATGGAACATGATAGAGGATAATGTGAGAAAAAGAAAATAGATATATGTTTATAGAAAAAAAAAAAAAAGCTCAGATACATGACCTTGGAAACATGCAAATACAATCGAAAATTACTTTTAAATAATATTTCTAAAATTTAAAAAATTTTTTTTCATTGGAATCTGTTAAATTCTTAAAGAAAATCAAACTTAACAAACCACTTTGAAAAGGTTTTCTTAACATTCATGTCCTGTTTATGTTGCTTCTTTCAGAGTTTACAAAAGTTTCACCTTTATTGTGATTGTGTTCATATAGTGTGTCTACTTCTCTTAGAATTGTAGCAGTAGTAATTTGATTTTAATAGTCAGAAACCCTTTATGTATTGTCTCATAATTGGATTTGTAGTTCATTCTCTACAAGTCTCTAAAATTTCATTCTCTAAAATTCTCCTATTTTTATCTTCCGATAAAAATATAACTTTGAGGAGTTTCCATTGTGGCTCAGCAGTAACAAACCCAACTAGTATCCATGAGGATGCGAGTTTGATCCCTGACCTCACTCAGTGGCTTAAGGATCTGGCGTTGCTGTGAGCTTCGGTGTAGGTTGCAGATGTGGCTAAGATCCCCAGTTGCTGTGGCTGTGGCGTAGGCCAGGAGCTACAGCTCCAAGTCGACAATTTAAACTATTTTGACAATTTAAAATACTTCTTTTTATAATCTTTAGTACTTCCAGACATCCCATGCCCCCAGGTTTTTTTGCCAGTCAGTATTTATTTGTAAAGGTGGGAATTCTTTGGGTTTCTATTTCGGTTTTCCTTTTTTCAGCATATTTTAATATGTATAGATTTTATTTTCGCTTGTCCAAACATATTTCTCTTCTTACAACTTAAAGTTATGGATGACCAGACGGTTCATACCTCTGAACCAGTTAATCAGTCATTCGATTATGACAGCACAGAAACAGATGAGTCTAAGGAAGAATCAAAAGAAGACGATGCAAAAGAGTCCGTAACTGGTAAGAAAACTGCAATGAAATTATTTGGGGATTAAATAAAATATAATTCTGCTTTTAGTTTTTGAAATAAACTATTTGTAACTGTTATTTTTAACAAAGTCCTTTCAGAAGTTAAAGCTTAGATATTCATGAATGCTAAGGTAATAAAGGTAGCATTGCTGGAGTTCCCGTTGAGGCATAGCAGAAACGAATCTGACTAGGAACGGTGAGGCTGCGGGTTCAATCCCTGGCCTCACTCGGTGGGTTAAGGATCTGGCATTGCTGTGAGCTGTGTAGGTCACAGGTGTGACTTGGATCTGGTGTTGCGGTGGCTCTGGCATAGGCTGGCAGCTGTAGCTCCAATTCAACCCCTGACTTGGGAACCTCCATATGCCACAGATGCGGTCCTAAAAAGCAAAAAAAAAGTAACATTATTTAGACTAAAGTCAGGTACTGTCATACCCTTTTTTTTAATCACATAATCCAGAGATGATCATAATAAGCTAAGGCCTTGGGCACCAAACATGGCTATTTTAATTTTCCTGAGGCAAGAGAGAAGAAACACCTAAATTAGCAGATTTTAACTTGTTTTAGCCCTCAGATTATTTTGAGAATTATATGAAAGCTGCAGGCCCCATGTGCATAAACTTGGCATTCAAATAATTTAGTCCCTTAAGTTCCACTCATCAGCCTAGATGGGTAATAATTCTTATCACTAAATTTAAGCTTTAAAATCATAAGACATCTAGTTACAACCCTATTTCTACTGGAATTCTCTTTGCCAGGAAATTAATCTGTAGTTGCTTGAAGAATATTAACTATTTCTCTACCTTTTAGGTTTTCATGGAAGATGACTTTATACTTTTAATATTGCATATTATATAAGGGGCAATTATTAATTTACTAGATTAAAACAAAGCAGAAATTAAAATGTGGATGAAGATGAAAGGGTGATATGGAAATAATTACACAGTACTAATGAAAAGTCAATACTGTTTGAAGTCATTTGTTTTTATTTTTTTTTTCTTTTTTGCTTTTACTTTCATGACATATAAACTTTGGTAGATTACTTAAATTCTCTGTGGTTTTCTCATTTGTGAAATGGGGATAATAAGGTACTTCCTTGTTGTGAAGTTTGAATAAGTTAACATGCCTAAAGTGCCTGGAATGGCCTCTGGTTCCTTGTGCCGAAAAGGAATGTTTGCATCATTGTCACTGTATTACTGCTACTGTTTCCACGGTTGTTGCCTACTAATTACACTCACCTTGAAGGAGTAGCCGTTAATTGTATTTAAAACTCTTAGAAACTTTGAAATCAGACCTCACAGACCTCATGTCTATAACCAGACCTCACAGACCTCCATATCTGGCATACAAACCAATGTGTGCATATTCTGCAGTCTTAGCCGTTCGAGACCTTATATGTACCTGTTCCATCACACAACCCGATTCCTTCGATCTTTTAGACCTTCAGGGTCCCCTTTGCAGCGTGTCATCCTGTGCGGGCATATTTGATAACCCTCTTGACCTCTGGTCATGGTGCCTTCAGACCACTCAGCTGCACTGCCTCCCACTCTGGTGGTCCCGCTCGAATTGCTGGAAAGTTTTTCTTCTATTAATATTATTGAGCTTTCTATTATGCGCCTTACATTTCTACCCATAATTACAGTTACCATGAAGAAAATTGTATGTGTGATAGATACTATTAACAGGAACCACTACTGGCGTTTGTGTCGTGCTTTGTGGTTAGTTTGAAAGCAGTTTTACACACATCGTTTCATGGTACTGAGGATGACTCTGCCACGTGACAGCCCTTAAAGGATGCTGGAAACAGCTTTCATGGCATCCTTTCTTCATCCCGCACCTTGTATCTTCTTTTCCAGATTCTCTCTCCTAAATTGTTTCACCCGTCTTAAACTTGATGATTTTAAACATTCTGTTTTTCTGGTTATACCCAGTGGTCCGTATGATGCCCCATTAAAATATCATGCCTCGTTTGGGGCAAAATTCTCCAGATATTTCTGTCATGTCACCCGTATACTCCTCATTCTGCTTATAATGAATGGCTCTTTTTGGAGGGCTGCTTTTTCAGCACTCATTCGTTAATGGTTTTCCAACCAGCTACCCTCCCACCTAAGACCCTCATGAATTTGACACCTCCACTGTAGTCTGCAAAGGAAACTAAAAAAATACAGAAACATGGAGTTCCCGTCGTGGCGCAGTGGTTAACGAATCCGACTAGGAACCATGAGGTTGCGGGTTCGGTCCCTGCCCTTGCTCAGTGGGTTGAGGATCCGGCGTTGCCGTGAGCTGTGGTGTAGGTTGCAGACGTGGCTCGGATCCCGTGTTGCTGTGGCTCTGGCGTAGGCCGGTGGCTACAGCTCCGATTCGACCCCTAGCCTGGGAACCTCCATATGCCGCGGGAGCAGCCCAAGAAATAGCAACAACAACAACAACAACAACAAAAAGACAAAAAGACAAAAGACAAAAAAAAAAAAAAAAAAAAAC
Organism: Sus scrofa; assembly: GCF_054392235.1. Classification (NCBI taxonomy): domain Eukaryota; kingdom Metazoa; phylum Chordata; class Mammalia; order Artiodactyla; family Suidae; genus Sus; species Sus scrofa. The sequence goes on along the minus strand of NC_139393.1, from coordinate 25,291,714 downwards.
TACAGAAACAGAGATGTAGGTACTGATGTTGAGTAGACATAGATTATCCAAGTCTTTAATGGTGCAGTGTTTGATCTTATGTTTTGGCTAGTAATCCAATTTAGTAGGAATCTGTATCAGTAGAAGTGTTTTTTTTTTTGAAGCACGTTCATTGTATGATTGAATTTTGTAATAATTTATGTGTCTGAGATGTGCAAGATACCGTACATTAATAGGATCAATGAGATGTTATGTTTAAGAAGAACCATGAAACATTAATTTGGTTACCTGCAAAGGCACATCAGTCTCAGTCACTAGGATGCTCTCTGGTTTTTATCAGACATGAATATCAAAAGGTTGTTTTTATTAGAAATTAGCTCCAGGGCTCCCATCTGTCCAAAAAAAGAGCAGCTGTTCTGCTACTTTTCTTTAGTGCAACTGGACTGTTTTTGAACAGAAAGATGAGCGTGTGAGATTAACATAGTTAGTTTGTAATTAGTCTTAGGGAGGGTAAAGATAAGTGAGTTTTAGAGTATTTTTAAATTGAGTTTGAGGATTACTGTTTTCTTAAACACCTGCCAATTGCTCCTAAATTAAAGATACTATTTGCTCTCCATTAAATTGCCCCAGTTTAGAGAGAATTAAATCGCTTATTGTTTACTTTGAGAGTAATTCTGTTTTGGAATAATTTTTTTTTTTTTTTTTTTTTTTTTTGGTCTTTCTAGGGCCCCACCCTCAACATATGGAGGCTCCCAGGCTAGGGGCCCAGTCGGAGCTGTAGCCACTGGCCTACACCACAGCCACAGCAACTCCAGATCTGAGCCGTGTCTGCGACCTACACAGCTCACAGCAACGCCAGATCCTTAACCCACTGAGCAAGGCCAGGGATCAGATCCGCAACCTCATGGTTCCTAGTCGGATTCGTTTCTGCTGCACCACGACAGGAACTCCTGGAATGGTTTTATAAATGTAGTGATCTTTGATGAAAGAATGATAGAAGTGTTTTGGACAAATCATTGTCTTAAGTAAATAATTAATTGAGAAATACGGGAAAAGTATATTGGCTTCATTTGAAAAAATTACATTTTTCCTTCCATGTATAGAAGAAAACAGTAACTCATGTTTCACTGTTAGCTCTGGGAATTATGTTAACTTTGATCATTTACCCAACATTTTTTATTGCATTAATAGTATACATTACAAATATATATGTTCCATTTGCAAAAATTGTCAGATTTCAAAATTTTCATTTTCTTTAAATATAGATTGCTCATATTACAAGTACCACTGATCTTTAATTATGGTAGTGTCTATTTTCTGTTGATCACCATCTGTTTGAAATGAGAGATCAAGACATCTGCCTGTGGGAGTTCCCGTTGTGGCTCAGCGGTTAATGAATCTGACTGGCACCCATGAGGACACAGGTTCAATCCCTTCCCTTGCTCAGTGGGTTAAGGATCCAACATCACCATGAGCTGTGGTGTAGGTCATAGGTGCAGCTCGGATCTGGTGTTGCTGTGTCTGTGGTGTAGGCCAACAGCTACAGCTCCGATTCTACCCCTAGCCTGGGAACCTCCACGCACCATGGGTACAGCCCTAAAAAGAAAAAAAAAAAGCCATCTACCTGTGGCAGATTCCTTCCATATAGTAAATTCCAAGAAAATGAAAAGAAAATGGTAAAAGAATAGGTAAACACAACATAATATTTTCAGTTCTACTAATTAAATATGTATGAAATTATATCATGAGTATATAGGGACCATCCTAATTTTATAACCTTAGCAATACTTCTTTTTAATCTGGACTTTTTGCCAACAGTTAAAACTGCACCTCGGTCTCCAGATGGCCGGGCAAGTCGTCCCCAAACCGACTCTGGCCCTGGTCCAGCTGTGGCAGCCAGCAAAGAAAACCTCCCTGTGCTCAATACCAGAATAATCTGCCCAGGTAGTACACGTTTTGAAGCATGGTGTCTATTTACGTGTGTCTGCGAACGTGTATACGTACTCATTTTCATGAACTGTAGAAATGTGTTCTTAAAGATAAATGTTCCTTTAAGAGAATGTTCTTGGTACTCTTATCCGTCAGAGTCCAGATCCTTAGACTTTGATGTGTATAAGAATTGCCTAGAGAGTATTAAAACACATGTTCCTGGACCCTGCCCTGAGAAATTTTGATCAAGTAGTTCTCGAGTGGAGCCCAGGAGTCTGCATTTAAGTGCTCAAGGTAAACTTGATCTTATATTTTATTTATATGATAGTGTCTCCACAGCCTTCCTCCCAGTTTTAAGCCACAGTCTCTGTAGTTATTTTTAGACTCGTAATGTTGCTTCATTGTGGAGCCTCTGAGGCATCTATCCCAGCCCCGATAAGAGCTTGGGGTTAGGACAGTGTTAGTGGAAACCAAAAGACTTGTGTGGAAGGGGAGGAACGTAAATATAGATGTCTCAGAGGACTCCCTAAGTGCCACTTTCTGACTTAGTGAAAATGTTCCAGATTCATTCCAGAGTAGATGAGAACCTAAATTACACCCTGAAAATCAGTTTCGTCTGCAAATTATTTTTAAAGGTGAATCACAATTCAGTAATCATAGCTGGAGACTTTTATCCCACCTTCACAGTGAATAGAACAACTAGACAGAGATGAACAAGGATATAGAAGACTTACAAACACATAAAACAAGTATACCTAACATGTCTACCAAACACTCCACCTAACAGTAGCAGAATACACATTCTTGGAGTTCCCGTCGTGGCGCAGTGGTTAACGAATCTGACTAGGAACCATGAGGTTGCGGGTTCGGTCCCTGCCCTTGCTCAGTGGGTTAACGATCTGGCATTGCCGTGAGCTGTGGTGTAGGTTGCAGACGCGGCTCTGATCCCACGTTGCTGTGGCTCTGGCGTAGGCCAGTAGCTACAGCTCCGATTCGACCCCTAGCCTGGGAACCTCCATATGCCACGGGAGCGGCCCAAAGAAATAGCAAAAAAAGACAAAAAAAAAAAAAAAGAATACACATTCTTCCTAAGTGCACGTGGAACATTGTCTAGGATTGACTGTATCTTAGGCCATAAAATAGTTGTCAGTAGAATAGTCTTTTCCGTCGGTGGTGATGGGACAGCTAGACATTCCTGTGCAAAAAAATATGATGGACCTCTACCTCACACCATATATAAAATGACTCATTATGGATAAAAGTTTTAAAGGTAAGAGCTAAAAATATAAAACTATAAAAAGGCAACATAGATCTAAAGGTTCATAACCTTGGATGAGGCAGTGGTTACCTAGACATGACTCCAAAAGCACAAACGAAAGGAAAAAAGATAAATTAGATTTCGTAAAAATTAAAGGTTTTTGTGATGCAAAGGGCCCTGTCAGGAAAGTGAGATGGCAGTGCCCAGAAGGGGAGAAAAGAGTTACAAGTAATATATATGATAAGGGACTAGTATCCAGGGTATATAAATAGATCTTAAAATTCAATAATAAAAAGATGAATATCCTAATTTAAAAAGAGGCAAAAGAACTGAGTAGAAGTTTTTCCAAAAAGATATAAAAATGGCATAAGCTCGTGAAAAGATGATCACCATCACTACTCATCAAGAAAATGCAAATCAAAACCATAATAAGATACTACTTTACCCTATCAGGATGGCTATCAAAAAAGACAGCTAGGAGTTCCCATTGTAGCTCAGCAGGTTAAGGACCTGACCTTGTCTTTGTGAAGATGTAGGTTCAATCCCTGGCCTCACTCAGTGGGTAAGGATCTGGTGTTGCCATGGCTGTGGCATAGGCTGCAGTTGCAGCCCTATTTGGACCCCTGGCCCAGAAACTTCCATATGCTGCAGATGCAACTGTAAAAAAGAAAAAAAAAAGGACAGACAGATAAAAACAAATATTGGCAAGGACGTGGAGAAATTGGAACTTTCATACACTACTAGTTAGAATGTGAAGTGGTGCAGCCATTTTGAAAAAGTTTGGCAATTCCCCAAAGGCTTAAATACAGAGTTAACGTATAACCCAGAAATTCCACTACCACATGTATAGCCATGAGAACTGAAAATATATGTCTGCACAAAAACTAGTACATGCTTGTTTATAGCAACATTGTTTATAGTAGCCAAAAGTGGAAACAATCCAAATATTCATCAAGTGGTGAATTGAGAAACAAAATATGATATATATCCATACAATGGAGTATTACTCAGCCATGAAAAGGGATGGATCATTGAAAACATGATGCCGAGCAAAAGAAGCTAAATACAAAATGGCACATCTATGATTCCATTTACATGAACTATCCAGAATAGTCAAATCCAAAAAGAACAGAAATAGTTTAGTGGTTTCTAGGATCTGGGAGCAGGGGAAATGAGGAGAATTGGAAAATGACTGATAATGGGTAGGGGTTGTCTTTGGGGGATAATAAAATGTCCTCAATTAGATAGTAGTGTTCATTGCACAACTTTGTGTATATACTACAACAATGGAATTATATAGGTTTTTTTTTTATTGTAAACAACACACTGAATATTTTCTTTTCTTAATAGTTCATCTGAGAATTCTCTGAAGGGAGAAGTCTATACTTGTTGTGCCACTTCCATGACAAGCCCCTTGAGATGAGCCTAAGACTTTTAAAGAGCATGCTAAACCAATCTCGAGGGAAGTGTGATGGGGTCTTAGAGAGGCCCTTACTTTCCAAAAGCCACCTCACCTTCGGCTTTTCAGGGATTTTTTTTTTACAAGCTCAGTCTGACCCTTTATGAAATTGAGTTTATTTTTGCAAGAGGTGAGTGGATTTAAAGTCTGATCTCATGAGCTTTATCTAGGTTCTAATATTTATGTGATTCTAGGTCTTATTTCTATAATCCCATCCAAAGTAAAAATAGATGAACCAAAAAGAAAAAAAATAACAAATAAATAAATAAATAAAGAGCATGCTACAAACACAAGAAATAGCTTCCAATCTGTTTTCTAAGACTAATAGGATCTGAAAATTATCAGGTCTTTAGTTGCCATGAACAAAGGTGTGCCATTTGGGAATAAAATTTTTCGTCTTTTTTTAAAATAAATTTATAGTTGAATTAGAAAGTTGTTAGTTTCAGGTATATGACAAAGTGAATCAGGTATACATATGAATTATATACTTTAAAAGGGTGAATTTTATGGTATGTAAATTATATCTTAATGAAAATATTAAAAATAAATGAAATATTTAATTTAATATTTTAATACAATAATATTTATAATAACATATTAAAATAAGTTACTAAATCCAGAACATGTTTGGTTCTGGAAAGGCTTCCATGTGTACAGAAGACCCGTCTTCCAACTTGGAATTCTGGGAGGAACCTTTCTGGGCTAAAACCGTAAACATGGCTAATTTTAAAACATTTTAGAACAGAGTATACTTTGCTGTGGGGCAGCTGGAATTTGACCCTTCATCTCTTCCAACTGTTCTTGTCTCTCCCCAGAATGGTTGTTTTGTTCATTTCTCTATGTATTAGACTTAAAGGAAAGTGGCTTAACAAAGTATAAGCAGCATGTTACACTTTGCATGTTCAAAACTCTGAAGTTAAACAGCAGAATAAAAATCATCTTGATTATTTGGTAATCAGCTAAACTTTGTAGCTAAAAGAATAAAAGTCTTCCAAAAGGAACACACTGTTGAGGGAAGGAACGTTTGCTCAAGAAAGGCCTTTTTTCCTAATTTCCTCGTGTTTCTCAATTGCATGACGTTTTCATCTTCACTCGTCTTTCCTTTCTGTTTTGTTCCCTTGGGTCCCTACTTCTTTATCTTCTTTCCAGATTTTAGTGCTCCCAGCCTTACTGTTCAGTAGGGTAAATTCACTAGCTTTGGGTACTGTAGTTAGTTATTGGAGAGCTAACTGCTTGTTGAAATAACTTTGATGTTTTGCATATTTAGAGGTAAGATAAATGCTTCATTTTTTTATATTCAATACTCTGTTGTTCTAAGACTCATAAATAGCCATGTTTATTATTTTACTACTTATTCTTGAAATCAACACTGAATTTTCACCTTAGTATGTCAACATTTTTACTTGAGTATTATAATCTGTGCTCTGAGGGTATGGAAGTGATAAACTCCGTGTCATTCTGGCTAATTCAGCCTTTACTATAAATTCCTTACGGACCTACGACCTTGTTTGCTCACTTGTTGAAGTTACAGAATCATTGATGGTAAATGAGAAACTCACAGAGTGACTCCTGTTTGTGGACTTTTTATTGTGGTCCTCGGCTTCTTTTTTATGACAACGTAGAGCTCCCAAGGAGCATCAGACACCTTGTATTTACCGTCATAGTTCTTAGTTTTCATTCAAGAGAACAGACACGAAACCATGCTTTGGGGTCAGATGTTTGAGATTAGATCTGAAAACAATGGACTGGCTCTTTCTGTTTTTCTCCTAACATATAATCCTCTTTTTTTTTTTTTTTCTGCCCAGGTTTAAGAGCAGGACTAGCTGCCTCCATTGCTGGGAGTTCTATTATCAACAAAATGTTACTAGCAAATATCGATCCTTTTGGTGCAACGCCATTTATTGACCCAGATCCAGATTCCGTGTAAGAAAATGCTCTTGTAAATATTTTTCTGGGGGCTTTTCTTGTTTCTGTTTTCTATGAACGGTGACATTGTAAATGCATTCCATTGAGCACAGTTCCACGTACAAAAAGGAGAGTCAGAAAATTTCAAAAGTTGATCAGGACGCATTCTTTGACCCGTTTGAAATATGTTGGTTTTCATCATTTGTTCCTATGGTAGGTTTCCTGCCAGCCTGTGGTCTCAGATAACAGCCCTGGGGTGAAGGGAGTCCCAGCTCTATCCTCTTTTCCCTGGAATATTTTATTCATTCGGTGCCTGCATTCGCATATTTTTGCTACCCCTGCCTCCTCATTTTTTCCCTCCATCTTGCCAATTCTGTCATCAAGTTCCACATTCAGCTTCTAGGTTTAATTAGTTCAGAAAGCTTCTGACCCACATTGATCCCTTCCCTTCTTAAAACTCCTTAACACAATTTGGCATTTCAACATGGACTTTCTTTTTCTCCCATATTTAAATTTGTCTTTGTCGTATTTCATGTCTCTAGTGACACTCTTGAAAGACGGTCCCACACTTTAAACTTTTTCGAGCTTTCCAAAGCACCTAGAAAAAAGGACTTGAACTAGTTGTTCTCTGCTCAATAAATAGGCAGTAAGTGTACAGGTGGAGAAGACTTTCTACTGAAAAAAAAAAGAGGAGGAGTTCCCGCCCTGGCGCAGTGGGTTATGAATGCAACTGCAGGAGTTCCCATCGTGGTGCCGTGGAAACCAATCCGACTAGAAATCATGAGGTTGCTGGTGCAATCCCTGGCCTTGCTCAGGGGGTTAAAGATCTGGCATTGCTCAGACACCACTTAGATCTGACATTGCTGTGGCTCTGGCATAGACTGGCAGCTATAGCTCTGATTGGACCCCTAACCTGGCAACCTCCATGTGCCGTGGTTCTATCCCCGGCCTGGTGCAATGGGTTAAAGGATCTGTTGTTGCTACAGTTGTGGTGTGGGTTGCAGCTATGGCTCGGATTCAATTCCTAGCTCAGGAACTTCCCTATGCCGTGGGTTCAGCCATAAAATAAAGAAAATAAACAAACAAACAAAAAAGGGGAGTTTGGGAGCTCCCTGGTGGCCTAGCGGTTAAGGACCTGGCATTGCCACTGCTGTGGCGCAGGTTCGATCCCTGGCCCAGGAACACCCACATGCTGCCAGACAAAAAGAAAAAGAAGAGTATTGGCATCTGACTGCAAGTCCGTCCCATTTGTGTATAGAGAGGGGCTTATGCAGGAGATAAAGGAACTAAGATTTCATTGCAATTAATGGAAAAGCATTACCATGACTCTGTCTCCACTACCCTGTCCACCCATCCCTCTATGTCACATGTACCAAAAATTACAGACACGTACTGATGTCGTGCACAGGACATAGGAATAGGAAATGACTCCTGCTAAGCTTTCCTCTCTTCTGTAAGAAATGGAAGCTTAAATGGTTTCAAGTGCTTTTTTGTGTGTAAATTGTAATTGTTGTTATGACCCTGAAATTGACTGTCATGTGGTTTTTCTTATTACAGAGATGGATATTCAGAAAAATGTGTCATGAACAATTACTTTGGGATTGGTTTGGATGCCAAAATTTCTTTAGAATTTAATAATAAGAGAGAGGAGCACCCTGAAAAATGCAGGTAATTTTGGTATGGTAATAATGTTATTATACGAAGGCACTTTTACTTTAATTTCATTTAGTACCTCTTTTGCTCTCTCTGCCTTTAAAGAGTGAATACATAATAGTTCCTGAAATACTCTGCCAATCTTTATCTTCAGGAGCCGAACTAAAAACTTGATGTGGTATGGAGTCCTGGGAACCAGAGAGTTATTACAGAGATCATACAAGAATTTGGAACAGAGGGTTCAACTTGAGGTAGGTTCCTCTTGAAATAGAGACATTTTGGATTATCTTACTTACCCAAAAAAGAGATTTCTTTGTGAAGCTGATTTGGCCTCACTTTCTCTTAAATAGTGTTGAAACACTCAATGGGGAGTTCCCTTCGTAGCTGATCGGTTAATGAACCCAACTAGGATCCATGAGGATGCGGGTTCGATCCCTGACCTCACTCAGTGGGTTAAGGATCCGGCCTTGCCGTGAGCTGTGGTGTAGCTCACAGACCTGCCTCGGATCCCGAATTGCTCTGGCTGTGGTGTAGGCTGGCAGCTACAGCTCTGATTGGACCCCTAGCCTGGGAACTTCCATATGCCGCAGTGCAGCCCTAAAATAGCAAAAAAGCAAAACAAAAGCAAAAACACTCGAGGGAAAAAAAATAGAGGTGCTTATCACCTTTTACACCAAAGGAGGTATAGACACTGGATACAAGTGACACATTTAATCATCATTGTCATTAGATCCTGAAATTTGGATGTTCCTATGGAGTCGTGATGTTCTGTGAATAGGTGGGGCCGTGGGAATGCATATATGGGTTAGCATTTGAAACAGATTTTTCCATGTAAGTTTTCCAAATTCTGACCCAATTCTGTAAAGCCTGAAGTTTCACAAATCCCTGAAACTATCACTCATAGTAAATTGAACCTCTTAATTTAAACATTTTTTTGTTTCAATTATTTCTAACAAGAAGTTAGGGAAATGAAAAAAGATGTTTGAGCATTTCAAATTTTAAGTTTTTTGTTTTTGGGGGGTTTTTTTTCACTAATTTAAATAGGAAATTAAGGCCAGCAAAAGTTGGATTTCCCATCGTGGCTCAGCAAAATGAATCTGACTAGAATCCATGAGGATGCAGGTTGGATCCCTGGCCTTGCTCAGTGGGTTAAGGATCCAGCGTTGCCGTGAGCTGTGGTGTAGGTCGCAGACATGGCTTGGATCCCATATTGCTGTGGCTGTGGTGTAGGCCGGTGGCTACAGCTCTGATTCAACCCCTAGCCTGGGAATCTCAGTATGCCACAGGTGTGCCTCTAAAAAAGCAAAAATAAAATAAAATAAAATAGAAATAAAAGTTAAAAAGAAGGGGGCAACAAAAGCTATTTAATCTCTTCTGATTACAAGAAAAACAAGATTGGAGACACGGCCCTGAAAAGTCTACTAATTTCTTAGAATATTATTTGCTTTTCAAATTTGTTCCAGGGCTCTCTGTTTATGCTGATAGGCATGTCTTTCCTATCTTATATCTTTTTATAACCAGATTTTTTTTTTTTTTTTTAGTTTTTTAGGGCTGCACCCATGGCATATGGAGATTCCCAGGCTAGGGGTAAAATCAGAGTTACAGCTGTCGGCCTGCACTACAGCCACAGCAACGCAGGATCTGAGCGGCAGCTGCAACCTACACCACAGCTCACGGCAACACCCGATCCTTAACCCACTGAGCAAAGCCAGGGATCGAACCTGCAACCTCATGGTTCTGAGTCAGATATCTTTCCGCTGCGCCTCAGTGGGTACTCCCATAACCAGCTATTTTTCACTGAGGTATAGACTGCATACTGAAAGATGTAAAATCCTAAGTCGGCAGCTCAATGAATTAAACAGAGCATTATTATTTTAGGTGTTATCTTAATACTGGAGTGTGGACTAGAGCGGTGCCTGGCTCATTCATTGTCAGCTCAATGTCCTAGTGAAGATAAACCTATTCTATCTCTTACTATAGAGCCCAACTACAGGATCAGCACGTTTAATTTATCACTGCTTATAAAGTTAGATGAACCCGACATGGTGTCCATGAGGATGCGGGTTCAATCCCTGACCTTGCTTCATGCATGGAGGAGCTGGTGTTCCTGTAAGCTTTGGCAAAGGGCACAGATGCGGCTTGGATCCGTATCTGCTGTGGCTGTGGCTGTGGTGTGGATTTCAACTGCGGCTCTAAGTCGACCCCTGGCACGGCAACTCATATGCCGCAGGTGCACCTGTAAAAAAAAAAAAAAAAAAAAAAAATTTGTGTAGACTGACATAAAAAAATGAGATTGATAAATTAACAAAATGTTTTTAGATTGTTATCAAGTAACGTATGTGTTTCTTCATTGCCACGTCATATGACAAAGATCTACTGGCATATATAAGAAGTCTCACACTTTGGAAATAATGATGAACATAAAAGATAATAGCAATATCTGGAACATCTGTAATCAATACAAACTCTCTGTTTCTATTGGCGATGAAGTCCAAGCATTGCTATTATGTGGTTTGTTGTCTACATTTATAACTGAGGGCAGGGCTAAATTTCGAAGGTTGCTGACCATCAGAGAGATGTTTCTACCATTCAAGTTCACAGGCCCTTGACTCTATCTATGGACTCCTGGTTTCCGAACTTCAGGTTAAGAACTCTTGACATAGACGTTTATGTTAAATGATTTAAAGGAAAATAAAATTAGTAAAATGAGATAAATGAAAGCATGTTATTATACACGTAAAGTCATGGAAAAACAATTTAGAGAATTCTTTGCCATAGTAAAAAATAAACAAACCAAACACCTGCTATTCCTGAGGACTATGGAAGGTCCATTATTTGAAATTTTATTTTCACGATGCTGGGTCACTTGACTCTTTTTTTTTTTTTTTTTTCCCGCTCTTTAGGGCCATACTTGCGGCATATGGAAGTTCTCAGGCTAGGGGTCCAATCGGAGCTGCAGCTGCCAGCCTACACCACAGCCACAGCAAGGCCAGATCCAAGCCACGTCTGCGACCTACACCACAGCTCATGGCAACACTGGATCCTTCACCCGCTGAGTGAGGTCAGGGTTTGAACCAGCATCCTCATGGATACTCGTTGGGTTTATTAGCACTGAGCCACATTGGGAACTCCTGGATCGTTTGAGATAAAAGTGAAGGAAAGAGACTTAGCATTTGGGAAACTTTTCCCAGAAAGATCCCTTCCACCAAGTGCCAGTCGTTAGCAAATAAAAACTCTTAACTTACTGCACAGAAAACGTTTCCTTTCCCTGTTGTGTTGTATAGAAGAAAGTGAAACTGAGTTCAAGTCCTACCTGAATCTGTGCAGAACAAAGGCTTTGATCTTGAGTTCTCCTTCCGCAAAATGGATAAATTAATGCTTTTGTGCAGAATCGTAATTCATGGAGCGAATGTATAAGAAATCACCGTTTAAACCAAAAAGAGATATACGAACAGAAGTTCTCTTGTGGCACAGAGAGTTAAGGAGCCAGCGTTGTCACTGCAGCAGCTCAGGTCTATCCCTTGGGCGTGGCCATACGAAAAATAAAGAAAATAAATGCAACTGCAATTTTATAGCATTTCACAGCATTATGAACCACAAGTGGAAATGTGGGGAAACAGAGAAGATATAAAACAATGTAATACTACTAAAGTTATTTTGGAATATGAGAGAAACAGTGAGTCAAGTGACCTTAATTTATTGAATCTGGCTGCTCATATTTTCCCTATGAGACTCTGTGAAATGGATATTAAGCTCTTAACTCTGGGTATTTTGCCTAATGCAATTCAGCAAAACATATGGCACTTCTGAGAGTTTTCATCTTTTTCCATACTCTGCCTGCAAATTGTGTAGCTGTTTATAAAATGTTTGAGGACTATTCTGAGTTTTTTGTAAATATTCCTTTTTACGGAGATAGCGCTTTTTCCATTTCCTTTTAGTCATATGACTTAAAACAGCTTTTTCTAAAAGCACACAAAAATATCTGTTCGGTTTATTTGGTTCATAAAAAATTTATTATTCAAACAAATGCTTTATGTTGATTCATTCGAGAAGCACACATTGAGAGATTTCCCATCATGGCGCAGCAGAAATGAACCCGACTAGAATCCATGAGGACTCGGGTTCGATCCCTTGCCTCTCTCAGTGGGCTAAGGATCCAGCGTTGCTGTGAGCTGTGGTGTAGGTCGCAGATGAGGCTCATATCCCATTGCTGTGGCTGTGGTGCAGACCAGCCGGCAGTTGCAGCTCCAATTCAACCCCTAGCCTGAGAACTTCCACATGCCGGAAAAAAAAAAAGAAGTATATTTTGAGCGCCAGCTGTGCCCAGATACACTGTGGCACTCTGAGGGTGTTTTCCTGTAAAAGAAAAGAAAGGAATTGTAAACACACCTGTGGGGTGGGGGTACATCAAGTGTAATATATAATGTGTTCTTACTCCTTTAAATTGGCTGAAAAGTAGGTTCTCTATTTATTCTCAAAGTTGAAGATAATGTTGCTTGGGCCTTAAAATGCAATTGTTAAAAAATTGGAGTTCCATCGTGGTGCAGCGGAAACGAATCCCACTAGGAACCATGAGGTTGCAGGTTTGATCCCTGGCCTTGCTCTGTGGGTTGGGGATCTGGTGTTGCCGTGAGCTGTGGTGTAGGCCCGCAGCTGCAGCTCCAATTAGACCCCTAACCTGGGAACCTCTGTATGCCACGAGTGTGGCCCTAAAAAGACCCAAAAAAATTATGTTGTGATTTTAATTTGAGAATTATTTAATGAAAACTTAACATATATTTTAAATATGACTTCTGCAACCTCCTCTCTTCAAATGAAGACTTAAACCTTCTATTTGTTAGGCAATTACTCATGTCATAGTTACTTTTCCAGCTATATGACGTTGTATGTTTTTTTCATTTAAGTGGTAATTCGTTTTCATTTAAGTGATTAATTAGAAGGCATAGAGTGTGAAGCACTTTTTGACATACATGTGTTTTCCTTAAAAAACTCAGTTTTGGAGTTCCCTTCATGGCTCAGTGGTTAATGAACCCGACCAGGGTCCATGAGGATGTGGGTTCGATCCCTGCCCTGCTCAGTGGGTTAAGGATCAGGCGTTGCCACGAGCTGTGGTGTAGGTCGCAGACGTGGCTTCAGATCTGGCATTGCTGTGGCTCTGGCGTAGGCCAGCAGCTGCAGCTCCGATTGGACCCCTCGCCCGGGAACCTCCATATGCCACAGATGCAGCCCTAAAAGGCAAAAAAAAGAAAGGAACTTTTAAGACCTACTCTCTTAGCGACCTTCAAACATTCAATGGAATATTATTAACTGTAGTTGCCATGCTGCACTTACATTTCCATGAATTATTTATTTTATGAGTTTGTGCCTTTTGATGCCTTTCACCCATTTTACCCACCCCTCACCCCTGCCTCTGCAGCCACCAATCTGTTCTCTGTATCTATGAGCTTGGTGGTTGTTTGTTGGTTTTTAGGTTCCATATATAAATGAGATCATACTGTGTCTGTCTTTTCCTGTGTAACTTATTTCACTTAGGAAAATGCCCAAATTCCATGTTGTCAAAAATAGCAAGATTTCCTTCTTCATGGTTGAATAATATTCCAGTGTGTGTGTGTATGTGTATATATTTTGCCTTTTTTTTTTAGGGCCGCACCCATGGCATATGGAAGTTCCTAGGCTGGGGTCAAATCGGAGCTGCAGCTGCTGGCCTATGCCACAGCCAGAGCAATGCTAGATCTGAGCTGCAGCTGCGACCTACACCACAGCTCACAGCAACACCAGATCCTTAACCCACTGAGCAGGGCCAGGAATCAAACCCACGTCCTTATGGATACTAGTTGGGTTCATTACTGCTGAGGCACAAGGGGAACTCCTTCAACGTGTGTGTGTGTGTGTGTGTGTATCTATATATATATATATATCACACTTTTTTATCTCTTCACCACCCTTCAGTGGACACTTAGGTTGTTTTATAAAACAGTTTTTTCAGTTTGGTTTTCTGTAACAACTTCCGCTATAACTCTTTACCCTTTCTTACATGTTTTTAAATTAAAAAACAAAAGGATGAAGGTAATGCCTAGGACTATCTTTACCAAAGAACAAACATTACCGACGCACTCTCATCCATTCTCCTTTGTCTTTGAAATTCTAGCATCTTCCAAACTTGTGGTTTTGCTCTGTGTGTCTGACCTCTAAGCTTTTGGTCTTACAGTGTGATGGGCAATACATTCCTCTTCCCAGTCTTCAAGGAATAGCAGTGCTGAACATTCCCAGCTATGCCGGAGGCACTAACTTCTGGGGTGGAACGAAGGAAGACGATGTAAGTATTTCCGTGCTCTTTCTAGAAGCTGCCCACAGTCCTCGGCTCGTGGCCGGAGGAACGTCTTCTTTTTTTTTTTTTTTTTTGTCTTTTTGTCTTTTTGCCATTTCTTGGGCTGCTCCCACGGCATATGGAGGTTCCCAGGCTAGGGGTCTAATCGGAGCTGCAGCAGTCGGCCTACGCCAGAGCCACAGCAACGCAGGATCCGAGCCGCGTCTGCAACCTACACCACAGCTCACGGCAGCGCCAGATCCTTAACCCACTGAGCAAGGGCAGGGACCGAACCCGCAACCTCATGGTTCCTAGTCGGATTCGTTAACCACTGCGCCACGACGGAAACTCCAGGAACGTCTTCTAAGCCAACAAAGGCAGTTGAGTCCTTGTCACCTTGCATTGCCCTGATTTCTTCTGTCGTCTCCCTCTTCCACTTTTAAGGACATGTGTGATGACACTGGGCCCACCCCCATCACCAATCATAGTCTCCCCATCTCAAGGTCCCTAATTTAATCACACCTGTAGTCTCTTTTGCCACGTAAGGTAGCAGATGCACCAGTTCCAGGGACTAGGATGTGGACGTTTTCAGGGGCGGGTGGTAGATATTATTCTGCTGACCAAAATACCTTTCTGAACCTTCAATATTCTAAATGTATATTATTATTTTTTTTCGATATGTCAAAGGGCTCATTCAGCCATTGAGATTAGGGCTGTCTTTGTTTGTTTGTTTTTATACTTTCTGTAGTAAAAAAAGAAAAAACATGGAGTTCCTGTTGTGGCTCAGCAGTAATGAACCCAACTAGTATCCGTGAGCACGTGGGTTTGATCCCTGGCCTCAGTCAGTGGGTTAAGGATCCAACATTGCCATGAGCTGTGGTGTCGGCCACAGATGAAGCTCAGATCCTTCATGGCTGTGGCTGTGGTGTAGACTGGCAGCTGTAGCTGCATTTCGACCCCTAGCCTGGGAACGGGTGCGGCCCTCAAAAATAAGTAAATAACATAAGAAATGAAGTTGTCAAAAAAGATCAATAAAAGAGAAAGCATAATTTTTAAAATATATATAAAAATACAAATGAGAAGTTTACCATGAGCTTTGAAGAGTCACATACACTGAATGATAGGCCATTTGACTTGAGGCTTATGATGTAAGGGTTCCCACTGACCCTTTTCTCAGGGCCTTAAATGAGCAGGCGGGGATTAAAGTATACAGGTAAATTGGGAAATATGTTTTATTTTCACAATACGAATAGGCTCCAATCCTATTGGAGTATAAAAATTTAAATTAGCAACCAATTATTTATCAGCTCATCACTCAAATATTTGAAGGTGGAGAAATCAGTGAGATTAAGGGAAGTTCAGCTAACATTCCTTGAACACCTGCTAGGTGGGCAGACAGTGTTCTGAAAGCTTCAGGTTCATAACTTATTACCCACATTTTTTTTTTTTTTTTTTGTCTTTTCTAGGGCTGCACCTCTGGCATATAGAGGTTCCCAGGCCAGGGGTCTAATCAGAGCTGTAGCCGCCAGCCTATACCAGAGCCACAGCAACACGGGATCCGAGCCTCGTCTGCAACCTACACCATAGCTCATGGCAACACCAGATTCTTAACGCACAGAACAAGGCCAGGGATCGAACCCGCAACCTCGTGGTTCCTAGTCGGATTCGTTTCCGCTGTGCCACGGCAGAAACTCCATTCTGCTTACTATTTTCATGTTTTCAAAAATATGTAAGTTGCAGAGTTTACATTGCTTGAAGTGCCACTCCATTTAAGCCTTAACGTTATCAGTGGACATGTGATGTCGTTTTTTTCTTTCAGATATTTGCTGCACCGTCATTTGATGACAAGATCCTGGAAGTTGTTGCAATATTTGACAGCATGCAAATGGCAGTTTCAAGGGTCATTAAACTGCAGCACCATCGAATAGCTCAGGTTTGTTTCTCTAATCAAGTTGACTTCACTTGGGCCACTGAGAAATCGATTCCAAATGACTCCTCCACTGTATATTTGTCTAAAAATAATGGACTTTCTTGTCATGTCCGTTGTTACCGTGTTAGCATATGTGGGAAAGCATATAACATTCCATTCCACAGAATGTGTCAAAGTCAAGTTTGGATGCAAGATTGTCAGTTCCTCAAGATGATTTATACTCTAAAATAACTTGTCTTCTTTCAGTGCCGTACGGTAAAAATCACTATATTTGGTGATGAGGGAGTTCCAGTGCAGGTGGATGGAGAAGCGTGGGTTCAGCCTCCAGGGATTATCAAAATTGTGCACAAAAACAGAGCCCAGATGCTCACAAGGGACCGGGTACGTAACCCAAAAAAGTCCTTCTAGAGTTTTATCAAGCCTTTAAAAAGATAATCAAAGGGTTATTATGAACAATAGAAACCAAAGGAAAAGATTTAAATTGCTTTCAAGTCTGACATTTACATCACTGTGGTTTCAACTATGAGCAAATATTTCTTTAGTCCTTAAAATAATTAGTTTTGGGAGTTCCCATCGTGGCGCAGCAGAAATGAATCTGACTAGTATCCATGAGGATGCGGGTTCGATCCCTGGCCTTGCTCAGTACATCGGGGATCTGGCATTGCCGTGAGCTGTGGTGTGGGTCGCAGACCTGGCTTGGATCTGGCGTTGCTGTGGCTTGGGTGTGAGCCAGCAGCGGTAGCTCCAGTTTCAACCCCTGGCCTGGGAACTTCCATATGCTGAGGGTGCAGCCCTAAAAAGCCAAAGGTTTAGTGAAAAGTTACACAGAACCTGCAGAGAATTCTAATTCTATTCCCACGTACCTCCTCACCTCTCTTGACAAACTCATGAATTCCTGTCTTTCTCCACTGTGTTCTCCTTGACATCTCACTTGAGTGTCATACATTTCTGACAGCTGATGAGCCACGAGTGATCATTGTTATTAACTAAAGTCGTGCTTACATTTCTCTTTGTGTTCTACATTCTGTGACTTTATTTATTTTTTTTTTATTTTTTACATTCTGTGACTTTAGACAAATATATAATCACTTGTCTCTACCATCACAGTTTCATGGCACATGGTTTCACTGCCCTAAAAATTCCTGTCTTCCACCTACTCTTCCGCCTCCCCCCATCCCAATTCCTGGCAACCCCATCTTTTAATTTTTTTTATTTTTTTAAGGTTTTTTTGAAATTTCAAAGGAATTTATTATTTTTAATTTATTTTTTTATTAGAGCATAGTTGATTTACAGTGTTAATTGCTGCTGTACAGCATAGGGACCCAGTCATACATACATATAATTCCCTTTCTTATATTATCTTCCGTCACGGTCTATCCCAAGAGACTGGATATAGTTCCCTGTGCTGCAGTAGGACCTCATTACTTATCCATTCTAAATATGGTAATCTGAAAATTATGGAACACTTCACAAATTTGCTTTTTTTTTTTTTTTTTTTTAATGGCTGTACCCACAGCATATGAAAGTTCCCAGGCCAGGGATCAAATCCCAGCCACAGCTGTGGCAGTGCTGGATACTTAGTGCACTGTGCCAGGCTGGGGATTGAACCATGCTGACGCCGAGACGCCGGATTCTGAACCTGCTGTGCCACAGCAGGAACTGTCCCCAGCTTTTTATTATCTTTATAGTCTTGCCTTTCCAAAATGTATATTCTTAGTTAAGGTCACACCCATGGCAAGTAAGACTTATTATACATATAATAGTAAATAACGAAGCATAAATCAAAGCTGTCCTTTTTGTAAACTTCTCAGTGGTATCAATATTGTCATCAACTACGTTACTAATATGCTGAAAAGGCTGAAAATATGTTTTTTGAACTTGTCATTTACTTAATGAGGTGTTAGATTTAGGAAAAAAGCAATAGTAGCTTCAAAGTCATTCATGTACTGTCTAAATATGCATTTGCTTTGGGCCTTGGAGCTCTAAAATAGCAATTCATTGTGATACTGATTTTCAATAGGCTTTCGAAAGCACTTTGAAATCTTGGGAAGATAAGCAGAAGGGTGATTCCGGTAAACCCATGCTTCGAACCCATTTGTACATCCAGCAGGCGGCTGACCTGGCGACGGAAGAGGTGTCTCAGATGCAGCTGTGCTCGCAGGCTGCAGAGGAGCTCATTACCAGGTACCGGGTCCTGTGGGCCTCCAGACTGGAAGAACACTGGTTTTGGCCACCTTTGCTTTTTTTTTTTTCTTTTTTGTCTTTTTATGGCCATACCCGCAGCATAAGGAGGTCACCAGGCTAGGGGTCTATTCAGAGCTACAGCTGCCAGCCTACGCCACAGCCACAGCAACACCAGATCTGAGCTATGTCTGTGACCGACACCACAGCTCACGGCAACACCAGATCCTTAACCCTCTGAGTGAGGCTGGGGATCGAACCCACAACCACATGGTTCCGCTGCGCCACAGACGGGAACTCCCACCTTTGCTTTTTCGTAGTTTTAGTACATGGTTGCAGTTGTTTGAGGGTCTAGAAGAGATGCCTTTACTCTCATTTGCTGCCTTGGTTATTGCTGTTCATCACATCTCCCCCAACATGCACACACACGTGTACACTCACGCATGTGCACACTCACGCATGCATGCACACATGCATGCACACGCAACTGTGTTCTCCACAGGATAGATCTGGGACTTCCTGAAACACAGTGGAGAGCCCTCCTAACTTGTCAACATTATAAGTGTATGTATTATGTTTACACTATATATTATATAAGGGTTGTATATATTATATACCACATATATTTTATATATAACCTCTTATATGTAACCCTTCCATTATTATTTCTCCACGTTATACAGAATCTTCATGCTATACTACTCACTTGTACAGGGCCTTATAACTGTAAAAGGAATTACAAACATTCACTGCTCCCAAGGAGAGTCAAGGGATGGGGTTGGGTGGAAAGAGTCCAAAAATCAGTTTCCGAAAGACGCATCACAGAGATTACAAGACCACAGAAATGAATCTTAGCAGATAGAAAGGGAGAGAAAAAACAAACAAGTTCTATGAATGTAAAACAGATAAAAATCCTGATGACCAGCAGTGAACTTCAGAAGGGAGGAGGGACCAGGAGCAAGTTTCTCGTCTCTTCTTCACGCACGTCCTCTCTACCGAAAGGGGATGCGAGAGCCGCCCGACCAGGTCAAGTGCAGGTTAAGTGAGATCCACCCTGTGAAGTCCATCATGTCTGGTGTAGTGAGTGTTCTGTGCGTGGTTGCTGTTGCGTTCCTGCCCCACCGGGTGGCCTAGAGGTTAAGGACTCTGTGTCCTTGCTACTGTGGCACAGGTTCGATCCCTGACCGCGGGCGTGGCCAAAGAAAGAAAAGGTTGAAATAGAATAGGAGGAAAACAAAGCTCAGTGGTGCAAGGGGCCGACGTGCTCCCTGTTTCCTCCCTGCTCTTTTCATCTGCTCTCCCTCAGTGGTTAATGAACCCAACTAGGACCCATGAAGCTTCAGGTTTGATCCCTGGCCTCACTCAGTGGGTTAAGGATCTGGTGTTTCTGTGAGCTGTGGTGTAGGTCACAGACGCAGCTCGGATCTCGCACTGCTGTGGCTGTGGTGTAAGCTGGCAGCTGCAGCTCCAATGAGACCCCTAGCCTGGGAACCTCCATGTGGCATGGGTGCAACCCTAAAAATAGCAAAATAAATAAATAAATAAATTCTAACAAATAAAAAAAGAAGAAGAAGAAAAAGTGAAGGTTGGCCAGACTTCCTCTTGGTCAACCTAGTTTGACTCCTCATCTTTTTTAAAAAAATTAATTTTGCAAATGATGAAAATCAGGCGCATTTGTCAATTTTCAGAGTGTATTTATTCAATATTTAGCAAATGATTTTGAGCCTCTTCTGTGTGCCAGCCCCCATATTAGGCACTTGGGATTTGCAAAGATGACTTCTTTGCTGTCTTGCTTCTTAATTTGCTGGCAGAGTAGTGGGAGGGAGAAATGTGACTCACGTCTTATCACAGGTCACACAGCGGGCGCTCTGGATGCATAGAGGAGGCCAGAGGCAGGGAGGGAGGGCTGCCTGGAGGAAGTGACTTCTCCGCCTAGTCTTGAAAATAGAATAAGAGAAGGAGCAATCTGAGTATGGGAGCCAGCCTGTGTAAAAGCCCAGAGTAGTGTGAGTGCGGGGTACTTTCAGGACATCTCAGGGAGTTTGGGGTGACTGAAATGTTAGCATGGTATATTTGAGAGTGTTGGAAATGTGGATGGAGAGGTAAGGTGGGCGCAGATCTTTATGAGGATGTGTTTTCTGGAAGCAGTGTGCAGCTTGTCTGCAGGACAGCAAATCTGGGGCAAAAGGGAACACTGTCAGAATGGCTCTGATGGAAAACAAGAGATTGAGGCAGTGGAGACAGAAAGGAGAAGAGAGATTTAAGGTAGGTTAGAATCAGAGTTCTCGCTGTGGCACAATTGGTGGCATCTCTGTAGCACCAGGACGGAGGTTCGATCCCCAGCTAGCACAGTGGGTTAAAGGATCGGCCATGGCCACAGCTGCAGCGAAGGTTGCACCTGCGGCTGGATTCCAATTGCTGGCCCGGGAACTCCATATGCCGTGGGGCGGTGGAAAAAGATAGGTTAGGATCCAAAGTTGCTGTGTATATATGGGCATGGACAGGATGACCCTCAGGTTTCTAGTGAGTGGCTATTTGGATTACAGCGCCTTTGATGAACCCATAATATTCAGGAAGAGGAGCAGATTTTAAAAGAGAAGGGCTAGGAGTTCCCGGCATGGCTCAGTGGTTAACGAATCCAACTAGGAACCATGAGGTTGCGGGTTCTGTCCCTGGCCTTGCTCAGTGGATTAAGGATCCGGCGTTGCCGTGAGCTGTGGTGTAGGTCAAAGACGCAGCTTGGATCCCGAGTTGCTGTGGCTCTGGCATAGGCTGGTGGCTACAGCTCTGATTCGACCCCTAGCTTGGGAAGCTCCATATGCTGCGGGAAGCAGCCCTAGAAAAGGCAAAAAGACAAATAAATAAATAAATGAAAATAAAATAAAAGAGAAGTGATGGATTCTCTGGACTTCTGAAATGTAAATGACATTAGAACTACCGAGGAGGAGATTTAGTTGGCCGTCGAAAACGTTGATCTGAAGTTGATTTACCACTTCCTTTTTCCTGGAAAGCTAGAATAACAGTTACCCATCTCTGTTCTTCTGACCGATCACCTCTTCTTTGTGATGCTCAAGGTTATTGGTAAAGATGTGTGAGTACAGTTCCTCTGTGCCTTGCGTATCCACTGTCTGTCCTTTAGGATTAAACCCAGAGTTCCCGTGGTAGCTCAGCGGTTAACGAACCCGACTAGTCTCCATGAGGACATGGGTTCGATCCCTGGCCTCACTTCGTGAGTTCAGGATCCGATGTCACTGTGAGCTGTGGTGTAGGTCGCAGACACGGCTCAGACCTAGCGTGGCTGTGGCTGTGGCGCGGGCCGGTGACTGTAGCTCCTATTCGACCCCTAGCCTGGGAACTTCCATATGCCATGGGTGCGGCCCTAAAAAGACAAAAGACAAAACAAAACCAAAAAAAAGAATTCAACTCTTTTCCTTTACTCTTGATTCAAGTATCTAGGACTTCTGTCTCTTCTTTTGTTCTATCCTTTCCAGATCGAAGATAATGCTCCTTGAAAATATCAGAAGTCTCACCTTCCCGTCCTTCTGCAAACCTTACATTTTCTAGCAATCAGTAGAACTTTTCCTCCCTTGTCTTCTTTGGCCTCTTTTCTCTCCAGGATCCAGTCTTTTTAGGACGATTCTTGAAGGTTTAGATTCCAAAGGACTGTGGCATAACAGGCTTTGGCACTGAATAGCCATAGATTCAAATCCTGACTCGTACCACTGATTAGCTTTATATACATACTAAAGCTCTCTGAGCCCCTGTGTCTTCTATAAAGTAGACAAAATGAATCAGAGCTACCTTTCAGATTGTGAACATTAAATTAGAAAATGTGGGAGTTCCCGTTGTGGCTCAGCGAGTTAAGAACCTGACTAGTGTCCATGAGGAAGCAGGTTTCATCCCTGGCCTCGCTCAGTGGGTTAAGGATCTGGCGTTGCCAGGAGCTGTGGTGTAGGTCACAGGTGAGGCGTGGGTCTGGCGTTGCTGTGGCTGTGGCGTAGGCCAGTGGCTGCAGCTCTGATTCGACCCCTAGCCTGGGAACTTCATACGCCATACCTGCAGCCCTATAAAAAAATTAAATACATAAATAAATAAATTAGATGATGCATATAAATCCCTTGGCACATAGGTGATAAACTGGCAATGTTCTTCCCCTAATCTGCTTTTTTTGAGCCTGGTTGAAGTTTTCAGTGGATAAAGGATGAGCATCTATTCGGTACATTTGGGGTCCCTCTCACTTCCAGTAATACAGCAAAATCAAATGTTACTATATCTTGTTCTTCCAAATAGCACCTCATTATGCTTATCTCTGATTCTAAGCCTAACTCTTTACCTAAAAGATTTGGGGGATAGTAGTTTTTGTTTATAGTACGGTTTGAATTTTGTAAATCTACCCAACACCATTCACAATTGAGCAGTTAATAAAAAAGAAAATTCCCCTGACGACTTTTTTTTTTTTTTAATGTTGGTTTTTAGGGCCACACTTGCAGCATATGGAAGTTCTCAGGCTAGGGGTCCAAACAGAGCTGTCGTTGCTGGCCTCAGCAACACGAGATCCAAGCCTCATCTGTGACCTACAGCACAGCTCGAAGCAATACCCGATCCTTGACCCGCTGAGCAAGGCCAGGGGTCACACCCAATCCTCATGGGTACTCGTCTGCTTCTTAACCCACAGAGACACAATGGGAACTCCCTTTTTATTTATTTTATGCTGCTACTTCTACACATCAGAAAACTCAGCAATGCTCAGAAACGTTGTTCTTTTGTTTCACGTTTGCTTGCAGGATTTGTGATGCAGCCACCATCCACTGTCTTTTGGAACAGGAGCTGGCGCACGCGGTGAATGCCTGTTCCCACGCGCTGAACAAAGCCAACCCACGCTTCCCAGAGGTGAGGAGCTAATGGTAAATGCCCATTCCACCGATTTTTTTGGTGTTACACATATAGTTTGATACTATAAAATGTGCCACACCCTTTGGGTTTTTTTTGTTTGTTTGTTTGTTTTTGGTCTTTTTGCCATTTCTTGGGCCGCTCCCGCAGCATATGTAGGTTCCCAGGCCATCAGTCTAATCGGAGAGCTGTAGCTGCCAGCCTACACCAGAGCCACAGCAATGCTGAATCCGAGCCGCGTCTGCAACCTACACCACAGCTCATGGCAACGCCACTGAGCAAGGGCAGGGACCGAACCCGCAACCTCATGGTTCCTAGTCGGATTCGTTAACCACTGCGCCACGACGGGAACTCCGTGCCACACCCTTTGAAAGAACATAATGTAACCTATATGATCTCTACCAGAAGTTTTGCATTCGTAGCCACATTTTATTTTCCTTTCCTGCCATGTTTCTTTTCCTGCTCTTAAATTTTCTCTCTTTTTTTTGGGAGGGGGGTCTTCTTAGGGCCGCACCCATGGCATATGGAGGTTCCCAGGCCAGGGGTCCAATCGGAGCTGCAGCTGCTGGCGTGTGCCACAACCACAGCAGAGCCAGATCCTTAATCCACTGAGCAAGGCCAGGTATGGAACCCACTTCCTTGTGGATATGAGCTGGGTTGGTTACACCTGAGCCATGCCAGGAACCCCCTTTTCATTTTTTTTCTATTTCACTTTCAACCACTTGTCACCTTCCCGTCTTCCTTGTACTCCTTCTCCTTTTAACCATCGTTCCTTTTTTCTCCTGCAGACCTCGATATCATGCATTTTACTGGCACTGTTTATTTTTTAATCTGTCCATTGAAATTGGTCTTCATTTGGTTTTACTAAATCAGTTAATTTTGTAGTGTGGAAGTGGGAATTTCGCAACTTTGGTAAATTTTTAATGTAGAAATAATAATAGACGGGATAGACTGTAACTCTCTTGAAATGTGATACACGGTACAGGGAAAACCAGTAGCAATATTTTTTTATTCTTTCAGTTTTTCAATTACAGTCACCTAAGTTAATAGACAAAGAAGTGTCAAGATTAAACTAAAAACCAGGAGTTCCCGTCGTGGCGCAGTGGTTAACGAATCCGACTAGGAACCATGAGGTTGCGGGTTCGGTCCCTGCCCTTGCTCAGTGGGTTAACAATCTGGCGTTGCCGTGAGCTGTGGTGTAGGTTGCACACGCGGCTCGGATCCCGCGTTGCTGTGGCTCTGGCGTAGGCCGGTGGCTACAGCTCCGATTCAACCCCTAGCCTGGGAACCTCCATATGCCGCGGGAGCGGCCCAAGAAATAGCAACAACAACAACAACAATAAAAAGACAAAAGACAAAAAAAAAAAAAAAATGTAATAAACTAAAAACCAATCTGGTTGGAACTACTTAGAGTGAAAGGCAATGGAGAGAATGAATTATGTTCAGATCATGCCCCTTTTAAAACATCATTTTCTGGAATTCCCGTCATGGCTCAGCAGACTAGTATCCATGAGGATAAAGGTTCAATCCCTGGCCTTGATCAGTGGGTTAGGGATCCAGTGTTGCTGGGAGCTGTGGTGTAGGTCACAGCAACACTGGACCTACTCATCTCGGATCTGGCATTGCTGTGGCTGTGGCTTGGCCATCGGCTACAGCTCCAATTCAGCCCCTAGCCTGGGAACCTCGATACACCGAGGATGCAGCCCTAAAAAGCCCCCCCCCCAAAAAATTAAATAAATAAATCGTCATTTTCTTTGACTTGACTCCTTTATGAGAGTACGTGTCTGTTGTCACCTGCATAGACATGTTTGTGTGTCTGAGATGTGATCCTGAGTATATTCCCTGGATCCGTGAATTCTTTTGCTTCTGTGGTCTTAGAATCAGAAGAGCTCATGCTAACAAATGTGAGTGCGACATTTTGCAATTAAAATAGAATCGCGGTAGATTTTAAAACTATCTCTGTTTGAGATGCGAATTTAACTGTGAAGCGTGAACGTAAAAGTACCTGCTGATGTTTGAATCCCCATGTGCTGCAGAACTACTTGTGTTTGATGTTTTTGTTTTTGTTTTTTCTTCCTAGAGTCTTACGAGAGACACTGCCACTGAAATAGCCATCAATGTGAAGGCCCTATATAATGAAACAGAATCTTTACTAGTTGGCAGGGTTCCTTTGGTAAGGAAAAGAGACAGCGGATGACATGAGGATGGTGGTGCATGTGTGGGTTCTTGCCTTTGTTAGGGAGCATGCATTCGTCCGATTCTAATACAGAAGCAGCCTCTGGCCTCCATCCTTGAGAGCTTCCCTTTTTACCTGGCTCTTGCCCTCAAGCACAGACCTGGCCGACCCCAGGAGCTATGCTTCAGGCTCAAAGGAGTGGCGATTTCCCCTCACTGTGAGTTTATGCAATCCTGCTCTCCGAAGTCAGCTTTGCGAATCTTGAACTTTACAAAGAAGAGCAGACATTTTTCAGGGGCTCATGAACCCTTGAATGCAGAAAAGCAGAGGAAGTCATGGGCTGTGTTCTCGCAGTTAACCTTTGTAGTATGATTGTCACTGTTTTCTAGATGTGCTTAAAAAAAATGATGCTTTCTCGGAGTTCCCGTTGTGGCTCAGTGGTAATGAACCCACCTAGTATCCTTGAGGACGCAGGTTCGATCCCTGGCCTCAGTGGATTAAGGATCTGGTATTGCCATGAGCTGTGGTGTAGGTTGGCAGCTGCAGCTCCACTTTGACCTCTGGCCTGGGAACTTCCATATGCCACGGATGTGGCCCTAAAGAAAAAAGACAAAAAAAAAAAAAAAAAGATACTTTCTAGACTCATTGTTTTAAGAAGAAAATTTCGAGAACTAGGCATATCTAAATTAACTCCAGATTGGTGCTAGAAATCAAATTGAGGCCAAGTCTGAATCTGACCACAGTCCATGGACTTCAATCAGAAGTGCTAGGAATCCATAGACGTTCTGTTTGGTTTGCACAGAGTCCTTGCCTGGTCAGCCTTTCTTCCCTCACCCTGGAAAGGTTCTAGCACGTTGGGTCTTTTCGCCACCTAGTGTCTGATTGTAGATTATTCACACATGCTTTGCAAAGGTAGAAAACCTGGTACGTTAGCTATTTTTTTTCGTCCTTGTGCCAATTTTGATTGATTGATAGGTGATGAACTTAAACTATTTCTCCTTACCGTAATTTTATCTCTTTCTTGTGAAATTGTATACATTTAAATACAAGTGATAGTAAAGTCACAGTATCTGGCACAGGGGGAGAATGGGCACCTAGCTCACGGTAAGTGATTGGTTGGGATTTCTGAGACTATTGCCCTTGGAGCGTCCTTTGCTCTGAGAAGGGAAACTTAAAGGCTGCATGAGATCCATTGGTTTTACCCACTTCCAGGGGAACCTCAAATAGGATTTCCATGGCTACCTCTGCTATGGTCACGAAAAGGAACTTTGAGGAAGAAACACTGGCTCTCTCTTTTGATAAAACCAATGGGAAGACCTTCTTGGCCATTCTTGGCACTTGTGTTACTAGCCAGAATCTTCCTGCTGCTCTTCTAAAATTAGTCCTATGGAAAATCGAGGGAGCTGTGATGTTGGCCCCAAATTTCGGATGAAGCATGTGTATTGCTGTGTGTTATTTGAAATACATTTAAGGTCATTTGAGTGCAAGAACCATAAGTATGGTTTATTCTGTATTTTAGCTGTCTACACTGAACGTACCCATTGTTCCTTGATTAATATTAATCAAGGATGTTACATTGAAGCAGAAGGATCCCCTTCACTTTTCATTCTTCTGTCATGGTCCAATGCAGTGTTTGGCTTGAAATGTATTCCAGTGAACTTTTTAAAAACGTTTGGCAATATTGATATCAAAATTGTCAATCATATTTCAGAGCGACTACATTATACTCTTTATTTTACTGATATGATGAATATGCCAAAAACGTATTGCTTTTGGAAGACATGTGTTCTTATTCAAAAAGGAAAGTGGTAAATTTTATATGAGTGGAGACTGTCTATATTTTTATTAACTCGTAGAAGTGCTAGAAACTTTGAATGACAGAGGGGGGAAAATAATGTTCATAATAAATAAAGTAATATAACGTTCTCTCTGAACTTTCAATTTGAAATCCTGTGGACCTTTATGAAGGTCCACTGCAATTTTAAAGTCATTTATAAAAGTACTGATTAGTTTCTAGAGACCTTAGAAATAGTGTAATCACATTCTCCTGTTTATTGAGGGGGAAACTAAGACTCTTAAAATCAATTCGCCTTCCCTTGGTTGCAGAGTTAGTAACAAGTCAGGACTAGAATTCAGTCTGCTCCTCTTCCGCTGTGTGTAAGAGTGTTTCTTTTACCTGTGTTCATTTATTGAATTTGTAAGTGATGTTTAGTAACTACTGCAAATGAGTGGATAATAGGTGACCAGTTAAATTCTTTTTCAAAGTTCCAAACCCTCTTCCAGGTTTCAAGCCTTTCACTTTGCTCTGATTTGCACAGTAGCAACAGGTTGGTTTGTTTGTTTCTTTTGGGGGCCACCCCGTGGCATATGGGGTCCTGGGCCAAGGATCAGATCTGAGCCCTAGTTGCAACCTAGTCACAGCTTCTTCAAGCCAGATCCTTAACCCACTGTTCCAGGCTGGGGATAGATCTTTTGTCCCCGAGCTCCCAAGATGCCGCTGATCCCATTGCATTATAGCAGGAACTCCTATACAACAGCTTTTTAATCCCAATTTTTTTCTAAGATTCATGTTTTTTTTTTCTTAAGCTTATTATCTTAATTATCCAGGAGATTTTTGTGCCAAGCAGTTCTTACTATATGACATGTTTATGACCAATTTAAAATATGATTATTTGTTCACACAGTGACCTATGTAAATCAGAACGATTTTTGCCACCAACAAGTAGAATAATGCGATGCCTCACTAGGGAAAGCTGGGAAAATAGGCAGATGGATGCAAGGATAGGAAACATAGAGGAAGGGACTTATATAGAAAAAAATAAATAAACACCAAAAGCAATCGTCTTCTCTGTGAAATTCCTAAAGTCACACAAACTACTTATATCATCTTTGGTCAATAAGGATAAATCTTCTCCAGGTTTGCTTAAATGAACTCAATGTAAAATAATTTATTCTTTTTTCTGTATTCTTTTATATTAAAATAAAAACAGCCACAGGAGTTCCCGTTGTGGCTCAGTGGAAACGAATCCAACTAGCATCCATGAGGATGTGGGTTTGATCCCTGGCCTCACTCAGTGGGTTAAGGATCCAGTGTTATCTTGAGCTGTGGTGTAAGTCACAGACACGGCTCAGACCTGGCGTTGCTGTGGCTGTGGCATAGGCTGGCAGCTGCAGCTCTGATGTGACCCCTAGACCCCTCTACATGCCTCTGGTGCAGCCCTAAAAAGCAAAAAACAAACAAACAAACAAAAACAAACCAGCAACAATCTGACCTAGCTCAATAAGAGGTGAGGATGTTTGGTGTGAAAAAATAATGTATTCTCTTTGAGGCTGGTTGCTGAGGCTTGTTTCATTTTTTTTTTTTTTTTTTTAATCTGCTGGTAAATAGCAGTTGGAATCTCCACATGAAGAGCGGGTATCCAACGCCTTACATTCCGTGGAGGTGGAGCTGCAGAAACTAACAGAGATCCCCTGGCTTTATTACATCTTACACCCAAATGAGGATGAGGTATGTAAAATCCACCTGTTTCTTTATCAGTATGTAGGCTGTATGACCATAGAATTCGAATGCATCTTTTGAAAAAGAGATGTTCAGGGGGAGACACATTCGGAACACAGTCATCCCCCCTTATTTGCAAGAAATTCACTGCAAGACCCCAGCAGACGTCTGACACCGCAGATACTACTGAGCCCTAGAAATACTGTGTTTTTTCCTATACATACATGCCTGTGATACAGCTTAATTTGTCAGGCACAGTAAGAGACTAAGAACAATAGCTAATAATAAAATAGAGCAATTATAACAATATACCATAATAAAAGTGATATGAATATGGCCTCTCTCTCAGAATATCTTGTTGCACAAACATAACGCCTTTTCCATATCAGCTGAGTGCTTCACACACACTGTGGCCATAACCTTTGCACTTTGCGGTGCAGCAAGCAAAACCAGCGCCAATTTCTTTTGCCTTCTTCACAATTTCACAGACAGAAGATCTATTCCTACCGTAGATCTTAGCAGCCTCTGCATACGTACGATTTTTTTTCTTTCCTGAAGTCGAGAGCTTTCACCTTTTCATTAAAGGAAGCACTTTACAGCTTCTCATTGGCACCTCCAAATTGCCAGCATCACTCCTCTTGCCCTTTGGGGCTGTTGTTAAGTCAAATAAGAGTGATTCTAACACAAACACTGTGATACCTCGACAGTGGGTCTAATAACCCAGATGGCCACAAAATGACTGGCGGGCAGGAGACCCTGGACAGAAGGATGTTTCCCATCCTTCATGTGCTGGATCAGGATGGCTCAAGATTTCATCTTGCTCCTCGGAACAGCGCACAACGTAAAACCTATGAATTGTTTATGTCTGGACTTTTCCATTTAATATTTTCAGACCGCCATCCACCGCGGGTAACAGAAACCGCGGAAAGCGAATCCACAGGTCAGGGGAGACTCCTGTACACTTTCAAATGCAATCCTCTTGAACCAGTGCAAGAAGGCTTTTGTGTGAACATAGGCATCTGACGGGAATCAGTACATTTTCGGGAGCTGTAACATCGTGAACGTTTTTGGAACAAGTTATCACTTCAACAGTATTTTGTGTCCATAACCTTTTCTCTTCCCTTTGCTGTCAGAGTGGGTTTTTCCTCTCTTACTATCCTGAGAAAATTCTTTTCTTGCTCGACTCAAACAGGAGCCCCCAATGGATTGCACCAAGAGAAACAGCAGAAGTACGGTCTTTCGCATTGTGCCCAAATTCAAAAAGGAAAAGGTTCAGAAGCAGAAGACAAGTTCACAGCCTGGTAGGTGATCCGCACGAGAAGAGAAAGTATAGCATGATGAAAAAAAGAACGTGACACCATTGAGGTGATGAAAATGATCTGAGGCTAGAGTGGTGATCACCGTGCCAGGTAACGAATGTACTACATGCCGCTGAATCGTACACCCTAAGATGGTAAAGTGGTGAATTGCATCTTAGGTTCACTTTACCACACTAAAAAAAAAAATCATGTGGTCCCTAAATTAAGTCCAACTCCAAGTAGACATCTGTAGGCATCATGCACACAAGACTATGAGGTGGAGTTCCCGCTGTGGCTCAGCGAAAACGAATCTGACCAGTAACCATGAGGACGCAGGTTCCGTCCCTGGCCTCGCTCAGCGGGTTAAGGATCCAGCGTTGCCGTGAGCTGTGGTGTAGGTTGCAGCCGTGGCTCGGATCTGGCGTTGCTGTGGCTGTGGTGCAGGCCGGCAGCTGTAGTTCCCATTCAACCCCTAGCCCGGGAACCTCCAAGGACCGTGGGTGTGGCCCTAAAAAGACAGAAAAACAAAAAAAGACTATGAGGTGGTGGCTGTTCACTTCTGCTTTGCTGGGTGAATATCAGTGTCTCTGATATTCTTCAGGTGGTTCTTCAGCAGCCATTCAAGGCTTCTCCCTCGCTTTCCTTCTTCAGAGGACAAAATCTGTGTCCTGCTGATACATGGAAAGTAGAAACTTTTCATTTACTCCTTTAACGTGCTGACTGTATCTTCCACCTTGAGTTATATGTTCTCTTCCTCCTGTTTTAAGGCCGCACGACGCCCTTTCAGCCCCTCGGCAATGACAGCCCCCGCCCCCCCGTGACACTTGCATTCTCAAGCAAAGATTAAACTCTCGCTTGGATGTCCTTTCTAGTTCCCTTGCCGCCTTTCCCACGAGACTAAATGTAACGCGGTACCACTGCTAAAGCACCTTCAGGTTCTGTGCCTATGATGCTGGGTGCCTTTCATAATCGAATCATTTGATAATTCGGAGCTAGCTCTAACCTTACTATTGACCATTGCGGAATGGCTGTTGAAGGGCATTTTAAATCCACACGTGGCAAACAGGCTTTTATTAAGCTAATCGTTGTTGAGTAAAAGGTATAAGAGAGCAATTATCCACGCTGGAAAACAACCACCCACCTAATCTTAGAAAGCAGCATAGACACTTTTTAGATCTTACATGGACTTAACAGTACGTGTATTGATAGCATAATCAGTAAAGGCAGTACTTGAAGCCAGCCAGACTCGAAGCAGAAGTTTATGTAAAATCATACCCGGTGTCAGATTTTACATTTTAATTAGCATTTGTTCCGCATTAAACTATAACGAGTTTCAGGTATGGTCTTAAGGGAGATCATAAGAGTGTATTTAGACCTTATCCTACTGGTCCAAATCATGAGAAGTTTATTTCGATACATCCTGTGTACTTCGGGTGCCTTTAAGGAGGAACTTGACCTAAAGGCAAAGGTACAGACGCACAGCAGTGAATGTCTTCGTACCGTCAGAGCCTCGTGTTGATGGACAGCCTGTCACCTGCATGAGAACAAGCGGAATTGTAGTTTTGTTGAGACAACACCTTGAGCCTCTCCCTTTGCTAGCACTGCCGCTGTACTCTGTTTTGCATCTTCTTTGGCCACCCTTTGCTTTGTAATGCATTGAGCATGTAGAAATTAAGGGGGTTTTGCTCTTTGGTAGTTCAGAAATGGGGCACAGAGGAAGTTGCTGCTTGGCTGGATCTGCTCAATTTGGGAGAGTACAAAGAAATCTTCATCCGTCATGACATCAGAGGGGCTGAACTTTTGCATCTGGAAAGGCGAGATCTTAAGGTATTTCCTTTGTGCTACTCTTCTGCTCTCAAAATTGTTCTTGCAAAACAGACTCCTGTCTCCTGCGCTTTTCTGTCCTGTGCTTATAGCTTGGCTGATGTTATGTGAACATGAAGTAACCTCCGATGCATTGTCCTGTGGTCTGAGTTCCTTGTAAGCTTTTGAAACAAGAATGTCCGCAATTAATTTTTGCGTCAAAGTCATTTTCTGTGGCAGCCAAAGCTTAGCGTGAACTTAGACGTTTTTCTCTGCATCCATTGGTGCGGCTGTTCCTGTGCTAAGACTTCCAACTGGATCATGCTTCCATCAGGTCATTTTATTGGATCAACATGAAAGGTGGTATTTGTTGATGAAGATAACTGAAAATATCAGATAACAGGTTAACAGCTAAAAGTTAATTCAGAATACCAATAACAAAGCCTTTCTAACATAGGGACATAGATGAGAGACTCACAGCAGTGGCTACTAAGAGTCCTATGGCTTGGTTCTATTTTTTTTTTTTTTTTTCCGTTTGTTTTTAAGGCCGTTACCCGAGGCACATGGAGGTTCCCAGGCTAGGGGTCTAATCAGAGGTGTAGCTACCGGCCTACGCCACAGCCACAGCACCACCAGATCCAAGCCACGTCTGCAACATACACCACAGTTCATGGCAACGCCAGATCCTTAACCCACTGAGTGAGGCCAGGGATTGAACCCACAACCTCATGGTTCCTGTTTGGATTCGTTTCCGCTGCGCCACAACAGGAACTCCTGGTTCTATTTCTAAATTGGCCTTTGAGAGGTCACATGAACAATGAGACAAGTAAGTTCAAATTTCCTTCCCATGACTTATTACTAAAATTCTATTCTTCTCAAAAATACATTTCTTATTTTCTTTAGTAAAGGAAGTAAACATTATGCTCAGAGCCTATTTGTCTTTTATGACAGGGAAGGCAAATTATTAACTCATGGTCCATAGCAATTCCTGATGATTCGTTGAGTGGAGCCTCAACAATAGAAATGGCCAGCATAACCTGTTCTGTCCAGAGTCAGAAACAGGATTTTGTCATGTTATATTTTCTCACCACATATTGCCATTTAAAAGTTCCAAGACTGATGCATAAGCAAGTGACAAAGCCGTCAATGTTTGCAGGATTGATTCCTCTCCCGTAGACCAGGTTCTAAAATGCATGGAATTTTGAGACAGTGAATTCCTAAGTTCACGAACAGCTGTGCCCTTATCTACAAATACATTAGTAGAAATCTTTGATCTCATAATGGATAATATATAGATTTTTATAAAGCAAAGCCATACACTTCTAGCACACCAAAAGTAGACACCACTCATACCTAAACATTTTTACCCAGAATACTAATAAAATAATAAATGAACTAATGACCTTAGTTGAGAGTCCCAAATCCAGAGCATAGCAACATACACGGTGTTAAGAGTTCATAAAGTAAAAATTGACTTCAAAACTTGAAATGAAGGAAGTTCCCATTGTGGCTCAGCAGGTTATGAACCTGACTAGTATCCATGAGTATGCGGGTTCCATCCCTGGCCTCGCTCAATGGGTTAAGGATCCAGCATTGCCATGAGCTGTGGTGCAGGTCGCAGATGAGGCTCAGACCCAGCATGGCTGTGGCTCTGACGTTGGCCGGCAGCTGTAGCTCCGATTTGACCCCTAGCCTGGGAACTTCCACATGCTACAGTGTGGCCCTAAAAAGCAAAAAAAAAAAAAAAAAAAAAAAAAACCACCACCACCAACAAAAAAAACTTGAATACCTACAAAAAAATGCAGAGGATCGTTACATTTAACATCTTTTGTGCAGCTTCTGCTATCCTAGGCAGCAATATTTATTAAGTAGCTGCTTATTAATATACTATGCCAGCTTCTCTAGGTAGCATCTGCCCTCTAGAAGTTTGCATTTTATTTGCCATAAATAAGCATACACTTGGAGTTTCTACTGCAGTGCAATGGGATCAGTGATATCTCTGTAAGCACCAGCACATGGATTCAGTCGCTGGCCAGGTACAGGGGATTAAGGATCCAGTGTTGCTGGAATTGCGGTGTAGGTCGAAACTGTAGTTCAAATCTGACCCCTGGCCCGGGAGCTCCAGATGCTGTGGGGCAGCCAAAAAAAAAAAAAAAAAAAAAAAAAAATTAGCATACATTCAAGGCAAAGATTGTGTGTATGAACATATATGTGTATGTTCATACAAACATATAAAACATATGAATAGATGCAAACTAGTGCCTTTGGAGTGGATAAGCAATGAGATCCTGCTGTCTAGCACAGGGAACTGTATCTAGTCACTTGTGATGGAGCGTGATGGAGGATAATGTGAGAAAAAAGAATGTATATATATGTGTGTGTGTGACTGTGTCACTTTTCTGTACAGTAGAAAATTGACAGGACCCTATAAACCAAGTATAATGGAAAAAAAGAAAAATCTTTTAAAAAATTAAAAAAAATAAAATCAGTGGACCCATGCTCAAAATAAAATTAAAAAGTTAGGAGTTCCTGTCGTGGCGCAGTGGTTAACGAATCCGACTAGGAACCATGAGGTTGCGGGTTCGGTCCCTGGCCTTGCTCAGTGGGTTAACGATCCGGCGTTGCCGTGAGCTGTGGTGTAGGTTGCAGACGCGGCTCGGATCCCATGTTACTGTGGCTCTGGCGTAGGCCAGTGGCTACAGCTCCGATTGGACCCCTAGCCTGGGAACCTCCATATGCCGCAGGAGCGGCCCAAGAAATAGCAAAAAGACAAAAAAAAAAAAAAAAAAAAAAAAATTTAAAAGTTAAACATAGGAATATGCACAATGAGTGAAGCAGATATTTGCAGAATGAAAAACCAAAGCTCCCACATAAACATTAGACCTATAGGACCTGGATGGAAGGAAAAAGAGAGTAAAAGGGAGATGATTATGAATTACTTTAGAGGAGTTCCCATTGTAGCTCAGCAGGTTAGGAACTAGGATCCATAAGGATGCCGGTTCAATCCCTGGCCTCGCTCAGTGGGTTCCGGATCTGGCATTGCCATGAGCTGTGGTGTAGGTCCCAGACATATTGTATGGTGTGGCTGGGGCTGTGGTGTAGGCTGGCAGCTGCAGCTCCCACGTAAAAATCGAAGTGTTTTTATTTTTAATGCAAATTCCATTCTTTCCCTTAAAACTTCTTTCAGAAATTTGTACCGACGTAGTCTGCTTTAACTCTTTTGGTTCTAAAACAGGCTGTGGGGCAGTGGCAAGAAGGTAATTTTACAGAAAGAGCCTTCAGGAGAGCAAAGCCAAGCTCGAGACCGAGCTGTCCTTGTTCTCTGCGGTTGTTAATTGTAGGAGGGAGCAGATGCTTCAGAATCAAGTCTCTAAGCATTGGGGAAGGGTTACCTACCCCCTAGGCAATCTCATCCATTCCTCTGGCTTCAGATACTGGCTGTGCATCCATCAGTGGTTCAGAAGGTTCTGTCTCCAGCCCCGACCTCATGTATCTGCAAACCTTAGGATTGTATCACCAACCTTTCTCGCTACTCGGCTGTCACCCAAAGATGTCAGTCTTAACACGTCCTAAACCAAGCTTTTGCTCTCCTGTCCTCCTCCCATTCTGCCCCTTCTCCAGGATTCTCCATCCTAGTAACTCAGGCAGCCGAACCAGAGAAACCCAAGGTCCTGTTCCGCGCCTTCCTCTTCCTCATCCTTTCCCCCCTGACTCATTAAACCCATCACCAAGCCAGTCTGATTTTCACCTCCATCCGTTTCTCTTTCTCCTGTCCACTGTCCTTACTCAGTGGCTTCCTCACTGGCCCTTCTAGTGGCCCTCTTGCCCTCTCCTGTCCATTACCCGCATCGTAACCAGAGCCATATTTCAGCATCCCGTATGTCACTTGTCTGCTGAGAACCTTTCCGTACCTTCTTCCCATTTCAGTTAGAATAAAATCAGTGGACCCGTGCTCAAATCAGTGGACCCACCTCCGTGGGATGCCTACAGGTTCTGCCTCTGTAATCAGCCTGCTGTGGGATAGCTGGCCCTTGCTGGGCTGTACCCTTTCTACCCCAGCCTTATTTCATTTGCTTAAAAATACTAACTCCTCTCACCCTGGGAGTGTACCCTCCTACGGTACGCTTCTCCTCCTGCGTGCCACCCAGGTCACTCCTGCTCAGATCCTGGCTCGGGTCTTACTTCTCACCAACACAGCTAGAGGCAGCAGGGTGACCGTCTAAAGGTAGGACAGGGAAATAGTTCTCATGTGCTTTAACAGACAAATAAACCAATGGCATTATTTGACCCCCACCCCCACCCCATCCCCACCCCCGGAAGGCAGTAGGAAAAGTGAGGGACACCAAAGAAAATGGTAAAGACCCAGGGTCTTTGGTTGGTTGGTTTTTCATGTTTTCCACTTGCAAAGTTGTACACGTTGCATGGAGAACGATAGCAATATCCGCAAAGCCTGTCTCTGCAAAGTTAAATCTATGCGTCCAAAGGAAGAAAAGACCAACATTAAAGAATGTGATAGGAGTTCCTGTCATGGCGCAGTGGTTAACGAATCCGACTAGGAACCATGAGGTTGCGGGTTCGGTCCCTGGCCTTGCTCAGTGGGTTAACGATCCGGCGTTGCCGTGAGCTGTGGTGTAGGTTGCAGACGCGGCTCGGATCCCGAGTTGCTGTGGCTCTGGCGTAGGCCGGTGGCTACAGCTCCGATTCGACCCCTAGCCTGGGAACCTCCATATGCCGCTTGAGCGGCCCAAGAAATAGCAACAACAACAACAACAACAAAAAGACAAAAAAAACAAACAAACAAAAAAAAAGAATGTGATAAAAAGAGATAAAGAAACAGAACAAACGTCACGGCGTGACTTTATCACAGCCTAACTGCAAGTATCGAACTCACACTAAAGAAAATACAGCTAAGATGTTAGTGTAACTCTAGGAAAAACATTCATCTCTTGACACTAAAATAACTCTGAGTAGA
Source organism: Sus scrofa (assembly GCF_054392235.1). NCBI lineage: Eukaryota > Metazoa > Chordata > Mammalia > Artiodactyla > Suidae > Sus > Sus scrofa. The sequence continues at coordinate 25,254,475 of NC_139393.1, read as the reverse complement.
GTATACGTCTCTCAAAGAACTTATTTTTTTGTTCTTTTTTCTTTTTCTTTTTCTTTTTTTTTTTTTTTTTTTGCCACCCCTGCGACACATGGAAGTTCCCAGGCCAGCTGTGACCTATGCCATAGCTATGGCAACATCAGATCTTTAACCCACTGCGAGGGGCTGGGGATCAAACCGGCCCCTCTACAGCAACCTGAGTTGCATTAACTGGGATCCTTAACCATTGCACCGCAGCAGGAACTCCTCCAAGAACTTTTTATTCTTGAGAATACAATGTACATATGGCCTAAAATGCAATGTTAAATTGAATATTAATATTACATTTCTTAATCAGTAACTATGCTATCACAAAGCATAAAGAATATTGAAATAGGGAGTTCCCGTCGTGGTGCAGTGGTTAACGAATCCGGCTAGGAACCATGAGGTTGCGGGTTTGGTCCCTGCCCTTGCTCAGTGGGTTAACGATCCGGCATTGCCGTGAGCTGTGGTGTAGGTTGCAGACGCGGCTCGGATCCTGCGTTGCTGTGGCTCTGGTGTAGGCCGGTGGCTACAGCTCCGATTCAACCCCTAGCCTGGGAACCTCCACATGCCGCGGGAGCGGCCCAAGAAATAGCAACAACAACAAAAGACAAAAAAAAAAAAAAAAAAGACAAAAAGACCAAAAAAAAAAAAGAATATTGAAATAGTCCACGTAAATCAAAGAATCTAAACGCCACCATAAAAGCATTTACATTCATAGCTTCCTCAAGGGTTTGGCCTTGCTTCTAAGTTTGCTGTTTTAGCACATACTCAAGAAATGTATAATTGTGGAGTTCCCATCATGGCACAGCAGAAATGAATCTGACTAGGAACCATGAGGTTGCAGGTTCGATCCCTTGCTTCGCTCAGTGGGTTAAGGATCCAGTGTTGCTGTGAGCTGCAGTGTAGGTCACAGACGTGGCTCGGATCTGGCGTTGCTGTGGCTGTGGTGTAGGCCAGCGGCTGTAGTTCTGATTAGACCCCAGCCTCAGAACCTCTGTATGCCGTGGGTGCGATCCTAAAAAGACAAAGAAAAAAAAAAAAAGACCAAAAAAAAAAAAAAGAAATATGTAATTGTGGATGACCTGGTGTCATATGAACAAATATTTTCCAGGGTCAGTTACATATTGTAAAAATGTTTCCCTGAAATTATTCCAAGTTTGAAAAGAGCACTGGCTGTGGAAGGAGTATTTTCCAAAAGGATTCAGGAGCCACCAGTGGCATTTCTGCTATAGAATCAAAGAGCTCATAAAGTATATGGGGCAGGGTGGGGAGAAAGAGAGAGAGAGAGAGTGTTTGTGTGTGTTATTTTCTCAGACAAATAATCTTGTGGTACCTTATAATCCTGTTTTCCAGGCTGCTTTGGAAATTACCTTTTTACAAGTTTTCAAATATTTCACACTCTCTGTTTTGGGAAGAAGTTATTTGACTTCCTGTATTGGCAAATTGATTGTGCCCTTTATGCTTAAGAAAACTATAGGGAGCTATAGTTCCTGTTGTAGCTCAGTGGTAGTGAACTCAACTAGTATCCCTGAGGATGCAGGTTTGATCCCTGGCCTCCCTCAGTGGGTGAGCTGTGGTGTAGGTCGCAGATGCGGCTCAGATCCCCCATTGCTTATGGCTGCGGTGTAGGCTGGGAGCTACAGCTCCCATTGGACCCTTAGCCTGGGAACCTCCTTATGCCTCGAGTGTGACCATAAAAAAAAAAAAAAAAAAAAAAAAGGACAAGAAAAAAGAGTTTCAGACGGTATTTTTTTCACTAATTAATAATTTTTAATGTCCGTTTTTTTAATACACTTACTTTTCTAACTTTCATTTCCTGAATCATTGACTATAAGCCAAAAAGAATGAACTGAGTGCTAACTATGTTATTTGTTAAAGTATTTTATCTTCAGTTTTTGCTTGTCAATAAACTTCTTTCTTTCTTTTTCCTTTCCCTACCTTTCTTTCTTTTTTTTTTTTTTTATTTTTATTAATAGGACCTGGGGATACCGAAAGTGGGTCATGTGAAGCGAATTCTCCAGGGAATTAAAGAGCTTGGAAGGAGCACTCCCCAGTCTGAGGTGTAATCATATTGGTGCTATTCCTTGGAAGGGAAGTGATTGCGACTCAATACAAAGTCCTTGGGAGCCACTGGCTGTTCTGGTAGTTTCTGCCCAGAGAAGTAAGCACCACTGAGGCACCTCGATGGCTTGATATTTTGATGCAGGTGAACATTTTGATTTGTGGTATCGGAAAATATTTTTTTGTGCCAAAAAAATATATTCCACAAAGCCATTTTCTTATTGTGCAAACCTGACATGTTCAAATATGCTCATATGAGTAAAAAGGTAACAGGGAGCTGAGACCATTGACTTGGCTAAAAGGTGGAATTGCAAAATGTTTACTTTCTTTTAACCTGGTCAGATGGAATGTTCTTACTGTGCAACCACATGACAGTATGAGACTAAAACTTCTTGGGTTTAATTACTGGAGGCATTGGCTTCTCTCTTCAAATCATTGGCTAGAAGACTTAAGATGTAAATTAAGCTGTGGTTTGAATTGGCATCACCTCAGATTCTTAGCACTCAGTGGTCAGAGAGTTTGGTCAATACCCCTCAAATACTATGAATGAATGCACATCTTAATGCACGGTGTTCCTGCCTGAATTGTCTTTTCTGTTTCTTGCATGTCACATTTAATACGGTAACACTTAGTTTTAATGTCAGCTTTAATGGAATTTAATTTATTACTACCTAAGAACCTTTGGGTTGGCTAAAGTCACTCTTCTGTTCTTTGTTGTGGAGTTTTGCATAAACACTCTAAGAATTTGTGAACATGTGTCTGTGCCCTCATCAACAAATGATAGATAGCTTATCAAGCCAATTTTATACCAACCTACCACACACCGTAGGTGTGCACATGAAAATTCTCTGGATATTTTCATGGAATCACATGTTCTGTTGCCTCACAAAACTTACTATAGCTTTCCAAACCAAAATTCCCCAAATCTGTTCTTATTTGTCATTTCAATGTAACGATTATTTAATACTCTGTTTGCATCTATGATACAGCAGACTCTTGACATCCAGGAATTTCCCCAAGGTCTCAACTGGGATTTGTATACTGACTGGTCACCCAGGCTTACCCACCAGCTAAAGGGACTCCTGACCTGGACTTTCCCAAACTGAGATTTCACTATTTCCTTTTAAGGGCTTTCCATTATTATCATTATTATCTGACTTAATTCTTGTTCCCTATCAGGTGGATATTATTTCCCTTTTTCTAAACCTCTACTTTAGTGTAGCTCATGAGAAGTCAAAATTACAATGATGAAAATCTTTGAGGAGTTCCTGTCGTGGCTCAGTGGTTAACAAACCCAACTAGTATCCATCAGGGCCAAGGGTGTGGCCTTCAAAAGACAAAAGACAAAAAAAAAAAAAAAATCTTCAAAAGCCAACGGCATACATATCAAAAAGTCACAGAAATATCCTTTAATAAACTTTCTTTAGGCATTCTATACCAAAAAAATTAATTATGATATTTGAAAACCTTCTCTACGAGAGAAATAAACAGGGTACTGACCCAGTGGTGACAATTTTCATAAAGTAGCTTTCTAGATAGGTGCTTAATAGATATCCATGCACACACACATATATTTACATATACACATGTACGTGTAATACACACATAAACACATATTTACATTCACACTTGCATGTATGTAATCTGAAATATACTCTCATTGATATTTTCTAGACGTTTATTTGTCAAAGGAAGAGAAATATTGATGGGAAAACACTTGAAAGGAGCTGTCGTCAGACACATAATTTAATTATATCCAAAGAGGTTAAATCTTTGACACTTGATTCTTATTTATAACTTGGGCATTTACTAGCAAAATCACAAAATTTGGATATCTTACAAATAAATGTCCATGGGCTCCTGACCAAGCGTGGCCTGACTCTATATTTTACCAAAGTTGTGAATAAATGAGAATTTTCCAGAGTGAATTGCATCAAGTAGCTTAAAAGAGCAAAGAGCTACTCATTTAATTGTTTTAATGTTATCCCCCCTTGGGACATCAAAAGTCTTCTTTTCCAGTCCCTTTTTAGTGTCCCCCGCCCCTGCAAAATGTTCCCCACTCTTTCAAGCATTTCCCTGTGAAATCAAAATCAGTAGGTGGTCCGGGGTTCTCACAACTCTCCTGAGACCACAGAACCCTGTCCAGCTCCACTGCAAAAAAAAATAAAATAAAATTTTAAAAAAAAGGGAAGGGTGGAGGTAGGAGGCAAGGAACCCTAGGAAAGAATGAATTACTACAAAAATCTTTATTGCTTTTTCCCTCCCCCCAGATTCCCCTTTGCAGATAGAAAAGAGTCTCACGTTATCACGTGTTCAGAATGTAAGAGGATGTAAAGGATTGGATTCTTTAGTTGATGTTGCCTCTTTCACTCTTCCGTAGCATCTCTTAGGTACATACAATGAATCTCAGCGAAGGGAATCTTTAGCTAGCATTTTCCTGCAAAGGGCTTTTGGATGGGGGAAATCCTTTACAATGACAATTTAGATATCCTGTTGGTTAGATAGAGCATCCTTCCCCGTGGGCATTGCCTGTGCTTGGCTGCGTAGGACCCCAAGGACGTCCCGCAGACCTGTTTACCACGTGGGTAGCCTCGACACCTCCGCGGGCCCCTGCCAGGCTCACAGAGGAAGCAGCTTGAGGTTGCAATAGAAGTAGGAAGACCTTCTCCGTGGGACCTGACCGCACCTCTGCAGTGTGATCACACCTCTGGGGGGTGCTAGGCTTCTCTGCCCTGGTCCACACCTCGGCTGAGATGAGAAGCTCAAGCCTGGTCCTGATTGCCCAGCTGTACTTGCGCCTTTCCTTCCATCCCAGCCCATGTCCACCTTCTTTCATGTTCCATCGCTTCCCATTTTCCTGAGGAACAGCTTGCTTTTCACGAAGGAAAGGGTCAGGGTCAGGCCGGAATGAAAGTTTGCAGTACTCAATTTTTCTCTTCCGTGTGTCTTTCCACCTTACGTTCTGAGTTTCTTTCTTATGTCCTGGCTTCCCAGTTTTCCTCATGCCCACGGCAGGGATGGCTGCTCCCATTCTCACTGCCCTGTGCTACCCTTTCCTCCTCAGCTGTCCCACCACAAAATAACTCCTTTTCTCCCACCCCACCTTGGCCCCCATTGGGGGTCATCTGGCCACGTGTTCAGAAGGAAAACAGTTTCAGTAAATTGATTGCACAGTTGACAATCAGAAAAGGAACCTTGCTGATTTAAATGAATGGGTGGATTAGATCATTAGGGGACTGAGTCTTGTATTGTTCTGGCTTAGAAGAGGTGACCCGTGAATGTTGAGATTTGCACTTTCGTATCTTGTAGCCACTAGCTCCATCTGCCTGTTTCCATTCATTTCATTAGAAATTTCATTTCTCGTTTGCACTAGCCACATTTCACGTGCTCATTAACCATGCTGACTAGTGCCATCATTGCCAAGATTGTACTGGATGGCACTGCTCTGCATCATTGCTACTCAGCGTGTGGTCCACGGAGCTGCAGCATCTGTATCACCTTGGAACTTAGACACATGCAGACTCCCCCGCTGACCTCCTGAGTCAAAATCTTCCTTTTCATAAGCTTCGTCAAGTGATTAGCACTGGCCTAGATGCATTTTATCTGTCCTAGGTAGGGAGGGATCAAAAGTCTTCAGGCATCCTCAAAATCGCCTATTCCCCAGCCCACTGTTTCCTGTCCCTTCTCCAGCTCATCCTAGAAATGACCTGAAACTCATGCATCACCCAGCTGAGTTTTCTTCTCAGCCCTTATCCCTAATTCGGGTTCTAGATGGGCTCCACCTACCCAGGATATATATTGGTTCTATTTAGGTAGGGAAGGCGTGGAACGCAGGAAATTGGCCACCACGGCTGGCCTCTCTCCAGCCCCTCCCCCCACACCTAAGTCACTTACAGTCTGCATCTGCTCAGTTTGTGGCTCGTGTGACATTCTCATTTGTCCACAACTTAAGTCACAGGGAACATTTCGGAAGAATGTGTCCTGAGTTAGGTAAAGACCGGGTCAGTTGCCAACAACTTGCACTTTTCACTTCCTCTTATCAGTTGATTATTCTATTGGCCTAGTTTATGCTTGAGGACACAGAGCAGCACACAGACATTAAATGAATCATTAGGCATGAAAAAAAATGAGAGAGAAAGAGACTCAAAATGATTACAAGTAAAGCAAATGTTTCATTAAAGCCCCCAAAGAAGGCATGTTTTAATCAACTAAAATCTCACTTTTTATTATGCTAACTTAGCCTGATTTTCAGATAGTCAATAATTCCTTAAGATAGTGCTTGAAAAATAATGTATTCTTGACTCTCAAAACACCAATTATTTAATTCCATAATTAGAGCTTTCCCAATGACATATGCTCAATAATCCTTTCTTTAATTTTCACATAGCGATAGAATTTACCAACACATTACTGCCTAGAGGTTCGTGAGCCAATTTTAATGAATAAAAAGGCCAGTACTTTAGTCTCCCCAGAAGTTATGTTTAACAGGAATTGAAGAAGGAAATATTCATGCAAAGCTATGACTTAGAAAATTAGAATAAAAACCTCTCTAATCATTTCTAGAGTGAATTATCCAACGGGGCTGACAACGCCGTGGACTTTTATGTTGTACAGATGTGAATTCTTCAATGATAGCTCTTTTCATTAAGCTGTAAAAACATGACATCTCTCAACCTCGAGATCTAGGATCTCTCCTGCTCCCTCTTCTGAAATGAGCTTATCTTACATTTTTCAGATGCAAGTTGGATAAAACGGGGGTTGGAGATTAATGATGTAAGTGGCAGTTCTTTAAATCAGCTGAAAAGCATGAGGAATGAAGAGTCCTCAATACTAACTATTGGTCAAAGCTTCCCAAGTGGTTTTAAGTTTGGCTGCTTTTCCTCTCACTGCCCCATGCCAAGTGCCACGGGGCTGGGACCTATCTGTGCTATGGCACCTCCCCAGTGTCTTGTATAGCAGTCTCTGTGTCCGATGGGTCAAGTATTGCCTTTGCAATAGGATGCTTTCCTAAAGAAACAGTCAAGGAGTTCCCATCGTGGCTCAGTGGTTAACGAATCCGACTAGGAACCATGAGGTTGCAGGTTCGATCCCTCACCTCGCTCAGTGGGTTAAGGCTCCGGCATTGCCATGAGTTGTGGTGTAGGTCACAGACGCGGCTTGGATCCAGCGTTGCTGTGGCTGTGGTGTAGGCCGGCAGCTACAGCTCCGATTGGACTCCTAGCCTGGGAACCTCCATATGCCACAGGTGTGGCCCTAGAAAAAGACCAAAAAAGACAAAAAGAAAAAGAAACAGTCAAAACTTTGAAGAGGCAGTTGTTACTGGTTTTTATCATACGCAAAGCATTCATTTTTTCTTTATTTCCTCCAAGTTTTGTTGAGAGGCATTTCTGTTAGAATAAAAAGTTATACCGGTTTATCATTATAGAGAACAGAGAGATAAAAGACAGCTGGACTGTATCTATTTGTATACTTCTTTCTGTTATTTCAGGAAAAGAAGTTTCACAGAGTAACCCAGGCTGCATTAAACTCAGTCATGATGTTTAAGAAAAACCCTGTATTACTAATATAGGTGAACGACTTAATTCCTTTTATGTAATTAAGATCCTATTTACATATATTTATATCCTCTCTCTTCGTTTTTTATGCACTTCCAAGTTTTGTTGGAAAAATAGAAACCAAGCTATTACTTAAAAGTTAGAAAAACACATACAGTGTTTCATTGTAGCTACAAGTTATTCATTGTATAGGGATTTGGATATTTCATAGAACTGCATTTCAGGAGTAAATTAACCAAATTTAAAGAAGTGTAGGATGACTCTTTAAATGGATTAAAATACATTTCATGTTCAGTTGATAAGGTCATTGAAGTGGGATAATGCAGTTAGATAGACAAGCTAAAAAGGAAAACGAATATATTTTGTGATCCTTAACTGTTTCATTGCACTATTCTTTACTGCAGCTTAGCCATATATATTTCTATATTCTGAGTATTAAGCTGATATGTAGCTAAAGATTTCCTACAGTTCTGGTAACTGGTAACTAGTGCTGTGGAAGGTTTTGGTGTTGTAACATTCCCCATGTTGTGAGTTATATATTGTATATGAAAGATGACTAATAAATTGGAGTAATATATTTATCTAGAGCTGGGAAAATATGCTAATTATTTTCAAATCTTCAAGTAAGATGTATTGAATTTTTTCTTCCTCTTAAGTGAGATGAAAGTCTCCCTTTTAGGTTAAAATGGCTATTTATACAACAGGTGTCTCCTTTTACTGGTTTTATTAATGTTCGTATTAAAATGTTTCTTATCTTTTTATACCAAAACCCCGATCACGCTGGTGACGCAAACTGCCACGATGTATTTTAGTTTGCAGGACTTTTGGCAGGCAAAATATTTAATAACAAACCAGCTTTGTATATTTTATGGCTTGGGGGGCAAGAATTTTACCTTTGAATCTCTATATGAGGCAGTGCTCTTATCAGCAAAGTCAGTAAAAGACAGTGTTACTTACAATCATCAGTAGAAGGTTTTTACAAGTTGTATAAATCAGTGCATTTATTTATTATGTCGTGAAATTTAACCTTTCTACAAAATGCATATTCTAGCTCTTTTTTTTGTTACTGCTGTTGCTTTGAGTGTAATAGCTCTGTTCATGATTCTGCTTGTGTACTTGAAGTACTCATTTCTGTCAAACAGATGCCCAGTTTTTTTCCATGTAAAAAAATGGTATTCTTTACTGTCAGAGGTAACTGCAAAGTAATAGTTTATTAGGACTTTGTTAAAACATAATTTTCATGGTTAAAATAAATACCGAAAAAAGGCATACTAGCCAAATTGAAATGACCCATCTTGAGAATTTAATGTAGTCAGGGAAGTCATGCCATATTTTGCCAATGTATGTTTTATCTTCAAGTCAGAACTTCTTTTCTGTGATAAATTTTCAATTTTTGTTGTAAAAGAGATCTCCGTGATTTTACTGCCAATATGACCTTCAAATCAACATTAAGAATTTTGAGGGAGTTCCCCCGTAACCTAGCAGTTAAGGATGCGGGGTCATCACTGCTATGGCGCATGTTCAGCCCCTGACCTGGGAACTTCTACAAGCCTCAGGCATGGCTAAAAAGAAAAAAAAAAAAAATCTCAAACCCTCCAGATTTCACATACCTCTAGCTCTAGGTTGTTTCCAGGTGTATATTTTTCACATTTGACTCTGGGATGCTCGCTTCAGCGTGCGCAGGAGGGATGGTGGTTTATCTGCTTTGTTTCTCCATTAATTCAATAGGATTGTAATTGGGTTTGGAAATATTTCTGTTTCAAACTCTTCTCTAGTCAACTTTTTAACAACTGAACATTGAAAACATGATAGCCCAACATACCACACAGAATAAAGTCATATGCTTTCAAGGAAGACAAATAACTGTTCTGACTTACCATCGGGTACCAAAGAAATCACTTTAACCAGCCCTACATTCGACCATTTTATTGTTGTTCAGTGTAAGCAGTAGATGAATTCTAAACCGCTTAAGAACTGTAGTCGATTAAGAATTAATTCCCTGTGATTGTAAAGACATAGGTTTTGGGAGTTCTCTGATGGCCTAGCAGGTTGAGGCTCCTGTGTTCTCACTGCTGTGGCTCTGGTTGCTGCTGTGCAGCGTAGGTTCAGTCCCTGGCCCAGGAATTCCCACAGACTGCCTGTGTGGCAAAAAAGAAAAAAAAAATACAAAACAAAAAATTAAAGACATGGGTTTCATCTTAAATTTACTGTTGCACGAGCCACTCCGGAAGACACGAAAAAAGAAAATATATGGGAAACATTATATGGAAATTAAAGGACAAAGGAGCTTAGGAATTTGGGAAAGACTTGGAAATGAAGAGTCTACACATAGGCATCTTTCCGCTTATGGAAATGCAAAACGTGTGTGAGATGTGTGGTGGGCACAATCACAAAAACAAAAAAGTGTCACACTGGGAAAGTCTAGGATTGTGTCTGTATCTATTCAAATACAAACAAACAAACAAAAAAAAACCCAGCAACAACAGTGAGTTTAGGGAGTGCATCCTACTGCTGAAATTTAGAAGTCCGTGAGGGAAACAGTTCGGCTGTCCTGATCATTTGTGTTTAGTACACAAGGCGTATTTTCTCAACTCCAGTGGGTGCTATAGGGAGAACTCAGAAGGGCCTCACCAACTTCCCCACAAAAGAACTCTGGTAAAAGTAGGTGAAACCAGACCATACAGAGTCAACATTCTCACAAACCTTCTAAGCGTTGACGTTTGGTAGCAAGGATGGTTGGTCCTTTGATTTGAAACAACCAAAAAAATCTTCAAATTTACAGTATTATAAATAGCTGAATTCGGTGATTCTGGAGAATATGGTTTTAGGTGTATTGGGTTCCACAGCAGACGAGGGCAACAACGGCTCCGTGAGGCCCTTCTAGAAGCTCCGCATTTTAGTGCCTTGCTTTCCCTCATTGGAAATGGCACAGTCTCATCAATTATAAATTCTTGGTCATTTTTCTTTAATGAAAGGAACTCTAAGTGTAAATCATACCTAAATTTTCAACTTCCTTTCCCACTGTCATTTTAGATCTGAAGCAAGACTTCCCAGACTACCACATGAAAAGTCAAAGTCCAAAGTAATATCCCTCACTATTCATTTTAAAAATGACAGTGAAGTTACATTAGTATTATCTGCACTGAGTAGGTTATGGGTATTTGCATCTGTGGACTGCAAGTTCTTAATTATTTTAGGATAGGCTAAAAACTCATTTCCAAAATCTTCCAAAATTTAGAGTAATTCAATATTTTTATTTGAATATTTTACCCAGATGACCATTTTATAGCAGGGAATATATATATATTATATATAATAAGTATATTATTTTTAAGCTATATATATATATTATATATATTGTTTTTTAAACTAAGACCATCTCAACTTTTCTTAGATTAGCTCCCCGGTGAGAAAAATGTCTTTAAGTCACTGTTTTTTAAAAAAGGAATACCAGACTCTTCTACCTTGTTTGATCCTGTGATGTCGCTTACTCTCTATACCAAGTGAATTCTGAATGGTCTCATTACTGGTTTGACCCGAAACATGGGTGGCTACCTACAGTCTCTGGTTATGGAGGGGTACTCTCATGCAGACTACCTGCAGAAATTCCTGTAAAGAACCTTAGCTAGAGGTTGTCATAATGGAAATCAGAGTACAGTGAAGAGAAGGAAATTAGAATAATCTAGCTAAAAGGATTAAATATAAATGAGGGGGAGATGAATATTGACTTTATTTTTACCAGATGTTTGAATTCCGTCCCTCTCTGACCCTTGACTTAAAGATGTCTTGCCACATCTGGTCTTTATTCTAACATAATACAATAAACTGGAGCTCCTGCCGCATCCCCCTCCTCTAAAAATGCTGGAAGTGTAAGAGCATATAAGCTGCGTGACATAAGGGAAAAGGCTGAATCAGAACTCACTTACATGTGTTTTGATCCGTCTTAGTGACACAACTCAAGTGTTTACAATAACCGGTCTCTGACTGCTGATTCCACCATGATTTGGTACCATGACGAGGAGAAATTATTTTTCTGGCAGTTCGTTTCCCACGATGACCTGATATACAGATGACCGTAGTATAATTAAAATTAATTATAATTTTAATGAGAACCTGCCCTGTTGACAGATTCCCATTGTGCCGCAGTTTTTTAACATACATTATGATGAGGATGAAAGAACTGCAAACTCGAGCGGTTCTTTTGTTTCTGCGCCTCCTTTTACTTGAAAAGCTTTCAGAAGGCTTTTGAGAGATGACACAGTTCTCATAGCAACATTATGTGATTCTCTTCTTCTGCCAAGAAACTCATAAGCTGAAATATGGAACAAAACAAATGTCTAACCTGATCTTGGTTTTGGATTATGGAAGGCAAAGCATTTTCTATATCAAAGTTGCATATTTCATTTTTTTGTCCATCTCAGAAATCGAATCGGCATTTTATATTCTATTTCTAATTAGTTGCAGTGAAGCAAAGCCATAATCCTACTTTCTTTATCAGTACAAACCTTCACCATTTCTCCCGCATATGCTTTCGCCATAGTTTTTCGGCAACAAGTTTGCTTAATTCATTCTCCCCTACCTCTAGTCCGTCTTGCACATGATTGACAGAATGGTCTTTTTTTTTTTTTTTTTATGGCCATACCCGCAGCATATGGAAGTTCCCAGGCTAGAGGTCTAATTGAAACTGCAGCTGCCAGCCTACACCACAGCCGCAGCCACAGCCACAGCAACACGGGATCAGAGCTGCATCTGCCACCTACACTGCAGCTCATGGCAACTCCAGCTCTGGATCCTTAACCAGAGCAGAGCGGGGCCAAGGATCAAACCTGCATCCTCGCAGATGCTAGTCAGGTTCATTACTGCTGAGCCACATGGGAACTCCCAGAGTGGTCTTTTTAAAACACAAATTTGTTTTGTCATCCCTCTGCTCAAAATTCTTAACTAGACTCCCTTCTTTACAATATAGCAAACCCAACTCCTTAGCATGATGGAGAAGGATCTCTGCAACCTCTCTTCTCACCATTTTTAGCATCCTTACCCACCATTTCCTCTAGAGGCCTTTTGTAATCCAGGAATTTGGAACTTGTCACAGTTCGGTGCTTTGGCATAATCATATGGCATAGATGAGCTCACTCAAGACTCAGCTTGCATTTTACCTTCTGTGGCACTCTGACTTCTCAGTGTTAAATAGTTCATCCTTGCTCTGTAGTCTTTTGAAACTTCTACTAAAATAACATCCCATTTCAATAGTTCAATTTATGTATCCACTGCCCCACAACTGAATTTCTCTCTCTTTGTAGTCTCAGTGTTCAGCTAGCACATAATAGGACTTCCATAAATGTTTTTGAATGAATGAAGGGAATATAGAGCCCAGACTTCTCTGTATTTCTAAACCATCACAAGTGAATGCTTTTGACTTCCCCAAGAGCCCACACGAAGGATGTGTGTGTTTAGGAAGGAGCACGCAGGCGCTCTGGGAGAACCAATAACACAGAACAGCAGGGAAGAGCCATTGTTTTGGGAAGGATAAGCATCTGTTAGCTGTTGAGCAGAAATGGTTACCAAAGCTGAATTCTTGTTCTTAAAATCGAGGCTTATAAATACAATTTTCACACAAGTGCTGAATTATTTTTAGGCTATGCCCTCAAGATGCCCTAATGGTCTTTCTCCTTGGCAGATAGTCAGTGTATACCATCTACATAAACACAGGCCTCATTACCAACACACAGGGATGGACTTGAGAAAGAGTTTTTAAAAAAATACAGTTATGAAGGTGAAATTTTCTGAAAATATTTTTCAACCAGAGACAGAGACTGATTTTGTGTGGTTTCAGGTCATTTTATAGTCAGTGATGATTTCATTTTCATTATGCAAATGTAAGATGGCATGTTTGTCACTATTAATCACTGCATATAGAACATAAAAAGTATTACCTATGTGTCCGTTTTTCTTTTCTGAATCTATAAAGCCTTTCTACCCTGTCTCCAAATCATGATAAAAGGCAACACAAAAAACCCCTTAAAGGTAATGATTTTAAAATAAGCTCAATATTGGCAGGTAATGAAATTAAATGGCCTCTTACTTCACTCACTTAATAGACATTTTTCTACCTGCTCTACACTTGGCACTCAGTTAGTGCTGGGGATACAAACAACATAAGACATAGCTCTTGACTGATAGAGTTCAAGTTCATTTTCATCGTTATTTCCCTACAGTCTGTTTAAGAAACTGAGAAGACATGTTTTTAAACCAAGTATTATTTCTCAGGATTTTTTTTCAAGACGTGGTCACCTTCCACTCAAAACACTAACAGAATTCTGTGTCGTAAAGACGTCATCCCATGTTTATGGGCACAGTTTTTGTACTTTCCAGTCAACCACAAATACTGAGTGCTACATGTCAAGTCCATCTTTCATCAATCCTATAGAATTCCATTTCCACAACCACGGGTGCTATGTGGAATCCAAGTGACTAATGAATTAGTAAGACACAAGTTAAATTTCCAGTCCACCATGGGATGGCATATATCCTTACTAATGACACCTACACCAACATATGAGCTATGCCTTGGGAACCTTCAGCAAAGAGAATACGTTCTAACACAATGCTTTCTGGTGTACTTCAAAGGCTCCATGTGAAGTTAGGAGTTGGTGTTTCCACTTCGATTATTTTTTATGGGGAGCAGAGAGTCATGATATTTAACAGGAGCATACGTCTCTAAGCATATAGTAAATATACGACTGGTATTTGGGGTGCCACAATGCACTGATACATAGATGAAAAAACCAAAAATATTTGAGTTATAAAAAATTCTCTGAGTATTTCCTGAGGGTTAGGCAATAGGGTTCCTTTATAAGACAGAAAAAACTACTGTCTGCATGCAAAAAATCTTCCTTGTGTGTACATTTGCATTTTGATAGGCATATTTTGAAGTCACCGTTTCCCATCAGTATGAAGTATCAACCATCTCTATGTTCTCTAGCAAAGGAAAATTCTTAGTTTGATACAGCTTTCCTCTGTGTTTGATGTTGGGAAATGTCCGCAAAGAAGGAGGCTCGGAAAGCTGGACACTTGAACCTTAAATGCAGCATAGTCAGCTTACCTTTCACTAAAAGAGAATCCGTCATTATTTGCCTCCTATTTATCCTCATGTTGAAAACCTAAATGTGTAGTTCCTTTTGTCCCCGGCATCCCAGAAGATATAGCTTCAGTCTAGCCTTTGCCATATTATTTATAGCTAAGAATTTGCTACATTTTGGTAGTCTGTTTTGAAACTTGTATCTTAAAGATGGAGATCATGTCTATTTATTACACAGTGGGCTCTGTTTGCTGCAGAAAAGAGTGAAACTTTTAAACTGCTTAGCACACACTTGCCAGTGAAATATACCTGACAGAGCAGAGGTTCTAACTTTGGCTCTACTGACTTTTAATAATGGTAAGAAACCGTGACTTTTGTTTGTTTACATGCTGTTTACAATGGCATCATTTTTTAAATATATACAACAATTGAGATATTTATTGCATACTATTTTAAAGATGTTTTATGTGTTTTCACCTTTGGAATATATTGTTACTGTTCCTTACACCGATACTTTGGGTGGCTTTGTTAATGTACCTACTAATTTTTATGACTACTAAGTGACCAGTTTTCCGTGCCTTTTATTGTGGGATGCATGACTATGTATTTATTGTATGGAAGTCACGGATGCGTGTATTTTTGTACTTTGCCGAGAGTAATGGTTGATCTCGATGGACGTGATGATGAGAGATGCCTTTCCCAGGGGGCACTACCTTGAGATCGTCCTTCTCAAATAAAAAGAATGCATTTGGACAGTGTGTGAAGTGTACATTCTTTCTGGTTAGAAACTTTTTTTTTTGCTTTTTAGGGCCATGCCTGTGGCCTATGGAGGTTCCCCCAGCTGCTAGGGGTCAACTTGGAGCTACAGCTGCCAGCCTACACCACAACCCTAGCTACACAGGATCTGAGCCACATCTGCTACCTACACCACAGCTCACAGCAATGCCAGATCCTTAACCCACTGAGCGAAGCCAGGGATCGAACCCGAATCCTCATGGATCTTAGTGGGGTTCGGTACTGCCGAGCCACGACACGAACTCCCAGAAACTCATTTTTTAAATTCAGCCTTTTGTTTTGAGAGAGTTGGAGATTCACAGGCAATTGTAAATAAATAACAAAAAGAGAGAGAACTTGTGTAGCCTTTACCCATTTTCCCCAGGTGATGATATCTTGCAAACCTATAGATATACAGTATCGCAACCAGGATATTGACATCTACACAGTCAAGATGCTGAAAGGTCCTCTCCCACAATGAGGGATCCCTCTTGTTGCCCTTGCATGGCTTCCCTCCCACCTCCACCTGCTCCTTAACCCTGGGCAACCATTAATCTATCTCCACTATCATAATCTTGTCATTTCAAGAATAATACATTCACCAAGTCATACAGTGTGTAAGTTTTTTCCACTCTAATTTTCTGAGAGTCATCCAATTTGTTGCATGTAGCCATAATTATCAATAGTTTGTTTTGGAGTTCCCGTCGTGGCGCAGGGGTTAACAAATCCGACTAGGAACCATGAGGCTGCGGGTTCGATCCCTGCCCTTGCTCAGTGGGTTAACGATCCGGTGTTGCCGTGAGCTGTGGTGTAGGTTGCAGACGTGGCTCAGATCCCGCGTTGCTGTGGCTCTGGCATAGGCCGGTGGCTACAGCTCCGATTAGACCCCTAGCCTGGGAACCTCCATATGCCGCAGGAGCGGCCCAAGAAATGGCAAAAAGACGGAAAAAAAAAGTTTGTTTTCAGTGCTGCATAATATTCCATCTGGTGGGGTTATTCTTCATGGTAAAATATCATTGGGTTTATCCTTATAGTAATGAGTCCTTGAAGTTCAGCAATAAACACTTGCTAAGAACCAAATAGGTGACAGGGGTTGTTTCCAGTGGGACGGATCTGTGACTAGTCCTGTCTAGTGAGGAAGAAAGGTTACTGTAACACAGTGCGTTATGTGCAGTGGTAAAAATCAGCAATCAAAGATTTGGGGAGCATGAAAGAAATGAAGTAGAGGAAGGAAGGAGGGTTTAGGGGCAGCTTCCTGGTTTGATGACCTTGAGTTGAGACTTAAAGCAGTTAGCCAAGCAAAGTGTGTGTGATGCAGAGGTGACAGTGCAAGAGAAGACACAAAACAGCACAGTGGGTCCAGCTCCGTGTTGCTGAAGCATAAAGGGAGGACAGCAGGAGACGAAAGATGGAGCTTGAGTGGGTGAGGGCAGAGCAGGGCCATCCTTGACCTCCGTGGGTGGAATGGACCAGCAGAGGACCAAGGACAGGGAGCTCAGCTTAGAGGCTGTTGACAAGATCTACGCAATAGATGATGCGGGACTTCTTCAGGGCAGTTTTAGCAGAAATGGAAAGAGGGAACAGATCTGAGAAATACTGAGATGAAAACGATCTGCACTTGGAGACCAGTGGTGAGTGAACCTGTAGAGAAGAATCCTAGGTGTCTACCAACTTAAAGGGAAAGTACCTCGGTCAAATTCATACCGGGCATCTTGGGTTTACGGTGAATGTAGGATGTCCATGAGATACAGGACAATGTTGGAGAGAGGTATGGGAAGGAAAAACACAGCCGGGGGCCTCATCGGGGAGGTCGAACCCATTAGGGAAGATGGAGTTGTGTTGAAAGATCCTCAGGGACTCAGAAAAGGGCCCCCCACAGCTGATGCTCCAACCTCAGAGAAGGGGTGCCGTCCAGATGATGCCTCTGGGAGATGGGTGTGATGCAACTTGTTCTCGGCTGGAGAATGGGACCCACTGCCCTTCCAAGGTGAGAACTGGTACCCAGGTGACACTGGCAGCAACAGCGAACAAAACGAAGAAAATCTTTTCCCCTCCCGCCTTCCAGTTTCTCTCTTGTGCCCCCATCGGCAGAGTGGGCAGGAAACCAGCTGGCAGGGAAGCAATGGCATGGTTATGGCCAAGCCTAAACCCCAGCATCACAGAGCAGAAAGTGTGTCCTGGGAGCTGAGAGGTAACAGTTCCGTAAGTGGCCACTTGGTGTAATAAGGCGCTCTTCTTTAAAAATAGCAGTCTTGGAGTTCCCGTCGTGTCGCAGTGGTTAACGAATCCAACTAGGAACCATGAGGTTGCGGGTCCCTGCCCTTGCTCAGTGGGTTAACGATCCGGTGTTGCCGTGAGCTGTGGTGTAGGTTGCAGACGCGGCTCGGATCCTGCGTTGCTGTGGCTCTGGCGTAGGCCGGTGGCTACAGCTCCGATTCAACCCCTAGCCTGGGAACCTCCATATGCCGCGGGAGCGGCCCAAGGAATAGCAACAACAACAACAAAAGACAAAAAAAAAAAAAAAAAAAATTTAAAAATAGCAGTCTTTGGAGTTCCCATCGTAGCACAGGGGAAACGAATCCGACTGGGAACCATGAGGTTGTGGGTTTGATCCCTGGCCTTGCTCAGTGGGTTAAGGATCCAGTGTTGCCATGAGCGGCTCTGATCTGGCGTTGCTGTGGCTATGGTGTAGGCCGGCAGCTGTAGCTCTGATTCGACCCCTGGCCTGGGAACCCCCATGTGCTGCAGGTGTGGCCCTAAAAAAGCAACAAACTAACCAACAAACCAGCAATCTTTGTCACATTCAGTGAAAAGTTGGGCAAGATGCTGCTTCCAGAGGGAAGAGTAAAGACCAGAAGATTCTTGGCTTGAAAAAAACAGAGAATTTAGCGTTGGGGAACGAGGTAGAGGTAGGAGGAAATGAGACTGGATGAAGAATGGATTCAAATATTTGAGGGACCATCACAAGGAGTTATACTTGCATTAGTTCTTTTTCTTTAATTTTTAATACAATTTTAAAAGTTTACTTTCCATTTACAGTTAATACAAAATATTGGTTGTTAGTGTGTACTGTAAAATATTGTTATGTCGATTTCTTGTCTTTATTTTTGAGATTAAAAAAAAAAGTTTGGGGTTCCCATTGTGGCTCAGCAGAAACAAATCTGACTAGCATCCAAGAGGACTCAGGTTCCACCCCTGACCTTGCTAAGTGGGTTAAGGATCCGGCATTGCCGTGAGCTGTGGTGTAGGTTGCAGACGCGGCGGCTCAGATCCCAAGTTGCTGTGGCTCTGGCCTAGGCTGGTGGCTATAGCTCAGATTCGACCCCTAGCCTGGAAACATCCATATGCCGCAGATGTGGCCCTAAAAAGACAAAAAATAAAGTTTAAGGAGTTCCTGTTGTGGCTCAGCAGTAAGGAACACGACTAGTATCCATGAGAATATATGTGGGTTCGATCCCTGGCCTCACTCAGTGGGTTAAGGATCCAGCGTTGCCATGAGCTGTGGTGTAAGTCACAGACGTGGCTCGGATCCCGAGTTGCTGTGGCTCTGGCATAGGCCAGCAGCTACAGCTCTGATTAGATCCCCTAGCCTGAGAACCTCCATATGCCGCGGGAGTGGCCTTAGAAAAATAAGAAAGACAACAAAACAAAACAAAACAGATTGTCAACCCATGTCATACAAACGAGGGAACTGTTAACCACAGTGCAGTTAAGTTGGAAATTAAGAAGAAGAAATTCACAACAGAGCATCAAACTTATCTCTTATAATTTATTCAATACATATAGCCTGGCAAATATTCAGCAAAAGTGACAACCAATTAAAGGACAGAAGCCCATGCCTATTAAACTGACAATTAGAACATTAAACATCTCAAGGCTGCTATAAAGTTGTTCAGCCCAAAGGCATGAATGTCTAAAAGCTCATTACTCTATGATGACAATTTTTCAGCCATCAAGAAACACTCATATGTAACACTCTAATTAGCTTAATTATGATTTGCTGTACTATGCAATTTCAAGGGGAAATCAAATTATTAAAGCATTTAAGCTGATTTGAAGGTGATGATATAGCATCCTAGAAATATGTTTTACCTTTTTGAGGGGCCAGAAGTCATTTTTAAATTTACGAGGAAAATTCAGTCTTTATTTTCATCAAGATAGAAATTACCTTAATATATGGACTTCAATATATTGAAACAATAAAATGAGTTAAAATAGGCAAATGCAAAAATTGAAAGTTTGCAGGGTTTTTTTGGGGGGGGGATTTGTTTTTGATTTGTTTGTGGGAGGTGAGCGCCATCTCTCTCTCCCTCTTATTTTTTTTTTCCTCTTAGGGCTGCACCCTTGGCATAGGAAAGTTCCGAGGCTAGGGGTCGAATCAGAGCTGCAGCTGCCGGCCTACACCACAGCAGCCACAGCAACACTGGATCCAAACTGTGTCTGTGACTTATACCACAGCTCATGGCAATGTCAGATGGTTAACCCACTGAGTGAGGCCAAGGATAAAACCCACATCTCGTGGATACTAGCTGTGTTCCCTTCTGCTAAGCCACAGTGGGAACTCCTAAACTGGTCTATTAATACAACTGAACCAATCAAATCAGTATTTTGGATCTTTTAGGGCTGAACAAAAGAATAAGTAGGTAGCCAAATATATATACACCACATGGTAACATTTATGTAACTTTTTTTTTTTTTTTTTGCCTTTTTGCCTTTTTTAGGGCCACTCCCGCGGCATATGGAGGTTCCCAGGCTAGGGGTCTAATTGGAGCTGTAGCCACCAGCCTAGGCCAGAGCCACAGCAACTTGGGATCTGAGCCGCTTCGTCTGCAACCCACACCACAGCTCATGGCAATGCCGGATCGTTAACCCACTGAGCAAGGCCAGGGATGGAACCCGCAACCTCATGGTTCCTAATTGGATTTGTTAACCACTGAGCCACGACAGGAACGCCTATGTAACCTTTTAAACACTCAAATAGTATATATCGTTTATGAATTCATATAGTAAATATATAAAAACATTTGTGCTAATGATATGCATCGATTCCAAGGTAGTAGTGAGAAAAGAAGAAGAAAAGCTTAGGGAAATAAAGCTTTAGCTGTACCAGAGTTCCCGCCATGACACAGCAAAAACGAATCTGACTAGGAACCATGGGGTTGTAGGTTTGATCCCTGGCCTCCCTCAGTGGGTTAAGGATCCGGCATTGTCCTGAGCTGTGGTGTAGGCTGCAGACATGGCTCAGATCCTGCGTTGCTGTGGCTGTGATGTAGGCTGGCAGCTGTAGCTCCAATTAGACCCCTAGCCTGGGACCCTCCATATGCCACGGTTGCAGCCCTGAAAAGGCAAAAAAAAAAAAAAAAAAAAAAAAAAAAAAGCTTTAGCTGTACCTAAAACATTTCACTTCTTACCAAAAACATCTGTTACATTACTTCAGTTTATTTTAAATGTTTCTCGATGGAGTTCCCGTTATGGCCAAGTGGAAACGAATCCAAGGAACTGTGAAGTTGTGGGGTTTGATCCCTGGCCTCGATCAGTGGGTTAAGGATCCAATGTTACCGTGAGCTATGGTATAGATCACAGGCGCGGCTCGGATCTTGTGTTGCTGTGGCTGTGGTGTAGGCCGGCAGCTGCAGCTCTGATTCGACCCCTAGCCCAGAACCTCCATATGCCTCAGGTGCGGCCCTAAAAAGACAAAAAAAAAAAAAAAAAAAAAAGCAAGTTTCATGATTTAAAAGTTTACCTAGTTCCCATCTTCTGACTCTTTATCTTCTCCCTGCAGGACAACCTGAACCAGGCTCTAGGATTTATCCTACTTCAAAACTTCCTTGGGATCCACAAATGTCCTGCTGTTGACCTTGATCTTATGTCTCCATTTAATAACTTGGTTACCTGATGCATAGAACCAATTCTTCTCTTTTCATTGAACCTGAGGGTCCTGGGTAACTAAGGTGTTGATCTAAGAATGGAAGCTTCCCTTGTTTGGCCATTTCTCTTCCTCACCCCTAGTCTCACTTCTGCACCCATGTAGATAGAGATTATTTTATTTGTTGATACACATTCTTAGTGCCTGCCAGTTGTCAGCCTGGATTTCTGAGAGTCTCTAGAGCCTAGGTTCTCTGAGCCTGGATTTGTCTGCTCTTTGGATTACCTCTCACACTTGGTGTTAGATCCTTTGACACCTGCTGCATTCAGGAACTATTTTGGGGATGTGGAACTCTGAGCTTCAGACTGGATTTCCACCCAGCTCTGTTGTCTGAAACCTGTCCCAATCTAGTGGATGAGTGTAATAGATAGCCCAGCTACTAGGGATGAAAATTTACAGCTCTCAGCACTTGCTAAGCTTTCAGACTTCCTTCCTAACCTGTGTCAGACTGATCAAATTAAATGCTCTTGAGATCCAGGCCTTCAAAATAGAAATCCATTTAATACGACACAGTTGTCTCTCTTAACCCTCCCTCACTCCTCAGACCTCAAGTACTTCTGGGAAATAGAAACTTCTGTCTTAAGAGATGACTGGGGCCTCATGAGTCCTTTAAATGTACACCCAGGATGGCATGCTTCCAAGCTACTTGCCTTGTGAAATACAGCTGTCAGCAACCCTTTGCCTTAGGTCTCCTGAATAGCTTGACATTTGAACAGTGTGGCCTTTCTCCTATCTGCAGACTTCTTTCTGGCTCTACCTAGGGTGACTTCTGTCTTCTTCTAAGACCCCTTTGTTTATTGCCCTTTTAGCGACGACTAACAGCTCCTACCTGATTTAGACACATTAGCAACTGGATCACACCCAACCTGAAGCCCCACTGTCTTCAAGCCTACTAACTCTGTTCCAAGATTTCCACTGCTTTTTCAGACCAAGTGTCAAGGCCAGCCTATAAAAAGAAAGAGCTAAAAGATAAACGGAACATCGGAAATGAGCCTGCAGCCCCAGTGATAGGCATCACAGAATGCCTAATTCTGTGACATGGGAAAAAAAAATCAATGATAAACAATACACAGTCCCTGCCTGCTCTCAAGTGGCATAGCTGTTAAATAGGTTGCATAGAAGCAAAGATAATGGGTGAAGCAGGAACTAGGCAGAGTCAGAGGGGAGGCAAAGGTATCCCATGAAGGTTTCTTGCCAAATGCCTTTTCAGGAATTTCCAGGGGCAACCAGACCCTTGGAAATAGGAGATGATGCCATTTCCTCCAATCAGGAGGCAGTAAACTTCTCAGCATTAAGGGATTCGGCATCTTCTGTGTAGGGCACTGGCTAAGGGCTCCAAGTGGCAAGCAGAGATGAGATGGCAGGCTCTCAGCCTTGGTCTTCTGCTCGTATTCCATTTCTTGAAGTACTGGAGCAAAAGCAAAATTGCCAGGGCATCCAAGAATCTGGTGTGACATGAACTACCTATTCCTAAATATCTTTTATTAGTGTGAAGCGCCAGAGAGAAACTCGGCAGGATGGAGATGATGGATGGGAGCGCCAGAGAATTGGACAGCACTTAGCAGCTGTGCTAGGAGGTCACCGGCATGGTAGGCTCAATGCTGAGATGAGACAGGCGCCATGCAGCTTTGTGAAAAGTCATAAGGAGAGAAATGACCAAAGTGTGATGGAGGCGAGTAACAGCATGCCAGTAGGGTTCTCCCTGGGTACCACTGCTGACGTCATTCGAAGGTCCCTTTAAGCTTGTCAGTT
Source organism: Sus scrofa (assembly GCF_054392235.1). Taxonomy (NCBI): domain Eukaryota; kingdom Metazoa; phylum Chordata; class Mammalia; order Artiodactyla; family Suidae; genus Sus; species Sus scrofa. The sequence goes on along the minus strand of NC_139393.1, from coordinate 25,231,308 downwards.
ATACTTTGTGGCTTAGAGTTTCTCAGCATATCCTACAGCTACACACACTGACCAAAAGAATCAAGTCCAAAACGTTTGCAGTTAATAGATGCAAACTATTGCCTTTGGAGTAGATAAGCAGTGAGATCCTGCTGTATAGCACTGGGAACTATATCTAGTCCCTTGTGATAGAATATGATGGGGGATAATGTGAGAAAAAAAAAATATATATATATATATGACTGGGTCACTTTGCTGTGCAGCAGAAAGTGAGAGACTATTGTAAATCAACCGTAATATCAAAAATAAAAATCTTAAAAAGAAAATATCATTCATGTGCATTTGATATTCTAAGAGTGGATGATATTTACATAAACAAGTCAAGTACTTGTTTATGTAAATATCATGAACAACTAGCTATCTTGGTGTGGGAAGGGTGGAGCTGAAGATATAAACTTTAGGGTTTGGCTGGTTGTTTCTGTCTGGCTAGCAGTCCAGGGTGGTATCTTTCTTTACCTGTCAGGTAAAGAAGGGGTCTAAGGCAGGGTATAACTAGGATGTCATTTTAATTTATTTTACAAACTGAGTTTTTTTTTTTTCTTCTTCCTTTTTTACAGCCACACCTGAGGCATGTGGAAGTTCCCGGGCTAGGGGTCAAATCGGAGCTGCAGCTGCCAGCCTACACCACAGCCACAGCAATGCCAGATCTGAGCCGCATCTGTGACCTATGCTGCAACCTGTGGTGATGCCAGACCCTTAACCCAACTGACCAAGGCCAGGGATCAAACCGGTATCCTTGTGGACACTATGTCAGGTTCTTAACCTACTAAGCCACAATGGGAACTCCCAAAGTGAGGTTTTGTGTTTTTTTTAGAAAGAAAAGAGGCACTAAGAACTGGCAAAAACCTTCATTATACCAGAATGCTATGTGATTGTATACAATTGTATATACAGAATTGTATGTGATTGTATCCAGCAAAAACAGCATGTAAAGTGACCCTGAATCTAAATGCCAGTGTTGGGGCGGGGAGGGGGACTCTCGTGATTCTGTTGATGCCTTGGTGGAGGTAAAAGATGACCGATATGGATAATTCAGCGGCTCCTGGCAGAGGTAGAAGTGAGCCACTTGTTGGAGTTCCCGTTGTGGCGCAGTGGTTAACGATGCCGACGAGGAACCATGAGGTTGTGGGTTCGATCCCTGGCCTTGCTCAGTGGGTTAAGGATCTGGCGTTGCCGTGAGCTGTGGTATGGGTTGCGGGCATGGCTCGGATTCCCACGTGGTTGTGGCTCTGGCATAGGCTGGTGGCTGCAGCTCTGATTCGACCCCTAGCCTGGGAACCTCCATATGCCGCGGGAGCAGCCCCCAGAAAAGGCAAAAAAAAAAAAAAAAAGAAGAAGAAGAAGAAGTGAGCCACTCATTCCTGGAACAGCCATGAAGTGGGTGTTAGATCACTGAGAGGCAGGGATCGTAGAAAGGAAATCTGTTATGAAGGTGGCCCGGTAAAGCTGAATGCTTGGCAGGGGCACAGAGAACCTTGGCCTTCTCCAGGCAAGTGTTTGTTCTTGGGTGTATCTCGTACATCGTTACCTCCCATTACTTTCACTTTTGCCCTGTAATTAGCAGAAGTCAGGGAAAGGAGAACCTTAAGTGGGCTGAAGGGAACACACAGAGGGCAGGATCCATGACATCGTCTTGGACATGTGGGTGACTTGAGAGAGACTTCTGAGGGCGGGCAGAGCTGGCTGGAACGTGGCAGTGTCCCCAAATCGCATCCCCAAGAGAGGTGGGGGATCAGATCATTTAAAAACAAGGATAGGAGGTATTTGCCAGGTCCTGGCATTAAGGGATTGGTATACAGATTCCGTATGGTATCGGAGGATCGGTTATTTCTGCAGAAAGAGCTGTTCGCAAAATGCCATTGTTGGCGTTCCCGTTGGGCTCAGGGGTAATGAAACTGACTAGTATCCGTGAGGATGCAGGTTCGATTTCTGGCCTCACTCAGTGGGTTAAGGATCTGACGTTGCCATGAGCTGGGATATAGGTTGCAGATGCAACTCTAATCCTGTGTTGCTGTGGCTGTGGTGGAGGCCGGCAGCTGTAGCTCTGATTCCCATTCCTGGCATGGGAACTTCCATAGGCCTCGGGTGCGGCCCTAAAAAAGTTAAAAAAAAAAAAAAGGGAAGACAGAAAAAAGAATCAAATACGATAATGTAAAATTCAGCAGGCTCCAGCTGAGGACTTTCGTTCCTCCTGGAACTTAGCTGAATTCTTAGCAAAAGAAGCCAGAAAGTGAGCCAAAACTGCTTGTGATAGTGATTTAAAGTTGGCAGGGCACAAAGTTTGACACTAAAGCCCAAACAATACTTGTAAAATGGTGACTTCTCTTTCCCATAAAAGAACAACATTTCCCGAAGCCACACACAGAAGTTCGAGTGGCTTTTGATCTGATCTTATTTGAGGGCACACCTTATTTTCATCAGTTTAAACAGGAATCTCAGAGCAGCCACTGACCATCTGAAACAAAGAGACAGCATTATAAGCCGTTAAGCTGTTAAATAGGAGCTCTGTAGGAATCTCATTACACCCATCACGCCCTGCCCTCAGGTATGACGTTTCAAGATAACAAGATCTTTGTAAGAACCTTATTACAGCAACTGATAAGGAGAGCTGGCCTGTATAATCAAATTCGAGATAAGGACACACTTTACAAACGAATTTGGAAATCAATTGAGCGATAAGAGCAAGATAGGACAAAATAAAAGACCAAGTCCTTATAAATTTGAGCTCTAAAAAGGGTCTCTTAAAATCATTATAAATAAAAAATAAATTAACGTCTTCGCTGTTTGATAAACATTCTGACAATTATGAATACAAAAAATGTAATAAAAATAATCTAAGAATGTATATATATGTATGACTGGGTCACTTTGCAATACAGCAGAAACTGACACAATATTGTAAATCAACTATACTCTAATAAAATTAATCACTTGCATGAGCATGATGAAGTGAAGCTCAAGGAGGTACTCAGCCCAAAAAGGGAAAAAAATAAGATGTAAAAACACGGAATTCCCATTGTGACTCGGCAGGTTAAGAACCTGACTAGTATCCATGAGGATGCTGGTTGAATCCCTGGCCTCACTTAGTGGGTTAAGGATTTGGTGTTGCGGTGAGCTGTGTTGTAGGTTACAGACACGGCTTGGATCCCTTGTTGCTGTGACTGTGGCTGTGGCATAGGCCAGCGGCTGTAGCTCTGATTCGACCCCTGGCCTGGGAACTTCCATATGCCTCGGGTACGGCCCTAAAAAGTTAAAACAAACAAATAAACAAAAGCTAGTATGGGGTTAGACCAGACATCTCTAGCACAAGTTTAAAATCCCCAAAAGAGGGAGTTCCCGTCATGGCGCAGTGGTTAATGAATCCGACTAGGAACCATGAGGTTGCGGGTTCGGTCCCTGGCCTTGCTCAGTGGGTTAACGATCCGGCGTTGCCCTGAGCTGTGATGTAGGTTGCAGACGCAGCTCGGATCCCGAGTTGCTGTGGCTCTGGCGTAGGCCGGTGGCTACAGCTCCGATTCGACCCCTAGCCTGGGAACCTCCATATGCCGCGAGAGTGGCCCAAGAAATAGCAAAAAAAAAAAAAAAGACAAAAAAAAAAAAATTAAAAAAAAAAAAATAAAATAAAATCCCCAAAAGAACCGGGGTTTCGTAAAGCCTAGGAAGCATTCAAGATACATTAAAAGTTCTGCTATTTTACAGCCTAGATTTTTACTACAGTGTTTAATGCTTCTTGGGCCAGAAGTAGGCCTGCAATGTTCATGTTTAGCATGCATGAGCATTACCTACTTTTAGTGATCTGATCATATAAGGCTCTTTCGGTTGAATTTCTTGTGAGTTGACTAATGAATAAGGATGCTCTTATCGCACGTTAATGTTTCATTTGCAAAGCAAAGCAGCCAAGTGACAAGCAATTATAGCTCCGGGAACAACCTGTTCTACTATTTGTTTTATGTTGTCACAAGGTTATGACAATATTCTCGGGACTTCCCTTGCCCTTTAGATACCCAATCTAAGGTAAGTCATCTAATATCTTTTTTTATGTAATGAAACTTGTATGCTGTTGGCTCACACAAAGAGGAAGTCTGTTTCACCTTTTGCAAAAAACATTTTTGAAAAGTTGTATATACATATTTTTGGCAAATTATTTTTCCATTTACTTATACTAAATTCTTCGAAATGCTTGTTTGCATTTGTGCTTCTTTGAATTAGAAATGTCTGTAATATGTTTTTTATAAAACTTTGTGCTTCTATTTTATGTAACTTTATAGCAACCACTGAAAATCAGCAGGGCGATGATATTTTCAAAACGGTCTTTGAAGGAATGACCTTTAGACAAGATTTTTGTTTTTGAATTTCAAGCAATTATACATTAAATTTTCTTAAGAGAGTATATTTGTTTTTACATACTGGAAGTTAAGTCAGTGATTTAGCTATGACAATGGTGTTTTAAGTTATAAGAATTACTATATCTGAGTATGATAGGTAATAGCACTCAAGTTTATTTTTGCTAATTCAAGATGTCTTTTACTTGGAGTGGCCTTTCTGAATTATCATCTGTACTATTTTTTTTTTTTTTTTTTTTGCTTTTTGCTTTTTCTAGGGCCACTCCCGTGGCATATGGAGGTTCCCAGGCTAGGGGTCCAATCGGAGCTGTTGCCGCTGGCCTATGCCACAGCCACAGCAACACAGGATCCGAGCTGCGTCTGTGACCTACACAGCTCACGGCATTGCCAGATCCTTAACCCACTGAGCAAGGCCGGGGATCGAACCCACAACCTCACGTTTCCTAGTCAGATTTGTTAACCACTAAGCAACCACAGGAACTCCCATGTACTATTTACTAGTACTTACAGTCATGATCTTAGCAGTCACTGAGCATTTAATGAACACCTACGATATATGAAAACATCACTAGGTATCATGTTGTAAGAATAGTTAAGATGGAGCTCCTGTAGTGGCAAAGTAGAAACGAATCTGACTAGGAACCATGAGGTTGCCACAGGTGCGGCCCTAAAAAATAAAATAAAATAAAATAAAATAAAATAAAATAAAAAGAATAGTTAAGATGAATTTCTCTCCTTCGAGACAATTATTACAAAAGAGGTAAGTGTGTAAGTTATAAATGATACACGACTGTGATGTTAATATATATTCTAGTAAAACAGGCACGAATGAGATACTTCATCTTTTAAATTTAAAAAGCATTTTTATGGGAGTTCCCATGGGCTCAATGGGCTAAGGCTCTGGAGTTGTCACTGCAAAGGCTTGGGTCGATGCTGTGGCAGGGGTTTGATACCTGGCCCAGGAATTTCTGCATCTTCAAAAAAAAAAAAAAAAGAGCATTTCTATGTTTTGAAATGGCTGATGAAATGATCATTTTCTTATTTGCTCACTTTCTATATGCTTTACATTGGTTTATTAAGTATTATTAAATAACATATGTAAAGCAACCCCTACAAAGGTGCTGTGCTCTAGGGCGTCTTCTTGTATCTTCTTCCAAATGTTCTACAAAATGAGTGAGTATTGATTTATTACCATTAAAAAAAAAAAAAAAAAGAGTTCCCATTGTGGCTCACTGGTAACAAAGCTAACTAGTATCCATGAAGATGCAGGTTCCATCCCTGGCCTTGCTCCGTGGGTTAAGGATCCAGCGTTGCTGCAAGCTATGTTGTAGGTGGCAGGCGTGGCTCAGAGCTGGGGGTTGCTGCAGCTCTGGGGTAGTCTGGTGCCTACAGCTCCAATTCAACCTAGCCTAGGTACTTCTGTATGCTGTGGGTGTGCCCCACCCCCCAAAAAAAGGACCCCCCCCCCAAAAAAAAATCCACAAACTGAGCAGTGTGAAAAAGAAGGACGGACATCTCTCTTTTACAAGTGAACTGCCAGCTGGGGCCATCATTCAGGCAGGAAAGAGGAATTCAGCATGTGGGCCAAAGGGAGATTCAAGTTTTCAAACAGGAAGCGCCATGGAATCTGCTCCTGGCTGTCAGAACTTGCTAGTGTAAAGCTCCAGAGCTCCTGGGGGAAAGATGATGCCTGCCTTTGTAGTCAAAAGGTCATTAGGAGGATTACACCGAGGAGCTGGCTTGGCAAAGCACACCTAGTTCCGCGGAAAGGTAGAACCAGGCTGAACCAGCTAATTCCACTCAGAACTCTGACACTGAGTGCCCTGTGTGACTGAGAACAAATCCTCCATCCCTGCCGGGCTGCCATTCGTTCCTGTGCCTATAACCCACATATCTTGGCTCCACTGGGCTATGTAAACAAATCAAAGTAACATTTCCATTAAATAGCGCAATGACTTTGGAAGAGGCGCCACCAGCCACTAACTTGACTGCTAGCAATCTGCCTGCAAGGACGTATCTTGGGGACATGTGAGGCTTTCCTAGGCACAATGTTAGGTGCCCTTAGACACAGCCTGTGTGCTCTGACTTGTCACCGCTGCCTCGGCTTCACTGTACACACTGGCCTCCCCCTCTCACACCCCCTTCTGCAGGGATCATGGGTGGGAGACCTGTGTGTCACCTGCTATAGCATCTTAGGTGTGGCACTAGCCTTTCCAAGAATTCCCCTTACCTCAGCACAGATTGGGCTCATAACATTTCTCAAGACTTTCTTAGTTCCCTGGTAGCTTAGTGGTTAAGGACCCGGCATGGTCACTGCTGTGGTGAGGGTTCCATCCCCGGCCCAGGAACTTCTGCACACCACAGCATGGCCAAAAACAAAACAAAAAAAATCCCACAACTTTGGAGTTCCCATTGTGGCTTAGCAGTAACAAACCTAAATAGTATCCATGAGGATATGGGTTTGATCCCTGGCCTCACTCAGCGGGTTAAGGATCGGGCATTGCTGTGAGCTGTGGTATAGGTCACAGACGAGGCTTGGATCTGGCATTGCTGTGGCTGTGGTTTAGGCCGGTGGCTGTAGCTCCGATTCGACCCCTAGCCTGGGACCCTCCATATGCCACAGGCATAGCCTTAAAAAAAAAAAAAAAAAAGACTTTCCTGAAGATTCTGGGTATTAAAAACTGATTAAAAAAAACAAATTAGGATTCTCATCATGGCTCAGTGGAAACAAATCTGATTAGCATCCATGAGGATGCAGGTTTGATCCCTGGCCTCACTCAGTGGGTTAAGGATCCAGCATTGCTGTGAGCTGTGGTGTAGGTTGTGGATGTGGCTCAGATATGGCATTGCTGTGGCTATGGTATAGGCCAGTGGCAACAGCTCCGATTCGACCCCTAGCTTGGGAACCTCCATATACTGCAGGTGTGGCCCTAAAAAGACAAAAACAAACAAAAAAACCCATAAAGAAACAAAAAACAAAAACGTAGGTGATATAAAAGAAACTAATTCTTCACCAAGCAGACAGTCTTAACCATTCAGAGGTTAAGACATTTTGGAAGACAGGAAGCATTTATAGGATAAAGAATATGAAAAAGAAAAACAGAAACTATCTTAGTGGCTAGGGCTACAATGTCAAACTTGCTTGGGTTGAGAAGGAACAAGGAAATAAGAATAGAGCCCAGAGTTGGCTTGGCATTTGGGGACTGGCTGACTGGATGGACTGTGTTTCTGGTCTCGTGGCGGATGTGAGGCGTGGTGAAAATTTTCCAAATTCTGGTTTGTTGAGGTGGCATCCCGGGCCCCCGTGGCTCCATGGTGAGCCTAAAATTTATTTCAATTCTAGCAAAAGAGGTAAAAATAGGATACTTCTTTCTTTCTTTCCTTCCTTCCTCCTCCCTCCCCTTGAATAGTTTTATTGAATAACTGTGAACACCTGCTTATGTGTCAGGCACGTATCAGTAAAACAGATGTAGTTCCCGCTCAGGGATCCTGTAGTCTAGCAGAGAAAAGAGACAGACATTAAAGCAAATAATTACTCAAATACAAACCATTTTAGGAGTTCCTGTTGTGGCTCAGCAGGTTACAAACCCAACTAGTATCCCTGAGGATGTGGGTTCCATCCCTGGCCTCGCTCAGGAGGCTTAAGGATCCAGCATTGCCGTGAGCTGTGGTGTAGGTCATGCATGCAGTTCAGATCTGGCATTGCTGTGGCTGGGGTGTAGGCCAGCAGCTGCCACTCCAATTCGATCCCTAGCCTGAGAATTTCTATATGCCTTTGGTGCTGCCCTAAAAACCGACCAACCAACCAACCATTTTAGTTGATGAATGCTTTGAAGAAAGAGTAAAGAGTCCTAGATAAGGGGGTGCTTACTTCGTCTGGAGAGTTAGGGTAGGAATTCTCGAGGAAATGAGAGCAGAGCAGGGTGCTGAACGATTCATGGCTATTCGGAGGCTAAGGAGGGTGGAGAGAGAAAAAAAACATTTAAGATGGAAAGAACAGGAGCTCCCACTGTGGCACAGCAGAAACGAATCCTACCAGTAGCCATGAGGTTGCAAGTTCGATCCCTGGCCTCGCTTAGTGGGCTAAGGATCTGGCGTTGCCGTGAGCTGTGGTGTGGGTCTCAGACGTGGTTTGGATCCTGTGTTGCTGTGGCTGTGGCATGGGCTGGCAGCTACAGCTCTGATTGGACCCCTGGCCTGGGAACGTCCACGTGCCACGGGGTGCAGCCCTAAAAAAAAAAAAAAAAGAAAGACGGAAGGAAGAGCTTGTGGGAAAGCTCTGAAGCAGGGAGGGTCTGGCCCTAATTTGAGGAGCCGAAAGGAAGACTGTGGGAGGAGGAGAATGATATCAGAGCAGAGGAGAAAGTGGGGAGGATCATGGGGAGAACTATAATAAGCCACCAAAGGGTTTTATGCAGAGGAGTGCCATGGTCAGCTGTGAATTATCCAAGGAGATATGCCAGCCCTCTGGGGAAGGAGTGCACGTATTTCAAACAGCAGGCAAAAAAGACAAAGCTAGGACCAAAGTAACTGCGCTCAGAAAAAAAAAAAAAAAGACTTTGTGAGCTGGATATGCCATTTTTTTAAGTATTAAAAAAGGGGGGAGTTCCCTGGTGGCTCAGTGGGTTAAGGACCTGGCATTGACACTGCTGTGGCATAGGTTTGATCCCTGGCTTGGGAACTTCCACATGCTGTGGGGGTGGCCAAAAAATAAAGCATGAAAAAGAGGGAGCGACATCCACGCAAAACGTGTGTACCAATGTTCAAAGCAGCACTATCCAAATAGCCAAAAAGTGGAAACAACCCAAATGTTCGTTAACTGATCAGTTGATAAAGCAATGTACTAAATTCATACAGTGGAATCATTATCTGGCAATAAAAAGAAATCAAGTACTGATTTCATGCTCTAACATGGATGACTCTTGAAAACATTAAGCAAATGAAGTGAGACACAAATGACTACATATGGGGTAATTTTGTTCATACGAAATGTCTAAACCAGACAAGTTTACAGACACATAAAATAGATTAGTGGTTGCTTAGGGCTGGGGATGGTGCAGGACTGACTGCTAATGGGTATGGTGTTTCTTTCTTTTTTTGTCTTTTTAGGACTTCACCCGAGGCATATGGAGTTTCCCAGGAGAGGGCTCCAATTATAGCTGTAGCCACTGGCCTGCACCACAGCCTCAGCAACAACAGATCCCAGCCAGGTCTGCAACCTACACCACAGCTCATGGCAACGCCGGATCCCTAACCCACTGAGCAAGGCCAGGGATTGAACCTGGGTCCTCATGGATACTCGTCAGATGCATTTCCATTGAGCCACAATGGGAACTCTGGGCGTGGGGTTTCTTATAGGGGGGAAATTGTTCTAAAGTTAGATTTTGGTGATGATTATACAACTCTGGGACTATACCAAAAAACACAGAATTGGGCAAATTCAATGGGCGAACTGTATGTGGATTGTATCTCCATGAAGCTATTTAAAAAAAAAAGAAAAACGGATCCAGGAAATAGAGATATTGGTAGAAATGGATTTCAATCCTAATTTCTTCCCACTTTGTATGTGTTGGACTCGATCTAATTGTAGCTGGCAAGAGAGACCACAGTGACTGTCTTACCAGGGTGAGTTGGGAGGATTTATGGCTGCATTAATGCATCTTAGGATGGTCGAGCCCATTGTTCATCTAAATTAGCAGTACCAGCAGCTGTTTCAGGTAATCATTGTAATGATTGCAAACAGTACTCAAAAGAGTACCCGATTCTTTCAGCATTGTATTTTTGCTTTTTAGGGCGGCCCCTGCAGCATATGAAGGTTCCCAGGGGTCCAATAGGAGCTGTAGCTGCCCACCTACACCACAGCCATGGGGGATCCGAGCTGTGTCTGCCACCTACACCACAGCTCATGGCAACTCTGGATCCTTAACCCACTGAGTGAGGCCAGGGACCGAACCAGAGTCCTCATGGATACTAGTCAAGTTCGTTAACCGCTGAGCCATGGCAGGACCTCTGTCTTTCAGCATTTGAAAAGGATGGTCTTAATTTGTTAAAAGAATACCTTTGTCTCCTTCAGCATTTTTTCCTTTCAAAGAGTAACCCTATGATGGTTCTTGAAATCTTATTTTTGTTAAGATCAATGCCCTGGATCTTTTAAACATTTATTTTCTATTTCTGAACTCTTGGTTAGGAACATGTGAATCATTATTTATTAAATACTACGCAGGTTCAAAATAGCTACAGAGAAAGGGAATATGAGATTGAGCAGGTGGCAATGCTTCCGTTTTCACACTCTGAGAAGGCCAGGGTTTCTCAGGGAGGCATTCCTTGTATCTGCATTAATCGGCTGCCTAGTTCCTCATGTGGGGTGTGAGTGTGTGTGTGTGTGTGTGTGTGTGTGTGTGTGTGAGACACATGCTTCCAATTTCGTTTGGCTTGTGCAGCTGACTCTGTTAGGTTTTTATAAAAATTCATTTCATTTCCCTTTCCAGCTTCCCTCTTGCTGGTGTATGCATGCCAAAGTGTAATTCAGGCTTAACTGCTCAGCATGTAGGCTAGTCCAATTGCCTTGTTTTATGTATGAGGAAGCTGACACTCAAGGACGATAAGGTACCTTGATTTGGTTGAGTCATCAGCTAATGAGTTCTTCAGTTGGAACGCAGGTCTCCGATTTCTATTTCTTTTCGTGAAACATCTTCCTTTTTTAGCCCTCAACCTCTTATCTTTTCCAAACTTAAACTTAGGAATAAATATCTGCATTGAGTATCATTTGATGTTGGTTTTTCTGAGAACTGACTTTTGGACAGAAGAGGTGGTTATCTGGATGTGGTAAAGGGAGGAAAACAATATCAAAGGTGACTTTCCTTTTGGGTCCTTCATTCTCCCATGTGACAAAATTTCCCATTTATTTCTCCTATAATACTTAAACAGCAGTAAATGAAGAGTATCTAGATGTTTTTAACAAACAGCAGCAAACAGAACCAGGACTCGAAGCTAAGGGATTTTAAGAATAGGAATATTAAGTTCATTGGAAATTAAATTTTTCTTTTTTTGTCTTTTTAGGGCCACACCTGTGGCACATGGAGGTTCCCAGGCTAGGGGTCTAATCGGAGCTGTAGCCACTGGCCTACACCACAGCCACAGCAACGCCAGATCCGAGCCATGTCCGCTGCAACGCTGGATCCTTACCCACTGTGCGAGGCCAGGGATTGAACCCTCACCCTCATGGTTCGTAGTCAGATTTGTTTCCGCTGAGCCACAACGGGAACTCTGGAAATTAAATTTTTCAAGATTCTCTCTTATACAGATTACAAGTCTCCTAAACTCCCTGCTTCCCCTGTGGTCTCCTTAAGATCCATTCTCTGCAGGGAAGAGCTTAAAAAAAAAAAAATTTAGGAGTTCCCGTCGTGGCGCAGTGGTTAACGCATCCGACTAGGAACCATGAGGTTGCGGGTTCGGTCCCTGTCCTTGCTCAGTGGGTTAACGATCCGGCGTTGCCGTGAGCTGTGGCGTAGGTTGCAGACATGGCTCGGATCCCGCGTTGCTGTGGCTCTGGCGTAGGCCGGTGGCTACAGCTCCGATTCAACCCCTAGCCTGGGAACCTCCATATGCCGTGGGAGCGGCCCAAGAAATAGCAACAGCAACAACAACAACAACAACAAAAAGACAAAAGACAAAAAAAAAAAAAAAAATTAAACCATAGGTATCTCACCCCTATTTAAAACTCTTCATAGAAAAGACAAAAAGACAACAAACAAAACAAACAACTCTCCAGTACTTTTCATCGCACTCAGAATAAACTCCCTAATTCCTTTATTGGCTTACAAAACCCTCCAGGATGTAACCCATTCTTGTTTACTTCTCTGAGCTTATTTCCTCTTACTTTCTCATACCTCCCCCCTCAAACCCAATTTAGGACCTTTGAATTAGCAGTTTCCTTTGCCTGGAATGCTCTTCCCTCTGATATTTGCACGCCTGTCATGCAAACCCCTGCTTATATCTCTCCTTGTCAAAACAATTGCCAGCACGTTATTCACTCTGTTTCCTCTGCATAGAGGAACCAACAGATTATTTCTCTCCCCTCCCCGCCATAAACTCCCTAGAACCTCAATTTATCTGTCTTCGAGGCTGCTCAACTGAGTGCCTGGAATAATACCCAATATATGTAGGCTCTCAACAAAAATTTGTTAAATGAAGAAATGAACAGATGACTGTACCCTTTCTTCCCTGCCCGTCTATCCCAACCAGGGCAAAACTCATCATGAGGATACACTTAAAAATGTCTTTCTCATCTTTCAGGTATTTCCACCCTTGAGGAATAGATGTCTTCGAAGAGACTGCAACTTCGGAGGACTAGCCCTTCCGATTCTACCGTGATTTTACATACTAGCTTTTCATCTAGGTCTTGGTTTTTCTGTGACCAGTGCTTTACACTCCGATTCTGAAACCACGTAACGACATCAGGGTGAGCACTAGGGCCCGGAGATCTCTTGATGCTAATTGTTGAGGTTAGGAAAGGGCTGTAGGCCTGGTGCGCTGTGAGTGGTCCTCCCTAGAGATGCTGGGGAGAAGGGGCGGAGCCACCCAAAGATGCGCCTTTCTTGGGCCGTCAGATCTGGTGGCTGCCGGAATGAGAAGAACCCCGTGAATTAGAAGAAAGCAAAACTAGTCTGGGGAGAAGAAGGAGCCCAGCTGACCCTAGGCGGTAAGACCCAGGGGTCGAAGGAAAGGAATCAGAGCCTCAAACCAAAACTGCAGGGCAAGCCAAGACTTGGCTATTTTGCCAGAGGAAAGGGTTAAACAGTTGCCAAGGTAACGGGCCAGGAAGCGCGCAAGACGTCCGCCGCAGGTTCGTAGGTCAGCCTCGAGTTTAAAGCTCCCCTAGCCGAGCGGATTCTGACCAATGGCGAGGCTGCTGGACGCGGTCACGTGACTCGCGGGGCCGTTCCGCTAGCTGCCCGGGAGCACGTGGGAAGGTTTTTCCTGTTGCTTCTTTCCTTCTTTCAAAGCCCACCCACTTTTGCGCGGGCTCGGTCGCGGAGTTCTTCTCGCGAGAAGTGTGCCACCCTCTCGCGAGAGTGAGTGGGAGGCGTGAGGACTAGGAGGTGTTGCGGGCTGGAGCTGCGGCGGCGGCGGCGGAAGCTGGGGGTGGGCAGGCCGGGGGCGGGCCGCGGGGCGGGAGGGGGGAGGGCTGGGGGCCGCTGCGGGAGGGGGCGCCCGCCTGCTCGGCAGCTCGCGCGGCTGGTCGTTGCGGGCCGCTGACATGCCTGTGAGCTGCGGAGGCTGCGGCCCCCAGGTGAGCCGGGCGCGGATCCGCCCGCGACGTGAGCGGCGCCGTTGGCTGGGGTGGCGGCGGGGTGTGGGGCCGCTGTGGATGGAGCGGCCCGACTCGGGCTCTGCAGCTCCTCCGCTGCCCGCAGTCCCTGGTCTGACTTGGGGGCTGCCCAGAGCTACGCTTTCGCAGGGTGGTGGGAGGAGGGCGGGAAGAGCAAAGCGGAGGGAGGAAGCCATAGGCACCGGGGCGGGGGCGGGGGGGGGGGTTGTCCTCAGGCTCGAGGTTGGGGGGGCTCTTCCTGGGGCCCGAGTGTGGCGGCGAAGCTTCAGCCCTCTTGAATGACAAGCTCAGTTTCTATCCCCAGGGTGGTCTGCAGAGCCGGGTCCCGCCGGTGCGTGTGCTTAGTTTGTGTTCGTGGTGCGCGCACGGGGGCATATGCAGGAGAAGGAGGACGTTGCACTTTGTCCCCGAACAGCATCCTTCACTGTCAGAACCCTTGAGCCCTAGAAACAGGCACAACCCAAATCTTGTGACGGGAGCGGAAAGCGCAAGCAGCTCCTTGGAGTGTTGATACTTGGATTTGCTGTCAAATTTTCTCCTTGGCTGTTTGATGGCTTAAATACTGGCCATCCATATTCCTAATGGATTTGGTGTATTCTTGTATCCCAGGCACCTAACCTGCTTTATTAAAAAAAAATGTGGATGTGACCAAAGAATTAAAAGCATTGGCAAAATGACAATGGCAGTACAATCTAAATCACCATGATGTGACATGGTGACAGTCCTGTTTACCCTCTCCTCTAAAACCTTATTAAACTGGAGGTGGTTTAACTTAAGATGCTAAGGAAATTTCAGGGTGAGAAATACTGCTGAAACACATATCTAATGGCCTTAGTGCAGACTGGAATTAAAAATTCTGGTTCTCATTTCAGCTTTGTAATTACTCAGTTCCTTGCAAAACTTGTAAGCTTTTCTTAGCTTCTTGTTAGGGATGTTATATTGAATGATACTATTTTTGATATATCTGGGAATAGTCAGAAAATGCACACAGGAATAGGGTACTCAGCCATGCAGAGATGATTTTAATATCTTATGATTTACGAGAAATGGCAGCACAGTTCCTAGCACAATCAGTGTCAGTTAAAATAGTGCCATGAAATGAATCTTTTCAAACACACGTCATGTTTTTTCAAGTAGTACTGATTATTCAGACTTTGTTATGGTCCTTCTGGCAGACTTGACCCAAGTGTAGATAGTGAATTTCACTTTGAGTTGTAGCTGTAACAGCAGTTTGAGAGATCAGAGAATGTAAGACAGTCCAAACATGGATTCCCAAGCTGAACTAGTAACTAGTGATTCGTGTCTTGTACCCACATAGCTGCACTATTAATAAGGGCCTAGTGGTTTACTTCTAGGCTAATGATATTTCCCAGTTGTTGAGAATAGGGGACCTGCCGGAGTCTCTGAACCTCAGTGAGAAATTCTCTCGCTTCTGAACTCCTGGGATAAGTCTTGAAGCTGAAGAAATCTTCCTTTGCCTTTTGAGGCTGGAAGAAGGATCATACATTTAAGGTGTTTTTTGTTTTTTGTCTTTTTTTAAATAAAAATGTTTTTTAAAGATTCCAGGAACTTAACTGTTTGGAAAAGTAAATCAAACCACATCAGACGATACATTTTAGGTTATTCTTAGGGAAATTTCTAGTTATAAAAAGGCAGTGGAGTTCTGTCTGTACTTGGGGAAACTGGAAAAACTTCAGCAATGTCTTCTTGGGAATGGACAAAAGAGACCTGTATAGGTTTTAAAAGTTCCTTGTTATTCCATCTTGGCAGACAGATTTTTTTGGCTGGTCTTTTTTTCACCTTTTGGCAAGGGTTTCAAGCTTTTAGGATGCAAATATTTGTTTCATCTTGCCTTTGAAAAGTAATTGAAGTCATTTTGTTTTGGGTAGGATAATTATTTAGATAAGCTGGATTTATTCTTTGTCAGGTGGCCTACATTTTAGTAGTAAAATCAACCCCACTTGGAGGAGATGAGGGCTGGAGCAGGTCAAGAAAGATCTAAGCTGGGCTTGAGTTAAGAGTTTACTGGTAAAATAAGGAAAGGAAGGAAAAAATACTTCATGAGTTTAAAAACCAGACCAAACAGATCCAAGGGTCTTCATTCTGCTACTCATCTTTATATGTAAAAGTCGATTTTATTTTGAAATATATACTAGCATGAAGGCATTTGAAATGTACAGATTAGAGACTGGACAGGATAACAAGAGAAGAGTTAGCAATTTGGGGTCAATCTGAGAATGTTTGGTGGGAAAAAATAAAATACATGGCACAGTGGCTTAGGACAGACTGGCTGTTACTTTGAGTGAAAATGAGGTCCGGTGTAAAGTGGGTTTGGGAGAGCAGCAGATCCGTTCACTGACTTTGCTGACCTTCTTTCTCCCTGTCGCAAGAGTTAAAAACCTCAAAGTTACCATGAAGCACAGAGCTTACCAGTGTTTCTTTGACCTCTTTCCGTGGCATAAAGGTTATTTGCCTGCAAGGAACAGAAGCCATTTGAATGAACTTACTTAAAAAGGGCATTTTGCCTGCAGTTGCCAGGACTGCCTCTGCCGTCCAGCTCAGCGTCCTGGGACCCAGAACATCTTCAGGCAGTTGCTCTGCCAGTTTTTCTCCGGGAACACATGACAGGGCCTCACGTCTCTGTTGCCCTGTAATACCCGTTCCAAGTTCTTTCAGATTGGTTCTCTTTAACTTGGTTTCTGCTTCCCCGTACTTGGCTTGCATGCAACTTTGGTTTGCTGTGGGGTACCCCACATGTTGCAGCGAGCTTCTCCCCAGGTATCTGCATATCTTAATTCTGCATTGCTGGAGAGAAAATCTAGCTGGTCAAGGATCTAGTTCTAGTCCAGTTGGCTGAGGCTCGGGGAAGAGATGTCGGTCTGTCTGACAGTGTGTGCTTTTTCAGACGGGGTACCACAAGTTCTCTAGTAAAGGGGGCAGGAACAGGGAGGAAAAGCTGGGTACTTCCGCTGCGCTTTAGCATCCTGCAGGTTGAAATTTTCTCCTAGTACAGCCCTGACCTTGCTCTCAGCCAGGGTCTCTTTCAGGACAAATTCTCCCAGTGCCTGGGGGCAAATTATGGAAATGTTTTGTGCCCTGGTTTCCTTAAATGTAAAATGGGTATACTCACAGCCACATCCGTTATGAAAAATGTGTTTAACAGCAGTGAAGCAGTGCCTCCCTGACCCAATGTTAGAATGTTTTGTGACCATTACTGGGTGCTCGCTGCATGGCGGGTCTTGTGGGGTGGACCCCTGCAGCATTCAGAGAAGGAGGAATATTCTTGCCCTCAGAGTTGTGCTGACCCCTCCGTATCTGACTTCGGTGACACCTAAATTCTGCTCAATCTCTACCTCCCCTGCTTTTCAGACTGCCACTTACCTCGGTTCTTTGATCACCATCATGGGTTCTCTTAGATTCTCTTGGAGCCTCTGTGTTTTCGCAGTCTCTAGGATCAGCTTTCAAGCTCTGGATGGGCTGACGACTCCTGGAGTAACATCTCTAGCTCTGACCACCCTGACGAATTTTTTTAGGTGCCCTTTGGATGTTATATTGACATGAAACACTATCTTCCAGTTACCCTGGTGACTGGCAGAGGCTCCACTTTTGAAACCTTAAAATTGCCTTCCCCACTCTTTCTTGTTTTCAGTGCCACACGTATCGTGTTGGTTAGTAGGTTCTGCATAGACTTTTAGAAATGCCTCCTCTGTGCCGAGCACTGGACCATCTGTGAAACAGATCCGTTCCCTCCGTCCTGCTGCTGGCTGCTTAGGGTGGAGGCTCATGACTCTTTGCAAGGGCTGCTTCAATGCCTTTGAAGCAACATAGATCCTGGCGTCACAGATGTTACTGAGAAAGAGAAATGTGTTCCTGGGCTAAAATTCTGAACATAGTTTTTGTTAAAAATAATCTCGTAGGTGGGGATTATGCCTAAGGTTAAGAACATCCTTCACCTTCTGGGAAGCATATTCATGTTGAAAGCACAGCCTTAATGTTTTAGGAAAAGATTTTTTTGTTAAGTTGCGTTTATTGTTGGTATGTAGGAAACTGTAGAGAAGCAAATATCTTAATGGATAACCAGTTAGTTTATACTCAGGTCTTTTTTATGGGATGATTGTTTTGAAAGCTAAAGCAGAGTAACTGAGAGCTGTGGTATTTTTAGATTTTGTTAGTCAAATAGCAGGTCTGTACCCAAGGAAGAAGCTAACCTTTCAGTTCCTTTTATAACAGGTACTGTTTTTAAACATTATTTGATTGCATTCTTACAGCCATCCTATCGATGAAGATGAGCCTCGGCTTCCTTCCTTATCTGCAGAAAGGGGATGGAACCCCCTTCACACCACTCTCTGCCTATGTGGTGTTATTCTGTTTTGTTTTTAATGATTGCTGTAGGGTTTACAAGGTAATTGAAGCTTATCAACATCACTTCTTAAAACAGTAGGAAGAGTGTTTTTTCAACTCCAGCCCGCCACATGCTATGTGTTATTTTGTCATACATTTTATCTCTATGTATGTTGTAAACCTCATAATATGTTGTTGTTATTTTCAGTTTAAAGTTATCTTTTAAGGAATTAAAAAAGGAGAAAATGTATAATTTTTTTTTTTTTGGTCTTTAGTCCTTTTTTAGGGCCGCACCCGTGGCATATGGAGGTTCCCAGGCTAGGGGTCTAATCAGAGCTGTAGCCGACGGCCTACACCAGAGCCACAGCAACACCAGATCCGAGCCGTGCCTGTGACGTACACCACAGCTCACGGCAACACCGGATCCTTAACCCACTGAGCGAGGCCAGGGATTGCACCCTCAACCTCATGTTTCCTAGTCAGATTTGTTTCTGCTGCGCCATGATGGGAACTCCAAAAATATTTTTTATATATTTATATTGACCCTCATATTGATTCTTTTAGGTATTACCTTTAGTTTAGGTCCAGGTTTTCACTTGGTATTATTTTTTCTTTGCCCGTAGAATTTTTTTTTTTTTTTTAATAGTGATTCTAGTGATGGTTGGCTGCTGATGAAATCTCATAGCTTTTTTAGTTCAAATTTATTTTGCCTTAATGTTCAGAAGATATTTTCACTGGGTATGGATATCTGGGTTGACCCTTTTTTTTATATGTGGCTCCGTTGTCTCATTTATGGTTTGGCATCGTTTCTGACAAGACGTTTGCAGTCTGTCTGTTTCTTTGTGTGTAATGTGTACTTTTCTCTCTGGTTGCTTTTCAGATTTTCCTCTTTATCACTAGTTTTCAGAACTTTGGTTATGACGTGTGTATTGGTGTGGTTCTCTTCATGTTTATTTCCCTTAGGGTGTTTTGATCTTCCTTGCATCATCAGTTTACAGTTTCCATCAACTTTGGGAAATTCTGAGCCATTTTGTCTTCAAATATTGCCTCCTTTCCCACACTTTTTGGGGAAGGAGGACTATGTGAAGACTTTGTAACTTTCTCCATGTGGCATTTTGCATAGTTTCTGTTGCTATATCTTTAAATTTGCTGAACTTTTCTCTTGCAGTATCTAATCTGCTATTAATTGCATCTGGTATGTGTTTTATTTTCATCTCTAAAAGTTCAGTTTGAGTCTCTTCCATCTTGTATTTCTCTCCTTGTCCTGTCTCTTCTTGAGTATATGGAACGCATTTGTAATACAGTTTAAGCATCTTTTCTGTTCATTCCATTAGCTCTGTCATTTCTGGATCTGTACTTAGTGATTTTTTTTTTCTTCCTGCCTATGGGTCACATTTTTCTCCTTCATTGTGTACCTGGCGGTTTTTGACTGTGTGCCAGCCATTGACTTTTATGCTGCTGCTCGCTTAGTTGTGTTGCATTCCTTAAGAGGGTTGGATTCCGTTGGGATGCACAGTTAGGTTATTTGGAATCTGGTGTGTCGTTCAGAGGCTTGCCTTTAAGCTTTGTTAGGGTGCGTCCAGAACAGCCTTCAGCATAGTTCCCCAGCTAACATGACTTCCTTCTGAGGCGTCTCTCCATGGCCTGTTACATTAGGACATTTTTCCACTCTGGTTGGTGGGAGTGCAGCCTATTCCGGCCTTTCTGGCTCCAGGTATTGTTGGGCCTACTGCTCTCTGGTAGTTATTTCCAAGCCTTAGTTACTGGGCACAGGTCAGCATTCGGTCAAGGACCCTAAGGGAGCTCTCTAGAGATCCCACTCTTTCTGAGCTCTTCCTCCGGTACTCTGCCCTGTAGATTCTAGCCACCTTGGCCTTCTCAAACTCTAACCTGTGTTTCTGCAACTCTGTGAGATTGCCAGACTGCTTGGCTGGCCTCTCCTTGTGCTGTGACCTGGAGGTGATTCTCTTCTCTCCCAGTCTTGCATTGCCATCTGATGTCTCAGCTAATGTTTCATATATTTTGCCCTGTAAAGTATACACCGGAATATTTTTAACACTTGGCCATTTGGGGTTTGGCCAAAACGTGTATTTGGAGCATGTATTATAACTCTGTCCCCAAGTCTTAGAAATGATTGGAAACTTTTAACTATATTTTCTTTCACAAATAATTCACTCAAGATAGAGGGGTTCGTTTCAGCATGTAAAGGTCTACTTTGCGCTTTAAAAAGAAAGGACTGCTTTTTATTTAGTAGCAGAGGTTTGAATGCTTACTGTGTTAGACTGTAAATACAATAAAACACTTTAGTCTTCAAAACTCGCAAAAGGAGAGAAACATGCAAACAAAGGAATAAAGGGCCGACCACTTTCGGAGCATTGTCGTGGAGGAGGTGACCGCTGTTTGGGCAAGAAGGGAGAGAGATGCACCAAGTCTTCCTCAAGGAGGGAGGTCCTTGACCTGAGGTGTGAAGAGTATTTCCTAGGCGTGTACCAACACATGTGTGTCAGAGTTGTAGGTATATATAATTTTTTTTTTTAATTACAAGTAGAGAGCATGCTATTTACATTGTTCTCTACTTGCTTTTTCCCTTCGTATACCGTGGATGAGGGTCACTTTGGTATTTATTGCTCTCTTTCCAGCAGCTGGGTAATAGGCATGAGAACATCTTATAATTTATTTGACTTGATGGGCTTCTAGATTTTTTTTAGCTTTTCACCCTTTCTTGTTTTCGCGAACATTCTTTCAGCACATATCTTTGTGAATTTTGTGCAAATACATATAATTTTAAGGAGTGAATTTTAGGATAAATTTCAAGACGTGAAATCTCAGGATCAAAGGATCAGTGTAATTTGTGTCCTGCAGTCTTTATAATTGTCTCGCTAGCTTTCATTTGTTTTCTCTTACAATCCGTGGTATTTCTTAAAACTTTCTTGGTTATTCCAGTGTTTTGGCAGCATCTATTCTGCTTTTTTGCTGTTCCTCAGCAGATTTCATGGTATAGGTTTTTTTTTTTTAAGGAGTTTTATTTATTTATTTATTTATTTATTTTCTTCTTTTGTCTTTTTAGGGCTGCACTTGCAGCATGTGGAGGTTCCCAGACTAGGGGTCTAATCGGAGCTGTTGCTGCTGGCTTTCGGCAGAGCCACAGCAACGCCAAATCTGAGCCATGTCTTTGACCTACACCATAGCTCACAGCAGTGTCGGATTCTCCACCCACCGAACGAGGCCAGGAATTGAACCCACAACCTCACGGCTCCTGGTTGGATTCATTTCTGCTGCACCACAACGAGAACTCCTATGATGTTTTTAAAAAATATCCTATGGCTTTTGTGAGCTCTAGCAGCTTAGTTTTCAGTTGTTTGCGTTCTCCACTGGTGCTTTTCTTGTCTCTGATCTGCTTTTGTGAAAATGATCCAGGTTCACTTTATTCGACTATAGCAAAGCACACGAGGTTACTCCTTGCTTGGGACCCTTGTTTTTTCACCTGGAATAGGACACAAAACAAGAAAGATTAAGGGAAAAGTTTATTCTCCTAAGATAAAGATGTTCCAGGGGAAAACTCTGTATTTCTGCTCCTTTTGTGAAATCTGTCTAAAACTAATTATAAAAGATGGTGAGGAAACCCTGCTTTGTTACTCTTTATCCCTCCATCTGTCTTTTTGTATTTTCCAAAGATGATTTTTGTTTATTTGCTTTATCAGAAGTATGAGTCATACCGTCTTCTGTCAGATTCACTTTTATGGACTGTTGCACAGATATTCTGTGATACTTTTGTTTTTTCCTTTGCGAGGCAATATTTTACTTAGGTTTTAAGGTAAACACAGGGGTTCCTATTGTGGTGCAGTGGAAATGAATCCGACTAGTATTCATGAGGATGGGGTTTCGATCCCTGGCCTCACTCAGTGAGCTGGGATCTGGCGTTGCCATGAACTGTGGTGTAGGTTGCAGATGCGGCTCACATCTGGCGTTGTTGTGGCTGTGGTGTAGACCGCCAGCTGGAGCTCCACTTAGATCCCTAGCCTGGGAACTTCCATGTGCCGAGAGTGCGGCCCTAAAAAGCAAAAGCAAAAAAAAAGTTAAACACAGAGTGATGGAGTAGGATTCAGGATGTGTATTTTTCTTCAGTGAGCAAAGCGGAGTGTGCGTGTGGAGTTAAATTCAGTTTCTTTTTTATTTAAATTCTGAGGTACTGTTTTAAAAATAGGTAAGGCGAGTTTTGGGTGGCATGATTATATTTGTCTGGATTTTTTTTTTTTTTTCCCCTTTGGTGTATTTCTTATGTGGTTGGTTTGTTTTTTTAAATGATTCTTCATAGGGTCCATACTGGATTCTTTAGTACTCAGCTTTGGAAAGGGTGTTCTGTTTATGTAGGTAGCACTGTTCAAGAATATTGCAGGTAATGAACTTGAGGTGTCACGTCCGGGATGTTTTCTGAAACCCCCCCACCCCGGGCCTTCCCCTCCCTCCTTGTGACTTTCTTCCCTGAGGGCTTGGGCACCTCCACCTTCCAGGGAGGTGTCTCCCCTGGTGACCCCTCCAGTGAGTTTGTGTTTAATCTTTGCGCATGTTGACTTTTCATCAGCAGCTGCAAAGGTAACTGCTGTCCCCCACCTCTTTTCTCAACTCCGCCCTCTCAGGCAAGGTTGGGGGTCAGGGAGAGTAAAGGTACCCTGCCCGCTGCTCCTGTGACTTCCTGAAGTGTGTGTGTCCTGGCTGCCACTGCGTCATCGTGGGAGGGCATGTTAGGTCGTGTCTGGCATCCAGAGTGCCTGTTATTTCTCACTATTACAGAGCGTGATGAATAGCTTTCCAAACCTTTATGTACTGTAGCGAGGAGGGTAAGCGCCTGGGCGCTAGAGTTGGAAGATTTGAATTTGCATCTCAGCCCTTTGTGGGGCTGGGGGAATTGTCACCTTCCCTTCGCCCCGCCTGTGAAACTGGAGCTGTGAAACTGGAGCGCTGCTCTGCCAGCCCTAAGGGTTGAACGAGACATGCACGGAAATCTCTTCGTGTACTGCACCTGCTGCTTTATAAGCTCTCTTTAGAAGCCTGGCTGCTCCAAGAGCAGCGTTTCCTTTGATGAATTCCCAGAAGTAGAATTGGTGTGTCATTGGATAGGAATATTTTTACGGTCTTGACGTGCATTCCCAAACCGCCTTCCGGAAAAGTGGTGCTGGTTTACTCGGGGGCTGAGTTTGAGAGTTGCGCTTTTCTGGAACCCTTGTGTCGGCCTCTTTATTTTATGTTTTATATGAAGTTTGAGGCAAGTCCAGTTGCCTCCGAGGGTTTCTGGCAGTCGATGAGAACTCTGCGGGTTAAAAGGAGAGGGAGCTGGCCTGGGACAAAGAAGAGGGTTCTTTTCTTGCTTTGGTCACGTAAACCTTTGTATGCACAGCTTTTTTTTTTTTTTTTTTGAGAATTTTGGTCTTCTTGATAATCTTGGTCCATGAGTAAATATTTTAATTTTCCTTTTACCTACATTTTACAGTTTCTGAAGTGCCTCTTATAAATTATTTTCCATTTGATTCTTACAATAAACTCATCCAGTAAATAAGGTAATATACATCTTATATACCCAGATAATATACATGGGGGACACAGGTGCAGAGATAGTGCAGTTTACCTGGAGGAGACAAAGCCAGTGAGTGGGACACAGCCTCCCCCTCCTGCATCCCAGTGGAGCTCTCTTTATCTTGTGCTGGTGGCTCCTCCCTTGCAATCCTGCTTGAATTCCAGTTGGTAATCAAGTTTTATTGTTAAAGAGACCAATAGGATTTCTCTTAATTCAAAATAAAATAGAATTATTTATTTGTCTAAATTCTTTGTGTCAAAATTAGAATCTAGAAATCTCCAAAGGACATGCACACACGCACACCTCAGTTTTATCTTTACAGTGAAAAACCATAAAATGAGAACTCAACTAAAATTTAGGGTTTTTTTTTGCAGTTCTCCTGGGGACCAGGTTGAAGTTTAGTTTTGCATGTAAATCTCTTCATAAATTTATATGAAACAAATGTCTTGAAAGCCTCAACTGGGTCATTCTTGTTTTTTTTTTTTTTTTTTTTTTTAGGGCCACACCTGTGGCATGTGGAGGTTCCCAGGCTAGGGGTTGAATCAGAGCTGTAGCCCTGGCCTACACCACAGCCACAGCAACTCAGGGATCTGAGCTGCGTCTGCAACCTACACCACAGTCCATGGCAGCACCAGATTCTTTTTTTGTTTTTGTTTTTGTCTTTTCTAGGGCCGCTCCCGCAGCACATGGAGGTTCCCAGGCTAGGGGTCTAATCGGAGCTGTAGCTGCCGGCCTAGGCCAGAGCCACAGCAACTCGGGATCTAAGCCGCGTCTGCAATCTACACCACAGCTCACGGCAACGCTGGATCCTTAACCCACTGAGTGAGGTCAGGGATCAAACCTGCAACCTCATGGTTCCTAGTTGGGTTTGTTAACCGCTGAGCCATGACGGGAACTCCCAGCACCCGATTGTTAACCCACTGAGTGAGGCCAGGGATTGAACCTGCGTCCTCATGGTTGGTAGTCAGATTCATTTCTGCTGAGCCACGACGGGGAACTCCTTCAACTAGGGTCATTCTTGATAAGACCAGTTTGATGGAAACTAAGCATTTCTTAAATCTTTATTTATTTTTTATTTTATTTTTTGTCTTTTGTCTTTCTAGGACCACACCCGCAGCATATGGAGGTTCCCAGGCTAGGGGTTTAATCCAAGCTGTGGCTGTTGATCTACACCACAGCCAGATCCTTAACCCACTCTGCAAGGCCAGAGATCGAACCTGCCTCCTCACGGTTCTTAGATTCGTTTCCTCTGCACCATGACGGGAAATCCTTAAATCTTTATTGATTCAGATTTTAAAATTAGTAGCAATTTAGAATTCAGTTCTCATTCCAATCTTGTACTGTAATGAAACATTCTCCTTCTAGGGCTCTGATCTGAAAGTCCAGGCTATATTTACCTTGTTTTCTTCTGTATCTATAGCATCTGATGCAAGTGTATTTTGAATGAAGAGACAAGTTACTGTGGATATTGGGTGGTTAATGCCTAAGTTGATTTAAGCTCCCGAAGATACTTCATTAGAGCATGGATAAAAGCTAAGCTTTAGTTTTAGAGTTTCTTGCAAGGAGGGTTGTGTGTGTGTGTGTGTGTCTGCCTGTGTGTACACATGTGTGCATGTTTTAAATACTACAGTATTAATCATTTAACTTGGATGTTTTTGAACTCTAGTCATTGGTATGCTGATAAGATTGCTGTATAAGGGATTTGTTTTTATCTGACTTCAGTTGCTATGTACAGATTTCATGGTCTCATTTGTATATTAAATATTTAACCTTTCTGCCCAAGAAATAATATCTAGAGCATTCATATTTGATGTAGGGATAGAGTGACTTTCAGGAGACAAGAAGACTGGGATTCTTTTTGTGAAATTCTCTGTTACAGATTTTTAAAAGAGTGTCCTTATTTCTTATTGAGGCTTTCAAATATTTTCTTATTAATAACAAAAGGGCAGTGAGGGGAGTTCCTGTCGTGGCGCAGTGGTTAACGAATCCGACTAGGAACCATGAGGTGGCGGGTTCGGTCCCTGCCCTTGCTCAGTGGGTTAATGATCCGGCATTGCCGTGAGCTGTGGTGTAGGTTGCAGACGCAGCTCGGATCCCACGTTGCTGTGGCTCTGGCGTAGGCCGGTGGCTACAGCTCCGATTCAACCCCTAGCCTGGGAACCTCCATGTGCCGCGGGAGTGGCCCAAGAAATAGCAACAACAACAACAACCAACAAAAAGAGAAGAAGACAAAAAAAAAAAAAAAAGAAAAAAAAGACAAAAGAAGAAAAGGGCAGTGAGATTGACTTGCTGGGGGTATACTACGTTATAATAATTTTGAACCTAAAAAGATTTTTATAATAATTTGGTATCTCATTAAGTTGCCAATATTCATGTTTTTCAAATATGTTGGGTTGCTTAATAAATTTTTATGTCTGAGAATTTTTGTTTTTAATGATTGAATTTAAAGAAGTTTTTTTAGGAGTTCCCGTTGTGGCTCAGTGGTTAACGAATCTGACTAGGAACCATGGGGTTGCGGGTTCGATCCCTGGCCTTGCTCAGTGGGTTAAGGATCCGGCATTGTCGTGAGCTGTGGTGTAGGTCACAGACGAGGCTCAGATCCTGAATTGCTGTGGCTGTGGTGTAGGCCGGCAGCTGCAGCTACAATTGGACCCCTAGCCTGGGAACCTCCGTATGCCGTGGGAGCGGCCCTAGAAAAGGCAAAAAGACCAAAAAAAAAAAAAAAGTTTCGTAAGGGCAAAATGCTAGTCTAAATCACTAGGTGAATAACTTGTTTTCTTTTAATATTTTTTCTTTAGGTCTTTTATGGATTAACTCTTCATTGATTCCATACAACAGCAATATAGTTATGGCGACCTTCCCGACTTTCAGAAACAGTCACTTGAAAACTAGAGCATCGGTCAGAAAAGTAAGTTCACTGTATGAGATTCCTTTTAGTGGTAGTTTTAATAAAAATGTTGATCATCAGTTTTTGAAGTCAAAGTCTTATTGAGTAACTCTGCTGTGTTATTCCTGTTTCTAAATGAATCTTACTGAAATTAGTAACAAGATACTTCAGAGATTGGCATATGGGAACATAGTGATATGAAATCATAAAGAATGACCTTTATTTCCAAAGATCACCACGTCTCCCCTTTTCTTCTCAATAGATAGTTTTCTGTCTTTTCTCTAGCAACTTAAGCATCAGGTGTGACTGTACAGCTTTATCCCACAGTATTCATTCATTCACTCACAAGTATAAGTCTGAGTGCTGCTTACATGCCAGGCTCTATGCTGGGTATTGGATGGATAATCAATAGTGAAATAATTAAATGTGATTACTGACCTTTCTGCTTTCTAGTCTGAGGAACCCTCTCTCTTTTCTTCTCTTGAGATGATTTGGTTACCTTTTCATTTCTTGTCATTTTTTTGGGGTGTTACTTAAAGGACGAAAGGAGAGTGGATGCTCCCGGAGGATGGTTAGGATCCTTCGTGAACCCTTTGTCTTGCTTCCTCCTCTCATTACATGACACTGTTGACAGGTCCTTACACGTTAAGACGGCCTCTGACTTCTTTCGTTGCAGCTTTTTTCTTTTCTTTTCTCTATTCCTGTCTCATTTGCACATCTTCCTTCTAGCTTCTAATTGTTAGTGTTTTTGTATGCTGCTAGGCCTGGTTTTTCATTTACTCATTTCTTCAAAGATCTAAGAGATGTTTGGGTTTGACTGCTAACTGCAGGAGAGTGGTTGTCAAATCTAAAGGTGCTTTTTGCAAAGTTGGAAAACAGAAAGTAAGCTTGTTTTTAATAGTGTGGTAATTACATTTCTAAGTAATATGCCTCGTGTGTTTTCAGGCACCTTTAAACGTAATAGGTCTGCTTTTCAATTTGACAGAAAGCACAATAAAAGCTATTTTCTCCATATTTTTACTTTTTGGAAACTGTCGTATATTACACTTTTTTTGGTTAGCAATTGGACCCATAGCTTCAAATTAATACTTCAGTTGTACGGATTGCTTTAAATTAATAAAGATTATTAAAAATTAAGAAATACGTATATACAAAATATAGTAATGAACTCATGATCTTGTTCTTCAAGCATTAAATTATATACCTATTTGACTTGTATTTATCAATATATTCCTGAGATAAGGAATTGGGTGTCACAACTGAAACTTTGTACTATTGATTTAATATCTTTGTTAATCACATTATCCATATTCGGCCATGGTTAAGATTTGGTTTGAATTCACTTGAATACTTGGAAAAGGTTTTAGGTAAAAATATGTGAATCTAAATATTACATACTGTTTGTATGTGTGTCATGCAGACTCTTAATACCACTTTTGATGCCTTTACTTGGTATAGCTGAATGATAAAAAAAAAAAAAATCCCTATTGACTATTGTGGAAATGAAAAGATAGACTTGAATTCTCTAGATTTCACTTTACTGTGCATAAAATATAAAGATACATTGATTCCATATATTAGTGATCTCCTGTGATAATTTGTCTTTTTCTCCCTGACTTACCTCACTTAGTATGATAACTTCGGGTCCATCTCTGTTGCTGCAAATGACATTACTTCATGCTTTTTTATGGCTGAGTAATAGTTCGTTATATAAATGTACAACATTCTTTATCCATTCCTCTGTTGATGGACTCTTATGTTTACCGAAGGGGAAACGTGGGAGGGGAGGGATAAATTAGGGGGTTGGGATTGATATATATGTACACACTACGATATGTAAGATAGATGAGTCACTAGGCCCCACTGTATAGCACAGGGAAATTTCCGCAGTACTGTGTATTAACCTCTATGGGAAAAGAATCTGAATAGGAATGTGTATGTATATATGTACGTATAACTGATTTACTCTGCCGTGCACCTGAAATTAACCCAACTTTGTCAGTCAACTATATTTGAATTTTTTTAAAAAGATACATCAAATATTTATTGGGAATCAAGTATTATGAAAATCAGAAAGCCATACTTTTTACTTCATTAATATTTTCTAATATTTTATTACGAAAAATTTCAAGCATATAGAAAAATGAAAACCATAGTACATTTACACATAAACCTGCGTGATAGCCATCCAGATTCAAAAGTTGATAGTTTGTATTTTGTTTTATTTCTTTTTTTTTTTTTTTTTTTGCTATTTCTTGGGCCGCTCCCGAGGCATATGGAGGTTCCCAGGCTAGGGGTCGAATTGGAGCTGTAGCCACTGGCCTACGCCACAGCAACGCGGGATCCGAACTGTGTCTGCAACCTACACCACAGCTCTCAGCAACGCCGGATCGTTAACCCATTGAGCAAGGGCAGGGACCGAACCTTCAACCTCATGGTTCCTAGTCGGATTCGTTAACCACTGCGCCACGACGGGAACTCCTTTGTTTTATTTCTGTGTGTGTGTCTGTGTATTTTTTGACAGAACCATTTAAAAGTGCATGGTCCTTTTTTTCTTTTTTTTTTGCCCTTTAGGGCCTCAGTCACGGCATATGGAGTTTCCCAAGCTAGGGGTCAAATCAGAGCTGCAGCTGCTGGCCTACACCACGGCCACAGCAATGCAGGATCTGAGCTGCATCTTCAGCGTACACCACAGCTCACGGCAACGCCGGATCCTTAACCCACTGAGCAAGGCCCGGGATTGAACCAGCAACCTCGTGGTTCCTAGTCGGATTTGTTTCTGCTGAGCCACAAGAAGAACTTTTTTTTTTAAAACTATAGTTGGTTGACAGTGTTATGTTAGTTTCAGGTGTAGACCTTCAGATTCTTTTCCTTTATAGGTTATTACAAGGTATTGACTTCTAATAGTTCTCTGTGCTATACAGTAAATCCTTGGGGAAGTTACATCTTAATGTCTTTTCACCCCAGATTACTTGAGCATGTCTCTCCCAGGAATAACACCATGCTGCCGTATAACAATGATGCCATTATTGCATCCAAGAAAATCAAATGTACTCTCCTTATATCTACTACCTAGCCCTATTCAGATTTCCTTAATACTGCTAAAATCTATCTTATAGTGCTTCCTCCCATTTTGGAGTCCATGTAGGCTCCTGTTGCATGAGATGTTGTGACTTCTTTCTACTTTTTTGGTCTGAGATTCTCCTCATTAAAAAAAAAAAAAAAAATTCAAGCCTGATTTGTTGAATAGATCAGGCCATTTTCTTGAACAGTGTTGCACATTCTGGATTTGTCTGGCTTTTTTCTTACAGCGCTCTTTAATCTGTTGTTCTTTCCCCTGTATTTCATAAAAACTAAAAGTTAGGTGTAAAGGCTTAAGTTAGATTCAGGTGAAATGTTTTTAGCAAGAATACTTTAAAGGATGATGGGAGGACAGAATTTCAGGTTTTTTGTGATGAGT
Organism: Sus scrofa; assembly: GCF_054392235.1. Lineage (NCBI taxonomy): Eukaryota > Metazoa > Chordata > Mammalia > Artiodactyla > Suidae > Sus > Sus scrofa. The sequence continues at coordinate 25,201,335 of NC_139393.1, read as the reverse complement.
GATACACAAATTGATCATTTGATTAATGTAGTAAGTGTGAGAGCTATCTGTTTTAAAAGTGTATACTCTGTGTTTTAGTTAGCAGATAGTCTAGGGGATAATACTTGGTTGTGTGCAAATGCTGTTTTTTTCCAACTTTCGTCTAATGTTTTTGGCATCCCTGGATGCCCCTTTTCTGAATCTGTTATTTCCTGAAAGTTGCAGGATGGTGATGACCAGTTTTCAGGTTAATGATTTGGTGGAATCATTACTGCCAATGGAAGCAAGTGAGTTTCTTTCCCTTCTTTCCTTCCTTCATTTGCATTGCTCTGGACACATGGATTTTAAAAATTTTCTATTTTCCAACCTTTTATTTGTTTGTAGTCATTTATTCATTTATTTCATTCGCTCCGATTGTCCCAAACTTGGTCCCAGGGTACCTCTCCAGGCTGATGCTGGAGTCTTTTTGTCTCAGGCTCACAATGTTTTGATTGCTTCCTTGCTTTCTAGTCTAAGAGTGACCCCGTTTCACTTCCTGCCTTATCGTCCTCAGACCAGGAATCGGCTGTTTCTCCAGAGAACCCCTGAATAGTGTTTAGACATCAAGGTCTGGGTACTAGCAGTACCTGTTGCTGTCACAGTTGATATTGATGGCTCATGGTCCCATTTCACGTTTCACCTTTTTTCCTTTCATATTTTTTGTCCTTTTTTGAGTCAATGTTCCTGTCTTAGCCTGCAAACTCCCGCTTGTGTGTATTGTATGGGCGTACATACACACTTCCCTTTTGAAACCGAGTGACAGAGACTACAGACGTTATTTCACTTCTCTTCTTAATGTCACATCACGCTTCTCTCACGAACATCAGCGTGATTTCCAGGCCTCAGAAGATCATTAGTTCACTAACGCTGTCTAACGTACAGTCCAGACCCAGTTTCTCCGATTGTCCCAGCTATCCTTGTTACTCTTCCCCTGTCTCTCATCTGGGATCCAAGCAACGGTGACAGTGTGTGTTTGGGCGTTGTGTCTCTTTGGTCTCCCGCAGTCTAGACCATTTCACTGATGTAAATGCTTTTCTCGTGACGGCGGATCTTTGGAAGCATCTATACCAGTTATCTCATAGAATAGCCCCATATTTTGAGTTCCTCTGTTTTCCCTGTGGTTAGGTTGAGAAGGACCACCTCCAGGGTGACGCCATGGTCCTTCTCCTCTGTCACATCATAGGTGCATATTGTTAATGCCAGGCTTGACCGGGCAGCTAAGGTTGTACCCACTGGATATCTCCAATAGAAAGACATAGTCCCTTTGTAATTAACCATGTTACTAAGTTATCTGTAGAATGCTGCTGCACCACAGCGTGACTTGTTCCCCAGTAGCATTTAACCCAGTGGATGATGATCCATTGATAATCTTTTCCTACATCAGCAATTACATTGGGAGTTACAAATGGAATTTTTTAATTTTGTCATTCTGCCCGTATTTGCTAGCCAGCATTCTAATGTAAAGGAGCGCTCTTCTCCAGCTTCTACCCTTTCGTCTGTCTCTCTCTCTCTTTTTTAAATTTTTCAATTTTTTGGCTGCACCCATGGCAAATGCAGGTTCTCAGGCCAGAGACTGCATCCGGGCTGCAGCTGCAACCTACACCACAGCTGCAGCAATGCTGGATCCTTTAACTCATGGTGTGGGCTCGGATCCGACCTGTGCCTCCACAGAGACCTGAGCCACTACAGTTGGATTCTTAACCCACTGCACCACAGCAGGAACTCCTTATCTGTCTCTTTTGACAGAGTTGGAGTTTTTTTTTTTTTTTTAAATTCGGTTGTTATACTCCATTACCATTTTTATTCTTTTGATGCCGAGATTATCCCAAATGTGGCCAGTGAGCATGCCTTCAGGTTGGCTTGTGTTCTTTTGAAAAACTCAGTTTCTGGGCACTTCCTTGCATTCTGTCACAGTAAGATGTTGTAGCTGCACTTCATACTTTTATGCCTCAGAGCTGGAATCAGCCATTTTCTGAAGGAGTTCTAGTTCTCTTAATTGGTGAATGGAATTTAGAAACCAGAATCTGGGTGCTGGGTATGTTCATTGCTACCAGGGATTATTGCTTCTAGGATCTATCAATGGAAAAATGTAATTCATACATGTAAAGAAGCTTGAGTTCATGTTGAATGTTCAAATGTAACATTACATTTTCATTATGTGCCTCTCTTAGACTGAAGGTTTCCACTAATTTTTAATATATTAAGATTAGCAAACATTATACATAAGTGTACATATTACATGTAAGGTACTGAAATTTGAGGAAATTAATTGAATAAAAGACAACCTTTTTTTTTTTTTTTTGTCTTTTTGTCTTTTGTTTTATGGCTGTACCTATGACATATGGAAGTTCCCAGACTAGGGGTCGAATCAGAGCTGTAGCTGCCGGCCTACACCACAGCCACAGCAACATGGGATCTGAGCTGCATCTGCGACCTACACCACAGCTCATGGTAATGCTGGATCCTTAACCCACTGAGTGAGGCCAGAGATTGAACCTGCATCCTCATGGATACTAGTCAGATTGTTTCCTTGGAGCCACAGCGGAACTCCTAAGAGACTGTCTTTGACCTTAGTAATTTGGTTTAATGGTTAGCAATGACGAATATATGAAAACAGTAGTTATGATAATTGTAATATCAATTAAATGATCTTAATGTGCGAACAATACAGTAGGAACTTTGGGAGAGATTTGTTATGACTAAGGGCGGGGAAAATCACAGGTCTTGGCATGAGTAGGATTTCTACAGGGAAACATTGGGGAGTATGGACTTTTTTTTTTTTTTTTTTCTGGTCTTTTTAAAGGGCCGCACCTGTGGCATATGAGGTTCCCAGGCTAGGGGTCCAGTTGGAGCTGTAGCTGTCGGCTACCCCACTTATATAAATTGTTGCTTCTGTTTTGCCAGTGACTTGGAAATGAGATAACGCCATCTGTTAGGCTTTAGTGCCGGGCGAGAGTAAGAGGACCTGGCTGAGGGCCTCCGAGTCTTCCAGTGGGTTGGATGCCTGGGCTGTGGTCTGCATTTTGAGCATGTGTATGTCTCCTTTCCCCCTTTCTTAGTTCCTCTCAGCTGAAGTGAGTTCTTCACTGGAAAGGTGTCCAGTGAACATTCATGGCAGAGTTAGTGACACTCCATCTAACCCGTCTCCAGGATCTTCTACCTTGTCTTAGAATTAAATAAATTAAGAATATCTTGTATTTTCAGAGCTTCAGTGAAGATGTGTTCCAGTCTGTAAAGTCTTTATTGCAGAGCGAGAAGGAACTATGCAGCGTATCAGCAGAGGACTGTTTAAAGCAGGATGAACATGCCGGTTTGACTGAGGTTTGACATTTTCCTTTCTGTACCCTTTTCTGATACAGCACAGTGTATTTTCATGCATCTTTGTGGCACCACCTAAGATCTTTGCATATTAACACACGTGTGAGAAGTACGAGTTTTATTTTATTGTTTATTATTTATTGTTTATTTTTTTGCTTTCTGGGGCCGTACCTGCGGCATAGGGAGGTTCCCAAGCTAGGGGTCCAACTGTAGCTGCAGCTGCCTGCCTACACCACAGCCACAGCAACATGGGATCTGAGCCGAGTCTGTGACCTACACCACAGCTCATGGCAATACCGGATCCTTCACCCACTGAGCAAGGCCAGGGATCAAACCCACAACCTCATGGTTCCTAGTTGGATTCGTTTCCACTGTGTCACGATGGGAACTCCAGAGAAGTACCAGTTTTAAAACCTCCTAACATAATCATTTTAGTGTATAACGAACACAGTTGAGTGCACAGATGTCACTGACCCCCCATCAGACATGCCACACTGTATTAGGTGACGTCCGTGTTTAGTAATTGGGACTCTCACACTAGAATTTTCTACTCTGAAACAAAATATATATTTATTTCTTATATTCATTTTGGGGGTTATTGTTTTCTTTTTCTTTTCTTTTTTTTTTTTTTAGGGCCACACCCCCAGCATGGGGAGGTTCCCAGGCGAGGGGTCGAATTGGAACTACACCCACAGCAATATTAGATCTGAGCTGCATCTGCGACCTATACTGAGCAAGGCCAGGGATTGAACCTGCAACCTTGTGGTTACTAGTCGGATTTGCTTCCTCTGCGCCACGGTGGAACTCCCAGTTATTGTTTTCTTAGTTAAATTCAGTGCTTTGATTCAACATGAAAAAGTAGTCATGCATTTATTTTAAGATTAAGATATTTATCACGTAGGGATAAGGTTTGCTCACCTGTTTCTCTGCTGCTTCAGTATTTCCAGTCTTTGTTTGAATTGATCGCTATGAAAAGGAGTAAAATTTCTTCTTACAATATAACCATGGTCCAGCAATTCATTTATGTTACCAGATTTTTTTGGTTTTGGGTCATTGAAGCTCAAAATTGATAAGTACGTTGATTAAAAAAATTTTTCTTTTGAAATCAAAGATCTAACTAAAAAAACCCCTTTGATTATTGTTTTTAGGAATGACTTTCCTTTCATGACCTTGAGAAACTATGTTTAAGTAGATCCATAGGGTGGGGAGGTCCCCTTTGAGGCCTGTCATGACCTTGACCTGAGCCCCTCTTTTGGGGCAGCTCCCTGCTGTGGCTCTTGGCTGTTCTTCTCTTTGTTATCCGTTTTTACTTTATTTTAGTAAAGCCAAGCCACTCCTAATCTCAGCTGTTGCCAAGCCTGACAAGTCTGTGTCCTCTGCCCTCCAACAGTGTTCCAGCTGCTCACGCAGGGCCTCTCCAAGCCCACATTCCTTGATCAATGGGAAATAAAAAAATTCCTGGCCCCTTCAAAACCCTATGCCAGCTTATTTCCTCTTTGTGTTCAGTAAAAGGAAACTTGAAAGAATAGAAGGAATTTCTGTCTCACTTTAGGATTTATATACCTCTTTTTGAAGAAAGGAAGGGAATTCGTCATTTGAGTGTCTCTTTGTTTTTTTGCTTTTTGCTTTTTTAGCTCTTTGCTATTGAGTGCCTATGATGTGCCAGGCAGTTTCCTCCACATTATCTGATTAACCCTCACACCTGTGGGGGAGAAGGTTGTGGTGCCCGAAGTTATTAACTCCTCCCACAGGTTAATAACCTACCTGGTCACCGGGACATTAAGTAACATTTCTGTGAAGGAGTGGCCATAATTACTGAGAATAAAAATTCTGGAGTAATCTAAGATTCTGACTTGCTTTTGAATCCTCAGAAAGAGATCCAACATATTTTGAATGTTCTTTATATTTTGACTAAGCTGTTTTTCCTTTAATTCTTGAGAGTTGATTATCCATGTTGGTACTATTGAAGTATTTCATGTTTTTCGTCACAGTACTTGCTTAGTAGACAGTTTACTAGGCTGTCTTCAAGTGGACAAGATTTCTTTCCTGTTTTTTTTGTTTTTTTTTTTTGTCTTTTTGCCTTTTCTAGGGCCGCTCCCTTGGCATATGGAGGTTCCCAGGCTAGGGGTCGAATCGGAGCTGTAGCCACCAGCCTACGCCAGAGCCACAGCCATGCAGGATCCGAGCCGCGTCTGCAACCTACACCACAGCTCACGGCAACGCCGGATCCTTAACCCACTGAGTGAGGCCAGGGATCGAACCCGAAACCTCATGGTTCCCAGTCGGATTCTTTAACCACTGCGCCACGACAGGAACTCCAACAAGATTTCTTCTTATGATGCCAGCGACATAAAGGGGATATAACTTTTTAAAACAATACTTTTTTCAGGTTATAAAGCTATATGTATTCCATATCGAAAAAGAAGAAATATTGTAGGCCTAAAAAAGAAAATGACTGTCCTTAATCCTGTGAATTAGAGAAGAAAAAACTACAGGGGAAACAAAAGTAGAGAAAAACACGATCACTTATAATTGTGCCAGGGAGAGTTAATCACTGCTTATAACGTGGTATATTGTCTCCCAGTACTGTTTTCCACTCTATGTCATTTTTCTGTAACTTATCCTTTTTACTTAATAATGGACATTGCTTCGGGCCATTAGATTTTCTTTAGAAATTTAATTTATATAAACTTCTGCAGGGAAATCTCTATGTAAAGGCGCTGAAGGAAGTAAATGACACTATCGCAGAGAGTCAATCAGGAGGTAGCCTTGTAGGTGTCCAGGGAAAGCCTGTCTGCGGAGGCGGCGCTTAGGTTGGAACCTGGAGGAAGAGGAGCGAGGCCCGCAGATATCCAGGGTCTAGAGATCCAGGTTGACAGGGCAGTGCTCTGACCCAGAGAAGGGGCCCATGTAAATGAATGGAAGCCGGGGAAAGTCGAAGATACCAGCCAAGCCAGAGTCTCGGGGCTTCCACTAGGACTTTGCATGGAAAAGCTTTTGGCAGGGAGGTGACAGGATAAGCCCCGGGGGCAGGTGGGAGAGAGGATCGAGGTTGTGCGGTGAGAAGTGGCAGGAAGGGGGTGTCTGTGAGGTTCGTTCGGGGACTGGAATTGATGGACGGTGCTACTGAAGGGGCTGTGGCGGGCGTGCAGGAAACTGATTACGGAGCCAGATCTTTGGGGAAAACCCTCTGTGATCCTCTTTGAAAAAAGGGATCATCCTGTCCACGGCCGTCCGCATTTTAGCGCTTCATGTGCTTTCTGTCTGTTTCTCTGCTCTGTCAACAGTCTAAATGAGACAGGACTTAACGCTAATGGAGCTTTGTCCCTTTTTTATTCAGGTCACATTTCTAGGTTTTAATGAAGAAACAGATGCTGCTCACATCCAGGTATGGTCCATTGATCGAACTGGAAAGGCCTATGAGAGATTATTTGGGAGCCTGGAAAATTTGCCGAATTAGCCCCAAATTGACATTCCACTCTTCAGTTACCATTTCTTTTCTTTTTTTTTTTTTTGTCTTTTGTCGTTTGTTGTTTGTTGTTGTTGTTGTTGCTATTTCTTGGGCCGCTCCCGCGGCATATGGAGGTTCCCAGGCTAGGGGTCCAATCGGAGCTGTAGCCACCAGCCTACACCCCAGCTCACAGCAACGCCGGATCGTTAACCCACTGAGCAAGGGCAGGGACCGAACCCTCAACCTCATGGTTCCTAGTCGGATTCGTTAACCACTGCGCCACGACGGGAACTCCCAGTTACCATTTCTATTTAGAGCTGAAAGATGACACCTGAGCTCAGCTTTTGAGTGTGCCTTGGACATTTTCACTGAGTATCCTTGTTATGAAAGCAGGGTTAGGTTAGGAGACCACGTGAAGTCATTTATCTGAGAAGATTGCAGACCGTAGAATGGAAGACGTGTCTTATTATTTGAATAATTTTTTTTTTTTTTTTTTTTTTGTCTTTTTGTCTTTTGTTGTTGTTGTTGTTGTTGTTGCTGTTTCTTGGGCCGCTCCCTCGGCATATGGAGGTTCCCAGGCTAGGGGTCGAATTGGAGCTGTAGCCACCGGCCTATGCCAGAGCCACAGCAATGCGGGATCCGAGCCGCGTCTGCAACCTACACCACAGCTCAGGGCAACGCTGGATCGTTAACCCACTGAGCAAGGCCAGGGACCGAACCTGCAACCTCATGGTTCCTTGTCGGATTCGTTAACCACTGCGCCACGATGGGAACTCCTGAATGATTTTAATAATCTGTCTTCAACAGTCTTATTTGTGTTTTCAGTTGAGACAGAGTTAAACTTAAAAGATAATATTTGTAACATGTCCCAATGAACCAGTGCAAAAAATTTTAGCCTTTTTGCTTGAGGCAGGTTATTTATTATATTTATAACTGACAGTTGAGATTAGAATCAGCAAAGGAAAAGCTGCACAACTATGTGAAGAGGAGTTGACACTCGGGTAGATGTGGGAGGCGTACTCTTTTTTCACCTGGTGCTGCTGCTGAAAATGTGTGATTGCCTTGTTTCCTCTCGTGGCAGTCAAGTGTCTCCTAGCAGCAAAAGCACCACTGATCACTTCGTTATAGATCGTGCCCATTGGGTGGGGGTGAAGGAAAACTCTGCCCTTGCCTGAAGGAAATGGTTTAGACAGAAGGCACAAGAGAAAATACGGGCCTGAGACTGTAAGGCTGAAAAGAGAAGTATGCTGAGTCTTCCAGCTCATACTCTACTTCCTATTTAAGCAGTACTGAGAAAACCATGTTGATAAAGAAAAGTACTCAATGAAGGGTCAGAGCTGTTGATAATTCTTAAACTGGGCCACATGGTTGCATAAAAAAGGCGAATGAGAAGAAAAAACAAAGGCGTTTTCTTTTCCTTTACATCTTCATAAAATTTTCCCTAGAGTCTAATATAACACCTTAGAGAAGACAGACAGACAAATAGACTTGGATTCTACAAATATGTAACTTAGGATCCCCAAAAGTGTATTCTGTAGGTAGGAATCCTATATGAAAAGTTTGGTGGTTCAACTTGGGGACTGCAGGGTGACGTTTGCAGCTAAAAACTGTTAGATGCCTAATGGTCCTGGTTGTGTGAGGTGCCGTATAAAATTTTGTTACAGCTTGGTATCTTTGTGTTTAAAAGCTATAGAAATAGCCATTGAAGTAATACTTTGGCACATTTTATTTCTGAGTTTTTAAAAAATTGATTGTGGCTAATAAACCATGTATGTTAACTATTATGAACTGGAAAATTCATTAACTAGTAGACCTTATGATGTTTTTTTTAATAGGGCCACATTATAGGAACTTGAACAAAAGCGGTATGCTGCAGTGTTATTTACTGTGTCATTGCTTTAAATTAGGATTTGGCTGCAGTTTCTTTGGAACTTCCAGATCTTCTGAATTCATTGCACTTCTGCAGTCTAAATGAAAATGAAATGATTTGTATGAAGGATATAAATAAATCATCAGATATAAACAGTGGCCCTCTAAATCAGGTAACTTTTATGTATCATTTCTAATGAGCTTTTTGGCAAAGTTTACAGTGACGCTTGATTGACAGTGTTAAACATTATTATTATTATTTTTTGGTCTTTTGTCTTTTTTTTAGGGCCATCCCTGTAGCATATGGATGTTCCCAGGCTAGGGGTCAAATTGGAGCTGTAGCTGCCGGCCTACACCACAGTCACGGCAATGCCAGATCCTTAACGCACTGAGTGAGGCCACGGATTGAACCCGAAACCTCATGGATGCTAGTCAGGTTCACTAACCGCTGAGCCATGACGGGAACTCTGAGAGTGTTACACTTTTAAATGCTAGGATGCTATCACAAGGAAGTATGGTTCATACGACATCTAACTCATGAGCTTTGAAATCACTGAAGGATAAAATAATTTTGGTCATAGCTGTAAATTAGATTTTCTATGTGTGAGGCTCCATAAATGGTATGCAAGTACATTTTTTTTCCTAAAGATTCATTATTTCTGGATTTCTTGAACTTGTACCTGTGTATAAGTCATAGGAAATTTTCCCTTTTATGGCCAATTCTAAATTTATGTAATTATTGTGCCGTATATTTTAGAGAACATACTTTAACTCATCTTGTGGTTAAAAAAAATTCCATGTAAAATAGATATCTGAGGATGTGTTCTTTATTTATAAATGAAAATGTCACCATTTCAGACATTATCAGTTTTACAACATTGAACATTTTAGTTCTTTACTAAGAATTTGTCCGTAATACATCAAAGAAAAATGCTTTGCGTGTTTTTCCTTTTAAATATTGAATTAGTAGTTTTAAAATTTGGATTACTTGTTCCTTCAAATATAAAAGACTGTTGTGTTCATTATGAGGTTTACAAGTAAAAGTAGAACTGCTCTCTTCATTTCCTGAATTGTCTTCATTTAATTTACTTTATTTGCTAGGATACAAGAGGTAATTCGCTATTTTATCTAATTTCTAGTTTTTTGACTAGGTCATTTGCCAATATTTGCTTTTTAAAAAATTGTATGTGTGGGCAAAATCTGACTTTTACTTTTAATCAAAGCTATAATCATTATTATACATTGAAACACTAGGGGAATTTAGGTAAAGGGAGCGGACAGTTCCTTTATGCTAAGAGAGGATGTGGTGTCGTGCTGCAATGGAATACAGAAAGACGGGGACCTGGTTCCTGCCCTAAGGCAGTGCACAGTGTAGTTGGTGAACCTGGTGCATGATTAAATAAGAAATTTATTATTGTACTGCTTGTACAGTAATCCAGGAAAACATAATTGCCAAAAGAATGGATAGTAACTTCTGTAACGTTTAAGGGGAGAGAATAGGAAGACTTTGAAAATCCGAATAAGAGAAAGATGGGGAGAAAAAGAGAGTGGAAAGTAAGAGAAGTGTTGTGGAGCCAGAATGAAGAAAAGAATTCAGCATTACCAAATCAGGGAGCCTTTCATGATGCATGTGCTGCCTTTTTTTTTTTCCTTTCTTTTCTTTCTGAGATTGTGTTATTTCTAGGCCTCACTTCCAGGTCATGTTTTTATGTATACTTTTGAAATTAAAATGACTTTTATCTTTCCCAAGAGTCATCATTCTGGAATGCTTTGTGTCATGAGAGTGTCACCTACCTTACCAAGACTCAGAATCGACTTCATCTTTAGTCTCCTAAGTAAATATGCTACGGGTATAAGATACACCCTGGACACCTATTTGCATCAGAAGCGCCAACTCGAGGCTGCTAATGAAGATGATGACGATACTAACCAGTCGGTGTCTTCCATCGAAGACGACTTTGTCACTGCTTTTGAGCACTTAGAGGAGGAAGAGACCTCCCAGCCATATCATGATGGTTTGTCCTTTACTAGACTTCTTCTGGAAGTAGAGGATTAAGGTTTAAAGTTGAGTTTGAAAAGTTTTAAGGCAGACATGTTGGGGTGAAATTTCTTTTGGAAATTTGATCAAGTCGAAGCATTTAAACCCCCTCCCTTTTTTTCTGTTGGAGGAATTAATTTTCTTGTGATTTTGAAGGTCATTGTTACCTAGTTTTAGCTTTGCTCTCTCTTCTTATTTAGGTAGTGCTGTTGAAGCACTGTTTCCCTCATGACCCTAAGCGTTTGGAACATGGCCTGAGTTCAAATTAGAGAAGAGTTAGCTGGCAGAGTCACCTAAAAATTAGTGTTTTCAACACATGCGACAGCATGCTAAGTGTTCCATACACCAGATTCCCGGATGTGGGGTAAAATGAAAATAGCGTAGTGAAAGGTGTATTTGCCTTTTGTGGGGGGTGGGGGGGAGGTCTTTTTAGGGCCGCACCCACGGCATATGGAGGTTCCCAGGCTAGGGGTCAAATTGGAGCTGTAGCCGCTGGCTACACCAGGGCCACGCCAGGTCCAAGCCACATCTGTGACCAATACCCCAGCTCCCGGCAGTGCCGGATCCTTAACCCTCTGAGTGAGGCTAGGGGTTGAACCTGTGTCCTCATGGATGCTAGTCAGGTTCATTTCCGCTGCACCACGATGGGAACTCCTGTACTCGCTTTTACGTGCAACTTGGGGTGAATCTGTTAAAACAAGAAGATGCTTATGGTACCAAGAAGTATTTCATGTGTCAAGTTTATTTATTCCCATTGATTTAAGTAATTAAAAAATTCTGTTCAAGAATACTTTCATCACTTAATTCTTTTTCTGTAGGAAGAAACATTACTGCACTAAGGAGCCATTGTGATGCTGCTTCTCAGACGACTTCTGGTCACCATTTAGAAACCCGTGATTTCAGAGTTCTGGTTGGCTCCGGGCGGCAGAAATCATTGGCTAAACCGCCTAGTTCTTTCGCAAATATTCTGGGGCATAAAGAACTGCCTTCTGTGAAAACTTCAGTCACGACATCAATTTCTGAGCCTTGGGTCCAAAGGAGCTTCTACAGGTCATCTGCTGCGACAGATAAAGGCAGTGACGCACAGAAAACCTTGTTCCCTTCTTCTCCCACCTACTCGTCTGAGTCAGAGAGCTCGAGTCCAAGTCCGGTTATTTTCTTGGATGAAGAGGGATATCAAAAAAGTTTAAAAGCAAAACTCGAGTTACCGAAAATTCCTGTGATGAAAGATGATATTGAGGATTCAGACTCAGAAGTAAGTGAATTTTTTGATAGTTTTGATCAGTTCGATGAACTAGAGCAAACTTTAGAGTCTGCGTGTCCATCTCTCAAAGATCCTGCCTCCGGGAAGCCACCGCAGAAGAAAGGGCACAAACACGAAAAACTGTGCTCCGTAACCACTACAATGAATCCTCAAAAATTCAAGTTTGATCGTCCGGCTCTGCCAGCTAATGTTAGGAAACCAACTCCTCGTAAACCAGAATCCCCTTACAGTAACCTGCGTGAAGCTCCAGACTCTCCCCGCCCGGTGAGGGCTTCCGGGGAGGACAGTGGCTTGTTCAGCCCCATTCGCTCCTCTGCCTTCAGTCCTCTCGGAGGCTGTACGCCTGCTGAATGTTTTTGCCAAACAGATATGGGTGGAGATAGGACTCATGAAAATCACGATTCTGTTTATTACACCTATGAAGATTACGCGACTAGCCTTTCCTGTGAAGTACTGGGCTCCGTTCTTCAGGGTCAGCACCCTCATGCAACCTCAAACATGAATAGTTTTAAAAAGGGAGAAAATAAAACTGTAGCTCTTAGGCGTGGAAGCCTTGACCAAAAAGATAAATCTAAAAATAAATCCTCAGTGATCAAGGACAGCATTCAGAAGTTTGCAGCAGATCTTGTGGAGAAGAGTCTGGGCAGTGCCTTTAAAGACTTGCAGAAAGGCGTCTCTTCATGTACCAATGCCTTGTGCCAGTTAGCCCTCAGATTGACATCATCCGTTTTTCAGATGGCATTTAATGAACTGAGAAGGCAGCGTGCGTTCTCGCTGAAAGAACGTGCCATTAGCGGTCTGGCGCATTTTCTGGTGAGCGAAGCTTTCTCGAATGCCTTCAAAGACTTACAGTACGTGAAGAAGCAGATCTTTACAAACACCGTCGCCCGGTTTGCCGCAGATCTTGCCGAAGAGCTGGTTTTCGAGGGCATCATGGAGGTGTGTCAGTTTTCATATCCTCCAACACCTGCATCTCCACAGGGCTGGTCGTTTGACTATGAAGACAAAGTAGTGACGTCCTATGCAAGAGATCTGTCTGAATCTGTAATACAGGAAGCATTCATCGAGCTGTCTCAAGTCGACGTGACCTTCACACCCAAGGCAGCCGTCAGCGTTTCTACAGATAACATCACGCACGTGAGCGCAGAAAACATCACGCCGCCGACGCAGGCTTCCACACTTTGCCCTGCTCTGAGCAGTCCCACAGCTGCGGTGACAAAACCAGTGGCAGAATCTAAAAAGGAATACACGGTGCAGCAGGCCTTGTTTTGTACCTCTGGGATCGTTACTTCTATACCCGTGCCCTTGGCGGGAAGTGCCCTTCTCCCCTATCGTGTTTCATCTCAGGGGCATCAGGCAAAGTCTCCCCCATCATCTGATGCGAGTAACTTGAGTGGTGGTTCTCCCCAAGCAGGCGTGGCCGCAAAAAACAAAGAGGAGGTAGCTTGTCTCAGAAATATTTGTTTGCCTTCAGAACACAGTCCAGGCAACCAGACTGCTGTTAAACCAACTAAGGATGATACTGAAACGAAAAGCTCTTCAAAAGTAACAAGTGAGCCCGTGGCGATTGGCACCTTTTCTGCCGCGATGGTCCAGACGATAGTAAATGAAACTTTCGAATCAATGACGTCTTTCCAAGTTACAAAAACTGTGGAGGCACATCCAGATTGTGTAACGAAAACAGCACAGGGAAAAACCCCTCTCCACTGCGATCAAGCGACTCCGCCGCCGAGCGAAGCCAGCGGCGAGGACGTGTTGGCTGATCAGTTATCTAAATCTATTATTAAACATTCCATAGACAGAGGCAAACCAGTGATCCCGCAGGTCGATCAACATGCACTCCGCAGGGAAGCCTTGCCTGTTCCTGGAAAAGAGTCACCGTTGACCTTGGAAAGGATCCCCCGATTTCTCGCAGCTGAAGATCGTGTCACTCACGCCTCACTTGCAGCAGGAAAGGATCGTCGTCTGGAATGTGAAGGATCAGTGGCTCCAGGATTTTCTTTAGCGTCACCGCCACCTTGTCCAACTGGGGCCGGTCAGAAACCTGATTTGAAGGAGACGGCTAAGGACAAAGCCATGAGAAAGCCTGATTTGAATAATGCAGCCCTTGAGCCCTTGTCTTTGGGGCAGGAGACCCCCTTTCCCCAGGCACATGCTTTCTCCTCCACGGTGCTCACGTGCGCAGACGGTTTGCACGCGGAAGAGAAACGGAAAAGCAGAGACGGAAATGTGATACCCGATACTCCTCCATCCACCCCTCTCGTGCCGTCCCAGGCCGCTTCGGAGTGGGATATCAAGAAGTTAACCAAAAAGCTCAAGGGGGAATTAGCCAAAGAGTTTGCACCCGCCACACCTCCTTCCACGCCTCACAACGCGTCAGTGGGCAGTCTGTCGGAAAGCGAACAAAATACCATAGAAAAGGAAGAGTTCATGTTGAAACTCATGCGCTCTCTCTCGGAGGAAGTTGAAAGTAGCGAAGGTGAGGACCAGCCCGAAGTGGACGTGAAGCCAGAGCCCTCGGGGAAGAAAGTTCAGTTCGCAGACGCGTTAGCCACACACATCCTTTCTCTTGCAACGGAAATGGCAGCTTCCCACTTGGATAGTAAAGTCATTCAAGAGCCCAGCGGTCAAAGCCCTTGGGTAAAGGTGCACAGTCCAAGAAGCGTATCGCCTACTGTTCTCAATGGCTCCGATGAAAACTTACAAACATTATGCAATTTTGCAGGTGACATGGCCGCAGAAGTCATCACAGAAGCTGGGAAAATAGCCAGAGGGAGACGCTGTGCGCTTTTCAGGCCAAAGCGGAACAGTTGTTGTTGTGTTGATGGTGACCAAGATTATAGATCAGACGAGAAGCTGGATGTCGAGGCTCACCTGGGAGAAGGAGATGCATTTATTCTCTCCGTGCCACCAAGTTCTCGTCTGTCCGGTCTGACCTCCAAGTATCCCAGCTGCGAAAGTGTGACAGATGAGTACGCAGGGCACATTATCCAAATACTAAAACAGGAAGGTGGTAACGGTGAGTTAATCATGGACCAGTATGCCAATCGACTGGCTTATCGGTCCATTAAGTCAGGCTTACACGCAGCAGCTAAGACAGCCCAGGCGAAGGGCCGCTCCAAAACATTGCCCGTGCCAAGCTCGCCAGTGCCCCCCAACGATGACCTGTTCCTGTTCTTAAGCAGAGAACACCAGCAGGAGGTAGATCAGCAAAGACAAAGACGGGGCGGTTCCCTTTGCACAAACCAACCTCGCGACTGGACACGGGACACGTGCAGGAACGAGGGCTCAGAGCTGTATGGTTTCTCAGCCTCTCTGGCGCACCGCATAGCAAGAGATGTTCACCAAGAGCTGACGGCGTCTCCCGCGGGCTTGCCGAAATCCCTTACAGATTCTTGCCTTTATGAAAAGCACGGCTGTGACAAAGATCCCGAGTCTCGGGTCCGGCCAGAATTTTCTCAGTCTCTTCAGCCTTCCCCGCAGCATCCTGGAGCCTCCCGCAGCCCCGGCGGCGTGCGCGGGTGGGGTCCTGGCGAGAACGGCGCCCGCGCTGTGGAGCAGTATGCTCAGAAGGTGGTGGGTGACACGCTCAAGCTGAGTTTAGGGTCTGCGGTCTTGCACGCACCCGAGGCCCCGAAAGCGGCCGATCGGATCACTCACGCAGAAAAACTGTCCCCTCTGGGAGGTCAGGCTTGCAGATACTGTGACCACACAGAGCTCCATGACTGCCCTGGGAGTTCATCGCTGCCTTTTCCCAGACAGGCTTCCCGTGCTGGTGGTAAAGCAGTTTCTGATTCAAAATTGAGCAGCCTCTATGAGAAGTCGAGAGTTTTTCATCTCGATGTCCCTCAAATTCACGTGGCCCTTGACAAGAAGACCGTGCTCGCCGAGAAGATAGTCGCCGAAGCCATTGAAAAGGCCGAGAGAGAGCTGAGAGGTACCAGCCTGGTGGCGGATAGTGGCATCGGACAGGATGACGTCAGCTTTGCCGAAAGCCTCACCACGGAGATCATGGCATCTGCCATGGTCAGTGCTGGACATGCCGTGAGCAGGTACGTGTCCCGCTCCCTTAGGGTCTCAGGACAAAGGGACCAGTTCACTTGATCGTTTGTGCCTTAGGTCCTATTTGAAAGAGACTGTTTTTTTCCTCCTAAATTGACAAAAACCGTTCCCTGTTCCGTTGGCGTATGGGCTTATGTCCTACCCGTTCCTCTCATAGACATCGTCTCCTTATCCCACAGCAGCCCTTTGAGCAAGGAAGGTGTGAACCCTTTCCTGAGCTGGAAGCGAGAGTGGATCATCACAGTTCACGAAGCTGTGAACTAATGTGGGTGAAGGGGAGTCCAAGAATAGTATACGGCACATATCGAGTTATCACCATGTTAATACACTGCTCTGGGATTAGGGTTTTATTTCTTTTCACCAAGGTGAGATTTCTTACAAAGAGCATCATTTTACCACGCTGCTGTGGAGAAAGCCAAAGTTCTCCAAAAGCTTTCACCTGGCACCACTCCTCTTGACACGCCACCATCTAAGGGGACAGTTCTTTTCGATAGTCCTGCAGTGTTCTGCTCTGCAGTAACCATGTCTTAGGTTTGCCCGGTGATTCTCTAACACCTTCGTTACCTTCTTTCTCCCTGGGGAAAACCAGGACCAGCTCGCACTATTAATTTGTAGGAGTATTTTTGTTAGTCTCTCAGCAAGTGAAAGAAAATTCCTCAGGTTGAGGTGGAATTTCATGGAGCCACATGACACCCCTGGATTTTTCAGCAGCTCTTGTCAAAGCCATGACAAGCACTGCCTCTCTCTCACCTTAAGCTATCGGTCAGGGATAAACTGTCGAAGGGGCAAATGCAAGAACTGAACGGTGAATGGCATTTCTTGTGAAGATGAGAATGAAAATAGAAATGTCTTTTCATTGAGAAAAAAACGAGAAGGGTTGTGACCCCAGCTCCAAATCTTGAAGAGATCTGGCCCTTTTGATTATAAGCTTGACTTACAGTACTAGAATTCCTTGAGCTGTTTTCGTTGTTGCTGTTGTTCTGAAAGTCAAAAAAGGGGTAGTTTTTGGTGCAAGCAAAAATACTCCCTTATAAAGCCAATGGCAGACTTAGGCGCTTGTCCTTCACAGCGATGCCAGTTGAAAATATGAACTGCTTAAAGAGAATTCAGATAAAAATGATGCACTCGAGATGGATCCTCGATGAGCAAGGTAAATTAGGGATGTTAACTGGTTACGTACTCAGTGAACTTTGAAACGAATATGCCCTCCTGCACAGTCTCTTTATCGGCAGACACAAAGGGTTAGACGGACCACTAGTCTAACTCTGAACACCATTTCTTGTTTTCGTCATCTTTATCATCAAATGCATAGTCTTTTCATTCAGAATCTGATGCTTATTTTTTCCTTCTTTTCTTTTCTTTTTTAGTCCAAAAGAAATAGAAGACTTGCAATCAGCGGAGTCTTTTGGTAGCCAGCAGATGAACCTCAGTATTGGTGATGACAGCACGGGAAGCTGGTCCAATTTAAGTTTTGAGGATGAACACCAGGATGAAAGCAGCAGTTTCCATCATCTAAGTGAAAGGTAAGTGCGATTTTGTGTGTAATTGCATGGTTTAGGTACTCACACTTCAGAAGTGAGCTGTACATTTACATTGGAGTTTGATTTTAAAATGCTGAATTTGAAAACCTATTATTATTTTCAAAGCGTGTTTTATTTTTCACACCGTATTTCTAACGGTCCTGACATTTATTAAATCTGATAATTAGCCGGGCTCATTTCCTTTGAATGTGCCAAGAGTTGGTTTGAAAAGTATTTCATACATTTGATTTTATACCTTTTAAGCTTTACCTGAACATCTCACAAATGTTTGAGGAAAAAAATTTCCTGCTCACTTTAAAGAGGGTACATTTTTTTTTCTTTAAAGGATAGGAAGAAGACAGTTATCTATAAGAGGCATCGAAATGGGCCTGTAATTTTCTTGGTATCAGTTAAGGTAGTATTCGTTTTTTGTTTTTTTTTTTTGTTTTTTTTTTTGTCTTTTTAGGGCTGCACCTGCCTCATATGGAGGTTCCCAGGCTAGGGGTCGAATTGGAGCTGTAGCCCCTGGCCTATGCCACAGCCACACAGATCCGAGCCAGGTCTTTGACCTACACCACAGCTCATGGCAACGCCGGATCCTTAACCCACTGAGCGAGGCCAGGGATCGAGCCTGCGTCCTCATGGATGCGAGTCACATTCGCTTCCGCTGAGCCACAATGGGAACTCCCTAAAGTGGTATCCTTTTGGGGAAGGATTCCTTACTTGTCCATTCAGGAAACAATGTAACCTGAGCGTGTATACCTGAATGACTGCACATACCTCAGCTCATTACAAAAACAGGGCTTTGTACAGCCGAAGGCACTTCATCTATCATTTTCTTAGCGAACTTTGTTCCTAAAAACCGTTTTGGAACATCTTAGTAATTACGATACAGTCGTCTCTTACATTCTTAACTCTGTAAAGGCCTTCCTGACCAACCCACAAAATGCCCCAAACTCTTTATCCACATTACCTGATAATTGAAAATGACAAGTACTGCCTGTAAGTACTGAGCCTAGGGAGAGGAAGAGCTTCTCAGCCTGCCTCTTTCCGGTTAGGACCCATGTGGAGAGGACCCTGTGAGGCTTCCGTAGAGCAGAGCCCTTGGAATTGACTTACCAGGAGGGGGAGGTCGGAGGACTCTTGGAAGAGGGGGTGAGAAAGCTTGAGGAAAGGAGATGGCCTTTCAGCTGTTGGAACACATCATCTCAGCGTATTTTGTTTTGACGCTTGGATTTACCAGTTAGGTATTAACTGCTTTGTCATAGTTTCTTAAAATGTGACACACACCACCAATATCTTACAGACTCTAAATCCAGAAAAGGCAGGCTTTAAAACTGGGAGCAGGAAGTGGGTGTTATTTCACAGATCATCATTTGGCCCCTCCCATAACGTTGGAATAGTCACCCTCAAAATCCTTCTCTCATTCATCTCTGAGAAACAGGCTTCTAGAATTTCCCTGAGGGTTGATGCTTACGGAATTCTGGGGTAAAAGCAGGAAGACTAGGGTTAGAGGCTAGTGGCATTACGAGGACTGTAGCCCGTTGGACGGCTTGGTATGGAATGTTAACTGACTTGAAGAAAAGAGGGAGGCACCTGCCAGGGTCTGTCCTTGGTCCTTCCTCTCGAGCATTACTTTAGCAGTGAGGCAAACACTCCGATATTTTGTAATTTTTGTAATTTTGTAATTTTTTTCTTTGCTTAGATAATCATTGTATTAATAGAAGTAAATATAGTGTTTAAGATGATTAATTTTCTCTTGCTCTTTGGCTCACAGCTGTCTGTCCATTCGGTATTTCCATATATTCTCATTTTTGGTTTGTCTGGCAATAGACTACATGGGCAAAACTCTGGTTGGTGTAATGGTTTGATGATAGAGCTATATTTGTTTGAACTTAATGTTGAAAAGACTGATCAGTTTTAACATTTATTCACTAATGCATTGTGGATTGTGACAGTTTGATAGTGCTAGGGTTCCTGGGGTCCAGGAACTATTTAGAACCTTTAAATAATCATCCCCTTTTTTGATAACCTTGTCAGTATTTCCTGATGCACAACAGATGATTGTATTATGTTAATTCACTTTTTAGAACCCAGATTTCGCTTTGTATAAATATTAATTTTTAATTGTCTAGTCTAATATGGGGACATACAGCTGCTTATCACTGAAAACTAATGTGCTTACTAATTATTTTAATGATTAGAATTTTTAAAAATTGCATGTTTAGATTTTAACCTGAAAAGCTGCACTTAGTTGTGTTTCTGAACACCGTTGCTTTTTGTTTTGTATTGCTTTGCCGCACTTGGAGAACTTAGTTGCTTATTATGTCTTTGGAGTAGGTAGAGTACGAGGGTATCTGTGTGGCCTTAGTGACTGGCTGATTGGACAAGTGTAACGCTTGGTTAGACCTTGGTCATTCAGAATTCTGAAGAAAATGTATATTATTTGTCACCTACGGAATTCTACTTAATGTATGATATGAAGGTAACTGACATCATAAGAGTATTTTTAACATCAGAAGACATCTCTCCTCCCATTGGTTAGAACAGGTCCATTTGGGACTGTAGTCTTGGTGGCTGCCATCCCATGCCTTTCCCCATCCTCCACCCCAGCCCTGGCCCACTGCTCTTTGGAACATCTCAAGACCCGGGAGAATGTTCTCCTGCGGTTTTTTGTTTTTAAACTTTCTCCAAGCCGAAGGGAGTTGGCTTTTTACCCATCACAACCTAAGCTTTGCCACAGACATTGAATTTCAATGCCAGACTTCTTCCCTATGGGTTCATTTGCTGTCCTGAAAGTCACTCCATTGTCTTAATCTGTAAAAGAAATAGAAATTGGGAATACTTTTCATAAACTATTGAGGACCAGTCAGGAAACGCCCACAGCTCCGAAGCCGTCAGGCCTCGTGTTCAGTAGCGGCGACGCGCTCTCCGCGGCTCTGCAGACGCTTCACCCACTGGGGCTCAGAACCTCCGCAGTTACCCCCCGCCAGACACTGTTCCAAGGAAAACCAGGGGCGTCTTCAGCATTCGCTTTCTAGTTCAGCTCTGTTCTCTTCTTCCTCTGGCAGTAATGGTAACAGCAGTAGCTGGAGCAGTCTTGGTTTAGAAGGAGATTTGTATGAGGACAATTTATCCTTTCCAACATCAGACAGGTTGGTCCAGTCCAGAAACCTAAACACTGACGAATCTTTCACCACTAATGCATGACGTCATGTTCTTAAAAGAATGTGGGTGACAGTGCCAATATGTATCCAACCTGCTTGCCTCCTGTATTTGACATGATTCTGCTTGACAAATTTACATCTAATGAAAAAATTCAACTATGCTAAGATATGACTGACATCTAATCACAAAATATATCATTTTTATGCATGTGTTGCACTGCTTGCTGTTTTTCATTCTACCAATTACTGTTTCATTAAAAAGAGCTTGCTTCCTACAGGATTTCTGTTGTTTGGGTTTGGTTTTGGTTTTTGTCTACAGTTTGATTTCATTTATAAGAAAGGTATAGGAAAAATGTGTTTTTGCTATGTTAAAAATGTATCTAAATCGCATTAGCAGAAGCATTAATAAATAATTATTCATGGCATTTTGTGATATTCAAATGCTACAAAATTAGAATATTTCGGCTTCAAATTATTTAAAATTCAATTTTATTTTATAATTAACTTTGTGCTCTCTATACATAACACAATCAGGTAGAACTTCTCGGTTATTGATAACTTACCTTTAAGCATCATTTGTCATTGAGATTTTAACATGAAATGGTGTGAGAAGCAAAGCCTCCTTTTTTAATCGTCATTTCTGCCCTTTTAAAATGTCACATATCATGTTGTAACATTCATTCTTTCCCACATTTTAAGAATTGGTTTCAATGCTGTTACTTATTAATGCTTTTTTTTTTTTTAAAAACAAAAAAAAAACAAAAAAAAAACCCACGTCTGCTCTTCGTTTGAAAAGTGATGGGCCAGATGATAAAGATGAAGAGCGTGACGATGATGCAGAAGGTAACTGACAGTTTGTTCTGCCAAACGTTTGAATGTATTTGTAATAAGGTTCTTTTAGAAGAGTCTTTAATGTTTATATCTGTGCATTTTCATCAGGTAGGTGCCAGGTTATTACAAATCAGGATTTTGACATTTCACGTCAGGGTATTCTTGGACTGATCCATCCTGGTCCGATCCTTGATTGACCAGTTTGCATTATTTGATTGCCAAGCTAATGAGTTACTCATCAGTTTAAAGACGAACTACTTTAAAAGAATTATTCAGTTATTTGAGAGAGAAATTTATGATGTTCTGTATAATTATCTTTTTCAAAATATAAAATTCTTACTTACAAGATAAAATGTATTTTAATTGTTGTATGTCGGTTTTTTTTTTTTTTTTTCCTTCTAAGCCAGTAATTACTAGAATTTGTCTTTGATGTTAATTTGTTTTTTGTTTTTTGTTTTTAGGGCCGCACCCATGGTATATGGAAGTGCCCAGGCTGGGGGCTGAATCGGACTGCCCCTGCTGACCTACACCACAGCCATGGCAACGCAGGATCCTTAACCGACTCATCGAGGCCAGGAATCAGACCTGCATCCTCGCAGATACTAGTCGGATTTGTTTCTGCTGCACCACAACAGGAACTCCCCTGATGTTAATCTTAAAATCACTTCTTCCTTCCCTCAGTTTCAGTCTTAACACACACACATTTTTGAAGAAAATAATCATTTCTTTCTTGAATGAACAGAGTTCCAAATATCTAAGTGTTAGATACCTTTGGTCACAGAGTTCTGGGCTGTGATTTGTGTTCTTAGTTCAGATATATTAGAATATCTTGATCAAATCTCAGAAACTTTTCATGTTGTTTTCATTGTATTTGGATCGTTATTGAATTTTTTGCAAAAATTTTATTTTTCCTTAATTCTGAAAATACCAATAATGTCTTCTATACAATAGCACATAAGAACATTTGTATTGCTTCAGACATTTGTTTTTGAATTAGCGGTTTTTTTTTTTTTTTTTTTTAGCTGCCCCATGGCATATGGAATTCCTGGGCCAGGGATCATATCTGAGCCACAGACGAGACCTAAGCCGCAGCTTCGGCAATGCTGGATCCTTAATCCACTGTGCCGGGTCAGGGATCAAACCTGTGTCCCAGTGCTCCTAAGATGCCACTGATCCCGTGGCACCACAGCAAGAACTCTGAACCAGTTTTTTTTGTTTTTGTTTTTGTTTTTTTAAATCATCTCTTTAGAAACAGGCAAACTGAGGAGTTCCTTTTGTGGCTCAGTGGGTTAAGAACCCTGCTAGTATCCATGAGCACGTGGGTTCCATCCTTGCCCTTGCACAGTGTGTTAAAGGATCAGGCATTGCTGTGAGCTGTGGTGTAGGTCGAAGACTTGGCTTGGATCTGGGGTTGCTATACCTGTAGTGGAGGCTGGCAGCTGTAGCTCTGATTTGACCCCTCGCCTAGGAAACTCCGTATGCTGCAGGTTCAGCCGTTAAAAAAAAAAAAAAAAAAGAAGAGGCAAACTGAGAAAATTGCTACAACAAATTTCTTAAAATGTACTTAATGACACCTGAGCTCCAGTCAGTTTTATCACCAGTTATATTTTTTATTTGTTTGTTCAGGGATGTCATGAACCAATTTTTGAGCCAAAATGCTCAGACCTAAGATTATTATTTTTATTATTCCTTTTTTATCAGTTCCAATGCCTCTGCTGAGTAGCCATTCTTCATACAATAGGGCTTCTAGAATTAAGTTTTTTTTTTTTTTTTCTCATCAGATAATATGAAATAGGAGTAGGGCAGTGTTTTTAGAGTTATGAATAGGCTAGGTAATATTTGCTTTTTTTTGTTGATTGAAAAAGTTTTGACTTTGTATAGAAGAGGTGCATACTTTTTCCTGAGTGTTACCTGTGAGCACAGCTGTCCCAAAGGCTGTAGACACAGTATAAATACATGTGGTGGTTATTTTTTTTGCAGAAACCTAGTTATTACCTACCTAACTTGTCTGAGGAATGATTTGCAAGAAAAGAAAATACAAGTTAATAATAAAAATAAAATTCATTAAAAAATTTTACTTTTGGCACGAGCCAGGCTGTTCAGCATTTTTTTTTTTTTTATTTTGGTAAGTAGATGTATCTGGGAGGTTAATTTTATGTAGATACATCATGACTCAGCTTTGAGACGATGGTCATCCCTCATATAGAAAATTATAACTGACTTTCAAATTCGTTAAATTAGAAATTGGTAATCTAGGAGATTGATGTGGATTTATGAAAAATTCAATATTATGGAACTCCTAAGGCAGCCAACTTCATTTTTTTGGGTATTTTTTTGTAGCTGTAGGATGTCAGTTCCTTCTCTGTTCACTAGTTTTGAGTAACCTCTCTAAAGAAAGAGGTCACTCTTGGGCCAGGCAACCAGGAACCCACTTGGTAGAGAGAAGCTTTCAATCCCATGACCTCTGCAGGATTACAGAATGCCCAGAGACCATGTCTGGTACCATCATGTACCAGACCCAATTTTTTTGTTTGTTTTTGTCTTTTTGTCTTTTTAGGGCCACACCTGTGGCATATGGAGGTTCCCAGCTAGGGGTCGAATGAGAGCTGTAGCTGCCGGCCTACAGCACAGCCACGGCAGTGTGGGATCCGAGCCAAGTCTGTCATCTACACCACAGCTCACGGCAACATGGATCCTTAAACCACTGAGTGAGGCCAGGGATCGAACCCGCGTCCTCTTGGTTGCTAGTCAGGTTTGCTAACCACTGAACCATGATGGGAACTCCCAGACCCATTTTTGATTGAGAGTCAGAGGGAAGAGAGGAGAGGATTTATAACACACTTATAATGTGGACACATCTTTTAAAATGAAAAATTAGGGGCCAGTACGAATCCTAAAAATGATTAACAGTGGTCTAGAATGGCCTGAAAACTGTAAAAAAGAATCAGGAACATTCTCCGACAGACGTCTGTGACTGGGGCAGATGGGGCCGTGTCTGCCAGGATGCCCTGCCACGCACCTCGTGTGGGGAGGGCCCAGCTCTGCATTGCTGATTGCCCGGCCATCACTAAGCGGCAGTGGTAAAACCATGGTATCGGCCCACATGTGATTAGTTTTATCGTCAATGGGATTCATCCTTTTTTTATGTTGAAAACATAATGTTCCTTGAAAAAATACACTTGAGCACAATGTCTTATTTATAATAGGGGTGCCCCAGGAAGCCTGGTTTGGCTTTTGGGCTGTAAGTGGTTGCATATGACTCAACCCCACTCCTCCCACCCCCCACCCTCCCCGCCACCCATATTTTTGCCCAAAGAGTGATGGGATTAAGAACACGGAGTCAGCCCACCTGTGTTTCTACCCTGGCTCAGCCACTTCCCAGCTGTAAGGCCCTGGATCTCCCTCTGCCTCAGATCCCTCACCTGCAAAGTGAGGATAATAGTTCCTACCTCATAGGTGGTTGTGAGGATTAAAGGAGTTTTTGTATCTAAAGAACTTAGGACAACAGTTAGGATTTAGCATGTGCTGTATAAGAGTTCACTGCTGCTGCTGTCTCCCTTAGTGCAGAAAGCTTTCTTAAAGTCCATATATTTATTTGAGGTTTTTATTTGTGTTTCATTTATGTTTTGATTGTGATTGTAGCTTTTTGGTTTCATTTTCTCTTGTTTTATCTGTGGATTATATTTTAACACAAAGGACGGCATTTGTGAATTTGCCGCTTGAATTCAGCACCTTGGCCTAGAGTTTTGCGTTGGTGCTGTTGCAAATGATCAGTTATTCCTTTGGTTTAGCATTATTTTGCCCTTTGAAAGGAATCCTTTGGTTGATGTTACGGTGCACTTAAGATGAAATTTCTTGGAGTTCCTGTCGTGGCTCAGTGGTTAATGAATCTGACTAGGAACCACGAGGTTGCGGGTTCGATCCCCGGCCTTACTAAGTGGGTGAAGGATCCGGCGTTGCCGTGCGCTGTGGTGTAGGTTGCAGATGCGGCTCGGATCCAGTGTGGCTGTGGCATAGGCCGGTGGCTACAGCTCCAATTAGACCCCTAGCCTGGGAATCTCCGTATGCCGCAGGAGCAGCTCTAGAAAAGGCAAAAAGACACACACTCACAAAAAAAAGAAAAAGATGAAAATTTTCCCAGAATTCTTTGGAATCTTAAGAAATGGAAACCGTTTATGTATCTTTGGGAGCAAGAGTATTGAGAATTGAATTGGTGAGCTTCACTTCTTATTGTTTGAATTTAAATGCCAGATTTGGAGCAGGATGGAAAGACTCTGCTAATCTCGAATATTGACATGGAGCCCTGCACAGTGGACCCCCAGCTGAGGGTTATTCTTCAGTGGCTTGTTGCCTCCGAGGCAGAAGTTGCAGAGCTTTATTTTCACGACTCTTCGAAGAAGGAGTTTATACGAGTAAGTACCTGCCTTATAGGGTGGTTATGAGAATATAGTGTATGATGTTTTTGTCACATGGTTGATCTCATACGATGCCCCCTGATAGGAAGTGGGTAGATGCTTTGGCAGTAGAATGCAGTGGTTGGGCTTGGATGTCAGCCCTGCACCTCCCAGCCAGTGTAACCGTGGGCGCGATAACCAGTCTCTTTATCTGTCCTATGGATGTGAGAAGAAGGACAGTGGTCACTTGGAGTATTTAAAAGGGTTCTAATAATGGAACATTCAGGTTTGATACACTAGCAGAGTATTTTTGAGAACTTACTGTGTGACAAGTACCATGTTAGTCAAGATTTTTCGTTTACAGTCTCAAGTTTTTTGTCTAAGAATTTTCCCTGTGAGAACTTTGGTTAGTCTCACTATAGAGTAGGCCAAAGAATAACCAACGTAAAATGACCAATAATAAAAAAGGAATAGTCATGTTACTCTTGATTCCTGGTTCAGAATTTACAAAGATGTTGTTGAAATATGTGCTATCATGCAGAGAAATTTGGGGGGGAGGAGTTCCTGCTGTCGTACAGTGGGTTAAGGATCTGGCATTGCCACAGCTGTGGCTCAGATTTGATCCTTGGTCTGGGAACTTCCTTATGCCATGGGTGCGGCCAAAACAAAAAGAAGAAGAATTTTTTTGCAAAATTTTTTTTTTAATGAAATCCCAGCATGATTTCTTTTTTTTTAAATTTATTTTAAATTACTCAAATGAATTTGTCACATCTGTAGTTGTATAATGATCATAACAATCTGATTTCACAGGATTTCCATCCCACAGCCCAGGCACATCCCCCCACCCCCCAGAATTTTTTTTGCATTTTGTTGTTTGTTTTCATTTAGATTTTTTTTTTTTCCAGTATAGATTTCTGTTTTGAGGCAGAAGGAAAAAAATAAAGGGACTCTGAGGAAATAAATTATCTAGGAGATAGAATGGGTAGAGAAAGTACTAAGAACTGACCTGAGGGAGGCCGACATCTTTAAGGCATTTGTCGTGGATAAACAGACGTGACGCGCCTTAGACGTGACGCGCTGGCCTGAGGGCACCTCATCCCCATGTAACCTAAGGAAACATTCTTGCAGTTCCTCAAAGCGTGAAACACAGCCTATAACCCAGCAGCGGTCCACCTAGATGTGTACCCAAGAGGAATGAAAACCTCTGTCCATGGCAGTGTCCTGGGCCCAAAGTGGAAACATCCCCAGTGGATGAATGAAGAGCATACATATGCAGTGGAATATTAATCTGTCAGTAAAAAGGAACGAAGTAGAGACATGCTGCACCGGGGAGCATGAAATCATCATGTTAAGTGAAAGAAGCCGGTCACAAAAGACCATATATTTTACGATTACATTTATATGAAATGGCCCAAATAGGCAAATCTATAGACAGAAAGTACATTAGTAGTTGCCTAGAGTTAAGGGAGGTGAGAAGAATGGGGAACGATTACTAACAGGTGGGGATTTTGTGTGTGTGTGTGTGATAAAAATGTCCTAAGGAGTTCCCTGGTGGTCTAGCAGGTAAGGGTCTGCTGTCACTGCTGTGGTGAGGGTTTGAGCCCTTTCCTGGGAACTTCTGCATGCCATGAGTGTGGCCAAAAAAAAAAAAAAAAAGATCTCTTTGGCCTTCCCATTGTGGCACAGTGAACTAAGACTCTGACTGCAGCAGCTCAGGTCACTGCAGAGGCACGGATTCAATCCCTGGCCTGGCACAGTGAGTTTAAAGGATCTGGCATTTGCCGCAGCTGTGGTGTAGGTCACAGCTGCAGTGTGCCTTTAACCCCTGGCCCACGAACTTCCATTTGTTGTGGATGCAGCCATTAAAAAAAAGTCCTAATGTTGATCATGGTGATGGTGGCATTCAACTCTGTGAATGTGCTACCAGTCATTGACTGGGATTCCTTAAGTGGGTGAGTTCCCATTGTGGTTCAGCGGGTTAGGAACTGGACTAGTATCCATGAGGACGTGGGTTTGATTCTATCGCAGTAAAACTTTTTTAAAAAGGTTAAGCGTATTGATGTTACCAAAACACTAGTTTTTCCTGAGCTAACTAGAAAATAATACGAGTTGAAGATGTTCTGATTGGTGACGACAGCTTATTTAAACCTGTATTCATTTACTTTAAAAAAAAAAAAAATTGAGGTGGGATCTCCCACCGGGGCTTCATAATAATGAACCTGACTGGTATCCATGCGGACATGGGTTCGATCTCTGGCCTTGCTCAAGGTTAAGGATCCGGCCTTGCTGTGGTGAGGTGTGGTGTAGGTGGCAGACGCTGCTTGGCTCCCACGTTGCTTCTGCTCTGGTGTGTGCCTGCAGCTGCAGTTGTAGCTGTAGCTGTAGCTCCAATTGGACTCCTAGCCTGGGAACTTCCATATGCCGTGGGTGTGGCCCTAAAAAGACAAAATAAATAAATAAATGTAAAGGTTAAGTATAACTGACATATAACATTGTATTAGTTTAATGTGTACAGTGTAATGATCTGATATTTGTAATATTGTGAAATGATCGCCACAATATTTAATATTTATTTACTTTGGGGTTTTTTTTTTGAGGTGGGGGGGACATTAACATTTATTTTATTTTCTGCTTTTTAGGAATGCACCCACAGCATATGGAGGTTCCCAGGCTAGGGGTCCACACAGAGCTGCAGCTGCCGGCCTACACCACAACCACAGCAATGCAGGATCCGAGCAGAGTCTGCTCCCTACCCCACAGCTCATGTCAACACCCTATCCTTAACCCCTGAGCAAGGCCAGGGATCAAACCCACGTCCTCATGGATACTAGTCCAGTTCCTAACCCGCTGAACCACAATGGGAACTCACATTAACATTTCTTAACTTAGAAAGTCATGTTTCCATTGAGGCTAATGTGCTTATTCCAGGGGAAAAAACATGACATGTTGTGGAAGGAAAATCCACATCCTTTTCTTAAGCTTGACATTGTCTATTATTTTATGTTCCTAATTGAAGGTGCTGCAGATGTAATTAGTTAGGTTAAGAATTTACTGAGAAATGTAGCCTTTATATGCCCACAGAGACTCTGCCAGGTGAGGTTTGTGGAGTTCTGTCACCAGCCATCCCAAAGTGTCACTCTGTGAAGGCGTGTATCTATAAAGGCCAGGCAGGAAAAATGTTTAATTTGTGTAAGGGTGTGATGGTTTAGGGAGGAAGACTTTGTTATAACTGGGAGAGTATTTTACCACCAAGAGCAGGATTCTTAGTTTTATCTGATGTTAAAAATAAAAACTTTGGCGTTCCCGTCGTGGCGCAGTGGTTAACGAATCCGACTAGGAACCATGAGGTTGCGGGTTCGGTCCCTGGCCTTGCTCAGTGGGTTAACGATCCGGCGTTGCCGTGAGCTGTGGTGTAGGTCGCAGACGCGGCTTGGATCCCGCGTTGCTGTGGCTGTGGCGTAGGCCGGTGGCTACAGCTCCGATTAGACCCCTAGCCTGGGAACCTCCATATGCTGCGGGAGCGGCCCAAGAAATGGCAAAAAGACAAAACAAAACCAAAAAAAACAAAAAACCTTTATGAAAACTGTTTTTGGTTAATGTTTGACTTGTCCGTCTTTCTCCCTAGCTTTCAAAACGATTACAAGAAAAAGGCTGCAAAGTGGGAGACGTCCTGCAGGCTGTGCTTAAATACTATGAAGTGGTGGAGAAGTCATCCAGCGAGGAGAGATGCAAGTCCCTGTTTGACTGGCTCTTAGAAAATGCATAGAACAAACTCCAAACCAGTATATCTTATTTTCTTTTTTTGTCTTGGAAGAGGAAGGAACAGATAAAGACGCATAGGGTACAATTCGAATAGTGAATAGTAACATTTACAGTGAATCAGGAGGAAAGTAAATACAGCTTTTGAAGTGCATTGCGTCATCATACAGTGTATATAGTTCATACTTTTGTAATCTATCAAATGTCACCTTCCTTTCTTCTTCTCTACACATGTGTAGTATGTTATGATCCTAAGAACATGTGTTTGAAGGAAGTTCTAAGCATGAGTCTTTCAGGGACATTGACTGACAGCATTCTTGTTGTATCCAAATAGTGCTGCTAGAAATTGCACTGAGGTGGCTGAGGGTGGGTTCCAGGGATAAAGAGTTAGAATTTTGCTCCTTTGCAAGCAAATGGTTTCCTATTAATAACTAATCTGACATCAGAAAATAGCATTCGAGCTAATTTTTTTCCTGTTATTTTTTTGGTTTGTTGCTCTATTTTTAAGGGTTAATTTTATTTTCATAGTTCAGCTATTGGTAGTTTCTTGAGTCCCCCACGTTATTTAATTTCTTAGAAACATTCATATTTTGGGTTTCTATAAATACCGTAAATGATAGTTTCCCTATCTTTCCATCAAATGACATTATTTGCTAATGTTGCCAATTGTTCTGGCACGAAAGCGAGTGTGTGTGTGTGTGTGTGTGTGTGTGTGTGTATAAAGGAGAACTTTAACCTTGCTAGTGGCTGGTGCCCTCTTTTACTCTTTTCTTGGTTAGAAACCCACTGTTAATATTAAAAAGGTGCTTTAAAATAAAATGTCTATAAAGATTGTGCAGTAAGAATTTTTATTTCTTTTTGACTATTTTAGGTCCCCAACTTATCCTATAAATGAAAATAAAGGTGCAAAATATTGACATTTTAAGAATTAATATTAATTTGGAAATGAATTTAGAAAAACCCAGTGACGATTTTCATTGTTGAGATTTTGGAGAAAAAAAAAAACCCTCTACTTTAGCAAAGATTAGCTTTTTCTAGGAAAAAAATGGGACCCCCCCCTTCCTCAATAAAATGTATCTGCACTGTTTTATAAAGTCCTCTGCTAAGGTGTTTCTGGGCTCTGCATTTTCTTCTGCTTGTCTTTAGTAACTACAAGTTGACTCGGAGGGCCAGGATTGTCTTCTCGTTTTGTACGTGAGGGTATGTGTGTGTGGATTTTTGGTTCTTCCATTAGCACATTTTGTAATCTAGAGGAATTCACTTTTTGTTGGAGGCTTTGGTTTTGCTCTGTTACACTGTCTTTTTTCCTGAGCACCGACTGTTCTGAAAGCCGCACCAAGTCTAGAAGACATAGCACCTGCCAGGTGACAAGGAGTAAGAGCCCTTACGTTAGTTTGAATTAATAATTATAGCAGAGAAACTGTTTTATTGCTTTTTAAGAAAAATGCCAACATCATATCGAGGTTACATTATCTAAGCTTTGGTTTTTCTCAGCTTAAGATAAAGAGGTAGAGCCAGGCCTTAAAAAGAAATTTTCCTAAAATTTCTGCAGGTATTTTTTAAGACGGAGAAATGCAGGAAATGTTAGAGAACCAGAACCGATTCTGTCTTTGGCTTCTCAGAACGTGCGATGCAGCAGCACTGGACTGGATTTTTAAAGGTTAGGAACCACGTTGTTCAATAGGTTAGTGGATGATTCAGTTTAGATTGGATTTTTACAAGTATATACCTGTCCAGTCGTGTTGAGTAACTTCGATGTGTGTTTGGGTTTGATTAACCGCAAAACTGAGTTCTGAATTTCTTTTGAACTGAAGTGACAGTATATTAGTTACGTAAAACTTGGTGTGCTTGCAAATGTTTGCTTGTTCCTCTTACGGTAATAATCATTTTGCGGTGACCTTTTCCTCTTTTCCTCACACCTTTGTGTTGCTTGCTTTTGCGGAGGCCGTGCTGGATGCAGAGTCCCCTTCCTCAGGCGCTGTGGAATGACAGGCCAGCCTTAGATCCTAGCGTGCCTGGTTCTCATCCCAGGACCTCCCCACTCGTATCAGTTCAGGGCAGGGTGTAGGGAAAAATACTAAGTGTTGGCAGATGTGAAAGGACAGTGTGAGTTAAGCTTGTTACGTAGAGAGAGGACCTTTGAGTTTGGAGCGCTGTCTTTTGTTCAAGAACAGTCTAAATTTCCGTTGTTTAAAGGCACTTTGTGATTTTTTTTCCAAAGACGTTGTAGATCTGTTTGGTTGCTCACGCTTCAGAACGGCTCTGTTGGTTGAGGACAGCTCTGTCTTATTTTATTAAAAATCGACTTGACTTCATTTTATTAGGACATCGTAACGCTGCCATTCTGCATACTCTGGCCCTTTTGAAACACCGTGTCTCCTTCAGAACTGTTAAAAGTTGTGATGTGCTTTGGGTTGAAGTCTCTGTTGATCCATTTCAAAACCACGGGAGGATCTGTGGAAAGAAAGCGAAGGCGGCCTTGAGGGCAGGTTTTTAGACTGAGACGGGAGCAGTTCTTGCATGTTTTTCTTCTTCTCAAGCCCAGTTTAAATTGCAACTCTATTTGGGGTATTTTTAATTTTGATTTTGAAAAATATTAATGCAAAAGGAATTATTTATGTATATAAATCATGGAAGCAAATTACAGTATCTGTCAGATGGTTTGATAGGATTTAATGGAGTAGTGAAATCTTTGAGAATATTCACTCAGTGAATATATGTGATAACATCTTCACATTTTGAAAAATGTGTCACTTACCCCTTCAGATATGTGATGCGCATTATTTCTGTTCATGATACTTTCATTGTGCCTAAATCAAGGTATTATTTTGCTGAAAAGAGAAGGTAATCGCTTATTAAATGCACCGGGTTGTAGAGAGTAAAAGATGGTTTACCCACGTGACCTTGACTGTCAAGACCCGGTCCCCACGTGGGACGTTTAACCTTGGCTCATTGTCCGTCTAGAACGCAAATGTCTTCTTAGTTCATGATTTAGCAAATACTCTTCTTCCACAATGAAAATGATCATTTTCCCATCTATTTTGTTTTTTCAAGTGACACTTTCCACAGAATTAAAAAAAAAAAAATGCATCCATATTCAGAGGGTAGGGAAGAGACTTTCTGTTTCAAACCCTGTCCACCTGTCATCAGCACAAGAGAATCAGCACTTCCGTGGGAACGAATGAGATTGTACTAAAGTGAAATGCATTGTTTTTTCTCGTTTTTAGCAGAAGACCCTGTGCACATTTACTCACTCACTGTACTCCTGCTCCAGAGATGCAGATTCGGTGTCCGCCACGCTCGTCACTTTATTTATTTATTGTTTTTTACCATCCATGTACATTCCTTTCACATGGGTAGAATCGTAGTTCTTGAAGTTCATTGTTTTTGTTTTGATGTTTGAATACTATTTAATATCGGGCTTTAATATTGCTGGATTTGCTCCCTTTGGTTACTTGTGCAGTGTTAAAAGTAATTCACACTCTTGTTTAATATACCAGATATTCTAGCAAAAGCCGCTTTGAAAAATTGTAGCTGTTTATTTGACTGTACTGAATTACGACCTTAAGGTCTCGTATTGTACAACAGTTAACTTTTTCTTTTTGCTTTTCAGTAATATGTTCACTTACCAAAATATGAACTTTAGGATGCACTAAAATTTTGTTTTAGCAGTGGCTCAAAATAAACATTTCAGAAATTACATCTGTCATAATTTGCAGTGAATTCTCTTTCATCTTTTTCCAGTGGTTTAGGTCTGGGATCTTTCTCTCCCAGCCAAGAATTCCCCAATAAACTTGAGGTGCCCAGCCTTGGTTTTCCTTCTGTGATACCTTGATAGCAAACTCGGTGCTGAACTAAAACAAAGGTGCTGAAATGGAATTGCTGTTGTAGAAGATACATTGAATAACCTCGATGCCTCTAACGTGGTCTTTAAGAACAGAAGCTGGGAATTTTTTTTTTTTTTGTCTGCACCTGTGGCCTATGTAAGGTCCCAGGCTAGGGGTTGAAACAGAGCTATAGCTGCTGGCCTCCACCACAGCCACAGCAACACAGGATCTGAGCCGTCTCTGCAACTGACCTACACCACCTACACCTCATGGCAACCCTGGATCCTTAACCCACTGAGCGAGGCCAGGCATCGAGCCTGCATCCTCGTGGATGCTAGTCAGATCTGTTTCCTCTGAGCCACGATGGGAACTCCTAGGAATATTTTTAATTGGACACTGGATCCTAACTTCTGATTCAGGTACCTCTGAAGGCTGACAGAAGTGACTGAGAGGCTCTTTGCCCAGTCGGTTTGGGATTTTAGTGCAGAGTGGCATATTGTGATTGCCTTGAATTCGAGTGTGTTAGGAAATTCTTCTGGCCTGGATTGAGCACGCCTTCCATGGGATACAGAGTTTATACCCCTGTCATGCTGTGTCGCATCAGGCACTTGAAAGTTAGGTGCTGGTTGTTCATTCTTTTTTTTTTTGTCTTTTTGTCTTTTTTGTCTTTTGTCTTTTGTTGTTGTTGTTGTTATTGCTATTTCTTGGGCCGCTCCCGCGGCATATGGAGGTTCCCAGGCCAGGGGTTGAATCGGAGCTGTAGCCACCGGCCTACGCCACAGCCACAGCAACGCAGGATCCGAGCCGCGTCTGCAACCTACACCACAGCTCACGGCAACGCCGGATCGTCAACCCACTGAGCAAGGGCAGGGACCGAACCCGCAACCTCATGGTTCCTAGTCGGATTCGCTAACCACTGCGCCACGACGGGAACTCCTGGTTGTTCATTCTTGATGGCATTTGACTCTGTTGTAAGGATTTTAAGCCGAGCAATTAGAGAATGATTTTCTAGTTTTTCGTGACTGTTGCACACTGCTCACACATAGTGATGGCCTGTAACGGCTTGGGTGTGAGTGCATTCCAGGCACCAAGAAAACAATTAAAAAAAAAAATGCTGAGAAACCGCAAGCAAGATTCCTTAGACTGTAATTCCAGCAAGGAAAAAGATTTCAAAAGGCATGGGACGTAGTGACAAAATGACGTTTGAACAGTTTTGCACATGACAGATTGGGATCATTTGTCATCTCTTTTCAGCTGGGATGGGGAGGAGGGTGAAGGGACAAGGCTTTAGGAGCCACCTCACACTTTTTAAAGTCTGAAAGATGGAAAACGTCACAGGTCCAAGGACGAATGTACTTTTGGTGCTGTTACACAAAAGGGTAGGAGTGCACATGTCTGAGCTTTTTTTTTTTTTTTTTTAAGTGTAGTTGATATACTGTGTTGTACCAGTTTCTGCTCTACAGCACAGTGACCCAATCTCACACACACACACACGCGCACACACACATTCGTTTTCTGATCCTATCTCCCATCATGTTCTGTCCCCAGAGATTGGCTCTAGTTCCCTTTGCTGTACGGGGGACGTCATTACAACCTCTTAGCTTATGGCAGCATCGCAGGAGCAATGAAGAGTTCAGGAAGGCAACTCCTTGGGGTGGGGGTTGCATTTTTTTCCTCCATGCTTTGCGGTTTTGTCATCTCCTCACTCTCATTTTACTTTTATGCTCTGGGGCAACAAGGGTAATATTGGAAATTGGAAAGAGATAAAAAGAGACATTTTCAAGAGAGGGTTAGAGCCTCAAATTTGACTTTTTAGGTTCTCCTTCCTTCCCCTCTCTACCCCCCCTCCGCCCCGCCCCGTGCTTCTTTTAAACAGACACCTAGATTTCTTAGTTTAGAGCAAGAGGTTAAAATTAGACTCCTGAGCTGAGTTCTACCCACTGATATGCTTATGCTTTGGTCCAGTTTGAATATGACAAACAAATAGAAAGAAATCTGATTTTTAAAATAAATGCCACTTAAAAATAAAGAGATCTCACATTTAAATAAATTTTGTAGCTCCTGAAGCATCATCAGATGCCCTGGAATACCAGTCGGACTCCCAGTGGCAACAGTGTGGCAGGCGCTGAACCGTGATCGCTCCTCTAGTCCAGGCTTAGGTTTCTTTTTTGCCTCTGGCATGACATGCTCCAGTTGCCCATTCGTGTTGCCCGCTGGGGCTCTAGAGATGTTGAGATGCAACAGACTTAAAGCAGATGAGGTAACTGATGTGCTTAGAAAACCTGAGCAAGTATTCTGGCAAACTCTTCCTTCCTCTAGGGTTGCTCAAGGAGGGAAAGGAGAGCAGAAATTACAGACTTGGTGAGTTTATTGCTCCTGAGCAGAAAACCAATCATAATTGTTAAAAGCCTAGTTTTTTTAAGTATGTAGAGAAGAAAGGGGAGATGAGTGTAGATGTACCAAGAGCAGATTTTTATCAAATTCACATTTCCCTTTGCTTTTTTTCCTTCCTTGGTTTTTTAGGGCCATGCCCACGGCATATGGAAGTTCCCAGGCTAGGGGTGGAATTGGAGCTACAGCTGCAGCTTACAACTTAACCACAGCAACGTGGGATCTGAGCCGCGTCTGCGACCCATACCACCGCTCACTGCTCACTCAGTAGGTTAACACCGGATCCTTAACCCACTGAGCGAGGCCAGGGATTGAACTCCCGTCCTCCTGGATACTAGTAGGATTAATTTCTGCTGCGCCACAACGGGAACTCCCCACATTTTCTTTTTCAGTAGAACTATACTGTGGGCATGTTAGAATACCAGAGACAGAGTATCTGTTTAAATGAGGCATTTTATATGATGAAAGCAACGAATAATTGTGGCTTCCTGGCTTTTTGAAAATGCAAAACAAGAGTTTGATTAGCAGTCTGCTCAACGGTTATGCTAGAAGCCAAAGGAGAATAACTTCAAAGAGCTGCTTAAAAAATAGTCAAATCTAGACATCCATATCCTTCTAAACTATTTTTTGGAAGTGAACATAAAATTAAGATAATTTCTAACAGACTGAAAGAGTACACTTGACAGTGCTGAGAAGAAAAGTGGTGGAAGTGGATACTCCTTTCATAAGGAAATTGAGCTCCAAGGAAGCAGGGAAGAAGCAATGTTTAAAAAAAAAAAAAAAATCAAAATACTGCAGTTCCTGTCACGATGCAACAGAAACAAATCCGACTAGGAACCATGAGGTTGCGGGTTCGATCCCTGGCCTTGCTCAGTGGGTTAAGGATCCGGCGTTGCCATGAGCTGTGGAGTAGGTCGAAGACGTGGCTCTAATCCCGCGTGGCTGTGGCTGTGGTGTCGGCCGGCAGCTACAGCCCCGATTGGACCCCTAGCCTGGGAGCCTCCATGTGCCACAGATGCAGACCCCCCCCCAAAAAAAAATCAAAGTAGAAAGTGAAAGAGAAAAGAATCAATGACCTAAATGCAATTTGTGTTCATTTCATCATCCTATTTACTATTTACGGCAAACATACAGGTCACTGAACCCAGACATCAAGCTTGTCATTATTACTCTTGGTTTCCATGGGAGAAAACCGAGGCTCAGAGTTGAAGTTTTTTACACAGTGGAAATGCCCAGGTCTGCCAGGCTCGAAAGCCTAAGTTCTGCTCATTACACTCCACTGTGTCACCATAATTAAAACCCAAAATACAAAAAATGACAAAGTCACCTGTCATAATATGTAGAGACAACAGCCACTTCCATGTGGGTGTATTTCCTTCTGTTTCCCCCCACCCCCCATACATAGATTTTATACGTTGGGATTTCCCTTATTTCATAAATATTTGTCAAAACATTTCCCACACTCACCTTTGGGCTTTTCCAATTTGGTTGGCAACAAATCTTGCCACTCTCTTGGCTGGAAATATTTTGACCAGAGCTCTTTGGTCTGACTGATACTCAAGTTGTATTTTCCTTTGCTTTCCTTGTATGTGGTGTTGCATTGAGCGAAAGTTGGTTCAGCTGTCAGTATTTACAATATGCATGTTTTCAAGTAGTTTTTTTTTTTTTTGCTTTTTGGGGCCGCACCCATGGCATATGGAGATTCCCAGGCTAGGGGTCTAATTGGAGCTGTAGCTGCCAGCCTACACCACAGCCACAGCAACACCAGATCCGAGCCGTGTCTGCAACCTACACCACAGCTCATGGCAACACCGGATCCTTAACCCATTGAGCAAGGCCAGGGATCGAACCCGCAACCTCATGGTTCCTAGTTGGATTTATTTCCACTGCGCCAGGACGGGAACTCCCCAAGTAGATCTCTTGACAAAGACAGGATATAAAACGAGTCTCTGGTTGGCTTCCAGAAACCAGGCAAAAAGTATCTCAGCTTGACTGTTTGATTTTCTTCTTCTCATCTTATTCTGTCCATCAGGCCTGACAGCAACAGAGGCTATTTCACGCCTGGTTTCCGTGTCTCTCAGAACATGGTGAGAAGAAGTTGCAAAAAGAACAGATGACCTTTCTAAGCTTGGGTTTCCATTTTCAGTTGTCTGGCTGTTTCTTCTTTGCCCTTTTGTCGTTTCTAATCCAGCACGTCTAAAATGGGGCTCATTCATCTTGCTCCAGCTAACCTGCACTGTTTGTGGGGAAAGAAAGCGAAAAGTTAAAAGATGTTTAGGAGGAGTTCCCGTCATGATTCAGTGGTTAACGAACCCAACTAGCATCCATGAGGGTGTGGGTTCGATCCCTGGCCTCGCTCAGGGGGTTAGGGATCCAGCATTGCCATGGACTGTGCTGTGGGTGGCAGACTCAGCTCAGATCCCGAGTTGCTGTGGCTGTGGTATAGCTGTAGCTCTGATTCGACCCCTAGCCTGGGAACTTCCATATGCTGTGGATGCGACCTTAAAAAGCCAAAAAAAAAAGTATGTGTGGTTATAATCATTACTGCTATTGTTTGCTTGACACAATCTGCTGAGTCTGGCAAAAGGAAGATGGCTCATTAATATCAGATGATAGGCGTCACTGGGACATGAGTCAGCGTTTCATGATTAAACTGTCTAAGGTAAGTTAAAGAAAAGCTCAATAGGAGTTCCCGTCGTGGCGCAGTGGAAATGAATCCGACTAGGAACCATGAGGTTGCGGGTTCGATCCCTGGCCTCGCTCAGTGGGTTAAGGATCAAGCCGTTGCCATGAGCTGTGGTGTAGGTCGTAGATGCAGCTTGGATCTGGCGTTGCTGTGGCTGTGGTGTAGGCCGGCAGCTATAGCTCCAATTAGACCCCTAGCCTGGGAACCTCCATATGCCGTGGGTGTGGCCCTAAAAAAACAAAAGACAAAAAAAAAAAAAAATGCAATAAATCAGCTTATTCTAACTTAAAAATCAGTTTATTGACTTCCATTTTTGCCAGTGTGGTAGATGACCAACTCTTCCATTAAAAACATCCTGGATTAAATATTTAAAAATTTGTAATCGGGAGGTTCCCTTTGTGGATCGGTGGTTAACGCACTGGACTAGGATCCATGAGGATTTGGGTTCGATCCCTGGCCTTGCTCAGTGGGTTAAGGATCCAGCATTGCTGTGGCTGTGGTGTAGGTTGGCAGCTGTAGCTCTGATTCAGCGCCTAGCCTGGGAACTTCCATATGCCATGGGTGCATGTGCCAAAAAAAAAAATTTTGTTAATTGCACTGATAGGCTGGAATGAAGGCCAGGACTATGTAGGCCAGTAACCTAAGGAAGATAGACATGTAGAGCTGTGAGCAGGCCCTGAAGTCAACTTTGTGTTCGAAGACGTTTCTGAACCCAGAGAACTTGGGGGGAAGGTGGTGCAGAGGGAGGGAGAGGCAGAGCAAGTAGCATTTGCATATCTATATACTGCATTTATATATGTCTATGTTATCTATCTGTTGAGAAGTATTTATTTTAAAAAATCGACTCACGTGGCTTTGAAGGCTGGCAGGTCCAAAATCTGAGCAGGCAGCAGCTTAGAGACGCAGGGAAGAGCTGATCTTATAGCTCCTTGCCAAGGCAGTCTGCTGAAAGAATTCCTTCATTCTTGGGGGGCTTCAGTCTGTTTTCTCTTAAGACCTTTAACTAATCAGATGAAGCCCCCCTACATGATGGAGTATAATCCACTTCACTCAAAAGTCCAGTGATTTAAATGTTCATTTCCTCTAACAAATACCTTTACCTGTAAACACACCTTTATTCCAGACGTGTTTGGTCAAATATCTGGTACTGTGGCCTAACCACGTAGATGCATAAGATTCACTGTCACACTAAGCTTTGGGGTCTGGCCAAAGTGGACCCCAGTATAAAAGTGAAGTGGGGGTTAGGGGAAAACTCTCCCAGCCTGAGGATTGGAAGATAACTTCTCTGTCCAAAGCTTTGGTAGGGACTCAAGGGGACAAAAATCTTCCCTGAGAATCGATAAGCTAACTCTCATGTGAATTTTTGCAGTCCACATGCATCCTGCCTGGTGGATCTGAAAACCTGCATGCTGAGAATTGAAGATTTTTCTATAAATGTCCCTAAGCACCGGTCACAGGCAAATAAAACGAAAGGCCTGTGTCCTCCTAGGCTTCACTTCTTCTCAAAGATCAAGTTTTTTTTTTTTTTTTGTCTTTGTCTTTTCAGGGCCGCACCCACGGCATATGGAGGTTCCCAGGCTAGGGGTCTAATCGGAGCTGTAGCCGCCGGCCTACGCCAGAGCCACAGCAACGCAGGATCTGAGGTGCATCTGTGACCTACACCACAGCTCACGGCAACACCAGATCCTTAACCCACTGAGCGAGGCCAGGGATCAAACCCACAAACCTCATGGTTCCTAGTCGGATTCGTTAACCACTGAGCCACAGCACCAACTCCAACAAGTTTTAAGAAAAATGAAAACTTACTAAGAAAATTACAAAACCAGAACATGAACCAGCAGAAATGATAGTGGAAACCAGCGGAAAGATGAAAACGATGGATGATAACAAGAGTTGGCAAGGATGTGATGAGATTGGGATCCGCATACACTGATGATGGGAGTTTAACACGATGGCAGTCAATTTGAAAGTTTGACAGTTCCTCGAAAAGTGAAATGAAGTGGTCCAACAATTCCACTCCTGGAGTTCCCACTGTGGCTCAGCTGCAACGATTCTGACTAGCATCCATGAGGACGCAGGTTCGATCCCTGGCCTTGCTCAGTGGGTTCAGGATCCCACATTACCATGAGCTCTGGTGTAGCTTGGATCTGGTGTTGCTGTGGCTGTGGTGTAGGCCAGCAGCTACAGCTCCAATTGGACACCTAGCCTGGGAACTTCCATGTGCTGCAGGTGTGGCCCTAAAATGGTTTTTAACAACCAACCAACCAAATAAAAAAAAAAAAAAAAAAAAAAAAAAAAAAAGGAAAAGAAAAGAAAATGAAGACAGGGTGAGGGAGGGTGGTCGTGGAGTGCGTGATCAGCTCTTGGACAGTCTTCTGATTGGTTAATGGTGAGGTCATTGGGAGCTGACATCATCAACTTCCTGGTTCCCAGCAGTCTGGGGTCTACTTGCTTGTGGGCAGCATAGAGTTAACTTTTTCTACCAGGTAGGGGTTTCAGTATCTGCAAAACAGGTCAAAGGATATGGCTCAGAATATTATCTATGAGGAGGAACTAAAAGTCCTTGACTTTGGCCTGCAATATGCAGAAGTTTCCAGGCCAGGGATTGAACCTGAGCCACAGCAATGACAACACCAAATCCTTGACTGCTAGGCCACCAGGAACTCCTCCTTGACTTCGCTTAATGGCTAAATTATTCTTTTGTTTTGCTTGACTGATTTTCTTTCTTTCTGCATTTTCTCACTTCTCTGATTAAATTTACTCTTTGTAACTTGGGGAAGGCCTAGGAGGCCAAAGATTTTCTACAGACAAGAGGCAAGTGGAGGAGTTCCCACCGTGGCGCAGTGGTTAATGAATCCGACTAGGAACCATGAGGTTGCAGGTTCGATCCCTGGCCTTGCTCAGTGCATTCAGGATCCAGTGTTGCTGTGAGTTGTGGTGTAGGTCGAAGACGTGGCTTGGATCCCATGT
Source organism: Sus scrofa (assembly GCF_054392235.1). Lineage (NCBI taxonomy): Eukaryota > Metazoa > Chordata > Mammalia > Artiodactyla > Suidae > Sus > Sus scrofa. The sequence goes on along the minus strand of NC_139393.1, from coordinate 25,159,770 downwards.
GGCTGTGGCTGTGGCGTAGGCCAGTGGCTACAGCTCCGATTCGACCCCTAGCCTGGGAATCTACACTTGCCGTGGGAGCAGCCCCAGAAAAGGCAACAAGACAAAAAAAAAAAAAAAAAAAAGAGGAAGGTGGAGGACTTGGTGGGGGGGGGGGGGTCTGTCCTGGGCTGGCCCCGTCCGTCCTCTGCTCAGTTTCAGCTAGACACATTTTTGTCTACTTTGTGGCATTACTAAAATAACTTTTCTAGGATGATAATAAGAGACTATAAATAAGTTGTACATATTTAAAACTAGTAGAGAGAGAAAAAAAAAAAAGAAGCCAAGAAAGGATAGAAAAAGAAACAGAATTGGGGCAAAAAATAAAAAGCACAAAATAAGATAGCATATCTAAATCCTACTTCCCTCATCCGTTACAGTTGTTCCTGAGAACACCCCACCCCAATAAACTTCCTTCACAGGAATATCCTAGTCTGTTTCCAGGGCAATCTGATCTGTAAAATTAATACAACCACTTTGGAAAATGATTATTATCTAGTTAAGTTGGACTTGTGTGTGTCCTATGATGCAATAATTTTCCTGTTAAACTCCAGAGAAAATCTTGCTCAGGAAGACCAGGAGGTATGTACAAGGATTATCAACAGTATAAATTGTGATATGTATCCAGTGGAATATTATACAGCAGTGAATAAGGAAAACGGCCATATACCTCACCATGAATGCACTGGAAAAACATCATAGCCAAAGAGGCAAGTCAATGAAGAATACCAAAGAACATGTCCATTTACATACAGTTCAAGCACAGGCAAAATAGTTGACCCTCCGTATCTGTGGGTTCTGTGTCTCTAGATTCAACCAACTGAATTCAAACTGTTAGGTTAAAAATATTTTGTTTTAATTTCATAAAATTCCAAAAAGTAAAATAAGAATTCACCACACGTCCATAGCTATTTACACAGCATTTGCATTTGTTTACAACAATTTACATAATATTGACATTGTATTAGATAGTACAAGTAATCTAAAGATGATTTAAACGATACAGGAGGATGTGCACAGGCTGTATGCAAATGCTATGCTATGCTACTTTATATAATGGACTTCAGTATCTGTAGATTTTGGTATCCTCAGAGGTCCTGGAATCAATCCCCTGCAATGACTCTAGTGGTTGTGATATATATATACACACACATATGTATATATATATACACATCCCTTTATAGTCAAATAAGGCTATGTGTGTATAAAAATACAAGGGAATAATTAACACAAAATTCAGAATAGTGAGTTACCTATGGAGATGGGGAGGAGGGAGCGGATGCAATAGAGGCTTTTAAGGTACCAGTAATGTTCTCTTTATGAGGGGTAGGCCCCTGGATATTCAATTTTTATTGTGCTGTATTGCATTGTATTGTTTTGTATTTATTTTATTATTTTTATTTTACTTTAGTCTTTTGAGGGCCCACCCTGGCATATGGAGGTTCCCAGGCTAGGGGTCTATTTAGAGCTGCAGCTGCCAGCCAACGCCACAGCCATAGCAACGCCAGATCCAAGCCTCGTCTGAGACCTACACCACAGCTCACGGCAACACCAGATCCTTAACCCACTGAGCGAAGCCAGGGATCAAACCCGCAACCTCACGGCTCCCAGTTGGATTTCTGCTGTGCCACGACAGGAATTCCTCAATTTTTATTTTTAAATTAACTTTATTTGGCCAAACCCATGGCAGGCAGAAGTTCCTGGGCCAGGGATCCAACCCAAGCCACAGCAGTGACCCAGGCCCCAGTAGCGACAATGCTGATCTCTTAACTATGCTAGATCTCCAGGGAACTCCAAGGATGTTCAATTTATTATTTTGCTTCAAATTATACATATTCTTTATATAACGCTTTAAAATTTCACACTGAATACAATTTATCGAAAACATTACTGTTGAGGGGCTGTATTCGAATATGAGGTGTTATGTGAAATGTAACTTGGAAGAAAAATGATGTTTAAGCACAACTGAAGACGAAGGGACAACACCAATCAGAAATCTCTTCTGTGTTTCCTGAATTGTCCCCAGGAAAAGGTGCACCTTACCTGGGTTTTCGCTTGTCAGACTTTTAGAGATGGGCTGGGTGGGGTGACGGAGGAGGCTGCTATCCACCAAGAGCATCAGAAGAGCAGCAATTGCCATGGCATGTCTTCTCCCCATGTCTGTCTTTTTGTTTGTTTGTTTGTTTTGACTTTTTAGGGCCTGCTGGCACCTGCTGGCATATGGAAGTTCCCAGACTAGGGGTTGAATCAGAGCTGCAGCAATGCTGAACCCGTGCCTCAACTGTGACCTACACCCCAGGTCATGGCAATGTTGGATCTTTTAACCCACTGAGTAGAGCCAGGGATAGAACCCGCATCCTCATGGGTACCAGTCGGATTCGTTACCACTGAGCCATGATGGGAACTGCCCTTCTACGTCTGTCTTGAATCTCCTGGCCTGTATTTCTACGTCTGGACTCCAACTCCAGCACCTGAAGGATGCTAGGTTATTCACTCTTACCCTGATGCTGTAACCAGAAGTACCTGTTGCCCCGCAAAAGGACAGGATCAGAGAGAGAGGATGGAGAGCATTGGGCAGAGGAGGGAAGGAGATGGAGAAGGAGGAAGCTCTAAGCCTGAGCCAGCACCGCTAACAAGAATAGTAAATGCCAGGAGACGTGAAAGAAAGGCAAAGCAGCAGCATGGCCAGTGTGGTCCTCAGCCAGGAGGGAGGAGATGCTGATCTCCTGGGCAGTGGCCTTGTGATTCCATGTGAAGAATCAGGAATGGAGAAGCTTGATGGCTTGCTCTGGACAGTGGTACCCACGCCACCCCCGCAGAGGGGCTGGACTGGTCGTAGGGCTGCAGCCCTTCTGCAGATACCCTGCATCCTCTCCCAGGGGGTTCCCAACAGGGGGTGTGGATAACCAACCCCCGGAGCGTACAGCGTTTTATTTCAACAAGAGGTAGTCTTTGGGAAGGGACCACAGGAGCCCAGACTCCAGTCTATATACCCGATCCACTTTGCTCTCCTAAAGCTGCAGTGTTACTTTGAGCCTCTAGGTGGTACAGCAGCACAGTCTACCGCTCAAAGAAAGCCTGAGAAAAACTGCGAGATGCTTCCTGAGGTCACTAGCCTGTTTGCTTGGACCTCAGCTCCGTCTCTTGAGAGCATTCCTTGTTTCCAATAAACTGGCTCCTAATCCAGATGTTTAGGGTCTTTTCGTGCTGGTCTCTCCGCTTCCATCCCAGGTCAGAATTTGGATCATTTCCTCAATTCTTTGGTCGCTTCTGCTCAGGTGTTCACCCCTCACTTTTGGGGGGTGAACCGCTGCCCTGTGATCATGGGACCTGTCATCACAGGCACCCCTGGATAGTGCCAGGCGTGCAGGAGACGTACATCCCAGGGGCTTCTCTTGCAGTCACTTCCTGCTCAGGGGAGCAGATGGCAGTGTCACCACCAGTATTCCTCCGGGAGGGTCAAGCCACCTCCTTCTTTCTCATTTGATCCATTTTCCACCTGCCTCCTCTCCACACTCAGGAGCCTTTTTGGGGAATTTTCTATTCGCATCTCATCATGTCCCTGCCATGTATAATTAGCTTTTATTCTAAGTACACTCTCAATTTTGTTCCAAAATCAGTCTCTGTTCAGTGTCATCTTATCAATATGGTTGTCCCTGGATCACACGTGTGAAACAGCAAGTACCATCCAGCACTTCCTTCTCTGTCCCTTTTCCACCTGAGATCATTATGTACCTGTTATCTCTTCATCCCCTAGAGCAGAAGCTCCCTGCGAGCTGGGACTTGGCTGCTTTTGTTCTCTGTTGTATCCTCTGCCTTAGAACAGTGTCTGGCATGTATTGGGCACTTTGGAGAAATTTTTTTTTTTTCCTTTTTTGGCCGGTCCGTGGCACATGGAGTTTCCGGGCCAGGGGTCAGATATGAGCAACACTGGATAGCCAGCTGTGTTGGGCGGGGGATCGAACCTGCATCCTGGTGCTGCAAAGACGGCACTGATCCTGTTGCACTGCAGCGGGAACTCCTGGCAAATGCTTTTTGAATGATTGGTTGGAGGGGTGGATGGACAGATGCGTAGATGGAAAATAGAGTTTTGCCTCTTCCAAAAAGGCCCGTGGGAAAAGCAGTGTCCTGGGGGTTTGGCGTCCAGGGTTCTGGCTCCAGTTGTGCCACGAGACAGTAGTGGACTTAAAGCAAGTCTCAAGATCTTCCAGAGTGGTGGCCTGTTCCTAATTTATAAAACCAGTGGGCTGGACTTCATGATCCAGAGTTCCTTCCTGCCATGAAAGTTTTTGGTTTTATGATTATGCTTCTCTGAGGTGCCACTGCCATAAGCCAGTTGCCAACATGTGTTTTTGGCAGAAAATTGTTGCAAGTGATAACCTAGCATTGAAAGATACATTTATTGGAGTTCCTGTCATGGCTCAGCAGTTAACGAATCTGACCAGCATCCATAAGGATGTAGGTTTGATCCCTGGCCTTGCCCAGTGGGTTAAGGATCTGGTGTTGCCATGAGCTGTGGTTTAGGTCACAGATGTAGCTCGGATCCTGTGTTGCTATGGCTGTGGTCTAGCGTAGGCCAGCAGCTACAGCTCCAATTCAACCCCTAGCCTGGAAATCTCCACATGCCGTGGATGTGGCCCTAAAAAGCAAAAAAAGGAAAGAAAGATCCATTTATTTATGTTTATATTATAATATTATATTTATATTATAATATTTATAATTGCTTTATAATGTTTAAGTCTTTAAAAAGACGTTTTTCCTAATAAAACCTTACCTGCATTGGTCTTTGCTTATATTTCCATCTTGCCCTCTAGCTCCATGTCGTAATGATTCTGATTATTCTGCCTTATGAAGGGATTTTCAGGAAGTTATTGTTGTTCATTTGAGATTTTCCTGGGTTATTTCTTGTCGTTAGTAATTTATGATAATTTAAATAGTTGAGAAAGGCGTTCCCATTGTGGCACAACAGAAACGAATCCAACTAGGAACCATGAGGTTGCGGGTTCGATCCCTGGCCTTGCTCAGTGGGTTAAGGATCTGGCATTGCCATGAGCTGTGGTGTAGGTTACAGACGAGGCTCGGATCTGGCATTGCTGTGGCTGTGGTGTTGGCTGGCGGCTATAGCTCCAATTAGACCCCTAGCCTGGGAACCTCCATATGCCTTGGGTGCGGCCCTAAAAAAAAGGACAAAAGCCAAAAAATAAATAATAAAACAAATAAAAAATAAATAGTTGAGAATATTCTATAGCAGATACACCTATAGGTTCCTCATTTTGGAAACTTAGTGACATTATTTTCAAAGAGATGTCATTCTTCCAAGGTGCTTCCAACATGGCAAGTAGGTTTCAAAAAAATAATAATAATAATTTTAAAACTTACCTTTGGAAACGAATGATCACCCCATGCCATAATTTTCCTTTTGCTATTTGGTTGTGGTTGTTTTGTAGAATTGACACGTGTCTGGTAGCTAGAAAACATTAAAATATTTTGTGGATGAATGGCCAGTGGCACGGGAGAGAAAAAAGCATCCTGAGGTATAGGTAGAATTTCAGGAAAGTAGTTCTCTCTTTCTTTTCTATGGGCAGAAATCTAAGTGAGCTGGAGGGCAAAGCCATGGCCTCTGCATTGTAACTGGATGGGTTCTTCTAAGTCAGTTTTCAGTGTTTACTCTTCTCTGTAATAAAGAAAGAAACCCAAGCAAACTTGATACCTGTGGCCAGCAGAATAGGTCTCTATTCTGCTTATCCCTGGAACCGATGCATCTGTAACCCCTCATGGCAAAGGGGACTTTGTGGATGTGATAAAGCTGAGATGGGGACACGATCTTGGATGATCTGGATGGGTCCAATCTAGTCTTTTTTTTTTTTTTTGTCTTTTTGCTGTTTCTTGGGCCGCTCCCGCTGCATATGGAGGTTCCCAGGCTAGGGGTCGAATCGGAGCTGTAGCCGCTGGCCTACACCAGAGCCACAGCAACGTGGGATCCGAGCCGCATCTGCAACCTACACCACAGCTCACGGCAACGCCAGATCATTAATCCGCTGAGCAAGGGCAGGGACCGAACCCGCCACCTCATGGTTCCTAGTCGGATTCATTAACCACTGCGCCATGACGGGAACTCCCCAATCTAGCCTTATAATTCGGGAGACCCTTTTCCCAGCTGTAGTTAGGGGAAGATGTGATTAGAGAGGAAGAGAACCAGGTGACATTGCTGGCGTTCAAGACGGAGGAAAGGGCCAAGGTCAAGGAGTACAGGTGGCCTCTGGAAGCTGGAGGAGGCAAGGACACGCATTCTCACAAAGGCAGCCCTGATGACACTTTGACTTTGGCCTCGTGAGACCCAAGTCAGACTTCTGGTCTACAAAACTGTGAGAGGACAGAACTTGTGTTGGTTGCCTCAAGCCAGGTCGTGGTCATTCGTTACAGCAGCAATAGGAAACGAATACATTTCCTGTTTATTTGAACAAATGCTCTGAGGTTCCCACAGTAAAAGAAGAGAGGCCAGGCCAGGGGTCTAGAGCTGTGCTGTGCAACATGGTAGCCCTCGGCCCCTTGGAAAGGGGCTGGTCGAAATTCAGCTGTGCACTAAGTGTAGACTATACCTAAATTTCAAAGATGCAGTATGAAAAAAATCTTGTTAATCATTTATTCTTATTGATTAAATGTTGAAGTGCTACTGTGGCGGATATATTGATTGAAATTTTAAAATTATTCAAATGTATTTCACCTGTTTTTTTCAACACTGAAAGAATGTGACTACGAGAAAACTTAAACCACACACAAGGCTGCATTTGTGATCCACACTGTGCTTCTGTTGGTCAGTTCTGCTATAATGCATCACCAGAGGATAGAAATGGGTTCTTTCTTTCTTCCTTTTCCTTCCTTCCTTCCCTCCCTCCTTCCTCTCTCTCTCTCTTTCTTTTTTTCTTTCGCTCATCTTTTTAGGGCCACACCCACAGCACATGGAAATTTCCAGGCTAGGGATTGAATCAGAGCTGCAGCTGCTGGCCAAAGCCATAGTCACAGTAACGCCAGATCTGAGCCGAGTCCGAGAGCCACACCACAGCTCACAGCAACACCATATCCTTAACCCACTGAGCAAGGCCAGGGATCGAACCTGCATCCTCATGGATACTAGTCGGGTTTGTTCCACAGAGCCATGATGGGAACTCCAAGAAGCAGTCATTTCATTGGCAGAGAGTTCACCAAGTGGTGGACTGTGACATTCGGGTACAGGTTTCCAAGACAGGTCAGTCTTTCTTGCATCTTCCTGTACTGAATTTCCTATAAGAGAAGGTGTCCTGTGGGTCTTTATATCCTCAACACTTTCCAGGGTGACTGGTGCTTACCTGAGGCTGCTTGCTGAGCATGCATAAGTGCTGCTGACTCTGGAAGATGCTTTGACAAGGCACCACGAAATAATACATTTGTCGTGAACAGGTGTCCAGAAGGACCTAGACACTGTGGTCTAACAGAAAACAGGAGGCAACAACTGGGTCTTTTCCCTTTTGGCCAATATTTGTTGCCCTACCTGACCCATCCTGGACAAAGTCTGTTAGTGTTTCTAGGAAAGAAAGATGTCAAAAAGCTTAGAAACCAAAAGGCAGCCTCAGAGGTCTGAGTCCAAGGATGGAGAAGCTTTCCAGCTGGTGATTTCTGCTTGGCCTATTTCTTAACCTCTCTGGCCATTTCTCAGTAATGCAGAGACAAGTAGCTTGAGCTGAGATTCAGGAGTCCCACTCTTTGTTTGAAATGTTGGTTCTGCCCTGGTTTGCTCCATGATCATGGAATTCCCTGTAGTTGCCTTCATCCTGCCTGCATAAGGAAGAAAATGTTCACATTTGTTGGTGCTGACACTGTGAGGATTAAGTAGTGACTCTGATGAGACGTAGTCCGTAGATATCAGGAAGAATTTGTGTCAGAAACAAACAATTATCTGGGAACAGGATTTGGGATTCTGATCAGTTCCTTTGCTACAACGCTGACTTTGGCATCTGCAGAATCTTTTGTGGTTCAATGGCTAGTCAATGTCCAAAAGGCTGTATTTACAAATGCTGGAGATGGTGTGGAGAAAAGGGAACTTGCTTACCCTGTTGGTGGGAATGTAAGTTGGTACAACCACTATGGAAAACAGTATGGAGGCACCTCAGCAAACTAAATATCAAACTACCATATGACCCAGCAGTCCCACTCTTGGGCATATATCTGGACAAAAACTCTCCATGAAAAAAACACATGCTTCTGTGTGCTCTTGCAGTACTATTCATAATAGTCAAGACATGAAAAAAACCTAAATTAACAGATGAATGGATTAAGAAGATGTGGTATATATACACAATGGGACACTACTCAGCCATAAAAAAGAATAAAATAATGCCATTTGAAGCAACGTGGATGGAACTAGAGATTCTCATACTAAGTGAAGTAAGTCACAAAGGGAAAGTCAAATGCCATAGGATATCACTTATATCTGGAATCTAATATACAGCATAAATGAACCTTTCCACAGAAAAGGAACCCATGGACTTGGAGAACAGATTTGTGGTTGCCAAGTGGGAGGGGGAGGGAGTGGGAGGGACTGGGAATCTGGGGTTAATAAATGCAAACGATTGCTTTTGGAATGGATAAGCCATGAGATCCTGCTGTATAGCACTGGAAACTGTATCTAGTCACTTATGATGGAGCATGATAGAGGATAATGTGAAAAAAAGAATATATATACATTGTGTGTGTGTGTGTGTGTGTGTGTGTGGTGTGTGACTGGGTCTCTTTGCTGTACTGTAGAAAATTAACAGAACACTGTAAACCAGCTATAATGGAAAAAATGAAAATCATTAAAAATTAAATTAAAAAAAGAAAAATCAAAAGGCCGTATTTGGAAGGGTCCTCCAGGGTTAGACACAGCTAAATGTTGCTGGGTTTGTTGCTTTTGTTTTTGTTTTTACCTTGTATGATGTCATTGACTTAACCGAAATGAACTTTGTGCCATTAAAAATGGGGAAATGCAATTGATTTCAATGCCATTTGAGTCCGTTTTGAGGTCTTGTGGACGGAAATATCCTGGTGACTTGGTTGGGATGAATCATAGAGTAGAGGAGTCTGGGGAATAAACTTTATCTTGTCCTTGTCCTTCTTTTTGTTTTCTATATGGAAACTCATCATTTGAGGTTGACAACGTGGATTTGGACTAAATTTCTTCAATGAATTTTTTTTTTTTCCCATTGGCTCTCAATTTCAGACCCTAAATCTCCAACTCTAGGCTGTTTTCCAAAAGCCAACATACTCACGAGCCCTCTGAAAGACTGCTGGCCTGTCAGATATTACCGTTGGCTCTCCTCTGAGGTTGGTTAGGCTCAGAATTCATTGCATTTTTGTCGAAAACAGAGAGGGTTCCGATTTCTTCCCGGGAGTGAGAAAGCAAATTAGTCACGAAAACGTTGTCAGGGGAGATTGTTGCTGGTGCCTAGGACAAGCTCGTTCGTCTGACCCCCTTGCTGGGACTTGGGATGGGACCAGTGAGAAAAGACTGATGGCCTGGAAATGGAAGACAGCCTGTGTTCACAGTCATTGCTCCTGCTCGCAGTACACACACACGCACGCACGCACGCGGGTTACTTTTTTTCTGATGCTTCAAGAAAGTCTGTAAGTTAAGACAAACCACATGGGCTGGGCGTAACCGACCAGCCTGTCCATATGAAAATGTCACAGTCACAGGAGATGAAAAACATGGTCCCTGCAGAAAACAGCCCATATAAATGAAGAGATCGAGGGGGTATTCACTATCCGTGGACGAAATTATAGGGATACGATCCAGCCGTTCCATCATACATGGAGCCACTGATTCTAATACTACAGGTAAGATTTATCACAGCCATATATGAGTCTCCTCTTCAACTAAACCATTTTTATAGTCCCAAGGGTCCTATTTAAAATCGCTGACCACCCATGGGTTCAAATTATACTTCTTTTCATTGGCCAAATATAGAGTAACTATTCTAGGGGTTTGGCGATTAGACCATGTACACACTGGTGGCTCAAGCTTTGAAGATGCACATGGAATATTCCTTCCCTGGTGAAGGAAGCGCTTTGTCCGTGGAGCATTATGTTCAGCTGGAGGGCTGCTGGAAGCAATGACTTTTGCTTCCCCTTCGATTGCCTTTATTTTGCCAGCATGCAGAGCTGGAGGCCACAGGACCGTGTTGTATCATCATCACAATCTAAAGCTAATCTTTGTGAACGTGATTTTACCGGGGACTGTCAAAACCTGAAGAAATGTGGCCTTTGGTGAATGGCCCTGTGACAATACGACCACACTTTCCAAGTGGCCGGGCCCTGAGAATGCTGCTCACGGGCCAGGTAAGTGTAGGGCGGTTGTTTTCAACCTCGGAGCTGCTGGCATTCAAGTGTAAGGTGAGGTAGCTATTTTGGTGGTCACTGGTTTTGCTACTTAAACAAATATATCTGGATTGTCGCCTTTCAAAAGATGGCACAGCCTTAGGTAGTGGAATCACCTGGTTGGTTTCCTCCACCTGCCCATTCATGCGCCTCACACCAGACTTACTGAATCACAGTCTCTGGATCCCAGTTTCCTGAAATAAACTTTTAATTTTAGAATAGTTTTAGATTGACGGAGAAGTTGCAGATTTTTAAAAAATGATTTTTATTTTTTCCATTATAGCTGGTCTACAGTGTTCTGTCGATTTTCTATTGTACAGCAAGGTGATCCGATCACACATGCATATATACATTCTTTTTCTCACATTATCCTCCATCAGGCTCCATCACAAGTGACTAGATCTAGTTCCCAGGGCTATACAGCAGGATCTCATGGCTTATCCATTCCAAAGGCAATTGTTTGCATCTATCAATCCCAGATTCTCAATCCATCCCACTCCCTCCCCCTTGGCAACCATAAGTCTGTTCTCCAAGTCCATGAGTTTCTGTTCTGTGGAAAGGTTTATGTGTGCCGTATATTAGATTCCAGATATAAGTGATATCATATGGTACTTGGCTTTCTCTTTCTGACTCACTTCACTCAGTATGAGAAGTTGCAAATGGTAAGCGAGTTCCCATTCATACCACTCTCAGTTTTCTTCATTAACATCTTACACTAGTTATGGTACACACGTTACAATGAATGAACCAATGTTGAGAGGTTATTATTATTGTTTAAATGATATTGACGTATATATAGTTAACTTACAAAGTTGTGTTAGTTTCAGGTGTACAGCAAAGTAAATGAGTTATGCACATACGTATGTCCCTTCCTTTTCGAATTCTTTTCCCACATAGGTTATTACATAGTGTGGAGTAGATTCCCCTGTGTTATAAAGTAGGTTCTTGCTACCAGTCTATTTTATATACAGAAGTATCTGTGTGTGTGTGCGTGTGTGTGTGTGTGTAGATCAATCCCAACCCCCTAATTTATCCCTCCTCTCCCCATGTTTTTCCCTTGGTAACCATAGGTTTGGTTTGGAAGACTTCCAATCTGTTTCAGTTTTGTAAATTCCTTTGTTGAGAAGTTATTATTACCTTTGTTCACAATATGCTCCTTTTCTATTAGAGGATCCTGTTCAGGACAGCACATTGCATTTAAAAAGTTTTTTAACTGAAATATAATTGTTTTACAACATTGCGTTGGCTTCAGGGGTACAGCAAAGTGGTTCAGATATATATATATATGTTTCCCCCAGTGGAATATTATTCATCCATAAAAAAAGAATGAACTAGTACCATTTGCTGCCACATGGATGGGCCGAGAGATGATCATACTAGGTAAACGAAGCCAGACAGAGAGAGTCGAATACCACATGCTCTTGCTTATGTTTGTGGAATCCACATTACCTTTCCGATGTATATTACAATGTATATTATGTTGCTGGGCACATGTCTCCTTTGGCTTCTCTTGGCTGTGACAAGCTTCTCAGACTTTCTTTGTTCCTTATGACCTTTCAGAGTTTGCAGGAGGACAGGCGGGTATTTTGTAGACTGTCTCTCCGTTGGGATCTGTTTGATGTTTTGCTCATGGCTAGACTGGGGTTATGGGTGGGGAAGGAAGACCACAGAGGTGAATGCCCTTCCCGTCACAGCCCCTCGGGCTCTGTGCTATCAGTGTGACTCACTCTTGATGTTCACCTTGGCCGCCCGGCTTAGATGGTTTCTCCACGGCTAAGTATCCTTTCTCTCCACCTTTTCCTCCTGTATTTTTTTGCAAGGGAGTCATTGTGGGTAACCCACACTTAAGGAGCGGGGAGTTATATATAGTTCACCTCTGTGGGGAGGAGTGATGTTTGGGATTCTTCTGCATGAGAAATTTGTCTATTCGCCCCATTTACCTATTCAATCATTTATTTATATCCGTATGGACCCACAGATACTGGGTTATCATCTCATATTCGTTTGTTAATCAAATGACTCCAACTTGGTCCATCGGGAACTCTTTTAAGTTGGCTCCGGTAGCCCTTTGATATATCCCCATTGTTGTGGCTTTGTGGGTGCACTTCTGGGACTTTCTGCCACTAAGAGATGTTGCAAGAATCGACATTTTTAACAGGCTCCAGCACACTCTCAAATTCAAGATTTATCATTTCCCGCCATTGAAACTAAACATTTTCAGATGACCTTTTGACAGAAGCCTGTGAGACAAAGCGGTTATAAAAAACCTTCCAGGGTAATTTGGATCTTCAAAAGCTCTCTGAGTTTATTCTATACACATAAAGCCAAGGCATATGCAAGGAGGCAGGTATTCAAGTGCAGTCAAGCGACTAGGGATCACCTGAGATCATCCGTGAAGCGTTTGCCTGGGAGTTGCAGGGTTTCTGGGCCAGGGGCACATCTGAGTGAGGGCAGGCCCTGTTCTGAGCCAGCTCGGTCTCGAGCAAAGAGGATCTGGAGGCATCCATTCCTGCTGCTCCCTTGGGATGTTCTGGTAACTTCCCTGAGAGGGAGTCAGAGAAGACCCATGAACAGCAAAGCTGGGGGCTGGTTGGGGGGTTGGGCTAGGTGTCACTCACAGAGGGCTTATGCAGGGAAAGTCACGGTCATGGAAACAGGGTACAGAGAGTGTCTCTATGTGTGTGTTCACACAAACCCACAGAGCATACGCATGGCTTGCATCTTCCTTGATAACGGCCATCTGATCTTTGATAACTGGATTAGCCTGAGAGCTGTTACCAACACACGTGCATGCAACACCCCGAATCCGTGGAGGTATATCCAGTTCCCATTTCTGATTCTTGGTGAACGGCCAGCGGTGATGATGAAAATGTGGTACCCAGCACCACCCCAGCAGGAAGGCAACCAGCTCCTGCTTGGCTTGGCTTGGCTCTTCCTTGGTTCCCATATTGGCTCTGGCTCCTCCACCATGGCTCAACATCTGTTTACCTTATCGGAAGGCATCTGCTAGTGTTTCCAATTAGCGATAACAACACATTAAATACACTCCTAGACATGATGGCATTTTTAAGCTGCTGTATGCCTGCTCTCATGGCCAGGAATTGCTAGTTATGGTTCTGTGCCTTGTCCATTTTGTATATCCCTATTACCCATTTTTTTTTTTTTGGTCTTTTCTCTTTTTAGGGCTGCCCCTGAGGCATATGGAGGTTCCCAGGCTAGGGGTCCAATCGGAGCTGTAGCTGCCGGCCTCCACCACAGCCACAGCAACGCAGGATCCGAGCCACGTTCTCGACCTACAGTACAGCTCACGGCAATGCCAGATCCTTAAGCGAGGCCAGGGATCGAACCTGCAACCTCATGGTTCCTAGTCGGGTTCGTTAACCACTGAGCCATGACGGGAACTCCTCTCTTCCCCATTTTGATTATTCTTCCTCCTCCCTACCCCATGTCACACTCCTCCTGCTCCCACCCTCCATCCTCCCCGTATATGTATCCTCTCAATTCTTCAGAAGATGCGTTAGAACTTTCTTCAGGTACCCTTTCCCTGGCGGGCCTCGCCCTCAGCAGCAGCTTTCCTCCACGTATGATTCTTGGCACACTCTGTAGCATTCTGGAGGCACTCGTGTTTTTTTGTGTGTTTTTTAGTTTTACTTTATTTTTTAGCACTTTAGCCTCTATTGACCGTTTGTATTGGGGATCAGGGGTGTTGTGTTTTGTCTCCCAGGGCTTTTCCCCATCTATGGCTGGGCTTGGGTTTACGGCAAAGATTCATTTGAAATAGGATGGCTCTCTCTCTATCTTTTTTTTTTTTTTTTGCTTTTCTCATTTGAAGCAAGACTGCAGATGGGCTGTATTTTTAATTCTCTGGCTGCCACCTGGGTGGACTTTTTCATTTCATTCCTCAAGGAAAGAAGAAAAAAGAAAACCACATCGTAGGTACACTGGGTCACTTTACTGTATAGCAGAAGTCGACAGAACTTGTAAATCAAATATAATAAAAAAATTTTTTTAGAAAAACAAAGAAAAAAAATAAAATTCTATAAATGCAATCTCATAGGATGTGACCTTTAGGAGCTGGAACTGGCGTTTTTCAATTAGCGTTATTCATGGTGATTCCCCTGCGTTGCAGGGTCTATCGATACTTTGTTCCTTTTCATTGCAGGGTAGTGCTCCATGAGGTGCCTGCCCCTTAATTTGTTCAACCCTTCACCAAGTGAAAGATATCTGAATTGTTTCCAGTTTGGGGCTCTTGTGAATAAAGCTGTTAAGAACAGAATGAATGAAAGAAAGAAAGAAAGAGAAAGAAAGAAGGAAGAAAGGGAGGAAGGAAGGAAGGAAAGAAAAAACAAACAAACAAACAAACAAACAAAGAGGAGTTCCTGTCATAGCTCAGTGGTTAACTAACCTGACGAGCATCCATGAGGACTCAGGTTCCATCCCTGGCCTCGCTCAGTGGGTTAAGGATCTGGTGTTGCCGTGAGCTCTGGAGTAGGCTGGTGACGTGGCTTGGATCCCGCATTGCTGTGGCTACGGCATGGGCTGGCGGCTGTAGCTTCAATTCCCCTAGCCTGGGAACCTCCATATGCTGTGGGTTCAGCCCTAAAAAGACAAAAAAAAAAAAAAAAAAGAAAGGAAGACAAAAACCACATTGAAAATAATCTGATGCCAGTGTGTGCCAACTAACTCCAGCTCCAATTCAGCAATTCCAACTACTCAGTGTCCACTCTAGGTCTGTGATAATGATGATAAAAGTAATGTTAACAGCAGCAATAAAGTAACTCGAGTGTGTTGGAGGATGCCTAGTTTGACAAAAATCCTCTCACCTAGCTCAGTTTTCACAGCGACTTTATGATGTAGATATAACAACCCCATTTTATGGTTGAGGAAACTGAGGTTGAAGGGCTTTTTCTTTTTTTTTTCTTCCTTGAAACTCATAAAATTCCTAAGAGGGTATAGTGATAATTTGCCTGGAGAAGCTAGGCTAATAAACCAAGCCACCAGGAGTTCCTGTTGTGGCTCAGCAGAAACAAATCTGATTAGTATCCATGAGGATGCAGGTTCGATCCCTGGCCTTGCTTGGTAGGTTAAGGATCCAGTGTTGCCGTGAGCTGTGGTGTAGGTCGCAGACATGGCTCGAATCTGGCGTTGCTGTGACTGTGGTGTAGGCCAGCGGCTACAGCTGTGATTGGACCCCTAGCCTGGGAACCTCCATATGCTGCAGGTGTCCCCCCCCCCAAAAAAAAGGACAAAATAAATAAATAAACCAAGAGACCGAATTAAAAGAAGGCTGGCGTCAAATGGATGGAGACACGAATGAGGAAGAAAGATCTTTGGGTATCTATCTGGATTGAACAGAGTGCTGGGGGGAGCTGGGCATCTTGCCTGTGGCATGGCGACCCTGGGTCCCTGCACAGGAGTGTTCTGCCTCTTCGCCTGGTTCTCCTGGGGCCTCTCTTCTGGCCTCAGGCTGCTCTGCACGTCTTGCCAGTTCCTCTCCAGATCTACCCCCCACAGAGGAGGTACTTTCCTGTCTGCTCCCCAAGGAGGCGTCTCTGGGCTTCTCGCCACCCAGCGCTGACCTTGCAGTCACCTCCCTCGTTCTTTTTATCTGGGAGGTCTCAGTGGGATTTCGCGCTAATCCCTCATCCATTTCTTCTTCTTCTTTTTTTGCATTGGTTTTAAAAATTTTTTTAGAGTTGATTTACAATGTTCTGTCAATTTCTGCTGTAGAGTGAAGTGACCCCGTCATATGTGTATATACTTTTTCCCACGTCGTCTTCCATCATAAGCGATTAGCTATAGTTCCCTGTGCTATACAGCAGGATCTCACGGATCTGCTCCAAATGCAACAATTTGTATCTACTAACCCCAAACTCCCCGTCCCTCCCCCTCCCCCTTGGCAACCACAAGTCTGTTCTCCGTGTCCATGAGTTTGCTTCTTTTCCGTAGGGTCAATTGTGCCATATATTAGATTCCAGAGGTAAGTGGTATCTGTCTTTCTCTTTCTGACTTACTTCACTTAGTAGGAGAGTCTCTTGTTGCATCCATGTTGCTGCAAATGGCATGATTGTGTCCTTTTGTGGCTGAGGAGTATTCCATTGGGTATATGTACCACCTCTGCTTAATCCATTCCTCTGTCATTGGACAGGTAGGTTGTTTTCATGTCTTGGCTATTGTGAATAGTGCTGCAATGAACATAGGGGTGCATGGATGTTTTTCAATGCAAGTTTTGTCTGGTTTTATGCCCAGGAGTAGGATGGCTGGGTCATATGGTAGTTCTATCTATATTTAGTTTTCTGAGGTACCTCCATACTGTTTTGCAACCCATGTCTTCTTCCCAGACTCCCAGAGAGCATCTAGAATGCCCAGCATTAAAGGCTGAGACCTGGCTCTCGGATCCTACGCTGCAGTGGTTGCCAAGGCCCCTGGGCTGACTTGGTCCATCATCAAAGTTCCTTCTTCTTCATGGCCAGTTAGAAGCACATGCAGAGGCAGAGCGTGGTGCAGGCGTTTCTTGGCGGGGGTGGGGGGGGGTACTCTTCTTCTTCTTCCCAAACCTGCAGAGTGTGGTGCAGGTTTTCTTTGGACAAAGGACGCTGACCTTGCACAGGCTCCCAGAAGCACCATTTCCCCCTGACCTTTTGCCCTTTCCATCTCTCCTCTTCAGGGCTCTGCTTCATCCTGCAGTGAGGACAACTTCTCTCTCTCTCTCTCTTTTTTTTTTTTGTCTTTTTTGTCCTTTTAGGGCCGCACCCGCAGCAAATGGAGGTTCCCAGGCTAGGGGTCGAATCAGAGCTGTTGCTACCCGCCCACACCACAGCCACAGCAACGCCAGATCCGAGCCGTGTCTGCAACCTACACCACAGCTCACGGCAAAGCCGGATCTTTAACCCACTGAGTGAGGCCCGGGATCGAACCTGAAACCTCATGATTCCTAGTCGGATTCGTTTCTGTTGCGCCACGATGGGAACTCCCCAGCTTCTCTTCTTGATTGGATGTGAACAAGCACTATTAACTCTGGACCCTTTCTGTTGTGTTCTTCAGAGCCATGTACCCATCAGACAAAACAACAGCAACCACCACAACCCCTCTTGTTAATATCAAGTTGATGTGAATTATGCTAAGACCGTCCTACCCTGACCTTGCACAACAGGCAAACTGGGGGTGAGGTGGAGAGGGTGCAGGGGGACAGAAACTCGTCTTGCGCCACTAGCAATTGTCCAGGAGCCTTGGGGACTTCCAGGTCTATCTAGCTTTGGCGCCAGGGTGAAATAAGTCCCCTAAGACAGGATGCACACGGCTGTCACCTCCATTTCTTTCAAAACATGCGCTTCCTTTGGCCGCACGTCCCCACTTCTCATGCGAACGCCACCTCCATCACCTTGACACGCAGAGCAAAGATGATTCACCTCCCAGAGCCCAGGGGCCATGGCTCATATCCTTCCCGCGTTTTTCCATTTGCCTCGGGTTTTCTTAATGACTCATGACATTCCCCGTAGGCTGTTCCTTGCAAACCTTCGTTGAATCGCTATTCAAATATTGTGCCAGACAGTGTGAGGGAGGTAGTGCAAATAATGGCAATATTTTGTTCTTGCTCTCCTGGGACCCATGAGGAAGAGGGAGCTGGGGGATCGGCATGTTCAAAATCTGTATCTCCTTCCCATCGTTGATTTGCACGTGCCTTTCCATTGAACGAAGTGGTAAGAAAACTCCAGAGAGAAGTTCCCACTGTGGCTCAACAGGATCCATGATATCTCTGTAGCGGCAGGGACCTGGGTTTGATCCTGGTCCAGAGCCGTGGGTCAAGGATCTGGCGCTGCCACAGCTGTGGTGTCGATCGAAGCTGCTGCTCAGGTGTGATTCCTGGCCAGGGAACTCCACATGCCTTAGGGAGGCCAAAAAAGAAAAGAAAGAGGAGCTCCCGTCATGGCTCGGCAGAAATGAATCTGACTAGAATCCCTGAGGATGCAGGTTTGATCCCTGCCCTTGCTCAATGGGTTAAGGATCCAGGGTTGCTGTGAGCTGTGGTGTAGGTCACAGACATGGCTCAGATCTGGTGTGGCTGTGGCTGTGGTATAGGCTGGCAGCTCCAGCTCCGATTCAATCTCTAGCCTGGGAACCTCCATAGGCCGTGGGTGTGGCCCTAAGAAGACAAAAAAAAAAAAAAAAAAAAGAAAGAAAAGAAAGAAAGAAGCCTAGCTCCAGAGGAGGGAAAGGTGGAAAGGTGAGCTTTGATGGAGACGATCAACAGAGCCTTCTTGTAGGAGGTTGAATGTGGTCATGACCTTGAAAAATGTCTAGGACTATGACTGGCAGGAGTATATAGCTGAAATAGGGGTTCGGGCACAGCAGGGCACAGGTGAGCATGTAGGGTTGTCATGACTACTGTGGGGAGACGTGGGAAAGGGGCTGAGAAGTGCCATAGCAGGGACACTGGTGAGGGCTTCCGTAGTGGAGGGTTCTCCTAGTGACTCCGGTCATAACAATATAAAAAGCACTTAATACACACATTAGAAATATTCAACCTAGTTCTCTTCCGAGGGAAAGCAGCTATGACTCACCAATACATTGTCACGTCCAGTTTGGAGCCTTTCAGAAGATGGGAAAAAAATATATGTATGTAAGAATCCTTGTACCGGTGTGGATTGTTTTGCCCCCGAAAATGAATAATTGATTTTAGTTGTTTAAGTCTGTTTTGACTTTAGAAATGGCTTTACGTCTTTTATTTTTGTTTTGTGCTTGTAGCCTCTACAGTAGTTTTTGTTTGTTTGTTTTTGGTGGGGTCTTTTTTTTTTGGCCATGCCCGTGGCATATGGAAGTTCCAGGACCAGGGATTGAACCCATGCCACAGCAGTGACCTGAGTCACAGGTGTGATAATGCCAGGTCCTTAACCCGCTGAGCCACCAGGGAACTCCCATGTGGCCGGTATGTTTTAGGCTTAAGAATGCAGGCGTGGGGGCCCATCTTCCTGAGTTTAAATCTCAGCTCTGTTGCATCCCAGAGATGCAATGATGAGCAGATGATTCAACTCCCCTGTTTCTTACTTTCTTTATCCGTAGAACGGCGATCATAATAGTATGTAGCTTTCAGGGTTATTGTGAGGATTACATGAAATTATACATGTAAAGGCTCTTACTGCCTGGCACAGGGTAAATGATAAGTCTCCACTGTCATTACTATGGTTTTTGAAAATGAAATGAATTATTCATATTGGAGTTAAAAGAACTGAAAGCGTAATGCATACAGATGGTGAAGCAACAACCATAACCCAACCCTCTGTTAGTACCGGGGTTGGGGGGGGGCGGTTTAAACGGTAAACGAAACTCCCACCCAGGGACCTCCCGATGCCTCCCTAGCCTGAGACAGTCCCTGTTACGTCTCTCATGTGTCTTTCCCGAATCAGTCTGTGTTTCTAGAGCATATATGTGTATGTGCCTTCCTCTCTCTGAATCTGCAGGATTATGTGTGCATGCGTGTGTATACACAGCACATATTCCATAGACATACACATATGGAATATATACGGGTTGTTTTGCACCTTGTATTTTCAGATTATAACACACCTTAGCGATCATTCCATGTCTGCAGTACGGACTTATATAATTCCTTTAAGTGACAACATCATATTTTATTTCATATATATACATATAAAGCCAGTCCCTTACAGATGGAATATTAAGATAGCCTGAAGTTTTTGGGTTTATGATGCTCTGATGATCATTTTAATACATTTTCCTTTTGATGGATGTTATCAGATTATAAATGAGGAAGCAAATTCTTCCCTGTTTTTCCATAAACTCTACCATTTTTCACTCCTGCTTTGCGAGGCGGATTTGGATTTTCTCTGGGGGATGGAATGTGATGTGCAGTGTTGCATTCAGCTTCCAGATGGTGTGGAAAACCAGAAGTTACCACGTGGGAAGTATCAGAGGAATATTTTTCGTGAAGAAAATCTCGCCGATGGAAAATTATTACCCTTAAGATGTTCCTTGTGAAAAAAAGTTCTGTTGATGGACTATTATTACCCCCAAAACGTTTCTTTTGAAAAAAAAATTTGTTGATGGAATATGATTACCCTTAAAATATTTCTTTGGAAAAAGGAAGTGTTACATTAAGCCCCAAAAGCAGAACACACATTTTTCTTGGTTATTACTGCATCTGTTGCTCTCCTGCTTGCTTGGAAACAAATCCTCGAGTTTAAAAAGAGACAAGCCAGAAATATCTGTGTAGGAATAGGTAAATATTTAAAATTTTTCCATTAATTAAAAAATATCCAGGGAGTTCCCGTCGTGGCTCAGTGGTTAATGAACCTGACTAGCAACCATGGGGTTGCGGGTTCGATCCCTGGCCTTGCCCAGTGGATTAAGGATCTGGTGTTGCTGTGAGCTGTGGTGTAGGCTGCAGATCGGGCTCAGATCCTGCGTTGCTGTGGCTTTGATTCCACCCCTAGCCTGGGAACCTTCATACGCCGCGAGAGTGGCCCAAGAAATGGCAAAAAGATAAAAAAAGAAAAAAATATATATCCATAGTATTTTGGGGTTTATAAAGTGAACATATGTTGTTTCACAGTTCATAGGAAAAAGGGAATAATAAGACATACTTTTTAAAAGTATGCTTTTCTACTTTTTATATCTTTATGGGGAAAAAGACGGTTGGAGGAAGGCATACAGATGATTGTGTGAAAAAGGACAAACTGTGGACGGGGACACATAAGATGAAGAGAATAGCAGGTGGTTCTGCAGATAAAACCTAGGCACTCCAGTCAAACTTGTGGACAAATCTTACCACGGCTATCACAGTAACTATTAATATTGGGGAATCTTGAGTTGTCCTAGCCAAGACGTAATCAATTAACCCAAGTAAGCCAGTGAGGAAGTATGTAATATCTGGGAAAATTATCTCCATCAAGGAGTTCCCATCGTAGCTCAGCAGAAGCGAATCTGACTAGGATCCATGAGGATGCAGGTTTGATCCCTGGCCTTGCGCAGTGGGTTAAGGATCCAGCTGTGAGCTGTGGGGTGTAGGTTGCCGACGTGGCTCAGATCTGGCATGCATATGGCGGTGGCGTTGGCCGGCAGCTGTAGTGCTGATGGGACCCCTAGCCTGGGTGTGGCTGTAAAAAAAAAAAGCAAAAAACAACAAAAAAATCTTCATCAAGATAATTTTTTCAAGTGTTGTCATTTACATGGGAAACCAGCTGTTTGGAAAATGCGCTTGTCTAGACCACCTCCTGCTGAAAAAATGCGGGATAAACCAGGCCTTACTGTATCTAGTCTTCTGACAAGTATATACTTTAAAAAATGCTATCTTTAGACAGATCTGTTTGTTTCTGACTTGGTTAACAGTCTTTGATTACACGCGTCCCTCCTGGTTCAAGTTGTTTAAGCAAGGGTCACGATAAAATGTTGATAGCGGCCAGGACAAGACTCAGAAAAATGACCCACAGGTCTAATTCCTTTCCAAAGAATTGAAGGGACTTTCCAAATTAATTTATTTGAATTCCACTTGGAATTTGCAGTTCAGATAGGGGTGGAGAGGAGCTTATGTTTTTACCATCTATAAAGATAGGATTTACCAAGCCTATGATTTAGGTTTAACTTTCAGGAAACTAACTTCTTAAATATCATCGAGTCTTGTTAAGGTGTCTGTTCACAAACAATACGTGGCATTCCTGCTGTACCTAAGCTTCTGGTTTAGCTTCCAAGGCCTTTGCTTGACTTGCTTGACAACAATCTATTAGTCTGCTCGAAATGATTCAATTTTATTTTGTTCTCGAAGAGTCAGATTTTCTTCCTAACCCTCTGTCATTTCTTTTTTTTTTGCATGCTGTGGGCACAGACAAAAAAGTGTAAATGCATTTGTCTTCCTCACCCCTAATGGGTTTATATTGTTTTTAGGAAAAAGACCATCATCTTTGTCATGGCACAGGCTCTGAATGGTCTGACTCTGGCCGTTTCTTCTGGCCTTATCTCTCCCAACCTTCCCCTCTCTCTATACTTCAGTCTCACTGGCCTGGTACTTCTAAAGACTTACCATTCCACAATAAGATCCTAATGTAGGCTGTCCCTCTTTCTTTCTTTCTTTGGCCACACTGTGGCATATGGAGTTCCCGGGCCAGGGATCAGATCTGAGCTGCAAATGCTGCAGCTGCAGCAACACTGCATCCTTAACCCACCATCCCGGACCAGGATCGAACCTGCGTCCCAGCACTCCAGAGATACCACTGATCCTGTTGCCCCACAGTGAGAATGCCTAGGCTGCTCCTTCTGTTTGGAAAGCTTATTTGAGCTCCACTTTCCCTGTGGCAGGTTGAACTGTGCCCCCCAGAATGACCCAGGTGCAAATCTCTGCAACCTATGAATGTTATCTAAAATGGAATCAGGGGTTTTGCAGATACAGTTAAGGATTCTCAAATGCAGAGATTATCCTGGATGAGCCCTACATGGAATCACTAGAAGGAAGCAGAGGGAGATGTGACACAGAAGGCAAATCTGTGATGAAGGAAGCCAGAAGGGATTTGAAGATGCTACGATCTGGTTTTGAAAGATGGAGGAAGATGCCCTTGCCAAGGAAGGCAACACGAGAAGCCGGAAAAGACAAAGCAATGAATGCTCCTTTAGAGCCTCCTGAGGGAGCATGGCTCTTTCACATTTCCATTTCTGCCCAGAGGAACCCATTTTGGGCTTTTGGCCTCCAGAACTGAAAAGAAGATGTTTATAAGAAGGCACTAAGTTTACCGTAATTTGGACAGCAGCGATAGTAAATGAATCCAATGCTTTCCTGGTTTAAGCAAATGCTTTGAGCTCCCAAGAGTAAAAGAAGAGAGGCTGGGGTCTAGAGCGGCACTGTCCCCATATGGTAGCCAGAGCTCCAGGTGCCTACTGAGCACTTGCAAGTTTCACTTGGGTTAGTGCCACTGATGGCGTTCCCTGGTGATTTGGGCTAAAAGCAATGCAAAAGCAATGGGAGTGGGGGAGAGGAATGCATTTTTTTTTTTTTTTCAATGGCTGTACCCATGGCATAAAGAATTTCCTGGGCAAGGGGTTGAATCCAAGCCACAGCTGCAAACTACGCCACAGCTACAAACTATACCACAGCTGCGGTAATACCAGATCCTTTAACCCACTGCACTGGACAGAGGATTGACCCTGAGCCTCTTCAGTGACCCACTGCAGTTGGATTCTTAACCCACTGTGCCACAGAGGGAACTCCAAGAGGAATGCAATTGAATTTGATGGGGCTTCCAGCTGAGCTTAACTTTCCCTTGCTCCCAGCTGCAGTCATGGGCATAGGACCCAGGCCTGGCCAATCATGGTACACCGTCCCCAAGGCCATGGTAATTGGCCTGATGGTCTAGTACCCAAGCCAGAGCCGTCAGGGGCTCCTCCAGGGCTTTTATATGAATGCAGAGATGGCGAGTTCTCACTTTCCCTCAGAGCTGCTGAGCTGGGGGTTGGGCAAGATGAGAACAATCTGTGACCCTGTGCTCCCCTTCTCCCTCTGCCCTCATGGTGCAGTGGTTAACGAATCCGACTAGGAACCATGAAGTTGTGGGTTCAATCCCTGGCCTTGCTCAGTGGGTTAAGGATCTGGCGTTGCTGTGATCGGTCATGTAGGTTGCAGACCTGGCTTGGATCCTGCGTTGCTGTGGCTCTGGTGTAGGCTGGTGGCTACAGCTCTGATTCGACCCCTAGCCTGGGAACCTCCATATGCTGTGGGAGCAGCTCAAGAAAAGGAAAAAAGACAGAAAAAAAAAAAAGTTTAACATACAGAGAGAAGCAGAGCTCACACTGGAGGAGGCAGGTACCCAGAGAGAATGACCTGGGTACATTTTTGGAGTCCCTGGTGGACTCCACTTTGATCCCTGAGATTACAAGGATAAGGGATCACAAAAAACTGGGGTCAGAAGAGGCTACTTTTTCCACCATGTGGCGTGAGCTTGCCAAAAACGAAGCCAAGAGGGAAGAAGGCAGAGATGAGAGATTGTGCAAAAAAAAAAAAAAAAAAAAAAGAGCAGGCATCCTGAAGATAAGCCTGTGAACTTCCGGGATCCAATGAGCTTAAGGCTAGTGTGCCCTCTTAGCTGCCCCCATCCGGCAAACAAGTTCCCCTTTTGTCCCTAAATATTTTGAGCTACGGTTTTTTCACTCGACCAATCCAGTTTCAGTCAAACAACTAGCGATGCTACTATATATTATTTGAAATAAGATTAAAATTTTTATTTATTTTTTTGGCTGTGCCTAAAGCATACGGAAGTTGCTGGGCTATAGCAGTGACACCACCAGGTCCTTAACCCACTCAGCCACCAGGGAACTCCTGAAATAAAATTTTAAAAACTTTCTATTTGCACTGTGCAGAGAAAAAGAAATTATTCAGAGATCCTTGAAAGAAGATGAGGCCACAGAAGCAATAACCTATTTTACAGCAACCTTGTAAATGGTGACAATAACTTCAGGCCCCAGTAAATCAATTACCTCCCTGCTAAGTTCCATTCCCTGTACCCTCTTTTCCTCACCAGGACCAAGGAGCGTTGTGAGGCTAAAGGAAGCCCAGGGTCTGTGATCTCCGTGCTCTTACTGCACTTTATCTCTGTCCTGTTGGTGATGATTTGGAAAGTATTAAAAATAAGATCTCCAGGGCAGGGGGTTTTGGTCTGTTTTGTTCCCTCTTGTCTCTTCAGGACCTAGAATGGGGCCTGGCTGATGATAAGTGCTCAAAACAGGCGTTCCTGTTGTGGCTCAGTGGGTGAAGAACCCAACACAGTGTGTCCATGAAGATTGAGGTTCGATCCCTGGCCTCACTCAGTTGGTTAAGGATCCTGTGTTGCAAGCTGCTGCATAGGCCACAGATGCAGCTTGGATCTGGCATGGCTGTGGCTGTGGTGTATGCTGGCAGTGGCTTCTTCAATTTGATCCCTAGTCCCGGAACTTCCATACGTTCCAGATGTGACCCTAAAAAAAAAAAAAAACAGAAAGAAATTAAAAAGTGCTTGAACATATTTTTGAATGAATGAAGGTAACATTCACTTGGTTTGTCTTATTTTTGCTATTTTAGGGCTGTATCCGAGGCACATGGAAGTTCCCAGGCTAGGGGTCCAATCGGCTACAGCTATAGCGGCCAGCCTGCACCACAGCTCACAGCAACGCTGGATCCTTAACCCACTGAGTGAGGCCGCAGATGGAAGCTGCATCCTCACGGATCCCAGTCAGGTTGCTTAACTGCTGAGCCACGAAGGGAACTCCCTAACTGTTTCTTTCTAAGTGTACTATAAGCCATAGCCTGGAAAACATTGAATATTTGCAAAAGGTGCTTCAAAAGAGCATCAATGTTCTTAGAAATTCTCCCGTTATCTGGTTCAGATATTTCCTTGGAAACTACAAGTGCGTAGGGATCAAATGCTTAGGAGTTACAGACTGCTTGGAAGCCCCAGGCTTATCCTATGTGATACAACCAACTTTATAAGCTTAGGAAATAGACAATTGAAAGAGTAGGATGATTTAATTCCACACCTGGGGTGAAAACATGGCAGCACATTCTGGATTGCTCATGGGACAAATATAACCCATTCAAGGAAGCCACTGAAATTGGGAATAAAATCACCACAATGACTTCGGGATGGTGATTTTCTAAACGCCACCAGTCAGTCCACAAAGGGAGATCTGCCAGAGTCCCCTCCTCCGCCGTTGGGCTTCTGAACTGGGCTTGAATCCCGGCCAAGGTACCTTGTCACTCCCAGACTTGCATGCGTGGATAATAGAAATCCATGCAGTCCCTGGAGGCTGATTATCCATCATGGGCTGATGCCCCGTGTGCTTGCCCCGATCAAAGGCAGCCTTAGCATCAGCAAGTCGCGCTCAGTGAACCCAGCCCATAAGGCCAGGGCAGGAGTTAACAGCAGATGCCTGCTCCACCCTTGATGCAGTGCCAGAAGTCAGCAATCTACAGACCAGTCCGCAAAGTCTCCCAGTGTCTTCCCAACGGACAGGGAGTGTGCCCCCTGGGCTGAGCACCCGGAGCTGGCTGCCCTATACTTCTGTTTAGTTAAGGAGTCATTATTAGCCAGAAAGGAACCGTGACGTCAGTTTGGTCTTTGTGGATTTCCTGATTCGTGGTTTATGAAGGAGACATACGCTTCATGGTCTAAAGATATCTGGTGAGGTATTGGGTCCAATTTGTATCATACAAGAGTTGTTTTTTTTATTTTCCACACTCTGAGAATTTTAATGTATGTGACATCGTGGAAATAAATCCTCTGGAGGCAGAGGACAGGAGGTGATGTTTCTCCCTCTGTCTTCCCTTCTAGCAGCAGGGTGGGGATGCAAGGAAAAGAAAAAAAAAAAAAAAAAAGAAAGGCAGGGGAGTTCCCGTTATGTCTCAGTGGGTTAAGAACCCAACTAGTATCCACGAGGATGTGGTTCGTTCCCTGGCCTCGACTGGTGGGTTAGAGTGCCAGCATTAAGGTGAGCTGTGGTGTAGGTCACAGCTGTGGCTGTGGCATAGGCCTGCAGCTGCAGCTCAGATTTTACCCCTAGTCTGGGAGCTTCCCTGTGGCACGGGTTCAGCCCTAAAAAGCAAAAAAAAAAAAAAAAAAAAAAAAAAAGGCAGACGTGAGCTTGGGGAATGCTGATTATTTTCAGAGCCTGGCTTGTAATAACAAAGCTGTAGTTTAGGCGTCTTCTACCATCAGTCAGGGCCCAGTGCTCTGCTCAGAGTTGGGGGTGGGGGGAAGAGCCTTTTTCTGGGGGCTGAACATGCTGCAGCGCGCGGTGAACCACGAGCGCAGGAGATCTGAGGTCCCCTTGGCTCTTTTCTCAGCAGCGAATGGAAGATCTGAGGGCTGAGCCCCTGCCTGCGTTCGAGCAGAGCAGTGGGAGAATTATCTGTGAGGCTCTTGGGTCTTTGAAGGCAGGTGCTGTAAGAATGTGAGATGAAAGTTTCCGGAGATGAAACGACAGTCAGGAGGTCCTTTGAGGGCTGACAACACTGGTGCAACTGCTTTTCCTGTCTCTCTCCCTCTCTCTGGCCGAGCCCTTGGCATTGGGTTCATTGTCATGTATGGAATTGAGGGGAAAAAAGGTATTGTAATCATTTGTATGCCCTCCTCCCTAGTTCCGCTACCGGGGAAATGGGAAAGAAGAAAGATGGGGAGGGTGGGAAGTTGGAGGGGAAGGGGGAGGGGAGGGTGGGAGGTTGCAGGGGGAGGGGAGGGGAGGGCTTTGATGCGGTTCTTTAAAGAGCGCCAGAGGTGAGAGGTGCTGAAATGGCCCCAGCACCTCCCAGCTCACAGTTTCCAGGCTGACTCTCTGCCTGGGCTGCCCTTATGTCCTTGTCACCTGGGGAACCAGTGAGACTTTCACTGGGACTGGGGGCTGGTGGTAAGGGTTCTGATCCCGCCGTTGGCTATATTCTCCACCACTCCTTGTGTGTCTGTCTCTCCCTGAGCTTCCTGGCGGCCTCGTGGTTAGGATTTCACTTTCACTGCTGCAGATTCAGCCTCTGATCTGGGAACTGAGATCCCACATCAAGCCGCTGCATGCTGTGGCAATAAATAAAAAAATAAGAAACAGGACAGGAGCTGGGTTTCATCTATGTTTTACCCCACTTTTCTGATTCTGAATCCCAGGTGCCAAACCTGCCTAGCAACAAGAATTATATGCATAAATCTGCACATAACCAATCACTTTGCTGTACACCTGAAATTAACACAATATTATAAATCAACAATACTTCAATTAAAAAAAAAAAAAGACTGGATTTCCCGTCGTGGCGCAGCAGAAACGAATCCGACTAGGAACCATGAGGTTGTGGGTTTGATTCCCGGCCTCACTCAGTGGGTTAAGGATCCGGCATTGCCATGAGCTGTGGTGTAGGTCGCAGATGTGGCTCCCATTGGCGTTGCTGTGGCTGTGGCGTAGGCTGGCAGCTCTAGCTCCCATTAGACCCCTAGCCTGGGAACATCTGTTTGCCTCAGGTGCAGCCCTAAAAAGACAAAAGACAAAAACAAACAAACAAAACTGATAGTGTAAGAAGAACATTCCCCACTCCAGGTCAAGTTGTGGGGTGGGGGGTGGTATTCTAGAATCCGAAGGTCTTTCTAGCACAGCCATGCCACCAGGACAGAGTTGAAATAGGATGATTTTGAACCTGTGAACCTACATGTCTGTCTTCCAAACATCATCTGTACTATACATTTCTTGATAGGGAGAGATGTCACCTCATTTTTATTCATAAACTCTGTGTGTCCCAATGCCCCTCTCCCTCCCCTCACAATACGCTGTGCATAGTAGGTGTTTCAAAAATGTTTGTGTAAGAGAGATGTGTGGAGATACATTTTTTTCTTTCTTTTTTTTTTTTTGGGTCTTTTTTAGGGCTGTACCAACGGCATATGGAGGTTCCCAGGCTAGGGGTCAAATTGGAGATGTAGCCGCCGGCCTACACCACAGTCACTGCAACGAGGGATCCTTAGCCCACTGAGCAGGGCCAGGGACCAAACCCGTGTCCTCGTGGATGCTAGTCAGCTTTGTCACTAATGAGCCACAGCAGGAACTCCCATTTTTTCTTTCTTTATGATGTAATACGATGTAATAAAAATACTTAAGGGTCTCGTGAGCTAAAAATGTGCTCCTTGTTGTGGCAGGAGATTGTATATATAACTCCATTATATCAAGATAATTCTTTTGTTTTTTCAAATTGCCTGTTTTTTTTTTTTTTTTTTTTTTTTTTTTTTTTTTTTAGGGCCGCCTCTGTGTCATACGGAGGTTCCTAGGCTAGGGATCTAATCTGAGCTATAGACTGTAGACCCACAGCTGCCGGCCTATATCACAGCCACAGCTACACCAGATCCAAACCTCATCTGTGACCTACACCACAGCTCATGGCACCCCTGGATTCCTAACCCACTGAGCGAGGCCAGGGATCGAACCCACAACCTCATGGTTCCTAGATGGATTCCTTTCCACTGCGCCATGACGGGAATTCCCCAGGGGTGCTCTTCAACTGGACCCAAATCATCTTTTTACATAGAACACTGCCTGGACTCTCTTGCTAGAGATTTCGATTCAGGGGTTTGGAGTGGGATCCTGTCTTCTGGGTTTTTACTAATCCCACAGGATGGAGAAGCCCTCTCAGGTGGAATCTATTTGCTTACCTGTCGGTTTCTCTTTTATTATTTTTATTTTTTAGTTTATTATTTATTATTTAAATTTTTTAAAATTGTTGTTTTCCCAATACAATTTTTTTTCTACTGTACAGCATGGTGACCCAGTTACACATACATGTATACATTTTTTTTCTCCCATTCTCATGCTCCATTATAAGTGCCTAGACATAGTTCCCAGGGCTACACAGCAGGATCCCATTGCTAATCCATTCCAAAGGCAATCCTTCGCATCTATGAACCCCAAGCTCCCAATCGCTTTCTCTCTGTAGTGGTGAGAAGCAAGGGTTCTGGAGTGGAACTGCCTGGGTTTGAATCCTGGCTCTGCCCCCTGGTCCCTGACTCATTTTAGGTAATTTTCTTCACCTTATCTGCCAAATGCAGATAACAATAGCACTTATCTTTCAAGTCGTGGTGATTAACGAGTAATGAATATAAAGCCTTTAGAACAATGCCTGATAAGTACTTGCTATGTGTGCTATTATTTGCCATTAGCAAACGTGTACAAAGGCAGGGACTGGGTTGTTGATTCTTTGCATTTTAAGAGCTAGTGCCTTGCCCTGCTTATGGGTTGGTATGCAGTAAATATTTGAGGAGTTGAACTGAAAAATATAATCTATGTGGGAACAAAGCTAGAAGACACGATGGAAATAACCTTAGGCCTGTCATTTCCTGCTTTATCAGAAAGATTTAGTGTTGGGAGCAGGCAGTAGCCCACTCAATTCCTGTCCAAAGGATGAGAACCAGCAGATGCACATGGAGTAAAAATAGCTCAGGCTCTAGAAAATCTAGAAACATGGAGGAAAATTTGAGGGCCTCCTCTCAAAGTTTTGTTGGAAAAAACTTTCTTTTTTCAAGTATTTGGGTTGGTAAGTTACACGCTGAATAAATGTAATGCATATCCATGTTGCATTAGTGGCTTTGAAAAATCACATGAATTTACTCTCTTCGCACCTTAGAGATGGAACCTTTCACATCTCTGTTTTTTTGTTTGGTTTGGTTTGGTTTTTTGCTTTTCAGGGCTGCACCTGTGGCATATATGGAGGTTTGCAGGCTAGGGGTTGAATCGGAGCTGTAGCCGCCGGCCTACACCACAGCCACAGCAACACCAGATTTGAGCTGCGTCTGTGACCTATACCACAGCTCACGGTGGTGCTGGATCCTTGACCCACTGTCCTGGCCTGCATTCTCATGGACACTTAGCCAGGTTTATTGCTGCTGAGCCACAACGGGAACTCCTCATCTCATCTTTCTTTTTCTTTTTTTAGGGCCGCACTCACGGCATATGGAGGTTCCCAGGCTAGGGGATGAATCAGAGCTACAGCTGCCGGCCTACACCACATACAGCAACGAAGATCTAAGCCGTGTCTGTGACCTACACCACAGCTCTTTGCAACGCTGGACCCTTAACCCACTGAGCGAGGCCAGGGATCGAACTGACAACCTCATTGTTCCCAGTTGGATTCGTTTCCACTGCGCCACGACGGGAGCTCCATGATCTCATCTTTCTTAATGAAAATGTTTACAGAAACAGAAAGGAACCTTTCTGTGGTTGGTTCTTCCATCTTCCAAATGAGACATAACTGTTGTCCAAATGGAACTGTGTCCTGGTCACAGAGGGACTTGGAGTATAGGCACCACTTCCTTCCTACACGTGATATGAAATCCAGACCCCAGATGAAGCTGCAAAAGAGGTAGTTAGGTTTCATATTAGGAATGTTCTTTCTGTAGCATTTTCCACCCAGAGGTGGGTCTGGAAAGGCAGCTGTCCAGACGTCCCTGCTGACTTAAAGAGGCTGCTGAACTGGTTGATAAGATTTCCTGGATCAATTTCTCAAATTTTATAATATAAAACCTGGGAAGAAATGATTGGGAAAAGCGAGAGGACACATTGCAATGAGGCACTGAGCCACTGAATGGAGGTGATTCTTATCCAGGGTTTTTGGTGATTTTCTGTATTAAAAAATGTTCTCCGACCAACATTTATTACGAATAAGATCAGATGTGAAAAAGTGATTCTGAGGGAGTTCGCATTGCGGCACAGTGGAATCGAACCCAACCAGCCCAACCAATACCCATGAGGACTCGGGTTTGATCCCTGGCCTTGGTCAGTGGGATTGAGGATCCAGTGTTGCCGTGACTTACGGTGTGGGTCACAGAGGTGGCTCAGATCCCACGTGGCTGTGGCTGTGGCGTTGGCTGGTAGCTGCAACTCCAATTCACCTCCTAGCCTGGGAACTTCCATATACGGCAGGTGCGCCCTTAAAAAGAAATAAAAGGAAGGGGGGAGGAATTTGAAAAAAATGCTCATCCGAGGAAGAAGTTTGGAGGAGGAAGCCATCCTGTGTCTCTAGATGGGAACAAGTTTAAGTGCGACAGTCAGCAACATTTTTAAGTGACTGCGAGGGGGGTGTCCTGGAGAGGGGTTACTGTGGAGCGTAAAGAAATGGCTTGTTCAAAAAAGTCCCAAATGAAACAAATTAGTTTAGCTTATACACGCTTAACATAAACATGTAATTAATTCAGAAAAGAGGGGGAATTTGATTTCCAAATCTTCGGAGATAACAGCTCTTCACAAACTGATAAACATTTATCCAGACATTTCTCTATGTGTTTATATAATTTGAGAATATGTATATAATTTTGCCTAAATGGGATTATGCAGCTTGCATTGCTACTCAATGATATATCTTGGACAGAATTCTATTGTTAAAAATTAAGTCTCTGTAATTATTATTTTTTTCTTTTTACAGCCGCACCTGCAGCCTGTGGAAGTTTCTGGGCTAGGGGTCAAATTGGAGCTGCAGCTTCAGGCATACGCCACAGCCATGGCAACACTGGATCTGAGGAATTCCCATTGCCGTTTACAACAAACCTGACTAGCATCCATGAAGATGTAGGTTCAATTCCTGGCCTTGTTCGGTGGATTAAGGAGCCAACATTGCTGCAAGCTGCAGTGTAGGTTGCAGATGTGGCTTGGATCTGGCATTGCTGTGGCTGTGGCATAGGCCTGCAGCTGCAGCTCTGATTTGACCCCTAACCTGGGAAATTCCCTATGCTGCACGTGCAGCCCCCAAAAGAGAAAAAACAAACAAACAACAACAAAAACACCAAAACACCCCAGGGGATCTGAGCCACATCTGTGGCTTACGCTGCAGCTTGTGGCAACGCTGGATCCGTAACCCACCGATGGAGGCCAGGGATCAAACCTGCATTCTCAGAGACAACTTCAGGTCCTTAACCGGTTGAGCCACAATGGGAACGTCCTGATTGGCTCTAATAAGCAATGCTGTAGAAAACGTCCTGGAGTGTATACCTTTCCACTTGGGTGAAAATTGGGTGAATTTCTAAGAAGTTAGTTGATTGTTCATTTTATACGTTGATACATATTATTCAAATTTATACTTTGATATATATTATTTAAATTTATAATTCCACCAGTGATACATGAGTGCCTGTTCTCCATACCCTAATGGGGGATGCATATTCCCTGTTGGTTTTTTTTTTTTTTTTTTTTTTTGCTTTTTAGGGCTGCACCAGCGGCATATGGAGGTTCCCAGTCTAGGGGTCCAATTGGAGCTACAGCTGCCGGCCTACACTACAGCCACAACAATGCAGGATCCTAGCCACGTCTGCAACTTACCGCACAGCTCGCTGCAATGCCAAATCCTTAACCCACTGAATGAAGCTAGGGATTGAACCCGAAACCTCAGAGTTACTAGTCAGATTTGTTTCTGCTGCACCGCAACAGGAACTCCTCCTATTCCCTGTAGTTTTTTGTATGTAATAAAGGAATTTTTTCTCTAGGCTAATATTCTTTTCAACCATTCACTATGGTGTGTCTCTAAAATAGAAGTTTAAAATTTTATACATTTAGATCTATCAATCTTTTTATTTATGTTTTTTGTAATATGCTTACTTTTCTTTCCACACATACAGAAATATCCACCAAATCATCTTATGGTACTTCCTATAATCTTATTTTTCAAATCTTCTAATCTTTGAGAGAGCTGGAATTTATTTTGCTATAAGGAGAGAGGCAGGGATCTTGCTGTATTCTGCTCCTTACTCCAAATAGTTATTCAGTTTTCCAATATGTGTCTTAAATATACCATATTTTCTCTATTGATTTTAAAAGTGATCTATATTTTCTATATCTATTTGGACTTTTTATGAGGTTGTTTCTTCTTCTATTCTATTTACCAGTTGATCCATTCCTGCGCTAGTGACTCATTTATGAATTTACTATGGTTATATATTTTTAAA
Source organism: Sus scrofa (assembly GCF_054392235.1). Classification (NCBI taxonomy): domain Eukaryota; kingdom Metazoa; phylum Chordata; class Mammalia; order Artiodactyla; family Suidae; genus Sus; species Sus scrofa. The sequence continues at coordinate 25,125,919 of NC_139393.1, read as the reverse complement.
TATCATGAGGCAGGACTCCCTTTTGCCAACCTCACCATCAATTTCTCTAATTTTTCAGACTGGATCTTGTAATACGTTTTCCTGCCAGCAATTCTTCTTTTCTTCGGAGCATTTTTGACTGTGTAATTTTGATTTGGATTGCACCAAATTTAGGAGAACTGATACCTCCATGATATTGACTTTTTTTTTTTTTTTTTAATGGCTGCACCCATGGCATATGGAAGTTCCAGGACCAGGGATTGTATCTGAGCCACAGCTGCAATGCTGCAGCAATGCTGGATTCTTTAACCCACTGCACCAGGTCAGGGATTGAACCTGCACCTCCACAGCCGCTTGAGCCACTGCAGTCAGATCTTTTTTTTTTTTTTTTTTTTCTTTTTAGGGCTGCACCTGAGGCATGTGGAGATTCCCAGGCTAGGGGTCAAATCAAAGCTGTAGCTGCTGGCCTACACCACAGCCACAACAACACAGGATCCGAGCCACATCTGCAACCTACATCACAGCTCACAGCAACGCCAGATCCTTAAGCCACTGAGTGAGGCCAGAGATCGAACCTGCCTCCTCATGGATGCTGGTCAGATGCGTTAACCACTGAGCCACGACAGGAACTCCTGCAGTCAGATTCTTAACCCACTGTCCCACAGTAGAAACTCCAATATTTGATTGCTTATATCTATCAATAGCTCTCTTATTTATTCATATTTTTATTATATCTGTACCTGATGTTTTATGCCTTAGCATTTTTTTTCCCCATATAAAACACATGTATTGCTGATAAAATTTATTTCCAGTTATTCAGCAAAGTGTGATGCTTTTTCCCGGTCAAGGGAGCTACTCAGGACTTACATGTCCCAGAGTTCTTTTCCCTGGTGACTCGGGTTTGAATTGGCCACGGAATAAATTTGCATGGGATTTGGGAATCAAAATGGATTGTGCTCTGAAGGTCATCTTTGTTCAGAGGTGGAGGGGGGGACAGAGGCAGAGGTGCTGGTGGATTCCATTTTGTCCTTGCTTCACCCAGCACCACAGCTTCTACCTCACTGCTGACCGGCTGACCACACAATTCCAGGTGCTCACCGACGACACCAGGTGCCCACCAATGACTCCACGTGACCACCACGTTCTTTGCTGTAACTCAGGCAAAGTTGCTGACAGTCATGAGGAGTCACCAACCTTCCACGGGCGTCTTCACTCCCTGGTTCCTTTCTGGCAGCGAGATGTGCCTAAATTCCTGCAAGTGCTGACTCGTGTACCCATCCCAGGGCTGGCTAGAGACTTTTCTCTGATGCTTTCAGAATTGTATTCTCCTAGTTCCTCTCACAATTATCCAAGGTCTAATTCCAACAATAAATTCCTTCTTCCTTAGTGCTCATAGCAGTCCTGCTTCCCTGATCAATTCCTACCCAGTACACAAGGATGAGGAAAAAGATACAGGGATGGGCTCACTCAGGTCTGTGATGAGCCAGGATCCCTTAAGCCAGACAATAAGGGGATGGGCAAAAATGTGAGACAACAACACTTTTCTCACCAATGTTTTTTGCTTGAAAAATATTTTCCTTAAGAATGTATTATTTCTATTAATATGTAGTGGGGTCATTTTTAAAATTTTTATTTATTTTTTATTTTATTTTTATTTTTTATCATTTATTTATATATGTATTTTTTATACTGTATATTTTTAAAATTTTTAAATAAAAGTATAGTTGATTTACAACGTTATGTCAATTTCTGCTGTATAGAAGATACACATTCTTCTTCTCATATTATTTTCTATCACGTTCTAGCACAAGAATTTGGATATCGTTCCTTGCACGATACAGTTGGACTTCATTGCTTATCCCTTCTAAATGTAATAGTTTGCATCTACTAACCCCAAACTCCCTGTCCATCCCACTCCCTCCCCCTATCCATGGCAGCCACAAGTTTGTTCTCCAGGTCTGTGAATCTCTGTTCTGTAGATAGGTTCATCTGTGCCATATTTTAGATTCCACATGTAAGTGATATCATATGGTATCTGTCTTTCTCTCTTTGACTTACTGCACTTAGTATGAGAATCTCTAGGTACATCCATGTTGTTGAAAATGGCATTATTTCATTCCTTTTTTATGGCTGAGTAGTATTCCATTGCGTATATGTACCACATCTTCTTAGTGCATTCATGTTGATGGACGTTTAGGTTGTTTCCATGTCTTGGCTATTGTGAATAGTGCTGCTCATTTTTTAAAATTTTTAAATGAATTAACACACATTAAAGACTTTTTTAGTTTTAATTTTAATATATTAAATATTAATACATAGAAATAAAGCTCTTTGGGGTCCTCAATAATATTTAAGAATGTAGAGAGGTCCTAAGACCCAAAAGTTAGAAAACCACAAGAATCAAAGTCACATACATCATTAACTTTTGGGTTAATAATCCTGAATTGTGAGTAACCTCTTCTTTGTAGAATATCATTGCTTTTTAAATATTTCTCACAGCACCCAATGTAGTGCTGAGTTGTAGTAGGTGCTTATTAAATATGAACAGAATCAGTGTGAACTTCATCAAATTTATAAGCTGCGTTTCTGTGGTTGTGGTCTCCGAGGCAACAACAGATCTTGAGTATACAGGTTAAGCTCACACTTTGGTAGACATGTCCTTTTTTTATTCTTCTTTCTCTCTCTCTTTTTTTTTTTTGTCTTTTTGCCATTTCTTGGGCCGCTCCCATGGCATATGGAAGTTCCCAGGCTAGGGATTGAATCAGAGCTGTAGCCGCTGGCCTACACCAGAGCCACAGCAACGCGGGATCTGAGCCGCATCTGCAACCTACACCACAGCTCATGGCAACACCGGATCCTTAGCCCACTGAGCAAGGCCAGGGACCGAACCCACAACCCCATGGTTCCTAGTCGGATTTGTTAACCACTGAGCCACAACGGGAACTCCTGGTAGACATGTTCTTGAAAAATTGTGTGTGACTGAAAATGTCAAACATCTCTTTGCCTTGTTGGTATTTATTGCTTCACGTCATCTTCAGTTTGCTTATCAATTGATGGGATGACTGACTACTTACTTTGCTTTGTTGTTGTTGTTTTTGCTTTTTAGGGCCACACCCGTGGCCTGTGGAGGTTCCCAGGAGAGGGGTCTAATCAGAGCTATGGCTGCGGGCCTACAGCACAGCCACAGCAACTCGGGATCAAAGTCACGTCTTCGACCTACACCACAGCTCACGGCAACTCCAGATCCATAACCCAGTGAGCGAGGCCAGGGATCGAACCTGCAACCTCATGGTTCCTAGTTAGATTCGTTTCTGTTGTGCCACCATGGGAACTCCTTAACTGTTTACTTTGGTTTCTCTTTCTTTTTATCTTTCTATTTTTTGTCTCTTTTCTTCTTCTTTTTTTTTTTTCCTTTTCTAGAGCTGCTTCCAGCAGCATATGGAGGTTCCCAGGCTAGGGGTTGAATTGGAGCTGTAGACACCAGCCTACACCAGAGCCACAGCAACGCAGGATCTGAGCTGTGTCTGCAACCTACACCACAGCTCATGGCAACGCTGGATCCTTAACCCACTGTGCGAGGTCAGGGATTGAACCCACGACTTCATCGTTCCTAGTCAGATTCGTCACCACGAGGAGAACTCCATCTCTCTTTTTTTTAATCTAACTTAATGATCAAACATCCAAGGTGAAGAAAAAGCTTAACAGACGCGGCTGAAGAAAAAGAAAAAAATATAACATCCTTCCCTTTAAGGAATTTGCAAATTAAGGTGATCTTTCTTTTTAGAAAGATCTATGGGAATTTATTGGGCTGTGATAGGGTAGATTCAGTACAACATCTTATAAGACAGAGACCTTACCCTCCAAAATCTCCTTGAGGGGGTGGGGAGATAGTAATAGGATGACAAACATGTGTTGAAGCCTAAGTTTAGAGTCAGATACTGTCAGAGGCACCATTATTTGAACACTTATAATCACAAACCTCTGTAGAAGGGAAACAAAAGTGTAAGAGCCATCTCAACAACTAAAAACTTCTCTGGGTTAAAAAAAAATTTTTTGAGGGAGTTCCCCTTGTGGCTCAGCAGTAATGAACTTGACTAGTATCCATGAGGATGCAGATTCGATTCCTGGCCTTGCTCATTGGGTTAAGGATCTGGAGTTGCCATGAGCTATGGTGTAGGTTGCATACGAGACTCCGATCTGGCATTGCTGCGGTTGTGACCTGCAGCTATAGCTCCGATTCAACCCTTAGCCTGGGAACTTCCCTCTGCCCCACGTGTGGCCCTAAAAGTAAAATAAAATAAAATATTTTTAGAACAAAGATACAGAGTGGTAGGATTCAAGTAAATAACTAATAGTAATAATGACAGTGATAAAACTTGGCAAGTTTATTTTGAATTTAGTTACATCAAAATAATTACACTTTTTGAATATCTTTGTAACCTCTGCCGGTCATGTGTCATGACTTTCTAAAAACTGTTAAAACATAGTTTGCTGACAGAAGTTTATCATGAGTGAATGCAGGCTGTTGCAATAAAAACAGTTTGTTAGCAAAAGGGTTCTTATTTCTATCTATATGATGGAAGAAAATCACAACAGTTTGCCATTTAGCCTTTTAGGTACCATCACCTCAGTTGTTACATCAGTCAACCAAACCTCTTTGTTAAATTACTCGTCATAAATCCAATTGCTTAAAATCCAGGAAGACCCTTGCAGTTCCTTGGAGGCCTAGCAGTTAAGGGTCCCAGTGTTGCCACTGCTGTGCCTCGGGTTCGATCCCTGGCCTTGGAACTTCCACATCTCGTGGGAAAGGCTGCAAAAAATAAATAGGTAGGAATGTCCATTGTGGCTGAGCGAGTTAAGAACCCAACATAGTTTCCATGAGGATGCAGTTTCCATCCCTGGCCTCGCTCTGTGGGTTAAGGGTCCAGTGTTGCTGCAAGCTGCAGGGTAGTTTGCAGATTTGGCTCGGATCTGGTGTTGCTGTGGCAGTACCGTAGGCCGGCCATGGTAGCTCTTATTTGACCCCTAGCTGGGGAACGTCCATATGCCACAGGTATGGCTATGAAAAGAAAGAAAAAAATAAAAAATAACAAAATAAAATAAAATCCAAGAATACCCTTGGAGTTCCCTGATGGCCTAGCTGTTAAGGCTTCAGCATGGTCACTGCTGTGGCCTAGGTTCCATCCTTGGCCTAGGAACTTCTGCACACCAGGGGCACAGCTGAGAAAGAAATGAATAAGTAAAGTAAAATCCAAGAAGACTCTTATGTAACCTGCTTAGTCCATGCGGTTTTCCCCCTTCAGAAGCCAATCATGACAATTTATTGAGAATTATTGAGTATAAACAGTGGGAAATGTACCATATTAAGTACAGGAATTAAAGAACAAGGGGTCTCTCCTCATGGCACTGGGTTCATATTTGCTTCCTTATTTCATATTCATATTCATTCATTCATTTTCACATTGCTTCATATTTGTTGTTTCATTTTCAAGTATTTTGAGGAGGTGGGGTATGTCATTCTGATCAACATTTTATTTATTAGCTTCAGACAAATTTGTGGGGTTTGAATGAAAACACAACTGCTGATAGCCACAATTCCATCCCAGCATTTATGCAGCTAGGGTCTTCATTGCCCTCTTCAGCCACGTGTGTAATCTATTGCAGGAGAAGGTAGATGCTCTATGGTTCAGATTTATCTTATCTTACCCTATCTTCTGTTTTGTTGTGCCAGTGGCATGTGGAAGTTTCTGGGCCAGGGACTGAATCGCCACCACAGAAGTGAAAATGCCACATCTTAAGCTCTAGGCCACCGGGAAACTCCTCAGATTTATTTTATTTTTTTTTTAGTATTTTTATTTTTTAATAACTTTAATTCTTTCCATGATAGTTGGTTTAGAGTGTTCTTTCATTTTTTTTCTTTTTTCTTTTTTTTTGCTTTTTGCTTTTTAGGGTCGCACTTGTGGCATATGGAGATTCCCAGGCTAGGGGTCGAATTGGAGCTACAGCTGCCGGCCTACACCACAGCCACAGCAACGCCAGATCTGAGCCATGTCTGTGACCTACACCACAGCTCATGGCAATGCCAGAGCCTTAACTCACTGATCGAGGCCAGGGATTGAACCCGAAAGCTCATGGTTCCTAGTCGGATTCGTTTCTGCTGCGCCACGATGGGAACTCCTGTCAATTTTTTATTGTACAGTAAAGTGACCCAGTCACACACACACATATACACATGTTAAAATATATATATATATATATACACACACACATATATATATTCTTTTTCTCACATTATCCTTCATCATGTTCCATTGCAAGTGACTAGATATTGTTCCCTGCGCTAAATATAGCAGAATCTCGTGCTTATTCACTTCGAATGCAATAGTTTGCATCTATTAACCCCAGACTCCCAGCAGATTTATCACTGCTAGACTTGTTAGGGTGCTCAGAACCTACAATTTCAGAATCAACTTGGGAGGCTGCATATAGCAGGAGGCAGCCTGCGGCTTGCGACAAATCTGGCTTCTGTCTCTGTTAATGTGTCTGTCTCATTTTGTGAGGTGCCATGCTACAACGCATGGTATGGGTTCGAATTCAGCTTCACTGTGTTTAGGACATGGTCTGGCATGGAGAAAGCACTCAAGGTGTGTTAGTTTGTATCTCCACCATCACAACCACAGCAAGAGCTTCGGCCATTATTCTCTGAGTCTAAAATGAGAATAATACCCATTATATTTACCTTGCAATAGCACCATGAAAAAGGTGAGAAAGATGACATAAATGGTACTTAGCATAGTGGCCAATAATTAGCAGAACTTGAGGAATTATAGCTACTATGTTGTTGTACTATTCTTATAGTTATTGAGGCTGGAAGAATACCTACCTCCACTGTGCCATTCAGAAAAACACATCATGACAATGGATTATAGCGCAATGCTGCTCTTAGGCACTAATATTTTCTAAACAGCGAAAACATCATATCCACTGCTGTTTTGATAATTTGGAATCAACATTATCGTGTATTTGTTTTTCAGGCGCACCATAAAAATCTCTTCATTAACACACTGATAGCATCTTTTATTTCCCTTCGCTCAATCAGAAGTTTTCTCTACCAACCATTAGTCATGTTTCATCAAAGCAACAACTACCTAAATGAATACTAATGTGCTATAGGACTTCATCCTTCTTGCATTTTCATAATTGTCATGGGAAATGAAGATCCAATCAGAGTCGTAGCCTATAGCAGAGGAAATGCATGATTCAGAAGACAGCCCAGGATTGCTTTCTCGCTGTCGCCAGATAACTCTGAACTGTAGACTCTGCAGAACTTCTATGGGCTGAAAGGGTTCTTACGCCACAGATTTCTTGCTTTTATGATCGCCAGCGTCATTGAAAGTAAATTCCAGATCGTGCTACAGGAGGAAAGCAAAGACACTGTGTAGCAATAGCGTCTTGTGTCTGACACAGATTTTCATCCTTTTGATTCAGATCTTTGGAAAAGAAAACAGAACGAAGGAATAAAAACAAACAGATGCCAGAGAGAGATTGCGGCATGAAATCTTTGCTATGTTGATTGTTTACAAATTGTGTCCGAGTCTTCTATCCTCGTTTATTAAAAGATGTTGGAAAATAACCCAGGTCTTAAGTTTGGTTAAGATCTGGATGCGGGGGCATGATCCCCTTATTGTATTCATTTTTTCATTTCATTCTTTTAGTAATAGAATTTCCCAAGTTCTGGTTGAGTACACAGACCCAGAGCCTATTTCCAAAGGCTCCCCTGAAGCTGGGTATATGATGACATTCTGGGTGATGGGATGTGAGCTGTCCTTTAAAAGAAGCTGATGATGCGGTGGAATGGGGAAAGGTGCAATGAATGGGACATCCTGGGAAGAGTGGAGCCACAAGTTAGAAGGGGGCACTGAAAGAGTAAATTGGATTTTATGTAAATTGGACCTTAATTTTAAAAACAGAAGAAGAAGATGGAGAAGAACAAGAGGAAGAAGAGGGGAAGAAGCAGAAGGAGGAGGAGGAGAAGATGATCCCGGGGTCCTGGAGCATCTCATGGAACAGAGTCAGTTTTCAGTCTTGACCTGCCCACAATTCCTGCACTCATCTGTTAAAGGGAAATATACTTCCCTTCTGCTGGAGGCACTGGGTTTGGGGGTAGTTGTGTTACGGCAACTTAGGCTATACCCTAATGATGAGAGATGTTCTAAATTTTACACACTTGCTATTTTCCCATTGGCTGAAGGGCTTGTGAGACACAGTGTATTTTGTTTTATTTTATTTTATTTTATTTTATTATTTTATAGGGCTGCCCTCGTGGCATATGGAGGTTCCCAGGGTAGGGGTCCAATCAGAGCTACAGCTGCCAGCCTACACCACAGCCACGCCAGATCCGAGCCATGTCTGCAACTTACACCACAACTCATGGCCACACCGGATCCTTAACCCACTGAGCGAGGCCAGGGATGGAACCCACAACCTCATGGTTCGTAATCAGATCCATTAACCACTGCGCCACAACAGGAACTCCCACAGGGTATTTAGAAGGGAGAGAAAAATGGGTTCTCGAACACTCTTTATCTAGATGGTGGACAAAGCTCACCTTCCCGTTATAGGCACTTTCAGGTTATTATGTGTCCTCAGCATCTGAAAGAGTTTGGGTTCCTTTTATTTTTTCTGTTGTATGTTAACAATTAAAATGACTGGGCTATAAGTATTGTGACCTCGTGCAAAAGTGGTCAGGCCGTTCGAGTAAGTTCTAAGCCAAGGGGCCCTCATTGGCTTCTTTTATTGACTTCTTTGGCTTGATAAGAGGACAACAGGGAAATAACTCCAGGGGGAATTCAACATGCCAGGAAACAGAGTGCAGAGGACAAAGCCCCCGGTGATCACGTGACGAAGGGGTGGTGTGCGTGGAGCCTTCGTGTTGATAGCAGCTAACCCCACCCTTTTCTAAAGAGATGAACGAATCCCCTTGCATTGATCAAGGCCCCAGTGTGCAACCTATGAGAACCCTGGGCTAGGCCAGAACCCCGTGCATTGGGCTGCTTCGCTGAAAGGAAATAGGGAAGCTGTGGGGACCCCTGTGAAACTCCCCTGGACATATTTAGGCTGTGGCCTGTGGGTATTCCCTGCAGCTCCAGATGGGTGGGTGCCCTTTAGTCAAATCGGGAGGCGTTGTACGTCTGTCACCCAGGGGAGAGCTGAGAGAAAGGGAGCAGGTGTGACGGGCCACAGTAAGAATACACACCAGACTTCCTGTTCAGACCCAGGGTGGGTACGATTTGGTCTCACTGATACCCTTGGTACATCTGGGATTGGCAAACAGGGCCATGAGTCATTCAGAAAGTGGAAATGGAAAGTCTTGCTCTATCTGCTGTTGGGCTCTGCAGCAAAAAAGGGCTTCTAGAGAAACATGGAGAGTATCGTGCTTCTCTTTTCTCCTCAGCCCATTTCATTGTCTCTGTTACATTTATTTATAAACTTTATTGATTGATTGACTGATTGTCTTTTTAGGGCCGCACCCAAGGCATATGGAGGTTCCCAGGCTAGGAATCAAATCTGAGCTGTAGCTGCAGGCCTACATCATAGCCATAGCAATGCCACAAGCCGTGTCTGCAACCTACACCCCAACTCAGGCAATGCCAGATCTTTAACCCACTGAGCGAGGCCAGGGATCGAACCCATGTCCTCATGGATACTAGTCGGGTTCGTTAACCACTGAACCAAGACAGGAACTCCTATTTACTTATTTTTGGCAGCAGCGTGCAGCAGCTTGAGGTGGGATCTCAGCTCCCAGGCCAGGGATTGAACCTGGGCCACAGCGGTGAAAGCACTGAGTCCTAACGGCTAGACTACCAGGGAACTCCGTGTTATAGTTATTTAAATGTATGCATGGCTGGGAATTCTTACAGTACCAGGATTACAGGGATTTTCCTGTGCTCTAACTTCTCACGAACATGTGGATACAGAACAAATTACACATTTGTTTGGAAAAAGAAAGCATCTTCGATAGTATTCATGGCTCCTCCAGAGAAAATGACTTCTTAATATCAGAAGTTGGTGAATCCAGGAGTTCTCTTCGTGGCTCAATGGTTAACAAACTGGATTAAGATCCATGAGGATGAGGGTTCAATCCCGGGCCTTACTCAGGGGGTTAAGGATCTGGTGTTGCCGTGAGCGGTGATGTAGGTTGCAGATGCCCTCAGATCAGGCATTGCTGTGGCCATGGTGTAGGCTGGCAGCTACAGTTCTGATTTGATCGCCTAGCCTGGGAACCTCCATATGCCGCCAATATGGCCCAAAAAGACAAAAAAAAAAAAAAAAAAAAAAAAAAAAAGGTTGTGAATTTAGAAATAATCCAAAGTCCTTCCTTTGGTATGAGAAGCCCTCTGTAGCCTGCCTTCGTTTCAGCCTTCACCTTCTGCCTTTGAAAACTGCGTGATCTCAGGCGATAGAGGTGCTGGAACCAATCTGACTCGATGGCAGCTTTTGGCCACTAAGCATAGCCCATCCTCCCTTCCGATTCTCAGCAGGTAAGACTGACCCCATTACCTTCCTCGCCATCGTTTTATTTTACACCTGCGAGCGTCTTTGGCTCTGGCTGATGAAGTCCAGACGATAATCCTGAAATCCCGAGATTGTTCTCCCAGAAGGAGGTGGTTTAGGAGAGGCTGTGCTGTCTGCGCACATCCAGCCTCAGCCCCAGGGTGCCAGGCCAGCTTTGGAGGAAAGACCACAGTTCTGGGGCCCTGGCTTTTCCAGGGGCCGCCTTCTTTCCTAAGGTCGTTAACGAGCATGCTAATTAGTGGCAATTCCCCTGGTGGTTTTTGTGATGTGGGGATTTGTCCACTAAGAAATGGCTCGGAACCGCAAATTCATTTAAAATAGTCAATCCTACTGGAGATAGAAAAAACTCCATGTCTATGTTGATCCTAGCGAGTGACCAGTGACCAGGAGGTGAAGTCTTGGGAAGACGGGCCTGGGCTTCTGACTCAGCAGAAACCACCGCCTGACATTTTTAGCCTTTCCCTTGGTCCTGTCTTACTGCAGCGATGATTCTTCTTACAGATTTCACAAAATATCTCTACCAGATCATGTTATGAGGTGCACTCGCTGCCCTTCCACCAATAAATCTGGATTTATTTCCTGCTACCCTTCTGATGCTCAGAATCCAAAGCACATTTCTTTTTTTTTTTTTTTTCTTTTTTTTTCCCCGTCTTTTCTAGGGCCGCACCCACAGCATATGGAGTTTCCCAGGCTAGGGGTTCAATCAGAGTTGTAGCTGCCGGCTTACGCCAGAGCCACAGCAGCGCAGGATCCAGGATCCGAGCCTCCTCTGTGACCTACACCATAGCTCACAGCAACGCTGGATCCTTCACCCACTGAGCGAGGCCAGGGATCGAACCCACAACCTCATGGTTCCTAGTCGGATTCGTTAACCACTGAGCCATGACAGGAACTCCCTTTTTTTTTAACTTGCCAATTTCCTTTATTTTTTTGGTCACGCCCACAGCCTGCGGAAGTTCACAGGTCAGGGATCGAACCCATGCCACAGTAGTGGCCCAAGCTATAGCTATCATAGCACATTTCTTTAAGGAATCCCCAGATTTGTAAACTTGAACAAAATAATCAGGAAGTGGAGAAAAAGATAGCATCACGATGGATCAGCGGTTCCTTTTTTTTTTTTTTGATCTCTTTAGGACTGTACCCACAGCATATGGACATTCCCAGGCTAGTGGTCAAATCAGAGCTGTAGCCGCCAGCCTACATGACAGCCACAGCAGCATGGGATCAGAGCTGAGTCTGTGACCTACACCACAGCTCACGGCAATGCTGGATCCTTAACCCTGTGAATAAGGCCAGGGATCGAACCTGCGTCCTCATGGATCCTAGTCAGATTCGCTTCTGCTGAGCCATGCTGGGAACTCCTGGATCAGCAGTTCTAAACCAAGAGTGTCTTGAATCCTAGGGGTCGTTGGATAATGTCTGGAGACATTTTCATTTGTCACAATGTGGGGGAGGAGGGAGTTGGCGATACTGGTATCGAGTGGGTTGAGTCAATGGATGCCGCTCAATATCCACGAGGTACAGAATAGCCTCCCCAACAAATAATTATCCAGTCCCAATTGTCTATAATGTTGAGGCTGAGAAGCCCAAGAATAAATGAAGACAAAGAGGGGTTTGTGTTGTGGCTCCGCAGGTTCAGAACCTAACATCATGTCCAGAGGATGTGGGTTCAATCCCTAGCCTTGCTCAGTGGGTTAAGGATCTGGTGTTCCCGCAAGCTGCAGAGTAGGTTGCAGGTGTGTATCAACAGGAGTTTGCCTTGCTGAAGGGTGAGCTGAGAGGAAGGGAGGGTTTTCCAAGTCCAGCACCCCAGGAAATGTTTCAGGGGGTGGGAGAGGCTGTTTCAGGCTTGATGCCCAGGACCCCATCATAGTCAGCAGGTACAGGTCGAGTCGATGCTGCCTCAAGGATTCACGTTAAAATAACTGCAGTACAGCATGCATATAGGAAGGGGCACCAACTACAAAGGTTCTGCTGGATGAATGATGACAGAGGGAACACAGGGGCTAATCACCACCCAGGTGAAGAAATAGAACATGATGAGACTCCCCCCAAAAGCTTCCCTTGTGGACCCCCCGCCCCAGTTTTCCCTTCTCTCTCTCTTGTAAATGATGTTTGTAGATTTTCCATCCACGGACTGGAAAGGGAAGCATTTTGCTCAGGAGGCCTGGCCGAAGGTGGGCACAGAGGGTTGGGCAAATGCCAGGAATAGATTGAAGAATTAATCTAAGGTCATTGAAGCAGGGAACATCTAAGTATGGGGACAAGGGACACAGGATTGTATACCCATAGCCCTTATTCTGACGTCAACTTTGGGGGGGGCGTTTCGCAGAGACAGGGAGCCGCACGGATTCACAGCCTAAGTGAGTCCCTAACCCTTCCTCCTCCACAGGACAGAGGACAGAGGGAAGGGGGGAGGTGTCTGTTCAGAGCCTGGCATTACTAGTTAGTTTATCTTTGCTATTTCAAATCTCAAGAGAGCAAGCAAGTTGGAGTTCCCATTGTGGCTCAGCAGAAGTGAATCTGGCTAGTATCTATGAGGATTCGGCGTGGATTCCTGGCCTCGCTCAGTGGGTCAGAGATCTGCGTTGCCCTGAGCTGTGGTGTAGTTCATGGATGCAGCTCGGATTTCGAGTTGCTGTGGCTGTGCCTGCGGCATATGGAAGTTCCTGGGCTAGGAGTCGAATCACAGCTGCAGCTGCCATCCTACGCCACTGCCACAGCAACATCGGATCTGAGCCACATCTGCAGCCTACACTGCAGCTTGCAGCAATGCCAGATCCTTAACCCACTGAGGGAGGCCAGGGATTAAACCTGCGTCCTCACGGATACTGTGTTGGGTTCCTAACCCACTGAGTTACAGCGGGAACTCCTGGAGCACTTCTATCATGAGACACTTCCCCTGATAGACTATCTAGTTATCCATGGGAAAATTCATGGAGGGAAGCCAGAATAAATGCTTGATTCTTTCTTTTTATTTGCCAAGTTGATGTATCAGTATGTGTATATATTAGTAGGTACATTTAGTTCTTAGCTTCTGCTTGTTGATTATTGAAGAGTATGAGTCAGATATTTCATCTATCGGTCCACGCAGTGGACAGCAAAACTGCTTCCAAATTTCCGTGGTGACTTTTTTTTCTTTTTTGCTTTTTAGGGCTGCACTTGTGCCATATGGGAATTCCCCAGGCTAGGGGTTAAATCGGAGCTGTAGCTGCTGGCCTACACCACAGTCACAGCCACGTGGGATCTGAGCCACGTCTGAAACTTATATCACAGCTCACAGCAATGCCAGATCCTTAACCCACTGAGCGAGGCCAGGGATCAAACCTGTGTCCTCACGGATACCAGTCAGGCTCATTACCACTGAGCCACAATGGGAACTTCCTGTGGTGACCATTCTTATGTAGCTTCCCTTAGGACTCTTGTACCCACCGGGGACATGCTGGGTAGTAGAGTGTAATTAAGCAGACAGTTTGCTTAAGTGGTGCCAAACTGCACTCCAGAATGGCTGCACAAAGCTCTCTCACAGGAGAATAATTTATTAACATATGGAGCTCAGCTTAATGAAGGAAGAAGTACTTCAATATCCTCAGGAATTTTATGCCCTTCACCAAGCTGAACTAAATGGTTTTTCGTTTTTTGTTTCTGGCCATGCCCATGGCATGCAGATGTTCCCAGGCCAGGGACTGAACCCGTGCCACAGCAGTAACCAGAGCCATAACAGTGACAATGCTGGATCCTTAACCTGCTGAGCCACCAGGGAACTCCATCAACGAAATATCTTAAAGTTCTCAGAACCGTTTCTATCAGAAGCATCCAAGTGAGTCTACATCTCCAAAGCCACAGCTGTGCTAGGAAATGGGAAGTGAGAGACAGAATCTCTCTCTTTCTCTCTCTTTTTTTGTCTTTTGTCTTTTTAGGGCCGTACTTGCAGCATGTGGAGGTTCCCAGGCTAGGGGTCGAATCGGAGTTTCAGGTGACTGCCTACGCCACAGCCACAGCAACGCCAGATCGGAGCCACGTCTGCAACCCACACCACAGCTCACGGCAACGCCAGATCCTTCACCCACTGAGTGAGGCCAGGGATCGAACCCACAACCTCATGGTTCCTAGTTGGATTCGTTTCTGCTGTGCCACAACAGGAACTCCGAGACAGAATCTTATATGAACATTTTCCAACCTAGACTATCGCCATCGGGTCGACCATCCAAATTCTATTCCACGCTTCAGAAATGAGGGTGGGGAGGAAGGCAAGAAGGAGGAGGGGACCCGGGAAGGGCTGGGGAAGAGGCAGGGGAAGTGACCTCACTTATTTAGGGAGGAGAATTAGGAACCTTGCCTGACCTTTCGCCCACCCAGTATCTTCCTCGACAGACATGCAACTCAAGACTCGAGGTGAAGTCATTTCTTCCAGGGTCATTTTGTGAGTGGACAACAGGGAGGGAGCCTAGTCTGCTGGCCCCCAGGTGGCGTGAGGAAGCGAGGTGGGGGAGAGTTTGCAAATCGTAGAGAGAGTGGAGGAGGCAGGTGAGGGCTGAGACAGCGTGAGCAGAATTAATTTTCAGGAGCCATCAAAGGAGGCAACGCTGTGAAGTTGGGAGGTTCAGCCTACTGTCATCTCATGGAAATGTGGCCCTTTCGCTTTATGAGCATCGGATTTGGTCTTCATCGCAACGCTTAGGAAGCAGGGGCACTCATTCTTGTAGCCACGTGGGAACAGAGGCTCAGAGGTTTTAGACAACTTCCCCCATGTCTTGCAATTAGAAAGTGTGAGACGGCCATTCAAATTCAGGTCTGTGGGTGCCAAAGTCTTGGCTCTTAACACCCAGTGGTTAATAGGACCTAAGGCTGAAGAGAGGTCAAGGAGGAGAAAGAGGAGAGGAAGTGGTTTCAGAAATTGTGGTCTTTGGTGGAAAAAAAGTCTTTCACTAGTTTCCTTAGGCTGCTGCTGCCCAAGGTGGCGATCTGAGGTCATATCTGCTGATTTGGGAAGCCTTGCAGACAAGCAGAAAGACTGAGATCCTTTGGGACCACAGGGCAGTGGAAATACGTAGTTGGATCTCGAAGCCTTACATGCGATGCTGTTTCCGACAGCAGGTTTCTGGCTTAATCATGCCGTTAAGGAAACCGTCAGTGACCAGCAGGAAAAAAGCTTTTGCTCAAGTCCATAAAAATCAGAGATGATAACCTAGAGAATAGTTAAGTGATCTTGATAAGAACGTAATCACTTAAGAAAACTCTCCATGACCACACTGAGTATGCCTTTTGTCCAAGTCCAGATAATAAAGTCGAGACTATTCAAATGGTGTATATGAAAGAACTGCTGGAATAGAGTAGATAGAAACGCTTTGAAAGCATCGTCTCCAAATGCCTGTGTCAGCAGAACGTGAGGACGTGGGAAGGAGCAGTAAGTCTGTCTGGCTTGAAAGCCCACTGAGCAATGACTGTGCAGGGCATCAAGGGGAAACGAATGATCAGTGGACTTTTCTACCTGCATCCTCTTCTTTGGAAGAGGGCATTGCAATTTGGGCATCTTCAATGGCAGACAGTTTTTGTTTTTTGTTTTTCCTTTCTCAAACAGCATTTTAGTGAGCAGAGCATAAATACATTAGTTGCTTCCACAAAAATACTGACGTTGTACTTCTAGTGGCCAAGTTCCAGGCAAGTTGCCCTTTGGGTTTTAAAAAACCCAGTATTTGGTGACCATTGCAAGACCAAGGCAGGGTTTGCAGGAGGGGCTCTTTATTGAAGCCAGGTGTGAGTTGTCCCCTCTTCCTGGCGGGGAGGCTGTTTGGTCCCAGGGAGAATTTCCTGTGGGTTGTGCCTTTCTGGCCCACGTCCCTGATGCACCAGCATCTCTCGCCGGCTCCCAGCATCTCTTGTTTCTTTTTCTCCTTTTCTCCTCCTCCTTCTTTCCTTCTTAGGCTTTTCCTCTTGCTGATACGTTGAGGCCCTCATCCCCCACGGTGTGTTGGGAAATGGGGCTTGGAGAGTTAATTGAATGCAAATGAGGTTATGGGGGGGTGTGTGCCTTGATGGCATTTTTTTCCCCATTTTCTCCCCATATCCTGAATGAAGAGACCGGAGCTCCCTTGGCTGTGTAAGGATACACCGAGAAGGTGGCTGTCTACAAGCCACGAAATGAATCTTCTCTAGAACCAGACCCTGCTGACTTTGGACTGCCAGCCTCCAGGACTGTGAGACATAAAAGTTGTTTAGGCCTTGCCATCTCTTGTATTTTGTTACCGCAGCCTGAGCAGAGTGGACACTTCCCTCTCAAGCTTACTTCCTTGAGCAATTGCATACTGTACACCCTATACCCAACAGGTGCCTGATGCCAACCTTTGGCCCACGGTAATGGGCCAAGTTCAATGTGGCTGCGGTAGGATGTCTTTGACCCAGGAAGGAGCATTCCTATTTATCGAGAGCTGAGCAGAGGCAGCATCTGTAAACTTTGGCTGGAGCGTTTCTTTGCTGGGAAATAGGATGACAGTGGCTGCCTCACTACAGGCTTGCCAGGAGGGAATTAAATAGGTTTCCGTCTGTCTTTGGTGCCTCTCATCTTTCTATTCAGGTCTTCCATCATTTTGTCTCCTGTGATGCATTCTAGGTGAATTCGTCAGGACTGTTCTCCCACGTCTCATTCTCTTATCACTTGTGTTCAGTCTATCCAGTCTCTGAGCTTTTCATTTCGATGACTGTACTTTTTTTTTTTTTTTTTTTTTTTTTTTTTTTTTTTTTTTTTGTCTGTTTGCCATTTCTCAGGCCGCTCCTGTGGCATATGGAGGTTCCCAGGCTAGGGGGTCGAATTGGAGCTGCAGCCACCGGCCTACGCCAGAGCCACAGCCCACGCAGAATCTGAGCCGCGTCTGCAGCCTACATCACAGCTCAGGGCAACGCCAGATCCTTAACCCACTGAGTGAGGCCAGGGATCGAACCCGCCACCTCATGGTTCCCAGTCGGATTCATTAACCACTGAGCTACGACAGGAACTCCTCAATGACTGTACTTTTAATTTTCAGGCTTGGTCACTGGTTATGTTTCAGAAACTTATGTTCTTCATTCATAAGCGACTTCCTTTATGTATTTATTTTTGTTCTTCATGCATGTAATTACTTTATCTCTTGGAGAGTTTCAAGCACACTTATTTAAAATCATTTTTGAGATTGCTCAGTGTTTCCAGTGTTGAGGGGATACATTTTTGTGGATTTGGACTTTGTGGTCTGACTTCCTTATATTAGATTTCCTTTAAAATTTAGGTTTTTATGCTTGTCTTGTGCGGTTTGCCCCTCCCCCCAGCCCTAAGTTATTTTCTTTCATGTTTAGTGGTTTTGATGTTGACTCCACCTGGCTCCCAGGGGCCTGGTTCCATAACCGGGTTGAATATTTTTGGCTGGGTTCATTGCCCCTATGTAGTGGGGATACATACACGTAGCTACTAAGCTGGCAGGTGGCTCCACTCCGAAGGGAGCTCTAGCAACGGTGTGGAGAAAAGAGAAGCCTCCTACAGTGTTGGTGGGAATGCAAATTGGTGCAGCCACTATGGAGAACAGTATGGAGTCTGGAGGTTCCTTAAGAAACTGAAAAAAAGAACTACCAGGATCCAGCAATCCCACTCCTGGGTGTATATCCAGAGACAACTCTAATTTGAAAAGACAGCGTGCACCCCAATGTTCGCAGCAGCACTATTTGCAATAGCCAAGACATGGAAACCACCTAAATGTTCATTGGTAGATGAATAGACCAAGAAAATGTGGTACGCATATACACAATGAAATATCCTCGACCATAAAAAAAATGAAATAGTGCCATTTGCGGCAACATGGGTGGACCTGGAGATTATCATACTAAGAGAAGTAAGACAGAGGAAGACAAAAATCATACGATATCCCTTATCCGTGAAATCTAAGAAAAGATACAAATGAACTTATTTACAAAACTGAAACCGACTCACAGAGAAAACAAGCTTAAAGTTACCAAAGGGGAAAGGGTAGAGGAGGGATAAATTAGGAGTTTGGAACTAACAGATGCAACACTGCTATGTACAAAAGAGATAAATAACATAGACCTACTGCATAATACAGGAAACTATATTCGATATCTGGTAATAAACTATAATGGAAAAGAATCTGAAAAAGAAGTATATGTCTATATACAACTGAACCACTTTGCTGAACACCAGAAACTAACACAACATTGTAAATCAACTATATTTCAATAATAACAATGATAATAATAATGAAAGAATGGGGCTCCAGGGCCCTGAGAGCTTCCTCCCAGCACTTCAGGGTCCTTGATTTTATAAAAAGGCCAGTGGTTTAGACCAGTGGCTACAGTTTTCTGCTTCTTTTTAATTTTTTAAAATATTTATTTATTTATTTATTTTGCTTTTTAAGGCCGCACCCATGGCATATGGAGGTTCCCAGGCTAGGGGTCGAATCGGAGCTACAGCTGCTGGCCTATGCCACAGCCACATCAACAGCAGATCCAAGCTGCATCTGCAACCTACACCGCAGCTCATGGCAACACCAGATCCATAACCCACTGAGCGAAGCCAGGGATCGAACCTGTAACCTCATAGTTCCTGGTCAGATTCGTTTCTTCTGCACCATGAGTGGAACTCCCCTGCTTCTTTTTATAACTGAGGAAGGTCAGCACCACCTGTGGCTCCAGACATTGATCCTGATTTAGGTCCTGGTGTCGCGCCTAAAAGGCTTTATTCCCGGTTAACCAGAGGAATCGAACTTTGGGCATCTCTCTGCCTTCTTGACCCAGAAGCCCACATCTTTGACCTGTTCAATATGGTGTGTTTCTCTCCCATGGAAATATTTATTTGAAACTTCAGTGTGTTTTTATTTTAAGTATGTACAAAAAAAGTGATTCACACACCGTTGCTGTGCTATGAGTAGACTTGAAGAGCTCGGAACTTGAGCTCACGATGGCGTCTTGCCAGAGGCGCCTCTTCTGGTTTACCTCTGTGTCCTCATGCTTGTCACGTGACAGGTGCTGTTACTGGGACGTGGACCAGCAGGAGATGCAGCGGCTTGAGGGGGAGAAAGCTCAAGGTATCACAAAGTTAGGGAAAACTCTGCATGCTGTCCTGAGTTTTACATACTCCACGGGGCATCTGAGATCTTTCTTCTCTGACTGCAAAGCCTACTTCAGAAATCCCTACTTACTGGCAGGCCATCAGGGCGTTAGAATGTTCTCAGCGATAAAGAGGGTACCAATCCTCTTATTGCAGAAAAGCATCTCCATGCATTTAAGGGCCTTGGGGATCAGTGTTTAAAGGAAGAGTGTGGCATGTCTTTTAAGCTGGTCAGATGACTCGGTCGCTTCGCATCTGGGTTCACAGATCAGGGAGTCGGCATTTATCTGAGGCCAACTCAGTGGGAGAGACAAGAGCTGTGCTGATTGTTGACAGGACACCAGCCTGTGTGAAAAGCTGATCTCAGATAATCCACAGGCCAGATGATCTGCTTCGGTGTCATCATGTAGCCTCTGCGGAGAAAAAGGAACGTACTCTCTGTAGGACACTGTGTCAGTGGGTTTCAGAACTCAAGGATGTGATTACAATCTGACTTCAGGGTAAAGTTGACTTTGCAGTGGATTTTTCTCATTTATCACATGAGTCGCAGAAATATTTTGATGATTGCAGCAGTCGATGGCTATTTGTATTTAACTTCATTGAACTGGAAGAGCCTTCTCCAGCTATGGAAAACAAAAGAGTGCCACAATGCTGTGCTTCACATAGCTAACATATGGCCTCAGCTCTTCCTTTGCTTTTTACTGGAAGCGTATAAGGCTTAGAAGACTGGGTCCTGGGTGCGTGGCCGTCCCAGTGTGCGACAAGGCTCTTGTAGCTTTGGCTCCTCTCTGGCTCAGGCTGGCACAGGAGACGCTGGGTGTTTTCAACCTGTCCAGCATTGATTGCCATCCTTCTAGGATCTGAATGCTTCTCTCTTGTGGTGGTGAACATATTCCGCAGGCTGAGCCAGGTCCACCCTGCCATGGAAGAGGCCACATGTCCCGTGAGTAATTCAGGAATGGGCACAGGACCAAAGCAGTCTTCCTAAGACATTTCTGCTGGAACGATCAGAAAATGCTTTCGTTCTGCTGGGGTTCTGAGCTGGCCACCCCCTTTCAATCTTTTGGAGAACACCTGTCCAGCAGGTGGAGACAGAGGCAGAGCTCTGAAGACATTTTAAATTTTATTTGTAATTCACACTGTACATATCTAAGGTGTGCAATGTGATGACATACTTAGTGAAATGATCACTAGTGTTGGTGAATTGACACAGCCGGCTCACGTAGGTACCATTTGTGTGTGTGTGTGTGTGTGTGTGTGTGTGATGAGAGTACCTGAAATCGGCTTTCTTAGCAAGTTTCCACTGTTCATCACAGTATTATTAACTATAATCAACATACCTTAGCTCTCTAGAATTATTCCTCCGGTGTAACGGCAACTTTGTATTCTTGGAGCAACATCCCCTGATTTCCCACACCCGGTAGCCTGGTAACCACGATTCTATTCTCTGCTTCTGTGTATTTGACTTTTTAAGATTCCACATGTAAGCGATTCATACAGATTCCACATATAGGTGGCTCATATAAACTCTAGATATAAGTGAAATCATGCAGTGGTTTTCTGTGCTTATTTCTCTGAGCATCCAGTTTCATCCATGCTGTCATACAGACCAGGATGCAAGATCTCCTTTTTTTAAGGCTGAATATTATTATTTATTTATAGTAAACAATGTATATATTATATATATACACACACAATGCATTTATATATGTGTGTGTGTATACACACATACGTATGTCTATATATAATGATTTTTTTTTTATCCAAACTTCTCAAAACAAACAAAACAAAATAACAAAAAAAAAAAAAAAAAAGAAGGCGTTCCCATCGCTGCTCAGGGGAAACAAATCTGAGTAGTATCCATGAGGATGCAGGTTCGATTCCTGGCTTTGCTCAGGGGGTTGAGGATTCAGCATTTCTTGAGCTGTGGTGTACCTTGCAGATGCGGCTTAGATTCCACTTTGCTGTGGCTGTGGTGTAGGCCGGCAGCTACAGCTCTGATTCGACCCCTGGCCTGGGAACCTCCATATGCCATGAGTGGGGCCCTTAAAAGACAAAACCAAAACCAAACCAACCAATCCTTCTATTGATGAGCACTTATATCATGTCCATATCTTGACCTTTGTGAATAAGGCTGCAGTGGATACGGGGGTGCAGCTATCTCTTCAAGGTACTGATTTCATTTCCTTTAGGTATCTACCCAGAAGTGCAATCACTGGGTCATAAAGTAGTTCCACTTTAAATTTTTTGAGGACTCTCCATAGCCTTTTGCATAGTGGCCATACCAATTTACACTCCACGCACAGTGAAGGAGGGTTCCCTTTTCTGCCCATTCTTACCTACACTTGTTGTCTTTTTGATAATAGCCTCTGCTGACAGGGTTTGAGACACTGTATTCATCCTTGCCCAAGGTCAGATGCTCCTGGGTATTGACATAGCCCAGGGATTTCTTTCCTTGTTTTAGCTAATCTGCTGAGCTGAACTGCAGTCGCTTGAGATTGAAAGTGTCTTGATGTTTTATGTGTAGGAGAGAAGAGTGAGGAGTCATTCATCAAAACTCTTTTTTTTCTCTTTTTTCTTTTCAGGGTCGCACCTGCACTATATGGAAGTTCTCAGGGGCCGCATAGGAGCTGCTGGTTTACGCCACAGCCACAGCCACAGCAACACAGGATCCGAACTGCATCTGTGACCTGCACAAACCTGCATCCTTATGGATACTCGTCGGGTTTTTAACATGCTGAGCCACAAAGGGAACCCCTCAAGATTCTTGATAGGAAGATCTTTGTACATGTTCACCCATCCCAGGCCTAAGCTCTTTATGATGTGGGCCTGGCCCTTGGGTACACCTAGGGTAGCTATTCTTCACGGCCACATCCAAGGCACGTGGAAATTCTCGGGCTGGAGGTCAGTTCCAAGGCACAGCTGCGACCACCGTTGCAGCTGGAGCAATGCCAGATCCTTTAACCACTCCTCCAGGCCAGGGATTGAACCTGGAACCTGCACCTCCATAGTGACCCAAGCCAATGCAGTTGGATTCTTCACCCACTGTGCCACATCAGGAACTCCTCTTTAGTCTCTTGATGCTAGAGGGGCCAAAGATTCAAACCTGGGGAAAGGGAGAGTAGGAATAGAATCACGAACAGGAATAGAAATAGGAATAGGACCTTTCCTCACCCAAGGCTGCTGACAGGTCAGCTTCCCCAGAGCGTCAAAGTGATTTTCCCCAGGCCGTACACTAAGTCTGATTCAGAACACAGGTCCTCCAACTTCCAGGCAAATCCTCCATTCATCAGATCACATTTCTTTCCTGCCTTGGGGCAAAGAAATCAGCAGGGATTGGAAAAATGAAGTAGGCACGGTGTTCTTTGAACAGAAGGGGAAATGTGCCGAAGATAACAAATGCTTGTGATCTGTCGAGCTGAGAATCTCTGCAGAACAGGTGGGCTTTACAGAAGTTCAAGAGAAGGACGAAAGGCAGGGAACCTCTGAGTCTCGCACCTCCTGGAAAAAGTGGTGGCGCTTCTGACTCAGGGCGTGTAACTGTAGCGAGGCTGTGTGGGGTGGGAGAGGCGGCGGGGGAGAGGACACGGAAATGAATGCACGATTACTCATGATGAGAAACTTGCTCTTTCCTTCTGCGTGTCATTGAGGGACCCCTCAATCTTCATGCAGAGATTGGAAGACAAACACTGAAACGGTCCGTGATGGGCAGAGCATGGGGAGGGGGCTGCCTTCAGGAAGATGGGACGAGGGAGGAAGTGGTTTGGTAGAAGGAAGAAAGAGAGGTGAGTGAAGGCTTTCTGAGCCAGAAATGGCCCTCAAGCCAGATAAGGAAGGCACCGAACTCTGAGTTTCTAGAAAGACCCCAGCCCTTAGATCTTGACCCAGGTAGAGCACAGATGGCTGTGTTCAGAAGGACCTTGCTGAGAAGGCATGGGATTTCCTACCACAAGACGGTCTTCCTACGCTGACCAGTCCTGAAGCAGGAAAGAGGAGTTCCCGTTGGGGCTGCACGGTAATGAACCCAACTGGTATTCATGAGGATACAGGTTCAAACCCTGGTCTCGCTCAGTGGGTTAAGGATCTGGCATTGCTGTGGCTGTGGTTGGCAGTTGCAGCTCCGATTTGACCCCTAGCTTGGGAATGTCCATATGCCATGGATGCGGCCCTAAAAAGACAAAAAATAAATTAAATAAATAAATAAACAGGGAAGACGCACAGAGAGCCTACCCCCATGTCTAGACACCTTTTGTCTGGGAGGCTGGTGCCCTCTGTCTCCCTATAGGGTACCATCCATGCCTGCAACCATCCCTGGCCTGAAATCCACACGCTCAGCTGTGTATCCCTTATTTCGTGCCTAAACACTCCATGCCAGCTCAGTGCCAGGACAAAACAGTACAGGGACACACATGGCTCCCTGCCCTCATCTTTCTGACTTCCCTATGCCCTTTAATCTCTCCATCTAATTCCCCTTTTCAAGGGCTGATGACTGAGGTGTGTGCACAGTTTGTGTTCCTTACCCAGAAAAACCCCCGGAGCCCTGTCTGCGGTGCGTTGCCACCCTCCCCCGTCTCCTGTTCCCAGCCTCCCCCATGCGGTTCCTCTGACCGAATGTGGGCAGGAAGCCTCCACTGGCCTCCGCAAGTTCAAGGTCTTCCCTCCACTCCCCCAGCCCCACCCCAGGGAGGAGAGTTTCTGGAGGTCAAAAGTCAAGCCTTCATTGCATTAACTGAACGCATAAAAAGAGGGCAGATGCTGCCCTAGAGCAGAGTTTTGCCACATCTTTGAGGTCCTTGAGGTGGGTCTAAATGGATAATGACCCATGTTTTATATTACTTCTTTTTTTCTTTTTTGGCTGCTCTGCAGCATGTGGCATTCCAGGGCCAGGTATGGGATCTGAGCTGTAGTGGTAGCAACGTTGGATCAGTTAACCCACTGTGCCAGCGGGAGGGATCGCACAGAGAGGCCACTGATTCTGTTGTGCCGCGGTGGCAATTCCAATTTCTATCTCATCCATTCCATTTGAAGACTGGGTGCATCTATTTGCATTCTGTGAACAAACACTAAACTCAGAAATACAGAGTCAGGAGTTCCCATCGTGGCGCAGTGGTTAACAAATCCGACTAGGAACCATGAGGTTGCGGGTTCGATCCCTGGCCTTGCTCAGTGGGTGAAGGATCCGGCGTTGCTGTGAGCTGTGGTGTGGGTCACAGACACGGCTCGCATCCTGCATTGCTGTGGGCCAGTGGCTGCAGCTCCGATTCGACCCCTAGCCTGGGAACCTCCATATGCCGCGGGAGCGGCCCAAGAAATGGCAAAAAAGACAAACCCCCCCCCCCCAAAAAAAAACCAAAAACAAAACATATAGTCAATGCAGATGCTATAATGAGGTCTTGAGACAGAGGGCTTGTCTCTGAACACCCACTGATGCCCAGCAGAAGCTTCCAGCTCTGGGATCTTGGGCATAGGCAGATGTGACTTCACCGTGGGTTCCTGGTGGGTGCATGGAGCGTGTCACAGCAGGTGACCCAAACTGGACTCAGAGGGAGGAGGGCTTCCCTGCAGGGATGGATGTGTTACCAGTGGCTTCATTTTGTGTCAAAGCTTGGCAGCTCCTACTCTGTAGCATCGCCGCCTTCCCCAGAGCCCTGGATTCTCATCAGCATCTCTCCCCGCATGGTACCATCTCCTGCTCAGCCTGGCCACAGAGAGACTTCCTTTTGGGTACCTGGGGCAGACGCAGCCACAACCACAGGAGTCCTGCTCCAGTTCTCCTGGTGGTGGGCAGCTGGCCTGGCTGACACCACAGAGCCAGTGTGCCAGGATTATGCTGGTTCACCAAGTTGGTCAGCTGCAAAATTCCTTCAGCTGCCCCCAGGGCATGTTTTTATTTTGTGTTGTTTTTAAAAGGACCCTGATCCCAGGAAAAAAAAAAAAAAAAGCTCTATAACTTTTATAAAACAGGTCAGGCTGCCAGTTAAAAAAAAATTAGTTAAAAGACTAGAAATTATGGTTACAAAAATATCTCTACTAATAGTTTACTGTCTGGCTTGAGTGAGTTTAACTTTAAGGTGTGGTAGCTCTGGAAATTTCTCGTGAGTCACTACATAATAACTGGCTGCACTATCAGGCATCAGCCCACACACCATTTTCCAGCCCTGAACTTTGAATGTTTCCTACACGATGAAAATACTCCAGTCTTCTGTTTTATTCTAGGGACGAGGCGGTTGGCACCACTTTTGACTTTGCTGAAGAGCTGTGAATGTGATGTTTCCCACCCAGTTCAAATGTCTGGAGGACGTCTCTTGTTTTCAGTTGGCAACCACCACTCTGCTTTCAGAGAAAAGCCATGTCCATACCGTCTCTTGTCTGTAGGTTGATCCCCTCCTTTGTGGGTTCTTTGCCTGACCTGGACTACCATCTCTCCAAGTGGCCGACTCAGCCCTTGGGATGGGTAATTACACTCGGGAAGGAAGACTAAACCAGCAAACACAGATGGTTATCTCTCTGTGTGCTTTATTTTCTCTTGTCTTTTTTTCTTGCCTTTTGTGCTCTTTCTGGGATTGGAAAAACCATAGCTCTTCTTTCTCCTGGATGGAACCAAAGACAGAGTCAGAACGTAGATGCCCTTCTTTGTTTGTGCACTGGACTTGATCTTGAGTTTTAATAGTTACGTAAGTGCAACTGGGCCCTTGGGAGACCAGCGTTCATGGTGTGAATTCATGGGTCCTTAACATCTTCTGGAAAACCTTCCTCCCTGGGGCATGGCTTCTGGGCTCATCAAAGTCCTCCTCGGTCTTGGTGGTTCTGCTAAAATCTCTCCTGCCTTGACACCCCAAGCTTGCCCTTGTCGCTCCTTCTTTGAGATTCCCATGAGACTTAGAGTGCACGTTCAATGTGGATGCCTGTTCACTGCTTTGTAAATTTTTTTATTGCCCATATTTACACCATCTCCTCAACTAGTCCATAAGTTCATCGAGGGAAAAAAAATGCTCTGTTCATTTCTGTCATCCTCGTCATCTAACCCGCAGTTGGCTCCCTGGAAATCTTTCTTATTGATTCATTAAGGTAGTTTGTGTGTGCCTTGACTTTCATTAAAAAAATTTTTTTCAAAGAAATTTTTTTTTCTTTTTTTGGAGTTCCCTTCATAGCTCTGTGGTTAAAACCCAACTAGGAACCATGAGGATGCCGGTTCAATCCCTGGCCTTGCTCAGTGGGTTGAGGATCTGGCTTTGCTGTGGCTTTGATGTAGACCAGCAGCTGTAGCTCTGATTTGACCCCTAGCCTTTGAATTTCCACATACCGTGAGTGGGGCCCTAAAAAGCAAAAAAACAACAACAAAAAAATTTTTTTTTATTTACAGTTGATTTACAATGTTCTGTCAATTTCTGCTGTATAGCAAAGTGACCCAGTCATAGATATAGACACAGTCTTTTTCTCATATTATCTTCCATCATGCTCTATCCCAAGTGATTGCATATAGTTCCCTGTGCTATACAGCAGGACTGCATTGCTCATCCATTCTAAATGTAGTAGTTTGCATCTACTAACCCCAAATTCCCAGTCCGTCTCACTCTCTCCCCCTTCCCCTTGGCAGCCACAAGTCTGCTCTCCAGGTCTGTGAGTCTGTTTCTGTTCTGTAGATAAGTTCATCTGTGCCATATTTTAGATGCCACATATAAGTGACATTGTATACTGTTTGTCTTTCTCTTTCTGATTTACTTTGCTTGGTATGAGAATCTCTAGTTGCATCCATGGTGCTGCAAATGGCATTATTTTTTCTTTTTTATGGCTGTGTACTATTCCATTGTGTATACATACTGCTTCTTCCTAATCCAATTATCTGTCAATGGACGTTTAGGTTGTTTCTGTGTCTTCATTATTGTGAATAGTGCTGTGATGCACATGCAAGGGCATGTATCTTTTTGAATAAAAGGTGTGTCCAGAGATAAGCCCAGGAGTGGGATTGCTGGATCATATGATGCATTCACTTTCATTTAGAGCAAACCATGGGATAGACCCCCTGTTAGGCATGTTCACCTCCATTGTCTCATTGACTCTTCCTGAGGATCCTAGGAGATGAATCCTATTATAATTTGGAGGGTGATGGGATTAAAACACAGAGAGCGTCCCTGAGGTCCCCCAATCCAGAAAATAGCAGAGACAATGTCACTAATACTTTGGCTGCCATACCATCTTTGCAAGGAGAGGGAGGATTATCCAGGCCAAGAGGCGAGGATGCAAGGATTCTTCCATCCTGGGAGGAAGCCTGCTTAGGAAGCCAGCTTGAGGCGTCCTAGAACCAGTTAGAGGTGCCTACAGGGAATGGCTATGGAAACAGCTGGCAAAACCCTCCAGTTGGCCTGGTCCCACGGCCCCAGATGAGGCTGGAGACTTGCCTACTGAGTATCTGTCTTAAACTCTCCACTGAGTTCTTCTGATTACATCCTTGTTATGCTGGCTGACGTCACACGGTCCTGATGGCTGTGGGCAGGGAGAGTGCCTCTGAATGCTCCGATTTCTATTTCCCCAGGCCAGGACTTTTTTTTTTCCCCATGTGATGGACTTGTGTCCTTTGCGCTGTCACGCCTTGAATTTTCTTCCAGACAGAGCTTGCCACAGGCAGAAGGGACCGAGAAGGATGTCTCCCCAGAGGATGAGGAGGCAGCTCTCCAGGAACTGAGCAGGGCTCTGAAGTCCTTAGAGTCCATGGTGGGGGGGGGCAGGGGGGGTGTCTCTCCGCAAATCTACCTTTTTTCTTTTTTCGGTGTTTTAGGGCCACACCCACAGCATATGGACATTCCCAGGTGAGGGGTCGAATCGGAGCTGTAACCGCTGGCCTATGCCACAGTCATAGCAATGCCAGATCGGGGACCTACACCAGAGCTCACGGCAATGGTGGATCCTTAACCCACCGAGCGAGGCCAGGGATCGAAGCCGCATCCTCATGGATACTTGTCGGGTTCATTACCGCTGAGCCACAATGGGAGCCCCAAAGCTGCCTGTTTGAACTCAAGGAGTAACACCATCACGCCCCTGATGGTGCTGCTGTGCCATCAAGGTCCCCCGGATGACATCCTGAAACTGGTTTGCCTGGAAGGGATCCGCGTGCCTGTAACCATGAGAAATCTTGGTGCCTAGCAAAAAAGAGCATGACAACAAAAGAGAAGACTTGGCTAACGTACTCCAGCGGTTTGAGATAATTTTCCTTTGTTAGTCAACAAACCAGTCTCGGGGAGGGGTTGGGGATGTGAAAAACTTCACCCATCCATGGTAGTTTCTCAGTGTCAAATGTCTGTCACAAATTTTGCTTGTGGTCACCTCCAAAGCCTACAATTTAAAAAAAAAAAACACGAAAAACAACGCAGCAATTATCTCAACCAAAGTGCTATTGAGTGCAGTTTCCAGTGGTTGGTTCACGGCTGCTTTCCCAAGAGCGTTTTCCCCGTGCACAAAGCCCAAAGGAGCGTGTGTGCGTGGCTCCTGAAGCCGAGAAGTCAACTCTGCGGAAAATTTGCATGCCGTAATTGAGTTGCCGGGAAGACTCGAGGCATCATCCTTCAGGCTTGCAATGATCACGTGTCCCTGCAAACTTCCAGGCTGGCAGTGCAAATGACAGCCAGGCTCCTCCTGTGACCGGAGGGTCTCGGACAGGAGTCTTCAGCCTCCCCTGGTCTTCAGGAAATTGTAACTGGCCAAGCCTTAGCCTTCCCTGCCCCTAAACTCCTAGGGTGTGTTAGGCTTTACACTTTAATTTACCAAGTACCATGTTATAGTGAACCATTTAGTAGAGATATCTTGTGACTCTGACTATAGGCTAAGTCTTTGGAGGGAAAGTTCTTGGAAAGAAGGCACTTAGAGAGGCTGAGTCCTTTTGAACGAATGGACAAAGGGATGGCTAGTGCATTTTTTTCTTGTTTTTTTTTTTTTTTTTTTTTTTTTTAGGGCTGCCCCCAGGGCATATGGAGGGTTTCAGGCTAGGGGTCGAATCAGCGCTGTAGCAGCTGGCCTACACCACAGACACAGCAAGGTGGGATCCGAGTCACCTCTGTGACCTACACCACAGCTCACGGCAACGCCAGATCCTTAACTCACGGTGTGAGGCCAGGGATCGAACTTGCATCCTCATGGTTACTAGTCAGATTTGTTTCCGTTGAGCCATGATGGGAACTCTGGCTAGTGCATTCTTTGGGATGTTTTGAGTGCATGCTTATGATGCGGCCCTTTGCACACAGATGACGTGGAGGTGTGATTGGGATGAAGTTGGGGAAGGATCCCCTGGAGGGATCCTTGAGAATATTTTCAAGAAAATTATTTGGCCCATCATTCCGGGTTGACAGGTTGAGTTTATTTATTTTTTTATATAATAATTTTTATTGTTTTCCATTATAGCTGATAATGGGTTGCATGTAATATGGGAAGCATGAGTAAACAGAAGTTCCTTGTTTACCCTAATGCTCAAGACACAATTTGAAATATGAGTATGAAGTACCAGTATTCCTTGTGTGTGAGTGGGTGTGTGTGTGTGTGTGTGTGTGTGTGTGTGGTGGGTAGCTTAATTGTATGCAGTCATTGCCTTGCAGTGAAGCAGCACACAGCTGACCAGAAGGAAGTTTCCAATTGCTCTATCATTTCACCATGCTCTACCCTAGGTACCCTGGGATACTTTATTTTTCTTTCTTTCCTTTTTTTGGTCTTTTTAGGGTTGCACCTGCGGCATATGGAGGTTCCCAGGCTAGGGGTGGAATCAGAGCTACAGCTGCCGGCCTACACCACAGCCACAGCAACGTGGGATCTGAGCCACGTCTGCAACCTACACTATAGCCCACAGCAATGCTGGATCCTTAGCCCACTGAGCCATGCCAGGGATCGAACTCTCTTCCTCTCAGATACTAGTCGGGTTCATTAACCACTGAGCCAGGATGGGAACCCCAACCCTGGGATACTTTCTTGTGCGTTGGGGCGCCCTCTTCTCTGATCCTGTTTTTTTACCAAATGTATTCACAGCGGAATCTTTAGATACCCAAAGTTCGAGTGTGCTCAGATAGTAAACTTTGAAGTGTGGCATGAAAAAGTGTTGGGGGGATGTTACTTGGTATAATTTAGGCTGGGGTCAGGTGTAATCTTTGGTCTGGAGGTTTTGGATTGGCTGTATCCTTGGTACTGAATTCCCAGGGCCAAACAGAGGCAAAAGAGCAAAATGGAAATTTACTTGGAATTTTTCTCACCTCCTTTCCCATCTACTGGCTGAGGTAACACTGTCTTTCTGGAAGATGGTGAGTTTGTGTAAACCCATTAAACAGGTGTATAAACCCATTGAACAGGTGTATAAACCCATTTTCCCAGCTTCTTATCAAAATCTATGTCCAAGTTGCTACTATTAAGGGCAGTTGAGGTCACCCCTCAGGTTCAACTGGAGCCCCTGGTGAGGCATAGTTTCAGCATTAGGAAGTACCCTCCTTGGCAGCGTTTATAGAAGTGAAAGCAGATGAAAGGGGCCATCTAGATGGTCCTGCACTGGTCAGATCACGTTTGTTCTGTTCTGAGGGTCGCTCTTTAAGAAGGACATGGGTGGGAGTTCCAGTCATGGCTCAGTGGTTAGTGAGTCTGACTGGGAACCATGAGGTTGCGGGTTCGATCCCTAGCCTTGCTCCATGGGTTAAGGATCCGGCGTTGCCGTGAGCTGTGGTGTAGGTTGCAGATGTGGCTCAGATCCCACATTGCTGTGGCTCTGGTGTAGGCCCGGTGACTACAGCTCCGAATGGACCCCTAGCCTGGGAACCTCCACATGCCACAGAAGTGGCCCAAGAAATGGCAAAAAGACAAGGAAAAAAAAAAAAGAAAGACATGGGCAAATGGGGCAAGTCCAGATGAGGTGACAACATAGGAAGATAGTGTTGTAGGGGGACTGAAGGTTTGGGCATTTGCAGTGTGACAAAGGAGGCCCAGGTGATGCCAGAAACTGAAGGTTAGGAGTAAAGGTGATTTCATTTAAACACCTCTCGGATGTTTGAATTTATCTCCTACATATCTCTGCCAGAGGATCAATTCACCTTGATTTGAACATCTCTTATGCTAGAAAACTCATTACCCAGCCCTCTGGAATATGGCAGGCTTCTTTAAATATTTCCAATGACAGGGTGCTAAAGGCAGCTCATTGGGGTGGGAATGAAAGGAAGGCATTCTTTTAATTCAATATCAAGACAATCCTTCTTCAAAATGGTGCGAGGATGTAGGAGTGGGCTTTGGTGCCAGGTTCTCTGCCAGTGTCAAGATCAGCGACATTTATTTATGCATTCAAGGTCTTTTGGTGACAAGGAATAATAATTAAAAAAAAATGAGACAAGCTCAAGTAAAAAGAAGATGTAGTGAGTTCCCTTTGTGGCTCAGCGGGTTAAGAACCCAGCAGAGCGTCCATGAGAATACGGGTTAGATCCCTGGCTTTGCTCAGTGTGTTAAGGATCCGGCTGTCAGCTGCAGGTGTGGCTTGGATCTGATGTTGCTGTGGCTGTGGCGTAGGCTGGCAGCTGAAGCTTTGATTCGACCCCTAACCTGGGAACTGCCATAGGCCGCACCGTAAAAAAATAAGATGAAAAAAGAAGATATAGGATAAGAAGACATCTAAGTTCATCTCATTGACCCTCAAGAACCAGAAACAGGAGTTTGCACGGTGGCACAAGGGAATCATTGGTGTCTCTGGAGCACTGGGACTCAGGTTCGATCCCTGCCCTGACATGTGGGTTAAAAGATCAGGCTTTGCCGAGCTGTGGTGCAGGTTGAGACTATGGCTCTGATCTGATACCTGGCCTGGGACCTCCATATGCCACAAGGTGGTGAAAAAAAGGAAAAAAAAAAAAAAGAAAAAAAGAACCAGAAGGAAAGTATGAGCAGATTACTGAAACTGAACCCATAAATTCCAGAACCAGAATTATTAGGGCACATGGTCATTTCCTTCCTCTTATCTCCATCGCCCTACTCCATCCTCAGATGGGCTTTCACTCCATGCTTGTGTCTCTCTCCTGTAGTTTTTGGCTGGCAAGGTCACCAACTCTAATCTTTTTTTTTTTTTTTTTTAGGGTCATATGGAGGTTCCCATGCCAGGGGTCATATTGGAGCTGCCGCTGCCAGCCTACGCCACAGCCACAGAAATGCCAGATCTGAGCCTCATCTGTGACCTACACCACAGCTCATGGCAACACCAGAACGTTAACCCACTGAGGAAGGCCAGGGATAGATCCCCCATCCTCATGGATATTAGTCGAATTTGTTTCCAACTGTGCCACAGTGGGAGTGCCCACCGATTCTAATCTTGACCCTACCTGAACCTACCACTCAACTCTCTACTAAAAATTTACTTCTCTGTACCTCTGAATTCTAAGTCTAGAGGAAGAGCATAGCTTGACTCAACCCAGCCTTTGAAGTGGCTTCCCCTGGGTCATGTGGCCAGGCTTTGTTCAGTCAGCTACAGCATAGGGGGCACAGGGTCACTTGAGTTGATGAAGATGGATTCTCTAAGAAGTATACCACGAAAGACAAAGAGTAGAAGGCCTACCATTGGCACAGAGCTTCAAGCCAAAGGAAGGAATATCTAATTGTGGGATTTGGGTCCTTCGTGAAGGCAGGGGTCCTTCAAATCTTACATGTTAGGTCCCTACCTGCTCTACTTAATTTTGCTCTAGAATCATTATCTTCTTTGGGATAACACAGAACCCTCTCCTTTTAAAAAAACATACTTTTGCTTATCCCCACTTTTCTTTGCTTGAATAAACCCATGTTTCTTTCGTCCACAACGTTTGGCAGTTGTCTTTCTTCTCTCTGTACTTGTTTATTCTCAAAACTTTGAGACTCAGTTTTTAAACACAGCCCCCCATGGACGCGCTCGTCTATAATACATGTGTGTTTTTATTTTTCAAGCAGAAAATTCAGAATTAGTTTCTGGTGTCATGTCCTACCTTTCAGGATGCACCTTTCTTTTCAACCCAGAGAGTAGAGCAAAATGACAAATGAGAAACAATCATTTCGCACATCCTGGTAAAATAAAAATTCTTTGTCAGAATAGCAGGTGAGTGGACCTTCATTTTGATACATGCGGCAGTGTCTTCAGAAATGAACTCATAAGACTTGATTTCAGAGAGAATGTAAATTTCCAGCCAAGGATTACATCGAGGACACTGTAAGCCTGTGTAAAGCAGGGTCGACGTGAGCCCGCTTGGGGCGGGTGGTCTCACCCTGGTGAATTCTGTTAGCTTAGACCCCCCCCCATCTCGACACACATTGTAGATGGGGGTGGGGGGTGGGAAGTACTCGGTACCTTACTTAATATTCATTTCTACCACTTGGGGTATCATTCTCAGCCGTGGAGTTTGTTGAAGCATTAATATGCCTAAGCCATCTCCCAGGTGGAGTCATGGCTTGATTCCTAGAAGTTATTAATCTTGGGAAAGAAAAGCTTGATTCAAAATGAATTTGAGTGAACGGTTCTCATTTACAAAGTAACTTACATAAGTGGAACATCAAGTTATCATCTGATGTGAATAAGAGTGAATAAAAATTGCCTTGACTGGGAGGAGAGGCAGAAATCACTGGGGCTGAAAGCAGGACACCTGGAGCCAGGTAGCTTCTGGGTTGATATCAACTCTACCGTCACTACCATATCACCTCTGCTGGCTTTTACCAGCAGCCTGACTTTGGGCAAAGTACTCAACCAATCATCTGTGTCTTGGCTTCCTAATCTGTTAAATGGGCATGAGGATAAGAATGCCTAACTTGGAGGAGCGCTGCAAGACTTATACGTATTTTTATTTATGTGGATGAGAAAACCAAGCCTCAGAGAGTTAAATCTCTTCCCCGAGTTCACAAGGTTGGTGAGTGGACGGGTCAGGATTCAAACCCCAGCCCATCAGCCATCAATTCACGCCTGTCTCCACAGGCAGGGCTTCTCAAACTTGCCCACCATAAGAATCATCTGGGGATGCTGGTTCAAAACACAGATTCCCAGGATTTCGTAGTGGGGACCAGGCACATGTAATGCTAAAAGTGTCACCGGTCATATGACTCGGTGGTAGTACCCCAAAGCCTCCCCACTTCCCTTGACCCCCTTCAACTTTTGCAGCTAGATGAATGGATTTGTGTCCAGAGCTGTTTCATTGCCCTCTTCCCACTCAACTTCCCCCCAAACCAGCCTTATCCTTCCCCACAACCCTCCCCGTCTCCTCCATTGCATTTTTTTTTTTTTTTGTCTTTTGTCCTTTTAGGGCCACACCTGAGGCACATGGAGGTTCCCAGGCTAGGGGTCCAATCGGAGCTATAGCCGCCGGCCTATGCCACAGCCACAGCCATTCCAGATCCGAGCCACGTCTGCGACATACACCCCAGCTCACGGCAACGCCGGATCCTTAACCCACTGAGCAAGGCCAGGGATCGAACCCACAACCTCATGGTTCCTAGTCGGGTTCATTTCCGCTGCGCCACGATGGGAGTGCCTCCATTGCAGCTTGAATGAAGTCTGACATTATTGATATTAAGTGTATTAATATCAATAATGTATTACAGCTAAAATAATGACGGCTCTCTATTTGACCGAAAGTGATTATAGGTTCATCTCGGGAGCCAATGTGAGGGCAGCGACCCCTGTTAATAGCTGGCCAGGCCTGTGCCCTGAGCCATTTCTGGGCGTGTATTATCTTCTTGGGGCGATGCCTGCATTTGGAACTCTGATTCACAGTGGAACTTCAGATCCAGGCCACGTCCCACAAGGCCAAATGCTGTTTCAAGAAACAATATTTTGCTGCAAAAAAAAAAAAAAAACCCTTGATTTCTGCAGTCATGTAAGTCACCGGCAAATGCGCTCCCATCTGACTTGACGACAAATTGTTTCAAGGACTTTGGCTCACAGGCTACCCCTGGAGGAGCCAAGCCTGAATTAGATACGAAAATGAGCAGTTGTGTGTGTGACTGTGGTCTGAAAAAAATGGCACTTAGGAGCACCAAACTGATTGCATACTCATTGAAGGGCAAATAATTGAGTGGATGACATTTGTAGCTGCTTATTTACACACCAGTGTAGATTTTCGGTTGAGAGGCACGTGATCAGTCCAGGCTTTCTCGGAGGACAGGATGTATGTGTGTTTGTGAAATCATGTTGGTTTCCTTTATGCCAGGACCACTAGACACGTCTTGCGTTTATTATAATGCTCAAGAAATATATGAGCAAACCTAAAATAAACAGCTCTTGACAGGTATGTCTACACTGTTGGTATTTTGAGAAAGTTTTAATTATATATATATATATATAATATATAATTATATTTTAATGGGCTCTAGATGTTTGCAGGAAAGATTCAACTCAAAATCCTGTTAGAATGTTTTATGGGACACAATGCAAAGATGAAGGTCAAGTCCAAGTAACCAAGGGTGTGACCTTGAGCAACGAAGTCTCTTCATCTCTCTGAGCCTCACTTTTCTCACCTCTAAAGTGTAAGGCTACTCATCTCAATGGGCTGTTGAGATAACGATGTATTCTTAGGTAGGCATCAGTGCCTGGGACTGGCCAGAAGCCATAGACGGACATGGTTTTAGTTTAAGTGGAAAGGAAAGCCAGTGTTTGGTAGAATTCCCCTGACTACACCTGCACGGGGAGGTAAAGGATGGCTGTCAGGACTTGGGAAATTTATTTTTTCTTTTGGGTCTGCACCTGCAGCATATGGAGGTTTCCAGGCTAGGGGTCGAATTGGAGCTGCAACTGCCAGCCTCCGCGACAGCCACAGCCACTCCAGATCTGAGCCGCATCTGCACCCTACACCACAGCTCATGGCAATGCTGGATCCTAACCCCACTGAGCAAGGCCAGGGATGGAACCTGCCTCCTCATGGATACTACTCGGGTGTGTTACCACTGAGTACAACAGGAACTCCGGGACTTGGACACTTTTGATGTGATTGAATTGTAAAAGGAAGTTACAACACACAGCCTGGTCTCTGTCACTGGGTGGTGATGGATGCCCTTGAAGCCTTCGTTAGAGCACTGAACTTAGAGCAGTCTCCTGGGGCTTCAACCACTCAGCAAGATGGCTCAGAGCCTAGTCCTTCCTAAATGGTTTTGTAAGGAATTTCAGTCCTTTAAAAACACAGCTCCATGGTCCAGCAAGGTGGGGACAGGCTGCCTGCGTTACATCCCTCTTAGGCCTAACCTTGTAAATGTATATGGTATAAGCTCTTCTGCCTAATACATGGCTGCTAGCGCTGCGCAGCTCTTTCACCAGATATGAATTAATATTTAATAAAATTAAAACTTCAGCTGCTCAGTGGCACTTGTGACAATTCAAAAGTGGAACAGCCACATGCCGCTGGTGGCTACCATATTGGAAAGGACATAAAAAGAACACATTTCCATCATTGCAGAAAGTGCTACCGGATGGTGCAGGAGAGGCTCTCGGGCCTCCTGCAGGAAAAGAACTTACTTGATTTTGTTCATTTATCAGACTTTTTATTAACCAGCAGAGTTTCCGTTCTCTGCAATGTCGTTTAGAGAATCACGTGGCATCCTTGGAGAGGTGCTCCCTGCTCTGGATCTGGTGTTCCAGGACCAGCTCAGGCACTTCCGCATCCTTCCAATACTTCAATCTGTTCTTGTGGCTACATATGTATCTGAGTTCCTCTCTTTGTTGAAAGAGGAAATATTTTGATCTTCTAGGACCCCCTTCGCCAGGCTTCATGTCTGTGTTGAACTTGTCAATAGCCCAGGCTCTCTGTTACAGACACAGAATGTCAGAGATGAAAGGAATCTTGGAGATGGTGTAAATCCATTTCCTTATTTTATTTATGAGTAAACCACAGAAAGGTTGTGTGACTTGCCCAAGGTCACTAAGCTAATAGTGATTTTTCATGCTCCTGATACCTGCTTTTTAGCAATGGCTACTCTTCACAAGCTGAAAGGAAAAAAAAAAAGATCAGTTCTTAATGGATTAGAAGTATATCCGTGGTCAAATGGGTTTGATGGCAAAAATCACTGAACTGTACACTTTTAAAGGATGAATTTTATGGTATGTGAATTATATCTCAATAAAGCTGTATTCTTTCTTTTTTTAAAAAATGGTAATATGGGTTTATCTCTAGTTTCAGATCTTGCCTATTTGTGAGGATGGTCTCTGTGTAGTTACTCTAGATTTCCTTTTATTTATTTAAAATTTTTTTTATTAAAGTATAATTGACTTCAGGGTTGTGTCACTTTCCGTTGTACAGCACAGTGACCCAGTCATACACACATATACATTCTTTTTCTCATACGATCTTCCATTGTGTTCTTTTTTGTTTGATTTTATTTTTTAAATAAAAAATTAAATTTCTGCTGTACAGCAAAGTGACCCAGTCATTCATATATATATACTCATCTATATATATGAAGAATATATATATTCTTTTTCTCATATTGTCTTCCATCATCACAAGAGATTGGCTTTTTTTTTTTTTTTTTTAGGGCCACATCCACAGCGTATAGAGATTCCCAGGCTAAGGGTCTAATTGGAGCTACAGCTGCCAGCCTACGCCACAGCCACAGCCATGTAGGATCTGAGCCACGTCTGCGACCTACACCAACAACTCACGCAATGCTGGATCCTTAACCCTTGAGGGAGGCCAGGGATCAAGCCCACAACCTCATGGTTTCTAGTCAGATTCGTTTCCACTGCGCCACCACGGGAACTCCTATCACAAGAGATTGAATGTAGCTCCCTGTGCTGTGCAGTATTCTGTATTTCTTACCCCACATGTTTTTACAAGCTGTGATGGGATAGGGCCTATCAAGGAGGAAGTCACCCATCACTCAATTTCTTCCCTCTGCTTGATAAAAAAGTCTTTGATGATTTCTACAATCAGCCAATAAGAGCCGCGTGGGTTTACATTTGTTTTGTCCCCACTTGGCGCTCCATTGATGACATTCTAGCTAGGTCCTATCTGCTTTTCTTTTTTTTTTTTTTTTTTCGGCCGTGGGGAGGGAAAATGGCAGCCTGCGTAATGGAAGCAAAACAGCCTCTTGCTAGTTTATGGCAAAGTCAGCCTTTGCTGGCAAGGATTTAGTTCCGAGATGCAGGTCAACGATGCAAGGCTGCGCCCACCAGCATGGGGGTGGGGGGAGTTACCTAGGTGGGTGGCACGTAGGTACAAAGCCGAAGACAGGCCATCTGTCAGGGTAACATTCTGCGAGGAACTGCCCCATTAAGGCTGTGATCTGGAACGAATCTACTTCTGGCACCTTTGCTAGGATGTCAGTGGGAAAGCCCCATTAGTCATGTTTGCCAGATGGGGGCTTCTGGAACTCTCTCTGCTGCTGTACATGTCTCTATTGATGAAAACACTGAAGCCACAAGCGGGGTGACCGCAAATGTCTCATCCTACAGATCCTCTGGCCCCGCGAGGATCACAGAGAGGGGGTGAGTCGTGGCATCGGATCTTTGAAAGCTTTGAGTTTTGAAATGTGGGAAATGTCAGGTTCACTATGTCTCCCAGAATATATTTTCAGAGAATATTCAACTTCTCTGGCTGAGCCTGCATAGGCTAGTCCAGAATCTTTTTTTTTTTTTTTTTTTTTTTTTGGTCTTTTTAGGGCTGCACCCAAGGCATGTGGAGGTTCCCAGGCTAGGGGTCAAATCAGAGATGTAGCTGCCGGACTATGCCAGAGACACACAGCAACGCCAGATCCCAACCATGTCTGTGACCTACACCATAGCTCACGGCAACGCTGGATCCTTAACCCACTGAGCGAGGCCGGGGATTGAACCTGCATCCTCATGGGTACTAGCCAGGTTTGTTAGCGCTAAGCCATAACAGGAACTCCCTACCCCAGGATCTTTAAAGGAGAGACCTTCCCAGGTCAGTCTTAAGCTGTCTGGTGTTTCGGAATCGCTGCTCTGGAGAAAACATTTGTTTTCTCAGATGTCATCGGGCAACAACACAGCTTAATCATTACTAAAGAGAATGAGGTCAGTACCTTCGCTTTGACTTCATGGAATTCAAATTTTGCTCACTGGCATATAGACTCTGGTATGAGCTTCCTGTTGAAAGACCCCTTATCACAGTAGAGAAACTTGCTTTTTGTGTAACCCACTTGCCCCATGTCACCCTGAGTTACAGAAAATTCTGGCTCGAAATATGACCCAGAGGTTCAAGTCATCTGAACCTTTTTTTTTTTTTTTCATGGGGGAAACGCCTTGCACCATGTCAGGGGTAGTAAAGCCCGACCCAGAAGGCCTGTGTGACACTAGACCCCTTGCCGCTCCCTATGGCTCTTTTCTGCTCGGTGGAGTGATGTGGCTGAATTAGTGGAGTTTGCTTTTATGGATGGAATTTTTCTTCACTGGGGTATAGTTGATTTAAAATATTGTATTGCTTTCAGGTGTATGGCACAGTGATTCAGTTATATATATATATTTACATAGATAGACAGATCATTAGATACGTATAGATATAGACAGATATTGATATATACATATATTTATTCTTTTTCAGATTCTTTTCCCTTATAGGTTTTTACAAAATATTGAGTAAAAGTCCCTGTGCCATATGGTGGTGCTTGTCGGTTCTCTCTTTTATATATACCAGTATGTATGTGTTAATCCCAACTTCCTAATTTATCCCTCCCCCATCCCTTTCCCCTTTGATAACCGTAGCTTTGTTTTCTATGTCTGTGGGTCTGTTGATGTTTTGTAAATACCTTCCTTTCTTTTTCTCTTTTTTTTTTTTTGGAGTCCATGTATAAGTGATATATGATATTTGCCTTTTTCTATCCGACTGCACTTAGTATGATACTCTCCAGGTCCATCCAGGTTGTTGCAACTGGCATTATTTCATTCTTTTTCATGGCTGAGTAATATCCCATTTTACATATTACATCTTCTTTTTTTTGTCTCTGCCATTTCTTGGGCCGCTCCTGCGGCATATGGAGGTTCCCAGGCTAGGGGTCGAATCGCAGCTGTAGACACTGGCCTAGCCAGAGCCACAGCAATGTAGGCTCCGAGCCGTGTCTGCAACTTACACCACAGCTCACGGCAACGCTGGATCCTTAACCCACTGAGCAAGGCCAGGGACCAAACCCGAAACTTCATGGTTCCTAGTCGGATTCATTAACCACTGTGCCATGACGGGAACTCCATATATTACATCTTCTTAAGCCAATCGTCTGTTGATGGACAGTTTTGATTTGCATTTCTCTAATAATTAAGGATGGATTTAAGCCTCTGAGGTTGCTTGCATCCAGAGGTTTATCAGCAGTGGACATACATACCCTCCTTTGAGAGGAAAAGCTCAGTATAGAGGCAGCCCCAGGAGGTCAGGGACCAGGGTCCTGCCTTGGCTCACCCATCAGTCAGCTGTCAGCCTGCAGCACATCTGTTCTTGTGTCTGGGCTTCCCTTTCCTCAGCTGCAAATGACGATGTGGAGGTGACAATGTGGCAAGAAACACTAGATGTATTAAATCTAGGGGCCCTTTGATCCAAAATGATCAACTGTACCGCTTGGCATTCCTGGTCAATTTCTCCTTCTAAAAATGTTTCTGTGTTTTTGCTCCTGGGTTTCCTTTTCACATGAGCTCCACCAGCATTACTGGGTTAAGCATTGGCCTGGGGATTGGGAATATGGACAAGACAGCTTTGTCTTTCAGGAGCTCCCAAGATATGTAAACATTATCTAACCTTTTTTTTTTCTCTCTCTCTGAATGTTCTTTTGTATTGCTAGTCACGGCTTCAATTTTGTCTTTGTTCTGTCACAACTCTCTTCAAAGTATTTGTATATTTTTCTTGGAAAATAGTTCTTCTCTTCCTTATTTCGACTACCATTTAAATGCTAATGATTAAAAATTATTTATCTTTGACCATAAGACGAGAGCATTTTTTTTTTTTTCAATGATGCATCATTAAAACTCCAGACGGCTCGAGTGGAAAAGTGTTCCAGAAGAGTCAGACGTTGAAGGGGAAAAAAGTGCCAAGAATACCTTAACCAAATTATTTTGCCTGTATTTTCTTTTTCTGTATGCGCAGGGTTTGATATATGACAAAAATCTGTCAAGATACGTCTAAGTGAACCCTTTCAATAAGTTTAAAATAAAACTTCCAAGTGATAAGAAACACTGGATTATCATTGAATTGGCAAGATTTTTCTTTCCTGAGGTAAATAAAATAGTGATGTAACTAATAATTAATTATATCTTATATTTGCCAAAATAGAGACAAAATACAAAATTCCCTAGTGAACCCATATGTCCACTATTCTTTTTGGTGGGGGGCGTGCCCCTGCAGCATGCCAACATTCCCGGGCCACAGCAGTGACTCCCAGCCACAGCAGAGACCACCGCTAAGCCATCAGGGGACTCCACGTTCGCTATTCCTTTCAGGCTTTCCTGCCTTCGGTTTCCTCGCCTCTGGTCCATTGCCCCTGGCACACCCAGATTTCATCACCTCATTTCCCGTAGGGGTGATTCTCAATTCAGGGAGCATTAGCATGCCCTGGGGTGGGGGGGCTTGTTAAAACACAGATGACAGGGTCCCAGACCTCGAGTTTCTTCTTCAGTATATCTGGGCTGGGGCTGGAGAATTTGCATGTTTTCATCTCCCAGCTGATATTAACGCCGCTGGTCCAGGGGCCCCTCTTGGAGACCCACTGCCCTTCGGCATAACACCCAGTTCCTTTCACAGCATTCAAGATGCTTTCCCCAGGGCTCCCATCATACATCCGTAGCATCCTTTGCTGGTGTTGTCATGTCCCCATTCTCCATCAGGCCTGGAGAATGGGGACAGGGCGGGCACGTCTTGAGTCTGTGATTTTTCATATATACACCGCCTGAGAACTATTTGGCTTTTAAGAGACCGTTCAATGAATGCCTTCTTCAGCGGAAAATATTTCTTTTACTTATCTTTTCCGAAGAGGTAAATTTCGGGATGTTTATCTTTTACGGCCAACTTCTAAGACAGCTAAATTCAATGCTCAGGCCCTTCCAGTAATTAGAAAGAGATTCTTTGGGGACCGACAGGTCATGTAGTTTGACGGGGTTTTCCAATTTTCTAGATTATCAATTTGGCAATCATCCCTACACAAAATACAGAATTTATTATGAGTCAGTGGAGCCCTGATGAGGATAATTTTAAATATTTATAAGATGCTGTAAATATACACGGTACTGAAAAGCAGCTTAAATTGTCTCAAACTGATAAAGTCTTCCCTGTTTCAAAGAATTTATCGTCAGGCTCATAAATAATATAACAAGATAGAAACTGTGGGCAGTGGGAGCAGAGGCATAAGGGGAACAGAGGAGGGTGGTTTTCAGATGTGCTGTGAGGCAGAAAAACTGGATTATGATCTACATTGCATAATGGTTTCTCTAGACTTGTGGCCTTTGAGGAATAGATCTAAGTTTGCAGTCAAATAAGAATTTAGGGTGCCTTTGGTAGCAGCAGTTGTCACTCTGTTGATCTCTTTAAGTTATGGGCTGTTTCCTGAGCAGGAACTTGACTGGTTTTTTTTTTTTTTTTTTTTTTTTTTTTGTCTTTTTGCTATTTCTTTGGGCCGCTCCCATGGCAAATGGAGGTTCCCAGACTGGGGGTCCAATCTGAGCTCCAGCCACCGGCCTACACCAGAGCCACAGCAACGCAGGATCTGCAACCTACACCACAGCTCACGGCAACGCCGGATGGTTAACCCACTGAGCAGGGGCAGGGATCGAACCAGCAACCTCATGGTTCCCAGTCGGATTCGTTAACCACTGCGCCACAACGGGAACTCCCTTGACTGGTTTTTTTATGTTATCCACGCATGTTCCCAAACACACAGACACACAGACACATAGATACACAGACACACACGCTGACTCT
The DNA here is from genome assembly GCF_054392235.1 of Sus scrofa. Taxonomy (NCBI): domain Eukaryota; kingdom Metazoa; phylum Chordata; class Mammalia; order Artiodactyla; family Suidae; genus Sus; species Sus scrofa. The sequence continues at coordinate 25,082,422 of NC_139393.1, read as the reverse complement.
GAATATTGAACAGCTTCAGACATGCAGAACTGGTGGAGCTGTGACATAGGCAGGGCTCCATGGTCGGCTCAGATCTCATGAATGAACCGTCCCTTCTTTCATGTATTCATTCAATGAACATCGGACTGTATAGTGTAGGCAAACCCTATTCTGACCCTGGAAAGGCAACAAGGAGCGTGTTTATGTGAGAATGAATGAATGAAGGAACGAACACAGGCCTTTATAGAGGCTGAAATAAAATTGTGACAACATGGAATACAATTATTTTCACAGTCTACATTTTCAACATTTCCAGAACCACTTCCAGGCTCATGGAAATGGCATTTCCATTCATTTATCAATTGACCCAACTACCTCAAGTTAAGTACAATGATGATTCCTGAGGAAAGGGATGCTTAGACTTTCTGGGTTAGGAACCTCATCCACTGTGATAGAGCCAATACATTGTGGAGCCAGGACTAAAGTGAGTTTATCCTTCTGCTAGCAGTGTAGTTTCTAGACTGCAATGCTGCAGTCTGATCAGGAAGATCATTTAATAATTACAGTTCTAGGTGATAAATCCTAGGAAAGGGGAAAGGCAAGGGGGGTTGGGAGCACATTAAAGGGGGGCAAGAAGGAGTTCCTGTTGTGGCTCAGTGGAAATGAATCTCTCACTGGTTGCCGGTTCGATCCCTGGCCTCACTCAGTGGGTTAAGGATCCGGCGTTGCCATGAGCTGTGGTGTAGGCTGAAGACATGGTTTGGATCTGGCCTTGCTGGGGCTATGGTGTAAGCAGGCTGCCACAGCTCCCATTGGACCCCTAGTCTGGGAACCTCCACATGCCTTGGGTGCAGTCCTAAAAAGACCAATGAAATAAATAAAATAAAAGAAAGTAAAAGAAAGGTGCAAGAAAAGACTTTCCAGGGGAAATCGGGTCTAGCAGTTAGTCAGCACTGGGGGAAGACTATCTGCAAAGTTCTAGAGGTTTGGGCAAGGCCACCAGTGGGGGTGGGTGGGGCTTAGCAGAGCTGGAGCGCGAATGTCCTCCCAGCTAATTAGTGTCAGCAATGCCCCAGGCAACTTCAGTCACACAGTATTATTATCACCGCCCGCTACACTCATGGTTCTCAATACAGATCCCTTGGAGTTTACGCAGAGCTTGGTTTGCATTTCGACGTAAATATTTCAGCCTCGACAAGGGGGCAGACGTCTTATACCCTGAGTGTGTGTCTCCTACTTCATGTACTATTCAGGGGAGCCAGCACAGCTCTGGTTTTGGCAGGTGCTGCTGAAATCTGGAGAAAGGACACTTTCCATCAAATGCATGCAAGGTTGAGCACTCTTGCATATGGCGGCCCAGTGATTCTTTGCATCCCTCCAAAGGCGGTGAAGGAGGAATGAGACCTGGTGGCCTCTGGCTCCACTCAGCAGATCCACCTGGGCTCTCTAAGGCAGGGGTGATCTTTGTAAAGAGCTGGCTCCCTTGTCGGCACGGCCTCAAGTTACCTGCCACCCAAAGGGGGCCTTGTGGTACAGCATGTGAGCAGCTCGAGTGAGCAGCTCATGAAAGGAAGGAGAGGAATGGAAACAACTAGAAGGAGCAGAGGCTTCTCTCACCCCTTTCTTCGGTCAGAGCCACAGTTGTCAGGAAGCCAAATGACTGATCTTAGAAGGCGTTTTCACACTAGTCCTAGGAGAGAGCCAGGTATATGCTTGCACGTCAAATATTTAGTTTTCAAATATCGCTGCCAGAACACAAAGGCCCCATAATATTGGGGGCCAGTTCCCGTGAACCCAGTGTGGCACAGAGAGTTTCTCAGGCCATTAGTCATGGCTTCAACCCTTCCCACCCATGTCCCATGCTTTTCAACGGGAAAAACACGAATGGACATGTTTCACGCACTCACTCCGCAGACTTTGGCTGGTTTGTGCTTCAAGACCAAATCTCCCCTGTATCACTCCCTCTCCCATCGGCCACTGATTTTCACATGAGCGAAATCCACACACAAACACACATCTGAGCACACTCTACACCCTGCATCAGGGTGGCATTTCTTAGTCTCGTGGCTCCAAGAAATAAAAGCAATGATAATACATTAACATTAAAATTCAGGTTTTCCCCTCCTATTTTGGTAGTAGTTTCCATGAGGTTTTGGTTCTTTCTCTTCACATCTGACAAAACAACCATATTTTCTTCAAAAATGTAATGGAGAAGAAGACTTCAAGTGTTCTAAATACTTTTTCAAAATGTGCGGACCTGCGTGCACACACACGCGCACACACACGTGCGTGCACACACATGATTGGAAGTCTTTTAATAACAATGAAAGATGCATTTCTGACCTAGAAACTCCCTAACGAATCAATACTTTCACTATGAATCAATTAACAAGAAATTTAAAATTAGTTCTGGAACCTGCTCCATTCACTTGCTAAAAAAAGCAAAACGAAACAAAACAAAACAAAACAAAACCCCAAACAAGAATCTAGCTTATTTTGTACGTAGAAATAGATACGCATTAGGTGGTCTGTGACTTACAGGGCCAGCTCCATAGGTCTTTCGTGATGGTGTCCATGCAATTCCCACTGTGGTGTTTGAGTTTCATGAAAATATCACTGGCTTTTTGGTCATAATCCCTTGAAGTCAGAGTTCCCATCATGGCTCAGTGGTTAAGGAATCCGACTAGGAACCATGAGGTTGCGGGTTCGATCCCTGGCCTTGCTCAGGGGGTTAAGGCTCCAGCATTGCCATGAGCTGTGGTGTAGGTCACAGATGCGGTTCGGATCCTAGAAAAAAGAAAAAGACAAAAAAAAAAAAAAATCACTCTAGGTTATAATAGTGTCAGATTTTCTTCGCAATTTTTTCCTATGGTTGAAAACTATATAATGTGAAGTTACACATGAAAGATAACTATAGTAGCAAACAACAGCAAACAAACATAAAAACATAGTGGTTGTACCAGCTTACATTCCCACCAACAGTGCAGGAGGGTTCCCTTTTCTCCACACCCCCTCCAGCATTTGTTATGTGTGGACTTATTAATGATGGCCATTCTGACTGGCGTGAGGTGGTATCTCATGGTAGTTTTGATTTGCATTTCTCTAATAATCAGGGATGGTGAGCATTTTTTCATGTGCTTGTTGGCCATCTGTATATATTCCTTGGAGAAATGTCTATTCAAGTCTTTTGCCCATTTTTCAATTGGGCTGTTGGTTTTTTTGCTGTTGAGTTTTATAAGTTGTTTGTATATTTTAGAGATTAAGCCCTTGTCTGTTGCATCATTTGAAAGTAAGTTCTCCCATTCTGTAAGTTGTCTTTTTGTTTTCTTTTTGGTTTCCTTTGCTGTGCAAAAGCTTTTCAGTTTGATTAGGTCCCATGGGTTTATTTTTGCTTTTATTTCTGTTATTTTGGGAGACTGACCTGAGAAAACATTTGTAAGGTTGATGTCAGAGAATGTTTTGCTTATGTTCTCTTCCAGGAGTTTGATGGTGTCTTGCCTTAACCAGTATGGAGAACGGTATGGAGGCATCTTAGAAAACTATACATAGAACTACCATATGACCCAGCAATTCCACCCTTGGGCATATATCTGGACAAAACTTTCCTTGAAAAAGACACATGCACCCGCATGTTCATTGCAGCACTATTCACAATAGCCAAGATATGGAAACAAACTAAATGGCCATCACAGATGATTGGATTAGGAAGATGTGGTATGGAATACTACTCAGCCATAAAAAAGAATGAAAGAATCAACATGGATGAAACTAGAGACTCTCATCCTGAGTGAAGTAAGTCAGAAAGAAAAAGAGAACTACCATATGATATCACTTATATCTGGAATCTAATAGATGGCACAAATGAACCTTTTCACAGAAAGGAAAATCATGGACTTGGAGAATAGCCTTGTGGTTACCAAGGGGGAGGGGGAGGGAGTTGGATGGATTGGGAACTTGGGGTTAATAGGTGCACACCATTGCCTCGGAATGGATTAGCAATGCGATCCTGCTGTGTAGCACTGGGAACTATGTCTAGTCATTTATGATGGAGCATGATAATGTGAGAAAAAAGAATGTATACGTGCATGTGTAACTGGGTCACCATGCTGTGCAGTAGAAAACTGACAGAACACGGCAAACCAGCTAAAATGGAAAAAAAATAAAAGTCATTATATAAAATAAATAAATAAATAAACGTACCTATTAACACAGCAAAAAACAGAAAACAAAAAAAAACACCATAAAAACATAGTGTGAGAAGGCATTCTTCATTTCTGGGATCTGGAATATACATGATGTTTAGTTATATGTTTTTTTGAACCATTTAACTGAACAGTCATTTTCTATAAAAGAAAACATCAACATATAGATGGTATGGTGGTGGTATAGGGAATTAAATGACAATTTTGACATATGACAAAGTCCTTTTGTTTGTTTATTTTCGGTTTTTGTGTTTTTTTTTTTTTTTTTTTTTTTTTTGGTTCTCAACAGAACAGATGTCTTAACTTTAAGAAAGCCTTTTCTTCTGCTTGTTGTTGGATTCCAAGAGCCATAATCAACCCCCTTGGGGGTTTCTGCGTAGTGCGCGATAGCCTGGTTATACTTCTGGAGCAGGTCCCAGCGAACTGGAATCGTTCCCGGTCTGTAATCATTGAAGAAGAGGCTCTTTTCTTGTATCAGATTTCTGTAGCTTGCTTTGAGTTTATTTTTAAGGATTGGAAGCAGCCCTTAGCTCTTATATCAGTGGAGATGACAAAACCAGGGCTCTTCCTGGATGGTAGCAGAATTCTTTCATTGACAATGAACTTTTGGAGCGCCACCCAGAGGCCAGGGGCTGCTTTGCAGCACAACACTCCAGACCAGAGTGTGAACTTTGTAGTTAGTCCTGCTAAGCCCTCAAGAGCTCACAGCTAGGATGAATTCCAGTCTGGTTTGTATGGCCCCAGCTCTTGGGTGCTTTTCCATCGTCTCGGATTGCCTCTCTAAGGAGCTAGCCTACTCCCTAAGCTGAAGGTGTGCTCCTGGCCCCAGCATCGTCTCTGTAAAGCACAGCAGTCTAGTGCTTTGGTTGGGAGGATGGCTTTCCCCATTCAGGTTCAAATTCCAACTCGGCAGCTTCCTCACTTGGCAAATCACGGAAGTTCTCCGTGCTGCAGTTTTACATCAGGAAAATGGGGAGATGATAATAATACTGTCTACGCCATAAGATGCTAGAAGATTCAATAACTAATACTTGCTAAGCATTTAGAACACTGCCTGCTAGGCAGTAATTTTTTAATTTTTATTTATTTATTTTTTAATAAATATCAGCTGGAGTTCCCATCATGGCTCAGTGGTTAGAGAATCCGACTAGGAACCATGAGGTTGTGGGTTCGATCCCTGCCCTTGCTCAGTGGGTGAAGGATCTGGCGATGCCCTGAGCTGTGGTGTAGGTTGCAGATGCGGCTCGGATCCCACGTGGCTGTGGCTCTAACGTAGGCCAGCGGCTACAGCTCTGATTCAACCCCTAGCCTGGAAACCTCCATATGCCGCGGGAGCGGCCCAAGAAATGGCAAAATAAATAAATAAATAAATAAAAATTAGCTGTTATTATTGTAGCTTCCATTTTATTTCTTTCATGGCATATATTGAAGTAGTGGCAGGGGAAGTGGAGGTGATGGGAAAATGATTTTTCACACGCAGAAGTAAGGCCATGGCGCAGCGTACACGTCTTGACCTCTTGGGTTGTTCAAGCACCTGCAGAATGAATTAGATGGGGGCTCATCCTACCACAGTTTGGAGCCAGGATGAGGCCCTCTCCAATGGCTGAGCCACAGAATATCCTTCTGGGGGTACAGCACTGAGGAGATGAACTTGGACTTCTGGCTGTTTCTGCAGATTCTGTGTGCAACAAGAGCTGGGGAATAAATAAAACTCAACTAGGCTTTTCAGAAGGATGTCATAGATTCTTCCTTCTTAAAAAAGCATCAATTTTAAAAAGTGCCACTTTATTTTTTATTTTATATTGTTTTGGTTTTGTTTTTTAGAGCTATACTCATGGCATATGGAAGTTCCCAGGCTAGGGGTCGAATCGGAGCTGCAGCTGCCGGCCTACGCCACAGCCACAGCAACACCAGATCTGAGCCTTGTCTGTGACCTGCACCACAACTCATGTCAATGCCGGGTCCCTGACCCACTGAGCAAAGTCAGGGATCAAACCCGCATCCTCATGGATACTAGTTAATTTTGTTTCTGCTGCGCCACAGTGGGAACTCCAAAAGAAGTACTGCTTTTATATTTTTGGGGTAAAGCATCTTTTTAAAATTCCCTTTGTGTGCCCTCCTTGGATTCCAGCCATGCAGAAGCATTGTGTATCCCTTTTTAAACCCCAATTTTTGCAATTTGTTTGGCTCTCATTTGTTTTGACTCCCTGTTCTGGTAAGCCAAAACATCATTGCAGTTCCAAGGTGAATACAATGTACGAATGCGTTCAGCTTTTGAAAATCCACCATCAAAATGCTGGTGGGGATGTTTCGCCTGGTTCAATAGGCCATAGCTCTTCTGCCTGGCTGCAGCCAGGATAAAGAACTAGCACCTGCTCTGGCTATCCTGGAAGCCTTTGGGGAATGGCCGTTTATCTTTCTTTGCATTTCCATAGGGCCAAGCACCTGCAAAATTCCTGGTAAAAACCTCTGTGCTTTGTTAAGTACATGCTTGTTGAATGCATGCATAAAAACAACTGTCTTTTTCTATCTTTCCCTCCTTGCACAGCCATGAGAGGTTCTCTGTGCTCTGCTGTTCTCTTTCTAATCCAAGCTCAGGGTCAGGTCCTGGCTGGCTGGCTGTTCACCACGGTATAACCCAATGTATAGCTTCATGAGGAGTGAAATTTAGGACAAACCCCCCCACAAAACTCTGGGGACTAACACAGAGCTTCCGATGTGTTGTTCTGACAAGAAGGTCCAGGCCAAACAACCAGCTTTGTGTTCGGCTGAGTAGGGACCCCTGCCCCCACCCCCACCCACCCCTCCAAGATGCCCAGTCCTAATTCTCGGAGCTGTGACTGTATCACCCTCACATGATAAAAGAAACTTTGCAGATGTGATTAAGACTCTTGAGATGGGAGGATTATCCTGGACTATCCAGGAGGACTCAATGAAATCAAAAGAATATTTGTAAAAAAGGGAGCAGGGGAGTTCCTGCTGTGGCAAAGCAGAAAGGAACCCAACTAGTATTCCTGAGGATGTGGGATCAATTCCGGGTCTTGCTCAGGGGGTTAAGGATCCGGCATTGGTGTAGGTTGCAGATGTGGCTCAGATCCTGTGTTGCTGTGGCTGTGGTGTAGGCTGGCAGCTACAGCTCTGATTCGACTCCTAGCCTGTGTATGCTGCCCACCCCCCCAACCCCCGAAATTTTTTTTTTTAAGGGGAAGCAGGAAGGTATAAATTAGAGAAAGAACAGAAGATGTCAAGCTGCTGGCTTTGAACACAGAGGGAGGCAACCATGAGGCAAGGCAGGCAACCTCTTGAAGCTAGAAAGGCAAGGGAGCAGGTTTTTCTCAGGGCCTCTAGAGTCAGTGCAATTATGCTTATCCATTTTTGGATTTCTGAACTCCAGAGGAGTAAATTTACTAACTCTGTGGTTTTTTTAAGCCACTGTGTTGGTGGTAATTTGTTACAGCAGCAATAAATAATGAATACAAACATCTATATGTCCCATCATTTCATAATGGTAAGTTTTTTTGTTTGGTTTTGTTTTTTTGTGTGTGTTTGTTGTTTTTGTTTGTTTGTTTGTTTGTTTGTTTTTGTCTTTTTGGGCTGCAACTGTGGCATATGGAGGTTCCCAGGCTAGGGGTTGAATCGGAGCTGCCGTGGCCAGTCCACACCACAGCCACAGCAACTCGGGATCCCTGCCATGTCTGCAACCTATACCACAACTCACAGCAATGCTGGATCTCCAGCCCACTGATGGAAGCCAAGGATCAAACTCGAATCCTCATGGATACTGGTCAGATTCATTTCCACTGAGCCCAAACGGGAACTCCCAAGATTTTTTTTTTTTTTTTAATGCCCTCACCTGCAGCATATGGAAGTTTCCAAGGCTAGGGGTCAAATTGAAGCCACAGCTGCCGGCCTACACCACAGCCACTGCAATGCGGGATCCAAGCTGCATCTATGACCTACATTGCAGCTTGTAGCAATGCTGGATCCTAAACCCACTGAGTGAGGCCAGGGGTTGAACCCACATCCTCAGGGATACTAGTCAGGTTCTTAACCTGCTGAGCCACAATGGGAACTCCAGTAAGATATTTTGGATGGCAAAAATATAGGGAGGAGTGGACCCACCCCCCCACCCCTTCAGAAAGCACAGTGGCAACTCTGCACGGTATACAGGCAGGTGCTTGTATGTACATGACGTTACCAAAGGCATGAGACAGTTGTGATTTCTTGTTCTGAAAACAACAGAGGAAAAACCGGAGTCCTTGTCCCTTTGCTACCAAATAAATGTCAATCCAAGAGAAGGATCAGCCCCCTCTACACAGTGAGGATTCCTGGAGCAAAGCCCCTCCAGGCCTCCCCTCCCAGAGACGGCAGAACTCTTCTCTCCGTGTGTTCCACTGGCTTCCAGAAACTGGCTCAGTCCACTAGCTGGAGAATCTGACTTGGTTTGTCAAAGTGGAATTGACCTAGATAAGTCCTGTAAGTTTAAGTCTAAATGAAATCTATTAAGCCTATATAGGTTTTATTCCAATACCTTCAGAGTCCATGAATAAGAGGCAAATGTCTAGACTAGCTTTGTAGGAACCCACTACTTTCAGAGTCTTTTCAATTCTTTCTTTAGAGAGCTATATTTCTCTCTGGCACTCATCCTTTTTAACAGGATTTAATAACAGGGCCTGACCTCATTGCTATATTCCTTGGAAAGCTCCTTTCCTAACCATATCCTTTCACTGGGAGGCAGTAAGAGTTTGATCAGCTTAATGAGCCCAATTTTCCCTGGCAGCTCCTTGCACTGTGAGGAGAAAGGAGAGGGAGGCTATTTTCTGGGGCAAAAGTGAGAGAAGGCTCATTCTTGTGGCCGAAAAGAACCTCCTCTCTGGAGTTCCCTGGTGGCTCAGAGGGTTAAGGATCTGGCATTGTCACTGCCATGGCACGGGTTTGATTCCCAGCCCAGGAACTTCTGCATGCGCAGACTCAGCAAAGAGGAAAGAAAAGAACATTCTTTTTTAGAATAGAAAATTAGTTTCCTCTCAACCCAGCATGACCCAAGGTGGCTCTGCACTGATTTCCCCGGAGTGCAAGTAAGGACCCACCAATAGCCACGCTAAGAGCTGCAAAGTCATGGCGACACACTGCGGTCGTGACCTTGAGCTTTGCAGTCAGACAGACCTGGGTTCAAGTCCTGACTCTGCCTCTTCTGAGCTGCATGTTATGGGATAAAATCACTTGGCCCTTCGAAGCTTTGGTTTCTTTATCTGGGGGTGTGTAGGCAGTTCGTATCTCCTGGTGAAAGCGACGTGGGATAATGAATGAAAGGCACTGAGCCTAGCGCTTTATCGCAGTGGATAATAATTATTCAATAGATACCGTTGTCATATGTCCTAGGTATCAGTTACAGAAATTTTAGGGTTTATTGGATGATTAATATTCTCTGTATGCATTTCCTTCCCTCCCTTGATTCCATTAGGATGCAGTTTTAATGCGAGAAAGAGTTTGCTCCTAATGGATGCTCTCTGATAACTCAAGTCTCTCCGGGATGGAGCATTGGATAGAAAGGGTGATGGGGGCTTAGCTGCTTGTTCAACCCTTGCCTTAGAATCCATGTGCTGTGTCCGTGGAAATCCCCCTTATGCCTGCGAAACCTCCACACGTCAAAATTTATTTCCAGCCACATTCTTTTCTGCGTCTCCTCTTATCCTTCTGACCCCCTGAGGGGACACGAACATCACGGATTTCTTTTTCTCAAGCTTTACTTGGCCCGGAGGGGGCTGGGGGGCTTTTGTCTTTTCCAAGCTTGGTGCCTGCCCCGAACTGCAGCTTTTGAACGAAAAGGGCGAATGCACAGTGGACTCACTGATTTCCCGCTCCCCATGTGCCTCTTTGGGCCTGGCTGTCAGCTCTCCCCTAGGCTCACGGGTTCTGTTCTTCAGTCAGGCAACTTTCGGCCCATACCACCCAGCACCCCCTACCAACAAAGGCCGTGTGCCTGTTAGTCTACTTTAGATCAGGCTTGTGCCATTTTATTTTATATTTTATTTTTTTTAAAGCCTTTATTTTATTATTTATTGATGTATTCGTATTTTCTTGTCTTTTTAGGGCTGTGTATTTTATATTATATATATTTTTAAAGTCTTTATTTTATTACTTATTTTATTTATTTATTTTTTTTTGTCTTTTTAGGGCTGTACCCGTGACATATGGAGGTTCCCAGGCTAGGGGTCAAATCAGAGCTGTAGTCGCCAGCCTAGGCCACAGCCACAGCCACACCAGATCCAAGCCTTGTCTGCGACCTACACCACAGCTCATAGCACTGCAGGATCCTTAACCCACAGATCGAGGCCAGGGGTCAATCCTGCATCCTCATGGATACTAGTTGGGTTTATCAACTGCTGAGCCATGACGGCAACTCCAATTTTATGTGTTGTTTTTTTTTTTTTAATTTTTTTAAATTATAGTTGATTTATAGTGTTCTGTCAATTTCAACTATATAGCAAATAACCCAGTCACACACATATATAGACATTTTTCTCATATTATCCTCCATCATGTTCCATCATAAGTGACTAGATATAGTTCCCTGTGCTCTTCAGCAGGATCTCATTGCTTATCCACTCCGAATGCAATAGTTTGCATCTAGTAACCCCAAACTCCCAGTCCATCCCACTCCCTCTCCCTCCCCCTTGGCAACCACAAGTCTGTTCTCTATGTCCATGAGTCTGTTTCTGTTTTGTAGATAGATTCATTTGTGCCCTATTTTAGATTTTACATATAAGTGATATCAAATGGTATTTGTCTTTCTCTTTCTGACTTACTTCACTTAGTATGAGAATCTCTAGTTTCATCCATGTTGCTGCAAATGGCATTGTTTCGTTCTTTTTTATGGCTGAGTAGTATTCCATTGTATATATGTACTGCTTCTTCTTAATCCACTCATCTGTTGATGGACATTTATGCTGTTTCCATGTCTTGGCTATTGTGAACAGTGCTGCTGTGAACATATGAATGCCTATATATTTTTAACTGTAGTTTTGTCTGGATAAATGCCCAGGAGGGGTCGCTGGATCATATGGTAGTTTTATGTTCAGTTTTCTTTTCATTTTCTCTTCATGGCCACACCTGCGGTATATGGAAGTTCCCAGGCTAGGGGTTGAATCAGAGCTACAGTTTCTGGCCTACACCATAGCCACAGCAACACGAGACCCAAGCTTCATCTGTGACCTACACCATAGCTCATGGCAACGCTCGATCCTTAACCCACTGTGTGAGACCAGAGATGGAACGCATGACCTCATGGATCCTAGTTCGTTACTGCTGAGCCAGGATGGGAACTCCTATATTCAGTTTTCTGAGGAACCTCCATCCTATTTTCCATAGTGGTTGTACCAATTTACATTCCCACCAACAGTGTAGGAGGGCTCCCTTTTCCCTACACCCTCTCTAAAATTTCTTATCCGTAGACTTATTAATGATGGCCATTCTGACTGATGTGAAGTGGTACCTCATGGTAGGCCTGTGCCATTTAGTGGAGAGCCTAAGAGTATCTTTTGTAGCAGAAATCTGTGTGTAAGAAATTGCTTTGGGGAGTCCAACCTGTTCCAAGTTGAATTCATTATCCCCCTCATACTTTTATGTTTCATGGATCAATGACTACACAAACAAATTGACAGCTGGGCATTATCCTTTTTAGAAAAACAATTTTTATAGTTGATTTACAATGTCCTTTTCTGCTATGCAGCAAAGGGTCCCAGTTTTATATATCCAATCTCTTGTGATAGAATGAGGAAATCAAAAGGGATATTAAAAAAATACCTCGAGACAAATGGCAATGAAAACACAACCATTCAAAATCTATGGGATGCTGCAAAAGCAGTTCTTAGAAGGATGTTCATAGCAATACAGGCCTTCCTCAAAAAAAAAAAAAAAAAAAAAAGAAAAATCTCAAATCAACGACTTAATCTACCACCTAAAAGAATCTGAAAAAGAAGAAGAAAAAAAAAAAAACAAAACAAAACCCTAAAGTCAGCAGATGGAAGAAAACCATAAAGTTCAGAGAAGAAATAAATAAAACAGAGATTCAAAAAATCATGGGCATTATTCTGTATTCTCTTCTTTCTCTTACGCCTACAGCTGCTCAGTCTTTAAATTCTGTTGCATCTCACTCTACAATTCTCTGTGACTTAATTCTCTCCCCTTTGCCACCAGCATTGCTCTAGTCCGGGCCATTTTATCTGTCACTGAATCACTGCAATGCTTTTGGACTGGCCTTTCTGCCTCTAGTCCTCCCTGATAGATTGTAGCAAAGGCATCTTTCTGAAGCACACATCTGATCATCAATGACCCCTTGTCATCATCAGAATAAACTCCATGCTTTCCAGTGGGGCTTAACATTAATACGGGGTAACAGGGAGGACACTGGAGTCAAGCCCTTTGGTTCAAAAAATCACTCCATCACTTACTACTGTGTTACCTTGAGACAGTTGCTTTGCCTTCCTGGGTCCCAGTGATCTTGTCTGTAACACAGGGATAATGATGCTAACTCCGAGGATTGTTGCAAAATTTAAGTAATATAGGCACAGCACTTCGAACAGTCCCCAACATGTAACAAACCCTCTGAAATGTTAACTTCTACAACGGTTACCCAATTCATTACTGGTGCTGACAGCCAGCTGCAGGTCCAGTTGGTGATCTGGGAGAGGCTCGCGTGGCCTGGAAGTCCAGCTTTCTTCTCTTCTACGTCTGCCATGAAAATGGGACTAAAAGCTACTGAAGAATACCATCATTGTGGAGTTCCCATCGTGGCACAGTGGAAATGAATCTGACTAGGAACCATGAGGTTGCGGGTTCGATCCCTGGCCTTGCTCAGTGGGTTAAGGATCCGGCATTGCTGTGAGCTGTGGTGTAGGTCACAGATGTGGCTCGGATCTGGTGTTGCTGAGGCTGTGGCTGTGGCCAGCAGCTGTAGCTCTGATTTGAGCCCTAGCCCAGGAACCTCCATATGCCAAGGATGCGGCCCTTAGAAAAAAAAAAAAAGGCCATCATTTTGGAATTTGGTAGCAGTATTTGGTATCAGACAGCCTCCCATGGGCTGGAGGTACTCAGCTTGCCTCAGAAACATCCATGGCTGGAGTGTCCATCGTGGCTCAGTGGTAATGAGCCTGACAAGTATCCATGAGGTCGAGGGTTTGATCCCTGGCCTCGCTCAGGGATCCATCATTGCTGTGAGCTGTGGTGTAGGTCACAGACATGCCTCAGATCCTGCATTGCTGTGGCTGTGGTGTAGGTCAGCAGCTGCAGTTCCAATTCATCCCCTGGCCTGAGAACTTCCACATGCTGCAGGTGTAGCCCTAAAAAGCAAAAAACAAAAACCAAAAAACCCCAAAAAAATCCACTGCCAAGAGAAAGCACTTGCCTTCAGAATAGCCCACGTTCAATTCCTGCTAGTTGCCAATATTACACAGTACTTGTATTTCATCATGTCAGATATCAAAGGTAAATTACTGTTTCTATGGCAAAAAAAAAAAAAAACTGTCATTACAAGATAATTATTTGTGCTGATTCCGCAGCACAGACAGATGATTAGTACTCTGGGTAGAGCAATTTTCCTGTGTTTATCTTTTTCTGTATATGTTTATGAAATACACCTACATGCATACAGCAAAGAGTTTTTTATATATGGGTTTTTAAAAAAAAATCCATTTTACCTAGATGTCGGAAATATTCAATTCTTCTTTTCAGAAACCCTCGATAATTCCATTTTGCCTATAGAATGATGGGATTGTATGACATCCCCCAGCATTTGGAGGCAAAGCGAGAAGAAGGAGAGGAGGGGGGGAGGGGAGAGGAGCAGGGGGAGGGGAAAGGGTGGAGAAGGAGGAGGGGGAGAGCGGGAGGGGAAGGAGATGGAGGAGGAGGAAAAGATGGAAGGAGAGTTTGAAAAGAGGGAGGAGGGTGTTTTTCCAAAGAAATACATTTTATGGGCATCTAAAACCAAAATGCACCCCATACAGAAATGCACTTTAATATTTATGCTGCTTATTTCTTTTTCATTTACCATTTTATGAGGAGCAAAATCACAAATGCTTACTTTGGAGAAACAGAAACCATAGACCAGCTTTTATAAAATCACTTTAAACGTCGCCGTGTTGTGCTTCTCAAATATTTAGAGGCAGTCTCTGCATAAAATGTCACAGCTTTGTCTATGACCTTAAAAGTGTGCTGCAGGCGTTCCCATTGCGGCGCTGCAGAAACAAATCCGACTAGTATCCTTGGGGCTGTGGGTTCGATCCCTGGGCTCAGTCAGTGGGTTAAGGATCCGGCGTTGCCATGAGCTGTGGAGTAGGTCGCAGATGCCGCTCGGATCCAGCATTGCTGTGGCTGTGGTGTAGGCGGGCAGCTGCAGCTCTGATTCGCACCCTATCCTGGGAACCTCCAGAGGCCATGCCTGCGGTCCTAAAAAGAAAAAAATTTTTTTTTTGCTGCAGCTTAAAGATATGGATGAGCTATCCCCTCACTTGCTATTTTGAAATACATCTATTACCCCATCTGACAGAACAGAGTAATGATAAAGTATAAAAAAGAAAATTCAAAAGATGTTGCCAAGCTCAAAAAAATACTCTCTGGAACAAAACCAAAAGAGACACTTCAATAGATATGGCGAATTGCAGACTGGCTACCATCAGAATACTGGGACATTGGACGATAGTATGAAAGAATCTGCTCCAAAAAGAGAAGAAGCAGATAAAGAGATTCAAAGATATGAAAAAGATGGAAAAAATACAGCTGGTAGACCAACAGTTTTCAATATATTTCTAAGAGGAACTCCAGAGGAAGAAACTGGATACAATGCCAAGAGAGCAATATTTTAAGAGATAGTATCTGGCATCTTTCCAGAATTGAAGGAAGACATGGTTTCTCAAAAGAAATATTCACCCTAAAGTATGAGCAGAATTAACACAAATGACTCATATTGTGCTGGGTGGAACTGTATCCCCAAAGAGCTATATTGACATTCTAACCCCTGGTACCTGGGACTATATTTCTGAGGATAGGGTCTTTGCCGATGTAGTCAAGCTAAGATGAAATCAGACTAGGTTAGAGTGGACTGTGATCCAGTAACAATTGTTTGTTTTCAAGAATTAACTAATTTTTATTTTAAAAGTGTATGTATGTATGTATGTATGTATTTTTAGGGTCGCACCTGCAGCATAAGGAAGTTCCCAGGCTAGGGGTGTAATTGGAGCTGCAGCTGCCAGCCTATGCCGCAGCCACAGCAACTCCAGATCCAAGCTCTATCTGTGACCTACACCACAGGTCCCGGCAACGCCAGTTCCTTAACCTACTGAACAAGGCCAGGGATCAATCCCACAGCCTCATGGATGCCAGTCAGGTTTGTTACCGCTGAGCCACCACGGGAACTCCAAGAATTAATTAATGCCTTAATTTTTAAATTATGTTTATTTTACTTACAATATTATATTAGGTTCAGGTGTACAACTTAGTGATTCAATAGTTTTATACATTATAAAATCATCTTTACAATAAATCTAGACGTGCCGCCATACAAAGTTATTGCACCATCATTAATAATATTTCCTGTCTTGCACATTATACTCACATAGTGTTTATTTTATAACTGGAAGTTTGTGCCTTTTCTTGTCCCTCATTTATTTTATTCGTCTTCCCACCCCCCTCCCCTCCAGCAACCACCAATTTGTTCTCT
This sequence comes from Sus scrofa, assembly GCF_054392235.1. Classification (NCBI taxonomy): domain Eukaryota; kingdom Metazoa; phylum Chordata; class Mammalia; order Artiodactyla; family Suidae; genus Sus; species Sus scrofa. The sequence continues at coordinate 25,066,525 of NC_139393.1, read as the reverse complement.
GTATCTATGAGTCTGTTTTGTGTTGTTATGTTTGCTCATTTGTTCTGTTTTTTAGGTTCCACATATAAGTGAAATTGTATGATATGGTATTTCTCTGATTTATTTCACTTGGTATAATACCTCTCGGTCTATCCATGTTTCAGGGCAAGATTTCATTCTTTTTATGGCTAAGTAGTATTCCAGGAATATGTGTGTGTGTGTGTGTGTGTGTGTACACAAATTATTTCAATACTGAGCTATTTTAAATAATGCTGTAGTGGACATAAGGCTGCATATATCTGGAAAATTAGAGTTTTTCTTTTCTTTGGGAGAATACCCAGGATTTGAATTGCTGGATAGTACGGTAGCTTGATTTTTCATTTTTTGAGGAAACTCAATTCTGTTTTCATAGTGGCTATACTATTGTGCTTTCCCACCAACACTGGGAACCCAAAGCTTCCCTTTTCTCTGCATCCCTGCCAACACTTGTTATTTGCTGTCTGTTTGACAATAACCGTTCTGACAGGTGTGAGGTGATATCTTACTGTGGTTTGGATTTGCATTTCTCTGAGGATTGACAATATTGACATTTTTTCATGTGTCTGTTGCCTTACTGTTGTCTTCTTTGATAGAATATCTACTCAGGTCCTCTGGGCATTTTTTAATTGGGCTGTTTGCTTTTTTTATGTCGAGTTTGTGAGTTCTTTGCATATTTTGGATGTTAACCATTTATCAGACATATCATTTGCAAATATCTACTCCCCTTAAATAGACCGCTTTGTCATTTCATTGATATTTTCCTTGGCTGTGCAAAAGCTTTTTAGTTTGATGTAGTCCCATTTGTTTATATTTGCTTTTGTTTTCCTTGCCTGAGGAGACATCCAAAAAAAAAAAAAAATGCTTAGACTGATGTCAGAGAGTATACTGCCTATGTTTTCTTCTAGGAATTTTATGGTTTCAGGTTTTACTTTAATCCGTTTTGAGTTTATTTTTGTCTATGGTGTGAGAAAGTAATCCAGTTTGATTCTTTTGCATTTAGCTGTCTAGTTTCCTCGACACCATTTATTTAAGAGGCTGACCTCTCCCCATTTTATATTTTTGTCTCCTTTGTTTCAGATTAATTTACCACATAAGTGTGGGTTTGTTTCTAGGCTCTATTCTGTTCCATTGATCTATGTGTCTGTTTTTTGTGCCACTACCATACTGTTTTGATTACTGTAGCTTTGCAGTATAGTTTGAAATCAGGGAATATGATACCTCCAGTCATTCTCACTCCTTGAGAAGAACCTCTGCAATTATAATTATCCTCCCATTGGTGGGTCACCCCCCCACCAGGGTTATGTGTCTCGACTATGCCATATGTCTGTCCCTCTTACCCAGCCCTTTGTAGTTCCTTCTTTAGTTGTTTTTTTTTTTTTTTTTTTCTATTCTCTATTTTATTATCTTTGCTCTCATCTTTACTACTTCCTTCCTTCAGCTAGATTTAGTTTCAGTGGTTAGTTCTTTTTCTAATTTGTTGAAGTATAAAACTAGTTTATTAAGATCTTTCCTCTTCTTCTCCTCTTTCTCCTCTTCCTCCTCCTTGGCTGTGCCCACGGCAAGCAGAAGTTTCTGGGCCTGGGACTGAACCCACACCACACAGTGACAATGCTGAATGCATAACCACTAGGCCACCAGGGAACTCCCTATGATTTTCTTCTTTTTAAATGTATGCATCTACAGCTATAAAATTCCTTCTTCACATTGCTTTTGCTGTATTTCATAGGTTCATCCTCATTTGTCTCAAGATATTTCTAATTTCTCTTGTGAGTTCTTTTTCGATCCATTGGCTGTTTAAGAGTATGTTGTTCAGTTCCATGTACTTGTGAATTTTCTACTTACCCTTCTGCTTTTGATTTCTAGTTTTATTTCATTGTGATGGGAAAACATACCTTGTATAATTTCAATCTTTTAAAAAATTTATAGAGACATTTTGTGGCTATATTTTTCAGTAAGGACAGCTGAATTACTTTTAGGTGCTACACATGAAAATTCAAGTTATAGCTGAGCAGTAAATGGTGAATCTGGTAAGTATTATCTAACCATGAATCACATACACATTTCCCAAGTTAAGTCATCTATTTTACAACATTTTCCCCACGAAAATAATGTATGAGGCTTATGCTCATAGCCTCGTAAAGTTATGTACTGGTCAGATTGGCCTCGTGGTCATTTAATGTGGCCCTTTACATTGCAGATGAAGAAACCTGGAGTTTTTTCTTTGCCCTTCCCACGGAGTGAGTCTCAAAGGAACATGAATTGATTATAGGGTATAGCTTGTGTTGTAACACACTGATGATGCCTTTGAGGCCATTCACTGATGTCCTCACCTGTGACACATGAAGCTAAGTATCTGAAGGTATCACTGGAGGTTTAAAATGTTTACATAACCAAGAATTCAGAACTTAAAAAAAAATACATTGATTTTTTTTTTAAAAGAGCCGTTCTAGGTTCACATAAAAATTGATCAGAAAGTTGGAAGAGTTTCCATATACCCTCCACCCCTCCTGCAGCCTCCTCCAACTACAAATATCCCCCATCAGCCTGATGAGGGGAATGTTATGTGTGAGCTTTGTTTTTTCACTCTGCAAATATTTGTTTCACTCCTTGTGTGTATTTGTATGTTCTAGATGTTGGTAGGTACACATGCATAATGCATACATATATTTATATACTCACACAGTATTTTCCTTGAATATATGCTTTTTTTGTTGTTCTTGGCCACCCAACGGCATATGGAGTTCCCAGGCCAGGAATCAGATCTGAGGTAGGGGTGACCTAAGCCGCAGCTGCAGCAACACCGGATCCTTCACCCACTGTGCTGGGCTGGGGATTAAATCTGCATTCCAGTGCTCCCACGAAGCTGCCGATCCCATTGCACCACAGCAGGAACTCCCTTCATAATGTTTTCATAGTGGTTACACCACTTTATAATCCTCTTAATAGTGTACAAGGGTTTCCATTTCTCCATCCCTTTGCCAATATTTGTTACTTTCTGTTCTTACTATTTTTTCTTTATAGCAGCTGTCCTAATGAGTGTAAGTTCTATTAAGTTAAAACTTTTGATTCTATTACAGACTACTCTTTTGTGATTGAACTTTCATGAATGCGGACTGTCTGTTGTAGTAGGGTTAACTGCCAACTTCCTATATTGGGTTGGTTCTTTTTTTTTTTTTTTTTTTTGTCTTTTTGCTTCTATATTGGGTTGGAACAAAAATTCTACAAAATATTGGGAAAAACTGACAAGTTACCTAGACAAGATAAAGACCCTTGTAAGATACTGTGTGTCCATGAATTATTCCTGAAAAGTCAAAATGGAACTGGGCTGGAGTTCCCGTCGTGGCTCAGTGGTTAACGAATCAGACTAGGAACCATGAGGTTGCAGGTTCGATCCATGGCCTTGCTCAGTGGGTTAAGGATCCTGTGTTGCCGTGAGCTGTGGTGTAGGTTGCAGATGTGGCTCAGATCCCGTGTTGCTGTGGCTCTGGTGTAGGCCGGTGGCTAGAGCTCAGATTGGACCCCTAGCCTGGGAACCTCCATTTGCCATGGGAGTGGCCCAATAAATGGCAAAAAGCCAAAAATAAAAATAAAAAAGAAATGGAACTGGGTTTGTATAAAAATGAATATGTGGTGCAAAATATAAAATTTTAGAATTCCTGATGTTCCAGTGCAGATTATTATTAGAATGAGGAATGAATGACTTTATAGAAAATATTTGCAGAATGAAAAGCTTCTGAATCACACCTATTTCAGACAATAAAACAAAAACAATAATTTGGGGGGGGGGGTCTTTTTAGGGCTGCTCCAGTGGCATATGGAAGTTCCCAGGCTAGAGGTCGAATCGGAGCTAGAGCTGCTGGCCTACACCACAGGCACAACACCACCAGATCCAAGCCACAGCTGTTACCTACACTGCAGCTCCTGGCAATGCTGGATCCTTAACCCACTGAGCAAGGCCAGGGATTGAACACACATCCTCATGGATACTAACTGGATTTCTTAATCTGCTGAGCCTCAACAGGAACTCCAGAAAGAAGACTTCTTTTAGCCATAGAATGGTGTCAGTATTATAGCATGAAGGGAATGAGAAGAGATGCAAAATACAAACAAGGAAACGGTTTTGAATAGAACAAATCAGAATAACTAAGATTTATTGAGGACTTACCGGATTCCAAACATAGAGAGTTTATACGCACTCAGTTATGACAAAATATCTAGGCGATCGGTACGACTATGGCTCCCCATATTACGAATGAGTCTCAGAGAAGTTAAGTAAAGAAGCTGGGATGCAGTGTTCTGAAGAGGTGGACTAGCATTCAAGCCCAGATTACCCAACCCCAGAGGCACCCTGCCTAACTAACTACCATGAGGTAGGTATTAAACACATGTGTTTCTCTATAGGCGTCAAAGGCTAAAGGATGAGCAGAATGTCATTGTCTTTATGTACAGGAAGAGTTAGAATTTTCTTCCTTTAAGAGGAAGGGCCAGAGGGTATTGAAGAGGGAGGAATTCAGATAAACTCTTGTTACACATTATTTCTGGAGAAGAGTGGTACTGGTCAGTGGCCCAAGAGTTGGGACTTTCCTTAACACGCTCCCCTCTATATCCCACTATATCCCATCGGAGAGAGACCAGGTGTTCTCTTAATCCTCGGTCCTGAGGTTGGGTCCTGCACAGGGACATAAAAATACAAACACGTGTCTCAGGGGAAAAAGGGCTGTCTAATGGGGAAAGCTTGGAATGCTTTCCAAATCCCACTGAGCAGAACTCAATGGTTTAAAATAAGGAGTTATTTTTCGAGAGTGTGGAGGGTAGTCTGGCAGCCTTGGAGTCCAGATTTCATTGCCTGACTGTATGACTTTGGGCAAGCTCTGTACCCATATATGCCTTATATAGCTTCCTGTGCCTTAATTATCCTCATGGGTAAAACAAGGACAATTAATTGCAAGATGCCTCATAAGGTAGTTGGAAAATTGAGTCAATACACATAAAGCCCATAGTACGGTGCCTGGAATATAATTAGTGTTATTTGACTTTACCTGATGACTCAGAAGGCAGAACTGAGAGCCACAGATAATTATTTCCAGGCAGTGAAACCTAATAGAGTTTGGCTGGATTTAATATGGCTTTGGACTGGTGACTTCTTTCTATCTTTTTTTCCTCCCACTTTTTGAATGGGAATGTCTCTAACTGTTATCCTACGCCTGTCCTCTCTCTGTGTGTAGACAGGAGATAATTTGTTTCTTTAGTTTCATAGGTCCACAGATGGAGAAAAATTATGTCCTTCAAGTTGTACTTAATGGAATATAGCCAGGGCCTCCTTTAGTCTGATCTGGCCTGATTTAGGTGACAAGATTTGGGACTTCTGGACTGATGCAATTTAGGTTGAATTGTATGCTGTAATGGGATGAGATTTTGGAGAGCTTAGGATGGAGTGAGTGTATTTTGCGTGTGATATGGATATGAATCCTGGGGGGCCACAGGGTGTACTGAAGTAGGTAGAAGTTTGGCTCCCTATGATCTCTGCCCCTGGTGTTAGTACCATGGGATGTTGTTATGTGGCAAAATGAACGACGCCGATGTTATTAAGGCGACTAATCAGCTGACCATAAACTAGAGCAATAATCCTGGATTACCCAGGTGGACCTAACGTAATCACATGATCCCTTGAAAACAGAAGAGGAAGCCAGAGAGATTCAAGGTGTGAGAAGGACTCAACCCACAACGACTCGCTTGAAGATAGGTCCACCTGGGGACCACAAGTAAGAAAGGGACTCTGCCAGCTCTGCCAAAAGCGCCCCCCCCCCAAAAAAAAAAGCCCAGAAACTGATTCTCCAGCTAAGAGCCCAAGTTAGACCTGGCGCCTCCAGGTAAGAGTCCAAGCCAAGACTTTGACCTTGTGAGATGCTGAGTCAAGTACCAACCAATCCTGCTGGACTTCGGACCTCCAGAACTGTGTCATGATAAATGAATGTTCTTTGAAGTTGCCAAGTTTGGGGTAACTTTTCATGGTGACAATAGAAAACCAATACACTAGGTGTTGTGTTAAAAGCGGTGGAACATTTTCTTCCACTGAAATATTTGGATCACTGCAGATGCCCGCTGCACATTCCACCCAGGCAACCCCTAAAAGCACGTGCACGGATTCAGACATCAACATCCCACCACTGGAGCTCCCCACCTATCCCAATACTTAGCGCAGAGCCCCCGTGTGCTCTGCTTTGCGTCTCCAGCACTCCCAATGCGTTCAACGAGGGTAGAAACCCTTTTGTCTTTATTTTTGCTCTCCTGGAGCAAAATGATGTGGGCACGAAGTCGGCACTTGCTAAACAGGTTTTTTTCATATGTGTGTGAACTTATCTCTTTTCAATTTGTTTGCTAAATAGTTTTTTTTGGATTAAAAGCTACGTGTGTTTGACAACAAATGTCTCTAGAGAATGATATTAGATATGAAGGGGGCAGAGCAAAGGGCTAGAGACACAGCCGGGGACAAATTGGGGAAAGAAACAATTTGCAAGGACCAAGGAATGTGGCCTTTAATACTTATATAATGACTGTTGGTTTAGAAAAATTTCCTTGATAGATCTCTCCTACCCGCACAGCCAGCAGGATAAGTTTCGGGAAGTAGGCTGACCATTGCATAAGTGGCTTGTGAAATATCACTTAGGAGCACACATTCCCAACAAGTTGAATAAATAGGTTTGTGTGTAGTTTACCCCCCAAGGATGCTTCTCCTGGCTCCCCTGCAGCTGAACCAGAATTGGTGTTTAGTAACCGCGTGGCGACGGGCTTCCCCTGGGAATGCAATGCCCCATCACCGATGCTGCCTCTGAGGACAGGCACTGGAAAATAGCCTGGGTGCAGCCTGATAGAGTGTGGTCACTCCAGACCGTGCGGGGACCTCGGTGCCAACTTCAAGAACCTTGAGATGGCTTGGGAGGTGCAGGCAGGATGCCTGTAGCTCATCGCACCCCCAAAGCCAATCCAGAGACATAGTCTTTGGAGAAGCCATTTAGGAGAGCCAGTCCCAGGGAGCATAAAGGAACTGGGAAAACCATTACAAAAAAATAAAAAATAAAAAAACCCCAAACCCCCAAACTAATTTTTATATAGACTGACTCTGCCTTAAAAACCAATTAAATAAATGCCAGCCCATTCTCTATTCCCAGTGCAATAGTTGCTATTTTGGTTACTGTAGTTGAAAGTAAAAATAATCCCTGCTGTGCTTGAAAAACAGCCACCAGCTACTCTCTTTTCAATGATGCCAAAACACATGAGGTGAATGTAGAAACTGATTTTCTAAGGATGGCAATGGGATTTATCCCCTTTCACTGGTGGTTCCGTGTCATTTGTCATTTCTTGTTCGGTAAGTAGATCAGCATGTGTTTTCAGGGATTTTGGTGCCCCCATTACTGGGGCAGAGAACAGTACCCTATTATCAGGAGTGGTTTTTAGGACTTCAATTCAGGTGGTAAGTTTGGGTCAGCCGTTTCGCCATTCGAGGTCTCAGCTGCTTGCTCTAAGAAAAACAGAGCAAGGCAAATGGGAGATGAGATGGGGGGTGGTTGGAAGTGGTTGCCTTCAAAATGAGCCTCTGGACTTTTCTTCCTTGATCACTTGATGATTTCATCTACTTTTCATGAACTCTGAATTTTATTGGTGGTTTTGGCAAGGAATATGTCCTCTGTACAAGGCAAATGGAGATTTTGTCAAATTTGAGCCTTAAATGATATGGATGGTTGTCTTTAAGAAAAAAAATATAGGGAGTTCCTGCTGTGGCACAGTGGGTTCAGAATCCATCTGCAGCAGCTCAGGTCGCTGTGGAGGTGTGGGTTCAAGCCCCAGCACAACGGGTTAAAGGATCCAGCTGCAGCTGCAGCTCAGATTCAATCCCTGGCCTGGGAACTTCCATATGTTATGGGTGTGGTCATTAAAAAAAAAAAAAAGGAATACAGGAGTTCCCTGGTGGCCTAATGGTTATGAATCCAGCATTGTCACTGTTGTAGCTGGGGTCACTGCTGACGTGGGTTTAATCCCTGGCCTAGGAACTTTTGCTAATAAAAAAGAAGAAGGAAGAAAGAAAGAAAGAAAGAGAAAGAGAGAGAGAGAGAGAAAGAAAGAAAGAAAGAGAGAGAGAAAGAAAGAAAGGAAAGAAAGAGAAAGAAATGAAGGAAGGAAGGGAAAGGAATACATATATATCTACTTTGGCAAATTTTACAAAAAGATGTGATCTTGGGAACAGATCATCCTGTCTCAAGGCCCAAGAAGGGCCCTGTGCCCTGTGCCAGTGAGTGGTCCCTAATCTTAAGCTTCGTTACTTCCCAGTAAATCCATCTCTGCATCTGTGGAAGGTGGGAATCACATTGCTTCTCTGAGGAGCAAGGAGAGTGGCAGGAGCCACAGCCCGTGGTGGTCCAGAAGGACCTTAAGATGAATCCAGGTATTTGACAGATGAGTAACTGGGGAGATGAAGGCTCAGCATTGGAATCGCTTCTCTTCATTTGCCACGCTGGTGTTCCTGTGCTATTTCTCAGGATAACTTGTGCACCCAGAGAAGACAAGAGGGGGTCTGTAACCAGGGGACTGCATGGCCCCACAGGGTCTCTGAGGGGGAGAATAGAGGATTTTATATCATCCAACCCCCTCCCTCAGTCCTATTTGCAGAAGATTACGAGGTTCATGACTTTGTGCCAATTTTTTTTTTTTTTTTAGGACTACACCTGCAGCATATGGAAGTTCCCAGGCTAGGTGTTGAATCAGACTATGCCACAGCCATAGCAATACTAGATCTGAGCTGCATATTCGACCTACACAGCAGCTCACAGCAATGCCAGTGAACCACAAAGGGAGCTCCACTTTTTTTTGTCTTTTTAGGGCCTCACCTTCCCAGGCTAGGGGTCTAATCAGAGCTGTAGACACTGCCCACGCCACCGCAACTCGGGATCCAAGCTGCGTCTGCGACCTACACCACAGCTCACAGCAACGCCGGATTCTTAACCCGCTGAGGGAGGCCAGGGATTGAACCTGCGTCCTCATGGATGCTACGCAGATTCACTTCAGATGAGCCACGACAGGAACACCCTTCCCTTTTTAAAATTTTTTTTAAATTTAAATTTAATTTTTAAAATTTTAATTTAATTAAAAAATTTTTTTTAAATTCAAGTACAAAAGACGTTATATCCAAATAAATATTGTCCTCTTTTCCCCTTCCAAGTAGGTTCTTATCCCAAATAGCTGCCACTGCTGAAGCCGTTTTTAGAAAGTCCTCCTTGGTCTAACATTTTATCAGTTTGAGTCACCCAAGAAAGTCGGTAGCTCAGGGCATTTTTCTGTTTTCTTCCTTCCTTCTCTCCCCCCACCCCCTCCCTTCCTTCCTGTCTTCCTTCCACCTGGGTTTGCAGACAAACAAACAAAAAAATTCTCTCGTTTCTCTACCAGGTTTGGTGCTGAAAGATTTTTGAATAGTTCTCCAAATCCAGACCGGGATAAAAGGTTTAAGACCTGGAATCATGAAAATATGAAAAATAACTTGGTATAGGTTCTGAAGAGGAGTCTAGTTTTTGCCTAAGCCCTGCCTGCGGGAGAAGATCAATCAATCGGTCATAATTTAAAGCCAAGATAGGGAGAATTGCTGCTTGCTTATTCAAACGCCCTGCACAAGGGAGTTCCTGCTGTGGCCCAGTGGATTAAGAAACTGACTAGTATCCATGAGGATGTGGGTTTGATCCCTGGCCTCGCTCAGTGGGTTAAGGATCTGGCATTGCCATGAGCTGTGGTGTAGGTGGCAGATGCAGGGGATCTGGCGTTGCTGTGGCTGTGATTAGACTCCTAGCCTGAGAATGTCCATGTGCCTTAGCTGGCCCTAAAAAGCCAAAAAAAAAAAAAAAAAAAAAATGCTATACACAAGATGAAAAAATGTAAATGTCCCATGTGCCAGGAATTGTGCAAGACGATGGCATGAGCATGATCACATTTACTCCTCCTCGCTTAGGACGCTGGCACAATATGCCCATGCTACAGTTAGGGACACTGAGGCACTGCGGAGTTGACATTTGAACTAACTCTACCGGCCCCTACATCAATGCTCTTCTAGTCCCGTGTGGTCATTCTCATACATGTCTGTGTTGAATTTACAGAGGCTGTGCCAGTACCTAGGGCTCCCAGGTTGGGTTATAGTGGTAGGGGTGCAGGGGAGTGGGGAGTTGGTGGTGGGGAGGGGAGTGGAGGGCGGATCAGGCCAATAAGGTCATGAATTGAACCTGGGAAAAGTGTGGGCTGAGGCCCCCCACCTGCCCTCAGGGGGAGCAGAGGATCAAGGGCCTCTCAGGGAAAGTTCTGGAGAAAGAGGTAAAGCCCTCGCTGGCATTTCCTCCCGCGACAGAGGTGACAGAGTTGTCACCGGAAGCCCGCCTCTGCCTCTGATCTGTTTCTCCCTCTCTTCTCCAACTCCCTCTCAAGGTTCATTCTTTCCTTGGTTGCCTGCCTCCCTCCCCGTCTCCTCCTCCGGAATAATTTTGTTTGGCCGCCCTTGGAGGTTGCTTTTCATTCCTTTCAACATTTGCGTGTCTCTCATGTCGCCCTTCCTCAAGCCTCCTGGCCTTCGTTGCATCACAATACACAATGTGAGCAATTACCTGCGGCGAATATATTCGGAGCCTTCCTTCAACAACCAGACTCCTTCCTCATTCTACGCTGACGTGTGCTGATAATGAGATGGGGAGAAAGACATTGGGAATCAGCCTACTATTATTCGTGGAAATCAGACCCCAGATAGTGCGATCAGTTTTTACTTGAAGCATGGGTCATTGTGCTTTTCTGTCTATATTTTCTGATTTTTCGCCCACGTAATTGGAATCACCCATGTATTTATACAAAGGTCTTTGGAAAGATGGCATCTATCTCTTCCGTGCCTGCTGAAGCAGGAGAGAGCACGTGGGCTTTCTGCTCAGGTAGACCTGGGTCTGAAGATGCTGGGTCCATCCCTGACTGGCTCTGAGACCTCAAGCACATGACTTAACGTTTCTGGTCTCAGTTTCCCCATCTGAAAAATGGGACCATGAGTTACATTAAGAGCACAGAACTTGGCGTTGATCCAAGTTGGACTCCTACTCTGCCACCAATTGGCCGTGTGGTACTAAGTTGACTCTCTCGTCTTGCTTCCTGGCCGGTAAAATGGGAGATAAAAATATATAATATTTTAGGATTTCACAGGATTATTTATATGATTATTAGGAGGGTTCAGCTAAGTAATACATGTCGAACTCTTAGTCCAGGTATGACACAAAGCAAGCACTTACTAAATGGTAGCTGTTCTTAGGATGAGTGAGATGGAGCATATGAAGTTCCTGGTATAATGCTTGACCTACAGTTGAGTTTCAAAACGTGTTCATTCCCTTTCTTTCTTCCAAGGCAAAAGCAGTAAATTAGATACTTACTGACCATCTCTCCCTTCAGCCTAATGTGCATAAGATTAATGGTCCCCAGTTCCCTCCACTTTTCATCTGGTGACACTTCTTACAAGGATGTGCATATGCCTTCTAAGGACTGGCCTGCCCTTAGGAAGAATAAAGAGCTGCTTCCATCCTATAATTTCAGAGGGGCTGAAAGCTTTATTTGCCTCAAACACCCATCCTCCAGAAGTATTCTGAGAGTTAGAAAATTACTCCTTCAGAGGTTTTTCTTTGGGTTACATTATCCCCAGTAGACTTTTGTTGAGGTGCAGTCCTCTTTACTAAGAAGGATAACAGGTCCTTTTTCATTCACACGTTGGCATGAAGTGGTCAGGTAAAGGCCTGTAGGAGGACACTACAGGAACAGTAAAGTCTAAGAAGGGGAAACAGTTAAATCTTGGGCTCTTCAGAGGAGCAGTGATGGGCTCACGCAGCCAGGAGACGCCCACTGGGCCCAGGATAGACTTTGTCTGTTTTCCCAGTTTGCTCTGGGACCTCTTCGGTGGGAAGGAGCAGAACCAGGGCAGCCCAGCCTGCCTCTCCCTGGTGGTCCTGAAAAACCCAGTGGGTAGCGGATTCCTACAGTGTAGACACCACTGACCTGGCCTAAGGTGGGAGAAGATGACATGGCTGCCATATTGTCTAATCGGATGGGAAGTGGAGGTGAGTGTGTGAAGTCGGTCACAGAAAGAAAGAGAGAACAGAGAAACAGGAGAGGAACTCAGGTAGGGTCAAGTGCTTAAATAACTAGTTACTCACAGAGGTTGGAGTCCACATGGGGGGACTGAAAAAACAAAGATAACCGCATAATTCATAAGAGGGTGGAGAACTGGGATGTCGAAGCATTGGTTGACAGCAAATAGATAAGAAATGGAAATACAAATAGTCTTTAAAAAAAACCATATGGTTTGAGGAATAGCAAAACTATACAGAGCCCTTTTTGTGTCTTAACTGTGGCATCTACATACCACAGTGGCAAAACCAGCTCTAGGTTCATGAGCGAGGGGCACCCAGGACCGTAGCTCTTTTGGTGGCTTTTTCCTCACCTGAGCTTAATTACTGTTATCCCAATCTTTCCAAAATTGTTGTGTACACAGGGGACTTGCAAATGATTTGTAATGTCCAGGTCACAAATGGGATCACGGAGGCACAGCTAGATTACACGTTGTGTAAGAGATGCATGCATTCCTCGTATGTCTGTATGTCTGAAACCCAGTTTACCGTGCAGATAAGCAAAGGCAACATGCACAGCCTTGTGTCAACCTTCAATAGAAGGGACCTGGTGAGGCTGCAAAAAGTTTAACTGTAATTCCAGTTTCTGGGGACGGATATTGCGACATGCGAAAAACACATATGGAGCAAATAACATCTATAATGTGGAGAGGTTGGAGGTCCTTTAGGAAGTATGTAGCACAGACATTGATGCTTTGCTGCCAAAAGTTAGGAGAGGCTATAAAACTCTTTATTCTACCAAAGTGAGACATGTAGAGCTGTCATTCTATAGATTCTGTGTTTAGTATGGATAATACTAAGCCATCACACTTGCAGACTATTTAGTGTGTGCCATGCTGAGTGCTCTCCCCAGCTTATCTCACTATATAATTGGAATCTATAAAGTAGCGAATAAAAACAGACATGGTTAGAACCAAGGAAACAGTGTGGTTAAAACCAAGGAAGTAGCAAATAAAAATAGACATGGTTAGAACCAAGGAAGTAAAGATTCTGTGCTTAAAAAAAAAAAAAAAAAATCAACCTTTGAGTAATTGCAGAAAGGATAGACTTCTCTGAAATTTGTGGGTAAATCCCGACACCAGCAAATGATTTGTAGGCACAGATGGAGTAAGACAAAGACCAGCAGATGACCCCAAAAAGAGGTCAACAAAGAACCAGAACCAGGGCAGAGAGAACGGGCTCTTGGCCACATCTCTGAAGGGGGGAGATATTGCTAGTTAAGAAGAGTGTTGCATCATAGTTAAATGAGCGTTTGGTTGTGGGTTATCTAATGTAAATTTTTACTTAAGCTCATCTGATAATAAGCTGTACTTAATGCAGGGTGTAAGTCTATGTTCTTTCACGGTTTTTATAAAGTCCTGACTTAGAAGAATTTTGAGGATTGCTAGCTAGCGGATGCAACTTTTGACCAGGGTCCAGATTTGGGCTCAATGTTGTCGACCATGTTCGTGGACTTGGAGGGATATTTACAGTGCACTAGGAGTGACTTAAGCTGTATATAAAATGCCATGTGTGATATGATTCTATTTTGTCAGGCAAAACAGATAAAACCCTCATATATTAGTACTGAAAAATGGGAAACAATTAAATGTCTAACGGTGAGGCACTAGTTAAATAAATTCAGGGATAAGGATTTGCATGTGCAGGCCTTTCAAATATGGCTATAGAGGAGTTCCCATCATGGCTCAGCAGTAACGAACCCAACTAGTATCCATGAAGATGAGGGTTCGATCCCTGGCCTCACTCGGTGGGTTAAGTGTTCGGCATTGCTGTGAGCTGTGGTATAGGTCGCAGATGCTGCTTGGATCCCACGTTGCTGTGGCTGTGGTGTAGGCCGGCAGCTGCAGCTCTGATTCAACCCCTAACCCAGGAACTTCCATATGCCACACATGCGGCCCTTAAAAATAAATGAGGAAATAAAATATGGCAGTAGAAAAATATTTCTCAGTACTGACAATGCTCATAATTTATTGTTAAGAACAATAAAACATAATCCAAAGTAGTTTAATCCCATTTTTTAGAAAAGGAAAAATTTTTAAATCTTTTATTTGTATATATATTTTTTTTCTACTGTACAGCATGGTGACTCAGTTACATTTACATGCATACATCTTTTTTCTCATATTACATGTTCCATCATAAGTGACTAGACAGAGTTCCCAGGCTACACAGCAGGATCCCATTGCTAATCCATCCCGAAGGCAACATCCTGCATCTATTTATCCCAAGCTCCCCAGTCCCTCCCACTCCCTCCCCTTCCCTCTTGGCAACCACAAGTCTATTCTCTAAGAAAAGGAAATTTCTGCATAGGCAAAATATTTATAAATATAGACATTACTATATTAATGTGTTTACTTTGGGTGGTGAAATTACAATGGATCTTTTTTTTTTTTTTTACAAAATTTAAATAGACCTTATTTTTTAGAACAGTTTTCAATTTGCAGAAAATTGAGAAGATAGTAGAGAGTTCTCACATACCCCACATCCATTTTTCTCTATTACTGCCACCTCTCATGAGTATACATAAGCTATTGCTACATCTTACATTTATTACAATTAATGACCAATACTGAATCATTATTATTAACTATAGTCCCTACTTTGGATATCATTCTTTCCTTCCTTCCTTTCTTTCTTTCTTTCTTTCTTTCTTTCTTTCTTTCTTTCTTTCTTTCTTTTTCTTTTTCTTTCTTTCCTTCCTTCCTTCCTTCCTTCCTTCCTTCCTTCCTTCCTTCCTTCCTTCTTTCTTTCTCTCTTTCTCTCTTTCTCTCTTTCTCTCTTTCTCTCTTTCTTTCTTTCTTTCTTTCTTTCTTTCTTTCTTTCTTTCTTTTTGTCTGTCTGTCTGTCTGTCTGTCTTTTATCTTTTTAGGGCTGCACCTGCGGCATATGGAGGTTCCCAGGCTGGGGGTCGAATCGGACCTGTAGCTGCCAACCTAAGCCAGAGCCATAGCAAGGCAGGATCCAAGCCATGTCTGTGACCTACACCACAGCTCATAGCAACGCCGGATCCTTAACGCACTGAGCGAGGCCTGGGATTGGACCCATGTTCTCATGGATGCTAGTTGGGTTCGTTAATCACGAACCACGATGGGAACGCCTCTTTATTTTTGTCTAATACTATTTTTCTGTTTCAGGATCCTATTCAAGAGACCACATTACATTTAGTCATCATGTCTTCATAGGTTCTTCTGGGTTATGATAGTTTCTTAGGCATTTGCTGTTTTCATTGACTTTAACAGTTTTGAAGAGTCCTAGCAGATATTTTGTAGGCTGCTCCGTTGCTGGAATTTCTCATAATGAGTCTGGAATTATGGTTTGGGGGGAGGAACTGTTGATTTTTATATTCTTTTAATTTATCTGTATCTTTCAAATTTTCTAAAATGAACACGTATTACTTTTGTACCAAAACAGTTATTATAATAACAATTATATATGCATATGAGTACATGGATCTCTCATCATGAGCCATCAGATTCCAAGACGGCTGCCCTAGTTAGTCCTCAGGGAACTTGTGGTTCACAAAGTTTCTCCTTGCTGTGTTTCAATTACTCTTTTCAATACATTTTACCCTCTTCCACCAACCCCATTTCAAAGCTTCAGATAGTTGGTAAAGGTTTAAGAGACAGCTTTTCTGTAGGACCACTTGCATTTTAACAGAAGAGTCTTAAAATCTGAAACCTTTTCTGGACCCAAAGAAAATAGACTCTAAGGGTGGAATTGCAGGGACCTGGCAGAGATGCTTGGGATAGGGAGAGGAGGGACCATGTTCCCCACCTCATGCCTAATTTTGCACAGTGGTTGTTCTCTGTAGGAGATGCTCAAAGACTCGGAGACACGGAACTTACAGCTTGTCAAAGGAATAAAATCAGTTACCTGCCAGAAACTGAATTATTTCATTTTCGGATATGATAATTTTCTCCTGACCATGGAATCTGTTGTTTCTGTCTTCAAAATATGGTTTCTTCCTTCCTTCCTTATATAATAGTAGTCTGATTTTCCTTTCCTTCTCCCCCCGTCCCCCACTATCCAGAAGTGAATATCTGAGGTCCAGAGTTAGACAACTTCCTCTTCTCCTACAGGGATTGGTGGATCTGGGATAGACACGTGACTCTACATGAGCCAATGGGAGCCTGTCCTGAAATTTTTGCTGAAAGTGTTCAGAAGAGCTGTTCTTTGGTTATGGTTGTTAAGCTGATGGGATGTAAGCCTGGAGTTTCTAGGGATCATCTGACTACTACAGAGAGGCAATCTGTCTGAGAAGGAAGTCAACACAGAGGAAACCAGACCTGGGAAGGGAAGATTCCTGAGGATAATGCATGAACATCCTGATTCTGACGAGCCAGACTCCTCCCCTTGACTTTTCAGTTACATGAATTGGTAAAGCTGTTTTTTAACTTAACTCAGTTCGTGTATTTTTGTTACTTCAACTGGAAGATTCTTGATTAAAAGCCTCTCTTAAGATCTTATTCCCCTAAATAAATTGTCTTTTGACCCAAGTAGACATCAGCATCTTTCCCTATGTCTCAATGCTATTTAATTTGTCTTTGGACTCTTCTATCTTGTTTCTTATCCCCCCAAAAGGCCACCCATTAAAAATCAGTCACACTGATTATTTAGTCTCATGTAGCCTATGTAGTTTATCTCCATCGGCAGATGTAATCAAATTCAAAATCCATTAAAACATCAAACATATTCAAAATAGTTTCTGTGATTAGAATGGTCCTTCAACCTGATGACTTTAAGATAGTCTGCTTCCTTTCAAGCAAGCCTGCTAAGCTTTGGGGACCTGTTTCTTGCCCCAATGGTTTCTTAACTGTCAGGAAATTCTCCTGGTCAGTTGTCATGGCAGCAGCCCCAACTCAAACTTTCCCAGTTTCAAAGTGTCGTTTGTCAAATAAGCAACTGGCCTCCTTTCTTTCCATCCCAATCCCTGGGCCAAAGTGACACAAATTAAACGGCGTAACATGGTAGTCTTTGTATCAGAATAAATGAGACGGCAATTGAAGTGCTACCAAGACGTCATCTGGGGGGAAGGTGGAATGTTTGGACATTTCACAGCCACTTAAACCCAACTCTCAATCCTCTACTCTGCCATATACTTCTTATCAGGCTATGGGATGCTTTTTAAAGTTGCTGTGACACCCTCATCTGAAAAGCCAGACTAATAATTGAATAATAATGGAATATAATATATAATACAAGAATATCCCACATCATTGGGCTGGTGTAAGGTTAGAAGATCTGGCCTGTAAAGCACTGAACACAATAGCTGACTGTGGAAGAGCTAGCACTCAGCCAATACCATGCGGCTATTTAGATATGCAGCTGTGATGACATCTGGAACTCACTCTACGCCTCAAATTTAAATACCTTAGATGAAGCCTGTGGATTAGAGGCATCTCAAAATGGGGAGAACGAACTATCGAGCTGACTGGCCTTTGGAGAGTAATAGATGTGTGGAGACAGTGCCATAGAGGACTGATTTGGGTAAATTATTTGCTGTCTTGCTTGTTATGGAATTATGCTTAGAAGTGTTAATAAAAGAATTAAACCATAACTGGCCCTCAGCAGTACTGCCATAAATTTTTTTTTTTTTTTTTTGTCTTTTTGTCTTTTTAGCTTTTCTAGGGCCACACTCGCGGCATGTGGAGGTTCCCAGGCTAGGGGTCTAATTGGAGCTGTAGCCGCTGGCCTACACCACAGCCACAGCAATGCAGGATCCGAGCGGTGTCTGCGACCTACACCACAGCTCATGGCAGTGCTGGATCCTTAACCCACTGAGTGAGGCCAGGTATCGAACCCATAACCTCATGGTTCCTAGTCGGATTCGTTAACCACTGCGCCGTGATGGGAACTCTCATTGTGACAAACTTTTTTTTTTTTTTTTTTGTCTTTTTTTTTTGCTATTTCTTGGGCTGCTCCCACGGCATATGGAGGTTCCCAGGCTAGGGGTTGAATCGGAGCTGTAGCCACCAGCCTAGGCCAGAGCCACAGCAACGCTGGATCCGAGCCACGTCTGCAACCTACACCACAGCTCACAGCAACGCCGGATCCTTAACCCACTGAGCAAGGGCAAGGACCGAACCCGCAACCTCATGGTTCCTAGTCGGATTCATTAACCACTGCGCCATGACGGGAACTCCTCATTGTGATAAATTTTTGACCTCTACCACTACCTCTGTTGACATGACCTACCGAACACTTATGTGTTGCATGATGCGTGGCCATTCATTTGTCTATTGGACTTAAATTAAAACTGAAAACACATTAGCGCAATCACTTTTATTTTTGTCTCTAGATCAGAAAACAATTTGCAGAACAAATGCGATCATGCGTGACTTTTTTCTTTTCTTTTCTTTTGTCTTTTTTGTCCTTTCAGAGCCGCACCCACGGCACATGGAGGTTCCCAGGCTCAGGGTCTAGTCGGAGCTGTTGCCACCCACCTACACCGTAGCCACAGCAACACCAGATCCGAGGTGCGTCTGCGACCTACACCACAGCTCACAGCAATGCCGGATCCTTAACCCACTGAGCGAGGCCAGGGATTGAACCCATAGCCTCGTGGTTCCTAGTCAGATTCGTTTCCACTGCGCGCCACGACAGGAACTCCACGTGGGACTTTTCTGAGAATAGGTTGCTAGAAATCTAATCAGCGTTAGAACTACAGTAGCATTTCTCAGATTTCATTCTGAAAGGACAATGAATGCTTTTAGGATGTTATCAGCCTCCCATTCCGGAGGCTCTCCGCTGCTGCATGAGTGGAAAGTGTGTAAGACTTCGAGTGTTAAGTCCCACTGAGTCTCCAAGGGTCCCTTCCCTGTGGGTGATGGCACCGAAATATGAAGGGAGCTTGGCCTCCAAACTTTGAAACTACGGCTTGTGACTCGCTTCGTTTAAGGAGGGATGTGAAACTCAGGATCCTTCAGGATAAGAGCTGATTATGGTTCTTTAGCAGCAAAAGAGATAAGGTAAAGCCACCTCCAGGTTTGGACCTTAGTCACTTTACGGACTATTGAACGAACTGCCTAAACTGCTGAGTAACTTTCTTCAAGTTCAACTGCTACAATGGGGAGAAGAGATTATTTACAAACAGCGTTTCTTGTACAGCCGGGTAGAATTTAGGGTCATTCATTTATGTTCAGCATTTCCAGAGGTTACCCATGTGAATCATGCAATTGAGACAGGCATCATCACATGGCTTCAGAATGTCACCACATCAAACACCCAGCTGGCGTCAGGGACGGAGGCCTGATGTCACTGTATGTTTGGCCTATATGTTTTCTTAACCCAACAGCTGGCTTCCTGGGAAAATCAGCAGCTCTGAGTGAAATGTCTCCGGTCACTACATGTGGATTTTTCAGGATACTTCTACATCTTAGCCTGGAGAGACTTATACAGATGAATGCCCATTAGGAAGAGGAATTCCGACTTATACAGATGAAAGAACAAGTGGGAAAGACGTGCTGAGTGGCATAATCTAGGGATCACGCCAAGGATGCTGAGCCGGGAAACTATTTTTCCTTTTTTTTTCTTTTCTTTTTTTTTGTCTTTTGTCTTTTTGAGGGCTGCACCCGTGGCATATGGAGATTCCCAGGCTAGGGATCCAATCGGAGCTGATGCTGCTGGCCTACACCAGAGCCACAGCAACGCGGGATCTGAGCTGCGTCTGCGACCTACACCACAGCTCACGGCAATGCTGGATCCTTACCCCACTGAGCGAGGCCAGGGATTGAACCCGCCACCTCATGACTCCTAGTCGGATTTGTTTCCACTGAGCCGCAATGGGACCTCCCGGGAAACAATTAGAATGAAAGTTACGTTGACCAAGTTAAAAGCTGTCTTAAGTTTCCGTCACAATGGCACAGCCCCGTGTGTTTCTCTTGCAGTGACCAGCTTTACAGCTGCAACCTGCCTCAGGCTTATCATCCAGATTTGGCTCCAGATTTGGTGCTGTTTGCATCCGGTACTTTTTCTTGGAGGAGCTTCCCAATGTTTAATTGAGCGAACTCTGCTATTGCACTGTGATGGCTGCTAACCCTTTTCACTCTTCAAGAATTTACGGCCAGCAGTTTCGGGGTGCAGGGTGGTAAGAACCTGACTGCAGTGGCGTTACCATTGTGACTCAGCAGGTTAAGAAAATGACTAGGATAAAAGAAAGAGAAAGAAAGGAAGGAAGGAAGGAAGGAAGGAAGGAAGGAAGGAAGGAAGAAAGAAAGAAAGAAAGAAAGAAAGAAAGAAAGAAAGAAAGAAAGAAAGAAAGAGAGAGAGAAAGAAAGAGAGAAAGAAAGAAAGAACCTGACTAGTATCCATGAGGATGCAGGTTCGATCCCTAGACTTGCTCAGTGGGTTAAGGACCTGGTGTTGCCACGAGCTGCAGTGTAGGTTGCAGACCTGGCTCAGATCCTGCAGTGCTGTGGCTGTGGTGTAGACCAGCAGCTGCAGCTTCAATTGACCCCTAGCCTGGGAACTTCTATATGCCGCGGGAGTGGCCCTAAAAAGAAAAAAAAATTTTTAATTAAAAAAAAAGAATCTGACTGCAGTGGCTCAGATCGCTGCAGAGGTGCAGGTTTAATCCCTGGCCTGGTGCAGTGGGTTAAAGGATCCAGCATTACCAGAGCTGCAGTGGTGTAGATCACAGCTACAGCACGGATTCAACCCCTGACCGGGGAACTTCCATCTGCCTCGGGTGTGGCCATTAAAAAAAAAAAAATTAAAGCCAGGCTTAAGATGAGTGATTAAAAATTGGAGGGGGGGGGGACTAACTAAAGATACATGTTATTTAAATCAATGTTCTCACTGATTCTCTCAGGCAAGTGTTGGGTTTTCTTGAAAGCCTGAGGGGTTGTGGCGTCTGCCCTACCACTTTGAAATGTCACCCAACTAGAATTTCCATATCTTTCCCACATTTAGATCTCACGGATTTGATGGATGAAGAGTTCCCATGAAACGTGTAAATTTTCTGAGGGGATGTCCTGCCTTTTATTCAGCACGATAGCTCTAGCACCCAGCGTGCTATGCCCTGAATATTTGCATCTCCCCAAAATTCATATGTTGAAACCAAATCCACAGTGTGTTGGTATCTGGAGGTGGGGCTTTGGGGTGGTGCTTAGGTCGTGAGGGTGGAGCCCTTGTGTAGGGGATTAGTGCTCTTATAAAAGTGACCACAGAGCGCTCTGTTAGCCCTTCTGCCATTTGAGGACACAGCCAGAGGAGACACAACCAGAAGGCGGCCGTCTATGAACCAGGAAGTGGGTTCCCACCAGACATTGAAGCAGCTGGCGCCTTGATCTTGGACTTCCCAACCTCCAGAACTGTGAGAAATACATTTCTGTAGTTCATAAACCACCCAGTCTGTGGTATTCTGTTAGAGCAGTCCAAACAGACCGAGACAATGCCCCCTGTATTTTGGAAACGAGTTGGTCCTATTGCTTTTATCCGCCACATGATCACATTATTCCCACAGATCATAATCTAGGCATGGACATCATGAGAAATAGGAATGAGTTCTGATTTAAAAAAAAAAAAAGAAAAAAGTGTCTCGAATGGGAGAGGGGTTTGGGGGATCATCACTGAAATGCTTCTGACCTTTAGGTTCTGGCCACGAAGTTGGGCTGGGAGTTCCCGTTGCGGCTCAGTGGTTAACGAATCCGACTAGGAACCATGAGGTTGCAGGTTTGATCCCTGGCCTTGCTCAGTGGGTTAAGGATCCGGCATTGCCGTGAGCTGTGGTGTAGGTTGCAGATGCGGCTTGGATCCCGCATTGCTGTGGCTCTGGCGTAGGCCAGTGGCTACAGCTCCTATTCGACCCCTAGCCTGGGAACCTCCATATGCCATAAGAGCGGCCCTAGAAAAGGCAAAAAGATCAAAAAAAAAAGAAGAAGAAGAAGTTGGGCTAATTAGCCCCAGGTAACACCTGCTCCCTCTGCCTTTGCTGTTTTAACGGAGGACAGCAACGAACTCAGCAGAATCACCGAGGCCATTCGTGGGACGAGGGGATGGAGGACATGAACTTGATGGACTCTTGTGGCCCTGAAATGTTCTAAGTCCATAAAAAGACAACAAAATGCAACAACACAGGCAATCACGGCTCTCGGAACCAGTATTTTCTATGAAAAAAAATTCTATGAAAAAAGCCATCACTGGGTGTCTTGTTGAAAAGACAACATTAACAAAATTATGATAGACTTTCTGTTGACTTTTCCAACCAGGTGCTTGGCTGTCCCTTGGAAACGACTCAAACCTGGCATTTCTGCATCTTAGCCCAAGTCAGGAGGGGCTGTGCTGCTGCCCCCAACCCTTGTCCGTGGACAGATGCTGGTGGGGAGGTTTTTGCATGTGTGTCCATGTTGGCTGACCTTCGGGCTGGGGTTCTGGCACTTGTGGGGTCCCTCACAGAGATAGGACACGTCCTGGAAACGGCCTGGCAGCTGCTCCCCTGGCTTTCTCTGTGGGTGAACTCAGGCAACCAGCAACTCGGTGACTCCGACAGATGTTTTTGTCTCTAACCCCCGGGCACCTTGCCCTGCTGTCTCGCGTACAGCGGGTGATGCCTGGCACCCTGCCTGATGCCACCAGGAATAAGCACAGCCCCAGGGAGTACTGCCAAGTCGTGTCCAACCAGCTGCTTTCTGGGAGCCAAGTGGCCACCAGATAAATGCGCTTGTCTGCTTGCTCTGAATGCTCTCGGGGGGCACACATTTGCTTAGCATCTCCCTGCTTTCTGCGGCTGTCAGGACTGCAGCTATGTTCCGCCTTTTGAGCCATTTTGTTTACACATTGCCTTTGCTGCATTGTGCAATTGTGGTGACCGGAGGGGTTCCTTGGACAGAAGCCATAGATTTCAGGGTGGCGCCTGGAGCGAAATATTAGTGGGAAAACATGCTGCTCCGAGTGTGTTCTCGTTCAACCCTGAAGACTGAAGTCACCTAAACCATAAATAAGAAATACGGCTCTGCCAGTTAACACGATGACATATACCCACTTTTGGTAAGAGCCTGGCGCAGTGGAGAAGCACAGAGTTTGTAGTCATAAAGCCTGGCCGCAGGTCCTGGTTCACCATTTATAAGCTGAATCCTTTAAGCTTTCATTTTTTTTTTTTTTTTTTTTTTCCTTTTTTACAGCTGCACCTGCAGCATATGGAAGTTCCTAAGCTAGGGGTCAAATTGGAGATGCAGCTGCAGCTTATGCCACAGTCATGGCAATGCCGGATCTGAGCCGCATCTGTGAGCTCTGCTGCAGCTTGTGCCAACACCAGATCCTTAACCCACTGAGCGAGGTCAGGGATCAAATCTGTATCCTCACAGACACTCTGTCAGGTTCTTAACCCACTGAGCCACAATGGGAGCGCCTCAATTTATTTTTAATTCTGTCTTATTCCAATTTTAGCAGATTTAATTTCTATAACAGTGCATCTCAAATTAAAAAGACAATGTAGGGAGTTCCCGTCGTGGTGCAGTGGTTAACGAATCCGACTAGGAACCATGAGGTTGCGGGTTCGGTCCCTGCCCTTGCTCAGTGGGTTAACGATCCGGTGTTGCCGTGAGCTGTGGTGTAGGTTGCAGACGCGGCTCGGATCCCGCGTTGCTGTGGCTCTGGCGTAGGCCGGTGGCTACAGCTCCGATTAGACCCCTAGCCTGGGAACCTCCATGTGCCGCGGGAGCGGCCCAAGAAATAGCAACAACAACAAAAAAAGACAAAAGACAAAAAAAAAAAAAAAAAAAAAAAAAAAAAAAAAAAAAAAAAAAGACAATGTAAGTGAATGGGTTTGCAGCTTAACTAAGTTAGTTCATCTCTCTTTGAGCCTTGATTTCCTCACCTGTATAATAGAGTTCATGTATTCATTCAACAAACATTGATTGGATAGTCTCCCTCTGCTGGGAACTGGCCTGGATCCTGGGGATACAATGAGGAAAAAGATGGAGTCCTGCCCTCATGGAGCTCCTGGTCCATTGTACAGAGTCATTGTTCAGGGATAAATTCCAGTGCAAAGAATTAGGTGCCCTTACAGAGATAACAACGCCACACCACGGGCATACAGAGGTCAGAGAAACTTATGCTGCTGGGACAGTCAAACTCTATCTGGAGCTGAGGTTTTGAGCTGAGTCTGGAAAGATGGGCTGGGATTGTGTCAGTTGATGATGAAGCCTGGAGCAGGAGCAGTGGGAATGCATTTTGAACAAAGGGAAAACAAAAGCTTCTAAGCACAAAAGGGCAATGCAAGAGCATCTGGAAATAGGGAGATTCTGCTTCTGGAGAAAATTTTAAACATTTTGTAGTATCTGCTAAATTTTTTTCCCCACGGGTTAAAACTTACACTCCTCCCAGTAATGTGTAATAGCAACTGTCCTTCTATTCTCACCAATGGTGTGTGGTCAGGCATAGCATTCTCTGAATGAAAGCTGGTATCTCTGTAGTTTTAGTTTCTTTTCTTTTTTTTTTCATGGATGGAGAAAACATGTTTCTAGGTTTACAAGTCATTCATATTTCCTTTTTTGTCTACTCTCATTCATATACTTTTTCTAGTTTTATACTACATTGAATATATCACTCAGCTAAAGCTAAACTCTACAAGGTCCTATGATCTGGTACCCAGGTATGTGGGAATGGAATGTGAACTAGAAAATACAGGGGAAATTTATCAGAGAAAGAAATGCTAAAAATGGGAAAATGGGAGTCCCAACATAGCACAGTGGATTAAGGATCTGGTGTTGTCTCTGCAGTGGCTCTGGTCCCTGCTGAGGCACGGGTTCGATCCCTGGCCCAGGAACTTCCATATGCTGCAGGTATGGCCAAAAAAATAATAAAATAAAATAAAATAGAATAAAAATGGGAAAATGATGCCAAAGCATTCCAGAGGCTGTGGTCAGTCACTCCCTTTTCCTTTGAAGGTTTCCATACATTGGAAATATCTTCTTAGGAAATTATTTTGATGGGAAATGAAGAAGAAATGTTTGCATTATGAAAACTTGTGTGTAATCTTCCATTTTGATTAAAATTAATTTTGTTTTCCCCCAAAAGTAATACAAATCGTGTTATAGACTCATCCTAGAAAAGTGAAATGGAGAATTGAAGCATTTTTTTGCATTTTTCTGGCTACCAACTAACTACCTCATCTGATATATACATATGTTCAAGTTAACAATTTTTTTTTTTTTTTTGTCTGCGCCCTTGGCATATGTAAGTTCCAGGGCCAGGCATCAAATCTGAGCTATAGCTGTGACCTATACCACAGCTGTGGCAATGCTAGATCCTTAACCTTCTGCACCACAGCGGCAACTCCCAAGTTCACAGTTTTTTTTAAACTTTTTTCTTTTGTAGGCTGCACCTGTGGTATGGAAGTTCCCAGGCTAGGGGTCGAATCCGAGCTAAACCTGCTGGCCTACACTACAGCTCACAGCAATGCCGGATCCTTAACCCACTGAGCGAAGCCAGGTATCAAACCCACATCCTCATGGACACTATGTTGGGGTCTTAACCCACTGAGCCACAATGGTAGCTCCCTAAGTTTAACATAACTATAGCTGTCATAGCGTTTTAGCCTGCATCCCTACAAGTGCAATGCAATAAGCTTTCTCCCATCATACGGCTTAAAACAACAATCTTTAATTAGCTAATATGACTGTGGTTTGTCATTTGGGCTATGCTCAGCTGGGAAGTCCTTAACAAGTTTGCCTGGGTTCATGCCCATGACTGCAGGTAATTGGTAGGTCCTCTAGGGGATCATTGGCTCTGGATGGCTTTCCTTATGTGACTGGCAGCTGGCTGGGGCAATAGGAACAGCTGGGCCATGTGTCTCTAGCCATTAGCAGGAAGTCCAGGATTCTTTGTGCGGTACCTGGGGTTCCAAAAGCAGCAAAAGATGCAGCAAGGAGTCCCCGTCGTGACACAGTGGTTAACGAATCTGACTAGGAACCATGAGGTTGCGGGTTTGATCCCTGGCCTCGCTCAGTGGGTTAACTATCCGGCATTGCCGTGAGCTGTGGTGTAGGTCACAGATGCAGCTCGGATCCTCCGTTGCTCTGGCTCTGGCGTAGGCTGGCAGCTACAGCTCTGATTAGACCCCTAGCCTGGGAACCTCCATATGCCGAGAGAGCAGCCCAAGAAATGGCAAAAAGACAAAAGACAAAAAAAAAAAAAAAAAAAAAAAAAAGATGCAGCAAGCCCCAGTGAGCGCTCACTTTTCACACCTCTTGTGTCATAATGGGTACTGTCACATCAGATACAGCAAATCACATGGTCAAGCCCAGAATAAACCAGGGAGGGGACGGACCAAGATGGTGTCTTTTCAGCAGGATGTGTCCCCAGTGCTAATGGCATTTGGTTCTGGATAGTTCTCGGCGGTGAGGGATGCCCTGTGCCTTGTAGGAGGTCCATCAGGAACCTTGGTTCCTACCTACCAGATGTCAGTAACAACCCTCTCCTTACCCCTCGGGTCATGACAATCAAACATGTCTATAGACATTGTCAGTGACGTCTGGGTGGCGACATTGTCTTAGGTTGAGAAGCACTGGTTTACAGGGCTTTATGAACGTGGCATAAATCATTGAGGGTTATTAATGCAGCAGCATCCACACAAACAACTGCTGGAGTATCTCCACTTACTTGTCTTTGCTGTATTGCTAACCTTATGTTCCAAGGCTGTGTTGATTATCTATACTAATCCATGTGCTTTCGAAAGCTGTCCTTTAGCTCAGGGATTCAGCCTTTGTTTTCAGAGGTTGGTACTGTTAGTGATCCTGACTTTTAGACTTTGCTAGTATAAAATAAACCTTATTTTTTTACGTTAATTTTTTTTGTTTGCTTTTTAGGGTTGCGCCTATGGAAGTGCCCAGGCTGGGGGTTGTACAGGAGATGCACCTGCTAGCCTACCCCACAGCCACAACAACGAGGGACCCAAGTCACGTCTGAGACCTATACCACAGCTCATGGCTATGCCAGAGCCCTGACCCACTGGGTGAGGCCAGGGATTGAACCCACATCCTTATGGATACTTGTGAGATTTGTTTCTGCTGAGTATAACAGGAACTCCTAAACCTTATTTATCAGAAAGTATAGGTATTGTGATAGATTGGATTATTAGACCCAAATTTTTGTTTTCACTCTGTAATGATACATTTTTTTCCCATTATCATGTGACTTATCTTGTCTCAAAGGAAGCAGATACACATCCTTGTGCTAGTGTCTTTGGGCTTGGTCTTGTGACTTATTTTGGCCAATAGGAGGTGGGCATAAGAGACCCCGTGAATTCCGAGCAGAGGTTTTAAAAGGTGCTGCATGTTTTTACTGGTCCCTCTTATGATTCTGCCTTCTGCCATGAGAACAGGGTGTCCCAGGTAAGAACTAATCCTTATGCCTGGTTCCCTGTAGGTAGAGACTTATGGACAAGACCTAAACTTGACCTGGAGTCTGGGACACAGCTACCGTAGTTGACCCACAGATACTGAGTGAGAAATGAAGACATTTTTGTAAGATGTTGATGTTTTTGGAAGGCAAAGCCAACTGCAACAATTTCCAATTTAAAAATCCAATCAAGTCATTTTTATTTTTTTAAGTAATTTTATAGCCATTGTAGAAAAATTTAAAAAATTAAGAAGGGAAAAATTACCTGTAATCCCACTGTCTAGAGAAAAATCAGCATTAGCTTATTTATTTATTTATTTATTTTAGGGCCACATCTGTGGCGTATGGAAGTTCGCAGATTAGGGGACAAATCAGAGCTGCAGCTGCCAGCCTACCCCCCAGCCACAGCCATGAGCAACGCTGGATCTGAGCCTCATCTGTGACCTACACCACAGCACGTGCTAATTCCAGATCCTCAACCCACTGAGCGTGGCTAGGGATTGAACCCACATCCTCATGGATATAGTTGGGTTCGTTTCCACTGAGCCACAAGGGGGACTCCCGTTGTTAACATTTTGGTATAAATATATATGTCTGGACCTTTTCTGTGCATATTAATCAGTCATTCACTAATTTTTTCATTCAAAAACTAGATCTGGAGCTCCATACCATGACCTAGATGCACTTAGATACAGCAGGGTATGCAATGGGCATGTCCCTGCCCTCCAGCAGGTTATATTCAGCTGGGGAGACAAAATCAGTAGCTATGCAATTAAACATCTATTTACAATTCTGGTAAATGCCATGAAAGGAAAAATCAGTGTGCCAGGACAGCATTTAACAAGAGGGCATGTGGAGTTCCCGTCGTGGCTCAGTGGTTAACGAATCCGACTAGGAACCATGAGGCTGCGGGTTCGATTCCTGGCCTTGCTCAGTGGGTTAAGGATCTGGTGTTGCTGTGAGCTGTGGTGTAGGTCGCAGACATGGCTCAGATCCCGCGTTGCTGTGGTTGTGGCATAAGCTGGCAGCTGTAGCTCTGATTCGACCCCTTGCCTGGGAACCTCCATATGCTGCTGGTGCGGCCCTAGAAATGGCAAAAAGACAAAAAAAAAACAACAACCCAGAAACAAACAAAAAAAAACCCAAGAGGGTATGTATAGTCAGAGATCTGGAAAAGCATTACCAAACAAATAATAATATATATGTACATTACAATGTATTTCACACCCTATAAAATATCATGTCTCCTCTATTATTATACATACATAATTTCATGCATTGCATACATTGTTATTTCTCTTACATATAATAGAAATTACTTAACATATTCTCTTCAATAGACAATATGAAATGAACTTTTTTTTTTTTTTTTGCTTTTTTAGGGCTGCACCCAGTCATATGGCAGTTCCCAGGTCAGGGGTCCAATTGGAGCTACAGCTGTCAGCCTACACCACAGCCACAGCAACGCCAGATCTGAGCTGCCTCTGCGACCTACACCACAGCTCACGGAAACACCAGATCCCTGACCAACTGACCAAAGCCAGGGATTGAACCCACATCCTCACGGATACTAGTCAGATTTGTTGTTGCCACACCACAAAGGGGACTCCGAAATGGACATCTTTCCACACTAACAAATAATTTTTATAGCAGCATTTTAAAGGCCGCCTCACACCCCGTGGATGTGTGTATAGCACGTTGTATTCAGCCAATACACTGGTGTTGGGCATTTGGGTTGCTTTTCCTTTTTAGTTATTGTAAGCAATCTTGCAAGGAACATTCTGGCAAAGACGCCAATCTGTTTTGAAGGGAAATAATTGTGGTGAAAATTAGAAGATTATATGCTGTGAAGCACAATCGTATAACATCGCCTGACCTCATGTTTCCCCTAGGGAAGTATAATGGAAATATTTATTTTCAAAATAAAATTTCTCATGTATTGTCAGCTCCACTCAGTTAGTCATTCCTGAAGCTCCTTGGGGAAAACTTACAGTTGTATTTCTTAGAGGAAGATTCATTGGTGGCAGATAAAGGCAGAATGTCAAGGGAAATGATTTTGTATATACAAGGTCAGAAAAGCCAGAATACCACCTCTGCTTTTGCAGATCAAGATGTGATCTGTGATCATAACACCGTATTGCTGGGTTAGCTTTTTCTATTTTGTCAGTGTGGTTATTGTTACTTCATCTGTGGCCTGTTTCCAAAAACTACGGGCAAGCCTCTGAGAGATAATCACTGCCATATCTGATCCTGTCATGAGTTAAAATACAGGAGAAGGTATTAAAAAAAAAAGGTTAGCTTGAATGTGGCCTAGGAGACTGAAATTGTCTGGGTTTTTTTTTTTTTTTTTGCTTTTTAGGGCCGCACCCGCGGCGCATGGAGGTTCTCAGGCTAGGGGTTGAATCCAAGCTGTAGCTGCCGGCCTACACCAGAGCCACAGCAACACCAGATCCAAGCCCTGTCTGTGACCTACACGACAGCTCATGGCAATGCCGGATCCTTAACCCACAAAGCGAGGCCAGAGATTGAACCCGCACCTTCAAGGATACTAGTCAGGTTCATTACCACTGTGCCACCATGGGAACTCCTGAAATTGAATGAAAGCAGCGTCCGATAAAATAATAGAATTCATACAATTTGTCTCACTCAGGACAGATGGGTCTGACATCCTTATTTTGCTTCAAAAATAGTCATTGAGGATTGTACATTGGGAAGGATCTAAACCATAGCTTTGTTAAGTTTAATGGTGTCAAGTTATGATATGGCATTTGGGGTTTTTCATATGGACAAATCCATTTACCTCGTGGTTGATTGTGAGGTAACCTTGCAAATATGTGTCTGTATGACACGCAGCTAATGCTTTTGGATTGTGAACCCAAAGGAAGAACGTGGTGAGAGGGCCTCACAAATATCAGTTTACTTGGGTAACAAACGTGGCAGAGGCAACATTATAATTTGGACAGCAGTAACATATGCGGCCACATTTAATCAAATGACCATCAAAAATGGTTCATTTGGGAAGTATTCCCTCTTCTTGTTGGTTAAACCTGGATTGACTCACATTTTAAAACATTTTTGCCCAGGAGAATTATGGAATCTAACAATTCTCTGCTTGGTCATTGACTGAATCAGTCAGTAGAATCTATAAATAATAATTAAAAGGCGTTCCTGTTGTAGCTCAGGGTAAGGAACCCGACTAGCATCCATGAGGACTCAGGTTCAATCCCTGGCCCTGCTTAGTGGGTTAGGGATCCAGCGTTGCCACAAGCTGACATGGCTTGCATCCCTCGTTGCTGTGGCTGTGGCTGTAGCGTGGGCAGTGGCTACAGCTCTGACTCGACCCCTAGCCTGAGAACTTCCATATGCTGCAGGTGCGGCCCTAAAAAGCAAAACGTTTTAAAAATAAATAAATGAAAATGTTAAAAAGTGAAAAAAAAAAAAAAAACCCCGAGTTACAGGAAATACTTTCACGTTCTAAGATGACATTCTTGCTCTCAGATGACACGAGAAGAGGTATTTCTTATCTCCCTACATCCTTCGGGAAGGATTAGATCAAAAGATGAGAAAAAAACAAGTTCAGGATCCTCCAAAATTCTGCTCAAATGGTGAAATTATGGTTACTGTACTTTATTTGGTGTGTAGTACAAGTTGAAAGGAACCTCAAAACGGTGACTTGGTGACATCCCAATCCTCATGGATACAAGCCGGGTTGGTTACAGCCGAGCCACAACGGGAATTCCTAAAATGGCATATTTGCATATAACCTATGGGCATATTCCCATATGCTATATTTAAATCATCTGCAGATAACTTACAATACCTTATACAATGTAAATGCTATGTCAATAGCTGTAAATACAAGGTACATGCACCAAATTCAAGTTTTGCTGATTAGAACTTTCTGGGATTTTTTTCTAATATGTGTGATCCCTGATTGGTTGAATCCGAAGATACAGAACCCACAGATATGGAAGCCGACTGTGAAATGTTATAGCAGCCAGGAAAAATAGTATGGTGTTTCCTCAAATTAAAAACAGAGGTATTGGAGTTCCCACTGTGGCTCAGTGGTTAACGAACCTGTCTAGAATCCATGAGGACGCAGGTTCGATCCCTGGCCTCACCCAGTGGGTTGGGGATCCAGCGTTGCCGTGAGCTGTGGTGTAGGTCACAGATGCACCTCAGATCCCGCTTTGCTGTGGCTGTGGTGCAGGCCAGCAGCCATAGCTCTGATTCCACACCTAGCCTGGGAACCTCCATATGCTGTGAATGTGGCACTAAAAAGCAAAAACAAAACATTTGATTCAACAATTCTCCTTTTGGGTATATATCCACAGTTTTCTGAAAATTGCCTAGTAATGTGTTTAGACAGAATACGGGTAAGATCTATCCTGCCTCCCTGCAGGATCAGGGCCCCGAGGCTCACCCCTGGAGTAAACAGCAAGCCGGGTGACCAGGCGGTCACATGAGCCCTCCCTTGTTTCTGTGTGCAGTGCCCATCCTCCTCCTGGACTGGAAACCCCCGCAGCAGGAGCTGCTGTTCCTCCTTGAGCTGCCAGGGCAGCCGGCCAGCATGTTCTCCAAGAATGTCTGCCTCTTTTTCAGAGAGTGAAGGGCAGTCAGATTCAAGTATCCCACGACTGACAGTCTCCGAGGTGGAGAATGAAAAAAGACGTAGACGAAGACCTGATGGCCCAGGTTTTGAGAACATCACCCAGAGACTCACCGGTGGTTTTCATTTATCACACAGAGTGGCTTTCATTAGGAATGTGCGAGTTCCCGCTGTGGCTCAGTGGGTTAAGAGCCTGACAGAGTGTCCGTGAGGGTGCAAGCTTGCTCTCTGGCCTTTCTGAGTGTGTTAAGGATCCGGTGTTGCCGAAAGCTGCAGCATAGGTCTTGGGTGCAGCTCAGATCCTGTGTTGTTGTGCCTGTGGCACAGGTTGCAGCTGCGGTTCTGATTTGACCCCTAGCCTGGGAACTTCCATATGCCATTGGTGTGGCCATAAAAAGACATGGAGAAAAAAATGGGAATTTGTGCAATCAAAGGAGTTACAAAATTTCCTTGCATCTAGTTTACTCTGGCTTAGGATAAACAACGCCTAAGTAAACTGAAAGTTATCGAGAAGATCCATTGTTTATGTATTTGGCATCGGCTGGATTGCTTTCTCCATACGTATCCTCGAACTCAGCCTTTTATCAATGTATCTCAGCATAGCGCAACTAATCCAAACAGTTTGCAAATAGGAGTTGGAGGGTTGGAGAGGGGAGAGAGGAAGAGAGAGGCAAGGAGAAGAGAGAAAAAGGGGAGAAAAAAAGAGATGCAGAAAATATATTTTATGAGCTTTAAACCAGTGGTTCTCAAACTCACCTGATCATTAAAATCATCACATGAAGGCTTGTTACCACATAGTTGCTGGCCTCATCTTGAGTTCCTTTTTCTTTTTCAATGGCTATACCCACAGCATATGGAAGTTTCCAGGCCAGGGATTGAATCCAGGGCCAGGGATTGAATCCAAGCCCAGGCAAAGCTGGATCCTTTAACCCACTGTGCCAGCCAGGGATCGAGCCCTCGCCTCAGCATCGACCCCAGCTGCTGCTGTCAGATTCTTAACCCACTGTGCCACAACAGGAACTCCCACCCTGAGTTTCAGATTCAGGTCTGGGATGGGGTTCAAGAATTTACATTTCTAACCTCTTCTCAGTAGATACTGATGCTGCTGGTCCAGGACCACATTTTTGAGCATCGCTCCTTTAAACTACAGTCGTGGGTCTGAAACACGGCTGAACGGCTAGTAGTTCACTGGAGGAGTTTTGATAAATCCTGCCTGTGGCCACGCCCTAGTGCCATTAAATCGGAGTTTCCAAAGACAAAACCCAGGCAGCAGTATTTTTCAAAGTTTCCCAAGTATTTCCAGCAGAGCAGTCACGGTGGAGAAGCACAGTTTGGCTGCTCAAACGGAGCTGGGGGACCAGCATCACCTGAGAGCCTGGGAAGATGCTGAGGCCCCACCACAGACTCCTGAGTCAGCATCTGCGTCCAACATGCAGACTTATCAGACTTTGATACCTTCTACAGAGAAACCAGGTGCTACCAAGCCGGTTCAGTGGGGGAAATTGTATAATGCGGGCTATAGGATGAGAATCAAAATACCTGCAGAAACAGGACATTTGCTGCTGCTGCTGTCATGCTGGACAGTGTGAAGGAGGGGCTTTGCTAGGATGGAACCCTCTGATCCAAGTTGCTTTCTAATACATTCAAACATGGTTGCTTGCAATGAGACTTTCGCTTAAAAAAACCAAATTGAGGAGTTTCCATTGTGGCTCAGTGGGTTAAGAACACGATGTAGTGTCTGTGAGGCTGCAGGTTCGAACAGCGGCCTTGCTCAGTGGGCTAAGGATCTGGTGCTGCCATGAGCTGTGGTGTTGGTAGATGTGGTTCAGATCCCGAGTTCCTGTGGCTCTGGTGTGGGCCAGCGGTTATAGCTCCAATTTGACCCCTACCCTGGGAACCTCTATGTGCTGAAGGTGCCACCCTAAAAAGAAAAAAAAAAAAATCAAATTGAGAAAAAAATAGATTAAACATGTAAAATCTATTTATGGATGTATTGCTTAGTGTATGAAAGCAGTCACTTGTTGATTGGCTTAAAATACCAAAAGCTATGATCAGAACCTAGCAGCATTGAAAATATCTGCCCCATCTTCATACAGGGAAGGCCACCCAGGGATTCCATGTGTGAGGCCCTTCATTTGGTTGTCTCATTGTCAGTGG
Organism: Sus scrofa; assembly: GCF_054392235.1. NCBI lineage: Eukaryota > Metazoa > Chordata > Mammalia > Artiodactyla > Suidae > Sus > Sus scrofa. Next base: position 25,032,220 of record NC_139393.1, on the reverse strand, counting down.
CCTCCCTGGGTCACCATATCATCAGCAGAGTGGATTTGGTGACCCATTTTTCAGATGCTGTTTTGTGAACTGAAAGGGTAATTCAGAAGGGCCAGATCGAGAGTTCTGATCTCAGAGTTTCCATCGTGGCTCAGTGGAAATGAATCCGACTAGGAACCATGAGGTTTCAGGTTCTATCCCTGGCCTTGCTCAGTGGGTTTAGGATCCCACGTTGCCATGAGCTGTGGTGTAGGTTGCAGACCTGGCTCGGATCTGGCATTGCTGTGGCTGTGGCGTAGGCTAGCAGCAACAGCTCCGATTGGACTCCTAGCCTGGGAATCTCCATATGCCGCGGGTGCGGCCCTCGAAAGACAGAAAGACAAAAAGACAAAAAAAAAAAAAAAAAAAGTTCTGAAGAAAATGGAAGCAGCTCACATGATGGAAAACTACCCAAAGTTGGAGCCCAGCTGTTTGGGTTCAAGTCCTGCCTCTGCTACTTTCTCACTCTGTGTCGTTTTGCAAGCAGATTGGCTCTCTGTGATTTGTTTCCCTCACCTATAAAATGGGGATGATGATGACAATTTAGGATGTTGAGAGGATAATAAAATGTGTGAGTATTTGTCAGGCTGTTAGGTCTGGCCAATCACTGCACAGTTGCCCTTGTTAATTGCAGTATAATGATTAATCCTAGTAGAGCATAGTTAATCATACTCAACTGATTGTTAAATAGACAGAAGAGGAAACACGGGAATTTCTATTCTTTTGCATAGTTCAACCCCAGGAAAAACCTGAAAGATGATACCTCAATTTATAGAAAAATGCCCTCTCATGGACCAGGTCATTTTATCACACAAGATCAGGTGTATTCACGGTGGTATGGCCATAGACACCAGGCCATTTAAAATTGCTCCCATTAGGGGGACTTTTCATGGAGAGGAAATCTTTAGGGTTTGATGCTGTGGCTGAGTCAGTTTTAGTGAATTAATTTCTTTAATGGAATGAGACATAACTCTCACTTGGAAGTAAGTAATACATCATTTAGAACAAAAATGAGAAAAGGGCCATAAATTAATGAGGAGGAAAGGATATTTTCACAAGAAGATGTAAGAGACATATGTGATAGTCAATAAGCATCTTCCTTAGAAAAACCCCTTCTCTGAAGAAGAGTTGTGTCCAGTGGATTCAGAAGAAAAGCGTTTGGTAGACGATTTATATCTCATAGTTTCCCACGGCCGTGTGGGATCCGAGCAGCATCTGCAACCTACACCACAGCTCACCGCAATGCTGGATCCTTAACTCATTGAATGGGGCCAGCGATCCAACCCCAGTCCTCATGGAGGCTAGTCAGATTCATTTCCACTGTGCCACAGTGGGAACTCCCCTCCTAATCTTTTTAAAACATTAGCCAGATCATTTCTCACCTCTCTTGCTCAAAGCCTAGTGTGGCTCCACATTTGACTCAGTGAAAATTCAAGTTCTAAACAGCCTTCTGCGGGCTGGTCGATAACTTTGTTTCCTCTCTGATGTCACCTCCTATTGCTCTTTCCACTCTCCTTCTGCCCTCCAGCCAGAGTGGCCTCTTTGAACAGGCACCACCTCAGGGTCATTGCTCTGATGGTTCTGGCCAGCTGACCCACTCTTGACTCAGGTGACCACATGGCTTACTCACTCACTCCTTAAAGTCTTTGCTCAAAAATCATCTTCTCCATGAGACGTATCCTGACGATTGTATTTAAAGCTGTAGCTCTTCCCCGACATCTCGAACCACCCTTACCCTGTATTCCTTTTGGTTTCTCTTAGTGCATTTCATCTTCCAATAGACTACATTATTTACTTATTTATTATCTGCCTCCCCGTGCTAGAAGGTAAGCACCATTAGGTCATGGAAATTTGACATATTTTATTCATACAGCAGGTGTTCAATAAATATTTGCGGAAGGAATGAATTCCTGATTGACTTGGCTGTGACTTCAGGCTTTAGCAATCGTGCTGGGGCAGGGAGCCCCAGTAATCTTGCTAGGTCATCAGAATGGTGTATCATGTTTAAAAAATAGAAAAAGTGACCTCTTCCAGGAAGGCGCACCGAGTGTTGTCTCTGTCCATGTCCTTGACTGGTCCCTGCTGGTTTCACCTTCCGGGCTCCTAAGTACCTGCTGTCCTGATGCTTGTCCTCTTCAGTTTATATATTGTCTTAGTCTGCTTGGTCTTTGGTCCTTTCTGCCACCCAACCCCACGCAAATGTATGTGTCATCATCAGTCACACCAACTGGCTTATGCTATCAACGAGGTGGCAGCGATGCCTTCAGCACCCACAGGAGGCATGGGGCTAAGGCGAAGGGGATCCCCTTAGGTCCCACCACCCTTCCGCTCCAGGCACAGTGCTTGAAATATGCACTGAAAAGGAAAACCGACATTGCAATTCGTTGAACTGTAGATTATACTGATGGCCTGGTTACAGCAAATACCGAGCCCTTTGAAAGCCTCAAATGAGTCCACAGGATGAGACGTGCGAGGAGCATTTTTGAAACTGGTAGCAGGCAAAAATCCGTTTTCATGGCAGACATCTGTTCTGGAACTCATTGCCGCCTTTGGGGAAGGGAACTGTTGAATTCTGCCTCCCAGGTATGGGCAACCTCCCATGGTCTCCGCTTTCTTTGTCGATGAATGACCAAAACCCTGTCACGAGGCTCCTTTTTGTGCAGCAATAAAATGTTTCTGAGACGGATGTTAGAGCCACAGACTTTCTTTAAAGAGTGGTATCTTGTGTTGTTTACTTTTAAAATAATCTCTAGCACAAGAGAGGACTGTGTCCTGAAAGAGCTGCCCCAGAGAGCTTGTGAACAGGAACAATGGTCTGGGCCACTACTTTCTGGAAAGCAGATGGGATTTTCATGTGAACCCAGCAAGGGGTGAGACCACACTGACATATATTTTCTGGTTTCTAATCTTACCTCCGCGGCCATTATGGACGGCATTACACAACCCTCTGACCCAAGGCCCAGCCATGTAAGCTTTTTATCAGCTCATAGAATGGTTTCCCCACAGCATGGCTCCCTCCAGGGCTTAGGGACCAGTGGGCAGCCAGACCTCAGGCTCTGGGCACCAGCCACCAGATCCTGAGTTCTACTCTGAAATAGAAGCATGATGTCACCGTGGGGCAATCAAATCGCTTGTCTCAGTTCAGTCCTGGATGCTCCAGGGTGGTGGTTCCCAGAAGATTGATCTGTGATATTGTCCAGGAGCCTGAATTAACTGAAAAATATTGCTTTCATCATGTTTCTTTAGCACTTTGGGGGGGGGGCAGTGCAAAAGAAGTTGCGCAAGGGGGATTAACTTTTTCTTTTTCTTTTCTTTCCTTTTTTTTTTTTTTTCTTATTAGGGCCACACCTGTGGCATATAGAAGTTCCTGGGCTAGGGGTGGAATTGGAGCTGCAGCTGCTGGTCTACACCACAGCCACAGCAATGCCAGATCCGAGCTGCATCTGAGGAGCTATGCTGCAGCTTGTGGCAACACCGGATGTTTGACCCACTGAGCGAGGCCAGGGATCAAACCCGAAACTTCATGGTTACTAGTCGGGTTTGTTAACCACTGAGCCACTACAGGAACTCCCGGGAAATGCCTTTTAAGCCAAGTTGCATACTCACTGGATTCCTCCCTCTGCTCCCAGAGGGTCAACTCCGCCAGGGCAGGGACCATGTCAGTGCTGCCCGCTATGTCACCTGCAGGGCATAGCACTGGGTGTTGTTGTTGAAATCAGGACTTAGGAGGTGCAGAGCCACTTGGATGCTTCTAGAAAGAGAGATTCTGGGAAGCGCTGATCCTAAGCAATTTGTTTTAACAAGTTTTTTGAGGTCATGGAGAGCACTGAATATCTAAAAAGGCATGTGTCTTCTCGGGGGGAAAAACACGCCCTGTGCCTATGAACACACAATTTTGAGTATGTTCCTACTAGGACACTTGTTTTCAAGAAATAAGTTCCCTGTGGATAGTCTCAGTGCTCAGCCTGGCACTGCAGGGGCCCTGTCTATGTATCTTTCCTGTCCCTTCTCCAAGAGGCCCTCATCTGGAGCTCAACTGAAAGGACAAATCCTTCTCCCCAGCTGGCTTCACTCCTCTCCTTCTCCTCTCCACAGAGACAGAAAGGTAGCCCCGAGACATGAGTGCCTATTGGCCCCGGATATTCGTTGAAGGCTACATTGCAAAAGTTTTTGTTGTGATCTGTGTGCCTGGGTCGGAAGAAGAATTATAGCAGGTGAAGAGAAAGAAGAGTTTATTGAGCGAAGAGATGCTGCCAGCCCAGTGGGATGACTTCCTGCCGATCCGGGAGCGCCCACCCCAAGTCCATGATCCTGTCTGTTATTATAACCCAGGGAGAGGAGAGGTCTTGTGATACCCCTGCTGACCTACTGATTGGTTGGGGAAAGAGGGGTCTTACGATACATTTGCTGGTTAGCTGAGGGTATATAAGGCCAGCCTCTTTTTCTTCTCTTCCTCCTCCTCTCTCTCCTTCCTTAAAAACAACCTGTTTTCTGTCATTTTACAATGGCACATCATTAATTAGGATGTCTCTTAACAGACATCCTAAAAAGACACATCACCGGGAGTTCCCCTTGGGGCACGGCAACAATGAATCTGACCGGTATCCATGAGGATTCAGGTTCCATCCCTGGCCAGGCTCAGTGGGTCGGGGATCCAGCATTACTATGAGCTGTGGTGTAGGTCGCAGATGTGGCTTGGATTCCATGTTACTGTGGCGTAGGCTGACAGCTGCACCTCCGATTCAACCCCTAGCCTGGGAACTTCATATGCTGCGGGTGTGGCCCTAAAAAGCACACACACACACACACACACACACACACAAAAGAGAGAAAGAGACACATCACTTAATTAATACAAGCTCAGTGAAATTTTTTATTTTTGTTGGGAAAGAATCCAAGGTATTGATTTACATCCCTGCAGGCAAATAAATAGTAGCACCTTCTATAAACAAACCAGCCACCCCCCGCCCCAGCCTTTCATTTGGTTCCAGAGCTGGTAGTTTAGCACTCCAGGGTAGGTGACCGGTTATAGGTGCACAAAAACTCAGTTATCATCTGCAGCGTCCCACCTTGGAGGACCTTTAGCATTATAACCCTTGAAGGATGAGGATCATTGGAAAAAATGAGCCAAGCATAGAAGGACCAAGTGCGGGAAAAGAAATTATGACTCCCCAAATGCACAGACCATGACAATTGCGGAAAAAAAGATGATATCAGCAAATGTGGTGCTTTTGCTACAACCCTCAAATTCCTGCCCTGTATGTCAACTGAAGAGAATTTTGTCAGAGACACAGCACACAATCATCCACACACACAGCCTGAGGTTTGGGCAGTTTTAAAAATAATAATTGAAAAAAAAACATTAAATAGTCCTTCATTCCAATTTTTCTGTTCCCCGGCAGCCACCTCGTTGTGTTAACGCCGTTTCCTAGCCATATCATTTTTAGACTTATCTTACTTTATGTTGCTCAGACCTAATTTTATGAGGAGTTCAACCAAGGTGCTGCTCTGTTAAAATATCTTTCTAGGGGTTTAAAAGGTGCTCAGGGAAAAAACCAGCAAAAGGAGGACACCGCTGAGCAATGGGTTGTAACGATTCTTCTGTGGTTACGGACTCCATCGAAGATCTAAAGAAAGTGACAGCGTCTTTACCCACCACCTGCCCCTGGGAGGGCGCACCTATGCACAGAGGCCCATAATTTCAGGATTTCGGTGGAGCAATGCTCCTTTTAAAACTTCTGCTTTAAAAAAAGTCATTTACTTCCCAGGCACTTGCAAGAAGATTGCTGTTTCTCTAGGTCATGCTTGCAACAATTGATTTCTCCTCTTTCAGACAATAGCCTGCAGGAAATCAACGTTAAATAAACTAACCCCATGGGCTCTGATAGAAAAAGAGCCCATCCACTTCAAAGAAAAGGGAGATGAGCAACCGCACCTTTTTGTATGTTTGTATTTGGTTTTTATGGAAATGTGGGCGGTGTGGGAATTCGGGTTCTGAAACCATTAGGAGTCTCTCTTTCTTTGAACCTTGTTATATGCATGGCACCCATAGACAGAGGTGAGGGCCACAGAGAGGGGCTTCATCATCCATGCAAACTACATTTCACTGCCTATCTTCCCATAGCATTTCAGAGTGCTTAAGATAAGAGCCTACCTATGTGAGATGCTGTAAACATGAATGTGAACAAGGAAATTGCCTGGGCCGTGATTTCCATACCATCTGCATGACTGTTAGACAAGCATATGGCCATTAGCAATGACTGCTCAGAAGTGGTCTGAAAGGGACATGGATTGGAACAAGTATTGTTTACTCTGAAAGAAATATTGTTTTCTTTGTTCTGTGCACTCTTGGGAAACTCGGAGTATTAGGTAAATGTCTCATCTAATTGCTCTTGTTAGAGTTTTCTCTGGAGAAACTGGCACCCATATCGGAATGAACACAATAGATCAGCTACGTACTTCTCCTTCCATTTGTGAAGATTAACTCAGTAAGCCTGGTAACACTGCACTAAAATAATATACCAACAAAAGAAATATTAGTCAGATGCTCATGATCTAGACTTTTAGTATTCCTTTCTTTTCCCTTGTCTTTTCTGCCCTTGGAATAAAAGCTTTCACTAAAGGGTGGCCTGGAACCAGGAAAAAGAATGAATCTGTTAATCCATTGTGCTGTTGATTAAGAAAATCTGATGGTAGGAGTTCCCTGGTGGCTCAGTGGGTTAAGGATCTACTGTGTCATTGCTATGGTGCTGGTTAGATCCTGGCACAAGAACTTCCCCAGGCCATGGGTGTAGCAAAAGAAAGAATGAAAGAAAGAAAGAAAGAAAAAAAGAAAGAAAGAGAGAGAGAGAGAGAGAAAGAAAGAAAAAGAAAAAGAAAAAGAAAAGAGGGAGGAAAAGAGAAGGGAAGGAAAAGAAAGGAAAATCTGACACTAGTAAGTTGGAAGGAGGTATTTCTTGTTGGGCCGTCACCACCACTGCCACCACCCTCATCGCCACCATCACCATCACCACAATTACTATCACTGCTGCCACCACCACCAGCATCACTGCCACCGCCACCGCCACCACCTCCACCTCTGCTACCACCCTCCTCATCCTCATCCCCCTTCCCGCCACTATCATCAGTATTGTGAACATTATTAACCATTGCCACATGCCAGGAACTGTGCCGCCTACTTTCTTTGCACTATTTCAATAAACCTCTTCTTCCACAGGAGGCGGGTCATTTGCACGATACGATTCCGCTGCTCGAGGTACTCTTCCCTGCCCGTTTTTAGCTCACACGGACCCCATCCTCTGGAGAAGACTTCAGACAACACTCCCCTCGAGAAGATCCCCCTGATTCTGTGTCCTTCTGAGCCCCCTTTCCTTTCTCCATTACTAAACCACAAGCTCTAGGAGGATGGGGACAATATCACTCTTTGCTCGCTAGGCAGCGTGGAGCATACAGCACACGCTCTACTACCCAAGACTTTGTCATTTTTCAGTATGTGCCGCTGTGGACCATATACGCAGCCACAGAGCTGGGAAGATGGGACTCCTTTCTCATCTCCTCATCACAACAGCATGCTATAGGGGTAAAACAGGTGGCTTCACATTTAGACCATCTGAGTTTCAATCCAAATAGCACATGCAAAGCACAAAGTGTCTGGCATTTCTTATTATTATGTCTGGCATTTATTATCCCCACTTCTGACCTGTGGGTAAGTTTTATCAAATCAGATGTATGCTCATGTCATTTGAATTAGTCAGGGCACCTGCCAATGAAACCGATGATTTAAGATAGACGCTATTGACCTGGAGAGGCATATATGACACTCAAGGAGAATTGGGCAAAATTAGATTAATAGTTTGCTATGACTATAGGAAAGGAGAAAGATCACAGACTATTTATGCAGCTGGGGATGTTGGAAGGAGGATTCTTTTTTTTTGTCTTTTTTTTGCTATTTCTTGGGCCACTCCCACGGCATATGGATGTTCCCAGGCTAGGGGTCCAATCGGAGCTGTAGCCACCGGCCTGCGCCAGAGCCACAGCAACGTGGGATCCGAGCCGCGTCTGCAACCTACACCACAGCTCACGGCAACGCCGGATCGTTAACCCACTGAGCAAGGGCAGGGACCGAACCCGCAACCTCATGGTTCCTAGTTGGATTTGTTAACCACTGCGCCACGACGGGAACTCCGGAAGGAGGATTCTAATTAGGGGGACTTCAACTGATGGGGAGAATTTGGGGCTGTTTGAACAGTTTTAAGATGAAGTGAAACCGTAAATACACTGTCGTGTAAGAACTGAGAAGGGCTGAGTGCAGTGGATGAGAGAAATTCAGGTTACCTAGAAAAGATTCCGAAGGTAGATGGTGGATATTAGCGGAGATAAGAAAATGTGGTGGGAACTCGCCGCAAATACAGAGATTGACACAAATGCTACGTGACAAAGAAAATTACTGGCTGGAGTTCCCGTCGTGGCGCAGTGGTTAACGAATCCGACTAGGAACCATGAGGTTGCGGGTTCAGTCCCTGCCCTTGCTCAGTGGGTTAAGGATCCGGCGTTGCCGTGAGCTGTGGTGTAGGTTGCAGACGTGGCTCGGATCCCGAGTTGCTGTGGCTCTGGCGTAGGCCAGTGGCTGCGGCTCCGATTCGACCCCTAGCCTGGGAACCTCCATATGCCGCGGGAGCGGCCCAAGAAATAGCAAAAAGACAAAAAAAAAAAAAAAAAAAAAAAAAAAAAAAAAAAAGAAAATTACTGGCTAAAATGGTGGTGAATTAAGATACAACATGGATTTTCTTTCCTTCTTTCTTTCTTTCTTTCTTTCTTTCTTTCTTTCTTTCTTTCTTTCTTTCTTTCTTTCTCTCTCCCTTCCTTCCTTTCTCTCTCCCTTCCTTCCTTCCTTCCTTCCTTCCTTCCTTCCTTTCTTTCTTTCTTTCTTTCTTTCTTTCTTTCTTTCTTTCTTTCTTTCTTTCTCTTTCTTTCTTTTCCTTCCTTTCATTAGTGTTTTCAAAGGCAGTTTGTACTGCTACATTGAGTATGTTATCACTCTCACATTAAACATCAACTAACAAGGAGTTCCCGTCGTGGCGCAGTGGTTAACGAATCCGACTAGGAACCATGAGGTTGTGGGTTCGGTCCCTGCCCTTGCTCAGTGGGTTAACGATCCGGCGTTGCCGTGAGCTGTGGTGTAGGTTGCAGACGCAGCTCGGATCCAGCGTTGCTGTGGCTCTGGCGTAGGCCGGTGGCTACAGCTCCGATTCAACCCCTAGCCTGGGAACCTCCATATGCCGCGGGAGCGGCCCAAAGAAATAGCAAAAAAAAAGACAAAAAAAAAAAAAAAATCAACTAACAAGGAAGGCTATAAGCAAGATAAAAAAACTCTCTTAAATTTAACAAAATTATCATGGCATGACAACTCTACAGGGTCAACATGTGAGAAATAAATGAGAAAATTTTATATATCTGTGTACGTGTTGCAAAACAGACAAAAATCAACATATCCTAGGAATTGGTGCTATAATTGCAGGTTTAATTTTACCAGTGGTTCTATTTCTCATAGTTTCCTGTGTTGGAGTTGATGGCATGGGAATGAACAACCACAGAATTAGCAATTATCCTGTAGTTTTAAAAGTGTGGTCAAATTTGTTTCTGTTAGCACTAACTTTTCCAGTTGCATAAAATCTTACTACACAGAAGATTGAGGGAAAACGGATCCATCCTAGGTTCCCTCCATTAGAGGTAAGTGAGGCTAATGGTATCATTAAACTTAGCATCTTTATGAAAAACTGCAAAGTGATGGCTGATTTGCACCTCTAAACAGTTACATTCATTAAGTCCCACTGTCTCGAGATTTGGGGAAAGTGCAATAAAAGTGTTTTTGAATGTTAATTTTGCACAATAAAATTGATTGAGAGTCTTCTGGTCATTCCATTTATTTATAGCACAGGGTGGCTTCAAAGAAATGCTGAAAAGTCCCCCATATGTTATTCCACCTACAGTGAGCTCATACTTCCAGGCTGTGCTGTTACATGACCTTGATTTTATTTCTTTATACCAAGAACTTTACCAGGTACAGAGAGGGCATCCAATTAGAACCTCTTGATGAGGATGAATCAATCCGTCTATACGTGTTGAGACCAAAGTGCTGGAACGCCGACTTAGTGGCTAACCAGCTAGGAAGGAGACCTGGAGTTACCATCAGCGAAAACAGTCATCGTACTCAGCCATAAAAGAAGAACAGAATGATGCCATTTGCAGCAACATGGATGGAACCAGAGACTCTCACACTAAGTCAGAAAGGCAAATACCATACGACATCACTTACATGTGGAATCTAAAATATGGCACAGATGAACCTATCTACAGAACAGAAAGAGACTTACAAACGCAGAGAAGAGACTTACGGTTGCCAGGGGCGGGGGGGTGGGGAATGGAGTGCAATGGACAGGGAGTTTGGGGTTAGCAGATGCAAACAATTCCATTTGGAATGGATAAGCAATGAGGTCCTGCTATGCAGCACAGGGAACTCTATCCAGTCTGTCGTGCTAGAACATGATGGAAGATAATATAAGAAAAAGAATGTATGTATATGTATGACTGGGTCACTTTGCTGTATAGCAGAAGTTAACAGAATCAACTATAAATCAACTGTAAATCAACTATAATAAAAAAATTAAAAAAAAAAAACAGCCACAAGAGAAAAGAGTCATTGTGCCATTTTCCCTCTCAACCGTGCCCTGGTCTTCCCATTTTTTTTTTTAATGTCTCTTTTAGGGTCATGCCCAGGCTAGGGGTCAAATCGGAGCTACAGCTGCTGGCTTATGGCACTGCCACAGCAATGCTGGGATCTGAGCCATGCAACCTACACCAGAGCTCACAGCAATGCCAGATCCTTAACCCACTGAGAGAGGCCAGGGATCGAACCCACATCCTCATGGATTCTAGTAGGGTTCATCACTGCTGGGCCACAATGGGAACTCCCTGGTTTCCTTAAATGAAGGTGGAAGCATGCAGGGTTGGAAAAACAGGAGAACTAGGTCCTTTTCTAGAACCCTGACCACCTCATCCATCTGGCCTGAGGTTCCACATTTGGAACATGCTGGTCCATGCCACCTTTTCTGTGATGGTGGGTGCTGATGGTGCCCTCACCCTTGAAGAGACGTTTCAGGGGTGGATGGTCCGTGCTGGGAAGGAGCAGCTGGATGCAGACTGTGTGTCTCTTCCTTCCTGCCTGGACCAAGAAGGAGAGAGAGAACAAAGGCTCTGCGAGGGCCAGTTGTCCTGCATTCTGAGATGTCTGAGAAGCCAAGACAGGCAAGGAGCCTGGCCAAAAGTTCATTGAACCTCTCTACAGAAAAGAAACAAACTCAAGGACATGGAGAACAGACTTGTGGTTGCCGAGAGGGAGGCAGAGGGAATAGGAGGGACTGGGAGGGACTGGGAGGGACTGGGAGTTTGGGGTTAGTAGGTGCAAACTATTGCCTTTGGAGTGGATAAGCAATGAGATGCGGCTGGATAAGCAATGAGATGAGGCTGTAGAGCACGGGGAACTATATCTGATCCCCTGTGATGGAACATGATGGAGGATAATGTGAAAAAAAGAACATACATACGTGTGTGTGTGTGTGTGTGTGTATAACTGGGTTACTTTGTGGTACAGCAGAAATTGACAGAACATTGCAAATCAACTATAAGAAAAACTTTTTAAAAAAAGTTCATTGACTCCCGCTACAAGGGGGGCAGAAGTACTCACTTCTTTCATTTATAACTAGAAGACCGAACCTCTCAAAGGACTGACTTGACCGTTACGAACACAACTAGTTCTTTAGGGATCAGAATAGTTGGCTTGTTTGAACTTGAAAGAAAGAAAGATTCTACATATAACATACAGTGATTCTAACTATTGTGTAGACTACAGAAATGTATACGGAAGGTAAGAATCACGTGGGATCATCCAGAAATGAGAATATATTTCCCCTTTTGGAATTTCTTTCTTTCTTTTTTTCCCCATAAATAAATGAATGCCTACTTAAAAGCAAATAGGATCATAATGGACATAAATGTTTACAACCTTATTTTTCCTCTTAATATGCTGCAATCACTATCCTATGTCCTTAAATGACTTAAAAATTATTTTAAAGTATAGTTGATTTAGGAGTTCCCTGTTGGCCTCAGAGGTTAAGGATCTGGCATCATCGCTGCTGTGGCGTGGGCTTGATCCCTGTGCTGTGGATGCAGCCAAGAAAAAAAATAGGTGATTTCCAAAGTTGTGCTAGTTGCAGGTGTAGCCTTAAATGCTTTTTAATGACTGCAAGGCAGAGTTATATTTATCTAAACTCTGCTTTTGACTACTTAGGTTGTTTACAGTTTTGGAATTAAAGATAATGCAATGATAAACTCCCATCAATAAATCTTTTTACATCTCCCTGAAGATTTTCTTATGGTCTATGTCTCTACAGCAACCATGATTTTTCTTAATTTATAATCAGACAAAATATCTCTTTAAAAATATTTTAGGAGTTCCCATCATGGCGGAAACGAACCTGACTAGTATCCATGAGGACGCAGGTTCGATTCTCAGCCACGCTCAGTGGGTGAAGGATCTGGCGTTGCCATGAGCTGTGGTGTGGGTCGCAGGTGAGGTCTGGAACCCGCATTGCCGTGGCTGCGGCCTAGGCCAGCGGTTGTAGCTGTGACTCAACCCCTACACCAGGAACTTCCATGTGCCTCGAGGGTGGCCCTAAAAGGCAAAAAAAAAAAAAAAAAAAAAAAAAAATTTAAGAAATGCCATTGACCACATACAGATAGAAAGACACACAGTAAAAAAAAAGCTCAATAAATGTAAGAACACCTCAGGCCTCTCTCGAAAGCATCCGTGGCAGAATCTCCCACTCTTAACCTTTCCACACAATCACCCCTAAATTGTGACAAGGTGCGTCTGAGAAAGAACACCTCATTTGAAAAGGTTCCTCTGGGGCCAGGTTACCCTGGAGAGTGATGGATTCCAATTTGATAAAAGCTCTCATCCCTACCTTCACTTTTTTTGGCCTTAAGGGACAAGAGGGAAAGAATTTGGGGGCTGAAAGATTGAGATTTTCCAATGGCTGCCCTTATGCCCATCACCCTTCAGCCTGGCCCCGCAGAAGCCCTTCATTTTCGACTTTCTGGTCCTCCTCTTCCACTCAGGATGGGGACAAGGATCTCAACACCTGTCCTTGCATGGTCTCTAAAAAGGTTTTGCAGTTTCAAGAGAAATGTTTAGCCAGTCATCAGGGAATAAATCTCATGCACATACATCATTGAAACAGCCTTTAAAACAAGAAGTAAGGAAGCAGATTTTATTACAGTACCTTGTAAATCTGCTGCAGTCCTTGACCAGACTCCACAGGGAAGACGGCTTCCTCAGCCTCACAGGGGCAGCAGCAGGAGGAGGCCTAGAACAGCGAGGCGAGGAAGAGATGGAAGAGAAACTAAAAAGCACGAACTTTCTAGAAGAAGCTTAGCACTGGCTGGATTAGTGAGCTCCTTGGCCCACCGTGCTTCCCTCACATCCAGCTTGTACCTGAGGCAGGTAGTGGGCAAAACCAAGATGGTGGTGATGTTGGTAAGAGGTTGACTTGCAGGTCTTCCACCCTGTTCTGTCTTTAGCCCACTTTGGTACCTTTTTTTCCCCACATGCTCACTGTTTTTTCCATCTCTACACTAGCAAGATTTTTCTCTCTAGAAAGAATCTGGTAGGTTTGCTAACCATCCCCCACTCCAACGTGAGCACAAGGCAGGGGTTGGTAAGCTGGCGAGCGGAGGTGAGGATACCTGGTTGCCCCTAAAATTCTCCCAGTCGTAGAGGGGGCCCTTTCTCCTTGTAAGGAGAGCAATTTTTCATAGCTTGTTCTACGTTTGCCATCTGTGGAGGCTGTTCTTTTTTTGTTGTTCTGTCTTTTTAGAGCCACATCCGAGACCCATGGAAGTTCCCAGGCCAGGGGTTGAATCGCAGCTACAGCACCGGCCTACACCACAGCCACAGTAACGCCGAGGGGGCAAGGGTTCCAGGGTAGGGGCCAGCCACAGCCACAGCCACACCAGATCTGAGCCAAGTCTCTGACCTACACTGCGGCTTGCAGCAACACCGGATTCTTCACCTCCTGAGCGAGGCCAGGGATCCAGCCCGCATCCTCATGGATACTAGAAGAGTTCCTAACCCGCCAAGCCCCAGCAGGAGCTCCTGTGGAGAACATTCTTCAGTGGAGATGGAAAAGGGGGTTGAGTGGGTGAGTATGTATTTCAAGTCATAAGTCAGGAATACTTAAAAAAAAATAAGAACTATTTTTGTATATGTCTGTTTGAAATCAAGAATAGGGGCGGTGCAGTAACAAGGCTCCGGATTGGCCGGCAAATATAATTCTTCTCTTTTGGCTCTTCTGGGTGTCCTTGAATTCTGATTCTTCCACCAACTGACCAATCAAGTTTCTCAGTCATTTGGACTGAAGCAAACACCTACCTTGGAATCGACATTCCACCGTAGCTCTTTGTTTCTTGGATTTTCAATCCAGCTCCTACTTAAGTTTTTCAAAGTCACCACTAGAATCTTTGTGTCGTGCTAATGGCCCGAGCCCTCCATCAGCTAAAAAGCAACGTCCCTGAAGCATTCATAGGGAATAGAGCTGTATATTAAAGTTTTTTTCTACTCTGTTTCTCAGGAGTTACGAGGAACTGCTGTTCAATAAGGAAGGGGGTTAGTAAGTATAACTGATGAGAAGAATTCATTTACTAAACTTTTTTTGGCTTTTTTTTTTTTTTTATAGGGACGCACCCCAGGCATATGGAGGTTCCCAGGCTAGGGGGCCAATCAGAGCTACAGCTGTTGGCCACAGCCACAGCCACAGCAACACAATATCAGAGCCACATCTGTGTCCTACACCACAGCTCTTGGCAACGCTGGATCCTTAACCCACTGAGTGATGCCAGGGATCGAACCCGCAACCTCATGGCTCCTAGTCGGGTTTGTTATCTGCTGAGCCACGAAGGAATCTCCCCCTGGAGAGTAATTTTCAAACACGGGTCAGCAGTAGAATCTTTTGGCCAAACACGCTTTTGTGCAAACCGTGTATGAAAAAGAAATAAAAGTGCATCTTCGTTGCAACCCCCGGGGTTTATCCATTTAACATTACCCCCCAGACACAGCAGGGAGCCTTCTCAGGGTGAGCGCTACTAACCAAAGTGGAAAATTCCTCCGCAGATTAGTACGTGAGCAGAACCTGCTTGCGCTCAGTGGTAGCCCATGGAAAGAACCTGGCAACCATGAAGAATGTCGTAGGAAGCAACTCCATGAAACTCGCTTTTGTGTTTACTGCAGGCGTGTTGTTAAGGATGTGGTTGATGACATCCCACAGGGTTTCCTTTAGGAAGATCTGCCGAAGGCATTCTTCTCTGCCCTCAGGACCACGATTAACCACAGTTCTCCTGAGCAACCGCGTAGTTTACATACTGTAGGTACCGTCCACTCTGTCCTATCCTATGCATACTGATCGCACCACGCTCTCAAAACTTATTGCACATTAAGATTGTCTGGGGAGATTTTTAAATGTAAATGCCCAGGCTCGCCCCAGACCAACTGCATTAGAACCTCCAGAGGGGCATCGGCAATTTTTATTTTATGTATGTATTTATTTGGTTTTTGTCTGTCTTTTCAGGGCTGCACCCACGGCATATGGAGTTGAATCAGAGCTACAGCTGCTAGCCCTATAGCACAGCCACAGCCACGCCAGATCCAAGCTGTATCTGCAATCTACATCGCAGCTCATAGCAATGCTGGATCCTTCACCCACTGAGCGAGGCCAGGGATCGAACCTGCACCCTCATGGATACTAGTCAGTTTCTTAACCAGCTGAGCCACAACGGGAACTCCCAGGAGTAGACATTTTATAGATTAAATTCTGTTATTCTTCCCATTTTCTCCAATAGTACAGTATGCTAGTTTGGTTCTGCCAAGAAGCAGATGGCAAGCAAGTTGGGATTCTATCTGGGGAAACAAACGGGACGGAAATGGAGAGGAGCTGGGAAGGGCTTGGAGAGCCAGCACTGCTTGAGTGGGTCTGCCCTCTGGGAAGGAGAAACAGGGTAGATAATGGGCGGGTGAGGCAGGTCTGGGTAAGTTTGGCACAGGTCAGTAAGGAGCCCTAGGAGTTCCCATCATGGCTCAGTGGTCAACGAATCTGACTAGGAACCATGAGGTTGCAGGTTCGATCCCTGGCCTTGCTCAGTGGGTTAAGGATCCGGCATTGCTGTGAGCTGTGGTATGGGTCACAGATGTGGTTCGGATCCCCAGTTGCCATGGCTGTGGTGTAGGCCAGCGGCTATAGCTCCGATTAGACCCCTAGCTTAGGAATCTCCATATGCTGCAGGTGCAGCCCTAGAAAAGACAAAAACACACACACACACAAAAGGAAACTCAGAGCCCAAGTCTCCAGGAAGAGCAGCTCCAGGCTCCCCAGGCAGGTCTGATTTAGCATCCATGCTCAGCCACTGGCTGGGAGCACCCAGAGGGAGCACCTGTCCATAGGATGGTGGATTTCAGAGCACAGCACTGGGCCCACAGGTGTGTTATGCTCCCTGCAGGTGGAGATCTGAGAGGCAGTTTCTTTGGTGGCACCAGTACATGACTTGAATTCTTTTCCACGCTGAGTCTTTCTATTATTTGTGTTTAGAAATAGCAACGGACTATGAGGGGTGAGGATATATGACAGGAGGATGAAAGAAAACAGCAGAGCCAGGAAAATGACAAATGGGGATGCCTGAAGGTGGCTGCAGCGGGACAGAGAGGGTGCTGCTGGGGGGCATTTGTCCTGGTTCAGCAACAGAACAAAGAGAAAGATGTGGGGTTGGGGTGGGGAATGACAAGCCAGAGAATAGCGATGCTTCTAGAATAAAACATTTGGACAGGGAGTGAAAAACACGGCGTTGCTTAGGCCTTGATGGGAAACATCGAATTAAAGTGTGGATGTCACTTGCATGTAAGAAGTGCAGGCATATTTCAGCGTGGCGTGGCTGCTTCACACCCATCACTTCAGCAAAACACAGTCTGGGCTCCCATGTTAGCAAGCCCATTTTAGTTCTGGAGCGCAGTGGTTTTCTTTCCTGGTTTCATATGGTAATTACTTGGGGAGCTTAAATATACTAATGTCTGGGACTGTATCAGAAGAATTAAATCAGACAGGTTAAGGATCCGGTGTTGCCGTGAGCTGTGGTGTAGGTCACAGATACACCTCGGATCTACTGTGTCTGTGGCTGTGGCATAGGCTGGCAGCTACAGCTCCCATTGGACCCCTAGCCTGGGAACCTCCATATGCCATGGGTGCGGTCCCCAAAAGACAAAAGACATAAAAGAAAAAAAAGAATAATTAAATCAGATTTGGGGAGGCAAGTACTGATATGGGGTATTTTTTTTTTTCTTTTCTGGCTGCCCCACAGCATATGGAGTTCCCAGGCCAGGGATCAGATCCAAGTGACAGCTGGGACCTACACCACAGCTGCAGCATCTCTGGATCCTTTAACCCACTGTGCCCAGCCAGGGATCGAACCTGAGTCCTGCCACTACAGAGACACCGCCAATCCCACTGCACCACAGCGGGAACTCCAGATAGCAGTATTTTTTAAAAGCATCTCTGGTGGTGGGAATGAGCTGTCTAGGTTTAGGTGCTTCAGCAAATGGTTCCAAAAACTATTAGCAGAGCATGTGAAAGGCCCATGAATAAAATACACATTTATTCACATAAATATCTGAGAACAATTTGAGGGTATGAGCATTGTATAAGGTGCTTCAAAGTGCTAAGATTTAACATTTTAATAACGCATGAAAATTGAGTTTTCAGCCTGACTCTTTCTGTTTGCCTCAAAGACCATAATACAAACATCTTCTGCTCAGCCACAGCAAAATTAGGGAAAGAATTGCTTCTCACTCCTCCTCACATTCTTCTTCTGGAAGCAGGGCAAAAACAGCTTCCACATGCTTCCATCATAATCTATTCCAAGAGATTGTATATCGTTTCCTGTGCCATACAATAGGAACGCATTGCTTATGCATTCTAAATGTAACAGTTTGCATCTACCAACCCCAAACTCTCAGTCCATCCCAGTCCCTTCCTCCTCCCTCTTGGCAATCACAAGTCTGTCCTCTATGAGTCTGTTTCTGCTTTGTAGGTAGGTTCATTTGCACCATACTTTATATTCCACATGTAGATACTTTCATACAGTGTTTGTCTTTCTTTTCCTGACATACTTCACGTAGTATGAGAATCTCTAGTTACATTCCCATTGCGGCAAATGGCATTATTTCATTCCTTTTTTATGGCCAAGTAGTATTCCACTGTGTATATGTGTATCGCATCTTAATCCTTCCATCTGTTGATGGACATTTAGGTTGTTTCCATGCCTTGGCCATTGTGAATAGTGCTGCAATGAACATAGGAGTGTGTTCTTTTTGAATTGTATTTCTTAATTTTAAACTCACAGAAGAGTTGCAAATAGAACAGGGTCTCCAAACACCCTTTCTTCAGCTTTCCATAATGTTAACATCCCAGCTAAGAATTGTCAAATGATCAGTATAAGAAATGAACACTGGTTCAATACTATAAACTACAGATGATATTCATATTTTTCTAGTTCGTCCCCTCTCTGGCTTTTACTTACATTAGTGCATACTCAAAGATATGTACTTTATCCTTCGGGTTATGACCCAGGGCTATTTTTCTTTATTCTGATGCTCACATTGTTTCAGAGTTGGCCATTAGGCTTATGCACCCTTTCAATATACCTTGATCTATCTTTCTTCCTTCCTTTCTGTCTTTCTTTCATTCTTTTCTTTTTCTTCCTTCCTTCCTTTCCTTCTTTCTTTCTGTCTTTTTCTTTCCTTCTTTCTTTCTTTTCTTTCTTTCTTTCTTTCTTTCTTTTCTTTCTTTCTTTCTTTTTCTTCCTTTCTTTCCTCCTTTCTTTCTTTTTCTTTCCTTTTTCTAGTACTGCTCATCTTGTATTTTTCCTCCCCCAGCCCTGGAATTGACCACTTTTCCAAGGGGTGCCCCAGTTCCTTTTTTTGGAGACTAATATTTAGAAGCCAGGATCTGGACCCTAGGAGGACTCATTGCTACTGAGGTTATCACTGCTTCTAGTCTCTCAGAGTAGACAGAACTAGAGATGTGTGTATATATACGAATTCATGCATATACACATATTTATATATATATACTTCTTTATATATCTATCTATGTATCTGTTTATATGTATTTTAAATATCAATTCATGAGTTCCCTTTGCGGCTCAGTGGTTTACAAACCCAACTAGGATCCATGAGGTTGCGGATTCAATCCCTGGCCTTGCTCACTGGGTTAAGGATCCACATTCCCATGAGCTGTGATGTAGGCCACAGACTCAGCTCGGATCCCATGTTGCTGTGGCTGTGGTGCAGGCCAGCAGCTACAGCTCTGATTCAACCCCTAGCCTGGGAACTTCCATGTGCCACAGGTGCGGCCCTAAAAAAGCAAAAATAATAATAACAATAAAAGTAAATAAGCAGTTCATACTGATTTCTCCAACTTCAGTCTATTACCACAGGCTTCTTTCTTACCTCTCCACTTTACTTATTTAGAACTTGTTTCTCCAATTTTGAGAAACCTGTCTCTCATATCTACAGTATATTAGCCAATTTTATTTATTTATGTATTTATGCATTTTATGTATATATGTATGTATGTACGTATGTATTGGCCATGCATGAGGCATGTGGAAGTTCCCCAGCCAGGGATGGAACCCAAACCACAGCAGTGACAACAGAGGACCTTTAACCTGCTGGGCCACCAGGGAATTCTCTACCTATTTTATTTTTTATTTTTTGAAGATAAGTATATTTTATTTGCAACTGTCCTGGCTCTACTGATCATATCACTAACTGGGCCACCAGTTGGTGGTTGGGTTCTGGCTGGGATGTTGGGGTATCGTGAGTGGTATATCCATGGTTACTGGGCAGAACCCTGTGGTGGGTCAGTGCGATGAGGGGCTGTGATCCTCTGTGGGGCTCAGCTTTGGGCTGATCCTTCCAAGACTGGGTGAGATGATGGTGAGGCTGCTGCCTGGTGAGGCTTAGACCTGAGTCCACAACTCACTTTCCACAGCCATTCAGTGGGAGATAGGGGTGCATCCACTTGTCATCGCCTTACTGATGGGTCTCCATTTACATTCAGACTTGTTCAGTCTGTTAAGACGCCAACTTTACCTAAGATGTGCAAAGCAGCTCTAAGAAACACTGGCTGCGTGGATCAAGAAGAAATACCAACTTACTGACAAGCTTAGGGCAGCTAAATAGGAGTATGCAGGGACTGAATCCTTTTTAGAGAATGCCAGGTCTAGAGGAAGAGTCTTTATTATTATTATTACTATTATTGTTATTATTTTGTCTTTTTAGGGCAGTGTGTCACATATGGAAGTTTCCAGGCTAGGGGTCCAATAGGAGCTGTAGTTGCTGGCCTATGCTAAAGCCACAGCAACGCTGGATCTGAGGCACATCTGGGACCTACACTGCAGCTCATGGAAATGCCGGATCCTTAACCCACTGCGTGAGGCCAGGGATCAAACCTGTGTCCTCCTGGATGCTAGTCCGATTCCTTTCCGCTGAGTCATGATGGGAACTCCGAGAAAGAGTCTTTAAATATAACCCGCCCTACAAATACTTGTGGAAAGGTGAGAAGGACCAACTTGCTGTTGATGGAAAAATTAACGTCCTTGGTTAAAGAACTGCAGGAGTGATCTAAATGCTTAGACTAAGACCAGGCGATGGTGGAGATGCTAAAAATGCTTGAGTCCCTAGAAGAGGTCACGGGACTCATCACACCACAAGAAGTTTCTCCGACCTGGCTGGAGGCCAAGGGCCAAGCCCCAGTCATCCCTTCTGCAGGAGGGGGCCCAGGATTTAAAGCAGCGCTGTCCCCTCCCCTCCACTCAAGCCGCCTGCGCTACCTTGACCTCCATCTCAGGGTCATCCAGGCCAGTGGATCCAGGGGAGCCTTCCTCCTCAGGTGTAGTTCTTCCCCCTTCATATATTGGACCCAGCATGAGTTCCTTCATGATCCATTCCTCCAAGTCTAAAGAATCTGGGACTTCCAGGAGCAAACCAAGAAAAGTGGGACTTCTTGACATAAAGTATGGATCATTTCTCATGAGCGGTGAAAGAACTGTTCTTAGAGAACTATACCTAGTCACTTGTGATGGAATATGACGAAGGATAATGTGAAAAAAAGAAGATATATATATATATATGTATGTATGTATGTATGTATGCATGCCTGGGTCACTTTGCTCTAAGTAGAAATTGACAGAACAATGTAAACTAACTATAATGGAAGAAAACAAAAATCTTTTAAAAACAAAACCCTCAAAAAACGTTGTCCTTAAGAAATTAATCTTTTACTCAGATCCTCATCAAACTATATTTCTCAAGACCGTGTTTTATTAGTATCATTTACGCATTAATCTTTTAAGTGAACTCATATTTTAGTCTATATAAGTATTAGAATTTGAAAATACATTCAGTTTCTCAATAAAGGCTTAGTTGTCAACAGCAAGGTTTTTTTTTTTTTTTTCCTAGAGTTGTATCATAAAATATGTCTACTTATTTGTTCCAGCCTATTCTGCACAGAAACTAGTTTCAGAATTGTGAACCCATATCCCTGTAAGGAGCATTTGTGTGCAGTTCTTTTTTTTTTTTTTAATGTTATGGTATTTGTGTGCAGTTCTTTCTTAATTTTATCTTTGTTAGAGTATAGTTGGCTTACAGTGCTGTGTCAATTTCTGTTGTACAGCATACATATATATACATTTATATACATATACGTGTGTGTGTGTGTATACACACATTCTTTTCCTCATACTATCTTCCACCATGTTCTTTGTGTGCAGTTTCCTTTTTTATATATATTTAGCCTTAAAGGATCCAGTCAAAACACTGTTTTCCAAAGACACTTAGGTCAGCTCCTTTCTTCCCCACTGTTTAATTGCTTAACCATTTTTGCAACTTGTCTATTATTTCAAAATATAAGATGACATGCGATTCACTCACTTTCATGCTCCATTTGAAAATGTCCCTTTTGAGCAGGAATAGTACTTTTGCATCTCTTCCAACTTTGTCTCTGAGGCTAAACTTGGAAAGTTTAGGCTCTAATACTTTGGTACTCAACTCCTTTAGTCCTGGGAAATCATGCATTCTGTAAAATAAGTTCAATCACTGCACAGCGCTCATCAACCCTGGCAGACTGGGTTTGTGAGACCAACTCCGCTGGGACAGCTGGTTGACCTGCTCCAACCGGGTAGGCGAGGCCAAGTCTGCCTATCAGTCCTGGGTAGCTTGGGTAGTTCCAGCAGTAGGTGTCAATTTCCAGCCTTACATGGTTATTTGCCATACGTGTGTCTCACTCTTTTAGAGTCCAAGCTTCCTGAAGGCATTCATTCTGTCTTTACATCCTTTTAGCAGTCCATGCTGGCCGCTAGAGATGCTCAAATGGTTTTTCCATCTGTATCTATGATGAATTGAAGTACAAGATTATAGATGCTAAGTGTGATGGGTTTTGTGCTACCAAAAAAAAAAAAAAAAAAAAAGAGGCAATTTCTTCTTTTACCTGGAACCCTCTATCCTGCATCCTCTTCTTGCTTGGCTAACACTTCTACTGGGTGTAGACTCAGCTGAAACATCCTTGGACTTCCTCTTTCCCTCCATTGCTGTTGGGGAGCCCAGATTCTCTTCTCTCCTACATTGGTGTGCAGATACCCTCCACCCCCTGACAGTTACACCACAGTAATTACAATTATACCACCTCCTTCACAAGGTAATCAGGTTTGAGTGCTGGCCCTGGGTCTCCTTCATCTCAGTATCCCCATCACATGGCTGCAGGGAATAGATGCTTGACAGGGGTTCATGGAAAAAATGAGTGGATAACACTAGTGGTTAAAGCAATGATAATGGTAGGTGTATTCACATGTGTTGTCATCTGGTCTTGGGATCAGGACGGTCTGACCCTTGGGGGACAAGTGGGCACTTGCGAACCAAACACACATGTGAATCTGTTTAATTTGTGGGCAATAGACACATTAGAACCAACAAATAATTAGAAGAGAAATAATGTGGGGTTTTTTTTGTTTTGTTGTTTTTTGCTTTTTAGGGCCACACCCTCAGCATATGGAAGTTTCCAGGCTAAGGGTTGAATCGGAGCTACAGCTGCTGGCCTCCATGACAGATACAGCAATGTGGGATTCGAGCCAAGTCTGTGACCTGCACCACAGCTCACGGCAATGCTGGATCCTTAATCCACTGAGCGAGGCCAGGGATTGAACCTGAATCCTGATGGATACAAATTGGATTCATTTCCACTGCACCACAATGGGAACTCCGAGAAATAATATCTTATCGAGCAGCAATCATGCACAGAGAATTATCAGATACTTTGCGTGTGTGATCTCATGATCTCATTTTAACCTTCAGCAACCTATGCAAAATGACGTTTTATCACTGTGTGAAAGAGAAGCATCTTGTGCCGAAAGGTAGGTGGTTAATAAACGGTCTAGTTCTCAAAGCCCTTGGGGGGGGTCGTACTTCACCTCTATCTGCCTCCAAAATCAGTCCGCTTCTAAATGTACCATGTTGTTTGGAGAGAGAGAAATGCGTCAAATTGACTCATGCAATTACTAGGAATGTAATTCAAAGAACTTTATTTTGCGAAAATAATTGAAAGCAAATCAAGTCTATAAAATGAGGTCAAGCTGCATGTCGTTAGCAGAGTCGTCAGATGCAAATTTTTCCTATTGTTGTACCCTTGGCAAGTCCACTACATGATAACCAAGAGACAGGACGATGTTGGATGTTGTTCGCATCTGTACAGGCATATGGAATACAACTCGGCAGGCACTTGGATAACAAATAAGCCCATCTGAAGTGGTCGTTGTTATTGTTGTCTAGAATACATGGCCTGTGACAATACACGGCCTGTGACATTCCCTCCCGCCCCCCGGAAGTTTTGAACAGCCAAAAGTTCACACTGTCATTGATGTGGGATCCAGCTGAGCAAAGGCTTTCTCTTGATCTCTATGGTCTCACGTATTGGATTGAGCATCTGGATCTCATTAGAATGGTGTACCAAGTTTTATTGGGTCCAAACTTGGCTCCATAAGACTTGACAGGGAGTGATTAGGAGTTATTTTTAATGCCCAGCTTTTTTTTTTTTTTTTTTCCAAATAGATTCCTCTTAGACCACAATTTCCGCTCTGCAAATTATTATGATTTTAGAATGGGGGAAATTTGCTACACTTCAACAATTTCTCTAAACATGGTGTGTCGCAACCCCGTTTTGCTTTCTAGCCAATTTTGTGCACTTGGCAAGCAAGGTATTTGCAAGGCCATCTCCTAATGAAACACCAGCTTTCACTTCCACATGGATGATGACTCTTGTACTTCAGAAGGCACTCGTTGCCCCCTAAGTCAGACACGCGAGGGGTCAGGCCAGCGTTTTCCATCATAATGTCCCATCCAGTCCGGGATAACGCTACGGTTTCATCAAGCCGCTTCAAATGTTTTATGACATCCTGTGACAAAACAACGTTCTTAGAGCAAAGAAAAACTGATGGTGAATGGGGAAGTGGAAAATGATTTAAATCATTTACTGGATCAGGAATACAAATCAAAAAAAAAAAAAAAAAGACTTACAAGTGGTTAGCATTTATGTGTAGCCTCGCTTTACTGTGTCCAATCTAAAGAATCATGTCTAAAGCGATAGATTCAATACTTTTTCTTGAAGGCCTGGGGGGCGGGGGGGACAAAAACCCTTACCTTCCTTCCCCTTTACTCAAGATTGGGTGGAAGTATTTTTTTTTTTTTTTTTTGTCTTTTTGTTGTTGTTGTTGTTGTTGTTGCTATTTCTTGGGCCGCTCCCGCGGCATATGGAGGTTCCCAGGCTAGGGGTCGAATCGGAGCTGTAGCCACCGGCCTACGCCAGAGCCACAGCAACGCGGGATCCGAGCCGCGTCTGCGACCTACACCACAGCTCATGGCAACGCCGGATCGTTAATCCACTGAGCAAGGGCAGGGACTGAACCCACAACCTCTTGGTTCCTAGTCGGATTCGTTAACCACTGCGCCACGACGGGAACTCCGGATGGAAGTATTTTTGATGATTGACAAAAGGAAAGACAGACTGAAAAATCTCCCAAATGATCTAAATTTAGAAGAAAATGACGGGGCTACCTTTTTATGCAAGATGTGCTCATGAAAACTCAAAATCTACCCTTGGAGTTGAAAAGTAATTTTAATAGCCTGTTGAAACTAAAGTCTTCCAGCTGTGCTTGCTAAGCTTTTTTCTATTCTTTTTTTTTTCCTCTCTCTCTCTCTCATGCAAATGAAACCAAGAAAAACATACAGCCATGCAAACCCCACCTCAGGCAAAGTCTGAGAATGGATTATTTCTCAGAACTCAGTTGGATTTATGGTCTAGCTAATGTGGACTCTGCTCTTGGAAGATAAATATAGGAAATAATCTCAAAAGGATAACACTTTTGCTTAAAACAAACAGTTTTCTGGCTCTTTCTTAGCATGCCTCTAACCCTAGACATTATCATCCTCACTCCTAATTTCTTTTTTTTTTTTTTTCTTCTGTACTTCAGCTCTGGGCCTTAAGAGGGTGCTTGGGTACACAATATGTACTCAGTAAATTTTATGGGGTGAATTCACAAGTTCTAGGAGAATTAAAAAACCTCCTTGTTAAATACAGGCAAAAGCTTCTTCATCATTGTTCAGATTTTCTCCTGGCATGAGCTAGACCTCCAATGGAAACCATTAGCTTTCTTTGAGTCACCAGTATATTGCTGCATCCCTTCAACGTCAGAGCAGGGATGCTCGGGGACCATGATGGAAGCACTTATGCTGAATCAGGTCTCAGCTCGACAAACTCAGAACTTCCCTCCATCTCCTCCTTAGACGGGTCAGGAGATTACATTGGCAGGATTAGCTGGGGGAAAAAAAGAAAGAAAGAATTACAAGGAGCACTTTTTCTCCAAGCCCTCTCTCCATACTCCAATACATGTCACTCACACACACTTGTACCCATACCCCACGTCCACACATGAATGTCAGTTGTTGGCGCACATGCTATGGCTTCTGTTATTTCGGTTTGATCCATATTTTGTACCCATCTTCTGATAATAGAACCCTCTCCTTTAAGAATCACCTCTTACTCCCAGAACATTGCTGTTTTTGTGTGACTAACCACACTCCTCATCCGGGGAAGGGCTAAGCATCATCTTTAGCACTGTTAGAGCGATAAGCCAAACATCTAATTTCTTTAGTGCGTAGGATGCCCCAGATTAATTCTAAGCACTTTACCCCGTGAGCTCTTTTGATTTTGCAATGTTCTTATGAGGTCAAACTGTTATCTCCGTTTTACAAAGAAAGAAAATGATTCAAAGAGCATAAAACCAATGTACAGAGGAAATGCAATTTGAAATCAAACCATCTGGTGTTGGAGCGTCATGCTTTTAATCATAAGCTAAAATGCCTCGGGCCAGGCCAGTCACAGTATTTCTTAGACTTGGCCATGATAATTGGTTAACAAGTGGACATGTGACCCAATCTTGGCCAATGAGGGCTTTCCCTGGGACTTAGGCTGGAGATATCAGGAAAGAGATACGTTCTTTTTTGCCGGAAGGCTAAGCTGCTGTGATATGGGTTTGGTGCTGCTTGTGGCCTTTTTTTTTCTGCTTCTGGGGAAGACTGTGCCTGCCAACGGTGTTAACACCAATGAAAACAGAGTTTAGAGAGAAAGGGATCCTAAGGACTTCATTTGAGCGTCTGGTTCTCCACATCTCTAAACAGATATTTCGTATTTTCTTTAAGTCAGTATAAATTGGTTTTCTTCTTTTCAGCAAGAGTTTTAACTGACACACACTAGAATCTTACCTGATATACATATATACACTCTTTCTCCACATGACACTCAGGTTCAGGGATGACTTAAACTTGACCTAAACTAGATCAATTAAAGCCAAAGCAATGAATTTCAAAATGATTCTTTGAGTGGTTGAGAAAGTGGACTCAATATTCTGGTTGGACCAAAACCCCCAAAAGCTGTGAGGTCTGAAGCTGCCGTCAACATTTTAATACTGTCTGTACCCTGCATCTAAAGTCAACATAAAGGAAGACAAAGTTGTGAAACCAAGGGGAAAAGAAAAATCAAATCCCAGTGGCATTGTTTGGGCCCTGGATCCCACCGAACCTGAAGCCATCAAGCTCTAACACTGGACTTTTTTGTTATGTGGGTCAGTGAATCCCAGTTTTGTTTAAGCTCATTTGGATTGGGTCTTCCACCACTTGCAAGGAGATGATTCACTTGAACAGAGTCTGCCTCATTACCAAATTTTCTATCCATGAAAAGCTTTTAGCCAGGGTGGCTCAGGCTCCATATAAATGCCATTAGTGTACATTTTTTTCTCAAGTACATAAATATCATGTTCTCTGGAGGAGAGCACAGGGAGAAGGCCCAGGTTAGCCTAGGATGAGGTTGATAGCATGACCCCGAGGATGGTGCAGGAAGTCCTCAAAGGCCAGATGCTTTCTATTAATCATAGCATCTCTGAGAGACCATTGGAAAGATGCTTCCAATTGGATGGTTCTGGTGCAGGTGGGTCCTGCAGTCCTGAAGGAGGGCTCAGCATCCAAGCATGGAGTTGACGCCAAAGGATGTGCAAGCCATGGCATTATTCCTGGACACAAGATCCCAAGGACTATGAAGGAAAAGGGGACTGACTGAAGCCTGGAAGGGACTGTCAACCAATCCATGAGATTGTTGGTCACCAGTGGGCACTGGAAGCTGCTGAGACTCCTGTCTCCCAAGTATCCTTCAGGGTATTGCAATTTTCACCACGTGATTGGACTTTTACTGCCTAGGATATGCGTGTGGTTTGTGAGGTACACCTCAATGAAATCCTCTAGACTTTCCAGATTGTCTCATAACCATGGCCTTTGGTGTTTTTGACCAGGTTTTTCCTGCGGTTGCTGGTTCAGAGCACATGAAGGATGTAGCCCAGTGGCAGCTCTGCCCAGTTAGCTGGCTCAGATGAAGGCCGACTCTGTATGGAGGAAGGAGATGTCTATTCAAGCTCCATGAGCACTTCCCCTCTGGCTGGGCACTGCTGTGTCCCACTGCACTTGACTTGGGTACTGGTAGAAAGGAACCAGGGACCTTTCTGGACCTGGAACCATACAGCCTCAGTATGATGATCCTGAAAGCTCAGACCACGGAGTACCAGATACATACCTGGTGTGTGTCCATGGGCTTCTGCTCTGTACCACAGACAGTGTGGGTGCAGCCATTCCATCGTGAAGGGCTGGGATAAAGGCAGTGTTTAACTGTGGTGTCACTGGGCTGAGTCACTGTGGGCTGGAACTGAGATAAGGCAGGATGTTGGCAACCACAGGGAAACAGGGGTTAGAAGTGGAAGTGGAGTGAAGGCTTGGTGTCAGAGAGAGGCCCCTGACGGGACGTGGAGGCTGAGCTCTATAGATACATGGAGGCTGGGCTCTATGCAGGGCAAGGCCAGGGAGTGGAGAGCAGAGAGCAGGCTTGGTCAATGAGAGAAACTAGGGCAGAAGAGGCAACAGACACAGGAGCATTATCTGAAGTGAAACCAGGGACCAACCCTGTGAGTAGAGTTGTTGCTTTGCCAAGGTCACTGCAGGTAATTGTAGACTTGGATCTTCACCTACCCTCCCCCTACACCTCCCCTTGCCCCTGGAATTGTTCTGGGCTCTAGACATCTAATGTTCTACCTTTCCTGAATTACTCTTCTTCAAGAACCCTGCAGGCTGTTTTGTAGTCTCTAGTTGGACCTCTAGAGGTCGGATGTGGGAAATTTGGCTCCTCCAAAGGCCGTTCTTTCCAAGCCTGAAATTTCCAGTGGATTATTCCAGTCTTTGCCCACTTAATCTTGGAATGTGCGTTCTTGAAACACTGGCTTATTTGAGCCTCAGCTCTTCCTGTCTGAGAAATCACTTTGAAAGCTCTGTTTTCTAGGATAATAGGACTTCTTCAGAAATAAGAAATTCCTCAATGTCCATAGTTATTGGATTATGTTCAGAACAAAATAATGTATAAAATGCTACAAACTGTTTAGGGCTTATATCCCTTCTTCCTGGGTTTGGGGAAATTTAAAAAGTAAGCATTCGTGAACTGAGGGCACTGAAATGGAAAAAGAAAATTACAAACTATGCCGAAGGAGAAAACCAAATGGATGAGATTATCTAGGACATCTAAGTAAACCAGTTCCTTGGGAGATACAATCATTTCCTGGTACTAAAAAGAACACATTGTATATGTCCATGTCCTAACACAAGGAACACAAAGCCGCTTACTGGACAACCTCTTCAACAGCAGTTCTGGAGGCAAGAGAAGGAGTATGAGCTCTGATGATGGACTGCAGAGGTTCAAATCTCAGCTCTGCTGATTTTCCACTTATGTGACTCTGGGCAAAAGGCTTAGCCCCTCTAGGTCTCAGTTTTCTTATTTGTAAAATGCAGGCAACAATAGAACTGTGCTCATTTCATTATCAGGGAGAATAAGTAAATTCATATATAAAGAAATTAGAGGAATTCTCGTTATGGTGCAGTGGATTAAGGATCTGATTACAGTGGCTGAGTTCGCTGCAGAGGTGTAGGTTCACTTCCCAGCCCAGTGTCGCTGATTAAAGGATGTGCCATTGTCGCAGCTGCAGTGTAGGTGGAAGCTGTGGCTTGGATTTAGTTCCTTGCCCGGGAACTTCCATATGCTATGGGTGTGGGCATTAAAAAAAAAAAAAAAGAAAGAAATTAGAATAGTGGCTGGCATATGGCGAGTGCCAATCAATAAATCTTCCTCTTCTTGCTATTTCTTATATTAATTCTAGATGGCGACCCATGTCCAACCAAGCACTCACTCAAGAGTGGCGCAAGAGCCTCTAGAGATGAGCTTTCTAAAGCTCTTGACTAATTTATGTCAGATTACTCCTCCTCATCCTCCAACTTCTGCGAAGACTTCCTTTCCAAAGCCTGGCTTCCCCTTCCCTATGGCCAAGTCCTTGGTACCCTGTGTCCTCACTGTCTTGGTCCTGGCCTTGGACTCCCCTCTGCAATGTTTGACGCACACCCCCTCTTGTCAGGTATTCCTCTCTTGTTCTTTTCTCCCTTCTCCTCTTTTATGCTTTGTCAAAACTAGCCTTTTCCAAGGAGCGACCTCTCAGGTAGCCAGCAAATAAATATGGCGGGCTAATTCAAGCCAAGGTGCTTGTGATGGCTAAGATGGTGTCAGTTTGGCTAAGGTATGGCGCCCAAGTTGTTGCATCAAACATTCATCTAGATGTTGCTGTGAAGGTCTTTTTCAGATATGATTAGCATTGAAAGTAGTAGACTTGAAGTAAAAAGCCGATGACTCTCTGTAACGGGGGTGGGCCTCATCCAGTCAGTCAAAGAGCCTTAAGAGGAAAGACTGAGATATTTTCAAAGAGGAAGGAATTCTGCCTCCTGATCACCCTTGGACTTAAGAGACGGTAACATCGACTCCTGCCAGAATTTCCAGCCTGCTGGCCTGCCCTGCAAGTTTCAGACTTGCCGACTTCTGCAATTACATGAATTAATTACTTAACCCTTCCCATATGTGTGTGTGTGTTGTTTCTCTAAAGAATCCCAAATAATACTGTTATTAATACATATAATACAATAATTACTGTTATTAACACATATAATACATTAATACCTATGACGGCTAAATGTTTTCATTTACGCATTAACATTTGCCTTTTAACAAATGTTCAACAGGAAAAAGTGAGCAATATGGGAAGTTCCCATTGTGGCTCAGCAGGTTATGAACCTGAGTAGTATCCATGAGAATGTGGGTTTGATCCCTGGCGTTGCTCACTGGGTTAAGGATCTGGCATTGCCATGAATTGTGGTATAGGTTGCAGAAGTGGCTCGGATCCCACACTGCTGTGGCTGTGGCTGGCAACTGCAGCTCTGATTCAACCCTAGCCTGGGAACTTCCACATGCAGCAGGTATGGCCCTAAAAAGCAAGACAAACAAAACAAAACAAAAGAACAAGCACCTTGGGTATGGCTGAATACTGTTGAGCAAGTTGAGGATAGAGCGGTATTTTTCAGTGACTTTGAAATCACTCCATGCAGGCCGCAGCCTATTCACGGGATGAGCCCCGGGCTAGTCCATATTCAGATTTATTTCCTCCTTTCCTGAAGCCGTGCATGGGACACGTGGAAATGACATTTTCTATAAACACATACTGCATGCATTTTTTTTTTTTCTGTCTGGGTTAATATTTGGAAATCATATATAAACAAAAACAGGCTTCCTAGAGCTCTGTGCATCTGTCTTGAATGTTGGCGGAACTTAGCGATCCATCATAACCATAAAAGCAAGGTAAACATGAATCACTGTCTCCTTCAGAGTCTGAAAGGGAAGAAAATCAAATGTTTCGATGAGATTTCTTGGAGGAAAGTCCATCTTTGACCCATTACCTCGGAGCAGAAAAATCCATCAGTCCAAAATCAAAGGCTTTTTTTCTCTCGTAGCTGTTTCCGTGGAAGACTCCTCAATAAATCTTCCAGCGTGACCACTGTCCTTCCAAAGGTAATGTTGCACACTTTCAGAAACAGTGGAACGATGATCACGTAAGGGCAGGGGGGGCTTCGGAAAAGACACGCGCTCCTGCCTGACATGTGACTGACTATCAGATGGTTTTGGTTTCTACGATGCAGGCCACGATTCTGGGATGAGGTTGGCATGAACAGGCAGAAAATTTGTATTCGCTGGTAGGACCTAGTTATTGTATTTCTTTTGTACTGTCCCTGTTCTGACAGTCACTTAAGCACTTTTGCCTGCTCCCTCCTCCAACTGTTGGACGGTCGTGTGAGATCATGGGTGCCACGTTCTTTAAGACGCCGAGGTGGCGGTGCTCTATCTTAAAACCAGGGAACCAGGCAATCCTCGCTCTGAGAAGGAGGAAGAAAGTCTGCGAAAGAGGAACAATATTAAGAAATATTAAGAAAGAAATATTACGAAATATTCTTAATAGTTTTAAGGAAGGTTTACTGCCTTGGGGCCATGACTCAACTCACCCTAACCCTAACCCTAGAGCTGGTTAAGAGTTAACTTTCTGGAGGAGGCTTAACTAAGTCTACCTCTGGTTGAGAGTCAACTTTCCTGGGAGCCATCAGGAAAAGGTGAAATAGGGTGAATGGAAAGAGAAAGTAGGGACAAAAGAGAAGAGTGTAAAGGGACCAGGGGTGGGGTCTGGTCTTCAGCTTGATTCCAAGGGGTAGTGGAAAGTATTGCCAAGAGCCCTGGAACCAATGAAGACAGATGACCTGGGGACCTGGGTTTTTTTAATTTTGTTTTGTTTGTTTTTTTTGGGCCTTGTTTTGCTTTTTAGGGCTGAATCTGTGGTATATGGAGGTTCCCAGGCTAGGGGTTGCATCAGAGCTGCAGCCGCCAGCCTACACCACAGCCACAGCAACACCAGATCCGAGTTTCGTCTGCAACCTATACTACAGCTCACGGCAACGCCAGATCCTTAACCCACTGAGCGAGGCCGGGGATGGAACCCACGTCCTCATGGGTACTGGTCGGATTCGTTTCCTCTGAGCCCCAGCGGGAACTCCCAAGATGAACTGTTTGATTACAATAATAGGAAAGGTGAGCTGTTGTTTCTTAGATGTAATATATTGACATAATGATGCCACGTAGTACTGATGAGTGAGTTTCTCCCTGGCCTCTGCACTTTATCAATCACTTGTTTATTTCCTGAATGTTCCCTAAGCCTGAAGATAACAGTCATTCCTTGGCCACCTACTGGGGCAGCAGAAACAAGGCTACACACACTGGATGGGGAGCCAAGGAGACAAGCCTTTGGATGCAAAGGGCAGGACAAGTGTTCCCAGTTCTCATAGACTTTGGGACGGAAGCCTGGCATCAGGAAGAGGAAGATAAGAGGGACGATGGTGCAGACTGCCCACACCTAGAGCAAGGAGTGTCCTTTGCCCAAGCTGGGAGCTTCGTGGATGCTGAACAGCCACCACTTGGGCCTTCCGGTTGCTTTCTATGGACAATGTTCCCTCCATGACTCAGTTATCTTCAGGGTGGCATGAGGGTGGGGATCTGGCTGTTTTCAGTGGGACAAGGAAGAGACCAGGTGGATCTAGGCTAGGGTTTCTCAGCTTTGGTATCGGTGACATTCGGGGCTAAACTTTTGCTGTCCTGCCCTTCTGTGCATTGTAGGATGTGCATTGTAGCAATAACCCTGAACGCTACACCCCCGAATGCCAGTAGCACTTCTACTCCAGGTACAGTAACCCACACCATCCATAGATACTGCCCAGTGTTCATTGAGGGAGCACCCCTGGCTGCCAGCTGAGCATCACTGGTCTAAACCGAATGAGTTTGAAATCTCTCTTTCTCTCTTTTTCTCTTCTCCAGTCCCCCCTCCCATTGTCAATCTGCCCTCTCCATCTCCACCACCTTAGTCTAAATTACAGTCTTGTCCAGCCTGGACAGCTGCTATAGCTCCTGTCCTAACTGGTTTCCTGCATCCCCCTTTACCCTCCAAAATTCATTCTCCATACTGATGTCACAGGCATCTTTGAAAAAAAAAAATTCTCTGTCTAATGCTGTAAAACCCTTCAGGCCCTTCTCATTTCCTTAGTTTCCTTCGGATAAAGACCAAAGCCTTCACCATCTGACCCTGCCCTGTGTGATCAAGGCCCTCTGCAGAATCCTCTCTTCCAGTCATTCCCTGGTCCTCTGGGCTCCAATAGTCCTGCTCTTCTTTCACTTTTCAGGTGGACTGTGTGATGCATCCAGCCACAGGGCCTTTGCACATCCTGGTCGTCTGCCTGCGTCTCTCTCCCTCCATATTCCTCCGGTTAAAGCTGAGATCCTCTATCAGCTCCAGCATCACTTCCTTGGGGACACCTCTCTGAATGCTCAGAAGGGGTTGGGCTCCTCCTGCTAAAGGCGCTCATATCAGTATGGAGAGCTCTTATCACAGAGCTCTAGCTTTGCACTAGAGGACTGTCACCCAATGGATGTCTCTCTCCTCTTCTGGGTTGTTAGATGTAGGAGGCGAGGACTAACCGATTTCTTCCCTTCCTTCTTCCTCTTCTTCGTCTTCTCTCCTTCTTTTCTTTTTTCCTTCTCCCTTCCCTGTTTGTGGACTCCATTCACATGCGTCTGCTGAGCCTGGTCAGTAGCCCGTACACGGGGCTCTTCACAATACTCCATCTATTCTTTCAGTTATTTATGTTTCAACTGATTTCCTTTTCTAGCAACCTACCATTAACCCTCTGCCCTTTCTGTGGGCTAAGAAGTCTTTTGAAGGAATATTGAGTTGCTGGAAAGACGCCACCCAAAGCTCTCTTTGTGGGACCCCCTCCAAGGTGAGGGAAAAAAAAAAAAAAACAGTCTTTTGTTCAAAGCAAAAGGGGTCCTGAGCCTTTTAACCACATTTCAGCTAGAGGGCTGCCCAGGGCCCTAGCTTAGGAAGCGGATAATAAAATCAGACAAGGGCACAAAAAGGAAAACGGAACACACTGCATTTGTCAGGCAAACTCTGCTTTAGTGGCGCTTGTGACGGTAGGCAAGAGAAAGTCTAGTTAATGACCATGACTGATAGCAGTAATGCTGATGGGTCGTGACCTTGTCTGGCTCTGCAGTTTCTGGTTTGTGGTTCTACCCCAAGTCTGTAATGACATACAAAATAATAGACCACTTGTCCTTGCCCTTTTTCCTCATCGCAAATCACATTTCTCAAGACGATGCATGGAACTCAGAGGATGTAAACTTATCACAAGAATGTGCATCACTCAAGCGATGGCTACTGAGTCAAGACCTCACACTGCATGTTTAACTTAAACCTATGTCCTCCCCGTGCTTCCGCTTTATACAAGCTTTCCTTGTTTCCATGTTGTCTTTCTTCCATCTCAGTCTCTTTAAGGCTGTTGAAATTGACCATTTCCGGAAGAAAGCGTCAGAAAGGGTTCTAGACCCAAGGATAATGATGCCGTTGGACTTTTTCGATCTTGACAAGACAGTGCTGGGGATCCAGAGTGACTGACCATAATGCAGGGGTAGCAATGGGGACTGCTACTGATGTCCACGGGGACAAGGCAATTTCACATCCATTACCGCATGGCTAGGACACTTCCAGGATCCTAAGAGAGCACTCAAGGCGGAGATGAGAGAGGTGCTCTTCTCAGTTGGAAATGCCATCTTACGAGGATTTCCCTTGTGAACGCCTGGGGCCACATTCTTGTCTGCTTTACAAACTCAAGGAGAAATGCCCCTTGAAAAAAATTCACGCAAGAGCTGGATGGGGAAATCAGGCTGCTGCCCTGGTAACTGGTTTAAGCTTCACGATCGCAGTGACAGGGTCTGCTTTCTTCGTCACACCCCTAGAGCCTAGGAGAGTGCTTGGCAATTGATATTCCCAGGAAATACCTGATGATCTTCCGTGTGTGTGGAAGTAACGCAGCACGGAGCTGAGAAGGAAGCACCCAGTGCACATGAGAAAGGGGGGGAGGGATGTGAAAAGTGGGGTGAACTGGCAATAAGCACACTCACGCTGTTTCCTTTAAAAATATTTCTTCTTCAGAGATATTGAATTCTGAGGGTGTCTTTAAGATGCCTTCTTAAACGATTGTTATTACTTCTATTTTTCATAGGTGGAGAAAGAAACACACAACATGTGGCTTCCCCTGGGTCATGCAGTGAATCTTCTTAATACTCTGTTTTAAAATATGCTTGTTGCCTCTTTCCTTTTTCTCTCTTTTCACGCCCACGCTGGTGGCTTATGGACGTTCCTGGGCGAGGGGTTGAATCGGAGCTTCGGCTGCCTCCCTGCGCCACAGCCACAGCAGTGCCAGAGATGAGCCGCATCTGTGAACTACACTGAAGCGTGAAGCAATGCCAGATCCTTAACCCACCCAGCGAGGCCAGGGATCAAACCCTGGTCGTCATGGATACTGGTCGGATTCGTTTCTGCTGTGGCACAGCAGGAACTCCCTCCACCTTCTTGATCTTAGATAGATTTCACATCTGTCTAACATTGTTAGTGCGCTACTGGACACTTCAGCCTAGTCCGGTGCATCACAGGGTTACTCAGGTTTAAGAAGCAACAAGAGTTGCTTGCCTAAAGGAGGCAGCTGTATTTACAAGAGTGATCTGTCCTCAATTTGTCTTAACAAGTTACAATTTTCTTTTGGCCTTCCATGACACTAGAAGCCCGCATTCTGCTGGAAGGCTTTTCCTGGCGTTGCGGGATGTAAGTTTTTCTACCTTTCTTTTTTTTCCCCCTTTTCCACCAGCATGAAATAGATATCAAAATAGGAATAAACTATTGTTTTTCTTAAGAAAGGAGGAGTTTATTAAGCACTAATCGGACGCCCAATGTAGAAGGAATTGTAAATGCATGATTCCCTTTGTGAAGCTGAAATGTGGACATGAAGCCACATGTCTAGTTGGGGACAGGATATGTGGATAGTAAAAGGCTGGGGGCTGATCCTGCTTTGATCCTCGCCAATGGTCTCTGCTGCTCAAGCTTCTTATATCTGCCACTTCCTGCCTGTATGACCTCAGCTTCCTTCTCATTTCTGGTTCCCAGGCTACGTAGGCGTCATGGCGCTAAAGATACAAATTCTCACTCATGCAACATATGCACATGTCACACAGGGCTACTCTTTTACAATCTCACATTTTTTATTGTATAACTGAGCAGAGCTATTCCACTATTTTTGAGTCTGAATTCTCATTGCTAATTTGCACTGTTATATTGTTTTGATCACTAATCTGTGTCCATTTTCTTTTTTAACATTTGCACCTTACGAATGTTCCTATTTACACCACCATATAAGTCTAGAAGAAGAAATATAAGGAGAGACAAGGCATGTTTCTATTCCCCAAAGACACTCAAAGAGGTTTACAATCGCTACCATATTCCTTTCAATCTGTCACCAAGGATTTTTAGACTAGCAGTATTTATGTCTGAGAAAAAACAAAAAGTGCTCTCTATTGGACTTTGACACATGCTTTCTTATCGCATCAATTTGAAGATCCTCATCAATTTTGGAGATGTTAAAGTGCAAAAAAAAAAAAAAACCAAAAAAGCAACAGAACGGGTATGTTCAGCTTATGTCATTAGAACCAGTGGTGCACCATGCCTAACCCAACTACATTTCAAAAATTATAAAGCAGGCATTATCTTAGCTATTAATGAGCTATTATCTTAGAAGCATTTTTAATTTATTTTATTTGTTGCTTTTTAGGGCTGCATCCGTGGCATATGGAAGTCCCCAGGCTGGGGGCTGAATTGGAGCTACAGCTTGCTGGCCGCAGCCACAGCAATGCAAGATCCAAGCTGCGTCTGCAACCTACACCACAGTTCACAGCAATGCCGGATCCTTGACCCACGGAGCGAGGCCAGGGATCGAACCACATCCTCATGGATCCTAGTCAGGTTCGCGAAATGCTGAGCCACAACGGGAACTCCCTAAAGCATTTTTAAACTCAATGACTGTCATGTGAATCCTGAAAGAACTGAAAGCACAGAACTTGTGACAGCTGTTTTCCTGAGTTGCGGACGGACACGGTCTAGTGCTCAAGATTTGACTTACATGACAGTTTTATTCAGCTTCCATGAGCCCCTGTATTTATTTCAAACCCAGCATTCTTTCTATGAGAATTTCTTTTAAAATAATAGCCACTCTTTCGTGCCTCCCACAAATAACCATCCTTGCACGCTTGCTGCTGACTCGGCATTGGCAGATCAACACAGTCTGTTTCCCAGGGCTGTCCTGGCTCCCCCAGCCAGCAGGGGGGATGCGAAGGCAGCATGGGCCACAGCCCTGCAACGCCAGTTGGCCTTGGTGGTACAAGACCATTAATCAGACTGTTGTCAGTCTGTCTTTAAAAGTGCAGTGAGGTTTATACTTTCCAAGAGAAAAATCTGAAAGTACTGCTTGCTTCCTTTTTTTTCATCTTATGGAGGAAACGTTGCTCCGTGAAGAATATATACACTCAAAGCTGTGAAAGGCGACATAAAAGCCGCTGGGACAACCCTCGTAGTGGACTGCAATGGCATTTGGATGGTTCGCCTACACATCAATCAGTTCGACTTGGCTTTGAAAGCAAGGCATGAGCGATCAAGACCCATGGGCAGGGTCAGAGAACACGCTATATTTCTTTGTGCATTCATGTCATAGCTATTATTTACTAAGCACTTACTATGTGCTCAGTACCACCGAAAGGGAATTAATAAGCTGGAGTGACTCGTTTCTCATAACCTGTAACAGATAGGTAATACTACCAGTGACATCTCACAAAGAAAGAATTGAGTGTTATGTATTGTGTCCCCTCGAAGTTCACATGTTGAAGTCCTAACCCTCAATGCAATCGTATTTAGAGAAAGTCTTTTTTGTTGTTGTTTATCTTTTTAGGGCCACACCTGCGGCACATGGAAGTGCCTAGGCAAGGGGTCAAATCAGAGCTGCAGTGGCTGGCCTATGTCACAGCCACAGCAACATGAGATCCAAGCCATGTCTGCAAACTATGCCACAGCTCATGGCAATGCCAGATCCTTAACCTACTGAGTGAGGCCAAGGATTGAACCCACGTCCTCATGGATACTAGTCAGGTTCATTTCCACTGAGCCACATGGGAACTCCTAGAGAAAGTCTTTAAAGAGGAAACTGAGTTAAAATCAGACCACTGGGTTGGGGCTTAGTCCAATAAACTGGTGTCCTTAGGAGCGAGGGAAATTTGGACCCAGGGACAGGCATATGGGGACAGGACCATGTGACCATGAAAAGAGGCCAGAGATGGATTCTCCCCTCACAGCCCTCTAAAGGAACCAACTCTGCTGACACCTGGATTCTGAACTTCCAGCCTCCCAAACCGTAAAACAATACATTTCAATGGTTTAAGTCTACTTGGTAGTACTTTGTCATGGCAACCTTAGCAAACCAATCCAACCAGACTAATGAAGGTTATACGATTTGCCAAAGATCACCCAGATAAGCGGGTCTGTAGTTCACACTTGAACTTCTGTGTCTATGTTTGAAGACTGGAGTCCCCCCAACACCAGTCTTTACACCCCCAACTGAGTCAGAATGGACTGTCTTCCGTGGGCTTTATACACCGTGAAAATGGAGCCCATCGGTCTGAGGCTAGTGGTTCCTAAAAAGTTTCATTTTTACTTTTTATTTTTTAGGGCCTTACCTGTGGCATATGGAAGTTCCCAGGCTGAATCGGAGCTGCAGCTGCCAGCCTACACCACAGCCACAGTAACGTGGGATCCCATCCAAGTCGGTGATCCACATCACGGTTTGCAGGCAATGCGGGATCCTTAACTCACGGAGCGAGGCCAGGGATCAAACCAGCATACTCACGGAGACTATGTCAGGTCCTTAACCCACTGAGCCACGATGGGAACTCCTTTTATAAAAACTTTAATATCACACAGCAATCATTCACCCAGCATGCCTTGCTGCTGATGAAATGTCCGTTACATTATTATTGCCCAGAAAAGAGTAGGGGCCAAACTGATCCTGACCATCTGTCCTATGGTGTGCCGACCCACCCTGGAACCAGAAACTGACTTCAGGCTCACCACGGCCCAGATCGTCCTCTGGGTCTGATGAGGGTTGTCACCACGATCTGCAACTCAGCAGCACTTCCTGGGGACATTTCAAATCTTCTTCAAGTCCTGATCAGGTCATTCAACTCAGAAACTTGGCTGACCAGCCCTGCCATGTCCTCCAGAATAAAGTCACTCATCTTTTAGCTCGTATGGCGTTGCCCTGGCCTATGCTTCCTGACCTCATTACAGTAGCTACCTCTTTTGTTCCTATAGGCCGGCGCGGGCAGGCATGCGCACACAGGGACCCTCTTTTGTTCCTATAGGCCGACACGGGCAGGCATGCGCACACAGGGACCCTCTTTTGTTCCCATAGGCTGGCGCGGGCAGGCATGCGCACACAGGAACCCTCTTTTGTTCCTATAGGCCGACACGGGCAGGCATGCGCACACAGGGACCCTCTTTTGTTCCCATAGGCCGACACGGGCAGGCATGCGCACACAGGGATCCTATTTTTTTTTTTTTGTCTTTTTGCCATTTCCTGGATCTCTGCCACGGCACATGGAGGTTCCCAGGCTAGGGGTCGAATCGGAGGTGTAGCTGCCGGCCTACGCCAGATCCAAGCCGCGACTGCAACCTACACCCCAGCTCACGGCAACGTCGGATCCTTAACCCACTGAGCAAGGGCAGGGACCGAACCCGCAACCTCATGGTTCCTAGTCGGATTCGTTAACCACTGCACCACGACGGGAGCGCCCCAGGGATCCTCTTTTGTTCCCATAGGCCGGCACGGGCAGGCATGCGCACACACGGTCCAGTCATGCTGGCCCAGCCCTGCTTCCAGGGCTCCCCCTGCAATGCAATCTCTCATACCGGAGCCCTTATTCCAAGCATTTCCCTGACCTGAAACTTCCTTTTTATCCTTGTTTCACCTATTGATAATCCTACGCACTTGCAAAGTCCAGTTCAAACCTCACAGTCCCCAAAGACCTTTCTTACATCCCTTCGAAGAAAATTATGTTCCTTCTAATTCAATGTCCCAGTGCCTATTTCCCAGTCTGCCTTCAAAGGAAGATAATTATGACTATGTTCCCCACGAACTCTTGGGAGAGAGGGCCATTGCCTTTTTTAAAGTTTAAAAAAAAAATCTTTTTTTAAAAAATTTAAAAAATTAAAAAAAAATTTTTGCATGTCCTTGATGACACCTTAGAAGGGTTTTCTTTATACAGTAGGCAATCAATAAATTTTTGCCTGATTTAGTGTGATTTCCTGAGTCATCCCAATGGAAGCTCCTAAACAGTCTCCAAAAAATTAACCAATCTTCAGGATCAAAAAAGCAAAGCCTGAGAGCCTTACTCTTGGCTCTCATTTTAAACGGAGCCAACTCATATGGGGAGAGATACTCTTTCTCATGTTTTTCCTGGAAGACAAAGTACGGGCCTATGATCACCAAGTATGCTTTGCGGTCTCAAGTTCATTGTCTACCAACTTAGAAAATTTTATTTTGTTCCTAGACTTAACTACTTTGAACTCCAGGAGTCAATACTACAGCATACCCAACAATTCCCCCACTTTAGGTCAGGTGACAAAATGACAGCTTAGATAACATGGTGGCCCCAAATGGCAATGGCATTCTATGTCGGATTGGAAGGTGCATAGGATCAAAGTCTATTTCATTTCTCTAGGTTGCTTTCTTCCTCTTCTTCTTCTCCTCCTGCTCCTCCTTCTTCTTCTTAAGGCTGTGCCTGTGGCTCGTGGACATTCCCAGGCTAGGGACTGAACCCTCACCGCAGCAGTGACCCAAGCCACTGCAGTGACAATGCCAGATCCTTAACCTTTGCCCCACAAGAGAACTCTAAGGTTGCTTTCCTCTTAAGAAGTGTGAAGACAGCATAAAAGAAAGATGCTGCCCAGCTCACGGGCCTCATTGAGGGCGACTGTCTAATTTAAAGCCATTCCTGGTGGTTATAGCAATTTACAATTGCAACAACTCCATTAGCAGCATGATCCCAAACTTATGTCCCTTTTCTCTGAGACAAGTTGCTTTGAACTTGATGGCAATTACTCTGTTCTCAGTGGCAGTTGGCATAATTGCTAAGTTCATGAAGCCTGGGACCATCTGTTCCCAAACAAATCCTGGCACTACTACTAACTAGATCTTGGGGATTTTTAATTTTTTAAAAATTTTTATTTATTTATTTATTTTGCTTTTGCTTTTTAGGGCCACACCTACGGTATTGGGAGGTTCCCAGGCTAGGGGTCGATCGGATCGGAGCTACAAATGCCGTCCCACACCGCAGCCACAGCAATGCCAGATCCGAGCCTCATCTGTGACCTACACCACAGCTCACGGCAACACTGGATCCCCCACCCACTGGGTGAGGCCAGGGATTGACCCTGAAACCTCTTGGTTCCTAGTCGGATTCGTTTCCACTGCACCACGATGGGACCTCCTGGATCTGGGGGATCTTTGATATCTCAACTTTCTAGATCTCCGTTTTATTATCTGTAAAATCGGGGCGGAGGATTGGTTTGAAGGTGTGTTCTGATGCACTGCATCAAAAAATAGAAAGTGCACGGACTAGCAACTAGGACAGAGGCAGTGTTGGATTTAATGTTAGCTGCTACGACTTGAAAATGTCCCCTTTGCCAAAGAAAGGAACGAGCAGAGAATACAACTGGCTTCTGTTATGGATTCCATCTCAAATGCCTTCCCCTTTGCTGTTTTGTTTTTTTGTTTTGTTTTTTTCTCTTTTCAGAATATGTTGGAAATTAGAAGCAAACATGTAAGGGAGGCATGTATATTTAGCTTCACATACAACCTCATTGGTACTTCCTGGCGTCCTTCCAAGATATCTCACAAGTTCTCAATCTCGCCAGGACAGAGTGTGTTTGCTGACCACTTCCCCTTTGCAATGAAGGACCGTGACCGCTGGCTTACGCAGACGGAGACCAGCGGCCTTAACCCCAAAGGAGGTCAGAAACTCCCAGCGCTTCCCGCCGAAGGGGCCCGCTGAGAACCTGACACCGTGTGTTTCAAGGCTGTGGCTACGCCTGTGACCATAGGAACTGGGAACACCCACCAACACCCAGTTTCCCCCCAGCCCCACTTCCTTCGCTTCGATGCCATTAAGCATGGTTGCAGTGCATTTGTGAATGTTTTGAGTGGAGTTAGGTTTCTGGTGTTTATTATTGAATTGCTAAAGATTTGGAGAGAAGACAAACAGACAAACAGACAAGCACAGAAAGAGACAGAAAACACCCTTGACAGACTCACGCTCCGAGCAGACCTGGGATGCACGAAGGTCTGGGGGCCCATCAGAGCCCAGGGATGTGGTCAGTTGCTCTCCAAATAAAAGCTGCCCTAGGCACACAGCGAGGAGGCTTTCTTTGCATGGGAGACCTGCCAGTCTGGCCTGGCAGGTAGCAGGTCACCGTCAAGGGGGTGGTGAGTTTTCCCGTCTATCTTCACGAAAGCATTGAATTCCATGAAGCAGGGCCTTCAAGGGGTCTGGCATCGCTTCTCTTTCCAGATCGAGTGTTTCAATTACATCCAGTTGTTGCCTCTTGGCTCTCTTTATCACCTCTCCTCCAGAGCACGTGGCAGGCAGAGACGATAAATTCACAGAGACTTCTCTACTGAGTGTACAGGCGGCTCAGGAGTGGGGCCGGTCCAGCTGGCCACACTGAAAGGTCAGGCTGCACTGTGTCACCTCAGGCTTTCCCAGCTGGGCAGGAAGGTTCCCCATCTGACTTCGTGGTACCACCTACACATACTCACTCACCCGCATCCACTAAAGTCCACGTAGGAAGAGGCTGCGTCTATGCTGATGCCATGGCAGGGCCAACATCTACCACATACGTGCCTGGCACGGATCAGACTCGGTGCTTAGTTGTTGAATAATAAATAAATGTCTCTTAATAGACATAAATACATAGCCATTGGTATGGTCCAGATTTAAAATACTTGGAGCTCCCGTTGTGGCTCAGAAGGAGAAGAACCTGACATAGTGTCTGTGAGGATGTGGATTCCATCCCTGGCCTCACTCAGCGGGTCAAGGATCTGGCATTGCTGTGGCTGTGGCATAGGCTGCAGCTGCAGCTCTGATTTGACCCCTGGCCTGCGTCCATAAAATTAAAAAAATAAAAAATCAATAAGATATTCTGTTCCACTGTCTTTGTATGTACATTTATGTATAATCATGCTAGTTTTTTGGTTTAGTCAATAGAGTCACTGTGTCTGTTTTCTCTTTTTTTTTTTTTATTATTGAAAGAGGGATGGAGGAGTTCCCATTATGGCGCAGTGCTAACGAATCTGACTAGTAGCCATGAGGTTGCAGGTTC
The DNA here is from genome assembly GCF_054392235.1 of Sus scrofa. NCBI lineage: Eukaryota > Metazoa > Chordata > Mammalia > Artiodactyla > Suidae > Sus > Sus scrofa. The sequence goes on along the minus strand of NC_139393.1, from coordinate 24,988,183 downwards.
GATCCCTGGCCTTGCTCAGTGGGTTAAGGATCCAGTGTTGCCACGAGCTGTGGTGTAGGTCACAGACACGGCTTGAGTCCTGTGTTGCTGTGGCTGTGGTGTAGGCTGGCAGATGTAGCTCCAATTTGACCCCTAGCCTGGGAACTTCTATATGCCTCGGGTGAGGCCCTGAAAAGCAGGAAAAAAAGAAAAAAGAAAAGAAAAAAGAAAGGAAGAAAAAAGAAAAGAAAAGAAAGAGGGTGGCAGCCTTCCAAAGGCCAGGAGGAAATACATCTGATAGCAGCCTGTGATTTCCTGGGAGAATGGACTCCAAAGGCTCTTCTATCATAATTGGAGAGTCTTAAAGTGTGCAAGCTTCTCCATCCAAGATAGATTAGAGATTCCTTGGGAGTCTAGAATCTTATCACTCCCCTGAGAGGAGCTTAAAGTTTAAAGAAGAATGGGGTCTGATGAGCAAGACATGGAATCGTGCACTTTAAGATTATGAAAGGTTATGCGCCTTGAAGATGACGTTGGCGGCAGGAATATAAATTACAGCTTAAAGAGTCTTAACATTTTACCTTCTCACCTAATAATTCTTCTAGGCCGATAGCCTAGAGGTATAATATGGAAATCAGCAAAATATTCATCACCTCATCACATAGGAGAGCCAAAATCTGGAAACAGTTTTAAAGTCCAGCAATGGCAATGCCCAAAGAAATAATGGGGTGTGGTCATTAAAGTGGAAAATAGGACACTTTGTTGTGGATGTGTTGGTACCATGGATATTTTCTGTCCCCAAAGAATGAACTATTCCATTCCTGACTTGAAAAAAAAAAAAAAGCGATGTATTTAACGCTCCACCTCTGGAAGCCTCCTTCTTCCACTTTGACTCTACACCCAAGACTTCAGTGATTCCATAGGCTGAGTCTATGTGATATACAGATAATCTGTCATTTAAACTCAAAAGCTTAGCGATGTATTTTTCATGCCACCAAGTCACTGTGGATGTGAAAAGACACAAGACAAGCAAGAAAAGAGGGTGAAACCTTCACTTACACGAGCGATATTTATCAAGAGTATTTATTGATATTTATAACAATATCAAGTTAAAAGAAAACAGGACACACACGTGCATGTACAGTGCAATGTAAATAATATAAAGATTTTCATATGACTATATAGGATATCCCTGTGCTAAATTATCTACATGGAAGTCACTAGTGGGAGATGATGCGTGATGACTGTTTTCTTAATATTTTTATATGTTTTTTCACATACGTGCTTATTGCTCTCATACTAAAGCTGTATGATAAAATTGTTAAAAGTAACTAAATGACAGTGTGTTGAATTGCGTTAACTACAAAGGAGAGCATATTGATGGCATTTTTTTTTTTTTTTTTTTTTTTTGCTTTTCAGGGCCACACTCATGGCACAGGGAAGATGCCAGGCTAGGGGTCGAATTGGAGCTGCAGCTGCTGGCCTGTGCCACAGCCACAACCACACCAGATCCCAGCTGCATCTATGACCTACATCTGTGATCCTTAACCCACTAGGCAAGGCCAGGACTGGAACCCATGTCCTCATGGATATTAGTCAGGTTCTTAACCTGCTGAGCCACACTGAGAACTCTGAAAATGTTTTTAAATGCTTGAAATGAGATCCTTGGGCAAAATGCATGGCTACTTTCTCCCTGAGGGTTATACGAGCGGTTCACTTTTCTCCCTGAAGGGTCAGTGGATCTGAGGGATGGGGAAATCTGGACCACTGATATCTCTCATGGTCTCGATATCTGTTACATTACAGAGACAGAGCAAGGATAATTTCATGGCATAAAATGGCCATTTTTTTTTTTTTTTTCTGGCAAGTGCATTACCAGTGAAGTGGCTTGAGTACCTGTCCCAAGGGTCCAGCTCTATTCATATGTTCCCTGTTGTTCACCACTCTGTCCCATTCAAGTCCCTTTTCCGTATAAGCCCCTATTACAGAGAGCGGAACCCTTGAGGCTGGAAGTCATCCATCTCTCCTGAGGCCTCTTCTGTATTGTGCAGCGCTAGGGGCTGACGGAGCCCATGACAGCTTCAGAGACCAAAGCCAGAGGCAGCTTAGGCTTCCTGACCTTGCAACTGGCTTTGACCTCCACTCTCAAACTCTGAGGTCCAGCTCTCTCAAGGATATAGTCCAGACTAGGATTGGCAGCAGGAGAGGGCTGAAGTCTCCTGTGCTGTGTGGTCTTCAGCCTTTGCGGTTCTCAAAATACAGCCAACTCTCTCATGCAGTGCTGGTAACACGGGATAACTAAGTAGCAAAAGAATCACGTGCTTGTACTGGGCAAGAAAATAAAGACATCCTCGGAGTAAAATTAAAGTGCATATCATTCATTTCATTAATAATTTTGACTATGGGGGGGCAGGGGATGGAAGAGAGTATTTTATGGAGGGGGCATTTTATTCCCATGGATCCTGACAAAATACTGCATGGACCAGCAGCCTCAAGTAAGAGCGACTTTCTGTGGCAGCCTTGGTTTTCCGAAGGCCAACGTGGGGAGCAGTGGCCTGAATTCAGGGAACCCCTCAGAGCTTCCTTGATCTCCCTGGGGACAGGTTGGATCCTGAAGATGTTTCCTGTGGCTCTTGGGCTCTAAAGACTAATGTATTCTGGGTGATGGGAAAAGAAGGAAAGAAGGGAGACAGGAAATGAATGAATTGCCATAACTTTCTTGCTGCCTTTTGGATAAAGGTATCCAGGGGAGGGAAAAAACTCCCATTTGGGGGCAAAGTGCTCTTTTGTTTCTTCTGGCTATGTGTTCGAGATTATAAAGGGAGGAGTTCCCGTTGTGGCTCCGCAGGTGAAGGACCCGGCGTAGTATCTGTGAGGATTCAGGTTTGATCCCTGGCCTCGTTCAGTAGGTTAAGGATCCAGTGTCGTGGCGAGCTGTGGTGTAGGTCGCAGATGCAGCTGGGATCCTGCGTTGCTGTGGCTGGGGTGTAGGCTGGCAGCTGCAGCTCCAATTTGACCCCTAGCCTGGGAACCTCCATATGCCGTGGGTGTGGCCATAAAAAGGGGGGGGGAGACTGTAAAGGAAAATACAAAGGCAAAGAAATCCTATCCTTACTAAGAAGTTTCTGGTCCTATAGAAATGGAGCTGGAAGAATCCTGTATTATTTGCTTGGGCTGCCATAAAAAGGTACCATGGCCTCGGTGGCTTAGATAACAGGAATACATTTTCTCCCAGTTCCAGAGTCTAGAAGTCTAAGGGCAGGGTGTCAGTAGGACTGGCTGGTTCCTTCTGAGGCTCTGACGGTGGGATCTGCTCCTGGACTCTCTCCTTGGCTGATAGGTGACCATCTTCTCTCTGTGTTTTTATATCATCTTCCCTTTATATGTATCTGTGTCCAAAATTCCTTTTTTTTTTTTTTAAGGGGCACACCCGCCACATATAGAGGTCCCCAGGCTAGGGGGCAAATCAGAGCTGTAGCTGCTGGTCTACACCACAGCCACAGCAATGCTGGATCCAAGGCGAGTCTGCGACCTACACCACAGTTCATGGCAATGATGGATCCTTAACCCACTGACCGAGGCCAGGGAGTGAACCCATGTCCTCATGGATACTAGTTGGGTTCGTCAGCCACTGAGCCACAATGGGAACTACCAAAATTTCTCTTCTTATAAGGACGCCAGTCATATCAGATGAGAGTCCACCCTAATGATTCTGTGTTAATTTAATTTCCTCTCTAAAGACCTTATCTCTAGATATGATCACATTCTGAGGTAACACGGGAGTTAGGGCTTCAAACACTATGACTTTGGGGTGATACACCATAGAGCCCCAAACAAAGCCCATTCATTTTTGGCGATGGTACATTCTGACGTAGGAGTTTTTCTCAGTCGTTAGTGTCTACAGGTCTGGGAGCCTCCCCCCTTTATACCAGGGGGTGAGGTGGGGAGAAAACCAGCCCAGCAGACACGCTGCACACAAGATTTCAATCTTAGAGCAGATACTGCATGAAACACCCACTCAAACCCAGCCTGGATTGGACCTGCTCCCTTTCTAAATGGAGCAGTTGCCGAAAAAGCAAAGTTTTCTGGTGAATCCAAAATAGTCTGAAACTATGAAGCCAGGCTAGTTGGGCTGTGTGGTGGAGCCCATTAATTATAGTGTGTCCTGACCTCGTTTATTTGTCTAAACTCTTCTTGGTGTTGTACAACTGCCCCCATTGCACATGAAGCAGCAAAGGTGTGAGAGCCTATGTCTCGACAGTCATCCCCTTGTGGCTGCAGGTCTGTGGAGGGGAGATGCAGGGAGGCAGCCTGCATCTCACTGGGCTGGGGTCCTGCCTGAGTTCACCTGGGTCCTGTGGAGAAAGATGCTCCCGAGCACATCTGTGGGTTGCCTGGCGTGGTCTCCAGGACCGGCTGCCATCTTGTGTATCATGAGCCAAATGCTTGGCTGGTGAAACCCACGGGTTGGGAACAAGGAGGATGGGTGATGAGGTGAAAGAAACATAGATCCTTTCCTAAGTGCCTTTTGTCCCCATCCCAGACTGTGGTAAAAGAGAGCAAGGTCCAGCTGGCCAGCCTTGTTTGTTTAAGCTGTTGACTAATCCCTGAGTTCATGTGCTGAGCTGGTTCATGAAGTTCTTGAACTTTTATTATCCTTGGACTTTTGGCACAGTAAAAATGAAATAAGAAACGGGTGCCGTCTTTAAAAGAAACCTATGAGATTGAGGAAATTAAATGTTTGAAAGAAGAGATCCAAGGAATTCAAAGAAAATTTGCATTGACATTTTTTTTGGGGACGGCTACTTGGTGCCAGGCATGGGACTTGAACATGGAATTAGAGTAAAATTGAATGTTCTTCTCAGCTCCATCAAGGACCCTTCTCACCTAGGCTGCCTCTAGAGTCATTGGGTCATACTGATCCTCGGTTTCCACAAAATGACAGTTTAAGTGCAAAACACTAAGGGGCATTTATAAATCAGAGTTAAAGAAAAGTGACTATAGATCTGTGGTTTCCAGTATGGTAGCCACCAGTCTCAGTGGCTGGTGAGAAGCTGAGGAACTGAGGAAATTCACTTCCTCAGTTGCACTGGCCGTGTTTCAAGTGTGGCATAGCTACCTAATGGCTGCCATACTGGACAGCGTGAATCTAGAACATTCCGAATGGCAGAATGTTCTATTGGGCAGCACTGATAAAGAACAAGGAAATATGGGCTCATATAGAATATCTTTCATTTCAAAACATTTTGCAGACCACTGCCTATGAAACCTGCAAGGGCCAGTTAAGATTTCAAATTTACATCTCAGGACTTGGAAACAACCTTAAAGATTACCCAGATTAACTACCACCTGAGGATTAATCCATGCTACCACATTTTCACCAATCCTATGTCTATTTTGGGGTTGAAAATTCTGAGAATAGACATTTGCTTTTCAAGGCGGTGGACTTTATCAGTGAATTCCTCCCGAGTCCAAAATGGTTGGTGTATTCAAGACGAGGCTCTTGGAATTGCTAATTTTTCTTTGAAAATATTAAGTCCATATTCTTATTAAACTCTTTACAGATGAGTCACAAATTTCATTACAATTGTGAATAGGAAGAATAAATGTCAAATGCAAATGTCAATGTCAAAAATAAAATGAGGTTGGAAGCTCCCTTTGTGGCTCAACGGTTAACGATCAGGACTAGGATCCACGAGGATGTTGGTTCGATCCCTGGCCTCGATCAGTGGGTTAAGGATCTGGCGTTGCTGTGATTGTGGTGTAGGCCGGCAGCTACAGCTCTGATTCCACCCCTGCTCTGGAAACTTCCATATGCCATGGGTGTGGTGCAGCCCTAAAAGAAAGCAAAAAATAAATTAAAAAACCTAAATAAAAAAAATAAAATGACGTTATGCTGTAGTCTGCCCTGTGTCCTATGATACACTGGTAATAATGTGAAAATTAGGTTTGGATGTATGAACACAGCCCAACGGATGACTTACTACTGAAAATGATTGTATACATTTCTCAGTAATTTTCCTTCTCAAAAATATTTTGCCATGGAAAAAAATCAGTGAATCTTCCAGATTAAAAAAAATTTGTTTACCTTCGGCAACACCCACATCCCAAGAAGAAAAAAAATCAAGCATGATAGGGCGTTCCCATTGTGGCGCATCAGAAACCAATCTGACTAGCATCCATGAGGATGTGGGTTCAATCCCTGGCCTTGATCAGTGGGTTAAGGATCCTGCATTGCTGTGGCTGTGGCGTTGCAGGTGCAGCCCTAAACTCCCCACTCCCCCCAAAAAAAGTGTTGCGTGATAGACACATTTCCATAGAACATCTCTGCTTGAGTAAGCAGGGCATCCTGACACATTCAACTTTTTCTGAGGGTCTTGTCTTCAACCCTGTGGGCCTAAGCCTGGCCACTGCACCACTGAGGCCCCCTTGCTGCTCAAACCTGCAGCCCCTCGGCTGTGAGCACCTTCCATACTGAGTAACTCTTTCAACTCTGCCACTGCTCTCACCAATCTTTTTTTTTTTTTTTTGGTCTTTTTAGGGCCATACTTCAGCATATGGAGGTTCCCAGGCTAGGGGTTGAATCAGAGCTGCAGCCTCCAGCCAATGCCTCAGGCACAGCAATGCCGGATCTGAGCTGCATCTGCAACCTATTTCACAGCTCACGGCAACATTGGATCCTAAACCCACTGATCGAGGCCAGGAATCAAACCTGCATCCTCATGGATGCGAGTCGTATTCATTTCTGCTGAGCCATGACGGGAACGCCTCACCCGTCATTTCTAACTGCGCTTGGCTCTCTTTTACTAGACAGGAGATTTTATTGCTTCAGCTCTTCTCTATCTTTTCACGCACACTGGATTTATCTTTAAAGATAAGAACCCGAAATGACTATTCCTCTAAGGGTCCTCATTACAGCCGCTAAATAAAGTGCATAGACTTTGGGACAGTTCTTTTCCCCAGTGCTGTTCGTTCCTCTTACCTCCAGTACTGCCTGATGTTGACAGAAATCTCTCGGGCTGAAAAATGATGCTCTGTAGTATTCACAGCGATAATAAAAAAAATTTTAAAAAAAGGAGGACGAGGAGGAGGGGAGAGAAATACAGTAACTTGCATCTATCGAGCCCCGATCTAACCACTGGGGCTATGTTTATTCATACTGAATTCATAACAACTCCATAAGGTACCTTTTGCTTGGTTTCTTTTCCAAAGGAGTTAACCAAGGCCATAGAAACAGGCCATCCAGCTAGTAAGGGGCAGAGCCTGGATTTCATCACAGGACAGACGGCGCCAGTGTTACTATCGCTAACCATTTTGCTTTCCGATCGATTTTTCAAGTTTCCACGCTGTAAAAAACAAACAAACAAACAAAAAAACAAATAAAATAAAATAAAATAAAAAGTTAAAAGGAGTTCCTGTCGGGGCGCAGTGGAAATGAATCTGACTAGGAACCATGAGGTTGTGGGTTCGATCCCTGGCCTCACTCAGTGGGTTAAGGATCCGGCGTTGCTGTGGCTGTGGTGTAGGCCGGCAGCTGTAGCTCCAATTTGATCCCTAGCCTGGGAACCTCCATATGCAGGGGGTGTGGCCCTAAAAAGCAAAATAAATAAATAAATAAATAAATAAATAAATATATATATAAAGTGCATAGATTTTGGGACAGTCCTTGGCCATTTGTTTAGGCATTCAATACGTATTAGCTTAGGGAGTTCCCATTGTAGCTCATTGGTAATGAACCTGACTAGTATCTCTGAGGATGCAGGTTCAACCCCTGGGCTGGCTCAGTGGGTTAAGGATCCAGCGTTGCTGTGGCTGTGGTACAGGCCACCAGCTGCAGTTCCGATTCGACTCCTAGCCTGGAAACAAAACTACGTATTAGTTTGAACAAACTCCTCAGTACCTTTACTTTTCAGATGTTTTCTTCTAGTTTTTCTAGGAGGCTAAGAGTGCCTTGTTTGCACATGAAGGTGTAATATGTGTTTATTGTGGTGGTGGTGATATCTGCCGTCCTGGTTATTTCTGAAATAACCAGTGTTTGCTCAAAAATATCATGCATATTTTGCATTTGCATTGCTACTTCGCTATTTTAAGGTTTAAGAGGACTCACTTTCTTCAACCACCTTAATTAATGTGTGTGCCAGGCATTTTGCTAGGTGATGAGAATGAATGATGCATAATAAAGATGCCATGTCCTCAAGGCACTTACAGTCTACTGGGGAAGACCCTCGTATAAAGAGAGAAAAGTCACTATAATGAAGAAAGTAATGGGATAAAGGCGAGGAAGGTTCTGAGAAAAATCTAAGGCTTAGAGCAAGGGGAAAGCCTAAGAGGAGTTGTCACCTGCTCTGAGACTTGAAGGTTGAAGAAGAATTAAAGAAATAGAAGGTGGGGAGTTCCCGCTATGGCTCAGTGGAAACAAACCCGACCAGCATCCATGAGGTTGTGGGTTTGATCCCTGGCCTCGCTCAGTGGGTTGAGGATCCAGTGTTGCCGTGAGCTGTGGTGTAGGTCGCAGATGTAGTTTGGATCCTGCGTGGCCATGGCTGCAGCTTAGGCCAGCAGGTGTAGTTCTGATTCAACCCCTATCCTGGGAACTTCCTTATGCCTTGGGTGGGGCCCTAAAAAGACAAGGAAAAAAAAAAAAAGAAAAGAAAAAAAAAACCCTGAAAAAACCAGAAGGTGTACCTCAGACCTTCAAGTGCAAAGTCAAGTGCATCTACCTGGCCTTCCGCCAGGGTTCCCTCAGTGGACGGCACTGAGCGGCTACAGAAGATGGAACCTGGAGGATATTTACCTCCATCCTCTTCCTCACCCTCATCAGCCAGTCAGTCACCAAACCCAGTGCATATTCCACTTCCTAAGTGGCTTTGGAACCCATCACTTCTCTCTACCGGTTTTGTCACCATGTGGTCATATCTTGCCTGTAGTTGACAATGGTCTAAGTACCAGCCTCCAGCCTCAAGGCCTGCTCTGCCCATCATTCCCCACCACCCTCCCCTAAACGCACTTTCCACTCTGTAGCCAAAGTGCTTTCATGTGGAACTCTCCTATTGAAAGCCCTTTGAATTCATTGATTCCATTTTTAACTTAAAAAAAGTGTGTTTTTGGGGGGTTTGTTTTTTGTCTTTTTAGGGCCACACGTGCAGCACATGGATGTTCCCAGGCTAGGGGTCAAATCAGAGCTGCAGCATCCGGCCCACGCCACAACCACAGCAATGTTCTGCGACCTACACCACAGCTCATGGCAATGCCAGATCCTTAACCCACTAATCGAGGCCAGGGATCGAACCCGCGTCCTCATGGAGACTAGGTAGGTTCGTTACCATGGAGCCACGATAGGAACTCCTTGATTCCATTTCTTATATGCAGTCTGCTATGTTGTTAATCTAATGAATTCTTAATTTCAGGTATTTTAGTTTTATTTTCTAGACTATCCATTTGATTATTTTTAAACCATCCTAGTTTTCTGCTGAAATTCTCTCTTTTCACTATCTTTTCTTCTATTTTCTTTACCATACTTATAAAGACTATTTTTAAAGCCTTGCCTACTATTTTCAATTCATAAATCAACTGATGGTTGGCTTCTATTGGATGTATTTTTTCCTTTTAACGATGAACCACAGGTTTAGTTTCCTATCATGTCTTATAAATTTTTTAAATTACGCACCAGACATTGTAGATAAGAGGATTGGTGTAGATATTTTGCAGTTAAGGTGAGGAGGACTTCAATCCAATCAGAAAGTGAGCTAGGCTGTAACTTTAATTCGTTTCTTTCTTTTTTTTCTTTTTTTGTCTTCTAGGGTCACACCCACAGCATGTGGAAGTTCCCAGGCTAGAGGTCAGATCAGAGCTGTAGCTGCCAGTCTACACCACAGCCTCAGCAACTCCAGATCTGAGCTGCATCTGTGACCTACACCACAGCTCACTGCAACGCTAGATCTTTAACCCACTGAGGGAGGTCAGGAATCAAACCTGCGTCCTCATGGACACTAGTCATGGTGGTTGCCACTGAGCCACAATGGGAACTCCTTAATTAGTTTCAGTACAACTTTGTTCCAAATATCTTGAAGGCTATCCTTATTATTATTAGTGCTTATTATAAATTTTTCCAGCAGTATTCTTTCCCATACAATGTGAGACTTTGGGGCGATTGCTCTCTACCTTCCCAATCCAGTCCCTAAGTTGCCCAGTACTCAGGAAAAGTCCCAGTTCTTGGAGAGAGGAAACCACCCGGGCATCCTGACCTCTGCCAGATTCCAATATGTCACATCTTTTCTGGTAGCAGGCTTGACCCTACACTTGCCTGTGTCTGCTTGGCAGGAAAGTGGCTATCTATTGATATCTTCCCCCAAGGAAGGGTTTTTCCATATAAAATTCAGCCCTTTTACAAAAAAAAAAAAAAAAAAAGGGGGGGGGGAGTTCCCGTTGTGGCGAAGCAAAAAACAAATCTGACTAGGAACCATGAGGTTGCAGGTTCGATTCCTGGCCTCGCTCAGTGGGTTAAGGATCCGGCGTTGCTGTGAACTGTGATGTAGGTCGCAGACGCAGTTCAGATCCTGTGTTGCTGTGGCTGTGGTGTAGGCAGGCAGCAACAGCTCCAACTGGACCCCTAGCCTGAGAACTTCCATATACCTCAGGTTCGGCCCTATAAATACAAAAAGACCAAAAAAAAAAAAAAATTCCCTTTAGATTTCCTTTCATCATGTCCATCTTTGCAGCTTTTTGATACCTGTTTAAAAGGTATCTTTAAAAAAAAGTTTATGTGACTTTGGAGTTCTTGTGTCTCAAGTGGATTAAGGACCTGACATAGCCTCCGTGATGATTCAGGTTCAATCCCTGGTCTCACTTAGTGGGTTGAAGATCCGGCATTGCCTCAGGCTTCAGTGTAGGTTGAAGATGCAGCTTGGATCTGGTGTTGCTGTGGCTGTGGTGTAGGCTGACAGCTGCAGCTCCGATTGGACTCCTTTTCCTGGGAACTTCCATATGCCTCAGGTGCAGACCTAAAAAGAAAAAGTTGATCTGGCTTTGTCTATTGGTTATGGTGCTGGTGCTAGCAATGTCCTAAGATCTTCTACCCATAAATAAATAAAAGCAGAGTTACCTGAATGGTTTTTTAAAGTCCCATTGCAGGGGAAAGTAATGCATATACTTTTCTCTTTGAATTTAAGTTTTCGTTCTTTTAGGGTGAAAGTGACATTTGTCTTAGAGTATAAGCTCTGTGGAGACAATGGCGAGTTCCTAGGCCCACCACAGTGCCAGACTCATCACTGGAGTCCAGGAAATGTTTGAATAAATTATCAGCACGAACAAAGACACAGGGGTTTGAAATAAATAGCGCAGTGCCTAGGGAAATATTAAATTATTCTCTATGTTCTAAAACTAGAACATTAAGGACAAAGCAGAGAGAGATGGAGGATGGGGCTAAAGATACAGATGGGTAAAAGGAAGAAGGGTTTGTAAAGAGCTCAGACTTTAAGTGATCATCGGCCACTGACTGGTTTCAAAAGGGAAATTGATACAGCCAGCAGCACAGGATAAATAGATCATTCTGGAAACAGGCTTCAGTAGGAGAAGACTGTTGACCAAAAGGACAATAGGGAAGCCATTTTTTGGAACTCCTCGCAAGAAAGGACAAAAGACTGATTTAGAGACAGGGAGGAGGGAACAAGTATTTGGGGAAGCTGGTGGCATCAGCAAATACCTTTGTCACTCTCTCACTCTCATGGCAAAGAAGAAAGCCCATAGGATGTGGGGACGGGAGGTGTGCCTGAAGCTTCAGGTCCTAAGGATTCAGTAGAGAAAGAGAAAAGCCCAGGCTAATTTCGGGACAAAATCATTTACAGCAACGAGTAGACCTAAGCATGAATAGACCCTGGAAAATCAGAACACACACTCGATCTCATGGTTTAATGAGAGACTCTGGCCAAGAGTCCCCTGCATCCTGAGAGACAAATGGAACTGCCTGAAATTGCCAGCCCTGAGAGAATCCATTGCCCTGCCTGAAGTCAGCCTCCTGGTGAGGAAGTACCTTCTACCTCTCACTTCCTGTTTGTTTTTCATTGCCTAGGACACCTCCCCTAACCCGACGTTGTACACAGGTGCCACGGGGACTCATACCAGTAGACATTGGTGCGAAGAGAAAGCTCAAAAGGTCAGATGTCATGGAGTTCCCGCTGTGGCTCAGCAGCAGTGGACCTGACTAGTATCCATAAGGATGCAGGCTCAATCCCTGGCCTCACTCAGTGGATTAAGGATCCAGTGTTGCTGTGAGCCGTGGTGTAGGTCACAGATGCAGTTTGGATCCTGCATTGCTGTGGCTGTGGCGTAGGCCAGCAGCTGTAACTCCAATGGAACCCCTAGCCTGGAAACCTCCATATGCCTCGGGTGCGGCCCGAAAAAGACAAAAAAAAAAAAAAAAGTCAGATGTCATTGAAAGGATCTCAGAAGCTTGAAAGAGGAATCCGGCCCAAGTAAACAGAACAGCTGCCTTACAGAGGGGGTTTAGCAAAGGAGTAGAGGTGAATTTTAAAGTGATTGTAAGGAGACTTTTTAAGGAGACATAAGAAAGTGCTGTAAAAGATCAATTGGGGAGAAAAAAAGATTTCTGAAAATAAAAATGCATTCTGCATTTTAAAATCCAACAGATGACCTGAATAACAGCACTGAAACTGCTGAAAATGAAATAACCATCTAGAGGATCAGATGAAAGAACATAATCATGGCGAAAAGCAAAAATAAAATAAATGGAAATTACCAGTTAAATGATAGGGATCATGAGAGACACACCTGGGAGATTTAATATGGTGAAAACAGGAATTTTAAAGTGGAGAAAAGAAGAAGAAAGAACAATAATCATATACTAATAATAATTCCCTGTGCAAAATTGGCAAGATTCAGAAATCATTTAGAAGATAAATACAGTAAAGCTCTTTGATATCACTAATACCATTCGATTGTTTTCAGAAACAACTCCAGTTTCTCTAATTAATGTCTGTATTTCCCCAAATTTTATTTAAAAGGTCTAATACTTCAGATGGTTTTATTTTAAGAATAAGTCTGATAGGCGTTCCCATCATGGCTCAGCGGAAACGAATCCAGCTAGCATCCGTGAGGACGCAGGTTTGATCCCTGGCCTCGCTCAGTGGGTTAAGGATCCAGCGTTGCGGTGAGCTGTAGCGTAGGTTGCAGACGCTGCTCGGATCCTGTGTGGCTGTGACTGTGGTGTAGGCTGGTGGCTACAGCTCCGACTGGACCCCTAGCCTGGGAACCTCCATATGCTGTGGGAGCGGCCCTAAAAAGCAAAAGAAGAAAAGAAAAAGTTTGATCAAATTAATTAAAAAGGACCTATCAAACATAGTTGCTTCCTGGAAAGCTGGGGGTAAAATTACATTAGATAGCCCCAACATTGTGCTTAGAATACACATGCAACTGTGGACAGGGATACTTCCCTCATACTTGACCAAGATACTTTTTTCACCCCCACCTCTCATTCAGGATTTCCTGCGGTTTCATAATTTACCATTAGAAATGCACTCCTTTAGGTATAAGGCAGTATATTTTACTTTCTTGCTTTTTTAGGGCCACACCCACAACATATGGAAGTTCCCAGGTTAGGGGCTGAATCAAGCTACAGCTGCCGGCTTACAAGCCACAGCAACGTGGGATCCAAGCCGGGTCTGTGACCTACACCACAGCTCCTGGCAATGCTGGATCCCCAACCCCCTGAGCGAGGCCAGGGATCCTCATGGATACAAGCCGGGTTCATTACTGCTGAGCCACGACAGGAACTCCAGCAAAATGCATTCTTCAATGTCATCAGCACGAAAGAATACATAGCAATTTTATAATATCTCAGCTTGTCTTACCTTACCTAGCAAAAGGAATTCTGAAGGTGCAATTGAGAATCTTAGATGGGGATATTCTCCTGATTACCCAGGTGAACCCAAGGTAATCACAAGGGTCTTTGTGACAGAGTGGCAACAGAGAGAAGAAGGTGACAGAGCTAGAGTCAGGGCAGCGTAGGTTAATGCAATCCCCCGGCTCAAGGGAAAGACATCTGATTCAGGCCTATATCCAGCCATGCCTGAATCCAGCCCTATTCCTACATTCTCCAACTACAGAACCAATAAATTGTCAATTGACTCCAAAAGAATTCCATCTTCACATATAAGGGTTCTAGAAAGTACAGTTTGAGAAATAATGATTGAATCACTGTGTTGTTTACAGCTGAGTGTTGATGTAAACTTGAATTTTCAATTATCTTCTTGGTCTTAGTGTCTCTATTATTTACTAGATTATTATTATTATTAGTTTATTATTTTTAGTTTTAGGGTTTGGCTTAAGTATTTTATGATTTTGGTAACAACTGATATATTAATGTATTAATTGATATCTTAATATAGCAATCAATACATTATTAACTGATATATTAATATCAATCGATATATGGATAAATATATAAATATTAAGTTGGAGCTGCAGGTGCCAGCCTACGCCACAACCACATCAACTTGGGATCCAAGATCCAAGCCACGTCTGCAACCTACACCACAGTTCACGGCAACGCTGGATCCCCAATCCCCTGAGCGAGGCCAGGGATCAAACCCACAACTTCATGGATACTAGTCAGTGGCTGTGGCTGCACCACAACGGGAACTCCCTCATTTTTTAGTTAACACATATTTACGGTGTAACTATTATGTACCAGGCAACAATCTAGCAAATGGGGATAGAGAGGTGAGTAATACAAAGTCCATGAACGAGTAGGGTTTGCATATTAATTGGAGAGTGAAAGGCTGATAAATGAATCTATAAACTAAACGGCCAGAAACGTTCATTATCTTTGAAGAAGCAATCTGTGGGCTGACAGTCGAGTTTAACCCAGTCCGTGGATGTGGGAACACAGTTTGATGCCAGCTTTAGGGCACAAAAGGAAAATCCCTGCCACACAGTAGGAACGTCACATCAGAACTCTGTAGGAATGTCATATGCATGAAGCAACGTGTCCCATACATGAAGCAACTGGGTTAAACATATCTGAACATGGTTCAGAGATTTGAGGGAACTACTTATAATCTGAGGATCAAGGTGTCAAGGAATTAAAAAACATGTGTGAGGAATTCCCGTCCTGGCGCAGTGGAAACGAATCCGACCAGGAACCATGAGTTTGCGGGTTCGAACCCTGGCCTTGCTCAGTGGGTTACGGATGCGGCGTTGCCATGAGCTGTGGTGTAGGTCGCAGACACAGCTCAGATCTGGAGTTGTTGTAGCCGTGGTGTAGGCCGGGGGCAACAGCTCCGATTGGACCCCTAGACTGGGAACATCTATGTGCCGCAGGTGTGGCTCTCAAAAGACAAAAAGACAAAAAACAAAACAAAACAAAACAAAAAAATGTGTGAAACACTGAGAAAGAATGGGAAGGACTATAGCAAAGTCACTGTGGATTTAGTTGTTATAACAGATAAAACAAATTTTTTTTCAAGTAAAATCACTGTGAGTTTAGATGTTATAACAGATAAAAATTTTTTTTGATCTTTGTAAAGATTTATAAAAAGGATGAAACATATTGTTTCCAAAAAGAAGAAAAAGAAGAGAAGGAAGACAACCCTTATTTCCTAAAGTTGACAAACAAAGAAGAGCCCCAGAATTGCATGGCCTAGAAAATGAATGTTTGTTGTTTCTCTATTGGAAACTTGAAAATTGCTTTTTCCCTCTTTCCCCATCAGACTTGAGATAGATACACATATAAAAGCTAAAAGCTTTTTTAAATTTTTTTTTTTTATTTTTTAGGGCCGCACTCGTGGCATACGGAGGTTACCCAGGCTAAGGGTTGAATCAGAGCCGGCTTACACCACAGCTCTCAGCAATGCCAGATCCTCAACCCACTGAGTGAGGTCAGGGATTGAACCTGTGTCCTCATGCTTCCTAGTCAAATTCATTTCAGGTGAGACACGACAGGAACTCGTAAGAGCATTTTTAAATTTGAAGACATCATTTCATTTGTTTGGGTGGTTTTTGTTGTTATTGTTGTTTATTTTATTTCTTTCTTTTTAGAGCTGAACCAGAGGCATATGGAAGTTCCCAGGCTAAGGGTCAAATCAGAACTGCAGCTGCCGACCTACACCACAGCCACAGCAACACCAGATCTTTAACCTACTGAGCAAGGCCAGGGGTAGGACCCGCATCCTCATGGATACTAGTAGGGTTCATTATCACTGAGCCACAATGGGAACTCCTGTTTGGGTGGTTTATTTATTTATTTTTTTAACTCAGCCTGATTATTCTTCCTTAAAGTGTGCTCAGGTCTAGGGGTTCAACTGAGAACACAAGCTTTAGGAACTCAGAGATGTGCATTTGTGAAAAATCCTCCTTATGGAAATGCCCTTTAGAGAACTATGCCGGAAGAAGACATAAAATTAAAATATATTAACAAAAAGTGAAAACATCCAACATTTTTATAGGTGTTTAAATAGGTCAGTACCTCCATTCCTTCTTGCTGAAGATACATCAGAATCTGAGAGCAACATTTTCATTTTCTTTTTTTATGTGTTTTTTTCTTTCTTCTTCTTTACTGCCATACCTGTGGCATATGAAAGTTCCCAGGCTAGGGGTCAAATCAGAGCCAAATCCGAGCTGCATTGGCAGACCTTCTCCAAAGCTTGCAATAAGGCCTGATCTTTAACCCACTGAGCCAGGCCAGGGCTTCGACCCACATCCTCGCTGACACTAAGTTGGGTTCTTAACCCACTGGGCCATAATGGGAACTCCCGTGTTTTCATTTGCTTACCAAGGGGCAGGATTCTGAAGAGAGTCTTAAAAAGTCCTAGAAAGTTTTTCTTAGCAAGGAAACCAACACTTAACTCCACCTCAGCTTTGGGTAACCTCCTTCTTTTCTGATTGACAGCTGGATGAGCCCTCCTGGGTGGTCTACCTCTGTGCATGCCCCTTTTATTTTTAGGACACTAAAGGAAAATAACTGCCCAGCAGTGGGACTGGCCTATGACCTTAAGTCTCTGGGAATGTGATATATGGCCCTGTATGTGAAGTTACTGGCCCTCTTTCTGCACATTTTTTTTTCTTTCTTTCTTTTTCTTTGTTGTTGTTGTTGTTGTTTTAGAGCTAGGCCTATGGCATATGAAAGTTCCCAGGCCAGGGGTCCAATCTGAGCTAGCTGCTGGCCTACACCACAGCCACAGCAGTGTGGGATCCCAGCTGGGTCTGCAATCTACACTGAAGCTCACTGTCAACGCTGGATCCTTATCCCACTGAGCGAGGCCAGGGATCACACCTGCATCCTCATGGATCCTAATGGGGTTTGTTAGCACTGAGCCACAACAGGGAACTCCTACAATTTCTTTTTTAAAGTCAGAGTTGGTGCCTAAAGGCTCCCTGCTGCCACATTCAAAATCTGCTTCACTCAAAGCCCGTTTGAGGCTGCCATTACAGGGATTTGGAAGAGGGTTCTGGTTTTCTAAGCCTGCCAAAATATTTAATTCGGGACCTATATTTGGAACCATGAAGAAGGCTGTACCCTCAGGATCCCTGAGGATGTCGAGTGCTGGGAAAAAAAAAAACAAAAAAACAAAAAAAACTGGGGGGAATAAGGGGATAGGAAGGGGAAGAGAGAAAGTCAGGAAAGGTCTTCAGACATCACCAAGTTCAACTTTCTAAATCCTATGGGGAAACTGAGGCTCGGGGATGCGAACTGGCCCAGGACTGTCTGTGATGGTACCTTCATCCTTGACCAAGGCATCCATCTGCATCTCCCCCAGCCCACGTCTTGGACCTACGGAAAGGCAGCTGAGGACGGGCAAGTGGCTTCTGGAACCGCTGGAACAACCCACAGCCTCCTCTGAGGGCCCCGATGGGGAGGGAGGAGGCCTTTCTGTGAGAGAGTGAGTGAGGGAGGGCGAAAGGAAGGAAGGGGAGCCAGAGGTGGGAGTGGAAGAGGCAGCCTCGCCCGGGGCTGATTGGCTCCCGGGGCCAGCCCTCCCGAAGCGGTTTATAAGAGTTGGGGCGTCGGGGCGCCCTGCCCGCTCGCCCGCGCGCCCCAGGAGCAGCGCCCGGCTCTGAGCGCCGCACGTCGAGGCCCGCCTGGCCGCGCGCCGGCTCCGCGCCGCCTTTGGACTTGGCCGCGCGGGCGGACTGACCCCGGGAGGGAGGCGAGCGCCCGAGCCAGCGGGCCGAGCGCCATGCGCCGCGCCAGCCGAGACTACACCAAGTACCTGCGCGGCTCCGAGGAGATGGGCGGCGGCGGCTCCGGCGCCCCGCACGAGGGCCCCCTGCACGCCCCGCCGCCGCCCGCGCCACCGCACCAGCCCGCCGCCGCCTCCCGCTTCACGTTCATGGCCCTCCTGGGGCTGGGGCTGGGCCAGGTGGTGTGCAGCGTCGCCCTGTTCCTCTACTTCCGAGCGCAGGTGAGTGCTCGCCTTCCAGGGGCGCGCGGCCGGGGCGCATCCACCTCGATCCGCGGGCACTTGCAGGCGACAGAGTCTGGCTCCCCGCTTGGCTTCCCCGATCTCAGGGAGGGGAAAGGGACTCTAAAGAGGGAGCGTCCGGCTCGGAGACAGCCAGGCGTGGGGCCCGGCGCGGTGGCCTCCGGTCCCCGCGCACGCACCCCGCCCCGCCGCGTGCGGAGGCTGGGCTCACCCAGCCTGGTGCGTTTGAATTTCCCCCGGCGAGACCGCATTGGCCGCTCACCTCTTCTGGAAATGATTGCACGCTTTGCTCCCCCCTTCCATTTCCCACTCGGAGCAAAGAGTCAATTTATGTCCATTTGGGAAGAAAACAACAGCAAACACCAATACTGAGCGCTTTAAATTAGGCATCGACCCTTTCCCTTCCCACCCACCATCAGGAGGATTTAGGTTCCCGGGGCTGGCCGCTTTGCACCGCCTCGAGGTGCGAGCAGGGCGGCAAGTCCTGTGCGCTGCGGGCAGACGCGGGAATGATGTCCAAGTCGCCAGATGGGCCGAGCGACACAGCGCGGCGAGAGAAGCCTGCTCTCAGGACATGGGCTCGGCTCGCGCGGGGTGAAAGAAGAGAGAAGGGCCCACGTGTCTTCCCACCAAGGTGGGAGGAGGAAGAAAGCCAGGTGTGTGTCGAAGTGGAGAAGGTCTCTCCCCTGCCACAGCCTGGCGACAATCTAGCAAATAACCAAGCTTTTCAAAGATGAGGAACTGCAGCAAGATAGTAGAAGGGAAGGGGTAAATGTGTAACACTATGCTTTCTGGTGGTTTATGCTCTTGTGTTTTCTTGGAAATTGCAGTGCATTTGGTTGGATTCATTCGAATATTCTTGTCTGGTGCTGTGAACTCTTTCTCAAAGGAAGTGGGGGGCTGACTGTGCATTTTTTTTTTTTTTATGGGAAAAAAGAGTTGGGTTTGGACTTCACTGGTTTTCAGATTCAAAGATGATTACTAAACCAAACTGGATGCATCAAAACATGGCATTGCTTGGTTTCTATGGGATTTTGACATGTGTCAGAGTCTTGAACTAGTTACTTGTAATCACAGGCTTTTTGTTAAATATGCATCACTGGCTAACTTGCGTCTTATAGAACTAGTTTGATTACCGAAACAAAGGTAGATACACTATGTGTGATACTTTAGGCAATTTGTATTTCCATATTAATAAAAATAATCTTCCCCTATTAAGATAAATTTTTTTTCTAAAAATACAATTTTCGAATGATGTATTTGCAACATAGATGACACAAACCTATGTGAAAGTGATGAAACATTTTTTCTTTCACTGTGAGGGATGCCATAGTTAAGAATGCATGATTTATCTGTTTCTCATCCCGCATGTGGTTCGGTTCCCCCACCCACACCATTTAATGTTTGTATATCAAGGGCCTGCACTGCCCATGACGCTGTTAAATGGTATGGAGTATGAGGCAAGAATCATTTATTCAACAGTGTCCACCATACAGTGGCCTGAGGCCAGATCATGAAGGGGCCTATAAAGAAAAAAAAAAAAAAGACTTTCAACTCTTAGTCAAATAAGAGAGGAACGTTCAGAAAAGGAACACCTTCAGGCTATGGCATTTTCACAGAAGTAATGGTTAAGTGAGAATGCAGCCCTGAAAGAGCTGGTAGGGAGTGGATGAGTTCTAGGGACCAGGAACCATGGGCATCTGTGTGACTGTTCAGGAAAAGAATGACCTGCTGGGCTGTGGAAGAAGTTGTTCAGCTTCTTTGCAGAGATTCTCAATACGAGTGTCGAACCTTCTGATGATCATTTCACAGTCTTGGGGTCTCATGGATAACAGTGGACTTTTCAACAAATTTTTTTCCCAAAGGAAACACGTAAGTTAATAAACATAGCTAGAAATTTTTCATTTGGAGAATTTAATGTCATTGGATTTCTGGATACAGTTTTCCTAAAGGAAGACTGGGATTCTCCAAGACTTAGGCCAACATACATGAGCCATTACTCTGGACTCAACTTTTTATGGCATTTTTAAAAGGCCATCTCCTTCAGGACAGGAGTCATATTAGGAGCGATGTTTTCATAGGAAGATCCCATTAGATGTAGTTGTGGTGTTATTGACTACCCTTGGTACCTAAAGGAATACTGATCATTGAGAGATCCATACGGAAGTAGTTACAAATGCAATAAAATGTCTGGGATTCATTTCCAAATAATAGGTGGGGAGTGGGCATAGGGAGGCGGCTGCTTAGAGATGAAACAAGGTTGGTCATGAACGAGTGATTGTTGTTGAAGCTTAGTGATCTGTACTTGGAAGTTCGCTCTGCAATTCTTTCTACCTGTACATATGCTGGGAACCTCTCAAAGTTTGACCTGACACTGATGTCACATTTCCACTTATATCAGCTCCTTTGGATTAGAACTTGGTACTGAATCAGAGATAGTTTTTTGATTTCCACTTAATTTGTGGGTCAACTCCTCGGCGGCGTTTCTGAAGGTGTTTGAATTAGAATGAAATCATCTAATATCAAGTAACATGTTTACATTTTACAGTAAGAGAAAGAGTTTCTTTGTTTTTATTTAAAGTTGGGAGGGGGGAACTATGCAAATCCTCAAGAAAAGAAAAGGTTCAGTTTAGTTTTAAATGCATTTACAAGAATGCCCCAAAGCATGTAAAAATTAGAGTGACTTGAAAAAACCTCCCCTTCTCAACTTGTGTTTCAGGAGTTAAAAATGAATCAGCCTCTCAAATGTTTGCAGATCGCCTGTGCCTAGATTAAAAAAAAAAGTACTAGATGCCCTGCAGACTGGCTTTTCCCCCACCAACCTTGCCAAAGAAAAACTTGCATGTGGCTTGTGCTATATAGTTACCACATAGTATTCATACTTTGGTTTACAAAGAAAAAAATAAACTCTTCCAAAAAGTTGCTTTTAAAATTTATGTGTGCTTAAAAAAAAAAAATCCATATACCATATTCAGAATTTAGAGTTTAGCTATAAGATAAGCTTTTCAGAAACCTCAATTTCTGTTCCCTTTTAACTCCTTCCCCCAAACCCAACCTCTCTGGGTTGTTTGTTACCCAAACAGGAGAACAGTTCCTACTGAAAATCTGATGCAGAGGTGTGTAGGCTGCCCACTTGAAAAAACAGAAAACAGAGTAACATAAATGTCAGGCATCCTGCTTCATTTAACCTTACGAATGACTCAGTTTCAAGGAAGTTCTTTTTTTAAAGAGCGATTTCCTTTCATATGAACTACATCATCTGATAAATCTATTTTTAAAATCCAGTTTAGATCAGATAATCATGCCTGCCTTGATATATTCAGTAATTTCTAGGTATGGTGAATTCATTTGAAACTCATTAGACTGTGATTTTTGGATGAGTTTCTATGTTCCGAGTATAAGTTCCTTGAAGGTCAAGCCTGCCTGTTTTGCTCATTACCTTGTTTACAGCATCCAGCCTGGTGCCTGGCATGTTGAATTTACTGAAAAAGCTTTTCAGATAATTTGCAACACTAGAAATATACCCGTTTCTAATTTGTAATATGTAGATGGTCTCATTAGTAGCTAAAATAGATGCAAAAGTGTAATTTTTCCATCATGCAAAGTACCTATTGTTGGGGAGGAGGGTACATTTGTTTAGCTACTCCCTGAACACCATGAGGGTCTGGCACCAGCCCCACACCCTGCCCTACAGCTCCTGCAGCATCAAGACCACAGGAGCAGATGAAGGGTTTGCCTGTGTGTGTGGCTGGCCCTGCACCCCAGCACCTCTACTCTGCCCTTTCTTCTGGTCTCTATTTTCAGAAATGGGGAGCATCAAGAGCACTGGAATAAGAAAGACAGTTGCTTGTAGGTTAAAAATAAATTTCTAAGATACATGCATCCCTGTGCTCGTAGCAGCCCTGTTCACATTAGCCAAGACATGGAAGCAACTTAAATGTCCATTGACAACTGACTGGATAGAGAAAATGCACGTAGACACAATGGAATACTACTCAGCCATAAAGAAGAACAAAAGAATGCCATTTGCAGCAACATGGATGGACCTAGAGATTATCATACCAAGTGAAGTAAGTCAGAAAGAGAAAGACAAATACCACAATATCACTTATATGTGGAATCCAAAATATGGCACAGATGAACCTACCTATGAAACAGAAATGGACTCACAGATATAGAGAACACACTTGTAGTTGCCAAGGGGGAGGGAGTTGAGGGAGGGATGGGTTGGGAGTTTGGGATCAGCAGATGCAGACTATCATATACATGTAAAATTGAATCACTTTGCTGGGCACCAGGATATCACATGATAGTCTAAATCAACATACTTCAGTAAAATAAATTTTGAAAAATAACAAAATATATTAAGTAACCAAAATAAGTGAGTATATCAAAAGTAGTTATGCCATACTTTTGTTTAGGAACACAATTGGCGACGTTTTCTGTATGTTTTAGCTGTAACATGACCTTCTGAAACAGCAGTTCTCACCTACGCATTAGAAACACTTGGGGAAAAAAAAAAGAAACCCTTGGGGAGAGAGACTCACCTGACCCCTCTCCTTAGGAATGTTGATTAAACTGGCCAAGAGTGGGATCTGGGCATGGACATTTTTTAAGAGCGAAGAGACAAAAATCTTTGCATCCCATTTCTTTGCATCAAACCGTCAGCCATTATTGACCATCGCAGCATCTTTGTGCTCACTGGTATGACTTGTGAAAAAAATCTCAAATTGGTGTGCAAGGGAATGTGGAGACATTTTTAAGAGCAGACTATCGTCTTTTGTCCATTTAGTACTTGAAAGCATTGCTTCTCAAACACTAATGTGCATCAGAACCACTGGGATCTGGTTAGAGTGCAGATTCCCAGGCACTGTCCAGGGCGGGGCCTGAGCTTCTGTATTTCTAACAGGCTCCCGCTGAGCCTGCGACTCTACGGGTGCCTGACCTATCCTTTAATAGTGAGATTAGCAGGGATCTGCTGCCTCTGTTGATGGCACTTCGCTTGTCAGCAGGACTGGAGCTTAACCAGTGTTAGGGTCCCCAGGCATTTCTCCGCTAATACCACACTGTTCCTTTAGCTCAGCAGCTTTCTGGTGGGGAGCCAACCGAGGCCTTTGTATAATTCTTCCTTGAGGTCTGAACCCAACGACCCTTCATATCAGTTGCCCAAGTTTCTCTGGTTTTGTGGGAAACTTATTGGTAGAAGTGAGTTTTTGAAAAAAAAAAAAAAAAAAAAAAAAGTATGGAATTGAAAGCTTGCCTTCTATAAAAACTCACATAGACTGATTTATACTAATTATTTTAAGTGAGAAAAAATAAATATGGATTGCAAATAGTTTTGCTTCATAAGTGATATCTCTCCTGTGATTATAGAGAATCCTTATATTTTGCAAGAGTAAAATGATAAAATTTATATTGGGGGTGCACATTTGTTAAAAGGCTCTCATTTCATTTTGAGCATCTCAAAAATGGATAGGGTACTTTCTAGTTGATTTCTGATGGCTGGTTAATAAACCTGCACATCTTCTGATGACTTTTAAAAAGATAATTAAGCTAGAGAATAAGAGACTCGGTATTAATTGACTGGGCCTTGGTTATTGCAAACTTACGTCATTTTTCCTTTTTGCAATCTAGCCTGTACCTGCTAATAAGCAAATGCAAGTGAAGTACCTTGGATTTTTTTGAGAGAAGAGGGCAATAAATTAAACCACTATTATTAAAACAATTAGAGAGCTAATTATCTCTACCTTTTACTTGGCGGTTGAAACCACAACAAAGTCTTAACAGAGCCCCAGGAGAAGCTGGCAGACAATTGTAAGAAAAGAGTAAGACTTAAAGAAATGCCTGTGCTGGCATCTGTTTTGACTAGATGGGGATATTTTGGGTGGGACAGTCCCCCACACTTCAAGAATTTTAGCATCTCCTCAGCATGTGTCCTCATGGCTTGCTCATACCAGGAGCCCTTCCCATCCCAAGGGACACCAAATGTCACCATGCACCTTCTCAGGCACCCACCAATGGATGCACCACTCCAGGTTAAGAAAACCCAGAGGTTCAACAAAAAGGGAGATTATGCTTCTGGCTTCAGATTTTCTTTGGGGCTAGGAAAAGGATTTCTTCCTCCCTTCTTTGGCCAATTAAAATTCCCATTGAGGAGTTCCCATTGTGGCTCAATGGGTTAAGAACCTGACTAGGATCTGAAGATGCAGCTTGGATCCCTGGCCTCACTCAGTGGGTTAAGGATCCAGCATTGCCATAAGCTGCATTGTAGGTCACAGATGCGGCTCAGATCTGGCGTTGCTGTGGCTGTGGCGTAGGCTGGCAGCTCTAGCTCTGATTCAACCCCTAGCCCTGTGAACTTCCATATACTGCAGATGTGGCTGTATAAAAAAGGGAAAAAAAATACACATTGATTAGGGGAAAAGGCCAGGCAAACATGGTGGCTAAGCGATGTTAATTTCATCTAACGTCGTGTTTATTTCGTGATGTTAGGTTTCATGCCATGAGTATCCAAATGGCCTTCATAATCCCTAGAGTGCGGCATAGGACTTAAAGACAAAAAGCTTTCTTTCCCTGTCCTGAACACCTGTAATTTCTTTGATGCCTTTCTCTGCTATGAGGACTTCTACATCGTCAGATGGTTTTGATCATTTCCCACGAATCACATGTGTACACGTGTGTCGTGGATGATAGAAATGAATTAGAAGTGAATGTTTTCACCTCCTTGAGGATAACTGTATTAACTGTTAACTGCTGGGGACAGAGGGACTCTTGCAAGAAGGAATTCTTTCGTCCTTCAGTCACACTTTATTAAATAGCAGCATGAGCACTGACATCCTCACGTTTTTATCCTCCTCAGATGGATCCTAATAGAATATCAGAAGATGACACTCACTGCATTAATAGAATTTTCCAACTCCATGAAAACACGGATTTGCAAGACACAACTCTGGAGGGTCAAGACTCAAAATTAATACCTGATTCGTGTAAGAGAATTAAACAGGCCTTTCAAGCAGCTGTGCAAAAGGTGAGTCCACATGGAGCTGACATGTCAAGGGCCCTCACTGACTCTACTAAAACCCGCTAAGTGCTGTTGACTTTGTTCTTTTTTATTTTAATAATTTTTTCAAGAGCCGATGAGACTTCTTTTGAGGGATGAGCAGAATTCTTTTGCAGCTGGTGGTAGTTAATTATGGCGCCCAGAGATGTTCATGCAGATGTTTTTCTCTTTCCTTCCTTTCTTTTTCTTTCCTTCCTTCCACCACGTTCCCTCCCTCCCTTCTTCCCTCTCTTCCTTCTTCCCTTCCTCCCCCGCTGCCCCTTATTTTTGGAGGAGGGATTAAATTCACACTGGGACAAAGATGCTTTGAGGTCGTCAAGGAGTCAGTTTGCTAGTTTGAATCCCTGCCTTAGAAACCATTCCCTCAGCTCTCAGGATTCTCTGCTAGCTGCTTCCTTTATATTTGAATTTGGGATGGTAGGATCCCCTGTTCCATGTCTGTGGATCCAGATACAGTTATCTGAGAATAACTGTAACTCATTCACTGTTGTCATCTGAGGTGAGGGAGTAAGCGGGTGGAGCAGGAATTGATGTGGTGGGTGAGATGGAAATTCTCTGTCCATTGGCTCATTCTCTGGGAGAGCTGGGTGAGAAGGAAGAAAGAAGATGGGAACAGGGGAGACCAATCACCTCTTTACACCGACAGTACCAATTGAGAAACACTGTAATAACTGCCTGTCTTGCTTTCCTGGATAAAGTCACTTGAGAATTCTGCAGCCTTAGAATTATTTACTTACTAACTCCACCAAGAACTGGGTAGAACCCTGTGACTCCAGCACGTGCATATCTGTACACATTGCCTACTTAAGTAAACATCTGTGCACACTGCATAATTGGATGCACATCCGCATGGATTCTTGCATCTACTTGTCCATCCCAGCCTCAAGTTTGCAACTCCCTGGGCTATATCTCTGATCAGCTTAGAGTAAATTCTTAAGTTCTCAAATCCCTTAAATCCTAATTGAACTTAAATGTAATTAGTTTCCTTTTTAAAGATCCATACATAGGAACAGCATTTTTTAAAATGAGCATATGTGTTGGAGGTGGAGGTAAAGAGATAAAGCTGTATTGTGTAGCCCTTGAAGTTGATATTTGCTATGTTTCATCAAGCTTAAGATACCACGAATTTTCAACTTTATTATTTCATGCATGATAAAGATAGAAAAAATACTAACTGAAGAGTTAAACAGGATTGTCATAGATTCTAGCTGCATCTTAACTTGAGATGCTGAAATGTCATAAAAATGTGCATTATAGAATCAATGATGGATATATTGCTCTAGGATCTATACAAGCATATTGCTTGTAAATATTACATTTTCATTATAATTAGTGTGTAGGTGCTTAGTTTTATGCAGTAGATGCATATTTTAAAATGTGGCTTTAAATTTGATCTTTTGATCTTATATTGTAATTTTTGAGTTAGAGCAATTCCACTAGTCTAATTCACTTTTTAATGTTCCATAATATTTTCTTTGCCTGCTTTTGTTAAGAGTTAAACTACAAAAAATAAGTAACTTCTGATTTTTTTTATTACTATGGGAAGAAATTGGAAATTGAAGGACTGCTATCCTGTATTTATCTTCTGCTCACATTATCTTAATTCATATATGTATTATAGGAAAAACTGTGGCATGTGAAGTCAGATATCCTTTTGTTTGATTCAGTGTGATCTGGCTAAAGTACTTAATATCCTTCACTTTGGCATTCTCATCGTTATAAAGTGGAGCTCACAATACCTTCCTGGGGGATGGTGGGTGATTTAAAACAATGGGTATATGTCTATGGTCATGCCACCCTTGAACATGCCCAATCTCGTCTGACGTAACAGACGTAGAGGATCTAGGCACAGTACTGGAAATAGAGTATGTACTCAGTTAATGTTTATCACTGTTATTGCTAGTATTACTAATTCACATCATTGTTGATGATTCAGTCAAAGACATATCTTTAAAGACAGAGCATGTTCGATCATTTTTCTAAGAGTACATCAAAACAATATGAGGGAGTTCCCATCGTGGCTCAGTGGAAATGAATCCGACTAGCATCCATGAGGATGCAGGTTCAATCCCTGGACTCACTCAGTGGGTTAAGGATCCGGTGTTGGCTGTGAGCTGTGGTGCAGGCCACAGACACGGCTCGGATCCCATGTTGCTGTGGCTGTGGCTGTGGCCGGCAGCTATAACTCTGATTCGACCCCTAGCCTGGGAACTTCCATATGCTGTGGGTATGGCCCTAAAAAGCAAAAAAACAAAAAAACAAAAAACAAACAAACAAACAAAAAAAACAAACCCCAAAAACAAAAAGACAAAAACCAATATGACATTGCAGAAAACCACTGAGTGGTTTTTTTTTTTTTTTTTTAATCACCAGCAGCAATAAACATATTGAGTACATACTAGCCTTAGGCAACCTCTAGGTCTATTTAAGACCTGGAAGTAATTCTTTTATTAATACAATAATTTAGAATACAGAGAACATGTTCTTAAGGCATTTTAAGCTATACATTGAAGAACTGTGTATTAGTGGAGGAGAGAAACATAACATTTGCAAGATTCTCAATTTGAAATTATCATTAAAAATCCTGAGCCACAATTGAGGAAAAGGGGACTTCCTGAGCTGTGTGCATTGTGAAATCTAATACTCAACTTGCTGTTCTTTTTTTAAACTGAAGTGTAGTTGATTTATAATATTGTATTAGGTTGTTCCCGTCGTGGTTTGGTGGTTACAAATCTGACTAGTTTGCAGGTTTGATCCCTGGCCTCGCTCAGTGGGTTAAGGATCTGGCATTGCCATGAACTGTAGTGTAGGTTGCAGACGTGGCTCAGATCTGGCATTGCTGTGGCTGTGGTGTAGGCCACACCTAGAACTCCGATTTGACCCCTAGCCTGAGAACTTCCATATGCCTCAGGTCTGGCCCTAGAAAGCCAAAAAAACCAACCAAACAAAAAACAACAACAACAAAAATACTCTATATATAGTTTCAGGTACACAGCAACAGTGATTCGTTTTTTTTCATTCCATTGTAATAACCTATATTCCATTATAGGTTATATTCAACAAGATACTGACTATAATTCCCTGCGCTATACAGGGAATCCTTGTTGCTCATCTATTTTATGTATAGTAGTTTATATCTGTTGGGCTCATGCTCTTAATTCTCCCTCCTTCCCTCCCTTTCCCCTTTGGTGGCCATAAGTTTATATTCTGTCTATGAGTCTATTTCTGTTTTGTAGGTAGATTTCTTTATACTATTTTCTAGATTCCATATATAGGTGATATCAGATTTAAAAAGGAATGAGCAGATGCAAACTACAGCAGATGAAAACTATTTGCATAGAATGAATAAACAACAAGGTTCTACTGCATAGTACAGGGAACTATATTCAATATCCTGAGAGCAACAGTAATGGAAATAATGTGTGTATGTTTCTATCTTATACATATATCTTAATCCCTTTGCTGTATAGGGAGAAATTAACACAACATTGCAAATCAGCCCCGCTTAAATAAAATCAATTTTTTAAAAAAGGAATGAAATATGACCATCTGCAGCAACATGGATGGGCCCAGAAAATATTCTACCTAGAGAAGAAGTCAGACTGAGAGGACAAATTCTAACTCATTTTTTATTGTTTTGTTTTATTTTTATTAGTCTGCTTGTTTTTATCCCACCTCTCAAATACTGAATAATCTATCTATCAACAACATTTTCATGTACTAGAGGTAATCCATGAGGTCAAAACTGAAGCCCTAATTAAGGTCATTCTGCTTCGGTAAATGATTGCCTCCTAATTTCCTGTTTCGATTAACCCATATCGCATCTCCCTACGATGAAAAGAAGCTCAACTTTTCGTTTCATTGGTGTCCCTGTTCTTAAAAATTATGCTTTGGGTTTCTTCTGGAAGATGAAGTATGCAAGATAGGCCAAAACAATTTTGAAAATAAGTAATATGAAGAGGAACAGATACCATTAACATTTACTTATGAAGATATAAGGATGGTTGATCCGAGCAGGTTAAAGGAGAAAAACATTATCATCTCCCGGACACTGAGAAGCGATTGACAAAATTTTGCACTTATTTCTGATGTTTAAAATCCATTAGAAAATAGAATCTGAATATGTACAACTCATTTACTTTGATGAACACCTGAAACTAACACAAAACTTTGTTAAGTCAGCTATACTCCAATAAAATTTATTTAAAAATTCCGTTAGAAAATAGAGTAGAAAATAGTTGGATTCTTGATGTTCATCTAAGTAGTTCAAACTAAAAATTAGCATGATGAAAAATAGGAGCAGTTCTCTTAATATCATGAACATACCAATGATACCAACTGTCTCCATGTTCTCAAACATTGCTCAGCATGTGCTGTGATTACATATGAGAATGAAATCAAATATATAGAAGGCAGAATCTGCATGTGATATGATTGTATACTTGGGAAGATTCGAAGTAGCTGAAGGGCTACGAGCAAACTAAATCAGTTTGTAAAAGTTAGTAGTTACTAATCACTAGCTACTCCCATTTCAAACAATAATGAGAAAACATGAATGAAAGATTGCATCCTTCATTTTTCAAAAGCCTGAAAAAATTAGCTTAACAAGGAATGTACAAAGCATGGAAATAAAACTAGCAAACTCTACGGCGGCATTTAAAATAGGATTGGATAATGTAAAGACAGAACCACGCAAAGTCATAATCCATATAAGAGAACAAACACTAGCATAGACCTCATTGTATGTGTGTGAATGTATGTGTGTGTATCATTTAATGTAAGATTAATTTTGGGGGGGAGGTTCCATCATGGCTCAGCAGTAACGAATCTGACTAGCATCCATGAGGATGCAAGTTTGATCCCTGGCCTCGCTCAGTGGGTTAAGGATCTGGTGTTGCCATGAGCGGGGGTGTAGGTTGCAGAGGCAGCTCAGATCTGACGTTGCAGTGGCTGTGGTGTAGGCCTAGCCTGGGAACTTCCATATGCCGAGGGCGTGGCCCCAGAAAGACAATGAATAAATAAATAAATAAATAAATAATTTTGAATAAGTGGGCGTAGTTTGGATTATTCAGAATGGTACTGGGACAGTTTATTTGCTCTTTTTAAAAAGTGATAGCCTTACCTCATGTCCTAAGTGAAAACACATCTTAGAGAGAAGTGGGCAGTAGCTGCTCCCTGGCAAGCCCTCCCTTTCCGCTGTCTCCGTGGGCTTTCTGTCCCCATCTCCCCCATCAGAACTTCCCATTCATTGTCCCATTTCCTTGGAACTTTCTATGTGACTGTCTAGAGAGCATGACAAGCCAATTTGTCCTTAAAGGTGTTAATGAACCATAATGGCAGAATTTTCACTGTTGTAGGAGCCTTTTGGGTGCCTCGTGCCAAATGAGTAAGACCAATTATGAGAGATTCAGTGCCTGGCAAGCCAGAAGAAGAAAGCTTGGTGGCAGACAAGAATAGTCAACTGCTTTTATTAAAGACACCCGGTTTTTTTGGTTTTTGTTTGTTTGTTTTTGGCCACGCCCACAGCATGCACAAGTTCCCAGGCCAGGGATCAAACCTGAGCCACAGCAGTGACAACGCTGCAACCTTAACCTTCGGAGCCACCAGGAAATTCAAGGACACACCGTTTTAATTACACTAGTAGACTAACATGACTCTCAGTACAGTGGAGTGGAGCTTTATTTTATTGATTTCACGTGTGTTTTTGTGTGCTACAGCATTTTACCTATTATTCACGCGTAAGGATATTACACACAGATAATTCTTTTTAAAGAATAAGAAGCTGTCATAATATACCATTGTGTGTTTGGAAGTAGACGATGCCACTTCTTCCCCCAGATAAGAGGATCTTTATGAAAGAGATGAGCATTTATTCATAGCTTCTCATTAGAATCAAGCAATTTCATTAAATGCACTTACTCTGCTAGGCACTTGGCTATAATTTCTCCTATAACCAAGGATTTACTCTTCTCTTATTTTAGCCAAATAATGATTTGCCAAATGTGTTTTCCTGCAACGAGAATTACTGGTTGGATGTGACATTCTACACATCTTGCCAAAAGAATCAGATTCCTCATTTCTCTTGGCGATGCTAAAAATAGGATAGATGTATCAGGCATTTGTAAGTAGGTCTGTATCTTAGTTTTAGTTCTGATATAGATACTGGGTGAACCCGTAAAACAATTACATTTGTGGCTACAGTCTTTACTGAGAGATCTCCCCATCCAGCAGTAACAAATGCCAGACATAAGCACAATAGCACAATATCACATTATATGTGTGCAAAAAGTGGTGTTTACCCAGCCCATCTTTGGTCAGACAAGTAGTGCTATTCCCCCCACCCCCTTTTTTTTTTTGTTTGTGGCTGGGTTTTCTTGGCTTTTTTTCCCCTTTCGCACAGAACTCTGAAAGCCTCTTAGTGATCCAACCCTACCAACCACAATTTACAAAGTCTCTCATAACAGTCTATGACAATAAGGAAAACAGCAGGGCAAATACGGGGTCCGATTTATAAAGCAATTCTTGTTCCAGATTTGGCGGCTTCACCAGCCTCTGCCGACCCAAGGAGTGGTGTGGGGAGTTCAGGCCTGAGCAGGGGAACCTGGCCCTCAGACCTCCCGGCCAGTCACATGAAAAGCCGTCTGTTTGTATATTTACACAGCCTGAGCCCTGGGGTGGTGACTCTACCCGCTGTTACCACGCCCGGGTGTTGATTTCCCACTGGGCACTCATTTGTCAACCCAACTTCCTGAGACTTCCTTTTACAAGTTTCTGGAAGGGTGATAGGGAGGAGAGAGGTCAATATGCCAAGCACAGCCCTCACCTTCCTCTCCAGAGTGGGGTGCTCAGTGCACTCGGGTGATCCCCTAAGATATGGGAAAGAAGCTCATGGGTATGCATTTTTGACATTAGCTTTAAAGTATACTTGCAGAGTTCCCATTGTGGCTCAGCAGAAATGAATCTGACTGGTATCCATGAGGGGGCAGGTTCGATCCCTGGCCTCACTCAGTGGGATAAGGATCCAGCGTTGCCGTGAGCTGTGGTATAGGTTGCAGACGCTGCTCAGATCCCACGTTGCTGTGGCTGTGGTGTCGGCCAGCAGCTGTCGCTCCAATTTGACCCCTAGCCTGGGAACTTCCCTATGCCACAAGTGCGACCCTAAAAAAGCAAAAAAAAAAAAAAAATCGCATATTTGTGAATATTTTATAAGGTACTTAATATACAGGCATGTTTTAATGTTAATACTGATATAAATACATGTGTAAGTTTGGGGAGCATTACAGTTTTTCCCCCAGAAATATTTAGAGATCGTGGAACAAAGCTACAGCCCCGGCAGGACGAGGACTGCGGCCATCCCGCTCACATTTGAGTGTATGACGCCTGATTTAGACTCAAGATTGAAGGAAAGAACAAGTAAATGACGGATGACTTCTTGAATTCTGTAAACGAATAGTTTTGAGCAAACATGGGTCATCAGCCAGCTCCTAAAGCCATCCAGCCTGTTATAAGCCTGGTTCTCACCTGTTGGATGTCTTACCAATGTTATTGTGGATAATTATTAATATTATGGCCTGAAGCACTAATGCCTCGGTACCGTCACAATGAATGTTAATTTCTGTTAAAAGTTTCCTTCATCCAGACTTCTCGCTTTAGTCGTGATTTCTCCAGGTCTTTTTGCCTCTTCATAGCTGGTACGTGATAGAGAGCCAGGCCTAAAATGTGAACTAAAATCACAGCTCTGGCTTTCTTCTTGTGATTTTATAAAACTCTCTAATTCCACCTCAGGCGATGAAAAGCCAGTGGTGACGAGGATGACCGCCAAGCTGTGCTATTAGCATATTCTTGACTCAGCATTTCCTGGAGTCAGTAAGTCTCTGGGCCTCCCAGGATTTAATGGCAAATGGGGAGTAGGAGTAGATTCATAATTACTGAACAATTAATTCTTACCTGGAATTCTTATTTTATTCCCTGGGGATCAGGTGGCCTCATCTCCCATAGGGTTCACACTGTAAATGAAGCTGTCTCCTGATATTTAGAATGATGTACACAAAGTCACAACTTAGTGATCCTCAGTCATATATTCATTGTTATTTCCTATGGCCTATGCCGTTACAAACAGACCCATCACTCAGTGAACGAAGACAGAATCTTTTTTCCTCATATGCAGTTATATACAGTCCTGGGCTGGCAGGGAGGCACCTCCCTCAACAGCTACCTTCCATCTCTGGATCCAAGTTGGTGTCTTCATATGTTGTCATTTCCAGATAGAGAAAAGGGAGAAGGAAAAAGTGAAGGCAGTGTCTGGAAGTTGGGACGTCATCACCTCTAGTAGCATCCTCTTGGCTGTAATTTACTCCTAAGATGACACTTTGATGCAGCAAAGTAGGCTGCACATCGTAATCCCTAGCTGGGCGGCCCTTTGTACCAAAGCTTGAAGAAGGAGGTTGCCTATAATCATCAGAAAGAGGGGAGGATGGATTCTGGGGCACAATGCGTGGTCTCTGATATTCACTAAACCCTATTTAGCCAGGAAAGTGGGCTCACTCTATGAGCAAGGGTAACTCTATGGATGCAAAAGTCTATGAAAAATTGGAACGGTTAAGATTTTATTTTCTACAAGTTAAAGTACTTTAGGATTATTTAGATTCCGGGAGAGAGAGAAATTTCAAAGTAGATTTAATAGCATGCATCTTTTTGATGGACTTTTAAAGGGTTTTTTTTGTTTGTTTGGTTGGTTTTTTTTTTAAGTCATATGCATCTGTGATATTTGAGTAAACTTAGATTCTCACTTGCAGTTTTAAGTACGTTTTGTGGATTCAAGAACATTCGTTTAAAACCAGAAAGTTCATCAGTTTAGACGGTTGTTTTCTCTGTATGTAAAGATGATTCCTTAGAATCCCAACATCTGTTATTACATAAGGTCTAGTCCCGTTTTTAAAATTAAAATACATAAAAAATCAATTAAAAATTGAGTAGCTCTTAAGTGCTTATGAAATTATAATCACTGAAGTTGTTCTCTAGCTATTATTTCTTATTTGCTTTTTAGTTAAACATACACACAACAAAAACAAGGGAAAAAATTAAGCCCCATTCATTATTTCTTTGCCTTTGTATGTGAGTATGTGTCTCAAGAAAGGTTCTTGAAAACCCACAAGATAACTTGGGGTTTCAGGGCACTGAGGTTCCCAAATCAAGATGTTAGTCATGTAAGTGGTTTTTCCAATGGGATTTCATCTCTGCCGTAACTGTTTTGGGAACTGCAATTCAATCAACCCCAATCATATCTAGTATTTATAAAAGCTGTCTTTATGGGACAGCTTTGGGAAAGCTGAAGTATGACCCACAAAAGTTTCCTATAAAACAAGACCATCCACGGCCTTTTGCCCAACAAAAGGCCATGTGCTGCCATTGGCTGCCATGTGCTGGACCTCAGGGGAGACCCAGGGTAAAAGGGAGGGGTGTTTGCAAGAAGGAAATGTTGTGATATTGTCAGAGGTGGGCTTATCTTCATGCTGGAAGTACTCCAGATGAAAGAAAAGATAGTCTGGCTTGACATTTTTGTTTTTATTTTATATCTTTTTAGGCCGACACCCATGGCATATGGAGGTTTGCAGTCTAGGGGTCAAATCAGAGCTATAGCTGCCTGCCTACCCCTACGCCACAGCCACACCAATGCCAGATCTGAGCCTTGTCTGAGACCTACACTACAGCTCAGGGCAATGCTGGATCCTTAACCCACTAAGCTACGCCAGGGATCGAACCTGAATCTTCATGGATGCTAGCTGGGTTCATTACCACTGAGCCACGATGGGAACTTCCCAAACCTGCTTGAACTTAAGAATCACTTGGGGACCTAGTTTAAAAGATAAACAAAAGGCTTCCAAATCGGTTACAAAGATTCTGATCTGGTAGTTGAGGAGTAGACTTTGTGATTTGGGAAATCTTTTCTTGGAAGGGCTGATCTGTCTTTAAAGGAAGGCTTTAGTGTGGGTACTGATAGAGCACTGGGACCAAAGAGGTGTTCTAAGCCTCCTAAGAAGCGGTGAGAGCCCCCAGAAGATGGGGAAGCTGCTGGTGCCTGAAATGACTATCTTTGAGAAGAAGGAGGCAGCCTGTGTGGTGTGGAGAAGATGGACTCTTGGAAGTTTGAGAGAACAGTCTTTATATCTAAGATGACCAGACAACAAATGTTGGCTTGAACTCTTTGAGATTCAGGGTCTGAGAGGTCGGTTCTCACGTAGCTTCCTCATCCCTAGGGTTCTACCCTAGTTGTCAGTATTTGCCCTTTGAGGACACTAGGGGATGGTGGTGGTGGTGGCAGGAGTAAACATAATCATGATAATTATAAACTGTGAGGTCATATTCATCAGAAGCTTTTGGTGAGCTCAGCATCTCTTCTCAGCCTCTAGACCTGCTTCTTATCTGACCTGCCCGTTCCAAGTGGATGACAATCTGTCCTCTCCATCACCCCACACCAGAAGCCAGGAGGTGGTCTCAGATGCTCACTCACCTACTTTCACTCCCAATCTGTGAATTCTACCTCCTTCCTAAACCTTCAAATACTTCTCTCTGTGCCACTACTGTTGTCACATTAATACAGGTGTCACCATCACCATTTCTCGCCTGGACAACTGCAAATGGCCAACCCCTCCTACCTATACTGCCTCTGGTCTGTCCTCTCTGCAGCTGAGTGACCTCTAAAATGCAAATCCGACCATATCACTTACATTCCTGCTTAAGAAAATCCTTCAATGGACCCTGTAGTCATCAGAATAAAGTCTGAGCTGCTGAACAGTTACTACAAAGTCTTCTGTGTTCTGGAACCCTCCTTCCAACCCCAGCCTCTCCAGTCTCATTACCTTATGAGACTTCTCTCTTTACCTTACCTCCTCCCCCAACCTCAGCTCATGCTCAGTGGCCCCACCTCGGTAGTGCTAGAAGTTCACTAACCTGGCAGTGTCCTCCTTTGCCCTGTCCCCTGCCTCCCTGTTGTGACCATAGGCACAGTGGATATCTGTCCTGGACACACAGCATCTTAGCATCCTGAAGGACGCCTGGCCCTAGCAGCCATTAGGGAGCTTTGTGGATCAGATGAATGCATGGGTCAGATGGATGCATGGATGGATGGACGGATTGATGAATTACAGGTTCTTTGTGCATGTCCTTTATGTCCCATTCCAGGCTCTTCTTTGTGTACTGTTTTCTAATTGTCTTTCAAAATTGAGCTCAGGCATTAGTTCCCGAAGGTCCCCCAGTGTTGGCTGCCTGCCCACCTTTGGGGTGAGGAGCCCTCTTGTGCACACCTAGGGCTTCATAGCAATGACCTCAAGAGCCTGGGGCGGGTCTGACTCATTCCAGCTTTCCAAGGATGGAGACTGTGTGATGCTTGATTTCTCTACGCAATGGCAGGTACCTAGTAAGCACTCAGTAAGAACTTAAAGAACCGGTTTAATGACTACGTGAGTGACCTGTGCTCACCCCTGCTCTTGGGGTCATCGGGTGGTCGGGTGTTTGCCAGACACTTCACAGTACTGGTGTCTGGAAAGGCTGGAGCTCACTCTCAAGAGTGGTGCTTTTCCTGCTTCTTCCAGAAGGGAGCATCTTCCCTCTTTGGGGGCAGGAACACGATAGGGACTTTGAGGCGGGTGCACCCTCACCGGCCACCCCGCCTCCTCCCTCCCTGGCCTCACTGGTCCACAGTGGCTGTCCTGGTGCCTCTGTTCCACTTTGGGTTCCATTCCTAGCCTCCGAAATCCTTTGGGCAGAGTCTGTGAGGGTCTGACTTTCTTCAGAGGAGATGAGGCTTTGTGAATGTCAAAAGCTCTGATTCACCTTTTTCCCCCGCTCCATGGCATATGGAGTTCCTGTGCCAGGGATCAGATCCGAGCCATAGCTGTTGCAGCGCCACATCTTTTAACCCACTGTGCCTGGCGGGGATCTAACCCACTGCCCCAGAGCTCCCAAGATGCCACCAATCCCTTTGTGCCACAGTGGGAACTCCAGATTACACTTTTTTTTAAGAAGTACCCTAGCGCAAGACATTTTAACATTGGGCTCTTTATGGAGACTAATATTGCTGTCATAAGGCTACTTTACGAAAACCCGAGGGGCCCTTTAACTATAGCAGAAACTTCCTCATTTAAACCATGAAGGTTAAACAATAAAAACTAATTTCCTATTCCCAGCGTAGCCATCGCCCTGCCAGGAGAGCATCCCTCTGCTTTAGGAAAACAAGGGCACGGTGGATAGAGTACATTATCTGTGCGCAAAGACATGTCTGTTCTGATCAGGAGACTGATTCTGGGAGAAATGAGCGCCGGCTGACTGCACGTGGGGGGAGAGCAGGCCAGTCTGCATCTCTTCTCCAAGAATTGCGGCATGGCAGCTGATTCAGTGAGGAGAGGAGGCGATTAGGCGGTTGAGGCGGGGGAGATGCGTGAGGGCAGGGGATCCGTGTTGAGAAGACTGTGGCATTGAGAGAATTTTTTAAAATCAGGAGTTTATACAAAGAAATGCATTTTAGGGATCAGAAGGTCAAGCTACACAGTCAAGGTGGAGATGGCTGTTACCTTCAGAATTAACGGGGTCTACGCCTCAACTGCTGTCTCCCCTCTCCCTGGGCCCCGCCCATCTCCCCGGGCCCCGCCCATTCCCCCTCCCCCAGAGTCAGGGTGGGATGGAGCTGCCCTCTCCGTCCTGGTACCCTGTGGGGCTCTGCTCCAGGCAGGGTACCTGGGCTGAGAAGCACAGGTTCCAGTAATACCTTTTTCATAACATGGACTTAGGTGATGGAACCCTAACGGCTGCTACTCTTAACATTCTTTGAGGTGTTTTTGAACTGTCACCATTGACTCTATGCAGAACCAGCTGGGGGGGCTCCAGGTCCATCCGGGCGCATATCAAGTGTTCCTTCACATCCTGTGGCTTAGAGGTTCCATGTGAGCTTTCGGGGAGGAGGAAAGCGAGGCTGAGGCATCTACTCTAATTCTGCCTCTTTAGTTGCCTCACAACACGTGGTGGCTGTTCTTTCTGTGCCTTGTGAGCCAGAAAGCTCATGGAAATAACATCTTTTCAATTAAAGATGGGCTGTTGATAAGATGGTGAGACGTCTTTCCCTGGGAGCAGTTGTACGCCACGTCTGCATGGATGGAGGGCAGGAGACGTGCAGAGGGCAATGACTCTGAATGGTTCCATGTGGCTTGAATGTCCTTGAAACTGACAGCACTTATGGCTTGAACCCAGCCAGAACCCAGATTGGGACTTGAACCCACAGTTTTTACATTAGAATCACTCAGCTGGTGTCTGGACTTACTGAGGTTTAGGTTCTTTGTGCCTTGGCACAGAAAGAATTCAGCAAGAGACACTGATAGCAAGAAATAGATTTATGGAGCTTGGACGCTTGTGAGAGATGCAAGCAGGCAGGCAAGGAGGCTCTGCCCCGAGGATTAGGTGGGCTACAGTTTTATCATCCAAGGGGAGTGGGGGTGGGAGAAGACTGCCTCTTCCTCTTTCTTCAAGTAGTAGCCCCTCCTTGGTGGCCGGTAAGAGTATTTGACCCCATAAGGTCAAACGTGGACTGTTATGCTGCTTATTCAGGTCAGCAAAGAGTGGTCCTTAAAATCCTGCCCTTGGTCTGAACTTGAATGCAAGCCTCACCCCATCCCCCACCCAACGACCTGAGGCACATCTCTCGCCTCCACTAGGCTTTCTAGAGCAATTATTAACTTACAGTGATCGCCCAAAGTTCCTTAGGTTTCCCTCTCTATCTATGGTCCTTTCGTGGGACTTCTACAACTACCCGTACAACTCTCCGACTCCATCCCTATCATCCTGAGGCTGTGTCCTCAGGGGTGATGGGATTAGGGGGTGCTGGAGAGGACTAGCAGGAGAGCCTGAAGTGGTATCCCTCCAGGTTGTGCAGGGCTTTATAAGCCCAGGTAAGGGATATAGACTTGATCCTGAAGTGTGCAGTCGGCCCCTGGAGGGTTTTTAGAAGGGAAGGGGCTTCATTGAGAGATGAATGGATTAAGAAGATGTGGGATACATACGCAGTGGAATATTACTCATCGTAAAGGAATGAAATAATGCCATTGGCAGCAACATGGATGGACCTAGAGATTATCATACTAAGTGAAGTAAGCCAGACAGAGAAAGACAGATACCATCTGATATTCCTTATATGTGGAATTTAAAATACGACACGAATGAGCATAGCTACAAAACAGAAACAGGCTCTTGGACATACAAAGTGAATTTATCATTGCCAAAGGGGAAAGGAGGGGGAGGGATAAAATAGGAATTTGGGATTAGCAGATACACAGTACTATATATAAAATAGATAATCAACAAGGGTCTACTGTATAACACAGGGAACTCACTCAAAATCTTGTAATAAGCTATAATGGAAAATAATCTAAAAAGGAATACATATTATATATGCATATATATATATTCCTGAGGCACTTTGCTGTACACCTGAAACAAACACAATACTGTAAATCATCTATACTTCAATAAATTAAAAAAAAACATAAAAAAAGGAAAAGAGTATTTTATGATGCTCACTCTAGCAGCAATGGACCAGTATGAGCAAAGCAGGGGACCCGAAGTGGAGGTTGGAGGCTGTTATTGTACACCTAATGAGAAATGATGAAAGCTTGAAGGAAGGCTGGGGATCTCAGGCTAGAGCGGAGGGGATGGATTTCGGAGCTATTTACAAGGTGGAAGTCTGCAGGATTTCTCTGCAGGAATAGGAAACTGGCTATTCATTTTCAGAAACAACCCCTGCGTGGCATTCATGTGCTAACTCGGCTGATGAATACACTCTTCTTGTAACTAGGTTGGAGAAGAATTACAGGAAGGGTATCATTAAGATGTTAAAATGAATGCATTACATATGTTAACAAGTGTATGAACCCTGTATTATATCTGGCAAACGGGGTGTTAAATCCTTGCTCAACCAGCCAGATGTCCCTACAGCTGCTGCTTGGGTTGCCGAGGGAGGCAGCCACCTGAGACCCCAGCTAGGAGCTGGTGCCAGTGGTTTCCAGAAGCATCTGGCTAGACAAATTGCTTCTCCTGTGCTCTGACTGACAGGTTCTGCAAGGATCACACAACGCACATCACAATACACAGGTGGGATTTTCATCTGATGAGCCCAGACTCTGGCATCTTGACCTTTTTCAGGGAATCTTTACAGCTGGGAGTGTCCTCAGTGGGAGCTCAAATCTGTTTAATATAGAAGATTTGGGAAGATCAAAAAAGAAAAAAAAAAAAAAAAAAAAAACCAAAACCTCCCACTGTCATCAGACAGACTAAGACCAATTTAATAACATTCACTGTTGAATTGGAATGCCATCAAATTCTTCTTTGGAGCTGTTATCCAGCTGCATTTGCAAAGGCTGGCTTAGTGTTTGTTGTAAATGTTTCAATTACCTGCAGCAAAATTCCCATCACTGGTCAAAAGAAGTCAATAGTACCAAGAGGGGGTTATATTTATTCTTACAGAGGAGACTCTCTGCGAAGTGGCTTTGCTGTATCAAGATTGAACCAGTTCTGGGGTGTCTCCCTCCTCCTTCTGTTTGGCCAAATATTCTAAATGCTATTCTGGAAGGCTGTGCTCTTCAAGTTTTCCCCATCAGACTCCTGGGAATGGTACTTCTTGGATGTCGAGTTCAGGAGAAGTTGAAGAGAAGCAGTCTTAGAAACCACAGTTACACAATCACATTGATCTTTGGTGTACTCTCTTTGCTGGTAGAGAAATTGTGAAATCCCAACATTTTTCCTATGAGTGAAATAAAAAGTCAAAATTAAAAAAAAAATCATACTGGTTGTTTTCTTGTCTGTTCAAATGTATTCTGACAACAAAGATGAAAAAAAAAGTCATTGCAGTCTAAATAGGAAAATACCACAAAGAGAAGATTTTCAAATGTTGTGAAATGTCCTCATCTCTATTGTTTTTAAGACTGGAGTTGGGGCGGAGAGCAGTTTCAAACCTGCAGAAGTCGGGCTGTGGCATCCAGGCTTGTCAATGTTGGACAGTGTCCACTAGGTGGCAGTATGTCAGAGGATTTCTTTTATCCTTGACTTGGCAGTGATTTCTTTGGCCGGCTACCAGTAGTTTGGTTTTTTTCTTTTTGTTCTGTTTTGAAAGGTTAAATGAAGCTACCATGATGTAGGTGCAAATTATGCTTATTTAAAAATGCATATATCCGTTGAAAAACCTACTTATTACAGTGTGACCATAAGTAAGTTCATTCATTCATGGTATTTTTCTTCGCAACTTATAGGTAATGATTCTAACAGTTGTGAGTAGTTTTTGGAAACCAGGGGGTAGTTCTTTTTGTCCTTGGGTGTAACAGATGCTAACCATGCTGTATTCTGAAAGGGCAGATGCCAGTCTTCCTGGGGAGCAGGACATGGGGTTCTTTTTAGTGGCTGCCAGCCAAGAGAAGATTGCACGGATGTTGCGTGCCAGCTTCCTCACTGGGGAAACTGATTCTGGCTTCTGCTGGAGGCTGTTTGCTGGGAGGTGTGTCAAAATGACTAGTACTTCTTTATGCAAACCTGTGGGCATTCTGATCTTGTAGACGACACATGATTGCATTGAAAGTGTATTCAAAGAGTTAACTGGGTTTTTTTTTTTTTAATTTACAGCTGAATTTAAAATAAGATAAAACACGTATAACATTGTTTATAACATTTTTTAAAAGTTCTCTTTCATCTGGATAATCAGTTCAGAGGAAAGGAGTTAGGATGTTTTTTGTAGTGTCTTTTCCCAAATTAGATGATCAGAACTTTTTGAATTCAAAGAAACCAGAAGCAACATCTGAATGATCAGATTTGGGAATAAAGAACTCTGC
Source organism: Sus scrofa (assembly GCF_054392235.1). Classification (NCBI taxonomy): domain Eukaryota; kingdom Metazoa; phylum Chordata; class Mammalia; order Artiodactyla; family Suidae; genus Sus; species Sus scrofa. The sequence goes on along the minus strand of NC_139393.1, from coordinate 24,945,845 downwards.
AAATTTTACAACACTTGAATTCATGCGACGGAAGAAGAGGACGCACGTGGATGAAAATATGTCAGTGCCAAGCTTAGGAAGTTAATGGAATTGTCAGCTAGGGTGAAGTTTGGGTATTCCTTGAGAAGGGTTTCCTATAATTCTGAAAATTAAAAATATGAGGGGGCCATTCAAGAGAGAGTTGTGCTTGCTATGTACATAGCATAGTATCTGATCTTTGAGAAAAATGACCACACAGAGTGGCCCTGCTCTGTGGAGTGGCCCAGATGGAGTTACATTTGGAGACGTGAGACCGATGTGCCTAGTGGGACACTCATGGCTTAAAAGTTTGGGGGATTCATCAGCCAAGTTCTGAACAAGGCTTGGCCAGTTCTGAGGCTGCTGTTTCCTGAAGCCCCCAGGAATTCTGAGACCATATTTCCTGATGTTGAGGCTCCTGTCAGATCCCTGGACAAGATCAAGGAGGGCCTTCTTTCAGAGTTACAAGAAGGGAACCATAATCTAGGGATTTCTTGACAGGTGTAGAGAGAAAGGGGAAAAAAAAAAAAAAAGAAAAAAGACCTTCCCTCTCCCCACTGAGGTCTCCAGTCAGGCTCCTGTAAATTAGACTGACAGAAGACAATGTAATAAGAAAAAAGCATACCAATTTATTTAATGTAAGTTTTATGTGACACATAAAGAAATGAAGACCCACAGCAACAATTAAGCTGAGTGGTTTTTATATTCGGTTTGATGGAGAGCGGAAAGGTGCGGAAAGATACAGAAACGGCGGGACGAGGAGTTCCCGTCGTGGCTTAGCACTAACGAACCCAACTAGTATCCACGAGGACTAAGGTTCCATCCCTGGCCTCCCTCAGTGGGTTAAGGATCCGGCATTGCCATGAGACAGTATGCAGGGTGAAGATGTAGCGTGGATCCAGCATTACTGTGGCTGTGGTGTAGGCCAGCAGCTGCAGCTCTGATTTGACCCCTAGCCTGGGGACTTCCCTATGCCTTGGTGTCACCGTAAAAGGCAGAAAAAAAAAAAAAAATAAAATAAAAAAAGAAGGAGGGGAGGTCCCTTCGTGGCTCAGTGGTTAACGAATCCGACTAGGAACCATGAAGTTGAGGGTTCGATCCCTGCCCTTGCTCAGTAGGTTAACGATCTGGCATTGCCATGAGCTGTGGTGTAGGTCGCAGACGGGGCTCGGATCCAGCGTTGCTGTGGCTCTGGCGTAGGCTGGCAGCTACAGCTCTGATTTGACCCCCAGCCTGGGAACCTCCATATGCCGCGGGAGTGCAGCCCAAGAAATGGCAAAAAGACAAAAAAAAAAAAAAAAAAGAAGGAGGAGGAGGAAGGAAGGAAGATGGGACAAGACAGGACGGCACAGGGTTGGAGTTAAAGGTGGTAAACAGGAATCTCAGCCAGGCCTGTTCCTTCAGATTCCTCTGGGTGTCCTTCCATCTCGAGAGATAAAGATGGGGAAGGTGGGGAAGGTGCCTCTCACAGGAGGGCCTATAACCTGCTTCCGGTGAGAAGGAGGAAGCCAGGCAGTCCTTCCGGCATCTGTCATTTCTCAAAATCCTTGGCTAACCTATTCCATCCATATTCCAAAGCACTGGGGATAGCAGGTCCTGAACCCCCTCACAAGCTATTGGACACTTTTCTTTCAAATATACCCCTTCTAGGAGTACATCTGATGATTGCATCTTATGACAGGGTGGGCTTATAGCTCTAGAAAAGGGGTGGGAACCACGGACTCAAGGTTCAGAGTTATTAGGGGCATCCAGTTCTCTCTTGGCCTCCATCTTCCAGTCTGAAACAAGTAGTTACCTGGCCTCTGATTCTAATAGGACCCAAGAGAATAATCTAAGGGGAAATAGGTTGTTGGCTGCAAATGGAAGGGATTGTTTAATTTTCATTACGTGGAATATAAGTTGTGAGAATATAGTAAATCCATGACTAAATAGAGATGTCACCAAAGAACCATTCATGGAAACAAGGGATAATAATGAGTTATAATGTTTCTCAATGCCTGCTGCATGTTAGAATCACCTGGGGAGATTCTTATAAAAAACTACCACGTCAATATCAGACTAATTATTAATTAGACTGGCTGGTGTTGGGCCAGGGCACCCTAAAACTGTAGTCTTAGAAGAATAATTCATGGTTGATATCTGAGCACATAAATAGCAATGATCTTAGAGTTCAAAAGATTAGGGGTGGGGTAGGGCCAGAAGAACTGATATTAAGAATACATTTTTCTGTAGCCTGAGTCTATAGACACATCATGTACTTTGCTTTTCATGTGGAAACTTCCCTATGGGGTTTCCAAGAGGAATTGTGATTCTGGGATGCCCAACAATATATAACATGAAAGCAACATTACCTTATGGGGTCTTGAGCTTGAGTTTTAATTCATCCTGGGTCATGACAGACTTTTTTTTTCCAAGCAGATGTTGAAAGTGCTTCTGAATGGTGCTGGTTATTGAATTTTCTTGGCATGAAAAGATTCTGTGACAGCGCTGACCCAGCAGCTGCTGATTAAATGGGCAGAAGTTCATTCCCAGGTGGGAGAGCTTTTTCCCTGCCCACTTAATCGGTGACTTTGTTGCTTCTCTGGCCTGGTCTTAAGCTTCAGGAAAATCTCAGATTTGCCCATCTCTGAAAGATTTTGAGAGGCGAGAGGGGTTGCTTGTCTCACTTTGAGGCCCTAGGCCAGCAGGACTGGCTCCCGCGTTGGAAATGCAAATTCTCAGGCCCTGCCCTGGACGGAGTGGATCAGAAACTCTTTTGTTTCAACCAGCTCTCTAGGAGATCGCGCTGCTTGCTCAAGTCTGAGAACCAGTGACCAGGCACAAAGGCTCTTTCCTTGTTTTTCTCAATGATAAGCGTGCTTCTCTCAACAGAAAAGCACCAAACAGGCATCTGTAGGCATAGATTGTACTTTGCTTTGCTTCCTTCTTCTCCCCACCCCCTCCTTCCTCCTGTTGATGACGCAGATCAATGCTACAGGGGAAATGAGGGGTACCTTTCAATTTCTGAATTACTCTGTCATCCAGTTCCTATTCCTGTTCAATCTTTTGATAGTAATCAGATAAAGATACATTATATATATGTATATAAAGATAGAAAGATTTACAAAGTATAAATATATATTGTATCATAAACATATAAAACTACAATGTATATGTATGTTATATATATATATATATCCATTACAAATGTATATATACAATGAATAAAGATATATCATATATACATTATATATTATATATATATATATTTACAAAGGTAAAAGATATACAATGTATAAAGATACCCTGGGTGTATACATAAATGTATAAAGATATAAACAATATAATAGGTACATTGTACATAAATGTATAAAGATATACACAATGTATAATATGTACACTGTGCATATATAAATCTGATGGGACTGCGGGGAAGACCAAACCAGGAAATTTCAGAAATCAGGGTACCACTGGGAATCCAAAGATTGTGATGAATTCGGCATTGTGGCTCAGCGGAGACAAATCTGACTAGCATCTATGAGGACACAGGTTCGATCCCCGGCCTTGCTCAGTGGATTAAGGATCTAGCGTTGCCGTGAGCCATGGTGTAGGTTGCAGACACGTCTCGGATCCGTGTTGCTGTGGCTGTGGCTCTGATTTGACCCCTAGCCTGGGAACCTCCATGTGCCTCGGGTGCGGCCCTAAGAAGACAAAACAAAACAAAACAAAACAAAGCAAAACTAAAGATTGTGAGAAAAGACATAGGAGACTGACAGTCAGCAGGGGAGAGAAATGACTCTTAAATGGAGTGGGGAGAAGCATGAAGCCTGGTAAGGGCCACTGCATTGTACAAACCCCAAGGAACCAGCCACTATTTGCCTAGAAATTTCCTGCAGAGGTGCTCCCAGAGCTGTGCAGGGCAGTGCCCTGAGTCAAGGCAAGGTAGGAGGTAGCCCTGGGTGAGGGTCTAAGCTTCCTTCTAAAAGTCAGCCATACTGTGAATTCTTTAAGACAAACGGAAGACAGCTGTGCTGTGTCCTCCAAGGGTCCTTAAAAATAGAATAGATTCTCATCTCTCTTGGGGGTCTGAAGGCAGGAGAAGAATCAGTATAATTTTATCACTAGAACCTTTCCAGCTGTTAACAGTTGAGGCTGTACTATCGCCTCTTACCTGTCTACCCATCATCTATCTCAAAGCCTCTGTCTCTAGACAAAGAACTTGGGCTCTCTGGTTCCTCATGCAAACATCATGATGTGGAGGGGGGTAATTAGCATGGATGGTCACCCTAAGAAACAGAGAAATTAGGACTCGCTCCAGAGTGTTTCTAGTATTTAGATGAAGGGGTTATCAGACCCTCTGCTAAGTGCCTTCAGGCATGATTTCATGGAATCGCCCAGCCGCCTATGCTATGGGTACTGTTAACATCCTCAGTACATGTAGAAGACTGAGCAGGGATTTACCTGAAGCCAAAGCCCGAAGTTTCACCCACCTCACTTTCCGATTTAATGGTAGCAGTAATGGTCTTGACTGAGGTGGGCCTGCAATTATCCATTGGATGCTCCATTGTCAGGGCCCAAATTGAGATAGACAGTTCCCTATGCCCTTTATGTGCTTGTATTCTTTCTTTTTCTGGTGTGTGCTTCTAAACTTCTATTTGTGGCAATATTTTAAGTTAATTATTGGTAATCTAAAAGCTCTTAGACTGCCATATAGTACTTTAAATACACCGTGACTTTTTTAAGTAAAAAATTAACCGCTGGGACTAGGCATCTTTCTCTTTCTTATGGGCTGAGCTTCAGTGTTGTAACAGGAATTCACTAATGAAACAGACATAAAAAGAGCCTCCCTAAAGATTTAGGAGGGTCATATATTCTATGGTAATTGTTATTTTCCTAGTTAACTTCATCTCTATTTGTGTACCTGCTACAAATGTTTAATTATGTTTGGTGATTCTGTGTTTTATAATGTACATTGTCTTTTATTTTCTCTTACTGTCCAAAGTATTTTGTCAGATGGTATGTGTGCAGTCTACTTTTTAGGTACAGCAACACAATCCTTTGGGGGTGAACTTCCCTTGATAGCTATTTAGCACATCAAAAAATTCTACTGCCTGTGTATGTACTTCTGGCATATTTTGAAGGGAAGTGGATGAATTTATCGTCTGCCCAAGAGTCCTGAATTCTTAACTGCTTTATCAAAAGGGTGAGTGTATAAATAAGATTGTTTTTTTTCATTTCAGGAAATGCAGCATATTGTTAAATCACAACACATCAGAGCAGAAAAAGGTAAGCATGCATCTGTATGGCTATTCAAAAACCCCTATGGCCACTGTTCTTTGGGCTAATATGGCTTCCCTCCTCTCCTCTCCAGCCATGGTGGAAGGTTCATGGTTAGATCTGAGCAGAAGGAATAAGCCTGAGACTCAGCCCTTTGCCCACCTCACGATCAACGCCACAGACATCCCATCCGGTAAGTTCTATTTGCATCCAGCTGAAAAATATTTCAAGAGTCATTTATCAGCCCATCTGAATACGCAAACCTATTCTTGGCCTGTTACCCAAATTCTGAGAGCCCTTAGCTCCTAAACCAGAAGAGGGATCATCGAGTGGGTCATCCACATCATCATGGGAACAGAGATTCTTAGGTGTGCCAGCATGGACACCGTCACTAGATTCATTTTCAGATCGGCAGGGTGAGTTTATCTGAAACGACTGCTGGTTGAGGTGGCATAACTAGGAAGCACAATCCCTTGTTATACTCATTTCTATTTATTCCATCTATTTATTTATACATCCCCATCGATGACTGACCTGTGGATTCCTCCAAGGAGTCATATACTCAACCACCTCTCACAGAGGTCCAGATAGGAGCTCAGCAGAGTGATCTTTCAGAGGCAGGAGTCCTTTAAATTTAGAATTTAGCTCAATGGACTAAAGACCTGATTATCTTTTGGAAATGAGCAAACCCAGAGCTCTTTGCTCGCATCTACCGAAGGCTCCAGAGATTCCCTACATAATCCCCTTTGGTGATTTCCCATTGAGGTAGGTGCACATGAAAAAGATTATCAAGAGGAGTTCCCCTCGTGGCTCAGTGGTTAACGAACCTGACTAGTAACCATGAGGTTGCAGGTTCGATCCCTGGCCTTACTCAGTGGGTTAAGGATCTGGTGTTGCCATGAGCTGTGGTATAGGTCGCAGACATGGCCTGGATCCTGCGGTGCTGTGGCTGTGAACTTTGATTTGACCCCTAGCCTGGGAACTTTCATAAGCCGCAGGAGCAGCCCTAAAAAGCAAAAAAAAAAAAAAAAAAAAAAAAAAAAATTGCAAAGATTATGATAGAGTGATAGAGTGATGACTTCACATTATTGCTATTATTGTTTACCATTTACCAAACACACACTATGTATCAAGGCATTTTGCTCTGTATTCATCATTTCTGATTCTTACTACAACCTTGCAAGGTAGTGATTATCATTCAGATTTTGCAAACAGAGAAACCATGGTTCACCCAGTGTAAATATCTGATCGAGGTTATAACACAGCAGCAGGATTAGAAGTTGAATTCCACTCTAGTTGATTCCTAAGCCCGTGCGTTTTATCTTATAGGTTATCACATAAGTACCTTGTAGACAGTTGGCTTTGTCAGAAGGAAATAAACCCTTATGTTCCTTCTTTCCTATAATTAGTAGATAATTTTTTTTTTTGTCTTTTTAGGGCCGTACCCATTGCATATGGAGGTTCCCAGGCTAGGGGTCAAACCTGAGCTGTAGCTGCTGGCCTATACCACAGCCACAGCAACAGGGGATCTGAGCTGCATCTGCAACCTACACCACAGGTCACTGCAACGTCGGATCTTTAACTCACTGAGCAAAGCCAGGGATTGAACCCGCAGCCTCATGGATACTAGTCGGGTTTGTTAACCACTGAGCCACGATGGGAACTCCTAATGTGGTTTTAATAGCAGAGCATCTTAAGTCTGAATGCCTGGGTTTGAGGCCTGGCTGTAATGCTGATTGGCTGGGTGACCTTGGGAATGGTATCAGTATCTACCTTATGGGACAGCCATGAAGATTTAACAAGGTCATATAGTAAGATGCTTACACAGATTCACTCGGTGAATGTAATTTATTATTATTATCTGAGTTCAATTAAATAGTTACACATATTCTAATTTTCTTCCCAAACTGATTCAAAGCAAGTTTTTCTTTGACTTAAAAAAAAAAAAATCCAAGTTGGAGTTCCTGTCATGACTCAGTGGAAATGAATCTGACCAGCATCATGAGGAAGCAGGTTCGATCCCTGGCCTCACTCGGTGGGTTAAGGATCTAGCGTTGCTGTGAGCTGTGGTATAGATCGCAGACGCGGCTCAGAGCCTGAGTTAATGTGGCTGTGGCATAAGCCAGCAGCTACCTCTCCAATTCAGCCCCTGGCCTGGGAACTTCCATAAGCCACAGGTGCAGCCAAACAAAACAAAACAAGACAAAAAAAACCCCCAAGTTTTAATAAACAGTTCTGAAACCATATAGTTCATAGTATACCATATGTACTCTGTGGTACACAGTATGGGCCACAAAGGAATTTTTCTCAACTGCAGACATAGAAAGTGAGAAACCAATCTTTGATTTCTAGAAGATTTTTCTAAACTATCCTGTCCCAGATCCTTGCTTCATAAACAAATTTTCTGTGTGTGTTTGTGTGCACACACGCGCACATGCGTGTGCCTCATGGTGGAACTAATTTTTCTGAGTGGAAAGCTATTTTGCATGTTAGCAAAGGCAACCAAATTAATACCGAGCTCTCAGCTGTGTGTGCTGTGAAGGCACGCTGCATTTATCTTTTCAGTTCATTTTAAATGGCCTATGATAAATATTGCATTAGACTGTGTGCCAAAGTCTATTTGGCAATAGCAAGCATGTTTTAGTTATAAAGCTCTCTCTCCAGACACCTAGGATCAAATCATTGCCAAAAACAAGGCAAAACTCCGGTTATTTTCTGATCGTTAGTGAGCTCTAGACAGACGGAAAGGAGTTCGTGTATGCTTCTATTTAGGAAAATAGAATCTGCTTCTCTAGCTTGGCCAGTGACCCCTTGAGTCCATTTATCTCTCAGTTTGGGCCAGTAATGGTTACTTCAAAGGAAGATGGGTTTCATTTTGCATGTTCGTTTGGGGCCTCTGTTTCATACTTACTTGTACTTGTTTACACGTAAGAAAGAAACCAGAATCTGCCTTACATTGACTATATTTCAAAAGTTCCTGAATAAAATGCATTGGGGAGTATTTTGCAAGGTCAGAATTCATGGTTTTCTTATAGGCAGTGCTTAAGCTAAATATTTGGAGAGGTTTCTTCTCTAATATCTAATAGCAGGGACCCTAGGGGCTGGGGAGGCTGGGGAGGCTGGCTGAAGGTCATCTAGTGATGGAAGCCCTGGCTCACCATGTGAGGTCCTCCAACCTGCTGAGGGCGCTGTTCTCATCTTTTCTACCACTACTGTCTATTCATGAGCCTCTAATTCACACTGATGGTTTTTCTCCCTTCTCCTCTGCATGCTGTGTGTTCCATTCCCTGCTGGAAGAGTCTCCTTTGTTCACAATACTCTCCCTTTTCCCAGCCCATTATATTTGACCCACATCGTCCCTGTCCTCTGACTCCTTTCTCTCACTGGGCTGAGCTCTCCTGATCGCCATTAATTTTTGCACCTTCCTCTTGGCAGTTGCTTTAATTGAGCTTCAACTATGTGCTATATGGCATGCAGAAGTGAGAACGTTCTATTTTCATTTTATGTGCCTGTTTCCTTACTTTCTACACTACCAAGTGATAAGTGCCTTGAGGCTACGGTGCTTGGTATAATTCTTAATTATGGGTAGAGTGAATGCCCATAGAAGCACCATTCAGACGTTTACTGAATAACAAAACTGATCAGAAAATGGATAAAGACAGATGATTCTTAGGAAATAAGGACATCCCTTCCACTGACTTGAGCTAATAGTGGGAATGACATGCAGTCAAGGTTTCCATCTTTTCCCCTCTCTCTTTCGTATTCCTTCCCTGCCTTCCCAGACTGTATCTTTGAGCCCTTGATCTAATGCTGGCAGATCCATCCAATTGAGAGGGTAGACTTCGCCTTAGTCATTCCGCTATCTGTTAAGACCCATCATGGGAGATAAACTGTAAGACCAGTAATTGATTGGCGAAAGGACTAAATGCAAGAGTAAGGTAAGGAGGAGGTAAACGTGGGATGGCTGAAGACAGGAAACATCTTGAGTTTTGTCAATGGATTAGGTGGCTGGTTACCAGTCTGGAGAAATTATGAATGTTTATGAGGATGTGATAAACAGAGGCTCATAGGCTCATTTTGACTCACTTGGTATCCTTGAGTGATATTTATATTTGGGATGCATTAATCTGGGATGACGACCTGAGGTAGGACATCCTGGGTATGTGTTGTGCTGGGACCTGGAAGCAGCAGTGCCTATGATGCTTCTCAGGCTCTCTTTAGCGCCCTCTTGTGGATAAGATGTGCAGGTCAGAAAATCTGTCCTATCCCTGGACAGAGGGATTGGAACCACGGTATTTTTCACCTTTGCAGATCTGTCTAATGGTGGGTTGTCCCGCAGTAGCTCGGACCCCACTGCATTTTTTTCTTCCCCTACCACCTGGTTGTTTCTTGGAATAGCCTGGTATTGGGGTCTCCAGACCATATCCTAGCTGCCCAGTGGCCCTCCAAAGACTATAGAACATTCTCGTGGCTCGTTAGAGAAAGATGTAGGTGCTCAAGTCTCTCCAGGATTCAGACCAGTCTTGAAAGGTAGCCAGTGTGGGCTTCTGATTCTACAAGGCTCTCTCAAGGACCCATGCCAATCAACGTGTTGTCAGTCCCAATGGATCAGTGGAATCCACTTTAAGTCTAAGTTCTATGGGTTGATTTCTCTTGGTGACAAGCAGCAAAGAACTTCTTGGCTTCAGGAAAAAAGCCTAGTTAAATACACTGAAGACCCAAAATATTCAAAGCATACTGATGAAAGGATTTTCTAGAAACTTCTGCTGCACCAAAAACAGTGGCATGAAGACTGGTTGTCACATTCCAGGTGTGAGAAGGAGCTAAAAGAGAACTCTGGTTAATCAGGAGAGGTGTTAGCATCCTTCAGTCACAAAGGATTGAATAAAGTTGTGAAGCTGGGGAGTGCAGAGCCAAGAATATATACCTTGTGGACTCCTCTGGGGGCAGCTTTTCAGTCATGCGAACTTGGGAGGCATTTGGGCTATTGGAGGAGGGGAAAATCAATGATGATGAGAACAGAGTTTAAGAGTTTGACTTTTTGGTCTAAGTTGCTGTGACCTAGATTTTCAGTTCCATCTACATCTCTCTCTCTCCATGAAGTAAAAAACAAGGTGAGGTCATGGATACTTCCTGTACTTGTTTCTTGCTTTCTTGTTTCAACCACCTTCGGCTGATTCTCTTCCTTCAACCTTGAATGACTTTTATGCTTCTGCTGGCTGAATCCTATTCCTCCTCTAAGTTCAGGCTCAGTAGCCCAACAAAGTCATTCTTAATCCCTCTGGGAGGAAGCCATCTCTTTCCTTTGAATTCCCATTGCAATATTTGCACCTTTCTTATCAGGACCCACACCTTGCTTCCTATCTGGACATATATCATCTTTATCCCTCATGTACTGTAGGTTCCTTGAGGGCTGGAAAAATGAGATTTTGTTTTTGTATCCTCTCAGATGCGTAGCAGAGAACACAAGTGTGTCTTAATGTATTTGTACTCCCTTTTAGAAAATAAATTCTGAGCAGTGATTCTCCCATTGGAACAATGACTGTTACAGTAAGTTTTTCTCCAACCTCATAGAGTTGTGAGGATGTCCTTCTCATTGAAAGGGTGGGTTTTTTTGTTTGTTTGCTTGTTTTAGGGTTTTTTAGTCTTTTAAGTTTTTTACAATTTTATTGAAGTATAATTGATTTACAACATGGCGATAATTTCTGCTGTACAACAAAGTGATTCAGTTATACATACACACACATCCATTCTTTTTCAGATTCTTTTCCCATATAGATGATCACAGAATATTGGGCAGAGTTCTCTGTGTTATACAGCAGGTCCCCATTGGCCAGTCACTCCACATACCTCAGTGTGCATATGCCAGTCCCAAATCTCCCATCCATCCTGCTCCCTCACCTGTCTGAAGGGGTGGGTTTTAAATCACTTGCCTCTCCTTTCCTCAGGTTCCCACAAAGTGAGTCTGTCCTGCTGGTATCATGACCGAGGTTGGGCCAAGATCTCCAACATGACTTTCAGCAACGGGAAACTAATAGTTAACCAAGACGGCTTTTATTACCTGTATGCCAACATCTGCTTTCGACATCACGAAACTTCAGGAAACCTCGATGCGAAGTATCTTCAGCTGATGGTGTATGTCACCAAAACCAGCATCAAAATCCCGAGTTCTCACACTCTGATGAAAGGAGGAAGCACCAAATACTGGTCAGGGAATTCTGAATTCCATTTTTACTCCATAAATGTTGGAGGATTTTTTAAGCTACGATCTGGCGAGGAAATCAGCATTGAGGTATCCAACCCTTCACTTCTGGATCCAGACCAAGACGCCACGTACTTTGGGGCTTTTAAAGTTCGAGATATAGACTGAGCCCCATTTTGTGGAGTTGTTTTCACGTATTTCCTAAGATGCATAGACAACTTTCTCTAAAACAAGCCAAGAAAGATGTATATAGGTGTGTGAGACTACTAAGCGGTATGGCCCCCAGGGTACCAGAAGACCCTCTCCATGCCTTTGAACTCTGTAGAGAGCAGATGTATTTACAGCCAATGGAAGGGTTTTCTTACACAGTGGTTTTTCAATTTTGTAATGAATTCCAAGAATTAAAGCAGATTGGAGCAGTTAGGGTTGTCTTTAGGAATAACCATGTTTGGCCTATGGGAGGGGTTAATTCTCTGGCTCTAGCCTGTGGCGATGTGCCACCCCCCTGTGGCTGAAGTGGAGAAGGTGTCATCTAATTGCAGACTGATGACCATCTGAAGGGTTAAATTCTTTTGAGTTGTTACATCATGCTGGAACCTGCAAATAAATACTTTTTCTAATGAGGAGAGAAAAATAATATGTATTTTTATAGAATATCTAAAGTTATATTTCAGATGTAATGTTTTCTGTGCAAAGTATTGTAAATTATATTTGTGCTATAGTATTTGATTCAAAATATTTAAAAAATGTCTTGCTATTGACATATTTAATGTTTTAAATGTACAGACGTATTTAACTGGTGCACTTTGTAAATCCCCTGGGGAAAACTTGCAGCTACAGGAAAAAAAAAATGTTTGCTAATATGAACTGTGTTATATTTCTTCATTCTCCTTAACTTAATAGATTTTTCAGACTTGTCAAGTCTGTGCAAAAAAATTAAAAAGGATGCCTTGAATACTAAGCAGAATGCTGGCCACCAGGTGCCTTTCAAATTTAGAAGCTAATTGACTTTAGAAAGCTGACATTGCCAAAAGGATACATAATGGGCTACTGGGATCTGTCAAGAGTATTTATATAATTATTGAACAGGTGTTTTTTTTCTACGAGTGCTGCAAATTGTTAAAAATTTTTAATGGAAAAGTTAGCAGTGGCTTACAGCAAAAAAATTCCATTTTTAATTTAGGGAAGTCATTTTATATTATACAATAAAAACATTGCCTTTGAATGTTATTTTTTTTTTGGTATGAAAATAAATTTATAAGAAAACCTGCCTTGTGATTTTTGTGCTTCTCTTTTATGTCTCTCTTGTTCTGTGATCCCGTTCTCTCCAATATGGTAATGTGGCTACTATCTTTCCAAAGGTTACTGGGAGACATGCAGATTTAATTAAAAATTAGGAACAGGTTCAATTAAATTAATGAGCCTCGGAATTTGAAAAATAATTTACAAGGGATTCATATGCAAGAAGGTAGCCAGATAGAACACAGAGGCTTCAGGACTCAAAAAAAAAAAGAGAGAAAAGTTTGTTATGCTTGTGTTGTGAGAAAAAGGGGTGCTCTATACAAGTTCAAAATGCCCCACAGGACAATCATGTGACCTGGAGGAGACCCTGTACCTCACGTCCCTTACTGGTGAGGAAGCATTAAGAGAGGATGGAGGCTCCTCCTGCTAGAAATTTGTGTGGGGAGCCATCTAACCCATGGTGATCGCTCTACGTGAGAGACAGAGAGAGGGAAGAAAACCAGCTGCTTGGGAAGTCACAGGAAGCTATAATTTAAGGCACTTGCCATCTGTGGATAAATGTTTCTTGATGGTTGTGACAAGATGGAAGGAGAAAGGAAACAGCAAATGTTACAAAGAAGAAATTGTAAATTTCAAATGGCAGGTCTTTGAAGGGAGGACTTGGATCATTGACCAACATACACCTACTTTCAAACTATCAGTAAATCTGTGGTAGACTGATAGAAAATAGCATTTCAGTGTTACAGATCCCAATGGCTAGACCCAATTTTTCTTGGTTTAAGGAAAAATTAATTTTGAGGGCAGCTGGAGAATTTCTCCACTCTCCACTGACATAAAATCTTGTTATATAGAGCCTTATTAGCTACCCTGGCTCCTAGGATATGATTCTGTCGCTTCAAAACACGAATTGCATTTATCCATTTGTTTGTTTCATACACATTGTTTTTTCTTCTTTTATTTATTTCATGTTTTAACGTTTTATTGAAGTAGCGTTGACTTAAAGATGTTGCGATAATTTCTGCTGTGTAACAAAGTGATTCAGTTATACATATACACACATCCATTCTTTTTCAGATTCTTTTCCCAAATTTCAGATATTTTTTTCCAAGATTATCACAGAATATTGGGTAGAGTTCCCTATGCTATACACCAGGTCCCCGTTGGCCAATCGTTCCATCTACCACAGTGGGTGCTCATTATTGAGCACTAATGACGTGCAGGGCACTGTGCCAGGCACTGGGGATACAATGGCACTCTTCTTGCCCCTGCCCAGCAAGAGTGTGGTGAACTCCGGGGTACAGCCACCTAGAGGGCGCTGTGGGAATAGAGAAAGGGACACTGAACCCAATCTTGGGGGTCAGAGAAGGTCTAGAAATCAGTCTGGATAGAAGGTGGGCTGGAATGGCTCCAAAAGTGGATATAGAGTCTCCATTTCCCCCTTTTAACTTAGAGGCAACTAACTTGCAACTCGAAGATGCACTAAAACCCAAGGTGTAGGGATCGAAAAAACCTGGAATCTAGTAAGAAAATACACGGTAGCAGTGGACAGCTTAGAGATCTAACACGGTGGATGGTCTTGCATATCCTTATCTACTATGAGGAAATGTTGGTGTGAACTGGCCTGCGCCTTGAAGGTGTCAAGTGTAGCAAGTAGAGAGGCTAGGAGGTTTGGGAAAGGCTTGTTCCCTTTTCTGGTGATGCTCATGGCTTTTCAGGCTCTGAAGAGCAGGATCTACTCAACTCTTCCCATTCACATGCTACTTTTTACTCTTGTTTTTTCTTCTCACTCACCCCCTTTTCCACTTCCACTCCTAAATATTTTAATCTTTCGCTTTTCAGTTTTCCCCAATCCCCAGCTCTTGCCCTAGAGGACCATTGAGTTTCTCTAATGGCCCTGGGGGAGGAGAAGCTGCTGCATCCAACGGACATGAAACCAGATCATGTCAGCACTCAGCAAAGTGCAGTAAATATTGAGGGGTGACAAAATGCCAGGAAACCAACACAGACTGGATGCTATGGCAAACGGAACGGTTTGCTCATTTTAACTACGCCATTTCAATCTTCTTCCCAACATATGCCTCATCCGAAGCAAGGGAAACATGCCGAATGTGAAGTCCTCTGTCTTCTTGAGTCACTTTTCACAAGGCTACCAGACCCATGCATCCTAGCATCTTCCCAAAATACTACGTGTGTAGCTCTTGTTAGTGAAGATGCTCTTCCTGCCTTTCCTCCTGCTTCCTTCTGTCTCATTCGCCCTTATCCCGCCATTCTAGAGAACTAGCCAGAGAAGACCCATTTCCCCAGTGACTTAGGTGGGACCCTAAGAACCTTACAGTTCTTCCTCTCTCTCTGGGTCTGATTATCGATGCAGCTAGAGATTACACTTAGGACATTTTAGGAACCCAACTTTGATGCAACTTGCATTTCCACGTTTAGCCTGTGGAGTCATTTGGGGGCACTGCAAGCATGTGTTGGCTTCATGTTTGGCTTCTGTTAATCAATTCCCTGGCTTCCTTGCTATGAAATTGAAATATGTTTCCCAGTAGCTGCATTTAGAAATGCTAATTAGTTATTGATTCCCATTATTATGATTTAGCTGTGTGTCACTTTGTACACTAAAAACTTTGTACACAGTGAGTCTTAGATGTTAGGTATGAAACAGAAATCTATCCTTCCGATTAATAACGCTTTCGTGATACTGCTACTCTTCTGTTCTTGCCATTTAAAAATTCCGTTTTTTAATCATCTGTCCATAACTCCCCTCTCCTTTGTTGACTGACTTTTCTGTTGGTACTGCATCTTGACCAGTGCTCTGTCTATTTGCAATGACAAGTTCTTTGATGGTATCAGATGTGGACCAGTTATAACATTATTCATGTCACTACTGGCTTTCAATATCTGTAGAGAAATCCTGGAGAATCTTCTGTTTTGAAAATTCAAAGAGGTTAGCAAAGGAATGAGTTAGAAGTTAGTTATTCCATGAGTAGCACCCAGAGCTAAGAACCTGGGGATCAGGACTGATCTTGGAGACAGTAAGTTCTCCTGAAAAAAGTTAATAGATATTTCCATCTCCCTGATTGGGGTCTTAAAATCATGAAATGTCATTTTTGGGGGCAAAATCCTTTTTTTTCCCCTTTTCCTATGGAATCTGAAGAAGGTGGGTGGCATAAGAGCATCTCATGAGACACGAACGTCTTTTGAAAGAACGATCACAGATACGGACCTCAGCAAGAAGCAGGGTTGGAATCTGAGCTCTGCTGCCTGGTAACCCTGGGCAGGTGATCACCATTTGGATTTCAGTTTCCTGTCTTGTAAAGGAGGAGTCTCCCTGTCTCTGTTAAAGAGTTGTGAGGTTAGGCAATGGGGGAGCTCAAATAGGAGCCGCCATTTTGTCTTTTTAGGGTGCACCCACGGCATATGGAGGTTCCCAGGCTAGGGGTCTAATCAGAGCTACAGCTGCCGGCCTATGCCACAGCCACAGCAACGCCAGATCCGAGCCGTGTCTGCGACCTACACCACAGCTCATGTCAACACCGGATCCTTAACCCACTGAGGGAGGCCAGGGATTGAGCCTGCATCCTCATGGATGCTAGTCAGATTTGTTTCGGCCATGACCTCAGAAAGGAGACGCTGGTAGGAGGTGGTGTCCTTGAACCTTCTCCGGGTGGGGAAATCTATGCCGAGGACACTTGCTCAGGTTTACTGTATTCGAATTTCGAAGGAAGGCGTTCCCTGGTGGCCCAGCAGTTAAGAATTCGTCATTGTCACTGCTGTGGCTCACGTTTGATCCTTGGCCCAGGAACTTCCACATACCATGGGTGTGGTGAAAAAAATTTTTTTTAGAAGGAAAATGTAGTAGACTCTAATAGGTACAAGGAGAGGAGTCCACACACAACTTGAGGAGAAGCACAAATAATAGATGAGACATCAAAAGTGCGCAAATTAAGGAAATAAGTCATGAAACAAGGGGTGTCCAGAGGAGTCTACCTAAATCCCAAAGTGCAGGAAAACTCCGCAGCAGAGGAAGCGAGCGATGCCCACAGAGCGTCAGGTTTACACTAGAACAAGAAGCAGGACCTGCCATCTCCTTCACATCTACAAAAATCACCAACACGGGTGGCCCATATTCCGAAAGACAAGTCCCATCCACGTTCAACCCAAACCCCCCAGACCTGTGACTGGCACGGAGACAGATCCTAGAGCAGAGAGATGACTGTGAGGATGTTGCTGTATTAGAGAGATGGGATTATGGATATTTCCTTCTTTTCAAAATTCCTTCCCTGACTGATGTTATACTACCATTGAATTCAACCATAAAGAGCAAGAAAGCTGATCTTCTCCATAGAGAAATGACATTGAAGCTTTTGGCACTAAATGAATCTAGAGTCCCATGATGTAGGCATATATATATATATATATTATAATATGTATACATATAATAGATAATAATGCATGTACTATAAATAGGCCTTGCAGGTAAAAAAAAGAATATAGATATTGACAGAGATATAGATATATATAGGTTATAATGGGATATTGAGTGTAGTTCCTTGTGCTATATAGTAGGTCCTTGCTGTTTACCTATCAGATAGCCAGTAGTGTGTATACGCTAATCCCAAACTCCTAACGTATCCCTCCCCCACTATCTCCTTTGGTAACCATAGTTTGTTTTCTATATTTTTAAGTCTACTTCTGTTTTGTCGAGAGGTTCACTTGTATTTTTTTAGAGCCCACACATCAGTGGTAGCATATTTGTCTTTCCCTGTCCGACTTACTTTACTTAATATGATCGTCTCCAGGTCCACAGGCCTGGGTACCTTTCAAATGCAAGCTGGATGCTTTGGGAAGCGTATTTCAGAATGAGAAGAAGGGACTTCTCTCCAGGGTGCAGTTCCTCTCTGTTTACAGCCTTCCACTTAGACTGGGATTGGAATTAGGGGCTAACAGGCCCTGCAGGAACCAGGCTTAGCATCCAACCTTCCATCACTCCCTCCTAACACGTGTTTTTTCACCATCCTCCTGATTTTAGAAGACGAGGTGAGCAAGCAGGACAGTTTCAAAGCAGAATCGTTTCCTGAATGTGTTAAACAAACCCCAGAGGCTCCACATGAATTTTTTAAAGATGACGACTTGTTCACCTTTTTTCTGCCCTCAACAAGGCACTGAGCTTGACAGACAGAGACAAGTTAACTGAAATGTCCCCTTAGCGGGCAAGCTGCTTGGGTAAGATGGAAAGATGGCATCCTTGTGGCATGGCTGTTTACTAAGGTGCATGGGAGTTTTTTTAAACTAGACTGTGAAAAGGAACCGAGCAAGTCAGCTGAAGGTTTTTGTTTGTGACATAATAAGGATCAGCGATCAAGGATATTTTTTTTTGCCCAATAGACACTGTGATGTTTCAAAATCTAGAAATTCTTTTTTTTTTTTTTTTTTTTTGTCTTTTGTCTTTTTTTTTGTTGTTGTTGTTGCTATTTCTTGGGCCGCTCCCGCGGCATATGGAGGTTCCCAGGCTAGGGGTCCAATCGGAGCTGTAGCCACCGGCCTACGCCAGAGCCACAGCAACACGGGATCCGAGCCGCGTCTGCAACCTACACCACAGCTCACGGCAACGCCGGATCGTTAACCCACTGAGCAAGGGCAGGGACCGAACCCGCAAACTCATGGTTCCTAGTCGGATTCGTTAACCACTGCGCCACGACGGGAACTCCTAGAAATTCTTATTTAAGCCTGAAATATTGGCCTAACCCTGCAAGCTCCAGTGTCCAGAGAGCATTTATGGGCCTGAAAAAGAGGGTTAAGCTTCTGGCCCAATAGCACTGCAAAAATCTGTCTTTTCTGTCAGTAAGAGCTGTCTAAAGGGAGGAAAACAGGCAAACCTGGGAGAAAGCTTTACCTGTGCTTGACAACAAAATCCTTTGAAATTTGTTGTGTACTGTTAATATGATAGGCTTTATCTATTTAAGGAGTTCTCATTGTGGTACAGTGGAAACTAACCTGACTAGTTTATCCATGAGGTTGCGGGTTCGATCCCTGGCTTCACTCATGGGTTAAGGATCTGGCGTTGCCATGAGCTGTGGTGTAGGTCACAGGTGTGGCTCAGATTTGGCTTTGCTGTGGCTGTGGTGTAGGCCGGCAGCTGCAGCTCCAATTCAACCCCTAGCCTGGGAACTTCCATATGCTGTGGGTGTGGACCTAAAAAGCAAACAAACAAACAAAAAATTATTAAAAAAAAACATCATATGACATAATCTTCTCTAGGGACTTAGACAGCTTTTCTGTGGCTATTGGTGTCCCTGAAAAGGGTGAGTCATTCAAAGCCCTGGGTCTATCAGAATACGGGTTCTGACCCATAAGGAACAGACCAATTTAGTCTGCTTTAAATGTTGAGAGTTCAAATGTTGGGCAGACGTGGCAGAAGGAATACGTTGTGATACAGATTGAATCGTGTCATAATTTCTGAAGTCAGTCAGGCCAGTTACACAACTGGACCTTTTGGGCATCAAGCACCTGTCTTGAAGTCTTAACCACTTTGGTACCATCTCCCAAACAGAAGTCATTTCTGGGGAAGATTTTAGGCATCCATGGGATCAATTTGTGTGCTGGTCTCTATGTTGACCCAGATTTTCAAATTAATTCTACTTTTTTTTTTTTTGTCTTTTTTTGGGCCGCACTCACGGCATATGGAGGTTCCCAGGCTTAGGGGTTGAATGGGAGCTGTAGCCACTGGCCTACGCCACAGCCACAGCAATGCCAGATCCCAGCCGAATCTGAGATCTACATCACAGCTCATGGCAACGCCAGATCCTTAACCCACTGGGCGAGGGCAGGGATCGAACCTGCAACCTAATGGTTCCTAGTTGGATTTGTTTCTGCTGAGCCATGACGGGAACTCCTAATTCTACTTTGATTTGACACTGCAAGTGGTTCTTCCCTGCTGAGCTCCGGTTTCACATGCCTGATGCTGAGCTCATCTCTTCCCACCTTTGCCTTTTCTAAAGTAGAAGAGAAAGGCGGAAAGGCAGAAGGGGAGTGCAGTTTAATCAGCGTTTCAATGGACCACTTTCTCTTTCCTACAGGCAAAGTAAAAATGTCCTTGAAGCAGCAATGAATTCGGGTCTCAGGACCAAATCCATCTTCTTCTCCCCAGCCCCCACCCCCACAGCTCACACTTCTACTTTCTGCTCTCAGCCTGGGGAGGCTGATCAGCTTCACTGTGAAAAGGAGGAGAGTCTATGAAAATGTCAGCCTAGATAATTCTTCTCTATTTCTTTTTCCAGACAAGAACCCCTCCATCTAAAGTCCTCATAGCCTAGGGTGTCTAGAATTTGATAAGAGATACTGAACAAAATTGAAACCAATTTTTAGAAAAGTACAAAGTCTCAGAGAGGCTCTCCCAGAGATATGTATATTATAGAAGAAAGAAAATCCCCCAATAAAATGAATGG
The DNA here is from genome assembly GCF_054392235.1 of Sus scrofa. Classification (NCBI taxonomy): domain Eukaryota; kingdom Metazoa; phylum Chordata; class Mammalia; order Artiodactyla; family Suidae; genus Sus; species Sus scrofa. The sequence continues at coordinate 24,925,682 of NC_139393.1, read as the reverse complement.
CTCAGAAGGAGAGGCATTTCAGATAGCAAGAGTTGGTTAGAAGAGTGATAGTGTGTGTGTGTGTGTGTGTGTGAGAGAGAGAGAGACAGAGAGAGAGAGAGAGGGAGAGAGAGAGAGAGAGAGAGAGGAGAGAGGAGAGAGAGAGAGAGAGAGAGAGAGAGGGAGAGAGAGAGAGAGACAGAGAGAGAGAGAGAGAGAGAGAGAGAGAGAGAGAGAGAGAGAGAGAGTATTGTGTCCATGTATTGTGGGAGGTATAACTCAGGATGCTTTGATATGTAACAGAAAACCTCAACTCAAAGTAACTTAAACAAGCCATGGGGGAATTAGGAAATTTGCTTTCTTCCATAACAAGAAATCCAGTGGTCAATCAAGCTTCAGGTATAGTATGTCAAGACTCCAGATTTGCTTCTTACTGTTCCCTTTGATCTGTTCTCTTTCATATGTTGGCTTCACCCTCTTGGTGTTAGCAAAATGGTCACAGCAGTTCCAGGCATCAAATATGGGCACAGCAATGTTCAGAGGAAAAAAAAAAATAAGCACAACTGGCCCAGGCTCAGCCACTTGAGGGGATCCCAGTGGAAAAGAGAGTAAGGTTTGCAAGTCTCACAAACTGGCTTCTTGTCAGAAGCCAGATGAGAGCAGAGGGAGCTATATGCTTAGCTTCCAGAAAACCATACTGATAAGGCTTCTTGTGTCACTTGGGTGTACAGAAAGCACAATGGAAGATTTCTCTGCAGCAAAACCTAATGAGCACTAAACCGCGCACAGCAGTGTGACCTTCACCTGAACCCTCCATCCATGCTTACTTAGCTTATAAGGAATGTTTTCAGGCTGGATTTCCAGCCTGCACACATTTTTCTGAAATCCGAAATTCCCCTTCCATTTCCTGCTCTGGCCAATACGCTGAGAAAATGTTCTGTTCTTTTAACATGAACTTGATAGAGGCTGGTTCTTCCAAACGTGTTTGGCTGCTCAACACGTGAGATCCGTCGTCATTTTGAGTTTTGAGATGACCTAACAATTGCTTTGGATCAACTGAACAACTGTCTCAAAAGACCACAAAAATTGGTCTTTTAGATGATGGAGAAATATGTTTCAACTCAGCAATAGTCGATTTTTGTGTCAGCAAGTTGATGCGGCCACACCCCAGTCTGTTCTTCCTACCCAACCCTGCCCCCCAATTCCCTTTCCTTCCTCCATCGGCAGGACAGTTTTCTAAAACACAGTCACAATCATGTCGCTTATCTGTCCCAAAGCTGTACATCATTCCTCAAAGCCAACAGATTAAGTGCCAAGCATCCCCTGGCATCAACCTCCTTTTTGCAAGCTTTTCTCCCGAAATCTCTGTCCCCTGGCCTCCACATGCTATGCCCCAGTCACACCAAACAAAATACCACCTGTCACCTCGCTGACCACACATACCCTCCAAACCTCTGTGTATGTGCCTCCTGCTCTGGGCAGACTTTCCTCCTTTCCACCCCATATCTGCCCCTGTCCTCAAAGATACAGCTTCAACCCCCCCCTTCTATATGAAGCTTTCGTTACTCTCATGGCCACAGCTAGTTAGTTGTCCCTTTTCTGGGGTCCCGTGGCATTTTGGTTTAGTGCTCAAAGGTTAAACTGTAATTATACACTTACTGTTTGTTCCCTTCACTAGAGTGGGGAATTTTTTTTTTTTTTTTGGTCTTTTTAGGGCCACACCCACAGCAATATTGGAGGTTCCCTGGCTAGGGGTCAAATCAGAGGTGTAGCAGCCAGCCTACGCCACAGCCACAGTAACGTGGGATCCAAGCCACATCTGCAACCTACACAATAGCTCATGGTAACACTGGATCCTTAACCCACTGAGCGAGACCAGGGATCAAACCTGCATCCTCAGGGATGCTAGTCAGATTCATTTCTGCTGAGCCATGACAGGAACTCTGGAGACCATTTTTTGTTTGTTTGTTTGTCCTTTTGCCCGCGGCATATGGAGGTTCCCAGGCTAGAGGTTGAATCGGAGCTATAGCTGCTGGCGTACAGTAACTCGGCCACAGTAACTCGGGCTCCAAGCCGCGTCTGCGACCTACACCACAGCTCACGGCAATGCTGGATCCTTAACCCACTGAGCAAGGCCAGGGATCGAAGCTGCAACCTCATGGTTCCTAGTCGGATTCGTTAACCACTGAGCCACAATGAGAACTCCCTGGGTACTGTTTTTTATTCATCCTTGTGGACAGGGTACCCAGCCCAGTGACCAGCAACTAGGGGCTGTCCAAGGAATATTTAATGAGAGAGGGAGGGAAAGAAGAAATGAAAGAATGAGGGAAAGAAGGAAGGAAGGAAAGAAGAAGGGGGCGGAGGAAGGGAGGGAGGAAGGAAGGAAGGAATCAAGAAAGGAAGCTGGAGTTCCCACTGTGGTGCAGGGGAAACGAATCTGACTAGTAACCATGAGGTTGTGGGTTTGATTCCTGGCCTTGCTCAGTGGGCTAAGGATCAGGCGTTGCCATGAGCTGTGGTGTAGGTCACAGATATGGCTAGGATCCTGCATTGCTTGGTTGCTGTGGCTTTGGTGAAGGCCAGCAGCTGTAGCTCTGCTTCATCCCCGAGGCAAGGGAGCTTCAGCAACTTGATCAAGGGCATACGGTAAGTGGCAGAGTCTGAATTCAAATCCAGGCAGTTATATTCCATAGACCCCTGGTCAACACTGTATGATACACAATACAAGAGGTCAGGTGTACACTGTACAATGTCTTCCATTTTCTGTCCACATCCCGTCTAAACACTGGGCAGCAGAAGTTCCTGAGAGCTACATGCAGTCATTACCTTTATTTATTTATTGACATATTTGTTTTTGGCTGCACCCACGGCATACAGAATTTCCCAGGTCAGAGATCGAATCTGAGCCGCAGTTGTGACCTACACTGCAGAGACAATGCCAGATCCTTAACCTGCTGTGCCGCAGCAGGAACTCCCAGCCATTACCTTTAGACAGGTGAGGTCAGGTGGGAACTGGGCTTCAACATCCCTTATGAGGTCCTCTAGTCAAGGCCCCCAGGGACCTGAAGTGGGGGGAAGGCTGGATTTGGAATTTGAATTTAGTCACAAGATCTGGCTCCCGCCTTGGCCCTGCCATTGGCTAGTTCTGTGACCCTGAATAAGCCATTTCCCCTCTCTCACTGTCACATTTCCTCATTACTGAAATGAAGATACTGATACTCTAAGTGATGAATGTTATCTTTGTGACTGTGGAATTGAGGGGACAGAGAAAGAGCGAACAGGCCCCCCGTCCCCCTTCACGACCGGGACAAGCAGGAAGAGTGGCAGCAACCAGCCAGAGGAAGCGATCACTCAGACAGCAACCCTCTGACCACCGGCAGTACCGAGGCAGTAAATAACACGGCGGACTGTGCGAGAAGGCTGCACAGGGGATAGGAACTTCCTGCCCAAAACGACGATGGGGAAGTTGCTCTCCTCTCTCCCCTTGCTGTGCCTGCTGGGGGCAGAGGCCGAGAGCCAAGCATGGGCTTCTCCTCCCTCCCCAACACCACCCCCACGATCTGGTTGCCATCGGGGTGGTGGGTACAGTGATGTCTGCTGAGGATGGGGAGCAGATGGAGGAGGGGAGGGGAGGGCATGAGGACAGGTAGGACCACAGGTGATCTGACACTCCAAGCTCCGGCTCCACTGTCCTATCAGGTTTTGGTTATAGAGCAAATTAATTACAAGGTAAAATTACTATGAACTTTAAGTCAGCACTGGCAGAGCCTGAAACCCCTCGGTTGCAGGGGCCTGAGGACTGCACTGGTCTTGGGCTCTGTGCAGCTCAGAGCTGGATGTGGGACTCTGCAGCAAGGCCAGGAGGGCCGGCGAAGGAGGCGCGCTTGGCTCTGCCCCGATGTCTTCTAAAGGCAATGGAAAAACCAGGGTGTGAAAACACAAAGGAACATTTATTAGGCTCCCTGCCTCTGATTCAGGGGTTCAGCCTCCTCTGTGCTCCTTTTAGGGAGACCAAGGGTGATCTTTCTTTGCATTGGTTTTTGCTGACCACCAGCTATCGGGAGGAGAGTTTGGACACTGATGTTCTAGGGCCGAAGTGGTTGTGCTAAGTGAACAAAAACACTGATAAATCCTACTTTCCAGGAGTTCCCATCGTGGCGCAGCAGAAATGAATCCGACTAGGAACCATGATGTTGTGTGTTTGATCCCTGGCCTCGATCAGCGGGTTAAGGATCCCATGTTGCCATGAGCTGTGGTACAGGTTGCAGACACGGCTTGGATCTGGCGTTGTCGTGGCTGTGGTGAAGGCCGGCAGCTGTAGCTCTGATTGGACCCCTGGCTCTGATTGGACCTCCATGTGCTGAGGGTGAGGCCCTGAAAACAAAAAAGCAATCAATCGATCAGTCCGTCCTGCTTTCCACACTGGGGTCACACACTGGTTTTAGGGAGCGATTTACATCCATCTATATTTGTCACCAAGGCTTCCAATGGAGAAGTAACATTATTCACATGTCACCACCCGACATGCATTTTATGAGACGTAGCACCGCTAAAAACATCACCCTCCAGCCAGCTTTAACTCCTCTGCTGCCACACAATTGCTGCTAACTTCACCTTCAGGGAGTACCCTGTTTAGATGGGGACTTTTTTTTTCTTTTCTGCATTTGTTAAAAATGACTCCTCAAAGTAACTTCCTATAGCAATAGGATGCATTATTCCAGATAAAAGAATCAACTTCTGACTATAAAATGCAGCCAGCGATATATAATATGAAAGCACAGATATACAGCATCTTGCAAAAAATGCCATGGCTGTAACAGAAGGATTCCTCATATAGTTTGAATTTTGTAAACATTGCCTAAGAGGACATTTCTTTTTTTTCTTTCCTTTTTTTTTTTTTTTTTTTTGTCTTTTTGTCTTTGTTGTTGTTGTTGTTGCTATTTCTTGGGCCGCTCCCGCGGCATGTGGAGGTTCCCAGGCTAGGGGTCGAATCGGAGCTGCAGCCACCGGCCTACGCCAGAGCCACAGCAACACGGGATCCCAGCCGCGTCTGCAACCTACACCACAGCTCACGGCAACGCCGGATCGTTAACCCACTGAGCAAGGGCAGGGACCGAACCTGCAACCTCATGGTTCCTAGTCGGATTCGTTAATCACTGCGCCACAACAGGAACTCCTAAGAAGATATTTCTTAAGCGTTGTTTATCTAAAATTGTAATGTTGGCCCTGGGATATACTAATTAAACTTCTAGTTAATTATTAGAATTTGGGGAGGTTTCATTTAATTTTTTCCAGATTTATCAGGATATTGACATAACATACAGACACATACAGTGTATGACATGCTGATTTCATACATGTATATATTGCAAAATGGCTACTAGAATATTTAAAATTAACATTATTCTTTGGATGATTTGAATATCTTTTTAAAATGTTTTTAAAAATTTATTATTATTATTATTATTATTATTTTTGTCTTTTTGTCTTTTTCTAGGGCTGCCCCCATGGTATACGGAGGTTCCCAGGCTAGGGGTTGAATCGGAGCTGTAGCTGCCCGCCTGAACCACAGCCACAGCAACTCGGGATCCGAGCTGCGTCTGCGACCTACACCCCATCTCACGGCAATGCCGGATCCTTAACCCACCAAGCGAGGCCAGGGATTGAACCTGCAATTTCTTGGGCCGCTCCCGTGGCATATGGAGGTTCCCAGGCTAGGGGTCGAATCGGAGCCATAGCCACCGGCCTACGCCAGAGCCACAGCAACGCGGGATCCGAGCCGCTTCTGCAACCTACACCACAGCTCACGGCAACGCCAGATCCTTAACCCACTGAGCAAGGCCAAGGATTGAACCCGAAACCTCATGGTTCCTAGTTGGATTTGTTAACCCCTGAGCCATGACGGGGACTCCCGATTTGAATTTCTTAAAAAATATGCAGTCAAAATGCATCAAGTTCCTCAAAAAGTCCATATCCTTTGACAGAGAAATTCTATCCTAGGAATCAGAATGGGAGAGAATCATACATGTCAAAAGATGTTTACCAAAAAAGCATACTTACAAGTGCCAAACACAGACAATTACTTAGTTGTCCAACAGGAGAATGATTACATAAATGATGGTTTTAGGAAAAATAGTGTAGACTCAAGATTAAGAATGAACTTTGGAGTCAGTCAGGTCTGGGTTGGAAATCCAGATCTTTGACTTAATAACATCGTGAGCCGCAGCAAATTAGTTTTCTCATCTAAGGTATTCATTAGCTGTGGCTAAATTAAAAACTGCCCCCAGCTCAGTGGCTTAAGACAGCAATCATTAATTATCGTGGCTTCCACATGTGCAGGTTGGCGGTGGGTGGCCTGAGGGAGGCTGGGCTGGGCGCCTCTGCTCACTGCACGTCCCCATGTCTGGTGGGTGCCCTGCCCTACGTGTTCCTCATCCTCCTCTCTGATCCTAGTGGGATCGACAAGCGTGCTCTTACGTGGCGATAGAAGAGCCACAAGAGGAAAATGTGAAGATACATAAGACAACATCACATTGTAATTTCTGTGTCATTCTACTGGCTAAAGCAATCACACTAACCAAACCTTAGGTCAAGGAGTAAAACTAATCACACAGTAAAGAATATGACTGTACGGCAGGAATTCTCCACTTTGGTGCTTCTGGCCTTTGGGGCTAAATAATTATTTCTTATGGGGGGATGTCCGATGAATCACTGAATGTTCAGCAGCATCTCTGGCCTCTCTGTACTAGACGCTCCTCCATAATTGTGACAACGAAAAATGTCTCCAGACATTGCCAAGTGTTCCCTAAATGGCAAAACTGGTCCTGGTCGAGAACCACTATTCTGTAGGGAGAGGTAAACAGTTAGGTACCATCATGAGATCCTCTCTTGTGAGGATTATAATATTGACCTTATATTGATTTCAGAGGATTAAAGTCAATTGCTGCTTACTAGTCACCATAGCCGAGACCTGGAAGCAACCTAAGTGTCCGTGGATAGATGAATAGATAAAAAAGATGTGTGAGATTATATATATATATATAGGAATACTACTCAACCATGAAGAGAGTTAAATAGTGCCATTTGCAGTACTGTGGATGGACCTATATTTGTTTTTTGTTTTTTGTGTGTGTGTTTTGGACACATCTGTGGCAAGTGGAAGTTCCTGGGTCAGGGATCGAACCCACACTATAGCAGTGACCCAAGCTGATACAGTGACAATGTGTGATCTTTAATCCTCTGTGCCACATGGGAACTCCCTGGACGGACCTATAGATCATCATACTAAGTGAGTTACGTCAGAAAGAGAAAGACAAATATCATATGATATCACTTATAAGTGGAATCTAAAACATGACAAAAATGAATGTATCTATGAAACAGAAACAGACTCATAAGCATAGAGAAGAGACTTATGGTTACCAGGGTTGTGGGGGATGGATTGAGAATTTGGAGTTAGTAGATGCAAACTAGTATACAGAAAATGGATAAACCAAAAGGACCTACTGCATAGTACAGTATCCTGTGATACATATATATGAATCACTTTGCTGTGTAGTAGAAATTAACATGACATTGTAAATCAACTATACTTCAACAAAGTAAATTTTTTTTTTTCTTTTTAGGTCCGCACCTGCGGCATATGGAAGTTTCCAGGCTAGGGGTTGAATCGGAGCTGCAGCTGCCAGCCAACACCACAGCCACAGCAATGCCAGATATGAACCACATCTGTGACCTACGCCACAGCTCAAGACAACACCGGATTCTTAACCCACTGAGGGAGGCCAGGGATCGAACCTGAAACCTCATGGATCCTAGTTGGATTTGTTAACCTCTGAACCATGGAGAGAACTCCCCAATAAAGTAAATTTTTAAAAAAAGAAATAAAAGACAAAATTGAATGATCCATCCACAAGGCCCAACATAGTACTAGAAGGAACTTCATGTGAGGGAAAAAACTCAATTGCTGTTATTTTAGTATGTTTAATAAATGTTGACTTCTATTATGTAGCCATAAAATGATAGATATTATATATATATATATATATATATATATATATAAAATGTATAAATATAGCCATGTAACATAGACATAAAATGTAGTCATTAAAAATTACATTTTTGAAAGATTTTTAATATCATAGGAAAGTGTACAAATATGTTTTGAAGTGAAGAAAACAGATTATAAAATGATATATAAATCAAGAAAACAAGTCTGTAGGAGTTCCAGTTGTAGCTCAGCTCTGTGGTAATGAATACGACCAGTATCCGTGAGGACGTGGGTTCAATCCCTGGCCTTGCTCAGTGGGTTAAGGATCCGGCATTGTTGTGAGCTGTGGTGTAGGTTGCAGATGAGGTTCATATCTTGTGTTGCTGCAGCTATGGTGTAGGCTGGCAGCTATAGCTCTGACCCAGACCCCTAGTCTGGGAACTTCCATATGCCTCAGGTGTGGCTCTAAAAAAAAAAAAAAAAAAGAAAGAAAACAAGTTTGTAAATAACATAAATATAAAGTAGTTAGATAAAGAATAGGTAAATATACAATAAACTGTTAAAATGTGATTTTTCTATTGTGATGTAATTAGGGATGATTCTCATTTTCTTTATATTTTTCTGTTTTCACCCCCAATTTCTCCCAATAAGATTGTGATTGGTTTTTAAATTAGAAAATAAGTTTTTTATGCAAATGCACATAGTTTAAACTTTGTTTAAGGTGCTCCAAACTGACTTATCACCTCCCCAAGTATTTTATTAAAACATGGAGAACCCTCTGAAATTCATTCTATTTACCTTGGTCTTTCAGAAAATGTATTGTTAGAGATGGTCAGCAAATATTCGTGGATGATAATTTTACTTCTTGCAGAAACAATCATGTCTAAAGGCAAGAATGTATGAAATTGGGGGAGATTTTTTCACCTTCGTTCATTTTCTTTAACTGAAGTATAACTGACTTCAATTAAAGTATAATGTTATAGTAATTTCAAGTATACAACATAAATGATAACATTTATATATATTACGAGATGATCACCATGTTAAGTCTAGCTACCAGCTGTCACTGTTTAAAGTTATTATAATATTATTGACTATATTCCATATTCTTTACATCACCATGAATTATTTATTTTATATCTGGAAGTTTGTGCCTCTTAATCCCCTTCACTTAGTTTGTCTATCCTCTACTCCCCAACTCTTCTTCTGTCTGGCAACCACCAGTTTGTACTCTCTATCTATGAAGCTGCTTCTGTTTTGTTTTTTAGATTTCTCATTTAAGTGAAATTATTCCACATTTGTCTTTTCTGACTTATTTCATTTAGCATAATACTCTTTAGGTCTATTCATGTTGTCACAAATGACAAGATCTCATTCTTTTTTATAGTTGAGTAATATTCCATTGTACATATAAGTATCAAATATCCTTTATCCATTAATCTACCGATGGATACTTCCATTGTTTTCAAACCTTGAGTACTATAAATAACGCTGCAGTAAACATAGGGGTGCATGTATCTTTTTGAATTATAGTGTTTCTGTTTTCTTTGGGAAAATACCCAGAAGTGGAATTGCTGGATTGTATGGTAGTTCAATTTTTAATTTTTTGAGGAACTCTCTGTTTTCCTTAGTGGCTGCACCAATTTACATTCCTATCAGCAGTTCATGAGGGTTCCCTTTTCTCCACATTCTCACCAACACCTGTTATTTGTTACTCTGACAGGTGAAAGGTGATATCTCATTGTGGTTTTGATTTGCATTTCCCTGATGATTAATGATGTTGAATATCTTTTCATGTGCCTGTTGGCCATCAGTATGTTTTCTTTGGAAAAATGTTTGCTCAGGTCCTCTGCCCATTTTTTAATCAGGTTGATTTATTTGATATTAAGTTGTATGAATTCTTTATATATTTTGGATATTAACCCCTTACTGGATACATGATTTGTAAATATCTTCTTCCATTCAGTAGGTTGCCTTTGTATTTTGTTGCTGGTTTCCTTTGCTATGCAAAAGCTTTTAACTTTGGTTTAGTCCCATTTGTTTATTTTTGCTTTTTGGTTTTTTTTTTTTTTTTTTACATTTTCTACCTCTCTGTTGAAGCTGCCACTGTGTTCATCCATTCTTCTCCTGAGACTGATGAGCATCTATATGAGCATTACTTTGAAATGTTTATCAGGTAGATTGCTTATTTCCACTTTGTTTAGTTTTGTTGGTTTTTCTCCCCCTGGGGTTTTGCCTTTTTCTTTCATTTGGAACACAAAGCTCTGTCCCCTCATTTTGCCTAACTCTGTGTGTTTGTTTCTATGTATTAGTTATATCAGCTCCATCTCCCAGTCTTGAAGGAGTGACCTTATGTAAAAGGTTTCTTCTGGGGTCCAGAAGAGCCATCTCCCCAGTCACCAGAGCCAGACACTGCAGGGGTGTTCACTGTATGGGCTGCATAAGCCCTCCTGTTGCACAGATTCCACCATTCCTGTGGGAACACTGTGGTGGGGGGGCTGGTCCCAGGCTGGCTGGCTGAAAGACTTGGTCACAGCTGCTGCAGATGCCCTGTTGGTCTTGGCTAGCCCAGGTGTGGCTGGCTATGGGGCCCAGCCACAACCCATGTAGGTGTACCGGTGGGCGTGGTTGGTCCCCCGAGATGGAAGCCACTTTGGAGGAGGTGGCATAACTGGTTGAGGCCTCTTTCCAGGTGTAATGGACTGCAGCCACCATGCAGTGACATCAGCAGGGGCAGGTCTTGCAGCGGAAAGCCAGGACAGGGTGAGTGGTACTGGCAAGGTAGACGGCAAATGTCAGAAATGGTACTTGCCAGCACCAAACCAGCTAGGCAGAGGGAGAATTTTTCACAGTGGTGCCTGCCAGCTCCTCAGTCCCTGGAGAAAGTTCAACAGATCCCTGCTTCTCCTCACTAAGCCTACAGTTAGTCAATGAATCTCCTTCACTATGGCCCAGGCCCCTTTCAAAGGGCTACCCCTATGCTGGAACTCAGAGTGAATGAGTTTCTGCATGAGCCCTTTGAGAGTGGAGTCTCCATTTCCAACAGTCCTTTGGCTCTTCCGGACATAAATCCTGCTGGTTTTCAGAACAAAATATCATGGGGGTTCATCTTCCCTGGCATGTCCCCTGGAAGGAGGTTGCTGATGCAGAGCTCGAACCACTTGCTCTTTGGGAGGACCCATGAGTTTGTGATATCCCCTCCTGCCTGTGGATCGTGGAGGTAGGGATGAGCGTCAGACCAGACTGCGTCTCTGCCCCTCCTACCCAACCTGATGTGGCTTTTTCTCTACATCCTTAGTTGTAGAAGAGCTGTTCTGCTGGTCCTCATGTTCTCAGAGGGCTGTTGTATACATAGGTGTGGTTTTGGTGTCTGGGGATGAAGTAGGCAAGGATCTTCCTACTCTGCTAGCTTGACCATGCCTCTCTGGGGGAAACGTTTTAAATATAAAATACTAAGTATTTGAGATTATATGGGGAAGCAGATTTACAGACTTCAGCTGGAATTACAAATGGCTACACTCTTTCAAGAAGACAACTAGTCAATTCTTTAAAGGGTGCATTTGGAATGTTTCCCTTTCTAAGTATACATCTCTTAAGTTAATCATCCAGAGATATATATCAAAACTGTTTAATAAAGAAGATCGATTAAGCATTATACACTATAGCCCAGATTGGGAAGCAATGTCCAATGATTCTTCATTCACAGGTGTGGAAGAGCTCTAGTCACCCTTTTGTATCCATCCGCTCCCACGAAGTTAGCAAGACATGTGGGCTCCCGCCAGCACTACCATTGAATAGAAATGACGTGAGCATCTTGAGAATCATGCCCCTAAAAAGAAAGGAACTGCTTGCCCTCCACTTCCTCTCCATTTGCCCCAAGCTGGGGTGCAGATGTGGTGCTTGTGAGCAAAACTCAGACCATGTGTCCAGGGCAGGAGTCTAGCAGGTGAAGGAGCAATAGGCAGAAGAGACCTGGGTCCTTGGATGACCTCATAAACAGATAACTCTCATGTCCCTAACCCTTTATTTTTTGAGAGAAAATTCAATCTATTTTGCAACACTGTATTTTGGGGTCTTTAATAAGAGCAGCTTAGTCTGAATCATTAAAAAAAAAATACACTGGGACAAGAAATAGCATCCTGCAATGGTAACAAAAATGTTCACTCTGTCACTTTAACAATTGTGGGATCTTTCAACAACTGTGTTAAAATTGATTCTTTAACAACTGTGGGATAGGCAGCAAGGAAACAGACCCTGCAGGCTGAAAAGCTGATAAACTTTGGCAAACCATAGTGAAACATGGGTAAAACTGGTTCCTGTGATAACTCTGGAGACAAGTTACACGTTTACCAGGCCTGAAGCTCAGGGGTAAACAGTGAGACAAAACTAGAATGTTGGTTTCTGTTGGCTCCCTTTTGCTGCTTTTAGTAGAGAGTGATGGAGCTTGGCAAGAATCTGTCAGTTTGCCAGCAGAAACAGAGGGAAATACAGTCCAGATAGGGGTGTTCCCTGCACTTGGGACTATAATCTAAAGTGACTAGCAGTCCAGTAATTTAGGGCTCTTGAAGCTGGACAATTGACCTGCTTCAGCACCACAAACAGAAAGAGATAATACTCTGTCTAGAAGCCTTTCTCCAGGGCCTGTTGTTAATGGAACCAGAGGAGCCAATCCAATGGCAAATATAGAATTAAGTGAATTGTTGTCTCACCCAAGCCTGTTATTTTAAATGGCCTCAGAGCTGCTACGGAATTAAAGAGAATACAGTCCAAGCAGAGAGCTGAGTAAACAAATGTGTGCATAAACTTAAGACGGATGCAGACGAGATCGCTGGCTATCCTCACATGTTCGTGGAAATGACTGGTAGCAAATCGTCTAGAAAACTGCTAAGAATTTTGAAAGAGTAATGTGATCAAAGAAACCACAAACCTGGCCTGCAAGAACTGTAATTTTCGGGTCCCTAAAGCAACCCCCAGGAGGGTTGTGCATCCCCGAGCAAGGCATGCTCTCCCACACTCGCTTCAGTTGTGGCCACAGAAGTTAATGGACAAGCAGAGTCTCTGAGAGGTCAGTGGACAAAGGACTGTCTCGCAAAGAGAACTAGGGTCTCTGGACCAAGGAGTTTTCTTCATTGGCTGTGGCGGAGACTTGTCATAGTTTCTTCCCAGTCAGATTTCATCATTCTTAAGAACCAATGATTTTTTTTCTCTTATTCACCCTTTTACCAAATGGGTGTTTTGTTGTTGTTGTTGTTGTCTTTTTTTTTTTTTTCTTATTGCATCAATCCCATTTGACTCCACTGTTGAACACTAAGTATGTGGAAGGTGCCAGAAAACATACCCATTAGTTTTATATTTCCCAAATCTGAGTACCTCCAGCTCTGATAGAGAAGTCAAGGTCACCTAGAAATCTTGAACTCTGAGCTGGAGGTACGAAGTGCATGGTTTTTAAGGCTATCCCCTTGGTGAAGGAGCGAGTTTAGCAAGGTACAGATGAGTGACTGGAGGACTTGAGGCAGGGGATGGCAGTTGTTCCTAGTATCCATTTCCTCTGGATATTTAGTAACAAGCTATCCAGTGCTGGGGTTTTGCAAGATGCATGGCTGGACAATGGGGTACTCACTATAGTTAAGTGTAGCCATGTGGTTGAATTTTGGCAAATGGCAAGGGGGCAGAAAAGAATTAAGCCACAACCAAGGCACCTCCTTAACAGAGGAAGTGGCCTGCCTTCCATCTCCTCTCTGTATCTCCTTCCCTTTGGCTGGAACGTGATGGGGTGCTGTTGGGACTGCTTCAACCATGGAGATCAGGGCAATGCCGTGGGGATGTGGGCACAGACCTGGGTCCCTGGGCAGCCACAGGCACAGGGCTGCTCCTGTCTCCTGGACCCCTGTGCACCTCCGCATCTATCCATGGAAAAACAAGAAAGCTTACATCTTGCTGGAACCACTGTATTTTGAGATCTTTTTTGTAACAAGAGTTTCAATCTACCCTAAAAACTCAATTGCTCAAGTACAAAGGAAACCCCAAACCAAGTTATGCACTATGATTTCACATTAAAAAAAAAAAAAAAAAGGTATGTAGGCATAGAAAAATTCCCCAAAGCTAAGGATCTAGTTATTTCTGGATACAGATGGTATGAATAATTGTAATATTTTTGGTGTGTGTTATTCTATATTTTCCACTTCTTTTTAGTTTGCATAAATATTATTTTTATGATTAAGCAGACACCAATATTGGCTATTTTTGAAAGATAAACAACCATGATCTCTTGTTTCTCCCCCTCACTCTTAACTACTCATATTTCCTCCAATGGCCACAGTTTTTTTCAAAGTTAGAAGCATTAGACTGAGAAAAAAATGCTTGAAGAAGCTCTAAGTGCTTTTTCTTATCTTTTAACGCCATAAGACCTGTTCGGTGCTTGGTTGACATCTATCAGAACACTTCAAATTTCATGGAAAAACTAAAAGAACAATTACCAGCTGATTGCCACAGCTTTAAAAAGGCCAACCCAGATGGCTGCTAAAGCACCCCCAGAATAACAGAGTGGTCAATTACAGGGCAAGCCTATTGAGAAACTGCCTACATTGTCTTTCTCTCCAGAAGCCTATTTTGCAAACCTGCTTCTCATGCTTTATACATGGTTGGTATGATTGTTTCTGAAGAGCATTTTAATGATTTGGTCAAAATCCTCATTGTCTGGAGTTCTGTTGTGACTCAGCAGTAACGAACCCAACTAGTATCCATGAGGACACAGGTTCAATCCCTGGGCTCACTCAGTTGGTGGGTTAAGGACCCAGCGTTGCCCTGAGCCGTGGCGGAGGTCACAGTAACAGCTTAGATCTGGCATTGCTGTGGCTGTGGCATAGGCTGGCAGCTATAGCTCCAATGTGGCCCCTAGCCTGGGAACTCTTTTTAGGACAGGTGTGGTCCTAAAAAAAACAAAAACAAAAACCTTTAACAGAGTTACCTTAAAAGATATCATAAAATTGTCATCTGAAGAGGCAGTCAAAGATTATGAAGCCAAAGGTTGTATTTTTTTCCTCTTTCTCTCCTCTTTTTTCAGGCTTAACCCCTTGAGCCACAATGGGAACTTCCCAAAGACTGTATTTTTGATGCTGGTATTTGTCAGCTTTCTCAAATTTGTAATTCATTATGATTCTTTTCACATTTTAAATAAATGTTCTTTTGCACATAAAAAATAAAATACTCACTATTTCTTCCTACATCCAGCCGTCCAATGGATACAACTATTCCAGGTTAAATAATCTCTTTCCTCCACCCTCCTGCGTTGTGCCCTTAACGCCATGTTTCTGGTATAGGGATCTCTCATCAATGACTCCAGTAGCAACTAGCCTTCCTGCCTCTCATCTTTCAACTTTTTAGGGCAGATGCTACACCACAGTCAGAGCTGTCAATTTTAAAAGACAAATCTGATTCCATTACTGCTCTACTTAATGCTTTCTATTGCTCTTAAGGTTCAGTCTAATGACTCACGGATCCTTCAAGATCCAAGCTGTACCTACATCTCCAGTCCCCCCACCCCCACTCCCTCTGCCCCAGCAAACACACCCTATCTGCTATTCCATGATTCAGCTACAGTGAACTTTTTTTTTTTTTTTCATGAAGAGACTTTACTTTTTGGAGCAGTTTTAGGTTCACAAAAAATTGAGGAGAGGAGTACTGAGAGTTCCCATTCAGTCCCCTGACCATCATGCCAAACACTGGGTTTCCCTCATTAGTAACACTGAGCAGTAGTTGGCACATTTTTACAGCTGATGAGCCAATACTGATATTTTTTATTCACGAGTCCATAGTTTATATTAGGGTTCACACTTTGTGATTTATATTCTATGAGTTTTGACAAACGTATCTACCATTAAATTATTATACAGAATAAATTCACTAACCTAAAAAATCCCCTGTGCTCTACCTATTTATTCCTCCCTCCCCTTGAGACCTGGCCACCACTGGTCTTTTGTGTCCCCATGGTTTTGCTTCTTCCAGAATGTCATACAGTTGGATCATGCAATGTGTAGCCTTTTCAGTTTGCCTTGTATCACTTAGTATTACATATTTAAGATTTCTCCACATCTTTTCCAGGCTTAGTAGCTCATTTCTTTTTATTGAAGAGTAATACTCCAGGGTATGGATGTACTACAGCGTACTTAATTCATTCGCCACTGAAGACATCTGAGTCCCTTTTAATTTTTGGTGATTATGAATAAAGTTGCTATAAACTTTCACATGCAGGCTTTCATCTGTAGATGTATTTCCAACCACTGCATGTCCTTCAATTCCTCCAATGTCTTTTACTGGTGTCTCATCTCTGGTCCTCCAAACATGCTGTCTTGACACCCTAGAGAATCATTTCCAACCTGGGTAACTCCTATCTACTCACCAGGTTGCAGTCTAGAAATCAGTTCCCCCAGGAAGGGTCCTTCCCACCTCTTAGTAGGTTAGCTGTGTCTCCCATGTGCTTCTATATTCTATTTTACCCCTAGTATGCACGTATTGTCCTGAACAGAAAATGTCAATTTAGTTCTCTGTACCCTGCACTAGAATCTAGGCTCAGCTGAGGTCGGTGGCCAGATGGGCCTTGATCATCATTGCATCACAGCCATGCAGTACAGCCCCAAACACATAGAAGATGCTTAATAAATACTTATTAAATAAATAGCCACTGGATCCTTGGGTTGCACTGCCTAATATCATAGCATGTAATTCCATATAATTGATGTATATGAATTTAAATTACACATGGAAGTAATATATAGTAATATATTATACATAACAGTAAATATGTAATTATATTATATACTAATAATTAATAATTTAAATATATAATTATATATTATCTTACTATATACTACTACATATATAATTATATATTATGGTAATATATTACTTATGCATATAATACTCATATATATGATCTTTACATATACTACATAGGAGTAAATTTATATAAATTATATTATATTATACAGGAGTATTATGTATAAATATAAAATCAGAGTATTTGATGTTGTTTGGTGACTATTCTGAAGTCATCATGACCTTTACTTCTTTTATTTTTCTTCCATAAATCCAGAGCCTTGGAACACATCAGGGATTCAATAATGTTGCTGAACTAACCAAGCGTTTGGTATTTCTCTATTTCATAACAAAAACAACCCTGAATGTCAGCTTCTCCTTAGACTCTTTCATCCAGTGAACGTTTTTATTGTCTCTGATCACCATCCTAAACCCAGAGATGCTCACATCTAGGAAGAGCCCCACACTATGATTACAGTAATAGAGCTACTATCATTTCCTGAAGCACTAGAGTCAGGTATTGTGCTAGGCACCTTCTCGGGGACCCAGTACATGCTACTATACAGGAGTCCCCCCAGTCCACAGTTTTGCTTTCCACAATTTCAGTTACTCGAAGTTAGTCCAAAAATATTAAATGGGAAATTGCAGAAATAACTCATAAGTTTTAAATTGTGACCGTTCTGAGTAGCATGATGAAATCTTGCTCCACCCTGTTCTAACCCACCCAAGACATGAATCATCCCTTGTCCACCACATCCCGCTCCTTAGTCACCTAGTAGCCACCTTGGTTCTCAGATCAGACAGTCTTGGTATCCCGGTACTTATGTTCAAGTCACACTTATTTTACTTAATAATAGTCCTGAAGCAAAAAAAAAAAAAAAAAGCAATGCTGGAATTCCTGTCATGGCTCAGCAGAAACAAATTTGACTAGCATCCATGAGGATGCTGGTTCAGTCTCTGGCCTTGCTTTGTGGGTTATGGATCCGGCGTGGCTGTGAGTTGTGGGGTAGTTCGGAGATGCAGCTCAAATCTCATGTTGCTCTGGCTGTGGTGTAGGCCGTTGGCTACAGCTCAGATTCCACCCTTAGTCTGGGAACCTCTATAGGCCACAGGTGGGGTCCTAAAAAAAAAGACAAAAAAAAAAAAAAAAAAAGCAATGCTGACAATTCAGATATGCCAAAGAGAAGCCATGATGTGCTTCCTTTAAGTGAAAAGGTGAAAGTTCTTAACAAGGAAAGAAGAAAAAACTCTGTGGTGAGGTTGCTAAAACCTATGGGTAAGAATGGATCTTCTGTCTGGGAAATTGTGAAAGAAAAGGAAATTCACGCTAGTGTTCCGGTTATACCTCAAACTGCAAAAGTTATAGCCACAGTGTGTGATAAGTCCTGAGTTAAGGTGGAGACGACACTACATTTGCACAATAAGATATTTTGAGAGAGACACACACATAAAGAAAAGTCACATGGGGGAGTTCCCGTCGTGGCGCAGTGGTTAACGAATCCGACTAGGAACCATGAGGTTGCGGGTTCGGTCCCTGCCCTTGCTCAGTGGGTTAACGATCTGGCATTGCCATGAGCTGTGGTGTAGGTTGCAGACGTGGCTCGGATCCCGAGTTGCTGTGGCTCTGGCAGAGGCTGGCAGCTACAGCTCCGATTCGACCCCTAGCCTGGGAACCTCCATATGCCGCGGGAGCGGCCCAAGAAATAGCAACAAAAAGACAAAAAAAAAAAAAAAAAAAAAAAAAAGAAAAGTCACATGGTAGAACACTCTAGAATATATGTCAGCAGGTGTATGACTATCACCAACACAGCCGCACATACTTGTGGTATAAGCCTATCTATGCATGGAGAGAGGACATGAATCATACATAGATATGCCTCGGCTCTCCACTAAGCAAACTCAGATACTGAACTTGTGCTTTTTGTATTTGTTGGGTAAGACTATTGCCATAATGGGGGCCTTTTTTTTTTTTTTTCTTGGCCATGCCCATGGCAGGCAAAAGTTCGGGTTAGGTATGGAACCCACACTACAGCAGTGACAGTGCTAGGTCCTTAACCTGCTGAGCCACCAGGGAACTCCAAGGGCCATTTTAAAACGAAAGCACTTGGGCTTTTCACTGATTTGTTTGCACCGTGAACCAAAGAGCAGGACTCAATTCTTCCAGTTCTACCCCAGACCAGTGGTTCTTATTTGGTCTGCCACAGCACACTCAAACATTCTTAAGTAGGCTGCCAGATTCCATCAATGTATATAAAGCTCAGTTTTGTTATAATTAAAGATATACCCTGTAACAACAAGGACTGTGGGTGGGAATGTGGTGCTGCATCTATTGTTAGCTATGTGTCGCGCAGGGCACTTTCTCCAAGTCAGAGATCCAAGGTACAGCACAACAACAAAGCAACATCAAAGAAGTTCCAATGCTTCTTGAAATATGGGTGAACTTGTTCAGGGCAGGAGGACACCAGTTCTGTTTGAACAGGGACCCAAGGCTAAAGGACTGCCTGGGGAATAGCATGGCCACTGTGTGTGTGTTTTTATTGGAATTTGTGACATGGTGAGATAACCTAGTATTGATTATACCTAAATGAGGGCTGACTTAAAATTCCTTAATGTCATCTCTCCAAATTTTGTTAAAATACGTCACAAACACAAAAGAAGCAGAAAATTACTGCTTTAACCTAATAGGCATTATTTTTTAAAATTATTGAAACTTTTATTTAAGCAACCTGAGTGATATTTAAATATAAATTCAACTTCTTGGAGTTCCCGTCATGGCACAGTGGAAATTAATCTGACCAGGAACCATGAGGTTGCAGGTTCAATCCCTGGCCTCACTCAGTGGATTAAGGATCCGGGTTGCTGTGGCTCTGGCATAGGCAAGCAGCTACAGTTCTGATTAGACCCCTGGCCTGGGAACCTCCATGTGCCGCAGATGTGGCCCTAAAAAGACAAAAAATAAAAATTAAAAAAAAAATAAATTCCTGTGTGGCACTGGGAACTATGTCTAGTCACTTATGATGGAACATGATAATCTGAGAAAATAGAATGTGTACATGTATGGGTAACTGGGTCACCATGCTGTACAGTAGACCAAAAAAAAAAATTGTATTGGGGAAATAACTGTTAAAAAATAATTAAACAAGAAAAGAATTCAACTTCTTGGATTATAAATGGAAAAGAATAGGCAATTCTTTATGCTTCTCTGGAATGAGTATTTTGGATTCAAGCCACCTGGATTTGCCTCTCTTTTGACCATTTTACATTGAGAATTGGTTTGTTTTTGTTTGATTTTTTTTTGTCTTTTTAGGGCTTCACTCGAGGTACATGGAGGTTCCCAGGCTAGGGATTGAATTGGAGATGTAGCTGCCAGCCTACACCACAGCCACAGCAATGCGGGACCCGAGCCACATTTGCACCCTATACCACAGCTCATGGCAACGCCTGATCCTTAGCCCACTGAGCGAGGCCAGGGATTGAACCTTCGTCCTCATGGATACTAGTCAGGTTTGCTAACCACTGAGCCATGAAGGGCACTCCTGAGCATTGGTTTTATCTCACTCATCCCTTTGTGTTGTTGTGAAGGTTATACGACACAATGTATAGAAAGCATTTTGCACCACACCAGACACACAGTAAAACTTTAGGATTTTTCTTTTCTATGTTTGGAGATAGGGTCCGGTCCATGCTGTTTCCCGGGCCCTTGTGGAATCCTTGCGAGTGGACTGGGTTACTAGTACCACATACTGAGGTCTTGCGAAGGTATCTTACAAGAATGGAAATGTCTACAAGATTTCATGTTAGGGTCAGGAAGGAAAACCGAGAATTCTTCACAGTGCATTCACCAGGCTTCCCAGAGTGGTTGTGTTTTAGACTAGAGAAAACTGCAGAGTGCCAGTGTTCTATCCGAACCACTTGCACGCACATCTAGAACTCACACCAAAAGAATAAACTTCTCCTATGTGGTCCCTGGTCCTTTCATCAATAACTCTAGCTTCAGACCTGTCAGACTCGATTGGTCTGGCTGTGAGTAGAGCTTTGCAGGCAAGCTAGGTCTGGTTCCAGCACCAATAAATCACTGATGAGCACGAGGAAAGTCAGGTTTCTTCCCAGAGCCTCGTCTCAAATCATCTCTTAGCACGTGCCCCCAAAATGGCATCTTTTCGCTGACAG
Organism: Sus scrofa; assembly: GCF_054392235.1. Classification (NCBI taxonomy): domain Eukaryota; kingdom Metazoa; phylum Chordata; class Mammalia; order Artiodactyla; family Suidae; genus Sus; species Sus scrofa. Next base: position 24,904,729 of record NC_139393.1, on the reverse strand, counting down.
CCAAAACAAGAAGAATGCATCAGAAAACCAATTGGCCTTTGACCTGCACCTAGGGATGAAATTTCTGCCTCTAATGACGTTCCTCTGAAGTTTGGGGAAGAAAATAAATGTAAACAGAAAATACAATAACATAAAGGTTGGCCATGCAAGAGAATTCCTTCTCCGCTATCTTCAAATAGCTCAGTGAGCCCTGGCTGCATGCTCACCATTCAGAGCAGAAAAACCGTAGATTGCAACTTCTTCAGGTTCAGTGCTTCTGGCTTCTTACCTTGTGTTTACTGGGGCAGAAGAGAACGTAAGAGGCTGGGCAGCTGCCTCCGTTCGACAAATGTTTATACAGACTGTATCAGGACTAGGCATGTTGGGTGATCACTGGCGGTTTCCAACCCCCAGAAAGTCTTTTCCTGCTTTTGACCAGCCTCCTCTCTTTCCATTAACAATAACGAGCTTAAAGAGAGTGCTTCTAACATAACTAAATTATGTGAGGAAAATACGCCCTCAAGACAAATATGTTAAAATCATAAGGCAATTAAAATGGTAGACAATGGAGTTCCCATCGTGGTGCAGTGGAAACGAATCCAACTAGGAACCATGAGGTTTCAGGTTTGATCCCTGGCTTCACTCAGTGGGTTAAGGATGCGGCGTTGCCATGAGATGTGGTGTAGGTCACAGACGCGGCTTGGATCTGGCATTGCTGTGGTTGTGGCGTAGGCCGGCAGCTGCAGCTCTGATTAGACCCCTAGCCTGGGAACCTCCATATGCCGCAGGAGTGGCCCTAAAAAGATGAAAGACAAAAAAAAAAAAAATAGGCAAGATCCAGGTGGCAATTATCTCACTGGATATGCTCCTATTCATGAAAGTTGTCACTGTGGTTGAGTGCTGACTTCGAAAAGGCTGTGTAAGTCAGGAAGCTGGGGAGAGGGCGAGGCCAGACATCATGTAAGCTCACCCAGGATAGGAGGAGCCGAAGAATATCCCTTGGATGGCAGTCTCTCATGTCCCAAGAACTGTCCCTTTCAGAAAGTGACCATCTTCTATTGGTGGACCATGGGCTTCTTGTCTGAAAATCCTGCTTGCTGCCCACTCCTGCTTATCCTAACCCCCTGCCAACCAGATCATGTCCCTGAACACAAGCCCCACACCTGTCCCATGAATTCTCTGGCCTGGAGGTTGGCTTTAGCAGAAAGAACCCAATGTGATGTAAAACCTGGATTTGAGTTTGACTTCTATGACTCCCCATCTGAATGACCTAAAGTAATCGCGGTGCTTATTTCTTTTCTTTTCTTTACTTTTGTTTTTTCTCTCTCTCTTTTTTTTTTGTTGCTGGCACTTGCAAGTTCCCGAGTTAGGAATTGTACCTGCATCACAGCAGTGACTTGAGCCACAGGAATGACAATGCCAGATCCTTAGATCCTTAACTGGCTGAGCCACCAGGGAACGCCTAGTTTTTTGTTTTTGTTTTTCCTTTTTTTTTGCTTTTCAGCGCCATACCTGCAGCATATGGAAGTTCCCAGGCTAGGGGTTGAATTGGAGCTACAGCTGCTGGCCTACAACAAAGCCATAGCAACTTGGGATCCGAGCCGCATCTGCGACCTACACCACAGCTCACAGTAACTCCTGATCCTTAATCCACTGAGCGGGGCTAGGGATCGAACCTGCATCCTCACGGATTTTTTTTTCCTAGTTGTTTATTTCTCAACCTGCAAAATGGGGACCGATTTTGTTCTGCCCAGCTCATGAGGTTATGAGAAGTAAGGGAAACTATGGCTTTTATGTGTTTTGGGGATGATAAAAGATGTGGGATGGAAGAGATGATGGAGATGCTGAGCTACGGGGACTGTGTGCTGCAGCAGCCTTCAGTGGAAATCAGAGGGTGGATGTGGGACACTTTTGTGCCTCTGCCTCTTCATTTCTGTAGCAGAGAATGACCAGTTTTTCATCAAACTGTTTTTCTTGTTCTCCTGGGCACGGAGCTAGACGGAATTTCCCATCCTCCTTTACTCTTAGATAGAGTTATCTATAAATTTTTGCCAGTGGAATGTGGATGGAAGGCAGGGATGCTACTTCCAGGATTGACTCTTAAATGTTTTTCAGCATGATCCTCAGTTCATGGTGCTCTTAGAGTCTTAGGATATTTTTTTGTGCTACTTTTTGGCCAAAGAAATATCTAGCAGTTCTGGTTATAAAATGGTTAGGTTTAAAAAAGTTAATAAGTATGTATATCCTAATAACATCATGATATTGAAAAAAAATAGGGCTCATGAATTAAAAGCCAAATAACACTTTAATTTTCTTCTTCAATAACCATAGCTACTTACTAACGGGATATATAGACCTGTTTGGGCACTGCATGACTTCTTAAACCTGGGAATCAGATTGGACATAGCTACCCTCATTTCCTATTGCATATAGATTTCCACAAGGTACCTGGCTTTTATAACAGCAATGCTGAGAATCTAGATTCAAAAACATATAGCATTATCCAGGGATATGAGCATCACAGTGGTGTAAGATGGTCCTCCCTCCCTAACTTTTTGGCTATGTCCCTGGCATACAGAAGTTCACAGGCCAGGCCACTGCATTAACAGAACCAGAGCAGTGACAATGCCAGATCTTGACCTGGGAACTCCACATTCCTCCTTTTTATCCGCCCCAACTTTAACAGTAAAACAGGCATCCATCCATAAACCAAAGCATCTCTGTGGGTGTGTGGGATCTAGCATCAAATGCCCAGGGACCTGAGAGGAATCCCACCCACCTGTGTACCCAGTAATAGGCAGACAGACCTTGGAATGGGCTGTGGAACCGGGGAGCCAGAAAGCCTGCCCAGACCCCTGTTGTTGCAATCAGTAAAAAACCTGAAGAGTGCTGACTTGGGCATTTACACGGGCAGGAGACAGAATTTGCAGAAGCTCAGCCATCTGGAAGGCAGATTCCAGCAATATATTGGAGAAAAAAAATATATACATCTTTCATCACAGTGGAGGTGGTGGTAAAATAAAGTTTCCCAGCCACTCCCCTCCTCCAAAGAAAACACTGCACAAGGTTTGATTTATGCTGTGGTGGTGACCTCGCCCTCAAGGGAAAAGCATAACAGTGAGTGAGTGTCTTGCTACCCCAGTTGTGCTGGTCATGGCTGGAGAAACCCATTTCTCTCCAGCAGCACCCAGAGTACTGAGGCAGTAACTCCATGACTAAGAGGAGGGAGGAGATTAGGAAAGAAGCAGATAAGGGGCATTGTTCCTACTCACTGTGGTCAGCAGGAAGTCCACCCATGAGCCTCTGGATTACCACACATGGGGATCTCCCTACCAGGTCTGTGGGCATCCCCCAATACCCTGAGTGCTAAACCCACACCTCCTCCAATTCTGTGGCTGGCTCCTTGTGTATGCACCCATGTGTGGTGGTGAGAGCTCTGGTAGACGGGGTGTATGCTCAGAAAACAGGGCACAGTCTGTGGGCAATGGTGAAACCACATACTTGGGCCATAGTGCCATCTTCTGGAAAACAAAAAGAGGATTCCAGTAGCCAGCTTGGTGCCTTATAAGAACCAGAGAAAACGTGAAAGCTTAAGAATCCTGCCACAAGAGGGAACAAGAAGAGTGAAGCAGCTGTATTCATACCAAGAGAGATAAAACCCCAGATAATAACAAGACCACCAAACACCATACCTATTCTGAAGGCAACTGGAAAAGATACAGATATGTCTGTTTCTTCAAATGCAAAAGAAACAATGCAAAACTACAAGGAGGTGAAAAATCAAGGAAATACACTATTACAAAAAGAAAATAATAGTTTTTCAATAGCTGAACTCAAAGACACTTAACTTTGTGATCTAGCTGATAAAGAATTCAAAATATCTGTTTTGAAGAAACTCAATGAGTTACAAAAAACTCAGAAAGAAAAATCAATGAAATTTAAAAAAACAATTGAAATGAGATTTTTTTCCCCAAAGGCATAGAAATTATACAAAAGAAACAGAGTTTCTGGAGTGGAAGAACTCACTGAGTGAAATGGTCCAGTTAGAGAAGAACAAAGGAAAAAGAGTGGGAAAAAAAGTGAAAAAAAAGAGTGAAAAAAAAGAGTGAAAGAAGAGATATTACAATGAATACTGCAGAAAGGCACAAGACCATAAGACAGTACTAGAAACACTTATATGCCAACAAATTGGATAACCTAGAAGAAATCAGTAAATTCCTAGAAATATATGATCTGCCAAAACCAAATCAGGAATAAACAGAAACTCTGAATATATGAATAACGAATAATGAGATTGAATCAGTAATCAAAAACCTAACCTAAGTCTGTGTTATTTACCAACGGCTTCACTGGTAAATTCTACCAATAGTCAAAAAAGAATTAATATCAATCCTTCTCAAACTATTCCAAAAAACTGAAGATGAAACTCAAACTCATTTTAAAAGGTCAGCATCATCCTGATACTAAAGCGAGGTAAGGAAACTACAAGAAAAGAAAACTATAGCCCAATATTCCTGATAAATATAGATGCAAAAATTCTCCACAAAATATTAGCAAACCAAATTCAACACCACATTAAAAAAAAATCATATACCAAGTTGTATTTATCTTTGGGATGTAAGGATGGCTCAACATATGCAAATCAACAACTATGATACACCATATTAGTAGAATGATAGATTAAAAGTATATGATTATCTCAATAGGTGGAGAAAAAGCATCTGATAAAACACACATTCTTTCATAATTAAAACTCCCTAAAATTCAGTATAGAAGGAAGATACTTCAACATTATAGAGACTATATATTACGAACTCCTAGCTAACATACTCAGCAGTGAAAAATGGGAATTTTCATTAAAATCAGGAATAAGACAAGGGTGCCCATTCTTGTCACTCTTATTTAACATAGTACTAGAAGTCCTAGATAGAGCATTAGGCAGGACAAAGAAATAAAAGACATCCAAGTCAGAAAAGAAGAAGTAAAATTGCTGTTATTTATAGATAATGTGATCTTCTACAAAGAAAATGTTAAAGACTCAACCAAAACCTGTTGGAATTAACCATAAATTCAGTAAAGAAACAGGATATAAAAGCAACATAAAAAGTCATTTTTGTTCTATATACTGGCCATAAAATATCTGAAAAAGAAATAAAACTATCCCATTTACAATAGCATTAAAAAAGATAAAATACTTAGGAATAAATTTAACCAAAGAGGGGAAAGATTTATACAATAAAAACTACAAGATGATGAAAGAAACTGAAGAAAACATACACAAATGGAAAGATACCTGGTGTATATGAATTGGATGAATTAATATTGTTAAAATGTCCCTACTACCCAAAGCCATCTAGTGATTCAGTGAAATCTCTATCAAAATTCCAACGACATTCATTTTTTACAGAAATAGAAAAAAAATCTTAAAATTTGTATGGAATCATGAAGACTCCAAATAGCCAAAACAATTATGAGAAAGAAGCAAAAGGCTGGAGCATCATACTTCCAGATTTGGAACTATACTACAAAGCTATAGTAGTTAAAAACAGTATGGTACAAGTAAAAATAGATACATACACTAATGGCACAGAACTGAGCACCCAGAAATAAACCCCTGCAGGTATGGCTAACTAATATTTGATAAGGGAACCAAGAACATTGAATAAGGAAAGGATAATCTCTTCAATAAGTTGTATTGGGAAAACTAGAGAGCAACATGGAGGAAAAATAAAATCGAACCCCTATATCACTCCACGCACAAAAACTAACTGGAAATGAACTAAAGACTTAAACATAAGATCTGATACTCTAAAACTCCCAGAAGAAAACTTAGGGAAGAAATTCCTTGACATTGGATTGGGCAATAATTTCTTGGATATGATACCAAAAGTAGGCAACCCATGCAAAAATCAATAACTGGGACTACCTCAAACTGAAAAGCTTCTGCAGGGCAAAAGAAACAACAAGAAATGAAAAGGCAACCTACAGAATGGGAGAAAATATTTGCAAGCCATGTATCAGATAAACGGTTAATATAAAAATACAAAGAATTCATACAACTCGAGATGAACAAAGCAACCCGATAAAAAAAATATGCGGGGGCCTAAATGGACATTTTTTTCAAATAGGACATCTAAATGGCCAACAAGGACATGAAAAGATGCTAAACATCACTAATCACCAGTGAAAGGCGAATCAAAACCACAATGAGATATCATCTCACACCTGATAGAATGTCTATCATCAAGAAGACAAGAGAGAAAAGGTCTTGGTAAGTATGTGGAAATTCGTGAATCCTTGTACCCTGTTGGTGGAAATGTAAATTGGTGCAGTTACTATGGAAAACAGCATGGAGTCTCCCTAAAAGTTGCAAAATAGAACTACCACATGGCTCAGCAACTCCAGTCTGGGTTATATATCCAAAGGAAATGAAAACAGGATTTCACAGAGATCTAAGTTCTCCCGTGTTTACTGTAGCATTATTCACGATAGCCAAGATACAGACAGAACCTAAGTGACCATCAGTGGATGAATGGATAAAGAAGATATGATGGATAATGATATGTACACATATAGGAATATTATTCAGCCACCGGACAGAAGGAAATCCTGCCACTTGCACCAACATGGAAAAACCTTGAGGATGTCAGGCTAAGTGAGATAAATCAAAGAAAGCTAAATATTCTATGATTTCACTTATATGTGGAATCTAAAAAAGCCAAACTTGGAAAAACAGAGAGTAGAATATGTTTACCATCTGCCAGGATGGTGATGGTGGTGGAACCTAGGAAGGTGTTGTCTAAGGGTATCAACTGGGAACTAGTAGATAAATAATTCCTAGAGAGCTAAAGCACAGCACAGTGATTATAGTCACATTACTGCATTATAAACTTCAAAGTTCCTAAGAGACTGGATCTTATAAAAACAAAAATGATATGCTAGAGGTCTTAGCTAATGTTACGGTGATAATTCATATTGCAATATGTAAATGTACCAAGTCAGTACACTGTACAGCTTAAATTGTCAATTATATTTCAATAAAAATTAATACAACACATTATTTTAAATTTTTAAAATTTTTGCTTTTTTATGGCCATACCTGAGGCATATGGAGGTTTCCAGGTGAGGGTTCAAACTAGAGCCACAACTGCCGGCCTACACCACAGCCACAGCAACGCAGGATCCGAACCCCACCTGTGATTTATACCACAGCTCACAGCAACACCGGACCCTAAACCCACCGAGCGAGGCCAGGGATCGAACCTCCATCCTCATGGATACTAGTTGGGTTCATCACCTGCTGAACCACAATGGGAACTCTTAGAGCATTTTTGTAATGAGTGAAGCATGATCTAATGATGAAACTGAATTGATTTGAGCTAGGAGTTTTTGCAGTGTCCAAAAAATGCTAAATACAGCTGAGTTTCACTAAAATGTTTCAGTAGCTTGTGGCACCCCTCTGAATTTATCGCAGCATCCCAGGGCATGGTGGTGCACCATTTGGAAATGATGACTCTCCTGTTTTTCTCCATCTACTAGATGGATGGAGAGAAATTTACAGATTTAGAAGATGGGACAACAAGATCAAGGCTGAATCCCTGAGTCTTCATCTAAGAAGAGGCATTCAGGAAAAAAACTTAACAAGAAATTCTTGTTTCAGCTGGTAGCAAGATGAGATAGAAATTCTTTTTTGACATGCCACTGATGTTTGAGGATTGTTAGTAACAGCAGTTGGTAAAATGTTGACTCATACAATCTCATCTTCAAAACCATGAAATACCACAAGGGCTACTTTTGTAAATCCAAGCTTTGCTTCACACTGGATGGCCCTCTCCCATTGGGAATGAACATTACACTATGTGGTCTCCTTCCTGGTGACCTGGTTTATCTCTAATGTCCTGGGGATGTCAGACAATACTCTGAGGAAAGGAGGTGTTTCTCTAGAGACAGGTGTTCTCTGAGTCAACACAAGTAAGCAAGCATACTCCCCCATGACCATATTGTCAATCAAAATGCAAGTGTTCTTGGGAGATGCTTGTTTTCCAAGAGAAAAAAGTATTGTTACTTCACACTGTTTTCCATTTCCCCACTTGTAACAGATAAAGTGGAATAACCCATATTCTTATTCTACAGAGCATATCATATATTCAGTAGACGTTTTGCCCCAGTGATGTTTTACTGACTGGTGTTCCTACCCTTGAATGAGCTATGCTGCATGGAAAAGGGGACTATGCAGATGTAACTAAGTTACTAATCAACGGACCTTAAGATGGAAAATTACCCTGAATTCTCTAGTTTGGCCCAATGTAGTCACATGAGCCCTTGAAAACAGAGCGCCCCCCTCCCCAAGCTCAGGACCGAAGAAGTCAGAGAGATATGAAGCACAAGAAGTTGATGTGCTGATGAAGGGATCCGTGTGGAAAGTGTGAGAAGGAACTGAATTCTGCCAACAACCAGTGAGCTTGGAAAAGGACCCTGAGCCCTAAATGTGAACCACAACCTAGTCAAGCCCTTGATTTCAGCCTCATGAGAACATGAGCAGAGAATCCAGCCATGCTGGGCAGAACTTCTCATCTACAGACACCAAGGTAGTAGTTTTAAAGCACTAAGTTTGTGGTGAAGTAGTTTTAAAGCACTAAGTTTGTAGCCTCATAAGTGAGGCTACATCAGCAAGAGGAAACTAAGAGACACCATGAAGTTCTTTGGGATCAGAGATTACAGCCTCATGTTAAAGGTCCCATTGACATTTATTGAGTAATTACTGTGTACCCTACACCAAATGCTTCCCATGTTTTCTTTTGTTTAATAGTCATAATTACCTTGTAAATAATAATTTACCTTTTACTTAAGAAATGGAGGTTCTGAGAATCCAGATGAGATTTTTTTTTTTTTTCAAATTTCCACCACTGGCATTTGTGAAATTTGAGCCCAGATATTCTGACTATAGGCTCAGGGCTGTTTACTGCACTGGGCCTAATCCTGGATCCATGGGGGGACCTAAATATTAGTTGACAGTCATGAAGATGAATAGAAGTTTGCAAAAAAAGGAAGTCTGGAATTTTTATTTTAATGAAGCATGGTAAATGCACTAGACCAAAGACGCTGAGGTTCTTCAGCTTATTTGAAAAATTTGGCTCTTTGTCAGCATCCAGAAGCTGAGGAAAAACCAGAATTCTTACTTCTCAGTGGCTGACTTCCAATGGTTATTTCCATGGTAACATATTAGAGCTGCAAGAACAAATGTCTTAATATCATCACTACCTAATGGCTGGAAATTCCCATGTTTCAATCTAGTGAATATCCATTTTCAAGGGGACAAGAGAGGAGAATTGGAATCATGGACTTAAAAGGAAATGAACTTATTTCATCTCAGTGGTCTCTTGCTGGCCAAGAATGGGAATCATTGCTTTCTAAGTACCATTTAATTTTAGGTAAAGAATAAGAAGGAAAGATGTCTGTGAACTCTGTTTCAGAGGATAATTAGCAGGAATCACCTGCTTCTTTGTTATTATCAGTCATTGTTATCGGTTGACATTATTTGCTTATTGCTGTGTTGATGAAAAAAATCAGTTGATCTAAGAAAGAAATGGAAACTTTTATTCAAGCCAAATTTAAGAATTATAACTTAGGAAGAGCATCTCAGAAAGCTCTAAGAACTGTCCCATCCACCTGAAATCAAGGGGCAATTATATAAGTTTTTTGAGACAGAGGACTATACATTAAATGGCGTATTATTGACAGTTTACACAATTCTGATCGAAGCATCACTGTGGCCCCTTACGAGATCAAGAAGGAATGCTATCTTTTAAGGAGTTGTCTTGTTGATGCTGGGAGAAGGTTGCTCTTTATGGTTGAGCAGGTATTTCTGCCAATGGTGGGGGTTTGGTCAATGCATAATGAAGATACACATGTGCAGGAGGAAAGAGAGAGCCAAAGGGCAGAGAAAATTTTTTATGTTTAAAATTTTTCTTGTCTTGCTATACAAGATCAATTTCATTTCACAGCTATCAATACCAAAGATCAATTTATGTGCTCCGGACATTAGACACTATAGAAGTTAAAAAAAAAAAAAAAAAAGGAATGATTACCATTGGCCAAAGAGATCAAAGACAACTTCAAGGAGTAGGAGAATAACAGGTTTCTCTGTCAACAGTCTTATGAATATCACCAAGGACACATTCAAGCAGGTTCTGTACCCCCTGTGGTTGCTCCTTTTCCATAGAGGGTTAGATGTTTCTCTAGCCACAATAGGAGGGCTAATCAGACAATAAGTCTCCAAGGCTTTAGATGCTACAAATTGACTTTCTCTTAGGAAGGTTTGTAAACAAATACTGTGTCATTATAAGACCATTACAACATCTTGGGTGGGCTTTGGCTTTCTGCCCAGAGTTTGGAGGATGAGACAATCAGCATGTGTGATTAAACCTCTGTGGTCCCTGGGTTCATGAGACTGTTGAAGCTTTTGTTACATCCATCAGCCACCAACAACTCTGGGGTACCCACTGTGTGCAGGGTACTAAGCACTGTGGGAAGCAGCAGAGCAGAGAAGACAGTACCCCATGCTCTTAAGAACTGAAGTTCCTGGGGCAGTGAGGAGCACACACATGAAAACAAATAAGAAAAGGAGAGAAACAACCATTCCATCACACTGAAACAAACTCCAAACCACATTTTCCTGACATAGTTAGTTGTTGTCAGGTTAGTTCAAGGGACTGGGTGATCAGAGTTAGGTGGAATTAGAAGAGAATGAGATGGAAGTGCAAAGATTTGGGGGGAGGGGGTAAAAGGAGAAGCAGCAGTATTTACAGAAGAAGCAGAGATTACTATGGGGGCTTGGGGGTGAAAACAAGAGGTGAGAATGGAAGAGGCCAATGAGAGTTGCTTAGATTAAGCACCATGAGCCCAACCATGCAGGTGAAGACAGTTGAGTGTCATGGCGAGGGTCAGTTATGGAGTCTAGTATCTTGAAGTTCAAGATTGAAAGTTTTCATTTGCTTTGAAGAAACTAGGATTTTCTAAAGGTTTCTGAGAAAGGGCCAGATGTCATAGAACAAAGCCAAGGATGGAAGCAGAAGACACACGAGACACAATTTTCTGGGTCACCCAGTGGATCCCATATGAGTTCCAGCTGGAACTACCATGCCTCATCCTTTCTCTAAACATTTATAGTTCTTAGAAATTATGTCATGGGATCTATCACTTGAGCATCCACTTGTTTAGCCTGTTCGTATTATACGAAATCAATGTTAGGGCTGTGGCTAACACATATGTTATGCAACTCAGTAACTGTTACCATCAAAGAAGTATTTTTCTATAGGTAATAAAAGGCTATGCAGTGACTTTTGAGGTTAAACTCACCTGTGGGTGAGCACCATTTGCCTTGGATAAGAATGTCAGTTTCCCAGGACTGAGGTTATCCATTAACCGGCATGCTGGAGCAAAATGATGCTACTGGGATTTTGTTATTATTTTGCTTAACACTAACATTTTAAAAATTAGGTATGGCTTTTGCTATCTTCTCTTGTTCTTGATTGCCATTCTACTTGAGAAGAGTAAGTTTCCAGAACCAGGATTTCTTGGTCTTATCGTGTGTGTGTGTGTGTGTGTGTGTGTGTGTGTGTGTGTGTGTGTGTGTGTGTGTGTGTGTGTGTGTGTGTGTTTAGGGCTACACCCACGGCATTTTGGAAGTTCCCAGGCTAGGGGTCAAATCGGAGCTGTAGCCACCAGCCTCATGACAACACCGGATCCTTAACCCACCGAGCAAGGCCAGGGATCAAACCTGCATCCTCATGGATACTAGTTGGGTTGGTTACCACTGAGCCACAATGGAACTCTTGTCTATTATCTTGAGTCTCTTATGATGTTGATTGTTGATTTAACCAGAATAAGGCCTGGGTTAAAATAAATTATCCTAGGGAAGGGGGTTCTATTCTGTGAGCCTGGGTCAGACCCTGGGCAGAAAAGACAGGATGGAGGAGAGTAGAGGGGGTGTAGCAGGAGATGGTAACACTCCAGAAGATCTATGGGAAAACCTGAGATCTTCTCATTCTCCCTCCTTCTGCAGGTAGATTTGGGTCCTAAACTCTTTGGGTTGAAATACAAATAACCAATAAAAGTATGGAACAAGGCTCAGCCATACAAAGGACCCAATAAATGGAAATTCAAAAGACACTGAGTTAGTTTTGAAGGGTTTCTCATGAGAGGGATATGAGGAGGATGCTTGCCAAATGTTGACAGCTGTGTTTGATTTGAAATGTTAACTCAGTGTTGAACTCTCTAGGTATAGCTTGTAATCCACACTTCTGATTTTCTTTTTTTTAATGGCTGCATCCACAGCATATGGAAGTTCCCAGGCCAGGGACTGAATCCCACCCACAGCTGGGACTTATGCTGTAGCTGCAGCAACACTGGATCCTTTAACCCACTGCCCTGGGCTAGTATCAAACTTGTACCTCTGCAGCAACCCATCAGATTCTTAATCCACTGCACTGCAGCAGAAACTCCTAGATTTCAAATTTTTAACATGTTACAAACATTACCAATATAGATGTCTATATTGAAAAGCAGCATGATAGAACAAAATACAAAAAGCTGACTGCAGTGACTGCTTCTGTAACGCGCCTGAAATCAGGCACTCCTAAAATGACTCCTAATTAATGCTCCTACCGCCCATGATAAAAACAGTCAATACTCACCCCGCACCAAGCATCATACCAGGTCTTGACAGGTTATTATCTCATTTGATTTTCATCATAATTCTCTAACATGGGTTCTTTTACTTTGCCTCTTTTCCCAGAAGAGGAAGCTAAAATTTAGAGAAATTAAGGTTGGACCCTATGAAATTGCTAATATGCGACTGGTTTTAACTTTTGGCTATGGGAGTCTCATATGGTTCAATCTGATTAACATGTCCAAGGGTCACGGGTGGGGTGGGGAGATGGTGGAAATTATACATGGCATTTCACTCCATAGCCCCAGGGCCTTAACCACTAGGCAAAAGTGACTGCATTTAGCTAAACGAGGAAGGCGAGTGAGCCTGGGGTCAAGATGATAATGAAACTGATAATCAATTGAAGGCAAATCATTTCAGGACAGTTCAGAAAAAAATATTCATATGAAGTCTAGGGAAGCAACATGATTCACTGTGTGTTAGCAGCGGGGTTGAATTAAGCAGAGCTCTGACCACTCAGGTTCATATTTGCCACCAAATTGCTGAAGGTGACTTCCTCTCTAAATCTCATGTTATTCTGTTAAATGGATATGATAGCAGTGGTCACCCTGAAGGATGCTTTGGAAAGGATACATAAGCTGAAGGGACCAGGGGACAAGAGCCATTCAATATCTCCAGCAAAGAAAATCTAAACAGCAGCAGGCTGGGGCTGCTTCTAAGAGGTCAGCCTTGCTGTATGAGGGGGCCCCGGGCCAGGCTCCTCTCCCTATTTGGCAGGATGGATGAGCAGCCATTTTCCCTTTCTAGATTGTTCCTTCAGAGAGGGAGACTTACAGTGATTCAGGAGTTCTGACTCATTTCGATGAGCCAGCTTGTCGTTAACATAAATCAGATGAAGCTGAAAGCCCACCTCAGCATCACGAGGTCAAACACTGGCTGCTGTCACTGAAAATACCCCTGAGGCACTTGCTTTCAGAAGTGTTGTTATTAAGAAGAGGTTCACAGAAACGCTTGGGCAAAAAGGATCTTTGTACTTCCCACGGTGTAGGCAGCCAGGCTGCAGATGAAAATGATAACAATTCATTTTGAAATTTGCTCTTTAATTCTGATGGATCTTCTAAGCAAATGATTTTGAATCCAACAGCTGCTGGGTGAGCAGTACGTACTAGGATAAATCAATCCTCTGCTACCTCCAGGGTGGTGAATAATATGTCTTAGTTAGTGCAGTAAAGATTCCTAGATTCAAGATACAGAGCACCGGGCACGACTTGCATGTGACTGCAAATATTCAAATGAAATGTACGGCTCCTGCAAAGGCTGAGTAATAAATCATGCAGCAGGCAAGCACGTCCCCATTTGCATGGATTTCTGTTGAGTTGAAAGAAAAAGAAGCAAATGAGGGCCGGCATCATCAAAAGCCAACTGAGGATGTCAGGATGTCTGTTACTGTTTCTGACTTGACCTGATTTGGTCTTGCAAACGTGAGACCTGGCCTGGTCTCAGAAACATTTAAATACAGATTAATGTGGTCTCTGCCTAGGGAATAGCTTGCTGAGAAGCAGGTCATAGAGCATGCACCTCACTCCCACACTCATCCCCACCCCCCCAGGGTTAATCCTCCTGGCTCCAGGCAAGGAGAACATGGGCTTAACCATTCCCAGAGGGAAAGGGACGTGAAGTCCTGCCCTTCTCCTCCAAAACAGCATCTTGGAGTGGAGGAAACGATGGAAAGAGAAAATACATGTGCTCACTATTTGGAGGAGAAAATAAACAATGGGGCCAATGGGAAAAGGCGAAAAATCAGAGGGCAAGGAAAAGGAGGTGGAAGATTAAAGGGAAATTTTGCATGACATGGTAAGGCATTTATTTATTTATTTACCCTTGAAATCCCTCTAGATTCAATACTTAAGATGGAGCTCCCGTCGTGGCACAGTGGAAACAAATCTGACTAGTATCCATGAGGATGCAGGTTCACCCCTGGCCTGGCTCAGTGGGTTAAGGATCTGGCATTGCCGTGAGCTGTGGTGTAGGTCTAAGTTGCGGCTCGGATCTGGTGTTGGTGCTGTGGCTGTGGCGTAGGGCAGCAGCTGCTCCTCCAGTTCAACCCCTAGCCTGGGAACCTCCATATGCTTTGGGTGTGGCCCTAAAAAGACAAAAAAAAAGAAAGATTTTAAAAACTGTATCTAGCTATTCCTAGAAGGCCCATGGCCTATGAACAAAAGAATGCGCTTTTTAAATTTATTATTATTATTATTATTATTTGTCTTTTTTAGGGCTGTACCAGGCTAGGGGTCAAATTGGAGCTGTAGCTGCCAGCCTGTGCCACAGCCACAGCAACGCGGGATCCAAGCTACCGTCTGCGATCTACACCACAGCTCACGGCAATGCTGGATCCTTAACCCACTGAGCAAGGCCAGGGACTGAAACTGAATCTTCATGGATACTAGTCGGGTTCGTTAACTGCTGAGCCTCAACAGAACCCTGAGTGTGCTGTTTTTAGATCATCAGATTCCTTTACCCCGTCTCTGCCTGCTGCTGTTATTTATCAGAGACCAGAAGGAGGAGCTGAAGGATTGGGGGACCTGCCTCAAATCTAAAGATTCTGATGCAAAAGGAAAAAAGTGTAGGAATATGGAACAGAAATGACAAAAGGAATCACTGCATACCCTTTGAGTCTTTGGATATTTCTACAAGATTAATCCAGATGGTTGCAAACTTACAAAATATAGTATGTGTCATATGAAAAGCTAAAATATGATTTGTCTGTTTTGGAAACCTATTATTCCAAGATCTGGGTGTTTAAACTGGTCCATGTTGCTTTGGTGGCTTTGCTTTCCTGGCTCCTTTTTCTCCATGACTGGGCAACTGTGAAATGCATCTTCATGTGAGATGCAATGCAGTTTTGTTGCGGCATCAAGGAAAAGACTTGAAAAGGCTCCTACATATAACAAGAAATCACAATTCCCCATCTTACATTTCATGTTACTTCAATCAGATTGCTTTAGGCATTCAGATCCAAAAGCTAGATCCAGCAGCTAGTGCTACCTCTCCACTCATGATAAATGTGGAATCAAAACAGATCCACTGCATCTATTAACAAAATAATATAAAACACATTCGGAAGCAATGGAAAGTGAGTGCCACCTCTGTAAGCCAAGTGTTAGACAGTGCTCAGGACCCAGTTTGCTAAAGGAGATTCAAGCATAGGCGTGCACACGAAGAGGTTGTGTTGGGAAGTTGTAAATACTACATACTGATCTATATTTGGTCTACACTGCAAGCTGCTAGTTCACCTAGAGATTCTAGCTACAATTCTGCTGGATGTTTTGGTTTCTAAGTCTTAATACTTATGGCTTTGGAGAAATCATTCATTGGGTCTTATTTGCCACATGTATAAAAGAAAAAGCTTAGATTTCCAGATTTTAGACATTATGGTAATGAGTTTATAGCAAACCTCTATACATATTCAAATTTCTTTGGCCACCTGTGATCATTGCTGGGGAAGAGTGACCTCACAATGACTCTGTCTCCAGCCTGGCCCAAGTATAGTCCATAGGAAATAGTCACAAACCTCTGACTCCTAAAACTTCTGGTAGTGTAGGCCCATGGCCATGCAACCATCACTATCCACCCCTGTCAGGGCGCACTCGAACTATCCCAGAAGTGGGTCAGGCATTGGTCCTCATGGTTCATACTTTCTAAGCAGTTTCCAGAAAGTCTTCTTCACTAGGTTTGAGGTGAGGGAACTGGCACCCTTCCCAGTCCTCTTGGAGGACTTTGGGGAGGGAGGATTGTTGGAAAATTAGTACAGCGATAGTTCTTTCCAAATGAAACTGCTTCAAAAAGTTCTGCTGCTATTATATCCTTTCTATATCTACATTGAAAGGGGTTCCAAGAATACTGAAATGCCTCATGTGAAGAGGCTCTGCCTCATACTTTGGTATCTGAACTAGGAAGAGAGCCATTTTAATATTCTGAAAAATAGGTAAATCATTTCAGGCCATATTGAAATCACTCCGGCTATTAGAAGAGATATACATATACACTCAAACTATCTCCTTAGCAAAAGCCTTCTACCACAAGTCTCAAGATTTCTATTGTAATCATTTTTTTTCCAAGACTTCTAAAAAACAAAACCCAATCAACAAGGAACCATGCTTTCATTCCCATTTAAAATAACAAGTGTGGAGAAAAGGGAACCCTCCTACACTAGTTGGTGGGAAGGTAATTTGGTGCATCCACTATGGAAAATAGGATGGAGATTCCTCAAAAAAACTAAAAACAGAGTTGCCATTTGATCCAGTAATCCCACTCCTGGGTATATATCCAGACAAAACTGTAATTGAAAGATACATGTACCCTTGTGTTCTGAGCAGCACTATTTACAATAGTCAAGACGGAAACAAGCTAAATGTGTACTGACAGAAGAATGGATAAAGAAGATGTGGCGCATATACACAATGGAATATTACTCAGCCATAAAGAAGAATGAGATAACGCCATTTTTAGCAACATGGATGGACTTAGAGGTTATCATACTAAGCAAAGTAATGCAAAAAGAGAAAGACAAATACCATATGATATTATTTATACATGGAAAATAAAACATGATACAAATGAACCTATCTGTGAAATAGAAACAGACTCATAGAGAACAGGCTTGTGGTTCCCAAGAGGGAGGTGGTTAGGATGGGAAGGATTGAGAGATTGAGATAGATGCACACTATTACATACGAGATGGATAAACAACAAGATCCTACTGTATGGCATGGGGAACTATATTTAATATCCTGTGATGAACCACATTGGAAAAATATGAAAAAGAATGTATGCATATAAGAATATATATATATAACTGAATCACTTTGCTGTACAGCAGAAATTAACATGAATTGTAAATCAACTATACTTCAATAAAATTTTTAAAAATTAAGTAACACCCAGCAATTCAGAAGCTATACAGATTAGCTATAGACAAGCATTTCAGAAAGGTATCTTATGTACTTAATTCTGTATTTGTGAAGGATATATGCTTAGTGCTTTTGCTTCGTATGCATTCGTTGGTCTTACTGTCATTCCTCATGTTCCCTGAAAGTGTGCCATTCAGTCATTTAGAGGGGTACAGAAAAAGGCACCCTTGAAAAGGTGAATCATGCTGCTGAGTATTACAGACATGTGAACTGAGGATGAAATCTTCTTATTCTGTATATTCTGTATTCAAAGTAAATAATATTCAGAAAAGGAGATTCTGAAGTGCAATGAAATAAACTCGTGGGACAGATGGGCACACCACGATCCACCCTGATTAGCATTCATCAGCATACCAGGTAATATCTTCATCAGGCCCTGAACACGAGGTGTGCACAGAAACAGTGTTTCCTTTAACCTCATCCGGAAAAAATGCACCTCTTCCCCTTGGTGGAGGAACTTGGTTGGAAAATGATGCCATGATGATCCGTGATGAATCCTGTTCCACAAGCAGAAAAGGTTTCAAGCTTGGGATGAGCCAACATGGAGAGAGGCAACTATTCCCAAAGAGAAACCCGGGCTGGGTGGGACACAGGGGTGTACACTTCAGGGGACATGAAGGCCCCCAAGGATAGCAGAAGATTTACAAAGAGGAGTGTGGGGAAAATATTGTTTTCACCTTTTCCTTGAAGAAAAATTATTCCCCGAGACTGAGGGGAGAAATTTCCTTGTTTGTCTATCATTTCAGTGTGTCTCTGCTGTTAGTGTGAAAAGTCTATTTTTTCACCTGAGCTGAGAAGAAACCAGTGGAGAGGGAAAAAAAGAAGGGAACTGAATGTACACTACCACCTGCTTTCCTGGGAAGATAGAAAGCATCAAAAGAAAACCCATGCGAGGCTCTCTGGGCATGATAAATATATGGTATTTTTTTAGTCCTGTCCTTCAGGGCGCTGTTGAAAAAACACTTTCATCTCCTAGGGCTGTGCGATCATCAATTTAAGGGAAATTGCTTCTGTCGTCTGATGACGCCCAAATCCATATCTCTAATTTCAGACCCCTCTTTAGAGCTTGGCACCCATATATCTAGGGGTTTATAGGACTCTCATTCATAGAGGCATCTGACAAGCATTTTTTAAAGAGTGCCACGTAGCAGGAACTTTGTAGTGAGGAACCCACATGGTTCATTGTTTGGTTTGGGAGACAAAGTAAAAAGAAATTCTCATACAGATGAGGGAGGGAGAAAACGGGGTGCAAGGGAATGCTGAGGAAGACTCCAGCTTCTTGGGAATCATGGAGGCCTTGGAGGAAATGACTTTGAGGCCAAGACCTGGGGTGGGAGGAGGGGTTGCCCAGGGAAAGCTTGGGGAGCAGAGGCCACGAAGATGTGGAAAGAGGTAGGGGCCACTGTCTTCACAAATGCCTGGGGGGCATAGAGATCATGGCACACTTGAAGAAACAGGGGAGTTTGGCACAGCAGGCGCATCAATCATACCTCAGGTCTGCCCCTCTTTGGGGATCTCTCTTCTCGTAGACAACACGACCATTTTCCCAGTTACCCGAGGCAGCGATCTGAGCATCTTCTGAGCATCTGTTTTCCTTCCACTCCATGCCTCCCTCAAGTTCAATTAATCACCATCTTTCTTCTAAGAATCTTGCAGATGGGTTTCCTCCTCCCCAGTCCACCTCTTGCCCCTGGATGGCCCCGAAGGTGTCTGTCCTTATCCTTCTGCCCTTACGTTGTCTCCCCTAAGCCCTTGACTTACATCATTGCTATGGGCTCTCTCCAGAATGTGGAACGGATCACCTCTTTCCCCACCAGTGGCCTTCAGGGCCCTGAGGATTAGCAAAGGCTCATGAGTCCATGCCACTTGCTCTCTGCTCAGCCTTCCACAACCACCTGTTTCTGGCTGCTTGTTTGCACATATCCTAAGATCCCAAGATACAGAGCTGCTTCATGCGATGGTTCATTTCATGTGTCAACTGGACTGGATCACAGATGTGCCCAGATATTTAGCTACACATTACTCCTAAAAAAATAAAATATTCCTGGCATGTCTGTGAAGATGTTTTTGGATGAAACTAGCCTTTATATCAGTGGACTCAGTAAAGTGGTTTGCCCGCTCCAAGGTGGGTGGGCTTGTCCAATCCATCCAGAGCCTGAATAGAACAAGAAGGCAGAGGGAGGAAGAATTCTGACCTTCCTGCCTCATTGGGAGATAAATCTTCTTCTCCTGCCCTCAGCGTTCCTGGTTCTCAGGCCTTCAGACTAGGACTGAATGACACCACTAGCTTGCCTGGGTCCTCAACTTCCATATGGCAGATCAGAGGGCTTCTCAGCCTTGGTAATTGCACGAGCCAGTTCCTTATAATAAATCAATGAATCTATGTATCTATCTTCCTACCTAGATACCTTGGGAAAGAAAACACAAAACACGAAATTTGAGAGCCTGGCAAGACCTGGTAACTGAGATAACATTTGTCAGGATTTTCTAGAGAAACAAAATGACTATGTTATATACGTAGTTCACAAGTTCTGTGTTTTCTGCTTATCCTTTCCTAAGATGTCTCCACATTTCCTGCCCAGCTAGCTCTACTTATTCCATAATCCTCAGTAGCAACACTGCTGTCTCTGAGGAGCCCGCCTTGAATCCTCCATCCCCAGTCTGGGTCAAGGGCCTTGTGTCATTGTGGGCAGTCTGTGCTTACATGCCCCCCTAGCACAAGGCACAGTGTATCTTTTCACTGAGTCTGTCTGCCTTCCTCATCAGGTTCAAAGGGCTTTGGGGACAAGTCTCAATTATTTCATCTCATATTAACTTGAGCATAGTGTAGTGTCCCCAAGCATTCTCTGATACTACCCTGCTTTCCTAATTGTCACAAGACATAGTATATTTCTGTGTGTTATCTGCTCCACTATGAGGCAGGCTTTGCAATGCCAGGGAGTGTGTCTGTTTTGTTCACTCCTACGCTCTCACAATGGTACCTGGCACAGAATAGGTGCTGAAATAATTGTGTATTTGTTGAATGAATGAATGAATTTAACATTCATGCTAATGTCCTGGCTTTGGCCCATTATATTTTCATCATAGTAAACCACTGTTTTTTTTCTTTTTTACTTTTCTTTGACATGAGACTTCCTAGTAAGTTGTCACTGACTATGTGACTTTGTACAAATTACTGATTCTCTTTTCGGGTTCCCCATCTGTGGCATCATGATTATAAGAGAATCTACGCCATTACGTTTTCATGAAGGTTAAAGCACTTATACATGTACAACATTTAAACAGTGCCTCGTCCAGGCAGATGCTCAGAAATATCAAGAATCCTCATCATCACCACCATCCTCAGAATTTCCTCCATTTTCACTTTAAAAATCACCACTCTGAAACAGTTCTCCTACTTCAAAGCCTTCAAGGAACAACTGTCTCAATAATTTCAGGGTCCATAGGACTGTTTCACACATAGTTCCCAGCATGATGCTAGGTGGTTATTAAATGCTTGAGTAGAATGACAGCTTGGAATTCCTCTTTTAAACTAGGTGCATCTTTGTGCACAGGTCATCTCTTCAGACTGCCCACTGCTGAACGGATCTGTGCTTTTCAGTAGAAAGTTTTAGTGAAACAGATTTTTCTTATCCGTTTCTCCTGCTTTCGTTATGAATAATAGGAACAGAATAACAAGAGCATTTCTATTTTTATCCATGACATTCATCCACCTGCTTTTTCAAACCTGACACCTGAGCCAGATACATTTCATCCTAGATTTAGAAAGGAACTGAAATTGTGGGGGAAAAATGTCCTCCGGTGCTCCAAGAAGCAAATAAAGACATGGTTGCAGCAGCCACTTCCACAGAGATGATAAAAAGCCAGCCTGGGTGTGCTATTCCAGGTAAGTTGGGCAGTGCCAGTCACTCTATTTTTAGGCATGGTGACTTGCATCCTTATGGTGTCAATAAAAGTTTTCATGCCCTGGAAATTTACTGCTAATAAAAATAAGACCTTTCTGGCCACCAGTGATGGATACTGGTGGGCACTGAGGAGGTTGTGTGATGCTGGTTTGTGTGATGGTCCATAAGCATAAAGTTTAAGCATCGTCCAAAAGATGGCACTGTTTATTTGTGCTTTTATCAGGCTTAATTTCAAGCGTTATATTCTGCAGGCCCATTAATGAACTAAATTAAGATGGAGCGAAGATATCATCCCCCACACAAATCAAACTGTCACTTTATGACAGGCCTTTTCAAACTCTTCATCTTGTTCCTCAGCAAACGAATATGCCCAAGCTGTTACATGTAATAACTGCAATGTCAGCAAACCTTTACTTATTAAGTACTTTTTTTTTTTTTTTTCCTGTCTAAAGGGGATTCTGGAATCCACTTTGGAAGCCATTCTAGATGCATTAACAGAGGATGGGTAATTGAGACATATTTAACTTTTCAATCTTGAAAAGCAGGATTTTCAAACATAAATACTTTCTGATGCTCTTAAGTGTGACTACACAGGGAACATACAGCAGGTAGTTGTAGGTCACAAAGCATTGTTTTTTGAAATTACTTGGGAAGCAAAAAATAAATCTTCCAAAATAACTTTACTGGAACAAATAGGAAATTAAGACTGGTACATACTAGGGGATACTTCCGTGTAGGAGTGGGACATGGTGACAGACAGCTTTGTAGGAGCACTTCTGACACTGTGGAAAACATACATATTTTTTGCCTGCCCAGTATGTCTTTCGGAAATCACCTTCCCCATTCTTGAGTTACTTCCAGTTATTTACAGTTTATCATTTAAAGCAAGTCGAATGGCAACCTTACCTTTAATGGGACAGGAGAGTGTGGAGCTGCCACGTTTCTGTAAGGGAGGAAAACCACACATTTAGATAATGTGGGGTGTGGTCTGCAGAAGACTTGGCAGTAGAAGCCAGAGAGTCGTTTCACAAAGTCGAAGGGGGATTATTAGAAATAGAAACGAATAAAACGCCCGACAAAAACCTTTTTTTGAAGGAACAAAGAATCATTGTGGAGAAATTACATTGTAATTTATGCACATTTCTGCACATAACAGGGAGGGTAGGAATAGTTTTTTACTCCACTTCCTCCAAACCATTTATAACCAGGGCTAGATCAGAGCTTTGTGTCTTAAACAGGAAACATTTCCATCGTACACACAAAAAAACATTCGAGAAACTAGCCTCCTTTCTGCTACTTGCAGAGAGCAAACAGCATTCAGATGTTTTTCCTGTGGCAGGTAGTATCTGAAATATGTCAATTATTCCCCGCGATGTAAGAGAACAGGTAGGGGGTAAGCTGCTATGAGTTCTGTAGCAATTAAGAATTTCCAAGAACGAATATAGATTTCTCTTATGTATATTTGATAACAGCTGAAATTTTATAGGAGAGTGCCAGAAAATTTAACGGTGACTATGTGTCTGTGTTTCTTTATTATCTTACTTCCTATTGCATCCTTCCATATCTATGATATTTTGTAACATGCTCTCGGTGCTTTCATTATAATAACGTGTTGCAGTTATCTCTTCGCATGATGTGTCTCCGCAAGAACTAAGTGCAAGGAGATAAAGACAGGACGCATCAACATAGGGAAACTACTTAGATGCAGAACAAACACTTGAGAAACAAAAAACCTAAGAGACTACCTGGGATAGACTTAGCTTCTCTTCATTTCTGGGCATAAATGCATTAATGTTGTTAAGCACTTGGTTTCCCATAATATTATATATCAGATGAGAACTATCTGATACCTTTTATAATGCGCTTGAGGTAATCATCACAAAGGGAATTTGGTCATATGGTTTACCTGCCCCCAGCTACATAATGAATATAGGTGCATAATAACTCTGAATATAGGTGCATAATAACTTTGTTGTTGCTGTTGCTGTTTTGCTTTTTAGGGCCTCACCTGCAGCATATGGAAGTTCCCAGACCAGGGCTCGAATCAGAGCTGCAGCTGCCAGCCTATGCCACAGTTACAGCAATGTGGGATCCAAGCCTATGTTGGCGACCTACACCACAGCTGATGGCAATGCCGGATCCTTGACCCATAAGTGAGGCCAGGGATCGAACCCGCATCCTCATGGATCCTAGTCTGGTTCGGTTAACTGCTGAGCCATGACAGGAACTCCCAACTTTGAGTATATTTCAATACAGGGAAGAAGTTAAATCATAGACCCAGACAGAGCTGCTGTTTACTTGCTGTGGGACCTTGCCCAAGTTACTTCACCTCTCTGAGCTCTCACTGTCTCATTTATACAATGGCATCAACCTCAGGATTGCTTTGCATATTTAATATAATTTATGTAAAGAACCTGCATAATGCCTGAACATAATAAGTATGCAAAAAACATTATCTAATAAAATATAATTTTTTCCCAAAAAGGTTTACATACCTTATTTCATGACAGGTAAGCAGAACAAGTATTATTGGGCCCCACCTGAGAAAATGGTGGCTCAGAGAGTTTGAAGGATATAGGTCCAAGTTCCCTAGGGAGATACTGCAAAGTCAGGTCTACTCATGTCCAGGTGAGTGAGATTTCCGCAGCCATCATTATGTAGATGACTAATAAGCACTCCTATTTATAAGCCCCCTTCATGCGTATAATGGTCAGTTTTCAGCATGTAGATAGCTAGGCTATATACAGTACTCGGCTATTTAATCAAACATGAATCTAGGTGGTGTTGTGAAGGTATTTTGTAGATACGGTTAGCATCTACAGTTTATTGACTTTGAGGAAAGAAAATTACACTTGCTAATGTGGTGGGCCTCATTTAGTTAGTTGAGGGTCCCAAGAGCAAAAACTGAGGTTTCCTGAAGAAGAAATTCTTCCTCAAGACTGCAGCATTAACACCTGCTTGAGTTTCCAGCCTGCTGGCCTGCCCAGGGCTGCAATCACATGAGCTAATTCCTTAAAATAAATGTCTCTCTCTCAATCTCTCTCTCTCTCCCCAAACCTTGAATTTTAATCTCAAGTCATTTCTAGCTAGCGTAGTCAAAGTTCTCCAGGGAAAGAAAAACAACAGGATACAAAGGTATATACATATATTTCCTATGCATACGTGTGTGTGTGTATAAATCATGTGTATGTGTATATACACATGTATATATACTTACACACACATATATATCCTGGCTGCCTGTTTCACGTAATACCAATGAGATGATGAAGTTGATGCTGTCTTCTTAGTTAGTGCTGGGGTGCGCTACCACCCTGGAGTCTCATAGTCCTCTCATTTGTAAAACAGGAGGGTAATACTGCCCATGTGAGCATTAAATTAGGCTGTATTAAAAGTGCCTAGCACTTGACTTCTACTCTACTCAGTGGGTACCAGTTAATGTTCCCTGGCTTCAGCTCTCAGTTCAGTCTCAGCATCCCTTAGCCAGACTGCCCTCTCCCCATGTTGTCTTAGCTTCCTCTACTTTCTTTGGCAGGGATGGCTTCTGTCTTGTTCACCGCTGTGTCTCCAGCACCTGCCACTGCGTGGCACATGAATGGAGTTATTTTATTTTAGGGCATGCCCAAAGCATGTGGAAGTTCCCAGTCCAGGGACTGAACCCATGCCATAGCAGCGACCCAAGCCACTCCAGTGACGATGCTGGATCCTTAACCCACTTTGCCACAAGGGAACTCCAGGGGCTTTATAAATGTTGGATAAATGAGGATTATATTGCAGATGCAAGAGCAACATGGCTTCTTCCTTGAGTAATTTTTCTATCCAGCATATATATGGAAGTTGCTCAACCTGCCACAAAAGGGCTTCTCTAAAACACCTATGAGATTATCTACACATTAAATATATTTATTTATATGGTAGTTCTTGCAAAATTTAAATATAGAATTATCATATGATCCTACAATCCCACCTTTGGGTATATTCCTCCAGGAATTGAAAGCAGGGATTGAACAGATATTTGCATACCCATGTTCACAGCAGCATTATTCACAACAGCCAATGGATGGTAACTACCCAAATGGCAAGTCTGGATAAGCAAAATGTGGTATATACACAAGGAAACATCATTCAGCCTTAGAAAGGAACACAATGCCAGTAAATGATACAATGCGGATAAACCTGGAAAACATTATGCTACGTGAAATTAGTCAGATGCAAAAAGACAAATACTATATGACTTCATTCGTGTGAGGCTTCTAGAATAAGCAAATTCATGGAGACAGAAAGGCAAGCAATGATTATGAGGAAAGGTGGAGAGAAGGGGGAGTTATATTCTATAACTCTATTCTAAACCAGAGGTTTTGTTTGGGACCATGAAAAACTTGAGGTGGATGGTGGGAAGAGTTACACAACAATATGAATATGCTTAATGCCACTGAATTGCACAAACGAATAGTTAAAATGGTAAATGGCATGTTATGTATATTTTACCACAATTTTAAAAAGTCTTACGTAGGAGAGCAGAGATCAGCAGAAGAGTCTGCTCTGCTCAATGGGAAGAGGGGAAGAGAGGCAGCTACTCATGGAAGCTCCAGCCCAGTTGGCACTCCCACGGTTGCCTGGCATCTTTAATTACCACTGGCACTTGACTGTCCCTCACAACCTCAACTGGGGGCTGTGTCAGTGGGTCCCTGCCAGAGCCTGATTGCCCTGCAGAGCCACCCTCCCCAGCTGTCACTGTCTTTTCAGATTACTGTGATGCAAGGTGGGTAATCACTTGCTTGAACCTGGTTGTGTTTTCAGCACGACACGGGCTGCTGGGCATAACAGAGCATGGATGGAATTCAGCTGACCTGAAATCGAGTAGCTTTCTCCTCACCCCACTCCCCAACCCCTCTCAGCTTCTCTGGCTTCACTGTGACTTCAACTCCTTTGTCAATACGGGCCAACTGTCAGAGTAGAGATGGCATCTTCTGCCCATCCGGGTTTCCCATTGATGGCATCCATATCAGGAGAAGCCTGTCTATACCGCAGATCAAAATGATTTTTTTTCCCTCCTAGCTGCCAGAACTGTTCTCATCACTGAGAATCAAATCTGTTCCATAAGCTCATATATCATCATTACCTACAATACAAATTCTGAAATCAAAGCAGACCTGGCAATTTTATTGATGCTCAGAGCAGAACAGAGCCCAGGTCACCCTGAATCAGTGGCACTGGCTTTGCCTTGCTGACAACAACAAACATGTCACTGACAAAATTACCAGAGAAAAGATGACTTGGTAAGTTCAGTGCACAAGGTAACTTGTCAGTGACAGAGGTGGGATATTTTTATCCTTATAACTCAATGCTAATGAAATTGGTAGGGATAACACCTGCCTGAAAACATGTCCCTCAGGGAGCAGGGAGAAGCAGAAAGCACTGGAGTCAGCTTGTTTTCAAAGTCATTTTTCTCGGTATAGCTATGATTTAATCACAGGATCTTAACAAGAGCCGAGGAGTTGGGGACCCAGAGCAATAACCAATAAGGCCAGTTTTGTCACTTGTAAGCACGGCCCCTGCATCAGCTCTGTAGGGCTCAGCTAATCCATCACACCTAGGTCTCAGTTTTCTCATTTGTGCAGTGGAAAGAATCACACTGTGCAGCCCTTTACTCTTTTGAGGATTAGATACCATTTTGTTAAGTGATTGGTGGTCTAGGATAAGAAAGAGTTATAAATATGGGCATGCCTCGCACTGTCACTTTAGCAAGGGTTGAGGTGGGGAAAGAAAGACGTACCACCATGAGAGGTTACTGTCTGGCTCTGTAAGGGAATGCGGTGGGGGAGGGAGGGAGGATTTAGAAAGGCGAAGGATGTCAGCTGATTGCAGGAAGAAGAGGGAAGGAGAAGGAATAAAGCCATTGTGTTAGGGTTCCCCAAGATGATCCTTAGGTATGATGATTCACATGAGAGACTCACAGAACCCCGAAAAACTGCTTCACTCATGGTTATGCTTATACAGCAAAAGGATGCAGGTTAAAGTCAGTCAAGGAAAAAGGTACATGAGGAGACCAGGCACAGCAGAGCTTCCAGCTGTCTTCTCCCAGTGCGACTGCACAGACAGCACTCCATCTTCCCAGCACTGATGTGTGATAACACACATAAAGTAACTGTCAGCCAAGGAAGCTGACCCGAGGCTTAGTGTGCAGAGTTTTTACTGGGGGTCCGTCAATCCCTTAGGCAAGGAGGACCCCCTATGATAGACCTTGGATACTCAGTCTCTAGCCCCATGCAGAGATCAAACAGATACAGGGCTGCAGGAATTCAAAAATAGGCATTCATCACAAGTCACATTATTAGCACCGGCTATCTATTTATGGCTAAAGGTCCCAGGTATAGAATGAAACTGCCACCAGGTAAGATGTTCCCAAGGGATCAGAGGTGATCTCCCCAGAGCCAGTCAAGGACCAAAATATGCCATGTTTGGGCATCACCCCTGACCCCCAACCAGGTCTGTCGAATTAAGTCTTTATTGAACAGACACGGAAAGAAGTGGAATCCAAACCCCTTCTGCCTGCCCTGCTTGAAGGTGGGTCATTGCTAAGCTGAGCCCTGCATGCATGTGCTAACATATTAAAGTTACTGCAAACACACAGTCATTCACTATTACTTCTCTCTTTCAAGAGTCTCTCAATTGTCTTTGTGTTCCAGTGTGATTCCCTAGATTTCGTTTTTTTTTTTTTTTTTGTCTTTTTGCTATTTCTTTGGGCCGCTCCTGCGGCATATGGAGGTTCCCAGGCTAGGGGTCGAAACGGAGCTGTAGCCACTGGCCTACGCCAGAGCCACAGCAACACGGGATCCGAGCCGTGTCTGCAACCTACACCACAGCTCACGGCAACACAGGATCCTCAACCCACTGAGCAAGGGCAGTGACCGAACCCGCAACCTCATGGTTCCTAGTCGGATTCGTTAACCACTGCGCCACAACGGGAACTCCCCTAGATTTCATTTGAAACCAAAGGCTAGGAAAATAAGGAGTTCTCGTTGTGCCTCAGTGGTTAGCAAACCAGACTAGCATCCGTGAGGATGCAGGTTCGATCCCTTGGCCTCTCTCACTGGGTTAAGGATCCGGCGTTGCTGTAGCTGTGGTGAAGGCCGGTGGCTACAGCTCTGATTTGACCCCTAGCTTGGGAAACTCCATATGCAGTGGGTGTGGCCCTAAAAGACAAAAAACGACCAAAATAATAATAATAATAATAATAATAAAATGTTTTACCTTCTCATGCTACTTTCTCATGTGTTTCTTTTAAAAGCCAATGAAAGTGATTATAACCCAGGATCTTTTCCTTTTTCTTGGCTACTCAGATAGGCAGCAGTTTTGTGCTCATTGCCGCAAATTTTCTCAGCCTGTTTTCTGGCATAATTGCTATCTTCTCTTCCCCTCTTCAGTCTGACACAGCAGAAAGAGAACAGCTTTGGAACCCAAAGATACGGACTCAAGTCCTAGCTATTCAATATGCTGGCTGTGTGGCTTTAGATGAGCACTAAACCCATTTAAACATGTGCCCTCATTAGTAAAAGGACTTTTCCAAGTTGTTGGAAGGATTAGAAATAAGGATATAAAGTGTCTCCTGTTTGGTAGGTGCTAAATAAAGTGTAGTTATTCTTATTACCTTATCTTTTTTTTCCGTATTAACTTTAAAATTTCATCTCTTTGCCTGAAGGGGTTTTTGGGGGAGAAGGGGCCGTGAGGGGGCATTAATGTAAAGTTCCTTAAGTCTTGGAGTTCCCCTTGTGGCAGAGAGGAAATTAATCCAACTAGTATCCATGAGGATGCTGGTGCGATCCCTGGCCTCACTCAGTGGGTTAAGGATCCAGTGTTGCCGTGAGCTGGGGTGTAAATCACAGCTGGGGCCCAGATCCTGAGTTGCTGTGGCTGTGGTGTAGATCACAGATACGGATCCCACATTGCTGTGGCCACGGCATAGATTGGCAGCTGAAGCTCCAACTGGACCCCTAGCCTGGGAATTTCTATATGCCACTGGTGTGGCCCTAAAAAAAATTATTTAAAAAAAAAGTTCCTTAAGTCTCTGCTGGTAGTAGCAGACAGGATATAAACATATAAACAACTTAAGAGGCTGGATCAATCACTTTATGTGATGGATGTGAGACTTGGCCTCCCAGGTCTGACTGCAGGGAGCCTACTCCACTGCTCACCCCAGCTGCTGTGTTCGAAAGTCCTTTGCTCCCACTGCACTAAGGCCACCTTCCCATAGGCTGCTCCTCAATGATCGCCACAGGAATACGAAGGCAGCCCATTCCTGGAAAGTGCCGTATCCCTCTGAAAAACACCTGTGGCTCAATGGACTCCCTGAACTTAGAACTGCAGTCCAGGCAATGTGCTTTCACCGGACCTCCTCCCTCCATCCTGTCTCTTTCACTCGTGTCCGACCTGCATATGGTCTGATGTCTCTCCCAGCCTCTCGGGCTCCCACCTCATTTTCTCTCGAAGATGCTTTCCATGATAAGTTTTCACGTTTAACCTCATCCTGGCATCTGCTTCTTGGAGGCTTCAGACTTATCCACAGACTGTTTTTGGTCTAGAATGTGGTGACTGAGAGAGTGGGCTGCTCCTTAAGAGAAGCGGGCTTTACCCCGTACAGACTCAATGTGCTACCAGTACTAGTGATCCTAGTATTCATTCTGCAGCAACTCTACACGTGCAGTAACTAGCGACACTCCCCTGGGTCACTAGGTTGCATTCTGGAGGGAAGGGGTGGTCCACA
Source organism: Sus scrofa (assembly GCF_054392235.1). Taxonomy (NCBI): domain Eukaryota; kingdom Metazoa; phylum Chordata; class Mammalia; order Artiodactyla; family Suidae; genus Sus; species Sus scrofa. Next base: position 24,874,441 of record NC_139393.1, on the reverse strand, counting down.
CTGCTTCCCTTTTGGTCCTGAGATTGTTTCAGACAAAAAAAAAAAAAAAATGTCACAAACAACATGCGTGCCTTGTCCTCAGGGGGTGGACTGGGCTGTTTAAAGGTTCTGATCTTCGTGTTTTAAGGCAGCATTTCCCTTCCTTAAACTAAATACCTCCCACCGAGGAACACTCACTCCTCCGTGAAGGACTAAATTACCCTTTAAAGCAGATTCTCAGCAGTTCACCTTTCCTACCTTAATCAATAAGGAAGTGAGAGCAGATAGCTTGACATCTATTAGCTGCATCTGTGTGAAAATATTGTTGAGATTGTTACTGTGCCTCCAGGTCTGTTCAGGGAACTGAAACCAACTGAAACTATTTCAAGAGTCTATGAATTTGGGACAGTTTGGATGCTAGCCAGTCTCTGCCAAGATACTTCTTCTTTTGAGTTACTAGAACTTGCAATGTATTGGCACTCGCTGGCACTGTTGCCCTGTGTCTAGATACACGCCTCAGCCACAACCGCAGCTCAGACAAGAAGGGGCTTCCATCAGCACTGAAGCCCAGAGGCCCAGCCGAGGGGAAAGGGGATGGAGTAAGTGTGTGAAGGATGGTCCAGGCAGCCAGAGGCAGGCAGCGGACAACAGGTGTGCAACAGGCCACGATGGCCACCGGTGGAGGGAGCCTTTGCGTGGGGCAGGTGCGGTAGCCAGAAAGAGGCACAAATCCAAGCATGGTGGTGGTCAAACCCGGGGAAGGCTCATCAGGGGGCGGTGGGGCTCTTCCCTGAGAAGGAAGGACTCTGGGCAGGAAAGTGTGGCAGAGACACAGACTGCGGCAGGCAGCCAGTTATTAGCAGGGGACTGAGGAAGATAATGCGGGAGCCCAGGTCCTGGAAATACACTCTTTTTTATCCCCCATTTGTGCAGCCACACCCACGGCATATGGAGGTTCCCAGGCTGGGGGTGGAATCAGAGCTGCAGCTGCCGGTCTATACCACAGCCACGGCAATACCAGATCCGCATCTGTGACCTCCATGGCAGCTTGTGGCAGTGCCAGACTCTTAACCCACTGAGCAAGGCCAGGGACTGAACTTGCATCCTCACCGAGACAATGTCGGGTCCTTAACCTGCTGAGCCACGATGGGAACTCCTGGAAACGCATTCGGAGGCCAGAGTGGGAGGAGTGGCAAGGCCAACAATGCTCCAGGTAAAAGCTCCTCTCTCCTGACCAGGGAGAGGATGGGTGTCTGATTACCATCTGGGAGGAGGGTGAATTTCCTACGGGTTTATGGGGCAGGGCTGGAGATGCGGGAAAGGATCAAGGAAGAAAGAGGTTAAGAAAAAAGCTCCAGAGATTGGGATACAGGCAAAACAGTCCTGCAAAAAACGCAAAAGATTAAGACCTGGATAAAAAGGAGGGAGTGGGAGGGATCGGGAGCTTGGGGTTAACGGATGCAAACTATTGCTCTTGGAATGGATTTACAATGAGATCCTGCTGTGCAGCATTGAGAACTGTGTCTAGAAACGTCCATCGCACTACAACAAGGGGAGGAAAAAGTATGTATACATGTATGAGTACCTTAGTCCCCACGCTGTACAGTGGAAAATAAAAAAATTTTAAAAAATCTAGATAAAAGGAACCCCATCGCCTCTCTAGTCCCACTAAGAGTCCCACTAGCCGCTTTGGCTCAGCTATTTTGCCTGTATCCCAATCTCTGGAGCTTTCTTAACCTTTTTCTTCCTTGATCCTTTCCTGCTGTCAAAAGCATCATAGAGGATACAGGTGTCCTTCCTTTCTGAGCCTGGGCAGGCATGGCTCCTACGATTTCATGTCAGAGCCAGCACCCCCTGTAGCTAATTTAGCTCTAGAAGCCTCAGTAATTGGGCCTCCTCTTAGCTGGGCAGCACTAGACCCTCTCGTGTGCCAGGCCCAAGACAAGCCCATCACTGCCTCCCCAGGTGCCAATGCGAGAGGCCAGAGCTTCCCGGGTGCCTCAGCCAACTTCGTTCAAGGGAGCACTGATCTTAGGGGATTGGTGAATGGGGGCGTCACGGATACACCAAATTGGCCTCTTTTCCTTTCAGACTGTGTCCAAGATTATCTGTGATTCTTCTTTCTCCTCAATAAGGAAATCAGAGGCATTTTGCCTTTGCCATCGGCAGCTCCTGAAAATACGAACCACCATGAAGCCGTGGGCTCTCCTGGTTCCCACGCGCTAGCCCACCATCCATTCACTGTGCCTGAGCTGTGGAGGTGACTGCACGTGTTCCGTCTCGGTGCTACGATGCCCCATTCTCATGTCTTTGCTAACATTACCTCCTTTCTGGGAACTTCAATTTTAGCTGCTCATTTGCTTAATTACCTCTATTGCTGATCCTCACAAAAAGACGGAAGATGTAACAGATGGTGCCTTGGGATGGATGGATGTTATGGATGCAGAACTGTCAACACACCTATCCCTATCCCATTTTAACTTTCACGTTATGTCCCCCTATGGACGGATGACAATGAGCTAAGCTGATGTGTGCGGCTCACGCCTGGATTCACATCAAGTTTAGTCATTCTTTTTCCCTCCTGTGCTCCCTCCTCTTCTCCGCCCTCACTATAGTTGGCTTCCCAGTGCTTTTGTAATGATCTCTAGAGCATCTTTAAAAACTATTCCACCTCATTTAAAATGTGGCATAAATGATGGGATTTTGACAAATTAAGTAATAATAAGAAACCATTTTCAATATTCTGTATTTTTCCATTAAGCTCCCCAAAAATAGTGATTATAGAAGTACCACTCTCTCCACAGTTAACGATGTGCTAGCCCTGGTTTCATTAAAAACCTCATTATTCAAAGATTTATAACTCAGTCCATGAAATCTCCTATGAAGTTGAAAATAGATCCAATCTTAGTTTAGAAACTTACTTTTACAGCTTTTTTGAGTGAGGACTGAGTATCCAGCGAGGAGATGGGCTAATAAATAAACATCTCAAGATGTTGAAATGATGGGACAAAATCAATAGAATGAAACCTAACACATGTTATGGTTGACTGCTATATGAAGGTTGAAAAGTATAAAATAAAAAGAAGAGATATTTGGGAACTAGAAGATTTGACTTTAGTCCTGGCTCTGTTTCCCAGTATCTGTTCGAACAATTCAGTAGAACTTTGGGTTAAGGTTACCTCATCCATCTAAAGGATGAGTTGGCATATGATCTCTAACATAGATTTAGACTCTTAAAATAGCAACTGATTATAAAGTACAGGTTTAATTCTCCTACAAAAGCAAATGAGAGCTCTTTGGATAAATGGCTGATCCCAGGGCTGGAATATCTTGTTCTGCCAGAAAGTAAGAACGTGCTCAAAAAAGGGACAGGAACACGACAAAGGGAAGCTAGCAGCCCCTTGAAGTGCCAAGTCTGGGATAATGTGAGCACCAACATATTTGAATACGGTAGTAAGTGATGAGAAAGGGACAGAGACAGAGAGAGAGAGACAGAAAAAGAATAAATAATAAAGCAAATGGGGTAAAATGTTCATAATAGTGCACTGTTTCTAATTCCCTTACGTGGAACCTTAGGTTGTTGATTTTTCTTGTTTCTTTCTTTCTTATGGCGCTATCAACTTCCCTCTTAGAAGTGCTTTTGCTTTGTACCATAGAGTTTCGAAAGTTGTGTTTCTATTTTCTTTGGTCTCAAGGCATTTTTTGATATCCTCTTTGATTTCTTTGTTTACCCCCCCCCCCTTTTTTAATGGCCAAGCCCGTGGAAGTTCCTGAGCCAGGGGTTGAACCAGAGCTGCAGCTGAAGCCTACGCCATAGTCACAGCCACAGCAATGCCGGATCCGAGCCACATCTGTGAACTATGTCACAGCCTGTGGCAACACCAGATCCTTAACCCACTGAGCAAGCCAAGGATACATCCTCACAGAGACAGCTTAGGGTCCTTAACCGGCTGAGTCCCAATGGGAACTCAGCCTCCTTTTTTTCAATGTGCAGACTTGGAGCTATCTGACTTTAGATACATCAGGTAGGAAAAACCCAAAACCTAAATGATAAATGTGCAAGTTGAGCCCAAAGGGCAGGATGGGTTAAAATATCTGATACTGTGATCCTAGACTTGTTCTGCAGCAAGCCTACATTTGCAGTAGATTCTGTTAGAACGCATCTGGAGTGCGGGGGGTTGGCACCTGCTGAGTTCTTCTCATTAAAAGAGATTCTGAAAAACTTAGGTCTATTTTTAGAAAGGTGACTAGAATGGTGAAGGTTTGGGAATAAGCTGCAGAAGGAAATTGAAGGAACTAGCAAGAGACAACTGAGGTGGGTATGGGTGACATGAAAATTATTATCAGACATCTGAAGAACTGGAATGCTCCAGAGAATAAAGTGTATTTACTTTAGCACTAAAGCACAGGACTATAGGTAGACATGGCTTCACATGAAGAGGTAATTTTTTTTCCATTAAATTTCTCCATGAATGAAATAGTTACTCACCAAGTATGAATTCTCCTTAGCATTTTAGCCTCTATAGTAATTGATCAGGAACAGTGCCCTAAGAATTATCACTGTGAGGGGATGGTTGGTCTAAATGGATGTTTCCCGACCCACTGGCTAGAGAACTTTTTAAATCCTTGGAATTCTTTCAAGAGATACTCCTAAGTATCTCTAGGTCCAATAAATGACTTTCACTTGTACACGTTACTGTTTTCAAAAGGGATGGTGATGCTATTTGATTAGTAAGTAATTTCATTTAGTAAACAATTTCATTTTGAAACCTTTGGGAATTTATAGTTCCTTGTGATATTTAGTATCCATCTTAAAAGAACAATTGTAATCATGTGTGAAATTGGTGGGGTATTTTTTATTTCTTTTGATCTCCTATGGAAGAAGGCTTAAAGAAACAGAGGCAAATCATATTCTTTAATATTTTAAAGATGTCAGTTAATCCTCCAAGCAATTTATAAATTTAATGCAATTCTAATTAAAATTTCAAGTATGTTTGTGGCAGACAGATATAGGGAGATTTGACAAATTGTTTCTAAAATTTACTTATAAGGATTAATGTTCAAGAATGCCTGCCTCTCCCCCAAAAGTATTACAAGAGGATTCATGTCCTACCAAATAGAAAACTCAAATGGAACTACTATAGTGGAGTTGAAGGAGACTTTGGATGAACAGAAAAAGAGAAAAGATCTCAAACTAGGCTTGTGTAGGGAGTTCCTGTCATGGCTTAGGGGTGTACGAACCCGACTAGTATCCATAAGGATGCTGGTTCGATTCCTGGCCTCGCTCAGTGGGTTAAGGATCCTGCGTTGCTGTGAGCTGTGGTATAGGTTGCAGATGTGACTTGGGTCTGGTGTTGGGGCGGCTGTGGCGCAGGCCGGCAGTGGCAGCTCCAATTCAACCCCTTGCTGGGAAATTTCTACATGCTGCAGGTGTGGCCAAAAAAAGCAAAAACAAAACAAAACTAGGCTCATGTATATGAGAACTCAGCATGTGATCAAGATGTAATAGCTGTATTTTGTAGAGAAAATAAAAGCACTTAAAGTATTTTAAACACAAAAATATTTAAATCAGATATGTACTTACTGAGTTGAAATGGCTTAAGGGGTGATTTCAGGACCAGGCCTCTGGATGACTCAGAATACTTCAGCCTGCTTGCCAGGAGTCCTGGTATCTCAGCCTCTGTTAGGAAGGGAGAGGATTTGAAGGCCACTACTGGAACTACAGGGCTTACACAATGCACTACTAAAGCTGTGATCCAGGAAGCAGGGAGCCACCCTCTCCACCACCTTAATTTCTTTCTTTCTTTTTCTTTTTTTGTCTTTTTGGGGCCACATCTGTGGTATGTGGAGGTTCCCAGGCTAGGGGTAAAACTGGAGCTGTAGCTGCTGGCCTACACCACAGCCACAGCAACACCAGATCTGAGCCGTGTCTGCAGCCTACACTACAGCTCATGGCAATGCTGGATCCTCAACCCATTGAGCAAGGCCAGGGATTGAACCTTCGTCCTCATGGATGCTAGTCGGATTCACTTCTGCTGAGCCACCACAGGAACTCCTCCACCACTGAAATGTCCCATGTTGCCAAGACCTTCCCAAACCTGCATCGGTGCCCCTTCCCAGAAACACCTAATTTGTACTGAGAATCCTTGCTGTAAAATCAGTGTTTGGGTTAGAAGAGAAGCTTGGGTTAGGAAAGAAGGCTGATGATAGGTAACAGAGCACCCGCAAGGTGTATTACCAGGAAAAGTTCATCCCCAGAGAAAACAAGTATTTATTTCCATTTTGAAAAAAAGAGCCAGAGCCACTCATACTTAGACCAAAAATAATAACAGTAATAATAATCATGATAATAAATGAGAACAATTGGTCTACGTCAGAGGTTAGTAAACTTTTTCAGAAAAAGGCCAAATAGGGAGTTCCTGTCATGGCTTAGGGGTGTACGAACCCGACTAGTATCCATAAGGATGCTGGTTCGATTCCTGGCCTCGCTCAGTGGGTTAAGGATCCTGCGTTGCTGTGAGCTGTGGTATAGGTTGCAGATGTGACTTGGGTCTGGTGTTGGGGCGGCTGTGGCGCAGGCCGGCAGTGGCAGCTCCAATTCAACCCCTTGCTGGGAAATTTCTACATGCTGCAGGTGTGGCCAAAAAAAGCAAAAACAAAACAAAACTAGGCTCATGTATATGAGAACTCAGCATGTGATCAAGATGTAATAGCTGTATTTTGTAGAGAAAATAAAAGCACTTAAAGTATTTTAAACACAAAAATATTTAAATCAGATATGTACTTACTGAGTTGAAATGGCTTAAGGGGTGATTTCAGGACCAGGCCTCTGGATGACTCAGAATACTTCAGCCTGCTTGCCAGGAGTCCTGGTATCTCAGCCTCTGTTAGGAAGGGAGAGGATTTGAAGGCCACTACTGGAACTACAGGGCTTACACAATGCACTACTAAAGCTGTGATCCAGGAAGCAGGGAGCCACCCTCTCCACCACCTTAATTTCTTTCTTTCTTTTTCTTTTTTTGTCTTTTTGGGGCCACATCTGTGGTATGTGGAGGTTCCCAGGCTAGGGGTAAAACTGGAGCTGTAGCTGCTGGCCTACACCACAGCCACAGCAACACCAGATCTGAGCCGTGTCTGCAGCCTACACTACAGCTCATGGCAATGCTGGATCCTCAACCCATTGAGCAAGGCCAGGGATTGAACCTTCGTCCTCATGGATGCTAGTCGGATTCACTTCTGCTGAGCCACCACAGGAACTCCTCCACCACTGAAATGTCCCATGTTGCCAAGACCTTCCCAAACCTGCATCGGTGCCCCTTCCCAGAAACACCTAATTTGTACTGAGAATCCTTGCTGTAAAATCAGTGTTTGGGTTAGAAGAGAAGCTTGGGTTAGGAAAGAAGGCTGATGATAGGTAACAGAGCACCCGCAAGGTGTATTACCAGGAAAAGTTCATCCCCAGAGAAAACAAGTATTTATTTCCATTTTGAAAAAAAGAGCCAGAGCCACTCATACTTAGACCAAAAATAATAACAGTAATAATAATCATGATAATAATTGGGAACAATTGGTCTACGTCAGAGGTTAGTAAACTTTTTCAGAAAAAGGCCAAATAGGGAGTTCCTGTCATGGCTTAGCGGAAACGAATCCGACTGGCATCCATGAGGATGCAGGTTTGATCCCTGGTCTTGCTCAGTGGGTTAAAGATCTGGCATTGCCATGGCTGTGGCGTAGGCTGGCGGCTAAAGCTCCGATTTGACCCCTAGCCCGGGAACCTCCATATGCTACGAGTGCAGCCCTAAAAAGCAAAATGAATGAATAAATAAATAAATAAATAAATAAATAAATAAATAAATAAGAAAAAGGCCAGATAGCACAATTTTTGGCCTTGTGAGCCATATTGTCTTGTCATAACCACTTACTTCCTCCACAGTAGCAGGTAAGCCAACATAGACAGTACATGAATCAATGAGTGCAGTTGTGGTCCCATAAAACTTTATTTATAAAAACAGGTGCCAGGTCAGATTGAGCCTACAGGCTGTAATTCACCAGCCCTTGGTCTAGGACATAATCACTGAAATCTCTTCTTAAGTTAAGATTCGGCATCACTGAAAAACGTGCGAACATGATTACTAACAAATGCTTACCTATTGAGATTTTTTCTTATAATTGCTTAGCTTGGAAATGTCACTTGTAGCCATTTCATCTGAAAATGGAATAATCTTCTGAGTGTTGTGTTTTTTTGAAAAAAGTCAAGAAATTGGTAAAATCCTAAGCCATTCAATTTTAGAGCTTTGATCCTGAGCAGTTCATTAATTGCAACATTTTGGCAGAGATGTGTGACACATCAAGGGTCTCCTGGCTTATGTCTCTGTCCTGAAAGAGGAAAGAGTGTAGTCTAAAATTGCTTTGTGTGAACCAAATCATGACTTTCCATAGAACTGTCACAATCTATGCATGTTGCCAAAGAACCCCAAACAGGTGCCTTTGAGGAAAGTTCCACCTGTTCCCATCATGCCTATACCAGTGTTTTCATCTTCCCCCCAAATCACAAGCACACTACCCACACCTGTACATACGCACACACGTGTGCATACAGTGTATACTGTTATTTTTCATGACCCCAGTTTTCAACACGTGCCCTTTCTCTGAAACAGTCAACTTCATATAACCAGCTCATTGAACTCATGACCGTATTTCTACCCCTTAGTCTCAAGACTTCTGGTTTAGAACTACAGACTCCTTGAGCTAAGAAGGAGCTGATGCTCCCACTGGTGTTAGCTGATCTTAATTCACCATGTATCTAACTGGGAATTTTACACCAAAGGAAAAATTTTTAAATCAGATATTTTTATAGCTGGGATAGACTACTGAGATTATCAAGACCAACTTTCCCCTTCGGTAGAATAAGAAATTAAGACCTGGAGAGGTGAATTTATACAACTTGCTAGCAGAGCTCAGATCTGGAATACCGACCCTTTTGATAACTAAAGCTTCTGATAAACAGAGGGTTTTAATGCAACAAACTACTTCAGAAATACTTTAAAAATATGAAGACGGGGAGTTCCCGTCATGGAGCAGCGAAAACAAATCTTACTAGGAACCATGAGGTAGCAGGTTCGATCTCTGGCCTTACTCAGTGGGTTAAGGATTCAGCATTGCCGTGAGCTATGGTGTAGGTTGCAGATGTGGCTCGGATCTGATGTTGCTGTGGCTGTGGTGTAGACCAGCAGCAATAGCTCCAGTTCGATCCCTAGCCTGGGAGCCTCCATATGCCGTGGGTGCAGCTCTAAAAAGCAAAAATAAAATAAAATAAAATAAAATAAAATAAAATAAAATAAAATAAAAAAGATGGGTGGAAAGCTCACCCACATTTGTTTGTTTAGAAGACTTAACTTTATATGCATCAGTTTTCAATATAAGCTTTTCACACTTCTCTTGTAAATGTCATGTCAGTATTTTAGCTTCCATAGGGAAGGTAGATTTCTCACCCAAAATTTTTATTACATTTTCACTGTTTTGAGGTTTTAGACACGTACAAATGACCAAAGAGTGTGTATAATAAATAGTTTCAAAATTCATACTTCAAATGTAAAACTAAAGTAATACAAATATTAGATCAAGAATAACTTTTCCAGATTTTGTATGTTACACAGATAAAATACAATTCTATTTCTGTAGAAAACTTGTCAATCTCCTACTTAACCCTGGATTGTGCTTCTTAGATATATGTACACTTTGAATCATACATGTCTATCAGGATTTTAATCAGGGATTAAAATAACTCATGTTCTGAACATGAGGAAGGCTGACCTTTAGTCTGACTGTCTTCTTCTAAGTGAGTTTTGCCACCACTTTGGTCTGGATATTTGAAAAAAAGATCTTGTCAGCAAATCTTGGAACTAGTTATCTTGGTGAATAATGGGAACATCTTGTCTCTGTAGAGCAGATTAGTGTTACCTCTGTGGAACAGGCTCTGATATCGTGAGGAAATTTAATACCAGAGGCCAGAGTTTCAGTAATGTACTTGAAAATCTGTACTGCCCAAACGTGTGACGTAAGATAGAAAAATCATCCTTTATCACAGTTTAGAAAAAGGTCTAGCCTCACAGTGGTATTAAAATATGACTAATTTTTCATGGAGTTCCCATTGTGGCACAGTGGAAATGAATCCAACTAGCAACCATGAGGTTGTGGGTTTGATCCCTGGCCTCACTCAGTGGGTTAAGGATCTGGCATTGCCACGAGCTGAGGTGTAGGTTGCAGACTCAGCATGGATCCTGCGTAGCTGTGGCTGTGTTGTAGGCCGGTGGTTACAGTTCCAATTCGACCCCTAGACTGGGAACCTCCACATGCTATAGATGTGGCCCTAAAAAGCAAAAAAAAAAAAAAAAAACCAAAAACAAAACAAAACAAAAAAAACTCATCTTTCTAAAAGAGTAAGACAAATTACACTTATATGGTTTAATATGTCTGGCAAGCTTGAAGATAATGTAGTATAAGTATTAGTAAATATTTACATGAAGAGTATTGAGAAAGAAACACCAAATACATAGCCTCCAGAAAATCTGGGGAATCAAATTCTTAAATTCCTAGACATCCATGGGATTTGGGATTATTTATTACCTTACCATTAAAGAGAATGACATAATAGACCTTTTTAGGATAGTTTTTGAGAATTGAGCATTTCGAAAGCAAGTGTATTAACACATGACTTCACAAAGCTGATTTAAACTCAAGAGCTCAGAGTTCCCATGTGGCTCAGTGGGTTAAGAACCCAACATAGTGTCCTAGAGGATGCAGGTTTGATTCCTGGTCTCTCTCTGTGGTTTGAAGTTCAGTATTGCCTCAAGCTGAAGCATATGTCACAGATGCAGCTGGGATCTGGTGTTGTTGTGGCATAGGCCTGCAGCTGCAGCTCCAATTTGACCCCTAGCCTGGGAACTTCCATATGCTACAGATGTGGCTGTAAAAATAAAAATAAAATAAAATAAACTCAAAAGCTCAGTAATAATTTCAGAGAACCATCTATAAAATTAACTAATTTCTTCACTTACATTTAGCAAACTAATGACAAGTTGTAAGAAGAGAATATAAGAAGTTCCCATCACGGCTCAGTGGTTAACGATTCTGACTAGGAACTATGAGGTTGTGGGCTCGATCCCTGACCTCGCTCAGTGGGTTAAGGATCCGGCATTGCCTTGAGCTGTGGTGTAGGTTGCAGACGCAGCTCCAATCCTGAGTTGCTGTGGATGTGGCGTATCTGATTGGACCCCTAACCTGAGAACCTCCATAATCTGTGGGAGCGGCTGTAGAAAAGGCAAAAGACAAAAAAAAAAAAAAAAAAAAAAATAGAATAGCATATAAAAGCAGAACAGTAGACAGGCTTAGCTTAAACCTGTACTTTTCCAAAAAATTTAGGAAACTTAACTCTGACTGAGGAAGGCAGACTAAGCACAGGTTTGTTTTTTTTTAAATCTCTATTCCCACCTCCTCAAAATAATAATGAGAGTAAATATAAGACAATGGTTCAGCAAATCAGAAATACTGTTAAATTTATGGAAAATATAATGCAGATAGGAACTTCATGAACCTCTTCATATGTGACTGAAGAGTGGAGTCAAAATATCACTTCTATATGAAGTCATGTAAGATACTTTCCTACAATTAAGGGTTTTTCCAAATATTCTTCCCATGGAAAAGTTTAGATACAGTTACATAGGATTATGTTTCCTTCTTTATAAAAGTAATTATTCTTCAGCAAGTAAAAATTATTTTCATTCCTTTTGGGTTTGTTTGTTTGTTTTGCTTTTGAGGGCTGAACTGGTGGCATATAGAAGTTCTCCCAGGCTAGGGGTAGAATCAGAGCTGCAGCTGCAGGCCAGTGCCACAGCCACAGATACATTGAATCCGAGCCGCATCTGCAACCTACACCATAGCTCACAGCAACACCAAATCCCCAACCTACTGAGAGAGGCCACGGATTGATTGAACCCACATCCTTATGGATACTAGTCAGATTCGTTTCCGCTGCACCCTAACAGTAACTCCTGAGAATTTCTTTCATTCTAGAATGTAAGCTCTTGAAGGGAATAGGCCGTCTTGTTCACTGCTCTCTCCCTAATGGCAAAGCTGGCGTTTGGGATTCCATGAATACTCAGTAATGGTGGCAGAATGACTGACTCTGGCAGACGGCATGCATTGCTTATAAAGTACCTTATTTCATGTGGGATCTGCTCCTACCCCAGATTGTTTTTAAAACTTGAATCAGAGACTAATATTTTTAACCTACGGATTTAGTCACCTCTGGAAGATTCTTCCTTCTTGTTGTGTGAGACAATAAATCCCTTTGGTTAATCCTCTTTTGAGTCCTTTTAAGATTTTAATGAAAGATCTCCTAGCTGACATGGAATTTATTACCATAAGTGGAATACTGGAAGCAACAAATACTGAAATGTAAAGTTTGCTGAGGAGAGGAGGGATAAAGGTTTAGGACAGAGACAGCCTCTGTTTTTCAGGGTAGGCAGTTGGTTGTTCTGTTACATGAGGGGGCAATATGTTATCAAACCGTTGATTTTTGGACCTTGAACTCAGACCATTTGCTGAATGGAGTTATAATTTTTTTTAAATGTGGCGAAAAAGAGTATTTTTGAGGCTTTTAGATATGTCTTATGATAAAAAAGACAAACAGTCAGAAGGTAGTCTGCCCTAAAAACACAGCAGGAAGATAACATAGCTCTGCTAAAAGAAGATTCTTCTTGGGGCTGTAATGTAAATTAGTGGAGAATACCCTTAGAAAAGCTGGATGCTCACCTGCTGAGGCAGAGGGACCCCCCCATCCAAATTTTGGGTTGAATGTCAAGATCAATGATGCTACTGACAAATACATCAAGAAGGCATTGAAGAGTTTGTTACGTGATAGAGATCTCTGCACAGGCCTCTGGAGCAGGTCCAAATGGCCTGAGAGAGCAAAGAAAGGCTTGGGCTTTTATTGTGGTTAGCAGGTAGGGCCAAGTCAGAGGTTGTACATGGGAGGGGACTTGCACTGTTTGAATCTTTCACTGTTGCCAAAGGAGGGAGCACCCAGACTTCCTCATCGGCTTGTCCAAATACGTGGCAAAAGAAGAAGAGGGGAGGGTGCGGCCTAAAAGCTGCCAGCAATAAAATATATTACAATGGAGTGAGATGGGCCATAACAAAAGCCAATACTTTTTGTTCTACGTCCACATAAAATCAAACAAGCAGAGGTAGGAGAACTACAGACTCAGAAGAAGATAAAACGAGTACGACTGGGTCCCTAAGAATCCCATAAGAATTCTCTGCTTCACAAAAGGGAAAGATCTGGCAGCAGTGAACAGAGAAAGTGGGTGGTCTTGCCTCCTTTAACTCTTTTTTTTTTTTTTTTGCCTTTTCTAGGGCTGCTCCCTTGGCATATGGAGGTTCCCAGGCTAGGGGTCCAATTAGAGCTGTAGCTGCCAGCCTACATCAGAGCCACAGCAACTCGGGATCCAAGCGTGTCGGTGACCTACACCACAGCTCACAGCAACACTGAATCCTTAACCCACTGAGTGAGGCCAGGGATTGAACCCACAGCCTCATGGTTCCTAGTCGGATTTGTTAACCACTGAGCCACGATGGGTGCTTCTCTTTGCCTTAAGGGAAGAAAGGGTTGAAGATTGGGAAACCGGAATTCTCAAAGGTCATGTTTAGAAAAAAGTCTTTCCATTGATTATTTAATGGAGTTGCTCAGAAATAGATATGTTGAAAGCCTTCTTAGTTATTAACAGAACTGTAGCGCTGAAGAAAATTCAAGTGACTCTAGCCTGTGATTGTTCAGCTTCTAAGGAAAGACTAGCATCCTTGAAATGACCTGAGAGGAAGTAGGTTGCTAAATCTGCAGTTCCTAGAACTCTCTAATGGCCATCTGAACTGCAGCTGAGAGTAAGATAGGCAAACACAATTTCCTAAGAGGGCATAATCAGAAACATGAAGGACAGTGGTCAGGAGAAATCCTTCCAGTGTGTGTGTGTGTGTGTGTGTGAGCGGGTGTGTAATTTCAAAATCTTCCCTTATCACAGGACCAGAATAGAAATGCCTCAAGAGTTAAACGCAGAAAACTGTAACAACTGAGGCGGGAAAAGTGAAGATAAAATTTATCGATTGTTTGCTTAGGATTGGACACATTGCATGTTATTTCACTTAATCCCTATGACAGTCCTGCAAGACAGGGCATGGTATTCCCATTTTTTTTAGTAAGTAAACTGAATTTCAGAGATACTAAGTGGCTTATCCATATTGCTCATGTCACGAGTGGTATTTAAACTCAGTTCTGAGAGTTCCCATCATGGCACAGTGGAAATGAATCTGACTAGCATCAACGAGGATGCAGGTTGGATCCCTGGCCTCGTTCAGTAGGTTAAGGATCTGGCATTGCCATGAGCTGTGGTACTGTAGGTTGAAGACACAGTTCAGACCCAGTGCTGCTGTGGCTGTGGCTTAGGCTGGTGCTTCAGCTCTGATTAGACCCCTAGCCTGAGAACCTCCATATGCTTAGGGTGCGGCCCTAAAAAACCCTCAGTTCTTTTGGATTGAGAGTTTGAGTTCCTTACATTTACTCCTGGGTATTCTGAATATTCTGTGGAAAACATTCCAGGCACTCTGTACCTTTTTCCTTCTCAGAAGACTCAGCATCATGTCTTTCAGGCTCCTATCTTAGAACATAATACTTATCTATCTCAAAGTGGCTTTTGTGAAAGGTAATTTAGAAAGACGCTTTGTTTATGGAAGGAAAAAACTCAATCGTGCCATAAAGATGTTCATCCTTGAGAACAAAAGTAGCAATAGATTGGATGTTAATTGAGGCAGATGCCTTTGAGAATAATTGGAAGTAATCTGTGAGCAATAAAATGAAGTTAGCACTCTTTCCCCTCTTCAAGTATCACCCTCCCTAATAATACTCTCCTGCCGTTGCAAGGGGAGCAAAACCTCATAATGGAACCTCTTCACTTCGTTCAAACAAAGGCCCTCAAATCAACCAAACTATTTGAAGTTCTTAACTCTTACTTGCCATAACGATGCACAAAATAATTATCTCACTTCACTGTCATTAAATTTTTCCAGCATGCATCAAATGTCCATAATATTCATGGGTTAGGAGCCAGCAGTGAATATACACCTAATGTGAAGGCAAGATGAAAAAATGGAAATTATATGTATACATATGTATGTATGTGATAATGACTAGAAGCAATAATTTGCATAAGTAGCATACTGATGTGAATGCAGAAGAGAGGAATGTGCTGGAACATTACAGATACTCCATTATCTTTTCCATTCCATTCTAACGCATCCCCCACTATAGTCCATTTATTATTAATAACGTTTTCATCCTAGTTTCCCTCTTCTGAAATGTTGGGATACACTAATTTTGACATCAGAGAATTTTCTCAATTTTTATCTTATGTTTTAAGTGTAATATAACTTATTTTAATTTTTCCTAGTTAAGAGTAAATGCTGGACTTATTGCCTTGCATTGAAACTCATGAAGTTTACATACCAAGCTCTGAGAAGGTAATACTGATTTGATTTATTAACTAATGCTAATTTGAGTTTCAAAAAATTTCTACCTTTACTGACTTAACTGTTTTTTTTTATAACATCTCAAATTAGAATTTCAGCACAACACTGTAAATCAACTATACTAAAATTTTGAAAATGTTAAAAAAGAATTTCTAACAAATAAGTTGCTTATCTATTTCTAAATAATAACAACTTTTGAAAAAAATGTTGTCTCAAGAGCAAGTCTTATGCCATAGCAGACAATGCATTTCTGCTCTATCCTTTGCTAATTATCATTTCATTTGGTTATAGTTCTCTACACAGACAAGTAAGAAATTTCAAAAACAGAATCTGCTTGTAGTAAAGCTGCAAGTAGATTGTATTTCCCAAAGATAACTGCACCTGTACACATATTTTCTTTTCCTCCATCTGAGAGCTGGGACTATGTCTTCCTTCCTTGAATGTAAGCAGAGCTTTGTTCTGACCAATAAACTGGTATAACAGAAGAGATGTTATGTGGCTTCCAAGTCTAGGTCATAAGAGCAATATAGCGTCTGATTTGCTCTCTTTCAGACACTTGCCCTTCAAAGCCAGCCACTTGGTTGTGAGGAAGTCCAAACTAGCCCTTGTGAAGAGGCCACATGTAGAGGAACTGAGGCCCTTGGCAAGAGCCAGAATTAATCACCAGACACGTAAATGAAGAAGCCTCCAGTTGATTCTACCAAACTTTGAGCTACACTACCCTATCCCAAGTGGGTAGAAATGAGCTATTCTCACTGTCCTCTGACCAGAGGGCAGATTCATGAGTAAAGTGAATATTATGATTGTTTTAAGCTAAGTTTGATTTTGGTTTGTAGCACGGCCATAGTAACCATACAATAGTATCACCCATTGGATAATATGAAGCCTCTTAAAATTAATTGGATAATTCATTTTTTTTCTAGACACAAAGATAACCAAATACCTAATATTGATGCTGTCTCATCTCCTGTTAGAATTCCTAAGCAAAGAGGAAGTACTGTTTGGAATCAACATCATAAGATGATCCATCTCAGGATTGTTTTCCAACAGTAATAAGAAAAGAGATTTTTTTAAAAAAAATAAGACTTTTTTTTTCATTTCACACATCTTCAAGCATTTGGTTTAAAATATTTTCATTTCCTTGTCAACTTCTTTTACTATTAAGACTATTATCTGTAAAGCAGTTTTAAGTTCACAGACAATTTGAGAGAAGTTCAGAGAATACTCATATACCCTCTGACCCCACACATGCATATTCTCCGCCACTATCATCAGTATGTACACTTGTCACAAATGACAAACCTACACTGACACATCATATCCACCCGAAGTCTACAGCTCACCTTAGGGTGCACAGTTGGTGGTGTACAATCAGTGAGTTTGGCTAAATGGATAATAGCATGTGTTCATCATTACAGTATCACACCGAGTGTTTTCACTGCTCTAAAAATCCTCTGTCCTCTGCTGATTCATCTCTAACCCTACCTCCACGATGCCCCAGCCTTGGCAGCCACTGATCTTTTTACTAATCCATGGTCTTGCCTTTTCCAGACTATCATTCAGTTGGAATCATACAGTGTGTTGTCACTTCAGATTTATTTCTTTCACTTAGTAATGTGCATTTAAGTTTCCACCATCTCTTTTCATGGCTTGACAGCCCATTTCTTTTTAGTGCTGAATAATATTTCATTGTCATGATGTGCCACAGTTTATTAATCCATTAACTTATTGACAGACATCTTGGTTGCTTCCGAATTTTGGCAATTATGAATAAAGCTCTATAAACATCTGAGTTCAGGTTATTGTGTGGACAAAGTTTTCAACTTCTTTGGGTAAATACCAAGGGCTGAAATTACTAGATCATATGGTAAGAGAATGTTTAGTTTTCTAAGAAACCACCAGACTGTCTTCCAACGTGGCTGTTGTGCGTTCCCACCAGCAATAAATGAGAGTTTCTGTTGGCTCTACATCCTTGGCAGCATTTGGTGTTGGCAATGTTCCATATTTTGGCCACTGGAATATGTATGCAGTAGTATATTACTGTTTTAATTTGCTTTTCTCTGATTGTTTTGCTGTGGAGCATATTTCATATGCCCATTTGCCATCCGTATGTCTTCTTTTATGAGGTATCTGTTAAGGTCTTTGGCCCATTTTTTAACAGGATTGTCTATGTTCTTATTGTTGATTTTAAGCGTTCTTTTTATATTTTGGATAACAGTGCTTTTTCTGATGTGTCTTTTGCAAATATTTTCTTCCAGCCTGCAGTTTGTACCCTCATTCTCTTGATATGGCCTTTCAGAGAGCAGATGTTTTAATTTTAATGAAGTTCAGCTTATCAATTCTTGTGTGAATTGTGCCTTTGGTGTCACATCTAGAAAGTCATCACTGTACACAAGATCATTTAGGTTTTTTTTCCTATGTTATCTTCTAGTTTTATAGGTTTGTATTTTACATTTATGCCTATGATTCATTTCGAATTAATTTTTGTAAAGGGTATAAAGTTTGCATCTAGATTCTTTTTTTTTTAACATGTGGATGTCCAGTTGTTTCAGCACCATTTGTTGAGAAGACTATCTTTACTCCCTTGTGTTATGTCTGCTGCTTTATCACAGATCAGTTGATTATATTTACGGAGGTGTATTTCTGGGCTCTCTATTCTGTTCCACTGATCTATAATTTTACCAGCACCACAGTCTTGATTAATGTAGCTTTACAGTAAGTCTTGAGATTGGACAGTGTCAGTCTTCTACTTTTATTCTTCTCCTCAATATTGTGTTGGCTATGTTAGCATATAATTAACTTGGGAATCATTTATGTAATGACACAGAACATGATATGTGCTGATACTAATTTTCAATTTTCCGTGGGTTACAAGTTGGAACCATGTGTGTTTCACAGATTTTTCTCTTTTTTGGTTTTGTTGGATTTCTCTTCTTCTTGAGTCAACCATGTTCTAGTAACTCTTGCCTACTTAACATGTCATAGTTTTTTTCAAAGCTGATGAAGTCCTACAAGAATTTTTTCAATAGAATTTTTAAATAAGATTTTTTCCCCAATACAACATGTAAGGGGGTTTGCATCTTCCAACATGCTCCTTATTAGTTACTTATCAATCAGCCCAGAAATGTTGCAGCCCTACTGTACCCCCTGCATGGCTCCACAGGATCAATCTTCTGCCCCCTTTGTGTACTATCTAAGCTGTAATGAAATTATGAAGGATTTTACCTTCTTTCCAGCATGAAAAATAGTTCTGATTGAATTTCCAAACTAAAATTAGATTTTCGTTTGATCAAAAGCATGAATGTCATTATGCCTTCTGGTTAATTCTATTAAGGATGCTCAGCTCATTTACACACTGTAACACAACTTGCATTTTAAGGTGTAGTGTGTTCTGGAAAATGTCCCCTGAGATGATCACTGAAAAACAATTCCAAGGTGAGATAGGTTGGACAACATTGTACAGCATCCTTCTCCCTTGGAAATTCTCACTGCATAGGGATTTATGGGCTCTGGAAAGTCCTGCAGCAAAGACTCTTGGCTTAACCTAAAATTTTCCCAACTTAATTTGAGCTGGCAACTTGATTTATTTATTGTGTTCTGCAAAACATCTTCTTTGGTAACTTATCCACATGGGACACATGGAGAATGCTTGTGTAGGATTTTAAGGTAAAAAACACTCCCATAAAGACTCTCATCTAAATGTCACAACATTCTTGAAATGTATTCAGAGAAAAGGATTGAATTTTATGGAAGAGAAAGCTAATTCCTCTAGTAGTTAAGTAAAAAACAGAGACAGCTTTCATGTGACTGGCATCCGGACAATGATGCTGGAGATTGAAAGAAATGCTCATGTGATATCATACTTGTAAGAAACATGAATCTCATTTGCTCAAAAAGAAAAAAAATCTGTGTGTATGTGTGTGTGTGTGTGTACATGCATATGTGCGTGCATGTATTTATTTCTGGGTGCACAGGTTTGAGCTGGTCCTAAGTAAGATTCTGAAAAGATGGCAATGGCTGTACTCAAAGCATGGTCTGTTGGCCTGGCTCAGTTCATAAGTCTGACCCCCCAGCCCTGTGGTCTCAGAGCCTCCAACATCACAGGAGTCATCACGTTTTTTGGCCTGAAAAGTAGGAGGTCTGCTGGTTTGAGCACAAGCCCAGAAACACAGACCCTCTTGGTACTAATCCAGTACCCACAATATTTAAGGACAGAACCCCTCTCGGTAATTTGGATGCCAATCAGAGAACACAAACCACTGGCTTCTTTCTATTTCATTTTCCTCTGATGCAGAACTATGGTGCCACACTGAATCCTGCATCCCTCACATAGGCAGCCTAGTTGGAGGGTGCAACCTTACCAGACATCCCTGACGGAATTTCTCTTTGCAAAAAGAACCACCAAAAGGACATGTGGTTTTAAAGGTTGTTTCCATGTCAGTCAGCAACCAAAATGCCTGACTTCCTGTTGTAGCTTATTAACAGGCCAAAATCTTGTTAAGCTGGAAACTTTCTCTACATAGTCTTTCTAGAGCTTCTGCTGATGGAACTTTAGCAATCCAATTGTTTTTTATGACTTTAAGTGATCTTATAATGCAGCTTCATTGCTTCCATAGCCAAAAGCTGTTCATAATGGAGCTATTTCACCCAAATCCAAGTCTGAAGCATATGCTTACATATCTATTATATAGGAATCTTGGCAAGGAGAATCATGTTTTCATTATTTTAAAACTTATTTGAATGATTCACAGAAATTAAAGACTGAAGATATATACTTCACTGGGTGATATATATACATTTATAGATTTGGAGGATTTACTTGCGGATCCAACTGAACCTCAAAAACATCAGGTTAGGAGTTCCTGTTGTAGCTTAGCAGTAATGAATCCAACTAGTATCCATGGAGGATGCAGGTTCCATCCCTGGCCTTACTCAGTGGGTTAAGGATCTGGCATTGCTGTGAGCTGTGGTGTAGGTCCCAGACATGGCTCAGATATGGTATTGCCGTGGCTGTCGTGTAGGCCAGCAGCTGCAGCTCTGATTCGATCCCTAGCCTGGGAACTTCCATATGCCAGAGGAGCGTCCCTGAAAAGAAAAAAGGAAAAAAATCAGGTTAAATAGTGATTTAGTTTAATATTGTGTCCAGTAATCTAATGTGGAGAAATGGAGTTTATCGTTAGGAAGCCTAGAATATTCTTACATCAAAACAGGCAAATAAGAAGATCGAAGAGGTATTTTTCAAAGAAGAGAGATTGTGTTTGGATGAGGATGCTGGCGAAGCCTGCATGTTAATGCTAAGATGGGTCTGAGTCCAGCTTCCTGGTCACCACTACCTCCCATTTCACTCACCACTGTTCTTGTTTAACAAATCCCTCCCTTCTTTTCCACTCAAGACTGACCTTTGGGTTCATATAATTAGATTTAAAATGTGCAATCAGTGTCCAATGTTGTGTGGAAAGTGTCTTAGGGAGGAAACTGACTTGTCTCAGTCAAAGCTATTAGAGAGCAGAGCTGAAACAAAATCTCTTTTTAATTCTCAGTTTAGTTGTTTTTTTTTTTTTTTTAACCTTACCATCCTTCTCTCCTGTGTTGATAAAACCCATGAAAATGAGAGGAAAGACGAAGAAAGATGTGTCTGGGAGAAGGATTGTTGTGCAGCTTGGAAAGCATGTTGAGGGCGAAGAATTGCAGGAACTATATGGCCTCTAGGCTGCAAACACAGGCATATTAGTATGATGGTAGTACTTTAAGCTGCTTGCATTAAGTGGACATTTAAGTTAAATAGAATGGTCCATATTTCCTTATCCATAAAACTATAACCAAAAGAGCTCTAAAAAGACAAAAATGTTGTTTTGGTTTGCAGAAAAATCATTTGATAGTACCTGACCTAAACTCATATTAAGAAGGCTAATTATAGTAATAATTTTCCCATTGGTGTGAATATTCATATTTTTGCTATAATAAAGTCAGCATGTTTGGTTTGGGAGTGCTGGCTTAGAGCCCCTAAGGATGTTCCTCATATACCTTATCACCTTTTTAAAATCTGAAAATTCTAATCTTGAAATACATCTGGTCCCAAGAGTTTTGAATAAAGGATTATGGGTATATCTTTTATACATAAATTGTTTTCACACAAAAAATATATGCTCATTATAATCAGCCAAGCAGTACAGAAAAGTAGGAGGAAGAAAGTGAAAAATTATTCACAGAAAAAAAATCACTGTCTACATTTGATGAACATTATCTATGTTATTTCTCTATGCAGTTACACATATAGTAAGAGGATCAGGCATAATTTCCTAAAATAAGATTATAATACATAGTAAAAGAAAATATTTCTTAATCATAAGAGCTATAAGTTTCTAAGATGTTTCTCCAGGCTTAAAGAAAGATACTGAAAAACAACTGTTACCAGAATAATGGCAAGAGTATGTTTTTAGGTACATGTTTAATTTTAGGCCTTATCAGCTGACTTCCCACTATAAATATGAGAAATTAATCCTCTTATCTTATCCTACCTCCTTTATCTCAACTTCCCAATGTTTACATATACATTCTGTTCTCTCCTCATAATTCTCCCAATTCTATAAAATTGGATAAATCAATTATCTGTTGATTGCAAGTCTTTACTGCAGCTTCCTCATGTCTAATTTTTTCTTTTTTAATTTTGATTTAGTCTTAGTTGAATAGACATTGCCAAGTATTTTTTTTTTCAAGTGAGGCTCATGGTGTATTTTTTTTCATGTCTAAGAATGTCTGATGCTTTTCTACTTGACTCAGAGGACAATTTGGCTGGGTATAAGATTCTTGGGTCAAAGATTTGTAACAATATTTTATTCACATCTTTGGGCATTAAATATAATTGTAGAAGAGTTTAAACTATACGGCTGCATGGGCCTCAGATAGAAATGAGGATTGTAGAATTAACAAGGAGTGAACTTTAATAGATTAAATAAATATTTAAATGATTATCAATAACTTGGGTACAAAGTTGTACACCAATGGTGATGTTTTATAAATGAAATTCTTGTTTCGAGCATAAAGCTATGGGTGGTTTACTTAATTCTCATCTCCAGTCCCCCATGTGACCCACACTCCATATGGCTTCCATTGGCAGCAGAGAGGGAGAAAGATCCATACACTAAGCAAAAGCAGAATGATTTGGTATACAACTTTGTACTCAACTTATTTCTTGATAATTATTTAAATACTTATTTAATTAATCTATTAAAGTCTGCTCTTTGTTAGATCTACAATCCTCATTTCTATCTGAGGCCCGCACAACAGTATACTTTACCTTCTATTTTTTCTCCTTTAAGATGTAGCAAACTGTTTAAAATTTGTATGACTAGATTAGGTACAGGGATGTTTTAATAAAATCTGTCCAGAACTGAACTCCAAATATTGACACTAAACCTCATTTAAAAAAAAATAAACTTCATTGGAGTATAGTTGACTTAGAAAATTGCGTTAGTTTCAGGTGCACAGCGAAGTGAATCAGTTATACATATAATATCGTTCCTTTTCATATTCTTTTCCCACATAAAACCTCACTTTTTCAGTTGCTCCAACCTAAAATTTTGGTGTATTTTTTTACTTCTCTTCTAATGACTACAGTCATTGATCCATCAACAATTTCTGTTGGCTCCATCTTCATGAGTACATTAATTTCCTAGAGCTGCCATAACAATGTGCCAAAAATTGGGTGAATAAAAGAACAGAAATCTATTCTCTCACAAGTTTGGAGGCTAAAAGTCTGAAATAAAGGTGTTGGTAGGACCATGGCTCTCTGAAAGGTCTAGGAGAGAATCCTTCCTCACCTCATCCCAGCCTCTGGTGTCACCAGCAGTATTTGGTGTTTCATAGCTTACAAATGGCCTGCTTCTGTCTTCACATGGCCTTCTTCCAGTGTGTCTGTCTTCACATGCTTTTTTATAAAGGCAACAGTCTTTGGTTTTCTACCTACCCTAATTCTGTATGGCCTTATTTTAACTTAACTCATTACATCTACAAAGACCCTATTTCTAGATAAGGTCTTATTCTGAAGCTCCAGGTGGAATTTTTAGGGAACACTATTCATCCTAACACAATGAGACACTCAGGATTTAAACCCTTCTCACCATCCCCACTGCCACTACCCTGAAACACCTTCCTGATACTTAAAGGATACTTTGGGTCATGTTATGTATTTGCTTAAAGTCCTCATGGTTTTCCAATTCTTTCATCGGAAAAGCCACAATTTCCAATATGCCTTATTTGCACAAGGCTGTACATAGTTTTGCATCCAATTACCTCTCTGACTTCATCTGTACTATTTTCCCCTTCATTCAGTTCATTCCAGCTGCACTGAATTTCTTGCTTCTCTTTGAAAATGCCAAGTGTGCTCCTGTTTCATTATTTTTGCATTTTCTGTTTGCTCTGCCTCCAATGCTCATCCCTAGATATCCCCAAGTCATTCGGGTCTTTAACTGAAGTGGAATCTTCTTAATGAGACTATCCTAGCCACTATCCAATGTTATGACTCTCTGCCCGGATACTTCCAGTCATTCTTTCCTACTTTATTTTTCTTCATAATATTAGTTACTATCTAACCATACACTATACATATTGATAGATATAAACAGTGTACATATATATGCTAGATAGCTGTAGAATCTATATATCTTGGAGTTCCCATCGTGGCTCGGTGGTCAACGAATCCGACTAGGAACCATGAGGTTGCGGGTTCGATTCCTGGCCTTGCTCAGTGGGTTAAGGACCCGGCGTTGCCGTGAGCTGTGGTGTAGGTTGCAGACACAACTTGGATCCTGCATTGCTGTGGCCCTGGTGTAGGCCGGTGGCTATAGCTCTGATTAGACCCCTAGCCTGGGAACCTCCATATGCTGTGGGAGTGGCCCTAGAAATGGCCAAAAAAAAAGATGAAAAAAAAAATAGAAGTTATATACCTTATTACTTGTTAGATATATTAAATATAACTTATTCTATATATAAATTGTCTATATAATATAAACATGTCATAGTAAATAAATATATGTAAATCTTTATATATTTAAATATACATAGTACCTGTTATCTTCTTTATCACCTGTCTACACCACTGGAATGTAAATTCCTTTAGGGAAGGAATCACTGTTCATTTGTTCACTGATGTACCACTAATGTCTAGAAGAGTGTCTGGTAAATTGCAGGTGCTGAATGGATATGTCCAGAATGAATGAGTAACTACTTCACATATATAAATGTCAACAGGCATGTGTGTGGCAATAGAAGAGTGACTGAAAACCATTGGTCCATCACGTTTCATGAGAAAAGAGATAGGGTTTATTTTCAAGACCCCTTTGAAACTGCCAATCCGTTGCTGTGTTTGCTCATGGTTACTCTCTCACCCCTGCTCTCAAGATGAAGCTTCCCTACTGGGCTCTGTGGAGCTCATGAAAATGGATTAAGGGGTAAATTACTTTCTTTCTTTCTTTTTTTTTTTTTCTTTGCCCATAATAGTCAAGGGCCTTTTATTTGAAAAAAAAAGGGGGGGGGGAGTGAATATAATAGAGGAATTCTTTCTTTCCTCCATGATAGCCAAATGCATGTTAAGAAGGGATTCTCAGGAGTTCTCCATTGTGGTGCAGCAGAAACAAATCTGACTAGTGTCCATGAGCACACAGGTTCGATCCCTGGCCTCATTCAGTGGGTTGGGGATCCTGCACTGCCATGAGCTGTGGTGTAGGTCACAGACATGGCTCAGTTCCAGTGTTGCTGTGGCTGTAGTGTAGGCCAGCAGCTGTAGATCCGATTTGACCCCTAGCCTGGGAACTTCCATATGCAACGGGTGCGGCCCTAAAAGAAAAAAAAAAAAAAAAAAAGAAGAAGAAGAAGATGAAGAAGTGATTCTCATCTACAAGGCAGCCTGGAGATGTCTTCCCAAAATAAAGTTACCCACATAGTACAGTTCATCATCTTAGGTATCCAGAGAGAACCTATAACAACAGTTTGACTCGCATTGATAAGTAAGGGGAGGAAGCTGCTAGTGGTTATGTGTCATTTAATTCTGGATATCTCAAGGGCAGGGTGAAGGAGGAGAAAACAAGATCAATTAGATAAGCAGAGGGTGAATTAGCCATTTAATCAAGTACCTAAGCCATGAAGCACACAGTTCTTCTAAGAGACACTATTATCTTTAATGGAGTTCTTTAGAGCATCTTCAATTTTTCTAATGAAGACAGAAAGCCCCATCTTTAGTAAAGTGCTTCTCTTTGCTTGTTTGACCACAGGATTATCTCTTCCATTCAATCCCCTGGGGAGCTGATGCTCTCCTCCTTTGTCCTCATAGAATTATATCGAAAAGGGAATCTGTCCAAATTATTTAATCAAATTATTCTTGCTCTGGCCTATATAAGTGCTTAAATATCCACACTTAATACTTCTCCTAATGCCATTCACTTATCTAAAATTACCCCTTAATTGATAAGATATACGAACAAAAACACGATTAGGCAAAATGTTAAATGAACTCAAACCATTTAGAATGTTTTCATGTCGACCCCTGAATTTACTTAATCTCCAGTGAACGGTCTAAAAAGATAGGATTTAGTCTTCACTACAACTAGCCAGCAACAGCAAAGGCAAAAAGGTTGAAGAAGAGGTGGCAAACAAGGAAAGAAAATCATTTTTGGTCTTTCATGTCCTCACTACACAAAATCCTGTGATGTTTATTTGGTTCCAGCATTTCTCAGTCAGTTCCGATGAAGAGAAACATCTCAGTACATTTGGAAACAGTGGTACTATGCATTTCATACAAGTTGGCTAAGACGGGGCTAAAGATATTAACAAATTAGAATCAATTAATTTAAAGCCAAGTTAATGAGGAGTAATTTACATACAGTAAATATGACTCTTTACTGTGTACAGTTTTATGAATTTTGACATATATAAACATCATGTAATCACCACTACAGTAAAGACAGAGAACATTTCTATTACTCTCCAAATCCCCTCTTGTCTCTTTGAAGTCAATCTCCTTCCACTGTGCCCAGGCCCTGGTAACTAACCACTGATCTGTCTCTTCTTCCTATAGTTGCACCTTTTTTAGAACATCCTATAAATATAATTGTACATTATGTGTTTTTTTTTTTAAATCTGATTTATTTCACTTGCCCTAAAAGGGAAGTGAATGTAATAGAGGAATTCTTTACTGTTAGAATTCATCCATGTTATTGCGTGAAGCTATATCTCCTTCCATTATATACCTAAGTTTAGCTACTCACGGCCATTTGGCTGTTCATGGCATTTCCCAGTTGAAGGGCATTTGGTTTGCTTGCAGTTTTTTGAGGTTATGAATAAAGCTACTATGAATAACTTTGTATAGGTTTTCTGTATCACATGTTTTATTTTTCTTACCTAGAAGTGGGATTGCTGGATTGTATTGTAAGTGTTCCACCTTATAAAAAACAAACTGTTTTTCAGAGTTCCCATTACGGGTCAGTGGTAATGAACCCAACTAGTATCCATGAAGACATGAGTTCTATCCCTGGCCTCGTTCAGTGGGTTCAGGATCTGGCGTTGCTGTGGCTGCAGTATAGATTGCAGTTGCGGATCTGGCGTTGCTGTAGCTGTGGCGTCAGCCAGCAGCTACAGCTCCAATTTGACCCCTAGCCTGGGAGCTTCCATATGCTGCAGGTGCAGCCCTAAAAAGACAGGAAAAAAAAAAAAACCTCTTTTTCAGTGTTAGCACCATTTTGCATTCCCGTCAGCAATGTACAAAAGTCCAGGTGCTTTGTATCCTCACTAACATTTGGTATTGTCTTTTAAAATCTTTTTGAGGCATCTAATAGGTGTGTAGTGATATCTTAGATGCTTTAGTTGCATTTTCTTATTGACCGATGATGTTGAACATCTTTTCATGGACATACAGTCTGTGTATCTTATTTTCTGAAGTAATTGTTTAAATCTTTTGTCCATTTTTTATCGGTTAGTTTTCTTTTTATTGAAAGGGGAGAGATCTTTGTGCATTCCAGATAACCAGTTACATACCCTGATAATTTTTTGCAGAGTTTCATGGAATTTTCATCCAAAATTTGGTTCAAGGTATCAAGACTGATGATGCCACACATGAACCAAGAGGGCAGGAAAAGGATTACCACTCATGAAATGGCAGCAGGACAGGCTTAAAAGCAGGTCCAAAAATTGCTTAAGACAGCATGGAATTGAGACTGGCTTAGAGCTTACAGTGTTAGAGGGGGCTGCAGGGAGGGTTCCTATGCCCACAGACCCGGGCTTGCATGACATGCCATTCCACTGATGCCAAAGGAGGGAGCCCCTGGGCTTCCTTAGCAGCTTACACAGAGTGAAGAAGGCAGAGGGGCAGCGGTGGGGCGTGAAAGCCATCAGTAGTCAGACACCAGAAATAGAGAGTGTCAGACTTTATGACACATGGCCTTTATGTGATATAAAAATCACATTTTTCATATCAAAAGAAACAACTTGATAACATTTAATGTAGAAGACGTATCATTATGCCTTGCTCTTAAATATACTTCGAAATCTTATAAAAAGATTATCCTCTAGAAATATATTATTTGTGTCTTTTCAGAGAAAAATGTCCATTCTAAATGGACCAGATTCATGTTCTATGAATAAAAAGGGCTGTGGATACAGGCAACAAAAACAAAGGTACCTATGAGGATTATGAAATCTCTTCCCCTTATTGTGAGAACAGAATTCTATCCAACTGACAACTCATTCAAATCACAAGTGTTGTAACAACCCAGTCTTTTGTTACTATGCACTGCATGGGCAGCTCTGTCCCAGGTCCTAAATTTCATTTCGTTTCATTTTATTTCATTTCATTATTTTATACCCGCCCTGCAGCATATGGATGTTTCCAGGCGAGAGGTCAAGTAGGAGCGGCAGCTGTGGCCTACACCACATCCGCAGCAACACCAGAGCTGAGCCACATCTGTGTCCTACACTGCAACCTGCAGCAATGTCAGATCCTTAACCCACTGAGCAAGACCAGGGATTGAACTCACATTCTCACAGAGACGATGCCAAGTCCTTAACCTGCTGAGCCACAAAAGAAACTCCCAGATTCTGTGTTCTACTGAAGATCTGAGGTCTGACCCACTGAATAACTGGTTGTGAAGCAGTGGGTCACGAAGGCAGAACTCCTACGGGATGATTATAATTCAATTACACACATATGCAGATTTCCATCATTTGTCAGAAGTGAACTGAACACCTACTGTGTACCAGGAACCTACTAGGATCTGCATGTTTTTTTTTTTTTTTTTTTTTTTTTTTTTGTCTTTTGTCTTTTTTGTCTGTTGTTGTTGTTGTTGCTGTTGTTGCTATTTCTTGGGCCGCTCCCGCGGCATATGGAGGTTCCCAGGCTAGGGGTTGAATCGGAGCTGTAGCCACCGGCCTACGCCAGAGCCACAGCAACGAGGGATCCGAGCCACGTCTGCAACCTACACCACAGCTCACGGCAACGCCAGATCGTTAACCCACTGAGCAAGGGCAGGGACCGAACCCGCGACCTCATGGTTCCTAGTCGGATTCGTTAACCACTGCGCCACGACGGGAACTCCAGGATCTGCATGTTAAAAGTTAAGTAAAATAAATTTGTGGCTGTCAAGCAATTTAACATTTAATGAAAATGAAACACTTGAGTCAAATCATAGTTGAAATGACTTGAGATTGATTTTGAAAAGAATACAAATAAAAGAGTAGACTGGCCAATCATCCTTATAACTTCAAACAATTTTATTGGAAATGTAATGGAATACTTTGGGGCCTTTTTCTCAGAAATATGCAAGTTGACATGGCATTTGGGAGTTTTATTTTCAATAGAGATCACTAACCAGTATAATGAAGCATGTTCTATATACTGATGAAATTTGATCTTTAAAACAGACAAAATGTATTTTCATATCTCACAACAATATTCTATTATAGAAGTAATATATTTTTGTCTAATATTTTCTTATATTCGTGCCTGAATCTCTTTCTCTCTTCCTGAGTGATATGAAGGAAGCCGTTTTTATAATCAGAGCCACAGAGAAAATACAGCAGAGTGGATGAAGAGAGGGAAGTAGTGGCTTTATTATTTCTTAGTTTGTAGTCATGGCTGGATCAGGGCATGAAAGCACCCAGAACAAGTTAATCATTAGGGATACCAAACAGCCTAATACTATGCCATCCTTCAAACTTACTCCCTTAATTTTTTTCCTTTATTTATTTATTTATTTACTTTTAAAGGGGTAAATACAGAGAAGTGCCAGGTTGCTAAGGGAATACTTTAGTTATTTAGTTAGTTAGTTAGTTTTGTCTTTTTAGGGGCTCACCCGCAGCATATGGAGGTTTCCAGGCTAGGGGTCTAATTGGAGCTGTAGCCACTGGCCTACGCCACAGCCACAGCCACAGCAACACAGGATCTCAGCCACATCTGCAACTTACACCACAGCTCACGGCAATGCCGGCTCCTTAACCCACTGAACAAGGCCAGGGATTGAACCTGCATCCTTATGGATCCTAGTCAGATTCGTTTCTACTGAGTCATGATGGGAACACCAATTTTTTTCCAATATTTATTTAGACAGGAGAAGGAGTGTAAAGTGGGATTACTGGTGACAGTGATTAGCATCTTCTCTCTGGTTTAGGGTAATGAATTTCAAAGCGTGGTCCCGAGATCGGCAGCATCAGACTCGCCTGAGATTTGCTAGAAATACAGATTCTTAGACCTTACTCCAGACCCACTGAGTCAGAAGCTCTGAACTTGAGGCCCAGCAGTATGTTTTAACAAGCCTTTGGAGAATTCTAATACATGCTGAAGTTTGAGAGCCACTAGTCTGAGGCAATTCAGCTCTGGTTACAAATTCTCTTTCTTCCTTCCTTCCTTCCTTCCTTCCTTCCTTCCTTCCTTCCTTCCTTCCTTTTTCTTTCTTTCTTTATCCCCACTGTACAGCAAGGGGATCAAGTTATCCTTACATGTATACATTTTTTCCCCACCCTTTGTTCTGTTGCAATATGAGTATCTAGACATAGTTCTCAATGCTACTCAGCAGGATCTCCTCGTAAATCTATTCTAAGTTGTGTCGGATAACCCCAAGCTCCCGATCCTTCCCACTCCCTACCTACAAGTCTTAGAAGATGATATAGCAGCCGTCTATTGTTACTCAAGCATATGCTTGGGGGCCCATCCCTGAACCTTTACCCCTTGTTGCTCCCACCACCATTCTATCTGAACAGGTACTGATAACTCTCCCTGAGAAGAGCTTTGCTGAGCCCAAAGACTTTCTATTTTGTTACATTTCCGGGGATATTTTAATGCCTCCACTGCACTGGTGTCCTGCCCCTGGTGGCCCTCCTGGGCTGGTGGTGGGAAGGCTATGGAGAACAGCTTTCTACTAATACAATAGTTGTCCTTTTTTTTAAATCATTTCTCCCCTAAGAATAATTATAATTGTGAATTCTGTAGTGGAGTCACTGCTGTTGACTCTAAGGAGAAAACTGGAGACGTGGCTAACAAAGGCAAGAAGATTAAGGGGTGAAGTTTCCTGTAGATAATAATATTTCATTTTCGTTTGTGCCAAAACAAAGATATTGTGTTGATGTACTATGTAATTTATACATTGGGAAGAAGAAAAAGAAGTAAGAAGAGGAGCAAGAAGGGAGAAGAAAAATGTATATAATACTAATTTCAGACGGAGCAGACTTTAAATCACAGCATGTTATCAGGAATAAAGAAGGGCTTTACATAATCATCAAGGGGTCCAATCTTCAATAACACATAACAATCCTTAACATGTATATACCTAGGAAGAGAGCATCAAAATATGTAAGGCAAAAATGAATAGAATTGCAAAGAGAAATAGATAAATCTACTATCATAGTTGCAGACTTTACCATCCCTCTATCAGAAATGGACAGATTCAGGAGGCAGAAAATCAGTAAGGATATAGTTGAACTCAATAACACCATCCATCAACTGGATGTAATTGACAGCGATAGCTGCTTCATCCAACAACAACAGAATACTCATTCTTCTCAAGTGCACGTGAAACACTCATCGTGAAAGACCACATTCTGAGCCATAAAACACACTTTCACAATTTTAAAGGATAGAAATCTTATAATGTTTGCTCTCAGACTACAGTGGAATTAAACTGCAAATCAGTAATAAAAGATAACTGGAAAACCTTAAAATATGTGGAGATGAAATAACATATATCTAACAGAGAAGTCAAAGAAGAATTCTGAAGACAAATTAAATAGTATTTTGAAGTAAATGAAAATAAAAGCATAGTATATCAAAACTATGTCCTCTTCAATCTCTTTCATCAGTGTCTTGTAGTCTTTAGTGTACAGATCTTTCACCACCTTTGCTAAATTTACTGTTTATGGACTGGATGAATAAATATTGTTAAAATGCCCATATTACCCAAAGCAATTTTAGAGTCAAGGCAATTTCTATCAAAATTCTAATGGTATAGTTCATAGAACTAGAACAGATAATTCCTTTTTTATGTTTTTTTATTGTTTTATTGAAATGTAGGTAATTTACAAGGTTATGATCATTTCTTCCGTACAACAAAGTGACCCAGTCATATATATATATACACACATATCCATTTTCTCTCAGATTCTTTCACCACACATAGATTATCACAGAATACTGGGCAGAGTTCTCCGTGCTATATAGCAGGTCCCCATTGGCCGATCATTCCATATACCTCAGTGTGCATATGCCAGTCCCAAACCCCCAGTTCATCCCTCCCCCCCACCTGTCCCCTTTGGTAACCATAAGTTTTTCAAAGTCTGTGAGTCCACTTCTTTTCTGCAAATAAGTTCATTTGTAGCATTTTTTTTTTTTTTAGATTCCACATACAGGTGTTATCAAATGATATTTAGAACAGATAATTCCAAAAAAACTGTATGGAACCACAAAAAATCCCAAAGAGACAAAATCTCGAGAAAGAAAAACAAAGCTGGATGTACCAAGCACCCTGATTTCAAACTACACTACAAATATATAGTAATCACCTAGTGAAAATGTAGAATAAGTACAGGAGAGTCACGTGGAAACGGACTAAACGGAAGAAATAAAGAGAAACCAGAGGGAAAGACTCTGAAATAGCGGTCAGATAGGAAGAAGGAAAATGCAAAGACAGTAAAACCGGAAATCCAGTGAGGGGGGGACATTTCCAGAAGTTCTCCACCATTATCTGTGGCAGCACTGGGTTTGTGGAACCTAAGTAAGCAGGGGCTTATGACGCTGAGGTCCAGGCATGCATCTGCAATCAGAAAACCCCCGCCTAGTCCCTGTCAATATCTGGAAGTCCTTATTCTGCCTATATTGTTCCTCTGCATCAGCAAGATGCTGGGCAAAGAAACAATTAGAACTACAAAAGAGTAATTATTAACATGTTACTCCTAATCGAGTTAACAAATAACTTCACTCATTTAAAACAATTTGGTAGCAAGAAGCCTGAATTACGCAACATTTTAAAACCTCCACTTTGGTACACAAGGTGCTGACAAAATCAGTGGTTAACGAGGGCTCATTAAGTGAGACTCACTAAAGCTGCTTTGGTGGAAAAGAGAACAGGCGCTCTCTTTGCTTTGCTTTTTTATTTTTTTATTTTTTGGCTATGCCTGAGGCATACCAAAGTTCCCTGGGCCAGGGATCAAAACAGTGCCACCGCAGTGATCTGAGCTACAGCAGTGACCACACCAGATCTTTAACCACTAGGCCGCCAGTGTATTCCCTCTTTGTTTTTATAAATAGATATTACTAAAAGACTTAAGGAATCTTTAGATGGAAATCAACTAGGCTCTTGGCAATCTTGCTTTCAATTTTTTCTATACTTAGGAAATCTTTTTTCTAAGGATAGGTCAAAGTCTTTGGCTTCCTTTGAAAAACTGTAATTTTTTAAATTGCTTATCCCAAGTTGATGAGATTTTTATTGCCTGTGAAAATTTCTACTTCATTGTGTCTGTGTTTCTTTTTCCCTCTTCCTTCTCTTCCCCCACTGCATCTCCTCTCCAATTCCTTCCTGTCACCTTCTCAGATTTTGACAGACCATCGTTTCAATTCTGATGGCAACATTTCCCATTAAATAACTACACACTCGAGCACTGCCCCTCACACATCTGGGTGACTGGCAGATACTTGTTTAGAGAATTGGAAACCACTGAAAGTGACATTCAAGGATTTAAAAACAACTTGGTAAGGAAATAAATCTTTGGCTGGGGAAAAAATGACTCTCTCTTTGCCTGGCAATAGCCTGATAATTTATCATTTATTGGAAGAGAAGAATGCATTTTGAGCATAGCATCAGACTAAAACTGATTACAGATATTAAGCAATGTCTCTGTGAGCCATTACTCATGGTGTTGTGCAAGCTGAGTGCCTCTGCAAGGCGGGAGCTGATGAGCAGACGGTACTGCGTTGCCATAATTGTTAGAACCATAAACAATGGTATATGACGGGGTTAGAGTAGATTAGAGAGAATGAAGTGTTTTGTGCAGTCTCCTCTCGAAAGAAGAAATAAGGCATTATTTCACTGTGATGTTTACTACTGATTTGGGTGTTTGTTTGCTTATGGTTCCTAATGGTTACAATAGCTCCAGAGAAATATGTATGGCTTATTCATTTCAAAAGCCATCATAAGTGATAGCTTATGCTATTCCAACTTTGTGCTGTTGTGTCTGAAATAAAAAGAAGGCTTTTTTTTTTTTTCAGTGTTAGAAAAAGAGATTCAAGAGAGCTGAACCATGTGCTGTGTAGCCAGGACTTGAAAGACCCTAGCTGCTGGGTGAAAAATATAATAAGAACCAAGAGAGACAGGGTAATGCTCAGCAGTGAACTCACAGAGCACTTACCCATAGTCCCACTTGACATCTGTCCCTTTTTATCTATGTCATATTTATTTCAAATAACGTTTTAGTTACTATACTGGACTATAAATATCTCAAAGTTAGGGATTTTAGCTTATAAATTTTTGCTATCTCCTGAGAATGTAGCTCAGTTTAACTTGTTAGATGCTGAATAAAAACATTAATTTCTTGATAGAAGAATGGCATGAGTTCCTCTATCACAACTTGTCTCCATTTCCTCAGTTCTCTAAGAACAAAATCTAGAGGCGGTACTAGTGTGTAACAGTAAACTAGGGTGGTTTTCAGAATGGGTATATGTAATTATTTATATTTCTTTCTACCAGTTTTTAATTTTTAGTTAAAGCAATGCTGGTACTAATAATATGTATACATTATTTGGGAAGAATCTTTTCTTTTTTTTGCTTTTTAGGGCCACACCTGCAGCATAGGCCAGCAGCTACAGCTCCAATTCGACCCCTAGCCTGGGAACTTCCATATGCCGCACATGCAGCCCTAAAAAGTAAACAAACAAACAAACAAAAAATAGGATAACAGGTGGGTTTTGGGGGGTTTGTTTGTTTTGGGGTGTTTTTTGGCTTTGTAGGGCCATACCTCCGGTCTTAGGGGTTGAATCGGAGCTACAACTGCTGGCATATGCCACAGCCACAGCCACATGGCAACACTGCAACCTACACCACAGCTCATGGCAACACTGGATCCTAAACCCGCTGAGTGAGGCCAGGGATCCAAACCCGCAACCTCACGCTAGCTGGATTCATTTCCACTGTGCCACTATAAGAACTCCAGATAAGTTATTTTTAAAATAGGAGCAGAAATTGATTTTAAAAATCAACAAAACAAAACACAATAGACAGTTTCCACTAAGACTGAGCAAGAAAAAAAAAAAAAACCCAGAGAGATCACAAATAATAAGTATAACCATTGGAATAGGAAAAGTGACACACACTATAGTTAAAAAGTTAAAAGAATGACTCTATAACCATGGAATTTCAAGAATTAATGATAGACCACTTGAACTCTAAGGGGAAGATTTCTTTCTGGCTGGAAGTTCTAGCTCTTTGTCTCACTTCATAGCCAATGAATGATGGGGTACTTACAAGCGAAATGTCATTACATTACAATGACTAAATCTGGGGAGCATGTAGAGTTAACTCTCAAAAATAAGTTTATAAAAACAAGCTGGATGTTAATAAACAATTAGCAAACATGAAACAACAAAATACGAAACACCAGGCTATAAAAAGATTTTGCTTCTACAGTCTTTTAAATCCTAGCTACTGTTCAAAGTCTTTTTCAAAGGTCACCTACTTCCCCTGCTTCTACGACACTCTTCTATCAGATCTGACCTTTTCTCCTGTGAATACTCATAGTATTTGATGTTTGTTATATGAGTCATAAGCAACATTTTCACCTTCATGCTTACGGTAGTATAAGATTCTTGCGAGGATGAACTGGATCTTACTCATCTAGGTCATTCTAGTGGTAGCAAGCACTGTCATTAGTCGTCCAAACCTTTAAGTTCTATGGAATCAGATCACTAAAATTAAACATCACTAGTTCTTTCCCAGAAATTCTGGGATCTGGGAAGGGACAACATCTTTGAGCAGGAATAATCCTCAGAGCATATTTCAGACCACTATCGAAACAAAGCAGAAAATCACGTTAATACTATCTCTAATGTCAGGGCCTACTTAGGGCACTTCCAATGATGGGTAGGTACCATTTCATATTGTGCATTTAAAAGATGGTCAACATATGCCACCTGTAGGATGTTCCTATTGGTGTTGGTATATCATTATGCACCCTTCAGTCATAATCCTACTTTCAGAAAGCACACTACCATGAAAAATAAAGAGCGAAACTTTTCAGTGTAGTAGACCTCCAAATTCATTCATTCCATTAATCAAAGAACCTTTACTGGGTGGTCACTTTATCCCAGGAATAGTGCTGGGTGGGGAAATACAAAGCTAATGATAGAGAATAGAGCCTCCCATACAGGGTGTAGAGTCTAGTGATACAGATAGACAAGTAAATCATAATGTAATTATAATACGACATGGTAAACAGTTAGAAATTGTTATAGACGTCCATGGCAGGACACTGAAGCCAGGCTTGGGTGTGCAGCATTTTTTAGAGGAAGTGGCATTTGAGTAGGGTTTGGAAGGAAAAGCAGGAGATGGCCTGGAGACCCTGGAGAGTAGTTTTGAAGCAGTAGTCCTGTTCCCTTTAAGCTTTCTGTTTCCAAGCTTTGTATGTCCTGCTCCTTCAACTAGGTGGCTTAATATAACAGAAATGTATTTTGTCACAGTTCTAGAGGCTAGAAGCCAGGAATCAAGGCAGCAGGAAGCCTTTTCGGCTTCTCGCAGCCTCTGGTGACTGCCAGCATTTCTTGGCTTACGGCCACATCACTCCAATCTATTATGCTTCCTCCTCCCTGTTTTGTGTCTCTGCTCTGTGGGTCTCTTACAAGGACACTTGTCATTGGATTTAGGGGCCACTCAGATAATCTAGATGATCAGTTCATCTCTAGATACTGAACTTAATTACTTCTGCAAAAATATTTTTCCCCCAAAAAGGTTACATTTACAGGTTCAGGGGATGAGAACATGGACATATCTTTTCAGAGACCACCATTCAACCCACTGCTGTTGGTGACGGTAGGTCTGATTTCCATGTAGCATCTATTTCTGTCAGCCTGGCAATGTGGAGGTGCTCAGGAGTGCTGAACATCTTTTCATAAGCTCATGATTTAAAGAGCATTTGTCTGACTTTCATCATCCCAGTATCTTCCAGTGCTTTTTAAACTTTTACTTTTGGTCATGAATTTAAGAATATATTTTGATTTTAAATTCCTGGGGAAAGTCGTAAAAAATGTTTGGGGATATAAGTTGTATTTACATATTAAACCAATTGTTTAGAGTTCTGATGTTCAATAGAATTATTTTTAATAACATTGACCCAAGAGCCTAAAAACACAGAGTGAGGTGATTTCCTTTTGAAAAGTCAGTATATTGTGTTCTGAGCACTCTAAGAAATCACCCTATTTTGACAGAATAATTCAATTCTGAATGCTGTCACCAGAAATAAACATTTTTCTTCATTTTTTTTATAAGGAAATCAGTGCCTTGGACATGATATTTTACTTCCCAAGAGGGAACAATATCTCTTATTTGGTAAATATTTTTTTTTTCCAGCAAAGAAACCACTACTACAAATTTTTAGAAGCCAGGTTAATATTTTATTTCAACTTCAATGTTAAAGGCCTGTGTAGGAAAAACTTTTAGTGTCATCTATGAATCAATGACTACAATAGGCAGAATGTGGATTCTGTAAGATGTGACCATTTTAAAAGATAAATAAAGATCATGGACACATAGAACAGACTTGTGTTCACAGGGGAAGGGGGAGGGAGAGTGGGATGGATGGGGTGTCTGGGGTTAGTAGATGGAAACTCTTGCATTTGGAGTGGATGGGCAATGAGACCCTGCTACACAGGGAATTATATATCTAATATATCAATATATATCATTATATGTACATCTAATATCTATATATTAGATATATAATATCTCAACATATTATATATATCTGTGTATATATATATATATATATATAAAATGAGATCCTGCTGCACTAGGAATTATATACCTACTATATCAATATATATCATTAATATCTAATATCTATATATTAGATATATGATATCTCAATATATATCATTATATATATCTAATATCTCAATATATATATAATGAGATCCTGCTGCATAGGGAACTATATAGCTAATCACTTGTAATGGAACATGATGAAGGATAATGTGAGAAAAAGAATGTGTATGTATGTATGACTGGGTCACCTTGCTGTACAACATAAATTGACAGAACACTGTAAATCAAGCATAATAAAACATTTTTAAAAAGATAAATATGTTTTCCTAATTTAGAAGCAAAGGATGAGTTGGGGGGAATTTGAAATAATAAAAAGGTACACAACTCAATGTAACATATCAGATATGACTGTAGTAATTAGTAAATGTCCCATATCATATGTGCACATTTTTGGTCAACCAATTTTTATTAATAAATTAATTTTTATTAAAACTGTCTGGTATCCTTGATATATGAGTGTAGGTACAAACTGATTCTCAGAAGCATATGTCTGAAATGAATTCATGCCTTGGCCTTTATGGTGCACCTTTGGGACTGTTGGCCCTACTCTGTTGCTCTCTCATGCTGTCTTAAAGGGGGCTGCAGATTGCTGACAATCTGATAAATTTCCAGTTGAACTAAGTGCTTGAATACTGAGTTCCTCTTGGAGCACATGGAAAAGTAACAAAAACTCTGCATTTTCTCCTGCAGTGCTCACATCCCTACTGCAAGGAGTCAATGTCCATGAGCTCTTTTCTTTCCTCAGGGTCTAGTTCAAGTTTTGGAGAAGAGTCAGATCCAAGGATCTGAAGTATCACATCAAATGGGCTTAGCTTCATCTCTGGCAAAATTGTGGAGTCATAGATTTGGGGATTGAAGAATTTTCAAGAAGACATCCTGTACGTTCAGATCTCACTGACCTCTTCTGACACATCCACACGCTGGACCACTCCATCCTCTCCTGAGTGTTTCCTTTCATATAGGTCACCATGTTGGTATTGCATGTCCCTGTTACTCTGGCCTCAGCAGACTGGACCAGGGATAGATCTCTGCCATCTTTGAGCTGGCCAAGAGTCCTCAGGGTACCTAATACAAGAGTTCTGCACAACAAGGACCTGCTATAAGCACAAGGACTAGTAGCCTCCAAAAGACTCTGGGGAAGTCTGAATGACAGATCTAGCCGGTCAGTAGAGTACAGACTGGTCCACGCATGCAGAGTCAGAGCATGTAGGCAGTGAGAAAGAGCTGTGATTCACCAAAGCCAGGAAGGAGCAAGCAGAAGGAATGAGTTAGTAGAGCACAAGAAGAGGAGAAAAAGAAAGGGAAGGAACAGATTGACATCAAAATAACAAAAAGAAGCAGCTGAAGGGAAAAGCAGATGCAGGGACTAAGATGGAAACTTGGCCCAGAAACAAACTTTCCATCCTTGCGCTTAAGCTACTATCAGAGCTGGTGCTACACTACTATAAGAGCTGGTGCTACATACATGTGCCTCCCACCCCTCTGTGACCCCTGGCTGTGTGCTTTTGAGACAGACCTCACTTTTTCATACCTCCCTCCATGCATCTCATTAACAAGGATAACCTAAGCCTATTGCTGTTTTTTTGTTTTTTTTTTTTCAAGTGGCCAGTCTGGATTCTATTTAATGCAAATGTTATCATGATGGTGTTAGGGGAAAAAAAATCTTAAAAAAACCTAATACACTGCCTTATCTACAAAACTAAATTTTAAAATATTAATAATTGTATAATAAATATTAAATATAAATTCTTCTTAAAAAGTTTGTAACAAGTATAGTTGCTGTCTTGTTAGTTTCAGATGTAAAGTACATATGTATAATTCTGTTATACATATATTCATATATATCTGAAAGATCTTTTCCATCATAGGTTATTACAAAATATTGAGTATAGTTCCCAGTGCTATAATGGCAGGTCCTTGTTGATTACCTGTTTTAAATATAGTAGTGTGTATATATTAACCCCAATCCCCTAATTTATCCCACCTTTCTTTTCCCCTTTGGTAGCCATAAATTTGTTTCTTATATCTATAGATCTATTTTTGTTTTATAAATAAGTTAATTTGTATCTTTTTTTAAGGTTCCACATATAAATGATATCATGATATTTGCCTTTGTCATTTAGTATGGTATCTCTAGGTCCATGCATGTTGTGGTAAATGGCATTATTTTATTCCTTTTTTATGGCTGAGTAATATTCCAGTGAATAAATATACCACATCTTCTTTATTCACTTCTCTGTCAATGGACACTGAGCTCACTTCCATGTCTTGGCTGTTGTAAATAGTGCCTTAATGAACACTGTGTTGCATGTATTTTTTTCAAATTACAGTTTTCTCCCAATATACACCCAGAGGCAGGATTGCAGGATCATATGGTAACTTCATTTTTAGTTTTTTAAGGAACCACTGTACCATTTTCCATCATGGCTGTGCCAACAGTGTAGAAGGGCTCCTTTCTCTCTACAGCTTCTCCAGCATTTATTATTTGTAGACTTTTTGATGATGGCCATTCTGACTGGAGTGAGGTGATACCTCACTATAGTTTTGATTTGAATTTTTCTAATAATTAGCAACATTAATTTTTTTTTTCATGTGCCTATTGGCTATCTGTATGCCTTCTCAACAGAAATGTCTATTTAGATCTTCTGCCCATTTTTTTCTTTTACTTTTTTTTGTAAGGCCACACTCATGGCATATAGAAGTTCCTAAGCTAGGGGCAGAAACGGAGCTGCAGCTGCCAGCCTACACCACAGCCATTGCAATGCCAAATCTGAGCCGTGTCTGCAACCTACACTACAGCTTATGGTAACACTGGATCCTTAACCCACTGAGCAAGGCCAGGGATCGAACCTGCATCCTCATGGATACCAGTCAGGTTTGTTA
The DNA here is from genome assembly GCF_054392235.1 of Sus scrofa. Classification (NCBI taxonomy): domain Eukaryota; kingdom Metazoa; phylum Chordata; class Mammalia; order Artiodactyla; family Suidae; genus Sus; species Sus scrofa. Next base: position 24,833,438 of record NC_139393.1, on the reverse strand, counting down.
CTGCTGAGCCACGATGGGAACTCCTCTGCCCATTTTTTCATTTTTATTATTTTTAAATATTGAGGTATATATTTGGAAATTAACCCTTATTTATCGCATTGTTTGCAAATATTTTCTCCTGTTTTGTAGATTGTCTTTTCATTTTGTTTGGTTTCCTAAACAGCCTATTTCTATTCTTTGCATCTGTAAGAATCTAAACAAACATGGTATCCTCAAGATGAGACAAAGGATAGAGTTAGATAGGCAAAATTAAAATATGCATTCATAATTTTGACACTAAAACATAACCATTTAACAGTATTTTCATTTAATCATGGTATGCCAGACGATGTGTTCTGATGCTTCATATATGAGCAAAGGACCAAACTAACGGAGGCAGTTTTGAAAGCCAGAGTCTCTTGTCGAATCTGGGTTTGAGACACAAGTAACTCCTCTTAAGACTGGACCACCCAGAAGATAATTCAGTTGTTTGTCCAGAGACCTTTCAGAGAAATAGGATTTTTACTTTCAGAAGTGAAAGCAACAAGAGAGGGTTGCCCTAGCAACCTGACTCTGTGTCCTAATGGAGATCTTTCCATCCTGAATTGTAAAATTTCATCACTTTGCCCCTGCTGAGTAGTCAAGAGCAATTTGGGCATGATTGTCAGTCTGATGGCTGATGGTAAGCATTTCTTATTAACACAAATGTGATGCAGAAGAGAAATAAATTGTGTTGGTTTTCTAATATGCTAAGGTTTCCTCTCTTCTCAGTCCCACATTTGACATTTCTATTATCTGAGCAATGTAAGCGCACATTTTTTGGTCCCACTTTATATCTTTGCTGTCTTTGAATCCAGTTCATTTCTTCACAGACAAAGGAAAAAAAAAAAAAAAAAAAAAACCCAATAAACCAAACCCTTGTTTCACTGTCTTGCTTAGATGAGTCCTCTCTTAGGAGCTGAAGGACATCTATATGCATTTACATTTATTAATTAAATTTGGAACACATTTCATTCTTCTGCGGCAATAAATGTTTTTACTTATTCTGAGGGGGGCAGAATGTCTTCTTTATCAGGATTCATTCCATTTTTGTAAGCCTCCTTAAGGTTGGGGGGCCCACAATATACTGTGTTTAAAGGTGAGCACAAAGTTATAAAGTATGGATCTCTGGAAGTTACCATAAAAACCAAAGCTAGAGAATGTTGTTAACCATCACAAATACGTATTCATAACTTAACTCTTTCAAGGACAACCTCTAGTGACAGAGTTGCAGTTTTACAAAACAAGTAAGTAAATAAAAGAACATAGGGTGTAGATTAAAACAAGGCCTGACCATCTAACTCTACTATTTCCCAGAAATGTGGCCTCTGCAGTCCTTGAACAGCCTGGTTTCTGCATTGACAGGGAGTTAGCAATACTTGCCTTAACTCCTATGCAGGGCCGTGGTGAAGCTCAAAGGAGAGAATCTTGTAGATAAGTGCTATGCCAGTGAAAATCCCTCTTCAAAAGCAAGGTAATGGAATGACAAATGCTGTGACACGAGGGCAGGCTACAGGTCTTTGTTGCTTTTAATGATTATTATGTAGAGGGTGGGCTGGGGGTGTGCAAACTAAAGGAGAAGCATTCAGAATAAAACATTCAAAATGCCTAAGAAACACAAGAGGCCAGGTATCAGCTCCTTCAGAACTCTACGTGTACATAAATAGGTTTCTTCACAAAATTTCCAGATTGAATTGGAAGGTGGCAATGCAGCTTTTCTCATTCCATCCACATCTCTGCAGTAGTGACAGAAATGAGCTAAACTTAACGAAATGAAATAATAGCAATTTAGCCGAAGACTTGAAGACAAAAACAAGATGACAAATAAGATTCATTTTTCCCCCTGCTTCCTTTCTGGTTTTTTTTTTCTCTTGCTAATGTGAATAATTCATATACTTTACATTTTTGAAAGAAATAATTACAGTAATCAGAATCTGACTTCTATGAGCTATAAATTTCAAGAAGCTGTTTATTCCTACTGGCATCAATATAATTTTAACTAATAAGTATTCTTAATCTACCAATTAGATATCGTGTATCTAATGACACAGAGCCATACTCTGCCCATGTTCAATCAATGTAAAATACGCAGGGGTGGATAAAATAGACTTTACCCCTGGTCTATTGCTATGTGTAAAAAGCTTTAGCAAAGGATGAATTTATAAGCATACCTTTTGAAATTAATAAAATGAACAAGAAAAAAAATAGAAGTGAAAATGGGATGAGATGTTTTGGGGGACATTTGGTTCATTAACAGTTTGAGGGATTAGTGGCTCCATCAGGATACAGAGGATGTTAGATGGCCAGCAAAGAAATTTCAGAAAGTGAGGACCCAGAGTAGAGTGGGGACCCCAACATCCTCTAGTTCTGTGAGGTTCAGGGGTTATCAGCCCTTCTGTCCCAAAAGTAGCTTGATATTTAGATCTTATTTCTCATCTATAAAGCTATTTTTCTATGTTTTTTCCATGTAATTTATTTGAAACAACATTTACTTTAAATTCCCTTATTTTATTTTATTTTATTTTTTTGGCCATGCCCGTGGCATGTGGAAGTTCCCAGGACTGGGATCAAATCAGCACCAGGGCAGTGACCCAAGCTGCTGCAGTGACAATGCCAGATCCTTAACCCCTTGTACCACAAAGCAACCCTGATTTTATCACTTTGAAAATTATACTTGAGCATCAATTTACCTAATGAAGTGTGTGTATGTGCACGTGCGTGTGCCTGTGAGTGAGAGAGACGGAGACACAGAAAATTACTAAAACCTTCCTTGCTCATTTTGTTAACATTTATAACCATAAGTAATCAGCTGCCCCCACCGGGCCATAGCTGTATCCACATTAAATCAGTATATTGCGTCTAATTTAGAAAGTTCATCCACCTAGGTGAATTGCTTTGCAGTTTTACAGGGTTCAAGAAAGATCACAGAAGTTGGCATTGAATGTAATTATAGAATAATGATTACCATTTGCACAAAAAATTCTGAGCATAAAGCAGCTAGAACAAAACACTGGCTTCAAACTAGAGGGAGGGTGTGAAATGGCTAATTGGTTCAATTGTCATTTCCTCCCACTCAAGGTGTTCAGTCCTTGAATCTTTCCTTTGCTTAGATGAGGAGCTGATTTAGAAGGACTACTCTCAGTGGAAGAAGAAATGGTGAGAGATACTGATATGAAAGAGTCTGTGTAATGTGAGTTTAAGAACTCTGAAAGAATTGTCGTCCCATGCGGAAATCTTGCGTTCATAAGAAAGCGTAGTAAACAATGTAATTCCCATTCAATACTAGTCTTTCATGAACTGCAAAAGGCATTAACCTCTGTTTTCGCTGCAGGCTTTCAAATAAATGGGTATGAGATAATTACCATTTGTATTTTGGAATCAAAGACACTGCTGCTTCAGCTAATCTAACAGCAATCTAGTGAGAGGGTTATACTCAGTCCTAATTGCAGACAGGCACAGATGAGCCTCTCTTCATTCAATCCAATCTACGTTTCTCCTTGAGGTGTATTAATACTGTGTGTACCTTGTATAATCTTTATTCATACCTTCCTGAATTATCTGGGGATAGGCATGGATTACAAATTAACTGCTCTCACCACTAGGCACTTTCTGCTAATAGGTTTTTGATTCACACATTAGATATTAAAAGTCAATTCTTACTGAAATGAAATCCTCATAAAACAATTTTCCCATGTGGAAAGGGTAATAAATTAAGAAGGTAGGCAAGAGATAGAGTCCATTTTTTTTGCTGTAATTACAACACGATAACATAAATTGTTATATCGCAAAATCCATAATAAATAGAATGTGTGGGATCAAGATTTTTTGTTTAGCAGAGGTACATTTTCTTTTACCTCTTATTTTAAAATCTTAGAATATGACATTTATTATGTTTGTCCATATTCTACCTGAATATCATACACACTAGATCTTATTCTTTTTTGATTATTGAATTCTTGCAATATTTTCTTTGTCTTTTCTTTTAGGGCTGCACCTGCTGCATATAGCAGTTCCCAGGCTAGGGGTCCAATCTGAGTTGTAGCTGCCTGCCTGTACCACAGACACACCAATGTGGGATCCAAGCCATGTCTTTGACCTATACCACAGCTCATGGCAATGCTGGATCCTTAACCCACTAAGCGAGGCCAGGGATCAAACCCATGTCCTCATGGATGCTAGTCAGGTTCGTTAACCACTGAGCCACGACAGGAACTTCAAATTCCTGCAATGTTATCCTGAATATCTGTGATCATTGAACAGTGATCACTAGGGAGGCAGAAGCGTAGGAGACTGAGCAGAATCCAGGGCCATCATAAAACAGCGGGTCCTTTAGAGGTGTGCAGTGCATAACCTGTGCAACTGCATCCTTCAGTCCTAACAGTTGCTGAGCCTTACAGTGAGGACTGGACTTTAGGCAAAATAAAAGTGTGAACCTACTTGGGATGGATGGTCAGATCTCAGAGACTCCTGGATTGATCACTTCAATACAATCTGCGTCCTTCACCCGGCATTGTGCAAGACTGGCTCATACTCACTCCCAACCTGATGAGAAAGGGATGTAAACATCCCGAGGGCAAAATGCATTCCTACCCTGATACACTTGAATAATAACCTGCTGTTGTTACAGCTGAATAATAATTGGCCCTGGACAGCATTGCTACTTTCTGCTCTCAGAGCTGTCAAGAAATGCCACAGAAGAATAAAGACACCCCACCGCCGCCGCCGCCACCACCACTACCCTCGCCAACCTAGGAAGGCCCTGGCATGTAGTCTGGAAGGACGGGACCACACAATCAACCCCACGTGGTGCCGTCCTTGGTTGTGTGTCCTGGTATAGAAATACTACAGGTGCCGATGGGAGGACAGGGTGCGCAGGTAAGGAAGCTGCATCTTCAGCCACAAGCTCACCACAGGCTCTCCTGCTCTGTGCGGCAGGTTTCTTACAGCTAAATGTTTTGCTGGTATCCTTTTAAAAAAGGAATTTGTATTCCTTGCCTGTGTCTGGTTGGCAACTTTCTGTCAGTCACCATCCCCCTGAGACAACCACCCACCAGCACATCCCTGGAATTCAAATCAACATCAACATCATCATCTACATCCCTGATAGGAAGTTTAGTCCTAAAAATACAGAGTAGGAAAAGGCAGGGAGAAGCAGGGGAAAGAGCCTTATTATTTGACTGCTACAATTAGTCAGATTCCTGATAATGAAGGTTTTACGTGTTCTGCTTTTTTCTTTTTTTCTTTCCTTTTTTTTAAAATAAATGTCTGTAAGATTGACTCTGGCTGTCATAGCTCATAATTATGGGCCTGACTTCAGTGATGTAAGCCATTGATTTGCCTCCTTTAAGCAGTAAATTCTTAATGACAAGAAATCTCATCAATTTCTTTTGTATGATGTCCAGCATTTGGCTGGGACATATAAAAGAATCTTGGATATATGTTTTGATTATGAGATGATTTAGAATAAGTCATTTAACTTTTCAGTTTTGCTGTCTATGATAAAGGAATCATAAATAATTGTGAATAAAAATGTTTTAAGAAATGTGCCCATATTATAGGGTTATTGGTTGTATCAATTTATGCAGACTGCTAGCACATAGGGCCTGTTAGAGAGAAGGCAACCAAGAAAGGTTCATTTTTATTACTATTACTATTATTATTATTATTATTAATGTAAGCTGGAAATACAAAGATTAGCTTTGAGAGCTTATAACTAGGAGTGATGCCATGTACTGATTTAAGGATGAGGAGACCCTCCCAGGGGGAAGGGCTTATCACCTCCAGATCTGGGCCTGCCCTGGAGGAGAAAAGAGTGTAATAAAAATCAAAATGAACGGCTTCAACTTCTTAAGTATCTAATATATGTCCTTTAACTTTATCTCATTTCATTTTTATAATAATGCTTCACAGTAGTTATTTCCCCCATTTTTAAGACATCTTTTTAGGGACATTTTAGACTTGCAACAAAACTGAGAGGGAATTACAAAGCCTTTCCATGTGCCTTCTGCCCCTACCCATGCACAGCCTCCCCCAGTTTTTCCCACTTTTTAGTGAGTAAGCAGAAGAGCAAGAACTTGTCCGTGTTCCATGGATAAAAAGCAATAGAGCTGGTCGAAGAAATCTAGACTTGCTCATTCTAGAGTCCTAGATATTTTCTTTTCGACCTGAATGAAAAGAGACCCATCCCAAACTTCTATACACAGGACCCCAAAGTAAACCATAAAATGACAACAGGGCTCCCTACTTAGTTACCTGTATTGATTGGATTCCTACTCTCCACTGTCATGTGGTATTGTTGACACTCACCAGCGGATACCTGGAACACCTAACCCAGCTGAGGAGAAGCATCTGATAATCATGTAAAAAGGAGAAAAGCTACATGGAAAGATGGTCCTACAGGTAAGCCAATTCCCACCCAGCATCCATAACCAGCTTACCCCCGGGATAGGATTTTCCCATTATTCCAGCCTTCATCATTTCTCGTTTACCAAAATTCTACTGCACCAAGACCTCATACTCCAGCACTCTTAAAATGATACCGTCTTTTATTACTTGGTCATTAGAATTAAGAGTCAGAGGTGGCCACAGATCACATACACAAATTGAATTCTTTACAGATAGAAAAACAGTGCTTCTTGTGTGCTGGATTCATCTTCCTAAATAGATTATAGGTTTGCTAAGGGCAGGAACTATATCTTATTCATTTTTATAGCCCATCCCCTCTGCTTCCTTCCCCCACTTGAACACAGTGCTTACTACATGGCAGGTACCCGAAATATACTACTAGGTGATTAGATTACTTAGCATATGTTTCCTGGTTTCCATTATAGACTGTAGTCCTAGAAAGCAGGACCCTTGCCTGCTTTGGTCACTGTAGGCACATAGTAGATGCTGAATACAGATTTGCAAAATGGTTGCTTTATTGTGTCCTGACTAGATGTGAGACATTGACCCGTGTGCTTTAAACCTTAAATTAATCATGTGAGAGACAGAAAGGCTCTTCCTCTAAATGTGCGTCTTCTCTTAGATGGAAATGTGTAACTGCATCATGGAACCCAAGAAGGCTTAAGTGTCATCAATTCTCCAATAATCACTGGACCACTCAATATGAAAATTATGCCTGGCTTAACAACCCGGTTCCCTTTTTATTCACTGGCCATTACCTGGGATTATTTTCAACAGTCTCTCAGAATCCAGAGACCTAAAGATGGAAATCAACAACCAAAACAGAACGTTTGTCATGCTGTGTAAGGTCAATTATGCAACATGAAATACATACATTTCTATATATGTGAATTTTCTCTGTAGAAGTGTACATGACTGGCAGCTACACAATGATTTACAAATAATAAGTATATTTTGAGCACACAAATATACATAAATAATTGAATTTATAGTTTAAATTTTCAATAAATTATCTTTGGGCAATAAACATTCCTCTGGTTTTTTTTTTTTTGTCTTTTTTTTTTTTTTGTCTTTTTGCCATTTCTTGGGCTGCTCCCTCGGCATATGGGAGGTTCCCAGGCTAGGGGTCTAATTGGAGCTGTAGCCGCCAGCCTACTCCAGAGTCACAGCAACGCGGGATCCGAGCCACGTCTGCGATCTACACCACAGCTCACGGCAACGCCAGATCCTTAACCCACTGAGCAAGGCCAGGGATCGAACCCGCAACCTCATGGTTCCTAGTCGGATTCGTTAACCACTGCGCCATGACGGGAACTCCCAACATTCCTCTGTTTTATTGTGTTTCTCTATAATCCCCAACCAGAGCCTAAAACAGAAGATACTAAAGTAGATATCAAGTTCATTAAGATTTAAGTTCAAGCTTCAATTCACTGAAATTTCAGAGATGTGATACGTTCATCAAAGAGGCAGGGGCCCGGAAGACAAAGGTCAGTTGCATCTGAAGGAACAAAGCAGGTCTCAGTTCAAAGGTGCAATGAGGGGGAAGGCTCTGTGGTTCATTCCATGCATTACACAATCGGATCAGTTCTTTTCTGTGCTTCAAGGAGTAAAGACAGAAAGGACAAACCAAAGAAACCACGGTGATTAAGGACCATTTTTCCTCATTGGTAACCAGAAGGCTGCCATATAAATGATACATAATCCAGTGTCATGAATTTAATTTACTTAGTATTAAAAGGAGACCCAGTAGAGCTATATGTAATCAATTTCTGGCTTGTGAGGATACAAACACAACACAAAAATGACTCAACGTTTGGTCTGTAACACCCAAAGACGAGCCCATGGAGCTGCAGACGCCTCTGTTTCCAGGAGCCGCTTGAATCGATTTTTCTGTCTTTGTTGTTTTTCATTCCTTTGTTCTTCCTCAAATGGTGAATGCATTTGAACTTCAGGTCTTTCCTGTGATTGTGTGTGTGGGTGGTAGGAAATGGGTGACAAAAGGAAAAGTCAGTCCTTTCTGGATTTTATTTAAAAGAAAGAGAATAATCTGCTGCTTATTTAGGTACTTGGATGAAGGGAGAGGCAGAAGGAGAGGACAGTTTCAGCTCACATTTAATGAATGTGCAGTGGGCATGTGACCATCCCCATCCTGCATATGATGAAATGAGGTTCAGAGAGGGTGCAAACTTGCTCCCACAGTCTGTGTAAGTGTATGTGCAAGAATCTGAGCCCAAGGCCCCTGAATTCTACGCCCATGCTCTTGTAGCACGTGGACTTGCCAACTTTCTTCTCTTCAGAAGGATTGGGATTCTGTTCCCTCTAAGAAAATGAGCTGACTGCAAAAGAATTATTCCATTTTCTCATTTTTCCAAGTTATATAAAAAAACCCATAAATCATACTCTCTGAAACCTTCCTATATTACTTTCCTGCTGCTACTGTAGCGAAGTGCCACAAAATCTTAGTGACTTAGGAGATCACAAATGTATTCTCTTGTCATCCTAGAGACCAGATGTCCAAAATGAGTCTACTGGAGCTAAAGCCAAGTGCTCTCGGGGCTGGTTCCTTCTGCAGGCTCCGGGGGACATCTGCTCCTTGCTTCCAGCTTCTAGAGTCTGCCAACATGTGCGGCATCCCTACAATCTCAGCATCTGTGGTCGAACTGCCTTCTCCTCTGAGATCCAATCATCCCTGCCTTGTTCTCATAAGGACACTTGTGATGGCATTTAGGGGCCCTCCTAATAAGCCAAGATAATCTCCCTGCCTCCATATCTTTAATTATATCTGCAAAGTCCCCTTTTCCATATAAGGTAATATTCACAGTTTTTGAGGACCGGAATACAGATATCTTTGAAGGTCATCATTCACTCCCGCATACCATCTTTTTCATTCTGACCACTCCAAGAATAGAAATGCAGTGGGAGGAATTGGCAATTATCTAGCTCTACAGAGAGTATTTTAAGCTGCAAGCCCCCATGTCTACTGAGGGTGGAAAACCAAATCTCGCTTTGTTGCTCTCTAGGTAGTTTGGGTCTTGGCTGCATTTTGCATTTGGTACCCTCACCCTGAGTTTAGTACTTAATGCATTAAAGAAGAATACCACCTTGACTGAGTCTTAGGAGTCAATCAGATCAATAATCATAAAAACAGTAACACAAACAAACAAACAAAACACCCAACAAACAAAAACCAAAATGAAAATCACCTTTCTTTTGAAACTGTTCATTTAATGCCAATCCTTTCCTAAGTCTGATTGGGGGTTTCGTCTTGTAAATGTAGCAGCACATAGGCTATTCTCATTTTTAAAACCTTCCAATCTCTCACTACCTGAAGGATAAGAGTGTGAATACTCAGATCAACAATCAGGGCCTTGGATAGTGTGTCCTTTCCTCCTGGTGAGCTGGCTCTTCTCTGGCCTCACTCACATCGCTGTGGAAGATGGCAGGAGGACCACAGTACATCGAGTGTTTGGGGTGAGACCTCGCCTTCCCTGTCCTTGTTGGTCTCCGCTCACCACACATGGCCTAACACAGCGGACCAAGGACTAGAACAACTAGAGCTGATTCTCTGCCTCCACTGAGGGTGCAGCAGCACCAACCTCACCACGGCTCACATGGTATCCTCAGTCACCCCCGTCAAACCCGGAGCCCTCACAGCATTTATGATTGCCTAGCCTCCCATCCATCTCACTCAAGGTCCCACTGTTTTTCAACAACTCAAGCCTTCCGCATGTCCAATGAAAGGCATTGTCTGCAATGCGCAAAACCATCCACAGCCTGAGCCTTGCCCTTGAAAGACATGTAGCTGCTGGATCGAGAGTGCCTTCAATTTTTTTTTTTTTTTTGCCCACGCCCATGGCATGTGTAAGTTCTCAGCCCAAGGATCAAACCCGAGCCACAGTAGCAACCCAAACCCCAGCACAGATAACACCAGACCCTTCACCTGCTGCACCATCAGGGAACTCCTAGAGCACCTTCATTTTTAGCTTTACTAGATATGGGTAAACTGTTCTCCAAAATAAGTTTTTTAAAAAAGTTACCAATCTCTTTGTTCTTCGTTTAAAATAGTCACATTTTATTCCATTTAGAAACGCAACACAATGGATTTAACCAACCTCTTGTTAATGGAGATTTAGATTATTATTCTTTGTTGTTGTAAATGATGCTACAAGAGATACTCCTGTACAAGTTATTTTACACATATGTAAGTGTAACTGTAGCGTATATTTCTAGACATTGGATTGTACATGTGAATTTTCCATTTTGACATTTTCCTTTGCTATTTTGTTACTTCCAATTTCTTTTGAATCCACTTCAATCAAGCATCTGTCTTCACTCCATTCAAATGACTCTTGGCATGTCACCATTCATCTCCACGTTGCCAAAATCCAGAATTCAGTGCTATTGCTCTTTTTTGTTCATTAGTGTGACCCCAAGTTTCAGCCTCTCTCTCCCTCTTTCTATACTCATTCTCCAGATTATTTTATCTAGACAGGTGACGAAGCCAAGTAAATAACATATACAGAAGTTCAGCAGCATAACTCAGAGAGAATAATTTTTATGTAGTGATGGGAGCTAATTTTCTCCCTGCTGCCATCACTCCTTGCAAATGTTTCTACCACAAACGTCATACCATACTCTACCTGTGAGTTTAAGCATTACTTTCCATTACTAGATACTGTGCTTTTCATTTACATAACCACCTTTGTGCCTAGCACTGTGCCTGACACTGGGTTCACATTATTATTATTATTTTTTTTTTGTCTTTTTGTCTTTTCTAGGGCCGCACCGGCAGCATATGGAGGTTCCCAGGCTAGGGGTCCAATCAGGGCTGTAGCTGCCAGCCTACACCACAGCCACAGCAACGCGGGATCTGAGCCTCATCTGCAACCTACACCACAGCTCACGGCAACACTGGATCCTTAACCCACTGAGCAAGGCCAGGGGTTGAACCTGAAACCTCATGGTTTCTAGTCAGATTTGCCAACCACTGAGCCAGGACGGTAACTCCAAGTTCACATTCTTTAACTTTGAGCTGCTCAGGTGGCTACCCAGACTTCTGGCTGGATAGATATACAGATATGACATTTCTGGATTGGCCCCTTTTAGGGAATTTCAGTGGCAGCCACAGGGTAATCTGAACAGGAGGGAAGGAGTTATCAGACATGCAGCAGAACTGAGCAAGTTCTGAGACCTTGGAAAAACCACACCCAGTTACCAGGTCCTGGAGTTTGCTCTGCCCTTGAAGAGCCTCGCCAATAACAGTTCCCTCATCCAAGCCTCTGTGTATTGCAGAATCATCATCACCATCATCAAAATAATAATAATAATATTTAGATTGAGAAATAACAAGATGTGATTAGAAAATCACTTTGAAATACCTGAAATGGAAAACGCCATGCAGGATAAAACACACCTATTCTACGAAAAGTAGAGAATCCAAAATGCCATGCTTCACTAAACAAAGTATCTTTCTATTTTCTGATTCCTTTCTCTTTTAGCTGCAGCTGGCAAGATCTGCCCTCCACGGCCAGCTTCTGAATAAAGTCAAGAAATCAACATGATAATCATGCATCGTTTCCGTAGCAAGCTACAGCTCCACACAAAACAACACTTTCTAGATCCACGGCAAAGAAAGATTAATTAGCCTCTCACTAATTGACAGTATTTCCTCCACATCAGCTTGGGCCTGATATGAGTTTAAATGTCTCTCTTTCTGTGCCTGAGGTTAACTAAACACGTGTGAAATATAAAGTCCCTTTCCAAATGCCAGAGATGCCTAGGACCTGGGTTGCCTTTCTTTAAACAGGAGAGATGTCAGAGGAAGGCTCAAGGTGGTGATGAATCTTTGGGTGGCCACAGAGTGTGGAGCAGAGCTCTAGTTCCAGAACCAGCCCTGTGGCTGGCAAACCACGCCACCTCTTTGGACTCTTCTTGCTCAGGTGTTAGTTTAGACCAAGGTTTTCTCTGAGTTTCCCAGAGTCCTAGAAGTTCCAGACTCCCCTTAGGGATCTCCTAGACCCTAGAGTCGTGCGGTTCAATAGAACTTTCTGCTGTAAAGGAAATGTTCTACATTCACACTGTCCTCTACGTAGCCACTTGCCACTAGAGGCTGCTGGGTGCTTGACGTATGGCTAGTATGTCTGAGAAACTGCATTTTAAATTTTATTTAATGTTAATTTAAATTTAAATAGTCCCATGTGGTGCGTGGCTTCCATATTGGCTTATGTAGCTCCAGAGAGTTTGTGTTGAGGTCTAAATGGATAGGGTCCAGGATTTGCCCCATTCCTGCTCCCACCAGAACACATTTCTGTTTCTAGCAACGTGCTTCCATGATGGTTTCCCTGAATAAAGGGTTCGTTGCTAAAGAACATTTGAAAAGACCACCAGAGTAAATCATCTCCAAGGCTCTTAAATCTTGAAAGTTTCTAATCCTATGAACCTAATTGCTCTTTATATATGCAGCAAGGATCACATTTTCTTGAGTGTGGAGTGGGGGGGGAGTAAGACAGCCTACTCCACTGTCACATCCCATTTTGCCTGACTTGGAGGAAGACACTAATGCAGCATGATGTAAACTGGGAAGTGAAGAGCATCCTGGCTCTTTTGATAGGCAAAGGCTTTTCATGATGTTCCCAGTTGCTCCATCCAAACTGCTCCCTAGGAGCTGCTCATGCTTTGCTCTTTGTGGCTTTTGCTGGTCCTAGAAACTCAGCCCATGGAGAGAAAAAGCCTTCAGAGGCCAGAATAAAATCTGAATGAGGTTCATTTTCTCAGCCTGTTCAATCTCTATTCTCACCCATCTGGGAAGGAAGAGCCAGGGATTTCCCAAAGGAAAGATGCCCAGAGCTCTGTCAAAGCTGTCCCAAGATGCTTACCTCCAGAAACATGCCGATGGTGACTGTTGCCTCAGAGCTGGGGCTGGGGAGTGGTGGGTTCTGCGTGGGCCTGCTGGGGGAGGGTGGTCAAGGCAGAAACGGTGAGTTGCATGTGGTGAAGTTTGGATGTGAGCTCTGAGATAGGAGCCCAAGGAGGTCACCATGATCAGGCAGGTGTCTCACCTCAGTCAAGTGTTTTTGTAAGAGATGAAGAAAAGAAACGAGGTTCAGAGCATATCACATCCTAGAATTGCTTACAGCATATGTAAACCACACAAAATCAGCTTGACTCATAGAAGGTGCCAGTATCTCTGGCTGTGACTCTTGAAGGGAAGTGGGGGAGGATTCCACAGTTCCTAGAATGGTCATGGGGTGAAGGGTTGTAGGAAAGGGAACATGGAACAACTCCCCCATGGAGGCAAAAGCTCTCACAGCTCCTTCGGTTACACTTCCCCAGACTCCCTTCAAAAATTCCCCCCAGACAAAGGTAAGCAATTACCAGTAACCTTCCAGAAACCTTTTGTAAGAGGAAATGGCTGTAACTTTCCATCCTTCCCAACCACACTAAAACAAACAGTGGCTCCTGTTAAAGTTTAAGTCAATATTTTAACCAAAGAATACAATGGAGAGAACCACATCATTGTACATATTTTCCCAAGCCCACACTCTCACTTAGGGCAGAAATTGTTGACAGGAGTCTTGTCTTCTTCCATGAGTTTGGGTGGGGACTTCGTAGACACACAGAGTGTGGCATTTTGAGGAGGACTTGCCACAAGAGTGTCATTCCTTGGCTTTAATCTCATTTCTGGTTGTCTCTTCTTATGTTAAATCACCTTCACCAAGCAAGCCAAATAATGAAATTACCAATTACTATTAATGGAATACTAATTTTAAGACATTCAATTACAGTCACAAGCATCTACCCTTGCTTTCCTCCAGCTCTCTGGGCATCCATCATCCAACACAGCCATCTTCATCTTGGCTACACACAGATCAAACAGTCACCCTTTTCATTTCCCCCGTTTCATCAACATGAATGCCCTTGGACCTGGAAGTTATCTCATTGTCTGATCTGAAAGAGCATCCAGAGTCTTGCCAACTTGGTTTCTACCTCTTTACCCATCACGTGCCACAGAGGGCTATTGTGAATTCCCACAGGATTCCTTCCAAAAGAAAAGATGATCAGATGACACCCCCTCTACACATTGATACCGGCAACTATCCCTACAGAGATCTCTATCAAGACTCTTCCCTTTGGAAAAGACAGGAAAGCAGGAGTTACAATACCCATATCAGACAAAATAGACTTTAAAATGAAGACTGTAAAGAAAGACAAAGAAAGGTCACTATTTAATGATAAAAGGATCCATTCAAGAAGAGGATATTATGGGAGTTCCCTTCGTGGCTCAGCAGTTAACAAACCTGACTAGGATCCATGAGGATGCAGGTTTGATCCCTGGCCTTGTTCAATGGGTTAAGGATCTGGCATTGCTTGAGCTGTAGTATAGGTGGCAGATGTGGCTTGGATCTAGCATTGCCGTGGTTGTGGTATAGGCTGGCAGCTGTAGCTCCAATTTGACCCCTGGGAACTTCCATATGCTGCAGGTGCAGCCCTAAAAAGCGGAAAAAAAAAAAAGAAGAAGAAGAAGAGAATATTACAATCATCAATGTATAGGCCCCTAATACAGCAGCACCCAGATACATACAACAAATACTAACAGACATAAAAGGAGAAATTGAAGGGAATACAATCATAGTAGGAGACTTTAAATCCCACTCACATCAATGGACAGAAAATAATAAGGCAACAGAGATCCTAAATGACAAAATAGAAAACTTAGACTTAGTTGACATTTTTAGGACATTACATCCAAAAAAAAAAACCAGAATATACGTTCTTTTCAAGTGCACATGGAACATCCTCAAGGATTGACCTCATACTGGGGCACAAAACTAACCTCAACAAATTTAAGAATATAGAAATTATTTCAAGTATCTTCTCTGACCACAATGGCATGAAACTAGAAATCAACCACAGGAAAAGAAATAAGACTCTTCCCTAACAGCAACTGCCCTCAGTCATGTCATTTTAAAGGAAATTCTCAAGAGGAAGCTGAATCAATAACAAGGTACCTTGATCTACCTCCTCTTCAGCCTGCATCTCATGACTTGTTCACATCCTCTCCCCAGTACTGAGCACAGGCTCTGGGTCTTGGTTGTTGAATGACTGTATGAATGAATAAATGAATGAAGCTAAGGACAGATGGAAAGTAAGGCAACATTTCCAAATTAGAGGCTGGGGAAAGAATCGGCCCAGCTCTTTTCTCCCCCTCCTCCCCCATCCGTTATCCTTAGGTTTTGGCTTGGATCACATTTGAATTGTTAAGAATTTCTTCTTGGAACGGGCTTCTCAAGTACAATAAAATAGGAGTGTTTTGTCTATGGTGCCCCATTCCTGCATTCACCACCCCATGCTTACTCTTGAAGAGTTGGACAATGCTGTTGTCTTTCCAAGGAGGTGACTGGAAAGACCAACACATGTAGCCTCTTTTGTTCAGTAGCTGTGCTGGCTGCTTTGGGGCTATCCATGCGGGTGGCTCAGTGTCTAGGGGCCTGGTCTGTGATGGAGATATGCAGAGTTAGGCTGCTGATTTCCATCAGCTACTAACTATACTGCCCTGGAGAAGCTGGACTTCAGCACATCCAGCTTAGCCCTGTTTGAAATCCCACTTGCCAAGGCAAGTGCAGTGTATGTTTCTGAAGTCACGACTCCTAAAAGATGTAGGACAACTGGCCAATCTGCCAAGATGATTCTAGACTGATTACAAGTCAAAATCTCTGCCAGAGCTCTCAAACACCATGTGTAACAAATACATGTCAAGTCTGGCGCCATTCTCTGGAGACTTTCTGGGTAGTGTGAATATCTCTTTATTATGGGCTGTAGCCAAATGATTTTTCCTCCTACGAAGCTGGGTCACAATTAGGTAAAAGCAATTTAGAACTAAAAGGTCCACATGGCTCATTACCTTTCCCTGAGCCGTAGGCCTCTGGTTTAATAAATCCAGCCCACAGGGAGGAATTATGTCTGAGAAGTCTGTGCCAATGTTGGACTGGGAACACCTCTTCATGTCCCTAACACACCGAAGCCCTCTTACTCGCCTCTAACTATACAAATAAACTCTTCGGAATCATTTCCCAGGATTTACTGAAATGATAAAGGTGGACGCTACTGAGATTTTACAATGAAAGGGGAAGTCTCAGGTTCGAAAAATGAAAACTTACTTTTTCTCCAGTTCTGTAAAATTACCTATATCCTCATGGGACTCAACAGAGGATCCTGCTTGATACCTGCCTGGAGTCACATGAAATTTATTCTCCCAATTGTTCCCAAGGAAGTGATTAACGATGAGTCAGACAGTTCCCACGCGGGGAGTCTATTCCTTATGACTTTGACCTACTTTTCTGAAAAAGGACTCGGAGGAGGGAGTGTCATTCAAAATGCCTGGAAGACAGAGCAACTTAACCTGATTATAGCAACCCAGAGGACTTTGCAGAGGGAGACTTTTGTGACTAGAAAAAGTAGTTAAGCAGTAGAACCTACAATTAAGAACACAACACAAAACAAAACCCAACAAGCAAGTGGAAGGAGAATCAGGTCGTAAGACAATATGGCGGGGTCTGGTAACTATGTGTAAACACAGGCTGAACAGTCTCCTCGCTGTGAGCTTCTGAGACAATTAGGATAGAAGTTCACGACAGAGAAAGCAAAAGAACTATAGCAACTTGTGATTAAGGAGAAACCAAGCTGCTTGGGAGCTAGCCCTGGGCTCTGGTTTGTTATTTTAATACTCACCACCATGACAGCATATGCTTTTCTAGTGTGCAGAATGCCCCCCATTAATAAGATCTACTTTCTTTATTTTTAAAGGGGTGTATGCTTTTCCATGAATGCAGTACTTCCTTTTATGATTATTTGGCTGCTTGGGACATGCACAAATGTGAGCAAAACTACCATAGCGCTTTCAAAGGCTTAGTTGTCTCACTGGGCCCCTCACTTGTTCCAGGATGTTTCCTCAACCTTCCTTCTCAAGTAGATTGTAGCCACAGTGAACTCCTGCTCCATTTTCCCCACTACTCCAGGCCACAGTGGGAGTAGACACAACTCTAAAGAGTGCCTGATGTGGACCAACCTCAGCCCAGTATTGGGGGGCTCAGAGATGGCAGCCATCACTCTCCTGCTGCACAATGACAATTGAGGAGACATGGAGAGTCTGCATGGAACCCCAACAAATTAGCACAGACATAATAATAAAATCTGGGGTTGAGTGTCACAGCCAGAAAGAACTATATTGCAATTCGGAGAAAGAGAGTCTCAGCGAGACTGAAAATGACCAAGAAATATTTCCTGGGTAAATGCAGGCAACAGAGCACAGAGAGGTGGAGTTGTGCAGCTTTAGAGCCAGCCAGATGCCACTGATGGAGTTACTTAGAGTCTCTAAACTTTGCCATTCTCACATTTAAAAAAAAATAGGGTAAATCGAAATAAATAAAATAGGGGAAATGATACCCATCCCATCATGTACTAAGGATGAAATAAAATAACTTATATAATATGCTCAGCACAGTGTTTGCTTCATGGTAATTACTCAATAAAGGGGATACTTATTCTCATGGAGCTTTAGCTGGACCTAGAAATTTAAGTTTAAAGATTAGGATGGATGGGAAAAAAGGATCCTATGCAAAGCACAGAGGAAATACAGCACACAGTTATTACACATATGTATGTTCAGTTCCTACCAGTGTATATATTTAAGAAACACATTTTCAAAAAAATTGTAGCAATTTTGTATTTATTAAAGGGTTGCAAAGATAGTACAGAAATTTCTACATGCTCTTTAGCTAAAGGTACAATGGCAATCATATTGCCATATAAGAGGTATCAAATTAATGGGGTTTTTTTTGTTTTGTTTTGTTTTTTATTTATTTATTTTTGGTCTTTTTGCCATTTCTAGGGCCACTCCCGTGGCATATGGAGGTTCTAGGCTAGGGGTTTAATCGGAGCTGTAGCTGCCGGCCTACGCCAGAGCCACAGCAACTCGAGATCCTTAGCCCATTGAGCAAGGCCAGGGATTGAACCTGAAACCTCATGGTTCCTAGTCGGATTCGCTAACCACTGAGCCACAATGGGAACTCCTCAAATTAATGTTTTAACCTTAAATTTACACAGTGTTATCTGCCAAATATATTTCAATTAAAAAAGAAAGAGGAGTTCCCATGGTGGCTCAGTGGAAACAAATCTGACTAGCATCCATGAGGATGCAGGTTCAATCTCCGGCCTCACTTGGTGGGTTAAAGGATCTGGCATTTACCTGAGCTGTAGTGTAGGTCACAGATGGAGCTCGGATCCCAAGTTGCTGTGGCTGTGGTGCAGGCCAGTGGCTACAGCTCTGATTCGACCCCTAGCCTGGGACCTCCATATGCTGTGGGTGTGGCCCTAAAAAAAGATTTTAAAAAAATAAATAAATAAAAATAAAATAAAATTTAAAAATAAAAAAGAAAGAAAGAAAACATCAGGTAAGTACAACTTCAAGAGCATTCAGCTCTCCTGAAAACCATCAATGTCATGACAAAGAAAGAGACTTCTGTTTAATGATCCAATGACTGGAGACAGAAGGAAGAAGGGCACGTTGCTGTAATGCTGAAAGCATCCTGCATACATTTGGGCTGATGGTAGACCAAGGGCAGGAGGGGTTGGGGAAGAAATAAGTTAATTAAGCACATTTCCCATATTACCCTACACTATGCCCAGGATAACCTATGAAGTTGGCATAAAAGGATGAAATCTCGGAGGAGGGTCTTCCTTGTCATGGAACCCCGAAGATAAATGGCCTCCTTGATCCTATGACAAAACCAGGAAGACGCACACAGACAGGGCATATGTTCCATTTCTGTGGAAACATCTTAAAGCTAACTGGTCTTATTAAATTACTTTAATAAATAAATTACTGATTATCTACTATACAGAATGTCTGCAGGAAATATAATAGTTAGAAAACCACGGTCCCTTCCTTCCCGTATCTTACAGTCTAATGGGCTACTAAATTAAGTAGTTATGCACATACAAATTTATGAATTGTGAAAAAGTCCAGGAAGGGCAGATTCCATGAAGAATGCTGAACGTGGAAAGGATCTGAGCTAGTCACGGAAGTGAGCAGGGACTCCTGTGAGGAAGTAGCTTTGGGGTGGAGATCGGAAGAAGTCAGAGGAATTCAATGGCGGGTGGGGAACGTGGTCCAGACTGCAGGAAACGCAAATGCAGGGGCTCTGAAGCAGAAGGGCACAGAGATGCTCTGTGACACCGAAAGGCACCATGGCCAGGTGGCAGATGCCCAGGGGGAGTAAGAGTGAGATGTGGCTCAAGAGAGGCCCAAGGACTTAGGGTCACAGAGGCTGTGTTAGAGATTTCGACTCTCCTAAAAGCAACACGGGAAGCCACTGAAGCATTTCAAGGTTTCCCAGGCTTGGTGGGGAGAACGAATTGAAGAGGAACAAGACTGAAATTGTGGAGTCCAAAAGGCTCAGGAGTCCTGGAGAGCAAGGATGGCAGCTCGACAGAGGGCGACAGTGCCGGCGACGAGCACAAGTCAGCGGACTTGAGAGGCAGAATCAGAGAGACGTGGGGATAGACTAGCACCTGGCGGTGAACAAGGAGGCAAGCCAGACAATGTGACAAGGGCGCCCAAGGACCTGAGAGCCTGGACAGTTGGGAAAAACCTTGGGGAAACAAGGGACCCAAGATTTTCCTGGGAGACAATGGAGCAAAGCAAGGAAGGGGGAAATCTACCATCTAAAGGGACTCTAGGGAGTTCCCGTCGTGGTGCAGTGGTTAACAAATCCGACTAGGAACCATGAGGTTGCGGGTTCGGTCCCTGCCCTTGTTCAGTGGGTTGCCGATCTGGCATTGCCGTGAGCTGTGGTGTAGGTTGCAGACGCGGCTCGGATCCAGCGTTGCTGTGGCTCTGGCATAGGCTGGTGGCTGCAGCTCCGATTCGGCCCCTAGCCTGGGAACCTCCATATGCCGTGGGAGCAGTCTGAGAAATAGCAAAAAGACAAAAAAATAAATAAGTAAAAAAAAAAATAAAGGGACTCTCTACTGGCTTCCTCTGCTATGAGGTAGGTGCTTAGGACATGCTGGCGTGTCCTGGGACACTGGGAAGGAAGGCTGGCAGTGAGACTATGTGGGCCTGCCCTCCAGCGGGGCAGAGAGAATGGGCTTGGAAGTGGTGGGGCACATGGCGGCAGCTTTCTGGGGTCTGAGAGGTGACAATACAAGGCAGAGGCTGGTTTATGGCTCTCAGAACAGGAAAGTCTTTTTTCCACCAGGGACTGTCCTTGACCTGGTTTTATAATCATTGTCCTTCAAGAGGGGATAAGTCACTGGAAGATCCTTGGTACCTGCTAACAATTACATAAATATTTTTTAATGTTGTACTTACAAGTTTTCTAAAATACTGAGCTGGAAAACATTGCAAGTGGGTGAGGATTTCCCCAGGTCACTAAGAGCATCTTCAGGACGAGGCCATATTTTGTATCTCTGCATCCATAGGGCCAAGCATGACTGTGTGAATAAATGCAGTCCTGGTTTTAGGTTGGGGTGACAGGTATATCACAAAAGACCTTGGGGAGAAATAAATCAGTAGAGGGACTTGGCAAAATTGAAAACACCTTCTACAACTATTCATGTGTGGGTGTGTGTGAGTTGCCCTAGAAGTCTGGTGAAATAGGAACATGAAATCTGAATTCATCCTCGATTCCTTATCTCGCTTACTTATTTTCCTCTGAGCTGGAATAAAGCCACAAAGAAGAGCCAAGGACTAACCCACAGATGAAGCTAATGCTCCTTGATGCATAGAGGTTGGCTGGCTTCCAGGGGAATCACATCATCAGCTGACAGCAGTCTTGTCCACAGCTCCTTCAACCCGTGACTGTGTCAGTGGGAAGCAGAGGGGGCCAGACATAGAGGCGTGATCTCCCCATCATGCAAGGAACAGGGTTCAGAGGTGTTTGCAGGTGTATTGCAAACAAGTCTGTGAAGAAGTTTCATCTTTCCTCTCCATCCTCCTAAAGAGACTTAGTTTCCAAGCATTGGATTTGCTTGGAAATTGGGCTGCCTCAATTCCCAGAAGACCCAATGTAAAGTGCTGCCTAAATGTCTGAGATTGGGGCTCTGAAGGCACAATTAATATGCTTATGGAGTGTTATTCCTCCAAATCCTGTCTGTCCCCATCGCCTGCATATCTCATAACTCTTTGCCCTCCTCCCTTCCATGTATTTCTGTTCACTCGTCCGCTCCCTCTTTGCTCAGTCAGTG
The DNA here is from genome assembly GCF_054392235.1 of Sus scrofa. Classification (NCBI taxonomy): domain Eukaryota; kingdom Metazoa; phylum Chordata; class Mammalia; order Artiodactyla; family Suidae; genus Sus; species Sus scrofa. The sequence continues at coordinate 24,811,769 of NC_139393.1, read as the reverse complement.
GTACCACGTGACTCACAATAGGTACCCACTTATTTAAAAATCTACATGATCAGAAATGCAAATTAAAACAACACTGAAATATCTTCTTGCTGATCAAGTTTGCAGAGTTTTATGTTAATACCTAATGCTGCCAAGTTTCAAAGGAAATAGGTCCTGTCTTACATGGCTGGCAAGGATATTAATAGCTCAACCATTCTGTAAGGTAATAGAGTAATTTTATCCTATGCCTTGAAAATAAGCATATCATTTGACCTGGCAGTGACAGATGGAAGGTCTATGCCAAATCTCTCAATTTAATTCTCACAGTCATTTCATGAGATAGTTATTATTCCTGTTATCCTCATTTACTGATGAAAAAACTGAAACTCAAAAAAGGGTGAGTAACTTGTTCAAGGTTACACAAGTACGTGGCCAGAAAGGGACCAAATGTAAATCTAAATGTGACCCTTAAATCTCAAATGATGTGAAAGGCTGTTCTGACCCTTAACACAAGAATTTTTATTCAAGCTTTACTTATATAAGAGTGAAAAACTGAAAGCAACCTGAATTCACAACAATAGAGAGAAGCAATTTTAAAAATTACAGTGTAACTCTGCTTGGAAAAACACATATACTCTTTAAAACGATATTGTAGAAAAATATTTAATGATGTAGAAATAAGTTTATAATACACAATTTAGTGTAGCATAATACACTATAATATAATCTCAAGTTTTTAAAAAAGAATTGTATACACATGCATAGAAAAAAAGATGCAAAGAAGAGACAATCAAAATGTTAATAGTGCTAATCTCTTACTACTGGAATTTCAAGACTGTCAGGTTTATACTGCAATATTTTATAAAGTCATGCACATGCATCTTTTTTTTTTTTTTTTTTTTGGTCTTTTTAGGGCCGCACCCATGGCATATGGAGGCTCCCAGGCTAGGGGTTGAATCAGAGCTGCAGCTACCAGCCTACGCCATAGCCACAGCAACACCTGAACCTTAACCCACTGATCAAGGCCAGGGATCAAACCTGCATCCTCATGGATACTAGTTGGGTTCATTAACCACTGAGCCATGACAGGCACTCTATATGCATCTTTTTAGCAAGAAAAAAAAAAAATCACTGAAAGAGATTAAAATGCCCATGTTTCCCTCCCATTAGACTGGATGGACTCTACATTTATAATCATAAATAGCAGCTTCCATTTAATACAGCATCTGCTACCTGCCAGGCAGGTAAGCTTTTAGGGGCCTTGTCACTACTAACCCTAATAGTTCCATGTTACAAATAAGAAAGCTGAGATTCAGAGATATGGCTTTACTTGCCAAAGATCATACAGCCTGTGGTGCCCTGGTTGGTAGTTGAGAGCAAGGATCTAAAACCAGTGGGTTTGGATTCTGATTCCTGAGCTACTGTAAACAGCTTTTGGCAAGAAAGAGCTCTCTGCAGAAGCCCTCTTTGTCCTGTCACTAACCCTAAACCAGGTGTCTGTCTGTCTGTCTCTTTCCTATTGACTTTTCTAGGGGTGAGCATCTGGACCTGACACAGGAACTCCACTTGCTACCTGTGTGTGAGGAGTGATTTCTGCATCTCAATTGCCTCTTATGTAAATTTGGATAATAATGGTGTCGACTACATAATGATGAGGATTAATTACGAAGGTGCTTGGAATAAAACGCGACAGGTAGCGCCCCGAAGTGCTAGCCTTAGGAAAAGGGCCCTCCTGGTCGGTACTGGGAGGTACCATGGAGCCAAATACATCCCCAATGGCAATCAATTTTGGCCACTTAACTAGGTGACTTTGAGCAAGTCACTTATCTCTCGGTTCCTCTATTGCATCATCTCTTGTGTCAAGGGCCCTGATCATGGTAACTGCTAATGATGACAACTGTCCCAACCATGCTACCAGCCCATCCCTGGTTTTTTCCCACACACTGTGACTCAGCCCTTGGTTAGGAACCCACCCTCTGCTGGGCTGCGCTGCCCCCTGAACTCTGCCGAAGGGCGATTACCAAGTTCCATGTGAAGAAGGTTAAGTACAATGATACATGTACTTTGCTGCTGATCTTTTCCAGGAGAGAGATGCTGTTCTGATTCTGAAGCATGAAAAGAAGTTCACTAATATAACACCTTTCTGCTTTACTTCAGGCACAACAACAGCGAGAACAATAAAATCCTCAGCTTTGCCTGAAACGAGAAGCCTTGGAATGTTTTGCTTCTTTTAACGGTACTAAAGCAAAGCAAAGTTCCATCTGCTTGCCATTTACCCCCAGAGCCTGGAAGCACTGCAGTTCTCAGAGCAGTGGCAGAGATGGAGGAAGCTGCTTAATGGCTTCAAGGGTTTGCGCTGTGTACAGCATGAGAAAATAAACATCGGCTGCCACCAAGGTATCTGTGCCTTCCGTTCCCAGGGGAGGGGAAGGGAAGGGAAGAGAGAAATGATGTGGGCGTTCCAGAGAGGAGCCAGGTTCCGTGTTAGTTTTTCTTTCAAAATTAGAAGACTCTAACGCTTGCTAACTTCCCAGCCCACTGTTCCCTGGGCTCACTCTCTCTCTCTCCCAACACTGCCAAGATACACGTTTCTCCTTCCCTGGACCACCCGGAAGTGGGACCCAGAGAGCACCCAGCCCTGGAAAAGGCTCCAGAGGGGAGTGTCTGGAGGGATGTACCCTGGTCCAGGAACATCCCTGCTTAGGAGGACCATGGAAAGGCTGTCTCTACTTCACGCTTCTGGCTTATTGGGGGCGAGTGGGGGCACGCAGCTCACCATAGACTAGACAGCCAGTCTTGGAGTGGAGTGGCTTGAATCCATTTCCATCAAGGCTGACCTGAGGCTGGGCCCATCTTCCTGATGGCAAAGGAAAGCTCTGGCCAAAGGGCCACAGGCTGACCTCTTCTTAATGAGACCTTATGTCCCAAATTGAGCCATTTTCTTAAGACATGGCTGCAGGGAAGGTCAATGGCTGGGAGAGTGTGGAAGACCATGTGTGGGGGGCCTCAGGAAAAACGAAAAACAAAAAACTGCTGAACTACAGATGGATGCTTTAACAAAACGTTACAGCATTTTGTCCTAAGAGCAAACCAGAGATTATCTAGGGCAGGGGGTTACAAACTAAAGCTTGTGAACCATACTCAGTCCACCACCTGCTTCTGTGCAGCCCTTGAGATAAGAATAATTTCCAGGAGTTCCCGTGGTGGCGCAGTGGTTAACGAATCTGACTGGGAACCATGAGGTTGCAGGTTCGATCCCTGCCCTTGCTCAGTGGGTTGCCGATCCGGCATTGCCGTGAGCTGTGGTGTAGGTCGCAGACGCAGCTTGGATCCTGCGCTGCTGTGGCTCTGGTGTAGGCCAGTGGCTACAGCTGCGATTCGACCCCTAGCCTGGGAACCTCCATATGCCGCAGGAGCGGCCCAACAAAAGGCAAAAAGACAAAAAAAAAAAAAAAAAAAAAAAAAAAAGAATAATTTCCATGTTCTTAAATAGCTGGAAAAAAAATCAAAAGAATAACAGTATTTTGTAATACTTGGAATTATATGACATTCAAATATTAGTAATATTTTATTAGAACTCAGCTACACTCATTCATTCACCAATTGTCTGTGGCTGCTTTCATGTTACAATGGCAGAGTTAAATAGTTCCAACAGAGACCATCTGGCTCCCAAAGCCTAAAATATTTATTATCTGGCCCTTTACAGAAGTAATTTGTAGACCTGTATTCTGGGACAGTGGTTTTCAAACTTTAGCATACATTAGAAAGCACTTGGAGGGCTTGTTAAAACTGACGGCAAAACCCATCTCCAGAGTTTGAGCTTCAGTAGGTCTGAAGTGTAGGATGCAATTTGCATTTGTAATAAATTCCCAGTTGATGCTGTTGCTGCTGGCCCAAGGTCCACACTTTGAGAAGCAGAGGGGACTGTGATGGTTCACGGGACACCGACAGTAAAAAGAGAGAGGAGATGCTGAGAAGAATAGATTCTACAAGAACATTAAAATTGAAGAGACAGGAACAGGAATTTTCTAGGGAAGGAACGTGTGTTTGAGTATACTTCTCAGCAGGGACACACACGAAAACAGCAGATGAAGAGAAAATTTAAAGATCTACAGCTTTGATGGAAAGGGATACTGCTTTGATTAAAATGCATGGACTGAAGGAAACAAATTTCCTTTAAGCTCATTGCCTCATTTGGCTTTTAATGGTCTCAGAGTTAATTATAAAAGGGCTAACTGGAAATATGAAGAAGTTAGTTCTTAACTTTTGAGGTAAGATTATTTACATTCTATTGAGATTTCTTACATCTCTCTTAGGAAAAGGAATCAATCAGCTGTTTTGGTTCTCTATTGTTGCAGAGAAAACCATCCCCAAACTTTGCAGCTTAAAACACTGTAACCAGTCATATAGTAGTTTGAATATATTAACTACATACTTACTTATACTTAATATATTAATATTATTATATGTTTTAATAATACATGATATATTATAGTTAAAAACTATGGTTTTTTTTAGGAATCTCCATACTGTTTTCCATAATGGTTGTACCTATTTATTTATTTATTTATTTATTTTGTCTTTCTGTCCTTTTTAGGGCTGTACCTTCGCATATGGAAGTTCCCAGGTTAGGGGTCTAATTGGAGCTGTAGCCGCCGGCCTACACCAGAGCCACAGCAATGCAGGATCTGAGCCTTATCTGCAACCTACACCACAGCTCACAGCAATGCCGGATCCTTAACCCACTGAACAAGGCCAGGGATCAAACCCGCAACCTCATCGTTCCTAGTCAGATTCGTTAACCACTGAGCCACAACGGGAACTCCTGTTTGTAGACTTTTTGATGATGGCCATTCTGATCAGTGTGAGGTGATTATCTCACTGTAGTTTTGATTTTCATTTCTCTAATAATTAGTGCTGTTGAGCATCTTTTCACGGCCATCTGTCTGTCTTCTTTGGAGAAAAGTCTATTTAGATCTCCTGACCCACCTATCCTACTCATGAGCATCTACCTGGAGAAAACCCTAATTTAAAAAGATACACACACTCCAATGTTCATTGCAGCACTATTTACAATAGCCAAGATATGGAGGCAATCTAAACGTTCAACAGAGGATCAGGTAAAGAAGATGTAGTACAGATGTACAATGGACTATTACTCAGCCATAAAAAAACAAAATAATGCCATTTTGCAGCAACATGGATGGACCTTGAGATTATCATACTAAGTGAAGTAAGTCAGAAGGACAAATAGCATATGCTATCACTTATATGTGGAGTCTTATAAAAATGATACAAAAGAACTCATTTATAAAACAGAAACAAACTCACATATTTCAAAATCAAACTTACAGTTATCAAAGGGGAAACCGCAGCAGGAAGGGATAAATTGGGAGGGTGGGATTAACATAAACACACTAAAGAAGAAGAAGAAAGCTATCATACAAATTTCACCTGAAAAAAGGAAAGGACGGAAGGAAGGAAGGGAGAAAAAAGAGAGTAAGAAAGAAAGACACAGTAACCCATTTTTGCTCAGGTTTCAGTACTGGGCTGGGTTCAGCAAGGTGGCCATATTGCTTATATGGTGGTTTTAGGAATCTCAAGACCACAAAAGGAGATGCTGTCAAGTTTTCTTAAGAATTTGGCACAAAACCAGCATTGTGTCACTTCCATGGTGGCCACACTGTATTGGTGATGGAGAGGGACAGGCCAATCCAGGTTCAAGTCGGGGAGAACCCCCAAGGTGTGAGCAGTGGCAAACAAGACTCTTTGGGGCCATCAATGTAATCGATTAGAGCATCATTTGGGAAAGATTTTCCCCAAACAAAAGGAAAACAGGTAAATGAGAGAGCATCCCTGCAAACAGCTGGCTCTAGAGGGACAAAATTAAGATTTATGGTAATTTTAGGTGGTGGCATCCCAGGACTTAAAGCACTGGAAGTGCTTCAAGAGCATTCACAGATGTTTTCCTTTTTTACTTTTTTAATTGTGCCCACACAAGTTCTAGAACAGCCTACTTCCTACTTTGACTAAATTCACATAGTTACTGACAATTATCTTAATTACACATTCATGGAAAACTCACCAAAGACGTGAAATAAGATTACCTTTAAGTCGTGTTATTGGTGAGGATGTTTTTCGCTATTTTTAAACGTGCACTTGGATATCCTCTTTTGAATGTCTACAGTCATCAGTACATTGGAGCTTATATTTGGGGGAAAGAAAGAACTTGAAATAGTTATTTTCCTCCTAGGATTCCTTCCTTCTTTGTGTGTGCGGTTTTTGTTTTTGGTCTTTTTTGTCTTTTTAGGGCTGAACCCACGGCATATGGAGGTTCCCAGGCTAGGGGTCCAATCGGAGCTACAGCTGCTGGCCTATGCCACAGCCACAGCAACGTAGGATCCTTAACCCACTGAGCAAGGCCAAGGATCAATCCTGCGTCCCCATGGGTCCTAGTCAGGTTCGTTTCGCTGAGCCATGATGGAAACTCCCATTCTTTGTTGTTTTTTTTTTTTTTTTTTTGTCTTTTGTCTTTTTTGTTGTTGTTGTTGTTGTTGTTGCTATTGCTATTTCTTGGGCTGCTCCCGAGGCATATGGAGGTTCCCAGGCTAGGGGTTGAATCGGAGCTGTAGCCACCGGCCTACGCCAGAGCCACAGCATCGCGGGATCCAAGCTGCGTCTGCAACCTACACCACAGCTCACGGCAACGCCAGATCGTTAACCCACTGAGCAAGGGCAGGGACTGAACCCACAACCTCATGGTTCCTAGTCGGATTCGTTAACCACTGCGCCACGACAGGAACTCCCCATTCTTTGTTTTTATATTTATCAGTGTATGTGATTTAATTACAAAAAGTGTTTGCTCAATACCCATAGTACTGTATCATGTATTTTCATTTAAATTCTGTCCACATGAGCATATATAACTCCATATCATTCTTTTTGATGGTTATGTACTATTTGATTATATTATCTCCTAATCTCTAATTGTTAGACCCAAGAGAATTGAAAACATACGTTCACAGAAAAATGTGTACATGAATATTCATAGCAGCATTGTGCGTAATAGCCCAGAAGTGGAAACAATGGTAATGACTATCGACTGACAAATGGATAAAAAAACGGGTAATATCCGCACGATGGAAAATTACTCCACCTCGAGATAAAAAAAGAATGAAGTACTGATACACCCTTACAACAAAGATAAACCTCGAAAACATTATGGTAAGTGAAAGAAGCCAGATACAAAACACTACATGTTTCAATGATTCCATTTATACGAAGGGCAAATTCATAGTCGCAGAAAAAAAGGATGAGCCTGCCTTCCTTCTTGGAATGCCCTCCTTGCTCAGCTTCTGCGACAGCATTCTCTTCTGGGGCTCCTGGCTACCTCTCTGGCTGATTTGGTTTCAAGTATGTCACTGGCCGCCACCAGCTCCTTCCTTACACACCGTGGTCCTCAGTGACCTTTGTATTTCTCTCATCCATATGCTCTTTCTTGCCCAGAGCTCAGAACCGATGTGACAGGTTTGCTGACTCTAAGACATCTAGATTTATTCCTCTAGGCTGTTCCTTCTCCTGAACTCCAGACCCTCTTGCCATTTACCTGCTGAGTGTTTCTTCTTAGATGTGCCTTAGATTAAAGACAGAATCCATCATTTCCTAAATCATGACTTTATATGACTTTATACAGATGGCTTTTGCATATGTTGTCTCCTCCGCCAGAAATGCCCTTCCTACTTCTCCAGCCTTGTGAACATGTACTCGTTTTTTTTTCTTTTCTAAGTAAAGAGTTTATCAAAGTTACTTTAATACAAATTAATTTCTAAAGAAATAGAATGAATATTCCTGCAGAAACAGAAGCCTTTATCCAGTGGTCCAACCAACATGGAGGGAACATTGCAGATTTTAGGTTGCAGGAACCAATCCATAATTTCTGGTATGGCGGCTTTTCACTGCCTTCAAAGTCTTTCTTACTCTGTCTCCAAAGTGATATGACAGCTGCTTGATAGATATGATATTCTTTTTTTTTTCCTCTTTTTTTAAATTGGTACTTCCCCAATACAGTTTCTTTTCTACTATACAGCATGGTGACCCAGTTACACACACGAGTATACATTCTTTTTTCTCCCATTATCATGCGCCATCATAAGTGGCTAGACAGAGTTCTCAGTGCTACACAGCAGGATCTCATTGCTAATCCATTCCCAAAGCAATAGTTTGCAACCATTTTGTACTTGTTTTTCAAGGTTAGCTCAAATTTTACTTCCCCCATAAAGCCCTCCTGGGCTACTTGGTCTCGATAATTAGCTGTCTTCTGTGTTCCCAAGCAATTTACATATTCCTTTTTTGAATGTTCACATTGTGTTTAATTATTTAGTCTGATTGATCTCCTCAAAGGCTGCCATTTTGTCTTTCTTATTTTTGTATCCAGCAGTTAGCACAGTTGCTTGGGAGAGAATTATAATGATCACAGCTAACTAACTCTTCCATTGTGCTTACTGGATACCAGCGCCACTTTGAGTATCAGAATTAATTCACTTAACATCCGCATACACCTTTTAAGGCAGGCACCTTTCTATGCCCATTTCTCATATGTATAAACTGAGGTTAAGAGAGTTTAAGCAACTTTCCCAAGGTCATACAGATACCAAATGGCAGAGCTGGGATTAAACCCCAATCATTCTTGCAACAAAGCTTATGTTCTTTTATTTTTTTTCTTTTTACAGCTGCACCTACAGAATGTGGAAGTTCCCAGGCCACGGGCTAAATTGGAGCTGCAGCTGGTTTATACCACAGCCACTGCAACACCATCTCCAGGTCATATCCACAACCTACATCACAGCTTGAAGCAATGCCGAATCCTTAACCCTCTGAGTGAGGCCAGGGATTAAACCTGCACACTCGTGGACATTATGTTGGGTTCCTAACTTGCCAGCCACAAGGGGAACTCCAAAGCCTATATGCTTAACCCCTGTGGTATATTGATAGTGAGAGGGGACTTGGGTAGTCCATTTCCCTCTCCCAAGTCCTCAAACATCCCCAAATTGCTAAAAGAATACATTAGATTTTTCTCTTTGACTCTATCTACAGAAAATGACTTTCTTCAAGGTTGTTGAAAACTGTTTATTATGTAAACCTGATTTTTGACACGGATGAGTGTTACTCTCATGTGAATTCATTCACAAACGTTTACTGAGTTCCTCCCCTGTCTCTGTGCCAGGCACGGTCTTAGGCATTGAGGATAAATGGGCGAGTCAGAAGTGAACCCTGTCTTCTTCAAGTAGAACTTGGGAACAGAGACTTTTCTACTTCCCACATTTATCATTAGATCACCCAAAGTCTAATTACCTTCTGGTTAAATGAAAGCTGAGAGAAATCTATGACCACTGCTTGTATTAGGCAGGGTTCCCCAGAAAAACAGAGCCAGTAAGATGATAGGGTGTGTGTGTGTGTGTGTGTGTGTGTGTGTGTGTGTGTGTGTAGAGAGAGAGAGATACAGACAGATCTATTTTAAGGAATAGGCTCACACAATTATGGGCACTGGCAGTTCTGAAATCGATAGGGTAGGCTCAGCAGGGTGGAAATTCAGCTAAGAGTTGATGTTGCATCCTTGAGTTCAAAGTTCAAAAGGTTCAAAGACCTTTTCACTCTTAGGACTTTCCCAGTTGGGACCACAGGACAGACTAGCAAGCTTGGAATTCAGGAAGAGTGTCTATTTAGAAGACTGGAGGCAAAGTCCCTTCTTCGAGAAACCTCAGCCTTTGCTCTTAAGACTTTCACCTGATTGAAAGAACCCACCCAGATTATGGAGGATAACGTGCTTTCCTTAAAGTTGACTGACTGCAGGGTTCCCATTGTGGCTCAGCAGTTAACAAACCCAACTAGGATCCATGAGGATGCAGGTTCGATTCCTGGCCTTCATCAGTGGGGTTAAGTATCCGGTGTTGCTGTGAGCTGTGATGTAGGTCACAGATGCAGCTTGGATATGGCATTGCTACCACTGTGGTATAGGCCAGCAGCTGCAGCTCCGATTGGACCCCTAGCCTGGGAACCTCCATATGCATCGGGTGTGGCCCTAAAAAAAAAAAAAAAGTTAACTGATTGTAAATATTAATCACTTCTGAAAAATACTTTCATGGCATGATCTATACTACTGTTTGACCAAACAACTGAGCCCCAGAACATAGCCAGGTTGACACTTAAAATTAACCATCACACTGACGGTGGCCATCGGTGCCCCAGGTTGAGAAGGCTAAGTCTCAGAGTCAGTGAGTATATAAGCCACTTCCAACTGAGGAACACTTTTGTTAACTTAGGAGCTATTTTGTATGCCGTGGTCTAAATTTACTAAGAATATGTTTAAAGCTGCCTTACATTCTTTTTCCTTGTCTTAAAACATCTCATCCCATATTTTTCCATCGTCCCCAAGTACTCTTCCCACCCCATCAGTTGTTTCTGCCATTGCACCTCCCAGCATGCTTTCCTATTGAAAAGCATACATGGAAAACACTTGTCCATACCATGTTTTGCAACTCTTTTCATGGAGCTTCAGGTTTCTCAGATGCTCAGCAACTCAGAATTGTGGAACTTTAGAACTTGAAGAGCAATTTAGTGGCCAACTTCATCAAATTTCCTCATTTTACTGATGAGGAAACTGGATGCAGTGACTCCTCTCAATTTGAGGGGAAAGCAGGACTGGATTTCAGGTCTGTTCTGTCATCCTCGGGGTTCTTCACACATGATAGACAAGAGAAGCAAAGCATCCTAGGTGGTTGGGGGAGGGCGCGGGGGCGGGAAACTAGCCTGGCAGGAGACAAAAGAGGATGGTCTGGATTATAACAAGCGGAATTGTGCAAACTTTTTAATCTCCCTGAGCCTCAGTTTCTCTATCTGTTAAATGGCTTAAATTGGTGTTTCTTAAAGTTTTACACACATGTTAATTTCCTGGGGGTCTTGTTAAAACACAGGCTCTGTGTTTTAGGCCTGAGAGTCTGTATCTCTAAACAGTGTCAGATGATGCCGATGCTGCTGGTCCTTGGTCATCTTTTAAGTAGAAGGGCAGAGATGATCTGTAAGCCCAATTTGAGCCTTAAAATTCTATGATTTGAGACAGCTTCATCAAAAGTATGTAAAATAGGCAGTAGAGGGAAAATATTAAATTTAACCGATACTCCTCTGTACATTTTTTTTCACAGTACTTTTCTTCCCATAAAGGGTCACCATATATTCTGATTTGTCCGAGAAAGTCTTGGCTTGTGCCTGTTTTCCCAGTGTGATGATTAAGAGAGACCTTTTCACTCTTAAGACTTTCCTAGTTGGGACCATATATTATATGATCACCCATTTTCTAAGTTTCTTTTGCTCATTATCTATGTTCGCAGAATATAGAATGCATTTGCTTTCCACAGTTTGCATATTTCAAACCAAAGAAAAAAGCCGTGTCCCAGATGGGTTTCCTGCACAGTACGTCAGAATTCCATGGTTTGTGAGTGTCTGTTTTCCTTCCTTACGAAATGCACACTCACTGCAGGCACTTGGCAAGGGCCTTTTGCGTTCGGCCCTCCCAAGACGTGGGACCCTGGGAAAAACTGCTCTCTGTTTGTTTTGTGGTGAACGGAAGCTAAGCTCACTTGGATGATTAAAAAAAAGCTAAATGGAAAAATACCTCGTGGGTGATTTTCCCACTTCCTATTCTCACAGAATCGGTGTCTGAACGTACAGTTCCCAAGTTCAGGGGCTGCTCACGGAGTGAATTTCTGTGCCTACCTAACAAAAGGCATTTCTTGGGGCATCACAGAGGGAGGGCACCGGCCCCAAACTACAAAATCCACCACCTCTTGTTCCTCCCCTGCTTGCAGGTCTCGGCTGCAAGTACCTCTTCAAAGGATCCCATACAAGAGACTATATTCCTGGAGGCTTCAAAACCAGTTACTAATTACCACCTTCGGAGGTAGCGGCCTTTGTTCCTTTCTTGATTCAGTTACCAATTAAATATTTGGTAAGAGCCTACTATGTGGCAAGAAAGGATTGTCTGACCACTGAAATTAAGAACTAGACACAGTTTCAGTCTATAGATCTTAGTCCCTGACTAAAAGAAAAAGGGAAGATATTAATGGAAAATAGGAGGGGTAAAATCTGATATTCTTTTCTGCAACTGATTCAGAATTTAATAGTCTATGTCTAAAAAAGGGCAGAAGAGACGTGGAAGTAATACAAACCACAAAAGGTTAACTCACCACTCACCTCTTTCAAGTCTTTGCTCAATGGGTGTTAGTTCACTGAGTCTTCCCGCCACTCTATTTAAAACTGCAACCCACTTCCTTACCCAGCACCCCAAATCTCTGCTCTCTTTTATTTTTCCACCACACTTATAATTCACCTGGTTATTCTATTTATTATCTTTCTTCCTCTATTACAATGTGTGCTTCTTACAGGTGTTAAAGAAATGGTCCAGACCTGTAGAATGGTGTCGGAGAGGCAAAATTCCAGAATAAGCTAAAACTGGGAAGCAATGTTAGAACAACAGAAAGGGATTTTTAAACTGCGAAAGGCCATAAGAATAAGAATCAGATAGATAAGTGCTCAGAGGGTTGGGGAACGTTGGGTTCAATTTAACAGATGACAGAGAGCAAAATTACTCAACTCCTGTTTTGCTTCTGTCTTGTCCAATAAGCAAAAGAAAATTGTAACTTGAAAGGATAGGACAGGAGAGAATTGCAATTCAGAAAAAAAAAAAATCAGAAACATTCAGAAAAAAAAGGAAGAATTGCAATTCAGAGCACGCGCTTATGTGTGCTCACATCTCCAGACCCAGCTAACTGGCGTTCCAGGTACTAAAGGCACATTTGATCAACATCAGGACGGCTAACGGTACTCTTGAAGAGCAGATGGGAGAGATGAACAAAGCATCCTAATTTTAAAATAGGAATAAGAATGGACTACTTAATATCCACGCAGAGTATGGTGCAAATGCTTCATACAAAGGTTGAACAAGACAAGGCCCAGTACTGAGTTAGCATTTCCTTTAGAGACATCACTCGGGTTGACCTAAAGCCATTTGTTTTGGATACAAGCATCCACTGAACGATGAATTCCCCTGGGACATACTGTCCTAAAGATCACACTTCACCTTCTTATTCGCAGCAACATAATCGGAGATTTTGTCAAGGACCCTGAAGAAATCACAGCACAATTTGTGCATGGCTCTGCTCTGAGTAATGACCCTACTGAAAAGGAAATAAGGTCTGCATGGAATGACCTGGTCCCCGTAGGCTCATGCTGGCTCTGAGTGATCACCATGTTTTTTAATTAGCTGGTCCAAACTCCTAAGAGTCTGACTGAGGTGGGTGAGTTGGGGGGGTAGATTCTTAGATGTTCCCTTATGATATTTATGTTTGCCATAATTTAGGATAATCAGAGCTACTCCCCCCTTTTTTTTTTTGGTTGTGCCCATGGCATGCAGAAGTTCCCAGGCTAGGGATCAAACCCAAGCCATAGCAGTAACAATGCCAGATCCTTAACTGCTAGGGCACCAGGGAACTCCATATAGTCACCTTTTATTGGGAAATTAACATAGTCCAGGCAAGGTGGCCAGGACTTTATACATATTATCTAATTTAGTTCTCACATGGTTATTATTTTATAGATGAGGGCACTCACATTTACAAAGGTAAAATGAGTGACCTAAAGGACTGAAGAGGTCCTCAAACTTAAATATGTATAATGGCCCAAACCCACTTTTTCAAAAACTGAGGTGTAACTGACATATTATATTAGTTTCAGGTGTACAACATACTAATTCAATAATTGTGTAAATTGCTAAATGGTTACCACAATAAGTCTAGTTAATATCTGTCATCACATATAATTAAAAATGTTTTTCTTGTGATGAGAACATTTAAGATCTACTCATTTACCAACTTTTAAATATTCAATACAATATAATTAGTGATAGTTATCATGCTGTACATTACATCCATGACTTAATTTATAGCTAGAAGTCTGAACCTTTTAACCCTCTCCATCCATCTTCTTTTCCAAGATGCTCATGAACTAGGTGTTTGCCGTGAAAGTCTAAATTTTTGCTAAGAACCAATATCACACACATGATAATGTCAGATAACGCAAACATTTGCAAGTACCTAATATAAAAGCTTAACATAATCAATAATCAAAATAACTCTGACAGGGTTGACTGCAAGTGTAAAACTAATAAGAAAATGTAGCAGGAGTTCCCATTGTGGCACACTGGAAACAAATCCAACTAGAAACCATGAGGTTGCAGGTTCAATCCCTGGCCCCACTCAGCAGGTTAACGATCTGGTGTTGCCGTGAGCTGTGGTGTAGGCTGGCAGCTGCAGCTCTGATTCAACCCCTCGCCTAGGAACCTCCACGTGCCACAGGTATGATTCTAAAAAGGAAAGAAAGAAAGAAAGAAAGAAAGAAAGAAAGAAAGAAAGAAAGAAAGAAAGAAAGAAAGAAAGAAAGAAAGAAAGAAAGAAAGAAAGAAAGAAAATTTAGTAGGGTTAAAAGTAGCAAAATATCTATTTTACCATTACAGAAAGACGGTGACCATCCTTGGAAAATTATCTTTGATAGTTTAGTTGCTTGTAAATTTTGTAATGATTCAACTTGGTTAATCCAGACATGGCTTCTAAGGGAACCAACACTCTCCAGGAAGATATGAGAGGAGTATACTTATACCTGGATCATTGGGCATAAGTAGGCTGGTCAGAATCTGCTCTGGTCATTCACGTGGTGTCTAATTCAGGGGGAAATGTTTTGAATGGCCGCTGACAACCAAAATAGTCCAGAAGAATGCAGCGAGAGTTCGGAGGAACTTAGAAACCATGTGGAGCCTGCCTCTAATTAGCCACAAGCACGAAATGTGCCACTTTATGCCTGTCAGATGCTAACGCTAAATTAGAGGCAGGGAGTGACTGGAGAAGTTCCTAGTGAGGAGGAGATGAAAGAGGGGCGGGGTGTGAGTGGCAAAGGAGAGAGAAGAGGCTTCAAGTTTATCTTTTGCATGGGAAAGGTGAAAAGGGAGCACCAGTAGGTGGTGAAAGAAAGCAGGAAGGATGACCTCATGCAAACATGGGAGCCTCAGTCTTTTTCCCACGTTCCCTCAAGGTTACGCAGGTTTGGGGCAGTAACTCCCAAAGGCAGAAATACCCATGAAGAGTCAGCATAGCAGAGTGGTCAGTGGTGTAAACTCTGGAACCAGCCAACCTGGGTTGAAATCCTGGGAAGACCACTTACTAGCCATATAACTTTGAACTGTTGAATCTTTTTTGTAACTAGACTCATGCTTGACAGATGACACTAAGCAAGTTGATCATAGACTGGACATTCAAGCTTCATTGTCTCATTTAATGCTCAGAACAACACTAGTAGATGGAATCTATTGAAATAACCTGCTTACAAATGAAGAAGCCACAACTTTGAAAGGTTAGGGAACCTGCCCAAAGTTACACAAATAGAATATTGTGGAACCGTTCTGCAAACACAGGTTTTTCTGATTCAAGCATCAGAGATTTTAACCTCTGGGCTTGACTGTTTCTAACTGGATCTTAAACTAATTAGGGAGCTCATATCACAACTGTGGACAAACCACCAAACTAGAGAAGGTAATACTACCCATGGGTTTGGAAGGGCTGAAGATGATGTGCAGTAGGTCAAATCTCCAACATTAGATGGAGCTGGGAGGCCACAGTTTTGATGACTGAGCCAGTGGTTAAGGAACAGAGTGAAGGGAAGAAGATGGATGGACAAACACAAAAGGCAACGTCATCAAGGATTTCCAGGTCAGCTTCACCAAGGTGAGCTGTTTGGGTGGAAATTGATCACTAGACCCACATGCAGTAATACGAGCAGGGTAAGCAAAGATGAAAAGCTCCTTCTCATTACCTCCAAGAAAATAATAACAATAATAATAAAGCTGTGTTTCATTAAGCTACTCTTCTTTGGGTTGCATATTGCATAACTGATAAAGGGTTAAAAGATCAAAGAACACAAAAGCAGAAGACCCTGCAAAAGTGAGAAAGAAGGAAAATAAGCATTAGGCCTGATGGGGCTTTTAACCACAAAATAGATTCCGATCCACTACATCTGTGGATTCGGGCTATGACAGACTTTCCTTAGGCTTTTATGAGCAATTCCAGGAAACATCTTTTTAAACTCTTTTTCAGCTGCACCCATAACATATGTAAGTTCCCCAGGCCAGGAATCAAATCCTGAGGATGCTATGGCAATGCCAGATCTTTAACCCACTGTGGTACAGTGGGAACTCCCCAGAAGACATATTTTAACATAAGTTCTCTAAACCAATTTTATTTTTGTGGCATCTCCTGATGAACAAATGGTGCTCTCCATTCTACTGTATACTTCCCAAACCTGTTAACTGTAACTGAAGTGTTTTTGTTAAATATTACATAGACTGGTTACAAGAATAGTTTCTAAAAAACTAAGTTGAACATTTAGAAAGAATTAACTAATGAGTCATGAAAAAAAATGTGCTGGGAGGTTAGCTATGAGTAAGACAGCTGCAAAAGGTAAGAAGAAAAAACAATTAAAAGCTATGAGGATTCTGTGTCCCATTTACTTCACAAGTATCTTCTAAGAGCTCCCTTAATTTTAAAGAAACAAGATTGGGCATCATAGATAATTCATTAGGAGCTTGTTTTATTTGAGTTAACCTGAAATTCCGTTAGCTAAATGACCCAAACCTTCTCAGTGGGAGTCTTACTGACATTTTAGGTGAGACATTTCCTTTTGCAGGACTGCACAGCATTGAGATATTCACTATCTCTGGTCCACACCCACTAAATGCTACTGTGGCCCCCAGTCCTTTTGACAACTGAAGAGCTGTTCAGTTCTAAAGGCTCCTCATAACAAACAAAGAGAGTTTTAGTGTCCCTGCCAAGAACTACTGCTTGTATTAAAATAAAAGGCCTTGGCCCTACCTCATACCTATATGTTAGAAAGTGAACTTAGATGCTTTAAATTTAAGAATATATGTTTATGGAGTTCCCGTCGTGGCTCAGTGGAAATGAATCTGACTAGTATCCATGAGGACCCAGGTTCAATCCCTGGCCTCATTCAGTGGGTTAAGGATCCAGTGTTGCCATAAGCTGTGGTGTAGGTCGGCAGCTACAGCTCCAATTTGACCCCTAGCCTGGGAACTTCCATATGCATTAGGTGTGGCCCTAAAAAGACAAAAAAAAAAAAAAAAAGAATACATGTTTAAGACATGTAAGTATCATTTTTTCTGTATTTCAACTGTCTTTCTGTGATTAGCCAGCCAGCCATGATCCCTGGTTGTTTTGGTTAAGAGTTATTTTTTAACATCTGACTACCTAGGGGCCTTCTGAAAAATGGGACTATTACAGAGCTTACACATACAATAAAAGGAATTATTGAAAGAACTATTTTTTAACCTGGAGAGGCAATGACTTAGAGAGACAGAATTATTGATTTCACACATACAAAGAACTATCTTGTTTGAGGATAATTAAGTTTCTTCTATGAGACTCCACATAGAATAGTCTAGAAATAGCTCTACACAAAGTTAACAAAATGTAGGAAAGACAACATGATATAATAGGAAAGTTTTATAGCCACAGCGCCAGACAAACCTGGGCATAAATCCTGGCTCCACCTTGTGCGATATATATAAAAACTGTCAAGTTACTTCTCAAAGCCTTATTTTTTTCCTCCCCAAAACTATTATAATAATAATATTTATCTCAAAGCATTATGAAAAATAAATAAAATAGTCTCTCTTAAATCCCTAGCACTGGTTTTGGCATATATTAGACACATAATAAATGATAGATTCCTTCTTCATCTTCTTCCCTGTCCCTGGAGGTGTGAAGCAGAAAAAGACAATTATCTGTTTCAACACATTATCTCTAAATGCTTTGATAGTTTAAGATGTGGATAGAACTATAAAAATTCCTTGGGGATCAAATCCTCCTTTTGTGGCAGATACAGCTGACACTGTTCCTTAGCTCTCTTAAAGTCATTTACATTTTGCTTTCTGCCTAACAACCCTCCATATTTGTTTAAGATTGAATAAACATTTTTTGGCTGCCAGGAAGGTCAACCCAGCCCCTGGTTAGGAGTTGGCCTAAATCCAGACCTTCTGTGGCAGACTGTATTACCTTTCGGTAAATATTCACTCCCTCCGGTGACCTCTTTAAGAAAAGTATCCTTTCCTGCTCCATTGATTTTGAACTTAAAATGCAGCAGAAGGAAGCATGTGCCAATTCCAAGCCAAAGGTTCTGTCTTAGGAGCTTCTGCCGTAAGGAGATAGGCCCTGGAGAGCCCAGGCCTCCTCATGAGAAGGAGAGAGCCACAGTACAGCTGCCCTGGCTGATGAGAAAGAAGTAAGTGTGGGTTATTGTGTGTCCCTGAGAGGATGCTGTGTTTGTTTGTTCAGCAGTAATCAAAACAGCTGACTGATAATAGCTGCCTTACGTGATATTAGGCAAGATTAGCAGAGAAGCTTCTGAGAAATAGTTTTCTTCTCAGACATGAGAAGGTGCATGGAGATAAATTTTCTCCCTCAGTGCCACATCTTGATTTTTGATTGAAGTAGCCAGCTTATGCCCACAAAGAGAAAGCCAAGAGAATCACAAACACCAGCCCAGAAATCCTGAACCAATACTACCAACCATCTTGCTTCACTTCTTGCAAAGTGACAAGAATAAATCCCTGTTTGTTTACATCGTGATTTGTGGGGCATCTCTGTCACCTGTAGCTGAATGTATCCCAAGTGATACTTAACTCTAAGAGTTCTAGTTTTTATAACATAAACTAACACATTTGACAATTCCCTAGATTATTTCTGGTTCGTGAATAGGTGTTATATATTGTGTTGCTGTTTGCGAATTTCCTGGCTCATGCAGTCAGCATTCCCAGCTAATTAATTGGATGCCCAAGCATTTAGGATGTCCCCCTAGGAAAGCACATTCCCTAAAACCACCCTGATGGGTACAAAGCTTCATTTCCCACAGAGAATCTGCCTTCACTTTTAGCAGGCACCTACTCTCCCCACAGTGAAATATTCCATTGTAGCAGAAGTTACTTTTTCATTCAACCTTTTTTTAAGAGCTCTCATGATCCTGTCTCCTTACCAGCCACCATGGAAAACAGTATGTAGGATTCTCAAAAAAATTAAAAACAGACCTACTACATGACCCAGTAATTCCACTCTGGGTATTCATCCAAAGGAAATGAAAACATTAACTCAAAAAAACATCTGCACCTCCATGTTCATTGCAGCATTATTTACAAGAGTCAAGACATGGAAACTACCTAAGTGTCCATGGATGGATGAATGGATAAAGAAGTTATGGTGGAGATATAGGCAATGGAATATTATTCAGCCATTAAAAAAAACAAAATAAACAAGGAAATCTTTCCATTTGCAACAACATGAATGGACTTCAAGGGTATTATGCTAAGTGAAATAAGTCAGAGAAAAACAAATACTGTACAATCTCACTTATATGTGGAAACAAAACATAATAAAAATACAACAAAAAAATCCCAACCAAACTCACTGGAAAAGAGATTTGGAGTTGCTACTAGCTGAGGGGTGGGAGTAAGGGGATTGGAGAAAGGTGGTCAAAAGGTACAAACTTCCTGTTTAGAAGGTAAATGAGTACTAGGGATGTAAAGCACAGCGCGATGGCTGTTCACGATGCTGTATGATGTTCATGAAAGATGCTAAGAGAGTAAACCCTAAGAATTCTCATCACAAGAAAAATTGCTTCCTTTTTTTACGTTATCTTTTCATTGTATTTATTTGAGACGATGGATGCTAACTAAACTTATTGCAAAATCATTTCACAACATATGTAAGTCAAACCATTATGCTGTACACCTTCAATGTATACAGTGATGTATATCAATTCTATCTCTATAAAACCTGAAGATTTTTAAAAGGTGTGAGCCCTTTCAATATTTTGTGAGGTATGATTGTCCACACCACTCCCTTCTGCCATAGGTCTTTTCCAGATTCAATAGCTCTTATGCAGGTGCCAGTTCATCCTATGACACAGCACCTCTATTTTAGCCACACCCTCCACTTTGCCTATCTATGTCCCTTATGCGAATACAACACTGTAGCACAAAGCACACCAGGGTAATCCTAGCTTCTCCCTTGTTTTAGAAACTATGCTTCTATTGATATAGCCTTCACACTCATGAATTCCTCTAGCAGCCTCGTTCTGCTTTACTTCCTTCCCCTTTGCCTAAACTACTGCTAAACTCCAAACCCCATGTGCATTTTTCCAATTACAAATGAAACTCTGATGCAGAATACCATTTTAATTGTTATTACATTGCATCCTACTAGATGCAGTCCATCACTTTACCTTGTCAAGGTCTTTTCATATTCTGTCATCCACTGTGTTTTCTATCTCACCTAGATTTTGGTCATTTGGAAACAGATCTTCAAAGTCACCTGAAAACTTTATAAGCTTGCCTACAATGTCTTCATTCAAGACCTTGGTGAAACTTTGGAACAGATCAGGGCATGCCACCAAAATGCTATCTAGGTTGTCACTGATCCTTTAATTGGCACCTTTAGTATTAATTTTTAACAAGTTTCAAATTGTATTTATCTGTCCATGAGGATTTCACATGGCACTTTGTCAACTGCAGAAATATCACATCTACAATATCTATAAGTCCCTGGACCATATCTCTATAAACAGCAACAACAAAAAGAAATGACTTTGTTTCAAAACACATCTGTTAGAATGGATCTTTTAAATGTTTATAAAGATGGATATTAACTAGACTGAAATAATATTTTGCAATACATACAAATACAAAATCATTTTATATACCTGAAACTAATATGTCAACTAAACCTCAAATTCTTTTTTTTGTTTGTTTGTTTTTTTGTCTTTTCTGGGGCCGCTCCCAGGGCATATGGAGGTTCCCAGGCTAGGGGTCCAATTGGAACTGTAGCCACTGGCCTACACCAGGGCCACAGCAACTCAGGATCTGAGCCACGTCTGCAAGCTACACCACAGCTCACGGCAACACCAGATCCTTAACCTACTGAGCAAGGCCAGGGATCGAATCCTCAACCTCATGGTTCCTAGTTGGATTCATTAACCACTGAGCCACGACAGGAACTCCCTAAACCTCAATTTTCAAAAGTTGTTCTACTAACCTGCTGTCAAGTGGTAGATGGTATTTTTAATGAGCCCACTTCAGACCCCTATCTTCTGTGAACTGGGAAATACCTGGGCAGGATTGAAGGCTGATGGGGCTGGCCTGCTATGTACCTATTTGCATGAAGCCTTCCCAAGAGCCTTATTAGAAGGTCAATGAGTTTGTATAAGACTAATAACCTGCTCCAGAACTATGACCATAGTTTTTGTGAAACTAAAGCCTCCCTTTGTTCAATCAAGCAGTATTCTAGATGGAAATGAAACACACCCCAAGGACAGAAAGAAATCAAGATGCATAAATTCTGTCTGTGGGTAATAGCTGGGTAGGAGGGAATTTTTAATACAGCAGCACATTTATTGCTTGAATTCCCCTTTGGTTCCTGAATCTAAGGGGAGAGATCATAGACTTCAGGTAACCATGGGTTTGAGTCCTGGCTCTGCAGTGCTAATCCCTAGCGATTTACTTTTTCAGAAAATTCTTCCAATTTTAAAAAGTAACCTGGCTTTGAGTGTAGAATTGTCTGCAAGTACTCAGGGTACCTACTCTAGTTCTTTCTGATAATCCTACTTCTTTCCTTCATTGAGTTTATGTGGGATTACTGAGCCAAAATTAAATCTCTGGACATTTCCTTCTTGCGTCATATACCATTTTAGATTTCTTTCTCAACTTTTTGAATCTGTTTTCCCCAAATCCTTACCACATATATGACCACACCCAACTTTTTCTTTGCTGCTAAGCACTGCCTCTAAGCATCCAAAGTAGTCTTCACTCGCTCAAAGTGGCTCTTAGAGCTCAAACTGGGATCCTTAGTTTTCTCACTCTTGAGACCAGTGACCCTTAAAGGGGTTGGTCTATGTAAAGACTTTTTGTTTTAGGATCTTGGAGAAGTTGCGGTTTTCAAGAAAGAGATGGGAGGTAAAAACGAGATAATAGAGGAATAACCAACCCCAACCCCCAACCCCGCAAAACAAAGACTGAGCCCAATGGCCCATACAGCTTTAGGTAAGAGAGTGCAACACATACCCTGAAAGCTCTGAGTGGAAATGCTCAGGAGTCCAGTGACAAACAGCAGCACAGAGTGGGGGAAAGGACTCTTCCTTCACTTCACTGTGGTGCACTGATGCCCCAAGGGCTTGGGGCAGCCACAGAAGGATGGCTGTGCCTGAGACAGTCATCTCCATGGAGAGCCCTGCAGCTAAGAGGATCCTGGAGAAGCAGCAGGAGCAGAGGATAGGAGCAGATAATTTCCTCTTGGGTTCATGGTTTTCCTGGGAAGTACTTAGACACACAGTGATATTCCGCCTCTTGTTCTAGCAGACAGGATTCTTTGTATTAGGGTATCATCTCATCTTGGATTCCAATCAAGAGTTCCTTTGCCTCACTTGGTAATGCCCATAAGGTCATATTCACCCCACTATTCTATAAATGTGCTCTATCACTCATGTTCTGAGCAATGAGTACAGATGTATCAATGTCCCAAGCGTTGTGTCCCGTATTATACCAGTGTTTTATCTGTGAAATGATATGCATTTTTACCAACAGTCAAAACGATTATTTTCTACAGTTATTAGATGACGGGCATTTCTATTCTTTTTTGTTGTTGTTGTTAGTTTTAATTTTCTTTGAAAAGTCTAGCTAGTCATCCAGAAAACAACTGCTTTCTCCAAAATGCATGATACATATTTTTCCTCATTCTAAAGTCTAATTTATTGTCCAAAAATTGATAATTCATTCTTTGACACCATTTATAGAGCTAGTTAATTATCTTCTGTCTTTTCTTACAAAATTCCAAACTTTAGTGGTACTAGGCAAACACTGGCTGTATGTTTAAGTCCTTCAGCCTTCTGCCAGACTTCATAGATCCCAGAGGTACCTCTGGGAATTCTATTGATGGCATTTCCATGTGTTGAGGTGTCCATTATCTCTCAGCTTCATACATACCCTTCTCTTTACCACAGTAATGGGAAGACTGAAAAAGACATTTTGCAGAATCCCTCGCTGGCCAACTATCATCCAGTGGGAAGGCTGGGGGAAAGGAGGGGCCATAGCCATGGGTTTTACCTGCATCTATAACAACGGCGGCATCAGCAACCACACCAGCAATAGAGGCAGCAAGGGCAGTGACAGTGGTGATCCCAACAGCAATATGGAGTTTTGGAAAGAACTCAGAAACAAGAGGAGCAGAGAAGTACCGGGTCCTGAGGTGCTGCTCAGGTAGCAGTGTCACAAGAGAAGCAGTCTCAATGGCACAGTGTTCATGGACTTTGGGGGAAGTCATTTTCCTTTTTGTCCCCCAGCTCTAGGTGTGGTGGTAGTTGAATGTAACTGCTGATCTTTGGATAAGCTAACTTTTCCTGTTTTGCTCCTGCAGCCCGTTTCAAAACGTTTGTATTCCTTACATTCAGGTTCCTCTCTGTCAAACGCCTAGATCTGTTTCTGTTTTCCCGGCTGGGCAGGAACTGATGCATGCTGGTCTGAATCAGCATGTGTGGAAGTCAGCAGATGCGGTGTGCCCTAGAAGGCACTTCATCACATCCTGGAAAAACACTCAGGGGAGACTCAGCTGACGCCATGAACTCTGCAGACAACTGTTCTTTATCTCTCAGTAGAGAATCACCAACCTCTCAGATCCAGTGAGAGGTTTTGTGGTATCCACTGGCACGTACAAACTCTTGCTGTGCCATGTTTATTCCTCCAGAAGGTCTGAATTTACATTATTGAGAAAAAAATGCATCCTTTTTGTATGTGTTGAATCTCTTCTTTCTTTTTTAAGCTATACAATTTAGCACTTTTATCTCTATTTTTCTCCATCTAAGCCTCCCAAGAATTTTGAATTTGTGATTTTCGTTCTTTTTTCTTCTTCCATTTTCTCCAGGAACTCTTCATTTTTGCAGATAGTCTGGCCTTCAGAGAGAAGAGTCTCAAGAAAGAAAGGCAGTCTGTAGTAATAATACTAACCAGAGGAAGGAATAAGATTGCTCTCTTGAGTCAGGTTAAAATGCGAGGCTTATGCTGATGATGTCAGGGTGGGCAAGAAGTCTGTGCTGTAAGTTCATTTTCACACAGCCTCTATCTGAGAACAAATATAGAGAAATCATACTCCTCCAAAAATTAAGAAAGAAACCTTGTCTTAACATATGAGAACAATTCCATAGGTTATCACAGTCAAATTTATGCCCCTAACCCTCTACTTAGGAATTATTCCCCCATTGTTTCGAGCAACAGGGATACAGGTTATTGACTATAAATATGAGAAATATGCATATAGTGGCCTGTTGCCCTGATGGTTTCTTGTCCTTTAATATTCGGCCTCTGTCTCTGTGCACTTTCCTCTCCTGTGTCTGCATGTAATGCAAATATGGTAGATTTTGAAGTTGACATTTGATTAAATACAAAATTTGGAAGAAAAAATATTAAACTGTGCAGCTGAATGTTGTCCAGAAGCAGGGAGAGGCATGCAGCCAAATTTCCCCCAGTCTCTGTTTCATCACATGTTGTTGCTTGGAGATCAGTTTATCAACAAACTGCATTTTACCACCACCACTACCACATGAAAAAAGAGACCTTGCAAGAAAACTACAGTGAATATGAACACTAGCTTTTTAAAAAGAGGAGATTGCAATTCAGGGTAAGTTTCTTTTAAGCAAATCTTTTTGTTTCAGATAGAAATGATTTTTTAGATTTTTTTCCTCCCTGAATTCTTTAAGCATTTGAATCAAACCTTATCAAGTATAGCCCACTTGAATAGGTTTCTGAGATGGGTTTCCTCAGAAATAGCCCAAGAAAAGCACACATGAATTGTTGCCCCAAGAAAGCTCGTCAGTCAATTTCTTATGCTATTTGCAGAGAGAAGAAATCTTCCCAGCTTTGAAGAATATTTATGTTCTGCTCTACAGATCTGGAAAATGGGAGGAGGAATATTGAGATGATTTGAGTACAGGATAGAGTGTAGCCTTCTATCATGGAGAATATTAAAAGAGTCTATCTTGATAGGTATGGTTTCTGGAGGGCGTATTGGAGAAAAGCAGTATTAAATATTTATGGTTTAATTTATAAGTTTATACAGTGGAAACAAGACACACAAAAATGTTAACTGATGTTTTTGCTAATAAATTTCTCTTATTTAGAGAAGATCTGAGCCTGAGCTCTGTGAACTGAGAACCAGTTTTCTCACACATGAGAATCCTTCTTAAGTGCAAGTATGTGTGGTGCTTGTGTGTGCATGTGTGCATAAGCATACAAAAGGGTAGAGGAGAGAGAGAAAAGGAAGTGGCCTAATGTGAGAGCATTCTGTATTCAATCTCAGTTAATCCAAGAATCCCAGGAGGTAGGCTAGGCATTGTTGACAAAGGCAAAGAAGTGAGCAGAGGAAAAAATGCTTGGGTTTCCACTCTACCTTGGCAACCTTATTCCAAGATACCTATTCTTTGGTTGTTAGTGTTTCAATTCTTTTATGTACCTCAGATTCTAAACCTTAAATTACAGGACAGGGGTGGCTCTTTCATTTTGTATCTTTGTCAGGTTGGAAACATGGCTTGGTATAATAGTTTCTCGTATAGCACAAGGCTAGAACATTGCAAATCTAAATGTGCAAGAAATGGAGAATTATGTAAAGATATAATACACTGACACTAAAAAATCTTATCTTCAAAGGCTATTTAATGAGCCAGAAAGTACATAACACATGGAGTATGATCTCTTTTTTTTGTAAATTACACACAGAAAAGAAACAAATAAAAGCAAATCAATCAAATGCCAACAATAGTTATAGAAAGTTAGATTGTAGATGGTCTTATTTTAATTTCTAAATTTTTCCAAAATTAAAAAATGATATATATATATACACTAATTTTAGAGTCAGATAAGATAAAACTACTATTAAAATTATCAAGAAATAACTATTGTGACTTGGTGTCGTTCTGAAATCCATCCGTTCCAAACACAGAGTGAAGCAGAAAGACAACGGGCTCTGAATTATTTCTTTAATTTCAGGGATGAGAGTAGTGAAAAGTGGAGAGCTAAGCAGACTGATGAGGTCCAAACCTTGGAAACGTGAGAAAATGTCTTATCCCTTGAAATAAATAATCTTTATCTCTTTGTTGATTTATTTGTTTACTCACTTAGATACATTCCCCCAAATTGGTTGAACAAAGTGAATTTTTTTATGCTGTATCTTGTTGTTCCTTGGAGGTACAGGATAAAGATGGGAGAAAAACGGAAAAGACAACAAAAGCTTCAGAATGTTCCACAGATTCCTTGCATTCGAGTCCCTCCCTCTGCCTCTGGCACTTCATTGCTGAAGGTACAGCGTATTATTCACAGGTGCAGGGGCCTTCTCTGTCTCTTCTTCAAAGGTTAAGGACCTCTTGGGTCTTTGTTTACCAGCATTAGGGAGAATACTGGACCCAACGCAGGCCCTCAGTGCAGGTCAGGGGCGTCTATGAGAGACTGCAAGAGCACTCGGATGATCTATTTTTATACCTGTCCCACTTCAAGAGCTCTGTCATTCCCTCAAGGAAGACTAAGAAACAGGGTAAGAATAGAAAAAATGCTATCTGTTGTGGTACACACACATACACACACACACACACACACACATACACACAGAGGATTATTACTCAGTCATAAAAAAGAATGAAATAATCATTTGCAGCAACATGGATGGAGCTAGATAGTATCGTACTCAGAAAGAGAATGACAATTATCATATGATATCACTTATATGTGGAGTCTAAAAAATGATACAAATGAACTTATTTACAAAACAGAAATAGAGTCATAGCCATAGAACACAAATTTATGGTTACCGAATGGGAAATGCCAGACAGAAATAAATTAGGTGTTTGGGATTAACAAATATGAACTACTCTATATAAAATAAATGAAGACCTACAGTGTAGCATAGGGACCTATAGTCAATATTTTTTAATAGCATACTATGGAAAAGAATCTGAAAAAGAATAAAATGAAACACTTTGCTATACACCTGAAGTATTGTAAATCAACTACCCATCAATTTTTTTAAATGTTATCTGTTTCTTCTCTTAAGAAGTTGAGAGTCCTACTAAGGAAAAGAACTAGGCATTCTTTTCCCTTGTAAAATAAAACTAACATTCAAGACTTTATCTTATATAATGGAAATTTCTATTGCACTTTGGAGTTTGAAATGGCTTGCAATTTTCATGTTATATTGTTCTCAATCATTTGAAAAAGCTTAATTAGGAATCTCTTCTCTTCTTCAAATATATTATCTTTTAAAACATCTAATTCATAAACTGTAAAGCTGAAATGATGTCTCAAAGTGTGAACTACTTGGCTCAGCTGCTTTATGGAGGTATTTTCTTTTTTTTCTCTTTTTCTTTTGATAGGCAAGAAATAGGGTGTTTTCTTAGGTTTTTATTTTTTTTACTATAGCTGATTTACATTGTTCTGTCATTTTCTGCTGTATAACAAAGTGACCCAGTCATATACACACACACACACACATATACGTATGCACATATATATATAAAAGAATGTACATATATATATATATACATAGATTTAAGGTCTCCAGATATTAAAAAAAATCTGACTCACAGATTTCAATTCCACACAAAATGTCTAGGAGATAAAATTAATTTAACTTCTATATGTAATTATGTTAAGTTTAGCCTTTATTACATGGTTATCGACTAGTTTTGAAACTTCTGTCATTATTTTGAATTTTTTAGCCTAAGATGAACTTTTTTTAGAATGTTCTTTTAATAATTCAATTAAACTTTACAATAATATAACTCAGCAACAAGGAGCCATCCAAGAAGTGAGTCTTAGGCAGTAAACACAAAAACCTCAAAGACCATTAAAAACACCAGAACTTAATATCCACTGGAATGTAATTTTTCTCTAAAGCTACCCTCATTTTTTTCCTCTTTTTTTTATTGAAGTGTAGTTTATTTATGTTATATTAGTTTCAAGTGTACAGCAAGGTGATGCAATTATGCATATATACATATGTACACTTTTTAAGATTATTTTCCACTATAGTTTATTATAAAATATTTAGTATAGGAGTTCCTGTCATGGCTCAGCGGTAATGAACCCAACTAACACCCACGAGGATGCAGGTTTGATCCCTGGCCCCAGTCAGTGGGCTAAAGATCCGGCGTTGCTGTGAGCTGTGGTGTAGGCTGGCAGCTACAGCTCCAATTTGACTCCTAGCCTGGGAACTTCTACATGCCACAGGTGCAATGCTAGAAAAGACAAAAATAAATAAATAAATAAATAAATAAATAATATTTAGTATATTTCCCTGTACTATACACCTGTGCTATGGTGAACTTACTTTATTTTGATTTTTCTAATCTCATTTCCCCACCTGTATGTAGTAAGCACTTAATATATATCAGGTATATAAAAGTAATGGTAGTTCAGCCCTTCTTGCTCTTCCTGAGCACTAGATGACAGCTTTCTAAGTAGTCTCCCTACTGGTAGTCTGTCTTCCCTTAAGCCCGTTCTCCACAGCAAGGTCACGGCAATCTTTCTAAAAATGAAGATCTTGGAGTTCCTGTTGTGGCTCAGCGGTAACGAACTCGACTAGTGACCATGAGGATGCAGGTTTGATCTCTAGTCTGGCTCAGTGGGTTGGGGATCCAGCGTTGCTGTGAGCTGGCGTGGCTTAGATCTGGCTACTGTGGCTGTGGTGTGGGCTGGAAGCTGAAGCTCCAGTTTGATCCCTAGCCTAAGAACTGCCATATGCTGTGGGTATGGCCCTAAAAAGACTGAAAAACTAAACTAAACTAAACTAAAGTAAACTAAACTAAACTAAACTAAAATAAAATAAAAACAAAAAACATAGATCTGGTCACCTTAAAGAAAGGCATTTGGAGCTGAGTGATTCTTTATTGTAGGGCACTGGGAGGCCGTCTCCTGCTCTGTAGTATGCCCAGCAGCACCCCTGGCCTCTGCCCCTGAGTACCAGTGGCATCCATCCTCCCTCCCACCATTTGTGACAATCATTTCTCCAGACATTGCCAAATGTCCCTTCAAGGTCAAAATCACTCCCATTGAGAACCACTGCCTTAAATAAAGTCCAATGGTGGCATTCCCTTGTAGCTCAGTGGGTTAAGGATCTGGTGTTGTCACTGCAGTGGCTCTGGTTATTGCAGTGGCATGGGTTCGATCCCTGGCCCGGGAACTTCTGCATGCCGCAGGTGTAGCCATAAAAACACACAAAAAATAAACCTCATATAAAAGGTACTCTTTAAACTCTTAACATAGCATAAAAGGCTGCCATGAGAGGTCTCTCCCTGCCTAACTCTAGAGGCTTTTCCAGCTCCGACTCTATATTCTGTTTAAAGTAAAAAATAAATAAATAAATAAAAGTCTGGTTCCCAATACATTCAGACATTTTGTGCCCCATGAGAAAATTCATACCACTTTCTCCCTCTAATCAGCCCTTCTTCTTCTTCTAGTCCAGTGGTTATTTATTTATTTATTTATTCATTTATTTATTGTGCTTTTTAGGGCTGCACCAGTGTCACATGGAAGTTCCCAGGCTATGGGTTGAATCGGAGCTACAGCTGCCAGCCTACACCACAGCCACAGCAACGCAGGATCTGAGCTGCGTCTGTGACCTACAACACAGGTCTCGGCAATGCTGGATCCTTAACCCACTGAGCAAGGCCAGGGATTGAACCTGTGTCCTCATGGATGCTAGTCAGATTCATTTCCCCTGAGCCACGACGGAACTTCTAGATATCTAGGTATCTACATATCTATATCTATCATTTATATCTCTATACGTAGACAAATAGCTACACCTATCTATCTATCTATCTATCTATCTATCTATCTATCTATCTATCTATCTATCTATCTAGAGCGGGGGCGGGGGAAGCATCCTATTTCTGTGAAAGTCAGCTCTGAATACATCCCACTCTCATCCTATCGAACGCCACTGACTCATCACAATCACCCGCTCTGCTCTGACAGGACCTGACCCAAGGGCAGCAGCGCTACTTTTACAGCATCATGAGGATTTACAGCCCCCGGCCCCAGTGGGAGGCCCTGCAGACCCGATATATTCACCGCCTTCTGCAAGAGCAGCTGCTGGGTGAGCTTAACTACCTGACCTGAATCAGGCACCCCAGGAAGGGACTCGTATGCTGCAGCTGGAAGTCAAGTTTCCAGATAAATAATTCAAGTAGAAGAGCCTCCGCCAGCCTGCTATTTTATCCACATGGTTGGCAGGTCAATTTTAAAATGGTTATCTCTAATAAGAAAAAGCAAGGTTTTATGGGGAAATGAAGAGGACTTAAAGAAACCAGAGTATGGATTGTTTTAAAATGTCAACAACTCTCCGAGATTTATAAGAACTTGATCTAGTAGAAATAGTAATGGACTTAAGCACATGGTCCCGGCCCAAACCAAAGCTCAGCCCCTTGTTGGTTGTGCAAACTCAAGGGTTTGTCTGCCTCACAGCAATAATAGCTATGTTTCTTGAGTATTTGCCATATTTTGGGCATTGTGCCACCAGTTCGATAGAATATCTCATTTTCTCCCCACTTTACAGGTGTGGGAAACTGCAGCTCAGAGAGGTTCTAGAACTTGACCCAGATCACACAGGTAGTAAAGGTCAGGGATCATCACCCCCAGAGATCATTCATCTTTACCCCCACACTGTGCCACCTCTCTTCTTCTACCAACCTCTGGAATTTTACAAAGCTCAGATGAAAGAATGACTGTGAAAAACCTTCATAGATGATAAGAGACAACCTATTGGAAGGATTGTAAGCAACAACTTCGTGAAAGGCGACACTGTTATCAAATCCCTTTTCTTCCAGGAGACGTGTTCAGTCTCGGCTCCCTCTTACTACACCCTTCTTCTGGCTCCAAAAGAGCCTTTCCTCTGAGAACCACTCACTTGCCAGTGGCACATCTATCTTATTATGGTTGTTCCAGTATGTGCACTAAAGGAAAAGTTGGTTTTTGCAAATGATTTAATGTCAAGAACAAGAACAACAATAGCAATGTTTTATCAGGGCTTCCTATGTGCCGGGCATTGCTCTAAGTGCTTCACATGTATTGTCTTATTTACAACTCAAACACCTCTACATGGTGCTTTTATAACCCATATTTTACAGAAGAGAATATTGAGACACGAGTAAGTTAAACCACTCAGCCAGGCTCATGCAACCACTAAATGTCAGAACCAGGATTTAGCCTGGTCCCCATGACTGTCTGAGGGGCTAGAGAAGCATCATCTGGTACTTTGTTTATAGAGTAAAATTGCATAGAGGCCAATGAAACCAGAAACAGAGGTATGCAATGTAGTACATATAAAACCCACCTGTCTAGGTTCTTAAAATACAGATGTCCAAGCTTACTCTCTGCATTTCTGATTCAGCAGTACTTTGGAAAGACTCAGAAATCTGCATTCTTTTTCTTTTCTTTTTTTTTTTTAGGGCCACACAGGTGGCATATGGAAGTCCTCATGCTAGGGGCTGAATGAGAGCTATAGCCGCAGGCCTACACCACAGCCACAGCAATGTGGGATCTGAGCTATGTCCAAGACCTACACCTCAGCTCATGGCAACACCAGATCCTTAACCCACTGAGCAAGGCCAGCGATGGAACCTGCATCCTCATAGATACCAGTTGGATTCATTTTCACTGCGCCAAAACAGAAACTCCCAGAAATCTGCATTTTTGAAAAGCATTATTAATGTGGCCTCAGCCAAATGACCCTGTAGTGCATGGTCTACAGACTACATTTTAAAGACGCTGAGAGAGACTGAATATATCTGTTTCTATCTGAAGAAAGTTTTGATGCTAAAGATAAGCAATTCATGGGAGTTCCCACTGAGGCTCAGTTTAAAGGAGCCCGACTAGTAGCCATGTAGATGCGGGTTCGATTCTAGGCCTCGCTCAGTGGGTTAAGGATCTGTGACCTGTGGTGTAGGTCACAGAAGCAGCTTGGATCCCATGTTGCTGCGGCTGTGGTGTAGGCTGGCAGCTACAATTCCAATTTGACCCCTAGCCTGGGGACCTCCATGCCTTGGGTATAACCCTAAAAAGACAAAAAAAAAAAAAAAAAAAAAAAAAAAAAGATAAAAAAAAGAAAAGAAAAGTAAAATAAAGATAAGCAATTCATATGAAGACACCTCATGGGTCAAGTCCCTCTCCAAATAATTTGTCATGATCATTAATAACTGTTTATTAACTCATAAAATGAGAAATGCAAAGGAAGAAAAATATACTTCATATTCTGAAAAAGTAGGCGACCTGAGTGTGCTAAACATCATTGTTTCTACCCTGCAAAGTAGAAGAAATTGTGTGCCTATGTAACTATTTGCAGAATTGTTTGCTTATTTGTTTTGTAAAAGCATTGACTTTGAAGATTCTCTCATTTCTTCCCTCCAGGCTATATCACTCAACAGGAAGCCTTGGCTTATGCTGCTGTACTTAGAGATTCAACCAAGAGAGCTTCAGCCAAGGCAGCTCCTCAAAGAACCATCCCCCAGAGGGCCTCGGGCATGACAAGAACACGGCCCACAGCACTACCCGTGTCTGCTGTTGCTGTTGGACCCAGGGCCCAAAGCACGGGGCTCCGATCCCTCAAGACCAAGACTTTGCACAATCTGTGAATGGTTTGCCCATATTCCCCTGGCATCTAGTGGGTACTTAGTGCATATTTGCTGACTATGAATGAATGAAAGAATAACTTCCAATGCAAACCCCACTCCTAGAAATGATCTCTCCCATTCACATACACTTCACCAGCAAGAACAAGGTGAAAGAGCGAGGCTTAAGAGCAATGGCGCTAAGAGTAAGCAAGTCTTTCGTTTCACATAATCTGTAGAATAAAATTACTTTTGAAGTTTTCAAAGTAAAAGCTTCCTTTGTATTAGAACATCCCAGAGAAATTCCAAGAATGGTGGAAGGGGACAAGTGACCAGAGGGTTCAAGTCCTCTGTCACTGGGTGAGCATTCTTTGCATACTGAAAATACAGAAACCAACACAGCGGGAACACTGAGCAAGGCAGGGCTTCTGGATCATGTCACCTAAGCAGCTACTGGACTCTGCCTTTCCATGACCTCCTTCCTCTCATCTTCCCCATCAAACAAGAGCATTCAACCTGACCCCACACCTTCTGGTTCTTGCCTAACAGTCACTTCGTGTCCTCTTGAAACCTGGATTTATCAACCTACTACAGTTGGGTTCATTCTACACAGCTGTAAATGACTTTGACACAGGTAAGAGGATTCATGTACACGTCTTCCCCTGGCAGCTGAAGATACATTCTCAGCAGAACAAGAAATAGCCCCAAAGAACAGATCTTGAGTCTAACCTCTCTATGAACTTAATGATTTTAAGCAAAGCACACAGACTACACAAATATGCAAAAACAAAAAAACAAAACAAAACAAAACAAAAACAAAAAACAGATAACAGAGAGTCAGATCATCACACAAATAGTAGAGTATTATGTTCATTTTATTTAACAGATATCTGTTGTGGCTCATCAGGTTATGAACCTGACTAGTATCCATGAGGACACAGGTTTGATCCTGGCCTCACTCAGTGGGTTAAGGATCCAGCATTGCCATGAGCTGTGTTGTAGGTCACAGACATGGTTCAGATCCTGCATGGCTGTGGCTCTGGTGTAGGCTGGCAGCTGCAGCTCTGATTCAACCCCTGGCCTGGGAACGTCCATATGTCATGGGTGCAGCCCTAAAAAAAAAATAAATAAAAAAAAAAACAAAAACAAAAAAACCAAGAACAACTCCAGTTATATATATTAGTGATTTTTTTGTGTGTGTTAAAAATAAGTCACCAGTGTTCACAGGAAGTCAAAATTTTTAAATGCCTTTTCTCCATCTAATTTCGAAATGGTCAATCCCTTCCCTTGTTCAGGTTGGTCAATGACTTTGCCAAGCCTATAAAAGGAGTTGGTTGAGATGAAGTATTAACTTGCTTGGTAAGAAATATGCTAACGCCTATCTGAAAGGAAGATGCTGCAATATTACCAGAAGAAAACAAACTTATTGATGATTATTATCTTGTTTTTGCAACCATTAGCACAGAAGAAATAAAAGTTATGAGATTCTGAAAACTCCCTGTACTGGTTCTGCGAACTAACTACTCTTCTTTGGGAAGTTTAAGAGGCATGGTTGGCAGCAGCAAAGCTTAGGAAGGCCAGTGCTCCCCTTGCTGGGTTTGTTCACTCAATCATAAAGAAGTTTCTTAACTTCTGTAAATCTGGGCCCTGATTTATGTACTCTAAGTTGCTTTATGGTTCTAAGAATTGTTAGGTAGGCTTGAAAGAAGAAAAAAAAATCAAATGAAACTACAGGGAGCTCTAGGGTAGTCCCCTTAAGGAACAGAGGTTTGTTGTTGACTCAGCTTGGCCTGTATTAACCTTCCCATTGTTTCCACAATGGGGCTTAATTTTATCCCTTTGAACTTCTTACATGAACTTTTATCTTAGTTTTTTTTTTTTGATAGGCATAGATATTTGCTGCGTAAACCTTAGCTAGTGATGCAGAACATCAAAGAGGCCACTTATAATTCTAAGCTACATCCCTACATCAAAAATTTCAAAGCACCTTATTTTCACTAGAGGATTTTAAAAGCTAACAGTCAGGTGAATGTTACAGGCTCATAAGAAGGACAAATAGATGGAAGGTGGTGCAGAAGGTCCCACTTGTTGGACCCCCCTTCTGAGAAGATAATGCCCTACCTCTTGAGCCCCACACATCCAAAGCTTATGAGGAAATATGATTGGTTAAGGTGCTGGGAGAAAGGTGCTCACCTCGGAGGATGCTGAGAAAGACGATTAATGGGGAAAAAAGGGAAAACTGTAATTTTAGGAAAGCCTGCTACTACTGTGAATGACTGTGAAAAACCTTCATAGATGATAAGAGACAACCTATTGGAAGGATTGTAAGCAACAACTTCGTGAAAGGCGACACTGTTATCAAATCCCTTTTCTTCCAGGAGACGTGTTCAGTCTCGGCTCCCTCTTACTACACCCTTCTTCTGGCTCCAAAAGAGCCTTTCCTCTGAGAACCACTCACTTGCCAGTGGCACATCTATCTTATTATGGTTGTTCCAGTATGTGCACTAAAGGAAAAGTTGGTTTTTGCAAATGATTTAATGTCAAGAACAAGAACAACAATAGCAATGTTTTATCAGGGCTTCCTATGTGCCGGGCATTGCTCTAAGTGCTTCACATGTATTGTCTTATTTACAACTCAAACACCTCTACATGGTGCTTTTATAACCCATATTTTACAGAAGAGAATATTGAGACACGAGTAAGTTAAACCACTCAGCCAGGCTCATGCAACCACTAAATGTCAGAACCAGGATTTAGCCTGGTCCCCATGACTGTCTGAGGGGCTAGAGAAGCATCATCTGGTACTTTGTTTATAGAGTAAAATTGCATAGAGGCCAATGAAACCAGAAACAGAGGTATGCAATGTAGTACATATAAAACCCACCTGTCTAGGTTCTTAAAATACAGATGTCCAAGCTTACTCTCTGCATTTCTGATTCAGCAGTACTTTGGAAAGACTCAGAAATCTGCATTCTTTTTCTTTTCTTTTTTTTTTTTAGGGCCACACAGGTGGCATATGGAAGTCCTCATGCTAGGGGCTGAATGAGAGCTATAGCCGCAGGCCTACACCACAGCCACAGCAATGTGGGATCTGAGCTATGTCCAAGACCTACACCTCAGCTCATGGCAACACCAGATCCTTAACCCACTGAGCAAGGCCAGCGATGGAACCTGCATCCTCATAGATACCAGTTGGATTCATTTTCACTGCGCCAAAACAGAAACTCCCAGAAATCTGCATTTTTGAAAAGCATTATTAATGTGGCCTCAGCCAAATGACCCTGTAGTGCATGGTCTACAGACTACATTTTAAAGACGCTGAGAGAGACTGAATATATCTGTTTCTATCTGAAGAAAGTTTTGATGCTAAAGATAAGCAATTCATGGGAGTTCCCACTGAGGCTCAGTTTAAAGGAGCCCGACTAGTAGCCATGTAGATGCGGGTTCGATTCTAGGCCTCGCTCAGTGGGTTAAGGATCTGTGACCTGTGGTGTAGGTCACAGAAGCAGCTTGGATCCCATGTTGCTGCGGCTGTGGTGTAGGCTGGCAGCTACAATTCCAATTTGACCCCTAGCCTGGGGACCTCCATGCCTTGGGTATAACCCTAAAAAGACAAAAAAAAAAAAAAAAAAAAAAAAAAAAAGATAAAAAAAAGAAAAGAAAAGTAAAATAAAGATAAGCAATTCATATGAAGACACCTCATGGGTCAAGTCCCTCTCCAAATAATTTGTCATGATCATTAATAACTGTTTATTAACTCATAAAATGAGAAATGCAAAGGAAGAAAAATATACTTCATATTCTGAAAAAGTAGGCGACCTGAGTGTGCTAAACATCATTGTTTCTACCCTGCAAAGTAGAAGAAATTGTGTGCCTATGTAACTATTTGCAGAATTGTTTGCTTATTTGTTTTGTAAAAGCATTGACTTTGAAGATTCTCTCATTTCTTCCCTCCAGGCTATATCACTCAACAGGAAGCCTTGGCTTATGCTGCTGTACTTAGAGATTCAACCAAGAGAGCTTCAGCCAAGGCAGCTCCTCAAAGAACCATCCCCCAGAGGGCCTCGGGCATGACAAGAACACGGCCCACAGCACTACCCGTGTCTGCTGTTGCTGTTGGACCCAGGGCCCAAAGCACGGGGCTCCGATCCCTCAAGACCAAGACTTTGCACAATCTGTGAATGGTTTGCCCATATTCCCCTGGCATCTAGTGGGTACTTAGTGCATATTTGCTGACTATGAATGAATGAAAGAATAACTTCCAATGCAAACCCCACTCCTAGAAATGATCTCTCCCATTCACATACACTTCACCAGCAAGAACAAGGTGAAAGAGCGAGGCTTAAGAGCAATGGCGCTAAGAGTAAGCAAGTCTTTCGTTTCACATAATCTGTAGAATAAAATTACTTTTGAAGTTTTCAAAGTAAAAGCTTCCTTTGTATTAGAACATCCCAGAGAAATTCCAAGAATGGTGGAAGGGGACAAGTGACCAGAGGGTTCAAGTCCTCTGTCACTGGGTGAGCATTCTTTGCATACTGAAAATACAGAAACCAACACAGCGGGAACACTGAGCAAGGCAGGGCTTCTGGATCATGTCACCTAAGCAGCTACTGGACTCTGCCTTTCCATGACCTCCTTCCTCTCATCTTCCCCATCAAACAAGAGCATTCAACCTGACCCCACACCTTCTGGTTCTTGCCTAACAGTCACTTCGTGTCCTCTTGAAACCTGGATTTATCAACCTACTACAGTTGGGTTCATTCTACACAGCTGTAAATGACTTTGACACAGGTAAGAGGATTCATGTACACGTCTTCCCCTGGCAGCTGAAGATACATTCTCAGCAGAACAAGAAATAGCCCCAAAGAACAGATCTTGAGTCTAACCTCTCTATGAACTTAATGATTTTAAGCAAAGCACACAGACTACACAAATATGCAAAAACAAAAAAACAAAACAAAACAAAACAAAAACAAAAAACAGATAACAGAGAGTCAGATCATCACACAAATAGTAGAGTATTATGTTCATTTTATTTAACAGATATCTGTTGTGGCTCATCAGGTTATGAACCTGACTAGTATCCATGAGGACACAGGTTTGATCCTGGCCTCACTCAGTGGGTTAAGGATCCAGCATTGCCATGAGCTGTGTTGTAGGTCACAGACATGGTTCAGATCCTGCATGGCTGTGGCTCTGGTGTAGGCTGGCAGCTGCAGCTCTGATTCAACCCCTGGCCTGGGAACGTCCATATGTCATGGGTGCAGCCCTAAAAAAAAAATAAATAAAAAAAAAAACAAAAACAAAAAAACCAAGAACAACTCCAGTTATATATATTAGTGATTTTTTTGTGTGTGTTAAAAATAAGTCACCAGTGTTCACAGGAAGTCAAAATTTTTAAATGCCTTTTCTCCATCTAATTTCGAAATGGTCAATCCCTTCCCTTGTTCAGGTTGGTCAATGACTTTGCCAAGCCTATAAAAGGAGTTGGTTGAGATGAAGTATTAACTTGCTTGGTAAGAAATATGCTAACGCCTATCTGAAAGGAAGATGCTGCAATATTACCAGAAGAAAACAAACTTATTGATGATTATTATCTTGTTTTTGCAACCATTAGCACAGAAGAAATAAAAGTTATGAGATTCTGAAAACTCCCTGTACTGGTTCTGCGAACTAACTACTCTTCTTTGGGAAGTTTAAGAGGCATGGTTGGCAGCAGCAAAGCTTAGGAAGGCCAGTGCTCCCCTTGCTGGGTTTGTTCACTCAATCATAAAGAAGTTTCTTAACTTCTGTAAATCTGGGCCCTGATTTATGTACTCTAAGTTGCTTTATGGTTCTAAGAATTGTTAGGTAGGCTTGAAAGAAGAAAAAAAAATCAAATGAAACTACAGGGAGCTCTAGGGTAGTCCCCTTAAGGAACAGAGGTTTGTTGTTGACTCAGCTTGGCCTGTATTAACCTTCCCATTGTTTCCACAATGGGGCTTAATTTTATCCCTTTGAACTTCTTACATGAACTTTTATCTTAGTTTTTTTTTTTTGATAGGCATAGATATTTGCTGCGTAAACCTTAGCTAGTGATGCAGAACATCAAAGAGGCCACTTATAATTCTAAGCTACATCCCTACATCAAAAATTTCAAAGCACCTTATTTTCACTAGAGGATTTTAAAAGCTAACAGTCAGGTGAATGTTACAGGCTCATAAGAAGGACAAATAGATGGAAGGTGGTGCAGAAGGTCCCACTTGTTGGACCCCCCTTCTGAGAAGATAATGCCCTACCTCTTGAGCCCCACACATCCAAAGCTTATGAGGAAATATGATTGGTTAAGGTGCTGGGAGAAAGGTGCTCACCTCGGAGGATGCTGAGAAAGACGATTAATGGGGAAAAAAGGGAAAACTGTAATTTTAGGAAAGCCTGCTACTACTTTGACCTGTTGGTGACTATACTGCTTTCTTTTGCAATGTCAATGAACACCGTCAGAATTTAAAGTCCTCAAGATAACCACTTCACCTGAAACTACTGGTACCTAGAACACCTGGGCTGTGCTAGGTAATCAATAATATTTGCTGAATAATAATGAAGTGTTGAAATCTTTTGCAAAGCAGACTGGCCTATGAATCTGTGATATTATTCTAGGGTCCCAGGAAGCTGCAGGCTCCTAGTGAGGAGCAGCAGTAGTTTATTAAGAACAGTGGCTAGAAGCAGTCTAACCAGGTGCCAGCATTAGGGGTGCACTCCCTGTAAAGGACTTTAAAACAATAATAAAGCTGACTAATAGTTGATCTGCTCTCTATCATCACCATAAGTCAGCAATTCGAAACAATATGAGTGATGAAATAAACAATTGCTGAGGTTACCACTCAAGTTTTAATAATATATATGCAAGCTTCAATGTAACACATTTTTTATTGATTTTCCTTTAATAATCATTTTATTCTGCATGGAAAGTAATACAGAGAACTCTGAAACCGTATCAGCTCACATTCCAACCACTGGGGAACTATGTATCCTTGCATTTAAACAATAGGTTTTGAATGAACAGTGATTACACTGTGCTCATAAAGACAAGAAAAAGAACTTGAAGTACTTTCATTCTTTATGTGGCCACTTAGCATTTTTCTTGTTTTGAGCAATTTTATGGAGGTACAATTTATATGTAGTAAATGCACTCAATTAAAGTTCAATGATCCTTGACAAAGGCATATAGTCACATAAGCACCACTACAACCATGATATACAGCATTTGCAGCACTCCAAAGCTTTCCTTCTGTCCTTTTGTAAACATTCCTTCCCTAAACTCTGGCCCATAATAACCACTGATCTGCTTTCTATCACTATAGTTTTGCCTTTTCTAGAATTTTACATAATTGGAATCAGAGTATACGGCCTTTTATACCTTGCTTCTATCACTAAGTATGATGCTCTTGAGGTTCATTGTTTTGTGTGTATCAGTAGTTTGTTCTTTTTCACTGGCAAATAGCATTCCACTGAAGAAACACACCATTATTTGTCTAGCCATTCGCTAGCTGATGAACACTTGGATGGTTTCAAGCTTTGAACTGTTACAAATAAAGCTGCCATAAATAGCTTAATGTAAGCCTTTATGTGCACATAAGTTTTTATTTCTCTTGAGTAGTTACTAAGGCATATAATTACGGGGTCATGTGGGAGATTTGTGTTTTACTTTGTAAGATACTGCCATAGCACTTTCCAAAGTGGTGGCGCCATTTTGCATTCCCACCAGAGGTATATGAGTTTTATGTGCTCTACATCCTTGTGAGGTCAGACAATTTAATTTTTGTATTTTGTGACTGTGGCTGCTGGGCAGAGAACTTAGATGAGTGGAAGATACTGTCACTATCAGTTACAGTCACAGTCTTACTGGGAACCATGGCAAATTTCAGGGAAGGAAATTTCATGACAGACATGAGGATTATGAAGATAATAATCATGAAGATTTAATAGAAGATGTTTCAGAATTGAGCTGTCAACCCTGATAAGGCAACTCTCCAGCTTATCGTTAGGGGAGGAAAAGTTTGGAAGAGATAAGGAAGAAGAGAAAGAAATCCCTGCAGAAAGGACCACCCCTGGGCAAAGCTATGATGTAGGTCAGTGTATCCTCAATAACTTCTCATTTTTCCTTGTTTGCATTGCCCTTCGGGTTCAGCAATCAATACCCACCACCACCACCAAAATCTTCAGGCACTATATTAGTTGCCTATTGCTGCACAAAACATTACTCTAAAACTTAGTGATTTATTAATATTCACTATCACACAGCTTGTGTGGTCAGAAATTTTGGAATGACTTAGCTAGGGCTTCTAGCTCAGGGTCTCTAATAGCTGCAATCAAGGTGGCAGCTGAGGCTATAGTCTCATCTGAAGATCCAACTGGGGAGGATCTACTTCTAAGCTCACTCTTGTGTTTGCTAACAGAACCTAATTCCTTGGGTGCAATTAGACTCAGTTCTTCAATTACTTACAAGGGGTTTGTCTGGAGGCCACCCTAAGTTTCCTGCCACACAGGCCCCTCAGTAGGGTAGAAATATCAATATATTTCAGTAAGTCAC
This sequence comes from Sus scrofa, assembly GCF_054392235.1. Taxonomy (NCBI): domain Eukaryota; kingdom Metazoa; phylum Chordata; class Mammalia; order Artiodactyla; family Suidae; genus Sus; species Sus scrofa. Next base: position 24,770,419 of record NC_139393.1, on the reverse strand, counting down.
AGTTTCATCTGAGAAAACAAAAGAGAGAGAGGGTGTGTAAGGTGAAATTCAAGGTCATTTATAACCTGACCCTGGAAGTGACATCCCAACATCTTTGCTATGCCTACCATTCAGAAGCAAGTCACTAGCCCACACTCAAGTGTTGGGGATTACACAAGGGCATGTGTACCAGAAGGGGGCAGGGAATCATTGGGAGTCATTTAAGAAGCTGTCTACCAAAGCCAGGACTAGGGTGAGTTGAGTGAGGTACCTGGAATGCAAAATTTAAGGAAATATTGGTTCTTGGATGACCCCGAGTGTGAATCTCATACAGTCTCTCCCTAGACACCTCACTGCTGTACTTTCGTCTTGTCCCTGCTGTCTGTCACATGCAGCAAACACCTTTATGATCACTTCTGATCACCCAATCAGGGCTCCTTGCCTAGACACCAGACTGAGCCTACCTTCTCGGAAAACTGTCCCATGCTGCACACCTTCTTCCTGCCATGACCCACCCTTGAAGTTGAAACTGAGAAGGAGCCTATGGGGCCTTCCTGGGACAGACCCCACCAACACCATGCCCTCTGTCTGCCTCTTATCTGTAGAAAAGCCTCCTAGGCCTTCCCCAAGTGTCAAAGAGGAAATTTAATCAGAGAAGTGAGAAAATCACAGAAACAAAACAGTCAAGCAAGACAAAATAATAATAGTTTAGCCATTAAACAAAGTCAAAGACCTTTAGTTCTTCCTCAAGGGTTATAGATAATAGCCCTTGAGGCATATCCTTTGAGATATTTTGCAGATACTGAAACTCCCACCAGGTGGAAAAAGTTATGCTGCCCACAAGCATGTAGACCTCAGACCAGTCAGAACCTGAAAGCTGATTATGTTGACTCCTGATTACCTCACCACCAAGCAATCAGAAGAGTATTTGCTCCACAACTGCCCTCCCTCGCCGTTTAAAAACCTTTCCCCAAAAGCCATCAGAGAGTTCAGGTCTTTTAAGCACCAGGTGCCTGGACTCCTTGCTTGGAGTCCTGCAATGCAACACTGCACTTGCCTTCACCACAGCCCCTTGTCAGCAGATTGACTTTATTGCACATGGGTGAGCAGACCCAAATTTGGTTCCATAACAAACTTGGCTGTTTTGTGTTCCAATCCTCCAACATGCTGTTTAGGAAAAAAATGATTTAAGATAAGCCTAAGAGATTTAATCACTAATATCTAGTTCATACATAATCTATACATCTGAAGCAGTAGTAATCCAAGTACAACCCATATACCAGATTCACTGATGATGCTTAAGGAAAACACAAATTTTTGGAACTTATTTGGACCCAGGGAATCAGAATCTAAACAACAGCATCCCAGTGGATACAGAAGATTACTAAAGTATAATAGCCCTTTGCATATAAGGAGCTACTTCAGTAGTGATAATGCTTTAACTTTAATAAACTGGATTTGTTTGGCAAATTCAGCAAAAATTTAGGGGCAGATTCCAAAATGAGAGAGACTTTTGGGATAGGGAAAGTATCCCTTTAGTAACCTCCCATAACCATACAAATAAACAGCTTATTATTCTTACTCAAAACTAAGTCAAACCAATGGCATGTTATAATAGTACTTTAATCGACTAAAATGATTTATTTTTCCTAGACTTTTATTACTCTATATACACTACATTTCCACCAAAATGAATCCTGACTTGGTTTTCCCTTCCATTTCCTATTTTGTGTCAAAGGCTATAGGAACCTGTCCAAGAGTTCTTGCACCTTCTCAATTAAAATGAATTGCTAATTGCATCAGTGCTTGTAGAGGAAACCATTATATTAGCTTCATTGACTCTGCTTTTCCCCCTAAATTATAGTCTGTTGCCTGAAATGTAATCAATCCCTATGTTAGAAATCAATCCCTTGTCTGCCTCCAGAGAATTGTCCCTCATTTTTCTACACATTAGGGCTTTCATACTGTGCCAGTTACACAATGGACTGCATCAGGTCAGAAGTAGGGGAAATCCCTGTTGCTTTGAAAATCACAGCTTAGGTGTAGGGGAGAGGCAATTACCTAGCTGTAAGCAAGCCAGACTCTGAGAGGCTATACGGTATGAGCTCCCAAGCATCCTCCTGGCTCACAGAGTGGCACAGACCTGAGGGGAAATGAGTACCTGTTTATAAACAGAAGGTTCTAGAGAAAGAAATTTCCTACTTTAAAAACAATCCAATGACTTTAGAAGAACGATCTAAACGTCTTGATAAGACATCATAGACAGTGCTGATTCAGAAGCCCAGCTTTGTACAGGGAAAGAAAAATCACACCATTATAAACATATTCCTTATTTAAATTCAGTAAAATATTATAGTATGCGTTGCATTGTGTATTTATGTAAATAAGAAAAGACCAGAGGTTAAGGTTCTGAAAGTCAGGGGGTCTGTTTGAGGCATATCTAAGATTGGATGGAAAGGAGGGGCTGAGGAGGAGGGAGGGGCTGCTGATCAATCAGATTATGTGTAAAAGTCAGGGACTAGGTGTAAAATGGGGCTGCATTTCCTAAGTGAAGGGTCTGGGAGCTGAAAAAGCCAAGAAGTATGTCAAATTGGTTATGACCAGAAATGATGGAAGTATTAAGAAGAAACACATGAAGCCAAATAAGAAGTTAATTAAAATCAAAAAATATATGCATAATTTACATAAGTTAAATGACCTTTCACTTTGGGAGAGAAAGTCAGGTGTTAATGTTCAAGTTCCCAGGCTCTTTTCTACAAAAAATTAAAAAAAAATAAATAAAAAAAGAAAGGTATTCTGGTTCTGCTCTTAGTTCCAATGTGTGGAATTTTTCCCCACATCAAGCAGTGCTCAGATACCAGCTGAGTGTCCCAGGAATTCAACTCCATTCTGACACTATTTACCTGAAGTTAGCATCCAATTCCATAGGTTAAGGACTTAGTCCTACAAGACTGTGCCCACTTTAGATGCCAATCGCAAAGCATCCAGGTTGGCTACCTGTGCTCCTGACGAACTGGCTATAAATCAGAGGTGTCCACGAACCCTTCCCTGGGTTCAATTAATTTGCTAGAGCAACTCACATAACTCAGGATAATATTTACTTACTAGATGACTGTATATTATAAAAGGATATAATCCAGGAATAGCCTGATGGAAGAGAGGCATAGGGTGAGGCATACAAGAAGGGCTTGGGAGCTTCCATGTCCTCTCCCAGTGCCTCTGTTCCTGAATCTCCACATGTTCACCAACCTGCAAGCTCTCTGAATCCTGTCCTTTGGGGGTTTTATAGAGGTTTCACGAAGTAGGCATGACTGATTAAATCACTGGCCTTCGGTGATAGAACTCAGCCCCTCTGCCTGCCCTCTCTGGACCACAGGCACATGGAAATGAAAGTTCCAACCCTCTAATCACAAGGTTGGCCCTAAAGGCTCCTTAGGGACTTTCCAAAAATCACCTCATTAACATAACCAAAGACACCTTTATTCCAGAAGAAAAAGAGGAGGCCACATCAAGAGGTAGGAGGGGCAATTTCACGATATAAACAACCCCATACCTCCCGGGTGGGAAGCTCCACAGACCGAAAACTAACTGGTTCACAGAGACTCACCTACAGGAGTGAGAGTTATGAGCCAGATCTCCTAGTGCAGGGATCTGGCACTGGGAGAAAGAGCCCCTGGAGCATCTGGCATTGAAGGCCAGTGGGGCTTGTGCTCAGGAGCTCCACAGGACTGGGGGAAACAGAGACCCCATTCTTAAAAGGCGCACACAGACCTTCACGTGCACTGGGTCCCAGGGCAGAGCGAGGTCTCCATAGGAATCTGGGTCAAACCTGACTGCAGTTCTTGGAGGACATCCTGGGAAAACTGGGGTGAATGTGGCTTCGTGTGAGGGAGGGACATTGAAAGCAAAGCTCTCAGGAATATTCAGCAGTGTGGCTTTCTCTAGAGGTGGCCATTTTGGGACAATCTGGCCCCACCTGTCAGTCAGCTGCTGAGAAGCCCCAGGGCAAACAACCACCCAGCTGGGATCACAGCCCCGCCCCTCAGGAAACAGGCTACCTAAAGACCCCTCAAGCACACAGCTGCCTCTAATCCCATTCAGAAACTAAGCCCACCCACCAGAGGGATCAGAATCGGCTCCACCTACCAGGGGGCAGGCATCAGCCCCTCCCATCAGGAAGCCTACAGCAAGCCCCCATACTGACTTCAGCCACAAGGGGGGCAGACACCAGAAGTAAGAGAGGCTACAACTCTAGTATCTGTAAAAGGCCACCACACCAAAAACCTATAAAAATGAAAGGCAGAGAACTATAACTCAGATGAGGGAGAAAGGAGAAACCCCAGAAAATCAGCTAAGCGAGGAGGAGATTCTTAGCCTCCAGGAAAATGACTTTAGCCTGTTGATGCTGAAGATGATGCAAGACACTGGAAATAAACTGGAGGCAAAGATGGATAACTTACAGGAAACACTGACCAAAGAGATACAAGATATAAAACTTAAACAAGAAGAGATGCAAAATACAATAACTGAAATAAAAAATTCCCTAGAAGCAGCTAACAGCAGAATACAGGAGGCAGAAGAACAAATAAGCGAGGTGGAAATTACGGATGCAGAACAGAAAAGAGAAAAAAGATTGAAAACAAATGAAGGGAGTCTCAGAGAACTCTGGGACAACGTGAAACACACCAACATCCGTATTATAGGGGTGCCAGAAGAGAGAGAAGGAGACAGAAAAACTATTCCAAGAGATAATAGCCGAAAACTTCCCTAACATGGGAAAGGAACCACTCACTCAAATCCAGGAAGCACAACCAGTACCATATAAAATAAACCCCAAGGAGGAATACACTGAGACACATATTAATCAAACTAACCAAAATTAAAGACAAAGAGAAAATCTTGAAAGCGGCTGGGGAAAAGAAACAAGTAACATACAAGGGAACCCCAATAAGGGTATCAGCAGATTTTTCAGCAGAAACTCTGCAGGCCAGAAGGGAGTGGCATGCATGATATACTTAATGTGATGAAAGGAAAAAACTTCCAACCAAGATTACTCTACCCAGCAAGGCTCTCATCCAGATTTGAAGGGGAAAGCAAAACCTTCACAGATAAGCAAAAGTTGAGAGAATTCGGCAACACTGAGCCAGCCTTGCAACAGACACTAAAGGAACTTCTCTAGGCAGAAAAGAAAAGACAGCAACAACAAACAAAAATGCCACAAATGACAAGGCTCACCAGTAAAGGTATAAACACAGTAAAGATACGAAATCATCCATGCACAATTATACCACCAAAATCAGAAATCGTGAGAAGAGGTGGCTACAAATGCGGGACACTGGAGATGAACTTGCAATTAAGAGATCAACAACTTGAAACAATCTCATATACGTATAGACTCTTACATCAAAACTTCAGAATAAGTGCAAACCAAAAATCTACAATTGGTACACAAACAAGGAATCTCTGGAGAAGAAATATATCTCATAGTAAATAAGTGCAGAATCCACCATGAAGGGGGTCATTTGACATCATTCTTGGAACGCTGAAGTCTTCTTAGATCTGATTCTGATTTCCTCCCCATCAAAGAATTTATGATAATTATAATTAAATAAGGCAACTGTACAATTAAATAATACAGTTCTACAATTGTATTACTAATAACCATTTCTCTCCATGGTACAACATAAGGTCCATAATGTGTCTTTGTCACATCCCCTAGAATGGTGTAATGCCTATATTGAAGAACCAATAAGATGTAACAAATTCTGAGGACATATTTATGTAGTTACACTGTTTTTTAACCAATTTATGCATTTTATATTTTACTTATTTTCAGAGGGTGTGTTATTTTTGTTATTCTTACCAGTTAAGTTATTCTTTTTATTATGCTATATAAAATATTTAATGGTATATAAGGCTTTCTTCTTTATAAATTTTAGTTGCATAATATACACAATTTTAATACAATGCTAATATTTAAAGAAAAATTGAAATGTAATAGATAATACTAAATAGCAAAGATGCAAGCCATACAAAATGGGATGAAGTATAGAATAAATTTCCTATTTGTCTCAGCATATTTTCCATTTCACTTCTCCAGAGGGAGTCACTTAATCTGTTTCTTAAGATCCATGATATAATAATCTGTGTGAATGTAACTGTGTTTAAATATATGTATTTTATTCTGTAAAAAAATAAAAATAAAATTTCAAAAAAAAAGTCACCTTTATTGCTCTGATCACAGGAAATTCCAATGGGTTTTAGGAGCTCTGTGCCAGGAAAAAAGCTGAAGACCAAATATACATTTTTTATTATAAATCACCATATCATAGGCATACACAAAGAAGTCATTTTAGAATTGAGCATAATTCTTAAGGTAACCCACATAATTGAAATGAGTAAAGAATTTTTTAAAAAATATTTTATATAATATTTCAAAATTATAATTTTATGATTAAGTAGCTCATGGTGAGATGGGCCATATTAGATAGTTCTTTTGCTATTTATTTATATATTCTCATATTTTCAGTACCTGAGAGCTAGTGGAAATAATATTGGTTAATGATTATAAGCAATTAGGTGGCTGAAGTGCAGAATACATATATACAAGTAGGGGGAAATAAGTCTAGGAAGATATTACATCCCAGTTGTAATATCTTAATAAACTTTAGTAAGACAATGGGGAATCACTGAGATGTTTTTAGTAGGATCTTGGCCTGAGAACATGTTAGGAATGCTATTGAACCGAACTTCAGTCTGCTAGCCCAAGCTCAACAAGTTAATTTACTGGCACAAGGCTGTGGTGAAGGAAAAAGTGCGTTTATGGCAGGTGCCAAACAAGGAGTCTAGGTGGCTAATGTTCAAAAGACCCAAACTCCCAGATGACCTCCAGGCAAGGATTTTTAAAGACAGGGTGAGAGAGGCGGGTTGTGGGGTATGTGATCAGCTTGTGGACACTCTTCTGTGGGTGGTGAAGTAATCGGGAGTCAGCATCACCAACCTTTTGGTTCCAGCTGCTCTGGGGTCCACATGCTCATGGGCAGCATACAGTTAACTTCTACCCAGTGGGGGCTTCAGTATCTGCAAAACAGCTCAAAGGATGTGGCTCAGAATATGATCTGGATCCCTTTGAGAAGGAACTAAAGGTTCATGACTTGTTTAATGGCTAAACTGTTGTTATTATTTTGTCTTGCTTGACTGCTTTATTTCGTTTCTGTTTTCTCACTTCTCTGATATAAATTTCCTCTTTGGCACTTGGGGAAGGCATAAGAGGCTGAAGTTTTTCTACAGACAAGAGGCAGGAATAGGACATGGGGAGTCTGTCCCAGGAAAGCCCCATAGGGACCTGTCTGGTTACAGGAGGACCTATTTTCAATACTGAGTAGGATGTGATGGAACATGATGGAGGATAATGTGAAAAAAGAATGTGTGTGTGTGTGTGTGTGTGTGTGTGTGTGTGTGTGTATGTATGACTGAGTATGTATGTATTTGCTGTACAGTAGAAATTGATGGAACATTGTAAATCAACTAGGATAGAAAAAATAAAAATCTTACAATAAATAAATAAATACTGAGCAGGATGAATCAGAGAAGAGGAACGGATCAGGGAGACAACTCAGGAGTCTGCCCCATTATTCCGGGAGCAGAAATGAAGAGGAGTAAACTCAGGAATGAAATTCAGGGAACAAAAGCAAAAAGACACGGTGACAGAAGGATCCATGACTTGGGCTGGGGTGACAGAAGAGACTGAGGGCCTAACAGGGGAAACCCAAGTAGAAAAGCTCAGAGACAAATGGCCCTCAGAAGAAGAACTGATTTGGGGGACAGTGAAATATTGTCTGATTTGGGACAAGTTGAGTTTGAGGTCTGTGCATTTCATGGGCATTGGCATGGAGTGAGAGCTCAGCCCTAGGGCGGTGAAGAGGTAAGAGAAGGGGAGGCCCTCGGGCATGGAGGGCAGCGGGGCAAGAGCACAGCTGGGGACAGACCCTGGAAAGGGGCAGGGGTGTGCAGCATGTTGCTCTAGAGGAGAGTGGTATGTTTGAAACGGATTGTCCAGAAAGAGGTCAAGAGAAGAGGGAAACGGGGGAGTTCTCACTGTGGTTCAGCGGGTAACAAACCTGACTAGTGTCCATGAGGATGTGGGTTCCATCCCTGGCCTCACTCAGTGCGTTAAGGATCTGGCATTGCCGTGAGCTGTGGTGTAGGTCGGAGATGCAGCTCGGATCCCAAACTTCCATATGCCTCAGGTGTGGCCCTAAGAAAGCAATCAATCAATCAATCAATGAAGAGGGAAATTGGAAATAGAAGAGATAATGCCTGCATGAGGAAGATGAAGACTAAGACATAGCCACTGGGTGGCCAGTGAGGAGTCTGCTGGTAACTTTAGCAAGGCAGTGTCATTCAGGCATGAGGGCAGCAGCTGGACTGGTGTTAGGAGGGTACAGAGAGCCATGGAATGAATCCTGAGTTTCAACCAATGTCAAAAATGCTTGGTCAGCATCCTTTCAAGTGTCTGTAGTTTTTCATTCTGTTCAGCCTTCCTAGAAATTCCTATTTGAATCTCATTTTCTCCAGTCAGTTATATAGAGTACTTCCCTCCCACCACAATAGAAGGCATTTTCAAAAGCTGATACCCGCTGAATGTGTTAATGGAGTCTCATGATGAAATTCTATCAGGCAGAGCATATTGTTATTGCAATATATTTTATTACTCTATTAGTACATGTTATAAAATATGTACTTATGAACAATTACTACCACCATTTGATATATCCAATCCATTGATGTAGGAATTTGGAGCCACAGAGTCATTTTTAGTAAAGAAATTGAGATGAGTAAAGGTGAAATTCAAGATTCTATAGCATGTGTGAAATGAAATGATCCATTTTAAAGACTGGATATAACTAGGCTACCATAGACATACTTCCATTTAGGACAAACCATTCCATTTGTAACTGTTAAGAATACATTAAAGCTAGAGAATTAAAGTCAGATAAAAATCTCTTAACAAAATGTCAACTGTTTCATCCACAAAGAACAGCAGGAAGCTTTTTTTTTTTTAAACCTCTTCTTTTTTTGACTAATGGTTTAAAAACCATGCTAATTTCAGGAAATGTAAGGGATGATTACAGGCAGCACTTTAAAAATGAGAAAATGAATGATTTGGATGCAGACTGTATGAAACATCTAGTCCCTGTAGAAATTATCAGAGCCAACACAGATATGGGCAGGGGGAGGGGTGAAAAGGACAATGAAAGTTGGTGCAGAACAGAGATAAAGGAAATTTTTATATGGAGAAAAGGATAAATCAATTAAAGCAGGAACCGTGCTGTTTATTGAGATAAATCATATTAATAGAATCCCTCGGAACAAGATATTCAATTGAAGGAAATTATATTTGTTTACACAAATAAGTCAGGGTTTTAATTGACTGCCTTTGCTTTTGGATGCAAGAAGACAATGCCACACGCTCACGGCTGTGTCTGTACTGCTGCAAACAAAGGCTTTGGCAGGGAACTCGGTGTGCAGCCCTGTGGAGGAGCATGCCCACAGCAGGTTCTGAAGAATAAAATGTGTCTAAAGAGACAGGAAACAAGGCTCCCAGAGCTTTACTCAGAATGACATCCTGATTATTCTCACTAACAGCAAAGGGAGAGAGTTTCATAAAAACCCGTGAAAGCAGCTTCATATTTTTTCTTCTAGCTCCTCCACCAGACATTTCTTTAGTGTCATGGAGGAGGCAGGTTCTAGAGAAGGCACTGAAGATTGTGTACGGACTGAAATGCTTCTGCTTAGGTCGTCTTTGCTGTTAAGCTTAGTGGCCCCACTCTCCTCTCCGACTGTGGGCTGTCGCCAAGCTCAGGGTGACCTTCTTCAAAGGTGCAGGGGAGTGGTAGCTGGAGACTGCAACTTCCACTCATGTGAGCGCTCAGGGAGGTTGTCTTCTGCAGCCAAGCCACCTGAGCAGGACTCAGCCCAATGGGAGAACAAAGAGAAGAATCTGAACAAACTGCAGAGCAGCCCACCTGCATGTCTTTCTTATGCCCTAAAATGGGTTACTGTGGCTGTAGAGACAGGTTAGTTTTCGATCAGAACCAAGTATCATATGATAGTGCAAATATAACCTGGTCAGAAGTGTTTTACTTTTTCTCCCTGATTTGTTTTTAGTTAAGATACTTAGCACAGTAGTTAAGAGCACAACTATGCAGTCTGATCATCTGGATTGAATTCTAGTTCCATCACTTAGCTGTGTGACTGCAGGTGAAAGAGTCCACCTCTGTGCCTCAGTCTTCTCATCTATAAAATGGTGAGAGTAACAGTTCCTACTCTGTAGAGCTTTGGGCCAATTAGCACACAATCTCTGACACCGAATGTGTTTATTCATGTCAACTAACTAATTACTTCGGTTTTAAAAGTATAATAATTATACCAATTATAATTAAAACAACTAATGCTCAATATTTTTAATGTTTTACATTTACTTGGCAACTTTATATGCATCATAATTATATAAAAGGTAAGTCTGGTCAAATAAGTTTACTGAGTATATTTTTCCAGAAAAGGTTTGCAATGACTGTCAATAGGTAAACTCTTATCAATCTCCTATTTCAAATCCTATTATATTTTGGAAAATACATCACAAAGTAAGAGCGATAGGAGTGATTGGAGAAACAGGGCAGGGGGGATGCTCCAAACTGGAAACAACCCAACTGCCCATCAATTATAAAGTAGGTAAGTAATGGGAGTTTATTCAGTCGGTATGTATACTGCACAGTAATGAAAATGAATGAATTATAGCACACAAAACTATGATGAATTACAAAAACATAATATTGGGTAAAAGAAATCAGATACAAAAAATATATATGATGTGATTCCATTTATGGACGATTTTAAAAGTTTGTATTTAGGGATGCATGATGTCTACCATATAAAAGGTCAAGACTTGTTCAGCCTACTGAGAGTGATGCTGCTGGCCAGGGCTGCCAGAGGTACTCGCCAAGTCCTGATGACTTGTGGGAGCCCCCACAGATACTTCCCCAACCAGAGCCAATGCTGTGACTGGACCAGCCCTTGTGGTTCTTATTATGATTGCAAAATACACCTCGGCAAACCATCCGGGAACTCTGAACAAGATTTATTACTCACAGCTCCCAAAGTACATGGCAAGCCTGAGGACCACACAGGGAGGTTGTGGGTTGAGAGAGGGGGGAGGTGAGTGTGGACCTGGGGCTCTGCCTTTATTAGGATCCCAGGGTGGGATGCCTGGGGTTCACTGATTCACTCTTCACTGGCAACCATAAAGCATAAGAAGGGCAACTAGGACATAACTGGAGAAAAGTGAAGTCACTCAAGTGGCCAATTACCTAGGTTACCCAGGGCTTTCTAGAAGGGGACTTCATAGGTAGCGAGGCCTGGCTCTACATCTAGTTGTGTGGCTACCAGTATGTTTATTTGAGATGGAAGTCTTTGGAACAGATGCCTTGGCAATCAAAAGCTTAGTGTCAGACACTTACATTATGACCAAAAAGCTTACTGTCAAGCACTTACGCTCCATGACTACCACAGGATGAAGGAGCTGGTGATGGGAAGGGACACATGGGTGTATAAAAGCCGTTTCTGGAATTCTGTCAATCTTACTTCTTAGTCTGTGTGGTGGTTACTACCTAAGTAGTTGCTCATGACAGTTTGTAATACTACGCATTTATGTTCTAATCATTTGTGTGTGTGTGTGTGTGTGTGTGTGTGTGTGTGTGTGTGTGTGTACTATAGATTACAAAAAAAGACTTCAAAATACCAGATGTAAGTTTGGAATTTTTAATAAACGGAAATAAAAATATCGTGAGGGAAGACATTAGGAACCTAAGCTGAATGTGAATGGAGGGAATTTCTTTGTGGTATGCATCGGCCCCACCCTCAGCATCATTTTCTGCACTTGCCCCTCCAAGTCATTTGTCCCCTTCACCACAAATCAAGTCCAAGCATCGTGGTCATAAAAGACTAAGGGATAACTGTCATGGTCTGTCATGCAAGTCAGAAAAAAGAATTTTCCAGCATAGCGAAGTGAAGAGAAAGTAGAGTTTATTAAGATAAGAGACACTGCTTGTAGCAGGACAACTTCCTGATAATCAGGGAGAGCTGACTCTGAGCTGGTCATGTCTGTTTTTAATAGCTCAGGGAGAGAGGAGAGGTCTTACAATACACCTGCTGACCTGCTGACTGGTTGGCAAAAGAGGGGTCTTAAAATACACTTGCTGGTTGGCTGGGGGAGTATGTCATCCCTATAGGGGCATAGTGAGGAGAGGGCCACATGCCTTTCCTAGTAGGGAGTAGGAAGAAGTAGGCCATGTTGCTCAGGTTGCTGTCTCTACTTCTTTCTTTTCCTTCCCAGCACTGGTAACTAATTGCAGGCCCTCCTCTCTTGCCTAAACATCTGATGATCTCTACCGGGCTTCCCTGCTCCTGTCCAGCTCCCCTCCCATCAATGGCATATGCTCCTGCAGGAGGGGTCTCAACAACATTCAGATCTGATTGGGTCATTGCCTGATTCCTTTTTTTTTTTTTTTTCAATGGCTCCCCTACTGAGATACAACAAAATTCTTTAGGATGACTTGTAAACAGGCTCTTATACTCTGAACTTCAAAGCCTATACCTCTCTGTTCCTTAAACACTTTTGTGCTCCAAACTTCCAAAACTCTCTTTTTTCCCCATTTTTATGCACATACTGTTTCCTTAAATACCCTTCCCTCTTTGATGGGCCAGGAATTCTTCTATTCCCCCTCAAGTCCCAGAATAAGTCTTGCTTTTGAGAAACCTTCCCTTTAGCACTCTTTCCCCTGTATTCCTATAGAATCTGAGCACTATACATATCATAGAAATTATCATGGTGTTTTGAAATTACTTTCTGTACATTTCCTACTTAGACAGTTACTTCCCTATGCACATGACTCACTTTTCTTCGTATCCCAGAGCCTAGCATAGAACATACTCGGTTGGATAAATTGATTAGTGAATAGTTGTTATGATTAATGAGGTCAGAAGTGAGGTTAAGAAGAGTGTACCTTTGAAACAATAGACTGGAGAAGAAGTCAGCAAACTATAGCCAAGTCAAATCTGGTCCACAGCCTCTTTTTATAAATAATAGTTCATTTGGGAAACAATACCTGGTTGCTTACATATTGTTTGGGCTGCTTTCATGCTCCAACATCAGAGTTGAGTAGATTTGGAAGATACTGTATGGCTCACAAAGGCAGAAATATTTACTATGCGTCCCTTTACAGAAAATGTTTGTTGACCCCTAAACTAAAGACAATTATGGGTGAGAGTCAGGGACCTTAGCATGTGCCCTGCTGTCCTACAATGTCCATCATACTCAATATACAGATTAACCCTCCAAGCTTTCCTTTGTTAGTCTCTTGCCTCCCTTGAAAACCAACACACCCCACTTCTATAATCTGAATTCAGAGTAGTCCTCAAATTCTGCATAACCTATTCAAGCTTATTTCTTATAAGATCTTCTTATCTAACTACAGTATCTAACTATGAGTACAGAGACTGACTATTCCTCAGTTTACAGCCTTTTCTCCTTCCTTGTAGTAACATGTATCACTGAGGCACAGGACTTCCCACTTAGAGACTATATTGCCTAAACTCCCTTGCAGCTAGAATGGCCATCAGATGATGTTCTGGAAGACGGAGTGTGAACAGAGTGATGTATGCAGTTCAGGGTTTCTCTTCTTGCAAGTTAACTCCGTGCTCTCATTTCCTCTATCCTCCTTCCATTGGGTTGGAATATGGGTGTAGAGGGGATAGGCCAACTCTGTTCTTACTGACAAGGACAGTGTGTGGGGGAGCAAAAAGGTAGAAGGAACACGGGCCACCTTTTCAACCTCATGGAGCAATCCTCTTCTTCTGGACTGCTTTCAACCCGGGCATTTTTGTGAGAGAAATAGACCTCGCTCATCTTTTTTTTCATCACTATTATTTGGTCAGTGTTAAAGCAGTCAATTCAATATGGGAACAATTTCTCTCAGCTTCTCTCTAAGTCTTGTTTGTCCTTGAATACTTCAGCTTAGATTTATTTCCTCTCCCAGAATTTGCCTTATTTACCTTCCCATCTCAATTCATCCTCAGCCACGTTCCCTAAACTCTAAGTCTCTCTCTGAAACCACACCCTTTCTTAAGACCCTCATCTTTCCACCTCTGTTTTTTCTTCTTTTGCACAAAAGGAAAAAAATGTCCAGCCCTTCTGATGCCTTTCTTATTTTCCATTTTTTTCTTTTCTTTCCTCATTGTCCCAGCAAGAAACTGAGTTGTTGAGGATGCAGCACTTCTTAGAGGACAGAAGGAGAGAAGCAGAGTTTGAAAAAGACTTATTTCTCTTTAGTGGTAAAGTGGACAAGGCTATAAATACAGCTATTATTTAACAGTTTCACAATGGAAGAAGTTGGAATATGATGAATCTAATAGTATAAAAACGCTACAAGTCCAATATGAGAGCCACTGAGTACTGGAGTAAATGGTGGGTCAGAGGAAGTACTCAGGATGTAGGGAACAGATTGAATTGAATGGTTTTGATTCAAGTCCAACAGACCAGTTAGGGGGTGAGGAATCCCCCGTCTAGGGTGATACAGTGAAAATAGAAAACAGGGAAGCATATCTACCAGATGTTTAAAGGAATAAAAGTTTTGATGGCAGATTGAATAGAGAAGCTCCATAGTTGTCTTTTTTTTTTTTTCTAACGAGATTGTTTTCTTTAATATTTGGTCTGCTACAGTACCAAAGGACTGTAGAGGGTATAAGGAATTGAAAAGAGAGAATACAAGCAAATATATTTCCAGAGTGCAGCACAGTAAAATATATGCAAATTAAATCACAAGTATGCCAATAGGTGAATCTAGATAAAATGTCACCTCTTACATAAAATGGTTAACATGTTTTCTAAAGGGCACGTCAGGTACATGCTGATGAATCAAATTCTGTTCTATTGCTTCAGATTTGGGGCACTTCAATGAACAGGTTAAATTCAACCTGCTTTTAGTTTCTCCGCACAATCCCTTCCAAGTTTTTCTCCATTACATCAGGCCCTCCGTGATTATTAAATGAATCTAATGAAATCAAAGCCTTTCCTCATCTAACCAGTCTTATACAAGTCATCCCTAACTTTTTGACTCTCTGGAAGATTTCTTTGTGATAGAGTGACATTTAGATGAGAATCCTCACAATTAAACAAACAAAAAAAATTGTTTTTACTCTACTTCTGCAAGCTGAAAGTCTTACTGGAGAACAAAGGGCTAGTGGATACCATGTTGACTGCA
Organism: Sus scrofa; assembly: GCF_054392235.1. NCBI lineage: Eukaryota > Metazoa > Chordata > Mammalia > Artiodactyla > Suidae > Sus > Sus scrofa. The sequence goes on along the minus strand of NC_139393.1, from coordinate 24,755,120 downwards.
CTTCAGAAGACCTGGGCTTAAATCTGGTGCCACCATCTGCCTGCCGTGTGTAATCCAAATATTACCATTGTCCTGTGTGTTCTGGACTACAGAAAAGCCAAAACACTGCTAACAATTCCAATCTTCTCTCAATGTCTTAAAATTTTTTTTAACGACTTAGCATATTCTTAAGGCAAAATTAAACATTACAAGCCTTTTCAGACATCTCTCTCACGTCTGTGTGGGGAGTAGCAAAAAGTCTCTGCTCCGTCTCATTCACTTCCTCCCTTCCATGCATTCTCACCTACACGGAGCTCACCCCTTCCAGCAGCAGCCCCTCTTGTAGTCACAAGAATCAACTCGTCACCTCCACTCTTCACACCAGTGAGGGTAAGGACGAAGCCTTTTAACCCTTCCACACTGACAGTCTTTGAATTTATCTCTAATCTTCTCCTGAGTCCTTACTTCAGTATCTATAAATTGGGGGTTCTAGCTGCCTAATGTACTTCACAGGAGTACTCTGAAGGCTCCATGACACATTGGATGCCAAAGTGTTTTTGAATGTGTTCAATTATTGCACAAATTTAAGTGAAAGTCATCATTTATTGTTAAGTCTAATGTTTTCTTTCACTTTCCATGGACTTCCTTTCTCAGGAGAATAACAATGCTCCAATTCTCCCACTATGGGACATTTGCAGAATGAAGAGAATACGTTTCCTGGCCTCTGTATCTCCCCTGAGCAGCATCTCCCCCGTCCTTCCTTACAGAGTAACGCTTTGAGAAGCACTGTCCACATTCACGACCACCTTCCTCATCCTTTAATGCCCCCACACCCCCACTCCACTGAACCTACTGCTTCTGCTAAGGACATCAGTGGTTAGCAAACCAAGCAAACACCGGTGTGCCCAACTCTTTCCCCCTTTGGATTCCATCTCTCCTGGCTCTGCTTTTATCTCTCCATCACACCCTCCCTCTCTATCACACCCTCCTCCCAGCTTCCTCTACACTAAGGTCTTTGGAATGTTTGCCTGACCCTGGGGTACTGCCAATGATTGCAGCCATGACTAGTGCATCCTCTGCTGCTAAGTCTTCTGCAGATGCAATTTCCTATAGTGTCCTGCTCTAGGAAGGATGCTGCCTAAACATGGGTCCACTCATGGCACGCTTCTGCTTAAAAGCCTTCAGTGGCTCCCCAAGCCTTGCAATTCTACACTACTCCCACCCTTCCCCCATGGACCTTGTGGTTTAGTAACAGGAATCCATTTCCTTTCCCTGAAAGTGGCCCTACATTCATATTTCTGTGCCTTTGGAAATGCAGCAAGGTGATCTTTTTGGTTCTGCTTTAGTTAACCGGGATGGCTAGGAACTGGTTATACTGGAAAATTGCTGGATATTTATGTATTCACTGATAAAACTTAAATTTCAACTATATTTTATTAAGAGCCTTCTAAAATTTACTATGCTTCTCTTCAGTCTTCCATATAGTATATTCATAATTTGAAATATTCTCCAGGGCTCAGCTTCATCATTCTAAGCCCCAGTTATGGTACTTTGCTATAATCCAGTGATGCTAGCCTCAGGAGCCGCTGGAATTTGCAAGCCATCTTGTCCCTAAACTCAATGCTCACCTGCAATTCACTCCTTTTTTTTTTTTTTTCTTTTTAGGGCCACATCCTCGGCACATGGAGGTTCCTAGACTAGGGGTCCAATAGGAACTACCACTGTCGGCCTATGCCACAGCTAAAGCAACGCCAGATGCGAGTCGCATCTTTGACCTACCAGATCTGCCAGATCCTTAACTCACTGAGCAAGGCCAGGGATCAAACCCACAACCTCATGGTTCCTAGTTGGATTCGTTTCCACTGAGCCACAACTGGAACTCCTATAATTTACTCTTTTTCCTTATTTTGTTGTGATCTCCAACTTGGAATGTCTTCCTGCTCCTCCTGGTCTCTGGTCTCTGCTGTCACTGGTTCTGCGTCTTATGACCCATTCCTAATGCTCTGGCCCTATTCCACTTCCTTTGTCCATATCATTCCCATCTTAACCTTGCTCTCTCTCATTGTCTCCACTAATTCTACTTTCCCAGGACTTCTTGGAATGGGCACACTCAGAGCTTAATTATAACTTTTGAGAATCTATGAGTGTATTCTTCTGCTCTGCTGACTCATCCACCTTATTATTCAATCTTTTTAACTTCATCTCTTCTTAGGTCCTCTTCTGAGTTTGCCATTGTTCTGGATGGTTGAGAGGTGCTGAATATATATCTAATGGTGGCCGTGTCACCCCTGGGATAACTTTCAAGCTGTTTCTGCTGTGATATTTCTCCACATAGGGGATTGTGGGCAGAGGTTAAGAAAGAATTCTAACCTCAAGCATCTGAGGGACTTGACATCCTCTGTCCTTGTCTTCCATCTCTGTGCTCAGCGAACTCCAGCCTGAATTTTTTGGGTGGGGCAGGATGAAGAGACATGGAAAACTAACATGTGCAACCAAAGTGTGTGATTCCTGAAGGGAATATTGAGCCGATGTATCTTTGAGCAGGACTCTGTGGTGCTCCTGGACACAAAAGCCTTTCTGTGTCTCCCCCTTGCCTTTAGGAATTAGGCCTCATCCAGCCTCCCTGACCTCCCCTGAGTTCCAAAGGGCAGGTTCAAAAACAGTTACTAATCTGGGAAGGGAGGAGCAGTGAAGAAACAATAGTGCAGCCTTGGGGCAGGGTCCTGGTTTCTCCTTGAGCAATATACATAACAGTATCTTTGAGTCCTTCTGCAGAACTAAAAGCCCCAACAAAGGAAAGACGTTAACCACTTGATGAAGCATTCTTCATTTCAGAAAGAAGCGGGACCACCAGAACCAGTCCGGGGTCACCAAACACCAACTCTGAAGAAGGATGAAAACATGCATCTACCCTGATCCTTATCTGTGGCCCTATTTTCTACTCCCCAAAATTTAAGACAACCTCCTAATCTCTCCTAAAGGAGGGCACAGTCTTTAGGGCATTAGCTGATATGGCCTCCTTTGTCTGGCAAAGCAAAAAAGCTATTTTTTTTTCTCCTTTGCGCAAAACTCTGTCTTTGCCTTTCTATTTGGCACCAGTAAAAAGAGGCCAAGTTTTGGCAACAGAAGTATAAAATACAGAAAGTATCCATACTAAATGAACAGAGAATGGAAACACTGAGAATCCAGAAAGTTCCTCAACAATTTGTACTGAGACAGAAACTAGGCAGAGCAAGATCCTTTTCTAACGACTGAGATATGCAAAAAAATACGCATGGAGTAGAACCTGGACGTTTCTTATTGCTCATCTTTCTGGTCACTATGATACCAGAAAGATGGTACCGGAATCCAGGTTCATATTCATGGCAGTCAAAGAATGAGCTCTGCGAACACACAGGCAGCAAGCAAGCAAGCAAAGTCTTTATTAAAGAAAAGCAAATGGCTCCCAGGACAGCTGGGAGCAGGGAGAAGAGCCTCCCTTTTTCTATTATCCTTCAGGGATTTTTATCTCTTAAAGGTGGTGAGGGGTACCAACGTGGGGTCCAGAAAGATGTGGTTTTCTCCCATTGGCCTTGTTTAATTACCTCTACCAGTCCTTGTCCAATAGAGCTTTTAGAGTTGGAAATATCCTGTTTAAGTTTTATGGGTTTTGTGTCCTTTTCTTTCCTTAGATTAAGTCACCATTCCTCTTCATTCCTTATTTCTCAGTTGAGGACTGGGCTAGAGATTCACATTTCCTACAGTTAAACAAAGCCTGTGGGGAATGTGCATTTCCTATAATAAAACAAGGCCTGTGGAGGTGTTACTCCCTGGAGCCCTTAAGCCACAAAGGTTAATCAATACCCATATCAAAAGAATGTATCCGAGCCCATGCTCCTACACTAACTACCTGAGTTAATGTTCGGCCTCAATTATCCTTTTAAAAAAAATAAATAAATAAAGCAGGGCCAATGAAGAAGGTATAGCATTTCTTGGATACTGAACACACACAAAAAAGGTCTTTTTTGTTTGTTACCATAATATTCTCCGTCCCTGCTCTCTATGTCCTTGAAAAGAAACAATGGAAACAACAAGGACTTAGGAGCCAGACAGAGCCAGCGTGACCTTAGCACCACCATCTGCTCTCTGAGTGATCTTAGGCATGTCACCTTAACAAAGTAAGCTCAACAAGGCGTTCCTAAAGTGCATCAGGTAAGATGCCTTTGAGGACTGAACCAGAGAAGGTGTACAGGACTGTACAGGACCTTGAGCTCCATGCCTGGCTCATGGTGGGAACTCAGAGAACACAGAGGCCCTCGCATCTCACTCCTCTTCACTTGCACATCATCTATGTCAGGGACCAGAACCTGGCGTCGAGCTCTTTACCTCCATCCTGTACCGACACTTACTCTCAAGAATGGAGCTATAGAAACCTTTCTTCACAACATGAAAATAATAGCCCAGGAGTTCCCATCATGGCTCAGCAATTAACGATCCTGACTAGGATCCATGAGGACACAGGTTCGACCCCTGGCCTTGCTCAGTGGATCAAGGATCGTGTTGCCATGAGCTGCGGTGTAGGTCGCAGACATGGCTCTGATCTGGCGTTGCTGTGGCTGTGGGATAGGCTGGCAGCTACAGCTGCAATTAGACCCCCTAGCCTGGGAACTTCAATTTGCCACATGTGTGGCCTTGAAAAGCAAAAAAAAAGAAAAGAAAATAATAGCCCTGTGAGAGTTCCTGCTGTGGCACAGGGGGTTAAGAACCTGATTGAAGTGGTTTGGGCCACTGAAGAGGCATGGGTTTGATCCCAGGCTAGTGCAGGGAGTTAAAGGATCTTATATTGCTGCAGCTGAGGCTCAGATTCAATCCCTGACCCAGGAACTTCCACATACCGTGATTACAGTCATTAGATGATAATAATTACAATAATGATAGTCCAGTGAAAAAAGCAAGTACTAAGAGCTCAATTTTATGGAATGACTGAGGCCCAGATTCTTGGGGTGGCTTCTTTTGTAAACGTCATTTGTTAACAGCTTCTTTCCCTTGCTGTTAGTTTCAGAAGGAAATGGAACGAGGATGATTTGAGGGAGCAGTGAGGAATTTAGTTCGGATAGGCTGCCGAGTGTCTGTGGGGACATAGGGAAATGTCAGATGGAGATGCTGACGGAGGCCATTTGGAAGAGGATCTGAAACGCTGGGCAGAGGAATTCGTTATAATTTAGTACTTGAGAAGGAGGCAGCCACGTGTGTAAGAAGGAGAGGGTGAGTCTGGAGCTGCACCGCAGGGCAGTTTCTTTCACTCTGACATGTGTACAGTGGGGAGCTTTGGCCAACCCTAGCCTAAATGTTTCTGAAAGCTTGGAGCAGAAACAAACCAACAAGGACATGGTGGCTAGCTGGATGCAGAGGAACAAATAATACAATAGGGGCAGCTTCCACGTAAAAACAAAATATACCTGCAGCTTTGAAACCTTCTAGTGCTTCTGATCAGCCTCTTCAACCAAGCAGTGGACTTGGCACTGTGCAGAGCTCAGTGCTCTCCCTCTGGGCACGAGGTCTGGGATCCAGGGTGACCGGGGGCAGGGGCAGGGAGGAGGCAGTCATGGCATTCATTAATCTACTCTCAGATCAGGATCTAGGTCCTGACACTTCCTTCCTCCTGTGATTGTCTGAGGGTAGAACTGGAAGGAAGGAGCAGGAGGTGTCCATGGCAAAAGTACAGACAAACCCTCGTTGAGAAAAACCACACAGCAAACATGTGAACATGCCCTGCACTGCTATTGATGCCGGAAAGATGGTGCCGGAAAGATGGTACCAGAATCCAGGTTCTTGTTCACGGCGGTTGAAGAATGAACTCCGTGAACACACAGGCAGCAAGCAAGCAAAGTCTTTTTTAAAGGAAAGCAGATAGCTCCCAGGGTTGCTGGGAAGGGGGAGAAGTGCCCCCCTTCTCTATTGTCCTATAGGGGTTTTTATTCCTTAAAGTTTGGGGGGTACCAATGTGGGGTCCAGAGAGATGTAGTCTTCTCCCTTTGGCCTTGCTCAGTTACCTATATCAGTCATTGTCCAATAGGGTCCTAGGGATGGAAATGTCCCATAAGTCTCATAGTTTCTTTGACCTTTTCCTCCTGTAAACTGAGTCACAGGGGGTTAGAGATTAATGTCCATCTGGGCGTAGGTACACTCCCCATAGTAAACAAGGCCTGTGGGGATGTTACTCCCTGGAGGCCTTAAGCCACAGATGTTAATCAATGGCCATATCGAAGAATGCATCGAAGGCCTTGCTCCTCCACTGACTACCTGAGTTAACAGTCCACCTCACTATTCTCCAAAGGCAGGCTGGCCAGGGGATGAATAATGGTCTGGGCCCCTGGATGGGATGGAGGGGGTCTCAGCACCCAGTAGGGTGGCTTTCCCAGCAAGGGCCTACTCAGCAGCGCTGCTGTCTTAGGCATTTGGCCCACTTCTGTAAGGCAGGCCCTAAGCGTCTTATTATCCTTCTTTGAATCTTTTCCAGTACTTTGATGTCCTTGAAGTTAAAAAGCTAACAGCTGCACACAGTGCAGCATCCCACACAAAGCACCTTTAGAAATGTCTAGTTTCGCAGGAACACAGGCAAACCCAAATCTCTCTATTCGATTCTGTTTGTGTTCCTTTCTTAGGACATGTCTTGGGCACATGACTGTACAAATAACTACTATTATCATCACCACCTCAGTTTTAAGAATTATAATAGCTATAAAGGTAGATTATAATCTTTTTGAGACAAGAAGCTTTTTTTTTTCTTTTTGCTTTTTCATTTTTTAGGGCCGCAGGTACAGCATAATGGAAGTTTCCTCTAGCAAATCGGAACTGCAGCTGCTGCTGGCCTACAACGTAGCCACAGAAACACAGGATCCGAGGAGCATCTGTGACCTACACCACAGCCCACCGCGACACCAGATCCTTAACCCACTGAGCAAGGCCAGGGATCAGACCCGCATCCTCATGGATACTAGTTGGGTTCGTTTCTGCTAAGCCACGATGGGAATTCCCAGAAGTTCTCTTATCTAAAGTAAATTGTGAAAAAATTAATCTGCTTATTAAAAAGTATAAACAAAGCCAATAGTACTAAACCATTGACTCAAGGAGTTTTTTGTTTTTTTTTTTCAATTTATCTTTTTGAGCCAGGGTCCTTTTTTGAGCATGCACAGATTCCACAGGGCACATGTGACATGCAGACCATATGGTCCCTCCCCGGGACTGCTACTACAACAGCCCTCAAAGTACAGTGGTTGTAGGCAGCTGAAAAATTGGAGAGGGTGGCCGTGTCTTTGAAAGGTAGACAGGTCAACCTTTTTAATTTAGTAAGTCAATGTGATTTAGGTCCCCACTGAGCACAGCTTGTTCTATTACGGGAAAAAGCTCTGGAATTTCTTGCTTCAGCTCGGCCACTACCGCAGAGGTAGCTACAAATATTAGTGAGATAAACCAAAGTCAGATCCTTCAAATTGGGACATCAAGTAGGTGCTGGAGAGTGTCACAGGCAGTCCCTTGAGGACAGGGTTCACATCTACAGAAGTCCTGAATTTAATTTTTTAAATGACTTTCTTAAAAATATGACAAAAGGATACCAAAACAACAAGCATGCATTACTGATTGAAATATGTAATGCATCTAGAGATAAATTTACAGAAATATATATGCACACACATACATGTTTTCATGATCACGCCCGCATCTGTCCTATTCCCAATGATGATCAAACATTTCGGGGGAGAACATCTGACAGCCTTCCTCTAACTGCCTTTTGCTTCACAAAATTCTCCTCACACCTTTGTTCCAGCTATGATTCATTTTTCAGTTACCAAAGAGGTCACACTCTCTTTCCATCCCAAACCTGGCTCGAGATGCTTCCATGACCTGGAATGCCTACTCTGCCCTGACTCTTTCTTAACCAGGCTAACTCCTCCCATCTGGTGAGCTCTCGTGACTTCTTCCAGGAAGGCTTCTCCCTCTCTACCCCCACCTTTCTCTCCTCCCCCCCACCCCCAAAATCTACAGACTTGACTAGTACCTCATGCTACTTCTCCCATAGCTTTTAATTCCCTGCAGTGAAAAATCGGACTAATTCTCTGTCCCCCAACCCCCGCCCTGTAATCAACCAGGACCCTATGGGGCCTTCTCAGGACAGGCCCCCTCCCTCACCACATCCTCAGTTTGCCTCTTGTTTGTAGAAAAACTTTAGGCCTCCCTAGGCCTTCCCCAAGTGCCAAAGAATAATTTAACTGGAGAAGTGAAAAAAATGCAGGGAATAAAAAAAAAAAAAAAACAGTCAAGCAAGACAAGATAATAATAGTTTAGCCATTAAACAGAGTCGAGGACTTTCAGGTCCTCCTCATGGGCTACAGATAATATCTGAGCCATGTCCTTTGAGCTCTTTTACAGATACTGAAACCCCCACCAAGTGGAAGAAGGTAACTATATCCTGACGACACGCACACAGATCCCAGTCCTGCTGGAGCCAGAAGTGGGTCCATCCCAGTTACCTCATGACCGACCAATCAGAAGGGATGTCCACGAGCTGATCACACACTCCACAGCCCGATTCCTCACTCTGTCTTTAAAAACCTTTCCCTGAAAGCCCCCGGGGAGTTTGAGTCTTTGGAGCACTAGCTACCCAGACTCCTTGCTTGGAGTCCTGCCATAAAGGCTGCACTTCACCACAGCCCGGTGTCAGTAGATTGGCTTTACAGTGCACAGGCAACCAGACCCAAATTCGGGTCAGTAACACCACCCCGCCCCTGAGAGCATCAGCTCCACGGGGACAGAGCTGGTGTCTTTTTCACCATGTGCTCCCATTCTTCGCCTGGTGTCTGGAAAAGTGGTAAATAAATACTGAGTGAATGTGTGAACGGAATGAATGAGTGAATGAATTCTTACTCTAACAATCTGGTGATGAGGAACTTCATACACCACCTCCAATTCCACTCCCACCCTGAAGTCTAGGCTTGAACTGAAGGCTGGTGGGTGGAAAATTGGGGCTCCATGCTCTCTAGGCAACATGCAGCTACTTGACACAACCATCCACAGTCCACCTGGATGAGGAAAAACACCTCTATGAGTAGTTTTTCTTTTCCTGGAGATTTTCATCACAGTTTGTGGCTCATTTTATCAAGTCCTGACACTTGTGTGTGTGTGTGTGTGTGTGTGTGCTATGAGGTCTCAGTCTCTGTGACACAAACCTCTTTAATCATTAGTCTTTCTGGTGGAATTTGATAGGGGTCATATAAAATCCCTCTCTTCATCTGCTAATGGCAATTTATGGACACTTACTATGAGCAATATACATTGCAAAAGACTAGAAAACTCAGCCTCTGGTTATGATTCAGCACTATAATGCCATAGCTGGGAAACTAGACTGATAGTTTAATCAGTGGGATGTGATCCTTATTTGTGGTTGGCTGCCTCATCAATTTTCATTTGGGAGTTGAAATGGACTCTCAGGCAGATATGGCATTAATTACGGGGGAAATTGGTTGCAATATGCCTCGAGGTAAAACCCTTCTGATGGGAATCTGAGATTGAAAGCAAGCCAAATTATAAAAGGATGATTTACTGGAAAAGGCAAATGTATGCATTACCATCACCGCTTAGCAAAGAAAAAGGAGCTGATAAACCAGAAAGACTGTGGAATGACTGAAAAGTGAAAAAAATCCCTGGGTCTAACTCACTCAAAAAAGATTTATTCTTATGCTGAATGCATTATATTTCCCCAGATACATACGACATTTTCCAAGAGTGCACTTCAATTAAAAGGCAAGCGAGCATTAATAACCGTTGGCACGGTCCCTATTTTCTTCTGGAGTGAAATATATTTTTACTAAGAACTGAACAGAGAGTATCTAGGGAACCAAAGTTAAAATTCGTTTTACCACTTATGGTGTCTGCCGTGTATCAATTTTCTTCTTATAATATCACATGGGGTTTTTTTATCCTGACGATTTCAAACACCTTCTTAGAGAGTACCTTCTTTCTCCCATCTCCGACTGTTAGCAAAGTAAAATGTAGACGCAAAACAATCCTTGAATGACTATCCCCAGTTTAATATGAGAACACTAAGACACAGGGAGCTAGAGTGAAATCAGTTTTCTTTAAAACCATATTCCTTTTCACTAGATATATAACAGCGAATTATTAAGAAAAATTCTGAGGATTAATACCTCTTCCCTCCATGTCCTGAGGCAAAGAAGAGCAGCACAGTAATTTTTAGAGCTGGGACATGTTTCCGTCTACCCAGGGGTGAGCAGAAGAGGGGAGCCTGTGTGTTACAGGCAGTGCAGCAGAGTGGTTCGGGGCCGAGACGGAAGCCAGGCCATCAACACCCAAATTCTGCCTCCGATTCTCACCAGCTGGCCGACTTGAGCCCTGGCCTCTAGGCCTCTGTCGCTTCATCTATGTGACTGGGATCACACAAAAGAGTTTCTTACTATCTTAACAATTAAAAGCTGGGACCCTTCTTTAAAGGGAGGAGTTGCAAGAACCCCTGAATTGGACAACACTGACATTTCTGAACCCCAGAGAAGGTTAAGAGTTCTGAGACCAAGGGTCGGGGTTGGGTTTGACAGGACTCCATCGAGCAGGGGGTGAGCGGGTAGTGCCCAGATGGGAGACTAAAGGACACATGAACTCTGTGCCTTGGTCAGTAGACCAGGGACCAAGAATTCTGTGGGCAGGTCTGCCGACGTGGTGGGTATCTCTAAGTCAGCCTGGAGCTGAATGCCCACCATGTTGGTAGCTAAATACATTTTTATAGTGTGTTCCCTTTCCTCAACCAGAGCCTGGAAAATAGGTAAATAAGGGCTGAGTGAGATGGACCACTGCTCTAAGTGCTTGAAGTGCTGAAATAGAATGGAAAAAAAATTTTTTTAATAGAACGTAGCATAGCAAGAAAAGGAGAGAGAAATAGGGAGGATAAGAGTGGGTCCAAAATATGGAGCGCAGATTGAAAACATGCCTACAAAATACCTGGCATTTCAAAAGAAGCAAAAAAAAAGGGTTTGAAAGAGGTAAGAGATGAAGAAATATAGTGGGTGAGAACTTTCTAGAATTAATGAAAGCTATAGATCCTCAAGTTCAGGAAATATTACTAATCCTATACAGAATAGAAAAAAAGAAATCTATACCTAGACTCATCAGTTAGCATCAGATTATCAAAGACAAAGTAAACATTTAAAAAAGTAGCCGAGAGAAGACAAATCATCTACACAGGTGCAATGGTCCATCTGACAGCTGATCTCTCAACACCAAGAATGGAAACCAGAAGATAAAATGATAATGTCATCAAAATACAAAGAAAAAAAATCTGTCAGCCAAATAGGGTACCAGCTAAGCAAGTATTTTTTAAAAATCAAAATAAACTGGAGTTCCTGTCGTGGTGCAGCAGAAACAAATCCGACTAGGAACCATGAGGTTGTGGGTTCAATTCCTGGCTTCACTCAGTGGGTTAAGGATCCAGCATTGCGGTGAGCTGTGGTGTAGGTCAAAGATGCAGCTCGGATCTGGCGTTGCTGTGGCTCTGGCGGAGGCTGGCGGCAACAGCTCCGATTAGACCCCTAGTCTGGAACCTCCATATGCTGTGGGTGTGGCCCTAAAAGGACAAAACAAAAAAGAAAAATCATTTCTAGACCCCCCAAAAAATTGAGAGAGAGGAAACTTACTATCCTAGACGAAAGGTCTCCTGTATAAAAGAAGTGTTGGCAGAATATCATGTATAACTGAATCTTAACAATCATTAATTATGTTAAATCATAAGAAAATGGCTAATAAAGGATTAAAAATTAAAATTAAGAATTGGAAAATAGTAAGTTTTAAGAGGAGAAACATCAGCTTGACTACCTCTGAAGATCCCCTATTATCATTTCATTGAGCTTGTACTATATGTAAAGTATAGCTTGGCAACTACTAACTGCTTTATGATATATTTTCCTCTCTAAGAATACTGCATACCTTTTCATCTGTTCAAGTCACCATTTTTATGTCCCTCAGGAGTCTTATAAAGTTTTCTTTTTATAGACATTGTACATTTCTTCTGTTCATTCTAGGAAATTTATCTCATTATTACTATTTTAAATGGGATCTTCTATTATTATCTAATTGGCTTTTTCTGTATATATATATATATATATAAATTATTTACGCATATTAATTTTGTAGTAGTAATCTTCTAGAATTTTTTTTTTTTTGTCTTTTTAGGGCCACATCAGGCAGCATATGGAGGTTCCAAGGCTAGGGCTCAAATTGGAGCTGTAGCCACTGACCTACACCACAGCTCATGGCAATGCTGGATCCTTAATCCACTGAGCAAGGCCAGGGATCAAACCTGCATCCTCATGGATGCTAGTCAGATTCGTTTCTGCTGAGCCACAATGGGAACTCTGCATTATCTTACTCTTAATAGTAGTTTTTCCATTGATCATTGGTATCACAGGTTCAAAAATAATGTCATGGGAGTTCCTGTTTCATGGCTCAGTGGGTTAAGAATCCAACACAGTCTCCATGAGGATATAGGTTGGATCCTTGGCCTCTCTCAGTAGGTGAAGGATACAGTGTTGCCACAAGCTTCAGGGTAGGTCGCAGATGCTGCTCGGATCCAGGCTGCCATGACTGTGGCATAGGTCTGCAGCTGCAGCTCGGATTCCTGGTCTGGGAACCTCCATAAGCCGCAGGTATGGTTGTTAAAAGAAAAAAATTATGTTATATGCAGAGATTTTACTTCCTCTTTTTCCATGTGAATTTCTCTTGCCTATTAACATCATCTAGTACATTAGTCTAAACAATGTTAAATAACACTGGTGTTAGTGGACATTCTCTTGTTTCTTTTTTTTAATTTAATTTTTATTTTTTTACAGAATAAAATACATATATTTAAACACAATTACATTCACACAGATTATTATACCATGGATCTTAAGAAACAGATTAAGTGACTCCCTCTGGAGAAGGGGAATGGAAAATATGCTGAGACAAATAGGAAATTTATTCTATACTTTATCCCATTTTGTATGGCTTGCATCTTTGCTATTTAGTATTATCTATTACTTTTCAATTTTTCTTTAAATATCAGCATTGTATTAAAATTGTGTATATTATGCAACTAAAATTTATAAAGAAGAAAGCCTTATATACCATTAAATATTTTATATAGCATAATAAAAAGAATAACTTAACTGGTAAGAATAACAAAAATAATACACCCTCTGAAAATAAGTAAAATATAAAATGCATAAATTGGTTAAAAAACAGTGTAACTACATAAATATGTCCTCAGAATTTGTTACATCTTATTGGTTCTTCAATATAGGCATTACACCATTCTAGGGGATGTGACAAACAAGACACACTATGGACCTTATGTTGTACCATGGAGAGAAATGGTTATTAGTAATACAATTGTAGAACTGTATTATTTAATTGTACAGTTGCCTTATTTAATTATAATTATCATAAATTCTTTGATGGAGAGGAAATCAGAATCAGATCTAAGAAGACTTCAGCATTCCAAGAATGATGTCAAATGACCCCCCTTCATGGTGGATTATGCACTTATTTACTTCTCCAGAGATATATTTCTTCTCCAGAGATTCCTTGTTTGTGTATCAACTGTAGATTTTTGGTTTGCACTTATTCTGAAGTCTTGATGTAAGAGTCTATACGTATATGAGATTGTTTCAAGTTGTTGTTCTCTTAACTGCAAGTTCATCTCCAGTGTCCCGCATTTGTAGCCACCTCTTCTCACGATTTCTGATTTTGGTGGTATAATTGTGCATGGATGATTTCGTATCTTTACTGTGTTTATACCTTTACTGGTGAGCCTTGTCATTTGTGGCATTTTTGTTTCCTGTTGCTGTCTTTTCTTTTCTGCCTAGAGAAGTTCCTTTAGTATCTGTTGTAAGGCTGGCTCAGTGTTGCCGAATTCTCTCAACTTTTGCTTATCTGTGAAGGTTTTGCTTTCCCCTTCAAATCTGAATGAGAGCCTTGCTGGGTAGAGTAATCTTGGTTGGAGGTTTTTCCTTTCATCCCATTAAGTATATCATGCATGCCACTCCCTTCTGGCCTGCAGAGTTTCTGCTGAAAAATCTGCCGATACCCTTGTTGGGGTTCCCTTGTATGTTACTTGTTTCTTTTCCCCAGCCGCTTTCAAGATTTTCTCTTTGTCTTTAATTTTGGTTAGTTTGATTAATATGTGTCTCAGTGTATTCCTCCTTGGGGTTTATTTTATATGGTACTGGTTGTGCTTCCTGGATTTGAGTGAGTGGTTCCTTTCCCATGTTAGGGAAGTTTTTGGCTATTATCTCTTGGAATAGTTTTTCTGCCTCCTTCTCTCTCTTCTGGCACCCCTCTAATACGGATGTTGGTGCGTTTCACGTTGTCCCAGAGTTCTCTGAGACTCCCTTCATTTGTTTTCAATCTTTTTTCTGTTTTCTGTTCTGCATCCATAATTTCCACCTCGCTTATTTGTTCTTCTGCCTCCTGTATTCTGCTGTTAGCTGCTTCTAGGGAATTTTTTATTTCAGTTATTGTATTTTGCATCTCTTCTTGTTTAAGTTTTATATCTTGTATCTCTTTGGTCAGTGTTTCCTGTAAGTTATCCATCTTTGCCTCCAGTTTATTTCCAGTGTCTTGCATCATCTTCAGCATCAACAGGCTAAAGTCATTTTCCTGGAGGCTAAGAATCTCCTCCTCGCTTAGCTGATTTTCTGGGGTTTCTCCTTTCTCCCTCATCTGAGTTATAGTTCTCTGTCTTTTCATTTTTGTAGGTTTTTGGTGTGGTGGCCTTTTACAGATACTAGAGTTGTAGCCTCTCTTACTTCTGGTGTCTGCCCCCCTTGTGGCTGAAGTCAGTATGGGGGCTTGCTGTAGGCTTCCTGATGGGAGGGGCTGATGCCTGCCCCCTGGTAGGTGGAGCCGATTCTGATCCCTCTGGTGGGTGGGCTTAGTCTCTGGATGGGATTAGAGGCAGCTGTGTGCTTGAGGGGTCTTTAGGTAGCCTGTTTCCTGAGGGGCGGGGCTGTGATCCCAGCTGGGTGGTTGTTTGCCCTGGGGCTTCTCAGCAGCTGACTGACAGGTGGGGCCAGATTGTCCTAAAATGGCCACCTCTAGGGAAAGCCACACTGCTGAATATTCCTGAGAGCTTTGCTTTCAATGTCCCTCCCTCACACGAAGCCACATTCACCCCAGTTTTCCCAGGATGTCCTCCAAGAACTGCAGCCAGGTTTGACCCAGATTTCTATGGAGACCTCGCTCTGCCCTGGGACCCAGTGCACGTGAAGGTCTGTGTGTGCCTTTTAAGAATGGGGTCTCTGTTTCCCCCAGTCCTGTGGAGCTCCTGAGCACAAGCCCCACTGGCCTTCAATGCCAGATGCTCCAGGGGCTCTTTCTCCCAGTGCCAGATCCCTGCACTAGGAGATCTGGCTCATAACTCTCACTCCTGTAGGTGAGTCTCTGTGAACCAGTTAGTTTTCGGTCTGTGGAGCTTCCCACCCGGGAGGTATGGGGTTGTTTATATCGTGAAATTGCCCCTCCTACCTCTTGATGTGCCCTCCTCTTTTTCTTCTGGAGTACGGTATATTTTTTAAGGTTTCTGGTCTATCTGGGTGGAGATTGCTCAGCCTTTAGTTGTGAATTTTGTTGTTTATAGGAGAAAAGTTGAGCTCCAGTCCTTCTATTCCACCATCTTAATCCTCTCTCTCTTGTTTCTGACTTTAATGGACATATTATTTCTAGAGTTTGTCCACTCAGTATGATGATGTTTTTCAGATTGAGATGAGCATTTTTTATCACATTAAAGAAGAATCTATATATTTGTGTTTAACTTTTGAATATTTGTCAAACTTTATCAAATGTCTTTTTTAGTATCTATAAAAATTGTTATATTTTTCCAATGTACAATTAGTAATATGATTAAATACATTATGATGTACTTTTTTATACCAAATCACCCAAATACATTTCACATAGTCATGGTGTAGTACCTTCTAAGGTATTGCTGGATTCTATTTAATATCCATTTTATTTATGATAATCCTTTCAGTATTAAAATGAAAATCTGTACCTTTGTTTTTGCCCAACCTTTTTCAGTATTTGGCAACAATATTATATTCACTTCACAAACAAACAAAAAAAATCTTTGGAGAATTTTTTTTCTTTTTTTTACAGCCTTACCTGTGGTATATGGAAGTTCCTGGGCCAAAGGTCGAATCAGAACTGCAGCTGCCAGACTATCCCAGAGCTATAGCAACACCATTTCTGAGCCACATCTGCAACCTACACTGCAGTTTGGTTCAATACTGGATCTTTAACCCACGGAGTGAGACCAGGGATCAAACCTGCATCCTCTCAGACACTATGTCAGGTTCTTAACTCCCTAAGCCAAATGGGAACTCTTTTTTTTTTTTTTTTCATTCTTTCTTTCTTGGCCACCCTATGGCATACAGAGTTCCAGGCCAGGGATCAGATTCAAGCCACAGCTGCAACCTATGCCACTGTGGCAGCAATGCCGAGTCCTTAACCCACTGTGCTGGGCCAGGGATTGAACCTGCATACCAGTGCTCCAAACACACCAAGGATCCCCTTGTGCCACCGTCAGTATTCTCAGAATTTTTTTTATTTCTATGTCCTGTAAATTTGAAATGTCATGGGGATTATCTTCAATGCCAGATAACATCTTTTTCTCTGAAGGAAGAACTTTCCTATCTCTTCTTTTCCCTGCCCCCAGCATCAACCCTGGGGTAGACAAAGGCAACTAAGTGGGGTGGAGTGAAGGGTATGCATGATGATTCAGCACAAAGTGCAAAATATAGAAACTGACATGCCCTCCTCCCGACTCTCCTTAGCTTTGCAGCCCAAAGCAGCAGTAATAAGTTGGGGGAGGGTAGACTCTCAAACTTTAAATGAAGTTCGGACTTTTTATTATGAAAACGGGCTATACCTTAAACTGCTGAACTGAGATGATTATTATGACTTGAAGTGATTGAGGACTTTCAATAATCTAAGAGTTACTGGAAAAATCTGTGAGACTTAAATTAGCACAGTGAGTTGAAGGGTCACAGGAAGAAACAAAGTTATTTTATGTTGACACCCCGTGGAGGCCATCTTTTGCTGGGCGGCAGTAACATGGACCTAGGACACTCTAAAGAGTGATGACTAAAAGCAGCTCAGGCAGCTTAAAGGAGTCAAAAATGAAAAAAATTAAAATTTCAGCTTCCTCACAGTGACTATCCAACACAGGGCTCTTTCCCCCATTTCCATTTAAAATTGTTTAATCCTACCTAGAAGAGACTCTTCCATTTCAGAAAGATTTTGGGCCAATACTACATCATCTCTCTCAGAACAGACGACCATCTAGGCTCCCAGGAGACAGAGAGAAATGGCTGGTAGAGAGAACATGTTGGTCAAAGTGATGTCACCATATGATCTACGAGTGAAGACATCCTTCCTAGAGAGTCCCGATGTAAAAGCAAAATAGCTTGGCTCCTTCTTCCAGGGCTCGCTGATATTTATAATTCAGCTACATCTCCTGAGGAGTAACCACAACCACCAAGCAATAATTCTCTCATCATTGCAATTACTAAGGAGGAGACATTTGATAATTCAATATCTACAGGATCCAGGAGAGTCAGCAGCGCTAAATTTTTTAACAGAGCAATTATGCTAACAAAAGCATTGGCACGAGTTGGCATGGCTGTTGGGGGGAGGACGCTTAATCTCTCTATTTTGCAACATTTCAAATTTTTATTATTCATGTATTCCTTCGCATGCTCACTTTCCACACCTTCCTTCAACGTGCAATATTTAAAGAGCATTCCTTCAAGAGCATTTGAAAAGAGGCGTGGACTACTTTATGATGATATATTCTAAACTTCCATAAATGGTACTGGCCGTATGGTTCATTCTACTCTTTTTGTTTTTTAGCTTTTCCTTTACCCAAAAGGAACCGTTATCTTCACGTCTGCTCTATCAAATCGCTGCATCGTAATCCACAGTGAGGGTCTATCACACCCACAGTGACAAACAACAATGTTTTGCCCCTTCCCTGCTCAAAGCCTTTCGAGAACTTTCCAACCCAAATCTTTATACCAAAGACCCCTAAGATCTCTGTCATCCAACAGCCTGTTCCTCTTTAACATGATCTTCTACCATAGTCCCCTTATTCATCCTCTCCAACCACTCTGGACCCCTGGCTGCTTCTCAAAGCCTCTGCTCTTCTTCTTTTTTTTTTTTTTTTTTTTGTCTTTTTGTCTTTTTAGGGCCGCACATGTGGCATATGGAGGTTTCCAGGCTAGGAGTCCAATCAGAGCTACAGGTGCTGGCCTACACCAGAGCCACGGGAAGCAGGACCGGAGCCACATCTGTGACCTACACCACAGCCACGGCAATGCCAGATCCTTAACCCACTGAGCAAGGCCAGGGATTGAACCCATGTCCTCATGGATTCTAGTCGGGTTTGTTCACCGCTGAGTCATGACAGGTACTCCAAAGTCTCCGCTCCTCTTGTTCCCTCTGCCTTGAATATTCTTCTCTTAGATTCTGACGAAGCTAATGCTCTTGCTTACCTCCTTCAGGTGTTTGCTCAAATATTACCTTCTCAAAAAGGCCTTACCTGAACACCCTATTTAAAATTCCTACTCTCAGGGTTCCCATAGCAGCTCAGTGGTAATGAACCCAACGAGATCCATGAGGATTCCAGTAAGATCCCTGGCCTCACTCAGTGGGTTAAGAATCTGGCAGTTGCTGCAAGCTTCAGCGTAGGTCACAGATGCAGCTCGGATCCCACAATGCTGTGGCTGTGGTGTAGGCAGGCAACTGCAGCTCTGATTTGACCCCTAGCCTAGAAACTTCCATATGCCACAGGTGTGGCCCTAAAAAGAAAAAAAAGAGTGCCCACCCCTTAGGTTTGGAATAACTATTAATGAGATAATCATGTTAAATGCTTAGCACATTCTTAACATATAACAAATACTTAAATAATGTTAACCATTATTATTCAATGGAATACTATGCAACCATTAAAAGCATGAAGCTAATTTATGTATGTGGACACACCAAAATTGATCATAGATGTTAAAGAAAAAAAAAAGATACCCTGAAACAAATATTATAGTATGACCTTACTTATGTGTTTTTTAAAAATCCCTGTATGTGTTATGTGTGTGTAGATTTAAAAAATACGCATGAAATCAAACCAGACTTATATAAATGGTTGCTTATAATGAAAGAGATTTGCCAGACAAATTTCATTCAAAAAGATACAGGTACCATATATTCAATGCAGCACTATTCACAATAGCCAAGACATGGAAACAACCTAAACACCCATTGACAGATGAATGGACTAAGAAGATGTGGTATGTACACACAGTGGAATATTGCTCAGCCTCAAAAAAGAACAAAATAATGCCACCTGCAGCAAGATGGATGCAACTAGAGATTCTCATACTAAATGAAGTAAGTCAGAAAGAGAAAGACAGATACCATATGATATCACTTATATGTGGAATCTAAGTCACAGATGACCCTATCTACATGAACAGAAACAGACTCCCAGAGGTGGAGAGCAGACTGGTGGCTGCCAAGGAAGAGGGGGAGGGAGTAGGAATGGACTGGGAGTTTGGGGTTGGTAAATGAAAACTGTTACATTTAGAATGGATAAGAAATGAAGAATGGACAGAAATTGCTGTGTAGCACAGGGAACTATGTCCAATCACCTGGTAGAACATGATGGAAGATAATATGAGAAAAAATAAGTGGGGGTTACTTTGCTGTATAGTAGAAATTGACAGAACACTGTAAATCAACTATAACAAAAACATTTAAAAAAATAAAGTGATATGGATGTCTGTGAAAGGCACTTTCAAGGGGGCAAACATTTCTACATTGTTTGTATTGTGTGATTGAATTATTTACAATGGACACCAATTTATTCAGAGTTTTTGGTGTGTGACACTTAAAAAATGGGGTGAAAGATTCCCTCTTTGCCTGCTGCACAGCCTTCCTGCTGAGAAGATTGTCTAGTAAAGTATGATTTTAAAGGTGTTAGAAAGGGTCTCTGGCTAGACTTTTTGTCAAAGTGTATTTATCTTTTAAAATTAATTCCCCTGTTGATAAGCAAATATTTAAGTTCCTTTCTATAATTTGTATTTTTCCCAAGTCTAAAATCAGGTTGTGAGAGCAAAGAATAGGCTTTTTCAAACTATATTCCTTATCCCCCTCCTACCCAAGATTCTGAAACACTCTCTTAGAAAGCATGCCCCTTTGTTTCTCTTCCTAAAATGTTGTCTAGAAACTTAAATCAGTCCTAATGTCTCATTTTCACCTCAATGTCACAAATGCCCGATCAATAAGAGCAGCACAGAATCTTCTGGAAGTGGTGGCTCTGCTGTGACTATCTCTTTTCCTATTGACAATGAATAAGCCTCCCCTGTTCTGAGAATTTGAGTCTTTTCCGCTCTTCTCATTGCTCATGTTCAATCCATTTTTTTTTTTTTTTGTCTTTTGTCTTTTTAGGGCTGCACCCATGGCATATGGAAGTCCCCAGGCTAGGGGTCAAATCGGAGCTATAGCTGCCAGCCTACACCACAGCCACAGCCACACAGGATCTGAGCCACGTCTGTGACCTACACCACAGCTCATGGCGACGCTGGATCCTTAACCCACTGAGTGAGGCCAGGGATCAAACCCACAACCTCATGGTTCCTAGTTGGATTTGTTTCCGCTGTGCCACGATGGGAACTCCTCAATCCATTTTTAATCATCAGAAAGTCAACATAAGTTTGTTGAGAACTTACCAGGCACAAACCTTGGGGCTGTAAAGACACAGTAAGCGACCTTTGTTGAGGTGCTCAGTCTAGTAGGGAAGAGATGTGTCAGCAAACAACACTTTTCTGCAAAGTGTTAGGGAAACACAGAAGAATAGCCAGTCTTCCCCAGTAATACCTCTTGTATTGATTCCTTCTGCTACCTCTTATCTAAGTCCCTCCCCTGCAACTGTTCCCTAACTCTTCTCTCTATTTTCAATATCTCCCATTCCAGCCACCTCTCTTAAGGTACCCAAAGGAATCTTCTCAGGTCATGATTTTCAGTTCACTCCATGATTTTACATGATTTTACTTTACTGCAATGCTCGAAAAATCTTCTTAGTTTCTCATTACCAACACTGCAACATACAAAATCCATTACTCTATCAAGGGTAGTCCATAGCATATTCTCAATAAGTAGTTGATGAATGAAGGAATGAATGGCTCTAGACTGAACCTCCCCATCCAGACTTTTATTTCACAATCATGTGGCTCTAATAATACTACTTTATCCACATGGATAGTGTATAAATCCTGTCCCCAAAGCACATCAGCACATTCCTGCCTCTGTCCCTCGCTAGTACCACTCTTTCTGTCTCTAGGAAGCCCTTTCCAAATCCCTCCTAACTGCCAACACTCACAAGTTCAGCTCTGGACCAACCTCTTCAGTGGAGTCTTCCCCCAATACCAAGCCTCTTCCAAAACTCCTTGCATGAGCTCTTCATTTGCTTCTTTGGAATATGCTACTGGGAATTGTTATCTTTTGATAAATATGCCCTGTCTCTCCAAATAGGATCCCTATAATTTATCAGCTTCTCTAAAACTGGAACTACAATTGTTAGCTCTCATATAGTAATTACTTAGAGGGCCAGAACAATACATTTGGAAGAGAAGACAACATTTATTCCCAATAGGTGCAAATGACACATCCCCACGTCTCCCTCCACTGCAGACTGAACAAGGGATCGGACAGGAAATCACGAGGCAGCAGCCCTCACGAGCATGATAATGAATTGGGAACACACTGATCAACATCTTCTTTCCCATCAGCACGACAGAATTACAAATCTATTTTCAGGGCCAGCTCCATCAAACCCACCAGCTGTCACGGGGCATTTCATCATTTATTTTGTTTGACTATTAAATATTCAGGCATGTTTCAGTTGGGAAGTGGGAGGAAAAGACTAAAGTCCTCCTGGGCTCTGTGCTAAACTGAAAAGCATCTCCCTGATACAATTCTCAGCGACCTTCAAGCTTAGGAGAAGTGTTAAAGCAGGAAAATCCATGTTTTTAACTCATTCCACAATATCGTCATCTATTTCACTCCACAGGGCATAGCAATGACCTGTTGAACTTGTAACAACAAAGCAAGTGAGAAGGGTCAGACCCACAAGCAAGTAGAGCTTCCCCAACGCCCCCACCATGCAGATGCGAAGCCTTCCCTGGCCGCCTCCACACTCACCCTGCAGCCCAGCGCCCTCGGCTCATCCCGGGAGGACATCCATTGTCACTTTATGTGCCTGTGCACCCTAAATGGAACAGATCAGGAATGGAATTCCTCAGGATCCAGGCTTTCTTTTTTTCCCCTTACAATCTCTGTCCTCAGAAGAGTGTCTAGCAAAGAGCAGGCCTGTAATGTGTGAACTGAACAGAAACAAATGACTTTTTATGATTTTCTACTTCAAGCTATCCTAACCCCATTTCAGAAAACAGGGTGCACACTGCACCTGGCCACAGGATGCACATTAGCAATATTAGTCTAAACGGAATTTTGAAGAGGTCTTATCAACTACTGTATAACATATTAGTAAAGCATTTTTGCATACCTTATTGAATTAATCTTCACAGTAACCTGTGAGTTAGGCATTATTATTCCCACTTTACAAGCGAAATAACTGGGGCTAAAATAAATCCGGTGTCGAAGGCCAAATAATATTATAATATTATAATGATATTATATTATTATATATTATTACTAATATACATTATAATATTATATGATAATAATATTCTAATAGTAAGTCCAAATCCTTGGAACCCATACATGTTACCTTATAAGGAAAAAGGATCTTTGCAGGGATCATTAAATTAAGGATTTTGAGATTGATTATACTGGGTTATCCAGTGACCCCTAAATGTAATCACAAGAGTCCTCGTAACAGGAAAGCAGGGGGAGATTTCACATGAGCACACACACACACACACGTGCACGCGCGTGCACACACACACACACACACACACACACACACACGAGGAAGCATGTGACCAGAGAGACAGAGATTACAGTGATGAAGCCATAAGCCAAGAAATACCAGCAGCCATCAGAAGCCAAAAGGGCAAGGAACAGATAATTCCTTAGAGTTCCCAGGGGAGTCCAGTCCTGTTGACGCCTTGATGTGGAGCCAGTGGAACTGATTCTGGACGTTTAGCCTGCAGAACTTTAGAAGAATAAATTTTGGTTGCTTTCAACCACAGAGCCTATGGTATGTTGTTATAGCACAAGAAACATACATATTGGATAACTGGCCTAAAGTCAAATAATAGTAAGAGGTTCGGCCAAGATTCAAATCAAGGGCCTCTACTTTAAAGCCCAAAGCTGTTTCCCTGTATCACTTGTCAGGGATGCTCAGAACATGACCCCATCTCAGACTACAACCAGGAGCTTGAGGAAGCATCATTAGATTTTCAGCCCTCCAGTGTGGTAAGAGTGGTTGACTTCTTTATGTGGAACATTTCTTTATATGGCCTGCATATTGAAATACACATACACATACACACACTTTCAATACTCACAACCTTAGGAATTAGATGCAATTGTTATACCCATTCCAAATGAAAAACATGAAGGTACAGAGAGGAGGGTAAATAACTTACCCAAGGTTATTTGCATATCTAATAATAAATTGGGCAGAATGATATTTTTGAAGTTTTAATTGTGTTCATTCCTCTTCCCATATCAACTCTGCCCCTCCCCAGAATTTCTTTGAATGTTCCACAAGGTGTCTCTCCTGACTCAAGCAGGGCGCTATGAATCACCTGCTGCCTTAGACAGGAGTATGAAAGCAGAGGAATGCCATTCGCAGCAACCATGGACGGAACAAGAGATGATCCTACTAAGTAAAGTAAGGCAAAAAGAGAAAGACAAATACCATATGACATCACTTATATGTGGACTCTACAATGACACAAATGAACCTACCTATGAAACAGAAACAGACTCACAGATACGAAGGAGAGACTTGTGGTTGCCAAGGAGGAGGGGAGGCAGGGGAGGAAGGAATGAGTGTGAGGTTAGGAGATGCAAACTAGTAAACACGGGATGGGTAAGCAGCAGGGTCTTCCCGTACAGCATGGAGAACTAGATTCAATATCCGAAGAGGGACCATAATAGAAAAGAATATAAAAAAGAATATATAGGAGTTCCCGTCGTGGTTCAGTGGTTAACAAATCCAACTAGGAACCATGAGGTTGTGGGTTCGATCCCTGGCCTTGCTCAGTGGGTTAAGGATCTGGCGTTGCTGTGAACTGTGGTGTAGGTTGCAGACGCGGCTCAGATCCTGCGTTGCTGTGGCTGTGGTGTAGGCTGGCAGCTACAGCTCCAGTAGACCCCTAGCCTGGGAACCTCCATATGCCGTGGGAGCAGCCCTAGAAAAGGCAAAAAGACAAAAAAAAAAAAGAATATACATATATATGTATAACTGAATCATTGTGCTGTACAACAGAAATAATACAACATTGTAAATCAACTACACCTAAATAAATAGAGGGAAAAAAAAAGAAGCAAAGGAGAGAGGAAAATGGAGTCAAATATTTTTGTCCTGTTTGACAAGCTGAAGTGCAGGTACCCAATAATACAAATTTGGAAAAATAGAGGATCTTTGGTGTCCTATGTCATTCAGTCCAGGAAACAATTTCACGGCTGGGAAGGAGTGAGGAGAGACTAGGGATGAACGGAGGACGATCGAGAGTCCTTTGCTCCCTGGGAGCTTGGCAGAGCCAGCCCTCAGGCCGAGCAGTCTGGGTGCTCCCCACGGGCTGCCGAGCAGCAGTTAAAATAGTTTGACCTTTTCTCTGTTCCCTTAAGCCTATCTCAAGTGGACAGCCACCTCCTCTCCCCTTCTTTCGATGGGTTGGGTCACTCACAACAGGTAACCACAAACACCTGGAAAGGCTGGGGCCCTGACATCTGGAAGGAGAGGGCAATGGGGTAGGGAGAGCCCAAGGACCAAAGCCAAGTGCTCTGTGCTCTCCCCTGAAATTCCCCGACTCCTCTCACTCCTGCCCCCTCCATTACGGCAATCAGCAGCCAATCCATCAAACTAAGAGTGTGTCCATCACACACCAGAGGCTATGGAAGAACCCGACCCAGTGGGGGTCCTCTGTGGGGAATCTGTCACAGAAAGTGATGCTGATTTGTGGTCAGCATCTTCTATTTCTCCGAAGTACCCCGAGATTTTGATATCCGGTGTGTTATTTAATCATACATCATACTGTGGGGCTTCTAACATCACATTACAGCTACTTCTCTTACACCTCATCCCTCTCTGACAAATGATTCATTAGCAAAACAATCGCAGGCAGGGAGCAATGCCTGCGTTTAGCCTCCCTTCCATTTACTCTGCCAATGACAAGGGTCCCTTCCACTTAACCCAGTGCCAGGCCTGGAAACACCTAAGAGCTGGAAAGGGCAAAGCACCAATTATAGTACATAAGGTTTGGTCTGCTGGGTGAGGCGGCAACAGCAAGGCTGACCTTTTAGATTTATGCTAACGTGTAGGTCACCAGGGCCTACTTAGTCAAAGACCTTTTCTGAACCATCTCAAAGAATTAACAATATCTCCTACCATAAGTAAACTCAGGTATTTTTTTTTTTCAATCTACAAAGCCAAGACTCAAAGCATTTATATATTTATTTCTAAAATGTTAAAAAAAAAAGTAATGGAGATATTTAAGAGACAAAAAAAAAAGGTAAATGGCATAATATTTTAGAGAGGGAAAACACTGAGCAACCAATAGATAGAGAGATATAGATACAGATAGATATGTTTATATATGTTTATGCTTATATTTATATGTATATATAAATATGTGTGTGTATATATATATACACACACACATAACTGAGCCCTCTATTTGGCTGGTATGGCATCGTGTTTACAATATATTCTTTTACTTATCACCATCCCACAAATATATTAGCCAGTTTTCTATTGTATAATATATGCTCAACCCCAGACCAGGTACCAAGGAGAATAAAATTTGAGTCAATGACTTTCTAGAAGGAACTCGTTCTCACTCTAATATAAGCCTAAGGGGAATGTGCTCTGCCACAGTCATGGGTTCTCATTAGATATTCCTGGAATACTAGATCATTCTGGCTCACAGCCAAGGCCCCTAAAAGGACCCAGCTCTGCCCTTTGGGACAGCACAGCTTACACCGGGAATCACTGAGTTAATCTGTAGGAATGTCCTTGAGAAGAAACCTTGAGCAGCAAATAGCAGTGTCCATCTTGACGTTACTACTCTGCCACTCTCACCATGTGAATGTTCCTGCTCCTTCTCTTTAAAACCCTCCCAGCAAGCTTTGAAGAAGCTCCTTCTACAGTCCTCTGGGTGAATCACTCTTATAACACTTACCATTATTTAATATTTACTAAGCGTCCATACCATACGAGATCAGGCAGCTGCTTGGCGTGTATATTTTTGGCAGCAATGTTCCAAGTGTCTTTAGTCATTGCCAGTGTTCTTCTAGAGTTGGAAATACCACAGAGGAAATGTGTACTTGACCTGAACTCTTGAGTGTCGATTCTTTTAAGTAAGTGTAAACAGAGCAGAAACCTTCCATCAGAAGCTTTTGCAAAAGGGAGGCCAAGAAAGAACATGAGCAGCAGATGGGGCTTGAGAGCCATGAATGAAAAACCCGGGATGCGTCAACTCTGTAAATCATTATTGACTGAGCTCCATGCCGTCTTAATGACTTTTACTACCTCTTGGTTCCCATTCGAAGTGCATATTAAAGCAAGCAACACTGCAAAGACCAGAGGGGCTAGAATAGTAAACTACCCGTAGCTTAGTAATCGTTATGCATTAATTATTCAGGAGCTGGAGCTACTCTTTGCAAACATTAAAACCAGTGACAGCAAAGAAATATGCCTTCCGTTTGGAGGATGGGAAAGAGTAGTGCTATTTGGGGTTGATGCTGGCACGATATTTAGCAGAGAATGACAGGTTTAGTAGATAAATAACGTGATGTAGTATCATGCAGACTGTTAGCAATGTATTGGAAGGCTCAAGTATTCCCTGGAGGGCATTTACATTGGATTTGCTATGATTGCAATATCTGCACAGTGATGCATTACGTGTTTTATTCTCTTTATTATATGTTTTCATTACTTGGTGTGTTAGGATGCAATAAAGAAAGCTGAAGCAATAAAGGCTGATTGATAATAATAATTCTGCAAAGATGCAACTTCCTTTCTAAAGCAGTTCCAGAATCAGAAGAACCAACAGCATCCAATCGTCTGTCCCTTTGTTAAGATTTTATCCTTCTTTCCGATAAAGGAATGGTAATTGGTTTGGAAACAGCTTTCGGTGACAGCTGGCCTTGTGTGGTAGAGGAGGAGGAAGGTAGGGGAGACTGTTCCATTTGGATGCTAAATCTCACATGCGGTTCAATTCTCTGCTTCTCTCTTCGCTTTCAGATTCTACAAATTAAATATCAGATGTCCTTTTTGAAAAAACAAAGAATTTTTCAGTAATCTGTTCTGTTGCATTCTCTCACTCTGTCATAGCTTAGCCTACATTTTAAAGTTTGTTTCAACCTCTTCCCAAGGGATTCTCTTTAGTAACTCTAAAACTGGAATCACTCGAGTCAGGAACTTAACAGCTGTGAGTGCTGAGAGAGAAGAATTTCCACTAAGCTTACAAGAGCTTCAGAGACTCAGATACGGAAGAGCACGTGAGATGAACTGGTGAAGGGATAGGTAAGGTGCAGATCTTTCACAGTGGTTTTGTTTAAGGGATACAGTTTATTTGTGGGCATCTAAGGAAGTGATCAGACTGAAAATTCAGAGACTAGTATTTGGGATGTTGGAAAAACGGAATGAAAAGTACTTTGGAGACCTAGGGGAGTGGTAGTGTTGCTTAGCTGGAAGAACTACAACACAGAGTCAGAGCCAAGAGCATCCTCACGCTTCTACGCCAAACACAGAATGACTCCCACCCGGTCACAGTGGCATCACCCTCAGTTCCCCGAGCGTTTGCAGCTCTGAAATTACAGAGAGAGAGCACCTAGTCCTGGTCTTTGGAGAACAGGGAGCCCATCAGCCTTGGACTCATGGGTGACTCATAGCCTAAATGTCTCCAAAAGTGACACACACATCAAGCAGCTGCATGGCACACAGAAGCAAGGTTGACAGCACCTGGGAGGCCCCTCCCAGGACTTTCCAGAAACACTCAGGGAAAATTCCACAGGAAATGGAGGGCCTTTATTATGTCAGAATGGGCATGAGTCAGTGAAATTTGGGTTATAAACATTAAGTGGCTTTATCTGTACCCACAAAGAGATGAGGCTTTGGGGAAACAGGTTATATATGAAGTAAAGGGAAAATTACATTTCTGATTACAAAAGGCAGGCAATCACTCCCAGGATATGATTTTCTAAAAGGCCTAAGCAATATAAACAACCCACAGTTAACCACACTCATGGAAGAGAGCAACGGTAAAGTCACGTCAGGCCAGGGAGCCCTTACATGCAAGGACGTCAATGCGGAGGATGACAGCAAGGACCGGAAACCCTAGGGATCACATCCAACCTAAGAAAGCACCTATAGAATACTGGTCCCCAAAAATCAAAGAAAAAGCTTGTTAAAGTGCAGACTGCAGGGCCCCAGACCCCAGAGGTCCTGATTCGGTCCCCTCAGATATTTCACAAGCTTCCCTCCCAATGCAATCTTCACAGACGTGGTCTTCAAACCACTCTTGGATAAACACCATGATGGGAGCATCTGTCAAGGCCATAGGGTCTGCCTCGCCAACCTAGAGGCTATACCCCTGTCAACAGAATCACACAGACTGTTTGCAGCAGAGAGAGAATCCCGGGTAAGGCAGAGAGTAGAGTGAAGAAGACAGCATGGAATGCTGTGAGCAGACACAGGGTCAGAAACAGAGAGCCAAAATATAGCAGTGGAAACGAATCTGACTAGGAAACATGAGGTTGCGGGTTTGACCCCTGGCCTCGCTCAGTGGATTAAGGATCAGGTATTGCCGTGAGCTGTGGTGTAGGTTGCACACCCGACTCAGATCTGGCGTCATTGTGGCTGTGATGTAGGCTGGCAGTGACAGCTCCGATTGGACCCCTAGCCTGGGAACCTCCATATGCCGCAGGTGCAGCCCCAATAAGACAAAAGATGAAAGAAAAAAAAGAAAAGAAAAGAAAAGAGGAAGCTGAGAGAAGCAGAGAGAAGAATGAAGTGTGGGACAGGGCCACAGACAAACAAGGTTGTATGTAGGTCACAAGTCTTACGTGGTGCCCTTGGCCCAGTGGCACAGCACCTCATGTTGGGCTGGGCAGTGATAGAAAACTCGAAGATAACTGTATTTGATCATTTTGAATGTTTTCATAAGTCACTGCATGTGGTAGGCATGTTTGTAGGGACGCCAAATTAATTTAAGTACATTTCTCTTAACCAGGAGATTTTGTTGTTGAGCTGTAGGTGTTAGTTTGCAGGTCTGGTTTTTGAGACGCTCTTTATTTCCTCGAAGATGTTAATCTTCAGAAATTATTTTGGGAGGCAGTGTGGTACATGACAGAAAAGGCATGTGCTTTGGGGGCAGAAAGATGGGAATTCTAATTCAGCAGACACAGTCACAAACTGGGTGACACTGAACAGGTTATTGGATCTCTTGGGGCATTAGTTGTCTGTTCTATAAAATGGCAATGCTGATACTTAGCTTTGTGTGGATTAAATAAAACAAAACATATAAAATAAAATACAGTTGTGAGGCATTCCTCACAGTTCTTGGGATTTAACAGACACTGAATAAATGGCTACTGGTACTGTTGTTACTAGACTAGTCTAGAGCCTTGAATAGCTCCTTCTAAAATTATGGTTAGCAGATTATTAAACTTTTCCAAATTTTAAGTAAAAACTGAACTTTTTAAAAATAATACTTTAGCATAAACATTTAATTGTGTTTCCAACGGTTATATTAAAATGGGATAAATGATAAATACGAGTTTTATAGAAATGTTAACACTTGAGGAAAGTTCTTCTTTTTTCACATGTTTAAACTAATCCGGGTCTGATTTAGGCAGAATATGTTTTTTATACTGGCAATCTCCGATTTACATACACCTGTTTTCGGTGCACCCCCTAGATCCAGATGACTTGAAAACAGCAGGCCCAGAGAGACCACCTTCGGGTTGTAGAAACTCCCTGTCTCCTTGCTGTTATTTACTCCTGGTCCTCTTCATCTTCTCCATTATTTACTTAAATCTAAGACCCACGGACAGCAAGTCCATTCTTTTTCCACCCAAGAACCAATTAGAAGCAAGGTAGGAAATGACGAAAGCATGACAGTAAACCTGAGGGGCGGGGGCAGTTAATCCCTGTGCAGCTGCTCTTTGAGGGTTTTCACTGTATTGCAATGTGTTGTTTATGGATTACTAGACTGTAATTGGTAAATTCCATAAAATAATGAATTTATCATGTGCTTTGAAAGCACAGAGGAAGGAGCAACTATAGGAAGTAGGTTTGATATAGCTTTAAAGACAAAGTGATATTTAATCTGGATCTTGAGATTACAGAGGTAGAAAAGACAGTCAAGAGCATATGCAAAGAAAGGAATAGCAAATACTAGGTAAGCGGGTGCACGCGTACGTGCGTGTGCGTGCGTGTGTGTGTGTGTGTGTGCGTGTGTTTGTGTTTGAAGGTGGTGATGTAAGATCAAAATGGCTGGTTGGGATTGGACTGGGAATAGCTTTTAGTCCAAGCTACAGAATTAGCACTTTTTCTTTAAGATTCAAATGGCTTAAACAAATTCTTCCAATGGCAATGTGTGTATAAATCGTACAGAACAAAAAGAGAAGCGAGGAGACAGTTAAAAGCCTACTGCAAAATCCTCTGACTATTGATACGTCTCAGAGACCTCCCCATCTTTCCATAATAATACAAAGTAGAGGTGATCCTACAACAGAAATAAAACAACATTAACAATCAGCATCCTGTTTTGGTAACTTAGATTATCAGTGAATCAGGGTGAAATTCAGCCTTTGTTTATGCCCAAATTTCATTTAAGATCTAGAGCTGAAGATTCTGCTTGTTTAAAAGGCATTTTACTTTTAAAATAAGTACATTTCACTTTTAAATGGATTTTTCAGCTTACTCTATCAAAGATGTTATTCATCTAGACCTACAAAACTAGGACTCTGAAGCCAGCGCCAATGTGATTCTTACCATATGTTCAAGTTACTTAGAGCTCTTATCAGAAACTCCACGTCACCATGAAGGGGTTACAATTTGGACAAGGGGACATAACACGGGGTCCACAAAGCTGCTTATGGTCCTTAGGTCAAAAGAAGAATGACTACCTTGAAATTTCATAGAATCCACAAACAAAATCAGACTGTTTGCATTTATACATTCTTTGATTCCCCCCAAATAATTGCAATTGCCCCCTACTCCTTAATCACACTCACTCTATAGTTACAAAAAATTAACGACCAAAGTTTCATTTAACCATACCTTGCTTGCCCTCATATACCAAAACTAGCTTCAGTAACCCTGAGAAAATTCTCAAGAAATTCTTGCCAAGTGGAGCTGTGGTCGTGGCGCAGTGGTTAACGAATCTGACTAGGAACCATGAAGTTGCGGGTTCGGTCCCTGCCCTTGCTCAGTGGGTTAACGATCCGGCGTTGCCGTGAGCTGTGGTATAGGTTGCAGACGCAGCTCGGATCCCACGTTGCTGTGGCTCTGGCGTAGGCCAGTGGCTACAGCTCCGATTTGACCCCTAGCCTGGGAACCCCCATATGCCGTGGGAGCGGCCCAAAGAAATAGCAAAAAGACAAAAAAAAAAAAAAAGAAATTCTTGCCAAGTGAATTATTAAACAATAAAACAGACCCCTGAAATAGAGATAAATTTTATACTTTGATCTCTTTTGTGAATCACTGAAATGGACAGGCACATAGGACTTCTCATGGTTGGATATGTTCAATATTTTTCACATCTCTCTACTTAATGAGAAAACTGACAAAATTACTATCCACTTCTGTTCCAAATTATGGTTTTATGAAACTTTCATTTCATCATGGGTGAAATACCATGATAACAAAAAAAAGACTGTGTTTAAATGCCCCTTATACTACAGCAAACATCATTACCTTCTGATAAGTAAATTCCATTGAAGAAACAAGAACAACATAAAAAGTTGTTTACTTTCAAAACCCTATTCAACCCTTTCTTAAAGACAATAAAAATTCTGATCTCAACATACCTTACTAGCTCCTCCTGGAAGTTCTCTTCCTCCTTTGATCTTTTCCATCATCTTCAGTTCTACCATAGACGACAAAACCTCCGTATCCTAAAGACAAGATAGTAGTATGAAAGGACAATGGACTTGGACTCCAATCCAGAAGACCTTGGTTCAAATCTGGTCTTTGCCACATAATAGCGTTGTGACCTAAAGCCAAACAACCACTCTGGCCCAGTTTCCTTGGATAAAAATGAAGGTAAAAATAACCTACTTCCTAAGAGTGTGTGTATCTGGGTATTAACATGTGTATAATAAACATCTTGATGACTTCCAGTTACCTTAGGGGGAAAAGCTCAAACTTATTGCACAAAAGGAGTCTGGTTAACAAAAATTAAAAAGAAGATGGAAGAAGTAGATCCAAATGTTATGTAAATAGACTCCACCGCCCAAGACAAAGAATGTCACACCACATATTTTTTTAAATAATTACATCAAAAACAAAACTTACAAAAGAAATATCTAAAGAAAAAAGCCATGGAATGATTAAAAGTATAGAAAAATTAGATATTAAGCATGTACTAACCAAAAGAAATATGGTATAATCAAAACAATATCAGACAAAAATAAGCTTTAAGGGGAAATCATTACATTAATAAGGGGCTTTTACATATGAATAAAAGTTAATTCTCCAGAAAGATGTAAGAATTTTAAACCCATATGCACACAATACCTTCAAATATGTACGACCAAAAGTTTTAGAATGAAAAGAAAAAGCTGATAAATCAACCATCACAGTGAAATATTTTAACACACCTCAGAAATTTAGGGATCAAGCGAGCAAATATTAAGTCTATAGACTATTTGAAGAACAAATAACCCGTATATTAACATATATTTATAGAACATAGAGAATAAACATTATATTGAAGTACGTATGGACCATCTATAAAAACTGACCATTTAAGTCTCACTATATTTCAGAGAATCCTATCATAATCTGCATTCTCTGATCTCTATAATCAATGATAGAAAGATTTTTACAAAGCCCATGTATTTGGAAAGTTAAAAAATACACTTCTAAATAATTCATGGATCAATGCAGAAATCATCCTAAAAATTTAGAACAATAACAAAAACACTACATAATAATGTTTACTATTATACATAGTAAAATTTGCAAAATACTGTTAGGTTTTTATCTTTTTTATTTACGTCTTTTTGCCTTTTCTAGGGCTGCACCCACGGCATATGGAGGTTTCCAGGCCAGGGGTTGAATCAGAGCTATAGCCACTGGCCCACCCCACAGACACAGCAACACGGGATCCGAGCCACATCTGCAACCCACACCACAGCTCACAGCAATGCCGGATCCTTAACCCACTGAGCGAGGCCAGGGATCAAACCTGCAACCTCATGTTTCCTAGTCAGATTGGTTAACCACTGAGCCACGACGGGAACTCCCAAGCATACTGTTAGGTTTTTATGGCAGCTTTATTCACAGTTTGCCAAAACCTGGAAGCAACCAAGACATTCTTCAGCAGGTAAATGGACAAATAAACTGTGGTACATCCAGACAGTAGAATATGTTTTGGCACTAAAAAGAAATCAAGCCATTGAGAGACATGAAGGCGTCTTGAATGCGTATTACTAAATGGATGCAGCCAATCTGAAAAGGCTATATACGACATGATCCCAACTCTATGACATTCTGACAAAAGCAAAACTGTGGACACAGTAAAAAGATCCCTTGTTGCCAGGGGTGGCAAGGAGGGAAGTGTGGAGAGATGAAGGCAGATTAAAGAAGATTTTCGGGGCAGTGAAAAATACTGTGGTAATGGACACATGTATGTATTATACATTGGTTCAAACCCACAGAACGTTCACCCAAGAGTGAACCCTACTGGAACCTATGGACTTGGAGTGCTAGCGATGCGTCAATGTAGGTTTATCACGAATGTACTCATCTGGAGGCGGATGTTGACAATGTGCAGGGATGGGGAGGTAGGTAATATAGGGCAATCTCTGTATCTTTCTTTCAATTTTCCTGGGAACCTAAAAGCAATCTAGAAAAATAAAGGTTTCCTGCTGATGTTTTTTAAAAGTCATGGTTTCACTAATGGCATGAGACTGGATTTTTGTCACAGAAAGGAAAGTTGTCTCTCTTATCAAAATAGAGATGTGGTGAGAAGAATCAGTTGTATGAACTTGGATAAGCCACTTACTCTCTCTAATCCTCTGTTCTCTACTACTTAAAATGAGGGTAGTAAGTCATAAAATTTAATTACGTTCACACCTCATGCATTTTTCTTAGTTGGAGACTAGTAAAGTGAGCCAAATTCAATTAAATGAAGGTGAAGTTGTCGCCAGCATACACAAGACCACAGAGTCATCCAAACATCGTGTTGGGTTGGCCCTTTAGGTTCAGGGTCTTAAGGCAAGGTTCCTTGTACTCTGGGACACACGGTACACAAACACCTCTGGCTAGATTCGTTCTGTGTCAAGATCAGCCACTATCAAATGCCTCTGCATGTTCAGAAAAGCTGGTTCTCCGTAAAGAATCTTTCAGAACCTTGTAACCCAATCTTTGAAATCTGCCCACCCCCAGTGCTCAGTGCAAAAGCTCCATCCCCACCACCACTTCCTTAGGGGAGACCAGCTCATAGGAACTTCCAGACCAAATGAGAATCTAGCCTATCATTAAACATTTACAAGACAAAGAGTCTTCATGATCATATATGAACAAACAACAATAACAAAAAAGGGAGGGGAGAGGAACAGAATCAAAAAGAAAATACATGAGAAATATGGTTTACACATACACAGAAAAACCATTTGGGATTTAGTCACCTTCTGGGCTGCAAAGGCTATTTCTGAATTGAGTGCTTCCTCTGATGATTATCAGAGGCAGATAGTATGTCTTCTATTCTGCATATGCCAAGGGCAATGTCAGTACTCGAAAATAAGAAAGACAAATGATGATTAAAAACGTGAGGCTAACACTCCATGCAACCCTTTGCCAGCTTCTGCTTTTGAAAGTCTAAACCGCAGGCTGAACCATATGGTTCCACACACCTTGCTGACTAGTGGCTCCTCTCTTGGGAAATGACTCAATCAGGCATTTGTCTTTCTGGGGACAGCTGAGTTTTCTAAAAGGCCCTCTGTCCTCACAAGCCTACACACTTTTTGTTGAAGGGAAATCTTGTGAAAAGCAGAACATCCAAGAGTCATTAATAGTCACACTCATAAGCTTTCATACTTACCCACAACCTTCCAAGCAGGCCTCCCTGTGGTTATTGAATTTTTCCTCTTGCTGAGATTTCCCAGCATGCTCTGGGATTATCAAGCAAAGCTAAATATTAAGAGGAAAATCTTGAAAATCCTTCAGTGCCTGGGGAGGAATCAAATCAGACGTGCCTTCCACTCTGGCACCGACCAGCTGAGCTACAAACACTGACCCAGCCCACGCTGAGAAGACTCATCATAAACAGAAATCCATAATGTTGCTGGAATACAGTGTAGACTCAAAGTAGGGGAAATGAAGTATATAAAACAGTGGGAAAGTTTGCAGAAATAGCAGTTAATATTTATTTCAGGAGTTCATCTGGACATGGCAGTTCTGAAATGTTTTTCCCTCATCATATCTTTCTGCCCTCAAGGCTTTATATTGGATAAGATTCTGAGTTCCTTAATCACAGCAGCTCTGAACCATGTCTCAATTTGCAACTAAATGTAACTTTTGCCAAAGTGTGCGCTAGACTCAGAAATCAGTGGACATTAAAAATGAAAAAGAAAAGAAACAAAAGCTGGCCTAGAGACAAAAACATGGAAGCCCATATTCCTGGTCAAATGAATTTTATTATGCCACATTTTAGTGTCTTCTTTATGTATTCTACTTGGTTGCTCAGATTGTGAAAATTACAAAATAAAAATTAAGTGGCTGTGGAAGACCTGACTTGTCAGTTTTTCCACCTGGCATTTCTTTCTCTCACAGCATTAACTCTGACTCAAGGAGAGGATTCATGAAATATGGAAAGCCACCTGTCTCATCTAGTGAAATGGGAAGGGTAGTGGGCTGGAAGTAAGGGGCCTGGTTTCTAAACCCATGTCTGATACTTTATGCTCTGTGTCCTTCAGCAAGTCCCTGTAACTCCCTGGGCTTTACCTGTGTGTAAGCTTTTACATGAAATATCACTCTCAGTAAAAAAAGAAAAAAAAAAATCTATTAAGACTGTTGTTGTCCCCAAAGGAGAATCTCTGCACATGAGGGGCTTGTCTGCCAAATACCCAAGTCTGATTAATCTGAAGAAAAAAATAAAAAATAATAATTAAAAAATATATATATAAATAAATATGTATTTAAAGATACTGAAAAAGAATCTGAATAACTAGAGCCTGCCTAATAAAAATGGTGTTTATGAAAAGAGCTGCTAGTTCAGCTCAAAACTCAATCACACAAGCGCTGTTTATTGTACTTTTCTATGTAACAGAAGGACTTTATTTGTACTCCCCATATCATCTCATAGACTGTTAAAAAGACATGTACACCCAAGAATCAAGATTTAATAAAACTGGGAGACCCTGTCATGGCTCGGTGAACAGTAAAGTACCTGACTAGTATCCATGAGGATGCAGGTTCGATTCCTGTACGCGCTCAGTGGATTAAGGATCCTGGCATTGCCGTGAGCTGTGGTGAAGGTCGCAGAAGCGGCTCAGATCTGGCGTTGCTGTGGCTGTGGTATAGGCCAGCAGCTACAGCTCTGATTCGACCCTTAGCTTGGAAACCTCTGTATGCCATGGGTGCAGCCGTAAAAAAGACAAAAAAAAAATTAATAAAATTAATAATTCTGCTGCTTCGTCAAGGTCATTCCTAAGTGAAACTCTTTTTGTTTTGTTTTCTGCCAGTGCATGCCGATGAAGACTAAAACCTCTACTCCTGCAGTTGGAGGTTCTGTCTTGATTTGTGCTAAGACGTCAGCAGTTTTTCCTACTACTGCTTTTGTACTATCACTGTAAATGTCAACACAGTGAAAAAAGCAAAACTGAGAATACTTTTGACCCCACAGACTCCCTGGAAGAGTCTCAGGGATCACCAGGCATTCAGAAACAATGCTTTGATAATCACTGTGTTAGTATGCGAACATACAGATGGGCTGGTAACACGGGTGGCTTCTGGAGAGAGGGCAGAAACAAGAGAGAACAAAGGGACATTTATTTTATAAAATACAAAGTTTCATCAGACATGAAATAACTAGTCATCTAGCTCTATAGCATAGATATTATGTGTTTTTCCCTTGGTATTATAATCAATTTTGTTTAAAATTAGAGTATACTAGGAGTTCCCATCGTGGCGCAGGGGAAACGAATCTGAGTGGGAACCATGAGGTTGCGGGTTTGATCCCTGGCCTCACTCAGTGGGTTAAGGATCTGGCATTGTTGTGAGCTGTGGTGTAGGTCGCAGACATGGCTCGGATCCTGTGTTGCTGTGGCTGTGGTGTAGGTCGGCAGCTGCAGCTCCCTAGCCTGGGAACCTTCATGTGCTGCAGGTGCAGCCCTAAAAAAAATAAAAAAATAAAAAAAATTCAAATAAATAAATGAAATTAGAGTATACTAGCTAATAAAAGTATATTGACCAAAGTATTAGTTTCTAGGGGCTGATGTAACAAATGACCACTTCCGCTAATTTCAAAACAACAGCAATGTATTCTCTCACAGTGCTAGAGTCTAGAAGTCTGAAATCAAGGTGCAAGCAGAGCCACGTATCCTCTGCAAGCTCTAGAGAAAGGTTCTTCCTTGCCTCTTCCCGGCTTCTGGCAGCTCCCAACACCCCTGGGGTCCAGGCTTTCAGAGAATCAAGACAGAACCTCCAACTGCAGTAGTAGAGGTTTTATTCTTCAGTCCCATCTCTGCCTCCATCTACACATCATGCTCTCTCTGTGTGCCTGTCTGTGCATCACCTTCTCTCATAAGAACACCAATCATTAGACTTGAGGCCCACCCTAACCCAATATGACTATGTCTTCATCTTAACTTGACTGCATTTGCAAAGTCTCTGTTTCCAAATAAAATCACATCCCTAGATACCGGGGCTTAGGACTTGAGCATAATTTGGGGGGAGACACACAACTGTGTTCCTTAAACCCACGATATTACATAATGATAATGAACAAACAACAATTCATGCTCCTCATGTGCTTATGATCTGCAAAGAGTTGGAAATAATGAGCAACAAATTTTTTGAGACAGGTTGATTGAGATAAAATTAATAGGCATAAATTGCATATATTTACAGTGTACAATTTGATAAGTTTGGATATATGAATATAGTTGTCCCTCCGTATCTGCAGAAGATTGGTACCTCCATGGATACCAAAATCCAGGGATGCTCAATTCCCTTATATAAAGTGGGGTAGTATTTGTATATAACCTCTCTTGTGTACCTTAAATTATCTCTATATTATGTGTAATACCTAATATAGTATAAATGCTATGTAAATAATTTTAAATACAATAAAGCACTATTTAAATAATTGCTAAAGGGTCAAAAATTCAAGTTTTGCTGTTTGGTACATTCTTGAATTTTTTTTCCTGAATATTTTTGATCTGCTGTTGGCTAAATTTACTAATATAGAATCTGCAGATATGGAGGAAGACTCTACACCCATGAAACTATTTTCATAATCAAATAAACATATCCATCACCCCCAAATTTTCCACATGCTCCCTTGTAATGTGTCTTTCTTGCCCCTTTCCACCCTCACTCATATATCCAGGCAACCATGGATCTGCTTTCTGTCACTATGACTAGTCCACAGGTTTTAGAATTTATATAATGGAATTATACAATATGGACTCTTTCTTGTCTAGCTTCTTTTGCTGAGTATAATTATTTTATGATTCATCCATGCTGTCACATGTATCAGTGACTCCTTCCTTTTAAGTGTTAAATAGTATTCCATTGTATAGATGTACCACAATTTGTGTATCTATTAGCGGTAATATGTGTTGTTTCCAGATTTGACTATTACAAAGAAAGGAAGAACTTTTAAATCTTCCAAATGCAAGGAACTCACGTTCATAATATGCTGTACCTTTTATTTGCTCATGAACCTAACAAAATATGTGTGCTATAAAACTATGCTCTTGTGGTTTCTAAGAAGACTGGATTCCACTGGTATAAATTATGGGCAGCCTTTTGGAAAAAAAGCTACATGACAAATTGAGAACGAAAAAAATAATTATTTTCTACTCATTAATCCCATTCTTAGGAATTTAGCCTAGAGAATTAATCAAAAAAAAAAGAAAAGGTAGGCTGGTGATGACATTTTCTACAGATCTCTCTAGTAAGACTTTGGAAGCAATCTAAATTTATGATAAGGACAGAAACAACATGACAGAGTGCTTCAGATAAAATGTCAGCTCAAAAAAGCATAATATGACATTATGTCTAGGTTATGACTACAATGATATACAACTCAGATACATTTGTGGATGAAGGAACTCAAATATCAATGTGTTATAGTTACGGAATTATGAATGAGATTTCTTTTATCGTTTTGTTTCGTCATAAAATTATATAATAATAAACATCTAAAGGAAACAGCTGATGGCTCTCTAAAGTCACTAAACCCATAGGCTTCTTCTTAATGATATGCAAAAGCTGTTTGTATCCATCTGACCCATCCTTTATCATCCATGAGATAAATTATGGTGTTGTCAGAGGCCCAGTCTGAACTACCCCATGCATAGAGCTACACTTTAAACAGACCCTAGAGGCTGGTATCAGAAAGTCTTCTTGCTCCCGCTGTGGTGCAATGGGTTAATGATTCAGCTTGTCTCTGTGGGTGCACCAGTTTGATCCCCAGCCTGGCAAAGTGGTTTAAGGATCTGGTGTTGCTGCAGCTGTAGGTCGTGGCTCTAGTTCAGATTCATCCCTGGCCCAAGAACTTCCACATGCCATGGAGGCGGCTGAAAAAAGAAGTTGTCTCTACTCTGGGAATCTTCTTTCAACTCAAAAGTATAGACATATAAGTGAAGGTTTCTCAAAAAAACTAAAAATAGAGCTACCATATAACCCAACAATTTCACTCCTGGTTATATACCTGAAAAAAAAAAACAGTAATTCAAAAAGATACATGCAGTCCCAATGCTCATAGAAGCATTATTTACAATTGCCAAAGTATGGAAGCAAACCAAATGTCTATCAGCAGATGAATGGATAAAGAAGATGTGATATATGGAATAGAATATTACTCAGCCTTTAAAAAAGAATGAAATTTTGCCATTTTCAGAAACATGGATGGAGTTGGAGGGCATTGTGCTAAGTGAAATAAGTCAGACAGAGAAAGATAAATATTGTACTATATCGCTTATATATAAAATCTAAAAAATACAACAAATTAATGAATAAAACAAAAAAGAAGTAGACTCATAGATAGAACAAACTAGTGGTTACCAGCAGGGAAGGGCAAGATAGGGGTAGGGGGGAAAAGGGGTTATTATGGGATCATATGAAATCCTATGTGTGAAAACCTTGAAGAGTATAAAGGACTGTAGAATTTAAAGAATGTTTCATTCAATAAAAATAAAATTTAAAAAGTATATAGGTATAAATTAAAAAAATGGAAAATATCAAGTTTTGATGAAGTCTCACACATCAGGGGTGTTTGACTTGGTCCAACCACTTTGGAAAACAATTTGGTATTATCTAACAAAGCAAAGCATACTGTATGAACTCTACCCATAAATTCCCCTTCTAGGGGTAGACGCAACAGCAATGCACATGTATGTTCAGCAAAAGCATGTACTAGAATATTGACAGCAACATTATTTTAATAGCCCTCAACTGGAAACTACCCAAATGCTCATCAGTAGAAGATAGATACATAAACTGTAGTAGAGACACATAATAGAGTCCCATACAACAATTAGAATGAATGATCTAAAATTACAAATATTCATATGGTTGAATCTCACAAATGTTGAGAGAACTAAGCCAGATGCAAAAGAGTTTATGCTGTCCTATTCCATTTACATAAATACCAAACCAGGCAAAAGTAATCTATACTTTTAGGGATCAGGATAATAGCTGTCCTTGGAAGTAGAAAGGGAGATATTGAAAGGAACATAACAAGGTTTCTGGTGTGCTCATAATGAACTATTTATTGACCTGAAAGCTAATGACATGAGTGTGTTCAGTCTGTATAATTTGATAAGCTATAACTTATGTGTGTTTTTCTGTTATGTATATTATACTACAATAAAAGTTTTTTGTAAAGTCGATAAGCATTAGCAAAAGCTTTAAGAGTGTTACCAAGAGCCTTCTTTTTATGTAGATACTGAAAAGAGGGCCAGTTGGCAGAGTTAGCACAGTGCTGTGAATTTACAATGAACTAGAAAGTCAGGGTTATATAGCATGGTGCATCTGGGGAACTTTGTAACCAGCCAGGAATGGTTATTGCTAGTCACAGAGCCGAAAGCTCTCAATAAATTTTGTTTCCTCCATTGCACACTGTCTGATGATTGGCAAAGAAATAAAATATAGATTCAAGAAAGCCAGAATGCCCTCTGCAAGAATAAAATGCACTGCCAATATGGCACACAGCTGCACTTCCATCCAAAGTTG
This sequence comes from Sus scrofa, assembly GCF_054392235.1. Classification (NCBI taxonomy): domain Eukaryota; kingdom Metazoa; phylum Chordata; class Mammalia; order Artiodactyla; family Suidae; genus Sus; species Sus scrofa. Next base: position 24,713,230 of record NC_139393.1, on the reverse strand, counting down.
TATGAAGCTGACGAGAGGTCCAAGCTGCTTCATGACTTGGAGAGCTAGTGTGCATCCCTTTGCCAGAAGCGCAGTTAGAAAAAAAACAAACAGAAAATATGTTTCCACTAAGATCCCTGAGGGAAGGAAGAAAAATTCTTCTCCCACCAAGGGAGGAAAGGAGAAAAGGCTATCGGCTTCTCATCTTATTAAAAATCAGCTCCAGGAAGCAGCAGAGAAATTCTCTATTTACCTGAAGAAGTGTAATTCTCCTTCAGTCCTCACACAATGCCAAGAACTGTTTGGTTATCAGAGTTTCTACGAAGAATTTCAGCTCTCCTAGTATTGGTTTTCAATCTTATAATTTCTATTAATAACGCAAGGACAGTAGCAAGTTTCTTGAACAGTTTTCGCATGTCTTCTATATAAGACTTCTGGATGGCTTTGCATTTGAAAGGCAGAACCTGGCAAAACTGAAGGAAAAGTGAATGCCAGCAATGGAGAATGGTTAAATATATCATGGTACATCATGCACTATTATAGAGCCAAAGCCATTAAAAAAAAGAGTAAATTAACTTCCAGAACAAAGATCATGGCCTCTAAATATCATTTCCCACTAAAAGGGAGTATTTCCTTGGAGAAATGACTCAACTGAGAACTGGTGTAGAAAATGCACTAAGTCTCATACCTCTTATTTGTCAGAAAGCACTGAATATACCAGGAATTACTGGGGTTTTATTAAAAGAAGACAAAAGGAGAAAATCTGAGAAGCCTTCATTGGCCAAGGATGGAAATATTTGGACACTGAATAGAATAATAGTTTCGATAAACTAATACATAGGTATGAAAATCTGTGAGTCCTAAAATGTAACTGACCACCACTGGGGGATGTTAAAGCACCAACTCATTTTTGAGAAAACTGACAAATAAAAGGAAAGAATCAAGCCTTTATTCTTCCTCTCCTATATAAACGGCTTTTCAGGATTACCAATGACTGACAAGGGAGAGTTCTTCATAACAAATAAAGGCAGAAAAATATTAATAGATTTAGAAATCATTTTGCAACTCTGAGTAAAATAATGGATGTAACTAATGTTCAATTGTGAATGCAAAAACCACTGGGAAAGGCTAATGGGGAAGTTTATATTGGGGGAAAGAAACTGAACTCACCCAAACACATTGATCAATTTCAGTGTCACTTAAAATGGACCAACCCACATTCTATTCTTCTCCATGTCCAGGCAAGAGGAAGCATGCAGCACCAGCTATTAAGTATTCTTGCTAAAAGAACTGAACTTGAATTAGTCTATTCTCTATACTCAACTAAGTACATAAAGGAAATACAGGGTAGAAGAATGTGTTAAATAACACCATAAGGATACAATAAGCCAAATCTAAAAAGTGGGAAATTCTACAAGGAAGATAAACTGGTTTCTTCAATAACTGGGGCATTAAAGATGGAAGGGAGGGGAAACTATAGTAAATTTAAAAGAGATTCATAAGACATATCAGGAAAATGCAATGTCTAGCTTTTAATCCTCATTTAAATAAGCCAACCATAAAAAAAAAAAAACTTTTTGGAAGCAATCAGGGATTTGAACATAAACTAAATAGCAGATGATTTTAAAGAACTATTATAAACTTTAAGTGATAATGGTATTATGGTTATTTTTAAAAAACATTCCTATTGGTGATAAAACTAAAGTGTTTACTGGATAAAATAACTAACAAAGTCTAGTTTTGCTTAAAAATGTTCCAGCAAAACATAAACGAAAAAAATCTTTAAGTAGATGGAATAGATGAAATAAGATTAACAAAATGCCAGCAGTTGTTGAAGCCAGCTGATGGACAATGGAGATTCATCATATTATTTTCTCCACCTTCCATATATGTCTTAAATTTTCCAATTTTAATTTAAAAATAATGAAAGAATAAACTAGAGCTCTGACAGCTGAGCTGAAGCATTCTATGATTTCTTTTTAAGGAAAAAAAAAGTAAGATGATATAAAGTGAATATAAAAATAATAATATGAGGGAGTTCCCGTCGTGGCAGAGTGGAAACGAATTCGACTAAGAACCATGAGGTTGAGGGCTTGATCCCTGGCCTCACTCAGTGGGTTAAGGATCTGGTGTTGCCGTGAGCTGTGGTGTAGGTCTCAGACGCAGCCTGGATCTGGTGTTGCTGTGGCTGTAGCACAGGCCGGCAGTTACAGCACCAATTCAACCCCTAACTTGGGAACCTCCATATGCCGCAGGTGCGGCCCTAAAAAAAGGATAAAAAGACAATTAATTAATTGATTAATATGAACTGGAATTATTTATTTAACACAATGACCTGTTTTTATAAAACATATGTATATGTACATATACACGCGTTTACACATGACTTTATAAACTGAGCACTGAGAATTATTTGGAAAGGCACATGCTAAGATCATACACATGGACCAGCTGGGAGTGGAGGCCAATACTGGTCAAGAAAGAACAGGTAAGGTGCAAACAAATAAAAAATATTTCACTTAAAAAAAAAAAGACATTATACGGAGTTCCCGTCATGGCTCAGTGGTTGGCGAACCCGACTAGTAACCATGAGGTTACAGGTTCAATCCTTGGCCTTGCTCAGTCGGTTAAGGATCTGGTGTTGCTGTGGCTGTGGGGTAGGCCGGCAGCTATAGCTCCGATTAGACCTAGCCTGGGAACCTCCATGTACCATGGGTGCAGCCCTAAAAAGCCAAAAAAAAAAAAGGCCTATGATATGACCCTATATATGGATTTATATGAAATGACACAAATGCATGTATTTATATGTGTAAAAAGAAGATTGTTTTTAACTATTAAAAATATATGCATTTGCAAAAAATGAAAAAAAAATACACTCAAGCAGATAATAACAGGAGACCATCCAACCAAAAAAAAAAAAAAAAAAAAAAAAAAAGAAAGGAAGAATGGAGAACCATAGAATCAACTGGAACACGAGGTTCAAATGGCAATAAATAATCATCTATCAATTATCACCTTAAATGTCAATGGGCTGAATGCCCCAATCAAAAGACATAGAGTGGCTGAGTGGATAAAAAGGCAAAAACCTTCAATACGCTGCCTACAAGAAACTCACCTTAGGACAAAAGATACATATAGATTGAAAGTGAAAGGGTGGGGAAAAATATTTCACGCCAATAGACATGACAGAAAAGCAGGAGTCGCAACGCTCATATCAGACAAAATAGACTTTAAAACAAAAGACATAAAGAAAGACAAAGAAGGACACTATTTAAGGGATCCATCCAAGGAGAGGATGTTACTATCATCAACATATATGCCCCAAAGACAGGAGCACCCAGACACATACAACAAATATTAACAGACATAAAGGGAGATATTGAAGAGAATACAATCATAGTAGGAGACCTAAATACCCCCCTCACATCAATGGACAGATCCTCTAGACAGAAAACCAATAAAGCAACAGAGATCCTAAAGGAAACAATAGAAAAGTTAGACTTCATTGATATCTTCAGGACACTACATCCAAAAAAAGCAGAATACACATTCTTCTCAAATGCTCATGGAACATTCTCAAGAATCGACCACATATTGGGACACAAAGTGAATCTCAATAAATTTAGGAGCGTAGAAATTATCTCAAGTATCTTCTCTGACCACAATGCCATGAAATTAGAAATCAACCATGGGAAAAGCAAAGAGAAAAAACCTACTCCATGGAGACTAAACAACATGCTACTAAAAAACCAATGGGTCAATGAGGAAATCAAGAAGGAAATTAAAAACTACCTTGAAACAAATGATAATGAAGACACAACCTCTCAAAATCTATGGGATGCTGCGAAAGCAGTGCTCAGAGGGAAATTTATAGCAATACAGGCCTTTCTCAAAAAAGAAGAAAGATCCCAAATTGACAACTTAACCCTCCACCTAAACGAATTAGAAAAAGAACAAAAAAGTCCTAAAGTCAGCAGAAGGAAGGAAATTATAAAGATCAAAGAAGAAATCAATAAAATAGAGATTCAAAAAACAATAGAGAAAATTAATAAAACCAAGAGCTGGTTCTTTGAAAAGGTGAACAAAATTGACAAACCCCTGGCCAGACTCACTAAGAAGAGGAGAGAAAGAACCCAAATAACCAAAATTATAAATGAAAAAGGAGAAATCACAACAGATACAGCAGAAATACAAAAAACCATAAGAGAATACTATGAACAACTATACGGCAACAAGTTTGACAATCTGGAAGAAATGGACAATTTTCTAGAATCTTACAGCCTGCCAAAACTGAATCAAGCAGAAACAGACCAACTGAACAGACCCATCACTAGAAATGAAATTGAAGAGGTCATAAAATCACTCCCTACAAATAAAAGTCCAGGACCAGATGGCTTCACAGGTGAATTCTATCAAACATATAAAGAGGAATTGGTGCCCATCCTCCTTAAACTCTTTCAAAAGGTTGAAGAAGAAGGAATACTCCCAAAGACATTCTATGAGGCCACCATCACCCTCATTCCAAAACCAGACAGAGATACCACCAAAAAAGAAAACTATCGCCCAATATCATTGATGAATATAGATGCAAAAATTCTCAACAAAATCTTAGCCAACCGAATCCAACAACATACCAAAAAAATTATACACCATGACCAGGTTGGGTTCATCCCACGTTCACAAGGATGGTTCAACATACGCAAATCAATCGGCATCATACACCACATTAACAAAAAAAAAAAAGTCAAAAATCATATGATCATCTCAATAGACGCAGAAAAAGCATTTGACAAAGTTCAACATCCATTCATGATCAAGACCCTCACCAAAGTGGGTATAGAGGGAACATTCCTGAATATAATCAAAGCCATTTATGATAAACTCACAGCAAATATAATCCTCAATGGGGAAAAATTGAAAGCCTTCTCACTCAAATCTGGAACAAGACAGGGATGCCCACTCTCACCACTGCTCTTCAACATAGTTTTGGAAGTCTTAGCCACAGCAATTAGGCAAACATAAGAAATAAAAGGCATCCATATAGGAAGAGAAGAGATCAAACTGTCACTGTATGCAGATGATATGATACTATACCTAGAAAACCCTAAGGACTCAACCCCAAAACTCCTTGAACTGATTAATAAATTCAGCAAAGTAGCAGGATATAAGATTAACATTCAGAAGTCAGTGGCATTTCTGTATACCAGCAATGAAACATTAGAAAAGGAACACAAAAATACGATACCTTTTAAAATTGTACCTCACAAAATCAAATACCTCGGAATACATCTGACCAAGGAGGTAAAGGACCTATATGCCGAGAACTATAAAACTTTAATCAAAGAAATCAAAGAAGATGTAAAGAAATGGAAAGATATTCCATGTTCCTGGATTGGAAAAATCAATATTGTGAAAATGGCCATCCTACCCAAAGCAATCTACAGATTCAATGCAATCCCTATCAAATTACCCATGACATTGTTCACAGAACTAGAACAAACAATCCAAACATTTATATGGAACAACAAAAGACCCAGAATCGCCAAAGCAATCCTGAGAAACAAAAACCAAGCAGGAGGCATAACTCTCCCAGACTTCAAGAAATACTACAAAGCCACAGTCATCAAAACAGTGTGGTACTGGTATCAAAACAGACAGACAGACCAATGGAACAGAATAGAGAATCCGGAAATTAACCCTGACACCTATGGTCAATTAATCATTGACAAAGGAGGCAAGAACATAAAATGGGAAAAAGAAAGTCTATTCAGCAAGCATTGCTGGGAAACCTGGACAGCTGCATGCAAAGCAATGAAACTAGAACACACCCTCACACCATGCACAAAAATAAACTCCGAATGGCTGAAAGACTTAAATATACGACAGGACACCATCAAACTCCTAGAAGAAAACATAGGCAAAACACTCTCTGACATCAACATTATGAATATTTTCTCAGGTCAGTTTCCCAAAGCAATAGAAATAAGAGCAAAAATAAACCCATGGGACCTCATCAAACTGAAAAGCTTTTGCACAGCAAAGGAAACCAAAAAGAAAACAAAAAGACAACTTACAGAATGGGAGAAAATAGTTTCAAATGATGCAATCGACAAGGGCTTAATCTCTAGAATATATAAGCAACTTATACAACCCAACAGCAAAAAAACCAATCAATCAATGGAAAAATGGGCAAAAGACCTGAAGAGACATTTCTCCAAAGAAGATATACAGATGGCCAACAAACACATGAAAAAATGCTCAACATCGCTGATTATAAGAGAAATGCAAATCAAAACTACCATGAGATACCACCTCACACCAGTCAGAATGGCCATCATTAATAAATCCACAAATAACAAGTGCTGGAGGGGCTGTGGAGAAAAGGGAACCCTCCTGCACTGCTGGTGGGAATGTAAACTGGTACAGCCACTATGGAGAACAGTTTGGAGATACCTTAGAAATCTATACATAGAACTTCCATATGACCCCACAATCCCACTCTTGGGCATCTATCCGGACAAAACTCTACTTAAAAGAGACACGTGCACCTGCATGTTCATTGCAGCACTATTCACAATAGCCAGGACATGGAAACAATCCAAATGTCCATCAACAGATGATTGGATTCGGAAGACGTGGTATATATACACAATGGAATACTACTCAGCCATAAAAAAGGGTGACATAATGCCATTTGCAGCAACATGGATGGAACTAGAGAATCTCATCCTGAGTGAAATGAGCCAGAAAGACAAAGGCAAATACCATATGATATCACTTATAACTGGAATCTAATATCCAGCACAAATGAACATCTCCTCAGAAGAGAAAATCATGGACTTGGAGAAGAGACTTGTGGCTGCCTGATGGGAGGGGGAGGGAGTGGGAGGGATCGGGAGCTTGGGCTTATCAGACACAACTTAGAATAGATTTATAAGGAGATCCTGCTGAATAGCATTGAGAACTATGTCTAGATACTCATGTTGCAACAGAAGAAAGGGTGGGGGCAAAACTGTAATTGTAATGTATACATGTAAGGATAACCTGACCCCCTTGCTGTACAGTGGGAAAAAAAAAATTCTTGGTAACAGAGAAAAAAAAATATATAGCAAAATCTGTTCACATTTCTGAAATTCAGCTGTTTTCCTGGCACTAAAGCCCTGGCAGCTGCAACAAACCTCCACAAGTCTACATGTAAACAACGAAGCAAGCATAAACCAGGAGCTCATAGTAACAAGGTGCAAAGAGCTGAGGTGAGGCAAATAGAGATGAGGTGTGGCCAGCTCTTTGGGAGGGGGGCTGGCTGAAAAATCAATGCTTCAAAAATGCACTGAAACACTCAACACTGGTGTAGTCATGGATGTCAAGGAAACAAAATGACATGTCAGCTGAGCATACAAAAGAGAATAAATATCTTCTTCAGAGCCCAAGTGTCAGGTAAAATCTGCACTAGCACCAGACTGTCATGGAGCAGAGGAACAGCACTGACCCAGGAATCAGAGGTCTGTGGTTTACTTACTTATTTTCTTTTTTTTTTTTTGCTATTTTAAGGCCACATCTCTGCATGTGGAGGTTCCCAGGTTAGGGGTCAAATCGTAGCTATAGCTACCAGCCTACACCACAGCCACAGCAACACCAAATCCCCAACCCACCAAGCGAGGCCAGGGATAGAACTCACAACCTCATGGATACCAGTCAGGTTTGTTAACCACTGAGCCACGATGGGAACTCCTGGTCTGTGGTTTATGCCTTACCTTGGCTTGCCCATATACCATCTACATGGCCTTAAAAAAGAAAGTTGACCTCTTGGCCTCAATTTCTACACATTTTAATATGGCCATAAAAATAACACCTGATCACTTGCGATGATCAGGTAAGATAAAATACATCTACTTTTCAAAGTGCTTTAAAAACCGCTTTAAAGAATACTGCACATACAAAAATGATTACTGACCACCCTATACATACACATGCACACATGCACACCTTTCTATTCAATATATATTCATATACAGAAATACATACCATTCACAGAGAGAAATGGTGTATATACATAAGTATACAGCTCTCCTCCCAAATTATAGATGAGAAAAACCAAGGCTTAAGGGCATTAAAAAGCTAATGATTGCATAGTAATCCATTACAATGCTTTTGTGATCTAGCAGAGATAGAGATTTTTAAAACAGTCTTATCCACAGCTGCTAAACATTATTTCTGACCTAGAGACAGGTCTATCATCCTTGACCTGGAAAACTTCTAAAACCAGGTCCTATGGGCTGAATTATGTCCCACCCACATTCATGTGTTGAAGCCCTAACATCCAATGGGCTGGTATTTGGAGATGGAGCCTTTGGGAGGTAATAAGTTTAGACAGGCCATGAGCCCTCATGATGGGATTAGTGCCCTTAACAGAGGAGACACTGGAGAGCTTGCTCTCTGTCTCCTATGATGTTTAACCCACCCAGCCTACAGTATTTCTGTTACAGCCACCTAGGCACCAGGTCAGGAGCCTCTACATAATGTCTTCACAATACCCTAACCTTCTACATTGTAATACTCATCCTATTGTATTGTTAGTGCCCCTTCTGGCTGTGTGAACTTGACTCCTTAAAACTTCCCTGTGTCTCTGATTCCTTTTCCCTAAAATGGGATAATAATGGAACCTATCTCATGGGACTTGCCCACATTTTCGTGTAATGATAAAGTGATTTAACACACTACCTCACCTAGAATAGTATCTGGCATGTAGTAAACATTAATAAGCATGAGAAGTTGTTTTGGTAGCTGTGGGGTTTGTTGTCATGTGACTACCTGGACTAAATTATAAACTCCCTAAGGCAACTTGAATGCCCCCAAGAATAAATACAGTGACATGGCCCAAAAATAAATATTTGGTAAATGAACCACTAGATGATGAGAAAGGAGAGAGGGATTGGGCAAGATGGGAAATACTTTCTGGAAGTACATATTGCATCTATAAATAGAAACAAAAGCAATTTCTCAGAGATTTTAAGCAGAAATTTATAAGTTGCAATTTAATTGATTCAACACACAGCCAAAAAGATGAGGAAAGAATACTATAATATTCTTGGAACAACTGTCTTGTGCATAATAAAATATCCACCATAGAATTGTCGGGGGTGTGCTCCATCCTAAAACCCATTAAAGCTGCTGGAAAAAACATTGTATGGGTTTTGGTATTTCATTTAATTTTAATAAAATATTTTACTGGAGGAAAGTTTGGGAGTGTAATAGCAATGACGTATGTCTACTGCTTTAGGAGACATTTCATTTCATTTCTGGACACCTGTGGAGATGAATATACTAAGCCCAGTGCCTGGGAATTTTGGTTTCTGGTTGTCCAAAAATGAAATGTCATGTACAAAAACTTATTTTTTATTGTTTAATATCTAACTGTCTGCCCAGCAAATCAGAATGACAAAAACAATAGCTATTTCAGGACAGGGCACCACATGCATTATAGAAAAATGCATCTCATTTGGAACTTCAGTCCTATTCTTAACAAAAGAGCTACGAAAATGTGAACTTTAAAATATTCCTTATTAGTTTCTGAACAAAGGTGACTATGATCCTTTAATCTGGTTTTGACGGAAATCATAAAACAAAGGTATGGATATACTGCACAGTTGCAGCCACACCATCTGCATAAACAATCCACATCTCTAGGCAAACCCGTTATGGCCTAAATAAGTCTAGAAGACAATGAGAGCAGTAAGTTGGATTTAAAAGAAGATGTTGTTCTGTAGCTCAAGGAAATCAGAGCAGACAGAGAGGCTGTTCATTCTATTACCAGGACCACAGTTGACAATTTTTCAACCTTTCTCAAAATAACAGAGTGTAAGTTCCACCTTGGCCTAAATTGTCTGAAGAAATTTAGTATTGCCCTGCTCCCCAAAAGTCCAAATAAGTTGCTCAATTGGACAATTTAGTCTCCCCAAAATAAGGAGAGAAGAAAATCCTTTTCTGGTCCACTCTTGGCTACCGATAAGATGAAGCTTCTCAGAGGTTTCTAACATAACTGGGTGTGTTGGAGCAAACCATCCCTGTCAGAACCTCCCACACCAATTCCTATGGAATAGGAGGAAAGAATCAATATTCATGAACTCCTTCTCTACATTTGTTTGGGAAGGTTTGGTCATGGTGGAGAGAGAGTCAACAAAGTTTATTCTTCTCCTTTGGAAATTCACAGTGACCGTCACTGGAGATTCCATGCATCAAACTTCCCAAATGACAGAGCAAGAGGTAAGAAGCTAATTAAATAAAGTTTGGAACATGCTTCTTAATTCCTCATGAAAAGGCCCTCCCTCATTTTGTGTATCTTTGCTCAGTGTCATTACCTTGCAACTCTGACTCTGCCACATTGGTGACTGCTTCGAAAGATGCACTACTGTCTTTTTCCTAAGGACTCTACACTCTTTCCCTGCATACCACCATCTAGCCATATGGCTTTAAATATTATCTGCATGCTGATAATACCCATCCCTGTCTTCTGCTCGAGTTCCAGACTTTCATAGGCAATGACCCACTTGGTGCGTCCATTAGGAGGAAGAACAGAAATCACAAACATAAGCCTTTTAAAAACAGAACTCCTGATTTTTCATCCCATACCTATTTCTCTCACAGGCATCTGCTCACTTGCTCAATCCCCAGACCTAGGATACATCCACGATTATTTCTTTCCTTCTCTATCAGCAACCCCTATCAGACTGGCCTCCAAAATAAATAACGAACAAGTAAAAACTTAAATGAATTTTAATCAACATAGTAATTAGTGTCATGCAAACTATGGTTGATATGAGAGGAAGGAGTGGGGTCCTACTTTCATAGGGTTGTCAGGGAAAGCCTTTTTAGGAAGGCTGGATGTCCAGATGGAGATGTCCATTCCTTGTAGAAGCAACAATGACTCAAGGGAAAAAAATACAGCTACATTGAATGAAGGAGGAAGTATCAGGAGCTCTGGCTGCAAAGGGAGATGTGAGCCAACTCACATAGGACATTTTAAGCCAAAATAAGGAGTTTGGAGTCTATTTATCCAGGTGCAATAGCAAGTCATCAGCAGGAAGAGACAAGATCTAAGTTATTTTTAGATCACTGAAGATCCTTAAGCAACATGGACTGAACTCATTTCCACTACCATTACTACTACACACAGATACTACTGATCCAACTAAAAAACACATAAGGATGCTGGGTAAAAGCATAGAGCAATAATAGAGAATCCATAATCAACTCTGAAGAAAGAAGGAGGGAGGGGAGGAGAGAAAGAAGGAAAGAAGAAGAGAGTAAGGAAGAAGAAAAAACTTTAAGAAATCAAGATAAAAACAGAACTCAAAACCTGAGTGCTAAATCTAACAACTGTTGAGAGAGAAGCTCAAGATGGCATGAGTATCAATATCAGCCCTGGATGCTAAGGTTGAGGGCTTTACTGTGCATATAAGAAAAGGAGATATGGCCCAGGGACAGTGTGAGACAGGAACCTGAAAATAAGAATCCTGAATGGAACAAAGTTCCTGAAAGGATCTCCATCTGGATAAAGAGGACTAGAAAAACTCTACCATCAGCTCAAGGAAGGGAAAACAAAGCTTGTAAATTTCTGAGAATCTGAATGGGAAAAAATAAATCTTTCTTAAAATTGAAATCCAACACCAGAAATGGCATCAGAAATTACAATGCCCAGGGAATATAATAAACTCAATCCAAGAGGATATCATAAAAATTCTCTATTACTGTGCACCCCTGAAGCCCAAGCAAAAGCAAATGCAAAATTGAGCCACAAAGGAGTGCATGACTTACGTGGCAAACAGCCCCAGTTTAACAGGAGCTCACAATAAAAAATTACAAACTACACAAGAAATTAAACCATTTGAAGGAAAATAGCAGACACATATGCCCTAGAGGAGTCAACAAAATCTAAAAGAAATGATAAGAATGGAAACTAAAATGAAAGAGCTGGACACTAGGAAAAAAGAAGAGACAAGTTGAGAACAAAACCAACACACATATTGCTTTAAACATTAAGAAAAAATTGCTTATTCCAAAACAATCTTAAGAAAGAAGAACAAGGCTGAAAGCCTCACATTTCCTGACTTCAGAACATAGTCCAAGGCTATAGCAGTCAAAACAGTATGGTTCATGGCATAAAGACAGACATACAAATCAATGGAATAGAACAACTCAGGAGTTCCTGTCATGACACAGTGGTTAACGAATCTGACTAGGAACCATGAGGTTGCAGGTTTGATCCCTGCCCTTGCTCAGTGGGTTAAGGATCCAGCATTGCTGTGAGCTGTGGTGTAGGTTGCAGACACGACTCGGATCCCACACTGGCTGCGGCTCTGGTGTTGCTGTGGCTCTGGTGTAGGCCGGTGGCCACAGCTCTGATTAGACCCCTAGCCTGGGAACCTCCATATGCCACAGGAGTGGCCCTAGAAAAGGCAAAAAGACAAAAAAAAAAAAAAAAAAAAAAGCTCAGAAATAAACTCATGCATACACAGTCAAATGATCTTTGACAAGAGTGCTAAGACTATGCAATGGGGAAAGGATGGTCTCTTCAACAAATGTGCTGGAAAAACTAGATATCCACATGCAAAAGAATGGACTTGGACACTTATTCTAGACATACACAAAATTAAGTTCAAAATGGATTAAAGATTTAAATGCAAGACTTGAAACTATAACACTCCTAGAATAAAACATAGGGAAGCTTCATAACATTGGTCTTGGCAATGATTTCTTGGCTATAGTAACAAAAGGAAAAACAGACAAATGGGACTACATAACTAAAAAGTTTTTCTGCAGCAAGAGACACTATCAACAGAGTAAAAAAAAAAATCCACAGAATTAGAGAAAATATTTGTAAACCATGTATCTGATAAGGAGTTAATATCTGAAATGTAAGAACTCCTATAACTCAATAGCAAAAAAAAAAAAAAAAATTTAATGGGCAAAGGACTTGAATAGATATTTCTCCAAAAAAGACAAATATACATAAATAGCCACATGAAAAGATTCTCAACGTCACTGATCATCAGGGAAATGCAAATCAAAACCACAATGCAACAGCACCTCACACCTGTTCAGATGACCACTCTCAAAAAACAAAACAAAACAAAAATAACAAGCATTGGTGAAAATGTAGAGAAATTGGAATCTTGTGTACTGTTGGAGGGAACATAAATTAGTGCAGCCACTATGGAAAATAGAACAGAAGTTTCTCAAAAAATTAAAAACATGTTAGAGCTCATCAATGAATTTGGCAAAGTCGCAGGATAAAAAATTAATACACAGAAATCAACTACATTTCTATATACTAACAATGAAAGATCAGAAAGAGAAATTAGGGAAGCAATCCCATTTAGCATCACATCCAAGAGAATAAAATACCTAGGAGTAAACCTACCTAGAAAGACAAAAGACCTATACTCTGAAAACTATAAGACACTGATGAAAGAAATAAAAGATGACACAAATAGATGGAAAGACATACTATGCTCCTGGACTGGAAGAGTCAATATTATCAAAATGATTATACTACCCAAGGCAAGCTACAGATTCAATGCAATCCCTATCAAATTACCAAGGATGTTTTTCACAGAACTTGAACAAAATATTTTAAAGTTCATTTGGAAGCACAAAAGACCCAGAATAGCCAAAGACATCCTGACAAAGAAAAATGGAGCTGGAGGAATCAGGCTCCCTGAATTCAAACTATACTACAAAGCAACAGTCATCAGAACCATATGGTACTGGCACAAAGACAGAAATATATAGTGGAACAGGATAGAAAGCCCAGAATCAAACCCATGCACCTACAGTCAACTAATATATGACAAAGGAGGCAAGAATATTCAATGGAGAAAAGACAGCCTGTTCAATAAGTGGTGCTGGGAAAACTGGACAGCCACATGGAAAAGAATGAAATTAGAACACTCCCTAACTCCATACACAAAAATAAACTCAAAATGGATTAAAGACCTAGATATAAGACCAGATACTATAAAACTCTTAGAGGAAAACACAGGCCAAACACTCTCTGACATAAATGATAACAACACCTTCTCAAATCCACCTCCTAGAGTAATGACAGTAAAAACAAAAATAAACAAATGGGACTTAGTTAAACTTAAAAGTTTCTGCACAGCAAAGGAAACCCTAAACAAAACGAAAAGACAACCCACAGAATGGAAGGAAATATTTGCAAATGAATTGACTGACACGGGATTAATCTCCAAAATTTATAAACACCTTCTACAGCTCAATACCAAAATAAAAAACAACCCCATCGAAAAATGGGCAGAAGATCTAAACAGACAATTCTCCAAAGAAGACATATGGATGAAAAGATGTTCTATATCACTCATCATTAGGGAAATGCAAATCAAAACCACTCTGAGGTACCACCTTACACCGGCCAGAATGGTCATCATCAAAAAGTCTACAGACAATAAGTGCTGGAGAGGGTGTAGAGAAAAGGGAACCCTATTACACTGTTGGTGGGAATGTAAATTGGTGCAACCACTGTGGAAAACAGGATGGAGATTCCTCAGAAAACTAAAAATACAACTCCCATTTGATCCAGCAGTCCCACTCCTGGGCATCTATCCAGAGAAAACCATGACTCAAGAAGACACATGTACTCCAACGTTCACTGCAGCATTATTCGCAACAGCCAAGACATGGAAACAACCTAAATGTCCATCGACAGAGGAGTGGATCAAGAAGATGTGGTCCACATACACAATGGAATATTACTCAGCCATTAAAAGGAATGAAATACCAACATTTTTAGCAACGTGGATGGACCTAGAAATTATCATTCTAAGTGAAGTCAGTCAGACACTGAGACACCAACATCAAATGCTATCACTGACATGTGGAATCTGAAAAAAGGACACAATGAACTTCTTTGCAGAGCAGATACTGACTCAGACTTCGAAAAACTTACAGTTTCCAAAGGAGACAGTTTGCAGGGTAGGGGGATGCGCTGGGGGTATGGGATGGAAATACTATAAAACTGGACGGAAAAAGTATAAAACTGTGACGATCATTGTACAACTATAAATGTAATAAATTCATTGAGTAATTTAAAAAATTAAAAATAGAACTATCATATGATCAAGCAACCCCACTTCAGGGTATTTATCCATAAAAAAATGAAATCAGGATCTCAATCTGCACTCCCATGGTCACAACAGCATTACTCACAATAGCCTAGAGGTGGAAACAACCTAAGCATCCAGGGACAAATGAATGGATTAAAAAAATATAGTATATGCATACAATGGATTATTATTCAGCCTTTAAAAAGAAAGAAATTCTGTGCTACGACATGGATGAACTTTGAGGACATGATCTAGGTAAAATAAGCCAGTTAACAAGAAAGGCAAATAATGTGTGAATCCAATGTAGTCAAACTCATGGAAGCAAAAGGTAGTCAAATTCATGGGGGCAGAAAGTAGGATGGTGCTTGCCAGTGGTTGTAGGAAAGGATAAATGGGGAGTTCATGTTCAGTGGGTATAGAGTTTCAGTCTATGAAAAAGCTGATGAAAGATGAAAAACTTCTAGAGATCTACAGTATACTATTATGCATATAACTAACAGTACATGCTATACACTTAAAAATGTGCTAGGAGACTAGAATTCATGTTATGTGCTTTTTAAGCTCAATAAAAATATTCGGGACACATCTAAATTTGAATAAACTATTTTATATCCAAAAAAATTATTCATTAAATATTTTAACCTCAATGAATAGGTCATAGCAGATGAGAACCAGCTCAAGATAAAATTAGTAAACTCCAAATACATTTGAGGAAATTACACAAAATGCAGCACAAACACAGAGGAATACATAATTTGTAGGAGGGAATAAGAAACATGAAGATGAGAAGAACATGAAGGATCAACATACATCCAATAGGATTACAAGAAGAGAAGATGGTGAGAAAGCAATATCTAGGTCTAACCCCAGGACTTTATTCTCCTGGACATAAAGTTTGGTCTGAAGGTGAGCCTATTTCCAAACAGGTACAAAGAGAATATTTTTTCCAGTACATATACGACGTTGGGGATGGAAGAACTTTTTACTGGGTTGCAAGATACCATGTCAAGAGCAGGGTACTGTGCTTGGGTGGTGGATTCAGGAGAGGAAAAACTCAAAAAACAGAAGCACACACTTCTGAGCACCCACTGTGAAACCGCCACCTTTCTAGGCAGGGGGAATAAGATGAGTAAGACCCGATCCACGGAGAACCAGAGCATGAAGGTCTGAAAGGGACCTGGAGGCAGCCTCCTGATGTCTCCTGCAGAGCTCCTTCAGCTGTGTCTTCCTTCCACACAATTCTAGAGCACTGCATGCCAGACATGACAATGATGGAGAGTGAAACAAAGGTATTTTCACCTCCTCTCGACCCTGGCTTGAGTTTATAATGAATTGAAATGCACCAGCCTCCCTCCAGTAGCCAGAGTCACTCTCGCAGTGCTCTTTTGCCAGAAGCATCTCATTTGGAACAGCCTGGGCTCCCTGGGCTCTTTGTAAGGATTGGTGGGGATGAGTTTCGCTGTTTTATGATTGTTGTGAAAAATCTTTTGCTCACAGCCTAAGGGAGGGTGAGGCCATGTACAGAGTAGGAGCCAAGTCACACTGGAAACTGCAGCTATAGGACCCTGAATGGCAGTGGGGTCTGCTGAGTGATCAGGATGCGGCAGCCAATACAATGAATCAGGGACTGCTGAAAATGAAAGAAGACATGGCAAAATAAAACAAAGTACAGCCATTCTACACGCTAGAGGGAATGGATTCAATAATCCACTAAAATCCTTTTGCATTTGAGTAAAACCCAAGTGAAAATTCAAGTAAGTCAGCTCAAAAGATTTCTGGATCAGAAATATATTATTCATAGGGTGACTTTTTTTTTTTTTTAATCTGTGTCAAGTTTATCTCTCCGAGCATTTGTTCAGGATTTTTTTTAACAAAGTATTATTATTATTATTTGCATTAAAGCTAGCCAATGCTTGGTAGACTTCCTATGCAACACTGTAATGTGCCTCTCAGAACCTCCATCAGAACTGAAAGATCGTTCACCCGGCTGCCAGGAGGGCTACCGGCAGAGCCCCAGAGACCATGGCCACACCGCTTTGCCAGGGCCACACCCACGCCCAGGGACTGGTTCAGGTGCAAGTATAAAGGTCTGGCTGGCCTCCTTGACCAACTTCAGAGCTCCCCACAGGGTTGGCCTGTGTTGAGGCTGCCTGACAAGCCAGCTTCTTCTTCTGCCAATCCTCCTCTTTTTTCCCTTCCAGAGCCGTGACCCCAATAAATTCTACACAACAGGCTCCATCTCAGTGGCCACAGTCTCTGGCAATTGCCACTGGGTGCTTTCACTTTCTATCATGGACTTGTCCAGGAGTATATGAGACACAGATAGTGTGTTCTCACTGGTGAGATCAAAGGATGCCAGTCAAAGGATGACCTATCTCACTTTCCGCAGTCTTACTTAGCCACAACATGTGGAGGACAAGGTGATACCCAGAAGCCTCTTCAAAGAAGAGGCTGCAACCCAGCTGTGGGCAGTGCAGTGAACAAGACAACCTCTAACTGTCAGCTTCTTTAGGGTCTGCCTCAGCTACAGAAAGTAGCCCCGCCAAACGCCATGCCCTTCCAGGACGGCCCCTGTTAAGTGTGTAAAGGTCCAGCTACTTGGACCCAAAGTGGGACAATTCTGATGGGCCACACTTGCTCCAGAACTCCCAGCCAGGTTAGCCAAGGCTTCGTCAAGCCTGCATCACAGCTGGACAACTCCCTCTGCCTGGTCCTGCTCCTCCCTCTTCCTTTCATGGGTGTGCATCTGAAATAAATATCTCGAATCCCAAACTTCATCTCAGCATCTGCTTCTGGATAATTCAACCTGAAACACACCTTAAGACCTCTCTTTCCAGGGTAACTTTTGGGGTGCTCACTTAACAAAGAAATCATGTTAGGAAACTAGTGCCTGAGAACAGCTCCTTCCCACTGAGAAATGGGGAAAGATTTGGTGTTGCTGCCTCCACTGGCCCCTTGGGATACCAGACAGTTGTGGAGTGACTCTTGTCTTTTGTTTTTGAATTTTTTGAATCAAAGCACCATTGATTTACAATGTTGTGCTAATTTCTACTGTACAACAAAGTGACTCTTTTTTTTTTTTTTTTTTTTAGGGCCGCACCTATGGTATATGGAAGTTCCCAGGCTAGGGGTTGAATCTGAGCTACAGCTACCAGCCACAGCCACAGTCACAGCAATGCAGGATCGGAGCCACCTCTGCAACCTACACCACAGCTCACGGTAACTCCAGATCCTTGACTCACTGAGTGAAGCCACATCCTCATGGATACTACTCGGATTCCTTTCTCCTGAGGCACAAGGGGAACTCCCAAATAAAGTGACTCTTGTGCTAATTGGTGCTGTACAACAAAATGACTCACAATGACATTCTTTTTATATTCTTTTCCATCATGGTCTATCCCAGGAGACTGGATATAGTTCCCTGTGCTATACAGTAGGACCTCATTGCTTATCCATTCTAAATGGAATAGTTTTCATCTACTAACCCCAAACTCCCCATCCATCCCACTCCCTCCCCTCTGGCAATCACAAGTCTGTTCTCTACCTTTTCTTAATTTAAGAGATGCCTGCTGTCAGCAAGCCACCATTCGTGCAATCAATGGAAAACAAGTCTAGGTGTATGTAGAATATTTATGGGCAATAAAGACTGAGCAGTCCTCCGTCACATAGAATATAAAAAGGAATAAAAATGCTCCTGCTACAGTGGTTTAACATTAATAATGATTTGCCATATGAATCTACAACTAGTATATCATTATTTGCTCACACTTTTAAAATTTGCAACAAATACTTTGGCATTAATAGGCACAAAAAATGAAAGGGATTATTTAATGAAAAATCAAATACTCCATGAGAAAGTTGACCTATAAATTCCAAAATGTTTATCAACACTGACCATCCACCATAAGGACCATATGATATCCCTGATCCTACAGAAATCAAAAGACACAAACATGCTAGAGCATCAATATCAACTCCCAAAGACTGTGCCCAAAGACAATGACCCAATACATACAGTTGTGGAAAGTAGGCAGCAAAGCAAGATGTTTCATTTAGATCAAATAACTGCTCCTCTCAATTAATCTTATTCTAAAAATGAATTTTATTCCATTCTTCTCGTGCACATATTAAAAGTAAAGATAGTTGTTAATGCACTGGCGCTAATGCAGAAAAATGTTTCAAAAAATTAAATGATGCTACTTTTATCTAAGACACTGAATTGAGAAATGACTATTCTCAACAATGATTTAATCTGCTAAAAATTCAATTCATGGTACCAAAGTAAAGCACTGGGAATTTCATCCTGTTGAAGGTAAAACATCTGACATTACTAGAGGGAGATGTCATCATAAAGTCAAGTGAATCAGTACTACTGTAAATTCGGTGTTTAAAAAGTTTAAGCTAAGGTTATCCTTGCAAAATTCATAAATAAAATTATCCTTGCCTAATAATATAAATACAGTTTTGATGGAGCACAGTGCAATGGTAAAACCACGTTCTTTCTAAAGAAATTTATGGACTACAAATGTGCTTGAAATTAGTTGTGGTGCAACATAATTTGTACTTGCACTCAAGTTATCAAAATAGTAGCAGTAGCTCTAAGAATTTATAAATGTTGGAGTTCCCATCATGGCTCGGTGGTTAACAAACATGACTAGTATCCATGAGGATGCAGGTTCAATTCCTGGCCTTGCTCAATGGGTTAAGGATGCTGAATGGCTGCGAGCTGTGGTGTAGCTTGCAGACACAGCTCAGATCCCAAGTTGTTGCGCTTGTGGCGTGGGCCAGCAGCTACAGTTCTGATTCAACTCCTAGCCTGGGAACTTCAATATGCCATGGGTGTGGCCCTAAAAAGACAAAAGACCAAAAAAAAAAAAAGAATTTATAAATATTACATATACACAGTTAGAATAACTGAACTACACATTTTTTTGTGAAAAATTCGATTTTGAAAACAAAGCAATATGTGTTTTTCTATCTAGGTGTCCTAAAATGGTGCTAGACTCTTTATAAATGAGCCTTCTACATTTAGGCCATATTTTTCCATACTAGTTTTGGAAAAATTTTTATCAACATTTTCAATGCATAGATGATCAAAAAGCTTTAGTCTTCCAGACTTTCAGAAAATCAAGATTATCGGTAACAAGGTATAAAAAACAGCAAGACACTAAAATTGGCCCCCAAAAAGCAAGAAAGGAGCTGAACAAATTAAATGGTGACAACTAGAATGATGTGCAAAATTTAACTTTGAAATTCTATAATTGCACTTTGGGAACTGTACCAGACTAGGGTAAAATTGAGAACTAAACTTTGCAAAATATAAACTCAGCAAAATAGAGAAATTTGACAAGCTCTTCCTTGTAAAAATAGTTTTTGAAGGGCTCCCATGGTGGCTCAGCAGAAATATATCTGACTAATATTCACAAAGATTCAGGGTTTGATCCCTGGCCTTGCTCAGTGTGTTAAGGATCTGGTGTTGCCGTGAGCTATGGTGTAGGTCACAGACTCAGCTTGGATCTGGCGTGGCTGTGGCTGTGGTGTAGGCCAGCGGCTACAGCTCTGATTAGACCCCTAGCCTGGGAACCTCCAATATGCCCTGGGTGTGGCCCTAAAAAGACAAAAAAATAAAAATAGTTTTGAAGAAAGGCACTCTGAATGGCGGCAAAAAGTACCCTTGTGGAGTTCCCGTCTTGGCTCAGAGGAAACGAATCTGACTAGCATCCATGAGGACGCAGGATCGATCCCTGGCTTCGCTCAGTGGGTTAAGGATCTGGCGTTTCTGTGGCTGTGCTGTAGGCCGGCAGCTACAGCTCCGATTCAACGCCTAGCCTGGGAGCTTTCATATGTCGTGGGTGCAGCCCTAAAGAGACAAAAAAAACTAAAAAAAAAAAAAAAAAAGTACCCTTGAAAATACATGAGAACTGAAAATACCATCCCCTTAGAATTTGTTTGGATCCTATTAAGTATGCCGGAGAGATGACTCTCCAACATAACATGATCTACAGAGAAGGTCAATTAGAGGTTCATTTCAAATGTAACAGCCATAAAATGCAACTTTAAAGAAAACGTCAGGTAATTTCCTTTAAAAATTTAACACAGCAAGCCCACATTGCAGGAGACACATTCTTCAGAAAACTACAGTAGCATGGTATTCGAGATAGAAGTGTTTTCAGAAACTAATTAAAAGGGGTGCATAATTATTCTGAAGTGTTTAATGTTTACTTTGTAATATAAAGTAGTTTTAAATGTTTACTTTGGTGTCGAACGATCCCGGGGGTGACGTCGTCCTCTCCCTGAGGCCGGGCCCCGGCTGCCCCAGACGAGGGACCCACACACACGGAGATGGGGGCGCTCTTCCCGATCGGCCCCGCTGGCCCCTCTGCTCCCGCGGGTGGTATGTTGAAGGCCGGCTGACACATCCGACCCCTTCGTCGGCCCCATCCTCGTCTCCTGCCTCCTGCCTCCTGCCTCACGCTGTGGGCAGGCGAGGTCCTGGGAGCAGCAAGCGCACTCTCGCCTCGCTGCCTCAGCGTGGGTCTCGCGAGACTCCGTCTCGGAGGTTGGGGGAAGGGGGCGGGGAGAAGGCGTCCTGTGCCTGAGCGCTTCCAGCCGGGCCCTGGGCGGTGCCCCTCCTGGAGTGCTTGGGGTCTTCCTTCAGCTGCAGGAGGCCAAGTTGTGGCTTCGTTTCCCTTTCCCAGCGAGCCCTTGGGATCCCCACTGTGGTGGTATGTGTCCCCGTGAGCACATCTCAAGGTGGGGTAAAGAGGGAAGGGCTGTCGTGGTCATCCTCACTGGGTTCCATGGGGAACTGACCTTGGCTCAGCGAACACGGTGAATTCCGCCTTTGCAGGAGTTGCTGTGGGGTCTGGGAGATATCGTGGGCAGAGCAAGCTAGCCATGCAAAGCGGGCCGTTGGGCTTTTCAGAAGAGACTCTTCATGAGGCCAAAGGATAAACTAGTACGTATAG
Organism: Sus scrofa; assembly: GCF_054392235.1. NCBI lineage: Eukaryota > Metazoa > Chordata > Mammalia > Artiodactyla > Suidae > Sus > Sus scrofa. The sequence goes on along the minus strand of NC_139393.1, from coordinate 24,691,161 downwards.
GATGGATAAATGATACGGTCCTACTGTATAACACAGGGAGCAATAGTCACTGTCCTATGATAAACCGTAATGGGAAAGAACATTTCTTTTCTTTTCTTAACAGCCGCACCTGCTGCACATGGAAGTTGCCAGGCTAGGGGTTCAGTTGGAGCTGCCAGTCTATGCCACAGCCACCACAATGCGGATCCTTAACCCACTGAGCGAGGCCAGGGATGGAACCCACATCCTCATGGATACCGGTCAGATTTTTAACCCACTGAGCCACAACTGGAACTCCAGAAAAGAATATTTTTAAAGAGTGTATGTGTTTGTGTAACTGAATCAGTTTGCTCTATAGCAGAAATTAACACATGGTAGACAAACTATACTTCCTTTAAATATTACTTTGATGTACACAGATATATGTTGTTATACATTTTAGGGGAAACTTTATTTTTGAAATAGTCCTTTTATGGGCCCACCAATATAGTAAAACTAATTTGTTAAATGAATATTTTCAAAAAATGTACAGTTTATTTTTTTGTGCCTTATTTCACTCTCAAAAGTGTCCTGGTTTGAATGATAATGTCTATGCTCATTCTAATTATAGGCTCATCTGGCTTACAAGAAAATGAATGTTCTCCAGTTTCCCTTTTTAGATCTTCTTCTAGGATCAAAGTTCCCAAGATTGGAAGGGCTCTCAAATAAAAGCTGATTAACTCTCTTCCCTAAAATTTTCAGTGTGCATGAGGATTTCTTAGGAAGCTTGTTATAATGCAGATTCCCAGCCCCTGCTCTCAAAGTTCAGGATGGGGCCCTGGAATCTGTATCTCCCCCATGGATCACTCCTCCCTGCCCTTGACATACACACACTCTCCAAGAGATTCCTGGAGACCCAACCCACACTGTGAGAAATATACCCGGACAATTCTCAAATCAACTTCTAGAAGCTTTCCCTATTCTGAAATTGAAATCTCCATCCCTGAAGTCCCACCTACCAGTAATACCAGCCACAAAGAAGACAAATGGAGCTCTCTTCCCCATGATAGATCTTCAAATATGGGCGATACAAGTGTCATCCATTTCCAGAGTTTTCTCTTCTCCAACCCATTGACTTAAGTTACTTCAACTCTTCTTCAAAACATAATACACACACACATTCATTTAGGATTATTGAGAATAAGAATTTTTCTTACAAATAAAGTTTAGGGTGATACTGTTCAGAAATAATGTGTGTGAAAAGGATAAATATTTTAGCTCATGGTAAACTCCACAGGAGTCAATGGTATTACTCAAGAAGAAGGAAAAAGAGCAGGAGGATGGGATAGGAAAAAGAAAGAGACAAGAACTAGAAAACAATAAAAATAAAAAATCCCTACTTCTGGCTGCTGGTATCTAATTAAATGGTGTGTGATTACTTAGATTCCTGCAATATACTCCTGTGTTTCCATAGTCTTTGATCTAATATTTCCCACTTCATGGAATGCCAGCTCCATTCCTCCCCTAAAGCAACCAGCTAATTTCAAAATTATCATCTTTCAAGATTCAGCTCAACCATCACATCCTCAAGCACCCCTAGAATTAATTCCTCTTTTCTTTGTGTACCCCCTGTTCCCATAGAGTCTTACATTTAAACGTCATCATCAGTTGACACATCTCTTAATGGCAATTGTACCTTCAAGTATGCCATTTAATTTTTTGGATACTATGTTTATGACCAGTTGTCTATCTCTCCTCTAATATAAGCTTCACAAGGGCGGGACTTATCTCTGGTACCTGGAAGAGCATCCAGCACATATGTGTTGAACATGCAATTAACAAAATGCTGTTTTCCCTTAATTGACTAGAAGTACCTAAGGACAAACTCCGTGTCAAATTTACCCTCCTAGACAAAACCACATAGGGTGCACTCAGCAAGTGTTTGTGGAAAGAGAAAAGAAAAAAGGGAAAAAGGAATGGATGATTTGACAATTATAAAATGACCATATTATAAGTTCCTGTTGTGATGCAGCAGAAACAAATCCACCTAGTATCCATGAGGACACATGTTCAAATCCCTGGCCTCACTCAGTGGGTCAGGGATCCAGTGTTGCCATGAGCTAAGGTGGAGGTTGCAGATGCAGCTCGGATCCTGTGTTGCTGAGGCTGTGATGTAGGTCGGCAGCTACAGCTCCGATTCGACCCCTAGCCTAAGAACTTCCATATCCCGCAGGTAGCACCCCAAAAAGCAAAATAAAATAAAATTTAAATTTAAAAAAACCACCATGATGAGCTTAGAATGGCATTAAAGAAAGGGATCAAAAACTAGACAAGCTGAGTCTAGCAAAAGAGTTCTTGAATATCTATAAAACATCTCTGCACATGCATGTAGTTATGCATCAGATAAAGGTTGAACTAGATCTCTAGGGCCCTTTCCAAATCTAGATTCTATACTCTCCAAGTGGTAGAATTTACTTATCTCTGCAATTGGCCTGCTTTTCCCGCTTCTCTACCATCAGACCTCTCCCTGCTTGGGCGAGTAAACTTATTTGCATATTTTTCTCAGAACTCTGCACTGTAATTCCTTCAGAGCCAAAAACTTGAGCTCATTTACAGCCACTGCACGCTCTCAAAAAATCTCTTCATCCATCTTGGGCTTCAATTTCTCTTAACAATATTCATTCTATTCTATTCAGCCTGAAGACGGCTCCCTCCTCGACGGGAAAGGCAGGAGTGAACTGGAGGACAGGAATTCTGTTTTCTCTGCTTCTCGTTCAACACCACTCCAAGGAGTTCCCGTTGTGGCTCAGCGGTAATGAACCCCCGACTAGGATCCCACGAGGACTTGGTTTTGATCCTTGGCCCTGCTCAGTGGGTTAAGGATCTGGCGTTGCTATGAGCTGCCGTGTGGGTCATAGTTGTGGCTCAGATCTGGCATTGCTGTGGCTATGGTGTAGGCTGGCAGCTGTAGCTCCAATTCCACCCCTAGCCTGGGAACCTCCATATGCTGACGGGTGCAGCCCTAAAAAAAAAAACAAAAAGAAAGCAAACACACAAACAAAAACTACTCCATTGGCCTGAAAGAGCAAGCCTCTTTCTTCTTCAATTCTGCTCTGAAAGCCTATTATCCTTAACCTTCTTTTCTCCTAAGCTTAGGTTCACTTCTGGCCTTTGGTGCTGCTGATCTCTGATACGGGTCCTTACGCCTTTCACATAATCGTTGGCAACAGGCCTCTCCTTCCACTTTTGGGCACATGCCCTTTTTAAATCTGAGTTTCCCAGAGAGCCTGTGTATCCTCCAGATGTTTTCTCCTTTTGTCACTTGGTGAGAACATGGCGTGATTGCCGACAGAATAGTAACTGAAAGCTTACCAATCCCTCTGAGGCCCCTTTTCAGGAGCAGAATTATAACCACCTTTTCTTGAAATTCATTAAACTCTGCCTTCTCCATGTATTGAGGACCTGCCTTGACAGAGCAAGCCTTCTTTCTGCCTGCCCGGCAGAAATTCTAAAATGAGCAGCCACCTGCTCACCAGATTCCCATCTCCTCCATAACAGCACGGAGGTGAAACGCAGGAGGCAGGAAGACCAGATAGCCCTTTCTGACAATGGTCTCTTCAAAACAGACTGAGGGACCACGTAAAGTGGGTGGCAGGAAATTGAAAGAAAGGGGACAGTTGCTAGAGATACTGTGGAAGTAGAATTGATAAGCCTCGCCAATAAGGTTTGCATAGATGAAAGGGAAAAAAGACTATTGAGTTTCACAAGAGTCGACAACTAAAAAAAAAAAGAAAGAAAAAAAAAATTTACCAACTCCATAATAACAATTTCAAAAAAAAAAAAAAGAGTCAGAGGTGTTCTGTAAAATTGTGAATGAGGTAGGGAGGAAGAAGGTGAACATTTTTTAAAATTTATTTATTTATTTATTTATTATTTATTTTTGCTTTTTAGGGCTGCACCTGCAACATATAGAGGTTCCCAGGCTAGGGTCGAACTGGAGCAGTAGGCGCCCTCTTACGCCAGAGCCACAGCAACAGCAGATCTGAGCTTCATCTGCAACCTACTCCACAGCTCACGGCAACACTGAATCCTTAACCCACTGAGCGAGGCCGGGGATTTGAACATGTGTCCTCATGGTTATTACTCAAGATTTGTTTCTGCTGAGCCACGATGGGATCTCTGAACCTTTTTAATATGCGAGAGCAAGACTTGAGAAAGCATCTTTCATAATAATTTAGCACTTGCCATTCTCTGACCTTGTCCCCTTATTTACCTTTTAAGAGCATGTAACTCACCCAGGTTGCCCAAAATCTATCCTGTGATAGATTTATCACCGGAATTATCCTCTATCTGGTCATGGAGGTAAGAGAATTGTACAAGGTTTCAACATTAGTGGATGATAAAGCTAGACTCACGTCTCCTGGCTTTCCAGTAGTTTTCCTTTCTCTTCCAAGATGCTGCAGCTCATGGCATTGCTAATGATCTGTAGGCATAAAAGGACCAGCATCATGGGACTTCTCTTGTGGCACAGCAGGTTAAGGATCAGACATTGTCACTGCAGTGGCTTGGGAACTTCCGCATGCCATGAGTGTGGCCAAAATAAAAAGAGGGAATGGACATCACCAAAATCCTTTTTGCAAATAGGCAAAGCCAGCACTAGTTTGTGCCAGCAGCTGCCATTGGCAGGGGCTGAACCAACTAGCTTAGTCTGATAGCTTTGTCCCAAGAATCTTTCCATCCTTGACTGCCATACCTGAGATTGGTCAGTTATCTACGAGAAATCCCAAAACATCAAAAGAAACTCTCTTTCAAAGTGTTTCTCGGAGTTCCCATCGTGGCACAGCGGAAACAAATCCGACTAGGAACCATGAGGTTGCGGGTTCGATCCCTGGCCTTGCTCAGTGGGCTAAGGATCCGGAGTTGCCGTGAGCTGTGGTGTAGGTCGCAGACATGGCTCAGATCATGCGTGGATGTGGCTGTGGCTGTGGCTGTGGTGTAGACCAGCAGCTGTAGCTCTGATTGGACCCCTCGCCTGGGAACCTCCATATGCCGAGGATGTGGCCCTAAAAAGCAAAAAAAAAGAAAAGAAAAGAAAGAGTGTTTAACTCTGATTTTCCCCTTCCACACTGAGCAATAGCCATTTTCAGTTCCCTAACTCCTCTCTCTCTTTCTCCCTCCCCCCTTCCCGCCCCCATCTCCCACACACTTTTACCACAACTACTTCCTTGCTGTGTGGTTGACTTTTCCCTGCCCTCAGCCCTCTACCAACCACCATCATACTTATTCCTCATCTATGAAAATCGTACTCCTCCATCAACTCTATTCATTTACCAAATATTCACTGAATCCTATTATGTGCGAGGCACCATTCAAGCATCAGCAATACAGCATTGAGCAAGACAGTCTCTGAGCTCACTGAGTTTAAATCTATAGTCTTTAAATCGCTTTATTGACCATGCTAGGGCTCCCCTTCCTCTAGATACCACATATTTTGTCTTTGTCGTCACATCACCATCAACAGGTTCACCCAGGCTAGAAATATGTTCTTGGTGTGGGTGCGGGGTGGGGGGATAGTATTAGCTCCACATCCTCTTACTCCACCATCTCGAGCTCCCTTTAACTGAAGACCCAGGCTAAAAATATGAAACTCATCTCCGATTTGTCTCTCTCCATCTCCATTCAGTCACTCACAGAGTCTTGTTTTTCTGCATCCTAAGAATTCCACATGTGTTCGGTTCGACATCTCTACTCGGCGCCCTGGCTTAGGACGCTTCTCTTGGGTCCCTTGGATCGATGCAGTCACCTCTGACTGGTTGCTCTGCCTCTGGTCTCGCCTCCCTCAAATCTATCATCCATGAGAAGGTTCATGATTTATTTAACACAAAAATCTAATCAGGTCCATCCCCTGCTCATAACCCTTCAAAAGCCCAAGCTGCTTGAAATGGTACCCAAAGCCCTCGGTCATCCGTTTATGTCTTACATCTCTTGCCTCATTGTTTGCCTAGTTCCTATCTCGTGTTTTCTAAGTCACTTGTGGGTGTGTGTGTCCCTGACTGCGAGTTTTTTCATGGCTGGTTTGTACATCTTTGCAGCCTCCAGGCACAGCCTGGCATATAGTTGCCCCTTCATCAATTTTGAACAAGACTGGGTTTCTGCTGTTGTTTTGCATTTAAATGTAGGTCTTAAGTTTTCACGGGCCTGTGACTTGCTTCTTCAACCTTACAGAGCCTTTCTTTGGTCGTCATCAGGACTACTTTCAAATGGTCCTGCTTCTGGGAATGTTGGAGAATGGCATTTCCCACTCCCTTTATTTATTTATTTATTTATTTATTTATTTAGTCTTTTTGCCATTTTCTCAGGCCGCTTCCCGCGGCATATGGAGAGTCCCAGGCTCAGGGTCTAATCAGAGCTGTAGCCGCCGGCCTACACCACAGCCACAGCAACGCCAGATCCTTAACCCACTGAGTGAGGCCAGGGATCGAACCTGCAACCTCATGGTTCCTAGTCAGATTCGTTTCCACTGCGCCACGACGGGAACTCCTAGATTTCCCTCTTAAGATCCTTTACTGAGACTTCTACAACTACCTGTGCCTACTCCATCCCTATCACTAGCATGCACCATCTCCTGGGAAGGCATTAAGTACCCAGTACAAGATCCTGCCCTGTCCCTTCTCTTCCCCTCACACTAGGGGAAGCACATGAGGAGATGGAGGCTTCATCAGCCAGGGTCCCGCCCTGTGCTGGAAGCATAGCGTAAGCAAGAAACGAATATTACCCATCCGCTGAGATGTGGGGATTTACTGTGGTCGTATAACCTTGTCCATCCCGACGACTCAGTTTCCTGAGGACAGGAACAGCACCCCTTTATCTTTGTGTCTCCATGGGGCCATATTCAAAACAGACTAGAAATATATATCGTACTTAAGTTTTGATTCCTGGAGTTCTGGTCCTGGCTCAGTGGTAACAAACCTGACTAGTATCCATGAAAATGTGGGTTCGGTCCCTGGCCTCCCTCAGTGGGTGGAGGATCCAGCCCTTGCCGTGAGCTGTGGTGTAGGTGACAGATGTGGCTTGGATCCCACTTTGTTGTGGCTGTGGTGTAGGAGAGCAGCTACAACTCCAATTCAACCCCTATCCTGGGAATTTCCACATACGGCAGGTGCAGCCCTAAAAAGAAAAAAAAAAAAATTGATTCCTGATTGTTCCAAGGTCACAGTGTCCCATTTCAAATATTCCTCTCTCTCCTGTTCCTGCCATCTCATCACTAAAGCATGCTTTCTGCTCCATGTGGGCACAAGTCCAGTTTCTAAAAATATAAAAACTAAAATTTCTAACCTGTTGATCCAGGGTGGGTCATCATGTAACATTTTATAGAGACTAAGATGTCAACCCTTGGATGGCTGGGAACGGTTCCTGCAGCTCAGCTGTGGCAGTGCCTTTCGGGGAGAGAGAGAAGGCAGGCGAGAAAGGAGGCTTTGAGCACCAGCGGGCAGCCCTGAGGGGCCAAGCAAAGGGATTGTAATAATCGGCTTAAGACGGGATGTGAGTGTCATGGCACAGGGCTCCCTGTATCCTCTGCCCCAGCAGATGGCACAATGACATGGTCATAAATGTCATAAAATTTTTCCTCCATTCGCCTTTATATGCCTTTAAAACCCCTTACAGGAGTTCCTGTGGTAGCGCAGTGGTTAACAAATCTGACTAGGAACCATGAGGTTGTGGGTTCGATCCCTGGCCTTGCTCAGTGTGTTAAGGATCTGGCGTTGCTGTGGCTGTGGCATAGGCTGGCGGCTACAGCTCTGATTAGACCCCTAGCCTGGGACCCTCCATATGCCATGGGAGTGGCCCTAGAAAAGGCAAAAAGGCAAAAATAAATAAATAAATAAGTAAATAAATAAATAAAACCCCTTACATTTGAGCATGATTCTGTGAAGGAAAAAAAAAAATCCTCTTTCTAGGATCCCTTTTAAACCACCACTGTTAAACAATGGATGATTCAAAAAGAAAAGTGTTCCAACACAGAGTCTCTACCCAAAAGAAATGCCTAACATGTACTTATTCTCTCTGTGATCCTTACGGTATATTTTTTTTTTCCTCATGTCAATGTGTTATACATCCCACTTGATCTTATTTCATACACATTGGCACAGAGCTACTGACTATATGCATTTGTTCATAGAATTAAAAAAAAATCCACAGGAGTTCATGTCGTGGCTCGGTGGTTGACGAATCTGACCAGGAACCATGAGGTTGAGGGTTCGATCCCTGGCCTCACTCAGTGGGTTAAGGATCCGGCATTGCCATGAGCTGTGGTGTAGGTCACAGACACGGCTCAGATCCCGAGTTGCTGTGGCTGTGGTGTAGGCCGGTGGCTACAGCTCTGATTAGGCCCCTAGCCTGGAAACCTCCATTTGCCACGGGAGCGGCTCTAGAAAGGGCAAAAAGACAAAAAAACAAACAAAAAAAAAAATTCCGCAGCCTTCTTACTATTTTCTTTACCTATTAAAGGTTCTAACACCACGCCTGTTACCTCCTCCTGCATCCACATCTCCAAACATGCCCTTTCATAGGAAAAGGTCCAGCTAATCACAGCCCATCTGTTGAATACTCTGAAAGTTAAAATTAAGCCTGTAGGCACTGGCTCTAGGATTTATGTTTCCTTAGGTCAATTACAAAATTTCCAGCTAGAGCTATGAAAACTTTGAATTTTAAAAGTTGAAAACTCCGAAGTTTTCATTTTTGTAAATGCCGAGTGTTTCATTTTGGAGGGAGATAGTTCTCCCTGTACCATCCCTACAGTGTCATTTCCTAAAAATCCTTTCGGAAGTCTTGTCTAAATCTTCAAGCTAAAAATAAACTTAGAGAATTTTTCTGATGTTCAACAAAATCAATCTACAGCGGGAACCTAAATTTTTGCCCATAACTACACTCAGGAGAAGTCCTTCATTTTCCTTCTTTTTTTTTTTTTTTTTTTTTTTTTTTTTGGCTTTTTAGAGCTGCACCTGTGGGTATGGAAGTTCCTAGGCTAGGGGTCGAATTGTAGCTGTAGCTGCCGGCCTATGCAACAGCAACTCAGAAACCAAGCTGTGTTGTGCCCTGACCTGCACCGACAGCTCGTGGCAACACCAGATTTCCCACCCACTGATCGAGGCCAGAGAACAAATCCAAATCCTCACGGATACTAGTGGAGTTTGTAACCACTGAGCCACAAGGGGAACACCCTGTTCATTTTCTTATGGTGGGTCACTGGGTGATTTGTGGCCTTGCATATTTAAAAATCTATCGAAGGAGTTCCCATTGTGGCTCAGTGGATTATGAGCCCAACAGGGTATCCACGAGGATGTGACAAAAATCTAGCAACATAGTACCAGGATGAAAACACAAAGGAAAAAGACTGATAGATCCCTACAGACAAATATTTAAACCCCAATAGTAAATTAAATAATACTAAATTAAGATATATAAAAATTAGAATATTTGCAACGAGATATCTCAACACAGAGAGATCTTTTACAAATCAACTATTCATACACAGTAGGTTGAAGACGTGGTCAAATCTGGTGTTGCTGTGGCTGTGGCTGTGGCTGTGGCTGGCAGCTACAGCTCCAGTTAGACCCCTAGCCTGGGAACCTCCATATGCCGTGGGTGTGGCCCTAAAAAGACAAAAGACCAAAAAAAAAAAAAAATCACTTACTGCAAAAAAACCCCCCAAAAACAAATCAACTACACACACACACACACACACACACACACACACACACACACACACACACACACACACACAAGAAAATAAAGAATGATCAGTAGACCTGTGGGGAAAAAAAGGATTAAGCTCTCCAAATGACATTTTTTACTCAGCATATAAGCAAAGAGTTTTTTTCTTTTTTTTTCTTTTCTTTTTCTTTCTTTCTTTCTTTTTTTTTTTTTTTTTAATCTTTTCAGGGCTGCACCCATGGGATATAAAGTTCCCAGACTAGGGGTTGAGTCATCGGTCTAGCTGCCGGCCTACACCACGGCCACAGCACCACCAGATCCAAGCTGTGTCTGGGATCTACACCACAGCTCACCGCAACGCCAGATCCTCAACCTACTGAGTGAAGCCAGAGATCAAACCTGCAACCTCATGGTTCCTAGTTGGATTTGTTTCCACTGTGCCACGACAGTGGAAATCTTTTTTTTTAATCAGTAATGGGAGGGTATAGAGCATACTGCTAGTGGCAACAATTATCGATGTCAACTTTTAGGAAAGTAATTTAACTACATATATCTACATGTATTAAAATCCCTATAAATGTGGGATTCTCTTAAGCCACCAGTTCTAATTTGTCTACATCCCAAGCATTAGACAAGCATCTAAAGGATTTTTATTGCAGGGATTTTGATAGATATACAGATAACAAAGATATGGAAGGATGCACACCAAAATATTAAGCAGTGATTAGCTACAAATAAAACCTAGAAAAAAAATCACTAGGTTTTTTTCCCCTTTTCATTACCCATCTGTATGTCTAAAGTTTCTGTAACAAATGCTTTTTAATTTTATAACAAGGTGTGTAATTTTTAGTCTCTTTTTCAGAAAATGTACTTTAAAAGCATAGAAGGGCAACTGGAACTTTGGGATTCCTCTCCAGGTTTACACACAAATTCCAATCCAGAGCAGATTAAATGTGAAAAGCAAAATTGTAGGGTCCCTTACGCAGCAACTCTGCTTCTTTTCTCGTTACTTCCACGTACATAGAGAATCGTCTAAGGAAGATGTTTACAACCCCATACATGTTCTAGATAATTCTGGCCATAAGTCATAATTTTCCATACCTGCACAATGTTGTTGGTTTTTCTGTTGTGGATTTTTTTTTTTTTTTTTTTTTTTTGGCCAAGGAAGTTCTCAGGCCAGGGATTGAACTCAATCTGCAGCAGTGACAACACCAGATCATTAACTGCTAAGCCACCAGCAGCTTTCTATTTTGTGGGGGAGGGCTGCACCCACGGCATCTGAAAGTTCCCAGGCTAGGGGTCAGATTGGAGCTACAGCAGCTGACTTACACCACAGCCACAGCAATGCGGAATCTAAGCCATGTCTGTGACCTACACCAAAGCTTGTGGCAACACTGGATCCTTAACCCACTGACCAAGGCCAGAGATGGAACCCGAATCGAATCCTAATGGTTGTTAGTCCAGGTTCATTACTGCTGAGCCACAATGGGAATTCCTATTTTTTTGTTTTGTTTTGTTTTAAATGAGACCAGATACCTGAACAATATCTTTGAGAATGCAGGCTATATCAGGCAGCAGAAGAGAAACTGACATATTTTTCCTGAAAGTCCCCAAAGTAAGAAGCCTCTATTTCCCCTACATGGCCTTCTGGTTACACATTGGAAAATAGCAAGCAAGGAATGCCAAGTCTAGATACAAAACCCAGAACATGTCTGTGGACGGTGAGGTAGCCAGGCTGGCAGGTGTAGGGCAGAAAGGGCTGCAGGCCCCAGCAGTAAAATGCCTGGGACCTTCGCACATTTACAATCCGTTTGGCGCTGCTTTCAACCCAGGCTGAGGGATTTCATCTTCCCCACGTGAGGCAATGACAACAATTTCAAACAGACCAAACATTTTATATTAGCGTCCACACCACAATGCAGGTTCAGCTGGCGAAAGAGAGAAAAACCGAGAGTTCTGCATTACACACGCCAGAGAACCTAGCTGAGCACCAGGTACTCTCAGCCACCACCATCCAATGCGGCTCTTTCTACACCACATCTTTGCCCCACTTCTGTGAACCACCCCCTGCCCCCCCCCCCAGCCCCCACCAAGTCTCAGCCCACGAAAATGAAAATCCCCATGTTCCCCTGAATACACATTTGGAAAGTTACTTTCTTTTTCTTTCTTTCTTTCTTTTTTTTTTTTTTTTTTTTTTTTTTTGCTCTTTAGGGCTGCACCCATGGCATATGGAGGTTCCCAGGCTAGGGGTTGAATCAGCTGTAGCCACCAGCTTACACCGCAGCCACAGCCACATCAGATCCGAGCTGTGTCTGTGACCTACACCACAGCTCATAGCAATACCAGATCCTTAACCCACTGAGGGAGGCCAGGGATCGAATCCACAACCTCATGGTTCATAGTTGGATTCATTTCCACTGCACCATGACGGGAACTCCTAGAAAGTTACTTACAACAGAGCAATTGGGAAGATCTCTTAATGCTGCAAAGTATTATTAGTTGTCTACCTGCAAAACTTATCTATTCTTCCAACTTTCATCCTAAGATTAAAGGCAATGCTGCAAACGCTTCTCTTATAATGTGAGGAGAAGGAGGGAGCCAGAGCATACAATGGGGAAAATCAATATTCTCATACTAGGATCTATAAACTGGTTCAAGGTCATAAAAGTCGAACAGGAAAGCCTACTGACTGAGTAATAGGAAATAGTTTACACAGAGCAAAGACAAGCTTCTAAAATATCTACAAACCACACGTGGTCTCTACAATGACATCCCGCTGATTTTTTTTTTTTTTTTTTTTTTTTTTTTGTCTTTTTGCTATTTCTTGGGCCGCTCCCGTGGCATTTAGAGATTCCCAGGCTAGGGGTCGAATCGGAGCTGTAGCCACTGGCCTACTCCAGAGCCACAGCAACTCGGGATCAGAGCCACAGCAACGCGGGATCCGAGCCGCGTCTACGACCTACACCACAGCTCACAGCAACACCGGATCGTTAACCCACTGAGCAAGGGCAGGGACCGAACCCGCAACTTCATGGTTCCTAGTCGGATTCGTTAACCACTGCACCACCACGGGAACTCCCACGCTGATTTTTTATGGCCTTTCAGAAAATGAACTGCCCCACTCTGAAAAACCAGAGGAAAGAGGAAGAGTCTTAGTAAGTCAATCAAGACCAAAGCCAAACCCGATAGTGATCACAGTACTGCATTTGATCTCTATGGATTGTAAGGGAGCAGATAAAAAAAAAAAAAAAAAAAAAAAATAAGATCCCCGAAGAGAGAAACACTCAAGAGCTTTGCGATAAAAACCAACACATACCATTTACACAGAAAACGTTCACATTTTATTTATAAATTTGTTTAAGAGCATATAAAAGATTTCTTTCATTTCGCTTGCTCACCTTGGTGCCTTGCATGCAAATCTACTGAGGCCAAAGCTACTCCTGCACCCACCCCCCGCCCCCCACAACCTGATCTGAGAATCAGGTAAGAATTGGCTGTTCAGAGAGACAGGCATGCAGCGCCCACTGCTCCCAGGAACCTGAAAGCACCCGAAGTTTCCCCCCCTTTCCATCTTACTAATAGGGCTGTAATTAGCCTTCCAGTAAGAGGCGAAACCAATTAGAAAAATAACATAACATTTCACTGGCAGTAGAGATTAAATATGAGTTCTGCAATCAGTTCCTGCAAACACGTGTAACGAATGACAGGAAGAAACCAGCCACCCCCAGATGCTCAACAGTGAAGTCAAGGTAAAAACAGTGAGGCTGAACAAAGCTGCCTGAAGAAAAAAGCATCTCATGCAGTTTTTCAAGGTCACTTGACAAAGGCCAGATGGACGCAAATATTTCTCATCTATCCTGGAAGAAAAAGAAAACAAAAAAATTAGTACCAGCAACCAAATAACATTCAGAGCCTCTGTAAGTCCAAAATGACGTTCCTGCAAAGAACACCCTCAGGGCACCACTAATTTTTTTAATGATTTCAAGTCGCAGGGAAATGTGTACGTTTCAAGTTCCACTGCCTTTGATCCAGAAGACGGTCTGGTCTCTGTCAACAACGGAATGGCTTATTGAGTGACAGCTCATCAGCTGGGTTCTGAGAGAGAGGCTAACACGGGTCACAAGGAACAGTGTTCACAAACATTGTCACCCACCTCCATGGTTACGGCAAGTGTGGAACAGAGCAATTTAAATGGAAATGTGCAGGGTAGAGGTGTGCTGAATTCTACAGCAGGAAGGTGATGTCTAAGCGGAACCTGAGAAAAGGAGCGAGGCTAAATGAGTCCCTGCCTCCCCCAGCGCCTCCCCCCAATCCACGTGCCAAGGGTCATGTCATTTCCATCAAGCCTCCCAGACTGCCGAGCCAAGGTACCCGAGACTCAGGTTATTGCTGCTCTAACATCCTGGGAATCTACAACCTCAGACTGCCTATGGGTCATGGCAAGTGCTTAACTGCCCTGAAGACACAGGAGTCAGAGCTTCTATAGCCTCTCAAAGGGTCTCACTTACTAATAGCAGAGAAGCGATCATGTGAAGTAATTTTTTTGTCATGTTTTTAATCAAAGAATTGTTGATTTACAATGTTGTGTTAATTTCTGCTGGACAGCAAAGTGATTCAGTTATATGTATATAAATATATAAATATATATATATATACATGCACACACATACACATATATACAGTTATACAGTCTTTTTTTTTTTTTTTTTTTGGCTTTTTAGGGCTGTACCCATGGCACATGGAGGTTCTCAGGCTAGGGGTCAAATCAGAGCTGTAGCTGCCAGCCTACACTACAGCCACAGCAATGCACAATCTGAGCCATGTCTGAAACATATACCACAGCTCACAGCAATACCAGATCCTTAACCCACTGAGCAAGGCCAGGGATCAAACCCACGTCTTCATGGATACTAGCTGGGTTCGTTATCGCTGCACTATGATGGCAACTACCCCTAGTTCAATTTTATATAGTCTTTTTTCTCCTGGAATTCAAAAAGTCTTCCTCTTTATAAGCTTTAATCTACCTGGAATTGATTTTTTTATGATTTTGCATGGGTACCCAGTTGTCCCAACTGCATTTGTTGAAGAGGCCATTTATGCCCAAGAGTGTGCCCTGCCCTCTGTCGTACAACAACATTCCAAATTCCAACATTGCTCTGCCTGTGCCAATTCTATACCGTATTTAATATTTGAGTGCCATATATACGTCTTTATCTTTAGGAGTAAATTGGCTATTCTTGGTTCTTTGCTCTGATTAGAATTGAAATAAATCAATAGATTGAGAGCTCATTCCTATCCATTGACAAGATATAGCTCCATTAATTTGTGTATTCCTTAAGGGCTTCCTATAAAATTGTGTGTGTGTGTGTGTGTGTGTATATATATGTATACACACACGCACACACATATATATTTAAAGGTAATGTACATCTTTGGTTTTACCCTTTTATTCAATTTTTTTGTTTACTCTCAAGGAACAGAGACAAAGAAAAAAGAAAGCCAATTACCACTTTGGACTTGGATATGCCTGTCTTTCTTTTTATCCATGCAGAACCTAATCAGATAGGCAGAGCTCACTTACATAAGACCTACCAGTAGTCAGCGGTGAGCCAGACTCCCAAATCCTCGTTTCCCTAATAGCAGCCCAGGAAGGATTCATTTACTCATCCCATCATCTTCCCTCCCATCCCAGGTATTTTTCTCTATACATGTACCTTTTAAGTTGGGGGAGTTTTTAAGTAGAGGAGAAAATATACAGGAGGTTTCCAAGTCCTGTCCGAAATCTGTGTTTCCATCACATTTCACAATTTAAAAATGCTATAAACTTGGATAATGTCTTAAATTCACAATACCCAATTTCCCACAGGACTCCTATATTCTTGTAAGTCAACAATTTTTCAATCGTCACTCAAGATGCCAAGATAGGAGTTCCCACTGTGGCACAGCAGAAGCAAATCCGACTAGGAACAATGAGGTTGAGGGTTCAATCCCTGGCCTCACTCAGTGGGTTAAGGATCCGGCGTTGCCATGAGTTGTGGTGTAGGTCAAGACGTGGCTCAGATCTGGAGTTGCTGTGGCTCTGGCGTAGGCCAGTGGCAGCAGCTCCGATTCCACCCCTAGCCTAGGAACCTCCATATGCAGCGAGTGCAGCCCTAAAAAGACAAAAAGATCAAAAAAAAAAAAAAAAAAAAAAAAAGCAAAGATACAAAGATATGTTGTGATTCCTTCCTCTCTCTTGTAAATTGTCCCTGTATTGAATGCCATAGCAATACACGTGAGCATATGTTACAATAAATAGACACAGCCAAAATGCATTTTCTGCAAATGTGCCTGTATTCAATTACCATATATATATATGTGTTTGTGAAATCTATCCATAAGTTTTAACTACCAGATATATTCCAAGGAAACATGGAGATAAGATTCCTTGTAGATTGTCTTCTCAAAAAATGACCTTTTGGGACATTTGTGTTGTGGCATAGTGGGTTAAGAACCTAATTAGTATCCATGAGGATATGGATTCAACCCTTGGCCTCACTCAGTGGGTTAAGGATGGATCTGTCACTGCCACAAGCTGTGGCATAGGTCGCAGAGGCAGCTTGGATCCTGCGTTGCCCCCTAGCCTGGGAACTGCCATATGCCACATGTGCAGCCCCAAAAAAGACCAAAAAAAAAGAATACACCAATACAACGAGTCATATAAGTTTTTGGTTTCCTAGTGTGTATAAAAGTTATGCTTACACTGTACTGTAGTCTATTAAGTGCATAATAGCACAATGTCTAAAAAAATGTATTTACCATAATTTAAAATAATTATTGCTAAAAAAAAAAAAGAAGAAGAAGCTCTTTTGTCCTTAGGGGTGATCTTCTCTAGAGTTTCCAGGACAACAAGCACTTGATTATGTTGTTGTATTTTACCAGTTTAAAGATTCCTATCGGTTCCATTTTTTTTTCAGTAGATACATAGACAGCTGGGTTTCCATGAACTTATAAAACCCACTGCAGTTGGCTTTGATTCTGTACACACTGCCCACCACACAACCCCCTACATTCCAAAGCTTTGGTTCTGTTTCAATAATATATTGTACACACAGAACACATAATACACGTATTACAGCACAGCGGCAAGGTTTTCTTCGCAGAAATCTGAAAGGATGTTTCATTTTCCAAAAGCGCCTTTTGCTGTAGGGTTTTTTTTTTTTTTAAATCATTTCATAGTGAAAAATTAAACACTGCTTCCTAGTTGAGGTGCTAGTTTCACTGAATATATTACGAGAGAAGGTTTATTATTTTTATAACCATATTTCACCGAAAATCTTCCTTAAAAAAAAAACGCTCATTTGTTTTTGTTGTAAGTCTGGGCAAAGGGTGATTAAAAAAAAAAAAAAAGCCTTACAGTCTAAGCCATCACACAGCAACCAAAGGGCAGGTGTCATTTTTTATTGGGATTGGCATTGGCCGGTACTGAAATAAGGACTTTCTCCATCTCTCAGAAGCTATTGTGGAATTTACAGTAATCACCCTGGCTGACTGCCTATCACACAGCTCAACAGCACAGCAAAAAAAATAATGTCTGGGGACAAGGCCACAACATATTTTTAAAATTCTCATTGTTTTTCTTCTTCCACTTTGAAAGTTTTTTTTTTTTTTTTTGAGGAAAAAAATAAATAAAACTCACCCAGCTGTTACCACTATTCATATTCCAATAGCCTCCAAAGTGCTGGAGGCCACCTGGTTGACTTTCGCCTTGGAGTCGGTCCAGGAAGGCATTATTTACCCTTTAAAACAATGAAAAATGTGTGTAAGTGGAAAGCTTGCTGCTGGGCTGAAAGATTTCTGAGAACCTAATGTGCTGAATGAACGGACAGTGGGGAACGCTAGCCCTGTTTAGCTCAGAAGAAATCTACAGAAACTTCTTTTCCCAAGAACCACATGACATGCTGTGAAAGGTCCTTTGCGGGAGCTGGTGCCATTCCAGGCTCAGGCTAAAGGGGGCATAAATTATTCTTTTTTTTTTTCTGAACCCTCGGCATATGGAAGTTCCCAGGCTGGCTCTCAAATCAGAGCTGCAGCTGCTGGCCTGCACCACAGCCACAGTGACACGGGATCTGAGCCACATCTGCAACCTACACCACAGCTCTGCAAGATCCCTAACCCACTGAGCGAGGCCAGGGATCGAACCTGTGTCCTCATGGCTACTAGTTGGGTTCATTACCACTGAGCCATGACGGGAACTCCCAGGGGCATAAATTCTTCAGTTTCACTTATCCACCTCTACCAGTTCTGCCAACTGCCATGGTCACTCACTCAACTGCAGCCCTAAGCACCATGCCAGGCATGAACCCCAGAGGCTGAGAAAAGACGGCTGCTTCAGCAAGAATGCAAATATGAAGAGAACCCCCAAATCACTCTATGGTGCTCTTATTACAGGACCGATGTCCCTCCCATTGACCTTGGACCCCACTGCCAGTCTGGCTAAAGTAAATCCCGAGTTCCTATTGTGACTCAGTGGTAATGAACCTGATTAGTATCCATGAGGATGCAAGTTCGATCCCTGGCCTTGCTCAGTGGGCTAAGGATCCGGTGTTGCCGTGAGCTGTGGTGTAGGTCACAGATGCAGCTTGGATCCCTGCGTTGCCGTGGCTGTAGTGTTGGCCGGCAGCTGCAGCTCCAATTGGAACCCTAGCCTAGGAACTTCCATACGCCATGGGTGCAGCCCTAAAAAGAAAAAGAAAAAAAAAAAAAAAAAAAAAAAAAGGAGGGGATATCTGATTGAATGCTTCACCGTCCCCCCATCTTAATGTGAATGGCTCTTATTCTTGGATGCCACCTCTTCGTTGAGGCATTATCACCTCCCATCTTTCCCTAACATCACCCTGTGATGTGGTCCTCATGGTACTTACACTGTCTGAAAGTACCTTGCTGTTCAATTGTTGGCTGCCCATTCTTCCCTCCAGATTGCAAATTCCAGGCAGTCAGAAACCTTCTCTGCCTTGTTTAGGCCTATGCCCAGTGCCTAGAACAAAGCCCGGACACAGTGTGCCCCGATACGTAAGAGGGGTACTTGGTCCCCTCAGCAGCTTGCTCCCGTGACTGCAGCTGCAGCATGAAACCACCCAGGGTGGTGTGTGCGTTTCATTGTCCACTGCTCTCAGTTCATTCAAACACTCAAAGACGGATGACATGTCATGTACACAGGTGATGGGATTCCATTTGGAGCAGATTAGTAAGAGGACAGCATAAGGAGCAGGTCAACTAGAGATTATGGATGATAAAGAGATGACTTTTTCAATTTCTATCAAGAATTCAAATTG
Organism: Sus scrofa; assembly: GCF_054392235.1. Taxonomy (NCBI): domain Eukaryota; kingdom Metazoa; phylum Chordata; class Mammalia; order Artiodactyla; family Suidae; genus Sus; species Sus scrofa. The sequence continues at coordinate 24,672,175 of NC_139393.1, read as the reverse complement.
AAGGGTGGGAAGTACCAGCTTATATTTTTGTTTACTAGTGTTAGAAATTATGTACATTCCACTGCAGTCAAGCTGGTGCTCTGGATTTTCTTTTTTCTTTTCTTTTTTGTCTTTTTAGGGCTGCACTCACAGCATATGGAAGTTTCCAGGCTAGGGGTCCAGTTGGAGCTGTAACTGCTGGCCTACACCACAGCCACAGCAACGCCAGATCCAAGCCACATCTGCAACCTACACCACAGCTCACGGCAATGACAGATCCTTAACCCACTGATCGAGGCCAAGGATGGAACTTGCATCCTCATGGATCCTAGTCAGATTCATTTCTGCTGAGCCACGACAGGAACGCCTGGATTTTCTTCTCAGCATTAACTGGGATAAAAACTATTGTTCATGGCTGGTTCAAGTGTCGATCCATCCACCCAGTTCATCCCAATTTCCAGCTTGCAGCCCAGATCCTTTCAAGTCTCTGATCCCCAGTGCCCTGTCTTTTCCCTCTGGAGTCTCAACTTTCTTCTCTTACTCAAAAAAGTTAGGCTGGATCAGGTTCAGATGCAATCAGGTTCAATCATTACAGGATTCATTGGAAAGCTTGTGATCCACTAGCTTCTATTATAAAACTCAGGGCTGCTGGGTTTTGCCATTTGAACTTTCAAACAGTGGAAAACACACCATCTTCTTGACTCCAGTGAAATTATGTCCCTGGAGAAAGCCCAGGTTCCCACTACAGAATTTGTGTGTTGCCCTCGGCAGGAACGGAGACAGCTCTTTCACTCAAGAAGAGACAACTAAAGGAGTATTTTCAACGACACGATGGAAAAGCTCACGGTAAACTTCAAAGGGCAGTACAAACATAAGCTTTTTTCCAAAACTGATGGAGAGCATAAAATATGGTTCAAGACTTGATCTGCTGTTTCAAAACTGATTACTGACTTTATTAGCCACAGAGATTTCCTCTTGGATTAAATTTGGATCTACATTTAACTAGAATCAATAGGAAGAACATAAGGTGTGGGAAATAAATGGTGCCACCAATATTTAGGTATTCAGCAATAAGGAGATCAAAGAATGAGGTCAAGGTTCCTCTAACAAAAAAGTAATCTTTTCTACCTCTAGTTAAACAGTGCATTTTTATTGGGTGCCCACTGACAATTAATTTCTTAGCAATGGGGCCTATTAATGTGACCTATCACTATCTTTAAAATGCTTAAAGCATTATAATCCAATTAATCTTCAGCAATCCAGAGAAATAACTGGCTACTATTAACCAGTTTTATAGAAGTACAATATGAGGTTTGGTTTTGTTTTGCCACACCACACAGCTCAGAGCAATGCCAGATCCTTAACCCACTAAGCAAGGCCAGGGATCGAACCTGTATCCTCATGGATGCTAGTCAGATTCATTTTCTGCTGAGCCACGATGGGAACTCCAACATAAAACAACTTTAATGGTAGTTCTTGTCTAAGTTTTTACATTCAAGTATGAGTATCTTACCATCTATACTAGTGCAATTATTCTAAAGTAGTCTACAAATGGTAAAAGGATTAATCTGCTTTGTCCCGGGGGAGGAAAATTAAGTATAACCTAAATAAACACACAGCTTGAAAGCTGATTCCACTTTCTAGTGTCAATTTACGTCACCAATTCAGAAAAACTGGACAGTGTGTGTGTATATATGTGTGTACCTGTGTGTGCATGTATGTGTGTTGGCAGTTGGCATCCTCACACACACCACACCAATGACATAAAGATTAAAAAGCTAATAGAGAGGAGTTCCCATCGTGGCACAGCGGAAACGAATCCAACAAGGAACCATGAGGTTGCAGGTTTGATCCCTGGCCTCGCTCAGTGGGCTGGGGATCCGGCGTTGCCAGGAGCTGTGGTGTAGGTTGCAGACTCGGCTCAGATCTGGCGTTGCTGTGGCTGTGGGGTAGGCTGCAGCTGTAGCTCCGATTTGACCCCTAGCCTGGGAACCTCCAAGTGCCATGGGTGCAGCCCTAAAAAGACAAACAAACAAACAAAGGTAATATAGATTCCAAAACTGTATTCTGTATTGCTATAGTGTTTTCCTAAAACACTGCAAAAATTTTATAGGTAATTATTTTAATCAAGGATGCTTATTTTATTAGCCATTTATACCTTCTGCGTTCAGCCTGGTGGGTTTTAATTCTTTCTTCCTCCTGTTGCTGTCGTTTAAATTCCAGTAATTCACTCTAGGAACAATAAAAGTTGTGAAATAATGGTTTTCAACGAACATGGCTGTACAAAAGACACCCAAATCAATTACATATTTAACCTTAGCTGGTGCGATATTTCATCTTTGAAACTTTTACTTAAGGAGTATTTCCATGGGAAATTATTTTCTTATATAACTGGGTAGCAAAAATAATTGTGCCTTAGTCAAATAATAACATCGTGAGTGTAAAACCGTGAGATTAGAAAGCCAATGTGCAAGTTCAAGATATTAGACAATGAGCACCGCATACACAGAGGAAAACACAAGGTGAGCCAAACTCACCTGTGCCTCACAAAGAAAAACAAATCCGTTTCCTTAAGGAATGTTATGCAATACCCTATTTCTTGGTCATTTCTCTAGCTTCTCTTTCCCAACAAATGTGTGGCTACTTACAAATAAAGATTGGACTCAATTCTGTAGTGCGATGCTATCAGGAGAATATTTTCCACCCTGGAGAATAATCACTCACCCATCATGGACTAGTTACTCTGATACTAGAAGAAGAAATAGGAGCAGAACTCTGGAATGCCTGGAGGGGATCCTTTGCTTCTAGTAGGAGATGGTGTTACGATAACGACACCTCTAGCTTCTGACATTCTGATTATCTTGAAAGAGATAACTTCAACCTCCACCCTTAGTTACTGTGCTTCCAGTATTAACCTGAAGAACTACAGGCCAGAGACTCGCTGATGCTCAACTGCCTATGCCTTGGGGCAGACCACATCATAACCTCATGGCAAAGACAGAAAAAGGCATAAAGAAGAGCTATCAGGCCCCGTGTCATAAGTTAGTGCCTGAATCAGAGCAGCATTCTGGGAGAGAAAATGCTGTCACATCTTGATAAGCACATACCAACATATTTATTTTTTAACCCCTAAACTTCCTGGATAAGAAGTATCAAATAGGAGTTCCTGTTGTGGCTCAGTGGTAAGGAACCTGACTAGTATCCATGAGGACACAGGTTCAATCTCTGGCCTCGCTCAGGGGGCTAAGGATCCGGCATTGCTATGAGCTATGGTATAAGTTGCAGACACAACTTGGATCCACGTTGCTGTGGCTGTGGTGTAGGCCGGCAGCTATAGCTCTGATTTCACCCCTAGCCTGGGAACCTCCATATGATGCAGGTGCGGCCCTAAAAAGACAACAACAACAAAAAAGTATACAGAAAATTCAAAGTTCAGACTGATATTTTCTTCTTTTAATTTTATTCGAAGTCCTTCGAACATTCTACATTCTCCAAAATAAAAAGATTGGTTTCTTATACTGTGGTCATTCAAATTGTCACTCATTAATCCCTAAAGCACACTGTTTAAGTCTAATTTCTATCTAGCACCAATAGCAAGGAGAAAATTAGAGAGTTTTCTAAATAAATGAATAACATTCATTCAACCGTTCTTCCTATTTATTAAACACTTAGATGCCAAGCTTTGTGCTAGAGACTCCTTTTCCCACCATGGCATACAATCTTTCCTTTTAATTTTTGTCATTTTAATATATGTGCATAGCAAGTCCACTAAGCCTAGTACTACTTATACTAGGCTTAGACTAAAATAAAAGAAGCTCCATTCCTCAGTCCTCATCAGAACAATCGCTTTCAATTCCTTTTTTTTTTTTTTTTTTTTTGCTTTTTAGTGCCATACCTGCGGCATATGGAGGTTCCCAGGCTAGGGGCTGAATTGGAGCTGCAGCTGCTGGCCCACACCACAGTCACAGCAATGCCAGGACCTGAGCTGCATCTTCGACCTATACCACAGCTCATGGCAATGCCAGATCCTTAACCCACTGAGTCAGGCCAGGAATTGAACCCACATCCTCATGCATCCTAGTTGAGTTCGTTAACCGCTGAGCCATGAAGGGAACTCCTATCTTCTTCTTCAAAGCATGAATATTTTTCTATTTCTTCATTTTAACAAATAAGTGTATTCTTTTGGCTTCCTACCATGGAGAAGATGTACATCTCTAATATATTTCTACGACTACCTCCACCCCATCCCAACTCGAGCTTCCCTTCCTGGTACACCACCATCCTTATCCCTCAGCCTTACAACTTTTTTTTTTTTTTTTTTTTTGACTTTCAGTGTGGTGGGGGAAGGACTCTAGGGGTCTTACAGCTTCTCGTTTAGATTTCCAAGCCATCCTCTTTTCAACCTTAACCTTCAGAGGTATCAGGTGCTTCTAACCTCAAGCCTGTGTGGGGACCATTTCAACCCTTGAGTCCAACCACTTCTTGCAAATTGAGTTCTGCCTTTTCCTGCTCTAGTGTACAGCTTCCAAAAGTGAGGGGAGTTTTTGTTTGGTTTTGTTGGGTGTTGTTTCTTTTGCGGCAGTCTCCTGGTCTGTTCTTCTGTTCCTACGTCCTGGCTTCTTATGCCTTTTCCAAAAGTCATTTCCTTTGTTGTCTTTTTAATGGGATTCAGGGAGATTGGGGCTAGAGATAAGCAAATGAGATGTTTAGAAAGTGCCGTGGATGAGATTCTGCTGTATAGCACTGGGAAGGAACTCTATCTAGTCGCTTATGATGGAACATGATAGAGGATAATGTGAGAAAAAGAATGTATATATATTATATATATGTGTTGACTGGGTCACTTTGCTGTACAGTAGAGAGTGACAGAACACTATAAACCAACCATAATGGAAAAAATAAAAATCATTAAAAAATTCAAAAAAAAAAAAAAAGTGTGCTGTTTAACCAGAAGACCTCAACATTTTCAAACAAGAACTATACCAGAATTCTGTTACCTGATCCTCACAACAATTCTTAAAGGTAGGCAGGTAAATAAAATGCTATTTGATGAATGAATGGAGAGGCATTATTATGCTTGTTTTATAGATGAGGAAACAGAGGATCAAAGACTCAGGGTAAGTATTTTGTCAAGCACCCCATGGCTCTTCAAGACCAAAACAAAGACTAGAGCTTAGATTTTTTGTTCCTCATCTTCTGCAAAGCTGCACCCAAACTACTCAGCTAAGATCAAGGGCCACTTGTCAGTAGTTAATCATACTCAAGTATAAACAGCCATATCTAGAACTCTCAGCCCATTTACACTCAAAAGTTCTAGCAGAACCCATCTAACCTAAGTTCAAACTGAAATTGCTCTTGTCAAAGGATGATAATCCTTCCCACATGCATTTCTCATTAACCCATTTCTCCGAGGAGCAACTTCTAATATCAGCCTAAGCGTAATAACATGAACTCTCAACAAACTAAACTCATCAGCTCTAGACATGAGACAAAGAATTTTTAAAAAAACCAAAACATACATTTGGGAGTTCCCTGGTGGTCTAGTGGTTAGGACTTGACACTTTCACCTCTGTGGCCTGGGTTTCATCCCTGGTTTGGGAACTGAGATTCCATGACAAGCCCGTTGTGGTCAAAAAATTTTTTTAATTAAAAAATTTAATTAAAAAATTTTTAGGAGTTCCCATCATGGTTCATCAGAAGCAAACCTAACTAGTATCCATGAGGATGTGGGTTCGGTCCCTGGCCTTACTCAGTGGGCTAAGAATCTGGCATTGCTGTAAGCTGTGGTGTAGGTCACAGACTTGGTTCAGATCCAATTTGACCCCTAGCCTGAGAACTTCCATATGCTGCGGGTGTGGCCCTAAAAAGACAAAATAAATAAATAAATAAGATATACATATATTTTGCAGGTTTATATATGCCTATTATTACATATTTCTTTAAAATAATTTTAAGATCATTTTTTTCAGCCTTGGCAAAAATGACCCTGAAATTTATCTGGAAAAAAATAAATATACTATTATAGCAATAAAAAAATCCTGAAAAAAAGAAATGAGGGAGAACAGGCACCACTAAATATTAAAAACAGGTCCTGAAACTGCAGCAGTTAAAACAATTTGATTGAGTCCAGGAAAAGACCTACAATGTGGAAACCATAGCTTACATAAACTGTCCTGCTCAACTCTTGCAGGAGAGACAGTTCAATGAATGATGATGGACCTGCCAACTAACGTGAGAAAAATTAGAACAAGATCCCTTATTTTTACATCAAAATAAATTTTATAGAGCCCTAGGACTTGAACCTAAAAGATGGAACCATAGATGTTTCCAAAAGAGGCATGGGTAAGTTTATTTATAAACTTGGATAAGGAAGGTCCAGAAATCATAAAGTAAAAGGATGGATAAATCTGGCTGCCTGGAAATTCAAAGCTTCAATTGTGAAAAAAAATAAAAAAAATTAAAAAACCCTTAAGAAAATGTTTATGACACACATAGGCTAGTTCAATGATTCTTCCTTTCATTCATGCACAAATTTCTGAGTGCTTCTTATGAGGCAGGCTTTGCCCCTCCAGCCTCTCTCAAAAGATACATCTAAAGATACAAAAGTCTGCATTTGATAATGCCTTAATCACTGGGTCTACAATTAATGCTGACTGTTTTAGATTGTAAGCTCCTGGAGAGCAGTATTGGTGTGTCGTAGGACAGTTTTAACAGTGTTATGTGCAAAAGAACAAATAAAATATTTTGATTTTGTTGGGGAAAAAAAAAAGACATGAGGCAGGCTTGAAGCTACGTGATGGGGATGAGATAGATGAAATCACTGCGCCTTAAGAGCTTATATTTTTGAAAAAATGAAGCCCATGGAGAAGCAAGAAAAGTATCTGCCGCTAATCCTATGCAGAGGATTAAACACGCTGTTGTGAGGCTCAGTAGCTCATTCCTGTTTTAGATGGAGACTCAGAGAAGGCCTGAGGAAGTAGCTATAAGACCTTATATAAACCAGTAAGGAAAACACAGCCACCCAACAGCAAAAAGGTCAAGCCTAGGAGGAGGAAGTTGGCAGATAAACCACAGGCTGCCTGTAAATTAAAAAGTCATCTGCTTCACGCATAATCAAAGAAACATAAATCAAAACACTAAGAGAAAATTTTTTCTTCTACCATATTGACAAAAACTAGAAAAGTTGGATGGAGAATCAGGCATATTCTAGCACTTTGGGGGCGTGTCTAAGTTGGGAAAAACTAGTTTTTGGAGAGCAATTCAGCAATAACCCTCAGCATGCAAGGTGTATACATCCCTTGCAGAAACGCTCAAAGATAGGTGTATCAGGAGAGTCACATTTCTATTATGGAAACAGTCGAAGTTCAAGGGAAAAATCTTCATGCACATTACCAAGGAACTGGCACAAGGCAGACCCTCCACAAAACAGTGCTATGCAATAGTCACAGAGAAAAAGGTAGTTGTGGGGCACGGACTGTGTTGAGATCGCCAAGATGCATTAAATGATAAAAATTAGGTTCAGAGCAGTTTTCTTGGGACTATTCCATGTAAATTAAAAAGATACACACATATCCATTTCAACTTTTTTTTTTTTCTTTTTCAGTCACGCTCACAATATTGGAAGTTCCCGTGCCAGGTGTGTAACCCAAGCCACAGCAGTGACAATGCCAGGTCCTTAACCCACTGAGCCATAGAGGAACTCCCCACTTCCACTTTTATATGCTGGTGTATATTCATATTTTTAAACATTTTTATGGTAAAACACATACTAAAATGCTAACTGATTATCACTAGAGATAAAAGCATGGAGGAGAAATGGGCAGAGGAATGATAATTTAATATCACAAATAGGGCTTGTTTTTTTAACTTTTGAACCATGTGGATATATTAGTTCCTCATACTATCTGAGCAGGGGGCCATTGCTGTTTCTTGATGCTTTCCTTTATTTAAAAATCCCAATGAAAATATATTTTCTTTTCTTTTCTTTTTTTTTCTTTTTAAGGGCTGCACCTATGACACATGGAAGTTCCCAGGCTAGGGATTCAGTCAGATCTACAGCTGCCAGCCTACACAACAGCCACAGCAATGCCAGATCCAAGTTGCAATGGTGACCTGCACCCCAGCTTGTGGCAATGCTCGCTCCTTAACCCACTGAGTGAGGTCAGGGATCAAACCCACATCCTTATGGATACGAGTTGGGTTCTTCACCCACTAAGCCACACCAGGAACGCCAAGGACATATACTTTTGAATATGTAAAGATGTAAAACAGCAAAACACTATGTCATGAAGCCAAGAAGAGTCAGGGAGAGAAAAAAAAAGAGGACAAGAAGAGGAGTTACCTTGTGGCTCAGTGGGTTAAGGATCTGCCATTATCACTGCTATGACTCTGGTTACTGCAATGGTGCAGGTTTGATCCCCAGCCTGAGAACTTCTGCATGCCACAGGCACCACCAAAAAAGCCAAAAAACAAACCAACAAAAAAGCACAGAAAGAGAAGGACACCAGCATCCTATTACAGAGGCAAGGATGGAGGAGAGGAGAAAGCACAGAGCAGGAGGGAAGCAGGGGCGGGAGCTGACGGGGCATCATCATGCAGGAACATTGCCCCAGATGGTAGGCGGAAAAGCCTAGGTCCACTGCACACTGGCTTATTATTCCATACCCAGCAAACAGTATTTAGTAAGGCGAGGCTGGTTTTCCTTTGGTGCCACGAAAGATAATTTCAACTAATTTGTTCTGCTGAACGGACAGCCGCTGTGGATGCATCTGCAGGCTTTATGAGCATATTCCTGGTTCACTTACATGCTTCCCACACAGATGTGCAATACCTCACTGGACAGGTACAAAATCAGTTGTTCTTGTTTGAGCACTGGGCTTTGGCTATTAAGAAAATCAAAACACTCTAAGCCGGAGGGACGTGACCACACAGCCTCTGAGACAATGTCAAGCCTTGTCTTACTCAACACAAATTTGGGGTTCATCCACCATTTTCCAGACACCTGGATGCAGGCTGAAGTTACGGATGCAAAAAAAGATACAGCTCCACCCTGAAGGAATCACAGCAGAATGAGGGAGACAGACCCAGACACAACTGTGATACGAAGCAGAAAGAAATGCGTTGCTGAACACCGTTCAAGCAACGTGACATGGGAATTCGAAGGAAGGGGACGCCAGTGAAGAGGGACGAGGAACAAATGTTCCTGCATGTTGTTCGACATTTTAAGTGCATCCATGAAGGACTCCCAGAGGAAAGAGTGTGTGTCTTCTCATTGCTCTACACGCATGCCTGCATCCAGACAGAGCTCCATACAGAGAAGTACTTAAGTCATTCGATAAACAACATAACGGAGTTCCCGCTGGGGTGCAATGGGATCTGTGGCATCTTGGGAGCGCTGGGAAGCAGATTCCATCCCTGCCTGGCTTAGGGGGTTGAGTATCCGGCATTGTTATGGCTGCAGCTCAGGGTGCAACTGCAGCTCAGATCTGATCCCTGGCCTGGGAACTCCATGTGCTACAGGGCAGGAAGGATGGCAGGAAAGGAAGGAGGAAGGAAGAGTCAAACGTTTATATATATATAGAGAGAGAGTCATCTAGGATATGCCAAGAGCAGAACTCCTGTAAGTATCAGCCAAAGGTGTTTAGTAAATGAGGATAACACTGCAAAAGGTGCCACTATCTGTGCCCACCCTGGCCAGAACTACTTTCGTTGGGGGAAGGGCTGCCAAGGATCCTTGCTGGAGCCCAAGCTCACAGTAAGAAGCAAAGGGGGTCACCAGTTCCTGCTCAAGGTTATGGAAATCACTTCTCTGTGTTGCAATTTATCAGAGGGTCAACTCTACAACAAACAGGTGTGTGCAAGGCTGGATGCTTGGGAAAACTGATGCGTTCAGAGTTAAAGGCACGCTCCAAAGCAAGGTTGGAGTAATTGGAGACCAGGATAGGGTCATTTTTAAATCATGCTCGAATTCCAGCGGGGCCTATTCTGACACGGTTCAGCTTGACTACTTTATGTAAACATTAAAGTGCTGTCACCCGGGCAGGACATCCTTCTCCCAGGAGAGAATGATGGTCTCTCAACTCAGGAAGAGGAAAAAGAGAAGCAAGGGAGTTGATGCAATTAAGTCCAAGCACCCCTACCTTTGAACTTCTTTTATTTAAAAAAATTTTTTATTATACTTGATTTAAAATGTTCTGCCAATTTCTGCTGTACAGCAAAGCGACCCAGTGATACATTGATACACATTCCTATTCCCACATTATCCTCCAACATGTTCCATCCCAAGTGATTAGATCTAGTTCCCTGTGCTATACAGCAGGATTTCATTGCTAATCCGTTCCAAATGCAATAGTTTGCATCTACTGATGTTTTTAATTTTTTTATTCTTTAAGATTTTTATTTTTTCTATTATAGTTGATTTACAATGTTCTGTCAATTTCTGTTTTATAGCAAAGTGACCCAGTCATACATACTTATATATATGTATTATATATATATATATAAAACGCATGCTTTTTCTCACATTATCCTCCATCGTGTTCAGTTTTTTAAGATTTTTATTTTTTCTATTATAGTTAATTTACAATATTCTGTCCATTTCTGTTGTACAGCAAAGTGACCTAGTCATACACAAATATATGTATGTGTGTGTGTGTATATCATATATATATATACATTCTTTTTCTCACATTATCCTGCATCATGCTCCATCATAAGAGACTAGATACAGTTCCCTGTGCTATACAGCAGGACCTCATTCTTATCCACTCCAAATGCAATAGTTTGCACCTACTGAATGTTTTTTAATTCAGAAGAGAGTTTGGTGGCAGGGGACAGTTTAGAGGCACTTTGGTTCTGCATCTCTCCATGGTAATACCTTTGCCCAGAAGGTCAAAGATAGCTTTGGCTATTAGAAAAAGTGGAAACGACCTCAAAATATTAAGAGTAAACAAATCCACAGAAGTAAATCCTCATGGGTTAAAGTAGGAAAGTCAAAAGTAGCATTAACAATGTTATAATTATTATTATATATAATAATTATTCTAACTTCCCCTTACTAGGTATTGTTATATGTATCATTTTAATATAAAGAAGTGGACTTTCAAATACCATATGGTATCACTTACGTGCAGAATCTACAATATGGCACAGATGAACCTATCTACAGAACAGAAACAGAGTAACAGACTTGGAGAACAGACTTGCCAAAGGGAAGGGGGAAGGAGTGGAATGGACTGGAAGTCTGGGGTTAGGAGATGCAAACTATTCCATTTAGAACGGATAAGCCATGAGGTCCTACTGTGCAGCACAGAGAACTATGTCCAGTCTCTTGCGATAGACTAGAATGGAAGATGGGTATGAGAAAAAGTATATACACATATATAGGACTGGGTCACTTTGCTGTACAGCAGGAATTGACAGAACATTGTAAATCAATGATAATTTTTTAAAAAAATAATAAAGAAGTGGACTTTCAGTTACAGTAGTCCTTGAATCACACAGCTCTCTATCTCCCACCCAGAAATACTTTCTCTTAAATTTCTCCTAACTTTTAAAAAAGTTTTTTTTCTCATAAAATTTACTTAAACATCACAGAAAACACAGGCAGTACAGAAACTATGAAGGAAAACATAGTAATTGCTCTTAAAAACTCTCCACCCAGGGAGTTCCTGTCGTGGCTCAGCGGTTAACAAATCCAACTAGGAACCATGAGTTTGTGGGTTCGATCGCTGGCCTTGCTCAGTGGGTTAAGGATCCGGAGTTGCCATGAACTGTGGTGTAGGTCGCAGATGCAGCTCGGAACCCACGTTGCTGTGGCTGTGGTGTAGGCCGGCAGCTACAGCTCCAACTGGACCCCTAGCCTGGGAACCTCCATATGCCAAGGGAGCGGCCCAAGACATGGCAAAAAAAACCAAAAAAAAACAAAAAAAAACTGTCCACCCAGAGATAAGCTCCTTTAACATATCAGCATGTTTCTTTCACTTACATACATACATAGATTATAAGTGCTTATCACCAGGTTTAACATGTGCCAGGCATTAGGATAACCTCTCCATGGGCTTTCTGTCCTGTCACCTTAGAACCAATGTCAGGGGGGAAAAAATAACATCACTACCACTAGAACCGTTGACGTTTAAAGAGATGAAGTTGGAAGTTCCCATCGTGGCTCAGCAGTAACAAGCCTGACTAGTATCTATGAGGATTCAGGTTCGATCGCTGGCCTCGCTCAGTGGGTTAAGGATCTGGCCTTGCCATGATCTGTGGTGTAGGTCTCAGAAGTGGCTCAGATCCTGCATTGCTGCAGCTGTGGTGTAGACCGGCAGCTGCAGTTCCGATTCCACCCTTAGCCTGGGAATTTCCATGTGCTGCAGGTGCAGCTCTAAAGAGATGAAGTCCTTTGCACAAAGTATAATCAGAAAGGAGGCAGGCTTCAAACCTCACCCAGACTCTATTTTAAAATCTTTGTTACTTTTCACATAGGTGAGGGCAGAAATGGATGCACGGTGTTCCCAACTTCAAAATCTCCAAATCTTCTATCACTGACCAACTTGTTTCAAAGTTTCCATTAATACGACTTTGAAAACAAACAATCTTAGACATAACATGTTGTGTGCATCTCTGGTTATTTCCTTAGCCTAGATGTATGTCTTTTAGATCGAATACTTTCATAGATCGGAAACTCTTTAGAATTGAATATTGTCGGAAAGCCCTTCAGGGGTCCCCTCTCACAGCAGCAGTACAAGGGAGTCTAGTATTTTTTAATAGCGAACAGTGTAAGCTCTCCTCGCCCCAGCAAACACAAATTATTATCTGTATTTTTCTAAAGCTTTTTGTTTAATCTTGAGATTATTCTCCCAGTTGAAGTGTAGAAGTCGTTTTTTCAAATTACCTCAAATTCCATTGAAATTTTGATTGGAATGGCATCCAACTCAAAAATTAATTTGGCTAGAACTGTAGTTATTGCAGTATTGAATTTTACTACTCAGGGTATCAGCCATCTCAACTTTATTCAAATGAACATTCATGGATCACAGGAAAATTCTCACGTTTTCTGGGGTTTGGTTTTGTTTTTAGAGCTTGAGCAATTTTTTACATAGTTGCTTTTGGATGAGATCTTTTGATCCTATACTTTCTAATTAATTTTTTGCTAATATTTGAGGAAGCTGATGATTCTTATATTTATGTTTTATAACCAACTCTTATTTAACTCCAGTTGCTCTAATCATTTTTTTGGTTGATTCTGTTAGGTTGTACAGGCAGATTGCGCTCATCTGAAAATAACAATTTTACTTATTTCCAATAATTAGATAAGCTACTTTTTTTTTTTTTTTTTGGTCTTTCTTTAGGGCAGCACTCATGCCATATGTAGGTTCCCAGACTAGGGGTTGAATCGGAGCTGAAGCTGCCAGCCTACAGCACAGCCACAGCAACTCGGGATCCAAGCCACATCTTCTACCTACACCACTGCTCAAGACAATGCCCGATCCTTAGGCCACTGAGCGAGGCCAGGGATCGAACCTGCATCTTCATGGATACTAGTCGGGTTCGTTACCCACTGAGCCACTACAGGAACTCCTGGATAAGCTCTTTTTTTTTGTTTTTGTCTTATCAAGCTGGTTAAAACAATTCCTAAACTTTGTTCCATGCAATATTGAAGGTTTTTCATCAAATAACACAGAGAAGCACTAGGTTAGAATTTCTAGAACACTGGTTGGTGGTAGGAGTTGCAGATATCCTCCTGCTATTCTAATACTTCCCCCCTGAGATAAATGTTGGGTTTTGGTTTGGAAGACTATATATATGTTAGGAAGACTATATATATGTTAGGATACATTTTTTCTTTCTAGTTCACCACAGTTTTTAAAAGTTGACAAATTTTAACCTATCAATGCCTATTTTTTGCATTAAGAGGTAGGTAATTTTTTTCCCTCTCATGACCTATTACATGGCAGTGATAAGATATCAAAAGTTATAACATAACTAGTCATCTTTGCATTCCTAGAATTAATCTTACTTTGCCTTGGTAAATTATTTAAGAGAAAAAAAAAATCCCACTAGCTAGAATTTTCTTTCCGATGTAAATCTCTATAAATCTGTGTGTGTGTGTGTGGTGGGAGGTGTCCCTTTACCAGGTTGTGACAACATGGAGATGATAATTAAATAATATTAATTCTACATTATTTAATTGGAGTTCCCTGGTGGCTCAGTGGGTTAAGGATCTGGCATTGTCATTGCTGTGGCTTGAGTCTGATCTCTGGCCCCGGGGCTTCTGCTGCTGCAAGTGCAGCTAAATTATGTAAATAAACAAACAAACAAACAAATAAATAACTTCATTGTTTTCCTTGCTCTGAAAGAATTTGGAGAACACAGGAGAAAAATCTGTTCCTTGAAAATTCTAATGAACTTGCCTGTAAATTTATCCAAGTTTAGCTTATTAAGGGGAAGCAATTCTCAGTAAACTTTAGAAATCCCTTGCATTTTCACTTGTCTTTATTTTAATTCTTTGAGTCACTTTGGAGTTTTACATTTTCTTATAAAACCATTCACTTAATCCACATATTCAATTCATTAGCATAGCATTATCTATAGTAATAAAAACTTAATCTTTTCTACAACCACGGTTCTAGCCCCTCATTTCTAATGTTGTGTATTTGCATTTTTACTAATCTTCCCTTAATTAGACTTACCAGAGATCTGTTCATTTTGTTGACCTTATCAAAGAACAAGCTGTTAAGATTTTTTATAACAGCTGTTTCTTGAAGTTTTGTTATTAATTTCTGCTCTTATCTTAATTACTTCCTTCCATATCATTTATTGTTCTTGTTTTACATTCTTGGGTTGGATACTTAGTTTGTTTCTGTTTTGAGTACTGATTGGATTTTTTTTTTTTTTTTGTCCTTTTAGGGCTGCAGGTGCGGCAGATGGAAGTTCCAAGTTCCCAGGCTAGGGGTCAAAACGGAGCTGCAGCTGCAGGCCTATGCCATAGGCACAGCAACGCCAGATCCGAGCCGCATCTGAGACCTACATCACAGCTCACAGCAATGCTGGATCCTTAACCCCCTGAGTGGGGCCAGGGATTGAACCTCATGGATACTAATCAGGTTCTTTACCACTGAGCCACAGCAGGAACTCCTTGATTGGATTTCAAGTTAGGATTTTTCTTTCTCTGACTACCATGTCTCGGGAGACAGCTTGGCATGCGTTCCCCATAAAGTGCTCTCACCAGAATTTCTAATGTATCCTATAATAATTTTCTCTGTTGTCCAGTAATTTAAGTATGTTTTCATCTGGGGGGTTATTTTTACTTTCCAAATGGCTACATAAAATCAATAACCAGGAGTTCCCTGGTGGCCTAGTGGTTAAGAACCTGGCATTGTCACTACCATGGCTTGGGTCACTGCTATGGCGAGGATCTGATTCCTGGCCCAGCAACTTCCACTTGCAGCAGGCATAGCCAAAAAAAAAAAAAAAAAAAAAAAAAAATCAATAGCTATGCAAAGTCAGTAAGTGCACCTCAGGCTATCAGAAAAAAAAGCTGAATTCCTGGAAAGTAGAAAGGAGGTAAAATAAATGATATGGAGAAACTAGTGTGCAGAATAAACTGGAGTGGAGGTAGCTGGGCTCCTGAAGGAGCTCTAGGAAGCGGTCATAAAGATGACTAGTTGGGGAGTGGCATCGAGTCTACTAGCTTGGCAGTGTGCTCTCTTGCTCCCACACCTGTATAGGCAGCAGCTGGCACTGATATAGCCCCCTGGGCAACAGTGAATGGAGGATGGGTGTCTTAGCTCAGAGAAACAGGACAATGTCACAGTACCTGCTGACTCTAGGAGAACAAGAGGTTGTCACATGCAAAAGACAGCATCCTGTATGCCTCCCTCAGCCATGTCGCCAAGGAAACATGACGAGATGCCAAGAATCATTGAACATTTGAGAAAGAAAACTAGATAAGGAGTTCCTGCTATGGCACAATGGCTTAAGGACCCAGTGTTGCTGCAGCTGTGGCCTAAGTCACACTGCGGTTGGGATTTGATCCCTGGCCTGGGAACTTCCACATGCTGCCTGTAGTAGAAGAAGAAGGAGAAGGAAGAGGAAAGGGTGGAGGAGGAAAAGGCGGAGGAGAAGTAGAAGAAAACTAGACGAGATAAAACTTACAAGGGACACTCAGTTTTTGAGTTGCCCCAATTCAACCACTGACATCAAGCAACAGACAAGACAGTCCTACTCTGCTCTGTCCAAATCCCTGACCCATTTAATCCATGAACTTATTAATTTTTAAGCAGTCAAATTTTGGGATAGTTATGCAACAATAGTAATGTAAACAACAGGGCATCTGCAAAAATTGGGATGCACTGGACCTGATATTAGTCTCATCTTCTTATGTAAAAGAATAAGTTGATGGAGGTCCCATCGTGGCTCAGTGGTTAACGAATCCGACTAGGAACCATGAGGTTGCGGGTTCGATCCCTGCCCTTGCTCAGTGGGTTAAGGATCCTGCGTTGCCGTGAGCTGTGGTGTAGGTTGCAGACGCGGCTCGGATCCCGAGTTGCTGTGGCTCTGGTGTAGGCCGGCAGCTACAGCTCCGATTGGACCCCTAGCCTGGGAACCTCCATATGCCGTGGGAGCAGCCCAAGAAATGGCAAAAAGCCAAAAAGCCAAAAAAAAAAAAAAAAAAGTGGATGCATTTTTGCCTTTTTATTTTGACCTATATATACAAGCTGTGAAACATAAGACCTTCAATTCAAAATTTGATATATATATATATACCTAAAGTAAATGACTTAATGAATGCTTCTTGAAAAAAAAAACCTTAAAAAGGCAAAGAAACAATAGTCAAAATAGTAAGTAGCAAATGTTCATTGTTTATATAGTTATTGTAGAAGAAGTGATCAGAAAGAATATTGTACTTAGAAAGCAGAACGTGGCCATGGAAACGTCAGTCAGCAATTTTGGTAAATAAACAAATTTGACGGGTGGGCCGAGAACAGAAGCTTATGAAATAACTTAGTGAGCAGGATGCTCTAGCTAAAGGTTTCTCCCAGAATGCAATGAAAAAGGCCAAAGTGACAGGAAGGAGAAAAAAAAACAATTAAGAGAGATAGAGAACAGATCTAGAAATTCCAAAAGCCACTTGATACGTACACCAGAAATGGAGGGAAGAGACAAAATATAGCGGAAGAAACACGCAAGGAAAATAGGAATTTCCCTGAACTGGAGTGAGACTTATATTTGGAGCTGAAATAGGCCCACAAAAGGTCATACAAAATTAAAAACAAATCCACTGTGAATTTCTTATGATGGAGAAGAAAGGAAAAGTAAATAAATGGAACAGAAAATTCAGAGTCACGAACATAAAGAAAACAGCTAAAAAGTAAATTATGTAGCAAGAATATATACAAATACACTAGTAATCACAATAAAAGAGACTATGAAATTGAGAGAAAGATCAGCCATTTTTGTAACTAGAAATCTAATTTAAGCCAAGTGACACAGAGAGGTTAAAATTAAGTGACAGAAAAATTATCGCATAAATTCTAACAAAAAAGGATGGCATAAAAAATTTAGAATCAGACAAAAAAAAAAGACCTATAAACAGTGAGCTTAAAATTATTAAATGGGAAGAATGGCATACTTCATATTGATAAAAATCTGCTGAAAGGCGGGGCTTCTCATAAGTCTCATTGGTTGGAAATACTTCCCATGTCAGTGGCCGAACCAATCACAGTCAAGGAGAATAAAATCCCCACGATCAGTTAGACCATTTGTGAATGGATGGCTGGACGGATTTCTTCTGACTTCTCTGAAACATAGACCATGCTAAGTAGGCTGAACACATGAAGGATTTTAGGAGAGAAGTAGGTAATCAACAATATTTGATACAGCCCTCTGAAGTTATCAGAACACAATTTTTTCTGTAGCATTAATTACTACCAAGTGATTGATCACCATAAAGCAAAAGTACAATGTTTTATTTCTTTGTCTCTCTTTTTTTTTTCTCATGTCTTTAGGGCCACACCCATGGCATATGGAAGTTCCCGGGCTAGGGGTCAAATGGGAGCTGCAGCTGCTGGCCTACACCACAGCCACAGCAACGTGAGATCCAAGCCACATCTGTGACCTACACCACAGTTCACGGCAATGCCGGATCCTTAACCCACTGAGCAAGGCCAGGGATCAAACCCCCGTCCTCATGGATACTAGTCAGGATTTTTACCACTGAGCCACGATGGGAACTCCCTTCTTTGTCTCCTTTTAATGGTTCATCTCCTCCATGAAAAAGTAAACTTTAGGAGAGCAGGGATCCTGTCTATCCTTTTCCTAATTAAAGTTCCAGGGTCTTGCAGAAGCCTCAATACATAGTAGGAGCTCAGTACATGTTTGTTGGCAGAATGGATGGATGGATGGGAAGGATGAATACTGGGATAGATTACTCTGAGATAGATCGACCAGAATAACACACTTTTAAAAAAAGAGCCAGAAGAGCTTTAAATGGTGTTAAATAATGTCACAGAGTCACAGGGACACAGGGGTTGCAAAAAGACCAATGAATTGAATGTTCAGAAGGGATTTAATCTCTAGAGATTTTACGTTTGTCCACTAAGGACAAAGTGAGCAATAAAGATGTGATTACAGTAAGATTACCTTTGTCTTTTTTTTTTTTTAATTTGGTAGAAGCAGAAAAAGTGATGGCTTTGAGGAGAGCATTAGCAAGGAAGGAGTTGGTTGGCTTCTTTATTTTACAACAGCAAGAGTCAGTATATTTGTTGACACAAAAAAGTAGTAGTCAGGAGTTCCTGCCCTGGTGTGGTGGGTTAAAGGATCCAGCATTGCTGCAGGTGTGGTATGGCTCAGAGTCAGTCCCTGACCGGGGAACTTTTGTGTGCTATGAGTGCAGCCACGGGGAAAAAACAAAAACAAACAAACAAAAAAGCAGTCATCAATGGAGAAGAAATGGGGAAGTATGGGGAGAAAGTGAATTATAAATAAATTCCTAGAAGATGGAACTGAGTCAAATGTAACATATTGAGAAGTTAAATTGAAGGAAGAACCTACTGTCCCCAGAGATCAGAATAAGGGAAGAATATGAAAGTCAGAGGCATAGAAAGCAAGGTCAATGTGCTGCCACCTCAACTGAACTAGAGGATCTACTCTCTGATTATCCACAGCAGGTGTTCATAAATATTTGTTGAATGAATGGAATGAACAAACACATGAACAGACACCAGGATGCCAATGTATTGCTTTCTGTATCTTCCTCCTATAAACCCGAGTCTTCGTGTCTTCTTAAACGTCATTCTTTTTTTTTAACCTTTTATTATTTTTTTCCTACTGTACAGCACAGTGACCCAGTTACACATACATGTATACAGTCTTTTTTCTCACATTACATGTTCCATCATAAGTGACTAGACAGAGTTCCCAGTGCTACACAGCAGGAGCCCATTGGGACACAGACTCTGCCAAATGCCTCAGCTGGACATTTTCTAACGACAACAGATTGAACAAAAAGGAAGAGAAGCAAAAATACGGCAAATAGCCTTATGTATTCTACGGTTATTGAAATCCCTAGTAATGGAATTATCTATACACGCTAGTTATTCATTTTACTGAAAGCTTCTGTAAGTAAAGGGAAATAATTTATGTAAAAGAAAGACATGCTTAATCAATAACCAGAAAATATGTATGTATCAATATTTGTCTAACTCCAGAAGAAAAACAAGATGAAAGAACAAAAAGCTTAATTTTCCCTGTTTAAAATAACTGCTCAACCTGAAAATTAAATTCCTGATCTGATTTTCTAATCTATTGAGCATTCTCTTTGCAAAATATTCTACTTTTAATGGTTTGCACGTTCTAAATATATACACTAAACTTTGTAAAACACTATTTGAAACGTGCTAGAAGTTATTTTGAAATAAATCATATCTACACTGATCTCACAACATTCTTCCCAGTATCTAAGTACCTCAAGATACAGAACAAAAGTTCTCAGAAACAGATGAACACTTTCATATTATTTGACAGACATTACAGATGCTAGATTTAGCATTTCCTTGCTAATTACTAGAATCTTACTATAACATTGCTTATTCAATCGATCATGGATTTTAATATGTGGCCTTTGTCAAGAGAAAAAGATTTATTTATTTATTTATTGGCCGAGCCCACAGCATGCAGAAATTCCTGGGCCAGGGATCGAACCCACACAACAGCAGTGACAATGCCAAATCCTTAACCCACTGAGCCACCAGGGAACTCCCAGGCTTTTTTGCTTAAATACCAAGGGATAAAAATATTTTGTGGTTTCTTAATTGCTCAGAGAGTAGCTTAATAACTAAATTTGCAATTTGCATTATCGCTTTCAACAATTTAATTACTCCAACTATGCACAAAACAGCTCAGTGGCATAATCACTGATATTGTATGCTGGATGAAACTATGAAAGAGTAAGAGGGTGAGCACTATCGGGAGGAGGGTAGCACCCAAAAGGGTCAAATTACAGCAACAACCATTAGTATGCATTTCATAATATGATTTCCACACACCTTGCGCTATGTTACCTTGTGCGGCAAAGATATAATTAAACCAAATCAAGAAAATTAGACTGGGTTGTTGGTTGTTGCCCATTGTTTAATTGAAGAAAAAAGATTTAAGGGATAACCTGGAAGAAATAACAGAATATATCAACCACCGATGGAGCAAGAAAGAGGTTGGAAAATAAAAATGATGAAGATATTGGTCTCCCCGTAGCTGAATACTTTATCAGAGCATTTTTAAAGGAGCTGGAATGAGGTGGCCCCTTGGAGGCATCTCCCATCCTCCTCATCACTCCCATCCCTGGTTGAAGAGCCTCTAGTACCACTGAGCCTACACAGCAGAGACAGGTATGTCCATCAAGTCACCACCCTGCGTGCAGTTACCATGCTAGAAACTTCACATTCTAATAAGGATTATCCTGTAAGCTCTTTTCTTCAGAGGCTCTGCATTCATTTTATTGAGTTCTACTGCTTGTTTTATTTGGAATTTTTTATTTTATTTGGGATGCCTCACTTATTTGTATATGTGTAGAGTTCCTTATGTTACATTACATATGCTGGGCATGGTTTTTTGTTTTTTTTTTTTTCTGTTTTTGGCCGCACCTGCAGCTTATGGAAATTCCTGGGTCAGGGATCGAATCCGAGCCACAGCTGTGACCTGCTCCACAGCTGTGGCAACACTGGATCCTTAACCCACTGAGTCACAGAGGGAACTCCTATGTGTATGTTTAGATGAACATTTATTTAAGCTAGTTTCATGATTTTGTACTCCTGCTTTGTTTGGTATGGTAGTTGTTAGACACTATTTGCAATATCCTATATCTTTGGTTTAGAAAATAGCAGTGCCATTGGTTATGTCTTGTAGATCAGAAGTTACCAAGTGTTCTATCATCTCCATGAAATGCTGGCACCAACTATAGCAGACACACCGTAGCTTCCCATGAGCCTAAGCGTCATGTGAGTTTTGACCAGAAGGAGCCACCACACCATCATACTCTTAAAACATATTCACCTCTCGCCATTTTTGTTTGTTTTGCTTTTTCGGGACTGCACTGCGGCATATGGAAGTTCCCAGGCTAGGGGTCGAATCAGAGCTACAGCTCCCAGCCTACACCACGACCACAGCAATGCAGGATCCAAGCCTTGTCTGTGACCTACACCACAGCTCATGGAGACACCAGATCCCCAACCCACTGAGCAAGGCCAGGGATGGAATCTATGTCCTCACGGACACTAGTCGAATTTGTTTCTGCTGCACCTTGATGGGAACTCCCACACCATCAAATGCTTAAAACATACTCACCTCTCACCATTTTTTTGTGTGCTTTTTTAGGGCCGCACCCATGGTATACAGAAGTTCCCAGGCCAGGGGTGCAATCTGAGCTAGAGCTGCCAGCCTATACCACAGCCACAGCAACACTGGGTCTCTGACTCACTAAGCGAGGCCAGGATCGAACCCACATCCTCACGGATATGAGTCCGATTCCCTTCCACTGCACCACAACAGAACGCCCACCTCTCGCCATTTTTAACGCCTGTGTTAAATTTTTCATGATTTTCATGGGTATAAAGATGGCCGTTCAGAAATCCTTCAGAATTACCTAGTACCACAAGCAGATAATTAGCCATGACCAAGAGGGTCTTTGAATACCTTCTGATGTTGTACTTCCTTCATCTTTTGCAATTTTTGATTTTCTTCTTCCTTTCGAGAATCCATATATGCCCGGCTTCTGGCCTGTAAGGGTAAAAAGGGAAAATGTCACGGAATGAAAGCACCACCACAACCTCCTGGCCTCCCCACCCTGGGTCTGGTTCGAACAACTCAACCGCGGTACTAAGCATAGAGCAAGCTCTGCCCATACACAGGCTTCCCAGTGATTCATGCATGTGTCTGAGGACGCCTCTTGGGAGCTTCACAAAGAAGGTGAGTATGAGCTCAAGCATCTGGCACATTTTAGAGGATGATCTAGGAGTTCCCATCGTGGCTCAGTGGTTAACGAAGCCAACCAGGAACCATGAGGGTTTGGGTTCGATCCCTGGCCTTGCTTAGTGGGTTAAGGATCCGGTGTTGCCGTGAGCTGTGGTGTAGGTTTCAGACGCGGCTCAGATCCCACGTTGCTGTTGCTGTGATGTAGGCTGGCGGCTACAGCTCCGATTCGACCCCTAGCCTGGGAACCTCCGTGTGCTGCGGGATCGGCCCTAGAAAAGGCAAAAAGGCAAAAGAAAAAAAAAAAAGAAAAAAAACATCTAAATGTTTGTTTAATTAAGCTGTAGAAATTTCCCCTCAGAGATAATCGACATAGTTTATTCTTCCTAGTGAGGCGGATTGGAACTAGAAGAACGTGAAATATCTTTTTCCAGAATATGCCAACTAGCTGATGACTCTCAGAGGCAGGCAACAGCGACATTGACTTGAGGCAGGGCTGGGGCCCAGGAACGCCCTCCCCTGAAACAGCTTGTCTGCTGCTGATACCAGGTCCTCGACAGTCGCATTTCTCTCCCAGTCTTTGTGTCGCTAATCTGTACCTGAACTTCACGTCTGTCCCTGGGAGGGGAAAACAAAGCCTGTGCAGGGGCCCAGGAGTCATCATTTCTGGCTGAACTAGGCCCTCAAGGGGGCAACTCAGAAGATCCAGGAGACATGCTACAGTGGCCTTCAGCCCCGGTGACCTTGTGTGTCAAGGTCACCTTCACGGGCACAGAAACCACATGTGCTGGAATTGACAAGATTCCCGGTATTCCATTGGTTCATTTGTCATACACGTTCTCTTCCTCGCAATGATGTGCAGCCTACCCTCTGCCACCCTCTGTCACCCTCGAGCCTGAGAAGCCACTGCGTGGGAAACTCCATTGTCCTCATAAAATTTCCAGCAGCATCATGGCAGCAGGCGACATATTTCAGGCCTAGTGCTTTGGACTAATCATCCATAAAGCTTACATAGTCTGCTCCCCACCCTGGCTCCCCGTCCTATCATTTTTCTCAAGCCCTTCTTCATTCAGTCCCCCGTTTCTGTCACTATAAAACCCATATTGCATCAAATAATAAGAAGCACTTGCCAGAAAGAGAAGCTTTCGGAACTGCATCATCTACAGCACTATTAATTAGAAGAGGGGAGCTCCAGATGCATTCGGGAAGCCCAAATATATCCTGTTACAGTAGCCACACTTATCCTAGGACTTTGTCTTACCCACGGCCGGAACACAAGGGGACTCTGATCAGGTATAAAGGGCGGGGAGTCACTCTCCAGTGACCCCCTCTTTTTATCCTAGAGAAGGCTAGTGTTCATCACAGATATTCCATACGAGATCTAAAAGTGGGGAAAGGGGCCAGGGATACCTTTTTTTTCTTTATTTTTTTTTTCCTTCTTTCTTTTTTTTTTTTTTTTTTTTTTTTGGTCTTTTTAGGGCCACACCTGCAGCATATGGACGTTCCCCAGCTAAGAGTCACATTGGAGCCGCAGCTGCCAGCCCACACCACAGCCACAGCCACGCCAGATCTGAGCCGCATCTGTGACCTACACCCTAGCTCAAGGCAACACTGGATCCTTAACCCACTGAGCAAGGCCAGGGATCAAACCTGCAACCTTAGGGGTACTAGTTGGCTTCCTAACTGGCTGAGCCACAACAGGAACTCCAGGAGGAGTTTTCTATTCAGAGGACTCAAAGGAGGAGAAAGAGATTTAAAGCAGATGCGATGACTGGAGCGAGGAATCTATTTATGCACTTTCCTTTTAAACGTGACCACTTTGGGAGTTCCCACTGTGGCTCAGCAGAAACAAACTGTATTCATGAGGATGTGGGTTCGAACCCTGGCCTCGCTCAGTGGGTTAAGGATACGATGTTGCCATGAGCTGTGGTGTGGGTCAGAGATGCAGCTCGGATCTGGTATCGCTGTGGCTGTGGTGCAGGCCAGCAGCAGCAGCTCCAATTTGACCCCTAGTCTGGGAACTTCCGTATGCTGCAGGTGTGGACTTAATAAAAATAAATAAATAAAATAAAAATAAATGTCACTACTTTATTGCTCTTTTATCAGAATATGGGTCCCTAATTTTCCACTTAGAAAAAAAAATGCTTAGACCCCAGAAAGTGTCAATTAAAAGGCCACCAAAACCGGGAAGTCACATGGCATCTTAACTAGCAAGTCAAAAATAGGGGGAAAAAACTTCTGATCACTACTTTTCTAATTTTTTTTTTTTTGTCTTTTGTCTTTTTAGGGCCACACCTGTGGCATATGGAGGTTCCCAGGCTAGGGGTCTAGTTGGAGCTACAGCTGCCAGCCTACACCACAGCTCACGGCAACAGTGAGTGAGGCCAGGGATTGAACCCACAACCTTACGGTTCCTAGTCGGGTTGTTTCTGCTGCACCATGACATGAACTCCTGATGACTACTTTTCTTAGTTTGACATCCCAGAGATTTCTATGTCATTGTATTCACATACTTTTTTTCTATATAAAATATTGACATAATGTATTAATACTGCATTTTTTTGGTACTCAACTAAAATAGACAGTTTTGCTTACCCTTCCCCACAAGTTATATTTAGCATATATTCATCCAATAAGCAGTATCTCAGCCTCCCACACACAAGCACTGTGGGCAGACATGACCCCAGACCTCAGGTGCTTATGGCCTGGTGTGGAAGTCAGACAAAAAGATGAATGAGATTAATGACCACAGTATAGCATGGGAGGTACTGTGATAGAGGATGCAAAAAAGAAGCATATTTGGGAGTTCCCGTCATGGTACATCAGAAACAAATCCCACTAGGAACCATAAGGTTGCGGGTTCGATCCCTGGCCTTGCTCAGTGGGTTAAGGATCCGGCGTTGCCGTGAGCTGTGGTGTAGGTTGCAGATGCAGCTCAGATCCTGTGTTGCTGTGGCTCTGGTGTAGGCCGGTGGCTACAGCTCCAACTAGATCCCTAACCTGGGAACCTCCATATGCCATGGGTGTGGCCCTAAAAAGACAAAAGACCAAAAAAAAAAAAAAAAAAAAAAAGGACATTTGATTAAAAGACACCTTCTCTAAGTGGATGAAACTAGGTTGTGTGTGTTTTGTTTTGTCTTTTTAGGGCCGAACCCACAGCATATAGAAGTTCCCAAGCTAGGGGTTGAATCGGAGCTACAGATGCCAACCTACACCACAGCCACAGCCACGATGGATCCAAGCAGCATCTTTGACCTACACCACAGCTCACGGCAATACTTGATCCTTAACCCACTGAGCGAGTCCAAGGATTGAACCCATGTCTTCATGGATACCGGTCATGTTTGTTACTGCTGAGCCACCACAGGGATTCCTAGGTTGTATTTTAAAGAGTGGGAGTCAGACTAATCAGGGGGCAGGGCACTGAGTGAGCAAATGAAAGATGGCCTTGTGTTGGTTGGCTTGGGCTGTCACAACAAAGAACCACAGACTGGCTGCCCTAAACAGAATGGCACTGCCTCACAGTCATGGAAGCTCAAAGTCCAACATCAAGGTGTCTGCAAGGGTGGCTTCTTCTGAGGACTGTGAGGGAAGGATCTAGAATTCTCTCCTTGGCTAACAGATGGCCATCTTCTCCCTGTGTCTCTTCGCATCCCCTCTGCATGTCTGTTCTTATGTCCAAACTCCCCCTTTCCACAAGGACACCTTTCCTGCTGGATTGGAGCCCATGCCAATGACCTCGTTTTAACATGATGACCTCTGTAAAGGCCCAGTCTCCAGATAAGGTCACAGTCTGAGGTAATGGATGTCAACATAGGAATTTTTTTGTGTGGGGGGGGGCACAATTCAACCCCTGACAAGCCCAAAGTTCTCATTTCAAGAAGGTAGAATGAGGAGTTCCCTGGTGGCTCCATGGGTTAAGGATCCGATGTGCTCACTGCTGTGGTGCATATTCAGTCCCGGGCCAGGGAACTCCATGTGCCGCAGACGCACCCGCAAGAAACAAAACCAAAATCAAGAGGCTGGAGGGCCTGTGTTTTTGCTCCACTGTTCTCTCAAAAATTACCCTCAGCAGAGGAGGAAATGAAACACATACAAACTCTAGCTTCAAAACCCAAGAGTTATCTGTATCCCCAGATAAAACTCTATGAAGATAAATAGATGAAGAAACGGTAAGTGGCTAGAAGGGGAAAGAACAATGTAAAGACTAGGCAGGAGGGGACAAAGCACCCCCAAGAAGGCAGCTTTCGTCACAGAGTCACAGGACAGCCCAGAAACGGATGCAGCAGCTACTGGGAAAAACAGGTGGATGAAAGCAAGGCGCCAACACTGCCCCCACCCTGAAAACTCAGGTGTAATTCTCCCGGGCCTGATAGGAAATAAAAAGTTTATTCTCTGGATCAACAGAATCAGACAGGCTTAGCACAGAAGGCAGTGGTGGTCAGATCCCGGGCTGAGAATGAAAGGATTGTATAAAACCCTGCATACTAAGCGGTGAGCCTCTAAGCCCCCTTCTTTGAAGTTTTCTTCTGCTCCTTGCACTGTCTCCTCAGAGAGGGAGCAGGTGATATTTTATCCATGAAACAAGAACAGGTTGCTATTTCTTAAAAGGAACAGAGAAAAAGGGAGTGCTTAGAAATGAAAACGATCTCCCCTGCCCCCGCAAAAAGACACACCAATGAAAGATTTAGAAGTCGAGTGAAATATTTAGAAGTCAAGAAAATACGTGCGATCCTGTTGTGGCTCAGCAGGTTAAGACTCCAAAGTAGTCTCTGTAAGGATGTGGGTTCAATCCCTGCCCTCACTCAGTAGGTTAAGGATGCCATAAGCTATGGCATAGGTCCCAGATGCAGCTTGGATCTGATGTTGCTGTGGCTGTGGTGTAGGCTGGCAGCTGCAGCTCTGATTCAATCCCTCACATGGGAACTTCCATATGCAGCAGGGTATGGCCATAAGAAGAAAAAAGGAGAAATGAAAATGTGTGAGATAGTAGAAAAAAAATTATATATATTGCCCCAAGTTCCTGGCACAGAGCTACTAAAATCTTTGCAATTTCCTAAATGTTAATAGCCTTAGGAGCATCTCTTGTTCTAATATTTGGCCTTTGACCTCATCCCTGATAGAGGGTTCCTAAAACCCTTGTAACTTTCTAGATGATTAGAGCACAAGGAGCATCTTTTGTTCTACTGAGACAACTTGTGTGAACTCCTGAATAGGGACTGGCCACCAGGAAGACCAAGTCATAATTAGAAGTTTAGAATTTTCTTGGAGTTCCCTGGTGACTCAGTGGGTTAAGGATCTGACATTGCCACTGCAACAGCTTGGGTCACTGCTCTGGCAAGGGTTTGATTCCTGGCCCGGGAAGTTCCTATTCTTGGCTACACATACCAAGGGCATAGCCCAAAAAAAAAAGTTTAGAATTTTCAGTCTCAAACCCCCATCCTCTAGAGAGTGAAAGGAGCTGGAAATGGAGTTAATAATTCATCATGCCTATATATCCAGACAAAAAACTTTCACTGAAAAAGTCACATGCACCCCTATGTTCATTGCAGCACTAATCACGTACCCAAGACATGGAAACAACCTAAATGTCCATCAGCAGATGAACAGATTAAGAAGATGTCGTACACATACACAATGGAATACTACTCAGCCATAAAAAAGAACAAAATAATACCATTTGCAGCAACATGGATGGAACTAAAGACTCTCATATTAAGCGAAGAAAGTCAGAAAGAGAAAACCAAATACCACATGATGTCACTTATATCTGGAATCTAATATAGGCCACAAATGAACCAATCTACAGAGAAGAAACAAATTCATGGACTTAGAGAACAGACTTGTGGCTGCCAAGGGGGAGGGGGAAGGAGTGGGATGGACTGGGAGTTTGGGGTTAGTAGATGCAAACTATTAACATTTGGAGTGGATTAGCCATGAGATCCTACTGTCTAGCACAGGGAACTATATCTAGTCCCTTGTGATGGAACATGAGGGAGGATAATGTGAGAAAAAAAATGTGTGTGTGTGTGTGTGTGTGTATATAACTGGGCGACTTTGCTGTATAGCAGAAATTGACAGAACATTGTAAATCAACTCTAATAGAAAAAATAAAAATCTTTAAAAAAAATTGCTCATGCCTATATGAGGAAGTCTCCATAAAAATCCCAGAGGTACAGGGATTCAGGAAACTCTCAGGTAGGTGAATATATCTATCCACCGGGAGGCTGGCCACACCCCTACTCCACCCAAGGACAGAAGTTCCTGCCCTAGGGACCCTCCCTGACCTCATCGTCTATAAATCTTCCTCTGGCTCTTCATCTGTGGCTTTATCATATCTTTTAATAAACTGGTGAACATAAGTAAGCCTAGAGCAGTATGAGGGCTGTGAGTGGCTTCAGCAAATTAATCAAACCCAAAGTGCAGGTTGTGGGAATGTTTGATGTGTGGCCAAGTTGGACAGAAGCTGTGAGTACCGTGGGGACCTGCCACTTGCGGGTGGCGGCTGAAGTGGGGAGCAGTCTTGTGGGACTGAGCCCTGAACCTGTAGGATCTGTTATTATCTCCAGGAAACTAGTGTCACAATTGGGTTGACTTGTGAGATACAGGGCTGATGGTGCAGAACTGCTTGCTGGGGAAAACCAGACATCCCTCCCCTCCCCAACCCCCCAGTCTGGTGTCAGAAGCATTGTGGATGGTTGTGGTATGGGGGTAAAAGAGACACTCAGGAAGGGAGGGAAGGATTGAGTTTGTTTTGTGTGTGTGTGTGTGTTTTTAGGGCCACACCCATGGCATATGGAGGTTCCCAGGCTAGGGGTCAAATCGGACCTGTAGCCACTGGCCTACACCACAGCCACAGCAACTCTGAGCCATGACTGAGACCTACACCATGGCTCATGGTAATGCTGGATCTTTAACTCATTGAGCAAGGCCAGGAATTGAACCTGTGTCCTCATGGATATTAGTCAGATTCGTTTCCACTGAGCCAAGTTTTTTTTTTTTTTTTCTAATTCCAAACACCAGGAAATAGTGGCAGGGTGGAGGGGGGGTGGGGAGGAATGGTCAAAGATAAATTAGAGGGGAAAAAAAATGTTTTAACGAAAGAAGATAAACCAAGGTAGCCTAGGATTTGAATAATAATAATAATCTCATCAAGAGAAAATGAAGGGAAATAAATCAAAGAAATACAAGAAAATCATCTAAAACTAGAGATAAGTTTCAAGAGTGAAAATGAATAAAAATGACCCTCAGGCTAAGGCACATCATTATGAAATTACAGAACAGCAGAAAAAAAAAGAGATTAAAATATTTCCATGAAGCAAAGCCCCACCCCCATAAGAACTGAAATTCAGATGGCCTTGGATTTCTCAGGAACAGTAACTCAGAGTTAAAAGGGAAATGCTTTCAAAATGCTGAAGGAAAATTATTTGCCACTTGGGATATTTACCAGAAAATTGCAAGCTAAGTGTGAGGGCTGAAGACAGAGAGTTTCAAACATGCAAGGACCTGAACAATACAGCTTTTCTTAGGAAGCTGCTAAATAATATGTTCCCCCAAACAAAGAAATAAAGCAAGAAGAAGAAGGAGAAGAAAAGGGAGTTCCCATTGTGGCTCAACGGTAATGAACCCGACTAGGATCTATGAGGACATGGGTTCAATCCCTGGCTTTGTTCAGTGAGTTAAGGATCCAGCATTGCTATGAGCTGTGGTGTAGGTCCCAGATGCAGCTTGGATCCCGCATTGCTGGGGCTGTGGTGCAGGCTGGCAGCTGCAGCTCTGATTCAACCCCTAGCCTGGAAACTTCCATATGCTAAGAGTGTGGCCCTAAAAAAACAAAAACAAAAACAAAAACAAAAAAAAAAAAAAAGGAGGAATGAGACCCAGAAATCAGGGAAGCCATCCCAGGAAAGCAATAAAAGCCATTCCCCAGGTGACATTAAAGCACTGACTCTCATCCTTGGCTGCACACTGCAATTGCCTGGGGAGCCTTAAAAGCCTGCAGCCCAGGCCAGAAGACAGCACAATCTTTGGAGGTTAAGACCTGGGCATCAGTGAATTTTAAAGCCTCCCAGGCGACCCCAATGACCAGATGAGGGCAGAAAAGCAGAGCCTGGGAACCATTTATTGTACACCTGAAATGATCCAATGGTAGTGACAGGAGAAGGTATTTTGATGCTGGTCCTTCGGCTTCCACACCCCCACGCAGTGTAGAGAACTCTATCCACCCACGAGCGACTGAACACTGTATATGCTCCTTTGGTCTGAGGTTCTCTTATGTGATACCTACAAGAATATTCTTCTCTTTTTCATGGACATCATTACACAGTATTTATTAAATTCTCAACTGCCACGGCAGATCCACACTTAAATAGATGTAAGAATAATTGTTTTTCAGGAAAGGTGCCTTATGTAGTAAACATCTGAATTTTTTCAACTTAAAACCTTGCAGCGCCTCATCCTCCAGGTATGCGCTCACAACGTGTTCGCCTTCTGTGCATTGACCACAGTTAAGGCAAACTGCAGGTGTCTTTTTTAACTTCACAGAAGTGTAACGTACATATTTGATTTTCCTAAAGCCTGAAAAAAACGGCTCTGCAGTGCATCCTCTGACGACTTCCATGCATATGGATTAGAGAGTATGAGAAGAATACAATATGGGTAAAAAGTCAGAGATATTGAACCACCACAAATTATTAATAGTTTGGTGTCAAGTGGGAGCAGCTGTTGAATGCGGTTCCTAAAGGACCGTCCTGGGTCCAGTCGTGCTCCACATTTTCTATTAATAGCTCTGAGGATCTTATGGCAGAGGCACTAATCAATCCGCAGAAAATGCAGCTCTGGGAGATATTACTAATGCCTTGGATGACAAGATTAAAATTCCATGATGATTTTGTTAAATTGAAGAAACGAGCCAAAATCAATAGAGCAAGCACACGAGTGTTCGTTCAACCACAGGTTTCAAGAAGCCCTCAGACAGAAATCAAGACCAGCCGGCATCCAAACCCGCAGGTGGTAAAGTTACCCAACTCCTGCTTCCCCCTCCCCTTCCCTGCCACGAAAAGGTTATCAAGACAGCTGTCAAGGACCAAGTCTATACGGGATCTAACGCGTCTACCTACAGCTTCTCAACTCCTTTCTCCAGTGCGCTGCAATGAGGGGAGAGAGAAGATGGATTTGATAGGATTTTTGGAGCCCACACTAGCAAATCTGGACTTTGGAACACTGCCTTAGAAGCAGGAAAAAAAAAAAAATAAGGGGCACTTAGAGGTTTGTAGATAAGAACAGAATAACCTTTTTCCAAGGAATGTCATAATGTCTTCCTGACATTTTAAAATGTGGGCATCAAAGAGAAAGGGGGCTGGAGGGAGATGATGAATAGGTGTCTCTAACAACCTCTCATTTATCTGCCCAAACTCTGAAAGGCAAGGCTTTTAAAAACTTAAACAGAAAAAAAAAAAAAAAAAGGAGTTCCCACTGTGGCACAGTGAGTTAAGAACCTGACTGCAGGAGTTCTCATGGTGGCTAAGCAGATTATGAACCTGACTAGTATCCATGAGGACGCGGGTTTGATCCCTGGCTTTGCTCAGTGGGTTAAGGATCCAGCGTTGCCGTGAGCTGTGGTGTAATTCACAGATGCAGCTCGGATCCTACATTGCTTATGGTAGTAGCATAGGCTGGTAGCTGCAGCTCTGATTCAGTTCCTATGTGGGAACTTCCATATGCTGCAGGTGTAGCCCTAAAAAAAAAAAAAAGAATCTGACTGCAGAGGTTTGGGTCGCTGCAGAGGCGCTGCTCTGATTCCCAGTGCAGCACAGTGGGTTAAAGGATCTGCCATTGCTGCACCTGTGGCGTAGGCTGCTGCTACAGCTCACATTTGATCCTTGGCCTGGAAACTTCCATAAGCCATGGGTGGGGCCAAAAGAAAAATGTAAACGGTTTTTTTTTCCGCAATAACCTCTTCCCATCAGAATGAAATTTACTTTCTTGCCCCCAGTTCCAATAACCAAGCCCTGCCAATTTCACCTCCTCGCAGTTCTCGGACTTGCGCTCTGACCTCCATCCCCCCACCCACCACTCTACCCAAGTCTTCGTCAGTCCTCACGTAGGTTAACCAGGAAGCCTCTTAGAGGCCTCTTGGTTCCTTTAGAACTATACTCTGTATGGTTTACCAGTGCTACCCAATAAAATGCATATCTGACCTTGAAACTTCTCTAAAACTTTTCAGCATCTTCAGTACTCACTGAATGAGGTTCAAGTTCTCCCGTGTAGCATATAAATGTCTACGAGGTTTTCTACCAGGAGGATCACCAGCTCCCCATTAGGGGCATCTCGGATGTTTCAACGTCTGGGGGATGCTTCCAGCATCTTGAGCCCAAGAGCAAAGATGCTCCACATGCTGCAGTGCCCAAGGCGGTCCATGCAAGGAACCATCCCACCCAAACGGCCACAGTTGAGAACACTCTTCACGGCTCCTGACTTCTTCTCCAGCCTTCTAGCTCAACCTTCTAGACAGCAGCTACACAAAACTCATCCCTGACACACGGCCATGCTTTTTCTTGCCATCAGACCTTAATTCATTTTTTTTTTTTTTTCGTCTTTGGTCTACTTAGGGCCATACCTGTGGCTTATGGACATTCCCAGCTAGGGGTCCGATCGGAGCTGCAGCTGCTGGATCCTTAACCCACTAAGCGAGGCCACAGATTAAACCCATGTCCTCGTGGACACTGGTTGGGTTCGTTAACCACTGAGCCATGAGCCATGATGGGAACTCCCAGACCTTAATTCTCGCCTCTGCGTGATAATTAATTTCTGACACCTGGGATGACTCTCTTCTGACATCTTTTTTATAGCATTTTTTTATTATTCAATTGCATTTATAGTTGTACAACGACCATCACAACCCAATTTTATAGCATTTCCATCCCAAACCCCCAGCGCGTCCCCCCACCCCCCAACCTGTCTCCTTTGGAAACCATAAGTTTTTCAAAGTCTGTGAGTCAACATCTGTTCTGCAAAGAAATTCATTGTGTCCTTTTTTTAGGTTCCACATGTAAGTGACAGCATTTGATGTTGGTGTCTCACTGTCTGACTGACTTCACTTAGCATGATCATTTCTAGGTCCATCCCTGTTGCTGCAAATGCCATTATTTTGTTCCTTTTCATGGCTGAGTAATATTCCATTGTGTATATGTACCACATCTTCTTTACCCACTCCTCTCGCTGGACATTTAGGTTGTTTCCATATCTTGGCTATTGCATAGACTGCTGCAATGTTTTTCAAGGCCGCACTTGCAGCATATGGAAGTTCCCCTGCTAGGGGTCAAATCAGAGCTGAAGCTGCCGACCTACACCACAGCCACAGCAATGTGGGATCTAAGACATGTCTGTGACCCACACCACAGCTCATGGCAATGCTAGATCCTTAACCCACTGAGTGAGGCCAAGAATCAAACCTGCATCCTCATGGACACTAGTTGGATTCGTTGCTGCTGAGCAACAACAGGAACTCCTCTCTGGACTTAATCTTCATTCATTAATCACCTCTTTATTTTTGTTTTTATTTTTTTGTCTTTTTAGGGCCGCACCTGTGGCATATGGAGGTTCCCAGCCTAGGGGTCTAATTGGAGCTGTAGCCTCCAGCCTATACCAAAGCCACAGCAACACAGAATCCAAGCCGTGTCTGTGACCTATACCACAGCTCACAACAACGTTAGTCCTTAACCCACTGAGCGAGGCCAGGGGTCGAACCCGCAACCTCGTGGTTCCTCGTCGGATTCGTTAACCACTGAGCCATGATGGGAACTCCATTAATCACCTCTTTAAAAAGCGTCAGATGGCATACTATGAAACACACCACTTACCCAAGCTGAAGACTGTGAGTCACCAAGAGCCTCTGGACAGGTACTTCTGGGTGGCAACTCTGTGTTGATTCTTCTCAAGAACTCAGTAGTTTTGCTAGCAGGAACACAAATAGGTGTTAGTGCCTTGAGCAAAGTAGAAATATCATTTTTTTTTTTTTGGCCTACCCACGGCATGTGGAATTTCCTGACCCAGGGATCAAACCCACGCCTCAGCAGTGACAACACCAGATCCTTAACCCGCTGTGCCACCAGGGAACTCCCAGAACTACCATTTTTTTGTGTGTGTGCCATTAGATAGTAGCCTAGACTTTCATGGAGCAGTAACTAAAAGTGTCTTTAGTAGAACAAAAGGTGAGCTGGCAAACAGGGTAGACCAGGAAATCAAAACAAAATACTATTGAGAGACTGCATTTCATAACTGGAAAGACATAAAACCAGGTTTGCAGAATGTGAACCTGTGATTTTATTTTTTTCGGCTTCATGCTCTTCGACATGGAGATAAATGCCCTCTGAGATTCCACAGTATGGGGCCCTAATTTCCTGTCTGAGCGATTAAAGCTTGACACCCAAGACTTCACTGTAGGGCTGGGAACCATTCCTCCCCTAGAGCTCCGCACTCTGCACTGCTGTCACATTAGCCGTTCGCCCTCCAGGGGTCTCTCCCCTCGTCATCTTACTGGCCTCAGGGCTCGACAGCACTCAGGATGCACAGAGATGCTAGTCCAGGAACTCATAACCAGTTACAGGTCACGGGCTCCTTTGGAATTCTTTTTTGTCTTTTGTCCTTTTAAGGGCCACACCGAGGCATATGGAGGTTCCCAGGCTGGGGGTCCAATCGGAGCTGTCGCCACTGGCCTCCACCACAGCCACAGCAACGCCAGGTCCGAGCTGCGTCTGTGACCTACACCACAGCTCACGGCAACACCGGATCCTTAACCCACTGAGCGAGGCCAGGGACTGAACCCGTAACCTCATGGTTCCTAGTCGGATTTGTTAACCACTGAGCCACAATGGGAACTCCTCTTTTGGAATTCTGAATGCATGCATGCGCGCACACACACACACACATCTTTGCATTTGATTTGTACCTTCCATGGACGGTAAGAAGTGCTGCCAATTTTGGTCTGTATTTCTGGCATCTCCTTTAGCCCAGAGGTTGCGAAATAGCTGGACATGTCCTCTGTTTATTTTATTATTGCAGCTGCACCTACATACGCCGCAGCTCACAGTAACACCAGACCCTTAACCCACTGAGCGAGGCCAGGGATTGAACACGCATCCTCATGAACACTATGTTGGGTCCTTAACCCACTAAACCACAGCAGGAACTCCTTGTCCTCAGTTTTAATAAGTCCTTTGTTTTTCCCTTAAAAATCCCATCCACTACCCCGATTTCTCCTCTCACATACGTCAAGCAGAGAATACTGTTTTTTCCTTGTCCTCACTTTAATGACTGCCCCATTCTGCCTCCTGTTGATGGATTTGGTTTGTTTTTGTTTTTTGCTTTTTAGGGCCGCACCTGCAGCATATATAAGTTCCCAGGCTAGGGGTCAAATCGGAGCTACAGCTGCCAGTCTACGCCACAGCCACAGCAAGGTGGGATCTGAGTTCCATCTGCAACCTACACCACAGCTCACAGCAATGATGCATCCTTAGCCCACTGAGTGAGGCCAGGGATGGAACCTGCATCCTCATGATACTAGTTGGATTTGTTATTGCTGAGCCACAATGGTAACTCCCCATTGATGAATTTCTATTCTTTGGTCCTTTCCCCATGTAATTTGTGGGATTCGGATCCCGTTACTCCATATTCACAATCAAATGGCTCAGCATGGCCTGATTTATGCTGCACCAGACAACTGCAGCCGCCTCCTTCTGCCTCCTTCCTTCTGCCATCTCTCTGCTGCCTCCTAATACTTTAGGGCTGCTGCTAAGATCCGATTTATCAAGCGCTTAGGGCATGGGCGTCAAAGGAAATGGAAATAGTCTGGTAAAAATAAATGGTATCCAGTGGGGAGGGGGGGAATCAAAACAAGGAATTGGAAATTAAACAGAGAGGCCAACATCACTCCAAATCATGACTTAGGTAGAACATGGCATTTGAACGAGGTCAGAAGCGGGAGCTGGGGGAGGAAGAGCTAAAAGTTAAGCGCCGTACATAACCCCAGAAACACAGCTGAGACAAGCAGCCTCTCCATTTGTCTAGGATTGCTTATCTTGCCCAGAATAGACAAGGAGACTAATGAAGTCGCAGAGGCTGGAAGCTGCCCCATGGTCTGGGGCTCTCTGAAGCCATCAGTCAAAAATGTGAAAAGAAGAAAGTTGCCAGAAGTTTGGATGCAATTTCTGCATCTCCTTAGCTGAGAGCAGACGGTGGGAGAAAGCAGTGGGAAAGAACGAAGTGGAATAAGAAGAACCATGAGGAGCAAGTCAGGAGCTTCAGACCAAGGAGACTGGCAGCCCTGTATTGTGCTCCGAGGGTTGCTTCTTACCTGGCAATGCCAAGCACGAAGTTGGCTGGGGAGCTAACCAGCAGCCATGGCTCTTGTGCCAATGATCGGGGCCCCATTTACACCACAAAATCAAATCTTTTTTTTTTTTTTTTTTTGGTCTTTTGTCTTTTGAGGGCCACACCTGTGGCATATGGAGGTTCCCAGACTAGGGGTCAAGAGGAGCTGTAGCTGCCGGCCTACACCACAGCCACAGCAATGCAGGATCTGAGCCATGTCTGTGACCTACTCCACAGCTCACAGCAATGCCGGATCCTTAACCCACTGAGTGAGGCTAGGGATCAAAGCCACAACCTCATGGTTCCTAGTCAGGTTAGTTAATCACTGAGCCACAATGGCAACTCCCAAAGTCAAATCTTAATGGCAGGGCCCTAAGACTATCAGGAAAGGAGTTCCCGCTGTGGCTCGGTGGAAACAAACCTTACTCGTATCATGAGGATGCAGGTTGATCCCTGACCTTGCTCAGTGGGTTAAGGATCCGATGTTGCCGTGAGCTGTGGTGTAGGTCGCAGGTGAGGCTCGGATCCTGCATTGCTATGGCTGTAGCACAGACCAGCAGCTGCAGCCCCAATTTGAACCCTATGCCCATCAGCCTATGAAAAATGTGATTAACGACATAATCAAGATAAGTTCCAAACTACCATACTAACTGACATTTTTCTGCTATCAGAGTGGTGGTTTCCACAGATTGGCTGAATTGGATGGGGACCTCTGTAGGTAATTACAGTAATGTTTAATAAAAACAAAACATAGAACCTCCTTGGAGTTCCTGTTGTGGCTCAGTAATGACAAACCCGACTAGTATCCATGAGAATGCAGATTCCATCCCTCAGTGGGTTAAGGATCTGGCTTCCTTAACTGTGGGCTGCCATTCTACTTGGTCCGAAGCTCCCATGTCAGGCTGCGATGTAGGTCCCAGACACCGCTGGGATCCGGCGTTGCTGTGGCTATGGTGTAGCCCGGGAGATCGGATTTAACCCCTAGGCTGGGAACTTCCATGTGCCGTGTGTGCGGCCCTAAAAAGAAAAAGTATATCTACAGAAGCTCCTTGAGGGGCAAGAGGAAGAACCCCCCCCCTCCAGAGAGGACATGCAACTAGACTAAGACGAACCGGACTAGACTAAGACCCCTGGACTCTAGCACTGAGTCATCTTTTGGCCGGGGTTCCTTCGTCATCACTGTGACTCTGCCACCTACTCAGGCAGGTCACCCTCTCCCACTTTATCACTCTGACCCAGACATAGTTACAGGCCCCCATCCTTTATGCTCCATAGAACAACTGAGAATGAACCACCAATAGTAGACAAGGTTTGAAATTTAGTGAACTCATGTCCAACTCATGATCTTTATGCATCCTTTCTGTGTTTTCTTAGGGTGATGCCTATGGCTTATCCTGAAAGGTCTCTTCTGGTCTACGGCCATACCACCCTGAACGCACCCCATCTCATCTGAAAGGTCTCTTCTGTCGCGTCACCTTGACCTAACTCAGTTGTAGCAGAGACTGTTAAATATCCATCAGAATGGAAGTTCTCCTCCTCCAGTGACACAACCGGACTACATTTCCTAGCCTGCCTTGCAGCTAAGGTTGGTCACGTGGTTGTGTTCTGACCAATGGAACAAGGGAGGAAGTGACGCACACTCCTTCCAGGATAACGAATCATAAGCCTCCTGTGCATGTGCCTCTATACATTTTCCTCCTCCTTGTGGCTGTCTGGAATAGAGGCAAGAGCAGCACAAACTTGGAAGTTACATACCAAAGGTGGTAGAGTTGCTAATAGTTTGGGGTCCTGGATATCTTGAGAGGAGGGGGCCTCCTCTCAAACCCATTCACTCATTTTTCACATGAGGAAGAAATAGCACTGCTTAAGCTATTCTTTTTCTTTTTATAAATTTTTTGGGGGTACACCTGTGTTATATGGAAGTTCCCAGGCTAGAGGTTGAATTGGAGCTACAGCTGCCAGGCTATGGCACTGGCACAGCCACAGCCACGCCAGATCTGAGCCACTTCAGTGACTACACCACAGCTCATGGCAAGGCCGGATCCTTAAGCCACTGAGCCAGGCCAGGGATGGAACCTGCATCCTCATGGATACTAGTCAGGTTTGTTACCACTGAGACATGACAGGAAATCCTCAAGCTATTTCTTATTTTGAGGTCTGTTGATTACAGCATTTAGCCAATCCTAACAATACAACATAAAGTAATATATACAAGAGAATCATCTCTCAATTTAGGTGATCAATTCCACAAGCACCTAAGAAGAGGCCAAGAAGAGCTGAGGAAGAGTAGAAAAATAAAATACTTAAGGATTAAGCTGGGCATCTCAACTATTTCAAAACCTTAGTTGGGGGTGGGGAGAAGGTGGGAAAGGGGAGGAACCCACTCATCCTTAAGCTGTCTTACTGTCATATCTAGGAGCTCCCTAGGCCCAGAGTATAAAAGTGATACGTAATAAATGTATAACTGGCTCATTTTGCTATATAGCAGAAATCGATGGAACACTGTAAATCAACTATAATTTAAAAATTATTTTTAAAAGTGATACATGCACCCCTAAGTTCACAGTAGCACTATTTGCAATAGCTAAAACATGGAAATAACCTAGATGTCCATCAACAGGTGAATGGATAAAGAAGATGTGGTGCATATACACAATGGAATACTACTCAGCCATAACCATAAAAAAGAATAAAATGGTGTCATTTGCAGCAACATGGATGGAACTAGAGATCATCAGACTGAGCAAAGTCAGTCAGAAAGAAAGGCAAATATCATAGGCTATCACCTTACATGTGGAATCTAAAATACAACACAAATCAACACATCTACAAAATAAAAACAGAGTCATAGGCATAGAGAACAGACTTGTGGTTGCCACGGGATAGGCTGGAGGATTGGCAGTTCGGGGTTAGCAAAGAATCTATTATTTATAGGAGGGAGAAACAAGGTCCTACTGGATGACACAGGGAACAATATTCAATATCCTGTGATAAACCATTATGGAAAAGAATACAAAAAAGAAAGAATATATATGTGTAACTGAGTCACTTTGCTGTACAGCAGAAATTAGCACAACATTGTGAATCAACTGTTTTTCAATAAATTTTTTTAAATGAATACTCATTTATCTCAGTACTGCTAGGATCTTGCCTAGTTTGAGAACAAGTGAGAGTTTGGAAGGAGACGCTGCAGTGTGAGAGTCAGAGAAGAAGGATCTGGCTGGTGATACTGCAATATGATGGAATATTAATCTGTTAATAGAGATTCATCCATCAAAATGCTGACCTTTTTGAAAGGATAAAATATATAGGAAAGGCCACAGAGAGTGAAATGTGTGCCCGTTGGCTCATTTAAATAGGCCAAAAACACAAAGACAATTCCTATAAGGCTTTTCTTTTTAATATTTAGAAAAGACATTGGAATGGTCAAGGGAGAATCAGTTTACATAAAAAGCAAATTTATGGTTACCATGGGGAAGAGGCTGGGGGAGGAATAAACTGGGAATAGGGGATTAACAGAGGCACAGTCCCATCTATAAAAGAGACAAACAACAAAGATTTTTTAAAAGAATCAGTTTAAAAATATTTACTTAGGGAGTTCCTGTTGTGGCGCAGGAGAAACTAATCAAACCAGTATCCACGAGGATGCGAGTTCGATCCCTGACCTCACTCAGTGGGTTAAGGATCTGGCATTGCCATGAGTTGTGAGGTAGGTCGGAGATGCGGCTCTCATCCCACGTTGCTGTGGCTGTGGCTGTGGCATCGGCTGGCAGCTGTAGCTCTGATTCAAGCCCTAGCCTAGGAACCTCCATATGCCGCAGGTGTGGCCCTAAAAACAAAAAAGAAAAAAAACTTTTTTTTCACTTAGACCTGTAGGAGCTCATGAGTCTGGCGCCCGCCACCCATCCCACCCCACGGCTACAAAGTACTCGCACCTTCCTCTACCTGGTCCCCCGCATCCGCCAACTCTGCACTATGACAGGACACATTAAGAAAACGCTCATAAAAATGTCCCAACTAGGGAGTTCCCGTCATGGCGCAGTGGTTAGGGAATTTGACTAGGAACCATGAAGTTGCGGGTTCGATCCCTGGCCTCGCTCAGTGGGTTAAGGATCCAGCATTGCCGTGAGCAGCATTGCCGTCTGCTACACGGTCGCAGACGCAGCTCGGATCCCGCATTGCTGTAGGCCAGCGGCTACAGCTCCAATTCGACCCCTAGCCTGGGAACCTCCATATGCCTCGGGAGTGGCCCTAGAAAAAGTCAAACTACCAATTTTAAAGGAAAGAGTCCCTCGCTGAAAAAAATGCCAGCGACAAAAATCTCTCCCTGGTACTTTTTGTTTTGCTGGGAGCGGATGGGGCAGTTTCTCTGTCTCTTGCCGACTGCCAGCAGACACACAAAGTGGGAGGCAGAGAAGCGCGACTCTATGATAAACCACTACACAGGTCGTTGTGCAGGAGACCAGAGAGGGTAAAGAGGCTTGCGACAAACCACAGAAAGATCTTCCCGGTAACGGGGTCTGAGGCCACTGAGGTCCAGGTCTTTGCTGCCTCATGGGGCCACAGGCCACTATGGCTGGATGTCCTTGTTTTTATAGGTATAACCAAAATGTGAAACATGTTTACTGGGAAACAGCCTGGTAATGAACTTGTTCATGATCACACAGCTAGTTACTGTCAAAGCCAAGATCAGGCCCAGGCAGCCAGGCTCTAGGGTCTACGCTTTGAGTCATTGCACTTGATCCCTTCTCCAGAACCATATCTAGGAGTTCCCGTCGTGGCTCAGTGGTTGACTCTGACTAGGAACCATGAGGTTGCGGGTTGGATCCCTGGCCTTGCACAGTGGGTTAGGGATCCGGCATAGGCCAGCGGCAACAGCTCCAATTGGACCCCTAGCCTGGGAACCTCCATATGCCACAGGAGCAGCCCTAGAAAAGGCAAAAAGACAAAAAAAAAAAGAATCATATCCATATGGAAAGGTATTCAATCTCACTAATAATTGGGGACATGGAAATGAAAATAAGATAGCACTTAACACCTGTCAGACTGGCAAAAAACATTACGTATGATCATCTTGCCATAAGCTAGGGAGGGTATCTTGCAGAAGAGGTTGTCTTACAAATTGCCAAGAGAAGGGTAAGTTGCTACCGTGTCAAAGAGCAAAGGATCAGACTTAGGAGAGCTGAATATGTACCTAATGATTAGGTGCCCGTTCTGGAGAAACTCTTGCATAGATGTCTAAAGAGATCTGAGTGGGAACACTGAATCCAGCATCATTCCTAAGAGTCCCAGAGACAGAGAAGGAAAAGAGAAAGACAAGGGATGGGGGAAGGAAATGAACTAGATATTCAAGAATTGATATAAGAGCTCCCATCACGGCAGAGAGGAAAAGAACCTATGATCCACGAGGTTGTGGGTGCGATCCCTGGCCTCGCTCAGTGGGTTAGGATCCGGTGTTGCCGTGAGCTGTGGTGTAGGTCGCAGACGTGGCTCAGATCTGGACGTGCTGTGGCTGTGGCTCTGAATTGGACCCCTAGCCTGGGAACCTCCATATGCTGCTGGTGTGGCCCTAAAAAGGGAAAAATAAAAGAATTGATATTGATATATTTATAACTGATTCACTTTGCTGTACACCTGAAACTAATACAATGCTATCAGCCAACTAAATTCCAATACAATTTTTAAAAAATAATTGGTATAGTTGGAGTTCCTGTAATTGCTCAGCAGTTAACGAATCTGACTAGCATCTATGAGGACGCAGGTTCAATCCCTGGCCTTGCTCAGTGGGTTAAGGATCTGGCATTGGTGTGGTATAGGTGGCAACACAGCTGGGATCCCAAGTTGCTGTGGCTGTGGTGCAGGCTGGCAGCTACAGCTACAGCTCCGATTGGACCCCTAGCCTGGGAACCTCCATATGCTGCAGGTGTGGGCCTACAAACAAAATAATAGTAATAATAAAAATAAAAAGAGAAACTCGCCCATTACAGTTAGTGTTTACTAAGGGATGGCTTGGCAAACACCCTTCTAGGTTCCACAGAACACTTTCCAAGATGCCAACAGGAAGACCTGGGTGGGGCTGGCACCGTGAAAGTCACCTGGAAGTCACCTGAGAGTGCTTCCTGGAAGTTACTGGACGTAAGACCTGGACCTTTGCACGCAGCACGTCTGCAGTGGGAGCCAGGAGTCTGTGTTTCTTTAAAGCACCCTGGTGATCTTGAGAACCGCTACAGTAGTAAAGATGG
The DNA here is from genome assembly GCF_054392235.1 of Sus scrofa. Classification (NCBI taxonomy): domain Eukaryota; kingdom Metazoa; phylum Chordata; class Mammalia; order Artiodactyla; family Suidae; genus Sus; species Sus scrofa. Next base: position 24,629,123 of record NC_139393.1, on the reverse strand, counting down.
ATCTTAAATATGTATGATTATCCTAGGGCCGCATGGTTCTGGCTTATGAATAATTCATGTTCCATCACACATTTGGAAACAAAACCCTGTGGGTCTTAGGAAACTTCTGCATAAGAACTACCCAACGATGCATTCTTCCCGTATTTCTCAAAGCCTCACAAACCTGAACTTTGCTGCCATGTGCTTTAGGAGAGCAAATAAAGGCATATAATCACTCCTACCTTCACACATGAAGTCACGCAAGCAACAGGCATTGGCTGCATCTTTTCTTTTTTTCACCCTGTGCTGTGTCAGAAACGCACTGCCTAATTTACACATTTCCCCCATGTACTTTCAACAGTTCTTGCTGCTCGTTTATCGAATTTTTAACGATTTTTTTTTCTTTTCAAGGCCACACCCACGGCATATGGAAGCACCAGGCTAGGGGTCGAATCGGAGCTGCAGCTGCCAGCCTACACCACAGCCAGAGCAATGAGGGATCTGAGCCACATCTGCAACCTGCACCACAACTCACCACAACACTGGATCCTTAACACACTGAGCGAGGCCAGGGACTGAACTTGTGCCCTCATGGATACTGGTCAGATTCGTTTCTGCTGAGCCACGATGGGAACTCCCCAATGCTTTAACGTTTAATTATAGCAGTAATTGCTTTGTGTGGAGCAATATAGGTGATAGGACAATTGGAACAGGAATTATTTTGCCTGAGATGGTTTTATGTAACTGGATGTGAACAAAAGACATTTACACACCTCTTAGCACACACAGAACCTACTGACATAACAGGATGAAAGGAATGTGCTAGAGCCATCTCCTATACAAGATCCATGCAAATGCTCTCAAGACTGAGGGGTTTGAAACAAAGGCATAGGCGGTAACGTTGAAAGAGCTAAACCTGGTCCTTAATCATGGTAATCAAACTACCCCATGCACTTGCATGTAACTTAAATTTTTAATTCTTTTTGTTTCTTTTTATGGCTGCACTTGTGGCATACAGAATTTACAGGGCTAGGCATCAAATTAGAGCTAGAGCTTCTGGCCTAAGCTACAGCCACAGCAGCACCATAGCAATACCACCAGATCCGAGCTGCATCTGTGACCTATGCCGTGGGCCACAGCTCATGGCAATGCAGGATCCTTAACCCACGGATCGAGGCCAGGGATCAAACCTGCATCCTCACAGACACTGTCAGGTTCTTAACTCACTAAGCCACAATGGAGACTCCTAATATTTTAATGAAAACATTTTTTTCTGGGTTTTTTTTTTTGTTTGTTTGTTTTTTGTTTTTTTTTTTTTTCTTTTTGGCTTTTTAGAGCCACACCCCGAAGCATGTGGAGGTTCCCAGGCTAGGGGTCAAATCTGAGCTGCAGCTGCTGGCCTACACCACAGCCACAGCCACGCGGGATCCAAGCAGCGTCTGCCACCTACATCAATGCAATGCCAGATCGTTAACCCACTGAGGGAGGCCAGGGATCAGACCTGAATCCTCAGATACTAGTTGGGTTTGTTAACCACTGAGCCACATAGGGAACTCCAATGAAAACATTTTTATTGAGGTATAACTGATACGTAACATTGTATTAGTTTCAGATGTACAACACAATGGTTTGATATAGGTCCATATATGGAGACATAATCACCACCCTAAGTCCATGATGTGTTTTCCTGAAATCTCTGTGAGAACTATTTTCTTTTTTTTTTTTTTTTAATTTTTTTGCTTTTTAGGGCTGTACCCACGGCATATGGAGGTTCCTACACCACAGCCACAGCAACACAGGATCCAAGCCGCATCTGCGACCTACCCCATAGCTCACAGCAACACCGGATCCTTAACCCGCTGAGCAGAGGCCCGGGATCGAACCCGCAACCTCCTGGCTCCCAGTCGGAATCGTTTTCTCTGCGCCACAGTGGGAACTCCAACTATTTTCTAATTTCTTTTCTTTTTTCACCCTGTGCTACTCAGAAATGCACTGCCTAATTTACACATTTCCCCCATGTATTTTCAACATTTCTTGCCCCTCGTTTAATGATCTTTAATGCTTTAATTACCACAGGAGTACACGACTATAAGTCAGAAAATAAGAATAGAGAATAGAAATAGGAAAGTGTAAAGAATAACAAGAAAACATCCTGCTTTAACACTGCTGTCAACCTTCCCGCCTCCTCAGAGAAAAACACCATGACTTGTCAGGTGGAGATCCTTCCAGACTGTTTTCTATTAGTTGACAAATACCTATTTGGAATGATGAATGGTATTTTTCTTGGGTATTTGGGCAGGGATAATTAAGGCATGGCAGAGACTTTCCGCTATTCTCCAAAATGTGTTTCTCAACTTCTAGGGACACATAGCTAGATGACACTTCCCAGCCTCCTTTTCGGTTAGACAGGACCATGTATGTATCTGAGTTCTGGCTAGTGGAATGCTAGCACAAGTGTGGGCCAGCTTTGAAGAGACACACATCAATAACATCTGACATGATTCTCTTTTTATTTCCCCCCGCCCATGGGTCACACCCACAGCATGTGGTAATTCCCAGGCCAGGGATCGAACCCTCGCCACAGCAACCGCCCAGACAGCTGCAGGGCCAACACCAGATCCTGAACCCATTGTGCCATAAGCGAACTCCCTCTCACATGATTCTTACTGTTCTTTCTTCCTGTCTGATGGCAGCATCTAAATTGAGCCAGGAAGTTTGATCCCTAGAACTAATGGTACTAGGTTCCCATGCTGAGGATACTTCAGTGAAACTACTTTGTAAATTAGGCACCCATCAACTTTTATCTTTTACCAATTATTAATTACATCCTGAGAAACAGAGACGCTGTCCCTGACATCCAGGTGCTAGCCTGGCACTCACAGCTAAGCCTTGGTATTCTCCTGTTGAAAGTAATTTCACGCAATACCAGTATCAGAGGAGGTCACCTTATGATGGTGACAGATCACAAAGAAAGAAGACCACACCATAACATGTCTGAACAAAGATAAATGCATGACGTCTGTCTAGACCACAAAAGTGACCAAACACCCCAATATTTTGGCCAACAGAAGTAACTGCGACTTCTTTATCAATTACAGTATCAGTCTCACTCTGATTTCCCCATTTGATTTTTTTTCCTTGAAGGGTGGTTGATTTATAATGTGTTAATTTCTGCTGTACAACAAAGTGATTCAGTTATACGCACACACACATGCATATACACATTCTTTTAAAATATATTCTTTTCCACTATGGTTTATCCCAGGGCATTGATTACAGGTCTCTGTCCTATACGGTAGGACTTTGTTGATTATTCCATGCATATATAATAGCTTACATCTGCTCACCCCAACCTCCCACTCCATCCCTTTTCCAAACCCCTCCCCCTTGGCAACCACAAGTCTGTTCTCCTTGTCCATGAGTCTGCCTCTGTTTCATAAGTAGGTTTGTTGGTGTCATATTTTAGATTCTATATGTAAGTAGTGATATCATATGGTATCTGTCTTTCCCTTTCTGGCTTACTTCACTCAGTATGAGACTCTCCAGATGAATTCACGTTGCTGTGGATGGCATGAAGACCTCCGATCCCTAAATCACAAGTACCCCTGCCTCCTGATAACAGCCAACCCAGAACAAAGCCCTGCTTCCTCAAACCCTCCCCACAAATCACCGGACACCGGCCCAAACCCTATCAGTCCTTTCTTGTGGAGCCAGTGAGCTTAGAATTCACGTTATAAGCAATGGGAAATTATAAAGGCTTTTGGAGTGGGATAAGGGTGCAACTCAAGTTGTGCTTGAGAAAATGAAATCTGACAAAGCTGTTAAGACAATCAAGAAAAGATGGGGCGCGTTCCCGTGATGGCACAGCAGAAACAAATCCAACAAGGAACCACGAGGTTGTGGGTTCAATCCCTGGCCTCACTCAGGGGGTTAAGGATCTGGCGTTGCCGTGAGCTGTGGTGTAGGTCACAGACATGGCTTGGATCCTGTGTTGCTGTGGCTGTGATGCAGGCCGGCAGCTGTAGCTCCAATTCGACCCCTAGCCTGGGAACCTCCATATGCCATGGGTACGGCCCTAAAAACCAAAAAAAAAAAAAAAAAGAAAAAAAGAGAGAGAGAGACTGTTGGCAAAGATTGTAAGAAAGCCATTCCAGTAGCTCAGGGAATGACAGGAGACAGAAGCTATAATGCAAGTGGCATGTGATAAATACCTAGATGAAGGGGGCGGCAATGGGAAGGAAAATGAGTTAACGTCCGCTAGGACACCTGTAGGAGGAATTGAGTGGGTAGAAATTTTGGTACAGTCTTAAACCATCCATATCATTTCACATTCAGGAGGCAGGGATGTTCTCAGATTTCTCATCAACTATTCAGTCTTCTTCTGAACAAAATCGGGGCCTTTGGTATCTATAAGTTCACTTCATTAGCATAAGATAGAAAATTATGAATAGGATGACTTTCGGTTGACCTTACTTGGCTTATAAAATGTGAGGTTGGATTTAAGTCTACCATATGGATAAGGGACCCATTTGGCCCTTAAGTGCCTTTTGAAAGCTCCCACAAAGGGCATTAGGAGTTTCGTGAGCCTATTAGAAGACAAACTTGGAACCTAAGCCTGCATATTCAGCAGACCTGCCTGGATCCTCAGCTCAAAGAAACTAAAATAGATGAAGATGTGCCTCCTAGGAACTAATCACCCTCTCATTCACAGGGAAATAAAATAGATGCATGGTTCTAACGGCGGAAATGAAGAAAACTTCCCAACATGACCATGGACCGGCTGAGCCTGGGGAGGCGCTTGGCTGTTTAGGAATAAGAAGGTCCTGTAGTGGAATGAGGTTGGTTCCAAGAGCTTTTCCAAGTAGAGTTTTAAGAATGGAGACTCTTCTTCCCTAGAAACATCAGACTCTGTGAGCCTATGAGTAGAGTCCAGCCAGGAAAGCTTCCACAAGTCCATGTACCCTAGTAAGCCTAATTGTGGTTCTAATCCAGGCTTGATTAGTGGAATTAATGAATGACATCCAGGAAAGAGGATGCCACTCAGGTATGAGGAAAATCAGAGAAGGCAGACCTTCTTTTTTTTTTTTTTTTTTTTTTTGTCTTTTTCCCTTTTCTAGGGCTGCTCCCTCAGCATATGGAGGTTCCCAGGATAGGGGTCGAATCGGAGCTGTAGCCACCAGCCTACACCAGAGCCACTGCAACTCAGGATCCGAGCTGTGTCTGCAACCTACACCACAGCTCACAGCAAAGCCGGATCTTTAACCCACTGAGCAAGGCCAGGGATCGAACCTGCAACCTCGTGGTTCCTAGTCGGATTCGTTAACCACTGCACCACAATGGGAACTCCAAGGCAGACCTTCTTTGTCAGTTTTTCTTTTGCCTCCTTCAGGCAAAATTTAGATCTCAGTTGGAAGAAACAGAAGTCAATTTTGCCCAAGGCTTTCTCTAGGAACTGAACTAACCTATAGTTGTCTCCACAGGTCCCCTATGTGGCTACAATGCTTATCACCCCACTCTAGACAGACAGTCCTCAACTTCAAAGGACATCACACCTCTAAATTACCTCTTTCCCCTAGCCCCCCAAGTCTCAACACCAAGATCTGGCTGCCCTGCTCCCTGCGTGAATTTAGATGACTCACCCCTTCAGCTGTAAAATGAAGATGACATATCCCTAATAGGGTTGATCTAAAAATGAAATGAAATGACATATATAATATATCTAATACTGCTGATACTCCACAGGTTTTTTGTTTTTGTTTTTTGTTTGTTTGTTTTTTGTCTTTTTTTATTTTTAGGGCTGCACCCGAGGCATATGGAAGTTCCCAGGCTAGGGGTCCAACCAGAACTGAAGCCGCTGGCCCACGCCACAGCCACAGCAACGCTGGATCCGAGCAGTGTCTGCAACCTACACTACAGCTCATGGCAACGCCGGATCCTTAACCCACTGAGCAGGGCCAGGGATGGAACCCTTGTCCTCATGGATACCAGTCGGGTTTGTTAACTGCTGAGCCACGACGGGAATTCCTCCACAGGTTCTCAATAACAAAGAAGCTTATATGCTGATTTCAGCTTATTTGCTCATTTCACTTTGTATTTTTTTCAAACTATACAAGTGCATAATCTCTTACATTAAATGGTTATTAGATATGAACTAAAAGTGTAAATCTGAAAATATACCCAATCCTTATCTCTACAGCAAATCCTTAATACCTGCACCCAAAAGGCATTTTACTGCCCCCCTCATATCTTACCCCAGACCCTACAACTAATTAAACAAGCTCGAAATTCAAGCTGTCTCTATATCTATCCAAAAGCCATGTGGCTAGAAAGATGACTATAACTCAATTTATCATTTAAATTAAAAATGCTGAAATTTAAATAATATAAATTATCTAAATTTAAATAATTTAAATAATCTTTTTGATTATAAGAAAACACATCCACCCAATGGTTTATAAACTGTTACTTCAAATCCTCAGAATCTCCCAGTAATATTGACTAATAAAAAAGGCCATCCTGAATGACAGAAAAAGAGGGGGAAAAAAATGTCATCTTGAAAAATCACATTTGACTTTTTATAATTAGTAAAGAATGATGGAGTAAAATACCAGTGAAAACAACACCCAGGTTAGAAGCCTATTTCTACCCTTCACTTTCATGCTCAAGAAGCCTAGCATTGGAGTTCTCATGGAGGCTCAGCAAGTTAAGAACCCAACCAGTATGCACGAGGATGCAGGTTTGATCCCTGACCTCACTAAGTGGGTTAAGGATATGGTGTTGCCACGAGCCGCCGTGTAGGTCCCAGTTGCAGCTCAGATCTGGCATTGCTGTGGCTGTGGTGTAGGCCGGCAGCTTCAGCTCTGATTCAACCCCTAGCTGGCAACTTCCAAGTGTAGAGGTGTGGCTGTAAAAAGAAAAAAGAAAAAAAAAAAGAATCCTAGCATTAACCCTATGTTGTGAAATTGGGGAGTCTGTTTGCAGCCAGAGAAGCAGACGTAATGCACCATTAATCTGGTTTTTCTTAGCCACCAATTGAAATAATCCCAGTCAGGAGATCCCTTCGTGGCTCAGCAGTTAAGGAACATAACTAGGATCCATGGAAACGCAGGTTCGATCCCGGGCCTCCCTCAGTGGGTTAAGGATCTGGTGTTGATGTGAGATGTGGTATAGGTTGCAGACATGGCTCACATCCCATGTTGCTGTGGCAGTAGCGTAGGCTGGCAGCTGTAGCTCCCATTCGACCCCTAGCCTGAGAACTTCCATATGCCGCAGGTGTGGCCCTAAAAAGCAGGAAAAAAAAAAAAAAAGAAGACAAAGAAATAGTCACAGTCATTTGATTTTTAAGGAAAAGTCAGTACTGCAGGAGTACATTCCAGAGGTCTTTTCATAAAAACCATCCCGAGTGCTCCATCTGTACATGCAATCTGCCTATGTATTTCCAGCCAGCTTGCATGGGCAGATTAATGCGTACAATTAGGAAGCAACCTCACAGGCATTCAATAAACTGCCTTCATTATTACACTCAGGAGAGTCCCTTTGGATGTCAATAAAAGCCTAGTTTTCTGCCTGTTAGCTAAATAATTGACAACACTAAAAATAATCAGAAGCAAATGAACGAAGTCAGGAACAAGGTGGTAAGAAAGCACATTAAGATTCTTACGGTGGTGCCCTCCGATGCTAGCCTGAGCTTTTTCTCCAGCAACGTGGATTTACAGGCTGCTCAGAGTCCATGGCTGCCCTTCTCCACAGGGAAAAAAAAACAAACAAAACAAAAACAAAGAACACCATTCCTGGTCAGCTATTTGAACCACATAGCACAGGATGCCGAAACTCGTAAAGATATGAGGTCTTGAAAGAATTTCTTATTTGTGTTTCTATTTTGTGATCCTCGGGTTGACAGCTTTGGGAGAATCTCCTTTTTGGGGGGTTGGAGGGAACAGCCTGGTTGGTCTAAAGACAGCTTTGTGCTGTTAAAATTCTAACAGCTCTCCTACACAATTTCTCCACCATCAATTGATTCTAAGAAGATAGGATAAAGGACTGTTAGACTCCAAAGGATCCATCTTTTCCTAGACGTTTCTCTCCTGGTTCTAGCTATATAACAGTCATTTATTTCAAGAGCTGTGGGTCTTTTCATTTCAAAACGGGTTCAAAACAAAATAGACTTAAAACACCCCCCCACACACACATGGACTTCTTCTTGTGTTGTGTTTCTCCATAGGCTTTAAAAATCAATTTGAGATACTTCCCATTTTTGGCCAACTTCTCTTTTTCCTAGTGAAGTGGGAATTTTATGATAAGCAGAAGAAAGAGTAAGAGAGAAACGTGCGTGCAATTGAATTTGGCTCTGCTGATGGTGTGTAAGGCAGCTGATGGTAAAATTCTTTTTTCTTAACAGAAGAAGGGTGATCTCTAGTATTTAGTAAAACACAAACTCAAGAAGGTGGAGGACTTGGAAAGAAAGGGTTGATGACACAATCTCCCATGTTCTTTAAAACTCAAGAATTTCTCGGAGTTTCCCTCGTGGCGCAGTGGTTAATGAATCTGACTAGGAACCACGAGGTTGCGGGTTCGATCCCTGGCCTTGCTCAGTGGGTTAAGGATCCATTGTTGCCGTGAACTGTGGTGTAGGTTGCAGACGAGACTCGGATCCCGCGTTGCTGTGGCTGTGGTGTAGGCCGGCGGCCACAGCTCCGATTAGACCCTTTGCCTGGGAACCTCCACATGCCGCGGGAGCAGCCCTAGAAAAGACCAAAAAAAAAGAAGAAGTTTAGTAGTTTGTCCAAGGTCACAGCTGAAGAATGGAGCTAGGACTTTGAACCCCGATCTTCTTGGTTTTAATTCTACCACATTTGGAATTAATCTAGGGCCAGAAATACGGTTTTTTGATTTTGTCTATTGTTTTAAGTAGTGTGCAAATAACCTAGCTACTTAGAACTAGAACACAAACTTATCTTTAAAGTTTATATAATGGGAGAGTTCCGGCCGTGGTGCAGTGGAAAAGAATCTGACTAGGAACCATGAGGTTGCGGGTTCAATCCCTGGCCTCGCTCAGTGGGTTAAGGAGCTGACATTGCTATGAACTGTGGTGTAGGTCACAGATGCAGCTCAGATCCGGCATTGCTGTGGCTGTGGTGTAGGCTGGCAGCTGTGGCTCTGATTAGACCCCTAGCCTGGGAACCTCCATATGCCGCGGGTGTGGCCCTGAAAATAAATAAATAAATAAAAAAAGATAAAGTTTATATGCTGGAGTAGATGATCTACATTATAAAGCCCACAGTGGTTGCCCTACACATGTCAACTGCTGTTACTCAGGTCCTACCGGAAAAGGTACCGTGATGTATGACCGCTAATTGGGGTTCTGCTGATAATTATGAAATTATTTCTCAATTCTTCTTCTTCTTTTTTTTTTTTTTTTTTTTTTTGCTGGGCCTGAGGCATACAAAGTTTCTAGGCCAGGGATCAAACCCATGTCACGGCAGCAACCTAACCTGCTGCAGTGGCAACACTGGACCTTTAACCCACTGTGTCACACGAGAACTCCCTCTCAATTCTTGTTTATAAAAATGTGAGTTCTCAGTCCATTAGATAAATCCCCTAGTTAGTTTAGATTCTACTTGGGCACTTTTTTTTTTTTGCATTTTAGGGCCACACCTGCAGCATATGGAAGTTCCCAGGCTAAGGATTGAATCAGAGCTACAGCTGCGGGCCTACACCACAGCTACAAAAACTCTGGATCCAAGCCACATCTGCAACCTACACCACAGCTCATGGAAACGCTGGATCCCTGACCCACTGTGTGAGGCCAGGGATCAAACCCACGTCCTCATGGATACAAGTTGGATGCATTTCTGCTGCACCACAATGGGAACTCCCTGGTTGGGTACTTTTTTAAAAAATATCTTCCTTATATTGGTGGTTTAGAAGTCTACATAGTCAAAAGTTACCTGGACCACCAAAAAAATCAAACCTTCTAAGTTATTTAAAATGGGGAATTTCTTGGAGTTCCCTTGTGGCACAGTGGGTTAAGGATCCAGCATTGTCACTGCAGCAACAGGATCATTGCTGTGGCATGGGTATGAGCCCTGGTCTAGGAACTTCCACATTCTGGAGGCATGGCACAGCATACACACAAAAAGAATGAAAAAAAGTTTTCAAATTTAGCAGTATCCTTTCTAATCAGCTGACTACTAAAGAATACCCTGGCGAGTTTAGATGTCTCCACCCTTAGAACTCTCACTTCCTTAGTGATAGAGTCCAGTAACATATTGAGTGGTCAAGAGTGTAATACTAAGTGTTTTGAATAGTTACCATCACCTAGAATTTAAAAGCCCAATGGGACTTCCTGTTGTAGCTCAGGAATAATGAACCCAACTAGGATCCACGAGGACGCGGGTTTGATCCCTGGCCTCGCTCAGCAGGTTAAGGATCTGGTGTTGCCATGCGCTGTGGTGTAGGCCTGCAGCTGCAGCTCCAATTCGACCCCTAGCCTGGGAACTTCCATATGCAGGTGCAGTCTAAAAAAGACAAAAAAATAAAAATAAAAAACTAAAAGCACAATGGACAATAGGTCTAGAAAAGGTATAGGGTTCGGAAAACAGAAACTTACTATTGCCGATGCTCTCTAAAAGCTTCTCTTCTGAGCTCTTCTTGATGTCGTTTTTTCTCCTCTAGTTTATTGCTCTGAAATTGCAAGGATCAAAATGTAATCTATGGGGGAAGCTTTAAGCAGAATCCTGATGTTAAATCTACCCAGGGTAAATCTACCCAGGGCCCAAAATCTTTAGGCTCGAGTGGCCTCAACAGTCCAATACGGTCGGTACCAAGCAGCGCTTCCAAGATGCTGCCCCTCTCATAACCCCTGGGCCCCACACTGAAAGCCAGGAGCCCCAAGTCCTTCCCATGACTCCCCTCTCCCACCTTGATTGGTATTATCACAGAATCAATATTTCACATCTTTATTCTTCGTTCAGATGATGGCAACATTTATATTTTAAGCAGGGTTTTCAAAACGTTCTATGGAAAACATGACATGGCCATGAAATCTTACTCAATTATCATATATGGTGAAATAGTTGATACAAAATTTCTATCTATACCCACAGTCCAATAAAGCATTCAAGAAAAGATGGCCAACGAGCCAATTCCACTCCCTTCTGACTTAGAAACAGATACTTAAAGCTTTTGAGACACTGAAGAACAAAAAAAAAAAAAGAAAGAAAGAAAGAAAAAGCCATCGACTTGAATGGATAAGAGTCCTTCCTCTCTCTCTCTTAAATTAGTTGTTGGGAGAGTCTGGAGATAAAGGACTTCAAATTTGATATTATTCTCACTATGGCTTTGGGGTACATATTTTAATCCAACTTAGTAGCCTATGAACACTTGCTTTTTTTTTTCATTATGACACAACTACCATTTTTTTTCTTTCTTTCTTTTTTTTTTTTTTTTTTTATACTTTTTAGGGCTGTACCCGAGGCATATGGAGGTTCCCAGGCTAGCGGTCGAATCAGGGCTATAGCTGCCATCCTGCACCACAGCCACAGCCATGCCAGATCTGAGCCTCATCTGCCACCTACACCGCAGCTCATGGCAACGCCAGATCCTTAACCCACTGAGCAAGGCCAGGGATCAAACCCACATCCTCATGAATATTAGTCGGGTTCGTTCACCACTGAGCCACAAAGGGAAGTCCCACAACTGTCATTTTTGAAAATTGAAAACTTAAAACAAGTAGACTTCCTAGACAACGAATGTCATGGGAAATTGACACAAGTTCCGCAAGACAGAGAGACAAAGTTTTTAATGAATCCAAGGGAGACAGGAAGCAGCTGGATTTGCTTTACTTAAGAAAAAAAAAAAAAATGAATTTGCCCAGAGCAGGAAGACCTGTGAACAGGGAATAATGGAAATCACCACTTTCAAAGCCTAACAAAGGTTTAGCTCCATCTTCCAAAGAGGGAGAGAAACTGTTCATATTGTTCATGTCCATGAACATTTTCCTTCACTCACTTGTCCCTTTTTGAAACGTTAAAATGGATGCTTTCAGTTTCAAAAAAAAATAAAGGCAATTTCCTGCCATCAGAGAGAATCAATTATAATACAAGGCAATTGGATAATTAATGAGACACAATTCCAGGAAGCAAACTCGGAAAAGAATTGTAAAACCAAATAAACATGATTTCCATCTAGAAAAAACATACGGACTCATGAGACCAAAAGTGGTCAATGGTGAAGAGTTCCCCACTGCCCTGGGGGAAAAGAAGTGGGGGGTGGGAAGGAAAAGGCAGCAAGTAAGCGAGCTGTCGTACTGATGAAACCTAGGATTCGGAATGCTACTTAAAGAACAATGAGAAAGCCACACTAGCATCTAGAGATCAAGGATGGGTTCCTTCATCAAGGTTAGAAATTGGAACATGGGTTTTGATATCTTTGCTCAAATTCAATTCATTGGAGTTCCTGTCGTGGTGCAGCAGAGATGAATCCGACTAGGAACCATGAGGTTACGGGTTTGATCCCTGGCTTTGCTCAGTGGGTTAAGGATCTGGCGTTGCCATGAGCTGCGGTGTAGGTCGCAGACACCGCTCGGATCCGGCGTGGCTGTGGCTCTGGCGTAGGCCAGCAGCTATAGCTTCAATTCAACCCCTAGCCTGGGAACCTCCATGTGCCACAGGTGTGGCCCTAAAAATAAAAAAAAAAAAAAAAGAATAATGAGAAAACCACACTAGCATCTAGAGATTAAGGCTGGATTCCTTCATCAGGTTAGAAATTGGAACATAGGTTTTGATATCTTCACTAAAATTCAACTCAAAAAAACTCATTTACCTTTTTTTTTTTTTTTTTTTTTTTTTTGCTATTTCTTGGGCCGCTCCCAAGGCATATGGAGGTTCCCAGGCTAGGGGTCGAATCGGAGCTGTAGCCACCCGCCTACACCAGAGCCACAGCAACGTGGGATCCGAGACACGTCTGCAACCTACACCGCAGCTCACAGCAACGCCGGATCGTTTAACCCACTGAGCAAAGCCAAGGATGGAACCCGCAACCTCATGGTTCCTAGTCAGATTCGTTAACCACTGCGACACAACGGGAAATCCTCATTTAGTTTAAAAGCTGAATTCTATCCCAAAAAATGTCTGTTTATCCCTCGAGAGTTCACGGAGAAGTATTCTGCAAAATCCTGGAGTATTTGAGTATTTGATACTTACTGATAAAGTGGTTTTAGTATACTAATCCAAATACTTAGATTAAGTCAGAATATTTTTTTCCTTCCATTTAACAGTTAAGGAGTCACCCAACCATACTTAACACATACATACACAAGCACAGGAAGTAAAATATCCAAGAACATGAGGCCCAGAGGAAAAAAATATGGAATTAGCTCTTGGTCCACCACTATTGAGTGACCTTAAGCAAATCATTTAATATCACTGGATCTCATTTATTCAGCAAACATTTATCAAATGCATATTATATGCCTGGTACCATGTTCTGTTAGAGACTGGGAATGAAGATATAACCAGAGCCGTGCTGGAGTTTCCGTCATGGCACAGCGGAAACGAATCCAACTAGGAACCGTGAGGTTTTGGGTTTGATCCCTGGCCTCAGTCAGTGGGTTAAGGATCTGGCGTTGCTGTGAGCTGTGGTGTAGGTTGCAGATGTGGCTCGGATCCCGAGTTGCTGTGGCTGTGGTGTAGGCCAGCAGCTGTAGCTCCAATTGGACCCCTAGCCTGGGAACCTCCATATGCTGCAGGTGCAGCCCTAAAAAGCAAAAAAACAAAAACAAAACAAAAAATAGAGCAGTGCCTATTGTGGAAATTTTCAGAAGCTAGCTGGGAACACAGGCAAGAAAGCCATCATGGCAGGGTGTAAAATATATTAGGGGATAGAAGTTTGCATATATTTAATATGAATACAAAGAAAAAGCACAGAAAATCAACGATAATTTTTTAAATTTTTTTAAAAAGAGGACTTCCCTTGTAGCACAGCGGGTTAAGGATCCGGCAACATCACGGCAGCAGCTTGGGATTGCTGCTGTGGCACAGGTTTGATCCCTGGCCAGGGAAACTTCTGCATGCAATAGGCTCAGCAAAAAAAAAAAAAAAAAAAAAAAAAAAGAAAAGAAAGAAAGAAAGAAAAGACAATTTTAAGAAAAGGAAAAAGCACAGAAGTGTGCAGTTGGGAAATGTTTTCAACAGTTCCATAAACATTCACCCTGTGCCTTCTAAGTGGCAGGAACCATCGTGGACACAGGAGCCAAAACTTGAATAACTTTAGAAGGCTGGAGTCATGAATGAGCTGTGGGTTCGGAGTATGCTCACCTTTATGGAGAGTGGGTTCAGAGCTTCCTTCAGATTTCCCCAGAGGCTGACGACTGAATGAAAGGAAAAGAACCTTGGATCCAAAGAGAAGTAGAGGAGTTCCCATCGTGGTACAGTGGTTAACGATTCCGACTGGGAGCCATGGGGTTGTGGGTTCGATCCCTGGCCTTGCCCAGTGGGTTGGGGGTCCGGCGTTGCCAAGAGCTGTGGTGTAGGTTTCAGACATGGCTCGGATCCCATGTTGCTGTGGCTGTGGTGTAGGCCGGCAGCCACAGCTCTGATTGGACCCCTAGCCTGGGAATCTCCATGTGCCACAGGAGCGGCCCCAGGAAAGGCAAAAAGACAAGGAAAAAAAAAAAAAAAAAAACCAAAGAGAAGTAGAAGTTCTAGATGGAGACCAATCTTGAGCAAGCGTTTTCCAGGAAGAGGAGAAGATGCTGGGAGCGAGGCTACTGCAGCTCATTGTATGGGTTTCTCACTGCCCGGGTCAGAAGGCTGAGCTAGAGCCAGCATTTAGCTCACCAAGCCTTGCATCCCAGCATAGGGTGCTCTGGCAGAGCCGAGATGTCTCTATTTCTCACAAAAGTACCATCTGTCACCTGTCTGAGCACCCACGGAACTGACGGCCTAGATGAAAAACCTGTTTCTAATTCACACAAAGGCAATGATGGGCTACTAGTGGCCCTAGTTAGGAAAAGGGCATTCCTCTGGCTTAGAGGACTTTCAAAATAGGAGTTTTCTTATGGCCCAGCAGGGAAAGGAATCCAGCATTGTCACTGCCGTGGCTTGGGTTGCTACTGTGGCACTGGTTAGATCCCCGGCCCAGGAACTTCTGCATGCTGCAGGCATGGCCAAAACAAGGGGGAAAAAAGATTTTTCAATATAGAAAAGCCTGAGAGGATATGCCAGTTCATCAAGTTCCCGCTGTGGTGAAACGGGATCAGCGGCATCTTGGGAGCGCTAGGAAATGGGTTTGATCCCCAGCCCCACACAGTGGGTTAAGGATCTGGCACGGTCGCAGCTGCAGCTGAGGTTGCGGCTGTGGCTCAGATCTGATCCCTGGCCTAGGACCTCACTATGCCGAGGGGTGGCCAAAAATGAAAGGAAAAAAAAAAAAGAAGAAGAAACCCCAAGAAGCTCATGGATAAATTCAAAAGGGTCTGTAGCGAGCTGGGTGGGATAAGGTTGAGAAAGTAGGAAGGGGCAATTACAAAAGAATTTCTGTGCCAAGGAAAGACATTTGGATGTCATTAAGCCACTGACAAGCCCTTATGTTACTTTGAGCAGCTCAACCCTGAAAGCAACACAGAGGATAAACTGCAGAAAAAGCCATACATAATAAACACCAGTGGCGTGGCTCCCACAGTAATCCAGGCCATAAAGCATGAGTCTCACATTAAGGCAGTAGGGTCAGAGAAGGAAGGACAAGCTGTAGGAAAAATGTGGGAGATGGAAAAGAGGAAGGGAAAAAGAAATACTAGGAGGTAGGCTATGGTCATATAGGATGAGTCAGAAAAGGGGGAAGAGTACAAGCTGACTACTATTTAAGAGCATCAGAATTAATATGAGGTTTTGGGGGTTTTTTGTTTTTTGGTTTTTGGGTTTTTTTTGCTTTTTGGGGCCACAGGTGCAGCTCATGGAGGTTCCCAGGCTAGGGGTGGAATAGGAGCTGCGGCTGCCGGCCTACCCCACAGCCACAGCAGCTCAGGATCCAAGCCAAGTCTTCGACCTACACCACAGCTCATGGCAACGCCGGATCCCCGACCCCCTGAGCGAGGCCAGGGATTGATCCCACATCCTCATGGATATCAGCTGGGTTCCTTTCTGCTGTGGCACAATGGGAACTCCCTGGGGTCGGTTTTGAAACTCCTGGATTTGAGCTATACTGTGGCATCTCTGGAAAGAAATGTCAAGCAAACAGTAAGCTACATGCTCTGGGATTCAGGCGTTCCTGGTCTGGAGACATGAGTTTCCGAAAGCATCCGCACAAGCCATAACTCGATCCAGAGAAGTGGGAGCGTGGGGGCTTTCCGATAAGAACACGGTGGCTCAGGGAAACAGGAGAAAATGAATGGCTAGGACCTGGACAGAACATCAGTTGCAGAAAAACAAGAGGAAAAGGATCCAGAGGAAATCCAGAGGCAGAGAAATTGAAGGTCAGGGTACTTAATAAGCACAGTGTTATAAACAGTTTAAGGAGTTCCCGTTGTGGCGCAGCAGAAACGAATCCAACCAGGAACCATGAGGTTGCAGGTTCAATTCCTGGCCGATTCAGTGGGTTAAGGATCTGATGTTGCCTTGAGCTGCGGTATAGGTTGCAGATGTGGCTCAGATCTGGCTTTGCTGTGGCTGTGGTGTAGGCCAGCAGCTGCAGCTCCAATTGGACCCCTAGCCTGGGAACCTCCATATGCCTCGGGTGTGGCCCTAAAAAGCAAAAAAATAAAAAGCAAAATAAAAAATAAACAGTTTAAGTAAGGAACTGAAGCGTCTCAACTGGGTTTTTTAATTAAGAGCTGGTGATCTTGGCTAGATTAATACCAGTGAAGTACTAGAGACAGAAGTTAAACTCAGTCCACCAAGGAAACAAGTAAAGGTGAGGACTCAAAGGAGCTAAGTTACTGGAGTTTCCTGGTGGCTCAGCAGGTTAAGGATCCCATGTTGTCACGGCTGTGTCTTGCTCGGGTCACTCCTGTGGCTCAGGTTGGGTTCAATACCTGGCCCTTGAACTTCTGCATGCCATGGGTGTGGCCAAAAATAAAAACAAACAAAAAAGAAGTTTTTTGGTTCAGGTAATTGATAAGGAGTCCGGCTACAGTCTGGCCTATGGAAACCCAAAGGGATAGAAAAAGCTTTCAAGAAGCTGAGCCATGATGATGGGAAGAGAGGAATTGAAAGCGAACCAAAATAGAGACAATTTGGGAGTCCCTGTCCTGGTGCAGCAGAAATGAATCCGACTAGGAACCATGAGGTTGCGGGTTCAAACCCTGGCCTCCCTCGGTGGATTAAGGATCCAGCTTTGTGGTGTAGGTCGCAGATGTGGCTCGGATCCCGAGTTGCCGTGGCTGTGGTGTAGGCGGGTGGCTACAGCTCTGACTGGACCCCTAGCCTGGGAACCTCCATGTGCCGCAGATGCGGCCCTAAAGAGACAAAAAAAAAAAAAATAGAGACACTTGGCTTTTAAGACAAGAGGTTTGAGGTTTGAGGTTTGAGGATGGTTATTTCCCAGGAGAGAAAAACAAAGCCAAGGAGAAAAAAGAGGCTGAATTGATGGATGGAGTGGCAAACTTCCCAAGGAGACAGAGGGAAGATTCGATGGAACTGCAGGTGAGAGAATCCATCACAGCAACAAGGAAAAGCACTTTCTTATTTCTCCTGAGAAAAGATGGGGGAAGAACAGCCAAGAAAGAATAAGGAAACAAACAAAAAACACAGGTACTTCCAGCCTGATGGTCTTTATTTACTAGAGAGGAGGGAGATGAGGTCATGTGTTTAAAAGAAAGAAGAGGATAAGCAGGAGGTGAAGGAAAGAAGACCTTGCTAATTAGGGATGGGCACAGACTACAAAGGAAAAATGCCCAAAATAGGGATTATTAAAGATCCAGCTAATAGGGAGGCCCAGCCATCCCATGTGACAGAAAGAGCTAAGTGTGGAGTTTCTGCTGTGGCACAATGGGTTAAGAATCTGATTGCAGTGGCTCAGGGTGCTGCAGAGGTGGGGGTTTGCTGCAGTTGGTTAAGGATCCAGTGTTGCCACAGCCATGGTGTAGGTCACAGCTGTGGCTCGGATTCAATCCCTGGCCCCGGGAACGTCCATATGCCTCAGGTGCAGCCAGAAAAAAAGAAAGAACTAGGTGTGTTTTTTCCCCCAGCAACCTAGCTCCTGGGGGGTTAGTGAAAATGAAATATGTAAATCAACCCACTTCATGTGTAAAATAAAAATCCTCTCTGCCTTCCACACAAGAAGTTGATATAATAGAGTCAAACAGGACAGTGTCAGGGCCCATTTTTTACATGTATAATTAATTAGGGGGCAGGACCCCCTTATTCAGTGCTTACTAGCGATACTCATTGTACTAAGGGATTTGCACCTATTGTTTGAAGCCCACCAGTCCCATTATTATAATATTGCACCCATTTTACAGATAAGGAAAGTAAAGCACAAAGAAATGAACTTATCCTTTTAATACTACACCTGCATTGCAGAGATATCATTAACATCCCAACAGTATGGAATTATTGGGGGCACTTAATGGGACCCTATTGCATTTCAACAACCAGAGGCTTAATGCCCATACCAGTTCATCCACACACACACACACACACAAACACACACAAAATGGCATGATGTAGGAACCACATTTCTGAGAAATACTTGAAAGTTTTTAGAAATGGAAACTTTTCCAAGTTTATATAAATAATCCTAAAATAATTGTTGTATGTTGATGTTGAGTTTTATCCCTGAAATTGTTCTTAAGCCATCAGCCCTTGGTATACTATTTGTTTCCTAGAAATAAGAACAGGTGTGATTCCTTTAAAACACGTCTGAGTATGCACCTCTTCGTCAAATATGCACATCTTGTTTTCTTCACTAGGAGAAAATGAGGCAGGTACCAAGCAGTTCCCACTTCGCCTTACAGCATTAAAACTAACTAATGATACTTTTCAGGGTCTGCATAAAACACCCATGATCCCTCCTGCTCCACAGAATTTCATCAGCGTTACGACTTTATAGTTGAGTGGAAAGAGCAAAGGAAGACTTAGTTTGCTTCTCTGTTCTCTACCTGGTTTCCTGCCCTTTCTGCATTTTTCTTTTTCTTTTTTTGCTTTGTGCAGCCACAGCTGTGGCATATGGAAGTTCCTGGGCTAGGAATCGATTCAGAACTGCAGCCACCAGCTTATGCCACAGCCACAGCAACGCCAGAACCGAGCCGCCTCTGTAATTTACAGCACAGCTTGCGACAATGCCGGATCCTTCATCCACTGAGCAAGGCCAGGGATTGAACCTGCATCCTCACTACAGTGGCGTCTTAATTGGCTGAGCCACAAGAAGAACTCCTTTTTCTGAGCTTTTGAGGCCCTAAAAGGTTGGGAGAATTATACAAAAATCTTTATAAACCATATATCGCTATAGAATATTACTTCAAACCTAAGTAGATCAAAGGCAGAAAAAGAGAAATCCAAGAAGTAGGAAAGGTCTCTAACATGGAATTGGGAGATTTTTATTTACATGATGAAAGTCTGAAAAAAAATCAAATTATTACTTAATTCATCAACATGATTATGAGGGAAAAGCATGGTGGAGGTTTATTCCCACTGCACTAAATTCAAGTGCAAGGCTTGCTGTGAGGATTTATGAAAACTTGTCTACTATGCTGTAAGATCCAGTGGCAGAGAAAGTACTTGCATGTGTTATGCTGCTGTTTTATTTATTTAACGGCTTTATTTCACCGATGCAGTAATATTTTAGGAATATTTTCTCTGCTTTATAGATTTCCAGGAAGAGACATTAATACATTATAAAACCACATGAGTTGTATTAGATTACTATTGCTGCTATAACAACCACAAACTTAGTGGCTTATAACTGCAGGTGAATCACTTCGTTGTACAGCAGAAATTAACACTGTAAATCAACGAGACTTGGAAAAAAATTTTAAAGGAAAAAATAAATCAATAAACCAAAATCTGATGCTAAAAAAAGCCCCCACAAAATTATTAACAATCTTGGAGTTCCCGTCGTGGCGCGGTGGTTAACAAATCCGACTAGGAACCATGAGGTTGCAGGTTTGATCCCTGGCTTCGCTCAG
Organism: Sus scrofa; assembly: GCF_054392235.1. Taxonomy (NCBI): domain Eukaryota; kingdom Metazoa; phylum Chordata; class Mammalia; order Artiodactyla; family Suidae; genus Sus; species Sus scrofa. The sequence goes on along the minus strand of NC_139393.1, from coordinate 24,609,022 downwards.
TGGGTTAAGGATCCAGCGTTGCCGTGAGCTGTGGTGTAGGTCACAGATGTGACTCGGATCTAGTGTTGCTGTGGCTGTGGGGTCGGCAGGCAGCTACAGCTCCGATTCGACCCCTAGCCTGGGAACCTCCATATGCCGTGGGCGCAGCCCTAAAAAGACAAAAGCAAAAAAAAAAAAAAAAAGTATTAACAATCTTACAGTGCTGCACCATGCTGTATAGTAGAAAAAAAATTGTATTTGGGAAATAGCAATTTTAAAAATTAAAAAAAGAAAACAAAAAAAGCAATCTTACAATGCTAGAGTACTGATGTTGAAGATTCTAGTACCAAGAGCAGCTGTCCTGTCCACAAGGCAATATGAATTCCCTCCAAACACGACAGCAGCGTCTTCTCTCCACTCATACCATGAGAACTCTATTTCCAGAATCACATCATTTATTTACCTGCTCTCTTATTCTAAGACGTCAGTCTTCCCCCTGGTCAGGGTAGAGGTCGGGGTACCACAGTTAGGGTTGTTGTAGCTCCCACCCATAGGGTGAGTCTCTTCTAGCCAATGGCCTTCCTCGACCTTCAAGCCAGCAGTGGCGGGCTGAACCTTTCCCCGGCTCCATCTTTCAGGCTGTCCATCTTCTGCCTCCCTCTTCCAATGTAAGGTCCCTTGGGATGACATTGGACCCACCTGAATAATGCAAGAGCCCTCCCTATTTGAAGGTTAAGTGGATTAGCAACTTTCATTCCACCTGCAAACTCAAGTCCCCTTTGCCAGGCAGCAGAACATAGTCCCAGATTCCAGGGGTTCGAATATGGAGGGGCAGGGAAAGGGGCATTATTCTGCCTACCACGTGGGCTGTAATCTGTTTTTAAATCAATAACCATCAGACACATAACAGGCCAGATAACTCCTAAAATCTTTGCCTCCCCTCCCTTAGCGCTCTGAGGCTTCGTTTGAAATGTGGGTGGTAGGAGAGAGGGAGGGAGGATTCCTTTCCTTTACGGCCAAGCTGTGTGCTGATAAATTAACCAGCTCTAGCGACGAAGGCGGGGATGGCGGTGGGGGGGGAAGGGGCTTGATGTGCAGCATTTACTGATTTCGGTGATGAAAACACTCTCTCATGGTCCATCAACCAACATGAAGTCAACTAGCCCACAAAAATGTAACCATCTGCTCTCATGAGCCGGTACAAGGAGGCCCCAGGACACCACTGGAAGATTCCATCATACCAATATACTCCAGTATAGGGAATACGAGTTTAGCAGGAGCATCCCAGTGCCCTCCGCAAAGTTCGCAAAGTGATCCATTGTATGAACTCTTCTTGGGTCCCACTGACATGATCAGATGCTGAAGACTGGCTGCCCTTCATATCTTTATGTGTATTAAGGATCAAAGAACAGGGAGTTCCCATTGTGGCTCAGCAGGTTAAGAACCTGACTAATATCCATGAGGATGTGGGTTCGATCCCTGGCCTTGCTCAGTGGGTTAAGGATCCGGCATTGCTGTGACGGTGGTGTAGGTTGGCAGCAGCAGCTCCGACTCGACCCCAGCCCAAACACTTCCATATGCCATAGATGAGGCCCTAAAAAGAAGAAGAAAAAAGGTGGGGGAAGTCAAAGACCATGCATATGTACCGGCAGGGAGTATAGTTTACTCTCCCCTCCAGCACACACAGGTAGCTACCACTCAAAAAAAGACCCAGTGTTCCCGGGTGATGCCTCCTGGGACAGGACAAACTGAAGGGCAAGGGGAGTGAATACCAAGAGGCCAAGTTAGGGGCTTGCAGGTGGCAAGAGGCTGCCTGGATGCTGCTTGGCTCAGAGCTCCTGGGCAGCCGCCATTCGCCTGGGGAGGAGGGTGGTATTTTGCAAGCTGGTGTCCGTGTGTGTGTGCCGTGCATTTTTTAAGACTAAATGCTCCATTGGCACAGTCATTATCGCTTCCCTTGGCCATTTTCACACTGGCAATGTGAAGCATGCCATTTCTAGATGGCTCATGTCCATTTTTCTTTTATGTGACACAACCTACTAAACGGGTTCACATTTAATATGAAAAGCCACAGATTTATATACAACAGGAAGCGCTAGGTCAGGGTGCCAGTCCAGGCCAATTAGCCAGAGAAATCCAGTCTGTGGCAGGACCAGGGTTGGCTCCTCCTTCTCTGGGAGGCAGTTTAGATTAATGCTCCTCAGCCCTGTTGGTGCACCAGAACTGCCTGGGGAGCTTGTTCAAATGCGGATTCTGTCGACCTGCATCCATTTGGATGGACCTGGAGATGATCACACCAAGTGAAGTCAAAGAGAAAAAGACGGAGTTCCCATTGTGGCTCAGCAGGAATGAAGCTGATGAGCATCCATGAGGATGCGGTCTGATCCCTGGCCCTGCTCAGTGGGTTAAGGATCTCACGTTGCTGTGAGCTGTGGTGTAGGGCACAAACGTGGCTCCGATCCCATGTTGCTGTGGCTGATTCCACCCCTAGCCTGGGAACCTCCATATGCCCAGTGTGTGGCCCTGGAAAGCAAAAAAAAAAAAAAAAGATGTCTGTGATTAATGCTCGGTATAACCTGGAAAGGGGGAAATGCTGCTTTTACTCAATTTGAAAGAAAACTGTTTCAGCCACAAACATTTATGAATAGTATACATAATTTGACCCATAAAGAAAGGTGCTCTAAATGACCCATAACCCAGCCAATTATGAGTATTAAATGACAGCCAATTACGAGTATAAATCACCTTTAGGATAAGAGTTTATACCACAATAATTCCTCAGGATCTGCAAGCCTCTTAACTTAGTAGTAATGATTTGATGCTTTTCTTAGCTCCACCTGAAATGCAGAAAGACTACGCTACAAAAAGGAAACGCCTCTACAGGCACGAGACCAAAGTCTGAACCTTCCTTTGAAGGAGAAAATGGAGCAGGGGGTTAAATGGAAAAGAGTGAGGAACAGAGAAGCAGAAAGAGAGAGAAAGGTTTTAAAAAGCTATTATGAACATCTTTGCAAGGAAGGATAGTATCTGATGAATTGGAAATGAATTGGTAAATCAAATTTAGTAAACAAAGTTCCTGTGCTCTTTCTCTGAATACCTCCAGCATTTCGTTACATTTCCTCATGTGTAGGTCCCATCTTAGCTCCACCCCCCAGAACCTACATTTCCACAGATGTAGCATCTCTACATTCACAGATGCTTGTAGCCTTGGGAGAAGAGGAGCTGGGGCTTATGGACCCATTTTACAGGAACAGTTCAGAGACAGAAAGGGGCCCATCCAAGGATACACAGCACAACAGAACACCTTTCTGGAAAGACAGTCTGCTCCCCAGCCAGGTAGAGAGCTCCTTGGGGGAAAAAAAAGATATATCTTGCATGTTCCATAAGCCCGCATCTTTTGGCTTTATTAACTAATAATCTATTGCTTTGTGAATAGGTTTAAATTTTGACGAACAATCTTCATGAGAAAAAAAAAGAAAGAGGAAGATACAGATAGACAGTAGGAAAAAGAATTATGTTTTCATGATTTATACCTGCAGCAGAAGTCATACTTGGTCATCACTACCATGAATCAACCTCTTGCCTCCAAACTTCCAACATTTAAAATCTACTAAGCTTAATATAATTCAAAAAGATGCATGATCCCTATGTTTATAGCAGCACTATTCACAATGCCAAGACATTGTGAAACAACCCAAATGTCCATAGACAGGTGAATGAATAAAGATGTGGTATACATATACAATGGAATACTACTCAGCCATTAAAAAGGAATGGAATGATGTCATTCATAGCAACATGGATGCAATGAGAGGTTCTCATACTAAGTGAAGTCAGGAGAAGGACAAATACCATATGATTATCACTTCCATGTGGAATCTAAAATATGGCACAAATGATCCCATCTACAAAACAGAAACAGACTCACAGACATAGAGAACAGACTTATAGTTGCCAAGGGGGATGAAGGAAGGAATGGGATGGACTGGGAGTTTGGGGTGAACAGATGCAAACCATTACATTTAGAGTGTAGACAATAAGGTCCTACTGTATAACACAGGGAACTATATCCAATCTCCTGGGATAGACCATGATGGAAAATAATCTTTTAAAAAAGAATATAAGAAAACCCCAAAAGCTAAACTTAAGACTTCATGGGAAATGGGAGCAGGAGGAGGGGGAGGGGACAGAAGAATACGACTTTCTCCCTTCTCTTGCAGATGAGCATTTTTTAAGAGATTTTTTTCCCCCAAGCCCCAGAAAGAGTATCAAAACTAAAAACATCACTTTGAGGTTTCAAATAGATCCTATCACTAATACTAAAATGCAAAAGTACGCTTTTTCTTTTATCAGTGAGAGAGAGATGTTCACCTAGTTAAAACTCACCCAAGGGCAATTCCCTTCGTGGCTCAGTGGTTAATAAACCCGACTAGGAATCATGAGGATTTGGGTTCAATCCCTGGCCTCACTCAGTGGGTTAAGGATCCAGCCTTGCCGTGAGCTGTGGTGTAGGTTGCAGACGAGGCTTGGATCCCGCATTGTGGCTGTGGTGCAGGCCGGTGGCCAAAGCTCCAATTTGAGACCCCTAGCCTGGGAACCTCCATATGCCGCAGGTGCGGCCCTGGGAAAAAAAAAAAAAGGGGGCAAAAAAAAAATAATAATAAAAAAAATAAAACGCACCCAGGAAAATTCAATACTGGGATATAAATATGACAGTGTACCATTGATGGCCATTGAGACGAACTACTGTGCCTTCTAGCCAAATATACAGCTGCTCCTTTGATCATTCGGCTGGGAGGTGAGATGGCGTGAAAAGAAAGAACTCAAGTTTTCCAAGAGGAGAGGAGATCAGTCAGCCTGGATTCAAATCCTATTTCTATTCACTGGCTGAGCCCTTGGGCAAGTTACCTAATCCTCTGTCAGTTTCTTCATTTGCACACTTGGGAAATGAGAATACTGTATAGGCTCTTGGGAGGGCTAATTGCTTTGTACAGAAGCAGTGTCTAGGGGAGTCCCCATCATAGCACAGTGGTTAACAAATCCGACTAGGAACCATGAAGTTGCAGGTTCGATCCCCGACCTCACCTCAGTGGGTTAAGGATCTGGCGTTGGCACGAGCTGTGGCGTAGGTTGCAGACACGGCTCAGATCCTGCGTTGCTCTGGCTGTGGCATAGACTGGAGGCTACAGCTCCGATTAGACCCCTAGCCTGGGAACCTCCATATGCCATGGGTGTGGCCCTAAAACAAAAAAGAGAAATGACCATGCAACAACAACAACAATAAAAGAAACAGTGTCTAGGTGAGAAGCTGGGGCCTCAGAAGGGGGAGCCCACCATCCTTTCCGCTGTCTTACCTTCTCTCTCTGAATGACCTTCATTTTTTGGATTTCAGCTTCTTCAGCTTCCTTCTTGAGTCTTATCTGTTCTTCTCTTTTTAGCTAAATTGTATTGAGATTACAGAGGACAAAAAAAAAAAAAAAGCAGTTACTATTTTTCAGTCTGAACTTCTGGAACACAATATTATGATGAAAGGCAAATTACAGTCTTGTTTGTGCTATAGCTCACATGATGATAGGTCGGTTCTTTAAGCTACTTAGATCACAGAGAACGGTCAGGCTCCAGCTGCTGCCCAGGAAATTTCTTTTTTTTTCTTTTTGTCTTTTCTGGCACTGCACCCGGAACATATGGAGGTTCCCAGGCCAGGGGTCCAATCGGAGCTGTAGTTGCCAGCCTACACCACAGCCACAGCAATGTCAGATCCAAGCCGAGTCTGCAACCTACACCACAGCTCACGGCAACGCTGGATTCTTAACCCACTTAGCAAAGCCAGGGATCAAACCCGCAACCTCATGGTTCCTAGGCAGATTCGTTAACCATTGAGCCACAACAGGAACTCCTGGACATTTTTGTGTGTTTTTTTTCCTTGGTCTATGTCTCTCTGTCTCTGCTGCCCCCAGCCCATCCCTACCACCAGCCCAGGTAGAGGGAAAGAAAGAGGAGATCATTTTTCTTGATTACTCATTTTTTTTTTAACAACAGTTTACCATAGGAGTTCCCGTCGTGGCTCAGCAGTTAGCGAACCCAACTAGCCATCCATGAGGACACAGGTTTGATCCCTGGCCTTGCTCATTGGGTTAAGGATCCAGCGTTTCCGTGAGCTATGGTGTAGGTCAAAGATGTGGCTCGGATCCCTCGTTGCTGTGGCTGTGGTGTAGGCTGGCAGCTACAGCCCTGATTGGACCCCTAGCCTGGGAACCTCCATAGGCCATGGGTGCAGCCCTAAAAAGACAAAAAGACCAAAAAAAAAAAAAAAAAAGTTTATTTAAAAAAAAAATGCTGGCTTCTGAATTTTTTTGCACTATTTTCATGACGGGAACGTACTATTCCATGATTGGAATGAAGGAAACACATCCTTGTTCTTGGAACCCAAATATTCAAAACATAGTAGAGTTAAACTAGGGGGGGATATTCCCTTTATCAAGGGTCCTGCTGACTGATAAAGGGCTTGGGAAGAAATTCGCCATATTCATCCCTTTATTTCTCACATCCCGATTTCCTTGAGTTGGAGACTTTCTTTTGCAATTGGTTTCAAGGTTCTATGCTTTGGGTAAAGTCTGTGTTATTTCACGGTTACTTTGAAAGTGCTGGAACTCTAATTTCTGGCCAAATGTAAGCTAAAAGAGATGGATTCTGACCTTTTTCTGGTATTTAGATTGTATCAGCTGGAGTTGTTGTCTCTGCCTGACTTCAGCCTCTGATTGGCTTCCACCTAAGGAGAAAAGAGTCACGAAGGTGAAAGACGAATGTTAAGCTGAAATGTCAGCCATAAGTGACTAATTAAATTCAGCATAAGCCTACCCTCTGAGTTCCTTTAACATTTTCCCACCCCTGCGGGTAAGGACATAACTGAAACCAAGTCCCCCTAAAACAGAGCTCCTCTGCCGAGGTTATGATTAACCCCTCTCCCCAAAACATTAGTCCCTGTCTTGTCCAACCCCTGTTCGCAAGTTGACGCATATCAAAGAAAAGGAGGAATTCCAACTAAGACTCTATGCGGACAGACCCTTGCCCCCCAGACCCTCTGCTTTAGCTCCTCTCTGAAGTTCTGATATAACAGCATCTGATGCACACCCCTGAGTTGTTTTACAGGTGCTAAAACCCCTACCAAGTGGAAGATGCTAAACCGCGTGATGCCACGAGCTCATAGCCTGCGGGAGCCCCAGGGTGGCTGGGACCCTGCCCTGTTATCTCACTGTTAGAGATACCATGCAGAGGGCAATCACACACGCTATGACTCCCCTCCCTCATTCGGCCTTTAAAAATGCTTTGCTCAGAGTTCTCGTTGTGGCTCAGGGGGTTAAGAAGCCGACTACTATCCATGAGGATGCGGGTTCTACACCTGGCCTTGCTCAGTGGGCTAACAATACAGCATTGCTGTGAGCTGTGGTATGGGTCACAGACACAGCTCAGATCTGGAGTTGCTGTAGCTGTGGTGTAGTCTGATTTGACTCCTAGCCTGGGATATTCCATAGCTGCAGGTGCGGCCCTAAAAAAGAGAAAAAAAACAAATAAGAGAAAAAAATAAAAAATGATTGTCAATCCATACTATTAACTGTTCTTTCTTTAGGTATTCAAGAGGAAAATACGAATGTTAGATTATTCATCTGCTCTCTTAAACTATAATCATTGGGGGCCAGAAATCCTTGCAGCTTGACAGTCATCTAAGAATTCCTGTTTAGGGATTTCCCAATGTTTATGCAAGCTTGGTATGCATATTTTAAAGATTCCTTTGAAATAATTCTCTGGTGCTTTGGTCCCTAAAAGAGTCAGTTCTCTGAAAGATTCACTGGCATAGAAGATGCAATAAAACAATTTGCATTCATCATAGTTTGTACAACTGAGCTGATAAAGATACCATAGAGATTTTTTTCTTCTGAATTCCAAAAAATCTTCAATACCTATTTAGACTTGGGCCTTCAGAAAGAAATAGTGAGGGTGCCTGAAGATTTTTATTTTTTTCCTTTTTTTGGCCGAGGCACCCACAGCATGTGTAAGTTCCCAGGCCAGAGATCAAACCTGGGCCACAACGACCCAAACCCCTGCAGGGACCACACTGAATCCCTAACCACTGCGCCACAAGGGAACTCCCATGAAGCTTTTATTTAATGTTATAGCCGCTTCAGTATCTCCCAGAACCATTCCAAGATTTTATGGGATTGAGAAAGAGGGCAGCAGCTGAGAATTTTAAAAAAAAGGAGAAAGTCAGATGTCTAAGCATTAAAACAGTGTCATTTCAGTCATTAAGTTCAGTCCTAGGTGCTGGTCAAAACTCTGTAACCATTGGAGATTAAAGTTTCTTCCCTGCTTCTTTAAAACGCAGGTATTCCCAGGAGTTCCTGTTGCAGCACAGGGGAAATGAATCCAGCTAGTCTCCATGAGGACCCGAGTTCGATCCCTGGCCTCACTCAGTGAGTTAAGGATCCAGTGTTGCCATAAGCTGTGGTGCAGGTCGAAGATGCGGCTGTGGCTGTGGTGTAGGCCGGCAGCTGTCACTCTGATTCGACCCCTTGCCTGGGAACCTCCATACGCTGCAACTGAGGCTCTAAAAAGGAAAACAAACAAGCAAACAAATAAAACTCATCTCCAAGTACACTGTACAATCCTCTGCCACACTGTGACCTGGAGTCTGGCTCTTGACATCAGCATTCGATCCTGAGCCACTGCACCTGCCGCCCTGCAGGACCCCCCAAGCAGAGCTCAGGGTGGCGACCAGGGGTGAGGCACTCTGTGTTCTAAGAAAACTGGTAGTTAGATATTTGTTGGAGAAGATTTTATGAGCCCACTTCTTGCATCGCCTCCTAACTAGAAAAGCATTAAAATCCTTCGTGGGCATGTCGGCTCCTCGTGACCAGTAGTAACCTTCACGAGACCAGGAACAAACATGATAAAATGTGTGGATGCCTGCATGCACCTGTCCTTTCACCTTTGTCACCTATATCTTGACATCTCTGCTTTCCTCTCTGGGGCGGTATTTCAGAGCTGTTTCAAATACAGCCTCCCGGGCTGTAGTTAAGGGGACACTACAAAGAATGTCACAGTCATCTGCCAGTGCAGCCACCTTCAAGGGTGAGCCCTGAGGGAACTCAGGAAGGAAACAAAGAATACCTGACACCTAGCAGCCATCAGACTGCAGCCGCTCCTAACAGCGAGCCTGGAAGAAACTCAGGCTGTGAAAACACGGGATACTGGGGAGCTCCTGTGTGGCTCAGTGGTAATGAACCCAGCTGGGATCCATGAGGATGAGGTTTGATCCCTGGCCTCACTCAATGGGTTAAGGATCCAGTGTTACCATGAGCTGTGGTGTAGGTTGCAGATGTGGCTCGGATCTGGTTGGGGCTGGGGCTGGGGCTGGGGCATAGGCCGGTGGCTACTGCTCCAGTTCCGAGTCAACCCTAGCCTGAGAACTTCCATATGCCATGGGTGTGGCACTAAAAAAAAAAAAAAAAAAAAAAAAAAAAAAAAGCAAAACACAGGATACTGGCCTGAGAGAGCTAAGAAGCAGAGCAAAGGAAAGATTTCAGAGAGCCTAGACCTCTGCATCTTCCCAAAGAAAAGCGCTAAATTCCTTGACTTGATATATCTGGTTTTCTGTAATCTTTTGTTCCTACTACCTGCCCTTTGTTGCCAAAAAAAAAAAAAAAAAAAAAAAAAAAAACTCCCATATATCCTGACACCCTCCCTCCCCACCAGTCTCCTGGGAGCAGTTTTCTCAGGGTTACTTGAGATGCTGCCTCCCAGGCTTAAGTCCTAATTTTGCCCCCAATAAAACTTAACTCTCAACTTTTAGGTTGGGCTTTCTTTCTTTTTTTTTTTTTTCTTTTTAGGGCCACACACGCAGCATATGGAAGTTCCCAGGCTTAGGGGTCGAATCAGAGCTGCAGCTGCCGGCCTACACCACAGCCACAGCCACAGCCACACCAGATCCGAGCCATATCTGCAACCTGCACAACAGCTCATGGCAACACTGGATCCCCAACCCACTGAGCAGCGCCAGGGATTGAACCCACATCTTCATGGATACCAGCTGGGTTCATTCCCCCTGGGCCACCACGGGAACTCCTAGGTTGTGCTCTTTTTTTAAATTGTATTATATTTATAGTTGTACAACCATCATCATGGTTGTGCATTTTTTTAAGCCAACACCGCCTACCCTCTTCCCCCTTGACCGCCCCTAGATACATCATACAGCAGAAAGTGGCACTGAGACCCCTGCTCATTTCTGGTTAAGGCCCCCGGACAATAAGTACCAATATCTCCAAATGCCCCAGGCAATTGCTTGGCTCCCTGAGCAGGATCTGCAAAAGATAACTGAAAACCCATTTGGGGAGCCTTCAGCCTATCAAAGAGGTTAACTAGGTCCAAGGCAGATAGAAATTAGAGGAAGGATGTCTTTGTGAATTTCGTCCTCTCTTTGTTTGAAGAAGGAAGAGTCTTCTCGTCAACAAGAGCAGCAGAGGTTTCATGAAAATCAATAGCTCAATCTATGTCCCCAAGAGCCTGAGAGACCTAGTGGACCCGGGCTTAGCAAAGTCAGAGCTGACTTCCCTGTGGAATGATCCAAACCCCAGGCAGAGGCCACCCAGACAACGGAGCACACTGCCAGGTACTCGCAGATCCAAAGGTCTCTCTTTGCAGATGAAAACACAGGGGACATTCCCTTGAGAGCCGCCCCTGTGTCCCCAGCGCACTCACTTCTTAGTGTTGGCGTCTCCACTCAGTTTTTTTTCTCCCTTTACCACTGAACTGCCACAATTACTATGCATGTGACAGCACCAGTCGGGATGGGAGTCAAAACTGTGACAGGACATATGCAGCGCCCCAGGTAAGGTTTCTTCAGAGCTGATCATCTAAGAGGCTCTAAATTATTTGGCAATTAAGCCATCACTCTATTCCCACATAACTGTGGCATCATGCACTGGAAAATCAGAGACAGTATACCTGCATACTCAAGTGTTCCGACTTGATTGATTGATTCCCCAAGCTAAGGCTTGAATCGGAGCTACAGCTGCTGGCCTACATCACAGCCACAGCGACGCTGGATCTGAGCCACATCTGTGACCTATGCTGCAACTTGTGGCAACACCAGTTCCTTAACCCACTGAGCAAGGCCAGGGATCGAACCCACATCCTCATGGAGACTATGTCAGGTTCTTAACCCACTAAGCCATAACAGCAACTCCTTGAGTGTTTCGACTTTAAATGCATTCCCTTCCAAGCAGCATAGTGACCCAACAACCTATGATGTTCATTCAAAGACAGATGCAGGCAAGATGCTAACAGGATCCTTGGGTGGCCCCGCCCTCCTGTATCCAGGCAATTGGCTCGCTGGCTTACCTAGCCGCCTGGGCTCCAGGTGAATGGGCTTTGCCCTCTGTTGCTCCTTCCACCTCTCCAGGTCCTCCAGCTCTTTCGTAGCCACTAAGCCAGGTGAAAAATAGCAAATCATCAATTATTAGAGTGTGAAAAGGAAACTGGCCCCTTGAAAAGAACCACCATCAGATGGAAAATGACCTACATGCAACATGAGTGGACAAAATATCCAGAAAAGCAAGGCATCACCCAGTCCTAACCCCTTGGGGTCACCCTAAGGCACTTTTTCTCCAAGAGTCTGCACAGAAGGCTCAAATGTGAAAACAGGGAGTTCCCATCGTAGCTCAGCAGAAGCAAATCTGACTGGCATCCATGAGAACACAGGTTCGATCCCTGGCCTCGTTCAGTGGGTTAAGGATCTGGCATTGCCCCTGAACTGTGGTGTAGGTCGCAGACACAGCCTGGATCCCCCGTTGCTGTGGTGTTGGCCGGCAGCTACAGTTCTAATTCGACCCCTAGCCTGGGAACTTCCATGTGCCGCGGGGTGCAGCCCTAAAAAGACAAAAAATAAATTCGAAAACAACCTGAATTCCTACTAAATAAAGATGTTTAGTTTTCCCTCCCATTCTGGCACGTTTAAAAACCTATATCACACTGTAAATCAACTATACTTTAATATAAAAAAAATGTTTTTAACTCTATCATTTAATGTTAAGTTTACTTTAGAGAATATGTGCAAATCATTCATGTGTCAATACGAACTTTTCACACACAGTAAACACAGATCCCCATAGAACTCTGATGCCCGCATTCCCTGTATTTTAACTATTCCCCGTATTTTAACTATTCCCCAAGCTTACAGTAAACCGCAAGGAATGAGGGCTCTCGGATTCCAGACACTTGGGACCAAGAGGCTAAGCTCACTGTCTTCCAATGTAAAGCAGTGCTTATTCACTGACTGGCAGCAGGGGGCGCCAGAGATACTATGCCGCTTCCCAGTAGACCTGATTCTTTCAAACATCCATTTCTCATGTTTTTTCATTATTAGAAGGGAAAAAAAAAAAAAACCTTCTGAAGCATCTCAAAAATCCAGACTGCACGGAGGCTTAAATTCCTCTTAACTATTTAAATCAAAAGCTTGTGAAATGCCAGAATCTTCGGGATTCCATTGGTCAAAGGCAGGCAGTACCTAGTCACTATGTCTGCACCGCTGTGACTGTCAAATGCTTCCCAGCCCCAGATGGACCACACAGAGGACTTCCTGGCCAGTGGATGCCTTTAAAGAGCTGCTTTCCTGTTTTGCCTTTATGCCCATCAGTCATCACCAAATTAAATTTCTTCTCAAGGTCAGTAAAGGAGAGCACAGAATCTCAGTGCTAGCCCCACAGTTGGACTTGAACAAGCCTCAGAAGTTCTTTGTGAACTAAATGGACTCTAGTTGTCCTTCCTCGTTTTTGTTTTTTTTTTTTTTTTTTTTTTTTCAGGGCTGCACTCATAGCATATGGAAGTTCCCAGGCTAGGGGTCTACTCAGAGCTATAGCCACCGGCCTATGCCATAGCCACAGCCCCCAGGATCTGAGCCACATCTGTGACCTACACCACAGCTCACAGCAATGCTGGTTCCTTAACCCACTGAGCAAAGCCAGGGATCAAATTCGCGTCTTCATGGATACTAGTCAGGGTCCTTAACCACTGATCCATGACGGGAACTCCTTCCTTCCAGATCTAAAGTATGATGCTGTAACTTTAAATGGCAGCATTTATATTACTCTATAACTTCAATTAAGCATGTTATATACCCACTAGGTACAAGGAGCAAAAAATGAGTAAGACATAGCCCCTGCCCTCAAAGAGCTTATAATCTAGAGAAGGAATGTGAAGCCACAAATAAAAACAGCAGAAGATAGACTCTGATAGCTACAAAATTATGGGAGCACAGAGGCTAAAGAAAAATTCCGTTGAGAAGGAATGGAGCCCATCATGGCTCAGTGGTTAACGAACCTGACTACCATCCATCAGGATGTGGGTTCACTCCCTGGTGGGGTTCAGTGGGTTAAGGATCTGGTGTTGCCATGAGCTGTGGTGTAGGTTGTAGATGTGGCTTGGATCTGGCGTTGCTGTGGCTGTGTTGTAGGCCTGCAGCTGCAGCTCTGATTCAAACCCTAGCCTGGGAACCTCCATGTGTGGTGGCTGCGGCCTTAAAAAGACAAAAAAAAAAAAAAAAAAAAAAAAAAAAAAAAAAGAGGAAGAAGGAGGCGGAGGAATGTGACAGATCCAGAAAGAGACAATTTATTTTATAATCTATTTCATATATCACTTGTCTGTTTCAAAAATGTTCATAGTCCTGTAAAAATATCTGCAGTCAGTCCAATTTTCCAGGAACTAGATCAGTCTATTGCCAATAGGCGTGAAATTGTTTAAACCTAACAAAAACTTCAGATTTATAACGGGCCTGAGTTCTGCGAATTAACATAGAGAAACAAATTTAGAAGCATTAACAAAAGAATCATTCCAAAAGGTATCATTAAAACCACTAAAGTTAAAACGGAAAAAAGAATGTGATCTGGTGAGTCTATAAACATCAGAAAAGAGAAATCCTGCAGGCCAAAGCAAATCAATTCCACTCTATAAGAAACTGAGAAATATTCTGAATGGTAGATAATATACGTACTCCGTTGCAGCTCGCTTCTTCGCTTTTCGGTTGGTGTTATCAAGGTATATGCGCCTGTGCTAGAATGAAGAGATAAAAAATAATTTATTACAAGAAATTATTCAGGCATATAAACCACTAGACATTGTTCCTGATAATATACGGTCGTTACGATGATTATCATCTGAAAGGCACTAACCATCCTCTAAAGACCAAAGTCTGTTCTCCAGGAGCTTACAATCCAATTGCACACGGCCCAACGTGGAAGGATAAAGCAGGTGATAAAAAGACTGACAAGTGACTGCTTCTGGGATTGGCTCTCGGTAAACTGTCTCTGTAGGGATCCATTGTTCCTCCAGGTGGCGCTCGTGCGCACATCCCTTTGCCTTGGCTTTAGATAGACATTCTCATCCTTGGGAGCCACAATGGGAGTACAGGCAACTCTAAGCATTCTTTGTCCCCACAAACTGGGAATCCGGGCCATTTGCAATGCAGTCACCTCCTCTTGATGGCCCATCTACGGGGCCCACTGGCCACAGTCTGGTGTTTTGGGGTTTTGACTTCCAGACCTGGGTCCACTGGGCCCCTCATTTTCCCGGGGACACAGGTTGAGCATCATCAGGAGCTGAGACAAGCAAGGAGTCACTTCCATTCACTGCGGGGGTCAGGGAAGACCTTCATTTAAGCAAAAACATTCAACACTGAGATACAAGAAGCTTTGAAAATATTGTGAGATTTCGAGGGCAGAAACTGCCCCTGATTGATCTGTATGGGCCCAGCCGCTGGCACAAAGTCGCTGCTGGATGCATGTGGGCTGGATTGCAATGAAATGATGCCACAGATCCAGCCTTTGAGTCTCTGCTGGGGTGGCTCTTTTTGAGATGATGCATGTAGTCCCACAAAAATATGATACTTCATTGAGCAAAAATAGAGCCCAGCAACAGACTGCGGCATACATGCGGATACAGTGTTAAGGGAAACATTACAGAGAAACACAATCACTTTATAAATGTAGGTCTTTAAAAAACAACAACAACTGGATACTCTTAAGAGTCTCTGTCCAACAGGGAATGTACAATTTCAAAGGACAAACTAGCCAGGATTGAACAGTAGAGGCCAAAAGTGCTGATTAGCAGAAGCCATTTCTTCCTTATCTCATTATTTTCCTAGCAGTGAGCCTTCAGCTAGCTTCAAACCAGGCTTTAATTTTAAACTTGTAAACGGGAGGTATGCAACCACCTTTGCATGCAAATGGGGCTGCTGGATACCCAATTACCTAACGTATGTCAGCAGACATTGCATGTGTAGCCTAGCACGGGTACAACGTTATGAATACAAAACTAGGGAGGCTGCTGCTGGAAATTAATCCCTTGTCCATTGCTTAGGCTTTGTTCACCCTAAGAAAGATTTTTCACTCCTCAAATGCCCACACCTTATAGAAGCTTGAGAGCTGCAATGCTGTGGCTAGTATCTGCAAACTGGAACAGGATACAACAGTGAGCTAATCTGCAGAGCCTTAAAGTTGAAACAGACAATACTTGGAGTTCCCATCATGGCTCAGTGGTTAACGAATCCGACTAGAAACCATGAGGTTGCAGGTTCGATCCCTGGACTTGCTCAGTGGGTTAAGGATCCGGTATTGCCATGAGCTGTGGTGTAGTTGCAGATGCAGCTCGGATCTGGCATGGCTGTGGCTGCGGTGTAGGCTGGCGGCTACAGCTCTGATTGGACCGCTAGCCTGGGAACCTCCACACGCAGAGGGAATGGCCCTAGAAAAGGCAAAAAGACAAAAAAAAAAAAAAAAAATTCAAGGGAGTTCCCGTCATGGCACAGCACAAATGAATCCGACTAGGAACCATGAGGTTGCCAGTTCAATCCCTGGCCTTGCTCAGTGGGTTAAGGAGCCAGCGTTGCTCTGAGCTGTGGTATAGGTCGCAGACGTGGCTCGGATCTGGCATTGCTGTGGCTGTGGTAGGCCGGTAGCTGTAGCCCCGACTGGATTCCTAGCCTGGGAATCTCCACAAGCTGCGGGTACAGTGCTAAAAAAATAAATAAATAGAAGAAGATGATGATGATACTAGATTTAAATGCCAACCATGAAATGATGACAGCATCCTCACTGTCCACTAACTTTGTCCACTGTCCACTAACTTATGCGGAGCTTCTCACCATAGCATAAATGTTACTCCACTGCACATCAGTCATTCTTTTTTTTTTTTTTTGGTCTTTCTGTCTTTTCTAGGGTCACACCCGCGGCACATGGAGGTTCCCAGGCTAGGGGTCCAATCGGAGCTGTAGCCTACACCACAGCCACAGCAACGCAGGATCCGAGCCATGTCTGGGACCTACACCACAGCTCATGGCAATGCCAGATGCTTAACCCACTGAGCGAGGCCAGGGACCAAACGGGCAACCTCATGGTTCCTAGTCAGATTCGTTAACCACTGCGCCATGACGGGAACTCCGCACATCTGTCATCAGAATCACTTGACGGGTTTGTAAAGGGCGGAGTTTCTGATTGGGCAGGCAAGGGGGGGTGGTCTGTTAACTTGTATTTCCAACAGTTCCCTGGTAAGGAGGATGTTCTTGATCTGGGGACCCCACTTTGAGAACCACTGCAATGGATCAAGCGGTCTTCAAATATGTCCCGCATCCCCAGAAACTGAGAGATGAATGAATCATTGATAAAGACACAGAGGTTAAATCTATGCCAAAGATCAAGAGGTTAATTAAGTGATAGTGCTGAGACTCAAACCCAGCACTTTTCAAAAATGTTTGGCCTCGGAGTTCCCTCATGGCTCAGTGGTTGACGAATCTGACTAGGGACCATGAGGTTGTGGGTTCGACCCCTGGCCTTGCTCAGTGGGTTAAGGACCTGGCGTTGCCGTGAGCTGTGGTGTAGCTTGCAGACCCAGCCCGGATCCCATGTTGCTGTGGCTGTGGTGTAGGCCGGCAGCTGTAGCTCCAATTAGACCCCTAGCCTGGGAACCTCCATATGCCGCAGGAGCGGCTCTACAAAAGGCAAAAAGACAAAAAAAAAAAAAAATGTTTGGCCTCACCCATGGTATGCAGAAGTTCCCTGGGCCAGGGATCGAACCCACACCACAGTACTCACAACACTGGATCCTTAACCACTAGGGACTTGTAAACCCAGAACTTTTGACTTAGCCCAACTGGGTGTCTGGAGCTAACATTCAGCTCAACTCAATATACAAAGTATAAAATCTGACTCTCCTTAAAGTCAACCTCTTTTTTTTTTTTTTTTTCTTTTTTCTTTTTAGGGCCACACCTGCAACATACAGAAGTTCCCGGGCTAAGGGTCAAACTGGAGCGGCAGCTTCAGGCTTTTGCCACAGCCAAAGCCACGCCAGATCTGAGCCACACCTGTGACTGACACCACAGCTCACAGCAACACTGGATCCTCAACTCACTGGGGCCAGAATCAAATCCACATCCTCATGGAAACTACATCAGGTTCTTAACCTGCTGAGCCACAGTGGGAACTCCAACTTCAGCCTCTTGATAGACTTTCAAAGCGCATCTACTTAACTGAGGACTGATTGTGTTAGGGGCTTATGAGGAGTGAGGGGAGATACCAAAAAGCAGACACCTGCCCCTTAAACATAAGAGCTTGTTCATTAGGAACAAGCCAGGAAACCGCTGGAACAGACCACGCAGATGCTGAAACAAGCCTCAAAGTGGGATGCTGGACGTGGTCAGAGACCCAAGGCAGAGGGGAGTCACTGAGACCTCAGAGGGGTAGAAACTCTCGGAGCAAGTTGAGGCTTAAAGGACAGGATCTGAAGTGGCCAAAAGGGTTTCCGTGCTAGGACTTTGCTAAGAGAAGCTTTGGAGAGACGTTTCCAAGTTCCATGATGAGTCTCTCTTATGAAAATTTCAGGAAAGAGGGAAAAAAATCTGTCAAAGTTTGTATTCTACAATCTGATTCTCTAATCTGATTAAGTTTCAGTGTGAGACCATCACTCTAGACTCTTTGGTCTTTGGAATAGCACTGTGCTCAATTGATGGCCAACATGGGTAGCCAACTGGTACCCAGACACAGTAGAGAGCCATGAGAAAAAGGGAAGAATGATCTAGCCTTGAAATCAGAGGCTTTTAATCGAAAGCACTTAATATAACCCCAGGCTCAAGGACAGTGGTCCCAGGAATAAATGTTTTATGTTAGAGAATTCCTTAGCAACCTTCTCAGCAATATTTTGTTGGCTGAAAATGTCAAATGTGAAACATAATATCCAGAAGAAAGCATGGCCAAGGAATGGAGCTTCCGTGCCTCTTGCTTGCTATAGGAAGAAGAGCTTAAGTCTAAGGACTGGCTTTTGATTTTTTAATATCATGTGACAGAGCATAATGCCTGGCTAGATACAAAAAGTCATCCCTCTCTCTTAGCTTTTCCTTGACATGAATAACGAGTATAACATAGTCGTGGTTTCAGCCAATTAGTTTCCACCCACAGCAAGGGCCTCTGCTGGGTTTTTTTTTTTTTTTTCATTTTTTCATTTTTTTTTTTAAATTTTAATTTAATGTAATTTTATTTTAGGGCCAAAACAGCTGCATGTGGAGGTTTCCAGGCTAGGGGTTGAATCGGAGCTGTAGCCACTGGCCTATGCCGTAGCCAAGCCATGCAGGATCCTCAACCCATTGAGCGAGGGCAGGGATCGAACTTGCAACCTCATGGGTACTCGTCGGATTTGTTTCTGCTGCACCACAATGGGAACTCCAGGACCTCTGCTGTTTTAACCTCCATGTCATCCCTTTCAACAGCCCGCCTCTCCAAGCTGCTGCTGGAGACCAGCCCAACCTACCTGTACTTAGTATTCTGGTCATTTCCCGATTAGGCAACATCCAAGCCACTGAAACAAATGTATATCTTTGAAAATGAGTTTCCGGAGTTCCCGTCGTGGCGCAGTGGTTAACGAATCCGACTAGGAACCATGAGGTTGCGGGTTCAGTCCCTGCCCTTGCTCAGTGGGTTAACAATCCGGCGCTGCCATGAGCTGTGGTGTAGGTTGCAGACACGGCTCGGATCCCTCGTTGCTGTGGCTCTGGCGTAGGCCGGAGGCTACAGCTCCGATTGGACCCCTAGCCTGGGAACCTCCATATGCCGTGGGAGCGGCCCAAGAAATAGCAAAAAAAAAAAAAAAGAAAGAAAAAGAAAATGAGTTTCCTTAATTACCTCATTGAAATTTAATGAAATATCTCACTTGGCAAGATTAAGTTCACTTTCTAACAGCACACATCCATAGAATGTACTAAGGTATAATGTACAAAGAATAGCCTAAGACAAAGTGGTTTTCTGCACCATTAAAAAAAAATTATATATGTATATGAACAATATATCTAAGAAATCTTTTCTCTGTGAGGCTCTCCTGAGCTACACAACTGCCTCTCGTGTACATTCTTACACAAGGTTTATAAAGTCTCACCAATAAGCACTCTATGAAAAAATGTTATGTCGAAGTTATGAAAAAATATCTTGGCTGGCTAAAAGTGTTACATAAATATATCCCCTGGTGTGTACAAACTGCAGCAGATGTAATTTAAATTTCTAATTAGGAACAACACTGGTTTGACTGAAAAAGAAATGTAGTTAAGAGCAAAAATTCAGAAAGATATTAAGTTATAAACAGATTATTTCAACAGGATAGTAGATCCATAAAGTCTACTGTTCTACCAAAAAAAAAAAAAAATTGGTCTGAGGTTTTCATAGCTTAAGAAAATCTTATCCTTGGGTGAAACTGTAAAAAAGGAAAAATTTTGGTGAATCAAAGTTACTGGATAGAGATTTCGTTTCTAGATACTGGTTTTTTTTTTGTTTGTTTGTTTTTTTTTAATATGATCTTCAGTGTAGGACTCTGAAGCTTACTGCTTTTAATTAACAAGAGTTAAAACTTATGAGGCATTCAGGCTTTCGAAGGCCTTTTAGGGAGTTCCCGTTGTGGTGTAGCAGAAACAAAGGAACCAACCAGGAACCATGAGGTTGGGGGTTTGATCCCTGACCTCGCTCAGTGGGTTAAGGATCAGGTGTTGCCGTGAGCTGGGGTGTAGGTCGCAGACATGGTCAGATCTGGCATTGCTGTGGCTGTGGTGTAAGCTGGCAGCTACAGTTCCAATCAGATCCCCAGCCTGGAAACCTCCATATGCCACAGGTGCGGCCCTAAGAAGTCAAAAAAAAAAAAAAAAAAGGTCCTTTTATAGGTAGGCAATACTCGCAAGAAAAATAAAGAATGACAAAAGAAAAAAAAAATTGGAGTTCCCCCTGAGGCACAACGGGATCAGCAGCTTCTTGGGACTGCTGGGACACAGGTTCGATCCCTGGCCCGGCACAGTGGGTTAAGGATCTGTTGTTGCCCGCAGCTGCAGTTTAGGTCGTAACTGTGGCTCAGATCTGATCTATATGCCGCAGGGTGGCCAAAAAAAAAAACCAGAATGACAAGATCAGGCTGAGTAAATCATCCTTGACCCCTAAGCCTGTCACACTGGCCTTGACCCAGAATTCCACATCTCTGCTATGGAAGGACGAAGAAATTCTCTTTGACCTCAACCTTCAGAGTTCAGGAATAGCCTACAGAGCTCAGGAATTGTCTACACACCTAAGAGGTTGATATGAAGCTGGTTATTTCTGTAACTAACTCACAGCTGCTGCTGGAGGCCTGAACAGACACCCAAAGGGAAAAGATAAACAAGAGGCCACCAGGTCATCACGGCCTTTGTTCATAGGACACTTTTATGGAAAGAAAAAAGAGGTACTCATGTGCACACACTCAGACACACACACACACACACACACACACACACATATCCCAGCATCCTCACTCATACAGGCCCAAGGCTTAGAGTTGGTAACTTTATGCAAATTAGGAAAAAAGTGCCCTTTCTGTCAGGCAGAGGAAACCCCACACTTGGGCACAGGATTTGGTATGTATTTCAGCTTCAAATTACTACCTTAGCCAGGCAAGTTTTTTCAGTTTGGTACAAACTGTATATGTAACTGTACCATCATACACGGTAGACCTGAATGCTATTGTATTTTTTAACTTAAAACACATATACACATAAATGATCAAAGCCTTGAAAAAAGAAGAAGGATGTGCTCTAAAGAGATGCTAGGAGTTCCCTGGTGGCCTAGTGGTTAAGGACTCAGTGTTATCACGGCTGCGGCTCGAGTTCGATCCCTGGCCCAGGAACTTCCACATGCCCAACATAAATGAATAAATAATAAAGATACTCTAGAGATCTCAAGATACAAAGAAATACATATGAAATACAATATTGCAGAGACTCACCATCCTTAAGAGGCCAAAAGACAGTGACAGGAGTAGAGACGGGGACCGATTGGTGAATATACTTGCAAAATGTTTTCACCTGCTTCCTCAGTATAAGTAACTACCAGGAATTCATATTTACAGAATTTAGGGATGTCAGATCTGGGATGTGATCTGAGGCTACTTGCAAGCCAACCTTAGCCTAACAGTTAGGCTCTTACTGTTTCATGGATGCTGACAGAAGACATGAGATTCCCGGGCCAGAGACAAAGGACATTATCACTCATGGTACAGCATCTGTATCCGCATATTTACGTGTGTCCTCAGACTCCCAGTCAACCTGATGGATGCTGCACACACAGTGTGTTTGCACTGCAGCCAAGAAACACCAAACTGAAGAATCCACTATTTTTATAGCACCTCTTAAGCGATCCTGGTCTTTGTCCTGGGGAGGACGTACTTCATCTCTCAAGGTTCCCAGCTATATAACTACCCTGAGAAAGAGTCCAGATTAAAGAGTGATCAGATATGCAGTCCTGGAGTTCCCGCTGTGGCTCAGTGGAATGGATCTGACTAGCACCCATGAGGAGGCAGGCTCCATGGCTGGCCTTGCTCATGGATCTGGCGTTGCTGTGGCTGTGGTGTAGGCCAGTGGCTATGGCTCCACTTCAATCCTTGGCCTGGGAACCTCCATATGCCACTGGTTTGGCCCTAAAAAGACCAAAAAAAAAAAAAAAAAAAAAAAAAAATGGCAGAGGAGTTCCCACTGTGGCTGAGCAGATTAAGAATCTGACTAATATCTATGAAGATGCAGGTTCGATCGCCTGGCCTTACTCAGTGCGTTAAAGCATCTGGCATTGCCTCGAGCTGCAGTGTAGATCGCAGACCTGGAGCTGGCACTGCTGTGGCTGTGGTGTAGGCCAGCAGCTGCAGCTCCAATTCGACCCCTAGCCTGGGAACCTCCACAGGCCACAGGTGCGGCCCTACAAAGACAAAAAGAAAAGAAAGGAAAGAAAAGAAATGGCAGAGTAGGAGTTCGCTTGTGGCACAGTGGATTAAGGATCTGGCATGGTCACTGAAGTGCGTCAGGTTGCTGCTGTGGGGCAAGTTCGATCCCTGGCCTGGGAACGTCCATATGTCATGGACACAGCCAAAAAACAAAAAACAAAAAACAAAAACCGCAGAGCAGAAAGAAGCAATCTGGTGCCCTGTGACCACAAAACCACCACACTAGTTGGAATCTATTGTCAAACTGCCTGGCTTTGAACCCTAATTGTTATTTCCTAACTATGACATTGAGCAAATTAGTTTTTCTGTTCTTTCGCCTATAAAGTGGGGATAACAAATATCTATCTCTTAGAGTATAAAGAACTTAGAACAATGCTAGGAAAGAAATGTTCTGCTATGATCACCTATTTTTTTCTCACTCTATCAGCCCTAAACAACCTACCTTCAGGCTTAGAGGAAAAAAACAGGCAAAGTCCTTGATGCTTAAGATACCTATTTGGAGATATCCATCTTATTATACATAATTATTATAATTTGATGAAACATATTATGTATAAAACACTTATTTTATCACATGGAATAGAACCTAGCCCTGAAGCACTCATACATCTCTTTTTTTCATGCTGTGACCGAATCCCTTTGCTGTGTTTTCTTCTACAACAGATGGAATTTAGCTTTTCTTTCTTTTTTTTTAGCTTTTTAGGGCATATGGAAGTTCCCAGGCTAGAGGTCAAGTTGGAGCTACAGCTGCTGGCCTCTGCCACAGCCACAGCCACGCAGGATCTGAGCCCAGCTGGCATCCTATACCATAGCTCACGGGAATGCCAAGCCCGTAACCCACCAAGTGAGGTCAGGGATCGAACCCGCAACCTCATGGATATTAGTGAGATTCGTTTCCGCTGCACCACAACAGGAACTCCCGAATTTAGCTTTTCTAATGGTCTTTTGCATTTCTGGTTCTGGCTCTCCCCTTTGACATCCATATCCTGGGCCCCAGGAGTAACAAGAACCAATGCATGAAAGAAAATGCAATGATAAATCATGTCTCATTAGAGTCTTGAAATGACCTGACGGGCTTTCCTGGGCCACTGGCTTGCAGATGTTAGATAGTGGGACTTCTCAGCCTCCCTAATTTTGTGAGCCAATATCATATAATACATTTCTGCATACGTATAATCTATTGGTTCTTTCTAGAGAACCCCAATACACCAGGTAAATCATCACACCGAATTTACAAAATGCCTCACAAACTAGATTTGAGGAAATTATGATTCCCAAGATGCTCAGGTTAAATGCTTTTAAAAAAAGAGTACTTCATAGGAAATGTTACCCAAGATGCTTTTGTCAGAACAAGGGTTGTTTCCTTGTCCAACTGAATCATCAATCAATGTGTTAAGCAGTGTCGCCTATATGAACAAGAGCAATCACATTTTAAAATAAGGATTAGAAAGAAAACACACCTTCTGCTGCTTGTCGCCTCCTTTTGGCAGTAAAAATCAAAGGACATAAAAGATTCTAAGACTTTGTACTGGGCATAGTCAAAAAGCATGACCTACACTTTAAAGATAAAGAGGTCCTTACATCAAAGGGTTTGAGGTGTTTATTTCTAAGGATCTGAACTGCAGGGGACTTCTCCTTTCTACATTATTTTTGTAATTTTACATTTTTCCTTTTTTTTTTTTTTTTTTGGAGGACTGCTCCTGCAACATATGGAAGTTCCCAGGCTAGGGGTCCAAACGGAGCTACAGCTGCCACCCTACCCCACAGCCACAGCAACCCAGGATCCGAGCCGCAGCTGTGACCTACACCACAGCTCACAGCAACGCCGGATCCTTAACCCACTGAGCGAGGCCGGGGATCAAACCCGCATCTTCATGGATATTAATAGGGTTCATTTCCACTGAGCCACAACAAGAACTCCTGTAATGTTTAGATGTTTCTAACAAGCAGATATGATGTTACTTTTACAACCAGGAAAAAATATTCCAAGGACTTTCAAGTGAGAAAAGTTAAAATAAAGATTTCTTAAAGCAGGGGTTCAGATTTTTCTTACAAGACTAGGTAGCATAGGATTTCCGTGCTCACTGCTTTCACCATGAAACAAACACTGGGCAACAGCAGCCCTGGAGGTGTCATGAAGGGAAATGTCTTCCCTTTTTCTACAAAACTTTAATACACGGCTTTTTAAGTGTTCATTTTTTGCGGGGGGGGGGGGAGAATACAAACATTACAGAACAAAGGAACCACCATTGACTGATTCTCTGATATAGTACAGACCCTTCAAATACAGTCCTCTCCCTTTGAAGGTTTGTCCCTGGTAAGCTTTTGTTTCGAACTCAAATACATTCTGAATAGATGCAATTAACCTTAACAATATGTATAACCTTACAGCCCTCCACTGACTTTGAAGGAAGAAACCTTACTGGGTAATTGACCCAAGTCTCTTTCTTTCTCATTTCTGCCATGCTTCCACTGATTATTATAGGTATTATGTGTTTTCCAGCTTTCATTATCCTGTTGATGCATTGTTTCACTGTTTCCACTGTCAAAGACTTTTTGAGAAGTGCCCACTCACTTTTAATATTGCATTTGAATGAAAATGATTGCTCCCTAAGACTTGGCAGACTGCAAATGCAGGCCACCCTGAGGAGTGGAATCTGCGCCGAAAAGTTGGAAATTCATCCTAAATAAGACATCATTTCTCCCCTCCTGTATAAACAGGAAGGTATATTAGACCCAATTAAACCAAAATGACCTGTATTTCCACCCATTCAAAAACCTCTTCTGCCATACACACAACTATGCTTTTCACACTACAGGTGGTAACTTGCTAAGGTATCATGAAATCAATGGATTAATTTTTTTTTCATTTTTTTTTCCTTTCTATAGCCGCACCCTCGGCATATGGAGGTTCCCAGGCTAGGGGTCCAATCGGAGCTGTAGCTGATGGCCTGCACCAGAGCCACAGAAATGCCAGATCCGAGCTGCATCTGTGACCTACACCACAGGTAATGGCAACGCCAGATCCTTAACCCACTGAGCGAGGCCAGGGATTGAACCCCCAACCTCACGGATTCATTTTAATGAATAAGACTAGGAAATGGTAGGGAGTTCCTGTTGTGGCTCAGCGAAAAAAGAACCTGACTCAGATCCATGAAGACACAAGTCCCATCCCTAGCTTCATTCAGTGGGTTAAGGATCCAGCATTGCCATGAGCTGTGGTGTAGGTCACAGATGTGGCTCAGATCCCAAGCTGCTGTGGCTGTGGTATAGGGCAGCAGCTATAGCTCCGATTTGACCCCTAGCCTGGGAACTGCCCTATGCCACAGGTGCAGCCCTAAAAAAGCAAAAAGCAAAAAGCAAAAAAAAACAAAAAAACAAAAACAAAAAGAATAGGAAAATGTCAAAGTGCCTCACGTATAGAAAGGGTGAGAATTGTTTTGTGACATTTTTCAGTTATGCCTAAACTCACCTATACCCGTACATGGACTAAGTCATGAATGTTAAAAGAATTGCTACCTTTAGGCTGCGGCCAGAAACCTGAAAGATCCCTGGAAGGCAGTGTGTTGTTTAGGTTGCTCAGAAACAGTGACAGTGAGAAAACGGATCCAATGCAAACCCACCAGGCTGTCATGTAAGAAAAGCAGCAAAGAAAAAATCTGCACAGAAATTTTCCTCCTGCCAAGGACTTCTCTATCCCAGCTGTAAATAAATGTCACATTACTGTTTCTGTAGGAAAACTCTTCTTTAGCCTATAGAAATTCTCTGTCCTATTTCCCTTTTTTTTTTTTTTTTTTCCGGTGGCACCTACAGCATGCACAAGTTCCTGGGCCAGAGATTGAACCCATGTCACAGCAGCAACTCAAGCCACCGCAGTGATAACACTAGATCTTTAACCTAGTGAGCCACCAGGGAACTCCGAAATTCTTTTTTTGTTTTGCTTTGTTTTGTTTTTATGGCCACACCCACAACATATGCAGGGTTCCCAGGCCAGGGGTCCAATCCGAGCTGTAACTGCTGGCTTACACCACAGCCACAGCAAACCAGATCCAAGTCATGTCTTCGACCTACACCACAGCTCACAGTAACACTGGATCCTTAACCCACTGAGCAAGGCCAGGGATCGAACCCACGTCCTTACGGTTACTGGTCAGATTCATTTCCGCTGAGCCCGGACAGAAATTCCCAAAATCCTATTTTCTTGATGTGAAAATA
This sequence comes from Sus scrofa, assembly GCF_054392235.1. Taxonomy (NCBI): domain Eukaryota; kingdom Metazoa; phylum Chordata; class Mammalia; order Artiodactyla; family Suidae; genus Sus; species Sus scrofa. Next base: position 24,582,517 of record NC_139393.1, on the reverse strand, counting down.
TGACCACGAATAGGAAATTCATGAGCTGCCCCATCACACCCTCCTACAGCTCCATCGTGTTCAGCATCCAGACTTCAGCAGATAAACTCAGGCGTGAGTCCTGGTTCTATGATTAAAAAAACGGGGACACCGTAAGAAATCATTGACTCTTTCAAGACTCAGTTTCTTCAGCCATAAAGGAGCAAAGTGCTCATGGTGAAGAGCAAAACGAATGACATGACGTGAATAGCACAAGGTCTAACTCATGGTTATAAGTTCAAGACATTAAGAGGTCAAGCCATTGAGTGTTATTTTGGTTTTAGTCCCTTGGAGTACCCAGTTTGTTTTTTATTTTATTTTATTTGTCTTTTTGCCTTTTCTAGGGCTGCACCTGCGGCATATGGAGGTTCCCAGGCTAGGGGTCCAATCGGAGCTGTAGCCACCGGCCTACGCCAGAGCCACAGCCACAGATCTGAGCCGCGTCTGCAACCTACACCACAGCTCACGGCAACGCCAGATCCTTAACCCACTGAGCAAGGCCAGGGAGCGAACCCGCAACCTCATGGTTCCTAGTCGGATTCGTCAACCACTGCGCCACAACGGGAATTCCGGAGTACCCAGTTTAATTATTCCAGATCACAACTGACTGCCTTTCTGCTACCACGGTGTTGCCGTGCTGTGTCACATTTCTCATTTCTCAAATAAATCAAATAGGCACAGTTCCACTGATGAGTTTGGTAGTAGCATCCGGTAATCACTGAGACACCTACGCAGCTCAGTGAGTCACGTAATTATCACTGCGTTAACTATGATCTGTTGTGTTACCAACTTTCTAAAGGCTTATGAGCCTTGCCTGGAGATTGAGTTAAGGCGTTTCCTAATGAATAACTATCTATATTGGGCCATCAAGAAGAGGACTCATTAGAATCAATCATAGATTTTTCTCTTCCTATGTACCATTATTTCAGAGCACTAAAAGGAGCTCCAGCATTAGTCACTGCTCCCTCTCCAGGGAGAAGTAATAGCCAGATGCTTTCATGCCATGGACCATCTATAGGCAAAAGCTTGTTTTCTCACAGTCATCCGAAGAGATAGACGAGAAAGCTGGGGCATTGCAGTGAAGACAAAAGAGGAAAAGCACTTCCGATAGGCTCTCCTAAGTTTGGAAAAACTTGCGCTTAATTTAAGACTATTTTACGTGGCTGGTTCAGAGTCAAATGAACTGAGTCAAGAACAGAAGCGTTTGATGGTCTTAGACATAAATTATACTTCAAGATTCAGAGGATACTCAATAATTATTAGTGATCTTTGGAATGGATAAGTCATGAGATCCGGCTGTTTAGCGCAGGGAACGATATCTAATCACTTGGGATGGAACATGATGGAGGATAATGTGAAAAAATAATGTATATAAATGTCTAACTGGGTCACTTTGCTCTACAGCAGAAATTGACAGAACATTGCAAATCACCTATAATTAAAAAAATTAAAAATAAATAAATTCTCCCAAGTCAAAAAAAAAAAAAAAATAGTGATTTTTCTGGCCGCACCCATGGCATGTAGACGTTCCTTGACCAGGACTCAAACCCATGCCACAGTAGCAACTTGAGCCGCTGCAGTGACAACGCTGGCTCCTTAACCTGCTGCACCACAAGGGAACTCCTAAATAGCGATTTTTTAAAAACACAGAACTAATACTATAGCTTAATGACTATGCTATCATACATCTCATATCTCATCTTATATTTACAAAATGTTTATTACTAATGTAACAGTGTTCTTTAAGAGAGAAACATCAAGTTATCAGCCATTAGTTAGTAGCCTTACCAAGCCATTCTTTATTAACCCTTCACTCACCCTTGAGGGTTTAAGGGAAAAAAGTATTAGTTACCAGGGTTGACATCTTCCCTGGAACACAACAAGCTGGGAAAAGTACTAAAGTTAAGAGTAAGGAAACCAGGGAATGCCCCCTGAGCCCCAAGGAGGAACTAAGAAAAAGAAGTGGGTTTCCCCAGGACCCAGAGTGCTCCAACCGCATTGGTGTCTAAGCGACTGGGGTCAGGGATATGACGTATCTTAAAAGCTGTGTCAGTTTGGGTCCTCCAAGAAGCAGACATCAAGACAAGATGAGACCTGCAAGAGACTGACCGGGAGGAAGGCTTGTGAAGAATAAAAGACAAGTGAGCAGGTGTCGGCAGAGAAAGCCTAGAGGCCAGGAGTGGGTCTGATACCTGGGAGAGGAGAGCGGGAAGGAAGATGGAGTAGGAAGAGCCTCTGGCTGGTATGCAATTCTGAGAAATTCTTGCACAGGTCAACGGGGAGTCTTCTGGCAAAAGCTGCCCCATAGAGGAGTCCAACATGGCCCCAGAATGGGCTGGCGCTACTACCTTGAGATGCTCAAGACACTGGCTGAGAAGGACAGAGAATAAATGTGCCCACAGTGCAAGAGTGCAGTGGATTCGACGGCATGGTAGCTGGAGCTGTCAGATGACTATGTTCCCCAGAGCAAGTTCTTTTGAAGATCTGAATAGCAGGACTGCCTCGGTGCCATGGAGGGTACTTAAACTCCTGCAGATCATAATACAGTACAAATAGTTAATCTCTGTCCCTAGTTCCGAGCACACAGCTCAACATCTTTGGAATGCCAAGTAATACCAATGTCATTTTTTGTTGTTCTTTTTAGGACTGCACCTGCGGCACAGAGAAGTTCCCAGGCTAGGGGTTGAATCGGAGTCGCAGCTGCCGGCCACAGCCATGCAAGATCCATGCCACTTCTGTGACCTATGATGCAGCTTGTAGCAACACCAAATCCTTAACCCACTGAGCGAGGGCATGGATTGAACCTGCATCCTCACAGACACTATGTCGGATTCTTACCCAGCTGAGCCACGACAGAAAGGCTCCCTTTGTCACAATGTAAATTATATGCAAATGAGATGATTCCTGGTTGGGGCCCCTAGAGAGCTTCAGGATAGGAGCTATTTCCCATCAGAAACCAACATTGTGGGAGTTCCCGTCGTGGCGCAGTGGTTAATGAATCCAACTAGGAACCATGAGGTTGCGGGTTTGGTCCCTGCCCTTGCTCAGTGGGTTAAGGATCCGGCGTTGCCGTGAGCTGTGGTGTAGGTTGCAGACATGGCTCGGATCCCACGTTGCTGTGGCTCTGGCGTAGGCCGGTGGCTACAGCTCCGATTCCACCCCTAGCCTGGGAACCTCCATATGCCGCGGGAGCGGCCCAAGAAATGGCAAAAAGACAAAAAAAAAAAAAAAAAAAAGAAAAAGGAAACCAACATTGTGGTTAGAACTTTCATGCACACCCTGCCTCTACCTCTGGGGAGCGGAGAGAGGCTGGAGATGGAGTTCAGTCTCCAGTGGCCAGTGATTTAATCAATTGTGCCTACGCGGTGAAGCCTAAATCAAAACTCTCTCCAAACAAACAAGGTTTTAGGAGCTTCTAAACTAGTAACTACACCAAGGTGCTAGGAGGGTGACCCACCCAGAAAGGGTAGGGCAGTTCTGTGCAATACCCCTCCCCTTCCCACAACTTCATTTGGCTGTTCCATAGTTGCATCTTTTATAAGAAAACTGTAAGTATGAAGTATAATGGTTTCCATGAATTCCAGGGGTCTGACAAATTGTCAAACTTGGACATGAAGGAAGGTCATGAGAACCCCATATGGGTTATTACAGAATCTTGAGTAGATTTCCCTGTGCTCTACAGGAGCAAAATTAAAATTAAAATATGAGAATAACTACTCAACCAAAGACAAGTCCTTTTGAAGCTTATGGTCCAATTGACGGGGCAGAGAGTTATCAGATAACTATGTGACTAACACTTTATATGCACTGCATGGAAAGCCAGGGCTTGAGCTAGTCTTGGCAGCTGGAAAAGTGTTGCCAACAGGTGATGTTCGATTTTGGTTTGGTTTTGTCTTTTTTTGGCAGAGGGGAGGGTTGCACCTGCAGCACATGGAAGTACCCAGGCTAGGGGTTGAATCGGAGCTTGGACATAGAGGGAGGTCATAAGAACCTCCAGATTTGTAGTTAGAAATGTGGGTAGCCTAGGGTCCCATTTGTGCCTCACTTCCAAAGTGGGGGCAGACCTGTAGGACCGAGTCCTTAACTCGCAGGATCTGCATCAACCTTGTGTCAGAAATGAATTGAATTATAAATAACTGGTGTTGGAACAATGTATTTGTCAGAAAAAACAAACAAGCCCAAAACCATAAATCCTAATTCATAGGTCGTAGTTCAAACACCACCTGTTGGGGAGTTCCCATGTGGTGCAATGGAAATGAATCTGACTAGTATCCATGAGGACACTGGTTGGGTCCCTCGCCTCGCTCAGTGGGTTAAGGATCCATGTTGCTGTGAGCTGTGGTGTAGGTCACAGACATGGCTCAGATCTTGCATTGCTGGCTGTGGCATGAGCTGGCAGCTACAGCTCCGATTGAACCCCTTGCCTAGGAACCTCCATGTGCCACAGATGCAGCCCTAAAAAGAAAAAAAAAAAAAATACCAATACAAAACCAAAATCAAACATCACCTGTTGGGAACACTTTTCCAGCTTCCAAGACTAGCTCAAGCCCTGGCTTTCCCATGCAGTGAATATAAAGTGTTAGTCACATAATTATCTGATAACTCTCTGCCCCGTCAATTGGACCATAAGCTTCAAAAGAACTTGTCTTTGATTGAGTAGTTCTTTGTTCCTATATTTTAATTTTCCTCCTGTATAGCACAGGGAAATCCACTCAGGATTCTGTAATAACCTATATGGGAAAAAGGAATGGATATATGCATAGGTATAACTGATTCAACTTGGCTATACACTTGAACACAACATTGTAAATCAACTATACTCCAAAAAATTTAAAAAAAAAGACTACTTCTATGGTTATTGACAAGTATCTGAACAATGTGAATTCTGCCTCTATTACTGTCATAGGCAAGCGCCTTTTGCTTAGAACTGAGTAAAGCGAGGTTAAATTCCCTTCCAGAAAAACCCATGCCTTAATCTTATAGTAATCTAGATTTGAGGGGTAGGGTAAAGGATTACTTTGGATCAGAAGTTTGTGTGAACTTTTTTTCTCTTTAAATCTGTATAAATAGCTTACACTATTTAGGGATAAGATAAAATCGCCAAGTGGAAATAATTAGGAAAGTCAATAATTATTAGTAAACACTTGCAATTACTTAAATAGAGTCAAGACCTCAGCTTTGCCTTAGAGTTTATTAGAAGTCCTCAGGAATCATTTTAACAGATTGCTTTAAAATCTCTTTATATTTATATGTAAGTCGGTGTTTTAAATCAGTGTGTTCTTACAAGGCATAAACACTGCAGGGTGACAGCATAATACTTGGTCAATAAACATTTGTCAAATGAATTCAAAGCTATCAGCACCCAACATTTACTGGATATTTACTTTCTGCCAGGCATGAAGTTATGTTTTATGCATCTGTGTATACGTGCACGTGCGTGTGCACATACACAAACACACACAGACCTTAAGAGGTTGGTCTTATCTAATTTAAGAATCAGGACGCTGAGGGAGAAAGTAGCTAAGCACCTTGAAGTTCAGAGAGCAAGTAATGGCAGAATCAGAACATGAACTTGGCATCAAAGCCCAAGCTCTTTGACTCACATGGACTCTTCCCTAAAGAGTAAGAGGAAGGACACCCACGAAACGAAGTCGAAGGTCAACTCTTTATCATACAAAGAAGCTCCTATTGAAAGTGAACAAATGAAGAAGTTTCACTATTACGCACCCAACTCTATCCTTCCTTTTTCTTAATTTTCTATCAGAAAAGATTAATTTCTCTCCAAAAAAAAATGAATTAAATCTTCATGACTTTTTAAAATCAGTTTTACTGAGATGTTATTTACCATTCAACCACTGTCCTTGGCTTCCCAATTCCATTAAAGGAGACAAACGAGAATAAACAGTAGTAGAGTTCCCGTCATGGCTCAGTGGAAATGAATCCGACTAAGAACCATGAGGTTGCGGGTTCGATCCCTGGCCTTGTTCATTGGGTTAAGGATCTGGTGTTGCCGTGAGTTGTGGTGTAGATTGCAGACGTGGCTCACATCCCATGTTGCTGTGGCTCTGATATAGACAAGCGGCTATAGCTCCAATTTGACCCCTAGCCTGGGAACCTCCATATGCTGAGGGTTCGGCCCTAAAAAGACAAAAAAAGAAAGAAAAAGAATAAACAGTAGATATAAGTGACTGATGGAGATTTAAGAAGAATTCAGACTGATCTTCACAGGATCTTACATGTTAAATGCCTAAAAGGAAACGTATCATAATGTTCTACTTATTGCAACTGGTTCAAAAGAAAATAAAAGTTCTATGAAAATGAACTGAACTCTCCCACGCACTCTCTCATGATCTTTTGACAAATCTTAGAAATCACAAATAAGTATACGATGAGGTCTTCAGATACTGAGGCCTGGAAAATGAATGAGAAAACTGTCCCTTTCTGAGTAATTTGGTCCAGCAAGATTCTGGGATAATGTACAAGCAAATAAGAAAAGAGGAGTTCCCTGGTGGCCTAGCAGTTAAGGATCCAGCATTGTCACTGCTGTGGCGTGGGTGGGACCCCTGACCTAAGAACTTCTGTATGCTGCAGGTGCAGTCAAAAAAGAGAAAGAAAAGAAAGAAAACAGATAGTTGCAACTGCTAAGGTTCATGCGCTTGCAATTAAATGACTCTATCTGAGCAGATGCTTTGTAATAGAAAAAAGGCACGTGGAGTTTGTATATCATCAACATGAAACTATACTTCTGTGACCTCCGTTACATCAAAAGTTACAGTTTTTAGAGATGTAGATTACTTGAAATTAATGAGCTTCGACTAAGACCAGTTACCTCCCATGCTGAGGAGGAGAGAAATGCATCAGTCTCTCATTGAAATCACCCTTATCATCCACCCCATCTAAGGGTAACCCTAAATGGAACACTATTAAAAGCCTGGTACTTAAGAATTATTTCAGGAGTTCCCATCAGGGCTCAGCATTTAACAAACCCACAAACCCAACCAGTAGCCATGAGGACGCAGGTTCAATCCCTGGCCTCGCTCAGTGGGTTAAGGATCCAGCGTTGCCATGAGCTGTGGTGTAGGTTGAAGATGTGGCTCAGATCCCACGTTGCTGTGGCCCTGGCATAGGCCAGCAGCTACAGTTCCCATTTGACCTCTAGCCTGGGAACCTCCATATGCCACAAATGCGGCCCTAAAAAGACAAAACAAAACAAAAAAAAGAATTCTTTCAAACGTTAAAGGATGTAAGAAAATCTGTTCATTGGTCATAAGGTTAAATATTGTTCCTTAGCAACCAGCATTTTGTCTTTCAGGGGACTAGAAGTCAGTGCAAAAGGTGAAATGAAAGTGAATCTAGAAAGTTCCAGTTCACAGAGGCAGCACTTCAAAAGCAGCAACATCTTTACAAACCATATTGTTGCGTTAAAACAGCTCAGTCCATGGGTGGGAAAGAAAGACTCACTGACACTTTACATAATAAATGCATCCAGGATGGCAACTGTACCAAAGACCCCTGAACTAAAGACCAAGAAGAAATGCTACCTACCTGTTCCTGTGTAGAGCACTTGTCAACGCCAGCAACAAGAAACACTGCAGCCACTCCCATCCTCTCTGGTCCTAAGAAGCTACCTTAAAATGGGAATTTCGCTGGGATGCAGACTCCTAGGAGCAGCATTTGCATATTCTACCCCATAACCTATACCCTCTTCACCGGTAACCTGACATCTGATGTGAAGATACTATTTGGGGCTTTTTTTTTTTTTTTTTTTTGTCTTTTGACCTTTTAGAGCTGCACCCATGGCATATGGAGGTTTGCAGGCTACGGGTCGAATCGGAGTTGTTGCCGCCGGCTTGCACCAAACCCACAGCAACTCTGGATCCGAGCCTCATCTGCAACCTACACCACAGCTCATGGCAACGCCTGATCCTTAACCCACTGAACAAGGCCAGGGATCGAACCCGCAACCTCACGGTTCCTAGTTGGAGTTGTTAACCACTGAGCCACGAAGGGAACTCCTTCTTTTTTTAAATATAATATGATGATCATTGTACACCTATAAATGTAATTCAGTGAGTAATAAAAAAATCAAAAATAACAATTAAGAAAGGAAAAAGAATATGTCCATACTAGTTAAGAGCATGTGTTCTGGAGACATCTGGAAAATGAGTAAGAAGCCTAGGCGTTTACTACACACCCAGTTTTTCGGTCCTGCAGCTAGTGACAAGATCAGGAAGGTCGTGTTCTTGAAAGGAGGGGCGGGGGGGAGGCTCGGATGTTGAGCAAAGGACCCCGGACTGGCACACTCAATTTATAAGCTAATTCATAGATGCTACAGTTCGGACCAAGGAGGCTTCATTTTCTCAGAGACCCGTAAATAAATGAACCACTGTGATTCAAACTCCAATGAGCTGGGAAGTACCTATGGGTCGGTTGGGGGGGGCTGAGCTCCCCCCCACACACAGGACAGGTGGTTAAATACTTACAACCTCGGGCGCTCGTGCTCCAGGCTCTCCCGCGAAGGACTCTCGGCAGCCGCCTCCAAACCCTGCCCGGCGCCCTGCGGCGGGCCCAGCTCCCTGCGCCGCTCAGGGGGGTCCCGGTCAGGGCGGGAGGCAGCGGGGGCTCGGACCCCCGAGCCCAGCACCGCACTGCGAGTGTACATGGTTCAGAGCCCGCGGCGCCCGGACTGCCGCCGCCGCTGGAGGGATGCTGGAGGCGCCTGGACGCTTCGCGGGTCTGGAGATGCGATTCCCAAGTTGGAGAGGCGATTCCGAAGTTTGGCGGCAGCTGTTTGAACAGCTGAGTTTCGATTTCTCGATACTTGCGGCGGGCGGGCGGCGCCACCCGCCGGGACCTCCCCTTCCCTGTTCCTGTTGGGCTCCCTCTATCCTGACCTCAGCCCGCAGCTCCCGCCCACAGCGAGGCGCCCGGCCCGGGGTGTGGAGTGGAGGTGGGCCCCCAGCTACAGGTGAGTTCGATCAAGGCCTCACAACCTCCCTAAAAGCTTATAAAGTTGTTTTATGGTTTACAAGGTTTGATCTGCGATCAGTCCCGGACACTTTGAGGAGTAGCCTCAAGGTGACTAAAACCCGGAAAGACACTTTAGGGAGAGTTTACCAGCTCCCCCTAATGTGACGTTCCTGCTGGATACTGAGCTGTGAGCAATGTATTAACCTTCAGATGCCAGCGATTAGGTGAATAATTAAAAGCATCTGAACAAAATTTGGCCGTTGAACAGTCATGAGGGCTGTTTGGTTTTTTACCATGTACTTTCAAGGTAAAGGACATGGAAAGTGAAATCAAAACGCGAAAGAAAGTGCAAGTGGAGAAGCAAGCCGAGGGGAAGGCAGAGATGATTCCCCCCGCAGCCTCGCTAAGGCATTGATCGGACATTCGCAAAATCTTTATCCATTGCCTGCTGCATGCAGGAAGATATTGGGCAATAATTCAACCAATTATTGGTATGGGGAAGAGTTTAAAATACGAATGTAGGACTTCCTGTGGTGGCTCAGCAGGTTAAGCACCTGACGAGTATCTATGGGGACGCGGGTACATCCCCGGCCTTGCTCACTGGGTTTAGAATCCCGCTGTTGCCACCCGCTGCGTGGTGGGTTGCCAATGCAACTGGGAGACAGCATTGCCGTGGCTGTGGCTTGGGCTTCAGCTGCAGCTCCCATTCGACCTCCAGCCTGGGAACTTCCATATGGTGCACATGTGGCTGGTAAAAGAAAAAAAAAAAAAATATATATATATATATATATATATATACACATGGATATATGGATTTGTAAGACCTGTAGGTCTGGGAAGATGATTCTGATGTCTGCTGGGTTCGTGACCACTGTCATCAGGCTGGCTGTACAAAGATGAACAAGGCTCTTCCCACATGTAACCTGTATTCTAAGAGACCCGTAAACACACGTTAATGCCACCATGGGAAATAACAAGAGTGGGAGTTCCCGTTGTGGTGCCCTGGAAACAAATCCGACGTGAATTCATGAGGATTCCATCCTTGGCCTTGCTCCGTGGGTTGGGGACCTGGTGTTTCCATGAGCTGTGGCTGCGGCAGAGGCTGGCAGCTACAGCTCCGATTCGACCCCTGGCACGGGACCTTCCATGTGCTGGAAAGTGCGGCCCTAAAAAGAAAAAAAAAAAAAAAAAAAGAAAGCGTCTGTGTAAGGCTAGGGAATGTTCAAGGGAAACTAGGGATTAGCCCTCTGAATCATCTAAAGACGAGGGACATTTGAGAATGAGCTGCAAAAGACAAAGAGTTCTCCAGGAAGAAGGAGGCACAAAGATGGAGGCTTTAAAAAAAAAAAAAAAAGGAAAAATGTATGTATTTGTATGACTGGGTCACGTTGCTGTGCAGCAGAAATGGACACACAACATTGTAAGTCAAGTACACTTAAAAAAAACAAAAAATGAAAAAACAAAAAAACGGAGGCTTTGGCTTACACTGACCACACCGTGTAAACCCTCGGGGCAGAAGGGCTGGAGCACCCCAGCCTCTAGTTGGCCAGCCACTTAAGAGCTCCATTGTTGTGCTTATGTGACCTGTGCTTAGAAAAGAAAGACAAATACTTGGGGGTTTTTTTGATTTATTTTTTGCTTCTTAGGGCCGCCCTTGCAACATATGGAAATTCCCAGGCTAGGGGTCATATCTGAGCTATAGCTGCCTGCCACAGCAATGCAGAATCCAAGCTGAGTCTGACTTACACCACAGCTCAGGGCAGCGCTGGATCCTTAACCCACTGATTGAGGCCAGGGATCGAACCCTCAACCTCATGGTTCCTAGTCAGATTCGTTTCCACTGCATCACGATGGGAACTCGGATAAATACCTGTTGGATAGCTGATGAAAGAATGAAATTCAAGGGTGTCCAGGGTGTGGAGGAGGACAGGCTGGAGAAGAAGGGCCTTGTTAGAAATGAAGTCAGGGCTTCTCTGCCCAGGTACGGAGTTGGAGCTCTGTCAAGGAGCCCGTGGTTCTCAAACTTCAGAACCCCTTGAAAAACAGACTTCAGGAGTTCCCGGCGTGGCGCAGTGGTTAACGAATCCGACTAGGAACCATGAGGTTGCGGGTTCGGTCCCTGCCCTTGCTCAGTGGGTTAACGATCCGGCGTTGCCGTGAGCTGTGGTGTAGCTTGCAGACGCGGCTCGGATCCCACGTTGCTGTGGCTCTGGCGTAGGCCGGTGGCTACAGCTCCGATTCGACCCCTAGACTGGGAACCTCCATATGCCGTGGGAGCGGCCCAAGAAATAGCAAAAAGACAAAAAAAAAAAACAAAGAAAAACAGACTTCAGGGCCCTGACCCTCGTGTTTCTGATTAATTAGGCCTGGGGTGGGAGTGCTGTATTGTGAGGAATAAAAAGATAATCCACATCACAGTGATTCTCACGTGGAGTTGATTTTGCCTCCAGCAGGCATTTGGCAATGCCTGGAGACAATTTTTATCCTGAAGCCTGGAAAGGGCTGGAGGCGGGGCTACTGGCATCTAATGGAGGCCGGGGATGACCACCCCACGTAGGTAATAATCCTGCCCCAAACAACAGTAGATAAAGTTAAAAAAAAAAAAAAAATCCTGATCTAGAGAGTTCCCGCTGTGGCTCTGCAGTTAAGAACCTGATAAATATCCATGAGAATGCAGGTTCAGTCCCTGGCCCTGCTCAGTGGGTTAAGGATCTGGCATTGCCATGAGCTGCGGTGTAGGTCACAGATGTGGCTCGGATCCTGCGTTGCTGTGGCTGTGGTGTAGGCAGCAGCTGTAGCTCCGATTCAACCCCTAGCCTGGGAACTTCCATATATGCAGGTGTGACCCTAAAAAAGCAGAAACAAACACAAACAAAAAAAACACCCTAATATTATGCCTAATTTAGAGGCCCAGTAGTTTAATGGTAGCTGTTTTATGGTGACATTAAGGTTTAGGTCTGTCAGTGGGTAGGTGGCCCAGCCAGCTGTCACTTATTCAGAGGAAGACAAAAGCATCTGATTTGAGAGCTGTTGGGTTTGGAGGTACCTGCAGGGTGAGAAATGCAAAGAGTGGATCTGAGTGGTCTTTCTGGAGGTGATCTTCAAAATCTTTTCCACCGAGAAAAAACCATAGAAACCTTTGTTGCAGAGGAGAAAACAGTTGTTTGGGTGGTTGGGTTAAATTTGAAAGTTTGAAACAGAAGAAAGGGTGGGGGAAAAACTGTAATTGCAATGTATACATGTAAGGATAACCTGACCCCCTTGCTGTACAGTGGGAAATAAAAAAAAAAAAATTTGAAAGTTTGAGTAAGGAAAAACCCAAAGTAGGGGAAAACCAGTTCTGTTAATGCAGCTAGCAATAGTGATACCCATTTCAGGAACACGCTTAATTGACCATCTTTTTTTTTTTTTTTTTTTTTTTTTTTGGTCTTTTTGTCTTTTTAGAGCTGCACCCAAGGCAGATGGAGGTTCCCAGGCTAGGGGTCTAATCAGAGCTGTAGCCGAGCCTACATTGCAGCCACAGCAACACCAGATCCAAGCCACATCAGCGACCTACACCACAGCTCACAGAAACACCGGATCCTTAACCCACTGAGCAAGGCCAGGGATTGAACCCACAACCTCATGGTTCCTAGTCGGATTCGTTAACCACTGAGCCATGACAGGAACTCTTAATGGACCACCTTTATTTTATAACACAACCATGTAACACACTCAAGGCTCAGATCTGGCGTGGCTGTGGCTGTAGTGTAGGCCGGAGGCTGCAGCTCCGATTAGACCCCTAGCCTGGGAACCTCCATATGCCCTGGGTGGGACCCTGAAAAAAAAAAAGAGTGATTTATTCTTGCAATAAACATCTACAAACTTCTTCAGTCATCTGCCTGCTTGTCACCCACACTCTCACCTTCTGTGTATGTATTTGCTTTATTACTTGTTATTTTTTAGGGCCACACCCGCAGCACATTGAGGTTCCCAGGCTAGGGGGTCTAATCGGAGCTACAGCTGCTGCCTGTGACACAGCCACAGCAACTCGGGATCTGAGCCACATCTGCAACCTACACCACAGCTCACGGCAACGCCGGATCCTTAACCCACTGACTGAGGCCAGGGATCGAATCTGCATCCTCATGGATGCTAGTCAGATTCCTTTCCACTGAGCCACAATGGGAACTTGCCTGTATGTTTTAAGGGGTCTGGGGAGCACCTGAAATCTAGAGAGATTGTTAAACTGCCTGAAATTTGGCCAATTAGAGATTTGTTTAGGAAATGGTTTTCTTTTCAAATATAACTGTCTCTGGGAAATAATCATTTATTCATTTCTTTAGGTAAGGGAGTTTCATCTGAGCAAAAGATATTTTGGTGGGGGAGGAGGCAAACTGAGTGACAAGAGGAATATTCCAAAAGGTGGGCCAGGGAAAATGCTATAAAATGAGACGTTGTTGGGAAATGGCAATTCAGGGCTCAGTGAGCAATTTCAGCTAGCCCAATTGTTACTAAGATAAGAGTACATCAAAAAGAACTTTCACCAATTTGGTCTAATGCTAACATATCTGAGTGTGTCTTTATTTTCCGAAGAAATAGATGAAGATACATATCTGATTTTTATTTTTCATTATTCATTTATAGATTTTTTGGTCTTTTGTCTTTTGAGGGCCGCACCTACGGCATATAGAGGTCCATATCCCAGGCTAGGGGTCCTATCGGAGCTACAGCTGCTGGTCTACGCCGCAGCCACAGCATCGTGGGGATCCCTGGGGGTCACAGACAGGAATCCAAGCCCTGTCTGTGACCTACACCACAGCTCATGGCAACGCTGGATCCTTAACCCACTGAGCGAGGCCAGGGATTGAACCTGCAACCTCATGGTTACTAGTCAGGTTCGTTAACCACGAAGCCACGAAGGGAACGCCTTGTATCTGATTTTTAAGTCGATTGCCTTAGATTATTCCTTCATGAATGTGAATACGTATATGTAAAAAGAGATACAGAGACTCAGCTTTTCCTTGTCACCAGTGTCTCAGTGAAAATGGTTTCTGAAAATTCTAAAAAGTCATGTTTCCTTAAATTTGATTCTTCAGTGGAAAGTTAGATTAATCCAAAAGATTTAAGACAGCAGTTACTTTTTTTGTTTGTTTTTAAGGGCCACACCTGAGACCTATAGAACTTCCCAGGCTAGGGGTTGAATCAGAGCTACAGCCACTGGCCTATGCCACAGCCACAGCAACACCAGATCCAAGCCGCATCTGTGACCTACACCACAGCTCATGGCAACACCGGATCTTTAACCCACCGAGCAAGGCCAGGGATCAAAACTGCGTCCTCAGGGATGCTAGTCAGATTGTTCCCAATGAGCCACAACAGGAACTCTGAGACAGCAGTTACTAAGAAGCTATGTAATACTTGGCACTTCCTCATTTTAGGTGTATGTGTGTGTGTGTGTGTGTGAGCATATTTGTGTCATGACAGTATCATATTCATTAGAAATAATTCACATTTATAACACTAACTCCTGGAATGCTACAGTAGTAAATCACCTTAAGTTCATGCAAGAAAGCATGTGCCATCCACTCTGACCCAGAAGCTATAGCGGGAAACAGACAGAACCTTGTTATTCTAGCTCCACGTTTCAGATTATCTAACTACCACCTTATTTTAGGAAACAGAAACTTAGAGAGGGAAAGTGACTTGTCAGTATTATGTAACAAATTACTGGCAGAACAAAAACTTGAAATTTAGGTCTTCGGGGTCCACGTTTAGCTTTTTCCATTTTGGAAGATGATTGTGACAAAACACATTTCTTGACAAAATTCAGGATATGGAACTCTTCTCAATTACTATAATTTTCCCAATGAGCAGCCATGTATCCGTTTCCAAAACAGTTATGTCAAAGTTTCTAAACCTATCGGCATTAGCATTAATAAAAACCTTAATACTCCAACATGTATCCCTGTAATTACACGATCAAATGAGCTATACAATGATGGGACTTTCTTCAACATGTCAAATCTCCGTGAACAGCACACATGCTAATTTGGGTTCAAATCCCTTTTCTTTAACAATGTTAAAATAGCGTTATAGTAGGAGTCCCCGTCATGGCGCAGTGGTTAACGAATCCGACTAGGAACCATGAGGTTGCGGGTTCGATCCCTGGCCTTGCTCAGTGGGTCAAGGATCCGGTGTTGCCGTGAACTGTGCTGTGGCTCTAGCATAGGCCGGCGGCTGCAGCTCTGATTAGACCCCTAGCCTGCGAACCTCCATATGCCGCAGGAGCGGCCCAAGCCACTGCAGTGACAATGCCGGATTTGTTTGTTCAAACAAATTCAACCCTGTGGAGTAAGCAGTTGCTTCCATCTCTGGGTCCTCACACTCGCAGTCACAAGACTTCTTCTGGCTGCAGGGAGACAGGAATCTCCCCTAACTTTGGAAAAACTTCTGAAGATTCCATCCATGGCTTGGGGGAGAGATTTCCCTGCCTTGTTTCTTTAGCTGTGATGAATGAATCAAACAGAAACTCTCAGGAGTTCCCGTCATGGCTCAGCAGTTAACAAACCCGGCTAGCACCCATGAGGATGTGGGTTTGATCCCTGGTCTCGCTCAGTGGGTTAAGGATCCGGCGTTGCTGTGGCTCTGGTGTCGAGCAGCAGCTATATCTCTGATTAGACTCCTAACCTGGAAACCTCCCTATGCCAGGGGTGCGGCCCTAAAAAGACAAAAGATTAAAAAAAAAAAATTTTTTTAAGACAAAAAAAATTTAAAAATTAAAAAAGAAATAGAACCCCTCCAGAGCACTGTTTGCTTTTTCCCCAGCTCCCTCGCCTTTTCCAAAAGTACCCCCTCTTAGGGAACTTCTAATAGTTCTGATGTTTTAACTCTTTGGTGAGCCTTCACAGCCCTTTGTAAATATCACCAGGTCAGAAAGAGAATGTGTGGTCCTTGTGGGGGGTGGGGCGGGGGAGGTGACAAAAGACCTGACCTTGAGAACTGGCAGAGCCATTTCAGAGTTTTGTGACTTCAGGCAACCACTAAAACTCTCTGAACTTTGGTTGCTTCATTTGTAAGACAGAAATATTCATCATAGTAATACCACCTGTCCAATCTACCTTTAGGGGGTTGTGAGGGGGCCAAATGAGATAACATATGTGAAAGTGGCTCATACATTGCATCTTGATCCCATATAAATGGAAGTTATTTTTTTCAAGCTGTCAATGCGAGAGCTTTGTTTTCTAATAATACTTAAATTTGTCCTCAAAGAGTTTGTAACTTCAGTTCCAGCAGCTCTTGGCTTTCACTTGCTAAAACATTACAGAGCTATATCCTTAGTGTGTTTTATCTTGAAGTCCCTTTGAGAATAGAAATAAAGCCATATATAGTTTTACCTACCAACACATAAACGCCTGGCCCAGAAGTCCAGTCCCCAGTGAAACTGGAACTCTCTTGGCCTAACTAGAAGGCACTGAGCACTCCGTAGACATTTGGTGACACTGCTCTGTCCCTAATACCTTCTGGAAGCTGACAAGAGTTTCATTTTAATGGATAAAACCTAGAGGTCTCCTACTGGATTTGATTTAGAAAAGAGTCATATTAGAAATTCCCTGAGTTCCCTTTGTGCCTCAGTGGTAATGAACTCGACTAGTATCCATGAGGACACGGGGTTTGATCCCTGGCCTTGCTCAGTGGGTAAAGGATCCGACGTTGCTGTGAGCTATGGTGTAGGTCACAGACATGGCTCAGATCCTGCATTGCTGTGGCTGTGGTGTAGGCTGGCAGCTATAGCTCTGATTCAACCCCTTGCCTGGGAACCTCCATATGGTGTACCTGCGGCTCTAAAAAGATAGGAAGGAAGGAAAGAAGGAAAGAAAGGAAGAAAGATGGGAGTTCCCACAGTGGTGCAACGGAAACAAATCCGACTAGGAACCATGAGGTTGCGGGTTCAATCCCTGGCCTTGCTTAGTGGGTTAAGGATCCAGCATTGCTGTGAGCTATGGTGTAGGTCACAGACTCGGCTTGGATCTGGTGTGGCTGTGGCAGTGGCTAGGCTAGCAGGTGCAGCTCCAATTTGAGCCCTGGCTTGGGAAACTCCATATGCTGCGTGTGCGGCCCTAAAAAGCAAAAAAAGAATTAAAAAAAAAAAGGATCCAGCATTGTCACTCCAGCTGCTTGGGTTCAATCCCTGGCCTGAGAGCTTTCATATGCTTCAGGCACAACAAAAAAACAAACAGAAAGAAACAAACAAAACAACACAAGCACATGCACACAAACAAAACAAAAACAAAAAACATACACACTACTCTATGTAAAATAGAAAATAATAAGGACCTGGTGTATACAATAGGGACCTCTACTCAATATTCTGTAATAACCTATAGGGAAAAGAATCTGAGGAAGAATGGAGATAGAGATATCTGATGTCACTGTACACTTGAAACTAACACAACACAGTACATCAGCTATACTACAATAGAAAAAATAATAAATTTTTTTTTTTTTTTTTTTGCTATTTCTTTGGGCAGCTCCCGCGGCATATGGAGATTCCCAGGCTAGGGGTCACATCGGAGCTGTAGCCACTGGCCTACGCCAGAGCCACAGCAACGCGGGATCCGAGCCGAGTCTGCAACCTACACCACAGCTCACGGCAACGCCGGATCGTTAACCCACTGAGCAAGGGCAGGGACCGAACCCACAACCTCATGGTTCCTAGTCGGATTCGTTAACCACTGCGCCACGACGGGAACTCCAAAATAATAAATTTTTAAAAAGACAAAGTCAAGGTATGTTTTTGTCCAATGGAATAAAAAAAAAAACCCTCAGAGAATTGTGTTTGCAGAAACACTGCCAGTTTGGGCTAAAAGAGACAGCTACATTTCAAAGTGAAAAGAAGTCTTGGAGTTCCCGGTGGCTCAGCAAGTTAAGGATCTGGTGTTGTCAGGTCACTGCTGTGGCTCAGGTCACTGCTGTGGTGCAGGTTTGATCCCTAGCCCAGGAACTTCCACATACTGCAGAGAAAACAAGATGAGGAGTTCTCCTTGTGGCGCAGTGGAAACGATTCTGGCTAGGAACCGTGAGGTTTCGGGTTTGATCCCTAGCCTCGCTCAGTGGGTTAAGGATCCGAATTGCCATGAGCTGTGGTGTAGGTCACAGACATGGCTCAGATCCTGCATTGCTGTGGCTGTGGTGTAGGCCAGCGGCTATAGCTCCGATTCAACCCCTAGCCTGGGAACCTCCATATGCCGCGGGAGCGGCCAGGGAAATAGCAAAAAGACAAAAACAAAAAAAACAAAAAAAAAAAAAAACAAGAGAAATGTCCAGACTGAAAACATCAATTTGTAACTCATCAGCATACAGAATGACTTTATTTCATTGAAAAAAAATTTATTAGCAGGAGTTCCCATTATGGCTCAGTGGTAACCAATCCTACTAGTATCTATGAGGATGTGGGTTTGATCCCTGGCCTCGCTCAGTGGGTAAATGATCCCGCTTTACCCTGAGCTGTGATGTGGGTCACAGATGGGGTTTGAATCCTGCATTGCTGAGGCTGGGGTGTAGGCTGGCAGCTGTAGCGCCAATTTGACCCCTAGCCTGATCCACCCCTTATGCTGTGGGTGCCACCCAAAACAGAAAAAAAAAAATTAAAGTACAGTTGATTTACAGTGTTGTGCCAATTTGTGCTATACAGCAAAGTGACTCAGTTATACATACATACTGGCCTCTCCCAGGAGATTGGGTATAATTTCATGTGCTATACAGTAGGACCTTATTGTCTGTCCTTTCCTTTTTTTTAAGACATTTTATTTTTTTTATTTATTTTTTATTTTTTTATTTTTTATTTTTGTCTTTTTGCCTTTTCTAGGGCTGCTCCCACAGCATATGGAGGTTCCCAGGCTAGGGGTCTAATTGGAGCTGTAGCTGCCAGGCTACATCAGAGCCGCCACAGCAACTCCGGATCCAAGCCGAGTCTGTGACCTACACCACAACTCACGGCAATGCCGGATCCTTAACCCACTGAGCAAGGCCAGGGATCGAACCTGCAACGTCATGGTTCCTAGTCAGATACGTTAACCACTGAGCCACAACAGGAACTCCTGTCTGTCCTTTCTAAATGTAACTCTTTGTATTTACGATCCCCAAACTCCAAGTCCATCCCTCTCCCTCCCCTTCCCCATCTACAGTGAATTTAAAATGATTCGATGAGATTAGCTACGCAGTAGGTTTACATAGAAAAGAGCGTTTGGATGGTGCCTCCACCAGCTTTAAATTATAGAAGCAATGGTATAAATTTTAAAAATGTTACAGGAGTTCCCGTCGTGGCGCAGTGGTTAACGAATCCGACTAGGAACAGTGAGGTTGCGGGTTCGGTCTCTGCCCTTGCTCAGTGGGTTAACGATCCGGCGTTGCCGTGAGCTGTGGTGTAGGTTGCAGACGCGGCTCTGATCCCACGTGGCTATGACTCTGGCGTAGGCCGGTGGCTACAGCTCCGATTCGACCCCTAGCCTGGGAACCTCCATATGCCACAGAAGCGGCCCAAAGAAATAGCAAAAAGACAAAAAAAAATAATAATAATTAAAAAATAAAAATAAAAATCTTATAATTTTTTGGATCAAGATTTGGTAATCTTGGAGTTCCCGTCGTGGCTCAGTGGTAACAAACCTGACTAGTATCCATGAGGACATGGGGTTTGATCCCTGGCCTTGCTCAGTGGGTTAAACAATCTGGCGTTGCCATGAGCTGTGCTGTAGGTCACAGATGCGGCTCAGATCTGGCATTGCCGTGGCTGTGGTGTAGGCTGGCAGCTGCAGCTCTGATTCAACCCCTAGCCTGGGAACTTCCATGTGCTTCAGGTGTGGCCCTAAAAAGACCAAAAAAAAAAAAAAAAAAAAAAATATATATATATATATATATATATATATATATAAGAATTTCTCCTAACTATAGAAGAAGAGGAGAAAAGATATCAAAGGAGAGCTAGACTTTTCTCCCTGCTCACTCCAGGCCCCAGGCTGGTCTCTGTGGGTACCCAGGGATGAACACTAGTGAACCAGGGCACTGTTCCAGTGTTGTGGGCTCAACACTGACATGTGGAAACAAGCAGACACATCTGAACCTTCAAATCCCAAATCCAACCAGAAACATAGTAATAGACAAGGCAGAGAAGCTGTTGGCTAGGAGCTGGTAAACCAGCTCTTTATCCTCTAGCTCCCTGGGTCCCAGGGTTGGCTGTACTTTGAAATCACTGATGCTTGGGGCTCCTTCCCCTCCCCTCCAAGAAGTCTGGCTTAACTGGTCATGGGTACAACCCAAACAGAGCGAGTTGAATATACAGCCAAGGTTGGGAATCAGAGGTGCAGGTGTAGAACCTGCTAGCTAATAAGTCATTGTTCTCAGCACTTTTATTTTATTTTACTTTTATTATTGCTTTTTAGGACCACACCTGCGGCATGTAGAAGTTCCCAAGCTAGGGGTCCAATTGAAGCTACAGCTGCCAGCCTACACCACAGCCACAGCAACACCAGATCCAAGCCGCATCTGTGACCTACACTACAGCTCATTGCAATGTCAGATCTTCACCAAGGAGCAAGGCCAGGGATTGAACCTGCATCTTCACAGATATTCGTCAGGTTTGTTTCCACTGAGCCACAATGGGAACTCCTATTTTATTATTTTATTGATTTATTCTTTGGTGGTGTCCATGCCTTGTGCAGGTTCTGGGGCCAGGGATGGAACCCACACCATGGCCGTAACCCGAGTCCCAGCACTGACAATGCTGGATCCTTAACCACTAGGCCACCAGGGAACTCCTCTCAGCACCTTTAGGAGCAGTTCTTGGTTTTCTTTCTGTCCGAAAAGACATTAGAGAGAAGTCACTATACTGTAATAGACCAATGGCTTAGAAGGCTGACAAATAGATAACATATAGGGAGATTTGAACCTTTATTTTAAATTGCTTCTAGTAGGTCATTTCTTAGAACATTTGGCTGAGACCACAAGGCTGGAGGCAATGACAGTTTGGGCTTTGGGCTTTTTTTTTTTTTCTTCTTTTTTTGTAGCTTGTGATGGAGTAGGTGTTATAGAACATAGCAGGAGAATCATCAGCTGGTCTGTGAGGGAAAGAATAATGAAATATGTATACAGAAGGCACTAAAACAGAGGCTGTGGTAGTGAATTTAATACCCGCCACCTTTCAGGAGAATGTGGGAAGAGTAAGGATATAAAAATTCTTTATTGGGAGCTCCTGTCGTGGCTCAGTGGTTAATGAATCCGACTTGGAACCATGAGGTTGCGGGTTCGATCCCTGGCCTTGGTCAGTGGGTTAAGGATCCCACGTTGCCCTGATCTGTGGTGTAGGTCGCAGATGTG
This sequence comes from Sus scrofa, assembly GCF_054392235.1. Classification (NCBI taxonomy): domain Eukaryota; kingdom Metazoa; phylum Chordata; class Mammalia; order Artiodactyla; family Suidae; genus Sus; species Sus scrofa. Next base: position 24,561,178 of record NC_139393.1, on the reverse strand, counting down.
ACTCAGATCTAGTGTTGCTGTGGCTGTGGTGTAGGCCGGTGGCTATGGCTCTGATTCAACCCCTAGCCTGGGAACCTCCAAATGCCGCGGGAGCGGCCCAAGAAATGGCAAAAAGACAAAAAATAATAAAATAAAATAAAATAAAAATTCTTTACTGTTGTTAAGAAATGTCTAACTGTTTAGACAGGGCTTTTGGAATTCCCTCCAAATACATATCTGGTGGGTCTGTCTGTCAGAGGACCGGATCATTTGGACCCTGGGCAGCTGACCCCGAAAGGACACGCTGTTCTTTTGGCTGGAGGACAAGGACTTCACATCAAGGAGACGGGTTTTGTGGCACCATGTAGTGAAAAATAAAAGTATTTTGAAGAGCAAACGCGCATCACCCCTCGTCGCTTTTGCTTGCAAGAAAAAGCCATAAATTATCATGCCTGCAATGTGAGACGGACAAGTAAAATGCTAGAAAAGTAGCACAGCTTGCACAAGGCCCGTAGGTAATAAAGGTTTGGGGGCTCGATGCCGGTTGAAACAATCCAACAGACCTTGTCTCAAAACCTCGCGTGCCCGTGCGGAATCTGGCCACGAAAACAAAGTTAAGACCCAAACAAAACACAGTATTTTCTATTTCCTCACTGTGTGTGTCAGCAGTGCTTTTTCTGAGGCAGGAGACCTTGGGTCATCCTGCTCTTTTTCTCTTTCAGGGTGTATTTAGTCCAAGAAGCACATGCTTCTGGTTGATGAAATGCTATGATTGGGTGTTCAATCCCTGGGAAAATAAATGAAGCAATCAAATGTATCCTGTTATAAATAGTAATAGATAGATTAGCTCTCCCTTTCCAGCCACAAGCTGTGCTTCAGACCAGATGTGGAATTCTGGCCAGAATGCTAAGCTGTATTCTAAAGAGATGACTGACACCAGAATGTGGGAGAATTTTCAGCCAGAAAGTTACCCATATGGTCTATTCTTCTTAAAGGGACATGACCTTCAGCGAATTCCTCTGCTGAACCGGTTTCCTTTCTGTAAAATCTCTCCATTTGCTTTTACATGATTTTAGGTCCAGATGTGATCATTCCACCCTGGAAATCAGAAAGTGTTTTGGGGAGTTCCCGGGGTGGCTCTGTGGGTTGAGAACCTGACATTGCGTCTGTGAGGATGCAGGTTCAATCCCTGGTCTTGCTCAGTGGGTTAATGATCTAGTGTTGCCGCAAGATTCGGCTCGGATTCAGTGTTGCCATGGCTGTGGCAGAGGCCTCAGCTACAGCTCTTATTTGACCTCTAGCTCAGGAACTTCCATATTAGGGAAAAAGAGGTTTTTTTTTGGTTTTTCGGTTTTTTGGTTTGTTTCTGGCTAAGCCTGAGGCTTGTAGAAGTTCCCAAGCCAGGGATTGAACCCACGCCATAGTAGCAACCTGAGCCACGGCAGTAATGCCAGATCCTTAACCCACTGAGGCACCAGGGAACTCCTCAGAAAGTGTTTTTGTATAGTTATTATTTAAGTTAAAAATAGCATACCAGATAATCTGAATTTTCACATAGTAATTTTTTTTTTTTTTTTTTTTTTAAAGAGCTGCACCCACAGCATATGGAGGTTCCCAGGCTAGGGGTTTAATCGGAGCTGTAGCTGCCGGCCTACACCACAGCCACAGCAGCTCCAGATCTGCAACCTACACCACAGCTCATGGCAACGCCAGATCCTTAATCCACTGCTCAAGGCCAGGGATCGAACCCACAACCTCAAGGTTCCTAGTCGGATTCGTTTCTTCTGCTCCACAACAGGAACTCCTTCACATAGTATTTTAACAGTGAGATGGTAACTCACAGGTCATGTAAATGTGCTCTACAGGAGGATTGAAAAGAGATGTATGCAGAAAAATGACACATTTTTCTTATATGTACATTGCAATGCATTTTCACCTATTTGGTTGCTCTTTTAGAATATTTAAGTCTAAGAGTTCCCGTCATGGTGCAGAGGAAATGAATCCAACTAGAACCATGAGGTTGTGGGCTCAAGCCCTGGCCTCGCTCAGTGTATTAAAGATCTGGCATTGCCGTGCGCTGCGGTATAGGTTGAAAATTCGGCTTGGATCTGGCGTTGCTGTGGCTGTGGTGTGGGCCCGCAGCTGTAGCTCCAATTGGACCCCTAGCCTGGCAACCTCCGTACGCTGCAGGTGTGGCAGTAAAAAGCAAATAATAATAATAATAATAATAATAATAATAATAATATTCAGGTCTAGCAAACCATACATATGAGATGCTGGTGTTAATGGCAAGCAAACAAAAGGTTGGTACTAGTTTCCTAGGGCTGCCAATAACAGAACAGCAGAGTGGGTTCCCTCTGGGGATTCAGAGCGAGACTCTGTTCCATGCTTGTCATCTAGCTTGTGGTGTTTGTTGAGAATCCTTGGCATCACTTGGCTTATAGCTGCCTCACTCCAGTCTCTGCCTCTGCCATCAGGTGGTCTTCTACCTTGTGTGTCCCTGTGTCCCCATGTCTCCTTCTCCCTATAAGGTCACTGGTCATTATAGCCAAGGTCCTCCATAACCCAATATGACCTCAACTTAACCCAATTACATCTGCAAAGGCCCCATTTCCAAATAATGTCACGGTCACTGGTGTAGTTTTAGGTCTTCCGCATATCTCTTTTGGAGGACACAATTCAACCCACAATGCAGTTTTCTAAAGGGTTTCTTGGCTGAAACATTTAAGGGTTATTTGTAGACAACACAGCCTCCGTTATTCCTAAATACTTCAGTGCCCATGTTCTAAAAATAAAGAAGCACTTCTACATAACCATAGTATACTCATAAAAATCAAGAAATGTGGAGTTCCCGATGTGGCTCAGTGGGTTAAGAACCTGACATAGTGTCCACGAGTATGCAGGTTTGATCCCTGGCCTTGCTCAGTGAGTTAAGGATCTCATATTGCTGCAAGCTGCATCATAGGTCAAAGATGTGGTATAGGCCTCAGCTGCAGCTCCCTCCGATTCAACACGTAGCTTGGAAACTTCCATATGCTGCAGGTGTGGCTATAAAAAGAAAACAAAAAACAAAAAACAAAGAGGAGTTCCTGTCATGGCTCAGCAGTTAATGAATCTGACTAGTATCCATGAGGATGTGGGTTCGATCCCTGGCCTCACTCAGTGGGTTAAGGATTGGGCATTGCCATGAGCTGCTGTGTAGGTTGCAGAGGTGGCTCAGATCCTGTGTGACTATGGCTGTGGCTGTGGGGTGTAGGCCAGCAGCTATAGCTCTGATTCGACCCCTCGCCTGGGGAATCTCCATATGCCACTAGTGTGGCCCTAAAAAGAAAAAAAGAAAAAAAGAAAAAAAAAAAAAAAGAAAGAAAGAAAGAAAGAAAGAAAGAAAAAAATCAAAAAAATTAACATTAATACATACTACCATGTAAGCCACAAGATTTCATTCAGATTTTGCTAGTTGTCCCCCAGCATCATTTATAACAAAACAAACAAAAAGCCACATTAGTCTCTTTTCCCTTTTTGTCCTTATCCAGGATCCAGTCTAACCAGTTAGTTGCCCCATCTCTGATCTCTCTCAAGCTGGAAATGTTCCCAATTTTTTCTTATCTCCAAGGACCTTGACATTTTCTGAAGAGTACAGGCCAGTAACTTTGCAGTGTTCCTTGTTTGAGAGCTCCTCAAGAATTAAATAAAAACTATGCATTTTGGCAGGAATACCACAGCAGAGATGCTCTGTTTTTCTCAGTGCGTCGTGGTAGGAAATATATGGTGGTAGTTTGTCCTGTTATTGGCAATGCTGACTATTATTACTTGGTTAAGATGGTACATGCTGGGTTTCTCTGCTGTATAGCTAATGAATAATTAATAAAGTCATTGGTATGCAATTTGGGGGGAAATACTTTGAGGCTTATGTAAATACCCTATTTCTCATCAAGCTAAGCTTTTACCCACTGGTCTAGCATCCAGTGATGTTCTTTGCCTGAATCATTTATGATTGCAAAATAGTCATTTCTAACACTGTCATTCCTTCAGCATTTCTTAGACGACCGTCTGCCTTTTAATTGTTTGTTTTTTAGGGCCACACCTGCAGCATATGAAGGTTCCCAGGCTAGGGATCAAATTGGAACTGTAGCCACCAGTCTACACTACAGCTACAGCAATGCGGGCTTCCGAGCCTCCTCTGTGACCTACACCACAGCTCACAGCAATGCCGGATCCTTAACTTACTGAGGGATGCCAGGGATTGGACCTGCATCCTCATGGATGCTAGTCAGGTTCATTACCCACTGAGCCACAATGGGAACTCTGACAATCTGCTTTAAAGATGTGCTTTCTATTTTATCCTATGTATTCATTTATACTAATAGGGACTCATGAATATTTATTCATTCAATGAGTTATAAGCCATTACTAGCATGTATTTTGATTGTCATACTTGACCAGCGAGAGCCCCATTCAAGCTAGTGCCTCTATGCTTTTGACATGTTCCCGTCATTTTTTGAGCACTGCCTTTCTGGTACAAGATGTTTCAGGCTTACCTCATACCTTTCCTTCTGAGAATTTACTCATTTCTGTTTCTTTTTTTTTTTGGTCTTTTTGCTATTTCTTGGGACGCTCCTGTAGCATACAGAGGTTCCCAGGCTAGGGGTCTAATTGGAGCTGTAGCCGCCGGCCTATACCAGAGCCACAGCAACTCGGGATCCGAGCCACGTCTGCAGCCTACACCACAGCTCACGGCAACGCTGGATCCTTAACCCACTGAGCAAGGGCAGGGACCGAACCCGCAACCTCATGGTTCCTAGTCGGATTCGTTAACCACTGCACCACGACGGAACTCCCTCATTTCTGTTTCTTTCAGAGGGGAATGGGATTTAGAAACCAATTTTGGGTGCATGGTGTGCCCACTTTTACTGAGGTGATGCTTCTAGACTCTTTCAGAAGACAGATAGGAAATATTTATATATACATACACACATCCATATTCTATATCTGTTGATATTTATTATCTCATTCATAAATAGATAGCATTGTTTTTTGTTTTTGTTTTTGTTTGTTTGCTTTTTATGGCTGCACCTGCAGCATATGGCAGTTCCCAGGCTAGGCTAGGGGTGGAATTGGAGCTACAGCTGCCTCACAGCTCATGGCTACAGATAATGTCACAGCTCACAGCAACACCAGATCCTTAACCTGCTGATAGAGGCCAGGGATCAAAAGCGCATCCTCATGGATCTTAGTCAGGTTTGTTAACCTCTGAGCCACAAAGGGAACTCCGATAGTATTGTTGAAATAAATTTCTAGACCCGAGATGGAGCTGCTCCTGCATGGAGTTTCATGTCAGTAAACCAAATTTTTTTTTTTTTAGCAAACCAAATCTTAGATAACGTTTATGACTCTGTAAATGCTCTGTTTCATCAGAAATATAGTTTATTCGGTCAGTTTATCCCCAAACATCAAGCCAACTTAGCTCTATTAATAGCTGAATTTTTATTTTGCTTAACATTCTTCTTCATAATATGATAGACTCTCTTACCCAGTTTTGAGATTTTCCTTTTTTTTTTTTAAACAGCCTGTTGGTAAGGAAGAAATTTCCCTCTACCCTTCTAGTTTCTTCTGGCTGGTCTAAGAATTAAGTTGCAATGAAACAGGAGTTCCCGTCATGGTGCAGCGGAAACGAATCTGACTAGGAAGCATGAGGTGGTGGGTTCAATCCCTGGCCTTGCTCAGTGGGTTAAGGATCTGGCGTTGCCACGAGCTGTGGTGTAGGTTGCAGTTGCTGTGGCTCTGGCATAGGCAGGCAGCTATGGCTCCCATTACACCCCTAGCCTGGGAACCTCCATGTGCCAAAAGTGGGGCCCTAAAAAGCCAAAAGACCAAAAAAAAAAAAAAAAAGTTGCAATGAAACAGATTAACAGGGGAAAATCAAACAGTTTAATAACATGAACAAGAGAGACATCCAGAAAAATCATGTAACTTGTCAAAAAGTCCCCACCTTAAATATCGTCTTCAGCTGAAGACAAAGGAGGATGTAGAAGAGTTTATGATGCAGTGGGTTAAAGATCCAGCGTTGTCACTGCTGTGGTTCTGGTCCCTGCTTTGGCTCTTATTGCTGCTGTGGCAAGAGTTTGATCCCTGGCTCAGGACTTCTACATGCTGCAGGTGAGGCCAAAAACAAAACAAAACAAAAATGGAGATTTCCCTTGCAAATGTAAATGTCTCTTACAAGAGGGTACCACCAACCTGGTTTTCAGAGTTTTTCCCTTGTCTACTTTTCCTTTTTTTCTTTTTTAGGGCCACACCTGCAGCATATGGAAGTTCCCAGGCTATGGGTCAAATCCAGAGCTGCAGCTGCAGGCCTACGCCACAGCCACACCACCACCGGATCTGAGTCGCAAGCGGGTGACCTAAGCTGTAGCTTGCAGCAATATTGGATTCTTAACCCTCTGAGCAAGGGCAGGGATCTAACCTACATCCTCAGGGACACTAGTCGGATTCTTAACCCCTTGAACCACAATAGGCACTCCTTCCTTTGTCTGCTTTTTCTTAGAAAATAACTGGCTTAAAATAATTAATATGCCAAAGAGACATATTGTTGGAATGGCAAATTCTACTCCCCTACAAGCCCATGTGCTTCTTAGTATAACAGAAAAGCTACTCCTGTGTGTTTCTCCTGCTCTACTCACACATAAAAGTGGAGAGGTTTTTGGTCAACAAAAGATGATCTAGGGCGTTCCCACTGTGGCTCAGCAGGTTATGAACCCAACTAATATCCATGAGGATGTGGGTTCTACTTCTGGCCTCCCTCAGTGGGTAAAGGATCCAGTGTTGCTATGAGCTGTGGTGTAGGTCACAGAGGAGGCTCGGATCTGGCGTTGTTCTGGCTGCAGTATAGGCCGCAGGGGCAGCTCTGATTCAATCCCTGGCCTGGGAACCTCCATATGCCACAAGTGCAGCTGTAAAAGGCAAACAAACAAACAAAGAGGGAATCTAAGAAAGAAAATGAAAAATTTTACTCAAGCCAATCTGAGGATTGTAACCCAGGAAACAGTCTTTTCAGAAAGCTCTGAGGACTTTTCCACCCGTTAGAGGTCAAAACAGATATATGAGTTTTTGAGACAAAGAGGTCGAATGACGTATTATTGACAGTTTACACAATCCAGATGTACAGAAACAAAGTGAGTCGTGGGTTGCATCCTCGTGGCCCTTTACAAGATTAGGAAGGAAGGTTATCTCCTAAAGAGCTGTGACCCTTGATGAGATTAAGAAGGAAGGTTATCTCCTAAAGAAGTCTGGTTAATTAGATGCACCAGACACACTAGGAATTGCCTCTGTGGTGCAGTGGGTTCATGATCTTTTGTGTTTGTTTTTTTTTTTTTTTTTTTTGCTTTTTAGGGCAGCACTCGTGGCATATGGAGATGTTCCCAGGCTAGGGGTTGAACTGAAGCTGTAGCTGCTGTCCTATGCCACAGCCACAGCAACACAGGATCCAAACCCTGTCTGCGACGTACACCACAGCTCACGGCAACACTGGATCCTTAACCCACTGAGTAAGGCCAGGAATCGAACCTGCATCCTCATTGATGCTAGCCAGATTCATTAACTGCTGAGCCACGACAGGAACTCTGGTGCATGACCTTAATAATCCAGCTTGTCTGGCTGGTCTCTGTGGTGGCGTAGGTATGATCCCTGGCCTGGTGCAGTGGGTTAAGGAACTGATGTTGCCACAGCTGTGGCACAGGTCACAGCTGTGGCTCAGATTTTATCCCAAAGTACTTCCATATGCCCTGATGTGTGGCAAACAAGCAAATAAACAAAAACACTAAACAAAGATACAGATGAAGAGATAATAGGGTGAGGTCTGAAAGACTTTCCAGTGTAGGTGCTTCTGTGCCCTTGGAACTGGGCTGGGGCGGGCGCGGGGAGAGAAGGGGGGGTGGAGGGCGAGGTAGGCACCACCCTCCAGGCGTGTGGTTGAACCTGGAAACTCACCAAATCTCCTCCTTTAGGAATTTTGTTTTGTTTTTCTTTTTAGGGCCGAAACTGCTGCATGTGGAAGGTTTGATGGCCAATCTCCCACATCCTTTAAAACTCCAAGGATCTCTCATCCACCCTTCACTATCTCGCGTTTATTTTATTTTACTTTATTTTTATTTGTATGGACACACTCACGACATATGGAAGTTCCCGGGCTAGGGATTGAATCAGAGCTGCTGCTGCTGGCCTACACCACAGCCACAGCAACTTGAGATCCAAGCCACATCTTCGACCTATACCCCAGATCACAGCAATGCAAGATCCTTAACCCACTGAGTGAGGCCAGGATCGAACCCACATCCTCATAGATACTAATCTACTAATCGGGTTCTTAACCCACTGAGCCACCATGGAACTCTAGGAGCTTTATGGAGCTTAATCTGCGGCCTGCCCCCTTCTCTTTCCCAGAGGTTTGGGGGGTGGGGCTTAAAATTTTAACCTTCTAATCACTTGGACAATGCCCATCCAAAGGCTACCCAGGGGCTCCAACCTAAATCATCTGACTTAGCTTTAATTTAGCTGGGCTCAGAAGGAGCCCCTTAAGGATAATACAAGCCACTCTGAGCTGTAAATTCCAAATGTTTTGGGAGCTTTGTGCTAGGAACCAGGGACAAAGACCACATATAACCCTTGTTGGAGTTCTGTTGTGGTTCACCAGTAATGAACCCAACTAGTATCCATGAGGACACAGGTTTGCTCCCTGGCCTTGCTCCATGGGTTAAGGATCCAGCGAGGCTCTGAGCTGTGGTGTAGGTTCCAGACACAGCTCAGATCCCTTGTTGCTGTGCTGTGGTGTAGGCCAGCAGCTGTAGCTCTGATTCGACCCCTAGCCTGGGAACTTCCATATGCTGCAGGTGCAGCCCTAAAAAGACAAAAAAACTCCCAAACCAAAAAGTCCTTATTATACCACAATGAGGCACAGATCTTCCAAACACTTCTCCTTTTGGGATGGAGACCAGGGAGGGGCTGGATTGTAGAACACAGCAAATTTCAATTATAATAAACAGGTGATGCGCAGAACTTGTTTTGCTGTCTCGTGGAAAAAGACCTCCTCGCCCAACTATCAATTTGGCTGCGAGACAAGGACAAAATAATTATATATTCACCTCACTCTTTCAATAAAGGCCAAAAGAGCTTTCTCTTTCTTTCCATTTCAAATTTGTTTTGTTTTGTACCACATGTGGGTTAATTAGATAAAACCATGTCGTATGCCAGATTCAATCAGCCTGAAAATCATCAGAAAACCAGGTTTGGAGCGTTGTTTATGATGTTTTGGCTCAGCTAGACAAACACACAAAATGTAAATTGGATCCATACGAGTACTGGTGCCAGGTTTTCTTTCATGGGATTATCTCTAGCTGGCACCTGGGCAGCAGCTGTCGCTTCTGAGTGACCAGCAGAGAAACCCATGCGATGTTAACACCAGTGTCCACGATTTGACAGTGGACGCCTCTATGAAGGGGACTTATTTGACTGCCTTTGATTTAGGCCAAACCCGGCTTTCCAGCAATTGGCAGTCAGCCAACTGAAAATACATGTTGACGATAACAAGTGAAAACAGGCTTTTTTTGGGGGGGGGTGTCTTTTTTTTCTTTTCTTTTTTTTTTTTTTTTTGGCTTTTAGGGCTGTACCCGCTGCATATGGACGTTCCCAAGCTAGGGGTCCAATCAGAACTGTAGCTGCTGGTCTACGCCACAGCCACATGGGATCCAAGCCACATCTTCGACCTACCCCACAGCTCACGGCAACACTGGATCCTTAACCCACCAAGCGAGGCTAGGGATCGAACCTGCATCCTCATGGATCTGAGTCGGGTTCGCCAACTGCTGAGTCACAATGGCAACTCCGAAAACAGGAAAACAGGCGTTTGTTTGGCTTACTGCTTTGTGACTTCCTTTAGATTCATTTCTTTGTTTTAAAAATCTCCTATAGGAGTTCTCGTCGTGGCGCAGTGGTTAACGAATCCGACTAGGAACCATGAGGTTGCGGGTTCGGTCCCTGCCCTTGCTCAGTGGGTTAACGATCCGGCATTGCCGTGAGCTGTGGTGTAGATTGCAGACGTGGCTTGGATCCCGAGTTGCTGTGGCCCTGGCGTAGGCCGGTGGCTACAGCTCCGATTCGACCCCTAGCCTGGGAACCTCCATATGCCGTGGGAGCGGCCCAAGAAATAGCAAAAAAAAAAAAGACAAAAAAAAAGAAATATCCTATAAGTTTAGATATATAGGCCCGAAATCACACTTCAGCTGTATTTCCTTCTTAGAGGTAGTGCAGTGACTATCACTATGAAGATGAAGGCACAGAATTTCATTGTTGTCCTTCTTAAGTTCCGAAGGATGAGCGTTTTAGCAAATACTGAAGCGACATAGTGACAAATTTGAAAAACCTAATCATCTGATCCACAATAAAAATCCAAATCAGCTAGTTTCCCCTTCTCTTCCTGCTACATAAACTGTCTGATATCAATACATGAAGAAATGAAATTATACATCATTATACTTTTTTTTTTAAGAAAAAGGATATGTTCTAGAATATTCTAGAATGTGGTGTGGGTGGTAATGACTCTCTCTCTAGAATGGGTGAGACCAGCAGCCACTTACTTGCCAAACTCAATGGGCACATTATTTTTTACTTCCTAAGTATCTGGCATTTTTCACTATTTCATCGCTTTGAAATTTTCTAGGTTTCTAGAACCCCACTCCCTCCCAAATTCTCTCTCTTCTATTTTTCTGGTTTCTTCTTTGTAGATTCCTTTCCTCTATCCCCACCCCACCCCCTTTTTTTATTTCCACCATCTATTTCTTTTTTTTTAATTTTTTTTTCTTCTTTGTTTTTCACCATCTATTTCTTGAGTCTTGGTGTTCAGTGTCTAATCCTCTCTTTTCTTATTCTATATATTTTTCCTAGCTCAGTAGTTGCCAATGGCAGAAATTTAAGAATAACCTTGGATTCTTCCCTTTTCCTTAGCCCCCCATTCCACACCATTCTGCTCAATCTTAAGTCTTTTTGACACTAATTTTTTTAATTTTTTTTTTTTTTTCTTTTTGCTTTTTAGCGCTGCATCTGCAGCATATGGAAGTTCCCAGGCTATGGATCAAATCAGATCTGCCGCTGCTGGTCTACTCCACAGCCACAGCAATGTAGGATCTGAATGGCACCTGAGACCTACACCACAGCTCACAACAACACAGGATCCCCGACCCATTGAGTGAGGTCAGGGATCAAACCCATATCCTCGTGATACTGGTCAGATTGGTTTCCACTGCACCACAATGGGAACTCCAATGCTCACATTTTAAAATACAAAATTAGGAGTTCCCGTCATGGCGCAGTGGTTAACAAATCCGACTAGGAACCATGAGGTTTCAGGGTCGATCCCTGGCCTTGCTCAGTGGGTTAAGGATCGGGCATTGCCGTGAGCTGTGGTGTAGGTTACAGACTCGGCTCGGATCCCACACTGCTGTAGTTCCAGGTAGGCTGGTGGCTACAGCTCCAATTTGACCCCTAGCCTGGGAACCTCCATATGCCACAGGAAGCGGCCCTAGAAAAGGCAAAAAGACAAAAAAATAAAAATAAAACAAAAACAAAATTAGGAGTTCCCATTGTGGCTCAGTGGTTAACGAATCTGACTAGGAACCATGAGGTTGCAGGTTTGATCCCTGGCCTTGCTCAGTGGGTTAAGGATCTGGCATGGCTGTGGCTGTGGTGTAGGCCGGCAGCTGTAGCTCTGATTCAACACCTAGCCTGGGATCCTCCATATGCCGAGGGAGCGGCCCAAAAATGGCCAAAAGACCAAAAAAAAAGAAAGAAAGCTGTTCTATATCTGGCCTTTGTCCAGTTATTACTCCACCCTTAACCATCTTCATTGTCTTCTTAGTGCTTTAAGTTTAGCCAAACCGAATGACTTGCTCTATCCCTTCCCCCAAGCCTGCCTCATTCTTATCAATCCCGCAAATTTATTGTCCATCTTTTTTTTTTTCTCTTTATGGCTGTACCCTTGGCACATGGAGGCTCCCAGGCTAGGGGTCCAATTGGAGCTACGGCTGCCGGCCTACACCACAGCCACGGCAACGCCAGATCCTTAACCCACTGAGCGAGGCCAGGGGTTGATCCCGCAACCTCATGGTTCCTAGTCGGATTCATTTCCACTGCACCACAACGGGAACTCCTCAATCCAGCAAATTTATATTCACCTTTTCATGGTCAGCTTGAGCACTAGCTCCTCTGACTCCTGCCCTGGTCTTTTCTGGTCACCTCTCCTTTGTGTCCACTGCACTTTGTAATACAACAGAGCCCTCTTTTCTGGCCAGAACTGCATAGTGGTTGGTGGTTCATTGAAAAACTAATCAAATCTGGGATCATAACAGTAATGATACATTTCTTATTTTTTAAACATCATTTATAAATCATTGTTTCTCAACCTTTTCACTTATCATTTCCCTTAATGACCTTTTTGAGACTTTTCTTTTTTTTTTTTTTGTCTTTTGTCCTTTTAGGGCCGCACCACGGCACATGGAGGTTCCCAGGCTAGGGGATCTAATCAGAGCTGTTGCTGCCGGCCTACCTCACAGCCACAGCAATGCCAGATCCGAGCTGTGTCTGCAGCCTATACCACAGCTGGCAGGAACACTGGATCCCTAACCCACCGAGCGAGTCCAGGGATCAAACCTGCAACCTCATGATTCCTAGTCAGATTCATTTCCACTGCACCACGATGGGAACTCTGAGACTTCTTTTCTAATAACACCCTCTCCCCGCTGAGAAGTTTTAATACTACAACAGACATACACCGCATCCACTATATCTGTTCATATTCTCTATGTTTATCTGCGGGGCCAAAGTCTGTTATTTGGGTGCAGGCTCTCTGATTCAGTCCTGGCTCTGATTTCTTCCTTGTTTTCTTTTTTTTGTGTGTGTGTATGTGTGTGTCTTTTTAGGGCCACACCTGAGGCATATGAAAGTTCCCAGCCTAGGGGTGGAATCAGACAGAGCTGCAGCTGCGGGCCTACCCCACAGCCACAGCACCACCAGATCTGCAACCTACACTGCAGCTCACCACAATGCTGGATCCTTTAACTGACTAAGCGAGGTCAGGGATCGAACCCGCAGCCCGTGGATACTAGCTGTATTCTTAACCCTGCTGAGCCACAACGGTAACTCCTGATTTCTTCCACGTTGCTCATCTATCCTCAGTGATGACTAGCTTGGGTTTGTGAAAGAGGAAACAACACATCATCCAGCATTGCCACTGTGGTAGCTTGGATCGTGGCTGTGGTGTGGCAGCTTGGATCCCTGCCCTGGGAACTTCCACATGCTGAGGGTGTGGCCTAAAGAAATAAATAAATGCATGCAAACTGAGTATAGAAACACACTCAATTTTTGAGTCTCTTACGCCTGTATGGCTGTCACTTGATGGTTTTTTTTTTTTTTTTTTCTTCCAGAGGTGGCCCTGGCAGTCACAGTTCAAAGGCCCCTTCATTCAGTGAACCCCCAGCTCTGGGCTGCCCCAAGCTGGGCAACCAGCTTGAGAAGTGTGGCACCAAGGGCAGGTGGAGAGGGAGTGTGGAGACGAAGGGTCAGAGCTGGTGCAAGGTCAAAGTCATGATGCTGATGAGTGGGGGGCTGCCAGCCCCTGGGGCCAAGACCATTGGACAGACTCAGAGGTGGGATGAACCCCCAATGAAGATTCAGGTTACTTAAGGAGCAGGGGTAGGAGGAGGGTGCAAACGTTCCCCCCCCCCCAAGTCTAGAGGCCCCCCATGGCTCCAAGTGTCCCCAGGGTAGGTTGCAGATGCAGCTCGGATCTGGTGGTGCTGTGGCTGTGGGGTAGGCCCACAGCTGAAGCTCTGATTCCACCCCTAGGCTGGGAACTTTCATATACCTCAGGTGTGGCCCTAAAAAGACACACACAAAAAAAGAAAAAAGAAAAAGGAAGAAATCAGAGGCAAGCTGTTAGGTCCACTAGCCATGTGGCAAGAGGCAAGATCCATAAATTAAATGATTTTGGTGGAGTTATGGATGGACAGAGGCCTGGTGAAGGTGTTGTGGCCAGCTGGGCCATGGGGCTACTAGGTCCTCCTGGGCAGGTGAGCCAACGCAATCGGCCCAGTGGGAGAACACCGCCTTCTCGGTGATGAATTGGTGGGCTCTGCGGGGCACCCGCCCATGTGCAGGTACATCTGACACTCGTCCAGCGGGCCCTTCTGGAAGGAGTGGTAAGGCCCGGAGGGGTGACTCTTCTCCCCACAGTCGTTGTCACTGTCCGTTTCTTAACACGGGGCTCTCCTGGCACAGTTCCAGGGTGAGAATCATGCTGAACCAACCAGTGCTGAAGAAAGAGCCTGAGGGCCTCTGGTTCGCTCCAGTCTCTCCCTGGAAGACCTGGTCTCAGCCGACCATCCTGCGCTCAGCAGAGGCAGGACACCTGCAGGCCCGGGTACATGCTGAGCTGCTGCAGTGCGGTAGGTGTGGCCACCCAGCGCGCGGTCCACGTGCGTCCCGTGTCCCCACACCACATAGAGTGGAGAGCGTGTCCCAGGCCTGCTGGAAGTAGGGCTCCTTGTTAGGGGCTGCCTGGGGGCTCCTTGTTAAAATGGCTCTTTATGCTGACCCATGAGACTGACCGCCTTGCTCAAGCGACATTCTGATTTCCCCGCTGGTGTCTACTTTCCCAAGACTATGAGACCCCCCCCCCGGGGGGGGGGACACCACACACCTCCAGCTTTCTCAGGAGTAGGAGACCACCTTACCATGACACTCCTCCCACTTTCTCATGACTACATGACCACCAGAGTTCAGCTGCAAGCGAAAGATAAACCCCCCCGACCCCCAGGGAATCCAAGTTCCCATCCGCAGGGTATAAGGCGGCCCCGCGAGAAGGGCGGTGGCGGGGGGGAGGGGGAGGGCTGGCTCTTCTCAAGCGTCAGTCACCCTCTCTCTTTCCCTTCTAATAAATTTTCTTCTCTTTGCCTGAACACCCAGCTCCTCTTTTTCTCTGTGCTGGTCTTACGCTAGTAGTGCAGCAGCGCATGCGCCCTCGGGTGGAAGATGACCGCCGGGTGCTGCACCGGCCCACGTCTGTCTCCTGGCTCACGCACCGCACACACTCAACGCCACGGATCTTGGCGCCCAGTCCCAAGCGCAGCATCAAGCGGGAGCAGGACACCTCTGCGCAGCGCAGGGCTCTCCGACCAGCAGCTTCCCATCTGGCAGCTGCTGTATCCACTAAAGTGCAGGGGCCCCTTTACAGTGGGCCTGGAGTTGATGGAGACGAGAGGGGATCCAGGCAGAGGGCCAGGCAGAAGGCTGGAGGCCCAATAGCACAGCAGGATGAAGCCCAAGGAGGAGAGGATGGTGAGTAGGAGTGGACCAGGAGACCTCGTGCTGTCACTGCTGCTTAGCTGGAGGATGGCTGTTGCCTCCAGGGATCAGGCTGGGAGCCCAGGACCTGGAGAGCAAGTTGGGATGGGCGGGTTGCTCCCAATCGGCTTGCTGCTCACAACTCCAGGGCTTGAGAGCTGGACCTGCTGGGTTGGAAGCAGGAGCTCTAGGGCAGAGGCAAGTCTGACGCTGCAGCTTCTGGAGGCTCTGGCTTTTTTTTTTTTTTTTTTTTTTTTAACTTGTTTTTATTAAGTCTCTCCAAAGTATTTATGTTCTGTAAAGACTCCTTTCCTGGAGTTCCCGTCGTGATGCAGCAGAAACAAATCCGACTAGGAACCATGAGGTTTCGGGTTCAATCCCTGGCCTCACTCAGTGGGTTCAGGATCTGGTGTTGCCATGAGCTGTGGTGTAGGTTGCAAATGTGGCTCGGATCTGGCATTGCTGTGGCTGTAGCCAGTAGCTGTGGCTCTGAACTGCAGCTGCTGGCTTGTGCCACACCAGATCCTAGCTGTGTCTGGGATCTACACTGCAGCTTGTGGTAACGATAGATCCTTTAACCTACGGAGGAAGGCTAGGGATCGAACCTGTATCCTCACGGATGCTAGCTGGGTTCTTAACCTGCTAAGCCACAACAGGAACTCCCAAGTCTTACCCATTTTCTTTATTGACCATCTCAATGGCTCCATCTCCACCAACTCTTCCCTGATGACCCTGGTTAAAAAATGGCCATTCCTTCCTATAAATGCGATTAAATTTTGGCAGTAGCTCTCTTCATAAATGCACTGTAAAACTTGTTTCTATATTTTTTTCATTTTACACTTACAATTTCCCTAAGTCAGAAGGTTGGACAAATGTGACTCTCCTTCCCCAGATTTGGAGCAGTCAGTGGGCATGTTCAGGAACACAAGCCTAGAAAATGAAAGAACATGCACCAGAACTCACATCTCTTCTAACCTCCTAGACCCTTCTTCTTTATAATCCTGGTTGGGTTCGTTACCGCTAAGCCACAATGGGAACTCCCAAAGTTTATTATTATAGATACAGTATAACGTGGGGGAGAACACACAGAGAAGTAGTGTATTTGAGATTTCAAGACAGTAATATGAGGGCATTCCCTTCCTGGCTCAGCGATTAATGAACCCCACTAGGATCCATTGAGGATGCAGGTTCGATCCCTGGCCTTAGCTCAGTGGCTTAAGGATCTGGCATTGTCGTGAGCTGTGGTGTAGGTCGCAGATTCGGCTTGGATCCTGCATTGCTATGGCTGTGGTATAGGCTGGCAGCTGTAGCTCCCATTCAACCCCTAGTCTGGGTGCTTCCATATGCCGCAGATGTGGCCCTAAAAAAGAAAAAAAAAAAAAAAGACGATAATATGCACCTAAAAAAGGAGTGCAGGTGGGGGCATCCTCCTGAATGAGTAGCAAGACGGAGAGGTGATTAAAATCCCTTATAAAGGACAGTTCTTCTGGGTCTTTGCTTTCCTTTGGCCAATTATCTTGTTTTATTTCTTGCACCTGACCTGACTCAGGGCCCTCCCCAATATACATGGTCATCTTTTGGCCAAGATGGTTTCCAGAGCAAGGGTTCTGGGACGGTATCAGGACTTGTTATGACCTGGCACTCCCTCCCTTTTTGACTCCTAGGAGTCTTTCTGCACATGTGTAGTTGGGGAGGTCCCCTTGACCCCAGGAGTGATTAATGTGGTTATCTTTTTCAATCCAGCAGAGCTCAGCTCCTGCCATTAACTTTCTCCCTAAGCTGTCAAAGAGAAACGAGGCCCAATTGACTTAGCCTAACAAGTCCCAGCTGTTGTCAGCCCAGGGGCCCATCTATCTCCTATCTCAATATGGCAGGAAGGGGTAGGGGTGAACAAATTGCTATTTCTATTGCCCTCAAGGATGGGAGAGTTGTATTGAACAGAAGTATGATCAGTAGTTTGGGTGGGAAAAAATGTCTGGTGTGAGCAACGGAACATCAGGGAACTTCCAGCAGGGCACTGGGTCTCTCCTGGTGGGTCATCTGATGAGGTCAACATCAGGTCTAATATCAGACTCTAGGGCTTAAACCATGGCTCTCAAGTCAGGATGCAAGGAGGGAGCCAGGTCCCCCCATGCATTGCCCCAGGAGTCTCAACGTTGGCTTTAGGCCTGGGACTCTGAAACAAAATCCTCTTCTCATGGCCCTCAGCTTGGACTCTGACCCTTGGCTTTGATGAGTTAAGTTGGCCTTCGCCTGGGTGAGAACTAGATTCCCTGGGCGGCCCCGCCCTCCGCCCCGCCCCTGCCGTCCACCCACGCGGAAGGAGCCGCTGAGGTAAAACCCGCGAACGGACCCGCCCTAAGTAGTTTGTCCCTGTAGCCGCCTCGTAGGCAGCGCGGCGCTCGGGTCTCCGCCCCCCGCCCCAACCTGGCCGCAGCGGCATGGCTGGTCACGGCGGCGTCTTACCTGCCGGCGAGGCCCTGCGCTACGCCGAGTACTCGCCGCCCCAAGCGAAGCGGTCGGACACGGACATCGACCGGGGACTGGTGAGTCTGCTGGCGCTCCCGCCGTCCTCCCGCTCCAAGCCGCGCGAGCCTGCCGGCTATCGGTCCCCGGAACCCCTCCTCGTCCCTGCTTCACTCTTGTGCACCCCGAACCCTCCAAACGGGGTCACCCCGGTGTTCATTCACCACCTTTGTCCCATCCATCATTCATTCAGCGCTGTTGCTGCTCTGTGCCCGGCGTTGACGAGTAGGCGTGTTCAGAGAATCTCTGGTCCCTCAGGGAGCTTCCACTCTAGTCGAGGAGCCAGACCAGACAACAGGCAATTGCAGATAACGTGGGATAGGCGCTGTAGGATGGATATTCCCATAGCGTAGGAGGAGACCTCACTCAATCCAGTCTTAACGGGCTGGGGGGTGAGGTCAGGGGAGGCTTCTTGGAGAAAAGCGATGTCCTTCTGGATATAAAGCTAAGATTTCGCAGTAAATTCGGCGAAGAAAAACTGTTTCAGGTACCAGCAGTAGTATGTGCAACGTCGTAGACCTACCTGATACATAGCAGGGGGTTTATTCACCCTGAAATGTAGAGCTGGGAAAATGTCCGGAAGAAACAGTGCGAGGCACATATGCATTTTTAGGTTTTCTGTTGTAATATTAAAAAAGTGGAAAAGAGGGAGTTCCCATCATAGCTTAGTGGGTTAAGAACCTGGCACGGGTCTCTTAGAATGGGTTTGATCCTCGGCCTCACTCAGTGGGTTAAGGATTCAGCCTACTTGCTGTGTAGGTGGCAGATTCTGATCTGGTGTGTCCTTGGTTACGGCAGCTGCAGGTCCGGTTGGACTCCAGCCCAGGAGCTTCTATATGCCACAGGTGCAGCTCTAAAAAGAAAGAAAAAAAGTGGAAAATAGGCGGATTTAATTTTAACTTTATGCTTTTTAGCGCTGCATATGGAAGTTCCCAGACTAGGGGTGGAATAGAGCCCACCTATGCCACAACCATGCAGTCTGTGACCTATATAGTAGCTCACCGCAAGGCCAGATCCTTAAGCCGCTGAGTGAAGCCAGGAATTGAAACTTCGTCCTCATGGATGCTAGTCGGATTTGTTTCCGCTGAGCCAAGATGGGAATTCCCTTAATAGTGTAGTTTTATTTAACTTGATAGGTTCATAGTATTATTTTGAGATGAAACCAATATAAAGATCATTAATGAGAAATTTTACGTTTTGGTACTAAGCCTTTGAAATCCAATGTGTGTTTTATACTAACTGCACATCTCAGTTCAGCCTAGACACATTTCAAGTGCTCGGTTGCAGTCAGTGGCTACCCTGCTGGTCAATGCTGTTCCCAGAGATAAACACAGGAGCCACCTGGTAAACCACATCACTGGGTTGCATATCCTCAGGGCAGTGGTACCGTTTTTGATGAGCTTTAGTTTAAGCACAAGAGTGAGGAGGCATTGGGCGTTGTAAAGTTCTCTCAGGCTGTGTGTAAGAAGAATGGATTAGTTGGATAACGTCTTGGAACAGGCTCTTTTATCCCTTTTCTATGCCATAATCCGTGCTGATCCAGCCCACACTGATGATAAAAGTCTTGCTTTTATTTATTTTATATATTCATGGCCACACCTGCAGCATATGGAGGTTTGAGGGCCAGGGATGGAATCCGAGCCGCAGCTGCGGCAATGCCAGATCCTTGACCCACTGCTCTGGGGATCCAACCATGCCTCTGCATCAACCTGCACTGCTGCAGCTGGGTTCTTAACCCGCTTTGACACATTGGAAACTCCAGACTTGTCTTGATTTTAGATACACCACACTAATTGTCCATACCGTTTGTTGAGTAGTCATAACACTGTCTTGTGACATCTTTTATATTGACTTGTCACTTTCCTCCTTTTTTCTCTTTCCTAAGATCAGATACTGGGTATTTAAGTAAGCACTCAGTTTGTAAGCACTCCCTTATCCTTACTTGATTAACTGGTAAATTTCTGGAACAGAGTCAGGTAGGCTGGAAAGGTTTTGATTTTGGAGAGATAGCAGTGAGTGATGGCTTGAAGTGAGATCTTAATTCCCTGCTCAGGAATTGAAGCTGGGCAGCCTGGGTGAAAGTCAGGAATCCTAACTACTAGACCAGCTGGAAGGCTAGAGGCTAAAAAGCAGAGTTGCCCTGATTCTTGCCCCTGTTGAAAGCAAGAACAGGTGCAAAGTTTATCATTATAGTCACAGTACAACATGTGGGAGAGCACTCGGAGAAGTTTATTTCGGACAGAAACCAAGCAGTAGTACACATGCAGAACAGGAGTGAGGGTGAGAGTGCCCTCCTGAATGAGGAATGCACCAGAGAGGTGATTGATTTTTCATATGTATATGGATCCCTTTGTAAGATTTAAAAAAATTATTCAGTGCACTTTACTGTATTTATAGCTGTAACACCATCGTCACTAACCAAATTTTAGAACATTTCCATCCCAAACAACCAATCTACCCTTCCCACCCTCTGTAAGGGTTTTTATTTGTCTTTTTAGGGCCACACCTGCAGCTTATGGAGGTTCCCAGGCTAGGGGTCAAATCAGAGCTACAGCTGCCAGCCACAACCACGCCAGATCCAAGCCAAGTCTGCAACCTATACTGAAGCCCATGGTAACGCTATATCCTCAGCCCCTTGAGGGAGGCAAGGGATCGAACCCGAAACCTCATGGTTACTCATCGGGTTCATTTTCCCTTTTCCACAGTGGAAGCTCCTGCACCTGTGCTAGTTTTTAAGATTGGTTTTGAAATTTGTGAATTTGTTTCTGTTTTATAAATAAGTTCTTTTTTCTTTCTTTCTTTCTTTTTTTTTTTTTTTTTGCACTTTTTAGGGCCTCACTTGCAGCGTATGGAGGTTCCCAGGCTAGGGGTCTAATCAGAGTTACAGTTGCCGGCCTACACCACAGCCACAGCAGCATCAGATCTGAGCTGCATTTGCGACCTATCACAGTTACCGGCAGCACCAGATCCTTAATCCACTGAAGAGGCCAGGGATCAAACGTGCAACGTCATGGTTCCTAGTACAGGAGCTCCAAATAAGTTCTTTTGTATCATTTTATTTTTTTTTACTAGATTCCACATCTAAATGATATCATACATTTGTCCTTCTGACTACTTAGCATGATAATCTCTAGGTCCGTCCATGTTGCTGAAGGTGACATTATTTCATTATTTCATTCTTTTTTTATGGCATTGTATATATGTACCAAATCTCGTTTATCCATTCTTCGGGCAGTGAACATTCCTTTGCATATATCCAGAGAAAACCAGAATTTGAAAAGGTACGTGCACCCCAGTGTTTATTGCAGCGCTATTTACGATAGACAAGACACGGAGGTGGCCAGAGAGGTGATTTAGATCACTTATGTAGGATAGTTCTTCCAAGTCTTGGTTTTCCTTTGGCCAGTTATCTTGTTTTATTTCTCACACCTGACAGACCCAGGGCCCTCCCTGAGAAGTGAGGGCATCTTTTGGCCAAGATGGATTCCAGAGCAAGGGCTTTTGGGGTGGCTAGCAGGGCTTAAGGCTGGTGTGCCCTCCCTTACTGACACCCAGGAGTCTTTCTGCACGTGTGAAGTCCAGAGGTCTCCTTGAGCCCACGCGTGGTTGATGTGGTCATCTTTTCTTTTTACTCCAGCAGAGCTCAGCTCCTGCCATTAACTGTCTCCTTGAAGTCTCAAAGCAAGGCCCAGTTTACTCAGCCTAACAAGTGCCAGCTGTTCTCAACCCAGGGGCCCACCTACCTCAGTTTCAGAAAGCCATGTGCTTTCATTCAACAGACATTTTTTTGAGCACTGCTAGGTACCAGCCAGGTATCATCCTTGGAATAAGTAAATGAACCAAACAGGTGAAAGTTTGAAGTAGCAGACTCACTGAGCTCCTCCTGAGTCTGACTCATTTCTTGCCACAAACCTGTGAGGGAGATGCATTTCAGCCGTCACTTAAATGAGAAGACTCAGAAAGTGGTAACTCGCCCAGGGTTATTCTCCTGGTAATTGGCAGACATAGGCATCCTAAACCTAACACTCTTTCCGCTATGAATTGCTAATGTCTTAGAAATAAGCCTTTGTGTTTGTTTTGTTTTTCATTATTTAACTTTTAAGGATTGAAGTATACTTGGGAGTTCCCGTCATGGCGCAGCTGAAATGAATCCGACTAGGAACCATGAGGTTGCAGGTTCTATCCATGGCCTCGTTCAGTGGGTTAAGGATCTGGTGTTGCTGTGGTGTGGGTCGCAGACGAGGCTCAGATCTGATGTGGCTGTGGTGTAGGCTGGCAGCTGTAGCTTCCATTGGACTCCTAACCTGGGAACCTCCATACGCTGTGGGTGTGGCCCTAAAAAGCGGAAAAAAAAAAAAAGTTAAAAGTATGGTTGGTTTACAGTGTAGTTTCAGGTGTCAGCAAAGTGATTCAGTTAACATATGTATCATATGTATGTATAATTGAACATATAAATACATAACATGAATATATATACACAAATATGTAAGATAGTATATCCTTTTGAGTCTTTTCCTTTGTACATTATTACAAAATAATTGAGTATAGTTCATAGAAATAAGGCTTTCTGGTTGTAGTGTTCAGTGTGTGATGTAAACCTGATAAGATACAAATTAGGTAGAACTCATCGCTCTATCGAGAGTTGTAAAAATCTCAGTACTAGACTGATTCGCAAGGATATCGAAGCCCTGTAGTATTTTGAAGATGTGAAAAAAAAAATTTTCTTTTCTTTTCTAGGGCCATACCCGCAGCATATGGAGGTTCCCATCAGAGCTACATCCATCGGCCTACACCACAGCCACATGGGATCTGCGCTGAGTCTGTGACGTACATCACAGCTCACGGCAATGCCGGATCCTTAACCCACTGAGTGAAGCCAGGGATCAAACCTGCAACCTCATGGTTCCTAGTCGGATTTGTTAACCACTGAGCCACGACAGGAACTCCAAAACAATTTTCCATCTGTAGGTTCTTTTCTTTGGAAAAGGGAGAGTATGGAGTTAAAGCTGTCAGCTCTGGAATGTCTTCAGTAGTCCAGGCACCTGAAGGAAAAGTGTAAGTCAGTGTTTTCTAAACCTGTCCAGCCCAGTGCCCCCTTTTTAGAACAGATATTAAAGTCTCCCTAAAGATTTATAAACACTTGGAGTTCCTGTCATGGCTCAGTGGAAATGCATCCATGAGGATGCAGGTTCGATCCCTGGCCTTGCTTAGTGTGTTAAGGACCCGACGTTGCTGTGTGCTCTGGTGTAGGTCACAGACTCCGCTTGGATCCTGTGGTTGTGGTATAGGCAGCAGCTACAGCTCTGTTTCGACCCCTGCCTGGGGACCTCCATATGCCACGGGTATGGCCCTAAAAAAAGACAAAAAGAAAAAAAAAGATTTAAGATACTTAAAAATACCATAAACATTTCTAAAAATCAGTGTTCTGCTCTAATTGAAGCATAAAGGTGAAATAAGTATTTTATTAGAAAATAACACGGCTGCTATTTAAGTATGTGAGTGCTCAGGCATGATGACATTGGAAGGCAGAATGAAGTACTGATGAGTAGCTGGCCGACTGCACCAGCGCAAAGATACCACTGTGAGTGTGATGGCTACAAATGCAGGCGGGTTTCAGATGTATTACATTAGCAGTTCAAATACCATTAGGGTCGTTGTCATCCACAAAGTTTTCCTAAGCTGTGAACAATTTTTTGTAAACTTTGAATAGGACAAAGCGGAATCTTCTTTTTTTTTTTTCAGCGATTTTTTTATTACTCAATGAATTTTACTGCATTTATAGTTGTACAACGAACATCACCCAGTTTATAGCGTTTCCATCCCAAATGCTCAGCACATCCCCCCACCCCTTAACCTGTCTTATTTGAATTTGACTTCATTTCACATGATGAAAATATAAATTTTCCACCTCTGGGAAATTCAGCCTTCACTAAAATGGTGTGAAAATGATATGCTTTATATATGATAAAGTCTTAGGCTAAGATGGTCATACACAGGCTTTTCACCTACTCACTGTGCAGCAGTCTTTTCAGATCACGAGGGATACAGACAGTCTTTTGTCTCACAGTGTGTCCTACACATTTTAGGACTTCTAGGATCAATGGACCCCATCCACCCAATACCCTTGCTCTTATCCAGCCGATTGTGACGACCTACAAGGTCCTCGCCAAGTTTCAAAATGCGCCTCAGAGACTTGTTGGGAATCATTGGTCCAGGCAGTGACCAAAGATGAGACAGAAGATAGGAGAGTTGAGTTCCCATTGTGACTCAGTCTAACGAACCTGATGAGCGTCGATGAGACTCGGGTTCGATCCCTGGCCTTGCTCAGTGGGTTAAGGATCTGGCATTACTGTGAGCTGTGGTGTAGGTCTCAGATGCAGCTTGGATCTGGTGTGGCTGTGGCATAGGCCAGTAGCTGCAGCTCTGATTAGACCCCTAGCCCAGAAATTTTAATGTGCCATGGTTGCCGCCCTTAAAAGAAGAAAAAAAGAGAGTTGATAATGACTTTGAGGGAACTTGAAGTACTGAAAGTGATGTCAAGTTGACAGAGGGAGTGTTAGGAAACAACAGATATCCCTAGGTAGGAAACCTGTTTGCTAATCTGTTTGAAAATAGAAAATAAAATGTCAAGGAATTGAAATTTTTCATACTGCTTTGTAAAAGATGCAATTTAAAATTTTTGGAATGTGTATCTGCAGTTGTAGATGATAAATGACTTTCTTGGGTAGGCCTTCCTTTAGGAACAAAGAATTCATGTTCATTAGCCCATTTGGGAGATTAAAAAGATAAAAATAGAGGCAAAAATACCTGTCTAGTACTTTGAAGAAAATACTTTCCTGTAATTAATTGTTTAATCAGAGGTCATGGTCAGACTTTGCTTTAGCAAAGCTGGTCACTGTGGAAAAGTAGAAAAGAAACTTCAAAGAGGAGAATATTAACTTTTTTTTTTTTTTTTTTTTTTGTCTTTCATCTTTTTAGGGTCGCACTCAGGGCATATGGAGGTTCCCAGGCTAGGGGTCTAATCGGAGCTATAGCCGCCGGCCTACGCCAGAGCCACAGCCACACCAGATCCGAGCCGCGTCTGTGACCTATACCACAGCTCATGGCAACGCTGGATCCTTAACCCACTGAGACCAGGGTTCAAACGCGCAACCTCATGGTTCCTAGTCAGATTGGTTTCCACTGTGCCACAATGGGAACTCCGAATATTAACAAATTTTAAAGCGATTTGAACAAAACTCAGTTTGCATCACTTGGTAGCCATTTAGTTTTCAGTTTTTTCCTAAAAACTATAACTCCCAGTATTGTTACAGTAGTGTAATATATAGGAAAATTAGCCGCATGTGTTTCATTGTAAGCAAACCTAATACAAAACCCATCAAACGTGTAAATTATCAAATGCTTGTTCATTACCATCAACTGCTTATTTATTGCCAAAAAGAGAGACCACTTTTTTCAATTGCAATTTGAGTTTAGAATATTTGTAGCTTCCCTTTGACGAAATCACATGGATTATGTATTATGTACCCATATTTTTAACTTTGCCCTCTGCTTTCCTCACTGGTTCTTTTCACTGCAAAACAGTATTCTTATCACTGTGTCATCAGAGGATGCTAAATGTAAGCTCCATGAATAAGGACTTTTGCTGTCTGTGTATTTCCAGCATCTATAATGATGCCTGATTTGTGGTAAGCATTCCAAAAAGAAGTTGAGTAAGTAAATGTTACTTTGGAATGAGATGGAATCAGAATGGAGTTAATAACAGTTTTCATTTGTCTACTTAAATGAGTCCTACGAATGAAAATACAAAATTCAGCTTACCCAAAAGGTAGCTCATGGAGTTCCTGTTGTGTCTTAGTGGATTAAGAACCTAGCCAATCTGTGAGGATGTAGGTTCGATCCCTGGCCGCCTCAGTGGGTTAAGGATCTGGTGTTGCCACAAGCTGTTGTAGGTCACAGATGTGGCTTGGATCTGGCATTGCTGTGGCTGTGGTGTAGGCTAGCAGCTCTGATGAAAGAAAAAAAAAAAAGAAAGCTCATTATATCCTTTTCCCATATGAAGTGATTCTCGCCTATCCCCTATTTTTTTTTTTTTTTTTTTTTCTTCCCAGGGCCACATCCATAGCATATGGAGGCTCCCAGGCTAGGGGTCAAATGGGAATTGTAGCTGCCAGCCTGTACCACAGCCACAGCAATGCCAGATCCAAGCTGGGTGTGTGAATGGCAGTGCCAGATCCTTAACCCCCGAAGCAAGGCCAGGGATTGAACCTGCATCCTCCTGGATACTAGTCAGATAACGTTTCCGCTGAGTCAAACAGGAACTCCTCCGTGCCCTATCTTGGATAATGCTGTCATCAACTCCACTTTCTCCTTTACCTCCAGCATTCAGTCCATCAAGGCCCTTTCCTATAATTTCTCTCCCTCCCTTCCCACCATTTCTCTGTTAGTCTTGACCTTCTCTACCCTGGCCCATAGCCTTGAAAAACAGATCTCTGTGCTTCTGGTACTTCGCGCTTTTTAAACTTCACACTGTCATCAGTTATTGTTCTCTACTGCAGACCTAATTATGGTACTGTAAGTTTGTTTTTAATTTGCCGTGTTCCTTTTTGTAAACTTAACATGGTCTCAACTTCCCGTGGTAATTGCAGAAGTTGTATGAATAGACCATTATGGTGTCTAGGGTTCATGAACAGACCCCCCAACGACCTTTTTACCCAGTCTCGTCTTGCATCCTTTTCACTGCACCTTGGGCTGTGATTTTGCTTACTATAGTTTCTCCTCTGTCTGAAATTCTTGGCCTGGCAAACTCCTGTTCATTTTTTAAGACTCAGGTTACTGATGTGAAGCTTTGCCTGACTCGAGCTCCCTTTCTCTAGTAGAATAAAACTGTTGCATTCTAAGTACTTTCTTAGAAGGTCATACAGGTTTTCATTAAATTCTTTCTTTTTTTTTTTTTCTTTTTTTTTTTTTTTTTGTCTTTTTTTGCTATTTCTTTGGGCCGCTCCTGCGGCATATGGAGGTTCCCAGGCTAGGGGTCGAATTGGAGCTGCAGCCCCCGGCCTACGCCAGAGCCACAGCAACTCGGGATCCGAGCCGAGTCTGCAACCTACACCACAGCTCACGGCAACACTGGATCGTTAACCCACTGAGCAAGGGCAGGGATTGAACCCGCGACCTCATGGTTCCTAGTCGGATTCGTTAACCACTGCGCCACAACGGGAACTCCTAAATTATTTCTTATAATCAGTTGTTGATATTTGTGTAAAGCAACTAGGTTGTGAGGTCTTGAGGGCAAGAACTTCTTTGCTTCTGTGATTGTTATTGCAGTTGACATGGTAGTCATTTAATTGTTTATTAAATGAACAGCTATTAACTTTTATTACTGTTGAGTGACTTAATAAACATGGATGTTCGGTTCAACATATTGATGCATACATTCTTTTTCTATAGGATTTCTCCCTTTTTTGTTAGTCTCTGAAGGAGAACAAGAGTCTGGGTCTGTCTTGCTCACTGCTCTATTTAGCACAGTGCTTCATATGTTAAATGCTAAATGAATGTTTGTATATTTGTAGATAAATGCTATATAAATGTTTTGAGTGACTAGTCTCCATCTTTCCTTTCGCCGTCACAACTACCTTTTTGAGGCAGAATAATTTTTCTTTTCCTTAATTCACTCTAGTACAACTATTGTCTATTTTGAACATAAATGTCGAAGTCTCGAGATAGAAGTTTTAGCATTTTATAACACTTTCAGGCAGTTTATTTTTATCTAGAAGGTTATTTACTGCTTATGCTGTTTTGGAAGAACAGAATGCCTTAGGGAATTTATAAACAGTTTTGATACTTTTTTTTTTCCCCAGCAGCAGCAGCTATGATGGAGTGCTCTGTTTTCCCAGTTCTCAGAAATTCTTTGATGCATGATAGTGGAACATTTAAAGTACTTTTCTGTATTTTTTTTTTTTTTTTCCTGTTAGGTATTTGAAAGTAGGTGATAATAACAGATTCCTGACTTGGTCTACTTGTTGATTTGCTGGCATTATTTGAATAGTGCATCTTCTCCTTTTTGAAACATATCTTTTAAACTAAACTTAGATGTTCTTTATAGGCAAGGACCAAGTTTTAAGGATACTTGTTCTCTCAGTTCTTAATTTGGTACCAGGCACATGTTACTGCACCATAAATTTCCCCTGAATGATTAAATTAACAAATGAATGAAACAACTAGGTGGGAGAAAAATAGAGGATTAGAGGATAAGTTTTATGGAATGAGGAACTGACAGCCTTAAGGAATAAAACAAAAAGACTAAGATAAATGAGATTCTCTGGTTTCTTTTAATGGTAAAAAGAGGCATAAAATGTAAGCATGTAATAAGTATTAGGTATAGTCAGGGTACACAGAATACTCTGACTTCTGATGCGCAGTTCTAAAATTTGGTAATGTTATTGCTTAATGCCTCTGATAACAGTTTGCAACTCTGCTTTTAAAGCTTGTCAGTTCAGTCAAGCTTAGTAGATTTTCTTTTTTTTTGATAACACCCAGTAACGGAAGCTATATTCAAGGTGTCTGTGGGGAGGAGATGAATGAGCCAGGATTGCCACTTTGAAGAATAGAGGGCAGTGAACTTCTTTTGTCAAGGGCCACACCATACTCTGAAGGTGTGGCCCTTAACAAAACAAATGTTTTGTTAAGGGCCACACCTTCAGAGTATGGAAGTTCTCAGGCTAGGGGTTAAATCGGAGCTGCAGTTGCTGGCCTACACCACAGCAACTCTGGATCTTTAACCCACTGAGTGAGGCCAGGGATACAACCCGCATCCTCATGGATACTAGCTGGGTGTGTAACTGCTGAGCCTCAATGGGGACTACTCCCTACTAAGTAGTATTTTAGAAGTGCAGACTTGATGGCCCCCATCACACTAGCAACCTGCTGTTGTGAAACAGAAGCTGCCGTAGACCTACTGCTTAGCTGTGATGATGTTAAAAAGTTTTTGAACTTTGTATAGTGTGTACACTATTTCTAAATGTAATCTGTGGCTTTTGTGAAGAATTTTAACTAGAAGTTTTAAGTGCCATAAATTGCTACCTAATTTGGAATTATTTCCATTTGGGGTAGGCCGTTTCATTCTTTCATTCTAGAAAACTTGTGATATTTGCCTATTTAAAAACAGTTTAGAATTGTTGACTTAAAGCATTCTCATTTTTAAGTGTCAGCAGTTATTTCCAGCACTAGGTTTATTGTCACTGTTTTATCAACATGATAAGGTTTTCCTAATCGTAGAGGATTGTTTCAGCCGCTTGCAGTATAAAATCACCTGTGGCCAGTACAAAAACTGGTGGAGCATGTGAGATCTCAAGATTTTTCTTTTCTTTTTTTGCTGCCTGGTGCCATATGGAGTTCCCGGGATAAGGATCAGATCCGAGCTGCACTTGTGACCCAAGCTGCAGTTGTGGCAACTCAGAATCCTTAACCCACTCTTCTGGGTTGGGGATCAAACCTGAGTCCCAACGCTTCCAAGATGCCGCCAGTCCTGTTGTGCCACAGTGGGAACTCCGAGATTTTTCTTTTTTCTTTCTGCCGCGTCTGTGGCATGCAGAAGTTTCTGGGCCAGGGGTTGATGGAGTTCTCCAGAGCCACAGCAGTGACAATCCTAGATCCCAACTAGCTGAGCCACAAAGGGACTCCAGGATTTTTCTTTGTTAATAACCTTTATTTTTCTTTTCTGGGTTTGTTTGCCCTCAAACAGTGCTTCCCAATCTTTTCAGCCTTTTATAAGGTGAAAATTTTCATACCTGTCTCCTATCCCTGTAACGTTAGTAATTTTTTTTTTTTTTTTTTTTTTTTGTCTTTTTAGGGCCATACCTGTGGCATATGGAAGGTTCCAGGCTAGGGGTCGAATCGGAGCTGCAGCTGCCAGCCTACACCACAGCCACAACAATGTAGGATCCGAGCTGTGTCTGCAACCTATACCACAGCTCACGGCAGCGCCAGATCCTTAACCCACTGAGAGAGGCCAGGGAGCAAACCTGCATCTTCCTGGATACTATTTGGGTTCATTACTACTAGTAATACTTTTTTAAATCATTGAATATATAAAAATAAGGTAAAAATCGATGATAGGCATTAATGTATTGAGTTCATGATATGCAAACAAATAGAGAAGAAATGAACTAACATTTAGTGAATGTGTGCTGTGTACCAGGCACTATATTTTCCCTCTTCTCAAAATAACTGAACATAGATGTTACTTTTCACCATTTTGCATGTATGATAACTGAGGATCAAAGAGGTTAATTAACTGTCTCAAGGTCATACAGCTAGTAAGTTGGCAGGACTACAATATGAAACCAATTTTGACTCCAAAAGGTCCTTGGCTTTTTTACTGTACCGTTTTGCTGGCTTCTCTATCATTTAGGTATCAGAAATGGATGAAATTCAACTCTGAGATGTGATATATAGCCTTAGTTTTGTGGTAATTTTCAGAGTCTTCAAAAGTTTTAAGGTATGTTTAAAAATTCTTAAACTTCAAAGCAGTTAATTTCACCTAAACTCAAAAGGGACGAAAAGAATACTGTGCAGTGAAATTTAAGCTGTAAGTATTGCTACTCGAAGAAATTATGGCTTTAAAGTTGAAGAGGCTAGGGAGGAAAAGTAGCTTTCAGAAAATGGGGTGATTTCCCAAGCCAGAAGAATAAGCAGAAACAAAATGTTGCAGGTTTGCCAAGAGAGAGTTTAAAGGGGTACTTGCCAGGGACTTCAAAGTCAGTGTAGTCAAAGCTTGAAAGAGTACACGATGAATGGAGGAGGGTAGCAGCTAGAGACCCAGCAACATGATTTTTATGATCAGGATGCAACATTAAGTGCAAGGATTAAAAGGGAGATAGCAAAGGTGAGGTGTACTTGTTTTTCTTTTTTTGTCATTTCGGGGCCACTCCTGTGGCATATGGAGGTTCTCAGACTAGGGGTCGAATTGGAGCTGTAGCCCCTGGCCTACGCCAGAGCCACAGCAACATGGGATCTGAGCCTCGTCTGCGACCTACACCACAGCTCACGGCAATGCCAGATCCTTAACACACTGAGCGAGGCCAGGGATCGAACCTGCAACCTCATGGTTCCTAGTCGGATTCGTTGACCACTGAGCCACAACGGGAACTCCTGTTTTTATTTTCTGACATAAGTTATTCAACCCTTTTAACTGCTGGCATCCTTCCCAAGATTTTTATGTTCTAATCATCTTTATTTTTTTCCCTGTTTTAAAAGAAACAAGTGTAGGGGTTCTCATTGTGGCTCAGCGGTTATGAACCCGACTAATATCTATGAGCGTGTGGGTTCAATCCCTGGCCTCTCTCAGTGGGTTTGGGATCATGTGACTTTTCAGAACCTCAGTGTCTTCCTCTGTAAAATGGAGGAAGTGGAGTGGGTGTCAGCTGGATGTTTTCTCTCATTTCTTGGAGCTCTAGGAATGCCAGTACGACACTGGACATCTTGAAGAAACTCTTGAAAAAGGAAACCTCTTTTTTGTGTAAAGTATAATGTCTCTGTTCCTAGAATGATGTATGTCCCTTTTCTTGCACCTTTCAGAGGTCAAATAGAAATGGGACATTTCCGGAAAGAGACAACAGATAAATGAATTGGATGGAGGGAGTGTGTGATTGTGTGAGGAGGAGAGAAGGGAAGGCTCACTTGAAGATAGGCTAAAATAGCCTAGAACTTAATTCAGGAATACTGGAGAATTATTTTTTTTAAATTTTTTAAATTTTTATTATTTTTTTTGCTTTTTAGGGCCACACCCTTGGCATATGGAGGTTCCCAGGCCTAGGGGTCGAATCGGAGCTACTGCTGCCAGCCTGTGCCACAGCCACAGCCACAGATCCCGCATTAGCCATGTAGCCATGATCTGAGCCAAGTCTGCGACCTACACCACAGCTCACGGCAATGCCGGACCCTTAACCCACTGAGTGGGGCCAGGGATCGAACCCGCAACCTTGTGGTTACTGGTCGGAATCATTTCCGCTGCGCCACAATGGGAACTCCAGGAATACTGTACGAGTCTTAAATCAGGAAGTTACTGGGCAAAAATAATTTAATAAAAAGTCATTATAGTAATAAAATAATAAAGGGTCTCTGTTGGGTTAAAAAAAGTCCCTTATCCTTCAAATTTTAGAAAGTACAACTAAGGATGCTCTTTAAATTTGAAAGAGATAAATTTAGGGCCAGTGGACTAAATAGCAGTGATGAACAAGTTACAGAAACTAACTCACTAGAACTAAACGAACCTTGAAGTGCCCAGAAGCCCAAGCTTTTGAGAGGAGATGTATCTGAAGCTTCAGGCCAAAGAACACGCCTCAGAAGTTTCCTTGATAGACTTGACATGTCTCATGTGAAGAGCCACAGAGCATGGATGCAGAGCTCTTGTTTGTTCTCCCTAACAAGTATCTTCCAAACACTGAAGTCATCTTTTGGTATCATTGTGGTTTAATTTTCTAATTAGAATTTGGCTTTGGAAATCTTGCCCTTGGCCTTTCTGCTTTGGGTTTATTATTTTGAGATGATTGTATATATCATGTGTGTGTGTATACATATATATATATATATATTTTTTTTTTTTTTTTTTTTTTTTCTTTTTTGGCCACCCCTTGACACAGGAGTTCCCAGGCCAGGATTAGATCCGAGCCGCGGTTGCAATCTATGCCGTAGCTGCGGCAATGCCTGATCCTTTAACCCACTGTGTGGGGCCAGGGATCAAACCTGCATCTTGGCGCTACAGAGATGCCACCAATCCCGTCGTGCCACAAGGGGAGCTCCTCCATATTGTGAAATAGATGGAAGTTGACCTTATGTTTTACAAGTGGTCTGGCCTAATCTGCATTTGAAATATTCCACACGTTACTGGTCTGATCTGTATTTAGCATATTCTGTAGGTGATCTCTGCCCTCCATGCATACATATATTCAATTGCAGTGACTGAAGGTCACGGTGAGTTAAAGGCAGAATCTGAATCAGAATTCCGGTTTCCCAGATTGTAACCTTTGTTCTCTCTTGTATCCTCCCTTTTCCCCCTCAGTCCAAACTTGACCCTGTCCTTCAGTTTTATTTGAACTCTTCTCAGAAGTCCTCTGTGACCCAGAAGGAGAGTACTTAGCAACTGACCATCTGTCTAGCTAACCATCTGTCCATCCACTCATTTATCCATCCAATCAGTTAACTACAAACTTTCATTTAACCTGTACTATATTCTGGAATTAAAAGGTGCCCATCATGGCTCAGTGGTTATTTAACAAATCCGACTAGGGACCATGAGGTTTCGGGTTTGATCCCTGGCCTTGCTCAGTGGGTTAAGGATCCGGCATTGCCGTGAGCTGTGGTGTAGGTTGCAGACGCAGCTCGGAGGATCCCGCATGGCTGTGGCTCTGGTGTAGGCCGGCGGCTACAGCTCCGATTAGACCCCTAGCCTGGGAACCTCCATATGCCACAGGAGCAGCCCAAGAAATGGCAAAAAGACAAAAAAATAAATAAAAGGTACATAATGTCTTCTTGATCTCATGAGGCTCACAGTTCAGTGAAGGAGATAAGTTAGGAAATTGTGGTCCGAGATTACAATAGAGAAATATACTGGTAGAGAGGTGGGAGTATTTGAATAGGGGAGAGGGTACCTTTGGCATTGATTTCTTTCATATTTGGAAGTTTACTTGATCCTGTTGCCTACCTAAAGTAGTTCTGTTTTTCTTTGCTACTTAGTATCTGAGAGGCCGTATTTACCGGACATCCTTCTGTGTTAGGGCTTGGGGTCAGTAATACTGTCTTTACGGGAAGGGTGTTGAAGCAGATGGGCAGGGATTAGTGTTAGCTGAATGAGTAGTAGAGCTTATTTTGAGAAGTATCCTTGTCTGGACATAGGGTAGGGTCCATCTTATAGGGGAAATATTTGCAGCCTCCAATCTGCTGAAATAACCTTGCAGCCTCTTAGCACTGACTTAGTTGTCATAGAGATAGGAGAATGGAATCTTCTGCTCAGGTTAAACCTGGTGTAAAGTGAAAGTTTTTACAAATGTTTAAAATTTTTCACTTAACTGGAGTTCCCTGGCGGTATAGCAGTTAAGGATCCAGCGTTGTCACTGCTATGGCTCGGATTCCATCCCTGGCCCTGGGAATTTCCACAGGCCAAAAAAAATTTCAGTTGCTGTGTTATTATAATTGTATACACTTTAATGAGAGTTTTTAGCGAGTATATCTTTGTTTCACATTTGACTGACTAGTGTATTAGCACTAGTAAAATCTGTGCACTAGATTATTCTCAGGACATTGGTTATCTCAGTGTCGTGGTGTAGAGCAGTGGATCTTAACTCCAATGTCTACACTTTGATGAGGTAACATGAGGAGAGAAGATACAACCACGTGCCTTTTGCAAATTGCACAGAGCACATTCTTTCTGTGGTTCATAATTTAAAATGTAGGCCCAAGAGTTGGGTGTGTTAATGTGTCAACTTTTGAGTCATGAACAGATAGAATCACCATCCCTTTTACTATCCCAAGAAATATTTTTGGCCAAAAAATCTAGTAGGTTCTAAAAATTTATGGAGAAATAAAATATAAAAGCAAGCTAGTAAGTTTTTGAGGACTTGAAGGTTTAGCTTTGAGATTGTTAGTCCGTTTGTAATCTTTGTGACTTCATCCTATTCATCTATAACTCAACTCCTAGTACAGTGCCTGGTTTGTAGTAGGCACCCAGATTAAGTATTTTATTTATTTATTTATTTTTTGCTTTTATTTATTTATTTATTTTTTGCTTTTTAGGGCTGCACTACAGCATATGGAGGTTCCCAAACCAGAGGTCGAATTGGAGCTGCAGCTGCCAGCCTACACCACAGCCAGAACCAAGCATCTGCGACCTACACCACAGCCTGTGGCATTGCCGGATCCCTGACCCACTGAGTGAGGCCAGGGATTGAACCCATATCCTCAGGCATACTAGTCGGATTCATTTCCATTTTGCCACAATGGGAACTCCCCAGATAATATGTTTAAGTGTTGAATTAGTGAATAATGAATGAGTCAAGGGAATATGCCTAAAAGCATTCTTTTCTGATCCTGAAACACAGCAGAAATCTCTATCAACCAGGGTTCTCCCGAGAGAAGCAGAACTAAGTGGTATATATTATTTATCTGTTTATTTCCAGGAATTGGCTTATGCAGTCGTGCGTGCGGGCTGGCAAGTCTAAAATTTGTAGGGCAGGCCTACAGGCTGGCAACTTTCAGACAGCAGCTAATTCTTGAGGCAGAATTTCTGCTTCCTCAGGGAAATCTCACTTTTCTTCTTAAGGTTTTTCAAATGATTGGATGAGGGCCACCCGTATTATCAAAGAAACTCCTTAAAGTCAGCTGGTTAAGATGTTAGCCACATGTGCAAAATACATACACAGCAACACCTGTGGGTATTCATAGACTGCCACACTGGTGTTTAATTGACTTGACTTAGGCAGATGGACACACAAAATGAACCATCACAGTATCCTTGGGTTTAGGAACTTGAAGCCAAGTGTGCAGCCTGATTTGGCAAACCCATCACGAGCCCAAGGGCTCCTAGTCCTTCCAGGGTGACCGGGACTGGGCTGGTATTGGGACAGGCCTTTCTGACTAGTCACATTTAAAGTGAACAAAGAGGATTCCCGTTGTGGCGCAGGGGAAACAAATCCGACTAGGAACCGTGAGGTTGTGGGTTTGATCTCTGGCCTCGCTCAGTGGGTTAAGGACCCGGACTGCTGTGAGCTGTGGTGTAGGTTGCAGATGCGGGTCAGATCTGGCGTGGCTGGCATAGGCCAGCAGCTGTAGTTCTGATTCAACCCCTAGCCTGGGAACCTCCATATGCCTCTAAAAAAGAAAAAAAAAAAAAAAAAGGTGAACAAAGAAAGCTGCTTATGTTATTAGAGACAAGGTTTGTATCAGTGGATCACTGAATAAATGCAGAATAGTGCTTAAAAAGATTACTAAAATCATCAGTTATAGCAAGGATTTAAATTTGGGAAATTTTTATTCATCGTATTGAAGAGCGGAGAAATGCTTATTTGGCCTGAGCCTGAGAGTTCTGTTTCTTACTCTATTTGTTTTTGTTTTATTGTTTTGGTTTGTTTTTGTTTAGTCCTTTTATTTCCTCTCTAGTCGTGGTGTAGAAATTAATGCTTGCCTGTGGTTTAAAATAAAGTGAGTTTAAAGTCGAATAAATAAGATACAGTTAATACTGCTTTTTCTTTTTATTAAATTTAAAAATTTCACTTTGATAAGGAATTGGTGTTTTGGGAGAAGTTCAAGTGTATTTGTTTTTGCCAATGGAACCGTAATGGTAAGGACCAGGTAGATGAATGCCCATTGGTCTGATTTAGATGGGAAAACCTGTGAAATTCATGCCAGCTTAAAGATCTTAGGGAAAGATAATTGTAAAATTTCCTAATGTCATTTTATCATGTCTGACACTTTCTGGAATATAAATTCCCTTCCTCTCCTCCTCCTGATCTGCATGTGGAATACCTCTCTCACCAAATTCTGATTTGCCAGCAGTCTTTCTTGTTTCTTCCCTTTTTTCCCCTTTCTACTTGGCTGTTGTTTAAATTCAGAGAGCTTGCTTTGTGGAAATTGAGCCAAATAATAAGGCGGCATAAAACACTGAGTTCAGCAGATAGTGATTTGCTTGTGATTAACCCTTGAGAATTGAACCACTGCAAGATAACAAGGAAAGCATGTATTTTGAGACAACCTGCTCATTCTCCTTTTCCTTGAGCAGATGAGACCTCTTCTTCTCCCTTTGTTAGGAATTCATGTACAGCTTTGCTTAAGTTTTATTTATCATGCTCAGAGTGGCATGTTTTTAGAAAGACAGGTGCAAAGGAAAGCTTATGACAGCCCTTTCCTCTGCCCTGGTTCTTCTCTCAGACTTCCCCCAGCAAAAGGCCACTCCTTTCTTCCACGTGTTCAGGACAATAACCTTGACATCCTCACCGCTCCCCCCCCCCAGCTTTATTGAGGTCGATGGTTGACAAACAAAAATTGCGTATGTTAGGTGTACAACATGATGAGTTGATGATAGACATACGCATTGTGAAATGATTACCATAATAATCAAGCTAGTTAATGCATCTGTCACCTCACATTGTTACCTTGTGTGTGTGTGTGTGTGTACACACTTACGTCTACACTCTCAGCAGCTTTCAAGTGTACAGCTTCTTCATCCAATGACTGAAAGTTTCACCCCTATGACCCCATGTCTCCCACTCCAGCCTCTGTCAACCACTGTTCTGGTCTCTGCCTCCATGACTTTGACTTTTTGAGATTCCACGTATATGTGAGACTGTGCAATATTTGTCTTTCTTTGTCTGCCTTATTCACTTTGTGTAATGTCCTCCAGGTTCATCCATGATGTCACAAATGCTAGAACTTCTTTCTCTCTATGGGTGAATAATATTCCATTGTACATATGCACCACATTTTCTTCAACCATTCATCTTCTTCTCTTTCTTTGATACTTGACGTCCAGTCTCTCAAATCTTGTCGGCTTTATCTTCAGGGTAGATCCAGAATCCGACCGCTTTGCCCCAACTCCATCTCTAATCACATTCATCCAAGCTACCATTGTCTCTTTCCTGGATTATTTTATTGATTCCTAACTCATTTCTGTTCCTCTGGCTTTGGCATGTTAATTCTCAACGTGACAACAAATCATTTTAGAAGTGTAAACAAGACATTCTTAGGCCTCTCAAAACAGACCTGTCTCATGGTGCTCGGAGAAAAGCTAAAGTCCTTAGGCTGAGCCCTAAGGCCTGATGTGATCTGCTCTGCGTGCTACTTCTCCGACCTCATTTTCTATCCCTTTTCCCCTCCTCGCACTTTCTGCTCTGCCCGCGGTCCTCCAGAGGGTTCCTCAGCCCCTGCAGGCATGTCCCCCTGCCTTAGGACCTTCAAACGTGTTCCCTCTGCCACAGAAGTTTTTTTTTCCTTGGATGTCGACATCCTCAATCCCCCGCCACCCCCCCCAAGTCACCTTTATGGTGACGCTTCTCCTCACTCTAAATTTGTCGCTTTCACCATATAAACACACACCTGATTCTCTACCTGCTAGATTTTCTCCATAGCACATATCAACATATCACTTTCTGTTGTATAGTTTTCTGATAACTATTGTTGATTGTCTATCTCACACACTAAAATCTAGCTTCACAAATCTAAATGCATTTCCAGGACTTAGAATTGAGATTGGCTCATGGCGAGCGCTTGGCTCAGTAATTTTTTAAACACTCAGATGAGAGAGAGCCTCCAAATGGCTGCTTGGGGAAAAAAATGCCTGACTTTTTTTTTGTTGGGAGTTCTGTTATTTTTCTTTGTTTATGAATTCAGTTACTCCTTGGAGTTGCTGTTGTGGCTCAGCAGTTAACAAACCAGACTAGTATCCAAGAGGTTGTGGGGTCGATCCCTGGATGCCGTGAGCTGTGGTGTAGGTCGCAGATGTGGCTCAGAATCCCGAGTTGCTTATAGCTGTGGTGTAGGCCCGCAGCTGCAGCTCAGAATCCATCCCTAGCCTACGAACTTCCATATGCCATGGATGTGGCCTTAAAAAGACACACACCAAAAAAAACAAAAACCCAAAAAACCAATTCAGTTACTCCTTCATGTTTTTCTGCATGGCTCTGTGAATTATATTCATTTTACTTTTGTAATAGAATTTACCTGACTTGGGCCCTTAACTTCATTTTCTTTGTCTTCTGTGAGACTTTTAGTTATATTAACCGGGTCCAGGATATTTTGAGACATGATTATGTGTTAATTTCTTAATAAAATTTGACTGTCATTTTCCATTATATTTCCCGTTTCAGTCATAATTCCATTTACTAGCAGAATGGAACACAAATAATACAGTGTTCAGCCTTCCAGTACACAAATAGTAACAAGTTCTAAAAGGCACTTGGATGGTGGGGATACTGCCTAAGATCTTTTTCATCCTATTACACACTAACATTTGAAAACCTACTAGGTACTTGGTTAGATTTTGGAAATCCACGGAGGTGAGCATGCCCAGCCTCCAGAAGCCCACATTTTACGAGGGGTGTGAAATAGGTAAACCATTAGTAAATAATGTGCTATGTGGAACTGCCGGGTACCATGGGGTCCCTACAACGTTTTGCCTCAGTGAGGAGAAGGTCGGCACAAGCTTTACTTGGAGATGCCCTCAAAGCTATTGGTTGAGGAATAAGCAGGACTTTTCCAGGAGGACAGAGCAGCGAAGAACAGAAAGGAGTAAGAGTAAAGATGCGAGAGGAAAGCAAGGACTAACAGGAGTTCCTGTCGTGGTTCAGCAGTAACGACCAGCCTCCATGAGGACGAGGGTTCGATCCAGCATTGCTGTGGCTGTGGTGTAGGCCAGCATACAGCTCCTAGTAGACCCCTAGCCTGGAAACTGCCATATGCTGCACGTGCAGCCCTAAAAGAAAAATTAAAAAAGGGACGAACCGATGTCTGCCATGTTGACACAGTGTGCTGGTAATGTCTGGTAATCTCGTCTGAGAAATCCTTGTGCGCATCCTATGATGTAAGTATTCACGGTCCCATTTTGTAGATGAGGAAACGGGCCTAGAGAGATCAGCTTAGGGTCGCAGATTTGGTAAATGTTGAGTTGAAACTGGAGCCTCCAGGCCTGATTAAGTTTGAAGCCCAGGGAGTGTAGATGTCAGAGGTGAAAGCTTGGAAGATGGGGCAGTTCCTGCCGCTTCACGGATGAAAAGCATGAAGGCTTCAGAAAGAGGTGCAGATGTAGAACCGTAAGGGCAGAGAGGAGCGGGATGGTATGAACTGAGGGCGAAGATGATGATGATCAGCTGATTGGAAAACACAGCCGACACCAGAAACCATAATACTGTAATGGTGCTGTTTAGAGTGGGCGTCTCCAGCCAGCTTTCACAGTCTCGGCAGAGGACTTGCTGTGGTACCTCTCCAAACAATTAGAAACCAATCAATGATTTCATTGGGAATTTACTGTTGGTTGGTTTCTGCAGTGCTAGTATGCATATGCTTGGACATTTTATTTAATTTATTGATTTATTTTTTGTCTTTTTGCCTCTTCTAGGGCCGCTCCCTTAGCACAGGGAGGTTCCCAGGCTAGGGGTCGAATCAGAGCTGTAGCCGCTGGCCTACACCAGAGCCACAGCTACTCAGGATCCGAGTCGCGTCTGCAACCTACACCACAGGTCACGGCAATGCCTGATCCTTAACCCACTGAGCAAGGCCGGGGATCGAACCCACAACCTCATGGTTCCTAGTCAGATTTGTTAACCACTGCGCCACAACGGGAACTCCTGCTTGGATATTTTAAAATCTAAAATATTCATGAGAGAATGCAGGGAAGACTGCTTTTTGGCATTTTTGATAAATCTGAAGTCAGGAATTTTAAAAACTTAAGGCCATTGGTCAGTCATTTTTTTTTGAACACATAAATTTGTTATATGCATACATCTCATCTTTGTTTTCCATGGTGATTTTGGTGAGATTGTTAAAAAATGAATTTCCAAGTTGGGTGAAAATAGAATTTTTCTGTTTTCTTTATGTAGACCGCTTTGCCCAGATAGTGGTCTGGACCAGTTGTAGAATAATTAGTTGGTATAATTTTTAACTGATTTGTAACAGATTTAGTTTTTAGGTAGACATGTGCATATTTTTATAGAAAGATCAACTTGTTCTAAGTATGTGCTAGCATAATTTTTTAAAAATTCAATGAATTTTATTATATTTGTGGTTGTACAACCATCATCACAAGCTGATTTTAGAACATTTTCATCCCAAACCCCCAGTCCACTTCCCCCCACACACACAACCTGTCTCCTTTGGTAACCAGAGTCTGTGAGTCTGTTCCTGTTCTGCAAATAAGTTCATTTTATCCTTTTTTTTTAGATTCCTATTTAAGTGATAGAATATGATGTTTATGCCTCACTCTCTAACTTTGCTTAGCATGGTAATTTCAGGTCCATCCATGTTGCTGCAAATGCCATTGTTGCATTCTTTTCTATGGTTGAGTAATATTCCATTGCATATATGTACCATATTTTCTTTATCCACTCCTCTGTCAGTGGACATTTAGGCTGCTTCCAGGTCGTGGCTGTTGTATATAGTGCTGCAGTGAACATTGGGATACATGCATCTTTTCAAGCCGTGGTTTTCTTCAGATAGATGCCCAGGAGTGGGATTGTGCTAGCATAATTTTATATATTAAAAAAAAATGTATCTAAGAATATATTTACATCTTCTGCCAGCCTAGAAAATGTTAGCTACTTTTCTAACCCATCTGAATCTTCAAAGAAAAATGTTTTAAAACTAAAACGTGCTGAAGGCAGCCTTGTGGATATTTAAAATGACAGCAACAACAAAACACATCTTACATGGCCTCCACATTTACCATCTACTGGCTTCCACATGTACATGGCACCTTTGGCCATTTCCACTTAGGCCAGAGTACAGGTGTATGCATATCTCTATTAAATTCATACTGCCTATATTCTTTTTTGTGTGTGTGTGTCTTTTTGTCTTTTTGCCATTTCTTGGGCTGCTCCCATGGCATATGGAGGTTCCCAGGCTAGGGGTCGAATCAGAGCCGTACTGCCTGCCTACACCAGAGCCACAGCAACTTGGGATCTGAGCCGCATCTGCAACCTACACCACAGCTCACGGCAACGCGAGATCCTTAACCCACTGAACGAGGCCAGGGATTGAACCCGCAACCTCATGGTTCCTAGTTGGATTCATTAACCACTGAGCCACGATGGGAACTCCATACTGCCTATATTCTTTTATTTTCAGCACATGTTCTAATTTTCCTAAGTCAAAGATGGAGCAACTTCTCTCTAGTTTTTGTAAAATCACAGTCCTAACGTGCTGTCAGTCTAATTGTATAAGCAATTAGAGACGTTTAACCTGGTTATTGCCTAGTTGGTAGAAAATGACAGTACTTGTGGTACTAACACTATGCCTCATTCTCCATTTTGCTTTTAAATTGTCTTTTCAATGTCATTTCTGTTCTGTTACTGGCAATTTAGTTTTAAAGCATCATTGTTTAAAAAACATTCAAAATAAAAATTGAAGCACATCATTGTGCTTGACACTAGATCAAATATGGTGTGGCGTATATAAAAGAAATAAAATAGATCCTGTTAGCCTGAGGGTACAATACTGAAGTTTAAGTAAATGTGAAATAGCATAGTGATAAAGCATATGTCAAGTTTTTTTTCCACAGTAGTAAAATAGAGAAGGTATTGATGGAATTCTCCGATGTTTACACAGTTAGGCTAAATGAACCATGGGCTATATTTTTTTAAGCCCCAGAATGCTTAGATGTTATTTTACTTGAAAAAAATTAAGGTCAGATAAAGATACAGTCGAGAGTTCTGTGTCAGCTATTTCCTCACATTTCAGATGGACTCTCCTGTGCTTCTTGTTTTCTGTATTTGCAATTAGATATTCTCTTTTCTGTTTAGGTCATTCACATATATGGAGGGTTGGGGGAATTTATTGTTTTAGAGATCTCAAATGTGTTTCTGGAAAAAAAAAATACCAGTGACTTTTTAGTGAATGAAAAAACTGTTAGGGAATAGATAAATGTTTTTTTCCCCTAGGGAACAAATAATATTCTGAGCCAATTAAGGTTAAGGTCTAACTGAATTGCTTATATCTAACAATCTCAGTATTTCTAGAAAACTTTATGGGGAGGACCTTTATCTTTATTCTTATTTCCGAATACAAAATTTAGTAGTGTAGGACGTATAATTTTTTTAAAACTTCAAGGTGAATTCAATTTCCAAATGAGATATTTTTGTTTTCAATTGTTTATACTCCAAAAGTATGAACTATTTTAATATTAATTGAAAATACGATTAAAGAGAAATCAGATACAACCTCCCCTTCCAATAAGGAATTTTAATTCCAATAAGAAATGAGTTAAATACTTTGTCCATTCGGTCATTTATTAAACATTCTTACTTGCTTCACAGAGCTACCTAATTTGGGTTTGTTCTTGTTGTTTTTAAAGGTTGCAGGGGTTTTTGTGTTTTTCTATAAAGTCAGTCTTTTTGCTTTTTTAGGGCCTCACCCACAGCATATGGAGGTTCCCAGGCTAGGGGTCCAATCAGAGCTGCAACTGCCAGCCTACACCACAGCAATGCCAGATGTGAGCCTCGTCTGCGACCTACACCACAGCTCACAGCAACACCAGATCCTTAAGCCACTGAGGGAGGCCAGGGATCGAACCCGCAACCTCATGGTTCCTTGTCAGTTTTGTTTTCACTGCACCATGATGGGGGAACTCCTATGAAGTTAGTCTTTAGAAATAAAGATTAATTCCAGCATTGGCATTATTTTTTTAATATTGAAAAAATTTTTCTTATAGGTGATCTACAATGTTCTGTCAACTTCTGTTGAGCATTATTTTTCTTACTGTGCTGTTGTTGACTGAATGAGAAATGAAATATGTATGGTAGATCTTGGGATATGCTGTAGGAGCTCAGAGTAAATGAACCACCCTTTTTGATTTCAGCGAGCATTTATTTATTTATTTACGGAGGCTCTCATTTTGGGGCTTGTGAACTGAAGGGCTTCAGAGAAACCCATGGATTCCCTCAAATTATGTAAAAAAAAAATGTGTATATATTGGTGCTTTTCTGGGGTGG
This sequence comes from Sus scrofa, assembly GCF_054392235.1. NCBI lineage: Eukaryota > Metazoa > Chordata > Mammalia > Artiodactyla > Suidae > Sus > Sus scrofa. The sequence goes on along the minus strand of NC_139393.1, from coordinate 24,517,598 downwards.
TGATCCCTAGAGTTTATCAGATTTTCTTGAAGGCTCTTAATGTCTGGAAAACTTAGGAAATAGAAACAGCTCACCATGCGTTAGTGCAATAAATAGGGTAAAGGTAAAAATGAAGATCTTTGGGAGAACAGCATAAACACGGGAAACTAACCAGGTTCAGTGTCGTATAGAGGACCCATATGGTAGGTCTTTGCCTTGTTGCATGCTGCATCTCAGCCTCTAATGTGTATAGTGATTGATGTATAGTAATGTTGCATGGGGTCCTGGTAATAGTGGTTGTTTTTTTGTTTTTTCCCCTAGAGATTATCACACTAGGCAAAGTTAAGTCAGAAAGAGAACAACACATGCCATATGATATCACTTATGTGTGGAATCTAAAATAGGACCCAAATGAATTTATCTACAAAACAGAAACAGACTCACAGACATAGAGAACAGACTTGTGGCTGCCAAGGGGGAGGGGATGGAGGAGGGTTGGATTGGGAGTTGGGATCAACAGGTGCAAACGATTGTATATGGGAAGGATAAACAACAAAATCTGTGCATCGCACAGGAAACCATGTTCAGTATCGTGTAATAAGCCGTAATGGATAAGACCAAAAAATTGGATGGTATTTTTGAAGATAGTTCAATAAAGGGACTATTTGCAGAGCTGTGGTCATGCTTTAAGGTAACCAAAAAGGGATGATGAGTCACTCAGGGGCTGGCAGCAGTGGGAAACTGTCATCCACCGAGGCAAGATGCAAGGGGATGGGAACTGTGCTCCAGAACCCGGTGAGGGTCATAGGGGTGGGAGAGGAGCCGCCCTCTCCACAAGAGCTGTGGCCACAGAGGAAACATGGAAGAGAATAAATTGTACCATTATTTCTCTCTCCTTCTGTTCTTTGCTTTTCTGCCGTTGCTTCCTCTTGGGAAAAACAGTCTCAGGTGTGCAGTCTGTCAACACCGCTTGGCCAGCTAAGAATGGGCCTTGGGCTTGGACCCCTCCTTCTTACTAAGAGATGAGGAGCTCACAAAGCCTTGGGGTTTGTGGGCTTATCTTTCCTTATTTCAGGTTTGCTCTCGGTATTTCAGAATTCCAGGGATAGTATGGGGTAAAGAGGGAAGTGCTTGTGGGCTAGTTTCTCTTTGTCAACTGGCTGGCATCCACTAGCCATGAGAGACTGGTGCACACAACTGGCTTTGCTCTTACTCTGTCCCTTCTATGTAAGTAAAGTGTTGTTCTGTCGAGTGCTTGACTGCTGTGATTTCCTCGGCAACTTTGATAGCAAGACATAATGGGCAGAACTGTTAACAGTTCTCCCCTGGGGTTGGTAACCAGTGCATGGTGTTGGGTTCAACACTTCCTCTCATTAGCAACCAGAAACCCGAAGCACATGAGGATTGGATAATGTGGTCTTTGGAGAGGTGGGGAGGCAGAGGTACAGAGCCAGGCAGAGAAGGGTGGAAAATGAATCTGGGGGGACAAGTAGAGAATAATCATTAGAATGTTCAATACTTAGTTGTTGAAGTAAATTGAATTTTTAATAGTGAAACATAGTTGAGCCTTAGATATTGTTAAAGTGAAAATGGGCAAATGCCTAATGGTTTCATGTTTCTGACATAAATACTTTGACATGAAAATCTTTTTAGAACAGAAATGGACTCGCAGATAAAACAGACCTGTGGTTGCCAAAGGGAAGGGGGAAGGAGTGGGATGAACTGGGAGTTTGGGGTTGGTGGACGTAAACTATTTCATTTAGAGTGATGAGCAATGAGGTCCTGCTGTACAGCACAGGGAACTATATGCAGTTTCCTGGGATAGATCACAGTGGAAGAGAAGAAAGGGAATCTTTATATATGTATGACTGGGTCACTTTGCTGTGCAGTAGAAATAGGCACAGCATTGTAAATCAACTATGCTTTAATAAAAAATTTAGAGTACAAAAAAATCTTTACAATAATGTAACTGTCTCTTTCATGTATATTTGAATTGTCTGAATAGTAAAAATTAAAAAAAGAACAGTGAAAATGATGTGATAACTACTAATGTATGAAAATGTGAAAGTAAAATAACTGTTCAAGAGTTTATATTTTCAAATACACATTTCTGAAAAAGTGAACGTTTGGATTATCTAGAGGAGACCAGTTCGTTTTCTGGGGCCTACCTCGAAAACAACTTTGAGTCTTCTTTTATCAGACTTAAGAGTTTGTGCAGCACTGTGATAGAAGGATGCTGCTTTTATATTGCTTACACTCATTAATAGCTGTCGTTAGTGATCATCCTGAAAGTGGGTCCGTTTACTGCCTGTTGACTCTGTGCCAAGCCTTTACATATGTTACTACGTATTATCCTCACAATAACCCTAGAAATGCAGATAGTGTTGCTCGGTGTTTGATGCATCAGTGGACAGAACAAATTACACAAAGGCCAGAGATCTTTATATGCTAGTAGTAATATTTCTGCAGCATTTTGGTTTTGCCGTTATTTTTAGTATTCTCTAGGTACCCTTAGAGTTGAGCACTTTTTCACGTTTATTAGCCATTTAGATTTTTTTTCTGTGAAGTCCCTGAACTACTTTTTGGTCCATTTTCTATTAGATTGTCTGTCTGCTTCTGATGAATGTGGAAGGATTCTCCACGTTTGGGGGTATGTGCTTATTGTCTGCTGTGTGCTGCCAGTGACTTCTCCCATTCTGTGGCTCGGATCTGGTGTTCCCATGGCTGTGGTATGGGCCAGCAGGTGCAGCTGTGATTTGACCGTCTAGCCCCAGGGACTTCTGTATGGCGCAGGTGTGGATGTAAAAAAGAAAAAAAAATAAGTTTTGATTAGGCTGCTATTTTCTGAAAACCAAAAATAATCGTAGTATCTATCTTAGGAAGTCAGAATTTTATTTTTGTCTCATGTAAGTAGAGGAAGTCCAGGGTGCTGGCAGCTCTGTGATCTTTCAGGATGCAGTCTTCATCTCTTTCTTCTTCCTTCTTTATCCACCTGGCAGCTCCAGAATAACATCTACATTGCAGGAAAGAGGACTAGAAAAGACCCCCCCATCCACTGAAGGATTTTTTTTAGAAGCTGCACACACCACTCTGCTTATACCCTATAAGCAAACACTTAGTAAATGTAGCCCTACCTAAGTCAACCAGAGGCTTGGAAACACACATCTGGCTAAAAATAGGAGTTTTTGATCCAGTAGAAGAAAGGGAGAAAGAATCTTGGGGGCAGCCATTGATCTTTACTACATAAAACCTTTTTCTGTTGTGACTTAAGTATTTTCCCAAGGTAATTACAGAGAAAAGCATAAAATAATACGGAGTATGTAACCAATTTAAAATTTATCAGGTTGCACTCATAACTTTAGATTCTGAATTGTTATTTTTAAACTTCTACATTCCAGGAAGGTAGAAATAAAGTAGCTCTTAAGTTATTCATCACTTTTGCTAATTTTTGGCAGTTTGACTTCTTTTCTAAACATAGATACAGTGTTCTATCAGATTTTTAAAATATAGCATCACATACATAAAGGCAGAGGAAATATTCACCTTTTATCTTTTATAGAGGAGAAATGCAGTTAAACCCACTGTTAAAAATAGTCTATAAAAAATGTTTTAGCAGTAGGTAACAAAAGCTCTTGGTTAGAAGGAATTCAGGCATATGGAAATTAAATGAAATCCAGAATTATTTTAGTTCACTGAAAATTAGCTGATATAAGTGTTCAGCAGATTTAATCCCATAGACACTGCCGATTTTTTAAAATTCTACACAGCAGAGCTTAAGGAAAATGTAGTATTTAACATAATTATCCTCATTATTTAAAATGATTTACTTAAGTATCCCAGTGTATAACACTATAAGTGATAATCATTTTTTCCTCCACAGGCAAGAAGTTTGATAGCTGTAGGGCTGGGTATTGCAGCTCTTGGATTTGCAGGTAAGATACATAAAGGATACGTATCAATAAATGTTGCAGGAGAAATACTTCCAAGTAGATTCCGAAGTGATTCATGAGTACCGTTAGTATTCTGAGGCTTTGGTTTTTAAGATATACGTTCCCATTTTCCACAACATTTATAGTCGGTGAACATTTATTTCTCTGTGCAGCGAGATCTAGATGAACTTTGTAGTGAAGGAAATTAACGATACAAAAGCGAGGAAAACCAGCCCCAATGATAGTTGGTCTTCGTGACATTTTTTTAGTTTGATCTATGGTGTACTATTAAAACATAGAATCTTTAATACGAAGCAATGTAAGTGATGTGGAGCTCTTTTATTCTCCCGTATTTTTTTTTCTTGCAGATAAGAGTACACATTTTCTGAGCTGTCAGTTCTTTCTGATGAGCATAGTTGCCTATAGTGTATTGATTACTTCATTTTTAATACATTGGTGTAATTTCCTTAACAAATTTAGGAGAATTTCTTTTATTACCCAAATCACCTTTTTATAAAGAACAGTTATAAAGATTTAAAGTATAATTGCTATCTCTTCATCATTAATTTATAGTTTTAAATTGCATAGCTAGTCTCTAATTAAATATTAGAGAGCATTTTCTTGTTGGTAAAGTATTTCCATTTTTCATTTAGCATTTGTGTCTCTTAAGTTCCATGAATTTAAAACAAACAAAGAAAAAGTTCCATGAATTTGATCTTATTAATTAGATCTTCTTTTAGGTGGAGCTACATTGTGGTAATGTGGCCTTTAGGAAGATCCAAGAGAAAAATGAGATAGGAAGGATTTTATTTTGTTTCGTATGGTATTTAATTCCACACAACTCTCATGTATTTTTATTTTTAACTTTTTTTGTCTTTTGTCGTTTTAGGGCTGCACCTATGGCATATGGAGGTTCCCAGGCTAGGGGTCTATTTGGAGCTGTTGCTGCCAGCCTACACGACAGCCACAGCAAAGCCAGATGGGAGCCGTGTCTGCGACTTAACACCACAGCTCAAGGCAACGCCAGATCCTCAACCCACTGAGAGAGGCCAGGGATCGTCGAACCCGCAACCTCTTGGTTCTTAGTCGGATTCGTTTCCACTGCGCCACAACGGGAACTCCCACACAACTCTCATTTAAAGCACCCTACCAATAAAAAGGAACGTCAGCGGTTCAGATTCTCTTGGTGCTCATACCGCTGGGTCTTCTGTCTCATGATATAACTATGGTTGACTGCTTTCTGAACTTTGAAGAGTATCATGTCTGAAAAGGAATTCTGACAAACTTGCCTATAAACACAAAACAATTTTCGTATTAATTGCTGTAGGAGAATGGGCATAGTTATTTCAAATTCAAATGTAGAGTTTTTATTTGAAATTAGGGAAAGATGCACTTTTGCCAAGGTTGTCTTTCTAAAATGAGAATTGGCCCATGTATTCTGTATATACTACACTATTGCCAAATTCACTTCACTAACTAGAATACTAAATAACAGGTAGATGTCTTTCAGGGTCGTATACACCTGGATAATAGAATTTCGGAGAAGAACCCCTATACTGTTGGAAGTAGGTCTTCTCCTGTAGGATTAACATAAATGTCCACATGTCACGACTTGAAGCCTTTAACTGCTTTTTTATATAGAGACTGACTGGTTTTTAAGGCGTTTTGAGATAAAATATTTAAAAGCTCTGATTTATACTATTGTAGAATCAAATCGAAGTTGATGTCCATATAGAGATTTAGATGAGTTAGGATTTCAGCTTCATTTAATTTTACTTTAATTTCTCCTGACGTCCAGAGCTTTTTATCTCCTCCTTAGATTGGCTACTTCATGTCTTCCTATTTGTAGCATCCTGAGTTTTTTTGTTTGTTTGTTTTTTGGTTTTTAGGGCTGCGCCTGTGGCATATGGAGGGTCCCAGGCTAGGGATCTAATTGAAGCTACAGCTGCAGGCCTACGCCACAGCAACTCAAGATCCAAGCCGCATCTGCGACCTACACCACAGCTCACTGAGTGAGGCCAGGGATTGAACCTGCAACCTCGTAGTTCCTACTCGGATTCGTTTCCGCTGTGCCACAACAGGACCTCCTAGACAGGAAACTTCTTATAAAAGATCTATGTAGTTGAACTTTCCCAGTAGCAATCTTGATTTACAAATCATGTTATGGTTGGAAATTGAGTTGAAGGGCAGAGGTTTTCGAAGTTCACTGGTTTTCTAGCAAAGCTCTGGGAAAAGAGAGACTAGTGTTAGTAGACATGTTCTGATTAGGTGCAAAAGGTAAATAAGCCAGATAATATTTTATCTTTGCCCTGAAAACAGTGTAGGACTTGTGTTGTCATTGATACTTAGTTGTCCAGACTCGGGAGTTTTGATTTTTAGGATGCCAAAGAAAGGAAAGCACTAAAATAAGTTTTTAGGAGTGTAGTCATTCTCAGAAATTAAGAGTAAACATTCTTTGTAAATATTACCTACATAACTGCCTCTTTTTTTTTTTTTTTTTTAATGCCCTTTTAGGGTCACACCTGCAGCATATGGCAGTTCCCAGGCTGGGGCTCAAATCAGAGCTGCAGCTGCCAGCCTACGCCACAGCCACGCAGGATCCAGTCCTCATCTGTGATCTACACCACAGCTCGTGGCAATGCTGGATCCCCGACCCACTGAGCGAGGCCAGGGATCGAACCCGCATCCTCATGGATACTTGTCAGATTATTTCTGCTGCGCCATGATGGAAACTCCCCATAATTGCTTTTTTACTTTAGCAATATCTCGATTAAAATCACTCTTCTGTGTACAGATCATATACATGACTTGTTTCCTGTATAGTTCAACGTGATTATCATTGTGAAAAGCAGTATAATTATTTTAGATTCATAAGTGACTTTATATGTAAAGGGACTTTAAAAGAGCACTAGACTGTTATTTTGTGGGTGTGTGACCTGTAACATCATATAAATGTAAGATTTTTTATACATAAAGGTTGAAATTTTCTTATTTTATAATTATGAACTAGAACAGAATAAATTCAATAGCCATGATAATTATATTAAAATGAAATCTGTCCTCCATTTAAATTGTATTAAAATGAAACCCGTCTTCCATTTAATGAACTAGAAATTTGGAAAAAATATATCTTTCTGGTAGGTTGTTGAGGGAGTTCTCTTGTGGCACAGTGGGTTAAGGATTGGATGTGGTCACTGCAGAGGTTTTGGTCACTGCAGAGGTTTCGGTCACTGCTGGGGTGTGGGTTTGATCTCTAGCCCAGGGACTGCCTCTTGCTGTGGGCATGGCCAACAAAAAAGATGAAATAGTTACTGAAAAAACATAGAACGTAAACTATGAATAAATACTATAGTGAGCACCTTGTGGGTATTGCCTTTCATTATAAAAATATATTTGATGTTATTTCTGTTATTACTTAGGTCGCTATGCATTTCAGATCTGGAAACCTCTAGGACAAGTAATCACAGAAACCGCAAAGAAGATTTCAGCTCCTGTAAGTGAAAGAAGGCTTTCGTTAGAAAGCTAAGCTCATTTTGATTTTTATTTGTATGCTGTCGCTGATAGTAATTCAGAAAAATGTTTTGGATTTTCCAGTGTATATGTTATTGGTGAGTTTATCTACTTCACAGATTTTAATTTCTTTTAAGTTCCTCGGTCACGTTGTTTTATATCTAACCATAGTCCCCCCCCCCTTTTTTTTTTTTTTTTGTGCTGTTTAGAGCCACATCTGCAGCATATGGAAGTTCCCAGGGGTCAGATCAGAGCTGCAGCTTTTGGCCACAGCCACAGCAACTCGGGATCCGAGCCGTATCTGCAATCTACACCGCAGCAACACTGGATCCTTAACCCACTGAGCAAGGCCAGGGGTTGAACCCACATCCTCGTGGATCCTAGTTGGATTTGTTAACCACTGAGCCGTGAAGGGAACTCCTATGTCTAACCATATTCCTAATTTTGACTTCTAATTATTACATTCATTTTAGTAGTATTGTGTCAATTTTGAGGTAATTTATTTTCCTTGTTTCGTTAATATTCATTTGGGAATTGTCCTATACCAGGCATAGCTGGTGAACAAAACAGACATGGTCCCTGGCCTGATGGAGCTTACCCGAGAGTTTATTTCATCTTGACATTTGAAACTAGTCCTCTTGCATCAACATCTGGCTATCTCAAACATAAGATTATAAGATTCCAACCTTGAAATCCTGTAGGGCTCATACATTCATCTACCAGCGTTACAGCTGCCCTGTCTGCTGAGCTGAATATAAGCGAAGAATGAATGATAGTAGGTGTCTAAGAAGCTAGAGTGTGGTGAACTGTGGTTTGTGACCACTGGAGACCAGGCAGAGAAAACTCACTGAAGCAGTGCAACATAAACATTGATTTCTGGGAAGCAGAAGGTCTGGGATAGATCAGCTTGGCTTGCAGCAGTTTGAGAATGAATGGCTTGTTTTAGTGAAGGGATTACAGGCTTGTGAGGCTTAGTTAGTAATGAGCAATGACCACACTTTCAAAGGATGACATGCTGACAGACAATTAAACTCAGGGTCAAAAGAACTGCAAGTGATTTTGTAGACCTATAAATGTCTGTTTGTGATTAGAAGGAGCATGTGTTTATTTTCTGTTTCCCTGTTTTTTGTTTTTGTGTTTTGGGGGCCACACCCACAGCATGTGGAGGTTCCCAGGCTCAGGATCAAATTGGAGCTGTAGCTGCCAGCCTACACCACAGCTACAGCAATGCCAGATCCAAACCACATCTGCCAGCTACACTACAGCTCGCGGCAACACCGGATCTTTTAACCGCCTGTGCAAGGACAGGGATTGAACCCATATCTTCCTGAATGCTAGTCAGGTTCAGTATCTCTTAGCCACAACAGGAACTCCTCTGTTTTCTTATTTGTATTTTCTTTGGCTAAAGTATTAATAGATACAGAGCATGCATTCATTAAATGTTCATTAAGTACCTACTACGTGTCAGACGTTATTGTGGGGAGTGGGATGTAGTCATGAACCAAAGACACCACCCTCAGGAGCTTACATTTTAGTGGAAACAATGAACACATACGTAAGGTACATAATACGTAGAAGTGATGAATGTAAAAGTTTCGTTAGCTTTAGAAAATGAGGTCAGGGTAAGGGTTGGCTTCAGCAGCAGCAGAGAGGAATCTGTATCAGATGGGTCAAGGACGGTGGCTCTGAGAAGGGGAGGGAGCAGGCCATGTGACTGTCTGAAGGAAGGGCTTTCTGGGCAGTGGAGCACTGCAGAAGTTCCAGGGTGGAAATGAGTTTAACAGCAAGCGCAACTCCAGTGGAACATGAGGAAGGAATAGTAGTTTGGGCCCAGATTAGTTACGTAGGGCCAAATAGACGATGATAAAGACTGCAGATGTTATTTTAAGTTTGATGGTAAGCCTTGGGAAGGTGTTACGCGTGGGGGCAGTGATTTTCATTTTAGATGATCCCTCTGCCTGTGCTTAGTGTATGGACTAGAATGAACCAGAGGAGCAGCCATGAAACCTGTTAGGATATTGAGATGGTCCAGGATGATGGTGGCTTGAAATAGAGTTAGAGGAGTGGAGATGGTGACACAGTAGTTTAAATGAATGTCATTGGTGTCTTTCCGTATGTTTACAAATGGAGAGAATTTCAGAAATCTTTGCTCTCCTGTGGCGGTGATCTTTGGTATGTTTATAAATAGAAGAGTCACATTTTGTAGAACTACGTTATTTAGCATTCTAAAGGAAAAGAGAACAAGCACGTGAGAAAAACTGCGCTGCTCTGTGGAGGCTCAGCAATAAAGTCGAGTGGTTTAAGAGGTTGTCATGGGTGTCCTGAACCCGGCCCCTGCATTTCTGAAGGAGAGGAAAATGATGCATGCCTCCTCCCCCTCCTCTTCGCGGGCTTCAGGTTAATACAAGTGGCTTTTGATAAATCCAGTCCCTTTCCCACAAAGTATTACGCTTGCAGTTTCCAGTGAAAACATCTTAGAATATCTTTATCATCATCATCATAACTATACTTCAGTAAAGATAAGAGTTGTGTTTTGGGGGTTTTTTGTCTTTTTTTTTTTTTTTTTTTTTTTTTTTTTAGGACCGCACCCGCAGCATATGGAGATTCCCAGGCTAGGGGTCAGATTGGAGCTGTAGCTGCCAGACTACAGCACAGCCACAGCAACGCAGGATCCAAGCAGTGTCTGCAACCTACACCACAGCTCACGGCAATGCCAGATCCTAAACCCACTGAGCAAGGCCAGGGATCTGCGGCCTCATGAGTGCTAGGCAGATTCATTTCTGCTGAGCCCCTGCAGGAACTCCAAGATAAGAGTTTTTAAAATAATTCTTTAAATATTAATTGTTCCAGGGAAATAGAGGAATGAAATATACACATACTAATGATTCCAAAAAGTCAAATTCACAAAGCACAGCGTTTACAGTGTTTCGATCTTGTGCGTATGTTCATTATTGAACTAAAGAGAGTTACCGACAAATAGGAACTGTGGTTGTGTATAAATCCCTGTCACTCAGAATATTCGAGGCTCAAGTTCCTTTGGGTTCTCTTTTCATTTTTTCCTAAACTTCATGCGCCTCCTCTATACTTTGAACATCATCTTGTTCTTAACTTTCCTCCTTTTCTCTCACTTTTCCCCTCCCATTTTGTTGGAGTATTGCCTAGAATAATTTCTTTCATATGGAATGCATGGATGGTAAATGTTTTAAATTCTCTGTTAAATAAACTCTCATGTTGTGGCTCAGTGGTAACGAACCCAACTCGTGTCCATGAGGATGGAGGTTCGATCCCTGGCCTCTGTTAGTGGATTAAGGAACCAGTGTTGCTGTGAGCTGTGGTGTAGGTCACAGACAGGGCTGGATTCTAAGTTGCTATGGCTGTGGCGTAGGCTGATAGCTGCAGCTCCAGTTCGATCCCTAGCCTGGGAGCTTACATAGCCCTGGATGCAGCCCTAAAAAGTGAAGAAAAGAAAATGTCTCCTTTGCTCTGTTACATTTAACTTGTGGTTCCTTGGAATCTGGTGGCGCCAGTGTTAGAGGAGTACAACAGAAGTCTCTCTCAGGCTGAACTTCCGTGCCCTCATTTGTGCTTTCCTGCATATTCTCAGCCACATTTTTTGGTACTCAGACTCAGCCAGCGTTTCTGGTGTTTTTTATTCCTCTGTACATGGCATGCTTTGGTTTTTCTTGTGTTGTTTGTGCTTTGAGTTTTTAGTGTTGGATGATTTTTTTGTTTGTGTGCTTCTTGTTTAGCTCTGGAAACTTTGGGGGTGTTCTCTTTATTACTGATTTTCTGAAATTTCACAGGGATTTTTACCCTTGACTTAATGTGAAAATTGTCTGTCATTTGTCCTGTAATACTCTACTATGTTATTTCTTTAATTATTTCCTCTTTCCAATGTCTCTCTCCTCTGCTCTTGAAACTCTGATAAGAGAGATGTTAAATCTGAACATTTTATCTTATTTTCTTTCTCTTAATCATTTTGTTCTACTTCCCACAGTATTTCCAGAGGTTATTTTGCAGATCACTAGGTTGGCCTTCAGCAATGGCCCTTCTGTTGTTCAGCCCCTCCACTACATTTTTTTACATAAGCACTTTTTTAATATCAAAGAATTATTCTTGATCCTTTTTCATACAACTTATTCTTTTATGGATGTTATCCTAATATCTCTAAAGACACTAATTCAGATTTTGTCAGGTTCTCTTACATTTCTTGATTTATCTCCTTCCTTTCGAGCCTGCTGTTGTTTGTTCATCTTGGTTCTATTTTTTTCCCTCCATAATATTGTTTTTTTTCCAAATGTCTAAAGATCCTTGGTTGTTGATGTATGTTGAGGAGGACTCCGCTGAGTAATGAAAGTGGACTTTCTCATCAGTTTGGTAGGCTTGCTTCATTCAGCAGTTTAATTGAGTGAGAGGATCAACATGGTTTGTGAGTATGTAGGTGGGTTTAATCAACAGTCATGTCCCTTCCAAAGCAAGGAGCCCAGAGGCAGTCTTGGGATTTGCAGAACCCAAGGGTGGTTGAGTACTATGTATATTTTACTCCTTGGCATAACTGTCCGCCTCTTCAGCCCTCAGCATTCTGAAATGTGATCTCCTGGTACTCCTCTTTGCTTCTCTTGGGACCTACCACTCACAATAAGATGCACCCCAGGCATTTCACTTGCTTATTAGCCTGAGGGCTGAAGTGACAGGGGGCTGAACCTTACCTTCTGTACTAATGGAATTGGGAATGGTCTCTCTCTGCTCTTCTGGTTTAATTAATTATCCTGATACCATGTTTTGTATTTGTTGACTCTGAACTTAGTGTGTTTTCTTCTTTCTTTCCTCTAGTGATTGGGCTGCTGCAATTTTTTGTTTGCTGTGATTTGTGATGTGCTGTGTCTTACCTGTTTTCAATCTTTCAGAATTTCTTTAAACTTTCTGGTTTGCTGCTTGTCCCATTTCTTGTTTTCTAGGTCTATTATGGATTTTTCTTTTTTAAAATACCTCTTTCTCATTTCAAAGGCACTTTGGAATTCGGAAGATTTTTATTATTCAGTCTGCTGTTTTGAGCCTGTACCCTTTCCTTGATTTTTTTTTTTTTAAAGTTTTAATGTCTATTATTGATTCAGCTAATGTATAATTAACCCTGTTCCCCCCGCCCCCCAGGGAACAATACCCAAGTTATTCATCTTCTTTTGAGACTTTTATTTTTCTATTTGCGAATTTGTCATTTTACTTGAATACAAGTTTTTAAAATTCGACTTATATTGTTTTATGGTTAAGTGAAATTCATGGAAATAATGCTAATTAAAATCATCATTCTGTGGCTCTATAAATCAAATAGCTTATTGTACATAATTGAAGCTTAGAGTTAATGGTGAGTGGCTTTCTTCCCTTAAGACTGTGGAATGATGTATTTCTCTGGTTGTCTGGAGGGCTTTTATGTTTCAAGTTATTGATTGAGTAAATTAGCTAATGAAGACTTACATTTAGCTTGGTTCTTTTCATATCTTCTTTGATAATATATAGCGATATAGTATTCTGTGTTAATTGTAGAAGGAAAATTAAATTGGTTTCTGTCGTTATATACTTTATAAATAGAATAGTACAAAATAATAATTTGTAAGATTTGGGGTGTGTTTCAAATAGCAGAATAAATTCCACTGTTTCTGTCCTTGGAAATTCCATGAGAAATATATAACCATCTTCTCTGTTTAATGACATAGTTATTCCTTATGATAGTCCCACTTTTGTGAATCTAAACATTTCTTGACCCACCAGCATTGTCAGAAAGTGGTTCTGCACTGCTTTCTATCTGTGTATCTTTATGTATGTAATACAACATTGGTATATTGTTTGTAAGCTTCAAAGGGCCTTTGAGTCAGTTATGCTCTGTTGGAGGGTGGTAACAAAGGGACAGTGTTCTGCTTGCTCATGACACAGCTACTAATTTACAGAAAAATATATTAAAAACACAGCTACTAAGTTACAGAAAAATATATTAAAATACTGTGATAACAGTTTCTTTTTAAAATTATGTAATATAAAACCTAAATTCCATACGATTTTTAGAAGGCATGATTTTCTGTAAAGTAACATGAACAATTTTGTTTTCTCTGTCTTCTTTTCTATAAAGCCCCCAAATATTAAGTGTCTGTCCTCAAAATGAGGACGTTCCTTTAGAAGGATTGTGATGATTGTCTAGGTTCAGATTGACTTACTTGTAAGCAGGTCAGTGTTTTGGGGTATGAGCCTTAACCAGGTGCTAGATTTTGTGGGGGGGGGGTGGCGGGGGCACATCTGCTGCATATGGAGGTTCCTGGGCTTGGGGTTGAATCTGAGTTGCATCTGTGACTTGCACTGCAGCTTGTGGCAACACCAGATCCTTAACCCCCTGAGCGAGGCCAGGGATCGAACCCCCATCCTCATTGACACCATGTCAGGTTCTTAACCCACTGAGCCACAACAGGAACTCCAGGTGCTAGATTTTAAGTAACCTTTACTTAGTTTTCTTCTGCACCTAGGAAGAACCGAAAGTGAAAACTTGGCTTGGATGCAATATCTGCTTTTTAGGGTTAATGAGTCTTGTGAATATGGTGGAAACGAGTTCATGAAGCATCATCAGTTTGTTTATTGTGTGGAAAAGTTGAAATTTTGGAGCTCCCTAAGGTTGATACTGATAGAAATATTAGGGAGTAAGGTATATATCTAGTAAAAAATTTTGGTCCCCTGAGAAAAACCTTGAAACTAGCTGTTGTTCCTTCATACGTGTACTCTGGTTAGATTCTTTGAGTTTTTGCTGAATGCAGCGCTCAGTTCTCAGCTCTCTTCTGACTTGACCTGTCAGAAGCACTTGACACTATTTTTCACTTCTTCACTGTTGGCACCTGCTTTTCCTCCTGCTGCACCACTGAGCCCGTGCAGTTCCTTTGCGGATTCCTCTTCATTTCTGTGCCACTAAATGTTGCCATCTCTAAGGCTCAGGCTTTGGACTTTTCTCCACTCCCTCTCTAGGTGATCTCATTTAGTCTGATGGCTTAATGCCATCTGTATACTCATGACTCCCAAATGTTATCTCCAGGTCAGACTTTTCCTCCAATGTCTATTAGATACTTAATAGACATTTGAAACTTAACATAACCAAAACCAATCTCCTGGTATCTGTTACCCACAACAAACAAATAACCACTCCTTCTCTAAGTCATTAATTGGCAATTTAGGCCAGAAACCTAGCAGTCATTTGCAGTTTAAGTTCTCTGGAAAGCAGAATGAGACAAAGATGAGCAAGCTGTTAGTTCATTAGGGAGTGCTCTTAGGATCAACAGCTCCAGAAGGCAAGAGAAGGAAAAGAAGGGAAGGATAATTGAGACTGAAGTACAACCTTAACACAGGCCTGAGGCAGCCCCCTGAGGAGCTCTGACGCTCGGGTGGCTCATTGTGCTTGTCCCAAGTTGGGGTGTGAGGCCATGAAACTCAATGGCATCACCTGGGAAGTAAATATAAGTAAGAAGTACAAGGACTGAGCTGCAGAGAACCGCAGTGTCATTCCCTAGAGACTGCCTGGGAAGGGGGCGGGAGCTCAGCCTTCTGCAGCCAAGTCAGTTGCTGGGGTTTGACAGCTGAGTGCTGTCTGCCTGCAGCAGCCCCAGTGTCTGAGGAGCAAGTGCCTCGCTTTGGAAGAAGGATCTGTGCAGCATATAACAGTGTGTACTGGAGTTCCCATCATGGCACAGTGGTTAATGAACCCAACTAGGAACCGTGAGGTTGCGGGTTTGATCCCTGGCCTCGCTCAGTGGGTTAAGGATCCGATGTTGCCGTGAGCTATGGTGTAGGTCGCAGACGTGGCTCGGATCCCGTGTGGCTGTGGCTGTGGTGTAGGCCATCGGCTACAGCTCTGATTAGACCTCTAGCCTAGGAACCTCCATATGCCATGGGTGCGGCCCTAGAAAAGACTAAAAAAAAACCGGTGTGTATTGCATCATCTTTGATTCCCTGCCTTTTCTCATAGCCCACATTCAGTCCAAGCAATTGTCATTTCTGATTCGCAATTCATCCCAAATCGGAGGGTCTCACCTCCTCCTCCATTACCACCTTGGTCCGTCCCACCACCACCTCTTAGTTAGATTCCTTATATCCTCTTAACTGGTCTCTTGCCTCCACTTTCTTAGGGTTTTGCTTTGTTTTCTGGCCACACCCGTGACATGTGGAAGTCTCAAGTCAGGGATCGCACCTGCACCACAGCAGTGGCAATGCTGGATCCTTAACCTGCTAAGGAATCAGGGAACTCCTGTACTTGTCTCTCTGTTTTCCATGCTGCAGTAATATAATCCTTTGACATTTTTTAAATTAAAGTATAGATGATTTACAATGTTAATGCCAGTTTCTGCTGTATAGCAAAGTGGCCTAGTCATACACACACACACACACACTTATGTGGTCTTCTATCATGATCCATCCAGGAGACTAGATAGAGTTCCCTGTTCTGTACAGTAGGACTGTGTTGTCTATCCATTTTAAATACAGTAGTTTGCATCAACGTAACCCCAAACTCTCAGTCCATCGCACTCCCTCGCCCTTCCCCCTTGTCAGCTAGTACCACACTGTCTTGATTCTGTTCCCTCTGTCTGTGAGTCTTGTTCTGTTTTGCAGGTAGGTTCATTTGTGCCATATTTTAGATTCGACATATAAATGATAGCATACAGTATTTGTCTCTCTTTCTGATGTACTTGGTATGGGAACCTCTAGTTGCGTCCATGTTGCTACAAATGGCATTATTGCATTGTTTGTTTAATGCTTCAGTAATATTCCGTTGTGTATATGTACACATCTTCTCAATCCATTCATCTGTTGATGGACACTTAGGTTGTTTCCTTGTCTTGGTTATTGTGAATAGTGCTGCTGTGAAGGTACAGGTGCCTGTATCTTTTGGATTATAGTTTTTTGCAGACTTATGCCCAAGAGTAGAATTGCTAGATCATGTTAGTTGTATATTTAGTTTTCTGAGGAACTGCCATGCTATTTTCCATAGTGGTTGCACCAATTTACATTCCCACCAACAGTGTAGGAGTGTTCCCTTTTCTCCATATACCTCTCTAGCATCTGTTACTTGTAGACTTAGGAATGATGGCCATTCATTGAAGTGTGAAGTGAAGTTGGTACCTCATTGTAGTTTTGATTTGCATTTCTCTAATAATTAGTGATGTTGAGCATTTTTTCATGTGCCTGTTGGCCATCTGTATGTCTTGTTTGAAGAAATGTCTTTTAGGTCTTCTGCCTATTTTTCAATTGGGTTGTTTACATATATTTTGGAGAGTAAGCCCTTGTCAGTTGCATCATTTGCAACTATTTTCTTCCATCCCGTAGGTTGTCTTCATTTTTCTCATGGTTTCTTTTGCTGTGCAAAAGCTTGCAAGTTTGATTAGGTCTCATTTGTTTATTTTTGTTTCTATTTCTATTGCCTGGGAGACTGACCTAAGATAATATTTGTACAGTTGATGTCAGAGAATGTCTTGCCTGTGTTCTCTTCTGGTAGTTTTATGGTGTCATGTCTTACGTTTAAGTCTTTACGCCTGCTTTTTTTTTTTTTTTAGAATTCTATTTATTTTTTTTTATTTTTTATTTATTTTGTTGTTGTTGTTGTTGTTGTTGTTTTTGTCTTTTTTTTTTTTTTTTTTTTTTTTTTTTGTCTTTTTGCCATTTCTTGGGCCGCTCCCGCGGCATATGGAGGTTCCCAGGCTAGGGGTCTAATCGGAGCTGTAGCTGCCAGCCTACGCCAGAGCCACAGCAACGCAGGATCCGAGCCACGTCTGCGACCTACACCACAGCTCACGGCAACGCCAGAACCTTGACCCACTGAGCAAGGGCAGGGATCGAACCCGCAACCTCATGGTTCCTAGTCGGATTCGTTAACCACTGCGCCACGACGGGAACTCCCTAAGCCTGCTTTTGAGTTTATTTTTGTGCATGGTGTGAGGGTGTGTTCTAGTTTCATTGATTCACATGCAGATGTCCAGTTTTCCAAGAACCACTTGCCAAAGAGACTGTCTTTTTCCCATTTTATATTCTTGCCTCCTTCACTGAAGATTAATTGACCATGGGTGTCTGGATTTATTTCTGGGCTCTCTATTCTATTCCATTGGTCCATTTGTCTGTTTTTGTACCAGTACCATACTGTCTTGTTTACTGTAGCTTTGCAGTATTGTCTGAAAGTCTAGGAGAGGTATTCCTCTTGCTTTTTTCCCCTCAGGATTGCTTTGGCAATTCTGGGTCTTTTATGGTTCCATATTAATTTTTGGATTATCCGTTCAAATTTCTCTGAAAAAAGGCATGGGTAATTTGATAAGCATCACATTAAATTGGTAGATTTTCTTTGGGTAGTGTGGTCATTTTAGCAATATTAATTCTTCCAATCCAGGAGCATGGGATATCTTTCCATTTCTTTGAATCCTCTTTCATTTTCTTTTTTTTCCCTTTAATTTTCTTGATTAGTGTTTTATAGTTTTCAATGTATAATAAGTTTCACCTCCTCGATCAGGTTTATTCCTAGGTATTTTTTTGGGGGGTGCAACTTTTTTTTCTTTTTTTTTTTTTTTTTGTCTTTTGTTGTTGTTGTTATTGTTGTTGTTGTTGCTATTTCTTGGGCCGCTCCCTGCGGCATATGGAGGTTCCCAGGCTAGGGGTCGAATCGGAGCTGTAGCCACCGGCCTACGCCAGAGCCACAGCAACTCGGGATCCGAGCCACGTCTGCAACCCACACCACAGCTCATGGCAACGCCGAATCGTCAACCCACTGAGCAAGGGCAGGGACCGAACCCGCAACCTCATGGTTCCTAGTCGGATTCGTTAACCACTGCGCCACGACGGGAACTCTGGGGGGTGCAATTTTAAAAAGTATTTTTTATATTCCTTTTCTAATATTTCATTGTTAGTATTCAGAAATGTAACTGATTTCTGAATATTAATCTTGTATCCTGCTACTTTGCTGAATTCATTGGGCAGTTGAAGTAGTTTTTGTGTGGAGTGCTTAGGGGTTTTCTATATGCATATAGTGATAATTTTACCTCTTCTAATTTAGATACCTTTTATTGCTTTTGTTTCTCTGATTGCTGTGGTTAGGACTTCCAATACCATGTTGAATAAAACTGGTGAGAGTGGGTATCCTTCTCTTGTTCCCGATTTTAGAGGGAAGGCTTTCAGCTTTTCTCTATTGAGAATTACATTGGCTGAGGGTTTGTCATAAATGGCTTTTATTATGTTCAGATATGTTCCTTCTATACCCACTTTGCTAAGAATTTTTTTAATCACGAATGAATGTTGGCTTTTCTCAAATACTTTTTCTCCAGCTATTGAGATGATCATGTGGGTTTTGACTTTCGTTAATGTAGTGTATTACATTGGTTTGCATCTGTTGAACTATCCTTGTGAACTTGGGATGAATCCCACTTGGTTTTGGTGTATGTTCTTTTCATGTGTTGTTGGAATCAGTTGGCTAAAATTTTGTTGAGATCTTTGCATTGATATTCATCGAAGATATTGGCCTGTAATTTTCTTTTTTGGTAATATCTTTGGTTTTTGTATGAAGGTGATGGTGGCTTCATAAAATGTCTCGGGGAGTGTTCCTTCGTCTTCAATATTTTGGCAAAGTTTAAGAAAGATTGATATTAGTTGTTCTTTATAGCCATCTGGTCCTGGACTTTTGTTTGCAGGGATTTTTTTTTTTTTTCATTACATGTTCAATTTCATTTTTAGTGATCAATCTGTTCAAATGATTTTTTTCTTTTTGATTCAGTTTTGGTGAGCTCTTTGTTTCTAGAAATTTGTTCATTTTGTCTAGATTGTCAAATTTGTTGGCATGTAGTTATTCATAGTGTTCTCTTACGGGGTTCTTTTTTTTTTTTTTGTATTTTTGCAGTATCCATTGAGACTTCTCCTTTTTCTTTTCTTATTTTATTTGGGTTCTCTCTCTCTCCTTGGTGAGTCTGGCCAGAGGTTTGTCACTTTTTGTTTACCTTTTCAAACAACCAGCTCTTGGTTATATTGACTTATTCCTGTTCTTTTATCTTCATTTTATTGACTTCCTTTCTGATTGTTACTTCCTTCTGACTTTAGGTTTTGTTTGTTGTTCTTTCTCTAATTCTTTTAGGTGGTATATTGTTTATTCGAAATTTTTCTTGTTTTTGGAGGAAGTATCGCTATGAACTTCCCTCTAAGGACTGCTTTTGCAGTATCTCATATGTTCCATGATCATTTGTCTTGAGGTTTTTTTTTTTTTTTTATTTCCCCATTAACCCACTGTTTTTTTTTAGTAGCAGGTTATTTAGTCTCATTTTTTTCTCACTTCTTTTCCTGTGGTTGATTTCTAGTTTTATGCCATTGTGGTCAGAGAAGATGCTTGAAATCATTTCTGTTCTCTTAAATTTGTTGAGGTTAGCTTTGTGTCTCAGTATGTGGTCAGTCCTGGAGAATGTTCCATGTGCATTAGAAAAGAATGTGTATTCTGGGTTTTTTTTTATGTAGTTTTCTGAAGTCTAATTGTTCTCTTGTGTCATTTAGGATCTCCGTTGCCTAATTGATTTTTCTGTCTAGAAGATCTGGCCATTGATGTGAGTGGGTTGTTAAAGTCTATTATTATTGTATCCCCATCAATTTCTCCTTTTATGTCCATTAGTATTTGTTTTAATGTATTTGGGTGCTCCTATATTAGGGGTGTATACATTGACGAGTGTAATATCCTCTTCTTGAATGGATCCTGTTATCTTTAAATACTGTCCTTGTTTATCTTTTTTCTTTTCTTTTTGTGGCTGCATCTGTGGCTTATGGAAGTTCCCTGTTTAGGAGTCTGATCAGAGCTTCAGCTGCCAGCCTACTCACATCTGAAACCTATGCCACAGCTTGCAGCAATGCTGGATCCTTAATGCACTGAGCAAGGCCAGGGATTGAACCTGTATCCTCGTGGACACTATGTAGGAATCTTAACCCTCTAAGTCACAATGGGAATTCTTGGAAACTCCTTCTTTATCTTTCTTTATGGCCTTAGTTTTAAAGTCTGTCTGATACAAGTATTGTGACTCCTGCTTTCCTGTTATTTCTATTTGCATTAAATATCTTTTTCTGTCCCCTCACTTTGAATTTATATGTCCTTTGCCTGAAGTTGGGTCTCTTGTAGGCGACATATTATTGTAGACTTTTGGTTTATCACTCTGTGTCTTCTGATTGGAGCATTTAGTCCAGTGGCATTGGCATGTATTTATTGCCATTTTAAACCTTGTTTTCCAGTTGATTTTATGTTTCTCCTTTGTTCCTTCTTTTTTTTTTTTTTTTTTCTTCTTTGGTTAGGTGACTTTATTTTTATGCTTGTGTTCTCTTCTTTTTTGTTTTTGTGAATGTATTGTTTAGTTTTGATTTGTGGTTGCTCTGCTTTCAAGTACGTTAACCCCTTCCTATATCTGCTTGCTTTTAGACTGATAGTCATATAGGCTCAAGCACATTCTTAAAAAAAAGTCTAGATTTTCTTACTCTTCCTTCCCCACATTTTAAGATTTTGATGTCCTTTTGAACATATTCGTGTTTATCCTTTTGCTCTTCTTTGTGTTTATCTTTGCTTTTACAAATAGTTTTTTTTTTTTTAATCTGTATACTTGCTTATTTAAGTGATTACTTTCCAATTGTCACTTCCCCCATCCTGTATCTTGTTACCTCTTTCTTATTTAGAGGAGACCTTTCAGTATTTCTTTTAGGAGAGGTTTAGTATTCCTGTTTTTTTTTTTTTTTTTTTTTTTTTTTTAGTTTTTATTTGTCTGAAAAAATTCTTTTTCTCCTTCTATTTTAAATGATAATCTTGCTGGGTAGACTATTCTAGATTGCAGATTTTTCCCTTTTAGAACTTTGAATTTATCTTGTCATTCTCTTCTGGCCTCTATCAATTCTGTAGAGATATCAGCTGATTGCCTTGTAGGGGGTTCTCTTATAATTAACTTTTTCTTTTTTTCTACATACTGCCTTTAGAATTCTCTACTTATCTTTAATTTTTGCTATTTCTGTTATGTTTTGGTGTAGGTCTGTTTGGGTTCAACTTGTTTGGGACCCTCCATGCTCTCTGTGTCTGAATATCTGTTCCCTTCTTTAGATTGGGACTTTTCAGCCATAATTTCTTCAAATGTGTTTTCAATCCCTTTTCTTTTTCTTCTCCTTCTGGGACCCCTATTATGTGTAAATTGGCCCTCTTTATATTATTCCATAGATCATGGCTTTCTGACTCCTATTCTGATTGGGAGATTTTGATTGTTTTATCTTCTGGGTCACTTTTTGTTCCTTTTCATTATCCATTCTGCTGTTCAATGTGTTTGACTCAGTTTTTGTCTCTGCAAATGAATTTTCTAAGTTTTCTCGGCTCCTTGTAGCATAGTTCCTTTTTAAAGTGATCTGCATGCTGTTGATAGCTGCACTTAATTCTTCAGTATTTCCATTACCTCCTTTTTGAACTCAGCGTCTGTTAGACTGTGCAGGTCTGTTTCATTCTTTGCTTCTTCAGGGGAATTCTCCTGTTCTTTTAACTGGAAATGATTCCTGTGCTTCTTCATTTTTCTTATATTTTTTCTGACTCCTTGAGTTTAAGGAAAACAGTTATCCGCTGTAGTCTGAGAGGGCTATTTAGAAGCAGTAGCATCCCTAGGTAGCTTGTGAGCCTGTGGCTTGAGAACCACTTTTGGTTTGAATGCTTGCTGTCTCTTTCCTCAGTGTGTGCAGGCCGTTATCCCCATGATAGGGGGTGTTCAGGTGGATGGCCTGCCTGTGCTTCCAGGGAGGTGGGGGCAATGGGCGATGCCTGCAGGTGGCACCTGGTTGTGGTCCCTTGGCAGTGGCATTAATCCTCAGGGCAGCGGGGGCAGTGCCCAGGGCCCTTAGCAGCAGCAGCAGTGGAGTGCATTTGTTCTCATGGAGGTGGGTGCAACAGGTGGCACTCAGTTGCAGGGCCCTCTGTGCTTGTGGCCCTTGAGGTGACTGCGGCTGCAGGCAGTGCCTGGTCACTGGACCACTAGTGGTGGTGGGCCATGCCCACCTCTGGAGTCCAACATGGCTGTGGCAGTTTTCACCCGGCCCCCATAGATGGCACGTGAGCAGAGAAAGAGCTTCCTGTCATTGTCCACCCCCTCCCCTCACACTCCCTGACAGTGGTGCCCTCCTTCTCTTTCGGGCCCAGGCCTCTTCCCACTCTACCTTGGCTGTGGTGCTCTGCTCCCCAGTTCCCTCAGGCTGTTTCTACACTGTCCCCTAGTCCTCTCCTGGACCTGGCCTCCAAAGCCCACGTTTCAGCACCCCAGCCCCTGCCCAGATGTCTCAAGCAGTGGTATGTGAGTCAGTGGTTCTGGTGGTCTCTGCAGCTCCCTCTCTCTGCTTTGCCCTCCTCAGACCAGCTGCTGCATTTTTCCCAGATCAGCCTTCACGTAGGAGGAGGCCTTGAGGCTCCCCCTCTGTCCCCGTTAGGTGGCCTCCCAAGGTGTGGATTCCTTTCCTCTTTCACGGCTCCCTCTCAAGAGTGCTGGGCCCAGCCCGATTCCTTTTTTCTCTTCTTTCTCTCTCCCTTTTTTATTTTATTTTATTTTTTCATTTTGTTCTACCCAGTTACTCGGAGGGTTTCTTGCCCTTTTTGCACGTCAGAGGTCTCTGTCAGCATGTAGTAGCTTTTCTGTGTGAATCTACATGTAAGTGGCGTTTTGGATGTGTTCGTGGGAGAAGATGAGCCCCACTTCCTACTCCTCTGCCGTCTTGATACTGCCTCCCAAGTAATCCTTTTAAAACCAAGTCAAACCTGTTACTCCAGTGCTCTGGCTGCTCCTCCTGACTGAGAGAAATAGCTTCAGTCACTTGCCTTTCCCCGAGTCCATCCACAGCCTGCCCCCAGTTCCCACTGTCCTACTCTTGCTCCTTGCAGGCCCCTCCAGCCATGTTGGCCTTGCAGCCCCGTCTTCCTGTCTGATGTCCTGATGTCCTCCCCACCTTCGCAGTTTCTCCTCTTCTTTCTCAGCCAGTCTAGTAGGTCAGACTGTCTGTTATTAGTAGTAAATGACTTGGTCAAGGTTATCCAATGACAGAGTTACTGTGTAGAGCTTAGGAAATGTGCAAGCCTTTTGTTTCTGCTCATCTTTCTCATTTCCTCGGTGTAGAAAAGTGAGTGTATTTGGAAGTGGAAAAGATTGTTAACATTTTTTAAGTATTCCTCTTGTTCATGATTTCTTGTAAAGGATTGTTGTTGCGTGCTCCCCCTCCCCACCCACCCCACCAACAATTTCAGATTTACTTCTGGTAAAATGCATGACTCCTGCTGAAGCAGTGTGATGGGATTGAGGTCATGCACCTTATACATGGAATTAATCATTTTTTGTTCTTTCTTTCCTGTGCAGACCTTTTCATCCTACTATAAAGGAGGATTTGAACAGAAAATGAGTAGGCGAGAAGCTAGTCTTATTTTGGGTGTAAGGTAGGTGTGTTCCATAAGTATTACGTTGTTCTGAGGCTAAGTTTGTGTTAAAAAGGAGAAAATGTGACAGTAAAATTATCCTTATATTTTAAATTATGAATAGGAGGCAAAGGAGAAAATATCAAATTTTTAAATTTTAAAACTTCAAATCTTGAGTTCCCATTGTGGCTCAGTGGTAACGAGCCCAACTAGTATCCATGAGGATGCAGGTTTGATCCCTGGCCCTGCTCAGTGGGTTAAGGATCTGGTGTTGATATGAGCTGCAGTGTACGTCTCGCAGACGTGGCTTGGATCCCAAGTTGCTGTGACACAGGCTGGAAGCTGTAGCTCCAATTCGACCCCTAGCCTGGGAACTTCCATATGCCACAGGTGTGGCCCTAAAAAGGAAAAAATAAATTAATTAAAAGTAAAACCTCAAATTAAAAAAAAAAAAAAACTTAAATCTAAGAGAATATCCTACTTCCTCTAAGAAAATCAGGCATAGTTGCGATGTGCCTCTTTTTTTAAGAATACAGGGTAATTTTATTTTTGCTTTGAGTGTGAAACCAGTGTTCCTTAACAAGAAGCTGTTAAAATTGAATATTAAAGTTTCAGTGCAATCATCAAAATATGTCTTCTTGCATTATTTTTTGGGCCACATGCACCCATTCAGAAGTTCCTAGAGCAGGGATCAAACCCATGCCACAGCAGAACCAGATCCTTAACCCACTGAGCTATGAGGTAACTCCAAAATATCCCTTATTCTCACACTGACTTTTTTCTGGTTCAGTTTTATAATTTGAAATTTATTATATTTTCAGTTATAACATGGGATCCGTTTCAAAATTCTTTTCTAGTTCCACAATTTGACATGTAGCATATTTTATTATACTTATTTCCCCTTTGTACTCATTTATTGTCTAACTTTGCACAGCTTAGAAAATTAATGACATTATGTGATTACTGTGAGATATCACTTAACACTTTAATTTAAAAATACATCCCTTACCCTAGATTTACCATTATCTGTATTTGTTTGCCTTATGTTCTCTTAGAGCCACATATCTTTTGGGGGTTGGTTACAGTATGTTGCCTGCAACAAATCTTATGGTAATTTAGTCAACATAATTAAGCAGAATAGATGGTAAAGTCCTATACTGATACAGTTTTTAAATATGTTATAGATTAGCAGATTTTTGTTCGTTTGTTTTTTAGGGCTGCACCCGTGGCATACGGAGATTCCCAGGCTAGGAGTCGAATCAGAGCTACAGCTGCCAGCCTGTGCCACAGCACAGCACCTCAGGATCCAAGCCTCATCTGTGAACTATACCACAGCTCATGGCAACACCAGATCCTTAACCCACTGAGTGAGGGATTGAACCTGCAACCTCATGGTTCCTGGTTGGATTCGTTTCTGCTGCACCACAATGGGAACTCCAGATTAGCAGATTTTTAAGGCCACAACACTTTGCTATTTCTTATGCGACTGATCAAGAAAAACAAAAAGGTGGGTGGGGAGGAAGAAGAGGTGAGCTCTCTCACTGAGAATAAATATAAAAAAGGAAACGGTTTTAAGCAGGGGAACCAAATTAGGAAATTAGCTAAATTACTAACTATTCTTGGTCTTAATATTCAGATGGGCATTATTTTTCTTAACCATCTATGAGCCCTCATATCATCATATTCATCGGAAGTGTGAATATGAAACATGTTTTAAACCAAAGACAAAAGTTTTTGAGAATATCATTCAATATTATCCAAGATATTCCAAGTTTGTTTTGTTTGGGCTGCATCTCTGGCATGTGGAAGTTACTGGGCCAGGGATTAAAGCCATGCCACAGCAGTGACCTGAGCTGCTACAGTGACAGCACTGGCTCCTTAACCTGCTGTGCCATCAGGGAACTCCAGGGTACTTTTGTTTTTAGGAGAGAAATTAGTTGACTTAAGACACATGGTTATAAAGCTGTATAAAATTTCACATGGTTATAAAGCTGTATAAAATCGAGCTGTATAAAATCAGTTCACAGACTGATAGCAGGTGAATCTGAGTACAGATACCGGCTTTACCACTTAATTGGGTGACCTCAGTTTCATCATTTGTAAAACAGAGATAATAATCAAGTTTTTACTGCATAGAGTTGTTCCAAAGATGAACACATGAAAGTTTTAGCATCAACATAGCACTTAGTAATTACTCAATAAATACCAGCTAAGCAAATAGGTCCTCATCCTGATTCTGTCGCTGAGGCACTGATTAAGTTACAGCTTTTCTGCACGTCAGCTTCTTCATTTTCAATTCAGAATTAATAACATTTTGCCTTAGTGGAATAATGTACAATATGAGTGGTACCTTTTTTATAAAAGTGCCTACCAAGGACGTTCCCTTGGGGCACAGCGGGTTAAGTAAGGATCCAGCGTTGCCACAGCTGTGGCTCAGGTCACAACTGCAGGGCAAGTTCAGTCCCTGGCCCGGGAACGTCAACATGCTATGGCATGGCTAAAAAAAAGAAAAAAAGGGTGTCTACACAATAACAGGTATACTGAATAAAGGTGGGCCCCTCTCTCTTCCCCATCTCTATCACGAATGCAGAAGCTAAATATTTGCCCTTAGTACATTAAATAGAAAGTTAAAACTTATTTGCTTTCCTCTAGCCCTTTTATTCAGCCAGGCACTGTTGATTTTGTGAAAATCCTTCAAGCTGTGAATACATTGCTGTGGTTCCATTTTCTGTGGTCAGTGAATCCAAATGATTTAGACTATATAAGGAAGACAAAATGGAGCTGACTCTGTTGATACCCTATTTAAAAACAAACAAAAAAATTCTGTATACTACCAGATGACTCTGTATATTTTTACATATGGCATATAGCCTAAAATATTTTACTGAGCTGCCTGAGAAAATTGTTGTTAGACCTGGTATTTTCTGAAACGATGTACGCATTTGGGATTTTCAAGCTTTCTATAAAACTTCTGTGGACGTTTTAAACTATTATTCAATAGACTAGCAGTAAAAAAAAAAAAAAAAAAAAAAAGAAAAAAGAAAAACCACACCCACTCCATTTGCTACAGGTTCAGGAAACACCAGTCTGTTCCACACACCCTGCTCCCCCTACTCCCAATCAGATGCTTTCCAGGGAGCAGTTTGAAATCTCTGATCCAGGCAAAATGGCATTTAAAGTTACATTTTCAGAGTTCCCACTGAGGTGCAGTGGGTTAAGAATCCCAAGTGTAGCGGCTTGAGTCTTCGCGGAGGTACTTGTTTAATCCTAGGCCTCTAACAGGGGGTTAAAGGATCTATTTTTGTTACAGCGTATGTTACAACTATGTCTGTGGTGGGTTTTTTTGTTTGTTTGTTTGTTTTTTGCTTTTTAGGGCCAGAGGCCTATGGAGGTTCCCAGGCTCGGGGTCCAATCCGAGCTATGCCACAGCAACGCCGGATCCAAGCCACATCTGCGACCTACACCATAGCTCACCGCAATGCCAGATCCTTAACCCACTGAGCAAGGCCAGGGATTGAACCCGCATCCTCATGGTTCTTAGTCGGATTCGTTTCCAGTCTGCCACGATGGGAACTCCTTCAGCTACATCTTGAATTCAGTTCCTGGACTGGGAACTTCCATATGCCACAGGTACAGACTTAAAAAAAAATTACATTTTCAATTCATGATGCAATTTTCTATACTGAAGATATATTAAGCTACATTTAATTTTTTTTTTTTTTTTTTTTTTTTTTTTTTTTGTCTTTTTAGGGCCGCACATGGAACACATGGAAGTTCCCAGGCTAGGGGTTGAACTGGAACTGTAGGCTGTGGCCAGATCTGAGCTATATCTGCCATATCGGGTGCAGCTTGCAGTAATGCTGGATCCTTAACCCAGTGATCAAAGCCAGGGATCGAATCTGAATTCTCATGGATACTAGTCAGGTTCTTAATCTGATGAGCCACAACAGGAACTTAGATTTATTTATTGATTTATTTTTGTGGTCTTTTTATGGCCCCACCTGCAGCATATGGAGGTTCCCAGGCTAGAGTCAAATCAGAGCAGTAACTGCTGGCCACAGCCACAGCAATGAGAGATCTGATCTATATTGCAGCCTGGACCACAGCTCATGGCAACACTGGATCCTTAACCCACTAAGCAAGGCCAGGGACAGAACTTGCATCCTCATGGATACTAGTCAAGTTCATTAACTGCTGAGCCACGGCGGGAACTCCTACATTTAATTTTTATATTTGTTTAAGAACTAGGATTCTCTCATTTTGTTTAATCTTTACAAGACCAGTCTTAAGGAGCTTATCTCCTATATTTCCATATAGGAGTTTTAAGGTTTTAGGTCTTACATGTAAGTCTTGAATCCATTTTGAGGTAATTTTGGTGTGTGGTCTAAGATAGGGGTCCAATTTCATGTCTTTGGGTATGACTGTTCAGATTTTCTTTTCCTAATAAACACCTTTATCTTTCTCTGCATTGTATATTCTTTTCTCCTTTGTTGTAAATTAATTGACCATATATGCATGGCTTTATTTCTGGGCTCTGTGCTGTGCCATTAATCTGTGTGTCCATTTCTATGCCAATACCATACTGTTTGATTACCAGAGCATTGAAATATAGTTTGAAATAAAGAAGTTTGATGTCTCCAGATTCCTCTACTTTCTGAAGATTGCTTTGGCTTTTCAAGATCGTTTGTTGTTCCGTACAAACTTTAAGGTTTTTTGTTCTGTTCAATGAAAAATGCCATTGGAATGTTTATATAAGTTGCATTGAAATTAAATCCATACATTGTTTTGGATAGTATGGACATTTTTACAGAATTACTTCTTCCACCCCACAAGTGCAGAATATTTACATTTGTTTGTGTTTTTAGTTTATTTCATCAGTGTATTCCAGTTTTCATTGTACAGGCCTTTCACCTCCTTGGCTGAATTTATTCCTGGGTATTTTATTCTTTTTGATGCAATTGTAAATGGGATTATTTTCTTGATTTCTCTTCCTGACAGTTTATTAGTATATAGAAACACAACAGGTTTTTATATATTGATTTTATATTCTATAATTTTTCTGAATTTGTTGATTAGGCCTAACAGTTTTTTGGTGGAGTCTTTAGGGGTTTTTTAAATATAATAATCACGTCATCTATAGGTAATTACGGTTTTACTTCTTTCTGATTTGGATGCCTTTGTTTCTTTTTCTTGATTGATTGCTCTGACTAGGACTTCCAATACTGTGTTGAATAAAAGTGATGAGAGTGGGCACCTCTGCCTTGTTCTTGATATTAGAGGAAAAGATGTCAGCTTTTCATCGAGTACAATGTTAGCTGTTGGCTTTTCATATATGGTCTGTTACGGTGAGGTCCCTTCCCTCTATACCAACTTGGTTGAAAGGTTTGTCATTAACAGATAATTGAATTTTGTCCAATGCTTCTATATCTCTTGAGATGACCATGTGATTTTTATCTTTCGTTTTCACTTTTCTTTTTGGCTGCCTCATGGTATATGGAATTCCTGGACCAGAGACCAGATCTGAGCTACAGCGTCGACCCACAATACCAGACCCCTTAACCCACTGTTTCAGGCCAAGAATCAAACCTGCAATCTGGCACTGCAGAGATGCAGCTGATCCAGTTGAGCCACAGGGGGAACTCCCAATTGTTTAATGTTTGGTACAATTTAGTGAAGACATCTGGTCTTGGACTTTTCGTTGTTGGGGGTTTTTTGATTAGTGATTCAATCTCATTAATAGTAATTGGTATGTTTAGATTTTCTATTTCTTCACGATTTAGTCTTGGTAGGTGTTTTGTTTTGTTTTCCTCTTAGGGATTTATCTGTTTCTTCTAGTTTGTCCATTTTATTAATATATAATACACTTCATGGTAGTCTTGTATTTCTGTGTATCAGTTATAATCTCTGCTTTTCCATTTCTTTTTTTTTGTGTGTGTGTTATTTTTAGAGTCACACCCAAGGCATATGGAGGTTCCCAGGCTGGGGTCAAATCGGAGCTATAGCCACTGGCCTATACCAGTGCCATAGCAACACCAGATCCGAGCTGTGTCTGCAACCTACACCACAGCTTATGGCAACACCAGATACTTAACCTACTGAGCAAGACCAGGGATTGAACCCTCAACCTCATGGTTCCTAGTCGGATTTGCTTCCACTGAGCCATGGCGGGAACTCCTGAAATGTTTTTAAATATCTCTAAAAGTACCTACTTTTAGCCACTGGAGTGGTTCATCCATACAAATTAAATTTTGAGTTTCCAGTAACCACTATATAGTTTGAGTCAGCTACTGTTATTTACATTTGAAGCCCAGAAAAGTTAAGTAGCTTAGATAAGCTAGTATAAATATTAAGTAGCCATAAAAGGATTTTGTTGTTGATGGTGTTATTTTTTCCTTACCTGGAAAATGTCCTAAAGAGAATAATTTCCAGTACTGGATAAATGAGGCTTTACAGGAATAACTAGGTTTATTTAACTTTCTCCTTTAATTTTGTTTAGAGCATAGGCTCCAATAGCCAAGCTTTTCCCATAGGTTACTCATAAAGCTAAATAAATTATGAGCTTGGAAGGGCTTTGAGAGTCTCTGTTGAAAGATACTGGTAAAAACTAACTATTTACGGAACATTTGCTACACATCAGGCACTGTCGTAGCACTTTGTCAGCATTAACTAATTGACATTAGCCTTAACTAACTCTTCGTGAGGACTATATTGTTCTTAGCCCCGTTTGACAATGAAAAAACTGAAGCGTAAAGAGGGTAAAGAATTTGACCAAGGCTGTGGCATTCTACATGGCAATCCTGGGATTAAGCTGCAGTCTGGTAGTTTTAGAGTTTAAACACCTGCTTATGTTTTCCTCCCCCCCCCCCCCAAATAGCTTGAAGCATAAGTTTTCAAACTCAGAATGATAGGCTGCAGACTGTGATTCCTCTATCCTATATATTGTGTGTAGTTTTTTCACTGAGAATAAGGACTCACTTTAAAAGGACCGAAGAAAAGAACATGCCGCATTGAATCAGTGATTTATTTTGATGGTTGGTAAAATAGAGTGACAAGCTGTAATTTCATATTTATCCACAAGATGGTGAAATTCTCATTAGTTTTTAATTTCTCAAAACTCATATAAACCGTTAATTTATAATCTGCATTTGACACTATTTATTATAAGCACTTTAATTTCTTTTTACAGCCCATCTGCCGGCAAGGCTAAGATTAGAGCAGCTCACAGGAGAATCATGATTTTGAATCACCCAGATAAAGGTAGGTAAAATTCCTATTTTTCACAACATGTGGACCAAAATATGCTCTGAATTCCTTTCAGTCTACTTAAACACATTATAAATGATACATAGTTGAAATGGAAATTTATGTGTCATATGTGCTGTGATTTTTCTTCTAAATAAATTAGCCTTTAGATTGGAGTTCAATGACCCACAGAAGTGATGGAGTTATAGTTATCAGCTTTCAAGAACTTAGTCACTGATTTTTGTGTATAAGCACCTAACCCTTGTTTGAGGCTCTTAGCGTTTTTTTTTTTTTTTTTGGCTTTTTAGGGCCACATCTGCAGCATATGGAAGTTTCCAGGCTAGGGGTCCAATCAGAGCTACAGCTGCCGGCCTGTGCCACAGGCACAGCAACACAGGATCCAAGCCGCATCTGCAACCTACACCACAGCTCACAGCAACGCCAGATCCCTAACCTGCTGAGCCAGACCAGGGATCAAACTCTCGACCTCATGGTTCCTAGTTGGATTCGTTTCTGCTGTGCCACAACAGGAACTCCCGAGGCTCCTAGCATTTTAATGGAGAAAGAAAAAATCATGAATTGTGCACTCTTTGATTTTATAAACTGATTTGGGCATCATGAGTTACATCGTGAATAACCTTACGCATAAAAGCACAAGATTTAGAGGAGGTTCTCTAAATCTCGGAATGTACTGTGTCGTAGATGATTCCGAATTTCTTAATTTTCTTCTGGAAGGCTCTGAGCCTGAGCCATTTGTTTTTAACTGACCAGATTTTTAATGTAAATTTATCTTACAGAAAGACAATTATTATAACTTTAACTACACTACAGCTGCTTGAGAGAGAAAGCCCATATGTTCGTTACTGTTTCTGCTCTAAAATAGCAGATGGTAGAAAGTTACCCTGTATTTCAGAAGTCACAAGTGGGGGGCGGAGAGTGAAAGGTTTCTTGGATTCTTCCCTTACAGACTTTCAGTTTCTAATTATTTTGAAAAAAATTAAAAACAAATTTTGGATTCCTCCCCATCCTCACTGACTCTAAAATAAGGCATTCTTTTTTAGCTTTCTCATTTAATGACTTACTATAAAAATGCTTTTCACTAAACCATCTCCTTTGGTTTTGAACTTGCTGTTCTTTAGTGTGAATAAACAAGAGAATAAACTTTGAAAAGAGGTTTTGCTTAAAATTTCTAAACAGCTTCAATAGTGCTAAAAGAGCCATTCAACTAATTTACTTTGCATTATGGGCTTTCAGAGTAATTGACTCAGAAATGTGTCTGAATGCCTCCTCGAAGCCCTCTGTCTCCTCAACGTCTTCTGTCCCTTCCAGGTCAGGTTGTATGCCCTTCTTTGATTGATGGCAGTGGGATCAAGCACTAACATCTTTCAGATGATTGACAAGTGTTGATTATGTCTGCTGGCAAGGAAGTGAACTCTGAAATGTATCTAAAAGAAATGTATTTTTAGATACCTTTAGTAAAAAAAAAAAAGAAAAGAAAACGTCTTTGTATCTTATGAGCGAGTTGATCTGTGCTGAGATTGTATGTTTATCCAAAGTGGGGTTGGTGGCTGCCCACTAGCATCCTCCAGTCTGGCCTTGGGTTGGTAGCAGAATGCAAAGGAATGGACTCGGAAGCAGGAGGGGCAGCATTCTTCTTCTCAGGCGTCTGTCGTCTAGTGACCAGCATGGCCTTGAACATTCCCTTAGCCTCTCCCAATGTCAACTTTATCCTCTACAAAATGAAGGGGTTTATTTTCAAAGATTTTTTTGGATATATTATAGAATGTAACATTTTATGTGGCTCTTCTGTTAATGAAGAACCTGTGCCTTGTATCTCTATTCAGATCAAGTTTTTAACTTAAGAAATATGCTCTCCCTCCCATCCCCGCTTTTTTTTAAGGGCGGCCCCAGCAGCCTATGAAAGTTCCCAGGCTAGGGGTCACATCAGAGCTGCTGCTGCTGCTGGCCTACACCACAGCCACAGCCATGCAGGATCTGAGCCACATTTACAGACTACACTGCCGCTTACGGCAATGCAGGATCCTTGACCCACTGAGCAAGGCCAGGGATCCGCACCCACATGCTCATGGATATTAGTTGGGTTCTTAACCCACTGAGCCACAAAGGGAACTCCAAGAAATAAGCTTTCAGTCAACAACCGTCAACAACAAATGTGTTGACAACAGTAGACACGTGGTCCATAGAATTACCCATTCACTCCAAATTTTAAAACATTTGGAGTTTCAGAGTTCACAGGCCTCTTAAAACCCATCCATATACTCATAGTTAAGAACTGCTCTGGTAGAAAGTGTGGTGACTTAAGGACTAATTGCAACTACTTGAGGGAAAAAATTCATGTATGATGGAGTAGGGAGACGATAGCTCATAAATCTGGAAATTGTCTCTTGAGAAGCAAGGTTGTTTTGTTTTGCTTCATGTTTAATGGGAACAAGATGGAATGGATCTTTTGGATTTTGGATTTTTAATGGGAAGAAGATGGAATGGATTTTTTTGTTATTGTTTATTTTCACTATGGATTGTACTTTCTGATTTCTAGCCTTATAGTAGTTATACTTAGCCAAGGGTATTCCTCACCTTCTACAATCTGTCTCTACAAGAAAATAATACATTTTAAACAAAAATGTCTGATTGTTCTCAGAGAAAAGGCAAGAATATTTGGGAAAGTATAAGAATGGGTAACTCTCAGTCTGGCCTCCTCTTTTTATAACTCTTCACCATATTTGCTTTGGTCGAGGATTATATATAGGTAGTTGCAAAAAACTTGACTCCTCTACCCTTTGCTTCTGAAATTCACGAATATTCTTTCATCACTCCACCCCCAAGTGACTTTTCTGTTGGTTTTGCTAGCAGCTGGTAAAACAAAGCTAGGACTTGAAATGTGTGATCAGCTCTAATTTGTTACATATTTCATTATCAACTTGTGCAAAGAAAGTGACACTAGAAAATTAGGTCTGGGACATGACTGAAAATAACTTTTTTGTAACTAGTTTTAAATGAGCATTCAGATGTGTTTTGGTAAAAAGTAAAACTTGCCTTTTTAATTTACTGAGATAAAAAGTTAATGCGCTAAAAATGTCTCCAGGTCTTTGATCTAATGCTTTTAGAATATCTTTTAGATTATACTCTTTTAAATTACTGGAGAAGATTAGTTGTTATGAAGTCAGCAGGTTGATATTAATGCCTGATGAATACAGAAAGGAAGACAGATGAAGTAAGTTTGAAAAACTGTAGAACCTCAAATCTCTCAGAGACTGTCTAATCTAGTGCTTCTCAAAATTGGTTCATGCCAGGCTGGTTTATTACCTGTGTGACACAAATCAAAAACTTAAATCAGAAGTAAGCATTCAGAAATCTTTATAGTCATTTGACATTGTTGTGACATCTAAGTATAGAATACTGTTGTGTTTTGTAAAAGTATTAGCCTATCGCAGAGCAGAAAAAAAAATTTTAAGTGCTGCTTCACCATAGTTCGAGGACACTGATCTAATCAGTGCTTCCTCCTAAATCTTTCTGCACCATCCTGGGAACAATGCCCTGTTGGCTCTTAAAGATTTTTATTGATGGAGAGCTTCGTGTTTTCAGGGCAGCACACTGATAGGAAGTGGTAACTACTAGAAAGTTCCTTACATTTAGCTGAAAACTGCCTACTTTTGCTACTGAGAATCAGCAAAGAGATTTTCAGTCTTTTTTTCTATGTATGTCCCCTTTCAATAAACATGTAATGCTCTCTATTAGTATTTAAATCAAAATTAACTTAAATA
Organism: Sus scrofa; assembly: GCF_054392235.1. Lineage (NCBI taxonomy): Eukaryota > Metazoa > Chordata > Mammalia > Artiodactyla > Suidae > Sus > Sus scrofa. The sequence goes on along the minus strand of NC_139393.1, from coordinate 24,482,715 downwards.
TTGGGATGAAAAACAAGTAAGTAATTATACTGTTGAATGGGTTTTCCCTAATTACTCTTGTGTAGAAGAAGCTAAATTTGACAAGGAGCGCTGGTAATGTTACAGTTTATTATAATGTATTACATTTAAAAGATGTATTATAAACATTTAGTAAAGGAAAGATATGATCCCTAAGAGTCAACATGGAATCACCAAGAAAAAACGACGCCTAATGAGTTTTTTTCCTTTTTTGATAGATGTACTAATATTATTTGTTTCAGAGGGCTCATCTTTCATTTCCCTTCGTATCAACATTTTAATTAGGTTTAAGACTTTGTATTTGAGTTAATTATTTTTTGGTAAAAAGATAATTTTTTTTCTTAATTTTCCTTGATAAGTGATGTGATCTTTAAAAGTAAAGAACATGACTTATTTATCTTTATAAACTGTATGGTTGACATTTAAAAAATTCTTATTTTTTTTCCGTGAGTGAATGAGTAAACAAATAGATAAAAAGAAGGCATACAGATAAAATGTAGAGGTAAAATAGTATTGGGAATGAAAGTAAATATGATCATATCATGTCATACCAAAATTTTAAAAGACTTATTAGATTGAAATGATATGACCAAAAAGTATTCTTTTATTCATTCAGAACTCATTTATTTGGAGTTCCTTCATGGCTCACTGGGTTTAAGATCTGTCATTGTCACTGCTGTGACTCTGGTTCCAGACCAGGAACTTCCACATGCCGAGGGCACAGCAAAAAAAAAGGAAGGAAGGAAAGAAAGGAAGAAAGTCATTTATTCAGCTTCTACAATGTCCCAGAACATTGTACTAAGAAATCTTGGGGCTTAAACTGTAAAACAAGATAACTAGATCCTTGTCCTCATGGAGCGTACATTCTAGTGGAAGGACAGACAAAAAACCAAAGCAAGCCTGTTTCAAGTTGTAGTAAGTGCAACAAAGGGTACCGTGGGCTGAGATTATAGAATATGGGAAAGAGAACCCTTTACATGGGTGATTGGGAAGGCCTCTGGAGCATGCTGAAGGAATGAAAAGAAGCTAGCCATCAGAGGAGTGGCTGGAAGCTAAAGGAACTAGCAAGTGTGTTCCTAGGAGGAAATTACTGTGCTTAAGGATTTGCGAGAAGACTAATGTGATAGGGAGAGGCAGCACGAGGTGAAGTGGTGCCTACATTTTAAAAACAGCTTTATCATCATGAAACACTGTAGGACTGAATATTGGAACTTTATTCTAAATAGAGTGGAAAGTTACTACTTAATCAGGTTTTAAGCAGTTGAGTGATGTAATTCCATTTACTTTCTAAGAGATCACTGTTCTTCTCAATCTCTATTTGTACTGAAGTAGAATATACAGGTAGAAGAGTCCACAAATCATAAATAGGTGTCTAAATAAATTTTTACAAACGTACCCATGTACATAGCCCCCAGATGGAGAACTAAAAAATCGTCATGCCCCTGAAAGCTCCAATGACTCCTCCCAAGGTACCTCAACCCTAAAAGGAACCACTGCCTTGATTTATAATATCATAGGTTAGCTTTGCCTCTTTGGAATGTATAGTTATTTGCATGTGCCTGCTTTTGTCAGCATTATCTTTGTGAGATTCATCCGTTTTGTAATGTGGAGCATCCGTTCATTCATTCTCTTTGCTCTGGCTAGGACTTCCGTGTTGAATAGGGGTGGAGAGAGCGGACATCCTTGTCTTGTTCTTTAGGAGACTGCTGTGGGGTTCAGAACTCTCAATCCTGTGGGAGAGCCTCTGCGATATATTTTCCAATCTCTGGGTCACCCACCTGTTGGGTATGTCTGGGATTGCTTATATCATGAAAGTGCCCCTCTTTCTGTACCAATGTGTTGGTTTTTTTTTCCCTTTGTATTTGGGTATAGAACATCTTTTTTTTTTTGTCTTTTTTTTTTTTTTTTTTTTGTCTTTTTGTCTTTTTTGTTGTTGTTGTTGTTGTTGCTGCTGCTATTTCTTGGGCCGTTCCCGCGGCATATGGAGGTTCCCAGGCTAGGGGTCGAATCGGAGCTGTAGCCACCGGCCTACACCAGAGCCACAGCAACGTGGGATCCGAGCCGCGTCTGCAACCTACACCACAGCTCACGGCAACGCCAGATCGTTAACCCACTGAGCAAGGGCAGGGACCGAACCCGCAACCTCATGGTTCCTAGTCGGATTCGTTAACCACTGCGCCACGACGGGAACTCCCTAGAACATCTTTTTTGGTAGCTTCCAGTCTGTGTTGTTGATGGTTATTCAGCAATTAGTTGGAATTTTGGTATTTTTGTGAGAGGAGCTGAGCTTGAGTCCTTCTACTCTGCAGTCTTGAGTCTCACCCTGTTTTGTTTTGTTTTTCTACTTGTAAAATATACTTTATGAAAGCTTGTTGAGCAGTTTTAAGCAGTTCCTGTGTCGGTGCAAATGGTCAACTAGAAAGATCAATAAGTAGGAAGAGGTTAAATTTAAATTTAACAGAGATAAATGAAATGTTCTTTTAGGTCCCTAAAATCATTTGTATAAATATAGGACAGAGACTTGGGAGTATTTCACATGAAAAAGAGCCATGGGAATATATTTGATCTCAAAGCCCCCGAGATTCATCATTGTAAAAGCCACTAAACATAAGCCAGTGCAGTTTTAAGCTGTATTAAAGGCACATGGCATCTGTATAAGACTGACAATTACCACAGTCTTCTATACTTGTCATTCACTTACTCGTCTAATGTTTATTACCCAGCTGTACTGAGCCAGACAGTTAGACCTTGTCCAGCACTTTGTGTCTTTTTCTGGCTGCCAGATTTTGGAGGACACTGGCAACTTAAGTAGTATTCAGAGGAAATGAAACAGGATGATGAAGAGCTGGCAGCAGTGCCCTTCAAGTGGTCACTCATTCATTCAACAAGTATTTATTAAATATCTAATACCAGCCACACAGTGTACTGAACACTGAACAAGATAGCCAAAGACCTTGCCTTCATGGAGCTTGTATTCCACTGGGAGAGACAGACTGTACAGAGGTAATTGGTACATTAAAAATGGCCACAGATCTTTATTTCAAAGTATTTTCTAGTTTTCCTTTTGATTTATTCTTTGACTTAATTGATTGTTCAAGAGTATGTTGTTTAGTTTCTACATACTTATTTTCTAAATTTACCCTTGTTATTGATTTGTAATTATTTCATTCTGGTTGGAGAACATAGTATGTTCTTTTTAATCTCTTTAATATATTGAGGGGTTTGTTTTATGGCCTAGTATGTGACCTCTCCTGGAAAATGTTCCATGCGCACTTGAGAAGAATGTATATTCTCTTGTTGGTTAGAGTGTTCTGTAGATGTCTGTTGGGTCCAGTTTGTTTTAATTTTTTTTTTTTTTGTCTTTTTGCTATTTCTTGGGCCGCTCCCGCGGCATATGGAGGCTCCCAGGCTAGGGGTCCAATCAGAGCCATAGCCACCAGCCTACGCCAGAGCCACAGCAACGCGGGATCTGAGCCGCGTCTGCAACCTACACCACAGCTCACAGCAATGCCGGATTGTTAACCCACTGAGCAATGGCAGGGATCGAACCCGCAACCTCATGGTTCCTAGTCGGATTCGTTAACCACTGCGCCACGACGGGAACTCCCCAGTTTGTTTTAAAAGTGCTGTTTGAGTCTTCTCTTTCCTGGCTGATCTCCTGTCTAGCTGTTCTATCCATTACTGAAAATGGTGCATTAGTTCTTAGTATTGAAATAGCTGTTTCTCTCTTCATTTTTCTTAGTTTTCGTTTTATAAATTTTGATGCTCTGTCATTAGTTACATATGTGTTTATAGTTGTCGTTATCTCTAGTAACATTTTTAAAGTCTATTTTGTCTAATGAGTATAGCCACATTACCTTTTCTGTGGTTGGTGGTTGGTGTTTCATAATTTATCTTTTTCTATCCTTTTACTTTCAATCTTTTTTTTTTCATTTCTTGGGCCGCTCCCGAGGCATATGGAGGTTCCCAGGCTAGGGGTCAAATCGGAGCTGTAGCCGCTGGCCTGCACCAGAGCCACAGCAACACTAGATCCGAGCTGCATCTGCAGCCTACACCACAGCTCATGGCAGCACTGGATCCTTAACCCACTGAGCAAGGGCAAGGATCAAACCCGCAACCTCATGGTTCCTAGTCGGATTTGTTAACCACTGCGCCACGACAGGAACTCCTCAATCTATTTGTATTTTAAAATCTAAATTCCGAAAAAAAAAAAAAAAAATCTAAATTCTGTCTCCTTATAGACAACATTCATTATCCCCCCCCCCCGCCCCCCAGGCACACCTGCAGTTTGCAGAAATTCTTGGCCAGAAATTGAGCCCATACCACATCAGTGATCTGAACATAGCAGTGACAATGCTGGGTTCTTAACTAATTGAGCCACCAGGGAACTCCTAGACAGCATACATTAAAACATTTTTAATGTATTCTCACAACCTAAACACTGATTGGATTGTTTAATCCATTCACATATGATGTTTTTATTAATGTAGTTGGATTTATGTCTGCTTTTTGCTTTTTGTTTCTGTGTCTTGTGTCTTTTTTGCCCATCTATTATTCTTTCTTTTTGTTTTTTTTTAGGGCCACATGTGTGCCATATGGAAGTTCCCAGGCTAGGGGTTGAATCAGACCTACGGCCACAGCAATGCCGGACCTGAGCCACATCTGAGACTTATACCACAGCTCACAGCAATGCCAGATCCTTAACCCACTAAGCATAGCCAAGGATTGAACCCACATCCTCATAGATACTAGTCAGGTTGGTTACCACTGAGCCACAACAGGAACTCCCCCATCTATTATTCTTTCTGTACTCCTTTCTTTTGCACTGAGTAAATATTTTCTAATTTAGTATTTTGATTTCATTAATTTTTTTCATTATTTTTGAGGGTTTTTTAAGTGCTTGGATCTAGGGTTTACCATAAACAACTTTTAGAAAATTTTTTTCAGATACATAAATATACATGCATATACACATATACATACTTTTTTCCATTATGGTTTTTCACAGGATATTGAATGTTTCCTCTGCTATACAGTAGGACTTTGTTGTTTATCCATGCTACATGTAATAATTTACATCTGCTAATTTTTTTTTTTTTTCCTGTCTTTTGTCTTTTTAGGGCGGCACCCACAGCATGTGGAGGTTCCCAAGCTAGGGGTCTAATAGGAGCTGCTGCTGCCGGCCTACGCCAGAGGCACAGCAACACCAGATCCGAGCCACATCTGCGACCTACACCACAGTTCACGGCAACACCGGATCCTTAACGCACTGAGCGAGGCCAGGGATCAAACCGGCAACCTCATGGTTCCCAGTCGGATTTGTTTCTGCTGCGCCACGACGGGAACTCCTACATCTGCTTATTTCCAACTCCCAATTCTTCTCTCCCTCACCCCGCTACCCCCTTGGCAAGCACAAGTCTATTCTCTGTGAGTCTGTTTTTTATTATATATGTATTTATTGGTCTTTTAAAATTTGATTTCGCATTGATTTTCCTGTGTATTTTTCTTTCTTTTTGTTGTTTGATGATTTTATGTATCATATTTTCAATTCCATGTGTAAGTGGTATTGTATGGTATGCGTTTCTCTTTCTGATTTATTTCACTTAGCATGCTAATCTCTTGGTCCATCTCTGTGGCAGGAAATGACATCATTTCATTCTCATTTCTACCTCAGTGATATTCCGTTGTGTATATATACTCCGCATCTTGTATATCCATTCATCTGTCAGTGGCCATCTAGGTTGTTTCCTTGTCTTGGCTCTTGTAAATAGTGATGCTGCGAACATAGGGAATGCGTGTATCTCTTCAAATTTTAGTTTTCTCTGGGTATGTGCTCCGGAGTGACATTGCTGGATTGTATGGCAACTCTATTTTTAGTTTTTTTGAGGAGACCCCCATACTGTTTGCCATAGTGGCTGCACCAGTTTACCTTCCCACCAACAGTGTAAGAAGTTTTCTCTTTTCTCCACACCCTCTCTAGCATTTGTTATTTTTAGACTTTTTCTTTTTTTAGGGCTTCACCTGCAGCATATGGAAGTTCCCAGGCTAGGGGTCGAATTGGAGCTGCAACTGCTGGCCTACACCACAGCCACAGCAACACTAGATCCGAGCTGCATCTGCGACCTACGCCACAGCTCACGGCAAAGCTGGATCCTTAACCCACTGAGAGAGGCCAGGAATTGAACCCACATCCTCATGGATCCTAGTCACATTTGTTAACTGCTGAGCCACAAAGGGAACTCTGGTAATTTTTGTTATATATGTATTTATTGGTCTTTTAAAATTTGATTTCCCATTGATCTTCCTGTGTATTTTTCTTTGTCTTTTTGTTGTTTGATGCTTTTCTTTTGTATTATACTATATACATCTTAATTTATCAGAATCAGCTTCAGATTTGTACTACCTTAGTTCAAAATATATGTGTATAATTCCTGTATAGCTCTTCCCACTTCCTCCTTTTCCTTTTGCTCTTTAGGGCCGAACCCACAGCATATGGAGGTTCCCAGGCTAGGGGTCTAATTGGAGCTGCAGCTGCAGGCCTATACCACAGCCACAGCAGTGCAGGATCCCAGTGTATCTGTGACCTACACCACAGCTCACTGCAATGCCAGATCCTTAACCCACTGAGTGAGGCCAGGGATCAAACCGGCAACCTCATGGTTCCCAGTTGGATTCATTTATGCTGCACCACAATGGGAACTCCTTCCTCCTTTTTATGACAGTATTTTTGTACATATAACATCGACTAATGTTACAAGCCTAGTAGTGCATTGTTAGAATCATTATTTACCATCTGCTCTTACTTCTTTAATCCATAAAGCTTTACTCTATCCACTTTCATTATGCTATTCCTGACAAGTGTATTTTGCTTATAGTACGTTTCTGTGTCATAGGCCCAGCAATACATTTTATGCATATTATTTTGTAGTTACCTTTTCAGTCGGTTAAGAGAAGAAAGAAAAAGCATTTTTATTGTCTTTTATAATTACATAGTTACATGTACCAGTCCTCTTTGTAGGTGTGGGTTCACATTACCGTCTGAGGTCACTTTCTTTCAGCATGAAGAACTTCTTTTAGTGTTTCTTCTACAGTGGGTATGTTAACAATACATTCTTTCCGTTTTGTTTATCTAGGATAGTGTTTGTTTTGCCTTCATTTCTGAGTAACAGCTTTCCTGAGTATAGGACTCTTGTCTGACAGTTTTTTCTTTGAGGACTTTGGTTATGTTATCCCACTGCTTTCTGGCCTCCATTGTTGCTGTTAAGTTATCTATTAATCTTATTGAGGGGGGTCCTTTATAAATGACAGGTTGTTTTTTTCTGTCTACCATTAAAAGATCAACTGAGGCATATTTAAGAGTTTGAGCAAAATTTGATTTGAATTGATGAGAAGCCCTCAATTGACAAGGGGTGGGGGAAGGATTTTGATAGAGAAGAGGCAGAATCAAAGCAAGGAAATTATTTGATTGGCCGAAGCTTTAGCGTTTGCTTCTAGTTGGTTGTTTGTGATTAATGATCCTCAGGTTTTAATTACTTAACGTTGAGGGATTTATTGGCTTAGGTTTGGTTTGATTATATATATAATTTACTAAGGCATTAAAGCCACTTCAGTCTAATGGCTTCCTTATTTCATTAACTTAATGCTTCCCTCCATGTTTTTCTTCTTGCTTTTGAGTTTGTGTGTGTGTTTTAGATCTTTTAAAATCGATCCTACTTGGAGTATTTTGAACCTCTTGGATGTGTAGGTTATTGTTGTTCAATAAGCTCGGGGAGTTTTAGCCCCTATGTTCTTCCTCGTCCCGGTACTCCCAGCACATCTGTGTTCATGAGCATGGGCTTTGTGATGTTCCACGTCTCTCTAAGGCTCTGTTTGGGTTTTTTCCCTTCATTATTTTTTCTCTGTGGTCTTTGTCTTGCATAATCTCAACCACTTCAAGTTCACTAGTTCTGTCTTATGCCAGTTGAAATCTACTCTTGAGCTCCTCTAGTGATTTTTTTTAATTCTTATTTTATAATACATTTTTATATGTACACATAAGACTTAACAAACACACATATATGATTCTTTTTTTTTTTTTTTTTTTTTTTTTTAAGGGCCACACTCATAGCACATGGAGGTTCCCAGGCTGGGGTCGAATCAGAGCTACGGCTGCTGGCCTTTGCCACAGCCACTCAGGATCCAAGCTAGGTCACCTCATTTTAACCCTGGCTTGGCAACTAACTATAGTTTTTTGCAATTCCCTCTCTTTATTGAGCAGCTTCAGAGGATTGTGGCTCAGTGAAAACGACTCCGACTAGTAACCATGAGGTTGTGAGTTTGATCCCTGACCTCTCCTGGTGGGTTAAGGATCCAGCGTTGCCATGAGCTGTGAGGGGAGATGGAGGGGGACACTTATTACAGTAGCAAGGACCTCCGATAAAGTGTTAGGTAGAAGTGGTATTAGATAGACTTTCCTTGTTGCTGTTCTCAGAGCCAATGGTTTCAACATTTTGCTACTAATACTAAGTAAGATATTTGCTATATTGTGTTGATAACTCCTGTCACATCAGAGAAATTTCTATCTATTCGTAGTTTAAAAGTTTTTATTGTGAATATGCATTTTCTGCAGTTGTTGAGATGATTATATAACATGTATCCTTCATTCTGTTAATGCGATGAATTACATTGATGAATTTTCTAATATTAAAGCCAGTCTTGGATTTCTGATATAAACCTGACTTGATGAATTTAGCCTGACTTGATAATCTGGTATTTATTTGTTTTTGCATCTATGTTCATCTTGTGATATTTTCATCAGGGTTTTGTTTTGTTTTTTTTTTTAATCGAAGATATGCTCCTGTCATAAAAAGAGTTGAAAGGTTTCTTCTATTTTTTTGAGAAAAATTTACTGATACAGCTACCTGGCCAGACTTTTTATTTGTGGGGAGGTTTTCAATTACAAATTCCGTTTCTCAAATAGTTATGATTCTTTTGAATTTTCCATTTCTTACTGTATCTAAACTGATAGTTTATCAAGATAAACTTTTTTTTGGCTTTTGGGGGCCACACTTGTGGCATGTGGAGGTTCCCATGCTATAGGGCCCAAATCGGAGCTGTGGCCGCCAGCCTACTCCACAGCTACAGCGACTCAGGATCCAAGCCACATCTTCGACTTATACCACAGCTCATAGCAACACTGGATCCTTATCCCACTGAGCATGGCCAGGGATCGAACCTGCATCTTCATGCCTAGTTGGGTTCATTAACTGCTGAGCCATGAAGGAAACTCCAGTCAGATTCTTAACCCACTGCACCACAGTGGAAACTCAGCACCAGTTTTTTATTACTAGGTTCCACGGATCCACACTAGTATGGTAAATGGCTATAATAATTTCTAGACATTTAATCTGTTTCTCAGCCTATCTAATTGTGGTGCAGCAACACTTGCATACCAGCACTAATCCATGCAATACAATTCAAGTAGCACTGCTTATTATGATTTGAGTCTTCGAAAGTTGTTGGAACTTGTTTTGTAGCCTAGCACATGGTCCACTTCAGTAAATGTTGCATGTGCCGTTGAAAAAAGAAGGTATATTCTGCACTTGTATGATGGAGAGTTTTATTTATTTAGATCAATATTGTTTATCATGTTATTTAACTTTTTGATATTAGTATTTCTTTTTGTCTAATTGTTCTGTGGATTACTGAGAAAGGTATATTAAATCTCTGATGATGGATTTTTATATTTTTTCCTCCAGTTGTGATCATATTCTCCTTATATATCTTAAAGCTATATTATTAGGTATATTCAAGTTTATTATTGCTTTGTCTTACTAGTAGATTAACCCCTTTTTTGGGCCACACTCACAGCATGGGGACGTTCCCAGGCCAGGGATCAAACCTGAGCCACAGAAATGACAACACTGAGTCCTTAAGCAGTAGACCATCAGGGAACTTTCAGATTGACCCTTTTAACACTATAAAATTTCCCACTTTATCTCTAGTATTGCTTTGTGTTTTTTTTTGTTTTTTTTTTCTCAAGGGTTGCACCTGTGGCATATGGAAGTTCCCAGGTTAAGGGTGGAGTTGGAGTTGCAGCTTCCGGCCTACACCACAGCAATGCCAAATCTAAGCTGCGTCTGCAACCTACACAGCTCACGGCAGCACCAGATCCTTAACCCACTGAGTGAGGCCAGAGATCGAACCTGCATCCTCATGAATACTAGTCAGGTTCTTAACCTGCTGAACCACAGTGGGAGCTCCTAGTGTTGCATTTTGCCTTAAGATGTAATTCATCTGATAATTAGCCTACCAGTGCCAACTTTCTTTTCATTAGTGTATGTCTTTTTATATTCTTTTAAAACACTAGTCTCTTTGGAGTTGCCTGGTGGCCTAGTGATTAGGACTTGGAGTTTTCATTGTTGCAACCCAGGTTCAGTCCCTGGTCTGGGAACTGAGATCCCACAACAAACCTTTTTGCATACTGTGTCCAAAAAAAAAAAAGTAGTCTCTTGTAACCAACATATAGTTTGGTGGTGAATTTATTCATCAGCTATATTTAAATATAATTTATATATAATAAAGGTTTAAATGCAGTCTGATGAAATTTGACACATGTGTACACTCATGTCACCATTAACATAATGAAGGCATAGAACATTTCAAAATTCAAAAGGTTCCTCACCGCCCCCTCCCTTCTCATTGCCTGTCCCCACCCAAACTTGGACAGTCACCATTCTGCTTTCTGCCAATGTCAATAAGATGTGGCTTTGCTCATGTTGCATGTACGTGGAATTATATATCACATGTCTTCTCTTGTGTCTGGTTTCTTTGAAAGGAAAAAAGCGGTGCAGAATGTTGGGCTCATCACAGTCCCTTTCCTTAGCTCCAGGGTCCTGGTCCTAAACTAGGTGTCACTGGTCTAAAACGTGGTACTTCGTGGTAGGCAGAAGTAGGCCTCTGGTAGAGTTTAGTGAAAGTGTAAAAGTACCGAGATCAAGTGTGAGGGTGAGTATTGTGGTTAAAAGGAATCCAGGTGATTCCCCGAAGAAATTGGAACAGAATGAAAAGATTCAAACATATATTGTTTCCATTAAATAAAGGATATGTATCCTCTATATTTTGTATAAGTCAGCATTCGGTGCCAGAAACTAGTAAGCAGGAGAATGTTTAGCACAGGGAATTAATGGTTACAATGGTTGGAAGGTCTAAAGAAGTCACTTTTAAACTTGGCTTCTGAGCTGCTCTGTCAGCGAAGCTACCCGTTGACTGCCTCATAGACCGCCCTCGGACAGCAGGCGGAAATCAAATCACAGTCGCTGCCACCACCACCCAGGATCTCACTTGCTAGCAGCGATCAGAAAGAGGCCCAGCAAGAAAGCCTTTCCCTCACCTCAGCCTTCCCTGTATCACAAGATTGCCCCTCACTGATAGAGCCTAATTTGAGCCAAACGCTACTTGAAGGGCGTGTTTTCCAAGTTTTAGGAAGAGGGGTGAGCCCAAAGTTTCTGCCACGCACATAATTGAAAAGTCCGGTGTCCCTTTAACAAAAACAAGGTGAAGGGTAGTTCAGCATTATTCTGAATAAACAGTCAACTTTTTGCTCTGACATTGCCATCAGTAAATATAATGTTTAATGAGACGCGCGTGCCTTTGATTTTTTTGTTTTCTTTCTGTTAAATGTATTACGGTCAATGATTTAAAGATCCAGAATGCATAGCATGATGGATATTAAGGGTTATGTTTGGGTTCAATTAATATTTTAATATTTGTTGAGGATATGCAGGATGCCTGGCATTACCTTAGTAACTCTAAATATTTAAACAGCTTATTACCAAGATTGACGCTATCTCGTTCTGAGACCATTTTCAAAGATAATTCTGAAATCAGTTAATTTCATAACCAAGTGCATTGGGAAACTTTCATCAGTTTCATTGGCAAATCTCGTATATTCAAGGATGCTCTGTGATATATGCCGTAAGTGTTTACAGTGATTCAGATCTTGACGTGAAAATGTCAGTGGTATCAGTGGTCAAGGGTAAAAAGCTAGAGCTTCTCCAGCCATGGCCCTTCTGTTTGTTGATCTGTTTCCCTGCTTTTTTTTCTTTTATAAAGTGGGTGGTATGGTATCAATAAAAGGCCTAGATATAGTTAGGACGATACATACACCAATGCTCTCAAGATGTTTTTCGGGTTTATGGTAAGCTACTGAGGTCTTAGGATATTTTCAACAGCTTCAGATCATTTGTACTCAAGGGGAGAATAAAAAATAAACACAAAGACTAGCGAACTGTAATATCATTGTTAGCTTGAGCGTTAAGCAGTGAAAGTGTTTGGGACTGGAAGTTAAAAGTCATATGATGCTTAAATAGCCTTAATGTGACAGTTTGGGGCCAGTATTTTTGTATGTCAAATAGATTGTTATTTATAATGATTCTGGATTTGAAATTCACCTCAATTTTCCTCTTGTTCTCTGCATTAGAAATAAATCATTGCGAGGAACTCTAAAAAAGAACTGACTTAATTTTATTTTAGAGCACAGTGAATCTGTAAATCTAGGACTGTACTCCTTAAGTATTCTCATAGGACTATTTCTGAGAACAGGGAGCCTTTCCTTTAATATTTGTATTACCACTAATTTATTAGTTAATTCATCAATGTTGGTAAATTCGATTTTTAGAACTGGGTAATACAGAGGTGCCTTCTCTAACATCGGTGTCACTTTTGTGAAAATGTCAAGTTTGGACAGACTCTGAAAGATGCCTTGGATTGCTTTACCTCTTTCAGAAAGATGACTTCCTTCATACTGGAGTATTCTTCCCTTAAAAAAAAAGTCTTAGAGAAGGACTTTATTTTTACTTTTTTTATTTTTTTAAGGGCCGCATCCAGGGCATGTGGAGATCCCCAGGCTAGGGGTCCAATCAGAGCTACAGCTGCCACACGGGATCCAAACCAAGTCTGCAGCCTCCACCACAGCTCAGGGTAATGCCGAATCCTTAACCCACTGAGTGAGGCCAGGGATCAAACCTGAAACCTCATGGTTCCTAGCCGGAGTTGTTTCCGCTGTGCCACGACGGGAACTCCGAAAGACCCTTATTTTATTTAACTCACCATCCACTTAATTTCAGAAAATTCTCTTGGCAAATATTTGAAAAACAATGTCTGAGATCAGTGAAATGTTTGAGTGTGTTTTAAATTATTCCTGATCATAAGTCTTTGTTTTTTCTCAGAGGTTATCTTCGATTGCTGGGTATCTGGAGTGCTTCACTGAACCAGTTTAATTTATGCTGTTGTGATTTCTAGTGAGCTTATAAAATGATTTGTCAGAGGATGAATGTGTGGGAAACTATCCGAGAAGTCTAATTAAGAGTGTTTTTCTTTATTTGAGACTTGAAAAAAATGTCACTAATGAGGTGTGTTTTAATCCATTTACTTTTTCTTTGTCCTCTCAGGTGGATCTCCTTACTTAGCAACCAAAATTAATGAAGCAAAAGACCTACTAGAAGCAACCACCAAACACTGAGGATGCTCAGGGCCCCCTCTGAAGGAGGAAAAGGGAGAACCTTATAAAAAATGTCCTGCAGGTTAATCTACACCATGGCCTTCATAATTTTCATACATGTACTGATGGCAAGCCTTTATTCCACTACTAAGTTATATAATAATAAAAGATGAACAATCTTCTTTGTATTATCTTTCAAAGGAAACAGTTGAAAATTCTCACTGATCTTTCCCTGTTATTTTCTTCCTCTCTTTGATAATTTTATTACATTTTAAGACACTTGTTCTGTGAGTCCTAAGTTTCTCCCACTCCTCCTCCCCCCTCCTTACCCACCATCGTCCCACCCTCACCCCCTCCCACCCATTAGAATCGGTGATATAATTAGGATGTATGAGCAACGAGAGAAGAAAGTTCTTGCTGCTTCTATCCATATATGCTCAGAGTGTCCCTTGTTTGCTCAAGAGGAATTTGGTACTCACTCTACATAAGGTAGCTGTAAATATTTTGAGATCAAACACTGACTGCCACCCCATGGGGAAAGGATCTGGAACTTGATGGAATTCACTAAAGGGTGTTTTGTAAAGTAGTGGTTAGGACTTAACTCTGCTCTCCCTGAGACCCTATAGCTGAAGCATGTGAACTTGGAGAGCTACTAAAATGATGAAAGGTTTACAGAACGAGCCCTGTTAGGAAAGCCTGAAAAGCACTGGGAGAGGTGTGAGAAATTCGTTTTTAATTACAGCCTTCCGGGACTGTAGATTTATTCAATTATTCTATAAATATGTATTGACCACCTGCAGTGTGTGAGGCACCATAGGTGTCCTCAAGTGTTACAGGTGTGAACCAGTCCTGGGTCCTGACCCTGAGGGACTTTATATTTAGAGGAAAGATAAACCACATGAATACTATGAGAGAGGCACAGATAATATGCTGTAGAAATCTGAAAGAAGCAAAGAATTTTAAACTGAGCTTCACAGGGGGCTTCACAGAATCAGTAGCACAGAGTTGGGCTTTAAAAAGAGCAAGAGATAGGAGTTCCCGTCGTGGCTCAGTGGTTAACGAATCCGACTAGGAACTATGAGGTTGCGGGTTCGATCCCACGGGATCTGAGCCACTTGCTCAGTGGGTTAAGGATCCAGCATTGCTGTGAGCTGCGGTGTAGTTTGCAGATGTGGCTCAGATACCGCATTGCTGTGGCTCTGGTATAGGCCGGAGGCTACAACTCTGATTTGACCCCTAGCCTGGGAAACTCCATGTGCCTCGGGAGTGGCCCAGGAAGCGGCAAAAAAGACAAGAAAAAAAAACAGATAAACCATATGATTGGTGAGTCTGTAGTTTCCCCTGGGATCAGTCAGAAATAGCAGAAATAGGATATATTGTTTTGATTAGAGTGCAGGGATGAGAAAGGGGAGGGGCTGTCTCTGTAATTTACAGTGTGTTAAATTTTTCAAAACAACTTCTGGTCTTCATCATTTTACTATTGCAAAAGGGAGAAAATCGATTCAGAGGCAGAATACCAGCATTATTTTCTAGTACTCCTTTACAACCCTGGGTTCATCCCAGATAAAATGAGCTACTGCATCTCATCCATCTCAAAACACTTTCTGAATATTCTAGATGCATCTTTCCATTTGTGACATCCTGTAGTTAGGAAGTTCAGTGTTGGCAATGTTGCTTTATTAAGCTGAATTAATTTCTCTTTATGGGGAGTTCTCCTGTGCACAGTCAGGTGATTAGTAACTCCCTGCCTGTACCTGTGAAAGGCCAGTGGCACCCCCTCAGTTGTGACAACCAAAAATGTCTGGAGACATTGCCAGATGTTCCTTGGACGGCACCATTGCCTCAGATGGAGAGCCACTGCTGTAAATGTTGTGTGCTTTCTTTTCATACCTAAAATAATGGCCTGACTTAAAATTGATTGATTCTTAGAGTTACTAAAATAGGGTTCTTGATTTTGGGGGTTCTTTCTTGGGGGAGGCACCCACACCCATGGCATATGGAGGTTTCCAGGCTAGAGGTCCAATCCAAGCTGTGGCAACCAGCCTACACCACAACCACACGAGATCTGAGCCACATCTGCAACCTACACCACAGCTCACAGCAATGCCAGATCCTTACCCACTGAGCGAGGTCAGGGATCAAACCCGCGTCCTCATGGATACTAGTTGGGCCCATTAACGACTGAGCCACAGCGGGAACTCCCTCGTTCTTGCTTTAAAGTCCCCATGCATGTCCTGATTCTGTTGTGCTTTAGTGTGTTTCTTTTTCTGCTGTTACTGCTCTGTGTCAAATGTCCTCCTCATTCCCAGATCTCCCCATGCCCAGAGCCTAGGGATAGTTCAAGCCTGAGCTAAAATCCGTCCGTGCTTTTCTGGTGCTTCCAGCAAAAGTAGTATCGTGAATTGTCAGTTGTCTGAGAGCAGAGACCATCTCTCTCTTGGTCACTGCTGCCTTGGCCCCCAGTAAATACTTGCTGAATGAGCGAAGCACTTCCCATGGCACTTTATTCCTCACTGACGGTACCTTGTGAAACAATTCTTTGTGTAACATGACTTATTCTACAAAAATGCAAGAACCTTTAGAGCAGGAATCTTGGCATTTGTCTTTATAACCTCTCTTTAGTGTGGAGCATTTGGCACTAGACATCAGAAAGTTATAAGCACTAAAGAAATGTTTTCTGAACACTATGCTTCTAAAAATGTGACCACTGATTTTAGACTCAGCTATATTGGGGTGCCCTTCGGACATACCTGTTAATTTTCACATTTTCTGATCGATGCTGTGTTCATGAAAATGAAGCCTCATCATTAATGTGGGATTCCTTCCTTTTGTTGCTGTTTTTCGCTGAACATGTGCCTCAGTCAGGTCTGGTTTTGAATTCTATCCTCCTATCACATGATCTTGGGCAATTAATCAGTAAGTCTGTATATAATTGCCTCATCTGTAAAATAGAGGAAAAAATAATCCTATTGAACAGGATTATTGTAGGGAATAAGATTGTATAAAGCATTTAGTCACATAGAAAAATCTCAAAAAATGTAATTATTGCTTCTTTCATTATCCAATCTGTTAGAATACCTTGAAGTAAGGTTTGAGGTCTGTTCCAGTAATTGTTTATTTCACTCTTACTGTTTTTAGCTGCCTCTTGGCATATGGAGTTCCCGGGTCAGGGACCAGAACTGAGCCGAAGTTGCCATTTGGCTCCTGAACCCACTGTGCCAGCGGGGGATCAAACGTGCATCCCAGTGCTCCCAAGACGCCACAGATCCCATTGTGCCGTAGCGGGAACTCCTCATTCTCTTTACCCTTGAGTCTGCAGTTTGGGTAGTGCGTGACGGAGTCATCTCCATTCCATGTAGCATCAGCCGAGGCTATTGGCGTGGAGGTAACCGGGGCTGTGGGCCTGGAGCCTTGGTGGTTCTGTTCTAGAGGTTTCTTCACAATGCAGCTGTGGTCTGAGACACCGGAAGCGGAAGCTGCAAATGCAACCTGGGTCTGAAAACTGGCGGTTTTCATGGAAAACTGTTTCATGGAGCCTGCCTAAATTCAAAGGGAGAGGACTGTTAAAGAATTAGTGGTGAAGTTTAACATGTGGCAGGGCAGGGTTTGAATTTTCTACCCCCTTAATCAAATCATTTGAGGCATTGCCCCTAAAAAATTCTTCCAAGAGTGTAGAATTTAAGTTCAATTAGCTCGTGCAGTTTCAAATGATACAACTATTTTCATTAGATACTATTAATTCAGTCGTCAGTCTCTAAAGGGCAGAATATTTATATACTTGGATAAAAAGCTACCCACCCTCAACTCCTTGTTATCTGTAGAAAGCTTATTTGAATGGTTACCTATCTTCAGTAAGAATTTGCTTTTACATATGTACTGCCATTGCATATTCTTCTTAATTAAGTTCTTTGTTGATATTGCAGTTTCTGTTTATTCTTACATTTTAGATGCAAGCTGAGGGAGCAGGAAGGACCTTTTAAAAACAAAGCAGTTCCTTCCCAGATTCCAGGGAAAGTGTAAGTCAAATGGACAGTTAATTAAAGGGGAGCACAGAATGCCGATTGCAGTATAGCCAGTCTTGAGCATGAAGTCAAGAGTAAAGAGATTAGGAGTTCCCCTGTGGCTCAGAGAAAACTAATCATCTGACTAGCATCCATGAGGATGCAGGTTCAATCCCTGGCCTCACTGAGCGGGTTAAGGATCTGGCCTTGTCCCGAACTGTGGTGTAGGTCGAAGACTTGGCTCGGAGCTGGCATTGCTGTGGCTGTGGCATAGGCCGGTGGCTACAGCTCTGATTTGACCCCTAGCCTGGAACCTCCATATGCCTCACGTGCAGCCCTAAAAAGCAAAAAAAAAAAAAAAAAAAAAAAAAATTATGTTAATTGTGGGAGACATTGTTTTATTTCATTTTCAAACCATTTCCTGTGGTTTGAAATGTATTTTATTTAGCAAATATTAAACACTTATACTACGTCAGTAAAGATATAAAAGTTCATTCTCAAAATGTGTAGCGTGCTCGGAGTTCCTGTCATGGCACAGTGGAAACGAATCCGACTAGGAACCATGAGGTTGAGGGTTCAATCCCTGGCCTCACTCAGTGGGTCAAGGATCCAGCGTTGCCATGAGCTGTGGTGTAAGTCACAGATGTGGCTGTGGTGTAGGCTGGCAGCTGTAGCTCCTATTTGACCCCTAGCCTGGGAACCTCCATATGCCATGGGTGTGGCCTTGAAAAGCAAAAACAAACAAACAAAAAAAATCTGTAGAATGCTTTAAATAGCAAAAAAAAAAAAAAAAAAAAGAATTTTTTTTTTGCCTTCTACTTTTGTTTTTTATTTTTATTTTTCTATTTTTTAGGGCCACACCAGTGGCCTATAGAAGTTCCCAGGCCGGGGGTTGAATCAGAGCCACAGCTGCTGACCTATGCCACAGCCACAGCAACACCAGATTCAAGCTGCCTCTGTGACCTACACCACAGCTCAAGGGAACACTGGATCCTTAACCCACGGATCAAGGCCAGGGATCAAACCCATGTCCTCATGGATATTCGTCAGGTTTGGTACCACTGAGCCCCGATGGGACCTCCAGCCTACTACTTTTAAATTAAGAAATATTAAGAGTTGTATTCCTGGGTGTGCCTGTGGTTACCCAGCAGAGTCATGAGAAAAACCGTATTTTATCCAAGTACAGAAATCTTTTGGTCATGGGGGACTTTGAAACAGAGCTCCTAATGATGAATCTTCAACTTGGCAATTAGCTTAAGGTAACTTAATGATATTTGTGGGTGAAGATGCATCAGTCAAACCCTTAATGTCATCAGCATGAAGTTTCTCTGACTCATACCCATTTAGGATGAGCTACAGAGGCAGCAGCAAGAAATGAAATATCCAAGGAAGCCAGCTTATTTCTCACAGTGGGAACCACGCCATCCACCGGACACCCTGCACCTCGCCCGGCACCTCCTGGACAAAGGCCTCTGGCTGGAAATTTGATAGCAGTGAGTAAATGTGTCAGCACTGAGCCTCTCTCCTAACGGAAAGGCAGCCCAAAGAGCATATCCTGTTAACACGAGGTCAGCATCATCTACTTGCTGAAAATATGCCATGAATTATGAGCCAAAATCTTATTGATGATGGAGTTAGACACATTAGGACATGAATATAATTTATTAGCTGGAAAAGTTGAGAAGATTCCCTGGGCTCTTTTTTTAGGTGGAATCTAAGTGATCTGGATCACTGCCCACCAGTGAAATTGCTGGGCATGGTAGACAAAGAAAATGTTCCTTCTAATGATTTTTATGAGCTGAGTAGCTATTGTTCCCAGCTGAGTGCTCTTTTCCTTTTTTTTATTGTTGCTGAGCAAAAGAATTTATAAAAAGCTTTTTCTTTTTTTTTTTTTTTTTTTTGTTATTAAAAACCCTGCTCAATTGAAATGGAAGTTCATTAAGTACTGTTCATTTCTCTTCCTGTCGTAATAACCCTATCCCCCTCTGCTCTACTCAGCAGTGCCTAGCAGCACTGGTCAACATTTTACATCTGAACAGACTGTTATATAGATATAGATATGCAATCTCCACCATCAAGAGGGAGTTTAATTTCACATGGGCAGCATAGTCTGATCACTCAAGGCTAGATGTTGGCCATAAATTTCAAATTAGGACCTCAACTGAGAGGGGGGGAAATGCCCCTGGAAAATTAAGTCAGCCGCTAGAAGCATAATCTGATATCACGTTGAGATACCCGTTCCAATATTGACACCTAAGCTGTACTGCAAAAGGCCAGGGAATTAGAATCAGCCTATGTTCATAAATCCAAGAGATTTCTATAACAGAAATAGCTAATGCTTGTGAAGCATCCTGCCTATGTTATCTCAATTTTCGAAGCACCCCTAAGAGAGATGTACTGTTATGGTCCCCAGCTTACCACTGAAGAAACAAAGGCCCAGAGGAGCTTAGGAACTTTGCCAAGAGTACATAGCTGGTAAATGGTGGGACTGGGATCCATATCCCACTTGGTTTGACTCCAAAGCACATCCTCTTTCCCTTTATTGCATTAATTCTAGATATCTGGGACTCATGGCAGAATGAAGGGGCTCTTGGCTCCTTCTCTGATGGTTGTGACCTTAGGTTATACTTTGGGCAAACAGGTTTATGGAAGGATCCAGTGTCACTTGACCTGAGCAAGGAGTCCTTAGTCTTCTTCATTCTTCCCTGGAAAGCTCGTGATGTCCATCCACCCCCTCGTAGCGAAAATTCAGCTATGGAGGTTCAAAGTGTCGGTTTCTCTGACTTAGAGTGGGACTGGAGAATTTTTTTTTTTTTTTTTTTGTCTTTTGTCTTTTTTGTTGTTGTCGTTGCAATTTCTTGGGCCGCTCCCGCGGCATATGGAGGTTCCCAGACTAGGTGTTGAATCGGAGCTGTAGCCACCAGCCTACGCCAAAGCCACAGCAACGCGGGATCCGAGCCGCGTCTGCAACCTACACCACAGCTCACGGCAACGCCGGATCGTTAACCCACTGAGCAAGGGCAGGGACCGAACCCGCAACCCCATGGTTCCTAGTCAGATTCATTAACCACTGAGCCACGACGGGAACTCCAGAGAAAATTTTGATGAGCTGTTATTTGAAACATTTATGGGCAAGGGCTTTTAAGAAGAACATCTAGAACAAGGTTCAGAAAACAGATCATGAAAGTGAAGCAGCAGGAGTTCCCATCGTGGCTCAGTAGTTAACAAACCCAGCTAGTATCCATGAGAATCCGGGTTCAATCCCTGGCCTCAATCGGCGGGTTAAGGATCCAGCATTGTTGTGAGCTGTGGTGTAGGTCGCAGATGCAGCTTAGATCCTGCATTGCTGTGGCTGTGGTATAGGCCAGCAGCTGCAGCTCCGATTCGACCCCTAGCCTGGGAACTTCCATATGCTGAAGTGTGGCCCTAAAAGGCAAAAAAAAAAAAAAAAAGTGAGGCAGCAGACCTTGGGAGAGAAATGGAGAAATTGCTTGATATACTATATATAGATGAAAATAAGAAGGCTGCATTTATTGAAAGAAGCAGAGAGGCAATGAAAACAATGAAGGTTACAATGAGAGGCAATTGAAACAAAAAGAGAAAAAATTATAATTTACAGCATTTGAAAGAGAAGTGCTCAGTAGAACTTCTGAAAATTGCTTTCCAGTATTCCCACCTGTGGATTGGGTTATTGGTTCATGCCTTGGTTTTATACCAGATTCCAAAATTACATCCAAAAGTAAAACTGTGGGTTCTAGTAGCACGCATAAAACTTGTCACCAATGGAAGACTGTGTCTTTGAGGTTATCCCTTCACGTTCTATGCTTTCACCTCTCTAATCAAATGGTGAAAAGGTTTCTAATTCCTAGAGGTTTCTAATCCTCATGACTATAATATTTGTAGCGTATGTGTGAGTTCCATGAACATAGATACACACCTATATTTAAAAATTAAGTATGTTCCAAAGCTAACTCACTGATTTTTCTCCTTTATCTCCTCTGGGATTATCAGTGCCTTTGCGCTGTCCTTTGAATGTGGATAACCCAGAGTCAACATTAGAAACTACATTTTGGCTTCCATGCCTCTGGAGCAGGATGAAAATATCTAATATCATTTGTCCTCTGGTGGTGAGATGTCAGAATATGTTTGCGTACGTCTGTGTCTCTCAGGCTGGCCTGGTCTATTGTACAGCAGAGCAGCCGAAAGCAGCATGAACACACAGAAATGCAGCCTTCCCCGACTGACCCCCCTCGGATCTGGTTTGCACTTTGTTCCTCTGCTTCTTGGTACTTAGATATTCCGTTTGCATTCTGTTCCATTCCATTTCGTACTCACTTATAACCTATGTGCTTGCGGGGCTTTGTTCCCCTTGCAAATAGATTTTTTTTGAAAATCCGTTAATCTGAAAATGAATAAATACCTCTGTGGCTGTTTTGCTTTAAAATTGTAGTGGATAAACTCGAAGATACTTTTCTCTATCTAGTTTTCCCAATACAATTAAAATTAAATCGGACTTGCTCAGATTGAATGTGCACTCCGTTTTCTCATTTTACAACTCTTGAAGAAAAGATACTAACCTTGGGTGTTACGCAACCTCACCTGCACTGGGAGCCCTGCTGCTGGCCCTGCTCTCATTTCCCTTAGACCCCCCTGCTGTGGCAGTTGCTGGGCCCCGTTGTCCCTCAAGACGCAGTATTGATTGGTTCCCTTCGAAAGGCCATCCTCAGAATCCAGAATCAAGGACAGGTGGATTTTGTCCAGAAGCCGTTAAAGAGGCCCAGGTGTTCACCTCTCATACCAAAATAAGCAACGGGAAAAACAAAAACCAGCCCGACAATACATTTTCAAATTGATTTTTGTATTTATCTTGTAGTGCAAATACCAGAGAAAGTGCCTGCCTCCTGGGTTTGTTTATACCTGTTTTTCTGCCCCAAGTTATCTTATCAGTTATCATATCAGTTTTCATTGCATAAAGATCTCGTCGTGGCTCAGTGGAAACGAATCCAGCTAGGAACCATGAGATTGTGGGTTCGATCCCTGGCCTTGCTCAGTGGGTTAAGGATCCGGCGTTGCCGTGAGCTGTGGTGTAGGTCGCAGACGCGGCTCGGATCTGGCATGGCTATGGCTGTGACATAGGCCGGGGGCTACAGCTCCAATTGGACCCCTGGCCTGGGAACCTCCGTATGCCGTGCGTGTGGCCCTAAAAAGACAAAAGACAAAAGAAATGCTGCTACAACTGAACCAGCACCCCTGGAATACGTTCTCCAATACATCGGCACATACCCGGGGTTCTGTAGTTGGTATAAGTGAAGAATAAGGCCGCTGTTCAGTTGCCAGTGGTGACAGGAGGAGGGTGGGGACAGATGTGCCCTCTGCTTCTCTCCTCCCCGCTTTGCTCATCTCGGCCCACATGCCTTTCCCTTAGGAAATAGTCACATCTTATTTATCTTTTCTACTTAGGCCAGTTAGACTGTCAGTGAGCACTCCTGGACTGTGCACTCCTGGAAAGTTCCCATGTTGTCATGGGATCTATTTTCCAGTCGGTAGGGGAAGGAGGACCCGCCGTGCTGGGCTCACACACCACCAGGGATCTGTCTACCATCAAATGGAAGCTCGGATCTTGGTTTGTCAGGGGAGGAGTGCGTTTTTCACAGCAGTCTGGTGAATTAAGAACAATATAGAGAATCACGCGGTGGACGTGTTACCTTTGACTCTGTTGATAGGATTTGTGTTGAGAACATCAGTTTTCTCTCCAGACGTAATTGAGTACATGTTACCATGATATGAAGACTGCAAGAATATATGGGGTGTGTGGGATGTTAAATTTTAAGAAAGCTATTGAAGAAGAAAACCCGAGAAAGCCTGAAAATAACACAAATCATGAAATTATTTTTGTCTTTTTAGGGCTGCACCTGAGGCATATGGAGGTTCCCAGGATAGGCGCTGAATCAGAGCTGTAGCTTCCGGCCTACACCACAGCCACAGCAACACTGGATCGGAGCTGGGTCTGCAACCTACACCACAGCTCACGGCAACGCCAGATCCTTAACCCACTGAGCGAGGCCAGGGATCAAACCTGCATCCTCATGGATGCTGATTGGCTCATTAACCACTAAGCCACGACAGGAACTCCCACAAATCATGAAATTATTCATTTGAATTTTCTTACTCAAGGTATGTGTAAAGCAGCTGTGCCCTCCATATATTCTGTGAAAATACAACATCAAATAGATGATTTGAATGTGTTTCCATCTTTCTTTTTGGATTAATTTTTTTAATAGAGCAAGAACTCCTAAAGGGCGGTTCCCAGGGTGCATCTGGCTCAGGAATGCTCTATTGGTTATAGTTTCTCCCCTCAGGGCTCTGAGTTGTGTCTAGAGCCAGTAGACCTCAGGACCTCTTGTATTTTTTTTTTAAGTCAATGAATTTTATTATATTTATAGTTGTACAATGATCATCACAACCCAATTTTTACCACGTTTTTATCCCAGACCCCTAGCCCACCTCACCCTCCCCCAACCTGTCTCCTTTGGTAACCATAAGCTTTTCAAAGCCTGTGAATCAGTTTCTCTTCTGCAAAGAAGTTCATTGTATCCTTTTTTTAGATTCCACACATAAGTGGTATCATATGACATTTGTGTCTCACTGTTGGATTAACTTCACTTAGCATTATAATTTCTAGGTCCATCCATGTTGCTGCAAGCGCCATTATTTCATTCCTCTTTATGGCTGAGTAATATTCCATTGTGTATAGGTACCACATCTTCTTTATCCACTCCTCTGCCGATGGACGTTGAGGTTGCTTTCAGGTATTGGCTATCATATACAGTGCTGAAATGAATGTTGGGGTGGATGTATCTTTTCAAGTCATGGTTTTCTCTGGATAGATGCCCAGGAAAGGAATTGCTGGATCAAATGTTAATTCTTTTTAGTTTTCTGAGGAATCTCCGTACTGTTTTCCACAGTGGTTGCACCAATTTACATTCCCACCAGCAGTGTAACAGGGCTCCTTTTTCTCCATACCCTCTCCAGCATTTATTGTTTGTAGACTTTGATGATGGCCATTCTGGCTGATGTAAGATGGTACCTCATAGTGGTTTTGATTTGCATTTCTCTAATAGTGAGTGATGTTGAACATCTTTTCATGTGTTTTTGGCCATCTGTATGTCTTCTTTGGAAAATTGTTTGTTTAGATCTTCTACCCATTTTTTGATGGGGTTGTTCTTTTTTTTTGGTATTGAGCTGCAGGAGGTTTTTATATATTTTGAAAAATAATCCTTTGTCAGTCACTTCATTTGCAAATATTTTCTCCTATTCTGTGGGTTGCTTTTGTTTTATTTAGGGTTTCGTTTGCTGTGCAAAAAGTTTTCAGTGTAATTAGGTCCCATTTATTTATTTTTATTTTTATTGTCATTCCTCTAGGAGGTGGATCTAGAAGATATTGCTGTGGTTTATGTCAGAGAGTGTTTGGCCTATGTTTTCCTCTAAGAGTTTTATAGTATCTGGTCTTATATTTAGGTCTTTGATCCATTCTGAGTTTATTTTTATGTATGGTGTTAAGAAGTGATCTAATTTCATTCTTTTATGGTTGTGGGTCCAGTTTTCCCAGCACCACTTACTGAAGGGACTGTCTTTTCTCCATTGTATATTCTTGTCTGTAAAGCTTTTGATTTCTCCTTCAAATCTGAATAAGAGCCTTGCTGAGTAGAGTAATCTTGTTTGGAGGTTTTTTCCTTTTTATCACTTTAAGTATATCATGCCACTCCCTTCTGGCCTACAGAGTTTCTGCTGAAAAATCTGCCAATAATCTTATTAGGGTTCCCTTGTATGTTATTTGTTTCTTTTCCCTAGCCGCTTTCAACATTTTCTCTTTGTCTTTAATTTTGGTTGGTTTGATTAATATGTGTCTTGGGGTGTTTCTCTTGGGTTTATTTTATACGGTACTCATTGTGCTTCCTGGATTTGAGTGAGTGGTTCCTTTCCCATGTTAGGGAAGTTTTTGGCTATTAGCTCTTCAAATATTTTTTCTGGCCCTTTCTCGTTTCTCCTTCTGACACCCCTATAATACGGATGTTGGTGCATTTAACATTGTCCCAGAGTTCTCTGAGACTGTCTTCATTTCTTCTTCTTCTTTTTTTTTTTTTTTTGTCTTCATTTCTTATTAATCTTTTTTTCTTTTTCAGTTCCTCATCAGTGATCTCCACTAATCTGTCATCCACCTTGCTTACTCATTCTTCTGCCTTCTGTATTCTGCTATTGGTTGTTTCTAATGAATCTTTTATTTCAGTTACTGTATTTTGCTTCTCTGATTGCTTATTCCTTAAATCTTGTATTTCTTTGCTCAGTGTTTCTTGTAATTTATCAATCTTTGCCTCCAGTTTATTTCCAATGTCTTGAATCATCTTCACTATCATCAATCTAAAGTCTTTTTCTTGGAGGTTGATAATCTCCAGATCATTTAGCTGTTTTTCTGGGGTTTTTTTCTTGCTCTGTCATAACTCTCTGCCTTTTCATTTTGTACATATTTTTGGTGTGGTCTCCTTTTTGCAGACAAGAGTTATAGGCTCTCTTGCTTCTATCTGCTCCCCTTGTGGCTGAAGTTGGTATGGGGGCTTGCTGTAGGCTTCCTGATGGGAGGGACTGGTGCCTGCCTACTGGTAGGTGGAGCTGATTCTTATCCCTCTGGTGGGTGGGGCCTTGTCTCTGGGTGTGATTAGAGGTAGCTGTGTGCCTGGGGGGTCTTTAAGCAGCCTGTTTGCTCATGGGTGGGGCCAGATTTTTCAAAAATAGACACCTCTGGAGAAGTTCACACTGATGATTATTCCAGCAATCTTTGCCTCTAATGTCCTCTCCCCACCGTCACTCCCTGTTTTCCCAGGAGATCTCAAAGAACCGCAGGCAGGTCTGACCCAGATGCCTGTGGACTCTACGCTTTGGCCTGGGACCTGGCGCACACGAAGATCTGTGTGCACCTTTCGAGAGTGTAGTCCCTGTGCACAAGCCCCGCTGGCCCTCAGTGCTGAATGCTCTGCGGGCTCCTCTTCCCAGTGCCAGATCCCGGGGCGTGGAAATCCGACGTGGGCTCAGAACTCTCATTCTTGTGGGTGAGCCTCTGTGATATAGTTACTTTCCAGGCTGTGGGCCGCCCACCTGGTGGGTATGGTGTTGCTTATATCACGTAATCACCCCTCCTACCATCTCACTATGGTTCTGGCATAGGATATTTGTTTTGACAGTTTTCCGTCTATTTTGCTGGAGGTGGTTCAGCGCCTGGTTGTAATTTTGTTGCTTTTATGAGGGAAGGTGAGCTCCGGGCCTTCTCCTCCACCATCTTCAATCCCATCTCCCTCACCTCTTGTATTTCTTAACATCAGGGGAGTAGGATGTGTTCCCCCAAGCCTGGCTGACAGTGACGCCTGGGGAAAGAAGAACAATGAGGCTAAACTGACTCGAAATAGCTGGAGCCACGAACACCTAGTTAGTGGATGTCAGCAGGTCAGTAATTGCTCAGAGCCTCATTCAAGGCAGTGGTAGAATTACCGTAGAATAAATTGGCTGGAGGGGACAAATCGATCAACCAAAAGAGGTTCCAAGATTTTTAGTGTTCAAGTTACAGCGAGTGTTCTGACTTTCTGGGTTCAATGAGAGGACGCATGGCAGTTGACTCTGCTGAACTGGAGGCTGTGCGTCCCCCTTTTCACCCCCAACGCAACCATTCCTTGTTCCAAGGCTCCCTAAGACGGCTTTTGGTCTTTGCTGTCTGGGAGTTATAAATCCACCGTGGCAGTGAACGTTTCTCTTTCTCCTAACGAGCCCGTCTGCTTCGTCCTCTCCTACTCTTAGCCTGTTTTTCATTCTCTCGTGTTACACCTAGGGACACCTGGGTGAGTTTTCTCCTGGGCCATCGGTGACCTCCAGGTCCAAGCCCAGTGCCCCAGCCTGCCTCATCTTGCTTTCTCCTCAGATGCCACCCACCCACCTGCCCCTAGAGGGAGCCAGTGAAACTAATGAGAAAGGAATGGAAACTTTAATGGGGAGAAATGCATTCAATGTTTTGGACTCCTTGAAGAGAGGTGTTTGTTCAAGGCATTATTAATATTTTTGCAGGGAACAGTGACATTGATTTTTCATCCAAGAACCATTCTGCCTTTGCACAGAGTCATCAGAGTGTTGAACCTTTCTCTTTTGTAAATGGGCAAAGAACTTCACCCCTAGCCTAATAGCATGGACTTTGAAATTGCTATTTTTTATTTCCAGCTCCAGGCGTGAATCTTTGCTCCATTTTGCAGGTGGCTGGGACATCTTCTATTCACTGGAGTCTGTCTTGGGTAATATGGCATTATTTTTAAGTTTTCTCTCTGGGGCTCATTGTGTGAGTTCACCAACGTCAAGCACACACTCCACTGCGCATAAAACACTCTGCACAGGCTCCAGGCTGCAAACTTAACCACAATGATGGGTGTAAAATTTTCCCTTGCAGCCCAGCCAATGGGGTGTCCGACTAAACCTTGAAGCCAATTAGTGTGTTTCACAGAGCCAGGTGCAAAGCTGCCAGGTAACATCTGCAAGTGAGCCGCATCTCTAATGGGATCTGCACATGTTCGGCTCTATATGAAGATGTTTTCACTTGACACGAAGTCATCTTTGGTCTTGTTCTCCACCCCCTCCATTAAGCAGACACACCTACACGTGTTACCAATTTGATGCGCTTTCAGAGGTGAATGGTACCTAGTGTTTCTCTTCCTGATGCTGATATTTATGCAGATGCCTCTTGGGAAACTGTATGCACCCATCCAAAGAGCTTTTGGCCAGGGGTGGGGGCAGGGGTAGCAAATCTTCATGTTATTATTGGGGCATTTTCTGATAATACTGAATGTTTGCTAGATTATCCTATAAAGATTTGAGGAGTTCCCGTTGTGGCTCGGCGGAAACGAATGACTAGCATGAGAATGCAGGTTTGATCCATGGCCTCGCTCAGTGGGTTAAGGATCCAGCATTGCCATGAGCTGTGATGCAGGTTGCAGATGTGGCTCAGATCCCGCATTGTTGGAGCGGTGGTGTAGGCTGGCAGTTGTAGCTCCGATTGGATCACTAGCCTGGGAACTTCCATATGCCACAAGTGCGGCCCCAAAAAGCAAAGAATAAGAAAAAATTTCAAAAAAAAAGGACAAAGAAAAAATTCCATGTATAGTCGGTCAGTGCAGTCCAAACTTGAGTTGTACAAAGGTTAACTAATCCCAACATCTTTACATCAATCATTTCCTTTTTTCTGGGACCTCTTCCAGCGCATCTTAATATGGAGCCTTAGGAATCTGCCTTATAAGAAGTGCCTGTTAACAAATATGCAGACCTCTAGATTGGATATCAAAAAAAAACTAGTATTTTATGAGATGGTAATGAAATGAGACTTGCTTT
The DNA here is from genome assembly GCF_054392235.1 of Sus scrofa. NCBI lineage: Eukaryota > Metazoa > Chordata > Mammalia > Artiodactyla > Suidae > Sus > Sus scrofa. Next base: position 24,453,801 of record NC_139393.1, on the reverse strand, counting down.
CCTAAAACAAATGATTATCAATATTGAAAAATAGCTGAAAAATTTATCCAGGAGGAGTTCCTGTCGTGGCGCAGTGATTAACGAATCCAACTAGGAACCATGAGGTTGCAGGTTCGATCCCTGGCCTTGCTCAGTGGGTTAAGGATCCGGCATTGCCGTGAGGTGTGGTGTAGGTTGCAGACGCGGCTCGAATCCCGTGTTGCTGTGGCTCTGGTGTAGGCCGGCAGCTACAGCTCCGATTCAACCCCTAGCCTGGGAACCTCCATATGCTGCGGGAGCGGCCCAAGAAATGGCAAAAAGACAAAAAGACAAAAAAAAAAAAAAAAAAAAAATTTATCCAGGAGAATTTAGAGGAGAAAAAAAAAAAAAAAAAAAAAGCCCAGTCTTTTGGCCAAGTTTATGGGAAAGCAAGGTGGTATTAACAGTTTTCAATTATTGGCCTGATATTTTTGCCAAACATTCTTTATATACATCATGTCTAATCCTTACAACAACCTAGTTGACGAGATATTTTTATCCCCACTTCACCCAGGAAGAGGGCGCTCAAGAGGTTAAGCCTGTTTCTCAGAATCCCCAACAGGCAGGAGTGGAGTGGGATCTGCTCCCAGGTCAGCTAACTGCAAAATCAGCCCTTTCCCCCCTTTTCCTGCTGCCTCCCAGCACTCATTCCCAGCTGAGCACCAAACTTGCCCTTAAGATTCTTAGCCTGAGTCTGAAAACTTCGCTTCTGGCTTAGAGCGGATGCTGGAAATTTTATTAAGTCTCCTCTGGGTGGTCATTCATTCCAACATGATCACAGTCCAAGGACCGCCCTCCCTCTCAGCACATTTGTCACTTGTCATGTTGCATTTAGGATGCCAGAGGATGCATCCAGCGAAATGAACAGGAGGCACTTTTGTGACAAATAGACTTTAAAAGCTGGAGCTGGAATCACAAAAAGACCTTGTAGATCTTCAGGCCTCCTGTAGGCGCGTCTGATGGATTTCCAGATCCACGGCATTTTTTAAGCACGTTTCACAGCAAAGGGGATGTAAACACTGTGAGTTAAAAGGGACAGCAGCAGGTTTAGGGGCAAGAGAGAAGGTTACCATTTTATGGCCCTTTCCTGGGAAACAGCAGGATCCTAAGACGTCTGGCTTTGCAGCCAGACTAACGTGGATTTAAATTCCGGCTCATGTACTTGCATGTGGCCTTGGACAACTTACATAACCTCGATGCGTCCTCAGTTGCCTCATCTGTAAAATGGGGATCTTTTCACCCACCTCACACAACTGTTGTGAGGATGAACTAAAGTGACGGGTGTAAAACACTAAACACAGTGCCTGGTGCATTACTCCACAACTGCGTGCCTAACCGGTTTCTTTTCCATAAGCCAGTAATTCCCGACTTCAGGCGTTTCTTGGAATCTCCTGTGTAGCGTTTACAACTTCTGATGTCCAGGCAGCAGCCCAGACCATGAGACTTTCAGGAAATAAATAAAAAACACTATTTTTTAAAGCCCCTCTGGTCTTCCCATGTCCAGCCAAAGCCGGGCACCCCTGCCCTCGTCTTACCCTGTCTGCCTGGGCTCTGTAGGGAGCACAGCTCAGGAAGGCGGCAGGACTGGGGGCCGAAGCACTGGGTAGGAGGGTTGATTCCCAGGGCCTGACTGAGGTTAATCACCCTGGGCCCTCTTCTTTCCTGAGAGCATCTTAATGTAGGTGAAACCCACTAAAAATGGAATTCAGGGGCAGCCTGGAGAAGATCATGTCCAGAGCGGGCAGCTTAAGGAGAGATGGTCAGCAGACGTGGGCAGAGATGCAAAAGCAGGTGGTGAGAGCAAGCCTCCGCCCGCACGCAGGTCCTGACCCGGAAGGCACTTGAACTTGCAGGACAAGATAGCTGGATTTTTTGTCTCTTTCTCCCTCCAGCAGTCACCTCATTAGTGGCAAGTGCGGCGTGGTGGGGCCCAGAACCAGTAACAACAGCATCCCTGGGGAGCTAGTTAGAAACAGCGAAGCTCAGACCCCGCCCCCGCCCCTCCACAACCTCCTGAATCAGAATCCCTAGGGGTGGAGCCAGTGACGATGCGTTTTAACACGGGTCCCACATGGTTATATTTTCGTTAAAGATTGAGAAACAAGGAGTTCCCTTTGTGATGCAGTGGGTTAAGATTCCTGCATTGTCTCCGTGGCAGCCCAGGTTTAATTCCCCAACCCCGTGCTGTGGTGCGGTGGGTTAAGGATCCGGTGTTGCCACTGTGGCTTGGATTCAGTCCTTGGCCCAGGACCTTCCATATACCATGGGTGCAGCCAGAAAAAAAAGAAAAAGAAAAAAGATTGAGAAGCCCTGCTCAAATGAAAAATAGAACAAGCTTTAGAGGCAAATGGTGCTTCTAAGCGAACGAGTTCTAGGTCTATAATCCTTGAAAAGTTACTTAACTTGCCTGAACTCCTGTTTCCTCATCTGTAAACTGGGGATGGAAGCATTTGCCGTAGTCACAGAGACTACCAAGGGAACTGTGGATGGAATACAGGGGGTCCATTGACTTGGATGGGACAAAACATTTTTATTTTCACTAATGTCTCACTGAAATCTAGCATGCTCGTCCGATATGAACACCGGCAACAAATCACAGCAGCGTTAGCCATGGTAACTGTCAGCAGCAGAAAGTAAATATTTCCATATCGTGTTACAGTTATCTGCAATCACTGATATTTGCAATATCTCTGCGTTTGTGTGCATCTATTTCAAATGTACAGTTTTTGAACTTGCTGCTAGATCCTGCTACTTATGTATTAATAATGAGGCATGTACATTATGATAAATGTGTTTGGGTTTTATAAAAACTGTCTTAAAGTGTAATATTTTATTGAAATATAGTTGATATACAGTGTCGTGCTACTTTCTTCTGTACAGCAAAGTGATTCAGTTATACATGCTCTTAAAAAAAACTTAAATGCATCGGTTTCCTTTGTATGTTTATTTCTTCTGCATGCATTTGAAAACTGTATTCTGTCCTGCTGTACAGCACTGGGAACTATATCTAGTCACTTATGATGGCGTGTGATCGTGTGAGAAAAAGGAATGTATACGTGTAAGTGTGACTGGGTCACCATGCGGTACAGTACAAAATTGATAGAACACTCTAAACCAGCTATAATGGAAAAAATAAAAATCATTATTTAAAAAAAAAAGGGGGGGGGAGCTAGAAAACTAAGCTCAGGACACAAAGAAGTTTAAGAAAACTAAGCTCAGGACACAAAGAAGTTTAAGAAAACTAAGCTCAGGACACAAAGAAGTTTAAGAAACTGGCCAGTTGCCTTGCCGGTTGTGTGATGATGAAACAAGGGAATCCGATGTGTCTGACACTTAGCAGAAATGCGGATAACAGCAGCCTGACTGCCCGCCTGCCCATCACTGTATTTGTCTTCAGGGATTCCCCCAGCCTTTTCTGGAAGGTCCATCAGAATATGCTGTGTCTAGTCAACTTTGCCTGTAGGCATGTTTCTAGCTAATACTGGTTTTATTGAAGGAGAGGAAGTGTTTACTGAATGCCTGCTCTGTGCCAGAGAATAGAAGTAGACTGTCTAGAGTCACACAGCCAGTAGTGGGAAGGCTGGGGTTCAGCCTCCACGTGCTATGCATGTGCCCGCCTCCTGGTGGAGGGGCACAGATGAAGGGCTACTGCATCCTCCTGGTTCAAGAAGGCATCAGAGGGGTATCATCTGACTCACTAAGCACCTACAATCTCTTAGTTCTTATACATTCAACAAACATTGAGCATCTACAGTGTGCCTGGCCCCATGCCAGTTACCTGGATACCCAGCTGAGTAAGTCATGAGCCTTGCATCTAAGAAGACACAATGTCCTCTGGAGGCACAGAAAAGGAAACCTCTAACCCAGCAGCAGAGATAGAGAGGAGGGGAGGGACTTCCAACCACTTGGGTACAGTGTGAAGTTTAAAATGGTTAATTTTAGGAGTTCCCATTGTGGCTCAGCAGTGTCCATGAGGACACAGGTTTGATCCATGACTTCGCTCATTAGGTTAAGGATCCAGCATTGTTGTGAGCTGTGGTGTAGGTCACAGACATGGCTTGGATCCTGCGTTGCTGTGGCTGTGGCCTAGGCCAGCAGCTCTCGCTCCGATTCGACCCTTAGCCTTGGAACTCCCATATGCCGCAGATTCAGCCCTGAAAAAAAGACAAATAAAATGGTTAATTTTATGTCAGCTTGGTTGGGATTCTAATGTTTCTGTAAGGGTGTTTTTTTTACTTGAGTCTAGCATTTAAATTGGTAGAGTTTGAATAAAACAGATTGCCCACCATAATGTGGGTGGGCCTCATCTAATCAGGTAAAAAAAAAATAGTATGAAGACAGACCTCTCTTAAGCAAAAGGAATTCTGCCAACAAATGACCTTCAGACTTGAACTGCAGCATTGATTCTTCCCTGGGTTTCCAGCTTGCTGGCCCACCCATCAGATTTTGGATTTGCCGGCCTCCATAATCATATAAGCCAATTACTTAAATCTCTCCATATATATATATATATATATACACACACACATCCTATTCTGTTTCTCTGGAGAAGCTGACTAATACAAAGTCCAAGTGGAGCAGGATGGTGGAATAAGACATCCCTCAACTATAAGCCCCCGCCCCAACAACAACAATTTAGCATCCATCCATGTGCCTTGTGGGAGTGGTGGGATCCAGCATCACACATCAAGGGACCTGGGAGGACTCTGGCCTCCCCATGCATCAGGTAATAGACATATAGACCTCAGTCCCACCTGCGGATCCTGAAGTGGTTCATGAACTGACTGGAGCTCTTCTCAGCCACAGTTCAGGAACCCCTATAGAGCACTGATTCAGACAATCATCCACAGGCAAGAGAGCCTTTGTGAACGTCCAGGGGAGAAATTCCAGGACCTCATTGGGGCAAAACAAACAAAAACCCTGAGATCGGATGCCTTGGAAGCAGTAAGAAGACCAGGTAGATTTTGGCCCATCAACCATGACCACCAGCCTGGGTGAGCACAGCTTAGGGCCAAGAGAGCCCTTCCCAGCCTGTGATTTCCCCCCACAGGGGAACGTGAGAGTATGTGGATGAGTACCTGGGCTCAGGATGCTGCCAAGGGAACCCAGTTCCCTCTCACCCCATCCAGAGTACTGAGTTGTGATGTGTGCAGCTGGGGGGACAACATGAGGTTCGTGTTGTTCGGGTCTCCAAACAAATTCAGCCAAAAAACATCTTCTCAAAGACACATAATAATAAAACCATCAAATGTAAAAGAAACTTAAAAGCAGCAAGAGAAAAGAAGTTTACCACTTAACAAGGAAACCCCTAGAAGGCATCAGTGAATTTCACAGCAGAAACCTTGCAGGCTAGAAGATCATAAAATGATATATGTACAGTGCTGAAAGGAAAAAAAAAATTCCAACCAAGAATACTTTATCTAGCAAAGTTGTCCTTCAGAAACAAAGGAGATAAAACATTCCTAAACAAGCAAAAGCTGAAGGGAATTCATCACCACTAGACCTTCCTTAGAGGAAATGCTACGAGGAGCTCTTCCAACTGAAACGAAAGGATGCTAATTAGTAACGTGAAAACATACAATATACAACACACTGGTAAAAGTAAGTTATATAATCAAATTCAGAATATTCTAATGCTGTCATGTGGTGTGTTAACCACTTTAGTAAAAAGATTAAAGAACAAAAGTGCTGAAAAATTACTGTGGCTACAATTATTAATGAATACAGAATATAAAAAGCAATTGTGACATCAAAAATATAAAAGGAGTAAAAAGGATTTTTTGTATGAGATCAAAGCTAAGCTGTTAGTAGCTTAAAATAGACTGTTATATCTGTAAGATGTTTTATGTCATCCTCATGGGAACCACAAAGCAAAAATCTATTGTAGATACACAAAAAATAAAGAGAAAGGAATCAAAATGTACCACCATAGACATCATCAGTTCATAAAAGGTGATGCCAAGAGGACAGGAGGAACAAGGGAACAGCCAGAATACAATTAGTAAGCTCTTATCCATCGATAATTACTCTAAATGTAAATGTATTGAAGTGTCTAATCAAAAAGCAAAAATTTGTTGAACGGATATTCTATTTGGAAGAGAGTCACTTCAGCTTTTAAGGACACACATATGCTCAAAATGAAGGGATGGAAAAAAGATAGTCCATGCAGGTGGAAACCAAGGGAGGGCAGCAATAACTATACTTGGATCAGAAAAATTAGACTTTTTTTTTGGCCACACCTGCAGCATATGGAAGTTCTCAGGCCAGGGATCAAATCTGAACTGCAGCAACAGCCTATGCCACAGCTGCAGCAACACCAGATATGTAACCTCCTGTGCTGGGCTGGGTATTGAACTGGTGCCACCACAGAGACAACAGAATCCTTAACCTGCTGTGCCACAACAGGAGCTCCCTGGAAAAAGTAGCCTGTAACTCAAAAGCTGTCACAAGAGGAAAAGAAGGTCATTATAATAATGAGGTCAATTCATCAAGAGAATATAGCAGTATATGTGGTCAACATTGAAATATCTAAATATATATTTGAGCAGATACTAACGAATCTGAACAGAGAGACAATACAGTTAGAGTAGAGGACTTCAGTACCCCAATTTAACAATACATAAGTCATCCAGACAATATGCAAAATCACCCTTGCACATATGATCAACTAATAATTAACAAGGGAGCCACGAGTATTCAGTGGTAAAAGTATAGTCTCTCCAGTAACTGGTGCTGGGAAAACTGGATAACCACATGCAGAAGAGTAAAACTGGACCCCTATCTTAGACCGCTCATAAAGATTACCTTGAAATGAATGAAAGACTTAAACATCAGACCTAAAACCATAAAACTTGGTGTTCCTGTTGTGGTGCAGTGGTTAACGAATCCAACTAGGAACCATGAGGTTGCGGGTTCGATCCCTGGCCTTGCTCAGTGGATTAAGGATCTGGCGTTGCCGTGAGCTGTGGTGTAGGTCAAAGATGTGGCTTGGATCCTGTGTTGCTGTGGCTCTGGTGTAGGCTGGTGGCTACGGCTCCAATTCAACCCCTAGCCTGGGAAACTCCATATGCCGAGGGATTGGTCCAAGAAATGGCAAAAAGACAAAAAAAAAAAAAAAAAAAAAAAAAAAAAAAAAACCATAAAACTCCTAGAAGAAAACTTAGAAGGCTCCATGGTGTTGGTCTTGGCAATAATTTTTTGGATTTGACACCAAAAGCAAAAGCAACAAAAGCAAGAATAAACAAGTGGGACTACATCAAACTAAAAAGCCTCTGCACGGCAAAGGAAACCATCAACAAAGTGAAAACAGAGCCTACAAAGGGGAGAAAATATTTGCAAATCATAAATCTGATAAGGGGTTAATGTCCAAAATATATGAAGAACTCACATAGCTCAATAGCCAAGGAGAAAAGAAAAAAAAATCTGATTAAAAAGTGGGCAGAGGAATAGATGTCTTTCCTAAGAAGGTATACAGATGGCCAACAGTTTCACTAGGGAAATAAAAATCAAAACTGTAATGCGCTATCACTGTAGATATGTGTGCAATCTAAAAAAGCCAAACTCATAGAAATAGTAGAATGGTGGTTGCCGGGGGCTGGAGCATGGGAGAAATGAGGAGATGTTGATTAAAATTTACAGACTTCCAGTTATAAGACGGATAGGGAGTTCCCATTGTGGCTTCGCAGCATCCATGAGAAAGTGGGATACCCTGGCCTTGCTCAGTGGTTAGGGATCTGGCCTTGCCATGAACTGTGGTGTAGGTTTCAGACGTGCCTCAGATCCCATGTTGCTGTGGCTGTGGTTCAGGCTGGCAGCGACGCCTCCGATTCAACCTCTAGCCTGGGAACCTCCATATACTGCAGGTACAGCCCTAAAAAAGATAAAATAATAATAAGATGAATCAATTCTGGGAATCTAATGCATAGCCTGTTGATCATAGTTAAAAATACTGTATTATATATAATACTATATATAGAGAGGTCACAAGGACCTACTGTGTGGCACAGGGAAATCTACTCAATATTGTCCACTAACCTATGTGGGAAAAGAATCTGAAAAGGAATGGATACATGTGTATGTATAATTGATTTACTTTGCTGTACACTTGAAATTAACACAGCTTTGTAAGTCAAGTATACTCCAATAAAATTTATTTTTAAAAAAATATGACATTATATATACTTGCATGTTGATAAGAGAGTAATCTTAAATGTTCTGACCATAGAAATGAAAAATAGTAATTAGATGAGGTGATGAAATTGTTAACTAAACTTATTGGGATAATTATTTTGCAGTGATTATTGATAAGTGTATTGCCTTGTATAGCATAAACTTACATGTCAATGATATTTCAATAAACCTGGAGGAAAAAAAATTAACAATAAAAACATAAGGTCCAACTGGCTTAACTACTTGTGATCATGCTTCTTTTTGTCTGATTATGTCTCATATTACAACGTTCCTGGTCTGGAGTTCTGAGCCCTCGAGAGATTTTTGTTTATTACTGACCCTCTGCAGCGTTGGTATATCTAATATATATGTAGTGCTGATTTGCTGGGAAGCCTGGGGTTGGGAAGGAAAGGAAATGACATTTACTGAGTGCTGGGCACTGCATTTTACCCTCATTTCAACCTCTCTCTTTTTTTTTTTTTTTTTGTCTTTTTGCCATTTCTTGGGCTGCTCCCTCGGCATATGGAGGTTCCCAGGCTAGGGGTCGAATCGGAGCTGTAGCTTCCAGCCTATGCCAGACCCACAGCAACACAGGATCTGAGCCGCGTCTGCAACCTACACCACAGCTCACGGCAACGCCGGATCCTTAACCCACTGAGCAAGGCCAGGGATCGAACCCGAAACCTCATGGTTCCTAGTCGGATTTGTTAACCACTGCGCCACTACAGGAACTCCTCAACCTCTAATTATTGATAAACAGAAAGCTAAGTAGAATTGTGCCCATTTCACAGACAAGCAAGTGAAGTCCAGACATGGTAAAGGGACCCTCCAGCGATCATCCCACTGGCCAGTAGGATCAGAGCTGGCGTTCAAATCTGAGTCTTTCTGCCTGGCACCCATGACAACCAAGGTCAGGCTCTTCAAACACAGGACCACTTCCCATAGAAAGTGCTAGGCCCAGGGAAGAGGACCCCAGCTTCACAGAGCCATCGCTCCCTGCCTCAGAGAGCTTCCTACCCTCAGTGGGTGCCTGCAACCACGCCAGCTCCTCCTGTGAGAGATGACTCTGTGCCCTCTCAAAGCCAAGCAGAAGTTCACCAAATCACCGACTAAAGGAGCCCTTCCATCTCAGTAGAGTCTTTGAAACATTCCACTTTTTTCCTTTTTTTTTTTTTTTTTAAGGGCCGCACCCACAACATATGAAAGTTCCCAAGCCAGGGGTCAAATTTGAGCTTCAGCTGCCAGCCTGCACCACAGCCACGTCAATGCCAGATCCAAGCCACATCTGTGACCGACACCATAGCTCACTGCAACACTGGATCCTTGACCCACTGAGCAAGGCCAGGGATCAAACCCGCATCCTCATGAATACTAGTTAGATTTGTTTCCACTGAGCCACCAGGGAAACTCCTGAAACATCCCATTTTGACATTGAACCCCGAGCCTGGGTTTCACCCAGGACTCTGCGGGCTCGGGCGTCTGTGGTTCATCCAGTGTCTCCTGACCTCCTCCCATGCTTCTCTCCACTAGGACCCTGCCGTTTTGCTCTGCTGATGAGAGCATCACATGAGCAGAGTCCAAAGCTCCCCTGCAGCCCCAGGAGATTGCATCTGTGCTGGTTTCCTTGTCTGTGTGCCCTTTCATTCTATCAGACAGGGAAATTAAATCACTCTGGCACCATTTGCTCTCCAGAAACGTCTTTGGCTACTCATTCTACCAAAGAGGGTAGATTTATTTGGGTGTTTCTTTTTGGAGAGAGTGAACAAGGCCTTTTTAGAGCCGCCCATAATTAGCCGAAAGGCCTGAACTGCCCTTGCCAGGCCCACCTGTCAAGAGGATGACGGCCAACGGGGCAGATGGGATGCAGGCAGGGCCAGTGGAGAGCCTCTTAATTTAGCCCGGGAGCCCTTTCCCCACTCTGCTCTGGGCCCCCAGGAAATAGGAAAGCCATGGAAGACAGGAACACGAGTCAGAGAAAACCATCCAGGAGCCTGTGTAGTAAAAACTCACATTCAGACTGCCATAGCGATTGTTTTGGAAAGAAGAGCTAAAACCAAAATTTAACACTGGTTTTGCTCATGCTGCCTGGAAGGCTCTCTCTTGCCTTGTCCTTTTTGTGAATAAAAGTCTACCTCTCCATCTCTTCCTGGGGCTCTTCCACAGTGCCCTACCCCCAGGTCCCCAGGCAGAGCCCATTGGCCCTTCTTCTTGCATCCTTAGCACAGTGAGGTGACTTCTTGATGCAACTCTGAAGGCATATTATTATATTTTAATTTTTTCTTTTTTTTAAGGGCATATGGCAGTTCCCAGGCTAGGGGTCAAATCAGAGCTGCAGCTGCCAGCCTATGCCACTGCCACAGCAACGCCAGATCCGAGCCACCTCTGTGAACTACACTGCAGCTCATGGCAACGCCAGATCCTTAACCCACTGAAGCAGGCCAGGGATCCAACCTGAATACTCATGGATCTAGTCAGGTTCTTAACCCCTTGAGCTACCATGGGAACTCCTATATTTTAAATTTTGACATGCCCTAGAAAGGAGGTAAGGTGGGTTATAAATATAAAATTCAAATGTAAAATTAACCACTTACTTTAAAGTAGGTGACAAGGAGTTCCCATCGTGGCTCAGTGGTTAACGAATCCGACTAGGAACCATGAGGTTTCGTGTTTGATCCCTGGCCTCTCTCAGTGGGTTAAGGATCCGGCGTTGCTGTGAGCTGTGGTGTAGGCTGCAGACGAGGCTCAGATCCCGTGTTGCTGTGGCTGTGGTGTAGGCCGGCGGCTACAGCTCTGATTCAACCCCTAGCCTGGGAGCAGCCCTAGAAAAGGCAAAAAAGACAAAATAAATAAATAAATAAATAAATAAATAAAGTAGGTGACAAAATCAGGGCAAAGGGAAAAAAGGGCATAAAGGTAAGACAAAACAAAGAATGAAGTTTCTGCATAAATTACCTGCTCTGGGGTCTTTTACCCAGGCTTCTGGCGGGCCATGGCTTCTGCCCTAAGCTTTCCAGCAGCCCACTCGACTCTGTGACAGGTGGTGAACCATGTCATCCATAATGTCCTTAGAAAGGACATCGTACATTTCACGGGGCTGGATCATAGAACATCTCTCCGGTTCCACCCTGGCATCGCACCTAAGGGCCCTTCGGGAAAAGCAACTCTGCAGGGCAACCAATACTGGTTAGCTTCCCAGATAGGCTTTACCGAGCCAGAGAAACTGCAGATCTTGCTGACGTCAGCCAAGATTTGTGTGGTGCTCATGAAGGGTCATTCTTTTCATCACCAAGCATCTGAGCCCCTCCCTGTGGAATAAACGCAGCTAAAGGAGAACCTGCCTCCCAGTGCAAAACCTGCAAGTGGCAGCTGCTTGCCTCACCAGCCTCCTTGGCAGCTAGGGGGTGGGCAGGTGACCCAGGCTCCACCAGCCTGCCCCAGAATTATGATGACAAGGGCAAGGGCAGTGGCTGCAGAAGGAAGACCTTTTGAGGGCAGCACTGGTGCCCTGACCTGTGGCTTCTGGTGACTGATGTTCGCAGGATCAGTAATGGTGACTGGGACCTCCCCATTCCACCCAAGCCCCTGTCCGGGCTGCAGGACATGGGGACCTGGTTCTTTTGCTTTCCCGGAGAGTCTGTGTTCTGTGTGCCTCTCACTACCCCTGTCATGAGTCTATTTTCTACTTAAATCAGCCCGAGTTGGTTCCAGCTGTTGCAAGAAAGAACCTGCCTCATGCACAGTGCTCTTCTACTCGGCCTCCTGTCACGTATACACAGAGCAAAGGAGAGTCAACCTGCTGTGAAAATCAGGGCTGGCCTGGGAACTTCTGCATGCTATGGGGTGGCCGAAAAGAAAAGAAAGAAAGAAAAAGAAAACATCCACTTTTTTTTCTTTTTTGAAAAATGATTTTTTTTCCCATTATAGTTGGTTTGCAATGTTCTATCAATTTCTTTTTTTCAGGGCCGCACCCATGGCATCTGGAAGTTCCCAGGCTAGGGGGCAAATCAGACGTGCAGCTGCCAGCCTACGCCACAGCCACAGCAACGCAGGATCTGGAAATCCACTTTTTAAATCGAAGTATAGTTAATTTACAATGTCGTGTTGGTTTTAGGTGTACAGCAAAGTGATTCGGATACACATGCACATATGTTTTCTTTTTCAGATTCTTTTCCATTATAGGTTACAAGATACTGTATATAGTTCCCTGTGCTATACAGTCGGTCAATATGCAATTACTGTTATTTTTGCACTAGAAATCTGTGGGATGATAAAAGAGCAAGGATCCTTAGCATCCCTGTCATGGTGTAGCTTTGACCTCCCTTCCTGTGGGGCAGGGATGGAAAAGCTCTGGACCTGGGGCTGGGATTCAGGAACCTGACAGCCCCAGCCCTCTGCCCACAGGGAGCTGTGCCATGTCTTGACGGCATGCTCCCTGCCCGAGGATGCTGCCAACCTACTCAGATCTTTTTAGGCATCTTGGTTTAACCCGGGGGCAGGGGGGGTTTGAAGGGATTTTTTTTTTTTTTTTTAAGAAATTCCAGGTCTGTCATCTTAGCAAATGATTTTGTCCTTTGCAGTAATTTTATTTAATTTTTAAAATTTATTTATTTATTTATTTGTTTGTTTGTTTGTTTGTCTTTTTAGGGCTGCACCTGTGGCACATGGAAGCTCCCAGGCTTGGGGTCGAATCAGAGCTGTAGCCGCCAGCCTACTCCACAGCCACAGCCGCTCGGGGATCCCAGCCGAGTCTGCAACCTTCACCACAACTCACGGCAATGCTGGATGGATCCTTCACCCACTGAGCGAGGCCAGGGATCGAACCCGCATCCTCATGGATACTAGGCAGGTTCTCGTTAAATGCTGAGCCATGACAGGACCTCCTTTGCAGCAATTTTACCCCAACCAGAGATATTCTCCAGTTCTCGTCCTGTGGTCCTCTCGCTTCCCTTCCGTTGTGTCCTGCTGCTGATACTGAAAGCCTTACTCAGCCACCTGGGAGAATCCAAAGCATGTTGTTCTCTCTCTCTCTCCTTCCATCCCACCCCCGCCCGCCTCGCCCTCCCTGTAGGTCTTTGTCTTTCTGTGCATTTGTTTTGGTCCCTCTCTTCTTCCTTGTCTGTCACTTTGGGGCTCTTTCAGTCCTAGAATCTTCCACGCCCCTCCAGAGGCTGTGGCCTGAAATGCAGCTCCTGTTACCAAGGATCATGCCTCTCCCTCGAGCCTTCGCCGCAGCCTCACCAGATGCTGGTGGTGGCGCAGGGAGGGGACTGCCTGCCAGTAAGTAGATACCTTTTTCTTTTTCTTTTCTTTTTTTTTTTATGTGTGTCTTTTTATGGCCGCACCTGCAGCACATGGAGGTTCCCAGGCTAGGGGTCGAATCAGAGCTACAGCTGCCGGCCTACACCACAGCCACAGCCAGGCCAGATCCGAGCCACATCTGCAACCTACATCGCAGCTCACAGCAACACCGGATCCTTAACCCACTGAGTGAGGCCAGGGATGGAATCTGCAACCTCATGGTTCCTAGGCAGATTCATTTTTGCTGAGCCACGATGGGAACTTCCAGATACCTCTTTCCTGGGCCCAAGATAAAGCTGCATGTCGCTCCTTACATCTCCCTTTCCCACAGAGAAAATATCGGATATGGGCTCCTGCTTGGGAAAGTTTCTGGTGAGGAAGTCTCATGCAAAGCTTGCGACACCAACTTTCCAATAACCAATGTATGGCAACAAAATCTCAGTAGCTGTTTAATGGATGTAGTCTATTTATTTGTGTTTTGTCTTTTTAGGACCGCACCCTCTGGCATATGGAAGTTCCCAGGCTAGGGGTCAAATCAGCTCAGCTCACCGGCAACACTGCATCCTTAACCTACTGAGCGAAGCCAGGAATCAAATCCACGTCCTCATGGATATTAGTCCAGTTTGTTACCGCTGAGCCGTGACAGAAACTTCTATTTAATCTACTTTTAAGCTGCAAAGTAACTAAAAATAAAATGTTTATAATTATAGCATTGCACTTTACCTGAGCCCACTCTTAATCAATTTTGGGGGCTAGATTCTCCCACTCTTTATTTCTCAGGATGAGCTTTTTATAGAAGAGGAGGTCATGTTATTATTATATTTATTTTATTTTTATTTTTTTATCATTTTGTATTAGTCAATGAATTTTATGAATTTATAGTTGTACAATGATCATCACAACCCAATTTTATAGCATTTCCATCCCAAACCCTCAGTGCATCCCCCCACCCTGCCACCTGTCTCATTATTAACTTTATTTCTTTTATTTTTTATTTTTTTGGTCTTTCGTCCTTTTTAGGGCACCACCCACAGCATATGGAGATTCCCAGGCTAGGGGTCTAATCAGAGCTGTAGCCACCAGCCTACACTGCAGCCACAGCAATGCCGGATCCAAGCCGCGTCTGCGACCTACACCACAGCTCATGGCAATGCCGGATCCTTAACCCACTGAGCGAGGCCGGGGATCGAACTTGCAACCTCATGGTTCTCGGTCAGACTCATTTCTGCTACGCCACGGTGGGAACTCCATTATTATTTTTAAAAGCAGGAACTGGGGCTCCAAGAGAGCCATGATTTGCACACTGTCGCAGATGTAGTTTGACTCCCCAGGGCCCAGAAGTTCACCTGTGAGGGATCTTCAGTCCCCAGACGTTCCCTCCATGCCCCTGTCCATTCTAAGACGCTGTAATTCCCACCAGAAATTCTGAACCACTCAGACCAAACTTGCCCGAGAGAATCTGTGTGGCTTTGACGCAAGCAATGTCCTCTATAAATCACGGGTCTCGGCCGCAGATGCTCTTGGGGCCTCCAGGCTGAAGGGCCACTCAGAGCTCTAATCACGTTCTGGGTCTCCGGCCACCACGATGGATCTTACAGCAGAGCAGCGGTGCTAAAGCAGAAGCCCCGATGACAGAAGGAGCTCTCCGAGGGTTTGGTGGAATAAATTCCTCAAAACAGTCTCTAAAAGCAGTGAAACCAAAGTCCTGCTACGATCCTGGGATAAACAAAATGTAATCTGCCGCATTGTCCAAGCTTATCCACATCGCGTCTTCTTTTCTTCATGGAAGTAATTGAAAAAAAATTGCCGAGACCTTCGGGAGCGTTCTCTTTTTTGGATCTGATTTTCAGCGGAACGCTCGACGTTCTCTCCCAAAGGCAAGTGCAGCGTTGCTGTTAACGCAGGCGAACTTTAAGGTGAAGTGGCTCCCGGTACAATCACAAATGCAAATGTTTAAAGCTACTCAACAATTTTCCCCTTGCAGCTGCCCATTTTATCTCTCGCAAAACTGGGAATGATACAAGCAGTTGATTATGCTTTACAATAGCCATAAACCTCTCACAATTGGTTGTTTCCAAAATAAATAGCCATTCTGTTAAATGTTAAATAACAAGTCATAAACGGCTGAAAACAACCAATTTCTTGTGGATTATTGCCTGAATAAATTTCAGCCGGCATGGCAGATCATTAAGCTGTAAACGCCACAGATCAAAACCATTGAAATTTTTTGGGGGGAAAACATCAATCCATCAGGGAATCCATCAAGAACGCTTATGGTATAAACCACATCACACCGTACACTGTCACGTATCCTTTGGAGATTTTCCTTTGGCTGATCAGGTTTAGCTCTATTCTCGCCCATACCCTTCCATACCTTTTCAGAATTAAAGAACACCTAGCCTTGGGGTTCAGTGCCCATTCTGAGAGCATGGAGTTACTGAGAGCTGCGTTCCATAAGCACTACATTTAAAGTCTACTGTATTCCAATTGATAAAACACAGACCTGTCCACTAAGTTAAACATTTGAATCAAAGCTCAGTGGCAAATAGATTCAAACTGTAGCCCTAATAGATGCTGTACTTGCAAGAGGAGCCAATTTCATCCGTGTGATTGACAGAAGATTCCTCACCATAGCAACCGGGGTTAGCGCTCTGGAATGACAGCATTAACCTCTTTCATAACCAGTTTTTCATCCTTAAGTTTAAAAGGCAGTTGCATGCATCTTATGTGATCTTTTATTTTTATTTTTGAACAAGCAGCGCTTAGATAAAAATAGAACAAGATGCAGGGAAACCAAATTAATTTCACATTCGCCCTGAATACACCCTTACAATGGGTCTTGTAGGCAGAATAGTTAAAGGGCAAGAGGGTCCCTGTGTCTTCAGAGCACAGGGCGATGGCTGAGAGATTTCTATTCATCAGCCTCCTCGAAAATTGCCTGCTGCATTGATTGGCTTTGTGCTGTTGTGGGACCAGGGTAAAGAATTTTTTTAGATTTGATTTGTGCTTTTGCGCTTCATTTTTTTTTTTTTTTAACTGAAGGAGTTAGTTGACTTACAATGTCAGATTAATTGCTGCTGTACAGCAGCGTGATTGAGAGAGAGATATATATATTATTTTTTATATTCTCTTCCATTATGATTTGTCCCAGGATAGTGTATATAGTTCCCTGTGCTGTACAGTCAGACCTTATTGTTTATCCAACCAACATGTAACAGTTCGCATCTCCCCACCCCAGACTCCCAGTCCATCCCTCCCCACCCCCTTGGCAACCACCAGGAGGTTCTTTATGTCCTCGAGTCTGTTTTTGTTTCATAGGTATGTTGATTTGTGTCATATTTTAGATTCCATCTATAAGTGATGCCATATGGTATTTGTCTTTGACGTCACTTAAGTGATAATTGATCATTCCATTCATGTTGCAGCAAATGGCTTTATTTCATTCTTTTTTATGGCTAAGCAGTATTCCATATCTTTTTATCCATTCATCTGTTGTTGGACATTTAGGTTGTTTCCATGTCTTCCTGCCTCACTATTTGACTTCATAATCCCTAACACACACACACACACACACACACCCCTTAAGTGTGTTCCAGTGCAAAGTAATAAATGGTCTGTAGAAAATGGTAGGAAGATATATATTCTCTCTGGAACAATATGCGTATCCCATCTCCTTTTTGAAAGAAATTGCTATGTGGATCTCAAACTACCTCCTCTGTCTTCTACCTTATGTTCTGGGGAGCCATAGACATCGGTGTCTTGCAATGTCACTGCAGTCTCACCAGCCCCTCACAGGGATGCTGTGATAGCATTCTGGATCTGACTTCTAATCCTAGTCCTTACAAGAGAACAGCGTGGCACTCAAGCCTCGAGGAGCAGGGAAGCTGTGATGAGGAAAGAGAGACCATGACCCTGGATGGGCCACCGCCAAGTTCTTTCCACGTCTTATCCCATCTCAGATCCATTTCCCATTGGAGCCAACTTGCTTGCAGTTGCTCCCTTGAGAGGTGGATCTTTTTCCAGGCTTGTGTATCATTCAGAACCACAGCCTCACTGTAACCTTGGAGAACTTCAGTCCTCTGCTAAGGAAAGATGCTAGGCAGGAAAGAAAAAAAGTTGCCACCTGGACCAAAGCAATCTGGGAGTAGTTTCCAAAAAGCAGATGGAGGAGTTCCCGTTGTGGCTCAGCAGGATAGGGACCCTACTGGTATCCATGAGAAGGTGGGTTCCATCCCTGGCCTTGCTCAGTGGGTTAAGGATCTGGCGTTACTGCAAGCTGTGGCATAGGATGCAAAAGCAGCTCTGATGGCATTGTGGTGGCTGTGGTGTAGGCCAGCAGCTGCAGCTCCAATTTGACCCCTGGCCTGGGACCTTCCATATGCTGCAGGTGTGGCCCTAAAAAGAAAAAAGAGAGAGGAAAAAAAAAAAGCAGATGGAGTTCCCTTGCGGTTCAGTGGGTTAAGGATCTGATATTGTCCCAAGCATGGGTTGGATCCCTGACCTGGGAACTTCCACATGCTGCAGGTGCAGCCAAAAATGAATTAATTAAAAATGAAAAAGAGCCCAATAATGTGGGGCCTCAGAGGGGTGGGTAGCCATCAAGCAGAACTGCACCAGGGGAAACTCTGACCTGATTTGGAGGGGGAGGAGATCCCAGGTTGTAGTAGGCACAATCATTGCAGGCCTCCCAAGATCCCCTTCGTGACCACCCCGTTTCCAAAGGCACAGTATGTGGCCATGGCTGCTCACCGAGAAAAGGTGTCTGCGGCAGGACCCCTGTATCCCCGTCCTTCTTGTCTTCCCTGCGAGTTCCCCTTTTTCCTCTCACTCTCAGCTCTCCAGAGTTTCACCTCGCACTGAAAGGAGCTGCATCGTAATCCTTGCCTCAGGCTCTGCATAGAGGGTGGGCACCCAGGAAGCTATTTAGGTGAGTCACACGCAGGGCTCTGGCAAGGTTCTCTAAACACTTTCTAGGCAAAGCCGTGGGTGGAGAAAGCAAGACCCGTTCTCTTTGAGGGTGTGGAAAGACTCTTCCCTTCATTTGTTAAATGATCCCTGACTTTACAGCCACCTTCGGAAGCTGCAAGTTTCCTGAAGCCTGCGGTGTGGAAAGGGTTGGTTAAGCACTCTTCAGAAATAGGGTCATGGGCCCTTTTTACTACCCATCAGCAAAGGGTAGACATGGGAGAAAATTAAGCATCCTTGCCTCCAAGGTGTTCGCAGTTAGTTGCTCCTAAAGCAGAAAAGAACATTCTTTAAGTTTTACGTTTGTATTTATTTATTGGGCCGCCTGCACAGCTTACGGCAATTCCCAGGCCAGGTAGCAAATCCCAGCAGCAGCTGCGACAACTCAGATCCTTAACCCGCTGCGCCACAAAGGGAACTCTAAGAACGCACTCTTAATAGTCAGAACCAAAGAGTAGCAGCCGGGGAAACCGCACAAATCTGCGGTCTTTCAACAGAGGAGACCTCACGCCCACCTGGAACACACACAGATCTGGCGGAGCCTTTCGCGACCCAGCGGAAGGAAAGCCAGCCCTCGGTCTCTGCCCTTCACATCCTCCTCACCAAGTCTCGCTACCCCCGGTGACTCCCGTAAATATTTCATTCCTTTCGGATGTGCTGGTTTATTCATGCGCCTGGCCCAGCATCCTGTGAGCTCCCTTTCCTGGAGTCTGCGTGGGGCTGGTTGGTTGCAGCTGGTGCTAATGAGACCAACATCTGGGTTCAATCCCCGCGGGGACCAGTTAGCTTCCCTCGGCTCCACCACCAGAGGCGGCACCCAACCCCAGAGCTTGAGGGCACTTCCGGCCAAGGTGAGCGGGCAAGGGGGTGGGTGGGGGCTGCGGGCTCCACACGCCCGTGCCTCTGCTGGAGAAACAGCTACTCCCCGCGGTGCGCTCATCCCTGCAAAGGTCAGCCTGGTTTTCTCCAGGATTACCCACTCCACCCTCCCTGACGAGGTATGTGTTTTCAGAATTTTCCTTTTTCATTCAATCAATGGGTATTTGCCAAGCATTTGTTATGCCTTAAGGACCGTGATACACTTCTCTTCCAACCCTGGGAGTTCCCTTGGTGGCTCAGCCATAAGGAGCGCAGCTAGTATCCAGGAGGATGCCCTTTAGATCCCTGGCATCTCTTAGTGGGGTGAGGATCTGGCATTGCTGTGAGCTGTGGTGTAAGTCACAGACCCCGCTTGGATCCTGTGTTGCTGTGCCTGTGGTGTAAGCCGGCAGCGGCCGCTGCCATTTGATGCCTAGCCTGGAAACTTCCATATGCCACACATAGAGCCCTAAAAAAAAAAAAAAAAAAAAAAAGCCTCCGATTGCTCTGTCATTCACTCCTCATCCATGGGAGGGGTGATCTGTGGATATCGGGAAATAAACCTGGCGGGGTGACCAATTTTTGTCTAACGTTTTTTATAATGTCATATGGAAGGAAAAAAAATGTATTCACTCCATAAATATGGACTCTGTCCTATCTTGTCTGGGACACTAGGGTCACAATGGTGAAACAAAACAGGTGAAAATTTTCCTGTTCTCACGGAGTTTCTGTTCCAGTGTGGGGAAGCAAAGCGAGTAAGGAATAGGTATGTTCCCTGCAAAGTGCCAAGGAGGAAAATAAAGCAGGAACGGGGCGGAGTTACTGGGAAGGATGCCGGGATTATAAATACGGCGGTCCGCGCAGACTTAGCTAAAAAGTGATGTCGCCTCCTGAAAGAAGAGAGTGAGACATGTGGGTAACAGAGGGCAGGACGGTCCAGGCAGAGGAACCTGCAAAGCTAGAGAGCAGGAGGAGGGAGCAAGCGTGGCGTGTCGGAGGACCAGCAGGGAGGCGAGGGTGGCTGGGGTGGGGTGAGTGTAGGGGGCGGTGTGCAATGGAAGATGCACCAAGAAGGAGGGCAGGGGGACCAGGGAGCATCTACAGATGCTCAGAAGGGCTTTGGCTTCTCCCTGTAGAAATCAGGAAAGGCGTTGCTCTGATGCTTGGTCTTAAAGGCTGAGCAGCGCTAACATACTGGTCTACACTCCCCTGGAGGGGATGTTGCCAGGTCTCCCCTGTGATTTGGGAGGTGACCTGCGCAGGTGCCAGGGTTTTCAGACTTGAAGGCTGAGCAGAGTTAGCATCAGCTCCTGCCCCACAGACACACCCTACAAGCCTGGGAGTCTCGTATGGTCCCACCGTGGGGGCCCACGCAGGGCCTGGAATTTCTTTACTCATCAGCTGGGCAGGTGGGAGCTCAGAACAGATGCGGAAGATGCGGAAGAATGAAGGGTTGAGTCGGTTTCTTGCCTTGAGGAGTTATGATCGGAAGTTACCTAGCATGTAACCCAAGGCCACCTGAGAAAAGGAGAAGGCAGACATATCCCATGTGCCAAGCAGGAAGGCATCACCTTGGAGTAACGGGGAGGGGATACTGGGCAGGGGTAAGGACAGACTGCTTAGAGGAGGGGTGAGATTTGAACAGGTCCTAAGGCGCAGGTGCCACGTGGGTCTGTGAACAGGAGTGGGGGTGGGGAGGGCATTGCAAATCTGTGTCCCTGTGTGAGGGATGGCGGGACAGTTTGACCACAAGCAGGGATCAGGTATAGGATGATCTAGGCTAGAATGGAGAGGCTATGCTGGGAAAGAGTGAGCAAAGGGCTGACAAAGAGTTGGGGCAAGAGTTCCTGTTGTGGCTCAGTGGTAACAAACCTGAGGAGTATGCATGATAATGTGGGTTTGATCTCTGGCCCTGCTCAGTGGGTTAAGGATCCAGCATTGCCCTGAGCTGTGGTATAGATCACAGATGTGGCTTGGATCCCACATTGCTGTGCCTGTGGTGTAAGCCGGCAGCTGTGGCTCCAATTCAATCCCTAGCCTGGGAACTTTCATATGCCTCAGCTGTGGTCCTAAAAAGAAGAAAAAAAAGAGCAGAGGCAGATTGTGAAGTCCTGGCATGCCAGCCAGAGACGTTTGGACTCTTCCTGAGGGCTATTTTCTGTTTCAGACAGTAGGGTTGTAGCAGACAGAAGCATGTCTGTCTCCTTTGTGCCTGTATATGTGTACATGGTGGTCTTGCCAGATAGAAAATATAGGAAACCCAGTTAAATTTGGATTTCCGATAAACAACTGAATAATTTTCAGTATAAGTTCATCCCATGAAACATTTGGGACATAAATACAGGACACCTAGATAAATTTGAATTTTAGATAAACAACGGACAATTATTTTTAGTCTATGTCCCATGCAATATTGGGGATGTGTTATTTATTTATTTATTTATTTATTTGTCTTTTTTGGGTCGCACCTGTGGCATATGGCACTTCCGAGGTTAGGGGTTGAATCAGAGTTGCAGCTGCCTGCCTACACCACAGCCACAGCAATGCAGGATCTGAACCTTGTCTCCGACCTACACCACAGTTCATGGCAATGCTAGATCCTTTAACCCACAGAGCAAGGCCAGGGATGGAACCTGCATCCTCATGGATCCTAGTCAGATTCGTTTCTACTGAGCCACAATGGGAACTCTGGGGATGTACTTACACTTTAAAAAATTCATTTGTTTGCATGAAGTTCAAATTTAACCGGACATCGGGTATTTTTATTTGCCAAGTCCATCAACCCTGGTATGCGGTGCTGAATCAATGCTGCTCTCTGATGCTGTGGACTCCAGGCCAGAACCCCCTCCTGTTACACTAATTGGCCTGGACACTCTGCCACCAGGGAGCCGATTTCTTGGCCACGCTTGGTGCCGACCCAGCTCTGGGATGGCTCTGATCTCTGCGTTACCTGTGAGAACTGTCAGGCCTCCAGCTGCCTCCCCAGGGATCAGCCACGGCTCCCCAAACCTGCCTGTCTAGACACAGTAGAAGAATTCTGACTTTGCCAGCAAAACAATGGCAGCCCTGAGAATCAATATCAACCCTGATGTGTGGGGTGGGGTGGGGACACAGCCTGCTCCTCTAAGTCAATATTGATTGGGCAAGCAGGCTGTCCTCAACCAAGCAAGTGTGCTGAAACAGGATGCTGGTGGCAGTCCCCCCACCCCCCCTTTGTGGGGCTGACTCTTCAGGTAGCTCTCAAAGCCTAACAGGCTCAAAGGGAAAACCAGCAAGTTCTTTTCTTTCACTAATGCAATGCCTTGGGGGAGTTGCATTGTTTTTTGTGGTTTTTTTTTTGCCTTGTACATCACTCTATTTTTATTAGAGTATGGTTGATCTACAGTGTTGAGTCGATTTCTGTTGCACAGCATAGTGACCCAGTCATACATATACATACATTCTTTTTCTCATGCTGTTTTCCATCATGTTCTATCCCAAGACAGTGGATATAGTTCCCTGTGCTGTACAGTAGGACCTCACTGCTTATCCATTTCTATTATTATTATTTTTGTCTTCTGTCTTTTTGAGGGCCACACCTGTGGCATATGGAGGTTCCCAGGCTAGGGGTCAAATCGGAGCTATGGCACAGCCACAGCAATGCCAGATCCCAGCCGGGTCTGCGACCTATATACCATGGCTCACAGCAATGCTGGATCCTTAACCCACTGAGCAAGGCCAGGGATCAAACCTGCAACCTCAGGCTTTCTAGTCAGATTTGTTTCCGCTGCGCCATGATGGGAACTCCTGTTTATCCATTTCTAAATGTTATCTTTTTGTTTTGTTTTTTTTTAAATGCAAAGTTGAGGGGGAAAGAATCTCACAATGGCCTTCTCTCCTTTGGGATTCTCTCTCTTAAGTGAGTTCCATTATTCTGTTCAAAAACTGAAGCACAAAATATTTAAAAAAAAAAAATAGAAGTTGCACTGAAAGCCGAGAATGTGCCGGGCTCTGAAGTGAGTGTTTTGTAAGTGTTTTGGGGTTTTAGCCTTATGAGAACCTATGAGGTAGATATTACTCTCCCATTTTGCAGACTCAGAAATAGAGACTCACCGAGGTTC
This sequence comes from Sus scrofa, assembly GCF_054392235.1. Taxonomy (NCBI): domain Eukaryota; kingdom Metazoa; phylum Chordata; class Mammalia; order Artiodactyla; family Suidae; genus Sus; species Sus scrofa. The sequence goes on along the minus strand of NC_139393.1, from coordinate 24,430,393 downwards.
AGTGATTTGCTCAGGGCCACGCAGGCTGCTAGCAGCTTAGGTCCTTGGTTCAAGTGCAGGTCGGTTTGACTCAACACTGCTGCCAGCTCAAGAAGCCAGACAAGCTGCATACACCGCTGGGTTGCCAGGCTAGCTTGTCCGTGCAGATGCCTAAGTGATTGACATCCTCTGAGAAACTGTCCCTGGCTACTCGGAAATAATCAGCCACCTCTGTCTGCTCTCAGATGATTTCTGTTCCACTTGCGATGCAAACCCTCCACCATGGTGCCGTCAAAGCTCTCAGCCTTCTCCATCCCCACTCATGCTCAAGGTCCTCAAGGTCAAAGTCTTTTTTCGATCAAGTGTGTCCCTCTCTACCCGCAGGAACCAGGATATTGTTTGGAGTCACACAGTAGACTGCTATTGGATACTGTTGTTTCAGTTCTTTTTTCCGATGTGTTTCGGGAGCCCAAGGGTGCTGTCCTGTTGGTGTGTTGCATTGTGGTCTTCTTCATTCCTATTTCCTCACACTGAGTCTCTAGTCTCCTGTCTTTTCTGGGGACTCAACTCACTGGTCAATACCATTACTGAGAGTCTTCTGTAGCTGAAAGATTGGACCAGCATGGATGCCAAATTGGATATATTTGCAGAAGTCCCAGCTGGACATCTCAATTGTTCTTCCCCGTGATTTGGTGGAAGGGTCTAGGGTCAAGTGAGCCCAATGGAAGGCTCAACTCACTTCCTGGACTTAGGGTCCTAAGGCTGATGTATTTTCAGTCATAGCAATATAGGGATGGAATATCAAGAGAAAGATTAAAAAAAAAATGCCAACAAAAGAGGATGGCAGATTGGCTCTGATCCTACCTTCTCACAAAAGCTTCTTAGAAGAGTCACCCTGGGAATTCCCACTGTAGCTCAGTAATAACGAACCCAACTAGTATCCATGAGGACGTGGGTTTGATTCCTGGCCTCGGTCAGGATCTGACATTGCCATGAGGCAATTAAAGGATGAATTAAAGGATCTGACATTGCCATGAGCTGTGGTGTAGGTCGAAGGCACAGCTCAGATCTGGCATTGCTGTGGCTATAGTGTAGGCTGGAGGGGCAGCTATAGCTTTGATTCGACCTGTAGCCTGGGAACTCACAGTGCCGCAGGTGCATTCCTAAAAAAAAAAAAAAAGTCACCCTATTTTAGAAAAGGGTATGTATTCCCACAAAACTTCTCTCAGGAAGTCGATACATTTTCCCATGATTCTGTTTCCAGAAGGAAATGTGAGTATAAAGGAAAATGTGAGATCCCACCTGTACACTGGCCCTGCAGGGATGCACGGGTCATGGAACAGGTCGTTGAAGGTCATGGGCAGGCATGAAGGTCAGGGCTGAGAGGGCTGGAGGGATTTCCGGCCTGGCCACCGGAAGCTCAAGCACTAGCGAAGGCCATAAATGGAGACTGCAGCGTTCAAACCCTTGGGATCTTTGTGTCCTTCTGCAGGTCCAAGGTCCTTTAAGGGATTTCACAGCAATGGCCCTGTCACATTTCTTTTTCTCCCAGAGGCTATTTTTCTTTTAGGTCCTAACTGGGGTAAAGATGACTGCGTTAAAAATCACGACTTGTTCTTGCTGACAGAGTTAAATTGGGTCTGGGTTTCTTCTGCACACAAAGAAAAGCCTGAACAGCACCACCGAACAACTGTCTGGAGGGCACGTCCAGAGCTGAGTTTGTCTCTCTCATCCTCATCCTTTTATTGTTTCTGTTACGGTACCTGTTTCAGTGATGTCAGGATTTTTGCAGGCTTACCTTGGGAGAAGCTCAGGAATCAGCCTGTGTTAGCATTGGTGAGGTTAAGACAGGTTTATGCACATGAGCCTGACGGTTTATTGATCCCATGGAAGAAGAAACCATTTGGAATAATCTGGCTGTGAGAAATATAACCCTTGACCAGCCAAAGCCGTTTGTCTCCCTTCCCTGTTGAGAGAAGCGCATTTAAAATTCCTCACCCGGGAGGACCATCTTGGAAAGAATATTTCATGCAAACGAATACACTCTTTGGACTTGCATTGCAATTTGGATTAGAAAGTATGAGCTCGTTATGTCTGGGCATACATTTTGTTAGAGGCCATCTTGAGAGCCAGGCATGGATTTTTTCAGTGGGTCTTATGTAGATTCTACCATGGAGGAGATTTTTGGATTTTCTTTTTTTTCTTTTTTTTTTTAGAGCTGCACCTGCAGCAAATGGAGGTTCTCAGGCTAGGGGTTGAATCAGAGCTACAGGTGCCTGCCTACATCACAGCCACAGCAACGCCAGATCTGAGCCACGTCTGTGACCTATACCGTAGCTCAGGGCAACACCAGCTCCTTAACCCGCTGAGCGAGGCCAGGAATCAAACCCACATCCTCATGGATCCTAGTTGGGTTCGTTAACCACTGAGTTACGAAGGGAATTCCTATTGTGGAGCAGATTTTGGATGAATTTTGCTCCACATCCTGTGTGAGGGGAATGATGCTTGAACTTCTGATGCTGTTGGTTTAATGCTGTCTGTTGCTAAGAAGGAGGTGTAACCAGGTTCAGAATTTTAAAACAAAGTGTTGCGATATGTTGGGAGGAAATGGAGACAAGTTCTCAATTCCTATCTTGGGAACTTTATGGATAGCTCCTGGGGGTGGGGGGGGGGACCTCCAAAAACTAAAGTCAGAGGTTTATATTTTGCACTGGGGGGAGTGGTAACATTTTACTCCAGAGGCCTGGTTTTGTTTTTAAACTAGCCAGCTCTGTGAAATACATTCTCTAAGGAATGTGGAAGAAACTTTTAAAGCAAGAATTTTAGGGAGTTTTTCTGTGGCTTAGAGGGTTAAGAACCTGGCTAGAATCCATGATGCAGGTTTGATCCCTGGCCTTGCTTGTGAGCTGTGGCGTAGGTCACAGACGCAGCTCGGATCCCGCATTGCTATGGCTGTGGTGTAGATTGGCAGCTATAGCTCCAATTTGACCCCTAGCCTGGGAGCCTCCATATGCTACAGGGGGGACCCTAAGAAAAAAAAGAAAGAAAGAAAGAGAATTTTAGTTTCCACTGCTTTGGAGGCACTACCTGTGCCCCCAACTTTCTTTCTCACAACCTGCTATTTCCAAAGACCTGAGCTTAGAAGGCAGCTGAGTGACTTACTTGAGAACGGATGTGCACAGCCCCACTGTGAGGTGGTGTGGCCAGTGGGCTCAGATCGGGCCTTGTTGCAGCCATGTGCTTGGCCAAGGATGGGTTAGGCAGAGACTGGAGTGGTGCACCTGCACACTAAGGAATGCCAAGATGGCACACAGCAAAGAGGAATTAGGAAGAGACAGAAAAGGACCCTCCCCTAGGGTCTTCAGAAAGAGCATGGCCCAGCTGATACCTTGATTTTTAGACTTCCAGCCTCCAGAACTCTAAGAGGATAAATCCCTATTGTGTTAAGCGACCTAATTTGTGCTACTTGTTACAGCCGCTCTAACAAACTCACACACCCTCTTATGGCCCTTACAGCAGAGTGGTAACTGCATTTCCTTGAGAGCAGATCTGATCTGGCTCCGGAGTCTGGAAGCTCCCAAGCGTCCCTAGAGCCCACTGCCTAACACAGACCACAGTGCAGGCTAGTAAATGTGAGTTGAATGAACCCCGTTTTAGGAGTTTAGATTTCGATGGTGTATTAAATACAAACAAAATAGAAGGATTAACAAGGGAGAAATGACTGCCTAGATGGGTGTGTGTATTTGATTCAGAGTGTTACATACGCCCATTTGTGATTTGCATAAAGGAACGATTATGCCATAATTTGGCTTCCCTCTGCAACGTGCATGAAACAAAAGTCTTCATCTTGTCTCCGGAGGTCAAAGATGATTGTGTGAATTCAAAAAGGACAGATCCTGCTCTTGCCCACCTCTTAACTTCTCAGCATCTTTTCCGGTTTCTCACTGGAGCTGGAAGGGCTGCCCAGGGGACCCTTCCTGTCTGCGAGATTTACATTATTGGAGATTTAAAGCAAACACTATTTCAAAACTAGCGGTAACTTCAATAATTGACTGAAGTTAATGCCCTGAGGCAGAATCGCAGATCATCAATTTAACTCACCTGGTTCTTAATGGCTGGGAAATAACTGGCATCTGGATAACTACAGTGTCCCTAAGAGGCCACGACAGGAGGGACCCAGTGTCTTGGAAGAGATTTGTGATGTTCATCTCAGTGGGTCTTTATTTCTTCAGGAAATCCTTTCTGAAGAGCTATTTAGCAGATTCTCAACGGGAGCGGGGGCGATTGCGGGATGTTTGCGTGTGTGTCTCAGTGTGAGCCAGAACTGGCGGAGGTGCAGGATTAGCAAGGATCCGTATTGCAAATACTTAAGGAAGATGAATAAGACAATTGTGGGAGATGAGAGATTAAAAAAAAAAATTGAATTCATCAAAGAGCTTCCCAAATCCTTTAATGACTTTGTCTCTCTTTTTGCAATTTATTTATTCTTTGTACTTAAAATATCTGGTTTTCAGAGTTCCTGTTGTGGCTCAGTGGAAACAAACCTGACTAACATCCATAAGGTCGCGGGTTCGATCCCTGGCCTTGCTTAGTAGGTTAAGGATTCAGCATTGCTGTGAGCTGTGGTGTAGGTTGCAGATGCAGCTCAGATCCCACATGGCTGTGGCTGTGATGTAGGCTGGCAGCTACAGCTCTGATTTGACCCCTAGTCTGGGAACCTCTATATGCCATGGGTGCAGCCCTAAAAAGACAAATAAAATAAAATGAAATAAAATATCTGTGTTCCATTTGGTGGTGTCATTTATTTCTTATTCAAATGAGACCAGAAGTGACATCTGGGAGGATTTTTTTTTTTTTTTTTTCTTTTTGGTTGCCTTGCAGCATATGGCGTTCCCAGGCCCTGGCTCAGATCTGAACCGAGCAATCAGATTGCTGCTGGGGCAATGCCAGATCCTTTAACCCACCTCGCTGGGCTGGGCATCAGACCAATCCCAGTGCTGGCGAGACACAGTACCACGGTAGGAATACCTCCCTTTTCTCTCTCTCCCTTCCTTCCTTCCTTTCTTTCTTTCTTTCTTTCTTTCTTTCTATCTTTCTTTCTTTCTTTCTTTCTTTCTTTCTTTCTTTCTTTCTTTCTTTCTTTCTTTCTTTCTTTCTTTCTTCCTTCCTTTCTTCCTTCCTTCCTTCCTTCCTTTCTTACAAAAATAACAAAAAAATATTTTTGGCCATGCCCATAGCACACACAATTCCTGGGCCAGCGATCGAATCCAAGCCACAGCAGTAACAACACTGCGTCCTTAACCTCTAAGCCACCAAGGAACTTGTGGGACTTCTTTGTTACACCCCGACAGAGCCCATGCCAGCAACCTCATCCTCAGGTCCATCATCCATGGCTTTACATCCTAATCAATCCAGGCTTTAATTCCGTCCAGTAAGTTGAGTGCTTTCCTACCTCAGGCCTGGCTTGATGCTCGACAGTTGAATACAGAGATACGTACAACATAGCTCCTGGTTTGGTGGAGAAGGAATTAGATGCATTGTGGAGTGTGTGGAAGGATCCATTCATTTTTCTCTCCACGAGGAGGATCTTAGCCGGTCCTTGGAGGGCCATCCGGAAAGGGAAGTGACACTGGCTCCTAAATCTGGAGTCTGCTCTAGCATCTCCTGGTCATGAGTCCTCTCTGCAGCTGCATCCACAGGTAACCTCCTCAAAGAGATGGACCAGGTAGCCTGCTCCCTGGGCCACCCTCTGCGTCAGCCCCCCGGGAAATCCAGTAACTGGGACCACAGCGTAGATACATGGAGTTCTCAACTGAATGGTTAGGGGTTTGGAGCTTTCATTTGGGCTCCAGCCAATCCAGAGAGGGTAGAGATGGTACTGGTTGCCACCTGAGGAAAGAGAAGGATGGATCTCCTTTGCTGTGGGCCCTGCAAGGGCTCAATGACAAGCATAGGGCTTCTGGGCCACTCTGGACCCCAGCCTTGTGGGCACCCAGGGCCAAGTCACAGAGAAGATTAGAGTTGGATTTCTCGGTGGCTGCTTCCTTCTGCCACACCTTCCATCCCCCTGCCCCTGGCATCCCCAGCTGTGGTCTGGAATTTCTTCTCCCTGGTCGTCCCTACAGTGACCTCTCTGTGTCTTAGCACTGGGACCCCACACCCGTGCTGGGAAAATGATGCACCTCTCTGAGGGTTTCTCTGAGCCTCTCTTACAATTTAATTAATTCATTAATTAATGAAGGTCATACCCACAGCACATGATAGTTCCCGGGCTAGAGGTCAAATCAGAGCTACAGCTGCTGGCCTACACCACAGCCACAGCCACGTGGGATCCAAGCCACATTTGCAACCTACACCACAGCTCATGGCAAAACCAGACCTGAGCCGCATCTATGACCTACACATAGCTCACAGCAATGCCAGATCTTTAACTCACTGAGCGAGTCCAGGGATCAAACCCAAATCCTCATGGATACTGGGTGGATTCGTTTCTGCTGCACCACAATAGGACCTCCCAGATTGAATTGTTTTGATCTGGGTTTTCTCTGGATAAAAATCTGGCAGGAATAAGGGTGTCCTAGTTTATCCCAATACATATATAGAAGTAAATGAGCTTAATCAGGGGAGAGAAGGATAAGGATGGCATGGAAGTGCGGAGAGACTTTGGGAGCATTTTTGTTTGTTTGTTTGTTTGTTTGTTTGTTTTAATGATTGAAAAGCTTAAATGTTCTTTTTTATGGCTGAGTAGTATTCCATTGTGTATATATACACCACATCTTCCTAATCCAATCATCTATCAGTGGACATTTGGGTTGATTCTGTGTCTTGGCTATTGTGAATAGTGCTGCAATGAACCTGCAGGTACATGTGTCTTTTTTAAGGAAGGAGAGTTTTGTCCGGATATATGCCCAAGAGTGGGATCGTAACTGGGTCACCATGCTGTACAGTAGAAAAAAAAAAAAAAAATATATATATATATATATATAAATAAATGATAAAAAAAAAAGAAAAGCTTAAATGTCAGGAGGCACCAGAGGATGCACTTGGAGGCTAGCCAGGCAGAGGAAACTACAGGAGCAGGGGCCTGGAGGTAAAAAAAAGCAAATCTAGGAGTTCCTGCTGTGGCACAGTGGGTTAAGAATCCCACTGCAGTAGCTCTGGTCGCTGGGAGGCTTGCGTTCAATGCCCAGCCCAGCCCAGTGGGTTAAAGGATCCAAGGTGCTGCAGCTGCAGCGTAAGTTGCAGCTGTGGCTCAGACTCAATCCCTAGCCTGGAAACTTCCATTTGCCATGGGTGTGACCAAAAAAAAAAAAAAAAAAAAATGAAGAGAAAGCAAGTCTAGCATGGGTTTGGGGAAAATGAGGTTCACCGTTTGGCTGTGGGGTCAGGAGTAGGAGGGAGATGGGAAGACTGGCCCATGGGAAGGACCATTCTTACTTCATCCTAAAGGTGTCCCGCAGCGATGAAAGGTGTTTGAAGAGAATGCGCTGATCAGAGCAGAACTTTAGGAAGATTAATCCCACAGTGGGAGTTCCCGTTGTGGCTCAGTGGGTTAAGAATCCTTATATCCTTAAGGATTCGGGTTTGGTCCCTGGCCTCCCTCTGTGGGTTAAGAATCCAGCAGTGACGCAAGCTGTGGCGTAGGTCATGGATGTGGCTCAGGTCTGGTGTTGCCATGAGCTGTGGTGTAGGTTGCAAACGTGGCTTGGATCTGGCTGTGGTGTAGGCCAGCAGTTGCAACTGTGATTCAGCTCCTAGCCTGGGAACGTCCATGTGCCGCAGGCGTGGCCCTAAAAAGAAAAAATAAATCCCGCAATGGTGTGGAGGACGGGTTAGGATGATGAAGGAGGTAGTGGGGACAAAGAAGAAAGTGGTGAAGAGTTCCTGTTGTGGCTCAGTGGGTTAAGAATCCAACTAGGATCCATGAGGTTGCAGGTTCGATCTCTGGTCTTGCTCAGTGGGTTAAGGATCCGGCATTGCCATGAGCTGTGGTGTAGGTTGTAGACGTGGCTCGGATCCTGTGTTGCTGTGGCTGTGGCGTGGGCCAGCAGCTACAGCTCTGATTTGACCCCAAGCCTGGAACCTCCATATGCTGCATGTGCAGTCCTAAAAAGACAAAAAGACAAAAAAAAAAAAAAAAAATGGTGAGACATAAAGGCAGTCACAGTTCTACGCACTTTGCATCTGTCATCTCCTATAATCCCCATAACACTATTATGAAAGGAGGTGGCTCGTTTCACTATCCTACAGGAAATGAAACTAAGGAACAGAGACGTTAAGTAACTTGTCCAGGGTCACACAGCTCATAAGAGAGAGACCTGCGTACAGCCAGGTGCTCTCATCTATTCACCTAGAACTGTGCCTAGAACCTAAGAGGTGCTCAATTGTTATGTATTAAATGAGTAAATCAATTAATATCACCAGGTGTATTTTAGTCTAAAAAGTATTTTTCATTATATGTTCATCATTTAATAATAATCCTCCATACTCGTCTAACTCCTATAACAATAAAATAGCTTTGATATAACAGTCATCTTACATAAATGAAAACATGATTTAATGAAATGGCATTTTATGAGCTTGAGGCAAAGCAAACGTTTGAATTATCTTGTTTCAATTAAATGGCTCTTTTGTGTTCCGTAGTAAGCATCGCCAAGTGTGTCTATCTTGTGAATACAGGGGCATCATTATATTCTAAATTATACAATTTAATTACACGTAACTTGAAAATTCAATGGAAACATTGTTAAGGTACAAGCCTGACCTTCACAGCCACTCACTCCCATTTTTTTTTTTTTCAAATGATGTGACACTCGGGAACACTTAACAAAATCTTAGGGTGTCAATTGCTTAAACAAAACTTAAAGAGACGGACAACCCCGGGAGTTCCCTAGTGGCCTAGAGGTTCAGGATCTGGCATGGTCGCGGCTGTGGTGCGGGTTCGATCCCTGGCCTGGGAACTTGGGCACGCCACGGGCATGGCCAAACAAAGAAAAAGGAATGGATCGCCCTGGTTCTAACCCCATACCCTTGCTTTGCCCCCTTAGAGGCTGCAGAACCCTGGGCAAGATGTTGGAGGAGCTGAGATGCTCAGGCCTGGCTCTCTACAATGCAGTTCTTGAGATGCTTGAGATGAGTTAAGCACCTCACATGTGCCTCTCGGCTATCCGCCAATTCTAGCTCCTTCTTTTCCCACACACATGCCAAGGGGGGAAATCTGTTTTAAATCTGATAAATAACTCCTCAAACCCACACGCACTATGGATAAACATATTGCCTTAAAATATAGAGGCAGTAAAACATGAAGGGCTAACCCTCGTGAGCTGACTTGATGTCTCATGGCCTTGTGCCCCCCCAACACCACCCCCACCTCCGCTCTTTGGGGTCTGATGCCTCTGCCATAGACATCAGGGTGCAGGAATGAGAAGGGGTGAAGTTGAGGCTTTTTTTTTTTTTTGTCTTTTTATCTTTTTAGGGCTGCCCCTGTGGCAGATGGAGGTGCCCAGGCTAGGGGTCCAATCAGAGCTACAGCTGCCGGCCTACACCACAGCTACAGCAACACCAGATCCGAGTCTTGTCTGCGACCTACACCACAGCTCACGGCAACGCCAGATCCTTAACCCACTGAGCGAGGCCAGGGATCGAACCTGCAACCTCATGGTTCCCAGTTGGATTTGTTTCCGCTGCACCACCACGGGAACTCCCAAGCTCTTTTCAAAGATGTGCTCCTTCAGGGATGGTTAACGGAAGCTTCATACCACGGATCAGGCTGTGTGGGTTGGCAAAGGGAAGGGGGTTTGGCCATCAGAACTTGTTTGCCAAAGGACAGAGATTGAACAGATCTGACACATGGTGACGGCCAGGTTTTCTTCAAGGAGAAACAGACTACCTACTGGGTGAGTTTTTGGAACTTTAAAAAAAGGGCCCATTTACCAATCTGAGGCTGAGCTGGCAGTGACAGAATATATATCAAAGCAGAGTGGAGTGCTTCCTATCTTTTTTTTTTCCCCCTGTACATTTTTTTTTTTTTTATGGGCTCACTATTTCATAGAATTGGAGTTTCACAGGAGTCCTTAGAGATAATTTGGTTCAACCTCCTTCCCCATGAAGAACTCTCCTTTACGACATGCACAACAGATGGCCATCTTTTGTCGTGTTGCTTTTGTTATAATTTATTTTCTTCAGTAATCAGTTTTTATAGAACACCATTAAGCTAAGGAGTTTATTTTTCAAGTCCCCATTGAAATGCTTTCCTCGTTCCTCTGTGTGGGCATGCGCGCCATATTGGATTCGACCCTGGGACATTCTGCCCCCTGGTGGTCGCAGCTATGAACAGGGGCAAAAAGGGGAAAGGACTTGACTTTTCAGGCATGATTCCTGCAGGATTCAGTACCAGGGGATTGGTGAGGGGAGGGCAGGAATAATTTAAAAGGAAGACATCTCCCAGTGTGAGGATGGTCTTTTTTTTTTTTTTTTTTTTTTCCTGACTGGGCCAGGGTTTGAACCTGCACCACAGCAATAACTAGAGCCACAGCAGGGCACCTTAACCCACTAGGCCCCCAGGGAACTCCTCTTTCTGACCTTGAGAAACACTGCCAATCTAGTTTTTCTCCTTTTGGAGGTTCCTTTGTGGCTCAGCAGTAAGGAACCCAACTAGTATCCATGAGGTCTCGGGTTCAATCCCTGGCCTTGCTCACTGGGTTAAGGATCCAGTGTTGCCATGAGCTATGGTGTAGGTCGCAGACTCCGCTCAGATCTGGCATTGCTGTACTATGGTGGAGGGCTGCAACTGCAGCTCCTGTTCAACTCCTAGCTTGAGAACTTCCATATGCTGAGGGTGCAGCTCTAAAAAGACCAAATAATAATAATAATAAAAAAAAAGTTACAGAATCTTTAATCCATCTGGAGCCAACTGGAATATTCACTTGGATTCTATACACACCCAACCCCTTAAAAGAAATCCTGGTTCAGTAAGACTCCACCTGTTGGCTTGATCTCCAAGTTTCTGCCTCCCTGTCTCCTTTGGTGCTGCCTGAACAGCTGTCCATGAGGGCAGCCTTGGTCTGTGGACCTTGCCCTTGTTCTAAGACCTCTCACCTCCTACTCACATAGAGCCACACCCTGGATATTGGCACTGGTCTTGCTTCGTCTTACTCCCTCCCACATCCTGGACTACATCGAACTGATGACCACAGCGGAGGAGGGGTGTCTTTGGGTATCAGACTATTTCTTTTCCACATGAAAGAGTGCCTTCCTCTTCTTAGTGTGGTACTTTGTCACCTGGGCATTAAGCTGCGTGTGCTCTGGGTTTTATGATGGCATTGGCAGTGATGAAGCTCTACGGGGTGGCTTTGGAGGCACTGGATGCAGACACACAAGAGAGGCTGACCAACGAGTGGCCAGTGGTAGCTATTGATCTGGGCTGTCGCTCTTTCTCCTAATAACAGACTTTGCCTCCTAGCTGCAAAAATGGCCATGTGACCCAGGCCTAGCTAATCATAGCACCCCTTTCCCTGGATGCAGAGATCAGCCCAGGCTTGGTGTGACACCCATACAGAGTTTATCAGAGTCTGTCGCTGGGGTTGAGTCATGTAGCTGTGTTCTGTGCCATGTGGACGAGGAGAGGGAATGAAGCCAGTGCAGAAGGGAGAGCCTAGACAGCAGAAATGAGAGAGAGGAGCAGAGAGAAGTGGTATGGGGCCTGTGGGCCCTGGTTCTGGTCCTTGAAGTTCTGGATCCTCCATTGCTACTTCGGTTACAGGAGAATCCTCAGAAACCTGGAGTTCCTTTGTGGCTCAATGGGTTAAGAATCCAAGAGTATACCCATGAGGATGTGAGTTCGATTCTTGGCCTCACTCAGTGGGTTAAGGATCCAGCATTGCCACAAGCTGCAGTGCAGTCTGCAGATGCAGCTTGGATCTGGCATTGCTGTGGCTGGGATGTAGGCTGGCAGCTGCAACTCCGATTCGTCCCCTATCCTGGGAACTTCCATATGCCATGGCCCTAAGAAACAGAAGAAAAAAAAATCCTCAGCATCCTTCTTAACAATGGGAGCCAGTTGTTATCACCTGGATAAGCTAGTTTGGGATGGCCTCCGACACAACGGGACCAGAGTGGCCCTGACAAATGCACTTTCTGATGCCAGCCAGTGCCAGTTTGATTTGTGAAGATAGATGAGACATCCCTCCAGGGGCTTCTGGAAATGGCAAGAGGACACTTTGAGAAAGAACCATTTCCTAGAGGCATGCAGGATGAGATCTCCGGCCAAAATAATTTGGATTTTAAAAGGAAGTATGGCCTTGGAGTTCCCATCGTGGCTCAGTGGTTAACGAATCCAACTAGGAACCATGAGGTTGCAGGTTCGATCCCAGGCCTCGCTCAGTGGGTTAAGAATCTGGCATTGCCATGAGCTGTGGTGTAGGTCGCAGATGCGGCTCGGATCCCACATTGCTGTGGCTGTGGTGTAGGCCAGCGGCTACAGCTCCGATTCAACCCCTAGCCTGGGAACCTTCATACGCCATGGGGGCGGCCCTAGAAATGGCAAAAAGACAAAAAAAAAAAAAAAAAAAAAGAAAGAAAGAAAAAAAAAAAAAAGGAAGTATGGCCTTGTTTCATAATCACAAGCTAATGAAGCCAAGACTAGGTTATGTCCTCCCAAAGTCACCCAGCCCTCTCAGCGCAACCGGCTCTGGCTACCTCTCCCCCACCTGCCCAGTGCCCTAGTGCCTCAGACAGGATCAGACCTGTGTCTGAAATGCAGCTATGAGGTCACTTGGGCTCTGACTGGACACCCCTCAAGTCACCCAACACTCCACAGAGAGAAGCTTCTTCGAGTTGTGAGGTGGGAACGATACGCTCCAAAAGAGGAGGAGGGGAGTTCCCGTTGTGGCTCAGCGGGTTAAGAATCTGACTAGTATCCATGAGGATGCAGGTTCGATCCCTGGCCTCACTCAGTGGGTTAAGGATTTGGCGTTGCCACAAGTTGTGGCTTGAATCCAGTGTTGCTGTGGCTGTGACGCAGGCCGGCAGCTGCAGCTCTGATTTGATCCCTAGCCTGAGAACTTCCATGTGCCGCAGGTGTGGCTGTAAAAAGAAAAAACAAACAAACAAAAAAACAAATTCAGCTTACTAGATTTTAAAGACCTTTATTGACTTTATTCAGTGATTCATGACCGGGCCCACATCCTGTCTGGCAGACAGAAAGGAGCTCTGAGGAGCTGTGGAAAATGAAAAGCCTTTATAGGCAGAAAGGAGTGGGAACAAGGATGTTATACTAGACACAAAAGTGATGGGTTATCGGGAGGGTTCTTTCCTTTAGGGGAGGGCGGGGCCCGTGCATCCGATGACCTCACTAGAGTGGACCTGGGGAGTCCTGATGGGCTGGCTTGAGATTCCATTTCGGGAAGAGGCTGAACCTGCAATTAAATCTCAGTTGAGGAGTTCCCGTGGTGGCTCAGTGGTTAACGAATCCAACTAGGAACCATGAGGTGCGGGTTCAATCCCTGGCCTTGCTCAGTGGGTTGGGGATCCGGCATTGCCGTGAGCTGTGGTGTAGGTTGCAGATGAGGCTCGGATCCAGCGTAGGCCGGTGGCTACAGCTCCGCTTCGACCCCTAGCCTGGGAACCTCCATATGCCACGGGAGTGGCCCTAGAAAAGGCAAAAAGACAAAAAACAAAACAAAACAAAACAAAACTCAGTTTAGTGACATGGAGTTTAGTATGAGTAACTCCATTTGGGGCCGGTTATTTTTTTTTTAATTTTTCTATTATAGTTAGTTTACAATGTTCTGTCAATTTCTGCTGTACAGCAAATTGACCCAGTTATATAGATTTTTATATACATTCTTTTTCTCACATTATCCTCCATCATGTTCCATCACAAGTGACTAGATCGAGTTCCCTGTGCTCTACAGCAGCATCTCTTTGCTTATCCACTCCAAATGCAATAGTTTGCATCTACTAACCCCAAACTCCCAGTCCTTCCCCCTCCTTGGCAACTATAGGTCTGTTCTCACATCCATGAGTTTGTTTCTTTTCTGTAAATAGGTTCATGTGTGACATATATTAGATTCCAGATATAAATGGTATGAGATGGGCCTGTTATTTTTAACTGGCAATTGCCAGTGTTGCTTCGCTTGCAACTGCATCAATCCAACCTCTGCCTCTGTTGTCACATGGCCTTCTTTCCTCCGGGTCTGCCTATCTTTATGTTTCTCTCCTTTCCTCCTTTCCTTCCTTTCTTTCCTTCATTCCTTCCTTTCTTCCTCTCTTTGCTTGCCATGCCTGCAACATCCAGATGTTCTCAAACTGGGGATCGAACCCGCCCCACAGGAGTAACCAGAGCCACAGCAATGACAGTGCCGGATCCTGAACCCACGGAGCCACCAGGGAACTTCTCTCATTTTCTCACAAGGACACTGTAAATCATATTGAATTTAAAATGCTTCCTAATCCAGTATGACCTTGTCAACCGGGGGAAAATAAAAGTACAACCTAACATTTTTGAGTTATATTTTATTCGGGGACCTTACTGAGGATGGCAGCCTTGGAGACATCCTTTCAGATAGCTCTGAGGAACTGCTCCAAGGAGGTCAGGAAGGAACCAGAGAAGGGCGTACTGAAAAAAAAAAGAAAAAAAAAAAGCCATGTAGGCGTTCCCGCTGTGACAATCCAGCATTGTCTCTGCAGCGGCACAGGTTTGATCCAGGGCCCAGCTCAGTGGGTTAAGAATCTAATATTGGGGAGTTCCTGTTGTGGCGCAGTGGTTAACGAATCCGACTAGGAACAGTGAGGTTGCGAGTTCGATCCCTGGCCTTGCTCAGTGGGTTTAGGATCCATTGTTGCCATGAGCTGTGGTGCAGGTTGCAGACGCAGCTCGGATCCCGCGTTGCTGTGGCTCTGGCGTAGGCCGGTGGCTACAGCTCCGATTCGACCCCTAGCCTGGGAACCTCCATATGCCACGGGAGCGGCCCAAGAAATACCAACAACAACAAGACAAAAAGACCAAAAAAAAAAATAAATAAAAAATAAAAAAAATAAATAAATTAAAAAAAAAAAAAGAAAAGAATCTAATATTGCAGCAGCTGCGGCACAGGTCACAGCTATGGCTTGAATTCCATTCCTGGCCCAGAAACTTCCATATGCTGTGGGTGCGGCCAAGGGAAAAAAAAAAAAAAAAAGCCATCCAATCAGGCATTAAATGATCACTGCTAATCACAGAAAACAGACATGTCAAGTTATGATTTCAGTGCTTTTCTATGTGTGGGAACATGCAAGCATCTGGGCTCATTGATATTATTCCTGTTTTTCTCCGTCCTGACTTCGAAGTGGCAGCAGTGGCTGATGGCTTGATGGCAGGCGACATTCGTTGTCCACAACCTCATCTTAACTAATTCCATCTGACCCTACCTAGTTCCCAGAAGAGTCACATTCTGAGGTTCTGAGTGGTCAGACATTTGGGGAGACCCCATGCAGCCCAGCAAAAAGCAAAGAGAAAAAGAAAGCATGGAGTTGCCATCATGGCTCAGTGGTTAACCAATCCGACTAGGCACCATGAGGTTGCGGGTTCAATCCCTGGCCTCGCTCAGTGGGTTAAGGATCCGGTGTTGCTGTGAGCTGTGGTGTAGGTCACATACATGGCTCAGATCAGATCCAGCCTTGCTGTGGTGTAGGCCGGCAGCTACAGCTCTGATTAGACCCCTAGCCTGGGGAACCTCCATATGCTATAGGTGTGGCCCTAGAAAAATACAGAAAGATCCAAAAAAAAAAAAAAAATCACGCTAAGGACAGACTCATGAGAAGCACTAGCCTTGTAGAGGTTGGAAGGGAGGTTAGAGGAAAGAGAGATGAAGGAGGAGGCAAGGAAGCCAAGGGGGCAGAATCTTCTCGAAGCACAGGGCCACCCCACCTCCCCAGCTCAGGAGACGGCAAGAGTGAGGGATGCGAACAGGTCTGTGTGCACGTGTCCATCCGCAAGCACTGGTATCCTTGGGGTGGGGTGGTGGTGGGGCAGGGGTGGGGGGACCAACCATCCCAGTTTGCCCATGACCTATGGGGCTGCCTCAGATGCAGGACTTTCAGTGCAAAAACCAGGACAGGATCGGGTCCCCATAGAAGGCAGGGAAGACGTGTTACGGATGAGGAGCGAGTGGGAATCAGGAAATGGACTTGCCCGAGGTATGATCATGGCTCTGAAGGTGGCTCGCTTGTGTTTTTCTGAACATTTTACCACGCTGGGAATTTTCACTGTTAGGATGTGGACAGGGGGTTTTAATCAAGTTTTCAGGTCGGCTCAGCCTCTACCCACCCGACCTCATGGGACAACCAAATTGTCCCTCAAATGCAGTGAAAGCCACTCAGAACCTCCTTGGCTGGTGGGACACTCTAGGGCACGCTATTTCAGCGGACCCAATTTTGGAGGTTGCGCCATCTCTGCTGAACGTGATTGGGGTCCTGCTTTGCCTTCGGAGCACTTACTTATCTTCCAAGTGTTCGGCTCGAGGCAAAAGCCTTGATGTTTCCTTAAAGAGAGAGATCATCAGGATGTCTGATTCCATCCAGACCTTTAGATGTGTGATTTCATTATTCATGGTGGGCACTCCTCTTCTGGCTTTTGATCAGTAGTTTACAGAGTATGTGCATAAGGAGGCTCTCTTCTCCATAAACTGATCTCTTTACCCTCTCAGCCCAGAGTAACTTTCCATTTATTCCTCGGATAAAGCGTCGATGCTGTGAGCCAGCATATATTACGTCTATTCATATACAGACAAGCACTAGACCTGTATCCAGCCCGGATCAGCATCCAGATTGCTGTCAGGGCTCCTGATGTGTTTGCAGGGGACGAAGAGCAGAGGGACCTGCGTGATGGTTTTTCACCACCATCAGATCTGGGAAGAAATCTCTCCTGAGCACAGTTCTCAGAGTCTATCACCGGGGTTCCCAATTCTATGGCTACCTTGCCCAGTAGTTACATAATCTCAGTCTCAACTCAATAGGAAGCGCTTTTTTTATTTTTATTTTTTAAATACACATTTAAGAACCATTTAATTTAAATTCTTCACAGGTTTTCCACCTCTCTTCTGATGAAGGGTTTTTTTGTTTGTTTGTTTGTTTGGTCTCTTTTGGGGTGGCACTGGTGGCATATGGAGGTTCCCAGGCTAGGGGTCTAATTGGAGCTGTAGCCGCTGGCCTACACCAGAGCCACAGCAATGTGGGATCCGAGCTGCATCTGCAACCTACACCACAGCTCATGGCAACAATGGATCCTTAACCCACTGAGCAAGGCCAGGCATCGAACCCACAACCTCACCGTTCCTAGTTGGATTCGTCAACCACTGAGCCATGACGGGAACTCCACGGCTTCTGGGGACCCTGCCTGCCTCACCAGCTACATCCGCCTCACCTCAGACTCTCTCTTTTGCTCTCAGCCCTGATGCCTATCTTTTAATTCTTCACCAGTGATACTTTCCCTTCTCTTCATTCTCCCTCCACCTGAGTATCCGCAACTCATCCTTCCCTTCTTACCTCAAAGATCACTTTCTCAGTGCAGCAGGACCCACCCCATGTCCTACCCACCGACTCACCCCCTTCCTTAGGCTAAATCAGTCATTAAATTGCTTTCACAGAAGCTCTACCGAGTCAAGCTAGGCTGGATGTGCGAGCATAGGAAGCACCACCAAAATCACGGGGTACATGAATGAGACTCAGCTAGACACCCACCCTCCAAAGCGCAGGGCCAAGCCCAGGAACTTGCCCTTTCTTCCTTCTCTCATGCTCTCTCTTGCTCTTGCTCTGTGTGTGTGTAGTTTTATAACACAATCATTTTTGAGATATAGCCATCTATGTATTTTACCCATTAAAATATATTTGTAAGCGTTCTCCTGTGGCACAGCAGGTTAAGCATCCGGCATCGTCACTGCAGCGGCTGGTGTCACTGCTGTGGCTCTCGTTCGATCCTTGGCTGGCTTAGGAACTTCCATATGCCATGAGTGCAGCCCCCCTCAAAAAAGGTAGTTTTGTTTTCAACTGCAGATTATATAGTCACCCTGCTTTTTCTCCACCTCCTCCCATTAAAACAAACAAAAAATGGGAAGTCTCCATTTGATGCCTGAGACAAAAGAAGGAAGGGATGGTGCTTGTCCTTTCCTATTTGGAAAAGGACGTTCAGAAGATGAAGCATCTGACAGACAGCAAGAGACTCAGGGTGAATTCACACACCTCTGCTCCATCACTCAGTAGCAAAGTGAACCTAGCAAGTGGCCCCCACATCTCTGGACCTCAATGTGTTATCTGTAAAGTGACGGTATCAGGCTGGAGAATAACTAAAGGATATTAGAATGTCACTGTCCCAGGTGGCTCTCACCAGTTAATAGAGCTCCTTGGCAGGAAGACCTCATACCAGTTTCTTTGTACCTGTTGAGCCCTCTCCCTCTCTCCTTGGGGAAATGGTGGAGGAATCCAGTGGCAAAGTTAGGTTAAGCAGGAATTCCTTCTCCAACACCATAGGGCTGAGTCCTGCAACTATGTTTTGGCTAGCTTCTGCTCCTTTAAGGCTGGATACACATCTCGAAGCCTAGTGCATGCTTTTGGATCTGATGTCTATAACAGGATATTTTACTAGCATTTCAATATAACCAGTGATTTTGGAGTTTGACATAAGAGTGAATAGATGATCTGTTTCTCAACAACTACTTATGAAACTTTGTGGAAATAAAGCTCAGTCTTACCATTTTTCTTTTCTTTCTAATACTTTATATTATTCATGCTGCTCTTATTTATTGCAACTAAGTTAAAAAAGAATATGTTTTGCCACAAATAATGGAAACCTAAATAGCAGGAGTTGGAGCAATAAATATGTTTTTACTTACCAAGAAATCTAGAGGTAGGTGGTTCCTGGATAAGTTTAATATTTCCATGGCATCAAGACACTAGATTGTCATCTCATCTAGTTTTGGGCCTTTCTCCTCATGGTTACAAGAGGGCTGCCACAGCTCCGGGTACTAATCCTCACCTGACTATGTCTGAAAGGCAGAAAGAAGGGTCACGTACGAGTATCCTCTGTGTATACCTCCTTCTTTTGATCAGGGAGGAAAAATACTTTCCAGAGACCTCCCAGCATAGTTCTGCTAGCACCACCTTTAGTTGCAGAAGAGGCTTAGAATATGGGTCTCTAGGATTTTCACTTTTTATAGGGGGAGGTGGGCAAAAGGGAAGAGGGCCTGGGAGTGGAGGCAGACAGCAGTGTGTGCCATGGGATCACGCTTATTTTATTTTTTATTTTTTGTCATTTTAAGGCTGCTTCTGCAGCATATGGAAGGTCCCAGGCCGAATCAGAGCTGCAGCTGCCAGCCTGTACCGCAGCCACAGCAGCAATGAATCCAAGCCACATCTGCAAACTACAGCACAGCTCACGGCATTGCCAGATCCTTAACTCACTGAACAAGGCCATGGATAGAACCCTCATCCTCATGGATATGAGTTGGGCTCATTACCGCTGAGCCACAACGGGAACTCCTGGGATCATGCTTATTGATCTTAGTCCTTCAACGTCTGATTTGGAGCAGATAACCATCTGTTTTCCCTTCCTGGGAAGGAGCAAGTTATGAATAAATTATGCTGCCAGAGCCCAGAGAGTCCTTAAAACAAGGACCTGTCAATCCAAGGCCCTCATTTCATTAAACCCATATTAGTTTCTATTGCTCATTTGATGGCATCTGATTGTTCCCTAGGATGGGACACACTGGCTGTAGAGGAGAAAGGGAGAACATTACCTCCTACCTACTCTATCACTCCCTTCCCCAGGGATTCCAGCCGTTTCTAGGTAACTAGTGAGCCAAGGCTATAGGTTCAGGGCAGGGAGGCTGATATGCTCTAGAAATCTCTGTGCTGGAGCCCTGGAGAAAGCCATTGGAAAGAGGGTACATTATTGGAGTTCCTGCTGTGCCTCAACAGGTTAAGAATCTGACTAGTAGGAGTTTCTGTTGTGGCTTAGCAGAAATGAATCCGACTAGTATCCTTGAAGTTGCGGGTTCGATCCCTGGCCTCGCTCAGTGGGTTAAGGATCTGGCATTGCTGGGTGCTATGGTGGAGATCACAGATGTGGCTTGGATCTGGCATTGCTGTGGCTGAGGTGTAAACCAGCAGATATAGCTCCGATTCAACCCGTAGCCAGGAACCTCCATATGCCTCTAGTGCGGCCCTGAAAAGACCCCCCAAAAAAAAAAAAAAAAAAAAAAAAAAAGAATTGTGCTAGTATCCAAGCATCCATGAGGTTGCAGGTTCAATCCCTGGCCCTCCTCAATGGGTTAAGGATCTGGCATTGCTGTGAGTTTTGGTGTAGGTCACAGACTCAGTTGAGATCTGGTGTTGCTGTGGCTGTGGAATAGACTGGCAGCTGTAGCTCCGATTTGACCCCTAGCCTGGAAACCTCCATATGCCACAGATGCAACCCAAAAAAGAAGAAAAAGGAGGATATCTTTTTGATAGAGCAACTTTAGCCACCAGGGAGAAAGCTGGGAGTTTTGGGAAACGCTGTGCCTTCATAAGCCCCTGAAATGACACTTGTGTCAAGGTGCTGCTCCACCTTCCTGCCTCCAACACTCTTCTAATCTCACTATAAATCCATCTTCCTAATTCTTTTAATCTCACAGTTCTTCAAGGTTTTAAGAACGTTTCCATTCATTTGTAGAAGACCCTTCTTTTGGAAGCAGGCCTGGCTGATGGCTGGTTTTGGACTCCCAGGTCTAAACCTCGAAGTTTGAATGTACCAAGATACCAAGCAAGGCAGGGATGGGAGAATATATTGGCAGATCGTATATCAGATAAGGGGTTAAGATTTAAGATACATAAGGAACTCGATTCAGTAGCAAAGGCCAGGTTCCTAAAGAATCAGAAGCAGCCATGTAACGGCTGTTGTCACTTGTGACCTGACAATGCTTCTTCCTGTGCTAAGGGCTAGAAACACGAACTGAGACTACACCTTGACCTCTGCATCCCCAGGCACGTCTCTCCTGTATCTCACCCGCATGCTTATCTTCCTCGTCCCTCCTCAGAGCCTCACCGCTCTGCTGGCCAGACTCTGTCTCTCTGACACAATGTGTCTCCTGCGCCCTGATGACTGGGGTCCCACACAGAGCCCGCTGCTCCCCGCGCCACAAAGCCCCACAAGACACACAACAGCCTTTTCATCCAAAATCAAGGCTGTATTTATCTTCATTTGTTAATGTGAGAACATTGAAAATAATAGGAGCCTACAGTGGGGTTGAAAATACAAAACCAGGGAGTTCCCATCGTGGCGCAGTGGAAATGGATCCAACTAGGAACGATGAGGTTGCGGGTTCGATCCGTGGCCTCGCTCAGTGGGTTGAGGATCCTGTATTGCTGTGAGCTGTGCTGTAGGTCACAGATGTGGCTCGGATCTGGCATTGCTGTGTCTCTGGCATAGGCCAGCAGGTACAGCTCTGATTGGACCCCTAGCCTGGGAACCTCCATATGCTGCTGGTACGGCCCTATAAGGACAAAAGACAAGAAAAGAAAATACAGAACCAAACAAAGTTCAGAGATGGCTGAACTGAGGCTCAAATGCTAAGGACACAGGTATGGACATCAGGAAACAAGGGCCACTGATGACAGGTCACAGTGACATTTGTGGGGTCATGAAAGCAAACCAGAACCAAAAGGAAATCACGCCAAGGCCTTGGCTAGTAGGAGAACAGGAAACCATGTCTGCTGGTGGCTCCATGGAGGAGAGCGTTATTCTTCCCATTGTAATCAGACTTTGGACCACTCTGGGCTCCTAGGACCCATCCTGCTCTGTGTGGCCTACCCAGGTTTCTCAAGTCCATCCTTCCAAGCCAAGAATAGGGATCCCAACTGTGAACACGTACTGGATCTTGGAGGTTCATCTAAACTTGAACGGGCTTCCCCGGGAGTTTTTTGGATCTGGTCCCTACGTTTCCTGCCCACAATCAGTTCCTCCGTCCCCCTCATATTCTGGCCAGTGCTGGTCTGGCTTCCAGAAATGGGAATGCTGCGTGGCCTTCATGCAAAGGTCATCCCAATGGGCTCTCGCCTCCATGGGCCACTGGGGCTTGTTTTTGCGCCCTGAGTTGACCTCTGGTTTCTAAGAAGGCCGGTGGCCTCACAACACCATCAAAACCTGGCTCAGCCCCCAAGTCCATTGGTTGGAAGACTGTTAATCACAAGAAATGTGCAATCCAGATGTCACCTGGGATCCTTGTACTATTAAGATTCAAATGGCATTGGCTTCAGAGCACAGTGAATGAAAGTATGAGCCCTAGAGTCCATCTTCCATCTGCCCGGATCCCGCATGTGGGTGTTCTTTTTACTCACTGTGTGCTCTTGGGTAGGTGACGTAACCTCTCTGTTTCTTTGTTTGTAAAATAGACATGATAATACTTTTATAAATGTAGGGAACGATAATTTAATGAACTATTGCAAGGTAAGCATTAAGAACAGGGCCAGGAGTTCCCATTGTGGCTCAGTGGATTAAGAACCTGACGTTGCCTCTGTGAGGACGTGGGTTTGATCCCTGGCCTAACTCAGTGGGTTAAGGATCTGGTGTTGCTGCAAGCTGTGGTGGAGGCCTCAGCGGCAGCTCTCATTTGACCCCTGGCCCAGCACCTTCCATGTGCCGCAGGTGCACCTATAAAAAGAAAAAAAGAAAGGAGAAGAGGGCCAGGCAGATTGTGTGACTGGGACTCTGCCCTCTCCTTCTAGCAACCATGGCCCTGACTTTCTGCTGCAGCTAAGAGGCCAGTTCCAGGGACTGTCTTGCCATCTCATGCCCTCTGGTTGTTTTCTCCACTGCCAACCCATGCTCAAGGCCACCCTGCTTTCATTACTGCCCCCAAATACCTCTGATGTCTAAGGCTGAGTATGCAGGTGGTTTTCTGACCTGGGAGGGTGAGGAGAGGGATTTATAATGCAGTGCTATGCAACTTAGTTTGAAATATAAGACATTCAGGGTTTTTTTGTTTGTTTTTATCTTTTTGCGTTGTCTAGGGCCGCTCCCGTGGCATATGGAGGTTCCCGGGCTAGGGGTCCAATCGGAGCTGTAGCCACCAGCCTACACCAGAGCCACAGCAACGCGGGATCCGAGCCGCATCTGCAACCTACACCACAGCTCACGGCCACGCCAGATCTTTAACCCACTGAGCAAGGCCAGGGACCGAACCCGCAACCTCATGGTTCCTAGTCAGATTCGTTAACCACTGCACCACAACGGGAACTCCAGACATTCAGATTTTATAAGCACTTTGAACTCCACGGTCCCTAAACTCCAGGCCTCTCCTCATCCCTCTCTTCTGATTGCCTCTTTCCTGACCTTTGTTTCCCTGTCTACTTATGACAAAATCCTTGGGGCATTACCTTTGCCCTCAACATCCCCAGGAAGGTATTTTCTTGAACAATGATAGTTCTGTTGTCCTCAGAGGAACTCAAGTTGCAGCTTTTTAAATAACCCAAATTCTCCTCTTTGTATGTTGATGATGATAAGTAATGGTGACAAGCAGAGATTTAAATGGGCACCAATGATGAAATGGCAAGTAACAACTATCATTAGCATGTGTTTTACGGTTTACAGAGCATTTTCAAATTCCTTATTGTCTCATTTGGATGAATTTCCTTTTCCGTTTATGCCTGGAGGGTTTACAAACAAGGGCTTCAGAGCAGAGGAGGAACTCACCCAGGTACCCATGAATACACACATGCACATGCATGCACACACGCACATAGCTCCCTGTTTTGCATGGACTCGGACATGCTCACGTAAAGCTTTGCAAGGTGCAAGGTACCAAATCAATCCATAGACAAAGTCATTGATGCAGTGTCTATTGATCCCAAGTCCTGGGCTGGAAACTCTTGACACCATGGCCACCAGGAGGAACTATTACAACCTTGTTCTCTTAGGGGATACACATATTGAATTTCTGAAAATTCAGAGAACGGATGGGCTCATCTTCCTCTGGGATTATTGGGTCATTTCTCAGCATGTCTGAAACCGGAATAAGAGCGAGGCCCTGATGAATCACACTCGGAATCTACAGTTTGAGCAGGAGAGATCTGAAATTTGAACAAAGATTTAAGTACTTCCAAGCACACAGCCTTTCATCTTCAAGGACTAATTCACAGTGTGCATTTTATACATCTTTATAGGGTCGTGTTGCCATTCCTGGCCCCTTATTTCTTAACAATTGGTGGGTGGAGTGACACTTATAAGTGAATTCATTCAGTGGAAGAGCTTGCTTTGACAAGTATTTCATTGGCAGAGATCATAAATACTTTCTGCGCACATGTCTGTATATCTGTGTGATGCTTCATTTTGGAAAGCAACAATAACAACGGCGTCATTAAGCAATGGAGAAGCTCATGTTTCAGCTGGCCTAGTAGAGAAGACAAGCAAGGATCATCTTGTCAAGTCGTAAGACGGATGGTGCGTTGGCACCAGCTGCCTGCTTATTTCTGGGTTACACAGTTTAAGGACTTGACTTTAACCTGTGATTTTTTTTTTTTTTTTTTTTTTTTTTTTTGCTATTTCTTGGGCCGCTCCTGCGACATATGGAGGTTCCCAGGCTAGGGGTCCAATCGGAGCTGTAGCCACCGGCCTACGCCAGAGCCACAGCAACGCTGGATCCAAGCCTCGCCTGCAACCTACACCACAGGTCACAGCAATGCCGGATCGTTAACCCACTGAGCAAGGCCAGGGACCAAACCCGCAACCTCATGGTTTCCAGTCAGATCCATTAACCACTGCCCCACGACGGGAACTCCCCTAACCTGTCACCATGACCTCAGGCAATTTACTAGCCTCTCTGTGTCCTCTGGAATCCCTGCCAGGACTGGGATGGGAAGTTGCCGGAAGCCTACAATTTGGATCAGTCATTACCCAGGCCTTTTATTTTTTCTTTCTTTTTTTTTTTTTTTTTTGTCTTTTTGCTATTTCTTTGGGCCGCTCCCGTGGCATATGGAGGTTCCCAGGCTAGGAGTCGAATCAGAGCTGTAGCCACCGGCCTACGCCAGAGCCACAGCAACGCGGGATCCGAGCCGAGTCTGCAACCTACACCACAGCTCACGGCAACGCCGGATCGTTAACCCACTGAGCAAGGGCAGGGACCGAACCCACAACCTCATGGTTCCTAGTCGGATTCGTTAACCACTGCACCACGACGGGAACTCCTCTTTTTCTTTTTCTTTTATTTATTTATTTATTTTTTTTTGGTTTGACTGCACCTGTGGCATATGGAAATTCCCAGGCTAAGGTTCGCATTGGAACTGCAGCTGCCCGTCTACACCATAGTCAAGGCAACACTGGATGCATCTGCAACCTGTGCCGCCAGATCCTTAACACACTGAGTGGAGCCGGGGATCGACCCACATCCTCATGGAGGCAATGCTGGGTCCTTAATTTGCTGAGCCACAATGGGAACTCTTGCCCAGGCCTTTTCAAAGTGTCTCTGAATAGCTGCAGAAACACAGCACAGTGACTTCTCAGAAGTGTCCTTAAGGCTGTTTGCCACCATCATAGCTTTTTAACACACATTTAACATTGTAATTGGCTGATCGCTTTTCAGACTCCAAAACTGGATTGAAAATTCCAAGCAGGGGAGTTCCCGTCATGGCTCAGCAGTTAATGAACCCGACTGGTATCCATGAGGATGTGGGTTTGATTTCTGACCTCACTCAATGGGTTAGGGATCTGGCATTGCCATAAACTGTGGTATCGGTCGCAGACATGGCTTGGATCTTGCATTGCTGTGGCTGTGCTGTAGGCCAGCAGGTACAGCTCCAATTCAACCCCTAGCCTGGGAACGTCCATATGACGAGGGCATGGCCCCCAAAAGACCAAAAACAAAAAAAAATTCCAGACAGGGACTTTATTGTATTTATCTCTATATTATCTGGCATCTAACATAATGCTTGGACTATAGTAATGAATTAACTGGTTTATTGATTGAATAAACAAATGACTCTGTCCCAAGGAGAACAGAATTAGTTTTTTTTTTGGTTTGTTTTTGTTTTTAGGAATTAGTTTTTTTCTAAACTGAATGATTCCCCTATGATGATACGCACATCTCCTAATTTCCTTTGGATCGCTTTGTCTCTTGTGTTGTGCCAACTAAAAATTGTTGCTCGCCACCTAGTTCTATAGGAAGGAAGTCACTAGCCACTGCAGTCACTGCTTTTCACCACACCCCGTAAGGAGTTCAAGGCAGAGGTCAGGAATGAGGCACTCTGTGCTCTGGGAAAAACTGGAAGAACAGGCCGTTAGATAGATGATTTTTCAGAAGAAGATTTTACGAGCCCAATTTCTTACATCTTTTCACATCTAGCAAAGCTCTAATGTCATTAATGGAGACATCGGCTCTTTGTGACTAGCAGCAGGGCTCTGCCAAAATGTGTGCTGGATTGCATGTATCCCCCTTCACTTAAAATCACATATATGGAGTTCCTTTTGTGGCTCAGTGGTTAACGAATCTGACTAGGAACCACGAGATTGCAGGTTCGATCCCTGGCCTCACTCAGTGGGTTAAGGATCCGGCATTGCCATGAGCTGTGGTGTAGGTTGCAGACACAGCTCAGATCCCATGTTGCTGTGGCTCTGGCATAGGCCAGTGGCTACAGCTCCGATTGGACCCCTAGCCTGGGAAGCTCCATATGCTGAGGGTGTGGCCCTAGAAAAGACAAAAAGGCAAAAAAAAAAAAAAAATCACATATATACTGATGTCCCCCTTTACCTCTTCAGAGCAGTTCTTCAGAGCTATTTGAGAGGCTGTCTCCCAGGCTATAGTTCTCATTAGGCCCCAATAAAACTTAACTCACAAGGCTCACATTGTGTGCTTTTTTTTTTTCAGGCAACAGTTGCATATAGGTAATAAATATTGATTCAGAACATTCATACTTCTAGTTCCCATAGTGGCTCAGAAGAAACTAATCTGACTCGTATCCATGTGGACGTAGGTACGATCCCTGGCCTCACTCAGTGGGTTAACAGTGAATTAAGGGTCCGGCATTGCCATGAGCTGTGGTGTAGGTTGCAGACGCAGCTTGGATCTGGCATGGCTGTGGCTCTGGTGTAGGCTGGCAGCTACAGCTCTGACTCTACGCCTAGCCTGGGAACCTCCATATGCCACGGATGTGGCCCTAAAAAAAGACAGAACATTTACGCTTTATTTATTCATTCTCTCCCCAACAGACATGACAATGAATAATTCTATCATAAAGTCAAATATAAGGTCGAAGGGAGGCGTGGTGGGTTGGCACCATGGGAGAAGAGGGGCCTAAGCTGGTCCTAAGGCCAGGGCTGATAAGCATCTGCAGCTGAGATGGGTCTCAGCACCTCCTAGGGGCACTTTGAAATGTGGTTTCCATGACTAGAGAGAACTAGCAGCCCTTCATGGGTGGGACTCAAGGATGCTGAACAACCTATAACATTTGGGTCAGTGCCTATAACGAAGAATTTTCTGCCCCAAAGCCATTCATGCAGTAATGAAGAGTCATCTTTTATATTGTGCGTTAATTACATTTCAGGATATGATGTTTCTTTCCTTCCTCCGCCCTTTTCTTCCTTCTTTTCTTTTCCTTCCTTCCTTCCTGCCTTCCTTTCCTTCTTCTAATACGTACTGAACACCTGTCACAGGAAATGTGTGGTGAGGATTATGAAGATGAACCAGCCATGGACTTGGCCTTGGGGAGCACAGTGCTGTAAGGAGAGATGTGACATGTGCTTAAAAAATAGGAGAACTGGACAGAAAAGAGTAAGTGGAAAATAAAAATAACAACAAGACTAAAATACTGGCGTTTGTAGCAACATGGATGGACCTAGAAATGAGAATGCTAAGAGAAGTCAGTTGTCAATGAGGCGCCAACATCAAATGCTGTCACTTACATGTGGAATCTTAAAAAAGGACACAATGAACTTCTTTGCAGAACAGATTCTGCACAGACTCTGAAAAACTTAGGGTTCCCTAATGAGACAGGTTGGGGAATGGGGAGATGCACTGAGAGTTTGGGATGGAAATGCTGTAACATTTGGTTGTGATGATGGTTGTACACCTGTAAATGTAATAAAATCCATTAAGTAATAAAAAAAAGAATAAAAAGAAAATAGTAAGTGGAAGGCAAGTTGAGGTCGAGCGTTAGCAGAGATCAGAGGGAGAGATGTGATTGGTGTTTGCAATGAGATGCATCTTATAAATCAGTACTCATGGGAGTTCCCTGGTGGTCTAGTGGTTAGGATTTGGCCCTTTCACTGTTGCAGCTTGGATTCAATCCTTGGTCTGAGAACTGAGATTCCCCATCAAACTGCTGCACAAGGCCAAAAAAAATTTTTTTTTGATAAAAAACAAAAGAAAAGGGGAAAAAATGAAATCAATCCCAGATCATGTTTGTAGAGCTTTACAGTTTAAAAAGCCTCTCCTAAATAATTTTGGGTCCATATTAATCCTTGCAATCACCCTATGAAGGTACTTTGCTCTCAGATTTATTCCTGGCTTGTCCTTTGCTCTATTCTGTATCTCCAGGGTCCTGACCTGCAGGCCATGCTCCCTCTCCTATCTGCTGGCTTCCATTGGGGTTTGGCTAATGGGAAGCACTGGTGGGAGGTGGATGCTTCTCCACGAAGCTTGGAGTGGCTATTGCTTTTCTGGGCCTCCACCTTCCACCAGATAAGCCTCTGTGCCTGGACTCGAGAATTCTGCCTGCTTCCCCTTTCCTCTTCCTGTAAATCTCTGTTTTTACCTTTCCATCCCTTTCAGAGCCTCCCTCTCCTAAACAATCCTCGCATTCAGTTCTCTCGTAAATATTTGACAGAGATTATGTTTTCCTAATTAGATCCTCATTCGAAGGAAGGCATCGTTCTTAACATTCAGAGATAAGGAGCCAGACGAATCAAAGGACTTGCTCAAGGTCAACCAGGTACACGAGGCAGAGCCTCCCATCTGTCTCCTGACTCCAAATACAGGTCTTTATTCTCTGCCCAGTGTTGTTCCCATTGAGATAGTAGCAATGAAAAAATTATATAAAGATTTTTCCAAGATCATATGAAAGGTATATCAGATTTTTTTCTCTTCTTCTGGGTGTTTAAATTTGAAAGAATGTTAAGGTTTGGGGATATGGCTTTTGTTTTGATTTGTTCTTGGAACAAGTGAATATATAAACTAGATTGGAGGAATGCCACGCAAGGGCGTATGGGTATTCGCCTGACATTTGACAAAGTCGCTCATGAGAGCCTCGTGGAATAATGCCTTTTGGTGGTGCAGTCACATGGATTAGCCGATGACTGAAGCCGGATGAAAAACAATCCTCATGCTTTAGGCCGTCATATCTCAGCATCTTGCTCTGATCGTCTTGATTATCGCACCTCGGAAGAAGAAGAAGAGTAAAAATATTGAAAATGCTTTGGATTTAGAAACATTTTGATAAGTATACGAATCAGAGATATATTTTGTACAGGTTCCCACATCCTGGGTGCAAGAATATTTTAATTCCTCAATGTTACTAAATTAAGGACTAAACGTGACTAATCACGACATCAATTGATTCCATAATAATACGTCTCTGTTCTCTGAAAAGGCCTTATGAGGAAGGGTCCGCATCTGAAGTAAGGGGCTTGATGGAGATGGGCCTGGGAGGTGCTGGCCTGGGAGGTATGGACAGGAAGGGGGCTCTGTAAGAAGGCTCGGTTTGGAGTTCCCATCGTGGCGCAGAGGAAATGAACCCGTCTAGGAACCATGAGGTTGCGGGTTTGATCCCTGGCCTCGCTCAGTGGGTTAAGGATCCTGTGTTGCTGTGGCTGTGGTGTAGGCTGGCAGCTATAGTTCCAATTAGATCCCTAGCCTAGGAACCTCCATATTCCGTGGGTGTAGCTCTAAAGAAGCGGCCCTGAAAAAGACCAAAAAAAGGACAAAAAAAAAAAAAAAAAAAAGAAGGGGTTAGGTTTGGAAGGGAGCTGCTCATCCAGAAGGCTCATTTGGGGTGGGAGATTTTCGTTTGGATAATGCCGTGTCTTGACGCCTCTTATTTCTCCTATGGAACAAGCAATGGAAAATAAGAGTCTAGAAGCATTAAGTCATAGTTTATCATAGACCATAGACCACATCCATTTTCTTTTTTCTTTTTTCCTTTCTTTGGCCACACCCATGGCACATGAAAGTTCCCAGCCAGGGATGGAGTCTGAGCCGCAGCTGTGACCTACACCACAGCTGTGGCAACACGGAATCCTTAACCCACTGCACCCGGGTGGGGATCAAAGGGGTAACACCCCAGAGACAAACTGGATCCTTAACCCATTGTGCCACAGTGGGAACTCCCACATCTATTTCCTTGAAATCAGAGGAGGAGGAATAGGAGAAAAAGCATTTGGTGGTGCTATTCCCTTCTTGGCATGTGATACCCAATAAATAGCCTCCCCCTTCCCCAAGTACAGGGCACTGGTTGCTAAATTCCCAACATCTTTGAACAATTAGGTTTAGATGAGTTTACATATAAGTCCCAGTGATTCTCAATCATGGATTCCAGTGGACGCTTGGAAAATGGTGGGGTCATTTTTAGTAGACACAAGGGCTGGGGAGCTTTGGTGCATGTCTGGGTAGTAAGGACACTTCCACACAACAAAGACTTATACTAGAATTATCGCATCTGCCCTCAGACAGATGTGGTAGGGACTCTATTGTGATTGTCCTGCTCAGACTATAGAGTTGAGACTACACTGCTTCTGGGGCGGGGCTGGGGCTCCCCCCAGAAAAAAGGAGGACTTCCAGGTATCCTTTTTATAAAAGATGTGATTTATAAGGAAAAAAGTCTCCTAGCTCTTTGGGGCAAGACATTCAAGAGTGTTTCTGGGAGTTCCCGGCATGGCGCAGCGGAAACAGCTAGGAACCATGAGGTTGTGGGTTCGATCCCTGGCCGTGATCAGTGGGTTAAGGATCCGGCATTGCCATCAGCTGTGGTGTAGGTCACAGAAGCGCTTTGGATCTGGTGTTGTTGTGGCTGTGGTGTAGGCCAGCAGCTACAGCTCCGATTAGACTCCTAGCCTGGGAACCTCCATATGCCATGGTATAACCCTAAAAAGACAAAAGACAAAAAAAAAAAAAAAAAGTGTTTGTGCTTGGGACAGATGTGGGACCACCTGCAGGAAAGAGTCAGCCCAGGATCATGTTAAGTTTTATTGCTTGGAAGGACAACAGATCTCAGCACAGAGAAGATGGGAATTGCTGGAGTTATGGCCGAGTTTCTCTGGGCTGTGCGGAACAAGCTGGCCTGTTTCATCCCGCTCCACTGGTGAATAGCATCTTTTCCACATTGTGAGGTTGTTGGAATGAGCATGTCCCCCTTTGGAGGACGCATTTCAATGACTGCAGCAGCCTCTAATGTCTGGGGGGCGAGGGCAGTGGTGTAAGTGAAAAGAGCACCGAAGGCAGGCAGATCCTAAGGGGAAAAGCCTGCAAGGTCCACTCACCCCTTCCCACTTGGGAAGTTTCCTGCCAATGGCCAACTTTGGGAGACAGGTTATCTTGACGGCGTTAGGGGCAGATGCTCATCAACACCATTTTTTCTTCATTGGCTCTTCTTTCTCTCTTTCTTTTTAGGGCTGCACCTGCAGCACATGGAAGTTCCCAGGCTAGGGGTCGAA
The DNA here is from genome assembly GCF_054392235.1 of Sus scrofa. Lineage (NCBI taxonomy): Eukaryota > Metazoa > Chordata > Mammalia > Artiodactyla > Suidae > Sus > Sus scrofa. The sequence continues at coordinate 24,398,766 of NC_139393.1, read as the reverse complement.
TCAGAACTGCAGCTGCTGGACTACACCACAGCCACAGCCACACAGTATCTGAGCAGCCTCTGCCATCCACACCACAGCTCACAGCATTGCTGGATCCCTGACTCACTGAGCGAGGCCAGGGATTGAGCCTGCATTGTCATGGATGTTTCTACTGTGCCACAATGGGAACTCCTTCCTTGGCACTTTTTTTTTTTTTTTTTTTTTTGTCTTTTTAGGGCCCCACCCGAAACATATGGAGGTTCCCAGGCTACGAATGGAATCAAAGATGTAGCTGCTGGCCTACGCCACAGCTGCAGGAACGTGGGATCCAAGCCGCATCTGAGACCCACACCACAGCTCACGGCAATGCTGGATCCTTAATCCACTGAGCGAGGTCAGGGATTGAACCTGCATCCTCATGGATACTAGTTTGTTTCTGCTGAGCTACAACAGGAACTCCCTTGGTACTTCTGGAGCTATATCCCAGCAGTTAGAAGCTGGTATGTTCCATGAGATGGGGGCAGAAGTGAGACCTGCCACTTTTCGACCTGGCCCCTAAAATCTCCTGTGAGGTTCTTTGCTCACACTCTCCATTCCCTGTCCATGTGCACGGTAGAGCCATTCCATAGGAGCGGCCCAGTTCCCTGGGTGTTGCCTAGAGGCCAGTGGCCCAGGAGAGTGGTCACTCTATGCTGGACTGAGACATGAGTAAGAATTAAATTTCTGTTGCCTTGAGTCACTGAGATTTGAGTTAGTTTGTCACAACATCATAGCCTACTTTTTGTGCAGAAATGTGGAAAGAGTGCTCATCAATGAACTTTTGCCGATTGCCTGGAGAAGGGAGTACATGGTATGTGACATGTGTCTCTGCCTTCTGCCTGTTAATGATCTGGGTGACGACACTGGTAGTCTGCTGATCAAATTGGAAATGGATGGGAGACTCGAAGGGGTGTCTGTGTACCTGATGGTGACACAGCGATCTAAAAATAACTTTTAAAATTAGAAAAATGAGCCAAGATGAAGATGAATTCCTATAGGGCTAAACAGAACCCCCAACACATATGGTTATGGCCACTTGTATGTCTTTGGAGAAATGTCTCCTTGGATCTTTTGTCATTTTTATTTCATTTATTTATTTATTTACTTACCTACTTACTTACTTAGAGGTAGTTCCCTGGCTAGGGGTCGAATCACAACTACAGTTGACAGCCTGTGCCACAGCCACAGCAACTTGGGATCCAAGCCATGCCTGCAACCTACACCACAGCTCATCCTTAACCCACTGAGCAAGACCAGCCATCCACACATCCTCTTGGATCCGAGTCAGGCTCATTAAGGATGAGCTACAGTGCGTACTTCCAGCTCCTTTGTCGTTTTTCAGTTGGGCTGTTTGTCTTTTTTTTTTTTTTTTTTTTTGTCTTTTTGTCTTTTTGCCTTTTCTTGGGCCGCTCCCATGGCATATGGAGGTTCCCAGGCTAGGGGTCGAATCGCAGCTATAGCCACTGGCCTACACCAGAGCCACAGCAATGCAGGGTCCGGGCCGAGTCTGCGACGTACACCACAGCTCACGGCAACGCCGGATCGTTAACCCACTGAGCAAGGGCAGGGATCGAACCTGCAACCTCATGGTTCCCAGTCAGATTCGTTAACCACTGTGCCACCATGGGAACTCCCGCTGTTGCTGTTTGTCTTTTTATTGTTCATTCATAATGGTTCTTTTTCTAACTGGATCCTAGATTCTAATCAGATACATGATTTGCAAATATTTTATCCCATTTCATAATTTGTCTTTTTCTTTTTTTAAAGATTATTAAAAATATTTATTACAAGCAGATTCCCATTCCTATATTAAAAATACAACATATGTCTGGAAATATTCCGAGATGGAAACTGGAGGTTAAACCAATTCCCAAGACCCTATCAAATAAAGTATCAATGATGGGAATTTATTTGGAACTTAAAATTAGGGAAGCCTAGACACAATTTAAACGAGGGGAAAGAGAAAAAAAAAACCCCAAATAAAGTCAGATTGTTTATATTTTAGCCTTTAAGCACAATAAACTGTACTATTAAATATATTTCTCCATGAATATTTTGTGAAATTCAGATTGCAGCATGTCACTCACCTGTCTTTTTGTCTTTGTTCTGCCAAAAGGCATCTACACTTTTACACAGTCCTTGAAAATAGCATCATCATCCCACCTTCTTTGAACTTTGAACCCTAGGCTGGGAGGGACCAATGAAATGAAGGAGAGGGTTTCCACTCAGAATGTTTTCTGCAGGAATCCTATCTTCTTCAGCTTTTTGTTCATGTTCTTTCCTGGCCTGCTCCTCAGCTTTTTCATTGGTAACCATCATCTGTTCAAGGATCCTTTGCCTCAAAGTTGGCAGTGGGAATCTAGCCTAACTGAGGCTTCTTTGATACTGAAGAAGAGGTTGTATGTGGTCAAGTTGGACAGTCTCTTAGGTATTTTTTCTCTCTCCCAAAACTCTCCTGAAGTCACAGGGCCCAACCTCTTAAGGAGCCTCCTGAGTGGTTCCCTGAATGAGAGGGTAGGTTCCTACTTGAATTTTGCTCTGAGAGTTGGCTCAAATCACCTCCTTTTCCTCTCCCATCTATTGCAGGTACAGCAGCAGCAGTTGGCTTGGTTACTGTTATCATTTTTTACAGTTGGCCAAGATCCAATGACTGAGGTTCCCACAGATGATATTAGAACTCCGTCTCTGTAGTCTGTTAATAGTGTCTTTTGATGCATAAAAGTTTTCAATTTTGATAAAATTCAATGTATTTTTTCATTGATCACTTTTCTTTAGATGTCCAATAATCTAGGAAATTATTGCCTAATCTAAGACCATCAAGATTTAACTTATGTTTTTTTCTCTTACATTTAGATCTTTGATCTATTTGGGGTAAACTTATTTTGTGTAAAAATATGGTGTAAGGTAGGGGTCCAACTCCATTCTTTGCACATGTATATTCAGTTGTCCCAGCACCATTTCTTTTAATTTTTTTAAATTTTATTGAAGCATGGCTGATTTACAATGTTGTGTTAATTTCTGTTGTACAGCAAAGTGATATATATATTCTTTTTCATTATGGTTTATCCCAGGATGTTGAATCCAGTTCCCTGTTATGCAGGAGGGCATGGTTGTTTATTCTTCCTATGTCTAAGAGTTTGCTTTTGCTAATCCCAAACTCCCAATCCTTCCCTCTCCCACCCTCCCTCCTCGCTGGCAACCACAAGACCGTTCTCCACATATGTGAGTCTGCCTTTGTTTTGTACAGAGGTTGATTTGTGTCATATTTTAGATTCCACATATAAGTGATATCATATGCCATTTGTCTCTCTTTCTGATTTACTTTGCTTAGTATGATAATCTCTAGGTCCATCCATGTTGCTGCAAATGACATTATTTCATTCTTTTTATGGCTGAGTAATATTCCATTATATATATATACATCTTCTTTATTCATCTGTAGATGGATGTTTAGGTTGTTTCCATGTCTTGGCTATTGTAAATAATGCTGCTATGAACATAGGGGCCAGTAGCAGTTCTTAAAAACTGTTTTCTCCCCATTGAATGGTCATGGCGCCCTTATCAAAAACCAATTGAGCATTAATGTATGAATATATTTCTAGACTTTCAGTTCTATTCTATTGATTTATACATTCATCTTTATATCAGTCCTATACTGTTTTGACTTTGTAGTAAGTTGAAATTTGAAAGTGTGATTCTTCCAACTTTTTCAAGATTGTTTTGGCTATTCTGGGTTCCTTGAATTTCCATGTGAACTTTAGGATCAGCTTGTCAATTTCTGCCAAAAAAAAAAAAAGCCATCTATGATTGTGATAGAGATGGCATCAAATCTGTACCATCAATTTAGGGAGTACTGCCACCTGAACAATATTAAATCTTTCCATTTGTTGAGGAGTATCTTTCTGTTTATTTAGGTCTTTAATTTCTTTCAATGATGTTTGGTAATTTTCAGTGTATAAGCGTTATGCTTGTTTTGTTAAATTTAAATCTAAGTATTTTATTCTTTTTTGATACTTTTGTAAGTGGAATTACTTTCTTAATTTTTTTATATTATTAATTGCTAGTGTATAGAAATACAATTATTTTTTACAGTTAACTTGTATATTTATTTTGTATTCTACTACTGTGCTGAAATAGTTTATTAGCTCCAAAGTTTTGTGTGTGAATTCCTTTGAATTTTCGATATGCCATCTGAAAAAAAAACATAGTTTACTTCTTGCTTTTTAATCTAAATGATCTTTCTTTCCTTCTTTATGTGTTTCTTTTTTTCTTTTCTTCTTTTCACCTACTTGCTTTCTTTGAATGTCATTGTCCAGGCTGAATAGAAGTAGTAGTGAGATTAGGCATCCTTGTCTTATTCCTAATTTTAGGGGGCAGTCTTTCAGTCTCTCACTAGTAAGTAGTGTAGATGTTGGTGTTTCACTTCACCTCAGCTTTATTGAAGTATAATTGGTAAATAAAAATGTATGTATCTAATGTAGACAATATGTTTTGATATATATATACATTGAAAATTATTACCACAATCAAGTTAATTAACATATTCATCACCTAACAGAGTTACTTTTCTTTTTTTGTGTGTTGAGAACACCTAAGATGTATGCTCTGTGTATGTGCTTGGCTAAAGAGCCAATGGGGTGAAGCTAGCATCTGTGGGATTATGACTGAACGCCTCTAAGTCAGAATACTGCCCAGGTTGAGTGATACAGCAGCACCAGGGAAGACTTGGTTGGTCTTATATAACTTGTTTCCTCACTGTGCTACGGCACTGGGTTCCAGTGCAGAGAGCCCTTTGTCCTGGACACACTGCATGGCTGAAAAGGCGGCCACACCTCACCCATCATGCACTGCATGCTTGTGGGGAAACTGGTACTAAAGCATTTGTAGACAACCTGCTTCTGGGTCAGGGTTTCATACCTAGCAGAGCAGCTCTCTTTCTATGGTCTATCAAAAGTCAGCCCTCAACACAAGGGTTTGTGAAATAAAATAAAATACAAAATATAGTAAGGGAAAAAAAAGAAAAAAAAAAGATCCACTCTCTGAGCAAATTTTAAGTATGCAATATGGTATTATTAACTATAGCCAGAACTTATTCATCTTGCCTGAAATTTTATGTTATTGATGTTAATTTGCATTTTTTTTTTTTTTTTGTCTTTTAGGGCTGTACCCACAGCACATGGGGGTTCCGAGGCTAGGAGCCAAATCAGAACTGTAGCTACTGGCCTACGCCACAGCCACAACAACGTGGAATCCAAGCTGCATCTTTGACCTACACCACAGCTCATGGCAATGCCAGATCCTTAACCCACTGAGCAAGGCCGGGGATTGAACCCATGTCCTCATGAATGCTGGTCAGGTTTCCTAATTGCTGAGCCACAATGGGAACTCCCTAATTTACATATTTTAAATCTATTAAATTATTCTAGCTATAGTTACTTTAAAACATTTCATTTTTTGAAGTTCCCATCGTGGCTCAGTGGTTAATGAACCCCACTAGCATCCATGAGGATGCAGGCTCCATCCCTGGCCTCGCTCAGTGGGTTAAGGATCCAGCATTGCCATGAGCTGTGGTGCAGGTTGCAGACATGGCTCGGATCCTACATTGCTGTGGCTGTGGCATAGGCTGGCAGCTACAGCTCCAATTTGACCCCTAGCCTGGGAACCTCCATATGCCACCAGTGCAACCCTAAAAGGCAAAAAAAAAAAAAAAAAAAAAAAATCATCTTTTAACTTTTACACTAAATAGTGACTTTCAAGGTATATTGTTTTGAAGTTATAGAACACCAAAGGTAAAGAAAAATGAAAGAAATCAGAGGAGAAAAAAATCTTACCCATAGAGGAACAAAGATAAGAATTAACTATGACTTCTCAGAAACCATGTAAGCAAGAAGCAAGTGGAGTGAAGGAGTTAAAGTTTTGAGACAAAAAAACCCAACAACTAGGATTTTGTACCCTGGAAATTATTCATCAAAAGTGAAGAAGTGATAATGGCTTTCATAGACAATACAAATTGAGAGAATTTACTGCCAGTAGACTAGTTTAGTTTGTTCTTATTTCTATTTAGTATTGATTGTGCATTTGTATCATGACTTTTCTGAAAGAATTTTGTAAAGTCTATATTTTTGCTATGTGTGGCCACTGAAGTCTCTGCTCAGTTAGCTAATGGTGCTGGGGAAATAGGCTAGACACATAAAAAATAAAACTTGACCTCTAGTCACCCCCCCATACAAAAAATAATTCCCTATGGGTTATAAATCTACATATGATAAAGTCATCTTTGGATAAGCTCTACATGATTCTGGAGTATAAAAATATTCTTTTTTTTGCTTTTTAGGGCTGCACCCATGGCATATGGAGGTTCCCAGGCTAGGGGTCTAATGGGAGCTACAGCTGCCAGCCTATGCCACAGCTACAGCCACAGCAACGCCAGATCCAAACCACATCTGTGACCTACATCACAGGTCACAGCAACGCAGGATCCTTTACCCACTGAACAAGGCCAGGCATCAAACCCGCAATCTCATGGTTCCTAGTTGGAGTCATTTCTGCTGTGTCATGATGTGAACTCCTATAAAAATATTCTTAGAACAGTAAAGAAAGGTACTAATCTACAAAAGTTGATGTTAATTTATTTTACCACATTCAAGAATAAAAGAAAATATGATTATCTCAATAGATGCAGAAATATAATATCCTCTCATAAAACACAAACAAGAAACGCTGCTAACTAAAAATAGTAATGAGTAGTTATCATAGATAAGTATCTTTATATGTGTAAACTCTATTCTATTCCGTTGTTTTGTCTATCCTAGCTCCAGTGTCATACGCTTAATTGTTAAATCTTGATATCTTGTAAAGTAGGCATTCTAATATTTTTGCTCTTCAAGATAACACTGATTTTGGATCTCTTCTATTTCTAGATAATATTTAGAACCACCTTGTCAATTTCCATAATAAAAACAGCAAAAACCTGTTGGGATTTTGTTTTGGATGGCATTGAATTAATAAATCCATTTAGGGAAACTGACATCAGTGCTGAGTTTCTCAATGTATGTATACACATTTACTTAGATATTCTTTAATTCTCTCAGTAATGTTTTATAGTTTTCTACATAAAGGACTTGTATATCTTTTGACTTTTTTCATAGATGTTTTATGTGTTTGGACGTTATTGTAGATGAAATCTTTTTTAAAGCATGATTTTCTTTTTTTTCTGGTATAAAAAAGTGATTGATTGGTGTAATAGGGTCGTTCAGATAAACAGAACCAATAGGAGATATCTATCTATCATCTATCTATCTATCTATCTATCTATCTACCTACTTATAAAGAGATAGATTTTAGGAATTGGCTCACCCTGTTATAGAAGCCACGGTCTGTTATTTCCAAGCTGGGAAACCAGGAAAGCTGGTGGTATAATTCAGTCTGAGTCTAAAGGCCTGAGAATTGGGGTCTGATGACATAAGTCCAGGTGTGAGTTCGAAAGCCTGAGAGCCACAGATGGCCAAAAAAACACATGAAAAGATGTTCAACATCACTCATTATTAGAGAAAGGCAAATCAAAACTACTACGACATGCTACCTTATACCAGCCAGAATGGCCATCATCAAAAAGTCTACAAATAATAAATGCTGGAGAGGGTGTGGAGAAAAGGGAACTCTGTTACACTGTTGGTGGGAATGTACATTTGTGCAGCCACTATGGAAAACAGTAGGGAGATTCCTCGGAAAACTAAAAATAGAATTACCACTTGATCCAGCAATCCCACTCCTGGGCATCTATCCCGAGAAAAAATATGACTTGAAAAGATACATGTACCCCAATATTCACTGCAGCACTATATACAATAGCCAAGACAGGGAAGCAGCCTAAACGTCCATCCACAGAGGAGTGTATAAAGAAGATGTGTACATGTACACAATGGAATATTACTCAGCCATAAAAAGGAATAAAGTAATGGAATTTACAGCAACATGGATGGACCTAGAAATTATTCAGACAGTGAGACACAAATGTCATATGTGGAATCTAAAAAAGGATACAATGAACTTCTTTGCAGAAGAGAAACTGATTCACAGGCTTTGAAAAACTGATGGTTACCAAAGGAGACACATAGACTGTCGGGGGAGGAAAGGGCTAGGGGTTTGGGATGGAAATGCTGTAAAATTGGGTTATGATGATGGTTGTAAAATATAAACTATAATAACATTAATTGAATTAAATAAAATAATGTAAAAATATTTTTCATAGATAACACACACACACATGCAAAGCAAACAAAAAAAGCCCCCCAAACAAACAAAAGCCTGAGAGCCAGGAGCACTAAAGGGCAGAAGAAGGAGGTCTCAGCTCAAACAGCAGATCTGCCCCCTTTCAGGCTTTTTGTTCTATTCAGGTTCTCAAAGGAACAGATGATTCTCACCCTTATTGGTAAAGGGGATGTTTAAGGCGTCTACGGATTCAAATGCTAATTGCTTTGGGAAACATCTTCACAGACACGCCCGGAACCACGCTTTACTGCTAACTAGCATCCCTTAGCCCAGTCGACACATAAAATTAACCCATCACAATTGGTTTATTTACCAGGAAACCTGTCACCTCATAAATAGGATTTTGAATTTTCATAGCTTGTCATTTTACTTTGAACTTTCTACTTTACATATACAACCTTGTTTTCTGCAAAAAAAAAAAAAAAAAAAAGAAAAGAAAAGAAAAAAAGAAGGAATGAGGGAATGGTTGTTTTTCTTCCTCTCTAACCCTTATATATTTATTTCCTTCTCTGGCTTCATTGTGCTGGCTAGAACTTTTATTAGAACATGAATATAAATGGTGATGGCAAGCATCTCTGATCCTCTTCAAATCTTAGAGCAAAATCCTTCAACAATTTACCATTAACCGCGATGATTGCTGTAGGTTTGATAGATAGTCTTTAATGGATAAAAACTATTCCCTTCTATTCTTTGTTAACAAAGAGGTTTATTTATTTATTTTTTGAAAGGGTGTTAAATTTTTGCATTTGTTGAGATGATCATATATGGTCTATTATTCTGCTATTGTGGTAAAATACATTGTTTCTTTGGGGTTGTGGTTCTCCCCTCCAGCTCTGCCATCTATTTGCGTAATTCCTTGGGAGAAGCAATAAGAGGCCTGTAACACTTTTAGAACTGAAAAGCGCACCTTTTCTGAGAATTGCGAAGCGTTACGATGTATTCCATAGATATATTCCAAGACGTGATGATCTCCTAATTTTGAAGTTGGTGATGAAATGACAGCTTCTTACAGTAAAGCAAGAGTTCATACTGAGGCAGAATATTAACTCAGGTAGGCAGTGGAGGAGCTTGGGCTTGATGCATTCTTTGATAAGGCCTTTGATTAACATTTGTGGCTTAAGGGCTCCAGGGAGTAACATCCCCACAGGCCTTGTTTTATTCTAAGAAATGCGCATTCCCCACAGACTTTGTTTCCTATAGAAAATGCGCATCTCTAGCCCACTCCTCAACTGATAAAAGAGGAATGAGGGGAATGGTTAAAAAAAAAGGGACACTGAACTTTCAGGACATTTCCAACCCCAAAAGCCCCATTGGACAAGGACTGATATAGGCAATTGAATAGGGCCGATGGGAGAAAACCACATCTTTCTGAACCCCACTTTGGTGCCTCTCCCCACCTTTAAGAGATAAAAACCTCTATAGGACAATAAAGGGGGCTCCTCTCCCCTCTCCCAGTATCTCTGGGAGCTAGCTGCTTTTCTTCAATAAAAACTTCGCTTGCTTGCTGCCTGTGTGTTCGTGGAGTTCATTCTTCGACCGCAGTGAACAAGAACGTGGATTCCAGTACCATCTTTCTGGCATCAATACCAGAGGTTGCAAACTGGTGACCAGCAGGATGGCTGGCAGTGGGTTTTGCCCAGCCCACAGTGGTTTTAAGCCCCCCATTCCCCTAATTTGTTGCTAGAGATACAAAGACTTCACATTTACATCTGTGATTTCTGCTTTCTTTTAAAAAAAAAATCTGATAATAATGGAGCTATATGCAACAATCAACTGGTGAGTACCAACCCCCTTTGGAGAAGGAAAAGCATTTATTTATTCTGTAATTTGCCGCTGGTGTATACTGTCATACCCAATCTCTACTTCTAATTTCATTGTACATTTGGTAATCTTGGCAGACTACCTGCCCTTTCATGAAAATGTTGTTTAGTGAGTAAATAAACATAAAAACAATTAAAATGTGTACTGCTATAATGTTGGAATAAAACAGATTAAACCAAAATAGAAAAGGTAAACTAAAGGGCGGATGGGAGGCTGGCAGGAACTTGGACTTTGAGATTCCAAGGTAAGTCATTTATAGTGTACAGCTTAGAAAATGTTGTATGTATACAACAGAAGGAGTACCCTGAAGCTAACTTTAAGAAAATTTGTAAAGGAATTTGTTCGAAATGTGTCAGGCTACAAAGGTGGTTTCCTTTGTAAAGATTTCACCTTGACATGAATTCAAAATGTATACCAAAATGACCACTTCCCAGATAATCAAAACAATTTACCTACATATATTTTTCTTTTTCCACCATACCCAAGGAATATAGAAGTTTCCAGGCCCGGGACTGAATCCGAGCCACAGCTGCAGCAGTGCTGGATCCTTAAGCCAATGCACAGCCCTGGGATGGAACAGGTGCTTCCACAGAGACAAGCTGGACCGTTAATCCACTGCGCCACAGCAGGAACTCCCCAAACAATTTACATATCAATGAATATGTTCTGTAGGACATATTCTGTACTTTGAAATCAGACCCAAGCAGTGTATGACTAAGCAATAAACTGCCCTTAAGTATATCATCTATAATCAATTTGGTATGACTAAATTTATTTCAATTCCAGGCACAAAATGAAGACTTCAGTTTTTTTGGGTTTTTTTAATTGGAGGTGGTGACTAAAAAGCAGGGTGAGTATATGATCTGCAGTTTAAAACAAAACTATCTTTTTTTTTTTTTTTTTTTTGCTGCACCCATGGCATGCGGAAGTTCTTGGGCCAGGGATCTCATCCAGGCCACAGCAGGGACTCAAGCTGCTGCAGTGACAGTGATGACTCCTTAACCTGAGTCGCAAGGGAACACCATCTTTTCACTTACAAGTCACAAGCTCAAAACATTCTCCAAGTTTTGAAAACAAAAGGATACTCAGAAGCAGTATGATCACTGGTTAAGTAAAAGTAATCCAATAAATTGCAATCAAAAATCTCCTTAAAAAGGGAGTTCATTTGTAGATATTTTAGAATCCCAGGCTCTTCTCCACATTACTGAAAAATATGCAAGTAAATCTACCTTTGAGATAATACGAAATTCACATCTTAGGTTAGAATATACTAGCTCCCTTAGTACTACCGGATGTTTAATTGATGTTGGCAGCCCAGCCCATGAGGCCTCTCACAACATCCTGAACTGTCAGTCTAACTCTTGGGTTGCTCTTAGGAATTGCAGGATATTTCATGGATTTCTAGGGGTCAAATTACACAAACGGAGAGAGAGGGATCACTTCCTATATGCCTCCAACCCCTTCCTAGATTACTTCTAGAAGTTTCCAGCTTTTCTGCATTCCTCCGTTCCAAATATTTCAGAGAGCAAGAGGCAAAGAGCAGATACTGCTTGAGGTGTGAAGTCCAGCAACAGGTGGGGTGCCTCAGAATCCAGAAGTCCTTAGGGGTAGGTAACTGAAGCCTGCTCCTCTGGGATCAGCAATTGCAGGGAGCAGTACTTTCCAGTGGTTTCGAAGCCGCAAAAAGCTTGATTTGTAAATCTGCGGATTAGTCACAGTGGGCCGCTCCTCGCCAGCATACAGTTGGCCCTGCGGCTCGCCTACTGAACTGTGCGGAACGGTTGCTGAAGCCATCCCAGAGCAACAGGCTGCCAATGTGAGAGGGCCGGGAGAGCACGGATCCTCAGCACTTCCAGTGTCTGCTGGCAGCGCAGCACCCAGGTTGTGGTTGCAACACCAGACGCCGAGCATCCTGCCTTCCACGCAGTTGGTCACCGTCTCCATTGAAGACACAGGAAAGCAGGGCCTGCTCTTCTAGTGGAAGGCTGGGATCTGGGCCTGGAAGCAAAGGCACCGGCCAATACGAGAGGCTGGGCGGCCAGCACGATGGCCAGGTGTGAGCACGTTGTCCGTGCACCTGGGCACAGGGTACGCACCAGGCCGAGGTAAGGCAGCCACAGAAAAGGCCTCACCTGCTGCCCTTGGCTGGCCAGCCTGCCCATCTTCAAACAATTGACAGTCCCTCAAACCAAGGCAGCCCAGGCGGAAGCGGCCAGATCCTGCGGGAAGCTCCGCCCATCGTAGCTCAGGACTCAGCCATCTGCGCATGCTCGCCGCAGGCAGCACTAGCTGCTGGCCGAGTGCAGGGTCTCAATTAGGAGAGCTTCCGGAAAGCCGCAATACCGGAAGTAGGTGTTCTCACCCTGCTTGAGGCTTTGGTTTTGGCTTCTGCTTCTTCAGCTCCTGCTGTTCCCAAAGAGCCTCCGCCAGCTCCTGCTTTAGGGAAGTCAGCTCCATCCTCACGCTTCAGCCTGCAAGGTGAGCACCTCCTCCCTGGCAGCCAGGACTGCCTGTTTAGGAAATTGTCAATACATTGATTTTTGATTGCTTAATCACACTTTTTTTTTTCTTTCTTAAACTCGAATCGATCATGTGTGTTATCCTTTATATTGTTGGATTTGGTTTGCAAAAATTTTGCGTAAAGTTTCTGCCTATATGTAGTGTGAGAGATAGACCTCTAACTTTCCTTTATTGTAATTTCCTGGGCAAGTTTTGGTTTCAGTGTTTTGCTTCCTTCATTGAGTCAGCTGGGAAATACTCCCTCTTTTAATACTCTACAGGATTTGTCTGAGGTAATTTACTTCTTAAATATGTTGACTGAAAAACAATGCGCAGCTGAGAGTTGTGAGTTAAGTTTTATTTGGGGGCAAACTGAGGACTGTGGCCTTGGAGACAGCCTCTCAGCTCTGAAGAACTGGTTCAAAGAGCTAAGGGTCCAGGTCAGCATATATGTCATTTTGGTGAAGGGGATTGTGTGCAGATTGGCAGAAGGTTGCTGCTAGTGGTAAGGAGCAGGTGTCTCTGTTAATGACTAGTGCTTTTCTAGCTACGAGAAGATGCAAGGAATTGGGCTCACAAAATGAGTTCACCATAAAAACAATTCTTCCATATGGGATGTTTTATTTAATATTCTTGAATTAATCTTTAACTGATTCCTCATATTTGAGGTTTTATTCCTCTTGGGCTGCTATTGTTGCCAAAACTCAGCCAATGACCACTGGTGCTGTCTAGAAACGTGGAGATGGAGTTTTGGGCGAAGGAGACTACAAATTAGCTTTTATTGCTTTGCGGTGCAAAGGAGTCATAGTAGGCTAATGGCCTAAAGACTGTGCCATCCTTTGGGAGAGAATAGAATGTGGTTTTATAGTTTGGGGAGTGGAAAATAGAGCCACAGTTAAGGATCCAGGTAGATTTAAGCTTGTATTCTGCTTCATTACTGATGTTTAGTGGCCCCAGGAGTGGTTCTGATGGTCCTTGAGATTACCTACTGTGACCTACTTTCTGGAATGAAGACCACTTTGTCAAGTAGTTAATATCTTTCATTTGTTGGGGCTTTTATTTTTGCAGAAGAACTGTATTCCTTGAGGGGGAACCAGGACCCTATCCCAAGTCTCCAATGTTGTTTCTTGATGTTCCCCCTTTGTCTCTGCATTCCTTTCCTTCCCTGATTAGTAACCGTTTGAACCTGTCCTTTGGAACTTAGGGAAAGTGATGGAGGCTGAATGAGGCCTCTTTCCTAAAAACCAGAAATGGGAGACCAAGGCATTTGTGCCCAGGAGCCCCACAGGGTCCTGCTCAGTTTCACCATAACAAAAAACCATAGACTGGGTGTTTTTGACAACAAATGTTTATTTCTCATTGTTCTTGAGGCTAGAAAGTCCAAGATCAAGATGCCAGCAGATTCGGTGTCTGGTGAGAGCTCACTTCTATTTCATAAAATCTTCTCTGAAAATTATGTACCTGAAGGCTTCTTCTGCCAGTTTTGCCCAAAGCACAGAGTGCCTCAGTCCTAATCTCTGTCCTGAACTCCTTTCAGAGGGCGCTGAAGGTCAGTGGCTAGTGATATCCTTGTAGAGGGAGATGGCAAGTGACAGTTTTTATTTGGCAGATATTTGGTGGAAGTGACTGGTGAATTCTGGATCTAAGATTTTCATTGAGGGGAGACTTGTGATAGGGATTTTTTCCCTTTGTTTTGTCTTTTTAGGGCCGCACCCACCGCAAGTGGAGGTTCCCAGGCCAGGGGTCTAATCGGAGCTGTAGCCTCCAGGCTACGCCAGAGCCACAGCAACGCCAGATCCAAGCTGCATCTGTGACCTACACCACAGCTCATGGCAATGCCAGATCCTTAATCCAGTGAACGAGGCCAGGGATCGAACCGGTAACCTCATGTTCCTAGTTGGATTCATTTCCACTGCGCCATGGTGGGAACTCTGGATTTATTCCTTTAATAGATACAGCACTGTTTGAAGTTTAATTTCTTGCATTTATTATTTTCTTCTTTCTTGTTAATTTGTGGCTTTTTTAACTTCTTGAGATGGTTGCTCAGGTGAATTGATTTTCAGTCTTTATTAACTTCTTAAGTGATAAATTTCCTTCTAAAACAAGGCTTTAACTGCAACCCATGAACTTTGACATGTTTTTAGTATTCAAAATATATTCTCATTTCCATTGTAATTTCTTATTTGATCCTTGGATTATTGAAAAGCAGATTTCCTAATTCCCTTTGATCCAGTGACTCCAATTCTATGAATAGATCAGAAGGAAATTATTAGAGATGCAGAAAATAGATTTATATAAACAATATTTAGAACAACACTTAATAGAGAAAATTGGTTAATAAACTAAATATTAAATGATAAAGATAATAACTAATTTTGAAAAGCATTTACTAATACAGGAAAATAAAATACATAAGTAAAGGAGAAAACAATAGTTTTCATGTAGCATTATTCCAGCTTTTAAAAAAGGTATATTTTCAGAGGTAAAATGATAGATATAAAACAATTTTAATGTACTTAACTCTGGGTAGTAATATCAAATTTTTTTGTGCCGGATTTTCCCCAGTTTTATTGAGGTATAATTGCCATACAGCACTGAGAACGTTTAAGGTGTACAGCATAATGATTTGACCTTCATGTATTGTGAAATGATTACCGCAATGTGTTTAGTTAATATCCATCATCACACAGAGATACAAGAAAAAGAAACATGTGTTCTTTTCCTTGTGATGATAACTCTTAAGATCTACTTTTGTGTGTGTGTGTGTGTGTCTTTCTGTTTTTTTTTTTAGGGCTGCACCGCGGCATGTGGAGATTCCCAGGCTAGGGGTCTAATCGGAGCTGTAGCCACCAGGCTACACCAGAGCCACAGCAACGCCAGATCCGAGCTGCGTCTGCAACCTACCCCACAGCTCACAGCAACAGCGGATCCTTAACCCACTGAGTGAGACCAGGGATGGAACCTGCAACCTCATGGTTCCTAGTTGGATTTGTTAATCACTGCGCCACGACGGGAACTCCCGAAGATCTACTCTTAACAGCTTTAAATATACCACATAGCAGTGTTAACTCTAGGCATCATGTTGATCGTTACAACCCAAGGATTGGTTTTTTTAAAATTTTCTTCTTTATGTTTTCGTATTTTTCAAAAGATTCTTGTATTGAGTATGTACTATTTTATAATCAAGAAGAGTCATAAAAAAAGTAAGCCTGTCACTCACCTTTAATCCAGTGGATTGTGTGAACTGTTGCTTTAACTGAGTCCTTTAAAACTAAAGTATATTTGATTGACAGTATTATATTCGTTTCAGGTATACAACATAGGAATTGAGTACTTCCATAGATTATCCTCCATGTAAAATGATAAAATATTGGCTCTATTCCCTGGGCTCTATGGTAGATCCTTGTATTTTATTTTATACACAGTGGTTTCTACCTCTTAATCCCAACCCTTAGCTTGCCCGTCCCTCCCTCTCCCCACTGGTAACCACTAGTTCGTTCTCTGAATCTGTGAGTTTGTTTCTGTTTTGTTATATTCATTCATTTGTTTTATTTTTTAGATTCCCCATGTAAGTGATAGCATACAGTATTTGTCTTTCTCTCTTATTTCACTAAGCATAATACCTTCCAGGTCCATCCATGTTTTTTCAAGTGGCAAAATTTCCTTTTCTTATGACTGGTAACACAAAGTCTTTAACAAGCTAGAGCTTCTTAACATTTTATTTTTTTTTTAAATTAATATTAGTAATTTTTATGGCCACACCTGTGGCATATATAAGTTCCCAGGTTAGGGGTCAAACCGGAGCTACAGCTGCAGGCCTAAGCCACAGCCACAGCAATGCTGGATCCGAGCTTCATCTGTAACCCATGCCACAGCTTGTGGCAATGCCAGATCCTTAACCCACTGAGTGAGGTCAGGGATAGAACTTGCATCCTCATGGATACTATGTCTGGTTCTTAACCCACTGAACCGCAACAGTAACTCTTAACATTTTAAAATATTTGATTCCCGTATATCACACTAATAAATTAAGCCAAGAGACTGGGAGGAAACCATACAGGAAGTTGCTGGCCGGGTGACATCGAGTATCTTCATACTGTTCCGGGAACCAGTCTGCTCCATGGCTCTAGTTGTCTTTTCAGTAGTTGACAACAGTTTCAGCAGCCCTTGGCAGCTTTGGTGGTCTTCAGTTTTGTTGATTGAACTCATATTTTATCTACAGTGGAATGGGTTTTTTAAAAAGTCTTTCTCATTAGGACCGGAAGGTATCTAACTGGATTCTATTAACTAAAAAATTTTGTTTTAAAAGCATCTAAGTAGTGTTAGGGGAATTCTGGAAATTTCTAATTAGCTTTCATATAAAAACCAATTCCCTCCCCCTCTACTTTATATAGTAGGTCATCTGTGGAGGGTTCTTATCTTCAAAGGAAGGCGGAAGAGGGGCAGTTTGCTTACTTGACTGATAACACACCTTTCCCATATGGGACGTTTTAGTTCACCTTCTTGAATTATGCTTTCACTGATTTCTCATATCTGATGTCTTACTGCCTTTGAGCTGCTAAAACAAAAAAAATATCACAGCCTGGGCATATTAAACATCAAATATGTATTTCTCACAGTTCTGGGGGCTGCTAAGTCCAAGATCAAAATGCCAGCAGATTTAGGGTCTGTCAAGGACTCAGTTCATGGTTGACAGACAGCTGTCGTCTTGCTATAACCTAACAGGGTGGAAGGGACAAGGGCCTTGTCCAGAGTCTCTTTTATAAGGGTTCCAATCTCATTTACAAGGTCTCTACCCTCCTGACCTAATCACCTCCCAAAGGCCTCAGGTCCTAATACTGTCACATTGGGGGGTTAAGGATTTCAACCTATGAATTTGGGGGGAACACATTCATTGCAGGACATCTGACTTCGGTTTTCTTTCAAATGTTGATTAACAGGGAGTTCCCGTCGTGGCGCAGTGGTTAACGAATCCGACTAGGAACCATGAGGTTGCGGGTTCGGTCCCTGCCCTTGCTCAGTGGGTTGACGATCCGGCGTTGCTGTGAGCTGTGGTGTAGGTCACAGATGTGACTCGGATCCCGCATTGCTGTGGCTCTGGCGTCGGCCGGTGGCTATAGCTCCGATTGGACCCCTAGCCTGGGAACCTCCATATGCCGAGGGAGCGGCCCAAGAAATAGCAAAAAGACAAAAAAAAAAAAAAAAAAAAAATGCTGATTAACAGATATTTTTCCTCCACCCCATCACTCGTCTTTCTTCCCAGAGTTTTAGAAAACTGGTGAACTTATTTTGTATATTGCTTCAGATATGGATGGTTTAGGAACTTTCCAAAGGTTTTTATTACTTATCTTGGCTGAAAATTTTCCTGATATTCTCAGAACCCTGAATTCTTCCCCAATTCAGTGAAATGGTCTATTTTTATACCTAAACTTTGGCCTGCATGAGTAAGGACATCTTGATACAACTAGGGGGTCTCCTACCATGGACTGTTGCTCAAGAATATATTTCAGTTTTTTTTTTGGGGGGGTGGCACACCTGCGGCATATGGAGGTTTCCAGGCTAGGGGTCAAATTGGAGCTGGAGCTGCCAGCCTACACCACAGCCACAGCAATGCCAGATCTGAGTGGTGTCTGCAACCTACACCACAGCTCATGGCAGCTCCGGATCCTTAACCCACTGAGTGAGGCCAGGGATTGAACCTGCATCTTCATGGATACTAGTCAGATTCACTTCCGCTGAGCCACGAAGGGAACACCAAGAACATATTTCAATTCTATTTGAAAGCTTTTTTTTAATGTGTATTCCCCCAAAGCACCTTAGCTGAAAATCAAATTTTAGTCCATAGCCTTATACAGACCAATGTCTCTTTCTTGCTTTCTCTATACCAGTAAAATTGTGTATTTCATTTTAACCTCAATCTGCCTGTGTTTAAAATATAAAGCTAAGGTGAAAGATTTCACAGCTCGCAACCCCACCTGGACATCTGTTTTTAGGTAATGTCTTTTACAGAGACTGTTTTATTAGCCCCACAGCTCAATCTTGCCACATATGCCAGTTTATCCTATTTTTTTTTTTTTTTTTTTTTTTGGTCTTTTTGCTATTTCTTGGACTGCTCCTGCGGCATATGGAGGTTCCCAGGCTAGGGGTCGAATCGGAGCTGTAGCTACCGGCCTATGCCAGAGCCACAGCAACGCGGGATCCGAGCCACGACTGCAACCTACACCACAGCTCACGGCAACACCGGATCCTTCACCCACTGAGCAAGGCCAGGGATCGAACCTACAACCTCATGGTTCCTAGTCGGATTCGTTAACCACTGTGCCACGACGGGAACTCCTATCCTATTAATCTTTAGCTACAAAAATATCTGAATCATCTCTGAGCTAAAGTTTGTTTGCGCTTTTTTTTTAGTTTTCTGGGCCTTTTCCATTAGCTTGAGGAAGAAGAATCTTTAGGACTCTTTAGAATCTTTGGACCTTGGGGACAAAGAGGCTTTAGGACTTGTCGTCTGCTGAAGCTGCCCCTCTCCTGATGGCCGCTTGGCCTGAGGCCTTGGCATCTCCTGGTGGAAAGAGAGTGAGGCCAGCGGGGAAGGAGAGTGGGGCTCTGACCCCCTTACTTGGTTGTAAGAGGGTCTCCTGTCTTATCCAGGGAAGAAGAACCTGGGTGGCCTTGTGTGGCTGGATTGCCGGTTGGGGAGTCCATGTCCAGGCGGCCTTCCTCTTTTGGGTGGAGGGACACACAGCCCTGCCATGCCCTGCCACTGTCTTGTTTCTCAGGTCCTGAGGTCCCAAACCAGCTGGCTTTCTTCTTGTTTCCTTGAAGCCTCTGGTGCCTTCCTGGGTTTTATACTTGTGCTCAGTAGGCGGAGTCAGGAGACTGGGTCTATACCCATTGGCTGTTGATTTGCACTATTTTTTTTTTTTTTTTTTTTGTCTTTTTAGGGCCACGCCTGCAGCATGTGGAAGTTCCTAGGCTAGGGGGTCAAATCAGAGCTGTAGCTGCTGGCCTGCACCACAGCCACAGCCACACAAGGATTCAAGCCGCAGCCTGCGGCAGTGCTGGATCCTTAACCCCCTGAGTGAGGCCAGGGGTCGAACCTGCATCCTCATGGATACTAGTCGGGTTCTTCACCTGCTCAGCCACAACAGGAACTCCCACACTTTTTCTCATCCTTATAAAATGGTGCCCTACATTCAGAGACCACATCTGATTTTTGTGTGAGAAGACCTGGACTTCTCTGCTGAATGCTATGAGGCTGTTGAACAAAGGAGTGACTTTTCTTCCTCCCCTTTCTTCGTCTGTTAGTTTTCTCTTGCCGCGTTAACACAGTCCCAACACCTAGCAGCTCGAAACAACACCTGTTCATGATCTCACAGTTCTGTAGATCGCAAGTGCAGGCAGGCTTGGCAGGGTTCTCTACTTGGTATTGGTCAGGCCAGGCTCTTCCCTGGAGGCTCTTGGGAAGAACCTGCTTCTGGAGTCATTCAGGTTGTTGACAGGATTCAGTTCCTTGTGGGTTTCTTTCTAGCTATCAGCCAGGGGTCAATTTCAACTCCCAGAGGACACCTGCCTTTCTGTCTGCATTGCCCTTCCATCTTCTTCACGGTGGCAGTGATACAGGAAATCCGTGTGCCTCTCATCTCTCCCTCTTCTCCCTCTGCCGTGAGCTGGAGGAGACACTGCTTTTAAAGGGCTCATCTGGGAGAGTTCCCACCATGGCACAGTGGAGACGTTTCCGACTAGGAACCATGAGGTTGCGGGTTTGATCCCTGGCCTCGATCCGTGGGTTAAGGATCTGGTGTTGCCGTGAGCTGTGGTGTAGGTTGCAGACACGGCTGAGATCTGATGTGGCTGTGGGGTGTGTAGGCCGGCAGCTCCAGCTCCAATTAGACCCCTAGCCTGGGAATCTCCATATGCTGTGGATGTAGCCCTAAAAAAAAAAAAAAAAAGAAAAAAGAAATGATAGCTGACGGAGCAGCACTGGTACCCACGGTACCTATGCAACTCGTAGTGGGACTCGTGAGGACTGTTCAGCCCTGGGCAATTCTGGAGGGAAGTGGGATGCTTCCAGGGAGGGGGGCAGTACCTTTAAGCCTGGGAGACCAGTGTCATTAGCAGGAATAGACTTGTTTATAGAGCCATGAGACCAACCTTGTAGACAACTACAGAAAGACTGGAGAAAGAATTTCTGAGGCGAACCTGTTGCAGCGGATAGGGGCCACAGATGAGGCCAGTGTGAGTTAATACTTCTGTTCAGGTGACATGTTTGTGTGTGTAAAGTAGCGAGGACTGGGAAAGTGTCCCCCTCTTCAAGCAGATGTTAGTAACTCAATCTGATGTGGTCTTGGAGGGCTGATGTGTGACCTCCTCTGGCCTTTCAATTTAAAGATCATAACCTGCTAAGTAGCTTAGCCAGAATTCAGCTGTAGGCTCTCAAGTTCAAAAGCCCATGAATTCTCTTAAGCACGCTGCCAGGGCTGGTGGGGTACACTTTCCATGACGCCCTGTCGTTGGCTGACTCACACACACACCTCCCTGCTGAGCCTCGGCATCACCAATCAGGACTCTTCTCCTGACCATCTCTGCTGATTAAACAGAGTTGAAATCTAGCGCAGGGAGCTCCCTTTGAGCTTTGGGTTACGAACCTGTCTAGTATCCATCCTCATGCCCGGCCAGTAGTAATAACTCACCCTGGCCTCGATCAGTAGTTTAAGGATCTGGCATTGCTGTGAGCTGTGGTGTAAGTTGCAGATGCAGCTTGGATCCTGAGTTGTGGTGCAGGCTGGCAGCTGCCGCTCTGATTTGACCCCCTAGCCTGAAAACGTCCATATGCTGCAGGTGTGGCCTTAAAAAGCAAGGAAAAAAAAAAAAAAAAAGAAAAAAGAGCGGCCGAGAGAAAGTCAGGGCAGAACTCATCTTCTATCTCTGGACTACATTATACCTCAAATTCCAGCCATCCCAGATACAGAAAATTTCTACTTATTTCTTAGTCTAGCTGCAAAATTGCCTATTGTAAATGTGAGAGCAATACCTTGAGTCCCTCTATTATGTTCCATTAGTTGAATCTGACTTCAGAAAGGGAAGTGAGGAGAATTGAAATCTTTTATACTTTTTTTTTTTTTTTTTTTTTTTTTTTTTTAGGGCTGTTACTCAAGCATAAGAATTCTGGGATGTTCTTCTCTTCACATGCCATTTTTCTAATGAATGGAAAAGGAATTAGAATGATTAGATGGCAGGAATACAGACCTACAGAGAATGTAGTAAAGTCACTTGTACTATTTAACCTTCTTAGAACTCGCCGTGTTAACATTAAGAGCTTGTGCCCTGTTCCCACAGAAGAGCACGGCAGCCTCAGAGCTGTCAGGAGGCTCAGGCTATGGAAAGTTACTGAAATCTACATCATCGGTTGTCAGGAGAGGCACAAGGGTCTCTTGGGTGGGCAGAAGCTCCTTTTGGAGCTGGAAAGGTAGCAAAGGGGCTACTGGAGCCTTGTGCAATCCTGAGGTTTGCACTTTAAATGTTGAATTTAATTTATTTTTTTTTACTGAAGTATAGTTGACTTACAGTGTTGTGTTAGTTTCTGGTGTACAGCAAAGTGATCTGGTTCTATGTATATTCTTTTTCATATTTTTTCTACTATGTTTTATCACAGGATATTGAATATAGTTCCCTGTGCTAGACAGTAGGACCTTGTTTAGCCATTCAATAGATCCTAGTTTGCATCTGCTAACCCCGAACTCCCACTCCATCCTCCGACCCCCTAGCAACCACAAGCCTCTTCTCTTTGTCTATTAGTCTGTTTCTTTAGCTTCCGATTGATGTCTCTGGCATAGATTTAGAAGAGACCCTTGCAGCCAGCTCACACCCTAGAGATCAAGTATTTCTAGATTACATAATTGAGGCAACGAGAAAAGCCACAACTCAGTGGAAAAGACAGTAAACAGGGGTGACCCTTAACTTAGCCCCCCAGGACCCGCTGTTACCACTCTGACCTGTCACTTTGTCATGATCCGGGGTGGGAGCCAGCCTCCTCTCAAGGCTTGCTGTATGGCTGGTCTCTCTTCCGGGCCTGCTCTGTCTCTCTGTCTGGTTAGCTCCCAGTTAGTGCTCAGACCTCAGTTTAAGTGTCACACCCTGCACACACGACCAGATGCCCCAGTTACACAGCCTGCCTAGCACACATCTGATCAGTTGCCCCAGTTACACAGCCTGCCTAGAGCCCTGCACTTGGGCTCAGTTACACTTGTGGATGTTTTTAGTGATGCTGATTAATTAATTCATAGTGGTGTTCTTTGAAGAGAATGTTAAGTTTCTTAAGGGCGGAGCTCGGCTCTTCTGTCTTCAAAGCTTGGGTTCATATTTAACACTGAGGTGGGGGCCGAATAAACGTGTGTTCTGGTTCTTTCAATCATCCCGTCAACACATGTTGCTTCGGCCCCCACCTGAGTATTAAATACGGACCCAAGCATCGGAGCCCTGGGAGGAGAGCACGCTGCAGGTGAGTTTTATTTTTAGTAATCCTTCTCCATCCTGGAGCATCTCTCCTCCTGCCAGCATCCACCAGTTCTGAGCTTTCAGTGGGCTGTAAGGTGTTTCCCTGGTTAAAAGGAGCTAAGCTGAAAAGGACCAGGGCTATTTTCAGCTATTTTTGGAGAATCTTAACAAGATATTTCTAGGTTCCAGATGCTGGGAAGATTCCACATTGGTAACCAAGGTGCTGGTCTAGGAAATGTCACGTGCTCTAAAGAGGGTCTCTATAGGCTGCGAAGGCAATTTCTAAAATCAGGCTATGTGGCAGATGGGGCTAGGTGGGAAGGAATTTTTTTTTGCGGTGGTGGTGGTGGAGGGAGGTGGAGCAGATCAACTGTTTTTGTTTTTAGCTGAAGCTGTGGTCATGGAAAATGCCTCCAGGACATCTGGCTTTTTTTTTTTTTTTGCTTTTTTGGGCCACACCTGTGGCATATGGAGGTTCCCAGGCTTGGGGTCTAATTGGAGCTACAGCTCCTGCCTACGCCACAGCAACACAGGATCCTGAGCCGAGTCTGCGACCTACACTACAGCTCACAGCAACGCCAGATCCTTAACCCACTGAATGAGGCCAGGGATCGAACCCACAACCTCATGGTTCCTAGTCGGATTCGTTTCTGTTGTGCCACAAGGGGAACTCCAGACTTCTGCCTTTTTTATTAAGCCTCTAGAAAAACTGTACACCTCAATAATGCGTGCCTTCTAGGCAAGGGCTCCGCTTGGTTGGTTGATGGTGGGTAGGTGGGTAGGTGGCTGGCTGGCTGGTTAGTTAATTGTTTTCTTCTGGTCAAGGCTTGACTTGCTAATTGACTAACAAAGTCCTGAGATTTCATTACCTTGCCTGAAATGGGTCTTTCTGGTCAGAATTAATCCCAGTGCCTTGGTGCTCTCAGAAAAGTTGGGAGACATTTAAATTTATCATGAGCTCCGCCCAGCAGACGGCAGGCCACTTAGGCTAGGAAGCCAGTCCTGCAGATCTGTGGCCAGATCCTCAGCCACCGTGAATCACAGGTTGGTCCTCAAGATTGGGGGGGGGGGTGGTCTCAAATGAATTGGATGTGTCAGGTGCCCACCTGGCCTCCGCATCGCTACCAAGTATGGATTGGCTGGCCTCGCAGAGGCACAAATTCAGAGCATCTGGCCGCCTTCCTTCCTTCCTTTTTGTGAGTTTCCCTTCTGTCTTTTCCCCTCCCCTCCCTCCTGTTTTTCCTTCTCTTCCTTTCTTTCTTCGACCTTCCCTCTCAGTCTCATTCTCTGTCTCTCTCCATTTCTTTCTGTGTGATTCTTTTTATTCTTCTTTCTTCATTTCTCTCTTCTCTTCCCCCTTCCCTGTGCCATGTGAGGGTTCATTGGTGGTTAACTGCACAAGGATGCCTTGCCAAAAAGAGAAATGAGGGCGGAAATCCAGCCTACACTCTGCTTCCTGAGGCATAAGCACTGGCATGGGGGTTTTTTCCTGCCCAGAGGAGGCATCTTTTTCTAATTTCCACAAAAGCAATTTGGGGGCTAACGGCGGCTCTTTTCCTTCCCTGGAATCTTCCCAGGGGAAGCAGTCATTTTGCATTTTTCTCCGGACCCAGGCTTCCTCTGCATCTCAATAGGAACCTCCTGTGCCCTCCTTCTCCCACCTGCTGACCAAACCTGGGCAGGTTAGAATTGCATTTGTATCAGAAACATACTATTAAAAAAAAGTGTTTCTGCAGAATTCCTGTGCTTTCATCCTTTTTCCTCTTTCTGCTGATCCTTTATTTTTGTGGGGCTCTTTGGAGTAGAAGAGCGAGCCTCTCAATTACTTGCCTTAGATGTTAAACTCTAATTTTCTCTTCTCAGTTGTCTGTATACCTAAACCCTCCTAAGTGCTCGTGGATCCACTGGCCATGGTGGTGCTTATTTAACAGTGGTGTTTGTTCCATAATCTCTGACCGGAGATAATTGAGGATGGGATAGCTTTGCAGGCTGCCAGATGGTTAGAGAACCGTGGCTTTGAAAGTTCAAGTTCTGGAATGCTCTTGAGATTAAGGTCATCTCTCATTTTCCTTCATAGCCGCAGTGACTGGCGTGTTGCTTGGTTGGCACAAAATGGGCATTCATCACGACTGTTGAACATCCCAGCGAAGGGCATAAATAAAGCCTCCTTTAACGGCAGGCTGCCTGAGAGACTCACCCTGGTGCTAAAAGTAGCCATTATAAATCTACATTGAGGCAGGTGCACTGACCCTCACATTCAGCCGTCCTGGTGTATAATGAGATGATACCTGTGCAGGCTTTTGTGAAAGGCAGGCAGTGGGAGCATGTTAGGTTAAGCCAAGTTCAAAAACATGAAGTGCGTGGGGGAAAGCCAGGGTCCTTTTTCATAGAGCAAGGCCAGCCTCATGCTGGGTCCCTCCGGTTAGGAGAGCAGGAGAGACTGTACCTGGATTGCCTCGTCCACCCTTGTGACAGCAATTTCCGTCTGCCTTTTGTCTTCCCATCGCTGCCGTCCTGCCGTCCTCCAGCCTCGCAGCTCCTGCTGGGTATTGGTATTAGTGTCCGCAGCTTCTGAAGTCCCTCTTTTCTGATGGCTTCTCTCGATCGGTCCCATCCTCCAGCTTTTCAAGAGGGGCCTAATTGGGTTGGTGGGACGTGTCCGGCCGCGGCACTCTGCAGAGCCCTTGTACGAGGCTACGCGCCCTGTATGTGGTGACCCCCTCAGACAAGGACTGGGGGAGGGAGGGCAGGAGGTCAAGGTTCCCAGAAGTGGTCAGAGTTCATATCTGGTGAGGACTGCTGGTGTCCCTTGGGTGTCAAGCCAGAATGTTTTTAAGGTCACAGTCATATTTCATTCAGCACTGGTCCATTTGCTGCAGCTTGTTCCAGGAATACTTTTTTTTTTTTTTTTTTTTTGTCTTTTTGCCATTTCTTGGGCTGCTCCCGTGGCATATGGAGGTTCCCAGGCTAGGGGTCCATTCGGAGCTGTAGCCGCCAGCCTACGCCACAGCCACAGCAACACGGGATCCGAGCCTCGTCTGCAACCTACACCACAGCTCCCAGCAACGCCAGATCCTTAACCCACCGAGCAAGGGCAGGGACTGAACCCGCAACCTCATGGTTCCTAGTCCGATTTGTTAACCGCTGCGCCACGACGGGAACTCCCTCTTTCTTTTCTTCTTTTTTTTTTTTTTTTTTCCTTTTTAGGGCCACACCTGAGGCATATGGAGGTTCCCAGGCTAGGAGTCAAATCAGAGCTACAGCTGCCGGCCTACACCACAGCCACAGCAACACCAGATCCGAGCCTCGTCTGTGACCTACACCACAGCTCACAGCAACACTGGATCCTTAACCCACTGAGCGAGGCCAGGGGTCGAACCCGCAACCTCATGGTTCCTAGTCAGAAATGTTTCCCCTGCACCAGGACAGGAACTCCGTCCCAGGAATGCTTTTATGGAACATATGCAAATCCAATATGGTACTGAAACATGGAGTCAGTAAAAGGACAGTGGAGCAAGTCAGCCAGTAGAGGGAGCACCCTCGAGGCTCTCGGCCCCTGGGGACTTGCAGATTCTAGAGACCGACCTAGCTTTGCTTGATTCACAGTCCCTTTCACATGTGGCTGTGAGTTCTTTTTATATCATTGACTCAGATGGCTGACAAAAGGTGCTACAGGTGCCCCTGGGTGCCTGAGGAGAGTACCACACTGGAGTGTTTGCCTAAAGTTTGAGTCTCCTTCAAGAAAATGGTTCAGGAGTTCGTGTAGTGGCTCAGTGGTTAGCGAATCCGACTAGGGACCATGAGGTTGCAGGCTCAATCCCTGACCTTGCTTAGTGGGTTAAGGATCCGGCTTTGCT
The DNA here is from genome assembly GCF_054392235.1 of Sus scrofa. Classification (NCBI taxonomy): domain Eukaryota; kingdom Metazoa; phylum Chordata; class Mammalia; order Artiodactyla; family Suidae; genus Sus; species Sus scrofa. The sequence goes on along the minus strand of NC_139393.1, from coordinate 24,371,803 downwards.
GTGAGCTGTGGTGTAGGTCGCAGACGCGGCTCGGATCCCGCATTGCTGTGGCTGTGGTGTAGGCCGGCAGCTACAGCTCCGATTAGACTCCTAGCCTGGGAACCTCCATATGCTGTGGGAGCAGCCCAAGAAATGGCAAAAAGACAAAAAAAAAAAAAAGAAAATGGTTCAGACAACTGAATGAGGCCATCGAGAATGGGCAGAAATCCTTTGACATTATGAAAGAAGGACATCATCCACCTGCTTGCAGCCTGGGAGGACTGACTCAAGATTATTCGGAATTGGAAGAAAGGATGCTTGGTGCCTGCCAGCCGTCAGAGGTCTCTTTGAGTATGATGCTGTCCTGATTCAGTGGATGTGCTCCTTTTGGGAGATGCGCTGTCTTCAGCCTGCCCCCTCCCCATGCTGTTTCCCAGGAAATGAACTCAAGACAGGAACCAGGAGGAAAGCCCCCATCTTTTCCCCATCCTCACGCAACTGGCACTCCCGCTGGGCTTTTCTCTGCCAACGCGAGGAGTAACATGGGGCTGAATCTGTTGTCTTGCTCCACAGTGAGTGTCGCCACGAGTCCAGATCCAGTTTTCCTTTCGGGGACTTGGCAGCTGGCCCAAACCTCCTGCCTGGGATTGGCGCCGGGGGTGGGGGTGGGGGGTTGCATGGAAGAGAGGAGGCCCAGGTTGTCGTCCTTGCCGGCCTTGATCTCTCTCTGCAAGCGGCAGACTCAGTCCCTGCCACCATCCATGCAGCCCATTTCAAAAACAGTAAATTCATTCGAAAAACCTGCTGCTGAGCAGCCATCTGTCTCCATTTTTGTCAATCTGCTATGATAACAGTGCTACTGCACCGCGAGGTCGTCTTTCAGGGAAGACTCCCGGATCTGAAGGCGAACATGTTCACCACGGAGACAAGAGCGATGGGCCACCTGACAGCATTTCCACCCACTCGCCTTTCATCACCGGAGCCTGGAATTTAAATCTTGGTTTTGACCTCAGGTGATGATATTGATGGTTTCTGTATTTTGCTGTGCTTGATTTATATACTTTAAGATTGCAGAGTGTTCCAACATCCTGATTTATAACATATCAGGCAGGAAGGAGGCAGATGGATGTTACTGCCCTTTGAGTGTTGCCGTGGATAAACTGAGGCAGAGAGAAGTTAAGTTTCCAAGGTCAGATAGCAAAGGGGGAAACATTTGGAATGCATCTCGAAGTTATGATCTGCCTGTTGAAAAACTGCAGCATCTTTCTGTATCTGGTTTTTTTTTTTTTGGTACTATTTAAGTATTTCACAAAACTGCTACACATGGACATTTTTCTCTCCAGAGGCCAGTCTCTGAATATAGCCAAGAGAATTGGAACCAGCTCCAGGCTGAGTTGTAAGAAGCTGATACCTGGATCCCAAGCCAGTTTTTTAATACATAACATCCCACAGTGTTTCTCCTTGCAGCGCTCAGGACCTTTCTCTACTAATCATTTTTATTGGGGGTTGGGGGGGAGGGGAACATATTAAACAAACCCAAAAAGCCTCAACAACATAAAATCTCTGAAACCAAGCCAAGGATGGCAGACGGCACCAGAAGGGATTGTGGGCAGTGGGAACTCTTTCTTGCAAAGGAAGCCTGTTCACGTCAGCTGAGGCCCACGTGCTGGTCTTTAGATGGAATCATTTGCGAGAGCTCAGAGTCTATTTTCCTATGTTACCATCAATGAACACCTTTAAAAGCCATTTTGGAGGATAGAAGAAGAGTTTAGGTGGCTGACAGGTATTCGGAGCTCTTGAAAATTTCCTTATTTCCCTGATTGCGGCATCCCTTCTCTGTTAACGTGGAGACTTATCTAAAACAAGTCAGATCTAATCTGCAGGTGTGGATTTCAAGGAAGGCAGCCATCCTGTCGTGCTCATCCTGCACCATCCTAGGCTGTCACTAGCTTTGCTCCCCTCCACCTTTCTTTGAGGAAAGTACTTGACCTTGACCCATTGCCTCCCGTCTCTGGGTTACTCCTCTTTGTGGCTTTCCCACCAGTTGGGTTTTGGTCTTTCATCCACTGAGTGCAGTGACTCCTTTCTGCTGGAATCGAAAGGGCCATGCTGCCTTTGAACAGTCAGGTCAGAGAATAACACTTCCGCCCTCCTCTTGTGCCTTGGGGTGATGGTTAACTGTTAAGTGTCAACTTGAATAGACATGGCGCCCAATTGTTTGGTCAAACACTAGTCAAGATGTTGCCTTGAAGGTGTTGTGTAGGTGTGAGGAACATTTAAAGCAGCAGACTGAGTAAAGCAGATAATATAGGTGGGCCTCATCCAATCTGTTGAAGGCCTTAAGGGCAAAGACAGGTTTTTCAGAGAAGCAGCAGTTTGCCTCCAGACTGCAACATAGAAATTTTACCTGAGTTGGCCTGTCTTGGCAGTTTTCAGACCCAAGACTGCAGTGTCAACCTGAATTTCTAGACCGTTGACCAGCCCTTCAAATTTTGGATTTGCCAGCCTCCACAACTGCATCAACCACACCTAAAAGTGAATTTATCTGTCTATCCCTCTCTCTTTCTCTATGTATATATATCTGTATCTATATCTATCTCCCAGCTGTTCGTTCTGGTTTATCTGGAGAATTCTTACTAATGTATGTGGTTAGTACCAAACTGTCATTCCTTTATCTCCAAGGGCCTAGCAAGTAATTAAAGCATTCTGGAGCTTGTCCAGTCCTGCTTCTTACTAGCTCTGTGATCTTGGTTACATTATAGACATCTCTGTAAATAAGAATAAAAAGTATTTCCAGGAGTTCCCATTATGGCTCAGTGGTTAATGAATCCGACTAGGAACCAGGAGGTTGTGGATTCGATCCCTGGCCTTGCTCAGTGGGTTAAGGATCCAGCGGTGCCGGGAGCTGTGGTGTAGGTTGCAGACGCAGCTTGGATGTGGCGTTGCTGTGGCTGTGGTGTAGGCTGGCGGCTACAGCTCCGATTCGACCCCTAGCCTGGGCACCTCCATATGCCGTGGGAGCAGTCCCCTTAGAAATGGCAAAAAAAAAAAAAAAAAAAAAAGACTAAAAAGTATTTCCATACCACCCAGAGAGGGGTCCATCTGGCGTTGTTTGCGATCACATCATAGCTTAAAGGGAAACTTTCACCTTGTCCGGAGCCCTTGACGTCCTGCACATGAAGGAGGAGGATGGCCTCAGATTCTTCACAGCAGGAACCCACGTGGGTGGCATCCACCTTGACTTCCCAGTGGACAGTCCATCTACAAAAGGAAAAGTGATGGCATCTTCTACACTGTAAATCTGAAGAGCACCTGGGAGAAGCTTGGGCTGGCAGCTCATGCCACTGTTGCCTTTGAATAGCCAGCTGATGTCAGTGTCCTGTGGTCCAGGAATAATGGCCGGTGAGCCTGCACTTAAGATTGTGCAGCCACTGGAGCCTCTCCTGTTGCTGCTGCTGCTCCCTCCTGGAACCTCACTAACCTGATCCAGGCATCTTTGCAAGGGCTGCTGACCAGCCTCTCCCAGAGGCATCTGGTATCAACCTGCCCCTACTGCTCTGTGCCACGTGATTCGCTCCTGTGCTGTGTGACCTTGCCAGCCGTGCAACAGCAGGGGAGCTCTCTCAGCAAATCTGAGGTGGTGGGTGTTGCCCTGGAGCTTCTGCGCATGTGCAGCATCAGGACAGCCTCACAACGAAGCAGCCAATCAAAACACGAAGAGTGTGGAGGTGAAGACACCCTGCTCTTGAGGCCCTGCCTGTCCTAAGGGCAGGGGAGCCTGTCGGACTGGTGGCAGTGAAACCACAGGAGTCCTCTTGCTGCCTGTAGAACAGGAGGCTCAGTGTACGGATGTTTCCTCCAAGTCAGAGGATGTCGTCTAATGTCTCGCTTGGTGCTGTGGGAGCTGCCACATCAAAACCGGATTTTAGATCAAAGACTTGGAAATGATTTGAGACCAGTTCGCCTCACGGCCTCACCGTGATGGGGAGATAAAGCCAGCGTGGATTTCGGGAGAGTAAAGTGGCTTTCCCGACAAAGTGACCTTCTTTCTGCCATTCATGCGGGGCTCTCCGTGTGGTCTCCCATTGCTTCCAGGTTTTATCTCCCCGGTTAGAGGGCAGGGCCAGAGGGGGCTAGGGATTCTCCCCTTTTCCGGGCCTCCTGCCATTCCTGACAAAGGGCAGGCCCTCAGGAAAGACATGTTTCACAAAAGGAAGTCACCACCTAGTTTAATGTAGTCCAACAAGCTGACAACCCAAAAAAAAAAAAAAAAAAATTAGGACAGGAAGAAGAAAACCATCCTCCGTGCGGAATGTTCTAAAATTAGAGTCCGCAGTACAGGTACTGTGTTTCCTGAGAATATTAATATGCTCTCCCCATAGTATATCATTGCGATTTCCCTGGAAAATTAGGAAGGGCAAGGGATGAATTGCAGGCTGGAAAGATATTTTGAATATTTTAAGCGATTGAAATAAGCACATTAAAAAATGAACTTCTTATATTCAGGACCCGATTCATGACAAAGCAGTAAGTTTTAGGTCCTTTTTATGGTGGCAGATGGAGAAGCATCTGAGGATTCTTGTGTCCCAAAGAGCCATTCATCAACATGGTTTCTAGATTCTTCGAGTTGCAAGGGAACCTAAAGAATGGTGTTTCCAGTTTGCTCTGCTTAAGAGGTTGTGATGTGTTCAAGATAACTTAGTGGCAAAGCCAGGACGCAAACCGTTTTCTCAATTACTGGGCCGTTACCCTGTGCTGATAAGCCATTTGTCATGGTGCCTGATATTCTACCACCGACAGGCAGGAAGAGGAAAAGATGGTTGGTGTTTGGTCAGGCAGATCTGGGCATGCAACCCAGCTTTGCTGCTTTCTTCCCAAGTGGTTTAGTTAACTTTTTTTTTTTAATTACTTAATGAATTGTATTACATTTATAGGTGTACAACAATCATCACAACCAAATTGTATAGCATTTCCATCCCAAACCCTGGGTACAACCCCCTATCGCCCCCAAGCTGTCTCATTTGGAAACCGTAAGTTTTTCAAAGTCTGTGAGTCAGTATCTGTTCTACAAAGAAGTTCATTGTGTCCTTTTTTTCAGATTCCACGTGTCAGTGATAGTATTTGATGTTGGTGTCTCGTTGTCTGACTTACTTCGCTTAGCATGATAATTTCTAGGTCCATCCATGTTGCTGCAAATGCTGTTATTTCTTTCCTTTTAATGGCTGAGTAGTATTCCATTGTGTATATGTACCACATCTTCTTTATCCACTCATCTGTCGATGGACATTTAAGTTGTTTCCATGTCTTGGCTGTTGTATATAGTGCTGCAGTGAACATTGGAGTACATGTGTCTTTTCAAGTCATGGTTTTCTCTGGGTAGATGCCCAAGAGAGGGATTTTGGTTAATTTTTCTGACTCTTGTTTTCTCATCTGAGAGAAGAGAAGATAATTACCATGAACAGTTTATTACTCTGTACACAGGACAGACTCACAACAAAGTAGCCAATCAAGACGTGAATAGTGCTCTTGAGGCCCTCCCCGCCCTAAGGGAAGGGGAGCTTTTAGGATTCCTAAAGCTCTTGATTCTAATGCAGTCGCAGGTTTTATTAGTGTGTGAATGTATGCATGTCTGTGCGCATATGCGTTCGTGCCAGGATATGTGCATAGTGGTGAGTGTTCCTTCTCAGTTTATTAAAAAAATACTACTACACTTGGAGTTCCGGTTGTGGCGGAGCGGCAATGAATCTGACTAGTGTCCATGAGGATGCAGGTTCAATCCCTGGCCTTGCTCGGTGGGTTAGGGATCCGACTGTGATGTAGGTTGCAGATGTGGCTTGGATCCTGAGTTGCTGTGGCTATGGTGCAGGGCAGCAGCTGTACCTCCAATTCGACCCCTAGCCTGGGAACTTCCATACGCTGCGGGTGTGGCCCTAAAAAGAAAAGGAAAAAAGACAAACAAACTATACTTGACCTAAGTCAATGAGACAATGAAATGAGGGCTTCTTTTCCAGTAGGGCTTTGCCCAGTTAGTCACACAATGAGACAATGTGTGACTCACCAAAAGGATATAATAAATGTCACTGTACAAATTTGTAAAACCCTAGAACCTTTTTTATTGGAACATCTCATAACATCTTGTGGAACACTAGTTTCTGTGGAAGACAGTTTTGCAATTACAGTGGCTTGATTGCAACGATGGTCCCATCCCCTTGGGGGCCTCAGCCACGTCCCTTCTTTTGGGCAATCTGTTGTTAGCAAGTATGTTGAAAACAGAAACTTGATATGTCCTTGTGCATTGGAGCTTGCCCTCTTGCTGCTCTTCATGGTCTCGGTCTTAATCATACTCCTGTTCCTTTTTCATCATCCTGAGTGTATGCTAGGGCTAGTCTTCGGGAAGGAGGAGAGAGACTTAGGGAGGAAAAGAGATTTGTCACAGCTAAGGTCATTGAGACACGATTGCCTCAAGCCAATCACCAACCAGCTATCACCGGAAACATGATCCTAGCCAGCTGACTTAGAAAACAGCCAGGTGAGGGAGTTTCCTTTGTGCTGTGTCGGAAATGAATACAGCTAGTATCCATGAGGGTTCGGCTTTGGTCCCTGGCCTCGCTCAGTGGGTTGGGGATCTGGCATTGCTGTGAGGTGTAGGCTGGCAGCTGTAGCCTGTAGTTCCGATTCGACCCCTAGCCTGGGAACTTCCATATGCCTCGGGTGGGTGCAGCCCTAAAAAGCCAAAAAAAAAAAAAAAAAAAGTAAAAATCATGCAAGTGAGCTCAACCAAGATCAGGAAAAATTCCTAATTTAAATCACAAACCTGCAGACCTGTGAGCTAATTGTTTTAAGCCAGTTCAGTTTTGGATTGTCTGCTCTGCAGCATTATGTATGGCAATAGAGAACCGATCCAGAAATTGGAATGCAGAAGTGGCTGTGTCTACACTCTGGTCTCAACTATTCATTTTATTCACACATGCAAAATACCCCCCTCCCCTAAGATCCCTAGTGGTCTCATTTAATCACAGCATCACACTCAAGGCCCAGGGTCTCAAGATGTATATAACATGTTTGGATATGGCTCCTGGATGTGAATCCTTTGTGGTGAAGGCCTATGAATGAAAGATAAGCTATTTTACCCAAAACCTCATACACTAGAAAGGACAGGATAATCAGAGCAGACAATCGCATTCAAAAGATGAAAATGACATGAGGCACTAGTTCATAGCAGTTCTGAAATCTAGTCATGTGCAGGGCTCCCATTCCAGAGGAGGGGAATGTGCCTTGATTGGGCTTCAGTTCTGCTTCCTGCAAGTGACTCTACAGACCATTGGTTGCTATGGCTCTGTGCTCTACCATCTGGGATGCCTTTACTTGTCCATTGTCCTTGGCTACCTCTGTCTGCTTTGAACAATTTTCTCAGCCTGCTTTCTGGTTTTGGAAATGGGGGAACGTAGAGTTCTTTGTTTGTTTTTACTTTTCAGTCTCAGTGTCTTTTAGTATAAATTGGTAAAACTCTTGCCAATACAGTGCCCTCAATATTTTTGTGCATTTCTTATACATTGGATGAACAAAAAGCAATACTTAGAATTATTTTAGAGCTAGATCTCTCTCTAGACTTGATGACTGTTATTTGGGCCTTTCAGTTTGCTGTGGGGCAGTGCTCTTAAGACTCCTAGCAGTGCTTCTCTCTAGCTTAGAGGTTCTGCAAGCTTCTGCTTTCTTTCTTTCCAAAGTCATAATAAAAGGTCTTAATAAAGGCTTGATGGGATCCTTGCCCCAGGCTTTGTTTTACTTTGAGAATCTTTTGCTGACTGAAGAGACTAGAGACAAAAAACAATTTGGTTTCCCAGCCAAGAAGTTCTGGTCCTTGTGTAGTCCTTCTAAACTTGTTTACACGTTGGTCAGTTACTTCTTGAACCCTTCTCTTTTCTTGTAGGAACCTTATCAGTATGCAGTAGTGAGAGCCACTAGCAGTTTCTATGTTCTCCCTAGAAAAGTTATTACTCAGATTCCAAAGGTCCATAAATACATTTTCTGTCTTCTGAATTACCATGTATTTTTTTTTTTTTTTTGGCTGCTTTGTAACCAATGTCGCTACTTTTCCCTCCTTCTATAGCAGTTTTCTCATCATTTTTCCAGCCTCTGCCCCACTGCTTGGTCTCAAAGCCAATGCCATATGTATTTTTTTAACTTTTTTTGTTGTAACGACACTTTAATTATATTTTTTATTTTTATTTATTTATTTATTTTTTTGTCTTTTTGCCATTTCTTGGGCTGCTCCCGTGGCATATGGAGGTTCCCAGGCTAGGGCTCAAATCGGAGCTGTAGCCACTGGCCTACGCCAGAGCCACAGCAACACGGGGTCTGAGCCGCGCCTGCAACCTACACCACAGCTCACGGCAACGCCGGATCGTTAACCCACTGAGGAAGGCCAGGGACCAAACCCGCAACCTCATGGTTGCTAGTCAGATTTGTTAACCACTGCGCCACGACGGGAACTCCCGACAGTTTAACTATAAATCACAATTTCTTTGTCAGTTTTCTCTTGCCACAGATAATGCTGCATAAGGAGTTCCCATTGTGGCTCAGCAGTAATGAACCTGACTAGTATCCATGAGGACATGGGTTTGATCCCTGGCCCTGCTCAATGGGTTAAGGATCTGGCATTGCCGTGAGCTGTGATGTAGGTCGCAGATGCAGCTGAGATCCCGTGTTGCTGTGGTTGGTTGTGGTGTAGGCCAGCAGCTGTAGCTCCTGTTCGACCTGTAGCCTGGAACTTCCATATGCCCTGGGTGCAGCCCTAAAAAGACAAAAAAAAAAAAGTGCTGCAAAATAAGTCATCCTGAAATTCAGTGGCTTAAATGAACCATTTATTTAGCCCACAAGCCTGCTGATCAACCATTGAGGCTGAGTTGTACTTCCTGTCTCTGGCATGTTCTCTTGAGAGATCAAGGGGCTATCAGCTGATCCAGGGTGGCCTTGACTCAGGCCACTTTCCTCAATTACTTTTATTATTTATCCTCCCATGGGCACGCCTGTTGTGTCCTCCCAGGCATGTCAGGGTGCAATAGTGTATAAACCCAGGCACGCAAGAGGCCCTGGTGAGCAGAAACTTGCAGGTGCTTGTCAGCCTTCTAACATCTCTTTGGCCAAAGCAGGGCAAAATGACCGAGTCCAGAATTGGAGGGAAGACATTACAGAGTTAGGTAGATACAGATGACCATTAAACAGGGCTATTAATAACCGCCATCTGCTGTAGGAATTGGTTGTTGTAAATATAAGATTCCCTGAGTTAGCACCTTGCTCCAGTGCCTCCCTGGAACATTTAGTGTCAGTGGAATTGTATGTGTGTTAAATGTGGCTACATTGTGTGCATTTCCATTGTGTATTACATGTGCGTGTTGTGTGTGTATGCATGAATTTTATTAGTGTGTGAGTGTGTGCATGTCTGTGCATTTGTGCCTGGATATAGGCATAGTGGTGGGTGTTCCTTCCCAGTTTATTAAAAAAAATACTTGACCTGATAAATCAATGAAATGGTGAGATGAGGACTTCCTGGGCAAAGCCCTGTTGGAAAAGAAGGAAACAGGAGTACAAAGGGTTATAAGAATAAAGCAGGGGTTGAGGGCCCCGCATTCCACTTACACTTCCAGGTTTGAGAAATTTCAGGTGGTAGTAACGAGCATTTCCTCCCCTCTTCTTTCCCCATGTCCTTCCTTAAACCTGAATGCTGGAGAAATAAGAGGTATAGCCATGTTGCCTTTCCATAAAGTAATATGAAACATGAAAGCACAAGATAGATTTTATCTGTTCAGTGCCCCCACCAAAATGTCCCATCCTTCTTGGAGACAGAGGACCAGGGGTAAGATACTAGTTCTTTCTCAGGCCCAAGATTGGGCTCTTGTTCTTTTTCCTTTGAAATATTTTGTGTTAGAAAAAAAAAAAAAAAAAAAAAAACCGCATCAGGTTTGTCTTTGCCAAGACTGTCTTCTAAGAGGTCTGGTTTGAGATAGGCACTTTCCTGGCTATTCATCAATTTCTTGAGTTCCTAAAACCTCCCGGGGCAGCCATGGGAATCTGGAATTCTCCAGAAGTCCCCATTCTGGTTCCACACAGTCCACCAGGCTCTTGGGGCTGTGGGAGGTTTCCTGTTATGTTGTATGAAAGCATTTGTCATTCCAGGGGGGGAATCAGGAAGCTGAATCCACTTGATATATTAGTGATGACTTCTGACAGGAAATGCTTTCCAACTGGCAGTGGACTGTGAGGCCACAGCATTGAAAACGTTTGCTAGAAGAGTTCTCTAAACGTCGGTGACTTAGTAAGACCCAGATAATGGGTGCAATTACAGTGAGACCTTGTGAAATAGGTTGTTTCTGCGATCTCCATTTCCGAGATTAAGTCAGTTGCCTATGATCTCCCACTTGGAACGATTCTGGAAAAATGCTCTCACTGTACTGTCTCTATGGCCGGGCAATCTGTCCCTTCCATGACCAAAGGCTGGAAGCTTCGTTAATCAGCAGCGATGGAAAATACTTGGCTGTAGGTCGGCATAGTCTAAGTTTCATTGTCTGTCCTGTGCCACCCACAGTTTGATTGCATACCAGGCCCAGTACCACGAAGCCTTTTCTCTGGCATACTTGGAACCAGAGTCACCTTAATCTGCTCAAGGAACAGATAATGAGGTGCAGAACCCCTCCCAGTTGCTGCCCAGCCGCAGGAAGCGACAATTATCCTCACGAAGAATTCATAGCACTTCCTATTTGAGACTGGATTTACTGTGATTGTGAGTCATAAAAATGATGCATGCTATGTTGGTTTGATGTAACAATCAATGTCTATTTAATAAACGACCCACAATGGTTTTCATACATTATCTCCACCTCAAGACAGTGTTTGACTTGCCAGCCCATATTTCACATTCTATCTCAAAAAGTGCTAGGGAAACAAACCCTCACTTATGCATAAACATATTCAAAGGCAAAAGATTTATTGATTGATGAGAGCCTCAAATTGACCAATTTTTAGCTTTTTCTTCTGAAAGGAAGAATGCTTTCCAGAAAGAGATTGCTACCAGATGTAGTGGCTTACAGAGCACTTGCTCAGGAAAAAAAAAAAAAAAAAGAAAAGCAGATGAAATGGAATATTCCGGTTTCTGATTCAGTCCCATTCTTATCTACACATAGCTCTTCTTAAGTGAACTTGACAGTGTTGTGGGTTGATATTAAGATAGACTACTTTCGTAAACAAGAAAAAGAGTTTCACTCCCTGCAATAGCAAATGAGCTTTATATAGAAATTTCTTTGTGCAGGAGACGATATTATAATTTTCAACACACAATAAATAAATTTGCTAGACAAAAAATGCATTTCATTACATGCAGTGAACTTTCTCTTGTACATTAACCACGTTCTTTGCTTTGTATAGAAAAGTACCATTTTCTCCTGTAAATGTTTGCAATTTATTTTTATGAGCCTGTTTTTCCCATGAAGTTAAGAACATTCCATTCCATAGCCCTGTACGATAAACGTACATTATATAAGAGACGAAATGTGCAGTGGAAAGTCTGCGCTTTATTGTTTGGGTATCTGTACAGTTCTGAGAGCAGGCAAACAGAGTTAACATTTTGGGCCAAAACAGCTGATTTTATTAACACAACCAGTCTGTAATTACTAGACTTACTGGAGTCCTTTACTTGGATAATACTCTCAGCAACGATAATAGATATGTATGTTCTTTAAAATACTACTAGTGCATGTTCCAGCTACAACTATAATTTTTCCTGACAATGTTTCTGCTGGGTTATAAAAAACATAATTAATACTCTATTTAATCCTTGCATACTATATACCTAGTTGACCATCATTCAAAGTGGCAGTTGCCCAGAGCCATAGAGTTTCTTCACAGTTGAATGTTTATGACCCTGATTCCTGTTTATTGGAAATATACCAAATAAGTAAAAAGGGAGGTTGCAACAAAGAATTCCGGCTCGAGATTTTATCCTTGCCAAGGGTCACTGTGACTGCATTTTGCCTATGAGTTGTGAAAGTCTTTGCAGGCTAGAGAGTTACAATTATTTTGCTTGTGTTGGTCGTACATCTGACCATATTTATTGGACTGTTTGTGGAGAGGATGCTTGTACTTGTCTTGTACCCTGTTCTTATATGGAGGAACACATTGTTGGCTCCTTATTTTTTTAAATTTTTTTTTGTCTTTTTGCTATTTCTTTGGGCCACTCCCGCGGCATATGGAGGTTCCCAGGCTAGGGGGCAAATCGGAGCTGTAGCCCCTGGCCTACGCCAGAGCCACAGCAATGCGGGATCCAAGCCGCATCTGCAACCTACACCACAGCTCACGGCAACGCTGGATCCTTAACCCACTGAGCAAGGGCAGGAATCGAACCCGCAACCTCATGGTTCCTAGTCGGATTCATTAACCACTGTGCCACGATGGGAACTCCCATTGTTGGCTCCTTATCCCTAAGGACAGGAATGGGTTATTAGCAGGGAAGGGATTTGCCTCCTTTGCTTGCGATGATGGCATCTGAAGTACTGTTTATGAAGAAACCAGTGCCATCAGATCTGCCTGGCTCTGTTTTGGGTGCTTTATGCATTGCTTTCTTATTTAATCATCACAGAGATCCTATGAGGTAGGTATTAATGTTACTGTATCACGAATCTGGGACCAGCATCTGACTGCTAAGTGACAGACTGAATATACATGTGATATGTATTTCGATATAACGTGAGTCGAACTATATGACTGTAGGAGTCTAACATCTCCTTAGTTTCTTGGTTTATGAGGACAATGAGTATTATGGTAAAATAGTTCTTGCATTTTCAGGATAAAACATCTTCTATTGAGGGCAGCAAATAAGCACAGCACCTATTTTTAGAACCCTTTACCAAGAAAAAACGTGCCATATATCGTATTTGTTGCATGGATATTTGTTTAAACAGTCTCATTTTCTATACAGTTACTACCAACATTCTCTACTTTTTCATTTCATTTTTATTACCCTCAATGAAAACAAGAGGTTTATCCAGATGGAAGCCAACTTCTCTACACTTTTAAATGTTGTTTTTGATGTGGTATTCACTAAAAGTATTTAAGTACTTTCATACATAGACAACTGGCTTTTCCTTGCTGCAGTAGATAAAAGATGCTGAAGCCAGCAAGATGAGTCCTCATACAATGGATATTATTCACCCTCAAAAAGGAATAAAATTCTGATACATGCTACATCATGGATAAACCTTGAAGACATTTAGCTAAGTGAAATAAGTGAGACACAGAAGGACAAATACTGTATGGTTGCACATCCATGAGGAGACCTAGAAAAGGCAAATTCAGAGAGACATAAAGCAGAAGAGAGGTTATCAGGGGCTAGAAGGAGGGGGGATAAGGAGTTATTGTTTCATGAGTACATTAAAATTTTTCTTGGGGATGATGAAAAAATTATAAATATAGGGAAGAAACTGTAAATTTATAAAAAAATGTATAAACTGTAAATATAGTGGTTATCTAACACTGGGAGTGTGTTTAATGTCAGTGAATGATACAATTAGAAATAGTTAACATGATAAATACTACATGATGCATATTTGACCACGATAACAAGATTTAAAAATAGAAAATGGGAAGATCTTACAACGGAGGGGCAGGAAGTTCTAGCTTCTGCTCCTGGATCTCCTACCTCAGTGTATCCTGATTCAACAAACTCAGAACATTTCTGTGTGGGCTTTTCTTTCACTGGCTGGATTGAGTTCATTCCGCTGATACGTACTTGAATGTCATGGTATGTCGTGTGAGTCTGAGGGACTCAAGCGACAAGTAAGGGAGGTCTCCCACCTGCGGGACGTGGGAGAGACAGCCACATTCATGAATGATGGAAATGCAGTAGTAGGGCTGCAGTAGACTCATACTGACATAGGAGTGGGAACACAGGAGAGGAGGCTCCTGAGGGGCTCGGGGCTCCGTAGAAGAGTTGATGATTGATCTGAGTTGGAACTTGGAGGAGGAATTGGATCGCTTTTTGTATTTCAAGTGCGTGCAGCACATTGATTGCACACATTTTCAGTCTTGGACCCGTGGATGTGAAATAGTTGCAGCCTTTTCAAGTATTTTGTAATTTTTTCCTTCTGTGTATGAGCAAGCTGGTCCCTGGAGGCATGAAAACATCTCGGCTCATCCTCTGCCCTGCTTTCTAAATATTTGGAAGTGAAAGCACTTGGAGAAATAATTCATTTTTTATTTTTATTTATTTATTTATTTTTGTCTTTTTGCCATTTCTTGGGCCGCTCCTGCGGCATATGGAGGTTCCCAGGCTAGGGGTCCAATTGAAGCTGTAGCCACCGGCCTACGCCAGAGCCACAGCAACACCGGATCCGAGCCGCGTCTGCAAGCTACACCACAGCTCATGGCAACGCTGGATCCTTAACCCACTGAGCAAGGGCAGGGATCGAACCTGCAACCTCATGGTTCCTAGTCGGATTCGTTAACTGCTACGCCACAACGGGAACTCCGGAGAAATAATTCATAGTAAATGAGACATGCTTGGATCCCTCAAAGAGCTTGTGATCTAATAGCGAGATGAGGCAAAGACAGCTGGTGGTAAATGCCTTAAGAAGTAGTGTGGGATGGCCGTGCAGAGGCAGGAGAAAGGCCTTCTGGCGGATGGAGACAAGCTTCATGGATGAGGAGGGTCTTTATGTTTTCCTCTTAAGGCTGCACAGAATTGGGATGCCTAGATGTCAGTAGCGTCTTTTCCTTTGGATAGAAAGAGATGAGCAAAAGCAGAAAGGCAAAAAAGATCAGTCCTATTCAAGGGAGCTGTGGAAAAAGCAAGCCAGAAAGGCCCGTTGGGGCCAGGTTACAAGGCTCTCCCAACTCCCAGTGCTCGCCTTTGTCTCAGCACCCAAGAGCAGTCATCTGTTACTGGGTAGACTTAGGAGAGAAAGGCCAGCATCTTCCCACCTGTACACGTGTACAGGGGATGGTGGAGTAAAGGAGAGAAGCGGTGGCCCAAAGCCCCTGGATGGGCATTGGGCTCAGGGGAGGAGTGGGGTGGATTGAACTAGAAGCAGGACATAGTGAAAAGAAGAACATGCTTTGGAGTCAGTGGGTCCTGGCTTCAAATGCCATATTCGGAATTTTCCAACTGCAAGTTTGACCACATTGTTAGAACTTCTGAGACTCATTCTGCTTGTGCGACAAATGAGGACAAGAATATACTTGGTGTATAGGGTTATCCTGTGGATTAAAGAGGATGGGGTGAGCGATATATGCACTCGGATGGCCCTCAAAGGTAGCAGTGTTAGTTCCTTCCCCAGGCGACTTGTCCCATCTGAATCAGAATGTCTGGGGGATCATTTAGAAGGTTTTCTTTTCCTGCAAAAAGTAAGTTACTCGTATAATCGAAGTTACAAAGTGGTATCTTTCCTCTAATAATATAAGGTCATGCCAACTCCTTGTCCTAATCAGGGCTCTAAGTTAGGTTTACTCTGTGCAGGATATCCTTCTGCTCAAGTGACCACATGCGGCAATGCTTGAAGGTGTGAATGGACACTTGAAAAACATCTACCAGGCTTTCAGTTTGCAAATAGTTTAGATCTTGGTACCCTCCCCGTTGTGTCCCTACCAGACTTTATGCCGTCCTAACTGCCGCTTTACAGAATTCTTTCTTCCTAGTTAGTTTTTGGATGAAGCTCTTAGGTTTTATGTTTACAAGTCTCCTTGCTGACTGCTGTATCCTTTTTATTTTTATTGTTCTAGTTGACCTACAATGTTTCATCGAGTTCTGTTGTACAAGGTGGGTCACTTTGTGGTACGACTGTTGTATCCTTTGCGTCTCCTGCCCTCGAGATGAGTGTGTCAGGGTGATGGTGGTAGGCACACTGACAGATGGTCATGGAAAGGCCCTTGGTATTTCAACATTTAATGTGACATGGATATTTAGTTTGAATCCCATTGCTCTATGGTCAGATCTTCCCTATCACTTGGCTAAGTCACAGAGAAACTTTTGGGAAAATGTCTCTTCCCCTTTGAACTTTGAGATCATTAAGGGAAGGGGTCCAGGAGTTCCTGTCATGGCTCAGCGGAAGTGAATCTGACTAGCGTCCGTGAGAATGCAGGTTCGATCCCTGGCCTTGCTCAGTGGGTTAAGGATCTGGCATTGCTGTGAGCTGTGGTCTAGGTCACAGATGTGGCTCAGGTCTGGCGTGGCTGTGGTTGTGGTTGTGGTTTTGGCGTAGGCCAGCAGCTAGAGCTCTGATTAGACCCCTAGCCTGGGAACCTCCACATGCTGAGGGTGCAGCCCTAAAAAGACACACACAAAAAAAGGGGGGTCTTCTCATTCAGCTCCATATTCATGGTGTTCACACTGGGCCTGAACATAGCATATGTGTAGATATTTATGGGAGGCATGAATAAGAACCTTAATTTATCAGGGCTCAATAAAAAGAGCCTGAGGACAATAATGTCCAATAGGAAATTATGAATGTCTTTTCAGCATTTCAAAGAACATTCACTGTTCAGCTGTCTTCCTAAACAATGTTTCATTTAAAATTAATCAATATCTTGAATACTTGTCTTTTTTGTGATTCTAATATAAGAAAGCAGGAAGGAGATACAATTTAGAGCTCTATTGTACTTGTAATTAAAGAGAGGAAGCCCAGAGTTTCTCTAAATTACTGGTCCAAGAGTGAAATTCTTTACTTCCTTTTCTAATGTATGTTTTCCAGAAAACATACAAATAAATCTAGGAATTAACAGTATTCACTCATTGGCTACTTTGTACCTATACATGAGGACACAAAGACAAAATTTATGTTGATTGCAGTTGATGTCATATCTTGGGTATTTTCAGATATGTATTCTTAGTACTTTCTCTGTGACTTTTATATATTCCTGTTTGGAATGATGTTTTGCTTCTTATTGTCACTCATGCATTTAAAAATGATGGGCAACGAGATGGGATTGAATCATGTGAAAAGTATTTCTTAAGGAAGAATTTAAATATATCAAAGAAGAATTTGCAAAAACCAATGTGGTAGAAGTCATATTTATTGAAAAAAATTAATATCTTTGCTATAAAATTTGTAACAGGAGTATTTACTGAATGTTTATTTTGATGCATAAACTTGAATATTACATACCAAGTACAAGACAGTAGCACTAAGTTTTTCCTTTATTTACATTTTATGAAAATTGTTATGCAGTCCATGTTAAAAGAACTTATGATGGGGAATTGTTACATTAGAAAAATAATATTCTTGATAAAGCATTCTCAAGGAGTCTAATCACATTTTCTGCCCCTTCAATAAGGCAAAAGTCCCTAGAACAGCATATAACTTAATTTACAAAATACAATAACTGTTCAGACACATATTCAAGTTTTCTTTTGGTATGATCTTTTCCTCACTGTAAAATTACTTTTTCTTTCTTTCCTTTTTTTTTTTTTTTTTGGTTTTTTTTTACTAAAACAAAGACTTTCAGGAAAATGTCATTGAATGATTTCAGCTATACATTACATATACAACTCTGTAACCTAGCAACAACCATTGCCACACCATCAACTTTGAATATTTTTCTTGGTGAGCTAGTCTCAAATGTAGCATATTTTACGGTTTTTGCCATCATTACGACTGTGGAATCATTGTTTGGTTTTCATAGCAAACAGATCTGTCACAGTATGAAGCTTTGTTTGTTTTCGGGAACTGGTACACAATTATGTTTCCACTCACAAGAGAATGCCACAGATGTAACCAAAGTCAGGCTCTGATGGCTCCACAAAGGTCCCGCGCTGGACCAGCCCCAAACCTCCTGGGCTCACACTGCACAGCCCTGGCTGGGTTCAGGCAGTTTCATTTCCAGAGATTCTGTTGTGGTTCACACTTAGGTAGTTTTAATTCCTTCAAAAGCACACAACTTCCACCTTTTTTCCAGCGTTGCTCCCACACCTGTGAATTCCTGTTTAAACATGCGTGGCAGCCTCATCAGAAGCATTTCGATTTCATTTGCAGATATCTGTTAGAGAGGAAGAAAAGTTTCTTTTGGAAAAGGAACTCATCTTACAGGAGGCAGGGGGTCGAGGAAGGATGGGCTTTCTCCGTGAGCCAGACATGTAGCTTTCTGCTTGGTGTTAAGTAATGTCCTGATACAAGAAGCACGAGTTAAAGGGCTCAACGGGATTCGCCTCCTCATCCCCTGAGCAGCAGGTGGGAGCCGGACATGAGACAAGTGGGTGGAAAGTTCCAGGTTCATCCTTCGTATGGATGACTGCCTTCCTGGCAGCACCATATCTGAATAGCCCTCCCTTGATCTAAAAGGAGATGGATAAGGAGTTCAAGGCAGCTCAGAACAGATTAGCACCACTTCTGGAAAGCTGCCTTTCCTCTGATACAAAAGGCAGCACTTTTATCCAAATCAGTGAGGGCCAGAGGGCATGTGGGTGGATTTCTTGCCACCCTAACTCCTTTCTCTTCCTTGAACTTTCACAGGGACCAGAAAACAATAAACCTTTAGGAATAGAAATGAATCCCAACACCCACAGTAATAAGAGTCTCAATGTCCATTCATAAAATCCAGGTGGGTTTTTTAAATGCAAGCTTTTCCTTTTCCCAACTGTTATTACATGCATTTTATACCAATAATTCATTTTATCTTGAACAAATCTACTCCACCACAGCCATTGCTCTTGTTTTCTTGTGTTTTCATCCTAATTTATGCATATATATGTGGATCTCATATAGCAAAGTGACTGAGATCCTGGAATTGGCGTCTGACATTACTGTTTAAATTTCGTATCTGCTAATGTTAATGAGCTAAATGACTCTACCAAAATAGTCTCTCTAATCTCAGCAAGTGGGGGATAATAACATTTAGTAAGGATGTCTGAAGACTTACTAGCTTAGCACAGATTTGGGCACACAGTTAGGCCTTATTATCTTTCATGATATAATCACTGTATAAAATTTTATTATCATTTGTTATTTTATTAACACTTTTTATTATCACTTTCCACTTAACAGTTAAGAGGAACCAAATAACGGATACCACAGAAATACAAAATACCCTAATACTCTGAACAATTGTATGCCAACAAATTAGACAACCTAGAAGAAATGCAGAAGTTCCTAGAAACGATACAGCCCACCAAAACTGAATCAAGAAGTAAATAATTTGAACAGAGTGATCACTGGAAGAGAATGGAATCTGTAATTTAAAAACTCCCATCAAACAAAAGTCCAGAACCAGATGGCTTCACTGAGGGAGAACTTACACTGATCGTTCTCAAACTCTTCCAAAAGACTGAAGAGGGAGCACTCCCAAAGTCATTCTGTGAAGCCCACCATCACCTTGATAGCAAAACCAGACAAAGACAGTATCAAAAAAAGATGCTTATAGACCACTATTTTTGATGACTATAGATGTAAAAGTTCTCAACAGAAAACTAGTAAACCAGGTCAGAAGACTAGATGGATGGCAAGGTGAGAAAGACTCATCTTGCTGTGGCTGGCTTTGAAGATGGAGGTAGGAAGCCATGAACCAAGGAACATGGACAGCTTCTAGAAGCTGGAAAAGGACTCCTGTGGATGTTGCTGAAGCATCCTGTATCACCCAGATTCCCAGTAGTTATCCAGTTGGTGCTGAAGGAGGTTTTGTTATGGTGCACGGTTAGACTTATTACCATTGTGCAAGGGTGCTGATGAGCCTGTTGATATGGAACTGGTTTGTACACAATCAATGAGTAATTAAGACTGTGCACATCATGAAGATGGCAAAGTAGAAGGACCTTAGGCTCATCTCCTCCCACAAACATCCCCAAATCACAACCAACTGAACGACCATTGATTAAAAAAGACTGGAATCCAATAAAAAAGATAGATATTCTGCATCCAGAGACATAAAGATGCAGCTCAATAAGCTGGTAGGAAGGGCAAATTCATGATATAATCACGGGGCACCTGGGGTGGGGGGAGTGGT
The DNA here is from genome assembly GCF_054392235.1 of Sus scrofa. Taxonomy (NCBI): domain Eukaryota; kingdom Metazoa; phylum Chordata; class Mammalia; order Artiodactyla; family Suidae; genus Sus; species Sus scrofa. Next base: position 24,351,844 of record NC_139393.1, on the reverse strand, counting down.
GGGAAACCCACGAACTGGAGAATAACTCTATCACAGAAGTTCTCCCACAGAAGTAAGAGTTCTGAGTCCCATGTCAGGCTCCCTAGCCTGGCGGTCTGGCAACTGAAGGAGGGGCCTCCAAAGCATTTGCTTTTTTTTTTTTTTTCCCCTGGCCGCCCCACAGCATATGGAGTTCCCAAGTCAGGGATCAGATCTGAACCACAGTTGCAACCTGTCGGTCTTTAACCACAATACTGCATTCTTAACCTACTGTGCTTGGACTGGAGACCAAACTTGTGTCTCAGTGCTCCAGAGATGCCACCAATCCCATTGTGACATGGTGGGAACTCCAAAGCATATGCCTTTGAAGGCCAGTGGAGCTTGACTGCAGGAGCTCCACAGGACTGAAGAAATCAGTCTCTTCTCCTGGAGGTTTCTCATGCACTGGCATCCAGGGAAAAAGCAATGACTCTATGGAAGTCTGGGACAAACCTACTTGCTGGTTTTATAGGGTGTCCTGGGGAGGCAGGGGACAGATGTGGCTCACTGTGGTGACAAGGGCCCTGGTGGCAGAGTTACCAGGGGCTATTCATCAGTGTGAGCTCTCCTGGAGGCCACCATTTTGGCACCAAGACCTGGCCCAACCTAGCAGCCTGTAGGCTCTAATACTGGGACACCTAAGGCCAAACAGCCAACAGGGCTGGAACACAGACCTCACCATCATCAGATAGGCTTCTTAAAGACGTCCTGAGCCCACAGCCACCTTCTGACATGCCCCTTGACACATCCTTGCCCACTAGAGGGTCAAGACCCAGTTCCTCCCATCAGTGGCCCAGCACCGGTTCTTCCAACCAGGAAGCCTGCACAGCCGCTAGATGAGCCTCATCCATCAGGGGGCAGACACCAGAAACGAGAGAGAGATGATCCAGAAGCCAGTGGTACCGAGTCCACAAATTCAAATCAGAACCTACCCTGCCCTAGGAACAGCAGGTCACTGGCCCGTGGGTGATGAGAGAGGAGTGTACCTATGGGACATTAGGACATCCTCTACAGAGGACCACTTCTCCAAGGCTGAGAAACAGAACTCATCTTCCATATACATAAAAATACAAATAGAAATTTAGACAAAATGAGATGGTGGAGGACATCTCAAAGACATCACAGACAAAGGAACAAGATAAAACACCACAAGAATAGCTAAGTGACATGGAGATAGGCAATCTACCCAAGAAAGAGATCAGAGTAATGATTGTAACGATGTTCCAAGAACTTGGGAAATGAATGGAGGGAAAAGAATGGATGCACAGAGCGAGAAGTTAGAAGTTTTTAAACAGAGTTAGAAAATATAAAGAAGAGTCAAAAGGAGTTGAAAAAAAAAACTGAAATGAAAAACACAAGAAAGAATAAGAGCAGAATAAATGAGGCAGAAATAGGGACTGGAGAGCTGGAGGACAGAGTAGTGGAAATCCCTGCCATGGAAGAGAATAAAGAAAAAAGAATGAAAAGTAATGAGAACAATTTAAGAGACCTCTGGAACAATATGAAACATACCAACATTCAAATTATAGGTGTCCCAGAAGAAAGAGAGTGAGAAAGGGCCTGAGAAGATATTTGAAGAGATGATAGCTGAAAACTTCATTAATGTGGGAAGGGAAACAGTCACCCAGGTCCATGAAGTGCAAGGAGTCCCATATGGGATTGATCCAAGGAGGAACACACCAAGACACACAGTAATCAAAGTTTCAAAAATAAAGAGAAAATATTAAAAACAATAAATAATATACAAGGGAGTTCCCTATAACATTATCACTTTTCAGGAGAAACTCTACAGGCCAGAAGGGAGGGGCAGGATATATTTAAGTGATGAAACAGAAAAGCCTACAACCAAGAATACTCTATCCAGCAAGGCTCTCATTCCAATTTGATGGAGAAATCAAAAGCTTTATAAACAAGTGAATACTAAGAGTTTCAGCACCACCAAACAGGTTTTATAAGAAATACTAAAGGAATTTCTCTTTGCATAAATCAAAAGGCCACAGCTAGAAACAATAAAATTATAAATGGGAAAGCTCACCAGTAAAGGCAAACATATAGTAAAGGTAGGAAATGATCCACACACAAATATGGTATCAAAACCAGTAGTAATGGAAGTAGGAGAGTACAAATGCAGGATATTGGAAAAGCATTTGAAATTAAGAGATCAGCAACTTAAAACAACCAACCATGTGTGTGCAGTTCCCAGTGTGGCACAATGGGATTGGTGGTGTCTTAGGAGCAATGGGATGTGAGTTTGATCCCTGGCCCGCACCTGTGGCTTAGGTCACAACTATGGCGTGGACCTGATCCCTGGCCTGGGAATTCCATATGCTGAGGAGTGGCCAAAAATGAAACAAAAAAATCCCCAATCATTTGTGTATATTAACTGCCATACTGAAACCTCATGGTAGCTGTAAACCAAAAATCCATAAGACACACACACACAGGAATCCAAACATAAAACTAAAGATGGTCATCAAACCATAAGAGAACAAAGAGGAAAGCAAGGAAAAAGACCTACAAAAACAAATCCAAAACAATGAACCAAAACAGCAATAACATATATATCGATAATGACTAAATGTAATTGGATTAAATGCTCTTGTCTGAATGGATACAAAAACAAGACCCATATATATGCTGTCTACAGGAGACTCATTTCCTATCCAGAGACACATACAGACTGAAAGTAAGGGGACAGAAAAAGGTATTCCATGCAAATGGAAATCAAAAGAAAGCTAGAGTAGGAATGCTTATATCAGACAAAATAGACTTTAAAGACTGTTAAAAGTGACAAAGAAGGATACTACATAATGATCAATCCAAGAAGAACATGTAACAGTTGTAAATATATATGCATCAAACCTAGGAGCAGCTCATTATATAAGTAACACAAATGTTAACAGACATAAAACAGGAAATTGATAGTAACACAGTAATAGTGGGGGGCTTTAACACCCCATTCACATCAGTGGACTGATTATCCAGACAAAAAAATCAATAAGAAAACAGGTCTTAAGTGACACATTAGATGAGATGAACTTAATTGATATTTATAGAATGTTCTATCCAAAATTGGCAGAATACACATTAATGTGCACATGGAAAATTCTCCAGGATAGATCACATGCTGGGACATGAAGCAAGCCTTGATAAAGTTAAGAAAACTGAAATAACACCAAGCATTTCTTCTGACCACAGTGCTATGAGATTAGACATCTACTACTAGTAAAAAAATGCAAAAAAGACAAACACATGGAACCTAAACAGCATGCTACTAAACAATAAGTGGATAATGGAAGAAATCAAAGGAAATCAAATAATACCTAGAGATGAATGAAAATGAAAACATGATGATCCAAACCTATGGAACACAACAAAAGCCATGCTAAGAGAGAATTTTTTAGCAATACAAGGTTACCTCAGGAATCAAGACTCCCAAGTAAACAACCTTACCTTACACTTAAAGCAACTAGAGAAAAGAGAACAAACAGGAGTTCCCGTCGTGGTGCAGTGGTTAGTGAATCTGACTAGGAACCGTGAAGTTGTGGGTTCAATCCCTGGCCTTGCTCAGTGGATTGAGGATCCGGCGTTGTCGTGAGCTGTGGTGCGGGTTGCAGTCGCGGCTCGGATCTGGTATTGCTGTGGCTCTGGCGTAGGCTGGTGGCTACAGCTCCGATTCGACCCCTAGCCTGGGAATCTCCATATGCTGCGGGAGCGGCCCTAGAAAAGGCAAAAAGACGGAAAAAAAAAACGACAAACAAAATCCTCTACGTTTTGCAGAAGGAAACAAATCAGAAAGGTCAGAGCAGAAACAAATGAAAGAGACTAAGAAAATGTCAGAAAAGATCAATGAAACTGAAAGATGATTATTTGAAAAGATAAACAAAATTGATAAAACCTTTAGTTAGACTCAAGAAAAAAAGGGAGACGTCTCATATCCATAAAATTTGAGATGAAAAAGAAGTTATAAGCAACAGCATAAAAATGCAAAGGCCCATAAGAGACTATCACAAGCAACTATATGCCATTCAAATGGACAATCTAGAAGAAATGGACAAATTTTTAGAAAGGTATAGCCTCCCAAAACTGAACCAGGTAGAAATAGAAAATATGAACAGACTGGTAACAAGTACCGAAATTTAATCTGATTAAAAAAACTCCAAACAACAAAAGTCCAGGGCCAGATGGCTTCACAGGTAAATTCTACCAAACATTTAGAGAAGAGTTAACACCCATCCTTCGGAAACTATTCCCCCCAAATCAGAGGAAGGAACAGTTATTCTATAAGGCCACTATCACCCTGATACCAAAACCAAAGATGCTGGGAAAAAAAAAAAAAAAAGAAAAGAAAATGACAGGCCACTATCACTGTTTAACATAGATGCAAAAGAGCCTCAACAAAATACTAGTAAATCAAACCTAACAATATGTTAAAAGGATCATACAGCATGATCAAGTGGAATTCATGCCAGGGATGCAAAGATTTTTTTCAATATCTGCAAATCAACTAATGCGATATACCATATTAGCAAACTAAAGAATAAAAACCATATTATCATCTCAATAGATATAGAAAAAGCTTTTGGTAAGATTCAACATCTGTTTATAATAAAAACTCCAGAAAGTGTGCATACAGATAACATACATCGACATAATAAAGGCCATCTAGGAGATAGCCATGCTTAACAACATACTCAATGGTGAACAGCTGAAAGCATTTCCTCTAAGATTAGGAACAAGACAAGGATACCCACTCTTGCCATTTTTATTCAACATAGTTTTGAAATTCCTAGACACACAATCAGAGAAGAAAAAAGAATCCAAGGTGGGAAAGGAGAAGTCAAATTGTCACTGTTGGCAGATGACATGATAGTATACATAGAAAAACCCTAAAGCTGCTACCAGAAAACTACATCATTGAATTTTGAAAGTTGTAGGATACAAAATTAATATATAGAAATACGTTGCATTTCCATACATGAACAATCAAAGATCAGAAAGAGAAATTAAGGAAACAATACCACTTACCATTGCATCAAAAAGGATAAAATACCCAGGAATAAACCTAGCTAAGGAGTACTATGAAACTATAAGATTTTGATGAAAGAATTGAAGAGGACACAAATAGAAACTGTTCTTGGATTGGAAGAATCAATACTGTCAAAATGACTATACTATCAAAGGCAATCTGTAGATTCAGGGCAGTCCCTATCCCATCAGCAATGGAGTTTTTCACAAAATAGAATGAAAAAAATTTAAGATTTGTGTGGAAACACAAAAGACCCTAAATAGCCAGATCAATCTTGAGAAAGCAAAATGGAGCCTGAGGAGTCAGGCTCCCTGGCTTCAGATTATATTACAAAGCTACAATAATCAAAACAGTATGGTACTGGTGCAAAAACAAATATAGATCAATGGAATAAGATAGAAAGCCTGGAAATATGCACCTATGGTCAATTAATCTATGACAAAGGACGCAAGGATGTACAATGGAGAAAAGACTGTCTCTTTAATAAGTGGTGCTGGGAAAACTGGATAGCTACATGTCAAATAATGAAATTAGAACATTCTCTAACACCCCATACAAAAATAAAATGGATTAGAGGCCTAAATGTAAGACCAGATACTATAAAACCAGAAGAAAACATAGGCAGGACACTCTATAACAGAAACTGCAGCAGTATCTTTTTGGATCTGTCTCTTAGAGCAATAGAGATAAAAATGGGACCTAATTAAACTTAAAAGCTTTTGTACAGCAAAGGAAACCACCAACAGGATGAAAAGTCAGCCCACAGAGTGGGAGAAAATGTTTGCTAATGATGTGATCAACAAGGGATTAATCTCGAAACACAGGCAAATAGCTCATCCAGCTCAATATCAACAAACCCAAACAACCCAAAAAGCTGGCAGAAGATCTAAATAGATATTTGTTTGAAGAAGACATACAGATGGGCAACAGGCACATGAAAGGATGCTCAGGATCATTAATTATTAGAGAAATGAAAATCAAAACTACAATGAGCTATCACCTCACAATGGTCAATCAGAATGGCCATCACCAAAAAAGTCTACAAGTTGTAAATGCGAGAAAGGGTGTGGAGAAAAAGGAACCCTACTAGTCTGTTGGTGGGAATTGGTGCAGCTACTATAGAGAACACTATGGCGGTTCCTTAAAAAAAAAAAACAAAACTGAAAATAGAGCTACCATATGATCCTGCAATCACCAATAACTCCTGGACATATATCCAGAGACTTTCATAATTTGAAAGATACATGCACTGTAATATTCACAGCAGAAGTCTTTACAACAGCCAAGACATAGAAACAACCTAAATGTTTACCTACAGATGAATGGATAAAGAAGATTAATTACAATCAAGTTGGGTTCATTATAGCATCACAAGAGTTAGGTATATTTATACAACAGAATATTACTCAGCCATAAGAAAAATGGAGCAATATCATTTGTAGTAACATGGATGGATCCAGAGATTATCATACTAAGTGATGTTAGCCAGAGAAAGAAAGACAAATATCATTAGATATTGCTTATATGTGGAATCTAAAAAAAAAAAAAAAAAAAAGATATAGATGAATGTATATACAAAACAGAAACAGACTCACAGACCCAGAGAACAAACATACCAAGGAGTTAAAGGCAGGGGTGGGGGTGGGGGAAGTATAAATTAGGAGGTTGGAATATCATATTCAGACTACTATATATGATGGATAATCAACAGGTACCTATTGTATAGCACAGGGAACTAGTTTCAGTATTTTTTTTTTTTTTTGTCTTTTCTAGGGCCACCCTCATGGCATATGGAGGTTCCCAGGCTAGGGGTCTAATCAGAGCTGTAGCCACTGGCCTACGCCAGAGCCACAGCAACATGGGATCCAAGCTGTGTCTTCGACGTACACCACAGTTCACGGCAACCAGACAGATCCTTAACCCACTGAGCAAGGCCAGGGATCGAACCTGCAACCTCATAGTTCCTAGTCGGATTCGTTAACCACTGAGCCATGACAGGAACTCCAAGTTTCAGTATTTTGTAATAACCTCTAAGGGGAAAGAATCTGAAAAAAAAAAAAAAAAAAAAAACCATGTATGTATAACTGAATCACTTTGCTCTCTACCTGAAACTAACACAACATTGTAAGTCAAATATACTTCGGTTAAAAAAAAAACAACTAACCACAATAACTAAAAATTAGCAAACTGAATCCAACAACATAAAAAAAAAAAAAATACACCCAAACCAAGCTGCATTCATTACAGGGTTACAAGGATGGTTCAACAAATGCAAATCAATCAGTGTGATACACCCTATCAGCAAAAGAAAAGATAAAACCCACATGATCATTTCAACAGATGCAGAGAAAGCATTTGATAAAATTTAACATCCATTGATGATAAAAAAAATAAAACTCTTACCTATGTGGGTATAGAGGGAACATGTCTCAATAAATAAAAGCTAATTATGACAAACCTATAGCCAGCATAGTAGTCCATGGTGAAAAGCTGAAAGCCTTCCTGCTCAAACCTGGAACAAGGCAAGGATGCCTTTGTTCAGCACTTCTATTTGACGTAGCTTTGGAAGGCCTAGCCAGAGCAGTCAGACCAGAAAGAGAAACAAATGGTATCCCAATAAGAAGAGAAGAGGTTAAACTGTCATTATGCTCAGATGACATGATACTATATATAGGAAACCCTAGAGACTCCACACAAAAACTACTAGAATTGATAAATTCAACAAGGTAGCAGAATACAAGATTAACATACAACAATCTGTTGCATTTCTTTATGCTAACAATCAAATACCAGAAAGGGAATGTAAAACAATAAAACAAAACTGATGCCTTTTAAAATTGCACCCCAAAATAAAGTACTTAGGAATAAACCTGTTCAAGGAGGTGAAGGATTTATATGCTGAAAGCTAAAAGACATTGATAAAGGAAAGTGAAGATGATTCAAAGAAATAGAAAGATATCCCATGCTCTTGGACTGCAAGAAATAATACTGTTGAAATAATCATGCTTCCCAAAGCAGTCTACATATTTAATGCAATTCCTATACAATTACCCATGCATTTTTCACAGAAGTAGAACCAAGAGTCCCCAAATTTATATGGAACCATAAAAGGCTATTAATTTCCAAAGCAATCCTGAGGAAAAAGAACAAAGCTGAAGGCATAACTCTCCCAGACTTCAGACGATAGTATAAAGCTGCATTAATCAAAACAGAGTGGTACTGGCACAAAGGAAGACTTACGGATCAATGGAACAGAATACAGAGCCCAAAAATAAACCCACATACCTCTGGTCAATTAATCTTCAACAAAAGGAGGCAAGAATATATAATGGAGAAAAGACAGTCTCTTTAGCAAGTGGTGTTTGGGAAAGCTGGACAGCCATATGTTAAGTCAATGAAGTTAGAATACACCCTCACGCCATACACAAAAATAAAATGAAAATGGATTAAAGACAAATATAAGACATGACATCATAAAACTCCTAAAGAGAACATAAGCAACATTCTCTGACATAAATAAACTGTACAATTTTTTTTTTAGGTCAGCTTCCCAAGCAATAGAAATAAAAGCAAAAATAAACAAATGGGACCTAATCAAACTGATAAGCCTTTGCACAGCAAAGGAAATCATGAACAAAATGAAAAGTCAACCTGTGGACTGGGGGAACAACAGAGCTACCATATGGTCATGCAATTCCACTCCTGGGCATTTATCCAGCGAAAACCATAATTTGAAATGATACATGCACAGCAGTATTCACAGCAGCACTATTTACAACAGCCAAGACATGGAAGAAACCTAAATGGCTACAGAGATGAATGGATAAAGAAGATGTGGTACATACACTCACAAAGGAATATTACCTAGCCGTAAATAAGAATGAAGCAATGTCATTTGCAGTGACATGGATAGGCCTAGAGATTATCATGCTAAGTGAAGTAAATCAGACAAAGGAAGACAAATAGCATAGGATATCACTTATACGTAGAATATAAATTATGACACAAATGAACCTACATATGAAAGAGAAACAGACTCACAGATACAGAAAACAACTCATGGTTACCAAAGGGGAAAGACGTTGGGGAGGGATAAATTTGGAGTTTGGAATTAGTATATATAAACTGTGATATATACATGATTTTATATATATATCTATCACAGCTTATATATACACATGCATATATCACATGTGTGTATATATATATATTTATATATATAAAATCATGTATATATCACAGTTTATATATATATGAGATAAATGGCAAGGTCCAACCGTTTAGGACAGGGAACTGTATTCAGTATCGTATGATATAATGGAGAAGAATATGAAAAAGAATACATATATAACTGAATTACTTTGCTATGTAGCAGAAACTAACACAACATTGTAAATTATAATAAAAAAATTGAGAGACCAAATAGACCAGGAAGTCAAATCAACTGTTCATTTAAGAATCATATAGAAGAGATTTTACATGATAAATAGTCCATATTCCCATAATACAAAACTTCTGTTAAATGAAGGTAGTCCTGAAAATTGAAATCAACTGTATTCTAAAACAAAATATTTTTTTTGTCTTTTGTGGGCTGCACCCGCAGTATAAGGAAGTTCCCAGGCTAGGGGTTGAGTTGGAGCTGCAGCTGCCAGCGTGTGCCACAGCCACAGCAATGCAGGATCCGAGCCTTGTCTGTGACCTACACCACAGCTCACGGCAACGCTGGGTCCTTAACCCAATGAGTGAGGCCAGGGATTGAACCCCCGTCCTCATGGATACCAGCTGGGTTCATTATTGCAGAGCCACCACGGGAACTCCCTGTGTTCTAAATTTTTTTTTTTTTTTTTTTTGTCTTTTTGCCATTTCTTGGGCTGCTCCCACAGCATATGGAGGTTCCCAGGCTAGGGGGTCTAATTGGAGCTGTAGCCACCGGCCTACACCAGAGCCACAGAACCGTGGGATCTGAGCCGTGTCTGCAACCCACACCACAGCTCACAGCAACGCCGGATCCTTAAGCCACTGAGCAAGGCCAGGGATCGAACCTGCAACCTCATGGTTCCTAGTTGGATTGTTAACCACTGCACCATGACGGGAACTCCCTGTTCTAAAATTTCTATGGGAATTATTTTGAAATCTGAATGTATTTTTCCATAAAACCATGGTAATAGGATTATTAGATTCTTAAGTCAACCCACAAAAGCTTCATGATGAATTTGAAAATGTACATTTCCTTTCAACGAGTCGGGTACAAAGTACATTCACCAGCATCTTGAGTTCGTTCTCACACCACCACTGGAAGCTACGTGGGGCACCTGTTGTGATCTCACTCCCTGTTATAGCTGAGAAGACGGAGGGGGCTGCACAGGGTCAAGTGCTGTATCTCAGACAGGACTGGGGAAGAGTTCAGGGCATGTGTGCTGGGACCTGGCACGGCTTTGGGCTCTGTGTACCCCCATCACTTCAACAGCTGCGGGCAAAGAACCAGGGGTGGAATGCGCGCTCTCTGAGTATCAATCACCAGGGGCATCTGTTGGAAGAAGAGAGCCCCAGCCTCTTCTCTGGAGATGCTAATTCAGGCCAGATTATTGTAAATAATCACCCCAGGTCAGGCACATTGGGATTCAGAATGAGGACTTAAGCCTAAATGTTATTGTTATTAATATTATTATTATTTTATGTCTTTTGTCTTTTTAGGGCCACACCTGCAGCATATGAAGGTTCACAGGCTAGGGGTCCAATTGGAGCTGTTGCTGCCGGCCTACACCACAGCCGAAGCAACGCCAGATCCGAGCCTCGTCTGCGACCTACATATATATACCACAGCTCATGGCAACACCGGATCCTTAACCCGAGGCCAGGGATCGAACCCACAACCTCATGGTTCCTAGTTGGATTCGTTTCCACTGCGCCACAGCAGGAACTCCATTATTTTTTTATTTTTAATGATTTTTATTTTTTCTCTTAGAGCTGGCTTACAGTGTACTGACAGTTTTCTACTGTACAGCAAAGTGACCCCGTCACAGATACACATATACAGTCTTTTCCTCCATCAGAAGTGACTAGATATAGTTCCTAGTGCTATACAGCAGGATCTCATTGTTAAGCCTGAACTTTAATCTCAGCCAGCATGAGCAAGCTGCTAATGACCTTGAACAGGTCATTTAATAGCTGTACTTCTCAGTTTTTTTCTTGTATAGAATAGAAATAACAGGAGTTCCCATCAGGGCTCAGTGGTTAACAAATCCAACTAGGAACCATGAGGTTGCCAGTTCCATCCCTGGCCTCGCTCAGTGGGTTAAGGATCCGGCGTTGCCATGAGCTGTGGTGTAGGTTGCAGACACATCTTGGATCTGGCGTTGCTGTGGCTGTGGTGTAGGCTGGAGGCTACAGCTCGGATTGGACCCCTAGCCTGGGAACCTCCACATGCTGTGGGTGTGGTCCTAGAAAAGACAGAAAGACAAAAATAAATAAAGAAAGAAAGAATAGAAATAACATCCCAGTGCATCTGCAAATATTGAATGTAAGCTGCAACGCGGGGCCTGGCACACGTATACTTTCTCTCTGGATCCGTTTTAGGCAACGCAGGATCTACTACTACACACAAACATCAACTCTTCTGTGGCGGTGGGTCAAGCTCTGGGCTCAGAGGCCAAAGGAAACAAATAAAGCGAGGTGTGTGGTCAAACCTCGTTTCTGGTTGGTCCTGAAGGCGGTTTTCCTGAAGCTTGGGGAGGTCAGGGTATCATTTTTTTTTTTTTTTTTTGGTCTTTTTGCTATTTCTTGGGCCGCTCCTGCGGCATATGGAGGTTCCCAGGCTAGGGGTTGAATTGGAGCTGCAGCCACCGGCCTACACCAGAGCCACAGCAATTCGGGATCCGAGCTGCGTCTGCAACCTACACCACAGCTCACGGCAATGCTGGATCGTTAACCCACTGAGCAAGGGCAGGGAACCGAACCCCCAACCTCATGGTTCCTAGTCGGATTCGTTAACCACTGCGCCACGACGGGACCTCCGGTCAGGCTATCATCTTAACAAGCTCTTTTCCTCCCTTTGCAAGAGGACACCGAGGTCATCTACAGTAGGCTCCAGTCCCCTGTCAAATTCGGGTGACACCCGTGGGATGAGCAGTCCCTTTCTCCATCAAGCAGAAGCCACAGATGGAGGGAACAGCCAGCCCACCACAGGCTTGTTTTTGGCACCACCATCCCTTCCCTTGGAAGAGTAGGGAAGAAGCCTGCCATTCCTCAGGAAGGAAAGAAAAAGCTGGATTCTCAAGGGGAAAATAAAGATCTGCTCTAAAGAGAAGGGCTTTGGAGTTCCCTTTGTGGCGCAGCAGAAACAAATCTGACTAGGAACCATGAGGTTGTGGGTTCCATCCCTGGCGTCGCTCAGTGGGTTAAGGATCTGGCACTGCCGTGAGCTGTGGTGTAAGTTGAAGATGCGACTTAGATCTGGTGTTGCCGTGGCTGTGCCTGCAGCGTAGGCAGGCAGTTGTAGCTCCAATTAGACTCCTAGCCTGGGAACCTCCTTATGCCACGGGTGCGGCCCTAAAAAAAAGACAAAAGACAAAAAAAATAAAATTAAGGGCTTTGTAGGAAGCCAGCTTCTGCTCAGGTCAGGCCATCCCCCCCAGCCGCCCTGCAGCTGATCGTAAAAAGTGTAACAACTCACAATCACTCAGACTTTTCCTTGACAAACTCTTCTGAACACACTTTAATACTCATCACACTCTTAAAAGAGAGGGAATAATTTACAAATGAGGGAACTGAGGTGCAGAGAGATTAGGTAACCCAGGCAGTAAATGTGGAGCTAGGGTACAGATCCAGGCTCCCTGGTCTCGTTCTCCCTCTCTCTCTCTCTCTTTTTTTTAAAATCTTTTTAGGGCCGCACCCATGGCATATGGGAATTCCCAGGTTAGGGGGTGAATCAGAGCTACAGCCGCCAGCCTAAGTCACAGCCACAGCAGCTCCAGATCTGAACCGAATCTGACCTACACCACAGCTCATGGCAATGCAGGATCCTTAACCTCCTGAGTGAGGCCAGGGACTGAACCCTAATCCTCATGGATACGAGTCGGATTCGTTGCTGCTGCACCACCATGGGAACTCCTCCCTGGCCTTGTTCTTGGCCGGTCACTGCAAGGGTCTGGGGGTTGTCGTGTGACAACTAGAAATAATTCACTTGGACACTGCCTCTGTTCACAGGGGGGGACCATGGGGAAGGTGTCAGGGATTCTCTGAAGTGCTATCAATGTCAACAGCAAAAAAGTGAAGGTTCCCAGCTCACCCAGCTCATACACATTCATAAGCTAATGCATGGACGCCCCCACCTGAACCATTCACCAAAACAGCAAGCAAAAATCATGAGGAATCTTGGCTTGCCTATACTGAAAAGTAGCAACATCTTGCTATCTATGTTGTCTTTTTTTTTTTTTTTTTTTTTTTTTTGGTCTTTTTTAGGGCCACACTGGCAGCATATGGACCTTCCAAGGCTAGGGAACGTCCATATGCTACCAGGGAATCAAAGCTGTAGCTGCCGACCTATACCACAGCCACAGCAACGTGGGATCCTAGCTGCATCTGTGATCTATCCCACAGCTCACGGCAACGCCAGATCCTTTAACCCACTGAGTGAGGCCGGGGATGGAACCCGAGTCCTCATGGACATTAGTCGGGTTCGTTACCGCTGAGCCATGTTGGGAACTCCCTCTAATGTTGTCTTTTGACCTGAGCCTAGACGTCAACCACAGAGGAAGCAGAAGAAGCCAAGCCACAGGAGAGAAGGGTAACCACCACTTCTGAGTCCTCGCTGTGGGCCAGAAACAGACTATGTGCTGTAATGCATTATCTCATCAGAAAATTCCTTATGCAAGCAAATAAACCCTTCACTTGCCAGAAGAAAGAAATGTAGAGGCAAAAGACCGAATTTCAGTCATGGAATAACCACTAACCAGCTTTGCCAACTTGTCTAAGTCATTTCATTTCTTTGAGTGTTTTCTCAGTTGCAAAACAAGGGAACTGGAAAGAAACTCATTGAACGGTTGGACTTGGATTTGACTGCTGGCCCCCCCACATGTTAGCGCTGGTCTCTGGGCAAGCCATTCAGAATTCATCTGTCCAATAGGTAGTGGCAAGATCCCAGACCGAGAGAAGGTGATAGTCTTTTGTGCACGTCTAAGTACAAAACACATGGCAGCCAACACTTAGTAGCACCTACTGTGTGCCAGAGCCTGCAGTGAATGCTTTTCATAGATCAAGTCATTTAATGCACATGATAACCCATAAAAAGCCATTTTATAGACAGTGAAATGAAGGCACACAGATGTTAACGTAAGTTGTCCAGGGTCACACAGCTAAGAAGTAGTGAAACAGATTTGAAATTCTCATGTTTACTTTGAATAAACAATTAGCCAGAAATTAGGGAGTTCCCATTGTGGCTCAGTGGAAATGAATCTGACTAGTATCCAAGAGGATGCAGGTTCGCTCCCTGGCCTTGCTCGGTTGGTGAAGGATCTGGCATTGCTGTGAGCTGTGGTGCAGGTCACAGATGTGGCTCGGATCCCACGTTGCTGTGGCTGTGGTATAGGCCAGCAGCTACAGCTCTGATTTGACCCCTAGCCTGGGAACCTCCATATGCTGAGGGTGCATACCTAAAGACACCAAAAACAAAAAAACACCCAAAACAAAAAGCCCACAAACAAACAAAAAACCCAGCCAGAAAATAGTATGGAAATTCGTGTCCTCAAAAGTGGTTACCTCTCATTGCTGTTGGTGGTGTAAGGTGACAGCCTGGTTCTACCATGAAGATATAAGTAATGTGGACAGGGATGCCTGACAATTGCAGAACAGGCACCGCAGATGAGATCCCATCTGAAAGGTCCATTTACTAAGGCACTCAACTAACTTCTAGAGCGTTTCCTTAAGGATGTTTATATCTCATGAGAGAAGAAAGATCAAGGAGAAACTGCTTTCATGTCACTTTGACAGGTTTTAAACCTTTCTCTATCCTGACAAAATAACGTATATGATGATTTACAAGACACATTCAAGACAAAATTCAGTTTTCCCTTCTGTTTTGCCCTGTGGCCCACGAACTGTTACTTCTCAAATATCTTCATTTACTTCTGTTTTCTTCTCCTTATACAAATGCACCAGCTCTTGTAATTCTGCCCTCCCAGTATCCTTTCTCTTCCTACCAATCACTTTTTGACCATCCCATCAAACGAGGCACCCAGAGTTCACTGGCTGAGCTCCGAGTGAGATGGACCCGTTTCCCCACCAGTGTGCAGGGTTTCCTTCCCCAGACGCCTGCTGAGGAAAGGGATTCCCTCTTAGCTCCTGTCTGTCAAGATGGAACCATGGGGTCCAGGGACAGGCTGTTGCTGGCCTGGCTGGTGAGTAAAGGACAGGGTTTCTGATGCCGACTCCAGCCCTGCTTTGATGGCACTGCACCTGCTCCTGCCCAAGGATACTACGAAAGGAATCAGATGCATGTGGTTAAGAGACTCTCATGCGGCGTTATAATGTAGGTCAGAGGCGTGCCGGACCATGAAATCTCATTTTCCCGGAGACCATGTACGGATGCTCTTGAAACTGGGAGGAACTGTCATAACCATGATGCTTTTATTCCCCTCGTACCCAGCTGGTCTCTGTTCCAAGAAAGTGGTGACCTCTGTCTCTTTAGTCTTTGATGCTGTCAGTGGATCCCCCACGCCCGTTTTGTTTCAAAGTTTCTAACATGTATTCTTGGAGGAAGGATTGATATGCTCTAATTATAAAGAAAAGAAACGATGAGCCGGAATAAAGGTTCCATGTAACCACGGAGCCTGTGTGGTCCTCACAGCACAGAGGTAATTTGGAGGATGTGCTTGATTTATTTTCTGATTGGCTGACTCCAGCCCAAGCCCACTGCCTCCTTGGCAGGCTGCTAAGCACAGGTATAAATTGACATAAGCAGACATCAATCAGTTTTATTATGGGGCTGGCTGGCTCCATGTCCCATATTAGTCAGGCCAGAGAAGCAAGTGGAGAGGGGTTCCTGTCTGGGGGACTCAAAAGACACCGGCATAGGTTTTGTCGAGGCTGGAGAGTCAGAGAAGCTAGATGCAACACCAGATTTCCTTCCATAGGATAAACTGATGGCCTGCCTTTAGCGCACATTTAAATCCTGTTCATCCTCGTCGTGTCCCTGGGCAGAGTGTGGCGTCAGCACACAGACACCTTGCAGTCAACATCCGCAAAGAGAGACACAGAATGTGGGTGGGGAGGGAGGAAGATCACAGAGGAGGAAGTGAGGGGAGTAAAAAGGAAAGAAAATAGACGTGAGGGCTTAGGGGGAAAGAGGAGGAAAGGACAGGAAGAAAGATGAAGAGGGAGGAAGGCATGAAAGGAGGAGGCAGGGAGGTTCCCGTGCGGCTCAGTGGTTAACGAACCTGACTAGGATCCATGAGGACGTGGGCTCGATCCCTGGTCTCGCTCTGTGGGTTAAGGATCTGGCATTGCTGTGAACTGTGGAATAGGTTTTAGATGTGGCTTGGATCCTGAGTTGCTGTGGCTGTGGTGTAGGCCGGCAGCTGCAGCTCCAATTTGACCCCTAGCCTGGGAACTTCCATATGCTGCAGGTGTGGCCCTAAAAATTAAAAAAACAAAACAAAACAAAACAAAAAAAAAACAGAGAACAGGAAAGAAGGAAGAAGATAAACAGGAGCAAAGAATCTGACCAGGAAGAGGCAGGATCTGGATGGATGATGAGAAAAGGAAGGAGAGAAAGGGATAAAGGAGAGAAATGCAGCAAGGACAGCTAAGGGCCCTCAAGGAAGCCCCAAGAAGGGGTATGAACTCAAGGGCGCCTCCTGGTGGTCATGACACCTATGTTCTTGGCCCTTCTGTTTCACTACTATGTGCCTGCCATGTTTAGTACTTCATTAGTTCGTGTTTCATTCTCAAGACAGTCCAGACATATACCATGTCCTGATCTACACTACAAGCTCTTTGAGAGCAAGGTCCTTAGATTTCTATTGTGCCCTGGTCACTCCCTGTTTTGCCTGGTCCCAAGACAGTGATGGCTCTCTGAAAAGCCAGGACTTAGCTGGCCAGACACTGGATCCCTGGTAACCTTGTCAATTTCTCCTGCTGCGAACAAGCAACTTCCTTTCTACTTTTCAGGCAGCCAAATGGAAGTCTTATCCCTATGCTTCCAATGACATGTTTTCCAGAGGCGCTGTGATATCTAGCAAACGCATTCATGATGGTCTAAGCAACAGAAAACTCATTCATTCATTAACATACTGTGACAGGTGGCTGTGTACCAGCATATACATAATATTACAGATTATTCAGGAGTTCCTGTTGTGGCGCAGTGGAAACAAACCTGACTAGTATCCATGATGATGTGGGTTCCATCCCTGGCCTCGCTTAGTGGGTGAAGGATCTGGCATTGCCATGGGCTGCAGTTGCAGACGCGGCTCGGATCTGCTGTGGCTGTGGCTGTGGCTGAGGCTGGCAGCTACAGCTCTGATTTGACCCCCTAGCCTGGGAACCTCCATAGGCCATGGGTGTGGCCCTAAACAAACAAACAAACAGAAAAGATTATTCAGGTGGGCTGTCTTACAGACACTGCTAGGGGACATTTCCTTTGCCCTTCCTGCCTAGCTGTCATCTGGAAAAGGATGCTCTCCAATTAAGGCTGATTTGAATCGCCTGAGAGGTAGGCTTTTAGCACAAAAGTACAAATGGTCTGCCTGTCTGGTGGGAAATGTCCACACGTCCTGAATTCCTAAGCCCATTCCTAAATATGGTGTCCTGCCAAAGACGGTGGTTCTGTCTGAATCCTCCCGCATCTGGGGCCACATCACATCAAGTCTGGTTTCAGAATCAAATCTTCCACTGGCTGGGTCTTGCTTGGGAAGAGGCTGCAGGTGTGTAGAGGGGGGAGCCAGTCACACTTGGAGAACTGGGTCTCAATCTTGTAGAGAATACATACACGGGGGGCGGGGGGAGCCGAAGACTCCCTCCTCTTGACTCTGCGCTGGGAAATATTCACCTGCTGATGCTCAGCTCAAAAGTGAGTTCTTGGCTGCTTAGCAGCCACGAGTGAGCTTGAAGGGCTCTGGGCTACCTGAGAGAGTTCAGGTATTGATCAGAAACCAATTGTAAGATAGTGTTGTCTGTCTGGAAGAGCTTAACTTGCCTGTGCCCAGGGCAGGAATTCTGACTCAGCAAAGGTTCGGGAAGCCAACCCCCATGTGCCACCCCCCCCAGCCCGCCCTGTCTTCCGCTGAATGCATCTTTCTGACTTGGTCATGCGTTTCTGACACAAGCCAGCTGAGTGAATGAACGTGAATGGTTTAGGAGAGGCTGAGAGGGAAAACATAGGCAAGCATCATCACCAGAGCAGGAATACTATTTAACTGGAGAATGGCCTTTTGGGGGCTACACAGTTTTAGGGAGCCACGTGCAATTTACCTGTCAGCCTAATTTATTTATTTATTTTTTTTTTTACTTTTTTATCTTTTTGCCTCTTTCTAGGGCCACACCCGTGGCATATGGAGGTTCCCAGGCTAGGGGTCTAATCGGAGCTATAGCTGCTGGCCTACACCACAGCCACAGCAACACGGGATCCGAGCAGCATCTTCAACCTACACCACACCTCACGGCAACGCCGGATCCTTAACCCACTGAGCGAGGCCAGGGATTGAACCTGCATCCTCAGGATGCTAGTCAGATTCGTTTCTGCTGAGCCGCAAAGGGAGCTCCTCTGATCATTCCTCTTCCCATGTGTGGCCTTTGGGGAAATCTCAAGACCAAAGCTCTGTTACACGCTGCACGAAGTCTGTTTTCCTTGTTGCCCATCAGCGCTGGGGAAGGCTAATCTCAATGTCCTCTTACAACAGGTGTAACGGTGACACTGTCCGATCTCAAGGAAACTGTGTTGGCCTAAGGAGAATTTTTCAAAAGCGTCTCACCCGAGTCAGCAAACCTGTGTTCAGAGACCAGGCAAAATCCCCTTAGCGCAACATTCACCAACACTCTGTGGGGGCCCCTGTGACCCTCGGTTCGTCCCGATGAACCAGGGCAGGGGCCCCGAGCCGCCGCGCAGGACAGCCTCAGCGGCAGGGGGCTGGCAGCAGCTCAGGATTATGAGCCTTCTGGCAGCTGATGCGGGGACAAGGCCCTGGTGGATACTTAGAGGGCAAACCGCGCATTATTTTGTTTTCTGCTTAAAGCCCCGAGGATGTGGAATTCCAGGATATAGCAATCATGTGCTCTCTGGATTAAAAAGTCTAAATATCCTCTCAGCCTCGCAGGGATAGAAAGAATACGGGGTCCAATCCTTGGCACCCAGGAGTTTTAGTCAGAGTATTTTTTCAATGTATTTTTCACCTCAGGCCTGAGGCAAGAATTTGACAGCCCCACTGAGCATTTCATCCAGGAGGCAGAGGGCTGTCGGGGGGAGACCCCGTGTCTCTCCTCTGTGAGGGAAATGCTTTCTTCATTCGCTTCCAGAAGCAAGGTTAGGGAGTTCCTGTCGTGGCGCAGCAGAAACAATCCGACTAGGAACCATGAGGTTGTGGGTTCGATCCCTGGCCTCGCTCAGTGAGTTAAGGATCTGGTGTTGCCATGAGCTGTGGTGTAGGTCGCAGATGTGGCTCGGATCTGGTGTTGCTGTGGTGGTGTAGGCCAGCAGCTGTAGCTCTGATTCGACCCCTAGCCTGGGAACCTCCATATGCCCTGGTGCAGCCCTAAAAAGCAACAAAACAAAACAAAACAAAAAAACCAACCAGACAAAACCAAAGCAAGGTTATCTGTCCAAGATGAAACTGAATTCCCCTTAACCAAGCCCCTTCTAGAAAGGCCCATCCTGTGACGGCCAGGGACCAGGTGCAGCAATTTTCTCCTTGGGGAGGAAGATCACACAGGAGCAGCTCACCGGAGCAGGTGGATGATGGACCTTGTCCTGAGGCTAAGAAGGGAATAGCAGAATCACATCCCTGCCTCCCAGCTGATTCTGCCTGGACACACACACACACACACACACACTCACACACACGCGCGACACCCACGGGCATACACCTTCCACAGCTGCACCGCTCATCGACCTGCACTGATGAGGCAGAGGAGACAAGAGCCTCAGTTCTTAGATGCATAACAAGCGGATTCCTTGGCCATTTCAGCTCATCCTGCAACAGCCACTGCTGCTCCACAAAGGCCTCCCGCCTGGGATTTCCAGACAGGGAGGGAAAGAAATGTCACCCATACACGGGAAGGATAAAAGCCACAATAGGAACGACCTCTTGAGGGCTTAGTCCATGCCAAGTACACGGGCGCACGCAACATTTCACTTCATCCTCCAGGCAAAGGTGGTGATTTTAGAAAGACTGATCCCGGAGAAGGAAACAAACCAAAAACCAAACAAAGAAGCCCCGCAAAACCGTTTCTTTTGTTCCCCCTACATCGTCCTGCTCCTCCTCCTCATTTCATCGGAATTAAGAGGAGCCTCGTCTGTCACCCCTCTCCCAGATCCACGTGGGCAGGGACCACCACGGGGAGGGCAGCGATTCTCCTGGCTGGCTCTGGTCTACCCTGTCGCCAGCCACAGGTGAGTAAGATGGCACAGATCCAAATGACTGGAAAATACTTGTTCCAGATGCTTTCTCTCCAAGGAGAAGTAAGCATAAGAGCCACGACGAGAAAGGTTCAAGGGGTTGTGGGATCATGAACTGATAGATTAATCCGAATCTAAATCAGACGGCACAGTACTGTCATCAATGCTGACCACGGAAGACTCGGAATGGCTCGTGTGTGTACTCGGCTCTGGCGGGCCTGGTCCCGCACACCCCGCGTGCTCTGCTCAGCTCAGGGAACAGGGGCTCATTCCCAGACGCTCAGCGAGCTGCTCAGTGACGGGTCTAGCCACCCTGTCCCCTTCCAGGGCTTCCCGAGGCAGTTGTGGTTAATGCCATCACTGCTTTTTTGCTTTTTAGGGCTGCACCCTCGGCATATGGAAGTTCCCAGGCTAGGGGTCCAATTGGAGCTGCAGCTGCCAGCCTTCACCACAGCCACAGCCACAGCCACGCCGGATCTGAGCAGCATCTGCGACCTATTCCACAGTTCCCGGGCAATGCTGGATCCTTAACCCACTGAGAGAGGGCGGGGGTCGAACCCTCATCCTCATGGATGCTAGTCGGGTTCATTACCACTGAGCCATGACGGGAACTCCCTGCCATCACTGTTTCGACAGGCCCCTCTCACTGTTCTCTGGGTTTTGATACATAAATGGCAGTGGGCTAGGAGTTTTTCTGCAGAGGAGAAAAACTAGCCTCAGAGAAATGAGGAGGGAACGCCCTGGCTCTGGGTGTAACCCTCGAGAGGCACAGCCGAGAGGCACTTCTGTAGTTTTTTTTTTTTTTTTTTTTTTCCATTTAGAGAATGGAAAACCACCCTTATATAGTTTTCTAGAGAGCCATATCAGATCTTCATGTTATTTGAGTTGATTTTTCCTCTATTGTGTGGAGTCCTTGCCGTGGAATTCTGTGAGACTGTGGTCTAAGGATAATGCCCCGTTAGCCCCTGTGACCTCATTTCTCCCTTGTCTGGAGGAACTTTCAGGCCAACCTGCACCTTTAAATCCCTAGCATGCTTTCCAGAGTAATTTCACATCTGCTCAAAGTCATTGTCATTTTCGGTAACTGCCTTTCTTTCTACAAAGACAAAAAGCAAGCCAAGAGAAGACAACCACCCGCCCCACACTGAGTTCTTGCGAAGAAGTACAGACAAACCTCCCCGTGCTATTATTATAATATCCCTACTGCAACTCACGCATGGTCCACCAGCAGCCAGCAATCAACAGCCTGAATCTTCCCCACGCATGTCGGCTGGAGAAAAAGGACTTACCTTGGAGTCCAGCTGCTGCATGTACGACCAGAGATATTCTATGTTGGCTCCGAAAGGGTGGACGTGAAGAAACGTGGATATGATGCCTGAATTAAAAAGACCAAACACTGGACATTACTGAGAGGCAAATAAAAGTCTCAGGCAAGTAAAAGTCTCAGGCAAATAATATCATCCGACCCTGATGACAGTTTTGTCAAGCTGAGCCATGGTCTTGCCGTTTCTGATGGCACTCGGCAAGCTCCCAGTAACTGCCCATTTTGGAGACAGTAATGATAACGCGGCAAACAGAGCACTGTCTCTTAGAATGATAGTAGTTAGAAAAGCTAGACTCTGAGAAAATATATAGACGAATAAAGGTATAAACAAAGACTCCTGGAAGCATTTCCACTACCAATGTGATGCTTGATTTACCAATGTAAACTTACAGTCACCGGAAGAAGGAAAGGATCCCTTCTCTTTTTCTCGGTGGACTCTGCAGTATGGAAATGGCTCCTACAGCCGTGTCAGTGATCACACTGCCTCAGATTTCCCTGATAATTACAGCTGCTAGTCGTGGAAAGTATTTAATCCATGGTTGCCCTGCCTGCCACTGAAGGAACCAGGAATCCTCTGCTATTTCGCCCTGGCTGTGGCTGCTGTTTAAAGGGAGCCGGCCCGCTCCCTCCTTCTCATGGCTGTAATTTACAAGATCATTTTAAAAGACCCTGGAATGGATGGTTTGGCTGGAGTCTGATTATAAATCAGAAGGCTTTTCCATCGTGAAATTCAACTGTCAACATTGTCCTGACAAATGAAAACGCTGGATGCTGGTGTCAGGGCTGAAGTAGGAGCATTACCCTCCTACCCTCTCTACTTTTATATCTAAAATCAAGATAGTGAAAATGAGGACTCCGTAGGTGGGATGCACCTGTTAAGAAACTATGTTCAGATGGACATTTTTCGGTTCTCTTTGAAACGGGCTTTGGGATGAATCAAACTGGAGGATAAACCCTCTCACTCCGTTTACGGTGACGCTTTGATGCTTGGAAGCCAAAGGTCAAAGGGAAAACCTGTGCTTCCAAGCACAGGACAAGCCGGGGCTGAGCACACCGACTGCACTAGGTCATCCTGTGAATTGCAGGGTGGCCTTGGATTGACCCGGATAGGGTCTCACGGCCCCCTATCGCCTGTGTGGCACTTCCGATGCTCTGGATGAGTGTCTTTTTTTTTAAAGGAAAGTTCTCAGTTTATCCTTAGGCTGAAAACAGAGAAGCAAAGCGTTTAGACAAGTACCCCCAAGACCTGTCCTCAGAACAGGCTTTTATGCGGTTTTTCTTGGTGGACCGTGAAATGAGGAAGACAGAAACAATTCGTTACATTTCTCCATAAAGCTCAAACCTCAGTTTTCAGAGACTGACCTTTTCCCTGAATTATAAAGAACTACTGTGTCATCCTGAGATTATGTTCTTTTCCGTTGTTGTTAAAATGTCCTTCTATGAAATAATGGTGACGCTAGACAGTAACAATGGCAGGTTTAATTACTTTAAGTAGCAAATAGCCTTTTTAATACACTTATTTAAGTGCATTTATTTTGTCCCCCCCCCACTACCATTTTTTTAGTTTATGTTTGTTTGCTTGTTTGTTTATTTTTCGCTGCCTGAGACATATAGAGCTCCTGGGGAGCCCAGGGATCAGATTCTAAGCCCAAGCTACCACAATGCCGGATCTTTAACCCGCTGTGCCAGGCAGGGGATTGAACCTGTGTCCCAGCGCTCCCAAGATGCCGGTGATCCCTTTGAGCCACAGTGGGAACTCCTCTTAGTTTATGTTTTAACTGTGTGGGACCTGGCAACTACTTCCCTGGGTCTGAAATCCTCGACTCTGGTGAGGTGGCACTCTAAGTGAATTCTGTTACCTGTAAGAGTTATGAATAGAAGCTCAAGAAGGACTGATTTTAAAAATACATTAGGAGTTCCCGTCGTGCTCAGTGGTTAACGAATCCGACTGGGAACCATGAGGTTGTGGGTTCAATCCCTGGCCTTGCTCAATGGGTTAAGGATCTGGTGTTGCCGTGAGCTGTGGTGTAGGTCAAAGACGTGGCTTGGATCCTGCATTGCTGTGGCTGCGGCGTAGGCCGGTGGCTACAGCTCCTATTAGACCCCTAGCCTGGGAACCTCCATATGCCTCGGGTGTGGCCCTAGAAAAGGCAAAAAGACCAAAAAAAAAAAAAAAATCAGAAGTATTTAAAAACACTTGCATCTGCATTTCTTAAGCGGGAGAGAGGGGGCAGAATTCTGAAGGGGAATTGCTTCTGCGGCAGGAGGATGTGTGGGACTTTGCCTGCTGTCAACAAGTGGTCTTATGGCCACTGCTTTCCACCGAGAGCCTCCAGCAAATGGTGAGCAGACCCCTGGCCCCAGGAGGAGGAGGAGGGCAGAGAAGGGAGAAGAAGTTACTGCCGTTGGGCTGGCTCTGTGAGGAGGTGCAGGTGTTCCTAGGGAGAAGCTTTTCCTTCTCCTCCTAAATCGGAGGCTCTCAGGGATGAGGCGCCTTGAGAGAGCGACTCGTAGAGACTGGGGGTTGGGGGACCCTCAAGAGGGAGAAGCCCGTTCCTTTTCCCTGGCTGGACACCCGCTTAGGCAGCAGACTGACTGACCTGGCTCTGCACGAGCTGAGCACACGTGAGGTGGCAGGGCTGAGACGGGAGTGGTGTGGCACTGCAGCCTTTGGGTGACAGGAATGTGTGAGTGTCCCGTGGGGCCAGGGGGCACTGTAGAAGGTAGATGGGCTTGAGCAGTCTTAGAGGTATCCCCAGAGCTCCCGCAAGTACAGAAAAACAACACTTTCCCTTTAAGAGCCGCACAGGACAAAGAACCATCAACATCTCCAGGGTGACCCACAGCCTTGGGAGTGAGCCTACACCACAGCCACGCAACTCGGGATCCGAGCCGCGTCTGCGACCTACCCCACAGCTCACAGCAACGCCGCATCCTTAACTCACTGAGTGAGGCCAGGGATGGAACCTGTGTCCTCATGGATACTAGTCGGATTCATTACTGATGAGCCACATCGGAAACTCCTCAGTATACTTGTTTAAAATTTCTACAGTTCTCTTACCGACAAATGAGGATAAATAAGAACCTTAAAAATTTCTACCAGCACTAACCAAAGATGGAATAATACTCTTACAAAAATCAGGTAGCTTTGAGGAATTATTTATCAGTGATTCCTGCCCTTACAGCTCATCCTGTTATGGATTCAGGACAGAGGAACTTGGACAATCTGGGCATGGAAACCTTTTTTTACTTTTGCTATTTTAGGGCCGCCCCTGCACCATATGGAGGTTCCTAGGCTAAGGGTGGAATTGGAGCTGTAGCCACTGGCCTACACCACAGCTCACAGCAACACCGGACCCTTAAGCCACTGAGTGAGGCCAGGGATGGAACCTACATCCTCATGGATCCTAGGTGGGTTCATTAACTGCTGAGCCTCAAAGGGAACTCCTAAGCAGGGAAACTTTTTACTGAAACTCTTCTGCTCATTAAACTAAGGGGAAAATGCTCATGTGATTTCTCTGTATCTTTCTAAAATCAGATTAGAAATACTGATCCAGACATGAACATTTTTCCCAAGGAGAGTATTTAGAACCATCTCAGTGATAGCTGATATTAACAAGTCATTAGCTTTTTTAATTAAAGTTTAGCAATTGCTGCTAGATACATGTGGGGCCAAAGGTGATAGTTAAATAAAGATTTCCCAAGCCTTTTCTATGGATGGCAACCAAATCATTCAGAATTGCTAGAGATACAGCAGAAATGGGAAGCATCAGTTATCACCCTTCCAAGTACTGCCTGACTCCTCTCCGCTCCCCCTTGCCTCTGCCCATATCTCAGTAGCATCACAGAAAGAGCAGTCATGCCATCTGAGGAACTGGAGTTTCTGGGCCCTGGTTCTGGGTCAGATTCATTCTGGGGAAGCTTCCCAAATAGGATGGTTCAGAGGAGGATGGGGGTGGGGACAATGGGGGAGGAACTGCATCTCCTAGGCCAAGAGTTGCCAACTAAACTCAGCTACAACAAAAGCCTCTTGTAGCTCCCTTAAAGGCACTGGGATGCGTCCTGAGAATGGAAGTAAGAGGACAGGGGTAACGCAAAATCTAATGGAAAATGCTACCAGCCCAGAAATGGAAACTATTTATGGTCCTCTGGAAGAGACCTAAAGGCTTGGTCAGAGGAACATTAGGAACAGAGGGTGGAGAATTTAGCCAGTGCTCCAAAGAATGGACTCAGCCACTGGTACTGGCTCATTCCATGCAGGGAGCAAGGTCTCCATGTTTAAGGCTGGATTTCCCAACAGTGGAAAATATGACTGTAAATGGCCAATTTATGAAAATAAAGGAGCAGACTCTCAGTACTCATGGAGTTTTTTTGGCACACCTCAGGGCCTTACATCCTACTTTAGAAAGATACAAAGCCCGCTCTGTACAACCAGTGGCAAACCCCTCCTTGGGAAGGCCCATTTGGACAAGCACATAAAGGCATTTCGAGCTTTTCCCACTGAAATCATCTAGTTTCTTCTCATTTTTAGATCTCACCAAGACCAAGGGAGTAGCATTTAAATTATCCAAATAGCACTAGATTTTTACTGATGCATTCCCTTAGCAGCAGTTATATGCCAAGGCACGAGGGACACAGCTTTGCACAGACAAGATTCCTGCTCTCGGAGAACTTATACTCTAGGTAAGCAACATAGATGATAAACACAAAGATTAAAAATAAAGAAGATACTTTCATAGAGTGGTAAGCATAGTACAGAAAACAAAATAGGTAACAGGATAGAGTGGGGAGTAACCTCAAGCTTGGTGGAGGGCTGCTTTACACAGGAGGTCAAGAGTAGGTAAACCTGCCTGAGTGTCAGCTGAGAAGGAGTCAGCCACAGAGAGCCTGGGGGAAGAGTACTCAGGCACAGACAATGGCACATGCAAAGGACCTGAGATGGAGATGAGGAGGCAGGAACAAAGTGGGCTGGAGGGTGCAAAGTACAGCATGTATTTAGAGGTAGATGGGGCACCAGATCATGTAGGGGTTTGTACTGAAATTGAGTCAGTAATTTAAAAACCCAAGAACCAGAAGTCCAGGACTAGATGGCTTCACAGGTGAATTCTACCAAACATTTAGAGAAGACTTAACATCTGTCCTTCTGAAACTATTCCAAAAATTGCAGAGGAAGGAACACTTCTGATTTCTATGAGACCACTATCACCCTGATACCAAAACCAGACAAGGATACCACAAAAAAAAAGAATAAAGAAGAAAATGACAGCCCAGTATCACTGATGAACATAGGTGCAAAGACCCTCAGCAAAATGGTAGCAAACTGACTGCAAGAATATGTTAAAAAAGATCATATACCATGATCAAGTAGGATTTACCCTGGCGATGCAAGGATTTTTCAATACCCACAAATCAATCAATGTGAT
The DNA here is from genome assembly GCF_054392235.1 of Sus scrofa. Lineage (NCBI taxonomy): Eukaryota > Metazoa > Chordata > Mammalia > Artiodactyla > Suidae > Sus > Sus scrofa. Next base: position 24,324,446 of record NC_139393.1, on the reverse strand, counting down.
ATACACCACATTAACACATTGAATAAATGTAATATATGAGATATGATCATCTCAATAGATTCAGATAAAGCTTTTTTTTTTTTTAAGGGCCACACCCACAGCACATTGAAGTTCCCAGGCTAGGGTTGAACTGGAGATGTGGCCACCAGCCTATACCACAGCTCACAGCAACGCTGGATCCTAAACCCATTGAGAGGGGCCAGGGATTGAACTTGTGTCCTCATGAATACTAGTTGGGTTTGTTACCACTGAGCTACAATGGGAACTCCTCATTAAAGGCTTTTGATAAATTTCTTTTTTTTTTTTTAATTTAATTTAATTTATTTATTTATTTATTTATTTTTTTGTCTTTTTTTTGCTATTTCTTTGGGCCGCTCCCACGGCATGTGGAGGTTCCCAGGCTAGGGCTCTAATCGGAGCTGTAGCCGCTGGCCTACGCCAGAGCCACAGCAACGCAGGATCCAAGCCGAGTCTGCGACCTACACCACAGCTCACGGCAACACTGGATCATTAACCCACTGAGCAAGGGCAGGGACCGAACCCACAACCTCATGGTTCCTAGTCGGATTTGTTAACCACTGCGCCACGACGGGAACTCCCTTTTGATAAATTTCAACACTCAATTTATGATAAAAGCTCTCCAGAAAGTGGGCACAGAGGAAGCATACCGAAACATAATACAGGCCTATATAACAGACCCACAGTTAACATCATTCCTAAAGTTTTGTGGTTTTTTTTGTCTTTTTGCCTTTTTCTAGGGCTGCTCCCATGGCATATGGAGGTTCCCAGGCTAGGCGTCCAGTCGGAGCTGCAGCTGCTGGCCTACACCACAGCCACAGCAATGCGGGATCCGAGTCTTGTCTTTGACCTACACCACAGCTCATGGCAACACCGGATCCTTAACCCACTGAGCAAGGCCAGGGAGCGAGCCTGCAACCTCATGGTTCCTAGTCGGATTCGTTAACCACTGAGCCACGACGGGAACTCCAACATCATTCCTAAAGTTGAAAAGCTGAAAGAATTTCCTCCAAGATCAGGAATAAGACAAAGGTACCCACTCTTGCCACTTTTATCAACATAGTTTTGGAAGTCCTAGCCACACCAATCAGAGAAGAAAAAGAGGTGAATTCAAATTGTAAAAAGAAGTAAAGTGACTTCTGTTTACACTGTTTGCAGGCAATATAATACTACACATAGAAAATCCTAAAGATGCTATCGCAAAACTACTAGAGCTCATCAATGAATTCAGTATAGTTGCAGGATACAAAATTAATACACAGCAATCTTGAACTTCTATACACTATTAATGAAAGATCAGAAAGAGAAATTAAGGACATAATCCTATTTACCATCACATCAAAAAAGAATAAAAAACTAGAAGTAAACCTACCTAAAGAGGCAAAAGATTTGTACTCTGAAAACTCAAAGATGCCAAAGAAAGAAACTGAAGATGATACAAACAGATGGAAACATATACTGTGTTCCTGGATTGAAGGAATCATTATTGCTAAAACGACTGTACAACCCAAGGCAATTTATAGATTCACTGCAAACCCTATCAAATTACCAGTGTCATTTTTCATAAACTAGAGCAAAATTTTTAAAAATTTGTATGGAAATAAAAAAAAGACCCCAAATAGCTAAAACAATCTTGAGAAAGAAGAATGTAGCTGGAGGAAAAAGGCTCCCTGACTTCAGACTATAAGACAAGGCTAAAGTCATCAAAACAGTATGGTACTGGAGTTTCCACTGTGGTACAACAGGATTGGTGGCGTGTCTGGAGTGCTGGATGCAGGTTTGATCTCTGGCCCAGTACAGTGAGTTAAGGACCTGGTGTTGCCGCAGTTCTGGTATAAGGTGAAACTGTGGCTCAGATCTGATCCCTGACCCAGAACTCCATAAGCTGTGACATGGCCAAAAAAAACCCACAACTAACCAGCCAAACAAATAAACAGTATGGTGCTGGTGAAGAACAGAAATGTAGATTAATGGAACAGAATAGAGAGCTGAAAAATAAACCCTTGCACCTATGGTTAATTAATCTACAACAAAGGAGGCAAGAATATACAATGGAGAAAACTGTATACTAACAACAAAAGATCAGAAAGAGAAATTAGGGAAGCAATCCCATTTACCATCACATCAAAAAGAATAAAATACTTAGGAACAACCTACCTAAAGAGACAAAAGACCTGTACTCTGAAAACCATAAGACACTGATGAAAGAAATCAAAGGTGACACAAACAGATGCAAAGACATACAAGGCTCTTGGATTGAAAGAGCCAATATTATCAAAATGCTATATTACCCAAGGCAATCTACAGATTCAATGCAATGCCTATCAAATTACCAAGAACATTTTTCACAGAAGTAGAACAAAATATTTTAAAGTTTGTTTGGAAGCACAAAAGACCCAGAAGAGCCAAAGACATCCTGAGAAAGAAAAATGGAGCTGGAGGAATTCAGGCTCCCTGACTTCAGACTATACTACAAAGCCACAGTCATCAAAACCTTATGGTCCTGGCACAAAGACAGAAATATAGAAAATATAGATCAGTGGAACAGGATAGAAACCCAGAATTAAACCCATGCACCTACAGCCAACTAATCTATGACAAAGGAGGCAAGAATGGAGAAAAGACAGCCCCTTCAATAAGTGGTGCCGGGAAAACTGGACAGCCACATGGAAAGAATGAAATTAGGTCACTTCTTAATATCATACACAAAAATAAACATAAAATGGATTAAAGACCTAGATATAATACCAGATACTATAAAACTCTTAGAGGAAAACATAGGCCAAACACTCTCCAACCTAAATGACATATGCAACATAAACAACATAAGCAACATCTTCTCAGATCCACCTCTCAGAGTAATGACAGTAAAAACAAAAATAAACAAATGGGACTTAATTAAACCTAAAAGCTTCTGCACAGCAAAGGAAACCCTAAACAAAATGAAAAGACAACCCACAGAATGGGGAAAATATTTGCAAATGAAGCGACTGACATGGGATTAATCTCCAAAATTTATAAACACCTTCTGCAGCTCGATACCAAAAAAAACAGACAACCCCATCAAAAAATGGGCAGAAGATCTAAACAGACAATTTTCCAGAGAAGACATACAGGAGGCCAAAAAAAAAAAAAAATGAAAAGATGTTCAACATCACTAATTATTAGAGAAATGCAAATCAAAACCATTATGAGGTGCCACCTTACACTGGCCAGAATGACCATCATCAAAAAGTCTACAAACAATAAATGCTGGAGAGGGTGTGGAGAAAAGGGAACCCTGTTATACTGTTGGTGGGAATGTAAATGGGTGCAACCACTGTGGAAAAACAGTATGGAGATTCTTCAGAAAACTAAAAATGGAACTACCATTTGATTCAGCAATCCCACTCCTGGGCATCTAACCAGAGAAAACTATGACTTGAAAAGGCTTATGTACTCTAATGTTCATTGCAGCACTATATACAATAGCAAGACATGGAAACAACCTAAATGCCCATCAACAGAGGAGTGGATCAAGAAGATGTGGTCCATATACACAATGGAATATTACTCAGCCATTAAAAGGAAAGAAATACCGGCATTTTTAGCAACATGGATGGACCTAGAAATTATATGCTAAGTGAAGTCAGTCAGACAATGAGACATCAACATTGAATGCTATCACTTACATGTGGAATCTGAAAAAAAAAGGACACAGGAGTTCCCGTTGTGGTGCAGCGGAAGCGAATCCAACCAGGAACCATGAGGTTGCAGGTTTGATCCCTGGTCTCATTCAGTGGGTTAAGGATCCAGCATTGCCATGAACTGTGGTGTGGGTTGCAAATGTGGCTTGGATCTGGTGTTGCTGTGGCTGTGCTGTAGGCTGGCAGCTGTAGCTCCGATTGGACCCCTAGCCTGGGAACCTCCATGTGCCATGGGTGCGGCCCTCAAAAGACAAAAAGACAAATAAATAAATAAATAAAATAAAAAATAAAAAAGGACACAATGAACTTCTTTGCAGAAGAGATACTGACTCACAGACTTTGAAACACTTATGGTTTCCAAATGAGACAGGTTGGGGGGGTGAGGGGATGCACTGAGGGTTTGGGATGGAAATTCTATAAAATTTTGTTGTGATGACTGTTGTACAACTATAAATGTAATAAAATTCATTGAGTAATTAAAAAAACAAAAAACAAAAGCAAAACAAACAAACAAAAAGAACCACCAGGAAGAATAATTCAGAACTCAAGTAAAATTATTTGTTTCTAGGTACTGTTGGTTTGCAAAAATGGTGTCACTTCCTCAGTTACATAAGAATTAAAAAAATAATATACAATAAAGGAGTAGTGGGCAAGGGTAGACAGTTACACCTCATGAAAACAAAATAAAATATAATATGAATTCTGTTTTGGTATTCACGAGTATTTCTACACATGACAGTTTAGAGGTTTTTTTGTTTTGTAAGTTTGTTTTTAATAAAATGGTACTTGAGAATTCCCTGGGGTGGGGAGAGGAATAACAATGGAGAAAAGACTGTCTCTTCAATAAGTGGTGCTGGAACACTGGACAGCTACATGTAAAAGAATGAAATTAAAACACTACCACCACACACAAAAAATAAACTCAAAATGGATTAAAGACCTAAATAGAAGACCAGATACTATAAAACGCCTAGAGGAAGACACAGGCAGAACGTTCTTTAACATAATGTGCAGTGATATCTTTTTGGATCTGTCTCCTAGAGTATTAGAAATAAAAATAAACAAATGGGAATTAATTAAACTTAAAAGCTTTTGCACAGCAAAGGAAACCATAAACAAGACGAAAAGACAACCCACAGAGTGGGAGAAAATATTTGCAAATGAAGCAACCAACAAGGGATTAATCTCCAAACACAGACAAACAACTCATGTAGCTCACTATCAAAAACAAAGAAAAAACAAACAAACAAAAAAATCCCAAAAAAACAACCCAATCAAAACATGGGCAAAAGATCTAAATAGACATTTCTCCAAAGAAGATATACACATGGCCACAAAACACATGAGAAGATGCTCAACTTCACTAATTATTAGAGAAACTACTAATGAAAACTACTATAAGGTACCACTTTACATCAGCAAGAATAGCCCTCATCAAAAAGTCTTTACAATCAGGAGTTCCTGCTGTGGCTTAGCGGTAACGAGCCCACCTAGTGTCCATGACAACACGGGTTCAATCCCTGGCCTTGCTCAGTGGGTTAAGGATCCGGCATTGCTGTGAGCTGTGGTGTGGGTCAAAGATGCATCTTGGCTCCCATGTTGCTGTGGCTGGGGTATAGGGTGCAGATACAGCTTTGTTTCAACCCCTAGCCTGAGAACTTCCATATGCCGTGGGCAAGGCCCTGAAAAAAAAAAAAAGTCTACAAACAATAAATGCTGGAGAGGGTGTGGAGAAAAGGGAACCCTCTTACATTGTTGGTGGAAATGTAAATTGGTACAACCACTATGGAAAACAGAGGTTCCTCAAAAAACTAAAAAGAGAACTACCATATGATCTAGCAGTTTCACTCCTCAGCGCCTATCTGGAGAAAATCATAATGCAAAAAGATACATGCACCCCCATGTTCACTGCAGCACTATTCACAACAGCTAAGACATGGAAGCAACCTAAATGTCCATCTACAGAGGGATGGATAACGAAGATGTGGTATAAAATGGAATAGTACTCAACCATAAGAATGAATGACACAATGTCATTGGCAGCAACATGGATGGACCTGGAGGGATTATCACACTAAGTGAAGGTAGTGAAAGACAAACATCATATGATATATGTACAATCTAAAAGAAGGCTACAAATGAATTTACTTGCAGTACAGAAACAGACTCATAGACTTTGAAAATAACTTATGGTTACCACAGGGGATAGGCGAGGGGGAATGGGATGGACTGGGGGTTTGCGACTGGCATATGGAATGATTGGCCCATGGGGACCTTCTGTATAGCACAGGGAACTCTACCCAGTATTCTGTGATAATCCATGTGGAAAAAGAATCTGAAAGAGAATGGATGGGTGTACATGCATAATTAATCACTTGATTGTATAGCAGAAATTATCACAACATTGTAAATCAACTATATGTCAATAAAACTTTAAAAAATGGGAAAAAAAGAAAACCACGTAAAAAGAAGTGTTTGCCGAAGAACTGAGGTGGTCAGGAACGATCTGGACCAGATGATAGTGGAGACTGAAGGTAGATCCGATGGACTGCACGTGAGAGTAAAGGCTTGGGAGGAATGGAGGATGAGTCCTTAGTGTTTGGCTTAAGCACCTGGGTGGTACCATTTTCTCAGATGGGAACAGAAGGGAGAGCATATTAAGGGTGAGAAAGGAGTGGGTTTAAGTGCTCTGTCTTGGCGTTATTACATCGAGATGTCCGTTAGCATCGAAGTGGTACTGGCGAGCGGTGGTTGGGCATTTGTGAGTCAGTGGCAATGAAAAAGGATTTACGGCCAGAATACTTGGCTAAGATGACCCAGGCAGAGAACAGGCCCCAAGACTGAACCCTGATGAAGCCCACACTGAGTGGATAAAGCTGGAAAAAACTCATCAACAGAATCTAAGAGGGAGTGATTGGGAAGAAAGAATGGTTTCATGATTCTCAAGAGGAAACTTCCCAAAGGATGTGAGCAGTCAGTGGGGTGGAGTGGAGCTGACAGACGGAGGGCTGTGGTCACACTGGGGAGAACGGCTTCCGTGTGGGGACACTGGCAGGGCTCTAGTGGGATGGAGAAAGAGGGGAGGAAGGGAAATGGAGACTGGGAGGAAGACCTGGTTTGGAGACACTCTGCTTTGGAGGTGGAGCCAGGGGGACCGGCTGTTGGTCGAAAAATGTCATGGGCTCCAGACAAGTTTCCTTCTCTTTTGTTTTAAAGGTGTAAGATTTCAACATTTCTATGTTGAGGGCATGATCCTCTACTGACTTATAAGATCACTGCCTACGGGGCAATGCAGCTTTCATACACTCCTCATGGATAACAGAGTACTGCGTTGAAAAAGACCATCGTAACTTTACACAATGTGAGCAATGAGATCCGCAGTGGACATGTGATTTGCCCAGTGTCTCAAATGCCTCCATCCACAAATTCCCAGAGTGCGCTTCCCTTGCTTAGAGCTGTTTAGAGATCCTGAGGTACCGTGGTCTGCCACACGGCCAACCCACCCACTCCCACCCTTTTCTCTTAGGCACGCCTATTTTAAAAACTGTATTGGTTACCTGATGAGAACAAAATATCACTTTGTACATTCAGGTTGGTCAGTGCATGATGCTCTTGGCCTTGAATGAGAAACAGAATCCTATCAGAACATACACCCCTACTCAAGCTGCTTGGATCTTCATTCCAAACTCCCCGTGTCAGCCTGTAAAGTTCTGGCTGAGACTAGCTCTCCCTACATCCCCGCTAGTTAGTCATCTCCTGGAGAACTGCAGAAAACCCGGGGGCCTCTTAGCTCACTGGGGTGGGGGTGTACCCAGGAAGCTCCAGGAACCTCAGCTCTGCAGAGGAATCGCTATCCATTTAGACAGCCATATCTTGCCGGGAACCAACAGAGGCCTGACTGTAAGTCTGGAGAGCCAGCAGGGAGGGGCTCTATGAAATCTGGGTCTCCCATTAAGCCACTAGGGGACAGCTGTCTGTGGGCAGCTGCAAAGTGACGGAGCGTTTATGACGTGTGGAATAGAGGTGAGACTGGCCGTGGGTGGGAGAAGACTGAGCAAACACTTGTGGTTTGGTCTGAGGTTTCTCAGTGTTAATTTTACAAAAAGCAGTGTGTTCTATTCCTTTGGTGAGTATAATACCTGATCGTGCACAGTTTTTTAAGTTTTTTTTTTAAATCTAATTAAAAATTTTTTTATTACAGTATAGTTGATTTCCAATATTGTGCCAATTTTTGCTGTTCAGCACAGTGACTCAGTCATATATGTATATATATTCCCTTTCTTATATTATCTTCCCTCATTTCTATTCCAAGAGACTAGATCTAGTTCCCTGTGCTGTATAGGACCTCACTGCTTATCCAGTGGATGGAATACTTTGCATCTACTCACTCCAAACGAACTCAGCTCCTGAGACTGTATGTGGACCTGGCAGTAAATTGTTCCTTGCGTGTGAAATGCTCATGACAACTCCCCATGCTTCCAGAGGAAACAATTCATTCCTTAGGACTCCCTCCACTGTCCTTGCTTCCCACAAGGCATCTGTTGCATGTGCAGCCCCTTCTCTGTGTTTCGGATTTCAGTGTGAACAATTTCATTGTCATGAACTACTTTCTTTCTCACTATCTGTCAGTTTCTTGATGGACGAGATCATCTTACAAGCAGCATCAGCTAACACAGGTCTTGCATGTGGCCCACAGGTAGTTCCCCAAACAAGGTCCCAGAGGTGCCTGCTTCAGGATCACCTCCGATGTTAGTTTTACAAAAAAACAAAACAAAACAAAACAAAAAACAAACAAACAAAAAAACCCAGAATCTCTCTGTGGGGACAAAGATTCTGCCTTTTAAACAGGCTGCCCAGATGATTCTTTTCCACCATGAAGGCTGGTAATTTTTAGAGCAGGCTCTTGACAAATGTTTGTGGATTTATTGATATGGACATTTGTGTTCTGGAAACAAGATTTAGGTCACTGACTCATTCTTTATGGTCAGTAGCTTGCAGAGAAGGACACACTCCCCAGATTACTTTTCTCAGGTGCAGCCTAAATAGAGCCTCAACGCTATTAACAGAACACACCAAAAAGTCACCACTCAACCTTCTTTAAATGTTTTTCTCGTCATTCATCTGCTTCCTAATGCCCCTGCATTAAGGGGAAAAGTCCAATTGACATATAGACTGGCTGCGTGCGGGTGTGTGAAATGGTGACAGCGACGGAAATGCCGGGGGAGGGCTTGATGTCAACAGTCACCTGGGTTCCCAGGACACGCATGTCCTGGTCAGCAGAGGAGTCACGATGGTACATGAAGAAGTTTGTCTGATCGCCGACAATGTGAGGATGGTATTCAGGGGTCTGGGGAAGTTTTGAACAGCAACTTTATAAGCAGTTGCTGGGAAGGTTTTGACTCTCTTTGGACGGGGCTTACAGGGACGACTGGCATGGACAGGGTGCCAGTCAGGGCAGCTGCCACTGGAAATCTACTGTGTTCGAAGAAAGTAAAAAGCAAGAGACGAGGGCGTGATCCAGACCCAGAGTTCGACTGTCAGCATCTCCGCAGAGATGCCATCGGCCCATCACTGAAGACTCTTTGATCCACTCTCCTTCATCACCATGGCCAGTGCATTTCCAGCCAAACACAGCTCCAAAGCTTTGGTCCAAAACCCCAAGTATTGACGCATTCTCTCCCACACGAGTTCAAGGCATGCCCGGTCCAACATGGAGGGCACGTCGTGTGAAATGAACGAGGAATTCGGCATAGACACCAGGCAACGTCAGGCTGACCTAATGTGTGGTTATTATATTGTTTTCAGATGTAAAATGCCACCTTCTAAAATGCCCGTGAAAATCTAATTCTTTTAGGTTCAATTCGATGCCAACTTGCCTTCATAAGGACTGTTGCAAAATATATATGGTTATTCATATACATTATAAATACTGTAAAATAAATGTATATATGCTGAACATAAATACTTTGTGCACATAATTTATTTATGATAATCAGATAAATGCAGTAACTATTTAGAAAATACTGCAAATGAACTGTATTCTCCAAGTAGAACACAAAAGAAGAAGCCATCTACTGTGAGAGGAAGGAAATAAAGAAAATGGAGACCCATTTCTGTTTTCTTTTCTTTTTTTTCTACCATCAGGTGGTTTATATTATTTAGACTTAAAGAAGGACAGTTTACTGCTGATCAAAACACAGCATGTGCTCTGTCCCCACCTAAAAACATCCTGGGGAGATCACAACTTTGTCACACTGAGTGAAAGAGAAACACGTGTCCGGGTTTGACACATTTCCCACTAGAAGAAAAATCTAGTTGCCAGTGACCTACGGGTTCATTTTGGGTTCCTGGAACTGATAGCCCATCAGCATGTCTTGTGAAACTTGTGCCCAGCGTGTTGTTATTACAGCTGTATATCATCACAGAGAAAGAACAGAACTGGATTTCCTTGGAGTATCTCTAAGTTGAAGTCATATTCAATAACCCTGTAGTTGAAAAATCTATATATGATGGATGAAGTTTGCACTGTCTTTTGCATTTAATTCCTCCTGTGCCAGCTTCTGCAGGACCTGATGTACCTGTTATTTTGAGGTGAGCGCAGGCAGTATTTAGAAAATGCCACCAGCCGGCACTTCTGCCAGATAACGAACTACAGAACACAATTCATCTCAGGCCCGCAACGGCCTCATTCTTCACTCTTAACCATGCCATGGAGGAGCCAGTCTAAACTTGGAACCTCACACTGGGGTCAGTGCCAAGATGCACCTTGAGTCAATGCTGTGCATCAGGGAATGAGGCTGGTGGCTTTTCCTTTTCTGGATTTGGGGACTTTGAAGGCAGCTTTAAATATGCAGGCTTTCTGCAGTAGGCACCCAGGCACGGTACCAGCACATCCGCATCGGGAGCTCTTCCTTGGGAGACTAAGTACTGCTTCTGTATATGCTGATAATGACCATCCAAAGAGGACATCTAGGAGTTTCCATTGTGGCTCAGTGGTAATGAACCCACCTAGTATCCATGAGGATGCAAGTTCAACCCATGGCCTTGCTCAGTGGGTTAAGGCTCCGGCGTTGCTGTGAGCTGTGGTGTAGGTCACAGATAAGGCTCAGATCTGGCCTTGCTGTGGCTGTGGCGTAGGTCGGTAGCTGCAGCTTTGATTAGACCCCTAGCCTGGGAAGGTCCATATGCCGCAGATGCAGCCCTAAAAAGAAAGACAGAGAGAGAACACTTAGAGCTTCTGGTCCCAACAAAGAAAAAGCCAACCTAGACCTATTTTGTCGGGCAACTGAATAGGATTATGTTTTAGATGAACCGTAACTTCCTGCTTTCCCTTCCTTAGAGGCCAGCTCATTGTATTAGATAAATGGATCCAAAGGTGGCCAGGGAAGCCTGATTAGCCTGTCCTACACTTGCCCAGCACTGCAATCAGTCTAGATGCCCTTGCAGCATCAGCATTGCAGGTCTTCCCTTGGAGCCTCTCCTGAGTCTGGGATCTGGCTGGCTGTGAACTTCTGGACCAAACCCAGCCTGGCTTCCAGCTGTGTCCACATTTTCAAATTCAGATTTGTAACATGTGAGAGGCAAGTAAATTTGTTTTTCTTGTACTCAGTTTTTTTACGTTGGATAACTAATATACACAGACACATGTAATATAATATATATATTTTTGCTTTTTAGGGCCGTACCCGTGGCATATGGAAGTTCCCCAGCTAGGGGTCGAATTGGAGCTGTAGCTGCCAGCCTACACCACAGCCACAGTAGCTCAGGATCTGAGCCACATCTACGACCTACACCACAGCTCAGGGCAATGAGAGATCCTTGACCCACTGAGCGAGGGTAAGGATCGAACCCTCGTCCTCATGAATCCCAGTCGGGTTCATTTCTGCTGTGCCACAATGGGAACTCCACATGTAAAATAATCTTGATGAAGTTATTAATCTTTCCTCTGACCAGAAGGCAAAGCTGTTTAAATCATTAACAAGTTGGAGGTTGAATTACTTAATCCTTATTTCATAAATATTAAATAAATATTTATCATTTACATACGAGAGAACAGAGAAGGAAAACAGAATTTTCTTACCTATTAGCAGAGCTTCTTTCTCTGATTTTAATCCTTGGCTTCTTTTCTCGATATTGTTCTCTCGGTCTTGGTTGACCAATGCGACGGTCAACACATTGATTTCCTATAAAGTCAAGAAACAAAAACACATGTGTTTCTGTTGATGACGTGCATTTCAACGGAAGCCACCAAGTCTTTTAAACCCTATGATCAAGGGGTCATCGCTTTCATTTCAACCGAAGATCAACCCTTGTTGATTGATCTATGTGCCCAAGAGTAGAAAAGTAATTCTAAAGCAGGCTCCCGGCCACTGCTCTCAGCAAACTAACTCTTGGCAAAAGTGGCACATTTTGTGCAAATTATCTTCTGTTTTTGTCCATGTTTTGATTAAACTCTGTTAGCAAAAGCTATTTGACCGTGGCTACGTTAACAGGTTTCTATTTTGAATATGAAAAAGTTTCCTGAAAAGCGTATTACAGGCTAATTTAAAATACTATGCAAGTAATTTGTGTGAGTGTGTGTGGGGAGGAACAGGGCCTATTGGGAAGGTGAGATAGAATTGTTGTTTGGCGTGTTCGAGTTGAGTTGAGTGTACGTCCTTTTATACATAACTGCAAAAGGTAGATAAAGCAGAGGTTGGGAAATTCTTTTCTTTGAAAGCTAAAATCGAAGACTTGTACCACAAAGCAATGAGTGAAACACTGAAGCTGGACTATTTTTAGTTCCCTCTATGGTCTTTTAAATTTAAAAACAGAGGAAAAGATGTTAACTCACATTCTCCCAGACTTGATATGAGAACTCAAACGGAGAATGATTTCAAAGAAAGTCAACTTTAACGGCTGGAGACCTGCCTATATGGGATGGCAGAGTCCATTAGGGTAGCTGAGCCCTGCTGGAGGGAAATTTCTCACCGAAAGATAGGTCTCAAGGCAAGACTAGCACACTGACAAAGAGTTAAGGATGCTGGTTCATTAGATGAGGAGGAATCTGTCAGAAGTACAGAGGATGGATAAAGAGGATTGAAAGACAACGTGAACGGTTTGGCAGATGTTACCAGGTCTGGCATTAGATCTGTTACAGGATAGATATTTTGCTCGGTAATATAAATGAACAAAGTTGGCAGACAGTTACCAAGTTTGACGCTAGTTAGAGGATAGATATTTAACTCATTAATACAAATGAACAAAGTTGGCCAGATAACAGAATATAGGAAATGGTTAGCATGCTGTCTATATAAAGAGCACAAACCCCACCTGAAGACATTCAGATTAAAAATGGTCCAAGGCAGGGAGTTCCCACTGTGGCGCAGTGGTTAACGAATCCGACTAGGAACCATGAGGCTGCAGGTTCAATCCCCGGCCCTGCTCAGGGGATTAAGGATCCAGCATTGCCGTGAGCTGTGGTGTAGGTCGCAGATGCAGCTTGGATCCTGCATTGCTCTGGCTGTGGCGCAGGCCGGTGGCTACAGCTCTGATTAGACACCTTGCCTGGGAACCTCCATATGCCGCGGGAAGCAGTCCTAGAAAAGGCAAAAGACAAAAAAAAAAAAAGGTCCAAGGCAAGTCTGGAGCCAGTTAGACAGAAAGGGTCCTCAGAGATGAAAGATGCTCTTACACTTCCAAAGAGTGGCTCTTCAGAACCAGTCCCAGTAGAAACACCATCTAGCACTTGAAAACAGTAAACCCAAAGGTTTCTATAGATGGGGTCAGAACATTTTATAAAGAGGAGTCGCAGGGAATTCCTTCTGTGATGAAATGACACATGGATGTGTTTCAGGGGCTAGAAGAGGTTGAGGAGGACAGAGAATGGGAAAGATATTAACTCGGATGAGTGTATTATTTAAGAAAAATATAAATAATAAACCTCAGGGCTGAGTGGCAACAGCGTCTCCAAGAAGGGGTGATCTCTTAACAGCCTGGATGATAACAGGGGACACACGAAATCACTGAGGAGAGTTTAGCAGACAAGAGACCCACGTTAACTGCCAAAACTCAGTGCTGCCTTGGGATCATCACACGGATGAGCATCCAGGTTTACTGAGGAAAATGGGCCTCAGAGGGCAGGCAGCACGTCAGGAGCCAGCAAGAAATGGCAAGGGAAGCCAGTCGGGACTGCCATAAGGAACTTGCTCCCATGTCCAAAGCTCGAGTCATAAAGAATACGGACCTTGAGGAGTTCCCGTTGTGGCGCAGCGGTTAACAAATCCGACTAGGAACCATGAGGTTGCGGGTTCGATCCCTGGCCTTGCTCACTGGGTTAAGGATCTGGCGTTGCCGTGAGCTGGGGTGTAGGTCGCAGACGTGGCTTAGATCCTGTGTTGCTGTGGCTCTGCTGTGGCTCTGGCCGATGGCTACAGCTCCGATTCAACCCCTAGCCTGGGAACCTCCATATGCCATGGGAGTGGCCCTAGAAAAGGCAAAAAGACAAAAAAAAAAAAAAAAAAAAAAAGAACATGGACTTTGAGTAGCTCCAGCAAATGCTAATGAATCAACAGGTCTACAAAGATCCAGATATGCCCTATCAGTGACTGTTGCTTGGATGATGTTTTAGGGTTGGATAGATGAGGATGAAAAAGGAACAGTCCTAGGATCACCTTTCTGTGGAAACAGTTTTGTTTTTTCTTGGGCTGCTCCCTCGGCATATGGAGGTTCCCAGGCGAGGGGTCAAATCGGAGCTATAGCCGCTGGCCTACGCCAGAGCCACAGCAACGCGGGATCTGAGCCGTGTCTGCAGCCTATACCACAGCTCATGGCAACGCCGGATCCCTAACCCACTGAGCAAGGCCAGGGATCGAACCCACAACCGCATGGTTCCTAGTCAGATTCGTTAACCACTGCGCCACGATGGGAACTCCTGTGGAAACAGTTCCTGAGACTGAATATCGCAGCCTGTGCTCTGTCAACCGCAGATGGTGCCATCCTATGTGGTCACCATCAGTGACCGTGGAGTGGACACACCTCGCTGCCAGCCTCTGACGACAGTGCAGCAGGCTTGGCCCAAGAGACCTGAGGCCTGGCAGATGCCTGGGTACCACCGTGAGTTCTGTCCAGGGTGGAGATGTTGCAGCTTTTTTTTGGACTCCTCCGGGAGGGAGAAGAACTCTGCAAGGCAATGGTACGGGACTTGGTGAAACTGACAAGGCAGGTTCTGGTTACAACTGCATACGGTCATAAGTTGGCCTCAAGAATACGCAGAAGGGAACTCTCATTTCCATTACAGTCAGAAGTGTGTCCAAGAATATAAACAAGAGATTTAGTGAAGCAGACCCACTTGTGACCACCCAAAAGAATGATCACTGATTAAGCGCCCCGGAACCGAAGCCTGCCTCGCGCGTGACATAAAAACGCAGATTCTTGCTGACAGAGTCAAAGAGTTAAATGAGATGGGTGAATGCTTTTGTCATGCATTTTGCCAGAGACAAAATTTAAAGTTAATGTGGAGAGGGAGTTCCCATTATGGCTCTGTGGTAAAGAACCTGACTAGTATCCATGAGTACACAGTTTCGATCCCTGGCCTCACTCAGTGGTTAAGGATCTGGCATTGCCGTGAGCTGTGGTGTAGGTCACAGACAAGGTTTGGATCTGGCGTTGCTGTGGCTGTGGTGTAGGCCAGCAGCTACAGCTCCGATTGGACCCCTAGCCTGGGCACTTCCATATGCTTTGGGTGCAGCCTGAAAAAAAAGACCAAAAAAAAAAAAAAAAAAGTTGATAAGGATATGTTTTAAAGGCTAGAAGATAGGACAGTGGCTTTAAACAGCCACTCAATGTGCTGTGCTATTATCTTTTTCCACTATAACAAAAAGGGGGACAGATGTTTTCATGACTTATGACTTACGGTTCTTTCGAAAAGTAAAGTTAATTTGATTTGTTTGTATTGACAGTAGAGTTGCTTAACAAGAGAATTACATTTGTTAGCAGGTGTCAAGTTTGAGGTTGTCTACACAGTACAAAGTAGCTATAAGCAATATCTGTACCCTCTTTTCAAGTTTTCTCATTCAATGCCTATAAATCTAAATTATCATCCAATGTCTGTCAAAAGAACTCCCATCATAACTGGTTAAAGGGAATACACAGAGAGAACATGGAACTAAACAATTTCCCAAGTCAAACCTTTGTTGCATTTAAAATTAAGCCTATTTTTACTTTCAATCACTCAATAAATATTTATGCTGAATACACAGAACATGCCAACCACATGCCAAGGACTGCTAAGTTTTTAAGGCTGCTGAGTCCAAAAGTGGCAGGAAGTGCATGCTTACTCAGAGGCCAGCCAGTCTTATAAAAAGTCTGTAAGAAAGCTTATGGGGAGTTCCCGTTGTGGCGCAGCAGAAACAAATCCGACTAGAAACCATGAGGTTGCGGGTTCAATCCCTGGCCTCGCTCAGTGGGTCAAGGATCCGGCGTTGCCATGGGCTGTGGTGTAGGTTGAAGATGTGGCTCGGATCCCATGTTGCTGTGGCTGTGGCGTAGGTCGGCAGTTGTAGCTCCGATTAGACCCCTAGCCTGGGAACCTCCACATGCCGTGGGTACGGCTCTAAAAAGCAAAAAATTAAAAAATTTAAAAAATAAATTAAAAAAAGAAGCAACAGCAAAAATTAAAAAAAAAAAAAGAAGAAGAAAGCAAGCTTATGGGAAATGTCAGTTGATGAGGTCAATGGAGAAGTAGGTGGATTGGGATAAGGAGCTTGGATTTTATCTGGAAGACATTTTTTTTTTTTTTTTCTTTTTCGGCCGCACCTGCAGCATATGAAAGTTCTCTGGCCTGGGACTGAATCTGAGCTGAAGCTGCAACCTATGATACAGCTACAGCAATGCTGGGTCCTTAACCCACTGCACCGGGCTGGGGATGGAACCACTGCCTCTGCAAAGACAACCCAGATCCTTAACCCACTGTATCACAGCAGGAACTCCTACTTAGAAGGCTGAATGCATGCAGCGTGTTCAGCAGAGAAGTCACCTGAACAATTGTGCATTTTAGGATACTGGTTTGGAGGTTGGTGGAGCTGGAGGCAGGAATGCCAGGTTGGCGCCTATTGCAATTGTCTTATTTTTTTACCTTTTCATGCTGAGGGTAAAAACCAAGTTGACAATGTGCAGAGTATAATATACCAGGGGTATTTAAGAGATAGGACTGAAAAAAAATCTGATGACCTGGTGAATGAGGAAAATGTTGAGGGAAAAGAAAAAGAGGGAAAGAAGCAAGTGTGGGTGAAGATGATGGGTTCAATTGTGGAAATGAACTTGAGGTTTCTGTGACCCTGTCAAGATATTTGGCTTTTGAACTTAGAAGCAAGGCCCTGACAGGTATTTTATGACCCATTTCCTTCTTTTTCTTTTTGCTATTTAGGACCACCCCCACAGCCCATGGAAGTTCCCAGGCTAGGGATCAAATTGGAGCTATAGCTGCCGGCCTATCCCACAGCCACAGTAAGGTGGGATCCGAGCTGCATCTGTGACCGACACCACAGCTCAGGGCAACACCGGATACTTAACCCACATCCTCCTGGATTCTAGGTGGGTTTGTTAACCACTGAGGCAGGAAGGCAACTCCCTATGGCCCATTTCTCAGGTCAATGCTGGCAGCATGCAACCTCGATGTCTCCTCTGGGACAAAGAAAAGGCTTGCTTACTGCTTGATATAAAAGAGGTGGCTTCCCTCAGCTCAGGGTTCTTCTCTTATAACATCATCTATGGCACATTTAGGTTTCCATCTTGGCCCCTTATACAGGGGGGCTGATCAGGCTCTAAGGTCCATGAGGATAAATCTGGTGAAGCCAGGACAACTATCTGGCAATACAAGATAAAACCTCTGATGGACATTGGCCAAAACCTTCTCTGAGACCAGCCCATCACAGAAGGGACACAGTGGCCACAAAGCAGCACACTGGCAAGGATCTCAGAGGACATAACTAGTCTGTGCTTCATCTCTAATTCTGTAAAATCTGTGGTTCAGGTCTAAGCCCCAGTCCTGTCTTAATTAAGAGTTTCATGTTCTCCAGGATATTCCAACTTATCTCTTTAGTAATTGGGGAATAGCTTTTTCTGGCATGTGGGGTCCTAAGTTAGAAAGACTTTGCCCTTTTCATAAAAATGTCACAGTTATTACTCATTCCACCCCAGATCTCTGGAAAACAGAAGGAACCTTTCATCATTAGACATAGAATATTACAGACTCCTTTTTTTTTTTTTCTCTGACCACATGCAAATCCTTTACCCTGAGAGCTGTAATAGGCCCTGAAGAATTCTATGTCTACTGGGAAAGGTGTTCCAGATGCTTAGAGATTGCAGATTGGATGTGGGTAAGTGCAGATGGGGTTAGGAGGTAAAGGAGGTTACGAAGGACAAATTGTTAATGGGGTACAAAGTATATTCTAGGAAGGGAACATTAGGACGGGGCTCAAAAGCGAGATCAATGGGATTATGAAATGGAATTCCAAGGGAAGTGGCAATGACACCCTTCATTTGACACAGTCACAAAGCCCTCCAGACGAGAACATGCACAACAAGTAAGCATTCTGCACTTGGCAGGAGAATAAACAAGATTATCTCATAAATCTTTTCTCCATCTACCTTTTAACTCTAATTCCTGTGACACTTAGAAGGAATCATTAAAGGGCTTGGAAGAAGAGGTTTTCAATAAGCGGAAACTATTTTTTTTTTTTAGACTTCTTAAAGGTTAGCTCCTTACAGGCAGAAATTTCTCCTCTAAGAGTCCTTGTCAATTACTTTGAGACATGACCAAAGAAATTTATCCACTTAGAAAAGCTCTTTTTCAATCATTGACTGAGCTAGAATTGTGTTGTGCTCTTTTGTTTTTGATTTTGCTCTCTCTACCTACGTAAGCTCCTAAGCACCAAGACTATGGCTTCTTCAGCCTCATCAAATCCTTTCATTACTCCTTTCATTTCATTATTCCTGTGGCCTCCTTAACTTTAGTGCTATTTTCTTTCTCCCACGAAGCTTCCTGAATTCGTGGTGTATACCCACTGTGTCCACTGCCTCACTATCTGAAGTCTCAGCGTTCGCATTAATTAAACAATCCTTTGAAAGATTTTCAGTGACCACCTGTATTTTCTCAGTCTTCCTATCATGTGATATTTGATATCGCTGACTCAGCCCCTTTTAAATCATCTGCCTCCCTTGCTTCTGTGACATAAGAAGTCCTGGTCTTTTTCCTCCCAGTTTTTATTTCATCTTTACTGGCTTTCGTATTCCCTCTGCTAGACCAGGACACATGGATAAGAAGGTTACTTTCTTCTGCCTCCTATACTCTAACTTTGGTACTTCCTTGGCTGCACCCATAGCATGCAGAAGTTCCCAGGTCAGGGATCGAACCCACACCACAGCAGTGACCTGAGCCATAGCAGTGACAATGCCAGATCCTTGAACTGCTAGGCCACCAGGGACGTTCCACCAAAGCTCAGTCACCACTTTTTCTTTTCTATTCCCTTTTATCAGAGGTTTTTTTTTTTTTTTTTTCATTCTCATGGGTTCATCCATCATCACACATAACTCCTTAATTTCTACGCCTTATCATTAACTGATCACTGGGCTTGTTTGCTTGAATGTGCCACTGCCCAGGTCAAATTCAAAATCAGAGGTGGCACTTGGAGTGGCTAAGCAATGAGATCCTGCTGTATATATAGTTCAAGGAATGATACTGAGTCACTTGTGATGGAATGTGATAGAGGATAATGTGAGAAAAAGAATGCATATATATGTACGACAGGGTCACTTTGTTATACAGAAGAAATTGGCAAAACATTATAAATCAACTATAATTAAAAAAAAAACTTTAAAAAATTCAAAGAAGCAAAAGAGAGGTGGCCATGAGGTGACAGAAGAGATACTATATGCTTGAGTTTTAGAGCTATTGTCTTGGCTCTTCCACTAACAACTGGTTGACCTTGGTTGGGCAGGTTATGCAACATCTTCAAGCCTTGGATCACCTGCCTAAAAATGGGGGTTCTGGGCAGGGGCCAGCATTTCTGAATAACGGTTTCTGTGACCCCATCAGCTCTACAGAGGTGACATGGAAGGTCCAAGAAGCAGATCTCTAGAATTCCCACTCCTTTACTACTTTATTTTTTTTTGTATTTATTTTTATTTTTTTTAGCAATAATTCGAGAAGGATTTATTTTCTATAATCATGACATTTAATGACATGATGTATTTATCTACAGGCAGTGCTTTTACTTTATTCTGTTTTATAATGCAGGATTCCTACATAAACTTTCATTTAAAGAAATGTCCTTATTAAAAAAAGAAAAGTCTGAATCCAGATCCTTCCTGATGTGGTTATTCTAAAATTCTAGAATTCTTTTTATTTTTTATCTCTTTAGGGCCACACCCATGGCATATGGAGGTTCCCAGGCTAGGGACTAAATCAGAGCTGTAGCTGCCGGCCTACACCACCACACAGCAATCTGAGCCACATCTGCGACCTACATGGCAGCTCATGGCAATGTCTGATCCTTAAACCACTGAGTGAGGTCGGGGCTTGAGCCCTCATCCTCATGGACACTATATCAGGTTCTTAACATGCTAAGCCACATCAGGAACTCCCAGAGAAGCCATTCTACAGGAAGAATAGACAGATTCTGTGTGTGAAGCAGAGGTAAGAGAAGAGTTAAAAAAAAAATTTTAAGCACAGCCTGGACAACTAGCAGAATAATGATACTAGAATCAGACGTGACAGAGAACGAGAGGTAACTGGATCCAGTATCTTAGAAATACTGAATGTGAGGTCTTGGAAAAGCAGCTGGGTCATGAGCTCAGGACAGCACCTGGGCTGGGAGTGGCTCTTCAGCCCCACTTCCATCTCTGCCTGCCCGGTAGGTGGCAGTGTGCACGCCTGTCCCTGCCACCCTCAGAGCCATCCTGCCTGGACTTCCTGGAATGGTCCTTAGCAGTGAGCTAAGTCCCCCGCACACGGTCAATCTACGACCCACATTTTCCCAAGGAGTAAATAGTAGACTCTCGGTAACGTCTATTGAATTAAATTGAATGAGTCTGTTATCACAGAGAGGATAACCTTCGTAGGTGAGGCCAACTGGCAGTCCTAGGACCTCGTCTGTACCCTTGGCCTTGAGTGATTTACCAGAAGTCTATGAGGACTCTCTATAATGCAAAGGGAGGAAAACCATGCAGTTGCTTTGGGTGTTTTACGTCCTTTTGGTCCTAAATATATTTGTTGTAGCATAATTTTAAAGTGAAATAATTTACTGTTTTAGATTTAGATACAGTACATTTGAGTTTCTGTTATTAGTGCTTTCAATATATTTTTAAATATTAGCTTTTTGTAGAGACCACACCTATAAGCTTATAAACTTTTGTCTTTCTTTTCCTTTTTAAAGTTGAAGACAACTCTCTAGTTCACTTTATTATTATTTTTTGGTCTTTTTAGGGCCACACCTGCGGGATATGGATGTCTACAGATGCTCGTCTACACCACAGCCAGAGCAATGTCAGATCTGAGCTGCATCTGTGACCTACATCACAGCTCATGGCAATGCCGGATCCTTAACCCACTAAGCGAGGCCAGGGATTGAACCAGCGTTTTCATGGATACTAGTCGAGTTCGTTATCGCTGAGCCACAATGGGAACTCCCACTTGAATTTTTAATAACCTTCCTTAGTTTTCTCATTACAAATGGACATATATTTATAAACATACACCAATTTATAATGTAGAAAACTTACAAAATATAGATTAAAAAATAAAAATTAACTAGAATTCTGCTATGCAGGTATAAGCACTGTTAACATTCAGATAATTACCTTTCATATTTTATATAAACCCTCCCCACACACATATAATTATAATATATAGTTGTTTAATTTCTATTTGAAAAAAGGATTATTCCACGTATACTTTATTATTATTATTATTATTGTCTTTTTAGGGCTGCACTCAGGTATATAGAGGTTCCCAGGCTAGGGATCGAATTGGAGCTGCAGCTGCTGGCCTACGCCACAGCCACAGTCACGCCAGATCCAAGCCACATCTGTGACCTACATCACAGCTCACAGCAATGCTGGATCCTTAACCCACTGAGTGAGGCCAGGGATTGAACCCGCAACCTCACGGTTCCTAGTTGGATTCATTTCCGCTGCACCATGACAGGAACCCCCGCACGTCTACTCTTAATAAGAGAACTCCAATAATTTTAGTTTTGTGAGGTTTTCCATTACACACTAAGAATAACATTGCTGCCTGGCTAACTTAATTATGGCTGTCACAGTTCCCACCAGACTTAACCTGTGTTCTCAAGCTGGCGATTAGATGACTTTCTTTTTGGCATAGTTTTGTGACAGCTATATTAAATAAAAGCTATCTACGATTGAGAAAAAATTCTTTGTATTCCTTTAACTCCATTCATTATTTAAAGTGTAGGTTGGAGTAGTTTATATTGGTTCGACTATCTGCCACTATACACATTACCCGAATGGAAAAAACCACACTTGACCCCCCCAAACGGTTGTGTGTTTTGCAACACGTAAAAAATATACCTCACAGTTCCATATCTCTGTAAGTCCATACCCCTCAGAGCCTGAGAAAGTACTGACATGAAAAATCTCCTTAACCAATAAAAATGGAGCAGCAAACAGAAGAGACTAAAGTGAAATACTTTTAAATGCATGTGTGTGCATCCAGAATTAGTCAGTTTGATTCATCTTGTATGATACTGACTCTATTGCTGGTAAAGATTAATTGTATTATGGTGCTCTTGGCATGTTATTTTCCCAGTCCATTTCTCAGTATGACATGTCTTATTTTTCTCTGCTACAAAGCACCCACGATCATAATTTTCACCTGCTGAGTTTACATTACTAGGGGTAATATTAAAATTTGGAGGGTTTTTTTTTTTTTTGACCTTAAGGTAAATTAGGTCATGCGAATAGATGGGATGCAATCTGATAAATGGGAAAGAGAGACATTTAATTACTATTAAAGTAAAATTAAATTTCAGAAGGCTGGCCAGCCATACTGTGAGCTCTTAGTAAACATTAAATAGTCTCTCCTCCCCAGTGCACGAAAATCCAATTCTCTCTTCTCATTGCCTTCTTTCATATGCCATCTATGAGAAATATTCCAAGAGCGAAGTGCTCTGGAGTGCGTGGGGCAGGATGAATGTAGAATTTGGGGACCTCTGCATTAAAACAATATGAATAACGGCAATGATGACAATATTAATGGCTCGCCCTCACTGAGTGCTCGGTAGATGCCCCATGATGGTACTGCTATTATCCCCATTCTACAGATGATAAAATTGAGGCACAAATAAGCACAGTAGCTTCCTGATCTTCTATACCCAGAAAGTGGTGGCTATAAGCCCGGGCCCCAGATAGTCAGACTATCAGTATATACTGCTTTTTGCCTGAGTTACTTCCCAGGGAATGGCGATATCTTTTTTTTTTTTTTTTTTTTTTTGTCTTTTTAGGGCCACACCTGCAGCATATAGATGTTCCCAGGCTAGGGGTTGAACTGGAGCTGCAGCTGCCAGCCTAGGTCACAGCCATAGCAACACTGGATCCCAGATACATCTGTGACCTACACCGCAGCTCCTTAACCCACTGAGTGAGGCCAGGGATCCAACCCAAGTTCTCATGGATACTAGGTGGGTTCATTCCTGCTGAGCCATGGCAGGAATTCCAGGGAACTGCAACTTCTTGACTGTGTTCAAGTCCCAATCTCAGCCTGACCCCTTTTCTTACTGAGGGGACAGAAAACAGTGGTTGCTGATTTCCCTTTTCAACAGATGCTGTCTCCGTGGTGGGCCATCTGCTCCTTGAGGACAGTGACTGGACTGTGATTGTGTGTGTTCCCAACACCCAGTGCTGTGTCTGTGACACCGCACTGCCCATCATGTGGACTTGGGTGGACATGGTTAGACGTGGCTAGCTGTCAGCCCACCTATCTTTTGTGTATTCTCCAATTCATTTTTTTTTTTTTTGTCTTTTGTCTTTTTGTCTGTTGTTGTTGTTGTTGTTGCTATTTCTTGGGCTGCTCCCGCGGCATATGGAGATTCCCAGGCTAGGGGTTGAATCGGAGCTGTAGCCACCGGCCTACGCCAGAGCCACAGCAACGCGGGATCCGAGCCGCGTCTGCAAACTACACCACAGCTCACGGCAACACCGGATCGTTAACCCACTGAGCAAGGGCAGGGACCGAACCCGCAACCTCATGGTTCCTAGTCGGATTCGTTAACCACTGCGCCACAACGGGAACTCCCATTTTTTTTTTTTTTAAAGCTATGCCTGCCACATGTAGAAGTTCCCAGGCCAGGGACAGAACCTGAGCCACAGCAGTGACCAGGCCAAATCCTTACCTGCTAGGTCACCAGGGAACTCCTTCCAAATTCTTATAAACTAGAGTCTGGCAATTACAACTGGATATTTTCCTTTTTGGGTTTGAATCACAGCAAAGTTTAGCATTTGGACTAAAGTCTTTGGACACCTCACTCCAGTATAATTTAGTTAGAACATATCAAACCTGCACCAGTCTTTCATCTATCAAATATTTATCGAGCTCCTGCTCTATGGTTGGGTTTGTTCTAGATAACAAGATTCAGTGATGAAAAAACAGTGGTTCCTGCTCTCAAAGAATTTAAGAGTCTAGAGGATGGACAGGCATGTAAAATATATTAAAATACAGTGTGACGTAACCATGACAAGGGTTGGCCTTGGGGGGCTGTGGGAGCCCGTAGCAGCACCTAATCTGGAGTGAGGTGGATGGTAAGCAGTAGTTCCCCAAAGTGTGGTCTGCAGACTGACAGTATCAGGAGCTTATTAGAAGTGCACATTCTCAGGCCACTACCCAACAGCTCCCACCCCCACCCCCAGTCTCAAACTCCAAGGGGAAGCCTTGCAATCTGTGCTTTTAGAAGGTCTCCTTTTGGGAAACCCTCCTTCACTGTTGGTGGGAATACAGACTGGTACAACCACTGTGGAAATCAGTATAGAAGTTCTTCAGAAAACTAAATATAGAATGATCATATGATCTAGCAATCCCACTCCTGGGCATGTATCTGGACAACACTATAATTTAGAAAGATACAGGGACCCCTGTGTTCATAGCAGTACTATTCACAATAGCCAAGACACAGAAGCAACCTCAATGTCCATCAACAGCTGAATGGATTAAGAAGATGTGATACATACGTACAATGGAATACTACTCAACCATGAAAAAGAACAAAATAATGCCATGTGCGGCAACATAAACTAGAGATGATCATACTGAGTGAAGTCAGTCAGAAAGAGACAAATTCTATATGATACCACTTACATGTGGAATCTGAAATATGGCACAAATGAACCTATCTATGAAACAGAAACAAACTCACAGAGAGAACAGACTTGTGGTTACCAAGGGGGCAGAGGGAGGGAGTGGGATGGACTGGGAGTTTGGGATTAGTAGAGGCAAATTATTACATTTAGAATGGATAAGCAATGAGGTCCTACTGTACAGCACAAGAACTATACCCAGATTCTCGGGATAGACCATGATGGAAGATAATATAAGGATGTGAATATATGTATAAGAGTGACCAGGTCGCTTTTCTGTGCAGCAGAAATTAGCACAACATTGTAAATTAACTATAATAAAAATTTAAAAGAAGCTCTCCTGATTCCATTGCTTGCTAGATCCTTAGAGAATATAAGACTTACAGATAAAAACCACTAGGCAAGAAAACTTACACCAAATTAAAATCTGTAGTATAAGAAATTTCATTGGATGAATGACCTCTACTACTACAATTTTTCTGTGTGTGTGTGTGTGTGTGTGTGTGTGTGTGTGTGTGTGTGTGTGTGTGTGTGTGTGTCTTTCTTTTTAGGGCCATACTGTGGCATATGGAAGTTCCTAGGCTAGGGGTCGAATCAGATCTGTAGCTGCCGGCCGACGCCACAGCTGGACACACAGGCTGGATCACAGCAAAGCCAGATCTGAGCCACATTTGCCACCTACAGCTCGCGGCAACAGGGGATCCTTTAAACCACTACTGATCAAGGCCAGGGATCGAACCCACATCCTCATGGGTACTAGTCCTATTCTTTTGTTCTGTTTTGTTTTGCATTTTAGGGCTGCGCCTGTGGTATATGAAAGTTCCCAGGCTTGAGCTTGAATCAGAGCTACAGCTGCCGGCCTACATCACAGCCATAGCAACTCAAGATCCAAGCCGCATCTTCGACCTACACCACAGCTCACGGCAGTGCCAGTTCCTTAACCCACTGAGTGAGGCCAGGGACAGAACCCACATCCTCATGGATCCCAGTCGGGTTCTTTAACTGCTGAACCACCAAGGGAACTCCCGATTAATCATATTCTCAACCCACTGAGTCGCAATACGAACTCTGCTACTACTGCAACTCTAACTTTCAGAGTCTCTAAAATTTCTGTTCCCATCTTAAAGTGAATGGCAACGCAACGTGCTTCATCTTCAAGACCACCTGCAGATGAGACAGAGAAGGAATGGTTTGTTTTTCTCACCTAATCAGGCCACACAGATTCACAGAGCTGTCTCAGGCTGCTGGAATTCCCACGTCCACTCAATCCTCAATCAATAAGTGTTATAAATATACTAGAAATGTGTCCCCCTACGCAGGCTCATAACTGTGTTATGCAACGCACACCTATACGTTATCTGCCTGTATGGGACCTAGGTGGGGAGCTAGGCTTATCCTAACGGGGCTGTTCAGAATATGTGGAATGATGATAAATACTCTGGGAATATGGAGAAGATAATAATTGATTTGGGCTGCTCGGAGCATATGGCCCCAAGAAATGGGAATTGAGCTGGGCTTAAAAACAATGGACTATGCACTGCAGGCAAAGAGGATGACATGATAGATGGAGGAAAGCTGATTTATCAATAAAAAATCTAATTATTTGGGGTTTTTAATGAATGGTGCACCTAGCTGAATTTGACCTATTGACTAAAGCCATTTATTCAGGATGCCTGGTCAACAGCTATTCCCGAGATCAGGCCAGCAGTTACTCTGTTCTTACCAAGGGGACCAACTTGAATAGTGTCATACAGAGTGGTCAGGAACGATCCTGAAGCTTACAGCGGGACCAGAGACCTACATTAGACTTGTGCGCATGTGCATGCGTGTGTGTGTGTGGGGTGGGGGTGGGGGGAGGGAATTACATCCCCAGAGGTTGGGGGTGGGGGCCGCTGTACAGAGGTCACCCTTGCAGACCTTTCTCCCAGCTTCAAGTCCCCTTTCTCGAAGCTGGCACGGAACGAAACTGTGCAGATTAGATTCTGAAAGTTTCATAAACATAAGCAGCTCATCAGCATACACTGAACCATCTGGAAACTGTCCAGACAAAGAAAGGCACTGTAAAATCTCGAGGGAAGCTGACATCACAATACAAACGATGGTGATGCTGAGCCTCACAGCCACAAATCTCTCCTACAAGGGCAAGTTCAGGGCTGCGAAGGCTTAGATTTTCTTGCAAAAAAAAAAAAAAAAAAAAAAAAAGAACAGAAATTGTACCCCCCCCCCAAAAAAAAACCCTATTCAGTGTTCCAAGGCTGTTGAGTCTTTCCAGGGGAACCAGCGGAATCTTCAAGAAGGCTGCCTGCTGGCTACTGGGAGACTTTCTGGAGCTGCTGAGAGAGGTGATGGGCTGAGACCTCCCTGGCTCAGACACCTGCACAGCTAAGAACTGCAGCCATTCTTCAGGAGAATCCCTCTGCCCTTCTAGACAGGATAAACAACAGGAAAGCCTCTTCCTTCAGGGCAGCATCTTTTCTCCCCAGCTCAGTGTTTGCTCTGGCTGAATTGGGAAGATGAGGAGGGGTTCATACCACAGTGTGGCTTGCAGAAGCTCTGATATTTTGTGAGATCCCAAGATAGGTTTAGAGCCACAAGCGGGAGGCCTGCCACCTTCCTGGAGGGGTGACTGCCATGCCCAGTTCCAAGAGGCCACAAACAGGATGTCTGGTACATACCCAGCAGTATGGCTGGTTGTCCCTCTTGGGGGCGGGGTGGGCAGGCCGGGAGGGAGGGAGACTGCCCTTGGCAGTGAACTCACGGAGGAAGGGGCGATTCTGATTCCCACCCCTCAGGCCCCAGATGGAGCAGGGAGGGATGGAGAGGGGCGCCTCCACCAGGGCAGGAAAGATTTGTGAGGCTGAAAGATTAGAATATACTTCACTTGCTCGTGGGTAGGCTGACGTTGACCCTGTAGTTACCTCCAGGAAGCTCACCAGTATTGCATCTGCTATTTAACCTCCGAGGTTTTTGCTTTGAATTCCAAGAATAAACTTCTTTGCAGACAAACTTTTCATTATGTGGGCATGTCCGTGCCCCTTAAAACAGACTTGCGGTGAAGGCAGTTTCGCTACTGGAGGTGGCAGGGACAAGTGTGCCCTTCTGCCTGCCGGGGCGGATTGACAGGCGCTGGTGGGCAGCAGGAAGTGATGACACTCAGTGACGTTCTTACCATCCCAGCCTTTTCCGGCCCCCTCCCTGCTTTTTTTCTTTCCACCTACATTTCTTCCTTGTCATCTTCCTACACGCTTCCTCTGAGAGATGCCACAGTCTGGTGAGTTCTGTGGCGCTGGGATGGATGAAGCCTGGAGCTGAGCCGTGGCTGGAGAACCCCCAGGGGACCCAGAGAGTATTGGGCGGAGGGTCCTTGAGCAAGATCAGTGTCACAGACGCTGGGCTGATCAGCGCTGGCCCCAGACCTGGCTGGCATCTTTCATGCCTCTCTCCTTGCTGGTCTCTGTGGCGAGCAGAAATTAGGAGTGTGGAAATCACTGTTTAATATTCTAAACACAATAACCACAGCAAATGTCTAGGAAGCCCCATGGCTCCTGGGAAACCCAGAGAGCTAATAAGAGAGGAAGTTTGTCGCCTGGTGAATCCTTGCCCCCGCTGTTTTCAGGTGACCAATCCTGGTGAAACACCAGCAGGAAGCGAGGATGCTGCATGAAGGTGGCACCCACTGTCTTCCAGAGGCACCAGAACAAATTGCTTCCATCCACCTTTTGGGACCCTGGATTTAACAAATGCTCCTCAACATTCTTCCTGTTTGACTCTGAGCAGCATTTGAGGCAGTGCTAAGCGGTGTCTCCTGGGAGGCAGGGATTCTGCGACTGGGCCCTGTGGGTTTATTAGACTTTACACTGGCAATGTCTGCACTCAATTCACAGCTCTTTTGTATGTTTTGTATCTGTATGCATCTCTTCCTCTTTTTTTCTTTTTTTGGATGCCCCATGGTAGGTACATGGAGTTCCCAGGCCAAGGATAGGGTCTGAGCCACAGTTGCAATCTACGCCACTGCTGTGGCAATGCTGGATCCTTTAATCCACTCCGCCAGGCCAGGGATGGAACCTGTGTCCTGGTGCTGCAGAGGCAACGCCATTCCCATTGCGCCACAGCTGGAACTCCTATACGCATCTTTTGCTGATGACTGGTTTGGTGTTTCCGTATTTCTTCCTGGCCACATTAGAAATAATGCTAAAAAGCTCCTTTTCTGCTTGGGGTTAGAACTCATTCCATCCTTCTCCTTGAGCACCTGTCTCCATCTCATGGATTCTCTTCAGAAGGTGGACAAGCCTTGTTTGGGGAGGGGTGGCCTTGGTCTGGAATCCACACAGAGACCAGGCTCAGCAATCCCCAGACCACCAGGAACACAGACCTGTAGTTCACAGCACAAACCCCTGATAACACGTCTCAGTATCGTTCTTCTAGATCACTTGTGAACGACAGTTTGCCTTTCTCTTCAGAAGGCAGATATTCTTGGGAGCTACTTTCCTTACCTGTTGAAGAATTCTGTATCCTCTTTATGTGGCAACATCCAGACTTTATTACGGGTTGTTTATTTCATCACTTATCATATAGAGGCTGAGCTTTCATCTCATTTTTTTTTTTTTTTTTGGTCTTTTTAGAGCGACAGTGGTGGCATATGGAAGTTCCCAGGCTAGGGGTCGAATCAGAGCTACAGTCGCCACCCTACGCCACAGCCACAACCACACAAGATCCAAGCCACACCTGTGACCTACACTGCAGCTCATGGCAACGCTGGATCCGCAACCCACCGAGCGAGGCCAGGGATCGAACCCGGATCCTTATGGATACCAGTCAGGTTTACTACAGCTGAGCCATAGGGGAACGCCTCATCTTTTTAAAGAATCCGTGGATCTCCCTCTTGCCCTAAATTCCAATCCAGTGGAAAAGCCTCCTCACTTAAAAAGTGCTTCAATGGGAGAGGAATAACTAACACACTGTTAAAGAATATTCATTGCACACCATCCATGACAGCAAAGGCAAATAATATTTTAAAGTCCCACAGCAGGGACTGATTAAATAAACTACCGCACATCTGTGGCATGAAGTATTAGGCAGTCATTAAAAGCCGTATTAAGAAAACATTTAAACATGGGGAAATGCTCATGATTTATAATGAAAAAGAAATGTAGGCTGTAATATTGCCCATATGATATGCTGTAAGTCTGGTAAAAACGGATATACGTGCACGCAGACAAAGCTGAAGGAAGCTCAAAGAAGTGTCAATGCTAATTTCCCGAGTGAAAAGACAGCAGAGGGTTATTTTTTTTCTTTCTATTTTCCTACACTTTCCAAATTTTCCACCCAAAGAAAATGGCTCTTTTGGGCTAGGGGATTTGTGTATGTTGGCTCGATCGAAGGTACCAAGTCTTCTGTTCTAAACAACTGCTTTTGCTTCTCCGTCACATAGGATCATCCTTAGCCTTTGAGGGGAAGTATCTAAGTCTCCAACACGGGAAACTCTGGTTTCAGATCTTGGGTTTAGCTATCTATGTATAGTTTGTGTCAGATCATTTCGGTCAGCCCTGAAATGCATGTCTCCTTTGGCTGCTTTTCTCTAACCTAATTTGGGGGAAGAATGTCTTTTCCCCTCCCTAAACCCAACCTGCCAGCCTTGTTAAACATGCGCTAATCCTGTTACCTGCTCCAAGTCCTCTGATGGCCAAGCAGGTCCTACCAGCCCCTGTCTAGACAAAAAGGACCCACCGTAGCCCCAGCTCCAGTGGTGACAACACACAGTCGGCTGGCAGTGAGGTGCTTGGTAAGGAAACGTCTTGTGACTGTTGACTGGAGACGAGAGCAGTGACCTTGAGGCCAGCTTTGGTCTATTATTTTGACAGCAAGTCCCTCTCTAGTTCTTCCTCGGAGCTCTGCATGCGCTGGGAAGTGGGTGTATGGACAGGGTCTCCTCCGGTTACCAATTCCTTCCAAGGGGGCTGGGTTGGGATGTGCATTCTGGATTTCACAGCAAATGGCGCGTCACATGGCTAATTCACAGCAAAAACCATGGTAAACTAGCTGGAAGAAGGCAGCTGTGTTGGGGCAGGAGGGTGGAGTGGGGGAAGGAAAGGAAGCCTCAGGAGGAGAAAAGCAGACTAATGGAAGCTGGAAGGGGCAGCAAAGGCCACATTCTGGGTGTGGGCACTGAATAGGTGAACAGAGCTGTATACGACGGGATAAAGCAAGTATCGGACCATGAAAAGTCTACCTTCTTGATTTCATTCCTCTACAGAGCTTAGGTGACTCCAGGCATCAACAGATGTGGGTCCACGGACCCTGAGAGAAGGCAAGATGGCTAGTGATGTTCCAGCCGTGCTTTGGAGGGGTCTCAGAGCCCCTCTATACCTACGCACGGTACCCCAGTCCCACCAGACCCTCCCCCCCCACAATGGGCCCAATCCTTCCACCAAGGGTCCTGTCTCCAGCGAGTGGATGGAAACACGTGACCTCCGGTGCTGGTGACCTGAAGGCGGGGAGAGCGTCGTGAGGGACGCACCAGAGGACAGGCAAGGTTTGCGAGGAAGGGCGGGGCACGAAGATGGCGTCAGCTCCGTGTGGAGCAGGAACCGGGTCCCTGCTGGCCACCCAGGGATCTCCGGGACCCAGCACAGCACACGGACGTCTGGAGCGACCGTCATACGCAACACGCCCTGACTGTCGACACGGCTGGGCCGCACGCACGACCACCTCCGAGGTGGGTGCCAGCGCGGCCTACGTTTTCGAAGGAAACAAAATGGCGCCGTGGGTGCGCGGCGGGGCGCGGGGTCTCCCAGGCAGCAACCAGCAACTTCCGGTGCGGTTCTTCCGTCTCTCTCTCACCTTCAGACCTCAGTGTGTCTACTCTCTCCCCTCCGGACCCCGCCATATGCGTCACCAGGACCCGGGTTAACAATGGCCTCCTACCTTGAAGAGCCTTCCTCCCACAGCATCTCGTCTGGACACCCCTAGCGTCTCTACGCGGACAGATTGAAAGACATCAGAGGCAACATGCAAAACTGGGACGTCTTCTCTCTTTTGTGTTTTTGTTTTATTGTTGGGTGGGAAAGGTGTTCCTTTGGACGGCGGCAACCTTCAATCTCACAAATGAAGCCTCTTTACAGATGGCAAATGATTGCTCTAACCTCAGTGTGTGAGCACGAATTATGCAAAAAGAGGAGAGGCGTGGGGGTGGGTGGGTAGCAGCTTTCCTGCAGCAGGAACAAAGAGGGAGGAGAGCAAATTCATGGAAAACCTGAGACCAAACTGCTCTCTACGCTGCCAGCTTTAGAAGCCACTTTCTTTGATTCCTCCTTCTTCTTCCTACACTTCTCACATCCTCTCTGGGCCCTTCGAATTTCTCACCAAATGTAACCCATGTAAGGATCAGAGGCAGTGGAGGATACCTCTGGGAGGGTCATCAAAAAAGATACAAAGTGAGGACAGGTATTAAATCAATGAAATTCAATAAATTAAAAATCATTAAATTGTAAATTAAATCTAAAAAGTCTTTTTTTTTTTCCTGCACATGCAGCATTTGGAAGGTCCCAGGCTAGGGGTCAAATCAGGAGCTGCAGCTGCTGGCCTGCACCAGAGCCACAGCCACGCCAGGTCTGAGGTGCATCTGCAACCTACACCACCGCTCATGGCAACACTGGATCCTTAATCCACTGAGTGAGGCCAGGGATGGAACCCACATCCTCATGAATATTGGTCAGGTTCGTTACTGATGAGCCACCACAGGAACCCCTAAAAAGCCACTTTTGTTTAAGATTTTGATAGCTATTATATGTAATGACCAGGGACCAGGTGAGTTATTCAGCAGTCTTAGGGATTAAGAAAGAACTCAGATGCAGTTCCTATGTGGCACAGCAGGTTAAGGATCTGGTGTCGCTACGGTTGTTGTATAGGCTACAACTGTGGTGCCAGTTCCATCCCTGCCTGGGAAATTCCACACGCCAAAAGTGAGGAGGAGAGAAGGAAGGAAGGAAGGAAGGAAGAAAGAAGCTCAGAGACAAAGATCAGATAAAAATAATCATAGTTTTGCTTTTTAGGAAAGTGGGTCCGGAATCACTTCAGTCTCAAAAGGATCTGTGAGAAGGCTAGTTTTAAACTTGGGTACCCTTGAATCTGGGAGCAACTCTCATCCCACAAGCTCTGCTCTTGAGACTAAATAGGCAAAAGACTTAGTAAACTGCAAGACTCAACACATCCCCGAGTGGATTTCAAGACGATGAATGGATAGGATGCACGTGCCTCTCCCACGCTGGCCTTCTGGATGACAAACAATCCTGTAAGTTTGAAGCTTCCTGCCAGACTTTGTGACACAGCTATTTATATATGGAGTCCCCCAGAAACAAAGAGAAGCGATGCAGACCAAGATTTATGGACGTGTTAATTACAGCATTATTTATAATATTGAAAAAATGGGAAGTTAAATGCCTAACGCATAGGTACGTGGTCCAATTACTTCATATCTACATTATACGGCATTAAGAAGCATGTCTTTGAGGAGCATTTGCTGATGAGAAAAATACTCGTGGGGCAATGAGAAATCAAAAAGGTACAAAATGGGGAGTTCTCGTCACAGCTCATTGGTAACAAATCCAACCAGCATCCATGAGGATGCAGGTTCGATCCTGGGCCTCATTCAGTGGGTTAAGGATCCGGTTGTTGCCAGGAGCAGTGGTGTAGGTTGTAGCTGTAGCTGTGACTCAAACCCGAGCCTGGGAACTTCCATATGCTGTGAGTGTGGCCCTAAAAAAAAGACCAAAAAAAAAAAAAAAAGTACAAAATGCAAGACAGTATGATCCTATTTATTCACTTAGTTCTGGGTTTTTCCTCTCTGTTCATATACATGCACAAGACTGGAAAGAACTACAGTAAAATATTGATTGCGGTCCTGTGAGATGTGATATTAACTTAGTTTTCTGTATTTCCATATGCTTTTCTGTAATTTTCCAGTTTCATGCAAAGCTTTTCCTTTTCTAATAATATATTTAGTTTCAAGAAAGCAATGGTTACTTCTCACAAGAATACTCAGCCAAGCCAGCGCCAGTGCACTGTATAATTATTATTAATAAATGATAATGTACAAAATTCCTGTCCCTGCCTGTGAATACTACGGTAAAAAAAAATAATCTATATGCTCAGTCAATGACTTCTGGGCCAGAAGCTTTAAACCACATGATCTGCATTAAAATTCATCCTTGTCAAAATACGGTCTGCTGTATCAAATAGTGTGACATTGATGCATGAAGAGGGAACTCATACGGGCGGAGGATATACTCTGGGCCAGGTGCTTATGCAGAGGGTTTCACTTAGGACACTTCCGGATGAGGAAGGTGAAGTTCAGAAATGTCACGTTGTTTGCTCTGGTCATGTGGCTACTCCTGGATTCAAACCCTT
The DNA here is from genome assembly GCF_054392235.1 of Sus scrofa. NCBI lineage: Eukaryota > Metazoa > Chordata > Mammalia > Artiodactyla > Suidae > Sus > Sus scrofa. The sequence continues at coordinate 24,289,989 of NC_139393.1, read as the reverse complement.
TCATTCTGGCTTGAAAGAGTTCTGACCATCACAGGCCTGGTGAAAACTCCAGACATGTAGTCTTCATTTCAGATATTCTATTGCATTCTGTCCTATTCTATTCTGTCCTATTCTGTCCTGTCCTGTCCTGTCCCATCCTATCCTATCCTACTCTACTCTATTCTATTGTCTTTTAGGCCCTCACCCAAGGCATATGGAGGTTCCCAGGCTATGGGCTGAATCGGAGCTGTAGCTTCCGGCCCTACACCACAGCCCTAGCAACATGAGACCCGAGCCAAATCTGTGACCTCCACCACAGCTCACGGCAACACCGGATCCTTAACCCACTGAGTGAGGCCCAGGGATCGAACCTGCAACCTCATGGATACTCAGATTTGTTTCCGCTGAGCCACAGTGGGAACTCCTCAGATATTTTAAAATATCTTAAGATATTCTGCTAGCGCTCCTAATGTGTGGCCAAAAGAACTGCTTTTTGTTTCTTTTCTTTCCTGCAACTTAGTGGAGGTGCTGGGGAAACAGCCCAAAGGAGACAACGTTACAGACAGAAAAGAGAAAGATGAGTGAATAATCCACCTACTGGGGAATCCTGGAAAAAATAGGTCATTTGGGGGAGTCTTCTTAAGGTGCAGCGGGTTAAGGATCCCAAGTTGTCACTGCAGCGGCTCAGGTCGCTGCTGTGGCAATGGTTCAATCTCTGACCTGGGAAACGTGTACGTGCCGTGGGTGCAGCCAAAAAAAAAAAAAAAAAAAGAAAGAAAAAGAAAAACAGAACGAAAACAAAAAACTAGGCAATTTTTAGGGCTCCAAAAACTAGCCTCACCCTCTGCTCAGTGAGAGAGGAGGTGCCAGCGGAAACGGGAAAGTGCTACCAGGTTCCATGGGCCCAGGAATTGCTCTCTGCCCCTCTCCCCACTCTCTACCCCCCGCTGCAGGCAAGACGCTGCTTTTCCCTTCTACTTGGCCAGACTGACCCCATCTCTCAAAGGTCTTTGTTGTGGATTCCAGAGAGATATTTTTAGTTAGTTTTATGGCTGTGCCCACATGTGGAAGTTCCCGGGCCAGGGATGGCATCCAAGCCACAGCTGCAACCAATGCCAAATCCTTTAGCCCACTGCTCCAGGCTGGGGATCGAACCCTCGCCTCCGCAGCAACCTCAGCTGCTGCAGTAGGATTCTTAACCCACTGCGCCGCGGCAGGCATTCCCACAGATGTTGGGAATAATGTTTAATTTTTAAACGTTAAACACTCTCCTCTAGAAAGGACAACAGACCTTAAAGATGATTTCTTGGTTCCCCTTTTTCCATTTAATAAGAAATGCCTTTTGACATTTCTCGTGAAAGAATCTACAGACGAAGTATGGAGACAGGCCTGTGTTTCCACGCATCATCTCATTTAATTCAATCAGCAGATGAGTTTGAACCTCACAACTACAAAGTGCTTGCTCGTCACACGTATCTCATTTGTTTCTCACAACAAAACTTAAGGATGGAAAGGCAGGTGCTACTCCCCCCATTTCACAGATGAGCAGCCTGAGGCATCCTGCCACTAGGTCTGGCTTACTGGATTAGACAGCTGCTTCCTTGGAAGGCACAGAGGGACTGACTCAGGGAGAGGCATCAGAAAGTCTCAAAACATGGCAGCAATGTGTCCTTGGAACATCGGATCCCAGAAAGGGGTTTTGGGGCCAGGATGGGGTAATGAAATACTGGAGTACAAAGATACGTTATTAAGGCCACACTGTTGCCTATGGAGGGCTCTGTGTGAATTGCTTCCTTCCCTAGCTTTCTACTTCCTCAGTCCTACCCATTCTCTTATTTTTTAATTATTTTCTATTGTCACGTGCTCTTTTCTTCCTGCGTTTTATGGAAGGACAGTTAATTTACAAGGCTGTGATACTTTCTGCTGTGCAACGAAACGACTCAGCCATACACAGATACACATCCATTCTCTCTCAGATTCTTTTCCCACATAGGTTTTCCCAGAGTACCGGGGAGAGTTCTCTGTGCTTGCCAGCAGGTCCTAGCCATTCTTCAAAGCTCAACCCCGATGCCACATATCCAGAAGCCACTGTTGATTATCCAGCACAAAGAAACCATAACAACACCTGAAAGTTTCTATGTGCCTTAGCTCCTTACATCCTAATCAGCTTTTGACGTAGGCTTTGTAGTCTGCTTTACAAATGAGGAAAATGAAGCTCAGAGCCCTTCAGTAACTCATCAAGCAGACCGAGCTAAGAAGGAGCAAGTCCGGATTTTGAACTAAACCCCATCACAGCCTCCTCATCCTCCTGTACGCTTTTATCACACCTTGTACATTGACTGACCCTGGGTTCCGTCGTTCACCAGCCTTCTGCGATAAGTTCTTTGAGGGCAGACAGCAAGCCTTGTATTTCTTTGTAACCACCCTCATCCCGCACGGGGCAGAGCTCCGTGCAGACAGCAGGTTCTCAAGAAGCATCAGATGTTAAGTAGCTTTGTGGTCGGCACAGCAGTTATGAAAAGGTACTCTGGTACTCTGAATGTCAAGCTCTCTGCTGCATATAATTAAGACAGGAGTCAACATGAAATGTATCATTTCTCCCAGCTCTAGCTTAATCAGGCATTCAGGGCCATGTCTGATTCTGCATCATGTGAGAAGAACTGCTTAGTAAGCATTTTCTGTGAGGAGCATTGTCACATGCATACAGATGTGAGAGAGATTTTTTTTTTGTCTTTTTGCCTTTTCTAGGGCGCACCTGTGGCATGTGGAGGTTCCCGGGGCTAGGGATCTAATTGAAGCTGTAGCTGCCAAGCCTACACCAGAGCCACAGCCACGCAGGATCCGAGCCGAGTCTGCAACCTACACCACAGCTCATGGCAGCACCAGATCCTTAACCCACTGAGCGAGGCCAGGGATCAAACCCGCAACCTCATGGTTCCTAGTCGGATTCGTTAACCACTGAGCCATGACGGGAACTCCCAGGGAGAGATTTTTTTAAAAAGGCAAAAACAAAACCATCAGAATTACGAGGAACAGTGATCTCTGTTTCACCCGAGATGAAAACCTCCACAGCAAATAGAACACGTGACTAAGTATCAGACAATTCAAGGAACACCAAGAGGGAAGCAAGGTGTCAAGTGGGATTTGGGACCATGAGACTCTATCAAGAGGCCCCATGCACCATGCTACTGTTCTGGGTCAGAAACAGCGGCGGTCCAAGTTCAAGGGCTTTGCTGGAAACCCTCTTCAGCATAGTAACCATTTCCCTACTATCTTCATTGACAGGCAAACTTAACAAATACATATGCAATCTACAACTCATTAACCTGTTGGGTCTCGTTTCATTCCCCCCCCCACACACACACATCATTAGTTTATAGCTTTGAAATTATAAAGGGCTCAGACAAATTCATTGAGATTATAATTTTGGGGGTGATCTTTTTAGGGCCACCCCTGCAGTAGACAGAAATCCCAGGCTAGGGGTCAAATCGGAGCTGCAGTTGCCACCCTACACCACAGCCACAGCCATGCAGGATCCAAGCCACGTCTGCCACCTACATCACAGCTCATAGCAACGCCTGATCCTTAACCCACTGAGTAATGCCAGGGATTGAACCTGCAACCTCATGGATACTAGCTGGGTTCCTTACTGCTGGGCCACAATGGGAACTCCGAAATTAGAATTTTCATATAAAGATGAGCTCAAGTATTTCCATGTTGGCATCTGGTAACCTAAGATAATGATCCCACCATACTTTATAGCCAAACCATGCATAGTAATTTTATTTATTTAGTTTTCTTTTTTTGCTTTTTAGTACTGCACCTACAGCATATGGCGGTTCCCAGGCTAGGGGTTGAATTGGGATCCGAGCTGCATCTGCTCATGGCAATACCAATCCTTAACCCACTGAGTGAGGCCAGGGATCGCACCCGCAATCTCATGGTTCCCAGTCGGATTCATTTTCTCTGCGCCACAACGGGAACTCTGACACATAGTAATTTTAATAAGCCACCAAGAGACAGGGCTTCTGATTCCCTTGAGTAATAAAGTGCCACATTCTCGTGGGCATTCAACCAACACTGAGAAACAAGAGGAAACCCCAGATGCGTGGTACCTACGTTTGTGTCCTCATGACTGTGGCCATTGGTCTCCACCAACTCCTTGGTACCCTTCAGCTGCAGATGTGAAGAAAAAAACAAAACCCCAAATGAATAAACAAGCATATCTATTAAGCACATATCATCCTGCTAACCTTGATTTATCTGACGGTGCACTTGATAAAACTTCCAACAAGAAAAAAACAGATGGGGCCCATAATTCTAACAAGTCTTAGAAATCAGTTCGAGACCAATATTTTATGGGACTTGAGGGCTGGCAAGAAATAAATGGGCCTTGGTCATTATTTTTAAATAATAAGATTAGAAAGCAGTTCCGTAGGCATAAAATGTATAAAATTGGTTCTTAAGAATAATAAATGATTTCATTTTCTCGTTGTATTGCTATTAATTTAAACCCTGCAGTGTTTGCAAGTTGCCACGGGCTAAATGATGTTACGTTAACGATGATTCGTGAATGAGGTGTTTTCGCCTGCTTTCAACATGCCACAGTGCTACTGGACGGGGCCTCCTTGGGAAACTATGCGAACGACTGGCGTGGTTTCTGGAGGCCTCGAAGAAGACGATTTGCTTCTTTGGGGAAAGGAAGAATCGGGAACCCATCTCCCTGGTCACCAAAGCAGTAGAAGAAAAGCTGTTTCTCGAATGAGATTTTTTTTAACAGGGCACATTTGAAAATGCCTCTCTTTCCCTCTTCTCTCGCAGAGGGCTTTGGAGGAATCAGTTAGCGGGAGATTTTTCTGGAAACCTTTTATTGGCATTTTATGCTAGCATGACTCAAAGCCGACCCATGGAAACGGAGAACAGGGGCAAGGGGGAGCAGGCCTTGAAGCTGGTGGCAGTATAATAATAAGTCTTCCTGGCTTATTATGTTTGGGAAGGCGCACCTTTTTTTTTTAATTAATGTGTTATTTTAAAAATTGTATTATTTATTTATTTATTTAAATAGAGTATAGTTAATTTACAATGTTGTGCCAAGTGCTGTACAGCATAGTCACCCAGTCACACATACATATGGTTCTTTTTCTTTTTTCTTTTTTTTCTTTTTTTGGTCTTTTTGCCTTTTCTAGGGCTGCTCCTGTGGCATATGGAGGTTCCCAGGCTAGGGGCTGAATTGGAGCTGTAGCCACCGGCCTACGCCAGGGCCACAGCCACTCCAGATCCAAGCCATGTCTGCGACCTACACCACAGCTCATGGCAATGGTGGATCCTCAACCCACTGAGCGAGGCCAGGGATCGAACCCGAAATCTCAGTGTTCCTAGTTGGATTCGTTAACCACTGAGCCACGACGGGCACTCCCCATATGTTCTTTTTCTCATACCATCTTCCGTCATGGTCTATCCCAAGAGACTGGATAGAGTTCCCTGTGCTGTACAGTAGGACCTTAGTGCTTATCCATTCCAAATGCATCTACTGACCCCAAATGCCCCGCCCAGGGGGAGGGGGTATGGGGGGAGGAAAGCAGCATCTTCTACATCATCTTTTTTTTTTTTCCTGTCTTTTGTCTTTTTAGGGCCGCACCCGTGGCATATGGAGGTTCCCAGGCTAGGGGTCTAATTGGAGCTACAGCTGCCAGCCTACACCACAGCAACAGCAACTCAGGATCCGAGCCACATCTGTGACCCACACCACAGCTCGTGGAAACGCTGGATCCTTAACCCACTAAGCGAGGCCAGGGATCGAAACGTGCAACCTCATGGTTCCTGGTCAGATTCGTTAACCACTGAGCCATGACAGGAACTCCCTGCATCCTTTTTATGCCTAAAAGAAAGTATTCATGGAGGGATAGACATGCTTAAAGTTTCAAAGAAAATAAATGCACATATACCACTCATGGGTTTGATTCTTATGTTGGTTCTTTTGGGCTCTTTTGAAGTGTTAAAATGAAAGCTTCTTTGGCTTTTGGAAGGCAACCTCAAACTCTCGGCAAGAAAGCCATACACCCTCCAAGCCAAGAGAGGGGCTCTGCCCAAGACGTGGCGACAGGATGGAGCTGAGAAGGGGACAGCTGATGGTGGATCAGCGCAGCGGATCGGGGCTCCCTTCCGCCTCGTCCCATTTGAGGAAGCAACATTTTTCCCAATTTCTTCGGGGCTGCACCACTGATGTTTCCACACATAAGAGACAAGGAAGAGAGGGCAGTGTGACACACATGAGAAGAAAGAGGGCCCCACAGCGACAGGAGTACCACCTGCTATCAGAGGGACAAAGGGACTTAAAAATCCCTCTCTCTTGTCCTAGCTCAAGGTTCTTATCTTTTCTTTCTTCTCTTTCTTCCTTCTCTTCTTTCTTTCTTCTTTCTCTTCCTTCCCCTCTCTCCTCCCTCTCCTCCTCTCTCTCTTTCTTTCTTTACAGCAGGTGGAGGTCCCCAGGCCAGGAATCCTGAGTAACAGCAGTAACCAAAGCCACAGCTGTGACAGCACCAGCTCCTTAAGTGGATAAGCCGCCAGGGAACTCCGCAAGATTTTCTTATCATAATGTTCCTCATCATCTTCCCCTTCATCAGCCCTCCCTGCTCATCTGTGCTTCCTGGAGTCAAAAGGAAGCTTGGCTCAGGAGAAGGTTTTCTTTTTCAGTGGAAGGAATGGACGGTGCTATTAAAGCCAGTCCCACCTTCACACGTTTCCCAGGACCAACAGGCTGTCCATCTTCTTGCATTTAAGTAAATTCCATCATCAGAAAAAAAAAAAAAAAAAAAAAGAGTTCCCGTCATAGCACAGCGGACATGAATCCAACTGGGAAACATGAGGTTGCAGGTTCGATCCCTGGCCTCACTCAGTGGGTTAAGGATCTGGCGTGAACTGTAGTGTAGGTTGCAGATGCAGCTCAAATCCCATGTTGCTGTGGTTGTGGCGTAGGCCAACGGCTGCAGCTCCTATTGAACCCCTAGCCTGGGCACCTCCATATGCTGCAGGTGAGGCCCTAAAAAGAAAAAAAAAAATTTCCATCATTGGTCTCCATGTTATGCTCTCTGTGCATGTGTGTGTGTATGTGTGTATGTGTGTGTGTGTGTGTGTGTGTTGTGAGATCTCACTCCCCATCTACCTGCTCTCTTCTGCCAGATCCACACAGGTCCCCCCTCCCCTACCAGCAGAAGCTACAGGCTGGCCACTACTTTGCCCTCACTGGCCTCCCCCCGTTTTGTCCTGAGCTGCTGTTCTCCTCCAGCTGGAGGGCTGGACCTCTCGCCTGAGGATACGTGGGTTTGTATACAGGCTGCGGGTGCCAGTACCCCCTTTGCAAGGGAACTGAAAGGCTGGAGCCAGCATCTTCACAGGGTGTTGCTGGAATGAGCCTGCCTTCCCTGGGCTGGAGATGCGAATGAGGGTCTGCCTCCCGACCTGTTCCTCCTTTTCAGGATTTCCATCCAGTGGCAGTTGCTTTAAAGAGCAAAACTGGAAGTCCTCAGAGGAGGGTATATCTTTTCCTGTGTGTGTGTGTGTGTGTGTGTGTGTGTGTGTGTGTGTGTGTGTGTGTGTCTACATAATAACAAGACTTTAGGGCCAAATCATATCTCCAAAAAAAAAAAGCATCTATGAAGATGCAGGTGTAATTCCTATACTTGTTCAGTAGGTTAAAGGATCCGGTGCTGCCATGAGCTGTAGTGTAGGTTGCAGACGCGGCTCAGATCTGGCATGGCTGTGGCCCTGGTGTAGGCCGGCAGCTGTAGCTCTGATTCAGCCCCTAGTCTGGGAACTTCCAGATGCTGCAGGTGTGGCCCTACAAAGAAAAAAGAAAAAAAATCTCCACCTGTTTAATTCCTATCTATGCAGGTACAGAAGATGCATTCACATGTATACCTAGTCTACTCAAGTTCAAAGAGAGCCTTGGAAGGCAATGTTCATGGAGACAGAGGTGTTTTTATTTTTTGTCTTTTTGCCATTTCTTGGGCTGCTCCCGCAGCATATGGAGGTTCCCAGGCTAGGAGTTGAATCGGAGCTGTAGCCGCCAGCCTATGGCACAGCCACAGCAACTCGGGATCTGAGCCCCGTCTGCAACCTACGCCACAGCTCACGGCAACACCGGATCCTTAACCCACTGAGCGAGGCCAGGGATTGAACCTGCAACCTCACGGTTCCTAGTCGGATTCGTTAACCACTGAGCCACGATGGGAACTCCCAGAGATGTGTTTTTAAATGTATGTCTGTGTGTGGGTCGTGGCTTCAGAGGAATGGAAGGGACGGTCCATTGCCTGCTCTCATTTGCACCCATCACAGGGGCACTGGCTGAGGGGCTCTCAGGAAAACAGCCGCGTAGGTGACAATAGCTCTCAGCTGCCTCGAGTCTTCCTGGACTTTGGTCTTCTCGGTGTCTTTGCTTGAAAAAGAGCCATCCCATTAGTTCAGCAGATTTAAAAATGCTTCCTTCCCAGTAGTATCTCTTAGGTCTTTAAAGATTTTCGTTGTTCTGAGTCTTTTACTGTTCCCCGTTTTTCTTGCTTTCTTTGGTTTAATAAGTAATGGACAATGGAGCGCGATGCTTCACCAAAGCCTGGGTGTGCACACTGCTCTTTAAAAACCCAAGGCCCTAACAAGGAGACGGCCGTGCATTCTGCGAGACTTCGCGTGTATGTTTATGACTGGAGTTGGGACTTCAAATCAAAATAAAGGATTGGAGTCATTTAGAGCAAGAGAAATTCACCCTTCCTCATCCCAGTAAATCAAGGAGGCAGAGAGAGAAAACATAAAACAACACAGCTCAGAGCCCTGTCTCTTTGATCAGGAGCCAATCTGGACGAAATCAGCTCCGCTTTGCAAAACCTTTTAATAATGTAAAGGAAGAAAGCCTAGTGACTGCAGGCCTCCTCGATGCAGGTCACTGGGAATTGAGTCATCCTTTTTTTTTTTTTTTTTCAGTTCAGCCAAACTTATCCCAAATCGTACGAGCCAGCCTGCCCTTGAAGTTCCTGAATCCATCTTCATCATGTAAAGATAATGATTGGTTTCAGAAAGCATCTTCCTCCAGGGCTATAAAATCTTATCGACTACCCACCATTGCTGCTTTCTCCTCACACATCCCTTATCCTTTTAGGGGAAAGTAACGAAGAATATATTTGCTTGATTCCAAACCGCTAAAAAGTAAACATCTCTAGCAAAGGGACTGAGTCACAGCCAACTAGGGTCATACTCTTCCAGCTGCAGGGTTTTTTTTTTTTTTTAAATAGCGCTTTTGAAGGTATACATGCATGTTGTGCAAAGCGCTTTCTCCTATACCACGGTGGGTGAAAAATTTAAAGTAATTTCAACGTGATTGTCCTCAAAGGGTTGGGGTCCCTAAATGTGATTTTCTCCCCTCTTCCGTTTAGCATTCATTTTCTCGTGGGCAGCACGTGAAAGGCCAGAAACAGGAGATCATGTCAAGAGCTCGCTTGGCTTCTCCCGGGTAGACACGGGGCTTAGAGTTCACTCAGTTGTCGGGCGATCCATCTTTGCCTGCTCTAAGACAATACTTTCACATCCACCTGTCAATGTCAGGCCACACTTTAGTATCCGAGAAAGCCAGGATGCAACGATCAGATTTACAAACTTCGTATAAAAAGGTTTGTGGCTCACCCTGCTTAGATAAGTGGCCTGATGCACAGGGAAGATTTTTTTTTTTAATGTCGCTATGAATCAGTCCTTCCTATGCACATCTGCAGAAGGACTGTGGGCTATGCTAACCTCATTTTGCTCCTGATTAGACTTTAGAGGAAACGAGCTACTTGCCTTTTTTTTTTTTTCTTCTGCTTGCTTTTTAGGGCCACACATGTGGCACACGGAAGTTCCCAGGCTAGGGGTTGAATCGGAGCTGCAACTGCCGGCCACAGCCACAGCCACAGCCACTCCAGATCCGAGCCATGTCTGCGACCTGCACCACAGCTCACAGCAATACAGGATCCTTAACCCACTGAATGAGGTCAGGGATCGAACCTGCATCCTCATGGACACGAGTCGGACTCATTACCACTGAGCCACGATGGGAACTCCCTAGCTGCTTGCTTGGAAATGGATCTGCACGGATAATGTTTTAAAACTTTATCCACATGCATCTTTCTTTGGGAAGAAACTTTCACACACCACTGGGGGGCTTGGGTGGGTCTAAAGAGGTACCAGCTTGAGAACAGAGATACTGGAGATGAAATAAGAAATTCCGCGTGGCAAAACTGCAAGGAGGTTGAGAAAGTCTGGGCTAATCACAGCACAGGTTACCTTCAGTGGTGTCTGCGCATGTGTGGAGCACAGGGGAGGTGCGAGTCGGTGTCAGGGCAGGTGCACTCACTTACCTGTTCCTGGAGGACTTTGAGTAATGCTTGTGTGTGTGACTGCTCTTCCTTTGCTTGCTCCAGTTCTGACTTTTTGTTGTTTAACTCCTCCTGGATGGTCAGCAGTTGCTGTGAAATTAAGGGAGATTTAAGATAAGTAGGACTGAAGGCCCGTGGATATCCAAAACAGACCCCCCAAAACACGGAGGAAAAGATGTGCACACATCTTCAATCTGAATGCGGACTTCAGCTGACCTTTTTCCTAATGTGTCTTTCATCCCCGACTTGTGTAGGAAGTTGCAGTTAATGCTATAACATAGGCTGTTTGTGCTACCGATGCTACTGAAGGCACCTTTGTAGCCCCTTGAAATAAATGCCTATTAATAAATGCCTGTTCAAAATATGCAGAAGAGTGTTAAGAAACCAAAACATCTTGAAAGCTGAAGCAATTAAATAATAATCACACTCGCAGCAACACAGATGGAACTAGAGACTCTCATACCAAGTGAAGCAGGTCAGAAAGAGAAGGACAAATACCATATGATATCACTTATATCTGGAACCTAATACACGGCGCACATAAACCTTCCCACAGAACAGAAACTCATGGGCTTGGAGAACAGACTTATGGTTGCCAAGGGGGAGGGAGTGGGATGGATTGAGAATCTGGGGTTGATAGATGCAAACGATTGCCTGTGGAATGGATAAGCCATGAGATCCTGCTGTAGAGCCCTGGGAACTAGATCTAGTCACTTGTGATGGAGCCTGATGGAGGATAATTCGAGAAAAAGAATGTATATATGCATGTGTGACTGGGTCACCTTGCTATACAGTAGAAAATTGACAGAACACTGTAAATCAGCTGTAATGGAAGAAATAAAAATCAATTAAAAAATAAAAGCACTTAACCTAATTAAGCCACCTTGTCCGGGGTTACTTCATTTTGACTATGACCCTAAAGCCAGCTTCACTGCTAGCTCTGTACAGCTGCTTCACCAGGTGGCTGGGGCCACAAAAGATCCTTTTACTTTCTCTGTTATGACGGTGATGTTTTTGAAGATCAGCAGGACCGAAGCCCAAACTGCAATCAATATATCAGCCGAGAAAATTGCTGATATAAGCTGTCAAAACACTAAGCTATGGCCGTCGCTGCTATTCTGAAGCCAGGCCATGGAAGGGATTTCTGTGAACCTTGAGGGCTCCTTGTCCTCTCAGCCGTAACTCCTCTGGAGGCTTAGCCTGTCCGCCAGGAGGACGGGGCTGCTCGGCACTAATTCTTTGCAACATGGTTATAGGCTAATATATACACTGGCTGGAGAACACATCCAGGAGCTTCGAAACCGGCCCTGGAAACAGCTACGTGTACTCCAAGCTTCTGGATAACAAAGGGCTAGTTTGAAAAACAGATGTGCAATTCTTTTTTTGGTGTGTTTTTTGGTCGCCCCATGGGATACAGAGTTCCCCGGCCAGGGAATCAGATCCTAGCCACACTGCAACCGAAACCATGGCTGTGGCAATGCCAGATCCTGAACCCACTGTGCTGGGCCAGGGATCGAACCTGCATCCCAGTGCTCCCCTGATCCCACTGCACCAGAGTGGGAACGCCTAAGGGCATTTCTTCTGCCTCCACACGGACCAAGGGCTGCACTGATGATATGAAAATGTTTCTGTGTTCCTGATGGGAGGGTAGCTGTTTCCAGGCTGAGGTTGCTTCTTCGGGGCCTTAACAAGCTGGCCGCAGAGCTGCCAGGCTGGTTCTTACTGAATAAACACTGGCGTTGGATTCCTGATGCTTAAACCTCCCAACTGGAGGGATTAAGTGAAATCTTCAAAACCACTAGTTTGGGGGTATGGGGTGGGGCCGGAAGTGCTCAGGAAAACAGGCCACGCCTCTCCCCTGGGCTTGGCTCATCCTGCTCCCTCATCCGGCTCTAGAGAGAGATTTAAACACCTACTTTGGTCCCATAGCATAAACAGTGATTTGCCTGCAGTTTCCTAAACCCTCAGGGTCTCTTATGTCCCCACCTGCTCACATGAGAATCACAACCCAGGCAACACCCCACCCCCACCCCCGCCCAGGGCTCCCTTAACACTTTGAGTGATTTAATTGGACACCGAATGATTAAAGTGCAGAAACCAAGAGGCCACATTGTACTTTGGCACCGTGACATGTGACTAAAATGAGTTGCCAAACTGTGAGGAATGACCCTGTGCCTTGATTCTCCTTCGCAACCAGCCCCAGGACAGTCCCGAGGGGACCTGGTGCTCTGGCTTCAAGGATGCCAAGGACATTTTTATGACCTTGGACAATTTCCAACCCAACCCTTAAAGCTTGTTTAGTTAGTTATTTAGTCTTTGTAGGGCCACACCCGCGGCATATGGAGGTTCCCAGGCTAGGGGTGGAATCGGAGCTGTATAGCCTCAGGCCTACACCACAACTACAGCAACACCAGATCCAAGCCGCATCAGTGACCTACACCACAGCTCAGGGCAACGCTGGATCCTTAACCCACTGAGTGAGGCCAGGGATCGAACCTCAACCTCATGGCTCCTCGTCGGATTCATTAACCACTGAGCTGCGACGGGAACTCCCTGAATCTGCCATTTTATCCACACATTTACAACACTTCTTCATTCTATAAAAACACACTCACCCTCCCCTTGACCTCACTTCTCATCCTATCTCACTCTTCCTTGGACTCACACTTTTAAAATAAAACCTTGTCTCTCCCATCCCCACTTTCTTCTCAGATCTAGGCAACCACTTTCAATGGTTTCTGTCCTCTTTATTTGAATGTTTTCCCGAAATACATAGTTGTTTTGTGAGTATGCATTTGTATGGGAGTGATAGTGTCATGTTCCTTGTTTTACTATGTTTTTACTAAGCATTGTGTTTCTTTCTTTGTTTCTTTTCTTTTTTTTTTTTTGTCTTTTTGTCTTAGGGCTGCACCCATAGCATGTGGAAGTTCCCAGACTAGGGGTCCAATCGGAGCCACAGCTGCCAGCCTACACCACAGCCACAGCCACACCAGATCTGAGCCAAGTCTGCGACCTACACCACAGCTCAGGGCAATGCCGGATCCTTAACCCACTGAGCGAGGCCAGGAATTGAACCTGTGTCCTCATGGATGCTAGTCAGACTCATTTCCACTGAGCCACAACAGGAACTCCTGCATTGTGTTTCTAATGTGTATTTCTCTATCTCACTATTGCTTCTGATGGCTGCATAATATTTTGTGGAATATATATTTGGTGAATTATACCTATTCCACTTTCCTAGTGAAGTCCCGTCAGGTTTGCTCCAATCCCCCTCACCCTGTACACGGCTGCAGCGGAAGGTGCTTGTGCACATACCCTATGGACCTGTGGGAGACTCTGCCTGGTGTGTATCCGGCAGCAGAGCTGCTGGGGACAGGGCGTTGCCTGAGCTCACTGCCAAAGCCGCTTCACAGAGTGGCTGGAGCAGCCTACCCACCCACCAGTGCTACAGGGATTCCTGTGCCCACGCCCACATTAACGCTTGCATTATTCATCTTCCTAACATTTGGCAGTCTAATCACATCAAGATACTTCCTCTTTCCAAAATCACATACTTTTCTGACTCCCTCTGACTTGAAGCATCTCATTATGTTTGCCAGATATTGAGATATTTTTCTTTCCTCCCTTCCTTCCTCTCTCTCTCTCTTTCCTTCTTTCTTTCTGCCACTTGCAGCATGTGGAGTTCCCCAGCCAGGGATCAGATCTGAGACATAGGTGTGACCTATGCTGCAGCTATGGGAACACTGGATCCTTTACCTCACTGTGTTGGACTGGGGATCAAATCCAAGTCTTTGTGCTACAAAGATGCCACTGATCCCGTTGCACCACAGTGGGAACTCCTATTGAGGTTATTGACCCTTCTTAAAAGAACAGTACAGGAGTTCCCATCATGGCTCAGTGGTTAATGAATCTGACTAGCATCCACGAGGATGCAGATTCAATCCCTGGCCTTGCTCAGTGGGCTAACGATCTGGCATTGCTACTATGGTGTAGGTCACAGACTCGGGGCTCAGATCCCACGTTGCTGTGGCTCTGGCCTAGGCTGGCAGCTACAGCTTCAATTTGACCCCTAGCCTGGGAACCTCCATATGCCGCGGGAGCGGCCCCAAAAAGCAAAAAAAAAAAAAAAGCAAAAAAAAAAAAAAAAAAAGAAGTACAGATGCTAGACATGGAGAGCAGACTTATGGTTGCTGTGGTTGGGGGCAGGGATTGGAAGGACAGGGAGTCTGGGGTTAGTAGATGCAAATTATTACATTTAGAATGAATAAGCAATGACGTCCTACTGTATAGCACAGGGAAGTATGTCCTGTCTCTTGGGTGGAACGTGGTGGAAGATAGTATGAGAAAGAGAATGTACATATAGATATGACTGGGTCGCTACGGTGGACAGCAGAAATTGACACGACTCTGTAAATCACTGTAAAAAGGAATAGTTAAGGGTAGGGATTCTTAAATCTGGGGAATGTATCAAACATACTGATTCCCGGGCCCCACTGGCGACCAATTAATTCAAAATAGCTAGGGGAGGGTTCCCAGGCAGAGATACTTAAAAAAAAAAAAAAAATTCACAGATAATTCTCACGTGTAACTGAGAATGAACACCACTGTCTCCTGAAATGCGTACTTAACTCCCTACCTGTTACAACATAAACTCCATCCAGAGTCCCCTACTCAGACTGTTTTCACTCAAGTCACCAATGCTTTTATTATGATTATTATTATTTTTGCCTTTTGCTTGTGAGGGCCGCATGTACGCCATATGGAGGTTCCCAGGCTAGGGGTCAAATCAGAGCTGTAGCTGCCGGCCTACACCACAGCCACAGCCACCCCAGATCCGAGCCATGTCTGAGACCTACACCACAGCTCATGGCAACGCCGGACCCTTCACCCATGGATTGAGGCCAGGGATCAAACCCACGTCCTCATGATAGCAGTCTGGTTCGGTACCACTGAGTCACGACTCAGGATGCAGTTAGAAAAGCTGCATCTGTGCTGTATCTGTGACCTACCACAGCTCATGGCAACACTGGATCCTTGACCCACTGAGCAAGGCCAGGGATGGAACCCCAGTCCTCATGGATACTAGTTGGGTTCGTTACTGCTGAGCCACAACAGGAACTCCCGCCATTCAATTTTACGCTAACTTAAAGAATGCTTTCATGGAGTTCCTATCGTGGCTCACTGGAAACAAATCTGACTAGTATCCATAAGGATTCGGGTTTGATCCCTGGCCTCACTCAGTGAGTTAGGGATCTGGTGTTGCTGTGAGCTGTGGTGTGGGTCGCAGATGTGGCTGCGGTGTAGGCGAGCAGCTGCAGCTCCGATCCAACCCCTAGACTGGGAACTTCCATAAGCCACAGGTGCGGCCCTAAAAAGCAAAACAAAACAAACACAAACAAACAAACAAAATCTGTAATAATTTTTTTAAAAAGTCAAAAAGAATGCTTTCAGGCTTCCTACAATAGACAAGAGCCCCATCCTCCAGGTGGGTGGGAACCCTCGCCAGGACACATGGTTGGGCTCGGGGTGGCGGCTTGATTTCACCGCCCTCCTTTCATTCAGCCTGGTGCCCTTGTCCAGGGCAAAACCTACACAACTATACGCAGTGATTTGGGCTTCTTCCTCAGGAAAGACCTCCTCCCGTCACCCATGCAAAGTCAACTGTTCTAACTTCCAAGCTGCAAAAGTATTTTTATGATACATGTCACAGAGACCTTTCTAACTAGACTACATCCACCAACGGTAGGGTCAATAATTGAGTTACCTCTGACCCATAGTCAGGGCTGAATGAATGAACGCGTGAAGAGGCGAGTGAAGGCTTGCTCTGGTTTCCCCAAATCTATGAGATTAAGCCAAAAACAAACCCCAAAACCCATACACACAGAGATAAATATGAAAATAAGCACAAAAAAAAAAACCTACCTGAGGATCTATTAGTGGATAATTTATTGTTCAAGACATATGGGTAAAGGAAGCCTTCAGAGGAAAACAGCGGTTCCATTTAGGATATTTTGATTCAGTCCTCTGCAAGTTCCATACAGCCTCCTTAAGCGACAGGGGATTATTCTTAAAAGTCTACTGAAGTTCAATCAGTGAGTTTATAACTATACAATTTCTCTCCCATGGTCCACCAAAAAAATAAATAAGTAAATAAACCCAAAACCCAAAACAAATAAACCAAAACCACCACTAGAGGAAAACAAAATCAACACCCCTAGACTACTTCTTGCATTTCTTCAAATTATTTCTTTTGTTTATAAGACAGAAACTCACGAATCTAATGTTTATCTCTTCAAAACAGTAATGGTTCCAAAATGCTATTATTTGACCTGATAGCCTATAAAAGCAATGAGATAATCCACGACTAGATAATTTAAGTCAGGCTTTCCGGTCTTCTTTTTTTTTCCCACTTGAAATTTATGAGACTGTATAATACTCTTTCGAGTTTGGATTTTTAAGTACCAAAGTGCCTCAATTACAGAAGTTCACAGGCAGCTAGAACTTAATCAGAGGAGACGCTCGGTTCGATTGGCTGACTGCAGCATAATTTTAATTTAACATTGGAGAGTATGGCATTAAACAGATGCACTATTACATTTTTTGGTGGTTCCAATTGAGTGTGTTCCAATTAGACAATTATCCATATGCCCATCAAGTGCAAACACACTGGTGGACAGTAACAGGTAAATAAGTGCCGTACCTGACATATCTTGCTATTTCCAGGCCACCGATTTAACAGGAGCATTTGTAACCCTCTCTGGGGATGGAGACGTCAGCGGGGAAGGGGTCTTTCGCTCTGACAAATTCGAAGAGCATTACAAATGCTATGGGGAGCCCTGGAGTAAGTGAGGTCACGTTTCCCTGTTTACAGATGGGCGAATTAGAGGTGCACACAGGTTAAGTCATGGATCCAAGGCCACAGTGTTTGGGAAAGACCCACAGTTCGATTTTCCTGTGGCCGACGGTGGTTTCCGCCCTGGCAACCACACTGCCCTGTCAATGTGAAATGGACATCAGGATGTGCCAGGCTTAAAGCCCTCCCAGCAGGAGTTCCCGTAGTGGTGCAGTGGTTAACGAATCCAACTAGGAACCAGGAGGTTGCGAGTTCGATCCCTTGCCTTGTTCAGTGGGTTAAGGATCCAGCGTTGCCGTGACCTGTGGTGTAGGTTGCACATGTGGCTCGGATTCCTGCGTTGCTGTGGCTCTGGCGTAGGTCAGTGGCTACAGCTCTGATTCAACCCCTAGCCCAGGAACTTCCATATGCCGTGGGAGCAGCCCTAGAAAAGGCAAAAAGACAAAAAAAACAAAAACAAAAACAAAAACAAACCCTCCCAGCAACGACATCCACGAGGCTCCACCATTTCCCCTTAAGAGTGAGGTCACGAGACACATGCCTTTGTGTATTTTTCTGTGAGCACTGTGATGGATTTAACTTTCCTTTAAAAAATTGTAACCTTTTCCTTGTCTGGTCTCCTGAAATTGTATTTATTTTGTTTTTCTTTTTTAAAATTAGTTGATTTACATTTTTATGCCAATCTCTGCTTTACAGCAAAGTGATCCAGTCATACATATACATATATATACATATTCTTTTTCTAACATTATCTTCCATCATGATCTATCCCCAAGAGACTAGATATAGCTCTCTGTGCTGTACAGTAGGACCTCATTGCTTATCCATTCTTTTTTTTTTTTTTTTTTAGTCTTTTGTCTTTTTAGGGCCGCACCCGTGGCATATGGAGGTTCCCAGGCTAGGAGTCCAATCGGAGCCACAGCTGCCAGGCTATGCCACAGCCACAGTAATGTGGGATCCGAGCCGTGTCTGCAACCTACACCACAGCTCACAGCAACACCGGATCCTTAACCCACTGAGCAAGGCCAGGGATCGAACCCCCAACCTCATGGTTCCTAGTCGGATTTGTTTCCGCTGCCCCACGACGGGAACTCGGACCTCATTGCTTACCCATTCTAAATGGAATAGTTTGCATCTACTAATCCCAAACTCCCCATCCATCCCACTGTCTCGATCCACCTCCTCTACCTGCCCCCATTGCTGCCCTGGCAACCACAAGTCAGTTCTCTATGTCTGTGAGCTTGTTTCTGTTTTGTAGACAGGCTCATTTGTGCCATAGTTTAGATTCCACTACTCTGCAGGCTAGAAGGGAGTGGCAAGATATATTTAAGGTGATGACGGGGAGGAATCTAGAGCCACGAATGCTGTACCCAGCAAGGCTCTCATTAAGACTTGATGGAGAGATCAAAAGCTTTTCAGACGAGCCAAAGCTCAGAGAATTCAGTGCCTCCAAACCAGCTTTACAACAACTACGAAAGGAACTTCTTTACATAGAAAAGGCCACAATTAGGAACAAGAAACTTACAAATGAGAAAGCTCACTGGTAAAAGCAAAGATAATATAAAAGTGGGAAATCACCCAGTGATGAATATGGTATCAGACGTAGCAAGCACGAGAAGAGGACAAATGCAGAATGTTGACAATGCATTTGAAGTCGAAAGACCAGCAGCCAAAACCAATTCTGTGCATGTATAGATTGCTCTGTCCCTTAAGTTTTATAATTTTGTCCCTACGTGAAGTTATCGTATTGCAAACTGATCATATAAGGTTAGACCCCATGGAAGTCATTAACTATAGTGTAAATTCTCTGCATGAAGTACACCAGCCACGTCCTGTGGTTAGCAGACACTCACAGTGCTGTGATAGCTCAGGATCTTGGCAGGACTGGTGAGCTGCTGGGGGATGGAGGTGGTGGGTGGCACGACATTGGGAGGATCCCAAAATAGGACACTGTGTTTTCCATGGGGACGGAGACGTACTCTTTCTAAAGCTATGGTGGTAATGGGTCAGATGAACTCCAGGTGGATATATTACTGGAGGGAGTGGGATGGATGGGGAGTTAGGGGTTGATAGATGCAAACTATTCCATTTAGAATGGGTAAGCCATGAGGTCCTACTGTACAGCACAGGGAACTCTAGCCAATCATTTGGGATAGACCACGATGGAAGAAAACATGAAAAAAGAAAAAGGATATGTGTGTGTGTGTGTTTATGTGTGTGTGTGTGTATACATTGTGTATATGTATACAGACAATATATATATACCTTCATATATATATACACGCATATATGACTGGGTCACTTTGCTGTATAGCAGAAACGGGCACGACATTGGAAATCAACTACGATTTACACATTTTAAAAAATCCAGTGATATTCACTCATTCATTCCTGCATTCATTCATTCTTTCAATCATCACTTATCTTCCGAGTACAAGTGCTGGGCTAGATAATACAGAGCACAGGGAGGAAACAGACACGAAGTAGCCTGTTCTCAAGATCCTGGGTCACGAGGATGCTAATATGAACACCCTCATGAGTATGTATTTAGGGTGGCATGGAATACTCTGATCACGGCCATAACCAGTGTAGTTTCTTGAGGAGATTTCTGGGGATCAACTTAAGTGTTAGCCGAACTTGGGTTCGGGGGGCTCATTTTGAATCAGAACTTGTTCTACTGATTAGAAATAAACCACCAAATATTGATGCTTAAAGTCTGGAAATGTTTGAACACACAGAGTGTCACCAATTTAATGGGTGTTTTCTCTTTTGATTCATTTTTTTTTTTTTTTCTTTTTAGGGCCGCACCTGCAGCATATGGAAGTTCCCAGGTTAGGGGGTTGAATCGTAGCAGCAGCTGCTGGCCTATACCACAGCCACAACCATGCCAGATCCGAGACACAACTGCAACCTATACCACCACTCAAGGCAATGCCAGATCCTTAACCCACTGAGTGAGGCCAGGGATCGAACCCGCATCTTCATGTATAGCAGTCGGGTTCTTTTTTTTTTTTTTTTTTGGTGTTTTTGCCATTACTTGGGCCCCTCCCGCGGCATATGGAGGTTCCCAGGCTAGGGGTCGAATCGGAGCCATAGCCACCGGCCTATGCCAGAGCCACAGCAACGCAGGATCTGATCCAAGCTTGCAACCTACACTACAGCTCACGGCAATGCCGGGTCCTCAACCCACTGAACAAGGCCAGGGATCGAACCCACAACTTCATGGTTCCTAGTGGGATTCATTAACCACTGAGCCACGACGGGAACTCCCACCAGTCGGGTTCTTAATCCGCTAAGCCACAACAGGAGTTCCCTTGATTCAGTTTTAATAATTGTTATTCCGTTTCCATAACTCCCCTATAAATTCTATGCCCTACTGTGGGATACACCTGCAGGGCCAGTAGGTTATCACCTAAGGAGACAAAGTCCACTGACTTCCAGAGAGAGTTTTCCACTAAAGGCCAGGGTAGATGTGACTGTTTGGATGGACTCACCAATACCTAGTCTCTGTGGTGACACCTGCGGGCATCCAGCGTCACTACATCCGCACGCCTTGTTTACAAGCTGACTTCTCTGTGTACTTCAGCCTGCGGTCAGAACCCCACCTGTGGCAAGCTCTGCCGGATCCTTGTCACCTTATCCTGCCCCCTTGGTGAGGTCCTGCTCCCCAAACCCAGCTCGCTGCTCCTCCTGCCTTTCTTCCCAAGCCTCTCCAGACCTTCCACGCCTCAGCCCTGCTTTGGATCTACTGACTTCAGACCCGCTTAGGAAGCTCAGTCCTGCGTCCTGCTGCCTATGTCTTCCTGTGCCTATGTTCCATCTAACACCGAATCCCCAGCCAATCCCGGACTGCTGGGGAAAGTCTGAGACGTAGAAAAATCAAGCGCGCCTGATCACAACCTAAGAGCAAAGCTTTGCCTCAAGGCAAACACATCCAACAGCATTCCTGACAAAGGCAAGAAGCCCAGCCCAGGGGAAAGATGGCCATTTACCACCTGGTACCTACAACCTACACTTTTCTCCTTGGGGGGAGGAAAAAAAAAAAGATGGAATTGAACTAGTTTGCATTTTCCTGTCACACGAGGGGGTTAGACACCTCCAAATGTATTCCAGTTTTCAAATGTCATCTTGCTTCCACCTGCGGATGAAACTGCAACTTCAATTTACGGCAAAGTCCGACGGTGACCGAGCCGGTGGGCCACTTTATCCATCCCGGTGCCTCCTTCTCTGCCCCCAGCTCAGTGACCCCTGGGGAAGAAACATCTCTTGAAGCAAACCCCGCCGCTCAGATGACTGATAACAGGAACACCGGCTCATAGAAATGAAATTGTGCTCAGAGCCTAATATCCTATTACACCAGGCTATACATATTTAATTCCTTGGGTCTTTTCTCATAAATCAATTCCTTTGGGCCCTTAATCTCGTCAATATCTTTTCTGATATTGAATTTTAAATGCCATTCTCATTGCCAGGCAGAAAGGCAATCTCTTGCTTGTGATGGGATCAGGCTGCATTTACAGCTGAGAGATGCCTAGAGCCTGGCGCTGTTACCTGACCCTGCTAGGAAGATTCTGAGGTCAGCCCAACAGCCAAGGGCAGGTCTGACTCAACTTGCCTTCTGAGGGGTCAGGTCACCAACCTGAGGGTCATGCCTATCGGGACCCTAGGACAGCTCTAGGAGCTGGTGAGAAAGGAGAAGTAAGTATTTTCAAGGGCGTGGGTCCTCAATGGGGTGCCTGAGACATGAGGGACCCTACTGCCCACTCAGGGCAGCCCCTGAGCTCTGGCAAAGATTCCCTTCTCTGAACAGGTGAGTCAGGGCCTGAGGACACATGCAGGAGCAAGCATTCCCAGGGTGTGGGGATGGGAGGAAGGCTGTGGATTCTCAAGAGGGGAACCGCGCCACCCCAGAGAGCAAGCATTTGAAGCTGGAATGTTTTCCAGATTCCCCTCGAGCTGGCCCCTAACACTGGTATCACCCTTGCTGCAGAGAAAGGGAAAAAAAAAACAAAAAACAAACCAATCCCCCACGAATTCTGGGAGCCATGCAGAATTGCCAAAGAGAAGCAGGAGCAATAAATTTAAGACTTCAAGACTGGGAAGCCCAAGCCACGTGGGTGGAATTAGAGACTCATACTAGGTGACGGAAGTCAGAAAGAGAAAGACAAACACCATATACATGGAACCTCATATATGGCACACGAGAGCCTATCTACAAAACAGAAACAAACCACGGACATGGAGAGCGGACTTGTGGTTGCCAAGGGGGGAGGGGGGAGGGAGTGGGATGGACGGGGAGTTCGGGGTTGGGGGATGCAAACTGTAGCATCTGGAATGGATGGGCAAGGGGGCTTCTGTATAGCGCAGGGAAATGTTTGTGATTGGGTCACTGTGCTGTACAACAGAAACTGTGCAAATCAACGATGCTTTAATTAAAAAAAAAAAAAAGACTGAGAAGCCCAAATAACCACAGAGATGCAGATTTGGGAGCCTAAGTCTGCAGGCAGTGGAGGGAGGGGACCGAGGGTGGGGCTCTAGAAGCTCTCAGCCGTGAGCTGTGGTATAGGTTGCAGACGCGGCATTGCTGCGGCTGTGGCATAGCTCTGATTTGACCCCTAGCTTGGGACCTTCTGTATGCTACAGGGGCAACCCTGCAAAGTTCAAACTAATAATAATAATAAAGTTGTCAGTTGTTTGCCTTAAAGTTAAAGATCAAATCAAAAAATGTTACATTTGTGGGGCAATTGGCGGTTGCCTAAATCGCATCCTTTTGCATTTGGGTTTGTAAAGATTCACGTAATTACTGGGCAAGTTTTCCATACTCTATTATAACAACTATAATCAAAAGATCAAAGCTCAAACTGTTAGGAAGATTCAAAATGATTTAATAGATAGTTGTGCTAGTTTTCTTTTCCTTGTACTATTTTATTAAAAAATCTTATACGGATAATTATAGGTGAAATTCAATCTAAGAAAAACTTCACCGCATTTCTTTCTTGGCCCCTCTTACTACTTGTTTCACTTCAGGATTACGACTCAAAGTAAAGTGTCACATAGGGGAGAAGGACGTTTAAAAAGGGATCCTCTCTGAGTGTCACATCACATGAGGCACACCCCTGGCAGACAGCCCTGTGTCTGGGCGGGAGAGGAGATCTTGACCTTGGAGGGGGGAATTGTTTCATCAGACATGGTTTTAGGGACGGTTTCCTTTACTTCAATGGCCTCCTGGGAGGGCCTTGTTGGAAAGACAAGATACTTTCTGGCACTCGTATAACCCGATGGTATTATTTATCATGATACACTACACCTCAATAAGACAACATTGTTGTAAAAAGAAATACAGTCAAGGATGGGAGCAAAGGCAAAAAAACAAAACAAAACAAAACAAAAGCCCCCAGTCATCACTGCAAGGTGAACATGGTTATCAGGTCTACGGCCGCCTTGCTGGTAATCTTGAACAAGCCACTTTACTGCTCTGGTGTCATCTTTCCTTCCCAGCTGTCTCATGGGGGACGGTGTAACATTTGCAAAGCAACACACCAATGAATGTCTTGATTACGGAACACAGGAAAAGGAGGTGAAACAGTGGTTTAGAAGACTCTAAAACCTGTTTCCTTGGTGTTCCTGTTGTGGCTCAGTGGAAACGAATCCGACTAGTATCCATGAGGACGCAGGTTCGATCCTTGGCCTCACTCAGTGGGTGAAGGATCCGGCGTTGTCCTGAGCTGCAGTGTAGGTCACAGATGAGGCTCAGATCTGGCGCGGCTGTGGTGTAGGCGGGCAGCTCCAGCTCTGATTTGACCCCTAGCCCGGGAACCTCCATAGGCAGCAGGTGCAGCCCTAAGAAGACAAGTAAGTAAGTAAGTAAATAAATAAATAAAACAAACCCATTTCTCTTCTTCAGGTGATTTTTTGATAGGTTAATTTGCAGGGTCATTTCGACTTTCTGTTTTTTATTTTTATTTTGTCTTTTATTGGGCCGCTCTCGCGGCATATGGAGTTCCCAGGCTAGGGGTCTAATCGGAGCTGTAGCTGCTGGCCTACGCCAGAGCCACAGCAATGCGGGATCCGAGCTGAGTTTGCAACCTACACCACAGCTCACGGCAATGCTGGATTGTTAACCCACTGAGCAAGGCCAGGGACCGAACTCGCAACCTCGTGGTTCCTAGTCGGATTCGTTAACCACTGCGCCACGACGGGAACTCCGACTTCCTGTTTTTCACTCTCTTCTCATGTTAAGCAAAGGTAACACTCTTCATCCGCGGGATTCTGGACGACTAAAGCACACCCACGGAGCACGTGAGGCTCCTTGAACGGCAAAGTGCACCAAGCGAAATCAGAGTGCTATGCTCATCCGCCTGGCAACGGTGGAGAGACTAAGACCAGGCAAGGTCAAGTGACTTTTACCTCACACGAGTGGGCACTCCTGGGGATTGATATTCAGAGAGAAAGATCTGCTGTTCAGTCCCATCCTAGCCCTGCTGGGGGTGTCCTCCGTCAGCCAATTTTCAAAACACACGGCCAGCCAGCCTGAATTAACACCATTCATGCATCGCCCCAGAGAAGGTGTCGAGTGCCTTGCCAAAGGAGGAATATGTATCAGTGACATTCTCTCTGTGGCCTCTGCGAGTGACTCTGCTGCCCATCACAAGCCAATTTGCTGGGATTTATTTATTCTTATCATCTTGCGGGCAATTTTAGAAGGCGGTCATCACTGCAGCCTCTGGGCACAGGTACAGCTGCTAATGTAGAAATTTAACATATTAACATGCTTTCCAGCCGGGTTGGCCCATTTACTTCAAACAAGAACTTAACTGCACGGCTGGGTCTTGCCTTGTGCTCCACAGGCCAAGAGAGGTTTGTTCTTTCTCTGCAGGGTTTTGTTGTTGTCGTCGTTTTATTTTTAGTTTTTCCATGATAGCTGGTTTGCATCGTTCTGCCAATTTTTCTGCTGCACAGCGAGGTGACCCCGTCACACATACATGCATACATTCTTTTTTCTGACATTCTCATGCTCCATCACAAGTGACCAGACATAGTTCCCAGTGCTACACAGCAGGATCCCACTGCTTATCCATTCCAAAGGCAATAGTTTTGGATCTATGAACCCCAAATTCCCAGTCCTTCCTACTCCCTCCCCCTCCCTCTTGGCAACCACAAGTCTGTTCTCCATGTCCATGATTTTCTTTTCTGTGGAAAGTCTCATTTGTGCCCTTAATTAGATTCTAGATATAAGTGAAATCATATGGTATTTGTCTTTCTCCTGACTTACTTCACTTAGTATGAGAGTCTCTAGTTCCATCCATGTTGCTGCAAATAGCATTAGTTTGTTCTTTTTTATGGCTGAGTAGTATTCCATTGTGTATATATACACCACATCTTCTTAATCCAATCATCTCTCTGTAGGGTGTATAACCCAGTCACAATTAGAGCTTAGAAAACCCTTTATGGGTGACTTGTGGCCAAAGTCCTGTGGCCACCTTTGGTGGTGGCTTAGGCAAAGTGATCTGGGCCTCATTCAGTTCAACCCGTGGAAAGCCAAAACCATGCTTGTTTCTGCATCGACAGCAGACACTACCACCATCCCTGACCACACTGACTGCAGTTTTAGGAAAGCAGCTTTTGCCTTAATGGTCACTAAGTAAGAAGGTGAACTGTGGTTTGGAGAGCCCTTCATTGAGTCCTAATGGGTGAGGAAAAAAATTATGATGGTCTAACCTGTGCTGCATGTAAGGGAAGAGAGACAATGCAGCTGAAAGTTCTATCTCTGCATCAGCCACAGATGTCCGACTAAGGATGGGAGACTTTATGGTGGGTCTTGAAGGCCTTTGACATCTGTGTTCCTTACTCCCAAGAAATGGTAGAACTAGTGAAGCGAATTCAATAATTACAATATGCCTAATTTTTCTTTGTTACGGCAAGTTAGCATCTTTGCGGCTAGGAGACTCTGATTTCTCCTAAGGAGAGGAGAGGTGCACCTGAACTGAGCACTTTGAATCTTTAGGTGGCTCTGGGATCAGCTTTGCAAACAACGGGCTCGTTCATCTATCACAGAAGAAGTGCGAGGCAGAGGCTGTCTGCTCATTTCCCCACGTTTCCATGTTATTTTAACCCAGGCTCGTCTGGCACCCCACCTTTTTTTTGGCCACACCCTGAAGCTGCCTGGCCAGGGATCGAACCTGCGTCACAGCAGCGACCTGAGCCACAGCAGTGATGCCAAATCCCTAACCCACTAGGCCACAGGGAAACTCCTGGAACCCCACATTTTAAGGCCCAGAGTAACCAGACCTTCCTGGAGGCCTCCAAGTTTCACCTGTTCTCAGCTCCAGGGCCAAGCCCTGGGGAGAGAGGTATGGGCTGCACCAAATGATTGCTGTTCCCCGAGGGGCAGGTGGTCTCGAGGGCAGCTGCTTAGCCTCTGGACTATCTCAGGTGTACGCAGGCTCTGAACTGCAGATTGTCTTCAAGGGGGAAAAACCAACCAACCAACCATCAACAGTCCCAGCGCTCCAACAGAAAAGCTCAGTAGAGACTGCCATAGTGAAATGTGCCCCATAGTCTTAATGTCGGGGCTGAGATCTATTGGGTAAAATAAGATACAGTACCATCTATTTTGCATAGATCTCAAAGATGCAGACAGAATATTACCATTTTAAACCAATCTTCTCTGCTTCTGAAACATTAAACACAGGAAGCATTTAAAAAAGTGAGCTGAATCACTTAGATTCTTCACGATAAATGGTGTCAGCATGGCCATGAATGATAATAGCAAAAAAAAGGCTCACAAGGTATAAAAATTAAGAGAAATTAGAGCTGTAGCGCTACACTTAATATCAGTATCAATCCACCCTGTGATGTGTTCCTCCAGCCTTAGCAATCCCCCAACTTGAGATCAGTGACTGCAGGAAATTTAAAATTACATGGGGGAGGTTCCCATTGTGGCGTGGCGCAGTGGAAACAAATCCAACTAGGAACCATGAGGTTGCCGGTTCAATCCTTGACCTTGCTCAGTGGGTTGAGGATCTGGTGTTGCCGTGAGCTGTGGTGTAGGTTGCAGACGTGGCTCGGATCTGGCGTGACTGTGGCTGTGGCTGTGGCTGTAGCGTAGGCTGGCAGCTATGGCTCTGATTACCCCTAGCCTGGGAACCTCCATATGCTGAGGGTATGGTCCTAGAAAGACAATAAATAAATAAATAAAATTACGTGTGGGAAGTCTACCCATGTCTTTTTTTTCCCCCCTCTTTTTAGGACCACATCTGAGGCATATGGAAGTTCCCAGGCCAGGGGTCGAATTAGGAGCTACAGCTGCTGGCCACAGCCATAGTCATAGCCATGCCAGATCCAAGCCGCATCTGCGATCTACACCACAGCTCATGGGGAACACTGGATGCCCAACCCACTGAGCAAGGTCAGGGATCCAACCCACATCCTTACAGATACTAATGGGATTTGTTTCCACTGAGCCATGACAGGAACTCCTACCCATGTTCTTTTAATGGCAATTTCAATAACGTGTTTTGCTGAAGTCCCCTGAAAGGCCAGCTTCTAACAAAAGCAAAGGAAAGATCATTGCATGTGATAGAGAACTCAGTACGTTTGTGTTCTAAAAAGAGGGGCTAACACCAAGATGAGTGTTGATGACTAATTTTCTCAAATGGAATGAAGAGGGAAACCATATTTTCAGAGTCTGCCAATAGACTTTGTATAGCAATGATTTTTTGCTTCCAGATGATAATTTGAAAATGTAAATCATGATACAAGCAAGGGACATAAAGCAGTTACATGCTAGCCCAAATGATTACATCAGGATTTAGAAGGATTATGTGAGGATTATTTTGGGAAGGTTAAAAAAAATCACTTGTTTGACCACTGAGTTCACTGTGGATAATCTATAACAAGATATGAAAGTATTCTTTTATTCCAGGTTGTTACAAGCTTCATTTTTTTCTGTAGTTTTATATTATGAGTGGATATGCAGCAGCTATTAAAAAGACTGCCTTATTCTGGTTTAACCTGTTATGGGATTATATTACATTAATAGATTTGCAATGTTGAACCAACCTTGCATTCCTGGAATAACATACCAGGTTAAATTAGCTTTTGGAAAGGAATTTTAAACCTGTATTCGTAAGTGAGACTGCCTTGTGATTTCCACCCACCTCTTTATTATCTTTGTCCTGTTTTGGTCTCAAGTATACTAGCCTCATCAGTTAGTTGAGAAGTATTCCTTCTTTTTCTATTTTCCGAATGGTTTAGTAAAAGATTGGCATAATCTTCCTTGAATGCTTGGTAGAACTTTCCTGTAAAGTCATTTTGGATCTGCTACTTTCATGTAAGATGTTATTTTATTTTTATTTTATTTATGTATTTTCTATGTTTGCCTTTTTTTTTTTTTTTTTTTTTTTGTCTTTTTGCCTTTTCCAGGGCCGCTCCCGCGGCATATGGAGGTTCCCAGGCTAGGGGTCTAATTGGAGCTGTAGCCGCCAGCCTACATCTCCCAGGACGTAAGGCTCTTAAAGCATCTGGATGCTAGAAAACATTGTCTGAACAGAAATATTGATAACCACACATACCCACACTCAGCATAAGTGAAAACACGATGGCTTATTTCTCAAGGTTGCAGTCATTTTTTTGAGAGTCCTGGAGTGGCACTAGTCGCACTGGATGAGGTCAGTGACGAATGAACCCCTAAGCATTCAATGCCAGCACAAAGCATTCATGACCTCTGCACACAGAAGGACTCTATCAACCCTTCCACTTCAACAAAGACTTGGCAGAAAGCTGGTTCTCCTTACTGAGATGAGATTATATGCATTCGGGCATGAGGAGGGAATGCAGCAGAGATGAAAATATCAGAGGATAGCCCTTACATGTGCAATATAAAAAATGGTACAAATGAACTTACATGCAAAATAGAGACTCACGGACATAGAAAACAAATTCATGGTTAGCAAAGCGAAAGGGGCGGGGTGGGACAAATTAGGAGTTTGGGAGTAGTACAGACAGACTATTATGTATAAATAGAGGCGCCCCCAGTGTGGTGTAATGGGATCAGGGGCATCTCCGGGGCACTAGGATGCAGGTTCCTTCCCTGGCCCCATGCAGTGAGTTAAAGGATCTGGCATTGCCACAGCTGTGGCACAGGTTGCAGCTGTGGCTCTGAGCTGACCTCTGGCCTGGGAACTCCATATGCTGCGGGATGGCCAAAAAAAAAAAAAAAAAGATAACCAACAAGGACCTGCTGTACAGCACAGGGAAATGGATTCAATATTCTAGAATAGCCTAAAAGGGAACCACCTGCAAAAAAAATATATGCATGTGTAACTGAATCACTGTGTGGTACACCTGCAACTAAGACAACACTGTAGATGAACCACACTTCAATTAAAAAAAAAAAAAGAACCAGAGGAATTAGTTTACAGGTTTTAGTAGCTGAGAATGTAACACGTGTGCTGAGTCAACAATTTGTTCTCTTCTTCATCCATTCATTCAGAGAGGTGTTGGATATAAATGACTAAATTAGCCATAAAAGACTGGCCTTTGGTGTCAGAATCAGCCTCCACTCCAACATCAGAAGAGAAAAGAAACTAACACTTATTTAATGTGTTGGGGCGGGGATGGATCATAGTCTGTGTGTCTCAGCTAATTTTTCAGGGGAATAGGAGATGGGTATAAATGAATGCAAAAGGAAAAGAGTCTCAGAGTGAAAATAAGCACGAAGAGGCAGGTTAAGGAGCTGAGGGCCAGGAATCTGGGGCCACAAGCAGCAGGAAGCAAGACTGGGGAGGTGGGAGGTGGGGGGTGGGGCTGGAGCTCAGTGACTGAAACTCTATTTGATTAAAATTAGGAAACAGGTGGGCTGGATCAGGGGCTCCCTCATGCCCCTCCTGGCTTTGACCACCTGCATTTGCAGTTTTCTTACGGTAACAACAGTGGTGAAACTGACCCCATAACCAATCCCAATTCTATACATAAAGCAGAATTTCCAGTATCATCACATCCTCTTTTGCTATTTATTTATTTATTTTTTTCTTTTCTTTTTAAGACCCCACCTGTGGCATGTGGAAGTTCCCAGGCCAGGAATCAATTCAGAGCTCCAGCTGGGGTCTATACCACAGCTACAGCCACACTGGCTCTGAGTCACATCTGGGACCTACGTCACAGTTTAGGGCAATGCCAGATCCTTAACCCATGGAGTGAGGCCAGGGATCGAACCCACACCCTCATGGATGCTATATTGGGCTCTTCATGCACAGAGCCACAATGGGAACTCCCTCTCCTTTGCTTACTAATTAATTAATTAATTTACTTATTTGTCTTTTTAGGGCTGTACCTGCAGCATACGGAAGTTCCCAGGCTAGGGGTCAAATCGGAGCTGCAGGTACCAGCCTACACCACAGCCACAGCAATGCCAGATCTGAGCTGTGTCTGTGACCTACACCACAGCTCATGGCAACCCACTGAGCAGGGCCAGGGATCAAACCCACATCCTCATAAATACTAGTGGGATTCATTACTGCTGAGCCACAATGGGAACTCCCTCTCCTTTGCTTTTTCTACTGTGGATGGACCATGAGAAATGACCATCAAATCCTGGACTTAAAATCAAGCCAGTCAATCACCAGCTGGACAGAAAAGCAGACTGAAAAGACCAGTGTAAGCAACTAAGACTTAAAAGCCCAAGAGGGAAAGGCCAGTCTTGGGAGCGCTCCTTCAGGGATCTGGCTGGTCTTGGACATTGCATTATCGGATGGAGACGGGCGAAGCCCCGCCATGAACATAAATGATAAATAGGAAGATGGCTGGGGGAAAAGTATATTGCAAAGAGAAACTCAGCACAATGGCTTTTGGTATGGACTTTACAGATAGGTCACAACCGTGATCTTCCAGAAATAAGTTGTGCGTGGTGCTGAAGATAAGAAATACAAACCATTAGAGAAGAAATATAAACCCGGGAGAAAAGAAGACAAGGTGCACAGGGGATCAGTGAAGGACACAGTTGTTGAGTTCCACTCGGTGTTTACCTGGTTGAAAAACACGTATGGCACGGGTTCAAGAAATGACTTCCTTGGGGTCAAGTGTAAATCATGGGTGAAAATATACATCTCTAAGGCTGTGCCTGAGAGTCCCCGTGCTTGCCAATGAAAGCCTTCTGACTGCAATACCTGAGTGATATCTGGCTTGGAATAAATTAAAAGAGGTGATGGTGGTGCTACCGGGGGCGGACACACAAAAATGGAATGTGTATGCCTGGGGGGAGGGGAAGGGCAGAACACATTACAAATGTGACTACAAAACAAAAGGAAGAAAAAAAAAGTGATAGATAACAAGGTCTGAAAAGTCATTTTGTCGTCTTTCATCTAGAAGCCCTCTCTGTCACACCCCTTCCTTGAAACCTACGACCAGAGGTCAAGTGTACTTTCTCTCTGGTCAAGTATACTTTCTCCCTTTCTATCTTCTCTAGTACCTCCGGAAACTAAAGCCGCTGTGGCCATGTAGTGTGTGTGTGAGCGACAGACAGAGAGACAGACCCAGAGATACACAGAGACGAACCAGAAAGCGCCAGACGTAATTAACAAACCGAGGAAGTCTTATCACAGTAAGAACGTCGGGAGGCGGGGTCTTTTCTGCAATCAACTGAGTGAGGTGGGTGGTCTATAAAGTGAGGGCCAGATGGGGCACTAAAGTTGTTTAAGTTTCCCTCGATGACTATTCAGGGTGCTGTGTGAAACAGAGGAGAAAACATAGTCTTTAACTAACCATCTCACATCTCGGTACTGAATTCCCAATGCTGGCTTTGGTTACAATTCCCAACAACGTTAACGGGCTACGTCTGGCTAGTCCGTCGGTCAATATTTGAAAAAGATGAACCTTCTATGTTTATGTGCGCAGAGAGAGAGAGACTGAGAAAAATATGAGTAAATGTCCACGGCAGTTCTATCTGGGTAGTGACACTCTGAATGGTGTGTTATCTTTTATGGGCTTCTTTTAAGTTTCCAAGTGTTGTGCATCGAGCATCTCCTCTTTCGTAAAAAGGAAAATAAATCTAACGTTAAAATGACAAACCTAGACCCGGAAAGGCCTCCGCTCCCACCTACGTGTCTCTTCCTCTCTGTTTATGCTCTTCCTCTGATAAAGAGGATTTTTTTCCCCCTCTGAGTCATTCTTCCCCTTTTTGCTTTGTTTCCATGTCGTATTCTCCGCATTCCCCTCAACACACTTCTCCCTGCTTTCTTTACACAGCCTTCATGTGTGATGAGAAGAAACTGGCTGCTCTCTCTAATCCTCTTGTTTTCTCTCCTAACCAGCTGCATGGACAAAGCCCTGGGGGCACGATTCCCTCCCCACCGCAGCCCGATTGGAGAGACGGATAATTACATCCGTCTGGCTGGGAGCGTGACACCTGCTGTACCCGCGCGGCCATGTGCGCGTCCGCGTTCAGGCTCTGGCGTGGAGGCGGCGGCTGCTTGGTGCTGGCAGGCTCTAAAGATGTGGAGTCAAGGCCAGAACACCAGGATTCATTTTCACAGCCGTGGCTGGAGGGGGCGCGGGACACAACCCTGGTCGAACAGTACATGTCTGCGGGCCAAAGCCCATTGCGATTTACTGCCTTTGAGAAAAGGTCCATTTCACTCTAAATCTGGGACACTCTTGGCTTGGAAAATGGCCTGCAAGTCAGGAGGCAATTTCCAAAAGAGGTGGTGGACTGAAGGGTCACTCAAAGGTCATCCACCAATGACGGCTGACAGTGCAGGGGCCGGGGTGGGGGGGGGAGCCAGGTTCCTCTATCCTGGGAATGGCCGTGAGTCTCTGGAGACCCCGTTTTTCCCACTGCTGCTGTCAGGGGGTGGGCGGGGGGCAGCAAAAGGCAGAAGCCAAGTGATATGAGTGGTCTGCTGGGTGATGCTATTATTTCTACCCCCAGCGCTCCCATCGATTCGTCTGCTAGTCTCATTATTTTTAGAAGAGATGATTACTAATGAGGATGCACTGGATGATGAAATTAATCACTGAGGAACGCTGAGATGAAGCTGTCCAGAGTTAAACTTCATCAGGGCTTCTCTTTCTCTTCCCAAGATGCGAGGCTGTGGATTTTCACAGTTCCAGTGTGATAAATAAAAGCCAAGTGTGTGCTTTCTTCTTGCTAGCTCTTACTCTAATGGAAAAACCAAATTAAGGGCTGTGACACAGAGTCAGAAAACATAGGTGATGGGTTTTTGCCAAAAAACTTTCCAGCCAGCAAGGAGCACAGGAAGGGAAGAGCTTCCTGAGCTCCTGCTCCCCGGGTCACTGCAGCCCTGAAGCCCCTCGTCCCTACTGGGTCCTCGGGGGCGACAGAGGGTTACAGGGCTGTGGTCAGGCAGGCCTGGGCTGGGCTTCTGACTCTGCTGTGGACGTGCTGGACCCTGGGCGAGTCCCTTGCCATCTCCATGCCTCAGTTTGTCCCCTGAGAAACCAGGATGAGCACATGCTCCTGAGATCTGAGAGCTGAGGAGACTCACGAGAAGAAGGTGTTTTGCTGGGTTACCTGTGGGGAACGGGTCCTCTGGCTGTAAGGGGTGTAGGAGCAACAGCACAGGTCACCCCTGGATCAGGAACCTCAGATCTGGATTTGTCCAGACTTACTCAGTGAGTCCTGAGTCTTCTCCCCTCCATGAGCTTCTGTGTTGCTTCTGGGAAGGTGGCATCGCAGTTGCCTTTGTAGAGGGCATCTTTTCCAAACACGTTCATAGGGGAAACCTCATTGGAAGGCAACAAACCCCGAGGTGGGTAGGACCCTTTCTTCAGATATAGAAGCTGAGGCTCAGCCTGGCTGACGTGCGCGAAGTTGTCCAGAAGGCGGCCAAGCTGGACACCCCTTCTGGTGGGGTGTTTCCACCCTCTGGTGCGGGAGCTCCGTGCTCCTTATGTCCATGAAGGCAGCTTATCTTCCCTCCTTACCTGAAGGGCTCTGTCCAGTGGAAATGGCAAGATGCTCCAGAGCCTGCCCTTGTCTGAAACTGCTAAAAACTCGGGGAATTTTCCTCTTCACGCAACTTTTGGTCCTTTTATGTCGGGTCCACGGTCAAATGGAAACATGCTTTTTTTTTTCCCTTTCCCTTTTTAGGTCCACACACATGGCATATGGAAGTTCCCAGGCTAGGGGATGAATTGGAGCTGCAACTGCCAGCCTACGCCATAGTCACAGAAATGCAGATCCGAGCTGCCTCTGTGACCTACACTGCGGCTGGTGCCAACACCGATCCTTAATCCACTGAACGAGGCCAAGGATTGAACCCACATCCTCACAGACACCATGTTGGGTTCTTAACCCGCCGAGCCACAAGGGGAACTCTGGAACATGCCTTAAAAACTCCCAGCCCCTTAAGCAGATGTCAGGTGCGATCATTTCAAACGGGGGGACTTTGTAATGTGCAGCCGTGGGCCAAGAACTGGAGCACTGGTTGCTATTTCTGGTTCCGAATGTACCCAACCATCCCTTCAAGAGTCTCACCCTGCGGCGGGTACAGCCCTTCCTCACAAGTGCCAGGGAGTGTAATCTGCAAATGTTAGAAAATGCACATGCTGCCAGCTGGAACCCGACAACTGACGCTTAGCAGCCAAAGGGAAGGGGCACTGAGTTATAAATGAGAATTATCATCACCATCACACAGGCTGCTATTATAACCCACCATCCTAAGGTACTGGCTGAAGAATGGGGAGAAAATGACATGACAAACTCTGGGGTAGTTAAACGAAAAGCAAGAATGACTGTGGAGGATTCCAAATTCAGCAGCTGTTGTGAACCTTCATGTCCTGACCTGGAACAAACTAGCCAACCCATCTATCCATCCATCTATCCACCCATCCATCCATCCACCCACCCACCCATCTACCCACCTACCCATCCATCCATCCATCCATCCACCACCTACCCATCCATCCATGCATCTGTCCATCCATCCACTCACCCATTCACCTTTCTATCCATCCATCCACCCACCTTCCCATCCATCCACCCATCCATGCACCTGTCCGTCCATCCACTCATCCATCCACCTACCTATGCTGTGGTGTGTAGTGACTTGATGTGGGAGCTCAGTCCCCAGATCAGGGATTGAACCCGGGCTGCAATGGTGAAAGCACTGAGTCCTAACTACTAGATCACCAGGGAACTCCCTGGAACCATTTTAAAGCCACATCTGAGAAATGTACATCTTTCATGATTTTTCTGATTCTAGCAAAATGTCAAAGACTTTTAATACGAATGTGAGAAATGTCTTGTGAGTTGTTTTCTGTTTAGAAAGAAAGAAGCTTTACCTGAGTAGTTGAAGTAGAGTAAGATAAACATGGGTTGTGTCTCTGTAGCTATAGTTTGTAAAAAATCTAGATTTTTGTATGGATGACTATTTATACATACAAATATTTTTAAACTTTTTAAGACTAAAGGTTTTAGGACTTTCACATGAAAGTCTAAAAAAAAAAAAAAAAAGCCTCTTTCTCTACCCTATAATAATGCCATTTTCTTGCCCTGTCCAGAGGTACTGAATTATCTTCTGCAAGGGTGTATATTTGCATATAGTAGAGACAGTATGATAAGGTTGTTCCAGAGTTTTTCCTGAATGAGCAAACAACCAGATCATCATGCGTGTGCTAATTCTTTCCAAAAGAACAATTTGGGGGGGGTTCCTGAACCCTACTAAGGAGGAAGAGCCTCATAATATACTGCAACTTCAATTCCAGACTAACCCCATTAGTTTTTTACACCCTACATCTAAGTTCACTTATCTAAATATTTCACGAAAGCTCTTAAAAAAATTTTTTTTTTGTCTTTTGTCTTTTTTAGGGCCACACCTGTGGCACATGGAGGATCCCAGGCTAGGGGTCTAATCGGAGCTGTAGCTGGCAGCCTACACCACAGCCACAGTAATACCAGATCCGAGCCATGTCTGCGACCTACACCATAGCTCACAGCAACACCTTAACCCACTGAGCAAGGCCAGGGATGGAACCCGCAACCTCATGGTTCCTCATCAGATTCGTTTCTGCCGTACCACGACGGGAAGGCCACAAAAGCTCTTAAAATTTTATTTATCATTATATCAATGTTGAATTTCTTCCTTTAGAGCAAACCTCTCGCTTTGTCTGCTTCTCCTACGTTTATGTTGGTGTCATGACACACCCCTCCCAACCCCGTATGTAACTCTGGAGAAGCTGTCCTTCCCCCTGCCCCACTGCCTAGTCCACTGCCACATCCTTCTCACCCCCCACCCCTCCCCATCCTGTCCCCAGCAGTGTCTACTCTTCCACTCTACTCTTTGCAGTCCGTTGCCGTCGATGCCTAGGCTTGCCTTCCGCATGCTCCCTTTGCCTCAGTTCCCTGCTTCCTTCTCTCTTTCAGAAAAAAAATCTCCCAAACACAAACGAGAAAAAGTCACCATTAAACCGTATTTGTATTTTCATTCATGAGGATAAGTCTATCATCCACCCATATATGTGTGTGTGTGTTTATGTATATATATATATATATATATGAAATATATTATATATTTTCATTTTTGGCCCCACCCCCGGCATACGGAGTTCTCAGACCAGGGATCAGATCCGGCCCTTAGTTGCAACCCAAGCCCACAACTGCAGCAATGCCCAATCCTTAACCTACTCTGCCGGGCCAGGAATCGAACCTGCATCCTAGTGCTCCCGAGATGCTACCGATTCCATTTCACCACAGTGGGAACTCCCCATCTGTCATTTTTTTTTTTTTTTTGTCTTTTTGTCTTTTCAGGACTGTCCCCACGGCATATGGAGGTCCCCAGGCTGGGGGGTCCAATCGGAGCTGCAGCTGCCAGCCTCCGTCAGAGCCACAGCAATGCAGGACCTGAGCCACATCTGCAACCTACACCACAATGCCGGATCCTTAACCCATTGAGCGAGGCTAGGGATCGAACCAGCAACCTCATGGTTCTTAGTTGGATTCGTTTCCGCTGCGCCACGACGGGAACTCCCCCATCAGTCATGGTTTTAAAGAACCAAATGAAACATCAAAATTTTCTATGGTTGTTACATATCACATATTATAGCCTCTTCCTATCAGCTTTCTCAGACTGCCTTCCTTCCCCCCCCCATTTGCATATCTGCCTCCTCATCCTGAAGCATCTATCTTTATCCCCAAATACCCTGCCTTAAGTTCCTCTGTTCCTGCCTCTTAGACATCTGGAAAATGTGCTCACTGTTCTCCCTCTCCTCGTTTCTGGAAAGTCAGAACAACACATAATACTCTTTCCTCTCCCTCCCCGGACACCGCGCTAAACCGAGGACTCATTTAAGGTCTGGGTTGAAGCTCAAAGCCCCTCAGTCAGGTTCTTGTTCAAAACATCAGACCCAGCCCACGTGTGTTTGCGTTTTCTTTTTCCTTCCTCCACAATTAAAATGTCTGTCAATGAATAAACTTAAAAGAGCAGAGCAAATGGGAAGGGAGTTGCAGGGAGTTCTTAGTGTGTGACAGACTCTGGCATTTGTGGGATCTCCAGCTGTCCTTAAAATGAAGCCTGACAGTCAGGCAGCCACTGGACAGGAGAAAGGCTTAACTGTGGGGGAGCCTGGGATTCAGCCATCAGCAAACCACACAGCGTCCTGAAAGGTGACTCCAGCCCTTCGGCCCCAATATAAACAGGTGAAGCATCACCTCAAGCAAGAAGGAGCCTGGAGGACGGAAGAGACAGACAGAGACTCAGGAACCAAACAGCTAGTGCTGGAATAAACAGAAATCATTCTGGAACCAAAAGAGTTTTTAAAAATTCTAATTAGTATTCTCGAAAAGATCTGCTAAGATCCTTGCAACCAAAAAATAAGGCTGCGTGAAAAGATAATCATCAAAGAACAAAAATAACATTTGCAAATAAAATAACATGATCACCAAATAGGAACTTCAGTGGAAAGGATCAAAGATAAAGTTTTAACAGCTAATATGAGAAAAACGATAATAAGCATCAGCCTCATGGGCCCCTTATCTGACTGCTGGGCATTTTGGAAAGAAAGTAAAAACAGGAGGTAAGGGAAAGATTATCAAGGGAACAGAGACTCCTCCTGCTGCATCCGTCTGCATTCTCTGCCTGCAACACCTCACCCAAGTCCTGCACGGCACCACCAGTGAGGGCCACTGGAAGTGGAGGGCTGCTGGCCTTGCTAGGATTTTCACAATTTTTAAGGGACATGCCTTTTTTCAGAAATTAAAAAGGAATGATCATGTGTTGTCCTGGGTAAGTTGATTTTACCCATCTTACCCTAAAATTTTCTAATGACCAAACACTACCATCCTCGTCACAGCCATTGTCACTACCAAAGTCACCATCCCCACCCCAGCCACCACCCCCACCAAAGTCACCATCCCCACCAAAGCCACCATCCCCATCACAGCCACTGTCACCACCAAAGCCATCATCCCCATCATAGCCACCATCCCCATCATAGCCATCATTCCCACCAAGGCCACCATCTCCATCACGACCACCATCCCCACCAAGGTCACCATCCCCACCAAAGCCATCATCCCCATCACAGCTACCATCCCCACAAAGGCCACCATCCCCACAAAGGCCACTATCACCATCAAAGCCACCATCCCCACCACTGCCACCATGACCACCAAAGCCACCATCCCCAGAAAGCCACTATCACCATCAAAGTCACCCTCCCCATCACAGCCATCATCCCAAGGCCACCATCCACACTAAGGCCATCATCCCCACCAAAGTCACCCCACTAGAGCCACCCCTTCATCACTCCAGCCACCATGGCCACCTTCACCACACCTGCCACATCCACCACCACAGCCACCATCCCTGCAACCCTCAACACGACTCCTGCTGCCATAATAATTATTCCAACTTTGACGTGTACACATCGGACTTCATTACACATGAATCTGGGAGGGGAAGTGAACACGCACTTTCTACTCTCTAAAAAAGGTACTTATTAAGCAACTGAAGAGTTTAAGGAAGGTTTCAGAAGGGCTTAACTTGGCTTGGGTGGTCAGACGAACTCACTATGTTCTAATTTCAACACACTTCCATTTATTTCTTAATATATATCCCAAAGGCCAACTCTTGCCCAATGTCAGGCCAAACTAGCTGGGGTTACCTTGTATTTTAGGAAAGCACTATTATTGTATGTCTCTGTCCTCTGCTGTAAGTTCAGTCTAGGTTAGGTTTTGTAATTCACGAGTATTACAGAGAATTCTACATGTGTTTTTAGAGCATAAGGGAAAAAAACACTTGTTACTTAATTTCTAAAATGATGTTGATCATAATAATCCCCCTTTCCCCCAAATTTTCATTTTTTTTTTCCCCCGGTCTTTTTACCTTTTCTAGAGCCGCTCCCACGGCATATGGAGGTTCCCAGGCTAGGGGTCGAATCGGAGCTGCAGCCACAGGGCCACAGCAACGTGGGATCCAAACCACATCTGCGACCTACACCACAGCTCACGGCAACGCCAGATCCTTAACCCACTGAGCAAGGCCAGGGATCGACCCTGCAACCTCATGGTTCCTAGTCAGATTCGTTAACCACTGCACCATGATGGGAACTCCTTCCCTGTTCTTGCCTTGCTGTAAGTTGTCAAGACGTCTGACTAGCCCTGGTCTTTGCTAATGTCAAGCCGAGAATGCTGGAGCGCTCTGTGTGGGCCAAGAGTTGACTGGCCTAAGACAGCTGGTCTTCAGATGACATTTGCTAACAGCATGAAAGAGCATCGGCTGAAAGTATTTATGAGGCATCCTCTGACCCAACCGTCATTAGTCATTCATGGTTTTATGACCAGCAGCTTATAATGGTCTCCTGTTGTTCTCTAAATATTTATCAGTCCTATCAATATGATTTACACATGGCTTCCAAAAGAATTCTGATTTTTATGTTGGTTTTTTAGAAATAGGACATCCTCACTTGTCCTTGTAAATGAAAATTCAAATCCTATTTAAAGGTAGGTGTGGTTAAACCTATAATGAGCTACCATTCTACACTTATTATAGGGCCTAAAAAAGACAAGACCAAACCAGATCAACTGGTCATTCCAAGAGCTGCCTGATAAGGACACAGAACCAGAATTCTCATGGAATCCTGCAGGAATACATCATGGTACAGACGCTCTGGAAAATGGTTGTGTGGTTTCTTAAAAGGTTAGACACACTTGCCACATGACTCAGGAAACCCGACTCCTGGGTGAAACGCTACTCCTACTTAATGAAATGAAAGTAGGAAAGTGAAATGAAAAATCACGTCCAAACAAAACGCCTATAAGTGAATGTTTACAGCAGATTTATTCATATGGCTCCCAAACAGGAAACCACCCAAATGTCCATTAACTAGTGACTAGATAAATCAATTATGGCTCTTCCTTACAATGAAATACCATCTGGCATAAAAAGAATGGACAACAGTCACATAGGGTGCCACGGTTAATTCTCAAATCCACTTTGCTGAGTGACAGAAGCCAGACTTCACTTACATGACTTTCTCAAAAAGGCAAAAGCATGAGCATAGGAAAAAAATCAGTGGTTTCTAGGAGTGGGATAGATTAACAGGGGCACATGGGAATTTTGCGGGTGTGTGATGGAATTATTTTATCTATTGATTATGGTGGGGCAGCTATAGGAGTGTAGGAATTTGCCCAAGTTCATATTCTCAAAAGAACATTTTTGTTGGGTGTATATTTTACCTTGATAAGCCCAAGAAAACAATTCAGATTGGTAATCTGAAGATAAAGAAGAATTTTGAATATGTATATTCTTCCCTGGGATACCTGAAGATACAAATGAAAGCCCATGACCTTGCCCTCCCTGTGTCCAACACAGGTTAATTTCAGATCAGGTAAAGGCTACTGTGTTACCATGGATACAAGCTCTTATTTCCTTGCACGTGGAACCTCTAATATGAAATTGTGATTCACATGCCAGGCAGGGGGAGACTGAGAAACTACCAAAGTCACCCTGGGGTCTTTGATTTTTCAGAAGCCTGCCCATAATGTTTGCTCCACAAACTCCAGAGAAACCACGTGAATCGCTGAACATATCCTTAAGGGATGAAAAGAAAGGTTGGAGATTTTCTGGCCAAACTTAAAGGCAATTCTAAAAACTGTACGCTAGTCCTCAGGCTGTTCCAACTCTTTTCTTTTGTTTGCTACAGAAATAATTCCCTGAAGATGGGTTGAAGAAGCAATGACAGTGGAAGGCCAGCCCCCTCCTCTGTCTGTTGACCTGCCCAAGAGATCATGATTTTCTGATATGAAGTGAATGGCGGGCAGGCTGAGAGTGAGCTTTCAAGCCAGGAGAATTCTCTGTGGTGGGGTTCAAAGAAGCAAGTTGTGGGAATTTATTCAAAGCGGTTAAGGTAGAAAGAGGACTCTAAAAAGCATGTATCTTTAGGAGCTCCCTGGTGGCTTCATGGTTGAGGATCTGATGTTGTCCCTGCAGTGGCTTGGGTCACTGCGGTGGTGCGGGTTTGGTCCTTGGCCCAGGAACTTTTGCATGCCATGGGCGGGGCATACGTATTTCAAAACTACATTAAAGATATGTCGCCACAGTGATTGTCACGCATCCATTTACCAGTAAAAATGAAAATCAGAACCGCTGCCACCAAGGCAGTGTTTCCCACATGCTAAGGAGGTGGTACATGTAACCCTAGGGTGCCAGCTCTCCCCACACCCTGCCTTGCTTATTCCGATCCAAGAATCCCAAACAACCCAGAGCTCCCCCACAGGCACCAGGTTAGTTCTGGCCTCTATGCCTTCGTCCATTTTTTCCTCCATTCAACAAAAGATGTTTTGATGATTTACAACAGCCAAGACATGGGAGCAACCTAAGTGTCCACCGACAGAAGAATGGATAAAGAAGATGTGGTACATGTAGACAATGGAATATTACTCAGTCATAAAAAAGAATGAAATAACGCCATCTTCAGCAACATGGATGGACCCAGAGATTATCATACTAAGTGAAGTCAGACAGAGAAAGCCAATTACCATTATG
Organism: Sus scrofa; assembly: GCF_054392235.1. NCBI lineage: Eukaryota > Metazoa > Chordata > Mammalia > Artiodactyla > Suidae > Sus > Sus scrofa. The sequence goes on along the minus strand of NC_139393.1, from coordinate 24,247,759 downwards.
ATATCACTTACATGTGGAATCTAATAAACATGATACAAAAGACTTACCAAACAAACGAACTCAAAGATTTCAAAATCAAACTCATGGGGAAATGGGGGGGAATAAATTAGGAGGTTGCGATTATCATATACACAATATTATAGATAAAATAGATAACAAGGACCTACTGACTATACAGCACAGGGAACTCTACTCAATATTCTTCAGTAACCTCCATGGGAAGAGAATTTGAAAAAGAACAGATTTGTGTATGTGTAGAACTGATTCACTTTTCTGTACATCTGACTCTAACACAACATTGGAACGCAATTATACTCCCATAAAAGTTTTTTTAAAAAGATACTTCGACTGTCTACTCTGTGTCTGTTGTTGACCAAGTTGTGTCCCTCTGTAATTTGTATGGTAACCTCCTCAACCCTGCACCTCAGCATGTGAGCTTATTTGGAAACAGTGTCACTGCACTAGTCCATGCATTAGTTATTAGTTAAGAGGAGGTCACACTGGAAAAGCGTAGGCCCCTTAACCCTACATAAATTGTGACATTAAAAGTGGACATTGGGGAGTTTCCGTCGTGGCGCAGTGGTTCACGAATCCGACTAGGAACCATGAGATTGCAGGTTCGGTCCCTGGCCTTGCTCCGTGGGTTAAGGATCTGGCATTGCCGTGAGCTTCGGTGTAGGTCACAGAGGCGGCTTGGATCCCACGTTGCTGTGGCTGTGGTGTAGGCCGGTGGCTACAGCTCTGATTAGCCCCTAGCCTGGGAACCTCCATATGCCGTGGGAAGCGGCCCTAGAAAAGGCAAAAAGGCAAAAAGGCAAAAAAAAAAAAAAAAGTATACATTGGGACAGAGGCACACGTGCAAGGACAAGGCCACGTGAAGATGAAGGCGGAAAGCAGGGTGACATGCCTACAAGCCAAGCAAGGACAAAGACTGCCAGTACCCCAGGGCAAGCTGGGAGGAGCCACGGAACAAAGAGAGTCCCCTTCACCGCCCCTCGAGGCACCCCCCCTCCACCAATGCCCTGACCTTGCACTTCTAGGTCCAGACCTGAGAGACAATACATTCTGAGGTTTAAACCAAACCAGAACAAGCCAAAACACACTGCACCCCCGCCAACCCCCCAACCAAAACCAACCCCAAACAAAACCGACATGCTAAAGTACATTTCCTCCTGGCAAGGAGATTCTGCACACGTCTGAGAAGCTGCAGCAATGGCAAAGCTCCTTCCAGGGAGCTGTTGCTCGGCGGGGATCCACAGGGCTGCTCCAGGTGGACCAGGGCAGGTGGACAGCCCTGCGTGCTTCTCCCCGACTGGCTAGCTCCCCCTTGCCCCCCTGGCTTCTTCCAGATTTGCATCGTCAACTGCCTTAAAGGTTTTAGCAACTTTTCAAGCAGGTCATCTTTCTTGGAGGAGCAAAGGGTCCCGTGGCATGAGGTGGGAGATGGGCTTGCGGGCTGGGTCTAGTGTCATGGTCTTTGGGGAAAGGGCTCTCCTCCCGGCAGGGGCGCCACACACTCAAGGCTGGGGCAGACGGACAACCCCAGGAGCCTCGAGAGGCAGCTGTTACACCGACTGCCGAGTGTGGGGGGCTGAGCACCGTCTGTCATGACGTTTTCCTGGCTGACCCTGACTTCTGATTCCCGCTGATGTGTCCAACACTCCCTGAGAACACAAGCGAGTCCGAATACCAACACTGCTTTCACATGGCAGATGCTCAAGACAGCTTCTGTGACTCAGTCGTAACCTTCTTTACATCCCGACTATGCTTCTTCCTTGTATCGCTTCCTCTCAACTATTTTTTACCCTGCTTGGTTTCTGCCACAGCTACCTCTCATCATCAAGACACTTTGTTATTATTATTTTTTAATAGTTATTTCCCCAATACGATTTTTTTTTTGGTCTACTGTACAGCATGGTGACCCAGTTACACATACATGTACACACTCCATTTTTGCACGTCATCATGCCCCATCATTAGTGACTAGACACTTTGGTTGGCAATTCAGGCTCCTGGTCTTAGAGAACAGTCCATACAGGTGGGGGAATTTGAAAAAAAATATCCTCTGTGGAGTTCCCAATGTGGCTCAGGGGTTGGCGGATCCCACTAGGAACCGTGAGGTTGCGGGTTCCATCCCTGGCCTCGCTCAGTGGGTTAAGGATCTGGGGTTGCCGTGTGAGCTGTGGTGTAGGTTGCAGACGCAGCTCGGATCCTGCGTTGCTGTGGCTGTGGTGTAGGCCAGAGGCTAGAGCTCCGATTGGACCCCTAGCCTGGGAACCTCCATATGCCACGGGTACGGCCCTAGAGAAAACAAAAAAGACAAAAAAAACCAAAAAAGACAAAAAAAAAAAATCCTCCTCACCATGTGATTTTCCATCGCTCTGTTTACACTGCTCTCATTTAAAGAAAAACAATCTTTTTTTTTTCCCCATAAGTGTGGTTAGATTTATATATTCCGAGGAGGAATAAAAATACCCATGTGTGGTAACTGAGACCATGTTATTCCAAGATAACTCTAAGGCCCAAACACCTTACGTGTATCACGTATCAACTGATGTTTTCAGATAGAAACCCAGCTCTGAATCTCTGATGCGATCACAGCCAGGGCTCAGGTTTTCCCCGCCCCCAAGCGCTCGTTTCCTGAACAGTCCATGTTTCTTCTCCCAAGAGCCTCTGTCTCTTTCCTACAACAGCTGCAAAGACACATCTTTAACCTGACTGTGCCAGGCTGAAGCCTGTCGTGCTAACAAAAGCACAGATGCTGGCCTGTTTCTCAAGTTGCCTAAGCCCCCGAATCCCAGTGCTCCCTCCACCCTATCAACAAACATTCTTTCTTCTTCTTCTTCTTCTTTTTTTTTTTTTTTTAAAGGCCACACCCACTGCATATGGAAGTTCCCAGGCTAGGGGGTGGTGAATCGGAGCTACAGCTGCCAGCCTACACTGCCGCCACAGCAACTCGGGATCCAAGCTGTATCTGTGAGCTACACCACAGCTCATGGCACTGCTGGATCCCCAACCCACTGAGCGAGGCCAGGGATCGAACCTGCATTCTCATGGATACAAGTTGGATTTGTTTCTAATGCACCTCAACAGGAACTCCCTCTTTTTTTCTTTTTTCTTTTCTTTTCTTTTTTCTCTTTAGGGCTGTATCTGTGGCATATGGAAGTTCCCAGGCTAGGAGTTGAATCGGAGCTACATCTGCCAGCCTATGCCACAGTTTGAGGCAACGCCAATCCTTAAGGCACTGAGCGGGACCATAGATCGAACCCGCGTCCTTATGGATGCTAGTTGGGTTCATTAACTGCTGAGCCACAAGAAGAACGCTTATCAACAAACATTTCTTAAAGACGGCGTGTGTTCGCTGAACCTGTCTGCATCCGAAGTTATCAGCCAGATGTGGAAATAACATAGCTTACGTGTTCACCCATCTCGAAAACAAACCAACCTGCCACGATTTGCTTTTGTAAAAACCAGTTTGCCTGCTTTCAACTGAGACGTTCTAAGATCATACAGCACTGGCGTCACCACTGGCCAGGGTCTTCTGACCCTTTGTCGCGAGGCTAAATTTCACGGGTAGAGATCTCAGTCTCTGTGATTCTCTTCCTTCATTTCTCACCTCGAGGCTGTCACCCCACAACCGATTTCTTTAGCTTGGCTTCTCTCCAGATCCCCGCCTTGCACAGTCATCAGCACTTTCCTGACCTCGCGGCTCAGCTTTTCTAGGGTCCTTTTTCTCTCCTCCACCTTTCCCAGCAAAAGGCTGCCATTTCACAGCCACTGAGCATGTGGCCCCTTTGCCTTGCAGACAAAGGAAGGGACCTGGGGACCTGGGCCCCTACCTGTTGCATGCCTTGCATGGTCTGCTGCAGGAACTGGAGCTGCTGGTCCTTGGTGAGGTTGTCCTCTGTTCGAAACAGCTGCTCTTTCTCCTGCTTCAGCAGCTCCACCTCGTTCCTGTAGGCATCCAGCTGCCACCGGAGGCTGTCATTTTCCTCTTTAAGGGCGTAGGCCTGGGCGGCCAGGGCTGCAGGGCAAACAGAACGAGTTGAAGTGAGTGACTTTCTTGCTCAGATGGAGGGGACCTTCAGTTGGGAAGAGAGCCTCTTACCCCCCCCTTTTTTTTTTTTTTCCTGGCTGCCCTGTGGCATATGGAGTTCCCAAGCCAGGGATCAGATCCCAGCTGCAATTCTGACGTAAGCTGCAGCTTCGGCAATGCCAGATCCTTTGACCCACTGTGCTGGGCTGGGGATCGAACCTGCATCCTGGGGCTTCAGCAATACCACGGATCCCATCGCGCTTACGGCAGGAACTCCTCACCCCCATTCTTAATATTTGTACCAAACCCAAATGCACTACCCTGGGGCTCCTTGTGGCTGTGGCGTAGGCTAGCCGCTGTAGCTCCAACTCGACCCCTAGCTTGGGAACCTCCATATGCTGTAGGTATGGCCCTCGAAAGACAAAAAGAAAGAAAGGAAAGGAAAGGAAAGGAAAGACGGAGGGAGGGAGAGAGGGAGGCATCTGTGTTGCTAGGTGACAAGAGCTCTCCATCATCTACCACATGGCTGCAGAGAGTCCTCTCCCTTCGGGCAGGATGAATTAGCTCTTGGAGAACCACTTTCTTTCAGAGCATCAATAGTCTCCTAGGTGGAGACGTGCAGCCCAGGGGAGAGGGGGCCTGATCTACACACTATTCCTCCTCCTTCTCCTGCAGGACAAGACTGCACAGGTTGCTCCCTCTAACTCCCATCAGAACACTAGCTCCCTGGTTCCATCTGTTTCACCAACAGCTTCCTACCCTAACACGCCTTTCTGAAACCTGAAATTCTCTATGTGTAGATTCAGAGCTCATCTCCACTTTCCTGAGAAACCGAGTGAATTCAAGGTCTTACCCATCTCAAGGCTCCAACACCAACTACAAGGGAATAAAAGAGTGGCTGGTACGAAACAAACTGAGGAGGGGGACTCCCTTTCCCAGTTTCCAGCTTATCGCATGGCGGTCTCTCCAATGATGATAATAACAGCTTTCTGAGCATTTAGCACACACGGGCACTGGGCCATGGATGAACTCACTTCATCCCCCTCCCCCAAGCCGCTGAAGTGGACGCTGCTTTTATTCCCCTTCTTTAGAGATGCGGAAAATGAGGCTGGGGATGTTAGAGAACCTGTCCGATCCCAGAAAGAAAGTAGCATCAACAAAATAAGGAAGGAAGAAAAGAAGGAAGGGACGGAGGGAGAGAGAGGGATGGGGAGGGAGGAAATGGGGGGGAGAAGGGAGGGAGGAGGCAGGGAGGGAGGGAGGAGGGGTGGGGGAGAAGGGAGGGGAGGGAGGAGGGAAGAGGGAGGAGGGAGGGAGGAAGGAAGGATCAACAGCTTTCAAACCCAGGTCTGGCTCCAGAATTTCTGCTCTTGGCCCCCGGGGCTATTCTGCAGCCAGCTGGGTTTCATTCTCACCAGACTGTTGGAAACAGGTCCCCAAAGCTCCCCCTTGACTTTCTCCCCAGTTGCCCATGCGTTTTTCCCCTCCATCAGAAGATCAAGTCTCTCTTTTAGTGAGCAAGAGAAAAGTGAAAAGATTTTGAAAGCCGGCTATCAGAAACGTCTTCAAAGAAGTTAACTTCTAGACAACAGACTTGCGGTTGTCAAGGTGGGGGGGGGGCGTGGGAGCTGGGCTTAGCAGACGTCCGCTTTCAGACACGGAGGGGCTAAAACACAAGGTTCTACTCTCCAGCACAGAGAACTATATTCAATATCCTGTGACAAAGCATAATAGAAAAAAAAAATAAAATGTATATATATGTACCACCAAATCAGTTTGCTGTACAGCAGAAATGAATGCTGTAAATCGACTCCACCTCAATTAAAAAAAAGAAGTAACTTCCATTTGTAAGGACATACAAGGTGTGGAGGGCCTGCCCCCCAGGGTCTTGGTCCAGGATCATTTCCACCCTCCACCCCCAGGCCCAAAGCCACATCAAGGTCATCCTCGCATACGTCCCACCTGCACATTACACAGCAATGATGACAAATCTTTCCGAAGGTTCACTGAAACCCCAGTGAACGCGCAACTCAAATTATCAACCCTCAAATCATGTAAAATAGCAGTTTGACGGTATTCAGCTTGGCAAAATGATTATGGATAGTACACAGCGAAATACTAATCAAATGGAACATGCAATTAGCCAGAAAAATCCCTATCTTGAGCCATCAGGGATCGATTAGGCAACAAACATTTACTGCTTATGTACTCTGTGCCCAGGACTATCTGAGCCTCTTGGATCACAAAACAAGGAGACAGATGTGTCTCTTCGCTTCAGGAACTTGAAATAGAATGGAAACCAACATGTTTGAAGGGAACCTATTCAAAGGACGAGAGAGCGTGCGCCTGATGGATGGATGGCATAGGGTGGCACTCAGTACATGTCAGCTGGATAAGCAAGCAAGCAACTAATGTCATGTCAAAGTTGATGGCCAGGGAATCCACTTGATAGAAATTCAGAGAAGAGAAAGGAACATGCCGATTTAAATAATAAAAGAGGGCTTTGAAGGAAAAAGCCCAAGAACCAGGAAGAATATCCCAGTCAGAAGCAAGAGCCTAAGAGAACTGGCAAGAGAATATTTGGGGCAGGAAGCAGAGAAGCTTGACCAAAGGGCAAGAGTCTGTGTGGAAGCGGTGAGAGAAAGGTGATGAGAGTCTGAGGCTCAGATATTAGGCTGGAGAGCTGGGATCAATGGGGCGGCCAATTGAGAATCGCTGAGGGTTCCCTGGGCATCGGAAGCATGGGACGAAACCTGTGATTTAGGAAGATTGGTTTGGCAATGGTGCGTGGAATGAACTGGAGGCTGAAGAGGATGAATAAAGGAACTTTTATTTGGTGTGTGTGTGTGTGCAAAACCAAGGAACTGCCAATTTGACAGTTTTCCGGGACTTGTAAAATCGGAAATGCCCTGTGGTGCATCCAGGAGCGTGAGCTGGGGCTTTTTAACGCTGTGTAGCCCAACTTCAGATCGTGTCCACACCTGGAGATGGGGCCTCCTGACAACTGAGCTCCCCAACCCATAAAGAAATGGTTAGGAGGCCTCATTGAAGAGAGGGATGCTGTAATAGGACAAAATTACAGAAAATGCAAATGACGCAAAAAGTGTTGGCACTACATAAGCACATTACTACATTTAGGAACATTCAAAGACACTTAAGTCATTTCCTTAGGAAGCTCTATTTGGCCCTTTCTCAATGCAGAGTGGCATTTTTATTATCATAACTGATAGCAGGTGTTTGTGAAGAAATCGATTAGTATGCAGGGATGGAAATTACATTTTCCAAATGAATTGCATAGTCTGCAAGATATGCTGAAATCTGTGTGGCAAAATGCAAGCAGCTATAAAGCATGTGCCAGCAACATTATTTAAATAAATTGTCTCAACAGAAATACATATAGGGTAGTGCGCCATCCATTATTTTAGGGGGTTCTCTTAGAAGCCCGTGTAACGGCGCTGCTCACAGTTCTTGTTCTTGGCTTAATCCAAGTGACCACTGTTCCTGCCAAGGAGGATACAGTGTCGTTTGCATTTCTGGACTAGGAATGTGATATCATCATATTACCAAAAAAAAAAAAGAAAGAAAAAAAGAAAAAAGAATCCCAGCAGCTGTAACTCTACCTACCCTTGTCCTCCCTGAAATCAATACCATAGCCAATCCCATCAACGTTTTATAATTGGGGCATATAACTGATTTACATTCCTTATTACATGATTTCAAGCTTGATTTTTGCAAAAAAAAAAAAAAGATTACTCATGTGGCAGCAAAGTGGTTATCTTTTAAAGAGTGAGAAATTGTATATTGACTCCACTTAACTCCTGGCCCCCTGTTTGTACACACTACGCAGCATCACGCTGCATGGATCCGCCCCTCAGACAGGAGTCCTGGGAGAAGCTAGATTATGTTTCTTGAAGCAGAGCTCGAAAGGAAAACAAAACAAAACAAAAAACAAAACAAACAAACAAACAAACAAAAAAACCCAGGAATTTCTAACTTAACATCACTGCTCGGTGTATTAAAAATATAGAAACTTGGCATTCCCATCATGGCGCAGCAGAAACCAGTCTGATGAGGAACCATGAGGTTGTGGGTTCAAACCCTGGCCTCCCTCAGTGAGTTAAGGATCCGGCGTTGCTGTGAGCTGTGGTGTAGGTCGCAGACACGGCTCAGATCTGGCTTGGCTGGGGCTGTGGCGTAGGCTGGCAGCTATCGCTCGGATTCAGCCTCTAGCCTGGGAACCCCCATATGTTTCAGGTGTGGCCCTAAAAAGCAAAAAAAGAAAAAAAATTATACAGAAACTTAAAAGCTCTGCCCCTTCTTTTCTTTCTTGCTCTTTTTTTTTTTTTTTCTTTCATTCTTTCTGGGACACCATATTGAATTCAACAGTTTTTCTTCCATTTAGAATGGATGATCCATGAGCTCCTACTGTACAGCACAGGGAACTATATCCAATCTCTTGGGACAGACGGCGATGGAAGACAGCATGAGAAAAAGCATGTGTACATATAGACCTAGTGATTGGATCGCCATGCTGTACAGCAGAAGTTGGCACAACACATGGTACATCAACTACGCTTTAATAAAAATAAATAGAAATTAAACGAAGGAAAAAAACCCCAAACTCACAGGTCCAGAAACCAGACTGGTGGTTGCTAGAGACAGGGGCGGGTGAAATGGGTGAAGACGGTCAAAAGGCACAAACTTCCAGTTTTGCAATAAATAAGTCAAGAGGCTTAAAGTACAGCATTCTGACTATAGTTAAGGATACTGTGCTGCACGTCTGAAAGGTGCTAAGAAAGGAGACCCCAAAGGCTCTCATGGCAAGAAAAAATGTGTGGCTACGTATGGTGACGGATGTACCCTAGACTCTCGGTGACCCTCTCTCAATACATACAGTGTGTTGTACACCTGAAACCAGTATCATGTTACACGTCGATTCCTCCATAAAAAAGAACGAATGAGAAAAGAAATCACTCAGCTTTTCAAAAACCGTGCGATCAAGCTTCCACGATCAAAAACTGCCCTTGAAAGACTGCGCAACACACCCACTCTGCAAATAAGCATAAGGATTACAAATACACGACGCGACGCATCTTTCTGTAGGAATCCCTGAGGAGTGCATGGTGTTCCAATAGAGAGAATATTCAGGGAACATGTGGATTACCAATTTCGGTAAAATTAAAAAAAAAAAAAGAGAGAGAGAGAATACAGCAAGACACTTTAGATGTCAACTATGCTGAACACAAGTGAATTTTCCTCTGGCGAGTTAAAGGCACGGCTGAAGCCAGAGGTGCCTCTGGATGATCACTAATGCCCTCACCAAGCAGCTGCGCATTGTGAAGTCAAGGGCACTGCGGAGCCTGCCGCATCCACAGGGGTGAGGCCCGTACAGGCGTCTGTCAGTCTGTCCGTCTGTCCGGTCCATCCGTCTGTCCATTTATACTTGCTCAGACCTTAGGAAAACCCTGATACGGGGATTTTCTGATGGCATCAAGAAGGAAACAACCCCGCTGGAAAAACTTTTGCTAAAGGAGATGAAATTACATTTCAAAAATCAGCACCAGACAACTAAAATGACCAAAGTGCCACGAGTGTATGAAAGTGGACCCAAGGATTAAATGAGACCGGCAAAGAAGAGGCTTAAAGGTAGCCTAGCTTCTCGCTGCACCCTTTGCTCGATTCTATATAAACCATTATTCTTTATATTAATTATGGTCAGAGTGACCTCCTCCTCTGTCGCCTGTATGACTTACCATGTTTCCATGGGAACCGATAATGGCATGCTTAACTTCTTTAAGTAACTAATCTGGTGAAAAGCCTCGAAATCTCTTACCAGCCTGCGCCGGCCCCAGAAAAATAATTAGCACTCTATGAAAAATGGAAGTTGTTCTGGGTTATGTCCCAGTAAGCTGACAGTATCCGAATTATCTTTTTTCATGCTCAGGCAAGATGTCACTAAATAATCAAACACTCTAACAAATTGTTTCGAACAATATCTGGATTTCTCGAGAACTGTCTATGTGTCTTTAGGGAATTCTGTGTTAACGCTCCTCTCCCCAGCCCCGTGTCCTCCTGAAAGGCCCAGTGGAAGCTGTCGAGTCATGCATTTCCCTCCCATGGGGCACAGAAGGGCTTTTTCAAGAATTTCATCGGTTCTGTCCATACAGGCAGTTGCACTGATAAGTCCGGAAGCCATGATGACTGGGCGAGTCTGATCCCTGGGAGACATTTCTATCGGATCTATTCGACCTCCACGCCTTGTAGCTCCTGGGGACTTAGGGACGGTCCCCAAGCCCCATCTGCCTCCTTGCATGCTGTCCCTTTTCTTGCAGGGTGCCTGGGGTGTGCAGGGGCTCCGCTGTGGCACACGGTGACACGCTTTGCTCAGTGAAGCTTGTTCCCAAGAACTGACTGGCCCAAGCGCTGCTGACTGGTCCTCACCCACGGAGCATAGGGGGGAGGGGGGTGTGCCTTCTGTACAATCCCCCACTCTCTTCCTGCTGCCGGAAGGGGCCTGGGCCTCTGAATCATCACAAGGAGGAAAGGTGCCCACAGATCCAGAATATCTGCTTTGGACTCTGCCCAAGAAATAAACTTTTTTCTTTTGGTAAAGCCACTTGAAGATGTGGGGTTTATGTGTACAACAGCTGGCACCACTCAAACTCCGAGTTTCCCAAATATTGGCTGGAATCAGAAACTCCTGGTGAGGGTGCTGAAACGCCTATTTCTGGGTCCTCCCCTCAGAGGACCCCCTGATGCGGTATGTTCAGGATGCGGCTGAGAATCTGCCTTCTTCCAAATTCCGTGGTGCTGATGTTGCTGAGGCTGAGATATGTGTGGAGAAGGTGGCGCGGACCGAGGCTCCTTCTATCCCCCCGGGCTCCTGAGCTGGGGCTCCAGGGGGCTTGTGTGGACAGACGGTCCTGACAGCACCACAGGCTCAGTGGGTCATTCCTGCTTCATTCCTTGGCCTTCTGTATGAGCTGTGGCCCCATGCTCTGAACCTCTGAAGGCAGTCTTGTCCCAGCCCCATTCCTGTGCCCGGGCTACCTCTTTATTTATGCAGGGAGAGGGAGGTATAAGCAAAAGGCACAGTCACTCCTGTTTCCCTGACCTCACTAGCAGCAGCAGCAGAAGTAGTAATAGGGCAGCAACAGCTAACGATTTTGTGTGCCAGGCAATGTGCAAAACCTATTATGTGCACAATTTCCTTAATCCCTCCCCAAAACATGATACGGTAAATATGACCGTTATTTCTATTCCCCACATGGCTGGGGAAGCAGGAGGAGTCCCCAGAACCTACACACCCTGACACAATGCCACTGGGTTAAGTGCTTAAACTCACGCTTCTGGAGTCTTGAGGCCTGACCTGCTCTGCTCAGGGCTCCTCCTTCTATGCTGGGTCCCTGTCCTCTGTGGTGGCTGTACCGAGGTCACTGGCCACTCAGCTCCATGAACTGACCATAGGTGTGTGGGTTTATTTCTGGGCTTTCTATCCCATTCCACTGATCTATATGTCTTTGTGCCAGGACCACACTGTTTTGATGACTGTAGCTTTGTAGTATGGTCTGAAGTCAGGGAGCCTGATTCCTCCAGAATCAAAAAGATACATGCATCCCTATGTTCACAGCAGCGCTATTCATAACAGCCAAGACATGGCAGCAACCTAAGTATCTATTAACAGAGGCATGGGTAGAGAAGATGTGGTGTATAAAACACATTTACACAACAGAATATGATTCAGCCATAAAAAAGAATGAAATAATGCCTTTAGCAGCAACATGGATGAACCTAGAGATTATCATACTAAGTGAAGTTAATTTATACAAAGGCAAATATAACATCCTTTATATGTGGGATCTAAAAATAAAAAGTGATACAAATGAGCTTATTTACAAAACACAAAGAGACCCAAAGACATAAAACACTTATGGTTACCAAAGGGGAAAACAGGCAGAGGGATATAGTAGGAGTTTGGGATTAACATATTCACACCGCTATATACAGAAGAGATAACCAACAAAGACCCTACTCTGTAGCACAGGGAACTACACTCAGTATCTTGTAATAAGCTATAAGGGAAAAGAATCTAAAAAGGAATATATAAATAATCAAGCATATACATACAACTGAATAGATATAACTGCGCTGTACACCTGAAACTAACACAGCATTGTAAATCAACTACATTTCTTTCTTTCTTTCTTTTTTTTTTTCCTTTTTAGGGCCACACCCACAGCATATGGAGGTTCCCAGGCTAGGGGTCGAATCAGAGCTGTAGCTGTCGGCCTACACCACAGCCACAGCAACACAGGATCTGAGCCACCTCTGCGACCTACACCACAGCTCATGGCAATGCTGAATCCTTAAGCCACTGAGCGAGGCCAGGGGTCAAACCCACAACCTCGTGGTTCCTAGTCAGATTCTCTTCCGCTGTGCCACAACAGGAACTCCCGTAAATCAACTATATTTCAATAAAATATTTCTTGAAAAGGCTCCATGAGGAGAGCCATGTCCAAGGACTCAGGCTAGTTTCAGAACTCCCAAGGACCAGCGTTCTAGCACCTTCTCCATCCATGGGAACTCACCTACCTTCCGCTAAGTGTCCTGCACCTTCAGCTGGTGTAAAGGTGGTGAAAGCCCCTCTTCCCACTGAGTTCCCAGGATCTGAGTGGGCTCAGGGGGGCCCTGGACCAGGACCTGGTGACCAGACAACGCACAGGGTCCTTGGGCTGGTGTCCCGCCAGTGCCTCCCGGCGTCCAGGTACAGAGCTGGAGGCACCCGGCGCAGCCAGCCTCCTGCCAGAGAACCTCTCCTGGTCCAGACAAACCACGATCAGTTTTTCAGTAACGCCTGTATCACCATCCAAGCAGCAATCTTCCTCAAACGGCTGGCGGAAATTCCTTCTGCTCCGCTTTTGCAGGATTATTATTATTACAACGTAGCATTGACATAACATTTTATATTTGCAGTGTGTATTACAGTCTGCGCATTAGCTATTATTAGGGAGAGCTCACAGAAGCACAATGCAGTGTCTATTTCCATCTTTGTGTGAGGCCGGTGGAATAGCGGTAATTTGGTGCATGCAGGTAAGCCGGATCCCATTATTACAATGGCATCAATGCACGTTTGGAGGCACAACCGACAGCAAGTGACACTGGAGAGGAAAATCCGTCCCTCCCTCCCCACAGCTCCTCCTAAGCCCGTGGTCTGCACGGTGGCCAGGACTGCGTGGTGCCACTGGGCTGCTGAGGCTGCTGAGAATTCACCTTGTGCTCTAAGGCTTGTCTTCTGATAACCTCCCCGTCCCCGACTGTCCCCATCATCCTCCTTGAAGGACAGCGAGTGAAAGAAAGGGGCAGTGCTCACATCTTCCAATGGCAGGACGCCGTCGCCATCAACAACGTGGAAGGATGTTCTGCCGGGTGGGGGCGCCCTTCAGGCCGCCGGGAAGCGCGTCACCAGGGAGTCCAGCAAACCTCAGCCCAGAGCCTGCGTGATCGAGGCAGCACATCCACCTGACCTGGATGCAGGACTACCTTTTCCCCCACTTTCTAGGTGCTTCAAAGATTTTTTTTTTTTTTTTGGTCTTTTCTAGGGCCGCACCCACAGCACATGGAGGTTCCCAGGCTGGGGGTCCAATTGGAGCTGTAGCCGCCAGCCTACACCACAGCCACACCACCACCAGATCCAAGCCGCATCTGCGACCTACACCACAGCTCACGGCAATGCCAAATCCTTAACCCACTGAGCGAGGCCAGGGATCAACCCCGCAACCTCATGGTTGCTAGTCAGGTTCCTTAACCACTGAGCCATGACAGGAGCTCCCTAAAGATTTTTTTTTTTAGGCCCAAGATACATCACAAAATGACACGTTTTCAGAAACAGGGACCCCCTCCCTGGCGATGCCCCCTCTATCCTAGACAGCGCACCGCCCCTGGGGACCATTCTCCACCCTCACCAGTGGCTGGTATCATCCAAAGAGAACAGCTTTAGGAATTCCCATCATGGCTCAGGGGTCATAAACTCGACTAGTATCCATGAGGATGCAGGTTCTATCCCTGGCCTTGCTCAGTGGGTTAAGGATCTGGCGTTGCTGTGAGCTATGGTGTAGGTCACAGACGTGGCTCAGATCTGGTGTTGCTATGGCTGTGGTAGGCTGGCAGACGTGGCTCCTCTTGGACCCCTACCCTGGGAACTTCCGTATGTTGCAGGTGCGGCCCTAAAAAGACAAAAACGGGGGAGAGGGAGACAAAGAGAACAGCTTTAAACAGCAGCCCTGCCCCCAAAAGGCACCTCTCCTTTCATTTCCTCCTCTGGCTTCTCTCTTTCCTCCCAACTGGCAGGTTTCTTTCCCTTCTAACAAATGGTCACTTCCAGTTTTCTTCAAGAAACCCATCCCCTCAAGGAGTGATGTTTTCCTACCATGACCTAAAAAGACATGTATGCCAATGCTCATTGCAGAACTATATACAACAGCCAAGACATGGAAACAACCTAAATACCCATCGACAGACAAGTGGATAAAGAAGATGTGGTATATATACACAATGGAATATTAGTCTGCCATTAAAAGGGAAGAAATAACAGCATTTGCAGCAACATGGATGGACCTAGAAATAATGCTAAGTGAAGTCAGTCAGACAATAGACCAACATCAAATGCCATCACTTACATGTGGAATCTAAAAAAAGGACACAATGAACTTCTTTGCAGAACAGATACTGATTCACAGACTTTGAAAAACTTAGGGTTTCCAAATGAGACAGGTTGGGAGGTGGGGGGATGCACTGAGGGTTTGGGATTGACATGCTGTTAAAATTTGGTTGTGATGATTGTTGTACACCTATAAATGTAATAAAATTCACTGAGTAATTAAAAAAAAAAGGAGTGGGAGTTCCCGTTGTGGCGCAGTGGTTAACGAATCCGACTAGGAACCATGAGGTTGCGGGTTCGGTCCCTGCCCTTGCTCAGTGGGTTAACGATCCGGTGTTGCCGTGAGCTGTGGTGTAGGTTGCAAACGCGGCTCAGGTCCCGCGTTGCTGTGGCTCTGGCGTAGGCCGGTGGCTACAGCTCCGATTCAACCCCTAGCCTGGGAACCTCCATATGCCGCGGGAGTGGCCCAAGAAATAGCAACAATAACAACAACAACAACAACAAAAGACAAAAGACAAAAAAAAAAAAAAAAAAGAGTGATGTTTTCCTACTGCTACACCCCCTCCCCCAAACACACATACACACACACACACAGAGGAAGGGATGGTTTCTATCATATAAAACTCACTCTGAAATGTGCAATGGAGATCAGCCACACCTAACAGTTGTGCCAGTTCAAAGCATGGGCCTTTGCAAGGAAGAGCCACCTTTCCCACTAAGCTTTTATTTTAAAACCCCCAATACTTGGGATAAGAAAAGATGAGTTGACTAGAAAGGCTTTCTTGTCCTCCAGGGAGTGGAATGGGGGGGGAAGAGGAGGAGTGGTGGGCAGTCCTCTTCCCACCCCCCTTGTCACCCACATGGAGACCCGTTTAAGCCCACGTGTTTGTGCCTGGCATCAGGACAGTATGCGTCCCATCCTCTCTAAACACATCAACAAGGCAGAAGGACACCAGGAGGAACCGACTGGTACCTCCAGGCCAGTAAGCCTTCGGAGTTCGTTCCGCACGTGGCCTCCATCTGTCCCATCTTGGTGTCTCAAACATGAGAATTCCTGGACCCATCCTTGACCCTCTGAAAGGGGGCCTGAGGTGGTGCATTTCAGCAAGATTCCGGGGTGAGGCTAACAGAGCATGAAGTTTTAAAACCACTTCGTCAGCCTTGAGCGACAAGACGGCTTCCTGGCTTCCTAAACTTCCTTCCACACTTGTATGGCTTTTGTTATTATTTTTCTTTTTTTGACACCTGCTTTCTCTCAGCCTTTTCTAACGGCTTCCCTGTTATTGAAAGGACCTTCTCTTCTCCAGCTTTTACCATCCAACGCGGCCTTCCAGAATTCTCTGCCATCTCTGCCTGGCCCTCTCACATTTCATGAATCTATCTCCTGGTTCTTCTCTGAAATGGCGACTGAATGCTTTCATAAATCCTCCGGGCGGTGTCTCCAGAACACATTTTTCTGATCTACTAGATGGGGTTGCATATTACTTTTCTTTGCAGCTATATTTCTAGAGAGATCTCTGGCTGCAGCAGGGTTGTGGCCTGTACCCAGGAGGGGCTGGGCTGCACCCCTGGGCTTCGTGGGGACGAATTACCTTTGAGCAAGGGCCCTCGGGCCAGCCCCTCACTGGAGGAGAGGAACCCCTTCCAGTGTGCATGCTCCCCCCGACCAGTTGCCAGGTCCTCTGAAGCTTTTCTCTTTGGCAAACATTCCTGCTTCCTTCTCTCACCATTGATGGATGAGAAAATGGCCCCTGGCTCTTCTCCAAGAGTCAGAGAAAAGCAGCGACCTGTCCTTGGTTCTCATCCCATCTTTCTGCATCAGGCTGCTTTCATGTTTTTCTTTCCTCCCAACTAGTCTTTTTTTCCAGCTAACCACAGGACAACTGGCTGCGTCTCGCAGAGATACGATGAGGGGGATTCTGTCCATGTCATACATGCCCTGCTTAAGCCAATAAACTACCTTTCCTCTTCTCCTCGGGTCCTTCATCACTGTCTGTATCAGTCACTTCCTCGCCACTAACCTTTTTTTTTTTTAGGGCCACACTTGCGGCATATCGAGGTTCCCAGGTTAGGGGTTGAATTGGAGCTGCAGCTGATGGCCTACACCATAGCCACAGCAACTCAGGATCCAAGCCCCACCTGTGACCTACACCGTGACTCATGGAAACACGGGATCCCCAACCTACCGCATGGGGCCAGGGATCGAACCTGAGTCCTCATGGATACTAGTTGGGTTCTTAACCCACTGAGCCACAACAGGAACTCCTCAGAACTTTTCTAATGGCTTAACCACCCAAGCGGCCCCTTCGAAAGAGCATCACGGTGGGCTTGGATTCCTTGGGCAAGCCCAGAAAATGGGAAGGAAACACGGAACGCAGTCTCTCAAAAACTTATTTTCAGGACTCCTGATTTCTCCTCCCTTTGGATAACGTCTGCTCACATCCTTCAATGGGACACATCTCCTCACTGCTTCTTTGCATCCCCAGAGGCTGAGTGCAGCAAAATCCTGCTTTGACAAACTCAGCTTCATCTTCTCGGTGTCCTTGGGCCGGCAAGAGTGTGTGCATTGGATAAACTGTCTGGATGGCTGAATTATAGCAATTTTTCCCTGGGAGAGAGTTGCTCGGATAGTAAAACCCACTATATATTGAGAATGATAATCTTTCTCACATCCCCACAAAAAGCTGCTCTTGCTTTGTTCATTAAAATGATTTATTTTGAAGAGTTCTCTTGCGACGCAGCTGGTTAAGGGTCTGGCATTATCTCTGCAGGGACTTGGGTCGCTGGTGTGGTGCGGGTTCGATCCCTGGCCCGGGGAGTTTTCACATGCTTCGGGTGCAGCAAAAAAAAAAAAAAAAAAAAAAAAAAAAAAAGATTTGCTTTGGGTTTCTGATGAGTACGATTCTCTGTAAGTGCTGAAGCCCCCGTTAAGTGCCATTCATCAAATGCTAAATGCTTTAAAACATCTCTACCCCTTTTTTTCTAATTGAGAAATAGTGCTGCATGGGCAAGTTTATGAGGTGACCTTGATTGAATTAAAGAGGTCAGGGATGGAACAGACTTCAAACCCATATTCAAGGATTTTAAAGAAATGACTTCCCTCCAATTAAGCAGGAATTAGCATGAAATATTTTGTTTCTGAAAGGTTAAAAGAATTCCTCTGAGAATGTGGCTCTCCTGTTCCCAGCTTTTTATTGAACGTGGGACAGAAGGCACCACAGGGATGGTTTTATTTAAAGTGCTTTGTTAACATGGTGGCTGATGAGCTGGCATTAATTACAATATTCCTCGGGAGCCTAAATGGTACACAGAAGGGGCCAAAAGTCCAATTTAAGTTTTGATTTCTATTTCAAAAGCCCAAGGACCTAGCGACTTTCGATTACTTAAAAAAAAAATAATAAGCTATATTTTCCATCTGTAACCATTTCAACCTAGTACTAGGGGCAAAAAAAAAAAAAAAAAAAAAAAAAGGTTTCAAATGTTACCTTCTTTCTTTGCGGCTTTCCCTTTTAGCTCCATCGTTCACCTTGCCAAGTCCCCCATCTTTTCATGGCCAGAAAGGATGTGTCCCTTTTTCATGCTTTTAGGATTAATATGCAGCGTCTCTGTAGACAATGATGGAAGCAGGATTCCACAGATGCGTGCAGAGGGGCAGACACACACAGTGGGTGAATCTGAGGAGCAGGTGGTCCTGGGAGAATGCTGGACAGGCTGGTCTCCTGTCAACCTCAGACACAGATTAGACACAGGAAGGAGGCGGAGGATTGTTCAAGAGAGAGAAGGGGCTTTAAAGCCATATACCGGCTCTGAGACTTGGGACAGTGTAACTAACCTCCATGTCCTCACAGCACTGTGAGAATCAAATAGATAAGCTTTTTTTTTTTTGGGGGGGGGGTCTAAGATAAAAAAATACCCTTCAACAGCTTCTAAAAATTTGTTCAAAAAAAAAGAGAGGTCCCATTGTGGCTCGGTGGTTAACAAATCCGTCTAGGAACCATGCGGCTGAGGGTTTGTTCGATCCTTGGCCTCGCTCAGTGGGTTAAGGATCCGGTGTAGCCATGAGCTGTGGTGTAGGTCAAAGATGCGGCTTGGATCCCATGTTGCTGTGGCTGTGGTGTAGGCCGGCAGCTACAGCTCCAATTAGACCCCTAGCCTGGGAACCTTCATATGCTGTGGGAAGTGGCCCTAGAAAAGACAAAAAGACAAAAAAATAAAATAAAAATTTAAAAAAATTAGTTCTTCCTAGTTTTTATTTCCTATCCATTCATTGAACAAATATATATATATATATATATATTATATATATACATACACATACACACACACATACTTTTGCTTTTTAGGGCTACACCCGCAGCATATGGAGGTTCCCAGGCGAGGGGTTGAATTGGAGCTGTGGCTGCTGGCCTTCACCACAGCCATAGCAACACAGGATCCGAACCGCGTCTGTGACCTACACCATAGTTCAGCGCAATGCTGGATCCTTAACCCACTGGGCAAGGCCAGGGGTCGAACCTGAGTCCTCATGGATGCCAGTCAGATTTGTTAACTGCTGAGCAGGATGGGAACTCCCACTGAAAAAATTCTTGACCACTGACTGTGTACAAGGCAACGCACTGGCCATTCAGGGAAGGAAAGCTTAGCCTTGACGGAGCAGAGCGGGTAGGGGGTTCTCCATCTCTGCATGTGTTCAGCCCTATTTGCTCCAAACACACTAGCAAATAAACAAAACCTTCTCCAGGGATGACGGAGTTCCAATGAACAGATTTATACAACTTCTCAGAGACTCTCAGCTGTCATAGCTCTGCATGTCAGGGCTTTATCTGCTGTTTTTGGCTGTGACTTTGGAGAGTGCAGGGAGCAGATGCCAGAGGGATCTCCAATCCAGGGCTACTCCTGGGAAAGGAAACACTGATGATACGCCGCTAGGGTTTCTCACAGCCGATAAGCAACACTCTCAGATCCAGGAGTGCCTGCCATGGCTCAGTGGTAAAGAACCTGACTCGGATCCACGCAGACACAGGTTCAATCCCTGGCCCTGCTCAGTGGGTTAAGGATCCGGTGTTGCTGTGAGCTATGGTATAGGTTGCAGATGTGGCTGGGATCCTGCGTGGCTGTGGCCGTGGCGTAGGCCGGCAGCTACAGCGCCGATTCAACTTCTAGCCTGGGAACCTCCACATGCCGCAGGTGCGGCCCTCAAAAGACCAAAAAAACCAAAAGTCAACAACACTCTCGGATCCTAAGATTTTGTTTGCTACTTTCCCCCCTTCATCTGGCACTGCGAGGCAAATGGTATCACGGTCCCATCTACATTGTAAGCATTCACGGAATTTCCGTTTCAGTCTTATCATCGCTTTGTATTGCGGCATTGCTGAAGCCAATTTCATGGAAGCCAAGAGCCAAGGACAGAGAAAGGGATGGATGCCTCAAGGACATTCAGATGACACAAACTGCCCCAGAAGAGTCAAGAATGACAGGTGGAGACAGACATTTCTCAAACAATTGACTGGTACACCACTAGAAGAAGAGTGAAATCTCTTAGCCTACCTCCAAAAGATGTGCCAAATATGTGTCATCGCTTACGCTGTGCCTGACAACTTGTGGTTACCAACAAACAAACAAACACAAAAAACCCAAAACACCCAATATAAACTTGCAGAATTCATGCAGCATTCCAGCTAATTATCATTGGGGATCAAAGCCACGTTTCTCATTTACTTAGAACAAGGGGAGGCAGAAGACATACAACGTCTAAGATTTCTTCCCGATCAAAACTTCCCTGAGTCTGTGCATCTCAACCAGATTGAGATCCTGGGAGATGCTCTCCCTCAGACTCGTATTTTTCAGACTGATGGAGGGGTCCATCTCCTAACGAAGCCTCAGGAACAAGGAAGGCGAGCATTACTTCCATAAGTCTTGAAATTAGATGGAGATTCAATGAGCTGGCGAGCTTCAGGTAGGCTCTCCCAGGCCCCAGGGATATGAGCAAACATGGGATGAGATGGGGAATCAGAGAACTAATACTGTAGCTCGGATCACTCCTGATCAATCATCGTGTCTGTGCTTGTGTTTGGAGAAAGTCATTTTATTTTTCTCCTTGCCTTTCTGGAGAGTCGGGGAAGGGAAGACATGGGGTGATGACAGCGCGTGCGGTTTTACCAAGGAAGCCAGGACACAGCACGGCTGCTTCCCAGGGCCCTTCGCCTCTCAAAGCATTTCTTCTTCTTGCCCAGAGCCATCGAGCAGATTGGTTTGGAGGAAATAAATATCACTCAACTAGAAAAGCGACTGTGCCTGCGTCCTGAATATTTCTAAAAGCTGGCGTTTCTGCTGGCATGGGCTGGAAAACACTTTGCTGGATGCCCTGCCTGGGCTGAAGCCCATCGCTCTCTCGTCAGGAGCAAATACAGAAAGTTGTGGGAAGGCTCAGCTGAAGCCCCAGCCAGCCTCGTCTGGATTAACATTTTAAGGTCATAAATGTCTCCAGGGTACCTTTGCCTCCAAAGGGCACATGGTTCCATGCACAGAGCAGGCACTCAAAAGCCTGGGTTGATTTCGCTGACTCTCTCGATGCCACTGAAGGCATCTGAAGGATCTCTGGAGCTATTCCCCTGTCACATTGGAAGGTGGGGGGGGGGGCATTCAAAGGTCATTAGCCTGGAAAGAAGGAAGCTAGAACTGAGTTCTGGACCTTCCACCTACTATCGTGAGCAAATACCATGACTTCTCAACATGGGACAACACATTCCTATTGGTGAAAAAAAAAGGAGGAGGTTACACAAGATGATTCCGAAGGGTCTCTTCTACGTCTGAAAAGACTTCTTGGTGCCAATCTCCTAAGAACGCATGTCCGCCCACATTAGAACTTGAATTATTCCTTGGATCCTTAATTTAATAGTTAGGCAAATATGATCATATGCGGAAGACGAAGTGGTCTAGAAAGATATTATGGAGAATGAAATGCGGTTAATTCCCTAATTGGAAGCAAAAGAAAGCAATTCAATAAATGTCCAGCATCTGATACTTGTTACTATTCTTGAAGACTTTTGACGTTCCTGAAGGATTGGAAATGGCTGGGTAGTTTTCTGCCCTCAATCTAAATTTTAACACAGATTCTCCTGGTTAATTTTTCAATTACTCTGTACTGTATTTTAACTATTTAAATAATACATTTACAGACTATAGAAATTTCTGAGAGGCACAAAGAAGAAAAAAATCACCCGTAATCACACCATCTATAAACAATCACTCTGAATATTCTGACCTATCGCTTACAGATTTTCCCAAACATACACATTGTGAATACACCACACACACAAACACACAACTGGATTCATCTGTATGTTGATTTGTAACTGCTTTTTAAAAATCCCTTACCAGAGTTCCCGTTGTGGCTCAGAGGTAATGAACCCAACCAGTATCCATGAGGACACGTGTTCGATCCCTGGCCTCGCTCAGTGGATTAAGGGTCCAGTGTTGCCATGAGCTGTGGTGTAGGTCACAGACCTGGCTTGGATCTGGCCGGCAGCTGTAGCTCCGATTCGACCCCTAGCCTGGGAACTTCCATATGGCTCAGGGGCTCCCTAAAAACACACACACACACACACATAAATAAAAATCCCCTAGGGGAGTTCCCGTCGTGGCGCAGTGGTTGGCGAATCCGACTAGGAACCATGAGGTTGCGGATTCGGTCCCTGCCCTTGCTCAGTGGGTTAACGATCTGGCATTGCCGTGAGCTGTGGTGTAGGTTGCAGACGTGGCTCCGATCCTGCGTTGCTGTGGCTGTGGCGAAGGCTGGTGGCTACAGCTCCGATTTGACCCCTAGCCTGGGAACCTCCATATGCCACGGGAGCGGCCCAAAGAAATAGCAAAAAGACAAAAAGAAAAAAAAAAAAATCCCCTAGAAATACATAGAGAACTTTCTCTCATGCCATTATACAGTCTTCTAAACCACAATTTTTTTCAAGGCTGCTTATGCAACTATGATGAATTGACCACTGCCCTGGTGTTAGATACGTATGTGTTGATATGGTAATGCTGACAACTGCAAATCTGGGTACTGCATCAAAGACCAGTGATCCACGTGCCCCCAGTGGGATGCAGGGGTCTCTGGGACACAGAGGCTCTGGAAGTTACGGTGGGCTCATTAAAGAACCCGCAACAACACCTTGCCTGAAACACCATGATCAATCGACTCTGTTCTGCAATTTCTGCTCCAGAAGTATTTCTCCCTACCTGTCTGCCAAGTGATAAGGAGCCTCAAATCAAATATTCCTTCTCTACGCCCTTCCCAGAAGGGGTCCCACACTGTCCTAAAGCTGGGGAAAAGGGCTGTCGAGTGCTTAGTCCCTGTTTGGTATCAAGGACGTGCATCCTAGTAAAAGAAAAGTGTCTCTAATCCATTTAGACATAGGAAAAGTCCACTGTTTATATATTTTATATATATGTATTTATTTATTTATTTTTTTGCTTTTTAGAGCTGCACCTGCTGCATACTGAAGTTCCCAGGTTAGGGGTTGAATTGGAGCTGTAGCCGCCAGCCTCCACCACAGCCACAGCAACGCTGGATCCAGGCTGTGTCTGTGACCTACACCACAGCTCATGGCAACACCGGATCCTTAACTCACTGAGCAAGGGCTAGGGATTGAACCCGCATCCTCATGGGTACGAGTCCGGTTCATTCCCGCTGAGCCATGATGGGAACTCCTAAAATAATTTTTAAATTGCCATAAACGTCAATGTCTTGGGCTTCTAGCCACAAGCATCATAAATGACAGGTGGAATTTTGAAGAAGGGGGAGGAAGTAATTACCGCTCTTCTGTTCACTTCCTTTTTCCATGAGTTAGGTGGCCCTTAACTGCGGATGGCCAACTGGAATCCTACAGGAGGTCTGTCCTCACGTTCTCTATTCCCCCAGCAGCCCTAGCATCTTCGGGTCTCTGAGGAATGAAGCTGACGGGCAACCGTGTTAGGAGTCGAGGTATCGTAACTTTATGTCGCCAACTGGGTCTTGATGAACAGTGCAGTATAAACATCACAGGAGAATTAGGACACTGATGTTCATAAACACTACATCAGAGCTAAGGAGGTGGTCACAGCACATGTTTTAATACGGCCTGGTATTGATTCTTTCGGCCCATGTCCCACCGGACCAGTGTTACAGTCACACTTTAAGATTTTTAGATGGAGAGGGATGGAAGAAAAATCAATAGACGCTATCTTTTCACTACCAACCAGCTACATATCAATAGTTCTCTGCCACACTCACGTTGAAGGGAACCAAAAGATGTTTTGGGGAGGGCTGGCTCGGTTTTCAGGCTTTAATAACCTCAGGTATCCACTCCAGCCACCTCAAAGATCATAGCTTCCAAGTCCGAAAGGGTCCTAGGACTAAGTCCAGGATTCAGAAAACATACATCCGCATTTGCTCTATAATGTCTATACCGTCACCATGGAAAACAAAGCTTTAAAAAACCTCACCTGTTATACAAAAACGTCTGATGATGGAACACAGAAACGTGTAGAATTGTTTCTGAGCTTTAAAAATATATACAAAAATATATATAAAAATATATACAAAAATATATATAAAAATATATACAAAAATATATATAAAAATATATACAAAAATATATACAATATATACAGTTAGGCTGTGCAGAAGAAAAAGGATTAGAAACTCAAGAGTCCTTTGGAGTGTTATTACTAACCCAGTTTTATATTTTATTATTCTTTTTTTCCTTTTTTTTTTTTTTTTTTTTTAGGGCTGCACCCTCGCAATATGGAAGTTCCCAGGCTAGAGGACAAACCAGAGCTACAGCTACCGGCCTACACCACAGGCACATCAATGCCAAATCCAAGCTGTGTCTGCGACCTACACCACAGCTCACAGCAATGCCAGATCCTTAACCCACTGAGCAAGGCCAGGGATGGAACCTGTGTCCTCGTGGATATGAGTCGGATTCGTTACCACTGAGCCACAACGGCAACTCCTCTATTTTATTATTCTTAATCACTGAATTTTCCAAAATGGACAGACAGGAAGTTTACATATGAAAAACATTTCATTTTGAAAGTGTGACCTGCCACTGTACAATGAGCTGATCCACTGAAAGCATATTTTATAAGCACCAACTAGACTCACAGGTAAGCATGACAGATTACGAGGTCAATGCCAAAAAGGATAATCCTTACTCTGGAACCAAACATTCCTACCCACTACTTACAAAATAATGGGAAAAATTAGGAATAGATGCCGCTAAGGAATTCTTTCGTTCATTTTGCAAAGAAAAAAAAAAAAAGTTACAAACTTACGCAGGTTGTGTCATCTAAACTCCCTCGAAAACATTCCGATTTTTTCCAGAAGTTGAGCAAACCACACTTAAATTCCAACAACACTGTGTTAATTTTGCTCAAATGCAAGCTGAAAACATATTTTAACATCCTGTCAGAATGAGATACTAAGAGTGTCGATAAAATGACACTAAAATAAATGTAAATTTAGATTGCTGTTACAAGTGGCTGCCTGGCTCTGGGAAGATGTTACGTTGCTATAGTATTTTCCATAGCAACTCTGCATCTTATTACATAAATATTCCCCCCATGTCCTTAGAGCCTGCTAAGAAAACAGGATTAAATCTACTCCCCTACGTAATGATCCTGCATCAAACCTTATCAGCATGAAATGCCCAGGAAACATAATACACTGTCATCTAGAGCACTGTGCTCCTGGCAATGGAAAGGCAGCAGGGCAGCGTGGGCTGTGCACAGGCGGCCGGGCTGTGACGTGGTGCTGCCCACGGGCCATTTGTCTATGCCCCTCCCAGGTCGAGGTCTCCGCACTTCTCCCTTTCTGAACATTGGCTGTTAAGCTCCTCACTCTTCTCCTCCACCTGCCAACTGCCCGTCAGCCCAAGAGCTGGTCACCACGTTCCAGGGGCTCATGTCCCCAGGCAAGAAGCCAGGGCTGAACAGAGCCTGAGTCAGCTCTGCAAACACGACTGTCAGCACGTGGAACCTGTTCAGAGAACCCACCCGGCACCAAGGCACCTAGCTGGAGCGTGAAATACTGCAGACCCTCGGCCACGGCTCACCTGGGTTTCTTGGAGGTACAGAGCAGCTGAGTGGTTAGGGTATTAGGGGGGAAAAAAAATCCGTGGTCTCTGAGACACCATGCAATTTCAGCAACACAAATCGATTTGACACAAAACACATGATTACGGAAATTTTGTGCAAATGGGAGAGCAGTGTTAGGAACATGGCATTGTCTCGTGCTATGGGGAAATAAGATTATAAGGGGGCTCAGCTTCAAGACAGTTTAGGCTCCAAATGTGAATTTACACAACAGATAAACAAGGTCTGGTGGGGCCGGAGTGCTGCGGATCCAAAGGAGTCCTGTGCCACCGGATGGGTTTAGTAGCATCTGCCTCTTACATTTCAAAGGTCAAAAAATCATTTCTACACTTGCCAGAAACATATCCATTACGGAATGGCAATTGTCACTGCCCACGAATTCAGAAAACTGAAAAATCTACCCCCAACAAACATTTATTTGATTTTTTTTTTGGCAAGATTAGCAAGATTAAAAAAAAAAAAAAGGCAGAAACAGAGAAAAAGTCTTGGCTCCTTGCAAATGAAGCTCTATTTCAAGAGATTAGGAATGAAGCAGGCTACTTGGCCCATGAGAAATTTGATTTCATCATCTTTTAGCCATCTATGATTTTTTTTTATTTCATTTTTTTTTATCTTTTTAGGGCTGTACCCGCAGCATATGGAGGTTCCCAGGCTGGAGGTCAAATCGGAGCTGCAGCTACCAGCCTATACCACAGCCACAGCAATGCCAGATCCGAGCCGCATCTGTGAGCTAATGCTGGATCCTTAGCCCACTGAGTGAGGCCAGGGATTGAACCTGCGTCTTCATGGAATCTAGTCGGTTTCTTAATCCGCTGAGCCACCATGGGAACTCCAAGCCATCTACGTTTTAATGGATCACATTTCCTTGGTGGCACCTGGGTTTCCCCAGAGACATTCTGTTGTGGTTGGAAATAAAACACTCGTCTTTAACTTGGTTGGTGGCTGGTGGGCACACGTTGCTGTTGTGCTTCTCTCTTGGGTTGTTGTTAGCATGAAGACAGAAGGTCTAAAAATGGCTTGTCCTTCTCACCGCTGATATTCTTGCCTTGGGGATCTGCTGGGCAGGGTGCACTGTCACTGGCGTGGGGCTTCCGATGGCCCCATCTTGCTTTCCACATCTATGCCCAGTTCCGAGTAACTCCAGAAGAAGCCTGCTTAGGTCATGTTCACTGTTTCCAAAACAGAAGCTTCTACCAGCTGTGAGTGATACAGCCCCACTGGGTGGCCCTGGGCAGTTGGTTACAGGACCCTGGTCTGGAATCCAACAGCCCCTTCTCCCTGTGCCCAGGCTGGTGTTGAGGGCTACCGTGAGCCTCTTCTTAGGCTTGCGCCTAATTGTAATCTCTCTGTTGGCCATATATGTATATATATATATTTTTTGTCTTTTTGCCATTTCTAGGGCTGCTCCCACAGCACATGGAGGTTCCCAGGCTAGGGGTTGACTCGGAGCTGCAGCCACAAGCCTACACCAGAGTCACAGCAACGTGGGATCCAAGTCACGTCTGCGACCTACACACAGCTCACAGCAACGCTGGATCCTTAACCCACTGAGCGAGGCCAGAGATCGAACCCACAACCTCATGGTTCCTAGTCGGATTCGTTAACCACTGTGCCACGACGGGAACTCCTCTGTTGGCCATCTTTTACATCTTTCAAAAGCACTCCCAAACTGCAAATAATCAGAATCAGAAAAAGGCAGGCAGCCGTGGTGCTCAGAGAGATCAAGGAGATAGCCAGAAAGTCTTGTTTTTTTAACCCAAGGCTTCCAGGTTCATATGAAACTACTCAGACTGACTGACTACTGCCGATCCCAACTATACTTAATAATGCGTCCCTAATTTGACTCAGTTGGCTGAAAGAGCTGGAAAATCCTTGTTTGGAATTTAAAAAAAAAAAAAAATCTGTACTGATGTTGCGGTGAGTTTCCATGGAAAATTGACAACCCAGAAAATACGCTTCCTGATTAAAAAAGTATTGGCTCCTATAAGGAGCTCATAGTTTAAATGAGGTGTAATTAAAATTCAAGAGCATTTGTGCATTATGAGATGGTCGAAGGGTTGGCGATTAAGCAAGGGATGTTTTAGTTTGATTCCTTTAAAAGCTGCATTCAACATACAATGTCTTCTCACCCAACACTGCACGATACTGGGTAGCGATACTCACTGTGGTTTCTACTGAATTTAAAGAATGGCTTAACATATATTTGGCATCAGGCACTGCATCGCTATTAACTCAAAATGTCCATTCTTCTTCAAAAAGTATTCCACACGCTCTCTTTCTTGTTTTTATTTTTTTTAGGGCCTGCACCCCGTGGTATATGGAAGTTCCCAGGCTAGGGGTCAAGTTGGAGCTATAGCTGCCGGCCGCAGCCACAGCCGTGTGGAATCCAAGCCACATCTGCAACCTACACCACAGCTCACAGCAACACCGGATTCCCAACCCACTGAGCGAGGCCAGGGATCAAACCCTTGGTCTCACAGATACTAGTTAGGCTCGTTAACTGCTGAGCCATGACTGTGGTGGACTCCCTCTCTCACACTCTTGAGGGCAGGGTAGGCTATGTCTAACTCTCTCCATGCTCCTTAGGTCCACAGAGCCTTGAGCACAACAAGGTGCCTGACAAATGTTTGTTGACCATTAAAAGGATGCCAAGTTTCAAGTCTTTGGCCCATGGCCTCCTTAGCCTGTGGTCCTGAATTCTGGACATGTATAAGTTCTGGATATTGGAGAGACATGAGCCATCCTTGTTGGAACACGCTTCTCAAAGCCTGCCATGTCAGTGGAACTAGAGCAAATAGTTCTACCATCTTCCCGTCAACGGATGGGATGGAGGCATCAAAAACAGAGTCTAGAGGAAGGGCCTCATGAAAGTGAAGTCAACAAACTTTTATTGCACACTTACTCGGCGGAAGGCCCAGGCCCAGGTGCTGGGGTGGGGGTGTGTGACTGAGATAAGCAGCAGAGGTGGGAGTTCCCGTCATGGCTCAGTGGTTAATGAATCTGACTAGGAACCATGAGGTTGCGGGTTCGATCCCTGCCCTTGCTCAGTGGGTTAACGATCCGGTGTTGCCGTTAGCTGTGGTGTAGGTCACAGATGTGGCTCAGATCCTGAGTGGCTGTGGCTGTGGTGTAGGCCGGTGGCTACAGCTCCGATTCAACCCCTAGCCTGGGAACCTCCATATGCTGTGGGAGCGGCCCAAGAAATGGCAAAAAGACCAAAAAAAAAAAAAAGCAGAGGTGACAGTCACATGGTCGGAAGGGCTTTGCATGCCTTGACTCACTTAACTCGCACAATCCTGACACTCGATTAGTGTGCCACGTGACGCCTTCCCATCTAGGCTAGACTTCCTCTTTTTCCTCCTTTTTTTCTTTCTCTCTTTCATTCCTGCCCCTCTCCCACTGCCAAATGGGGCGGGGGGGGGGGGAGGAAGAGGAGGAGGAAGGGCGAGGAAAATGAGAGAGAGAAAGAAGAATAAGAGAGCGAAGGAGAGAAAGAGGACTAGATCTGGTCTGAAGAGTTTGGCTTGAGTCCAGCAGGAGGCAGGCTGTGCAACAATACATCTGAATTTTTATCAAAAATTATCTTTGCGGGCTTTGGAGCAGGATGCCCATCTTCTAGAAGGGGCGCTGCGATACATCTGTCTTGATTTTCAAACATATTAAGTGAAACACATTTTCATCTTTATCAGCATCTCAGTTTGGCACCAGCAAACTCCTTTTTCCCTCTTAGGATGCACCTGCTGAGCCCAGAGTGATGGGCAAGTGACGGGGGTCCCGGGGAAACTCTGGCCAAAGACACACTGGAAATTGCTACACGTGGCGAACGGCAGGAGAACAATGACGTATTCCTCCTAATCAGAAAAGCACAGACGCCCTGAAAAACGGCGCCTGACCCCAAGATATACCCGTCTTCACATAATAAACCCTGCCTTTCCTAAAAACCAAAGTTAATTTCTCTCCATCTCCCTGTTGGAAATAAAACCTGCCCAGGTTCGTTTTTGTTCTAGGAGGGAGACGGAGGGCAGGGTGGGTGGGAGGCCCCCAGGAGGGTAACCCCTGAGATTTCCAAGAATTCCTGGGTCAGCTGCTGCCCAAAAGACCCGAGGCAAAAACCTCACTCTGGGCAGAAAAGGAAGGCAGCGGGGGGGGAGGGGGGGGTTCCCTTAAAGGATGGAGATTTTTTCTTCTATTTCGGGTCTTTTTCCTCCCTCATTTTTAAAAAGGTTTTATTGAATTAGAGTTGATTTACAATGCTGTGAAAATTCCTGCTGTGCAGCAAAGGGATTCAGTTATACATGTACACATCATATTCATTCTTAGATTCTTTCCCCATAGAGGCGATCACACAGCTCAGACGGTTGGGGCGAGTTCCCTGTGCTATACGGGAGGCCCCTGCATGGTCACAACCATTCCATACACAACAGCATCCACATGCCAGTCCCCAACCCCCAGGCCATCGGGTCTGGCAATTTCCTGTCAGTGCAGTAGAACACTCCAGTCTGAGAGGCCTGCTCAGAGGAGACTCACTCATGCAATTCTGCACCTGTGAACCAGTGGCCTGTCATCTAAGGAGATGCCCCTGAAAGGTGAGGTTCCCCCAGGTGCTGCCTTTCAGCAGTTCACGGGGATCTTGTCTGAGGCTTGGTCAAAACACCAGACGAAGACGTCTCTCCCTCCCCTTTTATTTTTTACGGCTGCACCTGCTGCCTATGGAAGCTCCCAGGCCAGGGGTCCAATCGGAGCTGCAGCTGCTGGCCATGGCCACGGCCACAGCCACAGCCAAGCCAGACCTGAGCTGCATCTGAGACCTACACTGCAGCTTGCGGCAATGCTGGATCCTTAACCTATTGAATGAGGCCAGGGATTGAACCTGCATCCTCATGGATGGCGGTCGGGTTCTTAACCTGCTGAGCCACCACGGGAACTCCCAGGCAGAGATTCTTGCTGTCAGGCTGCCTCCCAACTAGGCATGGCCGCACAGACAACAACCAGCGAGCTGCCCTGTGGCAGGATCTTGAGGGCCCAGGGCAGTAGGAAAGATAAGCTTCTCTCCTTTCCCTCTAATCAGTCCTGTGCATCCCTCATAAACCACATGCCACGTTCTCTGGTCCATCTTATTTCGAAAAGCACAAAAAGGACTCACAACTCCTCGGGGCCTGGCGTCTGAACCCCAGGTCTTTCTGTCCTCCAAATGCCTCGGGTGCAACACGCACTGTGTCAGCGTTCATTAATTCTGTTGACCTAGGAACGAGCCTGGAGAAAGTTCTCCAAGTGGGGGTCCTGCTTCAGGCTCTTCTCAGAGGCCTGGGCAGAAAAGCCACAGAGGTCTGGGAAGAGGGCTCTTTAGGAAACTTCCAGGGAGGTCCCCACTGAGGGAACGGGTCCTCGGTGTCCCTGAGAATCCTCCAGAGACAGAGATCAGGGGCCCGTCCTGCAGGTGTCTGCTAGCTGCCATGACCTATACGATTCCCTCGGCAGGCGTGTTATTATTCTTGAGTCTGTGTTATTCTGAGCCATTCTTATTCTTATCCCAAGGAGGCTATGAAATGATACATATCTCTTACTTGGGATATTGTCAGGTTGGTTGAAAAGAAACATCACCTCCCCCTCCCTCGCAAAAAAAAAAAGAAGGGAAAAAAAGCACTAGAGATTCAAATGAGAATTTCTATGGAGTCAGTTCTTTTCCTCTACACCTACCTTATCAGGATGGTAAAGATCCAGGTTTTGCGGAAACTTGCCCCTCATCTAGAAACTTCAAAAATGATGAAAGCTTTTTTGCGAGGAAAAAATATGTATTTATGTATGTATTGAAGATCTCATGGAAGTTAAGGGAAAAAGCACACCCCAAACTCACTCTCCCCTCTTTTGCCCTAGGAAGGTTTGCAGAATAGTAAGGCTGCGAGGAAAGTGGCTTCCTCAAAGAAGCAAATCCAAACCCAATAACGGAGCCGTCCTGAGAAACCTGAGAGCAGCTTAATAAGGGACCTCTACTGACACCTAAACGCTAGGTTCATTTTTCAGACAAAGCATACACGGCTTCAGAAAATAGTGGCATAGTGCCTGCTCTTACGCTGAGCTTCTAAAAGCTTTAAACGAATGGCATGTGAGGATGAAAGGGAAATTTTCTAAGGCAGTGGTTCTCAAACTTCAGCCTGCATTGGCATTTCCCGGAGGGCTTTAAATCAGAGCGCTGGCCCCGCCCCCCGCTCCCCTCTCCCAGGGCTTTTGATTCAGTAGGTCTTGAGCAGGGACCTGAGAATCTACATTTCAAATAAGTTCCTAGGTGATGAACTTCCCAGACTGATGTTGCTGGACTGGGGACCATGCTATGAAGAACCACGGATCGAAGGAAATTCAATTCCCCTCTGCGTACGTCTAGATGCCCGAGCTTTCTCTCGGGCTCATCTCATGCTTCTGGCATTCTCTTCGGAAGCCCTGGAGAGAAGGAGAAATTCTGAATGCTCTGATGGGCTCTGATGACCGTTTTGGACTTTGAGAAGTCCATTTTGGAATCTTGATTTTGGCTTCTACCAACAGATTAGCAAAGATCATCTGATTGGTTTCTACCAACAAATTCGAGCCTCTGTCCCTGGTCCCAAGCATCTTTCTGTTAAAACGGGAGAGGTGTGTTTTATTCACTGGCATGTAGGTGATATATCAAATCTATGATATATTCCTCTTTTTTTTTTTTTTTTTTTTGGCAACAGCGGCAACTGTGAGCTGTCCCCAGGCCCTTTAGGCAAAACGCTCTTCCCTGCAGACAAGCCACGTCCCTCGGTGTCTCCTATGTCTGAGCAAGCAGTTCTCATGCCTGCTGTTACAATACCAAGGGAATTATATGCAATTTGAGAACGGAGTTTTAAATCAGCATCGCAGATTAGGCAGAGCACATAAAGCAAGGTTCTATGCGTCTCTCCTTTTTATAACTCAAGGATTGATGCCCGTTTCTTAGTACCAAATGGGGCCATCCCTTTGATTACAGGTTAGGAGCTAGAATTTATGGGAAGAAAGTCTTAATTCTCCGGCACGATGCTTCAGAGGCTAGAAAGCGTCTTTAGGTTAAACATTTCCCACGTAAGGAGTACACTGACGGGAGCCAGATTTTATCTGTATTTCAGCATCAAGGGGTGGCTGCCAGGCTCTGGAAAAGGATTTTTATGGCCAGAGGCAAATACCCCTGAAAAAAATGCCTAACAGCCCAAGACCTACGTACAGAGAAACACCTGCAGCAGTGTAAATCCTTACGTTCCTAAAACGGGGTTTCAAGTTCTATTAATAAAAGGCAGAGTCACTCAAAGAGAGACGTGGAGC
Organism: Sus scrofa; assembly: GCF_054392235.1. Classification (NCBI taxonomy): domain Eukaryota; kingdom Metazoa; phylum Chordata; class Mammalia; order Artiodactyla; family Suidae; genus Sus; species Sus scrofa. The sequence goes on along the minus strand of NC_139393.1, from coordinate 24,214,622 downwards.
ATAACTCAAATAAAAGTGAGTGATGTGGCCGTTTCCCACTCCGCATGCTCCCGCTAAGATGAGGACAATCGTTCACGGTACCTCCCAGGGCGGGGGCAGTTCTCAGCGTTACCTGATTCATCGACTCTCATTTTTTTAGTCGGGCTGTCACAATTCTCATCATCCGACATCTCCATCTCTTCTTCGCGGCGGATGCCCATTAGCTGCTCACTCTGAGCGTTCCGGAGCTCCTGGAAGCAGAGGACGCACGGGCGTCAGGGTCAGGGAGGCGCGCCACCCCTTTCCCCGTGATCCCTCGGTGTATCGTGACTGACACCGGAATGCCCAGGCTCTGAGGTCTTCACCTCCCACACGGTGCCCCGCCTCATCTCGGAAGAGGTTCTAGGGGTCCAGGGAGGGTGGAGAGACCAGGTGCGTAACTTGGGATAAGTCCCTGCCCATCCAGGATGAGTCAAGAGCTCTTCAGCAACTGCTTTAGACTCTTGAGTCTTAATTTCTGCATCTGTAAAAACGGGGACACGGACATCCACCCAGCACGGCTGTTGTGAGGGTCTTTGCGAAATGCCTCTGACCAGGGCTGGAGCGAGGAGGCTCAGAGCTGCGGCTTCGGGATGTGGGCGAGAGACTCTGGTCTACCACTGACCCACGGTGTTCCTTTACAGATGTTTCTTCCCCTCCCTTAGCGTCAATTCACCCACCGAGAGACTGTGCCGCTAAGAGTTCTGAGTATAAAAAAAGCTAATGCATGTGAGATACTCAGCATCGTGGAGGAGACTTGGTTCATCAGGTGGAAAATGCTGGCTGCTCTTATTGGTCGTGCAAAAGAGTGTCCTTACATGTGATGTGTGTATGTGCCTACATGTGATCTCACACATACACACACGCTTCAGGTATCCAAATGGAGAGATTCAAATGGTGTTGGAGGACAAAATAAAACCAGATGCCTTTGTTCTTGGCGTTTCACCTTATCACGGTGGGGAGGGAGTGGGGGTGGTGACTGTTTGGGTTGTAATGGCTGTTTCAGCATTTGTGGAAGACCTTAGGGTCCTATCTCTCTCAGTTTCCTAGAAGAGTGACAGTGATCAAGGCATTTAATTTCTTTGAGCCTTTGTCTGCTCACACATACATAGGGACTATGAGGAATACAAGACTGTTTCCATGCAAGAGGAGATGTGAAAACTCCCTGTAAAAAGTAACAAAATTACATGCTAACATTTTACTGCTGTGCCCCGAAATCAGGACACTGTAATTGTTTCTGTGGAATAAGTATATCCTTTCTGATCAGGCTGCATATTCTATATTGTGAATCCCTATCCATTCTGTTCTCTTAATGCTCTGTCCTCAAAAAAAAAAAAAAACAAAAACAAAAACAAAAAAAAACCCTCAAAAGAGGAGATGGGCTGCATTCTTGTTTTTCTCCCCATTTCAAAGGAAGTCTCTAAACAAAAGTCAAATAGGTACAATGATCTCACTTTCCAATAAATAAACCCATGGATAACAAGAAAACTACATCATAACGCCTCATGTGCTAATGGTACTGGCTTTCAGCACAGTTCGAAGTGTCCATTCGATGGATGGATGGGTCTAGATTATTCTGTTACAGGTTCTCTCGATTCCCTTCTCTCCTTAGTGTGCAGATTTTAACCACAGCGTGATGGAAAGGGAATTATGTGTCACCAACCACATTTGCATGGTTAGCTCTGAACCCCGGGAACCATCAGTGCAGAGACAAAGACAGGGAAAGGGGGAGGCAGACGGCAAGGTCTCTGGGACTGAGACACAGGGCAGTGGTGACAGGCACCAGCATGAGAGGCAGCACCTGCTCACTGGACCACATAGAAAGAGGTCCTTGTTCTGTCTTAAATAGCACCCTTGGGTCTGGGAGGTGGATGTCACCCATGATGAGCGGGGCAGTTTTTAGACTTGGGATAACCCAATTCCCCAAGACGTGGCCTGAAAATACTCAAAACAATGAAATGTCAGGTGGAAAGAATAAATGAGGCTGAAACAGGGCCTGTTGCTTAGTCCCTTCCATGAATGAGACTGTCACATGGTAGCTGTTCTCATGGGGAAGGGTGGTGGAAAGGAAAAAAAAAATTGGAGGCGGGGGGGAATCGGAGGGTGTTGCCACAGGGTCCCTCTGGTTCAGCCGTAAATCACTAGTACACGCTGATACATCTGCAAAGGTGTTGCAGATAATTAACAGAGGCTGTTCCCGGCAACGTGGCAAAATCAAGCCAATTATCGAGCTTATATGCAACTGAGAAATCATCCGCAACGTTAAATTGCCAACTGGTATTTAATCAATTAAGCGACATGTAAGAGAGAAAATCAAAGGTAATTTAGAATTCTATCTCCTCGTGTATCAAAAGAGGCGATGGGCGTGGCGGGGAGAGGAGGGGCAAAAAGACCCTTTGCAGGGTCATCTTTTTGGACTGTGCTCCTGGCTACGTCTTGGTAGGGAGCAAAGCAAGCAGGCTTCTTTGGGACAAAGCTGGAAGCCTTCCTGTGTCCCGTGTCTGCGTCCTGCTCGGCAAAGGGGAGGACCACTCTGCACTGCACGGGGAGGCAGGGCTGCGGGAGAGGGATCGGCTAAGGCAGGAGGCGTGACTCAGGTCAGTAACTGACTATTGCCGACCGCCTTGGCACAATCGGGTTTGTCGAGAATCAGGCCACCTGCCCCTTCTCTGAACATGACTGTTAATCATGTCTGGCTGCATGTGAAGGAAAGACACTAAAGCAATCCATAGGCAGATCGTTTTCCAAACGGAGTCACCGTGTATGGATTCCAATGTGTGTTTCAGAACCCTGCACGTGTCATGTCTCAGCGTGGATTGCTCAGGACTCTTTCCATGGAAAATCAACCTCGACACAGTCAGTGTCTGGGAGAGGTCAGGGCGAGCACCCTTGGTTTTTCTGGCCCCTGAAAAAATGAAAGAGAAACCCCACTTCCTCCTTATTCACCGTCCCATGCGGAGGAACAGAATTGCGTCAGTCACCGACCACCTTCTCAGAATCGGTGCACAAAACTAAAAAATGCCCTTCTTGGTAATAAACTGCACGAGCGTTTGAAGTGTCCCATTACTGTGAAGTCACTCAGTATTCCCCATAATAGCAGTGATAATAAAGACGTCATTTGGTATGCATGTGGATGCTACGTCGAGTGCCATTGGTATGAGACTGCAATTTAGCATCAGTTAATGAGCACTTAAAATGCTACCCAAGTGATTGATATCCCAGGACTCTGTGGTTCCTCAAATTCTACATAAAACACTTCTTTTACAAGTGGGAGCCCAGCATGGTTAAATAAATAAACCTTACCTTCTAGGAGTTTGGGATTTGGAAAGAGGGGATTATCATTTAGAGAACTTATAATCTTAACATGCTAGAGATGGAGAGGCATCCAAATGGAAAACATTCTCTCATTTAAAAAAAAAAAAAAAAGAAGAAGAGGAGGAAGCAAACAGAGACAGTATACTTACTGTTAAATTACAGGTTCAAAGCGTACACTACACTGCGGAGTTAAAAATAACAGCTGGACGACCAATGCCTAATGACAGTCTGGTCCTTCTAAGGTGGCAGCGAAGGTCAAGTTCTGAACGCTTGCCTTGGGGGAGGTACTCACACTTCACGCGTGCATTGATGCAGAAGGGTGGATGGGGCTAGCCCGGACACTCACTTCTCTGAGGGTACGTGCTCCAGGGAAAGGTCTAATGCGACCTCCTGGCTAGCACGGGGGACGAAGACACTGCTTAGGATGAGAAGCCATGGATGAAAGGCATACCTGCCATTTCTAGCCAAAGACCGAACCTGTCCTCAGCTCATGGGAGAGCACTGAAAAAACCTCGCTGTTGAATTAAAAACCAGTTTTCTAGTTTACATTACCCTTTTTTTTTGGGGGGGTCTTTTAGGGCCGCACCCATGGCATATGGAGGTTCCCAGGCTAGGGGTCTAATTGGAGCTGTAGCCGCCGGCCTATACCACAGCCACAGCAACTTGGGATCCAAGCTGCATCTGCGATCTACACCACAGCTCACCGCAACACTGGATCCTTAACCCCTTCAGCGAGGCGAGGGATCGAACCCACATCTTCATGGATGCTAGTCGGGTTTGCTAACTGCTGAGCCATGATGGGAACACCTGTGTTTTTTTTGTTGTTGAAAATGATTAGGCAATGTGGTTTATTTCTGAGCTCTTCACTCTGAATGGGAGGGATTCTCACCTCCCTTCGCAGGGGAGAAAAGCACTCTGTCCGCTAGGCAGTCGGTCAGCCGCTTTTCTGGATAAGGAACAAATCTGAGCTGGACTGGGGGCTGACAAGGGGACAGGAGAATGGCAGGGGACTGCCCGCTGCAACAAAAACCATCGTGGCTGCGGCCACACTAATCCCTGCCAATCCAGCTGTGTGATGATGGTTAAAAAGTAATAATAAAATCACCAACCTCAGAATGCTTTCGCCAAATGTCTATGTTCTTGCGCTGAGCTTTCGAGAAATGGTCCCAAGCTTTTTGTCTGGTAGAAGCGTTGAAAACGGCCACAATCTGCTCAACTTTGGTGAACAAGGAAGTCAAACAAGACAAGTAATTTATGTTGTGATCACTATAGGGAAGCAAAGCAAAGACACTAGGAGTCTATGGATGATGTCACAGCAGAAACAACATCATCAATATCCATCCCATTTGTGCCTTTTTGTACTTACATGTTAGCAAGGTTGGGGAGGTCGCCCTTCAAGTCTGTCTCCATAACTTTAGGTTACAATAAATTCTAAATATGCCTGGGAAGAGTTCATGGCTGTCTGCCTCCAAGCATTCTTTAGCTCTTATTTGGAAATACAATTTGGTACCTCTATATACTTAGATCTATAGCTGTACAGGCACCAACTGGCACACAGATATAGAGATCAAGTAATGCCTGGGTTGGGGGCTTAGGAGTGAAGCCGAGATGGAGTGGCCGAAGGAGGAAGAGCCAGACATGCATCTTTTTCGCATCTGGTCTGCTTCTCAAGGACCCAACGGCACCCCTTTGAAGACACGGCCATGGCCAAGTTCCATGTTGGGGGAATGAGTTGCTGTATCACACCTCCCCTCAATCTCAAGGCCATTTTGATTTGTCTGTTTATTTTTGTCTTTTAGGGCCACACCCGCAGCATATGGAGCTTCCCAGGCTAGGGGTCCAATCGGAGCTGTAGCTGCTGGCGTACACAACAGCCACAGCAACACCAGATCCTTACCCCACTGAGTGAGGCCAGGGATCAAACCTGTGTCCTCATGGACGCTAGTCAGATGCGTTTCCTCTGAGCTGCCATGCGAACTCTTCAAGGCCATTTTTACTCCGGAGTCCCCTTTTCGCCCCCTCTTGCACCCAATGGAGCCAGCCCTCCAGCCCTCTGGCAGCAAACAGGAGCCATCGCCTCCACTTCCAGACAGACCCAGGCTCCCCCAACCAGCAGCAGTGGCAGGCAGACCTTATTTCAACACCATGTGGTACCCTCCGTAGTCCATCAGGGCCACGTACCGTTCTGTGACTCCATTTTTACTTCCAGAAGGCTCCCCTCCCTCCGGCTCCCCGCCCCCTTGAAGTTCTAACTCCATCACTTTGACTTCATTTAGCGTTCTGGGGAGGGGGGCGCCTTCAAGGCAAGGTGCGATTTCAGTGATCAAGGCTGAAGGGTTGTGAACAAAGCTCTAAGGAGAAGGGGGTGGGCTCTTCGTGTGGGATGTTAGAGGTGGGGCCAACCAACGGCAGATTCAATCTTGCTTAAACGGTTATTGATCTCGTAAGCACGGGATTAAGGAAATTACAGCTCTGAATGAACCATATGATTAAACCTGAACTTCTAAATATTTAGTTAGGAAGGCACCGTTAAAATGAGCTTCTTAGGGATGCTAACACTCTACTTAACATAAATCTTTCTTAAGTGATTCCCAAGGCTCTATTAGAAAAAAGGACATCAAAGCTCCTGCAAATCTTCCAGGTGCCCAAAGAATGTCAGAGAGTAACGGAATCATCCCCACAGAAGAGCAACACCTGGTGCCACAACTTCCAAAAATGAGCACACAAAAGAAACAAGTGCATGACAGATGAGAGGAAGAAAGCGGTTTCCTTTGCTTACTACATGGGGAATTTCTTCCAGGGCTAATAAGCAACTATTTCATCTAGGGCTCATCTTCACAGGGGCTTTTATATTTATTGTTTTTCTTGTTTTGTTTTGTTTTGTCTTTTAGGACGCTCCCAGGCTAGGGGTCGAATCAGAGCTACAGCCACCAGCCTCCGCCACAGCCAGAGCCACACCAGATCCGAGCCACGTCTGTGACCCACACCACAGCTCACGGCAATGCCGGATCCTCAACCCACTGAGTGAGTACGGGGATCGAACCCGCGTCCTCGTGGATCCTAGTCAGGTTCTAAACCTACTGAGGCACAACGGGAACTCTTGTTTATTGTTCTCTACCTCAAGAGAATCCTACCTCCAAATCTCCTTATTTATCCAACTTGATCATCAGGCCATCTGATGAATTTGCTGCACTCACTTTTAAAAGGAGGGCTTGCCATTAGCGAAGCTCACAATCCTCTTGAATGCACCCCCTCCTGTCTGGCCTGGAGGACACAAAGCTGTCAGAGGAGTCCTGCTGAGCTGCTCCAAGGGCTGGCTTTCACTGGCCACCCACCTTCGGGGCTCTGCTCGGCTGGACCAAAGCGTGGCTGGCAGAGGAGACCTGGTCACCTCGCCCCCACCCTGCTTGGGCTTCCTGTTGTTTTACCTGCAGGAAGACTGAGGTCAATGGGCTCAAGCTGCCTGCTGCACGGGCAACGCAGAGCCGCCAGCCCAAAACACAGTGTGGACTCTGCCCTCTGAGGGGGCTGGCGGGGGTGGTGATCCTGGGATTGTTAACGAGGGAGGGGTCCCACTGCCTTTCATGGCTGAGCTCTTTGGTCAGCATCACTTCGAAGAGTAAGAACTCTAGTGTTTTGATACCAGGCCCGAGGGGAAAAAAAAAAAAAAAAAAAAAAAAAGGACAGGGAGGGATGAGGCTGAGTATTTGGATGCTAACAGTCAAAATTCTGCCATCAAACAAGGAAGGCTGTTAATAAAGGGGATACATGGGAAGAGGAAATTATGTGGCCCCTTAAGTGTGCGTGTGGAGTGAGAGGAAGGTAAGAGAGACCAGGAATGCACATGGAGGGGTCCAGAAGGGAGGGAACTTAGAAGAAAGACTCTGCGCAGGTTTGAGGGTAAAAACAGATATATTCACACCTACTGAAACCACATCCTCTTGCAAATATTCTGTCTGAGGCGAAATACCTCTGTTATTTAGCACATGTCATTACCACATCGCGGACGTAACTTCATTCATTCATTCCACAGACCTCTGAGACCCTACTGGTTCGCAGCACTTGACTGACTGCTAGAAACATGATGAAGACCAAGCCCATGCCCTGGGTGAGATCTTAGTCTCCAGGAAGGAAACAAAGGCAAGCAGGTCCCCTTCCCATGTACAAGAGGTATGGAGGACAGCAATGGGAGCAGGTGATGAAGTCAGTGGGTTGGAATCATGGAACACGGCCAAAGAAGGCAACATTCGCCAGGTCTTAAGTGATGCATCAAAGCTTGCCCAGCAGAGAAGGTAGGGGCGGCGGGTTCAAAGGCTGGCTGGAGTTGAGAATGAAGTCTGCGGGCAAGGAGCTGATGGGGGTGGGGCTAAAGCTGGGTGGGGATGAATCAGGAAGGACCATGTGTGCTAAGCCAGACTGTGAGTTGGTACTGTAGGCTAGAGGTGGCCCATGCAAATAGGATTTGTTCAAGACGATGCAGGCTTGAATTAAGACAGAGCACTGGAGTGGAGGGAGGAGCAAGGAGCCAATGGATGGGGCGAGTTGACTTGTTACGAGGGAAGAAAGAGGTGACTCAAGCTTGAGAAGTACAACAGAGACCAGGGCACGAGTACAGGAGTTCCCACCATGGTATGGTGGGTTAAGAATCTGATGGCAGCGGCTCGGGTCACTGCAGAGGCATGGGTTCGGTGCCCGGCCCAGTGCAGTGGGTCAAAGAATCCAATGCTATCACTTCCATGGCGTAGGCTGCAGCTGGGACTCAGACTCGATCTCTGTCCTGGGAACTTCCACGTGCCATGGGTGTGGCCATAAGGAAAAAAAAAAAAAAAAACCCAAAACAAAGAGGATGAGAGGACAGGTGGAGGTCTGAGAAAGAAGATAAAGTGTCTGCTGATGGACAGGCTGAATCTGAGATGTGTGATGGTCATCCAGATGGAGCCGAAATACCTATCGGAAGTTCAGAAATTCAGAGATCTATCTTGAATTTTCTGGGTCATTCTCAAATCATGTAGTTGCATTCTTTTCAACTGTAGAATTCATTGAAAGCAAAACTAAATATGATTCTTTTTATACCTCTTTTCTCATTAAGTTTTATACTCCCACCCCAACACACATACTAACAAATTCAACCAAAGATCGAAACTTGAGAACCCTGTAACTCAGTTTGGGTTTAAAAACTACTTGCACTGTGTTTCCAAAGCCAGGTTGACTGCTCTTCTTTCTATGAAGACTGCCCCTCAACCAGCCATGTGTCTTGCAAAGGTAAGTTCCTGGCCACACAAAAGGACTCGGAAGAGTGCCTGGGTCAGTACAAATTCATCACCATTAGGGAAAAACTACCTCCAAGGGTATGCGTCCAATGTGATGCAAAGACAGCATATTTTTAAAAACCATACATCAGGGTGACTGCCAGGATTGAGGTCCCAGGGAAAGAGCACGCCCTCTTCATGGTTTCCAGCAGGAAAGACCAAAGAGCAAATCTGAATTCCATCACCACTCACCACCTCTCCAGCAGAATCCACAGTACTTGTTCCAGGCACCGCGCAACGGCTAGTTACCAACTCAATGGGCTCTTTGACACTAAACAAGATGGCACCAGTCTTTGTTCAAAACGGGAGCATGCAGAAGTTGTGCTGTGAGCAAAAGAGGTTCAGATTGACCCCCACGGAGTCTTTACAACCCTGTGGGTCTATAAAGTGGTAGCTGGAAGGCCCCACCCAAGCCTACAGCGGTTATATACTTCAAACTGTTGGAAGCACTATCAACAGAAATACAAATTCTCCATGAGAGAATTTGTAGTTATTCTTCACACTTTGCAAATTCTACCCTTCCCCACACCCAATGCTATGTGTCTAGGTTTGCCTAAATTAGGTTATTCGAAAACAAAGGAAAAAAGAAAAGGGACCGATTTTTCAAAAGTATGCTTGACTGTCCCTTTCAGACGTCACTATAGAGTCCCTGGAACATATCCAGCAGGTGTCATGAACACCAAGGGAGGAGAAATGGAGCTTTGAGAAAACTGTGAGCCGCTTTTTACAGAGGCAAACCTCTTGCTAAAAGATAACCTGAGGGAGTTCCCATCGTGGGGCAGTGGTTAATGAACCCAACTAGGAACCATGAGGTTGCGGGTTCAATCCCTGGCCTTGCTCAGTGGGTTAAGGATCTGGTGTTGCCGTCAGCTGGGGTGTAGGTTGCAGATGCGGCTTGGATCCTGAGTTGCTGTGGCTACAGTTACACCCCTAGCCTGGGAACCTCCATATGCCACGGGCCCAGCCCTAGAAAAGACAAAAGAAAAAAAAAAAAAAGATAACCTGAAGATCTACTAAAATTTTTGGTTTATTTTAGCAAAAATGGATTCTCATTGGGCAGCACCAAACCGGAAGCAGTTACCAGTGCTCCAGAGATAGGAGCTGGGGAGAGACTTCCAGCGAAAAGGCAGAGGCAACGCAAAGAGATTATGCATTGGCTGCAGCTTCAAGCCTCGCTGGTTATTTGTGATTGCTTGTCCGTGACCTTCAATGCCCTAACCTTGAGGCACTTATGGACTTAGGTTCTGGTTGGCTTCCGTAGGCCACCACCACCTTGGAGCCTCATCAGTCTCATGGCCTCAGTGTTTGGGTGGTCAATTAACTGAACGCCCTACTAGTGATGATTCATTCTCTTATACACACAACAGGCGCATATACTTGTATATATTCTTGAGAATTGCAAAAAAATTTAACCCTTTGTTTTGGAACGTCCCTTGCACTTCAAACTGCTGGGACATCTGCTGACTTCAGAAGAGATGTCTTAGGAGTTTCTGTTGTGGCTCAGCAGTAACCAACCTGCCTAGTATCCATGAGGATGCAGGTTTGACCCCTGGCCTCGCTCAGTGGGTTAAGGATCCGGTGATGCCGTGAGCTGTGGTGTAGGTTGCAGATAAGGCTCAGATCTGCGTTGCTGTGGCTGTGGTGTAGGCCGGCAGCTACAGCTCTGATTTGACCCCTAGCGTGGGAACCTCCACATGCTGCGGGTATGGTCCTTAAAAAAAAAAAAAAAACCCACAAAAAACTGAACAAATGTCTTACACAAAAGAGAACTTTATAAATTATCTTGAGAAGTGCTTGTCTCCAGGCTTCTCGAAAAAGACGAGCTCAGAACAGGACATTCACTGACTCGGGAACAGACCACACTTAAAAGAGCTCTCTCTCTGGGAAGAAGCCTGACACCAAGCATAATACCTCAGACTTTGGGGCTGCACAAGGCTCTGGTTTTTGAGCTCTGGGCAGAAAAGCATTGAAAGCACTGAGAGAGGGAGTTCCTGTCATGGCTCAGTGGTAACAAACCTGACTAGTATCCATAAGGACACAGGTTTGACCCCTGGCCTCGCTCAGTGGGTTCAGGATCTGGCGTTGCTGTTGCCATGAGCTGTGGTGTAGGTCGCAGACGCGGCCTGGATCTTGAGTTGCTGTGGCTGTGGTGTAGACTGGCAGCTGTAGCTCCGATTGGTCCCCTAGCCTGGGAACCTCCATGTGCTGAGGGTGCGGCCCTAAAAAGACCAAAAAAAGAAGAAAGAAGAAAGAAAGAAAGCATTGAGAGACAAAAGTCAAGCCAGGCTCCTCCAAAGGATACAGGCTCAGACCTTCTCCCCTGTCCTCCTAAGTGCCTGTCTCAGAGGCCTAGCACCTCGTTTTTTTGTTTTTTGTCTTTATAGGGTCACACCCGCAGCATATGGAGGTTCCCAGGCTAGGGGTCCAATTGGAGCTGTAGCCGCCGGCCTACACCACAGCCACGGCCACGGCCACTGCCACTGCCACACTGGATCCCAGCTGCGTCTGTGAGCTACACCATAGCTCACGGCAACACCAGACCCTTAACCCACTGAGCAAGCCTAGGGATCAAACCCGCCACCTCATGGTTCCTAGTTGGATTCGTTTCCTCTGCATCATGATGGGAACTCCCTGCCCCCTGTGTCTTTTGTTCCAGCCCAGCATCTGTGAAAGAACCTTCAATCTACTTAGTGTCCCAAATATCTGGAGAACCTGATTAAGTCCTTACCGGCAGTAGGCCCGCCTACATAGAGCATCTCAAACAAATCTTCCAAGCTTAATTTTTGTTGTCATTGTTATCTGGGCTCACAATAGAGCCTTAACTCTAAAGGGTTCAGAGGAAATTTCATTTTCCTTTAAGGGATAACATTTTTTCCCCCAAATCCCCTGTGAATAGCTCCTGAGAGATTTCCAAAGGCATGCAACAAATGAAATAGCTGCATCCCCCCCCAACCCTAGCCAGTTAGTGTTGTTTTTAAAAAACACTTAAAGCTCGGGTGGGACGGATGAGCCTTGGCCCTGGATTGAAGGATTATTGCAGAGCAGGGAATAAGTGGTTTGGGCCCTTGGATGCCCAGATCAAGCCAGAGGGAGGGGTAGTTAGTGTTGAACAGGACAGAGGAAGCTGCCAAAGTGATTCCCAGAGAGCCTTCCGGGCCCTCACTCGGGTTCTGGGTCCTGAGCTCAGGAGCCTGCCAGTCAGTCTGGCAGGCAGCCCAGGACACAGAATTAACTCGGTCCAACCTTCCTTAATGTATGTTACAGAGGCATGGACTGGAATTTCAAGTCGAGGAGGAAAAAGGACATGCCGGGGTTTTGTCTCGAGATGAGGAAAAAGAGCCAGGCGTCGTGACACCAAGAATCCATCACAGCCCTGTGAAACCTGAAGCCAAAACGCAAATGGCAGACTCTGGGGTCCCCACCTTCCTGGCTGGAGGAGGCCAGAAACGCGGTTCTTTGGGGGAATGGAATGGGGATAGAAGAAAAAAACATGCTGTTCAAATTATAAAGAAAAAAAAAAAAAAAAGAAACAAAGTACTTTTACCAATTTTTTTTTATATTATAGTTGATTTATAACGTTCTGCCAATTTCTGCCACACAGCAAAGTGAACCAGTCAGTCTGGCAGTTATATATATATTCCTTTTCTCATATTCTCTCCCATCATGTTCTGTCCCAAGAGACTGGATAGAGTTCCCTGTGCTGTGCAGTAGGACCTCACCGCTTATCCATTCTAAATGGAATTGTTTGCATCTACCAACCCCAAACTCTCAGTTCCTACTTTTAGCAAATTTTTAAGCAAGCAGGAAAGGGTGACATTGTCCAGGGAAATGGGAGGATATTGGGCAGACAGCGACTTTTTGAAGCTTTGTATAAATCCCGGTACGTTTCAGAGAACCACAGGTCCTCTTCTTAATGCATCTATTCAAATAGGCTGGCAAGCTATGGAACAAAAATCGATGAGGCTATCATAATTTTAATGGTTCCTTACAATATAGAGCACTTATTAGGCTTTTGAAAATCCAATACATCCCCGTGTCTAGATTATCCTGATTGATGAAATAAAAGTAATGTATGTATATAAGAAAAAAGGAATCAAATGAAAAGTCAAAAGTCTGCCTTCCCTTCTTGACCAGGGCCCAGTGTCTCTCTTCAAAGGTAACCAAGATTAACAGCTTATGCATCCAGAGAAAAAGTTATAAGTAAAATACACATGGTGTATATTTTTCTCTGTGCAATCTTTTTGTGCCTACATAAAGGTGGTAAGACGATATACACTGTGCTATATCTTGCTCTTTTTTACTTAGTTTATCTTAACCACCTAATCTTATGTATATTACTAATAAGGCTGCACTGAATAGCCTCAGACATATCTTCTGACACTTCTTTTATATCAGATCATTAGAAGACTTTTTTTTTTTTTTTGGTCTTTTGTTAGAGCTGCACCCATGACTTATGGAGAGTCCAGGCCAGGGGTTGAACCAGAGCTGCACCTGCCGGCCTACACCACAGCCACAGCAACGCCAGATCGGAGCCTCATCTCTGGCCTGCACCAAAGATCACGGCAATGCTGGATCCTTAACCCACTGAGAGAGACCAGGGATGGAACTCGTGTCCTTACGGATACTAGTCGAGTTCGTTGCCACTAAGCCACAATGGGAAATCCTATAAGAAATGCTCAACAGTGCAAAAAAAATAGTTAAGAATACCTGCAGTTTTAATTTGTTTTTGTTTGTTTTTGCTTTTAGGGATCCCCGGCACATGGCAGTTCCCAGGCTAGGGATCAAATCAAGAGCTACAGCTGCTGCTCTCTGCCACAGCCACAGCCACGCCAGACCCGAGCTGCATCTGCAAAATACATCGAGGCTCGAGGCAATGCTGGATCCTTAACCCACTGATCAAAGCCAGGGATCGAATCTGTGTCCTCATGCATATAAGTCCAGGTCATTACCACTGAGCCTCAATGGGAACTCTTAAGCAGAATGTTCTGATGCAAAGAAGCCAAATATTTGAGGCTGTGATGGGGCAAGGAGCTGCACCAAGCCCTCTCCAAAAGTCTGCTGAGGCATCTGAAGCACAGCGAAGCAGCAACCTAGGGTCTGGGAAAAAAGCTCCTGCCCATCTGCCGACCAGACTGCAACTGACACCTCTCAGCACCACGTTAATCTAAAATCCATTCCACCCTAATTCTGTTTATCCCTGTTGTTGAAGCATAAGCCTCAGCAGAGGAAGCTTGAGGTGGGGCCAAGGAAGTGCTTTTAGGGGTCTGGGAATCACACTCGGTTGGGGGCTGCCCAAGGGAAGGCAGGGGTTCAGGCAGCCCACAGTGCTGAGGTCGCGGCTTCCCCACCAAGCAGCTGTGTGGTCTAGAGAAACCTCCGCTTGTCGGAAACCCAAGTTCAAGGAGGGTGGACACGTCAATCCGGAATATCCTTTCTACCCCTGGGATCCCGTGGCACTGGGGGTCAGTGAACTTTCTGCAGGGAAGCTGACAACAAATACTTTTGGCTTTGCAGGGCACACAAGCACCTGCTAGAGCAGGGCGGGGGCGGGAGGCTGTGTCTACACATCTTGGCAGTTCTTCTCCTTCAATGGACATCCTCGCAAGCTGTCTGTGGCTACTTTTCATGATTCACCCTGGACAGTGATCTTTAGCTGGGGCACAAAGACGAGGCTGCACTTCTTTTTCAGTTGCACAGAGTCAAGAATGCCTCATCTCTGCCTTCAAGGAACTTTCCCGGTATCTCACTTTTCCTCTGATCTAATTTGAAAGTGTGCTGGCTTTAAAAAGTTTTTTGTGAAGGATTTTTTTAAAAGTGTGGATGCACTCCAAAGTAACTCAGAGACTGCTTCCTTAGAGCGCCCCCTCCCCCTCATGCTAGGCAGTGGCTTCTTTCCCAGTTCTTACCAACTGGGCTCAGATTAAGGTGACAAGGTTCTTTTTTTTTTTTTTTTTTTTTGGCTTTTTAGGGCCGCACCCGTGGAAGTTCCCAGGCTAAGGGTCAAACTGGAGCTACAGCTGCTGGCCTACACCACAGCCAGAGCAACACGGGATCCAAGCCTCCTCTGTGACCTACACCATAGCTCACGGCAATGCCGGATCCGTAACCCACGGAGCGAGGCCAGGGATCGAACCTGTGTCCTCCTGGATACTAGGTGGGTTCATGACTGCTGAGCCATGATGGGAACTCCAGGGTTTTTATCTTTAGCTCCCAGGAATTAAGATAGTTCCTGAACTTCTGTGTTCCACTCAACGTTTATATTCTAATTCTTGAAATCTAGGCTTCTACAATTCTTTAAAGTTGCAGAGTGGAAGATTTAATTTTTCTCCCATATTCGGTTGTCATTAAATTAAAAAACAGTGTTAACAGCATACCGCCTTCTTGGCTCAGTCCTAGATAGATACCTTATTTTTTTTGAAAAGGAAGACTGAAAGGAGATACCAGAAAAAAGAAAAAAAAAGGCTCACCTCGGTGGTGGCCAGCTTCCAGCATCTTCTGCTATCAGTTCTGGTGTCCCATGAAATAGAAAATCCTACGCTCACCTTTGATTTAAAAGTCTTTATAAAACAGACTTTCCTCTGGACAGTTATTCCGAGAGCAAAGAGGTATTATTATTATTTTTTAAATGAAAACTATGTTTGCAGCACTTAAAACATTGGCAAATACAGCCATCTCTATGCTTTTAAGGAGCAGTGGAAAGCCCGCTCAGTCGCTGAAGCAGTTATGGGGAGGTTTTTTTTTTTTTTTTTTTCCCTCCACGCATGCACCATAGCCATGATGGCCAGAGACGTGGGAAAACATTTTAACACTTCATAAAATTCTTTTTCGACAGCAGAGACAGAGGAGCCAGATTTCCCTTGGTGGAAATTAAAGAAAAAAATGTTTAGTGGAGACGTTCCTGAGAAGGAAATGATTTCAGAAAAGGGCTTTTTAGGCAGGAGAAATGTGGACAAGGATGCCCATCTGCCTGAAAGTGGGGGTGAGTGGGGGGGCGGAATGGGCTGTCAAGGTTCACACGGAGATCAGAAACCCCTCACATTTCAGAGAGGCTTTTACGAGCTTAGTCAAGTAAACAGAGGAGGATGTGGCAGAGGAGAAGGGTCGGTGCAAGATGCAGCCCCTTGGACATGAGTTCTGTCCAGTCTGCATCACCAGCAGGGGGCCACACACACTCTGTCGGGGGAGGGGGGGGGTTGCAGGAGGGTAACCTCCCCAGCAAGGCGGAGTCTGGGCATGCGCAGGGAGAACCACCCGATCCCCTGTTTCATGATCAGCTCAGGAACTAATGACATTTTGGCTGGGTCCTGGCAGGTGCCTGTGGTGTTCAGACATTCATAGATGTTCAAGGGTGGATGTTGTTTGATATGATAAGGGCAGGTGAATTGTCAGGGTGGGAAGAGACTCTAGGGGTTGCCTGGAAAACCCTTGTACCATAGTGATGAGAGAATGAAGACTCAAGGAGCTTCCAAGACCTTCCTCAAGTCACCTGGCGAATGAATGGTCAAGCTTGGATCAGACCTGGAATCAGAACCAGGATCTCTTCGTGTCTGGTTGAAAGTCTCTCCACTGTTGGCTCTTTTTGAGATCTAAGATGCGGTTGATGCCATTTCCTATCATAAATATATAAAGCAAATTTGCAGGATGGTTCTAACATTCCCGATCTCCAGGTTAAAGTAACATTAATAACAGTGCTGTAATACTACTTCTGCAAAATTCTCAAGTATAGCCGATGTATTTGACCTTTAAGGAGAATGGTATATTAGAGCAAAGCCAGTTGAGATCATGGTTTACTCCCCAACCCGATATTTAGAGTATTTTTTTTTTTTTTTTAGGGCTGCACCTGCAGCATATGGAGGTTCCCAGGCTGGGAGTCTAATTAGAGCTACAACTGCCTGCCTATGCAACGCTGAATCCAAGCCACATCTTCAACCTACACCACAGCTCACAGCAACACCAGATCCTTAACCCCCTGAGCGAAGCCAGGGATTGAACTTGCAACCTCATGGTTCCTAGTCAGATCCATTTCCGACGTGCCACAATGGGGAACTCCCCAACACTTGGAATATGTTTTGCAGTTATTAGCTCCCAGCCCAATTTCCAATACCACCTTCGTTTCCACCAACAATATTTGATCAACAACCAGTATCTGTACTGAGGTGCTTCCAAGAATTATGCCTGAAAGGGGGGCCGTGAGGTGGGAAAAGAGAGTAGTAAATGCTTTCTGTCTCTATTTAGCCTCAACTCAGGACAGAGGAAAAAACCCATACGCCCAAACCTGATGCTGAGAAAATAATCAAATGCTCAAGTAGACAGGATTAACGAGCACTGCAGAAGGAGCAGAAAGGGAGGCGGTTAGACGTACAGAATAGACAGGAAGGCGTCATGGAGGAGGTGTCACAGGAGCTTCGGTTCTGGCCTGGGAAGGAGGGGAAATACTTCAGACGAAGGATGGGAAGGTGGGAAAGAGGGTCCTGCTAGAGTAGAGGCAAAGCCTTCCTTTTCTAACCAGGTGGCGGTGTGTCTATGCAAAGGTGATGCTAGCACACTTCTTCCACTCCACCTGTAAACTGTAAGTTTACAGTTATAATCTCCTGATTATTTTCATTTTTCATAAGTACATGTACACACACACACACAGAAAGCAAACTGTCCAAGGAGCCAAGAGGCTTGGGTTCCAATCTGCCCAGAAACCACCAAATGATTAGGGCCTATCAGGTGTCCTCCCTGAACCTCAGTCTCCTCCTCTAGAAAAGGAGAGCATTTGGGGGCCAACGAGCCTCTGAGGCCCCCTGCAGTTCTGATATTCGGCAATGTCTACTTCCCCGTCCTGCTCATTGACATGCATGGTAGGTACTCTTAAATTAATATTAATGAGCCCCTCTCTGTCGTTGCCGTCTGCTTCCCGTTTGCCTTTTCCCCACTTTGCTCCCTTCCCTCTCTCCTCTCTCACCAGGAAGCGTGCTGGGCAAGTGCCCGAGTGGGCCTATCATGGAGTGTTTAAATTTTCATTAGATACGTGTGTGTTGGAACAAGGCATGCACAATTGATCATCCTGGCATGCATATTAATAAGTGAGCGCTGTGCGACATGCTTCTTCAACTTTTGAAACAGCTCCTCTTTGAGCTTGGAAATGACAAGCTTCACTCATCACCGAAAAACTCAAGATGGGCAGGCCTACGGGGAGTTCCTATGAGGTGCCCATGCTTAAAAAGAAAAGATCAAAAGCTGAGAAGGCCTCTCAGGTGGGAAACCGGGGGGGAAGGTGTTGCGCGATGGACAGGTTAGGCAACGACACAAGGATGGTGCAAGGATACGATGACATAAGCATGAGAGGATTCGCTTCCACATCTAGCAAATGAGATCCATGAAGCTGGCCTGGAAAGGAGGGCAAAGCCCCAGGTGCCCCAACGGGACAGATGATGCTCTCACCCAGTCTTCGAAAACCACACATCCGTGGTCAGACGTGAAAAACGATCCTAAGACGTGTGTGGATACTTTACTCCCCCAACTCTAGGTTGGGTTTAATTGCTGCTCTTTGACACTTTACGCCAAGGCTCAGATGGCAACAATGCCTGTGCACTTTTTTTTCGTGCCCATGGCATGTGGAAGTTCCTTGGCCAGGGATCGAACCTGCGCCACAGCAGTAACACCACCAGATCCTTAACCCCCTGAGCCACCAGGAAACTCCTCTATTTGCTTTAAATATCCAACCCTGGAGAGAAGGTTAGAACTTAAATGTTGGCAGAACAGAGCCCCAACAAAGCTAGAAGGTAACTGCTGGCCTTTGATGTAAGACCTTGAAATAAATCACGTTTTCTTTATGTAATTATTCATGGCTCTTGATTTTTTGCCTTTGAGCAAATGCTTTTTGTTCAAATAAGAAAGCCAGGGCGAATATGGTAAGACAAGGAGATGTGTGCCTTCGAGCCAGCTTAATGAACCAACACTCAATGGAATTTCCCCTCTCCTGTTCTACCAGTTGGCTATTTCCAAAAAGCTTATATAGGGACCACACTTTTAATGTGCTTGGAATATACCTGAATGTTCCTGGGAGTTGTTCGGTGGGTCCTCCCTTCAGGATACCCGGCTGGCCCCACTTGCTGGAATACGCTGGCTCAACAATATACCTGCTTCCAAACTGCCTACAAACGGTTCCCTGAAACTGGACTTTCTAACGGAGAGGCGCCCCTGGGATGCTAGGGGAACGGCAGTGACACTGGGGGGGGTCATTTATGGGGGAGGGTGCAATCGCCAAATAACCAGATTTCCAGCCACTGTGGGGAAAACAAGCTGAGAGGTAGGTCCTGAATCTTACTGCTATCCCAATCTAACTCAAAAGGACCAAGCCAAGTGGGACTCCTGGGGTGTTTGCCAGGAATATGCGTGCCGATAAATGGGGGTATGACTGGTTCTGCCTTTGGAAAAATATGGCAAATATGTGTCTTCATACGCAGAGGCTGTGGACTTGTGCAGCTATTGGTTTAGAGGCAGCTCTGTGTATGGACACCCAACTCACCCTGAGGCTGGCTGGGGGAAGCCGGAAACAGGGCTGAGACAAACACAAGTCCACCAGACGTGAACTGAGATATATTTAAAAATTCAAAGGATGAGAATATGAACACACATCTACCCGGCAAGCTAGGTTACTGCTAATATTTTCATGACCGCTTTCGTGGGTAGAATTTGGTTCCCCTTTGCATCTAGGGAATTGTCAGCTTTGTAAAAGCACAGAGGAATGAATAGAAAATTCTGAGATTGCTCAGTGAGCCATGCAATGTTCCTGTTCTACCTCGCAGGCTTCATTCCAGCTGAGGCGCCCATTTAAAGTCCCTGCCATCTTGGGGTCATCCTGAAGGGTCCTGGAAATCAGGGATGCACACGAAGGTCCCTCGGGCCCTCGGTGACTGGGGCGAGGACCCCCTGGACAGCTCGCGGTTGGGGAGGGGGGGCGCTGTCAAGTGCAGCTGGGGTTTTCACAATCTCTGTTGACATCTGCTGGCTGCTGGAATCCGTCCCAGAATCAAATGCCAGGGTTAAGGGGGAACCTCACAAATAGTAATAGGAAGATGGGAGAACGTACAGGATGTCAGACAGTGACAAATGGGGACATGTCAACATGAACTTTCATTTATTGTTTATTTTTCTGCCCCAGCTCTCCTAATAGCCTCTAGCCTGTTACCAAGGGTCTGGGAAAAGAGAGCAATTTCCGACAAAAGCAGAGCTGGTGAGCTGTTTTTTTTTAAAAAAAAAAAAATTGCAGAGTTTCCATCGTGGCTCAGTGGTTAGTGAACCTAACATCCATGAGGATGTGGGTTCCATCCCTGGTCTTGCTCAGTGGGTTAAGGATCCAGCGTTGCCGTGAGCTGTGGTGTAGGTTGCACATGCAGCTTGGATCCCAAGGTTGGTGTGGCTCTGGCGTAGGCCGGTGGCTACAGCTCCAACTGGACCCCTAGCCAGGGAACCTCCATATGCCATGAGGGTGGCCCTAAAGAGACAAAAAAAAATGTTTGATTACACGCACAAGGTGAAACCCCGTTATCCACAGACAGTGGTAGTGCCAATGCCAAACTGTTCTGTGAGGCTCCTGGAAGCTTCTGGACTCAGTGTTTCAGACTCCCGTCCTTCCAATGTGCTCATCCATTCACTCACTCATCCACCAAAGGTTTTCTGCATATTTCCACGTTCCAGGCACTTGATATGTATCAGTGACTAAGAGAGACATATCCTTTCCTTTGTGATGCTTATTATAATAACGGACGGAAAGCAGATGATTCATTAAATGAGGACCTGATGAGATGCAGGGGTGGGTCAGGAAGCCCCCTCTGGGAGGGAGGGACTTACAGGATGAGAAGGATTCAGGTACGAAGAGTGCAGGGAAGAGCACACCGGACAGAGGGAACAGATGTGCAAAGGCTCAGAGGTGGGAGGCAGCTCTGATGGGATCGGCGCAAAAGAAGCTGATGGGGATGACATGTCATGAGTTGAGGGAAAGCTGACACAGAGGCAAGCCCGGAGAGTGCTGGGCATGCGAGAAGGCAGGTCATTTTAGGTGCAAAGGGATTTAAGTGGGGAAGATAGGCTCTGAGTTACATCAGACAATGTGTGAAAAACAGACTGAGCTGGAGTGAAGGAGGAAAGGAGGGATTACAGAGCAGAAACTGCAATTCTCCCCTCCTTCGTTACTCAGAGAACTCCAGTTTTATGATGGAGAGCAATGAGCCCAATCAAAAAAGGGCATTTCCTATTTTCCTTGTCACTGGGCATGGCCACATATAATAACTCTGTACAATGAGACATAAATGGAAGCCTGCTGGGGCTCTTTGGGCCAGTTTTGCTTTCCCACTCTACAGGTGCAACCCTTTCCTCTTTCTTCCTCCCCTTTTTCTTATGTGATTCAAATCCGTGAAAAAAAATGATGTGATGGCAGGAGCAACTGCAGCCCTCTTACCCATCTAGGGAGGCTAACAGCATCACAGAAACCTCAGGCTTAACAGCCTTGAACCACTGAACCAGTGCCAATAGACACTTAAATCTAGATTTCACTGTGCATGAAAAGGAAATACTTCATTTAAGACACAGTGTGGTGGGGTTTTCTGTTAGATGGACATAGTATCTAGCTGACATACCAGGTTCTTACTGTAGGTCAGGTGGCCTGCACTGAATGGTGGTGGTTAAGAGGAAGAAAAGGGGGGTCAATTCTGCATGTTGAAACAATGGGTTTCCTAGATGCGGCCTTTGCTGGTGGGGGACAGTGGGTGTAAAAAGGACTTACAGGGTTTTGGTCTGAGAATTTATTAAAGGGGGACGTTAAAACCCAAAGAGGAACAAGTTTAAAGCTTAAAAGCAAGAATTTCACTTTTGATATTTTGTAGATGAGGTGCCTAAATATATCTATAATAATAATCTCTAGTCTGGTGGTTTCCGTGAAGCAGGATTTCTCTCCAAAATTCCTGGCCTTGCTTTTCAGGGAGCAAGAGCACAGCAGACCCTGGAACAACATGGGTTTGAACTGCATGGGTCCACTTACATATACTGCAATACTGCTGCATCTGTGGTTGGTTGAATCTGAGGTTGTGGAACCGCAGATAGGAAGGCACAACTGTAAAGTTATGCAAAGATTCTTCACCATGCAGAGGGTCCAAGCTTCTAACTCCCTGCGTGTTGATCAAGGGTCACCTGCACTCATCCCCCTCTGCTTCTCTGCGTGCTATGTGATACACACAGGTGCAGGCTCCAGAAGAAGCAGCCTGCGGTGCTCGCGTCTGCCTGTGGCCAGATGCTCAACCCCCAGGTCCAGCATCATGAGGCCCATCGTTGCTGCAGATCTCAACCCCATCCTCCAATTCTGCTTTTATCAGCAGTTAAACACTGATGTCTCTAACCCCACATGCTGGACTTTTTTGTCTCTCACAGGTTTCACCCCTGGGCTAGCTCATACCTGTGTAATATTAGCCACGCTTGTTTTTAACAGGTGCTTTTGTGTGTGTGTGTGTGTGTGTGTCTGTGTGTGTGTGTGTGTGTGTGTCTGTGTTTTTAGGGCCGCACCCAGGCATACGGCAGTTCCCAGACTAGGGGTCGATTCGGAGCTGTAGCTGCTGGCTTATAGCACAGCCACAGCAACTTGGGATCTGAGCCACGTCTGCAACCTACACCACAGCTCATGGCAATGCAGGATCTTTAACCCACTTAGCGAGGCCAGGGATCAAACCCGCATCCTCATGGATCCTAGTCCGGGTTCGTTAACCCCTGAGCCATGAAGAGATCTCCAACAGGTGCTTTTTTATTGCCAGAAAGAAAACCAAAATCCTCCCTTATTCTACAGTGTGGCCTGCCTTGCTCTCCTCCTTGTGAGAGTCAAGGGTTGAGATTTTCCTGCCTGAGGGGACTGTACACTGCACAGAAATGAGGATTTATTTAAAACTGAGGCTAAAGAGCAAAAGGCAATCAGCAATCAGCCATCGGCCATCGTCCTACTGTTCAGGCAGTTGGCTTCTTGCCATAACTTTGCAGGAATGGCATTCTTGGAATGGTGTGGCCTTTCTCTCCCGCTCCTCTCTGCCGGCAACCCACCCTACCCTTCTCTACCTACTACTCCATCCTCTGCTTCCCTCCTTTAAAGGGAGTCTCGGTATCAGTACTTGATCCAAGCCCAGACAACCACAACTTCAGAACTGCTAGGCATGCGCAGTCAGGTCAAAGGAAATTGCTCACCACCGGGGACTCTAGGTAAGGCATCTGACCATGCCTCTGGTATGGTCAGAACTGATACAGCAGTTCTGTTTTCCCGTCTTTCCTTTTTCTTTTCTTTTTCCTATAAAGACAGATGTCCCAGGTGGGTTGGTATTTGGTCACCGCTCAGAGTTTATGTTTGGGAGTTTCCTTATACGATATTTAACGCTGCAGCCAAAATGATCTCTAGACAACAAAGTCACCTAAAACACATTTGTAGTTAAGATCCTGCTGTTTCATGCCCTTCTCACTCCTCATCCTGATGGGTACATTATTGCTGGGGTTTACACTGATGAAACAGGTGATTGGCATTTTGGCACATCCCCTTACTGAAAAGAATACTTATTCTCACAACGAACATGTAAATTGCATAGACCACCAGCCCGTGGGGGATCCTGCACCTGGTGTGGAAGACAGCGACGGGACTGTCACAGTGTCATTCAGTGGCTTTTACCACGCAAAGGCATGTCAGCCGCCGTGATGCATTATAACCACAGACACAGATAGAGCGCCCGCAAAAAACACACGCCCTTTTTTAAAAATAGAGCCCTGGGTAATTACCCTGACTACTGTTCTACGAGAAAACCTCCTTTATGCCTGCTCATCAATTTAGGATCCGGACATGAAAAATTACTGGCATTAAGTGGTTAAGGCGATTTGCTTTCCAAATGAAGAAAAGACAAAAAAAAAAAAAAACCAAAAATAAAAAAATAACACTGCAGAAAAACCTCTGCTTCTGACTTGCCCGTGTTGACAGCCAAGGCTCACCTCACCATAAAGGATCCTTTTTCTGATGGTACCTCCTCCTAAAGGACCACGTGGGAAAGGTGATCAGGGGCTGCTTCCTACTGTCGCCCCCCCCCTCCCCGGGCAGGTGGGTGGGTGGGTGGGGGCGGCCGCCCTGCAGGGGTGGTGTGAATTCTCGGTGGGTCCAGCATCCCCAGAAGCATCTGTCCGTCCCACCCCCGGGGACGGGACTGGGTGATCTGCCGAAAAGCTACAGAAACATTGCTCACCTTGAGAAGTAAGCTCTCGGGGGCGGGGTCCGTGCTGCTCCAAGTGGCCCCAGGACATGACATAGGTTATGAGGTTTGCCATTCGATATGGAGTAAGATGGGAAATTACTGGACTACTTACCCCCAAATGGGAAAAAAAAAAATGAGGACACAAGAAAAGGCAAACTCACAACAAAAGAGATGGCCCCTCCCAAGTGTTACTTACATTGCGTGAGGATCCCCGTTAAGGCGTTTTTGAAGTTCTCCTTGGCCTCCTCCATCTCCTGCTCGTGGGTGGCTTTCTCGTTCATCAGCCGGCGGATGTGGCTGTTGGCCGACTGGACCATGGAGTAGAACTGGTTGGCGGACCGCCGGTTCACCTCCCCTCGCTCAATCCAGGACAGCAGCACGGTGATGGCCTCTGAAAACTTGCTGTCGTCTGGAAACGGAAAATCACCAAATGCCCAAGTCACGCGGAGGCAAGATTTGGGTTTCCGCTTTGGTTCGTCTCTCAAGGCAGAGCACGGTCCATCCCAATGGATATGTTTTCAGAACTTGACCCATGAGCTTCCCCACGACCGACGGCCCCATCATCACTCAGCTTCTCTTTTCTCATCTAACTCCACTGCACCGCAGAGCCACCCAAGAAGGTGGTTCATGCTCTCATCTACCAATCTGATGAGCTTGACTGCAGAAGGTCTGTTCTGGGCATCCTTTTTAAATTATTATTATTTTTTAATTACTCAATGAATTTTATTACATGTATAGTTGTACAACAATCATCACAATCAAATTTTATCGCACGTCCATCCCAAACCCTCAGTGCATCTCCCTACCCCGTCCCCAACCTGTCTCATTTGAAAACCCTAAGTTTTTCAGTCTGTGAGTTAGTATCTGTTCTGAGCATCCTTTAAAATACAGAAGAACCTCATCCTTCCATCAAACCCAGACTTCTCTTTCTTGAGACTGGCTTGGAAAACTGTTACTCACCTATTTGTTCGCCAGTTCATTTCGTTTCTCTTTCATCAGAAATAGCACACAGCGATACTGGTTTTCTGACTTAGAATCTGCTGGGTTGTCATCAAGATTTGGATGACAGATTAAATGACTTTTAAAAGCGGGTGTAATGTAAGATATTGTTCCCAAGGTGGTAGTAGGAATACGTCAATTCTTGTTCTACTGATTTCACTTTAGGTTTAATGTAACCGATTTGATTAAACTCGAAATTAGAATATTTCTTTGCTTTCAACAAAAGAGGACCTGTTCCTGGCGTGAGCGGTGTTTGCTTTGGAAGGCTGTTAGAAACCCATCTGAACTTGGTTTGAACGGGGTGGGGTGGGGCTGGGATGAGGGGGCAGGAGGTTCCGCCTGTAAATAAGTGATGAAGTTCATTTCAGAGAAGCCAAGAGACTTGCCTGTTTGCACACAGTTACCGGAACCGTGTTGTATAGTTTGTAGATGGAGAAAAAGCAAGTGTGAATGTAACTCATTTAATCAGAACTGGAAGTGGTGTGTCAGCTATTACAACATCAATCGAACCCACTGCTGAGGGCTCACTGTGTATTTTCCAGACAAACTTGAGGACAAAAGCCTTTCATGGGGTTTTTTCCTACCCTGAGAAAATGGGATTTAAGAAAAATATCCTAGAAACTAGCACATTATAACTTAACTATACTGCTAAAAACCTTTTTTTTTTTAATAAAAAAGGAAAAATCTCCTGCCTTTTCCAAGTAAACGGCGGAGAGTTTGAATTCTAAAAATAAGGAGCAAAATTAGACTGAGTGCTTTAGATTCTTACTCATGGATGTGACAAATACCAAGTGCCTGTCATGCTCTGGCCACTGGAGATAAATCAGAGACACCCCTGCACACTGTGTGTGTATTCTATTGTTTATATATTACTATATACATTGTTGGGGTTTTTTGTCCTTTTAGGGCCGCACCTGTGGCGTATGAAATTCCCAGGCTGGAGACTGAATCGGAGCTGCAGCTGCCGGCCTACCCCACAGCAACACAGGATCCGAGCCATGTCTGTGATCTACACCACAGCTCATGGTAACATTGGATCCTTAGTGCAATGAGTGAGGTCAGAGATTGAACTCATGTCATCATGGATACTAGCTGGGTTCGTTACCCCTGAGCCGCAATGGGAACGCCTATATATTGTTTACAGATATAACCCACACTCACACAGACGCATACATCCATATATGTATAGACACTCCAGGTGAGCAGATAGAGGGTGGCTCATACTTGGTCATTAAAGCTCTTTATTTTATTTGACTCACCAGATGTTTCGTAATTGACCACTGTTGTTAGTATTTTACACACCACACGAAGCCTGCATTTGCGCGGAGTGCTTTGTGAATTTTGCACAGCCCTGGAGAAATACCAGGAGCATCTTTGCTCCCAGAGACCCCCTCCCAGACCAGGGCACAACTTCATTGCTGCGGCTGCCGCCTGCCCAGGAGGTACACGCACTGAGTGAAGGCAGAGTCCCCCAGCCCAGTGCCCGTGGAGGGGGGTCGGTCTTCTCCAGGGTGGAAATTGCTCTGAGGCTGGGCCAGCATCCTGGGCCCTCCCTCACCTGGGCAGTGCCAATCTGGGCTTGGGGAATCAAGCATTTTTCCTGTGCACACCTGCCCCTCTGGCCTCACACCCTGACCCCAAGGAGATAACTGGCCTGGGGAGGGTGCACGGGGTGCCCTGCATGGGAAAGCTTGGCATTTCCTTGCCCATCACAGCTCACGGG
Source organism: Sus scrofa (assembly GCF_054392235.1). Lineage (NCBI taxonomy): Eukaryota > Metazoa > Chordata > Mammalia > Artiodactyla > Suidae > Sus > Sus scrofa. The sequence continues at coordinate 24,188,004 of NC_139393.1, read as the reverse complement.
GAGCCAGCATGCACTTGCTCAGCACCATAGCTGGCTCATGTGGTTTCGTTAACTCTGGAATTTCAGTCTAAGTTCAACCCCTCAGTGAACTCCAGCTGCAGTGGGTTCTTATCTCATTTCATGGACCGGAGCGGCTTGTATAAGATAGAATCCATCACGTAACTTAACACTGCGTTCAGCCCGTGGAGAGGCCCATAATTTAGCCTTATGCTTCTGGGAGCCCCACTGCGATGCTTACAGTCGGAATAAATTCCGCCTCCCTCACACTCTCTGCCTCTCTCCCTGCCAATATGTGTTAGGAGAATGGGCCTCCGAAAAGACAGAAGAAACCACACGAATGCTTAGAGGAAATCCTTTTTTTTTTTCCTTTTGAAAAATAACAAGAAAAAAGAGAACTCTGACATCATGGACCATTTTTCCCTTTGGCTGTGACTTTCATCTCTACGTCACACAAAGAAAAATCCTGGATGTTTTTGTTACAGAGCTTCCAAGGAGAGAGAGCGATGTGGTTCCATCTTTCTTTCACTCGCATACGGGGCCCATCTTTTTTTTTTTTTCCTCTTGCTTGTGGTCACTCAGTTCATAAACACCCTAATTTATTGTCAGGAAGAACACACTTGAACTTTAAAAACAGATGTCTGTTCGGATGATCTTTAAAAAAAACAAATTGTTTTTATCTTCATTTTTATTTTTGGCTGCGCCCAGGGCATACGGAAGTTCCAGGGCCGAGATTGAACCTATGCCGTAGCTGTGACATGAGCCCCGGCAGTGACAACGGTGGATCCTTAACCTGCTGTGCCACCTCGGGAACGCCAAGCCAATCTTATTGTTTTTTACTCCTAGACCTAAAGCATAAGTTCACCAGCAGATTACAGTTAATTAATTGTTCTCAGAAAGAGAAAATACAATCCTAGGATTAAGCAATTGAGAATACACAATTTTATTTTATTTTTGTTGTTGTTGTTGTTGCTATTTCTTGGGCCGCTCCCGCAGCATATGGAGGTTCCCAGGCTAGGGGTTGAATCAGAGCTGTAGCCACCGGCCTACGCCAGAGCCACAGCAACGCGGGATCCGAGCCGTGTCTGCAACCTACACCACAGCTCACGGCAATGCCGGATCGTTAACCCACTGAGCAAGGGCAGGGACCGAACCCGCAACCTCATGGTTCCTAGTCGGATTCGTTAACCACTGCGCCACGACGGGAACTCCAGAATACACAATTTTAAAAGTCAGCAGGCAAGAGACTGTCTAATATTGTGACAAGGAATAAACAGTAGGCAGAATTCCATTTTCTTTATGTATACATCTAAGTTAAAAATCTCTATGATATTGTGTATCTCATATTTATACATATATATGGCTTAGTACATAGTTTTGAAAACTCCCAATTTCGTTCTCATTTCTGAACTTTCTGAGGCAGGCTGATGGAGGACGGATGTGCTGACATTCAAATTAACTGTGAGAACACTGGTTAACACGCAACTGCTAAGTCTAGTCAGTATCTGTTGCCACGTAAGACCAGACTTTGTTAATTACAACCACGTCAGCAGCTCCCTCTGAATGGCTATAGGAGGGCATCAGGAATGGTTATTTTCTTTTTTGTCTTTTCTAGGGCCGCGCTCGCAGCATATGGAGGTTCCCAGGCTAGGGGTCTAATCGGAACTGTAGCTGCCGACCTACACCACAGCTCACGGCAATGCCAGATCCTTAACCCACTGAGCGAGGCCAGGGATTGAACCCTCAACCTCACAGTTCCTAGTCAGATTCGTTAATCACTGAGCCACGACAGGAAATCCAGGGAATGGTTATTTTCAATAACCAACTGCAGATTCAATTTGGGATTCAGCGGAAAGACCACGGAGAAAACAGAAAACAATATAAACTAATTTAAGCAGGATGTGGACTGCGGCAGTTCATGCAGAAAAATATTAACACTGCTTGTAGAAATCACACCAAAGACGCACTGAGAACAATTCCTGATACTTGGCAGTGAACACGCGTAGGTCTAACTCTGAACATGGGTGCCCTTTAGAAATGAAAACACGCAGATGTGCCTTCGCCACCGTAAGCACTGGGAAAACTGGCACATTAGGAAGAGATTACGGACCTTTTGCTCACCAAAGATTGCCCAGTGTTTTCTGATCGGTGTCCTCATACTGTCACATCCGGGATACCACAGATGCTTGCCCCCTGGCCTCCCCTGATCTGCATTTTCCCCTTCAATCCGTCCCCCATTCCATCACTGTCCTCTTTGTGAAACACTTTTGCATATACTTGCGCATCCTATCTGGGTCACCTGCGGGGCTGCCTTCAAGGATCAGCCTAGGTGCCTTTCACAAAGGAAGCTCTCCTGTAACCCTAACATGAATGAGGCCTACTGCTGGGTTTCCACGGTGCCCTACATATCCTGCCATTCAAACACTCGTCACTCTGTACAGTAACTGTCGGTTTATGTATCTGTCTCTGGTTCTGAGGGGGTCATGTGACAACAAGACTTCCCACACGTGTTTCAATCTTTGGCTCACTCTGCGTTTTCCCCTTTGTACTTTATTTATTTCATTAGGCTCTTTTTTTTTTTTTTTTTTTTTTTTTGTCTTTTAACGCCCACACCCATGAATGTGGAAGTTCCCAGGCTGGGGGATGAATCAGAGCCGCAGCTGCCAGCCTACACCACAGCCACAGCCACGCCAGATTTGAGCCATGTCTGTAAGCTACATCACAGCTTGCAGCAACACTGGATCCTTAACCCACTAAGCGAGGCCAGGGATCCTACCTGGCGTCCTCATGGATACTAGTTGGGTCCCTTACTGCTGAGCCACAATGGGAATTCCCTCGAGGCTCTGTGTCTAATAGATTTGCAGTGATTAGTACGGGAAAGTTACAACAAATTCACTGATCACAAGTTGGGAAACACCACTTGGCAATAAACATTTTAATTTCATGTTAAAGAGTATTTTCGCGCTGTCTACCAGAGAGAAATATTCCCATGGCGCTTAAGCTGGCTAGTCCTTTTATCCTTCAGGTACCTGAGGTTATTATCATTGGCGATGAAAGTTAAGAGTGATGTCAGGTAATTATACAGAAGCAGCACCTTCCACAGTAAGCTAACCAGCTCAGCAAATGATTCAAACATCTTTTGGAAAGCTTTTTTAAATCTGGGAAGGCAGTAGCTGTTGTTAGCTTTCTCTGCGAGGAATACATAGTATAACGATTCCCATTCTTCAGTGTCACTACCTGAATCCTTACCCACTTCATTTCTGGTAACTTCACGGGTGTGTGCTCATTTTATATTTGTAGGATAGTCAGGAGTCCCCGGCCACAGCATTCACTCGCTTTTCCTCTCCTCCATGTGTACTGAGCATGCGTGCAGAGCAGGCGCTTTGAAAACTTCATATGGTATCTTTGCTATTAATTTTTTTTGTCTTTTTGTCTTTCTAGGGCCCCACCCACGGCACACGGAGATTCCAAGGCGAGGGGTCCAATCCAAGCTAATGCTTCCGGCCTATACCAGAGCCACAGCAACTCGGGATCTGAGCCACATCTGCGACCTACACCACAGCGCACAGCAATGCCGGATCCTTAACCCACTGAGCGAGGCCAGGGATCAAACCAGTGTCCTCATGGGTGCTGGTTGGGTTCGTTCACCGCTGAGCCATGACGGGAACTCCTATCTTTGCTATTCAAAGACCCCAAGCTTGGGCCTCATTGGGGAGCTTGTTGAAAGGGTAGCCTCACCCTTACTTAGGCCTCCTGACTCAGAAGCTGCAGCCAAGTCTGCGTGTTTCACATGCACACTGCAACTGGAGAAGAGCTGGAAGGCATCACTCAACAGGAGCCAGGGAAAGGGATTAGGAGCTCATCTAAGTTAAAAGGGATCTAAAGCAGGGCACAGATGAACTTATCTACAGAACAGAAACAGACTCACAGACATGGAGAACAGATGTGTGGTTGCCAAGGCGCAAGGGGATGGACTGAGATTTAGGGTTAGCAGATGCAAACTGTTACATTTAAAGCGGATAAGCAGTGAGGTCCTACTGCACAGCACAGGGAACTATGTCCAGTCGCTTAGGATAGAGCATGATAGAAGATACTATGTGAAAAAGAAAAAAAAAATAAACACACACATATGTGGACATATGTATATGGATGTATATATGTATAATGTGTATATATGTATAGACACATAACATATGTATATACAAAACTGGGTTACTTTGCTGTACAGCAGAAATTGACAGAACACTGTAAATCAACTATAATAAAAAAAATTGGAAAAAAAAAAAAAAAAGGATAATGACAACCTGAAAGAGAAAGTGGTTTCTGACATAGTGGAGAACGCTGAAGGGGTCTGATATGAACTTACAAACTCTGTGCTTCCCTGTCACCAAACCCTCAACCGCCCTTTAAAGAAGAGCTCCTTAAACACCTGGCATCTCCATCCCACAAAGAAATAGTCCAAGACCTGGAAACAGGCACAGAGGGAAATACAGATACTTTCAATGGACGGCTGGGCATGGCCCAGGGGACCCGCTCCATACCCACCCCTCTGGGGTGATCTGATTTCACAGAGGTGCGAATCTTTACTTGGCTTTGGGTTAGTTTACAGCTCTTTAGAGACAGAACATAATTTGTGGAAAACAGATAACAATGCAAATCATTCTTCTCCATAATAATGCAAATGAGAAGAAAATATAAGATCTTCACCAAGCAATCCTTCTTCTGAACCAGTGTTAACGTCTTACTCATTCTCTCACGAATGAATGAGTGAAATAAAATTACGGGCGCCTGCTCATTTTATATTTGTAGGATAGTCAGGAGTCCACGGCTACAGCATCCACTAGGGACCAAGGAACTGCAAGCTCCTTGAAGGCAGAGCCCATGTCGTGGTCGTCTCAGAAGCCTCTGGGTGCAACAGGGAGCCCAGGACTCGGGACTCAGCAAGGTCGCCTGGAGGACTTTAATGAAACTGATGTGCAGACAAGGAAGGGGAAAGGTATCAACCTGGTAGGTAATTTCTTCTCCCTTTTTGTCCGGGGGGTGATCTGGTCCTGAATTTCAGAACAATGGGCAGGACAAGAGGCAGGCCATGAACCCTGAACGTGAAAACTGAGGTGGGCCAGAACAGCCTGATATATGGGGGGCGTCTAGAAGGAACAACATGAAGAGAGATTCCATGTTTAAACAAGATGTCTTAAGAACAAGCTTTTTCGCAGTTCCTGTTGTGGCGCAGCAGGAACAAATCTGAGCAGTAACCATGACATTGTGGGTTCCATCCCTGGGCTCGCTCAGTGGCTTAAGGATCTGGCGTTGCTGTGAGCTGTGGTGTAGGTCGCAGATGAGGCTCAGATCTGGCGTTGCGGTGGCTGTGGCGTAGGCTGGCAGCTGTAGCTCCAATTGGACCCCTGGGTCCTAGCCTGGGACCCTCCATACGCTGTGGGTGTGACCCTAAAAAGCAAAAAAAAAAAAATAAAAGAATGATGTTTTTAAAAAGGAAGACATTCTATACCACTTTTCTTTCCAAAGAAATGAGGACACACCACACACACACACACACACACACACACACACATCCCCAATGAATGATGTGTTTATACAGGTGTCCCTGCTTTCTGGCTGGCTGGAAATCACTTAGTGTGCAGTCACATATTGATCTAAGCAGAATGGAAAATCGAGGGCGGCCAGAACGCAGCTACTGTGACGTTCCCCCCAAATTTCACTATGTGTCCCTTAAAATCAGACATCCCTCAACAAGTCTGCATTCTCTGGCTGCTCCACGAACCGTCAACAGGGCTGGTTCCTCACTTTTCCTTCAAAGCCCAGAAAGGCTGTACAAACGGTTAATACTCCCCTCTATCCTTAACACATACCTACAGAGGCACACGCACTCCCTCTCTCTCTCTTTCTCTCTCTCTCCAACTATTCAGGGCCTGTGAAAATGAGAAAATTCAGCGGAGGCAATATGAACACGTAATGAGTCTTCCTGCCTTGGGATCAGGCAAATGGTTTCTAGGTGAAACGGCCCATCTTGCCTCTATGAAGGTCAGCAACGCCTGAGACAGTGATTCGCAAACAGGCTCCCCGGCTTCGAATTTCCTTTGCCCTAAGAGGGAAGCCTGGCTTTTAGCTAATGGAACTTCCACTTGGCTCACAGCATTATTGATTTTGACTTTCTTAGAACCATAAATATTGACCACCATCTCCGCAAAATGCTGGCAACCACATCCAGCCTCTGGCAGGCTGGGGTCGGGGTGGGGAGGGGCATCCTGTATGCAAATCAGCGACTCGAACTCGGAAATTATGGATGCTGTTCCCAGGGAGACTGTGTGTCCTGGACCGACGCATGTCTGGGAATCCCAAGGACACTGCTTGCAAAGCTTTGTCAAAACTTCACCTGCTGCAGAGAGAAACCCCTTCCTTTCACCACATAATCAAAGATTATGCGAAGCTTTCCAGAGGCGGAAAGGGTACACAAAAAAACTTTTCAATGCTCTTGCCAGGAGAAATCCCCTGTGAATTAGGAGATCATCTTTCCTTACTGTCTAATCAATCTCTTCTTTGCACAGTCCAAACACGGGGCTCCTCCAGGGGTGGACGGTCTGTGTTAGACACACGGAAATTCATTATCTCCTCTGCCTGGTGCTACTGTTTCCAATAAAGTGTAATTATGGTGGTATCGAGCTCCTTCTCACTTTCTCCAAGCCGTGCTATAAACTTTGGATCTGTGAGCAGTAACTTCCCAGTCAGTCTTCATTAAGCTGAATTGTCTCCAAACAATGTCTATTTAATCAGCAGGGTGCCCGCTAATTTTCTTTTTTAGAATTTGTATTAACCGAACCGAAGCTGGGTGCTTAGAGCCCGAGACGCTCTGCCATTCCCGCTCGATGTTTCCTTCGACTTCCGATGGCCCGGTGGCCATTAGATCTGGGGCTACCTGGTCCTAGAAGGTCACCCGTCCCTCACCCTGCACCACTGTCCAGCCGGGGTGCCCGTCAGTCCTGGGATGGCACATTCATGTCCTGCGCATAAGAGTGGGAATTGCTTTGCTTTGCAATTTCCTGTATCACTCGGGAGACCTAAACTCTGTGAGGCAGGGGCTTGTGTGCTGTTTTCTCCGCTCACAACCACCAGCCCCTGCCCAGGGCTTAGCACAGTGCCAGGCAAAGAACTCAGCAAATACTTGCGGAGTGAACGGAATGATGGAATGATGGCCCTCCATTTCCCATCATGCCTGGCGGTGCTGCTGACCAGAAACCCAGCATGTTCCTAGGTCCCAGCAGCTGAGGAAGAAAGACAGGAACGAATTTACTGAGCATCACTGTGTGCATGGTTTTAACACTGGGCCGGATATGAAGGGCCTTGTGGGTTAGAACAAGGACTTGGCTAGCATGCACTTGGCTGGATAAAGCTGATTTTCAAAAAGAAACGTGTAAGGACAAACAAGTCCCACAGAACGTAGGGGGAAAAAAAATGTTTGTAATAAACCTGAGATAGCAAGATTTCTCAGGGAAGGAAAAAAAAAAAATCAAATCCAATTAGGTATTTTCAGATTGCATTTCCATTTCCCTTCTGATCCAGGCTTTTCCACCTGAGGTCTTGATGGCGTTTATATCCCCCACATCAAGGAAAATCATCTTCAGGGAAATGCTTTCCTTTCCTCCTCCTGTCTGGCTTTGCAGCGTTATAAAGAGCAGAGTGGATTTCCTCTCCGAAGCAGCCAATTTCCGAAGCAATTAAATGCTGTTTATATTCCAAGCTCTGTGCTTGGGTTGAAATTGTCAAGCTTGATATTACCTGACTGTTGCCTAAGATGTCATCCCAGCTAGTGCATTCTACTGTAACTGCCACCTATTAAAATTTCCAATCTGTTCTCTCCACAAGGGATGACACGGTCCCTGGCAAAGGGGCAGCGTCTCAATTCTGCAAATTATACTCATCTGTATAAATATATATTTTTTGAAATGGCAAGGTTTGCGGATGACTTCACCAAATTGACATGCCAATCTGCTAGCTTCGAGCAGGCAAGGCGATGCCGTATACGTCTCACAGGCACAGACACTTCTGTGCTGGGTTCTGAAAACGAAGGTAACGTAGATGCCAAACGTTCCTGAAATTCCTCAGGTCAGGAAGTGCTAGTTTTTGTCACTTTTAGGTGTGGCCACGACTGAATAAGGTTTAGCCCATATAACTCCTAAGCTGCTACTAGACATCATGCACTGGATAGTAAAATATTATTTGTTCAAAATCAACTTTCCTGTTTGAGCATGCTGTTCTTTCTCATTCTGCCCACGCTTTCTGACTTCTAGTCTGAATGGAATAGTGAGAGAAGGTCTGCATTTGCATTTTATATGCCATGTATACATATGTATATGTATATACATATATTTTGTCTTTTTAGGGCTGCACCCATGGCACATGGAAGTTCCCAGGCTAGGGGGCGAATCGGAGCAGTCTCCGGTCTATGTCACAGCAATGCCAGATCTGAGCCATATCTGTGACCTACACCACAGCTCACGGCAACAATGGATCCTTAACCCACTAAGCGAGGCTAGGGATCGAACCTGCGTCCTCATGGATACTAGCTGGGTTCATAACCGCTGGGCCACAACAGGAACTCCCCCTTGCCTCTTGGCAGCAGGTCCCCAAAGCTGAGAGGCTGCCCTCTGACCTTCAGCCCTCAGTAAGACACCAAATAAACTCAACCCACAGCTTGTATGATGTGTGTTGTTTTTTTTCCTTTCAAGTCAATAGTTTCAAGGGGGCACTTCAGGGGCAACTGTATCTGACTGGGGGGGTCCCCAAGGCCAGAGCAGGGGACGGGGGGCCAGAAGCAGGAGTCTTTTTTTTTTTTTTGGTTAATTCTTTTTTAAAGAAATCGAATTCAACTTCTGATCTTCCTAAAAGAGGTTTGGGGGTAGCTTTTCTTGTTTCCTTTAGTGAAAACATCCAATCTACCTCACACGCTGTCAGCTAGGTTCCAAAACACGCAAAGGATCAATCACATCTCTCCTCTCCCAAGAAACCTCTAATGACTTCTTCATTGTTTATGGAATAAAACCCCAAATCCAGCAGCAGCCCTCAGGGTTTCACCATCTGGCCTCAGACCGTTTTCCCAGCTTCACCTCATTCTTATTTTATTTTCTCTTTTTAGGGCCGCACCCGCAGCATATGGAGGTTCCCAGGCTGGGGGTCCAATCAGAGCTGTCGCTGCCAGCCTACGTCACAGCCACAGCAACACCGGATCTGAGCTGCATCTGCAACCTACACCACGGCTCATGGCAACACCGGATCCTTCACCCACTGAGCAGAGCCAGGGATTGAACCCCCATCTTCAAGGATGACAGTTGGATTTGTTTCCACTGGGCCACAACGGGGACTTCTTCACCTCACTCTTCTAAACGTCCATGTGGCTCTCGTGATCCCCAGAGGTGGCAACCTGCCTTTCTCCTCCTGCGCCCAATTCCGCGTTGCTTCTCTCTGGCTTTACTCCTCAGGCTCCAGCCTCGTCTGACAAGAATGCCTTTAAGTCCTTTCTTCTCCTGGGAAAAAAATTTGTTTATCCTGCAAAGTTCAAGTTCTGCCTCCTCTATGAAGACTTTCTTTTTTTTTTTGTTTTTTTGTTTTTTTGTTTTTTTGTGTCTTTTTGCCATTTCTTGGGCCACTCCCGTGGCATAAGGAGGTTCCCAGGCTAGGGGTCCAATTGGAGCTGTAGCCGCCGGCCTACACCACAGCTCACGGCAACGCCGGATCCTTAAGCCACTGAGCAAGGCCAGGGATTGAACCCGCAACCTCATGGTTCCTAGTCGGATTCGTTAACCACTGCACCACGACGGGAACTCCTATGAAGACTTTCTTGACAGCTTCAGCAACACCACTCACACCTGGCCCTGAGTTCCCAAAGCCTCTGGCTCCTATGTTGGGTGACAATCATGTCGTGGGCTTTATATTACAGTTAATGGTTTACCTGTAAATACCTACATGTGACCACTGACCACGACCTAAGTTTTGCTCATCCAAACCCGACAGGCCCAATGGGCTGAGGCGCCTCAATGCACCCATGTTGCGGGAGTCAAACACGTCATCAGTCCTGAAAGAGTATCCACACATCTCATCCTAACTATCATATGATCCAGCAATCCCATTCCTGGGCATATGTCCGGACAAAACATTCATTCAAAAAGATGCATGCACCCTTATGTTCATTGTGGCGGTATTCACAATAGTAAAGAATGGAAACAGCATAAATGTCCACTGACAGTTGAATGGATTAAGAAGATGCGGTACATATATACAATGGAATACTACTCAGCCACAAAAAAGGACAAAATAATGCCCTTTGCAGCAACCTGGATGGAACTAAAGATTCTCATACTAAGTGAAGTCAGTCAGAAAGAGAAAGGCAAATACCACATAATGTAACTTACATGTGGAATCTAAAACATGGCACAGAGGGTCCTATCAACAAAACACAAACAGATCCCGGACATGGAGAGCAGACTTGTGGTTGTCAGGGGTGAGGTGGGAGGGAGTGGGATGGACCGGGGCTTTGGGGGGTGGTGGATACGAACTGTTATATTTGGAATGGATGGGCTAGGGAGTCCGACTGTACAGCACAGGCAACTGTGTGTGATCAGGTGACTTTGCCATACAGCAGAAAATGAAAAAAAACATTGTAAATCAACTACACATTATTTTTCCCCCTAGGGCCACACCTACAGCATATGGAGGTTCCCAGGCTAGGAGCTGAATCGGAGCTACAGCTGCCGGCCTACGCCACACCAACACGGGATCCAATTCATGTCTGCAACCTATATCACGGATCACAGCAACGCAGGATCCTTAACCCACTGATGGAGGCCAGGAATCAAACCCTGGACATCATGAATACTAGTGGGGATCGTTAACCACTGAGCCATGATGCGAACGCCTCAACTAAACTTTAATAATAATAATAATAATAAAATAACCCTGGCCCCTCCCCTGTCACCTGTAGCTCATTGCAGCAGGTCCTAAAACCTGCCGTTATCTCCCACTACCTCAAACCTGGGAAAGCAGCACAGCAAACATTCAAAGAAATGCAGCAGTTTTGCCTCTAATCCTGATTCTTCCATGGGTATTAGGAGGGTCCCCCCCTCTCCATCCATGAAGACAATGGCCTGTAGCCTAGATTCCCTTCTGCCCGGCACAGACTCCCAGCACCATTTCTGGTATATTTTTGTGGAGGCTTTGTTCAGATCCCAGGGGAAATGCAGACTCTACAGACCAGGGGGGCATCCTGGACCACCGAGCCGTGGAAGAAGAGACGCTGGCCCATTCAACACGGGTGGGAAGACAGTAGCCTGCTTTGGGGTGCAAGCGGAGGGCTCTTCTGCCTCCCTTTGTGTGAGTGTGGTTGTGACACACATTCAGGGAGCCCGCTAGGAAGGGGCAGGGTTCTGTCCGGGCAGCACCAGGAAGCCCAGGTGACCCTGGTCACATGATTGTCAGCAAGTGAAGGGACAGGAGAAACACCTGGGGCGCCAGCCCCTGGGGATCGCGGTGTCTCCCTGGGGGCTGGCGATCGCTGGCTCGCAAGTGGAGGAAGCGAGCAGGAAGGGGCGCCTACCTTTGAGCTTCTCAGCCAGCAGCGCGGCCTCGTGCTCCGAATAGTGCATGATGGGCGGCGGCGAGGGTGGCCGCAGCCGGTCCTCCTCCAGCTTGCGCCGGTGCCGCTCCTCGCGCGCGCGCATCCTCTGCTTGCACTCCCACTCGTAGAAGTCGTCCCTGGCCTGCGCGAAGTCCACGTGCAGGCGGCCCGAATCCTTTTTGTCCGTGCTAGACCCTAATCGCATCCGGTAGCCTGAAACCAATGGGACGTTGGGTCACATCACACGGGCACAGGGAGGGCGCCATGGGGTCCAGGTCCCCAAGGCGCACGAGGGAGCTGTCAATTAATTCTTTGCCCTTACAAAGGGCACCCATCCCATAGGAGGTGGGGCGCTGTTACCCTTTTCCCCTGGCAAGCAGGAAACACTGCCAAGGCACTCCTGTTATGGATCTGGGGGGAAACACACCCGCTAGGAGGCATCTCCGAGCCAGGGGCACCAAGAGGCCGATCTCAGGAAATCAGGGCACTTATCCTAACTCCTTCTTCCCTCTGGCTTCCAGGAAGCTCAGCAACAAACCTGCCACAGAGCTTTTCCTCCCCCGCGCCTCTCCTTCTCTATGGCCTTGACTTTCTGTTTTCCATTGACTGTAATGCCGTTGTATAGCCTCTCCAACTTTCTTTTTAGAAAGAGGTGGAGCGGGAATGAATAAAAGTATCAGTGATGTTTAAAAAGTCCTGCAAAGTAAATTCCACGAGACCTCCCTCACAGGCTATTGCTTCGTTTCTCTGGAAAATGCTCCTGCTCTGTCTGTTCTCCCACATCGCCCCTCGGCAGCTGCAAAAGCCACAATTACCAAGGCAATTTTGCAATGCTGCTTTATTTCCACTTATCCTCTGGGGCACGCAGGAGAATATTTTACCTTCAATCAAGAGGCCTCGCTGTGGCCTTGCTTACAGCCCTCCAGCACCTCAGCTGGCACGCAGCGCTGCACAAATTGTCCATGCAATCTGGGAAGGCCACAGGAGCCCAGGCAGGAGCCCAGAGCTGGATCAAAAAACTGGACCTGAAGTCTTGTGGGGATTTACCGTGAGCTACCCAACTTAGGATGCTTAGAAGCAGACACTTGATCAGAGAGATCAACACGAACAGAACTGCGACCCGACCGCCAGTCTGCCTTCAAATGAAGGAGGATTGGCTTTGAGGTGGCGCTTCCGTTTGGGGTACTCAGATTTTTTAAAAACATAAATTCAGGTCCCAGCAGGGTCCCAGCTGTCAGGGGCTGTCAGAAGAGAGAGCAAGATAAGCACTTTTGCAGTGCAGGGACTTTGTAAACGAGACACCACTGTGAGATGCTGGGCCGTGCTGTGCTGATGCTCAAGACATCGTGTGGTAGATTTCAATGGATTATCGTAGCATTTGGGGTGGAAGCGCAGCTGAAAATCCCAGGAGAGGCTGGCTTCTCTCCGGAAGGGTACTTCACACCTTTGAGACGTTACCAATATGAAACAGATCTTGTGTCTGATTCCCCTTTTGCCCTGCTCACTCCCAGGTTGAAATGGGATCATCTAAAACTGGGAAGAAGAATTCCCATTGCGGCTCAGTGGTAATGAACCCCACTCGTATTCATGAGGATGCAGGTTCCATTCCTGCCCTCGCTCAGTGGATTAAGGATCCAGCGTTGCCATGAGCTGTGGTGCAGGGCACAGACGAGGCTTGGATCCTGGGATGCTGTGGCTGTGGTGTAGGCCGGCAGCTGTAGCTCCGACTCAACCTCTAGCCTGGGAAAGTCCATATGCTGAGGGTACAGCCCTAAAGAGACAAAAAATATAGTTAAAAAAAAAAAGGAAGGCATAACAATGCCTGTCAAAAATGCAAACATCTGATCACAGAGGAGCAGAATTCATGCGAAGGCAGAGTGTATCTTGGTTGTAGGCCATGGAAACAAGTGAGCAGGCAGCCGTGATACATACGTGACAGCTGAGCAGGCACAAGGGCCTAAGACTGGCCATCTTTCCCAAGCGGCCAAGCAACTTTCCTGTTTGGGTCTACAGCATCGCTTTCCAGACATCTCTGGTTCCCCCAAGCACCCTCTCTTTCACCCAAACATCATCAGTAAGGCCTTAAAAGAGCCCCTGATGAGGCTGAGTCTAAAATTAGCTTGGCCTTCAAATGTTGATTGTGGTCCTAAAATTAGACAGGCCATCCAGCTGGGCTCCAGGCTTGCAAGAGCTCACGTACAGAAGGGGTGGGCTGCCATCCTTCTTGGCCCTCCCAAGCAGCCAATCGGATCTACCCAGCATGATGCTGCAACCTTCCCAGGGCAACCCAGGCAGAACCAGGATTTCCCTGGGTCCCTAGGCAGGGAGGCTGCAGGTGAGGCCTTTGCTGCGGGCTCCTTGCACTGCCAAGGAGCAGACCAAGGAGCAGTCAGGCAGGGGCCCGGCTGAGAAGCAGGATTGAGGTCAGAGCGTGAAGGAGGAGAGCATAGAGGCATGTGTATTTGGGGTGTTCATGTGCCTAACTGTGGGACTGGTCACCCTTGGCCGTGTCTTATAAGTTGTCTGATTGAGTCTAAATAGTCATTGTGTTATGTCGGGTATTGAAAGGCATTCCTCTAAACCTTTCATTCATTCATTTATTTAGTTTTTGCTTTTCAGGGCTGCACCCGAGGCACATGGACGTTCCCTAGCTAGGGGTTTAATTGGAGCTACAGCTGCCAGCCTACACCACAGCCACAGTAACACCAGATCCAAGCTGCATCTGCGACCCACACCACAGCTCACGGCAAGGCCGGATTCTTAACCCACTGAGCGACGCCAGAGATAGAACCCGAATCCTCAGGGTTCCTAGTCAGATTCGCGTCCGCTGCACCATGACGGGAACTCCTAACCCTTTCATTTAATCAAGGGGAGTAAAGGCATAGCTATATTGGTAGAACCGTGATTAGGACCCAAATTCCCAGGGCAGGGTTCCTGAGAAACAAATATCAGAACCTCTTTATCATCATCAGGCTATCTGCTTTAAAAATAACCATTTACAGAGTTCCCGCTGTGGAGCAGTGGATTAAGAACCTGGCTGCAGCAGCTCAGGTCACTGTGGTTTGATTCCCAGCCCAGGGCACTGGGTTAAAGGACCTGGCATTGCCACAGCTGCAGGGGAGGTCGAAGCGGTGGCTCGGATTCAATCCCTGGCCCGGGAATTTCCAAATGCCATAGGGCTGGCCATAAAAAAATAAAAATAAGAATGAGAAAAACAAAAAACCAAACATTTACTGTTTGGTTCCCATGTTGCACCTGCGAGGTGCTTAATATCCATGATTTTGATCTATTCTCACAGCAATCTGATGAGGAGAACTGTTACTACCTCGATTTTGCAGATGAGAAAACAGAGGCTCAGGAGTTCCCGTGGTGGCGCAGTGGTTAACGAATCCAACTAGGAACCATGAGGTTGTGGGTTCGGTCCCTGCCCTTGCTCAGTGGGTTAAGGATCCGGCGTTGCCGTGAGCTGTAGTGTAGGTTGCAGACGCGGCTCGGATCCCGCGTTGCTGTGGCTCTGGCATAGGCCGGTGGCTACAGCTCCGATTCGACCCCTAGCCTGGGAACCTCCGTATGCTGCGGGAGCGGCCCAAGAAATAGCTAAAAAGACAAAAAAAAAAAAAAAAAAAAAAAAGAAAAAAGAAAACAGAGGCTCAGAGAGGGGTTATCTGGCCCAAGGCATGTGAATCCCAGCGCCACCCACTCAACAGAACCCCTGCTTGTCTAACAGGTTATTCTGATGCTATAACTCAAGAGTTTGTCAGAAATACGTGTGTTGTAATCACACATGTTCTATGCTTTGTGTTCCATCTCCATTTTGGAATGCTTTCAGGTTCCTCCCCCCACTTTGCCAGGTTTTACTAGAATAAAGGTTGGAATATTCTCCACGGCACTTTCTAGCTCAGAAAGTTATCTGCACTGTTGGAATAACCCCAAGGCTCCTGGGATTTGCAAAAGAATTTTAGGGTAAGAGGGGCTGCCTGCAGAAGTTCTGGAAAGCTGGGAGTAATGTTCAGAAATGTTTTCCTATTCTATGCTTTTTTTTTTTTTTTTCTTTTTTGGCTGCCCCATGGGATATGGAGTTCCCGGGTCGGGGATCAGACCCAAGCTGCAGCTGCAACCTAAGCTGCAGCTTCGGCCATGCCAGATCCTTAACCCTCTGTGCCAGACCGGGGATTGAACCTGCATCCCAGCGCTCCCAAGACGCTGCCGAGCCCGCTTTGCCACTTTAGGAACTCCTTTTATTCCTATTCTTTTCTCACTCTAGCTTTGCCCCAGGATGAGGGAGGTGGTATGCAGAGTGACAGATGGAGAGTGAGAGGGACAGTAGCTGAGTTAAATCCGAAAATACAGAATACATCCTTCTAAAGCCACACACAAGTGCTGCAATTCTTTTTCTTTCCTTTTTTTTTTTTTTTTTTTTTTTTTTGTTCTTTTAGGACCACACCCATGGCATATGGAGCTTCCCAGGCTAGGGGTCTAATCGAAGCTGTTGCTGCCCGCCTGTGCTAGAACCACAGCAACGCCAGATCCAAGCCTTGTCTGTGACCTACACCACAGCTCACGGCAACACCAGATCCTTAACCCACTGAGCAAGGCCAGGGATCGAACCCACAACCTCATGGTTCCCAGTTGGATTCATTTCCACTGCGCCACGACGGGAGCGCCAAGCACCACAATTCTTAGAAGATTTTGAAAAGGCTTTGCTGACAGGCTCCATACACATGCTCCAGCACCCACGGAGTAGAAAGCAGAGTTAGGCCTCATTTCAACATCTGTAAAAACCTCCCAGATAAATGGCACCAAAGAAGCAGGGGTGGGTGGGGTGGGCTTAGCCGGGCTAAATGCTAAGCAAATGGGCAGTGATATTGGCCCTTGCCCTTGGGCCTGAGGACAACTTTTTGCGAAGAACTGGTCTTGATGTGGTGCCCTGGGGTCTAAAACGTGAACCATTTCTGAAAAACTGAATTTCTGCTGCGAGAGTTCTTTGTTCCCTCAGAGAATTACATCCAATAATAATAGCAATCCTTAGTATTCATAAATTTGCTTTTCATCTAATACAAACTTGAGAACGGTAAATAGAAACTCCATGGGGAGTCTCCTGGGGGGCAGTGGGTTAAAGATCCAGCATTGTCACTGCAGCAGCCTGGGTGGCTGCTGTGGTGTAGGTTCCATCCCTGGCCTGGGAACTTCCACATGCTGCCCCTGTGGCCAAAGAAACAAACCAAACAAGCAAACAACAAAAAATCGAAATTCCTAAAGCTTGGATGGTGGGAAATGATGCCTGCAGCCAGGAGGTGTGATCACAGACTTAACACAGAGCTCCTGGCTCTCTGGGGAAAGGGCAGACGTCCTCCTTTTCCAGCCCCAAACTCTGAAGACTTTATTGTGCCTTGAAGCAAAAGAGAAGACATTCTCCCCCCCAGCAGCATGTGGAGGTTCCCAGGCTAGGGGTCGAATCAGCGTTACAGCTGCTGGGCTACACCACAGCCACAGCAACGCGGGATCCGAACCACATCTGTGACCTGCACCACGGCTCACGGCAATGCCGGATCCTTAACCTACTGACTGAGGCCGGGGATCGAACCCGTGTCCTCATGGATACTATTGAGGTTCCTTTCCACTAAGCCCCAACAGGAACTCTGGGAAGATGCTCACTTCAATGTTACAAAATGCCACAAAGCGCCCGGAAAAGCCCTTATATGATGCACAGTACCAGAAAGGTAAATGGCCTTATCAACCATGAACTCCTCGGCAAAGCGGATGTGACAAAAATTCTTCTTGCTTTTCCGGATCGCCGTGATGTCCCCGCACTGCTCGAAGACTTCCTGGATGATTTCCTCGGTGGCGTTTTCCGGCAATCCTCCCACGAACACGGTCTTACACCCGGGGGGCCGTTCTCTCGTGGACGGAGGTGGGAGATCTGAGAATCACAGCGAAACAGAGGGTTTGGCCTTTTATCCATTTTCGATTTTTTTTTTTTTTCCCCTGATCCACCTGGTGAAAGTCAAACTTCCTGAGTAACTGTCTCCATTCTGAGTCAGGATGAATTTCCAGGGCCGCTGACACGGATGGCGGGCTGTCTGGATGTGGGGGGTGCCTGTCCCCCCTTCCCCCCCAACTTGGCTTTCACTTTCTGTGTTCATTTCTGGCTATGCTCGTCCGCCAACAGAGATAAAGCACATGTGAGCACAATTTCATTTCTCCTTCATAATACAGAAGCCCAGAAAACCGGAAAGAAAAAGGAAAAAAAAAAAAAAAGAACTTCGCGCAGTACAAAGCGTGATGGAAATGACAGCATGATGAAAAACCCAGGCTTGTTATCTGCTTTGTCTGGGAGGCAGAACAGAGCGGCACGGAGCCTGAGAGCCAGCGCGCTACTTACTGGCCTGGGAAACACCAGGCCTGAGAAAAAAAAAAAAAAAAAAAACACTTAAAAAAAAAAAAAAAAGATTCACATTTAAATGAGCCAACTATTAAATTGGGGGGGAGGTTGTACAAAAAGATAAAATGTATACTGTCACAACATTTTACCTAGTTTATATGGAGATTACTAAGGCAATCTCCAGAAAAGTCCACTTTAAAAAGGCAACACTGATTAATATGAATAAAAAAAAAACTCCAGCTACTTAAGCTCGTAAACTTAGTAGTAGAGGCTAAATTAAAAAAAAGGGGGGGGCCCTATTTATTTCATCAAATGTATGTTTCCTTCCAGTGAAGGCAATTTGGCCCAGAAACTCTGAGATGCAGGCTCTCCCCCAGCCCCTGCCCCCAGGTTGCTAACTGCCAAAGTAATTCCATTTTCCATCTAGCAAAACGCATCTCAGAGTTGCTCTCTCACGTGTGTGAGGGATGCATGCAAGTGTGGCAAATGCTAGACTTAGCTACACGCACAAAGGTTCTTCATGCTGGATATACCACCCCAAGGACACACGCCAGGATCGGGAGATCGGTTCAGTTCCTGGAGAGACACAGGGACGCGTGTGTGTTTCTAATCTGGAGACAAAGGCCTCTGCAGAAAGACCATCCTGTGCACCCACGTGGGCAAACTTTGAGTTGCATATGAAAATGGATGCAAGACTATACATTTCAAAAAAAAAAAAAAAAAAGGGAAGCGATTTAAATTGATGAGCCAATGTTTCTCACAGAGACCACTTACTTGGATTTTGAGGAAAAAGGGTACAACTCTTGCAATGGATTATTTCTTTGACGACGGCCACTTCTGTGGGCGGAGGGGGTGGTACCAGCCCCAGGCCTGGTATCATGGGGTTGATGGGGGTGATTCCAGCCATCATGTTGAGACCTGGATCGAAGCTGGGCACGCAGATGGAGTCTGTAAAGCACACGAGATAGATAACATTGTGGCTGCAGGATCGTAAGCCAGTCTTGGCGGTTACTTTTGCTGTTTTCCCGCAAAGAAGATCTGACTTTATGCTCTCTGTTTTCTGGGAATTTCTCCTGCCGTAACTAGAGCAATAGAGAAAGCCAGTCCAGAGGGGTAAAGAGAAAATAAAAGATGAATTTTACAGAGAGGTTATATTATGGAAAACACTCGGACGGCAGAACGGAGCCCAGCATATTAGAGGGGAAAACCATGCACCGCAAAGCTTTGCTAATCTTGTGACTGTGCTTTTCTGTGTAACTTCAACGGAGATGGAACTGCCTTACGACCCAGGATGTGGGAAGACTCTGTAACACGGAAATGCCCACTGTATCTGCTTGTCACCCTGGTTCTAGCACAAGTGCCCTAGATTTAGGAAATAGGAAAGTTCAGTTTAATATAATGATGCATTCAGGTCCAATCTAACCTATTCCCCCCAGGAAATAAAAAAACAAAGACTAATTATAATGAGGAAGGCTGCATTAGACACATGCAGGCCTAAAAGGAGCTCTATACCTTTCCAAGTCCTACTGCATAATCACACTTTCCTCCTATAATTCAATCAGCAAATTACTGACCACCTTTCTGAACTCTATTTGTTGCATAAAAAAAAAAAATACACATTTAGGCCCTGTATAAAAAGTGGAAGGTCACCAAAGGATGGGTTTTCTAATATAAACACTGAATTGTTTTCTTTTTTTTCTTTTCTTTTCTGTTTTTAGTGTGGTAATAAAGCAAGTCATTTCAAAGGTGAAATACAGGGATTTTTTTTTTTTGCTTTTTAAGTCCAGACCTGCAGCATATGGAAATTCCCAGGCTAGGGGGTCGAATCGGAGCTACCGCTGCTGGCCTACACCACAGCCACAGCAATGTGGGATCTGAGCCTCATCTATGACCTACACCACAGCTCCCGGCAACCCCAGATCCTTAACGCACTGAGCAAGGCCAGGGATCGAACCTGCATCCTCATGGATGCTAGTCAGATTTATTTCCACTGCCCGCCAGTGGGAACTCCCTTTTTCCTTACACTAGTAAGACCTAAGAGTTGGGACTGTTCACATGTGCTGAGCTTCAGAAGAGCTGCAAGGGGATCCCTCTCCTGAGAATGTTTCTGTTTTCAGAAAACAGACACTCTGGCTGGTAGGGTGAGACTATCCTCAGTGGACAAAGAGCATCACTGACTCCCCCCCGGCTGTTGCCATGGTGATCTTCATGCTGGTCCTCAGAGATGAAGTTTCCTCCTCCTATTTTCCTTCACTTCTCCATTATTCCATTTATTTTTAATGATTTTTTTTTTTTTTTTAGTGATTTCGCTGTTGATTTTTTAAACATTTTTTTATAATTGATTAACAGTATTCTGTCAATCTCTGTTGTACAGCACAATGACCCGGTCATACATCTAGACACACATTCTTTTTCTGACATGACCCTCCATCATGTTCCATGACAAGTGATCAGACATAGCACAGGGACCTACATATAGTTACAGTTATCCTCGTTATTCTAGATCTTTCCCATTCTTTCCGCCTGCCCCTCTCCCAACGAGGTTCTTGCATCCGGATGGTGCCTTAGGCTCCCGCGTGGCCTCACTCTTGGCTACCCTGTGCTGAAAGGTCAGAGAACCCCGGAGGCAGGTGCAGTGACAACCACATGCCTTGTTTACGAAGATGCTGCGGGGGCTACAAAAGGGCCAGCATCGCCTTTTCCTTTCCAGGAAGACATTTACCGTAACTTGCCTCGGCTACCTTGGCTATTTCCATGCCTCCTCTGCGTTGGACAGAAAAAGCAGGGTGATCCTGACCTGAAAGCCCAAGGGGTTTGCTGTCCCCTTTACAAGGAAATCCACTTCACCTGTATGACAACATACAAGCCTTACTTCAGTCAAATGAGGCGGCTTTTTGGTGTTTGGGGTTTTTTTTGGGGGGGGCACACCTGTGGCATATCAATGCTCCTGGGCTCGGGGCCAATTCGGAGCTACAGCTACCGGCCTACACCACGGTCACTGACCAGCTGAGCGAGGTCAGGGATGGGCCCACATCCTCATGGACATGATATCAGGTTCTTAACCTGCTGAGCCGCAACAGGAACTCCAGTTCGGGGTTTTTTTGGTTTTTTTTGTTTTTTTTTTTTAAAGAAATCTTCAATGTAAATTCCAAATCAGAATTCTCCCCCCCCTTTTTTTTGCTTTTTTTTTTAGGGTGGCACCTGCAGCATACGGTGGTTCCCAGGCTAGGGGTCGAATCGCAGCTATAGCTACTAGCCTACACCACAGCCACAGCAACACAGGATCTGAGCCGTGTCTGTGACCTACACCGCCAGATCCTTAATGCACTGAGCGAGGAGGCCAGGGATTGAAGCCAAAACCTCATGGTTACTAGCCAGATTTGTTTCCACTGAGCCACAACGGGAACGCCTCAGCATTCTCATTCCAAGCAGTCACCCGGACCTTCGAGGCACTTCTGTAACTGCCATTCTTGGTACCATTTCTTCATCTCTCTCATGTAGAGCTTTTGACTGAATAATCTCTTGTAACCTAGCCTTCTAGGACTCCAGGATTCTGTGCTAATAACCTCTCAAAATGAAGTGTCATGTGCAGGGCATGGACATTTAGACGTGAAAGTTCCCGTGTGCGGCAGCTGTGGCACAGGTTCAATCCCTAGCCGGGGAACTTCCAGGTGCAGTGGGGCTGCAGAGACAGGTGCCTGTTTTCATTATTCATTTGAAATCTTCACCAGGTTTGACAGGACTTACTCCCATTTTACCCATAAAGAAATGGAGGCTTCAGGCAGTTACGGGAAATTTCAAACATCGCAAAGCAAACGGATGGCAGTGTCAGAACTGAGGCCCAGGTCTCCAGCTCTGGATGTAAACTCCTCTCTCTTAACCTCTTCAACGTTTCCACCTAGAATGAGCCAACTTGATCACGCACCTAATAGATGCCACTACCAAAAATGTACTCTACTCTTAAAAAACAAAACAAAAAAACAGACGTATCTTTCTGATCCAGATGCCACTTCCAAAGGAGAAGTTCCAGAAGAGAATGGCTTCCAATGTCACTGACACGACCATAACATACTGGCTGCTAAAGGGAATCTATTAAAAATAGAAATATTGGCCTGTTTCGGCCTTTATTTAATCTCATTCAGTACACAAGATGCATCTGTTTGTTTCCTGGCCTGGCTCTTACTATTGTTTGCCAACCCAGGGTGATTTAAGGCTGAAATCACTCAGGACTGCACACCCTGAAATGAGAGCTCCCTGAATTATAATAACCAGATGTTCCCCCAAATGAGCTGAGAAGCCTGGCCCTTGCCTTCTCTGGTAGCTGTAGCAGACTTCTGTTTTCTTTCTGAAGCCCAAATAAATACATACATCTTCAGAAACAGAGACAAAAGATACTACTCTTGAGCAAAGTATCTTAACACACAAGCAAGCGTTACTCTGCTTTCTCTGAGACGCTAATACGAAGGCGGGTTTAAAGAAATCCACACGGTGAGTGCAGGAGCTTGAAAGGAACTTTGAAAGGAGTTAACACTTAAATTATGTTGGACCTGAGAATCTGAGATTTACTATTTGAGAAGATGTGGTGGGAAGGATTAAACTGTTTTTCAAAAAATGAACCCATTACTTTTTAACAGTATAAGAACAGGTGAAAATTGTTTTCTCAAACAGCACAGGAGCCCATTGGGGTGAAGGCATTTGAGCAAATGCACAATTTTTGAACGTCTGAGAGACACATGACCTTGAGAGATGGTGAGTTCTAACGCCACTCAGGGAAAAGAGCGAGGAGGTGGAAATTGCAGCGAGAAAGAATTCGATTAAACACACAGAAGAACCTTCTTCTAGAAATCGTACTGAAACAAGAGGAAGCATTACATATTTCAAAGACGGCGGTCCCCAGCTCCTCTCTGCATCGCTGGCTGCAAGCACACAGGCAGCAAGGCCGAGGCTCAGCAAATGTTTTTCAGTTGTCTTTTCCCAACTGGAAAAGACAAAAGCAGAAACAGAGATCCTGTTGACTGATTCCCAGTCCGGTGTTTTTATCAACTCGACGAGCATTTTTCAGAGGGCAGGTTGAGGTTTTGTGCTCAAGATTTTAGAGGTATGGTAGTTGCACCCATCCATCCATTCATTCATCATCCATCCGACATTTGCTGGGCAGATTCTAGGGCCAGGATCTGGAGTTGGAATCGTAACTGTGACACACTCCCCCCTTGGGAAAATCACAGGGTTGGAGCGGGGGAAAGGACGGACACCAAACACAGCAGAAGAGCTGAGTCTCCAAGGACTGAAAGAGCCCCCCAGGAAGGGATCCACCGGGGGGGGAGGCCTGATAGGCCAGGAGATTTCCCCAAGAGTCATCCACAGCTACAGCACGGCGAGCCCGCGACATGGGCGCCATGATGTACGGAGCGATCGCAGGCATCAGATCTGAAGGGATCTTGCCATTCAAACTAGTATGTTTTGACTTTACCCTCACTGCAGGGCAGCCACTGAAGGTCAGGTGTGCCCTCTGCCAGGCCCGAGGCCCTGTGCTGTGCAGCCCTCCTCCCCTCCTGCTCTCTGCTGCCCCCTAGCGGCGACCTGCCACCTTTCTGCCCTTTCCTGTCAATGCCTTAGTAGTGAGTCTCATTGAAATTAACCACTAGAACCCCCCCACCCCACCCCACCCCCGTCCCCCGAAAGAAAAGCAATAGCAGCCTGTCACTGGTCAAGGCCGGACAGAACTAGGTTAGGTGTGAGCTGGACTGCGGCTGAGGGGACAGAGGCAAGCTGTCGGGGTCAAGACCAAGTGCAGCCCAGTGTTTTGAGAGAATAATAAGGGAAACAGAGGCAGGAATCAGGCCAACGGGTAACATTCTGGGTCTGGTGATGGGCGGAGATTGTGAGCAGCAGACAAAACACAAGGCTGGGCTGGCCCACTCTGCCAGGAGACTCCGTGTGCAGGTCACGGGGCCTCACCCACCCACGGATCTAACTTAGTCCTGGGGAACCTGGGATGGGCTTAATGTGACCGGGTCACAGGTCAAGAAACACTAGATAATGAGGCACATTACCTAAGCTGGAGAAAGAAGGCAGGCTCCAGACACTAGAAGTGAAGCCTGGGGTTTGCAGGAGGAGGCAGACGCCCCAGTTCTCAGTCCTAGGATGCAGGGCAGAGCCTGACCAAGTTGAGCCCAGCCAGATGCTGAGGCTCAGAAGCAGGGCTCCAGGGCCCCCTTCCTCCTGCTTGAGGTCCATGGCATGGGGGTTGCCCAGGACAGAAGCAGGCTGCAGGGTTCCTGCCTAACTTGCAGCAGCTCCTCTCCTTCCTCCAGAAGAATTATTGACTTAAAATATGATCTGTCATCACGCGACAGAGAGACCACGTGATACCCAAGGACATTCTGTGTCCTGGAAGTTTAGGATGGAGAGATTGTTTTTCATCATAATTTCTCATTGCAATGGATAAGCTCTGCCCGTCTATAAGATCAGTTCAGTTACGTTCATGGACCATAAAAGTAATGCTTTTGTCCATTTCATGTTCTCCTTTTCCCTCTTTTTTTCTTTTTCTGCTATAGCTGCCAGCCTACACCCCAGCCACGGAGCATCGAAGCTGTGTCTGCGACCTACACCACAGCTCATAGCAACGTCGGATCCTTAACCCACTGAGCGAGGCCAGGGATCAAACCTGCATCGTCAGGGATACTGGTCGGATTCATTATCACTGAGCCGCAACGGGAACTCCTTTCTAATATTCTTAAAAATCACTTCATGATCAACAAAAAAAAGGAGTTGCTAAGAAGCTGATCTTGAGATAAAAGGATGTGGGTGTAGCTGGGTGACCGTGAGGCCGGCTGGTTCCTTAACTTCTCTGGGCTCCAGGGTCTTCATCAGGTAGAGGCCAACGAGGACACCAAACAGGAGTGTGTACAAGATGCCACATGTTGATGGGTAGGCGCCCACGTCTGCAATCAGACACGCCTGTCATCAGGTGCCTGGGTCTCCGGCACACTGGCGGTGTGGACTTGGGAAATATTAACCAACCCTGTCAAGCCTCATTTATGATATCTGTAAAATGGGATGGTCATTTTAAATTCTAGCTTCTTGGGTGGATTAAATAGGATTAAATAAGAACCCGAAGTGTTTACTATAATACCCAACTCGTGAGTATGCAACAAACAGTAACAATTATATATAACATATGTCCTTTGCAATGGATTAGCAATGAGATCCTGTGGTGTAGCACGGAGAACTATGTCCCATCACTTATGACGGAGCATGAGAATAGGAGAAAAAAGAATGTGTGCATGTATGTGTACCTGGATTACTATGCTGTACAGTAGGAAAAAAAAATGTTTTTGGGAAATAATAATAAAAAAAAAACCCCAAAGAGTTCATCTAGCCAAAACAAACAAAATTATATATAATGTGTATACACATACACACACTCTTTGGATTGCTGATTTTAGGAATTATCTGAGGTTCCTAAACTTTCTTCATCAGAGGAAGTGCCCGAGGAGTAGTCTAATACGGCTCTATTTACAGCATCACTGATTTGCTGGCATAAAATATGTGTGTGTATTGTGTGTGTGTGTGTATGTTAATTTTATGGCCTCACCCACGGCATATGGAGGTTCCCAGGCTAGGGGTTGAAGAGGAGCTGCAACTGCTGGCTTCCACCACAGCCACAGCCATGGCCACATCAGATCTGAGCTGTGGCTGTGACCTACACTGCAGCTTGCGACAACCTCGAATCCTTAACCCACCGAGCCAGGCCCGGGATCGAACCCGCATCCTCAGGGACACTATGTTGGATTCTTAACCCCCTGAGCCAGCACAGGAACTCCTAACTGATACATACTTTTACGTCCATTTACGTAACCTCAGGTAAGTCGGTCACCAACGCTGTACACACGTCAAAGATCAGGACGATGATGTACTTTGTTGGGCAAATACTGGAGGGCCTCGTAGGTGCTGGACATTTTACTAGGTACTCTGGCTGCAGAGACAAAGATGTGAGTACTTTCTGCATTTAAGCAACAGTCTAGTGGCAGAAACTGTTGGAAAATAGCAATAGATGGAAAATGACAATACCGTGTGACAGCTCCTGCAGGACTGTGAGCAGGAGGTGCTATGGAAACAGAGAGAAAGGAGGCATTGAAATGAGTCCGGGATGGGGGTGTTGTGGTTTAAACTGTGTCCCCTTGAACCGAAAATGCTGAAGTCCCAACTCCCCTGGTACCTGGGGATGTGGCTTTATTTATAAACAGGGTCTTGGAGAATGCCATTAAGATCTTTTTTTGTTTTGTTTTGTTTTGTTTTTGTCTTTTTGCCTTTTCTAGGGCCGCTCCCGTGGCATATGGAGGTTCCCAGGCTAGGGGTTGAATCGGAGCTGTAGCTGCTGGTCTACGCTACAGCCACAGCCACGGGATCCGAGCCGCATCTGCAACCTACACCACAGCTCACGGCAACGCCGGATCCTTAAGCCACTGAGCAAGGCCCGGGATTGAACCTGCAACCTCATGGTTCCTCGTCGGATTCGTTAACCACTGAGCCACGACGGGAGCTCCAAGTTAAGATCATTCTTGATTAGGGTTGGCCCTGTCCCATAGGACCTGCATCCTTATAAGATGTGAAGAGACACAGACAGAGACGCAGAGAGGACGTGTCATGTGACAAGAGGGGCCGTGACTGGCACGACACAGCTGCAAGCCAAGGAATGCCGACAAATACCAGGAGCTGGGAGAAAGGCGTGACACAGATTCTTCCCAAGACCCTTCAGAGAGGGGACAGCCTGCCATCACCTTGATTCCAGGCTTCTCGCCTCCAGAACTGTGACAGGAGACGCTTCTGCTTTAAGTCCTGCCAGCTTGTGGTGCTTTGTTACGATAGCCAGAGGAAACCAATACGGAGATGGTGGAACTCGGGAGGGGGTGACAGCTGACCCGAGTCCCAAAAGGATGGCTTCTATCTATGCGCTGGGTGCCTCAAAAAGGCATTTCCACAGGGAGCTTGGGTTGTGGCTCAGCCGAAACGAACCCAATGAGCACCCATGAAGATGCAGGTTCCATCCCTGGCCCCGCTGGCATTGCTGTGCGCAGTGGTTTATGTTACAGGTGTGGCTCAGATCCCATGTGGCTGTGGCTGAACCCCTAACCTGAGAACCTCCATATGGCGCGAGTATGGCCCTGAAAAGCAAAAAATAAAAAAAAAATAGGTAAATAAATAACCAAAAAGGCATCTCTACAATCTGCTTATCGGGATCACAGACACAAAAATAGCTGCAAATATTCTCTTCGAAGCAATGGTTCACACAGCCAGTCCCCTGGAGGCAGACTTGCTCTTAGGGTTTCCTTCTGTGAAAAAACAAACCTCGAAGACTTTGTCCAGAACCAATCAACCACACAGATGATACGTTCACATCATAGTGCACTTTATAAGATAAGTGAATGCCTACGAGCGGAATCTTTAAGAAAGCAAAATTGAAAATGCTTCTGTGATCTTTCCAAAGAGATGCCAAGGTGGAGAGGTATGTTTTCCATTTAAACCCAAGATGTATATTCGACGTGCGCTCCCGGAGCCCTGCTGGGCCCAGGTTACAAAGACCTCACTCACTCCATCCATAAAGCCCTCTGTCTCCTTTGACAGGGGAGGCGATGCTGGCAGTTGGGGGGAATGCAACCGTCAACAGCTATTTCAAGTCCTGTTGACTTGAGTGAAAAGATGTGTGTCCGTGTCTGAAAATATGACATGACACCACCTGAAGAGGATTTTTGAAACTTCTGGCCAGGACTAGTACAGGGGAAGAACTGACGGCTCGAAGGGGGTCTGTCACATCTTTCTAGCAACCCAAGCGCAGAGCAGGTCCTTGGAAACCAAATGTGTTTTGAGGGAGCTGGAGGTAGAATAGCCCATCCCAGGTTCTTAGAAATTCATTCAGGTTGCAGGGCGGGGTGATTTGATTTCGACGCCAGAGCAGTTTGTTTGTCTTTTTTTTTTTCCTCTGTTTTTTTTTAGGGCTGCACCTGCAGCATGTGGAGGTCCCCAGGCTAGGGGTTGAATCGGAGCTACAGCTGCCGGCCTACACCACAGCCACAGCCACGCCAGACCCAAGCCGCATCCGCAACCTACACCACAGCTCATGGCAAGGCCAGATCCTTAACCCACTGAGCAAGGCCAGGGATCAAACACGCTTCCTCATGGATCCTAGTTGGGTTCATTAACCACTAAGCCACAAAGGGAACTCTAGGAGCAGTGTCTATTCAGAGGTCCTAGCTGTCACAAAGGCAACTGCTCTGTGTCCCCTGGACCGGCTGAGACACACCCTTTAGACACAACGGGCATAAAAGCCACAGCAGCCAAGTGGGGAGGAGATCACTCTGACAAGGAAGCAAGGGACACTGGGTGTTACTGAAGATCCTGACATCCCAAAGCTGAAGGAGACTTGGGCATTTCTTAGTTCTTCCCTCTTGATGTGGAGATAAGAAGATTGAGGTCCAGAGAGGTTAGGTGACTTGCTCACAGCAACACAGCTAGTTAGGATCAAAGCTGGCACTGCATTCAAGAGTCCTGCTGCAGAGTTCCCTCTGTGGCACAGTAGACGAAGGATCTGGCATTGCTACAGCTGTGGTATCGGTTGCAGCTGCAGCTCGGGTTCAATCCCTGGCCTGGGAATTTCCATCATATGCTGCAAGTGTGGCCAACCTACTGCCACATCAGTGTGCATTTGTTTCCTCTGATGCTCTCCCTCCTACAGGTCTCCAACCCTGCCACCTGTCCGGTGACAGCTCATTTGCTACTTCCCAGGAGGGTCCATTCTGCTCTCCAAGGGACTTCATGAGAAACTGATCCCCCCGCATGTTAATTCGGGACCTGACATCCTGTACTTTAACCCACTGTTCTTAGTCTGGGCTGCTGGGCTACTGTACCAGGCCTAATTTTTTAAATTAATTTCTTATATTATCATTATTATTTTTTGCTTTATAGGGCCGCACCCACAGCATATGGAAGTTCCTAGGCTAGGGGTGGAATCAGAGCTACAGCTGCTAGCCCACACTGCAGTCACAGCAACTCGGGATCCGAGCCACGTCCGTGACCCACACCACAGCTCATGGCAACGCTGGATCCCCAACCCACTGAGTGAGGCCAGGGATGGAATCCGAATTCTCATGCATACTGGCTGGGTTCATTTCCGCTGCCCCACAAGGGAACTCCTACATTAATTTTTTTACATTAATTTTTTCCCAGTTTGACTGGTCCAATCCATCAAAGAAGCTCAGGAGAATACCCGCATCTTCTCCCAACCAGCCTGGGCACCCTGCTTCCCTGAGTCCCACCCTCCACCTGCGACTGTCCCCCAAGACCACCTTTTCAGAAGCCTAGGGTTACCCCAGAAACAGGCCACACTGATGCCAATTGCTATGATCAGCAGTGCTCGCTACACCTTTCTGAATTCTAGACTCTTTTTTTTTTCCCACTGATGAGGACATCAGGACCGAAAAACAGTGATCACATAAAAATGCTTGCGCTGTGTCCAGCCTGTGCCGAAAGCTTCATCTCCTCTCTCGACGCGGGTCTTTTGGGCGGTCCCATCACAGAGCTGACACCCACTGGACACCCTCATTCAACTAGCACACACACACGTCTTGCCTCTGCAGGATGCTGCCGGGCAATTCCGCAGTTGGCATTTCGAGACGTGATAGAAGATGTTGCGTATTTGCACGGAATATTCCCAAGTCTGTCCCTTTAAGATCTTCTCCGTCTCAAATGTTCCCTTCTGGGCCTTCTATGCCACAGAATGGCAAGGCAGGTCTTTCTCTAAGTTTCTGCTCCTTCTAATTCGCCAGCAAATTTCGCCTTGCAGGTCACACTCAGCCACTGGAGGAGAGATGATCCCTTTAGACAAATCCATTTAGACAGCCTACCCCCCCACATCCCCAAGGTTTATGTCTTCTGAATGCTTTGGTGTGGATTTCCAGTTTTGAGGGCCACTGCCAAATCGTGTGTCGTGTGGGGTTCCGCCTAATTCATCATGTTGGAAGCTTGTGTTATTTTCTTCTTTTTTTTGGAGGGGGGTGTGCTGCACCCACGGCATATGGAGGATCTCAGGCTAGGGGTCTAATCGGAGCTGTATCCTGCAGCTTACACCCCAGCCACAGCCACGCCAGATTCGAGCCGCATCTGCGACCTACACCACAGCTCACGGCAACGCCAGATCCTTAACCCACGGAGCAAGGCCAGGGATCAAACCCGCAACCTCATGGTTCCCAGTCGGATTTGCTTCCACTGGGCCATGACGGGAACTCCAAAGCTTGTGTTATTTTCTTTGCCCTCTGGAATCCTTCTCATGTGTTTCTGAGTCTTGTCTGAATGTACTTCAGTGCAAATGGTTTGCAGTGTCTAGGGCAGCCGTCCTGCTCTGGTCCTACTAGATGATCTTGAGCAGATGAAGTCACTTCAGGGTTTGCCTGCTTCTCTTCATGATACTTGTCCTTCCTTGCGTCCTTGTTTGAAACCTCTGATGGCAACCACATCCGGTCACAGGTCAAGACCTTCCCGACAGACCTACCCTTGAAAGGTTTTCTCTGCCATCTTCTCTCCCACCCCTATTGCTACTCACGTTCTCATCCGTGCTCATCTGGAGTGTGGCAGAAGCCTCCGTGTGTGGGCCCAGAAGCTTCTCTATCTTCCTCCCTCCTCTCCTGCCCTCCCCCCTTGCCCCTCTCCTCCCACCATCCTCTTCTCACATCCCTGGAGCTGGGATCGGCCACTGATGCTCACGGGAGACCCCCAAGAATAGGCTCTAATTGGGGCCGCTAAATGACTTCTTTCAAACTTCTTTTCACATTCCTATCTCATGGGCAATGATTAATTTTCTCTCCGTATGATGTTATGTGACTTTGTACAGCAGGGCTGTTACATAATGATAGGGGAAAAAAAAGGACTGAATAGGCTCTTGGCGTTCCCTGCTTTGTCCTAACAGGCTCAGGGCACAGGAGCAGAAAGTAGAGACGAAACACTAATGAATCTTGAGAAATACTTTTGAATATTCAGTCAAGCACACAGGACAAGCACTTGAATTTTTTTCCCCATCTATCTTCCAAGCCTACCATCTATCTGCCCACAAGGAGTGGGGACTCTCCAAGTGTATGTTGAGAGACTAGAGAATGTACAGCAACCCATTTCTGCCCGGCATTCAAGGCTTCTTTGCTCTGGAAAGCTGGTCCTCTCTGAAGTCCGGGGACCAGGCTGGCGTCACATTGCTATCAGCCCGCTGTCATCAGTGGTCACGACAGCAGAGGTGCTATTTCACAGCCTGTGAATGTCTTTATAGGGATCTTCCCTTTTGAAACCTGCATCTTTCCGAGGTAATACACAGGGGCTAACCTTTTGATTTTATTCATCAACCTTGGTTTCAGTTTACAAAGGCCTCTGGGAGAGAGGTAGCGTTTCATAAATTTAAACGAGAACAAAGGCAAACGTATTCAATATTTCGCTTCAAAGAAAACATTCGCATCGTATTATTTGAAACAATTTATGTAGGTTTCAATTTAAACTAACTGTTTGAAAGGGTTGAAAGAACACAGAGTTACTCTCTTTAAATAAGATCAGCCTCGAGCTGTGGACTTGGAGAGAAAAGAGAGCCTATTCTAAAGGTAAACACTTCATGCCCCTAAAGAAAACTTTGAATAGTGTGTGATTTTTAAATTGTAGACTCATCTGCTATTAATTTAATTTTTTGACTGCACTTTGTGAATATCACCTTAACTCCCAGGTCCAACACAGTTCATGGCAC
This sequence comes from Sus scrofa, assembly GCF_054392235.1. Taxonomy (NCBI): domain Eukaryota; kingdom Metazoa; phylum Chordata; class Mammalia; order Artiodactyla; family Suidae; genus Sus; species Sus scrofa. Next base: position 24,156,225 of record NC_139393.1, on the reverse strand, counting down.
CCGGCATCGCCCTTAAGAAACATTTGTTAACTGAGTGGAAGAAATTGCAAAATTCGCAAGATTGACCGCATTCATACCAAAGGAATAAGACAATGCAAGGCTTGGTTGCTCAAGCCTCGGTGTCATTGCATAAAGTCATGCCAGATTTTAGAGTAAAGGATACCTGGCACTCTTTCTATTTAGCTTATTGACGAAACAATGAGAGCGATGGGGGTTCCTCTTAACACCACTGGGAAAATGACACCATTGTTACTCTCATGTTACTGATAATGGGACTGAGAGGCAGAGGAGTGAGTTGTGCAAAAAACACAGAAAACGCTGACGGAACTGGCCTCGAGTACTCATCAGCATAGACTCTCCCACCAGCTCACGGCTGCAAGGACATAGATCTGATCATAAAGGAATGGGATGGAGAGGCAGGGGGGCTGAGAGCCTGTTGGTATCATTTAAAGCCATACAAAGTCAATTGGCTTGGGAGCACTTGGAAAACGCAGGATCGGAATGGGTGCCTTTTTTCACAACTTCCTTTCACGCCACAGGGGAATGCTAGAATCGAAAGGCGGCCTGAGAGCTTCTTAAAGCAAGCTTACAAAAGAGACTGAAATAAAATCCTAGCTCACGACCGCTAAAATTTGAATGAGGGGGCATTAGCCCTATTCAACAGACACTGCCTTTGATTTTCTATTATGGTCAGTTAAAGGGAAAAAAAAGATGGAGAAAATTAAGAAAGTGCAGATTATGGGTAGGAATGAGGAAATCAGAGGGGAGATAGAGTTGACGATGGAGAGAAAAGAGGAATCAGAGGGGACAGCAACAGTGACAGGTGGAGGGTCTTAAATTCTGAGTCCTAAATTCAAGGGTGGAATCCACCCCTGCCCAGCTGGCTGGTCTCTCTACTTCTCCATTCTTTTTTTTGTGTGTGTCTTTTTAGGGCCACACCCACAGCATATGGAAGTTCCCAGGCTAGGGCTAGAGCTCAAACTGGAGTTGTAGCTGCCAGCCTATACCACAGCCACAGCCACAGCCGATCTGAGATGCATCTGTGACCTACATCACAGCTCACAGCAATGCTGGATCTTTAACCCACTGAGCAAGGCCAGGGATTGAACCCGCAACCTCATGGCTACTGGCTGGTTTCACTACCACTGAGCCATGATGGGAACTTCTCCATTCTTCGTTTTAAAAAAATTCTCTTTTTTTTTCTTTTTCCTTTTTTTTGACCATGGTGTATGTATGGCAACTTAATGTGGGGTCTCAGTTCCCAGGCCAAGGATTGAACCCGGGCCAGAGCAATGAAAGTGCCGAATCCTAACCACTAGACCACCAGGGAACTCCCATCCCTCCAATCTTGAACCTGCAAAAAGAGGAATTAAAAGTAACACCTTGATAGGGTGATTATGGAGCTGAAATCAGTTAATATACAGAAAGGGCTTAAAAGAGGGCCTGGTACATTGGAAGTGCTCAATACATATTAGCTACTCACTTTTTTTTCTTTTATGATTTTTATTTTTTCTACTACAGTTGATTAGCTACTCACTTTAAGGATGAATAGTGTGGAGTTCCTGTCGTGGCTCAGTGGTTAATGAATCTGACAAGGAACCATGAGGTTGCGGGTTCAATCCCTGGCCTCGCTCAGTGGGTTAAGGATCCGGTGTTGCCATGAGCTGTGGTGTAGGTCGCAGATGCGGCTCGACGAATCTGGCGTGGCTATGGCTGTGGTGAAGGCCAGCAGGTGTAGTTCACATTCGACCCCTGGCCTGGGAACCTCCATATGCCCCGAATGCAGCCCTGGAAAAGAAAAAAAAAAAAGGCCAAAATGATAAATACTGTGTATATTTGTGTGTGTAGACTGTGCATGTGTGTCACACGATACACATAATACAACACTGCCTGAGGGTCCTTCCCTTAAAAAAATGGGCATATCCCAGCTCTCCACTGCCTTTTTTTTTTTTTGGTCTTTTTAGGTCTGCACCCACGGCATTTGGAGGTTCCCAGGCTAGGGGTCTAATCAGAGCTGCAGCCACCGGCCTACACTACAGCCACAGCAACACAGGATCCGAGCCACGTCTCCGATCTACACCACAGCTCCTGCAAACACCAGATCCTTAACCCACTGAATGAGGCCAGGGATCGAACCTGCATCCTCATGGATACCAGGCAGATTCGTTTACCACTGAGCCACGATGGGAATTCCTCTCTGATGCTTTCTAGGTTAATGCTTTGTTACCTACCCTGCTTTCAAGAGGTCATTCTTTAGGGGGAAGTCAAGAGGGTTTTCTAGGCAAACAACTGAGGAGGCCATGCCACAGAGTTTCGTGACAGAAGAAATTTCTCCAAGAGTTTAGTATCAGGAAAAAAATACATCTCTCCTCCCAAGGACCCAAGATGTCTTCTTGTGCCTGGAAATGCAAATCATTGAACTCAGAGCTGTTTCCTCTCTGCTTTTTCTTCCAGGACTGTTAGGTATTATACTTAAAGGCACCACTCTACTATTCACACATACGGCATATTTTCCCCTTAAACTTAGTTTTCCTCTTTGTAATCCTCTTCTACCAATTTAAGTGAACATGTCTATGTTATTAAGTTTCTTTACACACACACAAGCACAGACATGTCTTTTTAATAAATTAAAATCGAGCAGCATCAGACTTGAAAAATACTTTGTCGCATCTGATAGTCTGGTCAGATTTAGTTACTGACATGCTGATGTGCAGCTTCATTTACAACACACCAAAGCCCAACCATCCTCTCTGACAGCCTATCATTTCTGGAAACATTCCCGGTAAATTCTAGGCGTTGGGAGCGCCCATCATGACGCAGCGGAAACGAATCCACTAGGAACCATGAGGTTTTGGGTTCGATCCCTGGCCTCGCTCAGTGGATTATGGATCTGGCGTTGCCGTGAGCTGTGGTGTAGGTTGCAGATCTGGAGCTGCTGTGGCTGTGGTGTAGGCCGGCATCTGTAGCGACGATTTGACTCCTCGCCTGGGAACCTCCACGTACTGCAGGTACGACCCTAAAAAGCAAAAAAGCAAAAAAGAAAAAACTCCAGGGGCTGATTTTTCAGAGAAGTAAACTCAGGTTGGACTAGTTTCCCTAAGAAAGCGCCATTTAAAACTAATTCAGCCTTTTGGGCTGAGTGCAGTATCCATTCAAGAGCATCTCTTAACTACTTGTTTTGGTCGTGTCTTCCTCGTTAGAATGGATCCTTCAGTAGGAAAACCTTAGAGGAACTATTTCTTGCGTGAAAAACACCCCCCCAGATCCCCCCGCCCCCCCAGAGAGTTCAAGGTTAAAAGCAGAGTTGAGACCTGGATTTTCATTTGAAATTATTTTTGGTTTAGTTGTAAATTCAAAGAGCTTGTTTGGTTTTCATGGGAGGAGAGGGGTCTAATCTCATTCTCATTCCCAGAGGCATCTAGGGTTTTTTGTTTTTTTGGGTTTTTTTTTTTTTGTTTTTTTGTTTTTTTTTTTGTCTTTTTTGCTATTTCTTGGGCCGCTCCTGCGGCATATGGAGGTTCCCAGGCTAGGGGTCTAATTGGAGCTGGAGCTGCCGGCCTACACACCCCACAGCCACATCAGATCTCAGCCGTGTCTGCAACCTACACCACAGCTCACGGCAACGCCGGATCGTTAACCCACTGAGCAAGGGCAGGGACTGAACCCGCAACCTCATGGTTCCTAGTCGGATTTGTTAACCACTGCGCCATGACGGGAACTCTTTTTTTTGTCTTTTTAAAGCCGCACCGGTGACATGCAGAAGTTTCCAGGCTTGGGGTTGAATGGGAGCTACAGCCCACGGCCTATGTCACAGCCACAGCCACGCCAGATCCCAGCCGTGTCTGCAACCTACACCACAGCTCACGGCAACGCTGATCCTTAACCCACTGAGCGAGGCCAGGGATCTAACCTGCATCTTCATGGATCCTACCTAGTTGGGTTCATTACTGCTGAGCCACAACGGGAACTCCCAGAGGCATCTAGTTTTGAACTGTCGCTAAACCCTTAGGCAACACTGTATTTTCAAAATCCTTTTTCTGTCATTTAATAAGCTAGTCTTTATGACACTGCTCCGTTCCTCTGCGGAGATGAAAGGAGGCTGAGGTTTGGGAGGCTAAAGATGTTTGCTCCCAGCATCACTCGGGTCGGAGGAAAAGCAGATCATGGCCCATTTTCTCCCGGCTGAAATGAGGGTCTGCTTGCCTGTGGTCTCCAGGGAAGCACAGGGAGAGAGCTGGGAGGCTTAACAGCGAGAGGGTTCAGCCCCCGGTCCAGCTCAGGGTCCTCCTCTGTGAGGCTAACTCTGGCCCTCCCTCCTTCCTATGGTTATTGTGGATGCCAGATGTTAAGATGGGCATTTATGTGCTGGCAATTTACAAACCAGAAATCAATATACAAATGTAAATTATAGTTCAGTTTTTCCATTTCAAAGGACTCTGGGGCTTCACCATGGTGCTAAGAGTTTATCTTGTGCAGAAAGAGAATTCAATATACCATTCCATATATTATCGTACTTTAGAGCAGACAGGAGCATGACAGGAGGAAGGAGGGGGAAGGGAGAAGGCAGGCGTGTGTGTGTGTGTGTGTGCGCGTGCGAGCGTGCTGTGTACCCGCTTTCTTCTCACTGTAACCCATGATCCCAACATAACTATGTCTTCTTCACGTTAGGGTCCTCCACTAAGTTTTGTTTCTTTGTTTGTTTCTCAAGCCACGGATCAAACCTGAGCCACACAAGTGAAAACACCAAGTCCTTAACCACTAGGCTACCAGGAAACTCCCAAGGTTTTTTTTTTTAATTAAAATATAGTTGATAGACAATATTGTATTAATTTTTTCCATTCAGCACAGTGATTCAGTTACACACACACACACACACACACACTTATACATTATTTTTCATATTCTATTCCACTATGATTTATCACAAGGTATTGAATATAGTTCCCTGTGCTAGACAGTAGGACCTTATTGTTTATATACTGTATATACTTGTTTGCATCTGCTAATCCCAAACTCCCAATATATCCTACCTCCATCTCCTCCTCCTTGGCAACCATAAGTCTCTTCTCTATGTCTGATCCACCAAGTTGTTTTGTTTATTTGGCCATGCCCACGGCATGTGGACGTTCCCGGGCCAGGGGTAGAACCTGTGCCATGGCCATGATAATGCTGGATCCTTAACTCTCTGAGCCACCAGGAACTTTCCTCCGCTAAGCCTTGTAACCAGAAAACCCGAGGAGCTGGGTGACATATTACCCTAGGTCCCTCTGACACATCTGCTCTTTCAGTATCTACAAAGTTGCTCAGCAGCGTGTTAGCCGTTGGGCAAACCGAGGTGTAAGCCAGGACCCCTGGCCCGTGATGCTTTCATGGGGGCACGAAGCTGCGGGAGAAAGTGGCAGCAAAATCAGGGAGGGCCACACAGACCCCGTGGCTCCTCCTAAAGCAAGCCCGTCCACACTTGCAATGACAAGGAGCCTTCCTCTTCGAAAGTGTCTAGCTGCACCACTGTGTCCCCAAGGTGGAGCCCAGGAGCAGCTGGTAAATCCCTTCCCAAGTCAGACAGCGGCTGCCCCTTTGGGCTGGGGCCACGCTTTCCATCGCGCTCCTTTTTACCGTATTTATCGAATGACTTTTTGAGGGCAAAGGGCTGTCGGGTGTTTTATTTATCTTTCTTTGTCTATGTTATTATATAGCTTTCTCCTCTTACTCCTGGGGGCATTCTGGATCAGCAGGCCTCCTTCAGCCCGAGCTGAGATCAAAAGCGTCCATGGTGAGGAGTTGACAGAGAACCGATCTGCCAGGGACCGAGTCCCAGGCCTGGCTAATCGACACCTGCCCAGGTCCCAGGCCTGGCTAATCGACACCTGCCCGTTGAAACTGGATGGGGAATTTCCATGTGCCAGAAAAGCCAAAGTAGAAATGCCAGCTTGGGCATTCACGCCCTCAGTCTATTAGGGTGGGGTGCTTTTTTTTATTTTTTTATTTTTATTTTTTTTACTGTAACAAAAAAAGATCGTCACGTTTTTTAAACTATATTTGAAGTCAGTCCAAAGGCTTTGAAACCTTTATCACAGGTAATTATCTTCTTTCCATCACAGTGTGTCAGGATAGAGGCATGAGAGAAGTGAATAATTTCAGCAAAAAGTATTTGTTGAACAAACAGAGCAAAGTTAAACTAAAATAGAGTAAACTGAGAGGGATATATCAGGCGTGTATCATGAGAGTGGATCCTGGAGTCTCTCTTTTTTTTTTCATTTTTTTCCTTTTTTTTTTTTGTCTTTTTAGGACCGCATCTGCAGCATATGGAGGCTCCCAGGACAGGGGCTGAATCAGAGCTGCAGCTGCCGGCCCACATCAGAGCCACAGCCACGCAGGATCCAAGCTGTGTCTATGACATACACCACAGCTCGAGGCAATGCCGGATCCTTAACCCACTGAGCGAGGCCGGGGATTGAACTCGCATCCTCGTGGATATCATGCGGGTTCGCTACTGCAGAACCATGAAGGGGAACTCCTCCATTTTTGAAAGTTTTATTGAAATCTAGTTGATTTACAACGCTGAGATCATTTCTGCTGTCCAACCAAGTGATTCACTCACGAGCATACACACGTCCATTCTCTTTAGATTCTTTTCCCACACAGATGATCACTGAATCCTGGGCAGAGTGGTCTGTGTTAAACGGCACGACCCCGCTGGCCCATCGTTCTATATGCCTCAGTGTGCACGTGCCAACCCCAAACCTCCAGTCCACCTCCTCCCCTAGTCCGGCCTCTCGTCTCTGTTTTTTCCAAGTCTGTTTCTGTTCCTGGGGCCTTTTCTGCTCTGTCCCCTGGCCCGAGGTGGTGAAAGGAGAATGCTCTGACACGGACATTGAACACCACCTTCACCAAGCACAAGTGCTCCAAGCCGGGGACACCAAAAGGCTGAAGACGGAGGTTTGGGCTTTGTGGTTCTAGAGGGACAGACAGGAACTTGCAGGGGAAATAAAAGTGACAAACACAAGCTGCCTTGATTTGCTGAAAAGCCTCAAAATGAAATGAAAAGGCTGATGGGATGTCCAGCATCACAGACACAGTGGACCATAAAAGAGGGCCATGTGTGTGTGTGTGGGGGGGGATCCCCAAGGACGATGGCAAGATGGCTTGTCCCACAAAGGGGTCCTCAGACTGACCCCCTTTGCCACCACCTGTAGAAGGGCTGGGCCAGGATGGCCCTGGACTATTACCACCTTAAGAAGCAGAGAGGTGGAGTTCCCATTGTGGCACCATGGAAACGAATCTGACTAGGAACCATGAGGACGCGGGTTCGATCCCTGGCCCCACTCAGTGGGTTAAGGATCTGGCGTTGCCGTGAGCTGTGGTGTAGGTTGCAGATGCTGTGGTGTAGGCCAGCGGCTACAGCTCCAAGTGGACCCCTAGCCTGGGCACCTCCATATGCCATGGGTGTGGCCCTAGAAAGACACAAAGGAGAAAGAAAAAAAAGCAGCAAAGACATAGGTTAGGCTACGAGAGGATGCAGGTCAGAACCCTGCCAAGTTCTAACTGAACTGTGGCACCTCTTCCCTTGCATCACCCGCCCCTTGCATCACCCCTCCACAATTGGCAGGGGGCTGGCCCGCCTGGCACTGGCCTCTCCTGTGGCCATGGGCACCAGCTCCCCACCTTGGACTGACTTTACACCAGCCTGACCAGGAGGCTTTCTGAGCCATGCTGATCACTACTCAGCTCCCCACTCATACCCCCCTGGCCACCTCATAGTTCTAATTCTTTCAGATCCCTTTCCCTACCAAAAAACTCCTGGATATGGTCTCTTCTTCCTCTTGGATGAGTTGCCCTCTGGGTTGTGGCTGGCCTTCAAGAATCCACATGAACCCTGAAGGATGGTCTGGTTAGTGCCTGGAAGGGTCCTGAGGATGCTAGGCACCTTCACAATTTGGATTCCACTTAGTCTCCATCAGAGTAGAGCAGCGGAAATTAAAGGATGGAAACTATTTAAGTCAAGTTAGCGATGCCAAGAGCCAGAACACAAAACCCCAGGTCAGTCTTATTGCAAAGCTCCTTTTACCGCAGCAGGACTGTCTGACAAAACCCTCAAATGGATGGATGATGGGGTTTCAACAACACACAGAACTGACCTTCAGCTGGTAAACACCAGGATGGCCGTATCCCTGCTTCAGGCCAGCATCTGTTCTGTTTGGTCAGTGCCCGAGGCCTATCAGGTGTTAAATATTTGGGTATCATTGCTGCCCTTATCAAAATGAAGGATGTGGCAAATGTTTAACTTCTGCTTCTGGCAAGGAGAGAACAACAGAGACTGGAAATGCTCTCCCACCTGAAACAACTACAAAGCCAGATAAAATACATGACACATGGCTTTCAGATACAGGACATCAGGCAGTACGAGACAAAGATTCCTGAGGAAAGGGAAACAAACAAGGTAAGCCACGTGACACCCCCCCCCCCCCCCGCCCCAGTGTACTTCCAAGAGACGGTTTCCAGGATCCAGCACAGGGAGGAGGAGTCCAGCAGTTTCTCTGAGTGAAGGCAAAGTTGACAGTTTGGGGAAACCAAGCCCATGAGAGCTTGCAGGGCAGGCAGAGTACTGGAGGGAGAACTGCCCACAACTGTGCAAAGGCACATACACACAGAGTGAGAGAGAGAAGGTGAGCAAGCTTAGAGATTTGAAGAGGACTCATCCACTGGAGCCTTCAGCTAACAAGTGATGATGAATGCAGGTGAGGCAACTACTCAAGGCTGAGAAAAGAACCCCTGAAAAGGACTAGAGGACGAATCCACAGACATCACAAAGGCTGGGGACAGAATGTACCTCATTGGCTGGAGTAGAAAGGGCTCACCATTGGGGAGAAAATTATGAATGGCACTGCCTCTGTAGTAGGGCAAAATAGAGCTAGACTGACAAGCTTTAGAGGAAGCCTTAAAAGGTTAGTGATGCAAACTATTCCATTTAGAATGGATAAGCAATGAGGTCTTACTGAACAGCACAGGGAACTATATCTGATCTCTTGTGATAGAACATGATGGAAGATAATGTGAGAAAAAGAATGTATATCTATATCCATTTTATATATTATATATACACATATGCAAAACACACATATATATGACTGGGTCACTTTGCTGTATAGCAGAAATTGATACAGCATTGCAAATCAACTATACTTTAATAGTTTTTTAAAAAATGTTCAAACTATCCCCAATGAACTGAAATGCCTCCTAGAATAAACCTTAAGGATATTTAGAGGAATACGAAAACATCCAGCAACGAACAAGGTGAAATTCACAATGTCTGGCAACCAAATGACCACACGTGATAGGCTAACCCCAACTTGGAGACAGGTCATTTTAGCTGGCGAAGGGGAATTAAGGCTGCAGATGGTATTAAGGTTGCTAATCAGCTGATCTTAAGAGTGATTATCCTGGATTATTCCAAGGGGACCAGTATAATCATAAGGGTCCTTAATAGAGGAAGAGGGAGGGACTGGAGTTCCTGTCGTGGTGCAGGGGTTAATGAATCCGACTAGGAACCATGAGGTTGCGGGTTCGATCCCTGCCCTTGCTCAGTGGGTTAAGGATCCGGCGTTGCCGTGAGCTGTGGTGTAGGTTGCAGATGTGGCTCGGATCCTGCGTTGCTATGGTTCTGGTGTAGGCCAGTGGCTACAGCTCCGATTAGACCCCTAGCCTGGGAACCTCCATAGGCAGCTCAAAAAAAAAACCAAAAAAACAAAAAACAAAAACAAAAAACAAAAAACAAAAAAAGGGGAAGAGGGAGGCAGGAGATAAAGTCAGGATTATCTGATATGAAGGATGCAACCTATCACTGAGGCCTTTGAAGATGGAAGGGAGCATAAGCCAAGGAATGCAGGCAACACCCAGGAGCTGGAAAAGGCGAGGAAACAGATTCTCTCCTGGAGCTTCCAGAAAGGAATGAAGATTTGATGGCACCTTGATTTGAGCCCTAACGAGACCTTCTAACCTACAAAACTGTAAGGTAATAAATTGTGTTGTTTTAAGCTACTAAGTTTTGTGGTAACTAGTTACAGCAACAGGGAAAAAAAAAAAAAATACACCAGGCATACAAAGAAGCAAGAGAATCTGACCTATGAGGAAAAGGAAAATAAACTAATAGAAACATTAACGTAAATGAAAAATGACACAATTAGTAGACAAAGATATTAAAGTAGTTGTAACCGTGCTCCCTAAGTTCAAGAAGGTGGAATCAAGATTGGACATGTTAAATAGATCTGGAAGATTAAAAAAAAATACAAGTTGAACTTAACTAAAAGTAAATCTAGAGATGAGAGTTATAATGTATGATATGAAAAAATGATGCATAAAATTAACAGGAGATTAACCATTAAATTAAAGCATAATGGACTTTTAGACAATAGGAACAGCAATAAGAACTACCCCAAAATGAAACACAGGAGAAAAAACACACACAAAAAAAGAGCATAAAAAAGCTGTGGGATAACCACAAGTAGCCTAATATATTTATAATTACATTCTCTAAAGGAAGGAGGTGGAGCCAGAACTAATGGCTGAAGATTTTCCAAATTTGATAAAAACTATAAACTCACAGATGCAAGAAGCTTAAGAATATGTGGCACAAAAAACATGAAGAAAAAGACTCCAAGACACAATAATCAAGTTATATAAAACCAGTGATGAATACAAATTATTAAAAGCATCTACAGAAAAATAGATCTGTTATGTACAGAGGAACAAAGGTAACAATGAGAGTAGGTTTCTTGTTGAAAATTGCAGAAGCTAAAAGATGTAGTGACACCTGTAAAGAATTGGGAAAAAACTTCAGTAAGCCTAGAATTCTGTAGCCAGTAAAAACATCTCTCAAAAATGAAAGCAAAATAATGACTTTTTGGGACATAATAAACCAACACAGCAGATCTACACTGTAATAATAATAGAGTGCTTTATGCAGCAAAAAAAAAAAAAAAACCCAAAATATAAAATCTTAGTCTATACAACGGAATCAAGAATGTGGAAAATGGTAAATACGTACTTTGGTGTAAAAGAGGTTTTTTATTTCTTTACACGAAATACTGAAAAAGCAAAAACATTAGCAGAGTGTTTTGGGTTCATAACATATGTAAAGCAAAATGTAAAGCAGAAAATAGCGCATAGGACAAGAGGGGGAAATAAAATCATACTGTTTATTATTCTTATGCCATACATGAAGTGGTAACAAGAGATAAAACTGGAATCATAAAAGATACTCAATCCAAAAGAAAACCGAAAAGCAGAAAAAATGGCATAAAGAATAAAATAGACAAAACCGACTAGTAAGACTGATATTAACCCAGTTGTACTGATAATCATATAAAAGGTAAGTAGTCAAAATACCTTAATTAAAAGGCAGAGATTTTAGATTGATTTTAAAAAAGCAAGACCCAACTACATGCTGCCTACAAGAAACTCACATTAAGTCTGAAGTCATAAATAGCTTAAAAGTATTTATGTTATATACAATGCTAACACTAATCAAAAGACAGCTTGAAGAAGGGGCTTTATTAATAACAAAGTAGATATGCGAACAAAAAAACTGACCAGAAAAAAGTCATTTTGTAATAGAAAAAAGAATCAGATAATCAGGGTAAAATAACAATCCCAAACATTCTTTGCACTGAATGGTAGGACTTTAAAATACATGATGTAAAAACTGGCAGAATGAAAAGGTGAGGTAGAAAAATTCATTATAATAGTCAGAAATTTCAGTAACTCTTAATAATTGCTAGAACAAGCAGGCAGCAAATCAGTAAGAATATAGAGAATACTCTCCAGCAAGTTGACCTAATTACCATTTGTAGAACACTTAACAAGAGCAGAAAACACTTTCTTTTCCACTGGACATGGTGCATTTACAAGGGACCATATTCTAGACACAAAGCAAATATCAATAAAATCACAAAGATACAAATCATACAAGTACATTCAGAGACCACAATGGAATTAAACTAGAGTTTAATGACAGAAAGACATTTGAGCAATCATCAAGAATTTGGAAACTAAGTAACGTATTTCTGAATAAATTGAAGGGTCAAAGACAGAATCAAAAGAGAAATGAAAAGATGCTTAGTAAAACTAAATGAAAATAACAACAAGCCAAAATTCATAGGATGCAGCTAAAGCAATTCTTGGAGGGAAATTTATGGCACTAAATACCTAATTATAAAAGAGTCTCAAATCAATGAACCTGGCTTCCCCCTTCAAAATCTAGTAAAAAGGATGAACAAATTAAGGCTAAAATAAACATTAAGAGGAAATCATACAGATAAAAATAGGAATAAAAATATAAAACATTAAAACTAATAGAAAAAGCAATGAAATCAAATGCTACTTCTTTGTGAAGATCAATGAAATAGATAAGCCTCCAGCCAGGGTCAGGAAGGAGAAGAGAGAAGATGCAAACTACTAATATTAGACATGGGAGAGGGAACAACCAGAGATCCTAATAAATATAAATTAATATTGCAAACAAATTTTTGTCAGTGAATTTGACAACATGGATGGATCCCTTGAAAGACACACACTACTGAGCTCACTTAAGGGAAAAAACAAAAACTATATAGCCCTATATCTATTAAAGAAATTGAATTCAGAGAAAAAAATCATTCTTACAAGGAAACTCCAATCCCATCTGACTTCATTAGAGAATTCTACCTTGGTATAAATTAAGTATTAAAGAAAACATAATAGGAATTCTACATAAATTCTTCCAGGAAATTACAGAGGCGGCAATACTTCCCAGTTCATTTTATGATGCTATCATTACACTGATACCAACACCAGACAAAGGCATTAGAAGAAAATTATAGACAGACAGTATCTGTCATGAATTATGATGTAAAATTTTAGCAGATTGAATCTAATGATCTATAGAAAGGATAATACATCATGACCAAGGACAGTTTATTCCAGAAATGCAAGTTGGGTTGAACATTTTTAAAAAATCAATGTAATTTACCAAAGCAGTAGACTAAAAAACAAACAAAAACCCCCACAATCATCTCCACAGATACAGAAAAAGCATTAAAATAATCCAGCATCTATTTTCTTAGGAAACTAAAACTTGAAGACAAAATTCCTCAACCTAATACAAGTGATATACTTAAAACCTATAGGCATCCTCATACGTAATTGTATTTTCTTTATAAGATCCAGAACAAGGCAAGGATAGCCCCTCGTACTATTTCTATTCAGCCATCAATATATGTGGCAACACAGATGATTTTCAGAATGAATATACTGAGTGAGAGAAGCCAGAAATTGAGTGCCTTCTGTATGATAGCATTGATATAAAATTCTGGAAAATGCTAATTAGTGTACAGAAGATCCCTGGTTGCCTGTGGAGCGGGTTGCGGGGAGTGGGGGAGTGGAGGAGTGGGGGAGTGGGGGAGTTGGGGGGGTGGGGGGGGATCTGAGTTGGTAGGAGGGAGCGATTACAAAAGGAACAAGGGAGCTTTTTGGTCTGACAAGTACATTCATTACTTTGATTGCCATGATGGTTTTACAAGTGTATTCATATGCCAAAGCTTATTGAGTTAGACGATTTAAATATGTATAGTTTATTGTAAGTCAATTAGACTTCATAGATGTATGAAGTCACACCTAAACAAACAGCCCGCTATAATGCCAGGGCTACAATTTCAGAAGTCGACAAGAAACATATCAGGGATGATAGATGAACTCAGCAAAATTTGTCATGAAACATGGTTCTAGACCTCGAGCGGTTTTGAAAATCGTAGATGATTTTCTTTCAGTCAAAGAGTGAAAAAGTCTCCCAAGTAACATAAAAAGCTTGCAGGGTTTTAGATGTCACTGTCTTTCTGAATTTACTCCCTAGAAATTCTTCTCCCAACTTGCTAAATTTCAAGACTTCTCCTTGCAGCCATGAGCAGAATAAGAAAAACACAGATGGCTCAACCTCACTGTAATAATGATTCAAGGCAAGCAAAGCTTAAGCTGTTTGTATTTCAGATGAAAATGGAATTGAGGAGAGAAACATCATTATCCCGGGTGCTTAAATGAAAATGTAGGCAAAGCTAGTTTAGCTCTCGCTAATATTGCAATATGACTCTTTTAAGTTTGTAATCCATGGGAAATCCACACACCCTTCCATTGCTTCCCTTAGAATTGGTATTTTAAAGAAATTCTCCATGCCTAATAAATAAGGTCTATTTATTTACTCAAAGGCAACAGACCCTAAGGTACCATCAAACAAAGGCTTCCCCCGTGGTCTCTTGCTGCAGCTGTTTACAGGGCTGCAATTACAGAAAAGAGGTCTCGGGAAAAGAAGAAATGACACCATTACCATTGACAGGAATTCTCCTGGTGCCTTGAAGACTCTTTACTGAAAGAAATACAAAGCCCATCTATTAGCAGAGTGCATGGGATTTGTTTGGCAGCAGCTGTGCTCCTTCTGGCTACCACCCTGCAGGTTAATGACCCTGAGCTCTGAGCATCCTCTTCTTCTCCCAACACCTTTCCAAGTTCAGAAAGGTCTCAGACTGTGAAGGCTGCCACTCCAGGGAGCATGACAGCAACACACACGTGACTGCTGGGCAGGAGAGCCAGATCACTTGGGTGCATTTTCTAGCTGTGCCCCTCACTGGCGGTGTGACTCAGAACAGATTCCTCAGCCCCTCTGTGCCTTGGGGGCGCTTCTTTGCAAAAATGAGGAAAGAGGAGCACCTATTTCCTTAGATGAAATGACAACTATAAGATGCTTGGCAAAATGCTTGGCACACACTCAATACACGTAAGCCGTTATTACTATTAATGCCCACAGCAGTGGTGGAGAATGAGTGACAGAAGCATCTCTGAGCTTCCTCCTTATGACAAGTAGGAATAAGACAGAAGCACTCCCTCAAACGATGCAGCAAACTCTTCTGGCAAAGAGAACCATGTAAAACCAGTCTATCAAATAACAATTATACTAATACCACCAACTATTGCGTACCTCTGCATACACTGCAAAGGCATCGCAGACACCGTATTATTAATCTCCACCATAACTCCAAGAAGCAGCTGATAGAATTCCCATTCTCCAGGCAAGGAAACTCAGCTTGAGAGAAGTTCAATAATTTGCCTCCACTTTCATGGCAGGTAAGGGCGTTTCCGCACAGAACCTGGTAGAGTCTGGCTGTTAGCCCACGGTTCTACCATGATGCCATGCGGCTTTTCAACCCACCAGGTGGCGAGTTCTGAGCAAAGCCATTCGGGAGGAAAATTTTTCAGGAGGCAGAGTTTCCAACAGTGCACAGCCTTTTGAAATTATTAAAAGGAGAGTCTTGAGGGCAGCTGGGGGAAACACACGTTCCTTGTCACACCTGATCATGGAGACAACATCGATACTGCTGAGCCATCTCTGTTTGTCAGGAGAATACACTTGACATGAGAACAAATTTTTTCCTGATTTTTTTTTCCCTCGGTCTCTACCTGGCACCATAATTCACATCAGGCTGTAAGGGGCTTCCTTCCTCAGGGAAGGCTGTTATGCAGAAAGCACAGAGCAAAGCAACGTGTGGCGTGGTGACATCGAGGCATCATCGGGGAAGGACCTGAGGCATCACGACATAGAGTCGGGTCTCTGCTTCCCGGATGGGAGAGAAAGAGTCTCTGATGCTCAAATGAGTGCAATTTTAAAGTAAATTCGGAATATTCCATGAATACAAATTAAACATTAAATATAAGCAGGAGAACATTTTATCTTATATGATTAATAAGGTCATAACTATCAGAATATTCTCAAGAGGCTCAAGAAAACGTGTGATGGTTAACGTTGATATTAAGGACCAATTCTATTAAAACAGAGAAGCCCACATTTAATTCACATCATGACTACTAACAATATTTGCAACACATACGACATATGATGGGGCAAAATCCCTAATATATAAAGAACGCTAATAAGACAAAAGGAAAATGTTTCAATAGAAAACAGATAGGGAATTCACAAGAGAAGAAATAGATACATATAGCCCATCAAGATTTTTACTTTATTTATTTATTTATTTTTTTGGTCTTTTTGCCTTTTCTAGGGCTTCTCCTGAGGCATGTGGAGGTTCCCAGGCTAGGGGTCTAATCAGAGCTACAGCTGCCAGCCTACACCCCAGCCAGAGCAACATGGGATCTGAGCCATGTCTGCAACCTACACCACAGCTCACGGCAATGCCAGATCCTTAACCCACTGAGCAAGGCCAGGGATCGAACCCGCAACCTCATGGTTCCTAGTTGAATTCGTTAACCCCTGAGCCATGACAGGAACTCCCCATCAAGATTTTTAACAGGTCCAAACTCACAGAAAAAGAGATCAGATTTGTGATTGCCAGAGGTGAGGAGTGGAAAATATGGGAAATTAGATGAAGGTGGTCAAAGGTACAAACTTCCAGTGATGAGATAAACAAGGAGTGAACAATACAATGACTATAGTTACGGCCGCTGTATGTTCCCATAGAAAAGGTAAGAGAGTGAATCCTAAGGGTGCTTAAGACAGGAAAACATCTTTTTCATCTCTATGAAAAGGGGGATATTAACTATACTTACTGTGATAATCATGTCATGATATATAGAAGTTAAATCATGGTGCTGTACACCTTAAATTTATCGAATGATGAATGTCAATTACATCTTAACAACACTGGAAAAAACAAGACGGAGAGAGGTTCAAATAAAAGCAAGATTCTGGAGGAGTTCCCGTCATGGCTCAGTGGTTAACAAATCTGACTAGGAACCATGAGGTTGCAGGTTCGATCCCTGGCCTCGCTTAGTGGGTTGAGGATCCAGGGTTGCCATGAGCTGAGGTGTGGGTCACAGAAGTGGCTCAGATCTGGCATTGCTGTGGCTGTGATGTAGGCCGGCAGCTACAGCTTTGATTTGACCCCTAGCCTGGGGACCTCCACATGCTGTGGGTGCGGCCCTAAAAACACAAAAGAGACGGAGGGAAAAAAAAAAAAAAGAGCAAGATTCTGGAGTTCCCTTGTGGCACAGGGGGTTAAAGATATGGTGTTGTCCCTGCTGTGGTACTGTGGTGTGGGTTTGATCCCTGGCCTGGAACTTTTACATGCCCTGGGCATGGCTACATAAATAAAAGCAAGATCCTGTTCCCTCACCTCATTAGCAAAGATTTAAATTACAGTAATTACAGCAGTTTTAGCAAGGATTTGAGGAATGGGCCAACATCACACATGCTAAGTCAATTATTATGTAAGCCGAAAAATACTGATTAACGTGGGAAAATAAAGTCTTTTTTCTCCCTGGTAAGAAAAAGTGATAAACAACTACATATTTGAAAGGATGTCATATTTTTAGTATCAAACACATTTGTTTATACTTCTGTAGAAAAAAATGACTGGAAGGAAATATATGCATTTAAGTAGCTATTGTTCTGAGCCCTTAGACTACAACAACACTTTTCTTCTAAAGAGGTATCTGTTACGTACTCAAAATTTTTATGGTAAAATTCTATAAAAGTTTTCCCTGTACATTCTGAGTTTGTTCCTTTTAAAAAAAATCTTGGTCTTTAAGAGTTCTCGTGGTGGCGCAGTGATAGCAAACCCAACTAGTATCCATGAGGATGTGGGTTTGATCCCTGGCCTTGCTCAGTGGGTTAAGGATCTGGCGTTGCCATGAGCTGTGGTGTAGGTCGCAGAGGCGGCTCAGATCCTGCACTCCTGTGGCTCTGGGTGTAGGCTGGCAGCTGGAGCTCCAATTAGACCCCTAGCCTGGGAACCTCCATATGCCGTGGGTGCAAAAGACTCAGTCTTTGATGAGAAACAGATGAGACAAGATTCACGTTACACATTCCTTCAGGTCATTACCGAGACATGCTGATAAAACACACACAATTTCTTTGTAACTCTGTTGTTGTTTCTCCCCAGAGGATTATTTAAGATAGGCTGGGTGGCCTATGGGAAAAGCTAATTTTAAATAATATAATTTTTAGAACCTGAAGTCCAGCTCAACATGGACAGACTCTTCAATGATAAAAGAATGAATCAAACACAAATTATAATACTATATTAACATTTTTCCTCCCAAGCAAATGATGTGCTTAATAGCTGCTTCTCATTCTGAAAATCTACAATGGGGAGAAAAGTTGATGGAACCTCATGTTTCCCAAATGGTAATACTAATAAATTTTCTTTTTACCACACAGTGTTTACTTGGATGTAAAATTGTGAGCTTTTTCTGTGGACAATTAAAAAATCAGAAATTGGAGTTCTCATCATGGCGCAGCGGTTAACAAATCCGACTAGGAACCATGGGGTTTTGGGTTCGGTCCCTGGCCTTGCTCAGTGGGTTGAGGATCCAGCGTTGCCATGAGCTGTAGTGTAGACTGCAGATGCGGCTCGGATCCCGAGTTGCTGTGGCTCTGGTGTAGGCCAGTGACTACAGCTCTGATTAGACCCCTAGCCTGGGAACCTCCATATGCCGTGGGAGCGCCCCTAGAAAAGGCGAAAAGACCAAATAAAATAAAATAAAATTAATTAAAAATCAGAAATAAAATTACTTTTCGGCATTATAAATTTAAGGGGTATAAGAACATGGTGAATCCTTTTGGGAAATGAACTTTGAAAAATGACTTAATACTTCTGGAAGTAAGAATTCTCTTCAGGTGCTCTTTTAAAATGTTTAGAGCGGATGTTAACACATTTTAGTTTATTCTTTGTAGTAGCCTTTGACCAGGAGCTTTCAAATTCCTACCAGGAATCAGATTTCAAACTCAGAAGTTAGACCTGATAACATTAACTATAGCAAAAACTTGTGAAACACATTTTTAACAATTGGAAGGTTACAAAGATAAACCCTCATGAATTTAGAAATGACAGAAGAAAATCACATGCAAGTTTTTGTGTCCTCTAAAGCTAATGCTTCGCGGACCTATTTTTCCCCAGCAAATAATGATGAATGCCTTCTGAAGACAATTTTGCCCCTACTCTCCTGAAGATCACGTCCTGGTGGGGACTGATGGAACATAAACCATAACGAAAGAAGCTACTTCTGTTCTCTCTATGGTGCCGGTGGGGGTGGGGGGTGCTGTAAGGAGTAGGGTAGGTAGAGGCAGACTCTTCCGTTTGGAACAGATAAGCCATGAGGTCCTACTGTACAGCACAGGGAACTCTATCCAATCTCTTGGGACAGAACATGATGGAAGATACCATGAGAAAGAGAATATATATAAATACACACACACGTACAACTGGGTCACTATGCTGTACAGTAGAAATCAGCACGACACAGTAAATCTACTATAATTTTGCTTTGTTTTTTGTCTTTTCTAGGGCTGCATCTGAGGCACATGGAGGTTCCCAGGCTAGGCATCTAATTGGAGCTGTAGCCACCAGCCTACACCACAGCCGGATCTGAGCCGTGTCTGCGACCTACACCATAGCTCACGGCAACGCCAGATCCTTAACCCACTGAGCAAGGCCAGGGATTGAACCTGCAACCTCATCGTTCCTAGTCGGAGTCGTTAACCACAAGAGGAACTCCTCAATCAACTCTAATTTCAAAAACAAATAAATGAAATTTTTTTTAAAAAAGAAAGAAGCTACTTTCGGATAGTGGTAATTAAGTGCCAGGTGTAGGAATGTCCGCGTGTTACCTGGAGGTGGAGAGGTGGGAAGAAGCTCTGTGGCCGGTCAAGGAAGATCTCTCTGAAAATAGGACTTTTGATTTGAGCTCCTAATAACAAGGAGTCAGGCTGCGGAAAGTGGGAAGTTCTAGGCCAGGACAGTCTCGGCAGAGGGCGTGGATGAAGCAGAGGCCAGGGGGGCAAGAACAAGCTTAGCACGTTCCAGAACAACAAGGAGGCTGGTGTGGACGGTGCCTGGTGGGCAATGGGTACAGTGAAGAGACAAGAGACCGGGGAGGTTCCAGGGGGTCTAGTGGTTAGGATTTCAGGTTTTTACTGCCGTGGCCCAGGTTCAATCCCTGGTCTGGGAACTGAGAGCCCACATCAAGCTGATGCATGTCATGGCCAAAAAAAAAAAAAAAAGGTAAAAAACAAAAAGAGAGATAATATCAACAGCAGGGGACAGATCATGGTGTTTGAACAGTGCTCCCAAGAACCTCCTCAGCCCTATTATTCAACTGGATAGTCTTTTATGCCTATTGACTTTCTGCTTTAGTGACCATACAAAAGTTTTTGAACATATAAAGATTTGAAAGATTTTTTTTTTTTCCAAGTGCCACATCTGCAGCATATGGAAGTTCCCAGGTGAGGGGGCGAATTGGAGCTATAGCTGCCGGCCTACACCACAGCCACAGCAACACAGGATCCAAGCCACATCTGCACCCTATACTGCAGCTCATGGCAATGCCGGATCCTTAACCCACTGAGCAAGGCCAGGGATTGAACTACATCCTCATGGATGCTAGACAGGTTCTTAACCCACTGAGCCACAAGGGGAACTCCCGAAAACCTCTGCAGTTTCAGTTCAATTATGATTGCTAGAGGATATATGGATACCCACACATATTTTATATATATTGGAAGTACATGTGTCTATATAAACAAACATCACCCATGTTTATGAACATACATATATATGTGTAAACATGTATATACACAGACACACACACACCCTACATACAGGTGCTTTGGGGCATGTGACAGGGATTCGCTCTAGAGAATCAGTGGCTTAGAGATCATGGCAGAGGAGGTAAGAGTGAATGGTCAAGGTTTGGAAGTGGTTGAAGCTGGGGAAGCCAGGTTAGCCAAGAGCTGCATGGCAGCTCTTTCCCAGCCTGAGAGGCTCCATCCACCAATGAAACCAGAGAGGACGAATAAAAGACACATGAATGCCATCAACAGGTAGTTGCTGAAAAGAGCAGAGCTGGAAAACGCTAGTCTCAAGAGACAGCGTCAACAACAGTGAAGGCTGCCAGGATTAAGTGGATCAGTGTCAGTTCAGAGATGTGATCTCAGTAAAGAAATTCAAGCCACGTGTGAGAAGACCTAGGCTATTTTGTTTGAGGAGGACCTCACTGCGCTCCCTGGCCAAAGCCAGGAGAGCCAGAAAGGAAAAACCAGGAGGGGAAGGTACCTGACCCGCAAGCCAGGAGGAGATGAAAACAACGGCATTGGCAAGGAAAAGTCTGCGAGTCAATTTGCTTTGCTCGTTCGGAGTTCTGGAAATGACCGGAGAGGGGAGAGGACAGCCTTTCTTGTCCTCTGTCACCCTCTGCAGCAAAATCTGTCTGACAGGGGATTCGGTTCCACAACATCGACACGTGTACATCGTGCACCCGTGGGTGCCTGGCACCAGGCTAAGCAGTGTCTCTGCTGACAGAGCGGAAAACCCACTGGAGAGAAAAGGCATGGCGTGAACACCCCCTGGCAGGTGCAGTGTGTCCATTTTACGAACTCCTATCAGCAGAGCAAATAATGGAAACGAATTGACTGTAGCCCCGGGGTCAAAGCGATGCTCAGAACAGCGATCACTGCCTTGGTGTGGACAGGAAAGGACATCTTGAAGCTGGCCGGAGCTACCCGGGGAGGCTATTTGAATGAAGTAAGGCTGGCGATGCCCTCAGTGGAGCGTGTAGGTGGATGGAGAAGCAGGAAAAGGTGTTTCTGAATCATGAACGGCTCGGCAAGAGCCGTTCAATCTGATCCACCTGTGAATCTAGAAATATTGCCTAATTATTAACTAGCAGGTGAAAGAACAGAAAACAAACCTCTGGTGTCACTGTGGGCTCCCATCTGGCTGTGGAGCCATCAGGAGGCCCTTTAAATAATGGCTCCCGAGCAAGACAAAGAAGGCAGAACTTTTGCCACCTACATGAGCACACATCGGTTCAGTAACACCCAGCGTGAGCAAGGATGCTACACAGAAGAACATTCAGGCAGCTTTGATGAGAGCATAAATTGTAAAAACCCTTTTTCAAAAGGAATTTTGTGATGTCTCCCGAGTAACCGAAATGACCATCTCAGCTGCTGACCTGGACACTGACCTTCCAGAAACATTCCAAGTGAGAATGAAAAAGGCAAAGCTACTAACTGCAGAGTTACTTACACAATTTGATATTTAATTGGGAACAGCTCAAAGCAGACCAAGAGAATAATCAAAGGGATGCAAATCGATATTGTGAGATCCCTTCTCACCCATGGAGAGAGTCAAGGTTAAACACTTTTCGAAATCCACTATTGGGGTGAATGTGAGATGGGTAAAACTTTCATAGAGGGCAATACTAGAAACTTAATCTTTTATTTATTTATATACATATTTTTGCTTTTTTTTGGGGGGTGGGCAGGTGCAGCATAAGGACGTTCCCAGGCCAGCCACAGCAACTCGGGGTCCGAACTGCATCTGCGACCTACACCACAGCTCACGGCAACTCCAGATCCTTTAGCCCATGGAGCAAGACCAGGGATTGAACCCCTATCCTCTTGGATTCGAGTTGGGTTTGTTTCTGCTGCACCCCAACGGGAACTCCTAGAACTTGAGTATTTTAACGATCCAAATTCTAGGAACTTGGAGAGGTGAAATACGCAAAGCATGTAAAGGACTTTATTGATCCTGAGGCATCTCCTAATTTCCGTTTCAAAATCATACACACTACATCTTAATCCTGGAAAGAAAGGACATCGTGACGCATATTACTGATAGGGATTAAGGGATATATCCTTATTAGCCCTAAATTCATATGCCTCGCAAGTGAAAGTCAAGTCCTTTACGAATGTTCTATGATGCCAATGGTGGGAACTCCATAAAGCTAAAGAAAGGTATCTTGCTTCTGTGAAAATATCCTTGTTTAGGGATGAGGCTCCGTTTCATGGAGGCAAAAACCAGCAGGATGTGGAGAGTTCACTCCGCATGTCCTGTGGAATACTGGCTAATACTGTTCCTACTGTATATGTTGGGGGGCGGGGGGTGGCAGGGGAGAGAAAGAGAGAAACACAGAAAGGGGGTGTCGGTCCTCGGACCTAGCATGTGAGAAAAAACAAAAATAACTTCTATGCACATATGAGATGTGGTGTGAATATCGGAGGCGAGGATGGGGAGACATGTGTTCTTCACAAGTGGTGCCTATACATGGAGAGCAGGTGCCAACCAGGGAGGTGAGGGATTATTATCTCACAGCAGGAGATGGAGTCATTTTCATCATTTCTAAAAGCCACGTGGACTTCAGTGGCTTCCACGATCATAAATTCATTAACCCGAGTAAATATTTAGAATGCGTTACAGCACGAAGTTAGGAAATCAAGGCATATACATGAGCTTGAAGCACGGACACTCTTTAGAAGGAGAGATGGCTGGGAAGGGAGCTGTGGCGTCACACAAGGTGGCCCCGCCAGGTAATAACCTCAGTGGACACACATTACTGAAGCTGTTATGCACCCAGGACAATGTCCCCGGAAATTCAGTCCATAAACGAAAATGTTGGCAATGATGAGGCTCAGTCAAGAATGGGTTTCATTTTGAGTTTTCGAACTCTCGCTCTCAGTGGCTCATTGCATGGATCCTAGACCTAGATCCTGGGTCCCAGGAGTCACTATTTTTCTGTGTTGCAGTTTTACCACCTTCAAAGTGGATAGAAAAGCCCGGCTCTGATCAGAGGCTTTGGGGCTCTTTCTTCTCAAGGACTCTACTTGTTACCTTAGCCCCCTCAGTCCTGAATCAAATACTTCTTCCTCTCAAGGGACCATTCCTAAAAGTGTCCCGTTATGTCTGAGTTTCTCTTCATGTTCCTTTGATCCCATGTCTCCCTCAAATGAAATATTAAATTGATCTGCCCCCTTTCTGGACATCTATCTTCAAAGAGGTGACTATACCAAGCATTTCTGCTTTGCTTTTGTCATTATCCTCCCTCTTTTTTCATTCCAATCCCTCTTTTTTTGGGGGGGTTCTTTTTTGAAGGGGGTTTGAATATTTAAATTTAAATAGGAAACAAAAATGAAAATTAGGGATCCATCGGAGTTCCCGTCTTGGCTCAGAGGTTAATGAATCCGACTAGGAACCATGAGGTTGCAGGTTTGATCCCTGGCCTTGCTCAGTGGGTTGAGGATCTGGCATTGCCGTGAGCTGTGGTGTATGTAGGTTGCAGATGTGGCTCGGATCTGGCGTTGCTGTGGCTGTGGTGTAGGCCAATAGCTGTAGCTCCGATTAGACCCCTAACCTGGGAACCTCCATATGCCTCAGGCGCAGCCCTAAAAAATACAAAAAAAAAATATTAGGGATCCATCAAATCATGAGGGGACGTTTACTAATAATGATCCCTTTTCTTTGTGGGGCTCTCTTTGGCTGATCACGGGGTCCATCTCACTTGATCCTAAGTTCAATCTTTAACCCACTAACCGGGCTTCTGCTCCTACAAATGGAAATGGCTCTTGTGAAGGTCACTGGTGACCCCCCCCTCCCCACCACTGTCTTTTCACCTGACTTCTCAGAAGAAGCCAATCCTGTGGCTGCTCCAAGGTTGAGATATGTGCCTTGGCTCCCAAAAGGTCACACGTTTTCTCTGCTTTTTTTTTTTTTTGGTTTTTAGGGCCAAATCCACAGCGTATGCAAGTTCCCAGGCTAGGGGTCCCATCACAGCTACAGCTGCCGGCCTGCACAACAGCCACAGCAATGGGGGATCCAAGCCATGTCTGTGACCTACACCACAGCTCACGGCAAGGCCGGATCCTTAACCCAATGAGTGAGGCCAGGGATCGAACCCCTGTCCTCACGGATACTAGTCGGGTTCTTAACCTGCTGAGCCACAATGGGAACTCCTGTGCTCTTTCTTATTTTCTGGCTACTTCTCCTTCTCACCCCCCCCCCCCCCCCAGTGATTTATCCCATTCTTCCTAAACTTTAAATGCTGGGAACTTACAAAGGCTATTCCCTCCCCACCCCATCCCCTTCATGGCATTTCCCATCCACGGCGCCGGTTATGTCGTATGTGCTGATTGACACAGATGTATGTGTATGGCGCACACGTCTCTCACTCCAGACACCTCTTCTCCTTCTGCCCCCTTCATATCACCACTTAGATTGCTCACGAGAGCTCCATCCTAAGACGTACAGACCTGAACACAGGATTCCCCCCTCCCCACATCGGCTCTCCTGTGGTTCTTATTTCATGAAATGCCACCACCATTATCCAGTTGCTCAAGCCGGAAAGTTGGCATTCATCGTGATCCCTCTTTCTCATTCCTCATCTAATCACAAAGTCCTGAGCCTCAACCTCAGACATGCACCACAGGGGAGTTCCTGCTGGGGCTCAGCGGAAATGAATCCAACTAGGAACCATGAGGATCTGGGTTCAATCCCTGGCCTCACTCAGTGTGTTAAGGATCCGGTGTTGCCACAAGCTTTGGTGTAGGTTGCAAACATGGCTCGGATCCCGTGTTGCTGTGGCTGTGGCATAGGCTGGTAGCTGTTGTTCTGACTGGACCTCTAGCCTGGGAACTTCCATATGCCACGGGTGCAGCCCTAAAAGTAAAAATAAAATAAAAGAATGCACCGTGCATCACAGATCCGTGCTCATCTCTCTGACTTCACTCCAGCCCCCCCAGAAGCCACACCCACTCTCATAGCCTCCTTACTGACTCTCTCGCTTCCATCCCCACCCCAGCACTGAGAAAGATGATTGTCCTCAGTGACGTCAGGCAGACAGAGAAAGGCAAACATCATAGGATATCGCTTAGATGGGGAATCTTAGAAAATGATACAAATGAACTTACATACAAAACGGAAACAGACTCACAGACAGAGAAAACAAACTTACGGTCACCAGAGGGGAAAGGGATCGGGCAGGGAGAAATTAGGAATTCGATACTGACATATCCACACACTACCATTATTAGCTAGATAACCAACAAGAACCTACAGTAGTGCAGGGAACCATACGTGATATTTTGTAATAACCTGTAAAGGAAAATAATCTGAAAAAGAATATGTGTTTTCCTCTAATATATATTTACATATATACAAGCACATATGTATAACACTGAGTCACTCTGCTGTACGTGTGAAACCAACACAATACTGTAAAACAACTATATTTCAAATTAAAAAAATTCCGTTCTCCTTTCACATTCAAATTCCATGATGGAATCTGTCGGCCGAGGGAGTGAATGAATGAATGAGAAGATAACCTTCAGGTCATCTTAGAATCAAGTCTGCATCCTTTCTTAGGACTTACAGCTCTGTAACTCTTCCGACAAGGGTGTGCACCGCTTCCCCTCAACTGGGCCTCTGGCAGTTCTTCCAGCGAGTCCAGCTCCTTCTGCCCTTAGGGTCCCTCACACGCTCTTCCGTCCACCCCTTCCAGAGCTGACCCCTCCTCACCCCTCAGGACCTCAGCCTACACTCTGATCTGATTACACGAAGATCGATGCTGGATGCCCTCCCCGGGGCTCTACCACTGCAGCGTCCTGTTACCTCCCGCCAAGTCATGATGATGAGGTGTAGGGGTGCGCGCACTGATCTGTGCACCTGCTGTCTCCACCAGCGGACAAGAGCTCAAGAGGGCAGCAAGGACTTTCGTTCTTCACAGTGGAAGATGGTCAACAAATAAAGGAGGAGGAAGGCAAGGAGGGAGGGAGGGAAAGAAGGAAGAAAGGAAAGGAAAAATGGATGAGTATGGTCAAGCTATAAAATTAGAAAGAGGAGTTCCGGAGTTCCCATCATGGCTCAGTGGTTAACGAATATGACTAGGAACCATGAGGTTCCCGGTTTGATCCCTGGCCTCACTCAGTGGGTTGAGGATCTGGTGTTGCTGTGAGCTGTGGTGTAGGTCACAGACACGGTTTGGATCCTGTGTTGCTGTGGCTGTGGTAAAGGCCGGCGGCTATAGCTCCGATTTGACCCCTAGCCTGGGAACCTCCATATGCTGCGGGTGCAGCCCTAAAAAAGACCACAAACAAACAAACAAACAAAAAAAAAAAAAAAAGGAAAGAAAGAAAGAGGAATTCCCTATGTCCCAGCAGATTGTCACTACTGTGATCCAGGTTCCATCCCTGGCCTGGAAACTTCTACACATCATGGGTGTGGCCAAAAAATAAATAAAATAGTATGACTTTGAATTGACAGAAAATTGGAAATCGAGTATAATAAAAAATGTACAAAAAAATAAAGACTATTGAATCCCTAAAATTGGGTGGGCATTATTAATTCAAAACTCCATTTTCCTGAGAATAAAATTCTAGTTTCAATACTTTCTGCACATTTTGGGCTCTATTTTTACATACAAAAGAAAATTATAATACATTTTCCTTAAAATCTACTCATTTCTTTAAAAATTGGGTTTTTGCAGTCAAAGCATGACTCTTCTGAGAGGTGGCTTTTTTTTTTTTTTTTTTTTTTTTTTGGTTTCTTCTGCTTTTTTAGGGCCGCACCTGCAGCATATGGAAGTTCCCAGGCTAGGGGTCAAATCGGAGCTACAGCTGCTGGCCTACACCACAGCCACAGCAACTCGGGATCTGAGCCACATCTTCGACCTACACCACAGCTCATGGCAACACCAGATCCTTAACCCACTGAGCGAGGCCAGGGATCAAACCTGCATCCTCATGGATACTAGTCAGATTCATAAACTGCTGAGCCATGAAGGGAACTTCCTCCTGAGAAGTCTTTTAAAATAATTCCCTTTTCTGTGTTCTTTGCTCTGTCCTCAGCCAAAACCAACCTACCAGGAAAAAAAGGTGTGAGGCTGCTTCTGGGGCGGGGGGGTCCCCTATATTGACCACCATAAGCTGCTACCAAGGAGTCTGAGGCCAAACCAGGCACAACTCTGCAGCTATTTCTGATGTTTGTATTCATTATTATAAATAATTCATATAAAAAAGTGAACTACGAATATTAAGAGGAAAGAATGGGAAGCATTGTATGTTCCTGAAATGCTACTGGAAGGAAATTCATTTTCAGCCAAAACACAATAGCACTTCACCTCTGTGACACGTAGCTGGAAATACAAGCATCTGGCAACACGAAACTTATGTAGTCTTAGAGCTACCTGCTCTGAGTACTCAAGCCAACAACCTGATCAAAGACAGTCGTAAGCCATTAAGGAAGGTAATTTTTTTTTTCAAAAGGGAGAAGGGGGGGGGGCCATTGGTTTGAGCCATTTCTTTCTAAAGAAAGTGGGTGGAGGGCCAGGAATTACAGGTAAAAGAGTGCTGTGACATGCACTTACTCAACATGCGTTGTGCTGGGAGGCTTGGGGCACAATGATGTATAAGACAGTTCTTGCCCTTCGAAGACTTAGCAGTGAGCAGAAGACACAGAATGGATGGAGGGAAGGAGGGGTGGATGGACAGATGGATGGACGGAAAGCACAGATGGATACACAAGAAGGGAAGGATGAATGGCTGAGCCTGGTCTCCTGGGGAGAAGAAAGTAACCCGAATACAAAATGAAACGAGGGAGAGTTAAAGAAATTCTAATGTAAATATGAAGAAATGAACATGGTTCATTAATTTTTATCCCTCTCTCAGTTGCCTTCTGAAATATCAATAGGCTCTCCCTTTATTATTATTTTTTGCTGTTTAGGGCCACACCAGCAGCATATGGAAGTTCCCAGGCTGGGGGTCACATTGGAGCTGCAGCTGCTGGTCTACAATCACAGCCACGCGTGATCTAAGCCACGTCTGCGACCTACACCATGACTCACAGCAACGCCGGATACTTAACCCCCTGAGCGTGAGGCCAGGGATCAAACCCGTGTCCGCATGGATACTAGTCAGATTCGTTAACCACTAGCCACAATAGGAACTCTTCTCCCTTTACTTTAATGTACACAAAACTCTTAGAGTGAATGAATGAAAAAAAAAAATGTAGCCTCCTATTGATTAAATCTTATGCTTAAGCAGCCAAGGCTGGAGTCGAGTTTGTTGCTTTCTAACCAGTCAGTTTCAGGACTTCCCCTTCTGGTTCAAAACAACATATAACCCGTCAGTTTCATTCGGTGAAAAATACAGTGGTGCCCCCAGACCTGGCACGCTTTTCACCAGGCATGACAGGTGAGAATTAGCCGTGTGGGGGTGTTCCTCTCAGCCTATCGAAGATGGAGACAACTGTCAAGACACATTATTCCGCAGAACTTAACTAGACCCCATCCAGACCTCTGTCTCTCCATCCATGAGATGCAAGGGCTGGACCAGATCAGTGTCAGCAGAGCGCTTTCTTCACGGTTGGACTGGTGTTGGCTGCCTGGAGTGCCATGGTGAGATATAAAGACACATCCCATTTTACTAGGAAAGAAGATCCTAATAGGTCAGCAGCGTCTGCCAGGAACGTGGGGATAGACAAGAGACATTTGCCCCTGTGCAGCGAACCACTAAGGTCTAAATGAAATATGGTACCTGAAACCTCCTAGAAAAATTAAACACTGCACACCAGTATTATATCTGATCACCTAACGTCCTTTCTAACTCCCAAATCTTATTATTCTACAGACTTGGAGCTCTTCCCTTCGCTTAAGGGAAGATTATGTTTTCCCCCACGTCTTGCTTTCAAGTCCTCGTGAATGAGGCTGGGACAAGCCTGGGCTTCTTACCTATTCCTTCCTAGGCGAGGGGCCCAGCTGGAGGCCGCTGAATACACAACACTTGGTTTATGCACTCGAAGGAGGAGCCCATCACGCATGGACCAAGCAAAGGCTGCACAGATGCTGTGTCAGCTCTTTTCTTGGGTTTGAGCCCAGGCTCGGGAACAGCAAGAGCTTTGTGAAGGGGAGGTAGGTGGGAAAACTGATGCTCTGGTTCCTTCCTACTCATGTTTTTTCCCAAGCTCCTGATTTTCTTTTTCTTTTTAGGGCCACACTCACAGCACATGGAAGTTCCCAAGCTAGGGATCGAATCGAAGTTGCAGCTGCCAGCCTACACCACAGCCACAGCAAGTCGGGATCCGAGCCGCATCTGCAACCTACACCACAGCTCACAACAACACCGGATCCTTAACCTACTGAGCAAGGCCAGGGACTGAACCTGTGTCCTCATGGATGCTAGTCAGGTTCCTTTCTGCTCAGCCACGACAGGAACTCCCAAACTTCCTGATTTTCTTTAAAGAACTATCAATGCCTAAGTTAGAGGTCTAGCCATGACAGAAAGCAATGATAAATGCGAACAAACAAGGCTGCCTAGTGAGGATTTTAGATGCTCTGGACCCTACTAGCTTCCGATGAGAGGAAAAGCTGATAGGAAAAGCCCTCCTCACACTCTTCCCAGGATTGCTTGAATGGAGACCCTCCAGTTTCCAGCATCTACACGACTCTCCACTCCACCTTTGCTCTCAGTCACTGATGATCCAGCAGATGCTGCTGCTACGCCCAAGGGCTGGAAACTGGTGCGAGTCTGTCCTTTCCTCTCTTGAAGTTGTTTCTTCAGCGCCTAGAAAGGCTAAAACTCCTTACACCGATTCCCCTGCCGCACTTCTGTGGCTGTGGGTGCAATTTCACTCTGCAGGGGCTCTCTGGGTCTAGGAAAGGACAGATATACAAACGAAAAAACCCCTGCCGCCGCTGCCAGAAAGATGACCTTAACTAGAGAGGGAGTCTTCCTGTGGTTCTGCTTAAATGTTACTTCCTGCTTTGTGTTTTCAAGCGATTACCTGGATGCTCATCACTCTGGCATTGCATCCAGTAAGGGCTCAGGTTCTGGCTCATGAGGATTTTCCTAAATCTAGAATTCTGGAGCTGAAAGGGGACCAGGACACCCTCCTTTGAAAGGTGGGCATGCCCAAAGTCCTCAAGATCTGTGCAACTGGCCCGCGGTCACTCAGTCACTGTGTGACAGCGCGGGGTTGGGCTCGCACCAGACCTCTAGGCACCTTGCGCGCTGTTTCCCTGTAAGATGCCAACTGGCTTTTTAGGTGCCTCCCTGCCTTCTCCTGAGTCTGGGTCTCCCCTGATCCCCACAGAGCCCTGACTTGCCCCTCTCCCGGCCAGGAGGATGCCACAGAAATTCAGACAAAGGGGAGTTCCCGTTTTGGCTCTTGGGAACCTGACTAGTATCCATGAGGATGTGGGTTCGATCCCTGGCCTCGCTCAGTGGGTTAAGGATCCCATGTGGCCGTGAGCTGTGGTGTGGGTCACAGACACGGCTCAGACCCTACATTGCTGTGGCTGCGGCGTAGACCAGCAGCTGCAGCTCTGCTCGATCCGATCCCTAGTCTGGGAACTTCCACATGCAGCAGGTGAGGCCCTATTTTAAAAAAGAAAAAGGAAAGAAATCCAGACAAAGATGACATCATTATCATCTTCTATCATTTCCCTCAATTGCTTTCTTCCTCCCCGAGACGAGGCAGTTACTTCTCTCACAGCTGGGGATGAACAAATTCCAAAAGACATTCTCAAATACGTGCTTTCCCAGAGAGAGGCCACTACGTTTTGAAAACAGAAGATGAGCGTTTTTGAGGGCCTGCCCCCGCTCACGGCAACATCTCTGGGTAGAACCTTGGCAACGATGATTCACTCAGGGTGAGGGCCCCCCGCAGAGATTTTAGGTGCCTCGCATGGGGCGGAGGAGGCCTATTTTTCCTGCTGAGATGGACTCAACAGCTATGAAGCATTAGCGGATGGAGGTCACAAGAGTTCCAGCCAGGGAAGTGAGGAATATTTCTTTGAAGAGGCCCTCGTGGTCAAGACCTCGCCAACCTGAAGACGGCAGTGTTTCTCCTTCCTCTTAAGGATAAAGTGTCTCTTTGCCCACAGGCATAAACTTTCAGAGGCAAAGCTTCAAGGTCAAAGCTGTGCCTTCTAGGAGAACAAGCAAATGTCCCCGAGGAGAAGAAAATAGTTTGTCATAGTTCAGGGATGTATGTCTGGATGCCCCAGACATTTTTGTCCAAGAGAAAAACCTGATTAAATGAGATGATACGCAGTGCTTGAACACAGTAGATAGTCAACATGTGATTTTTCAATCTGCACCAGCAGTCCCCTTTTAGGTACTTTATGGCTCAAGTATTTTAACAACAACAAAAAATCAGCTAAATTCTGTTATTGTTAAGAGCACAGAACTGCAGCATCAGACAAGCTTCTGTACCCATTCCCAGGCCAGAGAGGGTTTTTTTTTGTTTGTTTGTTTGTTTCCCTATGAGCCAGGGTCCTGAAATACTTCAAGAAGTCATGTCCTCAAATTTTTATCAGTCCCTTCCAGGGCCTTATGTCTCACAGAGTCTGAAATAGGCCCTGGAATCGAGTCCAGAAAATTTGACAGAGGTGACCCATGGAAATTACTTAGAGTCACACTGTCACAGAGCTACTACTTCTGGGTGTGCTCTGGGTGCCTCCACTTGGCTTGCACAGAAGGGTGTCACTGCTCCTAGAACAGGAGACAAGTCAGAACGAAGGAATCGTTGTTCACAGAGGCCAAGTCTTCTTTTTAAAAATGTTTATTGTGGTGTTTTTTTTTTGGCTGAACCCATGGCATGTGGAAGTTCCTAGGCTAGGGACTGAACCTGAGCCACAGCCGTGATCAGAGCCACAGTGGTGACAATGCTGGATCCTTGACTCCTGGGCCGCCAGGGAACTCGAAGTCTTCTTTTTCTAGTCCTTTAAATAGTGTCATCCAAGAGGGCTCTCCCCGCCCACCCCAATGCTCCCCTGCACTGCCCTCCAATGAGAGGAAAGGGAACGAACATCTTGGATTTTGACAATACGTCCCATGCTTTCCACTACCGATTGTGGAAACTGCAGTCATTCTCTGAGGCTGATGTCACTATGGCTCCCTCCCTTACAGACAGATGCACTCAGAGACGTTTTAAAGAAGTTGCCCAAGGTTTTACAGCCCAGAGAAAGAGCCTGGATTCAAACCTAAGACAGGCTCTCAAGCCACCACCTGCCTCTTGTAGACAGTTCACCTGTTTCTAAGGAAAAGGCTTTATCTTCTGCAAAGACCATGGAAAGGGCTCCCAGCAGACACCTCTTTCCCCTTCACGCCTTCCCACTCTTCCCCCCTCTTGCCTGCCCTCACCAGCTCCTTCCATCCAGCGACCCCTCCCCTCTCTCCCAGTCCTGCCCTCTTCCACGGCTCTGCCCCAAATCTTGTAGGACAGTGCGGTCTGGCTCTCAAATGACGCTCCTGCAAATGCTCATCCTATCCTCTTTGTGCCCTTGTCCTTGTCCTTTTATTTCAGCCACCTGCTGAAACCCAACCTGCATAAAGCCCGCCCTCCTCCTCCGCTCCAGCTCCCTGAGTTCAAGCAGCTTTGCTGGAGGACATCGCGTTGGGCTGACAATGAGCATTCATCAAGCTTCCTCAATTTCCACTAATCAGCTTCTTATGGCTCCTCCAGTGACTCCCTTCAAGGGCTCTCCTTTCTCAAGCGTTGCATCCCTCACCAGCGCACTTCACCTCCCCAGATAACCTTGCCGCCTGCTCTTCTGAGAAAACAGAATCCTTCAGCCAAGAACTCCCTCCACCTGTGTTACCACTGGCCCACCTGCTCTGGATTCCATGCCTCCTGAAGAGGGACTATGCAAGCTGACCCAAGTTCATCTCACCTGTGTTCGCCAGCAAACAATTCAGTTTCTTTTGCCCCGTTAAGAGTTTTCTCTGCTTATTTTTAGGTGGAAATGTGTATGTTTGCCTTATTTTTATGATCACCTTTGGTTACTGATATTAACCAAGAGGGCATGACCACCCTGGCCTTATGCGGAGCAGTCAACTTTCTATCACTAAGTTATTCCCCATTAAGCTTTAGTACAGATTTTATTATTTTTTAATTTTTTTTTTAAGGCTGCACCCACGCATATGGAGGTTTCCAGGCTAGGGGTCAAATCGGAGTTGTAGCTGCCAGCCTACACCACAGCAACACCAGGTCTGAGCCGTGTGTGCAACCTACACCACAGCTCACGGCAACGCTGGATCCTTAACCCACCGAGCGAGGCCAGGGATCGAACCTGCATCCTCATGGAAGCTAGTCAGATTCCTTTCTGTCGAGCCATGACGGGAACTCCAACTTTAGTATAAATTTTAGATAACGAGACCCCAAGTCCTAAACTAGTAAAGTTTAATGGAAATCTCCAGATTTTAGCACTATAAATAATACACATAAAAAACAACTGACATCTGTTAAATTTCAGTGTAATATCGAAAACCTCTGCAAATGTCACCCCAACCCCCACGTTATAGTTCCACCTAAGATATTTATTTTTAAAAGTAAAAGTATAAAGATAGGGCTGGCCTGAGGCAAAAATGCAGATGGTTCGGCTTTAATCATTTCCCACTTCCTGATCGAGGGGAATTCGTTTAGGCAGCCAGACCTGGATTTCCATTCCAGCTCTGCCTCCCCCTACCTGGGTAAACTTAGGTAAGTTAATTAACATCACCCAAGCTCAGTTCCCTTATCTATGAAACGGGGCTAATAATATTTAGCTAGCAAAGGATTAAATGAAGCAAGGTACATATGAAGGTACATAGAGTGTTTGGTACATATGAAGTGCTCAATAATTGGTGGGTTTATTACCACTCTTTTCGGTAAAGTCATTCATATCAGAGCCTCAGATTTATACTGATTAGACCCCTGGGCAACGCATGCGCGCACACACACACACGTGCTTTAACAAAGACTTTGAAAACTCTGCTTCCAGCCATGAGGAAGCAACAGGGATAGAGTTCAACCTTCTGCCTAAGCAACTAAACAGTAAGACAAAATACCTTTGAAATGATGGTTTTCAGGCTTCGGACAACGGAAGCATAGGACCGTGATTACAGAGAGAAGGGAGACACATGCAGGGACACCTATGATTGTCCCAGGCTGCTGTCTAGAAAGTTTCAAGGATTTGACTCAGGGAAGAGGAGCCCAAACCGAGCCTGAGGTGTACCTGAGTCCAGTGTCTGAGGCGGCCAGGGCAGCTGGAAATGACAGGGCTGAGCACTGGAGCGAATGAGAGAGCGCGAGCGCCGGAGGTCTTCTGACGATTCCCCTTAGGTCTTGGCTGAGTACTGATCAGGCACGAGAGGGAGGGACGGATGGAGGCGGAGAAATGCATCATGGGAAAGGAGCAGGTGGAACCACTTCTGAAGCTCAAAAAGCTCTGGTAGCCAATCAAGTTTGTGACAGCCAGAGCAGGGAAACCTTGCAATATACTGGGGTAGAGGTCTAAGCAGTGTCTTGCCTTGAAAGGAGGATAAAATTATCTTCAGTCTAAAGACTGCTCTGGACCCAATTACCCAAGTTTAAAAGCAGACCCTGAACGAATTAAACCCTTTGTAAGGAACTTAACTGCATCTCACAAAAGCAATCACAAAAATATTTATACCAAAAAAAAAATATCCAGCACTGAACATGTAAAACTCACAATGTTTGGCATCTTAGGCATGCAAAGAAATAGAAAAATATGTCCCATCACAAGGAGAAAAATGTATCCACAGAAAGGCACTTAGAAACAACACAGATAACAGAATTTGTAGATAAGTACCTGAAAACAGCTATTAGAAATACACTCCATATGTATAAGAAGGTACATGACAAGTTCCCATTGTGGCACAGTGGCTGCAGAATCTGACTGCAGTGGCTCAGGTCACTGCTTAGGTGCAGGTTCAATCTGCAGCCCAGGAAAGTAGGTTAAGGACCCTGTGTTGCTGCAGCTGTGGCATAGGTTGTAGCTGTGGCTTGGAATTGATCCCTGGCCCATAACTTCAATATGCAATGAGTCTAGCCAGAGGAGGAGGATAAGGAGGAGGAGGAAGAGAAGGAAGGGAAGAAGGAGGAGATCCATAAAAAGCATACGCATAATAAGGAGAGACGGGGAAAATACATTTTTTTAATTAAAGAAGAAAAAGGAAGTAAGCTGGAAAGATAATGTTCAATTATAAGAAAAGTAAATCACAAACATCAAACAAGGAGGCTAACGGTTGAGGCTACTCTTCATATCTAAATGTGATCAAAGACATAAAAGCCAAAACCACAAAACTACAATGAGGTACCACCTCACACCAGTCCGAGTGGCCATCATTAACAAGTCAACAAATAACAAATGCTGGAGAGGGTGTGGTGAAAAGGGAACCCTTCTCCACTTTTGGTAGGAATGTAAATTGGTACAACCACTATGGAAAACAGTATATACCTCATAAAACTAAATATAGGAGTTCCCGTCTTGGCGCAGCAGAAATGAATCTGACTAGGAACCATGAGGTTGAGGGTTCAATCCTGGCCTCATTGAGTGGGTTAAGGATCTGGCATTGCCGTGAGCTATGGTGTAGGCTGGCAGCAACAGCTCTGATTAGACCCCTAGCCTGGGAATCTCCATATGCCACAGGTGTGGCCTTAAAAAGACAAAAAGACAAACAAACGAACAAAAAAACTAAATATAGAACTATCATACGACCCAGCAACCCCACTCTTGGGCATATATCCAGACAAAACTTTCACTGAAAAAGATACATGAGCTCCCATGTCCACTGCAGCAGTATTCACAATAGCCAAGACATGGAAACAACCTAAATGTCCATTGACAGATGAATGGATTAAGAAGATGTGGTACATATACACAATGGACTACTACTCAGCCATAGAAAAGAACAAAATAATGCCATTTGCAGCAACATGGATGAAACTAGAAACTCTCATACTAAGTGAGGTAGGTCAGAAAGAGAAAGACAAATACCATATAATATCACGTATCTGGAATCTAAGAACCTATCCACAGGAAAAAAAAAAAGAGAAACTCACTGACATGGAGAACAGACTTGCAGTTGTCAAGGGGGAGGGGAATTGAGTGGGAGGGACTGGGAGTCTGGGGTTAGCAGATGCAAACTATTGTATTTGGAGTGGATAAGCAATGAGATGCTGCTGTATAGCACAGGGAACTATATCTAGTCACTTGTGATGGAACATGATGGGGGATAATGTGAGAAAAAGAATGTGTGTATATATGTATACACATATACACACACACACATATATATAGGTATGACTGTATAGCAGAAACTGACAGAATATTATAAGTCAACTATAATAAACATTTTTTAAAAACATGAAAGCCATATTTTAGAATAGTTCAGGGACAAGTATAAAAGCGACTTTTCCAAAATTAATACATTTTATATAATTATTTATATAAAAAAATCAAATCATACATTCATTCAACTATATGGTTATGGAGCCCCCAGCTCTGTACTTAATGACAGAGGAAATACAAAGATAAATTAGCTGTGGTTCTTGCCTGTATAAATGAACAGTCCAGCACAGTCTATCAGAGGAATGAGAGCCTAATTATATAAAGGCATGTGATGTATCTACAACTCAAAAGCACAATGTTAACACAGAAAATGATAAGGCTGTAAAATAAAAGAAAACGCAGGTAAATGAGATCTAGAAGCCACTATGCAATTATCCCATAGTTACAAATAAATGGCTTTACCATTAGCTCAAAACAAAAATCCAATATACCATAAGGTACATGTGTACACACAGGACAGAAACACGCAAATTGCTTGGAATATAGTAATTTAACTGGTATTTCTTTCTGCATTAGAACATCTACTATGGTGGCAGAAGACAATTTTCCACTATGAAATGCAAATATTTCCTTTCAGCTCATGTGTCTGCCAAAGATACCAAAGATTCTCTAACCCAGAGGAAGAAAAAGGCAACCAAGAATATCAGGGAATATGTGTTTGTGATGTATATGCGTGTATACACATTAGATATGGCTATGCAGTGTGGATATACTTCATACACACATATGTAAATATACATGCAATTATTTGACTATATTTTCTCTAGTTCTAGTCTAGTGGGTAGGAAAGTGATCTGCAGCATAGTTCAAAAGGCTAGTTGAATAATACACATTACCAGTGTGTGACAGACCAAATAGACAAAAATAATAAAGAGATGGAAACCTAATTAAAAATTTTTTAAAAATGTTGGGCATACACAGAAACAAAAACCTTACATATTGATAGTTCAAAGCAAGTCAATCTCCAAAGAAGTGAGTTTACAAAGCAAGGACTCTTTATGGGCTTTATTCCATGGAAGTGAAAAAAAAATAACAATATTTCAAGTCACTATATTATGTTATGCAAGCATTTGAAAAGGACTTTCATTTTATAACATCTCTAGCCAACAACGATATAGGCTGTTGTCACCTGTGGAGAGTTACTGGAGGATGAAACTTGATTTGTTTGCAGCGACCTCAATTACCTTGTACATTACACAGTACCAGGCAGAAGCAGATAGGTTTTGGAAATAATTTCCTACAAATTCTCTTACCTCTAGAAACATTGTAGGCACACACATAGACACACACACACACACAATCATAAACAAAGCACTAGGGAGTTCCCTACGTGGCTCAGTGGTTAATGAACCCGACTAGGAACCATGAGGTTGCGGGTTTGATCCCTGGCCTCGCTCAGTGGGTTAAGGATCCGGCGCTGCCATGAGCTGTGGTGTAGGTCACAGACGTGGCTCAGATCCTGCGTCGCTGTGGCTGTGGAATAGGCTGGCAGGTGCACCTCCGATTCGACCCCTAGCCTGGGAATGTCCACAGGCCGCAGGTGCAGCCCTTAAAAAAAAAAAAAAAATTAAATTAAAAAACAAAGCACTAGAATGGATGCTCCAGGAGGGCTTGTATCTCCAGCACCTACAATGATACAGGACACACAGTAGGTGCTCAATAGTCCAGTCTCATGTGGATTCGATTAGACCATCATAGTTATATGTGAAGCTAGATTCCTTTTGCCATCTTCCAGTTCAGTCCCTCTAAAACAACTTGGGTGAGTTTTGTTTTTTTTTCTTCTTTTAAGCATGCATCTGAGGTTGCTTCCCTGCTTACAATCCTTCCACAGCTGGCCATTCATATAAAATCTGCACTCCTTGCTTTGGCAGGCAGGACCTGGCCCCAGCCAACGTCTGGACACATGCTAAGCATCGTCCTGCCAGCCCACTCCATGCCCGCCCATGCCTCCTGCCCACCCACACCTCTACCCGTCCTTTCCTTGAAAGAGCCAAGTTCCTGTCCCCTCAGGCCTTTCCACAGGGCATTTTCTGCTTTTAGAATTCTCTCATCCTCCCCAATTCTCCCTTTCTTCCGGGTCTCCCCTCCTGCTGCCAGGATAATTCAATTTATCCTTGGGGTCATAGCCTGAACAGTACTTCTTCAGGGGAACCTTTTCTGAACACCCTCCAAACCCTCCAAGCTAAGTTAGGCCCCCATCCCTCTTCTGCAATATCCCGCAACTGTAATGAGATAATCGCCTGCAAAGCTATCCGGATAACATCTGATTCTTTAGAAATGCGTATCTTCACAGGGCTATCACCTGGCTGTCATGTACACGGGGGAGTCTCTAGTGTCCAGTAAGATACGCTGTGCATCATGAACCTTCGGTAACATTGTACACTGGATGAATGAACACACCAGTGAACCGTCCTACTGTCCTGGGGAGACAAGAGTTAAATAACCATGGAAAGTATAACGGAACCGTCATGCAGATGTGACATCAGCTACATAAACTGTGAAACCTAAGTCGAGGGCCTATTTATTTTCTGACACCCGATAATGAGAAATCTTTCGACAAGATGGAAAATGAAAACAAAAGAGGACCGAGCATCATCTCTCAGAGGACCCGGCTGCTAAGCGCCAGGCTATCTGCATCCCCTTAATCTTGCCAGTGACAGAGTGTCACCATTCAAGTCTGGAGGCACTACGGAAAGGAAGTTGGCTGGTTTGAGTATAATTTTCATCTTAAACACAGGGATGGGGGCTGGTTTATCATCTGACAGTCCATCTGAGCATCTCTGTGAGCTGATGACATGGCTTCCAGTATAGATCCCTAGAGTACTTTTTTTTTTTTTTGTCTTTTTAGAGCTGCACCTGTGGCATATGGACATTCCCAGGCCAGGGGTTGAACTGGAGCTGCAACTTTTGGCCTTCACCACAGCCACAGCAATACCAGGTCCGAGCCACATCTGCGACCGATACCACCACTCAAGGCAACGCCAGACCCTTAACCCACTGAGTGAGGCCAGGGACTGAACCCGCATCCTTGTGGATACTAATCAGGTTCATAACTGAGTCACAATGGGAATGCCCTCTAGATTACATTGTTAAAGTCTCCAATAACTATGTCTCTCACTTTAAACCTTGGAGTCCAGCAACAGACAGAAATCTAGTGGGTCAAAGAAGAGGATACAGGAGTTCTCTTGTGCAGTGGGGTTAGGATCCAGCCTTGTCACTGCAGTGGCTTGGGTCATGGTTGTGGCATGGGTTGCATCCCTGGTGGGGGAACTTCCACATGCTGTGGGCGCGGCCAAAGGAAAAAAAAAAAGAAAGAGAACCGAGATGAAGGACCTATTTGGAGATGCAAGTGGAGGTTAGGCTGACACCTGCGTGGGGAGCTGAGGGCCTCTTTCTAATTTCATGGCCAGAGCATGACCAGGGGAGACAGGAGTCAATGGCCATCCCTCTGCTGTGACTGCCAAGGCTGCATCCCCACACCCACTTCTTTCATGAGCTCTGGATGCTTACATGCGACGGATCACCACATGTTTCCTTTGACAGCTGCTTCAAATCCAACAGGTCCAAGAAGAAACATGCCATCTGGCCTCACCCTTCTTCCCTTCCAGCCTGCCCCATCTTAGGACCATTTCCAAAGCTAGAGACCCAGGAATCGTTGATGATGCTTCACTCTCCTTACCTTCCACGTGGAGTCAGTCATCAATTCCTGTTTGTTTGGGTTTTTTCCTCCAATTAAATGTCTCTTGGGTCCCCGCACATCTCTCTCCACCGCTGTGACTATTATCCCCACTACGGCCACATCCATCTCTTAACCGGGAAACAGCTACAGCCTCCCAGCTGAGCTCTTTGCCGCCAACCTCTCCCCTCACATCTCCGAAGGTCTCACAAAAGTGCTCTACAGGAGTTCCCGTCGTGGCGCAGTGGTTAACGAATTCGACTAGGAACCATGAGGTTGAGGGTTCGATCCCTGGCCTCGCTCAGTTAAGGATCTGGCGTTGCCGTGAGCTGTGGTGTAGGTTGCAGACGCGGCTCAGATCCCGCATGGCTGTGGCTGTGGGGTAGGCCAGTGGCTCCAGCTCCGATTCAACCCCTAGCCTGGGAACCTCCATAGGCTTCAGGGGCGGCCCTAAAAAGACAAAAGATCAAAACAAAAAAATTGCTCTGTACACCTACAACTCTAATGACACCACGTTCCTCTTAGCACCCTCAGCGACATCCTAGGACAGCCCTTATCTGTTAGCGGCAGAGCCACTTATCATGGTGATGTGTGCTTGCTCATTGGCTCTCCTCTATCTCGCCTCCTAGGCTCTAACATAGGGGGGTGAGGTCTGAGTCTTGTATCCCCAGCACTGGGTACCATGTCTGGCTCGACAAATCCCGGTTAAAAGAGTGATGCTTCAGGAGATGAAAGGATTTCTCAAATGCCTCTTCATATCTGGACATTTGAAGAGGAAAAGGTGTTCTGAGCAGAATTAAACAAGCCGACAAGGAACTAGGAACTAGGGGAAGAGACTAGGCTGAGGCTGCAGAGTAGAATTAAAATGAGTGGGGGGCATCCATGACTGGGAGAGAGGAAGGAAGAGGACAGAGAGGGGACTGTCCCCAGGAACCGTAAAGCTAAGCTCTTTGAGAAGAGCAGGGAACAGAGCCACCGAGAGCGAACCCAGGGCTTCAGGAGAAACCACAAGGTACGAACCAAGGAAGAGCTCACTGCTTGTGAGAGTGAAGAAATCTTTTATTGGCTCCAGGTTAAATCTCAATAAGGCAGGTGACACTATCTCGTAAACAGCGCTTCCACAGCTTCTCCCTAACCCTGACCCTAACCCTAACCCTAACCCTAACCTCAATAAGGCAGGTGACACTATCTCGTAAACAGCGCTTTTCTGAACATGGATTTGAAATGCAACACAGGGCACGCTCAGAAACGTCGGGTAAGAGACATATGTCATTGTAAAAGCCCATGACAACTAAGGAGAGATGGTTGACATGAAGAAAGAAAATTTCAAAAAGTGTAAAGCCAAGCAGGGTATAATCTCATGGCCAGAGAATATCCAGCAAATATTACCAGTTCCTGGGCAGGTCTGGGCACGCGACATAAAACCTGGGGACTCAGCTGCTGCTTTCCAACCCTTGCAGTTGGTGATTATAACTTGGGAGAAGCAGCCAGGGTCTATAGGAAGGGAGCAGCTGGTCACACAGATGGTGCCAGAGCCCAGGATTTGACATTCTTGGTGTCGGCTGTTGACACCGGGGCTGGGGGTGGGAGGCAGCTCCTAAAACCTGTATGGTAGGAAACAGGGAAGAAGCTTTCCGGCAAGATCAGGACACGGGAGCATTATCTGGAAGCCTGAGATTCGGGAGAGACACTGTTTGGCGAAAACACCAGCCAACAAACAAAACTAAACTGGATCACAGGGAGGACGTCCCATGTGTCTAAGAAAGACGCATGGTCGTGGCAAAGGAGCCTCACACGTGATGGGAAAAGTCCAGCTTTGACGGTGATAGGGTGGTGTTCCATGAGATGCTTAAAGATATTTTCTCTTTTAAAAATAGATTATTTATTTAATAATCACATATTTGTAGGTGCTTGATATATTTTTTATAATAGTAACTTGCATCCATCTTTATTTTATTTTTTCCTTCTTTGGGCCACCTCGTGGCATATGGAGTTCCCAGGCCAGGGGTCGGATCTGAGCCATTGTCGTGACCTATACCTCAGCTGCGGCAATGCCAGATCCTTAATCCACTGTGCCAGGCCAGGCATCAAGCCTGCGTCCCAGTGCTCCAGAGACACCGCCAATCTTGTGCCACAGTGGGTCCTCCACCTAAAAGACATCTCCTAAAGGTTAAGTGATGTTTGGGGAATCCTACACTGGAGACGCCACGCTTTCAAACCGCACAGAGCACGTTAGCAGAGTAATGGCTCCGAGGAAACCCACAAAGAAAGCAACCTACCTGTGTGAAACTCACAATTTGCCCAGGTTTTCAGGCCACATAAATATTTACGTGACATCCACCCTAACAACAAGGGGACACTGATGTTCCAACAGGCCAGTTTAGAAAACCTGAATCTATGACAATGCCCAGAGCACTGATAATAAGAACAAGGTAACAACAACAGAAATTTTAAAGTGCCACAAAACTAAAAGTATGGGGACGAAAATAAACATACGATTCCATAAGGTGATAAACACTATCTCACAGATGAACGAGGACTCTGAGTAGGGGATTTAGGGATGGAGTCCCACAGTAGAATGGTATATTTTGGATAAAAGAAGCAAATTCAGGAGTTGCTGTCATGGCACAGTGGTTAACGAATCTGACTAGGAACTATGAGGTTGCAGGTTCGATCCCTGGCCTCGCTCAGTGGGTTAAGGATCCGGTGTTGCCGTGAGCTGTGGTGTAGGTCACAGACATGGCTCAGATCCCAAGTTTCTGTGGCAGTGATGCAGGCTGGCAGCTACAGCTCTGATTAGACGCCTAGCCTGGGAACCTCCATATGCCACAGGAAGGCAAAAAGACAAAAGAAAAAAAAATTAAAAAAAAAGAAGCAAATTCAACGTAATGATCTCCAGGGGCACCTCGTTTGAAGAAGATAAACAGGGGAGACATGAAGGAGGGGATAGGATTGTCTGGGAAATCCTTTTGATAAAATTAGAAGATATGGAAAATGAGTGCCTTGCTTTGCTGATAATTTTAATCTCTCAATAAATAGAAAAAAAAAAGTAGTAAGGAATGGGGTTGAGTGTCAATTTCATTTTAACAAACATGGAAAGAGTAGCTGGTCATTTAGAAAGATCAGAAACTTGGAGAGGAAGCCAAGTGCTCATAAAACCCAGCCTCTCCCTAATCCGGTCAGAGACATTTTGGAGGCGATTTCTTGGAAGAAGGTTACACTAAATTATCTTTAAGTCCCTTTGGAGACATTAAAGGCTGCCTCAAATGTGCCACAGTCACACTGAGCAATTCCAGAGGCACCAGCACGAAAACTGAGGGAGAAGCAACATTCTGTGGGTCGGTGACTATGGCGCAAAGAAACAAACAAACAGCACCACGCATCAGACACAGTGACAAGA
The DNA here is from genome assembly GCF_054392235.1 of Sus scrofa. NCBI lineage: Eukaryota > Metazoa > Chordata > Mammalia > Artiodactyla > Suidae > Sus > Sus scrofa. The sequence goes on along the minus strand of NC_139393.1, from coordinate 24,112,207 downwards.
CAAGTCACATAAATATACTACGGAGCCATAAGAATTGAAACAATGTGGTGTGGGAATAAAAAGAGATCCCTAGCACAGAAGAGACGCTCCCCAAAGAGACTGAAATGTACATGAAGACTGAATTCCTGATAAAAGAAGTAAATCCGTGGAGACATGGAAAATGAGGAATATATAGCAACTGCAGGGAGTGGGCAAAAGCTTTCTATAGTTAGAAATGGAATATGCATAAAGGAAATGGTAAACTTTTTTTTTTCAGGAAGAACATTAAAGAGAAAAAGATTTTGAGTAAATAGGGACTCCAAGAATAAAATGCTTAAAAGTAATGACAAAACACAAGCCAAAAAAAAAAAAAGATACATCAACCATAACTCTATCTGATAAATGGATATGGCATGAAAGTAACCTATTACCAAAAGAGGAACTACAAATAGAAAATAGAGGAAAATGACATGATTTCCAAAGAGGAGTGGTAAAAAGAACTTAAAATAATGGGCTGCCGTTTTTTACATACCAAGTTGGTAAATATTAAACACATATGTACATTTTGGAAATGAGTTGCCTGGTACTTAACAAAAAACATTAAAATATTTCTTTGTTTTGACTGACAAAGGCGACATGGAGGAGTCTGTCTGAGGGAAATAACTCTAGTTGTTCAAACATTCTATGCATAAAAAAAGTTTAATATTATTTGTTGAAAAAAATCAAAAGGAAGAAAAGAAGGAATAAGAGTTTAGATTTAATGAAAGCTTATCATGTATAGGTACTATGCAGTTATTGTAAGTTATCATATTACAATCTTATGCCAGTCCCATCAAATAGATAGTCATCAGTTTACAGAAAAGGTAAAATGCTTTACTATTTGAGGATATTAAGTTCTCCAAAGAAACTAGACTAGTAAGAGTTAAAACAAACAAACAAACAAACAACTTAAATGTAAACAGTAGAAAACTGAGGAAGATTTAGTCACTGAATTTTTTTGTCCTTTTTGTCTTTTTAGGGCTGCACCAGGGGCATAGGGAAGGCCCCAAGCTAGGGGTCGAATTGGAGCTACAGCTGCCAGCCTACACCACAGCCACAGCCACTTGGGATCCGAGCAGTGTCTGTGACCTACAACACAGCTCACAGTAACACCGGATCCTTAACCCATGGAGCAAGGCCAGGGATCGAACCCGCATCCTCATGGATACTAGTCAGATTCATTTCCCCTGAGCCACGACAGGAACTCCCTCAACGGATTATTTTTACATGTTTACCGTAAAACTATAAAAATGGAAAAGAATTTAGGATAAGATATTTATAAAAACCCCTAATAGAAAATGTCGTATTTAATAGGACTCAAATACATGCATAGAAAGAAGACTGGAAGAAAATACATAAATGCCAACCAAATAGCACAGAACTTGACCCCGAGAGAGTGTCAGACAAGGGAGTCTGCTGGCAGTGCCGAGAACAAAGCAGCCTGTCGTTCCACTGGAGGATGGGGAGGGGGATGACGGGGGCACACTCAGGGAGACCCCCGAAAGGCTCAGACACAGTTTAAGCAGTTTGGCTAATACAGGAGATAGAGAATGGAATGCAGGGCAGATACGGTACATCTTCTGTAACGAGTAGGGCTGTAATTCTTTTCATGGTAAGTTGCTGGGAAAATCATAAATTGGTCATGGTTAAAATGTCAGAAGACTCAAAATCGTAAGAAAAAATAATGAATTATTGAGGTTGTGGCGTACTCTGGAAGTCACACAACATTTTCGGAGACGAGAGGGAGGTGGAGACGAGAATAAAATCATTTCTGCTGTATGAATATTTCAATTAGGCAGCTGAGAAAATCTGCGCAGAAACATATAAATCTTTACTCTCAAGGTATTAGAAGGAAGGATCGGTCTAGATTAGCTTTAGGGGAAAGGGGTCTGGATAAACACATGTTCAAAGCAGAGAAAAATGTCACTGATGCACACACACCCATCCCAGAGCAGATTCATCTTCAATGCTATTGATTTATAACATTTTGGAAAAGTTTATCAATATTCGAAGTATCATGCCTAATCATTCAAGATTTGACTTTCCTTTTTCTGTTTTCCCCTCTCCTCTGTTTCCTGGCCTCTCTTCTCATAACCTTTGTTATATTAAAAAAGAAAACAATGTTTATATTTATATATGGAGGTATATATGTGTGTGTGTCCATATGTTTGCATAGACATGTACACGTGCACCTATGTATAATTTTTTATAGCTGGTACAGCCTTGGAGGTGTATGTCCTCGATGGATGAAAACCAAAACCAAACAACAGTGACAAACCAACTGTTTGGTCAGCTCAGCTCAAAGTACCCAGGGCTGGGGCTGTAAAACGTAATTAACCCTTCAAAGGCGATTGCTGTCGCCTCAGTGCATACCCTCATCTAACTTGATGGGCAAAAGGGAATTGTTCTTCTGACATATCACAGAGACCACAGTATATAACAGTTGCTTCTCCACTGCAAATTCTGGGACAGCAGAAACCATGCCTGTTTTTTTGTTTTTTTTTTTCACTGCTGGAGCCCCTGGACCAGGACAGTGTCTCCAAAAAGCGTGCTAAATGAGTCGATGAGTGAGTAAAGGGAAAACTGAAGTCCCATGTGTCTTTCCAGACAGCTTTAGGTCCCCTCAATAACATCTTTGCTCAGAGCTCCAATCATCGATCCTTCTGGAAATCACTACATCACTCGGTTGAATCACCTCGTTGCTCCTCATTCTATACATTATTTTTTATTGCTGTCTTTTTGGTTGCTGTGTTTTTCAATTGGGGGAGATGTGCGTCCTTAACCCTCAAGGACACATATACTTTATGTATAGGTCCTATTTCCTCAAGCACGTGTTACAAGGTACATGGAAAATCAGCACGAAACATGTTTTGAATTCAATGACGAACTCTTTCAAATGGCCTTCTATGTTGGGACATTTCCAAACCTTTTCTCTACTGAATGCATTCTTGTGTTAACGGAACCCAAAGCAAACAGGGAATGCAGCGGCCATTGAGTTGGGTGTCTAAGCGCTGCGGCTTCGATGCTGGCAAAGTCACCTCAACTCTGGTCCCTTCTTACCTGCTTTGGAAACGGGACCATGCACAAGAGCCACAACCACCATGACCATCGACTGGTCTCAAAGAGCAGACTGTGGAACCACATGGCATCATGTACATGGGAGAATTTTGCAAACTGGAAAACGGATATTAACTCTTCTACTTACCCGCAGCAACTACGGACCTGATATTGCAATGCCTGCGAGGGAGACCTCCCGCACGTGGCTGTTTCTGAGACCAGAGACGAGGCAGAAGATTGAGGCGAGGTGGCGAGCAAAAGAATGCCAAGCCCACAGCCTGCCAGGCATGCCCCAGTCATAAATGCCAGGCCAGGCTCAACACTTGTCCGTGCCCAGATTACCAGGCGCCTGTCACCCACACCCTTTGGCGTGGCTGCAAGCATCTTTCAACCTGGGAGGAAGCTTACCCGATACAAGCTGCTGTCCAGGCAACCCCACGGGAACCATGCCCAAGTTATTCATGGCGGTGGCCCAGGCGGTGGGGTCTGTCACAGACATGCTGAGCTGGGTTGTGTCTATCGCTAAACTTCCCAAACCGTCGGCAGCTGCAGAGGGGGAAGGAAAAAAAACAAACTGACTTAGAACTCACCGGCCATGGGTGTGGGTTGGAAAGAAATCATGATTCTAGAGAAGGGAGGCTTCATTGAAGCACATTCCCAAACCACCCAAAACCATGGCATCTGTAGCAATGTTTTCTCTAGTCATAAACATAAGAGTTTCTGCATACATTCTGGGAGGAAACTTAATGACATGCAGCTTGCGTTATACACAGCTTGCCTTTGAGGAAGGACCCCTGGAAACAACTGAAGAATCACTTCCTTCTCCCAGGGAAACATCAGTTAAGTTCCCAGATTGAGAGGCAGAGCCAGAGGGCGCCCTGGGTAAGACAAGTCAATTGGCTTAGTCGACTAAGAATAAACTCATCTGTTCCTGCGTGTAATTCTGAAGCAGGCACACCCTCTAACCATCTAATCGAATCGCTAAAATGGCTTGTCAAGCAGTCACATTGGTCCTAAATGAATTTATGAAGGGTAATCTTGTAGCACTTCCATCCTTTACAGACTCTGTACATCCTTACATTAGGAAATGCAGGTATCAGCCTCGAGGGCCTCCTCAAACATGTCTTATAAGCACAGACTTTGGCCAAAACAAATAAATTAATACCGAACACAGCACAGAGCTTAAAAAAAAAAAAAAAAGTCAGCCAAGGAAGTCAAATTTGACTTAATGCTCTTTGACGTTTGCCAGTTTCACAGCTGGGCTTCTTTGGGGGAGCCCACGCTCCCGGTTCAGTGTGTGTTTTCATGGCTGGGGAGCTTTCCACTAAGACGCACAAGGCCTTGTTTGTGTTCTGTACTGGCCACCACCGTTTACCTGCGGCCATCATCTGAGGAAGCTTCGGGGGACACGGGGTGATGCTTTCAACGGCACCTGCATCGACTATGGAATTACGAGCATCCTGAGGGGCGGAAGCGCTTGGATGGCCGAGGGCAGGGTCCCCACGGAGATCATCGGATTCTGCAAGAGGGGAAGAGGCGGGTGAGAGAACATAATCATGAACCGGGGGAACCTCCAAGGGAAACACCGTGTCAATTCAAAACAAACAAACACCAACAATGAACAAACAGAATCAACTTTCAGTCGCAGGCACACAAGTGAAGCTGCTTCCTCCCTGGATCTCTGCGGCTGCCTCCTGGCTTGGTTTCAGAGCCTGGGAGATGCCAGGGTCAACTGCCAACCACCCAGAACACGGCTGGCTGAAAAAACAGCCCCGTGTGTGGAGTGGCGGGTGCCTTGCCTGCTGCTGCAGAGGCTTCACAAAGGGGGCTTATCAGACCCCCGCACAGCCTCTTCCACACAAGGCACTTCCATGAAGAGGGCAGGCTCTGGGCTAAGTATGATTTTTTTTTAAGTTCAAAAATTAATTGATGTTGTTATGTTTAAAGGCAGTCATCTGTGAAATGTAGCTAGAGATGGAGAAAACGTGGGGAAGCGGGAGGGAAAAAAAGCAAGAGAGTTTCCAGTGAGACTCTAGTCTTCACGAAAGGCAAAAGGAGAGCATGGTGTGTGCGCTCGTGCTGCCCATCAAAGCAGGTGGAGCAGCCCAGGAAGAGTATTTGCTTTTTTAGTTCTGGGACAAGATCAATTTCACTGGTGATTTGTTTGCTCTCAACTCTCCCCAGAATTGTACCGCTTACATGGAAATGCGTTTTTAGACGACTTTTCAAAGCACCTTTCTAACAAAGACCAATCACAATCAAAATCACTGAGTGTTGCCCCTCTATATAGGGCCCCTCTATATTGCGCTGTATTTATCAAAGGCCATGCTTTCTCTCCATCCTTAAAATGTAAACACAGAGCATTCCGACGTACATATTTTAAATGCACTTTCACCAGTTCAAGCCTGGAAGACAAAACACATCACTTGGATGGGTGATCGGAGACATGGGGATGTTAAGGAGATTTGATAAAACAACTGAATTTATTTATTTATTTATTTCGTCTTTTTGCCGTTTCTTGGGCCGCTCTCACGGTATATGGAGGTTCCCAGGCTAGGAGTCCAATCGGAGTTGTAGCCACCGGCCCACACCACAGCCACAGCAACATAGGATCTGAGCCGAGTCTGCAACCTACACCACAGCTCACGGCGACGCCGGATCCTTAACCCACTGATCGAGGCCAGGGATCGAACCCGCCACCTCATAGTTCCTAGGTGGATGCATTAATGACTGCACCACAATGGGAACTCCAGAACAACTGCATTTAAATGTCTGTTTTTACTAGGTACAAATTTATAAATTTTCCTAAACCACGTTTCTGTTAATAGACATCTCAGAATGAGTGGTATGGTCTGTTTGTCAGTGCCTCTGGTTAAAGTTGGGCCCTTTAACGGTGTGCTCTTTTATTTCTTTGATTCTTGGGTGCAAGAATCAGTGATCTCTTTGAACACTGTACTCTCAAAAAAAAAAAAAGCATACTGCCAGACGATTATAGGTTTTTAATCCAAATTCAAATGGAAGATCAGGTTTCAGTATCTCAGGGATGGGTTGATATTGCGCAAATTATTTCCATGGTCCCCACAAACCTCTAGCCCTCAGCCGGACGGACATGCGAGATGATGGAGAATTGTTTCCAAGATGAAACATCATGAAGCAGTGACTGCTTCCAACTTTGGCAGCAAATTGTACACAGGACACAAGTTTTATACCTGGTGATCAGACGACTACCCATATGAATTCAGAACTCGTTTATATAGTATAGGCATCAATTATAATCATAGTATTATAATTATATTATTATATTATCTTAGCCAATGGAGGCCAGCAGAGAGTCTCACCCAATAACACCAATACAGAGCCAAACAAAACACCTGCCCTTTAGCTCTCCAAACACCAGCAGCATTTATTTTGTTCATTTGTTTGCCTTTTTCTTTTTAGGGCCATATCTGTGGCATATGGAAGTTCCCAGGCTAGGGGTCGAATGAGAGCTACAGCTGCCAGCCTGTGTCACAGCCGGAGCAACACAGGATCCGAGCTGCATCTGTACCCTGCTCCGCAGCGTGCAGCAATGCCAGACCCACTGAGTGAACCCCCATCCTCCATATCAGATCCTTAGCCTGCTGAGCCACAGCAGGAACTCCCAAGCAACATTTTTAATGATGAAACCTCCGAGCATTTTCCACTCCCCACCTCCAGCCATTTCAGAACAGCAAAGCAGAGCCAGGCTAGAATGTGTTTATTCTTTGGCTCAAATGTCCAGCAGTGGAGGCATTTCAGATCATCACAAGGTCACTATTTGTCTTACTTACGTCCCCAGTGAGGTTTAGTTGGCTGGCTTTTTCTTTCTAGCTCAAGTTCTCTTCAAATGGGTATAAATCACCACTTTTTTTTTTTTTTCTGTCCAATGAGTCTACAGTTCTGGAAAAGTGCATCATAGACTATCCCTTTATGTTGTAGGCGTTCGGTCTGGTGCCTGACCAGCTCTGTTTCACTTTGCCTTTTTTGCTACAGGGTTTTAGGGGTGGTGTCAGCTCTGCTCAGCTTTATGACTGTCCGGTCCAGTGTTCACTGCCAGTTTAGTGACTGCAGGCTTACACAGGGGCATCGAGTGTCATGAAGGCCCAAAGCTTCTACCCATGCTTTTCAGCCCCATCTTCACAAACTGATACCCTTTCATTAAGGACAGCAACCAACAACTACTCTTTCATCCCCCCCAAAAAAAGAGTATCGCTTCCTTGGCAAGCTGTGGCTTGTAAACCTTAATTTATCCTCCAATGAGACAGTGATATTCAATGTACCGTATCTCTCCGGTCCCCAGTCCAACGGAATGACATATGACGTCATGCAGCTGCCATGTATCAAGGATGGAGACTCTAAAGGAAGTTCTGTCATGTCTTAGGCATTTCCAATAGTCTCAAGGATGCCTTGCAATTCTTTAAAACATTTTAGGAGTTGCCGAAATGGCTCAGTGGTTAGCGAACCCAACTAGCATCCATGAAGACATGGGTTTGATCCCTGGCCTCGCTCAGTGGGTTAAGGATCCAGTGTTGCAATGAGCTGTGGTATAGGTTGCACACGTGGCTTGGATCTGGCATTGCTGTGGCGTAGGCTGGTAGTTGCAGTTCTGATTTGACCCCTAGCCTGGGAACCTGCATATGCCATGGGTGCGACCCTAAAAAGCAAAAAGACCAAAAAAAAAAAAAAAAAAAAAACAAGACAACATTTTAAATTTATTATTCACTCAGCGTGGGAGAAAGGTGATATTTTCAATTAATCCCTAGCCAGTAATTTATGAATAGTTGCAAGAGTGATTTTTATGCTCTACAAACACCCCTTGTTCCTATTGAGTCCCTGCCTCTTTAAATGATTCAAGGCTCTGATGCCTAATTTATCATTGAAATCAATTTCTCTGCACTAGTTATCTTATTTCTAAACTATAGAAAAGATTAATATTCTTAATGATGTTTATTTACACACAGAGATGTGGGGAGTTAAAAATGATAGCTAGTAAAAGCACTTGGAGTATAGTAGGTGCTAATTATTATTATTTTCTTTGGAAGTGTAGTGTTTCCATTAAGGTACCCTGGGATCTTTGTGTTCTGCTGAATAATTATGTAATTAATTTTAAAACAGTGAGTAACACTTGATATTTCTAAAAGTAAGTATCGCCTTAGTTTTCTGTGTCAACCTAAATTGTACCAGAATATGGCTTCATTTTCCACAACTCCTTTAGAAAGTAATATAATGTCATTTGAAATACAAATTTTTCAGGGAGTTCCCGTGGTGGCTCAGTGGTTAATGAATCTAACTAGGAACCATGGGGTTGAGGGTTCGATCCCTGGCCTTGCTCAGTGGGTTAAGGATCCGGCATTGCCATGAGCTGTGGTGTCGGTCGCAGACATGGATCAGAAGCTGCATTGCTGTGGCTGTGGTGTAGGTCGGCTGCTATAACTCCGATTAGATCCCTAGCCTGGGAACCTCCTTGTGCCGTGGGTATGGCCCTAAAAAGACAAGAGACAAAAAAATAAATAAATAAAAATAAAATAAAATTTTTTTTTCTGTAGGTTTATTTCCTACCTATGCAACTACAAAAAGCTTTCAAGAAACTCATGACTAATTATGAAACTGACAGCTTCTATTTATAGCTTTTAGTGAGGTTCCATCATCCCCGAACTATCAGATGTACAAAATGCCAAGGATAACAGCACAGTTTTGTCCAGGGTTCAACTGAAATCTAACTTGTTCTTTGTTGAGGTACCTTCAAGTACAAAATCTCAAACCCAGTTTCCTAACTGTTCAACAAGATACATTTATGCTCAGGATTTCATTAAACTATATCATGGGGTAGATTCTGAAACTCATTAAGCCTAAGAAGATACTATTTGGCTTTAAAAAAATGACACAGGCTTCTCCTGCTCTTAATTACACAACTCTTTCTACCTGCCCAATTTTTTTTTTTTTTTTTTTTTTTTTGGTCTTTTAAGGCTGCACCTGAGGCATATGGAGGTTACCAGGCTAGGGGTGGAATCACCTATACCACAGACACAGCAACACCAGATCCGAGCCACTACACCACCGAGTCTGTGACCTACACCACAGCTCATGGCAACACTGGATCCTTAACCCACTGAGTGAGGCCAGGGAGCAAACCTGCATTCTCATGGATCCTAGTCAGATTCATTTCTACTGAGCCATGATGGGAACTCCGTTTCTTTCTTTGCCTTTTTTTTTTTTTTTTTACTACCTGTCCAACTTTTGCAGGTTCTAAGGATGCACGCACGCACGAGTGTGCCTGCACACACACCCACACAGTAGGTAATACAATCCTCTGTAACTGTCCACAAAGCACAGATTCCTATGAAAAGGTGGTGGAGATGAGTTAAGAATTGAAATTTTTTCTTCTTTTATTTTAAAAGAATGATTTTGTTTGACCTAAGTCCTTAAGTTCAAGCCTACTTCAACAGAAGAATAAGTATCATGAGAAAATCAGATTTATTAATGTCCTGTTGAGAGCTGATTCCAAAGGAAGCTTATATATCACATGAAACTTCCTTATTCTACAGGAATTATTCACCAGCATTACCATGGTTTATAGTTACAGTAAAAAGCATAATACATTCCCATCAAAGTTCTACTTTCTGCTTTGATCACTAAGAAAACACCCCACTCTGACCTCCGTGTAATCAGCAGGATACTCTGAATGTTATGGAAATGCCCGTAGTTAAAAACAGTACAGAATATTGCTAAATAGAGGCTGCTTATATTTTAACTCCATGATACTGAAGCAACTGTCTGTGAATAAGGGCAGCATCTCCGTTTCCTACATGGTAAACCAAGTAATTCAGACTAATTCTCTCACTCAGGAACAACCAGAAAGGCCTAATGTCTTGCGTCCATGTAACACAATTCTTACATTTACCTGTTCAGATCCAAAAGTGCCACACAGAGATGCTTTAATTACTTCAGAGGATTACTAAACAGGCTTCTAAGGAGAATGGGTCCTCTCACGTACTGAGGCTTCTCTTCGACTGACCTAGGAGAGGGGTGGACTCTGCAAGTTTCGAGGCAGAGTGGAATTGCTCTGCAACACGTGGTACAAAAGGACACCAAGGCTAAGTAGGTGCTTTAAAGGAAAAGAAAGAAGGGATTTTTTTTTTTTTTTTTTTTTTGGTGGCCACTGGTGGGAAACAGGGACTTCAGAGAAATGACTAAAGCAGACTCTCAAGGGGTTCATTGGGAAATATACAATGTAATTCTTTGTCCTGCCCCCTCTGCAGACATGTTGGTAAAGTCTACAATCATGCTTCTTAATTCTTCGTTGGAAGTAATTTTTTGATGATGGTTTTCTTGAAAAGAGAGCTTGAAGAGGATAACAAGGAAGCAGCTGATAACAGAGATTACCTAAGATATTACATGATAAAGCATGATAAAGTTTTCAGGTCTGTTAAATATACAGGATGTTGGTTGCTAATGATCAGTGTCTCCCGATTAATGGGAAATAAAAGGATTAAGATTTTGAAGAAGAGATTTACGTTAGATTAGAGTCGATGAGAAATTAGACTTTGTGGGGGGACGTCTGAGGAGAGAATTGTGAAGTAGGGATATTATGGCAAATAAAGGTGAAAAGATCCTTCTTGGTACTGGAGATTTCTCTTTTCACATCTTGAAAATGATATGGGCAGAGGAGGGAACTGGGCCAAGACCAATTCGGGCAGGGCTGAACCCTGCAGTGCCTTCTATCAAAGCTGTGAAATCGAAAGGTCTTCTTTAATATCTGAGCTATTTCTCATATAATTCGAAAATCACTGAACTCTTTTCAAAAGGTCACGATGTGACAGGTGTCGCAGCACAGTGTACCTGAAGAGAGATGCCATTCCTGTTCTAAGTCATTTTTAGTTTGTCCTTTAAGGCAAAAAGACAAAGCAGCTCTGTATTCCTTCCTCTGTATTCCCAGAGCACACCGAACCTTTTTCTACACAAGCACCTGTAACTTCACATTCTAATTAGCTGTTTATATCCATGTCCCCAGGAAATAATACGCTTAGAGTGATGATGGGAACTAGCCATTTCTATATCTCCTGCAGTGAGAAGAAGCCATACCTAGATTGTGGGGGATGCTCAGTATAATTTATAAATTATAATGTATTTATAAATTACAAAACATATTAAAACTTATGATACAAATATTTATACTTATAAAATATATTTACATGTAAATACATTTTATTCACACATATATGCACATATAAAATTATATACACAGATACATGTATATAGACACACATAGATATTTTTCAAATGAATTCAGGCATAGAAGGAAGGAAAGAAAAGAAAATTGCAAATATAAAAGGGAAAGAACCGTGGAATAAAGGAACAAGGGGACAAAATTTGTTCCAGGGTCCAATCTCAAAGGTTGGAGGGCTGAAAGCTAAAGAGCACAAAAGAGGAAATTGCTGCCGGAAACTGGAACACAGATGAACTTACAATATCAAAGAAAGACACATTTTTAAAATGTTAGATCCTTCCAGATACGTTCTTGGTGCCCTTAACAAGTCAGTCTCCGTGATGAAGATCCTACGCCTCCCTGGTAACCAATGCAGGGTCCTCAGCAGGTTCCAGTGATGTTTCTCCTTTTGTGAAACTTCTCCCAGCTGCTCTTTGGAGGAGCCGGAATCTATAAATAACAGCGTCTCTAGATCCATTAAGCAGTGCATCAGTGGAACAAAGGCATATACAGACGGGGCGAAAGAAGTGAAATCAGGGGAAGAAAGGAAAAGTTTCCATTTGGTGTGCAGCTTACGAGGGAAAAAGCAGGTCTGGCCATTTCTCAAACACAAAATGCCATTAAGGGTCTGTGATTGCATCCCCCATTTGTCTACTTTAGTAGCCGATTTTAAACTGCAAATCGTGGTCCTTCCATCTTCGGGAGGGAATGGTTCCTGAGGGGATGATAAGGTTTTAGCCTATGACATATCTGTGTTTGAAGAACCCAATGCTGTGGCGGCGGCGGGGGGCACGAGGGGGGCGCAAGAGAGCGAGAGCGGGAATGCATATGAATATATGAGAGAGAAACAGGTCTCCCCCTGAAATCATGCAATCAAACAAAATAACCAAATATGCCAAAGAGACAACTCCACCTGCATGGGCAGGATAGCAGCTAAAACCAATTATCTTCTGACACAAAGAAAAATACTGTTTGGCATTATACATATATAAGTATAGAGCAATGACAGAGGTATGATTATTTCATTTTTCATGAGATTTTGCTTTTAAAAAAATTAGTATTTCTAAACTGAACAAAATAATAAAAGAGAAAGCTTGAGACCATAGGGATAAAGTACTTCTTTCCATTAAAAACAGGAAAGAAAATAGGAGTAGATGCTACAAGGCTAACACATACTTTTGAAGACTCAGTAGGGACATGTTTTAGAAAAACAGGACTTTCCAACTTCCACAGACTGGTTCAGATTTACTAAGGGCTGAAGACTGTTTATGAAACATGGAATGGGTCAGCTAATTTCTCTCATTAGTGGATATCTATCAATCAGGACAAATACACCCAAGTTCATAGAACATATCAAGGTTTGAACCCTGAGAGGTCATCACTTTTAACTTCTCCCAGATACAGAAGGTCCCCTCAATGTTTTGGACAGGCAATTGTTTCAAAACAGCCTTAACAGTTCATAAATCCCCCCTTCAGCAGAGCCCTTATTTGGAAAACAAGGGTTCTGAGCACCTGCCTTCATTCCTACTTCTAAAGCGCTGTGTGGCCTTGGGAAAGTGACTTTTTTTAGTCCCTCAGTAGGGCTACTGAGGCATAACTGCCAAATAAGTTAAGTTACAGACAAGTTTATAATGAAAGTAAATGAGAACATATCAGAGAATTTTTTTTTTCTTTTTAGGGCCGCACCAGTAGCATACAGAAGTTCCCAAGCTGGGGGCTGAACTGGAGCTGCAGCTGCCGGTTTGTACCACAGCCACAACAATGCTGGATCCTGAACCCACTGAGCCAGGCCGGGGGTCAAATTGGCATCCACAGGGATACTCGTTGGATTCGTTTCCATGGCACCACAATAGGAACTCCCTATCAGAGAATTCTTACTTCCCCTCAACCGAAAAGTCCCTCCCCACCCGCTGCCCCCATTGGTACCCTCTCTGTTCTCTTCATTTCCCATTCAAAACATTCTAAAGAACAGACAACACAGGTGTTCCTGCCATGGCGCCGTGGTTAATGAGTCTGACTAGGAACCATGAGGTTGCAGGTTCAATCCCTGGCCTTGCTCAGTGGGTTGAGGATCTGGCGTTGCCGTGAGCTGTGGTGTAGGTCGAAGATGCGGCTCGGATCCCGTGTTGCTGTGGCTGTGGTGTAGGCCGGAGGCTACAGCTCTGATTAGACCCCTAGCCTGGGAACCGCCATATGCCGTGGGAAGTGGCCCTAGAAAAGGCAAAAAGACAAACAAACAAACAAAAACAAACAAACAAACCAAAAAACCAGACAACACAGAGGTTCTCTCATGGAGCAGCAGGTTAAGGATGTGGCATTGTCAATGCAGCAACTTGGGTCACTGCTGAGACACAGCTTCCATCCCTGGCCTGGGAACTTCCACATGCCATGGACCCAGACAAAAAAAACAAAACAAAACAATAAACAAACAAACAAACAAAAAAACCCCACAAAAAAACAGGACAATATAAACAGAATGCTGAGACAGCACAAAAGCTTCACTTGAAATGGCAAAACTAGGGGCTGCCGATAAAGAGCAACAGAGAGAAGAGTCCTTTGGAGAAAAGGTAACACTCTGACATAGACTTCAGGTGGATTTCTGGCTTCAGAGACACAGCCATCAAGAGAGGCAACTTCGAGAAAACACAGACGTCCCCACAAATCAAAGAATTTTTTTTTTTAATATATGCATCGTTTAGAAAGGCCTATTGATTGGTTACATACGGATCTTTTTGGCCACATTTACGCACAGAAAGGGATTTCTGTAAACATTATTATCCTCCTATGGAAGGGAAGGCACACTACATTTAGTCCTATAATTTGTGCTGTTTGGTACTTGGGTTTTTCATGACACACTCATTTTACTCCTTGACCCAAACCATGGAAAACATATTAAGCTACAAAGTGGAACGCTTTAATTGTAGTGGGTGAATAAGTGACCCTTAAATGGCTGCAAACTTGGGTAAATGAGTTATCTGTTTTCCAAAACGCCCTGATGAGAGCTCCTTAATCTACAGAAATCCACCTGCAATAAACGCCGGATCAGACCGTGACCAGCCCGAGCCGGGTGCTCATCCTGTTTAATATTCCTTCTCGGAGGGTCACCGAGAACATGTTAGTTACTCTTTAAACTCAAGGGCTCTTAATGACGCCATTGCAACATGATGAATAAAGCATGAGCCCCGCGGCGGGGACCACCCCGGGACTTTCAGAAGGGGCAGCACACCTCACTTCTAGTGCATACCCTGGGGCAGATACCTTGTTTCCTCATCTCTCAAGAAGCTCCCACAGCCTCTGCCGATGCTCTGTAACTATTGGGCAGGAGAACGGGGGCCCTGGGTTCCCTGGGATGGTCCTTTCCACTCTCCGGGGAGTCACAGATCGTGACAGAGGGTTGGCGCTGGTGGAGGGCTCCTGAGACAGGGGTGCTCAGTGCAAATGCCTGAGTGCCAAGAGAGCCAAGTGGAAAGGTCTAGGCTGGCAGGGAGCATCCTGAGGAAATGGGTCAAACCACTGCTGCTATTGGTTGGGTTTGGCAAGAGGCAAAAAAGAGAGGGTGGGATACATGCTGATGGGAAGGTCCTGACATTGAAACCAAGGCTGAAGGTCAGTGTGAAAGGTTGCTGCCGCAGTTCCTGCTGTGGTGCAACGGGATTGGTGGTGTCTCTGGAGCACTGGATGCAGGTTCGATCCCCAGCCTGGCACACCGGGTTAAAGGATCTCACAATGCTGCAGCTGCGGCACAGGCCACAGCGACAGCTCGGGTCTGATTTCTGGCCCAGGAACTCCACATACAAAGAAAAAAAAGGTGCTGCTATGACTGTAACTTGGTTTCCCTTCCCCCCTCCCTCCCTGTCATTCAGACTCCCTGTCAGTGTCAGAAGAAGATGTCATTTGCCTCTTTTTATTTTATTTCTGTCTTTTGTCATTTTCAGGCCACAGCTGCAGCATAAGGAGGTTCCCAGGCTAGGGGTCTAATCAGAGCTGTTGCTGCCGGCCTACACCACGGCCACAGCCATGCGGGATTCAAGCCGCGTCTGCGACCTACACCACAGCTCACAGCAACACCAGATCCTGAACCCACTGATCGAGGCCAGGGATCGAACCTGCAACCTCCTGGTTCCTAGTCAATTCATTTCTGCTGTGCCATGATGGGAACTCATTATCTGCCTCTTAAGCATGTCATATAGAAATCCTTCCTTCCCTCCAAGGAGATGGGCCTCGGAGGACTAAGCTCCTCAAACGGAATCTCTTCCTCTGCTTCTCTCTTCCAGATTAATTTAAGCACTCATTCGGCCCAGAGAAAGGAACCTATTTTTCTTTTCTTTCCTTTTTTTTTTTTTTTTTTTTTTGCTCATTTTAGGGCTGCACCCACAGTATATGGGGGTTCCCTAGACTGTAGGCATATGGGGGCCTCCCTATGCCTACACCACAGCCACAGAAACACCAGATCTGAGCTGCGTCTGCGACCTACACCACAGCTCAGGCCATGCCAGATCCTTAACCCACAGAGCGGTGCCCTATCCTCATGGCTACTAGTTGGGTTCCTTCCTGCTGAGTCATGACGGAAACTCCAAGGAGCTTATTTTTCTAACTATGGCTCTGTTACTGATGAGGCTCTAAAGGGGCCGAGGTCCATGACAATGTCGAACTGAGGCTGTTTTGCATGAACCCACAAGCAACGTGCAGGATCAAAGGCAGAGAGTTATTTCATGAAGGGCCTATGCATTTTGTATCAGGACAACTTCTCTAATGAGAAGATTTAATATTCACACAGACGTCATTACTGTTCAAAATCATTTGTAAGTGGGATTTTCTCATGGTGCAAAAAAATCCCTGAGCCTGCACGGTTATGGAGAAATTGGAGCTGGTTTGAAATGAAAGGAGTAACTTGTAGACAAATCATTTCAAACGCTAGATTATTAAAAACCCTGTCCCGCAGTCCTATAGACAAAATTACATTCAATGTCACAGGCAAGCGGGCGTTTGGTATGTTTGATGTGATATGGGGGCGAGGGCTCCAGAAGAAAGCACGGGTGGTGCCTGGTGCCTACCAAGTTTTACATGGCTGTTTTAAGGGCCCCATCCAGCCTCTTCCTGCCTGTTGCATGTGAGATCAACAAAGCTCCGTCCCGCCTCAAATTCGCCATATCAAATGCTACTCACAATCATTTATTCACAGATTACTCACATATTAATGGGGGGGGTGGGTTGTGGGGAGCAAGCCAAACCTGACCCTAAAGAACACAGATATGAGAGGAAACCATCTGGCTCCTAGTGCTGAATGTAATTTCATGTTAGCTCAGAGTAATCATATTTATTTATGGTTTTATTATTTATAAAAAAAGAAATTATGCCGAATGTGCTTTGTGGGAATTACAGTAGATTGTTATTGCGACCATGGTTTATGATTTTCACAGCTTGATGGCTTACACCCAAGCTAAGTAAATATTTTAAAGGAATTCCCACAAACATGATCACATTTCTCCCTTTCTAGTCTTAATGGAAAAGCCTGTCCGCTAAGAATTCTGATATTTGTGTGCATTCCTAAATTTTATGGTGTATTATGAGATAATGTTTATCATAAAATGATGACTAAGAAAATAACCAGCAACTAGAGCTGGTTAGGCAGTGCAGGGCACGGAGGGATGGTTTTTGAGAACTGCATGCCTGTCGGTTCCAAATATTCACCGGAGCCTCGGCCCATTAACGCAATGAGGATAATGATTTTATTACTTGCACAATGAAGCTGACATGTGTTCAGGTACTTATCCAGTGTATCAACCTGACACAATCTCCACCACACCAAGAGGTGTGTTAATTATTAATAAGCTAAAAGTAAGGGCGCTCTAACCGGGAGACACATCATCAACACGAAACTAAACGGTGCATTATTTCCAGGCTTCCTGCTGCAAAATCGCCTAACACTAAATTCTTCCTTTAACAGGAGACGCCACCTTCATACAAACACATGCCCCCAAGCACTTGCTACCCTGCCTACCTACCAGCTAATTCAAGGGCCCCCCTTTTTTTTCTGAGTGGGGAAATTCACATGGAAATGCAGTGATGCAGTTCTTTTCAATCTGAGAATAAACATCAATATAACATTAGGTAGATGAAAACTAATCATCTTATAAGAACATTTTTATGTCAAATGCATTTTTACTAACACTAATACTTGTAATGAGTTTTTTTTAAAAAAAAACTGTGACATGTATAATGTGAAGGGAGAAATGTCAGTCCCACAGCCCTCCGGCAGATGCATCCAGTGGAAAAACAGCTTCCTATAGAACAGCCTCGCATCTTTGATGTCATGAAAACTCACAACCATCTATGAGGTCGATGTCATTAGCACTTTTTTTTTTCTTTGCAAAGAAGAAAAGCTACCATTCAGAATATTAAAACTGGCTCACTTAACCCATGTCACAGAGCGAAAGACAGGCAGAGCCCAGGGTTCAGTGTGTCTTAGCCCGACTCTCTGTTGTTATAGATTTGGGGACATTTTCTCCAACAAAGAGCCAGACCAGGAGGTCCTTCTTGGTTTGACTGGTTCTGAAGATGGAGGAGTCTGGGGCACAGGGTTAGTTCCATCCCCTACGGATGCCTTCACTCAACATGTCTTTATTAAATGCTTACTGTCACTGTGCTTGAGATCAGGAATACAGTGTTGAGTAAGACACTGACCCCGTCTTCAAGAAGTCCCCAAATTAAGAAGCACTAGCAGATGAACAAATATAAAAAAACAGAAACAGACTCACAGATGCAGAGAACAAACTAGTGGCTGCCAGTGGGGAGCGGGAAGGTGCTTAAGAGGTACAAACTACTGGGTATAAAATAAATAAGATTCAAGGATGTGATGTATATATCACAGGGAATACAGCCAATATTATCTAAGAACTTTATACATTGTACACCTGAAACTAACATATCACCATGTTGTACATCTGAAACTAATAAACTATGGTGAGTCCACTATAGATCAACTGAAAAAAAAAATTAGCAGACTTGAGCTTGTCACAGTGTGGCAAACTAGATTCTATTCAGAGCCTGTCTGTTATAAGAACATAACAACAACAGCTAGATTCTGGATATAACTTCTTATTAATGTATTGCTGGTTTTGTAGGAAGAAAGGAAAGGAAGATTCTTCCCTCCCCAGCCTGATCCCACTCTAAATGCTCCATTGAGAGAGAGAGAGAGAGAGAGAGAAACAAGTAGGCTGAAACCAAGAGTTGCCAGAGAGAGAGAGAGAGAGAGAGAGAGAGAGAGAGAGAGAAGTAGGCTGAAACCAGGAGTTGCCAGAACAGTGAGCAAACATGAAGCCAGAGTTGCTTGGAGGGAAAATGCCCGCAACGGCATTTGTGCCAGGAGATGCACCTGCCATGGTGAGGTAGAGCTGGGGTCTGAGGATCCCGTGGTCACCAGGACCTGGAGGCTCTGCTGTGTTTTTGTACAGCCCTCACCCCAGCCCCCAGTCAGATACCCTGACCCTTCTACAACAGTTCTAAAAGTAGGAGAGCACGACTTTGAGTGAATCAGCAGAGATCACTGCTGGAAAACAACTCGAGACCTACCTACGCTTTATGGAGAAGCATATTTTTCTTAGAGTCAGCATACTCATTGTGCATCAGAGAAAGGGAGACGGGGAACAAAAGCAGACGATGTCTACTGATGGGCCGTCTGAGGGTTTTAACGGGTTAGGTTTTAGCAGAAAGTCTCACAGGTGCCTTAGCCCACACGGGGCTTAACTTGGTCCAAAGGCATATATTGAGGGTAAATCTGTAGTGTGAGCTGAGAGCTTGGTGGAAGGATCATCACCATCAAGACTTGCCCAGATCTGTGATCCCGGAGTAGAAAGCTTCTATTTGTACATGCCAATTCACCAGCATCCCTCCCGACGCTTCTATTATCTAATGAACTATGATAGTGAGAGACAAGGCTGGCAAGACAGAAAGGCTGGTCAGGGCCATCTGAAGGGGATGGCTGGGAGGTAAAATCATCTTACTATTCCTCTTTTCCTCATCCTTTTTGGGGGGCTAGCATCCCTTCCTATTTCTCTTACTGCACAAGCTATCACATTATGCTGGCAGCGGGCTACAGGGCTGGACTGGAGTTCAAGTCTCCTTTCTGCCTTCCACCAGGAAGGAGAGGCCGAGGAAGTAGGAAGTGATACCTTGGGAAAAGCCAGGCGCTGAGTGAACCAGAGATCCAACTTCTAACCTCCCGTCCAAGGGATCGCTGCAGGTGCTGGGAGCACAGGGGTCTGTGCTATTGGGTGATGTACACTTGAAGCCAAGCCCCACTGCCTGCCTACCAGGATCACTGCCACTGTGGCAGATACTTTTTCATTCCCAGGGAAGATAACCGTGAACCCTGAGAGCTGATCTGGGGACGTCCCCCTTTCTGCCTCTCCCAGAAAAACCTGCAGGGCAGTTTGGCAGCACAATTTGCATATCATAAGAGAGTGCCCATCACAAGCCTCCTCCGGGGCCAGTTCCCTGAGCTTTTCCACTTTTAAGCCTTCAATCCCCATCTCACAAGTTATTTGAGGGGCTCACACATAACACCTTTTGGAGGAACACAAAAGAAACGAAGCATTCCTGGCAATGCGGTGAGACGTTTCGATAGGAAAAATCCAGATCCCTCTAGACGGGCTCTCATAAAAGAATTCTTTTTGATTACAAAACAACAGCAAAATGTCCACTCAGGACAATTTCATGAGCACATCTTCACACCAACTACACACCCTTGAAAAGTATATATTCTGGTCTCTGGTTTTTTCTACCAGTATTATAGCTTGATTCACTGTTAGTTGACATGCCACCAGAATAATAAGCTAGCTGATTTGAGGCTGTGCCTGGCAGGGTTTGGCCGTAGCAATACCGTTTTGGTCTGTAACGCCTGTGGTCCAGGAGATCAAACGCAGGCAAGGCTTCTAGTGCCACCTCGATGACTTAATCCATCAAAGTAAATTCAGAACAATGGCCAAGAGGGGCAGGGATCTTTTGGATGTGTTATCTGCCGTTGGATCACACCCTTGGGAACCGAGGAGATGAGCAGGGCATTTTAGGAAAGGCCGCAAATTAAAGAGAAGATGTGAGTTAATACTGAAATGTGATGCAGAATAAAATAGAGCTTATCGTCCGATCCTTCCAATCAGAGTTGTATTGAGCTCAAATTGCTTCTGCATGTGCTAGCTCCTTGCTGAGTTCAATTGTGAAAATAAGTTTATTATAGGAGGAGAAAAGGTGATTTCTGAAATATATTAAATGTAATACAGTGGTTACAATGGTTAAAATGTTCTACATGAGATCCAGAAAAGTGTGTTTCCTCCGTGATCGTAGTTTTGTTATATGAGGTTACACAGCTCTGTATTCTCCACTAGTTCTCTTGTCTGTGCATATTCTTGTCCTAAATCAATGAACGTACATTAAGGACAAGCAATAGGGGCTCCCCGCGGAGATGAACCAAAATACTGATGTACGGAGCACTGCCTGTCTTGTCCACTGTAGCAAACGGCATGATGATATCTGTAAGGGGTAGGGGATGGGTCTTGCTAAGGTGCGTGGCGAGGCATTAGAACCAGTACCGAGACTCGGCGAAGCTAGTACCCTACTGTTCAGCTTCCTCCCTTGACCAAAACCAGAACAACCAAACAACTGACCAGCTATTTGTTCATGTCGCATCTAAAGTCTGCTGTGAGGAAGAGCTTCATAGCAGTAATAAGGTGTTGAGGGTCACAGAAAGACTTGGTTCCTGTCCATTTACCTGCATTTTACTGCAACTCAATCAGGAACCTGCAGCACATTGGGTTAGGAGGTCTTTGTAGTTACATGCATCATTTCTTTTCTTCTCTCCCCTCCGAAGCCCCCTGCCTTTAATTTTTTTTTGGACTCCCCACCACAGCATATGGAATTCCCAAGCCAGGAATTAGATCTGAGCCGTGGTGGCCACCGATACCACACCTGCAGTCAGATGTTCAATCTACTGTGCAGGGCCAGGGATCGAACCTGTGTCCTGGTGCTGCAGAGTCACCACGGATCCGGATGCACCAAAGTGGGAACTCTCCCCTCTGCTCTTCAGAGACCACCTTTCTAGATGGGGGGTGGGGAAGTGGGGGGCTTCACGGTGGGGGGGGTGCTTTACGGTGGGTGGGGGGGGGAAGCTTTAAAATTCTCATCAGAACTGGCAGTGGGAAAAGAGCTGGGGAAAAAATGGAGACTCGAGCAGTTATGTGACACGTTTATAAACCCTATGAATTTTTAACAAAGGAACAATATCCACAATTAGATTAGAAATGAGGTTTCCTTTGTGGGAGCTCTTACGGTAAGTGGCGTGTGAGTGGATTTTACTTTACATTCCGTAAACGATACCAAGAACAAAACACATGACAATTTAATAGAAAAGCAAAGCAAACTGTTGATTGTTCCCAGATATTTTTCCTTCTTCTAGATTTTCAGAAATGTGGCAGTTTTTGAATTGTATTTCATTTATTTAAATGCCACATATTTGCCAAGGAACGCAATGGTACAGAAAGGCATTTTCTAACACTTCTGACCTAAAGCTGTCCTTTTATATCATATGGAGATGGTTTTGTTTGTTTTCAACTGTGAAAAAATTTCCCAATGTAGAACTTTGGAGAGAAAGATATTAAGCTTTCTCATTTGCAAACAAAGCTTCATAAACAGATATCAAAAAACTGAATCATGTAGAAGATAAGAAAATAGAGTGAGGCTATAGTTTCATGTTTACGTATATATTTATCTATTTGTTTATGTTTTTAGGGCCACACACGTGGCATATGGAAGTTCCCAGGCTAGGAGTCGAATTGGAGCTGCAGCTTCCAGCCTATGCCACAACTACAGCAATGCAGGATGCTTAACCCACTGAGTGAGGCCAGGGATTGAACCTACAACCTCATGGATACTAGTCGGGGCTCGTTGTCACTGAGGCATGATGGGAACTCCGATGGTGATTTAATTTGCATTTTGAGGCCCAAGCTTAACTCTTGTTTTCACATGGCTTGAGTTCCATCATCCCAGAAGCACACAGGCTGTCACTCTTGGATGCCCTGTAAGGTCCTTCCAACTCTGCCTTCCGGTCACCTCTGCCACCTCATCTCCTACAGCCCCCCTTCTCCCAGAGTCCCCAGGACACAGGCTGCTGACTGTTTCCTAAGCCTGCCAAGCAGGACCCTCTCTTGGTTCCTCGGCACCTGTGGTTCCTCCGGACACTCGGACAACCACCCAGTTCTTGTCCCTTAGTCCCTCCTCTGCTGAAATATCACCCTCTGCAGAGAGGCTGTCCCTGACCTGCCAGAAAGAGCAACTTCCGTTCCCCCTCTGTCCTTCTACCAGCTGCATTTTTCTCCACAGCATTTCTCAGTATCTGAGGTTACATTGCATAACTGTTTCTTTGATAAGTTGTTTTTTTCAATTTTTTTGCTTGTTTTTTCCCGATCACCAACCAAAACAGTGTCTGATACATAAGACGGTGAGCTCTGAAAGGAAGGAGGCCACGTTTCTGCAACTGAGCACTCAGTGAGTTTTTTGCAACACAGGAGAATACAGCTGTTCTCTTTTCATTCCAAGAAAATGTAGTCCCATCCCCCAACACAAATGCACTGAATTAATGCTCCCAGTGCATTTGTCGGTGTGTGTCTATATATAGATACATCCATATAGACACATATACACAATACTGCATTCATTGTGTTTTATAAATTTTTTTTGTATTTCCTGATGCTTTAACCTCTGGGATCTTCCTGATGGGGGGGGAGGGGGAGGACAACAGTCCTTCCCAGGGTGAGTCAATTCCTAAAGAAAGCAAACAATGGGAGCCCACTCTTCAAAGGCAAATCAGGCAATCCAGAGGTCAAACCCCCAATCATTTCCTTTGTGGGGCTCAGGCTCCAAGCCATTATCCCCCTGCCCTAATCACCCCAGAGCCTGCTATCAGAGAGCTAAAGACAGACCTGTGCCTCAATGAAATAATTCAAACTAGCCAACCCTAAACCAGCTTCCACAGCTTCTCCTGTTCTTTCTCGGAATCTATAATGAAGAAGCTTCTTGCCCACTTTTTCCCTTGTTCCTCCTGCATCCTGATCAACCCCGGTGCCTCCCCGTGTGCCCCTCCACCTCCCCAGGTGGTGGGCTCTCTCTCCTTAGGGACTGTAACATATGATCTCTGCAGTAGTGATTGTGTCCTGATCTCCTGGATAATACTAAAATCTGCATTTCTTTTTCTTTTTATAGCCACACCTGCGGCACATGGAAGTTCCCAGACTAGGGATCAAACCACAGCCACAAGCCACACTGGATCTGAGTCGCATCTTTGACCTATGTCACAGCTCAAGGCAACGCTGGATCCTTAGCCCACCGAGCAAGGCCAGGGACTGAACTTGCATCCTCATGGATACTAGTCTGATTCTTAACCTGCTGAGCCACAACAGGAACTCTCTAAAAACCTACATTTTAAAATGCACACATACAGATTTGCTGAATGATTCAAACAAGTGAAGTTCACGGTATCTTTAAGGAAAATGATATATAATCACCACCAGGAGTTACGGTGTCCTTGGACTCAGAATAAATACAATAGCTGTAACATTTTAGAGATGTGTAGGTAATTTGGCCCTCATCTTGGCCATGAGACTAACTGATGGGTGGATTGTTTTTGTGGTTTTTATTGTTGGTGTCTATTTGACCCTCAAGCTTTTTTGGGACGTAGAGACCCTCGATGCAGGGGAGCAGCCCAGCCTTATTCCTTTCGCTGCAGACACAAATGACTGACACTAGACACTGAACACCCATAAACTGCCAATAAAACACATACAAGCTTCTTCTCTTTAAATATAAGGAAATCATAAGCCCTACCCATAATTTTCTAAGTTCCAGGGAGCTCTGAAAGTAACGAGGCCACGTTTCGACAACTGAAGCACTCAGGGAATTTTCTGCAACGCAGGAGAACACAGTTGTTCTCTTTTTGTTCCAAGAAAATGTAGTTCATGTTGTCCCATGGCCCGCTGGTCAGATGCCCGGATGTTCTCTGCTGGAACACACCTCGGGCAGGGCGCAGCCTGGACCCAACAGGCAGGGGAGTCGCGGAAACTGATCTTGGGAAACTGACCTTGGATTGACCCTCACAGTAAGCTTGGAGGAATGTGCTGGGAGTTTCCCATTACTTGCACCTGCTCAGGAGGAGTGCCCGAGCCTGGAGTCTTCAGTGCAGCGGGGCTGAGCCAGCAAGACAGACGTCATAGGAAGGGCCGAGGGAGCTTCTCGAATGAAATTGGAGGGAGCCCTGACCCTGTCCGTTGCTATCTCTGGTAGGAGAGCCCTCGCTGGGAATTGACTCTCAGCCTGGGAAGCTTGACTCTCTAATGGGGTGGGGGTAGGGGTGGGGACAGTCATGGAGCCTCCCACCCTATGCAGCTCTGCAAATTCTTGCCTCCTGTGCTTACGTGACACAGCCCTTTCCAACCACGGTCACCCTGCCGACAGCCACATCCTCCCTAAGAGAAGGGCTCCCTGACCCTGCTTAAGATATTAGTCATAAGAACAGAGTAACTTTCAGAAAATTCCAGAAGGGTGGTAAAACTGTGCTCAGGGGCTTGGAAAACATGCTTTGCACATAAACACGAGGATGAAGAATGTGCACCACGGCAGTCAGGAGCGCGCTCTCTGATCCACTGGCTTTCCTTTCCCACTGGGGGTGCACACGGCCCTCCAGCCCAACTCATCCTCGTAGAGGGCCGCACCCCTCCCCGATTCTCTGGGCAGCCTTCCTCTGGCTCACATCCAGGCCCACCTTCTTGGTGAAACCTTACAAGATCGACTCTTTAAGACTGTTTGTTGCCTCCAACTCCAGAGTTCCTGCACAGTGGCATGTTCGGGGATTTAATGTGAGTCGTGAAACCAGCATTTTAACTGCTCATAGTTAGTTTATGTTAAGCCATGTGAAATTGATGTTTTCTTGGGTTAAAATAAAAAGTCAGGAGTTCCTATTGTGGCTCAGTGGTAATGAACCCATCTAATATCCAAGAGGATGTGGGTTTGATCCCTGGCACCGCTCGGTAGGTTAAGGATCCGGTGTTGCCATGAGCTGTGGTGTAGGTCTCAGACATAGCTCAGATCTGGCACTGCTGTGGGTGTGGTGTAGGTGGGCAGCTATAGCTCCAATTTGATCCCGGCCTGGGAACTTCCCTATGCCACAGGTATGGCCCTAAAAAGCAAAAAAAAAAAAAAAAAAAAGCAAAAAAAGGTAAAATATTGACTGTTTCATATAGTTCAACCTAACATGTGTCAGCAAAGCAATGTGTTAGCAGAAAAGCACGTGACTTTGGAGCTATCACTGCTTAGGAAGAGGCTTACATACTTTTTTTTGAGTCGTGTATAAACAAATCAGTAAATAAATGCTCTGATGGTACAGACATGGCAAAAGCTGTTAAGCTGGTAGCTACCATCAAACTGGGGAACAAATGCATTTTGAAAATGATTGTTTCGTATGCCTTTTTGGCCATTTAACATGCTGGGTTTTGGGGGATGTGTGTGTGTGTGTGTGTGTGTGTGTGTGGTTATTTTCTTTGTGTATCTATATTTGTGTTTTCTCTCCAACTGGTTTCCCAGACATCTGAAAGCCAAGAGCAACCTGAATGATCAACCTCTTAGCACTGCACCTTGTACACAAGAGACAGACCTATGAGCAGCATTTGGCCGGTCATTTACGATGATGGAATCTCAGCAGGAAACACCATTTGTTTTCCTTCTTATTATTCTAAAGCTAGAAACTGATGGGCCATGCTGTTCTGGCCTGGAAGCCACAGACCTGGAGCAATTTCCGACTCAGGACTCTTAGTAGCATGGTATGTTAGAAGCTGCCAAGGAGCGTTACGAGGCAGTGTGGTCTGTTGGACAGAGCACGCATTGACCATCTGGACGCCTTCTCTTTCGCATGGGATATGCATGGTCTCCTGTGCTGCCCAGTCCCGACGGATAAGGCCACAAGCTGGTGGGGGAGGGGACACTGTGGGAAGCCAGCTCCTCCTAAGATATCCTTCTGGCGCCTGACCCACCTGCCCAGCTACTGACCATTGCAACCAGCATCAGGTTCAGTTAAATACGGACCTTCAAAAAATGACACCTGGGTCCTCTGAAATGTGTGGGGATAATTATGACTCACGTGCTTCAGAACATTAAACGCCTGTCACTCGTACAGCCTCTCTATTGTGGTTCTCTTTTAAACTCACGTAAAATATGACATGTAGTTGGTATTTTGAAAGCTCTTATAACTTATGCTTTTATATTAATTCCAGTGTTGAAAAAAATTATGCCTACTCCCTCGTCTTTACGGCTTTGCACTGCTTAAGGTGACGTCTCCATAGTACCTAGGAGGTCACTAGATGTCACAATCAATAATATTCAAGAAAAAATTTACTGTAGAAAGTTGTGGTGAGGAGACAGAAAAGATGTTATTTTTATTTCTAGGGTGTCAGGGAAGCACCACGGAGAAGAAAAATATGGGCTGGGTTGTGAAGGATTAAAAAAATAACTCAATAGCAAGAATTAAAAGAAAAAAAAAAAGATTTACATCTTTTAGTGGCCGAAACAAACAAACAAAACACCAAACAACAACAAAGAAATCACAAAAACAAAAACCAAATGAACTAAAAACCTCAAAAGCGAAGTTCCCATTATGGCTCAGTGGAAATGAACTTGACTTGTAACCATGAGGATGTGGGTTTGATCCCTAGCCTTGTTCAGTGGGTTTAGGATCCAGTGTTGTTGTAGTGTAGGTCACAGATGCAGCTCTGATCTGGTGTGGCTGTGGCTGTGGCGGGCAGCTGTAGCTCTATTTGATCCCTAGCCTGAGAACTTCCTTCCATATGCCATGGGTATGGCCCTAAAAAGCAAAACAAACAAATGGACAAACTCTCAATAGGAAGAGAGAAGGAAAGCAGGCAAGCACTTCAGGAAGGGCATGATGAATCCTGAAATCCAGAGGGGGAGAGGCCACTGCAAGGACAGTGCTGCCTCCCTCTTTATTATTTTACAGTTAAGTAAAGTTATTCAGATGATATTGAGCTCTGTATCTACATAATGACAGGGGTAGTTTTTATTCTCTAAAATGTTGCTTCGAGGAGTATGTCAGGGGATATAAATGAATGCTTCTTAAGTAAAACGTTTTCCTACATAAAGATGCTAGTTTATCAACTGGGGAAAACTGAAGTGAGTTTGCTTTTTTTTTTTTTTTTTTAATAAAAGACTGAAAAGATTAGGGAAGTCTTGACAATATAAACATGTATTTACTCACCAACTCATGCAATACTAAAACTAGAGTTTTACAGCTCAAAAGCATAAAAGAGATCATTTTAGTAGAAAGAAAATAATGTACATTTGTACAGCAGAGTAATCTCAGAATTCATTAACTCAGAGACCAAAAAAATACACAAGATACCATAGATTTTAAGAGAGTTTTAAATAAAGTCATGACAAGGAGAATTACAGTGGTTTAATTAAACTAGGTTAGGAATGGCAGGAGTCTGATCCCAAACTTTGAGGGAAGGGAAGAACTATATAATAGCCTTAACACTGATTAGCTCAAAAAAAAAAAAAAAAAAAAAAAGTCAATAACAACATGAAGATGCCTGGACACTGGGAATAAAGTTACCATACCAGCCTGGAGTTTGTAACAGCCAGGACAAAGAACATTAATTCTAATCAGACCCACATCATTGACTTGGGGGAAAAAATTATAACATCGGCAAAAAGATAACTATGATATGAACACAGAGCCATCAGCTTCACTATAAAAGATGTATGGAAAAATAAAAATTTGACCCTATAACTACATAGTCATAATCGCAGTGAAAGAAAAAAAAATTCACCATGTCTTTAGAAGAACTTCTCTGGTGAATTCTGATTCTACAAGGATGAAAAATAATGGAAATAATGACACAAAGTCAAGGCAACCACAAAGGTGTTGGAGGAATTCTAAGGAGCACACTGGAGAGGCCTAAATCCAGAAGGACTGGGATTGTATATTTTGAAAAAATTCCAAAGGTTGTAACTGGAATATGTTTTAAAATATCTGAAGTGGGGGGACAAGGAAAAATGGAAATGTTTAGGTGAGAAGGTCATTAACCACAAACAACAAAGACTACAGAAGTGTTCAATTCTCCTGTTGTAAGTTTCCCTCTGCAAGCAAAATAATGCATACATGCAACCAAATAATCCAGAAATTGGGAAGGTATGATGGATAACACAAGCATGGGATGTCAGCCTGAGGTGGTGGGAATGGGAGAGGAAAGACATCAGGGTGAGCATCAGATATTCTCGGAACAAGAAGGAAGTGTGTGACTCGATCTGGGGAGGAGGGTAGCCAAGATGGCAGAGCAGGAAGACTCTGAGCTCATCTCTTCTCATGGGCACACCACAGCATCAACTATTTATAGAGCAATTATGGATGAGAAAGACCAGAAGACTGGCAGAAGATCATTTACAATGCAAGATATAAAGAAGGAACCATAAGACATGCAGGGGAACAGAAATGCAGCACAGTCAAGACCTGCATCCCCCAGTGGGCTACCCACAAACTGGAGAATAACTACAACTGCAGAGGTTTACCCAAGAGGCAAGGGTCTGAGCCCTACAGTGGGTTCTCCAGCCCAGGGACCTTGCACCTGGACGCAAGCTCCCAGAATGTTTGGTTTACTTCTGGGAGAGCCAGAGGTCCGTGGGAAATAGAGAATCCACTCTAAAAGAAGTGTACACAAAACCTCACAAACTCCAGGACCCAGGGCAGAAGAAGTAATTAGACAGGAGCCTGGGTCAGACCCACCTGCTGATCTTAGAGAGCCTCCCATAGAAGCAGAAGCCACTGGAGCTGCTATGACAGCCATTTTTGGGAGCTTGTTCTACCACAAGGACACTAGTGATGGCAAGGGCCATTTTGGAATCCTCCTTCTAGTTTATTAGCCCCAGGACCCAGCCCTGCCTCTGCCTAAGAGCCTCTGGCAACAATACTGGGATATCTCAGGACAAGCAGAAGGTAGTATGGGACACATCCCCACTCTCCAGAAGACAGGCTGCCTAAAGACCCCCTGAACCCAAAGCTCCCCAGAACCCAACCCTATCTGCCAGAGGGCTCAGAACCTGGCCCTGCCTATCAGTGCACTGGCTCAGGAACACTAGGGTACTGCAGCCAAAGACCCTGAGAGCTGCTCCACCCACCAATGGGCCAGAAACAGTGCAGGCATAAGCCCCAGGAATCCCTCACCAGCAGACCAACACCAATTTTGGAACACCTCAGACTCTTCAACCATTTGTGTTAGAAACTGAGCCCAGGCATCAGCCTGTAGATATTAGATCTAGGACCCTTTGTCTCAGAGCCACTTACCCCAGAATCTGGCTCTGCCCACTAGCAGCCTCCACACAAGTCAGGGCTTGACAACCAATAGCCAGCCTACCAGACTGCCCACAATTGTCAGCCTACCACAACAGAACGGCCAATGAAGCCCACATAGGAGCACCCCGAAAGCATATCTATAGCTGTGGTCAACAGTGGGAATGGCAATGACAGGACACATAGGACCTCTCCTACAAAAGGCCACTTCCCTAAGATCGTGAAACAGAACCAATCTACCAAACATGTGGAAATAAACCAGTAAACGAGGTAAAATGAGGTGACAGAGGAATATATTTGAAACAAAAGAACACGATAAAACCCCAGAAAAACTAAATCAAGTGGATATAAGCAAATTAACCAATAAAGCGTTCAAGGTAATAACTATAAAGACGTTCAAAGATGTTCAGGAGGGGACTGGATGGACAGAGTGAGAAATTAAAAGCTTTTATCAGGAGTGAAAAATATAAAGGAGAATCAAACAGAGATGAAGAATACACTAACTGAAATGAAAAATACACTAGAAGGAATCAACAGTAGTTGGCCAGATATAGAGGAATGGATTGGGAAGTCGGGAGACAGACTGCTGGAAATCACTGATGCCAAATAGAAAAAAAAGAAAAAAAAAGTCTGGTTTAAGGGGCTTCTTGGACAACACAAAGCATACTAACATTCACATTATAGGGGTCCCAGAAGGAGAAGAGAGAGAGGGGATATAGTTGAAGGCTTAAGATCTAAAAAGTTTCCTAGCCTGGGAATCCAGGTCCAGGAAGCATGGAGAGTCCCAAACAGTATCAACCCCAAAAGGACCAAGACACATTGTAACTAAAATGGCAAAAATTAAAGATAAAGAGAGAATATTAAAGTAGCAAGGGGAAAGCAACAAATTATATACAAGGTATTGCATAATGCTATGAGTTGACCTTTTAGCAGAAACCCTGCAGGAGTTGCATGACATATTTAAAGCAATGAAAGGGAAAAAACTACAACCAAAAATACTCTACCTGCAAGGCTTTTATTCAGATCTGAGGGAGAGATCAATAGTTTTAGAGACAAGATCTTATAATGGCTTATAATGGAAAAGATTCTGAAAAAGAATAGATATACACATATGACTGAATCACTTTGCTGTACACCTGAAACTGACATAGTGTTGTGGATCAACTAGACTTCAATTAAAAAATTGCAGGTAAGTAACAGCTAAAAGAGGTCAGTACCACCAAACCAGCATTAAAGAAATGTTAAAGGGACTTCTCTAAGTGAAAGAAAAGGCCACAACTAGAAATATTAAAATTACAAAAGGAAAAATCTCATTGGTAAAGGCAAATGGTAAAAGTAATAAAACCACACATAAAGCTGGTAGAAGGGATGAAAGACAAAAGTAGTAAAATCACCTACATCTTTAATCGGTAGTTAAAGAATACACAATAAAATATGTAAAAAACAGTGAAGAAGCAGGGAGTAAAAATGCAGGATTGTTAAAATGCATTTGAACTTAAGAAATGAGCAGCTCAATCCTGCAACCAGTGTGACATGATACTAGGTTAAATGCTACCCACTTTACTTTCTTGCAAATCTGAGTATGTAGCGAGTCTATCAGGATTAGATCGTTTGACCTGGAGAATTAGTGCAACTTTGAAACTGTCCATAATGACCACTGGAATTTCAAAGTTGGTGTCAGTTTTCAAAGGACGACTTACTAGCTTTGTGACTAGGAGAAAAAGAAAAGATGATAGGAATCTTCCTATAGTAGAAGGAGAGCAGACATAGAAGATGGACTAGATTAGTGAAGGGATACACCAAAGAATGGAATTAGGACCGATGGGAGGGGATACAGCAAGCCAGCTTCAGGTTAATTCATTCTTTTCCCATTCAGTGTATTTTTAGTTAACTTCCACTGTGTACAGCACCATTTTAGGTCCTAGGCGAACAAAAACTCCTTCCCAGAAGGCTGGCCCACAGAAACAGCTTAGTACATAGGTATACATGTAGCCAACTGGGTACATTAATTAAAACACAGGTTGATGTAAAAAACAGAGAGGAAGATGCAATCAACTCTGCCAGTGGAAGAGATTTTAGATTTTCTTGAAGGATGAATAAAGGTGAAAACTGGAGGAATATTAAAAATGAATGAAACGTGTTTTGAAAGAAAGAAACAAACAAAAAACCCCAGGAGTTCCATTGCGGCTCAGTGGGTTAAGAACCTGAATGGTATCCATGAGGATGTAGGTTTGATCCCTGGCCGCGTTCAATGGGCTAAGGACCCAGCACTGCCACAAGCTATGGTGTAGGCCAAAGATGCAGCTTGGATCTGGTGCTGCCATGGCTGTGGTATAGGCTGGCAGCTGCAGCTCTGATTCGACCCCTAGCCTGGAAACTTCCGTATGCTGTAGGTGCAACTGCAAAAAACAGAACAACAATGGAAAACAAAATGAAAGTGTTTCAAGCATTGACAACACTAAACAAAGACACCGAGGTGGAAAGTGCATGGCATAGTACGGAAATGAGTGTTTTTGTCTGCCTGGTGCTTATGGGGCAAGTGGTGAAATGGTGGGGAATGATGCTGAAAAGATACATCACTAATTATTAGAGAAATGCAAATCAAAACTACAAGGAGACACCATCTCACACCAGTCAGAATGGCCATCATTAACAAGTCAGCAAACAACAAATGCTGAAGAGGGCGTAGAAAAAAAGGAAATCTCCTTCACTGTTGGTGGGAATGTCAATTGGTACAACCACTATGGAAAACAGTATGGAGGTTCCCCAGAAAATTAAATATAGAACTACAGTAGGATCTAGCAATCCCCCTACTGGGCATATATCCAGACAAAACATTCATTCAAAAAGAGACATGCACGCCTATGTTCACTGAAGCACTATTCACAATAGTCAAAACATGGAAACAACCTAAATGTCCACCGACAGATGAATAGATTAAGAAGTAGTACATATATCCAATGGAATACTCTTCAGCCATAAAAAGACAAAATAATGCCATTTGCAGCAACATGGATGCAACCAGAAGTTTTCATACTAAGTGAAGTAAGACAGAAAGAGAAAGACAAATGTCATATGATATCACTAACATGTGGAATCTAAAATATGGCACAAATGATCCTACCTACAAAACAGAAACAACTCTCAGACATGGAGAGCAGACTTGCAGTTGCCAAGGGGACAGAGTGGGATGGACCAGGAGTTTGGGGTTAGTAGGTGCAAAGTATTACATTCAGAATGGATAAGCAATGAGGTCCTACTGTATAGCACAGGAAACTATATCCAATCTCTTGGGATAGAATATGATGGACCATAGTATGAGATAGTATATAATGTATGACTGGGTCACTATGCTGTACAGCAGAAATTGACACAACCCTGTAAATCAATTATATAACACTATAAACCAACTATACGCTCATCAACTACATACATATATATATATGGGGCCAAACTAAGGAGTCTGATCTCCAGAGGCCATGGGGACCAAACAGAGTGTTTTAAATTGGGAGCGGTGGGGTCAAATTTGTAATTTAGAATCCTTCTTGGGGAGGGGGGGAAGTAAGGGACAGTTTACACTGAAAGAAGCACAAGGAGGGTAACTCCAAAATAATTACTAGAGAACCAGGCAAGATAGGGCTGTGGCAGTGGAGACAGAGAGGGGGTTAGATTTGAGAGAGATTTCTGGAGATAGAAAGATAGGACTTGGGGAGCAACCGGAATATATAGGTGATTGGGCAAGAAGGTCACATTCAAAAATGATTCCCAGGTTTCTGGCTCAGGGGGCTGGTGGATGAAAGGAAGGGATTTCCAAGGCACCAGAATAGGTAAAGTAGTAAGTTTAGCTCCCACGGAGGGAAGCATGAGCTTTCTATAGAGCAGTCAAATGCTTCTGTTACCAAACTTACATAATAAACAAAGGTGTGTGTGTCCTCGCTCTTAGTAGCCACGGAGGGAGCCTCTGTGCTCGGCACACCGTGATTCTCTGCCCTTGAGGGACACCAGAATCATGTGAGGAGGTTTTTACAAATGCACATGCGGGTCTCCACCCTCAGATTTTTAAACCCTCAGTGGATCTGATGTGAGGTTCAGGTATTGTTGTAAGTGGCTCCAAAACAGATTCGGATGTGCATCAAAATTTGACACCCACTGTAGCCTATAGTCAAAGACTAGCAGATGGAGTCATTAAAAGGAGAAAGGGCTGGAGAGAAGACTTCCTGAAGTTTCTGAAGCAGTAGCTGGTTGATCCTCTATACTCAGTAGGATCGTTAGCTGGCAAGTCTGTAAAATGACCGTTTCGATCTTCCAGTCTTAAGGGTTCATGAATGTGATGTTAGGGAGTCTCTGGCTTCCACTCTTGCAGAGAGAGCACTGGCTGAGGGACTGTTGGCCTGACCCACAGAATCTTTTCTTATATCTCTTCCATTATTAAAGACCCTCCTCCCTTAGAGCAACGCGTCTCTTTTAACATTTTGTACATTTGTAAGTATGTATTTTTCTCCATTTGCTTCTCTTTCAATGCTTGTCTCTTCTACTAAAGTTCTATACAGGCAGGCATTCTGTTTCTTTTGCTCACAATTGCGCATCTAGCACCTACCTAGCAAAACGCAGGTGCTCCGTGAATAAATGAGCAATGAGCCAGACTGTTCTTGTGAAAGTGTTTAGGCCACATCACATCACTTGCAATATGCCTGCAGATCTGTCCAGGAGGGTATGACAGACCCAGAAAACAGCTTCAGAAGTAATAAAAACACATACAGCTGCAGAAGACATTTTTAGATTTTTTTTTTCCTCAAGAAACAAAAACAAAACCACCTTTATTCACCAATCCTCTAAACCAGAAACTTGGGAATAGTTTTTGAATATGATTTTCTTGCACCAAGAATCCTAGCATTCTGTAAGGTAGCTAATTGCATAAAATAAATCAAAATTTAAAACAGGGAAATAAATATTGAAAAGGGTGAGATAGGCTCAGGTGTTTAACCTGAGAACCATAATTTAAGCCCGGGTCGTGTTTTTATCTAGATCTAAGAAGTTGCAGACTCCATGTCTGATGAAGCTAGCATTTTCTGTATGATTTGTATGTTAATAATCAGGTCTAACAATTAGGTACAAAAAATAAGTGAATGAAAGAATGAAGGAATGGGAAGCCCCAAAGTTCATATTAACAGAGCAGTTAAAGACATCTATCTAACAGGTGGCTAACTATGAGAGTCAGAAATGTTAAAAACCTCTCTACTAATTGTGAAAAATGTGCTTCTATATGTCTGAACAGTTAAACATTTGCTGACAGCTCTTACTCTGATATTTAACTAACTCATAACATTTTTAAACATTCTACTGCTCTGAGAGGGAATGAGAGTTTTTTTTTTTAAACAAAAGGTTTTTTTAGCCAAAAATGATTGAAATCAGATTTCAACTTTACCTAAACTTTGCCAGGCAAAGTTTAGGTAAATATATGCTACTATTTTTCACATGTACCCTCTCATTTGATTCCCACAATTTTACAGATCAGAAAATGAAAAAGACAGAGGAAGCTTGGATGTATGCTTAAAACTGGAATATGTCAAAAAGTGTTAAGTACAATAATCACTAAAGTATCATGTTGATCCAAGTGAAAATGTATGTTGATAAAGGTATATTTTTATTAAAATAGTATATATAAACTTCAATCACCAAAATGATAGAAGAATACTCTATTCTAATTAATAATCCAATTTGGCTAACTAAGGAGAAAATAATATCATTTCAACTGATATATCAAAAAGATGTTAAGACCAGTGATAAGATATATTGACACTGGAGTTCCTGTTGTGCCTCAGCATGTTAAAAATCTGACACAGTGTCTGTGAGGACGTGGGTTCGATCCCTGGCCTCGCTCAGTGAGTTAAGGATCAGCAACTGTCACAAGCTACAGCGGAGGTCACAGATGTAGCTTGGATCCTGTGTTGCTGTGGCTGTGGACCAGAAATACAATTTACATGCTATCTCACAATGACGGGAAAAGGGTGAAGTTCTCCTTAGATAATTTTTTAAGAATGAGAAATGACACCCTGCCAATAAATTTTTTTTTTTTTTTTGGTCTTTCTAGGGCCGCAACCTCGGTATATGGAGGTTCCCAGGCTAGGGGTCAAATTGGAGCTACATCTGCCAGCCTACGCCACAGCCACAACAACTCGGGATCCGAGCTGCATCTGTGACCTACAACACAGCTCACGGCAATGCCAGACCCTTAACCCACTGAGGGAGGCCAGGACTCAAACCCGAATCCTCATGGACCCTAGTCAGGTTCGTTAACTACTGAGTGATGAAGGGAACTCCCGATAAAGACTTTTTAAAAGTGGAGCTGGGGGGTATCTATGTTTGAAATAAAATTCTAATAAATAAAGATAAGCTTTACTAGTCAATTAAAATTGGGTGGAGGCATCTATGTTGGTCCAGATGTGATGTTCACGAGACAAAGGCCAGATGTGAGAACGATCTCCCGGGAAATCAAACTGCCTAGCTGTCAGGAAGAACTGAACAGAGTGGGCCCAGAGCTTCCATACAAGGAGTTAAAACAAGCAGAGATGAGCCGAGTATGACTGAGTCCCCAGCTCTTTGCAGACCAAAGATCACCTGGGTATTAGCCCAGGCAGGTCTCAGCTGTCCACGAAAAACAAGAGCATGGTTTAGGAGCTGCATTTTTATTTTAAAGTTACTCAACTTTTTTCCCCCAGTATTGTTTACCGTAAAAGGCCAACACCCGAGCATGTTACTGATGCACAGCAGAGCCTCAGTCTAAGAGCACAAGGTTTGGAGTTCCCATCGTGGCTCAGTGGAAATGAATCTGACTAGCATCCATGAGGACACAGGTTCGATCCCTAGCCTTGCTCAGTGGGTTAAGGATACGGTGTTGCCTTGAGCTTTGGTGTAGGTTGCAAATGTGGCTCAAATCCCGAGTTGCTGTGGCTGTGGTGTAGGCTGGCAGATGTAACTCTGATTGGACCCATGGCCTGAGAACTTCCATATGCTGTGGGTTCAGCCCTAAAAAAAAAAAAAAAGCAACAACAACAAAAAAAATATATAAAAATTTTAGGAATAAGTCCAGTGTTTTAAGTAGTCTGTGGAAAAGCATGAAATTCATGCCAGGTGAATACTGAATATAGGAGAACCTTTATCATTCTAAGAAAAATAACTGCTCTATATTAGGCGAATTCTCTGAAAGGTCTGGAAATTATCCTTTTTACTTGGAAAATTATCTCATTTCACTTGGAAAAATGTTTTCTTTAAGCAGCTCCCTTAATGCATTTTAACACGTAATTTGATTTATGGACATTAGATTTACACACAAATTTTCTAGTAGATAAATTTTGCATAAAGCAAAGTGAATTTGTGACAAAAATTTCTAGCCTGTTAAGATGGTGGGAGCAAATAAATGGCCAGGATCGCCACATGACTCCTAATATACGCCTAGTTATATGGTAAAACTTTCCTCTTAAAAATGAGACTGTAGGAGTTCCTGCTGTGGCTCAGAGTGTTACAAACCTGACTAGTATCCACGAGGATGAGGGTTCGATCTCTGCCCTCACTCAGTAGGTTGAGGATCTGGCGTGGCCATGAGCTGTGGTGTAGGTCGAAGATGTGGCTCGGATCCCACACGGCTGTGGCTGTGGCTAGGGCCAGCAGCTGTAGCTCTGATTCGACCCCTAGCCTGGGAACTTCCATCAGCTGTTGGTGTGGACCTAAAAAAACAAACCAAAAAAACCCCCCAAAAGACTCTAAGACACTCTGTTCAGAAAATTTCAGTAGAAATTTTTTAAGGTTTTAAAAAGTATACCTTTACATGGTATACTTTCCAAAACCTCAGAACCCTTATATCAACAGTGCTGGTGCAGACATAATTTGAGTCGACACCGTAAATATGTACAGAACACCTAACACACCTCATCTGTTATGCTCTGAGCAGCTGACGCAAGATGAGTCAGGCACGATCTGCTGGTCCTGCCTTCCAGAAGCCCACAGCTGGGCTGGCAGCACAACCACATGTGTAACTGCTTATAAGGTGCTAGGATTATATTCGAGCGGTATGAATCAAAGGCTCTGGCAGCACAGAATATAGAGTGAGGATTCTGGAGAGGGACATGGGAATTGGAACTTTTGGAGCTGGGTCAGAAAGGATGAAAGAGGAGTTCCCGTAGTGGCGCAGTGGTTGACGAATCCGACTGGGAACCATGAGGTTGCGGGTTCGGTCCCTGGCCTCGCTCAGTGGGTTGACGATCCGGCGTTGCCGTGAGCTGTGGTGTAGGTTGCAGACGTGGCTCGGATCCCGCGTTGCTGTGGCTCTGGCGTAGGCCGGTGGCTACAGCTCCGATTCAACCCCTAGCCTGGGAAACTCCATATGCTGCAGGAGCAGCCCAAGAAATAGCAAAAAGACAAAAAAAAAAAAAAAAAAAAAAAAAGGATGAAGAGCATCTGACCACAGAGGGGAGAGGTAGGGATAAACGGGTCAGACCATCCAAGCCAAGTGTTTATAATCAGACTCTTGAAAGTGTTTTTCTTCAAAAAGATTTAAGTTTGCAAAGTCTAACATGAAATAAAAATCACAAACTGGAGTTCCCTGGTCGCCTAGCATTTAAGGATCCAGCGCTGTCATTGCTGTGGCCCAAAGACTTCCGCAAGCTGCCAGCCTGGCCAAAAAAAATCACAAGCTAGACGGTTTCTTTTACACGAGGCTGCCTTTCTTGGGAGAGAAGAAGGGCACCCCAGATGTTAAGGAGATACATGTAACAAGAAGGAGAGGACTTAAATATCTTGATAGATACAAAGAAGGTAAGACTTTGTCCATAACTGAAGTCACAGAAAGAATTCACCCTGCAGGCCCGCGAGGGAGAAGGGCTACCACTGAAATTAGGAAAAACGTACTGCAAGAATCATGCCTTTTTGGTCTATTGAAACTGCAAGTGAAATTGGTCTCTTTAAGAAAGAGGGTCTTCTTAAACACCATATGATATCGCTTCTATGTGGAATCTCAAATATGGCACAAATGAACCTGTCTGCAAAACAGAAACAGATGCACAGACGGAGAGAACAGACTCGTGGTTGCCAAGGGGGCGGGAGGGGGAGCGGGATGGACTGGGAGTTCGGGGTTGGTAGATGCAAACCATTACGTTTCCAATGGATAAGCAAAACAAACACAAAAAGGGTTCCTGTTGTGGCTCAGTGGCTTAAAAACCCACCTAGTATCCATGAGGATGGAGGGTTTGATTCCTGGCCTGGCTCAGTGGGTTAAAGGATCTAGCGTTGCCATGAGTTGCTGTGGTGTGGGTCGAAGGCAAAGCTCAGATCTGGTGTTGCTGTGGCTGTGGTGTTGGCCGGCAGCTCTGATTCATCCCCTAGCCTGGGAACTTCCATATGCTGCCCTATTTAGGCCTAAATAGGTGCAGCCCTATTTTAAAAAAATAAAAATTAAAAACAATCAGATAAGGAATGAGGTCCTACTGTATAGCATAGGGAACTCTATCCAATCTCTTGGGCTAGAACATGATGCAAGATAATATAAGAAAGGCAGTGGGTATGTGTGTCACTTTGCTGTACAGCAGAAATTGGTACAACATTGTAACTCAACTCTAATAAAAAAAGACAAACTGGGAGTTCCCGTCCTAGCGCAGGAGAAACAAATACGACTAGGAACCATGAGGTTGCGGGTTCGATCCCTGGCCTCGCTCAGTGGGTTAAAGATTGGGCATTGCCGTGAGCTGTGGTGTAGGTTACAGACGTGGCTTGGATCTGGCGTGGCTGTGGCTGTGGCTGGCAGGTGTCACTCCGATTCGACCCCTAGCCTGGGAACCTCCATATGCTGCGAGTGCAGCTCTAAAAAAAGGAAAGACCAAAAAAAAAAAAAAAAAAAAAAAAAAGAAAGAAAAATTGAAAAAAAAAAAACAAGAAAGAGAGGCTTCTAAGAATAAACTCTGCCAACTGCGATTAGCTACAGGGTGTATAAGAGTTTTGCTGTGAGCTGCATCCTATTAATCAGGAGTGAGGAGAGGAGAGACCAAAAATTTTCTTCCTGTCATTTAATCACACTGGCTTCTTGAATGGAGAGGAAGGTAAGGCTGCAGACTTCATGTTCTGTTCTGTGTCCTGCTGCTACAGGGCTACAGGAAGAGGGGAAGCTGGGGGCCCTGGGTAGTCCTGGATATGGGAAGCATTGGGTTGTAATGCTCCATCAAAGCTGCTGCTAAGAGACTGGGTCCACGGAGAGGGCAGACTGATGGTTTTCACAGGGCCTAGAAGCTGACGCAACTGGATTTAAAAACCTAAAGGAAATTTAGCTGGAACCTAAAAACAATAGGTAATATTTTGCTTATTCACTCTTAAATTTTTTTAATTTTATGGCCACATGTGTGGCGTATGGAAGTTCCCAGGCTAGGGGTTGAATCCGAGTCACACCGGCAGCAATTCTGGATCCTTAACCCACTGCCCTGGGCTGGGATCAAAACCACACCTCTGCAACAACGGGAGGTGCTGCAGTCGGATTCTTTTTATTTTGTCTTTTGTCATTTTAGGGCTGCACCCACGGCATGTGGAGGTTCCCAGGCTAGTGGTCTAATCAGAGCGACAGCTGCTGGTCTATGCCACAGCCACAGCCACTCCAGATCCAAGCCTCGTCTGTGACCTACACCACAACTCACGGCAACACCGGATCCTTAACCCACTGAGCGAGGCCAGGGATCGAAGCTGCAACCTCATGGTTCCTAGTCGGTTTCGTTTCTGCTGTGCCATGACAGGAACTCCAGGATTCTTTCTTTAATTTTTTTTTTGCCTTTTTTTTTTTTTTTAGGACCACATCCACAGCATATGGAAGTTCCCAGGCTAGGAGTCAAATTGGAGCCACAGCTGCAGGCCTACATCACAGCCACAGCAACACCAAATCCTAGCCACATCTGTAACCTAGACCACAGCTCACGGCAAGGCCGGGTCCTTACCCCACTGAGCAAGGGCAGGAATTGAACCTGTATCCTCACTGCTCCTAAGTCAGATTCGTTTCCGCTCCACCACAAGAGGAACTCCTGCAGTCGGAGTCTTAACCCACTGAACCACAGCAGGAATTCCATGCTTGTTCACGTTTTATAAAGTGCATTCATTCACACTGGCATTTGTTCAAGGAGGTGTGCAAGCATGTGTAAGAGTGCGTGTGTGCTTGTGTGAGAGAGAGAAGTTAAAAAGACAGACAAGCCACGTGTCTGGATCGCGTTCAGTTTTCTATGAGCCCCTGACAAGCAGAGCCAAGCAGGAAGAATGGATTTAGGGAGTCAGGCCTTGGAAATTGAACCGGCACATTATTCCCCACGTAGAAGGCGGCAGCTTTGGAGAGGTGAACACCCTTGATCCATGCCTCAACTCCCACCCCCTGCCCAAGGCAGGTGGAGGGGCTGCGGAGCTGCCTGGAGACTCAGATTCTAGCTTCCAGATCTCCATCTGCTGCTGATGCGCTGCATAAACTTGGGCTGGTCCCCGTTTTCTCGGGTGGGAAAGAAAAGCCAGGGTTTGCATTACACGCTATACGTGGCTTTCCGCTCCCCAACGGGCCCCAATTCA
Source organism: Sus scrofa (assembly GCF_054392235.1). NCBI lineage: Eukaryota > Metazoa > Chordata > Mammalia > Artiodactyla > Suidae > Sus > Sus scrofa. Next base: position 24,070,928 of record NC_139393.1, on the reverse strand, counting down.
GTTGCACAATAAGATGTTCGAAAGAAATGGTCTCATCCTTCTGGGTTTTATGTCGTGCCATTTCAGAGCCACTGTAATAACAACAATGCCCCATCTAGTGTCAAAACACGGAATACTGGGTCAGGAGCAGAGAGTGAGGAATAGCTTTTTGGCCCTTCATGGCTCTGCGGCTCTGAATGGCAGTTGGCATAAATGCTGCCCAGGGTAGGGAGAGGGAGGCTCTGTGTCACGTCCCACCTGCCCAACTGGGTGACATGGGACATTTTATTTATTTTACTTGTTTTTGTCTTTTTAGGGCCACACCTGCAGCATTACAGAGGTTCCCAGGCTAGGGGTTGAAACTGGGCTGCAGCTGCCAGCCTACACCACAGCCACAGCAGTATGGGATCCAAGTCACGTTTTTTGACCTACACCACAGCTCATGACATCACCGGATCCTTAACCCACTGAGCGAGTCCAGGAATTGGACCGGCGTCCTCATGGATACCAGTTGGGTTCATGACTGCTGAGCCACGATGGGAACTCCCAACATAGGGCATTTAAAAGAGACTGTGTTTCACAGCTTCCATGTGTGATGGATGACATTAGCACGATAGGATTTTTATTAAGGTGGTGCACTACAGTCATTCCTACTCTTTTTACTTGGCAGCATCTCCATCAACGTAAAAGAGCCTCCTGGGGATGGAGACAGCAGGCGGCACCTTCCCGAGGGAAGATCAGAAGAGATTCTAGGGGTGTTGCAAGCAAGTCACCCGGTTCTGTCATCATACTGAAACCTCGGAGTTCTGCAGGGTTTTCATCCTTCCCTTTTCATTTCTTTCCTTCCAAATGCTCCCAAGAGCAAACGATCTCTGACCTGCTAACAGTGAATCACATGCTCTTCCAAATTCCCAGGATCCCTACGGCGGCTCTGTCCTCTCCTGGCCAAATGCCACCCCACAGGGCAGACACCGAGGGAGGGAACGACTTAAGTCCAGAGACAATGCATGTACAGTTTAGACAAACGACTCTCCTCCTCCTGTGTTTGGCGCTCCTGAGCTTTTTCCCTCTCTATTAAGTGCCAGGGCCATTTCATTTGCTTTTTATATGGCCATGTAAAAAAAAAAAAAAAACACTTCCTTTTGGAATCTGTCTCCCTCTCAGAATACAGGTCAGTTCGGCAGAACAGTGTCTACTGCGTGCCAGACACTGTCTTAATGATGTCTGGGTTGAGAGAACAGAACGAGCCCAAACTCAGAAGTTCTCTGTCGCGCTGCCCGGTTCGCTCTCAGCCTGTGACCTAGGTGGCTGGAAGCACATTGTACTTCCTGTGACCAAGTTCAGCAGAGGAACTGTTCCCCCCGTTTATCACCCTGGCTTCAGCCTCGTTCTTCTGCTCTGGACCCATCCCAGCAAAAGAACGCTCACCTGCTGGTACGGCTGAGGCTCCACTGACGCACCTGCTCGGATCTCTGCTAGCTGGCTGCCTCTGCTCATATGCCTTCTATCTGAACCTTCTGCTCAGGCCCTTGGAATTCTACCTTTACTAGTCCACTGAGACTTTCGTCCAGCCCTCGGCCCTGGCTCTCCAGTTCAGTGTGCCTCTTCTGGACCCACATTCCAAAATCAGCTTGATTCTAAGTCACCCAAACTGTCCTGAATGCCCTCATCACCCAGCCCCACATTCCTGCTCCATGCTCTTCACGTCCATCCTGAGGGCACCGCATCCTTTGAGTTCAGAGTGGTGGTCTTGGCTCCGGTTCCACTGACCTCCAGCCAGACCTGAGAGCCAAATACTGCCGAGTACAACCATTACCTGGTAACCAGCAACTGAGGTAGCTCCTCCAGAAAACTCTCAAAGGAGATTTGCCTTAGAGGGCCACCAGAACACAGTAGTCTCTGATAATGACCAAAGCAAGAAAATATCTAGAATATTTATTGGATACCTAGACCAGTGCCTGAAACACCAGGGGGACTGAAAAATTTCTGGCCAATGATGTAAAGATATCTTTCCAATAATACATGGCAACTATTGAGAGCTATGCTTGGATACTGTAAGCTCCCACCAGACAGAGGATCTGTCTGGGTTTATGTGTGCAGCCTCAGGGTCTGGCAGCCATGCCTGGAACCTAGGAGAAGTGACAAATATTTGGTGAATGAAAATGACTTGGTTGAGAAAAGTATGTTGAAGCTGCTTTTGAGGGATATCTAATCCCAGGATGGTGGGTGAGGCAGAATTTTTGAAGATGCCCAACATAAAACCATCCAATTGGCTAGAGCCCTGACTCTTTCTGCAAGGGCACTTTTGAGGCATTAGCATCTGTGAGTCTATCTGGTGAGTGGGGACCACAACAGGATGGGAATGGGGGGCTCTGTAGGACAGTCTGTGACCTAACATACATTCCCCTCCTGCTGGGATCCTTGGCCCCTGCAGGTTCCACCTGGGATGCAGGAGGTTCTTCTCAGCAACTACTTACTTATTAGCAAAAACAGGCATCTGGGTTTGGGCAAACAGCTCTGAGGTCTGAGACATATCTGGTTTGGGAATCAGCCAGCTAGAGGCCTTCTAATGGAGCCCAATGGAGCTGCCTAAACAGCTGGATGGCAAGGAGCTAAGAATGTCATGCTTTTAGCAATTGGCAGAAGGCTGGTAGTTGAGAGCACTTCTTTATTTATTTTTATAGCTTAAGCTCTCCATACATGTATGGAACCCTACCCTTAGGTCCACCAAGGGTGCCTGATTTTCAAAGTGTCCTAAAAGGCATTCGTGCTCATTTCACACAAAATAGAAAGCATCCATTTTTAAAACACTCACAGCCGTCAAGGGTTTTAATTGAGCAGAAAAGCATACACAGATGTAGAAATATTTAGTCCTAGCTGGGGTGCCTCACAGTCGTCTTCAGAAATCCATTTTCACCAGGGATGCTTCCATTTAAGACAGGAGTGCTCACTGAAAAGCAAACCTACAATGTAAAGGCGCTTGGAACATTATTGAACAAAAGTAATTTCTAGGGCAGCTGGTGCACTGCATTTTAGCCCTGCTTTGATTTTATCCGCATTTGTCAATTAATCAACGTGAGCCTTGTAAAACACGGTCTCTTATTAGTGGAAACAAGCAAGTGCTTGCAGACTTTGAAGGAAAGGTCGCTTAATAATTTGCTAATTGTACGAAGATAGATTTGTTTATTTATTTTTTTTAAAAAAGGCAGACTCTCATGACTATTCTGCATAAACAGAACTGTATTTAAGCTTAAACTTGCTAACTGAAATACGGTCAATGGTTGAGCATCTTTCTTTGTGTATTAAGTAGGGGAGAAAGACTAAGATGGAAAGGAATTAATCGAGCTTCAGGTTTTCGAAATTTATTTTAAGAAGCTTTTTGTTGTCACCTCTGACATTTCAGCGCTTCCAACCTTGAGGCGATGGTTATAAACGAATCAACTATATTTTCTTGGCAGACACGTGAAGAGAAAAAGAGACAAAGCAAGAGAACATGGGAAGTGGAGCAGCACAGAACAGCCGTGCGCAGGGGCTGTGTTCTGTTCCTTTTTCTTTTTTCTTTTCTTTCTTTGCCTCAATTCATCCTTCACGCCCCTCGATGAGATGTCAGCTCCCTCCTTCTCACTGCTGGTTGATTTTAAGTTCAGCAAGTGAGAAAGAAGCTGAGTCCAGTGCTCCCCTGGGGGAAGCCAGGAACACTCGTCACCTCTCCTTGCCACCAAGAAAGCGCTTTCACTGCGTGGCACAGCCTTACCCCCCCCCCCCCACCCACCCAGGGCGCACAGTCACGGACCCAGAGGAAGTTTAAAATGGGGAACATACCTTGGAGAGCAGTTTCTACACTGGGGTCTGCAGGGCTGAAACGAGAAATCCGTACCATCTTAGAAGGATAAGTGAAACTTAGGACGAGGGAGCATGCCTCGAGGCGGGTGTCAGAGTAAGAGTTTTGTACAGAGTTTACAGGGATGACGTTCCTTGAATGGAGATGGCTCTTGGCAGCCGGGCTGGGCAAACTGCTTTGCTGCAGGGCTCCTTTTATAAGAGTTACCAGGCCCGGGTTGCTCTCTGCCTGCTCAAACTGGCTTATCAATCCATTCCATTCCATTCAGTTACTCGTTCTAAAGAAGTCATTATTTCAGGCACATTTCCCTAAGCAGATGCAAACGCTCTTTTCCTGGGTGAGACTCCCCTGGGCAAAATTAGGTTTCTGGGAAAAGGGTCAAGGAGCAGTCAGACAAAATAGCTCCTGAGGAACAAGCCTGTGGTTTTAGGGGACACTGTTACTCGCGGAGGCCACAAGTCAAATTCTGGACACTGCTTTGGGCAGTCAGGTTGAATCTGACAGGGCCAGGGATGGGAAGCAAAATCCTGGTATCTGCAACCAAAGCTGCCTTTTGTGATCATAAAAGGTTTTTTTTTTCCCCCTCCCAGCTTTATCAAAGAGTAATCGACAAAGTTACGTAACGTGTGTATAAACACGATTTGGTGTACCTATGATGAAATAAAAATTCGTACTGTAAGGCAAGATGAGAAAAATTTAAACATAGCGTTTTTGCTCTGCCCACTTGGGCTTCCTCCCTCCCTTCTTGGGGGCCCCGTGCATCTGCTTTACGCATTCAACAGACACCCCCAACCCCTCAAGGGAAGAATGCCTGCTCAACACTAAAGATCAATTTCTCTTCCTCTGGCACCAGCCATGTAATTCCTTAGAAGATATCCTTCCTTTCTCAGTCCTGTAAGGGGTCAGGTGACCCACCACCTGCCTTATACATGCAGACAATCTCTGGTGAATTTTATGTACAATACCAATATCTTCCCCTTAAAGATAGCAACTAGTACAGAATAGGCTAGTCTGATGACTGCAGAGATAATGGATGTTCTCATATTCTCTTAAATACTCATAACCTTACTTACTTTCTTAGCTATGTTGCTTGTATTCTTGTGTTACTTGTATTGTGCTGTATTACTTATATGCTGCCTATTTCATGTGATTTTTATTTCTTGCATTCCCAGATGTGGGGACTGAGCCTTTGATACAAAATAACGATGACCCGGGGACTTGAAACATTTGACTAACTACACAGTTCTGGAAGACCAGGGATGGTAACAATGTAACTCTAGATGTGGGAAGAAACAAGAAGGAACCATTTCCTGGACCATAACAGAGTCTCAGTCCCCTTCCTCATCAAACTGGGCTTTAGGGGACTGGGAACAGGGCCTAGACCAGTAGCAATACATTGAGTGACCTATCGATGAAACCCTTGCTTCGCCTGGGAGAGAGCATTCCTAGCAGACTGGGACACACCGGTCCTGGTGTGCTTCTAAAACCTTGGTCAACGTTAAGTCTGAACAGGAGGGAATCATAAAGAATGTTGATCACCATCCAGTTCTACGAGACCCAAGTCATTAACTCCTGCAGTTGCCAACCTACAGTGCACATTGAAAGGAATTCGGTGCCACGATCAGGATGAAGTACTTGGGGCTCTAGGAAAACCGGCAGAGCCAACCCTTAGATTGCTAAGGACGTCCAGGAGAAAATTTTACAAACTCAGTTCCTTGCATCTTCCCACACTGAGAAAAGCACTACAACCATTAGCCATATTGGTTCTTGGCAAACGGCAGCAACCTTCTACCAAGATGTGTGCTCGGTTGCAAGCACCCCCTTCTCCAAAATCACGTATATACTGATTTTGCCCCTTTCCCTCTTCAGAACCGTTCTCAGAGCTTTCTGACCGTCTCCCAGGCTCTAATCCTCAGGTCAGCCTGAGTCAAACCTCCATTTCTTTCTTGGATTGATTAATCTTTTCCATCAACACATATATATTGAGAAGCGATTATGACAATAAAGTTAGTTAAATATCCATCACCTCACATTTGTGTGTGGGTGTGTATGCGTGTGCGTGTATATATGCGTGTGTGGTCGGAAGGGTTTAGTTTTTTATGGAAGCAAACCTCAGAGCCAAAAAATAATAGAAAATATCCTTGTCCAATATTTCTAGCTAAAAGCTGCTAATCAGATCCTAATTTCTTAATAAACCTGTAGTAAGGGAAAAGTTACTATAAAGTATCTTCTGTTCTCATCTTATCTAACAAATGTGGATTTTTTTTTCTTTTTCTTTGGGGGCCACACCCATGGCATATAGAGATTCCCAGGCTAGGGGTTGAATCAGAGCTGTAGCTGTCTGCCTACGCCACAGCCACACCGGATCCGAGCTGCATCTGTGACCTACACCACAGCTCATGGCAACGCCAGATCCTTAACCTACTGAGCGAGGCCCGGGATCGAACCCTCAACCTCATGGCTCCTAGTCAGATTCATTTCCACTGCTCCACAACGGGAATCCACAAATGTGAAATGTTTTTGAAACACTGTATTTTTTCTCTTTGAGTCATAGGGGGAAACGTCCCTTTTATGTTCATGTAATATTTGCTCTTGTTAATCTCGGCCTCAGTTACCTCACTTCTCTATATGTCAAGATGCTTTTCAAAAGAGAAGATGAGAGGGAAGTGCAAATGCGGGCAAGGAAGCTGCTTGGTGAGGAGGAGCTGCTCCCTGGCAGGAGCTCTTCCTACCTAAAACATACAGACCATATTAAGAAGCCACGGTGGGGGAGGGGGGGTGGAATGAATGGCTGGCGATGGCGGGTTTTCATTTGTTTCCTCGACCTCTCAGAATACTGTAAATAAGTTTGTGCATTCCAATTCAAACAGTTCCATTATCTTGGAGGTCTTAATCATTTCTAATAGCTGTTTCCGAAGCATTCAAAGCTTGCGCTTAAGGAGCATTATTGGCGTTCAACGTAGTCATACTGCATTAAAGCAGATTTACGAGCTTGTTCGTGGTTATCCTTGATCATCCTTATTTAAGAGTGAGTCGGGGCTGATGAGGGGGCTTAAGCATCCTCCTATGTTTTAACCTGTTAGTCATGCTTCACCAGCACATCTGGCTCTGCCGGGCACCCTCGCGCTTCTCCAAATGAAACCAGAGCTGGCAAGGCGAAGGGGAAGGAGTGGCAGGTGGCATTTAACCAGGGGAAAAGGTTTACAAGGGCAGCCTTGTTTTAAACTGGATCCATGGTTTTCGTTTCATTCGGGTATGGTAGGGCCAAGGGATTAGGAGATGCATGTCATTGAAAAGAGAGTTTGCTACTTAGACTTACCAAGAGGAGAGGTGTGCAAAGGCCAACATCAGCCATGCAGGGCCACATGGGGAGGTACCGGGGTTGGTCAGGAGCAGAGGAAATAAGGGGGCAAAGAGCCTTTCCTATGGTTTTTGCAGGGCCATATGATTTAACAGTTTAAATAATGGCAGTCGGTTCTGGGGTTTAGAGAGGACTCCCAATTGTCCAGTCCCTGGCCCGGCAGTGATTGAGAGCAGGCTAGTGTCCTGGACTGTTGGAGCCCCGATAAAAGGGGGCAGGTGGGGGCACAGCCTTGGGACTGGTTTTCCTGCACATCAAAGGCATGCTCCCAGGCAAGCTGTCTGCAATCTCTAGGGATTAAGTAACCTTGGGAAGGGCAGTGCCTCTCTGGCATCTGCAAGACTCTAAGCTGTCAAAATACATCTCATAAGATACAGAAGATAAAAACATAATTAATACAAGCCTATCCACAACACTGCTGCAATAATCCCAACAATAGAGCTTCTCAAACTTTAACGTGTACAAGAATCATCTGGGTGCTGTGGTAAACTACAGATTCTGATTCATTAGATGAGTGGGGCTTGTGATCCTGCACCTCTAATAAAGAAATTGATGATGTTGGGACTATGCTGTGAGTAGGCAGGGATTCAGGATATCCTTGAGTCACCTTGGTATTTATCCAACGCTGCTTTGAACTGGATACTGCTAGGCCCTGAATATCCAGACTCGGCTTGTTTTGCTGGGACAATACCCGCTGCTCTTAGGAAAAATGATGCCAAAGTTACAGGTAAGGGATCTTAGACTCAGGGTGGTTTAGGAACTCGCCTCCGGTCACTTGGCTAAAAGTCAGAAGATATAAATGTATCTGACCTACAAACCCAATTTGTCCCCACCACAATACAAGCACAGATGGTTCCACGCTGATGGAAAATACAAAGACTCTGTTGGTAAAGACCTCATAAAATATAAGGTCTGTGGACTTGAATCATGGCCCATTTACAACTTGACTGTGGGAAGAAGAGAAATTCTGAATGGGGTTCATCATCTCAGGACCAGAAATAATATTCATTATGGCCATTCAAGAAACATTTTAAATGGGATTCCCTATCACCCTAGGGTTTTTATTTTTAAAAAGTGACGCATGTACGTGGGAAGATGCAGTAAATGTCTGCCTTCCTCCCATGCACCTCCATTTCCACTGCAGAGAGACAACTCCTGCTAGGTTTGTGTAGCCTTCCAGAAATTCTAGGCAAAGAGTACCCTTCTATGCAAAGAATCAACTTTTTCATAGAAATCCATTGATCCAGTCATTCATTTTGCCATGGGGAAAAGCAGTAAATAAAACACAGAATCCAGCCTGCACCCGACATTCTGGTGGGGGAGCTAGATCATAAACAAATATATGAAATAGACATGATGTCAAATAGAAACAAACAGTAGGGAGGAAACTGCTGCTGGTAGTGGGGGTGGTTCCAGTTATAAATGCAGTAGTGGGGAGTTCTCACTGCAGTGCCGTGGGTTAAGAATCTGACTACAGGGAGTTCCCTTCGTGGCTCGGTGGTTAACGAACCCAATTATGATCCATGAGGTTGTGGGTTCAATCCCTGGCCTTGGTCAGTGGGTTAGGATCTGGCGTCACCGTGAGCTGTGGTCTAGGTTGCAGATGCGGCTTGGAACCCGAGTTGCTGTGGCTGTGGTGTAGGCCAGCAGTTGTAGCTCCGATTCCACCCCTAGTCTGGGAACTTCCATATGCCTTGGTTGTGACCCTAAAAAGCAAAGAAAGAAGGAAGGAAGGAAGGAAGGACGGAAAGAAAGAAAGAAAGAAAGAAAGAAAGAAAGAAAGAAAGAAAGAAAGAAAGAAAGAAAGAAAGAAAGAAAGAAAGAAAGAAAGAGGAAGGACGGACGAAGGAAGGAAAGAAAGAAAGAAAGAGGGAGGGAGGGAGGGAGGGAGGAAGGAAGGAAGGAAGGAAGGACGGACGAAGGAAAGAAAGAAAGAAAGAAAGGGAAAAAGAAACTGACTGCAGCTGCTCGGGTCACTGCAGAGGCATGTCAGGATCTCCAGTCAGGAGCTGTGAGTTAAAGGACTGGCATCGGCCACCACTGAGGCTCAGATTCAATCCCTAGAGTGGGAGCTTCCGTATGTGGCCATAAAATAAATGAATGGATGAATAAATAAATAAACAAATAAATAAACAAGCAAGCAAACAAACAAACATGGTGGTGAAGGAAGGTCTCCTTGAAAAGAGGGCATCTGAGCAGAGACATAAAGGAGGTTATGCTCTTCCACGTTTACTCTTCCTTCAGCAGTACATCTTAGAGCCCTTGTCGTATGAGAACTTAAAGATCTAAAGATCCTCCTCAATCTTGCAATGGCTCCACGACACTCCACTGTTTGCATCGACCACAACACTGCTGGGCATTTTGACATTTCATGGAGGCCATGTGTTAGATTAATCCTGTTATTTGATTTGTTAGGGGGTCATCTGAGTGGCTATAAAGAGATCTGGGGAGTATAACGCCTGATGATGTAAAAAAGGGACTTCGATTAGGTGTGAGAAGCTGTGGCTGGAAGCCCTAGAGGGCCCCTGGACCAGGTGACCACGTCGTCACTGAGTACTTAGTGAACTGCTTCGTACGAGCTTCATATGAGCAGTTTCCCTTTTCCTGCCACATCTTAGGCTGGGCTTCGGCTGGGCTATGTCCACCAGGCACAGGAGAGAGGTCCAGGAGCTTCTCTATCTGGAGGCCAAGGTGACATCCTACTGGCCTCAGTGCCAGGCTACGTGTCACCCCTGCAGAGTCAAACACAAACCCTCCAGGTGACGAGTTTTTCACATTCCCCACAACGGAAGCACAAGCAAAAAGTTTTTAGGGATTAGTTAACCCTCTGGGCTCTGAGTACCATCTCCTCCCTTTAGAAAAAAGCACAGAAGTTTCCTTAAAATAAAAACGAACAACAACTACCTACCATACCTATTTACACGGCTACAGATGTTTAGCATCAGGCCACGTGACTCAACAGATTTCACACTTAATGAAAGATTCATTTATTCATTTCACTATTATCTGAGGCGGTACCTGGATCATGTCAGCACGCTGCCAGGCTCTGTATGAGGAGTAAATTATCAAGGCAGTATGGTTCCTCCCCTCATCACCTGCTCGCTCTTAACAAAGATGAACAAGGGAAAAAAATACTGTGATTGAAAGTGGTGCCAAGATCAATGCAACAGGCATTAAAGACAAGGGGAGGATGCTATGACCCATAGGAGACAGAAACAGGCAGACTGAGATACAAAAGGGGTCCTGGTTGAGATGTAAACAGGTAGGGATGGAGGTGGAACCAGGGGATTCTGGAATGGGGTGTGTATGTGTGTGTTGGGAACATGTATGAATGAATGGCAAGCGAATGTACCTGCACTACAAGCAAAGGCCCAGGTGAGTGGGAAATGCAGGGATTATAAAGGGAACATGAAATGGCCTGGTAGAGCTTCAACACAGAACCCGGGGACTGGCTGCAGGTGAAAGGACATGTCAGCTGGAGCAAGACTGGCAAAGGCTTCCGAGGTCCCTACCTTGTCAATAGACATGAGTTTTGAAAGAAATCAAGAAAAGCACTATCAACCTCTTCTTCTTTTTGTTTTGGCTTTTTATTTGGCGGGGGGGGGGGGTCGGGGGAGAAGGTATTGTGTACTTTGGTTTCACAAGCTCCGATTCCAGTGATTTTTAAAACCAACTTCATAATTATCAAAGTAATACATGTCTCTATCTTAAAAAGGCAAGTAGTATTATAAAGCCTATCATCAAAACCAGCCATTCCCCAATGCACCTGTCCCCACCACCTCCTCCCGCTCCTCAGAAATCACTTTTTTTGGTGGTTTGCTTTTATGATGAAAGATGATGATGTGCCAGAGTGAGTGGTCTCCTACTCAGCTAAGAGTTCTGCCCCAACTGGTTGCTCTCAGGTGGTTAATCTCTGGGCTGGCTCAGGCCAGGAAGACAAGCCAGTAAATCTAACCAGCCATCTCCCTCAAGGGGGCTGAATCCCTTTCATGGGAAAAGACAAAATGTTTATCTTTGAATTCTGATATTTGATTCCATATATTTAAGTAATGAGTGTATATATTGAGATCTGAGAGTTCTTTTTTTTTCTTTTCTTTTTAGGGCTGCACCTGCAGCATATGGAAGTTCCTGGGCTAGGGGTCAAACTGGAGCCGCAGCTGCCAGCCTACACCACGGCCATGGCAATAACGGATCCCAGCCACATCTGCGACCTACACCTCAGCTTGCTTGCGGCAATACTGGATCCTTAACAGAGCGAGGCCGGGGATGGAACCCACATGCTCGCGGACACTGTTGGGTTCTTAACCCCCGGAGCCATGATGGGAACTCAGAGATTTCTTAAATGATCATGCTTAGAGATCATCTAATGTCTTTTTTTTTTTTTCACCTTTTCTAAGGCCACACCCGTGGCATGTGGAGGTTCCCAGACTAGGGGTCTGATCGGAGCTGTAGCCACTGGCCTACGCCAGAGCCACAGCAACGCCAGATCCCTAACCCACTGAGCAAGACCAGGGATCGAACCTGCAACCTCATGGTTCCTAGTCGGATTCGTTCACCACTGTGCCACAACGGGAACTCCTCTAATGTCTTACTACTATGCAAAAGGAGCAAAAGTGGACTCTCTTACACCATCACCACCTCCCAGCAAGCGTTTCACCCCCATGTTTCCCGTAGATTAAATAGTAACTCGGGGGAAAGTCGCTTTTCCATGTTTACATGGTCTGTCCTGTAATACCACTGACCACTGAGGAACACAGTCTAGCTTGTTCAGTCTGGTTTTTCCTGGTGTTGTCTTTGTCTTCTTTTTTGTGTATGCCTGTCACCAAGTTTTCAAAGGAACGAGAAAAGCCCTATGAAAACCCTTTTTTATGTGATCTGGTTTTCCCTCCAGGAGCCTCCCATCGAGTCCATCTGGGCTCCAGGTTTCCCAGGCCAGCTGCCCACCTGTTGTCCTGGGGCTTCTTTTTAACACCATCTTGCGAAATCCCTGTGCCTCTCGCCTGTGCTGGGTGCCCCGCCTCCTGGATCCCATGGTCTCCTCTGTCTTGGGTTACATCCTCATTTTTGTGCAGCTCATTCTCTAGTTGCTTCCTGAGAAAAGGTACATGGGAGGTAAATTTGTTGAGACCTTCCTGGCGCGGCTGAAAAACGTCTTAATTCTACTCAAACTCCGTTGCCCTCAGAGTTCTGCAGCCTTAACTTCATCGTCTCCCAGTTTTCAATGTTGCCATCGGGAAGTCTGGGGCCACTGGCACACCTGAGCTTTTATCTGCGACCTGTTTTATTTCTCTGGAAGGTTTAGGAATCTTCTTTGTACTCCCTGATGTTCTGAAATTTTATAGCAAAGAACCTTATTGAGGACTGTTTCTTATCCACTGTGCTGGGCACCTTCTTGTCCCTTTAAAATTGGACACGCCTGGGAATTCCCATCGTGGCGCAGCGGAAACAAATCCAACTAGGAACCATGAGGTTGTGGGTTTGATCCCTGGCCTCGCTCAATGGGTTAAGGATCCTGTGTGGCCGTGAGCTGTGGTGTAGGCTGCAGATGCGGCTCGGATCTGGCATTGCTGTGGCTGTGGTATAGGCGGGCAGCTGCAGCTCCAATCAGACCCCTAGCCTGGGAACCTCCATATGCTGTGGGTATGGCCCTAAAAGGCAAAAAGACAAAAAATAAATAAAATAAAATAAAATTGGAAGTGCCTAATGTGCTGATTTGAAATTTTTTCCTGTAAATTTTTTTTTTTTGATACTTGTCTCCTCACCATTTTCTCTTTCTTTTTGTTTTCTTTTTAGGGGTGCACCTTGGGCATATGAAGGTTCCCGAGCCAGGGGTCAAATCAGAGTTATACTTGTTGGCCTACACCAAAGCCACAGCAATGCCAGTTCTGAGCTGCATCTGTGACCTATGCCACAGCTTGCAGCAACACTGGACCCTCAACCCCTGAGCAAGGCCAGGGATCGAACCCTCATCCTCACGGACACTATGCTGGGTTCTTAACCTGCTGAGCCACAAGGGAACTCCTCCTCACCATTTTTTTTTTTCTATTTTCTCTTTTTGAAATACCTACGATAAAAGGCTGTACCTTGTGGGCTGATTTACTGCATTTTCTATCTTTCTCCCCCAGTTCTGGATCCATCTTTGCCTGTTAATCTACTTTCTATAAAGTTGGCTTGACTTTAGCATTTACACTTCCCAATCTTTTTTTTTTTCACTCTGGGTTTAATTTCCACAACCTCTTTCTTGTTTTCTGATTGTTTGTTTTTTAGAGAACTTACTTTTTGTTTCATGGGTATAACACTCTCTCCCATTTTTCTGAAGGCAATAAAGGTTGTTAAAAGCTCCTTTGCTTCTTGAACTATCTGTATCATCTCCAAGCTCCCCATGCCCTCAACCTGTTTCTCTCTCTGCTTCGATCTCTATATTTTATTCTTTTTTTTTTTCTTTTTTAGGGCTGTACCTGTGGCATACTGAAAGTTCTCAGGCTAGGGGTCAAATCAGAGCTACAGCTGCCAGCCTCCGCCACAGCCACAGCTGCGTGGGATCCAAGCCATGTCTGTGCCTGCACCACAGCTCATGGCAACACCAGATCCTTTACCCACTGAGCAAGGCCAGGGATTGAACCAGCATCTTCATGGACACTAGTCAGATTTGTTTCCACTGAGCCACAACAGGAACTCCCTATTCTATTTTTTATGTTGGGGGTGATTCTTAAATATCTGGTGACCCTCTCACTACTCATTTATACTTAAGACATTCACATATATATGTGACATTTATCACATATATTATAGATAAAGAACATATAGGATTCATTTACTTTTAAGAACAATGGAGTCCCTATACGACTGACTGGAATCCCTGAGAGGAGGCAGCCCTCTCTGGGAGGTAGCTGGTTGGGAATCCAGCCATTTCAATAGAGACTCCATATGCCAGTCAGGTCCTTTCTTTAAGGGTCTCTAGATAAGAACCTTAAAATCCCTTCTAAAGAGCCTGTCCCTGGCTACAGGTGCTCTGGGAGCTATGCTGTAGGACAGCCCAGGAGGGTCTTATCTGTTCAATCTACGGAGCTTTGCTTAACTGAGCTGTTCCCCTCTCTATCCTGAGCCCTATTTCCCTGAGGCCAGAGCATCTCAAATTCAGTTGAGCCTGGAGCCTCCAGCAGGTAGCAGGTGTGAGGGTGGAAGAGGAGCAGGGCCGAGCTCTTGCATGCACTCTGTTCCACTAAGTACTGCTAACTGCTTTGTAACTACTGTTAACCAGTCCCCCTTTCGTAGACTCACCCTCACCCCATTTCTAAGCACCCTAGGGTCCCCTAGAATGAATCTGCAGGCTTCTCTCCGTAGCCCTCAGCCACTCTCCCTCCACCACTGAGCCATCTTCCCAAAGTGTGCTGACATCTCTTGTTTTAATACCACTTCCACCTCCGTTTGCTCTCACTCTCATTCTCTATGTCCCTGTATAATTTTGGGGTTCTTTGCTGCAATTTTAGGGAGGTTTTTGGAAGAAGAAGATATAAATGCATGCGTTTAATCTGACAGAACCACAAGTCCTCGGTCTTAGACATCTTACTTTGTACTTATGTACTTACATTCTTCCCTCTAGCCTAGTTACTTTATCCAGGGAACTTTAGCTATTACCCCAAATCAACTACAAACTACCTAACAACTACTCTCGGGCATACCTGAAAGGAGAATGCCCAAAGCATTTTAATTCCCTGTTAGTGTCTAGGGAGCACCAGGCCAAGTGAGTTGAACTCCTTTGTGCATTTCTTTTTATACCATTTCATTGCTGTCTTGGCTCTAGAAATTTGGACCAAGAGCCAATTTGAGGCAGACGTCTCAGCAATTTTTAAATAATAGGGAGGGAGGGAGGGAGGAAAGGAAGGAGGGAGAGATGGAGGGGTGGACCAAGAAACAAAGAAACAGACATCAAGAAAATGATTTTAAAAAAGAATAGGAAGAGGATTGATCCAAATAAATAACTGTTTTAAGAAAGGCTATGAAAGTTTATTAAATAAAAGGGACTGAAGGAGCTCCCATCATGGCTCAGTGGTTAACGAACCCGACTGGTATCCATGAGGCTGCAGGTTTGATCCCTGTCCTTGCTCAGTGGGTTAAGGATCCGGCATTGCTGTGAGCTGTGGTGCAGGTCACTGATGTGGCTTGGATCTGCCATTGCTGTGGCTGTGGCATCGGCTGGAAGCTACAGCTCCAATTCAACCCCTAGTCTGGGAACCTCCATATGCCATAAGGACAAAAAAAAAAAAAAAAAAAAAAAGAAGAAGAGGAGACTGCAGAAAATCATTTGACTTTAAGATAACTAAACAATGATTACTCACTTGGAAGGCAGTTGAGTAATTTCTACCACTCAATATTTTATATGTATATATATGTATATGTGTGTGTGTATATATATATATATATATGGCTGGTTATTCTTTTAATATATTACTTGAATATATTTGTATTTTCCTGAGTACATTTATTATAAATTTGTCCACCTAAAATTATGCAATTTCCTCTACCCTGTGCCACATTTGATTACGGGCCAATATGTTTTTAAAGAATTAACCACGTTGTCAACAAGAATGCTTCTAAGGTAGCTGTAATCATATCTTTGAGCTCAATAAGATGAAGGACTTTGTAGTCACATTGACCTTGTGTTGAATCCCAGCTCTTCCACTTACTGAATATACAACCTCCCGGTATAATATAAAATAATATAATCCCCCTAATAGGAAAACAAACATACTGTTATCTATTTTGCAGGCTGTTCTATGGATTAAGTCATATAATGCATATGAAGAAGCTGACATACTGTCGGTGCTCAATAAATAAAAGCTGTTAAAAATCAGAACATGAGAAGATACTAAAACCTGAAATCTCTAAAAATATCTCTTCTCTAAGTGAATATTTTTCACCTCTGTTGTTAGGCAACCTATCACTGGTCTGCTGGTCAACCGGAAGTAACAGAAAAGCAAGAAGGAAGGTCTTACAGGCAACTCAAGAAAGCAGTATAAAAGCAGTGGGGGGGAGAGGAGAAGGCCTGGAAAAAAATTACAGAAAGTGTTTGACTTTGGATCAGTTCCTTGATCTTTTTGCAGTTTATTTAGCTATTAAAATTAGAGTGTTGGAGGAAGTCCCTCCAGATGTTTACAATGAAGAGTTTTGTGGTTGGGTAATTTTGGAATATGACTCCCCCAACCCATGCTCACCCATTCAAGGAAGCAGTTCGATTCAGTTCTGCCTGGAGTATTACAAATTTATTTGCTTACACATCCTCCCCACTTTTTTTTTTTTTTTCCCTGGTACTATGCACGCACATATTTTGGAAAGGGTGAACGAGCTGATCTGCAATTTCCCACCTACGATATATTTCTCTGGGTTTTACTACTTCACCTAAATGTTTGGTTAAGGGGGGAAAAGGATAAATGGGACATGTCAGGAATTTTATTTATCGATGCTTCCTCCTACAGCAGCATGTAACTTTTAGAGTGGGAGAAAAATCTGTCATGATGCCAGCGAAACCAGGTATTTAGAAATAGTTTGTTAAGTATAGTTTAACATTTCATCTAGATGGTACCATCAATGTCTTAGACAGCTGATCACCAAAGCACTGGCTGAACTGCTGCCAAGTTAGGGGATTTGATTTGGTTATGAAGATGGACATATTCCTGGGACACATCTGGCAATTTTGGCAACCAGTGAATGAAATGAATCAGCCATGTAGTGATCAGACTGGCTGCTCAGGGATCAACATGACCTGAATGGAAAATAACTGTGGGATAAATGAATCCCTAGGCTGTAGGACTGTACCCTGACACCAGAATAAAACTCAAATGGGCATTCGTGAGGAATACGTTTTCATACTAAAATTACACATTACACTGTTATTGCTAATGGTCCAATCCTTTCACTTTCTATCACTCTACCAACATCTACTTTTATCTGAAAGGAAAAGGCTGTTCTAACTGTTGCTGGGAATGAAAGGCTGTAGCAGGAAAGAGACCAAAGAATGTACCAGAAAAAGATCTTGGGGCCAGATGATCTGTCAGTAATTTTCCATGTGGCCTGCTTTTCTTACTTTTACAAATGACCATCCTTAAGTAGCTTATAATGTAGTTGATTCCACTGATAAATTTGGGATTTCCATTTAATGCCTTTTTATCTTACAAAATCATTCTCAATTTATCTACATAGCAGAGATAAAAGGGAATAAATATTTTGATGTTCTTTAATTAACTACAGGCAATGAAGCCCCTGTTCCCTCTTAACTACAGGAATTCTATGAGAACCTGTTGCAATGTTTTTCTTTTTACTTCTGATGTGTCTCTTGCTGCTCAAGGCAGCTAAGGTTTTAAACTGTTCTAATTATTTCTATACTTTTCTTCAATCTTCTAATCGCACTCCCCAAAATACTTTTCCTTCTTCTTGAGAGGAAGCTTATGCAGGAACAATTCTGTAGAACCCAAAGAAGGAGGGTTTTGGTAGTAGGGCGACCTACTGAGGGGTTTCTCACAGGGTAGGATTTTCTGTGCTGAAACCAGCCCACTTCACTTACTAAGTAAGTACCATACTAAGTGAACTAAGCCAGAAAGATAAAGACAAATACCATATGATATCACTTATTTGTGGAATCTAAAATATGGAAGAGATGATCCTATTTAAAAATAACAAACAAACACAAAACAGAAAGAGGGCATGGCCAAGGAGAGCGGACTTGGGGTTCGAGAGTGGGGGAAAGGGGAGGCAGTGGGAGGGATGGGTATTTTGGGGGTTTCTAGGGATGCAACCCGTTATATCTGGAGTGGATAGACAATGGGATCCTGCTGTACAGCACAGGGAAATGTGTCTGACTGGGTCACTTGGTTGTACAACAGAACTTGATGAAAGATTGTAAATAAACTATATTTTAGTAATAATAATAACAATAAACAGCCCAGGACCTGATGAACAAAGTGGGTCACCCTGGTTGGTAGCTTCAGAGAAGAGTGGACATGGCAGCAGATGGCATCGGGAAGTTGCCATTTCAACCCTCCTGTTGGAAGAACTCTTCTTGCATTGCAAACTAGCTGTGGAAAGCCATCAAACACCGAATGGATGAATGCATTTTAATGACTTTCCTTTATACCAGTGGGTCTCGATTTGGGCTCCTTACCAAAATCATCTGGTTAGCTTTTTAAAAATGATACCATGTCTTGATTTAACAGGTCTGAAGGTTCGCCCCAGTCATCAGAATAGGTGTCTAGATTTCTCAAGCTTATCCTAATGTTACCCAAGGCTAAGGAACACTGCTTTACATACTTTCAGAGATTCAACCTACAGGTGGTGATTCAACGTACAGGTGTGGCCTGAGCCATTCAAAGCAAGGAGAAATCTACTTTATGATTTCTGACTTTTTAAATCGTGCATCCACGTTTCTACTTCACACCGAAAACAAATGAAAACCCACACATTGACTTTAAATGTATTCGCCTAGGGTTCACGGTATGTCTCTCCCTTGTCATGTTCATTCTGATTATCAAGCCCCGCCATTGAGTGACATCATTTTTGGCAGGAGAAACTCTGTTATTAGGTAGACAATGTGGGGCCACAAAGATTTAAAACTCAAGGTCTCTGCCTTCAGGGAGCTCACTGTGGGCCACAGAAAAGGTGACTCAACCATCAAGCAAATGACCTCAAGAGGAGCTCAAAGAGGAAAAGGCTATGGTCTGAGCCAGTTGGGAAGAATGCACAGAGCAGAGGATTCAAAGAAGACCTTGAGGACTGGGTAGAATTTTAACTAGAATCTGGGCCAGGAGGAGTGAGTAAGAAGCCATCAGACTACCAAATTCAAACATGTACGCAAATGCTGAAGTTCACGGTCAGCAATGCAAACTCTATGTGGCCAGTTGCTGGGCAAGGAGATAAGGAGATCTAAGTAAGCCAATAGTTTTTGTTTTTGTTTTTTTTTGGTGGCATCCGTGCCTGACACTGGAAAGAAGAATGCAACTGGCAGATGAAACAGCTGGTCTGGTAGAAGCATAAGGACAAGCTGGGTCTACAAGGTCTGTAACTCAGAGAGCCACAGCCCAGCAGCGACATAGTTAAGTCCCTGTCCTCTCTCGTGCTGGGCTCCCTGAAGAGACCTCATTACCCAGGCATCAAGGCCAAAGCTGCCTTGCCAAACCCCTGAGGTGCCTACTCGATCTGACCAAATGATTATTTAATGTTGTAGGAATATATTTAGAACGAAAATGCTGCAAGAGTTAGGTATGACTGCCTTTCAGGGCATGCTATTTGATTATCAATCATTGATTTTCAGCTCCTTTTATAACGCAACAGCCTTCTCTCTGGATTTCAGCATTAAGGCACTGCCGTGCCATTTATCTCTGCCTCTTGAAATAGTTGATTTTCATATTCATTCCCATATCTGGTCTTTGTGCAAGATATTAACTAAATGCCAACAAACGACCTGGGTACACATCATCTCGGGAAGTCGGTTGGCAAAATGAACAGTTAGAAGTCGGCACCACTGGTTATTTCACACATTATTAACTTATATTACAATTCAAATAAGCTTACAGCTGGCAAAAAAAAAAAAAAAAAACTCTCTTCCGTTAAGGGATCCCAAACATAATAGGCTTAATCAGAGATAAATTAAATTAGGCAGCCATGCATACTATGGCATATTAATTCTGAGTAGTTATTAAATACATTTTCTGTTATCAGCGGTGTGAACAACATTATACACAAACAAATTCTTCAAGAGGATAGCAAATAAAGTTTATGTTTGGGATGCTGTGTGCCTGACATTTCCCCATGCCTCCTTATAATGGTAAATAATCTTTTCTGCTAATAATGGCAGTCGGTTAAGTCTCCATAAATGAGTTGACTTCACTCCCCGGCAATTAAGCAAAAGAACAGCAGATGAAAGTGCCGGTGTGGTTTTGGAGTTTTCCAAAGGGAACTTTTCTCCCTTTCTATGGCAATTTGTAACAGAAGGCGTTAGTGAGTCATGGGTGAAGCAAAACTGTGCAACATAAAAGGTAACAAATATTCATTATGTCAAACATGATGAATCTCATTCTGTGTTTGGGGTAACGTGTGCTGCTGGAAAATAAGAAGGAAATTATTAAAGTTGAATGCTATTTTGTAAATAACATCCTACCGTTCTTTCTTTCCTTCCATGGTAG
Organism: Sus scrofa; assembly: GCF_054392235.1. Taxonomy (NCBI): domain Eukaryota; kingdom Metazoa; phylum Chordata; class Mammalia; order Artiodactyla; family Suidae; genus Sus; species Sus scrofa. The sequence continues at coordinate 24,050,572 of NC_139393.1, read as the reverse complement.
TAATCGAAGCCATCAAGCTAGCACTCGGATTCCATAAACGAGCAAATGATGAAAGAAAAAAAAAAGACATCTAAGGAATAAAAAGACGTACTGAGGAAGGTAATGTGCACACATACACACATGGTCCCCTTCTGGATGTACTTTTGGCATATTATCTTCTTCTTCTATTAATCCGTCAGACCCTTTCATTTCTCTATCCAGAAGCAATTCAAATGACTAAGCATGGCCCCCCATTCCCACCGCCAAGTCTGAGAAAAACCTGTGACATTCTTTGCTCTTTGCACATTTAAAACTCAATGTAAGGTGACAAGAACATTAAGCTGCCCAGTGAGCAAAATGTGAAACTAATCACTATCTGTTCATAGCTGTGGGTACAGTAATTGGCAAATTAAAGTGCCTGGGAATGGCTGGGCCACCTGCATCAGAAAGCATCACCTTGGAATAACTAATGAAGACAAATGTAAGCAGCCGGTTTTACTGAGAACTTCTTCAAACACTGGCAGCCTGAAAAGGCAACATTACGGCACCTATTTCATTTACTGTAAAGTAAGCACCATGTGGAATTTCTGTTATTTAAAGGAATAAAATGTAACCACCCTTGATATTTCGTCTATACATATTGGTTGAATTAAGAGAGCTATTTACCCCTGAAAACCCAATGTTTCTCTTTTAGAGCTGGCAAACGGAGATCATCTTGCTTATTGAAATGTTGAATGTGTGGCTTTATAACAACTTGATTCAAAGAAATACAAATGCTTCAAAAAAGAAAATAACTTAGTTTTAATAAACTTAATGAAACTACTGTTCATCCATCCATCCATCCATCCATCCAATCCATGTACTCAACATTTACTGAATACCTACTGTGTGCTAGGCACGTCTTGATTGAAGGCAGAGAGAGAGAAATGGCATCTCCTTAAGGAGTTTGTCAAGCATACAAGGAAAGTTGCATGCACACAGCCAACTGGGGTGGGGGGGTACACACGTTGCTAAGGAGATTTCCAGAGCACCCCTCCCTCTCAGAGACTTCCGAGAGAAGACTCTTGAGCTGCCTTCCAGAACAACACAAAGAAGCACAAGATGAAGCGCTTCTGAGCCTGAACAAGCTTGAGAAAAGTCTTCCGAGCTGAGAGAGCAGCGTGTGCGCAGAATCACCAAGAAAGTCATGGTCTGAATGAGGAAAAGAAATCGCCTTCAGAGGAGAAGGAGGAGGTAAATACAAGAGGCGAGAAGTCAACAGCTGATGAAGGGGAAGGCTGGGCAAGGGTGAGAAGACATGCCCAGGACTTGGGATTTAATTCAATGGGGCGGCAGTTTGCAAAACATGCTGGGAGCTCTTGGGTCCCAGGAAGAAGTGAAGAGTGAAGGAGCCACAGTAGCTTTACCAATGTCTGTTTTCTATTGTCCTTTCTAAATTTCAGAGAGAACTTAAAATTTGGAATAATTCTCGGTTTACAGAAAAGGCGCAAAGAGAGTTCCCATGAACGCCTCGCCCAGTCTCCCCTACTATTAACCTCTGTGTGTTACCACGGCACAACCAAGAAAGCAACGATGGTACCTTGCTATTAACTAAACCCCACACTACGTTCTTATTTCACCACTATTTCCATCCATGCACCTTCTCTATTCTAGAATCCAGTGTGAGACATTGCATTCCACTGAGTCATCATGCCTCTTATTTCTCTTCTGATGTCTGATGGTTTCTCAGTTTTTCCTTGTTACTCATGATCCTGCCAGTCTGGAGGAATGTTTGCCAGGTATTTTACCCTCATTTCGGGTTTGTCTGATGTTTTCCTCATGACTAGCCTAGGGTTCTAGGTTTGGGGAAGAATACCACAGGGGTGATGTGCACTTTCCATCGTGTCCCATCAGGGGGCACATATCATCAACGGGACTTGGCACCTGCAAGGCTAACCTTGACCACTTGGTTAAGGCTGGGTTTCCTGGGCTTCTCCACTGTAAAGTTACTCTCTTCCCTCTTCACACACTCTCGTATTTGGAAGTCAGTCACTGAGCCCAGCTCACACTAAAGGATGAGGGTAAGCTTCACCTCCTGGAGGGGGCTATCCCTATCTATACTATTTGGAATTCTTCTACAAGGAAGAGTTGTCCCTTCCACTCCAATTATTTGTTTATTCAATCATTTGTTTACATTAGGAAGAACACATGCACATTTATTTTACATTTTAGATTATAATCCAATACCATGTCATTTATTTTGTTGCTCAAATTGTTCCAGCTTTGGCCACTGGCAACTTTTTTAGGGTGGCTCTTATGTTCCTTTGATATGCTCCCATCCTTTTGTTCTTTGAATAAAACTTTATTATTTGAGGGCATATCAGATCATCTAGTCTTAGACTGCATTTTTTTATTGCCCTAGCCCTAGATCCAGATCTCCAAAGATCCCTCGTTCCTTTTACTGGAGGAGGCTATTTAGAAACTAATGTGTGGGCACAGGTGTGCTAGATGCTATTGGGGTATCATTGCTCCTAGGCTCTCTCAGCAGAAAGAGTAAGGAAATTACAGGTATGTATTCAAGCCCAGGTATGTGTGTACACACACACACACACGTGCATGTATATATACACACATGGCTGTAATTGTTTCTGCGTATGTCCATCTGTATATATATTACACTAAACATGGGTTCATACTAATATGTCCAACTCTAATCCAGTACTAAATGGTCCATTCTGGCTTTCCCTCTATGCTTAACTGCAAAGGCCATCACAGGGAGAAACCTGGCCCTCACCATCCATTTATTTATTGCTTTGAATCCAGTGTTTGAACCTTCTATTGAAAACAAAATTCTATTACTTTAAAATCATAGGAGAAAAGCTTGAAAATTAACACCATAAGAGGTCATTAAATTAATATAGAAAACTGACATCATCATATTTATATATTTATCTTTCTTTTTTTTTGTCTTTTAGGCCCACACCTGTGGCAAATGGAAGTTCCTGGGCTAGGGGATGAATCAGAGCTGCCACTGCTGGCTTATACCACAGCCAAAGCCACAGCAACACCAGATCCAAGCTGCATCTTCAGCCTACACCGCAGCTCACAACAACGCCAGATCCTTAACTCACGAGTGAGGCTAGGGATTGAATCCATGTCCTCATGGATGCTAGTCGGGTTCATTACCGTTGAGCCACGATGGGAACTCTTATATTTATATTTTTTTTAGCACGTTATTCTGAGACTGAGAGAGGGATAGATTGAAGGGGGGCTGAGACTTGAGGTTAAGAATAAATGTTAGCATGGATGCTGTGTACTTCCCTGAGGATATTAAGGACCTGAAATAAAACAGAAACTATGGAAACATAGAAGAAGGAATCAATTTGAGAACTATTTTATATGATTAATGCATGGAACTTAAGTGATTAGATGTGGAAAGCGAGAGACAGAAGTTAGAGATAAATGTGGACTAAGTAATGGGGTAAATGACGTCCTTCTATCTTGGTTAGAAAATACACTGGGAGGAAATGATTCGGGAAGAAAATCATTGAGTCCAGGGCATTTAAAATGGAATATCCATGTGGACATGCTTCAAAAAGCTCCTGAAATGTGGTTCTGGATGTCAAGAGAGTTGTCTAAACTGGAAAAGTGAATTTCAGAGTCTTAAGCCCAAAAAGGAAAATGGAAGCAAAAACATCAGGAATATGGAACAAATGACAAATAGAAGATCAGGAACCACAGTCTATATAACAATAATATTGAGAAATACTGCCTGAATTCTAATACAAAGAATATAAAATTAAAAGGTATTTCAAATTAGATAGTTTAGTGTTACATAAATACAGCATGGTGTTATTTTGTATCGATATCATCTCTGTATCTGTGCCATTTTCACCAAATCATTTTGGGTCTTCCTATTCCTTGCATTTAGGTGTAAACATGTAACCACTTCTAGCCAAAGGAATGTGAATTGCACGTGAAGCCCTAACCCTTAAAATCTCCCGGGGGTCTTTTACTTCATTGTCTACTTTATCATTTTGTTAATATAAGGTATAAGATAAAGTGGAAGATTACAAGCATAGTAAAGAAAAACTACATGATGGGTTCAAAGGATAAATAAAAAACATGAAAAAAAAATCCATTCAGGATAAAACACTAATAAATAGGAATGGAAGAAGGCATTCCCAATCTGAGAAAAAGCATCTCTGAAAATCCTACAGCTAAAATCTTACTTGATTTTTAATACAATAAAAGATTCCTCATAAAATCAGGAGTGACACAAGGATGCCTAGTCTCACCACTTCTACACAACACGGTACAGGAGGTCGGAGCCACTGCAATAAAGTAAGAAAAAGAAATAAAGCCTAAAAATTGGACAGAAGCAAAATTCTATGTGTATGTTTTTATATTTAAAAATCCTATGATGTCTGCCAAACTATATTAGAACTAGTAAATAAATTTACAAATTGTGCAACAATTACCCTGATCTAATTCCAGAATATTGTCATCACTCAAAAAGAAAGCCTGTACCTATTAGCAGTCACTGTCCAATCCCGAAAACCATCAATCTACCTCCTGTCTCTCTGAAGTTGCCTATTCTGGACATTTCATATAAATGGACTTATATAATATGGGATCTTTTTTCGTCTAGCTTCTTTCAATTAGCATAATGACTATACAGTTCATCCACATGTATCTGTATTTCATTTCCCCCTTTTGGCTGAATAATGTTCTGTTGCATGTATATGTCACGTTTTGTTTAGCTATTCATCAGTTGGTTAATATTTGGATGTCTTTATACTTTCAGCTATACTGCTATAAATATTTGCATACAAATTGTTGTATAAAAATTTATTTCAATCCTCTTGGGTCCATACCTAAGAGTAGAAATGTGGGGTCAAATGGTAACTCTACAATTCACTTTTTTTTTTTTTTGTCTTTTTGCTATTTCTTTGGGCCGCTCCCGCGGCATATGGAGGTTCCCAGGCTAGGGGTCGAATCGGAGCTGTAGCCCCTGGCCTACGCCAGAGCCACAGCAACGCTGGATCCGAGCCGCGTCTGCAACCTACACCACAGCTCACGGCAACGCCGGATCGTTAACCCACTGAGCAGGGGCAGGGACTGAACCCGCAACCTCATGGTTCCTAGTCTGATTCGTTAACCACTGCGCCACAACAGGAACTCCTACAATTCACTTTTTGAGGAAATGCCAAACTGTTATCCAAAGTTGCTGCAGCATTTTATATTTCCACCAAATAGTATGAGGGTTCCACATTCTGCACATCCTTACCAACACTTATTAATATAATACTAAATAATTAACACATTATTTTAATATAATATTTATATTGTATTAAATATTAATACTATTTTAATTATAGTAATCCAAGTGAGTGTGACATGGTATGTTATTGTGGTTTTCATTGGCGTTTTCCTGATGACTAATGAGGCTGAGCATATTTTCAGGTGTTGATTGGCTGTTTGTATATTTTTAAGAAATTTCCATACAGATCTCTTCCCCATTTTTTTAAAATGGGTTATCTGTTTTTTATTGTTGAGTTGTAAAGCTGTAAGCATCCTTTATATATTCTAGATACCAGACCTTTACCATACATAGAATTGGTAAATATTTTCTCCAATCTTGTAGTTTTTCTTTTTTCTTTTCACCTTTTTTTTTCTTTTTTTTTTTTTTTTTGCCTTTTTAGGGCAGTGCCTGCAGCATATTTCACCACAGCCACAGCAATGCCCGATCCGAGCAGCACCTGTGACCTACACCACAGCACTCAGCAACGCTGGATCCTTAACCCACTGAGTGAGACCAGGGATCGAATCCACACCCTCATGGATACTAGGTGGGTTTGTTATCACTGACTCACAATGGGACCTCACTCTTTTCTTTTTTGTTTTTTGTTGTTGTTGTTGTTGTTTTTTTCTTTTAAGGGCTGCAAGTGTGGCATATGGAGGTTCTCAGGCTAGGGGTCGAATCAGAGGTGGAGCTGCCAGCCTGCACCACAGCCACAGCAACATGGGATGTGACCCACATCTGCTGACCTACACCGCAGCTCACAGCAACGCCAGATCCTTAACCCACTGAGTAAGGCCAGGGATCAAACCCGTGTCCTCATGGATATTAGTTGTGTTTGTTACTGCTTTTCACTTTCTTGATGGTGCTCTTTGAAGGAAAAAAATTCTAATTTTGATGAAGTCCAATTTATATATTTTTTCTTCTGTGGTTTGTGATTTAGATGTTATATAAGAAACTACTGCCTAATTGAAAGTAAAGAAGATTTATACTTCAGGGTCCTGATAAAAGTTAAAGTTTTAGCCCTTATATTTAAATCTTGAATTAATTTTTGTATGTAGTATGAGTAGAGACCCAAATTCATTGTTTTGTATGTGGAAATATAATTGTCCTGGCCCTGTTTGTTGAAATGACTATTCTTCTCCCATTGAATTTTCTAGGCACCATTCCTACAAATCAATTGGTCACAGACGGATGAGTTAAGTTTTGGACTCAGTTCTACTCCATTGATCTGTTTATCCTCATACCAGTATCACACAGTCTTGATTGCTGTAGATTTGTAGTCAGCCTTGAAATCTGGAGTGAATCCTCCAACACTGTTCTTTTGCAAGACTGCTTTGGCTATTCAGGGTTTCTTGTATTCCATATGAAGTTTAGGATCATCTTGTAAATTTGTTTCCAAAAGCCAGCTGAGATTATTACAGGGACTGCGCTGGATCTATAAATACGTTTGGGAAATATCACCATATTAACAACATTAAGCCTTCCATGAACATGTGGCATCTCTCCCTCTATTTAGGTCATCTTTAATTTCTTTTAACAATGCTCTGTAGTTTTCAGTGTACATGTCTAGTACTTTTATTAAATTTATTCCTAAGTATTTTCTTATTTTTTAAATGGAATTCCTTTCCTAACTTCATTTTAGATTGCTCACTGCTGGGGTACAGAAATATAACTGGTTTTATACACTGATCTTCTATTCTGCAACCTTGCTGAACTTACTCATTAGCTCTACAGTTTTGTGAATTCCCTAGGCTTTTCAATATACAAGACTGAGTCATCTGTAAAGAGAGTTTGTTTTATTTGTTCCTTTCCAATACAGATGCCATTTATTTATTTTTCTTGCCTAACTGCTTGGTTAGAACCTCTAGTATATTATTGAATTAAAGTGGCAAGAACAGACATTGTGTTTTATTCCCGATCTGAGGTGGGAAACTTTCAGTCTTTCGCCAATAAGTAGATGTTATCTAGGTTTTTATTTTTCATAAATAATCCTTTATCAGATTGGAAAATGTCTCTTTATATTCCTGATTTGTTAAGTGTTTTTTATCATAAAAGGTATTTTGTCAAATGCTCTTTCTGCATCTATTGAGATGATCACACATTTTTGTACTTCATTCTATTAATATGGTATCTTATATTGATCAGTTTTTGAATATTGTACTAACTGAATTCCTGAGATAAATCCCACTTGGCCACGGCGTATTATCCTCCCTACACCTTGTTGTATTTGATTTTGCTACTATTTTGTTGATTTTTTTGTCTTCTTGTCTTTTCTAGGGCTGCACCCATGGCATATGGAGGTTCCCAGGCTAGGGGTCTAATAGGAGCTGTAGCTGCCAGCCTACACCAGGGCCACAGCAACACAGGATTCGAGCCATGTCTGTGACCTACACCACAGCTCACAGAAACGCCGGATCCTTAACCCACTGAGCAAGGCCAGAGATCGAACCCACAGCCACAGTCGGATTCGTTAACCACCGAGCCATGACAGGAACTCTGTATTTTGTTGATTTTTTCAGTCTACACTCCTAAAGAATATTGGCCTGTAGATTTCTTAGGATGCACTTATTTGATTTTGATATCAGGATAACACTGCAATTGTAGTTTTATGTACTGTTAGGAAATGACTGGAAGATAAAAATTTTAATTCTACCTAGATTATTAAAAATATACAAAATTCTTAGTAATAGATGAACCAGAGGCATGTAATAATTATACACTAAAAATTATAAAATATTGTTGAGAAATAGTAAAGAAGAGCTATATAAATAAAGATAGAACGTATGTTGATAGACTGAAAGGCTCAATACTGATGTCGATTCTTTCCGAATTGAGCTTTAGATCCAACATACTCTCAATTGTAATCTCACTAATCTGATTGTTTTTAGAAACTGGTAAGCTAATTCTAAAATCTACACACATTTTCAGAAGAAGCTGCTTATCTAAAACCAATTGTATGGAAGAAGAATCAAGGTGGAGGACTGATGCCATCTGACTCAGAGACTTACTATAAAGTGATATAATAACCAATGCAGTATGGTCCCAGCATAAGGAGCAACAAAATCAATGGAATACAACAGAGAACTCAAAAACAGATGCATACTCACATGGCCATTTGATTTTTGAGACGAGCACTAAGGAAAGGAAAGGAAAGGCCTTTTGAAAATAGTGTTGGAAGAATTAAAATGTCCTATACAGAAAATAATAAACTCTACCATGACATCACATAATATATAAAAGTTAATTTGATATGGACTGTTAATTCGATATGGAGGGTTAAGGAAAATGTAGGATACAAAAAAAAACCCCATGATTTATGAAAGAAAAAACCCCAGTAAATTACACCTCCCAAAATTAAAACTTCTTCTCATCAAAAAACACCGAGAGAAAGAATAGGCAAACCAAAAAGTGGAATTGGAAGGCATCAGTTGTAATGCACACACTGAATGAAATCCTGGAGACATCTATCTTACACCTCAAAAATAACAATACATACAAATAACCCAATATAAAGATGGGCAAACAATTTAATGGGCACTTAACAAAGGAAGCTTCATGAATGGCCAGTAAGCACATGAAGATGTCACCGTATGAGTCATAAAGAAAAATCCATATTAGATCATAATAACATATCACTACAAACCCAATATTGGCTTTTCAGAATGACTTCAAGAGACTAATAAGAACGCCCTTGAGGATATATAACAAACAAAACTATCATACATTGTTGGGGGTGGGGTGTAAAATGGTACCACTAAATTACTTTAGATAAATACTGGTAATTTCTTTTAACACTGAAAATACACCTACCCAGGACTAAAATTCCACTCTCAGATGTTGACCTAATAGAATGAAACCCTATGTTCACAAGACTTGTTCCAGAATGTTCAGAGCAACTTCATTCTTAATAGAGCCTGAAAAGAAGACAGGTGTCCATGCACAGAGGAACGGATAAACAAACTGTGGTATATTCATACAACTGGATATCTTTAAGCAGAAGGTGGAAATGACCTACCGGTAGACTCATGAATAATCTCAACAGTACAGAAAGCTGACACAAAAGAGGATGTCGTCTATGAGTCAAGTTATATGAAGTTCTAGAACTAGAATTGATTTACTCTGGGGCAGGGGTGGACACATGCTGGGAAGGTGGACACGTGTGTTTCAGGGAACTTTTTGGGGATGATACACATTTGGGGTGTATATATTTCTGAAACCTACAGAAATGTACACTTAAGAGCTTTGCAGTTTTATGTAAATGCATATGTAAATTTTACCTAACAATTTTACTTAAAAATAAGAATTATTACAAAAATCATAAACTTTGAATGTTAGTAACGGTACCTATGCCAAAGTATTTGGGGGAATGGTGGTGATGTCTACAACTTACTTAGAAATGTTTCCAAAAATACAGTGGATTCATGGATGAACAGAGGAATAGAAAGAGGTAAGCAGGTGAGTGTAAATTTCTTTCAATGTTTCTGTACGGTTTAATATTTTCATGATAAAATGTTGCAAAAGAAAAAAAAATCCTTAAAAACTGTCTTTCACAAAAAAATAATAAATAAAAAGTTAAAAGAAACAACAACAAAAAAAGAGAAAGCAATCCCAACTTCACGTGAACTTGGCAAAGTCTTTAAATAAACCCTTCAAGTCTAAACTAAGGATTTGCAAAATGTAAACAATAAATAATACTTTCTATTACAGGATCCTTAAAGGACCACACTCGCTAATTACATCAAGCACAGTTCCAATATGAATAAGCACTGAGTAGATGTTTCAGCTACTATTTTTAATGAACCTCCATGCTGTGTGTCTGTGGCCATAAAGCCACAAAAATAAAATGTCTCAGAAATAAAAGTGGAGGAGGATGTTTGCACACTTTGTTAAGGCCACTGTTATGTTTGTTGCCTAGATAAAATGAGATGCACTGGGATTTTTTTCCTGTGCCTGAGTGTCATTTATTAGGACCCCTAAGTGAATGAGCTAGTAGAAGGGAAACACTGTTATTTTTAAAAACCCATAAAGCCTATTTTTAGAGATGGTATTTCCTTGACTTTCATTCCAGGAAAACCGCTAACAGAGGGCATGGCATGGAGCATGCTGGGTCCAGAGAAGAGAGCCTGCCAGACGCCACAGCAATAAATAGACTGGGGCTTCGGGGAGGAAACGGAAAATGGGGACATGGAACGTTATGGCTCTGATACCCTTACCATCTGGTATTTAGCCCACTCAAATTACGGGGTTTTGGGAAATTTACCTTTGCAGGCCACCTGTAATTCATTTTCTTATCTATTTGTTTAGCAAACACTTAAATCACACGGGCAAAGGTCTAGGCATGCCCTCCAGGACCTAAACAAAATGAGGTGGGTGAGGTAATACTTTCACAAAAAAAAGTTCTAATTATAATGAGAGGTTAGTCTTATTTATGCTTGCCACTTCCTTTTTCAGTCTTCCTTTAAAAAACACAATTTTAGCATTTTTGATCAATAAAGTCACCATATATTTCCCCAAATGACAGGAATTCTCAGGGAAAAAAAAAAAAAAAACCCAAAACATAGCAGAATATGTTATTTGGGTTCGGTCTCACTTTGCTGAGAAATGCATACATATAAGTACATTTTTATAAACTGTATTTTCTATCCTGCTTATTATCACTTTTAGAAATCGGTATTTTAAATGCAAGTGGAACTTCTGAATGTGCTACCTTTTACTTTCAATTTAGCAATGTTTCTGAGAAGCAAATGAGCTCTAGAACGTTGAAAATTGTTTCATTCTATTATGACTGCTGTCCTCTGAGTTTTCACACACACACACACACACACACATATATATATATATATATACACACCTGTGATAATTCTAAGAACTTGTGATTGATGGGTTTTGACCCAGAGTTTTCAAATAACAAAAACAATAATCTTTTAAATTAAAGGAAAAGTACATTCCATTCCCTTAACTCATCTTCTTTTGGGGATTATATGCTCTCTGCTAAAATTTAGGATGGAATTTCTAACAGTGACCGCATTGTTGGGTAAACAGTAGTCCTTTGTGTGTGTGAAAATTTTCCAGTGAATGGAAATGGTCTTATCGGGAAAACGCCTGCCTATAGTATTTATTCAAATCCATATTTTCAGGAGAGAATTCAGAAAAATGCTTGTCTCATAAAAATATGTCATTTCCTTGTGTCTATTTAAAAAGAAACTCCAGCATCCAACACATAGACCCTGTGGTATCAATAGAAGCGAAAGATAAAATTAAAGAAACACAGACTGCATGCCAAAATCTGGGACAATAGGAAGAGAAAGCAGGTTGGCAGTCACCTTTCCAAGGCCTTATCTTTCCCTCCCACGTATCTCTCTGGGGATGTCCAGACGCTATGACCTCTTTCTTGAGTGGAGACACAAGCTGTGAGGCCAGTGCCTTGCCCTTTAAAGTTTTCTTCATCCCCTTGAGTGAAACCTTACTGTTAAGGGGAAATAAAATGTTCCCCTTGTAAATGAAATGAAAACAAATGTAAATGAAAAGTCACTTTGGTTTCCGTTTCGGCATTTTCGACATTTTCGATTGCAGCACTTTCTCGGTTTTGGCATTAACACACCTGTGATCTTAAAACATCCTTTGCATGTAAATAGCAATGGCTTTGTCAATCAAGTATATTAGGACACCTTTATTCAAATAAAGTTGACCACGGACTTTAGGTGAATCCACTGTTTTCTAAATCAATACAAGTTGCTTAAGATGATCAAAGGTCAGACTTTTGTAATCTCTCTTCCAGGGAGGATCACCTCAGAGTAAAACTTCTAGGGAGAAAGGTAGGGATTCATAATGAGAGGGTTTTTGTTGTGGTTATGTTTGAGATTTTGATTAGCCACAAGTATATTCTACTGTATTTACTTGAGAGTGTTTAACTGCCTTGAAATTCCAACAAGGGTGCTGGCTCCAGTTCACCCAAATTAGGGAGGCTTCCCCATATTAATTTTGTCTCTTTCACAAGCATCCTTGAGATACTTTGTCCTTAATTATTTAGGTCTATGTTTCAAGTATTAAGAGCACACTTGAAATCCACAATTTTTCTAAGTTTCCAATACTTATTAGCTTTGTTTTCTGCTTAGACCTGTTAACCTAATTTTGATTTCAACGCTTTGGGGAATAAATGCACTGCTTATCTTTAAAATCTGCATAGCTGTTTCCATATTAAAGAATCCAAATTCAGGTTTCAATTTATGCAGTATGAATTTGCTGATCCTCTAAGGTGAATTAAAAACCACACTTATTTTTTCCTTCTTCTCCATGACATTTCAAATTTTAACTGATACCTTCTCAAATTACCTTTGAAAAACTTATAATCCAACATCGTGACCAATCTTCCTTCTGCCAAACATTGAGGGCCTTATTCTTTCTTTCTGTCTCTTTATTTTTTTTTCAGTTCAATAAACCTTGATATAAAATGAAAGGTAAAGAAAATTCAGAAGGATGATAGTAGGTCTATGACTGGACACACTTCCTCATTCTCCCCTGCAGCTTCATCTTCTCGGACCATATCAGAAGGAAGGGGCTCCACCCCAGCTCCTAAGAGAAGGGCCTGCAGAAGAAAGGAGGGGAAGGCAAGGAAGGCTGAAGAGCTGTGATAACTGAGCTGAGTCCTGATGCCATAACTTGGGGGGCAGATATATGGATAGAGCAGCTATTTGATTTTCTCAAGTGAAATCCACCAGAAATTAAGAGTGTACAATCTGTGGGAATTCTAGCACACTTATTAACAAATATGCCAAATGAGAACGCAAAGCCATCCACAGATCTATCACTATGACAGATACTGAAAACAAAATCATACATTTACTGCTAAATAATCTCCTACTGGGGATACTGCTACTGCCAGAACAAATTCTACTTAAAAACCTAGGCGAGGGAGTTCCCGTCGTGGCGCAGTGGTTAACGAATCCGACTAGGAACCATGAGGTCGCGGGTTCGGTCCCTGCCCTTGCTCAGTGGGTTAACGATCCGGCGTTGCCGTGAGCTGTGGTGTAGGTTGCAGACGCGGCTCGGATCCCGCGTTGCTGTGGCTCTGGCGTAGGCCGGTGGCTACAGCTCCGATTGGACCCCTAGCCTGGGAACCTCCATATGCCGCGGGAGCGGCCCAAGAAATAGCAACAACAACAACAACAAGACAAAAGGAAAAAAAAAAAAAAAAAAAAAAAAAAAAAAAAAAAAAAAACCTAGGCGAGTTAAGGAGTTCCTATCATGGCGCAGTGGTTAACGAATCCGACTAGGAACCATGAGGTTGCGGATTCGATCCCTGCCCTTGCTCAGTGGGTTAACGATCCGGCGTTGCCATGAGCTGTGGTGTAGGTTGCAGACATGGCTCGGATCCTGCGTTGCTGTGGCTCTGGCGTAGGCCAGTGGCTACAGCTCCGATTCAACCCCTAGCCTGGGAACCTCCATATGCCGTGAGAATGGCCCAAAGAAATAGCAAAAAGACAAACAAAACAAAACAAAACAAAACAAAACAAAAATCTAGGCTAGTTAAGAATTTAAAACCATGGGAATTACCCTTGTGGTTCAGGGGGTTAAAAAACTGACTAGCACCCCTGAGGATGCGGGTTTGATCCCTAGCTTTGCTCCGTGGGTTAAGGATCTGCTGTTGCTGCAAGCTTCACTGTAGGTCACAGATAAAGCTCGGATCCTGCATTGCTGTGGTGTAGGCTGGCAGGTGCAGCTCAGTTTGACCCCTAAGCTGGGAATGTCCATATGCCACAAATGGAGCCTTAAAAATAAACAAAAGTTTGATGTCAGATTTTAGACATATAGGCAGGCCTAGCTAGGAAGGTGATGCTCAGCAGAGCATATAGGTAATGTGTGCAAGAATTTCGTTCTTTCTTTTTTTTTCCTGTCTTTTTGCCATTTCTTGGGCCACTCCTGTGGCATATGGAGGTTCCCAGGCTAGGGGTCCAATCGGAGCTGTAGCCACCAGCCTACGCCAGAGCCACAGCAACGTGGGATCTGAGCCGCGTCTGCAACCTACACCACAGCTCAAGGCAATGCCAGATCATCAACCAACTAAGCAAAGCCAGGGATTGAACCCGCAACTCATGGTTCCTAGTTGGATTCGTTAACCACTGCGCCATGACGGGAATTCCGTGCAAGAATTTCTGATGGACAGAAATCCCATGTTCTAAAGGCTTACACTCAATTACAAAAGTCTGCTGAAAATTAAAGCTTTTGACACAAACTTTAGCTCTAAGAACTCTATCAAAGACGAAAAAAATAAAGATTAAGGATAGGAAAAAAAAAAAAAAAAAAAGCTACATACTTAACATTCAGAAAAGACCAGAGAACTGCTTGAAAGGGAAACCAAAGAAATAATCCATATTTACTAATCTTTTTATATTAAAAATTACATTTGACAAGTGCTAAGATCATTTATATTCTAATAATTTTCAGTATCTTTTTTTTTTTTTTTTTTTTTGTCTTTTTGCCATTTCTTTGGGCCGCTCCTGCGGCATATGGAGGTTCCCAGGCTAGGGGTCGAATCGGAGCTGTAGCCACCGGCCTACGCCAGAGCCACAGCAATGCGGGATCTGAGCCGCGTCTGCAACCTACGCCACAGCTCATGGCAACGCCGGATCGTTAACCCACTGAGCAAGGGCAGGGATCGAATCCGCAACCTCATGGTTCCTAGTCGGATTCGTTAACCACTGCGCCATGACGGGAACTCCCTAATTTTCAGTATCTTGAAAGGAATAAATAATTTAAAAGAGCGAGTGTTGAATTCAAGAAAGGATCTATCAGGTCAAGAAATGATTGATTTTACTCTTCAACTGTTCAAAGTTTCCTTTTTTTAGAGGTGTCAACTGGCTCAGACCAGTCATGTATAAAAATATAATGGACTGAAAAAAAACTTCATTTTTTTAGAATAAAAAAACAACAGAATTGGAGAATAAACTCTGAGATACACAGCTCTTAAAGTTTTAAGACACTTGTTTTAGAGCCCTAAATAATTTGGGAACCCTACTTAGAGATTTTCACAACCTTTGGGAATTGGTGCTCTCAGGAAACTCTGCCTTTGTTTTTAGACCTCTGTTTTCAATCACAGAAGATCCAAAAACTGAAGCTAAGTGTCCCAGCAGATGAAATATGATCACTAAGAACCCTAAAATACCTCCAAGTCAAATGACCATGGAACCTCCACAAATTTATTCAACCACTCAAAAATACTTATTAGCATACGCTAGGCAAAACAAAAACTAACCCTAAAATTTACAAAAAGTACACACATATATCTATTTGAGAATCTCTGAAAGCTCCTATTTTGTGAGGCACCCATATCTAAACAAATATTTGAATTAAAACAGATCTTGAAACATTACACCTAACTTTCAAAGAATGATGCACATTTTTCCAAAGGTATTACGAAACTAAGAGACACAGGAAATATTTGACTGGTGTAATGGAAGAGAAAAGCCTCCCAAACTAGCTGACTTCTGAGATGAAGGAGTGTGAAAAATTGAGCAAGTGTACTTTAAAAAACATTTCTCAGGAACACCCATTGAATCTCAGAGGCAAAATATTAGAAGTAATCTCTTCTTACTCCTTTCCTTCTCTCTTTTTTGTCTTTATTTCTTTTGTCTTTTCTCTCTGTTTAGACACAATTCTACATGATTCAGATGGAATTAGTAAAGCCACATTAAAAACTGCTCAAGAAAAATATCAGTAGAAAAGGAGAGAGGCACATCTAACAGTAACAACAAAATAAAAACTTTACAGACAAGAAGGAAATAAAAGCTTTTCTGGTATAAGTCAATAATAAATAGTTCCCCAATCCCTATTCAATAGCAGGCAGGATGCAGCATTACCACACATTAAATCCATGTCTCCATGTCTACTGCGAATGAAGAAATGAGTATAAGAAGAAGGTTGTCCAAAGGGAAAAAAGACTGGTAATAATGTTATAAGATAGTTGATATATTTTGTCAGGAAGACTATACAACAATTAACTTCTACGATTGAGCCAAATGTCCTTATATTAACATATAATATGTGCTAGAAAAAGCTGTTGAGAAAAAAAGAAAATGAAAGGTATAAATTCAGTATGATCTCACCCAGGTAAACTGAAAATAATATCCCATATATATTCACAGACACTACGGGATATGAAAATATAAGGTAATATAACATAAATGGAACAAAACACAAAATCTTGTAAGTTATATTATCTATGGAGATGGATAAATAGGAAGAATAGCGATTTTTTCACTTTAAAAAATAGATATCAAAAACAAACAAACAAAAATAAAATAAAACATAGATATCCTAAAGTTGTGGCTCTGGCATAGTGGGTTGAGAATCCAAAGGCAATGGCTTGGGTCACTGCAATATCTGGCCTGACACAGTGGGTTAAAGGATTTGGTGTTGCCGCAGCTATGGTAGAGGTGCCTTGGATTCAATTCCCGGCCCAGGAACTTCCATGTGTCCTGGGTGTGCCCATTAAAAAAAAGATATCCTAAGCAATTTTGATAGTATTAACATTTTAAAATAAGATGGTGGCCAAGCTGGCAGAGTAGGAAAACCCTGAGCTCACCTCACCTCCTCCCACAGGCAAACTAAAATGACAACTATTTACAAAACAACTCTCAATGAGAATGATGTGAAGACTAGCATAAAAGATCTTCTACAACTAAACATATAAAGGAACCACAACAAGGTTTGTAAAAGGGATGGAGATGCCATATAGCCAAGACCCACAACCCCATGTAGGTGGCCCACAAAGAGGAGGATAATTATAATTGCAGAGATTCTCCCACAATGCAAGGCATCTGAGCCCCATGTGGGCTCCCAAGCCCGGAGCAGGGGTGGTCCTGCACCAAGTAGATGAGCCCACAGAACTTCTGGCTTTGAAGGCCATCTGAGCTTGCATTCAGGAGAAATGACAGGCTATAGGAAACAGAGACTCTGTTTAAAGGGCACATGCGAAATCTCATATACTCAGAGATCCAGCACAGAAGCAATAATTTGAAAAGAGCCTGAGTCAGACATACTTGCTTATCTTGGAGAACCTCCCAGAGGCAAGAGGCAACTGTAAACTTGCAGAAGAGCTACATGAAGTGGAAATAAGCAATCTACCTAATAAAGACTTGAAGGTAATGATCTAAAGATACTTGATGAACTTGGGAGAAGAATGGGTGAACACAGTAAGAAGTTTAACAAAGACTTAGAAAATATAAAGAAGAAACAGAGCTGAAGAATACAATGACTGAAATAAAAAGGAAGTGATCAGTAAAAGATTACATGAGACAGGAAAGGATCAGCAAACTGAAGAGAGAGAGCAGTGAAGATCACTCAAGTTGGACAGAAAAAGAGAAAAAAAGCATTTAATAAGTGAGGATATGTTAAAAGACCTCTGATACAACATCAAGTTAACTAATAACTGAGTTATAGGGGTCCCCAAAAAAGAGAAGAGGGAAAGAGAGGGGGTAGAGAACTTATTTGAATCTTTAATATCTGAAAATGTCCCTTACCTGGGAAAGTAAATAGTAGGTCCAGGAAACTCAGAGTGTACCAAACAGGATGAACTCAAAAAGATCCACATCAAGATACAGCAGAATTAAAATGGCAAAATTTAAAGATGAAAAGAGATTATTAAAAGCAGCAAGAGAAAAGCAACTAGTTATATACAAGGAAACTTGCATAAGGTTATCAGCTGACATTTCAGCAGAAATTCTGCAGGTCAGAATGGAGTGGCACAATATAGTCAATGGTGAAAGGGAAAACCCCATAACTAATACTTTACTCAGCAAGGTTATAACTAGTATTTGAAGGAGAGATTAAGGAGTTTCACAGATAAGCAAAAGCTAAAGGAGTCCAGGACCACTGAACTGACTTTACAAGAGAAATTAAAGGTATTTCTCAAAGCAAAAAAATAATACATATGAAAGAAGAAAATTATAAAAGGAAAAATCTCACAGGTAAAACAAACACATAATAAAGTTGGAGGTATCAGGTTCCGTGATTTCGACTATACTACAAAGCTACAATTATAGAAACAGTATATTACTGACACAAAAATATATGCACAGATAAATGAAACAGACTAGAGAGCCCAGAAATGAACCATACTTATACAGGCAATTAGTCAATGACAGAGGGGGCAAAAAATATGCAAAGGGGACTAATCAGCCTCTTCAATAAATGGACACCTATATGCAAAAGAATCAAACTGGTCTACTTTCTCATATCACACACAAAAACAAACTAAGAATGAATTAAAAACTTAAATGATTTGACATCATAAAACTCCTAGATGGAAACACAGGCGGTGCACCCTCTGACATTGATTTTAGCAATAACTTTTTGGATACATCTCCTTAG
This sequence comes from Sus scrofa, assembly GCF_054392235.1. NCBI lineage: Eukaryota > Metazoa > Chordata > Mammalia > Artiodactyla > Suidae > Sus > Sus scrofa. The sequence goes on along the minus strand of NC_139393.1, from coordinate 24,031,941 downwards.
GCAAGGGAAACAAAAGCAAAAATTAAAAAATGGAACTTCCTCAAGCTAAAACACTTTTTGCACAGAGAAGGAAACTATCAAATAAATGAAGAGGCCACCTACTGAATGGGAGAACATATTTGCAAGTGATATATCTGTTAAGAGGTCAATATCCAAAATATATAACACTCACATAAGAACAAAAAATAAATAAAACAACTCACTGAAAGATGGGTGGAGGACCTGAACATTTTTCAAAGAAGACAGAGATGGCAATAGACATATGAAAAATATGCTCATCATTAGCAGTCATCAAGGAAATACAAATTAAAATCACAATGAGATATCACTTCATACCTGTTAGAATGGTTCTGATCTAAAAGGCAACAAAGAACAAATGATAGTGAAGATGTGGAGAAAAGGAAACCTAATACGCTACTGGTAAGAAAGTAAATTGGTGCAGTCACTATGGAAAATAGGATGGTGGCTCCTCAAAAAATTAAAAATAGAACTGCCATAAGATTCAGTAATTTCACTTCTAGGTATTATTCTGATGAAAACAAAAACAGTGATTTAAAAAGATATATGCAACCCTATGTTCACTGCAGCATTATTTAGAATAGACAAAACACGGAAGGAAACTAAGTGTCCATCCACAGATAAGGTTTACATACACAATGGAGTATTACTCAGTCATAAAAAAGAACAAAACCTTGCCATTTGTGACAACATAGATGGACCCAGAAGGTATCATGTTCAGTGAAGTAAGTCAGACAAGTGAAATCCAAATACTGTATGATGTGGAATCTAAAAAAGAAAATAGATGAACAAACATAAAGGAACAGACTCCTAGGTTCAGAACAAACAGGAAGAAAGGAAGTTACCAGAAGAAAGGAAGTTTGGGGCATGAATGAAATAGTTGAAGGAGATTAAGAGGTGCAAACTTCCAGTTACAAAAAAAAAAAAAAAAAGAATCTCAGGGATGAAATATACAATGTGTGGAATTTAGTTATACCACAGTATCATTATATGGTGACAGAATGTAACTAGACATATGGTAATCATTTTGTAACATATAGAAGTAATGAAGTACTTTCTTGTGCACCTGGAACTAACACAGTGATGTAGGTCATTTATACATCAATTAAAAAATTTGTAGGAGTTCTCATCATGGCTCAGTGGTTAACAAACTTGACTAGCGTGGATAAGGATGTGGGTTTAATTCCTGGCCTCACTCAGTGGGTTAGGGATCCGGTGTTGCTGTGAGCTGTGGTATAGGTGGCAGATATGGCCCGGATCTGATGTTGCTGTGGCTGTGGTGTAGGCTGGTGGCTATAGCTCCGATTTGACCCCTAGCCTGGGAACCTCCATATGCCATGGGTGTGTCCCTAAAAAGACAAAAATTAACAAATTTGTAAACATCAGGATGAAAGGCATGAAAATGATACTAATGAAGGTTATCTCAGGGGGCTGGGTATTATGGGTGATTTTTAATTTTTCCTTTAAGTTTTTATGTATTTCTAGTTATCTGCAATAAAGAGGTATTGCTTGTAAAATTTGAAAGAAACAATAATGGTTCTTAAAAGTGAAAATGATAAAGTATGGCAGTATTTTTACAGACTACAACATTTTCGGTAGATTTAAATTAGTTCATAATAAAAACTAATATACTTAAAAATGTTTAAAAGAAGAAAGCTGTAGAAATTTAGGAGCTATTCCAGTAAGTCTAATTTTCTTAATTTTGAGCCTGGAATATACAAGGCTGAATATTTTCCATCTTTAGCAAGAGGAACAATGCACAGTTATTATGGAAGAAAGAAAAAGTATCCTTTAATATGATAAACCATTGGCAGGTTTGGCAAATGGTCACTTCAGAGGGATGTGACTTTATCTGAACATAATTTTTATTTATTTATTTATTTACTTATTTTCATTATAGCTGGTTTACAGTGTTCTGTCAATTTTCTACTATACAGCATGTTGACCCAGTTACACATACATGTATACATTCATCAGACGTGATTAGATATAGTTCCCAGTGCTATACCCAGATCTCCTTGCCCATCCATTCCAAAGGCAACAATCTGCATATATTAACACCAGACTTCCAGTCCATCCCACTCCCTCCCCCTCCTCCTTGGCAACCACAAGTGTCTTCTCCAAGTCCATGATTTTCTTTTCTGTGGAAAGGTTCATTTGTGTAGTGTAGTATATTAGATTCCAGATATAAGTGATGTCATATGGTATTTGTCTTTCTCTTTCTGACTTACTTCACTCAGGATGAGAGTCTCAGGTTCCATCCATGTTGCTGTAAATGGCATTGTTTCATTGTTTTTTATGGCTGAGTAGTATTCCATAGCGTACATATGCCACATCTTCCTAATCTAATCATCTGTCAGTGGACATTTGGGTTGTTTCCATGTCTTGGCTATTGTGAAGAGTGCTGCAATGAACATGTGTGTGCATGTATCTTTTTCAAGAAAAGTTTTGTCCAGATATATGCCCAAGAATGGGATTGCTGGGTCATATGGTAGTTCTATATTTAGTTTTCTAAGGTGCCTCCGTACTGTTTTCCATAGTGGTTGTACTAGCTTCCATTCCCACCAACAGTGCAGGAGGGTTCCCTTTTCTCCACAGCCCCTCCAGCATTTGTAATTTCTGGACTTATTGAGAATGGCCATAATTATATTGACTCCTTTAGCTTTAAAAGAGTGTTTCAACTCATGCACTCTCCATGTCAGTCAGTCTTATTCTTCTTCCTTATTTATTTATTTAGGTCTTTTTAGGGCCATACCTGTGGCATATGGAGGTTCCTAGGCTAGGGGTCAAATCAGAGCTGTGGCTGCTGGCCTATGCCACAGCCACAACATGGGAGATCTGAGCCACATCTGCGACCTACACCATTGCTCATGGCAACACCAGATCCTAACCCACTGAGTGAGGCCAGGGATCGAACCTATGTCCTTATGGATACTAGTCAGACTTGTATCCACTGAGCCACATGGGAACTCCTCTTTTTCTTCTTTATGTGGTGTGAATGTGAGGTTTAAGGAGCACAGTTAACAGGTGCTACATTTTTGAGGGTTTTTTGATTTGGGTTTTTTTTTTTTATAATTTTATTGGAATACAGTTGATTTTCAATGTTGTGTTAATTTTGGGCATACAGCAAAGCGATTCAGTTATATAGATGCTACATGTTCATTGCTGCTAAAAAATATTTACAGAGTCTGGATTTTAAAATAACAATTGGCACACTTAAAGTACTGATGAGCTGTGCAAGACCATAAGTGACTTTTTATTTTTAAACCCCTTACAAAACTTCCTTCCAATTCAAAATTGGCATGAAACATTTTCCAACCCAATTCCAAGGAACTCATTGGGCACCAGGGGAATCCAGCAAGAAAGGAAGCCACACACATTTTAACTTTGGATCACATGTAATTGTTGGAATGAATGGCAAGAGCCAGAGGGTTCTGTTGTTTGTTTGTTTTTAAATCACAGTGGTAAATAAGTTTGAAGCATTTCACTAGTGAGGCAAGAGTCACTTGAGATACATTGTTAAATATGAGGAGTTAAAATATATCACAGACACAAGTGGTATTACACAGCTCATACTGTTCTGAAAACACAGCCTCTGCGCATGAGGTTTAAATATATACCCACAATAAGAAGGCATATTGACCTATAATTTTCAATATTACATCCTTGTATTTTTTATTATATGCTATTTTTCAACTAGTAGAGGAACACGGTCTCATAAAGCTAATATTTATTCTTCCTTGTTTATGGAGCTAGACGTGCAGTTCAGGAAATGAGAAACTCTGAGAAGTCAAATATAATGCAGTGTCCTGTACACCAAAGAAGAGAGGGCAGGAAAATCACCATGTTTCAAAAATTGGGGTCTGGGAATTTGGTTATAAAGTTTCAACTAATGAAACAATGAAAGAGAAGCGAAGCCTTTGATGTCATTACTCTCTCCATAAATGCATCCCTTTTTTTTTTTTTTTGTCTTTTTGCCTTTTTCTTGGGCTGCTTCCCATGGCATATGGAGGTTCCCAGGCTAGGGTCTAATCGGAGCTGTAACCTCTGGCCTACATCACAGCCACAGTAACAAGGGATCCAAGCCGCATCTGCGACCTACACCACAGCTCATGACAACACTGGATCCCTAACCCATTGAGCAAGGTCAAGGATCGAACCCGCAACCTCATGGGTCCTAGTCGGATTCATTAACCACTGTGCCATGACAGGAATTCCATAAATGTATCCTTTTTATAGATGATAAATCTTATCATGTATGAGTCTTCATTTTAGTAGAAAGCAAAGAAAAAGAGTCCTTTAGTCCAATTTGCATTTGCAACTCTGGATAAAATACCTACTGTGTGTATTTTGCAAAAGCTAAGGCAGAGAGTAAGAGTCATCCACTCTAACAACCAAAACACCTCCACTAATAATTCTACCTTTAAATCATGAACTCGTCTCCTTTTGCTTTTATGTAACCTCTGTACTGGGGAACTCCATGATTCCTTATGTTAAATCCAAAGGAAAAAAAGTAGGGTATGAGAATTTCTTTTTCTACGGAACGGCTGTGCCTGTATTATGGTAAATGTCTCAAGAGATCAGAGCCTTCACAAAGCCCTTCTGGGAAAAACTTCCCAGAGCTCCTGTTTCTGCATCCTTTCCTTTTAATATATAGCCTTACTGGAGACTTTGGAAGCATCTAGAGAAATAAAAGGTATCAAGTCATTTTCCCATGCTCTGCAAGCATGAAGAATGAACGGGGGTGGGGGGAGGCACTGCCAAAAGGTACTTGAGGGACAAGACAGAGAAGTAGACGGAGTGGAGGTGAGGCAAGGGATACTGGGGCTTGTGGGAGAGAGAGCTCCTCACAATCTGATCCCTGAATTCCTGGGGAAGCCTGAGAAATGGAGCAGAAGAGCTGAGACTGGGATACACGGTACAAAGCCAAGGGAAAAAATACTCCTTTGCTACTTGCCTTTTTCCTTGGATTTCAGATGCTCTACCCCTTCCTCTCTCAGTGACCAAGATGATATATTTGTGACATCAGCCCCACTACACCCTCTGGGGTCCAGGCCCTGGCTTTCCTGTAAGTCCTCAGAACTGTCCTCTCTCTTCTATTTTCCTGCACTGAGCACTGATGTTATCTTTCCATATCTATGTTCCCATAGCGAACAACAGTGATCTCCTTTAAACCCCAAACCAGAAATTCTCCCAAAGAGCATCCACATATATACATTGGTGTGTTGCTAAATAGCTGAAAAATAAATGGAAGCCCAGAGTAGAAGAGTAGGAAGAGAATGGCACCCAGGGTGAAAAATTGGGGGTCCAAGCCCAGCCCCACCATTTACTCAGCTCTCACCAAGGACTCTGTGGTCTGGGCAGCCTTGGTCCTCCTTTGCAATGGACATGTGAGGAGGTGTGAATCTGCTTATCGCATCCTCTGGGGTATGGGGTTGCTGCTGGTCTTTAGTTCCTGGAAGCCAGGGCTACTAACCTTTCTAAAATCCATGGGATGATCTTGCATCATAAAGAAGTAAATATAGAACTACCATACCATATGATCCAGAATTTCCACTCCTGGGCATATATCAGGACAAAACTGTAATTCCAAAAGTTAAATGCATCCCTATGTTCATTGCGGCACTATTCACAATAGCCAAGACATGGAAACAACTTAAATGTCCATCAAGATATAAGTGGATTAGGAAGATGTGACACACATACAGAATGGAATACTACTCAGCCATAAAAAAGAATGGAATAATGTAGCCATTCGCAACAACATAATGCTACTAGAGAATCTCATACTAAGTGAAGTAAGTCAGAAAAACAAATACCCTATGTTATCACTTGTAGTTGGAATCTAAAAATATGAGACAAATGAATCTATATACAAAACAGAAACAGACTCACAGACATGGAGAACAGGCTTGTGATTGCCGAGGGGGAGGGGAGGGAGTGGGATGGACTGGGAGTTTGGGGTTAGTAGATGCAAACTATTACATTTAAAATGGATAAGCAATGAGGCCCTACTGTATAGCACAGGGAACTTTATCCAGTTTCTTGGGATAGAATATGGTGGAAGATAGTATGAGAAAAAGAATGCATATATGACGGGGTCACTATGCTGTATGGCAGAAATTGACACAACTCTGTAAATCAACTATACTTTAATAGAAAAAAGAAGCACCTCCCTCAAAATGTCAACAGTGGCCCCACAGAAACATTGAGATGATTTTTTTAATGCTTCCACAACCCACTTGTATTCTCAATATTAAGTGGGATGTAGAGAATTTAAGAGACTCCGAACAAAACTGGGAGGATAAATAAATGTGTGGATTGTACAATTTTCATAGGAAAGGTTAAGAAAATTGGGTTCCTCTCTCCTGAGGAGAGGGAGGATGATGGAACACTTGAGTCTGTGATGACACAGGAGAGCCTGACCATCCCCTTCTGTCTCAGTGACATAAGAAATAAACTGTCGTGCCAGGAGGTCCATAATTGCTTAGACTTCCTTGACAATAAGATTTCTAAGAAAGGAGAACCTATATTAGCTTTTAAATGGAAAGGGGATACCTAGGTAGGAAGGTCTGAAACGAGTAGATTCTCCTTGGTTTCAGACAATTCAAGTTGGATCTTGCCTTTGGACTAGGGAGGAACATTTAGGTAACTTCTCAGGTCCCTTCCAGCAACTCTTGTATTTCTATGGCTACAAATCTTATGTCTCTGCCCATCACAACATCTTACCAAACTGATGGCCTGGAGAGTTAAAGACGGAGGCATGACTTCCCATCCACGCTCTCCCCTAACACATACCACACGCTTCAGCCTTCAAGGTAAGTCAGTCATGGGACCCAGCAATGAAGGTTGCAGGGAAAAACCTGGAATCGAGCCCCGCACTGCAGTGAAATCTACTTCTGATTTCTCAGTAGGAAGAAAAGGAAAAAAAAGAAAAGAAAAAGAGAGCAACGACCTACAGTAGAGGGCTATTAGGAGAGAAGACATTTGTCACGTGGACAGAGTAAATGGCCCACCAAATGAAATAAAAGCCTGTGGAAAAAGACGTGTCACTCTAAGGAAAGTTCTAAGTTCCTTCTCCTTTGCTCTTCATTTAGTTTTTGTTCACTCAATGTACCAAGCTTTATCCGCTCTCCTGTTCATTTTTCCATCTATGAAAGATGCATGGGTTAATTTCAGTCTGGAGGCAGGTCTTCGTCACAAAGTCCTTGCGAAATAAAAGTGGTCTCCTTGGGACTTTCTCAACAGCAGAACATGCAGTTCCAAAATCAAACACTTGCATTGCTCGCAAGCCTTTCCTTAAGGAAGCAACGCTACTGTTAGTGACTTCTTGAGCTGTTAACCCACACATATTAAACGACCACCACCACTACCCTGTTCTTCATACTAAATCGTAGACTGAGCACCAGTTGGTAGAACCACATGAAAACATTGTGCCCACTGAGATGTTATGATTCAAAAAAATGTCATAATGCTAACACTAGTTGATATCGACAAATTCAGTTTTGATTTTCAGTGTTTCCAAATGCAATTTATCCACAAGGTCTTAGCTAGTTGAAAGCACTTAAAATCTGATATATGGAGACACTAAATATAAATTTACTGAATCTATTCATTTATAACTTATGAACATGGAAGTAAAATTTGTTTTAAGCCAATGTGGGGGATATTTTATTTCTAAGATCCTTGTAACATCCCACAGAGTATATAATAATAAGCATGAGAAGAAGCAGATCAAATTTCCTCGCATTTACAGCCATCTCCCAATGAAATCAAAGGATTACAATCTATGCCTAATCTACTTTCAGAGTTCCCATTGCAATAGGGTATGCCTATGACCCATTTCAAAAGTATTCCCACAAATTAATAACAGCTTCAGCGAGACAAATGGAAAAAATCGACACAAACCTTACAACCTCCAGCTGATCAGAAGACAAATGTGTTCTCTGGGAACTTGACTGAACCAACGTATTCACAAAAGTCTTTTAAATGGAAGCTGTTCACAAAAGAAGTTCCTTGGACGACAGTGTAGCTCCAACATGCCCGATGCTTCTGGAAGGAGAAAAACGCACCCCATTAGGACATGTCCAAAGTACCATTGCCAGTACCAGCCACTGTGGGCAGAAAGTGCTGCAGTAGCACCCACTGCTATTATTAAAATAACAGTATTAACTGCTACTAGTTTGGGGCCCCCAGGATCTTCTTACTCATAAGCGGCTGAGTGGGAAGGTAACTTTTCAGCATGGTGTTTAGAAAATTCTAAAGGTCAGGAATATTTTATAACAAAGTGAACTCTGATTTTCCCTTATCAAACCAGATGAGGGTTGGGCTGTATTCAGGGTATGAGCGTGAGGACAGCAAGACTACTTTTCACTAGGAGTCTACCAGCCATAAGGCTTGGGCACAGGCTCTTTAATCTCAATGATGGCCCTGCAATTGGAGGACACGGGCCCCATTTTCCAGATTCAAAAACTAAGGCACAGGTTCCTGAGGTCAGCCTTACAACCCAGGACATCAAAGCCCTAAAGGCCTCAGGGCTGGTTCTTTTCTTCATTTCATGCTATGGCCTGTGTGATTCAGAAAAATATTTCGCTTGGTGCAGCCACTATGGAGAACAGTATGGCGGTTTCTCAAAAAACTAAAATTAGAACTAGCATATGATCCAGCAATCCCACTCCCGGGCATACATCCAGAGAAAAACATAATTTGAAAAGATACATGCACCCCAATGTTCACGGAAGCATTATTTAAAAGAGCCAAGACGTGGAAGCAACCTAAGTGTCCGTGGACAGAAGAATGGATAAAGAAGATGTGGTACATGTATACAATGGAATATTACTCAGCCATAAAAAACCAATGAAATAATGCCATGTGCTGCAACATGGATGGACCTAGAGATTATCATATTAAGCGAAGAAGTCAAACAGTGAAAGACAAACACATGATATCACTTATATATGGAATCTAAAAAATATATGCTACAAATGAACTCATTTATAAAACACAGACTCTCAGACATAGAAAACATATTTGTGGTTACCAAAGGGGAAAGTGGGGAGAGAGAGATCAATTAGCAGTTTGGGATTAATATATGCACACTAGTATACGTAAAACAGATAATCCACAAAACCTACTAATTAGCACTGGGAACTATATTCAATACCTTGTAATATCCTATAATGGAAAAGAATCTGAAAAAGAATATATTCATAAATTCTCATATATATATATGAGACTGAGTCACTTAGCTGTACACCAGAAGCACAACACTGTGACTTAACTATACTTGAGTAAAAAAAAGAAAAAGACTTTCACAAGCAGAACTGATGAAAGAACAGGTAAATGCTGGGATATACTAAATTAATTCACACTTTTCTAAATCAAGAAAATTTCCTTCCTAATTTGCTTTAGTCTTGTATTAGATATTGTCTTCTTGAGTCAGGCCCCACAGAAACACAGAGGCCAGGCTTTAAGCTGTGCCCTTCCTCTCCCACCTGCTCCCTTATGCAAAGAGAGAAAGCTCTTTGGAAACTCAGTGGTCCCCTTGTGCTGTGGGGCAGGTTTGGGTGCTGTGTGACATCAAGGAGATAGCGAGGAAAGCGTCTCATCTTCCTCTGGTCCCTCCAAGCCACTCACAGTTCCTTCACTCTTCTGGTGAAAGAAAACATCGCCTTTTCCCAAGGCCTTTTCTGATGGAATCAGGAGTGGTGCCGGCATCTTTTGTAAACATCTCTGAGTGATGTGACTATATCTCCTCACAGCCGTGTCCATCATCACAGCTGAGGGACGACTGACAGGTCTCCCAGGGCTCCACCTAGATTGCTATTCCTATTTTTAGCCAAATATCAACATGTTTGGGCTCGTTCCAGTGCCAATGGCTTATCCTCCACCAGCGGTCCCAGCACCTACTCTTACCAGGGGGTTTCGGGGCACTGATCACCAATTAATTATTTCAGAATCACCCTCCAAGTTTCAGCTTTTAACGCCATAGCCTTCTGTATGAGCCTTGAATCTTTTAGCCCATCACCACGCTGCACCTGGGAAGCTCCTCCAAAAGGCCGGAGAAGGACAAAGCAGGAAGGTCACATGTAGCTTTTTGAAACTGTTATTTTATTTTAGGCAACAAAAGCTTAAGGCATGAATAAAGAAACAAGGAAACATGACTGATAGCATTTTCAGAGTTCTGCAGGACTGAAGCCTAAGATTATTACATGGGGTAAAAAAAAAAAAAAGAAAAAAGAAAAAGAAAAAAGAACAGAGCCAAACAGAGCCAGTTTATCTTTGCACAAAAGAAGGAAGAACTTGACAAAGAAGAGGGAATGAAAGTATTTGGACCAGAGAATATAACCGAAACGACAGGAATATAAAATAAATAGAACTCTTCTGAAAAAAAATCAAACTCACGCAGCTTTCTGACTTCCACATACCACTAGAAACAAAGTTTTGAGTGGTTTGCCTAGACCTGTACCCCCGTTTCCCATAAATCTCAATGGCAATTTCCAAACTTTTCAGTCAGCCACTATTTGCTGCTAACTTCTGAGTCCATCAATATGTCACAAAATTCCAGGAATACTGACAAAAGCAATTTTTCTCTTGAGCATTTTACCCCCTTAGAGAAAGATGCAACTAGGATGTCAAAAATTTTAAGAAGGTGGTACTGGAGTTACCCTTGCGGCTCAGCAGTAATGAATCCAACTGGCATCCATGAGGATGCGGGTTTAATCCCTGGCCTCGCTCAGTGGGTTAAGGATCCACCCTTGCTGTGAGCTGTGGTGTAGGTTGCAGACACAGCTCGGATCCTCGCTGCTGGGGATGTGGTGTAGGCCGGCAGCTGTAGCTCTGATTCAATCCCTAAACAAACAAACAAACAAACAAACGTGGTACTAATACATGCTTGGATTAGTGGGGTCTGAAACAGATTGCCTGGGGGCGTTCCCTTTCATCACATATTAGCTGTGTGACCTTGGGCAAGGTACTTCTTTAACCTTGGCTTCCTCATCTGCAAAATGGAGAAATGGTACATAGACTCCCCACCTTGGTTGTTACACACATTGAACGGCAACCCATACAAAGCGCAGCAGCACAGCAAGGGTGCCGAGTAAGACCTCGTCAACTGTTAGCAAGGAGAAGATGTATTGTTATATCACAGAGCATGAGGATGTCAGGGAGGGAAATGTGCTCTGAAGCTTTAAAGGGGCTGGAGATCCTCTCTTTTGGGGATGAGCATCAACAGGAAGGCTTCAGTGAGGAAGGCAGCATTCAAGATCCAACATAATGGGAGTTCCCGTCATGGCTCAGTGGTTAACGAATCCGACTAGGAACCATGAGGTTGCGGGTTTGATCCCTGGCCTTGCTCAGTGGGTTAAGGATCAGGCGTTGCCATGAGCTGTGGTGTAGGTTGCAGACACGGCTCGGATCCCGTGTTGCTGTGGCTCTGGCGAAGGACAGCGGCTACAGCTCCGATTGGACCCCTAGCCTTGGAACCTCCATATGCCACAGGAGCGGCCGTAGAAAGGCAAAAAGACAAAGAAAAAAAAAGAAAAAAGATCCAACATAACGGAACACGCACAAATCATTATGCTTACACAGAAATCCTCTAGTGATCATGGAAAAGCTAGAAAATGAGCTACATTAGGGAAATAAGAGGTCCATGAAATTAGATTTTCCAGGATTTGGTGTGAAAGTAGCTATCTACCATAATGACACAGCCAGGGAAGGATACAGACAAGAAAATCTATGTGTTGCTACCAAGAAAGGTACAATACCCCAACTGGATCCTGTTCTATTCCACCATAATTCAAAATGGCATCATGGGTTTTTTTCGTCAAATTAAAAAATATGATTAGAGTTGATTTACAATGTTCTAGCAATTTCTGCTGTACAGCAAAGTGACCCAGTCCTACATACACATATATATTTTTTCTATTATCTTCCATCATGACACCATGGCTTTTAATGGCACCTGGCCAGCTCTAGACACTCCATTTTTAAACTTAGCCTCAAATTTAAGTCCCAGGGCCTGTGACTCAAATTTCCAATGTGACCTTTACAGGGTATTGTTCAAGGAAACACGTCTGTCACTGTGCAGAGAAACTATATGCCCTTTTCTTCTGGAAAGCACGATGAAAAGATGCGCTGCCTTGTTACAAGCCCAGAGCCACAAAAGGATTCTGGCTTTGATTCTCTAGAAGCAATGAAAACAAAGACTCTATTTGATTTTGTATCACTCATGTAGAAAATGCTGTCTTATCACATTAATGAACATTCCTAGTTCCCTATATTCTGGACTTTATTTAATTCAGAAGAAGCTTGGCAGGAATCTCATCATTTGTGGATTTAAAACACAGTCCCTCAGAAAAAATCCCCTTTTCAAGGGCTTACTGAGCCATGCGGCTTTGTCCTTGTCAGACCCAGAGAATACTGTACTGAACAGAATATTGTACTAAACTGACATGAATTCTCCCACATCCTCTCTGCGTCCCAGCCCTGGGAGGTCGGTGTGAGAAGAGTGAACTTGAAAAAGACATGGTGTCATCATTTCCTTTGCATTCCTTTTTATCCCTTCCAATGAACTATGAAATCCTATCCACTCCCCTTTCCATTCATCCAACTCATGACACCATATTTTATGGACCCCCCCACACTTCTTCCTGATGTTCCTTCTTGTGGCTCATCTCCAACTGGTCATGGTGCTGATTAAAAAAAATGTGTGAATAATAAACGAATGAATGCAAAAATGAAATAAAGTTTTACATATAACTGATTATACAATCCACCCCTCAAGAACTCACAAGGGTTCCCTATTTTCTCAAGGATTGGATCTACACGCCTTAATAGGAATACCTGTTCCCATCATCTTCTTTAACCTTAAAACAGATGACTTCTGACCCAAATTCTTCTATTGAATAGAAATAATTTTCTCATTGTATTATAGTGAATCTCAACTAGGGATTCATTATAATTACCCAGGCTAAACAAACGAATCACCAGAGCAAAGTCCTCACCACATGAATTTTCTATTGATGGTCGCACTCATGGCAAATGAAGGAAGGTTCCTGGGCCAGGGACTGAATTCGAGCTGCAGCTGTGACCCATGTCATAGCTGCAGCAACACCAGATCTTTTAACCCACTGCGTCAGGCTGGGGATTGAGCCCACACCTTCACAGTGACCCAAGCCTCTGAAGGCAGATTTTTTTTTTCACTTTTTAGGGCCATACCCACAGCACATGGAGGTTCCCAGGCTAGGGGTCCAATCGGAGCTGTAGCTGCCAGCCTACACCACAGCCACAGCCATGTAGGATCTGAGCTGCGTCTGTGACCTACACCACAGCTCATGGCAACGTTGGCTCCTTAACCCACTGAGCGAGGCCAGGGATTGAACCTGTGTCCTCATGGATGCTAGTCAGATTCGTTAACCACTGAGCCATGAAAGAAACTCCAGCAGTCAGGTTCTTAACCCACTATACCACAGCAGGAACTCCACCATATGCATGTTTAAAGTGCTCCACAGGTGATTCATACGTACATCACTTATTAAGAACTACTGCTGTGTCTGCTTCTCTAGGTGTGTGAACCCATGCAGTGTGACACATGGAAGCCTCACCTTTTACGTGAAACATCCTGGGCCACAACAATATTCCATCCTTTCTCTAGCTTCTCGTCATGGAGGTAAAATATTTCAAACCACAAAGGATCATCCACGGAGCCTCTTGATTGACTCTGTACTGGGATTCACACCCTTGTGTAATCCCCTCTCCTCTTCCACCTTGAGTGGGGCTAGACCTAGGGTCTTCTAGTGAACAGAGATGGCGTTGGAAGACACAAGAAGTAACCTCTCTCTTGTCTGCTGCCTCTAATGATGCCAGCTGCCATAGTGGGAACTCCTCTATGGAGAAGCCCATCTGGCAAGGAACTGAGGCCCTCAGACCATCCAGCTGTGCTGTGAGGAGCTGAACCCGGCCAACAATCACTGAGTGAGCTTGAATGTGGCTTCTGCTCCAGTTGAGCAGAGGGGACTACAGATCTGGCCTCCACTGGGATGGCTGTGAGCCTGGCCAACATCTCGACTCAAGTCTTATCAGAGACCAAGAGCTGGAGGACTCCCCCACCCTGGCCACTTAGCCATGCTCAGATTTCTAACTGTGATGGTTAATATTATGTGCCAATTTAGCTAGGCCACCGTACCCAGATACTTGGCCAAACACAAGTCTAGATGCTGTGGTGAAAGTATTTTTTTAAAGATAAAAGTTAATTTTAAATCACTAGACACTGAGTGGAGCAGATTAGCCTCCATAACCTTGGTGGGTCTCCCCCAATCAGTTGAGGGCCTTAGAAGAAAACAAGTTGAGGTTTCCTAAGAAACAGGCACTAGGCTTACAGACCCTCTTTGGACTTGAGCTGAAATAGAACTCCTCCCTGGATCTTCGGCCTGTCCTACAGATTTTGGACTTGCCAGCTTCCATAATCACATGAGCTAATTTCTTAAAATAAATCTCTCTACAAATAATAAGTAAGGATATATATCTATATAGTTGTACACAGACACACACACACACACACCCATTGGTTCTGTTTCTCTGGGGAACCTGATAAGGTTCAGGGTGATTTGTTGAGTGGCAATGCATAAATATAAGACTCCTACTCCTCCACAGCACTTATCACACCAAATTATAATTACTTTTTAAATTCCTCTCTAATTAGAGCCATCAAAATCTGTCAAGGCAGGCGCCATGTTCACCATGGCTGCAACCAAATTGACAACTCCCAGTGCTGTGGCTGGTATACAGCAGGTGCTCATTACACATCTGTAAAATAAACAAGTACGTGGTAAAGCTTTAGCACCAGTGTCTTCATGTAACCAAAAATAAACAAAAACCAAAACCAAAAATGAGACAAAAAACAAAGGGACGATCCCCAGGTAAAATTCTTACTGTCTGCAAGTCCAAGTACCTTCAAAAGAGGTACAATAAGGAGCTCCCGCTGTGGCACGGTGGATTAAGAATCCATCTATAGCAGCTTGGATTGCTATGGAGGTGTGGGTTCCATTCCCAGCCTGGTGCAATGGGTTAAAGGATCCAGAGTAGCCACAGCTGTGGAGTAAGTTGCAGCTGTGGCTTGGATTTGATCCCTGGCCCAGAAGCTTCCATATGCCATGGGTGTGGTCATAAAAAGAAGAGGTACAAATAAGGGAAAATTTTAAGATAACACATACACCCCTTTACCACTGAACAACGACATAGGGATGAGGCAAATTGTGACACATTTGGAGACTGGAGTGGAGATTTTATGGAGCTGGAGAATAAGACTGGAGTGTGAATTGCAGAATTACAAAATTGAAATTTTGTGGACCAGCATAGCGTTGCTGGAAGTGTTTTTGTTTCAGATGGACTGTGGCCAGGTGTGTGCTTCTGAAGATGAATGTGGCATCAGTGTTCAGGATAAGGGGGAGAAAAAAGGGAGAGGACCATCATTAAGAGATGAGAGTGGACTAGAGAGATAGTCGTGACAATATAAAGGAAAGGCTAGATGGAAAAGCAAAGCAGAGAAGAGAAGAAATTCCACTGGGCAGACGGAATTCATGATGAAAGAAAAGAAGCAGTCAAAGATGATCAGACTTTTGAAGTTGGGTTTGGAGGAAAAATTGTTAGAACACTGATGGAACGTGGACATTCAAGGGGGAGCTGGTGTGTGTCTGCACACCCAGGAGAAGACAAATGATAGTGAACAATTTAAAAAAAAAACAACACTGGAGAACAGCCACATCCCTTTCTACATTTATGAATGTTGAGAACCCAAGTTGATAAATCTTTTCCTAAAGGTCAACATAGACTATCAAAGATTATGCTTTAAATTTTTTTTTTCAACTGGGATATCGCTTTGAGTCAAGTCCTCCCAAGAGGGGAGTTCTGATTTCTATCACCTTCGATGGCTTTGCCTACACTTAAATGTCATCTACATAGAATCATACAGTATATGTTCTTTTTTGTCTGGCTTCCTTTGCTCAACATAATGATTGTGACTCATTCTTGTGAAATCTATTTAGTTAATTCACGAGCATTACTATATGAATAATAATCATATAGATGAGTATTATTCCACTTCATGGTCTCCCATCATATGAAAATGCCATAATTTATTAACCATTCTCCTGTTGATAGGTTGATCCAGTTTCCAGCCTTTATAAACAAAGTTCTTACAAACATTCTGATATAAGGATTTTTGTGAATATATGCTTTCGTTTCGCACAAGTAAATAGCTAGGTGTGAGACTGCTGGGGCACAGGGCGGGTACATGTTTAAGTTCTACGGAACCACCAGTTTTCCAAAAATGGCTGTACTGTTTTACATACTTGCCAGCACTGAATGATACTCTGTTATCCCCATGTTCTTACCAAGTTTCGGTGTCATCACTGCTTTTATATTTAGGTCTTTAGTCCATTTTGATTTATTTTTGTATATGGTGTATGGAGAATGTTCTACTCTCATTATTTTACATGTAGCTGTCCAGTTTTCTCAGCACCACTTATTGAAGAGACTGTCTTTTCTCCATTGTATATTCTCGCCTCCTTTGTCATAGGTGAATTGGCCACAGGTGCATGCGTTTATTTCTGAGCTCTCCATTCTGTTCCATTGATCTAAGAGTCTGTTTTTGTGCCAGTGTCACGCTTTTTTTGATTTGCTGTAGCTTTGTAAAGTCTGTGAGTGTGATAGCTCCAGCTTTGTTCTTTTCCCTCAAGATTGCTTTGGCAATTTGAGGTCTTTAGTGGTTCCAAGTAAATTTCAGAATTATTACTTGTAGTTCTGTGAAAAATTCCATGGAGATTACATGAAATCTATAGATTGCTTTGGGTAGTGTGACCATTTTAACAATATTAATTCTTCCAATCCAAAACATGGACTGTCTTTTCCATTTCTTTGTATCATCTTCATTTTCCTTCATCAGTATTTGTATAGTTTATAGGTTTTCATCTCTTGGTTAAGTTTATTCCCATGTATTTTATTCTTTTTGATGCAAATTTCAACAGGCTTGCTTTTTTTACATTCTCTTTCTGATAGTTCATTACTGGTGTATGGGAAAGTAACATATTTCTGTATTATTAATTTTGTATCCTGCAACTTTGCTGAAATCATTTAGGGTTTTCTATATAAAGACTTTAGGGTTTTCTATCTAAAGTATACTGTCATCTGAAAAGAGTGACAGTTTAACTTCTTCCCGTCCAATTTGGATGCATTTTATTTATTTTTCTTGTTTGACTGTTGTGGCTAGGACTTCCAATATTATGTCAAAGAGCAATGGTAAGAGTGAGCGTCCTTGTCTTGTTCCTGAATAGAGAAAAGGCTTTCAGGTTTTCACCACTGAACATGATGTTATCCATGAGTCTGTCATAAGTAGCCTTTATTATGTTGAAATATATTCCCTCTATATCTTCTTTTATGAGAGTTTTTAACTTGAATGAATGCTGAATTTTGTCAAATGCTGTTCCTGGGTCTATTAAGATTATACGATTTTTAGCCTTGATTTCATTAACATGCACTAATTTTTAAACGTTAAAACATACCTGCATATCTGGAATAAATTCAATTTGGTCATATGTCACTTTTATTTTTTTTATTTTTTTTAATTTAAAAAAATTTTTTTTTTGTCTTTTTGCTATTTTTGGGGGCCACTCCTGTGGCATATGGAGGTTCCCAGGCTAGGGGTCCAATCGGAGCTGTAGCCACTGGCCTACGCCAGAGCCACAGCAACGCGGGATCCGAGCCGCGTCTGCAACCTACACCACAGCTCACGGCAACGCCGGATCATTAACCCACTGAGCAGGGGCAGGGATCGAACCCACAACCTCATGGTTCCTAGTCGGATTCGTTAACCGCTGCGCCACGACGGGAACTCCATGTCACTCTTTTAATACACCACTGCATTCTATTCCTAACTGTGGGTTAAATTTTTTTTGTTTTTGGTCTATGGTCATAATAGATTTTCTTTAACAGTGTCCTTATCAGGACTTGGTATTAAAGCAATATAGATCTCAGAAGGTGACTTAGGAAGTGTTCTAACTCTATTTTCTTTCTTTACTTGAGGTTAATATTATTTCTTCCTCAAATATTTGAAGGAATTCACTAGTAGTATCACCTGAATCTGGAGGGGTTTTTTGGGTGTGGTGGAAATTTGATTAATTTAACAAATATAGAGCTATCCCTATTTTCTATTTCTTCTTATATCAGTTTTAGTTGATTTTTATCTTACTAACCAAGATAGCTATCAACTTCATCTAAGATGATATTACCTCTACTTCTCAAACCCTGTAATAACAACACTTTCACTTATTTTTTTTTTCTTTCTACTTCACTTGACCAAACTATATCCATCTCTCTGGGTTTTCTTTCTTGATATATTCAGCTAATTTGTGCTCTGTTGTGAGCTTTACAGCCTTACTAATTTAATCTTGTGCTGCCTTGTATTTTCCATTATCTTTCATTAGTTTGTTTTATCTCTGAAAATAGATTATAGAATTCTTACAGACAGAAATTATATCTTAAACCTCATTGCTCCCTACAGCAACTAGCATAGTCATTTAACATTAAGTAAATATTTATGGGATTATTGATCTGTCCTTCTGTGGGCTAGTTTAAACATGTATCATGGATCAGTTTGAAGCACCTTATATAGTGTGGGGAAGCATGGGGGCATTAAAAATGATGATAATGAAAAAATACTAATATTGGGCATGTCAAAAAGCACAGACGCCAACCTGAAAGAGCTCCCAATGGCCAAAACTGGAACAATTTGAGAAACAAAACAAATGATAGTGCCAGAACATATAACCTAAAGAATAAATTAAAAAGCAGGAATTCATAATCCTAAAAATAAATGATTGACTAAATAAATAAATAAGCGGGAGAGAAGAGACAAGTCTTCCTTACAGAATTCTAAGTAGGAAGTGTAACGGAAAGGAGGAAATCAGAAAATAATTAGAAAACCCAGTAGGAACTGCTGCAGGTAAGATCTAATGATGAATACTAAAACTCATTGGCAAAGCTTTAACGAGGGAAGCTTTCAATGTAGCCCCTAAAATATTTATTAATTAATGTGGTAGTTTTAACATATATCCAAAATTCTTTGATACTTTCCTATCCGGGAGATGCAATAATTTCTCTTCCCCTGACTATGTGCTAGACCTAGTGATTTGCTGGAAACAGATGTAATCAGAACAGAGAAAATGGTAACTGTAAAGAAACCGGGTAGCTACCACCTTAATCAAGTGAGCCAAGGGCACTGTTCTGATAAAAGTCATGCTGATTTCATACACCTTTCACGTGATGAGGAGGGGACTTCACCTCTGTGGCAGTCTTCCCTGGAATCCAAACCCCTCATTTAACCATTACAAAACATCAGGAAAAAAAAAACGTGAAGAATATTCTATAAAATATCTGACTAGTATTCTTCAGAACTGTCAAGGTCATGAAAGACAAGGAAAAATTGAAACTGTCATAGATTGGATGAAACTAAGGGGAAAGGATCCCCAATATATCCTATATTGGATCATGGCATAGAAGAAGGATGGATTTGAAAATCCGGTAAAGTGTGTGTAAAATATGGAGTATAGTGAATTGTATTTTGCCAAAGTTAATTTATTCGTTTTGATACATATATCATAGGTATTTTCAGGGGAAGCTCGGTAAAAAGTATAGAGGAACTCTATTTTTTTGTAACTCTTTTGGTAAACTTAAAATTACTTCAAAAATAAAGGCTTTTTTAATTAAAAAAAAAACCCACCTATTACATCAATTCCGCATATTTATGTTTGGATTCATTGGAAGTCTGTGCTCCTTGTGTTTATATTCACAATTGAACATATACTTCTTTCCCTGAAACACAGTCTAAATTAGTTTGGATTTATACTTACATACATAGAAACTGGATAAACCAGAGTGATTTATTAGAAACATTATAATTGATTGGTAACATTGTACCTATTAGTAATATCTGTAACAACTACTTCGGAGAAGACATAAGGTATCATAAGAGAAGATAACAAAGTTGACTTCATAACCACTCTTACCTCAAAAGTCATAGAGATAATGCTGATTCCCTGAAGGAAATAAACAAAAGAAACTTAGAGCTACTTTTTGGTGAGGCAATACCAAATTATTTTATATTTTAGCTCCTCTACCAGCTGTTAAAAGATAAGAGATTTATACTGGTTCTAGATGTTTCCAGCTCAAGATGGCACACTGATCACATCGATTTATCCCAGGTTCCCATTAAATAAAAGTCAAGAAGCCAAGTAGTCACAAAATCTACAAAAATCAAAGGAAATAGGAATGGATGAAACATTATAGCAAAATTCCAGATGACAGAATTGATCAGAAAGCTGAAGAAGTTATAACCTGAATGAATGGAAGAAGGAAGGATGATCAAGAGAGTATGGAATCTTGGAGAACCGTGCAGGGAGACGGCCAGATTTCCAACAAACACCCTAGAAAAAGCACAGCGATGGGCAATAATCTTGGACAATACAGAGTTCCCAGTCAAATTTTCATTCTGAGGCACATTTGGATAACAAGTATGGACAGACATTTGATGAAAGTTGGAACGATAAAGGAAAATACCTGCAATAAGCAAAAACCAACTAAACAGAAACGATCCTTCAGAAAACCTAAATAATTTGAAGAATAGAAGAGGAATTTAAAAATTCTGAAATCACGAATGCCACTGTATTTTTAAAAGAAACACTCAGAGAATTAGGAGTGGTATTAGAAAATTTAAAGGGCAATCATTAAAATTTTTAAAAAATCAACATAAGGTAAGAAAACAACTTTGAGTAAGTCACCCAAAAATTAAGCAAAAAAAAAAAAAAAAAAAAGAGAGAGAGAGAGAGCCTAAGAGAAAAGATGTATAGAAACTAACCAGAAGTCTCAACCACTACAAATTCTAAAAGGAATTCTAAAGACAAGCAGAGGAAAGAGAATAATCAAAGACATAATTTCAAAGAAATTCCCACAACTAAAGGCCACACGTCTTCAAAATGAAAGGGCTCAGCAAGAAGCCCATCAAAAGGGACAATCAAGAAAAGAACCACAATCAGAAATGTTTTAGTAAGAGATTCTAAAAATCAGTTTCTAAAAATTGAGGGGGAAAAAGGAGGCAAGAATCAGATTTTTTATCAGCAATACTAGTGGCTAAAAAAATAGGGCAATGTATTTCAAGTTCTCAAGGCAAATTATTAACCTATAATCTCAATCTAGCCAAAACATTAATTGAGTCATTTTCAGATATGCAGAAATTCAGATTATTTACCTTTTTTTTTTTTTTATTTTCCCACTGTACAGCAAGGGGGTCAGGTTATCCTTACATGTGTACATTGCAATTACAGTTTTTCCCCCACCCTTTCTTCTGTTGCAACATGAGTATCTAGACATAGTTCTCAATGCTATTCAGCAGGATCTCCTTGTAAATCTATTCTAGGTTGTGTCTGATAAGCCCAAGCTCCCGATCCCTCCCACTCCCTCCCCCTCCCATCAGGCAGCCACAAGTCTCTTCTGTATTTTTCAATTAAAAAAATATATATGCATTTTATTGATAAAAATAGTTTTAAAATATTTAACATTTTGAATGTGAAATATTTATGAGCATTAAAAAAAACTACCTGTAAATCATCCCACTAGACGATGCTTCATAGCAGAGCCCTCAGCATTTAAATAAGGTCTTGTTGGTATTTCAGAAATTAAAATAATACATTTTAAGGTCTCAAATAGAAACATCTTCTACAAATCCTGTGACAAGCCACATTGCAGAAACGTTTTAAAAGACAGGACAAAAACAGCCAACTTCATGAATGCTGGGTGTTGATGGAACAAACAACTGTGGTTAAAATATCTATGAAAAATATGAGGTGTGTAAATGCCTGTCCTTCATGACTCTCCATGACGGTATCTGACACGTTATGAGAGAAGGGGGCACACTTGTCCCCAGCTCGCTAATACATCAATGGAAGACTGCTTAAATTGGAGCCATCTGGAGATATCCTGAGTCCTCATTTATTCCCAAGGTAATTTCCAATAAGTGAGATAACAAACTGTCCATCAGCATCGGGGTCTGTGAACCACATTCCCAACTTTCATTTCTAGGTGACAATACAGCCACCATCGAACATGATAAAGCTTAAATGACTTTAGGCACAGGAGGACACCACAGAATTTATGTCACTTGAAATCTGAGAGGCATCTGATGTGGCATGAATTTGAATTTTCCAGATATAATAAACTATCTGTGATATGGATTTGGAAAAAGTAAAAATGAAGTGGAAAACCTTAAAAAGAGACAAATGTCAAAATAAGAAAGATTGTAGAGTCTGTGGATGGTATTCTCATTCATCTTCAAATTTCCTTTGCTCCATATTTAAACACTTCAAATAAAGAGTTTTTCCAATGTCATTTGATCTAGGCAAACATCTGAAATTCAACAGCAGACTTTAAATACTTCCCATCTTGTAGGAGCTTTAAAAATGAATGCTGGCTTGCTTTCCCTAAAGAAAAAAAAAATGTAAGCTTTCTTTTTTACTCCTTCCTGAATGAGAATTTTCCAGCTGCTGCTAAGTTTCCAGACGTATGTTCTCAGGGTTGGCGAGTCCTACATGTAATATTCCCTTTTAGCAAAAATTAGGGCTTGGAAAAGTTGACAAGTAGTAATAGACCTCAGATCACTGTTGGAAGTCTTTATGGAAAATGTGTGTGTGTGTGTGTGTGTGTGTGTGTGTGTGTACACGCATACATAATATCTATATCTATTATCTACCGAGTATAGGGAAGCCACCAAAATGTCTTTGCAATGAAATAACAACCAAAAACGTAAACAATCTCTAGATATTATATAAGCTTTCCTATGAATGAAATCAGAGCTTAAAAGAATCTCTAGATCATGGCATGTGAATTGCACGAGCCTTTGGGAACCAGGAAAGAACAGCATGTTGTCATCCTGCCTGTCTGCCCTGCCACTTCTGAGGCATTCACATGTGTCAATGGCTGTTACCAGCATCATAATTAGTGTGCAGTCCTTCTACGTAGCTTTCCGTGAGACTGAGTTCCATGTCTCATGTACCACTGTATCCCATCTTTTGGAAGAGAATCTGACATATATTAAGTAGGTTACAAATTTGGTACATGAAGAACAACTTTGTAATTTTAGCGTACAGTGCAAAGCAGCAAACCAAGGGAAAAGCCCGTCGCAGATTCTCCGACACTAAGATGCCAGCAACAGCTATGGTTAATGCACACAATCCAGTCCCCTTCTCCCCCTTGGGGACAGTGCCTAAGGGCTCTGACAGAGCATTTCCCTACACTGTGAACTCCAACACTGGGCCACAAATCAGATGCGCCTACAGAGGTGACAGGCAGAACAGTAGAGTTATTCAGAGTATAAACTCTGGAACTAGTCTGCCTGGGTTCAAATTCTGCATCTGCACCAGACTTACAGGCTGTGTGGCCCTGAGCAAGTTACGTACCCTCTTTCTGGCTCATTTGTAAACTGGGAAATAATCATGCCTTACATGCTTGTTGGGTTACTGAGAGAATTAAATGTGTTACTATGAAAAAAGGGCCTGGGACATAGAAAACATTAAATAGCGCTGCTGGTGCTGATGCTATTACTTCTATTCCTTCAGGGAGGCAGAAAAATAGGACATGCAGTCATGTCCACACTGTGATTTAAAAAAAAAATTATTAATGCCATACAAGTATAAGGGTAGAGTTTATTTATATTCCTGAATATTCAACTTGCTGTACAATTATGCCACATATTCAGCTCCCTGAAGAGCCCAGTGCAACCAATAGCTTAGTAAGTTATATGTATTGGATGAAACATGAATTAGAGCTGAGGCATTTATTCGTGGAGGGAGGTTCCGGTTCTCTATCCGCTGGGTGCATGTTTTTCAAAGCAACATTCCTTAATGTGTTGTCTCTTTCATGAAGGCCTTTTCAAGTGACGTGGATACGACCAGCTTCTCTAAACGCAAACCCATTTTAATTTTTATTGAGATCTGCTTGAGGAATGCGCTTAGTGTTTGGTAAGCGGACACATTTTCCGACAGCAATTTCATTCAGAAGGGCTTAGTTTATGATTATTGTACACACGATGGAGTTTGTGCAGTTGTATTTGTATTGACTCTTCGCTCCATTAGGATTGAAATCCAGATGTCAGTTTACTTCAACGCAAACATATCAGATTGACCTGAATTTTTCCAGGGACTTAAAAGGAAAAAAAAAAAAAAATCTCTAAGAAAACAACATGCCACTTCTGAACCATGCTCTGGGAGAGAGACCTTTCAGCTAGAACTTACTAAATTAGGTCAAGGGGTGCTCGTGGCGGGGGGTGGGGGGGTGGCTTGCTAAAGAAATTCTCAAATTTCCAAAATAAAGCATCAAGCAAGATGCCACTTCGCTGATTCTTATTTGTTCTTCTACAGGGACTTGGGAAATGTCAGATCACTGGTCTGAATTATTTCATCTCCTTTTAGGGGAAAAAAACTGTCACCAGCAGCTGCTTGGCTTCAAACTATACTAATCTTGCAGGTGTGTTCTAAGAGATCTAAGAGATCCCCAGAAATTTCCTTCTCAGGAGTGACCATGCCAACAGCCTAGTGTAAAGCTTAGCCGTGTGTGTGTGGGGGGGGGTGATTTATTGATTTATTGCTTTATATTTTTATAAGATCAGGCTGTGGTTTTCTATTTCTAGAGGTCTAAAGATGGCTATTTGGAATTAAACCATGGCAAACAGTTACACACAAATCCCTATGGAATGAAAGAGCCCAGAGAGTGAATTCTAACTTGCTTTCTCTGGGACTGGACTATACCGTTGTGACTATACCAGCTGTGTGGGGCACTCAGACCATTTTGCCTATTTTCATCCCCCAATTCAAGCCTACTCCATCCCGAGAACAAAAGCTGGCAAAAAGCGCTCAAGTGATGAGTGAACCAAATGCAACAGAAAAGCAACATACTGACATGGAAATGTCATGTGAGCTGCTGAATGGCATACAGCTCCCAAGTTTACCACAATATTTTGGAAGACTCTGCCAATGAGCATATAATTGACTGAAAGGCTTGCCAGCACTGTTCTAGAGATGTCGAACATACTACATCATAGAGAAAACCATTTACAGAAAAAGTTAAATGTTAAAAATACACTTTTTAGAGAGCTTCCAAAACTGATGTGTTTTCCCATTTTTGGCCCAGGAAATAACTGTGATGTTATCAATTTTCATATTTCGATGTTCATATTTTACAGGCTGCCTATCACTTGCTTTTTTGCATGACAGTTAATAAAATCAGTCAATCAAACTAAGAATCTAAGAACCAAAGAGGTCCAAATTTCCTGGCTCAAATTGCCATGAGTAAGAACTTGACATGAGTCACCGTCGACCCTTTTCTTCTGAGCGTTAGAGTCTTCCATTCATCCAGCCACCCAGCCATGTATCCATCTAGTCATCCAGCCACCTATCCAGTTTTCTAACAAACATCAGTCAAGTATCTAAGATGTGTCAAGCAAGCGCTGTGCTGGTTTGCCAGAGATGTAACGATGGATGGGATACAGTTCCTGCCATCTTGGAATTTTCAGTAGAGTTGGGAAGACACAGTAGAAGGAATAGAAATTATCCTTTGTGCCAAGTGCTAGGATAAAGATTGAAGAACATGCTAGATTGGGAATAGAGGGAAAGGTCATAAAAGATTTCTCAAAGAAATAACTTTTGGAGTTCCCATCGTGGATCAGTGGATAACGAATCCGACTAGGAACCATGAGGTTGCGGGTTCAATTCCTGGCCTTGCTCAGTGGGTGAAGGATCCGGCCTTGCTGTGAGCTGTGGTGTAGGTTGCAGACACGGCTCAGATCTTGAGTTGCTGTGGCTCTGGCTTAGGCCGGCGGCTACAGCTCCAATTCGACCCCTAGCCTGGGAACCTCCATATGCCGTGGGAGCAGCCCAAGAAAATGGAAAAAAGACAAAAAAATAAAAAAGAAATAACTTTTTTTCCTGAGGCCTTAAGAATAAGTAGTCAATGCTTACTGGTCAGAAAAAAAATGAATGGGGAGTTCGTGGCTCAGTGGTTAACAAACCCAACTAGGAACCATGAGGTTGTGGGTTCGATCCCTGGCCCTGCTCAGTGGGTTAAGGATCCAGCATTGCCAGGAGCTGTGGTGTAGGTTGCAGATGTGGCTCAGATCCAGCATTGCGGGGACCGTGGCAGAGACCGGTAGCTATAGCTCCGATTTGACCTCTAGCCTGGGAACCTCCACATACTCTGGGTGTAGCCCTCAAAAAAAAAAAAAAAAAAAATGAATGGATGGGAGCCAGAGGGAACGGAACAATGGAGGGTGTGAAACATGGAAAAAAACCCTTCTCTGGTGTGTAGAGAACAAGAAGGGAAGTGGCAAGAAATAAGAGTGGAGAGATGGGCACAGGTTGAGACCATTCCCATTTTTCTAAGATTCATCCTTTGCCCTTCTCTGATTTTTACACCTTGAATCAGTACTGGATAGGGTAACTCTAATGATATATCATAAAGTAGGAATAATTAATGTAAGTATTATTGCATTATTATTTTTTCTTTTTTGGCCACCCCAAAGCATATGGAGTTCCTGGGCCAGGGATCAAATCAGAGCGGGCATTGAGACCTACGCCACAGTTGTGCCAAAACTGAGTCCTTAAGCCAATACGCCAGGCTGGGGATTGAACTCGTGTAGAGACACTGTGGATCCCACTGTGCCACAGCAAGAACTCCATGTACTATTCCGTTATTCTTTTTATTTTTTCTTTCTTTCATTTTTATGGCCGCACCTGTGGCATATGGAAGTTCCCAGGCTAGAGGTCAAATCAGAGCTGCAGCTGCCTGCTGACCTGGGCCACAGCCACAGCAACACAGGATCCGAGCCACTTCTGTGACCTACACCACAACTTGTGGCAATGTCCAATCCTTAACCCACTGAGCAAGCCCAGTGATCGAATCCACATCCTCATGGACACTATGTCAGGTTCTTAAGCAGCTGAGCCACAGTGGGAACTCCAATTCCATTATTCTTAACACAAACCTCCCCTGGCAACCCAGTGAGCTGTCTCCGACTAAACACAAGTAACTATCCATCTACTCCCCCAGGAAATTTTGAGGTTCTCTTCAATGATAGGTCAAGTATCATGACAGCACCTCCAACTGTGACCTACATTTATTTATGAGATTTTTTTTTTTTTGTCTTTTTAGGGCCGCACCCACGGCATATGGAGGTTCCCAGGCAAGGGGTTGAATTAAGAGCTGCAGCTGCCTTCTACACCACAGCCACAGCAACATGGGATCTGAGCCATGTGTGCGACCTACACCAGAGCTCACAGCAATGCCGGATCCTTAACCCACTGAGCGAGGCCAGGGATCAAACTTGAGTCCTCATGGATATTAGTTAGATTCAATTCCACTGAGCCACAATGGGAACTCCAAGGCTTATTTCAATGAGGAAAAATAACACCCAAGTAAGGAATACATCTATAATCAATCAATAAAGAAGGGGAAATTCACAAGTACTTCTTTAGCATCAAGGAAAAGTTCTCCCATAGCTGTTGATCACATAGGTTGGAAAACGATACATCTCCAATCATGGACATGGAGAACTGACTTGCAGTCGCCAAGAGGGAGGTGGAGGGAGTGGGAGGGACTGGGAATTTGGGGTTCATAGATGCAAACTATTGCCTCTGGAATGGAGAAGCAATGGGATCGTGCTGTGTAGCACTGGGAACTATGTCTGGTCACTTATGATGGAGCATGAGAATGTGAGAACAAAGCATGTATACATGTATGTGTGATGGGGTCACCTCGCTGTGCCGTAGAAAATTGACAGAACACTGTAAACCAGCTATTATGGAAAAAATAAAAATCAATATTAACAAAAAGAAAAGAAAAACAATAGATCTCAAGGAAAAAAAAAGGCTCTCAACACAATTTTTTGTTAATTTAGTATATAAACAATGGCTTTCCTAGAAAACATCAAAATCTTTAACCATGAAACACATATATTAATGCAACGCTTGTTTATATTCAGACACATTTCTGTACACATTTGTATGTGCCTCTATTTCTCTCTTAGCAGACAGGGAGCGAAGCAGTAATAATTAGCTTTTCTGCTCATGGGTTAAGTAAAGCAGGCATATCTATTTCATATTCACCTCTAGAGACAAAGAGGCAATTTTGGATTTCAGCTCTTTTTCTTCTTGGATTCTATTAAAATTAAAGTGGAATAAAATAAAATTCAAACCAGTTTTATAATGGCCTAAATTTCCAATGGAGAGGCTTATTTTGTTTTGCTTTGTTTCAGTCCTATTTTATTCCATCCCAGTAAGCACCTATGGGTAGCTGCTAAATTCCTAAACCAGAAGCAATGATAGTTCAGGCACATGTTTCCAGCTAACACCAAATGTTTTTATCTCAAGAAATTTAAAAAATATCTCTCCTCTCCTTTATTTTTTTTCCCCCCAAATCTCTCTGCTCGCTTCACTTTGGCATGTGAACCGGTGACTGCAGCCAAACGCCAGGGGTTGAGAGGGAGTGTTAACTTAAACAGCTGGGAGGGAACAATGAACAGCGTTGGGCGCCCAACCCTCCCCTCTGCTCTCCCCACCCAGGTCCTGGGCTCTGGCCCCACTCAACTCCGACAGCCTGTTCTAATTAACCCTTTCCCAGGCAGCTGTCTACACAGATAAGCTGAAATCTACTGGTAGGCCTACTCTGGCCTCATCTGTAGGGCTCTGTTACAACCTGAGCTGTCTCATTAGGGGGCTGTCTGCCTTAGCAAAGACTAACTCCCTTAATCTATGCCTGCTGAGCCCTGGCATCTCAGCTGGATCGTCAATTGAGATGCTCTAGAAGAGACAGGTGGATTTCCTGGAAGAACGGGGCCAGAGGTCCAGCTCTGATCCCCCTCATGGTCCCCAGTCCTAAAGAACCTTGTCATCAGGGCTGAGACTTCTTGCTGGCCCTTCGGTGGGCTGAGGCCCCCTCACTGCCAATAACGAGACCTCTTCACAGTTCACTGGTACCTCTCAGATGCACATCTTTCATCTTCAGGGCAGAGGGCACAGCTACGGTGGCATTTCCAGACAAATGCATGGATATGCACAGGGTTCATGGACTTGTCCGAGGTCACACAACCAGGAAGTGGCAGAGCTGGGACCAGGACACAGGTCCTCTGAGCCTCTACAGGTCATGTGCTCCAAAAGGTCAAAGGACCGTCTGCATGAGATGCTCTGATCCCTGCAGTTGTTTTTCGTTTTATTTTTTATTTGGAGTTTTTTGTTTGTTTGGTTGGTTGGTTGGTTTTCTTGCTGTACCTCTGGCATGTGGAAATTCCCATGTAAGGGACTGAACCCACGCCACAGCAGCAACCTAAGCCATGGCAGTGACAATGCCAGATCCTTAACCCACTGTGCCACCAAGGAACGCCTGGGTGAGTTTTTATTTTTATTTATTTTATTTATTCACTTTTGCTTTGTAGGGCTGCACTCATGGCCTATGGAGGTTCCAAGGCTAGGGGTCAAAAAGGAGATACAGCTGCCAGCCTCCACAACAGCCGCAGCAACATTGGATCCTTAACCCACTGAGCGAGGCCAGGGATTGAACTTGAAACCTCATGGTTCGTAGGCGGATTCGTCCCCTCTGCGCCACAACGGGAACTCCCTGGGTGAGTTTTTAAATGTGTATTTCTGGATCTCACAGGAAAGCTACAAATTAGATGCTCTGGAGGGTGGGCCCAAGAGTCTGCATTTTAACAAGCTCCGTGGGTAAATCTTACTCGTAGTGGGGTTGGAGGCCTGCTGCTCTAAGTCTTTTCTTCTGTCTCTAAACTTTGGAGAGTCAGTCAGCTTGTCCTTGGGAACATTTCTGCAATCTTTTAAACTCATTGTTTGAGTGCCTTTAATGAACAAGTCACTGCCCAGACCCTCTGAGTCTTACCATACGAACTATGTTAAGTCTTTAACAAGTACTTACACAGTATTTACTGCATGCTAGGGCCAGCTACTTGATTAAATTCTCACCACCTTACATGGTAGATGGTATTATTATAATACCCATGTTATAGATGAGGAAACTATGCAAGGAGAGGCTAAAGGGACTTGCCTCAAAACACACTCAAAGGAGTTCCCTTCATGGCTCAGCGGTTAACAAATCTGACTAGCATCCATGAGGAGGCAGGTTCACTCTCTGGCCTTGCTCAATGGGTTAAGGATCCGGCGTTGCCATGACCTGTGGTGTAGGTCAAAGACACGGCTCAGATCTGGCGTTGCTGTGGCTGTGGCGTAAGCCTGCAGCGGTAGCTCCGATTCGACCCCTAGCCTAGGAACCTCCATATGCTGTGGGTGCGACCCTAAAAAGCAAAAAAAGGAAAGAAAAAAAAAAAGCCACACTCAAGACATGAGCCCAGGCTGTCTGGTGTGAGTCCAGGTGTCAACCACAGCACGAGGCTAGACCTGCAGCTTCAAACCAAGATTTGTACAGTCCCCTTGCGGCGCAGTGAGTTAAGCATCCGGTACTGTCACCATAGTGGCTTGGGTTGCTGCTGTGGCACAGGTTCCACCCCTGGCCTGGGAACCTCCGCATGCTGCGGACACAGCCAAACAAAAACAAAAACAAAAACCCAAGATTTGTACTTGGCCAAAGAAGTGATGGGGGGAGCATGACCTGTACACCCCCGCCCCGCTGCACATGGCTAATGCCTTCGCATTGGACAAACCTGGACCACCATCCCCAGATGTCCAGGAGGAGTTCCCCCCTTCTTGGCCGCCAGGGCCCAGCACACACCGGCCTCAAGGCACTAACTAACCACCCCGCACTGCACCCACAGATCAGCTCCCATCTGCCACAGGGGACCGTCGACCCCCGCAGGGCAGACATGGAACCTTTTTAATTTTCTGCCCCAGGTGTCTCGAGGTGAGCAGAGATGCTGGAGGCACAGGCGTGTCACTGTATACAAAGTAAGGGATGGTTATTCACTTTATAATAGGATTTACCAAAGGTTTCTAAATCCCTGTGCTCATTTACATGTCATTAATTTCTGGACAGAAAGCCTGGAGAACAGAAAAGTCAAAGCCACCGCCAAATGGAAAGCCATCCAAATTTCCAATAAAAAAATCTCTGAAAGTATAATTTTAGTCAGCGGGGAATCTTGGATAAACCTCTGAAAATGTGAATTAGACACTGGTTTTCAGGGACACTCCTGTACACATTAGTGCGTGCTGGCATTGGGGCTAGAAATGTGTAAGCAGATGGTGAAAGTGAAGCTTGGCTTGTGAATGTGGTCCTTCCCTCTCCTGCTGGCAAAAGCAAGAAAGAGCTCTGCTCTCTTGGCTACCAAAGGATCAAGTTTCCTTGCTCGGCAGTGACCACTGAAGCCACCTGGGGAAAACAAACTTCTTTAGCCCAAGAAGAACAAAGAGAACGATGGGGCGGAATTGGTTCTTTGGCTCCTGCTTCCAGAAAAGTCTCGTTGGTCTTGGATCTAACATGTCTTTCAGGGGCCCCGTACTTCAAACCAGAGAGTCGCAGAACATTCTCTGGTCTTAGGGAGAGAGCATCTTACATGCCTAGAAAGCCACCCGAGTGGTAATTACATTCCTCGCACAAGCAAAGCAGCCCCAAACATAGAATCTTAACGTCCCTGTCTGGTGCAGCTTACTACATTCTTGGGATTGCAGACCTGCTCCACGGACGGGCTGACATATTTCTCCCTTTAAAAGAGATTTAGTCTTTTCCCTCACATCAAAGAGAGTATATCAAAGAAATACAAAATGGAATTTGTGATTAGTAGAAACAGACCGTATTAATTTTTCCGTCTAAACAATACCCTAAGACGAAAACAGGCTAAAGCCATTATGCTAATTCAGTGATGGAGAGCTCAGATTGCCGCACGAATAAATAGTGTGTCTAAGATAGAACAGACTATCCACTGTACCCGGCAATTATCGTTTGTGGTGGAAAATATATTTGTGAAGCTTTTAGCCCGGTGATTTAAGGGAAATAGCCTCAAGCCTTCAGGTTCCTGAAAGTTTCAGGTGAAACACACAGTTCTCTGAAACGCACTGTTGTCGGAAATACAGCCCAGTCAAGGTCCCTGCTCAAGAACAAAGGAGTCAGTGCTTCTATCTTGGTTGTGGGCTTGATGGACTCCAGTGCGGGCCAATTATCTCTGCTTTGCCCTGTGGTCCACGAATGTCCTATGATTTTCCCTTGACATGGATCCTATGGGACACATCAGGGAGCACTGACACCCAATCAGAAGGAGCGGCCCCCAAACAAAACCAATCTAAAGAAGGCATCCCTTCCCAAGAACTCATCAACCACATCAAGAAGGTTTCTTCTTTTATTTTTTTATTTTTTGCTTTTTTTTTTTAGGATCACACCACAGCATATGGAAGTTCCCAGGCCAAGGGGAGAATTGGAGCTGCTATCTGCCAGCTTACACCACAGCTCACCACAACGCCAGATCCTTAACCCACTGAGCGAAGCCAGGAATGGAACCCACATCCTCATGGATACCAGTTGAATTCCTTTCCACTGAGCCATGATGGAAATTCCCTCTTCTTCTTCTTTTTTTTTAAAATTAAAGTATAGTTGATTTACCATACAGCATAGTGACCCAGTCACATATACACACGTATATGTGCGTACACACACACACAGACACACACACACACATTCTTTTTTTCATACTGTCTTCCATCATGTTCTATCCCAAGAGATTGGATAGAGCTCCCTGCTCCCTGTGCTGTACAGTAGGACCTCACTCTTTACCCATCCTAAATGTAACAGTTCTTTAAATGTCTCACCCCCTTCTTTCAGTTCATTTCCAGGAGGTGCAGAGTGAGAACTGATCCAAGACCACTGGATCATTCACAGATACTCGACTTCTTTTGACAGGTGAGAGCATAGGTCTCCTCTCTCACAAGCTTGCTACCAAATTCTGCCCCATATGCAAACATCTCTCTGCAAAGAGGCACAAAAACTGTGATGTAATGAGTTCCACAAGAGGTCCTTCTCTCTGTTCTCTTTAGGGTGCCAGCAGCATTTTGAATCCAAAGTTCAGTGCAGGCAGATAATATCATGATATTCTCATACCACATTCAGCTAACTCTTTTAGTTAGTTAAGGACAGTCTTGCATACAAGATGTCCAGAGCTATGAACCTTTGGCCACGTTCAAAAGGCAACTGGCTTTCCCGGAGTTGGTCCGCTAGATTCTTACATCCTGTTCATCCACAGATCTTGAGCCCCTTCATTTTACCACGGGGGTAAAAATTCTAAATCCTCCCTGCTGATCAGAGACCAAGATCACTAAAACATTTACGGCAACCATCTCATGGATCTTTCAAATACTAGCAAAGCACCCTGAACTGAATATTCTCAATTATGAGCTTCAGATTTTAGTTTTCCATTGAGATGGAGACTAACTCACATACAATACATACTCCCCAACCACGTCTACAATGAAGAACTTAAAAGCAAACTATGGAAAACATAACCAAATGGCCTCTCCATTCATTTCAACATTCATTAAATTTAAGACTGCAATCAGGGATTTTAGGCAGTCTGCAACAAAAGTCTCTCCCACCCCAATCGGGAAGCCTTGCCAAATCTTATTTACATTTCATGGTATATGGAAGACTTGGGGGCCTAAAGAGAACATGGGTAGAACACAAAAAGCCTGGCTGCTAGTTTCAAGCATTCAAATAACCATGTGGTGCCCTTTGGTTAGGAATCTCCATGCAAAAGTTTCCTTAAGAAGAGTTGTCAGGGCAATTGAAATGCATACAAACTCATCCAATTGCAACAGATCCAAACCAATAGCTTTATTGAACGCATGTGCATTTCTCCCAGGCTCACCATCTACCCTACACACGACCTCTGACCCGCCAGCCTACAGCACTGCATTAACTGCATGCTGGGCTGAAAAAACAAACCTACCTCTACAGCCTACGTGGTCACCTCTTGGACCATTTCTTCCCAGTTTCCACCCTCTGTGCTGCACCTCAAACGGTTTCCAGTACCTGAAATGCCTTTGCACACACACTCCCCAGGACCTACCTCTCATTAGCTCTGGGATGTGTTGAGAGTTCATCTCTGTCTGCCCAGAGCACCTGGCAGAAAGTCTATACTGAGCACTTGACTGATGGTCAAACTGGGGCTGGGAGAGCCAAGACCAGGAGACCCCAGAGCCCAGAGGAGATCCCCAGAGCAGGCCTGGGGGAAAAGGAGGGGGCAGCAAGGGGAGGCAGAACGTGATCTTCTCCGACTTGTGCTGTAACCCACCCCCCTCCACAGTCCTAGGTCCATGCTCATTGCCCTCATCTCTGCTCTCTGTGACCTTGACTTAGACTATGGAAATGGCTCGACTTCCAATGGGTTCAGTGTCCTTGCTAGATCCCCAATGTCTCATATAACATCTCATATAACATCTCCATCCCTCGACATTTACACCACTTTTTTTTTTTTTTTTTTTTGCTTTTTTAGGGCCACACCCAAGGCATACAGGAGTTCCCAGGCTAGCTTTTGAATTGGAGCTATAGCTGCTGGCCCTCCCCGTAGCCACAGCAACATGGGATCTGAGTCACATCTGCAACCTACAACACAACTCATGGCAACTGAGCAAGGCCAGGGATCGATCCTGTGTCCTCACGGATACTAGTCAGATTCGTTATCACTGAGCCACAAGGGGAACTCCTACACTACTTTAAAAGGACCAGGAATGTGTCTGCCTCTACTGGGCGGTGAGCGTCCTGAGGGAGCCTGGGTCTCCTTCATCTTAGTGTTCCAGAACCCAGCAGAGTGCTTGGCCCATGGCAAATGCTTCTTAAAATGTTCATCAAGTCACTGAATTAATAAATGAACTCAAGCTGAGAAATGTGCCAGTGTTCTGCTGGGGGACGGCTCCGCTGGCTTAGTGATCTGGCTCATCACAATGACCCTGGGCAATGCCCATCCTTTTACTTACTCTCCCACGGGAGATCAGAAACAAGTCCAAGGGTGCCTTCCCCAGACACCTGTCTAGGATGAACTTCACTGGACTTGCCCCTGGTTGCTCTTTATATTCTCTTAAGTGTAACAGTTGGTCTTGATATTCTAATTATCTTACTAATAAGTTCTCCAAAGTAAAAGGCAAGTTTTCTTTTTTTTAATGAGAATTATATTTTATTTACATTATGGTCCAAATATTTGTATGCTCCTCCCTAAATTCATACGTTGAAACCTAGAGAGTTCCTGTTGTAGCTCAGTGGAAACGAATCCAACTAGTATCCATGAGGATGTAGGTTCAATCCCTGGCCTCACTCAGTGGGTTAAGGATCTGGCATTGCTGTGGCTTTGGTGTAGGCAGGGGGCTACAGCTCTAATTTGACCCCTAGCCTGGGGACCTCCATGTGCGGTGGGTGCGGCCCTAGAAAGAACAAAAACAAGAAAAAGAAACCTAATGCCCAATGTGATGGTATTAGGAGGTGGGGACCTTTGGGGTGTAGTTAGGTCATGAAAACAAAGCCCTCAAGGTGGATGGTGTCCTTATAAAGGAGACTTGAGAAAGGGAATTTCTCAAGATGGTGGAGTAGAAGGACCTTGAGCTCACCTCCTCTCAGGAGCACAACACCCAAATCACAACTAACAGCGAAACAACCATTGATTAAAAAAAAAAAAAAAGAAAAAAAGACTGCCAAAAGAAGCTTGAGAAAGATCCACTGCCTCTCCTGTCCTGTGAGGTTACAACGACAAGACACCAGGAAATGGTCTTTCACTGGAAATGGAAGCCACTGGCACCTTGATCTTGGATTTTGAAGCCTCCAGAACCCTGGGAAATCAATTTGTGTGGTCTATAAGACATGCAATGAATGGTGCTTTTGTTACAGCAGCCTGATTAGACTAAGATAATTACTACTAAATACTGACTTATCTCCTGCTACGTGCAAGAAAACTAGGCTAGCTAGTGGGGTGCAGAAAATGATAAGACATCGTTTTTCTTTTTTCTTTTATTTTTTCTCATTGGGCTTTTTATCTCGATGGAAAGACATGATCCACACCCATGAAGAAAACCACCCATCAAATGAGTCAGACCGACATGGGACTAGAATGGGACTAGAGGGCTTTGCTGGGGTGACCACAGACCAGGTGCAGTAGGGGACGTCTGAAGAGAAGGTGGCCTGAGAGGGAAGCATTATGTGAGCACTTGAGGGACAAGGAAGTGACAACAAGCAGGTCTAGGTCCCAGGATGCTTTGCAACCACCCAGGCAGTGGTCAGAAGAGCCAAGGGTCAGCCTCGATGGGAAAACAGGAAGGAGGCAGGCTCTGCGTCAGGAACCACACAATCAGGGCAGCAGGCTCACCCTGCACCCTGACCATCACTCTTTTTTTTTTTTTTTTTTTGTCTTTTTAGGGCTGCACCTGCAGTATATGGAGGTTCCCAGGCTAGGGATCCAATCAGAGCTACAGCCAGCGGCCTACACCACAGTCACAGCAATGCTGGATCCAAGCCACATCTGCAACCTACACCACAGCTCATGGCAACGCCGGATCCTTAACCACTGATCAAGGCCAGGGACCGAACCCACAACCTCATGGTTCCTAGTCAGATACGTTAACCACTGAGACACGACAGGAACCCCCCCTGACCATCACTCTTTAAAAGCAATGCTTTCATGAATTTTCTCTTCCTTGGTAGATATCAGGATTAAAACAAAAAATTACTAAACTAAGGAAGCTAGTCAATTATTTAAGTTGCTGAAAATGTGTCAATATGGCATATTTGTACTGGACTGAAAAAAGAAAAAAGTGAAAGGGCAAAAGCAGGGCTGCTGAAAGCACCGCAGACGAGTGCCAAATGGCCAATTGCATAAGCAAACACCTCAGAAGATGTGCAATTAAAATGGGCCACATTAAGAGCTAAAGGGCACAGCCATAAAACATGGTAGGGCTTCAAGCTTCTGCAAAGTTAATCTCTAACTGCACTTCACCCATAAACCAAAAGCCCTTTTTTTTTTCTCCCCGTAACCTGCAGTGGCTCAATGTGGGATCACAGTTCCCAGACCAGGACTCGAACTCAGGCCGCAGCAGTGCAGCCTCTGAGTCCTTACCATGAGACCACCAGGGAACTCCCAATGGCCCCATTCTTTAGAAGTTTAGTTTTAAAGAGATAGCATAAGAATTCTAGACTACTCCATTCTTTTTCATAGACACACTGTAAGATATGAGCACAGTGCCATGAAATGAAATCAGACTGGGTTGGAAGTAACTTTCTCCAAGGCAGAAACCTACTTCTTTTTCCATCACCTGCAGCGAGTGTAGGTGCATCATCTCTGTAGTTAGATCATCTCTGTCGGTTCAAGAAGCTCTCCATACCTCCCAAAAAAATGTGATATCCTTCAGAGAGTTGAAATATAAGGATGGTGCCGACGAATTATACTACAGAAAAATGCAACGTCATTGCCGTTCCTTCCCATATAAACACACCAGCTGAGAGAAAGGGCAGGAAAACCAGCACCAACTGGTTACCTGATTTAACTTCCACAACCCTGTGAGGCAGGTTTGGTTATCTTCATTTTAAGAGATGATGAGGTCAGGTGAGAAGAATA
Source organism: Sus scrofa (assembly GCF_054392235.1). Taxonomy (NCBI): domain Eukaryota; kingdom Metazoa; phylum Chordata; class Mammalia; order Artiodactyla; family Suidae; genus Sus; species Sus scrofa. The sequence goes on along the minus strand of NC_139393.1, from coordinate 23,994,290 downwards.
ATTTGTCCAAGGCCATGAAGCTGATAAGGGATAGACGTGGTGCTCAACCCCTGACTTGAATCCAAAATCTCCTGTGTCCTTGTGCACAAGACAACAGGCTACGTTCGGCGAACGCTGGAGGAGGGTAGGCCAGGGAGGGGTGTGCGGTGTAAAGAGGCTGCTTCATCCTTGGCCCCACCAACTGTGCAGGGGGAACTGTGATGCAAATACCTGGGACAACCAGGTAGGGCCAAGAGAGGCCAAATGAGGCTCAGATGAATGGGGTAGAGGGGAAGAGATGTCGGAAGGACGCCTGGAGTCCAATGAATCAAAAAGGAGTGACAAGCTAGAGGCTCTCATGATGCCTATTGGATGCTGTGTAAAAACAGAATTTGATGTCAAGTGTCTCACTGTAAAAACAACAACAACAAAACAGAAAAAAAAAAAAACAAAAAACAAAAACCCGAAACGACAGCAACGAAACACATAACTATCTAGATGATTGGCTCTCTGAAATCGCCCTGGGCTGGCAAATGAGGAGGGGGGGGGTGTCTCTATCAGAAGACCCTACGCGTTCACAGGGTCACCCCACTCCCTGATCCCCAACTATAAGAGCAAAACTACACGGATGGGGGCGGACGATGTACTTAGGTAAGAGTCCATCCTTAGGGAACCATAATTCTGTGGGGAAAATGGACAAACTCAGACATTCCAATGCAGGGTCAAGAACAAAATGTACACGATCCATAAGAACTACCATCTGAGTCGAGAGAAAGGAGGGACGTGACTTCCCAGGACCTCAGGTCCCTCCCAGCCCCCTCACCCCCCAAGACCCCCAAGCCAGGTAAACACAGAAAGGAACCAATGAGTGGGGCCATGTTTTAATCCACATGCAAACACTATGGTTCCCTCTAGTTTAGCGAAAGGGAGGAGGGAAGGAGAGAGGGAGGGGAGGGGAGGTCAGAAGAAGGGAAATGCTCGTGCAGGAACTTCCAGGAATTCGCCAGAGCTTGGTATGATACACACTTTGCATGTATACTTTACCAGAATCAGTCTTCCCTAATATGGGGGATGCCTGAGAACACACCACTGGTTGTCAAACAAAAGTAGCGCACACTCTCACTTGGAAGGGTGTGAAGAAGGCAACCCAATTTGCATAAGGTGTCCAGACCCTCTGCCTGAGGTACACTGACCTCTTGTGTCTAGAAACAGGGCTTTTTTTTTCCCCTATAGGAGCATAATTAAATTCTATATGTTATGGAGTTCCCATCCTGGCTCAGTGGTTAACGAACCCAACTAGCATCCATGAGAATGTGGATTCAATCCCTGGCTTCGCTCAGTGGGTTAAGGATCTGGCATTGCCATGAGCTGTGTGGTGCAGGTCAGAGATGTGGCTTGGATCTGACGTGGCTGTGGCGAAGGCAGGCAGCTACAGCTCCAATCTGACCCCTGGCCTGGGAACCTCCATATGCCGTCAGTGCAGCCCTTTAAAAAAAAAAAAAAAAGACTAAATAAATACATTCTATATTTTATAGGTACATTATGAAAGGCACAAATTGATACATTCCAATGTCTTACTGTCATGACCAAGTGAATCATAAAACAGCATCAATTTGAGAATAATGGGATATCCGCCCTTAGAAGACATGTTTTGATACAACCCAATGGGATGATGGGTGCTGTAGGGGATACGATAGGCCAGGATCACCCAGAGACTGATGCAGAGGCTCAGCCTACTTTGCTGAACAACTGACGCTGGTCCAGGGCTCTGGTTCCCATAGCGAGACCGTGTCCAAGTTGCGTTTCCCAGGAGCCCAGGGAGCACCCTCCCCGCCATGAGGAAGGCTGCAAAGCCTCCCCTATACCCTCCATATCTTGCATACACATCAAGTCCTTTGCTACCAAAGCAGTTCTTTGTCCCGGAGCCCTACAAGGCCACTCTCGTGTCCTTCCTCCTATAAAGGGAGGACAGCAGAGGAGGGAAGGTCTGAACAGCCGCCGCATGTTATCAAGGGGGGCTGAGGACACCCATGACCTCTCCCACCTGAAGTCCAGCCTACACCAAAAGATACTCTGCCCTACAAGGCCAATGCTTGGGACAAACAAGAATAGGAGAGCAAGTGTAAAGACTGAAAATATAAATTGTCCGATGCTGCCTTTATACTGTATTTTAATCATGCAGTTGGAAGCCCAACTCCTCTGCTGGACTGGGGGCTCCCTGACGTCGGGGACTGTGCCCTCAAGGTCTAGCTCGGTTCAGCACATAGAGCGAGCTCATTATGGGCTTGCCGAACGCATAAAAAAATTAGTGCTACAAGGCAACAGAGAGGCCCCCAAATGAAATATGGATTTTAAAGCTGATGCAGCATTTAAGTATTTATAAGACACCGTGGAGATGGATTAGTACAGAGTCAAGGACGGAATCGAAGCCTAAGCATCCGATGACGTATGTATGGGTAGATCAGAGCATTTGTGCGGGACTGTCGCTATCAAGGTGGATCCACCTTCTGTTAGGTTCGAGGCTGCTGTTCACCGGCATATACATCAGAGCTCTGAAATTGGGAGGAAAACGCTATTTAAAAATAGGGAAATTAAAAAAAATGAGTCTTGCATTAACGAGATTCAGATAATTCAATATTTTACTACGAAACCACAGAGATCTAGATTACTAGGGAATAGCAATTGCTTTGAATTAAATACCACTCTGGGTAAGCCAGTGTTGGCTTAATGAGCTTTCTGTGTACTGGGCTTAATAAAAAACTGTATTAGCTGTTTCATACAAATATGGTAGAGCTGATGAATTACTTGTAATGAAGGAAAATAACCACTAATCCGTTTTAATAATTCCCTTATTTTAAAATATAGGAATATGTCCCTAAGCAGACAGAAATCCTGATGATGATACAGACCCAGTTAAATGAAGTGATCTGTTGAAGTCACCGAGCTAATTAAGGATGGAGATAAGATGAGAATTGAGGTCTCACAACTCCCTGCTTGGTGCACGTCCCACCGTTCAGTGGTTCTCAAACAGTGTTCTGTGGAACCCACCAGGTACCCCAGCCTGGGGCACAGAGAGGCCGGGAGGGCAGCATTTCACAGCCTGCCTAGTGCTTTCTTTTCAAGTGGAACTACTGAGATTTTAGTATTTGGGTATCCAGATTCGTAGATTGACGCCATTAAAAAAGAAACCATAGGATTACCATTGAGCCATGAAAGAAGGGATATTTTGTTACTAAGAACATTTAGTAACTTTGCTGTACAGCAGAAATCAACTATAATAAACTTATTTTTAAAAAAGGACACAGAAACCAGTTTGGACAGCCTCCCTCTTGGCAAGTATGAGACAATTTGAGCATAAAAATAAATAATAACAGCAAAAGATGATGACTCATGGAAAAACAGGAACCTATGAGTCCTAAACAAACAAGCGCGCTTCAAACTTGTTTGATTAGAAGGGGGATATTTACAGCTTCAAATTACCTCCCACGAAAACGCCTCTTAAATAGAAATGAGAAAGGCAGAACGTTACAGTGAAGATTTCTGGCAGACACCGCCTAAATCAAAAAGATCAAAGTGAATAGGAGCAGTAATTGGGCAAATTAAAATTCTGTACCATCTGATACAATCCATAATGACACAGTGTCAACTCTGGTGAGGTTCCTGCCGATGACACACGCTGAACCTCAGCACGAGGAAAATCAGAGAAAGAGAAAGGGAGGGAAATTCTATAAAATGACTGGCCGAGGTACTTGCCATTGTGGCACAGCAGAAAGGAACCTGACTAGTATCCTTGAGGATGTGGGTTCGATCTCTGGCCTCGCTCAGTGGGTCTGGGCATAGGTCACAGACGTTGCTCAGATCCCGAGTTGCTGCGGCTGTAATGTAGGCAGGCAGCTGTAGCTCCAATTCAACCCTAGCCTGGGAACTTCCATATGCTGTGGGTGCAGCCCTAAAAAGCAAATGAATAATAAAGTAAAATAAAATAAAATAAGATAAAATAGGATAAAATAATAAAATAAAATAAATACAATACAATAAAATAAAATGACTGGCTAATAATCTTCAGAAGTATCAAAGCCATAAACATTAAGAAAAGTTAAGAAACCATCCCAGACTGAAAGAGAATAAATACACATGGCAAATAATGACATCATGAGATTCTAAAAAAGAACATTTAGTATTAAAGAATCTCAAGAGTTCCCTTGTGGCATGGTGAGTTAAGGAGCTAGCATTGTTACCGCAGTGGCTTCGGTCACTGCTATGGCTTGGGTTCAGTCCCTGGCCCAGGCACTTCCACATGCTGTGGGTGTGGCCAGCATAAACAAACAAAGGCAATTCTTTAAAAAAAAAAAAAGAATTTCAGAATCAATGGAGATTCTTGATAATCAAAACTCAATACCGTCCTACATTTTTCATAGTGAAACTATGGATCATAGGGAAAAAACCAACACGGAAAGGCACTGTTCTGTAGACCCGCATTTGGGAAGCAATGGTTTTGTGGAAAGAATACACAGCTTGGGTCCCAACCACATCACAGAAGCGGGGCATCCTTGATGGAGTCAACTTGTTCTCCACGTTTGATCCGTCAAATTCAATAGTAATTCCCGACCCACACAGTGAAGGGATTGTTCCTTCACAAAAAAACCCAAAAAACAGAAAAAACCCTGAGTCTGGTTATTCTGAAAATGTGGCCTCAGGACTACCTACAAAAGCAGCATCAGAGGTGCACATTAAAAAGCCAAGTTCCTCGGCCCTACCCTGGGTGAGGCTCTCAGAGAATGAGTTCTAGTTCTAAGAGATGTGGGTTAGAAGGCAGGAAACCTGGGTCCTCATTTTTTTTTTTTTTTTGGTCTTTTCAGGGCCACACCCGAGGCACATGGGGGTTCCCAGGCTAGGGGGTCTAATCAGAGCTATAGCCGCCAGCCTACACCACAGCCACAGCAATGCCAGATCCGAGCTGCATCTGCAACCTACACCATAGCTCACGGCAACGCCGGATCCTTAACCCACCAAGCGAGGCCAGGGATCGACCTGCATCCTTACGGATACTAGTCAGATTCATTTCTGCTGAGCCACGGCGGGAACTCCCTGGGTCCTCATGTTTTTAAATGATTAATTTTCTATATCCGCCCCAATCCCTGCAGAGGCTGATGATAAGACTCCAAGGATGAAAGGCCTTTGAAAATCTGCACTAACTAGAAAAGTGGGGGGAAAAAAAGGGAGAGCAGGAAAAGGAGGACACAAGCAAGAAGGACCAGAATAAAGAGGACATTACTTCTTTGCGGAGTCACTATTTTTTCATCGGACAAAGACGGATGGGGTTCAGTGACTTTTTAACCTTCCTCTTCACAGTTAAGCTATTTTCAAGCAAAATCTTTCAAGGAAACACAATTTTTTTTGACAGATGCAGAGCTGCTCTGGTAGAAGTGACCAGGGACCCCATCCCCCAAACCCCCTCACGGATACCCTCCACCCTCGAGACAGCCTCTGAGGTCCCCTAGGCTGGAAGATAATAGAACTTCCCAATCTGTGAGGTTTCATGCTGGCTCCTTAGAAGGTAAATCTAAGTATCAAGCATCCATCATCAACAGATGCCACTGGCTGGGCTATAATTAGCACAGGACGATAATGTAGCCACTGAATCACTGGATGCTCCTTCGTGACAAGGGATTCATGTGCTGGTGAAGTGGCTGGCATGTCACAACCAGAAACACAGTCAATGAGAAGATCCTACCCTGAACTCTTTTAACTCCACTCCTCTTTTTTTTTTTTTTTTTTTTTGGTCTTTTTGCTATTTCTTGGGCCGCTCCCATGGCATATGGTGGTTCCCAGGCTAGGGGTTGAATTGGAACTGTAGCCACCGGCCTACACCACAGCCACAGCAATGCCAGATCCGAGCCGAGTCTGCAACCTACACCACAGCTCATGGCAATGCCGGATCCTCAACCCACTGAGCAAGGCCAGGGATCGAACCCACAACCTCATGGTTCCTAGTCGGATTCGTTAACCACTGAGCCATGACGGGAACTCCCAGCTTATCCCCTTCATAACTCCTCCACTCCTCTTCTTCGTTTATCTATTTATTTGTTTTTGGTGACGCCCATGGCATTTGGAAATTCCCAAGCCAGGGATTGAACCCGAGCCACAGCAGTGACAACACTAAGTTTTTAACAGCTACGCCATCAGAAAACTCATCCATCACTCTTCTTCATTTAGCGCAGAGGTTCTGAGTGTGTTGTCTCCTTTCTTTCTTCACAATTTCTATGGATTCTGTCTCTTTCTTTCTATCCTCCATGGCTACACCCACAGGAGAGGCTTCTAGAAACTACCTGAGCCATCCAACCGCCTTCCTCTCATTGCCTTTTACCCTTGCTTCTGTTTTTGTTTGTTTTTTGTTTTGTTTTTTCTTAAGGCCGCATTTTTTTGTTTATTCTTAGGGCTGCACCCAGGCTATGGGTCCAACTGGAGCTGCAGCTGCCAGCCTACGCCACAGCCACAGCAACTCGGGATCTGAGCCTCATCAGTGACCTACACCCCAGCTCCCAGCAATGCCAGATCCTTAACCCACGGAGGGAGGCCAGGGATTGAACCCACATCCTCATGGATACTAGTCAGGTTCATTTCTGCTGAGACACAATGGGAACTCCCTGATGTTTTTGCGTTTATTTTTTTAATAGCCGCCATTCTAACGGGTATGAGGAGAGGTCTCATTATGGTTTGGATCTGCATTTCCCTAAAGATTAGGAAGGCTGAGCATCTCCTAATGTGTCTGTTGGCCATTTGCATGTGTTCTTTGGAGAAATGTCTATTTAATTCCTTCGTAGACTTTTGAAATTGGGTTGTTTGCTGTTGTTACCATCTTTGAGTTGTAGGAGTTCTTTATATATTCTGGCTATGAAGCCCTTTGATATATGATGGGTAAGTATTTTCTTTCATTCAGTAGGTTGCCGAATAACATATAGTTTTAATTCCTTGGATTGAGAGGTGTCCTTTTCCCCTGTCTGTAATTGACTTGGGATGGTTTCCTCGAGAGAAGAGAGATGGGCCTATTAGTGCGACCCACGCATTCTTCGCAAATGACGCTTTCTGCAGGCTTGAGGGCTAACGTTTTTAAAAGATGATTAAGAAGCAATGGTAGGATGCTATTTGGTATCCCTTTTCTTTCAATAGTGGCCAACAAATGGAAATACAACTGCTAATTGAAAGCACATAATGTTGCCTGATTATGAATAAAATACCCCAGCTCGCTGGAGCATAATTCCTACAGCATTAGTGGAGAATTAACTAGCTTTATTAAAGATTTGGAGGACTAGTCACTTTTTCATCATTCTTTAATTAAAACCCCTACATCTTGCACTTGAAAGCCTTTGTTTCTTACCCATTATTTTCATTCTTTCTTCTGGCCTTGACAAAAACAGGATGAAAAATTTTTAAAAAAACACAGAAGTTTCTAAATGAGCTTTTCGTGCTCTGTGATAATAGAAAAGCACAGTTTTCTAAAATATTGGGGGAAAAAAAAGATCTAATGTTCTTTGAACTAGAAGGCCAAGGAGAAGAAAAGAAAAGCAGTGGCTAGTAGAACAGTTTGGATTTAAAGTTTTTTTATCGTCTAAAATAAATTTATGCCCATATACAATTTCTCATGACCTCCCTACTCACATTAACTGAAAGGTACTATAGCTCAGGGATGCCAGTTCAAAGTCCTAAGGCAGAAAATCATCCAGTTATAGCACAGCTATAACTATAATTTCTTCTTCTTCTTTTTTTTTTTTTTTTAGAGCCACACCTGCGGCATATGGAAGTTCCCAGGCTAGGGGTCTAATGGAAGCTGTAGCCACTGACCTAAGCCCCAGTCACAGCAATATGGAATCCGAGCCACATCTGCAAGCTACACCACAGCTCATGGCAACACTGGATCCTTAACTGAAGGAGCGAGGCCAGGGATCCAATCCGCAACCTCATGGTTCCTAGTTGGATTCGTTTGCACTGCTCCACGATGGGAACTCCTCCTTTGCTTTCTTCTTGACATTTGCTCTAAAATAAATGGCAGAACAAGCCATACATAACCTCCCTCAAACTTGGGTCTCTTCCCCTCCAAAGATCCATGTAGGACAGCCTTGCACAATACTTGACACGTAGCAGACACTCAATAAAATCTGCTGGGTAAATTAATAGTTTAAATATATCAGCTAGGGTTTGTGAAGTATGATGTGCCAGGCCTTGCGCTGTGTGCTCCACAGCTGTAATGTCACCCCTCCAGGGACAGCTGTTGTCATTTCACAACGACCAGACTATATCACACTCAGTTCTGTCTTTTGCCCCAGCCACCCCAGTTACGGACTTCCTCTGCTCTAAAAATGCTGCCATATTCTCACTTAAGGAAAGAAGAACTGATTTGATTTTCTTTTTTTTTTAATATTGATTTTGGGACCCCAATTTCTCAATCTTTTTATTTTCTTTACTTATGTATTTATTTTTAGGACTGCACCTGCAGCATATGGAGGTTCCCAGGCTAAGGGTTGGATCAGAGCTGCAGCTGCTGGCACAAGCCCCAGCCACAGCAATGCCAGATCCAAGCCGCATTTGCAACCCATCCGCAGCTGCAACACCGGATCCTTAACCCACTGAGCCAGACCAGAGGTAGAACCCACATCCTCATGGATACTAGTCAGATTCTTAACCAGCTGAGTCACAACCAGAACTCTTCTCAATCCTTTTATACAAGTAGAATTTATTGAGTTGGTTTCATCACAGCTGGGAAGAAATCTACAAGCAACATATTTTTGGTTTCATTCTCTTTCACTTACTTTAGCCTGAAGAATCTTGCAAGAAGAAAAATCAGATACAATGTATGTGATAAAGAATCTGAGTGATAACCATAAATTTCTACACCAGAATTATTATCCATATGATTAAAATATAAAGACACCTGAATTTATCTTTTGTTTATGCTGCTTGAGTCTCATTAAGTCTGTGTTTCTGCTTTCTTCTAAATATTGTTTTCCATATTTCTAACATCTAATTAAGCCAACACAATGTAAAGTGAGATGATATACTGTTTGGAAAACCATAAAATTATAGAGTAGATAGACTTCCATTATAATCCAATTTTCACTCTGTCATACTTTTCCCAAAGGGCTTCCCTTGGGTTGAAACTTTCTAAGCTTGATTTCAGCTGAAAATGAAATGTTTCAATTCACGGGAATTTGGAGAAGACTTGACACCACCTTTTCCATGCCGATCGTATGAGTTTGTTTCCTATGAAGTAGATCAGGCTCCTTCTCCTTTTTATTTACATAGCCTCTGACAGACTTGAGAACCCCTCTCCTAATGAAGTCTTGGGCACGTAATTATTTAAGTCATATAAGTGTCACAGAAGGTGACTGAGATGATTCTTTGCCCAATGACCAAGTTCTACCCCTTGGGCAACATACCCCCGAGTATATAATCTTTCTATATATACATAGACTATTCTCTTACCACTGACACGGAGAGTTGTTGGATCAAATGAAATGTATATCTTAAAATAGTAATATATGCTGCCACAGTACCTTCTAAAGTGAGTGCACTGAATTACTATAATTTCACCTAAAGTACATATATCAGAGTACTATTTCCCACATTCGCCAGTCTTTAGGACTATCAATCTATGGGATAAAAGTTTCTTATAATCTTAATATAAAACTCCACCATTATTACAAATGTGAGTATTTTACTGACCATTTTTAAAAACTCTAGCACTCATTTTGCTTTTCATTTTGTTGTGGCAGATCTGTAAGTTTTTTTTATAGCAGGTTTGGCACTTTTAAAAGTATCTTTATTGTACCTTCATGCTTGAGATTGCTGGGTTCAAAATAATTTTCCATGACAATTTAAAAGTTTTGTACTTCACTGTATGGCAGAAACCAGTCTGCTAACATAATGCTCCTTCTTAGGTACCTTTCTTTCTCATCTTTGGGAAGATAATTTTTTCTTTATCCTATCCTAGGAGTTCTGGAATTTCATCAAGATGCACCTAGGTAGGGGTTGTTTTTCTTTCATTCTGCTGGAAACTGGCCAAACGATTTAATCTCAAGGCATAGTCTATCTTCAGCTTAGAGGAATTATCTCCTGCTATTCCTCTGATAATTTCTTTGATTATTTTCTTATCTATTTTCTCTGCTCGCTTCTAGAACTCCAAGTCAATAAATGTTTGACCTTTTGGATTGATTTTCCGTGCCCTGCATTTCTCTCATGCTTTCATTTTCTGTCTCATTTCTTCATATTTTGGGAGGAGTGCCTTAACGTGGATCACCACTGTGGAATTCAGCATTTTCATTCCATTATTCAGCCATTCCACTGATTTTTTTTTTTTTTCCCTTTTGAATGTGAGACCTTACATGTTTGCCAGTATCTCTTTCGAGTTCTGACTCTCCCATCTCCGTTTTCGTATTTGGAAGTCTAAGCAACGCCATATTCTCTTACACTTGAAAGAGACGTTAATGACGTTAGAGGCTACAAAGCTTGACTCCTCCCAAGTTACACGTGTTCGAATGTGGCATCTGAGTTTAGGCTGCATGATGCAGAAATCTGGGGGCATTGCTTCCTTTTATTGTGCGATTACCTAAATAATTACGGTACTACTCATAATATCTAGGAATATATGTGGAAAATATCCTGCTTGTTTTAAGTATCTTACATGTATTGGCTCATTTCATCCTCATAGAAATCCTGTTAGTCCCATTTTATAGAAAGAGACCTTGACAGAAAGTGGTTAATTACTAGTAATAATTATTATTACTAGTAATCACTAGTAATGCCAAATACTACCCCTAGCGTTATTGCTATTATTAGTAATACCAAATACTACTAGAAATATTCTGATTATTGTTACTAGTAATATCAAATACTAATACTAGAAATAAAGGAACGAGGTTTGATTCCAGAATATCTTGAGCACTCACTCAATTAAAAAGGCCAATATTCTAACAATTGTTTACACAACTATTAAAACAATAAACAGGTGTTCCCTTAGTGGCCTAGCGGTTAAGGTTTTGGTGTTATCAGTGCTTTGGCTTGGGTTCAGTCCCTAGCTCTGGAACTTCCATACGCTGTGGGTACACTCAAAAAGGAAAATTAAAAAAAAAAATTAAAAATAAAACAGCCAACAATTAATGCAGCTGTCACACTAAGCTGTTTAACCTGGAGTAGGGTGAGTTTAGATGCCAAGAATGCCTCCGACTCGGGACCCCTCTGAATCAACTACTGAAGCTAGGACCACTCTCCTGGGTATACGCTGCATTTTTTTTCTTTCTTTTTTTTTTTTTTTTTTTTTCCTTTTTGCCATTTCTCAGGCCGCTCTCACGACATATGGAGGTTCCCAGGCTAGGGGTCGAATCGGAGCTGTAGTCACCAGCCTACGCCAGAGCCACAGCAACGCTGGATCCGAGCCGCGTCTGCAACCTCCACCACAGCTCACGGCAACGCCGGATCGTTAACACACTGAGCAAGGGCAGGGACCGAACCCGCAACCTCATGGTTCCTAGTCAGATTCATCAACCACTGCACCACGACGGGAACTCCTACGCTGCATTTTAATATTCCCCTCTGTTTCATGTGGCATGTGAACGAAGGCTACTTCGGCGTAGACAGGAAATCACTAAACAAAGCATCCTGTGTTCAAGGTATTTCAAACAATACCTATCAGTTTTCATAAATCACCTCCTTCCGTGGAAGTAACAAGCTTGACATAGGTATTGTTACAAATTGAAGTATATAATCTGAGTAGACAAGACGTTTGGGGGATCTGCTTTGTGATAGACAGAAAGAGCGAAATTTCTCCCAAAGAATCAAAGCTCCACAAAGGAAAGGAGCTGCCATTCAATTATATCTTACTTATCACTTCTGATAGGGGGCCACCTGGGAGTGACCCTGCAGCGCCTACCTGTGTTACGATGCCCTCCGCTAGAGCGCATCGTACAAGGGACGCTGAGAAATGCAAATTCCATGGCTTCGCGAAGGGCTGTAGCTGAATGCCAACCAGCAGAAATCGCTCCTAAGCACACACAATACATCATCGGAATCGGAAAGGAGTTATCTTGCCACATTCGCCCTGAGTGGTAGGTGGCATCCACCAGGTTGAGAATGATTAAAAGTTCAAAGAGTGTGGTGATGGTGACAATGACATCAAACCAAACTGCGGAAATGAAAGTCCCGCTGGCCATGGTCGGCTCTTTAAGAACAAACAGGAATTTGCTAACTCATTAAAATCAAATTAGCATCACTTAGGATCTAAAATTCTTAGAGTGTTCGTGTCATGATTACATTCCTTTAAACTCAGTTAACGAAAAACCACTGTTACTTCTTGTCAGGAAGAAATTGCATTAACTCGTATCATTGAGTATCATTTATATTAGCTAATTCACCTCCCTGGAAGCCAAAATGTGTAACAGGAATACCAGTATTTTATGTATAACTAGGAGGAAAGCTCTTGGCTATATACAATAATAAGGACAAAAATGAATTTTCTACTACTCTATGGAAAATAGAATTCAAAAGAGACATACAAATGAATAAAAACGAAAAGGAATGGGAAGTAAAAACAAGGAAGTTCTGGCAATCTGTTGTATTACACTGTGCCGATGGCTAACAATAGTGCATCGAACACTAAAAAAACTAAGATGTTATGTTGTGTTCTCACACCACAATGAAAAAAAAATTAGAGTAACACAGTCTTATTAGGGTAATGAGACAATAGGCGGTTTTGCACTTGGCTTAAAATTTCAAAACATTTAATTTCTAACATGTTAAAGACAGAATCAGTAACTGTTCTAAGAAAGTTTCTGTAGGAAATTCTATAAAATAAACCAAATGAAAATAAAACGAGCCCTAATTCTTCCATCCTGAGATACAACCATGGTTTAACAGTTGCAGATATGTTTCCAGGTTTTCTCTTTACTATTTTTATTTAAAAAATAGGATAGGGAGTTCCCGTCGTGGCGTAGGGCTTAACGAATCCGACTAGGAACCATGAGGTTGCGGGTTCAATCCCTGGCCTTGTTCAGTGGGTTAAGGATCCGGCGTTCCGTGAGCTGTGGTTTAGGTCGCAGACGCAGCTTGGATTCTGCATTGCTGTGGCTGTGGTGTGGGCTGGCGGCTGCAGCTCCGACTAGACCCCTAGCCTGGGAACCTCCATATGCTGTGGGAACGGCCCTAGAAAAGGCAAAAAAAAGGGTAATTTTTGGTGTTCCTTTTTCACAAACACACTATGGACTTTCCCTCACATTTTAAAGTGTTATTCTGTAACAGCAGTTCTCAAAGTATGGGCCACAGACTCCCAAGTGTCCCTGACATTATTACATGATTTCTTTTTTCTTTTTCTTTTTTTTTTTTTTTTTGGTCTTTTGTCTTTTTATGGCTGCACCTGCAGCATATGGAGGTTCCCAGGCTAGGGGTCCAGTTGGAGCTGCAGCTGCTGGCCTACACCACAGCCGCAGCAACACAGGATCCTAGGCGCATCTGTGACCTACACCACAGGTCACAGCAACGTCAGATCCTTAACCCACTGAGCAAGGCCAGAGATTGAACTGAACCCTCGTCCTCACAGATGCTAGTTAGGCTCATTAACCACTGAGCTAAATGGGAACTCCTCTTTCTCTCTTTTGTAATGCCTGCATCCATGGCATATGGAAGTCCTCTGGCCAGGCGTCCAATTCGATACATCTGGGACCTTCGCCACAGCCATGGCAACACCTGACCTTTAACCCACCGAGAGAGGCCAGGGATCAAACCTGCATCCTTGCAGAGAGGAGGTCAGGTCTTTAACCTGCTGATCCACAAGGGACCTCCCTGACATCCTTGCTTTGGATTTGCGAAGTCACGTCTATTTTCATAATACTACTAAAATGTCATTGGCCTCTTTCACTGCGTTGACCTTTGCACTCACAGGGCAAAGGCCCTTGTAGATAAAACTGCTGTAGCTTTAAAAAGAGCCAAGGTGAAATATGAGGAAACTAAAATATGGCACAAACTCTCCTATCCACGAAACAGAAACAGACCATGGGCAAGGAGACCAGACTTGTGGCTGCCAAGGGGGAGGAGGGAGGGAGTGGAATGGACGGGGAGTTTGGGGTTGGTAGGTCCAAACTATTACATTTTAGAGTGGATAGGCCATGGGGTCCTGCTGTACAGCACAGGGAACTGTGTCCAGTGTCTTGGGGTAGAACCTGATGGAAGATGTTATGAGAAAATGAATGTATATATGAAGGACTGGGTCACTATTCTGTACACCAGAAATTGACACGACACCATAAATCAACTAAACTCTAATCAATAAATTAAAAAAAAATCAAGGTAGTTTTTGTGTAAGGTACAGTGTCAAAGAACAGTATCCACAGTTATTTGAAGAGGCTATTGAAATACTCCTCCCACTATTTTTTTTTTTGGTCTTTTTAGGGCCACACTCGTGGCATATGGAGGTTCCTAGGCTAGGGGTCCAATAGGAGCTACAGCTGTCAGACTACACCACAGCCACAGCAACACCAGATCCGAGCCGCTCTGTGACCTACATCACAGCTCATGGCAACACCGGATCCTTAACCCACTAAGCAAGGCCAGGGATTGAAACTACAACCTCATGGTTCCTAGTTGGATTCATTTCCACTGCGCCATGACGGGAACTCCAGTCCTCCCACTATTTATGGACTGGATTTTCTTTATATTCTTCAAGCAAAACATCATGAACACATTGACTAGTGAAGTAGGCAAGAGAAACCAGATGTCTGAGCCAGTTAGCTATGATATTAAAAGAGATTTGCAAAAATCAAAAACAACATGTACAGTTTCTCCCTAGTATTCTGGTGTTGAAAAATATATTTTCCAAAACTGTGTGAATTATGTTAATAGGTAATATAGTTCACGTTTTTAAATGCATAAGTAAATATATTAATTTGTTCTATTTAAATCTGAATGCAATAAATATTGGTAGATAAAAATCACATGACCAAAAGGTCTTCAGTCATTTTTTAAGGGTGTACAGAAGCCCTGAGACCAAAAGGTTTAGGAAAGGACTTTTATCAAAAGCATTGTGGTCTTGCAAGGGGCCTGTCTTAATTTATTTCATCTAACATTTCTGATACTTGCTTCAAATTTCCGATCCAAGTCAATCAGATTGAGTCCTGAGTACCTGAGTCTTGTCACTTCCTTCCTTCCCATCTTCATGGCCTCTCAGTCAAATACTGGAGACCTGAATGGCTCTTAATGAATTAGAACGATTATTTTAATTGGGATTAAAAACAAGGTTAAAAAATATATTTATCGTACTGAGAACTCATAGCCCAGTTTATCTAGTTTGTAAATAATGGATTTTCTTAAGTCAGAATTACCTACACGAATTGCCATTTTTATTAATCAAGGATTTTTAAAAAGTCTGCCCAGAGTCCTAAAGCATAAAAATCCCATAAAACGCTAGACTCTCATGCATTAATATTAATTTTAATGAATTAAATATATACAGAGTTGGCCTCATTAATCTCAAATGGTCTCTGGGGAGCTTACCTAAGTAACTTCAAACCTGGCTACCCTCCCTAAAATGTATTCTGCAGTACTTAGGGATTGTCACTGTTATGGAGGCACTTTTGTTTTAAATAGTCTGGGTACCCAGGCCATAAGACTAAAGAGAGGAGAAATGAAGGACAGGACAGCCATGGGAGCTTCTAAAGCTGTGAACACTGGAGCTGCAGATCCTTATTTTAATGCAGAATGAGTATGGTCATCTTTTATTTTATTTTGTTTTGCTTTTTAGGGCCGCACCCCGCACCCACAGCATATGGATGTTTCCAGGCTAGGGGTCGAATGAGAGCTGCAGAGGTCCGCCTATACCACAGCCACAGCAATGTGGGATCTAAGCCACGTCTGTGACCTACATGATATGAGCATCTTTATTAGTGATGTTCAAAATGTGACAGACAGTTGAATTTTCCCTCCAAAGAAGTACACTGGCTCTTCCTGTTTTAAATCAAACCATACCCCTCTGTCCGATACATTCTTTCTACTGTACGAGTCAGTCACGAGCAGACTTCAGGTCCTCAGCAAACAGAGATTCTCAAGAAACTTAAGAGCGGGGAGATGGAACATTCATTCCACTTGGGTCCTCTTCCCAAATGCCTTTGAGCCTGGGATTCTTGCATGTGGCCTCAAGTTCTCAAGACTCAGCCCATCGTCGCTGCAAACAATGAATTAAACTCTCTGCCTCTACAAAACCCTTCCCCCACGGCCCTGCTCCTAAATACCCCCCCCTTCCCTCTCCCAGGATAAGAAAGTGATGTTTTGGTGACAGGTTCTTGTCATTTTCGAGGGATGTTTTTGCCCTTTATCTCTCCTATAACAGAGGGAGGAGACATGGAAAAAGAGAAAAAAGCTCAATGCTGTTCCCCACTTCATCCCCTAAATCCCAGAGGGTAGAGACAGTAACGCCATCACAGAGGAAGGAAAATGCACCCAAGCACGCTCTTCTAGGGGCTGCAGAGAGTGATGCGTTGGTTTTCTGGAAGGTCAAGTATTCCTAGGTGACAGTGGTAGGAATCTGTGCTTCTGAAAGAGGCCTTCTCACTCCAGTACTTCACAACGGGCAACGATTCTGCCTACTGGAGATGGTTTTGGTTGTCATAATTGGGAGAGTGGGAGTGAGGGGGGGCATGTGTGCCACTGCCATCTAGTGGCTGGAAGACAGGCATGCTATTAAACATCCTATAACGCACGGGATAGCCCCCGGCACACAGTATTTCTTACCTGGCACAAAATATCAATAGGTTAGGAAACCCTGCACTAACCTAATGTAAATCATGCAGCTTCTAGATCCATGGATAGAAATGGAAGTACTGCTTGCATTACTCAAGAGTTCATGCAAATGGTTGCATCTTTGTACTGTTCTCATTATCAGAGATCTGATTCCTGGCTCTAACACTTACCAGTTGTGGGACCATGGACAAGGGACGGACTGAAACTGTGTGCCTCCACAATGAATTTAAAAAAAAATGCCTTCAAGACAACTGTCATGAAGATTACATTGCATAATACATATAAAATGTTCTGTGAGCAAATGTTACCTGCTGCTACTGCCGCTAATGCCACATTATTGCCATCACCATGATCACCACCAAATACTTAATAACTACCGGATGTAAATACTTAATAACTGTATTTGGACCTCAAAATATACTAATGAATAAAGACTTAGAATCCATCAGGAAGGAGCTTACAGACACACTCAGCTAAGCAAAAATATAATCGGAAGACAAAACCCAGGAATTCCTGCTGTGGCTCAACAGGATCAACAGTATCTCTGGAGCACTAGGAGGCGGGTTCGATCCCAGTCCAACACAGTGGGTTAAGAATCCAGTGTAGCCACAGCTGCAGCACAGGTCGCAACTATGGCTCGGATCTGATCCTTGGCCCAGGAACTCCATATGCTGCAGGGCAGCCAAAAAAGTAAAATTAAAACAAAAAAAAAAAAAAAAGAAGAAGAAGAGAAGAAGACATAGCCCAAAGTTCCAACATCCTAAACTACTGTTCCAAACAAAGCGGCACACTCGGGCACCCCTTGATCACCCAGCAAGAGGCATCTTTTCCTTCGGCTCCAGCATCACAGGATGCTTGCTGTCCTAACTGGTCCTTCTCACCTTCTACTTTCCTGCTCCCTCTCCCTCCCATCATTACCCTGGGTTCCTTGGTTTGGGACCTCAGGCATTTTGTGGTAAAGAACTGCTCTCATAACAAAGAGAAAACAGCATGCAAATGCAATGACTTTACTTGGGCCTTACAAAGAGGAAGGACGGGGGGTTCCCGTCTTGGCTCTGAAGTAATGAAACTGACTAGTATCCATGAGGACCTGGGTTTGATCCCTGGCCTCACTCAGTGGGTTAAGGATCCGGCATTGCATGAGCTGTGGTCTAAGTGACAGATGTGGCTTGGATCTGGTGTTGCCGTGGCTGTGGCGTAGGCCAGCAGCTGCAGCTCCTATTCCACCCCTAGCCTGGGATCCTCCATATGCCTCGGCTGCGGCCCTAAAAAGACAAAACAAACAAACAAGCAAAAACAAAGAGGGAGGGCTGACAATGTCACCAGGTTCAAAATTCAGGGGTCAAGTTTCGGTCCAAGAGAAGCCTGTGGTCAGCATGTACCATCGGTCCACTTGTTCCTTATGGCATTTTTGGTGTGTGTTGGCTAGAAACCCTTAATTTAGTAGAAATAAGCATCTTTCAAGGAAAAAAGTCCCCTAGTTAAAGAAATTCATAATTTATTTTTTATTATATCAAGTGACTTTTACTTATCCCTCTTATATCACCCGATACAGCTCTGCTCCTTGCTCTGTGCAAGAAAGTTACAATTGCACATACACATTATAATTTGTAACTGCACGAATGACTGCAGTGTCACATTCACTAGAATAATGACCTGTAGCATAAATAAATAGGGGTTAGAAGGAAGGCATATGCCTTATGAGAATATCCTTTAAGCTCAGCCGTTCACAAATGAAGTTCTGCCTTGCATCATTGCTATACATGCAGCAGCAGGAAAAATTACTTGAAAGGTAAAAGCTCCATTTAGATGTTGCATATTTTTTCGTGGATGTGGATTAAACCCAAAGGATTATTTTTAGGTTAATGTAGAAACACGGCGGGAAAATGAATCATGTTTTAATTGCCATAATGCTGTATCATTTACTTACACTAGAAATGATTGGTGAATCTGGTTTGGTGGTAAGTCCTCAACAAGCCAATTAGTACACAGATTAACCTCCGTAATCACTCTCTAGCCAATTGCTTCCCATAATTTTTTCATAAAATTTGTTTGCACTCATGTTTCCTAATGAAGCAGGTAACTAGCCTTGTATTTCAGAAATTTGGTCCTCTTGCATAGGAAAGTTTACAGGATTTGCTTTGGAGAAATCTATTGCATGTAATACAAAAGTCTATTTTGCTGAGAGGTTTCCAACCATAAGAGGAGACAAATAATTAGTTTGGAGACTACTAACAACAGAGAGCTTCACTTAAAAAAAAAATTCCATGGGTTCTCCACACAATAGACTCTTCTTTAAGATAAATACACTTTCCAGACCAGAATGATAAAGGAAAAGTGTCTTCAGGACAGGCTTCCTCCTTCAAAGTACATCATCACCTTTCATAACATCTGTCTATTGTTCTGGTCACACCATCAGATGTGTTTGGGAAGTAACACTTTAGGATCTAATTGGGAAAGGCACTAAACCATTCCCTTGTTTTGGGGCGGTCCTCGGAGCATACTTATTTATGTCCCAGGTTTGCACTGGAACCCGATGTGCCCCCAAAAGTCAGGTGTACCTGCCATCTGGAAGGCTGAGAGGTGGATTTCCATGGACAGATCTATGTAGACACAGGAGGAACCAAGGATCCTCCTAGCCTAGGGACGGATGGAAAAGGAGTGACAAAGGACAAGTGAAAAGAAGTGACACTGAGAACAACAAAACGTCTGCTCTCGGAAGGTGGAGGGACTATTCCAGCCAGCACATGGGGCAGAGAAATGAAAATAAATGTAGCGCCCACAAAGAATTTATCTGAAATCTCAGTGGGGTGCTGGGAATGCAAGATATTACTACCATGTGCCCAGTGGCACCCATCAATTTGCATGAGATGACACTCACTCCTGGGCAGCGCCTTAGTGCCTGAGATGTGAGGCTCCGCCCACCCCTGAATGAGCATGCGTAGAAAACATTGGAACTCCAGTTACCAATGACTTAGGGACCATGTGGGGAGTCACGGTCCCCAGAGTGGGAGGGGAGTAAACTTGCTCTGATTAGCAGTAGTCAAGAGGAGTGGCTGGAGTTCCCCTTATGGCTCTGTGGTTAAGGAATCCAATTAGGAACCATGAGGTTGCGGGTTCGATCCCTGGCCTTGCTCAGTGGGTTAAGGATCCAGCGTTGGCTGAGCTGTGGTGTAGGTTGCAGACACGGCTTGGATCTGGTGTTGCTGTGGCTCTGGCTTAGGCTGGCAGCTACAGCTCAGATTAGACCCCTAGTCTGGGAACCTCCATATGCCACAGGAGCGGCTGTAGAAAAGGCAAAAAGACAAAAAAAAAAAAAATTTAATTAGCCTCTGTTCCCAGTAGACAACAGCCCTGCCTCTTAGTGAACTTGCATTTCCCGGGCTTTGGATACAACATCCCTGGACCTATGACAGCTACCTGTCTTCTTGGCGCTGTCTGGTTTCTCTCAGATTATATCTTAGTCTTGCCTTTGACCTGTGTTCTGTACCTGTCCCATCCTTCTAATTTTGCATTTCTCCCAATACGGATACCCCCTTAAGCAATGTCTAACTTAAAATCCTAATGCTATTTAAGCTGATCGCAACATTTTTTTTTTTTTTTTTTTTTGTCTTTTTAGGGCCGCACCTGCGGCATATATAGGTTCCCAGGCTAGGGGTCCAATCAGAGCTGTGGCCGCCAGCCTACACCACAGTCACAGCAATGCCAGATCCAAGCAGCATATGTGACTTATGCCACAGCTCATGGCAACACTGGATCCTTAACCCACTTAGCAAGGCCAGGTATCAAACCAGTGTCTTCACAGATTCTAGTCAGATTTGTTCCTGTTGAGCCATGATGGGAACTCCCTGATCTCAACATCTTTATGAGTAGACAGGGTATCAAAAATAAACAAGAAAGATTTCCTCCATTTTTATTTCACACATTTTTGACAAAATCACAGAGAAGAGGAGCAATTAAATGTCGAATGACACGGCACAGGCGCAAATGAGGTCAGAATGACCTCTGACAAGACATAGGCTTTCACTGTAGATTTCAGGTACAAACATGTAAAGTACACTGTAGACCTGGGGGTAGATACTATTTTCAGATTGAGAAAACTTCCTTTCTTCCTTATGTACTAAATTTTTTTTTTCTTTTTAGGGCCACATCTGCAGCATATGGAGGTTTCCAGGCTAGGGGTCGAACTGGAGCTACAGCTGCTGGCCTATGCCACGGCCACAGCAATGCAGGATCCGAGCTGCATTGCTACACCACAGCTCACAGCAACGCCAGATCCTTAACCCACTGAGCGAGGCCAGGGATCGAACCTACAACCTCATGGTTCCTAGTCGGATTCATTTCAACTGTGCCACGACAGGAACTCCAGATGTACAAAAATTATTATTGTAAACTAATGTTGAATTTCAAACAATACTTCATTGTTATATAATGAGATAATCACATGATTTTTTTTCTTCTGCATAAAATTAGTGTGGAAAATTACATTAAACCAATCTTGTGCTCCTGGTTTAAACTCAATTTGCTCACGTGTTAACCTTCTTATATATGAATTAACTTGCTAATATTTTCTTCAGAAATTTTATACTTATTAAAGACGTTGATTAATGTCTTATTATATTTTCAGTGTCTGCAAGGAACTTTAATGATATCTTCTTTTTTCATTCCCATTACCTGACTACTTTATTATTTTTCCTTGTTCACCCTTGACAGTTTAATAGACATTTCAAAGAACTGGCTTTGATGATGTTCTCTGCTATATATTTGTTTTAAAATGTTCATTATTTTCTGCTTTTCTATTTATTTTTTCCTTCTTTCTACTTTCTTTTGGGGTATTGTCCCTTCCTTTTTGAGATGGGCATTCATTTCATTAATTTTCAGTCTTTATTCTAACATATGAATTTAAGGCTATAAATTTCCCTCAAAGATGGCTTTAGTTGCATCATTTAGGCAAAAATATTTTCTAATTGCCACCATTATCTCCTCTGTTACCTATTTCATTAGTCATGTAGAAGAATAATTCTTAATTTTTAAATATGGAAATACTTAAAATTTTACTGTTGTTTTCAAGATTATTGTTACAAGATTATTGTTAGCTTAAAGGAAGAGTGATCAGGAGTTTCCATCGTGGCGCAGTGGTTAACGAATCCGACTAGGAACCATGAGGTTGCGGGTTTGGTCCCTGCCCTTGCTCAGTGGGTTAACGATCCGGCATTGCCGTGAGCTGTGGTGTAGGTTGCAGACGCAGCTCGGATCCCGTGTTGCTGTGGTTCTGGTGTAGGCCAGTGGCTACAGCTCCGATTCAACCCCTAGCCTGGGAACCTCCATATGCCACGGGAGCGGCCCAAGAAATAGCAACAACAACAACAACAACAACAGACAAAAAGACAAAAAGACAAAAAAAAAAAAAAAAAGGAAGAGTGATCAACTTTTAATCCTTCATAAGATTTTAATCCTTTCAAATATTTTGAGACTTGATTTTCAATCTCATCAAGTTTTGTATATGTTCTGTGTATGTCTTAGAGTTGGTTTTCTGGATTTGTTGTGTGTTCAGTGCTCTTTATATGTCCATAACAAAGTAAAGTTTGTTAGCATAGTGTTCAAATCTTCTAAACGCTTATTTTTTGTTTTTGCAACTACTGAAAGATATATATCACAATTTCTTATGATTTTTTATTTCCGTAAATTTCTTCTCTTAGTTCTTCTTTTTTTTTTTTTTGCCACACCACGCCTGCGGCATGTGAAAATTCCCAAGCCAAGGGATCAAACCTGCACCATAGCTGCATCCACTACAGTGACAACGCCAGATCCTTAACTGGCTGTGCCGCAAGAGATCTCTAGCTCTGTCATTTTTTACTTAAATTAGCTCATATTCTTAACTGGTTAAAATTTTGGATTATTATAAATTCTGGGTGAATTAAAACTTTTACCATTGTAAAACTTCCTCTTTATATACGGTAATGTTTTTGGCTTTAAAATCATCTTAGTGTGAATACAGCTGCCTATTTGGGGGGGAGAGTAGAGGAATGATGATGGTATTTGCATTTGATGTTTTCTCTCTATTTTTTTTACTTACAACCTTTCTACATCCTTATATTTTAGATATATCTACTGAAGTAGCATTGTTAGGTCTTATCCAATCTAATAATTTTTGTCCTTTAATTAGAGCATTCTGTCTATTTACAATGAATACAACTGCTGATATTGAAGTCTACTACCTTACCGTCTGTTTAGCTTTCTGAACATCAGTATCAACTTCAAGCACAGGTCTTACAAGAATTAAAAAAGATGTTTTTAATGAGAAGAATTGCATAAGTGTTTTGAAAACAATATCCTACTTTGTTTTAGTAAATATTCTTCCACTGAAAATTTAAAAACAAAACCAAACAACCCTGACATGCAGGCTCCTGAATGGAGTTTCAGAGATGCTGTAAAAATATATCAAGTAATGGCAGCATCATAAGAATATACGTATAGTCTCCTGAGATGACTCCTTTGAAAGCTCATGGTGCTTGGAGTCAGAAGGTATGCAGAACAGCTCTGAGAAGGAAAGGGACTTAGTTTAAGGAACAGAAAGTAAGTGTGGCAAGAAGTAGTGAGATTAGTGGGACGGGCATAAGCTAGATCCTGTAGAGCTTTATGGGGTGGTTGACGGTATTAGAAACGCACTTCCCAGTATGGAGGGCAATGTCATAGTCTGATCTGCGTTTTCAATAGTTCACTCAGGCAGCTTCAGTAAAAGCTGATTAGAAGAGGCAAGAGAGGAAGCAGGTGGATGATAAGGCAGCTGCTATAGTCTCCTTAAGACATCTCCCCCCAAAAGACATGTCTTTCACTTGAGGAGCAGAGCAGGTGGATTTGAGGCATCTCTCAGGGTAGAATTAATAGGACATAATTAATAATGGCTCATGTGGGAAATAAGAAAGAGGTGGTGTTAACGACAGCATCGTGATTCTGACTCAAGCAACACGTTGATGAAAAGTGTTTGTAATGAATTTTTATCTACAATGAAGTCTAATAATTACAGACCATTTATCAAGCCTACGGATTATTATCTTATCATTATCTCATTTTCATTATTTCATAAAATTTCAAAATCGCCAGCATATGAAAACCACGCCCTGGTTCCACAATCAAACTCCAATCTCTCTCCAATATTTTTCCTTTGCAGTTTTTGTGCTAAAAATGATTTGAAATAAAACTGATCCATGCACCACATACTATCCCATATTATCTTTCCAACAAAAGACATTATAAGGCTTGAGCAGAAATCCTCAATGGTTCCGACCAGGTTAATGTGGACTCTAAAAAAACCTAAAACACCAAACTTTGATTCTATTGCACTTTTCGCAAAAAAACAAAATTGAAATAGACAATCCTGGTGAAAGACCATTTGTTTTCCCCGTGACAAAACTTCGGTACCACTGCTTTCAAAAGGAGCATTTTTATTCTAACAACCATCACCTCTGTAATTGAAGTGCTAACCTTCAAAACATTTATTGGGCCTGCTTTTCACTTAGGGTTTTCAGTTTTGACCTCTCGCTAAAATAAAAAGATGAACATTCGGAATGAAATGGTAAGACTGCTGAGTAACAACGTTTTTCTTTTCTTTCTCCAGTTAGAAAAGTTGTATCAAGGAATTCCCATCCTGGCGCAGTGGTTAACGAATCCGACTAGGAACCATGAGGTTGCAGGTTCGATCCCTGGCCTTGCTCAGTGGGTTATGGATCTGGTGTTGCTGTGAGCTGTGGTGTAGGTTGCAGACGTGGCTCGGATCCTGCATTGCTGTGGCTCTGGTATAGGCCAGTGGCTATAGCTCGGATTAGACCCCTAGCCTGGGAACCTCCATATGCCATGGGAACAGTTGTAGAAAAGGCAAAAAGCCAAAAAAAAAAAAAAAAAGTTGTATCGATAAGAATGTTTTCTGAACATGAGAGATGCTTCCCTGACACTGTGAGGGGGGACCCTCACTCAACATCACAACCTGAAGAGCACTAATAACAAATAATACACATCCTCCGTCTGCAACAACGAAGTGGTACAGATGCCAGGGGTCCCTGGAATTTAAAGCACAGGTATGTGTGGAGGGAAGGTGGGTAGTGCTTCTATTGTCTGCTGCAGAGATATTTCTCCCGGGGTTAAGGCGTGAGGAATAAAGACAGGAGAGGGAAAAAACTGATGGATTAGAGAGAGCCTTGTTTTTCCAACATCATGTCATGAACCATTAGCGAGCAGATCATGACCAAAAGTTGTTTTATCACCTAGAACAGAAGATAGCAGGGTATATCATACAGAAGAGAGGTTGTTTCATGAAACGTTTGGTCCACACATATATATGAATGTATTTTGTGGGAATATGTAAATGAGTATTAGCGCTTTGCCATATAAAACGCTCTTAATTCTGTTGTCTGTTGTAAAAGTGAGTCACTGAGTTACAGCATGTGAGCTTCCTGCCCCCTTCTTCTAACAAGAAAGGACCTTATGTTAAAGAGCTGCTGTTCTTTTTGGGGAGCCGGGGGAGCCCAGAGCATGCAGAAATGGAACCTGAACCACTGCAGTGACAACGCCGAATTCTTGATCGCTAGGCTACCGGGGACCTGCATATTGTCCTTTTTTCTTTTATTTCTTATTTCCCCCATACAATTGTTTTCCTACTGTACAGCATGGTGACCCAGCTACGCATACATGTACCCATTCGTTTTTCTCCCATTCTCCTGCTCCATCATCAGTGCCTGGACATGGTTCCCAGGGCTACACCACAGGATCTCATTGCTGATCCACTGCAAAGGCAATAGTTTGCCTCTAGGAACCCCAAGCTCCCCATCCACCCCGCTCCCTCCCCCTCCCCCTCGGCAGCCCCAAGTCTATTCCCCAAGCCCGTGAGTTTCTTTTCTGTGGAAATTGTTCATGTCTTATTCGGGTTTTACTCTTTCCAACGACAACTTGCCGCTTGCACGTGATCCCTATTTCTAGTCGTGGAACAGGGAAGAAAATCCTGCTTTCGACATTTCAGAAATTATCCCTTCTTTGTCTCCTTCTGTGGCACATGCTGATTCTCTCTTAAGCAGTCCTCAAATCCTTTAGCCACGAGATCACTGGGCTTTGAAAGATTATCACGATCCTCTCGCTCCTTCGGGTATCTCTTTTGTTAGACGGTCTTAATAACTGGCCTATGAGCTGGCTTTATGGAAAGATAAATTCCTACCTGAATTATTGTCCCTCCAGGGAAAAGAAAAAAAAATATGGAGTGAATCAGCATCGCTTGCTTGCTGTATACACTTGGCAAGTCATTTATCCTCTCAGAACCTTAGTGTCTTTGACTGGAAATTAAAGTTAATTCTATTTCCTTAGCCAGATTGGTGCAAGGAGCTGAGACAACTAATGTGATGTGCCTTAGGCACTCGATAAATGGCTATTTTGAATTATAATGATATGAGGACCCAGAGTGGGCAACTGTTTCTTATCCTTCTTGTGTATAAGCTGGCATCTTGTTTTCAACACTCACGATAAGAGCTTTTCATCTTCTTTCATCCCCAGGATGCAACCCGGAGCCTGACATACACCAGATGCTCGATAAAAGTTGGCAAAGTTGGGCATTCCTGGCGTGGCTCAGCAGTTACTGAACCCAACTAGTATCCATGAGGTTGCGGGTTCGATCCCTGGCCTCGCTCAGAGGGTTAAGGATCCGGCGTTGCCGTGAGCTGTGGTGTAGGTCACAGACACAGCTCGAATCCTGCATTGCTGTGGCTGTGGTGCAGGCCGGCGGCTACAGCTCTGATTTGACCCTTAGCCTGGGAACCTACATATGCCATGGGGATGGCCCTAACAAGACACACACAAAAAAAATTTTAAAGTGGACAGAATTGAATTTAAAAAGGTGATGTGTTGACTTGATAAGAGAAGGTCCTGATTGCCAAAACAATCATCAGAGCTCCCTGTTGAATGCCCCTAGTAGCTCCCTGTTTTGTTCTGTTGTTGTTGCTGTTGTTTTGGGGGGACTCAGAGGGTCACCTCAACAGGATACCCCAACCTCCCATCTGGTCCTTCTACCAAGGGAGCAAAAGTCAGGTTCCATCAGGTGAGCTTCCTGACAGGCAGCTAATGCCTCTCTCTGCTCTGGGAAGAAGCCAGTAAGTGAAGGCACCTGGGGTCAGGGCGAGCCACGCACTTAAGACGCGGGAAGAGAGGGGTATGTTTGCTTATCCTCAAAAGCAAAGAACGGGCTCATAAGAGAGCAGGGGGGTTTTGCTCCGAGATGAGCCTATGACAAACCACACTGAGTAGAAGCTGGTACTTTCTTCTCACGACTTCCTTCTGCTCCCATCTCTACACAGACACCTCGCACCCTTACATCTGCACCCACCGCTCTGTCCTCCGAATCCCTAGCTCCTTGAGGTGACAGGCCATCCCCGAGCACCTGTCCTAATTGGCAGCGCCCACAGCCCCCCGTCCCTGGTGACCGCAGAGCTGTGTCTGAGGCCGGGTGGTGGTGGGGGGCCTGAGGTTTGATGACGTTTCCCTGCCATCGCAGAAGAAGGCCAGGTGTCATGAGAGCAAGACGTCTGTGCCTCCAAACAAAATAGGCCCTACACGTCTCAGTAAACAGTAAACCTCTGGGTCATTGACGAAGGACCCCGAGGTGTGTGAAGGGACGGCGCTTCCTCCACCTGCCACCTTCAAAGTGACAACGAAAATACAATTCGGAACACATCCAGCCTTGCCAGCTGACCCGAGGGTGGCATTTGCTTTTGATTCGGCCATTAAATGGCCTCTAAAAAAAATCATCTTTTTGGCAGGTCTCTTTTCTGTGTCATCTCTTACAGACATAAATCAGAGGCCCCTGGGGAGGAGGAGCTGTGAGGATCAGGAGGGACAAAAGGCACTCCTGCGAATGGCATCTGCCCGTCAGCAGCCTGGTCTGTGGGCTGGAGGCCTCAATGAAAGGTGGATGGGAAGAGCCGAGCTTTCCCAAAGCCCGCCTCTCTCCCTGCCTCTCCCAGGCTCTGGGTTACACATCTCAGGAATCAAGGCCAAAGGGCAAAGGTGGAAAAAAGTGGCAGGAAACTCCAGGGGACTTGTGGATTTTTGAAAGCTGACATCCACGCTGTGTCGCAGTGTGCGCATCCCTGGGGGTGAGGGGGTGGTTGGCTGTTTGTGTCCGAAGAATGCTTCAGGAAAAGGTGTGGTGTGTTCCTAGCAGATGATGCATGTCTGAATGTTGGCATCCACTGTTCTCTCTTTCGTCCCATCAAACCAGTTGGCCACCTTGTTTGTACCACGGGGACCTCGGATAGGTGTGGGGCGTGGGGTGGGTGCCGTGTCACCTGGTTGAAGCTTCACCCCGCAGTGGCAAGAGGCGGGGCAACCGGACTGTGTGTTTATGTTCAATACACAAGTAGGAGGGATCAACATTTGAACGGGTCTATAACGCCCAGATGTTCATCCTCCCCTGAGCCCTTATATTGCGCCAGATGATATTTAAGTGCTGGGAAGATGGTGGTGAATAAGGTCCCCCACCCTCACGAAACATGTATTCTCATAGAGAGAGACAGAAAATAGACAAACTAAAAAAAAAAAAAAAAAAAAAAAAAAAAAAAAAAAAAATAGTGAGAACTGCTAGGAAGGAAGGAGAACGTGGTTATTGGCTGGAGCGCCTGGATATGGAGTGGAAGGAGGTTCCAAGCTGAAGGCCGAAGGCTCAGAAGAAGCTGCCGAGCTCTGGTTCTGGTCAAGAGCAGCCCAGGCAGCAGATGCAAATGCCCTGTGGTGACCGCGGAGGGCGATGCTCAGCCTGCATGTCTGGAGTCTGCTAAACAATGGGCAAGTGGCATGAGGAGGGCTCACCGGGGCGCAGGAAGGGCCACATCCCACAGGGCCTTGTGGACAGTGGGCAGGAGTGCTGATGTCACTCTCAAGGCAAAGGGGAACCACTGGAAAGGACCTAAATCAAAATAAATCCCCTTTGCTACCCCACTGCTGGTCTCCAGCTAACTGCCTTCGAAGGATCCATGCCTTCCAAGACTGCAGATTGCCACAGCACAGACACATGTGCCCTGCATCCCCAATTCCTGCTTTTTCATTATTTGTGAAAAATAGCCAATCAAAGGAAACTTTGATGACAAACTGTTTATATCTAAATAAACCTATCATCAAAAAAAGACCTTGCAGGGAGTGCCCACTGAGGCTCAATGGGTTAAGAACCCAACTGGTATCCATGAGGATGCGGGTTCCATCCCTGGCCTCGCTCAGTGGGTTAAGGATCCGGCCTTGCCTTGAGCTGTGGTGTAGGTCACAGACGCAGCTCGGATCCGGATCTGATGTTGCTGTGGCTGTGGCCAGCAACTACAGCTCTGATTGGACCCCTAGCCTGGGACCCTCCATATGTTGCAATTGCAGCCCTAAAAAGACAAAAAACAAAAAACCTCTCACCTACCACCACAGTCTCACCATTCCTAAGTACTTCAGCAAGTTCAATAGCTTGAACAGCAAGAAACGGGGACCGGAAAATAGAAGCAT
The DNA here is from genome assembly GCF_054392235.1 of Sus scrofa. Lineage (NCBI taxonomy): Eukaryota > Metazoa > Chordata > Mammalia > Artiodactyla > Suidae > Sus > Sus scrofa. The sequence continues at coordinate 23,965,019 of NC_139393.1, read as the reverse complement.
ACAAATTCATCTAAATTATCCTTCTCCCAACCTCCCTGGGGTGGACCTGCCAAGTCCCTGTGATGGAACTCTCTGGAAGTGAGTGCCTTCTGCAAAGTATCTCAGACACAGACAGTGCTGGCTGGACAAAGCTGCTTTCTTCCCCTCTGAGGTGTCAGCATCTCCCTTTGGACCAGCTGAGGATTACGGTCTCAACAAGACAGGCAAGCTCATTGTTTGTTAAGCTGGCTCAGCCAACCATTAAATCATAGGAGAAAAGGACCTGGCCCTGTCCTCTTGCCTCTGAACTGGATCACAGTTAACTTCTCCAAGAACCCCACCCTGGGTCCAAAGACGGAAAGGGGAACGAGGCTCTGGAGCAAAGTCTGAATTCTGTTTCCAGGAGGAAAGAGTTCCCTAACACAATCGACTGCTTTGGGCCAGTTCCTGTTCTTGAGTCTAGACCTGCTTTGGTTTCCTTAAATGAAAACAAACTGGAGACAAAAGTAGGGAAATGAAAGGGTTTAAGAGCCAGGGAACCCCGAGAAAAACACGTGACTTTAATCCGTAGCCCCAGATCGATGACAAGATACGTGTCTAAGGAAGCAAACTTTTAAACGGTTCGTTAATGATGTGTGAAGATGAAAGTTATCGTTGATTGAAAAGGTAACTGATAAAGACATCAAAGGGAAGCCCTGGACGTGTGCTTGCGCAATAATCCCCAGAGGAGACAGATACAGGTGCAATCTGGATTTGTTTTAGGCTTGTGGGTCCTCAGGGAATGCCCGCATTTTTGAAATACTGATGAGCAACCAACGTAGGAATCTTCCTCTTTGAAATGACCAGTTTGAGTTAACAACGGATGATGAGATGTTAGAAAAACATGCTTTGCCTAAACGCTTCTGCATATCTCTGGAAAACCTTTAGGGAGGAAACAAGAGATGTTCCCTTCAGAGGCACTTCCAGAGAATGGGGATCTCTGGCGCTGAGACAGCTTTGCAAACTCCAGAAACGAGAGGGGTCTGAGACCCCAAGTGCTGTCAGTGAGGGCAGGTGCAGACCCGAAAATGGGCTAACGCCCCCATTGCCCAGAGGCTTCCATGTCCAGAAACCTAAGTCCTCCCACTGGGAGGGCGGTCAGAAAAAACATAAAAACAAAATAAAGTTTTATATAAAATTAATGACTTTCTATGTCTAACATTTGGTAGAAGGCTTCTTTTCTTTTGTGTATAATTGACAGCAAGTGCTGTTCTGAAATAAGGCAACAGTTGAGAACTGAGCTTAAATTAAACACATTAAAAGAGGAAATAGGCTTCCTTTCACAGAAAACTTATTTGGAAATTGCCAGTCTCTTTTTAGGTTCAAAAGTAACAAAATTTCTTAACAACGACAACAAAAAACCCCAACACACTTTCTTAGAATATTCCAGTCTCAAATGACAGAAACCCAGTTCAAAGCAGTCAAAGTAAAAAAGAGAATTTATTGGCACGCTTAACTGAAAAGCCCAAGGGATAATGTGGGTTCAGGTGTGGTTAGATCTAGGCGCTTAGATTATACTATCAGACGCTTTCTCCTGAATTCTGCTAGCCTCTACACAGGCTTTGTTTTAAACAGGTTATGGTTAGTACAGGCAAAATGACTACTAGAAGTGCAGATTTAGGCTGTATCATATAATAGCCTAAGCTGAAAACAAAACAAAACTTCTTCCACGAGATCAAGAACTGTTTTAAGATTGGTCTCATAGGAGTTCCCATCACGGCTCAGTGGTTCATGAAAACCCAACTAGTATCCATGAGGACAGGGGTGTGATGCCTGGTCTCGCCCAGCAGTTTAAGAATCTGGTGTTGCCGTGAGCTGTGGTGTAGGTCGTAGACGTGGCTGGATGTGGCATTGCTGTGGCTGTAGTGTAGGCCAGCAGCTACAGCTCTGATTCAACCCCTAGCCTGGGAACCTCCATAAGCTGCAGGTGCGACCCTGAAAAATCCGAAAAACAAAAAAAAAAAAAAAAAAAAAGTCTCATTAACCTGGTTTGGCTCCCACACCATCTCTGTGGTCTACATGCAGGGTGACGGATGATATCAGCCACTCAAATTCTACAGGTTAATTGGGTTCCCAAAGGAAAATCTGAGGGGCTGTTATCGGGAAAGGAATGCACATGGCCGTGTAAAACCAACAGATATTTACTAGATGACGTCTATGCAGGTCCCTTCATTCACCGGTTTCCTCTTCTTTCCATCAAAATCCTATCAAAACAGGTCCCTCTCCAGGCTCACCCACTGGTTTGGGGTCCCTTTCTGGTCCTCTCACGGATTCTCGTGCTTCCTCTGCCACTGAATTTACTACACTTTTTGAAACTGTCTGTTAATGCGTTCATCTTAAACAGAACAAATTCCCCAAAGGCTTTTTTTTTTTTTTTTTCAATCCTGGCCACATGGAACCATCCGTGGCACAAAATAGCAAACAGCTATGGAATGAGACTGTTGTCGACAGAGACAGTTCTTCTGTCTTGTATATCAGTCAGTCCACCGTAAGATCAGTCACCTTGAATTTAATCTAAAATAGCAATCAAATAGTCTCCAGAAGACCTTCCACCTTTAATGTATCTCTCATACGAATGGAAACTGGAAAATCTGGTAAAGGAGGACTGAATTTTGACCTAATCTCCAAAGCCTAATCCAGGCAAGAAGAGCAAAACATGAACCACTAAAGATCTTGCAGATAACTCATTAGGAAGTGTCAGCCCCTCTCTTTAACCCACAACCTGGTAAAATAACTTTAATTCATCTCTAACTCCACTTACATTTTTGGTTTCTATTTTTGACTTCACAAAACTAGAAGTTTTGTGTTTGACTACGATCAAAGATACGTCACATGAAAATAGCCCAGGAACAGCAACGGATGCCTATTGAGAGGATGTCATTTTAAACACTGCTTAAATTTATGATTCCTTAAAATTCTGCCCGCACAAGTGGATGCTAGAGGAGGCTGCTCCGCATCCTGCAAATGTACATATGCTCTGAGCCTGACTCCTACATGTCTCCTCCTCAGTGTTGGATAAAAACAAGGACCATCTCCTAATACCCCAGTTCCAACATTTCAGGTTTCAGAACCATACACTTGAAGGTGAACTCTTGTGATCAAGGCCTTAAAGCTGTACCGAATCCCACATTCAGGTCTCATGGGCTCAGGAAGGACTGATACCAAGGTGCCAGGAGAAGGGAAACTCATGCTAAGTGGGGAGGAGATGGTGCTGGGATCCTACATACACGTGGTGGGCGTTGCACCAGATGCAAGTTTTCATACAATGCAAGGCCCTCCTCCATGGCTCCCCATCAGCTCCCTAGTCTCATGCCGGGGGCAAAAGGGGGCTGTGCAGGACGTCCCAAGAGATGGTGCAAAGAGGCAGAGACCCTCGTTTGCTGTGCTTTATGGGAAATGCAGGGACCTCTGAAGACAAGTTCTGCCTGCACGTCTTTCTCATTTTGTACCTCACTGCAGATAAGCCCACATCTATTCCTGTTTGAAACATGCCTTTCCACAGCTTAGATCATCAACCACCACAAAACCTCTGAAAGATAAAAGTATTATTGGCCTGGTTTATACATGAGAAAAGGAAGCCTCAGAGAGCTTAAGTGACTTTCCCACAGTAAGGTGCTCAAAGCCTGCAATTCTCCTCTTCCCTTCGAAGATTCTAAGAGCTACCTCCAGGATCCTGACTTGCACACAGCCAAAGATTCACACTTTGTATTGGGTTAAGAAGAGTTATTTCATCTCTGATGAACTTTTTGAGATATTAAAACACTAATTTAAATGACCATATTATTGTGGAGACCCCTTCGTGGCTCAGCAGTAATGAACCCAACTAGTATCCAAGAGGACGTGGGTTTGATCCCTGGCCCTGCTCAGTGGGTTCAGGGTCCGGCATTGTCGTGAGCTGCTGTGTAAGTCGCAGATGCAGCTCGGATCCAGCATTGCTATGGCTGGAGCATCCGCTGGAAGCTAAAGCTCTGATTCAACCCCCTAGCCTGGGAACTTCCATATGCCGCGTGTGGCTCTAAAAAGCCAAAAAAAAGACCATTTTATGCTATTAAAGCAAGAGCTTTGTATCACAATATATGTCTCTTGGCTGTTGAAAAGTTTAGACCACAATCAACCCATATTTAGAGAGTAAATCCCTGGTGTATTTGTGTTTTATCCCAGAAACATCCTTTCGATACTCTTAACAGCTCAAGAGACTTTTTCCTTTGAGGAACTTCAGGTAACCCCCAGAAAGACACACGGTCCTACATTTAATTTCACGTGCCTTTTTAAAGTGGAATCACAATCACGGGTGCCCTCCCTTCAAGATGTGCTTTTTTCAGATCCACCTCCAAGCCTGACACACCTGACACAGAACGGAGCTCCCCTCCGTTCCCAGAGAGGCCTCAAAACGGGGCAATTAAGTTGGGAGGATGGTCTTTTTTCGAAAAAATTACGTGGCATACTTCTGCTCTGGGACGTGGCATACTTCTGCTCTGGGACCTTTTCAAGCTACAGAGCATTTTTATACAACTCAGACACTTTTTTAATCTTAAAAGGTACATTATAATTTAGTCAAATTTAAGAGTCCTAGGTTTAATAAGCTGGAATCATCAGCAATTACGTTTGCAAAATAAAAGCACATCTGCTACCTGAAACACCATTAATTAAACATTTTTAGAAAAATGGTTGATTTATATAGTGTTGTGCCAATTTCTGCTATACAGCATAGTAATCCAATCATACATATATATGCATTCTTTTTCTAACATTATCTTCCATCATGGTCTATCCCAAGAGACTGGAGAGAGTTCCCTGTGCTGTAAGTAGGACCGCACTGCTTACCCACTCTAAATGGAATAGTTGGCATCTATTAAGCCCCAGCTCCCCGTCCATCCCACGCCCTCCCTCCTTCCCCTTGGCAGCCACAAGTCTGTTCTCCACGTCTGTGAGTCTGTGTTCTGTCAACAGGTTCATTTGCGCCATGTTTTTGATTCCACAGATAAACGATATCATACGGTATTTGTCTTTCTCTTTCTGACTTCGCGTATTAAATCGCACCTAACATCGACTGTCCACAAAGCTTTTCTAAGCTCTTGGGGACCTCCTTCCAGGGCCACACGCAGCCGGGGCTGGAGAGGGTGGGACCTAGCGCCACTGCGCCTGCGCACCAACTCAGGCAAGCCGCCGGGGCTGTTTTGACTTCACACGTAGGGCGTTGAGATGAGTGTGTTCAGATCCTCTTCACAAACACTGAACTCCCCTCCACCCAACTTCTTCAGTTTAGAAAACGTTCCTTTTATAAGTGGCCGGGCTTTGTTCTCAGCCTGCCCTGGTCTCTAGCGGATGCCTCTGGGCCTGAGTGTCTCCCGCCTCTGCCAGGAAGGGGCAAGGACCCTTGGCCCTGACACACCGGGAGGTTTCTGATGTCTTGCCAACCCTCTTTGAGGGTTCCTGAGAGTTCCTAGGAAAGAAAATGCTTAAAAAAAAATGTTGAGCTATTTATTGATGGCCTCCACCTCCCTGTGGGAGGCATTCTCTGCAGTCACTGAAAGGGGCTGAGCTGGGGAGGGCAGGCACCAATTCGTTTTGGAAAATCCTGGAAGCCACAGGAAAGGGCTCCCCTCTGCTCTAGGGGGTAAACAGCACATCATGACATATTTATTAACCCGGGGCTCTTGGCTACCAGCCGTAGCTTTTATAGTATTCGCAGAATCTTCCTCCTTCCCTTTTCATTCGTATTTCCTCCCCTTTGCTTTCTCATCTATGCAGAATTTTAGGGTCAGAAGAGACTTTGATGGTTAAATCATTCGACTCCCTGGGCGGTACTCTCTCCCCGCTCTGTTTCTGCGGCATCTCGGTGCAGCCCCAGCTTGCTTCCTCTCATCTCTGATCTCTGACTTTCTCCTCTCTTCCTCTTCCCTTCTCCTTCCTCTGCCCACCTGCTCTGAAGTCACCACTGACTGCAGCCGGGTCAAGCACTCCTAGGTTGAACAGCAGAACCCAGACAAGCATGGCATGAGAGTCTGGGCTGTGGCATTATTTAAGATCCAGGACCAACCCACCCCAAACCATCTGCCTGACATGATGGTCGCCCTTATCTGTCTTAACATAGGACCCGTCCCTCCGTTAGCTGCTGAACTAATGAATAAATGATTGCTTATCCAACCAAGAGCCTAACTGAAGATGATTCTTCTCCTTTAAAATGGAAACACAACTTACACAACCCAACAGCAAAAAAACCAATCAATCAATGGAAAAATGGGCAAAAGACCTGAAGAGACATTTCTCCAAAGAAAATATACAGATGGCCAACAAACACATGAAAAAATGCTCAACATCGCTGACTATAAGAGAAATGCAAATCGAAACTACCATGAGATACCACCTCACACCAGTCAGAATGGCCATCATTAATAAATCCACAAATAACAAGTGCTGGAGGGGCTGTGGAGAAAAGGGAACCCTCCTGCACTGCTGGTGGGAATGGAAACTGGTACAGCCACTATGGAGAACAGTCTGGAGGTACCTTAGAAATCTATACATAGAACTTCCATATGACCCCGCAATCCCACTCTTGGGCATCTGTCCAGACAAAACTCTACTTAAAAGAGACACATGCACCCACATGTTCATTGCAGCACTATTCACAATAGCCAGGACATGGAAACAACCCAAATGTCCATCAACAGATGATTGGATTCAGAAGAGGTGGTATATATACACAATGGAATACTACTCAGCCATAAAAAGGAATGACATAATGCCATTTGCAGCAACATGGATGGGACCAGAGAATCTCATCCTGAGTGAAATGAGCCAGAAAGACAAAGACAAATACCATATGATATCACTTATAACTGGAATCTAATATCCAGCACAAATGAACATCTCCTCAGAAAAGAAAATCATGGACTTGGAGAAGAGACTTGTGGCTGCCTGATGGGAGGGGGAGGGAGTGGGAGGGATCGGGAGCTTGGGCTTATCAGAAACAACTTAGAATAGATTTAAAAGGAGATCCTGCTGAATAGCATTGAGAACTTTGTCTAGATACTCATGTTGCAACAGAAGAAAGGGTGGGGGAAAAAACTGTAATTGTAATGTATACATGTAAGGATAACCTGACCCCCTTGCTGTACGGTGGGAAAATAAAAAAAATTATTAAAAAAAAAATGGAAACACACCTCTAGGAGAATTAAGGAAGACATGTTCATAGATCACAGAGACCTTACTGTGAATTAGTTTAATCATTTTACTTTTTCCTAATTTAGCCAGCCAGGATAAGAGAAAAAACAGAAAAAAAAAAAATAGGAGTCTCTGAGACACTGAGAGGAGAAGGTAATTTCAGAGCCTGGGCTATTTTGGTGGGTGAGCAGGTGGAGGGTTGCGGGGTGGGAGGTAGGAGGTCCTAAAGCCAAATGGGCACTTTGGGGGAGGGGGGCAAAGACTATCTGAGGACACAAGGGGCACCTACAGGTCAGGGGCGGGGCGTGGCACCAGGAGATGGGGAAGGTGTATAAAAAGGGAAGATGGCAATCACGTTGACCATAAACATTACTAGCTGGTTTGGGATTATACAGCTGTAGTGACAACATCTGTACACTGAACTGGAGAACCTGCCATGAGTGGCAGGTTCATGAGTGGCCATGAAGAAGTCATGGCCGAAGTGAATGGTGAATATAAGACTATGACCATTCCCCAAGTAATCTAATTGTCCAAAACCAAACCAAACCACTGAACAAGGGAAAAAACAAAGCTGCCCCCGGAGACAGATGCGGCTCGGACCTTGGCCGCTCTGGTGACAAAGTCTGAAGAGAAAGCTTCTGCCTCACTGGGATCTGCCTCCTTCCTTTGTGATGCCGTTTGTATGATTCAATTTTGCTCTGTTCTCTGGTTCGACAAACTGTTAGTTCCTGCGGATAATGACAAGTGGCGGGGGGGGCATGAAAGGAAGGGCAGGATAATGAACAAAACCAAAAGCACAGCATAAATCAGGCGCACGGGCGATATTTCCCTCAGGCAGATACATCAAAGTATTGGTTTGTTGTTGTGGTTTCCATTCTAGGCCTAGAACACTGTGAGAAAGCACAGAGTTATCTTTCCCAGGGCACTAATGCTACTTGGGAAGATATACATAATTACAGGTGGGTCCTGGTTAATGAGACAATCCTTGTTATTCCAAGGAGATGCCAAAGAGATGTTCCATCCGTTTCAAAATATGTATAAGATGGAGTTCCTGTTGTGGCACAGCAGAAGCAAATCCAACTGGGAACCATGAGGACGCAGATTCTATCCCTGACCTCGCTCAGTGGGTTAAGGATCTGGCATCGCCTTGAGCTGTGATGTCGATTGCAGATGCTGCTGGGATCCTGTGTTGCTGTGGCTGTGGTGCAGGCCGGCAGCTGTAGCTCCGATTTGCCCCCTAGCCTGGGAGCCTCCATATGCCATGGGAGTGGCCCTAAAAAAGGCCAAAAAAAAAATGTATAAGATGCCAAAAGGCAGGTGTGCATCAGGATGCATTTACACAGCAGAAGGAACAACGCAGGCCAAAATAGGAAGCAACATACTAACTTAACAATAGTCTGCATTGCAATCCTGTCTCTACTTACATTCGTCTTCCCTGGCCTGTATATGATGTAAATAATAAAAAAAAAAGTTACACCAAAAATTGTTAAAACTAATAAACCAATTCAGTAAAGTCACAGGGTACAAAATCAATATATAAATATCATTTCTGCTTCTATATACTACAAAAAGAAATATCCGAAAAATATTATACCTGAAAAAGAAATAAAGAAAACCATACACCTCAGAATCCAAAATAATAAAATACTTAGGAATAAAGTTAACCAAGGGGGTAAGATCTGCATATATTTTTAATATATTATAAGACATTGATAAAAGAAACTGCAGACACAAATACATAGAAGGAAATCCAAAGTTCATGGATTAGAAAACTTAATATTATACACATGTCAATACTACCCAAAGTGAACTACAGATGTAATGCAATCCCTAACGATGACACTTTTTGCAGAAATGAAAAAAAAATCTATCCTAAAATTCATAAGGAACTCTGAATAGACAAAATAATCTTGAAGAAAATACAAAGTAAGAAGTTTCATACCTCTTTATTTCAAAACTTATTATAAAGCAACCGTAATCAAAGCAGTGTGGTACTGGCATAAAGGCAGATATATAGACCAATGGAATAGAGAGCCTTTCAAAATAAACCCTTGCACATATTATCAAATAATTTTCAACAAGGTATCAAGACCATACAATTGGGAAAGGACAGTCTCTTCAACAAATTGTGCTGAGAAAACAATATTCACACTCAAAAGAATGAAACTGGACCCCTACCTTACACCGCTCACAAAAATTAACTCTAATGAATTAAACACTTATATGTAAGACTGAAAACTATATAACTACTAGACTAAAAAAATGGAAAAAGCTCCTTGACATTGATCTTGGCAATGATTTTGTTGGATATGACACCAAAAACACAAGCAACAAAAACAAAAATAAACAAGTGGGATTATATCCAACTAAAAACCTTTGCACAGCAAAAGAAACAATCAGAAAAATAAAAGGACAACCTACAGAATGGGAGAAAATATGTGCAATACATGTATCTGACAAGAGGTGGGTATCCAAAATATATCTGGAACTCATAGAACTCAATAGCAAAAAACCCAGTTCTGATTAAGAATATGGTCAGAGGATCTGAATAGATATTTTTTTCCAAAAAAGACATACAAATGACCCACAGGACATGAAAAAATGCTCAACATCACAAATGATTATTAGGAAAATGCAAACCAAAACCGCAACGAGATATACCCCATACTTGTGAGAAGTGCAGATAACAAAAAGACAAGAAGTAATGAGTGTTGACAATGATATACAGAAAAGGGGAATTCTTGGTGTACTCATCACAGGAATGTATATTGGTACAGATGCTATGTAAAACAGTAGGAAGGTTTCTCAAAAAGCTAAAAACAGAACTACTAGATGTTCCATCTCCCCTTTCTGGATATACAGCCAAGGGAAATTCAATTTCTACCTCAAAGAGATATCTTTGCTCCATAGTCATTCAGCATTATTCACAATAGGACATGCAAGCAACCTATAGGTCCACCAACAGAGGAATGGATAGAGAAGATGCGGTGCATATATACAATAGAATACTACGCAGCCATAAAAAAGAATGAAATAATGCCATTTGCAGCAGCATGGATGGACCTAGAGATTATCACACTAAGTGAAGTAAGTCAGAAAGAGACAAATATCATCTAACATTTATATATGGCTTCTAATAAGAAATGATACAAAATAACTTATTTATAAGACAGAAACAGACTCACAGATTTTGAAATTGAATTTATGGTTATCAAAGGGGAAACATGGTGGGAGGGAGGGATAAATTAGCAGGCTGGGATTAACATATCTACCGTACTAAATTTAAAATAGGTAACTAACAAGGACCTCCTGTATAGCAAAGAGCAATCTATTCAATATTCTGTAATAACCTGTGTGGGAAAAGAATCTGAAAAAGAGTGGCTATATATATGACTGATTCACTTTGCTGTACACATGAACTATGTATAAGTCAATTACACTCCCATAATTTTTTTTTAAAAAGGGGTGGAAACAACCAAGCATCTTTCACTGAATTGAGTGAACAAAGAAATGTGGTGTGTGTGTGTGTGTGTGTGTGTGTGTGTGTGTGTGTGTGTGTGTGTGTGTAATGGGACATTATTCAGCCACAAAAAGAAGGAAATCACGACTTTTGTGACAAGGCAGAAAGACCTTGAGGCTAGTATGCTAGTGAAGTAAGTCAGGAAGAGAAAGGTAAATACCATATGGTCTCACTTCCATGTGAAAGCGGAAAAAGTCAAAATCATAGAAATAGAGAGGAGAAGGGTTGTTGCCAGGGCCTAAGTTACAGGAGAAGCAGGGAGATGCTGGTCAAAGGGTACAAAGTCTGGCGATAAGATGAGTAAGTTTTGAGGAGCTAACGTACAGCACAGTGACCACAGCTAAACACCCCGTATTATATATTTGAAACCTATTAAGAGAGTAGATCTTTTTTTTTTTCTGTATTTTGTCTTTGTTGTTGTTGTTGTTGTTATTGTTGCTTATTAAGAGAGTAGATCTTAAATACCATCACGACTAAAACAAACGGTAAGTATGTGAGCAGATGGAGATGTTAATATACTTCACGGGGTATATGTGTGTCGAATCGTCATGTATAACCTTCAACTTGCACGTGTTATACGCCGATAATGTCTCAAAAAAGCTGGGGGGGAAGGGAGGAAAGTTGCCTATTTATTGCGCTGTACAATTTACAAAGTAACTGAACATTCACTGTCTCCTTTGATTTTTATAGGTTTTTTTTTTTTTTCATCTCTTCTTCCAAAATGATGCAACTGGTACCCAAAGGACTTAGGTGACAAGCACATGGGACACAAAGTGACTGGTTACAAAACCAAGAACCAAACCTTGTCTTCCAGCCCTATACACTTTCTGTTACACCAGTAAAGTTTTTATTAGGTGTAAGTGTCTAGCCTATGGCATTATAATTCAACATCTGTTTATACTATAATTGGTCACCAGCACAAGGCAACTTACCATCCATCATCACAGAGTTGGCCTCCCTTTTACCCACTGCCCAACTGCTTTCCCTCTGGTGATCACTCATCTGTTCTCTGTATCTATGAGTTCATTTCTCTTTTATCTTGTGTATTCATTTGTTTTGGTTTTTTAGATTACACATATGAATAAAATCATATCGTATTGGATTTTTCACCCCCTGACTTATTTCACTTAGCATATACCTCCAAAGGTCTATCCATGCTGTCGCAAATGGCAGGACTGCACTCTTGTTGTGGCTGAGTAGTATTCCATGGTGTATGTGTGTGTATGTATATAAGCAGTAAAGGATAAAAGAACACAGCCCTGAAAATCAACTACACTTTTATATGTTTTATTTTATATATATATATATATATATATATATATATATATATATATATATATATATATTCACTGCATCTCCTGTATCTATTCATCCATCAGTGGAAACTGAGGTTGTTTCCCTAACTTGGCTATTGTAAACAATGCTGCAATGAACAGAAAGGGGCATATGTGGTTTTGAATAGGTGTTTCCGTGTTCTTGTAACACTACACAGAAGTGGAATGGCTGGGTCACATGGTAGCTCTAATCTTAATTTTTGGAGGAATCTCCATACTGTTTTCCATAGTGGCTGCATCAACTTAGAATCCCACCAACAGTGTATAAGGGTTCCCTATTCTCCGCATCTTCTCCAATGGTTGTTATTTCTTGTGGGTTTTTTTTTTTTTATAATAGCCATTCTAACGGATGTAAGGTGATATCATTATGGCAGTGATTTGCATTTCCTTAATATGTAGTCATGTTGAGTATCTGTTCATATGCCTGTTGACCATGTGAATGTCTTCTTTGGAAAAATGCCTCTTCAGGTTCTCTGCCCATTTGTTAAGATCAGGCTGTTTATTTAGGTGTTGTTGTTGTTGAGTTGTAGGGGTTCTTTATGTATTTGGAATATAAACCCCTTCTCAGATGAACGATTTGCAAATATCTTCATTTTAATGATGGTTTCCTTCACTTTGAAGAAGCTTTTTTTGGATGACAGAATCCCATTTGTTTATTTTCTGGCACTTTTTAAAAAATTTAAATAATTGAGCTAATTATAACTTGATAGTAATTAACAAGATTTCTAAGACCTTTTGAAAATACATATTAGTTTTACCTACCACAAAATGATACTTGCATTTTTTAATGTGTCTTTCTACCCAAAAGCTCAGGTATTGAATGATAGATTCCTGCCTATAGGTAAATTGAAATACTCAACTCTCAAACAGTGAATCTACAATAAAATCAGAACCCACGAACACTGTAAATCTTTCAAAAGTAACGAGGAGTTAGGAAAGAAGGAAGAAAAACGCTATTATTGCATCACCTCAGCTCTGTCCTAAGAGTCACACAAAAGACAACTGCCATCAGTAGCATGTGTGTCATCAACCCTTACTTCTTTGCCTTGTGCTCAACTTTGTTAACTGCACAGTACTGGACAGTCCTTCTACATATTATTTCAAGTATTCTATTTGGACATGCTGACTTCACTAATTAGTCTATAAATACTTGACTTTACTCCACTGCTTTGGTGAGATAATTGCAGAGGAAGGGCCAAAGCATTTATGGTCAATCAGAGGACGGAAGAGGGAGTATGGTCTTTCAGCTAAGGAAAATGTAAAACATTACATGGCAAGACAGAAGCTATTAGCAAGATCAATATTTCTCCTGGTACCTTAATAAATCATTACATCAAAGCCCCAACACAGGATGGAGAAAACCTCAGTCTACCTACACAGAAGCTTCCAAACTGGAAAATAAAATCCCATTTAAATTACAAAGACTTAATTGGCGCACAAAGGAAATGACAAGTTACAGAGCCAGTCTCCACATTCTGAGTGTGTTAGGAGTTTTTAAATCATTAGTGCAGGAAGAAAAGCAGAAAGACAAAGAACACTGCTACTCTCTGGGCTGCACATTCATAATTTGCAACTGGTAAATATGTATGAATCTGCTCCACTGCAGCTTGGGAAGACATACTGCTTCACGGAGATAGCACGGAGCAGCAGAATCAAGGCAGAGGAAGGTGCCAGGTGCAGCGGTTATAACCCACCTCCTCCCACACTTAACAGTTTTCAATCTTCCCCAATCTCCCCTTCCTTAAAATACCCTCCTTTGGGAATGGTCTCTTAAAATGAAAAGTGCTTTGATGACAATGGATGTTCAAAGCACAGCAAAAAGTATCCTGTGGTGAGCTCGAATGCTATCAGGAGGCATAAGTAACAGTATTTTTTTTCTAAACCCTTAACCTCCTCCATTCTCTTTGATGCTTCCAAGAAGACAAGCAAGCACTTAAAAATAACTACTAGGCATAGTTGTCTAATTGTTTTAACAATCAAACTAGTTATTCTTCTTTTCTAATAAGTAGTAAAAGACAAAAGAACACAGAATTGTAAACCAACTATAGTTTTGTATATTATTGTATATATTATATTTTATTGACATATAGTTGATTTACAATGTTGTATTAGTTTCAGGTGTACAGCAAAATGATTCAGTTATATATATGTTTATTAACAAATATAGAAACATATAAAAATGAATATATATATTCTTTTTCGAATTCTTTTCAGGTTATTACAAAATATTGAGTACTGTTCTTTGTGCTATACAGTAGGTCCTTGTTAGTTATCTATTATTATTTATTTTTTGTCTTTTTGCCTTTTCTAGGGCCATTCCCAATGGAATATGGAGGTTCCCAGGCTAGGGGTTGAATTGGAGATGTAGCCGCCAGCCTACGCCACAGCCACAGCAATGCGGGATCCGAGCTGCATCTGCAACCTACACCACAGCTCACGGCAGTGCCAGATCCTTAACCCACTGAGCAAGGCCAGGGATCGAACCCGCAACCTCATGGTTCCTAGTTGGATTCGTTAACCACTGAGCCACGATGGGAACTCCAGTTATCTGTTTTATATATAGTAGTGTATATATGTTAATCCCAAACTCTGAGTTTATCTTCTTCCCCATTGGGAACTATAAGTTTGTTGATGCCATCTGTCAGTCTATTTCTTTCTTGTATATAAGTTCATTTGTATCCCTTTTAGATTCTACATATAAGCAATATCATATAATATTTATCTTTCTTTTCTTACTTCACTAGTATGATCATCTCTAGGTCATGTGTCTTGCTGAAAATGACACTGTTTCTTTTTCATAGCTGAGTAATATTTCATTGTGTATCTATACCCCATCTTCTTTTTCCATTCATCTGTTGATGGACATTTAGGCTGCTTCCATGACTTGGCTATTGTAAATAGCGCTGCTATGCACACGGGGGTACATATATCTTTTCAAATCATGGTTTTCTCTGGACAGATACTCAGGAGTGGGATTGCAAGATCATAAGGAAGCTCTCTTTTTAGTTAAGGAACCTCTATATTGTTCTCCATAGTGGCTGCACTAAGCAAAAGAAACCTTTTGCAGTGATGGATACAGGGAACATTGGGCTTTTCCTTAAAGATGCTTTACCTCCTTATTTAGAGACAGGATGGTGAATATAGACATGACTTTAACTCTACTATAACTTTTACTCTGAGCTCACAATGTTTCATTAAAAACATTTTTTTTCCTATAAGTACCAGAGACTGTTGCCCTCTCAAATCTCACAGCAAGTTAAAGCTGAGAACTAAGAGGTCAAATCAGAAAACTTGTTTAGAAAAGGCCAAACCAAAAGGAGGCAAGGCTCCCTACCATAAGAAGATATTTATTCATGATTAATTCTTTCCTTCTTTCCACAAACATTTCTCAGACACTTAAATATCAGACACAGGTTTCATGAGAATGATGTCAAAGCGAGTTCCCAGAAGGTTCGACCCTCAAAGACCTTGACCACCTAAGTAGGTATGGAAAGCACGCAACACCGAAAAGTTTAAATTAGAACAAAACACAAGTCAACTGTCACAAGTGCTGCATATGATTACGTGCCAAAGAAGGGCAACAGAAAAACTGGAAGAAGAAATCTCTCCTGGCGGGAGTTGTCAAGAGAAGGATCAGGGGACAAGGTAACAGAGGTCAGTGAGACAGGATCCGAGTAGGTGAGAAAGAAAACAGCAAATATTCCAACTGGTAGGAAAAGCAAGGACAAGCCAGCAAAAGCACACAAGCCACAGTGAGGCAGGAGGAGGCTTACAGAGTAGATAAGAGCAGCCAAGGTTAGAAAAGCCCCACCCAGGGAGTTCCCATTGTGGGGCAGTGAAACGAACCCCACTAGTATCTATGAGGATGCAGGTTCGATCCCTGGGCTCACTCAGTAGGTTAGGGATCTGGTGTTGCTGTGAGCTGTGGTGTAGGTCACAGATGTGGCTCAGATCGCGTGTTGCTGTGGCTGTGGCATAGGCTGGCAGCTGTAGCTCTGATTCAACCTCTTAGCCTGGGAACCTCCATGTGCGCTGGGTGCAGCCCTTTAAAAAAAAAAAAGAAAAGAAAAGAAAGAAAAGTTCCACCCAGATGACCAGGAAGGGCAGTGGCAGGACTGCCTGGAACTCGAGGTGGGCAAGTCTGTACAAAGCTTGGAAGCTCATGCCATCTCTGAGTCCAGGAACGCCTGGGGGTAGAAACTGTAAAAGAAGGGTACCGTCTCCACAGAAGAGGCAAGTTGCATTTGTGGCCAGAACTGCATAGGGATGCCTGAGCTTTCAGAAGACCTGGGAGCCAGTCCCAGCTTCAGGAAAAGGGCATGGGGAGGATGCAGAAGAAACTCCTTGATGGGCCCCAAAATGAGTGCATGCGAGAGGACCCCCTGTCCGGACGGCTTCCGTGCTGAGAGGGACAGAGGGGGCAGAGGGGAGCAGGACGGTGGCCTTGACTGATCTGGTCCTGAGTGGAATCTGTTGTCACCCAGGTTCAGGGCTTCCCTTGGGGCTAGAAAAGAGGACCCGCCTCCCTCCTGCCTTGTCACCGACAAAGATGACACACTGAGACGTTTTACAGTTAAACGTGCGGCTTCAACAGCTTAAGGAGCTGCGCTGAGAGCACAAGATTCACTAGGTGGTTATAAGGAGAAAAACCAGGCACGGTGAGAACAAGATGCAGGAAGACTATGGGTCAGGAGGTCACCCCAGATGGGGCCTGTGGAACTTACTAGAACTGATAGTTTCTCACAATCACACATAACCCCTGATTTATGAAGTCGCAGCACAGGGAGACCCAGTACCCGGCTGCGGGGAGTCAACTACAAGGGGAGCAGGGAGCGTGGGAGGGAGTCTGGTCCTGGCAAGCCGAACCCTCGGCCAGTGCTACTTGGACGGCTGCCCCCGTGGTACTTTCTGAGAGCTGGGAAAGCCACGTGGTGTTGGGTGGTCAATAAGGCAGCATCTGCTGCTTCAGGTCCCTCCCGGGAGAGCAGGAACCATTGTTGCTAGGCTGCGAGTTGGCTGCTGCCCTTCCTGCCTCCGTAAGCAACTTTCTTGACTGTTGTCAGTGTTTCAGCAGAAAGGCCCCTTGGCTGTTGTGTGATGTTGATGCTTGACTGGTTTTATTAGCGGGTTGTTCACTCCCTGGAGGCCGAGCGAAGCTGGCCGGGCTGGCTGGCGGGAGTTAGGGTCCCAGCATCAATGGCCAAGGAGCCAGGAGGCTTCCAGGAGGGGTCTGGCTTTGCGCTGGCATCAGGGAAAGTCTAGTGTTTCCGTGGCTGATCATGGTGAATTAGCCCCTGATTTGCCCTAGTTGCTCTGGCAGGTTTTCGTTTATTTATTTTTGCCTCTCTGACAAGGAGACACTTGCACCTTTGAACATTAAAAAGGCTGGACAACTCCTAACTTTGCAGTCGTTTTTTTTTGTTTGTTTGTTTTTTTCACTCTTCCAAGCGAAGGACAAGATGGATCATTCTGGTGAATGATAGGTGGGAAATGAACCAGAAACACATGGGTCAAGGAGAAGTTGATTTTTAATAAAAAAATAATTGGATTTGTTTTTAAAAAGGTTTTCTGTAGAAGAACTTCCTTTTACCAGCTGGCCAATAATGTCCTAGGGATTGAGATATATATGTATACATATACAAATTCATATATATTATTTGTATATAATGTATATTTTTTTGTATTTTTAGGGTCAGGCCCGTAGCACATGGAGGGTCCCAGGCTCAGGGTTGAATTGAAGCTGCAGCGGCTGGCCTACACCACAGCCACAGCAATGCGGGATCCAAGCCACATCCGTGACCTACACCACAGCTCACAGCAACACCTTATCCTTAACCCACTAGGTGAGGCCAGGGATCAAACCCGCGTCCTCATGGATGCTAGTCAGATCCATCTCTGCAAAGCCACGATGGGAACTCTGAGCTACATCTTTTTGATTAGAGGATTTCTTTTCTACCACATAACCATCTACTTTTACCCTCTCATTAAATCTTGCCCCCCCCAACCTTTTTTCAGGGCCACACGCAGCATATGGAGGTTCCCAGGCCAGGCGTCGAATCGGAGCTGCAGCTGCCAGCCTACACCACAGCCACAGCAATGCGGGATTCGAGCCACATCTGTGACCTACACCACAGCTCACGGCAACGCCGGATCCTCAACCCACTGAGCAAGGCCAGGGATCAAACTGTATCCTCAAGTAGACTACATCTGCTGAGCCTCCTCGGGAACCCCTTAAAGAGGACAAAAGGAACCCTCACATCCCCTTAAAGAAGACAAAAGCAACCCGAGAAAGCCTCTCTTGTTTTCAGCTTCCCATGCACTTGCCTCTCTTCTCTGAACCATTTGGCTTCCATGCCCAAAAAGGTGCCACAAACAGTGGAAATACGTTACGGAGCTGCTTCCTCAGTTCATAGCACCACTCATTCAGCTAAAGCCCCTGCACATCTGGCCCACTGGCACGTCTCCGTGGGATTCAGCTGCGCCTGTACTGGGGACCAGGAGGGTAGTGCTTAGGGGTACTGGCCTGCTGTTTCCTCAGATATGCACAGGTCACAGGCCACAAAAATACTTCCTCCAAACTCAGGCACCCTGACTTGGTGTTTTTATGGTTTTGTTCTCATTTGCAGTGCTCAGTTCTCTTCTTTAATAAAAACTGTTTTTGTCCTCTGGCTGTTTCGAAGTTGCACAAGAATCCAGCATTCTGTGCACAGGCTTACATTCTATGCAACGTGGGAGAAGAGACAGATTCAGGGAGATTTTAAATCCATGGACCCCAAACACACTGCAGACAGCAGATTTATCTTTATTATTATTATTTTTTTTAGAGCCACACCCACAGCACATAAAAGTTCCTAGGCCAGGGGCTGAATGGGAGCGGTAGCTGCCGGCCTACGCCAGAGCCACAGCAACATGGAATCCGAGCCGAGCCTGCAACCTACACCACAGCTCACGGCAACAACAGATCCTTAACCCCTGAGTAAGTGACACCTTCTCACCATCACGGGAGAATATCACCTGTTTCAGCTGTTTTCAAGTGACAAGTGAAAAATGCCTTATTTTAATTTTTTTCCCTTTCATCATTCACGAGGCCATGTTTCTTGGCTACTGCATTTTTCTTTGAACTTATGGTCCATATTCTTATTTTCTTTTACTGGCTTGTTACTGCTTACGGACACATACCGATGAGCTCCTTGTTTATTGAGGAAATTAGCCCATCATCAGTCGTCTGTATTACAAATACTTTCCCTAATTGTTCATTGGTTTCTCGACTTTTGTTTTGGAGTAGGAGGCAGTCTGCTAGCAAATTAGACGTTTTAAACAATACATCAGTGGCTGTGTTGCATGCACCGTGTGAACCGGGACCTGCTCTATGGGGGTGTCATATTTATCTTGGGCAGCAAGGTCACCAGGACTAATGGGTGGAAACTCCCTGAGTGTCACACCATCACAAAGGCTCTTACAATGGGCTCACCTTCACCTGGCAGCCTCTTGCCTTATCCTTAGACGTGATCCCAACCCCAAGGCACTGGCTTCTGTTTATCTAGAAGTCACTTGAAAGGCAGTCAACAACATTTCTTTACTTCTTTTATTTGTCTCCTCTCCTTCCCTATCAACAATTTTGGGGTCGGGAAATAACTGATAAAATAATTTCAGCAACATTCTAGGTTTCCTTCTCCACCTTCAGAGTGATTAGCCCAGATCTTATATTCTGGGGTTTTGCATCCTCTCCCTCCTCAGCACCACGGATGTGCATTACTGAATATGTGCCCCCTAGAGGACATGGACCAGACTTGCCACAGGTAGGCACACAATGAGACGGCGGGAGTCCAGCTGACAGCAAGCTCCCCTGGACTTGTGCAGGTGGGGTGCTGGCAGCAGGCTCACTGTGTTACCCAGATCCAGTTCACCTCCAGAGGCTCAGGTTCCTCCTTATCGATAAGATACCCATAAGTATGACGTGTCGGAATAACAAAAGCAATTCCATCCCAGGACTCAGCGCAAAGGAGTTTACATAGGGCGATGCCCGGCACATGACCAGTTGTAAGTAAATGCAGCCCATTAATAACCAGTGAGCAATGTAAGTTAGACTGTGATAAAATCCAATAAGCCTTACATCGGTGCTACGTGACAACACAAAGGGGACCCCTAAAGGACCACAGACCTAGAGATTAGCAGAAGGACCTAGAGATTATCATCCTAAATGAAGCAAGAGAGTGAAAGACAAACATCATACGCCATCACTTATATGTGGAATCTGAAGAAAAGGCTACCAATGAACTTATCTGCAGAACTGGAAACAGACTCACAGACTTGGAAAAACTTACGGTTACCCAAGGGGACAGGTAGGGGTGGGGAGGGATGGGCTGGGGCTTGGGACTGGCATTTGCGCACTGAGGTATTTGGCCTGACTGGCCAAGGGGGACCTTCTGTATAGTGCAGGGAACTCTACCTAATATTCTGTGATAATCTACATGGGAAAAGAATCTGAAAGAGAATAGATGTGTGTACATATAAAACTGAATCACTCTGTTGTACAGCAGAAATGATCAAAATATCGTAAATCAACTATATTTTAGTAAAACTTTCAAAAATGAAAAACAAAAATGCAGCCAAGGGAGTTTCTGGTGGTACAGTGGGTTAAGGGTTTGGCATGTACACTGCTGTGGTGTGGGGTGGCTCCCTGGCCTGGGAATTTCTGCATGCCACAGGTGAGAAAGGAAGGGAGAGAGGG
Source organism: Sus scrofa (assembly GCF_054392235.1). Lineage (NCBI taxonomy): Eukaryota > Metazoa > Chordata > Mammalia > Artiodactyla > Suidae > Sus > Sus scrofa. The sequence goes on along the minus strand of NC_139393.1, from coordinate 23,944,252 downwards.
AGGTGGCGGGGAAGGAAGGAAGAGAGGCAGAAAGAAAGAAAGAAAGAAGGAAGGAAGGAAGGAAGGAAGGAAGGAAGGAAAGAAAGAAAGAAAGAAAGAAAGAAAGAAAGAAAGAAAGAAAGAAAGAAAGAAAGAGTTCCCATCCTGGCTCAGTGTACACAAATCTGTGTATCCATGAGGACACCAGTTCGATCCCTGGTCTCGCTCCGTGGGCTAAGGATCCGGCGTTGCCGTGAGCTGTGGTGTAGGCTGGCAGCTATAGCTCCGATCCAACCTCTAGCCTGGGAACCTCCATATGCCATGGGTGTGGTCATAAAAAGATGAAAAAAAGAGAGAAAGAGAGAGGAAGAAAGGAAGGAAGGAAGGGCAGGAGGGGGAGAGAGAGAAATGCAGCAAGGAACAAGCAGGACTTGAGAAGGAGTCATAAGATAAACAAAGCCAAGTGCTGTGTGCATTCCACAGGCAGGGAAGAGCCTTAAAAAAACTCCCATCTCAGGGACCAAGAGTCAACTAGTCTGAGCACAACAAAAGGTGCATTGACAAAGGAGGGGAAAAGAACTTGAAAAATGTAGATGGCCCAGGACTTAACCTCTCAGACAGCTTAACTCTGTTTAAATAAGAAAATGTTTTCTTACTCTTTGCTCTCAAGGAATAAACTGGATCAGCTGTTTCCTCAGAAGGAGAGCGAATCCCCAACAGAAGAAAGGAAAAGCTGCATTCCCAAAGTTGATCTCTTAGGGCCAAGGTCTGAAGAGAGAAATGCCTGTCCCACAGAAACCCTGCTGTAAGGGGTGAAGACCTTTCCAGGCTGGTCCCTGCGACCCCTGGCCATAAATGCTGGGAAGGCAAGGCTGGGAGACTACCATCCATCTCATGCATGCATGCATTCCCTCAGCATCTGACGACCGCCTAGCCCCAGGGTGCCTGGCTCTCCTGACAGCTGTGACCAAGGAGAGACAGGGGTCCATGCTTATGGGGCTTGTGGCTCCTGGTGGGGGAGGGGAGGAGCAAGGGCCACAGAGCATGAGAATAAACCACTGGATGAAGGAGGCGACATCGGACAGCCAAGGTGCGGCGCACGGAAGGTATACGTGAGCACTGTCCTGGGGGTGGAAGGCCACTCTGAGGAAGTGAAACTGGATGACCTTTGAGTGAGGAGAGAGAAGAGCAGCAGCAGGAGTTCCAGGCAGAGAGAAGGAGCAGAGCCAAGCTGCTGAGGCTGGACAAGGCTCCAGGCGTGCACAGCACATAAAGGTCAGTGAGGCTCGAGCTGAGTGACGGGGAAAGTTACCAGGGATGACACTTCCTAAACAAAAAGCGGCTTCCAATGAGTTGTAGCTCTGGACATCAAGCTCAGATCTCTCCCTTCCGCTGCTGCTGTGGTTTGGGTTGGCAGCACCTGCCGGAGGGTTGGCAGCTCCTCAGCTGCTGGCATGGAAGGCATGAGGTCGAGACCTCAGAAGCTCCCTCAGCCCCTGGGTCTCGCTCAGGGATCCAGGGTGGGCTTGGGGTCCCGAGCCTGATGGGAGGACAGTGAAAGGCTTGGGTGCATGAAGGGTAACCATGAGCTCGCAGCTCGGGTACCCACAAAGGACACTCTGGGGAGCGAGGAGAGATGGATTTCAAGCCATCTTTGGCAGGGTTTTAGTCTGACTTATTTAGTTAAGGGAAGCAAGGTACCTGCCTTTTGTTTTCCCCTTATGTTGCCTGTGAGCTTCCAACTTAGCACTTTGAAGAAAATCAACTGGAAACAGCAGAAACTCCAAGGGTGCCTACATGCAAACCAAGGACCAGGACAATGAACAGTGGTAGGTGTATCGCTAATCTCTTAAGATTTATGTACAAACAACCCCCCTCACACCCACAGATGCCATCCTAGTAAATGCCCCTCGGGATCCCTCTGAAAACCAAAACAAAACCACTGGTGGATGGAGATGAATCCCACTCAGGAGGATGATTTTTAAAGAGATAGTTCTACTTTATCTGTTGACCTCTCTTTTTTTTTTTCCATCTTTTTTTTTTGCCATTTTCTTGGGCTGCTCCTGTGGCATATGGAGGTTCCCAGGCTAGGGGTCGAATCGGAGCTATAGCCACCGGCCTACGCCAGAGCCACAGCAACACAGGATCCAAGCCAAGTCTGCAACCTACGCCGCAGCTCACGGCAATGTCGGATCCTTAACCCACTGAGCAAGGCCACGGATTGAACCCGCAACCTCATGGTTCCTAGTCGGATTCGCTAACCACTGAGCCACGAGGGGAAGTCCTGGACTCTTTATTAAAGGCACAATCTTTATAGTTACCATGAATATTACAGCATCAAAATAACTTGTGACTGGAGTTCCTGTTGTGGCTCCACAGTTAATGAGTCTGACTAGCATCCATGGGACACAGGTTCAATCCCTGGCCTTGCTTGGTGGGCTGAGGATCGGGCGTTGCTGTGAGCTGTGGTGTGGGTCGAGGATGAGGCTCAGATCCTCCGTGGCTGTGGCTGTGGACTGGCCCGGCCGCCGAAGCTCCGGTTCAACCCCTAGCCTGGGAACCCCTGTATGCCGCAGGTGCAGCCCTAAAAAGCAAATAAGTAAGTAAATAAATAAACAAAATAACTTGTGACTGATGATAATTAAGAATAGGAAATTTAAGAAATGCTTGTTTTTCTAAGTTTCAACTAAATATGTTTATGACTAAAAGTCAATACTTTTTTACATAAATGTTGACTATAAGTTGCTTTGGAGATATTAAGGTTTGCATTTTTTCCCATTTGTTACTTATTAGCATGGATTAATAGGCCAATTTATATTTGCCCCTAGCATTTCTTTATTCTTTTTTTTTTTTTTTTTTGTCTTTTTGCCTTTTCTAGGGCCGCTTCCCACAGCATATGGAGGTTCCCACACTAGGGGTCGAATTGGAGCTGTAGCTGCCTGCCTACACCAGAGACACAGCAAAGCAGGATCTGAGCCACGTCTGCAACCTACACCACAGCTCACGGCAACGCCAGATCCCTAACCCACTGAGCAAGGCCATGGATCGAACCCGCAACCTCATGGTTCCTAGTCAGATTCCTTAACCATTGCGCCACGACGGAAACTCCTTCTTTATTCTTAAAGACCACATTTTTCCATGAGGTCATACTGCTTTCTCAGAAAGGATGTTTATTCCACAGCCATGAGGAATAAAGCTCCAAGAAGTTGTTCACAAATGTCAGGCATTGTGAACATTTTGGGTGTTGTTATTTTAGGGTAAACTATCAGTGGGTCAGAGGACTTTGTATGCATTATGTCACATGAATTCTGAGTATTATTTCTAAAGAAGATGAACACCCAAGGTGAATTAAGGTATTTTATCACTGGGTTCGGAAGACACAAATTGTTATTCTCAATGGCAACAGCAGATCCATGTTCATTAGAATGTGATTTTTTTGTTCAAGCCTTTTTATGCACAGCAAGGCAGAAGGAACTTCGGTTATATGGGGAATAAAGTATTATTTCTGAAAGACAAAGAGCTGAAGCTCAAAGCTAAGAACTAAGAAGTTAGTGTGGTCTGGACTGCAATCATAGGAGAATAATGAAAAGACACAGTTTCCATTCTCAGAAGGAAAGGTATAGGAGTTCCTGTCGTGGCTCAGTGGTTAATGCATCTGACTAGCATCCACGAGGATGCAGGTTTGATCCCTGACCTTGCTCAGTGGGTTAAGAATCTGACGTTGCTGTGGCTATGGTGGAGACCAGACCAGCAGCTACAGCTCTAATTTGACCCCCAGCTTGGGAACCTCCATATGCTGCGGGTAAAGTCCTAAAATGCAAAAAAAAAAAAAAAAAAGTATAGATCTTTGACATTTTGATAATGTACTGAACTATAGGTATATACTAAATAAGATAGTTTAAATATTCAAGTATGTGAATATTTTACAAATTATAGAAGGACTGTAAAATGGAAATGCATGCCCTTATTATTACTGGAGTTATTTTATTGTGCCAATGACTATCAATCAACTCCTGTGTGTAATTATTGTTTCAGTGACCAGGCTGAGATGATTTAAAATAAGAATGAGCAGAATGATCTGCTCTCCTCCAAGTAGAACCAGCTAAAGGAAAAAGTTATTCCACCTACAGAGTCAATGTGCTTATTCATAATCTAAACAAAACAGCTCCCTGATAATTCCTGACTGGTTTTTCCAAGCGCTTTATAAAACTGACCAGAACAGATGGAGGAAAAAAGATACAACTAAAACCTGAGAGTGTAATTAGTGGCCTGGAAGCTTGGAATAAAAACCAAGTAATAACCAGATTCCTTAATAGGAAGGTCAATACCAGGGCTCATTCCTTACATTTAACTCTGAGGAGTCATCAAAGTAACACTTTTTTTTTTTTTTTTGTCTTTTTAGAGCCGAACCCGCAGCACATGGAGGTTCCCAGGCTAGGGGACAAATGGGAGCTACAGCTGCTGGCCTCCACCACAGCCACGCCAGATGTGAGCTGCATCTGCAACCTACACCACAGCTCATGGCAACGCCGGATCCTTAACCCACTGAACGAGGCCAGGGATCGAACCCTCATCCTCGTGGATGCTAGTTGGGTTCATTAACCATTGAGCCAGGACAGGAACTCCAACACATTTTGATAGAGCATCAGCATCCAGTGCTTTTTCTCCACGTCAGCTTTAATTTAGAGTATCTTAACCTCCACTATTGTTTTAAAAAGCAGGTGCTCTTCAGTCCAACCATTCTACCACTTTCAGCTAACCTTTCTATAATAGTTTTCAATGTTTAATATACTTTAAAATGGCCAAAATTATATCCAATAAATAAACCGCTTGCCAAGAGGTACTTAAAAAACACACACACACAAAAAAAAAAATGGTTAGGAGTTCTCGTCATGGCGCAGTGGAAACAAATCCGACTAGGAACCATGAGGTTTTGGGTTTGATCCCTGGCCTTGCTCAGTGGCTTAAGGATCTGGCGTTGCCCTGAGCTGGTGTAGGTCACAGACACAGATCAGATCTGGTGCTGCTATGGCTCTGGCACAGGCCGGCAACAATAGCTCTGATTTGACCTCTAGACTGGGAACCTCCATATGCTGTGGGTGCAGCCCTAAAAAGACAAAAAGACAAAAAAAAAAAAAGGCTAAAATTGCCTGAAATGATAAATATACCCGCCAAAGTTAATTTTACCCTGGTCCAGAAATGGCCCAATAATTAATTAATCTTCAAGAAATGGAATGAGAACCAAAATATCCCTAATTTAGAGGAGAAAAACTGAGGTTCAAAGAGTTTAGTTCCTTACAGAGAAGGGATCAGTCCTTAGTCCATGGCCACTACGCTCCCTTCCCACAGTCAGAAATGCAAGGAAGACAAACAGAATTTATAAAGCAGATTCATAAATCATGATAACGTAAGTCAGGGTATGATTACATAACTTCAAACATCTTTGAATTCAACATGCTGGTAAGCTTGATATTTATCAAGTTACCCACATGTCTTTCCTTGGTTGCTTGTTTACAATGAATTGACAATAAATATTTACAGGATATTTCAATTTGGGAATTCTAGCCAGTCTGCACTCTAATGAGACCACAGCCTGTTTGGGTTTTCAAGCTTTCTGACATTTGAAAGTGTGTACTTTGGGTCTCTGAAAACCACAGACAACACTCCTCGGCTCGAAAAATGCTCATTGGTTATAGTTTCAAAACAAAATATGAAAAGTCCCCAGGTGATGGATTTTTCTTTGTGAGAGAAGAGAACTCTTTCTTCCCCCCATTCTTTGACAGCTGGCCCTATTATTTATAAACTTGAGTTAAATCGGATACTATATAGCTACAGCCACGATATTTTGATCAAAGGTGTCAGATAAATGCTTTGCCTCAAAAAGATCATCCAGAAACCACTTCCACCTTCCCCGATGTGCATGAAACCTTCTAGAACAGCCGGCACGTGGCACACTGTTCGTGGAGAATGACATTCATCAAGAATACCCAAGGTCTGAATTAAAACGGCAGCTTTTGACAAGGAAGAGCAAACCCGTCAGGGTGCCTCTGGAAGTAAGTCAGAGACGCCTCTGGCCATGGCTGTCCCTAAGAAAAAGAAAAATCCCATTTTAACCAACCAACATCAGCGCGACAACCTCCTCCTGGACACACGTTGTCGGATGCGCCCATCCACCTGAGGCTCTCGGCGTCAAGCCAGGTCACAAGGCGAGAGGCGAGAGGACTGCTCCAACGAGAAAGAACCGAGCTCCCAAAACACTGCACCCAGGGTCGGTCACCAGTTCTAGCCTCCGCCACTCCTTCCCCTGGAGCAGGACCGAAAACTCCAGAATTGGGTTTTTCGGGGTCTGCCTGTATTCCAGCCTCTACTCTATAATTGCTGATTTGGGTCCATTACTGTAATTATTATTTTCATGACCACAATCATTAAGTTTCTAAGACATTTTTTTTTTATTGATGAAATTAGACAGAGGAAGGCCCACAGAAGGAGCAATGAAATGAATTGGTTCATTTCTAAAACCAATTTTGACCATTATGGTGGCTGCCCAGGGGTCTGCCTGGAGTGGCATTCTGAGGCTGGGAAGAGTGGGCACAGGCCACCCGCTGACTTCATGCTGTTCATGACAGGTGCATGGCTGTCCGGTCCCCAGGGCTTACAGCACATGGAAGGCAGTCAGTAAATATTTGTCATAATAATCATTTCATGCAATGTGGTTGAGCTCTCTTTGTATGAGAAGCTTTAAAAAAAAAAAAGGAGGTAAAAGACAGTAAATAATTGTCTGCCCTTAGATACAAATGTAGGCCTTTATTTATTCACCCACTCACTTAACCTTTCACCAAGAACACTTCCACAGTTCCTTAAGAGGTCTCCCTCCCTCCGCCCTCACCCCTTTCCCAACTGTATCGCAAAGAACTGACCTTTTCTATAGTTGTGTTGGATTATGTTTGCCCTTCTCATCTGCATTTTTTTGTTTATTGTTAACAGCCACACCTGCTGCATATGGAGGGTCCCAGGAGAGGGGTCGAATTGGAGCTGCCACTGCCAACCTATGTCACAACCACAGCAAAGCCAGATCTGAGCCACGTCTGCGACCGACCCCACAGCTTGCAGAAACGCCTGATCCTTAACCCACTGAGCCAGGCCAAGGATCGAACGTGCATCCTCACAGATGCTATGTCAGGTGCTCAACCCACTGAGCTACCGCAGGAACTCCTCATCCATGGTTTTTTATTCTTATTGGGCTCATTTACGAAGCATGGCACAAAAGCTTAGAAAAACCAGCCATGGCAGACAGATAAATAGATGGGATGGATGGATGGATGGATGGATGGATGGATGGATGGACGGACGGACGGAGGAAGGTAGGAATGGCTGGCAGGCTGAATCAGTGAATACATGGAAAGAAGGAAAGATAGATATTCACCCAAGACAACTTCATTAATCAATTTACCAATTATTAATCAGAAAATAGTTTTTCTCTTCTGCTAAATACCCTTTGCTTTGGCTCACGAGCCTTCTTTTTTTTTTTTTTTTCCCTGTCTTTTGCAATTTCTTGGGCCGCTCCCGCAGCATATGGAGATTCCCAGGCTAGGGGTCTAATCGGAGCCGTAGCCACCAGCCTACACCAGATTCAGAGCAACACGGGATCTGAGCTGTGTCTGCAACCTACACCACAGCTCACGGCAACGCCGGATCGTTAACCCACTGAGCAAGGGCAGGGAATGAACCCACAGCCTCATGGTTCCTAGTCGAATTCGTTAACTACTGCGCCATGACGGGAACTCCATCACGGGCCTTCTTGAAAGCGCTGACTTCATTGGAACCCAGAGGCTTGAGTAAGACACTTCCAGTGAGACTCTCAGCAGAGGAAGTGGCTTCTGGCATTACTGCATGGAAAGGCATACTGAGACGATGACTTATCCTTTATTAAATTACTTTCCTTAGAGTAGCAAGGGCAAGCGCCTTAGAGCTGCAGTCACCATCCATCTCCGTCTGGCCTCTGCTGCTCTCACTTAGCTTCATCTACACCTCTCTTGAGTCCTCAAGAATAAGCCCTGAGAGCTCCCGGACCACATCATGGTATTTCTATTCCCACTGTCTTTTCGCGTGTTGGTTTTGCTTTTTTGGTCTGCTTGATCAACTCCCACTTTTTTAAGTATGGTTGATTTACCTATGCCAATGTCTGCTGTACACAGTAGTGACCCAGTCATGTACATACACCTTCTAATTTATCATATTCTCTTCCCACCATGTTCTATCCCAAGAAACTGGATACCCAGTTTATGAATGATCCCAATCGAGACCCTGGGAAAAGCTGGCTATTCCCTTCTCTGGGGTAGCTCTGTACCTCCCCCATAAGTAAGTCTAGAGTGGCACCAATCACAAGCTTTGTTAATGAGTTTATATTAATATCTGTGAACTACCGGAGAGAAGGAACTCGGTCGTAGTTTGTCACTGCTTTCTTAGCACCCAGCACAGTTTGGTCACATTGCCTATCACTGGGAGATAGCATAACAGGTTGTCAGTTTAGGAGGCAAACAGAAGAGTGATGATATTGACCAAGAGAGGGGACAAGGAATAAGAGCAAGACTGTCTGGGGAGAGGTAGTTTGTTTCACTGGGAGATGCTCATATTTCAAAGTCCCAGTAAGACGTGCCCCCAAAGGAAACCAGAAAGTTGGAAAATCTGAGCCTAGAGCCAAGGGAAGGGGGTAGGGCCGAAGGCAGTCATCTGGGAGTTGTTTGTATGTAGGGAGCAGTAGCAGCCATGGCTGGATAAAGAGGCCCTAATAAAAGACAAGGAAAGGAGGTAAGAAAAGAAGCCGGTAGGAAAGCTCTGGGGACCAATAAATATCGAAGAACCAATAGGACTTAGGAAGCCAGAGGCATTAAACAGTGAAAATAAGAAGGAGTATCAGCCATGTTCGTGTCCCATCATCTTGGTCAGCAGGATGGAAGTCACACAGAATGATGAATTTTACACCTTGGGGAGATGGGATGCGAGAAAAGGAGGACACTCTGGCCGCAAATTCAGTGGAGGGAAAAACTGACAGTAGCTGCTTAGGATGAATGAGGGTCTTTCACACAGACTCACTGCTGAGACTGTGTGTGGGGGTGAAAGACAGCTTGAGCAGTAAGCCTTCCGCAGCCACCTGGGTGAGGAGCGGAGGAGAGGGATGAAGAGGCGCGGTTGGAAGGAATTAGCGAATGCACCGAGCAGGAAGGTGTCTACTCTTCCCGTGGCAACGCTTTGTTTACTATCTGCAGCCAGACGTTCTTACAAAAATGGTTCCACAATTCCTCTGGGTAATGAACGCTTCTCCCCCCGACCCAGCCCCTGTGCCTCATGTTCCCAGAAAGGTGACGGGACATCACCTTCCTAAGAAGATACAGTCTCCGCCGTCCCATCTACTTACTTCTCCTTGACAAGGAGCAATTTAGCTGATGCGTGTGTGTGTGTGTGTGTGTGTGTGTGTGTGTGTGTGTGTGTGTGTGTGTGTGTGTTTGGGAAACGTTCTTGAGCTTGTCCAGCTCATCATCTTGCTCCTTTAAAATCACAGGAGAAAAAAAATGTATAAATATGTATGACGGGGTCACTATGCTGTACAGCACAAATTGACACAACCCTGTAAATCCACTATACGCTAATAAAAAAAAAAAAATCATAGGCAGCACAGAACCGCCTATTGGCTTTGCTTTCAACAGCGACCAGGGAAGACTGGGGTTGTCTAGCTCTGCATGTAACGGAAGGGCCCATGCATCTACGGGGTTCTATGAAGAAGCCCATGTGGTCACAGATGTAAACCATATTCTCCAGGGCAATCATGTTGATATTAAAGGTTCTGGGATATGGTCCATTCATCTGACTCATTTGTCTCCCTCTCAACTGGACCTGAATTCAAGGGGAAAATCCAGGGGCTCAGTTATGACCGCCTTTAGACTACTTTTCAAAAAGACTGTTAAAGAAGAGAGAGAAATATAAGGCTTCCGGGAGTTCCTGCTGGGGTGCAGCAGAAAGGAATGCAACTAGTATCCATGAGGATGCGGAGTCGATCCCTGGCCTCGCTCAGTGGGTCGGGGATCCTGCATCGCTGTGGCTGCAGTGCAGGCCGGCAGCTGTAGGGCCCATTTGATCCCTAGCCTGGGAACCTCCATATGCTGCCGCCAGTGCAGCCCTAAAAAGCATAAATACAGGAGTTCCCGTCGTGGCGCAGTGGTTAACGAATCTGACCAGGAACCATGAGGTTGCGGGTTTGGTCCCTGGCCTTGCTCAGTGGGTTAAGGATCTGGCGTTGCCGTGAGCTGTGATGTAGGTTGCAGACGCGGCTCGGATCCCGCGTTGCTGTGGCTCTGGCGTAGGCCGGTGGCTACAGCTCCGATTCGACCCCTAGCCTGGGAACCTCCATATGCCGCGGGAGCAGCCCAAAGAAATAGCAAAAAGACAAAAAAAAAAAAAGCATAAATACATACATACAAACACACACAAATGGCTTCTGGTTTCTCAGCTGAGATTTGAAGAGGTGGAAGTGGATCAATCTTAAGGCCCTGTCATCAATCTCTAAACATGCGTCTGTCATTGTGCTCAAGTGCGTGAGAGACACGTTAAGAGGAACCAGGAGCAGAGACTTCTCAGAACCAAAAGGAAATGAGCATTTCAAGGAGAAGCAGGCAGTCAGGTGCATAGGACAACAAAAAAGTCCCCTCCAATGAAGACAGATTAAGAGATCCATGGGTACCTTATCAAGAGCATTCTCCGAGAGAGGAAGGGATCAATAGAATGAAGACTGCTCTATCTAAAAAAAAAAAAATACATACACGCCTGTAGACACAAACAGCAAAACAAAGCATCAACCTGGAAAGTAATTACTCCCAATGCCACTGGCTAGAATTCTATACTTATATAAGCCTCCCTCCCCAGCTAGATGACAAACCTTTGTGTCTTTGCATCTAAATGCTCCAACAGAAAAAAAAAAAGCCACAAAATGCTTAAAAGAGCATGCTAAGAACTCTTGAGCTCAAAGAACAAGACAGACTTTTGACAGAGCTGAAGACAGTAGCATATTATTTTGTGCTCTTGTCCCTTGGAGGCTCTGAGACCTTTTCAGTTCCAAGATTCCACTTGCCAGGGGCTGAGGTGAGGAGGGTTTCCAGGCTCCCAGCTCAGCGGGAACAAGGAGGATCTGGGGGGGTCATGGCACTCGTGGCTTAAGGACTAGTGGATTTCATCTGATTCATCAGTGAGCACCTCGGGGAACAGACTGGAGCAAGTTGTGTGTTGTTTTTTGGCTGCTGTTGCTGCTGTAAACAGAAATCTCACCCGGCCCTGTCCTGAATTCTTGCACAGGAAATCTCTGCTCACCTGCCTTCTGCGACGCAGGTCTCCAGCGGGCACCCTCCAGAGACAGAAGCGAGATGGGTGCCACGCAGTGAAATCTGTTGCCATGCGTTCCATGGTGGCAACCGCGATCCACAAGGACACAGCTGATCCACCTCGGCTTTCAGCTATAATCCCCATGGAATCTAGCCCTGCTGTTAGAGGGATAATTATCTGGTTATCCCCAAGGCCAGTTCTTCCAGTTTTCACATAAAAATCACCTCGTGCCGGAGACATGAAATTTAAAATCATCCTTTCACAGATATCAGAGAGTCCCTCCGCTACCTCTGGGACGGAATATAAATGATGCATTCCTTGATCCCCTTTCAAATTTTAGAGGTGCATAGGGACAGAGAAGGATCTCTTTGGCACTAAAAAACAGAAGGCATTCCCGAAAGAAACAATAACTTGTGTGATATTAACCGCGCCTTGTTCTCCAAAGGCTCCCTGCTTGGTCAAGGAAACCACATAAAGCATGGAAAACTAACGGCAGGCTTGCATGCTAATGACTGCTGGTGACAAGGACTCACTGAATGTCACCGCTTCATGTCCGTCCTCGTGCTGCTCATTTTTCTTATCTCAGTGACTTCTCCTTGCACAAGACTGATGGACCCCCCCAAGAATTCGCATCCTTCCCGGTATCTGCAACCACCAAGGCACTCAAATGTCTGGATTGGAACCCTACCCACTCTTATGCCCGCCCTACCCCCAATGCCACTTTTTCAAATGGTGAGTTATGAGTCTGTACCGTGGAGGTGGTGCTGGAGGAATCCCCTGGAACTAGCTGGATTTTTACCCCTCGAGGCTGCCGAGGCCCTCTATCATCTGCGCATTCATATTTCTGGGAGGGTGTGACGTTTTTCTAATTAGTATGAGTAAAATGCCAAGGCTGCTGCCCCTGTGAGAATAAAGAAACCTGTGTTCTCATGCTCTCCTGCTACGGTGACCTCCTTCACGGCAGCATCTGCTCGATGCTGGTGAACTGTTCCAGATGTGAGCCAGCAGCAGAGCCCAGCAAGCAGGTTACCCAGACATCCACCGAGGGCTACAGATGCTCTGTTCCTTGGTCCACATTCAACACGAACCTGACTCATTTTTTCCATTATTAGTGGAATGAAAGAACCTTCCTTGGAGAATAAGACCCATGGGACACTGCTGGCCTCCGATACCTGAGATAACTTTAAGATAAATACAAGGACAGCATCCTCCCCGCAAAAAAAAAAAAAAAAAAAAAAAAATCAGTCTTGCCACAGAGGTGGATTCAATTGCTCGGTCTTTAACAGCTGCTGGGGAGAGTTTGAGTTCTTTGACTGATGGGAAAAGTGAGACAGACTTCAGCAGCCTGCTTGAAAGGCGTTCCTTTAGGCAAAACGCACTGAGCAATATTAATTTTTCAATTTAAAAATTAGAGATAGGGAGTTAACAAGTCCGACTAGTATCTATGAGGATGCAGGTTTGATCCCTGGCCTTGCTCAGTAGGTTAAGGATCCTGTGTTGCTGTGAGCTGTGGTGTAGGTCTCAGATGCGGCTCAGATCCCGAGTTGCTGTGGCTGTGGTGTAGGCCGACCGCTGCAGCTCTGATTCGACCCCAAGCCTGGGAACTTCCATATGCCACAGGTGTGACCCTAAAAAGCAAAAAAAAAAAAAAAAAAAAAATTAGAGATAATCAGAAACTGCTGTTCCCACCAAACAGGACAGAAAATCACTGCTGAGATGCTACAATGTGAACCACTGTCACCAAAACATATGCCAATTCTGTTCCAAATGCTTTGAAGCCCTTGACCTAATGAGGTTAGTGACAAAGATACAGATGACTAGACCAGAGAAAGGAACTGAGAAAGAATTTTGTGCGTGAGCCTGCCGTATTTCTCCTGTCATTTAACCAATTTTCCCCCTCAAAGTTACAATGCAGGCTGCAAACCTTCAAGGCTAATGCTGCATACGACAGACTGAGGGCTGTGTAAAAAGCAGTATCGTATGTGTGTCCATCTGATGGGAGAAAACAGGGCCCGTGTGAAGGATTTTTCAGATACGGAGGAATCTTAGACAGTTTAAAGATGCCAATCAGGAAAGCGAACTAGAGGGTGGCTACTCCCAGCCAATGAGTAAAAGCGCAACAGGACTGGCCGGTTCTGCGACGGAAAGACTCCTTTCAGCCTGAGCACTTGGGCAGGTGGCCGCTCTGTCACTTTAACCTGCGACATACCCTCCAGAAACTTCTACTAAAACGAATGTTGTGGGTTCGGGGCTTGGAAGACATGCATGGGCTGGATGCGTGCGCCACGCATACTGTTCCCCGAGTTTCCCATCCCTGTGATTCACTGGCAGGCGTAGGCGATGGGATGTGACCTGCAGAACCCTAGCGCTGCCACCACTGATCCAAATACACGCTTTCGTTTCCCACTTTTATCCCAGCCAGGGCGTCTGTGCTGCCTCGGCACCTGTCAGGCCCGACTTCTCAGGAAAGGGAAACCACGGGCTGCGGACAAACACTTTATCGGAGTAGGAGACTTCCTCCTCCTGAATCACTACAGGGATAGTTACACTGATTTCCTGTGGAGACACGGGGTGTAGAAGGCCCAGGATACTCAAGACTGACAGCCATGATGAGAGACACTGAAATGCACCATGCCTGCACCTGCTTGCTGCCCTAAGGACCACACATCAGCCTGAAATGGGCCAGAGAGGGAAACAGACTAATTAATGCCATACATTCTTTTTTCTCCCCTCATGGAAGTTTCTGCAAAGCGGGCTCTGAAAACAGAGACAAGACCAAGAAAATACATAGGGCCACGGGATGCAGAAGACAAACAGGACCAGGAAGACTCAAGAGGGGCTCTTTCGAGTCAGTGGAGAGCCAGGCGGAGGGCAAGGGGTGGCAGCAAAAAGGAAAAGAGTGCCCCTGAAGGAGAGGCACAGGAAGGGCCAGATGCTTTGAAGGAGTTCACTGCTTTACAAAGTCTGGGCTGAAGTTCACCTGAAACTGAATTCCAAATTTTTGTTTTCTTTTTAGAGCCACACCTGTGGCATACGGAAGTTCCTAGGCCAGGGGTCAAATCGGAGCTGCAGCTTCTGGCCACAGCCACAGCAATGCTGGATCCTTAACCCACTCAGCAAGGTCAGGGATGGAACCCACATCCTCACAGATACCAGTCAGCTTCTTCACCCACAGAGCTCTAACGGGAACTCCTCAAATTTGTTTTAAGCACCTCTAACTAGAGAACATTTTTTATTTTTTTAAATTATTATTATTATTATTATTATTATTTTGCCACAGCATGCAGCAGTGGGATCTCAATTCCCTGACCAGGGACTGAACCCAGACCATAGTGGTGGAAGCGATGAATCCTAACCACTAGACCACCAGGGAACCCCCACATTTTTGATTTTGAAAGAAAAGGTTCAAGTGTCAGGTGTGGTGGAAATCCCTGGCCCTTGAATTATTCGACTTTCCTGAAAACACACCAGCATGAAGACCTCCTGTGAGGAGGCAGAGGCCTGCGTACAGCCTTCTGCTTTGGCGCTTTAACAGGAACGATGAGGAAGTGCGACTCCATCTGCCACGTTCAATCTCAAGAGTCCTCCTGGGGAAAAGTAACAAGCAAGACCTGCTTAGCTGGCGAGAGGCGAGAGGAAAGCTTAGACTGTTTGCATCAAAGAAACCAGGAAAATCACAGGAAGCAACGCCACTGCTGCTTTCACTACCCTCCAAGCCCTGCCTCTGACAAGTGGAAAACACATCAGCTCCTCGCTGGACAGAAGCAAGTGACACAGGAGGTTTCAGGAGGCAGCCCGCAGGCCGTATCTCCCGAGCATCTCCAAGCACTGTTATTAAACTGTTCCGAAGACGTGCCTCTGCCTTCCTGCTGACCATCAATCCTTCCGCTCTTCTCGAGAGGTTCGTGTCACAGGATGCTTTTATACTGCGGTTATTAACAAGGGACCATTCATCCCAGTGGCTCAGGACAGTGCGACAAGGATCGTCACCAGAAGAGGAAGACACGGAGTCACCAGTCGTTTAGCCGAGGGCCAGCTGAAGTTCTCTTCACCCAATAAAATGCCAGCTGGGCCACCTGGAAATTTACACCGGGTTCTCCTTTGCAGAGTCAACCAGCGCAGGGGGCAGGGCATTCTATCAGTTACAAAGGATGAAGATGAACACCTTGGCTGTATCCAAGGGCGAATTCCTCAGTGGTGGAGGATTTCGAGAAGCACAGCCTAGGAGTATATTGTGATAGGTAAGTTCCCAAAGACGAAGGAAAAAAAAAAAAAAAAAAAAAAGGAAATAACTTACATTCTATTGAAAATGCAGTGACCTTGTCGTCTAACGAGGGGCTTGTAAGAGTGGCTAACAGAACAAAAAATACGTCCTTCGGTTAAAGAGACAACTTGCGGAAAATGCTGAGAATGAAGAAAATGGGACTGTTAAGCCGTCAGAGCTGCTGCCGATTGAAGCAGTGTGGATCGGGTCCCGACTGCTCCCTACGTAGACTGGCCCCAAAGCCTGAACAAGAACTCTTGCCAGGGGGCAGCGGAAGCTATCGGAGGGGCTTAACCTGGGAGAAGAGGGAAGTGGGTGATCTTGCCTTCTGGTCTGAAGACCTGACCCACCTGTCCCCAGGTGTCCGCCTTCTCCAGGAAATCCTCCCACACCAATGGGCTTAGGTCCCCGACGCGGGGATGTTTCGGGACTCTACTTTTTCCAGATACAAATCTCACTCGCAGGTATCTTTCCATGTCACGCTGCGCCCCCCAACTCCACCCCCGATCTGCACTGTCCAACAGGGCAGACACACTATACCACACGCCTACCGGACCCCTGACACTTGGCTGATTCAAACCCAGACACGCGCTCAGGTAAAACAGATATTGATCAGATGCGGAAGGCTTGATGTGAATTCCTCCGGAAGGAATGCAGCCCAGCCGACACGGAGATTTTTAGGGCCGCGACAGTGACATTAGTCTTCTGATCTTCAGGACCACAAGAGAATAAGTGGGGGTTGGTGTAAGCCACTTGCTTTGTGGTAACTGTCACAGCAGTAATAGAAAACTAATTCCTGTGGCTGCTAGAAGGTTTACATGTATGGATCCCATCACATTTCCGTTAGACAGCACTGGGCTCAACTATAAGCTCTAAGAGGGCGGGGACTGTCTGCTGGGTTCACTCCCTGCCCTGCCCCCAGCACACTTGCCTGGCTCATGCGGGTCAGTCCAAAAATGGTAGGAACAAATGAAGCAGTTTAAACAGGAACAGCTGGAGTTCCCGTTGTGGCGCAGTAAAAACAAATCCGACTAGGAACCATGAGGTTGCAGGTTCGATCCCTGGCCTCGCTCAGTGGGTTAGGGATCCAGCATTGCTGTGAGCTGTGGTGTGGGTCACAGACTCGTCTCAGATCCTGCATTGCTGTGGCTGTGGTGTAGGCCAGCAGCTGTAACTCCCATTGGACCCCCTAGCCTGGGAACCTCCATATGCCGTAGGTGTGGCCCTAAAAAGCAAAAAATAAAATAAAAAATAAACAGAGACAGTTTCTCCCCTTTGAAAAGTGTGTGATCCATTCATTATTTTGATCACTGTTTACTCAGCACTCACTCTGAGGCTGGTACTGCACCAGGCCCTGTGGATTCCAAAATAAACACAAAGGGGAGTTCCCTTTGTGGCTCAGCAGTTAATGAACCTAACTAGGATTCATGAGGATGTGGATTTGATCCCTTGCCTAGCTCAGTGGGGTTAAGGATCTGGCATTGCTGTGTCTGTAGGTCACAGACACAGCTCAGATCCCACGTTGCTGTGGCTGTGGTGTAGGCCAGCAGCTGCGGCTCCAATTCAGCCGCTACCCTGGGAACTTCCAGAAGCCGCAGGTACGGCCCTGGCCCTAGAAAGCAAAAATAAACAAACAAACAAACAAACATGAAGTAGTTGCCGGGGGCTGTGTGGAGAGAAGGATGGGAACAACTGCTTGGCAGGTAGGGGACTTCCTTTGGGGATGATGAAAATGTTTTGGGGCTGGACAGCAGTGCTAGTTGCATGAACACTGTGAATGCACTAAGTGCCACTGAACTGTTCGCTTTAAAATGGTTAATTTTTGTCATGTGACTTTCATTTCAATAACATAAGAGGAAGAAGATGGCATGGTCCCCGGTCTCTGATCTCAAAGGCCATGGATCTCCGAGCAGCCCAGAGTTGTATGTACCTAAGCATGGATGGACCCTACAACACTAAAGGCAGAGAGCCATACCCAGGACACAGCTGCTTAGGAGGCCAGATGGAGGATGGACCTGGGTAAAGAAATGAGTGTCTGAAAAAGCCTGAAAAGATAAAAAAGCCTGTTTTAGCTAAATCTTCAACGATCAACAGGATTTTTTTTTTCTTTTAAACCATGCAAACTGTAGAAGAAAGAGTATTCCAGACAGAAATCTCAACCATTTGTAGCAACCCTGGATGACTCTTCCAGCTCTTAGCATTCTCCGTCTCCTTCTACCTCCCGATGCTAGTGCACACTCCTTGGAGAGCAAAAGCCTTCATTCTTAAAGTCACAGCTCCTGTAATTGCCCGCAGTCACAGAACCCTTGGAGCAAACTGTGCAGAATGGCAAACTAGAGAGAAAGGGAAATGGGAACCTTGATTGATTTTTATGGGCAACTCGATACAATGTGCATGTAACACATAATTAGAGAGGAGGAGGAGGAAAAACAAACACACCTAGTTTTGTTCAGAGTTTATCTGAATACATAGGTCAGCCACTGCAAGCCATCCAGCCTCTGATGCAAACTGATCAAAACACGACTTGGGAAGAACACCAAGAACTCATCCAAATCCCAGGGTAGACAGCAAGGTGGAGGAGACCACTGGGCTTCGCTTCTGGTTGGGAAAGATTTATTTTATTTATTTTGGTCTTTTTGCCATTTCTAGGGCCACTCCCACGGTATATGGAGGTTCCCAGGCTAGGGGTCCAATTGGAGCTGTACCCACCGGCCTACACCAGAGCCACAGCAACGCGGGATCCGAGCTGCGTCTGTGACCTACACCAGAGCTCATGACAACACGGGATCCTTAACCCATTGAGCAAGGCCAGGGATCGAACCCGCAACCTCACAATTCCTAGTCGGATTGGTTAACTCCTAAGCCACAATGGGAACTCCAAGGGAAAGATTTAAATACAACCTGGAAATATCAATAAAAGTTATCTCAACCAAGAGCTGACTCAAACTCAACTGTATTCTAAGTAGAAGAAAAGAGGTAAGTTGGGAAAAATATATTTTGACCAATGAGAATTTTATTTTGTTTCCAAAAATTCTGACAGGTATGAAAACTTCTATTTCTAGGTCTTAGTAATAATAAATGTAACAAATACTTGTTCTTAGTTCAAATGTTACCTTCTCAGAAAGGCCTTCCTATCAAAAGTAGAATCACTCAACATTTATAATAAAGTCTCCTTGCTTGATTTTCCTCTGATCATTATCTGATACTTTCCTGTTCACTGTTTATTTCTGCCTTCTCTTCCTAGAATGTCAGCTCAATTCGATCAGGTCTTGTTCACTCTTTTATCTGCAGCATCTATAAGATGCCAAATCTTAGAAGGTACCTTTGTTGAATGAATGAATAAACAAGAATTTCAAATATTTTTGCTTAATTCCATATTCCATTTCCTCCCCCCCAATGATTGATAAAACTTTATAACTGAAAGATTTATTAATTTTATACCTATTCTGGATGTCATATTCAATTTATTAAGTATTATAGGACTAATTAAGAGTGTGGGATGAGAAATCCTATTGCTTAGCTAAGAATTCTAGTTCCTGATTTTTTTTTCCTCTAGCGTGCAACCATGGGTAAGCGACTTAACTTTTCCAGGACTTGGGTTTCTTATCAGTAAAATCAAGTCATGTTGATGTTGCTTGAAGACTAAAAGTGTCTAGAATAGAGCCTGGGACTGACCAAGCACTTAATAAAATAACTCCATAATGGGTTGAAGTAACTGAAAAAAGAATGGTGGCTTAACAAAATAAAGGATTTTCTATCCTCAGATGGTTTTAGGAGTGAGTTTTCTGAACCCAGAGATGTTCAAACAGAGACGTGTTATCCACTTGATGGAGATATTGGAGAGGAGATTTATGCAGCAGAAAGTCATTTACATTAGATAGCTTTCAACATCCCCCTTCCTACTCTTGCAACCTTCCGATCCTATGGTCACGACCAACAAAGTAAACTAAAGCTAAGAAGAACATAGCACAGTTCCCAGATGCAAAATCAAAGAGCATTTTAGCCTGCTGGCCCCAGAAGATGAATCTATATTATTTTCACAAGAGAGGGGATGTCTTTTCTGTACATGGAGAACTTCCTGTTGACCTCTGACCCTTGGTGTCTGTGCTCCTGATCTCCTCACAAGACCATGAGGTGTGAGGGGTGGGTCAACACGGAAACGGGGGCACAGATGTTCTTGGGGACACAAAGAGTTAGACTTGCTTAGATGGCTCATGATCAAGACAACTAACAGATACTGAAGGGAAGAAATTACAAAGATGTTGAGATCTTGAAATGCTCAAAAAAAAAAAAAAAGCAAACAAAAGACCAAAAAAAAAAAAAAAAACAAACCCTATGCTTCTTAATGGGAAAGGAAGAATTTAAATATATTCCCATTGAGGGGAGTTCCCGTCGTGGCGCAGTGGTTAGCAAATCCGACTAGGAACCATGAGGTTGCGGGTTCGGTCCCTGCCCTTGCTCAGTGGGTTAACGATCCGGTGTTGCCGTGAGCTGTGGTGTAGGTTGCAGACTTGGCTCGGATCCCGCGTTGCTGTGGCTCTGGCGTAGGCCGGTGGCTACAGCTCCAATTTAACCCCTAGCCTGGGAACCTCCATACGCCGCGGGAGCAGCCCAAGAAATAGCAACAACAACAAAAGACAAAAGACAAAAAAAAAAAAAAAATATATATATATATATATATATTCCCATTGAAAGAAGGCTTTATCTTACCGCAGGCAGAAGGATAGGAAACTGGGAACAAGGTGACATCTCCCTAGAGGCCCTCGAGAGGGTAGCGAAAGGGAGTCTTCAAGGATTTCTTTGAGATGGTCCCACAGAGGGCAGAGCTGGGCTGCGCTAGAAGGACCATATGTGCAGGTGCAAGCAGCTGGGAGCGGGTCTTTTTAAAAACAAGGCAAGACCTCAAAACTCTAAATCTAGGTTTAGAGTGAAAGAATGAATCAGTGGGCTTCTTCTAAATCCATGGGACACTCATGTCCTTAAGAAACACAACTCCTCAATCACCTGCTACGCCAGAAAAAAACCATTAAACGGCACTCTGCATCAATGTTCACATAACGGAAATTTTTATCATATTAAATCCTCTACAAATTAGGAGTCTGTGTTGCTTAATCAGCCGACTTCAGCTTCCTTTGCTTTTGGTTTTGTAAATAACAACAGACCTTTTTAGTGCCAACCAGTGACATGATAAGCATGTGTAGACATATTACGACTTCATTCTCACCAACAGTGGATTTGGAGCAGCTCCTCTGCAAGGGATGTTCAGGTGCCGACCACAATAGCTGTACCGAGAAAGATGCCGTAGGCTCAGGTGAATACCTAAAAATACCCTCGTGTTCTCCTTTCTAAAGCAATAAAAGTCATTTTCAACCACCCTACAAAAGACTTTGATGTCAATGTGTGTTAGCTTCAGCTAAGCTGTTTCAAATCCCATCCACACATGGGGGGGGCGGATTCTTTCACATTCTGATGAGCTAGCCGAAAGTTACTTTGAAAATGTTATACTCCTTCCAGACGGTTTGCACACAATGTTTACTGAGCTCCTCTTGAGTCCCGAGAACTTCAGAGTTTATTTTTTACAGATAAGCTTCCGCCTTCTTTCAGTGGAACCCTGAGGTTTTTTGTGCCATATGTATAGAAATTTGCCTGTGTCTTTATTAGGA
Source organism: Sus scrofa (assembly GCF_054392235.1). Taxonomy (NCBI): domain Eukaryota; kingdom Metazoa; phylum Chordata; class Mammalia; order Artiodactyla; family Suidae; genus Sus; species Sus scrofa. The sequence continues at coordinate 23,922,976 of NC_139393.1, read as the reverse complement.
ATTTATTTTTGGACCAAAGAAGTTTTAAATTGCTGGTCTGTATGTTATTTAGCACGCCCTATTTACATTCAAGAACCTGTCCCTTTAATATAGCTCACCCTTGGAGAGATTAATTGCAGCAGATGATAATAAAAGTTAGGACTCTGCTGGAATATGACATATATATTTATGCTAAGGCCACTGGGAGAATTAGTTTATTTGGTAGACCTTTCTTGTAGTCTCCTACACCCTAGTAAGAACAAAATATTGGAATGAGAAGGGTCTGACTCTAGCAATTTTCATAACCTCTGATTTTTACTGGCTCCTTGTGCCGTCACTATTTAATTGGTTTCATCAGATCCCCAGAGAGGAAAAAAAAATATTTCATACATAATGAAAATAATTTCTAAAAAATCTTGAATTTTCTCATAAAGCAGAGAACTACCATAGAAATGAGAGGAAAAAAAGATTAAAAAACATATTTTCCAACCACAAGGGGTACAAATGTCTCTTGTATTCTGAGGGTGTTTTTGGTTATCAAACCGGAGGAGTCTACCAGCCTAAACTGTATGGCAGCTGGAGAAGGTAAAGACCCTGAAATACCCAGGGGAGCCCTTCAGAATTGTCCCTACCTAAAAGGTCATCAGGGGACAGAGGATGAAATGTCAAACAGATGAGGAGCAGAAAATTATCTCTTCCATTCATGATAAATCAAGTGCACAAAAAAGTTAATGATATGGAATATCTGAAAACCATAATTTAAATAGCAGATCTAATTAGTATAGATCACATCTGTAGCCTAAAGACAGAGAAAAATATCTTCTTTTACAGTATCCATCAAATAGACACAAAATTTGACAATATATTATGCCATAAATAAAACATCAATAAATTTCCCCACATAGGAGAATATGAAAACATTATTTAATCATAATGAAATAAAGCTTTCAATGACTAACAATATTAAAACATTTTTAATCATAATGCAATAAAGATGTCAATGACTAATAAAAATAGAAAAAAATACCCTGTTATCTGAAAACGTTAACTCATAATTTGGGGGTCAAAAATAACATCTAGAAAACTACATGAAAAAAACCCATGGGATGGCTAAAGTAGTGCTCAAAGGAAAATTCATAGACTTAAACAGTTTACTAATAAACAAGAGCAAATAAAAAATGAATAAGGTAGATCGGGTGCTTTCAGTCAGAAGAGAAAGACCAATACCATATGACATCACTTATATGTGCAATCTAAAATATGGCACAAATGAGCCTATAGCAAGGGACAGAAGCAGACTCACAGACACAGAGAGCAGAGTCATGGTTGTCAAGGGGGAGGAGGCAGGAGCAAGTGGGATGGATGGGGAGTCCGGGGTTAACAGAGGCAAACCACTACATTTAGAATGGATAAGCAATGAGGTCCTACTGTACAGCACAGGGAACTATGGCCAGTCTCTTGGGGTAGAACATGATGAAAGATAATATGAAAAAAAAAATGGAGGTATATGCATGACTGGGTCACTAGGCTGTATAGCAGAAATTGAACAGCAATTATAAATCAGCTATAAAGGAAGAGAGAGAGAGAAAGAGAACAAGGAAGGAAGGGAGGGAGGAATGATGGATCCAAGTTAGGATGTTAAAGGAAAGAAAAGCCAAAGAGAGCAGAAAAAGAAACATATACAAGTATAAATTCATTAGAAGAAAGAAGAGTAGAGGATTAATAAATCAAAAGCTAGTAATTAAACTATTAGCTCATCAAATCAAGGAAGAGGAAGGGGGCTGATGCAATTACACAAAATAAGAAACAACAAGAGGCAAATAACACAATATAGAAGACATTTCTAAGAAATCATAGCAGATTTCTTTGCTCAACTCTATACAAATAAACTGTAAAACCTGGATGAAAGAGATAATTTTCATCCATAGAAAACATATACTATGCCAAACTTTTTCCAACAAAAAGTCTAATCAGACCAATTACCATGCAAATAAAGGAAGTAAATGGTTACCCCCAAAACTGGCCATACACACACACACACACACACACACACACACACACACACACACACAGCCTAGATGGTTTCACAATACATCTTGCCAAAACTTTAAAATAACAGATAATTCTAGCATTCAAACTCTTCCAGAGCATAAGAGGAAAAAGACAAGGGTGGTTTCCAAGTTTCTTTTACAAAGCAATAGTACATTGATACCAAAATCTGACAGACTACACAAAATAGAAAATTGTAGTGCAAACTTACTTGGTAAGAGCAATGCAAAAATCTGAAACTAAATATTGACAAACAGAATCTAGCAACAAATAAAAGAATACACATGGCCAGATGGAATTTATATACATTTCTGGAATGTAAAGCATAAAATCAAGATAAAAAACAGGAAGAAATCTGCCAACACCAAATTCCTCACTATGGCATTCCATGCCCTTTAGCATACACTAGTTTTCCCTTCCACATTAATCCCACCACTCCAATGACAGCTACACTACGGCTTTCAGTCCTTCGTGTACTTAATACTATTTTCAATCACTGGACCTTTGTTAATTGTGTACATGTGTTTGGAATATCAGGGGCCCCAACTTCTTCCGAGTTCTAAATATTCACCCATCAAAACTGTATTAATTATTAGAGAAATGCCAATCAAAACTACAATGAGGTACCATCTCACACTAGTCAGAATGCCCATGATCAGAAAGTCTACAAATAACAAACTCCAGAAACGGTATGGAAAAAATGAACCCTCCTACACCGTTGGTGGGAATGTACATCGGTACAACCACTATGGAAAACGGTATGGAGCTTCCTAAAAAACACTAAATGTAGAATGTCCATATGATCCAGCAATCCCAACCCCAAACAAAACTATAATTCAAAAAGATACATGCATCCCTATCTCACAGCAGCACTATTCATAATAGCCAACATAGGGAAACAACATAAATGGCCATCAATAGCTGAATGGATTAAGAAGATGTGGTACATGTAGACAATGAAATATTACTCTGCCATGAAAAGGCATGAAATAATGCCATTTGCAGCAATATGGATGCAACTAGAGATTCTCATACTACGTGAAGTAAGTCAGAAAGAGAAAGACAAATACCATATGATATCACTTCCATGTGGAATCTAAAGTATGGCACAAATGAATCTATCTACCGAACAGAAAGAGACTCATAGATATGGAGAACAGCCCTGTTGTTGCCAAGGGGGCGGGGGGGAAATAGTGAGATGGGCTGGGAGCTTGGGGTGAGTAGATGTGAACTATTCCATTTAGAATGGATAAGCAATGAGGTCCTACTGCACAGGACAAGGAACTATATCTAATCTCTTGGGATAGAACATGTTGGAAGATAACATGCGAAAAAGAATGATATCTACGACTGGGTCACTACGCTGTGCAGCTAAAATTGGCACAGCATTGTAAATCAACTATAATTTTAAAAATACATAAAAAATAAATATTAAATAAGAAAAGCTTCCTTGATTCTCCCATCGGAAACTTCTCTCTTTGTGCTAAGCACCTGAAACGCGCTCTCTCTCATTCTCTCTCCCCCCTTCCTCCCTCTTCCACAGAACATGTCTTTAACCCTGAATTACAGGTATCTCTACTTGTCAAGCATGACTTCTCCTACTAGACTAAAACAAATTTGATGAGAAGCACCCTGTCTTGTGTACCTTTGTATCCCAACCATCCCAAGCACAGATCCTTACACACCTGCATGTGTGGTGCATGCACACACACAAACCCAAAATATACAAGCAAAAAAGCATGCTGAAGACTTTCAAGAAACGGTTTTCCCTACAATATTACTGTGTGTGCAGAGAATGAAGAATTAAGATCTGAGAAGCAGCAGGGCGGTAGCCAGCCCCACTCTCAGCCCACAGCTGAATCATGGCAGCATGAAACGCACTCAAGCTTCTGACTGAGGAAGTCTAATTACCACCAGCTAGCCAGTAAGCTGACAGGAACAGCTTCTGCAGAAGCCAAAAAGCCACAAGAACCATCACTTCAAGGCACAGGGGTGGGAATGAGAAAAGCAGGCAGGATGGCATTGCTGGTTTCATTAGATGGTTGGTTTGGAAGCAGGTATTTCACACACCCACACACCACGATGCACACTCATCCTCTTCCCATTTTCTTTTTCATGAAGCCCAGATACTAACCTGGGTTCTAAAGTTTCACCAAAAATGAGTAAGCCTGTGCGACAGCCATAACATCGAGTCTCAAAAGGGACGTGTAACTTGTTATGCGCAACTGGCTCAATGGTCCTATTGGAACTGCACCAGGAGGTCTGCTAAGAACAGAGTATTAAACAGAGCAGAGACTAGGGATATAATGTGAGAAACTGATACCAGGTGAGAACGGTGCAAAAGGGCCCTATTCCAACCCTTGTTGATATACTTTTTGAGAAAAGGAGTTTCAACAAACCTGTTACCCTGTTACCAGGTGCCATTTCAAAAGCAATGAAATCTCATGAAATGAGAACTTTGTGGTTCACTCTGAATACAGGAGTTGCCGTTAAAGACCACGTAAAACAAAGAGGTTGACATGCCTCATGCTCTCCTAGCAGGAAGTATAGGAGTTATTTACTTTTTTTGCCTGTCCCTCACATTGATCCAGCCCTTGTTTGGAACGGGACCCAACTAGGATCCATGAGGATGTGGGTTCGATCCCTGGGTTAGGGGGTTAGGGATCCAGCGTTGCCATGAGCTGTGGTATAGGTTACAGACGCGGCTTGGATCCTGTGTGGCTGTGGCTGTGGTGTTGCAGGCTGGCAGATGTAGCCCGGGAATGTCCATATGCCACAGGTGCAGCCCTAAAATGCACAAAAAAAAAAAAAGAAAAAAGATGCCCACTCTTGGTTTTCCTCCTCTTCTTCTCATGTTCCCTCATCTTTGCAGACCCCTCTTTCTCTCTCCACTCTTCTATTTCAGTGGTCCCCAGGTCTCTAGACTCAGCTGTCATTGCATCTCATGCCACAGACTCTGCCATTTCAGACCTTACTACTATTCAACCCCAAACTAAAATCAAAGTCTTAGGTCACTAAAATCTCTATCTGCAAATGAGCATCATGTACCCAACTGTCCCCAACTTACTATCAACTGCACAGGCACGAGCTGAATTCACATTCTTCATCTCTACGAAGAGAGAATCAATGTTGGTCCCCCAAAGGTGTCCATGTCCCAATGCCCAGATAATATTGCCTTACAAGGCAAAGGGGGATTGGGGAGATGTGATCTGGTTGAGAATCCTGAGGTTATCTGGGTAGGCTCGAAAGAGCCACAAAGGTGCTGACAAGAGCAAGGCACAAGAGTCAATGCTGAGTGAGTTAATGTGGCAAAGGCGTGATTGGCCACTGATGATTTTGAAGACAGAAGGGCGCCATGAAGCGAAGACTGTACCCAGCCTCCAGGAGCTGCAAGAAGCAAGGAAGGATTCTTTCCTAGAATGTATGGAGGAAGCAAAGCCAGGTTGACATCTTGATTTTAACCCAATGAAACCCATTTCAGACTTCTGACCACCATTGTAAGATAACAATTTGTACTATTGCAAAGCAGTACTTTTGTGGTCATTTGTTACAGCAGCCATAAGATACTCATGTCACCAATTCTCTTCTCACTCTATGGTACCACCCAGAAGCATCCTTAGACTCATCAATCGCTCTTGCACATGACTTGCCAAGACCTACTGACTCTGCCTTGTAAACTCTTCCTGTTCCCTCCCAACCATCTGTTCTCATCTCCCATGGGTACAGGCTGAGATAGATCTGTATCCTGGAGTCTTCACCAGTCCCCTGAATCTACTTAGGCCACTCTCTCCCCAACCCCAACCTGAGCAAGTTCAGTCTTCAAAATGTCCCTAGAGCATCTTTACAAGGCACAAATCTGATCAAGTCTCAAGCCAAATGGCTCATCACTGACACCCCTTCTAACTACCCGATTTTTTTTTTTTTAATCAGGAATGGATGTTGGACTTTGTCACATGTTTTTCCTGCATCTGTTGAGATGATCATGTGGTTTTTGACTTTTCCTTTTTCTTTTTCTTTTTTTTTATTTTATTTTTATTTTTTTGGCTTTTTTTTTTTTTTTTTTTTTTTTGCTATTTCTTTGGGCCGCTCCCACGGCATATGGAGGTTCCCAGGCTAGGGGTCGAATCAGAGCTGTAGCCACCTGCCTACGCCAGAGCCACAGCAACACGGGATCCGAGCCGTGTCTGCAACCTACACCACAGCTCACGGCAATGCCGGATCGTTAACCCACTGAGCAAGGCCAGGGACCAAACCGGCAACCTCATGGTTCCTAGTCGGATTCGTTAACCACTGCGCCACGACGGGAACTCCCTAACTACCCGATTTTAATCTCTGTCCTCTGTTTAAACTTTGTGCACCATGCAACATTCCATTCGCACTTGGGACTTCATCTTTACCCTGAGTTCCCTCACTGCTTGGCTAAGTGGTAAACTCCCCCATAGCTTTCAATCCTGAGCCAAATGTGCTGGCAAGCCCTTGACCGTGACCTCCTTGAAGGCTGGGACCTCTCTCCATCTCTTTGTCAGTGCCTAGCTCAGCCCTCACTCTGAACAAGTAGGAAGGACAAGGCTTCTATTCTCATGACCTCTGACATAGGCCTTCCCTATCTTTCTCCTAGCTCTCACTCAAATCAGGGTTTGGAATTACGTTGAGAATGAACTCAGCAGGACACCGTGCCCCCACACCCCCTGTATTCCCAATGAGCAGGTGCTACATTTGAGAGGTGATATGAGAACAACCCAGCCTGGCATCATGGCCACTTCTTCCAGTGCTAAGAACTTCACCTTAGAAGATACATTTAGGACAAGAGACATCTGTCAGCCTCAATTCTGCTACCAAGCTATCCTTACGCCAGCTGTACATTTTCCTTCCTTGGTTATAAAGAATTCCACTTTCATTCAGTTTGCAGCATAGATAAGTTTTTATACTTTCAAATAATTTTCATTCCTTTTCTCTGGCCCGCATCCAATTTCCCCATATAAGGTTCAAAATAGGGAAATGAAAATTAGACTCTAATATGGATTTTATCAATGTCTAACACTGTTAGGGAATTATTTCACGATTCTTATGTGCTATATTCTGGTTAATACAACCCAGATCATGTTCGCCTTTTTGATAATCGTCCTATATTGCCGACTCACTTCCCTGAGTAACAGGGTAAGAATGACTTTTTACCTGCAGAATACTTGTATTTCAATTCCATTCTTTATGATGGCTAGGGTAATTTATCAGTTTCTTTTTCTAGAATAATAAAAATACTTACATCTTTGCAAAGAACTGTCTGAAGCACTGACAGTATAGTTCATTTTGACGTGACGTTCCACTCTATAACTGGGACCATTTGACTCAAATGAGAGCCTCACCAAGTTCTCTAGCAGTTTCCTTCGCTTTTAAATATGGGCTGTATGTTTATGTGGATAACAGCTTAATTCAAAGTAAAAATAAATACACATCTTCTTTAACTATCAGCTGATACGACTTCATTTTAGAAGCCATAATCACAGAAATAACGATATGGACAGACCATGCGGAAATGGTTTTAGGAGTTATCCTCTGATTTTGTTAATCTGTTTATTTTTCTCATTTAAGTCTACAATGAGAAAGACAGAGTTGAGAGAAGTGGATTCCTTCTAAGTTAATCCACCCTTCTGATAAAGTAATGAAAACAAAGGTGCAAATTATGTTTTATGTTTTGGAAGTGAAATGGGATAAGATAAATTTTAAAAAAAGGTAATTTCTAATTGGCTCCTGGAAAAAATTATCAATCCAGTCTAAGTATGTTTCTATTAACTTAACTACATTAAGTACATTTCACTTTCTCACAATGACCTCATAAAATTGAACCAGGCGCATCAGAAAAACATTTTTGACATCCTATAAAGGCAGATTCAATATTGTCTCATTAAAAACAAAACATGGAATGTGAGTGGATTTGGAGTGGAAAAATCTGGATCCCAGCCTTAGTTCCTTTGCTCACTATCAGATCAAAAGAGTCACTGTACCCTTCTGGAGCTCTACTGCTTTTATTCGATAATAATAATCAATAATCAAACTAATGCTTAAACTTTGTCGTCTTTCCTCTGCTGTGAGACTATGGCTGAGGAATCCACATAACACTTAAAAGTATAAAGAATAAGATCAAAACACGAACCCGTGATAGGAACCAGTATCATCGATACAACAGTGCCTAGTACTCTGATGCAAGGAAAATGAGGATTTATTTATTATAACGCACTTAGATAAAAGCACACTGCTGAGCTCTCCAAAAATGAAGGAAGTGAATGAAAGATGGAATCCACAAACTAAAATCAGGATGGTAAGGAAAGCCTGAAGCTGAGGCTTCCCTGAGGACAGATGACTGAAACCAGGTACCTATGGCCTTGGCCATTAATGGGAGAGAGAAGGTTGATACCCCTGAGGTTCCTAAACTCAGCGTGTATTGGAAGGAGCCCACTCTCAGTGAAAGTAAACCCTGTTCCCTCTGCAGAGGAAATAGGAAGCCTATCTGTCCCTGCACTCCCAGGATTTTAAAAACTAATAATAGGGAGTTCCTGTTGTGGTGTAGCGGAAACAAATCCAACTAGTATCCAAGAGGATGCAGGTTTGATCCCTGGCCTCGTTCAGTGGGTCGGGGATCTACAATTGCTGTGAGCTGTGGTGTAGGTCACAGATGTGGCTCGGATCCTGCATTGCTGAGGCAGGATGTAGGCCGGTGGCTACAGCTCTGATTCGACCCCTAGCCTGGGAACTTCAATATGCCATGGGTGCGGCCTCAAAAAAAAAAAAAGCAAAATAATAATAATAATAACAATAATAATAATAAAGCTAATAAATTTCCCCCTTAGAATCTACAATAGGAGACCAGATGTCACTTGAATGTGGACTTCAAATCTACACTTCAGAAAACCCCAGGCCAAATAATTACATAAAAGCTCTCCTACGTCGGCAGTACTCCTGGATGCCCAGCTGAAATATAGGCAGGTCTCCTCTGGAGAAACAGCAGCTCAATGTCTTAGGCATCTCAGGCTTGCAATAAAAATACCATAGACTGGGTAGCTTCAACAAGAGCCATCCAGTTCTCCTAAGTCTAGAAGCGGGAACTCTGAGATCAGGGTATCAGCATGGCCAAGTTCTGGTGAGAGCTCCCCTTCGAGCTTGCAGAGGGTCACTTTCTCATTGTGTTCTCACATGGTGGGAAGATAGACAGAGATTTCCTTCTTCCTCTTCTTATAAAACCACAGCCTTATGGGATTAGGGACCCAGCCTTACAATCTAACTTCACCTCAATTTCCTCCTAAAGATCCCATCTTCAGATATGTAGTCACACAGGGAGTTAAAGTTGCAACATATGAATTTGGAGGCAGACACAACACCTTAATATAGGCGCCTTGTAATTCCCACGGATTAAATTCAGGCAAAGATGAGCTCATAATCAAATGCTACAAACGGAAGGCCAGGAAGCAAATCACCACAGGTGAGGGTAAGAAGCCCCAGCAAACCGAAGATTCGAAGCCTCAATGACCTCAAAGATTAGCATTATCTGATGTAGAATATAAAATATTTGTGTTCCAAACAATTAAAGAAGTGAAAAAGAAAACATCTTTAATGTGCAAAAAAATGAGACTATCAAAAAACATTCAGGGTCAGAAGATAACAAAATAGATGTTTTGGAAAAAAAAAAAAATTAGGAGTTCCTGTCATGGCTCAGTGGAAATGAATCTGACTAGTATCCTTGAGGATGCAGGTTCAATCCCTGGCCTCGCTCAGCAGGTTAAGGATCCAGCAGTGCCATGAGCTGTGGTGTAGGTTGCAGACACACCTCAGATCCCATGTTGCTATGGTGTAGGCAGGTGGCCACAGCTCCGATTCGACCCCTAGCCTGGGAACTTCCATATGCCGCAAGTGCAACCCTAAAAAGACAAAAAAAAAAAAAGATTGAAATTAAAGCTGAACAATAGGTTAACACCACAAACTTGAACATACCTGAAAAAAAAAAATCCTCAGTGAACTAGAAGACAGGCTTTACAAAATATAATGCAGATTACAGAATAAAGCAACAGAGAAAATGGAAAATGTGAAAGTGGCTGTGAAAAATAGACAAAAGAAAATGACAAGAAACGTATTACAATTAAAGTTTTCTTTATCAGTAGATACCATAAGGAAAGTAAAGGGCTAATCCACAAATGCAGTCGAAGTAACACCCCAAAAGGATGTTATACAGAATATATTAAAATGCTTTTAAATCAAAAGATCAAGACAGCCCAACTGAGGAATAGGCAAATGTCAGAAACATATTTCAAAGAAGAGGAAGCATAAATGCCCGATAAGCTTATGAAGAGATGCTCAAATATCCAGAGAAATTTAAACCACGAGATACCATTTGACTGCTAAGACTCGGAAGAAATTTAAAAACTCGTCGTTTCCAAATGTGGATAAGAACTCCAAGCATTGAGAACTGGTAGAAAATTAGTCTAATCACTGTAACAACTTTAGAAAATAATTTAGCATCTTATTTGAAGATGCACACATCCACGGATGAATCATTTCAATGATTAAATATATTCCCCAGAGAAACATATGTACATATGCATCAGAGACCTGAGAAAGGTCAAAGGTCATGACAGCACTGTTTACAGCAGCAAAAAAAAAAAAAAAAAATCCTGTCCATCAACAGATCATTAAAAGCTTTTGGAAGAGTTTATATTTCACAACAGTGAAAAAAGAAGAGTTTGTATTTCACAACAGTGAAAATTAATGAAGTGTGGCTTCACTAATCCCCATCTCAGGAAAACAACGTTGAGTTTAAAAAACAAAAAAAACAAAATAGAGTATCACTTTATATAAACTTCAAAAACATATAAAACAGTATGTTGTCTAGAGACACATACACATACAGAAAAAACCTAAGAGCACAATGATCAAAGGAAAGACGGAGGGGAGAGGATAAAATGGGAGAAGGGCATGGATGGAACTGGAGACTCTCATACTAAGTGAAGAAAGTCAGAAGGAGAAAGACAAGTACCGTATGATATCACTTATATCTGGAATCTAATATACGGCACAAAAAAAAAAACCCTTTCCACTGAAAAGAAACCCATGGACTTAGAGAAGAGACCAGTGGTTGCCGAGGGGGAGGGGGAGGGAGTGGGATGGACTGGGAGTCTGGGATTAACAGATGGAGATGGGTCTGTTACTTGGAATAGGTAAGCCATGAGCTCCTGCTGTGCAGCACTGGGAACTCTATCTAGTCACTTATGATGGAGCATGATCCTGTGAGAAAAAGAATGTATACATCTATGTGTGACTGGGTCATTGTGGTGCACAGTAGAAAATTGGCAAAACACTATAAACCAACTATAATGGAAAAAATAAAAATCATGGAAAAAAAAAACTGGAGAAGGGGACACAGGAGGCATGTGGTTTATGTCTAGTGTTCTATTTCTTAAGCTGGGGGACACACACAGCTGCTGTTTTACTATTCCTTACAATGTAAATATACGTTATGTATTTTTCATGATATGTATAAACTATTTCATTAAAATTCCTAAAAAAGCACTGCAGAAGAGCATGAGCAGCAAACACTGAGCAAAACTGGGGACTCAGCCAGGTATGTCTTTGATTCCTTCCCTCCTGCATCTTCTCTTACCCTCAAAGGCACATCTTGTAGTCCTGCCCACAAGTCCTGCCAAGGGATAATCAAGCTTTGGGCTAACAGAATTTGAGGGAGGACTTCCCAGGGAAGCTTTGAAGTCGAAACACCAGCTTTGGCTTTGAAGCCCTCCCAATAACCCCCACATGTGCAGGTGTCACCTTCTCCAGGTAGCACCCCCCTCCCCACCAATCCCCCGACATGGCTCCTCAATGGGGGTGGCAGGCGCAGCCTGCAGACCCCTTCAAAAAGCCTCCTGGAGCCTGTTCTAGACTAATTACTCCTAATTATCACAATGCTCTGTATGCATTTTTCACGGTGGATGGCCGGCAAATTTTTAATCATTCATCTTAGTGGGGGAAAAAAAAAATCATTTGAACATCTTTTGGACTAGACAGGAAATGTGAAAGGAATCCAAGAAAAAGTGCCAGTACAACTTCTTGTAATTAGATATCTATTTGAATGTTCATGACTGCCAGTTTTTGCTGACTTAAGGGGAGTGTCAAAAGTCCTGTTTTCTTATGTCATCTGTAGAGTTTTCATTTAGCAGCATGTTGCGTGAACTTAATAAGGCACATCTTTATCTCTATTGAGGCCAGATCTGACTGTACTACTGTGTTCTCTTGAACTCAGTTGATGGTGACATAAGCTTAGGAATTTCCACGGCATATATTTTTTGGTTTACTATTGCTTCTCTCATCTATCATGTTAGGAATATGTATTTGTTTAATTTAAAAAATAAAGGTTCAGCGACTTCTAGATTTAAGACTTTTCTGGCTGTATGCCAGCAGATTCACGTTTCCGCAAATATTCAGTCCTTATAACTGAGTATATTTGCAGTAACTTCAAATCTTGAGTCTCTAGGACAAGTAAAATGTGTGATTAAGTAACTTATGGGAACATTCATGTGTTTTTGTTGTTGTTTGTCTTTTGCTTTTTAGGGCTGTACCCACGATATATGGAAGTTCCCAGGCTAGGGGGCAAATCAGAGCTGTAGCTGTCAACCTACACCACAGCCCCAGCAATGCGGGATCTGAGCTGTGTCTGCAACCTACAGGATAGCTCATGGCAACGCTGGATCCTTAACTCACTGGACGAGGCCTGGGATCAAATTCTCATTCTCATGGATACTGGTTGGGTTCATTACCACTGAGCATGATGGGAACTCCTCATTCATGTAGTTTTATGCATAGGTGATCAAAAATACTATCACCGTTTTAATAAAACACACACACACACACACACACACACACACAGACAAAACAAAATCCTAGGGCTAGGCTATTTGATTTACTCCTGATGAACTCATAAATAATAGGACATCAACACATCTACTAGAATGTGATTTAAGTTAATCCCGCAAATTAGTTTGGTTGGATTTTTTTAATTTTTACATCAGTATGCAAAAGTTATTGCTATAGATTTTTCTACACTGAAAAATGCCATCTTAATGGAACATATTATAGAAAGAAGGAAGGGAAGGAGGGAAAAAAGGAAGGAATTAGATTTTTGCTAAAACAGCCTACAAAATTCAACAAAGCCAACTTCAAGCGAATTGATATTTGCCAGATTACTATCCTTTTCTGCAGAGGAAAGGTCCCCAAAATGCTGCTGTTTATCATAAACTCTCCTAAAGTCAAATTTAGATCTGCTAAAGTCAACAATCCTTCGGCAGCCTAAAAATCAATTTCAAGCAGAAGTCGCTAATAACTATTCCTTTGCCTGATACCCACACAAAAACAATTTCACAAATTGTCAAAGTTCAACTTAATATTCTCTACCACTGAAGTTCTCAAGAATATTAGTAACATTCATAATTACTCAGTAACAATATGTGACCAGTGTTTCCATACATTAATGGAATAAACACCAACTGACTGCAAGACCTGCTAGCATAAATGGTTTAAAATTTTGGTTGGACGTTGTTTTCCCGGGAGAGCAGCAGTCTAGGATCTGGTAAAGATTGCTTCCTGAAGTGACTTCCTCATCTATTTACCTTCCTGCAGGTGGTGTGGACCGACTGTTTCACGGACAACCAAGGGATGCTACTGTTCTGCCCTGAATGCATCTGCAGGTCTGCGGCCTTTGAAAGGACCAAAATGAAGAAACGCTTCTATAGCCTTAGCTACTGATGAGATCAGAAACACAATTATTTGGGGATGCGGTGAGCAGAGAGATAGCAGGTCTGGGACACTGCTGTAGGAGGGTCCCCCGCCCCCCCCAGGTCCCTGAAGCAGCTGCAAAGTCCCCATCTTCCTCCTCTTGGTTACCCTGCCTGTAGTGAAAGCCTTAAAATAAATTTGGCAAATAAAGAAACGTCTCTTTCCTTTTAGCAGATGTACTCTATTAGTTGAAGCAACCACAAGGCAGCCCAGATTTAAGGGGAGGAAATAGAGTCCCTTAATTTATTTCTTTTTTTTAAAAGCAGCACTTCTGGAGTTCCCCCTGTGGTGCAATGGGATCAGCAGCGACTTGGAAGCGCTGGGATGCAGATTCGATCCCTGGCGCGGCACAGTCAGTAAGGATCCTGCATTGCCACAGGTGCAGTTTAAGTCATGACTTCGGCTCGGATCTGATCCCTGGCTCAGGAATTCCGTATGCCATGGGAGGCCAAAAAAAAAAAAAATTCAAAAAAGCAGTGCTTCAAAACCTTCAAAGCTTACCTGGAAGGTGAAGCAAATGGGAAGGAACTATAGAGATTGCTCTGCGATTAGCAATAATCAGAAAGGGAGGGTGGGGGCAGCTGCACCCTCGAGGACTCATTCACATCTGTAATTCTATTGCCTCCCCCAACCCAGCACCCACAGGCACCCCTTTTCAAACAATTTGTCACCCTTACCCCAGGGGGCGATCTTGACTATTCAAAATTCAATTCAGGAGGTCCCGTTGTGGCTCAGTGAGTGAAGAACCCAACTGGTATCCATGAGGATGCAGGTTCGATCTCCGGCTTTACCCCATGGGTTAAGGACCCAGCGATGCCACGAGCTGTGGTGTAGGCTAGCAGCTGCAGCTCTGATTTGACCCCTAACGTGGGAAATTCCATATGCCACAGGTATGGCCCTAAAAGGAAAATAAATAAAATAAAATAAAACTCAATTCCCAGTCAGGATGATCAGTAAATATTAGTTATCGGCATTCCTCCTCCTCTTCCTCTTGACAAATGCATGACCTGCTCTGCACAGAAGTTGGGCAATGGAGTTTAGAAGCCCACTGAAACTAGAAGTTCAGGCAGTTGAATTCATCTGGGGGTTTGGACCACGGTGCAATCCTCTAACCTTCCAGTTCTAGGGAGAACTCTACAAAGGCGGCCAGGAGCTGCAGTTCTCTTACGGAGCCCCATGGGCTCTTGGGTGGGTGAAGGTGTGTGGAATTGCAAAGAAAAGTGGGCGGAAGAAATTCTCAGGACAATAATTTGCCCCTTAAAATAGTTCTCCCTTTGCAACCTTGAAGATGGAATCGAGGGACATAACACAATCCTTAGAAGTGCAAGAGAAAATTTCCACCGTGAATAACTGAATGGCCGTGAGGAAAATAGCAATCGATTCAGATCTACAGAGATCAAGTCCATCTTTCCACATGCACTGCTGCTGGGGCCTGCCTGGTGTAATAGTGCGAATAAAGATTAGTCTACACACACACACACACACACACACACACACACACACACACAAACATCATCCCTCAGAATGGCATTTCCATATAAGGAGAGTTATATTTGTATAAAACAACATGTTTGAAAATTACAGGCAACGTAACCACAGTTCCTGAATTATTCTTTTGTTTGTTTAGAACTTCAGTTCAAAAGGCTAATTAGTATTTTGTGCAAGTCGTAGGAAGAGGGGGCCGACGCAGGACCCACAGTATCTAATCTTTGGCTGATATAGTAGGTGGTTTAAGATGTGCTGGGGGCTATGCGGCCTTCCATTGATTATCTCACTGAATTTGCACCACAACCCTGGGGAATGGGTATAATTATCTTGACTCTACAAATGAAGAGACAAAGGCTAAGAGAATCTACATAATTTCCCACGGTCCCATAGCTATTACCAGAGCCAACATTCAAACCCAGGCCTAAGCCCAAACCCTATACTTTAGGCTATACCCCTGTTTATTGGGAGAGGGTATGTGTGGAGGTCAAGTAAGTGCCCTGCTCCAGGCTCCTTTCAAGAGAACCTGCTCGGTGAGCCTGCCTACCAGACAGTTGCTGGTCCTTTGCATCCAGTGTGGCATTTGTCCAAGATCCCTTCCCAGGGCTTCTCTCCGCCCATCTGAGCAGGATGAGGTCCCAGAATCGGCCTGTTTCCATCAGACCTGGGATTCCTCTAAAGCCGCACAGACACAGAGCGTTTCTGCCCCTGCAGAAAGTTCCATTAAACTGCATCGCCCTAAAGAACAATTTCTGCTTAAAGGGATCATCAGGTGGAAAGCTTCCCAGATCCACAGCGGAGGAAAAAAGGACTTACCTTAGAGGCACTTCGCATTGAAACAGTCGTCTCAGATGAATCTGCAGATACAGCGAAGGTTAGAACAGGGGTCCAGGAGGAAGGCAGCAGGCAGGGATCTCAGGGGCCTCAAAGACACGCTGCCTCTCTGGGGCTGGTCCCACAGCTGGGGAAAGAAAGGGTGTCTTAGGAGTTCCCATCGTGGCTCAGTGGTTAATGAATCTGACTAGGAACCATGGGGTGGCGGGTTCAATCCCTGGCCTCGCTCAGTGCGTTAGGGGTCCGCTGTTGCCGTGAGCTGTGGTGTAGGTCACAGATGTGGCTCAAATCTGATGCTGTTGTGGCGCAGGCCGGCAGCTGTAGCTCTTATTAGACCCCTAGCCTGGGAACCTCCATATGCCTTGGGTGCAGCCTTAGAAAAAAAAAAAAAAGACAATTAAAAAAAAAAAGAAAGAAAGAAAGAAAAGGTATCTTAGAGAGGGGAGTGCTATTAGTGGCTATTAGTGGAACCAACATTCAAACCCAGGCCTAAATCCAACCCTTAGACCTCGGTCATAAAGGGTGTGGCAGGCAGGATTTTCTGTAGCTTTTGAGAACAAAGTAGAACCAGGAGCCACATGAGGTCAAGGTCTAGGGAGAATAGAGTTTTATGGAGGAACTGCCAGGCAGAAAGAGTAAGTTACACTTTTTTCTTTATCGGTTTTTCATACACTCTTCTTTCTCCTTGATTATGTGACTCTGATCTTCTTATTAAAAAAAAAAAACCATATTGGAGTTCCTATTGTCCCTGAGTGGTAACAAACCTGACTAGTATCCATGAGGACACAAGTTCGATCCCTGGCCTTGCTCAGTGGGTTAAGGATCTGGCATTGCTGTGAGCTGTGGTGTAAGCCGGCAGCTGTACCTGTAGTGTAGTGTGATATGAATGTGGTGTAGCTGTAGTGTAGTGTGTTGTAGGCCTGTAGCTGCAGCTGTAGAGTTGACACAAGCCTGGGAACTTCCATATGCCACAGGGGTGGCCCTAAAAAGACAAAAAACAAAACAAAAAACATACTGATCCTTGTTTTCCTGCTCCCTTCCAGTTACCAGAAAAAAATATGCCCGCAATAAATATTTTATTTCTTTTGTCTTAGACTTTTTATGCTCATTAGTCTTCATACAGATTAACTACACATTGAAATATTTTTTGTCTCAAGAAGAATTACTGCTCAATGTATATTTTTTCAATATATATCGTTTTCCTTTTAGGGCCCCACCTGCGGCATATGGGCTTGGGGGTTCCCAGGATTGGGGGTTGAATCAGAGCTGCAGCTGCCGGTCAACATCACAGCCACAGCAAAGACAGATCCAAGCTGTGTCTGCGACCTATGCCGCAGCTTGTGGTGATGCTAGATCCTTAACCCACTGAAGCGGGGCCAGGAATCGAACCTGCATCCTCACGGACCTCATGTTGGGTTCTTAACCCGCTGAACTACAATGGGAACTCCCGACTTACTGTTTTTCGAACATGTATCATGACCCTCAGGAACATTCTTTCACTGGGTCACAGAGTCAGTGGCAAAATGAGGTTTTACTTTTTACTTCCATCAGAGGTAGGCAAATATTGCCTAACGTGAGCTTTCTTGTATAAAATAAAAATAAAACGTGCAACAATCAAATACACTTATAAAATATGTATATACAATTTCCCTTTCTGAAAAGCTATAATCGAGGCAAAGACCGTTTTCTTAAAACAATCAACTTTGGGAGCTACTTGCAATTTAATATCTGTTCTTTACCAGTCAGTAGCCTGCAATTGGAACCTAAGCCGTAACATGAGAAAATGAAAGATCCGTATTGACAATTTTAAATTCGGTAGTTTCAATTCCCAGTTAGGCTCTTATTAACTGGTTCTGTGGATTTCTCATCAAAATGTGTGGCATTAATACATTCATCTAAAAAGGCAACTGAGTATTCCTATAGAGCTTAAAAATACAAACTTCAGAAACACAGATGCTCTACCAATTTCTCACTCCCAGCTAAATCCATCACTGAGCTTTAAAAAGATTTCCCAACTGTCAAGGACAAAAATAAATTAATTAATTAATGGCATTTTCCATCCACATCTGGCTCTCTCCCCATCTCAGGCATGTCAATACAGACATTAAACATCTGGGCAGGGGGAAAGGAGCTCTTTGGGAGATGCTGGCTACCATGACAACCGAGCATCCATCTCTCAAACAGCGTGGTCTCTGCTCATCTACTTTTAACACCACTGCAGGCCTTTCGTTTTTATTCCAAAAGCCGGGAGGAGGTATCATTTAAAGAAAAATCATCATGGTAAATAATATTTATGCATCCTATGTTCCTAGAGCATGTTGCTCTTGCTTCTGTCCTACTTCACAGTGATGGGCAGGACAAATTCTTTCTAGTTGCAGTGAGGCCCTTAAAGTAGTTTGGACTTTATGGCTTTTAGAGGGAGAAGTCCTCTAAAATGACTCACGAGCCAGCTCCTAGTGAAAACGTCCTGATGAAAATGCTGAAAATTACGCACCATTATTTTTCCTATGAAGAAGCCTCCCTTCTGGATGGCCACAATTTTATCAAGATTCTAGATGGGACAGCGTATGGAAAGTAATAATTCTAGCTTCTGTGTACTAATGGTTTCTAGATATTGGGTATGCAATACCCTGGTTAAATTTCATTGTATATTTAACATGAAAACCACATATTAAGATGGTATTATTGACATCTCAGAGTTACAGAAACTAAACTGCAGAGAAAGGTACAAGGACAGCACTCCAAGACTATTCACTGAACACCTGCTAGGTGCTAGGCACCAGGAACGTAATGCTACAAAGCATGATGGCATGTCCCCACTTTCAAGGAGCTAGTCATGCGTGGGCAACGGGCAACAAACAGCTAGTGGGGCCAGTGTCAGAAACAGAATCCAAGTCTGGTGTGGGCACCCAAGATGGCAGGTGAGGAAGCCTCGAACTCACCTCGTCCCAAGGACACACTGATATCATAACTATTTATAGAGAAACTATGTATGATGACAATCTTGCGACTGTTGAGAAGGATTTTCCACCATGGAAGGCAGAGCGGAGGAAGCACAACGATCTAGACAAGAGGATGGCAGCATCGTGTGGGCAGAAGCCACCGCCCCAGGCAGGTGCGCTATAAATGAGAGGCTGATCACCTTTGCAGAGGTTCTCCCCAAGGAGCGAGGGGTCCGAGCCCCACACTGGGCTCATCAGCCTGGAGCTTCCTCCACCAGGAAAACAAGCCCCCAGAACATTAGCTTTGGAGGCCAGTGGGGTCTGATATGAGAAAGACGGAGGGGTCTAGGAAACAGAGACACCACTCCTCAGAATGCGCCCAAACCTCACACACTCTGAGTCCAGCCCAGAGGTGGCGATTTGCAAGGAGCCTGGTCCAGACTCACTGGCTCCCCTTGGAGAGCCTCCTGGAGGGGTAGGAGGCAACTGGGACTCAGCTGGCAGCTGCCATTTTTAGGAGCTCCTTCAACCAGGAGGATACTGGCAATGGCAAGCACCATTGTGGCATCTTCCCACTGATCTATTAGTGCCAGTGAGTGGGTGCCAGCACCAGGCATGCTCAGGGCTAGGCAGCCAGCTACGCTGGGACCTGGCCTCATCCACCACCACATGAGGCGGGGCCTGGCAGTCAACCAGGCCAGGAGTCAAACCTTGTAATCCAAGACACCCAAAGCAGCTGGCTCTGCGGCAAGGGAAGGGCTCATAGAGCCCACACAAAAGCACCCCTAGAGCATATCACTCTGGTAAGCAGAGGGAGGTATGCTGCTGGGCCCCAAATGATGACTCCTACCTAGGGCTTCTCTCTCTGTGCACAAAAGGAAACTCAAAATGGATTAAAGACGTTAATGTTAAGACCTGAAACCATACAACTTCTAGAAGAAAACACAGGCAATATACATTTTTTCATCAGTATTCACTATACATGTGGGTTTTTTTTTTAATATGGCTGCACCTGCGGCATACAGAAGTTCCTAAGGGTTGACTGAAAGCTGCAGCTGCCAGCCTATGCCGCAGCCATGGGAACACCAGATCCAAACCACATCTGTGACCTACCGCACAGCTCATGGCAACACTGGATCCTTAACCCACTGAGCGAGGCCAGGGGTCGAACCCACATGCTCATGGAGACAACGTCAAGTTCTTAACCCACTAAGCCACGATGAAAACTAGCGATATTTTTTTTTTAGATACGTCTCCTTGGGCAGGGGAAACAAAGGCAAAAATGAACAAACGGGACTATGTCAAACAAAAAGGAATCGCACCGGAAACTAAATTAAATGACTAGGCGGCCAACTGAATGGGGGAAGATATTTGCAAATAACATCTGTAACAAGGGGTTAATAGCCAAACCAAGCAAAGAACTTACTTCATTCAACATGAAAAAAAAAATAAAATCAAATAAAAACCCAGACAACTGGATTTAAAAAATGGACAGAGGACCTGAATGGACATTTTCCCAAAGAAGACCTACAGATGGCCAACTGCACATGAGAAGATGCTGAGTGAGCACCACTGGACATCAGGGAAACACAGATCAAAACCACAATGAGGTGTTCCCCCTGTGGCTCAGTGGTAATGAACCTGACTGGTATCCATGAGGATGCAGGTTTGATCCCTGGCCTTGCTCAGTGGGTTAAGGTTTTGGCATTGCCATGAGCTGTGGTGTAGGTTGCAGAAGCAGCGTGGATCCCGTGTGGCTGTGGCTGTAGCAGAGGCTGGCAGCTGCAGCTCCCATTCAACCTCTAGTCTGGGAACGTCCATGTGCTACACAGGCAGCCTTAAAAAAAAAAAAAAAAGAGAGAGACCACAATGAGGTATCACCTCCCACCTGTCAAAACGGCTATTACGAGAAGACAACAAGTCTTGCAGAAGATGCAGAGAAAAGGAAACCCTACACTGTTGATACAAATACAAAATGGTACAGGCCCTATGGATAACAGCACGGAGGTTCCCCAGAAAAACCCAGATTGTTGGTTATGGGGGTCTCCCCAGCTCCATTCACACTGGTAGCCTGAAGTCAGCCACGCTTGGCAAAAGGCTAAAAACCAGGCCTCTTTTCTCCCTGAGAGCCAAAATACTCTCAGAGCACTTTCTTCCTAAAAATAGACCCTAGAAAACAGGCTTCTTGAAGGCAAAACTGTTTGTTTTGATCACTGCTTTCTCTGCAAGACCTACAGAGCTTGGCACATTGTAGAGGATGAATATTTATTCAAAGAATTAATATTCTGTCATATCTCCTATGGTCCAGCAGACTGGAAGAGCGCCCGAACTTCAACGCTTCATTTTCAGAACGTGTATCAACACCTTCTGCGGTTCCGAAAGGCTGGCCCTCTCCCGAGCCTACTTCAACTGCTCATAAAGGGGTCTCTCTCCCTGGTCAGTGAGCAGAAGGTCCAAAGTTCGCCAGTGACCTTAGTGTTTGGTAATATCTCCAACTGAAAAAAGGACAAACAGTAAATGGCAAAAAGCACGACACAGCTAGTTTTCACTTTGGTTTTAACTTGTTAAAACAAATATTAAACTGCGGGTGACACTGTGGGCTATACATAAAATGGTAGGAAAAGGTTTGGGGTCCTTTAAAATACACTATTTAGGGAGTTCCCTGGTGGCCTAGTTGGTTAAGGATCCACCATTGTCACTGTAGTGGCATGGGTTCGATCCCTGGCTGGTCCAGGAACTTCTGCATGCCATGTGTGCTGCCAAATATATATACATAAATATATATTATATAACACATATATTATTTATATATTATAATATACATTTATAAATAATATGTATGTTATATATATTATATTGTAAATAAATATAATGTATATATTATGTATATATAATAAATATAATATATTACATATAAATATATAATAAATATGTATTATATATGTATTTGTATGAGATATATAAAATATATATTTATGTTTTATAATAAATACATGTTTATGTATTATAATAGACACACAAATATGTTATAAATATATTTTATATAATATTTATTATATATAATATTATATTACACATTACAATATTATATATATGTATAAATATACATATAAAGCTTAGAATGTGAAACCACTTTTTCTAAACTTCAAGGAATAGTTTAAAGGGAGGCTCTGAAGGCAATGCCAATTTGACAAGGACCCAAAGAGTTAAATAGTATTCTTTCACTTATTCTAAAGAGAGCTCTAGTGGTTAAGCAGTATGTTTCCATCAGAAAGAACACTGCTGACCCACTTAAAAGTGTTAATAGGATCTTAACTAGAGTTAAGTGAAAATAGCTGAGGGTTAGTGAGCCTGCTGAATGCTGTGGGGGCAGGCAGTCTCTGACAGATAATAGACTCGAAGTATTGGATTCACTGGGCCGAGAATCTGTCACTTGGACTTATTGTACAAAGAGGTTCATACTTCATAGATAATACTTTCTAATTTTCCTTACACAGGAGTTACCAATCTATCCCCAATAACTCATTCATAACTGTGTGGCTAATTAGTAAAAAGTTCCTTATAATTTTCCTTATTCTCAACCATTATCAGTGATCACAAGTTAATACATCCTGGGCAGCAAAGCTACCAAAAGGCTGGTCTGGCCACAGAGGGAGCCTGGCCTAATATATATCTAATGCTATTTGCTTGTTTGTGTTTTAATGATTTTTATTTTTTCCATTATACTTGGTTGACAGCGTTCTGTCAATTTTCTACTGTACAGCAAAGTGACCCAGTCACACATACACACATACATCCTTTTCCTCCGACTATCCTCCATCAGGCTCCATCATAAGTTCCCAGGGCTATACAGCAGGATCTCATGGCTCATCCATTCCAAATGCAATTGTTTGCATCTATTAACCCCAAGCTCCCAGCCCATCCTGCTCCCTCCCCCTCGGCAACCACAAGTCTCTTCTCCAAGTCCATGTGTTTCTTTTCTGTGGAAAGGTTCACTTGTGCCATAGATTAGATTCCAGATATAAATGATAGCATATGGTATTTGTCTTTCTCTTTCCGACTGACTTCACTTAGCATGAGTCTCTAGCTCTATCCATGTTGCTGCAACATCTACTGTTTTCAATCCGAACCACACATCAGACACATCATTTCACATGATCTTAATTCTGTAAGGCAGATATGCTAACCATCATGTTATAATTATGAAAAACAAAGCCCAAGGAGGTTACAGCTCACCCGCTTAGGGCAAACACATTTCTGTTAGTCACTGAAAATCCCAGACGCCAGACTTGAGAACCTACGGCTCTTTCTGCCATGGGATGCTGATTCTACTGGAATAAAATTCAGTCTCTTTAGGGATATGTTGGGCCCAGGGAAATAGAAGGATGGCCAGTCAAACCTTAGGTGGAGACATCTTATTTATGGAAGTTTGACAGCCCTGATCCCTGGGTTTATCTGGCACCCCACCTTGAGTTTAGGCATAAGTCTAGCAGCACCCAAGTCACTGAGCTGAGAATCACCTAGGAAAAGGCAGGAGTAGGGAGCTCTGCCTGGTGCATAGGATATAAAACGGTAGAGACTGATCCCTTCCTGCAACACCACCCGTATAGCTTCTTCCTCTGTTACATGTTGCTGAAAACTGTCTTAGAAACATATCCTCTGCATTATGAAAGACACTTCAGTAACTGAATCCTTAATTCAATACATGAAAACATCATCTTATTTGGGGGGCTGAGAATAGGTAGGAGAATGCTAAGAGTGATGTATTATTTCTGGCTGAGTCTCCTGATGATAAAAATATTGGATTTTAAACATTTTTTTCCAAAAACTTAAATTATTTTGATTGTCTTCAGTGTCATATTTTTATCTCCTATGCAAAAAAAAAAAAAATGGTGCTAGGTGTCAAAAGCTATAAAGATGAATAAGAGATGATTTCTTCCCTTGAGGAATCATTGATCTAATGAAAAGATGGAACTCTTTCTAGAATAGATTTTATATGTATCTGCCTGCCTTTTGGGGGGGGCATGCCCACAGCATGCAGAGATTCCTGGGGTCAGGGATCAAACCCGAGCCACAGCAGTGACAATCCCAGATCCTTAACCACTAGGCCACCAGGGAACTCCTGTGCCTACCTACTTGAGAATAATATACATCTTTTCCTTGGTGACTTAGGACATTATGAATATCCTGTCCTGGGCCACCACAATGGGCGCAGCTGTCATTAGAAATGAGTTCAATTTGGGAGCGAAGGGCTATTAATCACAAGAGTTAACCAAGAACTTGCCATCTCTTTGCCTTCTTGAATGGAAGGGAGGGTTGGATGGACAGACAGACAGATACCCCTTTGCTTTCCAAAGGCTGGTCTTTTCTCATTCTTCCCATCCCGTATATGAACTAAAGACCTGCCCTGTGCAAACGTGCTTTGAACAAGCCCAGAACGGCCTTGAGTCTCCACTGAGGCACAGGGAGGGCGGCAGCCCTCTGCTGAGCACCCTGCAGAGCTGCCCTGAAGGTGCCTTCCTACTGTCGGGCGTCTCTCTGACATCAGCAGCAGGTCCCCAACCTCCCTCTCACCCCTTGAATTTCCACCACAGCTGGCCTCACTCCGCTAAACCCCTGCCAATCACTCTGCTGCTCTTTGCTCTCTGTTGTTCTCAAATTACACTGTATGTAGGATGCAAAGAGGGCAGCCTCAGAGCAGATGCTCAAGGAAGGCCAGTCTTTGCCCTGACCCTTTCCCACCCAGTCTCTGCATCTTTCTTATGATCGAGTTGAAAGACACCCACAGACGCCGCCCCTCTTTGTGGTCAGCAAATCCACCAATTGCAGCCCGCCCCTTTTTCCCTATGCAGATCTGTGAAGAAAGCTTTCTTTTTTTCCCCTCTCACCCCGGCACAAGACATCCATCACGTGTGCCGTAACTCATCGGTAATGGTATCGTGTGGTAGCTTAAAAGCCACTTATTATTTTCATAAATGTTCGCCATCCAGTGGTTCTATATTAATAAAATCGTCACTCTGGCTTTATCTGTGTTTTTAGAAAGAGTTTATATTTTGGTTGCAATCAATAATTCTGGGCCTGAGTTACATGATGCTGGAAGTGCAACTTGAGCTTTCTAGAAGGAGCATCACCACCACTTTGATCCCTGTCACCTAAAGATGACAAACTTATGATGAGGTGAAGGTGTAAGGCGCACACCTAAAAGACAAAGCGAGTATCAAGTATGGTACGTGTAGCATCTGCTTCTTTCTCCCCATCTAACTTCACACTTGCAATTGAAAAAAAATTTCGTTTCTTACTAGTAACAGAAACCATGTCATGTAACCCTTCTATTTTAATCTCTTTGCAAGCTCTCATTAAAGCTAGCACATATATTATAATTGCATTGAAAAATGATAACTATTCCATTATTACAGCTTAAGAATTAATGCAAGGTGCTTCGACACGAATATTAAAATAACTGTTACGAGTATAAGAAAAACGACTCCGCCTCCTTCTTAAGGACTTCATCTATGTAAGAATTTTCCCTATCTCTTGTTCATCCAGACAAGAGCCAGATAAAAGACAGTCTCTGATCTAAACTTATCTTTACTAATGGGGTTGGTTTCTAGCAAAATAACTTCCTGTGATCCCCCTAGTTTTGACATTTTCATGAGTATAAAGTTTCATGAGTATAGGAAAATCCCAGCATTTCACTCTGACCTATTTCAAACTTACATGGCAAAGTTTCAAACCCTGGGAGTTGCAAAGTGCCCACTCTTAGCACGTATCAACCATCTGCCCTGGCTGTCAGGGTAGAGTCCAGACAGTTCTCCAATGGAACATTATAAAGTCAAAGTGCTCTTGGCATTTATGCAATGTTTTTGTGATATTTTGCAGGTGATAAATGGATTGTAGCTTTTCCAAATGTAGACCCATCTAATCACATGCATTTGTGTATTTTCCCTGTGCTGTGCATTCAACTGTACATGTCTGCACTTGTTCATCCGCCTGCCTCTCTCTCCCTCTCCCTCTCTCTCTCATACACACAGTCAGCCACACTGAGAACAAACCTTGTAGGTGCCCCAGAAAGGCTAAAGTTTTGGTACCCATTCAAACTGATATTTCTAAAGTATTTACTCAACATTTATTAAGTGGAATAATTGGGGAAAACATTTCTATTAGGAAACTAGCCTTAGTTAACAGGGCTAGTTCATGCACTGAATGAACATATCACTCTTGTTTCTTGTTTCAATCTCTTACATCCTCCCCCTTGCCAATTTTTTTTTTTGGGGGGGGTCTTTAAGGCTTCACCTGTGGTATATGAAAGTTCCCAGGCTAGGGGTTGAATCAGAGCGGTAGCTGCCGCAACATGGGATCTGATCCACACCTGCGACGTACACCACACCTCATGGCAATGCCGGATCCTTAACATGCTGAACCTGGCTAGGGATCGAACACACATCCTCATGGTCCTAGTTTGGTTTGCTACTGCTGAGCCAGGATAGGAACTCCCTCTTTCACTATTTTTTTGTTTTTTATTCTTTGTCTTTTTGCTATTTCTTTGGGCCGCTCCCGCGGCATATGGAGGTTCCCAGGCTAGGGGTCAAATTGGAGCTGTAGCCACCGGCCTACACCAGAGCCACAGCAACGCGGGATCCGAGCCGCGTCTGCAACCTACACCACAGCTCACGGCAATGCCGAACCATTAACCCACTGAGCAAGGGCACAGACCGAACCCGCAACCTCATGGTTCCTAGTCGGATTCCTTAACCACTGTGCCATGACGGGAACTCTTCACTATTTTTTTGGTTTCATTACTGGCTAAAATTAGTTACACTCAGGAAGGGAGCAGGAATCCACAGATAGCTAGTTACAAAGCAGATTGCAAGATTCTTTCTGTTCATGTTCTCAAAACATTTTCCACTTTTCCCTGGTCCATGTTTTTATATAATTCAGTCTTCTTTTACTATTTACCAAACCAAGCAAAATCTTGGAAAGCACACCAACAACTTTAAATTTAGATATTAAAAATAAATATATACCATGTTGACTATAGTTATCAATACTGTAACATAGATGCGTGTATGTGTATATACATATATTTGAAAGCTGCCAAAAAAATAAATCTTAAAGATTTTCCTCTCAGGAAAGAAAAATTGTAACTGGGTGGTGATGGATGTTAACTAGACTTATTGTGGTAATCATTTCACAATATACACATATATAAAATCAGCATGTGGTACACCTGAAACTAATACCATGTGGTTTTATGGCAACTGTATCTTGAGAAAAGAAAATAAATTCTAAAAATAACTCATTTCAATAAACAGACCTATATAAAATACTACTCAGTATAAAAATTTCACCTGATTGTGAATTGCCAAATTCAGGTAATTCTACACTAGAATGGTGGTGAAGCTTGCTGTAGTCGAAATATGCAAGAGAGACAGTTCAAGCCATACCAACAATTCTTACTGTTATCTTGCGCCCATTCCTGTGAGGCAGCTGGAATAAATTTCATCTTGCCGACTGCCTAAGTGTTACATCTGGAAACCCTGAGTGAACACGTGCCATGCTTCCTATTTACACCAAGGATAGCCCATTAGCATCCACTGGTGCCCAGAGAAGCTGTCTTTCTTTAATCCAACTCTGTTCAGCCAGACCCACACATGTACCCCTGGATCCATCCGTCAGGCATCAAGAATTACAATACTTGGAAGACTAATCCTCCAGTCTAAACGTTTAAATGTCAAATGCTAAATTACGCTGCAGGATCTGGAGGGAGGAACTTGCAAACATGACTCAGTCACACATCTGGTTCAGCCCTGTCCAGATGTCAGAACGCATCAGTCATTGCAGATTAATTTATAATGAGAGAAATCAAGGCACGACCCATGCGGTCTCAAAGGTCTAGTTAGATGACGATGAAGACCTATGGAGCTCCCTCAAGTGTGGCTGACTCTCCAACCTATTAAGAGTATACGTTTCTGACATTTTAAATATCTGAAGTCGGTGATTTTAGCCCCTTGGGAAAAACAATGTTATAGCATGTAATTTAGGTTATTTCAACAGAGCCTGTTCAATCTTAAATCATCATTTCTAGCGCATTCAAGCAATGCTTTTTTTTTGTAAAGCCACTTTGCACAATAGTGCTGGCAATCACAGAATATAACTTGACAACAAATTACTTGTACAGTGTGCAACACAAGTCCCCGGGAGCCAGGGACCTTGCTCCTTGTCTTCGTCAGTTTCGGCAACGCCACCTTGCTTCCCAGCCTGCTGCTAATGCACTGGCCTCAAAAACACATAAGCCCCAAGTGCTCGCCAACATGTTGATATCACCTCCAGGGCGGCCACTTTCTTTCTTTTCCTTTTTGAAAACTCACTGGTTTTTTGCTTTTTGTTTTTTAAGTCATTCGTATCCAATCCGTCAGCATCAACAGTCATCTTCACGTACGAATGTTAACACTGTATTACTAAAGAAGTCTTGGTAATTTGTTTTGGGGGGAGAGTTGAAAGGGGGTGACACTAACCAAGCAAGCCAAGGGAAAATAATTTCAACCATTCTGAAAGCTGATCTCTGGGAAGTCAGAGAGAGCAGATTAATGCCCCAGGCAGGCACATTTCGAAGAAGATGGTGTGTATTACAGCTAAGAAGGGCAGACCAAGAGATCTCACAGGGACTGGCCCAGTTAAAAGTAGCAGAAAATGCAGGAAATGAAAACCGATAGATCTGGTATGGATTACACTCATTCCTGTAAATTCCCAGTTTGGGAACACCGTATTTGATGATCGAGAAAGATCTGGAAGGGAACTAGATTATCACTGACAACTAGATCTAAATGGATAGAATTAACATCTTTATTGGTGCTCCATCTATCATCAGCTGTTAAGGGCAGATTTTTTTTTTCTTTTTCACTAAAGACATAGGTATAAAACTAGAGGTTCTGTACAAAAGAGTAAAAGGAAAGCAGATTTTATGACTCCTGAAAAGTTTTTTACCCAAGAAATCCTGTGAGATGATTTGAATATGAATGCTCTTCCTCCAGGGGAACCTATATTTAAAAAGTTAATCTGATAACCAATTAATATCATAAATTGTATTATGATATTATGCTATATAATGGTATTTTTCTCACCAAGACTTTTTAATATTAGCATCAAAATAAATCAGTAGCATTATGAGCAGTGCCTTCCATGATAGCCCAGTACTTGGCTCCATAAATGCTACATGATAAATTTCATTTCCCATCATCTATCACCATCTTTTATTACCTCCTCAGTATCATCAACAAAGCTTGTTAATATATAGCTGCAAAGAAATATTAAGCCTCACATTTTATAATAAATATTTCTGGGAGATAAAAACTGTACTTAAAAATATATCTGAGTGATAATAAAAGTTTACACTAGTTGCATGCTTCATTTTTTAGCAATTTGACAAATTATTTTCCAAGGTGGTTACACAATTTCACATTCCTACCAGCAATGTATCAGTAATCTAGTTTCTTTTCTTCTTTGCCAGCATTTGATGTTGTCACTAGTTTTTATTTTAGTCACTCTAATAGATGCACAGTGATATGGCACTGTGATTTTATTTCATTTTATTGCTTTTTAGGGCTGCACCCATGGCGTAAGGAAGCTCCCAGGCTAGGGGGTCAAATCGGAGCTACAGCTGCTGGCCTACAGCAACGAGGGATTTGAGCTGCATCTGCAACCAATACCACAGCTCACAGCAATGCCGGATCCCTGACCCACTGTTTGGGGCCAGGGATCGAACCTGCATCCTCAAGAACACTAGTCAGATTTGTTTCTGCTGTGCTACAACGAGAACTCCTTGCACTGTGATTTTAATATGCATTTCCATGATGACTAGTGCTGTCCAATATGTTTTCATATGCTCACTGGCCACCGACATATAACCTATGGTGACATTCTTCATGTCTTTTCCCCCGTTTCTAATTGGATTGCTCTTTAGTGTTGACTTTTGAGAGTTGTTTATATATTCTAGGGTACTAGCTCTTTCTCAGATAAATGATTTGCAAACATTTTCTCCCAGTCTACAGCATATACTTTCAACCTCCCAACAAAGTCTTTCACAGAGCAAAACAATTTCATATTAAGGAACTCCAATTTATTTTCCTTTTTGTGGATCATGCTTTTGGCATCAAGTTCATGAACTCTTTGTCTACACCTAGATCCCAAATATTTCATCCTATTTTTTTTCTAATAGCTTTGTCGTTAAGTCCATGATCTATTTTGAGTGAATTTTCCTATCAGCTGTGAAACTGAGCCTGAGGCTCATTTTTCAAGCTACACATGTCCTAGTGCTTGAGCACCATTTGTTAAAAAGGGTATCCTGCCTCCACTGAATTGCACATGCACCTCTGTTAAACTGAGAAGAGTTCCAGAAAAAATCAACTGGGTCTGGAGATGTCGTCTCGGGGAGTTTTAAAATTATGAACACTGGAGCGTTCCCATGTGGCTTAGTGAAAACCAATCTGACTAGCATCCATGAGGACACAGGTTCGATCCTTAGCTTCTCTCAGTGGGTTAAGGATCCAGGGTTGCCGTTAACTGTGGTGTAGGTTGCAGACATGGCTTGGATACCGCATTGCTGTGACTGTGGTGTAGGCCAGCAGCTTTAGCTATGATTTGACCCCTAGCCTGGGAACCTCCATATGCTGCAGATGTGGCCCTAAAAATCAAAAAAAAAAAAAGAATACCATTTCCTTAATAGTTATAGAGCTATTCAAATTATCTACATCATATTGTATGAGTTGTAGTAGTTTGTATTTTTCAAGGAATTGGTTTATCCCATCTAAATTGCCCAACTTCACGTGGGTAAAATTATTCAGAGTATCACCTTTATTTGCTTTTGATGCCTGCAGGGTCTAGGTATAAATGTGATACTATGAATAATTATCACTACTTAGATGATATCTGTTGTTTCATTCCTGATATTAGTAGTTTGTATCTTCTCTTTTATCTTTGTCTTGCTAGAGGGTTTGTCAATTTTAGTGATATTTTAAAAGATCTTTTAAAGGCTTCTCTACGTACCACATGTATTTCCTTGTTCCACTGATTTTCTTGTGTGTGTGTGTGTCTCTTTAGGACCGCACCCACAGCATATGGAAGTTCCCAGGCTAGGGGTGGAATCAGAGCTACAGCTGCTGTCCTATGCCACAGCCACGCTGGATCCAAGCCACATCTGCAATCTACACCACAGCTCACAGCAATACAGGATCCTTAACCCACTGAGTGTTCCAGGAATGGAACCTGCATCCTCATGGATACTAATCGGGTTTGTTACCACTGAGCCATGATGGGAGCTACTTTTTCCATTGATTTTATCTACTGGTTTTCTATTTTCAATTTTACTGATTTATTTTATATCTACTATTTCCTTCCTTTTTCTTGCTTTGGGTTTGGTTCACTATTTCTTGTTTTCTACCTTCCTGAGGTGAAAACTTAGATTACAAACTTAAAATTTTCCTCATTTTTATATGAATTTAGTCCTATGAATTTCCCTCTCAAAACTGCTTTGGCTGCTACCCACAAATTTTATGTGTATTTTCATTTTCATTTAGTTTGATGTATTTTTTTATTTTCCTTTGATACTTCCTCTTTGACCTATGGATTATATAGAACTATGCTGCTTAGCTGCAAAGTGTTCAGAGATCATCCTGTCATCTTTCTGTTATTGATTTCTAGTTTAAGTGGCCAGGGGAGGGTCATGGAATATATTCTATGTTTTTCAACTGCTTTAAATTTGTTAAGTTTGTTTCATGACCCAGGATGTAGTCTTTCTGGTATATAGTCCATGAGTATTTGAAAAGCATGTATATTCTGCTGTTGCCGTATAGAGTATTAGATCCTGTTGATTTATTGGTTAATGGTATTATGACTTCTTCTCTTCCTTGCTGATTTTCTGTGTGGCCCTGTCAATTGTTGATAGAGGGATGCTGGAATCTTTGCTTTTAACTGCTGATTTGAATATTTCTCCCTTCAGCTCTGAAAGTTCTCATACTTCACATATTTTGTAGCTCTATTGTTTGCTGCATTCACATTTAGGATAGCTATATCTTTGTAATAGATACTTTTATTGCTATATAAAGTTCAGTCCTTACTCTGGTGATTTTGTCTATATTACCTGATGTCAATACAATCTTTAATTCCTTTGATCAATGTTGGCATGATATACATTTTTTCTGTCCTTTCACTTTCAGTGTGCCTATATTGTTATATTGGAAGTGAGTTCCTTACAGCCAGCATATAGTTGGTTTTTGGTTTTTAATCCATCTTGATAATTTGTTTTTTACTTGATATTTTTGGATTATCTGCATTAATGTGATTGTGATACGTTCAAGCTTAAATCAGCCATCTTATTTTTTATTTTCTATTTTTCTTTTATTTTTTTCTTGTGTTTTAACTGGGTGAGATGAACATTGTAGAATTCCATTTTGAGGTAACACATATCTATCTGACTTACCTCTATTGGTGGCATCATTTTACCAGTTCCAAATGCAGTACAGAAATCCTTATTTTTATGTCTCTTTACCCTCCCCAATTAAAATATAATTATAATAAAAATTTCCTTAAACTTAATTTAGCAGCTACATCAGACAGTATTATAATTTTCACATAAACCACTGAACATAATTTTGAAAACTCAAGAAAAGCCTAACATAGTTACCCATATTCTTGCTTATTGTTTCTTCTTTTCTAGGTGCCCTGGATCCCCTTTTTATTGTTTCCTTTTGGTTCAGAGAAATTCCTCAATTAATTTTACAGGGCAGGTCTGCTGATGTCTAATTCTCTTAGTTCTCCCTCGTTCTGAGAATGTCTTGATTTCCTCTTCATCCCTGAAGGATATTTTCACTGGATTTAGTTAGGACTATGAGTTGACAGTTCTTTTCTTTCAGCACTTGAAAAGTATTGGGCCATTTCCTTCTGGCTTCCATTGTTTCTGATTAGAAATCTGCCCTTTGAACAGTTTTGTAGGTAAGGGATTTTTTTGTTTTGTTTTTCTTTTTTTTTTTTTTTTTTTGTCTTTTTAGGGCCACACTCAGGGCATTTGGATGTTCCCAGGCTAGGGATCAGATTAGAGTTGTACATGCTGGCCTAAACCACAGCCATGGCAACATTGGATACAAGCCATGTCTGTAACCTATGCCACAGTTCACGGCAATACCGGATCCTTAAGCCACTAAGCAAGGCCAGGGATTGAACCTGCGTCCTCATGGATGCTTGCCAGATTCATTTCCTCTGAGTCACAATGGGAACTCCAAGGGACTGTTTTCTTCTATTGCTTTCAGGAAGTTTCCTTGAAAATACTTTCAGAATTTAATTATGATGTGTCTTGGTGTAGATTTATATTTATTCTTTTGGGGGGTTGCTCAGCTCCTTGAATCTGTAAGTTTATGTCTTGCCAAATTTAGGCAGTTTTCAGCCACTACATCTTTTTTTTTTTTTTCATTATACTTTCAAGTTGTTTTTCAATATGCCCTTTTATTCCTTTCCTTCTGGGACTTCAATGCCATGAATATTAGATCTTTTGGTTATAATCCCACAGATCCCTGATGCTCTATTCATTGGGTTTTTATTTTTCATGCTAGTTTCCCTCTTTTGTTAAGATTGGGTTAATGCCTTTATTAACCTATTTCTTTATCTGTCTTCCAGTTTACTTACCTCTATCCCCTCATTTCAGCTCTTCAGCACATCCACTGAAGTGTTTTGCTTTTTCTATTTTCAGTTCTAAAATTTCCATTTGGTTCTTCCTTATATTTTACATTTCCTTGCTGAGACTTTCTATTTCTTTGCTGGGGCTTTCTAATTTTTTTCATTTATTTCAAGAGTGTTTGTAGTTGCTTACTGAAGCATTTTTATAAAGGTAGCTTTAAAGATTCTTTGTAGAGGAGTTCCCATCACGGCACAGTG
The DNA here is from genome assembly GCF_054392235.1 of Sus scrofa. NCBI lineage: Eukaryota > Metazoa > Chordata > Mammalia > Artiodactyla > Suidae > Sus > Sus scrofa. Next base: position 23,888,954 of record NC_139393.1, on the reverse strand, counting down.
GAAACAAAACTCACTAGCATCCATGAGGTTGCAGGTTCGATCCCTGGCCTCATTCAGTGGGTTAAGGATCCGGCATTGCCACCAGCTGTGGTGTACACTGCAGACGCAGCTCAGATCCTACGTTCCTGTGGCTGTGGTGCAAGCCAGCAGCTGTAGCTCCGATTTGACCCCTAGCCTGGGAACCGCCATGTGCTATGGGTACAGCCCTAAAAAGCTAAATAAATAAATAAGTAAATGAAAAATTATTTTTAAAAAAAGATTCTTGTTAGATATTTCTGACTGTCATCTCAATACCAGTATCTACTGATTATCTTTTTTCATACCATCTGAGATCTTCCTGGTTCTTCACACGAAGAGTGATTTTTCAATTAAAACCTGAACATTGCTGTATTATGCTCTGAGATACTGGATCTTAGTTTTTAATTTAATTTTATTGGAGTATAGTTTATTTACAAGATTGTATTAGTTTCAGGGGGTACAGTAAAGTGAATCAGTCATACATATAAATATATCCATTATTTTTTTCCCATATAGGTTATTACAAACTATTGAGGAGATTTTCCTGTGCTGTAAGTAGATTCTCCTTAATCACCTATTTTACACAGTAGTGTGTACGTGATATCCTCCCCCCTAATTCTTCCCATGCCTCAATGGTTTAACCTATGGTAACCATAAGATTGGTTTCTAAATCTGTAAGTTTGTTTCTGTTTTTGAAGTTTTTTGCATCATTTTCATTAGATTCCACATAGAAGCGATAACATATGATGTTTGTCTTTGACTTACTTCACTTAGTATGATAATCTCCAGTCCATCCATGTTGTTGCAAATGGCATTATTTCAATCTTTTTTTACAGCTGAGTAATATTATATTGTATGCATGTACCACATCTTCTTTATCCATTCTTCTGTCGATGGACACTTGAGTTGGTTCCACGTCTTAGCTATTGTAAATAGTGCTGCAATGAACATGTACCTTTCCAAATTAGAGTCTTCTCTGGATATATGCCCAGGAGTGGGACTGCTGGATCATATGGCAGTTCTATATTTAGTTTTTTAAGAAACCTCCATACTGCTCTCCTACCTAGTAGTTGCACCAATTTACATTCCCACAATGTAAAAGGATTCCCTTTTCTCCACACTCTATCATTTACTCTTTGTAGACTTTTCAATGATGGCCTTTTCACTGGTGTGAGGGGATACTTCATTGTTGTTTTTGATAACAATTAGTGATGTTGAGTATCTTTTCATGTGCTTTCTGGCCATCTGTATGTTTTCTTTGGGAAAATATCTATTTAGATATGAGGACCTTTTTTGATTAGTTTTTTTAATATAAATCTCCATGAGATATTTGTATTTTTTGGAGATTAATCCTTTGTCAGTCTCTTTGCTTGCAGATATTTTCTCCCATTCTGTGGGCTGTCTTTTCATTCCATTCATGGTTTCTTTTGCTGTGCAAAAGCTTTTAAGTTTAATCAGGTCCTATTGGTTTACTTTTGCTTTTATTGTCATTCTTCTAGAAGGTGAATCAAACAAGATATTGCTCTGACTTAGGTCAAAGAGTGTTCTCCTATGTTTTCCTCTAGGCATCTTATAGTATCTGGCCTTAGGTTTACATCTTTAATCCATTTTGCATTTATTTTTGTGTATGATATTAGAGAGTGCTCTAATTGCATTCGTTTATACATAGCTGTCTAGTTTTCCCAGCACCACTTATAAAGAGACTGTTCTTCCTCCACTGCATGTTCTTGCCTCCTTTGTCATAGATTAGTTGAGAATGGGTGCTTGGGTTTATTTTTGGGCTTTCTATCCTGTTACTCCAAACTATATTTCTGGATTTTTTGCCAGGACCATATTGTTTTGACTACTGTAGCTTTGTAGTATAGCCTAAATGGCTTCACTGGCTAATTCCATCAAACATTCAGAGAAGAGTTAACATCTATTCTACTGAAACTCTTCCCAAAAATTACAGGGGCAGGAACACTCCCAAACTCATTTTGTGAGGCCACCATCACCCTGACACCAAAAATAAAGATACCACAAAAAAGAAAATTACATGCCAATATCACTGATGAACATAAGATGCAAAAATACTAAACAAAATATTACCCAACTAAATCCAACAATATATTTAAAATATCACACACCATGATCACATGGGATCTATCCCAGGGATGCCAGGATTCTTCAATATGTGCAAGTCAATCAGTGTGATACACTACATCAACAAACTGAAGAATAAAAACCACGTGGTCATCCCAATAGATGCCCAAAAAGCTTCTGATGAAATTCAACACCCATTTCTGATAAAAATTCTCCCGAAAGTAGGCATAGAGGAAACTTACCTCAACATAATAAAGGCCCACAGCTAACGCCATTCTCAACAGTGAAAAACTGCAAGCATTTCTGCTAAGATAGGACCAAGACAAGGATGTCCACTTTCATCACTTTGATTCAACATAGTTTTCAGAGTCCTAGCCACGGCAATCAGAGAAGAAATAAAAGGAATCCAAATTCGAACAGAAGAAGTAAAACTATCAGTGTTGGCAAGTGACACGATACCATACCTAGAAAATCCTGAAGATGCTACCAGGAAACTGTTAGAGCTCATCAGATCTTACTCAGACCATCTATTTAAACAGGCTTTCCCTGATACTGATCTGACAGCAGGAAGCTTACTTCCTCACTGTGAAGGGAAGGGAGAAGTCCACATTCCCTATCAGGCCTCCATTCACACACACATGGAGAATTGTGTTAGAGGAGTGTCCATTTTCACTTGTTTAGCCCCTTCACTTGATTATATCACATCTTTATTTTCCAGACTTTTTTGCCTCATAGTCCTTGAGTGCTACTTTAATAACAGTGGGAACAGAAAATTCCAAAGGCGAATAGGGCAACAATGAAATACCATTTAAACCAGGAATAAAATTAAAACACCCTTCCTCAGTTAAAGCTTATTGCCATTCATACAGAGTCACAACAACAGGTTTTGCTTATTAGTTCAAAAGCTGAAGCTCCTGCTTTTCTCTACAAAGAAACACACATAAAAGGATTCATTCCTACACACAAAGATATGTGTATGCACGTGTGTGTGTACACACATACAAACTTCTGATAAAATATGTGTTCACAGCAGAATACTTTGGGGGTAAAAATGCTAAGTGTAAAATATAACTCTACACAATACCATCTAGCGATAAACTACCACCACATTATCTTTGGAATAGTCCACTCGAGTTTCTTCCTATGCACTTATTTTGTTTCTTCTTTTTGTAAAATGGCCTTATATGATAAATACCATTTTGAACCTCTCTTTAGTCACTTAACATAATAATGTGTTTTCCCATTTGGTTAAATGGCCCTTAAAAACATGAGTCTTTAATGGCTATAATAATATTCTACCTTATGAAAGTGCCATCATTTATTTAAACATTCTTCTATTTGAGGATAGTTGCTACATTGTTGCAGTTTTTAATAATACTGCAATGGATATCCTGGAACATAAATCTTTGATTTCTTCCTTTTCTTAGGGCAGACTGCTAGAATTTGGATTACTGGACTGCAGCTACTAGGAGCACGCAGGCTTCTCCTAGAGTAAGAAACACTGCTGCAGGTCAGGGCCAAGTTAATTCTTGGCCATAGCACTGAAGAGGCTGCAAATTCTGCATCCTGCTAGCAACACACGGGTTGGGGGTCTCTTGAGAGTATTTATTTCCCATGCGCTACTGTGGCCAGGCAAGCCTGAGGCTCCTCCGGCTTACACCAAGTTCTATTTGCCTTCTCTGCTCCTTAGAAAGGCTGCTGGGAACCAGGCAAACTCAGACATGTGTGTGCTTCCTCTGGTGTGTACTCTGCCTCTGTTCACCACTGATGAGAGTTTAAGTGTGAGTGGGCACACAGGTGCAAGATAATTTTTGCAGGAAGCTTTACTTGCTAATTGATTTCAGGACAAATAAAAGAGGTCCCATGCTGTAAGGAAATGGTATCTTGAAAACAAGATCAGGCTCAGTGGAAACGAATCTGACCAGTATCCATAAGAACGCAGGTTCAATCCCCGGCCTCACTGAGTGGGTTAAGGATCCAGAATTGCGGTGAGCTGTGGTGTAGGTCGCAGGCTTGGATCCTACATTGCTATGGCTGTGGCACAGGCCTGCAGCTAGAGATCTGAATCGACCCCTAGCCTGGGAACCTCCATATACTGCAGGTGCAGTCCTAAAAAGACACACACACACACACACACACACACACACACAACCCAAAAAAACAAAACCCAAGATCAGGAACATGATATCCATATGTACGTATCTGTCTATCTATTGCCCAAATGTAGGCAATCACACAGTATCATCATGCTGTGTGATTATGTTGTACCTTTGATGATGCTTTATCTCAATAAAGGAACTTTAAGCTATTCTCTTTTCCTTAAGAGGTCTTTAAGTTATTTAATTGTAAAAAGGTACAATACCTTCTAATATTATATTCTTTGAAATAAGAATGTTTTCCATTGCCTTCAAAAAAAAGAGGAGTATCTTTACACAAAAGAAGAACGCCCTGTCAATTTACTCTGAAACACCCAAATTTCCATCAGTTGTTTGATCTTCTTAGAGCAGCCTTAGCAGGGAAGAATTTACATTTTATTTATTCATGCTCTTTGTTCATTTTTCTATTGAGGTGTTCGCATTTCTTTTTCTTATGAATTTGAGAAATACCTTTAAGGACTGCGATTATCTGTCATAGTTGTGGCAAATATTTTCCCCAGTTTCAGCGCCATTTGCTTCTGCAAAGGGTGCATTTTTCACCATTCAGAAACGCTGAAATTTAGCACATGAAAATATGCCTTTTTTTTTTAGCATTTTTCCTTTTGTATAGTTAGTACACCTTCCCAAATCCAAAATCATATATAGAGAGTGCTCGAGCTCTATTTTCTTCTAGTTTTCTTATGAATTTACTATTTTATGATTTTAGTTTTATTATGGTATTATTATTATTGTTGAGAATCATTTGATTCTTCATTGATTCTGATACCATGTTTACTATATACTGAACTATTTCATATACCGGGTCTCTTCAAGCCCTTCTTGTTGCACCACTGTGTTACCTGATAATTCCTACACTGCTTTCTGGGGCTATATTAAATATCTTACAAAGCTAAGTATTCGTTCCTCCACTGCCATTTACCATTTCTTTTCCTCAAAGAAAAAAATTTTTTTGGTCTTTTTGTGTGTGTGTGGTCTTTTGTCCTTTAAGGGCCACACCTGCAGCATGTGGAGGTCCCCAGGCTAGGGGTCTAATCAGAGCTGTAGCTGCCAGCCTATGCCACAGCCACAGCCACGCCAGATCCGAGCCTCATTTGCAACCTACACCACAGCTCACGGCAACACCGGATCCTTAACCCACTGAGCGAGGCCAGGGATCAAACCTGCAACCTCCTGGTTCCTAGTCGGATTCATTTCTGCTGGGCCATGACGAAAGGAACTTCCCCTTTCCTCAAAATTTTAACTAACTCATCCATTTCCTCTAAATGAACTTCACAGACAAGATTCCAAGTTTCCAAATAAAAAATTCTCTTAGATTTTAAACCTAAGATTTAAATTGTGTGATTATTAAAGACGTTTATACCGGTAAACATGTAAAAAAGCATTTAATTTCACTGCTAATCAGAGCACTGCAAGTTATCTGCCATCTGAGAAGTAGATAAAAATGTTGAAGTTTGATAATGTTTGCGGTTGGTATAAATGTGGGAGAAATTAGCGTTTTCACTGACCATTGATGATAAAAGAGACTGGCAGTTATTTGAGGAAGTTTGTCATATCTATGAAAATGTAAAATGTATGTACCATTTGATCCAACAATCCCCCTTTGAGGACTCTGTCCCAAAGACAGGCTTCCACACGTACATTAAGATATAAGGCAGGAGTTCCCGTCGTGGCGCAGTGGTTAACGAATCCGACTAGGAACCATGAGGTTGCAGGTTCGGTCCCTGCCCTTGCTCAGTGGGTTAACGAGCCGGTGTTGCCGTGAGCTGTGGTGTAGGTTGCAGACACGGCTCGGATCCCGAGTTGCTGTGGCTCTGGCGTAGGCCGGTGGTTACAGCTCCGATTCGACCCCTAGCCTGGGAACTTCCATATGCCGTGGGAGCGGCCCAAGGAAATAGCAAAAAGACAAAAAAAAAAAACAAAAAAAAAGATATAAGGCAGATCACTCTACCCCTGTTTGTAATAACCCATACTGGGAACCACATAAAGCCCACCTTGGAGTACCCAGTGTGGCTCGGCAGAAAGGAATCTGACTTGCATCCATGAGGATGCAGGTTCGATCCCCGGCCTCACTCAGTGGATTAAGGATCCAGCATTCCCATGCGCTGTGGTGTAGGTCGCAGATGCGGCTCAGATCTGGCATTGCTGTGGCTGTGGCGCAGGCCAGCAGCTATAGTTCCAATTCCACCTGTAGCCTGGGAACCTCCATATGCCACAAGAGCGGCCCTAAAAAGACAAAAAATAAACAAAGCCCACCTTATGGGAATGGCAAACTACAGAGTGTCCACACAATGGAATATTGTACAACTATGACATACAATGAAGCAGATCTATGTGGACTAGCGTGGAACAAAACCCCTAAGATACAATAGTTCCCCTTTATCTGCAGTCCTGATTTCTGAGATTTCAGTTAACCATGGTCAATACAGTCCAAAAATATTCAATGGAAAATTCCAGAAATAAACAACTCACAAGTGTTTGTTTTTTCATCTCTTTAGGGCCATACTCGCAGCACAACTCCTAAGTTGTTAAACTGCATGCCATTCTAGGTAGTGTGATGAAAGCTCACGCCATCCTGCTCCATTCCACCCAGGATGTGAATCATCTCTTGTCCAGCGCACCCCGCCCGTGAGTCACTTAGCGGCTGTCTCAGTTATCAGATCCACTGCCTCAGTATCACAGTGCTTGTGCTCAAATCACCCTTATTTGACTTAATAATGGCCCTGAGGTGCAAGAGTAATGATGCTGAGAATTCAGATGTGCCGAGGAGAAGCCGTAAAGTGCTTCCTTTAACTGAAGAGGTGAAAGTTCTCGACTAATGAGGAAAGAAAAAAATATCATACGCTGAGATGGCCAAGATCTACAGTTCGAATGGATCTTCTGTGAAACTGTGAAGAAGGAAAAAGAAATTCATACGAGTTTTGCTGTTGCACGTCAAACTGCCAAAGTTACAGCCACAGTGCATGAGAAGCACTCAATTAGGATGAAAAAGGCATTAAATTTATACAATGCGATATTTTGAGAGACACACACATTCATATAATTTTATTACAGTCTATTGCTCTAATTGTTCTATTTTATTATTAATTATAACTTTTAGTCTTGTATGGTTTTTTTTTTTTTTTTTTTAGGGCCGCACCTGCAGCATATGGAAATTCCCAGGCTCAGCGTCAGATCAGAGTTGCAGCTGCAGGCCTACACCACAGCCACAGCTATGCGGGATCTGAGCTGCATTCCTACTCTGTACCTCCCTGCAATGCCAGGTCCTTAACCCATGAGTGAGGCCAGGGATCAAGCCTGCATCCTCATAGACACTATGTCGGGTTTTTAACCTGCTGAGCCACAACGGGAATTCCTCTTACTGATTTTAATTCATAAAATAAACTTTATCATGGGCACGCACATTTGGAAGAAACAGTTTCTATAGGGTTCGGTCCTATCAGAGGTTTTAGACATTCAACAGGAGTCTTGGAATATTTCCTTTGCAGCTAAAGAGGACTACCATAGATTGTTAAGTAAAAATATAAGTTTCAGAACAATATGACCAATATAATGCTACTTAAAAAATCTGTCGTGGACTTCCTGTTGTGGCTCAGTGGTTAACAAATCCAACTAGGAATCATGAGATTGCAGGTTCAATCCCTGGCCTCGCTCAGTTGGTTAAAGATCCGGCGTTGCCGTGAGCTATGGTGTAGGTTGCAGATGCAGCTCAGATCTGGCGTGGCTGTGGCTGTGGCGTAGGCTGGCAGCTGTAGCTCTGATTGGACCCCTAGCCTGGGAACCTCCATATGCCATAGTTGCAGCAACAAGACAAAAAAATAAAAATAAATTTTTTAAATTACAAAAAAATTAAAAAAATTAAAAATCTGTCTTCATGTGTAAGTAGCATGGGTGTGTATAAAAAATATTTAGGAGACCAGACACTAAATAGGGTAATTATATTTACTTCTGGGGGTAAGTGAAATTAGAGAGTAAAAAGAAAGACTGCAACTATTAATCTAAATACTTGGACATTAATACTGTGTTCATATACAACTTACGTGTTCTAAACTAAAAAAGTTAAACCAACTATAATGGAGGAAATGAGTATCATTAAAAAAAAACAAAAATTTAAATATTAAAACGAACATCTCGTCACTATTAACATTCTTTTTTCTTGGACTACTATGTGGGGTGCCTTTGCGTTCATTCACTCTTGAACTTGGAGAAAGTTATTCATACTTGGAGCTGTTCATGCCCATGATAAAGTTTATTTTATGAATTAAGATAACAGATAACACGTGCGGCTCTTGGCTGGCAATGCCCCTTGGGTGATAGTTTCCGAATCCCCTTCTGGGTTCCTACCTTGGTGCTAGTTTGTCTGGATACTTGAGAGGTTTATTTTTTATTTTATTTTTTATTTTTTCCTTTTCTTTTTAAGGGCCAAACCTGTGGCATATGGGAAGTTCCCAGGCTAGGGGCTGAATGCAGCTACAGCTGCTGGCCTATGCCACAGCCACAGCCACACCAGATCCGAGCCAGGTCTGTGACCTGTGCCAGAGCGCACGGCAACGCTGAATCCTAAACCCACTGAGCGAGGCCAGGAATCGAACCTGCGTCCTCGTGAATAACTAGTCAGGTTTGTTACCCCTGAGCCACAACAGGAACTCTATTTTGGGGTTTAGCTAGCACTCATCCTGGACTATCCAAAGTGACTGGGGTGAGATTACTTTTTTCGTGTCCTTGCGTATTTCTCTACCCCCAGGCCCCATCGAACAAAGAGTAAGGGGAAAGCCACCATCCATGCACTCAACGACCTTTTTCTGCCTCCACTTACATAGTATGATGGTGTGTCACATGGGGAGGGGACTTTACCACCTGAGATGGATTTCATCCCCCACCTGGACCCGCAGCACCACCCACTACATAAGGCCAGTAAACTTCTGGGAATTGTTGTCTTTGAAGATATATAAAAACCTGGTGTTGTGAGTTCCCGTCGTGGCGCTGTGGTTAATGAATCCGACTAGGAACCATGAGGATGCAGATTCAATCCCTGGCCTCGCTCAGTGGGTTAAGGATCTGGTGTTGCTGTGAGCCGTGGTGTAGGTCGCAGACATGGCTCGGATCCCTCGTTGCTGTGGCTCTCGTGTAGGCCGGTGGCTACAGCTCCGATTGAACCCCTAGCCTGGGAACCTCCATATGCCGCAAGAGCAGCCCAAGAAAAATCAAAAAGACAAAAAACAAAAACAAAAACAAAAAACAAAAAAAACCAACCTGGTGTACTGGAGAAGCTCTGCCACAATATTCTGATCATGTCAAAACACATGACCTGCTGGAGTCACCTGCTCAGGCTTCCCAACTGATATAAAAATCCAATGCTGGCCAACAACTTTTCTTCTCAACGCAGCTCCATCAGCCTCACAATAGCAGAAATTCCTCCAGGAGTCCTGCCAAAGGCTATCGGCCTTCTTTTCCAGTGGTATCATGTCTTTATCTTTTCCTGGGCCACCACGGATATTTAAGTGGGAAGTTGGGAGGCGCTGGGTGTGGCAGGGCCTATGCACCAGAAGACCCTGTAACGTGTTCTTCTGAAAATAAAAGGTCCAAAGGACAAGGGAAAGGGCCCATGGCCTAAAAAAGCCTTACACACAGAAGGTGTATGTAGGGAGTTCCCGTCATGGCACAGTGGTTGACGAATCCGACTAGGAACCATGAGGTTGTGGGTTCGGTCCCTGGCCTTGCTCAATGGGTTAAGGATCTGGCGTTGCCATGAGCTGTGGTGTAGGTCGCAGACGCGGCTCGGATCTGATGTTGATGTTGCTGTGGCTGTGATGTGGGCTGGCGACTATAGCTCCAATTGGACCCCTAGCCTGGGAACCTCCATATGCTGCAAGAGCAGCCCAAGAAATGGCAAAAAGACCAAAAAAAAAAAAAAAAGTGTACATGGACACACACAACTGTTGGAACTTTTCTGCACCGCGGTGTGGCATATCTGCCACTAACAATCAAGCACGGTGGCTCTCCAGGGCGCTTCGTCTCCCAAGGACCAAATACCCATGACGGCGTGTGTGTGCAGAGAACAGGGAGTGTTTCTATGACAGCTGCTCTGAGGATCGGGACCCAGGGGAGAGGAAGGAATGAAAAGCAGCGTTACAATACACAGAGACCCGAAATCCGGGTGGGAACAAAGATCGACAGTGGGGGACAAACAAGGGATTAATACCTGCGAAGTGATGAAAGAGCAGAGCGTTCCAGAAGGAAAAAACTCTGTAAATTATCAGGAGGAAACGGCAGCTCAGCTGCCAAAGACCTTCAGACCACATTTTTTTTCCCTCAAACTTAAAACAGGGAATTTTGCCTGAAATAAGAGGTAAGCAGGAAAGCCAGGCAGTTTATCACTGAGATCATTGCCCCTGATAAGCATTTCTTTGTTTGAACAAAAGCCAGCTCTTAAAAACAAAGTCGAGATTGAATTAACAACTAGGCTGCAGGAAAAAAAAAAAAAAAAACAAAAAAAAAAAACCACTTAGGAAAGAATATGATATAAAGAATGAGTATGTGGTATCTTTTGGTCTTTTGACAGAGATAAATGTGCGAAAAGCACATCTTCTGCTCTTTAAGTGTGGACGTATATGTTCAATCCATATATATCTTTGTTGATTTCCCTATGGGAGAGGTGAGAAAATGTTTTACATTTTCCAATCTCAGTGACATGTGATGTTTATCAGGACTTTGTTGGGTCTTGTCAGCTACTCAGAGTGCAAGACCGCAGAGGAGGGGCCAGAACTTGCACAGGACTCGCTGCGGGTGCAGGTGTCTGTGTGCCAAGTGGACAAAGCATCGAGCTCACTCTGACCTCCAAGCGTTGCAAATGAAAACTGCGGCGTCCCAGGACCCTGGGACATATGCAGAAGGAAGACCGGCAGTCCTGGACGCCCTCCTGTGATGGTTCTCAGACATTTATCTATGAAGGGGTAAGGAGCAGGGCACTGGCCTTGGGTTGAGCTGACTTTTGGAGTAGTCCAGCCCTAGCGGAGCCGCTGGTACAACCAGGGATGTTAGATGAGCCTCATTCCTACAATGGAGACCAAATGACTGAAGAAGAACAGGATTCTGACCTGGACCACATTCAAGCTGCCTGGGGTTTGAGAAGTCAGGGCACGTGAGGTTTACTCTTACGAAGAGCCATCGAGAAGGGTGAACGTGGAATGGACTGATGGCCACAGTCAGGAGCCCTGGGCACCACAGTCAGGAGCCCTGGGCACCACGGTCAAGGTCACGGGAGCCATACCGACACAGCAAACGCTACAAAAGGATCACCTACTAGCGGAAACAGCAAAACATTACATCCAATTTCAAATGACAGGGCCTCGTCTAAGGTGAAATTTTGCACTTGAAGTCTGTGGTCAGCTTAGCAATCGTCTCATGGAATCTTGGGAAGTTGAGTCTGGAAAAGCAGGCAGACCATCGGCTCAGGGTGCCAGGCTCCAGTGTAACTTGCTGCGTAGCTTTGAGCATCGTCACCTAAATGTCTGGGGCCAGAGGTTTCCCATCCCAGGGGTCTCTGTGGCCACCTCTGGAAGCTCTTGGAGCTAGAGAGTTTTTATTACGAGGCTCTTATTATAAATACGGTCTCAGTAAAAACGATCCTATATTGTGGCATTCCTACTTCTCTAACAATTCGAATTTGGGCGGGGGAGCAGTGGGGGGCAGGGGGAGCCGTACCTGGGGCATATGGAAGTTCCCAGGCTAGGGGTTAAAATCGGAGCTACAGCTTCCAGCCTTCACCACAGCCACAGCAATGCCAGATCTGAGCTGCATCAGCAACCTACACCACAGCTCACGGCAACGCCGGATTCTTAACCCACTGAGCAAGGCCAGGGATCGAACCTACATCCCCATGGATACTAGCGGGATTCGTTTCCACTGAGCCACGATGGGAACTCCCTCTAACAAATCTAAAGGGGATAATCACATCCAAAATGGACATTCAGAACAGTCTGGCTTCTTTCCCCCAAATCCTTTGCAAAGCAGAGCTGGGAACACGCCAACCCACACCCTGTCAGATCGACAGGGAAAGGCGTCATGTTCATCCCAGCTGTTTGCAGGAGCCCTCACCCTTCTGTGCCCAGCTCAGCGTCCCCTGGGGTGAGGGCTGGGACGCAGGACTGGCTCTGTGCCCCAGCTGGGGGGCCATCGCCCTGGCTCCTCTCTGCGGGGGGACCGGGCAGTGTCAGGTTTCATGGGGAGGCAGGAAAGAGAGCAGCTGGTCTAAGATGCACAGAGGAAGTGGGGGTAGGGGTGCGGCTGGGTCTAAGGGGTTCGGATGCACCCAGCCCAATCCAATCAGGAAGACTTCCCTGCAAGGCCCGGAGTTGCCAGGACGTGTTGCCCCTGTAAGCAGCTTTTGGCAGGAAAGGGCTCCTTGCAGGAGGCCCCTCTGTCTTGTCACTGACCTTAAAGCAGGCACCCCCTGGCTCATCTGCAGCCCTGGCACACCTTGCCCACCTCTGGAACACGCAATGCCTCACCCAACCTGTTGGTTCTTATCATAGAGCGACGAAGTAGACATGAAGAAAAAGTCATTAACAGATGATTAGACTTCTTCCCTAGTCCCCCCCACCCACCCACCCCCCCTTCAGTAACCTCGTGAACAAACTGTGTGAACAAGACAGGCTCTTAAGGAAAGAGCACAAGAAGTCAAGGCGCCTGCGCATAAGCCTGCACACGGTGGGGGGGATGGTGATCACCATGATTCACTGAGATGGGCTCCCTGTTCCTCTTTAGTTTTCATGGTAGATGGAGTTCCCGTCGTGGCGCAGTGGTTAATGAATCCGACTAGGAACCGTGAGGTTGCGGGTTCGATCCCTGGCCTCACTCAGTGGGTTAAGGATCCGGCATTTCTGTGAGCTGTGGTGTAGGTCGCAGATGTGGCTCCGATCTGGTGTGGCTGTGGCTGTGGTATAGGCTGGCACCAACAGCTCCGATTTGACCCCTAGCCTGGAAACCTCCATATGTTGCAGGTGAGGCCCTAGGCAAAAAAAAAAAAAAAAAAAAAAAAAGTAAAAAAATGAAAGCTTTCATGGTGGAGCAGAATCTCTGCACGTGGTTTTAGGGCACATGGAGTCCCCCAACCCCCGAGAGTGCCGGCACCCTCATGACAGGCAATCTCCTGATGTAGCCTCTCTTCCCAGTACTGATTTCTGAGAGGCGAACAGCCAGGCTTGAGGCAGTAACACCCCTGCTTCTCTAGGGCAGGCCACCCTCAGATCAGTCTCTCTCCAAATACAACCTAAGCGCTGACATCCAGAGCCTCCCCCAGGCCCACAGGGGCCTGGACAGCTACACAGGGACCTCCCAGGCTGACCCAGCCAGCACTTCGGTGTGGTCTTGGCATCAGACGACAGGCAAGACCGGAAGGAAAGGGGCCGGAGGGGACAGAACTAGTACATGGTCTCATTATGTGGAGAAGAGCCTAAGCTTTCTAATGGTGCTGCTCAGAGGCCCTCTGATGTACAGCCCAGGGGACTGAGCACATGGCACCTCATCTTTCATTGGAATCTCAATCCTGGCCTGATCCTCATACCTTAAAGGTATTCAGAACCAACTTGCCAAGAGCTCAAAATATTGCACACCGGTCTTTGTTTTTACTACTCTGCTAAATCTTTACAAAAAGCCTTCTTCTTTTGCGAGAGATGAACAAAGCAGGGTTAATCTCTTCTGTCTTTTTCAAGCACTGAAGCCCCATCAAAAGAGGACAGCCAGCCCACCACAGGTGGGAGAGAGAGTTAAGGAGGATTCTTGGAAAAAACTGATCCTGACAGGTGAAAAGGGATCACTGGCACAGGCCTTGGCCCCGTGAAGTCCCACAGCCCAGGGACATGCAGCCGAGGCCAGGCCTACCCAGCTCTGGGAGTTCTCAGATATGCACAGAGCAGGAGGGCGTTCAGAGCCTGTACAGGTCAGGTCTCTCTGATCTCAGTGGGCTGTTGCCACATCTGAATTCAGAATGGCATTCACAAATGCCAGTGTCTCTGCTTTATCTATAGAGATTTTCAAAACACTGACCTCCTGTCTCTCCTCACTCTTAGTTTTTTTTTTTTTTTTTTTTCTTTTTCTGTTTTGGGCAGCACTCCTGGCATATGGCAGTTCCCAGGCTAGGGGTCCAAGCAGAGCTGCAGCTGAGGCCTACGCCACAGCCACAGCCACATGGGATCCAAGTGGCATCTGCGACCTACACCACAGCTCGGGGGCAATGCTAGAATGTTAACTCATTAAGAGAGGCCAGGGATGGAACCCACATCCTCACAGACACAATGTTGGGTTATTAACCCGCTGAGCCACAATGGGAACTCCTGCTGCTGTTCTGTAGATAGGTTCGTATGTGCCACGTGTGCCATATTTTATTACATTATTACTTTTTGTTTTTTTGTCTTTTGAGGGCCGCACCCACGGCATATGGAGGTTCCCAGGCCAGGGGTCACACCACAGCCACAGCCACACGGGATCCAAGCCACGTCTGCGACCTACACCACAGCTCACAGCAACCCCAGATCCTTAACCCATTGAGCAGGGCCAGGGATCGAACCCATATCCTCAGGAATACTAGTTGGGTTGGTTAACCCATGAGCCACAACAGGAACTCCCTCATGTGGGCCGTATTTCAGACTCCACCTATGAGTGCTATCACATGAGTACCTGCTTTGAGAGTAGCATCTGCTGAGCCACGACGGGAACTCCTCTTCCTCACTCGTAAGCACAGCCTCCCCCAACATGGACAGGACAGGACAGAGTCCCTCGGCACCCTCCACAAATGAGTCTGAACACGGCAGGCACCTTTCGCCTCTGTCCTACCAAGATTTCACAAGGGTGAGATCAGGGCTTCAGCTGAAACCCATCATTATCAACCTCTGCTCATCTGGCAAAGGGAAGAGCAGCAATCCCCGCTCTCTCCTGAGCATCATCAGAGGCAGCCAAAGAAAGAGCAGGAAAGAGGGTCAGAGAGCAACTCTTTCACCGAGGAAAGCACGCACCCCTCTGTGCAACGCACAAAACCCGAGCCTGCTTTATTCCGCTCACCCCCTAACGACCGTGTACGGACAAGGAGATTTTCATCACCGCGGTCTCGTTCGACAAAAGAGAAGCACATTTCCTCGTCTTTCTGGGCGGCCAGGAAATAATGGTACATCTTGTAAATAGAGGTTGGCTACTTCGGAGGGGGGTGGGGGTGGGCATTAACTTCCAGCCTATCACATAGTTTCAAGTTATTTCCCATGAGGTTTCCTACCCGGGCTCAGCACTGGAAGCCATCATTTCCATATTTATTGGAAATTGCCTCTCAGCCAAAGTGGTGCACAGTGTCCTCACAGTGAGCCCTCTTTCAGGGAAACAGAATTAACTCACCCTATCATCATAAGTGTCCAGGGTCTTTTGCGGAAAACTGTAATACAGGACCTCCTAATTCCGAGAAAGTTTCCTTAAATGCACTGCACTTTAGCCAAGACTGTAATTTATAAAGAACTGATTTCCAACCTAAGAAACTTCTTTGCCAACTAAAGCAAAGAGTTTAAATCTGTACTGTGCCTAAGACGTGATGACAGAAACAAGGGCTATTTTTTTTTTTTTTTTGAATCATACATCTCCCAGCAGGGTCTTTATTGAGCGTTACATATTTTCTTTATTATTATATAAAAATATAGTTTTATATGTTTTACATCTGTGAAAACTCTGTGTGCTTATGTATGCGTTTCTATGTGTGGGTGTGAGTGTGGGTATGTGTGTAAACAGATTGGGATAAATTTAGACTGTGAGGAATCAATAGATTAAGGATGCTGTGTATTTCACATATAATATATCTGAATATTGGGTTTTAGAACCACTGCTGATGGCATTCTATTGTTTTATTAAAGTGACATTATACACATTATCGTAATCTATTCATTGAGGCTTCCAGCTCAGAATGCAACCGTCCATAAATCTGGAGTTTTAGTTTTAGTTTTCTTTTGTGTTAGAAGTATTAACTTTAGGACCTATAAGCAGCATGGAATTGGCATGAACACACATTAACACATTCACACACATACACACACACACACACAAAGTGAAACATACAAACTCTAACATTAAGAGGAAAGAACCTGTGAAATTAAGTAAAACTGGTTCATTTTAATTAGCCAGAAAAAAACTGGCTATTGTATAAAAATGTTAAGAACCCATTAACATTAACTGGAATAAATAAAAATATAAACAGCATTGATTAGGACATTCTGAGTTAGGAGCAAGCATTTAATTTTTGGAGTTGACAAAAGTACCTTCCCATAATCCATCCGATGATAGAGTCTGACCTGCATGTTTTTTATGTTTTTTTATATTTCTAAAAATGCCCTTTACATCTATAAGCAATTTATTTAGAAATTTTCCAATGCTATTTTTATTAAATAAATGGAAGTCTTTCTCTATTGTTATTCTTAGTATTGTCACATAAAAATATATATTTGGGCAACCTTGTCTATATACATATATATATACACACACACATACATATTTTCTCTAAAAGGAACATCTGTTTTATCTCAGAGTAGCTGAAAACATGTGATATGTTTATGCCCTACTTTAAAATATCATCTAAGGAAAATATTAAATTTTCAGGTTCATCATATCTACTTCCATAGCTCCTCCATTTCAGGATATGCATTTTTTTTGACATGTTAACATTTTTTAAAATGAGATACATCCTAAAATAATTATGCACATTCAATTTGGGTTTATTCTATTTTCTTCTATCACACTGTCCATGCATCTAACAAGCCACAGTGCATTAGACAAGAGAAAATAACATTACTTTCCACACGCCTACTACTTACTAAGCATGTAGGTTCTGCTACATGCTTAATATAACAGTACTGCTCACACAGAAATCCCTAGAAGCAGTTTGATGTCCCCGTGGGTTGACAGGCCTAATGCCCACCATCGATCACCTTCCTGCTTGAAAGAGAGGGAAAGGGTGGCACCAGGAACCACCAAAAAGAAGAGAAAAATGAAATGCATACTTCTCCAATACGCTTTCAGCAAGCAGTGGTCAGGTGCGTCACTTCTGGCCCATGGGAGGAAGGCAGGAAACTGGGAGTTCTAGGAAAGCGTGCATTCAACCGACAAAGAGAAGAGACTTGGCTGGTGGACCCCTTTTCTCCCCTCCTTCCAGTCTTACCCTTTAAGGATGATGGTACCAAGTCTCAGAGAGGTTAAAATATCTGCCCAAACAAGGCAGTTGGTAAGTGGCAGAGCCAGAGGCAAATCAACCTCAGGGCGACAGGCCAATTCCTTGGGAGCCAATTTCTTCAGAGTGCTGAAATGTTCTTGGGATAGCAGGCACCAGTCAGATCAAATTGCATCATGCCATCCTTTATATAACGAGCAAAATATAAAAAGAGCACTCTCAGGTAGGAAAAAGCTCATCTCATTCCCCACCCACTCACCCACCCACGCAGAGGAAGCTGCCCAGAACCACTCACTATCTGGTTGGAGTAGCTGTCAGTCACTGCCCGCTAAAATTCTGAAATCAAATAAGCGTGGCTGGTGCTCTCTGGCTGGAGCAATTGAGAGATTCTATTCTCTAATATATAAAGCTTTCAATATGTGTCCCAGTTGTTGACATAACACGCACGCGCGTACACACACAAAAACTATAGTAAATGAAGAACAATTAAAACAGAAAAAAACGTTCACTAATTTTACCCCCAGAACATGGATCGCGCCTTGGCCCAAGTAAATCAGTGCATCTGTTACTATATTGTGTTTTTATTACTGAAAATCATTTTTCTCGTGTCTCCATTCCATAAACATTGAACAGATACTTAAGGACCATAGATTTGGAGAGAGATCCAACCACGAAAGCCCACACACACGGAATGAGAATTTAACAGGGCCGGAACGCACATCTCAGGTCTTTTTTGCTTCAAATCTAGCTTTCGGGCCTTAGAAATCCTGACTCCAAAAAAACGAACCCAGCAAGCCCACTGCTAGTGAGAAACAAGAACACTAACTCCCGTGCTTGCCCCCCCCCCCCAAAAAAAACCAACTAACTCCAGACCCCAGGGGTCTGTCCAAATTTGTTGAGCACCTGCCCTGAATAGGGTTCTACCCCAGCGGTGACACGCATTAGAACAAAATATGCTCTGCCCTCAAGGCCTTGGGTCCCTGTGACCACTGGGTGATTTAAATCATCTCAACTGCAATCAGAGACATTCTCAGTAATAAAAAAGACATTTGAAGAAGTCTCATGTGCCTCTTAAGAGACCGCAAATTAGAGTGAAGCTTTCCATTTGACAAAAAATCCTAAATAAGATAAAGACAATGATAATGGCCATAATGATAACATTTATTACTGTTCAACATTTACTATGGACTAGGCACCGTGTTATTTATTTTATTCTTTTTGGTCTTTTGCCTTTTTAGGGCCACACCTGGGGCATATGGAGGTTCCCAGGCTACGGGTCCAATCAGAGCTGTAGCCGCCGGCCTATGCCACAGCAGCATGGGATCCAAGCCACGTCTGGCATGGGATCCCAAGTCATGGGATCCAAGCCATGCAACCTACACCACAGCTCACGGCAACGCCGGATCCTTAACCCACTGAGCGAGGCTGGGGATCGAACCCGCAACATCATGGTTCCCAGTCGGATTTGTTTACACTCCACCACTACAGGAACTCCTAGGCACGGTTTTAAATGCTTTCCAACTTATAACACAGGACAAGAGCATTAGTTATTATCATTACCCTAGTTTTTATAGAGAATTACCTAATAATTGTCCAAATTTACATATTCTAATAATGCCTATTATATAATATATAATCGCCATTCAGCCTATTTTAAAAGATCCAGCCATTATTCTATAGTTCTTTGAAAAGGGATAAA
This sequence comes from Sus scrofa, assembly GCF_054392235.1. Taxonomy (NCBI): domain Eukaryota; kingdom Metazoa; phylum Chordata; class Mammalia; order Artiodactyla; family Suidae; genus Sus; species Sus scrofa. The sequence goes on along the minus strand of NC_139393.1, from coordinate 23,869,807 downwards.
ACTCCCGTACACACACACACCATACACACCACACAGAGTTTCATCTGTCTCTGTGGGTCTATTTGCTTTGAATATCCTCAAATTTAATCAATATCAGAAAAGCAAGCATGGAGCTGGAAGCTGAGAGAAATACTACCCATACGGAATTGGCCATTTGTGGTTTAAAAAAAAAAAATCAATCAACCAATAAGGTGAGGATAGGAGGAGTGTAACGATAAAGTTTCCCCATACTTGATGTCTCAATTAATTGTGAATTGAAGGAATTATTGGGGAAAAATGGTATTTTTAGCAAAGCATTTAAATTGATCCTATGGGTGTTACTGCCACGAAGGTCATTTCAACAAAAACGATTTTTAAAGTAACAGAAGCAGAACTGAGGGCAGAAGCACCCAAGAGGTGGCGACAACGGGATCAAACTCTGATGAGTTGCTCCGATGTTCAAGGAGAAGAACGTATAGACCTCATTTCCCCACCATCCCACTGGGACTGGATGTCTTAATTAACTACTCATCCGTGGGACTATCTGAAAACGCTGACCCCACAGCTTTGTGCGGACGACTTGCTGTGGCCTCAACCACTCTGTTTATTCGAATATCCATTTTCATGTCTAATAGAGCCCAGAGTTGGAACTTCCTCTACTTGAACTGATTTTCTCTGGCTTCACTTATGCGACCACTGTGTTTGCACTGGGTGTGAGTATTTGTCTCCATGGTTATACACAGTCTCAGGCAAAGAAAAATGCAAGCAGAAAATGAAGAGACACTCCTTTCACTGTGTCAAAGGGAAACAATTCCAATTAGGTAGGGGGAAAAAAATACCTGTAAAAATTAACTGAAACCATTTTTTATATTTGGATAAAGGAAAACTGTTGACACAAGCAACGTTGATTGAAATGCATGAATCCTGCCTCACCAATGTGCAAGTTCCCCTACTGTATCATAAAGGGTTTTTTTGTTTTGTTTGTTTTAGGGCCGCATCTGTGGCATGTGAAAGCTGCCAGCCACAGCCACAGCAACACTGGATCTGAGCTGCATCTGCGAACTGCGTGGCAGCTTGTGGCAACCCTAGATCCTTCACCCACTAAGAAAGGCCAAGGTGGAACCCACATCCTCGGAGAGACAGTGTTGGGTTCTTAACCCACGGAGCCATAAAGGGAACTCCTGTTATAAGGTTCTTGAGGGCAAGGGTCCGATTCAGAAACCTCACTTCCTACAAGGGTCGATGCCAAAATCAGGGCCACAGTGTCTGCGTTCCCCACTGTGTGTACACCCTGATGGTGAAGGAGCTCAGAAGATCTGCTGAAGGTCATCCCAGGTTCATCCCTATAGACCCAGCTCAGCAACCTGCCATGGGGGGTGCTTATTTACTAGGAGTGAACTAAAGAGAAACAATGGCAGTGTTAGCCAGTTAGCTCCATTAACCAGCAATTTAGATTAGCTTTGATAGTTTCCAAATTGTTCAATTGTTTTTTTTTCCCTCCGGAAATGCTATTTTAAATGTGTACGGATATGGTCATCCTTAGCTGGAAGTAAATATTTAACCCAGTCTCTACGAAGCCCTTAACATTTTATATCCAATCTGAAGGCATATAAAAAATACAGACACGTGTGCGTGCACACACACGCACACAGATGGAATAAAAGCTGGTCTCATCATAGCGGGCTATTTGCTACATAGGAGCAGTGAACAGAAATTTACACATCAGGAGGCGGCGGGTACCTGACCATTTATCTTCCATCAGCCCCTATGCTGAAATAGATGAACTTTCCTCTCCTTCTCGCCCTCTTTAGTCACGGCTGCTTTCATACTCAGAACACAGTAGCTGCTTATTTTTAAAAGTCTAGGACTTTGCTTAATATTCTTCTGCTCATCGTGCTTTCTCATGCCGCTGCAAAGCTTTCAAGTTGTTTGTCAAATCTGAAATCTCTTTCCTACTCTTCATGGCAGAGATTGATTAAATTGATAAAAATAGAATCCCAAACTGTCATAGCTCTCTTAGTCATCTTAATTAATTGTAATTAGTGTTTAAATATGCAGGTCCTGATTTCCCATAAAACTGAGGGCAGCCCAGCCACGGCGAGTTGTCATTATGTCTCAGTACCATCATTGGTCACAGAAAGGCAACGGTCCATTCTTCTCTAACGTCTTTAGGCTTCCAACCCTGGTTAGTCTATGTGTGGCTGGTAAATCGCTGAATTAATTTTATAGGGAGTGACATATTTTGAAATCTGCAAAGCATCTTAGGCTGGGAATTTAAGCCAACCTTCGCTTTTCCCTAGATAGCTCTGTGCACTCCTGCAATAATAAACTGGAGATCTTGACTTTCCCATTAGCATCTCATAATTTATGAGCTTTTGATATCCATGGGATGATTTTTAAAGGATGATTTTAACTCCCCAATGCACCCAGATAACTAGAAAAATAATAGACAATAAATGAGTACTTGAGAGAAGGAATTTAACTAAGAATTTAAAGCTTCACCCAAGCTGAAAGTAATCAACAAGAAACTTGATAATGGTCTAGAACTGACTTCAAAATTCCCTTTACGTTATTAAAGGAAAGTATCCGCCTTGAATAACTTATTTCATTTGGGCTATGCAACTATCCTACGATGCAATATTCATTATCTACAATTTTCATGTGAGGAAATTGAGGCTCCGATATTTTAGGTAAATGGCAGAATTAGGAAGTGGCAGAGCTGGAGTTCAATCCAGATCCAGATGCATTTAATCCAGATCCAGCTACATTTACAGCCCAGTACCAACCCCCAGGCAGAATGTGAGTCCTTGAACTTCCTGACATTTACAGCACTGTGTGGGTCCTTCTATCAAGTATAAACCTAAAAAAATATTCAAAGTTCAATTCTTTATGGGCTATCCAAGGCTCTGGGGTTCAATTTTTCACTGACTACACTCTGAGTAGAAAGGATAAATCCACAATTTTTAATCATGACCGTAAGTAAAGTTATAACAGACTTGGGGAATTAATTTTAAAATCAAATATAAAGAAACTTGGACATGAAATAATAATTTTCCCAATAGAATTTGCCTAAGTTCATCACAGACATCAAAGAACAGTGTGTGTTATTCTAAACAAAAATCTTTAGGTTAGTTTCTATCAGCATCATCCATTGTCAAAGCATTGAATTGTTTTGTTTCTCCTGTAACCAAAGTTGATCAGACAATCAGCCACATGCCCTCAGCATGCTCCAGGTAAACCCCTTTTAATTAAAATATCCTTCAATTACCAAGACATGAGATGTTCTAAACGCCATGGTAATTGAGTATTTAAGCAACAAGTTTGGCTGAATCACCATCCTAAAATACTGAGTAGAGCTCACCTAAGTGAAGAGAATTAGAAATGGATTTTTTCCCCCAAAGAGAATTCAGATTATATCAATTCATGGGTACAATTTAAAGACAAACACCTATTATAGGTCATTATTAGGAATTTAGCTGATTATGCTTTTGTCCAGGACTATCTTTTTCAAGGATGTCTGCAAAGCAAACAGCCCAGAAGGATGAAGATAGTATCACCCTCCAGGAGAGAGCACGGATGGGTTACCAGACCAGGATAATAAAGGCTGGGTACCGTTGCCAGCATCCCTTTCTAATACGGGTGGCTTCCTAAATGCTGCTTTTCCCAGCTGTGCCACAGACCCACTGTGTGTGAAGCTGAGGTCCACTGGTGTTGCCCCCATGGGAGTTAGGGTTCAAGGGAAACACATGCAAGCAGGAAGCTCATGAGGCCAGCCATGCACAGAAGCATACAATCCTTCGTGTCTGACCTGGGAGTTTCACGTCTTTTGCCAACAAGTATGAAACCCTGGCAGGCCATCTTATTAGCTCACAGGCAGGGTAAAAATCTCAGAGCCTTCACAGCTCTTGACAGTTATGTGTGATTGATTAAGTAGGTATTTGCAGAGGCTCACTAACTCCAAGGTAAGTTTTTGCACCTCCCGCTGAAGCCTGGAACTCACAGCTGTCACCCGTGCGCCCACCATTAAGGCAAACCCACTAAAGAATACCACCTTCCTATAAGACCTCGCCACCTGAGAGCGACTAAACTAAGGGGGTGGGGGGGGAGGGGAGGCAAGCCGCAGAGGCTTGTCCACTGTGGGTTATTAGCGCCATCGTGACCACAGATCTGTGTGCTCAAAACAAGATATCCTTCTTAAGCCCTGATTGATTACATGCTCCCCCAGGCTGACCTGTAAAAGCCCCGTCATCAATCAGTCTCATGGGAAGAACATCGCGCTCTTGCTCCAGCTCTCCAGGCCCCCCCCCCCCCGCGCCAGGGTGACACAATCCAGACAGGTGTTTGAGGTCCCGAGGTGCCCCCTCCTTGCTTCCTTTCCCCACCTTGCCAGTCAGGCACGTGGACAGTAATAACCCCCATTCACAGGGCCCAACTCAACCATCATTTGATCCTTCTCCCACCTGGAAGATGCAGACCATCGATACGAGGGCTCTCTTCACAGACGCTCAGCGACTCCAAGGGGCTTCACCCCAGGCCAGTTCTGGGAACTGATGACGTGGACACGTTCACTCAGGGCCCCCGACTCCTTCTTCTGTACCGTTCCACCCGCTGTGCGTCACAAAACCCAGAAGCCCAGCTGAAGGTTCAGCCGGAGCCTCGGTCCGGGGCCCCCCCGCCGGCCCTTCACGGGAGATGCGGCCCAGCTCGCGCGGCTCGCTACGCTCCGGGCACAGGCGGCGTCTCCCACGCCTCCAGGGGCGGAGCCCTGCGCCTGCGCACAGTGCCCATCTGCCCACGTTCCCGACTCAGAAAACCCAAGATCTCAACAACCACTCCCCACCCCCTACACACACACCCCTGCACAAAAACTGAGGCTCTGCCCGCCAGCAACCACTGGGGCCCTCCCATTCACTCTTTTAACTAGCCTTTAAGTGGCCCCTTGAGGGGCGGGGGGGGGGCACACTGGTTGGGGGGAGGGGCGGAGCCTAGAGCCAGAGGACATGGGATTTTGAACCCTGGTTCAAACCTTTATTAGGGATATGATCTTAAGCCACTTATTGAACCTCTCGATGCCTTAGTTTCATGATCTGTATAATGTGGATGATGAGAGTACCTCTCTTCCAGGATTGCTGTAAAGAGTGCAAGAATGAAACGAATGACTCCAAACAGGGGTGTCCTCGATAAATGTGACAGCCACCACTGTCACCACCACTACAGCTGCTCTAAGACCCCAATGGATACACCGATCCCACTTTGGTTAGCACCCCGACTTCTCACCACCAGGCCTGGGCCTGAATTCAGGGGAACCTGTCCAGGCTTCCCATACCCCGGCCCCACAAAACAGCCATCTAGCCTGGCCCATGCTGCCATCAGAAACAGAACTGTCCAAGAAAACGTGACAACCCCAGAAATCAGTTTTACTGAATTAATAAATGTGCTGAGAAAGACTCTGTCTTTCCCAGTATGTATTCTGGAAGAGAAATGAAGCTCCAGCCAGACCATCCTCCGCCTGCTCTGGGAGGAAATCCACATGGTAGGCAGAATAATGACACCTTCCTCCCCAAGGCCACATCCTATTCGGAGAACCTATGACCATGTCACCTGATGTGGCAAAAAGGACTTTACAGATGTGAGTGACAAGGACATTGAGATGGGAGATCTTCCTAGATTATCCAAATCCAATCACACGAGTCCTTAAAAGCAGAGAAACTTCCCCAGCTGTGGTAAAGCAGAGCGATAAACAGTTCCCGTCGTGGCTCAGCAGTAACAAATCTGACTAGGACCCATAACGATGCAGGTTTGATCCCTGGCCTCCTCGCTCACTGGGTTAAGGATCTGGTGTTGCTGCGAGCTGTGGTGTAGGTCACAGATGGGGCTCGGATTCTGCATTGTTGTGGCTGTGGTGTAGGCCGGCAGCTGCAGCTCCAATTCCACCCCTAGCCTGGAAACTTCCATATGCTGCAGGTGCAGCCCTAAAAAGCAAAAAAAAAAAAAAAAAAAAAAAAATTCAGAGAGATGGCCACATGAGAAAGGTTTAATCCATCATGTTGGGAAAGGGGCTACAAACCAGGGGGAGGGTGACCTCTGGAAGCTGAAAAGGATAAGAAAATGGATTTTCCCTCTAGCCTCCAGAGAGGCAGGTAACCCTATGGACCGCTTGATGTTAGCCCGGTGAGACATGTGTGGGACTTCTGGTCCCCAGAACTTTAGGATAATAAATCTGTATTAAGTTGCTAAGTTTGCAGCAACTTGTTACTGCAGCGAGGAAAAATTAAGAGTCCCTCTGGATTCTTCCGCTCAGGAAAGACCATAAGCCAGTGTCTGGGCACTATATTGTGGGATTAAGCAACAGAAAAGCACATTTTTACTCAGTAATTCATTCATTCATTGAGTCACTCAATGAATTTAGGAAGCACCTGCCATAAAGCCCAGCACTTTTCTACGTGCTACAGAAAACAACAGTAAACCAGAGATGCACGTTGGCTTCCATTCCTTGGAACTTATGTTCCAGAGGTGTGAGAGAGTAAACAGACTACTAGAGAAATAAAACAAGAGTTCCAGGGAGTTCCTTTCGTGGCTCAGTGATTAATGAACCTGACTAGGATCCATGAAGATGTGTGTTCAATCCCTGGCCTCCATCAGTGGGTTAGGGATCCAGCATTGCCATGAGCTATGGTGTACATCACAGACGCCGCTCGGATCAGGCGTTGCTGTGGCGCAGGCTGGTGGCTAGAGCTCCAATCCGACCCCTAGGCTGAGAACCTCCATTTGCCACGGGTGTGGCCCTAAAAAGGAAAAAACAAAATGAGTTCCCTGGTGGCCTAGTGGTTGAGGATCTGGTGTTGTCACTGCTATGGCTCAGGTCTCTGCTGTGGTGCCAGGTTGATCCCTGGCCCGGGAACTTCTTTGTGCCATGGGCACAGTCACAAAAATATAAATAATTAATCAAAATAAAATTTAACAAATAGGGGAAAGACGTAGCAGCAGGAGATGGACAGCAGTTTTGAAAAAAAGAAAGAAAACAATGAAGAATATGAAGAATATAAAGAAGAATGATGAGACAGGACACACAGGGGCCAGAGTGGGGGTGGGGTGGGGGGAAACCCCAGACTGTGTGGGCAGAAGGCTCTCTTAAGAAATGACATGTGGGCTGAAATCAAAAAGGCGTCAGCAAGGCAAGGAGTCAGCAAGGCAAAGATGCAAGTCAGCCCGGCACCACTAACCTGTGGTTGACGGAGGCATTCTTAAGGAGACGGTAAGAGATGAAACACCCACTCTGAGAAATTGACCCGACTTCTTGCTCCAGAGGAAAAGTGCTCCGTGTGAATTGCCCCGCTCATTCTCCTGTCCTCACACTTCACCCGCATGACGTTTAAGGCTTTATTTTTTCACATACTTTATAAGCAGAGTAAAGGCGGCATTCCGCCCAGCATCCCTCCATATCATTCTCGGTAAGATCGCTCAGCGCGCTCCTTATCTGAATATGGATGTGCTTAGGTTCCCGGAGCGGCTAGACTGCTCTTGCTGTGATGGATTCCCCCGGGGTTGGCTGCTGCCTGTATCAGTGATACTGGCTCCAGGACCAAATCTGTTGCTCAAGTTCAGATGGAGAGCTAGAACCGATGCAGACCCAGCTGGCTGCCCTGCACGCAGAGAGAGGGGAAAACTATCCAAGTATGTAGGTGGTGAGTGAATGTGTATAATTCTCCCTCCAGTCCTATCATGTGAGAATACTGGGCTCTGCTGCCCCAAATACACACACACACACACACACACACACACACACACACACACACAACAAGCCACTCCAGGGATGTGGTATGTAGCATCTCTTGCTGACATCTGTGGTAAAATACTGAAAACAGCTCCAATTTTTTTTTCTTTGCTCTTTAGGGCTGCACCTGCGGCATATGGAGGTTCCCAGGCTAGGGGTAGAATCGGAGCTTTAGCTGCCAGCCTACACCACAGCCACAGCAACGCAGGATCCAAGCTGCATCTGCCACCTACACCACAGCTCACAGCAATGCCGGATCTTTAACCCACTGAGCGAGGCTAGGGATCAATCCCACAACCTCATGGTTCCTCGTCCGATTCTTTTCTGCTTCACCCCGCCGAGAACGCCCAGCTCCAATTCTGATTAAGAGTGTCGTGACGTCATCCACAATCCAGAGCGGTGCAAACCGCCCTGTATACCTGCTGAGCGTTTGTTCCCTGTGCACCTTCCCAGGCAGGAAGGTGACAAAGCCAAGATATGCAAAACGGTTCCAGTTCTAGAGCTATTCGACCCGTCTCTGTTGTTTCGTATGTTAAGAAACTTACAAGGCTTGATAAGGACTGGGAGGGCTTTTGTGTTGGGGAACTGGGGTGCAGAGGTCACACATCACAGTGATAATTCACTGCCTCTGAGGATGGTGTTCAGATTTTTTTTTTTTAGTCCATGGAACACAGATCGAACCAAAGCCACTGCCATGACAACACTAGATCGTTAACCTGCTGCACCACGAGGGAACTCTGGGACTCAGATTTTAGAGTCAGGATATTTGGGTCTGATTTCCAGCTCCACCATATAATAACTCTGTGACCTTGGTCCTTTCTGCCCTACAGCTTGAGGTGGAAAGAAATGCCCTCTCACCTGTTCCCACGGGGTTTTTACAATTCCAGGATGAGCCATACTTGGTGAACTTTAGACAGAAGTGCAAGCCTAGAGTCCCCGCCTCCTCACTCTTTTTTTTTTTTTTTTTTTTTTGTCTTGTTGCCTTTTTCTAGGGCCTCCTCCACAGCATAGGGAGGTTCCCAGGCTAGGGATCTAATCAGAGCTGTAGCCACCGGCCTACACCACAGCCACAGCAACACGGGATCCAGGCTGGGTCTGCAACCTACCCCACAGCTCATAGCAATGCCAGATCCCCAACCCACTGGGGGAGGCCAGGGATCGAACCCGCAACCTCATGGTCCCTAGGCGGATTCGTTAACCACTGAGCCACAACGGGAACTCCCCGCCTCCTCACTCTTGGTGCTACAAATGTGCTGTGTTTAAGGCCACAGCCCAGTGCCCAGCTCTCGGCGCTCCACGGGGATTCCTCTCCTCAAGTCACTCCCTCTGGGAGGCCCTGATGGTGGTGGGAGTGGGCGTTCGCACCGCCTGAGAGCCTTCTTCCCCTCCTGGCTTCTGCCCTTGCTCTGCTCCACCGACCCTCCGTGCTCCGCCATCCACAGGTCACAGTGGACCCCACAAACGACATTCTCCAGACAAGCAACTTCCTCTAGAACACCAACCTCCAGGCCCAGCCATCAGGGAAACCACTTCCATGCTCCGGCCTTGCCCTTTCAAAAGCGGGCCACCAGGAAGGGGTCAACCCATCAGGCATTATGACCCGTTCTTGGCAGGGATTGGCAGACTTCATCGGTCAAGAGCCAGATAATAAACATTTTTGGCTTCAAAGGCTTAAGTATATTGTATCTCTGTAACACATTCTTCTTTGCTTTTTTTTTTTTTTTTTAACAATGCTTTAAAAACATATAAACAGGAGTTCTGGTTGTGGCTCAGCGGTAATGAACCCGACTAGGATCTCTCAGGACTCGGGTTCAATCCCTGGCCTCCCTCAGTGGGTTGGGGATCTGGCATTGCTGTGAGCTGTAGTGTAGGTCCCAGGTGAGGCTGGGATCTGGTGTTGCTGTGGCTGTGGTGTAGGCCAGCAGCTGCAGCTCCCATTCGACCCCTGGCCTGGGAACTTCCATATGCCGTGGGTGTGGCCCTCAACACACACACACAAACATATAAACAGTTCTCAGCCTTTCATCCTTATAAAACCAGGCACAGGCTGGAGTTATCCCGAGGCCTAGAGTTTGCCGAGCCGTGCCTTATGCTGCAGCCTCGTTCAGGCCACGGCCCACTTGTTTCTGTGTGTGTCAGGAGGTGTCTGCTGTTGCCACGGGGAGGTGGGGGGAAGCCAGTTAAGTCAAGAGAGGTACCTGGAACTTCCGTCCCCTTGGACGCCCAGGCTGGCGCTCACTCTGGTCTCACTGGCAGGTTCCTCCCACGTGGCTCTCTCTCCATCCAGCCTCCTTAGGGGACTCCTAAGCCGTGGGGGAGCTCAGTACGCATCTGAACTCCAGAACTGAGCCAGGGTCAGGTTCTCACTTTCAGGGCTCCTGAGCACGCTGTAAATCAAGCATGAGGCTTCCATGCCTCCGAACATTCTATGACAGTTAGGAGGCTACTCTACCCCCAGCAAGCAGATGGAGCCAGGGGGCTGGAGTTACCCATGGTACAAGCTGGCCCAGTGAACAGGCATCTCTGAGCCACCCAGAATACTGTACACATTTATGAGCTGCTATGCATACTCTCCAAAAATGAAGCAGGGGGGTAAGGGCAGCTCCAGCTGTGGCTCAGCTGGTTAAGAACCCCACTACGCTCCATGCACCTGACTAGTATCCATGAGGACGCGGGTTCCATCCCTGGCCTCGCTCCGTGGGTTAGGGATCTGGCGTTGCCGCAGATGTGGCTCGGATCCTGCAGTGCTCTGGCTGGGGTGTAGGCGGGCAGCTGCGGCTCTGATTTGACCCCTAGCCGGGGAACTTCCATATGCTGCAGGTGTGGCCCTAAAATTTAAAAAAGAAGAAGGGTAGGAGGGAGGGGGAGGAGGAAGAGAGGAGGAAAGAAGAGGAAAAAAGAGGGGATGCGGAGGGAGAGGACAGAAAGGGAAGAAAAGCCGCTGCAGAGTATTTCGCTTGGCTGTCATGAGCACACAGCTGATTCCACCTGGTCCTTACATCGAGTTTATCAAACACATGAAACATAATTCAAAAGCAAAAGTAAGATTCCCCCCTTCATGGTTTTTATTTTTATTTTTTTGTCTTTTTGCCTTTTCTAGGGCCGCACTCTTGGCATATGGAGGTTCCCAGGCTAGGAGTTGAATCAGAGCTGTAGCTGCCTGCCTACACCAGAGACACAGCAACGCCAGATCTGAGCCACGTCCGTGACCTACACCACAGCTCACAGCAACGCCGGATCCTTAACCCACTGAGCAAGGCCAGGGTTTGAACCCGCAACCTCATGGTTCCTAGTCGGATTCGTTTCCACTGCGCCACGACGGGAACTCCCCAGTCATGGTTTTTAAAGGAGAGCAAGGAGATTTGGTCTTCCTTGGGATGTTTGTCCCTCTCCATAGGAAACTTGGCTTTGAGTCTTCTGGGTTTTCGCCTCTATGCCGTAAGTCAAGGCCTCCCCAAGTACACAGCATGACCAGTTGCACATTAGTCAATGACCGGCCCTGGGCCTGCAAAAGAGCTGGAACACGGTGCCCCTTCAGCGGCAACCCCTCAGTTTGGTGGGCAGAGGGTGTCTTTGCTGGGGGCCAAGTGGGGAGGGGAAGTCACCTCTTCCCCTGGCAGATCCGGCTGTGTCCAAGGACACCAAGCTGGGGAGTAGGGCCAAGATGGATTCGGATGCCCCACCAGGCTGCACAGCAACCCACAGAGGCCCTAACTCGGGCTGTGAGTCAGTGGCCACGGGCCAGATGAATTTAGTTGATTTGGTGCAGCTGCTAGAACGATGCGGAGCCAGGACGGGAGCGGGTGAGGATATTTACAGCGCTGATGCTGGGGGAGTGGCTGCCATCACCGTGTCAGCTGGAGAGCCCTTGCTCAGTATCACTTAGAGAGGGCTGATTTTTGAGAGGATCAGAGACAACTCAGAGCGGGCAGAGGCTTCCGCAGTGTTGGCAGGTGGAGGAGGAGGGTGACTAACAGCTATGAAAAGGAGAAGAAAGAAGAGTAAAAGAAAATTATCCCAGGAGTTCTCTTGTGGTGCAGCAGGTTAAGGATTCCACATTGTCCCTGCCATGGCTTGGGTTGCTGGCGTGGCGAGGGTTCTATCCCTGGCCCGAGAACTTTCACTTGCCACAGATGCGGCCAGAAAAAAAAAAAAAAAAAAAAAGATATAGATATAGGAGTTCCCGTCATGGCTCAGCAGAAATGAATCTGACTAGCATTCATGATGACACGGGTTCGATTCCTGGCCTCACTCACTGGGTTAAGGATCTGGTGTTGCCATGAGCTGTGGTGTAGGTCAAAGACGTGGCTCGGATCTGGCATTGCTGGGGCTGTGGCGTAGGCCAGCAGCTACAGCTTCGATTCAACCCCTAGCCTGGGAACCTCCATGTGCTGCGGGTGCAGCACTGAAAAAACAAAACAAAACAAAGATAGATATAGATATATTAACTAGAGCACCAGAGCGGACTGCTGCAGTGAAGGATGCATGCCCGTTCACTGCAGAGGATGCTGAGCCCCTAGAGGTCTAGCGTGAAAGAGGACTCTCTTCAATGCTGAGAAGGTCTTGTTAGGGCTGATAGAAAGAAGAGTCTGCGGCTGAGAGGCCAGGAGGCCAGTGATGTGGTTTCAATCGCGCAGAGGGGAAAGAACAGACATCTGTGCTGGCCTGGACCTGTGAGAGGAGGAAAATCTGAAGCTGCCTGGAAGCTCCAGGCAGAACCAGCGATGGATGAGCAGAGGAAGGAGGAAAGGCCGGGTGGAGTTGGGGCTGACGGGCGCTCCTGGCCCAGGAAAGGACTGATGGCTGTGTTTTGGTTGCCAAGACAACGAGCCTCAATGGCAGCCGGAGAGGCCCCCCGAGTCTGTCTCTCCGGGCTCCTCCTGCTCTTGGCTATGCCACGCGCAGACCTGCTCTCCTGCTTCGGAGTACAATACGCTACTCTCCTTACACGCGACTCTCCTTACGCAAGTGTGTTTATCACCTGAAATGACTCGCCTCCAACAGTCCCAGGATGCTGTATGTTGCAATCACGCTTCCAAAACACGTATTTTTCAGCACCATTAATGGCAACAAATCTCTGCAACACCTAATCCGAACCCATTCATAGGAAAGATAAATAAAAGCATTCTAACCGTGAGGGTTACGCATAACTTCTTTAAACACACAGAACGAATGTTCCAGCCGAGAATGCACTCCATGTTTTTCCTCTGGAACCTAAAGATACTCCGTATAAATCTGAAATCATATATTTCTCCAAAGTATTAATTTTTAAAGCGGCCAAAATTGCTAACAACCAGGGAAAGTACCGATTTATAAATTACGTTCTCGGTGCCTGGTATACATTGTGAATTTGCATGCATATTAAATGCAAATAACCAGAAGAGCATAACATTAAAGCTGCAAATTTATAGGTGCAAAAGACAGTAAATTCTAACATTAAAATTCTTCCCAGAAAATATTAACTCCCCGTATCCCACGTGATTGCCACACAGTCAGCGGAGCAGTCTCAGGGCAGGGTTTTAGCAGAAATACAACACGTGTGACCCATGCCCACCCCACTCACCAGGCAGACAAGACCATCAGCAACATCTGGCACAGAATTACGGTGCTGATGTTGCCCAGCTTTTCCGGTTTGGTTTGTTTGTTTAAATGATTTGACGGCAAAAAAGATACCTCTAAAAGTGCCACCTTTGAATCACTAAGAGAATCTTTCTTCATTGTTACCTCTATCTAGTCACTTGTGATGGAACATGATGGAGGATAATGTGACAAAAAGAATGGATACGTATATATGGGTCACTTTGCTGTCAGCAGAAATTGACAGAACACTGTAAATCAACTCCAATCGAAAAAAAAAATCTTAAAAAAATAAAGTGTAACGCACACACACACACACAAAAGATTTCAACATTGAGGAAATGGGACAAAAATACAGCTGCCTCTGCTCTTACACTATTGTAAAGAGAAGAGATTGGTGATGGTCAAATTTCACATGTGAACTTGATAGACTGGTGCCCAGTTCTTGGGCGCAGAACAGGTCTCCAGGTTGTTGTAAAGAAATTTGGGGATGTGATGCACATTATCCACCAGTTAACTTTTGGGAAAGGAGGGTACCCTGGATAATCTGAGTGAGCCTCATCCAATCAGTTGAAGGCCTTAAGAGCAAAAACTGTGCTTCCAGGAGAAGTAGGAATTCTATCTAAAAACTATAACATAGAAATCCTGCATTTTTGCACAGTTGGCTTGCCCTGTAGATTCCCAATTCGAGGCTATGGCATCAACGCCTGTCTGCTGGCCAGCCGCATGCCTTGCAGACTTGGCAGCTCCCACAGCTGTACAAGCCAAGTAACTAAAATAAATGTACTATACACGCACACAGACACACACATGCACACACATATACATGCAAATACCTATTGATTCTGTTTCTCTAGAAAACCCTCATTGATACAAGAATCTAAAGAATTTCCAGTTTAGAACCAAGTGTCCAGGATTATAATCCATTCTAGTGGCTGGGCAAGTGCGGCTTGATTTTGAATAGAATGTAAAAATTAATGTACTCTCAATTAAAAAAAATGTTATTGGGAGATATATAACATTCTATTCGTTTCAGGTGTACAACATAACGAGTCAATATATGTACATGGTGCAAAACGTTCACCACAGTAAATCTAAGTTAACGTCCATCATCAAATGTGGACACGGTATTTTGGGGAGCAGAGAATGAGAACTTTTAGGATCTCCTCACTTAGCATTGTTCAAACACACCATACAGTACTATCAACCGCAGCCGCCACACTCTGTTACACCCCACAACATTTATTTTATAACTGGACGTCTGTACCTTTTGAGCACTTTTGCTCTTTTTGTTCAAACAGCCCCACCACTCGGGAGGGCAGGATTTTCCTGACCGTTTCCCTTCTGATCTTCGCAGAAAGACATTTCACTCTGAGCAGCTGATTCTAAGAAGAAGAATGGCGAACTGCCCTTGTTTTGTTTTGGGTTTGTTTTTTGTTTTTTTTTTGTTTTTTTTTTTTTTTTTTTTTTGGTGTTTTCTAGGGCCACTCCCATGGCATATGGAGCTTCCCAGGCTAGGGGTGGAATCGGAGCTGTAGCCACCAGCCTACACCACAGCCACAGCAAAGCAGGATCAGAGCCGAGTCTGCAACCTACACCACAGCTCACAGCAACGCCGGATCCTTAACCCACTGAACGAGGCCAGGGATCGAACCTGCAACCTTATGGTTCCTAGTTGGATTCGTTAACCACTGAGCCACGACGGGGAATTCCCGAACTGCCCTTGTAAAAGAAGCTCATGAAAACCTTGTCCAGTGGGTGAATGTCTGCTTAGCGATGCTGGTTTGGGGGTTCGCCTTGCTGGATTTCTGCTGTCAATTCTCTGTGAATGCTAAGTCTCAGAGATGCTACCTCTCCATTTATGGCAGAAAAGTGCAAATCAGAGCATCAGTTCTAATGAAGTGAACTTCCATGTCAAGTTGAGATCAAACAATTTCACAGGGTTTCCTGCCACTCCGACTGCTCCTCCTCTGGCTCTTTTCTCCCTTGGCCCCACAAAGCAACTTACAGCGTGACCTCCCCAGCCCCGCTCGGCTCTTCTGTCTCCGCTCTGCGATGTGGATGCTTAGCCACACGCCTGGATCCAATTACTGTCTGTGCCCAGCAGATCCGGGCTTCTGCCTCCTTCCCCTTCTCACATCCCTTTATTTATTGCCGACTGGAGGACCTCCCGGGAGCTGGAGGAATGAGCAGAAGGGTCATAGTACGTCTGGAAGAGAACTGATCCACTTAACACATGCATATCTTTTGCAAACTGTTCCATTTCTTTTTTTCATTTGCTTTTTAGGGCCGCCCCTGTGGCATATATGAAAGTTCCCAGGCTGGGGGTCCAATCAGGGTTGAATGGGAGCTGCAGCTGCCGGCCTCCACCACAGCCACAGCCATGGCACCAGATCCGAGCGGCATCTGCGACCTACACCACAGCTCATGGCAATGCCGGATTCCCTAACCCACTGAGAGGGGCCAGGGACTGAACTCGAAACCTCATGGATACTAGTCAGGCTCATGACCTGCTGAGCCGCAATGGGAACTTCAAAACTCTTCCATTTCTGCTCATAAACTGGGAAGGTAACTGATCTATTCCAGGAGAATCTGGACATGTGCTGTATCATTTTGAGGATACTTTTGGCATTGGGGGGTGCTGGTAGGGATGGGAGGAGATCTTCAAGGAGGCAGCCCCCCAGCCCGGACTGAAAGTTATCTGTACCTTCTCCTCATCTTCTTTTTACATTTTTGTAAATATTATTTTATTTTACATCATGATCTAGCTCAGGAGATTAGATATGGTTCTCTGTGCTACACAGTAGGATCTTAGTGTCTATCCATTTTTTTCGGATTTTTAAAATATCATTCCCCTCATCTTCTGTCTTCTCTATCATTCCAAGGCCAGTCCCCTCTCTCTTCCTCAGCTGCAGTCCTTCTCATCATCTGCCTGTCTTCTTCCTCTTCTTCGGAGTCATTTCATAACCCACAGCAATAATCGCCTCCCCTAGGCATTCTGATCTGGCATTGTCACGGCTATGGCCGGGGTCACTGCTGTGTCACAGGTTCGATCCCTGACCCAGTCAAAATTCCTGGCAAGCACAGCCAAAAAAAAAAAAATACACACACACACACACACACATATATATACATAAAATCACCTCCACCAAACATCAATTTGATCATGTCACCTGTCTCCAAGTGTTTCAAATGTCTGAAATTAAGTTTCCACCCTGGATCTAAAGTCCAGCAGCTGACTCCCTGCTTTCCCTGATGCTCCTCCTTCCGAGCCTGTCCCCGGGCCCCTCCCTGCTCGCTGCACCCGCTCTGTTCTCCAGACAGTGGGGCAAACCCATCTCTCTCACTACCTCTCCCCTAAGATGTACCTGCTCTCCTTTGGATCTCTGCCCAGAACAGATACCTCTGAACATTCAAATAATAACCCCTGCTCACTTTCCATGGGGAAAATTCAAGAGCTGATGGGCTTCCTTGAGGCCGCACCCCTAATAACTAACTCGCCATGGTCTTCCACATTCCTGACTCAGATCCTGGGGTTGGGACGCATGTACAGCTCACATCCAGGAAATTCTGGGGCAAACGAGTTGGTAACTTACCCAAGTAATCACGCTCTTGAGTTCATCTGAAAGGGCCCCAATTTGCCGCATTCTTGAAACGAAGCCTCAAATGAGAAAGCTCCTCTCCGATTCCACCTTTCCTCTTGACAAATTCTCTTAGACACAGAAACCGATCTACCAGGATATTATGAGGCATGCATATCAGAATACATTCCTCATTGTGATTTATACACGTTACACGCCCTTATGGATATATTTTTGGAAAATTGTTTTTTAAATATTTAATAGCCATTAAATGGGTAAAATAATCCCCTGCTCCTTATGGGACCGTGAGGAGTCATCCTAGCACTTTGTGCACGTATTTGCAATTGTAATCAGGAATGTGGGCAGAAAGAACACCAATGGTTTTCAATCACCACTGGTAAAAATGTAAATTTTTTTTAAAATTAAGACTCTGAAGTTCACCTGCATTAATCTACCACTAATGCAAGCTAGGACAATTTCCTAGGCTTTCGAGTGGCTTAGCATCATCAAGACATGTCACAAGCTCCATCCAAATTATTCACTGCCTACCATGCATTATTCTGAACCTCTCAGAAGATGAAACAGGGAGAGGCAAAGAGAGTGTTTGAAGAACAAAAGGGAAAATGAAGCACGGAGACCTCGAGCTACAAGGATAAAACCCTTGAAAGGGTTTTAAGGACATTTTCGAGGCCTGAAAAATGAGAACGAATCAGCAGGCCCATTACCTCAGCAGCAAATTAAAGCATCATTGTTCCCAATTTCAGCCTTGAATATGGAGGGCACCAATGGACTGTGCCTCCATCCCCTTTGAAGAAGAGCGGTCACCACTATGTATTCTTAAGGACCTGTCTTCGTTCCCAGCTAATTGAGTGAGAGAGGGACTGTTCATTTCCTAACTCTGCTCCAAAGCAGTATTACTAACTTCCTGAAGAGCATGTGAAAGGGACAGCAGGAAAATAAGCAACTGGAGATTCACAACACAAGCTCGATTCCCCATTCATTTCAACTTCTCGTCTTCCTTTTACTCAAAGATGAAGTTGGCTACCTTCAGCTGTATTATTCTTGACCTTAATACTTCAGACAAAGTGGCAAACTACAACATGTAGATAATCCACAAACTGAAGCACCTCTGAATTTAACAAGTGGGCCATATTCCACAATTATATACATTTTACTGTCTCATCTCATGGAAATGGAGTTCAAAGAGCTCTTTCCAAACCCTGGATGAGGCAAAAAGTTCTGGAAGATCTCATACGACCACATGAAAGATGCTCCTTAAAAATCAGTTCGTATGAGAAGCTCTAGTTGCACCCACGTTGCTGCAAATGGCATTATTCCATTCTTTTTTATGCCTGAGTAGTATTCCACTGTATCTATGTACCACATTTTCTTAATCCATTCATCTGTCAATGGACATTTAGGTTGTTTCCTTGTGAATAGGGCTGCAATGAACGTAGGGGTGCACGTATCTTTTTCAATGAAAGTTTTATCTGGATATACGCCCAGGGTGGGACTGCTGTATGACAGGGTAGTTCTGAGGAACCTCCATACTGTTTATACGTGGAATTTAAATATGGCACAAATGAACCTAGCTATAAAACAGAAAGACTCCCAGACATAGAGAACAGACTTGCGGTTGCCAAGGGGAAGGGGGAGGGGGTGGGATGGACTGGGAGTTTGGAGTTAGTAGATGCAAACTATTCCATTTGGAATGGATAAGCAATGAGGTCCTACTGTACAGCACAGGGAACTCTATCCCATCTCTTGGGACAGAAATGATGGAAGATAGTATGAGAAAAATAATATATATGTAGGAATGACTGAGTCCCTATGCTATACAGCAGCAATTGAGACAACGCTGTAAATCAACTATAATAAAAATAAATTTTTTAAAAAATTAGTACTTATACCAATGTATTCATAATGAAGTCTCCCCGGTTAAGTAGTGCTAGGTCCAGAGGCTAATGGCTCTCTCCTCTTTAGGTCCTTATTTTGGAATCTGCTTCCACGTCTCGAAATCAGCGCTTCCCAACTGGTAGGTCCTGGCTATGAACTGGTTCCAGGTTTGCTGTGAGGCAGTGATGCCCCTTAGCCTCAGATGACTGGGTGGGGCCAGGGGCAGCCAATGGCTCTGGACAGGTCACAGCTGGCCATGTGCTTCCCCAGGGTTCAAAGGTACAGTCCTCACTGCTCTGCTGAGAAGCGTTAAACAAGTCCAGGGACACCCACTTCTGCAGGCTGCTATCGAAGGCACCTCTGCCCTTTGTGGAGAAGCAGCCAGAGCAGCAGGAGTAGGCACTTGCATTCTGGATGTTCAAGGTACAGCTGGCTGAAGGATCGGGGTCTAGAAAGTTGGGAAGGGAGACCTGTTGGGCAAAGCTACAGGTATCAGCCCCCCCAATTCTCTCTTTATGGGTTTCAGAAACTTCTTTGCACTGGGGGCTAGTGTGTCCTCTCACTGGTGTCCAAGCTCCCCATGGGGTGACTGCTCTGACGACGAATGTGCATTTTACAAATAAGGGTCCCGTCATAATTTTTTTTTAACGTAGTCTAATATAACATTCTTATCTTTTCTGGTTAGTATTTTTTTTTTCCCCACTGTACAGCATGGGGATCAAGTTACCCTTACACGTACACATTTTTTTCCCCCACCTGTTGTTCTGTTGCAATATGAGTATCTAGACATAGTTCTCAATACATGACTTTTAATCAGTCCGTCCTGATTTTTAATCAGTTCATAGAAAGAAAATTCAATGGGCAGTATCAGAATACTGCACTTATAGAGCAAAGGAAAGGATTAAAGCTACTGATTTTTTTAAGTATAATATTAACTGTTGTAAAATTCGGAATAGTGGTGAAACAGCCTGACCATGTCTTAATCGCTGCTTGTGTGGCATCTGACAGTGACTAACACGAATCGAAGAGAATCACTTACACCTTGATCAAGAGTTCTACTTAGCTATTTCTGGCAAGTATGCAATATAGAGAAAAGTTATGTTTATGAAAGCAAGCTCGGCTTTCTCTTTAGAAAATTGGAAAAGATTTTATTTGCAAGTTTTTTAATCCATACAGTAGTCCCAAAGCGGACCTCCACAGGTGACTGACTACGTTGAGTATCCTATTTCCATCTGTGCAACAATGGGGTGAAATTGAGAACTGATTTAGAGAACACGCCTATATTACTACTTCTTGGTTTCTCAATGTTAAGTATTATCTATTGGCCTCCCAACGAGAAAGAAAAGAGCTAGCTTATTTTTTTTTCTATCCACATATGCTTGCCTCATGTTCCTATCCTCTCAGAATTCTAGCACAATTTTGGTCATATTAAATACTCATCCTTATGTCATCTGAGCTACAGAGACACTGTTATTATCTGAGTCATGTAATATTCCATGATTACATTTCCTTTTCTGCATTCTTTTTTCTCCTTCCTGGAACGGATCACCGTGACATTTCATTTGGGTTAGTTTCCTTATGTATTTATCACGAGGTTATCCTCAAAGCCTACCCCAGATTTGTAAATCTCCTCGCAGTACAAACACAGCAGGTGTTTCATCAATTTCATCATCTTGAAGAGGTGTCTCCTGAAGCCTGCGACCTACGCCAGCTGAGATCAGTGGGTCCCTCATTCTGCTGCACAGCTGGCTCTTGTATTTGGTCCTGTCTCAGGGATCCAGGATCTTCCTTTTTGTTGGTGTAGGCTGTCATTTATTGGAGCACATCACAGTGTTGTCGAGTCCCATGATGCTGTCAATCGTATTACTGTTTAATTAGGAAACCCCTATCTTTGGTTGGTGGAAACTCTGTTGAATTAGTACTTTGATGGTTTTCTCGCTTCTGTTTTCCAGAATCTGGTGCTATTCTTCCTGTATGTTGGACCTCATGGACCCACCCTATAAGTTTCTTTTTTTTTTTCTATACCATTTTCTATTCTTTCTCTTTTTACTCCACATTCTGGGAAGTTTCCTTAACTTGATCTCCCAGCTTTTCTAAACTCTCTTCTGTTTCATGGATGTCATATCACATCTTGTATCTCTGAAGATACAAATGATTTCTCTTTGTTAAAGATTTCTTCTTCCTACAAAGGTTCTCTTTCTTTCGAGTTGCTTTTCTTCTGTTTGCATGTTTTAGTCTGTGTCTCATAAGAGAGATGTCCCTTCAGAGTCTGATGGTCCTTGGCTGTCTGCTGATAAATTACAAGTGGGGCTCTAGAATGTCAACAAGAAGGATGTATGCGAGAGTGTGTGTGTGTGTGGTGGTGGGGCACTGATTAGGGATTTATTTTAAGACTGTCCTAGTTAGACCTCTTCTTTGGGGACCCTCTCATGTCAGTATGCTCGAGTGTTATTTTCTAGGTCAGAATCCCAGGGACGGCTCCTGGAGTCTCCTACCGGTGGGGTAATCATCTGACTGCCCGCGGGCTTGGGGACAAGGGGAAGAAGGCTGCTATGGTTCTCAGGACTCGGTAAATCAATGCCGTCCCCCTGATTGCAAGACCCTGTGATGCCACTTTTAACTTTTCCTGATACCTTCCAATCCAGAACCCTCTATTCTATGTCATCTCTACAGAAAACAAACAAACAAAAACACATCCATTCCTAACTTGGAGTGGAAGTGGGACAGTTATCTGCTTGTGTAGAGTTAGAAAACAGACCTGAACTTTTAACCGATACTCCTAATTTTTAATCCTATCGTCACTCTCATTTCCAAGGGCTTCATGTTGCTGAAAATGCCTGAGCTTTTGTAGAATTTTTTTTTTTTTTTTTTTTTTTTTTTGCTTTTGGCCATTTCTTGGAATTGGAATTGGAGCTGTAGCTGCCAGCCTATGCCTGAGCCACAACAATGTGGGATCTGAGTCGTGTCTGTGACCTACACCACAGCTCACAGCAACGCCAGATCCTTAACCCAATGAGCGAGGCCAGGGATCGAACCCACAACTTCATGATTCCTAGTCGGATTCGTTAACCACTGAGCCACGACAGGAACTCCCTTTTGTAGAATTTCTAAGTGTATATTAGGCTACTTCTTCTCTTCTCCTCCGCCCAGTAAGCTGCCACTTCTCTGCCCGTATTCTAGATTCCAAAATGCTATGGCTACTGCCCCGTTTCTTTGTTCTTAGAAATGTGCAAAATTAAAAAAACAAAAACAAAAACAAAAACCTGAAATGTCACTTTAATGGTGTTTGGGGAAGTGCTGGGTACTAACGCATGCATTCAGCTTTAACCTGAAACCTACTGCCGTAGAAATGAGGGTTACTCAAAAAAAAAAAAAAAAAATTTAACCATTCAGACAAGGCCCAATGTTCAGATGGAATAGGAAGTAGGGAAAAGGACAATTTGGGGACTTAAGTGAAATTGAATTTAATAACTGCATGTTTTTGTAAACCTAACAATGTGCTGGGCATTGTGCGAAATAAAATATGTCCTTACTTCAGAACAGCGTCTAAAAATTCTCAACCCCGTTGAATATTAAAGAGGTCCTTGAATTGATAATTAATCGTTAAAAAAGTTATCTGGGAGTTCCCGTCATGGCTCAGTGGTTAACGAATCCGACTAGGAACCATGAAGTTGCGGGTCCGATCCCTGGCTTCAATCAGTGGGTTAAGGATCTGGCATTGCCTGAGCTGTGGTGTAGGTCACAGACACGGCTCAGATCCTGTGTTGCTGTGGCTGTGGTGTAGGCTGGTGGCTGCAGCTCTGACTCGACCACTAGCCTGGGAACCTCCATATGCTGTAGGTGTGGCCCTAGAAAATACAAAAAAAAAAAAAAAAAAGGTATCTGAAGGAAAAAACCACCGGATAGAAGAGTGGCTGGTAAGAGCCAAACTCCATGGAGGAAAAAGGACTTAAACTCACTTCTGAAGGATAAACGCTACAGACATTTCTTCTGCAGAGTCTGCATAATGTGTGTTAGATATAAAGTGATCGATTGAGAAATAAGATTCCTTTAATGCAGACTAAGGCTTCTAGCAGGAAAAAAAAATGCTCTTCTATTTGAAATACAGCTGTCTATGCTGTTTTTCACCAAATGGAACCATTTTAAACTCCCAGTGTAGTTCACTGCAAACTTGTGCAACGAGATCCAGTGAAATTATTTTTCCAGTGATGTTCAGGTTTGAAGTTACCCTCCCAGGGAGACTGAAAACACCATTATCACTGAAATAACTGCTGGTCCAAAAACTGGGTTTCTATGCACCTGTGACCCTCGCTCTAGCCCCCAACACTGTTTATCTCACTAACATAAATGTCTTCCACTGTGGTTTTGGAGAAGGCACAGTTTTAAGGGATGTCACTATGGCCTGGGGCAGACTGGCTCTAATTGGATGGATACAGATATGAGAAGAATTCCAAGGAGAGCATCGTGCCTGTTTGCAAATGAGATGACAGCATGAAGAGACCAAACTGCTTTGCCCACTGGGGTAGCTGCTGGTGCTGGTGCTGGTGCAGTGAAGTGGGAATGGGGGGATGGGCCATGGGCCATGGGAGGGGTCTCAGTGCAGAAGCTATTCTGAGCCACACGTGGGAGAGGGACGCTAAAGTGCCATGAGCCTGCAACTTAAGAGACAAGGGGTGGGCGCTGAAGTTTTCTGAAGAGGGAGTAATGTCATCAAAGGGATAGTTCAAAAAAAGTAGAGTTCCCACTGTGGCTCAGCAGGTTAAGAACCAGACTAATATCCGTGAGGATGCAGTTCGATCGCTGGTCTCAACTCAGTGGGTTGAGAATCCTGCATTTCCGTGTTCCTGTCATGGCTCAGCGGAAACAAATCTGACTAGTATCCACGAGGACGCAGGTTCAATCCCTGGCCTTGCTCAGCGGGTTATGAGCTGTGGTGTAGGTCGCAGATGCAGCTCGGATCCCATGTTGCTGTGGCTGTGGCGTAGGCCGGTGGCTACATCTCCAATTGGACCCCTAGCTTGGGAACCTCCATATGCCTCAGGAAGTGGCCCTAGAAAAGCCTAAAAGACAAAAAAAAAAAAAAAAAAAAAGGCACCTGCCAGTGCTCTCCAGAAACCTAGTCATAGGAGAAACCAGTGCTCTCCCAAAACCTAGTCATAGGAGACCATTCAGACCCTAAGTCCTGCTGAGAACCAGGGTCACGAGAAGCTGGCCTAGGCTGCTGGGCAGTAACCTGTGAAAGGACTCACTGCAGAGATGAGTGAAACTGAGTCACCTCCATTTACAGCGCTACCAGCACAGCCGGTCAAGAAGGGGTGGAGCCAAATTAGTACCAAGTCATGTGCTACTTGCGCAGTTAAAGGACTTAGAGCGTGTGCAAGTCCCCGGGCCAGGGATCCAACCCGGCCGCTGCAATGACCATGCTGAATCCTTAACCTGCCCAGCCACCAGGGACCTCCCTGAAGTTGTTTTCCAACTAAATCCACGGTCACCTTTGGCTTTTCATCAAGAACCGTTTCCTGAGGATCTACTACATGCAAGGCTGCCAGGCTGGGCTCGCCGCTTCGTCTCATTACCTTAGAAGCCGAATGTAAAACATGCCAGCTAATTGATTTCACAGTCTGATTGATGCTCTTCTGTAAGAACAACAGATTGATTTTTTTTTTTTATAGCTAGCAATACTAATTCTTCCATCATGGTCTTCTCTCTCTGCGCAGAGTCCAATCGACTTTAGGACCAACTCCATGCGACGAGCAGGAGAGAGGCATTAAGGGAACAAGGTCCATTAGGCCCACTATCGCCTCAATTACTTTAATTCCATTATTCCTGTTCATATTCCTCCTTTTAATCGATATCTCCTTTCAGTTATTCGTGTTTACCCGGTTCAAAATCACAAGTAATAGGATTACAGTCTTTTGAGCTCAGTGGCAGCAGACTCTCATAAATGTATTTCTGAATTTGTGATTGTCTCCAGATCTGCAACGGAGAAGTCTTAAATTGAATCAAGTCTTCCAGAGGCCATCTCCTAGAAAGATGCAGAGCTTCTTAATGCAATCTGGGGGCTTTTACCTGTTATGTCATTTGTCACTCACTGTCAAGATGGGTCGCATATGGCTTAATGGCTTTCTGAGTGTCTTCTTTCTGTCGTGGCCTCAGGGAGGTTTAACTAGGTTTCAAAGTGGACCTCTTTTTTGCTGGACCCAAAGCAGGTGGAAGCTCCCAGGCCAGGCGATCAAACCTGTGCCACAGCAGCGACAACACCAGATCCTTAACCCTGTGCCACAAGGGAACTCCCATATTCCTGCTGCTGTTTGTTTAATGTAATCCTTCTCCCTTCACCAACAATTTTTCTGCCTGGCAAGACTGTCATCTGGGGAGATCCCATTGAGGCTCACAGAGTGGAATCCGACTAGTATCCATCAGGATGCGGGTTCGATCCCTGGCCTTGCTCAGTGGGTGGGGGATTCAGTGTTGCTGTGAGCTGTGGTGTAGGTCGCAGACATGGCTTGGATTCCACGTGGCTGTGGCTGTGGCATAAGCCGGAAGCTGCAGCTCGAATTCCACCTGCAGCCTGGGAACTCTCACATGCTAAGGTGCAGCCCTAAAGAGGAAAAAAAAAAAGACGGTCATCTGGGCGTTTCTTGCATTACACTAACCACTGCCTCTTCCATATGACAAGTCATCAATCCCTCCAATTCCATCTCAGGAATAGCCTGACAAATTAAAGGAACTCTGGTTTCCCTCCATTCTTTTCCTAGACATCACTGCAGTGTCTACTATATGCAAGAAGCGGCATTTGGGGCATAAAGGAGACACAGGGCAGGTACAGAGCCCTTCCCTTCAATACCTGCCAGCCCTTCTGAGAGTGTTACAGACCCAACTTGTGATATAAAAGACGCCTGTGGGAGTTCCCGTCGTGGTGCAGTGGTTAACGAATCCGACTAGGAACCATGAGGTTGCGGGTTCGGTCCCTGCCCTTGCTCAGTGGGTTAACCATCCGGCGTTGCCGCGAGCTGTGGTGTAGGTTGCAGACGCGGCTCGGATCCCACGTTGCTGTGGCTCTGGCGTAGGCCGGTGGCTACAGCTCCGATTGGACCCCTAGCCTGGGAACCTCCATATGCCACGGGAGCGGCCCAAGAAATAGCAACAATAACAACAACAACAACAACAACAACAACAAAAAATAAAATAAAAGACGCCTGTGACAACTGTCATGTGAAGAGCCCATTGAACGTTCACCCCTGGAGTTCAAAAGTGGTGAGTTACTAAGTAAGAGTCTCACGAGGAGATGAATTTGAGTGCCGTCCTGAAGGATGCGAGGACGCTGAAGACAGGAGCTGGATGGGGGGAGGGCCGAGCTGTGTGTGAGAAGCTAAGCAGGTGCATCTAGCTCGCCTGCACAGATGACTCACCCATCGCAAGCGGGGTAGGAAGGCCTGACTTCCTTTTTTTGGTTTTGTTTCTTTTTAGATTTTTTTTTCTATTATAGTTGATTGACATTGTTCTGTCAATTTCTGCTGTACAGCAAAGTGACCCAGTCATATATGTATAAATACAGAGTTCCTGTTGTGGCACAGCAGAAACGAATCAAATTAGGAACCATGAGGTTGCAGGTTTGATTCCTGGCCTCGCTCAGTGGGTTAAGGATCCATTGTTGCCAAGTGCTGTGGTGTAGGTCGCAGACGTGGCTCAGATGGGATGTTGCTGTGGTGGTGGTGTAGGCCGGCAGCTGTCGCTCCTATTAGACCCCTAGCCTGGGAACCTCCGTATGCTGCGGGTGCAGCCCTAGAAAGCAAAGACAGAAAGAAAGGAATCCATATAAATATATATTCTTGTATTTATATGTATACATACCTATTATTTTTCTCACATTATCCTCCATCATGGTACATCACAAGGGTCTAGATAGAGTTAGACGCAGTGAGGCCGGGAGGAGTTTGGCATGTTAACACCCGCAGCCCCACTGCACTGCGCAGGATGAACCCCAGGTAAGTGCAGTTGGCGATGGAAACAAGACTTAGCAGGAGGTAAGGGGGCCTTCAGGATGCCGAGCCTGCCTTGCCACAGAGCCTCAGCCACCCCACACCCTTGTTTCCAGGTCACTGTCCAGCCACACCCCACAAACAGCAATGCGCTGCCCGCGCGCCTCCCTGCTAAGCTGCCAGCGCTGCCTCCTTGAGAATCTTCTCTCTCCATCACGCCAGCCCACCTGGCCACATGCTCCTCCTTCGAATCCCCACTCAGATGCCACCTTCTCTGCAAGGCATTTCCAAACCGCACGCGCCCCCCCCCCCCCCCGCCCCAGGTCGACTTCGCTCTTCTTCTCCCCCGTGTGTAAGGAGCCCACTAGCATAGGGCGCCTTCCGAGCACCAGTGTCTGCGTCTCCCATCCAGACCGCAATGTCCTTTGGCCCCTGTGAGAAGCATGATGCCTGATGAATGAAAAGAACAAACTGAAATATACAAACTGAATGGTCCTAGGAACAAACAAAAGAGAAAAAGAAAGGCAGGCCTGGAAAAGGACGGGCATGGGTGAAAAGGGAAGAGGGAAGTTCAAGTGGGAAACGATCCTGGAACACACGACTGAGTCCAGCGACAGCTAAATGCCGAGGTGCAGGGAGAGCTGGAGGAGATGCCAAGCCTCTGAGTTCCCTGCCAGGGGCCTACTGCTCTCCTTGCTGACTTTTCTATTAGCAGCTTAGAAGCACTGAATATAAACGTATCGATTTAAAAGAAACAAGAAAAAAAGGAAGCATCAGGAGACAGAGGCAGAAAAAGAACCCAGAGAGAACAAAAAACACAATTCATATTTTAACTTCACCACATGCATACATGTTCGGAGAAAGTCTGATAGAATCTTAACTCAAAGAATCACCTTTTTATTTTTATTTTTTCTTGAGCTGTTGGCCATACCTGTGGCATGCAGAAGTTCCCAGTCCAAGCAGAGATCAAAACTGAGCCACAGAAATGACAATGCTGGATCCTTAACCTCTAGGCCACCAGAGAACTCCCCAAAAATAGTTTATTTATTTATTTTTGTCTTTTGAGGGCTGCACCAGGGGCACATGGAAGTTCCCAGGCTAGGGGTTGAATCTGAGCTACAGCTGCCTGCCTAGGCCCTGGGCACAGCAACGCGGGATCTGAGCTGAGTCTGTGACCTACACCACAGCTCATAGCAATGCCAGATCCTTAATCCACTGAGCAAGGCCAGGGATCGAACCTGCGTCCTCATGAATACCACTTGAGTTCGTTAACCGCTGAGCCACGATGGAAACTCCCCAAATTATAGTTTCTTTACTTAAAGTATTTCTCACGTATCATAAACACACTCTGGGAGTTCCTGTTGTGGCACAGTGGAAACGAATCCGACTAGTATCCATGAGGATGCAGATTTGATGCCTGGCCTCACTCAGTGGGTCAGGGATCTGGTGTTGCCATGAGCTGCGGTGCAGGTCACAAATGTGACTCAGATCCTGCACTGCTGTGGCTGTGGCGTAGGCTGGCGGCTGGAGCTTGGATTCACCCCTAGCCTGGGAACTTCCATATGCCGTAGGTGTAGCCCTAAAAAAGAAAAAAAAAAAAAAAAAAAAAAAAAAAAACCCTCTCATTTCAGAGTTCTTAAGAAAAAGCTATCACATTAACTGCTAACTAAAATCATTTTCCCTTTTTTAAAAATCAGAATTCAACAATGAATATGCATATTATTATCAATTCCATGAAACGCTTATTTTCAGATATCTTAAATTAGTGAAATTGGAGAGAGCAAAATGGAAGTGGGGAAAAAGACTTGGCAACAATAAATTACTTTTTAGTTTTCAAGGCACTTGAGGTTTTATTTCCAATTTATTTCTTTTTAATAGTAGAGAAGTGTTAGACAGACACATCCTCGTTATTAAAATACGATTTGTTAGTAATTCTTATATAAATTGAGACACATTAATACAATGAAAGAGCCAGGTTTTACTTATAATAATATGATTTCCTATATGTTTAAAACATAGAAATAAAGCAAATTGAAAGGGGAGTTTCCATGGTGGGTCAGCAGGTTGAGAACTTGACTAGGTTCCATGAGGATGCAGGTTCGATCCCTGGCCTTGCTCAGTAGGTTAAGGATCTGGCATTGCTGCGAGCTGTGGTGTAGGTCACAGATGTGGCTTGGATCTGGCATTGCTGTGGCTGTGCTGTAGGCTGGCAGCTGCAGCTCCGATTCAACCCTTAGCCTGGGAACTTCCATATGCCCCCGGATGTGGCTCTAAAAATCAAAACAAAAGGCAAATTGAAACAAAAAATAAAAGATTTGTTAGATTTTTGTTACAATGTTATCATTGCAGCAGAGACTTCTACGGTAATTATCAAAGAGCTCCTCTACCATCACTCTGACTTGGCCATTGTGTGATCAAAATCTTTTACTTTAACTTAGACCTTTAACTTAGACCCCATGGAAACCAAACAAGGGGTTCACATGGTAAGTTATAGAAGGCTTCTAATAGAGGGTAGGAAGAATTTCAGTAAAAGGAAAAAAAAAAGGTGAGCAGCAGAGGCACCAGGATGAAGTTACACAACCACAAGTGACAGCCCTTGGTGGACCCGTGCCCGCATGCATCCTCCACCCCGTAAATATTGGTCATGTGATTTACCAACTTTCTCAGGACTAATGTCAGCGTGAAAAATGTGAAGATGAATTTTTATCTTCATTTTCATTTCCCACTGCCTGTTGTCATCTTATAAATCCAGTGCTGTCTAGGCCAAGGCTATCCCTTGGCCATGGGACAGCCTGCAGCCCCAGCCCCAGGAACACGAAAGCTTCTTTGGGGTTGGGAAGCCTGGAAGAAAATTATTCCAGCCCGCCTGTTGGGCAGCCTCAGCGAGGCCAGGATCTGTGCCACAGTGGGTATCAAGATGTTAGCCTGCCTTCCTGCAATGCTACCCTGGGGGAGCGGGGGTGGGGAGGGTAAGACCTTTAAATCAATTATACTGTGAATTAAGATAATATCAGACTGTCACAAAAAATGTTTGCACATGGGTCAGTTAAAATATGAATCTATGAATTACAGTTTGTTCTCTTTGGGTCCATTTTCTTTTTCTTTTTCTTTTTTTCTTTTTTTTTTTTTTGTCTTTTTGCCATTTCTTGGGCCGCTCTCTCGGCATATGGAGGTTCCCAGGCTAGGGGTCCAATCGGAGCTGTAGCCACTGGCCTACGCCAGAGCCACAGCAATGCTGGATCCAAGCCGCGTCTGCAACCTACACCACAGCTCACGGCAAGGCCAGATCGCCAACCCACTGAGCAAGGGCAAGGACCGAACCCGCAACCTCATGGTTCCTAGTCAGATTCGTCAACCACTGCACCACGACAGGCATTCCCTCCGTTTTTTTTTTTTTTAAGGGCCGCACCTGAGGCATAGGGAAGTTCCCAGGCTAGGGGTCCAATCAGAGCTACAGCCATCGGCCACAGTCACAGCCACGCCAGATCCAAGATGCATCTGTGACCTACACCCCAGCTCCTGGCAACGCCGGATCCTTAACCCATTGAGCTGGGTCAGGGATCGAACCGGTATCCTCATGGATCCTAGTTGGGTTTGTTACCACTGAGCCACACAACAGGAACTCCTCTTTGGGTTTTCTGCCTGCTTCACCCCAGCAGGACTCCTCCCCACTGGCCTTTGGTGACTCTCAGCAGGAGACTTCCTTTGGAGAGAGAAAGGTAATTCTTTCCTGGAAGTCACAGCCAACAGAAAGCTCTACCCTTGCCAGAAATCAGGGTTTTCTAAATGAACATCTCTGAAGAATGGCTCATGTAAGTGCTACCTGGAGACCAGCATCCTCACGTGTTCTCAATACTCAAATCTAAACATGCAAAAGACCCCCTTCTAATAATGTGGAGCCAAAGCAGCACAGAGAAGAGAGAAGACACAATGGGGGCAGATCTGTTTCAGGACAGCGTTTAGCAACGAGTGCTCTGGAACAGAACGTTAAATTTAATAAGTGCAACGTGATGCAGCTGGAAAGGAAGAATAGCCCGGCTAAGTATGATTTAAATGGTATTGAATTAGCTGGAAAGATATCTCCATGTCCTGATCGAGGCGGCATCTAAATTGGCCATGCCGCCTGCGATGCCAGCAGAGACAGAGAGCCTGGCTCACGCAGAGGGCTGCACTGCAGAAAACGTCTACTCGTTATTACTTTTAAAGGAAGACTCTTATCCCACTGAGGAGGCTGCCGAACAGGGACTATCCTGAAAGGAAGACAAGGGGACAAGGGCCGGGAGAATTCCTGCCCACCTCTCCGGATGGCTCTTTGCTTTTGCCAGTTGAATGGGACCAGGGTTAGCAGTGGCTTTGCCAGTCACTCATTCCACCAATGTTAAGTGACAAGCACTGTGCTAGTTTCTTTGGGGCAAATCAAGACGAATTAAGTCCCCTTCCCCTCGAGGGTATTATGGGCTGGATTGCGTACTCCAGAAAAATGCAGAAGTCTGAATCTCTCATACATATACGTGTGGCCTCATTAGAAGCAGAGTCTCGCCTCGGCAGATGGCCCAGTTATGATTAAGGCATTAAAGTAGCCTCTAATCCAATATGAGAGGTGTCATTAAAAGGGAGGACATTTGGAGTTCCCGTTGCGGCTCAGGGGTAACAAACCCGATTAGTATCCATGGGGATGTGGGTTTGATCCCTGGCCTTGCTCAGTGGGTTCAGTATCCAGCACTGCCGTAAGCTGCAGTGTAGGTCACGGATGTGGCTTGGATTCTGTGTTGCTATGGCGGTGGTGTAGGGTGGCAGCTGCAGCTCCCATTGGACCCCTAGCCTGGGAACCTCCATATGCCATGGGTGTGGCTCTAGAAAGTATAAATAAATAAATAAATAGACAATGTGAAGACATGGGAAGAAGATGGCCATCCATGGGCCAAGGAACACCCAAGGCTTCCAGAAGCTTAGAGACAGGCATGGACCATGTCACCCACACAGCTCTTAGAAGGAACCAAGCCTGCTGTCACCTTGATTTCGGAGTTCTAGTCTCCAGAACCGTGAGATGACAAGTGTCTGCTGTTTAAGTCACCCAGTTTTGTGCTACTTTGTTACAGCTGCCAGAGAAAACTGATACAGATTGGGTCATGAAAAAAGAGAGAGGCCAATGACAAAACTGCCGAGTCGACAGAACTCCTCATGGGGGGTCTATCGACAGATGGTCTGACTCAGTTAATGGGGCCATGTTCCATCACCGGACCAGAGATCACCACCAGCTATGTCAGTTGCACAAAGGCCAGCAAAGAGAAAGATGGAGCTGACCTGACAGGGACTGATAAATCCTCTAAAAAAGATGATTAGAAAGAAACAGAAGGAGTTCCCGTCATGGTTTAGTGGTTAGCGAAGCCAACTAGGAACCATGAGGTTGTGGGTTCGATCCCTGGCCTTGCTCAGTGGGTTAAGGAGCTGGCGTTGCCGAGAGCTGTGGTGTAGGTGGAAGACCCAGCTCGGATCCCATGTTGCTGTGGCTGTGGTGTAGGCCAGCAGCCACAGCTCCGATTGGACCCCTCGCCTGGGAACCTCCATATGCCGCGGGAGCAGCCCTAGAAAAGGCAAAAAAAAAAAAAAAAAAAAAAAAGAAGACACAGAAGCCATAAAGGTTAATGGAAAATTAATCTTGGCGACCTATTTGGGCAAATCAAAATTGTGGGACATACATTTATTTAAAAGGAAAATGCAAAGAGTCTTTAGAAGGGTGACTCTCGATGAGGGGACAGAGATAAGACTTTCATTAGAAGAGTCTTCTGTATTCCCCTGTTTTCATCAATGCGGAAGAGATAAAAGCCTTCTGATAAGTAACAAAGATGGACAATAGCAATAATTCCATGTCAGCTCTGTGGAAGATGGACAAAGACTTCAGCGGACCAGTCCTGTCTCCTCGCTGGTTCTCTATGGAGGCAGGGTTCTCAGCACCCTACAGATGCTCCTCAAATGCGCATCTGTTCCCTGAGACCACCCACCCCCCGACTGGCCCTCTGGGCCCCAGTTATAAGTGAGGAAAACACACACAAGAGGATGACGTCACATGTATAATTTAGATGCGTCTCTTCTCACACAGGGACGAGCAACCTGCCATGAGTCATGCTCGCCATCTGCTGCACCCACGATCCCTTTACCTGAGCATGGCGAGCGCTCTCTCCTCCGCGGATTATAAGGATGACGTCATGCCGGCTGCAAAGCACCTGTAAAATAAAAACCACCTGTCAGAGAGAACACTGCCAGCATCACACGCAGAGCGCTGTTGGAGCCTGTGCAAGCAGATGCGAGGTTTTGCTTTACAAAGTTGGAGCTGAACACTGCCCCTTCCAGCCATTCTAATGGACTCTCCTTGGAGGACGTCTCTGCGTGGTCTCGACCAATAAATGTGAAGGTCTCATCCTCAACACAGCCCTTGAGCTGTCAATCTTCCAAAGAATATGTCTGATTTAAAAGTAGTCTCTGTTGGGAGTTTCCATGGTGGCTCAGTAGGTTAAGAACCTGACTAGTATCCACACGGATGTGGTTTCCACCCCTGGCCTCGCTCAGGGGGTTAAGGATTGCCATTGCCATGAGCTGCAGTGTAGGTCACCGATGCAGCTCGGGTCCTGCATTGCCGAGGCTGTGACATAGGCCAGTAAGTCAGCTCTGATTCCACCCCTGGCCCAGGAACTTCCATATGCCACAGGTGCAGCCCTCCAAATGAATGGATGAATGAATGAATGAATAATTTTTAAAAAGTAGTCCCTGTTGCTAAAGCAGCGAGATCAGGGCCAGGGCCACCCAAATCTGGAAAAGCCTAAATAAATAAAATTACAGATTAATTAAGGGCAGTACAACCTAGAGTATCCTGCAAGTGCATTTTGGAGGGGCGCGTGCCCAGTGTAAGGTCACTCTCTTCAAGTGTGGGAAAGACTTCTCGCCCCTTTCCAAGTTGAATTAAGAGTTAGGTACCTACAAGTTTTCTCTTCGGAGGTCTGTTCTGAAAACTATAAAAATGCATCTAGGTATTTTTATAGAAGAAATTCCAACTTTATTTATGAGACGGTATTTTAAAATCTTGTCACTCGAGGCAGGTCTATGGACCGAGCAACATGAGCGCCGCCAGGGAGCCTGAAATGCTAAAACCTCCTGAAACCAAATCTGCATTTTAACATGATCCTCAGGTGAGTCCTAGGCATGTTCATGTCTGAGAAGCATATTTTTTAATGATTTCTATTTTTTCCTGTATAGTCGGCTTACAGTGTTCTGTCAATTTCTACGGTACAGCCCAGTGTCCCAGTCATACATATATACACATTCTTTTTCTCCCATTATCCTCCGTCATGTTCCATCACGAGTGACTGGATATAGTTCCATGTGCTATACATTGCTTATCTGCTCCAAATGCAACAGTTCGCATCTATTAACCCCAAACTCCCAGTCCAGCCCCCTCCCTCCCCCTCCCCCTTGGCAGCCACAAGTCCCTTCTCCAAGGCCTTGAGTTTCTTTTCTGTGCAAAGGTTCATTTGTGCCATATGTTAGATTCCAGAACTAAGTGATATCATATGGTATTTGGCTTTCTCTTTCTGACTTACTTTGGATAGAACTAGAGACTCTTCTACTAAGTGAAGTAAGTCGGAGGCATGGTTTTGAAGAGCCTAATGCATCTGACCTGCAATTTCTATAATCACAAGAAATAGGTTGCCTGAAACGTCAAGACCATCCTCTGGTGTCCAGCAGTTAATGGACTCAAAAGCCCTTTATTACAGTTGCATGAATCTGGGAAGCTACCACCCTGCCCAGAAATCCCTCACTGCTGGCTAAGTCAACTTTTCTTTTCCAGAATATGTAGACGAGCTGTTTGTTAACCGACCCCTAAAAGCATAGCTGATTCTAGAAGAAATTTGTTGTACGCTCAAGAGACCAGCACCATGGCCATCAATTCAGTCCATCAGCAGTTAGGAAACATCTGTTTCGATGCTCCGTAATAACCAACACTGGGCAAAGAGCCCAAAGTCTAGTGCAAGGACAGAAATGACAACAGAAGTGGGAGCATGAATGGCAGGAGGGCAGCGAATGAGGCCAGGATGCAGAGGAGGGAGGGCAGGAGTGCACACTTAAAAAGCACTTGACCCAGGCCTGGAACCTTCCAAAGGCTTCCAAGATGAGTTTTGAAAAAAGAAGAGAAAAGATGTCTTCGGAAGCAGCCCATGTATAGGCGCTACGAGTGCAGTGCTGGGTTAGGGCAAGCACCCAGACAGGCATCACCTTCCTTAGAAAAAAATACTGAATTGCAATTTTTTTTTTTTTTTTTTGTCTTTTCTAGGGCCGCACCACGACATATGGAGATGCCCAGGCTAGGGGTCGAATCGGAGCGGTAGACGCCAGCCTACATCACAGCCACAGCAACTCCAGATCTGAGCCACATCTGCGACCTATACCTCAGCTCACAGTAGTGCTGGATCCTTAACCCACTGAGCGAGGCCAGGGATCGAAGCTGCAACCTCATGGTTCCTAGTCGGATTTGTTAACCACTGAGCCACGACCGGAACTCCTGGATGGTGATTTTATAGGTTTTTCCTTCCCTACTGCTTTGAATATTTGTACACCTGAGCTCTAAATGCGGCAGCTCTTAGGAGCACTTTTTTTTTTTCTCTTTCAACTCCCCCACGTGTGGACAAAGAGGAATGGCAGACATCACAAGCAAGCAGCACTGACTCGGATGTCTGCTGAACCCGGCCAGGGGACAGGGACAAGAGAACTGGGTTTCCACAGCTGCTCTCTGATCACACAGGAGTGTCAGTGCAACTGTGACCAGCGATAACAGTGGCCATAAAGAGAATCGTGTTAAAGTTAATACAAAAGTCAGGGCACCGTCTTCGGAGAAGGACACTGGCTATGTGGCAGGCGCACCCCTGGGCAAAGGAAGGCTTGCAGTGAGACTACCGTGTGCCCGGTGCCTGTCCCCGCACTTAAATCATCTTTATCCTGTCTCCTTCCCCCTCGCCTCCTCTGGTGACTTCTCTGACTCATTCTCCTTCTCCCTTACCTTCTCCAAGTACCCTCCAACTATCTTCTTCTCCCTCTTTTTTTTTTTTTCTTAGGGCCTCATTTGTGGCATATGGAGGTTCCCAGGTGAGGGGTGGCACTGGAGCTGCAGCTGCCAGCCTACAGCACAGCCACAGCCACGCGGGATCCGAGGCACATCTGCAACCTACACCACAGCTCACGGCAACGCTGGATCTTTAACCCACTGAGAGAGGCCAGGGATCCAACCTGCATCCTCAGGGATACTAGTCCGGTTCATTACCACAGAGCCACAGCGGGAACTCCTCTTCTCCCTTTTGATCCACCTACCTTCTCATCCCCCTCCTGCTATGAGAAGGAGATGAAGAAGAGGAGTGAGGATAACAGAGCATCTTCCGACCTTTCCCCGCCCTGATCTCTCTTCCCTTTACTTCGCTAAGGTGCCCACACTCCTTTGCCCTCATCTGCGCCTCTCCTTTCCTCGAGGGGAATCTCTGCTCTCAGTGTGTAGCCAGACCTTCCAGGCACAGAGCTTAGAAATGAGAGGAACATCGCTGGACTCCGCTGCTGCTCCATCATCATACTTGGAGTCTGAAGATTCTCCCAACCTGATGCCAGGCCAACAGTGGAGAAGGTTAAAAAAAAAAGGAGTAAGCTAGCATTTTCTTAGCAGTTTTCAAAATGTAGAATAACTCTAGAATATGCAGCTGCTGTGCGCAAAGGATACAGAGATGGAAAATACACCAGGCAAACAAAAGGGTTTCACTCTATCTCTGGTTATTCCTAAGGACACTCCCTCCAACCTACCATGCATCTGCCCCTTTCCTCAGTGCTGTTCTCACCCCTTTTGGTGCCGACCCCCTAGCCCCTCCTAAAAGGATCAAAATATGCCCCGTGACCAGCCCAGGGCCGGTGAGCGCCACAGGCAGGCGTTACCAGAGTGCTTCCTGACAAAGACACAAGGCAGCACACAAAAAGGCTCATTTAATGCCCCACCAGGAAGCCTTCCAAGTTACAGCTTAATCAACACAGGAAGATTATTGTAAGGTAGAAAAGGCTTGGTACCACTTCCCACAGGAAATGCGCTCACGGAGAACTCGACAGAGTAGACGGTGAGGCGGCAGTCTCAGACAGATGCTTCAAGTCACAGAAGAGCAAGTGGGTTTTGCTTTAGGTGGTTCACGCTTCTTTTCAACCCCTGTGAACTCTCAGCAAAACTCCGTAGACGAACCTTGGTTTGCTCCCCATTTCATCCCAGCACCCAGATGGAGGGGGTGCCCCTGGCAGGTTGGATACGCCCTCCGAATAGATGATGAATGGATGAGTTCAGGAATCAAAGAGACACCTGATGCATCACTAGAAGCGGAAGACTCCGTGGAAGTAAGCAGCTGGAGGGAAATACTATGGCACGCACACGCACTTTGAAAATTTCCCCCAGGCTTTTGGCATTGGCCCCCAACTACGAAGTCCACATAGGCTTTGGGGTGTAACTCACTTCCAAGAAGGAGAAAGGGAAAGGGGGCTGATTGGGCAGGGACGCTGAGTGGCCAGATGTGGCCACTAACATTCTCACAGCAAATGAGCAAACGAAAACTCTGGAGAAGAGCCAAAAGTTCTCCAAAACGTACAGTAGCCTGGGATGAATCCGTCGGTCCTTCCATTTGTTTCCATGATATTTCTGTCCAGACCCTATTGGTACCGATGGTTTCATCACACCTTTACACGTCTCAACAATTTCTGAGTCGCACTACAAAGTAAGGACCTGATCGTGGCTCTCCCAGATTTCCTAGGCCAGCAAGAAGGCTCCAGAATGGATTCACTCTGCAGACCCGGAAAGGGATTGCAATCCTATCTTGTAAAAGGAGAAGAGGAGACACAGGGGGTGAAGCTAGGCCTAAGCAGAACCCCAAGAGGTCCCACCTCTCTAGATTCACATGGGAATTCAGGGACTAGGTTAGCAGTTCCCCAAAACAGATACACACGTCACTCCATACCAACCAACCAAGAATGAGAGCACAGCTGGCCTAGCCGGCCGTGTAATTGGTTATATCTGGCTCTGAATCTCTTAAAAATGTTAAAAACATATTTCATTACATATAATCAACAGTGTTCCCCAAATCAGCATGCACTTTCTTCATGTTCAACACTTTCTGACATAAACGGCAGCAATATCTTTTCAGATCCACCTCCTAGAGTAATGAAAATAAAAACAAAAATAAACAAATGGGACCTAATTAAACTTAAAAGCTTTTGCACAGCAAAGGAAACCATAAACAAAACGCAAAGACAACCCACAGAATGAGAGAAAATTTTTGCAGATGAAGCAACTGACAAGGGATTAATCTCCAAAACATACAAACAACTCATGTAGCTCAATGTCAAAAAAATAAACAACCCAATCAAAAAGTGGGCAGAAGATCTAAACAGACATTTCTCTAAAGGAGACATACAGATAGCCAAAAAAACATGTAAAAAGATGCTCAGCATCACTAATTTCTAGTAAAATGCAAATCAAAGCCACACTGAGGTAACACCTTATACCAGTCAGAATGGCCATCATCACAAAGTCTACAAACAATAAGTGCTGGGGAGGGTGTGGAGAAGAGGGAACCCTCCTACACTGTTGGTGGGAATGTAAATTGCTACAATCACTATGGAGAACAGTATGGAGGTTCCTCAAAAACTAAAAATAGAACTACCATACGATCCAGCAATCCCACTCCTAGGCATCTATTCAGAGAAAACCGTAATTTGAAAAGATACATGAACCCCAATGTTCACTGCAGCACTAATTGTAAGAGCCAAGACATGGAAGCAACCTAAATGTTCATTGACAGAGGAGCGGATCAAGAAGCTGTGGTACATACACACAATGGAATATTACTCAGTCATAAAAAAGAATGAAACAATGCTGTTTGCAGCAACACAGATGGACCTGGAGATTATCATACTAAGTGAAGCAAGTCAGAGTGTGTCACATCTATGCAGAATCTGAAAAAATGATGCGAATGAACATATTTACAAAACAGAAACAGACTCAGAGACTTCAAAAACAAACTTATGATAATCCAAGGGGACAGGCTGGGGGGTGGGAGGGGTGGACTGGGGGGTTTGGGACTGGCACATGCACACTGTGGTATGTGGAATGACTGGTCAGTAGAGACCAGCTGTATAGCATGGGGAACTCAACCCGACATTCAGTGATAACCTACATGGGAAAAGAATCTGAAACAAGAATAGATATACGTACGTATCTAACTGAACCACTTATTGTACAGCAGAAATTATTACAACAGTGCAAATTAACTCCACCTCAATAAAATTAAAAATACAACACACCAACAGTTAAGAGCAGTTCTCTTTACACTGACGCTATTAATACCATTAAAATCACTGAGCTAAGATGGTGACCCCTCCAGAAAAACCCTCTTAAGAAACCCATCCAGTTATAACGTAGAAAGAACCTCTTTTTTTTTTTTTTTGGTCTTTTTGTCTTTTCTAGGGCCACTCCCACGGCTAGGGGTCGAATCGAAGCTACAGCCACCAGCCTATGCCAGAGCCACAGCAATGCAGGATCTGAGCCGCATCTGTGACCTACACCACAGCTCACGGCAATGTCAGATCCTTAACCCACTGAGCAATGCCAAGGATCAAACCTGCAACCTCATGGTTCCTAGTCGGATTCGTTCACCACTGAGCCACGACGGGACCTCCAGAACCTCTTTACCTTTCAACTCCATTGCCTCTCAGACTGGAATCACTTTTTACAAACGTCCGGCACTCCCAATTGAAAAGAAGAATTTGACCTCTTGGAGAAAAAGCCCTGACAGCTCTAGGACATAAGTATTTTAATTTAAATCTGACCCAGAGTAAAGTACCTCGACGACTCATCAATGGAAAAAGAAAAAACTATCTTAAAACAATCCCCAGGTATTACCTATAGGACCATACCTGCAGCTCTTGAGACAGTTTTGTGACCATTCAACAAACAAGGTTTTCTAATAGCAAGGAACTGAGGAAAAGACAGCATGTTTTAACACTTTTTCCCCCTAAATTTCATTTTGAGGGGTCCTAGCCATATAAGGCTCACAGCTCTAAGATTTCTGTTTTATCTGTTTGTCATTATAAGTATTTCCAGGAAGCAGCGGTAGTTGTCTTTGCCTGCTGCATTCACTCCCTAAAGTGCTCCAGTGATGGTTTTGCACTGGGCCCTTAAGGATGACAAAGAGAAGAGCAGGAAATCTGTGACCAGCCAAAGCCAGTTCTGTGTCCCCGTGATTCACGCGACACCCTTTCCAGATCAGCTTCCTGTTCAGTTTCACCAGCACCTCAACAGTTTTGACATTCCTCTAATCTCATCTCAGTAAACTACTGCTAACAGGAAGGATTAAAAACAAAAACAGGAGTTCCCGGCGTGACGGAGCGGAAATGAATCTGACTAGGAGCCATGAGGTTTCAGGTTCGATCCCTGGCCTCGCTCAGTGGGTTAAGGATCTACTGTTGCCGTGAGCTGTGGTGTAGGCCACAGATGCGGCTCAATCCTGCATTGCTGTGGCTGTGGTGTTGCAGCTCCGATTGAACCCCTAGTCTGGGAACCTCCATATGCCCCAGATGTGGCCCTAAAAAGCAACAACAAAAAAAAAAACAAACAAACAAAACCTTCCTCCCTCATGGGTGGGCATCTCTCCCATGATTTCCAAGTTAGACCTCAAGGTCAAGTTGACATGCGGTGCATACACAGCAAGAACTACGGAATGAAAACAGGTCAAGGAAGGGGTGGGTACCCCTTGCCATCATCTCCACCACATCCCTGAGAGAACCCACAGAATCCCCTTCTCAGTGCCTGGATCCAGCCAAGCCCTGGATTAAACAGACCTTCCTGAGAGAGGGGTCTGGGAGAGGCCTCTAGAAGAGAGGCCAGCTAGTCCCAGAGTTTAGAAGGATAAAGCAACTACAGCTTGGGTTGTTCATGAATAAAGCCTCTTTAACATTTTAATGAGAACATTAAACTCGGCTGCAACTTGCTTTGGCCTCCCAGAAAGTCTGTTAGCCTTAGAGAAAGTTTCTTTTAAGAAGCAGTAATCAAAGTGCAGACCTCTTTGTGCCCCCACATGGGGCAGGCAGGATGCAGGACGGGGCCACAAATGCTGGCTGCTGTCTCTCCTGAACTCGCCCAGAGATTTTGTGAAGGCTACAGTTTGGAAAGGAGACGAGGCATCTGGAGAAATCCCTTCCGCTCTGCAGTGTTTGTGGGCCTGCGTGTGCTCACTAGGTCTCAGGTCTGACTTGTCTCCTAATGCGCACTTTATGGTCTACGCAGCTTTGAGGACAATGTGTGACTCAAGACGCGGTAAATGGTAAATGATCCGTTTCTGCCCCTTTCCCTTCTCCCACCTCAGTTCTCCCTTGCGCTGTCACTGATCCCACCAAGGCTCCCAAGTGCCCTTTGCCTGGAGGCCCATTAAATTCAGCAGACAACCAAGGGGGCTTCAGAAGCCACAGGCAAACAAGAAATAATTCTCAGACTCGGGGACATAACAGGAATGTCTGCCTCTTCCCCTGAACAAAACCTGGAGCGGAGTGAATGAGCCGGTCACCATAAAGACCAATGGGCGGGCAGAGAAAAGCTAAAAGGGGACACTGATGCATTTGACTCTTCCTACTTATCCTGAGCACCTACTATGCTCCAAGAACTGTTGTAGATTCTGGGGTACAGCCAGGAGTAAGGCAGATAAGACGTCTGTTCCCACAGAGCTTAAGATCTAGAAGGAGGAGTTCCCATTGTGGCGCTAATGGAAACAAATCCAACTAGGAACCGTGAGGTTGTGGGTTCGATCCCTGGCCTCGCTCAGTGGGTTGAGGTTCCGGCGTTGCCGTGAGCTGTGGTGTAGGTTGCAGACACAGGTCAGATCTGGCATTGCTGGGGCTGGGGTGTAGGCCGGCAGCTGTAGCTCCCATTGGACCCCTCGCCTGGGAACCTCCATGTGCCATGGGTGTGGCCCTAAGAAGCAAAAAAAGAAAAAAATCTAGTAGGAGAAGACAGGCAGCAAACAAAAGAAAACAGCAGGGTAACAGGTGTTCTAAAGAACAGGCAAGAGGGTGATATGATCAGCGGAGCTAGTTAAATAGGGTGCACAGGAAAAGGCAAACCGAGCCAAAAGCTACGGCAAAATCCTTAAGGTCAGGCTAAGACACGGGAGAATCTTAAAAATGCGTATCACAGAGGCAAGGAAGCCAATCTGAAAAGGTTATGTCTTGTATGATTCCAACTCTATGACATTCTAGAAAAGGCACAACCATGGGGACAGGAACAAGACCAGGGGTTGCCAGGCACGGGGAGAGGAAGAGATGAAGGAGGAGCAGGGAGAATTCCCCGGGCAGTGATGCTTCCGAATGATAAGGTATAATGGTAGGTACGTGTCATCATCCATTTGTCAAAAGCCGTAGCAGGTACACCACCACGCGTGAACCCCAAGGATAACTCTGAACTCTAGGTGACGATGACACGTCCATGCAGGATCACCAGTTGTACCAAATGTATTGCTGGGGGGCGGGAGTGGGGACAGGTATTTAGAGTTGGGAGAGACCACAGGCGGGAGGCAAGAGGGGGCGGCGGGCAGGAAATGTACCAGAATTCTATGCTCCTCAGTTTTGCTGTGAACCTAAAACTGCTCTAACAACGCCTATTTCCATAAACCTTTAAGGTAAGAAAGCACGGGATGTTGAAGAACAAACAGAGTCCAGCTTCGCTAGCATAGAGTGAACCAGGCAGGGATGGAAAGGCCACCAAGGAAGCCAAGGACATCATGGTTAGACGTCTGAATGTCATTCTCGAAGCACCGGAAGCCTCTGGTTCGTCCAAAGTAGGGCTCGTCGGGACACGGTTTACGTTTCTGAAAAGTCACCTTGGCGACCAAGTGGAAGATGGATCTCAGAGCAGCATCAAGAGAGACTGCTGGTGGGGGTCGAGGACAGACGCAGAGCAAGTGGGTGGATTTGAAATATGCTTTGGGAGTTCCCATCGTGGCCCAGCGGAAACGAATCCGACTAGGAACCATGAGGTTGCGGGTTCGATCCTTGGCCTCCATCC
Organism: Sus scrofa; assembly: GCF_054392235.1. Classification (NCBI taxonomy): domain Eukaryota; kingdom Metazoa; phylum Chordata; class Mammalia; order Artiodactyla; family Suidae; genus Sus; species Sus scrofa. The sequence continues at coordinate 23,826,901 of NC_139393.1, read as the reverse complement.
ACGGATTAAGGATCCAGCGTTGCCGAGAGCTGTGCTGTAGGTTGCAGACACGGCTCGGATCCTGCGTTGCTGTGGCTGTGCTGTAGGCTGGTGGCTACAGCTCCGACTGGACCCCTAGCCTGGGAACCTCCATATGGGTGCGGCCCTAAAAAGAGAAAAAAAAAGAAAAGAAAAAGAAATATGCTTGGAACAAAGAGCTGACAGGGCTGGTGATGGATAGATTGGAAATGGGAGGCGAGAGAGAACAAGAAATCCAAGATGACTTCTGAACAGGTGGAGACACCACACAGCGAGACAGGAAAACCCTTGGGAAGCTCTATGAAGACCCCGCAAAGTGCCACGTGGAACCCTGGGAAGGCAGTGCGGGCATCTAGGTCCAGTGAGGCAACTCAAGGTCCACTTGCTTGATCTCTGCCTAAATGCGAACAGCAAAGATGTGTGTGTGTGTGTGTGTGTGTGTGCGCGCGCGCTACCTATATCCACATACTCGCGCACACACGGATATATGCAAAGAGATGTCACGTTTAATTCAGAGGTGGGTTTTGCCACCCAAAGCAGATGTGGAATCACTTCAACAAACTCGCCAGAACTAAAGAGAAAGAACTGTGTTGTGGTGGTGGTGGTAGTTGCTGTTCTTGCGTCCATTAACTTGCAAGGAAACTTGAGGCCCAATGAGAAGAGAGGCCGGAGGTCACACAGCAAAGGAGCAGATTGGCAGGGCTTGAGACTAGGAACCAGGCTTCTTTGTGGGAGTTCACACCCCACATTACACCCCCTGAACATCATCCGGACCATGCAGGGCGCCCGTGAGCACAGCTGTGTGTGCGGGAACCCACGCCCGGGTGAGGTAGGGAGTGGTGGCTACACCACTGCCTCCTCTCCTTCAGCTCATCCTGTGTGGTGGATGCTATTTAAACAATCCATAAAACCTGGTTGACAAATCTAAAAAAAAAAATCAATAACATGAAAGCAAACCTCACAGAGAGCAAATCAAATATTCAAGTGCGGTGTGACACAGATTTTCAAACAGACATTTTCATTATGAGTGACAAGGCCTTGCACGCCCAAGCCCTTCAGAAATCGCCTCAGAGTTACACAGGTGGAGCATCCTCAGAAGGGGCAGAAACTGGGCCTGACACCCCCTCTTCAGATGCCTCCTTGGGACCCCTCACCCCTGCCCTGGGTTTCCGGAAAAAACACCAGAAGCCCTGACATTTTAGGAGAAGGGAAAGTAAAAACATCAGAACCCAAGAGCTGACAGGCTGGGTCTTTGCAACATTAAAGGAGTAACATGCAGCTGGGTGACATCACCGCGAAAATCATTCAGATCAGATTTGCAGAGGACAAGGAGCCAGGGCTCAGAGGGCCAGGCGCGCTGTCTACTCTGCCCTCTAGGCGGCTTTAAAACTGACTTTCAGGGAATTCCTGTCGTGGCTCAGCGGTTAATGAATCCGACTAGGAACCATGAGGTTTTGGGTTAGGGCTCTGGTATTGCCATGAGCTGTGGTGTAGGTCACAGATGTGACTCAGATCCCTCATTGCTGTGGCTGTGGTGTAGACCAGCAGCTGTAGCTCTGATTTGAACCCTAGCCTGGGAACCTTCATATGCCGCGGGTTCAGCTCTAGAAAAGACCAAAAAAAACCCCGACTTTCAAGCACTCCTGTTGTGGCTCAGTGGGTTATGAACCCCACTAGTATCCATGAGGATGTGGGTTCGATCCCTGGCCTCACTCTGTGGGTTAAGGATCCAGCATTGCCACGAACTGTGGTGTAGGTTGCAGATGTGGCTTGGATCTGGTGTGGCTGTGGCTGTGGTATAGACCAGCAGCTGTAGCTCCGATTTGCCCCCTAGCCTGGGAACCTCCATACGCCGTGGGTGTCCTAAAAACAACAACAACAAAAAAAAGCAAACAACTCTCCTTTTCTATCCATCCTGCTCTCCCTCCAAAGCTGCCAGGTCTCCAGCCTCAAGGCATTGTGAAGTCTGAAAGGGAAACGGTGAGGGGGTGTCTGCCACTGTGTTTGTCGCTATGAGTCACAGTCTCTGTTCTCACTGAATGGGGCTTGTTTTCTTGTTGATTTGCAAATTTCCTCTCCAATGCTTTTCTCTGATAACCTGTTTCCAAAGAACCCCTATGTCGAAGGCACAGCCCTGCTGATGAACTGCAGGACCTAAGGTAAGCGGTACCCACAGTCACTGTATTGGGAGCATGCCAAGGAGGAGGCTGGGGAGAAAGGAGTTTTTTGTTATTGTTTTGTTGTTGTGGTTGTTGTTTTCACTTTATGGGGACACCTGTGACATATGGAAGTTCCCAGGCTAGGCCACAGCCACAGTCACGCCAGATCCAAGCCTCATCAACGACCTATGCCACTGCTTGCGGCAACGCTGCATCCTCAACCCACTGAATGAGGCCAGGGATCAAACTCGCATCCTCTCAGATGCTGTGTCAGGTTCTAAACCTGCTGAGCCACAGCGGGAACTTCAGAGAGGAGTTTGAGATGCTTGGTCAGCTGCACCCTCCAAGCTGGAGATTTAGAAAAACCACTGGTCCGGATTCAAACGCAATGGAAAGAGGGAACTCATCCCCTTCCAACACTGACTTTCTTACCAAATGCTTTCAGGAAGGCACACAGGACCGGCAGGCTCTCTGCACACACAAGAGGAGAGAGGACACCTGCCCTATTGTTAGATGGATACTCAGGCCACTCATCCTCTGGACACCACCCCCGGGCTCCCACCTGGGTTCCATTCCCATCAAGATCATTTATTGGTCGCTCCCTCCCTGTGTGCTCTGCCCTACAGATCGCTGTGTACTGCCTGGACACATCATTTTCCTAACTCTTTCTCCCCATATCATTATGCTTTTGGTTTTTTTTTTTTTTTTTTTTTTTTTCTTTTCTTTTCTTTTTAGGGACATATGGAGGTTCCCACGCTAGGGGTTGAATAGGAGCTACAGCTGCCAGCCGACACCACAGCCACAGCAATGCGGGAGCTGAGCCACGTCTGCGAACTACACCACAGCTCACCGCAACACTGGATCCTTAATCCCCTGAGCGAGGCCAGGGATCGAACCTGCATCCTCATGGATGCTGGTCAGGTTCGTTAACTACTGAGCCACGACAGGAACTCCTTCCCATATCGTTAAAAGGTTCTGTCTCTTGGGTAGTGGGGCGACTGAGATTTGCAAAGGGAGTTCAGGAGAGACAGCAGGCAAGAGTGAAGGCAAACTGGGAAGATTAAGAGTCTGCTCCTAGGAAGAGCCTAAGTCAGTCCGCAAGATAAGCCGCTGGCAGGGGGCCTGGAAGGCTGGCAGGCACACCAGGAGGCAGGACCAAAGGCAAGTAGCGAGTTAAAAACCAGGGAGGCGTTCGAGGCAGTGGGCTTTTGACACCACAACAACGACACAGCTTAGAGGCAACTCCAGAGGCTGGAAGAAGAGGCTGCAGGATGCCAGCGGTAGCTGTCACTGGAAAGGGCGAGGAACAGAGCAGGCAAGAATCCCGCAAAGGCTGACAATCTTCTCCCTTTACAGTCAAAACAACCTCGCCCTGCAGCATCCTTCTTGTCTTTCCTTCACAGCTTGGGCCCAATGTCACATGTCCTTTTATATTCGCGGGATTCCCGAAACCCTGGCCTGCCAAGCAAGCATCAGAGTGATGCTCCTATCCTGACACAATTACACGTGATAACTTTCATCGCAAAGCATTTGTCACAGCTATCACGTCACTTAATTCTCACAACACTCTGGGGCATAAGCACTATTAAATCCATAAACCCAGGCCCAAAGAGATTTAAAACTTTGCACAAAGCGGCACAAGCGAAAGAGGCTTCACTCACATCCAGATCTTGCGACGTGAGGTCCTGGGGTTTTCCTGAACACGCCATCTGTATATTTCTTCTTCTTTCACTCCATGTGCTGTCAAGTCCGCTCATCTAGGCTTCACTAATTCAGAACCGGTGAGGCGAGAACGCGTCATCAAATGGCACCCCACTTACTTGGAGTCTGGGAGGTGCTAAGATAAATGTGCATACAATATCAAGCAGGATGCAGGATGGGCACGCTACCAACCTCAAGGTGGAGAAGAAGGGAGCTTGCCTTGTTTAACCATGAAACCTCCATCATTGACTTAGCACGGATATGCAATTTAAAAAAAATTAATTTGCTAACTACAAATGAGTTAATTCTGTTCTCATGGCTAATCATTTTTTTAAATTTAATTTAATTTAATGTTTTGTCTTTTTGCCTTTTGCTAGGACATATGGAGGTTCCCAGGCTAGGGGTCGAATCGCAGCTGTAGCCGCCAGCCTACACCAGAGCCACAGCAACATGGGATCCGAGTCACACCTGCAACCTACACCTCAGCTCATGGCAACACCGGATCCTTCACCCACTGAGCAAGGCCAGGGATCGAACCCGAAATCTCATGGTTCCTAGTCGGATTCGTTAACCACTGCGCCACAACGGGAACTCCCTAAGCAATTTTTTTTTTAATTAAAATAAAGACCTCCCCTCCATAGAAAAGGTATGATCTTAAAGTAATTATACTGAGCCTATAGGCTAAAATAAGAAACCATCATAGTCGTATGGTTTTATCAAGTACCTTCACTGTTTATTAATCTTTGGTTCAAAATTGGATCAATTCATACCTGCCTCCCCTTCAAGAGAGTGGCATAAAGCTGGTCTTCAAACATGCATTGAATGGAGGGAGGGAGGGAGAGATACATGCATGTATTAAAGCATGTGTTTATCAAGCTGCATCCTATGTCAGTTAAAGAGGGAAATGCCACTTGTTTCAAGCACAATGGACCAAGCCACAGAGACAAAGATTCCAATCCTGCTGTTTGCGAACTACGTCCTCATGGGCAAATAAACTCACTCCTCGATGCTGAATTCCCCATCAGCAAAATGGGGATACCACTGAGTCGCCCACAGAAGTGGTGAAAGGGTCAAAGGACGTCACAGGCTTAGCACCTTGCCTGGGTTGCCGAAGATGCTATGGCTTATTTTTAGCCCTCTTTCTAGCCCATGTTTAGGGTGAGCCCTTTCACACCAACCTTTACGATGGTACTTGCGTTTACAAAACCCTGCTGTCAAGTCGATGGCCAGACAGTCAAGTTATTTACAGGGATGGGCACTCTCCCCTGGGCTAGTACCGAACCCATCTATTCTGGTTCTGGAGATAACAGGTGTTGTGAGTAACAGGTTTTCAACACATTTGGAGGGCTTTTGAGTAAATGCTCCAGAGAAGTGAAGCTCACCAATACTCATTATGTTTGAAAGTTTTCGAAGATATATTGTACACATAACCACTTTGCTCAAAGACCAGACCAGGTTAAATGAACTCTAACTTCTTGTCTCAACATGAATAAGACTTAGCACTGGCATGAAAGGTTATAATTCCTTGTAGCCTTTTCGGGTTTGTTTTTGCTTTTTTTTTTTTTTAGGGCCACACCTGCAGCATATGGAGGTTCCCAGGGTAGGGGTCGAATTGGAGCTGCAGCTGCTGGTCTATGCCGCAGCCACAGCAACACGGGATCCAAGCCACATTTGCAGCCTACACGACAGCTCATGGCAACACTGGATCCTTAACCCACTGAGCGAGGCCAGGAATCGAACCCACATCCTCATGGATACTAGTCGGGTTTGTTACCACTGAGCCATGATGGGAACTCTCTTATAGGCTTTTTTAAGTCAGTAGATTTGGTCACACTAAATGTTCCCAGCTTTTGAGACTGTGATCGTGGCTTTCATTTCTTCCTGGCGTCAGCCTCCTTTGAAAGGCATGAGCCCCTAGGGAATTAACCAGACAACGCTTTGGTCATCTTGAAAGAGTTTACCAGGAATCATTCTCAGACATTTCTCACCTGTGGCCTCATGACACATCTGTTTTGTCAGAGCTTTAAGGGGGACCCAGATCTTCCCTAGACCCAGGAGGTCTGCTTTCTCCCTAATGTCTTCCACATAGTAGGTACTCAACAAATACATAAAATGTAAATGACCAGACCAAGTAGCAGGCACTTTTGCAATTACTATTTGCTAACTGAAGCCTTTATTCTGATGCACGACTAGGCCCCTTACTTGTTTGGGGCTGTACTTTTTCAGCTGCAAAATAAGGCAGTTTGAGTTCAATGATCTCCAAGATCCCTTCCAACATTAATCTTCCATAACCCTATGCTGTTGAGCACCGAGGTGTGTTCCAGATGATGGAGCTGCTGGAAATCCAACCACCAGGTCAGTGAGATCCTCCCGGGCATCATGAGCCAACAATGCATACTAGATCCTCCAATACAGATGTCCTCGCAGGAAGTTATTATCCTGGGACCATGGCAACAAATGTAAAAAGAATGACCTCGCTTATCTCTTACGCTCACCCCTAACAGTCACGTATAAGAGTAGAAAGATTGGCCTTGGAATGTAAACATATTGATCCACTTTTTTGTCCCCTGTGTCCAATGTTCCTAAGTGAAAAACAAGTATATCTCCAAAGAAGTCGACTGCATTCAGGCAAATAAAACCTTAAAGGGAATGTTTTTCTCTAACAACCAAATCAACTCAATCTAGGGCTTTCATTGACCCTCCGTGCCCAGCTATTTCTTGGTGCATATATTAACTGGTCAGCTGCATTTGTTTCAAGGACACTACCGTTTCCCTGTTTGCACAGAAATACGAGTCAACATCTTTATTATTATTATTATTATTATTATTATTATTATTACTACTACTATTTATTTTAGGGCTGCACCTGCGGCATATGGAAGTTCCCAGGCTAAGGGTCCAATCAGAACACAGCTGCTCGCCCATTCCACAGCCACAGCAACGCCAGAGCCGAGCCACATCTGGAACCAACACGGCAGCTCACAGCAACACAGGATCCTTAACCCACTGAGCGAGGCCAGGGATGGAACCTGCAACCTCATGGATACTAGCTGAGTTCATTACTGCTGAGCTACAACGGGAACGCCCAAGTCAACTTCTTTAAACTAGCCTAACTTTATGAAAACTAAAACTTCTAAACTCAAAGGGTTCACACAGACAGGAAGTAGATACTTTCAAATACGGAGGCAAAGATTTGTCAACAAGCACAGCGGGAGAGCCCTGCGAGCTCCCAAGCTCAGCTTCTTCCCTGGAGGCGGCCGAAGCCCTGGACCACCTTTTCTCCCAGGTAGGATGGTGCGCCTTTAACTCCATCCTAGACCAATTCAAAGTCTCCTGTCCTCCAAGCGGTGTACCAAGCTCTCAAGGGGACATGAAAAATGAATAAAACATCATCTCTGTCTCAGAGAAGATGCAGCAAGGCCGAGTGGATAAAAGGGGAGACAGCAGAAAACAGCCGTGGGGGCGAAAGCCAGGCTTACCGTAATTAGCTGGAAACCTTGGGCAAGTTACTTAACCTTTCTGATCCAGCATCTTCATCTGCATAAATAACGGTGCTAATAACAGGACCTATCTCATTAGTGCTGTGAGGAGGATGAACGAAATTATTATTCTCCTACCGCATCCCGAGCAGCTCCCGGGCCCCAGTGAACACTGGGCATTAGTCCCTATATCCTGATTGTCATCATTAGGAGCAGACAGCCCATGAGTTTAAAGTCTTCATTCTTTTTTATTTTTATTTTATTTCGTCTTTTGTCTTTTTAGGGCCGCACTCTCAGCATATGGAGGTTCCCAGGCTAGGGGTCCAGTCGGACCTGTAGCCACTGGCCTACACCACAGCCACAGAAACGTAGGATCCGAGCTGTGTCTGCGACCTACACCACGGCTCAGGGCAATGCCAGATCCTTAACCCACGGAGTGAGGCCAGGGATGGAACCCGCAACCTCATGGTTCCTAGTCAGATTTGTCTCCACTGCACCACAACAGGAACTCCTAAATTTTTCCGTATTTTTTAGTTGGTAAAAGTGAAGTTATAACAGATCCTCGGGAGACAAAAGCGGGAAAAAAAAAACCCTGGGAAATGGCTTTTCCAACAAGTTTCCTTGTGCTCGCGTCTTCCTGTCTAATCCTAACCACATCCATTCCTCAGAAAGATGCAAACGTGGTGATGGGCTGGGGTGCAGAGAAAACCGTACAGAGACCCGGGGAGAGAGAAAAGGAGAGAAAAAAAGAGGCGGCAGGCAGGAGGGGCATTTCTGAGTTACCTCAAAAGATGAGCAGGGAACATTGCTGCAGCCTGGCCCTGACCTGTTTCCTTCTCTGCCCAGAAAATCCTTCCCTCAAATATTGAGCCATCACACTTACTTTTTTCTGTATTTTTCTTTCCACTGTTTATGCCTTTTTTTTTTTTTTTCGTGTGTGCTTTTTCGGGCCGCACCTGCCGCATATGGAAGTTCCCAGGCTGGGGGTGAATCAGAGCTGCAGTCACAGGCCTACATTACAGCCACAGCAATGCAGGATCTGAGACTCCTCTGTGACCTATGCTGCAGCTCATGGCAACGCCGGATCCTTAACCCACTGAGTGAGGCCAGGAATCGAACCCTCATCCTCATGGATTCTATTCAGGTTCTTAACCCTCTGAGCCACAGCGGGCACTCCCATGCCTTTGTTTTATAGAATATTAGAAGTCACCTAATCCAGTTCTCTTATTTCATACATGAGAAAAACTGAGGGCCAGTGAGATCAAGTCATTTCCCCAGGGTCGTCCAGCCCTGGAATGGCACAGACAACACAACACCAACACTGGACTCCCTGAGCTCCTGGTCTGTGCTGTCACCTTTAGGATGATAAAATGAGTACATGTCCCCACATGGAGTCTGGTGGGCCCTGATCCCATGTGGCAGGTAAATACATTTTCATCTGGGAAGGAAATCTTGAGAAATATTCTTAAGTGAATTAACAAGAAGCTTACTATTTTTAATTCAATAAACATGTTTTATTATTAATTTCATTGCCTGCTAAGCCTGAAATTAGGTTTTTCTATGCTTGGGCAGGTCCTGCCCAACCAATAACAGAACAATTAGATTGTAATTAAACAGATATTCTCACTTCAGCCACACACACACACACACACACACACACACACACACATACCACACACGCACCATCAAGAGGCATTTAATCAAAACAAAGTTTGAGCCCATTCTTTTTTTTTTTTTCTCCCCTTTTTAGGGCAGCACCTGCAGCATATGGAAGATCCCAAGCTAGGGGTCGAATTGGAGCTGCGGCTGCCGACCTACACCACAGCCAGAGCAACACCAGATCTGAGCCACGTTTGTGACCTACACCACAGCTCATGGCAACACCGGATCCTTCACCCCTGAGTGAGGCCTGGGATCGAATCCCATCCTCCTGGATACTAGTCGGGTTCCTTAACCTCTGAGCCACAAAGGGAACTCCCTGAGTCCATTCTTTTTGCCACTCTTCTTGCCTATGTTTAAGACAAGGAGATATCAAATATTACAAGACAAGGATCTCTGAATATAGATCTCAAAATCACTGATCTTCCAGAATAGAAACAAGATTCTGGTTATTAATCCGTAGGCTATAACAACAAAAGGCAGCCTGACCAGTGTATCCAACAGGCTGTCAGATCTGGCTTTTCTGCGTGCCCTGAACCAGGTCAGTAGTTTCCCAAAGGCTTGACTTTCCTTAGTCTCAGCTTTCAGTTCCATGGTGGAAGACTTAGGCTCTGAAACCAGAGTCTTTCAATACTTTTAAGAACATATGAAAAAATAAACCGCTGTTAGGTATGTTTTTCAGGTGCAGTTCTAGCCTCAATTCTTCAGTGTCAGCAGCTGCCTAAAAGACTCTGAAGCAAGAAAAAAAGGCCCCGGTTTCCTTATATTCTCCCCTTCCTTTTCCCGCCATCAGGCTACCTTCTTCTCTCTCATCTGCTTCACTCTGGCAGGGGTTCAGGGCATGCCCTCTCCGTGAAGAAGGGAGAGATTTCGGCAATCTTCTCAGATTATAGAACAGCTGAATCTGGGCCACTAAAAATAACTCAGCTCCGTTGTCTAAGTAGATATTTGCTTTTAGCAAACTAGACCCCTGTTGAAGCCAATTTATTAGGTTTTTCCTTTTTAGGGCCGTACCTGCAGCATATGGAAGTTCCCAGGCTGGGAGTCAAATCGGAGCTGCAGCTGCCAGGCTGTATCACAGCCACAGCAGCATCAGATCTGAGGCACATCTGCAACCCACACCACAGCTCCCGGCAACACCTGATCCTTAACCCACTGAGCAGGGCCAGGGATCGAACCCGAGTCCTCATGGATGCTAGTTGGGGTTTGTTACCACTGAGCCACAACGTGAACTCCCTAGACAATTTCCTAGAACTGTGCTTGGTAAGAACTGTTGACACGGGTCTATACTCTACCACTGCTATGTGTTTTATTTTCCTATTCTTCCTAATTTTCTGGCAGAGGAGAGAGAGGCTGGCCACCAAGGGTAGGGGGAGTTGGGGCTGCCCTTCTCATTTAGAGGAAATTCATTAATACAAAGAGCAGAACTCAACATTGAAAAAACATGGCAAGAATCAAACACCGAGGCTCAGGAAGAGTTGAGCCAAAAATCTGAACGTGTCTAAGGAAGGAAGAAAAAAGTCACTCCATCCTCCCACCCTGCCTGCCAACCACCAGTGGCAGTTCAGTCTCCGAGATGCGTCTTGAAAAAAAAAAAAGTACCACACATGTAACAGGAGCTGAGATCCTGGGGGAGCCAATTAGATTTAAGCCATTTTCAAAATTCTGTTAAAAAAAATGAAATTAGGGAAAAAAACAAAAACCTGGCACTTGAAATGACATTTTACATGTTCTGCTTAGGGGCTGTGGCATACCACTCATATAATGACTAGTTGTCACGTTTATAAAATAAACCTAAGGTTTTTCATATAACAGAATAGAATCACGGGCTAGGAAAACAAACTTCGCTTCAGAGGAAGAAGGCAACACATCAACTCTAATAGGTACTACACCCTTTATCTTTGGAACATCAGCCAAAAGACAAATTTAGGCCAAGGTCAATGGCAGAGAGCTGCAGAGAAGGGCTCCTCCGGTAGCTGGCTGGGTCCTGCTAGGAGCTTAGTGCAACTGTCCAGCACAGCGGTGGGGGCGGGGGGGGGGGCAGGAACGATGTTCCTGGGAGCCGGGAGGAATATTCTGATCCCACTCCCTGACCCCCAGCACAAGCTCCTCAGTGGTCCTTTGGTAAGTGATGACAGAAGAAGCTGAGATGGGAAGAGGGGCCCGGTGGCAAGTGTCTCCTCTGGTCCAGATGCAGGTCTGGGTCTCAGTAGGAGGTGGGAGCTGAGGACCTGGTGTCCCCTGGCTTCTGGGTGTCTCTAGAGCTCGCCACACCCATCTGATAGCCATGTGTGAATCAGGGAGGACCCTTCTTAATGAGATGCCCAGCACATGTGTCAAAAACAATAGGCCCAGGCAAAAATGCAGTAAGGCTTATACACAACCAACTTCAGGTGGGTTTCTGGGCTGGTTTCTCTCCCCTCCAGGATGAAGTGGCCACAGACCCATCTCCAAAGACAATTGCGTAAAAACAAGCAGACTCAACCCCCAGACCCTCACGCACTCCTTCACTGACTCCTTCGTATGGTATCGAAGTTAACTGGGGTCCAAGAAGCCAACGAAGAGGTAAAATGAAGGAAACACGCTCTCTTGAAAAGGACTCCTGGGCTCCCGGTCAAGGACATGCTTTTGTTCTACCACGTGGTTGGTGCAGATGCAAACGCAAGAAGCATCGCACCTGTCGGCACCTCCTCTTTTTTGAGTTCCCCCTTCAATAGAACCTCTTCCATGAGGTTGTTCTCAGGCCCTCACCAGAAATAATACCTCCCTCACCTGAGTTTCCACATCCTTTTCGATTCTGTAGCTGAGCCATGTATGTCATTGTCTTATGGCCCCTCTGAGCCCTTTGAACAAAGATCCCTTAATGATTGCAAAGAGCAAAGTATAATGAATGCCGGATTCATGACTACATGGTAGAGGCAAGCCTCTCAGTTTTTGAGGAAGCCAAGGGGTCAGGAAGGGCCTGATCTGAAAGGATGCCGGAGCTAAACTGTCAAAAGAAGGAAGACCAGTGTGTGTCTAAACTCAGGAAGGAAACAGGCAAATGTCTGAGGTCCCAGGATGTCTCCTAACACATTCATTGAAAATGTAGCAGGTTCTGGGGTTCCTGTTGTGGCGCAGTAGAACCGAATCCAACTGGTATCCATGAGGACACTGGTTCGATCCCTGGCCTTGCTCAGTGGGTTAAGGATCCGGCATAGCTGTGAGCGTGGTGTAGGCTGGCAGCTGTAGCTCCAATGGGACCCCTAGCCAGGGAACTTCCATACGCCGCAGGTGTGGCCCTAAATACAACGCAAAAAATAAAAATAAAAATAAAAAATAAAAAAATAAAATGTAGGAGGTTCTAATGACCCTGAGAGGCCATGAAGGGCAATCAGAAGTCCTTTTTAAGACGGAAACCCCATGACAGCCCTCCTAATCCCCATCCAGGATGGTATAGTGAGGGGATAATATCTTTGTTTCTGAGGCTCTGGACTGCCTCTGAGGACATCACCCCACGGAGAATCTTCAGAAACAACTGAATTCCCAAGTCTGCATTTACCACACTGCGCGCTACGACCTCTATGGAAACAAGACAGGATTGAGAGCTTAACGGAGCCGATGCTTTGTCATACTCAGTAGCTCCCGTCCATCATGAACAGTGGCAAGTTATGTCTTTTGCCTTTTCATTAGCTATTTCCTCTAGCTCATTATATTGTGGGAATCCATATACTGTGTCAGCCAAATCAAAAATTTCAGCATCCATACAAGTGTTTGAGCTTCGCAATGGATTTCAAAGAAACAGCGTTTCGCATGCCTCTCTGCAGCTACTACTTATCAGCAATAATTGTTCCTAAAGTATCTGCTTTCTTTCTGGCCTCACTGTGTAAATTACACTGCTCTCCCTCAATTTCCCAGGGTCCCCAGGGTCAGTCTCTACAGCGTTTGCTTTAAATAGAACTCGGCGCCACCAAAGATCTTGCCCAGTCTTTCAACTTCACTTAGTGACACTTTCCCACACTGGGTTGTCTCCTATTTCCCTACATCCAGATCCAGTTGATCGGCATTTTCATTTCTGTCTTTTTTTTTTTTTTTTTTTTTAAGGGTCGCACCCGAGGCATACGGAGGTTCCCAGGCTAAGGGTCCAATTGGAGCCGTAGACGCCAGCCTACACCACAACCACAGCAATGTGGGATCTGAGGCGTGTCTGCGACCTATCCCACAGCTCACCACAATGCTGAATCCTTCCCCCACTGAGCGAGGCCAGGGATCGAACCCGCATCCTCATGGATGCTAGTTGGGTTCGTTAACCGCTGAGCCACAACAGGAACTCCAGCTCGGCATTTTCTAAGTTTCACTTCCCAGTAACTGCACTCTGCCTCTTGCGTGGTTCTCCTCCAGTCCCCTGGGTAGGTCGCTGCCCAGAGGCAGCAGAGAGGAGGAGCTTCTTGATCTAATGAAGCTTCTCTGCAGGACTCAGAGCTGAAGCGCAGAGCTGGTGGTTCTCTGGGGAGCACAGGTGAGCCAGTGTAAGGTCTCTGCTGAGTCATGGGGGCACCTCCCTGGTCGCCTGAAGCAGGTGCTCCAGCATCTGAGCAGTGACCTGTTAATGGCTCACGTAATGAAGAAATGAGTCAGTGTACTTGGCAAGTCAGATCTGAACCCTGTGCGGCCTCAATACAAATGGAAATTCTGGGAGAGAGGTATTTAGTGGAGACCCATTTTTTTTTTTTTTCTTCATTAAGGTGCTAAAGGTAGGAAAAGGCCAAAGGCTAATAAATGATGGACATTCGTATTCTTCTGCTGTTACCACCTTTCTGGTCTCTTTTCTGGAGTGACTCTGAGCTCCACACAGAGCCCAGCTGGTGTGGCCCCCTGCCCCCAGGGCATTCTGGAGAATGAGTGCACCTCGGCCTGCTGAGACCGGACCGATTACTTCCCAGACTCACCTCCCGGAGACTGAAGACACTGGCCATGGCCTTTTAGAAGACCCAGGGTGTGTGTGTGGGGGGACCACCACATGGTTTTAAACAATAAGAAATCTCCTAAAATAAACCATGAGGTTGCAGCTTCGATCCCTGGCCTCACTCAGCAGGTTAAGGATCCGGCGTTGCCATGATTTGTGGTGTAGGTCACAGATGTGGCTCAGATCCCGCGTGGCTGTGGCTGTGGCGTAGGCTAGTGGCTGCAGCTCTGATTCCATCCCTAGCCTGGGAACCTGCATATGCCTCGGGTGCAGGCATGAAAAGACAAAAGACAAAAACAAAAATGAACTCCTAAAATAAATGAAGTCTTGGCCACCGTAGACCAGCCAAGGAATCAAAAGTCACACAGGAAACCTTCACTCCTTGGAGAACCTTGGGGCAGGCTCTTGCCACTGTCACGGTGAAGCTGTCAAAGGAAAGTAAGCGTGTGGCATCCTAAACAGAGAAGGACCAAGAGGCGAGGCATGGCACGTCAGACCTCGTAACGAGAGATATCTTTAAGGAGCTCAGGATATAACCGGGTTTTATTCACGTGACCTCCCTGAAACCTCATAGCAATCTTTGTAGGTAGGTGGTCATATTAATATACTTTTTTTTTTTTTTTTTCCCTATCTAGGACTGCTCCTGCGGCATATGGAGGTTCCCAGGCTAGGGGTCCAATCAGAGCTGTAGCTGCCGGATTTGGCCACAGTCACAGCAACGCGGGATTCGAGCCGCATCTACAACCTGCACCACAGCTCATGACAACGCCAGATCCTTAACCCACTGAGCAAGGCCAGGGATCGAACCCGCAACCTCATGATTCCTAGTTGGAGTCCTTAACCACTGAGCTACAACGGGAACTCCAACATCCTTATTTTTAGGATGAGGAACCTGAGGCTTAGTGAGTTTAAGTAAAAACATCCAGTTCTCCCACGTTTGAAGGGATCTGAAGATACCTTTTTTTTTGAAGACTTCAATCACTTACACCATTGGTGGCCAATCAGATTTTTTAAATGAGAATTAGTCTATTTCTAAGAAATGTTGGAGGATGATGGAAAAGGGTGCGGGGAAGAAAATAACTGAGAAGACTACAAAGAAAGAACCGAGGAAAACACGGAAATTCTCCAGCCATGGGAAGTTCCCGTCTTGGCTCAGTGGAAACAAATCTGACTAGCATCCATAAAGACGCAGGTTCAATCCCTGGCCTTGCTCAGTGGTTAAAGATTCAGCGTTGCTGTGAGCTGTGGTGTAGGTTGCAGACATGGCTCAGATCCTGCATGGCTGTGGCTGTGGTGTAGGCCAGTGGCTGCAGCTCTGATTCGACCCCTAGCCTGGGAACCTCCATATGCTGTGGGTGCAGCCCTAAAAAGACAAAAAAAAAAAAAAAAAAAAAAAAAAAAAAAGGAAGAAAGAAAAAGAAATTCTCCGATCAACCACATTGGCAGTTCCTTTCTCTGCCGTCTGGCTTCACGAGGCAAAAGGAGATTCTGAAGTCAGGCCGTGCGAATGTTTGCCCACAAAGACTGGGGCCCGTCCTGAGCCAAGCTGAGCTGCCTGTGAAACACTTTCCCATGGACACTCAAGCCTCGCTCACACGGTGTAGCTCTCGTTTAAGTGCAATTTGTCCCCATGTGGCTCTTTCCAGTGGTCACCGCCCAGGAGCTGAGTTTTCCTGCTGCTCCTCCTCTTCGGGGGAAACGGGGGAGGGGTGGTGACATCATGGGAACAGTGTCTGTCTTTTCTCCTCTGACTCAACCCAGTGGGTCAAAGGAATGATGCTTCTGCTCGTCCCGCAGGACGGCGTGAGCGAGCCCATCTGCCAAGCAAATCTGTAGGGAAAACGGCAGCCTCTCTCCACCCTGGCCCCATGGAAAAGTGGGCAAGGCAGCGATGAGAAGCTACTCTAGCAAAACCAAGCCACAGGAGGGGAGAATACCCGCTTCCTCCACCCCTCACACCAGAGAGGGTAGGCGTGTCTCCATCCTCCTCCTGCCAGAAACGGGGAAAAGAGAATTGCCTTCCTCCTTTGAGCTCTCAGACTACTTTGGACCAACTGCTAAAGTACAGGGCTTGCCATATCATCCTGCAATTGTATTTTAGGTGTCTGCCTTCATACTTATGTAATAGCCCCCCCCCCCCAGGGCCACACTCACAGCATATGGAGGTTCCCAGGCGAGGAGTCGAATCAGAGCTGTAGCCACTGGCCTACACCACAACCACAGCAACGCCAGATCCGAGCCATGTCTGCGACCTATACCACAGCTCACGGCAACGCCCAATCCTTAACCCACTTGGTGAGGCCAGGGATCGAACCTGTGACCTCATGGATACTAGCCATATTCATTTCCACTGAGCCACGATGGGAACTCTCTTTTTTTTCTTTTTTTGGTCCTGGCAGGCAGCTGCCTGATGTGGGATCTCAGCTGCCAGACCAAGGATTGAACCTGGGCAGAAGCAGTGAAAGCACCAAATGCTACTAGTAGACCCCCCCCATCCCCTTGACTGTGTAATAGCGGAACTCCCCCTGCTTGTGTAATAGCCCCTTATCTCCCCTTAATATCTGAGCCCCATGCATCTGCTCTCATGCTTAACAGACGGTTACACAAGCCAGTGGAAGACTGAATGCAACACAGTTCCCGTTGTGCTTGAGCAGGTTAAGAACCCAACTAGCATCCATGAGGATGCGGGCTCGATCCTTGGTCTCGCTCGGTGGGTGAAGGATCCAGCGTTGCTGAGAGCTGTGGTGTAGGTCACAGGCTCCGCTCGGATCTGGCGTTGCTGTGGCTGTGGTGTAGGCTGGCGGCTGGCTGCAGTTCTGATTCGACCCCTAGCCTGGGAACTTCCATATGCCACGGGTGTGGCCTTAAAAAGATACAAACAAAAGACTGAATACAAAAGTGAGTGAATGACAACTTGAACTTGCTCCAGGGCTCTGGCTAACTAGGGCAACAAGAAATGTTCTTTTCTCTCTATTACTTATGACTGAAGACGGGTGACACAGGGAGGGGCAGGTCATGCCCCGTGGTAGTGTCCAGGATGTTTGGGCCCTTAATGAGTGAGTGTTTTGTGAGGGGTTATCTGAGCAAGATCTTGCCTTTTCCTCCACTCCTCTCTCCATCCAATGCATCCCTCCCACCCTGTACCCACCAAGCCTACCCATCTCATCACTTGTTCCCTTACTCACTTATTTTCTTCAGACTTGATTAATTCAGGTAGAATCTTTACTCTAAAAAAGGCAAGGCCCTTCTTCTTGTCAGTTCCTGGAGGGAGGCGAGGGCAGGCACCATGAGTGGGTATCACCCCACAGCGCTGCCCACCACGTGCCAGCCACGCTCCAAGGATGATGGACTCGGGAATGCAGCAAGACTCAGGGCCCACAAGGGCCCTCCTCTCCCAGAATGTACAGCCAACAGCAGAGAGAGAGACGTGATAAGGCGAGCAAAAGGTAGTAACTACTCAGAAGAAACACGGGGTGCCACGAGCAGAGAAGCAGGGGATCGAACCTAATGGGGCAATCAAGAAGGGGCCCCCTAGACAAAAATCTTTTAAGATATGACCGGAGAGGCAGATGAAGACTTATTCAGGTGTGGCGTTCCCATTGTGGCACAGCGGAAATGAATCCGACTAGGAACCATGAGGTTGCGGGTTCGATTCCTGGCCTCACTCAGTGCGTTAAGGATCCGGCATTGCCATGACCTGCGGTGTAGGTCGCAGACGTGGCTCAGATCTCAAGTTGCTGTGGCTGTGGTGTAGGCTGGTGGCTACAGCTCCAATGAGACCCCTAGGCCTGGGAACCTCCATATGCCGCTGGTGCAGCCCTAAAAGGACAAAAGACCAAAACAAAAGACTCATTCAGGTGAAAGAAGAATGTGGGAAAGCCAAGGGGAAGACCTAGTGACCGGGGAGAACAGGGCATATTGCAAAGCACGTAGAGAAGTCAAGGATGGCTGGGCTTGAAGTCAGGAGGCAGGCTCGGGACTCAGCTATTTTCGTCTGGGGGCAATCAAGGCAGCTGAAGGATTTTAACCCAAGTGGGGATGTTCGGATCTGAGTTTCAGGAAAGAGACTGGGGCGGCAGAGGAAGACGGCTGGATTTGGGGGTTGTATCATGAGAGGAGGCTAAGTGCAGCAATAAATAGATCTTCAGCATTTTCCTTTTGGCACCATGACTTTGGCTGCCATATGGAGGACGGATTATAAAGCTGTGAGACGAGATACACAGAAACCACTTAGGATGCTGTTTCAGGAGTCCAGATGAGGCCGGTAACGGCGGTGATGGAGACGGCAAGAAAAGAACGGGTTCAAGAGACTATGAAGCAGACAGAATTAGCAGACTTTGACAGCCTTAGGTCAGGGGATGGCCAAAGTTTCCTTAAAAGGCCAGACAGGAAAACACTGTAGGCTTTGCCACCCATACAATGTCTGTCACAGCAACTCAACTTGGCTGTTTGGGTGAGAAAGTAGACATAGATAATATCCAAGGGAACGAGTGTGCCTGCAGCCCAACAAAAATTCAGTTACAGGCGTTCCTGCTGCTGTGGCACAACAGGATGGGTGGTGTCTCTGCAGCACTGGGACACAGGTTCGATCCCTGGCCCGGCACAGTGGGTTAAGGACCTGGCGTTGCCACAGCTACAGGGTAGGTCGTGACGGTGGCTGAGATCTGAGCCCTGGCCCAGGAACTTTATGTGGCACCCGGCAGCCAAAAAAGAACAAAAGAAAAGAGAAAAAGAAAATCAGTTACAAAAAGCAGGCCCACAGACTAAACTGAGCCCTGGGGCCAAAGTCCGCAGACCCCTGGACTAAGGAACGACGCAGTGATAAGAGCATCCATCAAAAACGGCTCCCAAGTATGGGATGTGAGCCCCTGCGTGGCTGGCTTACTATTTCCAAAGACAGGGATGCTGGAAAAAGACCAGGGCAGAGAGAGGGAGGCGTGGTCAGTTTTTAGACAAGGGGAGTTGAAGATACCTGAGAGGCATCACCCACGCTCTAGGTAAAGACACATTTGGGAGCGGTCTTGGTTAGGGTAGACCACGTGGCATAAGCAGATCACCAAAACTCTGGGGATGCAGGCAACTTAGATGAGGGTAGGAGGGCAGTCATTCCAGAAGCCTGTCCAACAGCAGTGCCCAAGTTCCTGAGCCACAAGGAGGACAATGCAGAGAGACACTACATTGGGGGCCAGGACTGAAGAAGGCACATGTCATCCCTGCCCACTTCCACCGGAAAGATCTCACCCACTTGGTCACCTCACTGCCAGCAAGGCTGGGGAACGCAGGGGAGCTGTGTGTCTAGGATCAAGGGGAGAGTGGATCTGGGGGGACAGTCACCAGGATCAACCAGTGGGGTCAAAAATATCGACACAAGCCAGAGGGCCTGAGGATGACTCAAAGAGACTCAGGCAACTGTGAGGGCTGAGGCCAAGTCCAAGAGCTCTGAAGATGCCAGTGTCAGCAGACGAATGGAGGAGGAGGAATATCCAGCCAAGAGGGAGAATGACAGGAGGAAAATCAAACCGGGAGAGTGTGTTATTAGATGATTAATGACCGTAGGTAGATGCGGACACAGACTGAGTCTTTGAGCATTGAGCCCATCTCTGACAAGGTGACCTGTATTTGGTACCACTGATATTTAGGCCAAAAAAAAAAAAAAAAAAAAAAAAAAAAAAGCCGAATTCCATTTAAGAAAAAAATGGCAGGAGTCGCAGCTCTGTGGTTAACGGATCCGACTAGGAACCATGAGGTTGCGGGTTCGATCCCTGGCCTTGCTCAGTGGGTTAAGGATCTGGCATTGCCGTGAGCTGCGGTGTAGGTGGCAGATGCAGCTCGGATCCAACGCTGCCGTGGCTGTGGCGTAGGCTGGTGGCTACAGCTCCAATTCAACCCCTAGCCTGGGAATCTCCATATGCTACGTGAGTGGCCCTAGAAAAGACAAAAAAAAGACAAAAAAAAAAAAAGAGAGACAAAAAAATGGCAAAGTCAGCTCCTCAAAAAAATCTAGGTTTATATTACCATTCAGATGGACTCCGTTAGGGCTATGTGTTGCAATATTCTTTTTTCTCTCCATTTTTTTTTTTTTTGGCCCTAAGTCAACCTATGTAGGTGAAATGTGTTTTCTGCATCAAAATTTTTAGGCGGTCTTATACACCTGTGAACATGTTAATATAAAAATGAATATACACCTGTCTGTGTACACACCCACACACTCGGCCCTCCCAGGGTTTATTACCACAAGGCGTCTCTTTTTCCTTTCCAGTTGCTGGCAATTCTCCATACTCTCCGCTTGGCTCAAGGCTCCTCCAGCCTCCCACCTGACCCAATCGCATGTCTGTTTCTGGCTCCCAGTGAGAAGACCAAGGACAGTAAGTGGGCTTCCACCCTGCTAACACCATGGAGCCCTGCTTCCTTATTACAAAATACAACAGAGCCTGGAGCTTAAACAAACACACAAATCCGGGCCAGAACATCTCTGCCCCTGCCCTCAGCATTCTGGTGCCCAGGAGACCTCAGCTGGACAAAGAAACATCCAGGATCTTGCAGAACTCGGCCTTACCAGTCTTGCCTCCTTACTCTCTTTAGAATATAAAGTCTTTGGGGAGTTCCCGTCGTGGCGCAGTGGTTAACGAATCCGACTAGGAACCATGAGGTTGTGGGTTCGATCCCTGGCCTTGCTCAGAGCGTTAAGGATCCGGCGTTGCTGTGGCTGTGGTGTAGGCCAGCGGCTACAGCTCCGATTGGACCCCTAGCCTGGGAACCTCCATATGCCGCGGGAGCAGCCCAAGAAATGGAAAGAAATATATATATACAAGGTCTTTGGGGTACGGAAGAGGCTTCTGAGGGTTTTGTACCTGGAACACTCTTGGGGGTAGAAAAACAGCCAGCCTTGCTTATAAATACGTTGAAAAAAAAAAAAAAAGAAGATATAAAAAAAATGATCTTCCCAGGAGGTACACAGATGGTAGAGAAAGCAAAATTAGTAACCTCTTCTGCTTGCCCAGCATCAATTATGAGTGTCCTCAACCTGACCGAGTGACTATTCATAAGCCTGACCTCGAACACCGTGGGGTTCAATAAATATAAATGGAGGATGGTGACAATGTTGCCCATATTTCCTTACTTAATGACATACATGTGGCAGTTCGGTGGCACACATCACACGCATTTTATCCTTCCTTCACGGCGCTTCACATCATAATTCACATCAGCTGTGAATTTGACTCCTGGAAACAGCCCTCCGATTAGCAAAATTAATTCTTCCTTGGATGGTGAGGACGACCAGGCCATGTGCACAAGCAAAGACAAACCTTGCAGGCGGTACTTCTGCCTTGGCTTCGGTGATGAGACCATCTGTCAGCTCCAGCAAGTCTTTCTTGTTGCTACTTGCAAGGGCCATCATTACTCCAAGCTGGCTAGCTCCAAAGAGCATCGGCAGAGCACATCTAGAAATTCAGCTGCTGATGCAGATAATGTCGGAAAGTGAAAACCCATGACTTGCTTCCCACGGGCCAGGTTAAAAATAGAGGGGTTTTTTTTTGAGTTCCCTGGTGGCCTAGAGGTTAAAGATTTGGCGTTGTCACTGCTGTGACTCACTGTCATTGCTGTGGCTCGGGTTTGATCCCTAGACTGGGAGACTTCTGCATATGGCAAAAAATAAATAAATAAATAAATATAGGTGTATATATATATATATATATATATATATATATATATATATATATAGCTTTTTTAAAAATTTGCTATATTTATTTATTTACTTATTTATTTTTGTCATTTTAGGGCCACACCTGCAACATACGCAGGTTCCCAGGCTAGGGGTCGAATCAGAGCTACAGCTGCCAGCCTACACCACAGCCACAGCAACAGCAGATCCCAGCAGCGTCTGCGACCTATACCACAGCTCACAGCAACGCTGGATCCTTAACCCACTGAGCAAAGCCAGGGATCGAACCCTCAACCTCTTGATTCCTAGTCAGATTCATTTCTGCTACACAACATTGGGAACTCCTAGCCATTTTTTTTTTTTTTCAATCCAGACTCCTTCAGCTGCTTTCAAGGGGGAATCACAGGAGGAGGGCAGGAGTTCACCAATGTGACATCCACACAGCCTGTAAAAGTCACAGGCATTTTCCAAAAGATTACGTGAATGTGCAACCACCCATTGAACGCTCTAGCTGATGCCAACACGTGGCGGCTGGGCTGGAAAGCCCATGGATTTCATCCCATCAGCTTCTTCTCTCATCCCGGTCATTCTCCTAAAGCGGCCAAGTCAACTGTGCCATCGCTTCCTCTTCACAAGACAGTCTTGCCTCCTCTGAGTCTAGCAAGCGGAGGCCCTGAGCAGTGCTGGGGACCTGGGGCCACCCTCCGCTCCTCCACCGGTACCACCGACATTCCGCGTGAGTCACCACCAAACAGCCTCCCCGTGGCCCCGCTTCTTTCCCTCTACCACCCCCACCCCCCGCCTCAGTGCAGTCCTCGCCACCCCGTGTGCAACAGACTACAGAAGGGTCCAGCGATCTCTTTGCCTATGGGGTAATTAAATTTCTCTAGAAGGGTTCCCACCCGTGACAAGCAAACGACATCTAGCCAAACACAAATCAGACAATATCTGGCCTCTACTTAAAAACACTTTAAGGATAAAACTGGAAATAAATCTGAATTTCTCACATGGCAGTGAGAACCCTAAACGCTGGGCACCTGACCATGGCCATGACCTTATTTCTTATGACATCTGCCTCTCTCTCTCTCTCTCTCTCTCTCTCTCACACACACACACACACACACACACACACACACACCCATCCTCCTAGTCCCCACCCATGGGACCACTCACACTAAAGTGTCTTCTTAGAACTCGTTCCTCATTCCCCACCCTAACCCCCACAAGGAGCTCCTCCTTGGCTCCTACATGTTTAAGGTTCACTCCCGGCTCCCTCTTGGCAGCCTCAGGATGCCTTGCCAAGGCCCTACAAATATTCTCCATCAAGCTCTGTGAGCAAAGGCTAATGCTGTGTATTCGATGATGGAGTTTTCTCTCTCTGAGTTGGCAGCATGGTGATGTAGGCAACATAAGACAGGAAACAGAATTAGATCCAAACCCACGGGGAATTTTGTGTATGATGAAAGTGGAGAAGCAATGGACTCTCAGATAATGGTGTTTGGATAATGGTTTAAACATAGAGGAATGATAATTTTGGATATTCATCAGACATCTTTCCCCCAAATTAATTCCAGATAGATTAAATATTTAAATGTCTAAAAAAAAAAAAAAACACAGAAGAACTAGGAGAAAATTTATGAGATGGTTTCTATAATCCATGTTCTTCCAAGCATGATGTTAAAACTAGAAAGTATAAAGATGATATATTTAACTAAATAAATAAATATGTAGCTTTTTAATTGGAGAAGTATAAGTCCAAGTCAAAAGACAATCAACAAACTGAGAAAAATGTACAGTTGGTACATAGCCTGGCACCTAATTTATTTTGAGTGAACTGATTTATATGGCAGAAGGTTAATCTCCTTAATATACAAAGAATTCTTGTGAACCAATTGAGAAAGACAAATCTATTAGAAAAAGCAAAACCAATGACATAAACAAGTAAACAAATTGCTTCTAAATTTATGTAAGGTCTTCAACCTCCTAAGTCAATGGAGAAAATCAATTTCTCAATGATATTCTGCATACCAGAAAGGCCAAGAATTTTTTTTTTTTGCTTTTTTTTTGCTTTTTTTTTTTGGCCACACCTGTGGCATATGGAGGTTCCCGGGCTGGGGGTCGAATCAGAGCTATAGCTGCCGGCCTGCGCCACAGTCACAGCAATGCAAGATCCAAGCTGCATCTGTGACCTACACCACAGCACTTGACAACAACAGATCCTTAACCCACTGAGCGAGGCCAGGGATCAAACCTGCAACCTCATGGTTACTAGTCAGATTCATTTCCAGTGTGCCACAACGGGAACTCCAGAATGGCAAAGATTTAAAAAAATACTCTGAGTTACTGAAGATTTAAAATACTGCTGATTGATAAGAGAGTTCTGGAAAGCAGTTTAACGATGAGTCTCAAAAATTCTGACCCAGAATGTTTCCCAGAATTTATCCTCGAGAACGACCCAAACATTCACCAACAGGGAGCTGCCTAACAGACCAGAGTAGGTGTTTGTATTGTGCTATTATACAGCTATCAAAATTCAAGACCTATACATATTTACTTACACAGAAAGCTATGCTCGATACGTTGTAAATTTTAAAAATTGAGTTAAAAACAATGTATACCATCCACCTATTTTAAAACAATTTGTTCATATGCATAGAAGAAAATGCAGCACTTGGGAGGACATTTACCAAAATGTAAAAAATCATTATCTCCAAGAACCAGAAACATGAATTTCCTCTTCATACCTTTTTGCCCTCTTCTTGGTACCTTTTCATATTATCTGATTTTTCTTTTTTTTTTTTTACCTAGGGCATGTATGCTTTTCTAATTAAAAAATAAGTAACCACAATATAATATTTCCATGGGTTAGAAAGGATGAATAAAAAAGGCGAAAAGAAGGAAAAAACAGTGTTCATATGAATGGATGGGGAGAGCATCGTCCTGTGTCCAAAAGGGCTGCGACTGGGGGAGCTCCCGCTGTGGCCGCAGTGAGTTAAGGATCTGGCGTTGTCTCTGGGGTGGCACGGGTTCGATCCCCAGCCTGGGGCAGTGGGGTAAGGACCCGGTATTGCCAAAGCTGTGGCGTAGGCTGCCCTGCAGCTTGGAATCCATCTGTGGCCCGGGAACTTCCATATGCTGTGGGTGAAGCAAAGAAACAAATAAATACTACAAAAAATAACAGAGCTGCCATTTTAACTAAATTATGAGAAGCACACACGGGGAACACTCCTGAAATTCATCCTCTGCAGGTCCGCCAAAGTCAATTAACAAAATCCCAGAGGACCACCTGAAGAGCTGCCTGAACAGGTGACTCAACTTTTTCTGAATGTCTCTCCTACACAAGACTATTAGCAGATATTCTGATTTTTTTTTTTTTTTTTTTTGTCTTTTTGCCTTTTCTAGGGCCGCTCCCGCGGCATATGGAGGTTCCCAGGCTAGGGATCCAATCGGAGCTATAGCCACCGGCCTACACCACAGCCACAGCAACACAGGATCTGAGCTGTGTCTGCAGCCTATACCACATCTCACGGCAACGCCAGATCCTTAACCCACTGAGCAAGGCCAGGGATCAAACCCGCAACCTCATGGTTCCTAGTCGGATTCGTTAACCACTGAGCCACGACGGGAACTCCTAGCAGATATTCTGATGCCAGCGAGCACAGGACAAGGATGAACTGTTCATTTTTATAACAGAGGAAGTAGAGCTCATTTCCTCCTTCCCGCCCTCCCCCCCTCCCAACAGTTTGCTATTTTTAGTCAGAAAAGGAAAAAAAAAAATGTTGGAAGATTTTCAGCCCTAAGGATAAATCCATGGAGAGGTTACCAGGACATGTTGTGAGTCCATATACATGTGCCTTTTTTTTTTTTTTTCCTAAATAGTTATCACAAAAACAGATGGGGGAGTTCCCCTCGTGGCTCAGCGGTTAATGAACCCAACTAGCATCCCTGGGGACGCGGGTTCGATCCCTGGCCTTGCTCAGTGGGTTAAGGATCCGGTGTTGCCCTGAGCTGTGGTGTAGGTTGCAGATTCGACTCAGATCCCTCATTACTGTGGCTGTGGTGTACGCCAGCAGCTGCTGTTTCAATTGGACCCCTAGCCTGGGAACCTCCATATGCCTGGAGTGCCGCCCTAAAAAGACAAAAAAAAAAAAAAAAAAGATGGGTATCAGAATACAGTTAAAAAAAAAAGTCAAGTAACTAAGCTTTAAATTCTACAGGCTTTATTAGCCAATATAATTTCAAGTCCATCATTTTAAAATAGGGTGTTTCCACCATGGGGAGGGGGGGAAGCTAAGACTTAAGTGACTGGTCTTTCTGGAAAACAAAAGAAGTTGAAGTTATTTATAGTGACCTTTGAATATTTACCTTAGAGCCAGCTAATCAGATGTAAATTGTCACCCCATGGATATGCATAATCAACTTTATTCCCTTTGCTAATTGAGAAATAGAGCTGTTAATGTCAAGAAATATTTGGAGAAAAATGCAACAAGCTTGCTCACTGGAGCAAGTTCTTTCTAAAAGTCAGAGTTTCCATATGGTAAAATCCTGGCAATTAGGCTTAGGGAAAAAAAAACAAAACAAAACCCACCAAGAAAGACTAATTTGTTATTGAGCTAGTCGGCACTGGAACAAAATCAGTCTTAACAACCCCAAACCTGAGGTCTTTCGCCACTTCTTACGTTCAAAAAGAACTCAGCCCTTATAAAAGAGGCCGTCACCTTACCACTCCAGAGCACACCTTCCTGCTGAGTTTATGCTCCCCAAGTTGGTAGTGGCTCTGGCTTAGTGGGGGTCCCTCTGCCAGGACACTTATTTACCTGTTGCACTTGCCTTTTGTCTTTTTAGGGCCCGACCAGGCTAGGGGTCCAATGAGAGTTGTAGCTGCCAGCCACACCAACTTGGGATCCGAGGTGTGTCTGCGACCTACACCACAGCTCACGGCTGTGCCAGATCCTTAACCCACTGAGCGAGGCCAGGGATTGAACCCACATCCTCATGGATACTAGTCCTGTTCTTAACCTGCTGAGCCACAACAGGAACTCCTCTTTTTATTTTATTTTATTTTTTCATTTTTTTTGTCTTTTGTCCTTTTAGGGGCGCATCCGCGGCATATGGAGGTTCCCAGGCTAGGGGTCCAATCGGAGCTATAGCCACCGGCCTACACCAGAGCCACAGCAACGTGGGATCCGAGTCACATCGGCGACCTACACCACAGCTCACGGCAACGCCAGATCCTTAACCCACTAAGCAGGGCCAGGGATAGAACCCGCAACCTCATGGTTCCAAGTTGGATTCGTTAACCACTGAGCCACGACGGGAACTCCAAGACCTCATCTTTTTAAGGTTTTATCGATGCACAGTTGATTTACAATGTCGTGATCATTTCTGTTGTACGAGAAAAGTGATTCAGTTATACCCACGCACACACCCATTCTTTCTCAGGTTCTTTTCCCACACAGATTATCACACATATCAGGCAGTGGTCCCTGTGCCATACAGCAGGTCCCCGCTGGCCAGTCACTCCATACACCACAGTGTGAAACTGACAACCACAAGGTAAGTGGGTCTCACTTCGATTGTGTAAAAAGGGAACAACACATTCTCTTGAGTGACAATTGCCGGGTGTTTCCATCTTTATAACCACAGGGGAAGCCTGCATAATTCAGTTTATTGCTGATGTTAGCAAAGATGTGAGTGAAGCAGTGGCCAACTGCGAGGACCAAGGTAAGGACCACACTGCCTTCTCCAAGTCTGAGATAAGACCCACTTCCACCATTCGTCAATGACCCCCTCCTTATTATTATTATTATTGGCTTTTTAGGGCTGCACAGACAGCATATGGAGGTTCCCAAGCTAGGAGGTGAATCTGAGCTGTAGCTGCCAGTCTACACCACAGCCACAGGTGTGCCAGATCCTTAACCCACTGAGTGAGGCCAGGGACGTAACCCACATCCTCATGGATACTAGTCCAGTTCTTAACCTGCTGGGCCACAACAGGAACTCCTCTTTTTATTTTTTATTTTTTTTTTTTTTGTCTTTTGTCCTTTTAGGGCCACACCTGGGGCATATGGAGGTTCCCAGGCTAGGGGTCTAATCGGAGCTGTAGCCACCGGCCTACGGCAGAACCACAGCAACACCAGATCCAAGCCTTGTCTGCAACCTACACCATGGCTCATGGCAACGCCAGATCCCTGACCCACTGAGCGAAGCCAGGGATCAAACCCGAATCCTCATGGATACTAGTCAGATTCGTTTCCACTGCCCCACAGCGGAAACTCCCGACCCCGTTATTTTATGAAACCTGATTTTTCTCCTTCCTCTTGTAAAAGCAAGAGTAGAGCCTTTGGATCCCCTTGGTTTGCACCAAGATTTTTATTTCACAGTATCTAATAGTGATGAATTACCACACATAATGCTTGGCCAGCCCTTCTTTTCAGCCTCTCTTTTTGGTGTTTGGCAACCAACCTGTGAGGGTGGCAACTCCTGGATAAATGCCTTTTGGTCAACAAGCCCAATCTTGACCTAGGAGCTCATTAAAACCAAAAGAGAAGGTCAATAATATAAAATTGGGACTAGGGACCCCCATAAGCGCTCCTTCCTAGGATGGCCAGAAAATTATCACAAATGCTGCAGGATGCCACGTTACGGCATAAATGATAAAATGCAAAACTCAGTGGTTATAAAATAGGCAGATTGTGAATTAAAATTTAAAAACAATGAAATGAGATTATAAAAAGGTATCTTTTGGAAATTCAAAAGAGGACAATTTTAGTACAAATTAAAAGTCACAAAAATGAATAGCTGTTTTTTTTTTTCCCCTCCCTTGTCTTTAATTGAGGCAAAAAAGTAAAACAAAAATCATCTTAACACCAGGATCAAAAATAGAAAATTTCAATCAACACTGCCGCACTTTTCACAAAATTATAACAGGCTGAAAACTGCAAGCAGCACATGGCACGTCTTTTGCACACTTCACTAAAGATATATTTATTCAAAACAAAATGTCTCCCAGTGATGCCACTGCAGAAGGAACATGAGTCATATATGCTGAGAAGCTTTCCTCACAGTTTTAACCTTTTGTGGGGGGTGGGGGTGGGGGTGCAGAGCTTCCAGCCCATCCCCAAGTAAAGAGGCCTGTGAAGAACAATTTCACAGTTTTAAAAAGCAAGACTTGCTCTGGCACGTGGAGGCCTGATAGCCAACATTTCAAGCTCTAGAAGCAAAGAACTCATCCCGGCAGATTACTGCCTTACACCTTGGGAAGCCATTGCACAACGATGCCTTCTGGAACCTATGCAGACACTGGGAGCCACACCACAAAGCCTGTAAAGGAGAAGAAAGCAAAACGACAACAAGAAAAAACCCAATGGATGATAAACCAGCATGGCGGCTCAGGCCCTCCATGACCCATCTCCTCCAGAATCTTGCTGGCTCCTAACACCACCCGGGGCCCCGGTTTAGAATGACTTGATGGAAGCCTGCCACCCTATGGAATGATCGACAAGCCCATCTTTGTGGCTTCTGGTTCAGGGTTCTCCTCGGGGGCTCTTCAGAGGAACCCACGGGCTCCCATGTTGGGGAAAAGCAGCCAAGAGATGTGTTTTCATTCTTGGCTGGAAAAGGTGCTCCAGTCCCACAGCAATTGCCAAGGCGAAGATATGCTCCAGAGCTTTCTTGAAGTTACTCCTTTCCTGAATACTGAAGAACTTTTCTCGGGCTTTTTTTTTTGAATGAGCTGAAAATGAGTTTTGAAAGATAAGATATTAAACCATTTCTATAGGGAATAAGAACACTGGAGATTATTTACTTTGCTGTAATTACTCTGGCACATAGGGAGATTAGCTTTCAAATGCTACTAGGTTTGGATGCAGAGATTTCAATAATGAAGAAAAATTCGTTCATGTTTTGAATATTTAGGGGCTTGAAGTATATATTGCTGCTCAAGAATGCACACTGGCTAACACCTATGCACTGAATAATAATTACCAAAACGATTAACTTTTCCTAAGTCTGCATGTCTTTCCCCTAAAGCGATCGTTTGCTTCTTTTACAAAAAGCATCCTGATTTTTATCAGAGCCGATACTCAATGAAAATGTATCTGTACATTCACAAATGAGTTTGAGTTTCCTAAGTCTTGGTTTTTCAATCAGGAAGCAAAGCCATCGACACTCTCATCTGGTAAGGGCAGACATAAAATCTGCCTTTGACTTAAAAAAAAACCACAATTTTCAGGAAGAGCAAAATGGCCTTTAAAACTTCATTATTTACTAGGATAGCTGGAGAGCATTCAAGATTATTTGTGCTGTGACTTCAGCTGGGACAAAATGCATAGTTGCAAAAGTTGTCATGGGACACCCCCCCCACACACACACACACACACCAGCCTTCTAAGCTCTAGGCCCCTGCTTGTTATCTTTCAGAAGAGAAGTTGCAAAGATTAAATGACAATGTTTACACAACTTTTTTTTCAGCGTATTACTTTGAAATAGTTATCGGCTCACAGAGAATCACAACAATCGTACAAAGAGTTCTGTGTACCTTTAGCCCCGATTCTCCCATATGGTAACATCTTTCTATCTACAGCATCACACCAAATCCAGGAAACTCCAATACTCATATTAAGACTACAGGCCTTGGAGTTCCCGTCGTAGCTCAGTGGTAACGAATCTGACTATTATCCATGAGGTTCGATCCCTGGCCTTGCTCAGCGGATCTGGCATTGCCGTGGGTCACAGACACGGCTCAGATCCCACGCTGCTGTGGCTGTGGCATAGGCTGGCAGGTGCAGCTCCGACTGGACCCCTAGCGTGGGACCCTCCAGATGCCGAGGGTAATAGATTAAAAAAGATAAAAAGACAAAAAAAAAAAAAAAAGACTGCAGGACTTATTCAGATTTAACCAGCTCTTACATGCACTTATTTATGTGCGTGTGTGTGTGCGTGTGTGTGTGTGTGTGTGTGTGTGTGTGTCTATGCAATTTTATCCCCTGTATAGATATAAGTAACCACCACTGCAAACATGAATTCTATCTTCCCTCCCTCCTCCCAAACAAGGAACCGAATCAAGCTACTCCCCTCAATGCCATTCCTGTCCCTTGGCTACCACTAACATATACTTCATCTCTATAATTTCATCATTTCAAAAATGTTATATATTTGGCATCGCATATTCTGAAACCTCCTGAAATTGGCTTTTTTTTTTTTTTTTTTGTCTTTTCAGGGCCACACCAGTTGCATATGGAAGTTCCCAGGCTAGGGATCCAATCGGAGCTGCAGCTGCTGGCCTACACCACCAGCCACAGCAATTCGGGGTCGGAGCCACATCTACCACCTACACCATAGCTCACAGCATCGCCGGATCCTTAACCCACTGAGCGAGGCCAGGGATCAAACCTGCATCCTCACGGATACTAGTCAGATTCGTTTCCCCTGAGCCACAAGGTGAACTCTGAAATTGGCTTTCTTTTTTCACTTAGCATAATGCCCTTTCGGGCCATCCAAATTGATGCGTGTATTAATAGTTTTTCCCCCTTTTTAGGGCTCTGAAACATTGCTCTCATTCTAATCGCCATACAAACTGACTGGGTGCACAAAGATAATGGTGGACTTTATCGGACTGATAAATAATACTCTTCTCACATTCCAAACAAAACATGAAAGCAAATGAAGCCATCGCATAGGGGGCAGAGATACCAGCGTCTTACTTTTCAGTCTGGTTGGAGAAAACCGCGTTCTCTTTGCGGCCAAGAGCACTGGCGAACATGCGGCGGCAGGATTAAACTTATCTGCTGGCATAAGCTAGAAAAGGACTGGGAGACGGATCAGAAAGTCTGGAGCAGGCTGAGTTCCTAGTCCCCAACTCCCCTTCACAGCCCCCGCCCCCTCCAAAAAAAGCCTTGAGCGAGGAGAAAAGCAGTGAAATGGCCAGTGTTCTTTCCACACGCTTCCTCTCAGGTATGTCTACTGTACAGATTTTCTCTCCTCCATAGAAACACAAAGAGTTTGGAATAATTATTCCTCCCAGCACTTTGCTTTTTTTTCTCTTACCCCATGCACTGTCTTTTCTGCTTATCCCCTTCATTTTTCATTTTTTATTTTTTTATTTTTTTTTTTTGTCTTTTTGCCATTTCTTGGGCCACTCCCACAGCATATGGGGGTTCCCAGGCTAGGGGTCTAATCGGAGCTACAGCTGCTGGCCTATGCCAGAGCCACAGCAACTCGGGATCTGAGCCACGTCTGCAACCTACACCACAGCTCACGGCAATGCAGGATCCCGAACCCACGGAGCAAGGCCAGGGATCGAACCCACAACCTCATGGCTCCTAGTCGGATTTGTTAACCACTGAGCCATGACGGGAACTCAGCTTATCCCCTTCATTTAAGGGTGACAAGAAATGTGGCTGTCTCCCTGAGCAGGGCCTGCTTATCAAGAATATAAATCCAGGGAGTTCCTATTGTGGCTCAGTGGTAATGAACCTGACTCGTACCCTTGAGGATGCAGGTTTGATGCCTGGCCTCGATCAGTGGGTTAAGGATCTGGTGTTGCTGGGAGCTGTGGTGGAGGCTGGCAGCTGCAGCTCCAATTCAGTTCCTTGCCTGGGAACATCCGTATACTATCCTCCTTTT
Organism: Sus scrofa; assembly: GCF_054392235.1. Classification (NCBI taxonomy): domain Eukaryota; kingdom Metazoa; phylum Chordata; class Mammalia; order Artiodactyla; family Suidae; genus Sus; species Sus scrofa. The sequence continues at coordinate 23,794,651 of NC_139393.1, read as the reverse complement.
AGTGTCAAAAGGCCCAGTGTTGACCCTTTTCTGAAATGAGTTCTATAGTCTACCTCAACACCATCGCTCGATAGTAGATTTTTTACTCAGTAGCTGAGACGTTTAAAGCAAAATGTATGCTCAACAGGCAATACGCTTGGAGTTCAGAGCATTTAAGTAAATTCTAAATTAAAATGCTGTTGGCTTTATTTTCCCCTAATGTTTGTTCAAAAAGAAACTGCTGGGAGTTTCCCGTTGTGGTGCAGGAGAAACAAATCTGACTAGTATCCATGAGGATGTGGGCTCAATCCCTGGCCTTGCTCAGTGGGTTAAGGATCCGGTGTTGCCATGAGCTGTGGTGTAGATCACAGATACGGCTTGGATCCTGCGTGGCAGTGGTGTAGGCCAGTAGCTGTAGTTCTGATTCAATCTTTCACCTGGGAAATTCCATATGCCACAAGTGTGACCCTAAAAAGCAAAAAAAAAAAAAAAAAAGAAAAGAAAGAAAAAAATAGCAAAAAAACAAAGAAAGAAAAAAAAAAGAAATTGCTACCTATAAAAAATGCTATATTTACCAATCTTACACAAGTTTTCCCCAGGAAACTGTTTCTTTATTAGCTTTTCAGTTTTAAATTTTTTAAAAAAAACCTCCATCTAATGGAATATAGTTCATTAAAAAAAATTACTGTAATTTATGGCAAAATGGTAAACCAGAACAGATGGTTGTGTGTCTTATCCATGCAAAAAAATCTGAAGAAAACATTCTTTTTTTAAAAAAATTGAAGTATAATTGATTGACAATGTTGTGTTAGTTTCTGGTGTACAGCAAAATGATTCATATATGCTTTGAAAAAAATGTCCTTGAAAAGAAAGAACTAAAATCCTAAAATACCAATATGTAAGGGATAAGGAATGATATCAAAGAGAGATGTACTCTTGTACTTTTCTTGATAAGGAGGGTCTTGGACAGTAATTAAACTAGGATATTTATAGGGAAAATTTTTTTAAAGGGTACACCTTAATAAGTTAGGGAGAATCACCTAACGAATAAAAATTGAATGGGTGTCTTTTAAACAAACAAAATAAAATTTGCTACGTTCAAAGGAAATTAGAAAAAAGGAAAAAAACAGAAAAATACATAAATATAAAATGTGGCTAAGACAGCAGACCCAATTCCTGATGAAACAGTCATAAAGTCATTTTAAATGGTTTAAACTCACCAATCAAGACTTATAAAGGAGTTCTGATTTCTAATGGTGGAATAGCTTTGAACAGACTACCCTTCCTGCTGAAAATAAGTACAAACTCTACACAAAATATAAAACAACACTTTGAAGGCACCAAAGATAAACCAAACAAAAAGGAGAGCCGACCTTTGAAGGAAAGAAGCCACACTGGGTAAGATCTAATTTTATACTTCTTTCCCCCAAGGACAGTATAACTGGAATTCAAGCAGAAATCCATAGTCTTGTGGGTTTGAGGAATCAGGGGACAGTGTCTGAGGCCGTCAGAGGGCTGTTGAAAGTGCCCTGGTTTGGGGCAGAGGCAGGGAAACCCAAAACCTATGGTCTTCCTAGAAACCCTGGGCTGATTTCATCCACGGGGCCAGACTCCAAAGAGAACAGGAGAAACCAGCCAACGCAAGGCTGTGAAAGAACTGAACAGAGACTTTATCAGGTATTCATCTCAGGGGAAAGAAAATTTGCAATTCAAGTCCTGCCAACTGAGGTGGGGCTTGGGCAAAAGCTTGGCCTTTGCAAGGATGCCACCGATGGGCACAACTTGGAAGAAAAGACTGTGTTGAACGACGAATTGTCCGAGGATTAAAGGCAAAACCAAAACAGACCTCTACTGACGAAGCCTTATCCCAAGCCTCCAGAAGTTTAATGTGATCGCTGGGTAATACAACCAGCTGCTACAACACAACACAAACGTATTCAGAGGAAAGTAACATAATCCAGAGTGTCGGCAATGTATTACCTACAATATAAGTATGCAACAAAGATTCACTAGGCATGAAAATAAGGAACTGTGACACATAGTCAAGAGAGAATTCAGGCAATGGAAATGAGCCTGATGTTAGAATTAGAAAACAAAAACTTTAAAATAATTACGGGAGAGATGTTGCAAAGACAGCTAGGGAATTTCAGGAAAGGTATAGAAGCTCTAAAAATAGGACACATGTAAATCCTAAACCAGAAAACACAAGAGTATCTGAAATTAAAAATTTTAGTAAATGGAATTAACAGTAGACTGGCCACAAGAAAGAATCAGTAACCTTGAAGTGAAGTCAACAGAAATCATCCAAACTAAACTGTCAAAATCAGAAATTAATTAATTAATTAATTTACTATTATTACATAGTCCAAATAAACTGAAGAATAATGCACGGTAGTCTAACATACTTACAACTGGAAACCTCAGATAAGAGAAGAGAGAGAGATAAACAAGAAAACTATCTGAAAATTTTATAAATTTCATGAAAAACAACAATATCAAATCCAGGATAACTAAAAAGAAAAGCCACCTTGGAAAATCATAGTCACAAGGCACAGAAGCAAATAAAAAGAAATGAAAAACACTGGAGTTCCCATCAAGGCTCAGTGGTTAGCAAACCCAGCTAGCATCCATGAGGACGCGAGTTCGATCCCTGGCCTTGCTCAGTGGGTTAAGGATCTGGCATTGCCATGAGCTGTGGTATAGGTCACAGATGCAGCTCGGATCCTGCATTGCAGTGACTGTGGCTGTGGCTGTGGCTGTGAGCTACAGCTCCGACTGGACCCCTAGCCTGGGAAGCTCCGTGTGCCATGAGTGTGGCACTAAAAAGACAAAAGGACCAAAGAAAAAAAAAAAAGAAAGAAAGAAAAAGAAAGAAATGAAAAAGACTCTATATACAGGGAAGGGGAGGAGGAGAGAGAGAAAGAGAGAGAGAAAAATAAGAATGACAACAGAGCTACTGTTGGAAACAATGAAGGCCAGGAGATAATAAAATGACGTCTTCAAACTGCTGAAAAGACACCTAAAATCCTATATTTGGCTCCCCTAAAAAAAAAATCTGTCAATATCTTTCATTTCAAAAATGAGGGCAAAATAAAGATATTGGCACATAAGCAAAAGTCATTTACAGAGGATGTGCACAGCAAAAAATGACAAGAAAAGGTTTTTTGTGTGAAGAGAGAGAATAACAGATCATTTGAGATGCTGGGTATTAGATCATGAAGTCTATAGGAAAGAATGAAAAGAAGACGGAAATCAAGTAAGATAAATATAAAATACCACTTTTTTTTTCAATTTTTAGAAGTCAGTTTACTAATGCAAAAAAAACAGTAAGGTACTGTGGGTTTTATAAACTATGTTAGAAAAAATATAGGCTATCTACAGCAGAAAGGCAAAGATGGATACAAATAAAAGTGTACTGTTGTGAGATTCATCCATTTTACGTGTTGTTTTATAACATTATTCTAAGATAGTTTACAATGAGATAAAGCTGAATATTGTACTCTCTAGAGCAACCACTAAACATAATACAAGAGAAACAGATAATAGACAACAGGACATAAAACAGGATACTGGAAGTTCCCCTCGTGGCTCAGTGGTAATGAACCCGATTAGTATCCAAGAGGACACAGGTTCAATCCCTGGCCTCGTTCAATGGGTTAAGGATCCAGTGTTGCCATGAGCTGTGGTGTAGGTCGCAGACGAGGCTCGGATCCCCTGTTGCTGTGGCATAGGCTGGCAATTGCAGCTCTGATTCAACCTGTAGCCTGAGAACTTCCTTATGCCACAGGTGTGGCCCTACAAAAGCGAGTAAAATAAAATAAAATAGGATACCAAAATGATTCAATTAACAAAAAAAGACAAGAAAGGAGTTACAAAATAAAACACATAAGACAGAGGGGACAAACAGTAATCAAATAACAAAAGTGCATAATTAAACACAACTATCAGTAATTACATTAAATATAAAAAGTCATCAAATCATAAGGCAGAGACTGTTAAACTAGCAAAGGAAGCAAATACTTGCTGTATAAAGATAATTCACTTTAGAAATAGAGACATAGGTTGAAAAAAAAAGGGAAAACCGTAATTCACATAATCTGATACATAACAAAGCTGATGTGGCTATGCAGACATCAAATAAAGTATATGTCAAGCTAATGGATATTACCAGAGAAAACAAATTATTTTTTAAAAGGAGTATTACTTAGAGGGCCATTTCATTAATAAAGAATAACAATCCAAGCATGTATATACCTAAAAATTTTAATCTACATGAAGCAAAAAAATGGCAGACATAAGGGGGGAAATGGACAAATTCATGCATAGTTGATAATTTATAATATCTGCCTCAGGAGGTAATACAAAGAGAAAAAAATAGCCTGAATAGATGAAATCTGAACAGCACTATCAACCAAATTTAACTTAAAATATATATAAAATAGTAAACTCAACAATGTACAATTCACTCTTGTCAAGTACTTTGAAGAATCTTCAGTAGGAAAGACCATGTATCAGAACATAAAACAAAACCTCAATAATTTTTTCTGTATCATACTGAATGCTATCTTTCCACAAGGCATTTAAATTAGAAATCAATAATTAAAGTCTAGATATCCCCCATCAAATATCTGGAAACTAAGCAATACCCTCCCAAATAATTCATGGGTCCAATGAAAAAATCATAAGAGAAATCAGAAACTATCTGGAAATGAATAATAATGAAGACACACCCCATAAAAATAATGAAATGTTTATCTAAAGAGTGCTTAAAGGGAGTTCCCGTCATGGCGCAGTGGTTAACGAATCCGACTAGGAACCATGAGGTTGCGGGTTCGGTCCCTGCCCTTGCTCAGTGGGTTAACGATCCGGCGTTGCCGTGAGCTTCGGTGTAGGTTGCAGACACGGCTCGGATCCTGCGTTGCTGTGGCTCTGGTGTAGGCCGGTGGCTACAGCTCCGATTCAACCCCTAGCCTGGGAACCTCCATATGCCGCGGGAGCGGCCCAAGAAATAGCAACAACAACAACAACAAAAGACAAAAAGACAAAAAAAAAAAAAAAAAAAAAAAAAAAAGAGTGCTTAAAGGAAAATCGGTCACTTCAAAAAAAAAAACCTTGTATTAAAAAATAAAAAGGGTTTAAAACCAATAATCTATGTTGTCAAGTTAAGGAGCTAGAAAAATAAATAATTTTTAAAAATAACTCAGGGGCTGGTTACCCTCCCTGGAAACCAGGGAAGCTGAAATACACGTCCTTTGCCTTCTCCCTCTGGCCAGCTCTAAGTCACTTTTATCTCCTTAGAAGGAGCTGGTGCATAAGTCTGGCACCTCAACCCTTCAGAAGGAACAAACAAAACATTCCATTCCGTCCATACTCATTCTTCTCAAGCACACATAAAACATTCTCCAGGGTAGATCAAGTGAGGCCACAAAACAAGTCCTAACAAATATAAGCTTGAAATAGATCAGACGTCTTTTTCAAACACTACGGCATAAAGCTAGAAATCAATGATAAGAATGGAACATTCACAAATATGTGACAATCAAACCAAATGCTACCGAACAATCAATGACTCAAAGAAAAAAATCAAAAGAGAAATCCAAAAAATCTCCAGATGAATAAAGATGGAAAGAATATACAAAATTTATGGGCTGCACAAAAGTAGGTCCATGTGGGAAGTTTACAACAGTAAATACCTTGATCATGACGAAGAAAGATCTCAAATAAACAACCTAATTTTGCACCTCAAGGAACTAGAAAAGAAGAACAAAGGAAGCCTGAAGTTAATAAAAGAAAGGATATGATAAAGATCAGAGAGGAAATAAATAAAATAGAGACTAAAAAAATCACTCGACAAGAGCAATGAAACTAAAAGCTGATTTTTTTAAAAAGGATTAACAAAACAGACAAAAACTTTAGCTAGATTTATGAGAGAGAGACAGAGAGAGAGAGGACTCAAATAAATAAATTAGAAATCAATGAGGAGATGTGACAAATAACATCATATAAACACAAAGGATTATAAGAGACTACTGTGCAAAATTATATGCCTACAAATTGGACAACCTGGAAGAAGTGGGTAAATTCCTAGAAACATACAACCCACCAAGACAGAATCAGGAAAAAATAGAACATCTGAAATAGAACAATTACTAGCAAGGAGAAGGAAACAGTATTCAAAAGCTTTCCTAAAAATAGAAGTCCAGAACCAAATTCACTGTGAATTCTAACAAATGTTTAAAGAAGAATCACTATCAATCCTCAAACCTTTCTTAAAAATAGAAGAGTAAGGAACACTTACAAACTGATTTTACAAGGCCAGTATTACCTTGACACCAAAACTGGAGAAGGAGACTACAAGAAAAAAAAAAAAAAAATTAGGAGCTCTCTAGTGGCTCAGTGGGTTAAGGATCCAGCATTGTCACTGCTGCAGCTCAGGTCTCTGCTGTGGTGTAGGTTCGCTCCCTGGCCCAGGAACTTCCACATGCCATGAGCGCAGCCAAAAAGAAAAGAAAGGAAAAGAAAAGGCCAATATCCCTGATAAACACAGATGTAAAAATCCTCAATGATATATTAGCAAACTAAATTCAACAGCACACTTTAAAAAAGATGATACACAAAATGATCGAGTGAGATTTATTCCATGGATGCAATGATGGCTCAGAGTCTGCAAAACAATGTGATCAACCACCTTGACAAAATAAAGGGTAAAAATCATATGATCATCTCAGTAGATGCAGCAAAAAATATTTGAAGAAATTCAACATCCTTTCATGATGAAAACTATCAATAAACGGGGAACAGAGGAAACATATCTTAGTAAATTAAAGGACATGGATGATGAGCCTGAAGCTAACATCATATTCCACAATGAAAAGCTGCAAGCGTTTCCTCTAAGATCAGGTACAAGACAAGGATGCCCACTCTTGCCACTTCTATCCAAAATGTAACCAGAAGTCCTAGACAGAGAAATTAGGGAAGAAAAAGAAATAAGAGGCATCCAAGTTGTAAAGGAAGAAGTAAAACCGTGTCTATTTGTAGATGATGTGATACTACATATATTTAAAAAAAAAAAAACTAAAGACCATAAAACTGTTAGAACTAAAATACAAATTCCACAAATTTGCAGGATACAAAGTCAACATATAAAAATCAACTCTTGTATGTGTGACTGTCACCTTGCTGTACAGTATAAAATGGACAGAACACTGTAAACTGTCTATAATGGAAAAAAATAAAATTCATTATAAAAGAGAGCAACTGCATTTATATACACTACAACAAAATATCAGAAAGAAATTTTTTATATATTTTACTTTAGTCTTTTTAGGGCCACACCTTCGGCATATGGAGGTTCCCAGGTTAGAGGTCTAATGGGAGCTGTAGCCGCCGGCCTACACCACAGCCACAGCAACACCAGATCCGAGCCGCATCTGCGACCTACACCACAGCTCATGGCAATGCCAGATCCTTAATCCACTGAGCAAGGCCAGGGATTGAACCTGTATCCTCATGGTTCCTAGTTGGATTTGTCAACCACTGAGCCACAACAGGAACTCCATCAGAAAGAAAAATTAAGAAAATGATTCCGAAATGCAAAGCAAATGAAATACTTAGGAATAAATTTTACCAAGGATACAAAAGATATATACACTTACAAGACATTGATTAACGAAACTGAAAAAGACACAAATCAATGGAAAGATACTCCATGTTCAAGGAATGGAAGAAATGATATTGTTAAAATGTCCATACTAGAACTGTGCCCAGGCTCTTGGGTTAGAACATGATGGAAGATAGTACGAAACAAACAAACAAAAAGAATGTATGTGCGATTGGGTCATTTTGCTGTACAGCAGAAATTGAAGGAACATTGTAAATCAGCAACACTTTAATTTAAAAAAATTATGACCCCTAAAGCCCCTATTGGATAAGGACTGATATAGGTAATTGAGCAAGGCCAATGGGAGAAAACCACATTTTTCTGGTAGCCCCCCCCCCCGCATCTTTAAGGGATAAAAGTCCCCATAGGAGAATAGAGGAGGAGGGCTCTTCTCTCCCCTCCCAGCAGCCCTGGGAGCTATTTGCTTTCCTTTAATAAAAACTTTGCTTGCTTGCCAAAAATAAAAATAAGAAAAATAAAAATAAATTTAAAAATTATGAAAATGTCTATACTACCCAAAGCATTCTATAGATTCAGGGCAACCCTGTACAAATTCCAATGGCATTTTTCAGAGAAATTTTTTTTAAGTCATAAAATTTCTGATATGTTTAAATGTGCCAACATTATTAATCATCAAGGAAATGCAAATCAAAACCACATATCACCTCGACTTGTTAGAATGGCAATTATTAAAAAGACAAGAGATAAATGTTGGCAAGGATGTGCAGAAAAGTTAACCCTTACCCACTGTTCCTTAAGATTTCCTTTGTAAACAATCAAGTTGGAGAAAAAGAAACAGCTCTACTGCACACACACAAACACACTCACACAACAACTGGAACTCAAAAATTCATTTTGTAAGGTGAGATGACAGAAAGTCATTATATACAAATCAACTGTATTTTTATATACTAGCAATGAATAACTGAAAATGAAATTTAAAGTGCCTTTCATAATAGCATAAAACATTAAGTACTCAGGAGTAAGTATAACGAAAAATATTCAAGACCTCTATAGTGGAAACCACAAAATATTAGAGAATTTTTTTAAAAGACTACATAAATGAAGAAATATTTCAGAGTTCCCATCATGGCTCAGTGCAAATGAATCTGACTAGTATCCATGAGGACGCAGGTTCGATCCCTGGCCTTGCTCAGTGGGTTAGGGATCCGGCATTGCCATGAGCTGTGGTGTAGGTCGCACATGAGGCTCAGATCTAGCGGGGCTGTGGCTGTGGCTGTGGCCAGTGGCTATAGTTCTGATTCAACCCCTCGCCTGGGAATCTCCATAGGCCATGAGTAAGGCCCTAAAAGACCAAAAAAAAAAAAAAAAAAAAAGAAAGAAAGAAAGAAAGAAAGAGAGAGATTTCGTATTACATGTTCATGAACTGGACAACCCAGGAACATTAAACTGTCAACTGTCCCAAAGTTGATCTATGATTCAATGTTATCCTGGTAGATTCAATGCTATCCCAATCAAAATTTTAGCAGGATTTTTGTGGCAACTGACAGCTATTTCTACAACTTTAAGGAAATGTAAAGGACAAAAGGTCATCAAAAAAAATCTTTTAAGAGAACATAGTTGAAGGAGTTCCCATCATGGCTCAGCAGCTAATGAACTCAACTATTGTCCATGAGGATGCAGGTTCGATCCCTGGCCTCACTCAGTGGGTTAAGGATCCAGCATTGCGGTGAGCTGTGGGGTAGGTTGAAGATGTGGCTTGGATCTGGCATTGCTGTGGCTGTGGTGTAGGCTGGCAGCTGCAGCTCCAACTGGACCCCTACCCTGGGAACCTCCATATGCCAAGGGTGCGGCCCTAAAAAAGGCAAAAAAAAAAAAAAAAACCCATACTTGAAGGCTTTACAAAAACTGACTTCAAATTTGATAAAAATGTTGTAATAATCAAGAAAATGACGTTCTGATGCAAGGACAGATATATAAATCAATGAAATAGAAAAAACAATTGAGAAATATATGTTGCCATATAGGACCAGTTAATTTCCAGTGAAGTACAAAAATAACATAGAAAGTAGAATATTTTAAGCAAATGATGCTGAAGCAACTCTAATTTGGTAATGAATAAATGGGCCTCAAACATATAAAAAAGTAATCTAAGATGGTTCATCGACCTAAACATAAAAACTAAAACTCTACCACTGCTAATGAAAACAAAAGAAAATACATTTACATCCTTAGGATGGTAAAGATCTTTCCGTACACAATCCTACTAAGGATTAGGCCAAAAAAACCTGATCTATTTTACTCATCAAAAATGAAACTTCTGTTCTTAAAAAGACACATTTAGAAAATGAAAAGACAAGCCATAAACAGGAAAAAAAATATTCAAAACACACATACCTGACAAAGGACTTGTATATAAAATATACTTTAAAAGTCTATAATTTAAAAATAGACAATACAATTTTATTTATTTATTTATTTTTATTTTTTTATTTTTTGCTTTTTAGGACTGCCCCCACGGCATATGGAGGTGCCCAAGATAGGGGTCGAATCAGAGCTGTAGCTGCTGGCCTACACGACAGCCACAGCAATGTCAGATTCCAGCTGGGTCTGCGACCTGCACCATAGCTCGTGGCAATGCCAGATCCTTAACCCACCAACCGAGGCCAGGGATCGAACCTGCATCCTCCTGGATACCAGTCAGGTTCGTTTCTGCTGAGCCATGATGGGAACTCCCAACAACACAATTTTAAAATGAACAAAAGAATTAAATAGAACCTTCACACACGAAGATGCAAATAGTCAACTAGGACATGTAAAGACATTCAGTTAGACATCACTTGTTATCGAGGAAATGCAAATTAAAACCATAGGGAGAGCTACCTACTGGAATAGCAACTAAAAAAGATGAGAATGTGCATCACCTAGAGATCTTAGATATCATGGGTGGGAACATGAAATGATGTGACTGCTTTAGAAAGCCACTTGCAGCTTTTTATGTACCCATTCCTGTGGGTCAATAACTCCATTCCCAGGTATTTATACTCTCTGTTCTCTCCTCCCCCCAAGAGAGGCATTGCCCATAAATGTTTAGAGCAGCTATTTTAAAATAGCCAATTAATCAAACACCTAAAAATTCCACCAATAGGCTGATGGATAAACAAAGGATGGTATATCCATGCAACCACATAATGCACAGCAGTAAGAGAAACAAACTGCTGACACTGACGACAGTCTGCAAATTCTCAAAAATATCACGCTGTGCTCAAGACGCCAAATATGAGTACGTACTGTATAATCGCACTTATACAAAGTTGTGTAACAGGTCAAACCAAGGTACATTAAGAGACACCAGCAAAGAGACTGTATCTGTGCTTCAGAGCAGACTGTGAAAGTGACTGGAAAAAGACATGGGGGCTTAATCTGGGTCATCAAAATTTCCATACTTTGATTGGAGTGGTAGTTACATAGGTATAGGTATTTGGTAAATTCATGAAACCATACACTTAAAATCAATGCAATTTCTATGTGGCAATTATACTCTCCCCATCAAAAAGACAAATATTCCTAAATAACTTTAAATAGTAAGCAGTATTTATAAAGATCACATTTTTAAAAGGGATATAAAATGACAGAAACAAAAGATATAGATATATAGCTATCCAATACATATATATGTCCTTTTCTACAGACAACTTAATGTATATATCTATTTCCAATATAAATGAACCAAATGAAAGCTAGCAGAGCATTCTTAAATTTAACAAAAAAAAATGGAATTCAAGGAAAAATCACAAGGAACAAAGAAATTACATGTTAGTAAAAGGAATAGTAGGTTGAGAATATAAATCCATTATGTACATAAATGCACGTAACAATTTTGCCTCAAAATATACAAAACAATAGTTTAAAAATATGGAGAGAAGTGGATATATCTAAAATCATAATTATGATATTAACTCAGTCTTGGAAACTGATGGATCACACAGACAATAAAGTAACAAAATAATAGAATAATGCAGTGAATAAACTGAAACTAACGGTTTTAAATAAGATTCAAGTAAAGCAGAGAAATGTGCATCAAAACACTGCTAAAAACTGACGATGTAATAGGCCACAGGAAACAATAAATTCCAAAGGATCAACCTGATATGAAAACATCTTATGACTATAATAGGTAATAAAATCAGAAACTGATTTTAAAAAAAGGGAAGCCAAAAAAAAATTGTGTGGAAAATAAGTAAACTATCATTAAATAACCATGATAGAGGAAATCTTAGGGGAAATTATCATTTTAATTATGTTTTTAACTAAACAAGTAATTCCAAAAGCAAACAAATTCAACACTGAACACAAGCATCTGGAAAGAGCAATTAATAAAATGAAGAACACCTAAAGGAAATAAATAAGAATGATAAAGGAAAAAAAATCAATGCAAAAAACATTTACAAAGGGAGGAAGGGCAGGAAGAAGTAGAAGTAGGGAAAGGAAGAAGGAAGGAAAAAAAGAGGGAAAGAAGATACACCACTTTGAAAAGATTTCTAAATTAAACATAACTCATGCAAATCTGAATAACAACAACAAAATGCAGGTTAATAATGACAAAAAATAGGGGTACAAACCTTATAATGAGAAAGTTATAAAATAAATCAGTCATTGGTATATAATGTACAACAGCATGGGAACTCTAAATAATAACACTGTATTGTATATTGAAGGTTGCTCTGATAGTAGATCTTAAAAATTTTCATTACAAGCAAAATATTTTGTAACTATGGGTGGTGATGAACGTTAACCAGACGTATTGTGGTGATCATTTCCTAATACATACAAACATCGAATTATCATGTTGCACATATAATGCTATGCCAATTATACCTCAACAAATAAATAAAAATTAAATAAAATGAACAAAACCAAGTATAACTACATAGAAAATATTAACTAAGAAAATAACTCAAACATTCTTGAAAGTATTAAATGTCAAAATTGTTTGAGATGAGGTAGAAACCTTCATTAAACAAACATAAAATATAGGAACTTTAATAATGATTGATAATATTAAAAAATCTCTTCCACAACAAAAAAGATCAGGCTCAGATCATTTTGTCAGTGAGCTTTACTTTCAAGGAACAGAAAATCCCTATTTCAAACACGAAGTTATTAAAGTATATAGGAAGAGCTTTCTAATGTATTGGATGAAAACACAGGTATCTTAATTATAAAGCCTGATAGGGATAATGGGAGACAATTTCACCAATCAACACAAATGCAAATCTCCTAGAGCAAACACTAGCCAATAAAATCCAACAAAGTATTAAATAATGGAGGAAAAAGAAGAGTCATGATTAAAGTTTATCTTGCTATCTAGACACATCTTATGGCTAGAAAATAAATATCCTGATAATGCAAGGATAGTTTGACATGGAAAAAAAATCTATGAAAATAATTACATTAATAGAGGAAATGATAAAGTCATATGATTATCTCAACAAATGGAGAAACAGCATTTGAAAAAGTTTAAAAGTGATGCATGTTGAAAATTCTCAGACTACTAAGAACGAGGGCAACTTCTTAACTAGACAATGATTCTACACCAAAATCTACAGCAAGAACCATAACTGAAAAACTTCAGACACATAATGCTATCTGCTATCACTACTCCAGGCCAACAGTGTAAGACAAGAAAAAGAAATCCGAGTCGTAATGATTGAAGGAGGGGAGAAAAAACTGATCAGCAGCAGGTATGACTATCAACATAGAAAAATTTAATACAATCAATAGATAAGTAGAAAATATGACTATTAGCATAAAAAAATAGGCAAAACCAAGGTAAGAATCAACCAACTCCATACATAAATACTTTAAAAATAGAACGGTAAGAAATGTCAGAAGAGCCAGATGGTTAAACTGAAAATCGGCTGATAAAAATCTACAAGGCTGCTCTACAGAACTAAAAAGTAGAAAATATAAAAGCAAATAAGAGAATGTCCAAAATAAAACAAATAATATCTTTAAATTAACTTCAGAATGCACAAGACTTTAATGGAGAAACTTTATGTTAAAATCGGCTATAACGGATACAAAGAATTAATGGAAAAATATTCCATGCACAGGAAAAAACGGTTGTGAGCCCTTGATTTCTTTTCCTACTACAAACCTTCCCCTCTCACCCTGAAGATGCTCAGGATCTGATTCCAAGCTGATTCCAAGCATTTAAGTTCCCATTGGTCACCCTCAATGATGGTATGGAGCTAGTCACCCTTCCAGAGATTGGCTTTCACCAAGATCCCGAAGCCTCTTAGAGTCAGGTGTCTTTCAGCAGTGACAACGGTGGTCTTATCCTTCCCGATGAGTTGTAACACCTCACACCTGCCCACAGGTGCATACACTCATTCACATACATAGGCACACACATGCATTGGCACTCACGTTGGGTTCTGTGTGATCATTGGTTTCTATGGCTTTGTCTGGTCTAACCTTTCTCTTGGAAGCTGGAACTGATCAAGGCAATGACTGGGCATTCAGGCTCCACTGGAAACAACCAGTGGCTGGGAATTTGTGAGATAAGAAGATCACAGGTGAAAGGAGTGGAAACCAGAAATGCACCAAGTCCTAAGGCAATTACAGACAAGACACCAGACATAAGACCTCATCTCAACATAAGGCATCCAAAGCAGCAGCCACCAGGGGAGACAAATGCTGCTCACCAAGTCCGGACAGCCTCAGAACATGCAGTGAAACAGAATTCGGAGAGACCAGCCAGAATCCTAAAAGGGTCTCCTACACCCTTTGGCCATGGACCTAAAGGACTGTATCACCTCGTAACCCCTAGCCTATCCAGATGAATGAGCCTCTTGCCCAATTCTCGCCTCCTGTCTCAGGCTGCTGGAGACGATTTCAGAACTCACATGCAAGGTCTGAGACAGGAGAAGGGCGGCATTTTAAGAGTCACTGAAATGTCCACATACAAAGAAAAGAACCCACAGTCTGTTCACCAAATCCTTTCTTCAAGCAGATATGTTAAAAAAAAAAAAAAACTCTCAAGATTTATATCTCTCACTGTAATCATTCTAGAAGCAAGACAGATAATTAATAGTGTTTCATTTTGGGGGGAAATTGTCTAAAGGTAATATAAATTACTTACATTATTGTTGAAAAATCACATATATAAATCTGATGTTTCTCTCAGGATGATGTTTGCAGATTTATAGACCCAATGCAAAATAAATGAGAATAAGGAAGCAAGGATCTTATTCAGTTATTCTTGGGCCACACAGAGTAAAAGGCTCTATAAACCCACCGCGTTGTCTTTGCTCAGGCCAACCTGAACCACAGCTGCTCCCTGCACCTACTCCCATCCTCCATGCCTTGACACACACACAAACACTTTCAATGCCTCCCTCATTTTTGTTTATTTGTTTTTGAGGTTGGGGATTTTTGGAGTTTTTTTGTTTGTTTTTTGGCTACCACGCAGCATATGGCATTCCCAAGCCAGAAATCAGATTCAAGCTGCTGTTGGGACCTACGCCACAACTGTGGCAATGCCGGATCCTTAACCCAGTGTCCCTGGCGGGGGACGGAACTTGCATCCCAGTGCATCCCATGGCTCTATTTCTCTCTCTCTCTCTCTCTCTCTCTCTCTCTCTCTCTCTCTCTCTCTCCTTTTCTAAATTGAGATATAACTGACATACAATGGGTTTCGGGTGAACAACATGATTCAATATTAGGTATCTATTGTGCAATGATTACAAAAAGGTTCCTGACACCCATCACCACACACAGTTACAATGTTTTCCTTGTGATGAGAACATTTAAGATCTACTCCGCTAACTTTCAAATAAGCAACACGGCCTTGAAAACCATAGTCAGGGAGTTCCCGTCGTGGCGCAGTGGTTAACGAATCCGACTAGGAACCATGAGGTTGCGGGTTCAGTCCCTGCCCTTGCTCAGTGGGTTAACAATCCGGCGTTGCCGTGAGCTATGGTGTAGGTTGCAGACGCGGCTCGGATCCCGTGTTGCTGTGGCTCTGGTGTAGGCCGGCGGCTACAGCTCCGATTGGACCCCTAGCCTGGGAACCTCCATATGCCGCGGGAGCGGCCCAAGAAATAGCAAAAAAAAGACAAAAAAAAAAAAAAAAAAACAGTGTTGTCTCTGAGAGGATGTGGGTTCAACCCCTGGTCTTGCTCAGTGAGCTTAGGATCTGGCGTTGCCACAAGCTGTGGTGTAGCTCGCAGATACGGCTGGGATCCAGTGTTGCTGTGGCTGTGGTGCAGCTCCGATTTGACCCCTAGCCTGGGAACCTCCATATGCCACGGGAGCGGCCCAAAGAAATAGCAAAAAGACAAATAAAAAAAAAAAACCATAGTCAGTGCCTCTCGTTATCCGCTCCTTCCCTCAATGGCTACTCAGCCATCACCTTCTCCTTGAAACTTTTCTGCCAGGTGCCCAAGCCCATAGAGCCGTCCCAGTGACAGCTCAGCTTCCTCTGCCTGGCCTTTGACTCACCTGTTGCTGCAGGAGGCAAGGCTGGTATTACGGGTGTGTGAGCTGCCATGTCACACAGAACCTCCTTCTCACGCCTTTTCTTGGTTTAATGCCCTTCACTCCACATCTTGAAAAATGTCCATAACTTTCTCTCTGACCCCCAGTTTTATAAGCGGATGAAGGATGAGCAGAGGAGGGCACACGATGTGCGTGTGTGCGGTTCTGTTCCACCTCACTGCGGACAGACTTCTCAATGCCCCTTGAAGACAGAATTCCAAGGAACCCAGGATGTTTGGGAGTTTGGCAAAGACTCAAAGTCAGGGTACATGCGTTACATTTATTGCTGAGTAGTGGGTGAGTAAGCAGAGGCACTGAATGCCCCCAAAGGCTGTGCTTGCCATTTGAACCAGAGCTTGACTTGACTGCAGAAAGAAGACAATGGTTCGTGGAGTTCCTGTCGTGGCGCAGCAGAAACGAATCTGACTAGGAACCATGAGGATGCGGGTTCGATCCCTGGCCTCACTCAGTGTGTTAAGGATCTGGCGTTGCCACGAGCTGTGGTGTAGGTTGAAGATGTGGCTCAGATCTGGCATTGCTGTGGCTCT
Organism: Sus scrofa; assembly: GCF_054392235.1. Lineage (NCBI taxonomy): Eukaryota > Metazoa > Chordata > Mammalia > Artiodactyla > Suidae > Sus > Sus scrofa. The sequence continues at coordinate 23,777,959 of NC_139393.1, read as the reverse complement.
GGCCTAGGCTGGCAGCTGCAGCTCCGATTAGGCCCCTAGCCTGGGAACCTCCATATACTGCAGGTATGGCCCTAAAAAGCAAAAAAAAAAAAGACAATGGTTCGAAACGCTAGCCAACTATTTATGCTGAAAATAATTACATAGAAAGAAAGCAAAAGAGAGGGTAACCCCTGAGTCGCCCTGAGTTGTTTTCCTTTCAGTTTTTCTCTATACATCTGCAAGCAAAGGCGGAGTGTTAAGTCGAATATGCACATAACAAATGAAATCAAAGCAACTGAGGTCATTTCCTGCAGTGTTTCCATTGTTCTGGTAAAAATGGGGACACATGAATTTTGTAATTTCATTGATTCCACATACACATTTAGTGCCCTAACATTTAAAATGCACATCGCATAATATAAAACAGAATGGTGAAGTGCATGCTAATAATTTACATTTTCAATTATTCCTTACTTAGAACGACATTAAATAGCAGATAAAAAAAAAAAAAAAAGAAACAACTGGAGTTCCTGTCCTGGCACAGCAGAAACGAATCTGACTAGGAACCATGAGGTTGGGGGTTCGATCCCTGGGCTCGCTCAATGGGCTGAGGATCTGGTGTTGCCATGAGCTGTGGTGTAGGTTGCAGACACAGTTTGGATCCGAGTAGGCCAGCGGCTATAGCTGTGATTTGCCTCCTAGCCTGAGAACCTCCATATACTGTGGGTGTGGCCCTAAAAAGACCAAAAATAAAAACCTATACTCCAATAGCATTAAAAGGAAAAAAAAAAAAAAAAAAAAGACCTGGGAGGAATATGACCACTGACTTCCAACCATTGAATGTCTGTGGCATAGGCACACTGAGGTATATAAAACAACTGGCCATTGGGGACCTGCTATATAGCACAGAAAACTCTGTTCAATATTCTGCAATAATCCCTACGTGGAAAGAGCATCAGAAGGAGAATGGGTACCATAGAACTGAATCTCCTTATTGTACAGCAGAAATTATCACAACCTTGTAAATCAACTATACTTTAATAAAACTTCAAGAAATGAAAAGAGTGCCAGGTCAGAATACACTAGAAATCAATGGGAAGAAATTACTCCTAAGGCGGCACAAAACCAGTATGAAGAAGAATTTCTGAAGAGGCAAACACAGGCCTTCCTGGGGATACAGTAGGATCCATGTCTCTTGAGACAGTGGAGGAGGACTTAACAGAGTTTTAAGAAATATGTAATCGCAGATAAAGACTAGGACATAAAATAATAATGATGACAGTAGGAGGTATGGTTTCCTAACAACCAATCCATGAGATAGGTAACATTCTCTTTTTTTTTTTTTTTTTTTTTTTTTTTGTCTTTTTGCCATTTCTAGGGCGGCTCCCGTGGCATATGGAGGTTCCCAAGCCAGGGGTCCAATCAGAGCTGTAGCCGCAGGCCTACTATGCCAGAGCCACAGCAATGTGGGATCCGAGCCGTATCTGCAACCTACACCACAGCTCACAGCAACGCCGGATCCTTAACCCACTGAGCGAGGCCAGGGATCGAGCCCAAAACTTCATAGTTCCTAGTGGGATTCATTAACCACTGAGCCACACGGGAACTCCAGGCAATATTCTTCCTATTGCTCTTTTTCTTACTCTGAGGACAGAGAAGAAAGTTTAGGTAATTGACTCATGATCTCAAAGCTAATAAATTACAAAGACCGTTGTCACCTTCCACCCAGATTCAAACTCCAAGATTCGTAAATACTGGACACCATTGACCCAAATGCTGAATGAAGTAAGAAAGACTGCAAATCCCATGTATGAACGTGAACGTGATGGGATCCTCAGTTTCACACAGACATGACAATGACCATCTGAGTCATCATGAGGGGACCCAGAAGATCCACGAAACCATCAAGGAGAACTGCATCCTTATCAAGCGGAGCTTTAAAAAAATCAAGGAGCCAAAAGATATTTTCTTCCCTAGAGCATCCACACAGTTAGCCGAGTTTCCAGCCTTCCCCAGACGGTTCCTCCATGTGAAGAAACACGTGCAATGCGGAAGCCCTATGACTACAAAGAAGATGCCTAAACACCGCCCTCAGCCTCCACCTTGCAGAGCGCGTGAGAGCCTGGGCCTGCCAGGCAGCAGCGCTGTCCCATTTTAAGGCAGCTGTTGTAGCTTGTTATACTTGCGCATCTTGGAAGTCACCCTAAGAAAGCCATATGTGGGCACCGGGACATCTGGCAGGGTTGTGAAATCACCTCTTGATGGGACCTATTCACTTCCCCTTGCTTGTTCCCTACCACTTCAGCCTGGGACAGGAGTGAAACCAACATCTGTAAAAGCAAAGCCGGAATGCTCATTTAAATGCCTCCGTCTGGGAGTTCCCATGGTGGCTCAGCAGGTTATGAACCCAACTAGTAACCATGAGGATGTGGGTTCGATCCCTGGCCTCACTCAGTGGGTTAAGGATCCCGCATTGCCATGAGCTGTGGTGTGGGTCACAGACACGGCTCAGATCTGGCGTGGCTGTGGCTGCGGTGTAGGCCGGCATCTGCAGCTCTGATTCAGCCCCTGGGCTAGGTACTTCCATATGCAGCAGGTGCAGCCCTAAGAAAAGTGGCAATAAATAAATACATAAATAAATAAAACATGCTTCTGTTTTTAAAAAGTTATTCAGGAGCCATGTACACGTTTTGTATTCTACCTGTTAGGATTGTTTTGAAATGATACCACCACAAATTTCAACTGAAAATTTGGAACTGGGAAACAGCCGACTCTATCTGCTTTCCCTGAAGGCGTGCGGAACTCTTCATGTTCATTTCAAGTAGGTAACAAAGCACTCCGTGGGTACAAGTGCATTTTTAGCACATTTTTGCAAAGGGGAAAGCCCATGACAGGAGAGTCACCAAAAGTACTCAGATTTAGAAGTGAGTTGTTATCATCGCTAGAAATGGGAGCCAAGACTCCTTCTGTCCAGGTGTTGCTCTCCAACAAATTGGCGGTAGCACTTCAAGAATCAAATGCCTGGAGGAAAAGATTAAAAAGACGCTCCCCCCCAAAAAAAAGGTGAAAAAAGACAGGAAAAAAATATATGAAAGGAAGAAGAATTGGACAAAACTCTCAAAGCTACAAGTAGGGAAAAAAAAGAAAAAAAAGGAAACTAGACTCCTGAATGTTTCATTAGGATACAAATGTCCAAATACAAGCTTTGCCACTGAAAACAGTTATTCTGTGCTATCTGATCAGCCGTACACCACCGTATCTCTTCCCATCACTAGGCTGTTTTTATATTTGAAACTACATAATATATTATACTTTAATACCTATCTGCTTCGAACACAGCAGAAAAATACCTACACAGCATAAATCATACGTGACATCACATTAGGTCTTTTAAATAATGCTGTGAACACCAGGAAAAGATTCCACGGGTCCATTTTTCATGTTCTTTTTGCTACGGCCCAAATGGAAATGCCTGCTTTGCCTCTCCACCAGTTTCTTTCAATTAAATAAGTCAAATGTGTACAAAGAACTTTTCATGCATGAAAGGTACCAAAGGCTCCTGTCCAAATAGGAAGGCCGTATCTACCCACCTCAGGACCCAGGATGCGGAGTTCAAACAGGCCTGGGCTGTCCTCTGTACACCCTGCTTCTAGGCCTGATTCTTTTTTCTCCCTCTGTCCCCTGTTTGACCCGTTTTTATCCAGACCTCCAACCCATGGACAGGAAGGACAGGAGGGAGCATTCCCACAGCACCCATGTTTTCCTCTCTGCCTGGCAGAGGAGTGTGCCACGTGGATGACATAATCTCCTTGTCTGAACCTGGGCACAAGGACAATTTTATTCACTCGGGTATCTCCCTGGATCGGCACGATAATAGAAACTCAATAGGCACCCAATGCATATGGAACGAGGAAACAAAAACCAGTCAGATCTGCCTTTGTATTATCATCCTGGGAGTAGGTTTTGGAGGGAATTCAACCCAAAATCTAAATGAACTTAAAGATTCAAGCAGGTCGGGGCCGGGGGGGGGGGTCCCTGATGTGGTGCTTGAATCCCTTGCTTCTCAGGGAAAAGACCTAAACCTGTGCGATCTCTGCCCTTGGTGGGGTCACCATGGCTGCTGGTGTCCTCTTACTGCTCTCATCCTTCCTATGAGGCCAGAGAACATTGAATTAATTGCTGCACGATCGCAAAGCTAGTACATTATCAAGACAGACACCTTCGATTGAAATTCACATTCCAAGGTCCAGAGATACTAGGCAACAATTCAGATTCATCTAATTCATTCGTCCTCAAAAGAAGACACTTTGTCTTTCTCCCCACGCCCCCCACCCTTCCCCCTTCCCATCTTTCTCTTTCACACACCCAGCTTCTACATGATGCACTTTGGCAGGAAATGCGCTTTCATATCACTTAGGTACCCTGCTTCATCTTACTGTGAAAGCAGCACATATGAGACAATGACAGAAGAAAAATTATCTGACTCTATTATTCGCATTATGAAAGCACGGGCCCAATGGGAGCCGCGGAAGGAGAGAGCATGGCTGCCACCATCACTGCTCTGCTATTCGGCAAGACAAAGCCAGGCTAACATTCTCTTGCATGTCAGGGACTCCACCATTATAACACGGGACGTATGTCCCAACTTCCTCTATTATTAAGTTATCATTCTAAAGCACTTGACCTTGGCAGAAAAGGATAGGCTAAGATTTTTGTGACTGGTGTTTAGGAGTGATGGATGCATTTTCTTTTTTAATTCTGCTTTCACGAGGAAGCCATATAGAATCTCCTTTCCCACTGATTAGGCGACCATCAGCCAATCACCCAGAGCTTGAGAGGAAGACTGTAAAGGACCCTGTGTCCCTAAAATGCCTGAATGTTAAGGGATCAGGATATGGGTGACTGGGTCTTTATAATCACGACCGGTCTAAAGAGTATGGAGAAGAGGAGTTCCCGTCATGGCTCAGTGGTTAACGAATCTGACTAGGAACCATGAGGTTGTGGGTTCGATCTCTGACCTCACTCGGTGGGTTAAGGATCTGGCGTTGCCGTGAGCTGTGGTGTAGGTTGCAAAGGAGGTTCAGATCCCAAGCTGCTGTGGCTGTGGTGTAGGCCGGCAGCCGCAGCTCCGATTAGGCCTGGGAACCTCCATATGCCATGGGAGAGGCCCTAGAAAAGGCAAAAAAGACACACACACACACACACACACACACACAACAAAGAATATGGAGAAGATGGTGATGTAGGCAGATCCTGAACTTACCTCCCAATGGACACCACAAATCTACAAATGCATATGGAATAATTCCCATGGAAAGGGACCTGAAAACTGGATGGATGGAGCCTGCAAACCAAGGGTAAAAGGACAGCATTGAGATGGGGAGAAGAAGAGGAGATATGGGAGTTCCCGTGGTGGCGCAGTGGTTAGCGAATCCAACTAGGAACCATGAGGTTGCGGGTTCGATCCCTGCCCTTGCTCAGTGGGTTAATGATCCGGCGTTGCCGTGAACTGTGGTGTAGGTCGCAGACTCGGCTCGGATCCTGCGTTGCTGTGGCTCTGGCATAGGCTGGTGGCTGCAGCTCCGATTCGACCCCTAGCCTGGGAACCTCCATATGCCATGGGAGCGGCCCAAGAAATAGCAAAAAGACAAAAAAAAAAAAGAAGAGGAGATATGGTCTCACTGAGGACAAACCCTCACATCAGCCATGGCGGTCCACCATCAGGAGAAATCACAAATGTATGGGTCTCTTCCCTAAGAAGCGATGGATCTGAGCACCACATCAGCTACCCCGACCCCTAGATCCTGCATGGAGACATGAACCTCCAAAACACCTAGTACGGAAAACCACCAGGGGAGCCCCCACTGTGGATCAGCAGTAACGAACTCAACGGGTATCCACGAGAATGTGGGTTTGATCTCTGGCCCTGCTCAGTGGGTTAAGGATCTGGCATTGCCGAGAGCTGCGGTGTAGGTCACCGACAAGGCTCAGCTCTGGTGTTGCTGTGGTTTTGGCACTGGCTGGCAGCTGAAACTTCAGTTCAACCCCTACCCTGGGAATCGCCATATGCCCTGGGTACAGCCCTAAAAAAAAAAAAGAAAAAAGAAAACCAACTGGGAACTTGTTAAGAAAACGATAGAAATGCAGGGAATGGAAAACCCACTCTTTTTTTTTTTTGTCTTTTTTTGCTATTTCTTGGGCTGCTCCCGTGGCATATGGAGGTTCCCAGGCTAGGGGTCGAATCGGAGCTGTAGCCACAGGCCTATGCCAGAGCCACAGCAACGCGGGATCCGAGCCGCGTCTGCAAACTACACCACAGCTCACGGCAACGCCGGATCGTTAACCCACTGAGCAAGGCCAGGGACCGAACCCGCAACCTCATGGTTCCTAGTCGGATTCGTTAACCACTGCGCCATGACGGGAACTCCGGAAAACCCACTCTTAAAGGGCACTCTCCACCCGCAGGGTCACCTGACCCAAAGAAAGCAGCCCCCAAACACCAGCCTGAACAGCACATTGACCATCAGTGAAGGGGTCCCACTTACTAATCTTGAAGCACCTGCCAAAAGAGGCAGACATCAGTTGGGATGCTCCCTGGGGACTGAAACGCTGGCAGGAAATATTTTTGCAATTTCCGTCTACCTTGCTGGCAAGTAGCATCTTAGAATTTGTCCTCTAATTGTTAGCACCAGTGGGCATGCCCAACCAAGAGCCCTGCATACTTTTGAGCCTTGGTCAGGTCTCACAGCTAGTAGAGCAGTAGCCTTACCCAGCAGGGCCCTGCAGCAGCGGCAGCCAAGCCCGACAGTCAGGCTGGACCAGCCCTGCTCATCAGTGAACCAGAGAAGCCGCCATAGCCACACCCCAAAAGGGCAAGGGCACAAAGCCCAGATAGGTACACCACTGAGCACCTGCTCTGGTGGGCAGGCAGGGTTGTGCTTCTGAACCCCATAAGACATCATCAGTTCAAGACTGGGAGAGACAGCGGATTTACCTAATACATAGAAACAAACACGGAGAAGTCAGCAAAATGAGGAGAGAGAGGGATAGGGTCCAATTGAAAAAAACAAGACAAAACCTCAGAAAAAGAACTAAATGAAAATGGAGATGATAAGCAATCCTGATCCAAAGTTCCACATAATGGTCATGAAGAGGCTGGCTAAACTCAGAAGAAGAACTGAAGAGCCCGTGACAAACTTCAACCAAGACACAGAAAATCAGAAAGTACCAAACAGGAGGTATAACTGAACTGAAAAAAAAATAAACTAGAGGGTTTCAGCAGCAGACTGGATTAGGCAGAGGAACAGATCAGCAAGCTGGCAGACAAAACAATGGAACCGATCCAGACAAAATCATTTTCAAAAGTGAGGCTATCTTAAGGGACATTTGAGACAACATCAAGAGGAATAAAATTCACATTATAGGCGACCCGGGAGGAAAAGATTTTTAAAAGGCTAGAAAAATTACTTCAAGTTATAGAAGCTGAAAATTTCCCCAGTGTGGGGAAGGAAACAGACATCCAGGTCCAAGAAGGCCGAAAAGGTACAGATAAGATGAGCCCAAAGAGATGCCCATTAAAACACAATATAATTAAAATGGTCAAAATTAGGGATAAAGAGAGAATTCTAAAAGCAAAAGAAATGCCCATTAAAACACAATATAATTAAAATGGTCAAAATTAGGGGTAAAGAGAGAATCCTAAAAGCATCAGGAGAAAACAGGAGTTCCCACTGTGGCTCAGTGGTAACAAACCTGACTAGTAACCATGAGGACACAGGTTCGATCCCTGGCCTCGCTCAGTGGGTTAAGGATCTGGCGTTGCTGTGAGCTGTGGTGTAGGTTGCAGAAGTGGCTTGGATCCCGAGTTGCTACGGCTGTGGCAGAGGCCAGCAGCTACAGATGCAATTTGACCCCTCGCCTGGGAATTCCATATACCATGACTGGGGACCTAAAAAGACAAAAAAAAAAAAAAAGAGAGAGAGAGAGAGAGCGAGAGAGCGAGGGAGAGGGAGAATTGTTACATACACGGGAAATCCCAAAAAGCTATCAGCAGAAACTTAACAGGCCAGAAAGTAGTGAACTGACATATTCAAAGCGATAAAAAGGAGGAAAACATCCAACCAAAAATTCTCTACCAAGCCAGAATAGGAAGCAAGAGTTTCCCAGATAAACAAAAGGTAGACGAGTTCATCACCACTAAACAGACCCTAGAAGAGATGTTAGAGGGACTCCTTTAAGCTGAAAAAATGGCACCAATTAGTAATAATAAAACATACAAAAATAAAAATGTCCCCAGAAAAGATAAACATATAACAAAGGTAGTGGATCAATCACTTATAAAGCAAGCATGAAGGTTAAAAGACAAAAGTAGCAAAACTAACTGAATTTACAACAATTTGTTTAGGGATGCATAAAATTGAAAAAATGGAAAACATGTCATCCAAAGTATAAAACAAGGGGAAAAGAATATGAAAATAAATCTTTGGACTGTGTTCAAATTTAAGCTGCTACCAACTTAGGCTACTCTCTCTATAGGATGTTATATTTGAACCTCACAGTAACCACACACACAAAAATGTAAATCACAAAAAGAAAATGAGAAAGAAGTCTAAACATGACACTAAATAAAACTACCAACACACGAAGGAAGAAAGAGAAGAGATAGGAACTACAAAAATCCCCAGAAAACAATGAACTAAATGGTGATTAGTACATACCGATCAATAATTAAAGTGTAGACAGATTAAATTTACCAGACAAAAAACATAGAGTGGATACAAAAACAAGATCCACATATATCTGCCTATAAGAGAAGCATTTCAGAAGAAAGAACATATAGACTGAAAGTGAAGGGATTAAAGAAGATATTTCAATCAAATGGAAAAGAAAGCTGAAGCAGCTGTATTCATTTGAGAGAAAATAGACTTTAAAGCAAAGACCACATAAAAGACAAAGAAGGGCATTACACGAAGAGGTCAATCCAGCAAGAAGATACAACACTTGTAAATGTATATGACGCACCCAACCTAGGAGCACCAAGACACGTAAAGCAAATATTAATAAAGTGAAAAGAAGAGGAGTTCCTGTTGTGGCACAGTGGTTAACGAATCTGAGTAAGAACTATGAGGTTGCGGGTTCGATCCCTGCCCTTGCTCAGTGGGTTAAGGAGCCGGCGTTGCTGTGAGCTGTGGTGTAGGTTGCAGAGGTGGCTCGGATCCTGCGTTGCTGTGGCTCTGGTGTAGACTGGCGGCTACAGCTCCGATTCGATCCCTAGCCTGGGAATCTCCATATGCCGCAGGAGCGGCCCAAGAAATGGCAAAAAGACAAAAAAAAAAGAAGAAGAAATTGAAAGAAATACTATGATAGTAGGGGATTTTAACACCCCACTTACACCAATGGAAGGATCATTCAGACAGAAAATCCAAACAATAACCTTAAACAACGCATTAGATGAGCAATCTGATTTGCTCTTAAGAGCTATGTAGAGAATATTCTGTACAAAAGCAGTAGAATAGATATTCTTCTCAAGTGCATATGGAATACTCTCCAGGATAGATTGCAAGCTGAGTCACAAAACAAGTGTCAATAAATTTAAGAAAACGCAAACAATACCATCTTCTCCAATCTCAACAGTATGAAACTAAAAATCATCCATAAGATAAAAAACCAGGATAAAGTACAAAAATGCAGAGATTAAAAAACAACAAATGGGTCTCTGAGAAATCAAAGAGAAATTTTTTAAAATATATAAAACAAAAATACAACATAACCAAAAATTACAGGATGCAGAAAAAGCATTTCTGAGAAGTTCATAGCAATACAAGACTACCACAAGAAAGAAGAAAACTAACTAACTTCATACCTAATAAAATTAGAAAGAGAAGAACAAACAACCCAAAATTAGTAAAAAGGAAATAAAATAAATATTAGAGTGGAAATAAATCAAACAAAGACTAAAGAAATGGACAAGATCAAAGAAACTAAGAGCTGGTTCTTTGAAAAGATAATCTAACAAAACTTTAGCTAGACTAATCAAGAGAAGAGGACTCAAATAAATAAAATAAGCAATGAAAGAGGAACATTATAACAAATACCGCAGAAACACAAAGGATCATAAGAAACTACTACAAACAATTATACACCAAAAAATTAGACAATCTATAAAAAATTGATTAAAGTCCTTGAAACATACAATCTTCCAAGAGCAAATCAGGAAGAAAAAGAAAATCTGAATAGACTGACGACTAGTAAGGAGATTAAGACAGTAACCCCAAATCTTCCAACAAACAAAAGCCCAGGACCAGATAGGTTCACTGGTAAATTCTAAAAAATATTCAATGGGAGTTCCCGTCGTGGCGCAGTGGTTAACAAATCTGACTAGGAACCATGAGGTTGCGGGTTCGGTCCCTGCCCTTGCTCAGTGGGTTAAAGATCCGGCGTTGCCGTGAGCTGTGGTGTAGGTTGCAGACGCGGCTCGGATCCCGCGTTGCTGTGGCTCTGGCGTAGGCTGGTGGCTACAGCTCCGATTCAACCCCTAGCCTGGGAACCTCCATTTGCCGCAGGAGCGGCCCAAGAAATAACAACAAGACAAAAAAAAAAAGAAAAAAAATATTCAATGAACATAGGGTTGCGTGTATCTTTTTGAATTATATCTTTGTCTGGATATATGCCTAGGAGTAGGATTGCAGGGTCATATGGCAGTTGTATATTTACTTTGCAGAGGAACCTCCATACTGCTTTGCATAGGGTTGTACCCATTTACATTCCCACCAACAGTGAAGGAAGGTTCCCTTTTCTCCACAGCCTCGCAGCATTTATCATGTGTAGACTTGTTAATAATGATCATTCTGACCACTGTGAAGTGGTACTTCACTATAGTCCTGATTTGCATTTCTCTAATAATTAGTGATGTTGAGGCATCTTTTCATGTGCCTATTGGCCATCCCTATGTCTTCTTTATAGAAATGTCTATTTAGATCTTTGCCCATCTTTCTTTTTTTCTTTTTTGTCATTTGTTAGGGCCATACCCATGGCCCCTAGTTCCCAGGCTAGGGGTCGAATCAGAGCTGCAACTGCCAGCCTATGCCACAGCCACAGCCACATCGGATCCAAGCTGCATCTGTGAACTACACCACAGCTCATGGTGATGCCAGATCCTGAAGCCACTGAGCAAGGCCAGGGATCGAACCCACATCCTCATGCATACTAGTTGGGTTTGTTACTGCTGAGCCACAGTGGGAACTTACAGATATTTGCCTGTTTTTCAATTGGGTTGTTTTTTTATTGTTGAGTTGTAGGAGTTTTTTGTATATTTTGGAGATTAGGTTCATGTTGGTTGCATCATTTGCAAAGATTTTCTCCCATTCTATGGGTTGTCTTTTAATTTTTTGTTTGTTGTCTGGTTTCCTTTGCTGTACAAAACTTTTGAGTTTAATTAGGTTCCAGTGATTTATTTTTGTTTTTATTGTTATTATTCTAGGAGGTAGATGAAACAAGAGCTATTGTTTCTATTGCTGAGATCTATTTCAAAGGGCATTTCACCTATGTTTTCCTCTAGGAGTTTTATAGCATCTGGCCTTACATTTAGGCCTTTAATCCATTTTGTGTTTATTTTTGTGTATGGTGTATGGGGAATGTTCTAATTTCATTATTTTACATGTAGCTGTCCAGTTTTCCCAGTGTCACTTATTGAAGAGACTATCTTTCCTCCACTGTATGTTCTGGCCGCCTCTGTCATAGATTAGTTGAGCATAGGTGCTTGGGTTTAGTTCTGGGCTCTCTATCCTGTCCCATTGATCTATATTTCTGTTTTTGTGCCAGTACCATACTGTTTTGATTACTGCAGCTTTGTAATACAGCAAATCTATAATTCATACATATACATGCACCCCTATGCTCATTATAGCACTTTTCACAATAGCCTAGACATGGAAACAACCTTAGTGTCCATTGACAGATGAATGGATTAAGAAGACGTGGTACACAGATACAATCAATACTACTCAGCCATAAAAAGGAATGAAATAATGGTATTTGCAGAAAACATGAATGCAACTAGAGATTCTCATACTAAGTGAAATAAGTCAGAAAGAGAAAGACAAATACCATATGATATCACTTATATATGGAATCTAAAATATCACACAAATGAACCTATCTACAAAACAGAAACAGACTCATAGACATAGAGAACAGATCTGGAGTTGCCAAGGGGGAGAGGGGAGGAAGTGGGATGGAAGGGGTTGGTAGATACAAACTATTATATTTAGAATGGATAAGCAATGAGGTCCTAGTGCATAGCAAGGGGAACTATATCCAATCTCTTGGGATATGACATGATGGAAGAGAGTATGAGAAAAAATAATGTATATGTATACATGACTGGGTCACTATGCTGTATAGCAGAAATTGACACAATGATGTAAATCAACTATACTTTAATAAAAATGCCAACTAAAATAATTTTTAAAGATAAAAATAAACATTCAAAGAAAACTTACTACCTATACTTTTCAAACTCTTTAAAAAATTGAAGAGGAGGGAATTCTTCCAATTTATGAACCAGCATTAGTTACCTTGATACCCAAAGCAGACAAGGATCCTATAAGAAAAGAAAATGACCAGCAATATCCTTAATAAAAATAGATATAAAAATTTTCAACAAAATATTATCAAACTGAGTCCAACAATACTTTGACAGGATCATATATCACGATCAAGTGGTATTTTTTAGAGGGATGCAAGGATGGTTTGACATCCACAAATCGGTCAATATAATACATTAACAAAAAGATTAAAATCTTATGATCTCAAGAGATGCAGAAAGAGTTTTTGACAAAATTCAACATCCATTTATGATAAAAATTCTCAACAATGAAATATACCACAACATAACATAAGCCATATATGAAAATCCCACTGCTAAAATCATACACAACAGTAAAAAGCTGTCCATCTCAGATCAGGAAGAAGGCAAGGATGCCCATTCTCACCATTTTTATTCCACATAGTATTGGAACACCTAGCCTCAGCAATTTGACAGGAAAAGGAAATTAAAGGCATCCAAATTGTGCCTTCTGTTTGGGGTACCTCATAGTAAGAGAATAACATCACTAGTTGGTGAGCTTTCATATTCTTTATTATTTTTATTAGTTATTATGTGTTTCAGATACACAGCATTATAACTTGACATCAGTATACACTACCCAGTGATGACCATTACAGGTCTAGTTACCATCCATCACCATAGTGTTGACCCCCTTCCCTCATTTTGCCCTCACTCCAACCCCTTCCCCTCTGATAACCCATATTCTCATTTCTGTATCTATGAGTTTGTTTTTATCTTGTTTTGCTTGTTAATCAGTTAATTTATTTTGTTTTGTTCTTCAATTCCACGTATGAGTGAAATCATATGGTATTTGTCTTTCTCTGCCTTAGTTCACACAGCATAATACCTTCATCTGCGTTACTGCGAATGGCAGGTGTTCATTCTCTTTTATGGTCAGGAGCAGAAGGTGGCTGTAGAAACAACAACAGTGACCAGCAGTGACTTCTCTTGCAGAAATTTCTTATTTATGGAAGAGAAACTTGACCCAGGAGACAAAAGATATGCTCTTATTTGGACAATTCTTGCTGATTCCTGGTCTAGTCTCAGAGAAGCATGTTATCAGCCAAGGTCATACTCCTCTCCCTAAGCTGCTCCTGACTAGCAATGAGCCACTTAAAGATAGTTTTGATGTTCCTAAAACTTTTTTTTTAAGGCCACCCCTGAGGCATATGGACATTTCCAGGCTAAGGGTTGAATCGAAGCTGCAGCTGAGGGTGTGTGCCACAGCCACCACAACACCAGATTTGACCTGCATCTGCAACCTTCTCCACAGCAGTGCCAGATCCTTAACCTACAGAATGAGGCCAATGTTCTAATCTGTATCCTCACAGAGTCAACATCAGGTCCCTAACCCACTGAGCCACAACAGGAATTTTGCTAACTTTTTCAGTAACCAGATTATGATCCAAGGAGCACATGATTACAATATTGTTTTTCAAAACAAATCACATATGTACACAACCAAGGAATGACACAAAGTATGGTCATGCAAATGAAAAAAATGGAAACCCACAGAAAAGCACGCATGAAAAGACCAAGAAAGTCTTAAGCTTTTAAACTGACTTTTGTTTATTTTAGACACGGGATTCCCTGAGAACAGGGGGCTCACCACAAGGAGAACAGGGAGGGCAAAAGATGGCACCAAGTCCATGGGTGGTACTGTGGAGGAAGAGGGGAGGGAGGAGAGACCAGGCCAATGCATGGAGAAGCACGTGCCCTCAATTAAATCCTGTGTTGGATGGCCAAGGGAAAGGCAGGATTAGGCACCCCCTCTACCTTCCATCTCCCCACCCTCCCCACTGACTCCGCTTTTTCTTATGGCCACACCCACTACATAAGGAAGTTCCCAGGCTAGGGGTCCAATCAGAGCTGCAGCTGCTGGCCTACACCAGCGCCACAGCGACACCAGATCCAAGATGCATCTTTGACCTACACCACAGCTCACGGCAACACTGGATCCTTAACCCACTGAGTGAGGCCGGGGATCAAACGCACATCTTCATGGATACTAGTTGGGTTCTTATCCTGCTGAGCCACAAGAGAAACTCCCCACTGACTCCACTTTTAAGCAAATGTATAAAGCCATTTTATAAATATTATCAACTTTGAGGGGGTTTATGCTAAAATTATTACCCTTATTATTCGTCATTTGCTTAGTGATTGCTTCATTTTAAAGAAATCAAATTTTAAGGTTAGCTATAGATCCAAAATAACCATATTAGCAGATCCAAGTATAAACACTACTATCACCAATCCACAATAAGAAATCATTCTAAATTTAAAACAAAAGTTTCCCCCTTACTCTACTTTCTATTACAGAGAATGTGCAATACTCTAAAGTACTCAAGGCCCTGGCACCAGCTGTGGGGATCTAATACCTCTTGGGCTCTTATGAAACCCAATTTCCTCTCCTTTTATTTTCCTTTGCTCTTTTCTTTTCATCTTTCTTTTCTTCCTTCCTGAGGAGGGATGAAGGGACAGGAATAGGGTAGGGCGAGGGCACGTGACCTACAAATCAAACCAGATCAGATTTTCACCCGTCAGAGCACATTCTTTACTAGAATGGGCCCCAGAATAGAGGAAAAAAGTGAAACCTCAAATTCATAAGTTTTAGTTCGATGCTATGGCTTAATGTGGAATTAGAGACAGTCTGAACAAAATAGCATCACCTGGCAGTTGAAAAAGACTTGGCGGGGGCGGGGGGGGCGGTTAAAAAATGTTTTGTTTCTCTCCTTCCATATCTATTCTCCAGGCCTCCTTAGATTACAAGAGTCCCCAGGGTGGCAGTATGTACCTGAGTCTGGCATTCCGCTCAACTCTCCAGCATCTAATACTCCATCTCTTCAGTGGACATCTGGAGAGTCTGACCAAATACATAATCATTTCCCAGAAACTGTACTGAAATCAAGAGCTCTGGATTAAAGTAAAATTAAAAAAGTAGTTTCTGCTGTAGCTCATCGGTCATGAACCCGACTAGTATCCATGACCAAACTCGAGTTCGATCCCTGGCCTCACTCAGGGGGTTAAGGATCCAGCATGGCTGTGAGCTGTAGTGTAGGCTGCAGACGTGGCTGGGATCCCACATGGCTGTGGCTGTAGTGTAGGCCGGCAGCTACAGCTCCAATTGGAGCCCTAGCCTGGGAACCTCCATATGCTGCAGGTGCAGCCCACAAAAAAACAAATTAATAAATAAATAAAAAGAGCTCTGGGATGGTAACAGATTCAGAATAAAATAAGACTTAATACATTCATCTGATAAGGCGAATGCTGGGTTAAGAAAAGCAAACATATTTGTTCCAGTAGAACTTGCAGAATGTGAGATGCCGTGGGAATTTCTAAGAGGTATAGTAAGTCCTATTTCCTAAGACCTATCTGACCACTAACTCCTTGGGGTTGCATGTCACTAATCAATGTTCTCCAAAACAGCTGGAGGGGAAAAAACAGACACCCCCCCACCCTGTTTACAATCTAATCATGCATTTTTATAATATACGTCATCTAAATTCTTTTTAAATGGCATTTGGAGGTGTGTGGAGCATCAACAAGAACACGAAGGACTGGGAGAGGAGGGTGAAGAGAAAGTTTCTGCCCTTTCTCTGGTCACTTAAGCTCCTAATGAGTCCCAGGCACCCAGTTACCCTCCAACTCACACCTGAGCCACTCTCTCGGCTTTATTCATTTCATCAAGAACGATAATCATGGAGTTCCTGTTGTGGTTCAGCAGAAATGAACTTGACTAGCATCCATGAAGACCAAGGTTCAATCCCCAGCCTCGCCCAGTGGGTTAAGGATCCAGCATTGCCATGAGCTGTGGTGTAGGTTGCAGATATGGTCAGATTCTGCATTGCTGTGGCTGTGGTCTAGGCCAGTGGCTACAGCTCTGATTGGACCCCTAGCCTAGGAACCTCCATGTGCCATGGGTGCGGCCCTAAAAAGATAAAAATAAATAAATAAACAATAATCATAATAACCATTTAGTCCAGTCCTTTCGTTTTCTACATGAGAAAACTGACGCTCATCAAAAGGCATCTACTTTGCCTAAGGTCATTTAATGAAACAGTGGCAGAGGATACAGCAGGAAATCCAATATTCCAAATATCTAACCTACCCTAAAATTGTATTTCCTGAATATGTACTCCAGATCGAATTATATAGACTGAGATAAAGTGGAAAATCTAAATAAGTATTTGCTTAACTCAGATTAAAATACCATTCTTTAGATTGCAGTGAGGAGTTCCCGTCGTGGCGCAGTGGTTAACGAATCCGACTAGGAACCATGAGGTTGCGGGTTCGGTCCCTGCCCTTGCTCAGTGGGTTAACGATCCGGCGTTGCCGTGAGCTGTGGTGTAGGTTGCAGACGCGGCTCGGACCCCACGTTGCTGTGGCTCTGGCGTAGGCTGGTGGCTAACGGCTCCAAGTGGACCCCTAGCCTGGGAACCTCCATATGCCGCGGGAGTGGCCCAAGAAATAGCAACAACAACAACAACAAAAGACAAAAAAATAAATAAATAAATAAAAATTAAAAATAGATTGCAGTGAAACCCCTCAGCTCACATTCTTTGCAAATTTGGCTTTTGTGATAGAGAACTCAGCTAAGCCCAGGTCAACACTCCCCTTTGCATTGTGTATGGAGAAGGTGCCTGTCTGATGTAAATATGAGTAGCACTGGAATCGGTAGACGCCCTTTGCTTCTGCTCAGGAAGACCCCACCTCTCCCTGGCCCCATTGTTTCTGGGTAGGGTCCCCTCCTCTCTCTCTGAAAGATCTCCCCTACTCTCAATGTGGGGTCCTCACCACGCTCTCAGGGGATCCCCTCTGCCCATCTACCCATGGGGGTGAGCAGTCTTTTCCACTCTCACAATTTTATCTACCAACCCGTCAATGCTAATGGCTCCCACATTCCTAACTCCAGCTAGCCACCTTAAATACTTGCACAGGAAAGCGGCAAAGAGAAGAAAAGAAAGGGAAACAAAGAAAGGAGAGAAAAGGAGAGAAACTGTGTCCACCCCGCAGCACATCAAACCAGGCACGTCCTCATTTTCATTCATAAACATGACCCTTCACGTTTGTTCCCAATCTCAGCTGTTAGCACCAGCCCTCCTCTGGATGCCCAAACAAGAAATCTGGGAATCACTCTATATCCCTCCACTGCCCTTAGAACTTATATCCAGGGAATTCCTGTTGTGGCGCAGAGGAAATGAATCCAACTAGTATCCATGAGGATGCGGGTTTGATCCTGGCATTGTCGTGAGCTGTGGTGCAGGTCACAGACAGGGCTCGGATCCCACCTTGCTATGGTTGTGGTGTAGGCCGGCAGCTACAGCTTCAATTTGACCCCTAGCCTGGGAACCTCCATATGCCATGGGTGTGGCCCAAAAAAGCAAAAAAAAAAAAAAAAAAAGAGAGAGAGAGAGAGAGAGAGAGAACTTACATCCAGTTAAATTCCAAGGTCAGCTGCTTTTACCAACAAGATTCTAATTCTCCTGTTTTGCCTGAGTAACTCAAAAAGCCTACCCCCTGCCCATGGCCAACCGGTCTTGTTCCACCTTCAAACCTGTCCTCTTACCAAGAAACCATTCCCCCAGTTCCCACTGTGGCTCAGCAGGTCAAGAACCCAGTGTTGTCTCTGAGAGGATGTGGGTTCAACCCCTGGTCTTGCTCAGTGAGCTTAGGATCTGGCGTTGCCACAAGCTGTGGTGTAGCTCGCAGATACGGCTGGGATCCAGTGTTGCTGTGGCTGTGGTGCAGCTCCGATTTGACCCCTAGCCTGGGAACTTCCATATGCTGCGGGTGTGGCCATCATAGGAAAAAAAAAAAAAAAATTCCCCAGAGATCTTTATAAAACACAAAGCTAACTCTGTGACACCTGTGCTCAAAACCCTTCCGTGACAAAGCCCTGACTCCCTAAGCGAGACGCCCGTCTAGCCTCTGTCCATCACTGCCCTGCATCCCATGCAGTCTGGGAATGGCTTTTGGCTTCCTGCTATGCTGGCATCATTTCTGACCTCCGTGCTTCTGTTCATGCTGTTCCCTCATCTCCACCTTCATTTGGCAGGGCTCGGCTTGGGCCCCAACCCCTCCAGGAAGCTTTCCCTGCCTCAGGCTAGTCTAGCTCTCCATTCTCAGGACTCCTGAGATACCCCGGGACCCCCGCTGCTCTCTCTCGTAGCTTCCTCTCTCTTCTTTAGGGTGCGTCTCACCCCAGAGGGCAGACACAATGTTTCACTCACTTCAGTGCCACCTGTTCCCAGCACCGCGCCAGTTCCAGAAGAGGTGCCCTATAAATGTCTACTGAATACAGAAAACAAGTGACTAGTCCCGAGGAGCCCAGACCCGCTAATCTCACCTTGTCTCTGAGTTCCTCCCCACGTCCCAGAACCCCTGCTGAGTTCTAGGGAAGGGCCGGGGATAATCACACCAACTGGCCCTACACCAGAGCTGATTGTCATTTAAACGATCCTCATTTGGCTGGCCTTTTCAAGTCAGTTTTTTTTTTAGGGCCATACCCGCAGCATATGGATGTTCCCAGGCGAGGGGTCAAATCGATGCTACAGCTGCCAGCACACACCACAGCCTCAGCAACACGGGATCCGAGCTGCGTCTGCGCCCTACACCACAGGTCACAGCCACGCCGGATCCTTAACCCACTGAGCAGGGCCAGGGATCGAACCCACATCCTCATGGCTCCTCGTCGGGATCTCCCCAGGTCAGTTTTAATGAACGAGGTCTTTTCTGTTAAGATGTCTCACATCCAGTGCTTTCTGGGCTGAATTATCCTGGCGCGTGCCTCAGTGCTCTGTCACTTTGTATGAATGGAGACTTTCCACGGGAAATGCAGCGTTTACAATTCTTTACAAGTTCCTGTTGAAGATATTTCTAAGCAGACTATTAGAGCCACCTGTTTTCACTCAATCATAGTGCCCTTCCTCAGCCAAACTTATTTAAGCTTGGTCCCAATCCTATTTTTTTTTTCTCTTTCTTTCTTTGGGAATAATTTGAGGGAAAAAAAAAAATAAAAATCCACTAGGCCATTCTGAAGTGAGAGGAGATTTAAAATGATTAAAACATACTTTACACTGAAGGTGTAACTGCTTTTGGCTCCAAATAACCAACATAATTCAAAAATGCATTCAAACTACATTTCAATTTCGGACCTGGCTTAGTCTTCCTGATGGAATCACTGTCTCACCAGCTGAAAGCAACATAAAATATTTTCAAGTTAAAAAGGACGAAAGCTATCACTTCGGGGTAAATGCAATCAGCATTGTATTTTAGCAGAGCATCGTGATTATTATAATACATAACAATAATAAATATTTCTGCCGTCGGGGTCCTGGGCACCGCGGAGAGAAGAAAGGAGCTTGCCCCATGGGCTTGTCATCCAAATTAAACAAGCAATAGGAGTCACACAAGTTTCGCAGGTTAGAGTTAATTAACATTTTATCCCTCACAGAGAAGGAAAAAGGAAAGAAAATTAAAATCAATATTAACAGCATCAGAATTCACTTCGAACCTTAAAGGAGCCATCTGGAGTGTGAATATAATTTAAGAGACTTATACCATCACCAAGCCCAGCCTGACACCCCTTTGCTCCTGCACCTACTCAGCTAAGCCTTAAAAACAGCAGGTTTGCGTGGTTGATTCCCGTACGCAGCGTCACACAGCCAGGGGCGGACCCGCTCAGAGACACAGGACAGACTGGAGGACCTCCAGGAACCGCTCCTGTTTTACGACTCAATTCTCTCTCCTTATGACTAAGCATCCAACAACAGGAAAGACACTGCACCTAGATTTATCTCCAACTGCCTTTATTCTTTTCTTTTAATTGAAGTACAGTTGATTTCTAATGTATTGGTTACAGGTGCACATCATGGTGATTCAGTACTTTTACAGATTGACTATACTCCATTTCAAGTTATTACAAAATAATCTCTGCCTTTCCTTGTGCCATATACACAAGGAAATATAGGAAACAAGCTATACAGTATATCCTTGTTGTGTCTCCATGACTCCCATGTACCCCAGTGTTCTTAGCAGCATTATTTACAAAAGCCAAGATACGGAAACCATCTCAGTATCCACCAACAGATGGAAGGATAAAGAAGATGTGGGAGAAATATATATAAAATGTAATATTATATATAATACATATAATGTAGTATCACATAAATATTTAATGTAATATTACTCAGCCGTAAAAAAGAATGAAATTCTGCCATTAGCAACAATGTGGATGAGCCTAGAGAATATGCTCAGGGAAATAAGTCAGAAAAAAACAATTATGCCGTGTTATCCCTTATATATGGAATCTAAAAAATAATATGAATGAATGTATATAATGAAACAGAACAGACTCACAGATAGAAAAACGAACTCAGGTTTACCCATGGGGAGAGCGAAGCAGGGAAGGGAAAACAGGGATATGGGATTAAGACAGAGGCCGTGGTTATTTGTAAGCACGAACCCTCGAATCCTTCAACTGACGACTATTTGAAATGGCTGTATCAACAATTTAAACCTCTATAATACAGTTCCAGTTTCATAAAATTAATTCGGTTTTCTAGGAAGTCATTGACACACACATGCCAATGAAGGATTAAGGCCCAATCAGCCCCCTACTATTAAAAAAGAACTTTTTTTTTTTTAAGTGTACTAGCTTCCAAATGCTAAGTGCTGAAGAACCAATACCCAAAACAGTAGCCTTTTTAAAAAACACAGTGTGCTCTGAGGTGACAAAGTCATAAGATACAGTCTCTTTGATCTTGCTCCAAGATTTTCTTAAGTGTGAATCCCCTCCAAGAATGAGGTTGGTAGGCAGCACGGCCCGTGAATGTTTTGATTTACTGGCCCTCGGCACTCATGGGATTCTCTCTGGCCATTCACTCCACCCCAGGAGAGAAAGATAAAGCCTGTTGTCCACCAGCCCATCAGACTGGATGTGGCAAAGTCCGAGGCCAGGCTGTGCTCAGTGAGCTCACATCACTGACACAAATTACATCTGATGGCACAGGGGCACACGCGCAGCCTAAGAGACAGCCCGCGCCCAAGGGACTGGGCCAGTCACAAGGTACACCTTGCGACTGGCCAGTCCCTTCCTGCCACCTGCCCTCCACACCTGCTGGTGGAGGGGAACCCTCTGGCCAGCTACACCTGCATACCTGAATGATCAGACCCCAGTCCCCACAAAAAGAGCATGTGTCGTGGGAGGACAGGGCACAAAAATATAAACATTTCACAACCCTAAATAATCTTATGCTATCCTTATAGCGGAACAATAACGAATATGTATGTGTGTATATATACAAATACGCACATGCACATGCGTGTGTATATTATAACCTTATCTATGTACATACCTACACATATTCATCCGTGTTAGATGTTATATACACAGCTCTTCTGAAGATACGTGTATATTATAACATTATATTATAAATGTATATTCATACACCTATACATATACATTACATCTAATGCTTTATATATACTTTATTTCTTCTGAAGAGATATAGATCTTCTGTTTTATACATCTTCTGAGGCAAGAGAAAAGACCAGATAGCAATTGCTGTGTGAAAGGTCCGGAGAACCCCATCAGCTCGGATAGTTTCCACACAAAGAGCTGAAAGATAATAACCTCTATGCACAAACGAATCTCGGGCTTTACAAACATGTCAGAAGCATCAAAAGGCATTAGCGTAAGCCACATCCAACGTGGCAATTTATCCTTGGACTTTGCCTGAATGCACCCAAGTAAAAAGAGACCCAGTTTCTCAATCGCCAAAAGCACTGTCCTTTAAAAAGCTTTTTCATCTTTGTCCCAGAGACTTGAATCTCCCAACACCATTGTTCAGGTTCAACCCCTCACCAAGAGGCTTTCTACAGCTTTAGACATGGGGAACAAAGCTTCGGGGTTACTGGGGGGTGAACTGTGTCCCCTAAAATGATCCTACGGTCTAACATCCGGTACTTGTGACGCCAACCTCATCGGGAAATGTAATCTTTGAAGATGGAATCAAGGGAAGGTCGGACCTTCTGGGGGAGTCCTCATCCAGTATGACTGGTACCTGGAAGAGAACAGGTAGGGACACTCAGAGGACACTGTGTCTCTGCCAGGTGATGCCCAAGGCAGAGATACAAGCCAAGGGGGCCAAGGACTGCCTTCCACCATTGCCGGCAAACCACCAGAACTAGGAAGAAGCGTCCAATGGTCCGTCCCCACGCAGAGGTGTCCGGGGAGCGCGGTCCCTCCAATACCTTAATTTCAAATGTCTGCTTTCCAGCAAAAGAGACAGCAAATGTGTGTTGTTCAAAGCTGCCCTGCTTGTGGTACCTTATCAGGCAACCCGTCAGGATGCTCAAGAAGCATCTCTGCCATCCTTTTACCTTCCAGCAGGATTTCATGAAATTTAGCCCTGATGGGGGGAACTAAGTCAAACCCATAGATCCCCCCCTCTGGAACCTATCCCCATGGGGATAAGAATCCCTGAAATCAGAAATACTTTTTATTTATTTTTTTTTTCTGTGTTTTTAGGGCTGTACCTGCAGCATATGGAGGTTCCCAGGCTAGGGGTGGAATCAGAGCTGTAGTCACCAGCCACAGCCACAACCACAGCCACAGCCACACCAGATCCAAGCTGCGTCTATGACCTACACCACAGCTCACGGCAATGCCAGATCCTTAACCCACTGCGTGAGACCAGGGATCAAACCCTCATCCTCATGGATGCTAGTCGGGTTCGTTAACCCACTGAGTCATGATGGGAACACCGCAATCAGAAAGTCTTACCTGCAAACAAAAGAGAAGCCAGAAGGGGTTGCCACTGTCTGCCACCTTCAAACCTGAAAGTATCTCTGGGATCCGCCGAGGTCACCCTGCCTTCCTTTCCTAAGGGACTCATCCTAGAGGAGGCAGTGAGACCGATCCAGAAGTGCCGGCAGTCAACTCCTGCCCCTGCCTTTTGCTTCCATAACCTGATGTGTTAACATCCTCAGCCATGGCCCCATACACGACGATACCTCTGTGTTACTGAAGGGGATCACGGCAGGTGCCCGCAGCAAATGGAAAAATTGAGCTTTCCTATTGAAAAGACCGATAACATGTGATGGCAAAAGAGACTCCGGTGTGGAACAAAGCTCTGTGGGATTTATTCCCAAGGATAAGGACAGCACTGCAGACACAGAATCAGAGAACTTACTGTGAGCGCCAGGCATATTTTTAGAGATCTCATACTGTAATCTTACAGATGCGAAAAACCATGCTCGAGATCCATCTCTAAGGCTCCCCTGCCAACCCTGACCCAAGCCGTCTTTCTTTAGACGGCTGTCTGTCTGCTTCTCAGTCTCCAAAAACGGGGGGGCGGGGGGGTGGGGCATGACAGTGTTTGTTTAGAACCTGCTTTTAGACACTCCAGATAAAGCCCATTCTGCGCCCACAAAAACCCAACCAGACAAACCCATCCTCGTATTTGAAAGCAGAAAATGGGTTTCGGAACGTGGAGAACCTATGCCTAGGCTAGAACATGTGAATCAAAATCCTCAGTGTTGAAATGTATCAGAAAGCATGACATTTACCATAACAGTCTAGTACCTGGGCCTTTAAAGATCACAATTATGACTTGGCTTTTCTCAACAGGCATAAAAAATTCCTCTCCGCTCCATATAAAATCAAAACAATAACGTAATCAATAAAACACATTACCGTATTTACCAAACTGAAACAAGCAATAAACGGTAGTACCACTCATTTTAAACCCCGCAAAGGACTTGCAGCATCGGGAAGGGTGGAAGAAAAAGGCAAACGTGGGACAAAAATGGAAGCTCAAAGGCCACGGAGAAACAGAATTCAAAACAGAAGATCTGGGTAATATGCCCAGATCTCATCACACTGGAAGGTTGTTCAAGGGCAAGGCTTAAAACAACACAGGGCTTCCGTTTAGCACCAACCACAGCACACGGGCAATGATGGGAAGAAGCCTTCCTTCAGATTTCCAGGAAAAGTGCAGCATTTTGGACAGTC
The DNA here is from genome assembly GCF_054392235.1 of Sus scrofa. Lineage (NCBI taxonomy): Eukaryota > Metazoa > Chordata > Mammalia > Artiodactyla > Suidae > Sus > Sus scrofa. The sequence goes on along the minus strand of NC_139393.1, from coordinate 23,753,357 downwards.
AAGTGAGCAATAGAGAATGATGATCAAAACCCATTTTCAGGACTAACGCCTTCCATTTCCCTCCTTTTATCGATTTGTGTGAAACCCACTTTGCAGTCTCCCAGTCAGCTTGGTTGCAAGGAACTGGATATAATGCACCTTATTGATTGCATTGTACACACTGATACTTGTGTAGAAACGTTTGCTACAGTGCATTTATTGATCTTTTAATTATTAACGGAAGCCAGAAAATCTAAAGAGTTTGATTGTAAATGTTTTTTATTTTCGCAAGAAAATCATCAAAAAGCTTCACCAAAGGAAGCCCTGGGATCTCCTTATTCCCTCTAGTCAGCGGGTTATGTTTCAGAGGGGCTGTCGATAAGAATTTTTTCTAAAGTCAGAATTACACAAGACTGAACAACTCATTGAAGGAAAATGTCTCCCCCTCTCCCTCAAATTTCTAGAAATATTCCCTTTTTTTTTTTTTTTTTTTTTGGTCTTCTGTCTTTTCAGGGCCACACCTGTGCCATATGGAGGTTCCCAGGCTGGGGGTCAAATCAGAGCTGCAGCTGCCGGCCTACACCACAGCTCATGGCAACGCTGGATCCTTCACCCACTGAGCAAGGCCAGGGATCAAACCTGCATCCTCATGGATGCTAGTCAGATCGTTTCCACTGAGCCACGATAGGAACTCCTAGAAATATTCCTGACGTGCTCTTAATGTGGCCCTGGGAATAGCAAGTGCTTGCGTGTTCCTTTTCAGCCTGGGCTCATGCAGGTTATGCAGAGCTCCTTGGGTGAGCAGCTTTCTGGTGAAGGTGCTGTGACTTTATGAGCCTGTGCTAATCATTGTGAACACACTGTGAAGTGGCAAGTATTGTCTGGTGAATTACTTTATCACATTTAAATTAGTTCGTAATATTTTGTCTCTAATCTACAGCATGGCCCTCTAGTCCTAGCAAAAGACTCATTCTTACTCAAATACTCTGTATAGGACTAAAAATACCACATGACCCAGCAATCCCATGCCTGGGCACACATCCAGAGAAAAGCATAATTCAGAAGGATACATGCGCCTCAAGGACCACTGCAGCACTATTTGCAAGAGCCAAGACGTGGAAGCAACCTAAATGTCCATCAACAGAGGAACGGATAAAGAAGATGTGGTACATATATACAATGGAATATTACTCAGCCATAAAAAAAGAATGAAATAATACCATCTGCAGCAACATGGATAGCCTAGGGATCATCATACTAAGTGAGGTAAGCCAAAGACAAATATCATATGTCGCATATGGGTGAAATCTTTAAAAAAAATGATACAAACGAACTTATTTACAAAACAGAAGGAGACCCACAAACACAGAACATAAGCTATGGTTATCAAAGGGGAAAAGGAGGGAGGAGGGATAAACCAGGAGTTTGGGATTATCGTATATACACTACTATACATCAAATAGATAAGCAACAAGGACCTACTGCAATACACAGGGAATTACACTCAATATTTTATAATAACCTATAAGGGAAAAGAATCTGATAAGGAATATGCATATACATTCTTTATATATACTGGAACAAAATCACTTTGCTGTACATCTGAAACTAACACAACACTGTAAATCAACTACATTTCCATTAAAAAAAAAGAAAAAAAGCTAAGGGGACTGTCTGGGTGGAAAATTACAGAACCAGCCACGAAGCTTTAATGGAAGGTTGGTTCTGGGACCTTGGACAGACCTGGAAAGGGTGGAGATCAGTGTTTCCTGAAGACATGGGAGGCAGCAGACACTAGGTTCAAGGTGGAAAAGAGATGAAATACTGGCTCATCATCCTTTCCCACCCCTACCCCTGCTTCACCTCTCCCCATCCCACTCCATGTAGCCTCAACCTAAACTTGGATGCATCGGGTGAACCTGAAGATCCAGTCCTAATGTAAATCAGGTCTAATCTCACTCGGCCATAGAAAATTGCTAGTGGAAGGCAGAGTTAGACTTGGATTCTTTCATTTTTTCAGAATATTGACCAGCAACTATTTTGCTCACTGCATCTTGGACTTTGCAATATCCAGGCAATGATGTGCGTAATAAAATCAAGTATAACTTCTAAAAGATATCCCCCCGAATCATGGGTTACATCTGAAAGAAGAATTTAAATTTGCACTGCTTTGAGCACCGCGCTTAAGGCTTTCCCAGTCTTAGATAACAGGGAGTAGATCTGCCACTTCTGGCCTGAGTGATCATTAAGATCAATAGAGGGGCCACCTAGGAGTTCCTGTTATGGCTCAGTGGTAACGAACCCCACTGGTATCCTTGAGGACGCAGGTTTGATCCCTGGCCCCACTCAGTGGGTTATGGATCTGGTGGTGTAGGTCGCAGATGCGGCTTGGATCCCGTGTTGCTGGGGCTGTGGTGTAGGCTGGCAGCTGCAGCTCTGATTCGACCCTAGCCTGGGAATTTCCATATGCTGCAGGTGTGGCCCTAACAAGACAAAAGACAAAAAAAAAAAAAAAGAGGGGCCACCTATCTTGGATTATCTATAATAATAACCAGATACCCTGGATACTGGCCTAGGAACGGAGGCAGTTTCCTCAAGAAAACACTGGCCTGGATCTGTGGGCATCTCCGCACTTCTCAGCAGCAGCAGCAAATACAGACTGACAGGCTCGACTCTAAGCCTCCCTAGCACAGAATGTTCCTTCCACTTGGTTCAGATCTTTACTGATTTTCTCAGAGTAGATGGGAGCTCTTCCTCAGCACTGGTCTCACTGGCCGAGCACACCACCCATGAGCACAAGAGAGAGAGAGAGATAGATAGACAGACAGACAGACAGACAAGATGGATAGATGATGGAGAGATTAGATATATTAGATAGACAGATAGACACACATACGGATTTATCATTCAGAAGGCACAGTTAACATATAATTAACATATTTATACAGCGTGAGTGAAAGGCAGGATGATGTATTTAACAAGGATGGAGACAAGGCTTGACCTTCCAAAAGGACCACCTGATAGAAGGGCTGGTACCCACAAATACCACTGTTTTCAAGCAAGTCATACTTTGTGAATATCATGACTATACCTTGACTTTCATTATTTAAAATTTATGCATAGCTAATTTGCCAATCACGCTGAATACACAATGGGCCCTTACATAGCAAATGTAACGAATAATGTGGGATCTAATTCTTATTCTGCCCTACATCCCACACAGGGGATCAGCCTCACTTGAACCAGTTCTGATAAGAGAAGAAGGGCTATGATTTTAAGCCATTTTTCTTTTTTTTTTTTTTGTCCTATAGAATTCGTACTTCAAATTACACCTAATTCATAACCGTAATTAGTTTCTTTGAAACTCTTCTGTATTTTAAATGAAATGTATAGGAAAACATTAATGATTTTTTCCAAATATTATTACAAAGCATTGGGAATGCCATAATTTTTTGGGGGGGAGAGGGAGCCAGGCCTACAGCATGTGGAAGTTCCTGGACCAGGGATTGAACCCACACCATAGCAGTGATCCAAGTCACTGCAGTGACAACAGCAGCTCCTTAACCCACTGAACCACAAGGGAACTCTACAAACATCATATTCCTTATTTTACAATACTAATACTTTCAAAAGTCCTTTTTACCCGCGCTCAAAGAACACACAGTATAGAAGACAATGTAAAGGAAAATAATTTTCTAAATTAGGTCATAGTTCTTTAAATATAAGTGCGTTTATTCAGTTTTTCAACATAAAATGTAATTAAACCATCAACTATATAGTCAAACAATCCAATAATTTAAAGAAAAACTCTGTGACAATAGGTGAAAAAGAAAAAAATATCTTGGACCAGAGTTCCCATCACTGCAACAGCAGAAATGAATCTGACTAGGAACTATGAAGTTGAGGGTTCGATCCCGGGCCTTGCTCAGTGGGTTAAGGATCCAGCGTTGCCGTGAGCTGCGGTGTAGGTCGCAGATACACTTGGATCCTGCATTGCTGTGGCTGTGGTGTAGGCTGGCCACTGCAGCTCTGATTAGACCCCTAGCCTGGGAATGGCCATATGCTGCGGGTGTGGCCCTAAAAAGACCACAAAAAAAAGACAAAAAAAAATCTTGGACCAAAAACATTTATTCTATGGTTAACTGCCTTTCTCTAGTGCCATATAAAGAATTACAATGAAATTAGTTCTTAAATTATCAATTAAAAACATTAGTTGTTAAAATATCAATTATAAAGGTAAAGGTGATATTAACCTGCTCTACTTAAGCGGCCCCATCTCTCATCCACATTTAAATAGAAACAATGTTTTCATTTGCTACTTTTCAAATAGCAGGGCCTTCCAAACAATAATTCTTTCATTGCACATCGTTAGAGATGTTGAAAAAATTAATCAAGTGAGTTAATGTCCAACAGGTGCACCAAAATGGCAATCAATCCCTTCCGGGTTATGTTTGTTCGGTTCTTTTTCATGATACCTGAGTAGCACAAGCATATTAAGCATATACGAATGACTTCTTTGTCTCAAAAACTCTGAAACCATCTATTTATACTAGTTTAGCTAATCAGTAACTCAAATCTTTTTTTTTTTTTTTTTGGCTTTTTAGGCCCTTATCCGCAGCATGAGGAGGTTCCCAGGCTAGTGGTCAAATCGGAGCTGTAGCCACTGGCCTACACCACAGCCACAGCAACTCGGGATCCAAACCCTGACTGACCTACATCGCTGACCTACACCACAGCTAACAGCAACGCCTGATCCCTGAGCCAATGAGTGAGGCCAGGGATCGAACCGGAATCCTCATGGATACTAGTTCGGTTCATTAACCACTGAGCCATCATGAATTGAGCCCAGTGACTCAATTCTTAAGAAAACTCCACATTCATCCTCAGGAAAGCTGAAAAAGAAGAAGCACTGCCTTTAATTCAGCCCTTTGCTGCTTCTGAGAGTCCTCCTGTGGCATTTCCTCAGGAAACCATCTTCTCAACTGGCACCCAATACCTTCTCCCCCTAGGAGTTCCCTTGTGGAGCTAAGGTTAAAGATCTGGCATTGTCACTTCAGCGGCTCAGGTCACTGCTTTGGTGTGAGTTCGATACCTCTTCTAGGTGCTGGGGGGGTGTGCTGATGAATGACACAAGGCCAGAAATCTTTATGCAAGGCTAACACAGCACATAACTGTGGCTGGCTCCTCTCATTTAATATAATGTTTTCAAGGTTCATTTGTTTGTGTGTGTGTGTGTGTGTGTGTGTGTGTGTGTGTGTGTTTGCTTTTTCTAGGGCCACTCCTTCGGCATATGGAGGTTCCCACGCTAGGGGTGTAATCTGAGCTGTAGCTACCGGCCTCCACCACAGCCACAGCAACACCGATCTGAGCCATGTCTGCCACCTACACCGCAGCTCACAGCAACGCCAGATCTTTAACCCACTGAGCGAGGCCAGGGATCGAACCCGCAACCTTCATGGTTCCTAGTCGGAACAGTTTCCACTGCACCACGACAGGAACTCCTGTGTACTATTTTTAATGCAGAAATATATTTAAATTCTCTTGGGTAAATTCCTAGGAGTACACCTGCTGGGTCATATGGTAACGATATTTAACCTTTTGAGGAGTTGCAAGCTATTTCTCAAACTGGCTGAACCTTTTTATATACTACCAGCAGTGTATGCAGTTTCCAATTTCTACATATCTTCAACACTTGGAATTATCTGTTTTTTGGGTCAGTTGGTGTGAAGGGGCATCTCACTGTGGTTTCGATTTGCATTTCACAGATGGCTAGTAATATTGAGCATTTTTATGTGCATATGGATCATTTGTATAACTTCTTTGGAGAAATGCCTATTCAGATCCTCTGCTCATTAACAGAGTATGTCTTTTTATTACCGAGTTGTAAGAGTTCTCTGTACATCCTGGGTACAAGTCCCTTATCAAGCATATGGTTTACAAAAAATTTTTTTAACCATTCTGTGGGTTCTTGTCTCAGTTTTTGCTGGTTTGCTTTTAAACCCAAAAGCTTTTAATTTTGATGAAATCCAAATCACCTCTTTTGTCTTTTGTGCTTTTGGAGGTCATATCTTAGAAACTGTTGCTTAATCCGAGACCATGGCGTTTTGCACTGTCTTCTCAGAGTTTTATCATTTCAGCTCTTAGAATTGGTATTTAACCCGTTCTGAATGAATATGTGTACAGGGCCTGAGAGAAGGGGGTCTAACTTTACTCTCTTGCATGTAGAAATCAAGTTGTTTGGGCACCCTTTTTTGAAAAGACTCTTCTTTCCCCACCGAATCACTGGATCCCTTATCACACTGAAATACATTTCAAGAGAATGTGTCTAGCTACAGTATTGAGAATCAACTAAATGGGCAAGAGCAGAAGCAGAAAGACCACCTAGGAGGCTACGCTCAGAACCAGGTAAGCGATAATGTTGGCTCCACCAGGAGGGTGACAGTGGACATGCTGGGAAGTGGTCAAATTCTGGGTATGTCTGAAAACTGGAATGAGATCTGCTTAGAGACTAGGTGGGGTTGTGAGAGGGAGAGAGGACTTCAAGCGAACTCCATTATACCCGGCGGTGATGTCACACAGATTGCAGGTTTGGTTTGGAGAAGAGCGGCGTGTTCACCTAGGCTGCTGTATAAAAAACAGATGGTAGGGGGATGGGAATGAAAGCAGAGGGACCGTTCAGAAGGTTACTGGGATTGATCATCTCTCTTCAGTCACATATACAAACTGTCATTAGGACTTTTTTTTTTTTTTTTGCTTTTTAGGGCCACACCTGCAGCATATGGAGCTTCCCAGGCTAGGGGTCCAATCGGAGCTACAGCTGCCAGCCTACACCACAGCCAGAGCAATGCAGGATCTGAGCTGCGTCTGTGACCTACACCACAGCTCACGGCCACACGGGATCCTTCACCCACTGAGCAACGCCAGGGATTGAAACCGCAACCTCATGGTTCCTAGTTGGATTCGTTTCTGCTGCAGCATGACAGGAACTCCAGTACTTTTTTTTTTTTTTTTGGTCTTTTTAGGGCTGCACCTGCAGCTTATGGAGGTTCCCAGGCTAGGGGTTGAATTGGAGCTGCATCTGCCAGCCTACACCACAGCATAGCACATACCAGATCCAAGCCATAACTGCAACCTACACCACAGCTTTCGGCAACGCTGGATCCTTCACTCACAAAGTGATGTCGGGGATAGAAACTACATCCTCATGGATCCTAATTGGGTTCATTATTGCTGAGCCACAATGGGAACTCCTCATAGGGACTCGAAAACTCTTTCATGCACTGTTTGTAGCGGACTTTCTAATAGGGTCAGCCCCGGAGTCGGGGTGGCGGTGGGGTGTCTCAGGCCTAAACCCTGAGACGGTCAAGGCACAACTCAAAGAGCTCATACTGCTGCACTGGAATCAAAGCCTGGCACCTCCAGAGCCCCTTAACGAGACTCAGGCGAGCAGGTGAGGCAGGACAAGGATAGAAAGAGGCAGGAGACCGGGGCATTTAATCCTTCTTGTTCTATTTTTTTTTTTTTTTTGTCTTTTTGCCTTTTCTTGAGCCACTCCCTCGGCATATGGAGGTTCCCAGGCTAGGGGTCCACTTGGAGCCGTAGCCACCAGCCTACGCCAGAGCCACAGCAACGCGGGATCCGAGCCGCGTCTGCAACCTACACCACAGCTCACGGCAACGCCGGATCCCTAACCCACTGAGCAAGGCCAGGGATCGAACCCGCAACCTCTTGGTTCCTAGTCGGATTCGCTAACCACTGCACCATGACGGGAACTCCTCTATTTTTTTTTTTTTTAAGTGACTTTCTTCTGGATTTAACAGCTTTCCACTCCCTCCGATCCTCCACAAGATTTCTGTCTCCGTGAAACTCCAGTGAATCCGCAGGGCACACGGAGTAGCTAGCGCTCCCCTCGAGACAAATCAGAGGCTTCCAAGACACCTGTGAAAGCTGGTTCTGGGCAACCCTGAACTAGGGGCCAAGAACCTGCTCTGCAAACACACAAAAATAGTCTCCGTTTAGGACCCTAAGACGCCCCTTCATTCTTTTTTTTTTTTTTTTTTTTCGGTCAGTGAAGCAACAGCTAATGAGGAATCTGTGCCTCTCAGCACTAGAGATAATCGGAGCAGAGGAAGCCAGGCACCATGTCAGGATGTCCAAGGCACACAAAGGAAAATGCGACTCTGTCCCTGGGCCCGGAGACAAGATAGAGACCAAAGGGAATCCTGGCGCAGGTGGTTAAGCAGTTATACGTAGAGGAGTGGAAGACATCTGATGAAGCACTCCAGGTCTGACATTCAAACAAACAACCCAAATGTAAATACGAAGACTACTGGCTTCAATTAAGTCTAAGCTACAGGAGTGTGAACTTTAATATTTCCTCGGCACACAACTCTGCCAGTGCCTTCACCATTATTAAAGTGTGTTTATACAGGGTTTGGCTTTTCATCTATTATGGAAAAATTACATCGTGCCAACAGCACTACAGAGCCCTAAACACAGTAAATCCTCCACTGACCTTGCACCCAAGCAAAAGCAAACAGGCACTCTCCTTGGTGCTGAACTGCCTACATAAGGCAGGGCATAAATGGCCGTGAATATAAATTATATATCTACAATGCATCTTAGCATTCATGGATTACCAACAGGGAAGAGGTTTTTCCAGGAGGCAGGGTTTGCAGAGGCTCTTTGGTGGAGACGGAATCCCTGGGCAGTTAACTGGGGAGGCACTCCCGGGCAGAGGATGATCGGGTACTAGTGAGCATGACGGGTGTGAGGGGGCTTGAGCCCCGTAAAGGAAGTGGCAAGGCTGTAGCAGCCTCCGGTCAGAAGGTTTCACAAGAGTGGACAAAGAAGAAGCTGCTTGACACAGGACATGCAAGAGGAAAGCTAAGTGTGATCGAGAGCTCAGACCGGAGAGACACCCTGACTCAGGTAACAGAAAGCCAGAGTCGACGATGACAGAAACACCAGCCAGAATGTCAAGATCATGGAAAATGGAATTTCCATGAGAACCACCAAGCAAGTGTAGCAATGTGGGAAAGTACTTACACAGTAACGTTAAATCATAAGAGCAAGATATAGAGTTCCCGTCGTGGCGCAGTGGTTAACGAATCCGACGAGGAACCATGAGGTTGCGGGTTCGATCCCTGCCCTTGCTCAGTGGGTTAAGGATCCGGCGTTGCCGTGAGTTGTGGTGTAGGTCGCAGACGCGGCTCGGATCCAGCGTTGCTGTGGCTCTGGTGTAGACTGGCGGCTACAGCTCCCATTCGACCCCTAGCCTGGGAACCTCCATACGCTGCAGGAGTGGCCCAAGAAATAGCAAAAAGACAAAAAAATAGATAAATAAATAAAAGCAAGATATAAAATGATAAATGCACTATGACTAAAATCATGGACACAAAAGGCTGAAATCTGGAAGGGAATACAGAAAACGCAAAGGCACTATATAGGAGAAATAGAATCATGGACATACCAGTTTTCTTTAAAAATGTCCTTTACTGCAGTTCCCGTCGTGGCGCAGCGGAAACAAATCCTACTGGGAACCAAGAGGTTGTGGGTTCAATCCCTGGCCTCGCTCAGTAGGTTAAAGATCCAGCGTTTCTGTGAGTTGTGGTGTAGGTCATAGACTCGGCTCAGATCTGAGATCGCTGTGGCTGTGGCGTAGGGTGGCAGCTGTAGCTCTGATTGAACTGCTAACCTGGGAACCTCCATATTCCGTGGTGTGGCCCTAAAAAGACAAAAAAGTAAAATAAAATAAAATGTCCTTTACTCTTATGGTAAAGATATGTGAATACACAACTATTTTTTTGTCTTTTTTTTTGTCTTTACTAGGGCCACACCCACGGCATACAGAGGTTCCCAGGCTAGGGGTCTAATCAGAGCTGCAGCTGCTGGCCTACATCACAGCCACAGCAACTCAGGATCTGAGCCACATCTTCAACCTACACCACAGCTCATGGCAATGCCAGATCCTTAACCCACTGAGTGAGGCCAGGGATCAAACCCAAAACCTCATGGTTCCTAGTCGGAATCGTTAACCACTGCGCCATGAGGGGAACTCCACATACTATATTGTTATAGGCAATTAGAGTATATATGAATATTCACTACAGCTCTGTGATGGTTAAAAAAAATGAGAAGCCATTCAACTATCCATCTATAAGGGACAAATCAAATAAATTCTGGCATATACAGAAAATAACTTCCTATACCACTTAAAAAATTAGGATATATCTCAAAAAAATTTTTTTTGTATTGACATGAAGCTATGTCTATGAGATATGGCCAGCTCAAATTTTTAAAAGGCACAATGCAGAATGGCATGCATGGTATAGTAAGTTTTATGAAAATATCTATATTAATATATGTTGGTGTATATATTTGGAGTGTTTGGAGTAACAGACACTGAATGGAGGGGAAATTATGGGATTGGATGTTTTCATTTCCTACATTAATGTATTTCTATAACGAATGAATTTTGCTTAAATTTGTTACAAGTGTCACTGAAAAAACATTTTTTAAATTTAATTTCACTGGAGTAGAGTTGATTTACAATGTTGTGGGAATATTTTTTAAAGAGTAAAAGTTGAATTTAAAAAATGTAAATCGGAGTTCCTGTTGTGGCTCAGTGGTTAATGATCCGACTAGGAACCAGGAGGTTGGGCGTTCGAACCCTGGCCTCGATCAGTGGGTTAAGGATCCGGCGTTGCTGTGAGCTGTGGTGTAGGTTGCAGATGCGGCTCAGACCTGATGTTGCTGTAGCTCTGGTGTAGGCCGGGGGTTACAGCTCCGATTGGACCCCTAGCTTAGGAACCTCCATATGCCGCAGGAGCGGCCCTAGAAAAGGCACAAAGACCAAAAAAAAAAAAAAAAAAAAAATCAACCACTGTATGGGAGCAAATTTTAGAAGTTTATCCTAGGGTAAAAGGAAGTAAAATCTAAGAGGAGCTTTGAAAAACAGAGGATGGACAGGGCTTGGGCAGGAAGAGGTATAGATAGACAGCGGACCAAAGGGAATGAAAAGCAGTGGTCCCATCAAGCGCTCATGTGGGCAGTTGCTAACCAAACACCCCAGCTGAAGGGATGAGAAAATCCAGCTGAACATCAAAGGTATTTTACCGGGTACAAAGGACCACTGTTCATCCACAGAGTCCTGAGAAAAAGTGACAGGGAATTTCCGAAAGGCCGAAGAGAGGAGGTGGCCAAAATCTGGAGAAGCAGGGTAGAGAATGAATGGGTCACAGAGACTAGAACAGCACAAAAGAAAAGCAAGAGGGGAGGAAAACAGAATTTATGAGGGGACTTGTAACATATGGCCGATGTCCCCAAAGCCAGTCAAGCCCAGAGCAAGCTGGCGCCAAAGCCGTGAACCTGAAATCTACGCTCTTGCTTCCAAAAAAGCAACTGGAACTTCACAATGCAGGTTGTCTGCCCTTAACAAGCTCAGCAGTTCTCAGTGGGAAATCACCGTTCCTGCAGAGCACGCTGGTCTGTGTCACCATGTCCCAGATGCTCCTGGGAATGGGAACAGCTCACCTGCTCGGTTACGGAGCCTGTCCCTCCAGTTCGGCAGGCGGGGAGAGCGGACAAGCGTGAGCCGTACCCTCTCGGTATAAAAAGGGAAACGATGGGCTCTACGAATCACAGGCACGGCTTAAAGTACTAGGGGCCTCAGGTCCCTAGTCTGAAAAATAGGTATAATTTCAAAGAGGTTCAAATGATAGACCAACACAATACCTTGGACAGAACAGAACCCTGAAATGTTTCTGAGTGAACAAATGAACCCATATTTGGTAGGATAGGACTATTATTGTGCAAAACAAAGCTATGGGAAAGGGTAAAATTCAGTGAATTCTATCTTCCTGCTGCTGTAAGTGAGATCAAGTAACTTTCTTGTAACATCAACGTCTCCCACGACTGTCCCTGCCTTCCTGGGCATCTGCAACACGCCCTCGATCTGATTAGCATCTTTCTGTGCTTTCTGCATTCTCTCTTTAGAACTGTAAGATCTGGAGTTCCCATTGTGATGCAGTGGAAATGAATCCGACTAGTAACCATGAGGTTGCAGGTTCACTCTCTGGCCTCACTCAGTGGGTTAAGGATCTGACGTGGCTGTGAGCTGTGGTGTAGGTTGCGTATGTGGCTCAGATCCCGCGATGCTGTGGTTGTGGTGTAGGCCAGTAGCTGTAGCTCCAATTCGACCCCTAGCCTGGGAACCTCCATATGCATGGGTGCGGCCCTAAAAAAGTAAAAAAAAAAAAAAAAAAAACTATAAGATCTAAGAGGGTGAGGGATATGACTTTGTACTTCGTGAGCAGACAAATAACCAGCTAACACCAAAAAAGCCATGCAGAGAAGAAAGCATCACCAAGCCTTCCCCAGGCCCAGGGAGAACCTGCTGGTGCCAACCTGTATGTGGTGGTGAATGAAGGGGATCCAAGGTCACTGGGCAACGTTGAAACAAAACCGTTTTGAGGATCTAGATGTGAACAGCACATCAAATTGGATAACTTTTACTTGAAGGGCATAAGACTGAGCAGTCCCCTAGTCTAGGCCAGAGTTTGCTAATCAGGTCCCTGGATACAGAAGGATGCATGGATGGAATTCATGAAGCCATTTACACTCAGATGGGAAAAAAATTAAGTCTGTATTTTTACCAATATCTAATGGAAATTTTGCCTTTGCTCCAATTATGAATTTAGGCAACAAATCATGGTGGCATTAGCGGTACATTTGTCACCAACAGAAGTCTCAGATATTTTCCTGTCTCTATGATCAATGTTGATATTTCCAAATATCATCTATGTTTAGAATCAATTTGAAATTACAGCCATTATTATACCCATTGCCAGATCTAATATGATGTGCTAATCAAGAAGTCCATGTATTAATAGAAAACAAATGTAACACTTCGATAAGTACTATAACTGGTTCTTTATCATCCCATGTCTAGCATCTCATGCAGTCACATAGTTTGCTTTGAGAAGCAGGACTTCGACTTAGCAGACTATCAAAGACGTCCCGACACTAAGCTGCCCCAGATCATCCTGTCCAACCTGGAAAGCGTTCTGCCCAAACCCGTTGCTTGAAACACGTAACTGTGTAAGCAGAAACTTCTGAGACTGCAATTATTCTGAGATGGACAAGTTGCTTATTTTGACTAAAACCTTCAAAATTAATAACCTGACTGGCACAGTAGAATGGCCTATGCGTGCAACAGTCCAATTTGAGTTCTTTTTGTTTTCTTTTGGGGAGCATTCATTTGTTTTTGGTTTTTGGTTTTTGGTTTGTTGGTCTGTTGGTTTTTGTTTTTCCTTTTTAGGACTGCACCTGCAGCACATAGAGGTTTCAAGGTTAGGGACTGAACTGGAACTACAGCTGCTGGCCTACACCACAGCCACAGCAACACCAGATCCGAGCCGAGTCTGTGACCTACACCATAGCTCATGCCAACACCGGATCCCCAGTCGACTGAGTGAGGTCAGGGATCGAACCCACGTCCTCATGGATGCTAGTCAGATTCACTTCTGCTGAGCCACGATGGGAACTCCCCAGTTTGAGTTCTTTTAATAACTTAGTCCCATTTGGTTAAAAACACAAGCATCTGAGTCAAGAACTTGGCTTTGAATCCTATCAAATTTACTGCCTGGCCTTGGGCAAGCCAGTAAACCTCTCGAAGCCCCATTTTTTCTCATCTATAAAATGTGAATGATAATACCTGCCTCAGAGCATTATTAAGAGGATTAAATAATGCATGCAAAACACTAAATAACACATGCCAAGTACTTAGCACAGTACTTGGCATAGTAAGTATTCAATAAATTGTAGCAATATCACTGCTTTATTTCAGTCATTAATGGCATTTGAATCATAACGTATACGGAGTCTTTAAGATGATTTCTTTAAAAGATTATATAATCAACAGGCCATAGAATACACTGCCCTAGAGCACAGACTGTAAAGACAGCCTGCCTGGGCAGAAGTTGTATAACTGCCGAAGTAGCTGGCTTTTTCTAAGACGCCGTTTCCAGATCTGTAACACAGGGAAAATAAGAGTCTCTGCCTCACGGGATGATTATAAGGGTCAAGGTGTAACCGCATGTGACGCACACGACAAAGCGCCAGGCAGAGGGTAAATACTTGGCAAGTATCGGGTATCATCATCATCAATAGTTATTACATGACATCAATAATAATTATGTTAATATAATCAGTAATGATATGACATTCTCTATAATATGATATGTCATTCATATTAATCATATGAATATAATTAATAATTAATAATATAATAATTACAACTATTAATATAATATGTAATAATATAATAGATAACTATTTTCTCATCGAGTTACACAGAACTCTTTTTCTTCCTCTCATCTGAATTTTAGGGACAATTTATCATACATGGAGAGCGTCTCATGTAAACAAAACTATGTATATGAATCCATTTGGGTGTTAGTAAGAACAAGGCAGGGAGCAAATTATTTCCTAGGAGGGATGAGAAAGACCTTACTTCCCTGTGGCTTGGTGACCACATCCAAAGTTTACATAAGAAAAAGTCTTTTTCTTTTTTCCTTCTCACATTATTCACTGGCAAGTCTTCGGACTTGGGGCAGGTGTGCAGCTACTAATCGGGCTTGCAGTGGGGTTTTACATACTGGGAATGCTCATCAGTCTACCACTATTTCCACAGGAAAATGTCACTGCAAGGAAAGACTGACAATGTTTAGGGGTCCCAAGTCATAGTTTATGTCTCCAGGAGAAAGAATCTGAAAAGGAATAGATGTATGTATATGAGTAACCCATTCTCATTGCCGTATACCTGTAACTAACATAACAGTGTAAGTCAACTATACGCCAATAAAATGTAATTTAAAAAAAGAAACAGGGAGTTCCTGTCGTGGCGCAGTGGTTAACGAATCCGACTAGGAACCATGAGGTTGCAGGTTCCATCCCTGGCCTCGCTCAGCAGGTTAAGGATCCGGCGTTGCCGTGAGCTGTGGTGCAGGCCACAGACGCAGCTTGGAGCCCGCGTTGCTGTGGCTCTGGCGTAGGCCAGCAGCTGTAGCTCCGATTCAACCCCTAGCCTGGGAACCTCCATAAGCTGCAGGTGCGGCCCTAAAAAGCAAAAACAGTAAAAAATAAAAAGAAACTGGAAACCTGAAGTAGATTTCTAAAAGTCATTATTTAGGGGGAAAGGTCCCTTTGTCCAGCTGGTACAGGAGACATGCGAAAGGCTTATTATTTAAGCAAAAGACAATTCGAAGACCACATTCTTAAGAGTCCGGTGAAAATATACCAAGACGGCAGATGAATTTAGAGAGGAGGAAAAATATATATATAATTTCCTCTGTACTTGCATTTTTATGGAGCAAAAGAAAGAAAAATTCTTTAAAGTGTGAAAGAACTGTTTCTGACATGGCAACAGATCTGGGTCAGAGAAGGACAAACACAACTCTGCTTGTGTGCCTTGAAACAGGTACAGAGAGGGGCCTGTGCGGCTCAGGCTGGGGCTCACCTTGGAGAAAGGAGCCATGGAAATGCTGGGCTCGGGGACAACAGCAAGGGCCACATCAGCACCATGGGAGCAGAGGCGCACCTGTTTCCCAGCAGGGGACCGGCCTTGCTCCTCGCCTGGCAATTAGGAGCGTTTGGCCTCATTGAAAACCTACACAAAGCACGGATCTCTGCGAATGAGACTGATATTATTTTCCGAACTAAGAGTTAACAGTAAAAACAAGCATCACGAGGAGGATAAACACGTCTCCTCCGCGTCTTGTAAGGCAGGTGAGGAACGAGTACCTCAACAAATAAGCAGCACCGCAAAATTCTGAAGCCAGTGAAATCATTCTCGGTCATTTTATTTCCTGGACATTTACGTATGAGCTTGAAAGAATTCAGGGTTCTTCACTGAATATAATGTTAACCCCCCCAGCATGGAAGATGGTGAATGTTAAATGATGAAACATCCCCCCCACTTTCTAATAGACTATAGAATGAATGCCACAAAAATGCAAGAGCCAGATCTGTTTGTTTTTTTTTTGAAAGATAACAGTGAAAATATTATGAAGCCACTAACTTTAAAAGTCAGAAGCAGGCGTTTCCATCGTGGTGCAGTGGTTAACAAATCCGACTAGGAACCATGAGGTTGCAGGTTCGATCCCTGCCCTTGCTCAGTGGGTTAAGGATCCGGCGTTGTCATGAGCTGTGGTGTAGGTCGCAGACGTGGCTCGGATCCTGCGTTGCTGTGGCTCTGGTGCAGGCCAGCAGCTACAGCTCCAATTCAACCCCTAGCCTGGGAACCTCCATATGCCGCGGGAGCGGCCCAAGAAATGGCAAAAAGACAAAAAAACAAAACAAAAAAAAACAAACCCAAAAAAAAAAAAGTCAGAAGCAATAAATCTTTAGGTTTTCCCCAGATGCACACAGAGGTATTCCAGGGAGATTTCATTTTCCAATACAAATAGCTAAAGGTCCATTCCCAGGAGGAAGGAAAACAAAAGGCTTTTCATACCAGAAAAGCAAATCTCGGCCTACGCTGGGCTTAGCAAGCAGAGATTATCACGCAGTAGAAATATTTACAGTGGAATCAAGGCAGATCGGTATTTAGAGGGCATCCACATTCTATTCCTGCCAGTATTATTATCTCCGGCACCCCTCAACGGTGTCCAGAGTAAAACACTCCCACTGAGGGGGTGACGGTGCCCTCGCAATGCAGGCTTTCACCACCACAGGGGCTTTGCAAAGCACCCAGGTAGAGGCGGACCTGGTCTTTAGTGCTTGGACCGCTGGAGCTCAATCACACTGAGATGCCTTCCCAATGCCCAGGCTGCTGAGCTTGGTCTCCAGCGCCACGTGGATGTGATTCTGCAGTGGTGCCCTTTTCACACTTCAGATTAAGGCAAGAATTCTGAATGGGAACAGTTTGTCAAAAGAGCTTTGGAACTTTTCTGTGGAAAGGTTCATTTGTGCCATATATTAGATTCCAGATATGTGATATCTGGAATTTGTCTTTCTCTTTCTGACTTACTTCACTCTGTATGAGAGTCTCTAGTTCCCTCCGTGTTGCTGCAAATGGCATTATTTTGTTCTTTTTTATGGCTGAGTAGTATTCCATTGTGTATATATGCCACATCTCCCTAATCCAGTCATCTGTTGATGGACATTTGGGTTGTTTCCATGTCTTAGCTATCGTGAATAGAGCTGCAATGAACATGCGGGTGCATGTGTCTTTTTTAAGGAAAGGGCTTGGAGAGAATAGACTTGTGGTTGCCAAGGAGCAGGGGGAGGAAGTGGGGTGGTTGGGGAGCTTGGGGTTAATAGATGCAGACTATTGTCTTTGGGATGGATTAGCAATGAGATCCTGCTGTGTAGCACTGGGAACTATGTCTGGTCACTTATGATGGAGCATGACAATGGGAGAAAAAAGAATGTATACAGGTATGTGTAACTGGATCACCATGCTGTACAGTAGAAAAAAAATAATGTATTCGGGAAATTTAAAAAAATAATCAGCAAATCTAGATAGACATGAAATGAGCATAGGAATTCTTTTTACAAGTTACTAAAATAAGATAAAACAGAAAATTCCCATATATTTAGAAAAAAAAAGAAAATGTATCACACTTGGATTATTTAAAAAAAAAAGAGCTTTGGAACAGGAACAAGGTGGACAAATATGCCCTCTCTGCCACCAGGGGCAGCGGGGAAGGGGAAGAAGACGGCTGCGAAATCCAGGAATCGCTGTCCACGGATGCATCTGCACAGCTGGCATTAGGTGCCAAATTCTCCATGTGATCACAGTTCTTTGGGGCCCACTCAAAATAACATACTTTCACGGGAAGTGATCACACGGAACCTTTATCGGTGGAAAATTCTCATGATGCACTAAAATCCCACATTCCTTTCATGATCAGAGTTAAGCATTCACCCTAGGGTGAAATAATGTTCCTTAAAACAAGTATGGTCTGTCCCTGCCCAGACTGAGCTCCTCCAGGGGCTCCTCTGTGCCTGTGCACTCACATCCCAACCCTCCAGGACTAGCAGCGAGACCTCCGGGGTCTGACCCCACCTACTCCTCCAGCTGCCTGGACCTCCATGGCTGCCAAGACGTGAAACCTCCCTGTGAGCCCTCAAATGCTTTGCCGGGCTCCTCCCGACCTCTCAGGCCTCCCTGAGCCTCTGTGCTGGGAGGGTTTCTTCCTTTGCAGCACTTCTGACAAATGCACCTTTCCCAGCTCAGCCCAGATGCCCTCCTCCGTAAAGATTTTACCAACTCACCTCTTCCAGGAAAGGCTGACCTACTCCTTTCTTTGCACCTGAACAGCACCTTGTACCACTCCCACTCTCCTGCCTGCCACAGCCCTTGAGGGCACCGCTTCTTTCTTTCTCTTTCGTTTTTCTTTTGGGGACAACCCCGCAGCATATGGAATTCCCAGGCCACGCCAGATCCTTTAACCCATCGCGCCAGGCGGGGGATCGAACCTGTGTCCTGGAGCTGCAGAGAGGCTGCCCATCCCGCTGCACCACAGCAGGAACTCCACTGCACGGTTCCTTAATCGCTTTACGGAGGAATAAATCAAATTTTCAATACACTGCACATTTGAAGTGTACAATTTCCCACGTTCGAACATATAGTTATGTCTGCAAAACCATCACCACAACCGAGATTAGGAGCACAGCCCACCAGCTCCAAAGGCTCTTCATGCCCTTTGCTCACCACTCCCGCTCACTCCTCCCTGCCTTTGCCCAGCCTCAGGCAATGCCGATGTGCTTTCGGACACTATAAATTCATTAGCACTTTCCATAGTTTGAAATGCATGGAACTATATTATATGTACTCTTTTTTTTTTTTGCCTTGTTTCTTTCTCACTCAGCATAATTATATTGAGATTCATCCATGCTCTTGCGTGAATCAATAGTTCATTACCTTTTACTCCTGAGCAGTTTCTGCACAGAGAGGGATTTGCTGCAATGACTTTGCCCTTTCACCTGTTGATGAGCATTTGAGTGGTTTCGACTTTTTGCCTATTACCAAGTCCACTGCTAGGAACATTCATCTGTAAGTCTTTGAACAGACATTATTTTTCTTTTTCCTCTTGGGTAAATATTTAGAAGTGGGAATGGATGAGTCATGCAGTAGATGTTTGATCTTTTTTAAGAAACGGGCAAACGATGTTCCCAAGAGGCTGGGCCATTTCGCATTCCCACTGACAACGGACGAAAGTTTCATTTCCTCCATATCCTTGTCAACATTTGATATGGTTAGCTGTTCTAATTACAGCCATTCTAATAGGTCTATTGTGTTATTTCACTGGCATTTTAATTTGCATGATTAATAAAGCTGAGCATCTTTTCATGTGTTCACCTATATTTCTTCTTTGGTGAAATATCTGTGCATATCACATGCCCGTTATTTTAGCAGGTCACTTGTTTTCTTAACTTTTGAGACTATTTTATATATTCCAGATTATCAAAGGTATTTGGAACTATTCTCTCCCAATCTGTGGTCCATCTTTGCACTTTCTTAACAGCATCTTTCGAAGAGAGGAAATTTTTAATTTTGATAAAGTCTAATTTACCAATTTGTTCTTTTATGGACTGTGGTTTTGTATCATATCTAAGAAATCTTCCTCCAACCCCACGTCACAAAGATGTTTTCCCTGTGTGTCCTTCAACAGAATTTGTCATTTTAGGTTTTCCTTATATGTCAGTAATCTATTCTGTGTGCATTTTCATACATACAATAAGGTATAGTTCAATGTTCATTTTATTGGCTTATGGATATCTAATTCTTCCAGAGTCATTTGTGAAAGAAACTCTCCTGGCTCCACCGAAATGCCTTTGCATCTTTGTCTAAAATCACCTGGCTAGGAGTTCCCGTCGTGGCACAGTGGTTAACGAATCTGACTAGGAACCATGAGGTTGTGGGTTCGATTCCTGGCCTTGCTCAGTGGGTTAAGGATCCGGCATTGCCATGAGCTGCGGTGTAGGTTGCAAATGCTGCTCGGATCCCGAGTTGCTATGGCTTTGGTGTAGGCCGGCGGCTACAGCTCGGATTAGACCCCTAGCCTGGGAACCTCCAAATGCTGAGGGAGCAGCTTAAGAAAAGGCAAAAAGACAAAAAAAAAAAAAAAAACAAAAAAAAAAAAAAAAAAAAAAACAAATCACCTGTCTATACACATGTGGATCTGTTTCCGACTCCCCACTGTCCCAGTTGTCTGTCTATTGTGACACTGGAATCCCACGCATAGTGACTGCACTTTACAGGTCATGACATCAGGTAGTTTAGTCTTTCGACGTTGCTCTTCTCTTTCAGAGGTGTTCTGGCTGGCTACCTGGGAATCGTTGCATATCTATGTGCTCTTTAGATTCCACCTTGCAATTTCAAAAACTGCTGGCATTCTGAGTGGGGCTGCAGTGAATCGAGACGTCAGTTTGGGGGAAACGGACACCACAACGAAGCTGATGTACAAACGTCATCTCCCCATTCACTTCAGTCTTCTTTCGTTTTTCTCAGCGGTATTTTACGGCGCGTTCAGTACATAGGTTTTGCCCATCTTTCGTCAGATTGGTCCCTAAGTATTTCTGGGTTTGATGCTATTGTGAATGGTGTCTTTTTATTTCAATTTCTGATTGTTCATGGTTAGTATAGCAAAATACTATTCATTTTTATATATTGATAGTATATCCTGAAATCTTGCCCGAGGTTACCAGAATTAAGAATTGTTAACATCTTGGAGTTCCCATCGTGGCTCAGTGGAAATGAATCTGACTAGCATCCATGAGGATGCGGGTTCAATCCCTGGCCTCGCTCAGCAGGTTAAGGATCTGGCATTGCTGTGAGCTGTGGTGTAGGTTGCAGATGCGGCTCGGATCTGGCGTTGCTGTATGGCTGTGATGTAGGCTGGCAGCTACAGCTCCAACTGGACCCTAAGCCTGGGAACCTCCATATGCTGCGGGAGCGGCCCTAAAAAGACAAAAGGACCAAAAAAAAAAAAAAGAATTGTTAATATCTCAATGCTTTGGTGGACAAAAAAAATGGATCACAATGACACAGAGGAAAAATGCATGCTGTGGAGATACATTTGCTAGGAGAAAAACAATGATAGCTCCTCAAGAGTCCTATTTCTCTATCTGGACTCTGGTTTGAGTGAGTCTTTGAGCTCATGAGCCAAGTGGTTTGGAGAAAATTCTAAGATTTAATGCATATGGTCCTTCTAAAAGAGTTTCACAAATGGGCAAGAGTATAATCCCTCACCACAGAAACGGAAGGCCAAGGAGCCAGTAATAGCAATGCTTTGCCTTTCTTTTGGCCTGGATTCCTTTGGACGGTTTCTGCGTCTTTTCCTCATCCTTTTATGACTAGGTTTGCTTCATAGGCATTTGGCCCTTACAGTTCAGAACTGGGACTTAAAGGTTTCCCCTCTGCATCTGCTTGTATTTTTTTTTTTTAGAGCCACACCCATTCCCAGGCTAGGGGTTGAATCAGAGCTGCAGCTGCTGGCCTACACCACAGCCACAGCCACACAGGATCCGTGCCTCGTCTGCAACCTACACCACAGTTCACGGCAACACCAGATCCTTAACCCACTGAGTGAGGCCAGGAATCGACTTCACATCCTCATGGATACTAAGTGGGGTTCATTACCACTGAGCCACAATGGGAACTCCCATCTCCCTGTGTTTTGAATGATTCGTCCTGGGTTCCTAACTCTAAATTCTACATGTGAATTCACGTGGGCTCCATGAATATCTAAATCTGTTCGTGTTGAGCCTGCCTCCATAAACAGGATGCCAGCTTCCCAGTGCAGCACGTCCTGTTTGCTGCACTGATTCTCCACAATGCCAAACTCAGAGGTCGAGTATTCCTCCATCCCTCATGCCCTCAGAACTTTATCTGCGCTGCTCAGGGGCATAAAAGAAGGAAAACCATTGTTGCAAACCCAGAACACAAAACCACTTCTCTGTTCCTGACTGCACAGACAACCTCAAAGTGTGCTCCTAATTGAAAGGGTTTGGAGGTTGCATGGGAGCATTTTCAGCTATATCCACAGCTCCCAATGACCGTCGCTGTCAGGAGCATCATTTTTGAGCACGACTGACACAGTGTATGAAGGGCAAAGGACATGGAGACAGCAGGGGGGGAAACACGCAGAATTAATATCAGAGGATGAAATCTGGTCAAAACGCCTTAAACTGGGGAGTTCCCACTGTGGCTCAGTGGTAATGAACCTGACTAGTGTCCATGAGGCTGCAGGTTTGATTCCCTGGCCTCGCTCAGTGGGTTAAGAATCTGGCGTTGCTGGGAGCTGGGGTGTAGGTCAAAGACATGGCTCGGATCCTGCGTTGCGGTGGCTGTGGTGTAGGCTGGAAGCTACAGCTCCAACTGGACCCCTAGCCTGGGAACTTCCATATGCTGCAGGTGCAGCCCTAGAAAAAGAGAAAACAAAACAAAACAAAGAAACCTCTGCAAACTTGCTTCCTATCTCTCTGTGTTGCCATGATGTCAATCCTTCAGGAGGCCTCTGTCACTGCCTCAATCAGGCCTCTACCCGCCTGTGAAGCTCTAAGGCCTCTCACTCACACGCTCTCGCTCTGGTTATAAAGCCTTACCTGTGGGCCGTAAATTCCTTCCATACCATTAAAAAAAAAAAAAAAAATACAATCATGACACATTTTGCAGTATAACCTTAGAAAAGCCAGTGAAGCCCAAAATCAGAAAACACGTCATCATTAAACTTACCAGCCAGAGAGCACCAATCCTAACACCCAGCACAACACTCTCCCAGGCTTGTCTCCCCGTCTACCGCATGTTCGCAAAACTGAAATTATAAAGTTACCCACAGTCGTTGTCTAAGTCATCAAGTAGGTAAGACGGCAGGAACACATGTTGATTATTTTTTGGTACCATTTAGTAAAAGACAGATAACGTCACAGAGAGCGTTAGAGCTTGAACAAAGCCATAAAAGAATCACGATGCGAGACCCTGCACTCTCTCCAGACGCCCACAGCTTATTACGAAAATGAGCAGAATTACCCAGCAAATGGAGAAATCCCTGACTAATTAGAAAACCATCCCTGGGCTGCTGTCGCTCAGCCAGGTGGCATGAGATGCCCTGTCCACAGACAGAGCTCTGAGCAGCCTTCTGGGCACCTGCGGTCGCACAGCGGGGGTAGGAACGCGGGAAAGAAGCAAGGCCAGGCCAGTCCCGGGAGGAGGAAAGAGAAACTTACTAAGGGCCAGCGGTCCCCACACAAAGACGGGAAGGCGGCGGCAGATACAACGCACCGCGTCTCTCACGGGGCTGGAAGCCCTCGGCAGGCATCTTATTGCTCTTTTTGATTCCCAGTGCCTGGCACAGGATGAGGCTCTGCTGAATGAATTTCGAGGCTGTCCCAGAAGCAGCTGCGTTGAAATTGGATGGGCGGGAATCAGCCCAGGTAACACACTCCAGAGAAGATGAAAATACAGTCTTCTCTAATTATAACTGTCCCTTTGTGACTGAGGCAAAAGCCAATGCTGCCATGTGTAAAAGGGAAATGTTTGTAAATAAGCTGGATAATGTTAAGGCTCTAGGCATCTTGAATCCAATTTCTACACACGTGCACACACACACACACACACACACACACACACACACGCACACACCTGATTTTCCAACTTCCAGTCAAACATATTTTCACTAAGTATGCTACTTCTGAGGTTAATGTACATTATGAAGGAAAAAAAAACTGGTTGGAAGATAATTATACAAGATACCAGATATGGGAGTTCTCTTCGTGGCTCAGTGGTTAACTATGAGGACTAGGAACTATGAGGTTGCGGGTTCAATCCCTGGCCTTGATCAGTGGGTTAAGGATCCGGTGTTGCCGTGAGCGGTGGTGTAGGTCACAGATGTGGCTTCATCCCGAGTTGCTGTGGCTGTGGTGTAGGCCGGTGGCTATAGCTCTGATTGGACCCCTAGCCTGGGAACCTTCATATGCCGCAGATGCAGCCCTAAAAAAAAAAAAAAAATACAAGAAGACCAAAAAAAGGATACTACACGTGGATATTAATTGAAAAACGGCCCTCAAGTCCCTGTTCCTCCCTGCATCTATACTCCCGGATATTTGACTTTGCAACTTCTCCCTTCGAGAGGTAGGTGGAGCCTACTGCCCCACTCCTTGGAGCAGGAGCAGGGTTGGCCTTGTGACTTGCTTTGTCGAGTAAAGAATACAGGGAGGTGACGGTGTGCCAGTTCCAAGACTAGGTCTCCAAAGGCCTTGTGACCTCCGAATCTCTCAGGGACCTGCCCAGTCACTGAGGTGGCTGTTGGATAAAGGGAGACAAGTGGCCAGGGGACCCCACCCGCCATCCCTATCACTCCCACTGACAGTCTGCCAGCCTCCAGTCTTGGGACCGGCCCACCCTCAGCCACGCTGCCATGTATACACAGAGGCAGAATGGTTCACCCGAGATTTAGGGCGATGCAACCTGAAACCACCGTGAGATACCACCCATCAAGGTGTCGAAATAAAAAACCATAACACCAAATGTTGGCGAAGATGCAGAGAAAGCAGACCACACAGACATTGCAGGCGGGCATGTAAAATGGGACAGCCGCTGTGGAAAACCGTTTGGCAGTTTCTAATAAAACTAAACATGCAACTACCCACCAATTGCACTCTTGGGCATTTATCCCAGAGAAGGAAAAACCTCGGATATGTTCAAACAAAAACCCTATACACAAACTTATACACAACTTTATTCAGAGTCGTCAAAACTGGAAACAAGCCAGGAGTTCCCCAACAGAAAAAAAAAAAAAATGGTTTAGAAACTGGAGTCCCCGTTGTGGCGCAGAGGAAACGAATCCCAATAGGAACCATGACGTTGCGGGTTCGATCCCTGACCTTGCTCAGTGGGTTGAGGATCCGGTGTTGCCATGAGCTGTGGTGTAGGTTACAGACGCGGCTCGGATCTGGCGTGGCTGTGGCTGTGGTGCAGACTGGTGGCTACAGCTCCGATTAGACCCCTAGCCCGGGAACCTCCATATGCCGTGGGTGCAGCCCTAAAACACAAAAAAATAAAATAAAAAATGGTCCAGAAACTGAACCACTCCTCAACAATAAAATGGAACAAACTACTAGTAGCCACCATAGCTTAGATGAATCTCCAAGGAACTGCACTGAGTTAAGAAAAGGCCAATGCTGTGCTTATATTTATATATTTACTTGTGAAAATGACAAAATTACAGCATCTGGAAAGCAGACTAGTGGCTGCTGGGGGTCACAGCTAGGGGAGGGGCAAGTAGAGAAGGGGATGGGTGTGGGAATAAAAACAATAAGCTACATCTTGACTATTGTCTTCAGCACCCTGTTTGTGATACTGTATCATGGCCTCCGGGGGGGGGATTATTATTTGAGGTGACTAAGTAAAACATACAAAGGATCTCTCTATGTTGTTCTTATAACTGACTACAAGATCTGCAATCATCTCAAAACAAAAAATTTAATTTAAAACTAACTACTTGAATGGCTTTGGGCAAGTTCCTGAACAGAGTCATAAGCCTCTGGTTTCCTAATCTACAAAACAAGGATCGCTAATAGGGCTTCAATTCGATGGTTATGTGAAATGGTATTTATAATGCTCTTGGAGGATCGTATTCAATAATGTTACTATTGAGGTTCCTCGGAAAACGAAATATGGAACTACCACATGATCCAGTAATCCCACTTCTGGGCATATATCTGGATAAAACTACAATTCAAAAAGATACAGGCACCTGTATGTTTAAAGCAGCACTAGTCACAATAGCCAAGACATGGAAACAACCTAAATGTCCACTGACGGATGGATTAAGAAGAGGTAGTACACAGACACAATGGAATACTACTCAGCCATAAAAAAGAACAAAATAATGCCATTTGCAGCAACTTGGATGCAACTAGAGATTCTCAAGCTACATGAAGTAGGACAGAAAGAGAAAGACAAAGATCACATGATATCACTTACAAGTAGAATCAAAATATGGTACAAATGATCCTGTTTACAAATCAGAAACAGATCGCGGACAAGGAGAGCAGACTTTTGTTTGCCAGGGGATTGAGAGAGGAAATGGAATGGACGGGGAGTTGGGGGTCGGTAGATGCAAACTGTGACATTTAGAATGGATATAGTTCCCTGTGCTACTCGGTAGGACCTCGCTGCTTACCCAGCCTCCTGGGATAGACCATGACTGCAGACAGTATGAGAAAAAGAGTGTGTATACATGTGTGACTGGATCACTGGGCTGTACAGCAGAAATGTACGTGATACTGTATCTCAACTATAATAAAAAAAAAACATGAATAGCAATAGTAACAATAAATGCAAATAGCAACAAACAACAATAAATAAACATGGTCGCATATAAACAAATACTTGTTTCAAGTCCAGCCACATTTCATGGGGCATGACAGTCAGGTAGGTGGCAGCAATTCATGCGGTCCAGCTGCTCACTGGAAAATAGACCTAAGGCAAGGGCACGGAGACTTTATTTGCTTGAGGACCAAGACACCGAGAAAGAGAGCCCTATTTCAGTACAAGCAGTAGAACGGAACACAGAAAACGTGTCAGAAAGTTGAGTACATGAAAACCTGGCCTAGAAATTGTTTAGTCGCTATACTACGCCTAAAGATACGTAACTAAGCATAGACCCCAAGAGACACAGAATCTGGGAGCGAAAGAAACCTTACCACGCTTACCTTTCCCATCAGCATTTACCAAAGGCTGTGCTCCGTGATGCCTAATAAGGAAACAGCTTGCTTTCTAAAGAAAGGGATAGAGACGGAGATGACGGCGAGGTCACTGCTGTTCAGAGTTACATGTTATTGTAGAGCTTAAATCAGAGCTTGGCATTCACATTTCAGGCTGCACATCAGTCATTGAGATTAGTATTTTGCAAATAAGGATTCATGGCTTGCACTTCATACCAGCTTGGAAGGACAGGGATGTCTCCTTAGGTGTAGATAGAGGCTGTATTTTAAGCTATTTTCTTCTTTAATGGCCTCTGAATCCAGCCAAGGTACAGGATCACAAGCTGCGCTATAGTGAAGTGTCTCCATGGGTCCATCCATCCTTTCATTCAGCAGAGAGTCAGTGAGCATCTCCTTTGTGTTAGGTGCCCTATCAGACGCCGCAGCGACAACACTGAACAAGAGTGACACGATCCCTGCCTTCATGAGACTTATATGCTATTAGAAGAGTGACTTAATTGCTAATGATCATAAAATTGACAATAACGGGGGTCACAGAGGGGCCTTGGGAAGACCTCGCTGGACGCAGAAGCGTCTACTTATCTGACAGCTTATCAGCAACAGTAAGTTGATCTCCATACCATGTGAAAACAGCTCAATTAGATTTTTTGTCATTATATAAGGGAAATAAACACTTCATGGAGTTCCCACTGTGGCACAGAGGGTTGAGGATCCCGAGTTGTCTCTGCCGTGGTTCGAGTTGCTGCTGAGGCATAGGTTTGATCCCTGGCCCATCGTGGTGGGTTACAGATCAGGCATTGCCACAGCTGAGGTGTAGGTTGCAGCTGCAGCTCAGATTTGATTCCTGGCCCAGGAACTTCCATACACCATGGTGCAGCCAAAACAACCCCCCTCTCCCCCCAAAAAAATTAAAAAAAAAAACAAAAAACACTGCGTTTATTCATTTATCTGTCATCATGAAAGAGTATTCTGATCTGGCTCAGTGTACTTTTCCAGAAGGCTGGAAAGTGTTACCTTGTGCTAAAACTGTAATTAAACTTTCAAAAAACTGGAGCTCCCACTGTGGCTCAGTGGGGGTTACGAACCCAATTGGTATTCATGTGGATGTGGGTTCTATTCCCGACCTCGCTCAGTGGGTCAAGGATCCAGCATGGCTGTAAGCTGCAACGTAGGTCACAGAGGCAGCTCGGATCTGGCGTGGCTGTGGCTGTGGCTGTGACACAGGCCGGCAGCCACTGCTCTGATTTGACCCCTAGCCTGGGAATGTTCATATATCCCAGGAGGGACCCTAAGAAGAAAAAAAAAATTTTTTCAAAAAATGAAATCCTTCTAAAATGCAACAAGCTGTACACTCCTCTGCATCACTAAGTGGACAGCTGATTGGAATTTGCTTTCTTTCCAAGGGCCCCTAGGGACCACTGGGAAGGTCAGTGCCATGCGTTCCCTTGCACGTGCTCTCCGGGGTGGACAGAGGACCAGACCTCCTGCTGCCTGCCTCAGCCCTCCGACTGTACGGATGCCCCCACCCCCAACTCCCGTAACCAGGGAAGGGCATCAGCTGATTTGCCCCTGCACCACACAACCCCAGCGCAGCAACATTTCCTGAGAGCCTACTGATTCCCCGGGCTCTTGTCCACACTGCCTGCCTCTGTCATCACTCCTCCCTTCTCACCTGCTTTCTTCAGCGACATTTTCTCCTCCTTGTGTTTTCTAAGCTGGAGCAGAAATGAAAATTGCCAAGGGAACCCAAACAGCAGGTACCACAGTCGAGTTTAAAGTAAAAAGACCCTTTGCCTAAAACAAAATTCAGGTGCAGGAGTTCCCATCATGGCTCAGTGGTTAATGAATCCGACTAGGAACCATGAGGCTACGGGTTCCATCCCCGGCCTCACTCAGTGGGTTAGGGATCTGGCATTGCCATGAGCTGTGGTGTAGGTCGCAGATGTGGCTCAAATCTGGTGTGGCTGTGGCTGTGGTGTAAGCCAGCAGCTGTAGCCTTGATTCGACCCCTAGCCTGGGAACTTCCATATGCTGCGGGTGTGGTCCTATGAAAGACAGGACAAAAAAAAAAAAAAATTCAGGTGCAAGGGGTTTGTGAAAATTCTTTTGGGGAGGCCAAGGAGTACTGTGCCTTTCTGACTTCACTTCCAGAATCACAACTACTCCAGAGCATTAAAGTAGGAAAAAAAAACAAAGCAATAGCACCAGTGAGCATCACGTCCAATTAATATTAAATAGGGTTTTTCTTTACAAAGAGCTCAAATATTTGTTCTATTACCTTGCTTCTTTTCCCCAAATTCCTGTGATACAGATAAAAGCAAGCACAATAATTAATACTTTGAGAGGGAAGCTGTGGCCACCAATATTTTTTTTTTTTAATGGCCAGACCCAGGGCACATGGAAGTTCCCAGGCCAGGAACTGAATGCAAGCTGCAGCTGGGACCCATGCCGTGGCTGCTCCTTGAACCCACGGCCCCAGGCCCAGGGATCAAACCAGCATATCTGCAGTGACCCAAGAGGCTGCAGTCAGATTCCTAACCCACTGCACCACAGCGGGAATTCCCACCAAGATTCTGAGTTTGTTGTCCAAAGTCACAAAAAGAGGCCTGAGTGTCCTTGCCTTCCTGCCCTCGTTTTCCTTCCAGGAAACAATGCTTCCAAAGCTTTCCAGAGAAGAAATGACCAGCACACAGCTGCTCTTCCTCTCAGATATTAGGAAACCAAGGAAGAAAAAGCAAGTTCCTCAGAACTAAGATAAGTAAAAATCTTTTAAAAGGTGTTTTTGGGAGTTCCCACTGTGGCACAGCAGAAATGAATCTGACTAGGAACCATGAGGTTGCAGGTTTGATCCCTGGCCTCCAACAGTGGGTTAAGGATTCAGCATTGCCGTGAGCTGTGGTGTAGGTTACAGACGTAGCTCAGATCTGGCGTTGCTGTGGCTGTGGTATAGGCCGGCGGCTACAGCTCCGATTAGACCCCTAGCCTGGGAACCTCCATATGCCGCAGTGCAGCCCTAAAAAGACAAAAAGACCACCAAAATAAAAAATAAAAATAAAAGGTGTTTTTGGTCTGAAGAAAACCACCCACACAAAAACTTATAGAAAGGGGGAGTTCCCTGGTGGCTCAGTGGGTTAAGGGCCAGGTACTGCCACTGCTGTGGCCTGGGTCACAGCTGTAGCTCGGGTTCCATCCCTGGCCCCGGAACTTCCACATGCTGCCGACATGGCCAAAATAGAAATGATGGAAAGTATCTAAAACTGACTGGAAAACTCTTCTTTTTCTATACCATCAGAGGGACTCATCACCTTGAAATTACTTGACATAAACACAATAACTTTCCAAGTACTTTTCACGCAGTGAAAACCCACACAAACACAGACAGGCAGAGACCTTTCTACGACAGCACATGCAACGGTCTACACACTTGTGCAGACAAGACTTTGCATGAGGATGTGACAGAGAGCGACTCCCCGCCCACTAGCCCTGGAGGTCTTCGCACTCCAGGCGCTGGATTGGACTGTGTTCAGACGAATGTGCCTGTTAGGACCCGCCTCTACCCGCTAGTCAGCTGGAGGGACGGTGCCTGGCGCGCCTTCCCTTTCTCCTCCTTTGTGTCCGCTGCTTCTCCCAGCATTCTTGTGAAATGATGTTTTAAGGGTTCACAGTGTTCTCACTGCCAGATCTGTGTCACTTTCCAGCCTCAATTAGTGAAATACTACAAACTTTTACGGGGGGGAGGAGTTGGAAACAGCTTTCCAAGTCCTCAGCGGCTGAACCGGAAAGGAAAAGAAAACAATAAAAGCAAAGCTCTGGCGGCTGCCCTTCTTTAGGTCGTGCTGCCTCCTCCTGCAAATCTAATTACTGCACATCCTCCTCCTTTGCTTTTTTGACACCAGATGTCGAATAAAGCTGGACGTCCGAGGGCAGGTACAAGAATAAGGTGGAAGATTCCCCGGGGTGGGGGGGGGGGGTGGTACGTGAGATGGGCAGGACCGCTGCAGCACATCTGGAGGGACAGCTCGGTGTTGGCAAAAGCCTGCAGAAATGATCTGGCCGCAGCTCCGGGAAGCAAGATACCCATAAATTAGAGCAGCTCAGGGGCAATTTAAACTTTGTTACACTTCTGTCTCTGCTACCACAGTGTGCTTTCTGTTTGGAGCTCTTAAGATGCATGTGAGCTGCAGGTGTAACCGTTTCTATTTCATCCATGCGATCCTCCCTCCCCGCTCCCCTTAACTCCTAGGGCTGTCAATAGTCTATGGTTGAGAAGAAGAAAAGCTGCTCGGGTCAGGAGCAATTATTTATTCGACAGGAAAGCCCAAGTCTCAGTTCTCAGAGATAATTCAGGGTGAGAAGGTAGCTTCCTTTTAACTATCAGATTTGAATTTCTTCCTGATCAGCTTCCTCCGCTGCTTAGTTAGCCCTGGGATGAAATGTGACTTTAACTCCCTACCACGGTTCCTCTATGCCCTTTAAGTGGTAGTATGACTAGTCAGGCGCGGAACCAGACAGAACAACAGAGAGGAAAGCAGAAGTACGGACCTGGATCGTTTGCCTCCAAGAAGAGTTAAGCCATCCATTTTCACCAAAAGGAAGTTAATCATCTGAGAGAGGCACTCACTCTGAATCCCACAGTCCCCCCAAAAGGCACAGTGAATAGCCAACGGTGGTAATGAGGCAAGGCATATACTCTTTTCCTATTTGCAATGCAAAACAACACTTACTCTACCTCAAGTCAGAAGATATTTTAAGGGGGGAAAAAAAGTGTCACCTTATATGAAGCCTGAAATATTTATGGCATATTTGCATTTGAGTGAATGTAATTAAGAGGGTGTCTAAACGAGTCAGTCAATTCTCAATTATGCCTACTAATGGACTGGATCAATACAGTGGATCGCCTAAAATGGCAGACCATGTAGCTTAATGATGGCTCATAAATCCAGTCTCTTTATTATTGGTAAATGGAAGCACTGAATATTCCTCAGGTGTAATCGAATTCATCAATTCGAAGCAGTTGAGAATCTTTGAGGGTCATTCTGTCCTACCTTCTTCTTTTGCACCCAAGGGAAATTTGGCTTAAGGAGGTCCCTGGTGGCCTAGTGGCTTAAGGATCCGGCATTGTCACTGTAGCAGCTCAGGTCATTGCTATGGCACAGGTTCCATCCCTGGACTGGGAACTCCAACTTTTTTCTTTTTTTTTTTTTTTTTTTAGGGAGGCTTTAAGTGTTTTTTGTTTGTTTGTTTTTCTTTTTAGAGCTGTATCTGCAGCATATGGAAGTTCCCAGGCTAGGGGTCGAATCAAGAGTTGCAGCTGCCAGCCTATGTCACAGCCACAGCAATGTCAGATCCAAGCTGCATCTGTGACCTACACCACAGCTCAGGGCAATGCCAGATCCTTAACCCACTGAGGGAGGCCAGGGATCAAACCTGCAACCTCATGGATTCGTTTCCACTGTGCCACGACAGGAACTCCTGTGACAGGCAATTTTGATTGAAAGAACGCGGTACTGAAAATGCCGCTGGCCTGGAATAAGCAAGAGGCTTTTGTTGATCAATTATGCAAGACGGATAACAAAGCAACTTAAAAATAAAATGTGAGGACATTCTGGAAATAGAGAGTTACATGCATCAGCATAGATCTATAAGACCCACAGAGAATTGAGAGCCTAAACATATGAGACTTCACCCTGTTCCAAAAGAATTCCAAAGGCGATTCCACAGCTTGTCACGACCCTCCCTGATGGCACATTCTCATGTTTACCTCTTTCACCACCGTCACAAAACACCTAAGTGATACCTCCTTACTGCCACTTAAGAGGCACAGTGTTTTGGGTTTTTTTGTTTTGTTTTGTTTTTGTTTTTTCTAGGGCCCCACCCAAAGCATATGGAGATTCCCAGGCTAGGGGTCTAATCGGAGCTGTAGCCACCGGCCTACACCACAGCCATAACACTAGATCCAAGACGTGTCTGCGACCTACACCACAACTCATGGCAACGTCAGATCCTTAACCCACTGAGCGAGGCCAGGGATCGAACCTGTAACCTCATGGTTCCTAGACGGATTCGTTAACCACTGAGCCACACCGGGACCTCCGAGGCATAGTGTTTATTCGAACGTTGCCATAACGAGGTCATTGAAAACATAACAGCAGATGCTGTGCCTCAGTGCGGCATCGTCTAGAACGCAAAACAATTCTCCAAACCTACCTTCTCCCTCATCCAGCTCACGCCCTGAAATAGCTCCGCAAACATTGTTAAACAAAGGGAATGAAAGGGAGAGAGTTTGGAGAAATCCTTGAGATGTTCTGCGGGAAGAAAACGCGGCTGGAACAGAAGGCCTGCTTTTCTCCAAGGAAGCATCCTCATCAACCCAGCTGAGAAACGAGCCCACTTGTAACAGCGCAACCAGGAGCCGGGATAATTACAACAGAAGCACTTTATTTCGAATCATGAAAAGAGTTACACTTGATCTTCTTGTTAGCAGG
The DNA here is from genome assembly GCF_054392235.1 of Sus scrofa. Taxonomy (NCBI): domain Eukaryota; kingdom Metazoa; phylum Chordata; class Mammalia; order Artiodactyla; family Suidae; genus Sus; species Sus scrofa. The sequence continues at coordinate 23,720,154 of NC_139393.1, read as the reverse complement.
GGCTGTGCAGACAGCAACATTAACTGTGAAATGGAAGGGCAGATAACAGCTGATTTGAAAGGGGATTGTGTAAATCTAGTTAAAGAGCAACTTTAGAAGATTATTTTCAATTACTGAGATAGCATCATGGCTCTCAGGGAAAAAAAAATGGAAAGGTTTGTTCTCTACACCGCATACAGCGGACGCAACCTCACAAAACCGCCTGCTTTCAAGCAGCACTATCAGCCAGCAGCTAATATGGCCTTGGCTCCACTTCGCCCTCCCCCTTTTTAAGGCACTTTCAATTATTTCGAGCCCTCACTTAGCTTTGGGAACAAAAAGTCATTTCAACTGGAGAAAGACCTTAAAAAAAAAAAAAATCCTCCTTCAGAATAATGAAAGCATTGAGATTTCCAAATGCCCAATATATATAACCTGGGAGCCCTATGTCCACACCAAGGCTGGGGTCAGGCAGGAAAAAGGCACCTGTTTGGTTGATGAAGTGGCCTTTGCCTCACCTGGCAGAAGGTTTAACTGAGGACATCCAGGCCTCCAGCCCCCGATCTCTCCGCCTCCACTGGCACAGGGGACCACGCACCGATGCATGGGTGGACCAAGCTGCAAGCTGCATCTCTAGCTGCCTGAGATAACCTTGTCCAATAAAACCCCCAGTTGCCATTTTCTTTAACGTGGCTCACGTAGAGGGTGCTAAGGATACATTTAGGAAAGAAGGGAAACCTAAATAGGAGCTCCTGTCATGGCTCAAGTGGGAACAAATCTGGCTGGTATCCGTGAGGATGCAGGTTCGATCCCTGGTCTCACTCGGGAGGTTAAGGATCTGGCATTGCCATGAGCTGGGATGTAGGTCACAGGTGCGGCTTGGATCCAGTGTTGCTGTGGCTGTGGTGTAGGCCAGCGGCTATGGCTCCGATTTGACCCCTGGCCTGGGAACTTCCATATACCGTGGGTGCAGCCCTAAAAAGACCAAAAAAAAAAAAAAAAAAGAAAAAAAAGAAAGAAAACCTAAATAAGCAACAAAGACCCTAGTACAGGAGAAACATCAAACTAGGACGCAGAAAGCCCAGTATCTTCCTGGCTCTCTCACTGACAAGCTCGGTGACAAGCCTCATCTCCCCGGATTGTACCCACTGAGTGTTTCCAATGCTTGAGCCACTTTTCACCAAGCTCCCTGGATGTACCGTGTTCTTCTGGACCTCTGGGTCTCAGCTCTGAATGACCTCTTCTACCTGGACAACTTCTCTGGAGGCTCGCTCATTCTCACCTCTGCGAGTGGTGCTCCCTTGTCAGAAGGAACTGCACTCTGCCGAGGGCGCGTGGAACGCAATCTGCATCAAAATGCTTAGGACACGGGTTAGTTATCCAAGCCTGTCCCTTCTTGCCTCCTGCAGCCTGGTGCTCTCCCGGACAGGCATCATCTCACCCCTGCACATTCAGAACTGCTGTCACATGAGGGAACATTTGCTGTAAGTTCGTGAAATAAAGAATGAGGTGCTTCTGTATAGCGCAGGGAACTATATCCAGTCTCCTGGGATAGACCATGATGAGGCATGATAGACAGTATGAGAAAAAGCATGTGTATATATGTATGACTGGATCACTATGCTGTACAGCAGAAATCGACACAACACGATAAATCAACTATGATATAGATTATTAAAAAAAAAAAAAAGATGAACTAATGAAGGAATGAATAACGAATTGACCTCACCAAATTTCAGCTTCCTCACCTTTACTTTTGTTAGTTTTGTTTTTGTTTTTTTTAGGGCTGTACCTGTGGCATATGGAGGTTCCCAGGCTAAGGGTTCAATAGGAGCTGCAACTGCCGGCCTCCACCAAAGCCACAGCAATGCCAGATCCGAGCTGCATCTGTGACCTACACCGCAGCTCACGGCAATGCCGGCTCCTTAACCCACTGAGCGAGGCCAGGGATCGAACCTGCCTCCTCCTGGATGCTAGTCAGATTCCTTAACCAGAGCCATGACGGGAACTCCAATCTCATCACCTTTAAAGCAGGGGTAGTAATCATTGCCCAGTTCGTTCAGAAGTCATGGTGATGCCAAGATGATCTGGTGCTTTGGCCGTTGCTAGGCGCTGTCTGTGTATGATGATGATGGTCAAGCGATAAGATCAAAATGCCACCAAGTACAAAGGCGGTATCTTCACCCACAGCCAGATATCACTCCCCATTCACTTCCATAGACCACCCACACTCAACTCAATTGCAGTATTCTTTTCTGAGAAAGAGAAATGTAAAATTCAGCAAAAAAGAGGACCCTTTCCTGTCCAAAAAGTAAATATTCTCCTGGCACGAAAACGAAACGTCTTAAATAAGAATCATTACAGTCACTTCACAGGTGCTTCTCCTTCCCTTCAGCAGCTGCAGCTCCGGCCTGGATGTTGACGAGACACTGACGCCAGGGGGTGAGATCACCCGAATACTGCGCCTTCCACTCCCACGCGGTCGCCTCAAAGCGTTTTATTCATTTTTGAGAGTTAAATTTGGGGCAAAATTAGAATCTAAGCCCAGGAGATGGCATCTCAGGTAGCCCTGAAAAACCACTCCCCTCAAAACATTTTATTTTGTCTTTTTTTTTTTTTTTGTCTTTTTAGGGCCACACCTGCAGCATATGGAGGTTCCCAGGGTAGGGGTTGAATCGGAGCTACTACAGCTGCTGGCCTACACCACAGCCATGGCAACACCAGATCCGAGCCACGTCTGTGACCTAGACCACAGCTCACGGCAATGCCGGATCCTTAACCCACTGATCAAGGCCAGGGATCGAACCCGCAAGCTCATGGTTCCTATTCGGATTCGTTTCTGCTGCGCCACAACGGGAACTCCACCTCAAAATATTTTAAAAGCAAAATTGCATCTCTCTGATAACCAACAAGGAGCTACTACAAAGCCCAGGGAAATATACAACATCCTGTAATATATCACAATGGAAGAGACTATGAAGATATGGGAGTTCCTGTCGTGGCTCAGTGGTTAACAAATCCGACTAGGAACCATGAGGTTTCGGGTTTGATCCCTGGCCTTGCTCAGCGGGTTAAGGATCCGGCGTTGCCATGAGCTGTGGTGTAGGTCACAGACATGGCTCGGATCCCGCGTTGCTGTGGCTGTGGTGTAGGCCGACAGCTACAGCTCTGATTAGACCCCTAGACTGGGAACCTCCATATGCCTCGGGAGTGGCCCTAGAAAAGGCAAATAGACCAAAGAGAAAAGAATATGAAGACAGACAGGTAGTAGATGTTATTTTGCCATACAGCAGAAATTAACACAACATTATAAATCAGCTATACTTAGAGTTCCCATCGTGGCTCAGTGGTTAATGAACCCGACTAGTATCCATGAGCACATAGGTTTGATCCCTGGCCGCAATTAGTGGGTTAAGGATCCAGTGTGACCGTGAGCTGTGGTGTAGGTCCGAGACGTAACTCGGATCCCACCTTGCTGTGGCTATGGCACAAGCCGGCAGCAACAGCTCCGATTAGACCCCTAGCCCGGGAACCTCCATATGCCATGGGTTCGGCCCTAAGAAGACAAAATAAATAAATAAATAAATAAATGGGCTATACTTCAATCAAATAAATGTTAAAAAAAAAAAAAAACTGCATTGCTCTGGAAGCACAAGGCCCTGAGGCACTAAAGGGCTAAGGCAGCTCTTTGCAGTGGGATTTTGAAAAGGACCAAAGCAGGATAACAGCTCCCATTTCAGTTGCAGGTAACTGACGAATGTACGCTCACCATTTCTCTTCGAATACCTCGGTTCGTGCCCAACTAAAATGCTCCCTTGGCCAAGGAGGAGAAAGAAGGCTCTCACAGGATCAAGACCACCGCTGCAACCACAAGAAATCCTACAGCAGTTCCGTTATCTTGAGCGAGCTTGGCTTCCCATCCTCAGGCAAGCAGAAGCGTGGCCTGTCCCCTCAGGCCCTGGAACCACAGGCCACTGTCCCCGCTACAGCTCAGGCGTAGAAGGATCCGCCCCAATACCCTGATGCCTAAAAAACCCATCTGCTCACAACTGTTCCCTTCTTTATATGTCAGGATTATTTTAAGAGGACACATAACCCTTAAGTGATGTTCAAGTCCCAGGGTTCCCCTCGCTCGGAAGAGCTGAACAGCTGTCGCTTCTAAACGTGGCGACAGAGTCAAGGTCAAGCGATGGCCAGTCAAAATCCTGCAAAAGAGCTGAACTGATCTCCTCACTGGCTGGAAGGACTGAGAACTGAGAGTCCTCTCTGAAAGGATGAAAAACCCGCCCCAGCTGCAAGTGATCAGAAGCGAGTTGGCCCATCAGCTGCCCGGCTGCAGCTGTGTCTCACGCTCAGCTCACCCAAAGAGATTCACGCTCTTGTGGTGCCAAAATAAATGTCTCTCTTAAAATAAAAAAAAAAAAAAGCCCAATTGAAAATAACTCTCTAATCTGCATCCTTTCAATAGAACTGAAGTGCACTTCACCAACACAGAGCAGGGGCATCTTGAATTAGCAGAGAACTATTTTTAACACATGAAGGATAAGATATGAAATTAGTTTCACGGGGAATGAGAACCTTGGAGATTATTTACTTTGCCTTAATTACTTTGACTCACCATTAATTTAGCTTTCCTAGGGTACTAAATATTTCACGCTAAGATTTTGAGACGAAAGAGACCGGAGCACAAATGCAGAGCCCTGGACGGCTGAAGCAGCACCTTCCCCACAAGGCACGGATGCCCCCGCGGGGCATCCATGGCCGTTCACAGGGCACTGCTCATTGGCACTTGCAGTGGCCGCCTCTCTTGTTTTTTTCACCCTGAGATCAAGAGCGCTGCCCTCAAGGATGCAAGGAGTCAAACTTTACGCAGCTTCTGTTTCTCTCCCCGGCCAATAACATCACTGGGGCTCCCCGCGACTCTCGGCGAGTGCCAAATAGGGCAGGCAACAAGTGCCGGAGCCAAGGAGACAAAAGTCTCGGCTGCGCACTTGAAGAAGTTTTTAGCGATCAGTGCAATTGGGTAAGGGAGTCAATTCCCAGGAAAGGGGGCAAAGGAGCTGCCACAGCAGATATTCTGTCATGGCTTCATTCGAGCATCCGTGGGAAAGGATGCTCGCAGCTCCCACTTGCAATGAGCAGGGTTCTGCCACGTCCAGCTGGGCGCTCGCCAAAGCCCCGTAGGCTCCCCCGTGGCTCCTAATCAGTTGTCCACTGGCAGAGGCCACAAGTACAGGCCGTGCTCAGCAGCAGGCAGGAGCCGGAGGGGAGCAATCGGCTTGGCGCCCCTGCAAGAGATTCACTGGGGCCACTCAATCCGCCGGTGCCTCCGGCGCCACTTGGCATTTGGCGGTGAGCGGAGGTCAGTGGGCAGGCAGAGAGCTGGCGCCCTCCCTTGTGACCTGGGACCAAAAGAACCCTCCCTTATTCTACATGTCAGAGAATCGTTACCTCATTCCGCTCCTGTGAGTTTCAGCCATTCCTTTCCCCCACTAAGCAGGCTCTACCCCAACATTCTTTTTCTGTATAAACGGGTTTTTCACTCGGATACAACTTTGCTTTATTTATCAGCTGCCCTTTTTCTTCTGCCTGATGAAGATGTTGTGTGACTCCATCAAGTCACAGCCTTCTGGACCCAATAAACGGAGTAGCAGCCAAGTTCCTCGTCTTCAAAGTCCTGCCACTTCTCTACTTGGTGACAAAACGCCATTGTGGACATATGCTTCCAGGACCAACCTTTCCAATTTAGTAATAACAGCTAATGCCAACGCCTTTTTCTTTAGCCTGCGTGTAGCTTTGGAACCTGCGCACGTGCACCATACACTTTATCTATTTTTTCCCCCATTTGGCCCCTTTCCCAGTGTCTCACGCTCTCAACACTCCCACCTCGAGGCGTCACCTCCCACAGGGAAGCCTGTCCTCGTTGTCACCACTGATGCAACTCCCTTGTCTTCTGGGTCATATCATGGGGGCCACCTGCGCTCCCGGTCACTCGTATCATTTACAATTCCCAGGTGTACGTCTTCGAGGCTGCATCCTAACTGCCATATGGGCCCGGCATTCCCTCTTCTTCCATCATCAGAAAAAAATGAAGTGAGTCGCTGTTAATCCTTTCTCCCGGGGAGAGAAGGAGCCTCGCAGAGCACGATGTGGTGGAAGAAAAGCTTCTAAGTTCCTACCTCTTCCACCTACCAGCTCTGACGTGGACCAGTTACTCCACCTTTTTGAGCTTTAGCTGCAAAAAGTTAAATTGTACTGATTTATTAATTTTTTAGGGCCACACCTGCGGCACTGGGAGGTTCCCAGGCTAGAGGGCCAATCGGAGCGGTAGCCACCGGCCTACGCCACAGCCACAGCAATGCCAGATCCAAGCTGTCTGCGACCTACACCACAGCTCATGGCAACGCCAGATCCTTAACCCACTGAGTGAGGCCGGGGATCGAACCGAGTCCTCAGGGCTGCTAGTCGAGTTTGTTACCACTGAGCCACAATAGGAATTCCAATTTCCTCTTATTATTGACATAAAAAAAAAAAGGTTGCCATGAGAATTAAACAGAATAGCATGTGCCACTGTGCCTGACAATACTCAAAAGCCACCGACTATGATCCTTCTGCTGGGTTTCCATTCACACACCATTCCCATTCACCCTAGTCAAGCTTATCCTGGCAAATGGCATCTCTCTGCCATTGGGTCCCTGGACGTGTGTCTTCCCAAGAGCTTCCCCCACTTGGAGGAGGTGACTCCAATGGGTGAGCAAGGCACACAGGGCCCCATGGTCCCAGAGATCACTGCTTTCTGAGTCAGCACTTTCCTACTCAATTCAACTGCAAGAAGTTCAGACATACGACAATCGATAGCACGGGGTACGCGCATAAATGGCCATCATCTCCTGGCACTTCCAGTGAGGTCTGGCCTGTCTCCGTATCACACTGGATGGGAAGTAGGCAGTAACAGGGTGAATACAGAGCACGTGCCGACGGCAAGATATAGGCGGCCACTCAGGGACACCTCAACAGCCCATCCCCAAGCCATCGCCCACCAAGCACTAGACGTGCAGCTGGTAAAATGCGTTCCCTCTCCATCCTCTCCTCTTTGCCTTCCTGGTGAAACATTTTATACCAGAGAAGCTTTGATTAACCTTAAATTCTGTCACGTCAAATTTGTCTTGCTCTGAGAAACTGTGACATCTGAAATTCTGCTGTCATTCTGAGGTCTCCACTTAAAGGTTCAGAAACTTACAAGAAAAGCTCCCAACAAGGGGAATTGGCTAAAGGGTAGTTTTCTAGCGCTCAGATGGCCATGGCTATTACGTGCAAAAAGGGTGGGCCCTTTTTTTTCTCTTTTTTTTTTTTTTGTCTTTTGAGGGCCGCACCCATAGCATATGGAGGTTCCCAGGCTAGGGGTCTAATCAGAGATATAGCTGCCGGCCTATGCCACAGCAACGCCAGATCCTTAACCCACTGAGCGAGGCCAGGGATCGAAACTGCAACCTCACGGTTCCTAGTCGGATTCGTTTCCGCTGCGCCAGGATGGGAACTCCGAGGGCGTGCCTTTGATCCAGCAATTCCTCTAGTAAGAATTTACCCCAATGATATCATTGCACACCTGTCAAACGGTGTACACACAAACATGCTTAGAGCAGCGATGAGTTTTAGATGAAAAACTGGAAACGACTTAAATGTCTATCAGCAAGCCTGGAGGAAATTCTATTATACACTTAGCTGTTCCCCTTCCTTCCTGGCAGAACCCTGAGTCTCCTGCGCAGGAAGTTGCAGTGGGATCAGCAGGAACTTCCACCCAAATCCGAGGCAATCAGAACACGTCACGTTACCTAAAATGGTCCAAGAAGGAAGCCAGGGAGTTCCCGTCGTGGCGCAGTGGTTAACGAATCCGACTAGGAACCATGAGGTTGCGGGTTCGGTCCCTGCCCTTGCTCAGTGGGTTAATGATCCGGCGTTGCCGTGAGCTGTGGTGTAGGTTGCAGACGCGGCTCGGATCCCTCGTTGCTGTGGCTCTGGCGTAGGCCGGTGGCTACAGCTCCGATTGGACCCCTAGCCTGGGAACCTCCATATGCCGCGGGAGCGGCCCAAGAAATAAGCAACAACAACAAAAGACAAAAAAAAAAAAAAAAAAGAAGAAGGAAGCCAGGAATGGTTTTTGTCTTTAGGGTTTGTTTGATGATTAAGACACGTTCCCTTTCTCTGGTTGGTGGATGGGCCCCTAGAACTGCAGCTATTTGGCCCCCATGAGGAGTAGGAAAGAGAAAACTAGCAAGAGAGAAATCCCAAATCCCGAGTAAGCCATGCCCGAAGCCCTGCCCACTGGATTGTTTCAATATGTTCTTGTTATGTAAGCTCATTCGCCCTGGGATTTGCATTACTTAGAATGAAAAGCATCTGATAAAAATATCTGGTCATTCAAAAGATAACATATATTTGTTGACCTGGAAAGATGCCCGCATCTCATTCAAACAGCATAGCGATTTCCAGAATCGTGCTTAGAACAAAATCTCATTTAGCGAGAATTTTATCTGTATCTTTTGTATGTGCATGTGTACGTGTATGTGGATGTGTGTATAAATTTGTAATATATAAACATATATAAACGTGTGTGTATGTGTGTGTGTGTGTGTGTGTGTATATATATACATATATATAGTCTTGTAGGGCCGTACCCACAGCATATGGAGGTTCCCAGGCTAGGGGTTGAATTGGAGCTACAGCTGCTGGTCTACACCACAGTCGCAGCAACACAGGATCCGAGACACATCTGTGACCTACGCCACAGCTCACAGCAATGCCAGATCCTGAACCCACTGAGCAAGGCCAGGGATCAAACCCGAGTCCTCAGGGACGCTAATCAGGTTAACGGCTAAGCCACGACGGGAACTCCTGTGTATATATATTATATACAGAGAGAGAGAGACAAAGAGACAGAGACAGACAGAGACAGGGAGATATGCCTGGAGAAATTTTACTAAAATGTCAACAATCAGTAGTTCTAGCATCTCTGAAGAATGTTACTTTCCTTTCTGTATGCTTCTACGGTGTTTGCTCTTATACAATAAGATGCATTTTTTGTAGGACAGAAAAATTAAGCTTTAAAAAAAGCTGGCTATTGACTGATTCTGTTTATCTTCAGTGTAAATTAAATGGGCAGCTTTGCCTCATATCCCTCTCCAAACTGAAGTGTTCCAAAGAAAATAAAAAAAAAAAAAAAATTTGAAGACGCTGGCCAGGCACTCAAAGTATTATTTCATGATAAAATTCCATGATGAAGCAATAAACCACTTGAAGATCTGAATTTGTTCATGCTGGAAAAGAAACACAGCCAGAGGTGCCTAAGTGTCTTTCTAGAAGAATGGAAATAATATTAATCAAAATGAAACACCTTCGGATTCCCAAAAAGGGAAGGGGTGGGGGGGAGAGGGTGGGAGGTGCCGGGGGGCGTAATACACAGATGCTTCCAGAAAAAAGCAGGTGCCAGTGAGGCCACCAAAGTGTGCAGGGGCAGCTCTGGTCGGGGGTGCTATCACGCTGCTGCTGCTGGATAGCCACACCCTCTTTTCATGGGGATGAACCCGCCCCCCAAATCTAGCCCCACTCTTTGGCAGGGAGGGATTATTCGAGTCGCTTTAAGCTCTCCAAAGGGAAAGGGAACTGTTTCAAGCAAACTCGAAAGCTAGGTGTTCTCTGTGAGCTCTTTCAGTTCAAAAATTATAATTTAACTCAACACATTACATAAATTGTTGGGAAGAAGAGGATTATTTGAAAGATCCAAACACCACCACAATAGAAACATCCGAGCATCCTGGGCTTAGCAGGAAGTCGACAGCTCTGAGAGGTAGCACCGGGTTAGAAAAGCCTACCAAAGGCAAATGGAAAACAGAAGTCAAAGACAAAAAAAAAAAGAATCTTGATCTGTTTACTGGCAATCTTTACTTCAGCCGGGAGGATTTTCTGACTGTAACGTCTCAGCAGCCCTGGCTTTAAAACCAGTTAATTGGAGTCAACATCTCTTTAAAGTAAGCAGGAAATCTGTAGACATGAGGTACCTCCGAAAAGGCTAGAATGGTTTGTTTTACCGGGTAATTGCCCCACAGTTATGTGTTTCCCTTGCAATAAATGACTACATGGCACCTACACTGTATTTCATGATAATGCCCTTGTTTACAGTCAGTCGCCCCTTTAATTCTGGGGAGAGTCAACTTCCTCCAAGAAAGAAAAGAATCGAAAATAAACACCACCCATAAAATTGTCGGTATTACGTATCTGCCTTTGGGATCAAGTTAAAGCTGCCACTGCACATCGTGGGGTAATAAGGAAGGAAACAGAAACCACATCTTTGCAGAAAGCGACTGAACCGGGAAAAAGTCCAGGCTTCAGAAGGACGGCGGGAGAAACCACAGGCTGTGCTTCACGTGGGCACCACTTTCTTGAAGGAAAGAGCACAGAGTCCGACCTGGGAAGAAAGGACTTTGAACTTGGTCTGTTTCGATTTTGGCTCCACCTGCAGCTCCTATTCGAGTAGGTGCCGGGATGGCACCAGCGTCGCCACAGAGACAAGCCGGATCACTAACCCACGGTGTTACAGTGAGAACTCTGGGGATGTTTTTTTTTTTTAAGGGAAATAGAGGAGAAATTCACAAAAGAGCAGGCATAATTGGTGTCTCGTTATTAAACAAACTGTCCTCTTGCGATTATAGGGATTCCTTCTTCCCAATCTTGCATTTCTATTAACCCGAACCCTCATCTGACCATGAGGCTGAAGGGGGTCTGAATTACTTGCCTTCAAAGCTGATACCCATTAAAACACACTAAGTTCTTTTTTATTGTCAGCTCACCCAGAGCCGCCTGATCCACCATCCTCCCGCCCAGCTCACCCCACTTGGGGTCACTGAGGGGCGAAGAGGCAAGTGAGTGGCCTGCAGGCAGGTTCCAAAAAACTGCGTAACTGCGCACCAGCCCACGGAATATTCCCCAGCCCGGTTCCCCCATGAGGGCAGCAGAACGTCAGGACCCCTGCCATGGCCTATTTTCTTTCTTTTTTTCTTTTTTTTTTTGACTTTTGTCTTTTCAGGGCCACACCCACGGCATATGGAGGTTCCCAGGCTAGGGGTCGAATCAGAGCTACAGCTGCCGGCCTACACTACAGCCACAGCAACGCCAGATCTGACCTGCGTCTGCAACCTACACCACAGCTCACCGCAACAAAGGATCCTTAACCCACTGAGCGAGGCCAGGGATCGAACCTGCAACCTCACAGTACCTAGTCAGATTGTTTCCGCTGCACCAAGACAGGAACTCCAATTTTCAATACTCTTCTTTAGCCAACGCTTTAGACTCTCTCAAGCCCCAGTCCTTAGGCCTGGGGGTGAACTGCATGGCTGTGAACTTAGAGCATGCCCATGGGTGCTGCAATGCCTAAAGGTACCGCTCCTGGCATCTGAGGATGGGGTTGTCTGTGCGACCTTCTGGACAGCATGGATGGAGAGTGTTCAAAAGCCTTCTCCTGGCCCCAACTCCCCACTCTCTCAGCTTGGCTGGGGACCCCTGGAGAAGGGACAAAGCCACCCAGGGCAGCCAAATAGGGGACCCACATGGAAGCAACCAACAAGCCTGCTCTCCAACAGGGGGAGGGATCTGTGGACAGCCACTGAGGTGGCGAGGGAGGCCACCTCCTTGGTCCCCAGCTTTGCTTCCTGTGATGCAGCTTCTAAATGTGCTTTCTACTTGAAGATGCCACTTGAGGCTTTTTTCCCAAAGCACTCCTAGTCACCTTCTTACCAATGGTTTTGTCACAGAACCATATATATTTCGGCGGGAAATGAAGTAGAGGAGCTTAATAATACATTTCTTTTTATTTATTTTTGGGGGGGAGGGATTTTTTTTTGTAATCATTATTTCCCCAAAACAATTTTTCCTACTGTACAGCATGGTGACCCAGTTACACATATATGTACACAGTCTATTTTTGCACATGATGATACATTGCAAAAGCAGCCTTGGGCAGGAAAGTCAAGTGCCCGCAAAACCAAATCCTGAGGTAGCAGAGGTAGAACCTGTCAACGGCAGTGTGTTCTGGAAAGGGTCCTGGGGCCCACATGTTAACAGGGGCCTCAGGCTAACAGCACGGAGGTGGGGTCCGTAAGAAGCCGTGGCAGAACATAAGCCAGGGATGGTGAGCAGGAGTGGAGCTCAAGGACAGGCTTTCAAGGACACGAGGGGAGGCAGCCACAATGCTGAACACATCTGACAAGTCCGTGCTTGTGGGGAGACCAGAGACAAGGAGGGGATGACGAGTCGGTAAAAAGACAGAGATTCCTGGTGGGAGGGGCGACATTATGAAGGCAGGTACTCACGTACCACTTATGGGTGGCATCTAAAATACGGCACCGATGAACCTACCTACAGAACAGAAACAGGAGTTCCCGCTGGGGCTTAGCAGGTCCAGAACCCGACAGAGGGTCTGTGAGGACTCAGGTTCGATCCCCAGTCTTGCTCAGTGGGTTCAGGATCCAGCATTGCCACAAGCTGGGGTGTAGGTCGAGGATGCGGCTCGGATCCCACATTGCTGTGGCTGTGGCGCAGGCCGGCAGCGGCAGCTCCGATTCCACCCCTCGCCTGGGAACCTCCATGTGCTATATGAGGCCCAAAAAAAAGACAAGAGAGAAAAAACAAAGAAGGAAAACAGACTCCCAGGCACACAGAGGAGACCTGCGGCTGCCGAGGGGGAGGGGGAGGGCTGGACAGGGAGCGTGGGGTGAGTAGATGCGAGCCACTCCGTTTAGAATGGATAAGCAATGAGGTCCTACTGCTCAGCACAGGGAACCGTGTCCAGTCGCTTGGAATTGACCATGATGGCAGATGGTGTGAGAACGGGCGTGTATATAAATGTATGACTGGGTCACTTTGCAGTACAGCAGAAACTGGCACAACACTGTAAATCAACTATACTTTAATAAAAAAAAAAAATCAACTAAAAAAATAAATAAAGGCAGGTGCTTTCTGCCAGGACTGGCACTGGCCAGACATCTGCAGTGGAAGAAGCCAACATGTCAGGAGGAGGAAAACCTCACCATTTATGCCATGTCCATGCTCGGAGGTCCTGGGGCTGGTCTAACTAGGAAAACAGAACGCTTTTCAAGTGTTCTGTTTTCACAGAGGGCATTTCTGATAGCGCCCTGGTTGCTCGAGTGATGGGGGAGCAGAGAGCCTCACTCATGATAGTGAGGCCATCCTGAGATTGGCAAGAGCGGGAAGCCGCCACCTCCCCTAGGCTGACAATAGACAATAGACAATCGAAGGAGGTGGCCTTGCTGGGGGCCATGGGCCAAGGTCACTTGTGAGCAGCCAGAACCAGAGAAGGTCTGTCGAGCGCTGGGAGCGGTGCTACTGGGGAGGGGTTCCCGCTGCCAGGCACGCCGTGCAAAGCTGGAGGAAAGGCAAAAAAAAAAATCCCCCGGCTTTGCCCTTCTCCCTGCTGCCACCCACGTGCCTCCCAGGGGGCTGAACCCAGCAAGCCAGCTGACTCAGAGATCTGGGAGGGCAGCTTACAGGGCGAGCCCCCTGGGGCACATGGGGAGGGGAAGGCCAGGAAGGCTGGGATTAGGAACAGGAGCTACGGTCAGCTGTAGTAAGCAAGCTTCCTTCCCAGCAGACGTCCTTCTAGAAGGGGTGCTGGTTGCCATGTCACGGTCACACAGGAAGAAGTAAGGCGGACCCTGTACCTGCCAGGAGGCCCACTGACCTTCCTGCCGAGAGCAGGTGGCCCTGGTCAGCTCTGCACCGTCCCCAGGTTGGAAGGGCGCGTGGCTATTCTATGGTCTGATCCTTGCCTCGGTTACAATTAATCCAGGCCTAGTCTAAACAAGTGAATTTTGTTTTCAAAATCCTAGAAGGAAAAGGGCTCTCAGATAAATAAAAAATATATAAGTAGGAGTTCCCGTCGTGGCTCAGTGGTTAACGAACCCGACTAGGAACCATGAGGTTGCGGGTTCGATCCCTGGTCTTGCTCAGCGGGCTAAGGATCCAACGTGCTGTGGCTGTGGTGCAGGCCGGCGGCTACAGCTCCGATTCATCCTCTAGCCTGGAAACTTCCATATGCCTCGGGTGCTGCCCTAGAAAAGACAGAAAGACAAAATATATATATATATATATATTATATATATATATATATATATGAGAAAACACACACCTGCACGTGGGCACCCACCTCCACGAAGGAGCACAAGTGCAAGTGCAAAAGTCCGACCTCAGACTGAGAGCAGTCCCTAGAGGTTTGCAAGGTGTCACCACCAGGGGGAACGGGTAAAGGGTAGTCAGGCTCTCTCTATGTTACTTCTCACAACTGCACATCAATCTATAATTATCTCCAGATTTGAAGACATTAATTGAAAATATCCTAAAGAGGTGTGCAATATTCTAAAGGACTAAGGCCTCTTCCTTTCCGCTGTGTCTCACTGTAGGGTCCCCGGCCTCTGGACTCTCACGTGCAGTATGTCAGCGGCCGCGACTCTGCTCTCCCTGTGAGGCAGGGCCCAGTAAGTTCCCTGGTGACCCCTTCCACAACTTCCCAGAATGGCAACTTCCCAGTGGCTCTTCTCTTTGCCACTGGCCCAATGCCACTCTTGCAGAAATACGATGCTGTCACCTTGCTCTGGCTTGATTCTTCAGCCTTTGCCTTTCTAACTCCAGACAGAGCCCGGAATTAGTATTCATGCGTGGGACAATTAGAAGGCTGCCTGATCAGATTTCAGATCATCTAACAAGCCTCAACCTGCTCGTTTCAGGATTAAGAATTCGTTTCAAAACAGCTCTCTGGATGGACTGCTGCTTCCCTTCTCCCACTGTCTGCACCCTCTGATCTCCTCGGGGAGCAGGTGGCCTAAGAACCAGCAGGAGACGCTGCAGAAAAAAAGCCTGGCATTTTGAGAGGGCCAGAGGGGAGGGCCAGCCCACCCCCAGCTACCCCTCATTCCCTTAGCTAAGCGACAGGCCATGGGAGAAGCTGCGAGGTCTTCCAGAAACTGAGGCTGGATGAAAACCCCTTCTTAGCCAAGAGGATGGGGAGGGGAAAAGAAAATCATTATTTATCACAAAATGGACACGAGCCACAGACACCTCTCGGCTCTCCTCTCTACCACTCCACAAATCCTGCCTGTAAAATATAACTTTCTTCCCGTAATGATCTGGTGGTGAATTATTTATATTCTTCAATTTATCTTTCTGTCTTCTTTTATTTATGCCCAGAATGGTACTACTTAACTCTAGAAAGCCTGGCCGGGATTACGAGCAAGGCAGGGGACTTGCAGCCCCACGGGGTACCGAGCCCGAGGGACAGAGATGGCCACGGGGCGGGCAAAGGGCTGGCAGGGAGCGAAGTCAGCACGCATCCCAAGCCTCGTCATCCTGCGGACTTTTCCAGACAGCTCTCCATCAAAACCCATTCTGCATCCTTTCCCCATCTCTAGCCCCACGTTCTCGGAGGTGCCTGACCTCATTTGCCTGGGCGGTGCCACCTCCAGGCCAGGCCAGTCTCCACGCCCCCGGCTCCTCCCCTGCCAATCAATGTCCCACACACCCATCCATGCCCCACACACCCGCCAGTAGGATCTTTTTCAGCTGCCAATCAGAAGTTACAACGCCCTCCTCTCAATTCCTCAGCCGCCCCGTAGCACCTGAAACCGGAGCTCCCAAACTTGCCTTATTAGAAAAACCAGTGGGTGGGTGGGTGGATGGATGGGGGATAATACTATTTTTAAAAAATAAATACAGCAAATTCTTCGGTATCTTATGTTGAGTTCCTCCAGGGACAGACCTGGGGACAGAATGTAAATGCAAGTGATTCATGGGGGCGGGGATCCTAGAAGCTCGAGCAGAAGGGAAGCCAACAAGGCACAGATTATCCAGAAGGGCCATCATGGGCCACCAGGGGACTCCGGGCCACAGCGTAGGACAGGCGTTGGTCTTTGCACCCAATGCTAGGGTACTGCCACCCGGCTCTCTTCTGCCATTGGCTGAGGTCCACTCCTGAGGCGGGAAACTTCGCTGCCCTGCCCTCTGGCTGCTCCGCAAGGGAGAAAGCCCTCAGGTGGAGAGCGGTGGGTGGCCTGAAGAATTCTGCAGAAGGGCAAGGTCGGTCGGTCAAGGGGACAGGAGTGGGTGAGGAGGTGGGTGGTGGCATGATGGTTGGCGGTGAGCCTCTGGGCATGCGCATGCGTCTCTGCTGCCTGGCCAAGTCCCTGTCGATTTTGGGGGAGGGGGATGGTGGGACCCAGGAATCATTACTGTGGCAAACACTACAGGGGATTCCTTTGAACAGGCAGTTTGTGAAACACTACCCGATACCACAAAGCTCACACTCTCTCCTGGGTCTTCCTAGTTCTGCCATGGCCTCTGGCAGCCCTGCTCTCCAGACCTCCTGACACTCCCCCACCCCACAGTCACCTGCAAACCACAAAGCATTTGTGCACTTTCTCCAAGTCTTCCCTGCAGGTGGCGTTTTCCCTTCCAGGAGCGTGAACTGGGCCTGAAGAATCTCTATGATCCCCAGAGCCAAAGACCATCCCAGTCGTAGAATAACTGCTCAAAAAACGCCTGTTCCAGAAATCATGCTGAAAGGAAGCGGTATGGCTTTACTTACACAGCTTCCCTGGACAAAACCACCTTCCCGACTTCTCAAAATAATGAAAGACAATAAACAAATATATATTGAGCACCTAATACATCAAGACACATGGGACTCCCTCCAGAAAAGCACAATAGCCTCGGACCAGCATACACCCTAACAGCGATCGGCTACAAAACTCCGAGTTCAACCCTCCAAAGGAAGAGTTCCCACTGTGCCTCAGTGGGTTAAGAACCCGACAAGTATCCATGAGGATTCGGGCTTGATCTCTGGCCTCGCTCAGTGGGTTAAGGCTCCGGCGTTGCCGTGAGCTGTGGTGTAGGTTGCAGATGCGGCTTGGATCCTGCATTTGCTCGGGCTGTGGTGAGGGCAGCGGCTGCAGCTCTGATTCGACCCCTAGCCTGGGAACTAACATATGCCATGGGGATGGTCAAAAAAGACAGGAGAAAACAAACAAATAATATTTTAAAAAAGCACCAAAAAACAAAGACACCTACAAAGGAGACCAACAACCAAGGAAGTGGTGGAAGATGAAGGAAGGAGGAACTTAAGGGAGAACGAGAAGCCGGTCAGGCTTCACCCTCCCCTGTGACACTGCCAGGGTTGACCCCACAGACACTGTCACCCTCCACCTACTTCACGAATATGTGGCCAGATGAAGGAGAAAGCCTATTTCAAGGGCACTGGCCTCTCCGGATGGATTCTGACTTCTTCCAGAGACCAGAAATTCGGTACCTGGGACCTCGATGCTAACTCTGCGCTCCATCCCTTAAGGGCGCAAGGGTTTTTGCGGTTTTCAGGCTACTCAAGGTGCTCTCTTGCAAACAAGACCGAAGCAGAGGTCTGGCCACCCTTCGTCACTGAAGACCTCATCGGTGGCTTTGCTCCCACCGTCTGGGATGCTAACCACAGCACCTTGGCCACAGTCCAGGCTGGATAATTACACTGGGGCTAGCAAACTTCACCCTCCGGCTCCAGCTAAATAAAGTATTCCTGCAGACCAGCTGCCATAACCTTTGTTATGCTGCTGTGGGCTATTAAAGAGCTCTTCTGTACTTAGGATAGCTGTATTTGTGAAAAATCAATACCCCTGGTATAACTTTCTACACCGAGAAGAAGTATATTCCAAAATATCACTGGCTAAATTTGTTGTTTTGCTATTCTTTCACTCAGGGTCAGAAACAATTAGAAAAATACAATCGGATCTTCTCCATCTCCCCAACTTTCGCTATTTACACAGATACAGACTGAAATATTTGCAACATCCCATAAAGATGGAGAGCAGGTGCATATTCCACAAAATATGTACTGAGGGGCCACTGCATGCCAGGCTCTGTCGTGGATTCTGGGCCCTGTTTTAAGGCTCATGGGTTATGGTCTCAGCATAAATTTGAAAAAATTTCTGAAGGGAAGAATTCACTATGATTTTTCCTTTGCTACTGCATTTCTGAAAACCTGAATATAACGGCTTGACTTCAAATGTATCATACCAGGTCTCCCAACTAAATACTACTTCTGTCCACTCTCAAAATTAAAAAAATTAAAATTGAAGAGCCTGCAGAACCTTAAACTCAATGTGTGTGGGGGCATGTATGGAAGTATATGCGTGTCTAAGAATGAGAAATGTGCTTTCTCGGCCAGCCTGGAGGGCAGCAAATGGGATGCTGCTTAGATAAATATTTATTTGCTTGCTTGTTTTTAGCAGTCATTCTATTTGTGTGGGTGACAGTTTATAGGTTATAACAGCAGAAGCAGACATAAGGAGATGGAAAAAAAATGTAAATATCTCTTTACTGTATGAAAGCTTCTTTTTACATGTAACACACACAACACACACACACACACACACACACACACATCAGGCCCTTCAGTGTTCTATCATAAGGATATAAACAACAAGAAGGAAAAAAAATGCAAACACATAGAGACGCGTTACCTTGAACATGAAGATAGAGCGAAGTTAATGCAATTTCAAGATTCGAATGGAAGAAATTAAATGTATGAATCACAGAATATTTAACACCATGCTATGCAAAGAGAAATGGTTCCGAATGTTTTAAATAACAATAACCTTAAAAGTCAGATTTAACCCTGGAGGATCCAAAGCGAGTATTTGTCCTGGACAAGCGGCAACCAGACTGTGAAAAGTAATTTAAAAAAACAATCGGTGAAGTTCACTTGAAATCCGACACATTATTATTCTGCGTGGAGGTCCTTCTAGCTAGAACAAGTTAATGGCAGGCTTCTAAAACTAGGTTAAACATGCTATAAATCAATTTATTCCCCCCTACAAATCAGCTAAAGTGCCTGCTTGTCTGATGAAAACAGCTCTTCAATGGCACTTATTGCTGTCACCACATTGCTGCTCCAGCCAGTCCCATCCAAGTTTTTCTTCCTGGGAAGGGGTATTAGAGTTCAGTGCCTACCTATGTCATAAATAATACAGAGCGGAATTCAGATTCTTTAAAACAGCATAAGGAACCTCAAAAGGTATCACGTGTGCAATACCTTTCCCCGCGTTTGGAAGAACCGCTTCCTAATGCCCATGAGATCCACGTGCCATCCAACACTGCCTCCATGATCACTTTATTGTTGCAAAACCATCTGCACTATGGCCAGGTCTCACAGATGGACGACTTGGCCTTCGCCAGCAGAGCAGGCTCCAGGTAACACCTGTGGCCAGCCGAGCAGAAACTGAAAAATACAAGATGCAGCATGCTGAGGTTCCTAGGCTTGGGACTGACCCAGAGCCACAGCAGGGACAACGCCAAATCCTTAACTGCGAGGCCACCAGTGAACTCCACGACAGCTTTGATAAGACTAAAAGGAGGAGTTCCTGCTGTGGTTCAGCAGGTTAAGAACCCGCCTAGTATCCACGAGGACTCAGGTTTGATCCCCGGTCTCGCTCAGCGGGTTGAGGATCCGGCATTGCCACGAGCTGTGGTGTCGGTGGCAGATGAGGCTCGGATCCTGCGTTGCTAGGTCTGCAGTGTAGGTTGGCAGCTGCAGCACCGATTCACCCCTAGCCTGGGAGAACGTCCATATGCTTGGGGTGTGCCCCCCCGCCCCCAAAAATTAAATTAAGAAAAATAAAAAATACTGAAAGGAGTATTATGTAGGGACACAATTTGTCCCATGTACTTTAAAGAGGACATCAATCAGGACATCAATCATGTTGCAGGCAGAAGACCACCACGAGTGATTAATTAGCTGCAGTGTTTAAACTGTTGCAGGTACACAAGCTGACCAACACAATCTTCAATCTCATCCCCATTTAAAATTCATATACAGAAGAAGAGATCCTTAACAACTGTCCGATGATGTAAACAATTACCAAAGCAAGGCACTGGGCCTCCCCACTTTGAGGAAAGGGGTGGGAGTCTTTAATTCCGAGACTGAAGGCTGCGTACACAGGCTGGTGTCAACACTGCATTTCCACTGGCCAATATTACTGTATTTTCTAAGTACCCTTACTAGGATAAAAATCTTGGTTAAAATTTCTATGGAGGAGTTCCCATCATGGCCTTGCCGGGAGCTGTGGTGCAGGTTGCAGACACAGCTCGGATCCCAAGTTGTGTAGGCCAGCAGCTACAGCTCTGATTCGATCCCTAGCCTGGGAACCTCCATAGGCTGTGGGTGAGCCCAACAAAGACCCCCAAAAATTCTATGGAAATAAAGAACAAAGAAAGAATCATTTGGGGGAGGGAACCAGGAAAAAATGTTCAAGTGTGACCCAAGGCAAGCCATCCTGGAGACGGCTCTGTGCTTCGGGGTGCCTTAAAACTAAAGCACTAGGCCAGAGCAGCCGTCTCGAGGTCCCTCCTGGCAGGAAAACCCAGGCACCTATTTAGGTATCACAGAGAACTCAAGTTCTGGTAAAATCCTAAGAGCATCTGATAACAACAGCAATTGGGCTTATGGTGTTTAATGGCTATAAAGGGAAGAATGAGAAGGGTCTAAACAAGCCTGACAGTCTTGCATTTTTCAGTTTCTACTAGGCTTAAGAGGGCAATTCAAATTAGATGCTTCATTTCATCCCACAATAACAATATAATTCTTATTAGAATAAAATTTTTAAATGTTCTTTTTAAAAACATCCCCCCCCACCCCCAAAGAAACAGCTTCACCTTCCGCAAATGAAACTTAGTAGATCTGTCTCATTTGGAGGGTTGCAATGCTGGAGTTACAGTATGAGTATCAGGATGTGGAAGCAGCTGTCACCGCTTTGTTTTTCATTCACAGTAGGTGGTTGCCAAGCAACAAAATACTATTGTCTGTTTCCATGATCTATCGGCCAATTCTACTGGTGATAATGCTTTGCACAGTTTAAAACAGGGCCACCTTTTGGACAAGAAGAAATGAGAGAAAATTCTAAGGATGATGATAACATGTATATGAATAAACACGCTAAATGTAGCCCCCAAATATGTGTATAAATACATAGCTATGTGCTGATAAACATACATACACTTTGCAGTTTCAGATGTGTGTGTTCGTACGATTGAATAATTCTTCTCCTATCTACCTGCAAACCCATTTAAATTTGATAGGCCAAAAACTAGAATCTGAATCCCTGAGGGAAAATCAAAGCATGACCTAGAGATATGAAAACAGTACAAATTATTTTCTCAATAGCAATAATTTCCAATGTGCCAGATGTATCCAATTCTGTCCCTGGAATACAAAGTTCTCCAGTCAGAAAAGCCATTCCACTTACATGAAAATAATAAATGGAAAACCTTAACTATCTACTTTGGAATCATCAAACATATATAATATGTTGTTTTACTTCATATCATGTGCTACCACTGTGTACAAAGATAATAATTCAAACGGGAAAATCCTGTTTCTGTTTACACCCAAGAATCTTAACACATATTCATTTTAAAAATAATTGAATTGTTCCCCCTGGAATAGCCTCATGTGATTCCCCACTTTGTTTTGATATTGGTCCCTCGGGGTAACAGTCTTGGTATGTTACTCTTGCATATTTCACGAGCTTACAAATAAAATAGCGGCACAGTGTACTCAATATAAAGTTGTCAACATTAGCTTGCATCAGTAGCTGTTTGTTTTCCATTGACAAGGCTTCTAAAGATAAGAATTACAATATTCTTAGATGTACAGACACAACATCAAAACAGCCTGAAGGAATTAAAGCTTGAAAGTGCTGGAGGCAATCATGCTTTGAAATGAAGAGAAATCAGTATCACTTATGCACATACATATATTTCTGCAAAGACCCTAAATAATGCCAGAACAGTCTTCGGATTTTAATGCAATGCTCATCCGTCTTCCTTCACAATATTTCCAAAGCACTGTAACTTAACTATTTAGTACATCCCTCTAGAGGAGGCCTTGAAATACACTTTTTGAAATTTATTACCACTTGCAAATCTATATATTGCAAGAAACCGGAATAAGCAAAACCCACTACGTATATTAACATTATCGTTATAAAATCTTCTATCCAAAGGGCAACATTAGCAAAACAGAAACAAAGTGTGCTAATAATGCACTGAATACTGGTCCAAATGACCACTTTTCAGGGCAGAGTCCTCTTCAGCAGGGCACACCCACCTCTACGGAGAGTCCATCAGGTTTGTCCTTCACGTCTCACAGCACAGATCACCCACTCCCTTCTCCCTCAGCTTCCAGGGTTTGCTCACCTGTGTCTTGCCCTCTCCAAGAAACAATTTCCTTCCCACTTTACATCTCTCTCATATCCCTTAAGCACCCATTACTTTCTGCAAACTCCTGGACTCAAATCTGCAGCCCAGCTTGCCACGAACCTCCCCGTAAGCACTTATTCCCCTCATTCTTCTCGATCTGCTTTAAAAATCTCTGCCACCGAGATACAATACCAATGAAAAAGGGGTTACAAGCCACCTCTTTAAAAAAAAAACGTTATAGCAGCAAAACGTTGAGAAAAAGAAAAGGAGAGTATTTGGAGGAAGGCGAGTGGGAATGTAACTATACACAATGGGATGCGGAGATCCTACCCAGCCGGGCTTCCCCACCTGTCGACCCCACTTCCCCCATGTGCGCGCCTCGGGATGACAACCACAACACTCCAGAATCGCCCCCCCTCCGGAAAGGAGGCGGGGTTACGCCTTCAGCCAATCAGGACCCGCAAGCCCCGGGTGTCCAACCTATGGGGTGGCCATGGCCGTGCAGGGGGGAGGAAGTGGGGTGGTCGGGGAGGGGCCGCGTCCGTGGGAGGCACGCACGTGTCGAGTCCAGAGAGGCGGGGAGGAGGCAGGCGTCCAGCTCCCGAGGCGCGGGCTCTGCACCCCGGCAGCGACGGAGTCCTGCTACCCAGTGCCTCTTTTGCCATGGGCTGTGTTGGGCAGGACGTATTCCCGCCGAGGAAGACTGGTCCAAGGTGTCTGAGTTCCCTGAGTAAAAGGACAGTCACAAATAACAACAATAGTACCTAGCTCAGACTAGGCGGGGAGGAAAGTTTCCGCCCCGCACTAGCGGAGTGAGCCAAGGCTGGGAGGACAAGGGATACAGGGCTGGAGAGTGACAACCTGAAAAGAAGATGTCAGCGGGAGGGCTACACAAGCAGGACGCTGAGTCGGGTGCGGTGCTGGGGGCGACGGGGTGCGCTGTCCAAGGTGCACGGGAGGTGGGAGGAGCGCGGCAGGCGCGGAGCCCAGAGCCAACACTGGCTGGCGTCGGCAGGGAGAGCTGAGAACAGCTGCCTGGGGCGCCAGGCACCCCCCAGGCTCGTAAAAGTGACCCGGCTGAGGCTGCGTTAGGGAGGGGATGGGTGCGGGGGGCTGCGCTGAAACCCCCACGCTCCCGTGCACCCCTCCCTACGGGCCTCACCTCTAGCTCCATTCCCCTCCCCCCCCCAGCCGACTTCCCCCCGAGCCTCTGTCCCCGTGCCGCGGCGGGGGCGGGATCGCAGAACCCCTGCTCAGAGCCCGGACGCTCCAGGGATGCTGCGGGCCCCGGAGCTGCTTACCTGCGGCCGCGGGAGCGGGAGTGGAGGCAGCTTGCCGCGCGGACGGGGCGCGGCGCGGCTCCTCCTCGCCTCCACGTCCTCCTTCTCGCTTCTCCCGGACTCCGTCCAGGGCTCGGAGCTCTAAGACCAGGTCGGGCTGCAGCCGCCTTTCTCACTGCTGCCTCGGCTGCCGCTGCTGCAGACAGAGGACGCCCAGTGGCGGCTGGAAGCCTGTGTGAGTAGCGGCGCGGGAGAGAGTGGGATCTGCTGAGCGGCGCTGGAGACTCCGAGGCTCCGGCGCGCGGCCGTGCGCACGCGCGCCTGCGAGTGTGAGTGTGTGTGTGCGCGCGCGCGCGCGCCCACGGGGTGGGGGAGTCGCGAGGGGAGGGGGAGAGAGGCCGAGAGATGCTCGCAGGGACCGAGGCAAAATTCTTCGCCCCCGGAAATCCGTAAACCGGGGAAAGAAGGATCGAACGCGCGTCTCGTCCGGGGGAGCTGCCCCCGGGGCGTCAGCAGAGGAGGGGGAAAAGCAGCGCGGCGCGCGCGGGGCTCCAGATCCGAGCCGGGCTGAGCCAAGCGGAAAGCGCAGCCACGGATGCAGCAGAGGCGGCGCCCGCAGCCCACTGTCACGCCGTCCCCTCTAGGGAGCGGCCGAGCCGCTCCCTCCCGCCAACGCCGCGGCTGTCCGGACTTCTTGGCTGGGCGTGGGGACAGAGATCGGGACCTCACGGAGTCCACTGCAACCTTGGAGGCGCCTAGCCAGCCTGGGGGGGGCAGAGCAGGGAACCCGGGCGCACGTGGCCGACTACCGGCTGGAACCGGCGGGTGCAAGGGCTGCGGGCGTGGAGTGGGCGGTGAACCCCACCAGCGCGGCCCAGCCGCCTCTACCGGGTAGAGAATGTCGGGCGGGGGAGTGAGGGTGAGGTCGGTCGAGGGTGCGGTCAGCAGGCACCGTCGCGGGTTAGGGTGGGGCTTGACTCCCGGCGGACTGTTGCCTTTTTTCCTCCGAGGAAACCACTTTTCCTCCAAGTTATCCACTTCCCAGGTACAAGTGCCGGCCTCCTCTTTGTTCGGATTCAGCTAACTGTGCAGGCATCCAAGCAGTGCTTCTTTGAAGTCGGGCTTCTCTAAGAAAGCTCCAGTCTGGTGTCGCTCTTGGCCCTTTAAATTCTTTCTCTCTCATCCATCTAAGCTGCATTGTATACCTTAGAAATAAGATTTTCAGGCACTTTTACATCCCCTGTCTCCTAAGAGACTTATCGTCCTAGTGGTATTCTTTTCCATGCTTATTTTAAATTCTGAGTGCACTTTTTCACTCAAGAATTCATTAAAGGGTCATAAAGTCTAGTTGATACTTAAATACCCTTCCTGGCAAGAATCCTGGGGCAGGGGTTGTGTTTTGCGTACTTTTGCATGCCCTCCAGTACTGACCCCAGTACCTGGTACTTTGTGTGTTCTCTATAAACACTGAATGAATGACATTGTTTTCTAGCTTCACATATCCTGAAGGCAAAGACTTGGATGCTGGGAAAGCCATTACCATCCCACCAGGCTTGCTTGATTTTAACTTCTGCCATTTCCCTGTGTGTGACTATTTTCCCCTCTGGCAGCCAGAACCCCAGGGCAAAGAAAGCAGAGAGTACTGACCCCCTGTGTGAGCTCACCCAGGGGGCAAACAGGGAGCACTTTGCAGGGATCCCAGTGAGTTCCCCGGGGGTGAGAAGGCTAGACCCTGCCTCTTGTCAGTCTCCGGAATCCAGTCTCTCAACATGAAAGTCACCTTTCATTACCAGTTTATAATCTCTTCTAGAGCAGAAGGACAGGAAGAGTTTTAAGAGAAATGCACGCTTCTAATAGCTTGTCAGGTACAAGCTTTTCTCTTGTAAAGAGCATTACTTCGTGGCCACTTGCCAGTACACGCAGAGTAGCCCCAGACTACTAATTCTGCTGAGCACCAAGCCCTCATACTTCAACCTTGGTGTTTCACCAATCATCCTTTTAGAAGCAGAAGTCCTCAGTTTTACATTCCATGCTAAATTCCAGTTCCTTTGAACTCAGGCTCTTCTATGAGCTGCTTGTCTCTCTACTCGTGATATCGCAGCTTTGAAATATAATGGAAATAAAGTGAAAATTAAAATGGATTTATTTGTGTGCTGCCGTGTCTTCTTTAGTGGACGTCCCTTTAAATGACTTCTCTTCTGTCACTCAATTTACAATCTTCTGAGAAGCCATTTGTTGTGATATGGAATTCATGTGCTTTTTGGTTACATTGAAGGCTCAGATGTTTTAAATTTTTACTTGACGCTCTGGAATTTGCAGGAAGAGTAGAAAAACTCTGATACCCCAAATGGACTCTTGACAGCTGACCTTTAAAATGAGTATGAGTCAGAGTCTTCCAAAATAATTTTAAAAGCTTTGTTTTGCTTGCAAAGTTGCCTTTAGGGTTTCATTCAACAACTTCCCAAGTGCTTGCTTACTTGGTGAGATGGGAGAATGGAACAAAGCCATAATGTCTCTGATGAGCACCAAAGGGGGCAGACTTGTCTTTGTAAAAATAAATACATTTGCAAGAAGCCAACTTTTAAAAATAAGAATGTAGGTTTGCAGCTATCTTAACTTAAAAGACAAACAATAGAATGAAAGGATAATAACATAACAGATATAGTGTTTCTGCCCCACTTAAAGGTAAACGTTTGGGGGAACAGCTAGGATTAAAAGGCTGTAAACCACAGCTCTGCATGCTAGCTAAACACTAAATAATAATCAAATGCACTACTGAGAGATTCATTTTCATATGCTATTATCAGTTGAACTGAGAATTAATAGCATAATTATAAAGGTTTGATTTTTCTTCCTAAAAGGGGAATGCTCCTTAACATAACTGCTTTTTCCAATTTGCAGCAGAGCAATAAACTAGTCAAACATTAACTTCCATAAAAATGCAGGATTGGGAAAGGATAGAAACACTTTAAAGTGATCTGACCACAACTAAAGAATCTATTCTGCCTGTCTAAAGAAAAAAACAAAAGCTTTCTACCTCTGAAGCCTGGTAAATTTAAGCTGTGAGATGTACCATGAATTCCAAAATCAACTCCTCATGCTGGGAGCCGATTGCCCCAAATTCTTCCAAGTGAGAGGCAGGGACCGTTAGCTGAAATGCTGCTGTTGAGTTTAGTGGTTGTGAGCATGCATAAGGATACAGGTAATTTCCCCCATAATTAGGTCGCAGATCACTTAGTGCATTAGAGTTTTAAATGATTTGGGAAAAAAAAAAAAAAAGACACCTTGACCTGCACCTGGACCCAGATACCAACTCAGTAAAGAATGCAGCATGGGAACAAGGAGGAGTTTCAAGTTATCCTGTTTGTCTTCATGCTCTAATACATTGTTTTATTCCAGATATGACTTAGGGCAACTTAATTCTAACTGGAGCTCAGAGAGAAAAGGTTATAGTGTATTCCAAGCAAACACAAACCAGCTCCCATAGTTATCAATGCTGACATTCTGAATGCAGGCGAATATATTAAACATCAATGGTTCTCCATAATTTATGGAGTGATGGATTTCTCGCAAGCTGAAGAAAGCTCTGGATACTCTCCTCAGGAAAGTGAACATGTGAACCAACAAAAAATTTTGAATAAAATTTCAGGAAGTTAAGGAAACCTCCTCTGAAGTTCAGGTTAAGAACTCCTGTATAACATAGATCCTTTGCACACCGGCATTTCTGGCTAAAGGGAAATGAACTGGTAGTTACACTGATAACCTCACTTCTATTTTTTTTTTTTTTCTTCTTT
Organism: Sus scrofa; assembly: GCF_054392235.1. Lineage (NCBI taxonomy): Eukaryota > Metazoa > Chordata > Mammalia > Artiodactyla > Suidae > Sus > Sus scrofa. Next base: position 23,692,799 of record NC_139393.1, on the reverse strand, counting down.
AGGGCTGTACCTATGGCATATAGAAGTCCCCAGGCTAGGGGCTGAATGGGAGTTGTAGCCGCTGGCCTACACCACAGCCACAGCAATGCCAGATCCTTAACCCACTGAGCGAGGCCAAGGATCAAATCTGCATCCTCATGGATACTAGTCTAGTTGGGCTTGTAACCTGCTGAGCCACAATGGCAAGTCCACCTCACTTCTGTTTTTAATCTAGTAAGTTATTTGTCAACACCAACAAGATGCATGAGCAAATCCGTGAACCACCCAAGTATTTATTGAGTACCTACTTGATAATCAGTACTATTTCTCATGCCATGGTTGTTACCGATAAAGTATAAAATGCAATCTATCTCTGCCTTTAAGGAGCCTACAATCTAGCTATCATTATTCTTGGGAACAAAAAAATGAACATAAACATAATTTATCACTTGACCAGGTACAACAAACTTGAATTTGAATTACCAGTTGTGACTCAATGAGCCATTTGTTAAATAAACCATTCCACTGAAAATTGATTAGGGGCCAATATGCATATTTTCATATTCATATTCCCTGGTAGTAATCACTTAGATGATCACATAAGGTATAAAGCAGAAAGCTAGTCTATTGCTGTTTTCTGAATTTTAGATTGGGAATAAGAAGAAAATTACTGACAAGAAAAAAATCAACCACATCAGCAATGACAGCTGTGGTTCACCTGTCACTGGGGACCCCTGGACAGAGTGGATTCAACTTGAAGATGCTAGAGTTTATATTCCAATTAATTGGCCAATTAGTAGGGCCACCCATGTATTCTGAAACTTCTGTATCTACAAAGACCCTTCAGTTTATTCTTGGATAATGTTAGTATATTTTTACTCTCCTTAAAATTTCTTCGTTTTGCCCTCTATTCCTTTCACTTAATAACACAATGTATTGTGGGTTAATAGAACTTTTGAAAACATAAGTCCTTCATTCATTTCATGACAAAATTATAAAGAGTAGAAAAGCAATAATCCAAGGAAACAAGAAGTTTTCAGTTAAAGGCAGTGTTGTTTCCCACTTACAGGGTGGCATGAACATAAAGCCAGGCACATAATTAGGGCTGTGGAAAGCTCAGCCATCCATGTATTGACCGCTTACATAAGCTGCCTCCCTATGGGCCCCAGAGGCTTCTCATGAGGACACCAGGACTGCAGTCACATCTTTTTCTTTCTCTGGAGGTCATAGTGTCATATAAGGATAGCACTGGACACCAAGTGTAAGATCTGAGTTCAATCCCAGCCTGGCCAACAAGTTGCTGTGAAACACCAAGCAGCTCACTTTCCGAATTTCAGTTGATCCTCCTGGGTAACTACCTCACTGGTTAAGACAATTCTATGAAGCTACATGAGAAAGGGTTTCTCATGTGGTGAGGGCTAAGTCACTGCAAAATCTTGGATCTGAATCGAACATGCGTGGCAGAAACTGGAACATGTGCATGGACGGGCAGCTCCTGTAGAAATGCTGGAAGTCTTTGTTATGCTCTAACTTAAAGAACATTGAACTGATTTGATGATTTCTGGGAGTCCCTTCCAAGGATATTTTAAGAAAACCGCAGACAACCAGAAGTTGGCAGAAACAGACACATGGAGGAAATTGTGGGTTCCCTAATTCTAGAGGTGCTGTGATTCTATAAATTCTGCTGCTGTTGCAAAACCCAAGCTTTTGTGTTCATTTGTTCTTAATTAGTCTCTGTGTTTCCTGTCACACAGATCCGGCTTCTCCAGTGGTGCTTTGGGCTCATTTAACTATAGGAATATTTATTTTACAGATTAAGACCAACCATAAAATTTCTTTTTTAAATAAAAATAATTCACTGTTTATTCCTCCTTGATTGAGAAAGCACTGTGTGTACTCTTTGGAGAGACAATACGGAAATGTATAAAGAAGAAAAATATCACTGTAACATCACCTCTCAGGGACCAACCACCATTCCTACTTCGGTGTATACCCTTCTAGATAGCCTTCTAGATAGTTTCTTTGCATCAGTTTATTCTTTTCAAATGTCATTCAAGTCAATATTCAGCCATTTATTTATTTATTTGTTGTCTTTTTGCCTTTTCGAGGGCCACTTCCGAGGTATATGGAGCTTTCCAGGCTAGGGGTCTAATCGGAGCTGTAGCCGCTGGGCTATACCACAGCCACGGCAACTCGGAATCCGAGCCGTGTCTCCGACCTATACCACAGCTCAAGGCAATGCCAGATCCTTAACCCACTGAGCAAGGCCAAGGGATCAAACCCGCAACCTCATGGTTCCCAGTCGGATTAGTTAACCACCGAGCCACAATGGGAGCTCCCCAGCCATTTAAATGCATCCTAGCATTTTAGCAAAAACAGCTAAACTCTTCCTAAAAAGCTTCCAAAAAATTTCTTTCCTTTCATTCTTTCTTTTCAAGATGGGTTCTTCGCTCAGCAAGTTGTTTAAACAGGATTTTACCTAGTCGTCCTTGAAACTTTCCCATTCTATTTCCCCACTTTCACGAGTTCTAAGAATGAGTACGTTTAATGAACCTTTAGAAACTTTTTTTAAAAATTATTTTTATTTACCCTTTAGAAACTTAATCTCACCTTGAGCTGGGTGTTCTGGAGTCACAAGCCCTGCTCCTTGGCCTCTAGCCATTAACCTCCACCCCAAAGAGGAGGTCCAGCTCTGACTTGGATCTGCTCCTGCATTCCCTGATAGAGCAGAAAAGATTCTTGATTTCAATAAGTAACCAGAAGGTTCACTGGAATAACCATCTACTGGCTGAGCAGAAGACTGGCTGGAAGGTGAATTATTTGAGTTCATGTTTCGTGTCCATTGCTATAGGCAAAATTTGGGAAGTATGTTTTAAGAGTCTCTAAACAGTCCTTCAAGACATAAATACTGGCTGTAATTCCAGTAGCATCCTCTACTTTTGCAATTACGCATGCTCAGTACTTTACCCAAGAAGCTATCATTATTAATGAAACACAGAACAATGCTTATAATTTTGTCAATGGTTTAGTTGTACAGAGCACAAGTTCCCAAAGTAAAACATCCCAACCTAGCCTATCTCCCTCTGCAAATCCAAGAGACCAGGACCTCTGGCATCACTCTTAAAATGAAAGCTAAAGAAAGAAAAAAAGAAAACAAGGTGAAATTATCTATAGGACTTCTCTGAAGAATACATGCCCTATGTTGTGAATTATGAAAGTTTCCAGTAAATAAGTTACCACCCTGTATGTGCAACTCGTATAAGAAAATAATGAGATAATAAAAGGCAACCTAGGAGACAAGCTATAATCTTGGAAATTGTACACACGGCATAGCAATATGCATTAAAAAGTTTCAGAGAATTGATAGCATGTCTCTAGCATTAATCAAAGGAGAGAGCCATCATATTTAGCATATCAGAGAATTTCAGCAGCTAGAAAGGTGGGGTACATTTGTTGCACAGAATAATTTATCTCAGTTTTTTTCCTGTGCTAGATGCTGCAAGTTTATGTCTATAGGTCCACCTCAGGCTGAGAAGTGGCCTTGGGCAGGAAGAGGCACAAAAGGTTTTATTGAGAGTTGCCCAAGTTTATAGCATTGAATCAGAAAGGTGAGGTGAAGGAAGAAACAGAAAAGCTGAAACTGGGAGACAGAACAAGGCCAGTGCTCCAAAACCAAGTCCATAAGAGTTGAGGAGGCACGGACTCTCCCTCAGGTGTGGTACTTGGCTTGGTTGAACATCTCAGAGATGGATGTGCTTTCATTTATTTTGACCCCATTCTCAAAAGTCAGCCTTCACTTGAATTAATATAAACGAGACCATCTTTGACCAGAAAAATTAAAATAAATACCCAGGAGCTCCCACTGTGGTGCCAGGGATTGGCAGCATCTTGGGAGCACTGAGATATGGGTTCTATGCCTATCCCCACACAGCGGGTTCAGGATCTGGTGTTGCCAAGGCTATGTATGGCTTAGTTCCTGGCTGTAGCTCAGATCTGACCCCTGGCCCGGGAGCTCCATATGCTGCGAGGTGGCCAAAAATAAATAAATAAACACCCCAATATTTTTACACTGAATTACGTTGTGGCAGTTCTCCTAAAATGCGGTATGGTGTATATCCTTTCATCTAATCTTCACAAATTAGAATCATTAGAATAAATATAACATTTAGTAGTAAGGTAGCATAGAAAAGTAAAAAGATGATGGAGTTTAAGATCAGGTTGAGCTAAACTTAAATCACGGGTCTGTCACTGAGTGAATGTGTGTACATTTTTTTTTTTTTTTTTGTAGATCAATAAAATTAAAGTTTTAAAAACAGAATTATAGTTGATTTACAATGTTGTGTTAGTTTCAGGTATACAGCAAAGTGACTCAGCGATAGATAAAAAAGAGCTAGCTAGCTTGCGTCTACTTCTCTGGAGAACCCTGACCATACAGCCTCCTCTACCACTGAATGGGCCTTCGAGTTCACATGTCTGCTTTCTCTATCTTTCTTCAAGATGTCAGCTATCTTTTCTTATTTCTTCATTGTGACTGACTGTACATTTGTCTCTGCTAAAAACAGAACTCCAGTCATAGTCTTGGAATATCTTTAAAAAAGAAAAGAAAAGGCCCAGCAGATGAGGCCCACCTCTGCCCTCCCTGCTTCTGCTCCTCGAATCATACCACCTATGCACCCTTGAGAACCAGTTCCTATTTATTTTTTATTGGATGATTTTTATTTTTCCATTATAGTTGATTTAGAGACCCAGTTTCTTGCGATTTCAGCTGCCATGAATCATTTGCTCAGGGCCAGGCCACCCCTCATTTTTTTTTTGAAACTGGAAAACTGTGGTCCAAGCCCCAGACCCTGAAGATCTCATTAAGGGTTACCTCCCGAGTGACCCCAGCCTGAAACATTCAGTGATTTTCATATCATAACAAAATCACAAGTGTTTGGAAATAAATGAGCTCAAGGTCTTTTCCATATTTAGGAGAGCCTAAGAGTCAGGTTTTCAAATGCAAAGATCCAGGCTCTATATTTACATTTCTTAATCTGTGGTGTATATGGGATTTAATCAAAGTATAAAGAAGAGTTTCCATACAAAGAGAGTGATTGCACCCAAACTGAGTTAAGAAAGTTGGAGGGATTGTCTTCGCTGAAGCTCTTTATAAATAGGTCTGAATGCAAGTATTTTTACAGTGTGTTCCTAAAGGCAGACGTTGATAATCAGTCAAGTACTCTTCTAGTGAGATGATTCTCTGATACTATAGAGTAGAAAACTCAGAGGAGGATGATACATTTGGATAGTTTTATTCCACGACAATCGCAGAAGAAAAAGAAATGGAAATTGGCCTGTAGCAGATGTTTTAGGGAGACAATCTGCATTTCAGATTTCTGCAGTGGAGACAATAGTCTGGGAGAGAAGAAAGATTTTGTTCTTATTGCGGTAAAAGATCTTTTGTTAATGATCTTGTCATTATTGTGGGGGAAGAGACTGAAGTGGCGGGAGGGGAGAGAGAGAGGGATCTAAATTACCCGCTTTGGACTGAATTTTTTTTTTCGTGTGTGTGTGTGTGTGTGTGTGTGTGTGTGTGTGTCTTTTTGTCTTTTTAGGGCCGCACCCACAGCACGTGGAGGTTCCCAGGCTAGGGGTCTAATTGGAGCTGTAGCTGCCAGCCTACACCACGGCCACAGCAACACCAGATCCAAGCTACATCTGTAACCTACACCACGGCACTGCCAGATCCTTCCCACTGAGTGAGGCCAGGGATAGAACCTGCAAACTCATGGTTCCTAGTCGGATTCACTTCCGCTGCACCACAACATGGGAACTCCTGGACTGAATTTTGTGTGTCCCTGCTGCCCAAATTCCCATGTGGGAAGACCAATCCCCAGTGTGATGTACTGGGAGGTAGGGAGGTAATTAGGTCATGGGGGTGGAGCCCTCGTGAGTGGGATTAGTGCCCTTACAAGACGAGACATGAGAGCTTGCTCTCTGCTACGTGAGATGAGATGGGAAGATGGCCATCAGCAAGCCAGGAAGAGAGTTTTCACCAGAGCCTCGATCTGTTGACCCCTTGATCTTGGACTTCCCAGCCTTCAGAACTGTGAGAAATAAATGTTTGCTGTTTAAACCACCCAGTCTGTGGTAGTCTGTTTTATCAGAATAATAAGACACTACCTCAAGAATTATTGTAGAAGTTGTGTTTTACCTGAACTTTGGCCAAGGGGCCATGTAGCAATCTATTCTTGGACTATAAAACTATTAGAAGTTCCAGGAAATCATTAAAATTTGCCAACAGCCATGCATAATTACTTGATGGTGTATGTGTTTTATACATATAGCCTTCTCATTAATTGGATAGTTAGCTAGAATCTTATTTTTTTAAATTATCATTTTGTTTGGCTTCTATTTCTCTAAAGCCATTTTCATCCTCTTTTTAGCTTTCATGTTACACCTGTAATGAAAATAAAGTAAATGCTTTAAACTTTTTAGTGAATCTCACATCTGGCTTATTCTTCTTCTTTTTTTTGAGTATTCTAACAATGTTTTGAAAGAAATATATACTATACCTACACAGAACCACAATCCACAATTAAATTTTCACAGGTACATTCCTTAAGAAGGCAGTGTTTTCCCCGAACAACCATTTCATGAAATTCTACTAATAACTGTATTACTCTGGAAACCAATGGAATTGACTTGTAAATTCTACAAACAGAATGAGCGATGTGAGGCACAATGTTTCCAAATTCAATCCAGGCCTTGAGTTTCCTTTTACATTTATTTTCCAGGTTCCTTTCTTTTCCAGCCCAGTATGAGAGTGTGTTATTTTAGACCGCTGACTTCTTTTTGTGATTTGAAGATGGAAAACACATCTTAGAGTTAGAAAACTTGGGATCAAGCCACGGGTCTCCCACTTACTGTCTTATTTTCAGTGAATTATTTTACCAACTCCTGCCCAGCGTTTTCATCTGTAAAGTAGCAATCGTGGTGATGCCCACATCACAAAATTATTATGAAGATTAATTAGATTGTTCACCTAAGACGTTTGTAAAATTGAAGGCATCATAGAGACACTAAAATATCGGGGACTATTATTGCAATCATCACTACTTAAAAATATTAATATTTCCAAGCTGATTATAAGATCGTAGTCAACCATGAGTTGAAATAGTTGGCATAGGGTCTAGAGCAAAATAAAAAAATCCGTTTGCTGTCCATCTCATGCCAACATCAGCGTTACCCTCATTGAGGACTCAGTATAGTGCAAAGCACACAGCAAGGTTTTCAACACATCATGTTGGACTCAACTGCCAGGTGGTATTTATTCCCTTCTTTTTACTCAGCTTCATTTCTTTGCAATCCCCCTGTACCTTTCTTCTTTTACATTCGATAGGCTATTTTTTTTACAAGAAGCGAATATCCTAAGGACTATGAAAAATGCCCAGAGCACTTTCCCTCTCAGAAATTCATAGGGCTTTTATAAACACATTAATGATCATCACACAATATTGTCTGCCTTGAATGTTTTCTCATCATTTTATCATGAATATCTGCCTAGTTTAAAATCACAGGGCAGGAACCCTGTCTAATTCTGTTTGTAAATCAGGGAGGGAGCATTGTTGTTCAATAAAGGCCAAGAAGCAAAGGCATGCATGCGAGGTGAATAGGTGGAAATTATTATTTCTGTCTGTTGCAAGGTGAAAATAAAATGGATACTTTGCAATTTTCAAAGCATTCTCATATCGATTATCTAGTTTGTCCATCATGCCAACACTGCGAGGAAGCTGGGTAGGGCGGTTTGACTGTTAGCCTCCTTGTATGAAAGCAGAGAGTGAGACTAGAAGGTTAAACACTCTCTCCAAGGCCCCTGGGCGAGTCAGCAAGCAGCACAGCCGGAGAGGAATCCAAGCCTGCAGAATCACTGCTCATGCTCGTCTCAGCTGATGCTGCAGGAACTTCATACCAATAACCAATACAGGGCTGTGAACATGTCAGGAAGCATATCTATTTTCTTTCCTTTGAACCTCAGTACTTAACTCTGACCAGGGCCCCAGCAAGTACTTACTAAATAGTTGTTTAATTAATATTATGGATATCCTATCAGTAGGTCTCAAGAACTAATTATTGAATCCATGGCAAGGCCTGATATCCCTGCCATCAAAGCTGCTGATCAACACAGAAAACCTGTTCTGTGTTGCTAATTGTTTCATTTAGTGAAACCTGTGACGCCCATGTTCAGTCCTACTTTCTAGTCATATCATTTTCCTGACAAGCTGGTACCCCTGTTCAGTATCTCAGGCACATGGCCATTTCTCCAATAGACTCAACTGTATAACCTGAGGAAGACAATGACTGGAAGAGCCCTCAAAAATTTAAGCTTTTCATTTCATTGCAAAAGTGTGTGATGTGTTTGCTGCCAGAATCTTCTGGGATGTCGGGAATCAGACACTGATGCGAGGACACACATGACTTGCGATTGAGCGTGTTTGTGCTAATGGCACATGAGAGCACGGAGACACCTGTGTGCTCTGCTGAGCTTGGATAAGTGTTGGGCACACAAGCTGGACGGTGCAATAAGGGAGCTGGGAAATTAGAGAGTAAGGAAGGGGAACGTGTGAGAATGGGTATGCATTTCTCAGCTTCTATTTTTCTTAGATGTGGCCGGGAACAGTCAGTAAACTTCTCACCTAGACTAGACTGGGCTGAAGGAGTTGCTTGCTCACATGTTAGAGTGATCCTCAACCCTGATGGTGTCAGGATCAAATGACAACGTACATGTTTGAATGTGTCCTAACAACATCCTCCATATCCTTTCTATGTATGTTTTCATTCTGCAGATGTTATTTTAGTCTTTTAGTAGCATCTTGACTAATTATCTTTTCAAAATGGCTCATCAAGGAAGTATCAAAGTATTTCATCAAGGAAATAAGACAGTAAGGGTTGAACTTACTGTCTTATTTCTCCAAATAATCAATTTTTGATGATGAACGAAAGAACTACCAACCCTTTCTCACCCACACAGCCTCTGTTAGATACCCATATTGGTGAATTCAGCTAACTGCATGTCTTCAGTTCAGTTTTTCCATTTCCAGAAAAACTGACAAACAAAACGCCCATCAAACTGCTTTTCCTAGAAGAAAATCTTGTTTAAAATGAAGACCTTATGATAAAATGTTCTAATAATATCTTGAGAACTTGTAGAATATATAACCCTGGATGTTGAAATGTATCCAATATCAACATGTGGTAGTTCAATTGTATTATCCCTTCCATAAAGCCATCTGAGATTTTAAGTACTTTTCCAACTTTTCATATCAAATGAGACATCTGAGAGACAGGCAGAGAAAAGGACAGAGGAAAGTGGATCCCAACTCCCTACACCATGACCCTTAATTATTCTTTGTTTATTTTGCTTCACCTTTAATTTCCATATACTGACTAGACACATATTAACTAATATCTCTGAACAGCCAGCACAAAATAATATACACACATATATGCATTGACACTGACTAAATTAATCTACCTAAACATATAAATATCAGTCCTACTTTTTTTTTTTTTTTTTTTTTTTTTGTCTTTTTAGGGCCGTACCCTGGGGTATACGGAGCTTCCCAGGTTAGGGGTCCAATTGGAGCTACAGCTGATGGCCTACACCACAGCCACAGCAACACCAGATCTGAGCCACCACAGCTCACGGCAACACTGATCCTTAACCTACTGAGTGAGGCCAGGGATCGAACCTGCAACCTCATGGTTCCTAGTTGGGTTTGTTAACCACTGCGCCACAACGGGAACTCCAACATCACTCCTATTTAAAGTAAAACACAGACAAATACTTGTTAAGCATTAAGCAGGGAAGTTAACAGGAATCAACAAATGAATGGCTTAGAAACAATGAAATGCCTTCCCTTCGGTGTTAATTCTGCAGTATATTTCACTGTACCTTATAACATTTCCAACAGTGTTATTTTTGTTAAACTTTAAATGTACTAATAGAAGCTTTTTAAAGTGATTCTATTTGTATTTCTCTTAAAATTATGCTTAAAAATAATCAACTAACTTTTTATAGTCACAAACCCCTATTTTCATATATAAAGTCATTTAGGGGCCCACCTATATTCTGCGTTAATTTTTAAGCAAGTATTGAGCTACTTCCATATGACAGACACTGTGATCAAATACACCAGTCACTTCCTATAGGGCATGTATTATTATCTCCATTTTTTATAAATGACAAAGCTCTGCTTCAGAAAGGTTAAATAAGTTCCCAAGGTAAGAAAACTAATAAATGTTAGTATCCATCTAAGAATCCAGATCCGTCTTTCTCTAAGGCCTATGCTCTTTTCAGTATATCATGTGGCCTCTCCAATTTTAGAACCAAGTTTTACATGCATATATATGTATATGTGTGTGTATAAAGGTGTAAATATACACACAAATACATGTATGTACACACACCTGTGTGTGTATGTGTGTGTAGTTGCTCACATACATACATACACAAAAGCAGAGAAGGATTATTTCCTTTGCAAAAATAGTCTTGGTATCCAAAAAAAAAAAAAAAAACCATCTGCATTGGAAAGACATGAGTAACAGGAGCAAAATTCTGACGTTTTAGTATATACCTGTCTTGGCTTTAACCTTTACAAAATCTTAATTAGCACTGGACCAAGCTTGAGAAATCAACCTTGCTCTTACTAAAGTAAATATGATTTGTGAAGGAGATGGTGTTCCATTATCTGCGCTTCTAAACAGTTGGGTCACCAGGTATAAAACTAACAGTAGATTTAATAAGCTACTTATTTCTATAAAAAGAGAAACCCTATTATTCTCCAAGAATAGACCGCATTTGGGGATACTCTAACACATGGCAGAAATAACAGCTGAAATTCTGAATACATTAGAACCCCAGCATGTTGCAGACCAATTAAAATTGACAAGCATGTGGAGCAAATACACACAGACAAATATAGAAAAATCCAAGTTGTTGTTAAAGGGATCCTCTCCCCCTCCTTGTCTCTTTACGAGTTTGTGTTTTTCTTCCTTCTGAATATTCCAGTTCATTTTGTTAATCTTCTTCTGCTTGGCTTCTGAATTTTAATCAAATTGAATGCCGACAGACATCAAATTTTAATTCATAGTAGAATACCTTGGCACTTTGGTGTATTTAGTGCTCTGATGTTGGGAAACTATCACTAACTAGAAATGCTGGCTCTTGTAGACAATATATAATTTTCATAATCTTAAACTGAGATGGGAAAAATAGATACTGTACTAAATGTTTCAGCCATGTGTTCACCTCTCTGTATTAAATTAGTATTGGCAGCTGAGTAGGAGATTACAGGGTACAACTGCTTTAACCTTCAACAGTAAATGATGCTTGCTGAATTGCCTCCGTGAGCCTCTAAAGCCCAAGAAGCTTAAAAATATAGGTTGGATGCTAATGATGAGAAAACACAGTAAAGGAGCATCCTGTAAGTTGGGGGAGGGTTAAACTCAACACATTGCTAATGAAGGTTATGGGATTTATTTTTCTCAAGCTTTTTTTTTTTTTTAAGAAAGTTTTGTGTCAGGCAGGCTCCATTCTAGAAGATAAAGTTTGATGTAACAACCTAAAGAACAGATTCCACTAGTTGAGTACCAGTTACGGATCATGCATTGCACTGAAAGTTTACATTATCCAGTTTTATTTTCATAATATCCCTATGGAGTAGACACTGTTTTCACAAGTGTACACATGGCAACGATGATGCTCAGAAAAGTTCAATACTGGACCCAGGGTCCTATGAATAAAGTTGGGACTGGGACCCCAAAGCCCACACCAGTGCCCCTTCTGATCTCAGCAACCAGCCCACATGCATCACACATCAGCTCTTTCTTGTGTCAAAGGACACAGTGAAGGGTTTGTTCATAAATGTATTCTACTGTTTGGAAAAAATTATGTTAGCGAACAGCCAGGTATAATCCAAATACAAACATAATTTCATTTATGCACAAGTGCAGTTCTGGCTTGAAATTGATTTTTAACCTACATTTTTTTAAAGAAGGAGCATCTGTGGAGTGTATGGGGGCGGGTGGGGGAGGAGAAATACAGCTGCCTCAGCAGCACTGAGGGAAAAGGAGCAAGTTAAATGCATTCTACACTCAAAACAAGATTAATAATCCTTAAGTACTTTTCTATTTAATAAATTGTGACAAGAGTTACTCAGTGTAGGTCCAGAAAAGGACAAAATGATTGGGCTTCTCGTAAGAAGTGCTTTTTTAAAATGGAGGTTGGATTTATATTATTGTAAAAACAAATAGATTTGGGGGTGAGGGGAATCAGTGGCATTAACTTGTAAAAAGTAGCAAACAGTGCCATCTACTGGGCTTTAATTTTCTCTTTGTTAGAGGTTTTGCAGAGGCTCCTAACAGTTGTGTATATTCAATGCATATACACAACATAAGACATTAAATAAGAAAAAAAACCTTTCTTACCTGTCATGAAGATTTCAAGATATTTTTAAATGGCTTTTTGTTCTTTATATATACCCCCAAGTCACTTTACTATTGGTATTAAAAGAAATATTCAATAAAAACAATAACATTGCCTACCCAGAAATCTATCTTGACACTAAAAAAAATTCTTTCTAGAAAGAAACTCAAATTACCCTAAATGAAAGCATGACCAAGTAAAACTCAAGAGAAACCCCCACGAGTTTGTGACATAACCCATCTCCTCTGCTCAGCCGACAACCCTCCAACATCAGTCTGATCCATCGAGAGGCTAACATATTTTCTTCTTTACAAAGAGGAGGAGGAAAAGAGAAATGCCTGCCAGCAAGGGGGCCAGGTCCTGTGTGGCAGGAACAGGGCTCATTCTGCACTGCCCACATGGAAAAAGGAAGTCCTCCTCCAGGACTCAGCCTGCCGGGTCTCCTGGCTTCTCTACCGGTCAGCAGACACCCAGCCTGTGGCAAGGTGGTTCACGACCCATGCCCTGGCAACCCCCAGCATGGTGTTTCTCGGACTGTGGTCCTTGAACCACCTGCATCAGAATCATCTGGGGAGCCTGTGAAAGACGCAGGTTTCTGGCCTGGACCTAAGATGTACTGAATCATAAACCTAGGGTCTGGCACCCAGATACCTTCCCTTAACAGGCTATACTTATGCACGTTGGATTTTGATAGCCACTGTCTAGAACCTTGGGATTCTTTACTCTGTAGACTCCAGGGTGCCTAAGATGACCCTGCAGGTGGGTAGGCCTCCAAAAGCCCATCCCAGGCCTTTCCTACAAGGTCTGTTCTGCAACACCGTGTGCCTGCACTTCAGTGCTGTCTGTGGCCTTTAAAAGTTGTACGTTTCTCAGCCATAAAAAAATCATGAGATAATGCCATTTGTAGCAACCTGGATGGACCTAGAGATTATCATATGAAGTGAAGTAAGTCAAAGGCAAAAATCATATATCCTTTACATGTGGCATCTAAAAAGAAATGATGCATATGAACTTATTTACAAAACAGAAATAGACTCACAGAAGACAAATTTACGTCTACCAAAGAGGAATAAATTGGGAATTGGGATTAACGGATACCTATTACCATATATAAAAAATAAACAACAAAAGCCTACTGTATAGCACAGGCAATATATTCAAATAGTATGTTCTAATAATCTATAATGGAAAAGACTGAAAAATAATAGACAGATAGGTGGAGGTATAAAACTGAATCAATTTGCTGTATACTTGAAACATTGTAAATCAACCAGACTTCAATTTAAAACATTGCTGAAGGCATACCAAAAAATAACAAAGGATAAAGCTTTCCAAAACACTGGTATACTTTAAATAAATACATAGGCGTTGGACATCGCTGGGTTCCATCTCAGTGATGCTGAGTGTGGGTAGTTCTGTGGGCCATGCCAATGCACAGCCAGTCTTGGTAAGTGGCAGCTCTGGGGAGACTCCAGGGCCATCCTAACAAAGACAGTCTTCAGGAAAACCATGGAGCCAACAGATAGCATCTGTTGGCTGTCTCCCGCTGCCTTTTGAGTGCCCCTCCTTCCTCTTGGCATCCCGCCTCTCCCTGTGCCCCCTCCCCCGAGTTACTCCCCATACTGGATCCCTCTCATTTATCCCATTCCTGATCAGTCTCATTCATAGCAGCTAACCTCTGCCAGAACATTAGCTTTTAATGAATTTAAGTGCCCACCAGGTGGCCTACAAAGTCTGGAAACATAAAATGTCACTTTGTCATATATCATAATATCAATAAATCATTTATTCTTTTTCCAACTACCTTCTCAGATTTGGTGCTCCTTGAGATAAAATGCCGATTGCTTTGGCCTGGTAAAGGCTGCTAGGAGTGATGGTGATAGGTGTGTGTGGTGCACACAGCCTGTGAATGGCATGTGGAGAGCCTTTTGTGGAAGCTGGCTCGCATGTGGTGTCCCCGCTTCAAGAGATGCTGGAACAGCTGAGGCCTCCCGAGTGTCAGCAAACCAGACCTGTCTCTGACTATCCCAAAGGACAACAGTGACACCAGAGAAAGGCATCTGCAGCCCCAGGACCAAGATCACCCTCCTGTCACTCATCTACAGCCACGTCAGCCATCAAGCCCAGCTTAGGTCTAAGCCCCCTCTGAAAGCTTCTCCCAGGGCAGCCCTGACCACAGTGAGCTCTCCTTTGTCTAAAATCACAGCACTTAACATCTGACCCACTCCATGGCAACTAGTCACTGACTGTGTTTAAATAGTTCTTACATTGTATTGAAGAAGAAGGGCATGAAAATGACTTGAAAGTGAACATGTGCAATAATAAGGAACATGAGAAGCTTCCCAATTCATCAGAAGTATGTTCATAGGAGGCAGGGGCCACGTCCTGTATTTATTTATATCTCCCACAGGATAATAAACAGTGGCTCATTGAATGTACCTTTTTCCTCTCCTACCTCTCCTCAGGGCTAACATCTGAATAGCAATGCTTGGAAAGCTCAAAAGCTCCTTTTTTTTTTTTTTTTTTTTTTTTTTGTCTTTTTTGGACCACACCTGCAGCATAGAAAGTTTCCCAGGCTAGGGTCTAATCGGACTGGCCTACACCACAGCCACAGCAATGCCAGATCCAAGCCTTGTCCGTGATCTGAGCCCCAGCTCACTGCAAGGCCAGATCTTTAACCCACTGAGTGAGGCCAAGGATGGAA
This sequence comes from Sus scrofa, assembly GCF_054392235.1. NCBI lineage: Eukaryota > Metazoa > Chordata > Mammalia > Artiodactyla > Suidae > Sus > Sus scrofa. Next base: position 23,677,650 of record NC_139393.1, on the reverse strand, counting down.
CCTGCGTCCTCATAGATGCTAGTTGGATTCGTTTCCACTGAGCCACAACAGGAACTCCCTCCAAAGCTCCTTTAATACAGGATTTGTTGATTCCTCTGCAGATTGGTGATTACAGTCAACAGAATAGGATATGTCTGAGATGACGACCCTCTGGACATCACAGTGGTGGAACTTTGCCTCAGCCTCTTGCCAGATCAAGTCCTTCTCCACCTGTTTTTTTTTTTTTTTTTTTTGTCTTTTGTTGTTGTTGCTGCTATTTCTTGGGCCGCTCCCGCGGCATATGGAGGTTCCCAGGCTAGGGGTCGAATCGGAGCTGTAGCCACCGGCCTACACCAGAGCCACAGCAACGCGGGATCCGAGCCGCATCTGCAACCTACACCACAGCTCACGGCAACGCCGGATCGTTAACCCACTGAGCAAGGGCAAGGACCAAACCCGCAACCTCATGGTTCCTAGTCGGATTCGTTAACCACTGCGCCACGACGGGAACTCCTCCACCTGTTAATCTTAGAAGCCTCCTGCTTCATTCCCTCAAGTTCTAATTGGCTCTCCAGCTTTTCCTTTTACACAGAATTGCTCCTGGGGCAACTGCATTGCTCTTTAAGCAGTTTTTGTCCTATTCCCCAGACTCTTCCATAGCCAAGAGATAGCTCCCCTTCTCACTTGTTGGGTGACTTTTTCCAGTGGGTCTCAACTTCAGCTACATATCAGAAACATTTGAATAACTTTGTAAAATGCTGACGCCCAAGCCTCTTAAGCAAGTCTGATTTAATTGGTTTGGAAGGGAGCCAAGGATTCAGCAGTTTTGAAAATCTCTCAGGTGATGTTAATATACAGTCAGCCTCGAGAACACTCGGCTCTGCTTGTGCTTGGCTAAGTAGTTCCTATTTTTCCTCTCACCTCAAAATTTAACTCAAAATTCCTGACTTAAGACTTAACTATCAAAAATTAACAAATGCAAATATTGAGATCTACAAAAGGTAGGCAGGCAGTCATATAGATTGTATACATCCAAATATCATGATATGAAACCCAAATTCTCAGATATTGTAAAGGTTTTAAGGCTGGAGATTCCCCAAATGCATTTCAGAACCACGTGGAGGCATGGAGGAGGTCTGATACAATAAGGCCTTGGGAACCTTCACCAATATTCTCTCTTCCCAAGCATTTCTCTCAATGTTGAATGCTGGCGAAACTGAGTTGACTTTCAGGAGAGGGCTGCCTGGAATGGAGTTTATAAACATGGTTCCCACCCAGACGTGCTGCCCAGTAGATTATGTTGTCAGCTCTCATATCTAACCTGGTTTACCGCCTACTCAATGCATCGTTTCCAGGATTTAGGTGTTAATTACCTTTGAGTACAATAGCATGGGATACTTCTCAGCCCATCACTATGTTTTGCATGGCACATTAGTGCCTAGGGGATATGTGAATGGCTAATAAATATATGTGTGCAATAGGTTTCACTAGAATAAAGTGATTCGCATTAGGACAAAATGCCCTCCTCCATCCATTTGAAATTGTTTTATTTAATTGTATTCCACACTATTGGATCCCTACTATTTCCGTCAGGAATCAATGGAGATGATGATGGCATAAAATGTGCATGTCTAGCATCTATTTTATCAGGAAAAATGAGCTAATCTGAAATACATGATTAGTTTGTAAAATGTGTTTTTGAACACGTTTAATGACTGGGAATTTATATCTGCCAATTTTGCTGAATAGACATTTATGGATGTATAGGGAACTTTGAGGACAACTGTAAATGAACACATAACCAATTGAGGGATGAGCTTTAGAAGAGCAATATGAACTACTGACCCGAAATTGTTATGAAACCATGCCATCCTTCCCAAAACAGAAGCTCACAGAATAGTGAGCTGAAAACAGTCATTTCAGTTTCTGTCCCACCTTCCTTTCACTTTGTTTCTTTTTTGAGAATTTTAGCAGATTTCTAGGCTTAGGGTTTGTTATTTTTCTTGGGATTCGTAGATGTGTAATTGAAAAAATGAAAAAGATTTGACAAGTCCGAAAGGTAGAGTGAGAGGCAGAGTAAATAAATGTGTGATTCCTGAGAGACCCCCAACCATGTTGCTTTTTTTTTTTTTAATAACCACAGACCCATTATGCAGGTTTATTTTCTCTGTTCTTTTTTTCCTCACTAAGCATGTCAAAGCTGACCCAGCAGCATTTAATAACTCTTTTGAGATAAAAGTGGAACCCAGTGACACAGTGGCATCACATACTTTTAAGTATGAGGTGCTGTCCTTTTAGAACGGTTATTAATATTGAGTAAATGCTAACTATCATGGAAATTAACAGAGGAGATCAATAGAAGAGCAAATTATCCAAACATGATGGCCCCCTGCTGCCACAACAAGGACAAGCTAACATCTAGAAAGCAGAAGATGAACAGAAGCCAACTTTGTGACAATTAGCAATTAACAGTGACTTCTGGATTCTGAGCTACTACTGATCCTCACCCGTTGACAAAAGAAGAAAGAGGGAGGATGAAGGGAGGGGGGAGGGGAAGGAGTCTCTTTCTTCACATTGTTCTATTATAGAAGACTGCTTTTAAATCTTAAATGATACGGCATAATGACTCTAGTTAATAATACTGTATACTCCTGAGAAACAAAAACCAAGCAGGAGGCATAACTCTCCCAGACTTCAAGAAATACTACAAAGCCACAGTCATCAAAACAGTGTGGTACTGGTATCAAAACAGACAGACAGACCAATGGAACAGAATAGAGAATCCGGAAATAAACCCTGACACCTATGGTCAACTAATCTTTGACAAGGGAGGCAAGAACATAAAATGGGAAAAGGAAAGTCTATTCAGCAAGCATTGCTGGGAAACCTGGACAGCTGCATGCAAAGCAATGAAACTAGAACACACCCTCACACCATGCACAAAAATAAACTCCAAATGGCTGAAAGACTTAAATATACGACAGGACACCATCAAACTCCTAGAAGAAAACATAGGCAAAACACTCTCTGACATCAACATCATGAATATTTTCTCAGGTCAGTCTCCCAAAGCAATAGAAATTAGAGCAAAAATAAACCCATGGGACCTCATCAAACTGAAAAGCTTTTGCACAGCAAAGGAAACCAAAAAGAAAACAAAAAGACAACTTACCGAATGGGAGAAAATAGTTTCAAATGATGCAACTGACAAGGGCTTAATCTCTAGAATATATAAACAACTTATACAACCCAACAGCAAAAAAACCAATCAATCAATGGAAAAATGGGCAAAAGACCTGAATAGACATTTCTCCAAAGAAGATATACAGATGGCCAACAAACACATGAAAAAATGCTCAACATTGCTGATTATAAGAGAAATGCAAATCAAAACTACCATGAGATACCACCTCACACCAGTCAGAATGGCCATCATTAATAAATCCACAAATAACAAGTGCTGGAGGGGCTGTGGAGAAAAGGGAACCCTCCAGCACTGCTGGTGGGAATGGAAACTGGTACAGCCACTATGGAGAACAGTTTGGAGATACCTTAGAAATCTATACATAGAACTTCCATATGACCCCGCAATCCCACTCTTGGGCATCTATCCAGACAAAACTCTACTTAAAAGAGACACATGCACCCGCATGTTCATTGCAGCACTGTTCACGATAGCTAAGACATGAAAACAACCCAAATGTCCATCGACAGATGATTGGATTCGGAAGAGGTGGTATATATACACAATGGAATACTACTCAGCCATAAAAAAGGGTGACATAATGCCATTTGCAGCAACATGGATGGAACTAGAGAATCTCATCCTGAGTGAAATGAGCCAGAAAGACAAAGGCAAATACCATATGATATCACTTATAACTGGAATCTAATATCCAGCACAAATGAACATCTCCTCAGAAAAGAAAATCATGGACTTGGAGAAGAGACTTGTGGTTGCCTGATGGGAGGGGGAGGGAGTGGGAGGGATCGGGAGCTTGGGCTTATCAGACACAACCTAGAATAGATTTACAAGGAGATCCTGCTGAATAGCATTGAGAACTATGTCTAGATACTCATGTTGCAACAGAAGAAAGGGTGGGGGAAAAAACTGTAATTGCAATGTATACATGTAAGGATAACCTGACCCCCTTGCTGTACAGTGGGAAAATAAAAAAATAATAATAATAATACTGTATACTTGAAATTTACCACGAAAAAGATTAAATATGGAAGGCAATGAAAAAAATCTTAAACGAGAAACCAGAAGGTACTATTCATCGGATGTCATGATTTACATGGTTTCAAATTGATTAGAGTAAATCAGTCCTTCGGCCTCCTACAGGATAATGGCAATTGACTTCTCCTCTTCAACCATTTCGAGAAAGTCCAAGGAAATGTACTGCAACAGGCAAAAACTTGGCCTACATTAACAGATGATTAGGGCCATGTGCCACACAATTCCAGGAACAACATTCTACAGGAGACTTACTCTTTTAGCAGTAAGTTTGTAGTCTGTCAAACCACAAACATAACTGTGCAAAAAATAATAATTAAATTTTCTAAAACTCACCTCAACTTCTGATCCTGGACTTCCCATCACTCCTGCTGGGAGAAAATTTTAATTTCCTTCTTCTCATGGAAGCGACCTCTGCACCCCCAAACTGTTTCGGGATTTTGCAAATTGCAACAGGTGGACATCAGGGAGGAGCTGGGTCAGAGTCCGCTCAGGAGGCTGCCTCCTGAAGTGAGAGGACCCCAGCAGAAGGAGCTGGGGTGGGGGTGGGGGGTGTGGGTGCACCCCCTGAGGGTGGGAACTGCAGGGGATAGTTAAGAGGTCACTGGGAAGGTATCCTACTAGAGAATGGTGCAGAGTAGAGTTCCCTGCCTGGGGGTGGGGGCGGGAGGATTTAAATCATCTGCGTGTATACACTTTGAGAGAGAGAGGAGAGAGAGACAGAAATAGCGAGAGAGGGAAAAGAGTCCACAATTGACAGAATACAAACAGCAAAACCAAGCAACCAAGCCTTCGCTCTTTCCCCTCGGCCCTCCTCCTTCAGGTTGGGGTGGGAAGGGGAGGGCGTGGTCCTGAGAGCTGGCGTTCAGAGGAAGAAGCAGCCTCCAAACAAAGGCAGTAGTCAGACCTCAGCTGAGGGAAAAGTCTTATTCTAAGCAGGAAAGTAGAGTCACATTTATGCTTACCTAAAGATGAGACTGTAGATACTGTTTGAAAATGACCAGGAATGCTATGGCATCTCTGAGATGTTGCCAAGTGGTAGGAAGGAGACACTGACCAGGACACAGCTGAAGACAGTGGTCTCCTGATGGTGTCCCACTGAATTCACACCTAGGGTCTCCTTCCCCGTTCTTTGTCCCTCCAGGCTGGCGGCCCTCTGAGGCTTCCAGGCCCACCTTCCTCCACTTCACAGCCAATGTCCAAAGCCGTTCTGCACTGGCCTCCTCTGCCTCCCAGGTTTATTTCCTGAAAGCTGTATCTGACTCCTGCTCCAGGACCTCCCTCCCTAGGGAAAGCCCTTCTCTTCCTCCTACCTTTTCCAAACTCTGCTTGTGCCTGCAAACGTATTCTTCCTTATGAACCCTCTGTAAGGAATGTAAGTTCTTCTATAGGCTTAGGTTTAGTTTTAGAAAAGCCAGAAAGGATTGGGATTATTTTTACTTTCCACATCTGAGGTAATAGAGCACAAAGCTGGCTATTGGCTTGAATATGGAAAAGAATAAGAGGAAAAAAATCAGGTGAGAGAAAATATAAATTACATATCAAAATATTATGCAGCTCCACGTAGATTTCGGGTGGGATTTGGTCATCTTTGATGTGACTGGATTTTACTGTTGGATGCAGAAGACAAACGTACTTAAGCGAATCTCAGTATGTTTTATACCTTGGTGCACCTGCTCCTTCCCTTCTGCGGCAGGTGGGCTGTGTAAGAGAAGCAGCGCAGCCTGGTGATGGAGAGCACCTGAGCCCAAAGCCGTGCTAAGCCATGATGTCACTACAGGACCATGCACAACCTACTTCACTGCTCTGTCCCAGTTTCTCCATATGCAAAATGGGAATGATGGTCATAACAGCATCTACCTCATAGGGAAGTTAGGAGAATAGAATTAATGCATATAAAATGCTTATGAGTGTATAAAAGACAGAGCAAGTACAACAAAGCTGCTTGCTGATGATAATTCGATTGTTCTCTTACAGTCGAGAATCTCCATGGGACAATAAATTTGCCACATGTGTAGCATTCCTTGGCTAAGAAAAGTCTTTCTTGAGATGTCCCCAGGACGAGGTCATTCTCTCAGGAGTTCCTTGTATTACTTTTTTACTTTCTTTTTTTCTTTTTTGGCCACCCTGTGGCAAATGGAGTTCCCAGGTGCCACAGTCACGACCTCAGCTGCAGCTGCAGGCAATTCCGGATCCTTAACCCACTATGCGGGGTGGGGGATCCAGCATGGTCCTGGTGCTCCCAAGTTGCCACTGATCTCATTGCGCCAAATCCAGAGCTCCCGTGTTACTTCTTCAGAGCACTTACCATCTCCATGGTTCAATAATTACCCTTGTAATAATTTAACATCTATCTTCCCTGCCCAGTTATGAGCTCAGTAACTAAGGTGACTCCCGAGATCCTTTACAATGCATACAACTTTCCAGGGTTTTCTCATTCAGAGCCATCTGGTATTATATTTGATCTGCTGCAGGTTTGGGGATTATAAGACATGCTCTAGCAGGTTTTGTTCAAGCTCTTGTTAAAATATTTTATTGTGCTTTTTTTTGAAGTATAGTTGATTTATAATATTGTGTTAGTTTCAGATATGCAGCAAAGTGATTCTGATACATATATTTTTCTGATTCTTTTCCATTATAGGTTATTACAGAATATTGAATATAAAGGCCTCGTGGCTTGTTCCAAAACTGTTAGTTTCCAGTTTAACTTAGATGAACGGGTTGGTTGCCTGAATACTGGTTGCAGAAAAGAGACTTACTGAATGATTACAGAGAATGCTGATATGTGCAGACTTCATGTTTTGAAAATCATTATGACGGAATTATTATAAATAAAAACACTCATAGAACACTAGATGAAGAAGCAAACCACAGCTATGGCTTCACAGCCAAAACAACCCAGCAGATAAACCAATGACGTAGATGCTCAGAGTTGGGCCTCCCTTTTTTCCCTCCCAACCCCACCCAGCCTCAGTCTCCGTCTATGTCATTCAAACATTCTCTTTTACTCTTTCCCCACAGTAATTAGACCTGCCTGCTGTGCAGTGTAGTTTGAAGTATCCAATTTATTCCTTTTCTTTTCATCCAAATCCCCGTCCATCATCCCAAAGGCAGCTCATGTTGTTCTTTCCTCTGAAAACTTGTGAAATATGTTGGTACTTCATTATACTTCCTCTTGCAGTGTTGTTGAACTGATTCATTTGTTTCCTGTCTTACTGGAAGCACAACTGGGTGTGAGATAAAGGAGAAAAAGGACCACATACTGCACTTTACATTCTGTTGCAGAGAGATGCAGTTAGTAGGTATACAGTTGCTGAATCCATGATCCCAGACCTTTGGAATATTTAATTAAATCAAGTTTCAAATTTGTGTGATGCCCTAGCAAATGCCTAGCATTTCTTAGGTGTTCAATGAATATTAGCATTCCACCTGTAATCTGAGATGCTGAATTTAGTTTTAAAATAAACCAACAAGCCATATTAACTACATCCCAAGTATGTTTTGAGGTCATCCCCCCTCCCCCCCATTTTTTTTTCAACTTCTCTGTATACCAGTATACCACCATTTCAAGAAGAGAGTCATTTTGGAGTTCCTGTCATGGCTCAGAGGTTAACAAACTCAACTAGGATCCATGAGGACTCGGGTTCGATCTCTGGCCTCGCTCAGGTTAAGGATCCGGCGTTGCTATGAGCTGTGCTGTAGACGGCAGATGGGGCTTGGATCTGGCCCCACTGCTGTGGCTGTGGTGTAAGCCAGCAGCTGTAGCTTCGATTAGACCCCCAGTCTGGGAACCTCCGAATGCTGCGGGTGCAGCCATAAAAAGCGAAAAATAAATAAATAAGAAGATAGCCATTTTAAATGATAAAACCCTGTGCTAAAAAATCCATAACTATTAGAAAGAAATGTTAAAAGGTAATGTACTGATTTATTTAATCCAATTTCCTTCCCATCTTTTGCTGAGCCTCCTAATTCTGGACAGCTGAATATTGCTAAATAAATGCTACAAAGCGGAACTTAGGAGGTTCACCACGGATTTCTTCTAACTACGGATTTACTCTAATTGGCATCATTTAGATCTTTAAAGACAGTCTTTTTTTTTTTTTCATAGCTTTATGTCAAGTCGCCCCATTTTTCATTTTCTTCAAATGTGCTAACGCTACAGCGTGGCCCTCAGCTGTTCTGCTTACCCTCTGTCTAACCAAGAACTCTTTTGATTTCCCACCTTCGTTAAGTTGTCCTTTTCCTTTAGTCATTCTCTTTTTTTTTCCCCATCATGTCTCAGGGGTGCTCCTTCTTCTCCGCCCTGGAGCCTGTCCCTCCTGGTCGTCCAGGATGCATTCCATGAATTAGCCTCCATTCTGTTATATCGTCAGTGTTGTCTTTCTCAAAACTCTGCAAGCATGGTTGGATTTCCCAGGCCTTAGGAAATCCTTCTCTTAACCCTTCCAGCTATCTTATAAATTAGCTTGGGTTTCTAGCCTTTCATTTGCTATCTCATTTTTCAAAAGTGCACTCAACATATTTGGCACATACTAGTTATATGACTTTAACTTCCCACTGCTTTAATAATTTCACTCGTAAATTGAGAATTTTATGAAATAATTAGTACTAATTTTATTAACAGTAGTCATATGTATCAAATATTTAATTCTAATCACTAAGAACTGTATATGCATTAGCTTATTTAACTCTACAACAACTCCATGAAGTTAATCATGTTATTATTCCCTTTCTACAGTTTTTAAAATTGAGACCTAACAAAATGTAAGAAACTTAGCTAAAGTCACACCACCACCAAGTGATAATTTGGAATAAATCCACTAAAATAGGTAGTATAACTCAAGTTCATAGAACTCTAAAATGAAAGCTCTTAACAACTGTTTTTATCCTTTCCTTATTCTTACTATAGGCAAAGGCTTCCTACATTGCCTTGGACAGAATATGAAGTCGTTAGATAGTCAGCCATCATCATCATCAGCGTGGTTGTCAGCAGCACTGTTACAAAAGGTTACATTCTAATTTGGCCCGCAGTCTTTTTTTGCATAGTCTTTTTTAGGGGAATTTTTAAAAATTAAGATTAGCAAGCTGGTTTCCACATTTTGTGATGTATACTTGTTCTCTACCAGTTCAATGATTTATTTTATTACTTTAATTAAAAGGATTAGGTTTCAGTTGATTTGTGGCTTTTTTTAGAACTTAAAATGTTATGCTCGTGCAAAGATCATTAAACTTTAAGGTCTTAACTCGGAAATTTTCCTTTTGGGTCATTAGCAGTATCTCATAGGTCTAATTTTTATTACGAAGCTGGCCTTCATTAAAGCTATTTAAACTTTTAAAGAATAGCTGATTTACAATGTTTTGCCAATTTCTGCTGTACAGCAAAGTGACCCATACATGTATATACATTCTTTTTCTCCTGTTATCTTCTATCATGGTCTATCCCAAAAGGCTAGATACAGTTCCCAGGGCTACACAGTAGAACCTCATTGCTTATCCACTCTAAATGTGATATTTTGTATTTACTAATCCTAAACTCCCAGTCCACTCCCTGCCCCATCCTTTGGCAACCACAAATCTGTTCTCCATGTCTGTGAATCTGTTTCTGCTCTGTAGATACGTTCTTCTGTGCCATATTTTAGATTCTACATAAAAGTGATATCATGTGGTATTTGCCTTTCTCCTTTTTTTTTTTTTTTTTTTTGTCTTTTTGTCTTTTTAGGGCTGCACCCAAGGCATGTGGAGTATGGAGGTTTCCAGGCTAGGGGTCCAGTTGGAGTGTAGCTGCTGGCCTACACCACAGCCACCGAAACTCGGGAACCATGTTGCATCTGTGACCTACACCACAGCTCATGGCAATGCTGGATCCTTAACCCACTGAGTGAGGCTGGGGATCGAACCCAAGTCCTCATGGATCCTAGTCAGTTTTGTTAACCACTGAGGCATGAAGGGAACTCCTATCTTTCTCTTTTGACTTACTTTGCTTAGTTTAAGAATCTCTAACTGCATCTAGGTAGCAGCAAATGGCATTATTTCATTCTTTTTAATGGCTAAGTAGTAGTACATTGTATATATGTACTACATCTTCTTAAGCCATTCATTAGTCAACAAACATCTAGGTTGCTTCCATGTCTTGGCTGTTGGGAATAATAGTGCTGCTAGGAACACAGGTCTTTGTGTAGCTTTTATCAATTTAGTTTTATCATGTATTTGCTAAAAGGAGTCAGTCTCTCTTTTTCTCTGAAAACCTTGTGATGTTAATTATACACTAGAAGAAAACATGGGCATATTCCTTTCTAAGTTAGGTACAGGGAAATTTTTCCTGTGACAAAATACAGAAGGAATAAATAAAAACATCGATAAATTTAACCACATAAAAACAAAACGTTTGCAAGGCAAAAAGTCCTACAAATAAAGTAAAAAGACAAATGACAAACTGGAATAAATATTTGCCACTTGTATCACAGACAAAAGATTATTCTAGTACCAAGATGGTTCAATTGATCAATGAAAATAGAGTCTAGAAATAAACCCTCCCATATGATTTGACCCTCCCTTGTCGAATCATATTTGACAAGTTTGTCAAGACCCTTCAATGAGGAGAGGAGAGTCTTTTCAACCAACGGTTCTGGAAAACTAAATATCCACATGCCAAAGAATGAAGGTGGACCCTTACCTTATATCTTTATCATACACAAAGTTAAATCACAATGGATCAAATACCTAAATGTAAGAACCAAAAAAATAAAACTCTTACAAAAAAACGTAAAAGGAAAAGCTTCATGACATTGGATTTGGCAAGAAAAATTTGGATATGATGCCAAAAGCACAGTCAAAAAGAAAGAATAAGTAAATTGAATTTTATAAAAATTAAACATTTTCTGCCCAGCAAAGAATGCAATCAAGAAAGTGAAAGGCGTTTCTGCTGTGGTGCAGGGGTAACAAATCCAACTAGGAACCATAAGGTTGTGGGTTCGATCCCTGGCCTCGCTCAGTGGGTTAAGGATCCGGCGATGCTGTGAGCTGTGGTATAGGTAGCAGACGAGGCTTGGATCTGGCATTGCTGTGGCTGTGGCTGGCCAGTGGCTATAGCTCCGATTGGACCCCTAGTCTGGGGACTTCCACACGCCATGGGTGTGGCCCTAAAAAGCACTAAATAAATAAATAATAAAAAGAAAGTGAAAGAAACCCATGGAGTGGGAAAAATATTTGTAAATAATATATCTGATAAAGGATTAATAAATAAAGAACTATAACTCAACAATAATAAAACAACCCAATTAGAAAACAAAGGACTTGAATAGACATTTTTCCAAGGAATATATACTAGTGGTTAATAAGCCCGTGAAATGATGCTCTAGATCACTAGTCATTAGGGAAATGTGGCTCAAAAGCAAAGCAAGATACCACTCTATATCCATAAGGATGGTTATTATAAAAGTAAGTGTTGGCAAAGATGCTGAGAAATTGGAACACTTGTGCATTGCCGTTATGCCAACATAATTCTCGGGTTTGGGGAGTGAGTTCAACACGAGTGATCAATGTGGTATGACTACCATAGAAGCCCTTGTAAAAAGGTTGCATTGATAGAAAACTGAGTCCAGGTATGAGATGAAACAGGCCTCTTCTACAAGTGGCTGATAAGAATATACCTTGTGTCATTTTCTGTTCTGCAACTATCATAGGATAATATCAAGGCAGAGTATATACAGAGGGATGTGACCAGGATGGTGGAGGGACAGGAACTTATGTCACATGACTTGTTATAGAAGAACTAGTAATACGGAACTCAAGAGAAAACAGTTTTTAGGCTGGATATGGGCTACATATTCTCAGCTCTTTGAAACAGTTCATAGTCATGTTTTCAAAAACATGATTAGGGAGTTATCCTTGTGGCTGAGGAAACGAATCTGACTAGTATTCATGAGGACACAGGTTCAATTCCTGGCCTCGCTCAGTGGGTTAAGGATCTGGCATTGCTTGGAGCTGTGGTGGAGGCTGCAGATGCAGCTTGGATCTGGCGTGGCTGTGGCGTAGGCCAGCGGCTATAGCTCTGATTAGACACCTAGCCTAGGAATTGCATATGCCAAGGGTGTGGCCTTAAAAAGCCAAAAAAACAAAAACAAAAACAAAAACAAACCCATAATTAGAATGTATCACTCATAATATTTTGCAATCTACTTTTTCTCTTAATGCATTCAATGAATTTATATTTTCCTAATATGATTATCAATAAGCTATTTTTTCTCATTATTTAATATGTTTGGCCTTTCATTTTTTATTCACTCTTTGCCCACCATATTAAATAGTGCTGCCTTTTAAATTCAGATTCAAAGGATTTTGATATTGTTTGAACTTATTCACCTAAATTTTGATATATTAGCAATTACAATAGTTAATATCACAGAATACAAATTCTCCTTTTGGTATTTAGGATGTTAAACCATGTTACTATGTTTGTTTATCAGCTACTTAGTGCTCTTCCATATTTCTCAAATAATCTTGGTTTAAGCATCTGTAATTATACTAAACTATATCTGAAATTAAAGCATCTGGGATACATCCTAATGAAAGCTCAAAACTCCCTTTGTACAAGAAAATTAGCACTCTCAAGGGCCTAATAAGTATGGTTAAGGATACTTCTGATGCCAAAACTCTGAACAGCATCCAAAACCCCTGTGCTAATGGAACACTGTCATTCTGGGGAAAAGAGCAAAGAGTATTTGATAATGACTAAAAGAGAGGCTATTTCCAGTTGTGTAAAGAATAATATAATAGACACAGAAAGCTGGTTTCCTGAAAATGATTATGCTACAGATGTAATTAGGGATGATACTGTGTCATTGGGAAAAATTATATTAAAATTATACTTAAAATCCATGATTATGCATAACCCATATAGAAACAATAAAAACAAAGTGAAATTGCCCCAGATTATCCTGTATAGGCATTAAATTATGATTAATGTACAATATTCTATTCAGAGAAATTTTATGGTTTTCATTTTTAATAAAGATTTTCTTTCCATGTCCATACAGTCCCTCTTTAGTTTTATTTTCATGAAGATTATTAAAGCTTTCTTTTTTAAAAGATAGAACATTTTACATACTTTGTAAATATATAAAACTCATTTTTTAAAAGCGAGGTTCATACGATTTATATTTTTTTATTAAAGTATAGTTGATTTACAATGTGCCAATTTCTGCTGTACAGCAGAGTGACTCAGGTGTATATAGGATCTAATTCTCTGTGCTATACAGTAGGACCTTGTTGTTTATCCATTTTAAATGTAATGGTTTGCATCTACTAACCCCAAACTCCCTGTCCATCCGGCTTTCTCTCTCCTCCCTCTTGGCAACCACAAGTCCGTTCTCTGTATCAGTGAGTCTGTTTCTGTTTTACACAGGTTCATCTGTGCCATATTTTAGATTCCACATTTAAGTGATATCATATGGTATTTGTCTTTCTATTTCTGACTTACTTCACTTAGTAGGATAATCTCCAGTGGCATCCGTGTTGCTGAAAATGGCATTATTTCATTCTTATGGCTGAGTAGTATTCCATTTTTCAATTGGGTTGTTTGTTTTCTTGTTGAGTTGTAGAAGTTGTTTGTATATTTTGGAGATTAAGCCCTTGTCGATTGCTTCATTGGCAAATATTTTCTCCCATTCTGCTAGATTGTCTTTTTAGTTTTTTATGGTTTCCTTTGCTGTGCAAAAACTTGAAAGTTTGATTAGGTCCTATCTATTTATTTTTGTTTTTATCTCTATTGCCTTAGGAGATTGACCCAAGAAAACATTTGTACAATTTATGTCAGAAAATGTTTTGCCTATGTTCTCTTCTAGGAGTTTTATGGCATTATGTCTTATGTTTACATCTTTAAGCCATTTTGAGTTTATTTTTGTGTATGATGTGAAAGCGTGTTCTAATTTCACTGATTTACACGCAGCTGTCCAACTTTCCCAGCCCCGCTTGCTGAAGAGACCGCCTTTTTCTCACTTTATATTCTTGCCTCCTTTGTCAAAGATTAATTGACTGTAGGTGTCTGGGTTTATTTCTGGGGTCTCTGTTTTGTTCCATTAATCTGTATGTCTGTTTTTGTATCAATACCATACTTTTGATTGCTGTAACTTTGTAATACTGTCTGAGGTCTAGGAGACTTATGCCTCCTGTTTCATTTTTTCCCCCTCATGACTGCTTTGGCAATTCTGGGTCATTTATGGTTCCATATAAATTTCTGGATTATTTGTTCCAGTTCTGTGAAAAATGTCATGGGTAATTTGATAGGTATCACATTAAATCTGTAGATTGCTTTGGGTAGTTTGGCGATTTTAAACAAACTATTTATAATTAAAGAACACGAAAGCATATTTCTTGTGGCTTAAGCATGTTTACTTTCATTAGTTACCTAAAAGTTTCATTTTCTAGAAAAGCATCTTTAAAAAGCTTTGGTCTTTATAGATATTCACACGTTTTGGTTTAAAATCATAAAAGTAAATTTTGGAAGTAATTTTCATGTTCTTTTAATTATCTGTTATTTGATACTATCTTATTTCAATCAAATAATTCCATACAAGACTATCCATACTTAAGCCCAATATTTAAAAGCTTAAAGTTACATTAACCTATTTTTAAAAAGGAACTGTATATAAACTCTCTAAATTATAATCCAGTATTTATTGTGATTCAGAAATCACGATACAGATTGCTTAGTACTCCTAAGCTATGTCCTTACAGAGAAACTGAGGCATTTAAAATGTAGTTCAGCTTTATAGCAGCTGTAACCATTGAACTTGGTTCTAAAAGCTCAGTTACAATTGCTTCCTGAATGTAGGAGAGAGAACTTGGAGGCAAAGGAAATAATATGTGAAAATACACACCTACAGAAGAGTTAGAATTTTGTTTTGGCTGGAGTAAAGGGTTTATTGTTAAATTGAACAGGAAAAAAAGTGGACAAGTTCGTGAACAAGCAGGTTGGGACAGATTTTTAAGTGTTTACTGTTTATTTCCTGAAATGGATTTTGTTCCTCTGGAAAGTTTTTCTTTTTTCTTTTTTAGAAGAGGCATTATATGCTCGGTTTTTCTCAAAGAAGACAACTCAAGCAATAGTATCAACAATGAGATTAGGCTAGGAGAGACCAAAGACAGAGATGTTCAGAGATACTGGAACAAGAATAATGGTTATCTTACTGATTCATTCAGCATACACCAGAGCACCTATTATGCATGCCAGGTTTCTGCTAGCTGTGGGAAACACAAAAGAGAATAAAATAGAAACTTTCAGAGTCTGATGAGTGGAAACAACCATGAGAACTTAATAACTGCTTCTCAGCCCACCTCAATGTCACCTCTTCTTTAAAACTCTCCCGCCTTCGTTTGGAATTAATTGCACCTTATTTTGTCTTTCTACACGGCCTGGTTTATGCTTCTATTACAGGACGTTTCATGTTGTATTTGAACCTATTATATACACGTCTCTCTTGCCAGCTAAATTGATCTCCTGGATGGAAAGAATCATGCCATATTTATTTTTGCAGTTACTTAACACAGAGAAGGTAGAACATGAAATGTGCTTCCTAACCATCAGCTGTTTGAGGCTCTAACACATACCAGTCACTTTCTTTTTGAGATATGTCACAAAATGAAAGCCGATATTCAAATTTTGTTTCTATTGCTGGGCCCTACTTCCATAAGTGTATGGTATTTTGCAGAGCTTTAAATAATTCATGTATCCAGCTTGAAGTTTTGAGGACTCGCAACATTAATGCTTACAAGTGTTTGGAGGCCAAGAGCAAAAATCTTATATTTACTTTAGCCTAGGTTAAAACTGTTTTTGCAATACCAATAATTGCTTTTTATAATTATTATAATAATTCTATATTTATTTCTAATTTTAATTGGTAAGTTTATATTTTTCAATGTTGCTAAAGTAAAAAAAAAAATCACAAAGATACTATAAAATACTCTGAGCGATGAACACTTTTAAACTGACTGTAAATTTTCTGAAACCTTGATGACAGATGCTATGACCTTGACTGTTTACAATGTTCTATCTTCCAGATCTACATTTCTTTGTAATGTTCTGAGTTAATTACTTTTGAACGGCAACAAACTATTAGTCTAGTGTTCTTGAGATGTAGGTGGAATAATGAATGATCAGAAGGGAGAATTGCTAGTTTAAAAAAATGGAAAATATGGGAAAGGATGGTTTGAAAGAACTAGGATGATTATACGAGGCAATAGGATCTGGGGATGTGCACACATGATTTATCTCTGTCCCAGTCTTTGTCATTTAGTTGGAAAGGGAGCAGCCATAATGTTTTCCCTAAATATCATTTTTTCTGGTTGCATGAGTCTTTAATAACCCTTCCTAAAAATCACGTGACCTTGATGCAATTGAAAAAATGTTCAATTAAAAATTGGTTAAATTCAGAATCAAGATTTATTTAATAGATTATACATAGCAACACAGTAGTTCCTAAGAACACATATCAAAAAAGATGAATACAAAATGATGATTGATTTATTACATTTGAAGGCTAATAATGTACTTTTATTGCTGTACTAAATACATGGAATAAAGTTTGTGCCTTTTGGCTTGCTTTTTCAACTTAAAGCAAATAAATAATATCAAAATTCTACTAAATGGGACAGTGATTAGATTTTAAAGGTGCTAAGTTTCCTGCCTTTTTTTTTTTTTTTTTTTCTTTTTTCTGTTGCTACTGCTGCTGCTGGAAGCAGAATCGATCTGGAATGAGGATCAGGAGTAGAGTAATAGTCATCTCTTGAAAATAGAGATTTCAATGTGTAATTATTTTCACAAGGTGACTTGGTTTGGGATTCCCAGAGGCAGACTCTCAGCAAGTGATTTATTAGTGAAGTCCTCTCAGGAGAAATTGGTATGGGATGCAAGACTGGGAAGAAGAAAGAAGCCAAGAAGCAAGGCTATAATATCTGCAAAGTCCTTTTGAAGGTAGGAAACCTCCCATAGGCAGGCTTAGGTAAGAGCTAGTGCAGGTAAAAGCATGGCTCACTTGGGAGAGGGGTGCTCAAATAGGATAAAAAAAGATCTAAGGATCTGGGCAGAGCACCGACTGCATCTGCCACAGAGTGTTTCTGAGAAAGTTTATCTCTGTGATGCAGTTCAAAGTAAGGATTGAGGCTCTTGCATAAGGCAGTTATAAATGAAGAGACTGTTTTCAATGTTTGCAATCTAAATTTAGGCTAGTGAATTAAACTTTGGAGTTAACAACAGAAATGAGAACTGGGATTCTGAAGATGATACAACTGGGGCTGTGCAGGGACTGAGAAAAGGAAAGCTCTGGAGGAGGAAGTGGTATTTTTGATGGAAAGAAATGAAAGAAAAATGAGAGAATTACCCTAATTATTAGGGGGAAAGAAGTGAACAGAAAATGAGAGAATTACACTAATTATTAGGAAACTGTGCCTATGTAAATTATATGGACAGATTAATTGAGATTGAAAGGCTTAGAAGATGAATAATCTAAATTAGAGAAAGATTAGAAAAAGAACGGACTCTTCTGAAAATTGAGTGCTTTATACAAATTTGTATGAACCACAAAATAATATCAACATTATATAACTTTCCAGCAAAGTCAGTATTACATCCAAAGGACCGAGGTGTTCTCAAAGGCTTTACTCTATGAAAGACAGACATTTGACAGTGGCTGTACAGCCTCTGTGGAAAAAGTGGATGAGGAGAAAATTGTGTGATATTTTCAGCCAAGTAGATGTGCTGACATCTGGCTGGATAACTGGGCATGAAGTAGTTACTACAAGTCATTGAAGACAAACGACTCAAGCCAACAGCAGGATTGCTGGGGTTTTTTGTTTGTTTGTTTGTTTTTGGGTTTTGTTTCTTTCATCCATGTCAAATGCAAAGAAGCACTATGGAATGAAGAAGAAACTTGAAAGCACTTTGAGGAAGCTTCTCCAATGCAAGCATGGGGATTATAAATTTCTATTCTATGTAAAATAATGTCATCAGGGATAATAAGTAATAGATGAGGCAGACAGGATGTCTTGACTTAAACATTTCGGACAAAACATATTTGAAAATGTATCTTTAGACTAGCAGTGTATTATCATTGCCTCTGAATTACCCTGTGCTAGGTGACTGAGCAATACTTGCAAGTATCTGTAATTTAAGTGTTTTATCCCAATTCTGACATGACTGTTATGCCAGGAAGCTTTTTGGGTAAGAAGCCCTTTAAAACTATTAATAACAAAATTCTGGTTTTGCTTTTGTAATACATCTCATTAATTAAGAGATTGAAGTTTCATTACTTCATGTCTGCCTTTACTGGGTTATATAAACAATAGCTCCGTCATGACTAAATCACAGGCTATTTTTATTTTTCTAAAGATCTAGAGCTCACAGCCATCATTTAAACAGAACATTATAGAAGAGAAAAAGCAATTTGGAGCATCCCATTCTTAGCTATGCATTGAATAAATCTATTCTACTATTAGTATCTGTTTCAATTTATTTTTCCTTGTTTCGGTCATAGTTCAGTAACATTCAGGAAAAAGTGCTAGATGGTAGCTAATGTGATATAGAAGCCCATTACTTATACTGCCAAATTTATCAGAAAAATAGAAACAAAAAAAACACCTTCCCTTACAAAGGCACTATAAATCCAAATAAATAAATATGGCAGAGATGATTTTTGACAGGCATAAAATTTTTGGCTTCTGATCATTAGCTTTACTAAACATTAGCTTAGTCAATGAAAAAAATTATCATATTTAAAATATGAGCAACTAATAAATCAGTCTTTAGTTGAAAAACCACAAGTTCTTCTGAAGCTCCTGACTGTCCCCACCAAAAACATAGTCTTGAATCTCCACAGTATTGCCTTAGTGATTTTTATGGATGAACAAGGGATTCCATGTTCAACATATGATGATTTAGTCACTTTGATGATTAATTGCAATCACTCGTGTGAACTTTACAAGGTTCTAAAACAACTGTTATAAGCGGAATTTCACTGTCCTTAGCCAAAATGTTTTATAACACGGATTTTTATACACTATTATCTACATTATTTGAGGGTTTTTTTATTTGTTTTTGCTTTTTAGGGCCACACCCCAGGCCTATGGAAGTTCCCAGGCTAGGGGCCTAATTGGGGCTGGTGGCATTTGGCAGCCTGCACCAGTGCCACAGCCATATGGGACCCTTAACCCACTGAGCAAGGCCAAGGATTGAACCTGCGTACTCATGGATACTAGTTGGGTTACCGCTGGGCCACAATGGGAACTCCATTGAGGGCTTTTTTTAAAAAAAAAATTTTTTTTTAAAGCAGTGGTTGGTTTACAAGAAAACTGAATGTTGTAGAGGTTTCCCACATACTCCCGGTCCCCACGCATGCACAGCCTCCCTATTTATCAACACCACTCACCGGAATAGTACACTTTTTCAAACCAAGGATGAACCTTCATTGACACATCATCATCTCCCAAAGTCCACAGTCTACCTTAAGAGTCAGTCACCCTTGGTGTTGTACATCCTACGTATTTGGACAAATGGACAGTGACATATATCCATCACTATTGCATCCCACAGAATATTTTTACTGCCCTAAAAAAAAAAAAAATCCTCTGTGCTGTCCATTCATTTCTTTCCCAACCACTGCCATTTCCCCGCTGCCCCCGCCCACACCCCAGGCAACCCTGTCAACTGCTGATCTTTTTACTGTCTCCAGAGTTTTTCCTTTTCCAGAATGTTCTATAGTTGGAATTATATAATATATAGTCTTTTAAGATTGGCTTCTTTCACTTAGTAACATACATTGAACTTTACTCATATCTTTACATGGCTTAAGAACTCATTTATTTTTCAGCGCTAAATAATATCCCATCCTCTCTGTATGTACCAGAGTTTATTTATCCATTCAACTACGTGAAAGGCATCTTGGTTGCTTCCAAGTTTTGGCCATTATGAAAAAAGCTGCTATAATCATCATCTTCTGGTGTGGACATCAGTTTTCTACTCCTTTGGATAAACGCCAAGGAGTGTGATGGCAGGACCAAGTGTTAAAGAGTACGCTTAGTTTTATAAGAAACTACCAAATTGTCTTCTAAAATGGTTCTACCATTTTGTATTCTCACCAGCAATTAATGAAGGGGTTCCTGTTGCTCCACATCCTTACCAGACTTTGGTGCTGTGAGTGTTCCACATTTTAGCCATTCTAATAGGTGTGTAGTGGTATCTCCTTGTTTTAATTCTCATTCAGGTGGAGCATCTGTTCACATGCTTATTTGCCATCTCCGTATCTTCTTTAGCGAGGTATCTGTTAAGGTCTTTGGCCCACTATTTAATCTGGTTATTTGTTTTCTTACTGTTGAGTTTTAAGAGTTTCTTTTTTATTTTGAATAACAGTTCTTTATTGAATGTGTCTTTTGCAAATTTTTCTCTCAGCATATGGTTTGTCTTACCATTCTCTTGACTGTGTCTATCACAGAGCAGAAGTTTTTGATTTTAATAAAATCCAGTTTATCAATTATCTTTTTTTTTTTTTTGTCCTTTTGTCTTTTCTAGGACTGCTCCCACACCATATGGAGGTTCCCAGGCCAGGGGTCTAATTGGAGCTATAGACACCGGCTTATGCCACAGCCACAGCAACTCGGAATCCGAGGCACGTCTGTCATCTACACCACAGCTCATGGCAACACTGGATCCTTAACCCATTGAGCAAGGTCAGGGATCGAACCCCCAACCTCATGGTTCCTAGTCGGGAACTTCTCAATCATATCTTTCATGGATTTTGCCTTCGCTATTGAATCCAAAAGAACATCACCATACTGATGGTTATCCAGGCTTTCTCCCATGTTATCTTCTAGCAGTTTTATAACTTAGCATTTTATAATTAGGTCTGTGATATACTAACTCTAACCCTAATCCTAACCCTAAAAAAAGCAGCATGGAAGTTCCTGTCATGGCGCAGCGGAAACAAACCCGATTAGGAACCATGAGGTTGTGGGTTCGATCCCTGGCTTTGCTCAGTGGGTTAAGGATCCAGCGTTGCTGTGAGCTGTGGTGTAGGTCACAGACACGGCTTGGATCCCACATTGCTGTAGCTGTGGTGTAGGCTGGAGGCTGTAGCTATGATTAGGCCCCTAGCCTGGGAACCTCCAAATGCCGTGGGTACAGCCCTAAAAAGGCAGCAAGAAAAAAAAACTAGTCCTACTTTGACTATATTACAGCATAGACCATTTGAAGTGTTAGCCACAGTAAGCCAGGCACATTCATAACAGGACTACAAATGTTAGGCATAACAAGATTATTAATACCAGATTTTATATCAGTTACATTTTTATTGAATCTTATGCATCTAGAAAGGTGAGGAGAAAATGGACTTGATACACCTTTTTGATGTTATTGCTTTGAATCCATTAAATCCTAAAAGCAAATATTTTTTAAAAATGTACCTTCAATAATTAATATTTTGTTACTACTTCTAAAAACTTGACTCAATGGAGTCACAAAAAGGAGCACTTTTATTCTAAAAGGGACAAGTTAAATTTTGATTTGTTGCTGTGGACACAGGATATTATTTTCAAGGAGAAAAAAAATACATGTTAGTCTACACTGGTTAACATTCTTTTAAGAGCTTGTATGTTTGCCTTACATGATGTTATAATTTCAATTTAGTTATAGTAACAAAGAAATTACAGACAAAAAAGCAAACAAAAAATTGTATACATTGCAACACTCTAAAAATATGCTATCTAACAACAAAGAATAAAATTATTGCTACCTATGAATAGAAAACTGAGTAAAATATCTGAACCCTTGAACACATTACAATATTATTATAAATGTAAATATTAATGGATTGCTTTGAAGCCCGCAGTAAAAAAAAGAAAAAGTAGGCTCTCGTGAAAAGTTTGAAACAGGTAACAATTTAAAATAACAATTTAAATCACTATAAATTCAAGTGCTTCTTTTCTTCTAAATTTTTACTTCATGTGATAGTGAAGGAGACATGTTTATAAACAGGCATTCATGACTACAGTTCATTTTTTTTTTGTCTTTTTGCTATTTCTTTGGGCTGCTCCCGTGGCATATGGAGGTTCCCAGGCTAGGGGTCGAATCGGAGCTGTAGCCACTGGCCTATGCCAGAGCCACAGCAACACGGGATCCGAGCCTCATCTGCAACCTACACCACAACTCACGGCAACACCGGATCGTTAACCCACTGAGCAAGTGCAGGGACCGAACCCGCACCCTCATGGTTCCTAGTCGGATTCGTTAACCACTGTGCCACGACGGGAACTCCTGACTACAGTTCATCTTATACACTTCAAATATTCATACTATTCATACCAGACTATTCCTTTGTGAGTATTCCTACTGTTTATCCACTGGGAAGATATAGGGTTGGAAGGCACTTTAACAGATGGCTTATTCAAAAAAAAAAAAAAAAAAGAAAAAAGAAGAATATATCTCTGTCATCTCTGTCATTAAGACAGCCCTCTTGATAGTGGATGCTAGTTGTTAAGAATCATAGGGTTTTCTCACCTTTCCATCCCACAATTTTTGTGGCATAGTCTGTGCTCTAGATTGCCCTATGGCCATGTTAATCTTTGGTTCCAATGCATTTTCTCAGTTCAGCTGCCGTTTTTTCCAGCTGCTGAATGTTCCATTGCCAATGTCTTCTGTTTGACTGAAGCTTGTTCACCTGACAGTGCAAACGCTTAAGAATTGCCTCATATCTCTTATGTTGTACCTATTAAAAGAAGAGTACATGTCAACGGGGCTTGAGAAGGAAAAACAGTAAATAGCCATAAAGGATATTTTGACTACTCTAAAGAGGAAAGCGCTTGATTAAAAATTACTCACAGTAAATAATAATGATAACAAAAATAAACAGCAATTATAACTATTTTTTCAACACTTATTACATGTTAGATACTGTGATGAGAACTTTTTAC
The DNA here is from genome assembly GCF_054392235.1 of Sus scrofa. Lineage (NCBI taxonomy): Eukaryota > Metazoa > Chordata > Mammalia > Artiodactyla > Suidae > Sus > Sus scrofa. Next base: position 23,654,480 of record NC_139393.1, on the reverse strand, counting down.
ATATAATTAAATTCTCATAACACCTTATTGATATAAATATTATCTCCATTTTTGTATGAACTGAAGATCAAAGAGTTTAAGTAATGCAATCGAGATTTCACACCTAGCAAGTGATGGTATTTGAGCGTTGCACCAAGGGACGCATCTGTGATGGAGGGCCTTCTACTCATCAAAGCAGTTTCCAGTTCAGAGAGATGGTTTCATTTCCTGTATGCGGCGGTTCACTGATCTAAAAGATCTAGGACATCATGTAGGCCTTTTCCCTGCCATTCAGTAGATCAGTGTTTATGCTGAACCAGACAAGGCCACAACAGAAGGCGAGGAAACACAGTGCAAGGTGCAAGGGTTTGGTGTCAGGCCACAAGAAAGTAAAAAAGTCAAAATCCTTGCTGTTAGTGTCGGGTACACAAGGACAGCCAATCTTTTCTTTCAACGGTTTTAATGAGATACAATTCACATATCACACAATACATTCTTTAAAGTATTCAATGGTTTTTAGTATATGCAGAGATGTGCATCCGTCATCACCACGATCAATTTTAGAACATTCTCTTTACCCCCGAAAGAAACCTAGTACCCGTAAGCAGTGACTCCTTGTTTCCATCTGGCCATGCTTAGCACCAGGCAACCACTAATCTACTTTCTCTTTATACATATTTGCTTATTCTGGACATTTTATGTAAATGGGATTATACAACATGTGGTCTTTTGCAACTGGCTTCTTTCAATTATCATAATGTTTTTATGGGTTATCCATGTTTTAGCATGCATCAGCACTTCATTTCTTTTTATGGCTGAGTAATATTCCATTTTATTTATCCAATTCATCAGCTGATGGACATTTGGGTTGTCTTCACTTTTGGCTGCTATGTACATTCATGGACATTTTATGTAGATGTATATTTTCATATCTCTGGGTAAATACCTAGGAATGCAATTCTGGGTCATACAGTAACTCTCTGTTCAACCACTGGAGGAAGTGCCAGAGTGTTTTCCAAAGTGACCACACCATTTTTACATTCCCGTGGTCAATGTGTGAGGGCTCCAACTTCTTCACATCCTCAAAAATAGTTACTATCTGCCTTTTTGGTCACAGCTATTCTATTGGGTATGAAGTGGCATCTCAGGGTGACTAAACACCTACTTTTAAAGGAACTGATTAAAATTAGAATAATAAGGCTGGGAAAGCTAACTATTCATTTTTTAAGATATCCTTTTAAAATTTATTTATTTTTTGTGGTACAATACACATAAAATGTACCATCTTAATCATTTTTAAAATTTACAGATCAGTAGTATTAAGTACATTTACATCTTTATACAACCATTACTACTGTCCACTTCTAGAACCCTTTTTGTCTTTCAAAACTGAAACCTGGAGTTCCCATCGTTCCTGGCTCAGTGGTTAACGAAGCTGACTAGGAACCATGAGGTTGCAGGTTCAATCCCTTGTCTTGCTCAGTGGGTTAAGAATCCAGTGTTGCCGTGAGCTGTGGTGTAGGTTGCAGACACGGCTCGGATCCCTCGTTGCTGTGGCTGTGGTGCAGGCCAGCAGCTGCAGCTCCGATTCGACCCCTATCCTGGGAACCTCCATGTGCCCCAGGAGCAGTCCTAGAAAAGGCAAAAAGACCAAAAAAAAAAAAACAAAAACAAAAAACCTGAAACCCTGTAACAGTAAATAGTAAGTCCCTATTCTTCACTGCCTCCAACCCTTGACAATCACCATTCTACATTCTGTTGCCATGAATTTGACTATTTTAGGTACATAATTTAAGTGGAACTAAAGAGTATTTGTTTTTTCATGACTGGCTTATTTCACTTAGCATAATGACCTCAAAGTTTATCCATGTTGTAGCATGGGTCAGAATTTCCTTCCTTTTTAATATTTCATTGTATGTATATACCACATCTTGCTTATTCATTCATCCATCAATGGACACTCGGGTTGTTCCTATTTTTGGCTATTGTGACTAACGTTGCTATGAATATGCGTATACAAATATCTCTTTGAGACTTGGCTTTCGATTCTTTTGGGCATATACCCAGAAGTGGAATTGCTGGATCATAGAATAATTCTATTTTTAATTTCTTGGGGAACTGCCATACTGTTTTCTTCTATGATTGCACTAGTTTACATTCCTAACAGTGGGTGGGAATGTTCTAATTCTTCACATAATGAAAGTACTTGATATTATCTGCCTTTTTTGAATCATAACCACACTCATAGTGGCTGTGAAGTGGTATTTCCAGTGAGTGTGACAGTAGTATTATTATAGTAAACACCCACTTTCCAAGGAACTGATCAAATAGTAGCAGAATAGGGCTGGGAAAGTTCCCTCTTCATCCTCAGATCTATTTAAGAGAGAGCCCTAGCTAGTCAGGAAGGTCGATTTAGTCTGATACAAAAAAGAATCAATTTTTAAAACACCAATGCACCAAATTTATCAAAATAATCAATTTGCCAAAATAAGTTTATAGCTAAGATGGTTGCAGGGAAACAAGACTCTGGGTTTCTGGGGCCTTAAGACTCTGTCTCCAGCCTGTTTCCCCTTCGCTCTGCAACTCAGCTTTCCCTTTCACTTTCTGTGAGACCCTCAGCAGAGGTCCCCTCTCTCTTTCCCAGCTCCTCCCTTAGCTCAGGGCTTCTTTATCTTTATTATGCCATGGGTCATCCTGATAGTATAGTGAGGACTATGGACTCCTTCTTGCAATGTTTTTAAATACATGAAATAAAACATATAGGATTACAAAGGAAATCAACCATATTGAAACACAGTTGTGCAGCAGCAGTAGGGGAACTAGGATGGAGACACTCCAAGCATTCTAAAACATGGCTATAAAAACAAAGGAAAGAAGTTGGAGTTTGGGGTTAGTAGATGCAAACTGCTACTTTTGGAGTGGATGAGCAATGAGATCCTGCTGTATAGCACAGAGAACTATATCCAATCACTTGTGATGGAACATGACAAAGAATGTAAATGACTGGGTCCCTTTGCTGTACAGCAGAAATTGACAGATCATTGTAAACCAAGTGTAATAAAAACATTTTTTTTTTAAAAAAGGGAAAACCTGTCAACTATCATTTCACATAAATTTCTATAAACTTTATACACCTTTGTAAGTTTGCAGTTTTGTTAATTCTGCAAATTCAGAAAGTTTATTCAAATTGGTGAACTAGGCCTCCTGATATGTTGGCAAAATATAAAATGACTTTAAAAGAATTAGAAATGTTAGTAATCATAAACATTATTATATTAGATAATGCAACTATATTCAAAAGTTTTTTAAAAAGATATTGAATGTACTTAAAAATATATTGAGGAGTTCCCGTCGTGGCGCAGTGGTTAACGAATCCAACTAGGAACCATGAGGTTGCGGGTTCGGTCCCTGCCCTTGCTCAGTGGGTTAACGATCCGGCATTGCCGTGAGCTGTGGTGTAGGTTGCAGACGCGGCTCGGATCCCGCGCTGCTGTGGCTCTGGCGTAGGCCGGTGGCTACAGCTCCGATTCAACCCCTAGCCTGGGAACCTCCATATGCCGCGGGAGCGGCCCAAGAAATAGCAACAACAACAACAACAAAAAACAAAAAAAAAGACAAAAAAAAAAATAAAATAAAAATAAAAATAAAAATATATTGAATGTATATATCAATGTGTGTATGTACATATATCACTGAATATAGATATATTCAATAGAATACATTCTTAAGAATATAGTCAATGAGGAGTTCCCGTCATGGCTCAGCAGTTAGTGAACCCAACTAGCATCCATGAGGACTTGTGTTCAATCCCTGGCCTCGCTCAGTGGGTTAAGAATCCAGTGTTGCTGTGAGCTGTGGTGTAGGTAGCAGACGTGGCTTGGATCCCTCATTGCTGTGGCTGCAGTTTAGGCTGGAAGCTACAGCTCTGACTGGACCCCTAGCCTGGGAACCTCCATACGCTGTGGGTATGGCCCTAAAAAGACAGAAAGACCAAAAAATAAAAAGAATATAGTCACTGAATATGCTTATATTCTTGTTCATAGAATATATTATTAGAAATCAAATAACTGGAACAGAGTTTTGGTTAATCCATAAATCATATTAGCCTGCTTCTAAAATTATTCTTCAGTAGTGAAGCTATGAAACCAATACACAATAGATCAAAGCAGAGATGTGCAAAGTCCCCTTAGTGGGACTCTAGATCACCAGCCTCAGCTGGATATCACAGGAGGTATTAATACAAACTAAAGAAAGAATAAATCATCAGAAGGGATTATGTGAAGAATGTAGCACAAAAACAGGCAGGTGAAGGAGGCACGTATCAGTAGTTCCCACTGAGTGATTATCTGACGAGGGTAACCCTGTTACAGAGACTGGCTCCTTGAGTGTCCAGAGCCAGAGGTCAAGAACACTCAAACCTGGAATGACTGACTTGATTTCCAGGCTCAGTAACCAGCTCTGTGAGAACCTGGCTTCCAATGGAGTTTCCGTACACAAAGAAGCAGCACTGATGATTAATGTTAAGTTTTCTGATTTCTTTGAGAGTTTTAATACTGTACATTATAAACTGGCATTTGAGTTTTATACATCAGTTTCTGGTGAACTCCACTAGCATCTCCCCATGTCTGCCCACCTCTGGGATACTTACAAAGTTAAGTTTCTAAGCCCACAAGGCAAAACGGGGGTTTGGGCTAAGAAGTGACTTCATAAAGGCAAAGGTCATATTGTGAGAACCTTCTTGAAGGCCAGACAATTGTTCAGCCGCTAACTTTGGTATGTGTATCGCTGCTCAAACTTGAATGTCATTATCCAGCGGAGGACTTAGTGGTTCTGTAGAGAATATAGCTTTTTTTTTTTTTTTTTTTGCCTCTAAGAAATTGATAGGTTACTGTTCTTATTTAGTTGTCACATGGTAGGCAGAAGTAAGAACAATAATGAAGCAAGGATGGTGCCCATAACACCCAGTGGCAAAAAGAGAACAACTCTATGTCTCTTCATTCCTGCCACTTAGGCACTCTTCGCTTCTGTCCTCTGGGTCCAGGTATGTGCTCATCTTAAGACCTTTGCATTTGCTCTTTCTTTGGCCTGGAAAGCTGTCCTTAGATCTGCATAACTAGCTTCTTCACGTCTTTCAGGGTTTTACCAAAGGTGATCTTCACAGTGAAGCTGTTGTTGGCCACAGGATCTAATATTCACCTTCTCTGTCCTGGTACTATGAACCCCTTCTGGTCCCCTTCTCTGCTCCATTTCTTTTTGCCTTTATCCTATCCTTATCTGACATGCTATATATATAAATATAATTTACATCTGTCCTCCAGACAGAATGCAAATTCCATGAGGATAGGGATCTCTATCCTTTTATTTTGCTCACTGCTCTACTGTCAGAGCCTTAAAGAGTAACTTCTACAGTAACAGCTCAATAAATGTGCTGAATGAATTAAGGAATAAATGATAAAATGAGAGTTTTTTGTAAATCAAATGACTGGTACAATATTTTGAGACCATTATGTAAAACTATTGCTAAATTCTCTATTGTTTAGAATTTCTCCATATATATAGCAAGCATAAAATGTCATTGTTTTACCGTGAAGACTTGAAAGACCTGAAGCTCATTTGCTGCCGCTGAAATGTAACTTATTTTTGCTTCAGATGTTTAATCTAAAAAGATGGGTGTTTTGGCAAGCTAGATCCTTTGCCTTTGTATATAAATTTTAGAACATCTTGTCTATTTCTACAAAAAAAAAAAAATACATGTCAGAATTCTTACGAGGTCTCTAGATGTTAAATCTGGAGGACATTTTTGGGGAAGGTTACTACTTTAAAAATACTGAGCTTCGTAGACCATGATCATAGTATATCACTCTATGGATTCAGTATTTAGCAAATATTGCATGTTCTTTAGTGTTAATGAGAAGAGTTTTCTTTGATTCCTTTCACTTTTCAGTTATTTATTGCTACTATAGAGAAACTACATAGAAATACAATTGATTTTTGTATTTTGACCTTTTATCCTGTGAACTCGTGTTAGGATTATGCTGGCCTCCTTAAATACATTGGGAAGAGGTCCCTCCTCCATTTTCTGAAAGAGTTTGTATAGGCTGAGTTTTATTTCTTCCCTTAAATGTATTACCGAAGCCACATCATTCTAGAGCTTTAATTATGAACTCAGTTTCATTGATTCCTACTTTACACCATTTAAAGAGCTTAATTGGAGATGGTTCATAGTGCTAAACATAAAAGTAATTTCTTCTTGTATTAGTTATGGTATGTGTCTTTTTCAAAGAGTTTGTCCTTTTTTTTTGTCTTTCGTCTTTTTAGGGCCACACTGGCGGCATATGGAGGTTCCCAGGCCAGGGGTTGAATTGGAGCTGCTGGCCTATGACAGAGCCACAGCAATGCCAGATCTGAGCCGTGTGTGCAACCCAACACCACAGCTCACGGCAACGCCAGATCCTTAACCCACTGAACGAGGCCAGGGATTGAACCTACAACCTCATGGTTCCTAGTCAGATTTGTTTCTGCTGCACCAAGACGGGAACTCCTGAGTTTGTCCTTTTTGTCTAAGTTGTCAAATTTGATATAAAATTATTCATAATAGGCCTTTATTATGCTTTTAAGTCAATGGGACCTAAAGTAATGACTTAACTATACTCTTTTTTGACTAGTATTACTATGGTTTGTCAATTTTATTAGTCTTTTCAACTTTTGGCTTTGTTAATTTTTTTCCAGTTTTCCATTTTCTATTTCATTGTTTTCTACGATGAATTATTTCATGTCTTCTTATTTCTACAGTGGAAGCTTAGATAATTGCTTTTAAACCCCCTTTTTTTTTCATTTCCTAAAGAAAATTTAGAAAAGAAATTAAAGCACTTAAAGCTGTAAATCTTCCTCTAAATACTGCTTTAGCTACATCCCACAACTTTTTATATATGCTATATTTTTATTATTATTCTATTTCACATATTTTCTAATAATTCCTATGATTTCTTTTTTTGACTTGTGGGTTATTTATAACTGTAATGCCCAATTTCAAAATGTTTATGTATTTTCTAACTTTCTTCTTATTTATAAATCTGTTCTCATTGAAGAATATCAAATTCTTTGAAGTTTATCATCAAGTATATATTGTCTATCTTGGTGGATGTTCCATGCGACCTTGAAAATTAAGTATAATCAATAGTTGTTAGGTGGAGTATTTTGTAAATGTTTATGAGGTTTAGTTGATAGGTAAATTATTCAAATTTTCTATATGCTTGCTTACTGATTTTCTGTATTGTTCTATCAATTATTTTAAAAATTAAATAATTTAATTAAATTAAAATCTCCAATATGATTGTGTCTTTTTATTTCTGTTTTTGGCTTATGTATTTTGAAGCTCTGTGGTTAAATGAATACACATTCAGTGTTATTATTAGTTTCTGATAAACTAACTGACTCTGTAACTTTGTCAGAAATCTGTATCTTGAAATTACTTTATATTAATATAGCTGTGACCAGTTTTCTTTTTTTTCTTTTTTGTCTTTTTGCTATTTCTTTGGGCCACTTTCGCAGCATATGGAGGTTCCTAGGCCAGGAGTCGAATCAGAGCTGTAGCCGCTGGCCTACGCCAGAGCCACAGCAACGCGGGATCCAAGCCGCGTCTGCAACCTACACCACAGCTCACGGCAATGCCAGATCCTTAACCCATTGAGCAAGGGCAGGGACCGAACCCGCAACCTCAGGTTCCTAGTCGGATTCTTTAACCACTGTGCCACGACAGGAACTCCTAGTTTTCTTAATATTGATGTCTTCATAGTTTATCTTTTTCCAGTTTTCAAATGTGTCTTTATATTCAAAGAGCATCTCTTGTGAAAAACTTATATTTGCAAATCATTTTTAATCCAATCCAAAAATTTTTCCTTTTTAATTGTAGTGTTTAGTCAATTTAAATTTGATATAACCATTGATATTTGTGTCCTATTAGTCCCTTTTGACTTTTTACCTTCTTCTTTCTATCTTTACTCCAAGTGGATCGCAGACCTAAATATAAAATGCAACACTACAAAACTCCAGGAAGATAACAGGGGAGAAAGCCTAGATGATCTTGGGCCTGGTGATGTCTTTTTAGATAAAACACCAAAGGCACAACCCATAAAAGAAGTAATTGTGAAGCTGGACCTCATTAAAATAAAAAACTTATGTTTTTGAAAAGACACTAGCAAGAGAATAAGACAAGACACAGACTGGGAAAAAAAAATTTGCCAAAGACAAATCTGATAGAGAACTACTATTCACAATATACAACAAACTCTTAAGACCCATAGTTCTCTTATAGTGCAACAGGTTAAGGATCTGGTGTTGTCACGGCAGTGGCTTGGGTTGCTGCCGTGGTGTGGGTTCAATCCCTGGCCTGGGAACTTTTATATGCAGTATGTGTAGCAAAAAAAAACAAACCAAAAAACAAAACAAAAACAAAAACAATGCTTACAACTCAACAATAAGAATAACAACCAGAGTTTAAAATAGGTCAATAGTCTGAACAGGCACCTCACCAAAGAAGACATACAGATGGCAAATAAGCATATGAAAAGACGCTCCAGGAGTTCCCGTCATGGGCAGCGGAAATGAATCTGACTAGAAACCATGAAGTTGCGGGTTTGATCCCTGGCCTTGCTTAGTGGGTTAAGGATCTGGCATTGCCATGAGCTGTGGTGTAGGTTGCAGATGCAGCTTGGATCTGGCATTGCTGTGGCTCTGGCGTAGGCCGGTAGCAACACCTCTGATTAGATCCCTAGCCTGGGAACCTCCATGTGCCATGGGTGCAGCCCTAAAATGACAAAAGCCAAAAAAAAAAAAAAAAAAAAAAAAAGAGAAAGAAAGAAAAGATGCTCCACATGAAAGAGTCATCAGGGAAATAAGAGTTAATGAGATACCACTACACACCTATTGGAATGGCCAGAATCTGGAACACAGACAACACCAAGTGCTGGTAAAGGATGTGAAGCAAAAGGCACTCTCCTTCATTGCTGGTGGGATTGCAAATTGGTACAGACACTTTGGAAGATAGTTTGGTGGTTTCTTACAAAACTAACATACTCTAACCACATGATCCAGCAATCATACTCTTTGGCATTTCTCTAAAGAAACTTAAAACTGATGTCCACACAAAAACATAGATATTTAGAGCAGCTTATTCATAGTTGCCAAAATTTAGAAGCAACCAAGATGGCCTTTAGTAGGTGAAGGACAAACTGTGGAATATTCAGGGAATGGAATATTATTTAGCACTAAAAAATAAATGAAATAAAAAATGAGCTAACAAGCAATGGAAAGACACAAGGAACCCTAAATGCATGTTACTAAGTGAAAAAAATCAATCTGAAAAGCTATAAACTGTATGATTCTAACTATATGACATTCTGGAAAAGGTAAAATCATGGAGACAGTAAAAAGATCAATGGTTGAGAGGGGATGGCAGGAGAAGGGATAACTAGGTAGAGCACAGAGGATTTTAGGACAGCAAGACTCTTCTCTACGACATTATAAGGACAGATACATGTCATTATACATTTTTCAAAACCTATAGAAGGTATAACACCAAGAGTGAACCTATTGTAAACTAGGAACTCTGGATGATAATTATATGTCAATGTAGGTTCATCAATTATAACAAATGGACCACTCTGGTGGGGGATGCTGATAGCATGGGAAGCTGCCAGGGGACAGGGAGTATGTGGGGACAGGCCATGCATTCTACTCTATTTCGCTGTGAATTTAAAGCTGCTCTAAAAAAATAAAGTCTATTAAAAAAAATCAATAACCATTCTCATCATTGTTCTTTTATATGTAATGTGACTTTTTTCTGGCTGCTTTTAAGATCTTTTTCTTTGTATTTCGTTTTCAGTAGCTTGACTGTAATTTCCTTAAATATGGTTTTCTCTGTATTTATTCTGCCTTAGGTTTGCTAGATTTCTTGAATCTTGAGTTATTTTTTTTAATCAAGTTTAGAAAATTCCTGGCTAATACTTCTTCAAATATTTTTTGGTTCCCTCTTTTCCCTCTCATCTCCTCCTGGGACTCTAATTAACCATATGCCACCTTGCTTAACAAAGTGGTCTCACAGGAACTTCTTGGTACAAAGGTGTAGGTACTTAAAAAGAACGAGGTAGACTCACATGTAATAATATGAAACAAATCTATGAGATAGGTTATCAAGTAAGTAGAGTAGTTGTAAATTACATGTATGGTACATTTATGTAATCTTCTCCTATGCACAGATGTGTGTGCATGTGTATGCGTACATGCACAAATGTACGTATATATATAGACAGATATACATACACCCTCATACTTACTCAAGTGCACATACATATATGAGACTTGAAAAATACACACCAAATAGTGGTTGTGATTAACAAGAGGTGAACATGGTAAGAGAAAGAGAATGCAATGGAAGCCAGTAATCAAAGGAACTTTAGCCTTTCCCCTAATATTTTAATTTTTTTAAGGAGAACATATTTCCATATAAGTGAAAACCATTTTCTAAAAAGACTGGGAGTAGAGTCCCAAAGATCTGGACTCATATCCTATTATGTCCTTCTGTCCTTTATCACTAGTTATATACACTTATACAGGTTATTTAAATTTTCTGAAATTCTGTAAAATATGTTATTATGAGAATTTCAATGGGACTGCCTATAGAAAGTGCTTGAAAAATAGGAGGCATTCAATAAATAACAACAGATTTAATAATACTGCACATTTCTTCCCATATGTTTTAAGCTAGAATAATTGGTTACCATGCTACCTAGCTACCTGAATCATTCTTCTTATCCTGTCTTTAGTTCACCTTTTAATTTTGCTTCTTTGGATTTTTCATGTAGGACTGGCTTTCTAGTTGTGTAATCATTTCTGTGGCTGACTTCAATAGATGAATGGTTTAGTTAGTTGTGTAAGCTGCATGTTGTAATGTACCAAGTTAAACATATTTTGTCCCTTACCTGTAGTAATTCTGAAAACACTCTAAAGTTTCCCCTATCCTTTTAAGTTTGGAGCTCAAATTATACAAAATTTAGGCAAGAGTAACCAATGAATCTTAAGATGCTTTACACTATGCATGTTATGACAAAATATTACTTTGTTGCACTCCTTATAATTTGCTAAAAACTTTTTTTTGGCGGGGGGACCACACCCGCAGCACATGAAAGTTCCCAGGCTAGGGATGGAATTGGAGCTGTAGCTGCCAGCCTATGCCACAGCCTACAACAACATGGCATCTGAGCCGTGTCTGCAACCCACACCACAGCTCACAGCAACACCTGACCCTTAACTCACTGAGTGAGGCCAGGGATTGAACCCACAACCTCATAGTTCCTAGTTGGATTCATTTCTGCTGTGCCACAACAGGAACTCCAGCTAAAAACTTCTTAACTGTTCTAGTTTCCCTTCCCTGAAAATGCTTGGATTTTGCAAATAATATTTTTTAAATCTTGAACTAAAAATTATTGATTGTTGCTTAATGCTTTGTATTTGAAGATTTGTGTTTGTATGCTTTGTACTTTGCATCCCCAATTTTTTTGTCAATGACTCAACTTATTTTTATTCTCCTCTCTGTTTTCTTTAGTTCCTTTCTCTATTATATAGACAGACAATAGGGGAAAAAGGTATTTTTGGAGTAAGTATTTGGAAATACTTCTTTCATTCAGATATAGCTGAAAAGTACCAAAAACATTGAATTAAAAAAACATGTAAAATTTAAAACCATTTCATTTTTTTCCTAATCAGAAATGTAAAAAGCAACTTTTCCATCAAAATTAAACATGCAAAGAACAAAATGTTTGAAAGAATTAATGATTAGAACAAAAAGAATGCTATGATCCAGGCAAAAGATGACCATGAGCTACACCAAGGCCATGGCTAAAGACATTCAGGAGGACTAGGAAAATAAAAGTCTCAGAGAAGTAATAATAAAAATCTTCTGGTATTTGAATTTATCCTCTTTAAACAACTAGTTATTTTGATCAAGTTCCTGTCGTGGTGCAGTGGTTAACGAATCCAACTAGGAACCATGAGGTTGCAGGTTCGATCCCTGGCCTTGCTCAGTGGGTTAAGGATCCGGTGTTGCCGTGAGCTGTGGAGTCATTCGCAGACGCGGCTTGTATCTCATGTTGCTGTGGCTCTGGCGTAGGCCAGTGGCTACAGCTCCAATTCGACCCCTGGCCTGGGAACCTCCATATGCTGTGTGAGCAGCCCTAGAAAGGGCAAAAAGACCAAACCCCCCCCCCAAAAAAACTAGTTATTTTGAGAAAGAAGTTATTCATATCAGTGATCAATTCTCATCAAGCAATAAAGAGAAATTTTTGGGGAAAAATGCAGTGTTTTTAAGACAATGCTTGTGGCTGTGGCATCTCTCCTTCAGTTTTTTTTTTTTTTTTTTTTTGTCTTTTTAGAGCCGCACCTGCGGCATATGGAGGTTACCAGGCTAGGGGTCCAATCAGAGCTGTAGCCACTGGCCTACACCACAGCCACAGCCACAGCAACACCAGACCCGAGCCATGTCTGTGACCTATCCCACAGCTCACAGCAATGCCAGATCCTTAACCGAGCGAGGCCAGGGATTGAACCTGCAACCTCATGGTTCCTAGTAAGATTCATTAACCACTGAGCCACGACGTGAACTCCTCTCCTTCAGTATTACAGTTTGTTATAGAAAACCTCTAATTTCTTAGAGTTTTATTTTTTCAACCACGACATTGTGATAGAATTTAGGACTACTTTATCATGAAATAGAATTAATAAAATTAAAACTAAAAAGCCTAAAAAGATCTTTAGTAACCCTATTATGAAAGCTTAAAATGAGTTTATTAAATTTCAGGACAAGAAATATAATGACAAAAACACTAAAAAAAGAAGACTCAAGCTCAGTGATCTCCCATCTAAATCTATCATTAGCTGCCATTTACATCACTCTTTACTACTAAAAATATCCATGTACACTTCTGCTTTTGTCAAAATAAAGCAGATGCATTTCATATACCTATTCCTCACCCTACGTACAACTACAAACCCTGGATGTTGTATATAATATTAATATAAGAAGCTTCTGAAAGATGAAGAGAAGAAGGCAGACTGGCTGGAAACCTCAGGATTCAAGGAATGATATGGTGATGAGTTCCCTAGATTTTCATTTTGCGTCATATATCCCAGGCTGGATATGGGGAAGAGAGCAAGCTGGAACACCAATAGGTGCAGACAAAAACTTCAAGAAAAGCCTGCTGTCTAGCCAAGGGACCAGGAAAAGGGCAGCCTATGCAAGATCAAAAACTTTTAGGTAATAACTACTCTCCTAAAGTCAAACACCACACACACAAAAAAACAAAAAAACAAAAAGACCCCAAAACTCTGGACCCACCACCAACCACACTAGCAAAGACTGAGTGGAAAGCCTAAACTTTCTCCATTGCTTGGGTTATACCAAAGCACCCCAATCCTCCTGCTGGGATGGTGTCAGAGAAGGCTAACTAGGGAGCCAGGACTCTTCATTCCTACGGAAAAGTAATAAACCACATCCTCTGGTGTGAGTGGAGCCCATTTGGGGAGGTGGACTTCTACTCTCATCTAGTGGTAACAAGGCAGAAAAAAGAAGCCCTTCCTCCCTCCATGAGTGTCCATGGAGACTCTGAACTTCCACAGGGAAGTAATAAGGATCCAGAGTCTTAAAGTGTAATACCTGAAATATCCAGAATTCCAGTGAAAATCACTCATCAAAGCAAGAACCAGGAAGATCTTAAACTGAGTAATAAATAACAATCAACATATGTCAACACCAAGAAAATGCAGATGTTAGAATTATCTGAGAAACACTTTAGAGCTGTCATCATAAAATGCTTCAACGAGTAATTAAAACTGTGCCTGAAACAAATGAAAAGATAAAAAGTCTCAGCAAAGGTATAAGATACAAAAAAAACCAAATGGAAAAGATATAATCACTGAACTGAAAAATGTAATGGGACGATGGTGCAATAGAGGAATGGAGGAGATAAAAGAAAGAAAGAATCAGTGACTGGAAGGTAGAACACTAAAAGTTATACAATTTGAACAACAGAGACACAATAGACTGGAAAAAAAGTGGAGAGCCTCAGGGACCTGTGGAACCATATTTAAAAAAGACCTATCATTTGTGCCATCAGAGTCCTAGAAGGATAGGAGAAAGAGGGCAGGAGCTAAAAAAGTATTCAAATAAATCAGAGCTGAAAATTTCCCAAATTTACCAAAAGATATAAGCCTATGGAATCAATTAGCTGAGAATTTTCCAAATAGGATAAACCCAAGGAAATTAATTGCAAAACATATAACACGAAAATTTCTGAAACTTTGCAGGCAGGAAACCTTGAAAGCAGCAAGAAACAAATGTCTCATCTATAGAGAGAAAACAGTTCAAATGACAGTAGATTTCCCATCAGAAATCACAGAGACTAGAAAGAAGTGGCACAGCATTTTTCCACTGAAAAGAACTGTCAACCCAGAATGTTATATCCAGCAAAAATATCTTTCAAAGACAAAGGGGAAATGAAGACATTTTCAGATGAAACAAATAAACAAAACAAAACAAAAACTCCCCAAACTCTGTAACCAGCAGACCTTTCCTAAAAAAAACAAATTTAGAAGTTTTCTAAAGAGAAAGGAAATGATAAAAGAGGAAGTCTTCAAACATCAGGAAGAAAGAAAGAATATGGTGGAGCAAAATATGGGTAAATACAATAGACGAGTAAAGAGGGAATACCTAAGGGAAAATGGGGTTTCTTTTGAGGTGATGAAAATTTCTAAAGTTAACTATGGTAATGGTTACAAATGATCTATATTCTTACTAAAAATCTTGGAATTATGCACTTTAAGTAGGTGAATTGTATGGTATGAATTATATCTCAATAAAGCTGTTTTTTAAAAATCAAAATAGTGGTAGTCTGAGGAAAAAGGGACAAGAGAACTTTCTGGGCGTGATGAAAAAGTTTTATATATTGACCCAGGTCATGGTAATACAAGTACATGTATAAATTTTCAAAATTAATCAAGTTAAACCCTTACAATTAGTGTACCTGCTTTTATGACAATTACACCTTAATAAAGTATGTTAGCATTAAAAAAATTACTAGGAATCTCAAATTCCTTTCTAAATGCTTTTACCAATTTATACTCATACCAATAGTATATCAGAATTTAGGTGGTCCACATCTTGCAAACTGTAATATTGATAATTGACAGGCTAAATTTGGGACCTTATTGTGCTTTGAGTTAACAATCTCTTATTGTAAATGAGGTTCATCATCATTTCCATTGGGTTTTTTTTGATATTAAGTTTCAAAAGATAAGACTTTTTATTCCATCTTCCCAATGTTCTACGGCTTGTTTGACATTTTATCCCTGAGGCACTTATGTATGTTACAGATATCCTCTCTCAAAATGAGTCTTGTCTTCTCCATTGTTCTGCTTCATCTCAACAATCTATACATTTATGATATAGTCAAGTGATATTTAATCATGCAGTTGGCATATACATCTGAATGTCTTTTAAAATAAGTAGTTCTCTGACACAAATGGTAAAGTTTGTCTCCTTATATTGTCTTCAATCCTCCTGGATGTGTGTGTATGTAAGTGTTAAGAGGCAGGAATCCAATTTTATATCAAAATTGTCTTTATTTTTTCATATAGCTAACTTATTTTGTTTGCATCATGTATGAAGGATTATTTCTGGATTAGTTTCATTTATCATTTTTTTCCATTTCTTTGCCACTTATATACTCTATTACCATGTACAGTTTTACAATAAATCCTGATATCTAGAAGGGTAAAAAAAAACCCTATTTATTTAGATTACTAGTAAAATATAAGATAAAAACATGGTGCTTCTTAGGATGTTTTGTAAAGGTAACAGGTTTTGTCTTCAAATTCCTCAGATGCTTTTTTTATTGTGTCAAATTAGTCACAAGCAAGTTGAAAATATGCATCTTTTTATTTTCCAAAGTAATTTTTAATGGTGAAAATTATTTATTTGCCCTTAACAACATACACTTTTCCATTTTTGTTCACCATTCATTTAAACAATAATGACTAAAATGTACCAGTGGTATCTCAAATTTAGTCTCACTTCTAGTTTTATATATCATTTTGTTTAATGAACTATTGAAAATTACAAATAAAAAGTCAGAGCGTTTTAGAATACTTTTGTTGGCTTTACTCTATTTTGAAGAGTCTCTAATGTCTGTCTAGAAGTGGTCACTTTTTGACTAGATGGCCTCTGCTTTCTAGCTACTAATTGGGTGCAAAGTTGGTGGAATGAGATCTGGAAGAATTTTAGACCAAATTTAATGAAATAGGAGTGCTTGCTTTGTTTGAATATATTAACATTTTGGATATATGTAAATGAGAGCGTTACCTGTAGTATCTATCAATGGCTTAGACTTAACAGCTGCTTTTTGTTGCAATTCTTTTTTTTCTAACTCTAGCCATTTTGGGAATTGAGGGTAAACTATGAAAATTATGACTATAGAATAAGTTTTAAAAATGATCCCATAAAATATTGAAATCCAGATAATTAACTTACCTCTATTTCTTTTCTTAACTTTTCATGTGTCTTTTTTTCCTTCTCAAGAAAACAAGTTTTTTCATTGATGGATTCTTTTACAGTTATAATTTTATCCTTTAGCTTTGTAATGTCTTCCTGCATGTTTATAAAATTTAAAGTGTACATGTCAAATAATGGTCAATACAAATCCAAGATTTTCAGTGCTTCTATAATTTAAGAAAACTGGCTATCACATTTAATTTTGATAAACAGGATTAGAATATTACTTCTATAGGTATGTGGAATGAAGAACAGTTTTACAAACAAACCTTATATCTGAAGATACAGAAGTAAAAACCAAATGAAAATAAGACATAAAGAAAAGTAGTCATAGTGGCAAATGCCCAGCAACACTGTAAAATATATTTAATTCTTTATCAAGAAATAATAGATATCTTAAGTTTTTATCTCCCAATATCTTCAAAGAATATTAAGAGAAAGATGCTTAAGGAACAATTTTTTTTTTTTTTTTTTTTTTTTTGTCTTTTTGCTATTTCTTGGGCCGCTCCCGCGGCATATGGAGGTTCCCAGGCTAGGGGTTGAATTGGAGCTGTAGCCACTGGCCTACGCCAGAGCCACAGCAACGCGCAATCCGAGCCGCATCTGCTACACCACAGCTCACGGCAACGCCGGATCCTTAACCCACTGAGCGAGGCCAGGGATCGAGCCCCAAACTTCATGGTTCCTAGTCGGATTCGTTAACCACTGCGCCACCACGGGAACGCCTTAAGGAACAATTATTAATTCATATTATTTGCATAACAGCATTAAGCACACTAAATTGATTTTAACTGGTCTGGATCCAATAGCCTGGAAGTTAGGTTTCAAAGTTTTTGTGAATCACACTTTCTGCAACCAATGAATTAACTGTTCACTGTGATTTTGTTTGAATTATATATATATATAATATATATATTTTTTGTCTTTTTGCTATTTCTTTGGGCCACTCCCGTGGCATATGGAGGTTCCCAGGCTAGGGGTTGAATCGGAGCTGTGGCCACTGGCCTACGCCAGAGCCACAGCAACGTGGGATCAGAGCCTCGTCTGCAACCTACACCACAGCTCACGGCAACGCCGGATAGTTAACCCACTGAGCAAGTGCAGGGACCGAACCCGCAACCTCATGGTTCCTAGTCGGATTCGTTAACGACTTCGCCACGACGGGAACTCCTGAATATATATTTTTATCAGTCCCCGGGTTACTGGGAGATGTTTCCTCTATGCATTTGCACATTTGGCATAGTTACTACTTAACTCATGCACTTACACAAGTTTTTAAAAGTTGTGAATCCAGTTAGTGCACCTATGGGTATTTTATTAAGTTGATAATACATTTATCACTTAATAAGCCTACTGGTTACAAAAAAGGAGTAATAGGAAACATTTCAATAAGTGGTATTTCAAACCTGCACTTGTGTCATCACGTTTCCTTCTGGATTTTGGAGATCCTGCATAAGCTGTTCTTTCATTGTCTTTAGTTTTCTAACGAGGTCCCGTTTCTCCTCTAGCTCAGTCATGAAAGACCATTTGCTTTCTACCTCCCTCAAACTATCTTTATGTGCTTTTATTTTTTCATAGTATTCATTATATCTTATCATGTGTTCCTCAAAATCTTCTTGGGCTGCTTCTATGTCAAATCTAAGCTTCACATTTTCTGTGTGTAAGGATCTGATTTGATTTTCCAGGCTTCCACACTGAAGTTTGGTATTCTGTATGGCAACATCTTGCTGATATATCTGCCTTTCTGTTTCTTTAGATTCTGCAGAGACAGACGCTATTTGTGTTTCAAGCTCATGAAGTTCATTCTGTAAGATATTTCAACATCATTGTTATTAATTACAATATTCAACTTGAAAGTCATTTTTTTTCTTTTTCTTTTTTTTGGCTGCACCCACAGCACATGCGAGTTCCTGTGCCAGGGACTGAACATGCAACATGGCAGTGGCCAGAGCCACAGCAGTTCACTGCACCACCAGAGAACTCCTATAAAGTCATTGTTTTGATCCATAGTGCATGTAGAAAAATCATTTAACATAAAAAAATATATATCAGATACATAAAAACTGATGCAAAACAGGATATGTAATAAAGTAACAAAATTTTTTATTATTAGGAGCCCAGGGTTATATATTTCTTATTTTTATGATTCATCTAATTCTAAATATTAAAATTATATCAAGCCTTAATATTTTATATGTAAAAGATACTTTCAATCACTTTCATAATATATTTATGGGCATCAGAAGTATGAATTAATGAAAAGTTACATGATAAAAATGATAAAACCCTGTGCTAAAAAAGAACAAAAGATCTAGATTCCAGTGCCCTTACTGCTATTTACTAGTTGGGATGACCATACATTGCAAACTTAATTACCCTATTCAAACTTCACTTTTTCCATTTGTAAGGTAAATAGAAAGGTATATCTATCTTTGCCTCTCTGGAGCATTTGGCATTTCTAACCAGTACCTCCTTTTGAAAACCTAGTTTTCATATCACTCTTCTCTGGTTCTCCTCAGATATCTCTTTCTCAATCTTTTTTTTTTTTTTTTCTCTTTCTCAATCTTGATGGTTCCTTCAAATATAGGTTTTCCTCAGGGTGCAGCCATTATAATTCTTCCTCTCATTCTATATATACTCCTTGAGTATGTCATCCATACTTCTATCTTGAGATACATATATGCTAATGATTCACGGATATAAGTTGCTGTTGAGTCCTACACCCAGCTGCCACCGGCTATCTCAAATTCATCGTGCCCCCAAATCAGACTAATCCTCCTCTCCCCTCATCCTGTTCTCCTTTGTATTAGTCACCTATTGTCAGAACCACAAAACCTCAGTGACATACAATAGTAAGTGTTTATTGCTCACGAGGAGCAACTGGGTTTGACTAGATGTTCTGCTGACTTTGGTTGGATTTGCTCAAATGTCTAGAGGTTGGCTGGCTGTGAGGTGACTTGAGTTGGTTTCAACTGGGCCGACCAGGGTGTCTTGGTTTTGCTTCACATATATCTCTTTTTCCAATGGGTCAGGCCAGGCATGTCCTTCCCATGATGAGAGCAAATGCAGAAGAATGGAAGCCCAAGTATACAACAACCTTTCCAAGCTTCTGTTTGAATAACATCTGCTAACATCCCAGGTGGTCACATGAGCAAACTCTCAGTGGATGGGTAGAGAGTATGTTCACCCACCATAGGAGGACATTATAATGCTACATGGCAAAGGGTGTGGATATACACAAAGATGAAAATTGGGACCCCAAATGCAAATTACCACACCCTTATATTCCCAAACTCAGTTAGCAGTACTCCTTTGGGAGCCATACTTAATTCCTCCCTTCTCTTTATTATCTGTAGTTAACTACTCATTAAATTCTATAGATCCTCCCACCAATATAACTGTAGGTCTTTACCCTTTTTTTTTTTCCTATATAGTATGATCATCCTCTTTAAATGAGTTTATAATTTTTGGAGGGAAGCACTGCACTAAAAAGGCAGACCCAGTTTTCTTGGCAGAGATAAGACAGGAAAGTACACCGAAAAAGATAACATGCTAATGAACTTCAATCTCTGTCTCCAGTTCTGGTGTTTAAAATGCCACTTGACATTTCTGTTTGGGTATTTCACAGACATCTCAACTATACATGTTCAGAAGAGAACTTTTAATTTGTACAACCAACATGTTCCCCTTCCAGTCTTCCTGATTTCAATAAACTGTACCGCTTTCCACTTGGACACTTAAAAACCTAGAAGTCATTCTTGATTCTTCCCTTTCCTTTACCCCCCACAATCTATTTACCAGCAAAGGTGTTTTTTTTTGGGGGGGGGGATTTGCTTTTTAGGGCCACACCGTGGCATATCTAGGTTCCCAGGCTAGGGGTCAAATCAGAGCTACAGCTGCCAGCCTGTGCCACAGCTACAGCTAGGCAGGATCCAAGCCACATCTGCGACCTACACCACAGCTCATGGCAATGCTGGATCCTTAACCCACTGAGTGAGGCCAGAGATCAAACCCACAACCTCATGGTTCCTAGCCAAATTCGTTTCTGCTATGCCACGATGGGAACTCCTTTACCAGCAATTCTTGATGGTTGGGTCTCGAAAATAAAATCCCAATTCACTTCTGACCAGTCTTTGTAGCATGGCCTAACTTCTAACTGGTCTCCCTGTTTCCATGCTTCCCCCGTCTCCCTCAATTAGACACCATATTTCAGATAGAAAGATCTTTTAAAAACATAAATCACATCATGCTACTTCCTTGCTCTAGATCCTCCAGTGTTTCCCACTGCACTGATAGTATAATTCAAATTCTGTAACATGGCTTTAAAGGCCATATATGCTCCACCCCTGTCCACTGGCCATCTTGCTACTGTACTCTGCTGCCCTCTTCCAGCTCCCTTTCTGTTTATGACATACACCTGGTCCCTTCTATCCTCAGGGCATTTGCAATTGTCCCCTGCACCTTAGAATTCTCTATCCCAAGCTAGTACCTGTTGGGGTCACATCTCTCACAATTCTGCTTTAGGATTACTCCTCAGTACAGTCTTCCCTGAACCAAAATATAAATTAAGCACCTATTCTCCTCCCCCATTATTCTCCACACACTATCCTATTGTATTCCCTTTGCAATGGAATTGCATTCTTTCTTTTTCTTTCTTTCTTTTTTTTTTTTTTTTGTCTTTTTGCTATTTCTTGGGCCGCTCCTGCGGCACATGGAGGTTCCCAGGCTAGGGGTCGAATTGGAGCTCTAGCCACCAGCCTACGCCAGAGCCACAGCAACGTGGGATCCGAGCCACGTCTGCAACCTACACCACAGCTCATGGCAACGCCGGATCGTTAACCCACTGAGCAAGGGCAGGGACCGAACCCACAACCTCATGGTTCCTAGTCGGATTCGTTAACGACTGCGCCACGACGGGAACTCCTCATTCTTTCTTTATTGCTTGCTCTCCTTAACTAGAAAGTAAACTCCATGGGTACAGCAACCTTTTCTAACTTCTTTACCGCCATCTTCTCTGTACATAAAAAAAGGACCTGGCACAGAGTAGGTGCTCAGTAAACATTTAACAAGTGAGTGAGTGACTGCTGTACATGGAATAGTCAGGAAAGGGACACATGTCCTGCCAGCTAGGCTGTTGATCCTACTGATCAATACGGAAAGATGACATTCCCACTGATTTGGTTATCACCTCTTCTCTTCCCTGGACTAACATAACAGACTTAACTTTCCTCCCTGCTTTAGTCAATCCCTCCTCCAATCCACCTCTATCCTTTCACTAGAATTACAGGTCTCCCTGTTGTTGCTGCTGTTCTCCTCTTCCTCCTCCCTCCTTCCTTCTTCCCTTCCTCTACTTCATCCCCCTCTCCTGCTCATCTCTCCTTTATTAACAGATTCATTGAGGTAAAATTGCTGCACATATTTAAACCTCACAATCTGACGTGACTGACTTTTACAATCACGAGACCACCACAGTGAAGACAGGGAACATATCCATTACCCACAAAAGCTTCCTCCTGCTGCTTTGAGATCTATCCTGCCCTCCTCAGCTCTCTGTCTTCAGGCAAACATTCATCTGCTCTCTGTAACTAAAATTAATCTGTTTCCAAAAATTTTATATAAAACGAATCAAATATTTTAGTTTCACTCTTTTCACTTAGCATAATTATTCTGAGATTCATTCATGTTGCTGGACTTATCAGTAGCTCTTCTTTTTTATTGCTAGGTAGTATTTCCTGTGTGGCGATACCACACTTTGTTTACCCAATCATGTGGTGGACCTCTGAGCTGTTTCTGATTTTCCAGTAGGCATACACTTCTGTTTTTCCCAGAAAAACAAATGCACTATTTATCCCAGGAGAAACTATGGCTTATATGGTAGCTATATTTTAAACTTAAAAAAAAGGAGAAACTTTCTGTTTTTTTTGTTTTGTTTTGTTTTTGTCTTTTTGCCTTTTCTAGAGCCACTCCCGCAGCATATGGAGGTTCCCAGGCTAGGGGTCTAAATAGAGCTGTAGCCGCCAGCCTATGCCAGAACCACAGCAACGCGGGATCCAAGCCTCGTCTGCAACCTACACCACAGCTCAAGGCAATGCCAGATCCTTAACCCACTGAGCAAGGCCAGGGATCGAACCTGAAACCTCATGGTTCCTAGTCGGATTCGTTAACCACTGAGCCACGACAGGAACTCCAATACAGTCCCTATTTTTAAGTTTACACATTCTAGGGGGTACAGAATGCTATCTCATTGTGACTTCAAAGTGTATTTCCTTAATTATTGATGATACTGAGTTTCTTCTCACATGCTTGTATTTTGCAATATCTTTTTTGATGTAATGACCATTGACATTTTTGGCCCATTTTAAACTGGGTTGTTTGCTTTCTTGAATCCTAAGAGTTCTTCATACAGTATTAACATATTCAAGTACCTTGTCAGATAGGCTTTTGAATATTTTCTCCCAGTCTATGACAACCCAAGTGCCTATAGGGCCCCAGGAGGTATAACCTCACATTCATTTTTCATAATAGAGCCATTTGAACAGAAATAAAAAATTTTTTGATAAAGTCTAGTTTTTAAAATTTTTGTGTACTATTTAAGAAATCTTTGCCAAACCCAACATCACTAAGTCTTTCTCCTATATTTTCTTCTAGGTACTCTGTAGTTTTAGTTCTTATATTTAGGCCAATGATTCATTTTGAGTTAATTTTCATCTGTGGTACGAGGTGAAAATTGAAATTCACTATTTTTGCATGTGGCTGGCCACCATTTGTTGAGGGATTATCCTGTCTCTAATGAGCTTCCCTGGCACCTGTCTTAGTCACCTCGGGCTTCTATTTAAAAAACAAAACCAAAATAAAACCATAGGAGTTCCTGCTGTGGCTCAGTGGTAACAAGCCAACTAGTATCCGTGAAGACTCAGGTTTGATCCCTGGCCTTGCTCAGTGGGTTAAGGATCCTGCATTGTTGTGGCTGTGGTGTATGTAGTTTGGCAGCTTCGGCTCTGACTGACCCCTAGCCCGGGAACCTCCATATGTCAAGGGTGCGGCCCTGAAAAGACAAAGAAAAAAAGAATACCAGAGATGGACTGACTTAAAAAACAGACTTAGGATGCAGCAGATTTGGCTACTGGTGAGAAACCTATTTCTCCTTGCAAACAAATGCCCTATTGCTGTGTCCTCATGTGGCAGAGAGAAATAGGAAGCTCTAGAGTCTCTTTTCTCTTCCTATAATCCCATCGTAGGGACCCCACACTCACAACCTCAACTAAACCTAATTATCTCCTCTTTTTGAAGCTCCAGCTCCAAATACCATCACATTGGGAGGAACAAACATTCATCTGTAACATCACCTCTTTGAAATCAATTGTCATGTGTGGGGCTATTTCTGGGTACTCTGTTCTGCTCCATGGATCCGTATGTCTATCTAAATGCCTTATCGCACTGCCCTGCTTACCATACTCTATGATAAATCTCAACAATATTAGAACTTCTAACATTGTTCTTCAAAATTGTTTTGGCTATTACAGGTTCTTTACATTTCCACATGATGTTTAGAATCGGCCTGTCAATTTCTCTAACAAAATGCCTGCTGGAATTTTGATCGGAACTACTTTTAAACAATAGATAAAAGAGAAAGAAGTGATATATTAACAAACTGAATTCTGACTCACAAAAATAGTACATCTCTCTATTTTGGTTTTTAATTTCTCTCTGCAATGTTCTGCTGTTTTTAGTACACAGGTTTTACTTTGTGTAAAAAGTAAATTCTGAGATGCAGATGCAGGTGCAGGTGCAGGTGCAGATCTTTGCTTGCGCTGCCATTAACAAAACACCATAGGCTTACTGGCTCAAACAACAGAAATTTATTTCCCACAGTTCCAAAGGCTGGAAAGGGTGTCATCATAGGCAGATTCCGGTGAGAAGTCTTCCTGGCTTGCAGAAGGCTGCCTTCTCACTGTGTCCTCACATGGCAGAGAGGGAGAAAGAGCAAGCTCTCTGGTATCTCTTCTTATAAGGGCACTAATCCCATCACCAGAACCCTGTGTTCATAAACTCATCTAAGCCTAATTGCCTCCCAAAGACCCCATCTCCCAACACAATTGCATTGGGAATTAAGGCCTCAACATATGAATTTCAGGGAGATTCAAACATTCAGTTTGTAACACAAAACTTCTGTCAAATTATAGTTTTGATGCTACTGTAAATAACGCTTTTTTAATTCGTGCTGTTTCAATATAGAGAAGTAAAACTGATTTTTATAATTAATCTTTTGCAACCTTTCTAAACTCCCTTATCAGTCCCAAGAGCTTTTTAAAAACAGTTTTACCTGCTCCTTTTATTTCTTTTTCTTTCAAGGAGTGGCTTGAACTACCAGTACCATGGAATAAATAGAAGTGGCAAGAAGACACATCCTTGCTTTATTCCTGATCTTAGGAGAGAAATATTCACTCTTTCATCATTAGGTATGATGTTGGCTGCAGGATTTAAGATACCCTTTTTGAGTTGGCTGGAGTTCTAGTCCTAATTTGCTGAAAGTATCTTAAATTCATGTTGGATTACAGCAAGGGTCTTTGATGCAGATTTCTTTAGAGTTAATCATTTGCTCTTCTGCTTAAAGCCCATCAAAACCTTCCCATCACCTCTAGAATAAAGTTCAAGTTTCTTACCATTCTATATATTTCTTATCACTTCCCAAAGTACACTCCACCAAACTACTTACAGTTTTATGAAGGTACCAAAGCTATTTCAGGCCTCTGCAAATTTTCTCAGGTTCTTTTTGTCTGAATATCATCCTCTTCACCCTCTAACCCTCAAACGTATCCCAGACACCCAATCATTCAAGTGAACTCCAGCTTTACTTTAAAACTCAACTCAACTGAAACATCACTTCCTTTGGGATTACTTTTTTCAGTATTAAATCTGTGTTTATGCCTCCACTGTTGACACCACTGTTTGTATATAATTATTTGTTTACTTACCTGTCTCCTTCAATAGATGGTAACTTAAGAGTGAGGACAATGTTCAGCGAAGTGCTTAACAGAAAGTAGCCCTCAGTGTAAGTGAAATAACATCTGTAAAACCCTTTGAAGATCGACAAGTTTTACAGAAAATTTCATTATATAAATATTTGTACCATATCCTATTGCCAACATATACTGTTTTCTAAAAGTGACTAATGCAAGGCAATTATTTATAAGAAATTTGTAATACCATAATAGTATAATTATTATTAGCATTAATACCTAAAGCCAATATCAAAATCTAGTCCTATACTGCCCACCATGGCCCCAGCAAGGATGCCTTACTGTAATATTTACAAGTATTTAATCATCACGAAAACCCTTATAGGCAGGTCCTACTATTACCTCCATTTTACAAATGAGAAAATAGAAGCCCAGAGAGATTAAATCATGGAGATAGAAGTAGCAGATCTTGTCTTTCAAACTAGGCAGTTCAGCTTTAGAGCATATTCTTTTCATTTCTATGATATATTTAGCTTAAAAAAAACTTGAAAAAGCACACAGTAAAGACAGTATTTTCATTTTTGTTTCTTTAGCTATATTAGTTGAGAACAGTTATATCTAATTATGCGGAATACAAAAACCAAATATGGCTTTGAGATTTCCTGTGGTAGAATTATGAACATATTTTGAAACATAAGGAACACAGAAGTATTCCTTATCTACTTGAAATATTCACTTATCTACTTGAATATTTCTTATCTACTTGAAATATTCACTGGACTTTAGCTTTAAAAACATTGGCTTAGGAGTTCCTGTTGTGGCAGAAATGAATCTGACTAGTAACCATGAGGCTGCAGGTTCAATTCCCGGCCTCGCTCAGCAGGTTAAGAATCCGATGTTGCTGTGGCCGTGCTGTAGGCCGGCAGCTGTGGTTCCCTTTCAGTCTAGCCTGAGAACCTCCATATGCCGTGGGTGTGGCCCTAAAAAGCAAAACAAAACAAACACTGGCTTAAAAAATTAAAAACCTTCCTTTGATTCAGGATTTTAGGAAAAATTATCAACTAAAAGTAAATTAAAAATAATTCTATGTGACACACTGGGTTTTATAAGCTTATCTACAGTCACAATGACATTGCTGAACCTTTGTACAATGAGCGTGTAAAGCGTTCCATGAAACTGGAACACTCACACAGAATTTACTTAGGGATACCAGAATAACTGACGAGGTGTAAATATGAAAAATATAAATTTTAAAT
Organism: Sus scrofa; assembly: GCF_054392235.1. Taxonomy (NCBI): domain Eukaryota; kingdom Metazoa; phylum Chordata; class Mammalia; order Artiodactyla; family Suidae; genus Sus; species Sus scrofa. Next base: position 23,627,685 of record NC_139393.1, on the reverse strand, counting down.
AGTCTCCCCAGGGTTACTGTTATCCTTAATAACTTCTCTGTTACTAATTTAATATAGTTTTGCAGAACACAAAAAAGACTCATTTAAAAGACAGTATGAAATAGGTTACCTGCAAATACAACAGAACTTTTTTGTTTTTTTCTATTTCTGATGTTTGTGATTGCTGTTGCTTTGCAACTTGCTCTACAGCGTCAGTTAACGATGATGTATCTGGTTTAGCTGGACAAAAGAACAAAGTACACAGTAAAAAATCTTAATGCAAACATTTAAAGAAAATGGTTCTTCACTCAAAGTCATGAAAAATGGGATGGTTTCTCATAAACAAACTAAATTAAGGGGTGGTAGGCATTCCCATCATGGCTCAGTGGTTAACGAACCCAACTAGTATCCATGAGGACGCAGGTTTGATCCCTGGCCTCGCTCAGTGGGTTAAGGATCCAGCGTGGCTGTGAGCTGTAGTGTAGGTGGCAGTTGCAGCTGGGATCCTGAGTTCCTGTGGTTGTGGTGCAGGCTGACAGCTGTAGCTCCGATTCAACCCCTAGCCTGGGAACCTCCATAAGCCGTGGGTGCAGTCCTAAAAAGACAAAAAAAAAAAAAAAAGAAAGAAAGAAAGAAAGGGGGTGGTAATCTTCCCTTTCTGACTGCAGACAAAACCCAAATCAAAGGCCATAATAACAAACTCACCTACTGCAATATTATTCCTGTTCCTTTATGAAAGAGTGTATTTTCATTGTCCCCAAATTTTTTATCCAGACCATTTGCACATATACTATAATTATAGTGCTACCATAACAACTATATCACAATTACAGCTGATGAATTTTCATTACGGGCCTGCACTTTCAGGTTGTTATGCCTTTTCTAAATACTGTATGTTTCCTCTTGGCGAAATTTAACAGCTTCCCTCTATTCTAATTTGCTACTAATTTTAACACAATTATCCTATAATACTACTTTTTTGTTGGTGCTTGCTCATCACTTAGTTATATATATCTGAAGACTGCTTCATTACCTTCTTCAGGAATGCGCTGACTCTTCTTTTCTCTGTTGCTTGACATTCTTGTCTCTTTTCCCCTTTTTAGTTCACCTTCTTTACTCCTACAAAATAACCAATGTTGATAATCTTTCACGTTTTTTTTCCCATCAAACTGGTGATCCCAAAAGTCAGTGAATTGTTAAAAATCTCACAGGGATGACAATGACATTCATCATTATTTCTGAGAATTAAGATACAATGGTCAAGTGAGAGATTTGGGGAAGAAAGTAAAACTATCTTTAAACCTTGGTTGTCCTGCTTTTCAGCTGTTATGACCTTGAGCAAGTTTCTTTGATCATTTGTGTTCTCATTTGTAAAACCTTTTAGGGATGTTTTAATAAATAAAATATGTAACATGCTTAGTACAGTACCTGACATATAGTGAGTAACTAAATATTCTGGACTAGTAGTAGCTGGTACTTCCAGTACTATTATAAAGTGGATTCTGAAATATAACAAGAATCTGTGAAAGTCAGTGCCAAGATGGATTGGAAATTTCTGCCATGGGTATAGGGTGCAAGGAATACAGCACTCCTGTCAGTGCTATTCTGACAAGGTAAGCCTTATGCAGGTGTAAAATCACAATTCAATCTCTTTTATATCTAGGAGTAACTGATGACATGAAGAGGAAGAAAGAAAGAGAAAGTTTTTTGTTTGGTTGGTTGTTTTTTGTTTGTTTGTTTTTTAGGGCTGCACCCTCGGCATATGGAGGTTCCCAGGCTAGGGTTCTAATCGGAGCTGTAGCCACTGGCCTACGCCACAGACACAGCAACATCAGATCTGAGCCGAGTCTGCAACCTACACCACAGCTTGCGGCAATGCCGGATACTTAACCCACTGAGTGCTGCAAAGCCAGGGGTTGAATATGCAACCCACATGGTTCCTAGTTGGATTTGTTTCTGCTGCGCACTGATGGGAACTCTGGAAGAGTTCTTTTGTCTACCAATGCCACAAATGAACACCAAGGTGGTAGAATTAAAGGCATTACTAGCTTTTTCTGCAAAAGAAATCATATAAATTTTCATAAATAATAAAAGGAATTCAATGTTGTTAAATACTTCTGAAATTGTCATCTCCCATTTAACATTTGAACATATGGATTTTTTTCTATTTAGATGACATCCTTTTAAAAAAATCTTAGTTGATTTTTACAGAACTTGTAAATCTTTCCAAATCATACTAAAGTCATGATAAACTTTGCAAGCCAAAAGAAGTAAAATATTATCATAACAGTAAGGCATGTATACGGAAACCTGCAAAATTGCTAAATATCTTTCCTAAAGATTGGCTAAATACAAAATACTTGTATACTAGTTACAAGTGTTTTCCAAAAGCAAAAATTTTAAAGCTTGAAATCTGATACATAAGCAAAAAAGAAAACAAAGTTAAACTGTTTCCTAAGTCAGGAGATTCAAATCTATCCAGAACTATCTTCTCAAGCTAAAGAAATCCTGAGACAAATAACTCCACATAGTTTCATAATCACCCCGGAAATCTGGTTCTTTGCTGTTTATTCACATCACTTCCCTCAAGTCTCACCTCACACTTGCCTCCTTCATGATGTCTTCCCTGATGCTGGGCCCATTCACTCTGCTGAAGCCATTATTCTGTGTCCTCTCTGCCCCAGATTAATATAACAAATCCAAGTCTGGTTTTCTCTCTAGCTCTTCTATATGGATTTCATGGTTACAGACGTCATCCTTAATCAACCTATCTCAGAAATGCGTGCTTCTACATGTTCACTTTCAGTTAGTTCTCCCAACTGATTATAAAGGTAAACAACTATATAGTGCTTATTTTGTCCCAGACACCAAGTACTCTAGATAAAGAAAAAAAAAATCATCATTATATGGTGCTGGTGCTGGTAGTTCCTGTCATGACTCAGTGGTAATGAAACCAACTAAGATCTATGAAGATGCAGGTTCGATCCCTGGCCTCACTCAGTGGGTTAAGGATCTGGTGTTGCCATGAGCTGTGGTGTAGGTTGCAGATGCAGCTCAGATCTGGCGCTGCTGTGGCTGTGGTGCAGGCCGGCAGCTGTAAGTCCAACTCCACCCCTAGCCTGGGAACTTCTATAAGCCGAGGGTGCGGCTGGCCTTAAAAAGCAAAAAAACAAAAACAAAAGGCATTCTATGATGCTGCTTCTATGCCACATGTAAGAACCTTACAAATATTCACTTTATAAATATTAACTCGTTTAACCCTTTGGGGTGGATACTGTTATTACAAATTTCACTTTATAGGAAATACAATGAGCACTGATTGAGAAATTTACCCAAAGTCAGACAACCATTAGTTTCGGAGACTTGATTAGGATTCAGACAGTTTGACTCCAAGGTTCATGTTTTTAATCAATGTGCTAGACTACCAAGATTATAGGTTTTTTTAAAGAGAAGAGCATGTTTTTATATACCACTCCAGAATCCAACTACTTTTGTATTCTCGTATTGTTAAAATACCACTTTAATCAGCCCTCTCCTTTCCACTGTCACTAACACGCACATTTCTTCCTATGGACTACTAGAGTGAAATCCACTGATGGAGCTGCTGCAAAAGTCCAACAGGGAGCCCCGGGTCCCAGTTGCACCAGCGCAGTCAGAACTCTCGGTTTAATCCTCTGAGCCCATACCTGAGATCCTCATTCAGATCCTCATTCTGTTAGCCCTTGGCAGTCTGTCCCACCCTGGTTCAAGTTAAGCCTCTGTGGGGGAAGGAGGATTTTATTTTCTTAACTGTTTTGCTTTGTTTGTTTCCAGAAACAAACTGGCTGATTGGCTGAGCCCTCCTGTGCTGTTTTGCTGATCCTGCCCAACTTGCTGACTAGACCTGACAGGTCCTTCACTTGTGTTGATAAATGGAAGTCCTGTCCTATGTGTCTTTTTAAAAATATGTTCTAGGAGCAGAAAATCAGAAGTCACTGACCCTTAGACTTGTGGTAAAGGTGCAAATTAGCCTCCTTTTTCTGCCCTCAAAGAGCATAACATTCAGTTAAAAACACTGAACATCACAACCAATGCTGCATTCCATTTTAGATGGCATCTTCTTTAAGAAGTCTTTCTTCATCTTTCTGGGTAGATGTACTCTCTCTCTCTTTAGTGCAATAGTTTCATATCTTTATCACACCATGATAGATAACGCTGTGGGCTAGTCCTGAATCCAGGTTGTGCCACTCATGTTTATTAAGTAAATTCTTTCCAACCTGAGCCTCGGATTCCTTATCATTAACAGAACCTGCCTCATTAGATTATTTTGAGAACAAAGTGAAATAATGCATATAAAGTGTTTAGGAGATTCTTGCCACTCAATAATTTCTATTCCTACTATCTTCATTATTTTATACTGTTTACCCATTAGACCATAAGCTCCAGGAAGGCAAACGGAATGTCTTTTCATTTTTGTATTCTCTAAAGTATTTGATGAAGAAACCAAAAAAATTAAGTAAATTAGGTTTCTACAACAAAAAACAAAGCAGCTGGTTCTTCCTAATGTCTGTTCCTGAAGCAGTATAAACCGAAGAGCGCTTGTGTGATATTTATTTAAACCGGCTATTCACAAAAGGATCTCTGCTTTAAAACTGAGAAAGTAGCAAAAAGACAAAAAATAAAATAAAATAAAATAAAATTGGGAAGTTTTTGTTTTTTCTGGACCTCTACTGCAGAATGGACAAAAAAAATAAAAGCTAAAACAAACTACTGCCATCTACTGATAATTCATTACAACTGCATAAATCAATGAACACAGAGTTTAGAGACTGGACACTATCAATTACTCTTTCATTCAAACCACATATGTGCGTACGTATTACATACAAAGCACGTGGGAAACAGAAAGTTGAATTAAGTGACTGATTAAAACAAAAACCTCATAATATGGACAGCATATGACAGTAAATAACCAATACATATAAAAATACATACATACAAAAAATATCATTTAGGAAAAACACTTTCAACTAAAAAAGGAGATTTACAGAAAACAATGCAATGCTAATACTATATAAACCACTATAACCAACATTTATGAATTACTTGTTAGTACTTTCACGTGGATTATCTGTTTTATCCTCAGAGCAATCCTATAAGCGAGACATTATTTTTACCTATATTTTGTAGGTGAGGAAACTGAGACTTGGAGAAATTAGGACATTCATCAAAATCATACCTTCAAGCAGGAAGGATGAAATCTGAAGTAATTAGGATCCAAATTAATATGTATTAGGCATTAACTATGTACTAAAGCATTGTGAAAAGCATGATTTGTGCATCATCTCATTCAAATTCAAGAGGCAAATCCTTGTACTTGGCCTTTGGGAAGAAATTTTAAAAAGGCCATCGTTCAAACTTTTGGAAACCTACCACCTGGTACCTCCTTCCAAATTAATGAGCAAAATAGAGCAAGGCTGTCAAACTCCTCTAGGGCTTTGAGAACTTTTGGCTTAAAAGAATAAAAGGAGGCAACAGTTTATGTGCACCCATGTCACATAAGCACCATTTTTTAATTTTAAATGGAAAAACCTGCTATGAGGACCTGCCAGGTAGTATAAGTAGTTTAGTTTGTATTTTTCCTCCTACCCTCTTTAGAATACATATCTTATCAGAAAACAAAAAAAGAAAAATTATGTAGATAATTTTCACATAACTGTGAAATTGCTTTTGTTTTCCAAGTGGGAGAGGGAATTTAATATCTAAAAACTGATATTTGACTGGGGAAGCTGAAAAACTAACCTGGGGAAAGAGGAGATAAAAGTTTTCCTGGAATCAAGAGAGCTTTAAATTATGGTCTATATTTAAAGCAAGATAAAATCAGTTCTGGATGGTTCAATTCCAACAATAAATTAAAAAGGCATCGCAGGAAAAATTTAACATATTGTACGAGTGAATAAAGATCAATAATCCATACTTCTGGTAAAAAAAAAGAGGTCTTTTCAACTACATGTTTTTGAGAGAAGTAACATCATCATCAGAGTCATCCAAAAAGAATGAATTAACTGAAGAATTAAAAATGTACTGCACATCTATTACATATCAGAGTTTTAGAATCAGCTGAAACTAGGGATTATCCTCTTCTCTGGTTAGGCAATGAGATTAAATTTTCAGAATTCTGAAAACATAAAGCCACCAGAGGATTGGTATTCTTCCTAAACTTCCTTTCAATGACAATTTAGAGAACATTCGTATATTACTCATTGCTTATAGCTTTAAGCCAAAGGTGGGGTTTCTCTGAATGTACAGATAGTACAGGACTAAAAAAAATCTTGTTTTGGGATGCAGACATAGAAGGATCAGTCTGTAGCTCGACTCTTAAGTTTTAAGGGATGCCCAGGCAACTGTTTGATAATTACAGGCCTTTGGTGAAATCCAATCATAACCTATCTGCTTGTCTCAATCAGGTCAGGAAGGTCTAAAGTCTTTTTTCACTCTATAGACAAAAAAGCATTATTAATAAACTAAGGGGAACTTGCAGAAGGTTGAATGTGGACTCCCAGACATATGTCTGTGTTCTATCTAACCCAGAGAACCTGTGAATGAGCACTTATTTGGAAAGAGGATATTTGAAGATGTAATTAAGTGAAAGACCTCAAGATGAGACCATCCTGGATTTAGGGTGGGCTCTAAATTCAGTGTCAGTGAGAAACTGAACATGCAAACAATGACTAGACCATGTACAAAAACAGAATTCTGACCCACAACCTGCAGCAACCAACCCAGGAAACCACCCACCATCCATAGTAACCAGCCCAGGAAGCTGGCCTGCTATCTGTAAGTCAGACTTACAGGAAGTCAGACCACTATCTCTGATAACAATTTAAAAGCCCCAAATTAATCCCTGTAACAACTAGCCCCCAAATGCCCAGTGCTTGATTAATTACTGACAGCTTCCCTAACTCTGTCCCTACTTCTGACTTAGGACCAGTCAGAGAAAGCCACATATGCACCTTAACCAATCACACAGGACGCCCTCCTTCTAGTGAGCGCCCTACAGCTTCCCTAGGCCACCAGCCTTCAATCAGGGCAGACCTGAAGATTTCCCTTTTTTCCACTATGAGCTTTCCCACCCTCTGTCTGCCTTTGAGCCTCTGCCAAAACACAAGTAATGGTGGCTGACTTCCTTGCTCTAGAAAGCTCTGAATAGCCTTTGTCTACTCTCAGATAACTGACCTTTCCTTTATTTCCACACAGGTGTCCTTGTCTGAGAAAGGGAAAGAGAGATTTGAGATGCAGACACAAATAAGCAGACCATGTGAGGATGGAGGCAGAGTCCCAAGTCATGCACCTCAAAGCAAGGAACACCTGGAAACCACCAGAAAGTGGAAAAGGCAAGGAAACCATTAAAGGGAGTTTGGTCCTCACAACACCTTGATTTAAGACTTCGGGCTATATACTGTGAGAGAACACATTTTTGTTGTTTTAAGCCATTCAGTTTTTGGTAATTTGTTATGGCAACCTTAAGAAACTAACACAAGCTTCTAACAAGGAAATTTGCATGTTACACGTCCTTTTCTGGGAGGACTCCTAAACCTCGGGGTAAATGGCTGAAAAACAACTGTTCCTAGTTTAAAAAATGTTTCAAGTGTTCTCACAAGAAGGATTTACATGGTGGTGTTAGGAAGACTGGGGATTTTCCCAACAGTGTCCCTTTACAGTCTGACCCTATCTCTGCCCCACCCCCAAATGCTCCACGTCTCTATGGGGGAAATAGGTGCAAAGTCAAATAATGAAAATGTACAGGTATAGGAGTTCCCATTGCGGCTCAGCAGGTTAAAAACCCGACTAGTCTCCATGAGGATGTGGGTTTGATCCCCAGTCTCCCTCAGTGGGTTAAGCATCCAGTATTGCCACCGCAAACTGCAGCATAGGTTGCAGATGCGGATCAGATCTCGAATTGCTGTGGATATGGTGTAGGCTGGCAGCTGCTGCTGTGACTCAACCCCTAGACTGAGAACTTTCATATGCCACTAAAAAGAAATTTTAAAAATAAATAAATAAATAAAAGAAAATGTAGGGGGGTATGGCAAATGCACTCTCAGTCTACCTACTCTTAACCAACTCATTCTATTTCCTTAGTTCATCATAAGCTGCTAATTCCCAGACCATGATGAATGCACAAACTGAATGCTGAAGGGTTAGGAAGCTACCCTCCAGTGAGTCTGTCCACTTAGGCTCCTAACGGAGGAATTCTACAAAATGACAATGTCATTTGTGTTTGTTCCCAAACCTTTTCATGCTGCTTGTACTTGTCATTGTGCTCTCATAGTTCAATTAAAGATTATGTAAACCTACAAAATAGTACAAAAATAATGTTGGTTCTTTCTTTAAAATATATGTTTAATAGTTTGGAAAGACTAAAGTGAGTTGTCTGAATGTGTGAAATAACTATAAAAGATTATAAAGAAAAAATAGCAGTCGGATAGCTACACAAGTGCCTTTAAGTTATTTTCCTCATAAAGAATGAAATCTTGAGAAACCTTAGCTGATGGTTTATCGGTATAGTCTATGGAAGGGAGATGATGCAGAACTCTAATCAGGAGGCCACGTGAAAAAGAGAGGCCTTAGAGTTTCTCGAGACCGGCAAATACACAGTTTTTTCAGGTTTAAAAAATGTTTAAAGTATTATGATATACTTTTTCAAGACTCTCTGGTGTGACTTTGCTTTTAAACAGATTTAGATATAATTTATATACTATCAAGTTTGTCTTTATGAAGTGTACAATTTAATGTTTCATTGACTTCAATATATTGTTTGGCTATGGGTTCAGACTGTATCTTTGAGAGAGCTTGTCCTCTACTAAAAAAAAAAAAAAAAAAAATGCTAAAGCAGCAGCAGTTAATTCTCCTTGGTGAGGGTATAGGAACTCAAGGTAAGTTATGTTTGAGCTTGAAGGGTCCTAACTAGTAACAGTTAAAAAAACATGAAAGGAGAAGGGTGTTCTAAGTAGAAGGAATAGCTTATGTAAGGATGAAATCATATGGTGTTCCAAGGAACACCCTTTTTAGCTTGCGTGACTTGGGAATAGGGAAGTTTTTTTTTTTTTTATCAAATTTAATTATGCATCTGAATCATCTGTAAAGATTAAAAGAAAACAAAAAACAAAGCCAAACTTGCCCAGACTTGACTGCTGGAGATTCTGATTCAAAGGTACATCTAGAGCAGGGTGGCACCTGGATTTATGTTTTTAAGCTCTAGGTATAGTTCCTACTAACAGCCAGGATTGAGAGCCACTGGAGCAGGGGGAATGGAGATGAGGTAAGAGTGTTAAGAGATGAGGCCATAGTCTAGGATCAGATGGTGCAAGAAAATGGTATGTAAATACAATATAATGACAAATTTTCTATTCTTTGACCACTTCCCTATTTTGAAATATTTAAAAGTTTTTTAAACATTTTACTGTTATACATTGTAATTATTATTATTTTGGCCACACCAAGGGCATGTGGAAGTTCTGGGCTAGAACTGGAACTAGAACCACAGCAGCAACCCAAGCCACTGCTGTGACAACACCAGATCCTTAACCCACTGCACCACCAAAGAACTCCTAACTTTTTAACTGTTACTGTTGCATGAGAGAAAATGAATTCCCACCATTTGTCTATAAAAACAGAGATAAATGTTTTAAACCAGGCTTGTAACTAAAAGACATCTATTTTGCTTACAGTAATATATATATAGTCTTTTTGCCTTTTCTAGGGCCGCTCCGGTGGCATATGGAGGTTCCCAGGAGAGAGGTCTAATCAGAGCTGTAGCCGCCGCCCTGCACCACAGCCACAGCAACGTGGGATCCGAGCTGTGTCTGCAACCTACACCACAGCTCATGGCAACGCCGGATCGTTAACCCACTGAGCAAGGCCAGGGACTGAACCCTATACCTCATGGTTCCTAGTCGGATTCGTTAACCACTGCGCCACAACGGGAACTCCTTTCTTTTTTCTTTTGTCTTTTTGTGCTTACAGTAATATTTAACATAAAACAAGCTCAGGGCAGTGTAAATCTTCTCATCAGGGCACCATATACCACCCAAGGCACTTAACAAATATCCAGCAAAAATAATGAAAATACAAATGTTGACAAAAACAGCTGCCAGATATGAGCAGTGGCTGCCTATGGAGGGTTGGTAACCCCATTCTCTACTCAAATAGAACGGAAGCACTCGCCCACTTCCAAGAGCTCTTCAAACTCCCAGATAGCTGAGAGTCTTTCTTTCAGGTACAGGTTCCTCACTTATGATGTGAAACTATCAGAAACAAGGACCCTCTTTCCATTATAACCAGTTACACAGGAAACACCCTCTCTTCTACTCTTTGAAGGTTGAAGAAAGAGCATCTGCTTTCCATATCCGTAGGAGCTGCTCAATATTTTAAAATAAATGAATGTTGTGCTCTTTGAGGGCAGAAAAACGAGGCTTCTAATTTTCTACTCGTGGAACATATTTTTAAAAGGGCGCACAGGACAGAACATCCCTTTATCAACACAAGCGAAGGACCTGTCAAGTCTAGTCAGCAAGTTAGGCAGGATCAGCAAAAAGAGAAAGCTCAGCCAATTTATTTCTGCAAACAAAGCAAAACAGTTAAAGAACAAAACCAAACCAACACGCAACAGAAAACAATCCCTTCCCCCTGCCCCAAGGAAGCCTATTACTAGAACCTGGGTGGGACAGACTGCCGGGGCCTAACGGAACGAGGTTGGGGGGGAGGGCTGTGCTCAGGACATGAAACCCTGTCGCGACCGACCGCGCCGCTGGCCGGCGGCTCTTCAGGCCGCGACTGTAAGCGTGAACGCGGGGAAAGGGCTTCGCCCGCCCCGGGAAGGGAGGCGGCGGTCGACCCGAGGCCCCAGGCCGCCCGCCCCGTCGGGAAGCCGGCCCCGCGCCCCACGCGGCCCGTCCCCGCCCCCGCCCCGCCTCCCGCCCGCGGACCCGCCTGGCTCAGGCCGCAAGGCCCGTCGCGACTCCGGTTCTCGTTCCTCCTCCGGGCGCCAGGCGGCGAGTGCGGGCAGGCGGCCTGACCCGGAACTGCTGACGCTTCTCCGCACTCGGGCGCGTCCACCCCCCGCGTCGCTCCCCGCCGGCCCAGCCGCGCCTCCGCGGCCCTCGGGCAGCTGAGGCGGGACGGGCGCCGCCCACACAGCGGCGGGATCCGGGCTTAGGACGCCCCGGGACGCGCTCGCGGCCGCCGGGTCGCGTTCAGCCTCAGGACGGGCGTCGGGGGCAGCAGACGTCTCCGAGTTCGCCGCGCGGGCCGAAGGTGGAACCGAGCTCGACGTGCCTCAGGCGAGGACGGAGCACAGGCTCGGTGTGCGTCCGACCGTCAGAAAGTCCTGAAGGGCAGGCGGAGTCTGGACAGCGGTCCTGGCGGGTGGGGTCGCGCCCCCCAGGCTTTCCACAGTGCAGAGGGAGGGGCCTAGGAGTGACCGCGGAGGAAACTGTCGGGGGCGGGGGCGGTGTCTCCGAGGCGGGTCACCAGAGAGACCCACAGCCTGGGGTGGGAGGGCAGGGGCCGGAGGTGAGAAAACCGGCGCAGGGGCGGGGAGTCGGGAGGAGAGCGGTGGGCTGCCCAGCTGGTCTCAGTCGCTGTTGCTCTTGTGGTCCTTGCTGTTCCTGAGAGCTGTGTGAATCCTGGAGGGAAACGTCTCAGTCAACTCTGATCTCCTCAGAAACGCAATTTTTAGTACAGTTTTGATGTACAGTTTTAGTTTTAGGTGTACGACATAGCGATTCAACATTTTTATAGATTGCACGCTATTTAAAGTTACAAAATATTGCTATATTCTCTGTGCTATACAGTATAACCTTGTAGCTTATTTTAGACACGGTGGTTTGTTATCTCTTAATCCCTACCCCTATCTTGCGCACCCCCCCATTGGTAACCACTATTTTGTTCTCTATATCTCTAAGTCTGTTTCTGAAAAAAACAAAAAACAAAAAACGCAACTTTTCCTCAAAGAAGAAAAGCACTTTTTTGTGCAGCTCTATTTAACCTATCGAACTTCAGGCTGACATATTTCATATAAAGAGCTGTGATCTAACAAGCCAGCCATGTGAGGATTAATGATATAGTGATAAGTCGACACCCTGTAATTAAAAAATAGGACTTTGTCTAAGTCAACAAGTAATTTACTTGCTTAAAATTTGCTATGTAAAAACAAAACAAAAACTGTTGTTCTAAGCCAGAAAGATGTAAGTACTTTCACAAAATGAATTTAGAGATGGCTTTGCTTTCATTGTCATGGTTCTCTTATGACTAATAGTGGACTAGCTTTAATGGGAGGAGTCTAGTATTTTGGTTATATTTTTATTTTATTTTATTTTTTTGTCTTCTTATGGCCGCACCCACGGCATATGGAGGTTCCCAGGGTAGGAGTCAAATCGGAGCTACAGCTGCCGGTCTACACCACAGCCACAGCAACGCCAGATCCAAGCCATGTCTGCCTCCTACACCACAGCTCACCGCAACACCGGATCCTTAATCCACCTGATGGAGGCCAGGGCTCAAACCTGCGTCCTCATGGATGCTAGTCAGGTTCATTTCCACTGAGCCATGATGGGAACTCCCTATATTTTTAAATCAACGCAAATCTTTTTAATCATCCAAAAATTTCTTTTGTAACTAACTCTAAAGAGATTGATATAATTTTTCATTCTTACTTAATGCTCATTTTTCTTTACAGGTGATTGGGGGCACAAAAACCTTCTTTGAAGAATTTTGTATCGTATGGAAGGATGGCAGAAGTAGTGTTGATTGATCTCTTTGGTTTGCAATTGAACTCTCAAAAAAGCTGTCATCAGACATTACTAAAGACATTGAATGCTGTCCAATACCACCATGGTGCCAAGGCCAAGTTCCTCTGCATAATGTGTTGCAGTAACATCAGCTGTGACCATCATAATTGTGAATTAGAAACAAGCAATGGATTATCAACTATCTTGAGAGAATTTGAGACAGTTAGCAATCCCAGCCTGGCCGCCTCTTTGTATACCATTAAACAAAAAATTGATGAAAAAAATTTGAGCAGCATTAAGGTAATTGTGCCTGTGCATCGGAAGATGTTAATGAAGGCTTTTATTGATCAACTCTTCACTGATGTTTATAATTTTGAGTTTGAAGATTTACAGATGACCTTGAGGGGAGGTCCTCTGAAAGAGTCTTCTGACATAATCACAGCTCAAGAACTAGAAGCAATCCAGAATGAAATAGAAACATATTTGAGAAGTTTGCCTGCACTGAAAGGAGAATTAACCATCATCACATCTCCTTTGATCTCAGGTGTGTTAAACACTATCTGTTGTTTTTACCGGATGTGAAAAACTAGCCTTTTTTTAAAACAGGTTGTTCTTCTATTTTTCCATCTGTCTTTTGTAGACTACTGAGAGCTTATCTGCTCATTAGCATCAGTTACAACCTGGAAGTATCATGGACCCGCCCTTGTGGTGTGTGGGGGGGTGTCAAGGGATAGTCCCTTTAAAGCCACCCTAAATAAATTTGCATTATGCAAATTCCTTCAGACTTCCTTTTAAATGAGATTTATGATGCTAAGCATTTCCTAAACATTTTAGAAATTCTGAAACCTTAACTCATTGGTGCCTTCAAAGAAGAGTGAAATTTAAACAGTCCGTTTTACTTCTTGGTAAAAGAATATTTACTGTAAGCTATATGCTACTGGGGACAACAAAGACAAATGGGTCAAAAGGTATCCTTGGAAGAGCAATAATCCCACAGGGAAGGTAAAACTAACTCAAAGCGGTTCAAGACCGGATGGAGGTCTAAAGAGCTGCAGGCGTGGAAGCTAGATTGATTAATGCGGGTTGAAAGTCTTAATGAGAGACTGGATTCGTAGTGCTTTATAGTCTTTTGTACAGCATGGTTTTCATCTTTACTCTCTATCTTCAACAGATATTTTCATACATGGATTTACTACAAGAACAGGTGGGATATCTTACATACCGACTCTGAGCTCTTTCAATCTCTTCAGTAGTTCCAAACGGCGAGATCCCAAGGTGGTTGTTCAAGAAAATCTGCGTAGGCTGGGGAATGCTGCAGGATTTAACTGGAAGAAATTTTACCGAATAAAGGTAAATTTTTGTTTCATGTTTTGGGAGATCTAAAGTATATTCTTGACTCTGCTCATGACTATGTGGACTTTCTGTCTGTCTGTCTGTCTGTCTTTTTAGGGCCACAGCCATAGCATATGGAGCGTTCCAGGCTAGGAGTCGAATTGGACCTGTAGTTGCTGACCGACACCACTGCCACAGCAACACCACATCCGAACCGCATCTGTGACCTACACCAGAGCTCATGGCAATGCCGGATCCTTTAACCCACTGAGCGAGGCCAGGGATGGAACCTGCGTCCTCATGGATACTAGTCAGATTCATTTCTGCTGAGCCATGATGGGAACTCCAACTACATGGACTTTAAATAAGCTATTTAACTTTTGCATCTAGTGTTTTATCTAAAACTTAGGATGTTTGCGATTGTCTTTCTTCAAGCTATATACCATAGCCTAAAGATCAAGTCTATCATACATATAAATGTGTATTTCACCTGGAGCTCCTCACATCTAAAAGTACAGTTAATTCTCAGAGTGTAGTACCACTGACCTTTTTGATTTAGAAGGAAGGTTCCTGAATGGTGGGAAAGCCATTATTTTCTAAATCAACACTAGGAGGAACTAGGGTACAATTGATAAGATAATACCTTGTTTCTTATAGAATTCTAGCTTTACTTGACTCCAGGAAAAGTAAAAAATATCGATTTGGTAATTTAATTTCTTTCAAGAAATTAGTACTTTCAGGAGCCTACTGCAAGTAGAGATTTACCCATCTCTAGTAGGAGCTGTTCATGATGGATGGACTATTTTTTTTTTTTTGGTCGCACCCACAGCATGCAGAAGTTCCCAGGCCAGGGATCTAACCTGTGCCACACCAGTGACCTGAGCCACAGCAGTGACAACACCAGGTCCTTAACTTCTAGGCCACCAGGGAACTCCTATTTTCATTTTAAAATGTTGAAATCTGGGAGTTCCCGTCGTGGCGCAGTGGTTAACGAATCCGACTAGGAACCATGAGGTTGCGGGTTCGGTCCCTGCCCTTGCTCAGTGGGTTAACGATCCGGCGTTGCCGTGAGCTGTGGTGTAGGTTGCAGACGCGGCTCGGATCCTGCATTGCTGTGGCTCTGGCGTAGGCCGGTGACTACAGCTCCGATTCAACCCCTAGCCTGGGAACCTCCATATGCCTCGGGAGCGGCCCAAGAAATAGCAACAACAACAACAAAAAAAGACAAAAAGACAAAAAGAGACCAAAAAAAAAAAAAATAAATAAATAAATAAAATTAAAAAAAAAATAAAATGTTGAAATCTGCTTTCCTTTGAGTAAAGTTAAAAAAGTAAACTTGTTATTTTATCATATACATATGGAAGTGATATATTTAGTGAACTGGTTATATAATTTTGTACAAAGTGAGTACTTTCAGAAAAGCTTATGGTTTGAGAAATTCTATTTTCAAAACATTTTTATCTTACACTTTGGTATTAGACTGATCATGCCAATGATGTCTGGATTATGGGAAGGAAAGAGCCTGAATCTTATGATGGAATCACCACAAATCAAAGAGGAGTCACAATAGCGGCCCTTGGTGCCGACTGTATACCCATAGTCTTTGCAGATCCTGTCAAGAAAGCATGTGGGGTTGCTCACTCTGGTAAGTATGCTTAATTAAGCATCTAGGATGTTACCAATTTTTTAGTTCAGGAGAAGTTATAATTTCTTTCTGATGGACATTACAGACAAATAGTTAATTACTATACATGGCGATAAGTGTAAAGATGGGGGAGAGGGAGCAGATTCTTAGGACAGGAGCAGATAAAAGAAGTACCTAAGTCAAATTATATGGATCAGAGTATCATTCCCAAAGAAAGCCGTACCTAGGCCAGTTCCTGGGGAATGTGTAGGCTTTGGCTAGGTGCCAGTGTTTCTCAGCAGTGTGCTGTTAACATTTGGAGCAAGACAGTCTTACATGGCAAACTAAGTTTGCTTGCCTTTCAAAATTCTTAATGCCAGTAGCACTTCACAGTGGTAACAACTTAAAAAAAAAAAAAAAAAGCTGCCATGCTTTTCAAAACACTCCCTGGGGGTTGTAGTGCCTCTTTGAGAACCCTTGAAGTCTAGGCGGGAGGGAATAGGAAGGGTACATGTCACAGAAAGGTGTTCATGAAAATGCAGCGGCATATGTAAAGGTGTGGAGGTGAGAAAAAGCGAGATATATTTGGAAAACTGCAATTTAGTTTAATATGCTGCAGTCTAGTGGCTTTAACTATTCTCTAAAGATAAAAACAAAGAAGAATTTTTAGCTGCTATGTTGTATTAAGGTTGGGGAATTTTATTTTCTGGAGGTTTTTAAAAAAATACCATTTATATTATCTAATGGTTACGATTCTATATAAAATGAGGAACAATCTTTTGGATTGTCTTCTGCTTGTAAACCTATTACTGCTTTGCTTTTTAGACTATAGAGAAATAAGAAAGTAGAGTACTTTTCTTTTGATATAGCTAAAGTAATGGAATCGGATGACTAGAAATCAGGTTTACTATTGACATTAAGTTTAAAAATATCAAAGATAAATGAAACAATCTTAAAAAAGAACAAAGTTAGATGTCTCGCACTTCTTGATTTCAAAACTTGTTATAAAACGAGATTAATCAAAACACTGTGTATGGTGCTGTCGTAAAGACAGACATATTGAGCAATGGAATGGAATAGACAGCCCAGAAATAAACCCTTGCAAATGTGGTCAAATGATTTTTGACAAGGTACCTAGACTATACAATAGGGAAAGGACAGTCTCTTTAACAAATGGTATTGAGAAAACTAGATAGCCATATGCAAAATAATAATGTTGGATCCTTATATCACATATAAAAATTAGCTCAAAATGGATCAAAGATCTAAACGTAAGAGCTAAAACTGTAAAACTCACAGAAGAGGATTTCCCTTGTGGTGCAGCAGGTTAAAGATCTGATGTTGTCACTGCAGTGGCTTGGGTTGCCGCTGTGGTGTGGGTTAAACCCCTGGCCCAGGAACTTTCATGTGTGGTGGGCATGGCCAAAACCCCAAAAACCCAAAACCAGACAAACGAACAAAAAAACTCACAGAAGAAAATATAAGCACAAATCCTAGTAATCTTTGATTAGACAATGGTTTTTAACTATGGTGCCAAAAGCATAACAGCAAGAGTAAAAATATATAAATTGGAGCTTTATAAAATTAAGTTTATAAAATTAAAAATTTCTGTGCATCAAAGGATACAATCAACAGAATAAAAAGTCAA
The DNA here is from genome assembly GCF_054392235.1 of Sus scrofa. NCBI lineage: Eukaryota > Metazoa > Chordata > Mammalia > Artiodactyla > Suidae > Sus > Sus scrofa. The sequence continues at coordinate 23,610,332 of NC_139393.1, read as the reverse complement.
CTCAAAGAATGAGAGAAAATATTTGCAATTCATATAGTATTTCAGAATAAAGAACTCCTACAACTCAACAATAAAAGCAGTTGATTAAAAAGTGGATAAAGGACTTCAGTAGACCTTTCTCCAAAGACAATATGCAAATTGCCAAAAAGCATGTGAAAAGACACCCAACATCACTAATAATTTGGGAAATGCAAATCAAAACCACAATAAGATACCACCTCACGCCCATTAGGCTAATATTAAAAAAAAAAATCTGAAAGTAAGTGATGGCGAGACTGTGGAGAAATTGGAACTGTGGTGCACTCTTGGTGCACTAAAACTCCTAAAATACAGGCAAAACATTCTCTGACATGAGCTGTAGTAGTATTTTCTTAGGCCACTCTTCCAAGGCAAAAGAAATAAAAGCAAAATCAAACAAATGGGATCTAATCAAACTTAGAAGTTTTTGTCCAGCAAAGGAAATCATAAACAAAACTAAAGACAACCTACAGAATGGGAGAAAATATTTGTAAATTATGTGACCAACAAAGGCTTAATTTCCAAAATATACAGATAGCTCATACAACTCAATATTAAAAGAACAACTGAATCGAAAAATGAGTGGAAGGCCTAAATAGACATTTCTCCAAATAAGACATATGGATGGTCAGCAGGCACATGAAAAGATGCTCCATGCCACTAATTATCAGAGAACTACAAACCAAAACCACACTGAGGTATCACTTCACACTGGTCAGAATAGCCATCATCGAAAAATCTAAAAATAATAAATGCTGGAGAGAGTGTGAAGAAAAGGGAACCCTTCTATATTGTTGGTAGGAATGTAAATTGGTACAGCCACCATGAAAAACAGTATGGAGAGTTTCCTTAAAAACTAAAAACACAGTTACCATATGATCCAGCAATCCCACTCCTGGGCAAATATCTGGAAAAGATGGAAACTCTAATTCGAAAAGCTATGTGTGCCCTGATGTTCATAGCAGCACTATTTATAATGGCCAAGACATGGCAGTAATCTTAATGTTCATCAACAGATGAATGGATCAAGAAGATGTGGTGTACACACACACACACACACACACACACACACACACACACACACACACACACACACGAATATCAATCAGCCATGAAAAGAATGAAATCTTGCCATTTGCAGCAATATGGATGGACCTAGAGAATATCATGCTAAGTGAAATAAGTCAGATGAAGACAAATAACATATGAAAGTTTAGAATGTTTTTATTTATTATTATTATTTTTATTTTTTATTTTTGTCTTTTTGCTATTTCTTTGGGCCGCTCTGGTGGCATATGGAGGTTCCCAGGAGAGAGGTCTAATCAGAGCTGTAGCCGCCGCCCTGCACCACAGCCACAGCCACGTGGGATCCGAGCTGTGTCTGCAACCTACACCACAGCTCATGGCAACGCCGGATCGTTAACCCACTGAGCAAGGGCAGGGACCGAACCCGAAACCTCATGGTTCCTAGTCGGATGCATTAACCACTGCACCACGACGGGAACTCCTAGAATGTTTTTAAACAGAAGTGGAAGGGACCTTTCATTAAACATCTCTTCTGTGCCAGGTGCTTTATATAATATGCCTTATTTAAAAACCAGTACTTGTTAACTGATTTTTTTTGCTTTATTAATCAACTTTGTGATTTATTTACTACATCTGGACGTTGAAAAAATACATGAACTGACTGCTCTTTTTTTTTTTAGGGCCACATCCACAGCATATGGAGCTTCCCAGGCGAGGGGTCCAGTAGGAGCTGGCCTACTGGCCTGCACCACAGCAATGCAAGATCTGAGCTGAGTCTTCGACCTACGCCACAGCTCACGGCAACAGCAGATCCTTAACCTACTGAGCGAGGCCAGGGATGGAACCCGCAACCTCATGGTTCCTAGTCAGATTCATTTCTGCTGCCCCACGACAGGAACTCCAGACTCTGCTCATTTTTAACTTAGATAAAAGTTAAGGTGAAATTTTTTGGTTTTAACTTCGCCTCTCTTTCTTCCTATTTACCAGGTTGGAGAGGTACTTTGTTAGGTGTTGCTATGGCTACAGTGAATGCTATGATAGCAGAATATGGCTGTAGTTTGGAAGACATTATTGTTGTCCTGGGGCCTTCAGTAGGACCTTGCTGTTTTACTCTTCCAAGAGAATCAGCTAAGGCATTTCATAATCTTCACCCCGGATGTGTACGTCTATTTGACTCACCAAATCCTTATGTTGACATCCGTAAAGCCACCAGGTATGTTTGATTTCACTCCAGAACTGCAAGTTTGGTTGTTGCTTCTAAAATGAAAATTATTTTAGAGAACAATTAGTAACTCCAAGAAAAATTCAGATGGCAGATATTTAAGTAGCTTATATACTCTCTTATACAAAGAGTCATTTTATTTCTTTTCTTTTTTTTTTTAGGGCCGCACCTGAGGCATATGGAGGTTCCCAGGCTAGGGGTCAAATTGGAGCTGCAGCTGCTGGCCTATACCACAGCCAAAGCAATGAGAGATCTGAGGTTTGCCTGCCACCTACACCACAACTCATGGCAACACTGGATCCTTAACCCACTGAGTGAGGCCAGGGATCGAACCCACATCCTCATGAATACTAGTTGTATTCGTTGCCACTGAGTCACAACGGGAACTCCACAAAAACTCATATTAAAGATGAAATCTTGGAGTCGTGGCTCAGTGGTTAACGAATCCAACTAGGAACCATGAGGTTGCAGGTTCGATCCCTGGCCTTGCTCAGTGGGTTAAGGATCCGGCATTGCTGTGAGCTGTGGTGTAGCTCGCAGATGCGGCTCAGATCTAGCATTACTGTGGCTCTGGTGTAGGCCGGTGGCTACAGCTCCAATTAGAACCCTAGCCTGGGAACCTCCATATGCCTCAGGAGTGGCCCTAGAAAAGGCAAAAAGACAAAAAGACAAAAAAAAAAAAAAAGGAAAGCTTTTCTCATTTAAGTTTGAATAACAGAATCTTCTGGTATCTTGGGGTCGGTAGATACAAACTATTCCATTTAGAATGGATATGCAGTGAGGTCCTACTCTACAGCCCAGGAAACTATATCTAGTCTCTTAGGATAGAACATGAGATGGAAGACAGTATGAGAAAAAGATACATATATATGACTGGATCACTATCCTGTACAGCAGAAATTGGAACAACACTATAAATCAACTATACTTTAATTAAAAAATGAAGGAAGAAGCAGTTGGCATTTAGTTATAAGAGATCTACTTGAAATTCACATAGAAAAGTTGGCACATCTTATGGGAAAGAATGGCGCTTCACAGCCATGCCTCAGCTAACTTCTAAATATAATAAACTATCAGGAAGCTGATATTTTAAAATTATTCTCAATTAACTGGAGGAATATATTTTTGAGCAAAAATACTAGATGACATAAACACATAGACACTTTGAAGTTTTTTTATGATCCCTTGCATTTTGAATTTATTAAATTTTGCTGTTAATAGCTACAAAAAATTACTTTTCATTTCTGCAAAAGAAAATTGATGTATGATTTGAATCTGCTTTCTCTTCCAGTCAGCACAACCTTATCCAGATTCTGCTTCATTTAGTACATAAATAGAAAAGATTGAAATGGATTCTTAAATGTGACTTGTGGAATAAGTATCACTAATTTATAGTCATATTTCATACCATTAAGTGTTTATGGAGAAGCAAGTTTTCTGTGAAAAATCTGGTTAATAAGAGGAAAGGAGATAGGAAAACCAGACAACTATAAGGCATCCTCTATCTGAATCAAATGATTCTTGTAATGGTAACCACAGAAGTTTCTTTTTAAATTAAGTATTTGATTTTGATTATAAAATTCTGTACCCAGATCATGTCTGCAGGACAAGATGGAGGTTATAAAGTTTACATATGAACTTGGGTGATAAATGGTGATGAAATCTACCATTTCCTGATCCCTTCCTGTTCCTGTTTTACAATTGAACAACAATTTGCATTGTTCCAAGCAGATCTTTCCCAGGATTCTTTTACACCCATATCCATACTTTTTTCATACTGCTTCAGCTATTAGTAAAATAAACTCCTTCTGTCTTTTTGAAAAATCTTTATCCTAAGGATTCTTCTGGAACAGGGAGGAATTCTACCACAGAATATTCAGGATCAGAACCAAGAGCTCAACCTCTGTACATCCTGTCATCCTGACAAGTTTTTCTCTCATGTCCGAGATGGCCTTAACTTTGGTACACAGATTGGCTTCATATCAATTAGAGAATGAGGTACAGTGAATTTTCTCTCCCTGTTCCCCTCCCTTCACCTCCCTCTTTCCACTTTTCCCTCCCCTCATCTTTAAAAACAATTTCATTTAATTTTGTCCTTTATTCTTATAGGAAGAATTAATTTTCTACTTTTTAGTAAAACAATAACAGTAGACATGTTAATTTTCAGTGACATACTGTGATGTAAAGAGCAGCCACTCCCTTAGTAGAAATTATGGGTGCGGAACAGAAAAGAGAAAAAAGATTGAAAACAAATGAAGAGAGTCTCAGAGAACTCTGGGACAATGTTAAATGCACCAACATCCGTATTATAGAGGTGCCAGGAGGAGAAGAGGGAGAGAAGAGGACAGAAAAAATTTTCCAAGAGGTAATAGCCGAAAACTTACTTAACATGGGAAAGGAACCACTCACTCAAATCCAGGAAGCACAATGAGTACCATATAAACCCAAGGAGGAATACCCCAAGACACATATTAATCAAACTGACCAAAATTAAAGAGAAAATCTTGAAAGCAGCAAGAGAAATGAAACAAATAACATACAAGGGAACCCCAATAAAATTATCAGCAGATTTTTCAGCTGAAACTCTGCAGGCCAGAAGGGAGTGGCATGATATACTTAACGTGATGAAAGAAAAAAACCTCCAACCAAGATTACCCAGCAAAGCTCTCATTTAGATTTGAAGGGGAAAGCAAAACCTTCACAGATAAGCAAAAGCTGAGAGAATTCAGCAACACTAAACCAGCCTTACAAGAAATACTAAAGGAACTTCTCTAGGCAGAAAAGAAAAGACAGTAACAGGAAACAAAATTCCACAAATGACAAGGCTCACCAGTAAAGGTATATATACAGTAAAGATACAAAATCATCCATGAACAATTATACCACCAAAATCAGAAATCATGAGAAGAGGTGGGTAAAAATGCAGGACAGTGGAGATGAACTTGCAATTAAGAGAACAACTTAAAAAAATCTCATAGACTTTTATATCAAAACTTCAGAATAACTGCAAACCAAAAATCTTCAATTGATACACAAACAAAAATCAACTCAAGTACAACATTAAAGATAGTCATCAAACCAGAAGAGGAAAGAACAAGAGAAGAAAGAAAGAAAAAAAGAGCAACAAAAACAAATCCAAAGCAATTAATAAAATGGCAATAAGAACATACATATCAACAATTACCTTAAATGTTAATGGACTAAATGCCCCAACCAAAAGACATAGACTGGCTGAGTGGATACAAAAACAAGACCCATATATATGCTGTCTTCAAGAGACCCACTTCACTTCTAGGGACACATACAAATTGAAAGTGAGTGGATGGAAGAAAATATTTCATGCAAATGGGGATCAAAAGAGAGCTGGAATAGCAATACTCATATCAGACAAAATAGACTTTAAAATGAAGAACATTTTAAGGGACAAAGAAGGTCATTACATAATGATCAAAGGATCAATCCAAGAAGAAGATATAACAATTTTAAATATCTATGCACCCCCCCAAAAAAAAGAGCAGCCACTCCTTCTCCTAGTCAATTAAGAATATAAGTATATATAAAAGTATAAAAATAAAATAATTTTTCATTAAAAAATCCCATATGTATACCATTTAACTCCCCTATGTACTTGACAACTGTATATTTCATAGCATAACATGTTTATATCTTCCTTTTTTAAACTATCTTCATTTTTGAGAAGAAATCTTTGCATAAAAATTCTAAATTCTATAATAATAAGAATTACTCACATACACAGATAACCCTGGTTTTACAGCCAAATTTCCAACTGATTATCTAAAGCAGGATTTGGTTAAGTGTATTTAAAGAGCCAGGTGGTACATATTTTAGGCTTTGTGGGACATATAGTCTCTGTCTCAGCTATTCAGCTTGGCTTTTGTAAGCAAAAGCAGGCAGGAGCAGAAATGAATATGTCTGTATTTCAATAAAACTTTATTGATAAAAAACAGGTAAGAGGCTAGATTTTGCACACAGGCTATAGTTTGCTGACACCTAATCTATGGTAATAGAGCAAGCTTGAGTATAATTTTATTAAATAAGTATTTACTAGAGATGGGTTTTTTTGTTTGTTTTTGCTTTTTCATGTAGCATGTGGAAGTTCCTAGGCTAGAGGTTGAATTAGAGCTGCAGCTGCCGGCCTATGCCACAGCTGCAGCAACGCCAGATCCAAGCTGAATCTGTAACCTACGACACAGCTCGCAGCAAACGCTGGATCCTTAACCCACTGAGCAAGGTCAGGGATCAAACCCTGTATCGTCATGGATTCTAGTTGGGTTTGTTTCCGCTGAGCCACTACAGGAACTCCCGTGGTTTTTTGGTTTTTTTTTTTTTTTAAACTTAAAAATATTTCATGACAGTGAAAAAGCACTGACCCTTTAGCATATATCTGATTTTCCTTAAGGTTACTTTTAACTGAATTAATATTGTTTTTAGTCTGTACAATGTCTTTAACTTTTAATATAAAACAGGCTTTAATAGATTTAATGATTCTTTGATATTTTAATGGTACTACTAATTATCTCATATTTGATTTCTGTTTATTTTTACAGATACTTGACTGGATTTTTGCGTAACTATTTTCTGCTTCCTTCTAAACCAACCATAAGAGAGAAATTTAGCTATTTAATATACTTAAAACCAAAAAGATTACAATGAATAATTCATCTTTAGGGTATATTTTCATTATTATCCAAAGCTAAATGATTTTCATTCTAACAATAACTGATACAAAATCAGTATAGTGAAGCTTATATGTTATAAGATAAGGATTATTTTTAAAGTTTGTTCTCTGTATTTATTACATGAATCAGGAATAGGTCTGTTCAATTCAGTATTTATTGGGTAAGCTCTATTTGTCAGGCTTTGTGTGAATCATAGGTGAAATTAAGATGAGTAAGACTTTTTCCTCTTGAGTCTAATGCAGTGGAGGAGACAAACACTTCTAATACTTTACTTTTAATAGAAGGTACAGGAGAAAGGAGGATTGAGTCTATCTGGAAAACAGAATAGAGACAGTATTATAGAGAAAATGACATATCACATGGGCCTGAAAGATGTATAGGCTTTTAACAAGCAAAGAACAACCATAACAGGTAGAGAGAATACCATAAACTAGGGCATGAAACTGAAAGTGTATAACATGGTCGAGAAAGATAAGGGTGTGGTCAGGAGTTATTGGCAAAACAGGTCAGAAACAGATTAGTTAGGGCCTCAAGTGCCATGTCAAAGAGTTTGGAGTTAATTTTCCAGGCAAAGAGTAGGCATAGAAAGTAGGGGAGTGTTTTTATGTCCTTGGCATTATATTTAATAGGTTGGATTTAACTTGTGAGAGATTAAAGCAGAAAGATTAGTTAAGAGGTAGTGAAAATACTTTTTAAAGAAAATAATGAAGGCATTCTCTGGTGGTCTAGTGGTTAGGACTTGGTGCTTCAACCACTGCAACCTGGGTTCAGTCCCTGGTCTGGGAGCTGAGATCGCACATCAAGCCACTGCATGCTGTGGCCAAAACAATAATAATAATAAATTTAAAAAAATAATGAAACCTGAATGCAGTAGGAATAAAAAATGGAGACCGGAGTAGGTGGATTAGCAAGACATTTCAGAAACGGAATCTGCATATTCTGTTCCTAGATCATGGAGATAAGAGGTGAGGACCAGTGCAGTCACTGATGACTCCACAGTCCCTGCTTGGTTGACTACCTGGAGGGGCGGCAAAGATGGGGAGGAGGTTGGGGACAAGAAGGGAGGGTAATGAGTTTGACACATAGACTTAAGTATATCCAGATGGAAGTATATGGTTGACAAGACAATTAGAAATAGAGACCTGGGACTTAGGAGGGAGCCGAAAAAGACAGACTTGGGAGCTGGCTATGCGGAGACGATGCCTGAGTGCACCAGCGTAGACTGGATCATCTCAGCAGGAACACCAGTGAGAAGAAAGGAGGTCCAAGGATGAGCCCTCATACAACACTTGCATTTGAAGAACCAGAAGCTGAACCAGTGAAAAAGATCAATCCTAGAAGAGACAAATAGAGTATAGTGGTTTTGGAGAAAGAAGGCAGCATAGAGATGAGAGGTACTCCAAAAGAAATCTCTGGAGAGAACATAAAATGAGAAGAAACCGATGGACTAGTTGTATTGAAGCTTTTCTACAGGCAGTGGTGGTGGGGTCAGATTGCAGTGCTTTGAGGAAAAGGATGCATGGTGGTGACCCTTCTTTGCTGGTACTTATTAGAGAAAAGAAATCACCAAGGGTTGTATCTCTATCTGTCTGTCTATATGAGGATGAGTAGTTTTAAATATATTTGTCGGCTGAAGAGAGGAAGGAGTTAAGCTGTTTTCACTTGGGAAAAATGGTATATATGGTCCATATTTTTAACCTGAATCGTCACATTGTACCGTAACATGTCTTATTTCATACATACATTTCTTACCTGAACATGCAGAAAATTACATTTGTTTGGTACTTATTAAGGACTTTCACATCCATTACCTCATTTTGCCTTTACAGGTACTTTGAAGTACCTCGGTCAGGTGCTATTCTTTGTATTCAGATAAGAAAACGGAGCCTCATTGAGATAGAGGCTGAAATCACACAATCTGTAATAAAGATTTGACCCCACATCTTGTGACTCCAAATCTCATTTCAGATTTTACAGTGAATCAAAGCTATCTAAGTTTTTACCACTTTGTTTAAATATCATGTATTCATATACTCAGAAATTTTATTTAGGTATTAGCGTAGGTTAAAAATATAGCTGTAGGAGTTCCCTTCAAATCTGACTATCCATGAGGACGAAGGTTTGATCCCTGACCTGGCTCAGTGGGTTAAGTAAGGATCTGGCATTGTTGTGAGCTGTGGTGTAGGTTGAAGATGCGGCTCGGATCTGGCTTTGCTGTGGCTGTAGTGTAGGCCAGCAGCTGTAGCTCTGATTTGACTCCTAGCCTGGGAACCTCCATAGGCGGCCCTAAAAAGAAGAAAAAAAAAAAATTCAACTGTAGCCCTCAAGATGTTTAATATCCGGGGAAAGGTGACAGTCAAGAAACCAACAATTTCAATACTGCGATATGAGTTGTAAGGTTGTCACAACCTGATACCTTGTTTAATTCTTTTATGAAACTCATAGCTCAGTATGAAATTTATATAAAACACATCATTTCTTCCAATTCAGGGAAAGCATTAAATACAAATCATAGAATATCAACTTCAAACTCATGCAAAATACTCTGATTTAAGGATAACAATAAGATTAAGGAATAATTCCATACACTGAGAAAGATGGAATTGGATAATTTTCCAATTCTTCACTGTATCATTTTGTTGAATGCAGTGTATTAGCCATACTTCACTTTATGTACCGAAACATTCCAAAACCAAATAAAAATTATGTTTGATTCTCTATGATTTTGGATTATCTGTGCTGAAGCATTTAATGAAAAGGTGTCTCCTTTCTGTTTTACTGAGTGAAAAGTACTGATTTCAGTAGTTCAGAAACAGAATGTAGGTTGTTAAATAGTCATATCTTTACTGCCTCTACAAGATCTCTCTCACTGCTAAGCATTTGTATATGGGTTTCTGAGACTTTCAGGGTATAACCACAATGATGTTCAGTTTCGTTTTCAATCTAAGCACTGATACTAACTACACATTGAAAATATAAATTGTCATTTTATTTATTTATTTATTTATTTATTTATTTATTGTCTTTTCTAGGGCCGCTCTCCGTGGCATATGGAGGTTCCCAGGCTAGGGGTCCAGTCGGAGCCGTAGCTGCTGACCTACACCAGAGCCACAGCAACGCCAGATCCAAGCCACGTCTGCGACCTACTACCACAGCTCATGGCAAAGCCGGATCCTTAACGCACTGAGCAAGGCCAGGGATTGAACCTGCAACCTCATGGTTCCTAGTCGGATTCATTAACCACTGCACCACCACGGGAACTCCAAGTTGTCATTTTAGTAAGAAGATAAATTAAGTTTGTAAATCAAATAAGAGTTCATGGTATGATTTTTTGAAGGTACTAATTATCAAACTAAAATTTATCTAATTGTGATGTTAGATTCTGAAGAACAGCATACTAACTAAATGTGCTATACTCCATTGCTTTATAAAGCAAATGAAAAAATGTTCTTTCCACTAGGAGGTAGTATTTCTATAATTAGCTTTGCTCTGTTTCTTGGTATAAAGTTGAACCCATTTCTTTGTCCAAAATAAGAGCATTTCAAGTTAATGAATGTATTGCTCTTACTTTAGAGCAACTATAATAGTTCCAGTAGATAAAAACACTTAAGAATCTTCACTTACCTAGATCTTACTTCGATAGAATCTCCATCAACTTCTTTTCTATTAATAGATTTGGGGGAGAGGGAATTCAAAGAGGCTTATTCTCTGTCACATGACAAAAACATAAATTCCCATGGATTCAGAAGCTGGAAATAAGATGACAGTGACATATGAATCATATCATTTTATATCTCAGAGTGGGATTTGATACTTGTTTTCATTCAGTTGTCCTAAAATTATACTTCCAATGGATCCTTCCTACTTTTTAATTTTTCTTTATTTTTGGCTGTGTCCAAGGCATGGGGAAGTTCTCAGGCCAGGGACTCAGCTTGTGCCAGCAAAAACCCAAGCTGCTGCAGTGGTATCCTCCCTAATTTTTATGTGAACTCCTAGATAGTGCCACCAATCTATGGAAGTCCAGTCAGTTATCTGTGCACTTGTGTGTGTGCATGTATCTGTGGATCTCCGTGTGTACACTAAAGGGTAAACAAGAAATATGGATGTGTCATGTATGATGCATCTCCTCTTTGCCACAGCTAACGTAAATTCACACAAGCACAATGGTTTCAGTGGAATCAAGGACTTCTCTCTTTAGGAACTTTGTAAATTGTGCAGTAGAGAATGGAAGCATGCTCCCTGTGCTTCCTATATGTGTTTATGGGGACTGCGCATTTCTACTGTAGGCAGTGTTTTAAACTCGTGATCTCAAAGATGAGGCAGCTGCTGTAAGTCATGCATTGTTCTGTGCTAGGTCATTGCTTAATGAAGGAAAAAGAAATCTGCCAGTATTGCTTTTTCCGGATTGATGCATTTAGTTTGGACTCAAGATGATCACATGTCAATTGTGTGGTGACAAACTCCTCATACTCTCTGTAGATGATTTTCTTTGTAGAGAAAGAAATGCTTACCTCACACCCCCCTTTGTCTTTGTGCCAGATGCCTGAGATGAACTCTGTCCTTACTGTATCTGGAGCAGGCTTTTTTGTTTTATTTAATTCTCAAAAGGCTGGGGTGTCCAGTTATTTTCTCTTATTGAACAATTCAAATTTCTAGCAAGTTCAATAGCTCAAAATACCACATTCCTTTCTAACAATAGTACAACAAAAAAAGGGTACTCTCATTCCATGAGAAACATCTACGGAAAGTAGATTTGTTCATGGTGACAACTGAGTTTTGAATTTTTATTATCCCTGATTTTCTTCTTAGTTTTTCATCACACATTGTTACAGTTCACATCTTCCTGATGCTTCCCTAGTCCTTCACCTTCATGTGCATATGTTTGAGTTTGAATCTAATCAAGCTTGAGAGCTAATTATCAATCTATAAGAAATATGGAGGGAAGGTTGTTAGGTTAAAGGATACAGATTTGAGGTGGTGAAAAAGTGATCCACTTTTTTGCAACTGGTCAAGGATTTTAAAAAGGATGGGAAGTGGGGATGCCAAAATAGCTCATGGGATCCCGGGTTGCCATATAAAAGTATACATCTAGGAGTTCCTGTCCTGGCTCAGAGGAAACTAGGAACCATGAGAATGTGGGTTTGATTCATGGCCTCGCTCAGTGGGTTAAGGATCTGGTGTTGCCATGAGTTATGGTGTAGGCCACAGATGCGTCTCGGATCCCACATTGCTGCGGCTGTGGGGTAGGCTGGCAGCTATAGTTCTGAATCAACCCCTAGCCTGGGAACCTCCAAATGCCATGGGTGCAACCCTAAAAAGCAAAATAAATAAATAAATAAATAAAAAGGATGGGAGATACAACTGAATCCAATATGTCAATAAAATTTTTCAATAGATTTTTAATAATTTATATTTCAATATTTTTTAGAAGTAAATAAAGTGGCTATACAATTTTACAAAAATGAAACAAGAAAAGATAAGAGGGGGACTCTTCTAGAATAAAATAGACCTAACAATCCCATACAATGACTGGGCCTAGTTTGGATTCCAATGAGAAGAAATAAACTACAATACATATTTTTGAAACAATTGGGAAAATTTTGAATATGGCCCAGTTATTAAATGATGCCAGGAATTATCATTTTTGTAGAGGTTAATAACATTGCAGTTCTGTGAAAAAAACAGCAATGTTGATCCATATTGACCCAAGCAGGAATAAACTGATGTATTATCTGTGAGTGGCTGTCAAATATTTCAATAATAATAATAATAATAAAAGGGATAGGATGCAAATGTGGAAAAACCTTGATTATTGTTAAACCTGAGTGATGGTTATCTCAGTGTTCATTGAATTATTTTTTCTACTTTCCTGAATGCTGGAGATTTAGTCATAAAAAGTTTAAACTTCTCGCCTTGCTAATATTTAAAGTAGCATTTCTATTTTGAAAAACTATGTATACGTGTCAACTCTCTCTAATAAAGCAGCTGAACACTGTCACTCATTCTTGTATACACATGGCATGGGGAGTGAAGGAAAGAAAGAAAATCTCTGACTGTTAGACTCTTATTTAAAAGAAGAGAATGAGAATCTCACACCATTTATATTAACACAGGGGACAGTGTATAGAGAGGACATCTATAATTCACAAACTAGGAGACAATTAGGAGTCACAACTTTTCTGCTAGCTAACAACTATCTTAAAATAATAAGCTTAATTTAAAATTTTCCATTATATTAAATGGAATCTGATGGTGTGATGATTCCCTTAATGAGAAACTGCATGGAGCTTCCATCCTCTGGCATAAGAATACGCTAGAATAGAATAAAAGCATATAGCTTAATAGCAGTTTATGGTAAAATCAGGGTTTTTCAATGAGAATTAATGGGACTGCTAAAATAGCTCATGGGATCCCAGGTTGCCATATAAAAGTATATATCTAGGAGTTCCCGTCGTGGCTCAGTGGTCAACAAATCCGACTAGGAACGATGAGGTTGCCAGTTCGATCCCTGGCCTCACTCAGTGGGTTAAGTAAGGATCTGGCATTGCTGTGAGCTGTGGTGTAGGTCACAGACTCAGCTAAGATCTGGCATTGCTGTGGCTCTGGCGTAGGCCGGTGGCTACAGCTCTGATTAGACTTCTAGCCTGGGAACCTCCATATGCTGAGGGTGCGGCCCCAGAAAAGACAAAAAGACAAAAAAAAAAAAGTGTACGTCTAGAATAAGCAAAGCAATGTTTCTGTTCTGCCCTTAATTGATTAGACCATGCTTGGGGTATCGTAGTACCTTTTGGGAAGTACAACAAATGTACTACAATTACTATAGAAATGTACAAATGTATTTTTTTTTTTTTTTGTTGTTGTCTTTTTGCTATTTCTTTGGGCCGCTCCTGCGGCATATGGAGGTTCCCAGGCTAGGGGTCGAATTGGAGCTGTAGCCACTGGCCTACGCCAGAGCCACAGCAACGTGGGATCCGAGCTGCGTCTGCAACCTACACCACAGCTCACGGCAACGCCGGATCCTTAACCCACTGAGCAAGGGCAGGGACCGAACCCACAACCTCATGGTTCCCAGTTGGATTCGTTAACCACTGCGCCATGACGGGAACTCCCAAATGTACTTTCTGTACTTATACAAAAGGAGAGAAAAACAACACTGCTGGTGAGGGGGCCGCAAAGCCAGATCATGGGAGGAATGGTCAGAAGGACTAGAAATGGTTAGCTGAGAGAAAACAAGGCTCAGTGGCATTGGGACAACACTCTACAGATATTCGAAGTACAAAATGATGAAGGGATAGAAAAAAAAAAAGAACAAATTAGTGGAAATTATAGAAAGGCTGGTTTTGCATTCAGGAATGTTGAGAAAGTTCATCTGCCGTGGGCCTTAAGTATCCCAGCAAGGCCCTGTCTACTCTTTTTTCCAGGCCATTCGTCAGGGTTGTGTTTGCAGCAAGCAATGTTGAAGGACAAGGTCAGATCCTACTTCGGAGAAAAGGCAGTGAATCCCCCAAGCTCAGTCTTCTCAACCCACAACAAAAAACCTACCGTGTGCATAGGATACACCTGGGCCCCTCTTTGGTGCTCTTTGATTTGAGGAGGTAACGGAGGCCAACTCAAACATGTTTATCCTACTCATTAATTATGAATAATGAAATCTTTTGTCTCTGACTCAGACATTTAGCATATTCTGCCAACATTGGTAAAACAGTGAGAGACTAATTTATTAGCTCCTAAGTAGCAACAGATCAATAAATCCCAGACCCAACAAAGGAGCACATTAATTAGTGGGTTCCCAATGAGAGGAGATCAAAAGAAAATCCATAGTCTTTCTTCAGATTCTTTTCCATTATATATAGGTTATTACAACATACTAAATATAGTTCTAAATGTAAAGTGAATGGATATATCTCTGTATTAAAATATTGCATAAATATAGCAAAAACTAAAGACTCAGGCTAGTTTTCCTTAGATTTCTAACATCATTCCAATCCTATACATTTTCTTCTTCTTTTTAGAAATACAGTATATAGGTTTAGATTTGTCTGTAGAATAGCAGAAGATTCTTACTGAGTTACCCTAAGGGAATATTGCTGTGGTTCAAACTTGAACCACTAGGAAATCCCTATATAAACATGGCCTCAATACATATTTAAATGACCCAACTTCTCCCCATTGTCTACATACCTCTATTCTAATAAATCTTCAGATGAAGGGAAACTCAAAATTATTATGCCCAAAATGTAACTCATCCTGGGCTTCATGTCAAAACTCTTAGCACCCTGGGGAGTCAAGACTTGAATCTCTACTCTCTCCCTTGACAGTCCTCCTTCTGCCCTATGAGAAGTATCTCTGACTTGTGTTACTGGAAATTCATGAACATAAATTTTATTAGCATTAATGAAACTTTAGTATCTAATGTGGTGGTAAGCACGCTCATGCTATTTTTTCTCTCATTGCTAAAAGCCTCTTATAAGGTTTATCAGAATACTTAGAAAATGTATTAAAATCTAGTCTGGCATTCTGAACGAGTAGTGCACTTCAGATCTGGATCCCATATGGTATCACTGAACATAAAGCTTTAACACTAGTGCCACCACGATAACCTGTCTTCCTCAGTCTTTTCCTTTGCAAACGATTTGTGCATGATACATGTACTGCCACTAGGTGACAGTATGTACTCAAGAACTCGTACTGTTGCCAGTTCCCTCCCTCTAACTGAATTTAAGACCTCAAACGGTTTTATCTGGAAAATACCATTGAATCCAGTCTTAAGAAACAATATTGCCCGAATTCAAGCTCCTACCCATGGAGATTTTAATAATGTTAATACTTGCTACAATTTATACTCAAAACACATTCTCTCCTCTCCCAATATGTTCCCAGGCCACACATGTGAAAATAGGTTATCCCTCATGCTTTTCCCAGTCCACACTGTGTGTTAGTTATTCAGACCTCACTCCTTAAACACACACATCCCTTTCTAAATTCCCCTAAACTCCTTTCCAACTCCAAGACTCAGTTCCCTCCTTCTTATTTCTGGGACTCTTGGCTGCCAGTGGACTTTCCCCCTTTCCATTTTGTTTCTTTAGTATCACATCTCCTCCACAGTGAAATCAAGAGACTCAACAATAAGCTCCTAAAGAATATCACACACATCCCCGCTGGTTCTGTGCTCCATCCTAGATAAATAGGGCAGGTTCAGTGTCTTCATTTAGTCTTGGGACATCATATAGTTCCCCTTCGCTTAAATTAATTATGCAAAATGCAGAATGAGACCAATGAACCAGTTGTATGTAAGATTTATCTTCAATTAGGAGAGGGAAAAACTTCCAAAAAATTAAATTGTATATCAAGTGTGATTACAACGTGAGAAAATCCACAAAAAGTTATATATATATGTGTGTGTGTGAGATTTAAAATTTAAAATAGTAGTAATAGCAATTGTGTTAGATGTTGACATTCAGAAAGCTTTTGTTTGCCCTTTCTGCTTTTCTGTACTTTTTTCTATATTTTCATTTTTTCTGTATATTTTAATGAACTATATTTTTTCAAAAGAAAAAATTATATCTAACTGTGCCTAAGCCATCTTTTATCTTTCTCTTTCCTAGAATGAAAAACCTTTTCCTTTCATATATCCTTCTGCTATCTAATTTTCTAAAAGGTACTTAATAATATTTTGACATTTCCTTGAATCTCCACATGGTGTTCAGTGTGATGGGAGGTTTGGCTCATGCTTTTTTTTTTTTTTTTTTCCTTTAAGTCTTTTTTCTTTTTTTAGAATAGCTTTTAGACTTACAGGGAATTATAAACACCCCATATTCCCACATTCAGTTTTCCCTATTACTAACATCTTTCATTAGTTCGATCCATTTGTTGCAAATAAGGAACCAACATTGATGTATTATTGCTAAAGTCCATACCTTATTCAGATTTCCTTTGTTTTCATTTCTTCCTGTTCCAGGATCCCATCCAGGACACCACATTATATTTAGTTGTCAGGTCTCCTTAGGTTCCTCTTGGCTGTGACAACTTCTCAGGCTTTCCTTATTATTTTCATGACCTTAGCAATTTGGAGGAATACTGGTCAGATATTTTGTAGAATGTCCCTCAACTGGGATTTCTCGGATGTTTTTCTATTGATGAGACTTGGATCGCGCACTTGCGGCAAAAGCACCACAGAGGTAAAGTCATATCAAGGGTTAGGTACATCACTATGACTTAGCGCCGTTGATCACCCGGTTGAGGTGGTGTTTTCAGGGTTCTGCACAGGAAAGTCACTCTGTTCTTCCTCCTTACCAGGCTTTACTCTTTGGCAATGTGTGCACAGCCACACTCACTGTGTAAGGGGTTCTTCTCTACCTCTGTGAAGACACAGTATCTGCAAAAATTATTTGAAATTTTTCTGCACAGGAGATTCATCTACTCTCCTCCCTTTATTATTTATTCAATCATGTATTTATATCCAGGGAGAACAAAAACACTAATTCAAAAAGATACATGGACCCCAAGGTTCATGACGTTATTTACAATAGCCAAGATATGGGAGCCGTTTAAGTGCCCATCAATGGATGAATAGATAAAGAAGATGTGGGATATATACACACATTCATACACACACACACAATGGAATACTACTCAGCCATGAAAGAGTGCAATTTTGTTATTTGCAACAACATGGATAGACCTGGAAGGTATTATTGGTGAAATAAATCAGACAGAGAAAGGCAGATACTGTATGGTATCACTTATATGTGGAATCAAAAAAATAACACAAATAAATAAAAACAGAAATGGACTCACAGATAAAAAGAACAAAATAGTGGTTACTGGTGGGGAGAAGGAAGAGGGGAGGGGCAAACAGATAAGGCTTAAGAGGTACAAACTACGATGTATAAGCTAACAAGGATATATTTATTGTACATCAAAGGGAATATAGCCAATATTTCATAATAATTTTAGGAGTTCCCTGGTGCCCAGCAAGTTAAGGATCTGGTGCTGTCATTTCTGTGGCACAGGTTCCATCCCTGGCCCAGGAATTTCTGTATGTCATGTGTATAGCCAAAAACTAAAAAAACCATAATAACTTTAAATGGAGTATAAATTTTGAATCACTATGTACACTTGAAACAAATATAACATTGTAAAGCAACTATGCTTCAATTAAAAACAAAACAAAACAAAACAAAATTCTATCATCCCCAATGAATCTTTTCATAGTTTCAGTGCTGATTTGTGGCTTCTCTTCTGGCCAGATCTACACAGTTGAAGCATACCTTCCTTCATAAAAAGAAATCCATCTATCTATATGTATATAATTATATATTCACATGTAATTTATTTACATCAGTATAGACTCATGGATATTTATTTCATACTTTGGACTATAATCCAATATTGCCTTATTTGGCCACTTTGAGGTTTCTCAGGTGGGTTCCTGTGTCCTTTGATATGACCTCATCCTTGGGAGGTTTTTTAGTACTCCTTTACTTTCTTGCACAAGTCCTCCAGAATCATCTTGCATAGTCCCTGCCCCAGTCCTAGAATTGGCTCACGCTTTTTAGCTCTTCAGCATAAAGATCAATCTTAAAAAGTACTCGGTACCTATTGCACATAAGACCTTGGGTTAGGAATACAATTTTTTTAAAAAGTCTTTTTTCAGTGGGTCTTACGTTTTCCCCTTCCTTCCTTCCTTCCTTTCTTTCTTTCTTCCTTCCTTCTTTTCTTTCTTTCTTTCCCTTTCTTTCTTTCTTTCTTTCTTTCTTTCTTTCTTTCTTTCTTTCTTTCTTTCTTTCTTTCTTTTTCTCTCTCTCTCTCTCTCTCTCTCTCTCTCTCTCTCTCTCTCTCTTTCCTTCCTTCCTTCCTTCTTTCTTTCTTTCTTTCTTTCAGGCTGCACCCATGGGATATGGAGGTTCCCAGGCTAGGGGTCCAATCAGAACTGCAGCCTCCAGCCTACGCCACAGTCACAGCAACGCCAGATCTGAGCTGTGTCTGTGATCTACACCACAACTCACGGCAACGCCGGATCCTTAATCCACTGAGCAAGGCCAGGGATCAAACCCTCATCCTCATGGGTACCAGTCAGGTTCGTTAACAGCTAAGCCATAGCGGGAACTCTCTGGTCTTAACATTTTAGCTGAGAAAATTAGACAAACTTACACTATCGTAATCCCACTTGTTAAGCCTAATAACCTAAAATCTACATCGCAGTATTTGTCACTCTTTGATGTCCACCTATGAGTACGGCCTGGACTTGTCGGAAGGGTCAAGTGTGCTTCAGGAGGGCATCTGGGACTGAGCCAAACCAGGGGGAATGGCATCCAGAAAGGCATTTTTAGAAATTTCTAGCTGAGGAGAGACGACAACATGATGTGAAGGCAAGCTAGGTCAGAACCGGAAAGAGTCCTCCAGCTGTGAGTTCAAATTCAACTGCCAGGAGTTTATACATCCATCACCTCTGACAAACCTTCTTATGCTGTGACTCTCCAAGGATTTTTGATCTCAGTTAATAATCTTCCAGAAAAACCATATATATGTATGTGTGTGTGTGTGTGTGTGTGTGTGTGTAATATACATATACATAATATAAACTCATATAATTTAAGGGATTTATATATATCAAGTCTGACTACCTAATTTTTGTTTTCAAATGAGTAAATTGAGGGCCTAATACAGTCGATAATCAATAATATTGAGGTCAGACATGACCTTAGAGACCCCCTACTTAGAGATTCCAAATATGCCAACACTGAGACCCAGAGATCTGAGGACTTTTTTTTTGGCCATGCTTGCAGCATGTGAAAGTCCCCCAGGCCAGGGATCCAACCCAAATCACAGCAATAACCAGAGCCACAACAATGACAATGCTAGATTCTTAACCCACTTTAACACCTGGGAACCAGTGACTTTCTTAGGTCACCCACAGTGAACAGTGTGGAATTGGATGCTTATATTTATTCTCTTGACCTTCAGATCAGAGCTCTCCACCACAGAACTTTGCCTCATTTAATAATTCATGTATTCATTCAACTCTTGCATTCGTTCAACAACAACAAAAATGCCTGAGTAACTGCTTCATGTGTCTGGCACTCTGCTAGGATTTGCAAGTACGTACACATTTGAAGAGTTCATACCACTTTAAAGAATTGAACCTAAACTTGGGTAAACTGCCACCAGGTGGCATAAACGCTCAGACTGGCAAGGGCTTGTCTAAGTGATTTGTAGCTACCCATTCAGCTTTTCCTCTTAAGATATCTTTCATATTCAAATGGCAAGAACTGGTCTGAATGTGTAATCCAGGTCTATCATTTTCTTTAAAGGTGCTACCAATCTTACAGCCTCCCAGGCAGAAATCTTTGAGTTATTTTTCTGTTTCATTTCATGTTTTACTGATTGAATCACCGCTTATTCAAACTGGCCCCTTCCCTCGCCTTTAGCCCCCTTCATAAAAGCCTCCAGTTGAGCAATGTCAGGAAGAAAACACCCTGGGCTGGTCTCAGCCTCATGCAAGTTCACTGCTGCTTCTGAGCCTTTGCTCCTGTTGTTATTCTCTTTCCTTAGAATTTCTCCCTCAGGCTCTTTCATTACTGACTCACCAGTGTTCAGCAAACATTTGGGCAGTCATTATGATGATAGTAATATAAGAAGCCCCAAGCTATGTACTCTCCTCTTACCAGAATCTCCTTTGTCTTTCCCTACCTGAGAGTAGAGAATATCTCATTGGTAGAATGGCTCTATGAACTAATATATGGAAGGCATTTGCCAGGCATAATGGTGACCAAAGTATCAGCGTAGAAATGGTCGAGAAAGAAATTGGTCCTTGGGTTAGGACGGAAGTTAACTCAAACAGTGTAAATGGATTCAGAGTTAAAGATGGTTTTACATAGTGAGATGAAACAGTACAGTATTGCAATTTTAGCCTGGGTAGAAGGTACAATGTATATAGGCAAGTGACCAGAGCTGGTCTGAAAAAGAGAGGCAGGGACTAGATTACGAGGGCCTCTGAATGACATGCAAAGAAGTTAGGAATTTATCGTTTAGACATTAGGCATCATTAACAATATTTAGAAAGGGGGATGGCATGAATAGATTTTCATTTTATTTTATTTTTATTCTTTTTGGCCCCACCCATGGTATGTGGAAGTTTCCAGGCTAGAGATCAAACCCGTGCCACAGAAGCCACCTGAGCCACAGAAATGACTAGGCTAGATCCTTAACCTACTGAGTCACAGGGAACTCCAGATTTGCATTTTAGAAACATCGTCCATTGCTGCATGTGGTCTCACCTTGGACAGAGGTGAGACCAGATACAAGGCATCTATATAGAAAAGGACCATAGAGCCTGGGTGGGGAAGCTAAGGCCTAAACCAAGGAAGAAGCTGTCTGAAGGAGAGGCCAGGATGAAGCTGAGAGATTCAGCAGATTCTGATGAGGAATCAACTATGAGAGTAAGGAGAGTGCTGGTGGGCCACCAGTTTCCTGATTTAGGTCACCGATGAGTGGGGATGTCATCAGTTAGGATGGAGGCTGAGCAGTTTTTAGGAGGTGGTGGTGATGAAAGTCTTCATTCTATTTAGGGACATATTATCTGATTATTTGCACTAATCAACTTATGATGTCATTAACATACAGCTTAGAATGAAAGGTTTCCAACAAGAAAAATCTACTACCATTCATCAATCAAGAGGCAGTCAAAGTATTTTAGGGGTTAAGTGCCATGGGGAGGGTGGACCACACATCCCAAACTTTCCAAGACAGTTTCACTTCCTATAATATTATTGAATTTTTAATCTCTTGTAAGGCTTTTCTCAGAAGTAAGTTCATAAATGAGTAAAAGGTTGAGCTAGCTAGGAACCTGTAGTCTAATCCAGGAAGAAGAACTCAACACCCAGGGAAGAACTGGTTAGTCAACTGTGGTGTTGTAAGGGTTTGAGGTGCATCCAGAAAGGGGCTGTCATTTTAGGTAGAGGAGGCTGCACTGAGGAGAAGATGGAGCAACAGCAAGGCCCTGAAGGGTAAACAGTATCTGATAGTCTGGCAGTGGGTGAGGAGAGCGGCCTTAGGAAAGGAATCAAACTGGAAATAGACTTGTGGTTGCTGGTGGGGTAGGGGGAAGGGATTGGGAGCTTGGGGTTAACGGATGCAAACTAGTGCTTGTGGAATGGACCAACAATGAGATCCTGCTGTGTAGCACTGAGAACTATGTCTAGATACTTACAACACAGCATGACAATGGAAGAAAAAATTATGTATACATGTAAGGGTAACTGGGTCCCCATGCTGTACAGTGGGGAAAAAAAAAAAAAAAAAAAGAAAAGAAAATGCAATAAAAAAAAAAAGGAAATGACCTCAACGCATCCAAGGAAGACTGAAGACCATGTCTATCTCGATGAGCCTTTTGACTCAGCCACACAGAGATGCTGATAGGTTATATGACTTCGATTCCTGTTTTTCTGTATCCATTTCCTCTTCAGGATTCACTTTGTGATCATTTTTCTAAGGTATAATGAAAAAAAACTTGTTGTGTGGTATCCAGGGTCTGCGTTTTTACTCCCTTCCTGGTTTTTTTCAATTTGCCTCTCATTCTGAATATTAGCTTCTCTGACCTTAGTCCTAAAAGCTTGTGCTAAGATTTAGGATTCCCTAGTCACTTTAGTTTCTATTTTTGGTAAGAGTCCCATGTTTCCTGTGAGGTACACATGCAATCTTTTGTGGCAATGTTATTGGAATTCTCATTAGAGTTGGCTGTAGAATAGTGAAGTATTCTTCTAGCATATTTTTCAAGAGCTGTGGATAAATAAATGCATGGTACTGAAAAATCCATAAATGTAAGGAGAGTATATAATAGTGCACCCCACAGAAGGCATCTGATAATTTTTCACAGGTGAACGAATTTTACATAATAACCTCTTAAAAAAAAAAAAAAAGAAAAGAAAAGAATACATCTGAGTTCTTGCCGTGGTGCAGTGGGTTAAGAATCTGACTGCAGTGGCTTGGGTCGCTGTAGTGGGTTCAATCCCCTGCCCAGCACAGTGGGTTAAAGGACCTCGAGTTGCCGAAGCTATGACTCATATTCAATCCCTGGCCCGGGAACTTCCATAGGCCATGGGTGTGGCCATTAAAAAAAAAAAAAAAAAAGACTACATTTTTTTCTGTTACACAGTTTTCACAAGCACTTTTTACCTCCAGAGCAAGAAATACAGTAGAGGTTCTGGGGATCACGGCAAGGTCATGCTTCTTCTGAGATGATTCCTCCGGCTTCTCCTCTGACTCCTGAGGCTGATGCAAGGTGAGGGTCAGGACCCTTGTGTGTCAACCCCCTTCTCTCTGGGATGGTGGGGGTGGGGGTGTCCTAGCTCAAGGATCTGTAAGAAGAGTATCTTGACATTGGTCCATGTGGCTGACTCCCCTTCAGCTATTTTGTTTACAAATAGGAGTTCTGGACATTTTGAAAACAGTTCATTCTTTAAAGTTGGTGACCATTCCTTTAATAATTTGTGTGTAGTTTTTTTGGACAAGCTACTAATATCACTGATAGGACAAAATTAAAATTCAACTAGCCTCACTGTAATGGTCGATCATAAACCGCAAGGCAGCAAAGTCCAATTAATGAAGTTGTATTATCTACGTGTATATGTGTAAGTACATAGGGTTGCATGTATGTGAATTAAGAAGGATGGTAATGTAGAAAGGGAGGGGCACAGAGAAGTGACTTCTATTTAAAGCCTACACTTTGCAGATGAAGAGATCTGCACAGGCAAATTGTTCTCCTTGTACCCCAGAGACGAGTTCTATATTTAAACACAATCCAGAAATAGCCTCCTTTACGGAAGTAATTTGCTCTGACTCCATGGCTCCACTGAGCATGTTACATGTTATGTAATGCTCTTACTTCTATTAGCTGTGTCTTATCTCCTGTAAGTCTCCAGCCACTTTGAAGCTGGAGATTTTGTTTTATTTATCTTTGCACAATCCCCACAATACCTGGCCCAGCCCATCCCCGCGTCTGATAGGGGATTGAATGTCAAGCCATCCGTAGGCAGCCATGATGCTGCACTGAAATCAGGGAATCGGGCATTAAGGCAGTAGGTCTCCTGTGATCTTTGCAGACTTTCTCCTGCTCCCCAGGAAAACCTTGTTTGCTATTTGGATCCTTGTGTCCTCTCTTCTTTACCTGAAAGTATAAAGCCGTGCCCCTGTGCTAAGGCCCTCCCACCTTGCTGTTTTCCCACCATAACACCAACAACTGCAGTGGACTACAAGGGTTTCCCATTCTCTGGTTTGGATACAATATAGAATTGCTGCCTTGAAGTTCCCGTTGTGGCTCAGTGTGTTAAGAACCTGACTAGTATCCAAGAGGATATGGGTTTGATCCCTGGCCTCGCTCAGTGGGTTAAGGGTCTGGCATTGCCATGAGCTGTGGTGTAGATCACAGATGCAGCTCAGATCTGGGGTGCTATGGTGTAGGCCAGTGTCTATGGTTCCAATTCGACCCCTAGCCTGGGAACTTCCATATGCTACAGGTGTGCCCCCCCCAAAAAAAGACAAAAAAAAAAAGAATTGTTGCTACTCCCTAGTCCCTACCCCCGTCATGCTGCCATGGTGCCCCCAGCCCAACCTCCTTCATCCCAAGTGCTGAGTGGTAGGTACCACAGGCAGGCTGGGTAATCCCACCCTGAGACCTAAAGCTGATGCTTGCCTGGCACTACTCCATAAATAAATGGATGTCGAATAAATGGAAAGGGTGAATTTGGACATTAATTAGTCACTCAAATATTTACTGAGTACCTATTATATACCATACCAGACCCTCTCCTCAGTTGGAGGAGATACAGCAGGGATCAAGATCAAATTTCTGCCCTCACAAAGTTTACCTTCTGGTCAGGGAGAGACACAATCAACAAATAAAGGAATAGATATATAGTATAAAGTCACTGCTAAGGAGTAAGTGCTATGAAAAAATAAGAAGCAGGAAAAGGGAGTAGAAAATGACATCACTAATCAACGTCACTAATCCTCAGGGAAATATAAATCAAAACCTCAGTGAGATACCTGTCACGGTGATATCGCTGCATACCTGTCAGAATGGCTGTTATCAAAAAGATAAGAAATGACAGGTGTTGGCAAGATTGAGGGGAAAAGGGAACCCTTGTGCACTGTTGGTGGGATTGTAAATTGGGATGGCCTTTGTGGAAAACAGTGCGGAGGTTCCTCAAAAAATTAAAAATTAAAAAAAAGGGGAAGTTCTTGTTGTGGCTCAGCAGGTTATGAACCCGACTAGTATCCATGTGAGGATGTGGGTTCTACCCCTGGCCTTGCTCCATGGGTTAAGGATGTGGTGTTGCCATGGGCTGTGGCGTAGGTCACAGATGCAGCTCGGATCCCATGTTGCTGTGGCTGTGGTGCAGGCTGACAGCTATAGCTCTGATTCGACTCCTAGCCTGGGAACTTCCATATGCCACACCTTCGGCCCTAAAAAAAATAAATAAAAAGGAAGGAGGCATTTTCTTCTGAACGGGAAGTCATTATCATGATGACAAATGCTTCTGAGAGTTCCCAGTTCACTTATCGAGTGTCTTTCATTGATTGGGTATTTATTAGGGGTTCAAGATGTAGAGATGGATAAGGCACAGGCCCTGCCCTCAAGAAGCTCAGGGACAGAATTGTGAACAAATCAAAGTGTTGTGAAATGAAAGCAACAAAAGCCTTTAAAATCTCCAAGCTTAGTGTTCTTGCTCCCACTTTATCCATTAGAAACCAAGACTCAGAGGAGTAAATGGTTTGTTCAATATTATACAATAGACAAAACTGAAGTCCAGCATAGGAGTAGGGAGTTAAAACCAAATCTTCCTGTCATTCTGTACAACCTTTCTCAGAAAGTGAGGGCAGAGGTGGTCCAGTCTACTCGATGCGGGACCCCTTGTATCCTTAAGTAGCCAAAAGCCAGCATCTGAGCTGGGCCCCAGGATAATGGATGTAAAATGGATTTCATATACTTGGTCCTGCTTTATAATTCTACTCTTTTTACTTAGATTGCCCAGTGAGCTAACCTTTATAATACTAAGTGGTAAGTTAGATTTGTGTCCCTATCCTGGGCTAATAGAAATCTGAGATGCCCTCTGGAGGATACTTTGGTCAGATTTTAAAATATCTGAGTCACAGGCCATTGCCTTTCAGTGGACTGAATTTTTGTTAATATAAACTCTTTCGATGATAAGGGGAAGACTGAATGGACCATTAGGTCCTCTGTTCCTGAGAAGTAAGAAGGGTTGTGGACAATAATAAGGCATCCCGAGGGCTGGGTGTATGTATAATTACAATGTTCAGCTCGGTGAGCCACTGTGAAGCCGTTACTGTAATGCTCCACATCGATATTTTAATAGTGTGCCGTAACCCTTCCAACATGAAGTGGCCCTTCATATTTGTTCAGAAAGATATCCCATGAGCTAATGTTTGCAGAACAGTTACCATTACTCTGTTAAGGCAAATTATAGGTACCATACTATTGTTCCCCTGTGAAGGAGGAGAAACTAAACCAGAGAGAGAGATTAAAAATATGCACTTCACTTGGGTAAATAGTAAGTCATTGGAAAAGCCCAAGTTAGGACAGTGATTACTAGCCTGGATTAGTAGAGTTTTAAATTTTGGAACAAAACTTTTGGGGAATGTTAAGGACCCAAGAACAAACCCAACCACTACAGCTTAACTTTCTGTAGGCTGTCAGAGAGAAATTTAATGAGCACTTTTAATGCTTAGGAAAGAACTAGGATAATTATTGAAAACTAGACAAGATTAGAAAGTTAGTGAATTAGGACGATTTTTTGGTGTCACCATTTTACACTGGAGGGTGTTTACATATTATTCATTTCTCATAGTGAATTTCATATTGGCTCTCTGAGGTCTGGATTTTGGTTTGCTTCAGTTCCAGTTAGTGTTATACTGAATGCCAATGTTTGGTCACTCAGTGTCCCCTCCTCTCCCAATTCCCAAGCTTATCAGCACTAGAGGGATCCCTTCCATGGAAGTTCAGTATTGAAATTCTGTCTCAGTGTTGAGAGATTCTTACACCAACAGAGGCCCAGTCAGAGCTGCAGACGTTACTTCCCTGTCTTGAGGGTGGAGCTTTGGAGTGGAGCTGGGCCTGCTCAGGGAGCCTTCGCTATTGAATCTGCTAGAGAACACGTGCAATAGACCTCTGGTGGAATCTGGAAAATAATGACAAGGGAAAAAAAAATTTACTTAGCTACAAGTCTAGATACTCAGAATATGTTATTTACAGTGGGCAAATATCCTTAGAGAGTTTTAGGAGCTGTTCCCACTTGCATGTGTTTGGTATAGCACAGGGGTCTCAGGCACATCTCTCTCTGTTGAGGATATTTGTTTACACAAAAGAAAGGTGAGGTTTTAGAATGTTTTGTCTATGAACCTATGTGAGCAGGCCCCTGGCATAAGGAACTAGAGCTATGAGGATCTATATATCTATCTATTATCTAGCAGTTAGGATCTATCAGAAATTGATACATTTTTATTATTTTTCTTTTTTGTCTTATTTTTATTATTAATCAATTAATTTATTTTTGGCCATCCCTGCAGCATATATAAGTTCCCAGGCCAGGGACTGAATCTGAGCTGCAGTTGCAACCTACACCGAAGCTGTGGCAACTCCAGGTCCTTAATCCACTGTACCAGACCAGATATCAAACCTGTGCTGCCACAGAGACAACACGGGATCCTTAACCCACTGTGCCACAGCAGGGACTCCTTGTCTTATTTTTAAAAAGATAAGTGGATGGAAAAACTTATGGGTCCTCTTCCTTCAGATCAGAAGGTAAACATTCTCTCATCATGGGATAAATTATTTGGAAAAGGGTAAATTAAAGAGTTAGAGTAATTTGAGATGGGAACACAGCCTATTTCTCTGCCAATAATTGACATTACCTCATGACTATGTTTGAAATTTTCTTCAGCCTGCTTGTAAGGGCTGGAATTGATCAAGCATTTTCATGATACAAACTTGATGTTTCTCCATCTGAGTCTCACACAGTTGCTTCTAGCTAAATGGTAATTTGTTTGGCTCATTATAAAAAATGTTGAAATGGCAAAAGTTTCCAAGATTACTTTTCCTTCTTTCTTTCGGTAAAAACCGATCTGCTTCAACAGTCAATTGCCCAATTAAATGATTATATTCTTAATTCTCTCCATGGTTTTCAGGGTTATGGTTGTGAAAACATTAAGTCCTACAGAAAACTTATGTAACTTGCACTAACATCTTTTGGTAATTAGATACTTTCTTCTTTAAAAATCCCTCCATTTTTCTCTTCTATAGAGACTGACTTATTTGTTTACCCTTTTAAAGACAGTCTATTTGATTTCTTTCAATCATTACATCCTTTATTATGACTCAGCTGAACATTATTATAACTTAAAAAAAAAAAACTTTCTTCCCTTTGTTTTGGGGAATTGAGGTGGTATGCTGGTGCTTTTCTTTCCTGTGGTTGGACTTTTCTTTCCTTTGGATCAACATCTATTCTTTTTTTTTTTTTTTTTTTTTTTGCTTTTTAGAGCTGTGCCTGTGACATATGGAAATTCCCAGGCCGGGGTCGAATTGGAGCTGCAGCTGCCTACCTTCACCACAGCCATAGCAACTCAGGATCCAAGCCGAATCTGTGACCTACACCACATTTCATAGCAATGCCAGATCCTTAACCCACTGAGTGAAGTTAGGGATCGAACCCACATCCTCATAGATACTAGTCGGGTTCGTTATTGCTGAGCCACGACGGGAACTCCTCTATGCTTCTTTCTCTATTCCTTATTCAGATGGTCTTGCTCTTCTATCTTAAAGAGAATTCAAACATTTTCAGAAGTGATTCAGGCTTCTTTCGTCCTACCATGGGGAAAGCAGAAATTGTTATTTGATGAAGCCGTGTGTAGAAATGAAAACTTGAAGTTAAGATGGAGGAGCTAGCTTGTCAAAGTGCTGCGATGATGAAGGCCTGTGTCAGAGCCAGAATGCACCTGCTGCCCCTCTGATTTCAGGTGTCCCCTGATTTGTTGACTCTGTTGTCTGCCTCCGTTGCCAGTCTCTGAGGGAGAACAGTAGCTGAAAAACAAAAGGACCTAGTTTAGATCTTTTGGCACAGATTTGGCCCTGGGAGCTCTATCTCCTTTCCCTAAGTTGTTGAAAGTCCACTGGCTCTGAATGAAAAACATTTGAATCTGCATCGCTCATCCATTAATTAATTTTTTTTTTTTTTTTTTTTTGCTTTTTAGGGCTGCACCCTTGGCATATGGGGGTTCCCAGGCCAGGAGTCGAATTGGAGCTGTAGCTACCAGCCACAGCCACAGCAACGCCAGAGCCGAGCTGTGGTGTGACCTACACCACAGCTCATGGCAATGCCAGAACTGAGTGAGGCCAGGGATTGAACCCGTGTCCTCATGAATACTAGTTGGGTTTGTTATCACTGAGCCATAACGGGAACTCCTAATCCATTAATTTATTAGTCAACATGCATTACTATCTATGAGGTCAGGGGCTCTGGATTAACAGAGATAAATACAAAAGGCTCTTTTCTAAGAATGTCTCATATCCCCTTGCTAATCCTCATGACCATCTTTCAAGAGAGGCATTGTTGTCTCCTTTTTACAGGTGTATAAACTGAGACTCAGAGAGATGGGGTGACTTGCCTGAAGTTACACAAATAATAAATAGCTGAACTGAGATTTTAACTATTATCTAACTCCAAACTCTCCTCTTTCTATTACATCACATATTCTGCTCGTTAATTCTTCCTTCCATCAATAGGACATGGTCTTCGCCTTAAAAAATCATGATTGCACAAAAATCACATGTTGGATGATTCCATTTATCCAATGGATGTAGAAAAATCTATGTTTGCCTAGGGCTGGGGGTGAGGAGGTGGGGAGTGACTGCTAATGGTACAGGATTTCTTTTATGGATGACGAAAATGCCCTAAAATTATTTGTAGTGATACTGGTACAACTGTGTAAGAATACTAACCATCATTCTGTTGCACACTTTAAATGGGTGAATTGTATGATATGAGCATTAATCTCAATAAAGCTGTCTTTTAAAAAATAAGGTTAATCAAGACAGATCTATAAACAGCTAACATAATACCAGGCAGCATGAAAACAGACGCGAATAACGTGTCCTGGCAACTCAGGGGAAGCTGCTGTTATTAAGTCTGGGGTGGGGGGGGGGGGGTGGCTGGACGGTGACTTTGTAAAGTAGATGCGTTGCAGTCAGATCTTAGAGCAAAATGAGAAGGTTAGTAGCAGAGGGGAATGGAGGCTGGGAAGACAGCATGGGCAGAGTCATGGGTACTGGCAAGGACTGGGTTTTTCTGGGAGAATGGCAAGTCATGGCAGGTTATCCAGTTGGAAGTTGGTGAAGGATGAGTAGGGGATATAGAGGGAAAAGAGGACGGAAAGAAGCCAACTACATAGAATGATGTGCTAAGGAGTAAGGTTTAGTCCATGTTCTATGAAGAGTCTTTTTCACAGAAGGAGAAAGCATTTTTTTTCTTTTTCTTTTTTTGCCTTTTTAGGGCTGTACCTGAGGCATATGGAAGTTCCCAGGCTAGGGGTTGAATGGAGATGCAGCTGCTGGCCTACACCACAGCTCACAGAAACACTGGATCATTTAACCACTGAATGAGGCAAGGGATCGAAGCTGCCTTCTTTTGGACGGTAGTTGGGTTTGTTACTGCTGAGCCACAAAAGGACCTCCCTTTTTTTTCTTTTTAAATTCTTTTCAATTTTATTGAAGTATAATTGACAAATAAAATCATATATATTTAAAGTATACAAAGTGATGATTTGACCTAGGTATATCCAGTGAAATGATCAACCACACTCAGGTTAATTAAAACATGCATCACCTCACATAGTTCCAGTTTTTATTTGTGAGTCGTAGACATTCTAATCTCTTGGCAAATGCCAAGTACATGAAACAATACTGTTAACTAGAGTCACCATGCTGTCCATTAGGTCCTCAGAGCTTATTCATCTGATAACTGAAGGCTTGTGTCCCTTGGCCTGCATCTTCCCACTTCCTCCCACCTTCCAGCTCCCTGTACCCACTATACTAGAGAGAGTATATTTAATCTGGATCTGAGTGTATGGTTTACTACATCAGAGATCTAGTTTCAGCAAAATAACACCATCCACAAAATTAGATTAATGTTGAAAACTTGAGTTTTCCTGCTTTGGTTTTAATATGTATAGTATATAGCTGTAAATCTCTTTTGAATTCATAGGTATATAAGTATTGAAGTTTAAAATTTATTCCTGGTTTCATGGTTTTACTAGAATAAAATAAAATAGGAAGATCTCATTGTGGCTCAGTAGTAACGAGCCTGACTAGTATCCATGAGGACTTGGTTTTGATTTCTGGCCTCAGTGGGTTAAGGATCTGGCACTGCTGTGAGCTGTGGTGTAGGCCACAGACACTGCTTGGATCTAGCGTTGTTGTGGCTGTGGTGTAGGCCGGCAGCTATAGCTCCGATTTGATCCCCTAGCCTGGGAACTTCCATATGCTGAAGGTGCCACCCTAAAAAAAAAAAAAAAAAGGAAAAAAAGAAACCTAATATAAAATAATATAGACTATTTTTTTTAAATTTCACTTTGAAGGGAGCTCATAATTTATTTCAGTGAGAGATTTTAGTCTAGGAGAGGCTACTAATTAGTGTCTTTTTCAAAGTTGACCTGGGGAGGTCTAAACTTGACTAGTGTCTTTTCCAAACTTGACCCAAAAAACCTTTTGGGTGTGCAATTCTACTGAGCTGAGTGTTCCTAAAACCTAGGCACCACATGTGTAATTATAGCAGAGTTTTTACACAGTAATGAAATAAGAATTTCATGATATGTTAACACACACGTAAGAGTAGGAAAATCTGACCTACCAAATGAAAATTTAGATAGTTGAACCATTTGGAGAGGCCATTAAGTATAATCTTAATGTAAACAGGAACCTTTGATATGGATTTTATTTGATGATCTCAAACTTTCTTTAAAGTAATATTGCTCTAATCATTGCTGTGGAATAGGCACTACTCATAAGGAATATACAATATAAATAAGGAATCAGGGCCAAATATCTAGCAACTTTTTCCCCTGTCCATTCACTTGGTTAAATATTTTGACAGACTCACTTGACAGAAACAAATTGGCTGACCATTGAACCCTTCTGCCAAAAAGGAAAAAGAAAAAGAAAGAGCTTCATTATACCTTAACTAACAGGCAGGTCTCGGAAGCGTAATCTTTTTCCCTTCCTTTCTTTCAGAAAGACAACAACTGACACACCCTTAAGTACAAGCTCAGAGTCCATTTTCTGGTGAAAAAGATAGGGACACTTAGCAAGTGGAAGGAAAAA
The DNA here is from genome assembly GCF_054392235.1 of Sus scrofa. Taxonomy (NCBI): domain Eukaryota; kingdom Metazoa; phylum Chordata; class Mammalia; order Artiodactyla; family Suidae; genus Sus; species Sus scrofa. The sequence goes on along the minus strand of NC_139393.1, from coordinate 23,577,976 downwards.
AAAACCCAAAAAACACTTTCCCCCATCTCTTTCTATGTTTCAGTTTTACAAACTATGGTGTCAAGATGCCCTTCAGCATGATACAAGGAGCAGAGTAAGTACATTTTGTTCATAAGACTTTTGTGAGAATTTGAAAATTTCTAGATAAACACATTTTTACACTTCATTAAAACTTGAAAGTTGAAACATTAAAAAATTCAAATGTTAGTATCTTCCCTATTGTTAATATTTAAATAAGCAAGTCATTACAAATTCAATAAAGGAGTTAAAAGCAATGGGAGGGAGAAGCATTTTATAATGAATTCAGTTTTTATTAAACATTGTTATCAGTACTCTTTGCTCTTGCTTCTCTTATTTTTATTAGTGTATCTGACTCCCACCGTCCTCCCCTCTACCTCCCTCATTGTCTACCTCTTTCTCCTTTTTTATCCCACTTCTCTATTTACTGCTTTCTCTTTTATTGCCTCCTCACCTTCCTTTCTCCCTTTCCCCCCTTAACGGACCATACTTGGGACTAAAGGGTAATTTATAGAACTAATGTCTGCACTGAGTATGATTTAATAATATTTATTATCCACTTGAAGTGTGATGATTACATCTTTAATAGTGTTCTCTCTAGGAAAACAAAGCAATTAAGCTACTGTTCTCTTATGGATGACCATTGGTGAGAACCGATGAAATTGAGTGGGAGGTGTGATGGGATTAGGTGTGTGCAGGAATAATGCCTGCAGGCACTCACCTTTAAGCTTCTAGATTATCTGCAAGAATTCTCTGAGGTCTCCAAAGTCTTGTCTTTTCCTTGCCCTCTCCTTATGCTCTGCTGTGGTCCTGGCATGCAGCATTTATCTGAAGTTGGTATTACACAAACCTAGTAAGAGTTTTGCTCGCATGGATATAGATTCATTGTCTCTAACTCCAGGTTTGAAAGCAAAATCAGTATGCCCAACTTGGCACTAATTGCCATTGGTGAAATAATCAGGAATTGATCACAATGTGTGGGGGATTCCTTCCTGGGATTTCAGCAACACAGCTAAGAAGCTGAAGCCAAGATTCCCCAATCTCTGAATAGTAACAGGGCTCCTTCTCTTTCTAGGACTCACAGTTTGACCCTTCCCTCTCCTTTGGTTCTTGGGAGACCTCAGGTTGCCTTACCAACACATTCATATCCAACTCTTGCCTGTCCAGGAAGTGGAATGATCTGACTTTTTCTGACTTACTTCACTTAGTATGATAATTTCTAGTTGCATCCATGTGCTGCAAATGGACTTCCCATGTGGCTCACAACATAACATTCTTTTTTATTGCTTAGTATTATGCCATTGTATACATGTACCACATCTTCTTAATCCATTTCTCTGTTGATAGATATTTAGGTTGTTTCCATGTCTTGGCTACTGTGAATAAAATGGCACTGAATTTAGATTTTTAAGTAGTAATTGACACATGCTATGTCACATAAAACATCAAACTTACTACTCTGGAAGAAAAATTTTACTTTACTTCTCTCCCACTGTCAGAGCCTATGACTGGAAAATGAGACTGCTATGGGGATGTTGATTTTCTAGCCAGAATACCTCCACACTACTGATTAAGTGGAATCTAATCCTCTTAGGAAAGACGTCAGTTCTGGAATGTTACTTAGTTGGAGATTCTTGTCCTCACTAGAGTGTCCTTCCTTCAAAGGTCTTAGTTTTATTTGTTTTGGTTTCCTTTTCTTTCCTTCGTAAAGAGACTCAGTATCATGTGTTCTTATTCTAAATTCTAAGAAAGGGAACTCAGTTTGGGAAAACTGCCCATCTTTGTCTCAATTTGCTTAATTAAGAGAGAAGAGGAGAATTGTACAAATAGAGCAGTGAGGGTTGAGAGTAAGAGGGTAATTATAAAGCAGGGGCAGGGGTTCAGGAGATGCTCAAAAATGTGTGTCCTTCTAGATATTCCACTCATTAGAGACAGGGCGTTGGTGGTTTATAAAATGAGTCTATCTAAATTTAAAAGTCAAAATAATGGGGTGACTATGAGGACCAGACTTTGAGCGAGGAAAGAGCTGTATACTAAATGTGGTCTTCAGCTCTAGACTCAAACCATCATAACACTACTTGAGTGAGGAGTGAATGGTGGAGATTCCACTGCAGGCAGTGGACTTAGAGAATTTTCCACAATTCAAGAAAGCCATGATTCCTCAAGGGGGCCCATTGTCAAAAAATGTAGTAGACAACAATATAGTGAAAGTATAGAACACCAAAGATAAAAAGAAGATTTTTAAAAGCAACTAGAGGAAAAAAAAAATTAAAATTACAAAAAGCTGTGTGTTTTGAAATTTACCTATGAATTCATTTTCTTTAAAAGATGTAGGTAGGGGTAATCTTGGCAAGCTCATTGTTCTTGGGTGAGCTTTGGTTATTTGTGTATTTCAAGGAATTTTTTCATTTCATCTAAGCTGTAGAATTTATTGGTGTAAATTTCTTCCTAATTTTCCCTTTTCAAACATTTTATTTATTGTTTATTTATCTTTATTGATGTGTAGTTGCCGTAAATCTCAATAGTTTCAGGTGTACAACATGGTGATTCAAAAATTTTATACTCCACTTATAGTTACTACAAAACTGAATTCTCTGTGCTGTACAAAACATCCCTGTAGCTTATTTATTTTATCCATAGTAGTTTGTACCTCTTAATCCCCTACCCCTATCTTGTCCTAATTTTTCTTTTAATTACTTAAGGATCTTTAGCAATATACCTTCTCACTCCTTTTATCGGTAACTTTTATCGGAAAAACTGTGTGTTTTTCCTACCTGATCAGTCTAGCTAGAGTTTATTAATTTTATTGACTTTTTTTCTCAAAGACCTATTTTTGTTGTTGTTGTTGCTATTTCTTGGGCCGCTCCCGAGGCATATGGAGGTTCCCAGGCTAGGGGTTGAATCGGAGCTGTAGCCACCGGCCTACGCCAGAGCCACAGCAACGTGGGATCCGAGCCGCGTCTGCAACCTACACCACAGCTCACGGCAACGCCGGATCGTTAACCCACTGAGCGAGGGCAGGGACCGAACCCGCAACCTCATGGTTCCTAGTCGGATTCGTTAACCACTGTGCCACAACGGGAACTCCTCAAAGACCTATTTTTTAAAAGTACCCTAATCCAGTGACTGTGAGAGAATAAATTTTTGTTGTTTTAGGTTACCAAGTCTTTTGCTAAGTATTTTGCCAAGTATTTTGCTAAGTCCGCTTTAGGAAAAGAATCTATCTGGCGAATATCCTATGTTCATTTGTAAAAAGTGTGTATTCTGCTGATGTTGAAAGCAGTCTCCTCTAAGTGTTAATCAGGTTGAATTAATTAATCTCTGTTGTTTTCCTGTTTTCTATTTCACTAATTGCTTTTCTTGTCTATTTTAACTCCTTTTTATACTTATCTTGGGCTTAATTTGCTCTCCTCTTTCCAGTTTCTTGAGCTGAAAACTGAAACCATTCATTTTAAGTCCTCTAACTTCTGAATAAAAGAATATTATGCTGCAAGTACTGAATGCAAGTGTATGATGCCCCTAACCACTTGTTAACTGGATCCGACTGATTTTCATATGTTGTGTTTTCATTTTCATTCTGCTCAATTTCTAATTTCACACATGATTTGTTCTTTGATCTATGAGTTATTTAGAAGGGTGTTGTTCAGTTTCCAATATTTTGAGATCTTCTGAATATATTTTTGCTCTTGATTTTTAATTTACTTCCATTATGCTCAGAGAACACACATTATATTATTTCCATCCTTTTACATTTATTAAGACTTGTTTTTCGGTCCAGACTGTGGTCTAATCTAGTGTCATGGGCTGACTTGTGTCCCCTCAAAATATATATTTAAAACCTAACCCCCAGCACCTGTGAATGTGACCTTATTTGGAAAAGGGTCTTTGTAGATGTAACTAAGTTAAAATGAGGTCATACTACATTAGGGAGGACCCTAACCCAGTGACTGTGAGAGAATAAATTTTTGTTGTCTTAGGTTACCAAGTCTGTGGTATTTTGCTAAGTCCGCTCTAGGAAATGAATCTATCTGGCGAATGTCCCATGTTCATTTGTAAAAAGTATGTATTCTGCTGATGTTGAAAGCAGTCTCCTCTAAGTGTTAATCAGGTTGGATATGTTGATAGTACTGTTCAAGACTTCTGTATGATTTTGTCTGCCTCTGTCAATTACTGAGAGAGTTGCATTGAAATCTTTGACTCTCATGATGGATTTGTTTATTTCTTTATCAGGTATTATCAATTTTTGCCAGCCACACTTTTTTCTCACAATCCTCGTCACAATTGGAATGGTAAATGGTAGGAACATTTGGGAAGCCATTCTTGTGCTATAACAACAAGCAATAACTTAAGTATACATGGAAGTAACCAGCAACCACATTAATACATCCCACTAAACTCAAACTAAATGGATTCCCAACTCAACCTCCCCTTAGATCTCAAAAACTTATAGTTACACCAAATGTTCCTAGGAAAGTGTGATAAAGAGAAGTTGGAGTAGAAAGAGAAAACAGTCTTTTTTTTTTTTTTTTCTTTTTTTGCTTTTTGGGATCGCACCTCTGGCACATGCAAATTCTCAGGCCAGGGGCTGAATCAGAGCTGAATCAGAGCTGCAGCTGTTGGCCTAGGCCACAGTCAGAGCAATGCCATTTTCAGGCTGTCTCTGTGACCTACACCACAGCTCATGGTAACGCTGGAGCCTTAAGCCACTGAGTGGTGCCAGGGATCAAACCCGTGTCCTCATGGATACTAGTCAAGTTCATCACCAATGAGGCACAATGGGAACTCTGACAAAGCAGTCTTGATAGTTTCAGTTAAGGTATTTTACTTTTGCAAACCTGAAAGAGACCTATGTCTTGTGAATGCATTATTAGGTCCCCATCAATGACTTTGGAAAAGGCCTGTAGAAATGAGAGCCTCTAAAAGTTGTTTCTATAATGTTCTATTCCAAGAGATTAGATATAGTTCCCTGTGCTATACAGCAAGACCTCATTGCTTATCCATTCTAAATGCAATAGTTTGCATCTGCTCACCCCAAGCACCCAGTCCATCCCACTCCCTCCTGCCTTCCCCTTGGCAACCACAAATCTGTTTTCTATGTCTGTGACTCTGTTTCTATTTTGTAGATAGGTTCAGTTGTGGCATATTTTAATTTCCAAATGTAAGAGATATATATGGAGTTTGTATATGTCATTCTGACTTACTTCACTTAGTGTGAGAATCTCTAGTTGCATCCATGTTATTGCAAATGGCATTAATCCATCCTTTTTCATCACTGAGTAGTATTCCAGTGTATATATGTACCACTTCTTTTTAATCCATTCATCTGTTGATGGACCTTTAAGTTGTTTCCATGTCTTGGCTATTGTGAACAGTGCTGCAATGAACATAGAGGTGGCACAAATTATTAATACTTATCCTTTGAATGTTGGGTAGTTAGCATCAATAGTTGTCAGCCAAGGCTTAGTGCCAAAACAGGTCAATAAAAAAATCACTGACATCCTCTGTTCTTATTTTGCTTAAGACCTTGGTCCCTTCTCACCCTGCACGTTCAACCTGGGACCTCACCTACTCCCACTGATTCAACTGCCACCTATATGTTAATAATTTCTAAATCTAAATCTTGAGCCTGTCCCTCTCCCGAGCTTCAGACACAAATATTCAACTGTTCAGTGATATTCCCACCTTAAGGAACTCTTGTCTTCTTTTTCAATTTGCTTTTACTGCCTGAATTCGTTATTGGTTCTAAGATTTTTTTTGGCCTGAAGTCTTTGTTATTTCTCTCCTTCATGAGTAGTAGTTTGTATCTGTTAATTCCATACTCCTAATTTACCCTTTCCCTTCTCCCTTTCCTCTCTGGTAACCATAAGTTTGCTTTCTATGCCCATGAGTCTGTATATGGATATATTTATATTTGTATATAGATTCATTTGTATTATTTTTCAGATTCAACATATAAGAGGAAATCGACATACAAAAACCAGTTGCATTTCTATATACAAACAATGAACTGTCCAAAAGGATATTAAGAAAACAATCCCATTTGCAGTAGCATCAAGAAGAATAAAACACTTAGAAACAAACTTAACCAAGTAGTTGGAAAAACTTGTACACTGAAAACTATAACACATGAAAGAAAGAATTTAAAGAAAAAAAATTAAAGAAATTCCTACTCTAGCTAGTGGGTTAATGATCTGGCATTGTCTCTGCAGCAGTGTTGGTTCAATTCCTGACCCAGCTCAGTGGGTTAAGGAGCCGGTGTTGCTGTGGCTGTGGTGTAGGTCACAGCAGCACGTCAGATTCAATCCCTGGCCCAGCAATTTCCATATGCTGTGGGTGCTGCTGAAAAATAAAAACAAACAAAAAAAAGAATAAGAAATTAAAAACATAAATAAGTAGAAAACATTCCATATTCATAGTTTGGAAGACAGATTGGTAGATTCTTATAAAAATAAACTTACATCTCCAGTGAACACACAATCCAGCAGTTATTCTCCTTGGTATTTATCCAAATGAGTTGAAAGCTTAGATCTATATAAAAAATTTCTACACAGATGTTTATAGTAGCTTTATTTATAATTTCCAAAACTTGGAAGCCACCAAGATTTCTTGGTGTAGGATAAATAAATTGTGGTACATCCAGACAATAGAATATTATTCAGTTCTACAAGAAGTAGAGCTATTAAGCCAGGAAATGATAAGGAGGAAACTTAAATGCATATTATTAAGTGAAAGAAGCCAATATAAAATGGCTACACACTGTATGATTGCAACTCTATGATATTCTGGAAAAAGTATAAACTATGCAGACCATAAAAAGATAAGCAGTTGCCAGGGTGAAGGGAATGAATAGACAGAACACATTAATATTTTTAAGGCAGTGAAAATGCTCTCCATGTTATTACTTTTATTTATTTATTTATTTTTAACGGCACCTGCAGCATGTGGAAGTTCTGGGGCCAGGGGTTGAACCCTTACCACTGCAGCGACCTGAGCCATAGCAGTGACAAGGCCAGATCCTTAACCTACTGTGTCAATAGGGAACTCCTTCTGTGTGATGTTATAGTTATGGATACATGTCCTTATCATTTATCCAAGTCCATAGAAGGTGTAACAACGAGAGTGAACCCTAAGTTAAATTCTTGGTTAAAAAAAAAAAAAAAAAAAAAAAGACCTGTTCTGGTGAGTGACATTGATATTGGGGGAGGTTATGTGTGTGGGGGGGAGAGGAGACATAGGGGAAATCTCTGTACCTTCCTTTCAATTTTGTTGTAAACCTAAAATGATCTCAAAGGTAAAGTCGTAAAAATAAGTATCCGCTTCTCCACACATACTCTGAAAACAGGTTGACTTACAAGGCACATCTAAGTTCCACTGTGGCCAGAAAAGCACAGACCCCTCTCAGAATTCAAGTCTGTATTTACTTGTTGTGGAAGTGTTTGATACAGAGGCTTCTTGCCTTCTGTTGTTCACCCTTTTCCTCATCAGTATCCCATTTCTGACACCAACATTTAACAGCATCGTGGTCAAGGAGCACTGTTTTACACATCCCAAGACACCTATCTTACTCTATCTTGTGTTACATTCCCTTTTTGTGCTTGGATACCTACCCAGTGTTGTAACTTTGTAGGTACCCTCCGTAGCTTTAATCTCTGTCCTTACCGAAGATTCCATAAATGAATGTTAAACTGAATTGAGTTTAGGCAACAGGACAAAACAGACCCAACAAATCCACTCTAAAATATCAGTAATCTGTTGGAGGGATAGAAATAGGAACAAAAACCATCAACACAGGACCTCAGGCTACTCTGGCACACAGGAAAGTTGTTTTGAAATGTGGCAACTTGGTGGTATTGGCGAGGGACGCTGTGTGTGCCAATCACAGGGGGAGGAGGCAACAGTACGGCTCAGAATCAAGAGCAGTAACACAGACTGAGTGCCTCTGCCCAGACTTAGCCTCACATGATCCTCAGGAGAATCTGACAGGTGGGCCACCAAGGGGATCCAGGAAATATTGCAAACACAGGTACTCAGTCCATTGTTAATGTTGGCCAGATCACACCCATTATGAGTTAGGAAATTCTAAAAATCACAAAGCAAGAATGTTTCTATCTCTTTCTTAGGCATCTAAAAATGCAATTAACTACCAGTGAGAAAGAGAGAAGAAATCAGATTCCTCAAGAGGAGGAGGAGAGGTGTTGAGTCCTCTTTTTTTTTTTTTTTTTTTTTTTTTTTCTCTTACATATTTTTCTATGGTTAGCAAAACTCTGCTCATCAATCCTTTGGTGTTGACAGCAAAGTATTTCACAGTATCTGCCAGGTCGCTGGCGATCTGTAAATCATCCACCTTCTCCCAGACTTACTGCCTCTGGAGGGCCCTGTGGGGCAGCATCTTGCTTGAAGCTGAAAATAATTGCTGATCTTTCTAAAGGCAGAGAGAGGCCTGGGGGAAGGACTACTGGACATGGAGACTAGTGGCGGGGGTGGGAGGTGAGGGTGAGGTGGGGTGGTCGGGTTGGGGGAGAGGAGTGTGGTTAGGGAGAGCTCAAAGCATCGGGGCATACTCACCAGTTTGCAAATGTACATTTTCCTCAAAAAAATTCAGTTGAAAGCGTTTCCCAGGTCTGCACATGCAGCTCTGCTGGCTGGTCTTCTGTGGCAGCAGCGATCAGAGATGATGGCAAAGCTCTGTGAATCCTGGTGGAAAGACTGTCCCGTGATGTGCCCCAGGGGACTTTCTGCCTTCCAGCTGACAGCATCATTTGTTTCCAAAAAAAAAAAAAAAAAAAAAAAAAAAATGTGTTTCCAATCAAGACTGAAGCTGAGAAATGTTCCTGACAGGGGTGGAGGATGTAGCATGCATGGCCTGTTAGATTTGCATTCTTTGTTCAGTGGGACATAAAGTCACTGTTCTACCAACAAACTGAAACACTGAGGATATTTTCTTTCTCAGCTTTTTAGACACATGATCCCTTTCCACCTCGACCTCCTTCCCATGCAGACATGCACACGTCCACCTTACTACTTTAGAATCAGGTCTTTTTCTTTTCTTTTAGTTGCAGGTATAATAATCAACTAATCAATCAATCAATTTCTCTCTATGTCTCTGTCTCCCTTTCTCCAATATTTCCTAGTCCCATGGCTAACTTTCCTTCCAGATTTGGTGATTTTAAATTCAGGACCATCCTGAGTAAAGATTTTTTTTATCATTAAAGATATGTGAAAAAAAATGTGCCGCCAGCCCTATAGGAAATACTGAAAGTTCATTCCAAACAATTTTTTGAGTGGGGATTAGTTGCTGAAATAAGAGAAATAACTGTTTCCCACAATGGCTAATGTGAAGGGGATGAGAGGTACCTAGAAGGGTAGAGTTTGGTGCATTTGGCAAAAAACAAAACAGCCTTCTTGCTGAATAATGACAGCTTGTGTTATAGGTTTCTTCCTAACATGGAGATGTTGCCAAGGCAATAGCTTGGCAATCTTCTACATGGCTGCTTTTTACATTAATCCACACAGGCTTCACGGACGTTAATCTTTATAACACACCTATGCAGGCCAGAAGGGCAGAATGTATTTTTTTTAGTCTGGTTTTCGTGAAGGGAAAGAACAATAGAAGACAAATGTTTCTAGTCTCTCCTCTTCTTTCCAGGACATGCTGTCTGAGACCAGACCACGGATTTCGAAATGGTCTTAGGACCTCAGGCCAAGACTGTGGGGAAAAGAGAGCAGGAGACCTAAAGGGAATGAATGGAACAGACCAGGTCCAGGACACAGCTGATGGTCAGAGCTGGAAGGTCTGCTACCGAGACAACGCGGAGGCCAGGGGCAGAAGCACAAAAGGAACCAGAGCCAAAAGTCACAGTTAGCAGAGCTCAGAGCCAAAGCCCAAGACAGGAACCAAAGAGGCAATCAACACTGAGCAAGAATGTCCAGTGTCAGCATTCAGAAAGTGTCTCTGACCTCGCTTGGTACAACAGCCAAGCTTTACCCCCGACCTGAGCAGCTCTTTGGAAAGCAGCCACTATGGCTAGGCTTGAGGGATGTGATTAACCCTGGAGTCAGGGTAAGCTGTTTAAATTTTTACTAGCCTTTTATAATGAGGAGACTCTGAGTAGACACAAACGCTTCATACCCGAATGTCTCTGGAGAATAGGATCATCAGCGTGGTACCGTTGAGGCACCCACCTTGTGGTACCCACCTTTGAGTGTGGGCAAATGAGGCTCGAAGGGTGCTAGACTCACTCTTTTTTTTTTTTTTTTTTTTTTTTAGTATCTCATTATAATTTATTTTGCATTTCCCTGGTTTATTAGTGACACTGAACATCATTCATCTCCTCTTCTATGACTTTTTTTTTTTTCAATTTTACTGGAGTATAGTTGACTTACAATGTTGTATTAGTTTCAGGTATACAGCAAGCAAATCAGTTATACACATAGGAAATCCACTCAGTAGTTTGTAATAACCTATGTGGGGAAAAAAAGAATGGAGATATGTATGTGTACATATGGCATTCACTCACTCTTAAGGTCATACAAATGCAGGTGGCCAAGGCTCAGAGAGGGGAAGGGAGCCTCCCCACCTGAGGCCTGGCAGCACTGGCCCTGACACCCACTGGCCTCTGTTTCCCTTTGACATTAGGCCACGAGTCCATTCTGAATCCAAGTCTGGGAAGCCTATGGTGTTTCTTGAAACAAAATACGTGATTAATATTTAGCTATCCCCTGGCATTTAATAGTGTAGGATGGATGAACATAAACTAAACTAATAGAAAAATGTTGGTTAACAGCACAGGAAAGCATTTTTCTTATCCTGTTGCTGGCCAGGAAATTCTAAGTACTTTCCCAAGAGCATTTGTTTCAAAAAGAACAGAGAGAAAGTTACTGAGAGATTCCCAGCAAAAGTTTGCTGAATGTATAGATTATGAATTAGAACTGAGGACAGGGGAATTCCCATCTTGGTGCAGCGGAAACAAATCCGACTAGGAACCATGAGGTTGACAGTTCAATCCCTGGCCTCACTCAGTGGATTAAGGATCCGGCATTGCTGTGAGCTATGGTGTAGGTCACAGAGGCGGTTCCAATCTGGCATGGCTGTGGCTGGCAGCTGTAGCTCCGATTAGACCCCTAGCCTGGGAACATCCATATGCCGCGGGTGCGGCCCTAAAAAACAAAACAAAACAAAACAAAAAAACAGACAGAACTGATGACAGGGAGAATGGAATTCCCATGGACCCCATGAAAATATCCAGTATTCTTTTTTTTTTTTTTTTTTTTTTGTCTCTTGTCTTTTTATGGCCGAACTCGTGGCATATGGAAGTTCCCAGGCTAGGGGTCCAATCGGAGCTGTCACTGCTGGCCTACAACACAGCCACAGCAATGCCAGATCCAAGCCATGTTTGTGACCTACACCACAGCTCACGGCAACACTGGATCCTTAACCCACTGAGCCAGGGCAGGGATGGAACCTGCAACCTCATAGTTCCTAGTCGGATTCATTTCCACTGTGCCACAGTGGGAACTCCCAATATCCAGTATTTTTCATTTCAGTTTCATCTGGTAAATAACAAGCATGGTTTATTTTATTTTTTAATTGGTTTTATTTCTTTCTTTTTTTTTTTTTTTTTGCTTTTTTAGGGCCGCACATGCGGCATATAGAAGTTCCCAGGCCAAGGGTCAAATTGCAGCTGCAGCTGCCAGCCTACGCCATGGCTCACGGCAATGCCAGATCCTTAACCCACTGAGCAAGGCCAGGGGTCGAACCCGAATCCTCATGGCTGCTAGTCGGGTTCTTAATCCACTGACCCACAATGGGATTTCCAAGCTTAGTTTATTTTATATACTAACTTTTTTGACCGTGCCCACTGCGTGAAGAAATTCCAGGGACAGAGATCAAAACCACACCACAGCTGCAACCTGAGCCACAGCAGTGACAATGCCGAGTATTTAACCCACTGTACCACAAGAGAATTCCAATAATTTTCTTCAAGAGATATCTGTTTTAAATGCCCCAAGCTTTTCCTCTTAAACTTATCATTTAAATTACTCTAGGAGTTCCCACTGTGGTATAGTGGGTTAAGAATATGACTTTGGCTGCTCAGACTGCTGTGGAGGCATGGGTTTGATCTCTGGCCTGGTGCAGTGGATTAAAGGATAATGCATTGCCCCAGCTGCTGTGTACTTTGAAGCTGAAGCCTGGATTCAATCTCTGGCCTGGGAACTTCCATATGCTATGCGTGTAGCCATTTAAAAAAAAATCACTTTACTTGACTCTGACCCCAACTAGATAAGATGTTAAGAAATGAACAAGTACAACAGAATAGTATAAAACTTTATCCAGGAGTTCCCGTTGTGGCGCAGTGGTTAACGAATCCGACCAGGAACCATGAGGTTGTGGGTTCGGTCCCTGCCCTTGCTCAGTGGGTTAACGATCCGGCGTTGCCGTGAGCTGTGGTGTAGGTTGCAGACGTGGCGCAGATCCTGTGTTGCTGTGGCTCTGGCGTAGGCTGGTGGCTACAGCTCCGATTCGACCCCTAGCCTGGGAACCTCCATATGCCACGGGAGCGGCCCAAGAAATAGCAAAAAGACAAAATAAATAAATAAATAAAAATTAAAAAAAAAAAACCACTTTATCCAAGAAGACTTATTGGTCAATTTTGATCTGATCTTGTGAAGAGCTCCCCTCAAATCCATAGTCTAAATCTACATAGGAGGTTCTTCCATTTTCCATTCAAGAGGAATTTTCTTTCTTTTTGTCCCCTGGGCTCCACAGATTGGGCTGTCTTCTCTTTGCTTTTGAGGCTGTCATTTGTCTCTAAGTTTTATAGTTGCTGACAATGTGCTTCATAATTCACAAGGAACAGGACCCATTTTGTGTTCCCCCTTTTCTCAGTTGGCTGCATGAGGCAGACAGATTAAAAACATGTTTTGGTCAGTGAAATCAGTCGAGAGGAATCAGACACCCTACTCCAAGTAATACTGAAGGAGTTACTGCTACTACGTGTTCTCACCTATGCACAACTGTATAAAACCGGACACACACCAGGGTCTACACTCGAATCTATATTGAAATTAAGACCCTCCTGTCTAGCCTCCACAATGTGGAGTTGATTTATACTGGCTCTAAACATTTAAGGAAGGAAAATCTAAGGACAGAAGGAAATTCTTTTTTTTTTTTTTTTCTTTTTACAGCCACACCTGCTGGCATATGGAAGTTCTCTGGGCTAGGGGTCAAATTGGAGCTGCGTCTGTGACCGACAACACAGCTTGTGGCAGTGCTGAATCCTTAACGCACTGAGTAGGCCAGGGATCGAACCTGCACCCTCACCGAGACATCAGGTCCTTAACCCACTGAGCCACAACAGGAACTCCTGACAAAAGGAAGTTCTTAATTCATTTACTCATTTGTATAACCTGTGGCATTTGTTTGCTAATTATGTTTGTAAGATATTTAAGTAGCAACTATTATGCATTGCTTCCATACCTCTCTTCAAAAGAAGATGACTTTTATTTCTGCACAGCCTCAGACACAGGGCAGGGGAGAGAAGCCCCCATGGCCATGACTTTCACTCTTCAGGGTCAGGAGAAAGAGCCTCCTGGGAATGTGCCATTGCTCCTCCGTCTTTAGTATTAGATGTAACAAGTTCTGTGTCAACTTTAAATCCCCAGACTGGCCTCCTCCTCTTCTGTCGAAGCTTTCCATGTCCTGGCTTTGTCGATCGATTCGGCTCATTGAAATTCAGCAGCAGAGGAAGAAGCTTCTCCCCACTGCAGCCAGCTCCTCTCCCCGAGCAAACAAGACTGTGGCTCAAAGGCATCATAAACCACGATTTCCTGGCCAATTTCAATATTCCATTCCTCTCTGAGGCCAATAACCAGACTCATACCAGAAGGTGGACACACCCCTCCAAATCAAGAATGTGTTTATCTAGGTTCATGCAGAAACCAAAGAAAAAAAAAAGAACAGGGTGGATGAGAAAATCCTATACTGGCTCTTGCAACTGAGCCGAGAGCTGTTTTGTGGAGCCTGGCTGACCACTTCAGCTGGCTGTGTACATAGCATGCCTTTTTAGACTTTGGCATGCTTTGCGTTTTGTTTGATTTCGGCATTAGCGGTTTGCAGAGATTTTTCTTCCTTGTGTTTCCCACATATATCATTATTAAAAGAGTATTTTTGGATAGACGGGTCCAGGCAACTGAGTTAAAAATTATGCTTTTTTATAGTTGGAATAGAATATTGCAAGCTCCACTATCTGGAAATCAGCTGACATCAGGTATATTCTTATATATCAATATATGTAAATGCACCAAGGTGTGTAGATAGATAGTTCTAGACATAAACTATGAACAATATTTACATGTAGTTTTCTTTAGGTAACCAAATACAAAATTTAACCTCAGTTCCACTTGGCTTTTGGCAAGAGGTTGGTATCTGGTTTTTCATCCAATTGGCAAATGCACATGATTAATAAATGAGTTTAAAAAAGTAGAATTTTTCCTTTTGTTTTCTTTAAAATGTAATTCAAGTAAAACAGAACAAGTATCAATGTAGGCCCAGAACCTTCCATAAACTTTAACAGGAGAAGCCTGCAGTGCCTGGAACATGAAGTCTTAACATCGATCCAAAAATCCCAGTCATCAAAACGTATTGGTTTTTTTTTTTTTTTTTGCACTTCTCCATCATATTCGGAAACTGTGTTAGCCCTAAAAGGGTTGCCTGTGCATTCTTACAAATCTGCCCCAGGCTGAAGGAAGAACTGACTCCACAATGTGTTCTGACAACAACATAGTCCCAGCCCTCGCCTCACATAGGTGAGTTGTCTTGGTGTTAAAACCCTTACAGGTCCAGTTACAGGGGATGTGCTCTTAGGTGTCACTGCAGGGGATGCTGGAAGAATGTGAGGTCCCTGGTCCTATCACGTACTGCTTCATCAGAGACTGCGTGGTCAGAGCACTAGAATGGTACATTCAGTGCAGCACTGAGGCAGCAGCTTTGAGATTATACCTTATAAGGAGGTGGGGATCACCACCCAAGGTGCAATGTGTACTTGCTATCAATGAAATTTTTTGGTTGCTTTCTTAGGGCCACACCTGCAGCATATGGAAATTCCCAGGCTAGGGGCTGAATCAGAGCTGCAGCTGTAGACCTACACCACAGCCACAGCAATGCAGGATCTGAGCCGTGTCTTCAACCTATACCCCAACCCATAGCAACATTGATCCTTAACCCATCGAGTGAGGCCAGGGATCGAACCTGTATCCTCATGGTTACTCGTTGGGTTCGTAACCCACTCAACCACAATATGAATGCCAGACATCAATGAATTTTATATGATGCTGCTCCTCAGTAGGTAGAACACACAGGAATGAAAGGGCCAAGGCAGGAGTGGTCCTGTTTACCATAGCTCTTGGTTACCTACCTCGAGAATTTGTCTTCTTTTGCTTGCATTTCTTTCTTTCTTTATTCTTCTTTTTTTTTTTTTTTTTGGTCTTTTTGCCTTTTCTAGGGCCGCTCCCGAGGCATATGGATGTTCCCAGGCTAGGGGTCCAATTGGAGCTGTAGCCGCCGGCCTACACCAGAGCCACAGCAACGCAGGATCTGAGCCACGTCTGTGACCTGCATCACAGCTCACGACAATACCGGATCCTTAACCCACTAAACAAGGCCAGGGATTGAACCCACAACCTCAAGGTTCCTAGTCGGATTTGTTAACCACTGAGCCACAACAGAAACTCCCGCTCCTTGCATTTCTGAGTTCCTGGGCTTAGTGCTCCTGGTTCCCAAGTAGGGGAGGGGTGCTTCCCCCAGAGGACACAGCTAGAATCCTATTAAACTATAAGGTACAGCTGGGCACTTTGGGTTCCTTGTGCTAAGGGGACCAACCTGTAAGATGGGGATGCCTCCTGGTATCAGGAGGAGATTGAGTGATGGTTACAGTGGAGGCAGGGAAGAATATATTTGCCACTCAAGTGATTGTCAGGTGCACCTTGGTACTACTTTGCCCAGTTTTGACAGTCATATCCAAGTTCAGAAGCCTTAGTCAGAGAAGGATGTGGTGACTAGGAGCTCAGACTCCTCTGGTTGGATTCATGCCACCAGGTAAGACACTTAGACCTTTGGAGATGCCAGGTAAGGCTGAGGAAAATACATATGGGTGGTGGATGGAGAGACAATGAGTTTCACTTGTGATCCCAAGACTGGCTGTGTGGCTGGGGCTGTATTTCATGCCACTAAACCTCAGTAAATTTTCCTGAGAAAGGATACACTAGCATCTTAACAAAGCTACCTCCAGAATGTATACAAAGCAGTGGATTCAAAGGGTGGACTCATGAACTCTGTGGCATGCTATGCAGATCCTCATTCAGTGCCAAAAACACTTACTCCCCAAGCTGCTGGGGGTGCTACACATGGATAGCTTCCATTGTCAACTTTCTATGGGTATTGTCTCAAAGAGAGCTGCTGTGCTTCTACAATGATTGGCATCTAGGAAGGGTTCACCTGGGGATGTAAAACTTGTTGCCTCTTTTTCTTTTTTGATTTTATGTTGGACTAAAATTAACTCATGATGTTGTGTTAGTTTCAGGTGTACAGCAAAGTGAATTAGTTATACATACACATATATCCATTCTTTTTTCCCATACAGGTTATTACAGAATATTGAATAGATTTCCTTGTGTTATACAGTAGGTCCTTGTTAGCTATCTATTTTATATATAATCATGTGTATATGTTAATTCCAAACTCCTAATTTGTCCCCACATCACCACAGTTTTTCCTTTTGGTAACTACATTTCATTTTGAAATTTGTAAGTTTGTTTCTATTTTATAAATAAGCTCTTTTGTATCACTTTATAGATTCCACATAAGTAATATCATATGATAATTTTTTTTCTCTGACTTGCTTCACTTAAGATGATAATCTCTGGGTCCATCCATGTTGATGGAAATGTCATTATTTCATTCTTTTCTATGGCTGAGTAATGCTCCATTTTATACCACATCTTCTTCATCCATTCATCTGTTGATGGACATTTAGATTGCTTCCATGTCTTGGCTATTGTAAACAGTACTGAACATTGGGGTGTATGTATTTTTTCAAATTACAGTTTTCTTCAGATATATGTCCAGGAGTGGGATTGCTGGGTCAAATGGTAGTCCTATATTTAGCTTTTTTTTTTTTTTTTTTAAAGGAACCTCCATATTGTTTGTGTATTTTGGAGATTAATCTCTTGTTGGTCGCCACATTTGCAAAGGTTTTCTCCCATTCTGTAGGTTGACTTTTCATTTTGTTTATGGTTTCCTTTGCTTTGCAAAGACTTTTAAGTTTAATTAGATCATATTTGTTTATTTTTGTTTTAATTTTCATCACCCTATAAAGTGGATCCCAAAAATATTTGTGATTTATGTCAAAGAGTGTTCTGCCTATATTTTCCTCTAGGAAATTTGTTGCCTCTTGCTGAAAATTGGTATATCTCTCTACATTCTATGTCTTGTAGCTTCAGAACTCAACTGTGATGCTGGCTGAGGTTTAGGTTGAGACCGCCATGACCAACAGCTCCCTTTGTCCACTTCTCTTTTTTTCCTTCCCTTCCTCAGGTGTTGAGCAAGAAAACCTCTAATGAACTTCCTACAGGAAAACCACTCCTCAGTCTCTGGTTCCTGAGGAACCAGACTTCCAAGAGAGCTATGAAAAAAAATGAAATGGGCAAATGGAATAAAGGTCAGATCTCAGAAGGGGCTGCTCTAGATAAGGTGGTCAGGTAGGACTCCTCCAAGGAGTTGATATGTGAGCCGGTGCGTAAATGATGAGAAAGGGCACAGAAAGATCTGACCAAGTTGCCTTCCAGACAGAAGGAAGTGAGAAAACCCTGAGGTGAGAATGAGTTGGACATGTTCCAGAAAAAAAAGAAAGGCCAGTGTTAACTGAGTGTGGTAAATGAAAAACAAGCTGGTAGAAAAAGATGCCAGATAATGGAGTTTGAACTTTATTCTAAATACAATAAGGGATTATTAACAGTAATTTAAAATATCACTTTGACTTCTGTGTAGTGAATGACTTGTAGGTGTTGAAAGTAGAATTGGGAAGAATAGTGAGTTATAAGACCAGCCAGGAAAGAGATGGGGTGTTTTGGGTGAGGGTGGGGATGGTGACATGTGGTTGATTTTTGCCATTTACTTTGGAGGTGAATCTAAAAGAAGTTGTGAAGGGTTACGGCAGGACAAAGAAAAAATAATTAAAGATGGCCCCTAGGATAGGCCCGAGCAATTGGAGGCACATTATTAACTGGGATCTGAAAGATCAGCAGAGGAGAACATCTGAAAGGGGAAATCTAAAGCAACCTAAGAACAGGGTACACACTTCCCAGAGAAAGGAACAGATTCAAAATTTAGATTATCCAATTAAGACGTGAATTCAACTTTGTCAATCTTTTCTGTCCTTTTGCACCTTGGTTCCTTAGTTTTCCATTCTTTCCCAGGCAGTTATGAGATTCGGCAGTGCTCAATCCATAATTGTCTACAGACTGGTTCAGGTTTCTCAGAGATTTTGTATTTTCAGCAGTGTTCCCCTCCACCCTCAGTGACACTGATACTGTGGTCTGAGGACATTTTGAGCATCAAGGGTCCAGTCATACAGACCCGGTTTTGAATTATTTCCTGGCCAATAATTAGTCGTATAATATTGGGAAAGTTTAAATCGTCTCAGAGCTTTTAGTTTCTTGTAAAAACAGGAACAATATAGCTACTTCATAAAGTTACTGAGAGAATGAAATGATGTCATGTCTCTAGAGCATAAAGCAAGTAACCCAGCTCCTGACTCACAACAGGGCTCACCAGTGTAGTCTCACTCTGTTTCAAAAAGGCTGTATAGTCACAAATTACGTTAGAATTTAAGAAAAATCACCATTAAGACCTCTGGCATTCAGAGAATTAACCTGTGGGGTTTTGACTATTGCTAAGCGACTTCAATAGTCCACATGATGTAGTCATTTGAATTTTGCTGAGCTATATGTTTGAGTCTTATACACTGAGGGGATGCTTCTTGGCAGGAGTGAGTCACTTTCCTGGTGTGAAACCCATTCAATGCCAAGCATCTTCATCTCAGCCTGACTTTATGGTTCTTAGCTCATCTTCTCATTCATGCACCTTTTGTGAAGCAAGAAAACCTCTGTATTGCATGGAAAACATCCCTGCTAAACAAAGGGAAGAATTGTGAAAAAAAAAAAAAACCAAAAAAACCCAACTCAAACCAACCAGTGAAGCGTGTTGGTGTGGAAGTGAAGAGAAAGTTGAGGAGTTTAAGAAGTAGATGATGCTTATACAGAAAAATGGGAGTTTGGGATAAATTATGGAGTGGGAATGCCACACTGGCAGTGGCCTGGATCCACGAGATGAATGCTTTTACCATGTGGTCCATAAGGAAAGAAGGAAAGGTGGTTCACAAACTATTTCAATAAATTTTCCAGACAGAATTCATATTATTTGCTTTATAAAAATGAGTCTATTCCTCTATTTATAGAATTATAAAAGCCTTTGGGGGTCAATTGAAAGTTTTTAATGATACTTGACTGAACTTTACGGAAGAAATTCTCTGCTATAATGGTATCTGTGACTTGGGGAATTCGTAAATTGTAAAGTGGAAATTATTAACCATTGGGTTGGTAAGCACATTGTAAAGAGAGAATTGGCATCTTTAATTTCCTGATTTACAATAAAGCCATGATATTTGTCAACAGATATTCAACACCATGTACATAAAGCTCCTCACCACAAAGTACAGGGACAAGTGAGACACGGATTTTTTGAGGAAAGGAAAACACTGGCTCCATGGTGCAAATATAAACCTGAAAGTTGGGAGGGTAAATCATCTTGGGGAAAGAATACTGGGATCTATGACTGGCAGCTGGTCATAATATGGGTACATTTCAACAGCTTTATTCCCTGCTAATCATCCAGAGAGACAAAAAGGAGATAATATTTATTATGATACTGAGGCACTAAGCAATCTGACATATTCTAGAAGTGATCAGCAAATCACAGCACTTTTGATCTCAGCGAAGTCACTTAACTCTGACCGGATACTCCCTGTGGTAGCTTGGGCTAACCCACTTAAAGATAGATATATTCCCACGAAAAAATAATTTTTATACTCACATCCATAAATGCAGCAGTATCATTTTTCACAAGGCTCCGATCAGTCTCAACACCATGTTCCTTTCCTTTGAACTTTGTAATCCTTATAGGATGGATGATCCTACATTCCAGTCTGCCCAAAGATTCTGACTTGAATTCTGTGGACACATTTGGCGGTGTTGCTGAAAGATTGGTGCTTCCCGGGGCCAGGTTGAGGGGAGTGAACCACAAGACTGATGAAAATTCAATTGGGCACTAATTCCTTCGTATTATCTTCTGGAATCCTCACTTAAAATGCAGATACTCCAGGGAAGATAATACATTAAAGAGCATTAAAGGGTGAAGTTATCAAGAGAACTGCCAAGAACAATTTCCATCTTATTCCTAATGACTTCCACAGAATGTCACTCATTCTTAGAAGGCTTTTCAAGACTTTTTTGAGAATTCACTTAGAAGTCTTATCAGTGATTTCCTGGTCTCCTGGGAGGAGGTTGGCCATTACCCCAGTGAAATGAGGAGGGGAGATGTGGTATGGCATTCAAGTAGTTTTAGTCAAAGTGAGTGTCTCCTTTGTCCCTGGCTCTGTTCTATGAGGTTTTTTTTTTTTTTTTTTTTTTTTTTTTTCACTGTACTTTAAAAAAAAATTTAACTATAGTTGATTTACAGTGTTGTGTCGATTTCTGCTGTATGGCACAGTGACCCAGTCACACATATATATATGTTCTTTTTCTCATACTATCTTCTACCATGTTCTATCCCATGAGATTGGATATAGTTCCCAGTGCTGTACAGTAGGACCCCATTGCTTAACCATCTAAATGTAAGAGTTTGCATCTACTAACCCCAAACTCCCTGTCCATCTGACTCTCTGCCCCTCCCCCTTGTCCTATTAGTTTTGTATAAGCCATCTCATCAAATCCTTTTTCCAATGTCTCCATATTCTTATTATTACCACCATTTTACAGATGGGAAACAGGCTACTGGAGGTTAAGCAGCTGCCATGAGGAGCTGGTAAGTAGCAGACCTTGGAATCAAATTTGATCTATCTCATTTCAAAGCTCATTAACCCCAGAAAAAGACAGGAATCTCGCCTAGGAAATTTAGTCCAAAGCATTTGGGTTCTTCCCCTCAACCCAGGTCTGTATGATTCTCACGCGTACGCAGGCTCTTCAAGAGAAGAGATGAAGAGGATAAAAGGTTAACGTGTTAAGTATTCTGCGATCTATTTTTGAGTAGGACTGGAGCGGCAATGGAAGCAAGGCTATTTCACATGTCCTGTTCTGAAGAAGTGCCTTATTTCCCTATTTTCAGAATGTTAAAAAAAAAAAAAAAACACTCTGTGACAAAGCCAAACATAATTTTACCACATGATCCAGCAATCATGCTCCCAAATGAGTCGAAAACTTAGGTCCACATAAAACATTGCACACACATTTTTATAGCTGCTTTGCAAAATTGCCCATATTGGAAGGAACCAAGATGTCCTTCAACAGGTGAATGGATAAACAAAATGTGGGACATCCGGACAATGGAAAATGATTCAATGAGAAAAAGAAATGAGCTATCAAGCCCTGAAGAGCTGTGGAAGAAACTCAGTGCATATTGCCAATGAAAAAAGCCGGTCTGAAAAGCTGCATATTACATGATCCTAACTCCATGACATTCTGGAGAACAACTATAGACTGAGTAGAAGTATCAGAGATTGGCAGGGGTGCAGTGGGGTTGGTGCGGAGGTGGAGGGAGATGAACAGTTGGCACACAGGGTATCTTTAGGGCAGGGAAACTATTCTGTGTGGTACTATAATAGTGGATACATGACTCTACATTTGTCAAAACCACAGAACTGTACAACACAAAGACTGAACCCTGCTATAAATTATTATTAATAATAATGTGTCAATATTGGTCCATCCATTGTACCACACCAATGCAAGATGTTAATAATAGGGGAACTGTGGGTGGAAGATGGGGTGTCTTGGAAAGAGAGTACAATGGAACCTTCCGTACTTTCTGTTCAATTTTTCTATAAACCTAAAACTGCTCTAAAAAGTACATTAATTTATAAATCATACTAAATATAGACAATAATATCATACTATAATTATGCCGTATGATAAATATCACCACCATGGCAATCATATCACAATATAAATTGTATCAAAGAACATGTTGTACCTAATGTTATGGGCCAAATATATTCAACGAAAAAGAATCTTGCCAGAACTTTTTCATTCTTCATATATCCTATATGTGTTCTTAAAGTATAACAGCTATAGGCAGTTAGAGAAAAGAAGGAATAAGAATATTGTAAAGGAAGGGGAGAGGCAGAAAAAAAATATGGTAATTATAATAAGCTAAAATACACTTTGTGCCAGCATGGGAAAAAAGAGATTAGAAATTTATAGAGCCATCTTTTCTTAATCTTTTCTCTTTCCTTTGTTCTTTTTTGGGGCATGGGTTAGGGAGAGGACTTCGGTGAGAATGTGGGATAAGATGACAGCCTGGAATCTTAAAAATAGTCTAGGCCCTTCTCCCAAGAGCAGGCATTTTACTTAGGGCTGACGGAAGGCCACAATGTCTGGAACAGTATATATTTACAAGATGATTAAGCTTGAGGTGGTTAATCTCTAACTTCTGGGTGGCTGGGGGAAGAGAGTGTATAACCTGCTGACACTGGAAGGATCATGGGGCTGAATAATTGGGAATCTGCTTTCAACTTGGTTCCAAGTGTAAATAGGACACAATGGGGTTACTGGAAATCAAGCAGTGATATAAGGCCTCAGAGTGAGTGAGGTGAAGGAGCTTGGAGGAGGTGAGAAGATCTCTCCTAAACAAACTTTTCTTTTCTATGGACCTGTAACATCGCTACAATGGCATATATTCTTGAGGATTGAGATGTTTTGATGCCTTTGTTGCTTTCTTAGTGAGGTTTCTGGAGGGAAAATAGTAATCATTTGCATTTAATCTACATTTTAACTGAAAGCCAGTTTAGTCAGTATGTGAGAATTTAAAGTCAGCTCTTGCTGTCTCTGAAACATAAGTAAGAATTGCTCCTTTTTTCACTATTGTGCTAATAGCCGATTGATAAACAAAAGCGCCCAAGTTCAGTATGTCCCTTGAAATGGGAACTAAGAAATGGATCACTGCCAAGGAAACATTTTAGGACTGGCTTTTCTGGTCATATTTAGGGTCAAATTTCCACAAAAACGTGGCAACATTATAATATAAAACTGCTGTTCTGGCTTTGTTGGCTTGATTATTACAGGAAAGGAACAAAAGAAATATTGGAATATAATCATGATATGTGGTATTTGTCTAGGAATGATTATTTTATTCATTTGATACAAAGGCTAGAAACCTAATTTGAGATTTCAGTGGAACATTCAGAAATCCTCTAAGTATGTGAGCATATTTTAAATATACCCTACTTCTGCTTTTGAGTCTTCATGGAATTATTTCCATATTTTACAGATAAATGTCCCTTGTGTTAGAACGATCCTGGATATTCAAAAAACATAAATTTGTTAAGAAACTTGACACGAATTTGTGATAGTGCTTTCTTTTTTCCATTTTGCTTTATGTAGCTAGAAAATTGGGCTGCATTTTTTTTTTTTTTAAAGAATGAAATAGGGAGTTCCCATTTTGGCTTGGTGGGTTAAGAATCCAACTAGTAACCATGAGGTGCAGGTTCAATCCCTGGCCTTGCTCTGTGGGTTAAGGATCTGGCATTGCCATGAGTTGCAGTGTAGGCAGCAGATGCAGCTCAGTTCTGGCGTTGCTGTGGCTGCTGCAACCCCTAGCCAGGGAACTTCCATATGCTGCAAGTGCGGCCCTGAAAAAAAAAAAAAAAAAAAGAATGAAATAAATCCCAGCAACTGAGGGATTTTAGTGATATGTTCCCTAAATGCCATTATTAATGACTTCTACAGCCTAATCTTAGATAATTGCTTCATTAGCCTCCACCATTATGAATGAAGATTTCTTTAGCTTCAATAGTTGATAGTCTGCCACTGCCAGATTTTGCTGCTGCTGTGATCAGTATTTCGTGGTCAGAAAATGTTTTGAGATGGGAGGAAGATAGGAGGGAGTATGCTTGAGCCTAGCAAAGTAATGGGGTAGCTATAAAAATCCTCCAAGAAGACTTCAGAATTATTTTGAGAATTTTCAGACTATCCAATTACATGGAATATTTCAAGGTGAGGAATGTGGAGAGGAGCTGAATGGAAGTTACTTCAGACCTGTGAGGCTGTAATGCAGGAGTTGGGAGTGAGGGAAGGGCCTGGAGGGAGTTAGGATTAAGTAGAAGAAGGAGACATGTGAAGCTTGTTGAGCTGGTGGGGAAGAGCCTATAAACCGAGTGTCTTGAGTGTTGTGTAGGTGCTGTGAGCTTTTAGTCAATGGCAGCTGATTCTGTAGCAGAAAAACTGACAAAGTGCTATAGAATTTAGACTCTGGAGCTGATGTAATATTTATAAAGCTGCGATGCATGTGAAGGAATCCCTAAACTATGCCACTTTACAAAAGCACAGTAGAAACAGGCAATTTGAACTTTAATACGGTTCTCAAAAATATTTGAGGAGGCCCAAGTATGTGACCCAAAGCATATTTTAGTAAAGTCTTTTCTACTCTCTAGCACCCAGTTCCCAGATGGTTATGTGTGCTATAGACTCATCTGTCTTTATTGAGCAAATTGTCTAATAAATGAGACTAGAACCGATGTTATTAGGTTTTTGAGAAAGGCATTGGTTAGATAAACATTGTTCAGGTAGCTTCTAGATCATAGAAGGCTTTCTGCTGGACATTTTTTTCTTTGCACCTAACCAAGCTTAAGGGAAAAGTGAGCCACCCGTGTTTCCTGGCCTTTCCACATACAGTCAAATTCAATTGGTTGCCTGTCTTTGTGATACAAGCTTTGCTAGAGTGAGGACAGTTGTTACTGAGTTGTTACTATGATGCCCCAAGTCTTTCTCCTTGAGTTATTATCAGTCCAGGGGGGACAGTGGATGGGAGCTTAAAGACAAAAAATGCTTAGGCACATTACTATATACATAACTAATCAGTAACAAGGACCTACTAAATAGCTTGGGGTATCAATACTCTATGATAACCTATATGGGGAAAGAACCTGAAAAAGAACAGATATATATGTATATGTATGACTGATTCACTTTGCTGTACACCTGAAACTAACACAACCTTGTTCAATAAAATTTATTTTTAAAAAGGAAGAAAAATGCATTTTTGAAGGAGCCACAAATCCCTGTTGTGAATGCCCATGTGGATATCAATCCAATGGGGAAAAAATGACCATTGGCACTTTTTAGCAAGAGGTGCCTACTGGTGCTAATTAAATGATTAAAATATGTACCCAAAGGGTATGATTAGAAAAATTCCTATAAATATCAACATATCTGAAACAAACCAATTGATTTAGTAATTCAGCCTAAGGGAATTTTATCCTCGATAAGTTACAATTGTGAGAAAAATTCAAATGTACTTATTCACAACAGACCGAAGGGCAGATTCATTTCATTTTTATACTAAAGAATATTTTCTTAAACTCAATTTCAAAAAGTCATATATGATTAAAATATAAAATATGGATGAAAAGTCTACATCAAAAATTATTCTTTGTTTTAGTTTTTCACATTTGAGAAATCCTAGAGTAGGTTTATGACTCTTTATAAAATCAAATCAGAAGAACAAATATTCAGTAAGCACATATATGGGCCAGACTTTGCTTTGAGTCCCACGGGAGGGACAAAGAAGTTCCTGCCTCCTTAAAACCCAGAAGAAGAAAACTGTTAAGAACTGAAATTTTAAATAATAACATAAGCTATAAGTAATACTTTAAGACAACAATGGAAAAGCACATACAAGGCCAACTGTGAATATGAGTCAGACGTGAAAATTTCTTTGGGAATCAGTAGTTTAACTATCTGGCTAAATAATGGAATTTCTGAAAGTGGTAGAGGAGACAGACCTAGAAGTACACATTGTGTTAAAATGATGGGCCTTAGATGCCAGGCTAAGGTTTGAGAACTTGATTTTATAGGGAAGCCATTGAAAAATTTTAATTCTAACCTTAAGTGGAGAAGTGGCAAAATCAGAGGAGCGTGTTGGAGAGGTGAGGTGACTCTTCCAGCTGTGTGTTGACTGGACGGAGAAACTTCAGACACTGATATGGTTTAAAAGGTGCTGAAAGGAAGAGTGAAACTGTCAGGCTTCTTGTCCTAGATAACCGGAATTTATTACATTGCGCCCATCAAGGGGACATCTACAAAGGATGAAATTTAAGAATGATAACTTCTGTCTGCTCTATTCAAATAAGCTTAAATCTTGCCCCTAAAGACGTTTTAAAGGGACAAACCATTGTATTGAATCAAATTCAATTGCAAGTGACACAATACAAAAAAATAAAGATGAAAAAGTGGAGTTCCCCCTCATGGGGGAAACGAATCTGACTAGGATCCATGAGGGTGTGGATTTGATCCCTTGCCTTGCTCAGTGGGTTAAGGATCTGGCATTGCCATGAGCTGTGGTGTAGGTCACAGATGCAGCTCGCATCTGGCATTGCTGTGGCTGTGCTGTAGGCTGGTAGCTGTGGCTCCGATTCGGCCCCTAGCCTGGGAACCTCTATATGCCGAGGGTATGGCCCTAAAAAGGAAAAAAAAGTTACTGCCAATTCCCACATTGTTTAGGTTCCTCCGTGAAAATGGGATGGATCTACCACCACCCTAAATTGAGTTCAGGTGTCTAGACTGATGATGTCACACACACCAAGAGAGCCTGAGAAGGTTTATTACTCACATAATGATGCTTTTAAGGGAGGGCAGGGCAATCTCCTAAGCAGGTCCAAAGGCTTGAAAGAGCAGGAAAGGGCAGCTGGCTTGGCTTTTTACCAGTGGTTAGAGTGTAGGGATGGAGGGAGTGCCCCCTCACATGTGTTGAGGCTTGCGTGACCTAAATTTCCTGTTGGAACTAAAGAAGGGAGCACCCAGGCTTCTTAGCTGGTCCAGATATGGGCAGATGGAGAAGGGGAATGATGTGGCTGAGAAGTTGTTAGCAGACATCTAAGACGGAGTCGGGGGAGTTCCTCTTATGGCTCAGCAGTAATGAACCTAACTAGTATCCATGGGGATGTGGGTTCAATCCCTGGCCTTGCTCAGTGGGTTAAGGATCTGGCAATGCCATGAGCTGCAGTGTAGGTCGCAGATGTGGCTCCAATGAGGCATTGCTGTGGCGGGGGCGTAAGCCTGCAACTGAAGCTCCAATTTGACCCCTAGGCTGGGAATTTCCATATGCTGTGGGTGAGGCCCTAAAAAAACAAAATAAAAAAATAAATAAATAAAATAAAATAAAACGGAGTCATATTCTTTATAACACACATATAGGGTGTAAAGAGGGATAAAGTGACAAATGACAATACTCTGTCAATGTTATACATGAACTCTAAGCCTCCAGACCTGACAGAACCTGCAATGTGGGAGGCAGGTCTCTGGAAAAAGGGATTTTCATAAGCACGTGGTTATATAACATTCAATTTACAGGCCTATTGAGGGCCTTTGGAATGTCAAAGAGAAGGTCTCTAAGGCTTTAAAACAAACATCCCAGGAACTCCTGACCTTTTGTTCGCTGCATTTTTTTTTTTTTTCAAATTTAACATATCGCTTATGTTTTGGAGAAAGCTTTGTTTGAAAGATGCAAAGCTCAATGGAGACTGTTTTCATCTGGGATCAGAATTGTAGATTCTGCTGTTCAGTAAATCATTCTGTTTTGGTCTGAGCACCAGGGACATGCTGTCAATCTACCCGAACAGTAAGAATTATCTAGGAAGCTTGTTTAAAATGGCTGCTTCAGCCCTCGACCCCAGGGATTCTGGATGAGAGGGCTTGTGTGAATCCCTGGAATGTGCCTGATGACAAGGGTTCCTTCTAAAGGGGTTTACAGGCCTTACTTGAGAATCATCACCCCACGTGTACCTGGCACTGGGCCAGGAATTAGAGCGGCTGGAGGCAAAGCCTAACACAACCATGATCAACAAGAAGTTGACTGTTCTGTTGGCTTTCCTCCTGCTTAACCAATTTTTAACTTCCGTACCTAGGATATTTGTAAAAGCAAAAATAAAAGCCAGGACTATGGTTCTATTTAGTTACCGTTCAAGAGGTAGCAGTGCTTGAGTGCTTACTGTGAGAAAAAACTCTATCTTTTTTTCTAATCTGACTTTCACACGTCAAATAATTATCACACTGCGGTGTAGAAAATTGACTGGCCTAGGTCACACACCACTAAGTGGAAAAGCCAGGTTTCCAACTGAGATTTGTCTACATCAGCCTTGTGTTACTCACCACAGTTTGTGTACTGTCAGGAGTCTGGTTCTAGTTTGTTGCCTCACTTGAGTGACGGTGGTGGGACCCATGGCACTCCGAGCAGGGGGAAAATTAGGCAGCTGCCTGCTTAGTTTTCTCATCTGTTGACAGTAGAATAACAGATGCTCATTTGATATCATAAGGGTCTCCGTCTCCCAGGGTAGAATCTTCCTCATTGACTGGCCCCTAAACCCTCCACTAGTTTGTTGTATTGTTTTAGATTCTACATATAAGTGAGATTATACAGTATTGGTCTTTTTCTTTCCAACTTATTTCACTTAACACAATGCCCTTCAAGTCCGTCTTCTTTGAGGCATTACTGCATTACTGTGTCTTGTCTCTTCAGCTACAATACCACGTTGACATTCATTTCCTCTCTTCCTCTCCTTTTTCTTCTATCAGACCCTAAGCTCCTTGCAGAAGTTATTATCAGTAGTTTAGCCTTATGATTGGCCCATGATATTGCCAGTACAACCTCATACCAACTTTCACATATGGTTATTATATGAAATATAAGGTTTTTTTTTTTTTTTTCATTTCAGCCACATCTACACCATTTCGAAATTCCTGGGTCAGGGATCTAACCTGTGCCATAGCACTAACCCAAGCCACTGCAGTGACTTCTCCAGATCCTTAACCTGCTGTGCTACAAGGGAACTCCAAGATGTGTTTTATAATATTTTTATTTATGTATACTTTACCTCAAGTCAAGAGTCATAGAAAACTTTCAGTGGAAGCAAATGATCTGAAATTAACCACATCTTTTCAATATAATCCTAATTCTGTAGCACTCTCAAAAGGACTAATATGAGCGATAGTCTCCTTCCCTCCCACACACTTTAAGAATCACTTTTATAGGGACTAGGAGGGCTAATGCAAGTGTACTGCTAACCTCATCTTTGTCCTCCTGTGGAGGCATGGGAACAGGCACAGGGAGTCTTCATTCTGATTTTGATATTGGACAGAACCTTCTGGAAGAATCTGAGCAGCAGGAACTCTTACAGATAAGGGCTTTAAGAAACACAGAGAATGGTCACAAGGAATGTCAAGAACCTACAAAACTAGAATTAATCTCTGAATTTCATGATTGCTCATAGAATTATAGAACGAAATACAAATTTAGAGCTGGAAGGGGCTGTCATATATATTTAAAAAGGATCTTTAACCCATCAATAATTATGAATTACTGATTGACCTTGTTGATGGGTTCCTTCAATGTTGTCTCACCTCATTTTCCTGGCACTGCCCACGGGGAAGCAAGCAGTGAATCAGTGCTTTAGAGGCTGGGAGGGTAGAGAGATGCAGCAGCCTGCTTTGTCCATACCTGCTTTGTCCATGCCTGGGGGGTTGAACCAAAAGATAAAAACACTGGAGACACAAGGACAGCCCATCCCCATTCTTAAGGTCATTTATTCATGTTCTTCATCCTTTGTTTCATCCCACAAATTATTTGAAGTTGTATCTGAAACCATATATCCAATGCTACAGCATAACTGAAGGAAAAATAAGGAAAAGAAAATAAAGCCAGAGACAAGATGAACACCCTAAATACTTGAGATACATTCCCTGAAGGGGGTTCCAGATTTGGCTCTGAGCTTTCTAGCTGCCAAACAAAAGGAAACATAATTGATTACAATGTTCAGAGTGTCTGCAGTGAAAACAACCTCCCCCTTTCTGAGATGCACAGCTCTTCCTGATACTGAGACCTGAGAGAAACGTCTCCTGGGATTTCCCATGGAGGTCGACATCCTTCACGATAATTTCTGCGATAAATAAAATGGCAAGTGTAGAATGACTTCCTCTTCCTACCTCCCATATGCAAGTCAAAGGGGCACAATGCCAAAGCATCGCCAGTATGCTGGGGACCAAAGTCATCGTATCTAAAGCCATGTTTTTCCTCCTCAGCTCCTTTAGATTCAAAAGGAAGGAGTGGACTCCTACAGCCTTATGGTAGTCTTCCTTCAATGGTATTTTTTAAAACAAAGCTTTTTATTTTAAAAATGTTCCACAAAGAACTTCACATTGTCTGCTTAGAACCCAGTCTCCAGGTCACTAATAAATCTAAGTTCCCTGCATATATTTTTAAGAACAAACTGAGAAAAGGGCAGGTTGGACATCTCTTTATGAACATTTTATGAATAATAAGAGGTCTAACTAGGGCATGTGACTGCCTCAGTACCAGCTGCTCCTTTACACAGGAGCATGTACCCTTGGGCAGAGGCACGTTCACCCCTCCCCCAGAAAGTAGTTAATTGTTTAACTTGAACACATAGGCAATTCATGTCTATAAGCATTATGTGTTAATACATGTTCACAAAATTTTCAGATTGGAAAATATTGATATTAAGTGATATGTATCACCTAAAGTGTCCCTTAAAAAAAAAAGACCTCAAAGACATACTCTAACATAAAAAACTAATATGAAACACTATTTAACAGAGATTAATTAAAATTTAGAGTCTTGGAATTCCTATTGTAGTGAAACGGGATCAATGATATTTCTGGCGTGCCGGGACACAGGTTCGATATCTGGTTTGGGACAGTGGATTAAAGATCCAGCATTGTTGCAGCTGTTGCACAGGTCACAACTATGGCTTGGATCTGATCCCTAACCTGGGAACTCCACATGTCATGCGGAGGCCAAAAAAGAAAAAAAAATTAAGAGTCTTAAACTCAAAATGACAGGATTATAGAATGGTTGATATTCATTTGATTATTCTGCTTATAGGAAAAACTATCAGTTTATAACACCAAACTATGTCATTAATTTCCAGATATGATGGAATACCTGTGTTCCTGTTGGAAAAAAAAGAGCCATTAAAAAAAATCTGGTTATAGCCCTGCCAAAGCCATTAGGACCTAAGGGGCTAGGAAAAGGGAATAGCAGAGAAATGAACTGGTTTGTATCAGATTTTATCCTTGGGCATTTTCTGATTTTTGATCTAGAGCAAGAAATGAGAATCTGGGCAGAGAACTGCTAGGAAGTAGATGATTAAACAACTAAAAATATTAACTGTTGGGGGGCAGAACTTAAATGTAGAGAGATAATCAAAGGAATAAAAAGTAAGACAGAGGCATATAAAAGTCCTAATTATGCATCAATGTCCAGCCACTAAACTGATCTGTGGGCCTGGCCAGGAGCAGAGAAGTCAATCTTTCCTTCCCAGAGGTGGCCCCCAAGGGATTGTGACCTTTGCACCCCAAAGCACTCAGTACCTGGAGCTGGGCTGTGTGAGAGGCTTAGCCCCATAGCCACCTGCCTGTGGTCCTGCTAACCCAAGATGCCACCCTGTGCACGTCCTGTCCCAAGACTGTATGGAACACATTAGTTAGACTCCACCAGCTCTGGTCCCTAGGTGAGGCAGAAGGGCTAGAGGGCAGCAGCACCCCTGGTAAGGGGCCAGAAGAGGAGGCTGGGCATGTTCTGAGGCACCAGGGAGTGGGAGAATGTGTGGCTGAGAGCCTGTCTGAGGGAGGGAAGTTGAGATGGACCTTCCTGTGGGCCAAGCTTCCAAGACACCAGCACTGCTCCACTGGCTCACTAAACTCCATTTGAAAAGCATAAATCAAAGATAAAATCAAGAATTTCAGCACCATGGATGGAACTAGAGACTCTCATACTAAGTGAAGTGAGTCAGAAAGAGAAAGACAAATAGTATGATATCACCTATATCTGGAATCTAATACACAGCACAAATAAACCTTTCCACAGAAAAAAAACCTCATGGACTTGGAGAATAGACTTGTGGTTGCCAAGGGGGAGGGAGTGGGGCCTGGGAACCTAGGGTTAATAGATGTAAACTATTGCCTTTGGAATGGATAAGCAATGAGATCCTGTTGTATAGCACTGGGAACTATATCTGGTCACTTATGATGGAGTATGATGAGGATAATGTGAGAAAAAGAATGTGTACACATATGTGTGACTGGGTCACTTTGCTGTATAGTAGAAAACTGACAGAACACTGTAAACCAACTATAATGGAAAAAGTAAAAAAATCATTTAAAAAAGAGAGAATTTCAAGACAGTGGCATTAACCCCATGCACAAGCCCCTTGTGATCGTGGGGTTCTGTGAGACTGCACTGTAGCACCCTCATAAAGTTGGCCTTGGTTGGGAACGCCGTGTTCAAGGTTATGGAGCCCAGGCATCATCTGCTACTTGGGTCCTCTTCCTGCGCCAAGTTCTTTCCTGCTGCAGCTTTTGGTTTTTGATGTTTTAAGCTTCACCTTAAAACACATCATTCTTTTTATTACTGGTAATCAGCATTAACAATTCCCTATGTCTGAAATCTTCCATAGAAAAAGTGGAAAAATTAGCAGGGATGCACTATCCCTGCTAATTTCAGGGATAGTGCATCAATATGCTTAATCTAAATAAACAAAAATACATTTTAATTGATTTTAACTGGGTTTGGTTAAATTTCGTCTGATCCCCCATCCTTTGTTATTTTGATTATCAAAGGCACTGTTTAATTCTCCAAGGGACCTCTTCGGACAAACTAGTTTTCATGGTTGATTTTAAGTGGAAAATTAGACTATCACACTGGTTTATAAATATGGATCGAACAAATGAGCATATTGTAAGTTGAAGTTCTACTTGAAAAACATCTTTCAAACTCCCAAAGAGGTGGATATGATTTTTTTTCATTGGTTTATGTTGTTTTCAAGTTTTCTGATAAACAGTGGAGCCCGAAGCCAAATAATCCTACTAAAAACATTTTGGGCTAAGATTGACTAAGCCCCATAAAGCCCCTTTTCTAGAAACTTGTATGAGAGTCTCATTTGGGCAACCAAAACAGGATCCTGAAATTATAACTTCTCATGGCACAGCTGACACACTTTGTTTCCTGGCTCCAACGAAAAATATAATCTTAACATGTATCTAGTACCTCTTAAAATACACTCTGACTCATCTCCCAAACCCCAGGGCCTTTACTCCTGGTGTAAATGTGATATTTAAATACACATTGAAGCCTCAGGGGTTGTGAGCTTGGTTAGTGTGGAGCCCTACTTATAATTGGCAATCTCCGTTTGTTTTCGTTATCTTTCTCTGAGATTTCTGGCTCAGCTAACAAAGTGGGGTTGGAAGCATTGGTGAAGAACTCAGAGGCCTTCAAGGAGGGAATGAGCCTCTGAGGGTCAGCAAGACTGTTCATGAAGCATGGACAACTGGACAGGGCACTTTTCTGAGTGCCTAATTGGGTCTAGAAGTCATCCTCCAAGGCCCCCGACTTCTCTTTCTCAAACCTCCAAAGAATATTTTGTTTTACTGTCAAGTTCATGGGAAAGGGTGGTGACAAGTAAAATGATGTGGAACTGGGAGGCCATGGGGACAGGAAGAGAAAGAGAATTTCCAGAAGCTTGGCTGATATGCCCAAATTCAGCATAATGCTGCTGAAGGTTGTACTGGCTTAGGAGAATTGATCGGTAAATATTTTGGTAGCTTGAAAATGGCCAGGGAATTGGTATATTATACTACAAATAAACCCCCTCCTACCCCTCCTACCCCTCCCACCAGCCCTGGATTTGGTTTACTAATTCTATCGTGTCTGATTTTAAGATTACACTACTTTTTTTTTTGCCATTTCTTGGGCTGCTCCTGCAGCATATGGAGGTTCCCAAGCTAGGGGTCTAATTGGAGCTGTAGCCACCAGCCTATGCCAGCTCCACAGCAACGCAGGATCCGAGCCGTGTCTGCAACTACACCACGGCTCGTGGCAACATCGGATCCCCAACCCACTGGGCAAGGCCAGGGATCGAACCCGCAACCTCATGATTCCTAGTCGGATTCGTTAACCACTGAGCCACAACGGGAACTCCAAGATTACACTACTTTTTAGAAATGTTCTCTAGCTCCCTCTGATTGCCTGTGGCTCGTTCTTTGGGAGGTTCTGAGACCTTTATCTCCAATTTATCACTATTATTTATGTATCTGCCTTAATTCCTGGCCATATGAGCCATACTGTTTAGCATACAGTAAATGTTTAACAAATGTCACTTGAATCAATGCACCCAGAAAATGCATTGTTTTTCAGGCTCATGTTAAAACTAAGAAAAGAGAAATATTTACTAACAGGATTTTTTCTTTTTTTAAATTCTTTATTCATGGATGTAGCATTTACTGAGCTCCCATCATGCAACAATGTACTAGGCCCTGGGCTTTATCACATAGTAAAGTATGTTTCCTTTCTTCAAGAAGCTCACAGATTTTTGAGGAAGACATATATAAAAAAATCATACTACACTGAGATCTATATATTATTATTTAGTGTATACTAATTAATATATTAATGAATTACATATATTAATTATTAATAAAATATGAATAAAGAGAGCCATGTTTCATTTTAAGACTATGTTAGAATGTGTGTTTTTATAAGGAGTGTGTTAAGAATCACTTGTAATAACACAAAACTTGAAAGAAACAATATAAGTATCAACCAGTAAGGGACTAGTTAATCAAATTTTGAACTACCATAAAATGGAATAGTATGCAGCCACTAAAATCGGTTGGAGTTATGTCTGCTGATATGGGAAGAATCTTGAAGATCTAATTTTCAAAGGAAAGAAGAGCCCAGTGAAAAGTTGCATGTATATAACAATCCTTTCTTAATTAAAAGGATATATACATACATGTATTTGCATATAAGAATGCTATTATATGCCTACAACATTTTTTAAAGGAAATACAAGGTGGTTATCTTTAGAAGAGACTGTGAAGGGGTTGATTTTTTTAGCTTTTAGTTTTGATATTTATGTATTTCAATTCTCTACTGTAAATATCAGTGGAGGCTATGGAAGAATTTAGTTTTCTTCTTCATACTTTTATATAATAAATAACTCTGTAACATGGACATTTTTAACCTCTAAGGGTGATGTGAGTCAATATACATTTTTGGAAGATAGCATATAGGATTGAGAACTACAGGTGGCACTGGTGAGAGGGAGACTAAGTTTATGAATCAATTATCTCTTGGTCTTTATTTATATAAAGAAAATGTTCCTCTACCTAGTTTTGGGTGGAAATACTTTGCACTGGCAGTTCCTAGGGTGCAGTACTCAAGTCTCTATGTGGCTATAAGAGTAGACAGGCACTCAGACGATTCAGTTCCCCTTCTTTCCTCTCTTCTGTCATCCTCATCTTGTATGCTGGCATCCACTAAGTGTTCATAGGTATCTTAGAAAGAGGGAAATTCAGTTTCCTTCTGAGTCATATGGGTGGACCAATAGTGACGCTGGGAAGGAAGTCCCAGTAGAGGTTGGCCTTGCTGGAAATACAAAGAAGGACATTCCTGGCTCTTAGGGTAGTCAAGAGTGTCTGCATGCAATTTAGAAGTTGGCATTTGAAGGTGACTTCGGTTGTACTCAGTGGCAGTGATTTTCTGCTAATGGTCCAGGGCTCTTTGAGTTATCATGATTTCAATCCCTTTGCTCAGTGACTTTCATAGGGTGCTGGGCAGGTTCAGATGAAAATCACTATGTGAATGTAAAGTGCGTGAGAATCTAATGGGGGCACCCAATCATTGGATCTGAAATACCTCATGTTGGGTGAGGTGACCCAGAAATCCTTCAGCAGAAGAGGCAGGAAGGGAGGTTACACATCATTTGTATATTGATTTGTCACCAGATGTTGCCTATTCTTGTTGGAAAATACTACATGCTGTCCCGGAACATGGCAGGGGGCTGGGTAAAATCCTCTGCTTTGGCAGAGCCCCATGCTAACCTCAAAAAGCTTTTGAGGAAAGGTTACTTTCTGCCCCTGGCTCAGATGAGACAGCTTTAGCCTGTAAAAAATCTGAGGCCCACATCGATAACATTTATAGAGATGATTTCTTTCATTATATACCTAGCCAGGTCCTAAGACCAGCCTTCCCAGGAAGGATGGGTCAAGACCATTTCTAGTGCCAAGACCATTTTTAATTTCATAAAAATTAAAAAAACTATCCCTTTTTCTGTTTCTAACTTAAACCCAATCTACTGGTCCCATTTCTTTCTACCTTTGGGGTAACTTTATTTTGGACTTTTGTTATCCCCTCTGCCACTTACCTTGATCAGTAACACCCTAAACAGATCTTTCCAATTCATTCATTATTTCTTTTATTCTTCGTTTATCTTTTCAACAACAGCTGTGTTTGTTGAGTGCTCATGTGGGCCAGGCACTGTGTGAGATGCGTCGTTTGATGAACAGAGAGAACCACGGTCTTTGCCCTCATGTTGCTTAAAGCCTCGAGGAGGACTGAAATATGAAACAAAGAACAATGGTAAAATGCAAAGCCACAACTATGAGAAGGCAATGATGGAGTGGTACGGGGTGAGATTACATAAAAGGAGAATCATCTAGTGAGGAAAGTCAGAGAAGGCTTTGCTGGGGAAGTGGCTTGGTTAAGAATATGTGTGTGTGTGTGTGTGTGCGTGTGTGTGTGTGTGTGTGTGTGTATGCACACATATATATATATATATTTCAGAATACCCTGGCTTTTGGTCGAGTTGATCAACCTCCCTACCAGGTTAAACAACATTTCCTAAGTCACTCTAAAAGAAACAGAAGAGAAATAAAGGAGTCCTGTTACATCATGGTTCCAGGTCTTACTCTGCCATATTCACAGAACTGAGGCCATTCAAGTGACTCTGAATGAAAGCAAACAGAGGTACCCTGCCCTATTTATTAAAATGTCGCTTCATATTGATATAATAACACTGAAGGGTATATAGTCCCTTCCTGACACCTGAATCTGTGGGGTTAAAAATTCAGCCATTTTCCATGTACTTTGGGCACTTTTCCCCTCTGAATATTCTGTTCTACAACCAGCCTGTTTCCAATCACTTTCCCAATTGTTCAAGGTCTTTCGGGATTTTTATCAGCGGTTTTTGTTTTTTTCCTCCTCACAGAGACCCGCTTTAAGTTGTCTCTGACTAAAGCAAATCCAGCTATTTAATTATCATACTGAAGGAATGTGAGAGGTTAAAAACAGTTGTCAGGGAACACATTCTGCTTTCTGGAATCTCAGGATGGAATGTCCAGCCATAAGCAAGGGTGCTCCTTAGCATTTCTTGATGGAGAGTCTGACGAACAAGCTCTGTTCTCAGGAACCAGAAGTGCCTGTCGCCTGGCGCTAGTTGTTAGTGGTTGCGGAACCAAGTCCCTCCCGTGATGTACTGCAGACTTCGCTTCAGAAATCCCCCAGCTAAGAGAAGACCCATGAGTCAGAATTTTAGGAACTGCTCAGGCAGCCACCTTGATTTTCTGGGAAATTTGTCTGGCTTACAAATCATAAAAATAAACAAATGCTATCTATTTTGAAAGAGACACGGGGATATCCAAGTGTGGAGAGACCGAAACAGATACAAACGTACGTATATATACCACTTATTCACCAAACAGACCTAGAAAGATGAGGGCTTCCAGGAAATGGATGAAAAGGATCACAATTAGTCTGAAGCATTTAAGTCATTAGATGTTGTACCAGTCATAATGCAGTGGACTCCCAAATTAAGCAGGATTGATTGGTAGTAAAATAACAAATTAAGCAATATTTGGAAATGTTCTCCTATTAAGAAACTGACCAACCCTAACATATAAGTCATTAAAATAATTCCAAAATAATAAAGCTCATTAGTGTTGAAGATGGAGAGAGATAATTCAATTGTATTTATTTAAAATACATAGATTTTGTACTTCAAATGATGTATTTGTTTTTTCACAATCATTCTATCCTGTAAGCATCACTACAATCTGTTTTTCATAAGGAGATAGGAGTTTCTTTCTCATTTCTGATTATAAACAACTTTTTTTTTTTTTTCTGCTTTTTGGGGCTGTACCTGTGGCATATGGAAGTTCCCAGGCTAGGGGTCGAATTGGAGCTGTAGCTGCTGGCCTACACCACAGCCACAGCAACGCCAGATCTGAGCTGCATCTGTGACCTATACCACAGCTCATGGCAATGCTGGATCCTTAACTCACTGAGTCCAGGGATCAAACCCACATCTCATGAATACTAGTCAGGTTCATTACCTGTTAACCATAATGGGAACTCCCTGTTTAGGTTGTTTCTAATGGTGATGAACATCTTTGTGTATCTTTGCATGTTTATGTGACTACTGCATTGGAAAGACTCCTTATCAGTTATAACATTTTACATTTTAAATTTTATTACTTAATGCCAACAAAAAGTTATGCTACTTTATATCCTCACTGAGTATAAATGTCTCATAAGCACCCAGACTCATTCTTATCATCTTATTTTGGGGGAAGGATGACCACAATTTGGATAACATATCTAAAGTATGCATCTGAAGAGCTGAAATCCAGGGAGACTGAGGGATTCTCATCTAAGATGTTAGAACTGAGTAGTTCTGGCCTAGCGGCCTCTCTAGAGAGGTCTTATGCCCAGAAGAGCCAAATGACAGTGACGTCTGTTAGGCCACACGGACATTAATGCCACCCAGAAGGGAAAGGAAGATACTGAAAAGTGGCGAATAAAGCTATTTTCAGTTCAACTCATCTCTGTAACCGGGGCACACACACCATGGTGCTGAGATAATGTGTACATAAGTACTTTGTATGTGGCTGGAGAGTGAGGTTCCACTTGGGAAAACAATTGTCCCCTTCGTCTGCACAGTTAGGACTGTGTGTGTTTAGCTAATTGAAGAATTATAAACAGTGTGGTTTGACCTTGCATCACGGTGTCATTTTTATCTTCTGCAACCTGATAGCCAAATTCCCAATAAATAAAGCACTTATTATCGAACGTGCTGACAGGGTCATTGCCAAGCTGGACCACATTTCCTTGTGATACCCTGATGTTTCAAAGCCAGAACGCCCAATTCTGTGCTGTCGTATAGCAAACGGACCTCAGACAGTACCTTCCTCTGTCCATTCATGTCCCCGGGTTCCCTCTGACCTTGCCCAGGAGGATTGTTGATTCTATGCTTATATTTATGTTCATTTTTGTCTTTAGAAAAGTGGGTCCAGACAGCCCTGAGTTTATTTTACCAGCTCAGGCCCTGCTGGGCTCTGAAGGATTTCAGGCACCAGAACAGCTGTGTTTAACCTTGTCTGGTAGTCCCTGCCCAAGAAAATCATCCGAATTGGCAATACTTCTGAAAACACAAGTGAGACTAAATTATAAATGGAGAAAGTGCCTGGGTTCAAATAAACTGTTACCAGACAAAAGCTATCTCCTTCCTTGTTCTTTTTTCTGTAAGAAAAACAGAGAACTAGATCTGATCTTACTCTTAGGTGAGATTTATTGTTCTTTTTAAAAGTACTTAGCTCAGAATTTCTGATCAGCAGTGAGAAGGGGGGTGCAGTTCAGCTGTCTGCTTATAATAATAGAGATTCAAATCTTATTTCTGCAGTTCTGCTTTGGTATCTTCATTTTGAACTGGAATAGCACAGAAAAAGTGGACTGAGGACCTTGTGACTGGAGCACATCTTGGGTTGCCTGGTTACTGGGATCTTCTGGAGATTAAATTTTCAGGATACTTAAATTCACAGAAAAGCAAACAAAACTCTTACCTCTGTGGTCATTCTTTTGTGAGGACAGGACAACCTCTAAAGTTGGGAAACCTAGATGAGGGAAAAAGATGGTTTCTGTTAGCAGAGGATAATAAATAGTAATTATTTTCAACTATGTCTGCCCCTAAGAGAGGGTCTCGCTATCCCAGAGACAAGGTGAGTGGGGAGGGGTCACATTCAATCTGATGAATTGCATCTGCTCTAATGCTGGAGACCCTCCGACGTGTACACATTGGCCTGCTTATCTTGAAAAGCTGCCTGCCCGGCAATAATCAAGACAAGAGAAGAGGGCCTTCTAACTCACCAGTCTTGAGAAAAGTAAAATAGAAGCAGATTTTCAAGGATCCCTAAGGAGGGCGCTATAGGATTTGTGTTGGAAATGGATCTGAAGTCTCCAGAGATTCTGGCGGGTTAGAGATAGAGCCAGGCCGATCCTCTTCCATCAGCTAATTCAGAGCTAAGCTTCTGCCAAAAGATGCTTTTAGCTCAGCGTCATCATTGCCCCTTTCTGTATCCCCTCCTGCATCACAGAAGAGAAATGCAGAATGTCATTTTCCTGAACTTCTTTCCAGTAGAATTCTGGGCTAAATCTGCCAATGACAGGAATTTAGGTGAGATTTAAAAGGACAAGAGAAGGTGTTTTCCTCTCGCAACATCCATAGGAAGGGAGCTAAGATCCTCACTGATGGCTTCCCTAGGCAGCGTAGGTCCTATAGCAGGCAGATGAGGTCACTTGGCAGTGGCTTCTGTACCATCACTGCCTCTCCAGGTCTTCTAAAGTGAACTCTTGACCTCTGTTCCCTCAACTCTTCCAATTCTTTCTGGTTTTCTATATTAAATATCTCTCCATTCAAAATGCACAGTCAATTTTTTTCCTCCCTGAATAATCCTGAAAGCTACAAAGGTACAGAAACAAAAGCCCAAGACTCTGGTCATCTATGTTGATAAATTTGAATTTTGACTACACCAAAGTATAGACTAATGCATGGCTTAAGACATCAAAAATACATATGGTATAATTTCATTTTTATAATGTTCAAAAGCAAAGTGTGGTGTTAGAAGTAAGGATAGAGGTTTAGATGTTTGAGTCCTTTTTGTGATAATTTAAGCAAGAGAACTATAATTTATGCACTGTTCTTTACAGATGTTAAACTTTAATAATAAAATATCTATTGAGGAGTTCCCGTCGTGGCGCAGTGGTTAACGAATCCGACTAGGAACCATGAGGTTGCGGGTTCGATCCCTGCCCTTGCTCAGTGGGTTAACGATCCGGCGTTGCCGTGAGCTGTGGTGTAGGTTGCGGACGCGGCTCGGATCCCGCGTTGCTGTGGCTGCGGCGTAGGCGGGTGGTTACAGCTCCGATTCAACCCCTGGCCTGGGAACCTCCATATGCTGCGGGAGCGGCCCAAGAAATAGCAACAATAACAACAACAACAACAACAAAAAAGACAAAAGACAAAAAAAAAAAAAAAATCTATTGAACAAAAGTAAAGCTAGTAGGAGATTTCATTTTTTAGCACCAAACCCTAAAAGGACAACGTAATCACGAAGTTCAAACTTACTCTTTGACAGGTGCTACAACTGAGGAAGCAAGAGACCCAATAACTTATTTGTTTGAGGTCTTCTTTCAAGCTCAGTCTTCTACCCACTTACAATCTGATTTAAATGAAAATTGTAACAATCAACTTTTCCTATTTATCTTTTTTCCAGTTTAAAAAATTTATAATTAAATCTAAATTTAATAAAGTCAACATTTCATAAAAATAGAAAAGAGAAATCATTACAAGTTAATTTGTCATCTCAGGCATCAAGAAATACCAGGCTCTCTGGTGAAGAGGTTTGTGGATAACATGGGTAGATTATGTACAGACCTTGCCAAGGTATTTAGAATTTAGGAACAGGAAGCAGAGATGCTGCTTCAAAAAATGGGCTATTGTGAGTTGGATGTGGTGCTAAATCAAACCAAAAACACACATTGTAAACTGTCCCCAAGAAAGGTAAATTGGATACTGCTTGAAAATCCCCGAACTTTGCCCATTTGTTCATTTCCCACGGCTTCTGCTACCATTGAGCCACATGGACAATCATTTCTCAGGGATTGCGATTCCTAAGGCCTAATGCACCCATCAGCTCAGTGTTACCTTCCCTGCTGTTCTTGCCCAGAGAATATGGGACCTGTGAACACCCACTGAGTGATCCTGAGTTCTTACTTTTTTTTTTTTTTTAATGTCTTTTCTAGGGCCGCACCTGTGGCATATGGAGGTTCCCAGGCTAGAGGTCTAATCGGAGCTACATACACCACAGCTCACGGCAATGCCAGATTCTTAACCCACTGAGTGAGGCCAGGGATCGAACCCACAACCTCATCGTTCCTAGTCGGATTCGTTAACCACTGAGCCACAAGGGAACTCCCTTTGAAATCATCTTTTAAATCACTGCTTTCAGAAATCAGCAATAGTGTGTGCTTTTGAGTTCATTAGCTTTTTCTGAACTCGCATCAAATGTAATTCAGAAAAGACTACTTCTTACCATCTGTTTATTGAACTTCCACTATATACCTGTCAGTGGGCTCGATGCTGAGGTCATATGATGAATAAGGATATATAGTCTCTGTCCCCAAGAAGCTCTTGATTGGTTGAAGAACAGTCATGAAAAAATAATATTTTGTTATAGGAATGAAATTTGGTGCTGATTAAAGAATATCATTTAAGTCCTAACTATGAGTTCTAAATTCTGTTTCTTGATAACTCTTTGGTGGTGATCTTTTAATATAAGGCTCACTTCTGTTCTGGATAAAAGGATTTTTTTTTGAGAATTCATTCTGCTTGGCTTCATTTAAATGTACTAAACTTGGAACACGATGGAGGATAGTATGAGAAAAAGAATGTATATATATGTATGACTTGGTCACTATGCTGTACAGCAGAAATTGACACAACATTATAAATTGATTATACTCTAATAAAAAAGAATATTCTACTAGATAAACATAGCAAAACCATTATTATCAAGATAAAAAAGGAAAAAATAAATGTACTAAACTTGGGCATAGTTTGGGAGCATCTCAAGTTCAGAAGATAAAAGAATATATATATATATAGATAGATAGATAGGTAGACAGATAAGAAATAGGCGGGACTTTTGTTTGAAACTGATACTAATTAGAAGTCCTAGGAGTAGGGAATTTTATGGCAGGAAGCTTCTGTAATGGTGACTTGTAAACTAAGTTTGAGACGGCTCTAAGAGGTACACTGATGTTATATTGAAAGAAATTTCAAAGATAATGTCCAGTATGTTTAATTGCCAACCATCAGGCAATACTTCAGAGCTAACAGCTCAGAGTAGGGAAACTTAAAGATAGTTTCTCTAGTTTCTGAGTTCCTATGTCTTTCCAGAGCAGAGACATTATATCCTAAATCAAGAGATATCCACTTGCAGTTATTCCTGATTTTTTTGTCTGGGAGATAAATTATCAGCTACAGTGTGATAAGAGTTTTGAACCAGAAAAGATTATCAGTCACTCAAGATGTTTTTGACTTAATAGTTACTACCCTTGGGTTTAAAGGAGTCAAAAATTTGGTTAAAAAACCCTGCTGTAGGACTCTCCTTCAGCCCTGATGGGAAGATCTAGTAATGAACATCCAGAAGGCCAGGAATCAGAGGTAACAGGACTTGGGCTGGATGATGGGAGTGGAGGGAAATGGGCTGAAGTGGTGAGTTCCCACCCTGAGTAAAGGAGAAGCCTCTGCTTAGCTGTGACTAATCACTGCATGTAGGACTGTGGGCTTAATGGGTTCAAGAGAAACTACTTTCAACAGAAACTGGAAATCCGCATATGTGTTTGGATTTTCTTAATTTCTAATTGTTGTCAGTTACTTAAACCACTAGAAAAAGGTCAAAGGAAAAGACTTTTGTTTCTAGCTAGGATCTAGAAGCATATGAAAGCTCTTTGTTCCCATGGTAACAAAAAGAAAAATCTATACAAAGTTTAAACCATACTTTTCCATGGGGCTAGCAAAGAGCAATGGACACCAGGAAGCCTTGATGAACAGAAATAGCTCAACAATTCTGCCTCCAAACCATATTTTGCCAAGATGGCAACAGTAAAGAAGATAGAGGAAATAATATAAAACCTTACGTTCCTATGATAACTGGATTCCTGGACCCTGATAGAGTTGAATCCAAAGGTGAATCCAAGATATCTGCAACTGTAGCCAAACTTTCTTGTAGCTAAAATACTGACAGAATCAAAAAGGCAGTGACAAAGAAGGTTGGGTTGTGCTCAACACCAATTTTCATCATCAGAGAAATGCAAATTAAAATCACAATGAGGAGTTCCCGTCGTGGCACAGAGGAAACGAATCCGACTAGGAACCATGAGGTTGTGGGTTCGATCCCTGGCCTTGCTCAGTGGG
Organism: Sus scrofa; assembly: GCF_054392235.1. Lineage (NCBI taxonomy): Eukaryota > Metazoa > Chordata > Mammalia > Artiodactyla > Suidae > Sus > Sus scrofa. Next base: position 23,533,529 of record NC_139393.1, on the reverse strand, counting down.
TTAAGGATCCAGCGTTGTTGTGAGTTGTGGTGTAGGTCACAGACGCGGCTCTGATCTGGTGTTGCTGTGGCTCTGGTGGAGGCCGGCAGCAGAGCTTCGATTAGACCCCTAGCCTGGGAACCTCCATATGCCGCTATTGCTGCCCTAAAAGGACAAAAGACAAAAACAAACAAACAAACAAAACAAAACCACAATGAGTGGGTCACAACTTCCGACCCACTAGAATGACTAAAATTAAAAGTGTGACATCAAGTGTTGACAAGGAAGTGAAACTACTGGAACTCTTACACCCTGTTGGTGGGAGTATAGCTACTTTGGAGCACCCATTGGCAATTTCCTGTAGGGTTGTATATGCCTATCCATGACAAAGCAATGCTAGTCCCATGCATACACCTAAGAGATGTAAAAAAGTTTGTCCACCAATAGACTGTACAACAATGTTCTTTATAGCAGCTTATTCACAATAGCTCAAAATACTCTTGAAAATAAACGTCTAACAAAAGAATATAAATTGTTGTATATCCGTGCCATGGAATACTATTTAGCAATAAAAGGGAACAAACAAACTACCGACTTATACACCAACAACATGGATGAATCCTGACATTTTGTTGAGAGAAAGAAGCCAGATGTGAAATGGCACATACTGTAAAGTCTGTTTATATGAAGTTCAAGAATACCCCAAACTAAAGCATGGTGATAGAAATTAGAACAGCGGTTGCTTTTACTGACCAACCACAGTAGTTGAGCTACCACAAGGGAAGTCAGTTTTTTGTTCTGGCCACACCCACAGTATATGGAAATTCCCAGACCATGAACCAAATCCAAACCGCAGTTGTGACCTATGCCACATCTGTGGCAATGCTCAATCCTTAACTCACTGTGATGGGCTGGGGATGGAACCCATGCCTCAGCAGTGACCCAAGCTGCTGTAGAGACAATGCTGGATCCTGAACCTGCTGCACCACAGTGGGAACTCCAGGAAGGTTGGTTTTTTGACTTAAAAAGGACATTAAAAAAAAATTTCTGGGGTAATGAAATTGTCAATTCTCAGCGGGCATAAGATAGATGCATTTTCCGATGTAAAATTATACCACATTGAAAAGTAAAAATAACAAATCATCATAATCATAATAATAACATGTGGAAAAATAAAATAGTTCATGACCTATTTCTACCCCTGACTTTAGCTCAATAAAAGGCTGCATAAACGTGCTCGCAGCTTCTGGGTTTCCTCTCCCCGAGCCTGGCTTTATCCCATCCCCACAGATGTAGACTGGGCTTGAGAACAAAGCTCTGCTGCTCTCATCTTTTTGGCTTTGTTTTTAGGTTATGACTATCTTGGGCTGCTGGTTCCTGCATTTAGTCCCTCCAGGATGCTGTCTTAAGGTCCAACATGCTTGTCCTGAAATAAATACTTTAAACACAGCCAACCTCCTCTCTAACTCAGAATTTGTAACCTCATTCTGACCTCTGATGAATCTCTAGACAGAATTCCAGAACTTAGATGGAATGATTACGTGCTTATTTTTACTAACTTTTAAATTGAAATTTGTCATTTATGAATGCAAGCAACAAACTACAATAATACTAACATTATTAGTGACATCACAATTAGAAATCATAAGTAATTATACACACATATATAAAATACCACTTCAAAATATTTCGATAATTTCAACATAGCTTCTTTCCACTATTATACTATTGATTTATAAGCATTCCATGCAGAAGTCAGTATTAATTTTCTAGTGCTATTATAAGAAATTATCATGATTTAATATCTTACTGTTTTGTAGGTCAGAAATCTGACACGGGTCTAATGGGGCTGAAATCAAGAAGTCAGTTGGGCTGTGTTCTTTCTAGAGGTTCTAGTGGAGAATCTGCTTCCTGGTCTTTTCTAGCTCCTGGAGGCTGCTTGTATACCTTGGCCCAAGGTTTTCTTTCTCCATGCTCAAAGCCAGATTTGAGAGTTCCCACTATGGCCCAGCAGAAATGAATCCAACTAGTATCCATGAGGATGCAGGTTCAATCCCTGGTCTTGCTCAGTGGGTTGGAGATCTGGCGTTGCTGTGAGCGGCAATGTAGGTCGCAGATGTGGCTCAGATGGTGCATTGCTGTAGCTGTGGCCGGTAGCTCCTATTCGATCCTTAGCCTGGGACTTCCATATGCCAGATTTGAGTTCTTCTCAAATCACATTGTGCTAACCTTCCCTTCCATCTCCCTTTTCCATTTTAATTCTAGAAAATGCTAGATTTTGAAAAGAAGTTTATAAAAATGCCTCTATTTCTGGACTGCCTTTAAATACATTCCACTTGTGGGATGTCCTGGAGCCCAGGCTCTGCCACCCAACTCCAACTCTAGACTGCCCAAACCTAATCTGGGGCACCTTGGGGTCTGAGAGGGAAAATTACATGGACTCGAATGTAAAAGGTCCTATCCATTGTGGCTGGGGAACCCCTCTTAGGGCCGGTAACACTGGGAAAATGGCCCAGGTCCTCCCTAAATGGTCCTTATGATCAAGGCATGACCCTGTCTTGGATGTGTGGATACTACAGGGACAGGGGACATGGATAGACCACCTCCATTGGCATATGACAAACTAGACTTGTCTTCTTGAGATACCTGTAAGCTCTCAGAGATCCTAGAACATAGAATGATCAAGGGACAGGAAATCTGAAGTAGGACATGCTGGATTTCTGAACCTTTTGCTATTATCGGGCTGTGAAAACAGAACCTTTGCATTCTAGGGATTTGTACCCTAAACTGAGTAGAGAAATACCCTAGCTTTATCAAAAACTTTAAAAGTTGAAAATAGTTATTCAAATTAGGGGGACTAGACATGGTCCTTCAAGTTAGAGCCTTAAATGCTAGCTCATTAGTATCCTCAAGTCTCATTGCCACCTAAGCTTCAGTAAGTACAGTTGTTATAAAGATATGCTGTCCTGCATTTCTTTGTCTCATAACTTGCAATGCATTTTCCCACAATACAACTGAATATAGTGCAGAACTGTTAATCACTTTTGGTCAAAAAATAAAACAACCTGGAAATAGACCTAGTTTTACCAACAATATGATGCTAGGAAATGATTTAATGCCACCTGAAGAGCTTGTTAAAAATAGAAGTGACCGGAGCTCTGGGCACACACTCTGGGAATCAGAAACGGCACTGAGGACCACTGAACAGACACCAGGTGATTGCCACCATCAAGGGCCCATTGAATTCAGTAACTACATTCTGGTAACAGATGTGTTCATTTTCCTAAAGAAAATCACCAGGAATCTTTGCACTTAAAATAAACTGGGCACCTAGGGGTCAAGTAGTGGACTTGGGTCACGCAAATGGCATTTTCTTACAGAGGTCTCATTAATACATGGCAAACGTGTTTCTCCCGGCAGTCAACACTGAGGATCAGTCTGCTTTCTAGCTTGGGTGGATCTAGGGTTAAAATAAGCTCGGAATCCTCCTCCACAAAAACAAGTTTAGCAAATATCAATCTTTTCAGTAAATAACTGAGATTGAAATTGCACCTTCATGGTATCCTTCCATCTTCCAAACAGTTGGGCTGGAAGATTTTTGTGGGGATGCAAGTCTGAACCCCCGGGGGAGTGGGTGGGGTGGTGAAGCAATTTCGAAGAGTCTAGCAGATGAGAGTTGTCATGCCAACTCACATTTGCAGTATTTCTTCCTATTCATTGAGGTTGAACCAGAAAAAAAAAAAAAATGTATTATTTCTCCAAACATTTCTCCCGATTACTTTTATGTGATTGCTGTCTTTTCATCTTGGGCAGAAAGTCTGAATCCAAAGAATAGACTTCATTTTGGTGCTGTTGATAGGAAAAGAAAAGGTATGATGAGAGCCCTAGGAATTTCTATCCAAGATTCCTCATATCCTTTATTTCTGCTGAAGAAAAAAGTAAAAAGCAAGAGAGATGGTAAAATGGTTTTTTTTTCTAAGCCTATCTCATGAGCATGTGTGTGTTTCCATGTGCATGCGTGCATATCTGTAAACACGAACCAAGCTGAGGTCAGCACCTCCAGATTACAGTGGGAGGCCTGAAGCATCCCCTATGGACTCTGATGAGTAAGTGTGTCAGGATGCAGGGCCATGGCTGGCAGACTGCTATCTGTTCTCTCCTCTGATATTAGCCCGGCTGCTGTGCCAAGGCTCTGGGAGAGTGCTGCTACCAGTACCGAAGTCTAGTCTGCTGAAGCCTGTCAGACTGATGGATGGGAGTGAATCTCAAAAGTCTGCCAACCCTACCAACTTGCCTTCAAATGGAAGACATGCCAGGCTGACTCAACAAATAGCTCAGTTCAGCATCACCCAGTGGGAAATGCATCTGAAAGAAGTGAAGAAAGATGGAAAGCGCGAGAGAATGTCGGTTTTACACCAGAAGAACCTGATGACTTGTTAGGTCTGGCTTCCGTCAACAAATCAAGGCAGTTTGTCCCAGAGTCATCTTAATTACTTTTTGTGCAAAGAAAGAAAGAAAAAAAAAGGCAGTTAGTGGCAACAATTAATTTGCATTGTCAATTGATTATTGTCAATTTATTCTTTCTAGGAATTCTTCTGACTCACAAAACATATAATATAACCATCTGTTTTCCCCTAAAGATGAATTCTGTTAGGTTTAGCCATTTCTGTCTCCTCAGAAAAGGTACTAACACTGCCAATACTGAGCATCTGCGTGCAAGTGTTGGGGGAGCTATTTGGTGGTTTTTCTTTTGTGCACAGGTAAGTTTTGTGTCCCTTAAATGAATCCTTATAGTTTCTCTTGTTTTCTGGTCTCAAAATTCCAGCGACCATTCGCACCTAGGACCAGATGCTCTGTAGAAATCAGAACCACAACTTCTCCTACTCTGGGAGCATAGAAGGAAGGAGAATGCTTTCTTAAGATGAGGAATTCCCACAAATCAAAACTTCAAAGGAGATGTGGGTTCTCACCTGACTTAGCACCACCCTTAGAAGGCTTGTCATGTACCCACTCAGCTTTTTATTTCTTTTCTAAGAAAAGAGAGAAAGTGGTGCATCCCATCTCTTTTGGGGAAAAACAGAAAAAAAGAGCAAGAACAAATGAACACGGTCACCTTCTGCTTTTCTACTTTCTGATTTCTCCTATTTGTTAATTTGATACTCTCTATTTGAAGACCAGTGGGAATGTTTTACCCATTTATTTAACATTTACTATTTATTTATCCATTTATCTGACATGTATCCATTGATTCTAGAGTTTCCACTAATGTCTGAATAGGAGACGTACCTGCATAGGTGTAGTTGGGGACAGTGACCTGCACGGGAAGGACTTGGCATAGGATGGTCTCTGCTCAAAGATCATCATCTCAAGTAAGTCGTATCTGAAATTAAGAGAGGAGGTTGCCTGTTTAGAATGTGATATAATAAGTGGCTTATAACTGACTTCCTTAAAATCCCCTCCCGATCAGTCCCTTAATCCTTTGGTTTTGGTCCCCGAGAACACTGGGCCTTCTGATTCTCTACACATGCTTGAACCAAAGAACTTCCAGAGCAGGGAAGGCAGCAGAGGAATTGAGTGGTCTCCATGCACAAAACCATCCTCAGAGAACCTCCTACCTCTCCCGGAGACCCCCACCTTCACTCCCCGCTCCCAGGAAAACCTAGTATCCTGTCCTGTGTAGCATAAGCACCACACAGCCTTTGTTGAGTCAGTGAGAAAGTGGATGATAAAGTGAATTCACTTGTTTATGGCGCCTCTGCTCTCCTGCTTTTAGTCTGAGTGAAGATGAGCCAAGAGAACATTCTCTGACAGTAGATGAAAGCCAGCAGGCATTTGTTTTATACCCTAGAAAACAAGCCAGGGGACCTGAGGCAATGCCCTCATGTGGAGCCCTGAGCTTCTAGGGCCGCTGATAAGGCTGTGGTTTTAAGGTAAGGTAAATGGACCAGAACCCTGAGAAAGGAGGTTCCTTGGGGTTCCGGGGTGTCTGCTCTGCTAGTTTGGACATTGCTAGCTGGAGCATTAGTGGGGAAGAAGGCAGGGGTCAAAGGAGAAGAGATCTTCAGTTCCAAGCAGGATGTGGTGATGTGGTTTATGTAAGAGACTGTTTTAAAGAGAAAGTGATAAAGAAGGGTTGTCTCTGAGTGTTCTGGAGAATTCTATGGGCTCAATCTGTGAAGTGGGTCTGTGCTCTGGCTGTAGGGTGAGCAGGGCTGAATGGAGGTTTCATTTCCATTGAAACATGAATTCAGGTTTGCAATAGCATGCATAGCTCTTCCAATGTCTAACCTTTGGATGCTGTAGTGTGGATCTTTCTTAACCTGATATGTTCTTGTAGAAGGTAGGGGCTTTCTAGAATCATCTCCATAGCAGCTCCTTACTCACTTACAAACTTCTATGGACAGCAAGTCACTTCTGTAGTTCCTGTAAGAAATAGATGAGGGATATGACAATTAGCTTCATTCTTTAGCAATGTGGAAGTATTATACATTATTATCATTTGAGTGCAAAGAAGGGTCTGCACATCTATAATATACAATACCAAATGCAACACAGCACAAGAGCAGTTAGTCTTTCAAGGATATGGTTGCTTATCAACTCTCTAGAGAGGATATGGGCAAAGCTTATCTGTCTTGGATTCTTATCGTTTCCAGCCAAGCAAAGCTCTGCCTGCCCACTGCAGTTCACTTCCTTGGGCTTTGTGTCATTCTGAAGATTCTTCCCTGCTCATAGCATACACTCTTTTCACTGAGCCACTCTCTTCATGCCTTTAAGTTTTAATATTTAAAACATGTCCTCAAGCTTTCAATCTTCTGGAAGACTTCAGAAAACCCCTCTCTAAATCCTTCACTTTGGTTGGCTTAGTCAGAGCTGATTTGTAGCCATTCTAGGCCATATTGGTGATTTCTGTTGCTTATTTACACATTGTCATGTCTTTCCACTAAAGTTAGGCTTTGTATCTAACCCAGGTGGGCAAGGGTGGTCTTTGATTTTGCCATTACTAAAAGGAGTGTTCTGTACATGGCACATTACATCAATGGAGTCTAACTGATCAATGAAATGGGGGTCATATTGAACTTGGAAGAGAGGAAACGAGACATGAAGGCCTGGGGGTGGCTGAAAAAAAAGGCAGAGTTATCCCAGGGGACTGTGTTCCATTGAAAGGTTCCTGTTCAAATGTAATAGAGAAAAGAGGGGACTCAATGCACCAGCATTTACCATCTGATGGATATTTGGTCATTTCCTGCTTGGAAATTTCAGTAGCTCCTAGAAGATATATACCCTGAAGACTGCAAGTTCCAATTAGAGGGGAATTATATCTTCAAAAAAAATACAGTTTCCAGAAATATGACATAACTAAATAAAATCCAGCACTGAAGGCAGGAAGACCCGTCACCTGATGCTTAGTTGAAATAGCTTTTCCTCCAGCACATAGGACACATTTTGTTCAGTTCTTTCAATGAAGACAGATTGGAAAAATGAGAAGCAGTTGAGTTTGGGATGTTAATTATTGTATCACTGTGTGAAATGCTATAATGCCTTAAATGTAGGATTAGATGGACATCCGCTCGGGGCTAGGGGCTAAGAGGCAGCATGGGATAAAGGAAGAAAACAAAAGCAAAATGTTCTTGAGCCAGTCATTTAATCATCCTCCTGGACAAAAGATGACCTTGTGTTATAAATGTTCAGGTTATAGAGTGAAAGATGTGTTTTATACCCTCATGTACACCAAGGGCATAATCTGACCCAGGTGTAACCCAATCTGTGATTTTAAAAGGTGCTTTATAACAGGATTTAATTGTACTTGTCTGGAATTTTGCCCTTCACTCCACTTGTGGGATTTAATTAATCCTTAACCCAGAGGTCAGTCACTTCTAGGCAAATGCCATAGAAAGGCAAAGAATTATCTTAATGTGGGTTAGGATTAGATGCAGGCACTTTTCATTTTATTACTATTATCAACTGTTTAAAGAGCTTTGCTGAATGATCTCATTGTACTTGTGCCTTGAGGCTTTCTAGAGCAATTTGGAAAATACATTAAAGAATAAACCGCAAGATTATTAAAACAACTTTAAACCGTATGAGCCCAATTTCCAAAGGAGGTCATAATATCCATATTTACTCATATTTTCATATTCTCATGTAATTTTTTTCTTTTTTAATGATTTTCATTTTTTCCATTAGAGTTGGTTCAAAGTGTCCTGTCTCCTTATATTATTATTCACACTTCAGAGTTCAAGAATAAAATTTATAAGAATGTGTCCCCTCCCCTAATTATCTCACCCCCTTTCCCTCTCTTATTTTTGTTCCTTTTATTCTAGGAAGCAACTTTCTGGCTTTTAGAAACAGCTCACAGGGGAATTTAAGAACAAGAGGCTGAGTGATCTAGATGAAAACACCAGAATTCCTCCTTCATGTGCTTTTCTTTCAATATACCTAATTTTTTTCCCCATCAAGGAGTACCTTTTGAACAAAAGAGAGTGGGTTTGTCTTCTCTATGGCTAAAATCCATGCTTTCCTCCTACTGCTCTTTTATTGCCTGTTTCTTACTTGTTTTTTGCCCCCATGTTCCCTGAAGCATTGGAGGTTGAGCTGGAACCTTTGCTAGACTGCCACTGAGAAAGATGAAAAAAGGGTGAGGTAAGGAACAGCTTCCCCGTGGACATATGCTTATAGTTCCAACCCACCATGATCCCGGGAGCTAGCGAAGCAGACTGGACGTGTTGCCTGTAGAGCTTGCCTCCTGGTAACCTGTTTCAGACCAAACATACCACAGTATTAAATATGAAACTTGAAAGAAAAGTACATTCTAAATAAAGGCCACCTTCTCATCGCTTTGTAACTATATTTTCTTCTCCCTCTTTTCTAATTCATCTTTTTGGTCCCCCTCCTATATTAATGGTCATAGGTATATTTCAAATCAATATCTCTATCAGAATCCCTTGTTTATATCTAGATACAGTGTTGAATAAGGAAGGATGATTTGTCATAAAAATGCAAAATACCTGGCCTGTCTACATTGCTGAGATAGAAAGAGTGCTGGCTTTACTGTCCAGCGTGTAAGTTCCAGTGCTGTTGTTAACTAGTGCCCTTGGTTTTCTGTCTAGTCTATCAGATCCAAATGCCCTTATGGTAGCCCTTATTTTCCTCCCAATCCAATCCCAACCTGGGGCTTCTCTCACGATGTTCAGAGCAACATCATTCTCTTTGGAATCAACGCTCGCAGCTTTGCCATTATCTTTGATCCTGATTCCCCATTGTTTGGGATTCCCATCATTTATCAAGGGCTGTTAATTATACTTCAGAATGTCTTCTACATCCAAACTGTCCTCTCCATTCCCACCATCATTACCTGCCAGGGTCAAGCTATGATGCTGCTTCCTGCCTAGACCATTGAGATAATCCTAAAACTGGCCCTGATGCTTAGAGGCTCCCACTTAAAATGTCACACACCTGCAGGCACAATTTGCCTGTGCTCTAAAATTTTCCACTGTTCTCCCTTGTTTACAAGATAAATTTCAATGTCCCTGGTCACTGATGTCATGTGGCAGTCTGGTCTCTGAGTACCTTTTCAGATTTGATCCCTGCTACCACCCTTCCTTTGTGCTGCTGGGTGTCAGTACTCCCTCTTTCTACAATGGCCTTTACTTCCCACTTCCCAGCCCTCTTTCTATATTTTAAAAAAAATTATTTATTTATTTATTTAATTTTTGGCCATGCCTGCAGCACGTGGAAGTTCCCAGGCCAGGGACTGAACTCAAGCCATAGCAGTGACAAAGCCACCCGGGAGCTCCTTTTATTCTATTGCCATGGCTTGCAAAACCAGTTCTCCCCTCTCTGCATCTCTGAATTTTATCCCACACAAGCCCCTCTCAGATACCTCTTCTTCCAGGATCCCAGCCCTGCCCCTGCCCCACCACCCCGAGGCAGAGGTAAAGCACTAGGTGCCAAAAAACACAAAGAAAATAAAGACCTTTTTCTCAAGGTTTTTACAACAGTAGGAGACAGACAAGTAAACAGAAAACCAAATCTGGGGTGATATGAGATGAAACACTCAGGGTGCTGTGCAAGGACATCCAATCTCTATTAGGTGGAAAGGAAGCTAGGAGAACAAGACCAGGGCTCCAAATAGGGCAGATATTCAGCTGGTTCCTACGGGTCATGTGTACCAATGTGTCAGCTACTAAAATTGTTCTGTCCTGGTTGATAAGCAGCTGCTCCGATGGCCAGGCTGCCTGGGGCCCATTGTGGGATCTCCCCAGGATCCAGCCTGGCAGGAGGCCTCCAGTGTCTGCCCCAGTGCTCTGGCCCACATCCATTCTGGTTGGTCAGAACCTGCTATCTTTATTAATTAAGTATTTTTTAGGAGTTCCCGTCGTGGCGCAGTGGTTAACGAATCCGACTAGGAACCATGAGGTTGCGGGTTCGGTCCCTGCCCTTGCTCAGTGGGTTAACGATCCGGCGTTGCCGTGAGCTGTGGTGTAGGTTGCAGACACGGCTCGGATCCCGCGTTGCTGTGGCTCTGGTGTAGGCCGGTAGCTACAGCTCTGATTCAACCCCTAGCCTGGGAACCTCCATATGCCGCGGGAGCGGCCCAAGAAATAGCAACAACAACAACAAAAAAGACAAAAAGACAAAAAAAAAAAAAAAATTAAGTATTTTAATGATCTCTCCTGCCTGTCTTACTAACTGCAGGTGAAAGCTTGGATTGATAGAGCTGGTGAGGGAAACAATCAAACCCACTTGACCAGGGCATCACCCAGCCCTTCCCAACTTGGTTACCCTTCCAGGATCAACACTGTCATCTGGAGTTGGTGCTCTGTGATCATGGAAAACCTGTGCTGTGTGCTTTTCCCTTACAATGCTTCTCATCCTTATAATGTCCTATTATTCTATTTTCAACATTTCTGGATTTCTTCTGCTGTAGGCTCCAAATTCTTGGATGCATCATTGACAAAGGTAGTGAAGTAATAATTGAATCTTACAGATTTTACCTGCGACTTAGTTACGTTTTTAAGGAAGGCACTCACCCAGAGATGCCCCTTTCCTTCTAGAAAGGAGAATCTCTTTCTGACGACATGTCTTACCCCAGTCACTGCCATCCCTCCTCTGTGTCCTCTCTCTGCCAATGCTGGACTCCTGACATCCAAGTGAATCCAGAGGCCTCACTGGAATCCCTAAAAGAGTTATTGTCTGACTTGACAGTCTCACTATTGTCCGATGAAATTTTACCAGTGAGTTCGAGTGACGGCTGGGGAGCATGGCAGGGAAAAGGTTTCTATTATCAGAGGCCTTAGTGAGATGTGCTTATTATCAAGGCTTAGAAGGGCTAGAAATCCAAACAGGCTGAGTCTTGGTGAGGTCAAATCTCAACTGACTTTCAGTGCATTGTCAACCCCGTGGCCTTGCCAAGTTTCTTGTACAAAACGCTGCTGTTTTTCTCTAAAGCAGCTTGTGTGCTCAGTGGTAAAGCCAAGGCATGTTCACAGATTGCTTTTGTGCCTTATTTTGGGACAGGGGCTTAACCTGTGTGGTCCACAGGGGCCTGAATTAAAAGCCTTTTCGCTGGTTAAAGCTCTAGGTGTCTTACAGGTTGAACCAGTTCCCATGGCCCCTCGGCTGACTTGCAGGCTATAGTAATTAGCTATGCTGGTCATTATTTCCCACTGGCTTGTTCCCCACCCCTGCCCCATTCTGGAATTAGAATGCAGGGCTGGTACTGCTGTCCTCTAGCCCATTGGTACCTTATCTTTTTCTGCTAGGTAACAACAAACACAATACAACAAAACAGTTACAATGTCAAAGCTCAAGGAAGCACAGAATAAAATGATGTACCTGGGTAATCAGTCTCTAGTTCTTTAAGGGTGTTGCAAAGTGAGCTCCTATGTTATTTTCATCCTATTTGTGAAGTTCTTGTGCTCCAATCTGTATTCATCTTGTTCTGTTCCCTCCATGAAGTTAGAGCTTAAGCTCCCAGCTCTGACTGGTGGCTTTCAAGAGATGTTTCTCCTACATAATCAACATGCCTATCTACCTATCTATCATCTACCTATGTTTACACATCAGCTATCTATATCTACCTATCTTCCATCTCTCTATATCTATCATTGGAGTTCCTGTCATGGCGCAGTGGTTAACAAATCCGACTAGGAACCATGAAGTTGTGGGTTCGATCCCTGGCCTTGCTCAGTGGGTTGAGGATCTGGCGTTGCCGTGAGCTGTGGTGTGGGTCGCAGACACGGCTCGGATCCCGTGTTGTTGTGGCTCTGGCGTAGGCTGGCAGCTACAGCTCCGATTAGACCCCTAGCCTGGGAACCTCCATACGCCGTGGGTGCAGCCCTAGAAAAGACAAAGAGACAAAAAAAAAAAAAAATCCATCTATCATTGATCTTCTCTATGTTCATCCTTCATTTACCTCCAGAATACTCTTGTAGTTCTCTTGGTCAGCATTATGCCTTAAAACATTTTTTTCCCCCAGAATTTCCCCCCGAATTAAATATTTTTATTGAATACAACTGACATAAAACTTTATATTAGTTTCAGGTGTAAAACAGAATAATTCAATATTTGTATACATTGCAGAGTGATCACCACAGTAAGTATAGTTTATATCCATCACCACACATCTCCTTAATTTTTTCTTCTTGTGATGAGAACTTTTTTTTTTTTTTGCTTTTTTTCTAGGGCCACTCTCACATCATATGGAAGTTCCCAGGCTAGGGGTCAAATCAGAGCCACAGCTGCTGGCTTAGACCACAGCAATAGCAACGCAGGATCTGAGCTGAGTCTGTGACCTACAATACAGCTCACAGCAATGCCGGGTCCCAGACCCACTGAGTGAGGACAGGGATCAAACACGCGTCGTCATGGATTCTAGTTGGATTCATTTCCACTGTGCCACGAAGGGAGCTCTCATGATGAGAACTTTTAAGACCTACTCTCTCTGTAACTTTCAAATATGCAATGTGGTATTATTAATTACAGTCACCATGCTATATATTCTATCCCCATGACTTATTCATTTTGTAATGGAAATTTGTACATTTGATCTCTTTCACCTATGTTGCCATAATCTATATTTAAAAATTCCAAACAGACTGAGCCTGAGCTGACTGCTTCATCCCTGCACAGGGGTCTCTCTGCCTGACACTTATCCAGTGTGTCCCAGCTTGTCTAATAATGTTTACATCTGGTCTGTGCCACACTAGAAACTTCAGCATTATTCTAAACTATTCTCTTTTTCTTTAACCCACCACATTCCATTCTTGGTCAGTGTTGCAGATTTTGCTTTTGAAAATGTCTGCGTGTGGGGCCCCTTTCTCCACATGCACTGACTGTCCTTGGTCCAGGTCCTCGTCACTGTTCCCTTGGACGTGTGAAATCACCTCTTAAGGGCACCATTGCCACTGGGCCGTCTGTTCCCCTCCCTGCTCTGATTGTGTTGGTTTGTCATCATTTCTTGCTTTGCTTTGCTTTCTCTGTCTTCAAAGCATGTCTCAGCTGGGAACATCTTAATTCGAATTCTATTGCTTTCAATTCTTCTTGAAATGTGGTAAAACATGAAAACAAATAAAACAAACAGCACAAACAACCCAAGAACAAACATCTGCTGGTTCTTCAGAGTCAGGTTCCAAGGCTGCATTCTCAGAGCCTTTCCTGATCCCTTGCGGGAGGGCAGGCAGTGCCTTCCTGGTGCCCCCAAGGGACTGAGGTCAGACATTGGCTTCCTCTCTCAAGGGATGGGTCGACTATGGGAGGACAGGGACCGTGTCTTACCCAACTAGTGAACATATCACCTAACCAGTAACAATTGTATTGTAAGTACTTGAGATCTGTTATAGCAAATTCATCCCGTCCTCCAGCGTTTCTTTTACTTTTTCCAATTGGTGTTTAACAAGTCCACGTGGGGCAAGTTGTGCTGTGCCCAGGGTGGTCTCCATTTGACTCTGCAGCCCCTCTCTGCCCTCCTGAAGCTCCTTCTAAAACGCAGTGCCTGGAAGAGAGAAGTATTTTTCCAGTGGGAGCTACAGGTTCTAGCTCACTGGCTTTATTTAAGCCATGCACTTCCTGTTGCCATCTTCTCTCTTTCTTAGTTTTTTTTTTTTTTTTTTTTTTTTGCTTTTCAGGGCCACGCTTGTGGCATATGGAGGTTCCCAAGCTAGGGGTCCAATCGGAGCTACAGCTGCCAGCATACACCACAGCCATAGCAATGTGGGATGCAAGCCATGTCTGCAACTTACACCACAGCTCAGGGCAACGCAGGATCCTTAACCTACTGAGCAAGGCCAGGAATCGAACCAGCAACCTCATGGTTCCTAGTCAGATACGTTTCCACTGTACCACGACGGGAACTTCATCTTTCTTTCTTATCACAATTCCTGTCTAAGGCAACTGTATTTTCTCCAGAATCTGGACTGTGTCTAGTATGAGTATAGGTTCTTGCTCTCTGCCTGTCATTGTGATATGTAAATTTTCTGGGCAAGCTTGTTGACAAAAATGCAGAATTCTGTAGCTTGCCCCCAAATACTGTGATTAATATCCCAGCAAATTGTAATATATGCTTTCCCATTCACATGTGGGGTCAAGAAAGAAAGTTCTTTGCTTTACCAGATAACCCACATTATTAGCTTTGCTTTGATTGACACTGTTCACCCCCAAACCAATCTGGTGGCCAGAGTGATGTCTGGAATACAGACACCCACGCTGCTGTTTTGTCTGCATGATTTAAAGCCAAGGGCTTAACATCTTTAACAAAATGGATGGAATTTAATTTAGCTTTGTGATCCACAAGGCCCAGCTTCCCCAGTGTACAGGAAGAAATGCTTTGTAGACAAGAGTGGGAGGTCTTTGAACCCAAATGAGTTGAAAAAGGAACAAGATTTTCAGAAGAGAATCACTGTTGTCCATTGTTATTCACTACGCCTTCTTGTTCATCTTTATGTCTAGTGACTAGCAGATGCTTGGTTCACGGTTAAAGCTCATCGTGTGTTTGTTGAGTGAATGGATAAATAAGTGAATATATCTTTATTGTAAGTACTTGAGATGTGCTGTCACAAATTCATCCCATCCGCTGCTGTTTCATCTACTTTAAATTTCATAAGGTTTTATGTTGATGTGTTCTGTCCCAGGCCAAACATCTTTATGGTGATATAATCACAATTCTCTCCATGGAATCTAATGTTCTAGAAAAATCAAAGCAATAAAATAGGCCATCCCAGAGCGACATAAAATTGAAGGCAAAAAATGTCAAAGGTAACGATAAGATTCCCATGTTAGAAATAATATTATCATTTCAATTAGCCAGTAGTGCTGTTTTTGTTATTAATGTTACTGTTTTCAATTTAAACAAGCGGAATATTGATTTAACACAGCTGGTTGCAAAACACCACATCAAATTTACATTTGCTGCAAAGGCCAAAGCCATGATAATGCTGGATCCTTAACCTGCTGAGCCATCAGGGAACTCCTAAATCCACTTTCTTAGATTTCAAAATTGACACTGAATTAGAGAAAAACTACTTTTAATCCTTGAATCACCTAACAATAGCCTGTGGCAAGTTGATGGTATGTGTTGTATATTGCTGCTTAATAATCCACTCTAAAATTCAGTTTTTTAAAACAACAATAATTTATTTTGATCATGAATCTTCAGTTTGTCAAGGGTTAGCAGGGACAACTGTTTTGCTCAACTGAGGGTCAGTTGAGGCAGCTTCTCAGGGTTCGTGTGCTGCCTGGGCTTCCTGAGAGCAGGGTGGTTGGGTCTCGAATGTGACCAGCCCAAGAGAGAGAAAATGAAAGTCTACTGTTTTTGAGGCCTGGGTCTGAAAACTAGCATAATGTCTTTTCCTCTGAATTCTATTAATCAAGCCTAAATTTCTGGATAGGACATATTTATGGCAGTGTTTATGAATGCCACAGGCATCTCGGTCTCAGTTCTTGCCCATATTAATGAAGCTTCAGTGATACATTTAATTGTAATAATATCAGTTTTGTAAAACTATCAGAACTAATTCAACTTCTTACAATATTAGACATCTCCTTTTTAAAAATGTATTTTATAGAAGCATAATTGATTTACAATGCTGTGTTAATTTCTGCTGACAGCCAAGTGATTCAGTTATACATATACACATTATTTTTCATATTCTTTTTCATTATTATTTTCCATAGAACATGAGTATTGTTCGTTGTGCTACAAGGTAGGACCTTGTTGTTTATTCATTCGATATCTAATAGTTTGCATCTGCTAGTCCCAGCCTCTCACTCCATTTCTCCCCCACTCCTTTTCTCTTTAGCAGCCACAATCTATTCTCTATGTCTGAGAGAGTGTTTCTGTTTCTTAGATAAGTTCATTTGTTAGACATCTCTTTTTGATTCAAGAAATATGGCTCCAATTTTTTAGTGAGACCATCCCCAAGATGCATGAATTCCCCTTGGAACCTGTGATGACTAACCCTCGTAGGTCAAGGCAGCCCTGGTCACTGTAGTCAGCTGGAATTTGGCTCTTGCATCTAGAAAAGTGAGAGGTGATCTCTCTGGAAGAGTTGCCAGGCAAGTGATGCCTACTCTTTTTTGTGTGAGAAATAGCCCCTAACTTGGTATACTTCAATTCTTGCCAGAAAATTGTCCAAAACAATTCAAATGTGAAGTCTTTATGGTATCTCTTTGCTTGAGTTATTTGGGGGTGTGGTTGGTGAAACACAAAGTGAACACATGAACAGCTTCCTGAGAAAACAGTGATGCTATTCAGTGTAGCCCCAGGAAATACAACTCTTTTTGAAAGGTTGGATCTGTTCCTGAGACAAGATTTCCGAGATCAAAGAATCGATGTTTCCCCTGCCAGGGAATGATGCCAAGTCAGGAGAATGGGGGGTGGGCTGGGGTGGGCATGGGGGTGGGGGAGGACGAGGGTGGATTTCTTTGTAACGACCAGAAAAGCTGAACCTGTCTCCCTGGGATGTGTCTGTTCACCTACCACGCAAGGCTCTACAAAGGGCTTGGGAAATCCTCTTTGGGGACCCAGCATGATCTAGGATATAACAGGAAGAGATGTACCTTTTAATTTCATTCTTCTTGCTGTTTCTCTACTGCTAAGATGACTTCTGGGGGCTTCCATGAAACGATAGGAAGCAGCACTGTTTGCTGTGTTTGGTCTGTACATGATCTCCGGTCCCTGGAAGTACTGTGGTCCTAGTGGGAAGCAGGAAGGAGAACAAAGGACAATGTGGATATTGTCACTGGCCTTTGTCTAAGTTAAGATGTACATGACCTGGGAGGAGTGAAATAATCCCGGAAACTCTCCTTTTCCCAAAAGCAACCTTTCGTTTGTCAAGATGTACATATTATTCTGGACTCTTAGTAGGAAAATTTTTCTACTGTGTAAGCACAGGAAAACACACTCAGAACATACAAAATGCCATTCCCCTCAATTTGGCCAAGATCAGATAATACAGATTTTTATGTCCTACCTACCCTTTTCTCATGGTCTGACACTTCCCTGGGATGTTCTATTCTTTGAGCACAAATTCATACCAACATTAGTAGAAAAAAACCTATTTGCTTCCTTGTGTGGTGGTGGAAGAATGTCAGGCAGAGCATAACTTTGTTAGTTACGTTTCCCTTTTCATGAAACACCCACAGCCAATTTGTCAAGGGAACTGGAAGGAAATCCAGGTTGAGACAATCATTAATTGGCTTTTAATTAATAATTCTGGAAAACCTATAATTACGAGCAACTGGTTCTTGGAGTCATACCAAGTTTATTCAAAAACAAGAAGCAAATATTCTTACTACCTTTGAAATATATTGTCCCTGTATCTTCAAACTTGAATATAATTGAAATCCACCTCCAAAGAATTCTCATAGAAATGAATGTATTGCATCCCTTTTTAACCTTATACATTTCTTGTGCTAATGCAGTTCTATTTTCATCTGCTGTTATTCTTTTAAATATCAGATTTCAAAATGCAGCACTTAAAGCTATGCAATTCATTCTTTTCTTACAAGCTAAGAATGTAATCTGCCTACAGCATCTGTTGTCTTGGTGATGGGTTTTCTTCTTCTCTGGTTCAGTGGGGACCTGTAGGGCCAGAGTCATATTTTCAGTTTAGCTGGTCATTCTTCTTAGGCAGAGAGGGATGTTTCTCTGCCACTGGAACATAAAATTCCATACTTTATTTATTTTGTCTCTTGTTTCAAATATCTGCCTGGTTTGTTTGTTTGTTTGTTCTTGGCTGCACCTGGAGCATGCAGAAGTTCCTGGGCCTAGGATTGAACCCATGCCACAGCAGTGACAACACCAAATCCTTAACTACTAGGCCACCAGGGAGCTCCATCAATTAACTGTCTTATGTTTCAAGGTTTTAGACTTATTTTTCAATTTTCCCTAGAAGACACTCCCAACTTTGTTTTCCGAATCTTCTTTTATATTGTGTCTAGAACATGGAATGAGAGTTCCACCTTCTTCAGAGCTAGTCTCCCCATGTCCTTCTCTTTCTTTTGTTTCTCCTGGTTGTCTTACATTTACTTTTATTGACTTTCTAAATTGGATTATCCAGTCCATCCCTTTTATCTATGAATCCTGAGTAGTCTCTCTCCCTCCCTCTCTCTCTCTCTGTCAGTAAAGAGGTGTAGAGTGGATGGATGGTCTGTACACATGGGATTGGAGGTTCAGTTCTATATCTATTAAAAAGTTGACTGACAGATTACAGAACTGAGTTAAACTGAATTAAACCACAGGAGCTATGCAGCAGACAAATGTGAATTACTTCTGGGAAATCTGTAATGTCTGTAGATAGAGGGGATACTTCATCATCAAGGGCCCAATGATAAAACGGCAGATGAACACCTACAAAAGATAAAAGAAAAGTATCTCTAAAATCTAAAGAGGAAAATACTAGTCATCAAAGAAAAAAGAACTTGAACCGGGGTAGAGGGCAGGGGTGAGGTGAGATCATGGGCTTGTATAAAACCCAGAGGGACCAAATTGGTACCAACGCACAGAAAGGGATTAACATTAGGCTCAAACTAAGGAGGGTATATCTGATGTCCTAGGCAGATACTTTTCATTATTCTTCTTTAACCTCTTCATTTTTCTGTATCCATACTCTGAATCACCTAGAGCAATTACAGAAATTCTTACATCTTTCTCTTTTATTCTGAGACTCTGTATTTAGAAGCAAGGCATGAGCAAGAGGAGCATAAGAGCTGAAAGTGACCCATCTGAATTGGGGTTGGTTTTCTAGGATGCTCTGATTCCTTTAACTCTCACTCTCAGATTGTGCTGAGATACAGTAAACCCTGAGTGTAGCATCCTAAGATTTTTGGATGATATATTTTTCAACAAATATTTATGGAGGCTGTGCTAGTATTTGGACCTGGTACGAGCAATGGAGTTACCAAGACCTGGCACTGCTATCTAGGTCTGCAGCGGGGACCAAGGGAAGCCAGACTCTGGAGCCTGACGTTTATGTGATTTGCAGGCTCCCTTTAAGGGAAAAATATTAACTTACAAGTATAAATTTAAGAATAAAAGAGAGGTTTTACTTAGAGTGAGAAAAAAAAATGCCAACAAATTCCAAATTTTAAAAATCAGACAAATAGCAGAAATATAAAATCCAGGTAGGAAAAAAAGGCAAAGTATTTTTATTAACTAGCTGCATAATGTACGTCTATTACTTTTCCCCCTGTATTTCTGTACCATCTACTCTTTGATCTCCTCTTCATATGACAGTGATTTTTATGATTGTTTTCCACAGAGAGACAGAAATGTAATTCAGTCTTTCCTCTAACGTAGTTCAATGAAATCTGTTTTTTATTACTGATTATTTTGGCTAGGTGTGACTAAAGGCTAAATCATTCACTGACACGTTTATATACTTAAAGACTGGAAAACTGTTCAGTGCATCTCAAGTCTTGTTCTACCTAACTGTCCTCATGGTCCCAGTGCCCAGCAGGGCACCCTATGCTTATTATGTTACAGCCTCCGGCCTCCTAGTTCTGAGTGTCATGGTACAGGGTGAGTCAGCCCTGTAGTCAGGAGGGTATTCTTGCAAGCCAGGACAGCTAGTATCACTGAACTATCCATAGCTACATTTATGAGCCACATAAATAAACCTGGTCAAATCTAAATAAATGTCTCTCTAACTCAACTGTCTCCAGACTGGGTCCCCAAAATGCCCCCAGCATTTCCAAGCTACCTGACGTAAGGAGACATGTGCAAAGCGGGGTGGGGGCAGTCAGACTGGGGAAGAGACAGTGGACTTAACTCATAACAGTTAAAATAGATTGCATGTGCAAATTTTAGAAAGATCTATGACTCCATGAACACACGGGGCTCAGGTTCTTTGCAAATGAAGTGCACCAATGCTTGAGTTTTATTAACCTCTATGTAAGTCCACCTGCGGGGAGGCAGGTAAGTAGCCTGAGTGGGTGAACAAAGACATCACAGTGGAATCCAACATGGAACCAAGTCTTGAAAGATAAGGAGACATTTTTCATCAGGTCAGTGGGAATGGGCAGGTCTTATAGAAGGTGCCAATAAAAGACACAAAGAAGAAATCTGAAGAGTGAAAGAAGGAGCATCAGGTGAAAATGGGGCCTTTGGAGAGTTTTAGAGCAAATTTCAGCAAGGGATAGTTAAGTGCTGTGCCAAGTCCAAGTAGATGAGAACACAAAGGGGGCTGTTGGATTTGGCAATTGGGAAGACACCATGGTCTCAATGGTGTGGTGGGTGCCAAGGCCTGACCTCAATGGGCTGAGGATGGATTACAAGGGGGCTGGTATTTTGATTCTCTTCCTTTAAGAAGAGTGCCTGGGAGTTCCTGCTGCGGCTCAGTGGTTAACAAATCCGACTAGGTACCATGAGGCGGGTTCGATCCCTGGCCTTGCTCAGTGGGTTAAGGATCTGGCATTGCCGTGAGCTGTGGTATAGATGCGGCTCAGATCTGGCATTGCTGTGGCTCTGGCGTAGGCCAATGGCTACAGCTCCGATTAGACCCCTAGCCTGGGAACCTCCATATGCCACAGGAGCAGCCCTAGAAAAGGCAAAAAGACAAAAAAAAAAAAAAAAGAGAGAGAGAGAGAGAAATGCCTGGGAAGGGAAGAAGAGGCAGAAGTCTGTAGTTATAAGAAAGCATCAGCATGAGGGAATCCTCATTAGTGCTGTTTTGTTGTTGTTGTTTCTTTTTGGCCTGGCCTACAGCACAAAGATGTTCTTAGGCCAGGGATCAAACCTGTGCCACGGCAGTACCCCGAGCCACAGCAGTGACAACACTGGATCCTTAACCCGTTAAGCCATCAGGAAACCCCAGTACTGTTATTTTTGTTTGTTTGTTTTTTGAATTAAAAGAAGACTATAGCCAAGCACATGAAGAGTGCCCTATAAGCAGTTGGTAAAGATTTCCCTGTTCTGAGCAGAGGGCATGTGGTCTCCATCTGCTTGTAATGTCTCCCATCTGTTTCTCACGACTTGAATATTCTTTATTCTCACCAATATCAACCAACTAAGCGAGTGCTTAGGTCCTCAGAAGAGTCTGTACTCGCTCATCCCAACTTCCTGGGTGGTTGCCCAGAGCTCAGCCTGGCCCTCCCATCCCATATATTGAAAGTACTGAGTTCACATTCTGTTCTCAAGTTTCTCATCTTCTTTTTCTTTCCTTTTTTTGTTGTTGTTGGGTTTTTTTTTTTTCTTTTTTTTCTTTTTTGTATTTTTTAGGGCCGCACCTGTGGCATACGGAGGTTCCCAGACTTGTGGTTGAATCGAGCTGTAGCTGATGGCCTAAGCCACAGCCACGGCAATGTGGGATCTGAGCCACATCTGCAACCTATGCCACAATTCATGGCAATGCCGGATCCTTAATCCACTGAGCAAGGCCAGGGATGGAACCTGCATCCTCATGGATGCTAGTCAGATTAGTTTCTGCTGAGCCATGATGAAAACTCCAAGTTTCTTATCTTCTAATTTCATCCCTTCTTCCAACCCTCTGCCTCTGTCTCTGAATCTCTCTCCATACCTTTCTTTTCCTTTTCTGATACGAAATATTTCCCTTGCCATTACCATTCTGCAAAGACATAGCTTTTAAATGGTTGCATAATATTCCCTATCATGGATTAACTATTATTTATCCTAAATATCTTACTGGACATTTGGTTTGTTTCCAAATGATTGTTCAGTTATCTAAACTTTTATGTATAGTAGCTGTTTATTTCCTGATGATCAATTTCAAAAAAAAAAAGTTTTTTTTTTTCAAGAAATAGAATCTTCACAAAGACATGTCTGTTTTTATGGCTTTTGACACGCACATCACCAAATTGCTTTCCTAGTCTCTCAAATGTTTAATAGTAATGAAGCACTGAGAGATCACAGACATTTGCATATGATGGAACACATTTGAATAATGCAATAAAATGGAAAATCTGATGCAATCATCTGACACATTTGGGAAAAGGCTGGATTTGATTGTTCTGGCCCCTATTTTGAATTGACTAAGTAATGGATAACTGGTCTCCATATTTTCCACTTACTGTGAAAATTTATTAAGATAAATTAAATTGCTTCAGACTTGCAATTGGGTCTTTCTGGTTCCTAGACTGTGGTTACTGCCCTGACTGGTCAGCCTGGGGTGAAGAACACTTCCTGGCAGTCAGCAGGCTCATTATGCTGGGATCTAGAAACATGAGAACCAAAGAGAGGAAAGCTAATCCACCAAATAAACAGAGAGGTGTGGTGGACCCATAAGGGGCAGTTAGCCCAAGACAGTATATTCACCCTAGGCTGAAAAGACCCACCTCGTGCCTTGAACCCCAGTGGGTCCTGAATCCTGACCCCACCTATCCACCTCTGTGAGAATGTAGGATGCTTGCCCCCTTTCTGGTCCCTTCTTGGTCCCCAGGTTCGAGGTTCTTACTGAATAGCCTGAGGACAACTGAGATGTTAAAAATAGAAGGAGACCTTTCCAGAGGCTTCTCAGGATATGTTGCCAAATTTCTGGGAATACGTAAGAAGTTTGGGCTGCAGAAACTTGGGTGATCCATGAATATAAACACTTCACTAGGGGAAATCCAGCTACATTTTTTAACAAAGCCTCTTTTTAAAATGTCGGTTTTCAAAATGCTATCTTTTCCAAATTATACTTACACAGTGGCACCAAACAAGAAAACTCTTTGATAAAACCCTGGGAAGGGTGGAAACGAGAAAGATGTGGGTGGGAGCTGTGCTCGATCACAGCTTAAGAAGCTCAGCTTTGATCATTCAGCGGTGAAGGGACAAGACCATTATGCTTCCAATTCACAGCCTCAAACCAAAACTTGTTAATAAGTCATGTCTCACCCACTCTATTAATGATCAGCAAATGACAGGAACTCTGGCCAAGAGGCCCAGACTTTAGGACAGAGTGTCAAATAACAGCTGACACCGGCGACTAAAAATAGTACTTAGGATTTAAATGAGTGACTCAGACTTGATTTCCTACAAGTGCCTGGGATAATACTGTACATAGGAGAGGGCTGTTTTTAAATGTTTCTCTTTTATGTGAAAGGAGGATTTTATTGCAGCCATCTGGGCAGTAAGCTCAGACTCAGCTCTGCGGGAGTTGCATGCACGCACGTCCACCTACAAGGCTGAGGGCACTTGGCACCGCTGGCCTCCTAAGCACGTGTGTGCACTTGACCTGGTCTCCAACAACAGGAGGATGGTTCAGGAAGTTACGTCCCAGTTTTACACCATTTCCAGAAACTTCTCCCTTCATACTCTTCCCGTCATTCTCTTCTTCATAAGATGAGGACAATTAAAAGGCTAACTAGTCAATGATGAATGACACAAGCTAAACAAGCCAGGATACTCTTTGTCAAAGCTGATAAACTGAAGAACCAAATGTTTCTTTCTAGAATATACACATAACGACTTTCAAAATGTTGGCTAAATGGACCAGATATTTTTAAAATAAAGTTTACAATAAAACATACATTTGTTGTTCATTGGATATTAATTTTTTTTCTTCAAATTTGTTAGTATTGGCTAATTAGATGGGTCAATGTGCCCTTCTGAATTTCAATCAGTATCACTATATGTCAGGGCAGTGAAGGATATTTAAGCTATCCATTCTCAAGGTTCTAGCTGCTGTGAAATGCATATCCCTTGAAAGGAGATGAGCTTCTTCTCCCCTTGGACATTTTCCCACTACACAGCCAATTACCAGATCACATTTTACTTAGGGATCACACAGTCTGTCTATACTCCCTGCCTGGTCATTGCTGTCTTGGGAACTTCCCAGTCAGGAGAACAGAGAATGGAGCCTGGAGAAAATTATGCGAGTCAGTTTTCCACAGGGATTGCAGACCAGAAGTACATGTTCAGAACCCAATTACCAGATCCAAACAGGACAGCACAGGAAGGGGCCGTCATACCTTGAAACCTGCTAGAGTAGAAGTTGAATGGAACCCATGTATGATGAGGTCTGAGTTTAGACCATGAGACCTCAAGAGATTCCCTGAGCCAGGAATTTGCAACAGCATTACTGCAGTTTCTCAGTTCTCAGACATGGGCGTGGTGGGCACTTAAAGATGGACACTCAGCAGATATAGCCAGTAGGAGGCGCTAGGATGCAGAACCAGAGCCCCTAACAAAATTTCTCCAAGAGTTTCCAGCCTATTGACTCCAGTTTAAATAGCCTGGACTTTTTACATGGGTGTGCAAAGGGTACCATGGGCCTTTTAAAAAATGCGCTAGTAATCTAAATGCCCATTGACAGGGTAATGGATAAAGAAGATGTGGTACATATATGTGATGAAATATTACTCAGCCATAGAAAAAAAATGAAATGATGCCATCTGTAGCAACATGGTTGGACCTAGAGAATGTTATACTTAGTGAAGTCAGTCAGACAAAGACAAATATCATATGATATCACTTATATGTGGACTCTAAAATATGACACAAATGAATTTGTTTACAAAACAGAAACAGACTCACAAACATAGAAAACAAACTTATGATTACCAAAGGGGGAAAGGGGTAGGGGAGGATAAATAAGGAGTTTTTGATTAGCAGATACAAACTACTATATATAAAAGATAACAACAAGGTCCTACCATATAGCATAGGGAACTATAGTCAATATCTTGTAATAAACCATAATGGAAAGGAACATATTTAAAAAAAGAATGGAATGTCAACAATGCAACTGGTTTCTGATCTCACTGCTAGACCGAGACTAAACAGGTCCATGAAGTGAAAGCCTGTGTGTGGTGGCAGGGAGCCCCACAAAGAGGAGGCAAATCCCTGTAGCCTTATTTCTGCCCAAACACTGTTCTCTTCTCTCCTCTCCCCCTCACCCTTTTCCTTTTTCCATCAGATCTCACATATGTCATCAGATTCCTAGTCCTGGATGCTAACTGTGGAAACCCCTCAGGCATGTCTGTTGAGTGGCTAGTCTCTGCAATTGAGTGCTTCAGCTAGTCTGAGAGCACAGGGGCCACTCTCCCCAGCCCACCCTCACCAGTGCCCACATGAAGACCCCATCACTGACATCATCTTGTTCCAATGATGGTTTTGGATCTTTGCCAACAGAACCAGAGCTTCTGCTGCATGCAGGCAGCACAGCCCCTCCCTGGAGATGCCCCTACCTCCCCCAAAGAAGAAGAGTGGACAGTTGTGCAAACAGGAATGGAGAATGTTATGTGCTCCAGGAAGGTCCGTATCCCTCAGAGGGAGATACTGCACTCACTTGTCAAGAGGGATTAGGCGACACCTGGGAATTGCCCTTTATTATAAACTTTTGAATGATTCTAGTGTAAAAAAATTAATTTCTGATTTATTAGACTTGTCACAAAAATACTGATGGTACTCAGAGTTCCAGTAGGCATATACAACAATATTATAAAGATCAAAACGTGACTTAGGAAACTCTAGCTAAAATTATGTTTCTCTTAAAAACAGTATGATACCCATGTGAAGTTTTCTTTCTTTGGAGATTGATTTAACAGCACTTTGACACTGATTAGATAAGGTGGATAATGGTAATGAAATTTTAAAACACAGATGACCAAGGAAATGGAATTTTCATTAACTGAAATAGGAAAGACCCCAGAAATGACTGGCTTGAGAGAAGGCTGATGTATTACAAACAGAGTGTGAGATGTGGGTAAGACACCAAGTTAGAAACAGCACCTTGGAAGTAGGTGTAAACCTGGAGAAAGTTTTGGGCATTAGCCTTCCAGTAAAAGCCAAGCAAGTAGACATGATTGAAGTGGGAGGGACGGTGAGGGGGCAGAGGAAGAATATCAAAGAGCATGTGGAGAACCAAGCCCGAGGGGATCAGCTGAGGAAGAGGCTCCTGGTGGAGGAAGCAAAGGAAGGAACTAAAGAGAGAACCAGCACAAAGCATTTATGGAGGTCAAGGGGGAATGTAATCGGCAGGGCTAACAAGACCCAGGATGGCCTGTGGTCTAGGAGCTCCCCGACTTGTCTTCTACCTCCCTCCCCTCAGCTCTTTCCTCTCCTGCGCACTGGCCTTCTTGCTATTCCTTGAACAGGCCCCACCTTAGGGTCTTAGCACTGGTCACCCTCTCTGCCTGGAGCTCCCTCCCTGGGATGTCTACACGGTGGCCTCGGCCAACTCCTTCGAGTCTGGGCTTGATTGTTACCTTTTCTCCCCTTCCTTTTTTCTCTAGGACCATTGAATATACTAGATAACTTACTGATTTGCCTACCCAATAATAATTGATAATTTATCAGAGTTCCCTTCATGGCTCATTGGTTAATGAGCCTGACTAGGATCCATGAGGATGTGGGTTTGATCCCTGGCCTTGCTCAGTGGGTTAAGGATCCGGCATTGCCCTGAGCTGTGGTGTAGGTCACAGACGCGGCTTGGATCTGGTGTTGCTGTGGCTGTGGCTGTGGCTGTGGCTGTAGCTGGCAGCTGTAGGTCCGATTTGAACCTTAGCCTGGGAACCTCCATATGCCTTGGGTGCAGCCCTAAAAAAGCAAAACAAAACAAACAAACAAACAAAAAATTGGTAATTTATGTTGTTTGATCTCTGCTCTCATAGTCTAATCAAATATAAACTTCACAAGGGCAGGAATCTTTGTTTTTTTGTTTTATTAACCTATCCTGAGTGCTTACAATAGTCCTTGGTATGGAGAAATGCCAAATGACTCTTTGTTAAAGGAAAGAATGAACAGCACTGAACAGAGGTGAGTAGACGAGGAGGCTGGCACAGGAGGGTGGGCAAGGTCATTGGACTGATATTTTGGGAAGTCCTTGGCAGCCCTAGTGAGGGTAGTTGGGGGCTGGGTGAGTGAGGCAGGGTAAAGGAAGTAGAAGCAGCAAGGTCATAGTACTAATTTATAGAGCAAATCAATGTTTGGGCATAATATTCAAAACTCCAGAACTGTAACTAGATCAGCTCTTCATGATGCCAGTTTGGGAAGACAGATGAAAGGCAATCACAGTGGGCTGGCCTGTGGAGAGTTGCAACTCAGAGGGCGGGATGTGACCTGCAGTGTCCCTGAATCTGTGTGACATTGAGCTGTTCTATAAAGGACCATACGGCATAATCAAGGCCTGCTTATTTTAAGACAATCCTATTTTCTGCAAAACCCAAACCTACATGTCGCATGCATCAAGGGTGGTGGATTTCAGAAGGAGATAAGAGAGGAAGGGGAAGTGGGAAACTGAGAATGTGGGGAGGGCTCCACAAAGAGCACAGGAAGAGATGGGAGAAGACACCCCCTGCGGAGGAAAGGCGACAGTCTGGGCCTGCCCCAGAGAAAACAACCCATCCAAGGGCCGCAGGGGAGGAAAGGGCGCAGGGAGGAGGCTGTTCTCGGAAGTGAGGACAGCCAGAGCAGGACAACAAGCTCAATTATAGAAAGATCCGCAGGAAGAGGATCTGCTGGAGGAGGGAGTGATTGGAAGCGGAGACAGTGAATAAGCCAGAAATCAAGGAGTCAAGGAGAAGAGGAAAAGAGAAAACCCTGAGGGCAGTCGAAGGAGGAGTTAAATCCATTTCAAGAACAGGCTCCAAGAATAGGAGAATGGGCAAAGCCAGAGAGAGCTGAAAGAGGAACTTGAGAAGCAAAACGAAACAAGACAAAAAAATAAATAAAAGGAAGGGAGTGGAAAATCTGAGTGTACTTTTTGTACGAGAAACTGGGAAGCGTTCAAGTGTGTGTGGAATTTGTTTGATGTTGGGTCATTAATTCATTCTACTGTGCCATGCCTTTGCATATGGAACACATCATCACCTTGTGAGGGTCAAATGCTTTGCAGAGAAGGGGGGCCCAGGAAGGGGAAAGGAGCGGGGAGCCAGAGCCATACCATGTTCACCTAAAGAATCCTTAGTGTTTGACCCTAGAGAACCTGGGAGGTGGGCTTACTAGGAACCCACTACCTGGTGGATGTTGGAGCCACTTGGGAAAAATCCACAACACTTCCTCTCTGGGTTTTAAGGCTCGATCATTGGACTAGAAAATCTCTCCTTTGTTGACATCAGCAGTAGGTAGCACTAGGGTCTCCAGCAGTTGTTGAGGGGGGTGATTGGGAGCTTATCTTAACCACAATCACACCAGAACAACAATGGTTAACATTTATAGGAGCTTCCATGTCATGTGCTGGCTAATCTCTTTATAGACAGTTCAGCCTCATGATTTGTGCATTCCACACTTGCCTACTTGCTAGAATGTATTTGTGTCTCCAAACTCTACTCACAGAGCTTTTGTGGTCATTCAGGGACAAGGGCAGAACAGAGAAAAATTTGAGTCCCCTGATGTGCATGTGTGTTCCCAGCTGAGGTCAAGCAGGGTGACACTCTCTTTTTGTTTCAACTTTCGTACTGTAAACAAGTGTCCTTTTTGTAGTCTGTATAGTGCCATGTTTTTTGCATTTTTGTGCTTTTTGCTGGTGATTTCACTGTTTCAAATGTAATGCTGAAGTATCGCCTACTATTCCTAAGCACGAGAAGGCTGTGATCTGTTTTAGAGAAAAATGTATAAGCTTTGTTTCAACATGAATTATAATGCTATTGGCCATGAGTTTAACATTAATGAGTCAACACTATATTTTAAATAAGGTGTCTTTAAAGAGAAACACACTGAAAACAAGACTATGTGTTAATCAGTTGACTAAAATGTGACCAGAAGAAACTCTTTATTTCCCCTAGTAGCAGTGGTCCAGTATTTGCTAATTCAGTGTTGGTGGTGACGCTATAGACCATAACTACCATGGATAATGAAAGCTAACTGTACGTTATTTCACGTAATAGTCAAAGTTCTAGAAAGTAATTCTACAACCATATTTTACAAAAATTTAAGCCTTGATGAATTTTAGAGAGGTTAAATACTATATTTGAAGCTGTAATACTGGCTAGGAAGTGGAACCCCATTTTGACTCTGGATCTCCAGCTCGTGATGCTTGCGCTACCTTAATCTGAAGGCACAGGCTTCATTTCCAGAGAAATGGGTGGATTTCCCGCATAAAGAGAGGATTTTTTTTGTTGTTGTTGTCTTTTTTTTTTTCCCAGGGCCGTACCTGTGGCATATGGAAGTTCCCAGGCTAGGGGTTGAATTGGAGCTGCAGCTATTGGCCTATGCCACAGCCACAGCAATGCCAGATCCGAGCTGTTTCTGAGACCTACACCACAGCTCATGGCAATGCTGGATCCTTAACCCACTGATCCAGGACAGGGATCCAACCTGTGTCCTCATGGATACTAGTCGGGTTTGTTATTGCTGAGCCACAGTGGGAATTCCAAAGAGAGGATTTTATCTGTGAACAAACATGAGCTAGCCGGAGGAAATGCCTAGAAGTCCTTTAATTGGAATTTATTTATTTGTTTGTTTATTTTCTTTTAATGGCCGAACTTTGCTTGCGGCATATGGAAGTTCTTGGGCCAAAGGTCATATCAGAGCTGCAGCTGAGGCCTATGCCCCAGCCATGACAACATCGGATCTGAGCCACATCTATGACCTACACTGCAGCTTGTGGCAATGCTGGATCCAACCCACTGAGTGAGGCCAGGGATAGTACCCCCATCCTCACAGAGACAATGTTGGGTCCTTTACCTGCTGAGCCACGACGGGAACTCTTGTTTAATGGAATTTAACATAGAAGAGGAATTTCTGAAACCACAGGTAGAGAAAGAACTAGAAAAATGCTGTTTGCTGTTTGTTGCTATGACCTTAGTTTATATTCCTGAATGGTGACGACTTGGGGCTATAGCTACATGAGGTTATGACCATGCTTCAAAGAGAATAAAACACTACAAACATATGTGGTTCGCTAGGAAAACACTGGGCTGGGAGCAGAAGTTCTCTTCTAGTCCTGATTCTGCCAGTAACTTGCTGTCAGGCTTTGATGAAGTCTTCACCACAGCCCTACACCTTTGCAACTCCACCTATAAAATGAATGTATTGGTGGATGATTCCTCTGCTCCAAGTTTTTAGGATCTGAAAACTGTATAGCTCTACATGGCTTCTAACTGGGGGACTGTAAGTCCTATTTTGTCTGGATTAGGATTAGTTACATCTTTTGTCTTGGCATAATTGTTAATAGCGGCTTTCACTCTCAAAAGTGTACCAACTTGGACAATAAATTATATAATTATCCTGTGCTTAACCAATATCTGTTCCTTATATTTTCCTGGCTGGGTCTGATACAAGAAAGGCCTTACCCTTGTCTTAGGAAAGGCAACCAGCTGGGTTACTTCTTCAGACACAGTGGGTCCCTGGCATTGGGTCCTTAGCTACTTGGCTCCTACCTGTGGCCAGATTCCTGGTCTACCCGACCTGGCTCTTGCCTCACAACCTGCGTCTTTTAGTACAAAGTGTCCTGCTGTTTGGCCTGGGAAATAATTCTGTTTCCTTTTAATAAAAAGGAAATTATATCAGTTGGATAGTAAAAAGAGGAAAGACTTTAATACAGAGAAGTAGTTTGATGTAGCACTGCTGATGCAAGGACACAGTATGCCTAATAAAGTCATTCTTGGTCATATTAGATGTGATGCTCTTTTTTTTTTTTCAAATTACCTACGATCATAATATAATTCTACCAATACTGATAGAATATAACAAAGATTAATTTTCAAATATAGAAATAAAAAAGCTAGACTGAGAAGTGAAATGTTAAAACAAAAACTTCTGGCAGTCTTTTTTGAGTCTTTCTAAATATACTGTTTGTCTTTCGAAACACTGTTTCATCCTCCTGTTGTCATGTTATAAAGTTGCATGAATTGGTATGCAAAAAAAGTAAATAGGGTTGTGGCTCAGTGGAAAGGAACCCAACTAGTACCTCTGAGGACACAAGTTCAGTCCCTGGCCCTGCTCAGTGGGTTAAAGGATTTGGCATTGCAGTGAGCTGTGGTGTAGGTCACAAACGTGGCTCAGCACCTGCAGCCCTTAACAAAAGGAAAAGTAAATAATACATAAGATCCTCATTACTAAATAAAATATTGTATTCTCCTTCACACATTCAAATTTATAAAAAGAAAACACAAAAAGAAAATAGTTACACCTTATTCTTTTTAGTAGTTAAAGGATAATTTTATTACACTGTTAATTTACTTATTAGCAAAGCATTTCTTTCCCGATAGTGAAATACAAAGATTAACACAGGTCAGATTAAATAATGCTACAC
Organism: Sus scrofa; assembly: GCF_054392235.1. Classification (NCBI taxonomy): domain Eukaryota; kingdom Metazoa; phylum Chordata; class Mammalia; order Artiodactyla; family Suidae; genus Sus; species Sus scrofa. Next base: position 23,501,919 of record NC_139393.1, on the reverse strand, counting down.
TTTCTGAATGCAGTTTGGAAGAAAAAATGATAGTCTAATTCTTTGTGTTTCTTCTTCAAACTCTCCTTTCCTAACTTTCCAAGTAAATTTCAGGTGTCCAATCCAGAAAACATAATATGTTAGCGATTGAACAAACATCATGAAACTGGCATCTTAATCAAAATCCTATTTCTGCATGCTGCTCACAGGTTAGGAATGAACAATTTCTCAGTAGCAACTGCCTGCTTCCTGGAAAGATCTCTGGGTCAGAAAGGAGTGTTGGGGGAGAACCCGTACTTCGTGCGAACTTGACTGACTGACTTGAATCTATTATTACAACCCTTTGGGACAACATCAAAATAGGTTTTAAAAGATCATATTCCTTGGAACTTGCCAACAAGGAACTCAAATAGAAGACTGTTCCCTGGATGCTCTGAAACAAAGATAACACCGTAGACCCAGGTCCCTCCCTCCACGAGGCTTGCTCTGTGGTCAGGATATGTCCCAAGGAAGGTCAAGGCCTGGCAGAGGCTCTGCTGGTCTACGCCCTCAAGAGGAAGAAACCACTAGCATCTTTTATCTGCTTCAGTTCAGAGTTTAAAATATCATCCCCTGTTATTGCCAGAAAAGGGGCAATTCGATCTTATGAGCAAACAGTAAAAGGCATTTTGCATAAAAAGAAAAAAAAATTGTTGTTGGCTTCTTACAGTTTCTACAATTGTCTTCATGTGAAATGCTAGATGTTGTAAGGACATTTTTACTCGGTTCTTGACACATGTGTTAAGCAAAAATCTCTTAAATGCTGGGCATTTATGCTTAATCTGTTTTCTGTTAATAATCTTTCTCGTTTGATTATGAAAAAAATGAAACAAATGTCTCTTTGTTTGGTGTCTGGTTCAAGATATTTGACTTTTAAATGTTGGCTTGAGGAAGGAGAATGTGGTTGCTATTTGCTGAGCCTGGAACAGAGAATTTGCTATGTGATAGTGGGACTGGTTGGTACCACTGCTACCCTGCTGCCCATTCTCTTCCCCAGCCACTTTCTCATTCCTTAAATGTTCCACCAACCTCACTTTTGGGCATGTACAATTTCATCTTCCTCTTTTTCCCAACATTTGGGGTAAAATAAAAGTTAGTTATGTGGTAACTGGTTCACAGCTTGAACTATCAGCAAAGACTGACCTGGCCAAGCCCAGAGATACAGATCATATTTAAGACCAAGACAACCCAGACTCAAAGCTGAGAGGCCGTGGGCTTGAGGTAGTGACATGAGTGATCACCCACACCCCGCTGACTCTGTTCTGGGGTGGGGGCTGTTCCTCCATCCTCTTCTGGGTTTTCTACTATGAGCAGGTGTCTTTAGGGCCACCTCAGCTGAAGCCAACCTCCTGGGACTGGGGGATCGGAGGTATTCTGTGCCACTGATTGCAGAAGTGCAGGTACTAGGAGTCTTGGCCAGTTTTTGCCTTCATAACTTTTATTTTCTCATGGTTAGAAACAAAACTAAACAATGTAAGTAATTTTGTTTAATGGACCACAAGAAAGAAAGTAAAATGATGACTAAGAAGTGTTTCATACTGTGCATGGATCATAATATTCATAAACCGGATAGGATGCTAGGAAGTGAAATCGTACTGTAGGGAAATAATAGAAATATGCCCTCCAAAATATTCTGATGAACCCAAATATATTGAAAGTAACTTAAATATGAAGAGTGACCCTTCCTTCCTCCTTCCTTCCTTCCTTCTTTCTTTCCTTCTTCATCCATCCCTCCCTCCCTTTCTTTCTTTCTTTTCCTTTTAGGGCTGCACCTGCAGCATATAGAAGTTCCCAGGCTAGAGGGTGAATCAGAGCTGCAGCCATAGCGATGCCTGATCTGAGCTGCATCTGTGACGTACACTGCAGCTTGCAGCAACACTGGATCCTTAACACACTGAGTGAGGCCAGGGATCAAACCTTCATCCTCACAGAGACAATGTCAGGTCCTTAACCCGCTGAACCACAATGGGAACTGGGAAGATTGCCTTTTTTTCAGCCACAAATTTGGCAGGTTATGTAAAGAACTGGCTCTACACTTGCTGTAAGAGGAGTGGGGAGAGAGTTCACAGAATGAGTTTAGTGAGCTGACCAAGTCTTTTTCCTGATAGGAAGGAAACTATCAAGGGTGAGAAGCCCAGAAGAAAAGAGACATATTTTGACCAGATTTCTTTTTTTCTGCCACCATGGTTTGGCCTTAAAAAGACAGATCATGAATGGGAAAAAAAAAAACTAGTCTTAAGCGTCCCTAGAGATGAGTAAACAGCTCTTGGCAAAAAGAGATGTTATTTCTGCACCTGAACAAATGGAGAAATGAAACCTAAGTATGAGAGGGGGTAGGAGGGGAAACAGTGGGTAGGAGGGGAAATGGTGCCCCAGTGTCGGAGGCACCAGAGATGGGATAAGGATCTGGGACCTGACTGTGATCAGTGGGTACCTGTAATGAATCAAAAGTGCCCCAGGAGGGGAAAAGAAAGACTTGTTCTTTCTGCCATGGTTGATAATCATTGAAATGTGATTAAGAGATTGAGAAAGAGATCATATGTTTAAGTACATTTCTTCAAATTTTATTCTGTATTATTTTGTGCCATATATATATATGATAAATGAATATGAAAATGAAATTACTTTTGATAACATGATTTTTTTTTGTCTTTTTAGGGCCACACCCACAGCATATGGAGATTCCCAGCCTAGGGGTCAAATCGGAACTACAGCTGCTGGCCTACGCCTACAGCCACAGCAACCCGGGACTGAGCTGCATTTGGGACCTATAGCACAGCTCACAGCAACAGCGGATCCCTGACCCACCAAGTGAGGCCAGGGATCAAACCTGCATCCTCGTGAATACCAGTCAGATTCGTTTCCACTGCGCCACAATGGGACTCCATAACATGATTTTTTTCTTTTTTAATTTAAGAAATCCCGATTAGCTGTTTTCCTGTTTCTGCCAGCTTTTCCTAATTAAAGAAGGTTGTCTGCAGACTTTCTGTCCCTGTAGCAGACATGATGCATAATAATTTCAGAGTTAATGCACAAATAATCAGGGCCTATAAGCCTGGCCTTGAACATCCTATTAAACGAGCCTACGAACAACAAATACTCATTCAGATCATCATAATGGACAGAATACAAGCTTTGGAGCCAGAGAGAAATGGGCTCAAACCCCAGCTGCAAAGTAACCAGCTGTGTCTCCTGTAACCTCTGTGATCTTAGTTTCCCATTTGTATGAGCTATAATTTCTAATAAGCTATACTGTTGTAGGACTTAGATATGATCTATGCAAAGTGCTAACACAGTGCCCCCAGCGCTTTAGGGGCTCAGTGAGAGCTCATTACTGTTATTACTAGAGACTGTGAGATCATTCATATTTTTAGAAATATGGATACTCTATAGATGAGTAGCTTAAATGTAGTGGTGTTAAAATCCCTTTTATCTCCTAAATATAAGTCATAGTACAGCATTCTTGAAAATGGTTTTTGTAAATATTAAGAACTACAACACTTTGATTCAAACTAGAATATGTCTGGCCTCTCCTAGGGTGACCAACTGTCCTGATTTGCCCTGAACTGAAGGAGTCCCTGGAATGTGGGACTTTTAGTATAGAAACTGGGAAAGTCCCAGGCAAACCAGGAAGAATTAGTCATGCTGGCCCCACCTCAGAGATATCTGGCCCTTGAACTATAACTAGTTAGGGTTCTCAAAGTGGGGTCCTCGGACTAGCAGCTTTATCTGGAAACCTGTTAGAAATCAAATCCTTGAGGCCCAACCCAGACCTGCTAGGTCAGAAACTCCAGGGACGGCACCCAGCAGTCTCGGTTTAAGTAAGTTCCCCAGGAGTTGTTGATATGTACAGCACATCACTGTTTGCGAAATGTTGGTCTATAATATGTCTTGTGTGCCAGACAAAGATATTTTAAAGAGGAGAATAGAAAGCAGCAATGTTTTAAGCCTATTTCAAGTTCTTTAAGACCCATGAGTCAATATTTTCATAGCTAGTAGTTTCCATTATTCAAATTCACCAAGTTCTCTGTCATTTCATCACTGAGTTCTGATGGCAAGAAATGAGAAGGAAGATGAGACACTGTAACCAGTGCAATAGTTCAGCTCAGGAAATAAGCTGCATCCTGTTAAAGAATTGAGGGGAGGTTGCTAAGTTATGCAAACTAAAATACAGGTGATAGTCTAATAGCTCCTTTACCTTTGCAAAACATCACAGTCGGTACCAGGACTGGGATTAGGGCAGGAAGTGTGTGGGTTGGGCCAAATAATAGCTCTGGAGGGAAACACCCAGAAGGCTCTCAAATTAATGCCATTCTAGTGCCTTAACAACCACAGGAGTCAGTTTCTCAGAAGGCTCTGATTACTTTTGCAAAGCAAACCAGGGGAATTTTCATAATACCTGGTCCCTATGTGTGACTTCAGATATTTGAATGATTAGGACACAGGACTGGGTAGCAATTCATTTTATCCCATAATATTGAAATCTTCACAACAATCCCCTCAGTAGCTAACCGAACTTTCTCAGTAAAAGGCTACTTCTTTTGGTAGAAGGTGGGAAAGGATGAAAGAAACAGCCAGATAATATTATAATTATGAGTGTAAGAGATGAGTGGAATAGGTGAAAGTTCATTAAACTCAGTTGTTAGCACTTTTCCGGTAGGAATTCTAGGAATGTTAGCAAAAGACCATTGACTTGATTGTGTATCAATTGCTTTGATATTTGCATATGAATATGACATAAGTACATATCATTATTAGATTTGCCACAGGACCTAATTTTTCCTTCAATAAGCAGCATGGCTGTGGCTTTCTTTCCCAAGAAAGATCTTGCTTTGAGCTGAGATGAAACCAGCTGAGGCTTCCTCAACTGGCACAACTTTCCCATTTTCATTGCAAGGCCTTAAGGGTCAAGTCCTTTTCTTGTTAAACCTAAAAAATCACAAAAGCCAAAGTTGCTGCTGGAGTGTACTAACTTTTGCCTCAGTTAAAAGCATATAACTTTTCTTCTATTATGCTATTAAAATGCTGGATAAATTTAACTCAAAAAGAAATATGATGTCAATAGCTTTATACCTATTTGTGACTTGTAGATCTGTCTATCTAATTCAGGTGAGCTAACTAAGCCAAGTTCCAGGCAGGAAACCTTCAATGACATGGCTGCTCCAGTAACTCAGTTCATTAGCACTCTCAAAGCAGTCATTAAATAGTACAGTCTCACATTATTATCCTTTAATTACTAAAGAAAAATAGATGTTGAGGTTTCTTCACAATGGAATATGATAACTCACACTTCAAACCCTACATCTGAATACACCCATAGCTTATTACTCTTTTTTTAAAATTTTATTGGAGTACAGTCGACTTACAATGTTGTGTTAGTTTCAGGTGTACAGCAAAGTGATTGAGTTATACATATACTTATATCCATTCTTTTTCAGATTCTTTTCCCATATAGGTTTTTACAGAATATTAAGTACATTTCTCTGTTCTATACAGTAGGTCCTTGTTGGTTATCTATTTTAAATATAGTAGTGTGTATATGCTAATCGCAAATTCCTAATCTATCCCAAACCCCCCCTCCGTTTCCCCTTTGGTAACCATAAGTTTGATTCTAATACCTTTGTTTCTGTTTTGTAAATAAGTTCTTTTGCACATTTTCATTAGATTATACATATAGGTGATTTCATATGATATTTGTCTTTCTCTGCCTGATTTATTTCACTTAGTATGGTAAACCCTAAGTCCATCCATGTTGTTGCAAATGGCATTTTTTCTTTTTTATGGTTGATAAAACATTCCATTGTATATAATATTCCATTGTATATATGTACCACATCTTCTTTATCTTTATTACTTTTTTAAAAAAATGGAAAGAGCCTCTTTATTTAAAATCCCCAACTCTGGTGGCAATCTAAAACTGACGGCAGACATAACTCCTTGTGCCATTATAGGAAGGACCAGTAAGCACTGAGTTGGTGACCTTTAAAACCTGGAGTATGATGACAGAGGTGGAATGTGGGATTTCATGTCCTCTCCCTGTTTCTGTTCAATGCTATTTTTCCTGACCCTCTCAACCAATAGGAGAGAGGGAAGAGCCACACTTCCATGATTCTTCCTAAAGAATAAGGTTGAGTTTGGGAAACAAAGATGGACTTCTGAGAGGGTGGTGGAGGGCAGGTGGAGGGTACAGAAGAAACAAGCTAGTGTGTCCCTCTCCTAAGTAGCAGACTCTTATGCAACACGGACTAAGTGGTGCCCAATCTACCAGAATTCAAACAAACAGTTGTTTTCTGTTATTTATTTTTGCCTTGTTCTGGGGTCAATGAGGAAAGAAATCTAAAGGTGAAGGACAGACAGACTGCCAAATTGAACAAGCCCATGCAAGAGAGGGGTAGCATCACTGCAGTTATATCCCAAAGAGGGACAAAGATGCCCTGAGTGATGCTCAGCTGGGACCACCATTACTTCTGTCAGTGTCAGCATCAGTGTGCTCCAGCTTTGAGTTGGGATGAAGCAGAACCTTCCCTCGATCTGTCTTTTTGAGTCTTTGTTTCCATGGAACCTCTGTTCAACACTTTGTCACATCCTGAGGTCCAGCCTTTATAAACTCTGTTTAAGGGGCCCTGTAAAGAGTGTCTTCTGCATTGGCCCAAATAATTCCTTAAGCGTGAGCCTAAACATAGAGCTGCCAGGATCTGCTCCCTGGGCCTGACACGTATCAACTCCAATGTCACACACATGTTAGTCACTTATACATCCAAAGTGCAGGAGAGTCATGCCACACGTGGGTGAGAAATGTCCAGCTTTTACTTGTCAGCTGTTCATTCTTGCTGTCTTTCTACATGGGAAGACACTTAATCATGGGCCCTCTGGGCAAACAGCAATCTCTGAATGCTGAGGTTTTACCTCTTTACCAGAACAAATAAGAAAGAAGTGTGTAATAAAATTTGAAAGATAAGTTACTTCCAATCTAAAGATATTTTATCTTTTTCTCACCTTCTTGAAATAACATGGTATAGTGAATTGAAGCCAAAATAATAACTTTGAACTCTAAAAGGTTTAACTTATTTTACAAGTATTTTGTGGCTCCTTTGAACAGCCTAATTATTACAATCCAATTATACAATTTAAAAAATGATATGCTGCAGAAAACAATTACATCAGATGTTTCCAAAGGCATAAACACATTGAAAGACTTAAGATATGAAGATGAAATCTATAGAAGACACCAGCTCAGTGAGACTTCCTATTTACACAAGTTTAGTTTTATTGATAAAACCTATAAGATGTTATGAAAGTGAAATTAAATCTTTGCAATGAGAGATTACAAGGTGGAAGATATAGTTCTATTTCTTCAATAAAAACAATTCATAAAAGTTGAATTGTGAATCAGAGAAGGAGAAAAGGGAGAATGAAAAAAAAATGCTGATGGGGTGCAGAGAGACTTAGGTACTCTATTTAATGTAACTGTTGGAACAGTTCTGTGTAGTGGGTATTAACATTCCGACTTTGAAACTGAGGAAATTGAGAGTTGAGGAAGTTGAAAACTGAGACAAAAGGGACGGAAAGATGGAGAGCAAACCATCAGCTTTCTTACTTACAATAATGACTGCAATGGCCTAGAGATTACCATACTAAGCAAAGTCAGTCAGATAGACAAAGATAAATATCATATGACATCACTTAATGCATGGAATCTAAAAAGATGATACGAATCAGTATTTACAAAACAGAACCACAGACATAGAAAACAAATTTATGGTTACTGATAGGGAAGGGGTAGGGAGGGATAAACTGGGAGTTTGGGATTAAGAGATACACATCATTACATACGACACAGATAAACAATAAAGGATCTATTGAACAGCACAGGGAACTATATTCAGTGTCTCACAATAACCTATAATGGAAAAGAATTTGAAAAAAATATATAAATACATAAATCATTTTGCTGTGTAGCTGAAACTAACACAACACTGTAAAATTAAAAAAAAAAAAAAAAGATAAATATAGTATCTCCTTGGGGTTAGTGGCAAGGACAGCGAGGAACAGTCAGCATGTGTTTTACATGTTAGGTATTATCCTGGGCGCGATTTCTTCTAAGCAAACTCTAGCAAGCACAGGATGAACAAACAGTGGGGCCTAGTCTAAGCTCTGAAAGGTCATCAGTTCAGCAGGTAACTCTTTGGTAGAAAAGAAGAAACGAGGTAAATAGTTTAGAGTAAGGAAGGCAAAGGAAAGGCGAGCCATGTTGGCCAAACAAACCGGAAGAAATGCTCCTTCTACAGTCTCTCTAGCATTACAGTTTTTCTCTTTTCCTTCCCCTCCTCTTTTTCTCTTCCCAGACTCTCCTCTCTTCCATTCTTCCTCTCTCCTCCCCACTCCATATTTTTCTTTTCTTTTCTTTTTTTTTTTTTTTGCCTTCCTTTCATTTCCCAGGAAGCAGAACTTCAGACTTGATAACCATTCATTTCATCCAGTTCAAGAAAGCAAATGTTCTCAATTGTTCCTTTATAATTTAATTATTGTAGGATCCAAATGTAACTTTCTCTGGAAAAATAAAGCGCCAAGCAAACAAACGAAATTCAGAAACAATGTTTTAGGCTAGTTCCACTGTTTTTTTGAGAGAGGAAATGGAGGAGATTTGTGCAGGGGAGACACTGGGAGGTGCTATGTGGTTGGGCCTGGCAGACACTCAAGGCATTAAGTCTGGGTTTGAATCCAGACTAGAAAATCATTCCTTTCTAAAAGCCTTGATAATTTGGGCCCAGAAAAGTCTATGTGAAGAGATATTAGTTTGGAAGGAATTTATGATTTTGTAGAACTAGAAAAAAGTTGCAACTGTTACCTTTCCTGTCCTACTGTGGAACATCTTTGTTCCATCTCTTCTTGGACCAATCCAAGCTGTACATAAAAGCAGCTGCTTATTTCTTCCTGTCTCCCTGGTCAACACTTATGTTGTAGAAAAGGAGCACAAAGCAGCCTGAGGAATTTAGCTGCTTCCCATAGTAGGCTTTGTGGGCTGCTTCTGATTTAAACCCAGACCTTTTGGAAGGCCTCTTATAAATTCATATTAAGTATGACCATTCGAATAATTATTTGTCCTTTATTCATTTATCTAATGTAACATGTGGTGACTATAGTTGATAACCCTGTGTTATACCATTGAAATTCATTAAGAGAATAGAACTTTAATGTTCTCATCAAAAAAAAAAAAAAAAAAAAAGAGGGGGGAGTTCCCTGGTGGTGCAGTGAGTTAAGGATCTTGCACTGTCACTGCTGTGGCTTGGGTCACAGCTGTGGTGTGGGTGTGATCCCTGGCTGTGGAGTTTCCATATGCCATGAGAGCAGCCAAAAAATAAACAAATAAATAAAAGAAGGTTAAATATGTGATGTGACAGATGTGTTAATGAAATAGACGATGGGTTTAAAAAACTATGCTTGATCATCAAATAGAGAAAGAGTATGTTAATTTCACTATCATATAAATATAAATGACCAAACACGGCTTCCCCATTTATTTGGAAATCATACCCCACCTTGTTTCTTAGGGATTTAAGAGTGAGAGGGAGATAACAATGACTGTTTAATTCCCTGGATGCCAGGGGTGGAGGGGACCAAACTAACTAACTTTTTTATTTTTTATGGAGATTCCCAGGCTAGGGGTTGAATCAGAGCTGTAGCCGCTGGCCTACACCAGAGCCACAGCAACGTGGGAGCCAAGCCGCATCTGCAACCCACACCACAGCTCAAGGCAACGCCAGATCCTTAACCCACTGAGCAAGGCCAGGGATCGAACCCGCAACCTCATGGTTCCTAGTCGGATTCGTTAACCACTGCACCACGACGGGAACTTCAAAAAACTAACTAACTTTTAATGAGCACCTTCTGAATGCCAGCTGCTTCGCATATGGCATCTCAGATTATCTTTACAACAACTTTATAACGTAGGCATTTTTTCTTCCCATTTTAAATGGGAACGCCATGGCTCATTGCATTTTGTTAAAATACTACAGCCAAGCCACTAGAAGGTTAGGGGGCCAGGATGTGAACACATTTCTCTTCAATGCCCAAGCCCAGGTGATTCCCAGGGTGAAATGCTACCCCAGAGGAGAGTGGGGACAGGGCTCCAGTCCTGGGCTGGCATTTCCCAAAGCAATGAATGCCTCCATGTAATTCATAGTGACAAGCTTTTCATTTACTGTCACTGAACTATCTGCAAAGTTATCTGGCTGGGCTCAGTGGTTCTACACTCACGTGTGCTGACAGAGCTGGGAAGATGAGCAGACTCTTGAGCTTCTTCCCTCCCAGTTTTCTCCTAAAGTCTAAACATTTTTTTTTCCTTTGGCCCTGCCTGGGGCATGCAGAAGTTCCTGTGCCAGGGAATGAACTCATGCCATAGCAGTAATCCAAGCAACAGAGGTGACAATGCCAAGTCCTTAACCACTAGGCCACCAGGGAACTCCCTAGAGTAAATTTGCTGCTCTAATCCCGTATTTCAAGACTCAAAACAACCTCTTCCTCACTGCCTTAGCAGTTGCCTTTTTGCTTGGAATGAGAGGATCCCATCTCTGGTCACTGTGTACTAATTCCCCACTCATTCTTATCCAGTAGAGCTGAGCTGTTTAAAGCCCTATATCCCAGAGTCATGAGTGTTTGGACAATCGTGACTGTGATCACTCCTCTTCAGTGACACCATTCAGCAGTTCCTCAGTGCCTTCTTCCCTAGGACTGCTGTAACAAACGACCCCAACCTGGGTGGCTTAAAATAACAGAAACTTGTTCTCTCGAAGTTCTGCAGGCAAGAAGTCCAAGATCAAAGTATCGCCAGGGCCCTGCTTCCTTTGAAGGTGCTTCCTTGCCTCTCCTTTGTTCTGGTGGTTTCTGATAACCCTTGGCTTGTAGCTGCGTCCCTCCAACCACTGACTCTTCCCTGTGTCTCTGTCTTTCCTCTTATAAGGACATAGGTCACTGGATTTTATGCCCGCTCTTATTCAGTATGATCTGGTCTTATATATCTGGTCTAATTATATCTGCAAAGATCATTCTTTCTTTTTTTTTTGACTTTGCCCATGGCATGCAGAAGTTCCTGCAGCAGGGATCAAGTCACAGCAGTGAAAATGCTGAGTCCTTAACCACTGGGCCACCAGGGAATGCCACAAAGACCCTATTTCTATATAAAGTCACATTTTAAGGTTCCAGGCAGACATGAATTTTTTTGGAGGGGGAGATAATACTCAATGTAGTGCACTAAGGGACCTACTGGCCCTCATTCTCTGCCCAAATCCACCATCCAGGATGACCTACAGGTGACAGCACTGAGGGCAACAAGTTATTTGTCCTGGATTCCAAACTGCCTTAGAAAGACCCTGGAAGCCATAGGAATATAAAGTTCTATTCCTGACTGTGGAGTTTACAACAGAACATTCTCTGGGCTCCCTGCTTGTTATGAAACAGGTAATAGGCTTAACTAGCTCTGAAGAGTAGAACATATTTTACCAATCTTATATATGGTTCATTATACTTCAATGCAATAGAAGAAAATTCCTTGAAGATGTTGAAAATGAGGCATAAAGCTTGGATGGCAGTCAAAGAAAAAGGACATCAGTTTAATAAATGATAGAAATAGTGTTTTTAAAACTTCCTGGACCAACAATTTAACAAATTTTAAATTATGCTTGCCAAAACACAGCTCTCATAGATAACCATGTACCTGGTGGTTTTTGTTTTTTTTTTCCAAACTGAAAATGAATCAGGAGATTGAAGTCACTTGAAAGAATGATTTAAAAAAAAATTCAGTTACCTCTAAAGTTACACCCACCTTCTTAGACAAAGTTAACCAAAATTATGAAAAGCTGGTCACACATGCCTACATGCAGAGTCAAGATTTTGCACTATGGCCCCTAACTGAGTTACACTGGAGAGAAAACAAGGACATTTTGCTTATTGTCCTCTATTAACCAAAGTAGATTTACAGCTCACAGCAGAAGTCATAAGAACCTGGGGAACAGACCAATAACTTGGGCTGATGAAAATCACCTCAATTTTAATAAACCTTAAGAAGCTTGCTGGATAAAACTGTTATAGTAGCCTTTCAAAGATCACTTCACTGAATGTATTTATCTGAAAGGAAGTGAGACAGACTGGAAACAATCTGGAAAGCTCTACTTTTGCTCTATCTACCTTTTGCTGTGAGGGTGGAGGGCTCAGGGTAAGGATACACAGTGACCGGAGAGACGCCATCCTTCTCTGAATCTAGAGTTTTGCAAGGAGGTGGGGGAGGTAAGTATTGCTAAACAGACAGAAGTTATGAATATTTTGGAGACTGTTTTAAAAGTGTGCAGGTGCTTGGATTACGAATCTTGTCTAGCAGGCTATGTCAATACCATGAACAATATTTGTTGGGAAGCATCACAGGTGATTAGTTAGCAGTATGGACTTGAAAACCAGTCAGACTTGTGATTGAGTCCTTCCTATGTCTCTACAAGTAAAGAAATTAATTTCCCTACATTTCATCATATTGAAATGATATCAAAAGGTATTTTTAAAAATTCAGTTACATCTACAGTTGCACCCTCCCTCATATACAATGTCAACCAAAATTCTGACAAGCTGGTCACATAGGCAGAATCAAGATTTTGTACTATGATCTCTAACTGAGAAGGAGAGTGGAAAGGAAGAAGGAAGAGAGGGTTGAGTGGGCATCTCTGTTCTGCTTGGTTAGGTAAGTGACGAGCAGGAGCTGGATCCTGGAAACCTGGCTGAGAGTTCAGGGCTGTGGCTGACAGTGACTAACTCCCCAGTATAAGGAAACATTCTGAAGCCAGCCTGGCTTCTCCTTTCTGGGAATTTGATTTGGTGACATCACATTTCTCCAAGGGGTAGATGTAGGATCAGACCAAAAAAAGGAGGACCGTTTGAAACATAAGAAGACAAGGGAACGAAGGAGTTATGGCTCAGCATAAATGAATCTGACTAGTATCCATGAGGACGCAGGTTTGATCCCTGGCCTTGCTCAGTGGGTTAAGGATCTGGTGTTATTGTGAGCTGTGGTGCAAGTCACAGACATGGCTCAGATCCCACTGGAGAATCTATGAGGATGCGGGTTCGATCCCTGGCCTAGATCAGTGGGTTAAGGATCCAGCATTGCTGTGAGCTGTGGTGTAGGTTGCAGATGTGGCTCGGATCCCGAGTTGCTCTGGCTGTGGTGTAGGCTGGCAGCTACAGCTTTGATTCAACCCCTAGCCTGGGAACCACAGGTGTGGCCATAAAAAGACAAAAAAAATAATAATAATAATAATAACAGTAAAAAAAAAAGATGACAAGGAAATGGACAACAGAAGGGAGGAAATTATCACAGAAATAATGCAAGAAAATTTCCCTGAAGTGGGGGACATAAGAATTCAGACAAAAGAGCACTTCAAGTGCATAACAATACAGTAAAATGAGAGACACGATAAAGCTCATGATAATTCTGAAATTTTATGACATTCATGAACAATAGGACATATTATAAGTTTCCAAAAGGGAAAAATAGGTCACATAATATAGATTAGGAATTAGAGTGGCATCAGTCTTCTCAAGCACAACAGAAGACTTCTTGAAAACCAGAAGACAATAGAACTATGCCTTCTGTTCTCCAAGAAATTAATTTCTTACTTAGATATCAATACCCAACCAAATGCTGAATTAAGAATTTTCAGGAGTTCCCGTCGTGGCGCAGTGGTTAACGAATCCGACTAGGAACCATGAGGGTGCGGGTTCGGTCCCTGCCCTTGCTCAGTGGGTTAACGATCCGGCGTTGCCGTGAGCTGTGGTGTAGGTTGCAGACGCGGCTCGGATCCTGCGTTGCTGTGCCTCTGGCGTAGGCCAGTGGCTACAGCTCAGATTCGACCCCTAGCCTGGGAACCTCCATATGCCGCGGGAGCGGCCCAAGAAATAGCAACAACAACAACAAAAAGACAAAAAGACAAAAGACAAAAAAAAAAAAAAAGAATTTTCAGATGTAGTCAGTGTCAAAAATAGACACAATTTTTTAGGAATCAACAAAATAATGTGTTCTGTATAAATTAAGAAAGAAAGAACACAGGAAGAAAGGGAGGAAGGAAGGGAGAGAGGGAGGGAGGAAGGAAGAAAGGAAAGAAGGAAGGAGGGAGGGAGATGGATTCAGGAAACACAGGCTGTATCACTGGACAGAAGTAAAGGGAATTCATAGTCTGCTGCTCGAGGTAAATCCTTAAGAGTTCTAAAACAGTGAAGATTGCAACAGGAAGGCAAGGGACTGCAAGAAGGCTGTGGGAAGAGGAAATTGAAACTAGTTATCACCTGATGCATTTGATCATGTTGAGAGACTTTTTGTAGTTCAAGTGGAAACTTGGCAAAGGAATTAATGAAAAGCAAATAGAAAACAGAATAAATAGAACACACAAAAATAACAAGTGAGGGGGGAGTTACCTAAGAAAGGAATGTAATCATAGTAAACTACATGGCTCAGCTCTGAAGATATCTATTGCCATAATAATATAAGCACTGAGTCCTTATTTAATCACAAATTGTGGTAAAGTGTATTGGGAGGATGAATGAGGGGAAAGTGTGTGTCTAGAGGGTGGAACAGAAGAATTAAATTCTAATCTTTCAATTTAGAAACTCAATGTATAATATCTAAATTTGGGAAAACATCCAGAGAAAAGATACAAGCATATTATTAAAAAAATGGACATAAAGAATTAAAAAGAGTGGCCAGTGGTTGCCCCTGGGAAGCAGGAATCAGGGAAGAAACTAGTTGTTATTTTCATTATTGTTTTTTTGATTCTTGTGGTACCATTTGAGTTTTCAAATTGTGTGCATCGATTCCTTTAATGATTATAAAAATTATATTTAAAGTAATTAGAATGTAGAGAAAAACATACCTCACTATGATGACTGATGTGAAAATTCAGAAGAGCACTAACAGACAGGCATGATATGTTCACTTTAGCTGGGAAGAAACTGAAGCCCAGAGATACTGTGCAAGTTGACATAGTTACTAAGTGGCAGAGCCAGAGATCAAACCCAGGCTTTCTGATTTCCTATTTCAGGCTTCCTTACAATACCTTCCCCCTTTTAATTATCTTTTACCTTAAATTTGTCGCATTGCTATAAATAATATCACCCACACAGCAGCAACTATAAAAATCTGAATACACGAAACGACATCCTTCATTAGTCATGTCTGAACTGATTGAACAGAATCTAATGTCGTCGCTGCACTCTTGATTTGGAACAGAGACGAACATTCAGGTGAACAGTTGGTACAGCTTTGAGGTCTCACACTTCTCCTGGTGGATAAATGCCTCCCACTAGAGAATCCCAGGACACAAAAAACTGATCTCACTGCCCAAGAAATCTCAACTTGATTAAGTGCACCTGGGAAATAACATTTCTATTTGCTCTCAAGACATGACTGCATTAAACCTTAATGATGTACCTGACATGGGGGTTAGACATGAATATTTTAACTGAGTGTCAACTATACCTCTGGAATACTCTTATGGATTTATTTTTCAAAAATCTCCAAGCCTTGATGAGCTCTCAGTTCTCTTTTATTATTTTGACATAGCCCCTAATTAATATCGCCTTTCTTCCGCAAGCACAAGGCATCACCAGCCTTCTCCTTGGTAACCAGATATTTTTTGCATCCTTTGGCACTAATTCCTAGAAGTGTCATTATGATGTCTGCAATTTGCAGAATTCAATGGCAGCTCCAGTAAAATAAACAAAATCTAATTATATCAAAATTGGACTTTGCCTGAAGTAGGATGATTGGTTTTTATTCTACATACTATATAAACACCTGCAAAAATGGTAAATGGTAAGATGTTTCTTAGAAAATGTTATAAAAAGAACTATAGGGGAAACAGATTGATTTGCTACATGTCCTATCAATTCGACCTTTCCAGTCTAAGTTGTTGGGTTTCAGAATTATGAGCCTGTGGAATTTTATGGAAAATGAGGCATATATATGCATTTTGAAAAAAAGATGGCCCATAACATTTATCAAATTTTAAAAGAAATTCATAACCCCCAAAACATAAAGAATCACGGTTCTACATAAAGAAATGAAGTCCACGTGGAATTCTATAACTTACATTCTTCTTAGTGGAAGCATAAGAATTATGACAATGGGTACTAGTACATTTCCAAGAGATATAAAGTATTAAATATGTCCTCTATTGTTACTATTTAATTCTTTTTCTATTTCTGGAGCCATGAATCTCAAAGTTCATCTGAGACAAATTTCATCTCCCCTCCCACACCATCCCCTAAATTTCCTTTTTTTCTAGTTTTAGAGGGTTCATATGAGGTTATCAATAGATAGTGCTTTTTATTGTGGCTCCCTAGTTGAATTTCCTACTTCTTTCTCTGCATTGCACACTGAACATACTTAATAGAAAAGTGAAAATCTAAAGCATTATATTATTTAGTGATGTCAATGGTATAACCCTGCTCATCTTTTCCCTTATTCTCTCATTAGATGGAAATAGCTTTTTTGTGCCATCTCTGCTAGCGCTCTCAAAAGACATTTGTCATTAAACAGCTGTAGAGAAAATAAAGGGTCAACTCAATACTAAGTATGTAGCCTGGCTTTTTGAAACTTTTTATGATCTATATCTAAGAGATTTTATCATTGTTAGTCTCTAGCAACCTGGAACCATGGCAGAAAACTTCTAGGAAGTTCATTTAATTGATTTTTCTGGCTAAGAAACATTTTTATTTAATATATTAAAGATCAACTATAGAATAGTTTATATCACAAAGAAATAGAACACATACTCTCAAAAGCTTAATAATCTACTGAGAATAGCCTATGGAGTTTAGAAAGAGAAATACTATGTAGGTCCAGTCAGATCTTCAGGTAAAGTGATGAGCCACCTCATTGTGGAATCACTTCCTTAGCTTTTCACACCAAGAAAATAAATTTTATGCACATCAAAACTACAATGAGGTACCACCTTACACCAGTCAGAACAGCCACTACCAAAACGTCTACAAACAATAAATCCTGGAGAGGGTGTGGAGAAAAGGGAACCCTCCTATACTTTTGATGGGAATTTAAGCTGGGGCAACCCACTATGGGAAACAGTATGGAGGTTCCTTAAAAAGAATAAATATAGGACTACCATGATCCAGAAATCCCACTCCTGAACATCTACCCAAGGAGAACCATAATTCAGAAAGATACATGCATCCCTATATTCACAGCAACACTATTCACAATACCCAAGATGTGGAAACAACCTAAATGCCCATCTACAGAGGAATGGATAAAGAAGATGTGGTACATATATACAATGGAATATGACTCAGCCATAAAAAGCATGAAATAATATCATTTATAGCAAAATGTATGGACCTAGAAATTATCATACTAAGTGAAGTGAAGTAAGGAAGAGACAGAAAGACAAATATCATACAATATCATTTACATGTAGAATCTAACAAAAATGACACAAAAGAACATATTTATAAAACAAAAACAAACTCACAGATTTCAAAATAAAACTTATGGTTACCAAAGGGGAAACCATGGTGGGAAAGAGGAATTAATTAGGAGGATGGAATTAACATATACACACTGCTATATATAAAATAGATAACTGAGAAAGACCTACTGTATAGTATAGGAAATCTACTCAATATTCTGTAATAATCCATATGAGACAAAAATATTGGATATGTATATATGTATAGTATATGTATGACTGATTCACCTTGCTGTACACCTGAAATTAAAACATTGTAAGTAAACTATAGTGCAATAAAATTTTTTTAAAGAAAATAAAATTTTTTTTGTCTTTTTTTAGGGGGCACACCTTCGGCTTATGGAGGTTCCAGGATAGGGGTCGAATTGGAGCTGTAGCTGCTGGCCACAGCCACAGCCATAGCAATGTGGGATCCAAGCTGCATCTGAGACCTACACCACAGCTCATGACAACGTCAGATCCCTAACCCACTAAGCGAAGACAGGGATTGAACCTGCATCCTCATGGATACTAGCCAGACTCTTTTCCAGTGATCCATGATGGGAACTCCAAAAGAAAATAAATTTTAACAGTGCATCTGGGCTTATGAGTTTCTTAGATATTGACTCATGCTAGCCAAGCCAATGAAACACTAATATATTAATGCGATGCAAGTGTATTTGTGAGAAGCAGAATACATCTATTAATGTCTAATATGATTGTTTCTTTTACTTTTGATATTCACTTTCTAGAATCTGAAAAACAAAAACAAGTAAGAGTTGAAAGCCGAGTATAGGATCTTAACAGAGAAAACTGACTATGGGAAAAAATCCTAATGAAGAACTTCATTAGGGTTAGGAGTTTGGAGTTCCCGTCGTGGCTCAGCAGAAACGAATCCGACTAGGAACCATGAGGTTGTGAGTTCGATCCCTGGCCTCGCTCAGTGGGTTAAGGATCCAGCGTTGCCCTGAGCTGTGGTGTAGGTTGCAGATGCGGCTTGGATCAGGTGTTGCTGTGGCTCTGGCATACGCCAGTAGCAACAGCTCTGATTAGACCCCTAGCCTGGGAACCTTCATTTGTCATGGGTGTGGCCCTAAAAGGACAAAAGACAAAAGACAAAAAAAAAGAATCTCAAGTTTCCCAAAAGCACAGCTCTCAGGCATGAGTGATTTTCTAACTGCCTGGTGATTCTTGGGCCACGTTTCCTTCACTTTTAAATTAGATCTGCTACTTTCTTGTACTGAATGTTTGGGTGAGATAATTAGCCTTTCTGAGCCTCATTTGCTTCATCTTTTAATAGAAGCAATAACAGTAACTACCTCTTAAGGTTGTTATAATTTTGACTAAGATAATGAGTGTAAAGAGCTTGGCACTGTGTTAGTATATAGTTAGTAAATTGGTTCCATAAACCCTTTATTGAATATCTTTGTCCCTCTTACCCTTGTCTTTTCCTTTTGCCTCTCATTCTCTGAAAAACTATATCGATTTTCCTCTTAATAAATGAGATAAAGGCGTATCTGATAAATACTTAGCGTTATTTTATGTGCACCATTTAAAAAATTTACATAAATGGCATTGTGCTCTAGCTCATTCTGTTCTATTCATTTTTTTCATGTTAGTGTATGAGAATCTATTTCATTGGTTCTAACTGTTACATAGTATCCTGCCATGTCTATAAGGCTTATTTTGTTTATCTGCTCACTTTATAATGGACACAGGTGGCTTCCATCTCTTTACTTCTCCTGAGCAACTCTGTAATCAACAGGCAGGTGCACTGTTCCTTGTGAAGGCACACAAGCTTTTGTCTGGGGTCTATTTTCAGGGGAAAATTGCTGGATCATAAGTGACTACTATCACCTATGATGGACCTGGAAGGACAACTTAAACTTTTACATACTTTTCCAGTAGAGCAGGGAGGGGATTGGAGATGGGAGACGAAGAGGAAAGCAGTAAAACAAATCAAAGACTTTCCTCAGGTGGATACTAATAATGTACCTTGGACTAATGAGTATGATAATCTTAGTCCTGTGCACCTGAGGTCCTTAAAATTGAAATAGAAAAGAATATGACTTAAAGCATTAACAATATAAAAACAATGCTTACTACAATGGCTTAGCATCCCCATCTGTGCTCTATAGTCAGGATGTCAGCCTGCTGTTATCCTATTGAGATGCTGCAGAAAATCACTAGATGATGTTTGTGAAGCCCTTAAATTCTTGAGACTTAGGATCTATATGAACAGTGCAAAATGTTGCTCTGCAAAGATCGCTCTCGAAATTCTAATTATATATCTCTTTGCTAATCAACACTAGAGATAGCTATGACTTAAACGGCCTCTTTAAGTCCGACTATTGCTGATTCCAAATGAGCCTATAAAATGTCTCAGAAGTGGACTGTGTTGATACTTGAAACCATTTCATCCAATCAAAGAATGGAATGTCTCTCAGGTCACATATCATTTAGACACATATATTACCAATAGATGTAGAATTAGGAGTTTTGAAGTAAGCAGTGCAAAAAGAAATGTCAAAGAGGGTTTAAGAGTTAGTGTAAAGTTACACTCAAAAATGGATATTACTTTATAAAAAAAGGAACAAAAGATCAAATCAAATCACTGTTTTATCTACACTGAAAAACTGAAACAACTAAACCTTGCATTTTCAATAGCACTTCTAGCTTTTTCAGAGATCCAATGCTAAATGACAAGTATGTCAGCTTTTTAAGGCTGGATAAGGTGGTTATTTCTTTGGGGATTAAGAAGAGACAGACCTGGGTCTGAAAAGGGGTCACAATGATCCTCTTCAGAAGTAATAATAAGAACTAATGTGAAAGTTAGGAATCTTCTTTGAGACATGTCCACAGACAGCTCAGTCCTTTGATTCAGAGCTGAATAATTTTACTTTTTAATAGTTCAGCATGTAATAGATAAGTCAATCAAATTAGTTCATTTTTCTCAAATTATTATAAGTACATTGTTATTTTTGATAAAGCATGGCACTATAATTCTATTACTATTTGGAAGCCAGGAATATACAATAGAAAAGGACATTTAGGGAGTTCCCGTCGTGGCGCAGCGGAAAGAATCTGACTAGGAACCGTGAGGTTTTTGGGTTCGATCCCTGGCCTTGCTCAGTGGGTTAAGGATCCGGCGTTGCTGGGAGCTGTGGTGTAGGTCACAGACACGGCTTGGATCTGGTGTTGCTGTGGCTCTGGTGTAAGCCGGAAGCAACAGCTCTGATTCGAGCCCTAGCCTGGGAACCTCCATATGCCGCAGGTGTGCTCCTAAAAAGACATAAATAAATAAATAAATAAATAAATAAATCCCATCTTTTAACTGACTGCTGAGAGTTTCCTTTGAAACCCCGCCCTCACAGCTTTGCCTCTTTTAACTCTTATTAGTTGCATACTTATTGATTTAGGGCATGGGAAAAGTCACCGCCTCAAATAGGGCATTTCCTGAATTGAAACTCTTTTTTTTTTCTTTCTTTCTTTCTTTCTTTTTTTTTTTTTTCTTTTTTTCTTTTTTTCCATTTTATGGCATATGGAAGTTCCTGGGCTAGGGACTGAATCCAAGTCACAGTTGTGACCTACACTGAAACTGCGACAATGCTAGATCCTTTAACTCACTCTCATGGGCCGAGGATCAAACCCACACTCCTCAGCAACCCGAGCCACTGCAGTCAGATTCTTAACCCACCATGCCACAGTGGGAACTCCTGAATTGAAATCCTTTGAAAGAGGTGTTTGACATTATCAAATACTCACCACTTTTTTAGTAGAAAGTAACCGCAGATGCAAAAACACCGCTCAAAACTTATACATATAGCATGTGTTCTACATATAGCATGTGTTTGTATGCTCCATATTGTATATCTGCAATAAGCCTCATTTTCCAAATCTAATCTAGAGGATCCTTTCCTGGAGTAAGAAAAGCGAATACCAAAATAATCTCTTGGTAATAACCCTTAAACAGTATCTTCTGGCCTTGAAAGCATGTTGGAAGTTCTGTCTGTTGGCTCATATCTCACCAGGAAGTCTGTACCCAACTCACCTCTCTGGCACACCAGGAAATACACCCTGGGACATTCACCAGATTGTCTTAATTCATCATCTTTCTGCCTCGTGTCACTCAATTCTAAATGAAGAAATTACACTGTCTATAAGAGAGATACTTTAACTGTATAATGAAAAGGTTGGAATTTGACACACAAAAAATCTACTTTTCCTAGCTCTAACAGTTCTGGGGAACATTAAGAGAAGGAACAGTTTTTGTTTGTTTGTTTGTTTTGAATATGATCTAGCAGTTCTGTAGCATCTTTATAAAGCAAAGCATTTATAATCACCCACTTGCTGGCCACTGCTTCGCCTGGGTCATCTGAAGTCGATTACTCCTGTCCTTGGAGGGTGGTGGAAAATGCCAGTGAAATCGTGCACTAATTCAATGACATGCCCATTGTTCCACTCATTTAGGCAAGAGGTTTTCTGAACAGGAAAGCATTTCACGTATTCCTTACTGTGCTAAATTAACTCAGAAAACATAAAGATTAAAACATTTGCTGTTTATCACTACTTCTCAGCTGTCATCCCAGGGGCAAGACCCCAGAGTCTTCTTGATAATGAGAGGACTTGTGAGCATTCAGAAAAGCCTATGTGGACCCTGGTTAGGTCACAAGGATTTGGAAGTAAAAGCATATTCTGTGGCATTTGTGGCTCTGTCCCTGCAGAATTGATATCCTTAATTAGAAGCAGCAGATGGAGCTTGCGTGAATGAATGACCTTCTAAACTCTGTTCCCCAAGTAGACTTAGTGCTGTCACAGCTCAGAGGCAATCACTGTCCATCAGCTCCAGGTCAGCCTGCGATGCTGGAAAGACGATGGCTAGGTGTGAAAACCTAATTTCCCTACTCTCGAATACAGATACATGAAAGAGGGGCTCCTTGGTTTCTAGAGCTCTAAATGTTTAAGTGCGGATAGAAGCTACCCTTTCCAGGATTCTGTGCAGCTGGGAAAGAAAGGTTAGTCTGGGGTATAAGACACTCAAGATGCAGCAGCTGGTGAGGATAAGAAACAGGTCATATCACAGAAAGACAAATACTGCACGATTCCACTTATAAAATGTATCTAAAATAACCAAATTCATAGAATCGAATACGGGAATGGACAGTGGTTGCCAGGGGTTGGGGAGCGGGGGAAATGGGGAGTTATTAATCAATGGGCTTAAAAGTTCAGTTAAAAGGAATAAGTTCTAGAGATCTTTACAATATTGTACCTGTAGTCCACATGCTGTATGGACTTAAACATACAAATATAGTCCACTTAAACGTTTGTTAAGAGGGTAGATCTCACATTAAGTGTTCTCACCACAATAAAATAAAATTTAACAACAACAACAACAACACAGCCAGATGTATCGATACTTTTTAGCAGATCACAGGAGCCAAGCATCAGTATTGATGACAATCTAAAGCATGACTCAGGCCACAGGGACCAGACAATAAAAGAAAAACCCTTCTCTTTCCAGAATAAGAATTCTCAGACTTCAGAGAACACTGGATGCCTCTTTGCCCCACATCCCTACAGCAAAATGCTTTTCTCACCTAACAAAACACTGCGGTCTAGCTTACCTGAAGCTTGTTATTGTTTCTCTACCTAGTAAGCCACATTTACCATTTCTTCTACAAGAGCTTCATAGATGGAGATGGAGTGTAATACCACCTGAAATAATAGGATTTTACAGGAAATAATGTAAATGAAGCCTTTTGCCCTTAATGACCCATAATAAAATGCTCTTGTTACCAAGCTCTGCAGGCAAACCCAGTGCCAGTTGCCATGGCAACGCCCAGCTGCGCCTCTGCACGGTTGCTTAATGATCAGTGTGATGTCGGGCCCTTGAGATAACCACAAGCTTAGACAAATCTTTACAGCCACAGTGACAGTCACTCGGGACTTCAGTTATGTCTGGATGAGGGCTCCTGTGTGCAGGTATAATTAAAATACACTCAGACTTATGATTGGAAATGCTTTCAGCAGAGAATTAGGTCATCTGTTACATTCTTCGTTCACTTTCATTTCTCCACATGACTGCCCAGTCATAAGTGAGCCAGAAATGGGGTGGCCCCAGTGCATCCCTGAGGATGGCGCTTCCACACCTGTGCCAGGCTCACCCTTTGCGTGGGTGGGCTCAGTGGCTGGTCTACACTGGTCCACATCTAAGAAGGACCCTAGGAAGAGCTTTTGTCCCCTCTTCTCATGTGCCTTGCAAGTACTTTCTGCTGCGACTGAACCTGAAATTCTCACGACATGACGATTCATATTTCAATTTAGACAACAAAGTCAGGACCCTTTACCCAGAATATAATTTCCAAAATTTGTTGAGGAAATTTGCTGAGGAAAAAACAGGCCCTGAGGAATCTGTCCTTTTCCTTCCCTCTCTCTCTTTTTTCAATTCCTTTCCCCCCCGTCCCCCACCACCTTTGTTCTGTCTTAAAAGCATGTATTAGGTACCATTATCTGCCAGGCAATTACCAGGAATATGAGGATGAATAAGACTCAATAATACAGTTGCTCTAAGGAGCCCACGGGTTGTCGAGTGGGATGCAGTGTGTAAGCAAACATGCAAGCAAAAGAGACAGAGGCGTGCACATGGTCCTGGTAGACGAACCCTACCTGAGGGAGAGCGGGGAGGATGCTTGTGTTACCTCTGGAAAGGAAAGTAGTCGGACTCTGGGAGGGAGTTGGAGGGGACACTGTGAGTAAAGACTGAAGGCATGGGATGATCATGAATGTTTGGGGAGTTGCAGGCAACTCAGAATAGCTGGAGCTCTACGGCCTTGAGAGTAATCTGGGGGAGAAATAAGACAGAGATATGTAGGGCCCAGATTCTAATGAGTTTCGACTTTATTTTGTGGGTGAATAGGAGATACTTAAGATTTCAGGGAAGGAAGGCAGGAAATTATAATTGCTATTTAAGAAGGTTATTTAGCAAAGAAAAGAATAAACTGAAGAAAACATGGGACAATCAAGATGTTATTGAAAAGGCGTGACTATAGAAGACATTTATCTCGTGTTTTGTTTTGCTTTTTTGTCCATCTAGCATCTCCTTTTTGGAAGAGAATTGCCCTGTTATCAACTCCTGGCCCACCCTCACAGGAATGGACATAAAACGCAGACTCAGCCCATTACAGTATCCTAGCCCTGGTTCGCTGTGATTGGTCCAGGGGTGGGCACATAATCCAAGCAGCGCCAATCAAACTTCTGTCATGAAACTTCATGTATGGACTCCTGGACAAAGGATTCTTTCCTTCCCTCCCTCCCTTCCTTCTTTCCTCCCTCCCTCCCTTCCTTCCTTTAAGATGAACAGATATAACCAGTGGTTTCCAGAGGTCATTTCTTCCCCTACATAGAGAGGGCCTTCTGATCATTAAGTCAATACTTAAGAGGAAAATGCACTAAGAGATGGGGAAGCAGAGCTTTATTGATATTGTTTGAACCCCTAGAATCTAGGACCTAGATTCACAGCTGTGCTAAAACAAGTATACCAGTAGACTTTCCAGTTACATACACCCCAATAAATTCCTTTTGCTTAAGCAAGTTCGAGTTAGCTTTTTGTCACTCGCAATTGAATGTTTCCTGAATAAGAAACCGGGTAAAATGATGAGAATCTGAGTTGAGCCTCAAGGGGGCCGTTTCAGTGACATTAGTGAAGATACTCAGGGACTGGAGAAGTGGTCTCAGTAAAGAGGAATCTCCAAAGTACTAGGGCAACCCAGGGGTCGGACCCATCAGCTGTGAGTGCTCCAACTCTCTCACAGCCAGGGGTTGTGAAGTTTCTGCTTTGGCCAAGTGGATCAGTGAAGAGCATTTCTTCTTCTGATGGAGGCTCTCTTTCCTTTGGAGTGACCAGATTTATAGAGGTTTAATTTTATTTGGAGTTGATTCTGTCTTCATGTCTCACTGGCCCTAGTTCTATCTATCAGAGCCTTAGAGAATATATTTAGTCTCTCTTTTACAGAAAATCTCTTTTATATTTTAATAATGCATTTGCATATCTCTTTTATCTTCCCCTTTCTAATCTAAACTGTCTCTAGTCCCCCTCCAATGTGCTTCATGTTTTGGGTGGTTTTTAAAGTAGTACTTATCAATATGTAAAGTTATCAACTATTTGTTTATCTTCTGTTTTCATTAAATAGCCACTGTGTGTGTTTTGTTCATCACTGATTCCCAGCACCCAAATCAGTGACTGAAACAAAGTAGGCACTCAATAAACATCTGCTGGTGAAGAGTTTCTAGTTTCTAGCCCATCACCATTTCAATGGACCTCTTGTTTGTCTGTGGCTCAGTTAATCCTGCAGCAGTCAGTGCAAAATACTCTGATGTCAGTAGAACCAGCACAGAATGGAAGGGGGTAGCTGCCAATTTTTTCTGGATGTTTATATCTGTATGATACTCCCTAACATTGCACTGGCTTTAGGGGAGCTGCATTGCATTGTCATCCTGTATCAGTCATCTCATCATCTCATATCATGAAGTCTTTTTTATGAAGCAGCTGTGAAGCCCTGTCTTCCCATTCTGTAACAGCATTGTTAGGTTTTTTTGATCCTTTGTTCAGAATTTCACATAGATCCCTGCTAAGTTTAGTCCAATGAATGTCTGCATGATTTTTGCTTGTGATGATGTCATCCAGTCTTGAGGTCTTCTGGCTTTCTACCAAGAGCATAATCAATGAGTATGACTTTATGCCCCCAGAGGTCAGGCTTTCTCCATCATCCATGTCCCAGGATCCTGGCACGTGGCCTGGTGTCTAAAGCACACTCAACTAAATATTTATTGGATACACTTGAAGACATACCTTCTACATTTTCCAAGTTTTAACTGAAATGCAAAAAAAAAAAAAAAAAAAAGATGGAATATTTTAGCTTTCTTCCAGAAATATCCTTCTTTTGGTACCTATCTCTCAATGTGTATTAATCCAAATGTGTTTGATTTCAACTCATTCTTCTCCTTCATCTTTGTCATAAGGGAGGTTTAGGGATAGTTTGCTGTCATCAAGATACACCGCACTTACACTATAGAAACAATTTCAATGAAAAATGAGTTTAGACTTAAATAACTTGTAAGGAACCTATAGCATGAATGAATTTTTCCCAATTATTTTCCTACATATATTGAAGTGTTTATATGTTTTTTGCCATTATATTCTTAGTATTGTGTATTACATTGATTGAGTTTTGAACTTCAAACTACTCTTGCAGATCAGATCCCACTTTTTCATCACTTATAATCCTTTTTTTACATTGATGAATTTGGTCTGTATGCCAGTTCCTCTTCTACAGGTTCCAGAGCCTCCCTTTGTGAGCAGAAGGTCTCATGAGCCCTCTTGTAGAGATTCTGGTAGGAGAAAATTTTCTAGGAGTCAACTGTGAAACTACATTGACTTCAGATTGCTGCAGCAGATCAGGATGCATGGAGGAGAGGCAGAGAAGAGAAGCAGCTACAAAACCCCAGAGGGTATGTTTTTAAAGCCTATTTTTGAACAAGATAAATTCTCATTTTGTTTAGAAAAGCACCACATATCCATATATATTCAAAATATACCCAGTGATGAGTAGAATTAGAAATGTTCAAAATGGTGTCTCCATCCCCTATATAATAAGCATGAGGATTGTTTCTGGCAGACTGCTCATCCTAGGTTTGGTCCAAGAGGATGCTGAATGGAGGAGGTAGGATACGGGAGTTGCAGATCACTGGGCTCCGCATCCCCTGCTAGGGCCATTTGAGTTGAGTATGTTGGTTACATCAGCACTACTTTTTCCTCTCTTCCATAGCAGTGACTCTGGAACACTATGAAGGGCCCTTCTTATATTTCAATGTCCTTTAAAACCAAAGAGCTATGGTAACAGACCAAGCCAATATCCCCTTTCAACATAAAACAGCATGATCCTTCTGTCTTGAGTGGCTTCCTCCAGAAGCCATGACATAAAGAGCCACAGTTGCTTGAAATGTATAGGACATTTAAGAACAATCATGGCATCTCTACATGATTTATGGCTGCCTATTCTCTGTGGGTTTTGGCAGGAAGAAGGAAATTCAGATTTGGCTATATGTGGGCCAATTCAACAGGCTTGCAGCATCATTTTGTTCAAGCTAATTTGAGGAGGTTGCCATTTCCCTAAAATCTGTGGCAGTTAGTATGATTACTATCACATCTCTACCTCCGTAGCTGTACATTGGGAATGGATAAAAATGCACATGGTTCACAGGCAGTCTATTTTTCCTCATTTTTTCCCCTTTTTAGGCACTCTTAAATGGTTTACTGAAAAATCATGCCAAAACTTTATTTTTTGCTTTGTAAGGCATGAGAGTTTTTCCACTCAACCCATCACCTGCCATCCCCCCTTTCTCCCCTTCTTTCTTTTTTTTTTCCTCTTTTTTTAGAAAATGTCCAGAAAAGCATGAGAATGAAAGGATCAGAATATCATTACAGGAGTTCCTGTTGTGGCTCAGTGGTTAACGAATCCAACTAGGAACCATGAGGTTGAGGGTTAAATCCTAGCCTCACTCAGTGGGTTCAGGATCTGGCATTGCCATGGGCTGTGGTGTAGGTCGCAGACGCAGCTCGGATCCTGCGTTGCTGTGGCTGCGGTGTAGGCCGGCGGCCATAGCTCTGATTAGACCCCTAGCCTGGGAACCTCCATATGCCGTGAGTGCGGCCCTAGAAAAGACAAAAAAAGATCAAAAAAAAAAAAAAAAGAAAGAAAGAAAGAAAGGATATCATTACAAAGTTAAGTTACTACTAAAATGAGCTAGGTGGCAACCTCAACATCTTAAGAATCTCTGCCTTCTCCTATGTGTTTCAGTGATTGCTGAAAATAATAGCTGTGGGGGAGCTTTTAATTATATATTTCATAGCCCTTGGCGTGGGGGCCGGGGGTGGGCAAGGACTGAGTTTGTCTAGTTTGAAGTATATTGAGCTTAATGGTACCAAGTACCTCCATCGATTAATACTGTTTGAATAAAAATAATGAATAACAATAAGAGCCCCATAAACACTTGCTGACTGATGATGATGCATTTATGGATTCAGGTGAAGAAACTCTGTTCATTACTTAATTTCACTGCTTCCCCACTTCTCCGCCAGATGGCAGAAGAAGGGTCAGGTTATTGAGCTTGAGCTAGTTTTCATTCTCAGATATTAAATATGAGATAGTATCAAAGGTAGGAAATAAACCCTGAAATAAATTACTATGATTTTATTTTTATTACACTTCCTACATAGAAATATACTGAAATAAGAAAGCAGTTGTGGAGAATTTAGGTGAACCTTAGAATTTAGGTTGGAGGGCTACAAGTTAAGCCAGGGATCACAGAGGAAGGGACGTATTAATCCTCTTTTTGGTATCCTTATAAAATGGACAATGGGAACAGAGGAATGGCTCAGTGGCTGTTTTTCACCATCATCCCTCTGCTTTTGGAAATAGAATAGGAAAGACATGTGGATAGGAAAAAGGCTCTTTTATCCCAACTACAATGGCTCCAGGCCTTACAGGAATTACATTCTCTACGCCTATTTAGCGTTACTTTTGGGGATAAACCCTTAAAATCCATCTTACTGGATAAAGTATGTGAGGAAATCAAAAGGGTTATTTAGTCAAGGACCTGAAGGCCACCAGCCAATAAAAAGAAGAGTTTTCATTCTTACAGCTGGTAAATGTTTAACATCTTGGCACTGTCAAGTGTTGCCCAAGTTTATTTACCAAGTTCTTAAACAAACTGGAAAAAATATTTTATTATTCCTGTATAAATGGATTTAAAGGGGATATTTGAAAAAGACAGTGTGTTTCGGTCAGAAAACAACTCCATTCACTTTCATTCTTATTACTGTTTCTGATCCATATCAAAACCCCAAAGCATTTCTCATGGTTTACATAGTTTGTCTTTTGAGATAAAAGGCCATTAGATTACAGTTTAGAGAGAAAGGGAGTGAATTGAAAGAGATTGTTTTGAAAATATTATTTTGAGGAAATAACCTGCATGCTAGAAATGGGAAATTAATTTTAGAGACTGTGGATTAAAGATTTTTTACATCCATGTTTGAGAAGAACATTGTAGGAAGCACACACATATTTATGATATTTTATTGCACAGACACTCTGTTTTCTGAGGCTTTGGCATTAACCTTTTCTAGTCGCCATGGTAACGAGGACACAAATACAACATCCATACTATGAGCTGGATCTGTGAGATGGAATTTCCAATAATACATATAGTATATATATTTGACCTAAGCACTGCAAAAAGAAATTAATGTAATTTTAAACATAGGAAGTTGTCTCAATGAGTCACAAAATGGAAACAGTGTACATGGCTAGGAAAATGTAATCTCATAAATGATCCAAGGGGAAGCAATGTTAGATCCCCTTCTCTCTAGAAACTCCATCTTGCCTTCCCACTTCTCCCTTCTTGATGTAAAGAATGTCATGGGAAACTTGAGGAAAATCAAACTAAGACTTTATTTTTCTTCTTTCTAAAGTCTAAGCCTAAAATAAATGATTTATTTTTAGGCAAATCATAAACCTGTAATCTGAGACACTGGTCTTGCAAAAACACTTCAGCACTTCCAATTACTGGCTGTAAATTGCTTTCCTAAAAACCCTTCTAAATGTTCACTCTGCATTCCGAAAGAAGCAAACAGATGCTGAAATTTCATCCCTATAAGCTCCAGCTACTGGCTAGGTGCTTCTTACACAGAATCCTGTGAGAGCAGGGGGAATGCATAGCTTCTACAACTGAATAAAGGCCAGATCCATGCCCAGTGTTCTGCCCTGGACCTTGAATAATAACATCTTGGAAGGAACCAAAAAGGGATCCTGCTCTGGCTGTGATGAGGATAACACCCACAGTGAGATGCATGTGCCTTGGGCAGTTTTTTGGGCAGGGGTGAAGAGCCACAGAAAAGACGCCGGGAAGTGTGAATGCCAGAGACACAAAGAAAAAGGCCCTGAAGGGAGCCTCACACAGATGCCTAATAAATGCTTTCGATTTGACTGAGTGATCAAAAAGGGTGATGTTAGTGTCAGGCAGTTTCAGCACCATTGCCTAGGGAGGCCTTTGGCAGTGCAGATCCTGGCTTATTTGGAGGTTTGGACCATCAGAAAGGATGCCATACTCTTGGGCTTGTTATGAATGGGCAGCCAATTCTCTTGCCTGAGCCACGCTCCCTTCTTTTAAGCCTGTATTGAGCAGTTGCCTCTGAAGAACTGTCTTGGGTGTATTTTTGAGACTGTGGGAGTTGCTACAACCCAGGAACTTAGTTTTCTGATGTCTAAAATGAGGATACGAGTCCATTAGTAATAAGTAATATCACTTATATACAAAATCTAACTCATGATGCTGCATGATCCTAGAGAAAAAAAAATTAAGTAGCTATTGTACAAATTTAAGGTCCTTTTCATGAGAATGTTCTTCTGCTAGCATCTATCAGGGAGGTGGCATAACAGAGTGGGAAGAATGTTGGCCCGACAGGCTAGAGAAGCAAATTCAAGTCCCAGATGGGTGGGAACCTGCTATGAAACTCAATAAAGCCTCTCAGCATCTCTGGCATCCAGTTTTCTCACTGGCAAAAATAAGATGCTGGTCTATAAGATCTTTTATCTAATATTTTATTATTCTAAAGAGAATTAAGTAAGGAATTGAGAGCTTAGTATCTCTGGGAAGGTCAATTTTACTTCTGACTCCCTTAGATAACCCTCTAGACAGCTCGAAAGTGGAGAGGCATTTACATGCAAATTTTCTGACTGGGTTTGGAAAATCAGAATGAAAGGCCAACACATCTTACATACTAGATACTTGGCCCTAGGATAGTAAGGAGAGGAAGGTAATTGCTGTACAGCCAACACCAGCTCTGTCTCTCCCCCTGACCTGCCATGGTCATATACCTACCAGGTGAACCATGTGGGATGGCCAGCAACAAAATAAAACCAAACAATCACGTGCATAAATAGTGTGGGGATTGGGGCAGGGGGAGAAAGAGAAAAAAGACTTTTCTGGTTCCAGGGTAAATAGGAATTCTTTGGTATTGAGTAGAGAAGAATAGGCATTACTACTGGTTACTCAAGTCCAACTCTCGAGACTTTCAACACTTTGAGACTTTTTCAGTTTAAAAATAATGCAGTGTGTGCACACACATATGCACACAAGTTATATTACATCCTGCATAAGAATCCCAGAAAAGCTCTGGTCTTCCCAGTGATGGTCTCCTCTCTGATTCCAAATCTTACTTTGTCTTTTGCCATAGAGCACAAACCCAGTGAAATACAGAAACTTGAAACACACAGAATTCTTTTCTCGATGTTTTCCTTGGTGTGAACACTCCCTTAACCTTGCCCTCTGCCCTAGTACTCCCACCACTACAAAATATAAGGATAGACCTTGAGAACTCTAACTAGCGTGGGAAACTGTAATTGCCCACACTTTTTACATTTGCTACTGTTTCCATGACGGCTTGTTTTCTTTTCAGGAGAAAGGAAGATTTCTAAAAGATCAACATCAAATGACTTTGAAGGATAAAAAAAAAAAAAAAAAAAAAAAAAAGACGGTGGCCTCTGGGAAAATATCAAAATGGAATAATACTATATGCATCTAAAGTTATTCATAACATTTATAAAATTCCTCAAGTACTTCTAATCTGCTAAATTTTAAGTTCAGTCTTTTCTTTGTGTTTCTTTTTATTGGCATGGAATACAAAAGGGCAAATATTTTCTGAATTCTTTGGTGATACCATAAAATCTGGATTCACTTATGTGGGTTATTGCTAAGTGCTGAAGAGGTAACTGCTATTTGGGCATAAAAGAGAGAGGCTGTACCTATATCTATATAGCGATTTTCATTCATATTAAAATTCCTTTTGTCTTCCCTATATCATTCTATAGTTACTCACACAAGGATTTTACAACCATCAGTCTATTTGCCAATTCTTTCTGTAATTTCAACATCAGTTTTGATTATTTTCCTAGAAAGTTTTAAGGAGCGATAGATAATGGATACTGATTTATATCCCAAAGGAATAGTGCCCCTCAGCATAGACACATAGGATTGGATACACTTAAAGCATATAGTACAGTTCACCTAAAAATGATTTTTATTTTCATTAATTTGTAATTTCCCAAGGTTAAAAACAATGTCCAGGTAACTATGGAAATGAACTGGCAACATTTCTTTCTTGAGGAATGGTAACCAAATGAATTTCTTATTGGAGGGAAACTATCTATAAAACAAGGCTTAACAAAAATATCTAACAATGGAGACATTGAAAGTGAATTATAGCACGTTTATGATATGAGAGACTTTTTTTTTTTTTTTTTTTTTGTCTTTTGTCTTTTTTGTTGTTGTTGTTGTTGTTATTGTTGCTATTTCTTGGGCCGCTCCCGCGGCATATGGAGGTTCCCAGGCTAGGGGTCGAATTGGAGCTGTAGCCACCGGCCTACGCCAGAGCCACAGCAACGCAGGATCCGAGCCGCGTCTGCAACCTACACCACAGCTCACGGCAACGCCGGATCGTTAACCCACTGAGCAAGGGCAGGGATCGAACCCGCAACCTCATGGTTCCTAGTCGGATTCGTTAACCACTGCGCCACGACGGGAACTCCATGAGAGACATTTTTTAGAGAGAGATACTGTCCTCTAAAGAGGATACCATAAGAATGCTGGAATGGTTGCACTAATATCAGAAAAATAGATTTTAAAACAAAGAGTATTTTTAGGGAAAAAGAGGGACATTCAGTAATGATAAAAGGGAAGCAGGAACATATAACAGGAAGATATACAATAATAAATGTACATGCTCCTTACAACAGAGCTTGTTCCAAAATGTATGGCGCAAAAACTGACAAGATGATAGCAGCAATACACAAGTCAACAATTGTAGCTGGAGATTTAAATAATTCCTCTCTCAATAACTGACAGCACTAGAAAGAAGATCAATACGAAAGATTTGAACAGTATCAGTCAAACTGGCCTGGTTGATATATATAATGCATTCGACCACCAAGAGCAGACTGCACATTCTTTTCAAGTGCATATGGAAAATTTCCTATATAGATCTTATGATAAAACCATAAAACAAATAATAATACATTTAATAGGATTAAAATTACACAAAGTAGTTCTCTGACTACAATGAAACTAGATTAAAATCCAATCCCCAAAAGGAATTTGAGAAACCATAAAATATTTGAAAATTAAATCACATATTTTAAATAACTCGAGTCAAAAGAGAAATTAGAAAATATTGATAAGTAATTAAAAATGAGAAAAAATGTCAAAATTTGTAAGATACAGGTAAAATAGTGCTTAGAGGGAAATTACAGAGATAAATACTCATACCAAAAAGGAAAAAAAGCTAGAACCACTAATCTAAGTTTTCATCATAAGAAGCTAGGTAAAGAAATGCAAATCAAACCCCAAAGGAGTAGAAAGAAATAATAATGATCTGAATAAGCATCAGTAAATTAGAAAACAGCAAAAAAAAAAAAAAAAAAAAAAAAAAAAAAGAGAGAGAGAATTTCAATTACACTAAATTTTGGTTCTTTGAAAGCATCAACAAAATTGATAAATCTTTACTAGCTTGGTCAAGGAAAGAAGGAATTATACATAAATACCAAAATCAGGAATAAAAGAGACACATTAACACAGACCATGAAGAAATTAAAAAGTTATAAGGGAATATTATGAATAACTTTGTTCTAAAATATTAGGCAATTTAAATGAAATGGAAAAATTTCTAGAAAGACACAAGTTATTAAAACTGACTTGAAATAAATCTGGATAGATCTATATCAAGTAAAGAAACTGAATTAGTAATTAAAACTCTTTCCACACAGAAAAGCTGAGGTCCAAATTTCTTTCCTGGTAAAATCTATCAAGTCATTTCTTTGAAGGAGAAATAATACCAATTCTATACACACTCAGAAAACAGAGGAGGGAATACTTTTCTACCTGTTTAATGAGGCCAGTACTACCTTGATATCAAAGCAAGACAGGTATCATAAGAAAAGAAAATAAATAAAACTATGGAACAATAACCCTCACAAATACAGATATGAATCCTTAGCAAAACATCAACAAATCAAATTCATCAATGTAAAAAAAGGATTATAAATGATGAAAAACTGGGATTTGCAAGAGCAGTCTGAAGTTCAAAACTCAATTGATGTAATGCACAATATTAAGAGGATAGTGGGGAAAACCCATACAAACAGTTTAATAAATGTAGGAAAAGAACTGGAGAAAATTCATTCACGTTAAAACAAACAAACAAACAAACAACTCCCAACAAACAAGAAGGAAAAAAGAACTTTACTTTAACAAAAAGCATCTAAAAAAACCTGCAGCTGATACCATACTTAGTGTGAAAGACTAAATTCTCTCTCCCTCAGACTGGGGAAATTCACTGTATATTGGTGGCTCTACCCAGTCAAGTGAGTCAAGGAAAAAACTTATTGTTTATGGATTAGAAAGGAAAGTGTAAAATGTTTTATATACAGATGATGTTGTGTATAGAAAACCCTAAGGAATCTAAGGGAAAGACTCCCAGAACTAATGATAAGAATTTAACCAGGTCACAGGATACTAGATAAATATACAAACAGAAATGTATTCCTATATACTAGCAACAAATAATCTAAAAAATGTAACTAATAAAAGAATTCCATTCACAATAATATAAAAAAACAAAGGACTTAGGAATAATTTATAATTAAAAAATAAGAACTCTACATTAAAATTATATTTCTGGAAGAAATTAAAGAAGACCTAAATAAGTGAAAAATATATCATGTTCATGGATTGTAAAACTTGATATTAAGATATCAATTTTCCACGTGTTGATCTAGAGATTCCAAACAATCCTTGTCAAATTCCAGCTGCCTCTTTTTTATTAGATTCAATTAGTTGATCCTAGGAAGTATATGTAAGTGCAAAGGACATAGAATAGTCAAAACTGTTTTGAGAAAGAGGAACAGAGTTGAAGGACTTACACTGCCTGATTTCAGAGCCCAGCAGTAGTAATAGTAGGCAGGGCAGTGTGATGTCGGCATAATGACAGATATAAAGATTAATGGTGCAGAAGAGTTAAGAAATAAGCCCACATATATATGGTCAATTTATTTCCAACAAATATGCCAGAGTAATTCGATAGGGAAAAAGTCTTTTCAATAAATGGAGCTGAAACAATTGGGTATCTATTTGAAAAAAAAATTAGCTTTAAATTGATGGCAGACTTGCATGTAAGAGCTGAAACTTTAACATTATCTAGAAGAGAACACAGGAGAAAAATCTTTGTGATCTTAGGTTGGTAAATATTTTTAGATATAACATGAAAAGCACTTCTATTAAAATTTTGATAAACTGGACTTCAGCAAAATCACAACCTTTGGTCTTCACAGGGTACTACTAAGAAAATGAAAAGAGGCTGAGAAAATATTTTCAAAATATACCTGATAAAAACTTTCATATCAATAAATAACTTTTGAAATTCAACAAGACAAACAACCAAATTCAAAATGAGAAATGATTTGAATAGATATTTCTCTAAAGAAGGTATACAAATGGCTAATAAACACATGAAAATATGTTCAATGTCACCAGTCATCAAGGAATGCAACTTAAAACCATAAGATACCCCTACATGCCCACTAGAGCGGTTTAATTAAAAAAGACTAAGGAAGTTCCCATCATGGCTCAGTGGAAAGGAATCTGACTAGTATCCATGAGGAGGCAGGTTCAATCCCTAGCCTCACTCAGTGGATTAAGGATTTGGGGTTGCTATGAGCTGTGGTGTAGGTCGCAGATGTGGCTCAGATCCCATGGTGCTGTGGCTGAAGCCTAGGTCGGCAGCTACAGCTCCGATTCAATCCCTAGCCTGGGAACCTCCATATGCTGTGGGTGCGGCCCTAAAAAGACAAAAAAAAAAAAAAAAGAAAAAAAAAAGAAAGAAAGAAAGAAAGAAAGAAAAAAAGACTAAAAATTCTAAGTGTTGGTGAGGATGTGGAGGAACTGGAACCCTCATACACTGACAGAAGTTAAATGGTATAACCACTTTGGGAAATAGTTCAATAGGGTTTTTTTTCAAAGTTAAATATAAATATATCAAACAGACCAGCAAAATCCACTCCTAGATATTTACCCAAGAGAAATGAGAACATACAGCTACACAAAACTTGTATGTGAATGGTCATAATAGCATTACTCACAATAGCCCCTAAGTGGCAATGTACCTCAATTGACAGATTCAAAAACAAAATGTGGTAAATCCTTGTAATGAAATATTACACAGCAATTAGAAGGAACGGATTACTGATACATGCAACAACATAGACAAACCTCATAAACAAAATGCTAAATGACAGAGGCCAGATGCATTAGCCTAAAATGATTACATATTTAATAATTTTTTTTCTTTTTTGGCTGCCCCATGGCACATGGAATTCCTGGGCCAGGGATCAGATCCCAGCAACCGTTATGACCTGCACCATAGCTGCAGTAATGCTGGATCCTGAACCCACTGTGCCGGGCTGGGATTGAACCTGTTTCCCCGTGCTCCAGAGATACTGGCAATCCCATTGTGCTACAGTGGGAACTCCTTACAGAATTTCTAAAAGGCAAAGCTGCCTGGATCTAGGTTGAGAGCAAGGATTAACTAAAAATAGTTCAATACAAATGTGCTGAAACTGGACTGTTTCCAAATGTTTATAGCATTTTTTTTCAGAATCACTAGAAAGTGGAAGCAGCCAAGATACTCTTTAAGAGGTAAATGGATAAACAAAGTATAGTACAATCATACGATGGAATATTATTCAGCTATAATAGGAAGTGTATTATCAAGACACAAAAAGACATAAACACATCTTAAATGCATACAGCTATGTAAAATGAGCCCATCTGTAAGATCTATGTACAATACAATTCCAGCTATGTATATAACATTCTGGATGAGGCAAAGTTATAGAGATAGTAAAACAATCAGTGGTTGCTGAGAGTTCAGGCCATGGTGGGGGCAGTGTTGAAGATGTGAAACACGAAGGATATTTCAAAGTGGTGAAACTATTCTGTATGACACTGGAAGTGTGGATACACAGCACTATGCATTTTGTCCAAAGCCACTGAACTTCACAGCACTAAGAGTGAAACTCAGTTTAAATTATTTTTAAGAAATCATTTATTGAGTTCCCGTTGTGGCTCAGCGGAAATGAATCTGACCAGTAACCATGAGGTTGCAGGTTCAACCCCTGGCCTCACTCAGTCAGTTAAGGATCCAGCGTTGCTGTGAGCTGTGGTGTAGGTCGAAGAAGCGGCTCGGATCTGGCATTGCTGTGGCTCTGGCTGCGGTGTAGGCCAGCAGCTGTAGCTCTGATGCAACCCCTAGCCCAGGAACTTCTACATGCCGTGGGTGCAGCCCTAAAAAGCAAAAGAAAGAAAAAAGCAAATAAAGAAATCATTTATAATGTCAGGGGATACCAGCAAAGAATGAAAACTCTGACAAGAAATGTAACTGCATCACAGTGTATGAAACAACCTCACCAAGGGAGGTAGGGAGAAAAGGTGCTGACCTAAGGAATATGGGAAACGAGTGGGGCCTGTAAGACATGAAGGCAAAAGAACCTGCACATAAGCACTGTACTCTAGTTGGTAAAGTTGTTTCCATGAGGAATATGGGCTAAGGATCCTGAAACTACCATACATGCATATTAGAACTAAACAATGTTTCAACATTGGCCCATTAATTACAGCAAATATACCATACGAATATCTTAACAGGAAACTGGATGTGGGGTATATGCAACCATCTGAACCATCTTCCCAAGTTTTTGGTAAATCTAAAATTGTCCAAAAAAAATAAAGGTTATTTTTGAAAAAGAAAATTATCCTCTTTTCTGGGATATTACAAGACAGATCAGGAAAGATCTATACAGAAATGTCTGGGATAAAATTAACTGGGATATCACACAGATAAATTCCAGAAAAATGTGTTCCATTTGGCTCTGTGTTGGCTTAGAGCTTAAGTGGCAGTTAGGAAAGGTTCAGAGTTAGAATAATCATTATTACATATTTGGCAGAAATTTCCATCATTAACAGCTGAGAAAACATGACATGGAACCCTTGAACAGAACTTGAACAGGGAAATACAAACTCTCTCCACTTTGTTTTCTGTACGCAGCTGACATCTCCTATGGAACAAATGGCTGGATTTTTCTTTGAAGAGCCTGCAAGATATTTCTTTTAGGAAACTCTAGCTTTAATAACTGGAGAATGCTTTCCAATGCTCTAAGCCCCCTTAACTCATTTGATGCCTGCAAGATATTTCTTTTAGGAAACTCTAGCTTTAATAACTGGAGAATGCTTTCCAATGCTCAAAGCCCCCTTAACTCATTTGATGCCTCATTTATGAAATTAGTTTTGTCATTATTTAAAGGAAGAAAAAGATTCAGGTATAGTAAATGATTTGCACCAAATATGCATTTAAAAAGTAGTGCAATTGGAATTTAAATGCTGGTCTTGCAAATGAACATCTACTACCCTTTCTATAACTAAGTGGTCTTTTTAAATTTTAATGATTTTTATTTTTTTCCATTACAGCTGGTTTACAGTGTTCAGTCAATTTTCTACTGTATAGCACGGTGACCCAGTCACACATACATATATACATTATTTTTTCTCACAATTATCATGCTCCACCATAACTAAGTGTGTTCTGAGAAAGCCTTTGTTCTGCTCTTTGGCACACGTTATAAAACACCAGGCACCCTGAACAAGTGAGTGCACCACAGGTAGGCTTTGGCCTTCTAAGTGGGCAGGGGTACAAACAAACCTCAAAGTGCTTCGGAGCATCAAGTCCCTATTCCAGTCATTTAGTTTCTTCTTTCAGCTTGTCCCCCCAGGGCTTTCATTGTCTCTTCTTGTATGAGTCTGATTAGACCTTTAGGTCACTCATTTGAGCTCAGCTGGTGAGCAGTGACTCTGCCTCGCTTGATTATGCTTCCACACTATAATTCAGCTTTCTTTTAAAAAACGTTTTGGTATTTCTCTTTTTTGGTGGTAACACAAGTTTTACTCTCTGAGCAAAGGCCAATTATACAGTATAGAATATAAGTCACCATCTTTTACATTAGATCCTCAGATCTTATTCCTCTTACAGCTGAAAATTCAGCTCTAAACTCCTCATTCACTTGCCTTATGCTGAGATCCTGGTCCCTGTCCCTGTTTGGTCTTGGTCTTGACCGAGCGTGACACATGACAAAGAGCATTAGACTGTCAGAGATGACCAAATGCTATTTTAAATAGGCCCTCTGTACTATTTTAAAAAACTCACTGAAAAATGAAGTACTTGAGAATTCACAGAGTTATTATGAACATCTAATTCTACCTCATCTCTCTTCTCAGGAGAAAAGTCTGAATATGCATCACTGCTATTGAGGGAGATGAGGAATTGGGTCATTATTTTCAATTTCACAGTAATATTTCACTGACCTCTAAAAATACTTATAATTAAAATGGTATAGAAGAAAATTATTTAGCTGAATCAGTCTTTGATAGAAGAGAATAATAATACTACACATTAGAAGAGCAAGCTTTTCTTTAGGATGGCAGCTTAGGTTTTCACAATCTAACCTGTTCAGATACGAGATGTATTTCGTGTCTCTCCATGTTGGGGTTATTGGGGAGGAGAGTCATGTGTTCCATGGGGGGTGGAGGATCTCAGGAAAGGGAACTGATGACTTTTAAAGTCAGTCTTTTAAATCAATACGTCAAATGAGATTTCACATTGGGTCACTCTGGTCCATTAAAACACATCTGTGTTGCCAGGGTACTATTTTCCTCGCATGCTGCTCTGTCAATTTTCATTGCCTTTTGCTCATAACTCTGAATTGGAGTCTACATGCTCCTGGGGAGACTGAGAGCCAGTGGCTTTGTCTCTATGTGACCAGGCACTGAAGAGCAATGTTCCCTTGCCTCCAGGGGCTGCCAGGTAGTCTGGGGAAGAGCATCTTTGGAGGAACAAAGACTTAGAATGGGGCAGCAGGGAGAAGAGTCCACCCGAGATTCCAGGTGCTGAGAAGTGTGGTCTAGCAGAGAGAATGCTGCCTCAGAGGGTATGGAAATAAGCCACAGGTATGCGGGAGAGGCACTGTAAGCAGGAAGGCTGTCTTGTGCAGTAGGAACTCAAAGCAAGAGATGGGGAAGTTATGAGAGACAGGCAGAAGAAGGCCACGAAGACTGAGGCATGAAGTGACACTCAGAAGTCCAGACAGGCAGAAAAAGGAAAAAATGGTTAGCAGGTAGCAGGGCTTCACCTCCTATGTCAAAGTTCAAAAATGACTCTAGTCCCTGTCTTGTCCTTGTGGCTTGGGAACAAAGGGGTGTGCAGGCAAGGGCAAGGCAAGGCTTGTGCAAGAAACAAAGGCCAGTACATGGAAGAAGGGTCACCAGGGGCTTGGGGGGTCAGGGAGTTAGTGTTTCATGGGTATAGAATTTCATGGGAGGATGAAAAAGTTCTGGAGGCAGATAGCAGTGATGGGTGCAAGACAGTGTGAATAAATTTACAATGTGAACATACTGTGTGTTGGAAAACGTTTAAAATGGTAGATTTTATGTTAGGTATATTTTACCACTATAAAATGTTTTAAAGAAGGAAAAACTTTTAAAAATAGAGAACATTTTTCAATGATTTTCAATGCAGGAACTCAGACACCAGGGACAAGAGAGAAACTGGATTCTTAGAACCTGCCCCTCAGGTGAAGACTAGCTCTCAGTGCTAAGACAGAAGGGCCTGTGTGCAAGGTCAGAGCTAGACTGGAGGCACACGTAACTTTGTGCAGAGTGTGTTCTGCACAAAATCTTGCTGCTGTTTAAACCTGGGAAGGATGAGCCTGAAACTGGCCTTGAGTAGTCTCAGCTATGGAGGGAGAAGACGCCTGGAGAGGCTGGATACTGGGCAAGACCAGTCCATGTTGGGTTTCTGTGATCTCATTTTCTTCGCCCAGAACTCACAGTGGGGAGGACAACAAGAAATATCAGCCCTGAGGAAAAGCAGCCCCCACTGAAGGAAATAATTTGAGACTGAACAGAGTGGAAACAGGATATGGAGTTCCTAATATTTTAGGCCAATTCACTAACTGGTAGACAATTCTTCCTTTTAAAGAACTCTATGCCTTTTCACTAATGAATTCATGTCCCTGTAGAGCCACAAAGGAGGAGGATTTGGCCCAAATGTATACTTAAACTGGATCGCCTTGTAAGAGTGCTTTAAAAAAATAAAATGCAGCCACCTGTGACCTATTAAGACTGTTAATGTACTCATTGACATAAATACCTGAAGGGTTTCTACAACAGCTGGAACACGGCTCAAAGTTCTTTTGTGTCTGCTTTTTAATGTACTTCCAAAGTGACTTCATAAAATTGCAACCACTACCACCAGTGGGACTGAGCTTTTGTTTAACTCCCTGAGTCCATCTTCCACCACTATTGATGCAAGTGATTATTAATATTGCCTACTCTAAATGTCTGGAAGATAGACATCAAACCCCGCATAAGTTATCAATTGAGAGAGGAGGCTTAAGAGACTTAGGCAGTTAACCCACATGTCCACAACTCTCAAAAAATGGCATTTTTCTAACTCCAGTCTCACACACTCTGTAGAATCTTCAGCCCTCTCAAATTCTTCCTTTGAGGGTCTTAGTAAGACCCTAATTCTTCCCCATGGCATCTCCTGAGAGTTCAACCAACTTTAACCTTCTTGGCTGTCATGGGACCCAGTGTGCCCAGACTTCC
Source organism: Sus scrofa (assembly GCF_054392235.1). Taxonomy (NCBI): domain Eukaryota; kingdom Metazoa; phylum Chordata; class Mammalia; order Artiodactyla; family Suidae; genus Sus; species Sus scrofa. The sequence goes on along the minus strand of NC_139393.1, from coordinate 23,459,578 downwards.
ACGGTGCTGCATTTGCCTCTGCTGTGCCTGACAGGAGAGCCTGGCCTTCACCACCCACCAGAGAGGCCAATTGTTCCCAAGGTCCACACTGAGGCTCACGGTGACCAAGGGAACCAATGTCTGGGCCGCTGCAGCTAGTTGTGACAGACTCTACTGACCCAAAGCCACCCTGCCACTCTGCCTCCACCCTGGTGTCCTTGAGCTTTGCTCAGTCATTGCCTAGTCTTTCAGTCCACAAATGTTTAGTGAACATCTATTATTTACTGAGCACTAAAGCAGGCTCATGGTGTACAGTTATGTACTAAAAAAGCATCATGGAGCTTAGGTTCTCGTGTGCAGACTGACAGTCAATAAGCAAACAAGTTAACAGGTGGACAATCATCTACAAGAAGTGCCAAGAACAAAGTAGTCAAGGTGTTGTTACGAGGAACACAAGTGGACTATCAGGAGGTGGCTTCATTCAGGAAAGGGCATTTAGACTGAGAGCCAAAGGACTGAAGAAAACAACCCTTTAAGGAGTTGAGTTAAGATGTTTCCAGGAAAAGGGAATAGCAAAGGCCAAAAGGAAGGAAGAAACATGATATAGTTGAAGACCTAAGATAAACCTGGAGTGAGTGCCACTAGGAGAGAGACAGAGACAGAGACAGGCAGAATGGCAAGAGCTGGGACTGCAGCAGTAAGGAGCAGTCAGGCTGCGTCTGGGTTTGTGGGTTGTACTGGGGTAGCCATTAACAAGTGGAGCAATGGAATAATCTTTTACATGTTGGAAAGATCATCTTGACTATGTGAGGAATTAACAGTAAGTTAGAGTCTAATTAGCAATTAGAGGGGAACAAGAGAGCTAGTAAGGAGAGCAGTCAGGAGGTAAGGTGCAGTCAACCAAGTGAGAGATGATGGTGGCTTAAAGGTCAATGACACTAAAGACGGTTATAAGAATATGGAAGATATCCTTTGGAATAGGAAAAAAATTGCAGAGTCAATATAGAGGTGTGGTAAAGGAGAAGAGTCAAGTCAAGATCAACTACCATGGTTCTGGCTTGAGCAACTGGATGAATGCTGCCACATTTACTAAGATGAGAAAGATGAACAGACTTCAGAGGGGAAAGTGAAAGTTTGCCACTTATACTGTTTGATGTGTGTATGAGTTACTGAAGTGGAGCACTGACTAGGCATTGATATACTCTCATCTGTTTATTTAACAATATTTTTGAGTCTTTACTGTGCATTGGAATTGGGCCAGATTCTGGGGGCAAAGCTAGAAACAAAACAGAGATGGTCTTGGCCTTGTGAAATTTACAAGAAAATAGAATAGACATTGAACAGGTCACTAACATGATGTAGGTATTGATGCAGAAATCTGGGAGGGAAGAACGGAGAGGGGATGACAGTCTGGGTGGCTAGAGCAAAGGTTTCCTAAAGAACTAATATTTCAACTTGGCTTTGATATATAAATGAAATAAGTTGAGTAAAGAGGTGAGAGGAGAGTTTCAGGCAGGACATGTGCAAAGCATGTGTAGAGGCCTGGAGGCAGGAGAGATTAGTCTTTCCAGGAACCAGTCCTGTGGTACTAATTCTTTCCCCAGAGATTCTCAGTCTTTTTGAAAACAGCTTGTAGTGGCTGGTCCCACCACTCCTCCAGATATGCTGGCCGTGGGGTCAACAGCTCCCACTCAGCCAGGACTCCTGCTGTGTTTAAAAGATCTAAGTTCAGGCTTAGATCAACAGGTTCTTGGGCACTTAACTATGGATTATGGAACTTTATATATATAAACTTTATATATATTTGGCTGTGACCATGGAATGAGGAAGTTCCCAGGCCAGGGATCGAACCCGTGCCACAGAAATGACAATGCCAGATCCTTAACCTGATGAGCCACCAGGGAATTCCAATTATGGAATTTTAGAAGAACTTCTTGCCTTTAAGAAAGAATCTGTCATGTAGCAGAGTAGTAAAATGTGTTACATTAAAATTATGTATAGAGAACTATGGGAAGATTGAACTCGTGACTAACTCACCCCAGAGGCCACAGAGAAGACATCACAGAGGGTAAGAGGGAAAAAGAAAGAAAAGGTAACACTGACATTGGGATGAGCACATAGGAAACATGTGTGAACGAACTGGGTGCTTGGGAAATGACAAGCCATCGGGGACAATTTCAGGACCCTGATTTATACAATGAACACAATTAGTTTCCTCTCACATACATTTTCTTCCCTAGAGCTAAGAAGACTTCCCTACATTTAGCAATAGCTGTGATTTTGTAACTGGTGAGTTTCTCCAAGGGCAGAGTATTGTTGAAGGCCAAGGAAATAAAGGATCCAATACCAGTGGTCATATAAATACAGGAGGGAGCAATCCCCCAGGGGTGAAGCTGAAGACCACAAGGCTTCACTCCCTCCTGACACATTTCAGCCACCTTCCCAGGTAGTCAGGGAGCAAATGGGATAGAGAGCCTCTCCGTACCAAGGAAGACAAGTCATCCGCCTAGCAGTCCCGCTGACCCCATCCCTGCAGAAAGACACCCAGCCCTCGGTAGCTCTACACATTCCTTACCCCACCCCCAGGACCAATATTAGAGCATCTGCCATTTAGGAAACTTTCAAACCCAGCTTTCCCCCATGACTGATGGGAAAAATCAATTTGCTTGTGGCCATTTTCTTAAAGTGGCATGGTATAGAAACAGATTTAGAAATCTCAATAACTCAGACCTGTTAGAAAATGAAGACGGGGGGGGGGGGGCGGGGGGGAGTGGGAGTGGGAAGAATCCTAGAAAGAGGAAATGAATCTGTGTGAGAAACTATTTCCCAACGAGCCCCCACATTAATCACAGCTTTCAGACGGCAGCCTCAAAGACCACAGCTGGGTGATAATTAGGAACCAAGCAATTTTCTGCAAGGAGTACAAGACAGAGCATTATTAGGTGACGTGTTTTTTTTTCTTTTCTTTTCTTTTTTTAACCCAAGAAATGTGCTGCAGTCCCTTAATAGCTTTGAAAAGCAAGACCATTAAATATCAAGGCAGTGTGTCAGGAGTAGCAGAAAGCTTAAGTGTAGGCTTTCTCATGTCTGTCCTAGGAAGAGTCTAGTTAACTAGTTGCATAAAATTAAAACACTCTAGTGGTTTCCAGGGGTTGGGGAGGAAAAGAGAGGGATGAGTAGGTGGAACACAGGGGATTTTTATGGCAATGAAACTATGAGGCATGATACTGCAATGGTAGATATAAGTCATTGCATGTTTGCAAAATCCACAGACATGTACAACATAAAGATTGAGCCCTAATGTACAGATTTTAGTTAATAATAATATATTAATATTGGTTCATCGATTGCAACAAATGTATCACACTAATGCAAAGGGTTAATAATAGGGTAAACTGGAGAAAGGAGAGTGAATAAATGGGAACTCTACCTTTTATGCAACTTTTCTGTGAACCTAAAACTGCTTTATGAAATAAAGTCTTTTAAAATTAAAAAAATTTTTTTTGGCCACACACACGGCATATGGAAATTCTCAGGCCAGGGACTGAATCTGAGCCATAGCGGAGACCTATGCCATACCTGCAGCAACATCAGAATCTTTAACCCACTGCACCAGGCCAGGGATTGAACCCACACCTCCACAGTGACCTGAACAATTGCAGTCAGGTTCTTAACCCACTGCACCACAATGGGAACTCCAAAGAAGTTTTTTTTCTTTCTTTTGATGTAGGGAATTATCACCTGCATCAAATGCCGCAAGGTAAGATGAAGATGTGGAAGTGACTATGTACTGGATTTGGTGCCTTTAATAAAAACAATTTGAGAGATGTAGTGTGTACAACAGCCTGACTGGGTAGGGTTAAGAGTGAATGGGTAGAAAGAGTGTGGAAAGCCAGCATAGAAAACTTGAATTTTTTATAAAGAGAAATTGGGTGATGGTGAGAAAGTTGGCATTTTGCTAGACCTTCAAAATGGAAAGGGAGTGACAAGGACATCAAGTAGGGGACAGAGTGATTCTAATTATGAGTTGTGGCTTCTAGACTCAGTGAGATAAGATGAGGCCATGAAGGAGGTGAATGACAGTGGTGGTGAGGTCAATACAGTAGAGGTTCTTTTTTATGAATAATCATTAAAGTTGTGGTATCAGAAAGAGCCTGCTGATCTGTGTCCAGGTCATTGTGTCACAAATTAATTTTGTGTTTCTAATCATGGCGACAAAGAACTAAGCCTACATTGAAGTCTCACTGCATTCAAATAATAAACGGAATACAAATCATAATTATAAAGGCCACACTCCATTTGATTTCCTTTTTTCTCAACCTTATAATGTTTAATTGTCTCATTTCCCTATGAGAAATTACTAATAGCTCTTGGGATGACTGTTAGAATTCTTTTAATGAAATCATTTTCACACCCTTTGCTGATTTCACATGACTCCTCTAATATAAAAATTGAAAGTTCATTCTGAAAAAATCTCTAAGACAAATTGTCTACCATGTAAATGATTACAGAACAACAAGTAACTAGACATACATTATTATCCTGGAGGTTTTTAGAAAGAGACAACAAGAATACCAATTATTTATTGAGACCTTATTTATGTCTATCATTTTGCTAGGAAATTTCTAACCTGTGCAACACCATTGCAAGGTAGGTATTATTATCCTCATTTTACAAATGAAGAAGAAGAGACTCTGGCAACGTGACTAAGATCATATGGTTAAGAAGTGACAGAACCTGGGAATTTGAACCCTAGTTACTACGACTCCAAGACCACTTTTCACTCCTCCACTCTTCCTCTGTTTCTTCCGTACACACTCTTGTATCATCTGCTTGGTGAATTACAGCATCCCTTGCTAGCGGTTTAGTATCTTTGTTGTGCAATGGCAAGTTAGTGGTTTGCTGTAGGTTGATAACTCAAGTAAAGAGTCTAGAGGTTGTGTTTGTCCACTCATTCCCTTATTTACTCACTTCACAGAACCACTCTTCTAAATTGCACACAGAACAGCACTATTCCACCAATGCTACCGTGTTGTGTTGTCTCTCATATAACTGCTGTGTCTGTGACTCTTCAATAGCTATGGAAAAAGGGCTACTCAATTCTGACACCTTATTTTCAAAACTTCAGCAGCAAATGATTACTATCACCTGCCTCTCAATCACATCTCCTTTTATCAAATTACACTAAAGATCACAGTGCTACTAGATAAATGATCATATTTTAGGATGAAATAATAGCCCACATATTTTCTAAAAATAAGTGAGCTATTAATGGTTCTCTTCCTCTTAGACACCCACACTGACATTGTGGAACTTGTTTCCCAGTGCCTGTCCCTTTGGTTTCAACTAACATCTTGCTGGTGATATGATCTCACAGTTTATTTCTTTCCTCCTATCACTTGATTTCCAGCATGACTACAGTATAGTCACGTATTAAAAATGTAGTTGTTAAGGAACTGGTGTCCTAACTTCAGGTTGTTATTGTACCTGGCAGAAGAAATAAAAATGCTTCTTTGATATTTAAATAATCTTTTCATCAGAATGATATAGAAGTTAATTCATCTACATTTTTAAGAATCATAGAATACTTTATCAAATCAACTCCCTCTCTGATAACATCAATGAAAGTTGGACAAATACTAAAATGTAGCAACTTGAAGTCATTAGAGAACAATCAAGGAGGAAAGGAGTTAGGGACAAAGAGTCTGGAAAGAAAGAAACTACAATGAGACATTCTGCTGCTTTTCCCTTTGAGACATTTTACCATTGCTAAACTGTTCAGGATGAAAAGATTAGGAGACAAGCACAACAATGCAAAAAAGAGGTTTAAAAGCCTAGCAAGCTTTTGTTGGTATCACGGTACTTGGAGGACACAAATTGGAATTCAAATCCCAATCAAGAATGAGAGGTGACCAGAGTTCCGACCGTGGCGCAGCAGAAACGAATCTGAATCTGACAAGGAACCATGAGGTTTCGGGTTCGATCCCTGGCCTTGCTCAATGGGTTAAGGATCTGGTGATGCTGTGAGCTGTGCAGTAGGTGGCAAATGTGGCTCGGATCCTACATTGCTGGCTGTGACGTAGGCTGGCAGCTGTAGCTCTGATTCGACCCCTAGCCTGGAAACCTCCTTATGTAGCAGGTAAGGCCCTAAAAAGCCAAAAATAAATAAATAAAATAAAAATAAAATGAGAAGTGATGATGGTAAACATTCTATTATTTCAGTTGAAACCCATGAAGAAATACAAACTAGAACTAGGCAAGTCCTCGCAAAAACAGGGGACCTGATTCAACCTGATTTCTCCCAGTCCCCCATTTGATCAAGGTTACATGGCGTTTTTCTGCCTGCCAGAAATAAAAAATAAATCTTTTATGGAAGTAGATTATATGACAAAAACTCTATAATTTTTCATAAGCAATACCCATTATTCAATTGAAAATTACTGGTATGCCTGGAGACAGGACCAAAAGACTGAAAATCAAGGGACAGAAAGAAAATAATAGAAATGGATGCACAGGCAACCCAGTTATTGGTTAAAAAAAAAAAAAAAGAACCTAAAATTAACTGTAGTCAATATTTTTGAGAAAATAGATGATAGGAAATGAGAACAGGAAACTAGTTTCCTTAAATAAAGGAATCCAATAGAAATTTTACAAATGAAAAATACAGTATTGTAGATTAAAAACTCAATAAATGAGTTTAACATAAAATTAGAGCAGAAGAGAGGAATAGCGAATAGAAGATGGGTAAGTGAAGGAAAATTCAAATTGAACCACAGAAAGAAAAGAGGATGAAAAAATACAGAAAGACTATAAGGGTATATGAAATAATAGTTTTTTTAAAAAGACCTAATACTTGTGATTGGATTTATAGAAATAGAAATAGAACAGGAGTAATATCTGAAGAGCTAATGACTGATAATTTCCAAAACCTAATGAAACATAACAACCCACACTCAAGAAGCTCTGAGACACCAAAAAAGATTAAATACAAAAAGGAAAAAACCCACCCCAGACACAATACAGTCAAATTGCTGTAAACTAAAAACAAAAACAAAAGCTATTTAAAAACAGCTGGAAAAAAGATTCATTACTTTCAAAGTAACAATTATACATTGACTACTTCTCAACAGAAATAACAGGAGTCAAAAGACAATGGGGGGGTCACACTTATAAAATTCTAAAATTAAATAACATCAACGTAAAATTATTTATTGAGTGAAAATATTCTTCAGTGAAGATTTTGAAATCTTATACCATTAAGTACCAGTAAAACTACAAATTAATATTATTTAATATAATTCTTTAGGAAGTAGAAGAATTATTTTAAATGTGAAACATAAAAAATATGTAAAAGTGGGAAGAATACTGGAAAAGGTAAATACATGAGTAAATATGTTGACTTTCCAAAGCAATAACATAATAAAATAATAACATAAGGATAATATCTTCTGGGGTTTAAAACATATGCAGAACTAAAATATATGACAACGACAACACTGAAGGCAGTAAAGGTAAATGAAATTAAATATTTGCACAAAGTTAAGTCTTTGCATTGCCTGGGAAGTGTTAAAAATACTAATTTGAGGAGTTTCCATTGTGGCTCAGTGGTAATGAACCTGACTAGTAACCACAAGGATGCAGGTTCAACCCCTGGCCTCGCTCACTGGGTTAAGGATCCGGCATGCTGTGAGCTATAGTGTAGGTCTCAGATGCAGCTCGGATCCCAAGTTACTGTGGCTGTGGTGAAGACTGGCAGCTGTAACTCTGATTTGACCCCTGGCCTAGGAACTTCCATATGCTGCAAGTGCAGCCCTTAAAAAAAAAAAAAAAAAGACAAAAAAATTACTGATTTTATTATAGACAATAATCAGTTTACTGTGCATATTATAATCTCTAAATGGTAAATAACAAGTCACTGAGTTAAATAATAAAATACTTGACTATTTAAAAATTATGAGTGATGAGAAATAAAGAAACAATTTGATAAAAACAAAGAAGCTTGATGACTATCAGATAAATATAACAAAATCACACAAAGGCATACTGTAATTAAATTTAAGAATATCAATAATAAAAAGAAATTTTACACGCTAAAAGAGGAAAATGACAAATTAAATACAGAAGAACAAATTGAAGAATTATAGCAGGCTTCTTTTCAGTATCTATGTAAGCCAGTAGACAAGGGAGTAAAACTCCAAAAGGAAAAAAAAATCTATCTAATTAGAATTCTACACCCAGGAAAAATATCTTTCAGAATAAATGGGAAATAGAGACTTTTTTAATAAGGAAAAGTTGAGAGAATTAATTGCCAGCAGATCTACACTCTAACAAAGAAAAGTTTAAGAAAAATATTATTTTAAAAATTTCAATCTACATTAAAGAATGAAGAGTATCAGAAATGGATAATATGCAGGTAAATATAAAATATATTTTTTCATTTTTAGTCTATTTAAGAGAAGTGAATATTAATAGCAATTATTAATTATCACTACTAATAATAGCAGTGTATTGTGATGTTTATAATACGTAGAAGAAAAAAGCATCACAACAATAAGACAAATGTCAGGAAGGAAAAGTACTTCGTTGTAAGGTTTTTTTATGCTATACACTAGGTAGTACTCTGATTTAAAGCTAGACAGTGATAATTTATAAATGAGTGTTGTAACCCCAAGGACAACTGATAAAAAGTTAGAAAAAAGAAAAAGGAGATATAGTTAACAAGGCAATAGTGGAGATAACATGGAGTCATAAAAAGTATTCACTGCAAAAGATAATAGGAAAAGAGTAAATGAAAACAAAGAAGCAATTGAAAATGAGAAATCAAATATCAAGATGGCAGATTCAAACCCAACCACGTAAAAAATTACATTAAATTTAAATTGTTTAAATGCTGTAATTGAAAGGCAGAGCTTGTTAAATTGGACAAGAAAGAAAAGCCCAATTATATCAACATTGGATAAAATTCATTTCAAAGAATATTATCAGGAATAAAATAGTGTATATCATAATGATTAACATACTGATCAAGAGAACATATAAATTATCAATGTGTATGTCTGTGTAATAGTTTCAAATATATAAGGAAAGAGCCAGTAGAAGTCAAAAGAGAAGTAAACATACTCACAATTATATCAGTTGAATATTTCAACGTATTTCTCACACTAATTATAGAAAAAACCTGATAGAAAATCTTTGAAAATAGGTAAGATTGAACAACACCATCATCCAAGTGATAGAACTGACATCTGAAGAAGCTCCAACCAACAACAGAAAACATATTCTTTTCAAGTGTATACAGAACAACCACTGAGACCATGAGTCTCATAAAACAAATCTCCTCATGTGTAAAATAGTTTGTCGTACAAAGTATGTTCTCTGCCCACAACGAATTAAAGTAGAAACCAACAAATAGATAACTGGAAGTTCCCCTAAAAAAAACTGGAGATTAAACAACACAGTAATAATTGATGAAATCCTGGAGTCTTACAGCATTGGCCAGTAATCTTTCCTTACAAATAAATGAGTCAAGCGAGAAAATGTTGAAGCAAACTGCTTATGAATACATTTAAATTCTGGTATTTACAATATCTGGGAAGAACTGTGGAATTTGAGGTAGAAGAGGAAAAATCCAAAAGCAAAAGAACATTACCTGGAGTGAGCTTTATCTGCTGGAGCTAGACATAGGCTGTCCACTATCAGAAAAAGAGCTTCTCTGAGTAGGAGGTATGGTTCTGGGATAGACTCTTCACCTTTGAGGCACCCATCACCTTCTAATATTAACTAGTAAGTGTCCATTGCTCTTGTTCTTTTCCTAGATAAACTCTGGCCACACTGGCCTCCTTGATGTTACTCAAATAAGCTACACATATTCTTGCCTCAGGCCTTTGCACTGGAACCCTAGTCTAGAGCTCTTGTCTTCTGCCATAAATTTGCCTGACTTATTCCCTCGCCTCCCAGGCCCTTGTTCAATGTCACCTTCCCAATGAAGCCTTCCCTGAGCCATGGTCTATCACCTTCTCTGATTAATTTTTATATCTAGCACTTCCCAGCTAAGTTTTTCTATTTAGCTCTTATTCATTTTTCCACCCCCGACTAAAATATGAGCTCTAAGAGGGCAAGAATTTTGCCTCATTTGTTCCCATTGTATTTCTAGTACCTGAAATAATGCCTGGCACATAGTAGGTCAAACAATCTCTGCATACCCTATTCCTGCCACCTGGAAGGCTTCTGTTTACCACTTCACATTTCAGGTTAAATACCACCTCCTCAGGGAAGTCTCCCCTGACTACATTATTTAAAGTACCTTTATTCCATCCTACTTATTCTTTCCCCCATTTCAGATTTCTTCACATTCTCAGATTTCTCTGAAATTATCTTATTTGTTTGTTTCTTTATTGTCAACATCTTACTGTTGTGACGTATATTACATTGTGCACAGCTGATCCCAGAACCTGAAATAGGACACTGCCTGCCACATAGTAGGTGCTCAATAAATACTGGATGAATGAAGGAATGAATGGGCTTGAGTTCTTTGTGCTTTTCATCACCTTTGCTGGAATGCTCATGTTACCCAACCTCCAAATCTTACTTTATGACTTTTTGTTTTGAATAATTTGATCTGTAGTTTCTATGTATAATAAAAACTGGTAGGGTAACCCAGAGTCTTCCAGTTTTGTAAAATATTCCAGTCTTAACATGAATAACAGAAACAATAACAGCAAAATCCTAATTTGAGAATTTTATCCAATTACCTTGGGTCTGGTAAAGGCAAGTTCCTCCTGCTCAACCTCCTATTGTTCTATCCCGAAGTCATCCTACTTCTGTTATCTTTCACCTTTCTAAGCTGAATGTCCTCAGCAGCAAAAGTGAAATCCTTTAATCTTCCATTTTGGAGCCTATGTTTGAAATGGATTAAAGAGTCAAACAAAATTAGTTTTCAAACCTTCAATTTTCCAGGCCTACAGGCACTCTCCCTCTCACACAGAAGTGAAGGTGGCTTTGAGCCATCTGTTACTTCCCATGAAACATTTCCCTGGGCTGTCGCTGCTGTTTTTCTACTTCTTTTTATATACAGGATCAAAAGAAATTTTAAAAGGGAAGGTTCCCCCACCCCCCCCAAAAAAGACATCTCCTGACCACACAAATACACAGCTTTGTTTACTGGTCTTCTAGTTTTCTTGAAAGGCCTTGCCAAGAAGAAGCTTCATTTAGCTGACAACAGCCATTTCTCATTAAACCTCCAATTTAAGCATGACCCAGAGTGGAAAATTGCAAAACAGGAAGCTTTCAAATTGCATCAAAGTAATGTTATTAGACATGGGAGCAAAAGACCCTTTATGATGCTGGCTCTTCAGATGAGACCTACATTCTATAGGAGGAGTTTAGGGCTCCTGTGGGAATTGGCTCCTCTTCATTGAGTTACATACATCCTGGAGATAGATGTGCCTATGGGCGGTAATCCAAGTTCTTTTGGGAATGCTGACTAAAGGTAGAGTGACCATGTGTCCTGACTTTCTAGCAGAGACAGTCTCATATTAAGCCTGTTGCCCCAGGGTAATTATTAAGAATACCTCCTTTCGGAGTTCCTGTCATGGCGTGATGGAAACGAATCTGACTAGCATCCATGAGGATGCAGGTTTGATCTCTGCCCTTGCTCAGTGGGTTAACGATCCAGCGTTGCCGTGAGCTGTGGTGTAGGTTGCAGACGCAGCTCGGATCCTGCGTTGCTGTGGCTCTTGCGTAGGCCGGGCCGCGGGAGTGGCCCAAGAAATAGCAAAAAGACAAAAACAAAAACAAAAACAAAAAACCCCTCCTTTCTCTCTCAAAAGTATCCCTGTTTGAATAATCAGTTCTGTGGTCATCCTAACTGAAGATCAAAGTGGGTTGCTGATAACACAATTGAAGAAACTACTGTTCTTATCTGTGGTGGACTACAGACTTGTTTGGATGGCGGAAAGAAACCTTGCCAAGTTTCAACTGTTTGACCAAGTACATCCACACTGATTTGACCTTTGGCTGGCTGGTATCTTGGATAATCCATTCCAGACTGTTTGAATCCAGGCTTCCCAATTTTAATGTCTCAAAAACTAAAGACAGCTAATTCCAGAGAAACATATACAAGTTGCCTTATGAGCCATCTAGAGAACTGAAATTCATTGTTCTCTTCTCTGCCTTGTTAGAGCTCTGTGCTGTCAGATGTAGTGGCGACTGGCCATCGATGGCTCTTGAACACCTGAAATGGGCCAGTTCAAACTGAGATGGTTCTAAGTATAAGACACACAGTGGAATATGAAGACTTAGTACCAAAAAAGAGGAAAATATCTCAATAATTTGTATATTGGTTATATACTAAAATAATGATATTTTACACATAATGGGTTAATTCAAATATATTATTAACATTAATTTTGCTTGTTTCATTTTCACTTTTTTCTTTGTTTGTTTTGGCTTTTTACTGCTGCAGCCACAGCACATGGAGACTCCCAGGCTAGGGGTCAAATGGGAGTTGCAGCTGCTGGCCTACGCCACAGCCATAGCAATGTGGGATCCTAGCTGTGTCTTCAGCCTATACCACAGCTCATGGCAACAAGATCCCTGACCCACTGAGTGAGGCCAGGGATTGATCCCTCATCCTCATGGATACTAGCTGGATTTGTTTCTCCTGCACCACAGTGGGAATTCCCCATTTTCACTTTTTTAATGTAGCTACTAGAAATTTAAAATTATCTGTGTGGCCTGCATTATTTTTCTAATTAGATGATACTGATTTAGGCCTTTAATTTCTACCCAAGGAGACCCACTGAACTGGAACTAAGCAGAAGATTCAGCTTTATTACAGACTGCTATTTGGCAATCTTTGTTTTCCTTGGGTCAGGTATTTACTAGCACTTCCAGACTTAAGTGAGATTAACAAATATTAATTATCTACCATGGACAGGAACTCAATAAATGTTAATGCACACAGTTCTCCTTCCCTAGAGAGATTGATTCAATCGCTTTTAAATAATTAGGAGTTTCTCCACATAAAGTACTCTCTTCCTATATAATTAATAAAGGGAAAAACTGCTCAATATGTGACTTCATCTTGTCAATCATTTATTCCCATATTCCCTTACTTCAGTGGATATTACTAGCAGCATTTTTAGGCGATTTGTCTTATTTGTACCTATATTTATATGGGTGGAATGTGAAATATGTTCTATTGGTAAAAGTTGATGAAATTATCAAGTTGGGTAAGCTGGGACTGTGAAATATGACTCACAGGCAGTGATTTAGGTGGAATTTAGTGAACTGAAGAGCATAAATAAGGTGTAAGTTTTCTCCCCCCAGGAATAAATGGGAAATGCCTTTAAATTTGTACCAAATAAATATAGGGACTATGTAGCAGATGAAATTACTGCCAACTCACTAAAGATTTTAAATTTTATTTAAAATACAGAGCCAATTTATCTTTTAAAAGATCCAGCTTAATTAGGCTTTGTCTGGCTAATATATAGATAATGAAAGAGACATGCAATTGTGAAAGTGGGGAGATCGGTTAGGGCCTGTTGCAATGGTCCAGGCAAGAGATGATGGTAAATTTGGAAAATACACTATAATAGAAGAATTTAGGGGAAAATATGAGAAGAAAAGAAATCTCATAACTATAGCACCCACAACACAATCATAGATAACACTGAGTAATATTTCTTTCCAATAATTTTTCTACACAAAATGCATTTGGCCTGGTTGCATTTATACTTTATGTGATTTAAGAATAGAACTTCTAAAATTTGGTATTATAGGATTTTTTTCATGTTATAAAATGCTTTATCACCTTTAATATCCGTGTAATGTTTTATCAACAGCTCTTGCTGGCTACATAACTATCTCCCACAGTTTGTCATTTTAAGTTACATGAAATGTGCTATTTTAAATTACATTAAGTTTTTATTGATACATTCCCAGAGTTGAATGCCAAAAGTGTAATTATTAAGCTAGAGGTTATGAACATTTTAGGTAGCTAAGCATGCTGCTTTGAATTCAGGGTTATGTTTAAAGATAAGCATTTTTATCACTTTCAGATTCAGATAATAGTAAAACGAGGTTAACGAAGTATTTTCAAGTAAGATCCTCTTTGGGAAGCTTCTTTACTAAATAGTTAATTTTCTAAGCACATGAATTATTTAATTCCTTCAAATATTATCTGTTAAAACATCCTTTCTATATTCAGATTCTTTTTTTTTCTTTTCTTTTTTAGGGCCACGCCAGTGGCATATAGAAGTTCCCAGGCTAGGGGTTGAATCAGAGCTGCAGCTCCTGGACTACACCATAGCCACAGCAATGCCACATCTGAGCCACATCACATTTGTGACCTATGCTGCAGCTTGCAGCAACACCAGATCCTTAAACCACTGAGCCAGGCCAGGGATAAAACCCGCATCCTGATGGACACTAGTCAGGTTCTTAACCAACTGAGCCACAATGGGAACTGCAAGATAAGACATACTTTTTTTCTCCTATAGATGGAAATATAAATTACTAATTCCAAAGACTATTCCAAAATAATTTTTACGCAAATATTTTAAATTTTGAAAATTTAATTTTCAAAAATTTAATTATTTTAAATTTTGAAAAAAATTTCAAAAGGGTATTTGAAAATAATTTTTACACAAATGTTTTAAATATTTACTTGAATTCTGACTTGCATTTTAAATTAGTAAATTATTTCTATGTAAGTAATCATTAGGTAAATTCTAGCTCCTCATAGAATTAAAAAACACTACAAATGAGCAAAGTCAAAATTAATACATTTCACTTTTGCTATAAATGAAAGTAACTTCGCAATTTAGTCTAAGATGTATGCAGTGTCAATCTAATGATACTAGATATATCGATCAAAAATTAAACTTCCATGGACTGCATATCTAAAATCTGAATTATGAGCCAGAAGACCCTTGACCAATGTTTTAGGACATTAATTGACTTTGTATTGGAGGCACTAGATTCAAACACCAAGAGCTAAAATCTTGATACAAAGAGAAAGAAGGTCTCTCCTATTACCTCTTATACTTTCCTCTTCTTTCCTTCATGTCTTTAACTTTAATACTTCTAAAGAAAAAAAAGAAATTGTTAATAGACACTAAACAACTCACAAAACCAAAGTGACCTGTTTTTCTGTTGTAATTTACATCTTGTATTCAGTCAAGATCTAATTTACCAAGGATAATGATTTAGAAATTTGCAAATGTATTTTGGGCTGGTGAAAAGAGACTATGCACATCCCACATCCAACCAGCTTCAAGGGAGTGAGGCTTTGTCAGGGACACCAGAGTAGGTAGTGGGTAAATGCTTTCCAATATTTTTCATTATTATTATTACTAGAGATAAAATTAAAAGTATGCTGGTAGGAAGAATATGAATTTGAAATGCAGAGCAGATAAGGGCTTTCAGGAGGAAATGAATTCTTTCAGTGGGCAGTATGCTTGACACTATGCAACAGCTTTATCCAGCCCAAACTGCCAACAGTGTCCTGGGTATATGCAGGAATGGAGGAGAGAGATGATGTCAAGGTCTGTGAGGGATGCCCTCTCCATTCCCCGCCCCAGTTCCATCAGGACAAGATTTCAACCTTCACTCACTCATTCATTTCATAAATATCTACCTATTGCCTGCTATGTACCAGGTGTCATTCTAGACACTAGATGCATTGGTAAGCAAAACAAAGGCAGAGAGTAACAAACATAATAAAAAAACGAATACAGAGAGGATATTAGAAGCTGATAAATGCCATGGGAAATAGAAGGAGAGTGGGTATGGCTCTCTGGGAATGGGGGGGGGGGGTATCGCCATGTAAATCAAGATGAGGAGAATAGGCCTCCCTGAGAAGCTAACACTTGAAAAGAGATAGGAAGCAGGTGTGGGAGGCAGCCGCTGGGATAGATATTTGAGTGAGTGCAGTCCAGAAAGAGGGGGAGCTGGTGCAGAGGATCTAAGGCCCTAGTGTGCCCCCTGAGTCAAGGTTCAACAAGGGGGTCTGTGTGGCTGAAGCAGAGCCAGGAGGGAAAAGCAGAAGGAGCTAAGTTACATTTTTGTGACAATCAGGATAATTCTGGTATTGGGTAGTTTCTAAGCCTAGCTCATCAGATTTACTTGATTTATTATGTCACCAAAATATCATAGTATTTAACTTATATCATGGATTAAATAATTGAGAATTAGATTTTTTTTTTTGACCATACCTGCAGCATATGAAATTTCTCAAGTCAGGGATCGAACTTGTGCCATAGAGGTGATAACGCCAGATCCTTAACCCAATGAGCAACCAGAGAACTCCCAGCTATGATTTAGATTTAAACATACCTAAGAAATGAACTAAGACCCTATGAATCACACTATGCTGCCATGAGGAATGTATCTCAAGTCACATGTGCTACAAGTACTGCACATCCTGAGGCTGTGCAGAAACCACTGGACACTTGTAAACACAATTCTCCTTCCAAGGTGCATTTCCCTCACACCTTGAAGTCAACAGCTGCTCGGTGCAACTGCCTCTAGAGTAGAATGCCAGCATCCCAGAAGTGAGTTTAACAAACTTTTATGTATTTTTTATCTTAAAAAATAAAACTCACCATTTACATGGTTTTCTAACTTGGTTCAAGGGTCAGAGGTTTGGTTTGTGTAACCCACAGTCAGCAGGGTTTCACGATATAGAGCTGTTAAGATTAGCATCTTCCGTGTTAGCTCATTAGCAGTACATTCTGACGTTTTGCAGTTGACATGTGCTGTACCTATGACTATAAAATTATTTTGTACTATTCAGAAGTTCCCTAGTTATCTCATGGCAAGGTACTTAAAAGAGCTGTTAAATTTTAGGATGAATTACTTTCTTCTACAAAGAGATGAATGATCCAAACTTGCTTGCCATTTCCACCATGACTAGCAGCTGAGAGTAAGCTCATTGGTATTTCAAAAACATGAACACGATGAAGAGGGAGAAATTAATTGCTTTTCAAAGAAGTATGTCCTAGAGAGAGAATTTGAAAAAAAAAATGTTTTTGAAAATGCTCCCTCGTTTTGGGACATGATCATGAGGCCATGAAAATGATAGAGACAACCTATTGTTAAAAAAGCCTATCTGTACCATTATAGAAATTGGAGACCATTTTCTAATTTGTTAAAAATCTTTCAGACCAAGAGTGTCAGTGGATTTTTGAACACATTAAAAAAAAAAAGGTGTAGCACTTTCTAATTTGTGGGGGAAGGGGACTGATATCAGGGAAGAGTAGTGCAAACACATGGGGCAGTAGCCTGTGCTGCTAATGAGGGACCCTGGAGACCTGAGGAATTATTTCTGCTCTTTGGGTCCTAAGACTGTTCCTCCTCCTGACTGATCACCCTAATTGTTCATCCTTTCTTACGTAAGCATGAGATAATAAGAAAGGTGGGTAGAATTCCGGGTGGCCTGTAACTATTTTATAACAAAAAGAACTTTAGTTAACAAACAAAAATCAAAACTGTAAATTCTCCTTACATTTAAATTAAAAAAAAAAAAAACCCACAAGAAACTCCCTATAGTTGTCATTGTCTATTATAAATCTGTTACTGATTCCAATCTGTTGTGAGAATCAGTATGAAGTTCTTGGTATGAATGACAATTCTTCCAACTCAGTCCCCAAAGCAGCAAGAGTGCTCAGAATCAGTGATAGCAATTTTCGTATCCAGTTAACATCATCATTCTTCTAAAGAACTTTTATTTACTTGGCTCTCTATCCTTTTCCAGAAATACATTGAATAAAAAAACAATCTTGCATAAGCAAAGTTGGTGTTAATACTCTCTTTCTGTTAAGCTCTTAGTATCACCTTCTAATACTAACTGTAAATTGCTCCAATCTTTTCAAGCAAAAATGCTCATTTTTTTCCATAATATTTCTATTGCACAATTAAGCAAGGCCTATTAGAATATTATTTCTTTAATTTCTATGTGCTTTATTTGGCTAAGTGGACATCTATTTCTCCTATATTTATTTTATGCATGAAAAAACAGAAGTACTCTGACGATGAAGAATTTATCCAAGCCTCCCAATGAATGGATAACAGATTCTTCAAATGGAATCCAATTGTTATGCTATTTAGACTTCTCCTATGTAGCCTGCCACATCCTGTATTTTAGCACCAAGTATTTTTAATATATCATTTGTTTGTTTTTAAAATTTAATTTCTCCATAGAAAATGGATTATTGGTTTAGAATGCAGGAATAACAAAACTCAGCAATGAAAGGTCACTTTGATAACCCTGATTCAAGATATGACAAATATTGTAATGAAAGTTATGTTAGGTTAATTATATTTCATGTTGCAGGCACTGAAAATTAGATTGCTTATTTATATTCATTTATTACAGTTAGGAAGTACTGTCATCAAATTTGCTTTAGATGGATTTTATTGAACAGAAGGGAATTAGTTTAATTGAAAAAGTTTCTATTTTGAAACACGCAGGAGTTTTCTATTCTCTGGTTTTGAACATGAAAGGCATATATCTGCTGCTGCTCCTCCAGTATTTCCTGCCTGTGCTTGACTTAATTAAATTGAGTAATGAAATATGTAACCAGAACAGAAATTTCAAATTAGAAAGGTACAAGAATATCACAATTATTTGAAGAGACATAATTGTAGCAGTTATGTATCAACACATCCTCAGACAAAATAATCATCTACATTAAGTGATTTCATATCTTTGAGCCAACACTCTTAAACGGTCTCAAAGGAATCAAAAGAAGACATTTGTATTAGAAGGACTAAGATCTTGATTTCATAAAAGAGAGTCAAGCTATATAGCTTCATTCCAGACTGAGTGTATAGTTTCCTATTTCCATCAGTAGCTATGTGTTCAACACAATGTGTCTGGAAGTGTACTGGGTACTATACAGAATGCACTGGAGATTAGAAGGGGCCAATTTCACCTGAGCATCATTTTCAACTGACGAAGAAGGCTCATTTAAATGACATCAAAGAAATCAGAAACAGACTCTATCCAATACAAAACTAGCTACAAAGATTTCTCTACTTCATATTTATTTTGCAAAGAGATGCTTTAAAAAAAATGAAATCAAGGTCCTTCTTAATCTGAGCATCCAACCACTCCAGTCTTCTCTCTCATGATGTCTTTCCTCAAAACCTACGTTACTGCTCTAGTACTTTCTTAATCATGCCATGCTTTGTCACACTTTTGAATCTCTGCTCATAACATCCTTTTGGATGGGAATTCCTATTGCTCCTCCTTCTCTAACTCTACCTGGCATATGTCTCCTCAGCCTATGACTCAACCTTTATATAGTCTATGAAGGCTTTTATAAAGCACCTTTACTCCCTGTGCCTCAAGGAAATTTTACCACTCCCTCTGGATCAGTTTGCTAGGCCTGCCATGACCAAGTACCACAGACTGGGAGGCTTAAACAATATAACTTGATTGTCTCACAGTTCTGGAGGCTAGAAGTTCAAAATTAAGGTGTTGGCAGTGTTGGTTCCCTTTGTGGGTTATAAGCGATGGATCTGTCCCAGACCGCTCACTTCAGTTTCTAAATAGCTGTCCTTTTCCTGTCTCTTCACACTGCCTTCCCTTCATGCATGTCTGTGTCCAAATTTCTTCTGCATATAAAGATACAAGTCTTATTGGATTAGGGCCACCCTAATGACCTCACTTTAACTTCATTACCTCTGTGAGGACCCTATCTCCAAATCAAGTCACATTCTGAGGTACTTAGGGTTAATACTTCACCAAAATTCATATTTGGGGGGATACAATTCAACCCATAATACCCTCTTCCATTCCTTTCCCCCTGTTTATGTTGTGACAATTTCCTGCACTAGTGTATTTTTTTTCTGCCTCATATCTTCCATTAGTTCATAAGCATTTACAGAGTAGGAACCACACTTGCTATTTCTCTGTATCCCTGACCTAATATAATTCCCAGTATAAGAGGATGCTTACTAAAGTCAGTTGGTTGGTTTGCTAATGGAACGATGAAATAATAAAAGACCCTAAATGATAGTAGTAAATTTAATTTATAGAAAGAACTATAGAAAGCAGTGTCTGGAATTCCACATTTAACTGTTCTATAGATTCATCTTTCTCACCAGACTGTGAATTCTTTGAGGACATAAACCATATTTCATTCTTGATTGTGGTAGAAATTATTAATTAGTGGCTTCTTTAATATCTACCTTACTCCTCCTTTTTGAAAACAGAAACTAAATTTTTGCTGGGGAGGCAATGTGTCTCAGGCTACCTTGCAGATACATGAGGCTACGTGATGGAGTTTGGGCCAATATAAGTGGATGTGTGTATGGGATTTCCAGGAACAAATGAACAGAGGCAGCTGTCATGGTTTTTTGTCCTTGCTGTTTTCCCTTTTCCTACCCAGAATGAAGACGCAATCCTCAGAGGTGAAGCAACCAATCTGTGACAAGGCAAAGAGTACGTTAATAAGGATGGCTAAGCAAAAGGATAGAAAATATCTTTATTTCATATTAATCTTGAAAGATGTTTTCTTAGACAGATGATTTCTTATAAACTGACATTTAAATTCTTTCAACATGAAGAAATTATTGTTGATGTTGTTTTTGAGAAGTTAGCCACAATGATAAATGCTTTTTTTTTTTTTTTTGGTAGTGTCTTCTTGCTGGCTATTCCTTAAATGTCTCTATTTTGTATTTATATATTTAGTTATAAATTCCTCTTCTTTATCATACTTGTGAACTCATTGACCTTTTGGAAAAGGAGTACTAGTTTTTCAACAATTAGGGAAAATTCTCAACCATCATCCTTCAAATATTGCCTTTTTCCCATTATTGTGATTACTGCCCTCTGAAACTTTAACATATGTCAGATATTCCTACACTATCCTCTTTAAGATTTCATTCATGTTTTCTATCTCTTGATCTATTTGGACTGTATAACTTCTTTAGCTATACCTTCCAATTCCACAGCTAATTTTCTCTTTAGCTGTGTCTATTTCATCTGCTACTAACATCGCCTTATTATTTTCAATTTGTACATTTATTACTTCTAGAATTCTGGAAATTCTCTCTAGTGATTCTTTTACAAATATATTTGGTTCTTCTTTTAAAATTTCTAATTCTCATTTATATCCTCAAGCTCTTCCTTTAATTCTCAAAACAGCAAATATAGTTTACATTTAGCGTCTGATAATTTTGATATATTAAGTCTTTGCAAGTCTGACTCTCCTGTTTATTCTTTCTGCTGGTTTTCACTCATGATTCCTTAAGAGTTTTGTGAATTTTAACTGTAGGCTGATCATTTTTCTTATCACATTATCATGGGAATTCTTTGAGGCCTGAGTTGAAAGTCCTCTAAGAAGACTTGGGTTTGTTTTACTTACATATTACACCCAAGGGAAACACTAACCTAGGTCCATTTTATATTCTTTACTTGATGTTTTAAGCACAAAGACATCACAGGAACTAGATTGCAAACCCATCTGAAGTCAGGCTTGTTGTTTGAATTCTCAGGAGAGATTACTCTCATCCTCTACCCAGCACCCAGACTGAGCCAGGTAAGTTTCTTTATTGTCTCTTTTGGATGGTGGTTTTACTTCCTGTTTATTGTTACATGAAGGTATAGTCCTTTGGATGCCAGCTTTATGCTGAGTGTTTTCTATTGGGTTCAGTTCCTTATATGGATAGTATGTTTAACTTTCTGGCACCTACATCTCACCAAGCAATATCTCGAATTTTCCTGGGTTCAACAGAAAACCTCAGGAGGAAAGACAACTTTATCAATACCTTGTTCTATAGGGTCTCTGCTTCCTCTTTGTTTTTGAGTTCTGAGAATTCCTTCTTTGTGCACCCAGTTGATATAATCTATGTTTCCTCCAGCATTCTGGTTATTGCAATCATGGTTACCTATCTGCCCTATTACCAGAAACATAAATAAAAATAGTTATTTATATTGGTGAAAACTTCTAAAATGAGCTGAATATCTACAAATAAAAAATTGTATCCCTAGCCTGGGAACTCTATATGTTGTGGGATGGCCAAAAAAGAAAAAAAATATATATATATACTATAAACATCATGAAGCCATTAAAAGGAAGGTGGTTGATTCACATATACTGACATAGAAATAGCTCTAGCATATACTGTAAAATGAAAAAAGGCAGTTGTTAAATAATGAGAAATGTACATGGTTTGCAAGGACACCCACCTTTTTTTTTTCTTCTTTTTGAGCTGCACCCATGGCCTATGGAAGTTCCTGGGCCAGGTATCAAATCTGAGCCACATGTGTGACCTATACCATAGCTTTCGCAACACCCAATTCTCAACCTATTGCTCCAGGCAAGGGATCAAACCAGCAACAACCACAAAGACAAGCCAGATCATTAATCCACTGTGCCAGAGCAGGAACCCCCTACAAGGACCCATTTTTAATGTAAATGCACAGGAAAAGATTTAGATGTTTACATACTAAAATTAAAGAATTTTATTTGTGCTTTTTGACTTTTTGTAATAAGAATATATTCTTCCAATATTTATTTTAAAATAACCAAACATTTAAAGGAATAGATTAAATAAAGCATATAAAAATTGGGTACACTGCCTGACAATCATAAGACCTTAATGAATCTTCATTTAGAAGTAGAAATTATTGGAGTTCCCATCGTGGCGCAGTGGTTAATGAATCCGACTAGGAACCATGAGGTTGCAGGTTCGGTCCCTGCCCTTGCTCAGTGGGTTAACGGTCCCGCTTGCCGGGAACTCTGGTGTAGGTTGCAGACGCGGCTCAGATCCAGCATTGCTGTGGCTCTGGCATAGGCTGGTGGCTGCAGCTCTGATTCAACCCCTAGCCTGGGAACCTCCATATGCCATGGGAGCGGCCCAAGAAATAGTAAAAAGCCAAAAAAAAAAAAAAAAGTAGAAATTATTAACGGGATATAGCAGGATATGATGATAATTTGTGATTTATTACAAATCTGTTGTAGACCTTGAGTTGGAAATGTTATCTTTTAAATAAAAGTACTGATATGCTCTCAAATTATAATTGAGATCACCTGCTTCACTTCTGGCTTTCAGATATTAATAGGTATTATTCCAAAATATGAGTTAAAATATGATCTGTAATCAAATGAATTTATAAGTGCTGGGTTATACAAAGTATAATAGTTTTATTTGTTTCATTTTCTGATAGAAGGAGTTGTCAGAGCTGTTAAATTCTATTATGCATTTTGAATCTCAAAGGGGGAAATCTTGCATGAAATACCCCCTAGTCTTACTGAGCTCCAGAATCCTTTCTCTGAAGCATCTCCAGAGGCTTCTCTTCCATGAAATGCCTTTTAGGAAATACTTCACTAGCCCATAATACAGATCAGAGATAGCACAATATCCATTTCCTGACTGGGAAAAAACTGAGTTTTACAGCCAGTCTGCAGTGATGTTAATGGATAGTGCAGTCTCTTTTGTCCTTTAATTTGTCTAGAACAGATTCCAAGAATAAACACAAACTTGTTCTGTAAGAAAGGAAAAAGCCATTCCTTGTCTATGTCCCATTCTTCTTTGGATTAGCATTGATTAATGGATGGAAAATATGATCCATCTAGAGCTGTTATTCGAAATCAAATTACCTAAAGTCAAACAACAAAGGGCAGGCATGGAAAATAAAAAGGAGAGGACAAGATCCCTGAGGTCCTTGTTGCTGCTATTAGCACCCAACCAAGGACTCTGTTGATTGGGAAAAACACACTGCCACCTGTAAGTGGATGAGAAAGTATTTATTGCACATGCTTGGACTGCATAAAGGAAAACTGAATGAGGTCAAAACAAAGCATGCAATTGTTTAGTTGTAAGCTATTAATAATGAGTGTAAACATGCTAAATATCTCTTTCCTCCACCTTTAACATCTGCCAAATGCATCACATTTGCAGACAGCTATTGTCTTGGCATTCTTCAACCCCTTGGAAATGTGCCCTTCAACTTGTAAATCTGTTCTTACAGCACCAACTAATCACAGGGCAGGCAAGAAAGAGAAGAGGAGACAGAACAAGACCCCTGATATCCTTGTCCCTGCTGACTGTTAGCACCTTCAGATACAGCCATCCCCAGGGAAAATACGTTTTGAAGAGAGACAAATTACAAGCTGGAAATGCAGAGTTGGGACTTGGGATTTGGAAAGAAAGGAATTGCTTCCATTTGTAATATTAGAGTTTAGCATGTTTTGCCCCTCTAATTTGCTAATTGGGCTTTATTTAGATTATTCCAGGCTGTAGGCAGGCAGAAAGTCCTTACCTCCAAGAGATGTCTACAAACCAGAGAACACTCTATGAGACATTTTAAATAGCCTTCTAGAAGGAGAAGATCTCTTTGGTGACAACAAACAGGCTTCTTTCATCTAATCTATAAAGAACATAGAAAAGTCGAATTGAAACAGAAGTTTCTCCACTGCCTGAAATTATACCATGATTTTTTTTTTTTTTTTTTTGCTCAACTCTGAAAAAGCAAAAAAAATGATGACAGGTATTTCTTAACTCTTTAAGCAGGAACTTGCTAACAAAATTCAGTCTTTCCTGATCTCTGCTTTTGAATGGGTGTGACATAACAAGGGTGCTGGTATGGAGGTAGTGCATAGGTTACCGTCTGTTTCCAGGAAATTCTTGTTTCTGGTAAAGCTGAATTTTACCATTCAAACAAGTGACAAAGCCTGGACTACATCTCCAACTGTTCATATTTGTTAAAATTGTTCATCTATGTTCTCTTGCTATGTGTGAAAGTGACAGTGAAAAATAGCTGTCTATTAACATGAAAGCAAATCGTAATGCTAAGTAATGATGCTTGAAGCTTCCTACAATGCTGGAATTTTTAGAAATCATTAATAATAAATTACCAACAATGCCATGAGCAACTTACAGTTCTTCTTTTTGGTAAGTAAAGCTCTCCATTACAAAATGATAACACACTTGAGTCAATATGTCACAGCCTTCAGCAATTTTCTTAAAGTTATTTTACTTTTAACACCAATGTCACCAACATTATATTCATTTTACAGATAGGAAAACCAAAGCTATTCTACCAAGTGCTTGTTCAGAATGGATCAGAGTATTTCAACTAAGATCACCAGCTTAGCTATGGATTTAACTTAATGCCTCTGGCATATTTGTTAATGTGACAGGCACAAGCAAAGTCACTGGTTAATGAGTTGGGGTTGGAGTGGAGATGGTGTTCCATTAATCACAAACTCTGGGTCATTTGTTTCATCCATCAAATTTAAGAACAAGCAACATGATAAATTATTAAAAGGCAGATTTGGCCCATATTTCTCAATATGTGACTGGGGGCCACATGGGGAGTAAGCAAATGCTCTCTTAGAGCAAGGGAAACAAACACGAAGCTGGAAAATGTGAAAGCAAAACACTCTTGTCCAAGATCCTTGTTTATCAGCTCAGGAGCTTCACAGCCAGTGTGCAGAAGAGGTCCAAAGCAAGGAGCAAGGTCAGATACGTGCTGAGATGTTTCCCGCCTCTCATTTCCCTCAATTTGACTCAGCCACAAGAACCTGGTGGCTTCCTCCTAATTACAAAGTCTGCAGGCATCCTAAATGGAAATAAAATGGCCTAAGCACATCCATAACCCAGAACCCATGGAGAGGAACACCATGTAGGAAAGTTTTTCCCAGTGCTATCATTTGAGACTTTCTCTTTTTAATATGCCAAATCGATCTGTTAGAATAAAGATTAGCTCAAGCTCTTGGTTCTTTTCTTTGAATAAAGTTCATAAGAAGATGAATTCTGAGATACAAATCATGTGACTTTTACCAGGTCACTTTCCCTGTGGGATTTGTTTCCCTATGGGTAATGGGAGGTGAGGAGGATTAAAACCAGGACCCCAAATCACAGGTCTTCCAGAGAGCCCCAGATTACCTGATGGCTTAAGAGCTTCCCCATTTCAAAATTTTGTGTTGGTTTTCTGTTAGATAGCATTGGTATTAAGCAAAGTTATGGTTCTTTGATCCAGTTCTAGGCTACATGTATATAGGCTTTTATTTTGTAAATTCTTAAGATGTTCTTCAAACAGATCAGAAATATAGAAATTCACATGAAAGAACAAGTTTCTGAACATCTACCATCTCTCTTTCTTTGACCACTGAGTTATGTTCACAGCTTGTGAAAAAGCTATAATTGCCTGGCTCCTCCTTCTTCATATAGTTACAAAATTCAAGATTCTATTCCAAGTAAGGAATCGAATCTTCTCTATGATTTACCAACTGTTGAAGTTGTAGGCAAACTCATAATAATGGTTTGGGACAAAAGCTTAAAGTTTAAGCTGTCTTAAAGATGAACACATATGTAAACCTCATAGAGTCTACGAACCTCATTCCAATAAGATACCATAATCAAATTTCTTATCAAATATCATAGATAGATATCCAATTTCTTTTTTAGGTTAAGCCCCAACAGAACTAAAGGATATATATGGGAAGAAGAAAGAAAAAAATATGTTGAAAAAAGGCCCAATACATCTTCATAAGTTTACTGGTCAATGCAGAGAGAGAGTCATGACTACACATTCCCTTTTTCTGGATGTGAGTTGACTTTGTATAGGCTGTCTTTACTGTGTTCTTTCTCATGGAAAGGATTTCAAGACAACTTGCCAACAGGATCTCATCCACCCTGGAGCAGGGGAAATGGCATCTCCCATCCTAGAGTGCTAACAGGAAATTGCTTTGGAAGAGTGGACTGGCATCTCTTTCAAACGACACCTGATTCATATCCATGACAGATTTAATTTTCAATGAGGGGAAAGCTCATTAGTGTTTCTCTGAAATGGCCCTGTGTACTGAGAGCCAATTCTAAACTTGGCTTACTTATCCTTGTGCAGCATCTTCAAGAAAAGCAATCCTGTCACAGTAGAGGGCCTTTGAAAGCCAGAGCCAGGAAAATTCCCTGACACATTTGGACTCTAACTGAGGTCAGTGTCCGACATTGGGCAGGCACTCCTGGAGAATCTCCACAAATTTTCCATCTTCTCTTTTGTTTGCATTCCTCCCCAGGGTAGGTTCAAATTAGGCAAGCATCAATATTTGGATGCAGTGACGTGATAAACAGTCACAGTCTGAGGCTGTGATTGCATTTCTGAAGTGTTAAACTGGAGGGGGTAAGAAAAATAAATAAAACAAACCAAATGCTACAATGAATAATCAATTAGGAATCTTGAAATGACATTCTATAGAACAATCTCTAATAGAAATATCCTCAAAAAAAAAAATACATCCTCAATCTCAATATGCCCAAAGCTGAATTTATAATCTTCCCTTCAAAACCTGGCCTTCTTTCTGAGCTTCTTGACTCAGAGAATGGCATCACTGTCAGACCCATTTGCACAAGGAAGCACCTGAGAAGACATCCTTGATGTCTCCCTTGCCCTTAGTCACCAGATAGAATCCTTCTCCAAGTCCTGTTGATTTTAACTTCTTCAGTGCCTCTTGAATCCAACTCTTCTCCATCTCCACTGTCTCCACTACCATCCCTCCTCCGCTAAAAACTGCTAAGCTGTTTAGCTTCCTCTCACTCTACCTTCTACAATCTGTTGTCATGCCACCACTAGAATGATCTTTTGCAAACACAAATCCAATAACAATATAAACCTGCTTTAATACTCTTTTGCTGTTTGTTTCTTATTGAACTATAATTGATTTACAATGTTTCAGGTGTACAGGAAAGTGATTCAGTTATATATACACATTTTTTCCTTTTCATATTCTTTTCCATTATAGGTTAGTTATTACAAGATATTGAGAATAGTTCCTTGTGCTATACAGTAGGTCCTTATTGGTTATCTATTTTATATATACTTGTGTGTATCTGTTAATCCCAAATTCCTAATTTATCCCTCTCCCACCTTTCCCATTTGGTAACCATAAATTTATTTTCTACATCTGTGTGTCTATTTCTGTTTTGTAAATAAGTTCATTATATCATTTTTTTTAGATTCCACATATGAGCAACATCATATGATATTTATCTCTTACTTACTTCACTTTGTATGATAATCTCTAGGTTCATCCATGCTGCTGCAAATGGCATTATTTCATTCTTTTTTATGGTTGACTAATATCCCATTGTATAAATATACAGTGTGCTATACATATACAGCACACTTTCTAATCCATTCATGTTTATGGACACTTAACTTATGGTTATTGTAAATAGTGCTGCTTTGAACATTAGGGTGCAGGGTGCATATATCTTTTCAAATTAGAGTTTTCATCTTTTCTGAATGCATGGCCAGGAGTGGGGTTGCTGGATCATATGGTAGTTCTATTTTTAGTTTTGTTAAGGAAACTCCATACTGCTTTCCATAGTGGCTGCACCAATTTACATTCTTACCAACAGTGTAGGAGGGTTCCCTTTTCTCCAGACCCTGCTTTAACATTCGATTGCCTTTCTATTGCTCTCTGATTAAATCCTAAGATCCTTAACACAGCCTACAAGACTCTCATCTGTCTCTGACTTCCTCTCCAACTGACTTCTGCGCTACCTTCCTTTACACACCCTGCTTTGGTCACTCTGACCTTCTTCCCGGTCCTCAGACTCACATGCTTCCTTCTATAGCAGGATCTTGGCAGATGCCATGAAGCTGAATGTCCAGTGCTCTTTGTTCTTTGCTTCTACTCCCACTCTCTTAATTAACTTTATTGTCTGTCTTTCGGATCTGAACTCTCTCAGGTCTGAGATCAAGTGTCACTTTCTCAGAAAAACCTTTCCTGAGTCCCTCAGCCTGGGTCATGTTCATTGTCATAAAACTGTCTTCCTTCCCTCAGAGTGCTCAGCTAACTTGCAATTTTACATTAATCCGTGTGCTTGATTATTATGTCTCCTTTACTCTAATGCAAGCTCAATATAGGCAGAGTCTGTCTGATTTTTCTCATTACTATATTTTTTGTTCTATGAGTTTCAGTGAGAAATATGCTTCCACTGTAACTGTAGATTTACCTATTTCTCCTTTAATTCTATCACTTTTTCTTCATATATTCTGAAGCTACATTATTAAACACTATAAATTTAAGATGATTTTATCATCCTAGTGGACTTTAACAGGGTCTGTTTCTGTCTTAAAATTTACTTTTTTTGTTACTAATATAAATATGCCAGCTTCTTTTTGGTTATGGTTTATATGGTATATCTTTTGTCATTCTTTTAGTTTTTTTCTTTCTGTATCCTTGTATTTAAGATGCTTCTCTTATAAGTATTGTGCTATTGGGTCTTGACAGCTTTTAATACAGTCTAACAATGTACATTTTAAGAATGTTTACATTTAACATAATTTCTGAAACACTTGGGTTTAGATTTACCATCTTACTATTTTCTTCCAGTTTATCTCATCCATCCTACTTTTCTTATTTTTTTTCTCCTTGCTGTCTTTTGAGTCAATCAAGTCAGTTTTATTACTCCATATTTTCACATGTTGGCAGTGATATAATCTTCTGGCATTCTTTCAGAACATGAATCCTGGATTTGTTAAAGTAGACTATAAATTAACATTTTCAAGACCAAATAAAAGAAACTTTGAATACTTTACTTACTATCTTTTTTCTGATTCTCATGCTATCATTGTCACACATTTTAATTCTCTATAGTTTTTTCTATGAGTTTCAGTGAGAAATATGCTTTCTTTATTTGAAAAAAAAGAACTCCTTCAAGTCTTATGGAATTGGCAAGCAAATGTATCCCAACTCAATTCATAACCATGTTACTGCCTATTCTTTACATTTCACCTCAACTCTAACACTTTCGACATATTCACTATTTCCTTAACTTATTTATGCTGTTGAACCAAAGAATGGAATGAAAAACTGCATATCTTTCAAAAGTATCCCAGAGTACACAGAGTACATACTAACTCTGTCTGTTTATGCAGTGAACGTAATTTTGCTTTTGCCCACATCCCTTTATCCTGACTATAAAACAGCATGACGTATCTTTTCATTTCTGCTACTTGTGAAATGTGTGACAGGGGGCTGATTATTTATCTTTTCCAAGTGTCATGTTTCTCTCTGTAAAATGTGTATGTGTGTGCGCTGGGGAGAGGGCAGGGTAATAACTCTGGCATCAACTTTATATGGTTATTTAGAGAACTAAATGAGACAATGTGTAAATAGGACATACAGCACGATGCCTGGCACATATTTCTAAAAGGCCAGAAAAAGTTAGCTAGCTACAAAAATAACACTAAACAAATTTAAAATTTACTTGGAAGATCTATAAATACTTGAAAATTATTAAAAGTTCATCGAAACTTTGTTCTTTTGAAACCTAAACTTCCTAAAACAACCTTACTAATAACTTTGGAAGGAAAACTAAACTATCAATTCTGTTACATGTTATTTCTTTATATGTTTAAACCCCTAATGACATTATTCATATTATTTTATACACTCAGTATTTATGTAGATTTACATACCCACACATATACATCTTTTCCTTATCATTTATTCTATCCTATAACTGTTTAGTGTCACTTAGCATCACTTATCTTCTGCCTGAAGACCTCCCATGTATATTTCCTTTCCTGCAGGTGTCGGTGACAAATTCTTCTAGAAAATACTATGTTCAAGTCTCTGGATTTAGCTAAAAATTTTCAAAAAACACAGAGAAGAGAGGGACTTACTGAACTGCACCATAATTGTGAAATTAACCAAGTACAGACTTTGGGAAATTCTAAAGGTCAAATAGACCAGGATCTTCAATAGATTAAAGTCTCTAAGAGGAAAGGAATGGAGGAGCTCCACTAGATTAAGAGAGACTTTTGTGCCACACAAAGCATGTTTTTAGTGGCCAGGCTAGACTAGAGTGTCTAGGGAGGCATATTTGGATAATAAAAACTATAAACACAAGAAAGAGATTACAGTAAAAGTATGGTAAAAGGGTACTGGGATATCACACAAGGAGAGGTTTCTGAGCCGGCGGCAAAGTTTTCTTTATGGTGGTTGTAATGGTTACAGCCTCAAAATAATTTATACAACCATACCTTTGTTTTGGGTAGTTTCTGTATCTGTGTTTTATTTTATAATGAAAAGATACAAAGTACAAGTAAATTGAAAATTAAATTTTATCTTCAATACTGAAGGGCAATTTTTATAATCCTAGTTTGGAAGGTGTATTTTACACCTAACCCTAACCCTAACCCTAATGTCTTTGGTTTTCACAAATTTTCTTAAGAATTCAGCTGTCAGTCTTATTTTTCTTGAAGACAATGCATCTTTTTTTTTTCCCCCAAAGCTGCTTTTAACATTTTTATCTTTGTCTTCAGTTTTTGACAGTTTTGCTATGGTGTGCTTTGCCATGGTCTACTTGGATTTGTCCGTCATGTGATTCATAGAGCTACTTCCATCTGTGGCTTGAGACTTCAACAGTTTTAGAAAACTCTCTTCAAATATTGCTTCTGCCCATTCTCTTTCTCTTTTTCTAGCACCACAATTTTATATTTATATATTATAATTTATAACATCCCATATATTTCTTATCTTCTTTTTCTCTGTTTCACATCCCGTTTTCTCTTTGTAGTTCAGTTTGGATATCTTCTGCTGAGCTACATGTTGGTTCGTTATTTCTCTCTTCAACTGTGTCTAATGTGTTCTAATGCATTTATTGAATTTTTTTTTTTAATTTTGTCTTTTTGCCATTTTCTTGGGCCGCTGCCATGACATATGGAGGTTCCCAAGTTAGGGGTTGAATCGGAGCTGTAGCTGCTGGCCTATGCCAGAGCCACAGCAATGCCAGATCCAAGCCACGTCTGCAACCTACACCATAGCTCATGGCAACATTGAATCCTTAACCCACTGAGCAAGGCCAGGGATCGAACCCACAACCTCATGGTTCCTAGTTGGATTTGTTAGCCACTGAGCCACGATGGGAACTCCTGAACTTTTAATTTTATTTGTGCATTTTTGGTTCTCTAATTTCCTTCTTATTCTTTTTGGAGATGCGAGCTGTCTGCTGAAATTCATCCAGTCATCAATTTTCTTTAATATGGTTAATGGTATTTAAAGTGTGTGTCTGATAACTCCAGTGTTTGTATAGTATCTGTATCCACTATGGATCTGTTTCTTTGTCTTCAAATGATTTTTGGCCACTGCCTTGTCTCCTGGCACACCATATTTTTTTAAATTGAATTCTGGACATTATTCGATAAAAATTATAGAGATAATCCAAAGCTCTGAGTGAAGCTATCTTTCTTCATAGAAAATAAATTCTAGGTGGTTAAGATAGGCAACTACCATAATCCAACCTATAGTGAAGCTACTTATAATTTTTGTGAGAGCTGGTCTGTACCTACTTTGCCTTTACTCTTAGAGTGCTGCCCTTTAGAGCTCTCAACTGAGAGCTGCCAGTGTTCCTCAGTGCCCTTCCTCGTTAACAGGCCATGAACTCCAATTTTATCCTGTGAGGTTGCTGAAAACTATCTTCAGTCACTTGTGATCTCGCAAATGCTTCCAGGAGAAAGTAGAGCTGAATGTTTATCTTGCCTCTTTGTGTTTATCTTCTCTCTGGAATCTTGTCTACTCATGCCCTTACTGCCTTGGTAGCCCTCATATTCCTTCAAATAGATTTTTTTAAAGAAAATATTTTATCCAGTTTTCCCCAACTATTCTTAGTGGAAGGGTTTGTCTGAAAAAAAAAAAAAAAAAAAGAATCTGTCCTAATTACAAAGTAATGTATCTTTAAATAACTACTATTTATTGATCACTTACTCAGAGGCCTGGTTCTCACAGCAGTCTGAGTTTTATCTGCAATTTTCAATTAATTATTTTTATATTTCCTTTTTGACTTCCACCTCTAGACTGTAAACACAGCGAGCCCGGAGGAATCACATCTGTTCTGATCACCTTGGTGTCTACCTCACATTAGGTCCTCAACAACTCTTTTCAATGAATTAATGCAGGATTTTGGACTAAGAATTTTAGCTACATTATGTCATTTAATCCTCACCATAATTATGGGAAGCAGGTATTATTATGCCTGATTTAAAGAAGAAATAAAAGAAAACTAGAAAAATGAGGAACCTTTCCACAGTTATCATTTATTAAATGTTACATAAAACTCCTCTTCTTGGACACTTAGTCATTATGCTTTTGAAATCTGTATGTGCAGCCAGGGTCTTATTTTTCAAAATTCAGGTTATTTAAGCATCCTTTGACTCCATGTCTTCACTCTCTTCCTCCTTTTTCATATTCCATGTCTTGCCTTTTGAGGCCTTCAGTGCTCATAAGCATTTCATTAGGGAGTGAAGTAGAAAAAAATCAAAGACTGTGAAACTCACAACAGCTGAGCAAGGTGTCTGTGCTCCAACACACCAAAAAGAGGGCACAGCCTCCCCTCCCTTCATGCTGCAGCGAACAGCTTTGGGATCTGGGCCCATTCATTTCAAAAGTTATAATTTTATTTTATTTATCAGGCTTTATTTTTCAGAGTAGTTTTAGGTTCCAAGCAAAACTGAGCAGAAAGTACAGAATTCCTACCTCCCCCCCCAACACCAATACATTTGTTATTATCAATAAACCCACATCAGCTCATTCATTTTCATTCTGTTCTGTGAAACTACCTGGGATTGTGTGTTTGCCCAATTTCAGCCATCCTGTGTTGAGTCCTCTTTTGACCTGCAATTAAAATTTAAAAATTAAAAAAACAAAAAACAAAAAACAAAAAAACACCTCTGCCTCTTTGGCAG
Organism: Sus scrofa; assembly: GCF_054392235.1. Taxonomy (NCBI): domain Eukaryota; kingdom Metazoa; phylum Chordata; class Mammalia; order Artiodactyla; family Suidae; genus Sus; species Sus scrofa. The sequence continues at coordinate 23,425,884 of NC_139393.1, read as the reverse complement.
CATTTATCCTGTTCTTAACATGCTGCAGTAGAGTTCACTTATCCCTGAACTTTGGCCCTTCCAGTGCATTTCAGTGTTTGCGTGCTCAAAACCAGGCAATCAACTTTAATATTGCCTTCTTAAAGGAAATCAGGTGTAATCTTGAAAAGCTGTAAATGATCACACGGTCAGCATGAGTCTGGAACCTTTGTGATGCTGTCCACACTCACAGTGCTCTCCCCTCCTGCCTACCAGATCACGGTCTGTGAAGCCTGCCTTCACAAGCTCCATCCCACAAGTCTTTGGTACCATATCTGACCTCAAACTGTCCTTGAAAAAGTCTTTAACCTCTTAGGAGCCTCAGTTCCCTCTTTGGAAAGAATGGATCAAAATATCTCCAGATAAGTTTTATGTAAATTTAAATGTATCCAAATATGTTGATGTCTGATACGGCAGTAAATACACAGTAAACATCATTACTCTCTCTCCCTCTCTCTCCTGACCTCTTCAGGTGTGTTTAGAGTACAGGTGAATAATAGAAGAGACAAAACTACAAAACTACATAAAATTGCACTTGGACCTAGCTTGTAGCAGAGAGCAATGTCTCAGGGATATTAAGTTCTTCCTGGGTTTGTGAAGAAAGAGGATCATGAAATAACCAGAGCAGAGAAGTTGAGGGATAGTGATGCTGCCAGGAAAAAGCCAAAGGGACAGTGGGGCTCAGGGGCACCATTTTGCCCAGGGATATCACATCTATCTCCAAAGGGCAAAGAGCAATGGAGCACAGAAGGATGGCTCCACACGCTGGATGACCACAAGCATCTCTCGGTGGAGACTGAGCTTCCAGCAGTCAGAGGACATGGGTGAGATTGGTACCCACGTCAAGGAGGGGAAGGATTGGGGTCCCTGGAAAGTCAGGAGGAGCCTGGTAGTAAAGCACCTTGAATGTCTGGTTGAGGAGGATGGACTTTATCCCGCAGTCTCTGGGGAGCTCTTGGGAAACGAGCTGGCCTGTAACATAATGACTGAGGTACTTGGGCAGCACAGACTTCGGGGAAAGAGGCTGGTGGCTGCAGAACAAATATGAAGCTCCTACAACAGTCCCGGGGTGAGCTGACAAGGCCTCACCTCCAGTGCAACGGTAGGAAGAGAAAGGAAGGATTTATGTTCAAGCACTGTCTTCTAAAATATTTCTGTGGCCTCTTGTTTTGGATTTTCCCCCCTCACCCCTATATGACAGACTATAGGTGTTAACATATACTTTTTTCATTTTAAAATCTATTTAAAAGTAGAAGACTGTAACATGAACTTAATTCTGAGAGCTTATTTTTGAAACACTGTAAGGGAATGAATTAGCAGACCCTCCTCTGCCACCTACCATCAAAGAGAGATTGTAATATAATATAATTACTCATAAATAATAAAACATAACATCAAAACTGGTGTGACTTCCCTCAGGAAGCGAAGGGCCTCACTATGACCACCACTGCGATGTGTCTCATAGAGCAGACAGACTCAGCACTGGCAGGAACAAGTGCTCCTTAACATTGGTGAGCATATTGTTCCAAAACGGGCAAAGTGAAAGTCATGGTCATGGAGAAGTAAAGGGACCTGGTGTGGCTCTCTCGGGGGAGGGGGAGACGGAGATGGAGCTGGGCCCGCTTCACCCTAGCGCCTGGAACCCCAGCCCAGCCCTCCCCACCCTGTCCTCCGTATAAACTGACTGAACGGCAGTGCAGCCATGAACATTCCAGGAACATTCAATTGAAGAGCTTAAGGAAGGATATGCTGCAGTATCTCAAGGGGCAGAAAAGGATCAAAAAGCAAATCACCCACTTTTGGAATGCAGTGGAAATTTCTGAGAGCAATTGTCTGGGCAACCTGGGCCAGAGACTTGAAAGGGGGCTGTGTGGTGAGGGAGACTGGGAAGAGGAGGGGGTCACATCAGGAGTGTCGGAGTCACAGAGACCACAGACTGAGTCCCATTCTGTGCCAAGCCCAAGACCCCTTCTGCTGCCATGTCACCTAATTCTCCCCCCCAGAGTGGACGGGGGGACATTCTCAGCCCTGTTTTTCATAAAATTGCTGAAGCTCAGAGACCTGCAGGAGGTCATCCACAATCCTAGTTGGTAGAGCTGGGACTAGGATCCAGGAACACCCCTCCAAGGATCTATTTGTCTGCCCTGCTACGCCCTGTTGTGACATTCGATATTATGAAACAGAATGCCATCAAGGGGGGAAAAGATTCTTCTAGGCAGTGCCTGTGTTTCGTGTATTGTTAACTTCATCTGAGCCGTGCTTTTTGGTCCAAAACCTAACTCCTCTTCCTGCAAAGCTGCCTCCACCCAGCCCGAGCCTTCTTGGGAGAGGCTCTCTGGTGTGGCTGGCAGGCCTTCTACACTGCGTGTTTCTGTTGGGGGAAAAAAAAACAAAAAACAAAAACCCTGAGTGAAGAATTCAGTCTCACTTTGGACCCAGGCCACTGGCCCAAACAGAAAATTCAAATGTCTGAAACCTAGAGAGTGAAGTTTCTGCAGCTAAGCCCAGGCAGCTTGCCGACAAGGAACATCCTTTATTGAGGCAGGGGATGGAATCTGCTCCTCTGCTAATCTGCCCGCTTCCCTGGGAGCACCAGCACCCCCCTTTCCAGCAGTAAAGCCTGCCTGGCAGTCAGGACTTGGCCAAATGAGAAGCTGCCCCTCCAGGCTCCACCCACCCCACCCCAGGCTGGGCCCAGGGCCGCTCCCTGTGTTCCCACCAAACCGCACCGGTGCTTCCCCTGTCATTACCCTTGCTTTCTGTGACTTCTCCCCTGCTGAACTGCGAGCTGCTCAAGGTCAAGGGCGGGTCTTCTTCCTCTAAGAATCCCCAGTGCTTTCAACCCTTAATAACTGTTGAATAAACACATGAATGGAGGTGGCCAGTCTGAGGCTTTGTGGGGAGAACAAAAGTAGGAGTTGTCTGGATGTGAAATATCGAGAAGGTCAGACACCTCCCATCCCAGATTCCAGAAACTTCTCCCCACCTTTCTTCACCCCTCAGAGGGTGATCCTGTCCCAGGCACTCCCGGCAATGATATCAGAAATACCTTGAGAGAGGTAGCAGCCATGGGAGGGGGGGAACACAAAGGAGCTGAGTTTATGGCTTGTGTCCATGCATCATTCTTTTTTTCCAGAAACATGATGGTCCCACGTTTGAGAAAGGTCCGATGAACTCCAGTTGTAGCCACCTCTGCCTTCTTTTATTTCTCAAATATTTAACCCTTGTCTTCACAGCAGGAAGGAAGAAGAGTGTGGCTTCGGAATCCTACCCAACTGCATTTATTTCAGGCAGTTAGGTGGAGGGTGCCCACAGGAGGGAAACAAGAATCAGAGGATGCCACCTTTCCACTCAAGAGTGTCTCAACCAGAGTGACCTCTGTGACTTGGTGCCCATGCTTCAGAAGCCCAGGTCAGAGGTGGAGGGAACCTGTCAGCCCTGAGGTGACCCAGCACAGGGTGAGAAGGCGGCGCTGGGGAAGGAAGCTCCACTCCAGCAGCCACAAGACGAGGCAAAGGGTAAATGGGTGTGTGTAGAGCTGTCTGCCGGCCGTGCCCTATTCAACTTTCTGCCAGTTGTCCCCTGTGTGCCATTCCTGGGGCTTGGACAGAGGCCAGGAGCTGCTGCCACCAAGAAGGCGGGTGGGTTATATGCCCACTCGGCTCCTCTCCTTTGTGAATCTTCACTGACAGGCTGCACACTAGCTCAGGGTGAGCCAGGTGGAGCCCCCGCTACAGAGTTCCGGGTTCCCTTGCGGTGCTATTGCCCTGGGCTTTCTTTTCCTGGCCTCCCTGTGCTCTTCCTGTGTGCCCTTGACCCTGGATTCACTAAACAGAATGGGAAGCAGCTGTGAGGGAGCAGTGGTGGCCAGACGGACTGAAGGTTGGAGTGGCTGATCTTGTACTTAGGCAAGTTACTTTTTCTCTCTGGGCCCTATTTTTTCCCCCTCATCTATCAAATGAAGCTAAAAATCCCTGCATGGCAGGTTGTCATGATAATTAAAGCTTTAGTTCTCAATCCTGGTGCACAATTAGAATTCCCTGGGGAGCCTGAAAATGTCTGGGCCATCAGAAGCAATGAAATCACTGAGCCTTTGGAGAGGGGGCCTGGGAATCAGTATTTTAAAGCTCCCCAAGTGATTCACATGTGCATCCAGGTGGTGAGTCACTAGATTAGAGATGAAGTATATAACCCGAATATTATAGGCCATTAATAAATGATACCGATATTGCTATTATTAATATTCTATTATTCCTGCCCTTAATCTCACTTTGGCCAAGAAAAGTCTGGTTATATCCAAAGTGTAAATAACAGGGCTAACCTCCAGACTGCTCAACGAGACAAGGGAAGAGACTTGAATCAGCCAGTCAGCTGCGAAGACCCTGTGCTTTAACATGTGCACGTGTGCTGCCGCACGTCCCATGGCGTGACTTCTCACCTGGCTCGCTTCATTCAGTCTGGGTCTGTGCCCAAGGAAACATCTCCAGCTGAAGAGCCCAGTGCCCTCATTTCCAGGTGCGGAGAGCAGGCAGCTGTCCACTTTTGCATCCCAAGTAACCTTTGCTCTGCAGTAAACCAATGAGTCACAGTTGGTCCCTAAAGGTCAAATAACAAGCAGCCCTGGGCCATCCTGTCTGGTGGCTTAGGCTATTGAGACAATGCCCTTGGTGCCTATGAGGGAGTCATAAAGTTGGGCTTGACACTCTTTAAACTTATCTTTGTTTGCTGATTGTTTGGCTAGAGGGACTGGTGTTGAGTTATTCCTGGCATCTATGGGGCCCTGGGTGATAAGCATAATTAGGGTGAAAGGCAGACCAGCAGCCCTTCATCAGCTGAAGCAAAGGGTCAAGTAGATTAGCAAAGAAGATAGACAACCCCCAGCTTCATTCTTTTTTTCTTTTTTTTTGGAAACATGATGGTTCCCAGTTTGAGATCTGTCCAGACGCAGCCGCCTCTGCCTGCCACTTTCGATACCAGTTTCCTTCTTTCTCGAAACTAAATATATTCTGGGGGTTGTTAGCAAGAAGGGCAGGCTGATGGGTAAGGTTTCTACCTGTCCCATCTCTATCTGGGTGGCTGGGGTGGGGCTAGCTTTGGTTCTAAGCCTACTATTCCAATTTCCCTCAAATCCGCACATGCTTTTTGCCTCCAAACCAGGATCCCATGTCCCCTCTTGCCTCACAGAGCAGTCAGAATGATGCTTCCTACCCTCAGATGGGATCATTTCCCTTCCTGACTTGAAACTCTCCAGCAATTTCCCCATCATTCTCAGGATCAAGCCCTACCTTTTGATACGACCTCCAAGCCTACATCAGCCTCTGGCCGTCATCCACCTTTCCATCTCTTCTTGCTACCAATTCTTTCTCTTCCAGGAAATGGAACCACATAATCTTGCACTTGCCTGGAGCACTTCCTCAAGTGCAGCTAATGACTAGAATCCTCCCTTTTTTAGCTGAAACTTCATTTCCTTAGGGAAGCCTTTCCTTTCCCCTCCTGTAAGTTCCTGACACGATTCCCTCGCACTCTAAGTTTCTGATCCTAATACTCCTCAGACTTTGCTGCTACCAACTGTCAACCAGAATCTAAGTTCCATGAAGGAGAGACCCTGTCCCCACTCTTGTCAGGGCCTCCTCCCCTGCTATTCCTAGCATTTGGCGGGGATATGCATTTCCACGAACCCTGCAAGGACTTGCCTGAGGCAGATCTTTGTGATCCCTTCTGCAGGTCTGCTGGGGAGAGATCAAAGCAGTGGAGCTGCTGAAGGAGCAGAATACCATTCAGAGAAGAAGCAACCCATGTTATCTTTTTACATGGCAATCAAAGAACCAATAGCTACCCACACTGTGTGAGACCCTTATAACATGTAAGGTACGACGTTAGACTTTTTAACAGGTTTGTTGAAATACAATTGACATACAAACCCCCCAGATCACAATGATATATATCTCCCCCTACCAGCTGGAATAGCTATTATAAAAAAAAAAAATTGTTGTCAAGAATGTGGACAAATTGAGACCCTGGTGCATTTCTAGTGGGAAGTAAAGTGGTGCCACCACTATGGAAAGGAGTGCAGAGGTTCCTCAGAAAAATTAAAAGTGGAACTACCATATGATCCAGCAATCCCACTTCTGGGTATAGATCCAAAATAATGTTAGTTATCTTATCTTTATGAAATATGCATTTAATTGGTCATTCTAAGTGTCTTCAAAGAATTCTTTGCTAGACTCTCAATAAGTGAGACCATGTTAATTACTGAGGAGAATGGGCATAATAGCTGACAATTATTTAGTCCCTATAATGAGGCAGGCACTATTATTACTCCCATGTTGTGGACTTGGAAACCGAGAAGCATAGGGAACGAAGTCACTTGCGTGGTGCCACAGGACTGGTATGCTGAGGCCACACTGAAAACCAGACGCTGCTCTTCCAGAACAGGCACCCATTCTACTGTCCCCCCGAGGAGCTCCCTACTACCTTCCAGAATTTAGAGTCTCCCATATTTGCAAGAAAATATGGCTGAGGATGTGCAATAGCTATTCCATCCCCTTTAAAGGGATACATCAACTGCTAACACTTGGAACAGAAAATGGTGAAGCTTCATTTCTCACCTCCCTCAATTATTTCTGTGGAGTTTAGTGTATTAACAGTGACTAAGGAAATGAGGCCACCAGGAGATATAAAGGTGTTTCATTACCGAGGGTGTAATATTTAACTATATTTAAAGGGCCGGAACTCTGTGGCTTCCCACCCGTTTTGTGACCCATCCAGAACTGCACTGATTTGAAGGCGTTGTGACTCTGGGGAAGCGACTATCAATTGATGGAGCCAGAAGTCCTCTTGGCAGGATCCAGGGAGGCCCACCACGTCTGGCCATTTCCACGCCAGCCTCCTGGTCTGGGGAATTTGCACAATGCTTTGCCTTTCCAATTTAAGTCAAGAGCACAATGGGGACATTATTACAAGCCTTTCCGCTTTAATTAAATTTCCTACAAGGGGCATCTGCTAGTTTTTTCCTAGTTTTGCTGGCGCCTCTTGTGTGGTTGGTGCAGATCCACCACCACTGAGCAGGGATATTTGCCTACTAATTATCAAAGGAATGTAGATGCTCCGTGGGCTCAGCTGCCCAGTTTTGTGATTATTACTATTTATTGGTTAGGTATCCTCTTCCTCGTGCTTTGTAAGCCTTGTTATCGGGGTCATATTGACTTCCCCTAATAAAATCATTTTCTCTGTCTCTAAGCCTGGTGACAATTCTCGTTGTGATTAACTCCTTCCAATTTCTTGAACCTGAGAAATAGATTATTTTACTACAAGGAGCTCAAAAATGTTCACTATATCCTCCTTTTGGTAATAGTACATTTTTACAAAGCATTGGATGATTTATAGGTACTTTCTCATTTAATCTTACAACATCCTTATGTGTACTTAAAAACTCATACTGTGTGTACTGTATAGATGGGAATACTGAACACACAGGGTTTGCTTATTTGTTTTTAAGTGATCTATCAAATGTCACATAACCATTAAGTTGTGGAACTGGGACATAAATTCATGCAACCGATTTTAAGAGCCTATGAGCTTAACCATTGTGCTGTGCTATTTACTTTATCTTACTTCCTGGTACCAATTTTGAGTCATTTTTATCCACGAGAGTTGTAGTCATAATACTGGATTGTTTGCTAATCAAAAAATATGGTCCTGAGTGATGCTTTTTTTTCAGCACCGTTCAATTTCCGTCACACACATTCCCCACCCCCGGCGCACACACGGCTATGCCCACATATAACCCCCCCAAATTTAGGCATATAAATTTGATGCATTTTCTGTTTCATAGAATCAAATTATTCTCTTTCTCATACACAACCACCTAACCAATTATTTCAAGGTCATTTAAAACTTACTCCTTGTAAGCCTTTTTGGAAGATGGGGTGACTTTTTTGAAAACGGAGAAGTTTCCCTGAAAAAATATGGAAAGTACATACAGGGTCTAAAGAGCTAGTCAGGGAGTTCCTGTCATGGCTCAGTGGTTAACGAATCCGACTAGGAACCATGAGGTTGCGGGTTCCATCCCTGGCTTTGCTCAGTGAGTTGAGGATCTGGTGTTGCCGTGAGCTGTGGTGTAGGTCAAAGACACGGCTCAGATCCCACATAGCTGTGTCTCTGGCATAGGCTGGCAGCTGCAGCTCCAATTAGACCCCTAGCCTGGGAACCTCCATATGCCGCGCGTGCGGCCCTAAAAGGACAAAAGACAAAAAGAATAAAATAAAATAAAGAGCTGGTCAGATGGTGCTTGTCTCTTCAAGAAGGTTGAAATAATGTCTGAAACCTCTTAGCATTGATTTCTTTTCACCTTGGAAACTAACCACATGACAAATGGGCTGGATAAACATTTCCTTGGCATCCCTTGGAGCAGGAGCAGGGGAGAATTTCCCACTGTGACGATGACCAGGCAGCTGTAGGCAATACAAGCAAGAGACTTGGGCCAAGCCTCAGCCTTGCTCCTTACTAGGCTTGTGACCCCAGGCACAGCACACTCTCTGCGAGTCTTTGTTTTATATTTCTTCAATGTGAGGCTGACAATAGTTGTTCTCTCACCACATTCTGTAAAGTGTTCAACGAAACAGCAGGAAAGCCACCTAGCATGGTAGCTAGCACACAGTAGGCCTTCATGAAAAGTGGAATCTTAACCTAACGTGTTAGTGAGGCTCCTTAACATTCCAGGAAGTGTCTAAACATTCTCCCTGTAAGATAATTTGTTAAAACGAGCATATTGCTGGGTGTCACATCGCCAGATTTCTGGAGGTATACTGGAACCGAACTTTCAGTCCCGTTACAATGAAACAGCAAAGAACGCAAGGGAAAAATAAGTGATTTGAAGACCGTCTGTGAAACAAAGAAGTAGTTGCTAAGAAACAGTTTCTTTCTTCTGGATCCCAGATTTGGAGGGTAGATTGTTCTTGTTTGGTTGTGGTGTGTTTTTCTTTCTTAAAAAATTATTTTAGCTAACTTTTTTATAGTTGGACTACTTCAGATTAGAAAGAGTGAGGATACATAAGAGGTTACTGATCATTCCAGGACAAGACAAAAGGTGTAAATCTTCATAACTATTACAGAACAAAATCTATTTTCCTCACTTTGGGACAGTGACTGTTATGTGGACAGAACCCAGAGAAAACACTTTTAACAGCACTGTTTGCTGAACAGAATTCCTGTAACTAAGTCCAAAACATTATCATGGGCCATCTACCAGGGTATAGAAATAATTTTGTTATTACAGGTTCAACTTCCTAGAGATGATTTTGTCAGAGGATTTTGTGAATGGCCATTTTTTGTCTTTTAAAGATAGACGTTGATGAATACACTGAGGAATCCACTTCAGAGCATGTGTGAGACTCAGACTCAACACCTGCAAGATCTTTTCCCCCAAGAAATGGGAATCTCTCCTACATGTCTGTACTATTGTAATGAAACAACATTTTACTTTGTCCAGTTGGGTAGTAGCTGGGAGGGTAATGCCACCCCAACACGTTTGGCCTTCCAGCCCTATGCCTTCTTCCTCTCCACGGCACCATCGAAGTTCCTGCAGAAACCCACAAACAGAACCCTTGCCCCCCAGTATTCTAGACTTCCAAAAAAGGTTATTTTTGTTGTTAGTGGTTTACAATTTACTAGAAGAAAGTGAAAGATAAGTCTATACCTCTGTAGCTATTCAGCCTCTTGAGAACCGTTTGTTTATGAAATAAATCAAGACTGGAAGAGGATGCTCTGTGACAGTGAAAGAGGCCCAGGATCAGTTATGTTAACTAGTAGGGTCAGTGCTGACTGGCACTATAGGTGACCTCACTTGAGACCACTACAACTTAACCTGTGTCATTGCCTGTGGTAGATGCTGGATTGTGGGTAGGGTGTCATTTTGCCTTTAGGAAAAAAGAAAAGGAAAAAGCACCTAACATGTTTCTCCTAGAACTCATTCATTCACTCATAAAATATTAATTGAGTGCATATCAATGGGCAAAGGCCTGTGCTAGTTGCCATGGTGATAAGAGCCAGGACCCAGGGAAAGGCAAGTGAGGCACTGGCCTGAAGCACAGCATTTAGTGACACCAAAAAACTCAGGAATCAAGATAATAACACATTAATACAATATTTTAAAAAATTAATCCAAAAATAAATGATAAACAAAATATAAAAATTTCCAATAAAAGACAGAATCAGTTACTGGGCTATACTAGAGCCTGAGGCAAAAGGAAAAATCTGAAAAAAAGGGGGGGGCGTGAGAATAAAAGGAAAAATATTGATCCTGTCCTTATTGAAAAATCTGCTATTTTGCTCATAGTGGATTTTTTGTACTAATCTTTATTTTTTAAACTGTTACATTACAATGCTATTCATTGTGACTTTGTTACTGCAGTCCCCTTAAATTTTGCATCTGAGGCAAATGCCTCAATCATCTCACATGGTCCCAGCCTAACTGGGATTTAGAAATCTCTTATCACTTTAAAAAGTGATGAATACGCATAGAAAAGTTACAAAGAAATGTCAGAAGCTAAAAGGAGGAAGAGCTTATTTCCATAGTGGGGGTCAGTGAAGGCTTTGAACAAGCTTCTGTTTAAACAGGACCTTACCTGACCATGACATGATACAGCATTAATAGAGAGAAGGTCTCAGAAACTCAGTCATACTTTTAAGTGAAGAAAGAAGCATTACTAGGGCAGAATAAGGGAGGTCAATTCTCGGGCTATAAATGGAGGAGGTGTGCCCAGTGGTGAAAGTGTGCGTCTGTACAGTGCAGAGTGAGTCTGAGTCCTTCCTGTGACAAGGAGGAGGCCTTGCAGGGGCCGATCAATCTTACGATGTCTGTACATAATCAAGACTCCTTTTTCCAACTCTGTGAATGGAGACAGAAGCCAGTGTGTGTAAATGAGTGAATAAATCATGCTTCTAAGGGGTGGAGACGCCTTGTACCTAAAAGGTATCTTCATTCAACAAGTGGATTCTCACCTTGAGGACTGGTTCTGACTCAGCACGAAGAATTTTGTTGTGTCAAGATCTGGGAGAATGTCCACACCTATGAAAATATCCAGACCTAGAAAACCAAACTGTTACAAGCCACAAAAACATAGAGGAGAAAGCATGAATTTAGAATCATCTAAAAGTTCATAGCTCAGAAGGAATCAGGGCTTAGCTGGAAGGTTTGATTCTGAATCTGGTAATTCATTCAGGCTCACTACCCTTTACTGACTATTCGCCAGGTTCAGAAACAGAGATTTTAGAAGGTAGTTTTGACCCAGTTCTCTTTTCTGAACGAGCAGAGAGAGACATTTTTAAATCTGTATCAACCCAGCCCAGAAGGGGCAGACTGCTGCAGAGGAAAGGCACTCAAAATGCAATGTAAAAGGGAACATTGGAAATAATTAATAGAGGAGTTCCCATTGTGACACAGTGGGTTAAGGACCTGGTGTTGCTGCAGCTGTGGCATAGGTCACAGCTGTGGTTCAGATTTGATCCCTGGCCTGGGAACTTCCATATGCCGTGGGTCTGGCAAAAAATAATAATAACAATAGTTAGTAGCAATCACCTAATATGATCTAACTGGGGGGTAAACAGTGGTATGGTTACCATAAGCAATTCTTTGTTGAATTGATAAATGAACAGCACAAGACATACAGATTGTGATTTTCTAAAATTAGCTTACAATCCTGTAATTTTTTAATGAGGAGGGAGAACATAAAGCCACCTGAAGAGGAAATCTATGGCATCTGATGCCAATAAAAGATGTTCACATTCCTCTTCCAGAAGGAGTCATAGTTTTGGCCTTCAACTTGGTAGGTTTAACACCCAGGTCATTAAAGCTTTGACCTCGCCCAGAGGCTCCACTTTCTCAGAAAACTAAATGATAGAAAGTGACTAGCCAGCAAAATAATCTATTTAAGAATGAAAAAGTTGTGACCTGAAGTGTATTAATTTACTTACTTTCAACAGAGCAATAGGAAATAGGTTTCCATAGACTCTGAGGATGTGAACATTGACAGGGCGCGTGGGCAACACCTAGTCCAGTGGCTTTCAGATGCTGTGCAGCTGTGGAATTCTTTCTCCTGGAGGGCCTATCTGCTCCCTCAGTGTGTAGAACAGACCAAAGGGAGCTTCCCTGACCATATGGGGCAAAGGGCTGGAAACCTAAAAGCGTGGTTCCCCTAACTCCAAATAAAGCCAACTTAAAAAAAACAAAATCCTTGAAGGAAAAATAATCCCCTTAGGAAACAGAAGCCTAGAAAGTTCAAATGATTTGCTCGGAGTCACACAGCTGTAAGGGGTGGATTTGGGATGTAGCTTCTGACTGCAGGTTCCTGCTTTTCCTCTTGTGCCCATAGATAGCATGTCAAACCCAAACAGAGCCACTTCCCACTGCAGTGTGCATGTACCCACATGTTCCTGGTTTTGCCCTGATTTGACTAAAGTCGATGCCCCCCAATCGTGTTCCTAATAGAGCCCACATACAATGTCTGTGAGGCACACTGGGCTAAAAGCCAGACCACTGGCCTAGCAGCTTGGGTGGTTCTGAGCCTGGCCCAGTTACCCTGAGGAATGAGGGAAATCTCTCCTCATATACCTGAAATCCATTGCTGTGGGAACACAGGATGGGAAGCTCGAGGCTCTGCAGCCAGCTCACAACTCCTCCAGAGAAAACTGGGAGAGGAAAAGACCTTGGCCTGATCGTGCTCTAACGGTGCCCTTAGTGCCTATGATGTACCATTTTCTAGCACTTGTTCAGTAGCAAGATGCATGTACCCTGGGCAGGGCTGTGTACTCAGTCAAGTCGGTGGGTATGTAGCTATATTATTTCCATGCCACATAGTTTTCTTAACATCCATTTGGCCAAATCTCCATTCTAAAGGCTATTGTGGAAACAAAATTGAATGAAGTCAGGAAATAAGTGTCTGATAGATGTTTACAAAGACAGATCAACTGGGTGTTACTAGGATGGGGGAGGCTGCATGGAGAAGAGATAACTGGACTCTCCTGAAAAAGGAGCAGAATTTCGACAAGCAGAGAAAGCAAAAAGGGCCATCCAGGTGGAAGCGACAGACTGGACAGTAGAAGAATTTCCCCAACTAAATGTCTGTTAGCAGAAAGTTTTGCTTTGTGATTTGCTAAAGAATAGGAGCCTTGAAAAGGCATACTGGAGAGACAGGCAGGCCAAGATTATGGAAGGCCTGACATGTTCTACTAAGAAGACTGGATTTTATCCCATGCAGGCAGACCTTGGAGGTATTGGGTGTTTCTAGATGACCCCAATAAAGCAAATATCTCAATAAAGTGAGTCTCATGAATGGTTTTCCAGTGCATATAAAAGTTATGTTTACACTACAGTAAAATGTGCACTAGCATCATATCTCCAAAAACAATGCACATACTTCAATTAAAAATATTTTATTGTGGGAGTTCCCGTCGTGGCGCAGTGGTTAACGAATCCGACTAGGAACCATGAGGTTGCGGGTTCGGTCCCTGCCCTTGCTCAGTGGGTTAACGATCCGGCGTTGCCGTGAGCTGTGGTGTAGGTTGCAGACGTGGCTCGGATCCCGCGTTGCTGTGGCTCTGGCGTAGGCCAGTGGCTACAGCTCCGATTCGACCCCTAGCCTGGGAACCTCCATATGCCGCGGGAGCGGCCCAAGAAATAGCAACAACAACAACAACAAAAGACAAAAGACAAAAGACAAAAAAAAAAAAAAATTTTATTGTGAAAAACACTAGCCATCAGCTGAGGCTTCAGAAAGTCATAATCTTTTTGCAATAGTAACATCGAAGATCATGGATAACACATCACCATAATTAATATAATGAAAATTTCAAAATACTGCAAGAATTACCAAAATGTGACACAGAGACATGAAGTGAGTAAATGCCATTGGAAAAATGGTGCCAATAGACTTACTTCATGCAGGGTTGCCACAAATCTTCAATTTGTAAAAAATGAAACATCTGCAAAGCACAATAAGATGAGGTACGCCCAAATTCGTTCTTCAGACAAGATACTAGACACTCACTGGGTGCTAGGCTCTATTGTAGGTATTGAGGATGCAAAGGTAAATTACAGTTTTAGAGGTAGGAGAGAGATGTAAAGAAGTAAAATGTCATAAATACTATGATTGAAATCCATATCTGAAATATAAGTTAAAAAGTGAGGGTGGTCAACCCTAATTGGAGCTTAGGAACACCTCCATGGATGAGGTAAGGGGGGCATCAAAGTTTAAGGCTAAATCTTAAAGAACAGGACTGCTGGGCCAGGGACATGCGTAGAGCTGCTTTTCTAGCAAGATCACCCTCTTTGGGTTGTGTGGTATGGTTTGAAGAGAGGAGCAGCTGGAGACAAGCATCCTGGCTGGAGGTCATTGTGTGGTCCAGGAAAGAGACAATGAGGGTAACGGCAGCAGAGATGGAAGGGAAGACACTGGTGGACTTGGCTGGCCCAAGTGTCAAATCAGATCATGCATTGTTTAGCTGCTACCTACAATGAAGTTTCATTCACATAATGAACCTATGAGACCAAAGTTCTATCTATTTCTCTGCCAGTTATATAGGAATGCTGCCAAGGACTGAGACAGTCAGTCCGACTCACAGAACATTCCCCATCCCTGTCATGTAAAAAAAAAAAAAATCCTGAATGACTCCTCTTTCTAAATATATCCCTTTTAAACCCATCTCCTTCAATGTGTGCTAAGAATCTTTACCTGTCTCTCCACTCTTAGTTTCCAAAGTAAATAAATCTTTCCAAAGAAGATTTATAGGAAACAGGATGGTAATCTTCACATATTAGATTTAATCATGAGATTTAGAAACATTCTTGTGTAAATGGAAGAACAAAACTTTCTGCCTCTGATCCCCAGGGGTTTGCTATCCATAGTGATAATAAATTCAATAAATCTCTCTGGAACCCTATATGCCCCCCTCCATATATTAGAGCTTAGAGGGGAGTGGAGAAAGATACTTTCATTAACCAGGAGAGCAGGGCCTCTAAACTTGGAGAAGCTGCTAAGAATTAGGGGACTCAGAAGCAGCCAAGTATAGGGAAAAACTTCCCAGTAATCAGAGGTGTCCAATCGTGATGACTATAGGGACAAAGGAACTCTCTCCCATCTTCTACCATCTTTTTCTCTTACCCCTCCCCCTTCTCCTCTTCCTCTCTCTCCCATTCTTTCTTTTTTTTTTTTTTTTTTGCTTTTTCTAGGGCCGCTCCCACGGCATATGGAGTTTCCCAGGCTAGGGGTCTAATCGAAGCCACATCGGCCAGCCTACGCCAGAGCCACAGCACCGTAGGATCCGAGCCGAGTCTGCAACCTACACCACAGCTCACGGCAACACCGGATCCTTAACCCACTGAACAAGACCAGGGATCGAACCCGTAACCTCATGGTTCCTAGTCGGATTCACTGACCACTGAGCCACGATGGGAACTCTTCTTTTTCTTCTTAACAATAACAGTAACAATAACATGATTGCCACTTCATGAGCAAGATCATACCGGGGATACAAAGTCCCAACTGCCAAGGAAATGACAATTTGTGTGTGTGTGTGTGTGTGTGTGTGTGTGTGTGTGGTTGGGGATGGAGGGGAATAACAGTTCAGAGAAACAGAGACAATAACATACATAAATGTATGGAGCTCCCTTCGTGGCTCAGCGGTTAAGGAATCCAACTAGGACCCATGAGGATGAGGGTTTGATCCTTGGCCTCGCTCAGTGGTTAAGGATCTGGCATTGCTGTGAGCTTCGGTGTAGGTTGCAGATAAGGCTCAGATCCCACATGGCTGTGGCTGTGGTGTAGCCCGACAGCTGTAGCTCCAATTCAACCCCTGGCCTGGGAACGTGAATATATCACCGGTGTGGCCCTAAAATAGCATATATATATATGACTGCTCATTTTATAACAGAAGAGTTTAAAGGAAGAATGATTACATTGGATTTAGAGACTCAAGAGAGACTTTTTAAAGATGGATGAATAGGACCTAGAAGGATAGATAGCAATTTAACAAAGTAAGGACTGGATGAGCAAAGAGAAACACGGGCACCAGTTATCTATTATACTTTGGCTGGGGTGTGGGGCATAGAGGGCAGAAGGTAAGACTGAAAAACTTGTTAGATCATATGGCAAAGTTTATTAGGGGCAAAGGGGGAGAAGTTTGCACTGGATCTGGGAAACAATTTAGAGTTTTGATACAATAAAATGATTTAAAAGGATTTAAACTGCATTTTAGGGAGATTCATCTGGCGGGATGACATAAAAAGATGATAGAGGAAAGAAAAAAGAGGCAGGGAAACAAGTAAACAGATAAAGGCTCAGAAATAAGATAACGACTACCTGAACTAAGGATGGAGAAAGGGAAGAGATGTGAGAGAAACAGCTAAGTGTGAAGGGAGCATGAAAATGGTCCCAAGGTACTAAGTCTGGATAACTCTAGGTAGGCTGGTTCTATTGATGGAAGTAGAACACAGAAAAGATACACACATACACACACATACACAAAACAAGGATGAAAAAGAAAGGAAAGTGCAGACGAATTGTTCCTTTGGAAATGTGTTGACAAATAGACCCACCATGCCTGCTTCATTTAGATTTTAAACTCATCATAGTATCAGTTCTTTGGTATTGTGCATATAGTTTATCACCCATCGTGGTGGAAGTGCTGGAGTTAGCAAATGATGTACTATTTTATATAGATGAGTATGGATTCAAAGTTACGATTCTAATCATCAGGGTATTCACTCGCATTCTGATAGGGCTTCTGAAATGGAAAAGAAAGGAGTGTAGATGTAGCAAATTTATCACAGCCCTGAGTATAGCTGTGGGAGTGTGGCATTCACTAGAACAAAACACACCATTTATTTCACAGGAGAAAAGCGAAAAGAGAAAAGTACTGGTTTAAGAGATTAGAGCCTGTGAATTTCTCTGAATATTGTCAGAGCATTTATGTTTAGTGAATAAGTAAGAAATAAGTCCCCTGTGTTTCAGTTTCCTCTAAAAAAAAGATCAGAGGACCACCCTCAGAAGATGATGGTGAGGACTGGAAGGGAGATGGGTGCAAGGCATTGACGATAGGAGGTGCTCAGCAGACAAGGATTCTATTCTCTCCGAGCGTCAGCCCACCTCCAGAGCTGGGACAACATCAGCTCTCACCCACAAGGGATGTGAACCAGCCTCACCCAAATCAAGAAAAAGGTTCCTTTATTTTAGACATAGCTTTGAGGAAAATCATGTTTCTCTTTCAACTAATATGAATATATTTAATATTTGAAACGTTAGCTAAATCTACTCTTAGTATTGTTTTAAAAAATTCAAGAAATTGCAGATCAGAAATTGAGAAATGAAGACTTCTGCAGACATGCTAACTCAACCCCATTACTGATCCCGTGGACTTCCTGCTCAGAGATTAACTGTAATGGCTTCATTTCACACTTTCCCATTTGAAATGGTGTGTGGCTAGCCTGATGCATTTAACATAGCTATTTCCTATTTGGTTTTCCATTTCTATAAAGACTGTGTAAGAAATTACACTATTCCCTGTGTGAGCTATAATCAAGTATTATAATATTGCTATGAAAATTTGCATAACAAATGACCCACAAAGACATCTGCTTCTGACTAGTTGTATGATCTTAGAAAATTTACTTCTCTTCCTTACTCTCAAGTCTTCAGCTGAGGAAATAGTTTTTGTTTTGTGTTGTTTTGTTTTGCTTTTTAGAGCCACACATGCGGCATATGGAAGTTCTCAGGCTAGAGGGCAAATCAGAACTGTCGCTGCTGGCGTATACCACAGCCACAGCAACGCAGGATCCAAACTGGGTCTAAGATCCAAACTGGGTCTAAGGCATATGCCATAGCTCATGGCAACACCAGATCCTTAACCCACTGAGCGAGGCCAGGGATCAAACCTGCATCCTCATAGTTGGGTTCATAACCCACTGAGTCAGGACAGGAACTCCTAGGAAACAGTTTTAATAACGTCTCATTATTATGAAAATTAATTGTTGAGAGGATTGAGATAAGAATATAAGTTTCCTAGCATAATTTCATTCCCAGCATCCTGTGATAAGGCCAGATGATAATAACTCAGGTTCTGAATATGCCAGAACTCTTCCAGGTGCTTTCTGCACACTAACTCACTTAACATTCTCAAGAACCTTCAAGTTAGGCACCACAATTATCCCCATTTTACAGAAGCAGAAACTGAGGCACAGGGAGGTCAAGGAACTTGCATGTGGTCACTTACAAGTAAGTGTGGTCAAGTCCAACTCATTGGCACCAGAGGTTGTATTAATAGGCTCTATGACCCTTCCTACATTTGGGTTTGTGACTTAAAACATTTTTGGATGATTTCATATATCTGTGACCCATATATTTTCATGATGGAAGGTTAAGATCTCTTTTTTTTTTCTTTTTCTTTTTAGGGCTGCATCTGAGGCATATGGAAGTTCCCAGGCCAGGGGTTAAATCAGAGCTGCAGCTGCCTGCCTGCACTGGATCCTTAACCCACTGAGAGAGGCCAGGAATTGAATCCACATCCTCATGGTCACTAGCTGGGTTCTTAATCCACTGAGCCACAACAGGAACTCCAAGGATCTCTTTTAATAGAGTCAAAATGCTGGATAAAAATTTAAAATTTCTTTCGATTTGGTCTCTTTTCCCAGGTAACACTAGTAGACCCAAATCAAGCTAGTAAATGGCTGCCCAGCCGCCTCCTCCTACTTGCTAAATGTGCTCTTAATTTTACCCAGGCATCAGAGAAAAATAAAACCTGCTGTTTGAGTGATGAATTGCTTCACATTCCCATTTGAGGCCTTTGCACCCCTTCTTCCGGATGCATAAGGAAGATGTGGCTTTTGATATCACTAGTCAAGTTCTAGTTCCTCCCATTGACTCTGTATATCAATCACCTCATTGTCCCCTGTGGGCTTTCTCTAATAAGTGGATCTGGATGTAGAAAATCCAGAATTGTCTCTTGATTCTCTCTCTCTCTCTCTCTCTCACACACACACACACACACACACACACACACACACACACACGGTCTTTGTATACATTTTATTGTAATTTACAAGGACGTTATGCCCTTTTACTGAAGACTTATATCATAGAGGGGTTTACATCATACCCACGCAAACAAATAAAAAAATTAAAATTGATATAAATTTTTTCCATTAACTACCAGGTTGTTTAACATTCTCTCCTTCCTCCTACCCCTCTAGCAAGAAGTATTTTACTTTCATTTTTTTATACAGAGCAATTCAACTCTCTACCTGTTCTATCTTTTCTTTCCATAACTTACCTGGGGCCAAACTTTCCTGCTCATCTCTTCACATCAGAACAGCTCATCAAAGCAGGAAAAATTCTGAAGCCAGCTGCCCAGGTAGTCTATTTTCATCCCATTCTGTTCCATTAAGTTTGTCCATAACCTGAGTGAAGAATGCATCTCTGTGAACCACCAACCTTGACATGCAGGTGACAAATGCTAACATCCACCTTAAACCTCCTTCTTCTGTCTTTTGTGCAGAACCCTGGAGTGTGGGATTCATCTAGTCTGATATAACAGTCTGTCCAAGATTGCCTGCTTCTTGGTGAAGAAGCTGTTTTTAATTTTCCTTAACTCCTGAGGCCATTGGCTGGAAGGGAAGAGGCAGGAAGTGAGGCAAGAGAAGCAGTCACCTTGGAGGGCTCTCAGCACCATGGGGTGGGAAAGGAGGGTGCTGACGGAAGGACGAATGGGCAGAGTCTAGGGAGTGAATCAGAGAAGGGATCATGGCAGAGAAAGGCCTGGAAGTTTCAGTTGGCTGAGAGCCCTATAAGAATAAGCTGGAGACTGAGAATCAGGTCCAGGTTTACTGGACCATCACCCCTGCTTTATCCTTTGCTCATGGGCAGCAAGCTGCCATTTTTCTCTTTCTTCACCCATGTCTTTTACCTCAAGGTCAGCCTTTCCAATTAATATTTATTTAATACCAAGCGTGGGGTAGATATTTGGAGAAGAGACTGAGAAGAAAAGCCTGGGCCCTGCTGTGGAAAACTTTTGGAGTCTTTTCTGATTCTTCTAAAGCTGCTGTGCTGGGTTACTTTAGAGTGAGGTGGAACCTCATTTCACCCAGATTTAGTCCCAACTATCTTCAAACCAGGATAAGAAAAAAACGCAAAAGGAATTAGTAAAATTTCCAATTATGCCAAGCATATGAACTTTAGGACCCAAAAGTCAAAGATGTCTTGAGAAGGTATACACTGCCCAAGTGGAAAGCTGTTCAGCCCTGGGAAAGTCAGCCCCTGGGAGTGTGGACTGACTGGGCTCTGAAGGAGGGTGCCTGGCTTCTGCAAAGCCTTCCAGAAACACTTCACCGTTAATACCATCATCCAGCTTCTCCTCCTGGAGACCATTTTGCCATCAAAGAAAAAGTGTTTTCCCCTCATTTCATTATGTGGACTTCTGTCTGCTAAATTAAATGCACTCAGAGGCTAGGAGCCAACATCTACAAAAGGCGAAATCTCAGCCTTCTCTGTTTTCTGAACATCCATGCTTCCTTGAAAACAGATGCTGGGCGATGGAAAATATGGTAAAAGTTTTAACATCTGAGCTAAAAAACACCTTTCCTTTCCTTTACCTTGGCCAAGCACACCTGGCAAGGAAAAGACCAGCTGACTGAAAAGTCACTTGTGCAAAATCCAGCTGAGCTGTCAGTTGAGTTCAGCAAGCGGGGATTTGGAGAGAAAAAACTCAGGGGAAAGAATCTCCAGCTTAAGATACACTGCAGTTCTGATGTTAGAAGAAGGGGGAAAAATATATGTATATATATATAAAACATATGGTTAATTATATGTACTATGTACATTATATATATATATTCAACTTTTTTTGAATTCACAAGAAGTAGGTTATTTATCTTTAAAGAGAAGTTCTCAAGAAAATATCTGCAAGTATCCAATTTTATTTTATATCTTATTAATGCCTACACACAATATAAGAAAATTAAAAGTGGTGAAAAATAATTCCCCATCAAGTAGAAAGGATTTTCTTTAAGCTTTGCCGGGTGATGCCAGTCCTTAGTGAAGCCAAGTAGAGGAGGAGCCCAGAGACAGGGGCCATTTAAGTCTTCTCTCTCATTTGGCCAGAGAGGAATTTACATTTTCCTTGGTCCAAAACATGTATGCCCAGGCAGGAAAAGAAGTCTGGTTGTGAGCGAGAGGTAATGCTACTCTTAGCTTTTCCACATGGCTTTGTTCAAAACTTGCTTAACTTTTTTGTAAACAATTTCACTATTTTAAAAATAGAAACACAGATGCTTCCCAACAGACATTGACTATCACGTATCTTGACACTGAGGTAAAGAAAATGGAGGAGTTCCCATTGTGGTGCAGCGGAAACGAATCCAACTAGGAACCATGAGGTTGCCGGTTCAATCCCTGGTCTTGCTCAGTGGGTTAAGGATACGGCGTTGCCGTGAGCTATGGCATAGGTCACAGATGCAGTTCAGATCTGATGTTGCTATGGCTATGGTGCAGGCTGGCAGCTACAGCTCCGATTAGAACCCTAGCCTGGGAACCTCCACAAAAAAAGACAAAAGACAAAAGACAAAAAAAAAAAAAAAAAAAAAAAGAAAGTGGAGCTGATGAGTGGGGTGGTAGCACAGAGTCACAGCCCCAGCACACTCTCCTCCCTGTTCTAACGTCCAGGCCAACTTGAGATGCTTTGGAATCTGTACATGGCATTAATGAAAGCTGCAAAAGCTTTCCCTAACATTAAATTCCTTAGTCAACTTCTGGGCCCCTTTAAACTGTGAACAAGACGACCCTTGTTCTGGAAACTCTATCGCCTCTTGCCAACACACACACATATACAAAAACATGACTGTTGGGCAAATAAATCTTTCCAGAGAAAATAGATTCCTTTCCAATTCAGTCAACTGTACTGAGCTGGAAAGGGAGAAATGTTATTTTTCCAGGATGAAGGGAAAACAAGCTCTCTCCTGTTTACCCTGTCTAGCCCATTTCAAAAGAAGGTCAGTTCAATGCCTTCATTAAAAAAAAAAAAAAAAAATCTCAAGTGTTGTTTATCTGAAGACACTTGTTTCCTTTTAGGCTGGGAATCACACATTGGAGCTCTATGCCTTTTCTCTTTGACCTCCGATAAACACAGCAGGGCTGAATACTCTGCTGCTCTGGAAAAGTCAAAAGTGTTGCGAATGGGAAAGACAGAGGGTAGGGACAGAGTCTGGTGATGTGGGATGCTTTGCTATGGGCCAGCCTCTCCATCACCAGCCTGTGTCCCACCCAAAGCACTGAGCATGAAATACTGAGCTTATAAATTGATCTCTGCTTCATTCAAGGCGCACACATATTCTATGATGTCTTTTACCTATATTCCCCATAGTTTGTAGACTTGAATCATCACCTAGGAGAGTGAGAAACATGGAGTAATAAAGTGCTTGGTTGAGGAGCATGGGTAGAATTTAAATTAGACATAAGGCTGTATATTCCCTGGCCTACTCTTTCGAGCATACTGGAGTCAGTATTAAAAAGTCCCAACCACGGCTATGCTAACCTAAGGCTGAAGATTCTAGCCTTCTAGCTCAACAGGAAAATAGGCTTCACGCATGTGGCATGCAGCATATAGGTGCTACTCAGTAAAAGTGCTGTGAAAAAATTATGTTTTTAAAAATCATGAATCTGGGAGAATAAACTTAAATATTATTATAAAAATATTCTCACAATATGAATGAACTTTGAGGACATTATGCTAAATGAAATAACCCAGTCACAAGAAGATAAAATACTGTTTGATTCCATTTACATGAGGTATATGAAGTGGTCAAACTCTTAGAAAGTAGAATGGTGGTTACTAGGGGCTGGGGCGGGGAAGTTGTTGTTTAATGTGTACAGAGTTTCAGATTTATAAGATGAAAAAGTTCTGGAAATCTATTTCATAACAATGTAAATATACCCAACACTACTAAACAGTGCATTTAAAAGTGGTAAAGATGGTAAAGTTCACAGTGTTTGTTTATACCACACACACACACACACACACACACACACACACACACACACACACACGTTCTCTACAAAATTATTTCAAAAACTAGAAAACAGGAGTTCCTGTCGTGGCTCAGTGGTTAATGAACCCGACTAGTATCCATGATGACATGGGTTTGATCCGGGCCTTGCTCAGTGGGTTAAGGAGCCAGAGTTGCTGTTGCTGTGGCTGTGGTGTAGGCTGGCAGCTACAGCTCTGATTCGACCCCTAGCCTGGGAACCTCCATATGCCGTAGGTGTAGTCCTAAAAAGACAAAAGACAAAAACAATGACAACAACAACAAAAAACCCTAGAAAATAACAGATTTTAAATGGATTTGAGGGAAGTCACCTTGTCACTCCTACCCAAAGCAGGACAGTCTATTAGATTTTGCAGAGAAAGGTAGTAATTTCATAATTTTTCATTGGTTTCAAGTATTATTAATACTTGTCTTCCCAATTTGTGGTTACTATAAGCTTATGCAATACGTGTTTCTTTCCTCTCTGTTTCATTCCAAATCAATTCCAAAAAGAACAAACGATCTGCTTGATTGCATTGGAATGAGTGAGGCCAAGATGGAAAAAGTTGCCTCCTTCCTTCCCATTTGTTTAATGGCTGATGTGGTTTGGATCTTCCAGGTCTGGGAGGGAATAAGATTTGTTTAAGAATTCATATTCTGGACTCTGAGGAGAAGAGTCAGAAAACCCATAATCCCTAAAGGTGACTCTAGGTTCAAGAGATCTTTTCACAGCCCCATTCAGCCCACCCCCACTCCCATTGGAGAGAAAGGAGGGAACATTTGCAAAGACCTTGCCAGAAGCACTAAAGACCTAATGACCATCCCCAAAAAACTTCCATTTCCAATGACCGAGTAGGGAGTAAATGCTGCGTTGTTTCTTAGGCACACTCTTATTATCTGAGAATGATACAGGGGAACTTGATTTTATTTATTTATTTTTTTTGTCTTTTTGTTGTTGTTGTTGTTGTTGCTATTTCTTGGGCCGCTCCCGCGGCATATGGAGGTTCCCAGGCTAGGGGTCTAGTCGGAGCTGTCGCCACCGGCCTACACCAGAGCCACAGCAACTCGGGATCCGAGCCGCGTCTGCAACCTACACCACAGCTCATGGCAACGCCGGATCGTTAACCCACTGAGCAAGGGCAGGGACTGAACCTGCAACCTCATGGTTCCTAGTCGGATTCGTTAACCACTGCGCCACGACGGGAACTCCGGAACTTGATTTTTAAAGAGAATGTTTAAATAATGCAGGATTTAAAACACTGTATCTAGGTCTGTGGGGTTTAATGCAGTAGCCACTAGCCACATATGATTAGTAAGCACTTAATGAGGCTCCTCTGAATTGAGATGTGTTCTAAGTATAATATACCCACCAGATTTTGAAACAACAAAAAAAGAATGTAAAATAGCTTACTGATAACTTTTATATTGGTCACATAAATTATATTTTGTATATGTTATTGTGTTAAATAAAATCTATTATTAAAATCAGTTTGACTTGTTTCTTTTTACTTTAATACCGCCACTAAAATTTTTTAAGAAACATTTGTGACTTGCATTATATTCCTATTGGAGAGCGCTGATGTGATTCTCTGTGAAATTTAGAATTAATAAGAGAAGAATGCAAGGTGAGGGCCTATGGTGTTATGATATAATAACAATAATAGTAACAGTAGTAACAAATAGCCTTTATGATATACCTGTGTTTAAAACTTAATCGGAGTTACCGTCATGGTTCAGTAGTTAACGAACCCAACTAGGATCCATGAGGATGCGGGTCCGATCTCTGGCCTTGCACAGTGGGCTAAGGATCTGGCATTGCCATGGCTGTGGTGTAGGTTGCAGACACGGCTTGGATCCTGCATTGCTGTGGCTGTGGCATAGGCTGGCAGCCGTAGCTCTGATTGGACCCCTAGCCTGGGACTCTCCATATGCCATGGGTGAGGTCCTAAAAAACGACAACAACAAAACCCCTTGATCTATATGATTTTATTTAATCCTAATCACATTCCTGAAAGGTAATTACTATTTCCATTCACTGAAAGGTTAACATACTTTGTTCATTTTTC
Organism: Sus scrofa; assembly: GCF_054392235.1. Classification (NCBI taxonomy): domain Eukaryota; kingdom Metazoa; phylum Chordata; class Mammalia; order Artiodactyla; family Suidae; genus Sus; species Sus scrofa. The sequence continues at coordinate 23,400,735 of NC_139393.1, read as the reverse complement.
TACTGAAACCTTATGCCATGGGGTGGCCAAAAATGAAAAACAAAAACAGTGAGATATAATTTTATACTTATTTGACTGATTTTTTTTCAGATCATTAAAACTTTTAAGCTATAGTTAGGAACTGATGAGAAGATATCCATACTTTTTTCAAGTTACCAAATTTCAACATTCTTGGGCATATTTTTTAAAGTGAGGTAAGGAATGCTTAAGAGACATCATTCCATACTGGAAGATCATTTATTTTGGTGTCAGAAAACCTGAATTTAAATACAAGCTTTACTTCTAGCAAGCTATGCAATTTTGAACAAGATGCTTAATCTTTTTCTACTGAAGTTACTGTCTTTTTCTTGTTGATTTGTATGATTCGATTTCTTGTTTGTTTTGTCCTCAGTGTTCTAGATAAGAATCCTTTGTCCTCGACTAGGAAGCATGGGGTTTCAGGTTCGATCCCTGGCCTCACTCAGTGGGTTGAGGATCTGCTGTTGCCGTAAGCTGTGCTGTAGGTTGCAGAGATGGCTCAGATCTGGAGTTGCCCTGACTGTGTGCGTAGGCTGGCGGCTACAGCTCTGATTCGACCCCTAGCCTGGGAAACTCCACATGCCGCAGGTGCAGCCCTAAAAAGACAAAAAAAGGAGATAACTGTTCATCCATTTGAAATATTTTTTTCTTTTTATGGCCACACTGAGATACAGGGAATTTCCTGGGCCAGGGATCAAATTGGAGCTGCAGCAGCAGGCCTACGCCACAGCCACACCAGATCTGACCTATGCCACAGTTTGCAGCAACTCCAGATCCTCAACACACTGAGAGAGTCCAAAAATCAAACCTGCATCCTTAGGGACACTATATTGGGTTCTTAACCCACAGAGCCACAGTGCAAACTCTGGAAACACTTTAAAGGCTCTTCACCTATTATGAAATATGTCTCTAACTTTATCCATGTGCTCTTTATTATATAACAGAAAACCTTAACTTTGATCTTTTCAATAATCAATTTTATACCATATGGTTTTTTTGAAGTTTTTGCTTAAGAGGTCCTGTACTGCCTTAACAGCAGACACATTTTAGAACATATTTATCATGGATCCCAAAGACCTAACTATACTTTCAGTGAGATTACATTGTATTTACTAGATGACTGTGGGGAGAGTTGATATTTTTACAGTACTAAGTCTTCTCATCCAAAAATATGGAATGTCTCTTTATCACTCAAGTTTTTTTTTCTATGTTCTATATTACAAGTTTAAGTTTTCTCAAGAAGGCCTTATGCATTCTTGTTTAATTTAATTACCAGACAATTTTTAGTTGTTATTATGTGAATAGTATCTTGCTTTTCAATACATTTTCTACTCGTTTGCTCTTAGAAATGCCTTTATAAGTTGATCAATATCCATCATGTTCTTAGAGCTTACCTGTTGATTCTATTGGTTATTCAGAGTAAATAAGTTTCACCCTGCAAAAACCAATAGTTTGTTTCTTTCTTTCCAAATCTCTTATTTCTCTTTCTTTCCTTCAGGGTTGGCCAGGGTTTTTAATATTATAGTATTAGTTGTAATATACAGTGGTTTCCAACCATAAGAATGTTTGTCTTATTTCCAGTCTTAATAGAAATGCACTTAAAGTTTCTCCAATAAGTATAATATTTCCTGAGGGTTTTGGAATATAACCATCATTCAAGAGAATTAAAGAAATTCTTTTCTACTCTTGGTTTTCTAAGAGTTTTTATCATAAATAAGAATTTGTTAAATGCTTTTTCTGTTATCAACTAAATATCATGAGATTTTAAAATTGTAATCTACTAATTTTCTAAAATTTGTGGCAGAATTCCTAGTGATGAACCGTTCATTAATCTAGTTGTATTATTTTAAAACATACTGCTGGAATAAATTTTTTAAAAGAGGGTAGAATTTCCTTTTTTTTTTTTTTTTGTCTTTTTGCTTTTTCTATGGCTGCTCCTGCGGCATATGGAGGTTCCCAGGCTAGGGGTCTAATCAGAGCTATAGTCACTGTCCTATGCCAGAGTCATAGCAACATGGGATCTGAGCCACGTCTACAACCTACACTACAGCTCACAGCAACGCCGCGTCCTTAACCTACTGAGCAAGGCCAGGGATCGAACCTGCAACCTCATGGTTCCTAGTCAGATTCGTTAACCACTGCACCATGACAGGAACTCCAAATTTCCTTTTTATATATACTGTTTTCACCTTATTATACCAATATTATGAAATGAGCTTGGCAGCTTTTGCTTTTGTCTCTTGCAGAGTAACTTATAATACAGATGGAAATTTACTGTTCCTTAAGAGTTTGGTAAAACTCACCTGAAAAATCATTTAAGCCTATAGTTTTCTGAGAGTGGAGGTTATCAACGGCAGTTTAATCTCTTTAAAACTTATTGGTCTAGCCTGATTCTAGGGACGAAATTAAGATGGCGGAATAGAAGGACTGGAGCTCAACTTCTCTCCTAAAAACAACAAAATTCACAACTAAAGACTGAGCACTCTTCACCCAAATGGACTGGAAACCTTAAAAAAGATATCCTACTCCAGAAGAAAAAGAGGAGGACACAAAAAGAGCCTCCAGGAAAAAGACTTTAGACTGTTGATGCTGAAGATGATACAAGACATTGGAAATAAACTGGAGGCAAAGATGGATAACTTACAGGAAACACTAACCAAAGAGATACAAGATATAAAACTTAAACAAGAAGACATGCAAAATACAATAACTGAAATAAAAAATTCACTAGAAGCAGCTAACAGCAGAATACAGGAGGCAGAAGAACAAATACGTGAGGTGGAGGATAGATTAGTAGAAATTACGGATGCAGAACAGAAAAGAGAAAAAAGACTGAAAACAAATGAAGAGAGTCTCCGAGAACTCTTGGACAATGTTAAATGCACTGACATCCATATTATAGGGGTGCCAGAAGGAGAAGAGAGAGAGAAGGAGACAGAAAAAAATATTCCAAGAGATAATAGTCGAAAACTTCCCTAACATGGGGAAGGAATCACTCACTCAAATCCAGGAAGCACAACCAGTACCATATAAAATAAACCCAAGAAGGAACACCCCAAGACACATATTAATCAAAATGACCAAAATTAAAGACAAAGAGAAAATCTTGAAAGCAGCTAGGGAAAAGAAACAAATAACATACACAGGAACCCCAATAAGGTTATCTGCAGATTTTTCAACAGAAACTCTGCAGGCCAGAAGGGAGTGGCATGATATACTTAACGTGATGAAAGGAAAAAAAAACCTCCAACCAAGATTACTCTACCCAGCAAGGCTCTCATTCAGATTTGAAGGAGAAATCAAAACCTTCTCAGATAAGCAAAAGCTGAGAGAATTCAGCAACACTAAACCAGCCTTACAGCAAATACTAAAGGAACTTCTATAGGCAGAAAAGAACAAGAGAAGAAGGAAAGAAAAAAGAGCAACAAAAACAAATCCAAAGCAATTAATAAAATGGCAATAAGAACATACATATCAATAATTACCTTAAATGTTCATGGACTAAACGCCCCAACCAAAAGACATAGACTGGCTGAATGGATACAAAAACAAGACCCATATAGATGCTGCCTTCAAGAGACCCACTTCACAGTAGGGACACATACAAATTGAAAGTGAGAGGATGGAAGAAAATATTTCACGCAAACAGGGATCAAAAGAAAGCTGGAGTAGCAATACTCATATCAGACAAAATAGACTTTAAAATGAAGAATATTTTAAGGGACAAAGAAGGACATTACATAATGATCAAAGGATCAATCCAAGAAGAAGATATAACAATTTTAAATATCTATGTACCCAACATAGGTTCACCACAATATATAAGGCAACTGCTAACAACCTTAAAAGGAGAAATCGACAATAACACAATAATAGTGGGGAACTTTAACACCCTGTTTACAGCACTGGACAGATCAACCAGACAGAAAATCAATAAGGAAAAAACAGGCCCTGAATGATGCATTAAACCAGATGGACTTAATAGATATTTATAGGACATTCCACCCCAAAGCAACAGAATATACATTCTTCTCAAGTGCACATGGAACATTCTCTAAGATTGATCATATCCTGGGCTACAAATCCAACCTTGGTAACTTTAAGAAAATTGAAATCATATCAAGCATCTTTTCTGACCACAACACTATATGACTGGAAATCAACAACAAGGAAAAAAAAATGCAAAAAACACAAACACGTGGAGACTCAACAACATGTTACTAAACAACCAATGGATCACTGAAGACATGAAAGAGGAAATTAAAAAATACCTAGCAGCAAATGACAATGAAGATACGACACTGCAAAACCTATGGGATGCAGCAAAAGCCGTTCTAAGAGGAAAGTTTATAGCAATACAAGCCCACCTCAGGATACAAGAAAAAGCCCAAATAAACAAGCTAACTTTACATCTAAAGCAGCTGGAGAGAGAAGAACAGACAAGACCTAAAGTTAGTAGAAGGAAAGAAATCATAAGGATCAGAGCAGAAATCAATGAAATAGAAACAAAGAAAACCATAAAAAAGGTCAATGAAACGAAAAGCTGGTTCTTTGAAAAGATCAACAAAATTGATAAACCCCTAGCCAGACTTATCAAGAAAAAAAGAGAGAGGACTCAAATCAATAAAATTAGAAATGAAAAAGGAGAAGTAATAACAGACATCACAGAAATACAAAGGATCATAAGCGACTACTATATGCAACTATATGCCAATAAAATAGAAAACCTAGAAAAAATGGACAAATTCTTAGAAAAGTACAATCTTCCAAGTCTAAACCAAGATGAAATAGAAAAGATGAATGGACCCATCACAAGAACTGAAATTGAAACTGTGATTAAAAAACTTCCAACAAACAAAAGTCCAGGACCAGATGGCTTCACAGGCGAATTCTATCAAACATTTAGAGAAAAGCTAACACCTCTCCTTCTGAAACTATTTCAAAAAATTGCAGAGGAAGGGATACTCCCAAACTCATTCTATGAGGCCACCATTACCCTGGTACTAAAACCAGACAAAGACTCCACAAAAAAAGAAAACTACAGGCCAATATCACTGATGAACATCGATGCAAAAATCCTCAACAAAATACTAGCAAACCACATCCAACAGCACATTAAAAGGATTGTACATCATGATCAACTGGGATTTATCCCAGGGATGCAAGGGTTCTTCAATATCTGCAAATCCATCAATGTGATACACCACATTAACAAACTGAAGAATAAAAACCATATGATCCTCTCAATAGACTCTAGGCTGACCAATTACAAGAAGTTTTCCCTCTTCCTGCTGCATGCAACACATGGGAAGGAGAGCAAGAGCAGATCCCAGCCCCTATTGCTTGATACGCTTTCAATTTTTTTAAATCTACTGAAGTTTGATTTATGGCCCAAGACATGATTTACCCTAGAGTACATTCCATGTGAACTTGAAAAAAAAAGTATATTCTGCTGCTTTTGGGTGGAATGTTCAATAAATATCAATTAAGTCTATCTGGTCTAATGTGTCAATTCAGGCCTGTGTTTCTTCTTCTTCTTCTTCTTCCTTTTTTTTTTTTGCCTTTTTTTTAGGGCTGCACTCATGGCGTACAAAGGTTCCCAGCCTAGGAGTCGAATCGGAGCTACAGCTGCCGGCCTATGAAACAGCCACGGCAATGCAGGATCCAAACCAAGTCTGTAACCTACACCACAGCTCATAGCAATGCCAGAACCTTAACCCAGGGCCAGGGACTGAACCCACAACCTTATGGTTCCTTGTCAGATTCATTTCTGCCGTGCCACAACAGGAACTCCCCAGGCCTGTGTTTCTTTATTGATTTTCTGTTTAGATTATCTGTCCATAGATGTAAGTGGACCATTTAAGTCCCCCACTATTATTATATTACTATTGATTTCTCCTTTTCTGGCTCTTAGTAGTTGCCTTATATAATGTGGTGCTCCTATGCTGGGTGTATATATATTTACAATTGTTATGTCTTCTTCTTCTTCTTTTTTTTTTGTCTTTTTAGGGCTGCACCTGTGGCATATGGAGGTTGCCAGACTAGGGGTCAAATTGGAGCTGAAGCTGTCAGCCTATGCCACAGCCACAGCAATGCCAGATCAGAGCCACATCTGCAACCTACACCACAGCTCACAGCAACACCGGATCCTTAACCCACTGATCAAGGCCAGAGATCGAATCTTCATCCTCATGGATACTAGTCAGATTCGTTTCCACTGAGCCATGATGGGAACTACATTCTTCTTGAATTGTTGCCTCGATCATTAGGGAGTGTCCTTCTTTGTCTCTTGTATTATTCTTTATTTTAAGGTCTATTTTGTCTGGTATGAATATTGCTACTCCAGCTTTCTTTTGATTTCCATTTGCATGGAATACCTTCTTCCATGCCCTCACCTTAAGTCTGTAAGAATATCAGATTTCTTAACATTATTTTTAAATATCACCACTTTAAAAAGGAATATATTCTGGAGAGGGTGTGTTAAAAAAAAACATTTTGTCTCTTTTTTTAATTCTGAATTTTTTTGTGAAGTAGAAAACACAGAGATAAAAGTGCACAAATTATGAGTGTACAGCTCAAAAAAATTTCACAAAATGAATGCATCCAAGTAGCCAATATCTAAGTCAAGAAACAGAATTAGTACTTAGCACTCCAGGAACCTCTTCAAGTCACTGCTTGCCATCCATAGACAACCACTGCTCTGATTTCTAATACTCCAGGCTTGCTTTGGCCATTTGTGAACTCTGGGTAAATGAAATCATTCAGAGTGCACTCTTTTCTGTCTAGCTTCTTTCTCTCAACCTTATATTTGAGACTGATCCAGATTTTTGCCAGTAGCAATAGTTCATTCATCCTTACTACTGTATAGTACGCCCTTATAGAAATATATCACAAATCACTTAATTCACTCTCCTATTGAAGGACATTTTGAGTCATTTCCAGTTTGGAGCTAATGTGAATGGTTGCCAGCCACTTTTAATGTTTGATTGTTGTTAGCATACTTTTGCCAAAAGCCACACCACGTGTGAATGTGAAATTCAAGGGCTGATAAATTGTCATGGTTATAGGAAGCAAAAATAACTGTAAAAGATCTTTTCCCTTACTTGGAAAACTTAAAGTTATGGTTATTTTACAAGGCAGTTGTATGAAATTCACTGCATAATGCTAATAAGTCACTAACCAGTGAGAAAGAAATCAGAATGATGAATTTTCAGATAACAAGTAAGAGTCTATGTGATTCCAGCAACAGCTGGTTATTTTTACCCTCTGCCATTAGCAAAGCTTGGAAACTTTTTCATGATATAATAATGTGATGCTTCTAGGATTTAATATATACACTGTGCTGATCAACTTAAAACTCTGTGAGGTAGGTGGCAAATGGCATGGCTCCATTTACCAGAAAAGGGAGTTTAGGCAAATCAATCCACACCACTCTCATTCTGTTCATGACAGCAAATCGATATCAACTTCAGACTGTGTAGAGAGCTATCTCCAGCATCCCCCCACCCCACAGTCAGCCTGGAAGGTGCCCAATATGTTGCAGTGAGGATCGTGGGAGGAACCACAGCCTCAAGGTGGGAGGAATTCTATTAATACCTTAGATTTTTATAGTACTCTGCCTCTGGAGACTTTGAGCATCCTTTCAGAAGAGCTGGCCAAAGCTTGTGACTCATATGCCAACATTAGGAGGAATGTTGCTTTGGAGATGTGTCTTTGCATGTCTCTTGAGGCGACTTCCAGGCTCTTTGTAAAGGCTGAGTTCTCATCTCCAGCTATTATGTTCAGAGCCCAAAAATATGAAGAACTTGTTAAGGAGTAATTCTCTTTTCTCCCCTAATATCACTCACAGCATCTCAGCTTCCTGGATGTCTCCAAACATGCTATTTCCAGGATTCTTTCTCTCTGTACCATGATTTCTTTGGCTGTCTGGTGAAGTCTATGGGCTCTCAGAATACTGTTTTGTTTTGTTTTTGTTTGTTTGTTTTAGGGCCACACCCATGGCATATGGAAGTTCTGAACTGGAGCTACAGCTGCCAGTCCCTGCCATAGCCACAGCAATGCCAGATCCGAGCTGCATCTGCAACCTACACCACAGCTCATGGTAACACCATATCCTTAACCCACAGAGGGAGACCAGGGGTTGAACCTGTGTCCTCATGGGTAATAGCTGGGTTCATTACTGCTGAGCCATGGCGGAAACTCCATCAGAGTATTGCTTTTAAATGTGTAAAATAAAATATACAGAACTACAAAGGAAAATGAACACATAAAAATGCAGTTATCTAAATAGTCAAAGAAACAAACAAAGCAAACTTGTGATGTAGTAATGTATGTGCTTCCTTATTGACATATAACAGGATCTGGAGGTGGGAAAATAACATAATTTCAAAATAATAATGAGTATTCACAAAATTTGAAGATATGTGCAACAACTGTAATATGATATAAAAATATTTTTATTTCTATTGGTGACAAAGTCACAAATACTAATAATTCTGAGTTTGCTGTCCGTATTTATAGGTGAAAGAAATTTTAAATTTCCATTAAATGTTAAAAATTTCTATTAAAAATTTAAGATGTATTCCATTTTCCCCTCTTAATTCCATCACAACCCCCTGAAATCTATTCCCACTTCAATGCCCCAAAGATGGCCTTCATCTAGACACATGCTCAAATCCCTCAAAAAGCATTAGCGTCTAGAACCCAACAGCCTCTCTCCAGAAAGCTGGAGTCCAGGCCAGTCCTTGCTGTCAGAGAGTAGCTAGCTTTAAACTTGTGACTATGATTCTCAGACTTTGCTAGTATGGCCAGACAAGAATTGACCTTGAATTTAATCACTGCCTTCTCTTGTTAGTTTCCAGCATGACTCCCTGTGACAGACTGATAAACAAGCCCTTTAAAAGCTATGTTTGCTCTTTGGAAACAATCAGGGAAGTTTAGATGATATCCAGGAATTATTGTTAATTTTAGGTTAATGCTACTCAGATCAATGAATACACATGGTTATAAAAGAAAATGTCCATTTTTTAGAGCTGTATACTTAAGTACTCGGGTGAGTAATGTATTTGAGATTTGTGATTAAAATTTTTAAATTATTCTAGGTAAAAAAGGGAATGAATGAAATGAGAGAGGTGAAAACTTGAAAATTCTGGACTCTGATGATTATACAGGGGTTAAACTATTTTCTCTACTTTAAAGTATGTTTAACATTTTTATTATTAAAAACCTTAAAATAATTTTTGGACCAAGAAATCAGGTAGGGAATGCTTTTTAATAGTGTCAGTGTGCTTCTTTACAATAATTATTTAATTTACTTCCATGCACAATACAATGATTCAATTGTATTGTTACTCTTACAGTAAATATTAGAGTTGTAAAAATTAGCTTCATTCATAACTTTTGCCAGTTGTCAACCATGGTTTTGCTCTCCAGGAGTTTATATTCAAGTTGGAAAGAGATAATGTATGTACATGAATCCACAGTTAGTAAATAGCGTGAGACAGAGTACGATATAGTGTCAAGATACAATGAAGATGGAGCATGTGACAGAAGTCCAGGGAAGGAGGAGACGGGTGAGAAACAAAGGCAGGGCTGGTTGATCAGAGGTGGAAGTTGTGGCCCACCTGTCTTTGGGTTCATTGCCTCTTGCCAGCTTAGGCTTCTTTCTTTGCTCTCATTTTTCCACTGTGGGATTACCTCTGGATTCTTAAAGCTCCTGAGCAACAGCATTCTTTCTCCCAATATCTCCCTGCCCTTTTTACTTTGCAGGCTGTGTTGGACACATCGTGAGTCTCCATGGATGTGTGCCCCCTTTCTGCCCAGAGCTGCCCTATTTTATCTTTCTATCCCAGATGGCAAACTATAGCCCAGATGCCAAGTACTACCTTAAACATTCCTACCCACGCAACCAGTCCCGTGTGGTTCCTGCCCTTGAGCAGTGTGGTAATGCTTACAGGCAGGCAGCTTACTCTCTCAGACCCTAGAGCTGCCTCAGAGGAGAGGCCTTCCCTGAGTGCTGGAGAATAAAGCAACAAAGCTTCACAAAGATCGGCCACAAGGTGATGATGAAAGTAATGGGACAGACCCGTAGGCATAGCTGTGGAGCCCAAATGGCAGCAGTTTCTGGGGCCAAATTCATAGCCTTTGGAATGAGCTAGAACAATCACTCAATAGTAGAAGAAAAAAAATCCCTAGAAACCCTTCAAGAAGACCAAGCTCCTAGATGATCTAATTTAGGAACACTTATTTTTATTTAATTTATTTATTTGTTTATTTATTTTTGTCTGTTTTGGGGGGGCCGCACCTGCAGCACATGAAGGTTCCCAGGCTAGGGGTTGAATTGGAATTGTAGCTGCCAACTTATGCCCGGGCCACAGCAATGTTGGATCTGAGCCATGTCTGTGGCCTACACCATAGTTCGCTACAACGCTGGATCCTTAACCCACTCAGTGAGGCCAGGGATGGAACCCCATCCTCATGGATGCTAGTTGGGTTCCTTAACTTAATTTCTTACATTGCTTAAGTCACTGAAACCCGAGAAAGTTTTTCTTTTTTTCTCTTCATTAATTCTTATTGAGTTACTTGAGGCATTGTGAGTAGGTTACCTGGCCAGCCTGTGTTGGCAAACAGATGAAGTCAGTATGAGAGGGACATAGGTTTATCTGTACTGCCATTCACACCAAAGCTGGAGGCCGCTGTCAGTTTACCAACTTTTTGATCCTTTCATGGCTTCACATCACAAGTTTGAAGGACAAGAGAAAACATCAAATCCATTGTGCTTAAGAGTAGAAGGATTCAAGGAACCCGTCTAGGACACACCCCTGACAGATAGACAAAACTTCAAGCCAAGGTACTATCCCTTTCTGGGACCTGCCTCCCCTGGCCACCAACTCTTCCCACCTCCTTGGACGAGGGGGCTCCATCTGAGACTCCGGTCTACAAGATTTCATTTTATCCCATCTCTCATATTCAAGAGCATGAAAATCAAATGCTTTAATAACAACAAATGAGCAACAAAAATTGCTGCTGTTCTGATTTGGGGGCGGGGGGGGGGGTTCCTCAAAGGAAAAAGAATCAAGGTGTGGCCTTGATCCACGAATCATGAAAGTTACCCAGAGAGTGACTTGGACTGACCTAGAGAGGTCAGGACATAGAAGCACTGAATTTCTGCTTAATAAGTAACCAGAAATCTGAGTTTCCTCATGGAAGCAAAGTGACACCAACAGTGTCTGAGTCTCCCAGGAACAAGCAGTGGTCTCTGGAGAGAGATGGGAGAGTCCATAGAAAGTAGCAGGCCTTGAGACTCAATAAGGGCCATAATAAATTTCTTGGGGGCAAGAATGGTTACAGAATTTTATAGAAGAGTGGCATTTGATTTTCTATTTTATTTTAGTTTTATTTATTTATTTACTTTGTATTTTTACGGCAGCCCCTGCGGCATATGGAGGTTCCCAGGCCAGGGTTTGAATCAGAGCTGTAGCACAGCCACAGCAACACCAGACCCGAGCCACATCTGCGACCTACACCATTGCTCACGGCAATGCCAGATTCTTAACCCACTGAATGAGGCCAGGGATCAAACCTGCATCCTCATGGATACTAGTCAGATTCATTTCCGCTGAGCCATAATGGGAACTCCTGATTTTCTATTTTAACATAGATTCTCTTCTTTATCTTGTGACCTCCAAGCACTCCATAATTCTGTCACATGGGGCGGCTTTGATTTGGAGAACAGAGATGCTGACCAGTGTCAGGGTAAGGAGGGATAGTTCAGCCACTGCAGAAGCTGTGAGGGGCCACTAAGAACAAACCACAGTAGAGAGAAGGCTGGAACTTGGGCCACCCCACCTTGTGAAGGATTGTGAGACGACTCCCTTTCACTCAAAATACACTAGAAGAAGGTGACCCTCATGGGAAGGCAGGAAGGAAGCTAGTCCCTACTGAGAAAGGGCTGTACTGGCAGGAGACACTTGGATACTTGGTTTACATATGAAAAATAATCACAATCACATTCCCCGGTTTGGATGAGATCCCCCTAAACAAACACACACAAGCAAATTAATCATTCCTATTTTCCTATTTCTTGACTTCCTTAAAGTTCCATTTATGTTCTATTATAGCAATCATCTCATTACACTATATCATTTCTGTTATACCCATATGTTTTTATAAGTATATGTGTGAACTTATTTTTTGTTTATTTTTGTTTTGTTTTGTTCTTGTCTTTTTGTCTTTTTAGGCCCGCATCCACAGCATATGGAGGTTCCCAGACTAGGGGTCGAATGGGAGCTGCAGCTGCCAGCCTATGCCACAGCCACAGCAATGCCAGATCCAAGCTGAGTCTGTGACCTACACCACAGCTCATGGCAATGCCGGATCCTTAACCCACTGAGTGAGGCTAGGGATTGAACCTGCGTCCTCACGGACACTAGTTGGGTTCCTTAACTACCGAGACTAACGGGAACTCCTGACCGTCTTCTTTGTATCTTTTACCTGTCAAGTGCCTGGCATGTGTTAAGAAGTGTTTGTTGAATGACAATTGGCCACCACAGGTATTTATTAATAAGATGGAGCTCTGAGTCACTCAGCAGAATCAAGTATCATTGAGCATCAAGGAGGCGACACGAGTTTTTTCTCACCTTCGGCTCATCCTGTGACATTTATAGGAACCCTGGACTTCAGGAAGCATTTGTTCTATGACGACCCACACTGGAATCCGCAATACTCCTCCATGTCCTGTGGCTTCTGGCTGAGGAAGAGGTGTGGACAGGCTGGTGTGGGCATGTCACTGTCACTGAGCCTGGAAGAATTGGCCTGGCTGAACTTCCTGGTACAGGGGTCAGCGTATCTCCAAGAGCAGCCATGGCCTGTGAGTAAAAAGAGTGGGCTGGCATGGCATTTGAGTCATTTGGCAAGTGCTGGAAGGTTATCATCCCACAGCTCCCCACACTGAGCTTTCCATTTCCTGTCACAGTACCCAATAGCTGTCATCATTAGCTATTCATGCTTTTGAGTATTTTCAGAGATTCCAATGATTGAGTGGCTTCTTTACTTGGTATCTGAGTAGGAATCTGGAATAGGGGCAGGGGATAGGTGAGAATATCAGAGAGAAAAATAAATGGAAAGGTGATATAGACAGACTTTGTCTTTCTTCTAATGGTTTCCAAGGCAGGGCAATACTTTCCAGAATACACTTAGCCCTTCTCAAGTTGCCCAGACAATACTGAGAAACCTAGTAGGTCAGGAGTCACAACACATGTTTTTAAACACATGCTTTCTCTCCCAGCCACACAGTGCCTGAAAGCTCAAGTGCTGAGAGAAATGAGAGAGAATATCAAAGCAAAGTATGTTGCTTGAGATGGTACTGTCATCTTGGCATGCCCCAGGCCCACATTTCCAGGCTCCCTTCTCCATCCAGATAAGACCTGGAATCTGAAGAAGAATACTTTTCTTTTTTTCTTTTTTTTTTTTTTTTTTTTTTTTTTGCCTTTTTGTCTTTTCAGGGCTGCACCCTCGGCACATGGAGGTTCCCAGGCTAGGGGTCTAATTAGAGCTGTAGCCACCAGCCTATGCCAGAGCCACAGCCATGCCAGATCTGAGCCTCATTTTCAACCTACACCACAGCTCATGGCAACACCGGATCCTTAACTCACTGAGCAAGGCCAGGGATTGAACCCACAACCTCGTGGTTCCTAGTTGGATTCGTTTCCGCTGCGCCACGACGGGAACTCCAAGAATCCTTTTCTGGATGAAGACTAAGAATGTAAAAGGAAACACAGAACTGAATTTCCTAATCTCAAACAGGAATGTTGATTCAGGCATACATGTAAATTTTTTTCTGTGAAGTCTTAAAAAAAGAAAGCAAATTGCCTTTAGCTTACATAAAATAAATCTCATTTATTAACGGATTTAACTGGATTTAACTTTATTGACTCCTGGTCTAAGAGAGGGCTGTTTATCGAGCTGTCCACTGTGCCAAGACCACTGCTGAAGCTGCTGCTCTTAAGCACTCAGACCATTGCCATATGCAAGGCCTGGAACCTGAATTTCATTTGTCTTCCATAACCAGCTCAAAGCAGTGATTTATTGTGCTTTATCTTCTCATTGTAAGTAAATACTCACTTTTGTACCTAGTTTTGCATTTGTGGTTTTTGCGTTCCTTTTTATCAAGAAAGGGCCCCATATTCTCTAAGTTTCGGCACCCACTGAAAATTGAATCTGGCCTTTCTGACATCTACTCATGTAGCACACATTCTTAGTGTGCATAATTATATAGGCAACCTCAATTAAAGAGGGTCTGATAACTGTGATTCCTAATCAGCCAGAAGGTTCTCTGCATAATGCCCTGAGATGCAAGTAATGAAACTGGAAGGAAAAAAAAAAAAAGCAGATAGTGGGGATTTCTAACCTCAGAGCTTTAGCAAGTGTTCTACCTGGTCCAAAATCTTTTGTCCCTCCATGGGCACAGAAATGCATGATAACAGCTAACACATAATATTTACTGCGAGCTGGGCCCCTTTCAGTCCTCACAAGCACCCTTTCAGGTCGGTTCCCTAACTGTACTCATTTTGTAGACAAGGAAACAGGCATAATTTCCCAAAGTTACAGCTAATACACATGGTACAGCTGGGAGCTGACCCAGGCCACCTGGGTCCAGCATCTAGGGTTTCCACCTCTAAGGCACATTGCCTATGAAGGATCACCGCTTATGTTAGATATGATGACACAGGAACACAGAGACAAAACCCTTACCTTGTTGACAAATACTCCCTATGTTTCTCAGCAATCTGATTAAACAAAGTTGTGGTTGCTTCACTTTCAATTTCCTTTCTTCCTGAACAAGAAATGAGAGACATTCCTAGAAACCCAGGGTGGCTTGACACATGGTAAGAGATTAGAGTGGGCTGCACTTTGGTGTTCCCAAAGATACCAGTCTTACTCCTTGGAACCTGTGCACGTTATTTCATATGGTAGTTTTAACGGGTGTGACTAAATTAAGGATTTTGAAATGAGATTATCCTGAATTATCTGGATGGGTTCTAAACACCATCAAAAGTGTCTTTACAAGAGATTTGCAGAAGAGTTCCCCGTCATGGCTCAGTGGTTAATGAATCCAACTAGGAACCATGAGGTTGCGGGTTCCATTCCTGGCCTTGCTCAGTGGGTTAAGGATCTGGCATTGCCGTGAGCTGTGGTATAGGTCGCAGACACAGCTTGGATCCTGTGTTGCTGTGGCTCTGGCGTAGGCCAGTGGCTACAGCTCCGATTAGACCCCTAGCCTGGAAACCTCCATGTGCCATGGGAACAGCCCAAGAAATGGCAAAAAAAGACAAAAAAAAAACAACAACAACAAAAAAAACCCAAAAAACAAGAGATTCGCAGAGAAGGAGGTGAAGATAAAGGCAGAGATTAGAGTGATAGAGCCAGAAGCCAAGGAACACCACGAATGCTGGCAGACTCCAGAAGCTAGAAGAGGCAAAGAACTATTCTCCTCCACGGCCTGTGCAGGGAGTGTGGCATTACTGACACCCGAATTTCAGATTTCTGGCCTTCCAAACTGCGAGAGAATAAATTTCTATCGTTTTAAGCCATCAAAGTTGTGATCATTTGTTACAGCAGCAATAGGAAACTAATACAAGGGTGAATACATAGCAGTCAACAGTTTGAGCACAATATTCATCATCATGGCTGCTGTGCACCGCACCCTGACAGGTCTGGGGTATGCACTGAGTGGCATTTATTCCCCACAAGGTAAATGAAGGAACTGAGGCCACAAAGCTGTGAAGTGGCAGAGCAAGGATTTAAACCCAGGTCTGACTGCAAAGGCCATGAACAGAAACAACATCCATACTATTCTGTCAATTTCAACACCTTATATGGAAATGTATTAACTAAAAATGACAGCCAAACTCCAGCAGTTCTCAATTATTTTTCCGAGCTAGATTTCCTAGTTAAACTTTCACTCTTTGCCCATACACCCTTTCAATTTGGTTATTTGTTGGCTCTTCTTAGAAATGCCACTTAAAAAAGGGGGTACAAGCTACTTTTAGCCCATTTTCCAAATGAAGAAACTGAGACACAGTAAAGTTAAGTCATTCGCTGGAACTCATTCCTCAGAGCCTGGCCTGGAAACATTTGCCCTCATCACTGCTCTAGCTATCTCTGCAGAATCTTGGTCTGGTCTGTAGGAAATAGACAGCAACTTTCAATTTTTTCAGTGCTTTTTAGTTCCAATAGGTGTACCAGCTCTGTGCACGAAGGTTAATTAAACCACTATCAAATGCAAGAGCAGCCAGGTCTTTGTCTCTTAGGTAAAACCATCACAAACGATTCTTGTTCAAAATTAAGCTTGTAATAATCTGCTGCCAGCTGGTTGCGTGCGTTTTTTCCCATTTTAACAACATGTACTTCTCTTTTCATCAGAAACTCTGGGTCACAAAAGCCAATCTCATCTACATCTTTACCACGTTGTTTATCATCTTTCTGCATGCAGGAGAAAGACCTGGTAATGAAGCAGCCAAATTGGATTCCAGGGAGGATTTGTCCTGACTTAGAATACTTTCGGAATCCATTCAAAATGCCTCTGATTTATCATTAAGCCCTCTGAAGCCATTTATTTGAGGCCAGATTTTCACGGATAGGTCATCAATTGTGTGCCAGTTATGGGGAATTATAACACAGCTGATGAAGTGTGACAACACAGAGTCCACTGGATTTGCAGGAGATTACAGGAGGGTCTTAGAGAAGTCAGCAGCTATTCCACATAGCATGTTTCTGAGCAGAAAGAGAGCATGAAAATAAAGAAATAGATTCTATCTTGCCACCTGACACATCTCCTGTGGGCTCTGGGTTGAGTTTATGTGGGTTCCCATTCCCACAATTCTTTTCACCTGCCCCTGCACTTTTCTGGCACCTACTCCGGCCCAACCCCTCTCTCTGATGGTATTTGCAGGTACCATACAAAACTAGGAGTTCCCGTCGTGGCTCAGCAGTAATAAACCCAACTAGTATCCATGAGGATGCAGGTTTGATCCCTGGCCTCGCTCAGAGGGTTAAGGCTCCTGCATTGCTGTGAGCTGCGATGCAGGTCGCAGACACAGCTTGGATTCTGTGTTGCTGTGGCTGTGGCATAGGCCAGCAGCTACAGCCCCAATTCGACCCTAGCCTGGCAACTTCCATATGCCACAGGTGGTGCAGCCCTAAAAAGGAAAAACAAACAAACAAAAAAAAACAGACAAAACTAGAAGCAAGGATGGAAGGCAGACTGATGCTTGTGGCTGATCAAGGGGAGGGCGGTACGCTCGGCCACATCATGGACACAGTTATATTCTGAAAAGGGCAGGTGGTGTGCTATCTAATGAGGTTTCAGCTGCCCCATAAGATCCAAAACACTTCATAAACCATGAATCTCAATCTTGAAATATAGCTGCATCTACTTGAAAGTATTCTAGGTCAGCCTGCCTCCTTTCCACACTACACATAATAGGCTCAGAAGAAGCTTGTGGGGGGGCCAGTGGTGAAGGGTTTCAGCCTTGTTGGCAGAATCGTCCACAATTACCAATGTACATACTTTGTGATCAATCAGTACACTGTCATGATCCTATCCTAAGAGGAAAGAAAAAACTGCCCTCATATGTAAGGATATATGTGCAAAGGTGTTTGCTGCTCAGTGGTAAAAATCTAGATGCAGACAATCTGCATTTCTTGTGGTAGTAAATGGCTGAAGAAAGCATGGAAAATAATATATTATGAAATGTTATACAGCTATTAAAAAGAATGAGTTAGATCTATAGGAATGAACCTGGAAGGATGTCCACATAGATTAAGTGAAAAAAAGTCAGTTGCAATATAACAAACAAAATATTATATGATCAAACTTTAAATTAATAGGGCTTAGTGTCTATAGAAAGAGCATCATCATGTTACTATAATCTGTAAGTCTGAGGAAGGTGCATCAGTTTATCCATAAAGCAAAGACATTTGAATTCTAAATTGGGTTGGTTTCAATCTAACTAGGGGGATAGACTTTATAATAATAATGCGTACACACCCTGCCCCAGCTTATGCTACACTGGTAAACCTCATCAAGTAAAAATACCTTTTACCCTTCAGAGAAATCCCTTAAAGTTGGGGTTCTGGTGGGGTTTTAAGTTGAGGGGAAGGATGAAAGCAAGAATTTTAGATCTGCCTTTTCAAAATACGTAGCCTATGTCTTACCCCAGACCAAATGAGTCTGAGTTTCTAGAAGGTTAGGGATGGGAAATGGAGAAGGCGGCCAGAAAGTGTAAAAGTGCCCCAGGGATCTAGCCACTCTTTCCTCCCTTTTTCCTTTCCTCCCTTTTGTGACCCAACTGAAAATAACTTCTTTAAATCATTAAGAGGCAGCCATAATGATGACAGACAATAGCATTTATACTGTGCCAGACCGTGACCTGTGACCCAGGATATTAGCATAAACTAATTCATTTAATTCTCACAACCTACAAGGGAGGTGTTAATTATCATTATCCCCATTTACAGATGAGACTAGACAAAGAGGTTAAGAAATACCCATGACTTAGGGGTAGTACTAGGGTTTGAAACCTAGGAAGTAAAATCCTAGATTTAGTCTCTATGGAAACATGTGAGCCAGAGCAAGTGAGATAGGGTAGGCTCATGAGCTCAATGAAGCATTTTTACACCCAAGTTTCTCAATGATCTTGTCGCTTGGATGAGACCTAAAGAATTGTTCTACTTCTCAGAGCTCACCCATGGCCACCCTTCTCATCACTGAATGGCCCTTGGCCTTTGAACTGTTCGGTGTATCTGGAGAAACAATTCTGAGAAAACATGCTTTACTGCTTCTCTCTCTTTCCTTTGCCATGGAAACAGGCTCCTTTCATAAGCAAAGAATTATACTGAATCTTCCACTAGAAGGCTGTGCAAAAATGGTCCGATATCTCATGATGGCTAATTCTTCTTTACCATGCTCCTAAGAGCTGTCTTTAAAATTAGCCTGGGTGGAGTTCTCGTCATGGCTCAGTGGTTAACGAACCCAACTAGCATCCATGAGGATGAGGGTTCGATCCCTGGACTCGCTCAGTGGGTTAAGAATCTGGAGTTGCCATGAGCTGTGATGTAGGTCGAAAACACGACTTGGATCCCACATTGCTGTGGCTCTGGCGTAGGCCGGCGGCTACAGCTCCAAGTGCACCCCTAGCCTGGGAACCTCCCTATGCTGCTGGTGCTGCCCTAAAATAAATAAGCCTGGTACTGGCCTGCCTTTGACATCCTTTGCTTAGGGGAGGAGGAGGTGTCGAAGGACATGGGCATATAAACGTTCTCTTCTATAAAGACTTCTTCTCATCCTAAAACATGAAAATTAAGTCTTTCTTGCCTTTAAGAATTGCGATGCTGTGGGAAGAAAACTAGCCTAAGAGCTACGGGCCAGTTCTATCACTTTGTAACAGTATGCCTTCGACCAAGTCACTTAACTTTCTGAACTTCAATTTGTAAAATATGTAAAATGGGATCAATAATTGCTATTCAGAGTTCCCATTGTGGCACAGTGGAAACAAATATGACTAGTAACCATGAGGTTGTGGGTTAGATCCCTGACCCCCGGCCTCGCTCACTGGATTAAGGATCCAGCATTGCCGTGAGCTGTGGTGTAGGTCACAGAAGTGGCTTGGATCCCAAGTTGCTGTGGCATAGGCTGGTAGTGATGGCTCTGATTCAACCCCCTAGACTGGGAACCTCCATATGCCATGGGTGCAGCCCTAAAAAACAAACAAACAAAAATTGCTATTCTACTTACTTGATTTGCAAGGTGGTTGTACTGATCCAAACAACAACTCAGATCTTCTGACTTCATGTCCGTGGTGTCCAAACACCTATCCATCCATCATTTTGTTTCCTCAGTCTTCATTCAATACGCAGGGTATTTTCCAAAAGTTAGCGAAGTGAAAAGTACATGTACATTGGGAGGTTGGGGGAAGAAGAGAGAAAACCCAGGTTAGGAAAGGTCATTAAAGGCAGCGAAAATGAGGTAATTAAGAGCAAAGTGTGAGCACGGACTTACAGCAGCCCATGACCCCACATTCTATTTTCATGCTATTCTAGTTCCTTTGAGGGCAATCACTGTATGTGGCACAAAACAAGGATTGCTTTTTAAAGTTTCCTTAACACAGAGCCATTTTTAGTTCATCCAGGCAGGACCTTCTATCTCACCTCTCTAGGCCCTTCTGCTAAAATGTACAATAACAGGTGAACAGAAGTGGGCAAGGCTTACAAATAGGTGGGCTCCTCAGATCCGGCCATAGGAAAAGGCACCTGTAGTGTGCTTTAAGTCTATGCCAGATACAAAGAGAAACCTCTGGGTATTACATACTGTATATAAAGCACAGGTGCTCATGCCCCCCCCCCTTTTTTACAGTTTTTTTAACTTTTTTTTTGTTGGGGGGGTACACTCACGGCATATGGAGTTTCCCAGGCAGGGGGTCGAATTGGAGCTGTAGCCTCTGGCCTACACCACAGCCACAGCAATGCCAGATCCAAGCTGTATCTGTGAACTACACCACAGTTCACAGCAAAACCTGATCCTTAACCCCCCGAGCAAGGCCAGGGATGGAACCTGCTTCCTCATGGATACTACTCAGATTCGTTTCTGCTGAGCCACAACAGAAACGTCTGGCCCATTTTTAAGGTAACTAATTGTGTACATCTTCATGTAAGGGGCATATATTAGTAACACTTTGAATTTGTAGTGCTTCTCCATGTACCATTAGATTTACCTCTGAAGTATCCTGAAAAGGTAAAAATATAACAAACTACTTTACTGGCTCTATTTGATAAATGAAGGAACAGAGACTGGAAGCAACAGGTGGCAGGTTATTAAATAAAATCAGCAGCTGAGCAAGAACTAGACCTCCAGGGTCCTGGACTCCAGGGCAGAGCTGACTTCCCACCTGAGGCTATTACTGAGCATTCCTGTTCAGATCACAGAGGGCTTTTTCCATTCTAGTAACACTACTGATAATTCTAGAAATAACTGATTCATCCATGTACTCATCTCATGAACTGAGGAAAGAGAGTGGAAGGTGTCTAGAAAGGGCGCTGGGGCAGTAATCAGAGGCCAGAGCCTCCATTAACTCGAAAGCCAAATTCAGTGTTAGGCCTTTATCGTGAGGACAGTGGGAAATCCCCTAAGAGTTTAACGCGGGCGAACGTCCTGATTTAGCAGCAATCGCTACGGTCTGCACTGGACCTGACAGAAATGGCCAAACCTTAGAACAGGACACCAGACAGAGCTACGGTGACAAGGCACCGTGAGAGGTGGCATGGCGGTGGCAGCCTAAGAGGCAAAGTGAGTGTTCACCTCCACATGTGAGAACCAAGGTGTCATTCTCTCCTGGAACCCCACCATGTCCGATTTTCTTCTTCTAGGATGATTGCAAATGTGTTTCTGGTAGGAAAGCAGTCCCCCTGCTCCTTCTCCCGGCCCCCTTGGTCCTTGTCCCTGGAACATTCAGGAACGAGAGAGGAAAAAAATAACTGCCCGTCGCCCGGATTCCGGAGCCAGTGCGCGCCGAGGCCACTTGAGGTACGTCGCCATGACCAGCAGGAGCCTGCTGTTCTAACCAAAGAGGTTTCGCCAAGCTCTTTACAGTAAGGCCAGGCCTCTCGGTGTCCGTGGCGAGCGCTTTGGGACGTGACAAAGTCTCACAGGAATCAGGCCTCACGGTAGCTTCACCAGAACCTCTCCTGCCGTGGGGCGTGGCGAGGCGGGAAGCTGCTCAACTCTCCCACAAGGCCTAGCGCGGGCGGGGGATAACCCCGCCCCTGCCGTCTCCTGCCGCCCTCCCTATTGGCCAGTGCTCCTGCCACTCAGCCGAGCATCTGCCCGCGGGATGTTGAGTCTCCTCCCCGTCTGCAGCTCTTCAGCTTTTTCTTCTGAATGCCTCGATTTGTGCTTGGAGTGAGGGCTCCAGTGCAGGCTGCATGAGTATTTGCTCTTTGGAGTCTCTGTGAGATGGACCTGGGAGGGACATTCCAGTTTTACAGGCGCAGAAAAGTAAGAGGTTTGAGTGACTTTCCTTAGAACCACGTGCTGGTTTTTTAAAACAGGATT
Source organism: Sus scrofa (assembly GCF_054392235.1). NCBI lineage: Eukaryota > Metazoa > Chordata > Mammalia > Artiodactyla > Suidae > Sus > Sus scrofa. Next base: position 23,378,609 of record NC_139393.1, on the reverse strand, counting down.
TTAGCAGTGGTTCCGGGACCTGCCTCCGCTCCATAGCATTAGCTCCGTCGTTAAACCGGTCTGAATGTATTTTTTCGTCTGCAAAATGAGGAAAACAATAGTCACCTTGCGGAACTGGTGTGAATACATAGTAGCAGAAAAGGCCCCCGATATGAGGCTGTTAATGGTACGGACGTGAGCTTAAAAACCCCAAGTCTTTGATTTATAGTCTGGGACTCTTTCTGCAAAGCTGTGACTCTCGGAAGTCCAGAGAGCTCAAGATGGTCCAGGGACATATTCGAGGGTTTCAGTGAGTTCTTACGTAGGATACAACTGCAGGAAAACATATTCCCCTAAGGCAAATGCTAAACATTATCGCTACTATTACTGGTACTGTTAATATATTTTGGGGTTAGTTTTTTTTTGCCAGGCATTGTTCTAAGTGCTTTAAAATGCTTTAAGGTATTTAATCTTGACGACGACCTGTGACGTTTATCCTATTATAATTCCTGTTTTTAGATGAGGACATTGAGGCACAGCGAAGTTAAATATCATTTCCATGTTTAATGAGCTAAAGAATGTTGGAACTAAGATTTACATCCAGGCAATCTAGCTCATGGAGCTACACACATTAATATTTGTACTATGTACAAGCACTTTCTTTGATAATGAATAGTTTTGTTACTTTCTACAGGATGCCTTTGACTTTTACAACTCCCAAAGGGCAGGAGAAAAAAAAATGCAGTCAGAGGAGCCTAAGCCCTGAATTGTGGACAGACTGTGTGCAGACTGATTATTAGAAACCCACGTGTGGCTGCTATGTTTGGAATTGCGTTTTAGCCGAGTGCCCTGGACTGTCACATCCCTCAGTGATTTCACAGATGTGCCCACCATGGAAGAATGGCTGAATGACATGATTGGAATGGAACGTAGCGGTCATCTTATCTGACCACACAAATACCTGCCAGGAGAGGAGTGCCTCACTTCCTCGTGATCGTTTTGAAGGCTTTCTGAGAAGGTGATAATATTGTCCAGTGACCTCACAATCACAAGGTGTACTGTGGTGACTGCAAACCCAGTGTGTCTCATTCAGCGGGGTCACAGAAGAAGGAAAAAGAAAGATGAGGAAGGAAATGGGAGCTGGTAGACCTGGGACCAAGGACTCTGACAGTTAAATGCTGTGAGATGGGAGCAGGGATTTATGTGCCTGGCAGACACAAAGGGATAATACCTACCGGGGAAAGCTGGAAGCAGGTCTCCCTGGGAGCCAGGTCAGAGTTCCTGCTAAAGTGACTTTGGCCTGTATACCTCTGGTGGCCTTGAACTACCACAGCATACTTCCATACACAGATTCTGTTTGTCCAGAGCAGCCCTGACTCTTGCCCAAGAATAACACCTGGGTTCTTGGGCTCCACCCCTCTTCTGCCTTCTCTTCCTCCATCTTTCCAGGTAAGCCTGGGAAATATGAAGTGTGAGGAGTGAATAGGGATAGTGCTGGGGGCTAAATCCCAAGTGCTCCATCAACATCCCAAGATGATATTTTGAGTAACCATAGAAAATGCAGCCTCCAGAGTTCCTGTTGTGACTCAACGGTAACGAATCCAACTAGTAAATATGAGGATGAGGGTTCAATCCCTGGCTTCGCTCAGTAGGTTAAGGATCCTGTGTTGCCATAAGCTGTGGTGTAGGTCACAGATTCGGCTCGGATCTGGCATTGCTATGGCTGTGGCTGTGATGTAGCTGGCAGCTGCAACTCTGATTTGACCCCTAGCCTGGGAGCTTCCATATGCCACAGGCATGGCCCTAAAAAGATGAGAAAAGAAAAGAAAATACAGCCTCCATCAAGGAGGGAAATCTTGGGTAATTCTGGTAGAGTAATATTGGTTATGAGATGCTAGTGATGAACAAATAGACTTAAAAAGAAGAAGAGGCAAGAGGCTGGGAGCCAGTGACACCAGCCTTGGGAAATGGAGTAGAGTGTGGTATGAGCAATCAAGTCTCAAGCAGAGGCTGCACATTAGACAGGTCAGAGGAAAGCTTGGTTCTGGGGGAGTTGGCCACTTGGGACAGGAGCAGGGCAATGGAAATAAAGGCTCAGGGACAAAGAAGCAAAAAGTGTGACTCTCATTCCAGAAAGGAAGGGGCTTCAGACCATTATCCCTTAAGCCCCTCCATCCCAACCACCTGGTGATTCTCTTCATGTGATGAGTAAAGTCTACTCTCTGCTGAGTATTCATTCGGAGACATTTGGTGTACATCAACTTTGTGTTGGGCTTTTGCTAATTGGCTGTAAATGCTAACCTTCATAAAGATCCTCAAAAAGATTGTTTTTGCACCGAGTTCCAAACATTTATGATCTCAGGGAGGATGGAAAAAGCAGTCATTTTAGCAGACACTCCTGAAGAGCTTTGGAGACATAAGCCAGGGACCAGACCCAGAAGGAGATAAGAAAAAACAGTCCTCTCTTTGGGAATCTGAAACATTTCAATGTAGACTTTGATGTTCACCTTGCACTATCATTAATGAGCAAATTTGCTAAGTATGAGGTGGAACCATGTAAAGTACCGATACCTGTTTTTGATGTACAGAGATGGTAATTTCATGTGATTGAATCTTACAGAATCCTGAGATTAATAAGATACACCGGGGGCTGTTTAACTTGCTTGATTACAGGGGGAAAACACTGAGGAATTTTGTCTAGGTCTTTGTAGGTGTGAGTGTCATTAATTGTAAACAATCCATTCAAAGGAGCCTTGCACTCGTTCTAGTTAAAAACATGAGTTTTATTCAGTTATTCATTCATTGTAACAATGACCAAAATCATCGAGCATCTGCTATATGTCAGTCACTTTGTTAGAGACCGAATGAAATGATGGTTCCTGCTCCATAGGCACACAGAGGACAGGAGCAAAGGCATGAGGATTATGCAGTGGAGGGTGGTATGGGGACCAGTCCCAGGAGAACAGAAGTGCAGTGCAGAGAAGGAGCAGTGTGGATTCTGGACGAAGGGTGGTGTGATCTTAATCAAAGATTTTGATGTGGGAGAGATAAATAATAAATAATATTTAGCCAGACCATTAAGACAAGAAAGAACATTCTAGACAGAACTGGGGAGAATTGACCACATGATTTTAAAAAACAAGTTGCGGAGTTCCCGTTGTGGCTCAGCGAGTTAAGAATTCAGTACTGTCTCTCTAAGGATGTGGTTTGATCCCTGGCCTCCTTCAGCAAGTTAAGGATCTGGTGTTGCCACAAGCTGTGGTGTAGGTCACAGATGTGGCTCGGATCTAATATGGCTGTGGCATAGGCTGGCAGCTGCAGCTCCAATTCGACTCCTAGCCTGGGAACTTCCATATGTGGTGGGTGTGGCCCTAAAAAACAAAAACGTACAAACCCAAGTTGTGTTTAGAGTGAATTAGGATTTATGAAGTCTATAGAAAGGCATTTCTTAAAGGGCTTTAAGCATCTCAAAGTTAAAGACTGTGCCATATTCATGTTCATATACTCAGTGTTGTGTCTAGGGCAGTGCTGTTAACACAAAGGTAGGTGCTCAGGAGATGTTAAACTAAACTGACCTGGAAAAAAAAGCCTGAAATTGAAATTGACCATGTATTCAGAAGAACCCGTCTTCTTCCCCGTTCTTCTTAGTCCAAATTAATGACATTTCAATGTGTTACTTGAAAAGTTATACAAGAAAACATGCACTTCAGCCTATCTCTGGCAAGAGACTTTGTTATGTAACCCTTTTTAATCTGTGCATAAAAGTAGATGTCAAAAGAATGTTTTGACTTAGAAGCTTTTTCAATTCCTTATTTTGAGTATTTATTATATACTCCCTCTAGGCAAGATGATATACCCAGGGACACAGTGGTGAATAGACAAATAGAGCCCCTGCCTTCAAAGAGCTGAAAGCTTAATAGATATAACAGTTATTAAACACATATTTTCTAACAATAATTGGGCTAAATAAAATGGGAAAAGAACATTCAGGTGCCATGGGAACATGTAACGGGGAACTAGCCTAGTCTGATGGGGGTTGGAAGGATGCTCAATATAAGCACGTTTAAGGAATACACATTTGGGTTGAAATCATGATGAGGAAGGAAGAGTGTTCCAAGCAGAACAAATAGCATATGCGAGGACTGGGAAGAGGGGAGGCTGGCCATCTGATAGGTGTGACCATGTGGCTATAACTTGATAAAAACACCTCATATGATCCTTCTAAAGAGTAATTGATTTGTCGTTTAAATCCAGAAGATCCTAGCACATGAGGAGGAAAACCACTTAATTCCTTTGTTCAGCATCTGTTAGAAAATGGCCACGTGCCTGACACCATGCCAGGTACTAGAAATTAAGGAGAGAAGAATCTCATGAACCTCTAGAGTCTCCCAGTTGTATGATGAGAAGGTTGAGCCAAGACACCATTACAGTACAGTTCCTCTCTGTGCTGGAGGTGGAAACTGCAGGCCATGGGGAAGGTATGGTTGTGTTTGCCTGGACAAGGCTGGGAGGGCTCTCAGATGAAGTAGCCCCTGAAGGATGCAGGCATGCCAGGAAGCAGGAGCAGCCTAGGAGAAGGCGTGATGTCCTTGGCACAGAGCAAGTCTTGAGTCATACACAGGGCCGCTGGGAAGGAAAAAGGAAACCTAAGATGGGGTCCAGTTAACAAGGTGGGCAGGAATTAGACCTTGAAGCATCTTGGAAAGACCTTTTTACTTTATCCTGTAGTCAGTGAGGAGAATTTTGAACAGGGAATCAACATGATGGGTGGATTGGAATAGTTGAGACCGGAGGTGGGCAACCAGGAAGGTGGCGGTTGTCAGTCAATAGTCCGGGAAGTGATAAATGCCCAGCCCCCTTACCAGAGCCATGATCGGGACCAGGGCAAAAGTGGGATACTCAAAAGATACATGTAATGGGCTTTGAGCATGACCAGAGGTGGGCAGAGGAGAAACAGAGCGATGGAGGAATCTAGATGGACCCTAAAGCTTATAACTCAGGAAGCCAGGCCATAGGAGGCATCCAGAGATAACACAGACACTCCTTGTGGTTCAGACTCCAGCACATAATCACCAACAGAGCTGACTTATGAATAAGATGTTGGGGTTGTTAAATCATCAAATTTTAAGATTTTAGGCATTTTTAGGATTTTACATAGAGATTTTGCAAAGAGAACTCTGCAAAGATGAAAAAGTCTTGAAAATGGAGTATTTATTTATTAAGTCCCAGCCTCTCGAGCACCACCCTCGCCCACCCAGATGTACCCCCGAAGCGATAATAGCCACTGTATGTTATGCCATTGCCATCCATAGCCAAATAACTACGTAACCACCAGAGGGCAATGAAAATGACCGTAAAGGCACAGAGTAGTAATTATTTTCCCATTAGCACCAGCCACACTAATATCAGCACGAACAATTAACATTCCCAGCCTCATAGTTAGGCTGTAACCTCCACATGTCCTGCAGGAGTAGACTGATGAATGGCTCGGGTGCAATAAGCAGCAGTAAGGCAGCCGTGCAGTGAGACTTCTGCGTCCTGACTGTGTCTGTGGGAGACCAGCCATGCCATCAGGCGGTGGGAGAACTTGGTTTTGATTGCCATTAATCTAGCCAGTCCCCAAGCGGCAAACATCAGATTCAGCTGCCCTTTCTTTGGGCCCCCGGGAAGGAAGCATTTGGGTGGGATAAAAGCTAGAGCAGTAATAACATAGCACAGCAGAGTCCTTTGCATTTATATTTCTTTATTCTGTCCATCACTAGGCAACCATTCTTTGTGCTTAAAACTGCACATCCTTCTACCTTATTCTCTGAAATAACTGCTCTGGTTTGCAGTGTGCTACAGGATATCCACTCTATTTCTGTTTAGGTCAATCACAATGAAGACCAAGCTGTTTTGAACCTCCAGCCTGGTTTAAGAGCCTCTTCTCTGTGTCCTGGTAGCATTGTTTTAGAGCCTGGATCACAGACTCCATTGCAGTTGCCTATTTGTCCATTCCTCCCTCCAGCGACTTCCTGTCTGTGTTTGTAGCGACACACCCAGCACCTAACACCACTACATGGACAATGCTCCACGATTGGATGGGTGGATGATCGAACATATTTCAAGCTTTGGTGATTGAAGTTGTGATGATTTAGTTTAAAGAACAGGCTAGGCTAATTGAGTAGACTTGGCCAGGAAGAATTAGGCAAAATGTAAGATAAAGATGACTCAGTGCACCAGGCTAGAGAGGTCTGATGTGGATGAGCCAGGTGCCAGCTGCAGGAGTAAGGCCATTTTCCTCTTCTGGCGAGGAACAGCATGTGGAGAGACTCATCTGGGAATCTGAATAGCAGAATCACATGAGTGAAATGACTCATGGTTGCTCAGGCAAGGAAGGGGAGCTCCCCACCCCCCGTAAATGTATATGTCTTAAGTTGGGCTTTCTGGAAGTGGGACCTGAGACAAGGGCTCTTGTCTTTTTAGTGAGGACACGCTGTCAGGGGAGAGGGAGAGGAACAGAGTAGGGCAGGAGAAAGGCCAAGATGTGAGAGAGAGAGAGCTTTGGTCTCTCTCTATATATATAGGTCAGTCATTGGCTACAATCTCTCCCTTGAGCGCAGGGAGCCATCTCTGCCTAGTGAATACAGCTCTTGTTTTAGTGGAGGGTAGTTCTCTGGAGAAGGGGGCAGCTGTGAGTTATTGTTGCTCAGCACCCAGAGCTGGGGGATAGGTGCTGTGGCTGGAAAAAGTAGCATGACACCAACAGCATCTACTAGAGTTGGATGGTATGAAATAATGTCGATTATAGTAATCACTACCATTTATTGAGCACCTACTACACACCAAGTACTGTGCTAAATATGAATGTACGTATGTAGATGCTCATGTAAGCCTTGGGATGTAGCTATTAGGTAGGTAATATACCACCATTTCTGTCGGACTGATGAGGAAGTTCATAAAGCACCATATTTCGTGTTTAGAATATTTCCTTTCTGTGTCTACATTTTTATGGATACAGTCAGGATATTGCACATCCAACTGGCCTAAATTCCATGTATTCATTCAATTCATGAATTCCACCAATGCTTTTGAGCATCAATTGTGTGCCATGGCTGGGCTAGGCCCTAGGGCCCTATCGGTGAACTGATAATCCTGGACCCAGCTCTCAAAGGGTAGGACTAAGCCTCAGGCCCAGTTCCAATACCCATGTGATCCAACTAAAAAATATTTTTGGACACCTATTGTGTACATTCTGCTCCATCAGGCCTTAATCGAGAAAGAATCTAGACCCAGGCCTCTCTAATAATCCCTTTGAATTCCTCATGTAAATCACACTACTAGGTTGAGAAAATACGTTTTCAATATTATGCACAAACCAAACACTGTAGGCCCCTTCCCTGTGCATGGAAGAGATTGAACTTGGAGTCCTCACATCCTAGGATTCCTTTTTCTGATCCCTCACCCTGCTTATGGTTATGTCCTTTGTAGGGACTGTGATGGGCCATTTGGTGTGTCAGCTTGGACAGGTTACTCAGTCAAACCCTAATCTAGGTGTCACTGTGGAGGTATTTTGTAGACATAATTAACATTTACCGAAATTGATTCTAAGTAAACATTATTTTTGGTAATCTGCGGGCTTTCATCCAATCAGTTGAAAGGCCTTTAAGGCAAAACTGAAGTTTCCCGAAGAAAGAAAAAATTCCATCTGTGGAATGTAGCATCCGTCCCTGTCTGAATTCCCAGCCTGCCGCTGGCCTGCCTTATAGATTTCAGACTTGCCAGCTGCCCCCATAATCACTTAAGCCAATTTCCTGAAATAATTCTCTGTGTGTGTGTGTGTGTGTGTGTGTGTTTATGTCGTGTGTGTTTGTCTCTGTCTCTGTGTATATGTAGACGCATATACAGTCTATGATTTCTTTTTCTTTTGAGAACCCTGAATGACGCAGGAACCCACTACCTCCTTTTTTCTTGTAATGTTGTCTGGTGTGTATAGTCTTGTGGTGTGTGTAGTTACGGCCCCCATCTAGATTACTAGTTGGTAGATGAAGCTCATGCTTAAAGAAGCAATAAAACAAGAGCAAAAAAAAAATGAGAAAAGTTCATTTTGATTTCAACTAACTTGTCTAGAATTTTGCAATCAGAAAATCCCAAATTTTTGTACACATGTAAACTCTTATGTTTTACACTACTTTTTTTTTTTTTTTTGACCTATAAGTGGGTGGAAGAGACCATATCTTTTCATGTTAGAGCTTCTAAAGGTATTCATCCAGCTCTGTATGTCCCCAGGAAGAATGTGAACGTCTCAAAGTCAGAGGCAAAGTCTTCAGGTTTTTTGTGACCCTATAGTTCCCATATGGTTCTTAACAGAGAATCTGTTAGAAGAGGTGCTGAATCAATCCATTTATTTTCCTTTTGTTTTTTCTTCCAGAATATGTTACCTTTGGGGATGGGAAACAGACTGAGAGAAATGTTAAGAAGATTGGCTGGGTTTTAGGCAAATCGATTTACCATCTCCAAGCGAGAGGCTGCTTCCTCAGCATAGTTGGAGATTTATGATCTGAAAAGCATGCGGAGACTAGCCCTTCTTTTGTTTCCGAGTCGGTTGGTAGAGAGTTGGACTCCAGATGACTGATGTGCATCAAGCTTCCCAGGCATTTTAAGAGAGATTAGTTTTCACAACAGCACATGGGAAGGTCGGCCTCAAGCCAGCCAAAAGCATTGTTGGCAGTGGGAGGGATTCTAAGGGACTTTTGCTGAGACTCAGAGTCTAGACTCTTCCTTGAACACAATCTGGAGTAACTGTGTGGTATAAACAGCAGGCATCCAATAAATCTCTGAGCACAGGTTGGCTGACTCTTGACCCCTGGATTATTCATACCGTTGGTGGAGAAAGTCCGGAGAGGTCCAGGTTCAGAGCAGAGCTCTTTTCAAGGCCATCTAGAGAGAGGACTTGCATTTATCACTTTTCACAGAAATGATCTGGAAACAGCCATGACAATTACCCTGGAGGTAGACGTTTGTGTGTATGGTGTCTGAGCTGTTGAGTCATCAGACTTACTTTGGAGTAACTGCAAATGGGAAGTACTTCAGAGGACAGGTGTTCACTGTTAGCTTGAGGTTGACCCAGTTCAGCACCCGGTAGCAGCTTCTTATTGCTGTGGACACCTGGCCTGAACCTTCCTCCACAGCCTCAACCTTCCTTGAATATACCCTGGAATTGTGATGTGAAGTATAAACAGCAGGTAGCAGGTGGCTAATACATGTGTGTTCATAGGCCAGCTGAGACCTAACCCCTGGATTACGAATACCCTTGACAGAGAAAGTAGAGAAAGATCCAGGTGCTCACACAGATAACTGTAGCTTCAGGGGAGACTTTATCAACGTGAAAAGAGAAAACATACATTAGTTACTCAGATCATAAAGGAAAGACTTCGAGTTGAGGCCAACCCGTGATGTGAAACTTCCACTGACCCGATTGCGTACCCTGGGGTCTCTGGTCCCCAGCCAAGGACAGAACACCTTGTATACCCTGACTTTGCAGAAAGAGAGGTCAGATCTTGGGGCCCAAGAAAAATGTGGGGAAAGGCTTCCAGAATAAGCAGATTGAGAGAGATTATAAAAGATCTGTGTGGAGTAATGCCTCAAAGGCTCTGAAAAGAGGGAAAAAAAAAAAAAAGAACATGAGAATGAAAGAGACCCCGTCTCTCCTGCATCTCTGAAAGCTGTTCCTCCAGCCCCACTGATTCTGTCACTGCCTCACTTGCCTCTGCTTCCTGCCTCCCCCCTCTACACTGCTCAGAGTGAGTCTCTTCATGTCCTCTTCCCCCTTAAAAAAAAAAATATATATATATTAAATTAAATTTAAAAAGTCTTTGATGTCAAAGCCCACATCCTTCACAGGACACTCAGAAGCTTCCCAAACTAGCCCCGGCGTCTCTGCAGCCACAGCCCTCACTCTGCCTCGTTCCACGCGTTCTTTGGTCGCAAAGAACTATTTCACATTCCTTTAACTGCTCCTTGCTCTTCTGGCTTCCAGGCCTAAAATGCCCTCAAGCAAACCTTTCAGAAGCTCACCAGCCCTTCCAGGCCCATTGGAATCTGGGTCCCATCTCCTCAGGCTGAGTCCATCCATCCTTAAAGCTTCCCCAGTACGTTCTACTCGCTAGGTACCACTGCCCTCTCATTCTTTATATAGTATATTCAGACTGTGACTCTCTCCTATGTGAACTCCTCAAAGCCAGGGCCAGTGGGTTCTTCTTTTCTTTAAACTCTCAGTGCCTCACATGATACATGCTACTTATTATGTCCTCAGTATGAGGTGCTGGACAAAGAAATTGATCAGTTAAGCCACTTAGATCTCCGCCCAGCTGTTTCTCCCACACTTTCTCCACGTGAGAATCAGCGCTCATTGCCCTGTCAGGCTTGCACCCCTGCCTCGCATTTCCATCTACTGCATGTGTTCATGGTCCCTTCTGTGCAGAATCTCTACTCACGTTGCAGGAACTGAGCTTCTCAAAGACTGTAAAGTGTCAAACAGCAGGCAATGACTGGGATGGCCGATAAGTACTATTTAATTAGGTCGACACTTCGTCCCATTTTCCTGCCATTCTGTGCTTTGAAAAAAGAGATAAGGACACCCAGGGTCCTAGGCTGGGCTGGATACCAGGGAAATCCACTGGTCTGTGGGGTGGGGGCCTGCGTCCACTCACTGCTTCCCTGCAGTTATTCCCCATCCACTGCCAGCTCAGGGCCTCAAGGTACATGAGGACCTTGCTTCTGGGCCCCGATTGGGCAGGGACTGATCTGTGACTTCCTAGAAGTCAGGTGCAGCCCTTGGGCCAAGGGAGAAGCCTGTGTGTGTGTGTGTATGTATGTGTGTGCGTGCGTGTGCACGCGTGCATGCGTGCACTGGTCTTGCACTTCAGAATAGAATCGTGCCCAATCCGAGACATAATTCTGCTCAATTCAATGTCCTGAACACACAATGACAGACAAAAGCTTGTTATCGTCACTGTAGATCGCATGATCGAAGCAATGAGAGGGTGCTGATTGTGGACAGTCGGAAGGGGAGAAGTGTCAGAAGGAGACCAGCAGAAGCAGTGGCTGTTTTCCTCTCTCTAGGCCTTTGTGAGGGAAACATCCAAATGCCACAAGTGCATCCCCAGGGAGCCTGAGGGTGGCAGGGGGCCAGGCTGTGGGAACATGATTGCCTTTTATCTGCTCGGCTTTGGGCTTTCAAATCCTTCGGCTTCCAGGGCAGTCTGTAGCAGAAGTGCTCGCAGTGTCCCAGAGCTGGGCCCCTTGTGGCTGGCCCTGCTGGGGCCCTGAGAGCCTGAGGGATGGCACAGGCTCCCCTCTTCTTCCCAGGCCTTGGGGCCTGTGCTGGCACCTCTTCTGATAAGCCCTGATCTGGCTTCTTGCTAAGCTCTTTGGGGGCTTCAGACTGTTTTTGTCTGGACTCTATGCCCACGGGAGACTTAAAGGTTAATAATAAACAAGTAATCATGCTAAATGTGAGTTTTGTCCCCTTAGGGAAGAGTGGTGGGGCTTAAAGTCACTTACAGGACTCTGAACATCCACCTGTCCATCCATCCATCCATCCATCCATCCTTCCTTCCTTCCTTCCGTCCTTCCAGTAAGGCTCTGTTATGTCAGTCTGCTCAGGGAGATTTTGCCCTAAGGTAGCTCACAGCAGAGAGGAACACAGACCAGGAACCATATAAGCACCATGAAGCGCTTAGAAGATCAAGGATCGTACCCTCTGTCCCATCAGCTCGGAGGCCCTAAGGAGGCATGGAGACACACCCACACTCTCCCCAGGGACCAAGCCACCCCTGGTACTTGGTATTCCGGCTTCCCAGAAAGATCTGAGTAAGTGAAACCTACTGTTGCCAGTAGTTGGCCATATAGGAGACACTCTGAAACCTGTGGTGGCCAGCAAAAGCTGGAAGCTGTCAGAGACATTCAGGGCTCTCTCTTTGTCCCTGCCTTCCCTAAACCCCCACCCTTCACACACACACACACACACACACACACACACACACACACACACACGGGCAGGTATGGCTGCTCTCTGACACAACAGGCTCTCTCATGCCTTTGTCCCCATGTGCCCTCTTCCAGAGCCTGGCCTGCCTGGTGTGACTTCCTGGGTAGCTTCGGAGCCTGCACGTGTAGACATCTCCCTGGAATCTCCTGGGCAGTGTTGACCATCTCCACCTCTGCGCCCTGTCCATCTCTTCACTCCAGTGTGTGCACGCGATCCCAGCCAACTGGTGAGTCCACATGGGGAGCACTCACTCATCTTTGCATCCTTGAGGCCCAGAAGGAAAGCCATGAAATATGTTGAAAAGGAACCCATGTTGAATCTTCCAGTATCATCTTGTTAAAATATTCTTCTCCGTGTCTCTCTCATATTCATTCATTCCATAATTCAATTGCAAATATCCGTCGAGCCTCCCTAGTGTCAGGCATTAGGCTCAACGCAACCGTCGTGGTCTCTTCCTTTAAGAATCTTCTAAGTGGTCTTAAATTAACCTTGGAGCTCATGCAGAGAGTGTGTGTTCAAGTCTTGCAGTGAGTTGGAGAAAAAAATACCGTCGTATATTTACTCAAGTGATTGAATTTTTTTTTTTTTTTTTTGGAAGCATTTTAAAGTCCTTTGGTCAAGACCTCTGGTGGTTGAGAGCGGGTTCGTGCTCATTTCCACTCCAGAGGACCATAGGAGGCAACGTGATTCTAAAATCTAAGCTGTGTGTTTTCTCTGGAGCGAGCACATGTGTTCACCAGCTCCTGATGCCGCTTTGAAACTGAGATGGGTGACAGATGGCATGGGCGCCACTCAAAAGCTTGTAGGTGGCGCTCAGCCATGCCTCTGTGTTACTATTATTTCGTGGACTCATTTTCCTCCTTTCCTGTCTTTCTCTCTCCCATTTGCTCTCTGCCCCTTCCTCTCCTCTTTCCCTCTTTTTTAAATTCTAAAAAAATTTTAATGTATTTCTAAAGGTTACTTTCCATTTCCAGTTCTGAAAGAATATTGGCTTTACTTCCCGTGTTGTGCGATGCACCCTTGGAGCCTATATCTGATGACCTTAGCATCCCATATATACATACCCTCCGGCATTGCCTAGCATCTGACGCCTGGCACAAAAAGGACTTACTTCTCTTTGTTGCCAGGCTGGATTAAACCTGAATTCCTGAGTGTGGCCCGGGGAGGTTGGGGTGGGGAGGATGGATAGACCCGGTCCAGGCTCTGTGCTCCCTAAGCTGTTGATGCCACTGCTCCACACCAGACCCCCCTGCGGTGAATGAGCTCAGCTGGCAGCTCAGCCCGGGCTACAAACCGGGAAGAACCCCAGGAGAGGGACGGCATCCCTTTGTCTGGTTTAAGCAAAAGAACTCGGAAGATACACTCAGCTTTCTGCAGGTGGGACAAGGGCCTGGAAATGGAGCCTGGGCTTTCTGCTTAGTTTCACACTGTGGTAAAGCCAGGCAGCAGGAGCACAAAGGCCAATGCTTGCTTTTCACCCAGCGCACACAGAAAAGCCCCCTTACCTCAGCATCAGCTCCCCCCAAACCCTGCCAAGGGTACAGCAAATCCTGACTGGCCCTGCTTTCTTGGAGGAGAAGAGTGGGGGAAAAAAAAAAAAAAAAAAGCAGCAGGCCTTAAATGTCAAGGTGAGGGGGAGGGTAGCCTGCTCAGAAAGGGAGCAGAGAGTGTTCTCTGGGGTGTAACACGTGACTGGGATCCTCAGGCCTGGAGGGACCAGGAGCCAATTCAAGTGGGAGGTGTTGGGAATGCAAAGTCGGCTGTAGACTCAGCACATTAAAAAAATGTCAAGAACAAGGCAGGGAATAACGCAAGGGAAAGAGCGCCTTCTGTTTTGTGGGAGGCGGGTTACGAAATGTTAGAAGCGCACGTTTGCTTTCATGTGTCTGCGTGGTTGCAAGTGGAATCCGCTGCCTGCTGGAACCCAGGAGGACTGATGGGACAGTGCTCCCACCCTGGGGAGTCCTGGCTCTCACCCCCCTCCCCCCGCCAGGCCCCTGAGATTCCACTGCTGCTGCCACACCAAGAGGAATTTAGAGATGCATGCCTGCCCGAGGAAAGTGAGCATTTATGGCAGCGTTCACCGGGCTCTAGAGGAAGTGCGGGAGTAGCTGAGGCCGCACCTGCTCAGAGACCACGTCATTGACAAAACAGAAGATAAAGCAGCAAGAAAACCCCAGGCTTACTTTGGCATCATCTTTAAAGACACTGAGCTCAGTTCTCTATTTCTTACCCATGCAGCCGTGATGCAGGGGCTCTCCTAGATGTGGGAAAAGTGGTTCTTCCAACCCATAGAACGCCATCACTATTTGTACCAGAGCCACAGGCTTCCTGTCCAATGGCCAAAAAGATACAGAGTCCAACCAGGAAATCCACATGTGCCACTCTCGGCGGCAACTTAGCTATGCTGAAAGCCCACCACGTACAAGGCGGGCGCTCCTGGGAGGCAGGAGTTGGTTAGGAGGCCATTGTCTTAGTTTTGGTGCCAGAAACAGGAATCTGGCTGCACAGAGCTTATGGGGGAGATGAGACCAAGAAATGCAGTAGGAATAGGGAAGCAGAGGGGAAAGTCGAAAGGGGGGACATTATGAGCAGATTGCTGCTGGGAGCATTGGGGTTCCCTTCCCCTGTGGTCCTCCCAGAGATCCCATAGAAAACACCTCACATTGTCTTATCGTTGGGTAAGGAACCCAGAATGTTTTTCCCCCACTTCATCCTTCATTGATTTTAATCAGTGTTCTAGGCGCCACTAGCTCTGGGGCTCTTCTGGGCTGCCCCACACAGGGGCTTGGAAAATTCCTGTGGCCAAAGGGAGCCTTCAGGGAAGGATGAGGAAGCTTGAGGTAAGAAGCCACAGCACATCCAGAAGCTGCAGTTGACCTCCAGGGTGTCTGCTCGACTCATCAGCAGCAGCCATCACGGCTGACAGTAGTAATGGCTGTTCCTCACCTGTAAACCCAGGCTCGTGTGTGTGTGTGTGTGTGTGTGTGTGTGTGTTTGCGTGTGTGTATACACCAAGTGCACACACACACTCGAATCATTGCTCCGTCTCTCTCCCTCTCAGTTGCATCCCCCTCACTACAGCCACATAATCAGCAAGCCCCCAAATGATCTCAGCTTGGCTGAGCCACCGGCCTCACCTCACCATACAGCCAAGTGGAAACTGTTCACAGCCTCCGGGGCCCCAGCCATGCTGGTGGAGACCTGTGCCAGTTCTAACTCCTGCCCAACTGGAAGGGCTAGGGCTTGCGTTTCATGTGTAGCTTAAGCCCTGCTGAAGTACAGCGTGGGGTAATGGAAGAAACTGGAGCTGAGGTCAGGAATTTGAGGTTTCTTGACTCAAGTCCATGAGTAATTTACTTAATGGACTCTAAGGAAGTTAACTAAACTTTCTGGAACTTGGTTTCCCCATTGGTGAGATCAGAGTAATAACACCTTCTCTGCTTACCTCCAGGAGTTGTGGTGGGACTTGAAGGAGCCAATTCGTGTCCCTGGAAGCACCTTCCAATTTCAGGAGGCTTGGTGCTCAGGGACTGGACTGATTAATTGCTTTAGGGGTCTTACTGGCTGGCCTCTCAAAGCCTCCATCCCCCCCGCCACCCCGAAAGGCAGCACTCTCTTCCTGGAGGGCAGAATGTCCCCTGGTCTAGAGGGAACGAAGCCTTTTGTTCACAGGAGGTCCAGGCAGGACCAGGTCCAGGACTCGGCCTCTCCCAGCAGCACCCTCCCCTCTGGGGACAGGCCTGGCCGGCTTGCCTGCTGCCTGGGTGGGGCTCAGCCCCTCTGGCCTCTAAGTTGCGTTCTGTGTCTGACAGCAAATTCCCGAATCACTATACAAAGTGATAGATGGGGCAATACAACCTCCCCAAACCATGAGTAGGGACCAGCGAGAACAATGCCAGCTGTGCCAGCTACTGTGCTTAGCATGTGTCTCAAGTCAAACTCGATGACATCAGAGAGCAAGCGTTGGTTGGCCCTGACCCTTCCAGTTAAAGCCAGGATTGCTTCGGAAGGGCTACCACAGGGGATGGGTTCCCCAGCTAAAGGGCCGAGAAGAGGTCACACAGGTCCTGGGACAAGGCCCGGGTCTGTAGCAGTGGTGACAACACACATCGTACTGCGCCGAGTGGACACAGCCAGGGTCCTTGAGGAGTAGTGGTGGGGGGGCGGAGGTGCCGAGCCCTTCCACCTGGGCTCCGAAAGAGAAGCTCGTATTGTCCTCCAGTTAAAAGCAATGAGAGCAGAGCGACAGAGAGGTGACGTTGGGGGTGGGGCTGCAGGGAGACCAGAGGGAGACTCTAAACAGTTCCCAGAACAAGTCCCCACATAAGCCCAAAGGATGCTCTGCGGAGAAGCCACCGCGCCTTCTCTCTTTTAAGCCAAATAATATCCTCCTGCCCGAACAGAATTGTTCTTGGCACTTGGGAGTAAATGTGAGGAGGGAATTGAACGCAATGTCTGAGAAAGGAAGCCATAGGAAATCTGCAGGCAGGCGCCGGGTGAGAAAGCACGAAGCAAGAGGAGTGGGTGTCAGGAAGGCAGATAAACCCGGTACCAGGGAGATGGCGCTGTGGCTTGTAGAGCAGGGATGGGGGTGGCCAGCACGCCTCCAGGGCACTGGGTCAGTGAGCTGCGGGGACACGGGAGCCCTTCCTGTCCTTCTCTTCTGCCCCAGGGGCTCAGAGAAGGCTCTCAGTCCAGCCCCATGGAAGCTGAGGCCCTAGGCCCTGCTGCCTCCTTGTACCCATTCTGGAAGAACCCTCCGTTCCCAAATCTGCAAGGCCTCACCACCGGGAGGCAGAAGATCAACACAGAAAGCGGTGAAGCCTGGCGGAGAAAGTGCTCCCTTCCCCCCACCTCCTGTCACACCGGAACCGCCTCTGGGGACTCTGGCAAGTCTGACAAACGGCAGAAGAATTTGGAAGAATGTCTTCCCCGGCACAGGGACATCGATGATTGGACCGTCCTTCTTTGTACAGCAGAGCTCCAGGGGGCAGGCAGAAATGCCAGAGTCCTTTCTACTCTCTTCCCTTCGAATCCCCTCGTGCCCCTCTGCACAGGCCTCCTCATGTTGCCAGCATTTGGGTAAAGATGAGGTTCTGTGCCACAGCCAGACCAGATTCATCGCCAACGCCGTGCATTCCAGCTGAAGGCATCTCTGTGTCCAGGTGAATCACCAGGCAGAGACGGCGACACTTGCCCGACTCAGAAACCCTTGACTCACGGAGCACTCACACCGACAGTGCCCCCCAGCTACGCAGGCACCTCCTCCCAGTGCCCCAAGGTGCTGTATGAGCGGCTGGCTCCTTCCTCGTCCCGTCGCCCGGAGGGAGAACACAGGTGAGGCAAGAAGGAGGGCAGACAGGATCCTCTGCACCGTCTACGGAGAGACCGAGGTTCAAACAAGCCCTCGGGTGACCTGCAAGACCTCTGTGAGTCAGACACGACCTGTGGAGGAGCCGTCTGCGCTGTCCTGCGTCCAACGCCCACGAATTCATGCCGCTGTCGTGACCCCGCTTCAGCACAGGCGAGCCAGAGATGCAGGCCCCCTGGATTTTATGTTGATAACCAATTCCCCGCCCCTCACTCCCATCTCTGACTCCCGCTCCAACCCAGTCTCGACCAGCTTGACCCTTCCATTGACTTTGGAAGCCTCTCAACCCTCCTCTCTTCCTGGCCTTCCCCCCAGCCCCGAGAGGCCCCTTATTCCCGACACTTCCTCCATCCTCGACGGCCACCTGATCCCAGATGTCTTTCCCATTTTGAACCTCTCCCACACCTTTCCCTTACCTGTTCCTGATCCATACACCTGGATGCCTAGAAGTTGGGTTGGCAATAAGGTGCAGCTTGAGGCTAGGGTAAAACTCAGGAAGTATAAAATGCCCCTCGTACTCATCATTGATTTAAAATCATTTTTTATTAGAGTATAGTTGACTTACAGTGTTATTTTAGTTACAGGTGTACAACATAGTGATTCGATATTTTTACAGATTACACTCCCATTTAAAGTTGTTCTAAATGCTGGCTATATTCCCTGTGCTGAAGAACGAAACCTTTATCGGCCGAATTTTTAGGCCAAATCAAAATATCCTCATGTCAAAATAGCTGCAGAAACGTGGCTCGATTGAAATAGCCACATCCAAAGGACCAAGAGTCTGGATGTCACCTGCTTCTGGCACCTGTCTTTAGTCCTCTTTTGCATGGCCTTGCCTTCTGTTCTGCTGTATCCTGGGGTGTGAGTAATCAGAAGAGGAGCTAGCACCAGGGCCACATTTAATCCTGTTGTTCCAAGCGAGGGCTACGTAGGTGTCACAGATGAAACTTGTCCAAAAGCCGAACAGGATGCTGATGGCATGGCCACGTGTTTCCACCTCCCCGTGAGGCAGCCTGGCTGGCATCAGTCCGCTCCCCAAGCTCCTTCCTGCCCCCATCCACCCATGAGCTCTTGTGGGGTCAGAAAGGCAGTTCTTTGATGGTGCCAGACAGCCAGATGATGCTGGAAAAAAAAGAAAGAAAAAGCAAAAGCAGATTTCTAAATTAAGCACAAGGCTCACTTGTAAAAATAAATAGCCACAGCCTAGCAACATTGCTCACAGCTCAGCTTCCCTCCTTCTGTGGCTGGAGCCGGGGATGACACAGTCTTCAGGGGGCCCCAGGCCGGGCCCCTCCCCATGCGTAGTAATCATCTGGAAAGTGCTGACAGTGGCTTTTTGAGGGCCAGGCTCCACGGCAGAGAGGACCCAAAGCTTCCAGAACTAAAGGAGGTCCCCAAACACCTATGGACTCTTGGCAGTAAGGAACACATGTGGAACAATAAATAGCAGGTGAAGTTCCTTGAGCTGCTCTCTTGAAACAGAAGCGGCTCCTTGTGACCCAGTCTTCTGTGTTCACTTCAGAATGCACAGCACCCAGCTTGGCATGTGGCGTGCAGTGGGCACTCAGTGACTGAGCGACAGAAGGCTGAATGGAGGAGGTATGGATGGATGTACAGACAGATGGATGCTGCCATCCCCTCATCACTGCTCCCCAGGCTCTCCACCGTAATGGGGTGAACCCCAGACTCTGAAGAGAACCATGATTGCCTGATTATAATGTGTACCAAAGAGGCCATGTTCCCTAGACTGGATGTTTGTTTAATTTTCTTTTTGTGGTTTTTTTTTTTTTTTTTTTTGTCTTTTCTAGGGCCGCACCCACAGCATATGGAGGTTCCCAGGCTAGGTGTCCAATCGGAGCTATAGCCTCCGGCCTACGCCACAGCCACAGCAACCCAAGATCTGAGCCGCGTCTGCAACCTACACCACAGCTCACGGCAACAATGGATCCTCAACCCACTGAGCGAGGCCAGGGATCGAACCCACAACCTCATTGTTCCTAGTCGTATTCGTTAACCACTGAGCCACGACGGAAACTCTTCCCTGGACTGGATGTTTAAATTTGAGTCAACAGCTGGGGCAAGCACCTGGGAGGTGATTAGAGGGCACAGGCTTTTACCGCCCCAAGTGCAAGTGGTGTGGCCATCACATATGAGGACGGCAGAGGGGATGGCACATGCCCTTGGTAACAATTGCCAGTGCTCCTGAACCTTCTGTTATTCTTTAAGCAGCATCAGCACCAAAGGTGCAATGTTGCTAAACAGAGAAGCTATGGGACAAAATAGCACATGAGTTTCTGGCCTCAGTCCTTTGGGGACACATCCTGCCCTTGGAGGCCCCACAGGCCAGATACATCAGAAATGGACCACGGTATGGAAGATTTCGTCCTGTCACCAACCCTCTCAAGTCATGAGGTGATGAAGCAAAGCTGGGGTGACCCTGACATCTTCCTCTGAGTACCGAAACTCATGGAGTCCTCTGAGTCCTGTGAGGATCCTGGTGAGGTTGCAGGGCACACCCTTGCCTCCTGGGATCAGTTGCTTCTGCATACTCCCCAGGGACCGGAGACTGGTTGAAGACAGCACATCAAAGTCATAAATCTCCATCCCATCGCAGGGCCCTGGGTGTGAAAAATCAGGGAAATTGGCCCACAATTCAGAAATCTATCTTCCGATACCTGTGTCTGGCCTGACTGCATAGTAGTAAAACCATGTCCGTATCAGCAAGAAAAAAAGGTTTTTAATTAAATTCACATGTACAAGAATATATTACAGATTGACTACTGAAATAATAATCTGTAATGGACAAGACAATCTAAACAGCAGAGCAGGACCCCGCTCCACTCGGCAGCACACAGCAGAGAAGCATGAGTCCTTGCAGACTCCTAGGTCATTTCAGCCCCACAGCCTCCCGGAGCCCCAACACCATGGTCCTGGAACGTTTAGGAAGAGGGACTCCAGCAATGACCAGATTGGAGATGTAACCACCAGGACATAGCCCCAGCAGAGGGTGTGCACACAGGCCGGTCAGCCTACCCATGAATCTTCAGTGACATCTACTTGGTGACCCTAAGAGGAGCCCTCTCCAGAGAGGACAACCATGCACTCACACCACTGGCCTCTGCTCCACCTTACAAGGGTACCGTGTGAGCCAGGGGCCCTTATTTCTGAGGTGGCTGCTAGGTGATAAGACCCCACAACACCCATTCTCTGTAGAGGTTGCAGAAATTCATGGGAACAGAGTCCAAAATAGCTCTGTGGCCTTAACAACTTACAAAATCTCTTTTCTCATCTGTAAAGTGGGGAGAATAGAAACGCTGGTGCCTGCCTCTCAAGACTATGTGAGGATCAAATGCAACACTGCTGTGTTCAGATGCTTCTCAATATGCAAGCTCTGCAAGCTATTGTTCTATGTGCACATCTTTTCTAAACTGTGTAAGTTCATAACAAGAAGCTTGCTTCTGTTGTGATAGTGAGACTTCATTTGTCAAAAATTTTGATGGTGCTGCCTGGTTCTCAGCGTCCAAGGGCCTAATTCCATCCTAGTCATATTTTTGCAGAGAACCTGGGCTTATCCCCTTGGCTTTTCATACCAAAGACTTCTAACGTGTGTGTGTGTGTGTGTGTGTGTGTGTGTGTGTGTGGTGCTCCTCTTCCCTTATAATCCTTCAAAAAGTGTTAGAATTCTAGGGCATTCCCATCGTGGCTCAGTGGCCACAAACCTGGTTAGTATCCCTGAGGATATGGGTATGATCCCTGGTCTCACTCAATGGCTTAAGGATCCGGCGTTGCCATGAGCTTTGGTGTAGGTCGCAGATGCGGCTCGGATCCCGCGCTGCTGTGGCCGTGGCATAGGCCTGCAGCTGCAGCTCCAATTCAACCCCTAACCTGGGAACATCCATATACCGTGAGTGTGGCCCTAAAAAGACAAAAAAATAAAAAAGTGTCCGAATTCTAGAATGGATGAGGGATGCTGGGGGCTCATGTGGTCCACTCCTTCATTTTGCAGAGGGAGGTGTCAGGGCACAGAAAGGTTAAGTGCTTATTCAAAGTCACATATTGTTTGACTCCCCTGTCTTTGGCTTCTCTCACAGCCAGACAGTGCCTCCTGTCCAGTGGGTCTTTGGGGGGGGCGACACAGTAAATTAAATACTTTCCTCCCTTCACAATCGTGACATTTCCACTGTTTTTGAGTGAGTAACTGTTACCTAAGCCAGGTGTGTTCTTTAGGATGCGGAGGGCAGGGAGCAGGAGCATGGTAGCCAGCCGAGGGCAAGTGGCTATTAAAGAAGGGCAGGAGTGGGTACCTCTCATGGTCTAGATGGTGCCTCATCTTAATAGATTATGTGTTTTGCACTTGCCTCTTATTTCAGGAAAAATAAATATATAATCATCTCACTTTTTCAGTTCATCGTATTAATTTATATTCAGGAAGTGACAGATTACATCCATGCAAAGCGTAGATGCACCTGATATAAGTTGTGTCGTTTTGGAAGAGTTGCTTTAGAAGCACATGATATGGAGGCAACTGGGATTCCTTGAGTGATGAGTCCTCCACCATCTGCTCACCTTCCTCTCAGCAGATGCCCTGATACCTAAGCAGTGAAAAATGGAGGTTATTTTGTGTGAAACCCTCCCCTCTCTTCTCCCATATGAAGAAGAGTCTGTGACAACAGCTCTACCTGTGAGCAAGGCCTGGTGGTCCAACCATCCTAGCTCACCCGGGACCGAGGCTCCCTGGGACTTTCAATGTGAACATGGCGAGTGTGCCAGGAAGACGAAGACAAATTGAGTGTCCTAGCAGTCCCCACACCCTTTTCCCAGGAACCTTTCCAAACAAATAACAAATCATTGTAGAGTGAATTGATAGCAAATAATGCCAAAATGCTATGTGAGACGGGCAGTCGGGAAGAGAACTAGAATGAATGAATGAATGAATGAATGGAAGGAAATGACTTGTTTTTAATAAAAAGATCCATGAAGAATGAGGGGGGGAGATTGAGGAGGAGGATGTCCTACCGACTGGGTGAACAGAAGAGCAACGTTTCATTATAGGATTCATGTAAAGATGGAGATCCCATTCATTAAAAAGAAAAACTCGGAGTTCCAGTTGTGGCTCAGCAAAAACAAATCTGACCAGTATCCACTAGGATGCAGGTTCAATCCCTGGCCTCGCTCAGTGGGTTAAGGATCCCACATTGCCGTGAGCTATGATGTAGGTCTTAGATGCCACTCAGATCTGGCATTGCTGTGGCTGTGGCATAGGCCAGCAGCTTTGATTTGATCCCTAGCCTGAAAACTTCTATATGCTGTGAGTGAGGCCATTAAGAAAAGAAAGAAAGAAAGAAAAATATTTGATGGTAAGTTAGGAGAATATACATTATATAAAAAACAGACCATAATAGTACTTCCCAACTGTTTTAACTACATGGAACATATATTTTTTAATTATAATATTTGAAATAATAAGGGAGAGAACTCATTCTGGCCAGAGGTGACCAACCAAGGGACCTCTGCACCATAGACACTCTTCAGTCCCCTGAGAGCTAAGTGGGTCAGTATCTCAGCTCCCTTGTGACCCATCGACCTCTTTGAACTGTAGGATCACAGCACTCCAGCCGAAACACACAGGTCTAGACTGTACTCCATTGCAAATCTGAAATCCACATTTCCTCTGAGTTTCCGATGAAACTACCAAAGCCTAGGTGGACAAACTCCTTCTGATGACCCAATGTTTCAAAGCTTCCTCAAAGGGCCTTTCCTGCAGTGGGATGGGTGTGGCTTCCTGTTTACATTTCTGCTTCTTTGGTCCAGGTTTCCCCAGCATGTACACAGGGCTGCAGGTTGAGCCATGACCTCATGACTTTGGGTAGGAAGTAATTCTAGATCACATTCAGTTTACATTAGTTGCTGACCTGAAATGAGTCTTACAAAAACGTTTTTGAAAAAAGATAGATATTGGAGTTCCCTGTTGGTACAAAGGGTTAAGGATCCAGCGTTATCACTGCTGTGGCTTGGGTCACTGCTGTGGTGTGAGCTCAGTCCTTGGCCTGGGAATTTCTGCATGCCTCGGGCGTGACAAAAAAAAAAAAAAAAAAAAAAAAGGAAAGAAAGATATTGCCAATGATTAAAAAATTCAGAAGTTTCTCATTAGCAAATTCAAATAGGAGTTCCTGTTGTGGCGCAGTGGTTAACGAATCCGACCAGGAACCATGAGGTTGCAGGTTCAATCCCTGGCCTCGATCAGTGGGTTAAGGATCCGGTGTTGCCGTGAGCTGTGGTGTAGGTCGCAGACACAGCTCGGATCTGGCGTTTCTGTGGCTCTGGTGTAGGCTGGTGGATATAGCTCCAATTCGACCCCTAGCCTGGGTACCTCCATATGCCATGGGTGCAGCCCTAGAAAAGTCAAAAAAAAAAAAAAAAGTTAAAATAAACTGGCTTTCTTGAAAAATGGGAAGATCTGATAGCCGAGGGCCACAGTTCCTCCCCTGGTCACAATTATCTGAGAACTGAGGGCCTAGGTAGTGCGGTCGATAGAGTGTTGGTTGCCAGGGTTCAAATCTCATCCCTCCTACTTACAGGTAACCAAATTGATAAACTTAACCTCTCAAAGGTTTGGTTTCTCACCTTTAAAGACAATGTTAAACTAACAGTAATTTTTTTTTTTTTTGAAGTGGTTCTCAGTCTGGGTTAGGTGAACTTTATTTATGTGTTGTCTTTTAAGGCCACACCCATGGCATGTGGAAGTTCCCAGGCTAGGGGTGGAACCGGAACTGCAGGTGCCAGCCTACACCACAGCCACAACAACACAGCAGCGCTGGACCCAAGCCGTGTCTGCGACCTATGCCACAGTTCACGGCAACGCCGGATCCTTAACCCACTGAGTGAGGCCAGGGATCAAACCTGTGTCTTCATGGATACTAGTCGGGTTCGTTACCACTGAGCCACGATGGGAACTCCAAACAGCAATTATTTTTATGTACCAAAAAAATGCTTTAAACAGTGGCCAGCCCGTCATAGTCATTCCATAAATGTCCGTGATTCTCCTCCCATCCCCACTTATGCGGGTAACTTGGCTATTTTCCGTACCTTCCCAGTCCCAAGAGCATAATGGTTAGTCTAGACAGTTCAACAAAATGGGTTTGACACCTGGGTGCCTCAGGTCACTGGGTAATCACTCAATCTGCATCCTTTCCTGCGTTGACGGCCCTCATCCCCAGCTCGACCCCTGTCCCTTCTCCCTCTTGGAGCTTCCCCGTTGTCCTTCCAGAGCTCACAGGAAACTGACACCAGGGCAGAGAACACACAGCTGCACCAAGTCCCCCGACTTTGCAGCCAGAGGTTTCTGGACAGAAGAAACATGGGCCCCCTAGTTGCTTCAAGATGTCCCATCCTCTTTCTAATATCAAATCTTTCCCAGCCATTTTGCTCTTCAGCCCCCTCCCCCGCCCCCAGCACATAATAAGGAGAAAATCTTTTGAGCATTTCGGCGAGCAAGTCAATCAACCAGAAGACACGAATCCACAGGAAAATGAGGGGGTGATTTCCTCGCAGACAGTTGTTTTTAATAAACCAGTGTCTGCTGCTAAGCAACCTTGACGATGCCTCTTCCCCACGTACAGCTAAACAGACCACTTCATTGTTGCAGGGATTAGGCTGATGCTCTCGTGAGTCAGAAGAAGGTACCAGAGAAAGTTTTACTCAGGCTGGAGATGAGTGTAAAAGGCTAAGAAGCAAAACAGGAGCGGCACGCCCCGGCTGTGCTGTGTAAGCCATGTAGTTATTTCACTCACGCTTTGGGTTTGACGCCTGTTTGGGGAGTTAGCCCTAAGAGCTGGCTTGTTCATTCATCGCAGAGCAGACGGAGTCATGGTGTGGGAGACGGTCTCCCTGGTTCTTTCCAGAAGACTCATAATTAAAGTTGTGGCTAGTTCTTACATCAGTCTGAGGGAGGGCCAGTGGAACTCCCTGGAAGTGAGCAGCGCCTGGGAGGCAGATTAGATGTTGCAACTGTCAAATCCCACAGCACAGTCATTACGCCAAGGCTATGAGGTGAACTGCAAGCCAGCCAATAAGAACGGTGGGAGAGTGGTACCATTTCCGTCTCCTGACTCTGTTTGGAGAGGTAGGGCAGGGGCGAAGCCAGCCACACAGTTCCTTTTGCAAAATTTAACGCACTGGGTGGCTACACCACCCATTGCCCAAAGCACGGAAAAATCCTTTGGCGTAATTTCCTAAGCCTCTAAATATATATTCCCCTTAATACCTAAATGCGGCCATTTCAACAAAGCTAATCAGTTAACATAAAGAACAACATTTGGAGGGAGGAGTGTTTGGCGTGGAGAAGGGGGATATCCCAGAAAATGTACTGTCTTCTTTGTAACTTCTTCACCAGCATCTTTTTATACTGAAAAAAAGTCAAATTAAAAATGTTTGCCTGGGAGTTCCCATTGCAGCTCAGCAGGTTAAGAACCTGACATAGTGTCCACGAGGCTGCAGATTTGATCCCTGGCCTTGCTCAGTGGGTTAGGGATCCAGCGTTGCCACAAGCTGCAGTGTAGGCTGCAGATGCGGCTGAGACCAGTGTTGCCGAGACTGGTGTGGGCCAGCAGCTGCGGCACCAATTCAACCCCTAGTCCGGGAACTTTCCTATGCTTTTCTTTTTAGGGTGTGGCCCTAAAAAGAAAAAAAAATTTTTTTTTCCTGTATTTTTAA
Organism: Sus scrofa; assembly: GCF_054392235.1. Lineage (NCBI taxonomy): Eukaryota > Metazoa > Chordata > Mammalia > Artiodactyla > Suidae > Sus > Sus scrofa. Next base: position 23,352,513 of record NC_139393.1, on the reverse strand, counting down.
GTGAAACTATTAAGCTGCTGAAGATAAAACACAGGAAGCGCACGCAAAACTACAAGAAGTGCGAAGAACTAGTTTTGACTGTTTGTGTGTGTGTGCGCCCATCTTTGACCCTTTGCTCTCTCTTGCTGGCTCCTAATCTCTAAAAACATTGCCGAGACCTGAAGCCGCAGTTCCCTGTGTCTCTTCCTACTGCTGTGTCTCCTAGGTCACTGTTTCCTCACACTTGGACTGTGGAGTCACCTCTCAAGTAGAGGTGAGAAAAACTGAAAGGCTTCAAGACATACCAGCCTAGGGAATTCCACCACACTCTCCTTCCTCCTGGAGGAGAAAACCAAAACCAAAACCAAACACGGCCTGGACTGAGTTCTCTAATTCTGAGTTAGTGTCAGACCCGCTAGCCAGGAAGCCATTTAACTTCACTTTACTTCAAGTCTCCATCTATAAAAACAAAGCATATGGGACTTGCTCCCTACTCATTCCCCACGACTGTATGGGGAAGCTTTATGGGCGAAGCTTTGGAAAGCTCCTGGAAGGAGTGGAGGAATCTGATCACTGTGTGTGCCTATTGTGTATAAAGATCCTTTGAAATTAGCAAGCCACCAACAGACTACTGGGAAGGGAGAGATAGAAACAGCCCCTGCCTGGGAAAAGGAAGGCAGCCCCCTGCAATCTGGTGAAAACTGTGTGCAACAAAGGACCAGCAGAGGAAAGATGTAGTGGATGCCAATGGAAGCTGCAAGAAGCAATGGAGATGAGAAAAGGAGTGAAGGAGGCACCAGAATGCAGCAGCTGACAAGCTCTCCTAGAATCCAAGCATGCTGCTACCGGGGAAAATGAAAAATCCAAAGACCTTCCCACATAATCCCCTTTGGACATGTTTCATATCTTGTTCGTTGCTTGAGTATATTCCCATTTTCAATATTCATTGAATCATACACCTAATGTACAGTGTATGTAAATTTTATCTTGTTTTAAAAAGCAATCCATCTGTCTAATCCCGTTCGAATCCATGAGTTCTCTGCTGTGCCCATGCGCAGCTTTACTCCAATTACTAATTTTTCTAGCAAAAGTTATATTCAACAAGATAAATGTATGCAAATATGGGTATTCATGCATATCATAATCATATATACAGTTAGGTTAAACAGGCTTTATCTGTCATTCTGTAGTAATTGTTACCTCTGCACATTTATAATTCCCTGCTAGTCATTCAAACGCCAAGTGCCTTTGAAATTACCAAAAAATTAAACTATGTGCAACAGGAGTTCCCTAGTGGCTCAGCAAGTTAAGGATCTGGTGTAGTCACTGCTGTGGCTCTGGTTATAGCTGTGGCATGGATTCAGTCCCTGGCCCTGGAACTCGTATGTTGCATGCCGAGGGCAAAGCCAAAGACAACAACAACAACAAAAAGTATGTGCGACAGACTTTCAGTGTTAAAAATGTTTTACTAATTTCTAATTCATTAAAAATTACTAAAGAGTGTGGAAATGTGGTAACTCTATTTATCAGAATATTGGTTTGCCCAAATGATGCTACACTCTTTCTAAACCTAATGATAGAGTTTACGATATCTATGATTTAGACTTCGTGGGGGGGGGGAAATAGGTAACAACAGTTATAACTGAATTCATGAGTTAGTGGTTGTTCAGTTTGCAGTTCTAACACAAAAGGTAAACATTGCTTAACCCAGACTAGTGACTTACTGAGACTAATCAATGTCTGACATTGATTCAAGGAGCCTGAAGTTGGGTCCTTACTAAAGAACTATCACACTTTTGTAAATCACGCACACTTGTGAAATTCAACTTTGTGTATTTTCTTTCTAATGGAAACTTTAAGCTAAGCAAAGAAATAACTTATTTGAGAAGAGGCGATAAATATCAATTAATTTGCCATCAGCTGCATATTCTTGTCAATATCAGCGCAGACTTGATCTTTAAAGGCAGTGAGGTGTGATCACTGCACCACCTGCCTTATCGTCGTTATAGCTGGGGTCCTCTGAGACTTTGAGATGTGCATGCAGGAAATTTATCTGGGTCTGGACTAGGGACTAGCCCCTGTGGGACAGCAGAGGAGACACGACTGGAAGAAGCTGAGATCCACTGCAGTGGCAACAAAAATCGAAGCTGATCTCAGGAGAGACCCTGAAGATGAAGGGGCACTCTACTCATGACCTTTCTGGGCCAAAGGAAGCCAGAGCTTGTATTCTCACACCAACCCATCACTGAATGTAGGCTGCCCTGGAAAAGGGGTGCAGCCTTGAGCAAGGAAGCTTCCTTTGGCTTACGGAGCCATTAGCAGCCAGGAAAATGAGTTCCTTAGACCTGGGTGGGCAGGCGGGTATGGATCTAGTGTTGCCTCGCAACGGTCACTATATCTTCATGATGTGCATCTTTACTAAATGCCCGGCCGTGTGCTAAATTCTTTACATACATTGTCTCATTTTCACTATATTACTCCTTTTGACAGTTGGGAAAACCAAAGCTTAGGAAAGGTAAGTTATTTACCCCAAGATTGCCCAGCTACTGCTTAGCAGTACGACCCGTGTTCAGACACAGGCTACATGTCTCCAAAGTACTTGCCTTTGACCCAAACCCCAGATATAGAGCCAGGAGGTGGGGTCCCCTCACTGACCAGCTGTGTAGTCTTCCCCAAAGAGAGCTCTGCATTTCTCCTTTTTTGTTTAATTAAAGTATGCTTGATTTACAATGTTGTCCCAGTTTCTGCTGTACAGCAAAGTGACCCAGTCATACATATATGTACATATCCCTTTTCATATTCTCTTCCGTCTTAGTCTCTCCCAAGAGACTGGATATAGTTCCCTGTGCTATACAGTAGGACCTCATTGCTTATCCATTCTAAATGGAATAGTTTGCATCTACTAACCCCCAACTCCCTGTCCATCCCACCCTACCCCTCCTGCTTGGCAACCATAAATCTGTTCTCTATGTCTGAGTCCGCTCCTGTTTTGTAGATAGGTTCACTTGTGCCATATGTAGATTCCACATAAAAGTGATATCATATGGTATTTGTCTTTGCTTATTTTGAAAATCTCTAGTTACATCCAGTTGCTGCAGATGGCATTATTTCATTCTTTTTATGGCTGAGTAGTATTCCATTGTGTATATGTACTGCATCTTGTTAGTCCTTTCATTTTTTGATGGACATTTAGGTTGTTTCCATGTCTTGGCTGTTGTGAATAGTGCTGCAATGAACATAGGGTGCATGTATCTTTTTTTTTTTTTTGTCTTTTGTCTTTTTGTCTTTTTGTCTTTTGTTGTTGTTGTTGTTGCTATTTCTTGGGCCGCTCCCGCGGCATATGGAGGTTCCCAGGCTAGGGGTTGAATCCGAGCTGTAGCCACCGGCCTCCGCCAGAGCCACAGCAACGCGGGATCCGAGCTGCGTCTGCAACCTACACCACAGCTCACGGCAACGCCGGATCGTTAACCCACTGAGCAAGGGCAGGGACCGAACCCGAAACCTCATGGTTCCTAGTCGGATTCGTTAACCACTGCGCCACTACGGGAACTCCTGCATGTATCTTTTTGAATGAAACTTTCATCTGGATATATGCCTAAGAGTGAGATGACTGGATCATATGGTAGTTCTGTTGAATCTCTTCTTACCTTCGGAGGGTAGACATCTTCCTGAAGCATTTAGGAATTCGCTAAAGCACCAGAAAGTGGGGATCAAGTGGCAGATCGTCTAGGGCTGGGGGGTAACTCTTCTGTGGCTGGGCTTTCCAGGGCTGGTGCTGTCCATTCACCAATTTGGAGGCGTCTACAGAGGGTGGTGAACTTGAGCACCGTTAAGGCAAGTTTCAGTATCCAAGGAGTTTGGGGCAGTAGCGGTACCTGCCGTCAGATGGGCAGGAGGACTGTAGTTCTGGGTTGTCCATTCACCTAGAAGCAAGACTCCAAGAAGTGGACAGGGGATAAGAAATTCAGCAAAAGCGGGAAGATGTTGAGTGTCCCAGCCGACAGGCACTGATAAGGAGGGCTCCAGTCCGGCTGGACCAATAATCCTTTATCGTGACTTCCAAGGCCACGATGATGTTTACTTGCAGACATACTTCTCCCTTTGCATCCACTGCTTCTCCACCTCCTGCTCTGCCCCAGCTACACTGAGCTGCTTTCCCTTTCTCTGCATCTACTGCCTGCCTCCTCAGCTTCGGGCTTCTGCCTGGAAGACCGTTCTCGCTGGCTCCCTTTCTTTACCTCGCTCACTCCAACTCATCTCCCAGGTGTCCATCAGGACTCTTCCAGGAAGCCTTTCTTGACCTCCCAAGGTGGGGTAGGTGGCCCTCCTGTGTTCTCCCAGAACAGCCTGTGGTGGGAGGATTATACAATGGCCGGCACGTAACAAGCACTCTAAAAACACTGGCTGTGATTATTATTCTTTCTCGGTGGCCCCTATCATTCTGAATTGGAGACCACGCATGCCTCGCCTGGGCCTGGGCCTTTACCTCTGCCATCTGCCACATTGCAGAGCCTACAATAAATGCCTGATAAATATTTGTTGAAACAATAAAAACTGCAGTGACACAACTGGGTAAACACGGACGGGACAGCACGGGAGAGGGGGAGGGGACAGAGGTGGCTGGGACTCTCTCGCAGTCTCCCAGAGACTGGCCCACAGAGCCAGTGCCGGTCTCTGCCAGGACGTAGGTCCGAGCATCCATCTACACTGGCTGTCGTGCTCAGAACAGTGTCAGCAGTGGGGAGGGGTTCCTTCCTGGCTGATGACCCTTCGTGCCTGTAACTGAGAGGGCAGACAGGGACAGTCATGTGGGCGGAACGATTGTTTGTGATTCTACCTCTTGTTTTTCTAAGAGGCAGCTTATGGAATAAACATGGGATTGGGGTCAGGCATATCTGCATTAAATATCTCTATTCTTTTACCTAGAGCTCTGGAGTAGCTTTGGATAAGGGACAAATCTTTGGGACAAGATTTCCTGGATTTGAATTCTAGCTCCTCCACTTCCTCACTGTGTGACGTTAGACATGTCATGTCACCTCTCTGTGCCTTGGCTGTCTCATCTGCAAAATGGAAATAATAATTTCTCCTTCACAGAGATTGAATGAGTTCATAATTGTAAAATTCTTAGAACAGGACTTGGCGTACATAAGTACAATATAAAGTTTTGCCTAATCATCCTGAGCCTTGATTTTTCTCATCAGGAAAAAATGGGTAGGCGTTCCCCCTGTGGCACAGTGAGTTAATGATCCAGCTTGTCTCTGTGGAGGCGCCGATTCAATCCCCAGCCTGGCCTCGTGGCTTAAGGATTCAGCCTTGCTGTAGGTCGCATCTCCAGCTCATATTCTATCCCTGGCCTGGGAACTTCCATATGCCACGGGGTGCAACCAAAAAGGGAAAATAAAAAGAAGAAAGAAAAAGAAAAAAATAACTATATGTAGGATACTTGGCATAGCACCTGACATATGGCCTATTCCCAGTAATTATTATTATTATAATCATTATTATTATTATTATTTTCTATTACTTATCCTGCAAGTGGAGGATACTTTCTGAGGCTGAATTTAATTGGATAATAGAAAACTTCTTCTTGTGGATACTTTTGGTCTCTACTGATGATTAGGGGAGAAAAGGAGCTATTTCTGTGTGGTTCTGAGCCAGCCTCTTCCCTCATAGGGAAGTTTCCCTAATGCTCTGCAAACCTTCCTCATAGACCCAAACACTCCAGTGCATTCCCCTTTCTCTGATAAATGAGTGAAGGAAGGTATATTAATTTTCTTGGACTGACACACCGCAAACTTGGTGGCTTCACACAACAGAAATTTATCCTCTCCCAGCTCTGGAATCAGAAGTTGAAACCAAGGTATGGGCAGGGCCACCTCCTCTGAAAGCTCTAGGGGAGAGTTCCTTGTCTCTTCCAGCTTCTTGGCGGCTCTGGGCATCCCTTGGCTTGTGGCAGCATCACTCTAGCCTCTATATTTGTCTTCACATGGCTTCCTCCCTTTGTGTGTCTCTGTCACAAATCTTTGTCTGCCTATCTCCATTCATGACACCTGTCACTGGATTTAGGGATCACTCTAAATTCTAGAAAATCTCATCTTGAGATCCTTAATTATATCTGCAAGGACGGTTTTTCCAAATAGATTCACATTCACAGTGATTAGAATGAGAACATATCTGCTGGGGCCGCCTATTCAACCCACTAGAAGGGGTAATAGGGCTCTCATTGGTTCTAAATAGAACCTACATATATCTCCTTTGTGCTTCTCCTTTTCCCTGCACCCATGTCCCAGTCTCATTGATATTTCTTTCCTGTGACATTGAGAGCCAGAGGGGCAAGCAAGACATCCAGACCACCTAGTCCCCTTCCTGGGCTCCACTCTGGTCATGTCTGCACCTGCTTCCTACCTCAGGAGCCACTGTTGGCAGCACATTAGATACCTGAGCCCGTGAAAGCTTATTCTGTTGGCCCACCCAGTTGCCTTGCAGACAGCCAGGAGAGTCAGATGTCACCCTGGGACCTTGCAGGGCCAGCTTGCCCCACCTGGCTCTTCACCAGGGTTGCCTTGGTCACACATCAGGTTTCATAGATGAGGCCAAAGCAGGAGACCCTGGTGAGCTGGAACCAGTAGGGGCAGTGGATCTGGGTCAGAGCAGGAATTATGTTTGCACTTGGACCAGGCAAATAGACTCAGAGAAGGAATCTGGGTCAAAAGTTTGGCAGAATGGTGGAAACATGAAGCCTGATACACAAATTAAGATGGAGACTAGCTCTTCACCCGCACAGGCCAGTTCTTGGTTCTTCAAAGTCCAATTGAGCTGAGTCTGTGACATGTGGCATATCATGGATGGTAAGGGCCAACTAAATGTATATTAACAGATACTCGCTGGGCCATCATTATTTGCTTAATGCCAGGAACTGTGGATACAGAGATAAGACAGGGCAGGGGACACATGTACCTAAAAAATGAATTTTCATGAACGGTGATAACTCTTATGTAAGGTGTTGTAAGAGGTCCAAGGAGAGCATAACTCATTCTGCCTTGGATTGGGGAGTGGGTCATGATGGAGGCACAGAAGAGGTGATATTTGAGCAGGATCTTAAGGAATTCAGTCTGAGGCGTGTGGAGGGACAGCCCAGAAAGTGCACTGTCCAGTTGACGGTGCCTCTTCTTCCCCTCTTTCTCTGTGTCCAACTCCTCCAAAGTCTAGACCTTGCATAAAAAGAACTGCTTTTGGAGTTCTTCTCGTGGCTCAGTTGTTAACAAATCCTAATCTGACGAGGAACAATGAGGTTGCGGGTTCCATCCCTGGCCTCGCTCAGTGGGTTAAGGATCTGACATTGCTGTGAGCTGTGGTGTAGGTCACAGATGCGCCTAGGATCCTGTGTTGCTGTGGCTGTGGTGTAGGACTGCAGCTGCAGCTCCGATTTGACCCCTAGCCTGGGAATCTCCATATGCCACAGGTGTGGCCCTAAAAAGACAAGAAACAAAAACAAAAACAAAAAAACCCAAAAGAATTGCTTTTGCACAAGAACTATTGCTGATCAGCAATCCAAAGACAGATATCAAACATGTCCCACAAATGGGCCCAGGGAAATAATCAACCAGTACGGCCTCCAGCTACGGGGAACTGGTTTGGTGGGTACCGGCTACATGGGAGAGGCCCTACAGCCTCAACCACCATCCCTGCTGTGGTAAACTCATGGATGTTTACCTAGTTTCAGTGATACGTCACTGTCGAGATTATCATGTCACCTGTTTGGATATCTTTCTTACTCAATTCTGCCATTTATTTTACATACGTAAGCTGATGTCAAACCCTAAGAAAAAATTTCTGATTTTAAAACTCCGGCAGAAGGGAAGGAGGCTGTAGTTCACTACTCCCTGTTGCATTTTTTTCGGTATTTAATGAATATCTCTTTGACCTTCCTTGGAGGTCTCTCATCACCCACCATCTTTCTAATTACTTGTGGTCTTAAAATTAGGCTAAAAATAATTTTATCTGATTATTACTAGGTCACATTTAAGTAACTTAACTGGGTAAGGAGGTTTAAATGTTTCCCAATATTAAAAACAAACATGGGAGTTCCCGTCGTGGCGCAGTGGTTAACGAATCCGACTAGGAACCATGAGGTTGCGGGTTCGGTCCCTGGCCTTGCTCAGTGGGTTAACGATCCGGCGTTGCCGTGAGCTGTGGTGTAGGTTGCAGACGCGGCTCGGATCCCGCGTTGCTGTGGCTCTGGCGTAGGCCAGTGGCTACAGCTCCGACTCAACCCCTAGCCTGGGAACCTCCATATGCCGCGGGAGCGGCCCAAGAAATAGCAACAACAACAACAAAAAGACAAAAGACAAAAAAAAAAAAAAAAAAAAAACGAACATGGATATATTTATCGGCATTTTAAATGTATACATTAGGCATGTGTGCACCTATGTCATATACATCAGCACTGAATGTAAAATTCAGATAAATTCGAGAATCTAAACAATAGACCTCAAAATAATGAAAGAAGCCAGACATGTGAATCCATTTCTATGACATTCTTAACAAGGCGAGATTATAGGGATAAGATTCATCCCAGCGCTTGCCAGGGGCTGAAAGTGAAGGAAGGAAATTGCAGAGGAATACAGTGAAGTATGGAGAAGATGAAAATGGTCTCTATCATGACTGTATATATTTGTAAAAATTTAATTAACTGTACAATTTTAAAGGGTGAATTTTACTTTATGTAAATTACATCTCAATAAACCAGACTTTAAAAAAAAAAAAAAAAAGAGGTTACTCCAGGCTCCCTGGCCAGGCTAATTCACTGCTGCATCTACAATTTCTTATTTGCTTGTAGGAATACCCAAATGGAAGAGTTTGAGAATTTTCCAGTTAACATCTCTTCTCTTTAAAAGAAGGAGTTTCAGGAGTTCCCGTTGTGCTTGAGTGGTACGAACCCAACTAGTATCCAAGAGGACTTGGGTTCAATCCCTGGCCCTGCTCAGTGGGTTAAGGATCTGGTGTTGCCGTGAACTGTGGTGTTAAGTCGCAGACGTGGCTTGCTTGGATCTGGCGTTGCTGTGGCTGTGGCAGAGGCTGGCAGCTATAGGTCTGATTCGAGCCCTAGCCTGGGAACTTCCATATGCCTCAGGTGTGGCCCTAAGAAAAATAAAAAATAAACAAAAATAAAATAAATGAAGGATGTTTGAGTACGATTCTGAATGAGGTGGACCCCAAGAAGAATGTCAACTTGAACAAGCATTTCAGAAGTAGGAGGTATTGGTGGAGTTCCCCTTGTGGCTCAGCAGATTAAGAACCTGATTAGTATCCATGGGGATGTGGGTTTGATCCCTGGCCTCGATCATGGGTTAAGGATCCAACAGTACCGCAAGCTGTGGCATAAATCGCAGATGGGACTCAGATCCCCAGTTGCTGTGGATGTGGTGTAGGCCGGCAGCCACAGCTCCGATTCCACCCCTAGCCCAGGAACTCCCATATGCCGCAGGTGCAGCTCTAAAAAGAAAAAAAAAAAAAAAAAAAAAAAAAGAAGTAGGAGGATGGGGTGCCTTCAAATGTATATAAAACACCAACATACCTAGATGCATAGTCACTTATCTATCTTTCCTAAACTTCCTTACTTGTGAAATATTCCCTTGCTGCTCTATTACCAGTAAGGCAAGTCTATCTGTTTCCTGAGGTGCAAGTACCACCGATTAGGTGACTAAAACCACAGAAATTTATCTTCTCACAGATCTGGAAGCTAGAAGTCTGAGACCAGGGTGTCAGCTGAGTTGGTGTCTTTGGAGGCCTCTCATCTGGGTTGGTAGAAGGCCGTCTTCTTCTCCCTGTGTCTTCACACAATCTTCCTTCTATGTGCGTCCGTGTCCTGATTTCCTCTTCTTATAAAGACACCAGTCATATTGGATTAGGGCCCACTCTAATGACCTCATTTTACCTCCATCGGCTCTTTAAAGACCCCATCTCCAAATGCAGTCACCTTCTCAGGGGTTAGGACATCAATATATGAATTTGGGGAGGAGCACAGTCCTTCCCAGAACAGCATGCTTCCCACTCCTTTCCTCCTCCACCGAGCACTCTTTCACTCTCTCCAGCCACTCGACCTCTCCTAAGATGTATCTTCCTCCCTCGTCTTTCAGCTTGATGACCTCCATGCTCTGGTCAAACCCAGACACCCAAAAGGAAACCCAAACACTCTGAAACCCTAAGGATGCTCTGACACTGTGTGCAGGCCGAGATGGATGTGTGCCATTTAACGTGTTTGTTTGTGTATATTCCTACAAATCTTTTCCTCAAAAGGTTGTGTGGAGCAGCTCTGAACTCTCCAACTGCAGCAGGAAGGCGTGAGACATGTCAAACAGAAACTTAAGCACTTCCCACAGTGCACATGGCCTTGTACTTGCTGTCACCACGCATATAATGTTAAGAAATGCTTGACTAGAAAACCCACAGCAAGCCCATAGTGCAGTTTTTAACCCCAGCTTCTGCAGCTAGCATGGATAATTAATGGTCAGACAAAGGTCATATCCCAAAGTAATTCATCTCTGAGCAGTGTAATCATTTTAAGCTGAAAAGATGCCTCTTTCCCATGAAAGGCAGGGCGACTTATTGAACTTCTGGCAGGAGGAGCATCGGTGCTGGCTCTGCTTCCTCTCCTCCAAGACAGTGTTCCCAGGCAGCTCTTGGAGAATTGGAAGCAAGTCCAAGGGTCTTTGCATGGTTTTCTCAGAGCAGCAAATGGAAACATAAATAGCTCAGATGCTCCACGTAAAAGCAGTTGATACAGACTCTGTCCTTTTAGGTTCAACCGTTGAGCAAACGAGATGCTGGCAGCTCTTTACAGTTAATATTGGAACTAAGCAGTGATGAGTCTGGTGAGTTTCTCTGTGAAGTATGGATAAGGATCAGTGAATGATACAACATCAGGGGGATAAAAGGTGGAGGGAGGGGACCTTGGTAAGAAAAAAAGGCAGAAACCTTTTAGGTTGCAATATACGTCAAAGGAAGGGAACCAAGTAACAATCATGTGTTGGCTACACTTTATTGAGTGGCTGTTAGTGTGCGAGGCCTCCTCTCTGTTCTCCGCATGGGCCCAAGCTTAGAACAGCACAGCCAGAAGGGGTCTGTTACAACCCCTTGTTTGCAGATGAGAACAGTGAGGCTCTGTAACATGTAGTGAATTAGAACCTGCGTACCAAGCTTCCCCTGATGCCCAAGCCCATTTCAATGGCCACTTACTCATTAGTCGTTCATCGTATTGAGTAAACAGAGTAGACCTGGAGTACACGGAGCATAGTTTTATTTTTTCCCCTAAATGTGGTTTCTGTTCTTCTCAAGTGATTGTTTCAATTCTCTTTATAAAGTTCAAAGAGACCATATTCTAGTAGAATCTGCTAAGAGGTTGATGCTTCAGACAGGAGGATGTCATTGATGTTTGTATTCAAGGTTCTGATGTCCAGAGAGGGCCACCTTGATTAAAGAGTATAGCCTCTTTATTGAAAGGGGTGGGATTTGCTGCTTTCTGCTCAATTCACAGCAACAGGGAAGGTGAACTCTCCCACCCCACCCCCTCCCCCGTGAGGTCACTGCCCCATAAGAGACAGGACAGACTGAGTTCCTGAACATGAACTGCGCAGATACGTTTGATTACAATTATCCACAAAGCGATGAGGAGGTGGCTGTAATGCTTGATGCAAATTGACAAGGTCAGAAGGAACACCTGGGAAGCATCCAGATGGGAAACCACCCGATGAAGGAAAGTGAGTAGAAGAGAAGAAGGAGCACTGGGTGATGACAGCAGTGGCGATTTTAAGTGCTGTTTGGCCCAAACACTTAACAGAGAAGCCAAGCATGGACTGGTAGAGCTAGGAAAACTCTAATCCCTGGGTTGGAGGCAGAAACTTACAGCCACACCTGCCCTCTTGCTGGGGCCTTGGCTTTTGAGTTTCCACAGGCCATGAGTCAAACCTGGTGTTATCTTGGGTGGGGAAGGGTTAGAGCAAATGACTAGGTCAGCAGGAAAAAAAGGGATGACTGGCGCCCATTATACCTGCACCCATGGAGAAGGGGATCCCGCCTCTGCCTGGCCCCGGCTTCCGCTCTGACTCATGCTGTGGCTGTCACAGTGCCTCTGACTCACCCAGGCTGGTAGCCTGAAAACCAACACTGACACCTCCGACTCCCTTAGGCATCGTATCTGGTCCCCACCACAGAGGGGTTTTACCCCTCGACTATTTTTAGAATCCATTCCCTTGCTCCATCCCTTGCTTTGGGCCAGGCCCTCATCCTCCTAAACTGGTCTTCCTGCCTCCCATCTACTCACAAGAGTCCATTCTCTGAACTCCCCGTGTCATCTTTCTGAGAAAGAAGCCAATCCGATCATTCACTGCTTCCTATTCTTATAGTTGTGGTTCTCAACTGGAGGCTCCTCTGACCTCCTAGGACCCAGGAGCAAAGTTACACATTTATGCCACATGGCAGAGGCCATTAATGACGGACAAACATCCGAATGCATCCCCACATAGTCTACTTTCCCCCGTGTTTAGGCTCAGGCACGTGACTAGTTTTGTCCAATGAAATTTGAACAAAAGTGACAGTTACTTCCATGCTGAGGTACCTTCTCCGTGCTCTCTTTCCCTGATGCAGGGACCTTGGAAGATGCTTTCTCAGTGGCTTTGCTGCAACGCAAACTGGGGGCTGCTGTATAGTGTGGACATAACTTTTAAAGGCACTGGACCTCACTTGAGCAAGAATAAACCTCCATGCCTTAAACCACTGAGATCTGGGAGGGTTTCGTTTAAGGCATCAGCTAAGGTTCTGTATCTGACCAATACATCCCATGATATAGCTCATTGACTAGGAGAGGGCCTTTTCTCCTGAATGGTATTTTATCAACTCAGTTGAATAATGTGCTTTATCTCTTGCTTATCTGTTGGAAGTTATGGAGGTTGGATGACTTTTTGAAATGGGAAACAAATTACTTCTTAATAATGACAGGATTGGGGGTGATCAAAGGGAAATCTATAAGAACAATGATCCACTGGAAAGAAAGTAGCAAAAGGGGCATCCTTAAGAGTGAATATTGGGGACCACTGGGCTACAGAATAAAGTCCAAACATGAAACTCATGTCAAAGCAGAGGAGACACAAAAGCCTTTGTAGTTTTATTGGCAATGGCTTCTTCTTGCCCTATTTTTTGATCAGCCTGGACCTCATTATTCCCCAGTTGCACGTGGCCTTTCCACGTGCCCTTGCCTAGTAAACAAAGATCTATCATCTTCCGCCTGTGCAACTCCGCTTCATCCTTCAAGACCCTGCTGAAACGTTACCTTCTCTGCAGAGCTCCCACTATCCTCAGCCATGACCTCATAATTTCATAATATTTGGGGTTTATCTATGCATGTCTGCCTCTTCACTAAAACATGAACTTCCTCTGCACAAACAGTGGTTCGTTTTCGTCTTTGTCCTTGAACCCCTGGAATAGTGCCTGGCACACAAGAGGTGTTCACCAGCAGCTTTGGGGTACCTGTCCACACACTTCAGGTGGGTTGGCCACATGTGGCCGTGAATAAAGTACGTCATTTTAATACACTTCACAGATGTTACATTTTCTAAATTCCAGGTTTGTGGCAACCCTGCATCAAATAAGTTTATTGGTGCCATTTTCTAACAGCATTTGTTTACTTTCTTTCTCTGTGTCACATTTTTGGTAATTCTCACGCTTTTTCAAACTTTTTCATCATTTTACTTTTGTTATGGTGATCTGTGATGAGAGATCTCTGACCTTACCACTTCCCCTGAAGGCTCAGATATAGTTACCATTTTTAAGCCATAAAGTATTTTTAAATTAAGATATCTATCTATCTATCTATCTATCTATCTATCTATCTATCTATCTAGGAGTTCCCGTTGTGGCAGTGGAAACAAATCTGACTAGTATCCATGAGGATGTGGGTTCGATTCCTTACCTTGCTCAGTGGGTCAGGGATCCAGCATTGCCATGAGCTGTGGTATAGGTCACAGACGCAGCTCGGATCCCGAGTAGTTGTGAGCTGTGGTGTAGGCCAGCAGCTGTAGCTCCGACTCAGCCCCTAGCCTGGGAACTTCCATGTGCTGTGAGTGCAGCCCTAAAAAGCAAAAAAAAAAAAAAAAAAAAAAGAAAGAGAGAAAGAAAGAAAGAGAGAAAGAAAGAAAGAAACGTACATTGTTTCTGAAACATAATGCTCTTGCGCACTTAACAGACTACTCTATAGTGTAGACATGACTTTAATAGGCACTAGGAAACCAAAAAGTTCATGTGACTTGCTTTCTTTGCTTTATTGCGGTTGTCTGGAACTGAACCTGCAGTATCTCTGAGGTCTGCCTGTAATGAAATTGTCTAGACCTTCATTGTGAAATAAATCTATAGTTAGAAATAATCTGTGTCTCGGCACCAAGTTCTTGGCACATATTCAATGACTATAAGCCCTAAATTATATATGCCAGGGTATAAACTGCCAACCAAACACCACCTTCCACGGTGGAGGGAGAAATATAATGAAACCCGGGTTTGGCAGAACCTGACAAAACTGCTCAGATTACTTCTCCATCTCTCCTTTACATGGAAAGCCATCACCTTTTCTGTGTGTTCTCTGCACATTTCAGCTTCTGCCCTCAGACAGTCAAGAGTACAGGTTCTTAAACAAATCAGGAGATTTGATAGCCTGATACACAGTTGTCTAATGCAGACCCAGGCACTGCCAGGCTCCTCACCCGCAGCTAAAGGCAGACAACCTCAAGGACCACAAGGTCCCAACCAGGAGCCTGGAGCCCACTTCACAACCCACTGCCCGAGAGCTTCTGCTAGTCAGTTGGAGCTGGTACTTGAAATGAATGATTCATATCCTAGGTTTTAACTTTATAAAGCCAGGATCCCAGTGCATAAATTGTCCTTAATTTTTTTTTTTTTTTTTTTGTCTTTTCAGGGCCACACATGCAGCATATGGAGGTTCCCAGGCTAGGGGCTGAATCCGAGCTATAGCCACCAGCCTACGCCAGAGCCATAGCAATGCAGGATCCGAGCCTGCATCTGCGACCTACACCACAGCTCACGGCAACACCAGATCCTCAAGCCACTGAGCGAGGCCAGGGATCAAACCTGCGTCCTCATGGATACTAGTCAGATTTGTTTCTGCTGAGCCACAGCAGGAACTCCCTTTCCTAATCTTTTATCTGTCTCTGGGTCATTTATTTCTGGATGAAAGATGGTTGCCTGTCTCACAGAATTTGTGTTCTTTATCTCTTTTTCCCCCTAAACATAAGAGGCAGAATACAGAATTCAACCATTGTTTCTCAGTGAACTGAACATTGAGCTACTATAAATTCACAAGGCGTCCACGATCTGGTATCTCTCTCTCCCTCTTTTCCTGTTAAACGAGGTCAATCTATGTGTGGCACAGCCCCCTTAGGCTGTTTCCTCAGTCTACACACGATGCAATGTTTCAGGGAGTCACTAGGTGGCGTCTAATGGTGGTGCTTGGGGAACTCTCCCATCTCCCAGAAAGCGCTTTTTTAGAGCGCTCCGCAGTGCTCCATGTTGGCTGCCATCATCTGGTGGGCGTGTTGGAGTTAATCCATTGCCATCTGTCTTTATTTTGCTAACTTACTCAGTCGGACGCCACACAATTGAGTTCTGCAAATGTCGGCTCTCCAGTGCAGCAATTACCAAGTCTCTCTAAACAACATCACGGGCGCAGCATTCTTCCTGCCACGCATAGGGCTTGAAGCATGCAGGCTCATTTTGACTTGCTTTGCTTATAGGGCTCTTCATCTTCAAAGATGAAGAAAAATTGGTCTGAATTCAAAGCCACAAAAAGGCATGGCTTCTCTTTTCAAACTGACAACATGCCAAGCGTCATGTTCCTATTACATAAAAACCCCGTACAGCACCACAGAGGACGTGAGCTGTGTCCATACAGCCTGCATCGGCACCACCACCTCCTCCAGGATGCAGACACTCAAAGAGTGCATTTTGTGGTGGTTGACGATGTTGTCATTTTAATATTTGAGGGGCTGGTTGGAGGGAGAAGGAGTCAAGCATCACCTGGCAGTAAGAGGAGAGGAGAAAGAAAGGAGAGAAGGGAGGGGAGAGTGAGCTGGTATTAGAATGGCAGCCTTCCGTCGCTATTCTAGAAGAAGGAGGAATTAGTCATTTCAGTGGCCCAGGGATGGCATTTGTCCTTCCATTACTTTCTCATTCATTCATTCATAATTTATGGAAGACCTGCTGTCTATGTCATGCGCTGTATTAGATGCTCCAGATACAGATGGGATCAACTCTCTAAGAGTCACTGCCCTCTCAGGGCTTGTAGTTTGTAGGGAGACAGTTACTCACCAAGGAAACACAAGAGCAGGTGAAAGAGACAGTGGGGGTGTTATATGTGCCTGTGATGGGGGCCCTCACCCAGTGCCAAGTCAGAGTCATTTCTGAGGTAGATGACGAGAAAGAGGGTTTTAGACTATCGTGCTGCTTTCTATACGCCTCGTGCTAAGTACACCACTTAGCAATTAGCAGATGCTAGATGAGCGTTTGGTACCTTGTGGCGAGCTGGTGCCCGACGTGGAGAGAGGAAGGCGCAGCAGAATGGGAACCACAGTGAGCACAGAGCCCAGTCCCTGAGGAAGAGCTTCTCTTTCACAAGCAGTTTTCGGCTCTCCCTGCTCTGTTTACCAACCCCTGATAATGGCTTGTTTTTCCTTACAAAATACTTCCTCCTTAACCTCTTGCTTTTGGTCTGTTTCTCCACCAAAATTAGATTAAGAGCCCCTTCTGTCTTTTATCTTTATTGAAGTCCATTTTGTTCAAAGTTTGAATGTACCAATCAACCAAAAGTGATTTAAAGATTAACCTGGCTGTTTACCTTGCTATCTTAGAGTAGTTCTTCAGATTTGATTCACAATCTAAGTTTTAGAAAATATGGGGCAAAGAAGAGGCAAGAAAAAAAGGAACTCTCCTAGTATGTTTATTGGTCTTCTCCATTGTATTACCCTACTTGCAGGAGAAAGTGCTATTTTATTCCCCTCTACAGGGTTTCAGCTATGAATAAAGCAAAGGGAGACCATACCCTGATGCGCTGACATAAGATTCAAGCAAGGGCAGGGCTACTAATCTGTAGTTTTTAGGAACCGTCAGCAACCTGAGTTTTGTAATAGGAACTGTAATAGGTGGACTTCTGTCAGAGTTTAATGTGGCCTCATTACTTAACAGTGAATTTGCAAGTGACCCAGTATCACAGGGCTTTATCTTGACAACCATATTTGTTTGTCATTAAATATTTGAGGTCTGAGTCCTTTAAGGTCATCTCCAGGGAGAACTGCGCCGACAGGTAGTTTGCAGACCAATCCCAGCTGCAAAAGTAACACAGGGAGACTTTGTTTGTCTTGGTCTCCATTTTACGAAATTCCTCCTCGAGGCTGACTCTGGGTTGGCAAAGCCACTGCCCTTCATGACAGTGGGGCTCTCCTGTGTGGACACCGTAATCATCAGAAGATTCGGGTGGGTGAGGCTGTCCTGGGAGAGTGGATCGATCTTGCTCCTACCTCCCTGGGATCTCCTGGGACCTGGCAGGGTAGGGGCTCGCAGAAGGCAATGGGGACTCCAGAGGAAGAGGACACGTTTCTGGAGCTGTGGGCAGACACTGGAGACCCAGTCCTTGACAGTGGCTGAAGCGGTTGCCATGGAAACCTCTGAGGAGGATGCTGAAGGCCACTGGAAGCAGCCCTGGTGTGTTCTTCCCTTTTTTGACCTCTTATTACATACGACATAACCGACCACTCATTCTTGAGACTTTTCATCCCTGGGCTCATGTGACATGAACCCGGTTGTTTCTGCTTCTTTTACCCTGAGTGACCTCTGTTGGCATCCTTGGCAGACACTTGTTTTACGCTCTCCACTTACTCATTAACCCCGACCATAAAAGCCTTGGTCTTAGAACCCCTGCCTTCTTTCCCCTCTCTTTTCTGAGCCGTTCCTCCGTGTTCTTGGTTTGAGCAGCAAGCTGTCTAGAGAAGATCCAGCTGGGAATCAGAGGCCAGGGAGGAAGCTAGCGTTTGCTGACGTGCTGAATGCTTGCCCTGACCTCGCCGCCCTGACACTGGGCATGTAGGTGCCTCGGTCCATCCTGCAGTAACCCTGAAAAGGAAGTGTGTCTTTGCCCTTTGTGCTTTTGTATGTTTGTTCCTTTTGTCTGAAGTTCTTTTTCTTCCTCCCTCCACTCATCTTCCAAATTTCTCCTTTTTGAACCCCGGTTAAATTTCCACTTTCTCTATGGCATCTCTCTTGGCTCCCCAGGCAGTGTTAATCCCTTTGTCTGGTTTCCATGCCCCGACATCATCCTTCTGTCCACACGGTTACCATATTCTGTGAAGCAGCACAGTTTACAAATTTCCTTTCCCCCCAAAGTTGTCTTTGGGATGCTAGAGGATGAGATGGGGTCTTATCTATCTCAGTCTCCTACTATCACGATGCTGAACACATAGGCAGGTGCTTAAGAAATATTCAGGTATCATCTGCTAGCCAGCCGGAGTGAGGTTTAGAGACGTTAAATAAATCGCCGGGAACCACGGAGGCAGAATGGAGCCATGAACCAGTGGGAACTGAAGCCAGGGTCCACACGGCCACCCTCTGACTGTGGTGAGACCTGCAGCTGTCACCTGGCAGTGGACTGAAGCCAGGGTCCACACGGCCACCCTCTGACTGCGGTGAGACCTGCAGCTGTCACCTGGCAGTGGACAGAGAGGAGCACTTAGCAAGGGCACTGGCGCAGCCCAGTGAATCAAGCCTACACGAGCTTATGAACGGACGGTCAGTGGAGCACCCGGGTGAATCCAGCCTGATTCCTGCTCATCCAGCCTCCCGCTTTGCTCTGCCCCCTTCCCCCCACTTCTCATGCCCACTGCCTACAACACCTTCTGCACGAGGCCCTCAGCCCGCGCCTCCTCCTCTCCCCCACCTCAGCCATTCTACGCGCACCTTCTGCAAATCAATCCTCCAGCCCTGGGGTTGGAGCCACACTCAAGGATTGATTTCAGCTTCTGACTCATTGTTAAGTGAAACCAAGGTACTCAAGGCTGACTCTCTATCACTTCCCTACACGTATCCATCATTTTTAAAATTAAATTACACTTTCTTTTATTGAAGTTTGGTTGATTTACAACAGAGCCACCATTTTAAACCCAGCAGTTGTGCTCACTGCCCCTGGCCCACAGTGTGCCTGTTGGGCCTCCCTGTCTCTGCCCGAGCCAGTCTTCTGTGTTTTGAACACCTGTTATGTATCAGGAACTGAGCTGGGTTCTGGGAATACAGAGATTAAAGCGTCAGTCTCTGAAGCACGTAGATTAGTGGAGAGACGGCTGAAAGAGCAATTACAAGGCCCCGTAATTGTGGGAGGCCGTCGGAGGAAAGCCCGGTTGCTGTGGAAGCACGTGTGTGTCCCCCCACGTCTGCCGTGATCCCACCTCTCAGCATTCTCGCCAGCCCCGCTTGCCTCTCCCCAGCACTTGCTATGCCTGCCCCTTCATTTGGTCCCCCAGGCCCTCGTCTGCACGCCTGCCATCACATTCTTCTACGTTTATCTGTACTTTTTGCTCCAGTCATCTGCAAAAAAAAAAAAAAAAAAAAGTTCTTTGAACTTGGCTTCCTCAGCTGGTGAACTGGAATGGGAGAGGCAAGGCTAGAAGAAGACAGACTGCAGGAAGGGTGGCTGCCTCCTCGGGGAGAGGAAGTCCCAGAGACGAAGCGCAGTGCGAGGGAAAGGACTCCCCCCAGCGCTCCCCTCTGGTGGTAGGGGGTGTGCCCTGAAGCCAAAAGGTCCGATGTGCCTCAACCCTGACCCCGACTAAACTTCCGCCAGCTTTGGCGGAGGGGGGACCCCCCTCAAATGGCAGCTCACGGATGACAGGCTGCTATTTCCATACAGCTCGGCTGACCGTGGAGCATGTAAGACAGGGCCTCGGAGCTCTCAGAGATGCGCGAGGAGCTAGGACTGTGAAAGAAGCCCCCGGGGAGCACAGCTGAGCAAACAAAATTTGATCCCAAGGTTTGACAGTCTCATTTGTGTCCAAGGCTAATGAACCAGGGGAACGTTCGCACATACTCCAGTCATGGCTCTGTAATGATTTACCAGTCAACCAAGGGGAAACAGGCTCCCCCAGAGATGATCCCAGGAAAAGCAGCGCAGCCAGCAAGGTTCACCCTGGCCTGGTGGGTCCCACAAGCTTCCGCAGCTTCCTGCCAGGCAGACCCTAGCCTTCCAGCATCGGAGAGACCCGGTTGACATAGAAACATATCAACAGCTTCTGTGGTTCAGCTTTCCTGCTCTCAGATCCTGCATGTTCCTCTCTGGCTCCAAACCCCTTTGACGCCATCCTTCTAAAATCACTTTTTTGCTTGTCACCTGTCCTTTGAACCAGCCAGTCAGTGGGTTGAGGAAGTCGCTGCTCCCCTCACAGTCCTGAGGAGTGGACGCCAGGAGTTGGGCTGTGGATGGTCACCTCGCCCGGCTCTGCCATTCCAGGGGCTCGCCGACACCCAGTCTGGGTGCCTGGCAAAGCTCCTTTGCCACAGAGGGTTTCATTTTATGTCAGCAGTTTCACAGGTAGAGGGGGTGGTGGAGAGAAGAGAACCATGGAAAGAAAAGAACATGCTAAAATCACTGAACTCAACGAAGCTCTGAAGCAAGGATGCAGAGATTTGGTAAAAGTCCAGAAATCTAGATGCTGGGCCTTGCTAAATTTGCCTGTGCACAGACCAAAGCAAGCAGATCCCCCATCTCCTTGACAACCAGAACACAGGCATGTTTTACCTGCATTATCTGCTCTCTCTGCCACAGCCAGGGCATAATTAGTGGAGGAAAAACATAGGTGCCGGGTGAGAGAGTTCACGTCTCTTAGACAGTGTTTACCTCTCATTCCTCCCTGGCCGGGAGTGCACCTACACAAACTCATTAACATCTCACCCGTCGAAGATCAGCCATGCCTTCTACTTTCTGGGGAAGAGCTAATATGGCTTTGCCTCTCCCTGTCAGTCAACATTATTTAGGGGACAGATAAGAAAATTGGCTTGGAAGGTTTTTCTGGAAAGTTCTATTTATAGAGACACACCTAAGTGTCCATAGCCGATAACTATAAATAGCCTCCTTTGTGTGGCAGAGGTAGGGCCATGTCATCACCCTCCCAGATAAGGAGGAGAGGCCTTCCTCCTCCTGACAGACCCCACGGGCACGCTTGCTCTCTTGGCACACGGGACAAGCCACGTCGGCTCCGAGGTGTGTTCGTGGTTAGCCGAACCCATGGGTTCACCTAATAAGTTGGACTGTCTCAAGAATGGGGGCAGCAACAGACCCTAAAGGCTTTGGGGCTCCAGGGGCACGGTCTCCTGAGAGAAATTACAACCAAGATGAGGCAGTCAGCCCTGGGGAGGTGGAGTCTCAGCCGGTCCTCACCCTCACGCCTGGGGCCGGTGGAGAGGAGGGTCAGGGCGGCAGAACATCCTGGATTCCTCCTGATTGGACATGAAGGGCCCGTGATGTTACATGTCGAGCAAGTCATCCCCGTGGGCCCAGCACACGCTCACACACCTGGGCCTTATACAGGTGTGGGGCGCCCTCCCAGGTGGAGGAGGCAGGAACGGGAGTCCAGCGGGCAGAGAGGCTGGGAACAAATGTGAACATAAGGGCCCCAGGATTCAAAACAAAGATACAGCAAACCCGATGAGAAGATGGCTGTGGATCGCCTCCCCCCCCGCAACCTGCCCCCGCCTCTGCCGAGGCAGGGTCATTTTAGGATAAGTTAGGAATCTGAGCAGGGAAGGGGAGGCCTTGTGAACACATGTATGTGAACATGGGGTGCGTGCACCACCCCACATAGATCCCCTTTGGAGTGAGTGCCGGTGCCTCTGGGCACGTGTGTGGAAACTCATGTGATGCTGCAAATAGTACAAGCACTACACATGTTCGCCCGACCACAGAGCAGTTGCCAAACCCAACTCTGATGGGAAAAGCCATTATTTTCCAAGCGTTGACAAGCACCCTGTTCTCATTCCAGTTCACCCTCTGGGAACCACTTAGCATCATTAGGGGAAAGGAGACGCGTGAAATCATGAGATGGAATGGAACCAAGAAGGAGATCTACCAATCGCCCGAATCAGCCTCCTGGGGGGAGGTCACTTAGTGTGGGAAAAAAACAGGACCCATGACAGATGAGCTGGAACTGGAGCCCGGTGGCCCACTCTGAAAGTGTTCTGCTGGCTTAGGCCAAGAAGCAGGAAGGGGAGATGCAGGAGCTGGCTGTGCAGCCCGCCTCCAGCCCTGCCAGGGGTGGTTTCATGTGCATTGCAGGTGGATTTGTTGATGGATGTATTTCTTGGAACCGGTAGCAGATTTATGGCAACTGACTACATGATGGTAGCTGGCCTGGACAGAGCTCTTGTGCAATTATCGGAACCCTGTGCTACTACTCTTCATTCACATAACCAACATTTTCCACCTACTTACTCAGAAGAGCCCATGTTTATTGAAAATCAAGCCCTGTTCTGAATACTTCATTTCTATTGCTTTAATCTGCACAAGAGCCCTACAAAGTGGATTCCACTGTCACCATTTCCATTTTTCAGAAGAGGAAACTGAGGCCTAGTGAGTTGAAGTAATTCCCCAAAGTTTCTCAATGGATGCAAGAGCCAGGATTTGAACATAGGAAGCTTTATTCCAAATGAACGTATCTGCTGCCTATGTTACTTTTGCACAAAGCACTACACGAGGCATGTGAAAGAGGCTCCTCCAAAGGGCATGGGTCCCTACCTTAAAGGAATTTACGGTCTCAGGGAGAGAGACAGTGACATTGCCTTCTGACTTAAGTAAGTCTTGCCATTCGGAAAACATCGGTTTGGTAACTATTGGTAATCTCTTACGGTTAGAGGCACATAGGGAATTATAAATCCCCTCTCCCACAACCTCAAAAATGTTGGACCAAACCCCACCAGATAAATAGACATGCATTGGCAAGCAAGTACAAAAACAGACATTCCTCTCACTCAGTAGTTTGGGAGGAGACCTGCCAGGGCTCCAGCGGCCAAGCGAGCATCGTGTATGAAGGGCTGGCCCTGGGGGGGTGGTGGGTGGGGGGAAACCTGGTGACCTTTGGAGACCACTGGGCACTTCCGGATCAGGTCAGGCAACAGGGTCCTCTGGGAAGGAGAGGACAGGGGACCAAGGAACTGATGGCAGGCCTACATCAGCCACTTTTTTATGTCCTGCTCATCCAAAGGCAGGGGGGAGAGTGGAGCCTGTACAATAATCTGAACCAATCACCTGTCTTGACGCGCTTCACTGCACCAGAGAAATGACTTCACCAAAGATACGGTGAATGTGATAACCCTTCTGCAGATGCTGACTCAAGATCGGGCATGTTATGAGCTAGTTAACCATCCTGGAATGTCGCTTCCTGGTTTCATGGATTACGTCAGATGACCTCTGTGTTCAAAACCAGCATCCATTGGGTCATTTTGATCTAAGTCAGTGTGTATTTCTCAAATGGTCCTTTGCTGTTCAAAAATAAAATACCTGCAAGAACATCCCATAATATAGGAAACACTGTAAGAACCTGAACATAAGACAACGTCCTAATATCCAAGGGTAATTTGGGGGAAAACAGGCCTTACATTTATTTACCATCATATCAAAAAATTACCTTGGTGTGGTCTGGAGCAGGGCCGTGACTGCTCACCCCCGAAGGTCACACCATGGCAAGGGGGTGCTTGAGGCACTGAGGAAGCTGAAGCTGGCCGAGCTGCAGAGGAAGCACAGAGATCCTGGCGATGCAGCAAAAGAAGAAGCAAAGCACAGGGGAGCAGAAATGAGAAACAGTATCTCAGCCCAAGTTCTGGATCAGTCAGCCTGGGCCTGGTTAAGTAACTTAGCACTTGCAAAGCCTGAGAAACTAAAGCAGGAGAGGACTACCTGATACAGATAGCACAGTATGGACAGCTAAGTGGGACGGTATCAGGACAAGGTTTAATAGAAATCCTCAAAAATGTAAGCCAAAAACCAGAAAACAACTGTTCCATTTAACAGAAGTAACCAACACTCACGAAGATGACAATTATTGAATTTGAGATGTTTAGAGACTAGAACTTAATGGAACAAGTCTAGGACAGAGGATCCTTGGCAGAGTTAAGATTGAATGGAATGTTTACATTGTTTATTGTCTACATGCCTTTTAAAAATAAACTTGTTATGCACAATTTTTAGAAACACCTGATCTGTCCTTGACACGTAGCAGATGCTCGATAACCTCCCTGCTCACTGTCTCACTGAGTTCTCATTAAAAGACACTGTAAGGAAGTTATTATAATTTTGTTTTATAGATTTGGGGAAAAAAAAAAGATTAAAGAGTTTAGGAAACCCGACTGCAGGTGGCCACTCTGGGTTCACTCTGCAGAACAGATGCATTTCTAGTATCAACACCTCCTCTCCAAGGCGCACCGCTGAGCTTTGCAGGACATTACGTCTACACAGCGATTTCACACGCCCCAATTCCATATGCCCTCAGAACGCTCCTGTGACGTGAGAATTATTATTTCCTTCCCTTCTATGTAGAGGAAACAGGTAGAGGAATTACTGCAATTTCCTCAGCTTTCCTAAGGTGATGATGGGTCTGTCAGAATTTGAACCCCTGTCTCACCATGCCTGAACCTTTGCGATGAGCCAACACACCATGTGACATCTCAGCACAGAGCCAAAGGCTGACCAGAGGGCTGAATGCGAGCTGAGAACCAGCGTGCTCTATTCACAGACCCCAAGGATCCAGCTGGCTCCTTGGCATTCCAGAACTGCCCTCAAAGCCCATCTCAGCAGTGCCAAGGGGCTGGTTGTGATGAGAGTGATAGCCAACATTTTGATGGAATTTTCTAGTTTATAAAGTACCTATTTCATATGTTCCAATTGTGAAAGAGCCACTCTAAAAACAGAACAGCAAGGATGACCATATATTTCGGGCTGCTAGGTAGGCCCAGCCCTAGTGATAGTCTTAGATGCTAGAGTCAGTTCCCACATCCGGTGCAGGCCACTTTGCTAAGTGACATTCTTCTTGCTTTAGTCTCCTTGATGCTATCTTGACCTTCTAGGTATCATTTTCCCAGGATCCTTTTAAAAGAGATTTGCTGTACTATGATTCTAAAAATAGTATGTGACTTTTGAAAATACTTGAAATGTATAAAGGAGAAAATAAGCATTAACAGGTAATCCACTTACCAAGATATGCTGATTTTACTATCTTTAGACATATGTATGTATATACATATATAATATTCCATTGCAAGTACATGTATACATGTACCATTATTTCTCTATTAATGACATTTGCTATTTGGATTGTCCTCAATGTATATACAAGATTTCAATGAAAATTCTTGAATATCATCTTTGTATTCTGTTGTAATTTTCTAGATATGAAATTGCTATCTAAGAATATACTTTTTTCTGGCTTAATACATTTTTATTTAAATTTTTTGAGATATAATTCAAATTCCATAAAATTCATCCTTTCAAAGTGTTCAGTTCACTGCTGTTTAGTGTATTCAGAGATTTATGCAACAATCACCACTATTTAATTCCAGAACATTTTAGTCACCCCCAAAGAAACAGTGTACCTTTAGCAGTCACTTTCTTCTTCTTCTTCTTCTTCTTTTTTTTGGGGGGTTGCACCCACAGCATATGGAAGTTCCCAGGCTGGGGGTCGAATCAGAGCTACAGCTGCCAGCCCACACCATAGCCATAGCAATGCCAGATCCAAGCCACATCTGCCACCTGCACCGCAACTTGTGGCAATATGGGATCCTTAACCCACTGAGCGAGGCCAGGGATCGAACCCTCATCCTCATGGATACTAGTGGGGTTCTTAACATGCTAATCTACAATGGGAACTCTAGAACTCCTACCTCCAACCCCTTGAAACTACTAGTGTTCCTTCTGTCCCTATGGATTTACTTTTTCCAGAGAGTTCATATAAGTAAAATCACACAATATGTGGCCCTTTGTGTCTGGCATCTTTCGCTGAAAATAGTGTGTTAAAACCATTAAACATCCTTGTTGTAGAATGTACCAGTATTTCACTCCTTTTTATGGCTGAATAATATTCCATTATGTGTATATACCACATTTTGATTATCTGATCATCAGCTAGATGGACTTTTGGGTTGTTTCCATTTCTGTTTCAGTTCTCTTCAGTCTATAGCTAGGAGCGAAGGTGCCCGGTCCCTTGGTATGTCTAATGGTATTATCTAATGGGTTGGCATAGAGAAATTCATAGTATTCCCTTACAATCCTTTTTATTTTGTGAAGTCAGTCGTCATGTATCCTCTTCTGTTCCTGATTTTAGGAATCTGAGCCTTCTCGGTTTTTTTCTTGGCTGTATAGCTAAAGATTTGTCAATGTTACTGGTCTTTTCCAAGAACCAATTTAAGGCTATACTTTTAAAGGTTTTTAGTCCATATTGATCAATTACCATCCAGAAATCTTGAACCAGTTTGTACGATCATCAACAGAACATAAGATACACCCTTTCCACACCTCTGCCCACAGTGAGAATGAGCAACCTTTTATTCTTTAACAAGCTCATAGGGGAAATCATTAACTTGGTTTTTCACTTTTCTTTCACTCTTTGTGCAGGTGAGCATCTTTTTAGCAGTTTATCAGTGAGATGATCATATAACTTACTGTACAACTGAGACTGTTTTCAGAGTAGAAAGCGGTGCTAACCTGAAGGGGAGCAAGTGGCACTCATGTCTCACAACTTACTGGCCATTTGTTTTCGTAGTTTGAGAGGCACTTGTTTGTAGCTTTGGCTTATTTTTATTTTTTTGTCTGTTCTTAATGATTATATAAAGCTCATGTGACAATAATAATAGTAACTCGTAATTTATATCGAATATGTATTTCTCAGGAGGTTGTTTATTTTTATTTTTATTTTTATTTATTTTTTTATTTTATTTTATTTTATTTTTTTTGTCTTTTGCTATTTCTTTGGTCCGCTCCCGCGGCATATGGAGGTTCACAGGCTAGGGGTCCAGTTGGAGCTGTAGCCACCGGCCTACGCCAGAGCCACAGCAACTCGGGATCCGAGCCGCGTCTGCAACCTACACCACAGCTCACGGCAACGCTGGATCGTTAACCCACTGAGCAAGGGCAGGGACCGAACCCGCAACCTCATGGTTCCTAGTCGGATTCGTTAACCACTGCGCCACGACGGGAACTCCTATTTTTATTTTTAATTATGAAAGTAATACATACACATAGTTTATTTGGGCTTGTTTCAGGGTTTTTTAAATTGAAGTATGGTTCTTTTATTAAAGCTTTTGAAACAATTGTAGATTCACATTCAATCCTAAGAAATAACAGAGAGAGAGAGAGAGCCCCTTTTATTGTTTTTGTTTTTTGTCTTTTTAGGGCCACCTCCGCAGCATATGGAGGTTCTCAAGCTAGGGGTCTAATTGGAGCTGTAGCCTCCGGCCTACACCACAGCCACAGCAATGCCAGATCCGAGCTGTGTCTTGGACCTGCACCACAGTTCATGGCAACGCCGGATCCTTAACCCACTGATCAGGGCAGGATCGAACCTGAAACCTCATGGTTCCTAGTCGGATTTGTTTCTGCTGCGCCACGACAGGAACTCCAAGAGAGAGAGATCCCTTTTGCCCCTTACCCAGTTTCCTCTGATGGTATCATCTTGCACATCAATAAGACAACCTCACAGTCAGGCCATCAGCATCAGTTCAGTCAAGATACGGAACGTTTCCATTATCCCAAGGACCCCTCATGTGGCCCTTTTCTAGCCACATCCACATGCCTCTCACCTTCCCCACAAACCCCGGCCACTGCTAATCTGTTCTCCATTCCTGTGATTGTGTCTTTTTAAATTTGGTGCATAAATGGAATCATGCAGTATGTCACCTTTGAGGATGGGCTTTTTTCATTCCGCCTAATTCTCTGGGGAGTTCGTCCAGGTTATCGTGCGGATCCGCAGTCGGTTCTTTTCTATTGTTGAGCGGTGTTCCAAAGGACGGCTGTATCACGGTTTGTTTAACCGTCACCCGCTGAAATACATCTGGATTGTTTCCTATTTTTAGCTTTTACAAATAAGCTGCTCTAAACATTTCTATGCAGGCTTTTGTGTACACAGAAGTCTTCATTGCTCTCGGATAAATGCCTAGGGATGCAATTGGTGTGTAATGATCGTCGCATGTTTAGGTTTTTAAGAAATTTCCAAGCTTTTTTACATGGCCGAACCATTTTACATTCCCACCAGCAATGTATGAATCATCCAGTGTCTCGACATCCTTGCCGTTATTTGCTGTGGTCACTATTTTATTTTAGCTATTCTGATAGGTGGGTAGAAATATCTTGTGGTTACAATTTTCATTTCCCTTACAGCTAACGAGGTTGAACATTTTTTCATATGTTTATTGATATTTGTATATTCTTCTTGGTGAAATGTCTCTTTGTATCTTTTGCCCACTTTCTAACTGGATTGTTTGGTTTTTTCCACTCTTTTTTTTTGAACATTCTTTGTATATTCCAGCTATTTGTCCTTTGTCAGCTATGTAGTTTGTAAATATTTTCTCCCCATATGTATCTTGCCTTTTCTTCCTCTTAAGAGAGTCTTTCACAGACGAATTTTTAATATTTCAATTTTTCAATTTTTAATTTATCAATTTTTCCTTTTATAGATTATACTTTCTGGTGTCAAGACGAATAACTCTGCCCTGGATCCTGAAAATACTCTCCTATGATTTTTTTCTAGGAGTTTTATAATTGTACATTTTATGTATTCATGATCATTTTGAGTTAATTTTCTTTCTGTCTGTCTGTCTTTTTTATGGCCGCACCCCTGGCATATGGAAGTTTCCAGGCAAAGAACTGAATCTGAGCCACAGCTGCAACCTATGCTATAGCTGTGGCAATGCCGGATCATTTAACCCACTGTACCAGGCCAAGGATTGAACCCCCACATCTGCAGCAACCCAAGCCACTGCAGTCAGATTCTTAATGTACTACGCCACAGCAGGAACTCCAGTTCTCTATAAAATGTGAGACTTAGGTTGGCTTTTCATAGATTTGCCTATGGATGTCCAGTTGCTCCAGAATGACCATTCTTTTCTTTTCGTTCTTTTCTTTTTTTTGAGGGAGAGGGGCTTTTTGTAAAACCAGTAGGGCACATTTTTGTGAGTCTATTTTGAGGCTCTCCGCTGTGTTCTGTTCATCTATGTGTCTGTTCTCCCACCAGCATCACACAGTCTTGATTACCGCATTCATCCAATGCCTTCAAACCCAGTGTACTGAATTCTTTCATTTCATTCTTATTTTTCAAAATTGTTTTAGCTCTTCTAAATTCTTTTCCTTCCCGCTGTATAGCACAGGGAACTATGGTCAATCACTTGTAATAGACCACGGTGGAAGATAATATGAGAAAAAGAATATATATATGTATACCTGGGTCACTTTGCTGTACAGCAGAAATGAACAGATTTTTTTTTTTTTTTTTTTTTTTTTTTTGTCTTTTGCCATTTCTTGGGCCGCTCCCGTGGCATATGGAGGTTCCCAGGCTTGGGGTCCAATCGGAGCTGTAGCCGCCGGCCTACACCAGAGCCACCTCCATGCGGGATCCGAGCCGCGTCTGTGACCTACACCACAGCTCACGGCAACGCCGCATCCTTAACCCACTGAGCAAGGTCAGGGATCAAACTCACAACCTCATGGTTCCTAGTCGGATTCGTTAACCACTGAGCCACGACGGGAACTCCATGAACAGAATATTTTTAATCGACTATACTTTAATTACAATTTTTTAAAAATAAATAAATTCTTTTCCTTTCCATATTTTAGAATAATCTTGTCTTTATGGAACATCTTGCTGAGATTGTGATAGAATTGAGCTAAACCTTAAAATGGATTGAATGGTGTGTCTTCAGAAGATACATGCATGAGTCATGACCCTGGAATGAGTCAGTGTGTCCTTATTTGGGGAAAGGGTCTTGGCAGAGGTGATGGAATTAAGTATCCTGAGATGCGACCATCCTGTATTATCCAGATGGGACTTAAATTTAATGCCAAGTGTCCTTAAAGAGGCCATATATAGATATGTCTATCTACACAAGGTAAACACAGAGGAAGAGATTGGAGTGAAGGAACCACAAGTCAAAGAATGCCGACCACCACCATTGGCTGGACGAGGCAAAGAGCAGATTCTCCCCAAAGCCTGCAGAGGGAGAGCTGCCCTGCCAGCACCTTTCTGCCCAACTTCTGGCCTTCAGAGGAAGCCACACGGTTTGTGGTCATTTGTTGCAACAGCCACAGGAAATTGATAGAAAGCTGTATATCAAAATATGTTCTAAGACTCTGCATCTTATTTAAACCTCCTGTTTGGCAGTGGCTTTTCTGATACTGATCTGGCAAGAGGTGGGGTGGGGGGACAGCAGGGACCACCTTGCTACTGCCAGGTTCCCCATGCAGCCTCTTCTGATGCCTCGGGAAGGGCGAGTCTTGTTACTGTTGGGTGAGGGTGGATGACCTGGCTCCCCATATGTAATCTCCACTGTCTTGGGGCGGGGGCAGAGGGGGGGGAAATAGGGGATTTTTACAGGCCAGTGAAGGGGGAGGGCAAGGCTCCCTCCTTGGCTGGCTCTGACTGTGCCCCATTAGGGTGTTTGAGAGCGCCTTGATACAGCCTCGCAAGACAGAGGTATAGGTTCTCCACTGCGTCCTCACTGGCAGGGTGGGAGCGGGACCACGCATTTTTTGTGGTGTTTGGCTGAAAAAATGGTTATTGTCTAAACATTTTCTGTCTTTCTGGACGGTCCCTTTCCTCTTTCTTTGGCTGGAGAAAACAGGATTTTCTTGGAGCTTTCCCTTTTTTTTTTTTTTTTTTTTTTTTTTTGGTCTGCTCCTATTGTATTTTCTGTGTTGCTGGTGTCAACAGAAATAACAATAAACAATCTATAATGGGAATAGAAGAGAGTTTCATTAGAGCCAAGTTGAGACATATAGCCTGGGAGACACAGATTCAAGAAGCACTTGAATCGTGTTCCCCTGTACTCCAAACGAGGGCAGCTTACATAGGCAAAACCCACAAGGTTACTGTTAGTTACGTGAGTTATTTATCAAGAATTGGAATTGGAACTGCAAACAGTAAGGATGCTGTTAAACAGTAAGAATTGGCTGGGACCTGAAATGGTTGCATAGTTTCACAAAGAGAGCTTGAGACCCTAAGGTTGCTGCTGGCAGCTTCCAGCAGATATCGTTTTAAGAACAATATCTCGAGGTGGTGTCCTTTGAGTTTGATACAGTGCAGAAAATTCAAGTTCTCAGTGATGCAGGAATGTGTCTGAAACCGCATCGACAGTGGCCTCCTGGCTCCACTTTGAATGTTCGAGCCACGGTCACCCCATCTTGATCTTTCAATGCATTCTTTCCTTTAATGGTTAAAGCAAGTGTACAAAGCGTGTCTGACAGACCAAAAGACAGGTTGTTCTAGCCAACATAAAGTTCAGGCCAGATCATGTATGAGCCAGAACGACTCCTCATAACTCAGTATGTGACTATGTCTTCCGTCACTGGCTTCTTTAGTTCAAGTCTGGGCTGTAAGAGGCAAAAAGAGAACTCAGGAAACCAATGACCATGTCACTTCTTAGCTCTCTATGTGTCCAGCTGGCCTGCCTTCTCTCCATCTTTCAGTATTAATTGAATGTTGGTTTTAAGTAGAATATCTAGGGTTTTAGATGAAGAAATGGGGAAAAGCACATCTTCCATCTTCTTGGAAGCAGAAATCTGTTTTATTGATAGATCGATTTTTTTTTTTTAATTTGAGGGCCACACCGGTGGCATATGGAGGTTCCCAGGCTAGGGGTCGAATGGGAGCTGCAGCTGCCAGCCTACACCACAGCCACAGCGATGCAGGATCCTAGCTGTGTCTGTGACCTACACCACAGCTCACAGCAACACCAGATCCTTAACCCACTGAGTGAGCCCAGAGGTCGAACCCACATCTTCATGGATACTATTCAGGTTCAGTACCATTGAGCCACAACGGGAACTCCTTATTTTCATCTTTTTAAAAATAAATACATAACAGGACCTAAACAAAATATCTAAGTGTCTCACCCCTCCGGCCTTTCCCTCGATCCACTCTCCAGAAATAACTATTGGTTCCCCAAGTGTCTCTCTAGTAATAACATAATTCAAAATAGAAGGCTCACACCCCTCACTTTAAATTCTCATTTCAGGTAAATATTCTTAATGGGCACTATATTTACTTAGATCTCATTTAAAATATTCAAAAGACATAGAGTGAGAAACCTCCCTCTTGTCCTTACTCTTCAGACACCCAAGTCTCTTCCTTAGAAGCACCAATTTATCAATGTTCTGAACATCCAATGAGATATTTTAGTCGTATGTCACCAAATACGTTATGCTTCTTGGAACTAAACGCATTATAATTCCCAGTTATTGATTTTTTGATGCCCTCTTTTGCAGAAAGTTATCCCTGCCTATTACAATGCCTTTTTTTTTTTTTTTTTTTTTTTAAGGCCACACCTGTAACATGGAGGTTCCCAGGCTAGGGGCTGAATCCGAACTGCAGCTGCAGGCCTATGCCACAGCCACCAGCAACACTGGATCTGAGCTGCATCTGCGACAGCTTATGGCAATGCTGGATACTTAATCCACTGAGTGAGGTTAGGGATCGAACCTGCATCCTCGTGAGACTATGTCAGGTTCTTAACCCTTTGAGGACTCCTACAGTACCTTCCTGCGGAAAGAATATACCTATCTGCCCCATAAACAGACTCAACCATGTCCTGCTTTGACCAATGAAAGGTGAGCAGCAGTCTCCTGTGCCAGTTCTAAGCAGATGGTTCGATGGCCTTGTGAGTTTCCACTCCCCTCTGGCTTTTCTTCTCTGCCACAAGAACAGATGTCCCAAGGGCTGCTCATTCCTCCTGATCTCATAAGGAGAAGTTTTGTGGCACAGAATCTCAGCAAACCCACAGTCACTGTGTTAGTTGTCTATTGCTGCATAATAAACTCTCCCATAATTTAGCAGCAGCTTATGATACAGATATTTACCAAATAAATATATTTTTAAAGTTTTCATTAGATAAACATGTTACTGTCCCACAAAATTTCAGAGGGTCAGGAACCTGGGAGCAGACTAGTAGAGAGACTCCAGCTCAGGGTCTCATGAGGCCACGGCCAGGCAGTCGATTTGGAGTGTGATAATCTGAAGACTCTCTGCTTCCAAGAGGTCTCACTAGCTTGGCTATTTGGAGACGGCCTGGCTCCATTCTTTACCACGGGGGCCTCTCCTAGGGCTGCTCAACATGGCAACAGGTTTCCTTTGAAGCCAGTGATCTGAGAGAGTGAACACGTGCCATGTGCCCACCAAGGAAGCCACAGTGTCTTTTATAACCTCATTTCAGAAGTTATATGTCATCATTTCTTTAATATTTTATTGGTCACATAGCCCAATTCTCGGGACCATGTGGGAGGGGACGACACAAGGCTGAGCACGCCAAGAGCCCAGGATTGTTGGATGCTGTCTTGGAGGCTGGCAGTCACAGCTGTGAGATAGAAGCAAAATAGCAAACCATCGCTTTAATATGTAGGCATTATTTGTTACCTCATTAGTACCTATCTAGAGCTAACTGAAACACTTAAATGTCTTTATTTAAAAACTTGTAACAGTTTTTTTTTGTTTTTGTTTTTGTTTTTACACTTCCCACTCTAAAAAAGAGCAAATACTTCTTCATTCCTTTGGCTTTTTTTTTCTGTCTTTTTGTCTTTTCTAGGGCTGCACCTGCAGCAAATGCAGGTTCCCAGGCTAGGGGTTGAATCGGAGCTGCAGCTGTTGGCCTACACCAGAGCTGCAGCAACACCAGATCCGAGCCATGTCTGTGACCTACACCACAGCTCACGGCAATGCCAGTCCTTAACCCACTGAGCGAGGCCAGGGATCGAATCAGAAACCCCA
Source organism: Sus scrofa (assembly GCF_054392235.1). Classification (NCBI taxonomy): domain Eukaryota; kingdom Metazoa; phylum Chordata; class Mammalia; order Artiodactyla; family Suidae; genus Sus; species Sus scrofa. The sequence goes on along the minus strand of NC_139393.1, from coordinate 23,318,482 downwards.
TGGTTTCTAGTCAGATTCATTAACCACTGAGCCACGACAGGAACTCCTTCCTTGGCTTTCTTACACGACTTCCCTTGTCTTTGAGTTTGGTTGGTTTTATTTTATAAGTTTTGCTGTTGGTTACATGTATAACTATAAATCACATACTTGGATCTTGTTCCACCAGCTTTCAACAGCACTGGTTTACTTCCCACTACATAAGATTAAGCAATTAGTGCTTTTACATTCCTCTACCATCACCTCCCTCCAGAATTCTATCAGCAATACCATTATTTTTATATTAACAAGATTCTCTTTGCTTCTTCGGATCTCTCTCTCCAAGCCATGTTGTTGTCTTAGGAATTTACTAGTAAATTCTTAGGAATTTACTAGTAAATTCTTAGGAATTTACTAAGCTTCGTCTCCTCAGAGCACAGGACCAATGAAAGGTCCCTGGGTCCATCAGGAAAGCATAAAAGTGATGATAGGTGTTGGAGGAGCAGTGGATCTGGTGCAATAAAGCTGGACTCTGAGGTGGAGGACTGATTGGAATCTAGAGAAATCCCTGGACTATGATCACATGTAATTCTTTCAGATCCTTATCTAGAGTAGGCTGCATGGGGACTGAATTTCCAAAGCTACCAGTCTAGGGCCATTAATCTTGGTGTTCATGCAAGAAGAGTCCCAGATCCAAAGGAGAGAGCTGGTAGTTCCCTGCTGGTGCAGTGGGCTAAGGATCCCGTGTTTTCACTGCTGTGGCCTGGGTGGATGCTGTGGCACAAGTTCCATCTCTGGCCGGGGAACTTCCACATACCTCGGGCTCAGCCAAAAAACAAAACAAAACAAAACAAATAGGAAGAACAAAGGGGAGAACTGAGGAGGCACTAATATTGACAATAGAAATCCTTCATCACCCTCAGCACTGCCCTGGTGATTTTTCCTCAATCAATCCAGCCACCCAGGGTGTAGTTAATTCCTTCCTTCCTTCCTTCCTTCCTTCCTCTTTCTCTCTTTCTCTATCTCTCTCTCTCTTTCTTTCTTGCTTTTTACGGCTGCAATTGCAGCATATGAAAGTTCCTAGGCTAGGGGTCGAATCGGAGCTACAGCTGCCAGCCTACACCACAGCCACAGCAATGCAGGATCCTTAACCCACTGAGCGAGGCCAGGGATCGAACCTGCCTCCTCATGGATACTAGTCAGATTCATTACCACTGAGCCACAGGAACTCCCTGTAGTTAATTTCTCTTCCCCAGGCTGTCAGTGGGGAGTATCCTGCTGTGTTCTACCCTTGCTCTCTTACCAAGGGTAAGGTTCCCTACCAGGGGTAGGGTCTCCAAAGACAATAGAAGACACTCAGCTCAATTTCAATCTCAGGTAAACAATTTTTTTTAAGTATAAGTACATCCCAAATATTGCATAGGACATACTCATACTAAACAATTGTTTGCTGTTTATTTAAAATTTATTTAACTGAGCGTTCTGCGGTCTTACTTGCCAAATCTTGTAACCCTACATGCGTGGGGCTGAGCTCCTTCTTATCAGCAGGAAGAGAAGCAGAGCCAAGAGCCCCACACAGAAGCCCTGATGAAACTCACACTACTGTGAAGAATCCCAAAAGCCTGACCATGCTAAGAGATATGTCCTGGAGAGAAGCATCCGTCAGGAGGTTTCCTGGAGTCTCCCTGGAGAGTTTTATCTGCCAGCCCACAAATTACCCCATCTCCAGATAACCCCGCACCTATTTCTCAGCCTGTATGTAAAGAGCTTGCATTCAGTGTATTCGTACTTGTTTATACTCCTGTACCTGCTGTCTCTTCCTCTAACAGATCCCAGTTCAGTGTTTACGGCTGCCGACCCTGCGTCAGTGCAGCGTGTTAGGGGCTTTCTCAGACCCCCTTATCCTCACAACAGCCCCAGAAGAGGAGCACCATTTATTGCCATTGTTATTCCCATTTTCCAGATATAAAAACTGAGATGCAAACCTCCCTGGAGGTGGCTCAACGGTAACGAACCCAACTAGAATCTATGAGGATGCGGGTTCGATCCCTGGCCTAGATCAGTGGGTTAAGGATCCTGCGTTGCCGTGAGCTATGGTGTAGGTCGCAGATGCAGCTCGGATCTGGCATGGCCGTGGCTATGGTGTAAGCCGGCAACTGTAGCTCTGATTCGACCCCTCATCTGGGAAGTTCCATATGCCACTGGTGCAGCCCTAAAAAGACAAAAAAGAAAAGTCCCTGCCAGCTGAGGGACTCATCAAAATGGTGTTGCCTGAGGTCCCATGATGCATTCGTGCCGCAGCTACAATTTAATCTCTTTCCTAAAGATGAACTGCTCCCCAAGTGCCCCAGAGGCCTCCCCACTTTGCCACCTTCACCCAAGCCCCCTACCACTCACTACTCCACCAGTGGTCGGGTGCCATCCTCTCCATCCCCACGGGAACCATTAAGAAAACAGACTCCCAGTAAGAGGAGAGAGGAGGGGACATTCCCTCCAGCAAGGTGGTGACCCGAAGCTCCTGGAATTTACTCTCAGGACCGTGGGGATCTATACATTAGTCCGTAGAAACAACATGCCAAAGGTGGACACATCCTGCAGTTGTCAGAAGCAGCAAAGGGGCTGTGGTGTGCCAGCCCAAGGACTTACTCAGCCCTCGGGGTATAATTTATAGCAGCAAATGCAATCTGAATCCAAGCCATCGATTTAGAAATGAACTTGCACATCTGTGCACACCTTCGAGACTGTGCTTTCTACTGCGGGTGTGTGCGTGCGCGTGCCCGTGGGTGGGCGCCCTGCTCCTGCCTTCCTGTCATTTCAGTGGGGGCAGGGATCGCATCTCTGGTGACTCATTGTTTCCCTGCAGCGCCAGAGCAAGGCTTTGGCCAGAGCCGAGCGCAGTCCATGCATCTCACTGATGGGGAAAGCGTTGAAACCATCATTTATTTCTATCTGTGGCCTTCATGCCGCTCAAGATATTGGCAGCCGCCTACAATCATGATTAACTGCTAGCTGAGTGCAACCATTATTTTTCTTAATGGCATAAATGCTTATTAGCTTTCAGTTTTGCCTGTTGAGAAAGCACAGAGGCGTACTTTATATCCTCCCAATTCTCTGAAAGAATCCAGAGAAGCACGAAGCCCAGGGCCTAAAAATGCCAGCGGGCTTGGGTCAAGCTTCAGGACTTCGTTGCTGTGAATTACAGAATTACAGAAATAACGCAGGTATTGTACCCCTTGAGGCGAGGCAATATTCAGTTTCCATCTGGTGCTTGGGAAAGAGGAGCATCTCAGTCGGAAATCCTACCCGTGAAAAGACCGAAGAGACATTGCTCCAAAACAAAATAAAATGTGTATTGTTTAGGCAAGTGTCATGGCCAGATGACATTCCGATCTGAGTCCTCTCTGCTTAACGCCTTCATTTCCTCGTCTGGAGGACGAATCCAGCCCTCCCACCCCGCAGGTTCAGAAGAAAGCTCCCCTTTGCAGGCTGAGATGCCATTTTCAGCCTTGGAAGGGAAACAAATCCTGTTATTGTCGAGACTGTTATTGAGAACATCGTGCTCTCAGCCCTACTGGCTTGGCCATCGTCAAAAGAATCAAACAAAGCTGTTGGCTATGAGCTGCTTCGCTCCGACTCGCCCAGCTGGGGCCTCCCCCCACCCCACCCCCAATTCCACTCCCAACCCGGATGCCCCAGAGTTTGCTCCAGGAACAAGTAAAAATGCCTACTACTTTCAGACCTACAAACAAAGCACATCTTTTCTTCTGGCCTTTTCCTGTTGTGAGAAAAGAAATGCTGGTTGCTGGAAGATTCTGGGTAGAGAGCTCCAGAGTGTAAAGGCCTGAGGGGAAGGGATCAGTTTGCAGGACCAGAGGACATTCATGACGCATAGGCCCCTGAGCAAATGCCTAATTGCCTTCCAGGGCACAGAGGCCCTAGGGGCCCTAGGCTTGGTGCTGACACCTGTCACTACTGCTGAGTGGACCCAGGGGAGCTGGTCTGCTCCATAACAGCACCAGGCCCCTACCTGTTCATCTCTTGCCTTAGGGCCTGAACACAGGCCCCTCATCTGTTACACTGTCAACTCTTTTACCTCCGAGGCAGAAGAGGATTGCAGTCTGTATGAAGTCCCTTATATGTGGAATCTAAAGAATACAACAAATGAGTGAATATAACATCAAAGAAGCAGACTCACCAGTGCAGAGAACAGACTAGTGGTTTTACCAGTGGCGGCAGGCAGGACAGGGTGAGGGGGGTGGGAGATACTAGCTGTTGGGTGGGAGACAGGCTCAAGCACACATTGTGCGCCACGGGGAATAGAGCCGGTATTTTGTAATAACGGTAAATAGAAAGTAACCTTTAAAATGGTATAAAATAGGAGTTCCCGTCGTGGCGCAGTGGAAACATATCCCACTAGTAACCCTGAGATGGCGGGTTCGATCCCTGGCCTTGCTCAGTGGGTTAAGGATCCGGCGATGCTGTGAGCTGTGATGCAGGTCCCAGATGCAGCTCGGATCCTGCGTTGCTGTGGGTCTGGTGTAGGCCACCGGCTACAGCTGCGATTCAGCCCCTACCCTGGAAACCTCCATATGCTGTGGGTACAGCCCTAAAAAGCAAATAAAGTAAAATTGTATAAAATAAAAAATTTTCCAAAGAAAATAGGATTGCAGTGGTTGTCCTGAGGAATTAGAAAGCACAAAGAATGATGTCTTTCCCCCAAATAGTGTTATTTAAGAGTCCATTGGGTTGGGGTCGGGTGGGGGAATATTCTGGCAGCTTTCATCATTTTTGTTTTAAACATGTGTGTATATGTCTGTGTGTATGTGTGTGTGTGTGTTTCAGGGGAAGTGCCAGGGTGGGGAAAAGAGACCCTTTTTTCCCTTTTGGAGTTCATTTTGTTATTACAATTTTCTTTGAAAAGTACCATTGGCTACAACATTCTTTCTAGAAAATAAAATACAAGAGTTAGTACAGGGTAAGAGAGACTGTTTAAAAAGCAATACCTTTGGAGGCAGAAATAACATTTGAAGGCTTGTTCAGACTCGGCCTGTGTGAGTTGAGGCAAGTGATTTCATATCTCTGAGCCTTTCTTCCCACCCCACCTCTGGGCAATGGGTTTGCTGTAATAAAGCCTACTTGACAGCATGGTTGTGAGCATAAAATAAAACAGAATATCTAAAGTGCACAGCACAGGAGTTCCCTTGTGAGTTAAGGATCCAGTGTTGGCAGTGCAGTGGCTCAGGTTGCTGCTGTGGCTTGGGTTCAGTCCCTGGCCCAGGAACTTCCCATGGCCATGGTATTAGCCAAAGAAAGAAAGAAAGAAAGAAATTGGAAAGGAAGAAATAAAACTCATTTAAAAAAATTTTTTTTAAGTGCACAGCACAGAACAGCCAACACGTCCTTAATTTTACGTACCGGTTACTGTCATCTGTGCTTTACCTAAAAGAGAGCATTTATTCCTCACTACTACCCCAAGAGGTAGGTCCTCAGACTGTCCCCATTATACAGAAAATTGAGACTTAGAAAGGCTCCACTGGTCAAGTGACAGTGGCTGGATTAGAGGCCCTGCCCCAGCTCTTCCCCACTGTGTCCTGTACAGAGGCTGCGAGCTGAGTCCCCGGAGCCAGATCTGGCCTATGGGTGTGTTTAGTTTGGCTTACAGTATTTACAGAAAAATATTTAACTTAGTTGTCAACACTTAAAAAATTGGGAGATTTCGCAACCCTGGATCTCTGGCTTCTCTTTAAAAATCCGCCGCTCTGGCCGTTCTGACCCTGTGTTCCCACGTAACTGTGCACAGCTGAAGCCACACGGTGGCTGTCACCTGGGGACAGTTATGAGTTCAGAATGGTCCCCACCACTCCTCATCCTCACACATTCTGGCACCTGGAAGCATTTGAGGTTGTGTCTGCTTCCCCATCTCCTTCCCTCTCTACAGCTGGCCAGTTGCTAGGCGACAGCCTGACAGCTGGATGTGGTTCCTTTGTGCAGTAAGTATCCCCATGCACTCTGGTCTCTGTTGAGCTCCAGTCATGCCTGCCTGCGGTGGCCCCGGGCCCAATGTCAATGTCACACGGGGGTTCCAGACTCCTCCACAGCTCTCTGATGCCTGTCCTTGCTCTGAGAAGTCTGGAAAGACCCTGAAGCATCCCTCTGAGCTCACATCATCTCCCATCCCACAGATTTGCCTTTTTCTTCCCTTAGCACTCCTATGAGTGCCACCTCTTTCCAGGGTCACCTCACCTCCGCCTTCCTAGGTTATTGCAATAGCCCCTCACCTGGTGCCCCTGACCTACCCCCCTATCCACTTCTGCCCACTTCACACAACAAATTCATATCCAGTTTCAGTAAGTCTTTCTTTTGTGATCAGAGTCAGCTTCATGCAGTTAATTACACAGGACCCCACATTTAGAAGAGCCCTACACTTGGTTGAATACTCTGCTCTGGCCGTCTTGAAATTCTTCCTGATTTTTGAATCAGAAGCCTGCGTTTTTATTTTATACTGGGGCCTGCAGATTGTGTAGCTGGTCCTATTCATGTTTCAGTTCAAGAAGCTTTCGCAGTATTTCCCGGTCTTTTTAAATCCATTGTACACAAAGAACCTAATAATATATGGGTGTTCCGAAGCCCCACATGCTGGCCAGCCACTTTGGGGGGGAACAGATGTCACGGCAAACAGCAACCCTTTTGCAGCACACAAAGATGCTGGGCACACTTACTGAGGAAGCTCTGTCTTTCAGGAGAAGTTTCTCTTAGTTCACCTAAGTGCTCCCAGCTTTATTTTAGGAAGCCCAGCATGCGGTCAAGTGTCTATGAGCCCATGAATTACTCCCATGGTCATCTCCAGGCCCCCACGAATGTAGTCCCTGTTGCAGGGAAGAATCACTCCCTTTCTGGGTGTTACCCATATCCCACCCATTTTATCAGATCAGCTCAAGCCCATCTCCTCCGCGAGTTTGTCTTGAGATAACAGCCAAAAGCACTTCTTTCACATAGCAAATGACTACCGGACTTCCCGTGTGGCTCTCAACATATAGCAAATGATTACCGATTGCTTCATCTGCACCAAGTACTGAGCCAGCACTGAGGATACAATTGTAAACGTACTCACAGCCCTGCCTTCATGAAACCTTGCACGTCAGGAAGACGAGCCAGGAAAAAGCTGTCTTTGAAGCATTGTGATAAGAGCCCTCGCGGAAGAATTAAGGGGAGGATGCATTCGTTTCCTGTGGCTACTGTAACTCATTGCCACAAACTTGGTGGTTTATAGCAACAGAAGTTTCTTTTCCCACAGTGCTGGAGGCTCGGTGTCTGATATCAAGGCAGGGCCAGGCCTCCTCTGAAGACTCTAGGGAAGAATCCTTTCTGGCCTCTCCCAGCTTCTGGCAGCTCCCTGCTTTCCTCAGCTTGTGGCCACATCCTTCCAACCTTTGCCTCCTTCCTCACGTGGCCTTTCCCTCTTTGCTCTACATCTCTTCTAAAGATATTTGTCATTGTATGTAAGTCTTTTTGGATTATCCAGGTTGATCTCATCTCAAGATCCTTTATTACACCTGCAAAGACCCCCCCCCTTTTTTTTGAAGGCATAACATTCATATGTCCTGGGAATTAGGATATGGACTTATCTTTTGGCAGAGCCATCATTTAACCCCCTCAGAGGGTATTTAACCCCACACTGGAAAATTGGAATCAGTCTCCTTGAAAAAAAAAATTAATCTGAATAAGCCAGGAAAAGAGAGAAAGAAGCGGGGGTGGGTGGATTGCAGTGAAAGTGGTTGTGGAAAAAGCATGTGCAGAGGTCCTAATACAAGGTGAAACCTGCTGGATTCCTGGCATTAGATGAAGCTAAGTGTCTTTGCAGAAGACTATACAAGGAGAAAGGGTAAGAGAAGCAGCTGCAGGAGGAATCAGGGCCAAATCAGGATGAGCCTTGTAACTATAGAAAGTCACTTGGGAGTTCCCACCGTGGCGCAGAGGGTTAAGTATGTGACCACAGCTGTTCAGGTCACCGTGAAGCTGTGGGTTCAATCCCCAGCCTCGCTCAGCGGGTTAAAGGATCCAGCATTGCTGCAGCTGTGACTCATCTTCATTCAATCGCTGGCCTAGGAACTTCCTTATGCTATAGTTGTGTCCATAAAAAGAAAAAAAGGAAATGAAAGTCATTTGGACCAAGGTAACAATTCAGGGAGGCCCTGAATGGTTTTAAGAAATAGAAGGATGTGATCAGATTTCAAAAACATTGCTACGGCTGTGGCATGGAGCTTGGTTTGGAGGCAGCCAGGACTGGACCAAGGAGAACGCTTAGGAAATGGTTACATAACTCCAGCAGTGAAAGATAAACTAGGTTGGTGCCGAAGGAAAGGCGGGCAAGTCAACACATTCCAGAGGTTATTTGGGAGGCAGAATCACCAGATTTGGTGGCTGGTGGGATTTTAGTACAGAAGCTCAGGCTTCTGGCTTCTGGTTTGGAAATGTTGCCTTCATTGAAGTCAGGAACTAAGGAGGTGCAGTTTGGGTGGGGCGCTGGTGGGATGCGTCTGTCGTATCTGTGGGATGCTCTATGAGGGGTTATGAGTGGGATTTACACGTGGTGCTCTGAAGCACAGCAGAGAGCCTGGGGCTACAAATGAAGACTTGGGAACCGTCGGTACCCGGATCATACGTGAAATCAGGGGATGACCAGTTTCACTCAGGGGAGTGTGTAAAGTGAAAAGAAACGATTCGAAATGCATTGTCCGTTGTCTCATTTTATGTCACTCATTTTGCAGTTTGCGGAACTATTCAAGCACAGTATTGTTCTCTTTTATCTTGGTCATAACTATTTCATGTGCCTGGGAATCAAGCCAAGGGTCCAGAACAGGGGGTCCAGGTGGGAAAAAACCCAGAACAATGGACTGGATACTCTCTGTCCAAGACTGAGTCAGAAAATAGGAGGAGAGAACATTTCCCATCTCTGATCCTTGAGCAAAACCCATCATCCAATATCACCATCCATGGAATATTCTAAAACATTATTTCTCATAGATTATAATTAAGTTCTTCTAAGTTCTGAAGTATATTTTGGGGGCTCAAGGTATTTCCTTTCCCCTCCCCTGGGCTCCTCCCCAGCTAGTTAAATCCTATAGGACAGTGCTACTCAATAGAACTTTCTGCAACAATGGAAACATTCTATGTCTGGGTTTTATAGTGTGGTAGCCCCTTGCTGAAGGTGGCCACGAGCTCTGGAATGTAGCTAGTGCCCCTGAGGAACTGAACTTTTAATTTTACTTCTTTTTAAATTTAAATACCCATGTGTGGCTGGTGGCTACCACATTGGACAGAATAACTGTACGATCTTTAGTGAACTCAAAATTCACTTCCTCCAGAGACAGTCCCTGAATCCCTTTCCCCAAACCAGGCCTATCTCCCCTCTATGTGCTATTTAGAAACTTGTACTGTCATGGAGCTAATGACGATTATAATTTTGAATAATTGTGTTTTTGCCCATTTTATGTTTATCTCCCCTTATAGAACAAGCTCTAAGATGGCAAGGACTATGTCTGTCTCTTTTACCACTGTATTTCTAGCACGAGGCAGAGAGCACAGTATTTGCTATTTGCTTAATTAATGTATATGAAAAGAATAAATCAATAATCAAATGATTCTGCAAAACATAATATGGGATTATGTACCAAATATATGCATACTGAATGATTGGCTACCAACTACAGTCACATATTAAATAATTCAAACCATGTTATAAATAATTCTAGGAGGCTAATACCTCGGATCAGTAGAAATTGGGACCGTAAAGAGAGGAATGGGAGTTCCTACTGTGGCTCAGCAGTAACTAACCGGACTAGTATCCACAAGGATGCAGGTTCAATCCCTGGCCTCATTCTGTGGGTTAAGGATCTGGCATGGTTGTGAGCTGTGGTATAAGTAGCAGATAAGGCTGGATTTGGCGCTGCTGTGGCTGTGGTGTAGGCCTGCAGCTGTAGGTCCGATTCAACCGCTAGCCTGGGAACTTCCATATGCTGCATGTGCAGCCATAAAAAGCAAAATAATAATAGTAATAATAAGATAAAAAGAGAGGGATGAATTTGACATGCTCAGTTTGGAGTATATGAAATGTAAGGGGCTGGATCTTTTCTATATTCCCTTGACCTCGCTGGTCGTTAAAAACCCTGCAGGCCCTCCAGTCACAACAGTATGCCACATCTCCTCTCTCTTGCACCCTGCAGTTAATAGAAAAATCCAGTCACACTGCTCATTCGCATTTCTCATTTTTCCCCTGAAGTTTACATCGCCGCTCAGCCCCTCAAAGTTGCCCTCAATCCAGAGTTTGTCACAGTGCACTGGTCTCCACGGCCAGGTTTGCATTCTCTGTGTTTATTTAACATATTCCCAAAGCTCCCAATTCAGTTAATTTTTAGACAGGGACAATGTCAGGCACTGCGACACCCCGCCAACGACCTCCCTCCAGACACCAAAATGCATGAGTCAGCCCTCTTTGGCCACACCCTTTCAATAGTTAGTTCTGTCCCTTGCCTGGGATAGAGCTTGCGCCAGGTCAGAAGCTCTGGACTCTTGAGGGCATTGGAGGGCTCCCTACCAAGCTCCTAATCATCGTCAGCTCGGGCTTCCTCAGCCCTATTGCTTCCACCTTCTCCTTACCAATAAGTAGAATCTGGCAGGTTCTGTAGGCCCCACTGAATCCACTTCCTAGACTGTGGGCAGGCATAGGGCCAGGGCCTTTTGCCCAGGTTTCACTGCAGATCATGGAGGGCAGTGTTCTAAAGGCAGTCTCGTCAGAGCCAATGTAAACGCCGAGACCCACTTGTCAGTCCAGCTGATGTTCAGCAGAGCAGAGAGCCTGTGTGGGAAAGAGCAAGATGAAGCTGAGGCTGGGGAAGCCAAAGAGAGAGGATATTTAAGGAATGGTTGGGAGGGAGACCTGATTTCTGCTGCCATTAGGACTGGCTTCTGGAGGGGCCTCTAAGGGGTGTGTAGTGATAAAGATGAGCACTGAGGAGGTGGCCCCCAGTGGATGGATTTGAGTCAGATGGACAAAGAGCCTTCATCTTTCCTTCAGGACCATCTTATCAAAGGCTGCAAGTGTGCTCTGCATGAAGATGAAGGGATGAGTGTTCCCACTGTGGCTCAGAGATAACAAACCCAACTGGTATCCATGAGGACAAAGGTTCAATCCCTGGCCTCACTCAGTGGGTTAAGGATCCGGCGTTGGTGTGAGCTGTGGTATAGGCTGCAGACTAGGCTTGGTTCTGGGCGTTGCTGTGGTTGTGTTCCATTCGACCCCTAGCCTAGGAACCTCCGTATGCTGTGGATGTGGCCCTAAAAAGACAAAAAAAAAAAAAAAAAAAAGATGAAAGGGGTGGATTTGGGCCTAGATCAGGGGGTCCTGGGCGGTGGACAGACACCTCCCTGTCCACCCTAAGGTCTTGTGTAGTTCTTTGGTGACAAGCAGTGGTACCAACAGCAGCCACCCCCCTGAATCCTTGCCTGGCTTCCAGGAATGGCACACTGTCCTTCAAAGCTGAAAAACCATGGACCCCCCACTTCTGCACTTGATAGAAAAGCCATTCACACTTTAATGCTCATTTTTCCCAAATGTTATATCACTGCCACCTTCTTTTACTTCCTCCATAATCCTCAAAGCGACTAACAGATAGGAAATGAGTAGCTTTCTGTTGTCTTTTTTTGGGGGGGGGGGCACACCTATACCAGGCTGGGAATTGAATCCGAGCTATAGCTTCCGGCCTACACCACAGCCACAGCAACGCCAGATCTGAACACATCTGCGACCTACACCACAGCTCACAGCAGTGCCAAATCCTTAATCCACTGAGCAGGACCAGGGATCAAACCCGCGTCCTCATAGATACTAGTCAGGTTCATAACGGATCTCCTTTTGTTGGCTAATCTTGATTAGCCTACTTTGTTATGAACTAGAAACAAGCATGAGGGTGTGCTCGTCTCTCCGGGGTCTTGGTAGCAGATCAGGTGATGCTCAGAAGAGAGCAGAGCAGACAGCAGAGGTGGTACAGGCAGTATCTGATGGAGTCTGGATTCAGATCCGCAGGAGCTGAGAGGCAAGGGAGCATTTGAAGTCGGTACGTAAAGCCTGTGGTCTAAGAAGGCCCTCGGCCCGTGCAGTCCTGTCATGATACTTCAGCATCATCTGTGGAGTCGTTTTCAGCTCCATGATCAGCAGCCAGCCCGAGTGTTCCCCTTGCAGCCCCCTGGCTGGGTTTACTCTGCCTAGTTTCACCTCAAAGGAAAACATTGATTTCATGGATATCAAACCTCAGGGCACTGAGAGATGTAGGCAGTCAGGCGCCCAAGCCTCTGGGAAGCGTCTACAATGTCAAGCCGCCACATGGTCCCAAAAAATGAGTTGAGTGATAAGCCCTTTTATCGGTTACCGACAGCCTGCCAGGTGCCGTCACAGAAACTGCCTCTCTTAATCCTGTCACCAGAATCTCCTTCCCTCCTCTCTCATCCTCACGGGCAACCGTTCTCATTCAAATTCAAGTCCCTCCGATTCCTGGCTTTCAGATTCTCTGATGGTCTCTAACTGGTTTCCCTGCCTCATCCACACAGAAGCCAGAGTGAACTTGTACATGTATAAATCTGATCAAGTTATTCCCCTTCTTAAAGACTTCTTGTGTCCCCGTGTCTTGGGGTAAGGTCTGCTCTTGGGCTCAGCTTTCAAGGCTCTGCCTCCCTGCCCCTGGCCTCCCCGCCCCTGGCCTCCCCACCTGTACCCTCCCAGAGTGGGCACACTGCCTCCCATCCCCTGTGACAAAAGCTGCTCTTCTCTGTGGCTGCCAGGCCATCCTGCTTCGTTCTTTGTGATCCCTAGCTCCTCCCTTGCCCCCTGAAGTTGTCCCTGCTAACACCTGTCACATGTGGTTCCCCCATCCAAGGGTGGCCAGGCGGAGGAGCTCCCTAGCTTGTACCCCTGCCTCCTACTGCATCCACCACACTCCCCTGTAACTCCTTGTTCATTGTCGATGGAGAGAATATTCCCCCAAGGGGGTGAGCAGTAGTTCTTGGAGGAGGGGATTGGGAAAATCTTATTCTTTTTATTAAAAGCACAGCTATACATACAATTCATACACACACACACACACACACACACACACATACAGTGTATCTGTGGTATTAAAATTTCTTGGTGGGAGTTCCTGTCGTGGCTCAGTGGTTAATGAATCTGACTAGGAACCATGAGGTTGCAGGTTCGGTCCCTGCCCTTGCTCAGTGGGTTAATGATCCGGCGTTGCCGTGAGCTGTGGTGTAGGTCACAGAGGCGGATCGGATCCAGCGTTGCTGTGGCTCTGGTGTAGGCTGGTGGCTGCAGCTCCGATTAGACCCCTAGCCTGGGAACCTCCATATGCTGCGGGAGCGGCCCAAGAAATGGCAAAAAAAAAAAGACAAAAAAAAAATTTCTTGGTGGGAGGCGTTAGAAAAAAATGTCTAAGTAGGCTTGGTGGAATCCAATAATGAAAAAATTGGTTGAGAAACACTCAACTGATTTGGTCACACCTTTCTTACTGACTGGACGGCAAACATTTTGTGAGTGCCCAGAGCTGAAGGTTGACACATAGAGTGTTTTATTTATTTATTTTTTTATTTTTTGGCCATACCCATGGCATATGGAAGTTCCCAGGCCAAGGATCAAGTTCAAGTTGCAGCTGCAACCTACATCACAGCTGCAGCAGCACTGGATCCTTAACCCTCTGTGCCACAGAGGGAACTCTATGGAGTGTTTTACATTAATGCTGAATGTTGAAAGCTGAATGCATGTGTGCATGAATACATCTGCCCAGTATTCCTGTGGGGTGGCATCAGTGTCCTTTTGAAGGGAGATAAGGAAACAGGTGCGAAGTGGCCCTCCCCCCACCACTACCAATTCCAAAGTGCTAAAGTAAAAACATTTTAAACTGGGGACTTCTAAAGTCCAAATCCAAAGTTCTCTTACTTTAGTATAATTGCTAGAATTTACACAAAAACAGGAGAATGTGTTTTCCAGTTTGCTTCCAACATTCAAGAATGTTCTGGTCAGAATATCCTAAGCCAATCTGTGTGCCCCAGAACACCCTATGGTCTTGAAGACTTGAGCAGAGATGTCTCGGCACCTGGCTAGGTTTCAGGGGGAATGGTGACCTTTTACCCAATTCACAATGAGGAGAATTGGAAGCATAACCAGTGTAACCAGAACCACCCAATTAGCCTGTAACCCTGAGCCTTGCAAGGTAATCCAATTAAATTAAATATTTTTTTTTTGGAAATCCAGCCTCAAGCCTCTTCTGTGTATTGAAATGAGCAGCACAGGGCTACTTTGCCCTGAGGAGGTAGGGATGGTGGAAGAAGATAAGAATACACATAATTGTAATGCAAGATTCAACAAGATCACGGTCATAAGAGAGACTTGGGCAGTTCTAAGCCAGAAGATGAGCTACGATGGGGAGATAATGAGGACATGAGTGTTATTAATAAAAATGCTTTCCTTTTTGAAAGGAAAGCAACATCTATAAAATGGTTTTATGAGTAAATTTGTTGAAGCAGGAGAAGCTGAGTAGCTCAAACCAGGGTTTTAGCCTTTTCAAGGTCAAGATGAGGTTTAAAATCAGATTTATGGGTCTGTCTGTTCAGTCAAACTTTCCTCATTTTCCACTTGTAAGCGTATGAGGAGGGGGTAAAAATCCCTAATGATTGTCAGTTCATCCTCCTAGAACAAAACCGGCTACTTTTAAACAGAAATACTTCTTACACATAGGAAAAAAGGCCCTAATCGTAAGTGTCCAGCTCAGTGAATTGGCAAAAAAGAACAAACCCTTGTAACTACCATCCAGATGAAGAAATAGAACGTTATTGCATCCTGAAAGCCCTCCTGGTTCCCATAGATAAGTTCCATATCTTTTAGAACTTAAACGAAATGAAAGTATAAGATACACTCCTTGTGTCTGATGTCTGCTCAATAACCTGTCTGTGGGATTCATACAGATGATTGAATGTAGCAACAGGTTGCTCATTCTGGTTGCTGAAACAATTTCATTATATGGATATGCCACATTTATCTGCCCGTTCTTCTGCTGATGAACATTTGGGTTGTTTCTACTTTTTGGTGATTATGTACAGTGATTGTTAAGAATCTTCTTCCTACATGTCTTTTGATGAGTATATGTACTCATATATACCTAGATGAAGTGCTGGTTCATGTACTATATATATATATATATATATATATATATATATGCTCAGATTAGGTAGATCCTACTAAATAGAGTTGGGGAAAAGTGGTTTTATCAACCATACCCTACCATTGTATAATAACAGGGTTTCAAGTGTTCCAAATAGTCCGAATCCTCTCCAAAGTTTAGTATTGAATGTCCTTTTCATTTCAGCCACTATGGTTGCTGTGCTTTTTAAGCTGGTGTTTTTAATTTGTATTTTCCTGATGATTAATGATGTTTCATGTTTCTAGTTTTCATGTTTATTAGCTATTTATTTGGCTTTCTTCTTTTGCAAATTACCTCTCTAAGTCTTTTTACATTTTTCTATCGAGACGTCAATTTTTTTCTTATTAATTTCAGGACATTCTTTATATATTTTGGATACAAATTCTTTGTCAGATATATAATTTGCTAATATTTTATTCCAACCATGGCTTCATTTTTCCCTCCTTTAATGATACATTTCGATAAACCCAAGTTCTCATTTCCAGTGTCATCTAACATCAATTTTATGTTTAGTACATTGTAAAACTCATAAACACTATTTATGAAATCTTCGCCTTTCTCATGCTCATGAAAATATTCTTCTAGAGTTCCTGTTGCAGTGCAGCAGAAATGAATCTGACTAGTATCCGTGAGGACGCAGGTTCCATCTCTGGCCTCGCTCAGTGGGTTGGGAATCTGGCATTGCCATGAGCTGTGGTGGAGGCCGGCAGCTGTAGCTCTAATTCGACACCTAGCCTGGAAACTTGCATATGCTGCCGGTGTAGCCCTAAAAAGCATATGTACATGTATTCTTCTGTATTATAATAGCGAAGCTTCCAATCCAGGAGCATGGTCTATACCTTCATTATTTAGGTCTTCTTTAATTTATCTCAGTAATGTTTTTAGTCTAAAGATTTTGCTCATCTTTTGTTAGATTTACAACTTTGAGGAAATCTCAACTCCCTATCTTTTGAGTTGCAAGAGATATAAGAAAGAATGTCAGAAATATGTGCCCCGACTTCAAAACGCTTTGATACAATTGTGGGACACAGTTGAAGAAAAATAAGAACCTGAATACTAAGGAAGTAGTAATTGTATGACGTGGGCAATAAGCAAAGAAAGGCAAGCAACTGAAGTGGGCAGAAATTGTTAGCAGGAATGCGTCACACAGGATGTAAGAAGACTTGAGATGGGCTTGGGGAATGAACGGCGTTTGTAGAGTGGAGTGGAAGGAAGCATTCTAAGAGGGCAACTGGAATGAGTGAAATCTTGAGGTGACAATGAACATTGCCTGTTCAGGGGCTAAGAGGACACTGATTTGTCCTCTTCTGCTGCATCCTAATTCATGAGTAGTAGGAGATAAGATGAAGTCTTGTGCTGAGGGGCCCCCTACACAAAAGAATGAGGCACCTCAAGTCCATTTTGGTGATGCAGTTTGGCATCCTGGCCCCTGCAAGGTAACTTGGCAAGTATCAAAACTTGCCTGACACTAATAGGCAACCACATGGCTGTCTTTAATTAAGAACTTTCAGGAGTTCCTGTCCCGGCTCAGTGGTTAACAGATCCGACCAGGAACCATGAGGTTGCGGGTTCGGTCCCTGCCCTTGCTCAGTGGGTTAAGGATCTGGCATTGCCATGAGCTGTGGTGAAGGTCACAGATGCAGCTCAGATCCCACGTTGCTGTGGCTGTGGCAAAGGCCGGCGGCTACAGCTCCGATTCAACCCCTAGCCTGGGAACCTCCATATGCCACAGGAGCGGCCCTAGAAAAGGCAAAAAGACAAAAAATAAAAATAAAATAAAATAAATAATTAAGAACTTCCTAATAGACTCACAGACTTAGAGAACAGATTTGTGGTTGCCAAGGATGAGAGAGGAGGGAGAGGGATGTTTTGGGTAGTTTACATTTAGAAAGGATAGACAGTGAGGTCCCACTGTATAGCAAGGGGAACTACATCCAGTCTCCTGGGAGAAACTGTAATGGATACATGTGTACAGCTAAGTCACTTTGCTGTACAGCAGAAATTAATGTAACATTGTAAATCCACTATAATTTTAAAAAAGGACTTCCCGATAGGAACTATCATACTCTCACCCTTGAAACAGACTACAAACCCAAGAAGACCACTAATCTAGAAATAAACTACCTCTCACAGAATGTATAATCCATTGAGACTTTTGTAGAGACCCAGAGCTCCCTGCCCAGCCCAAAGGCTTAGATCCAGCACTTACCACCAGGAGCTTCTGAGAGGGCAACACTGCGAAACCAAGAAGGATGACTACTCAGTGATACATTCAGCTGCAGCAGCTGGACTTCCTAGAAGAAATGGGGCTGAAAGTGGGTGTTCAAGGCTTACATCACTGATTGGGTTTTTGATGCCCTACTTCCATCCTAACTGAGGCAAAGTTAAAACCGGCAGGCCCAGGGCAGCTCCAGGAACACATAGAGTCAGGTCCTCAGGCCTCCTGGGAGCTACTGGAATGAGTAAGACATGGAGTAGCCAGCACTGAGTTCAAGTGATAAAATTCCTGATGGGACATGAGTATGCATTTTGCCAAGATTTATTCTAATTTTGGAACTCAATTGGAAACTTCTGGACGTCATGTTCCATTTGGCTCTGGCAAAACCCAGCTCTGCATCACTTTGTGTTTATTTTATCCTTCAAGATCAGAGCATAATTTACTCATAGCTAGATTTTTGTGCTTAGCACCAACCTCTGTTTAGATAGAAAAACAAGCTGAATTTTTTTCTTATATGTCCCTGGGGGTGGGGGAGAGATGTACACAATGGAGAAAGGTCCCACTGGAAAAACATGCCTACCAAATATAGAAAATTTATGCAACCAAAGCACCCAGAGGAGAAATATTTTATAAAGCCTAAAGTATGATGAATCTTCAAACTTGGCATAAAACAGTAGCGATTAGGTCCAGAAAATCCTCAGGCCTCTCTTGCATTTAGGCAGGGCAACATCTTTCCTAGCATCTCCTCCTTGAAAATTTCTGACCATATTTAAACAAATATTTTGAGAAGAAATATTGTAACTTCCCTTGTCCGTGAACACTTACCCTCAGGGCATATGCCTATTTGTACCCATTCCCCATCTTTATCTCATTTTTCATTTAAATGAACTTCTTGGTTTTTATTTGTACAAAACCAAATTCTCCTACAGCTAAAGTATCCTGGGGCCTACAGTAAAACAAAAATTAAAAAGAGCGTGGGATAGTTATATTCATCAGGACTCTTTCAGAAACTCAACATGAAATAAGACACCCCCCCACCCCCACGCCCCCCCGCCCCAAAGATAATACATTGGCTTATGTAAAAAAGAGTCTTCTTATCACCTCCAGTTGGAAAAGTCTCAAGGAAAGACTCTGATTGGCCCAGCTGAATCACCTGCCCAAGTCTGGACCAATTGCTGTCACTTGCCTGGGTCACATAGCCAAGTGGCAGATGGTCATGGAACATGGATTTATTTCCAGAAGAAAGAGGGATTGTAGCTGGTCACTTAGGTAAATTTGAAAGAAGCAAAAAAAAAAAAAAAAAAAAAAAGAAGTTGTGTTGTTTTTTTTTTCCAGAGTGCCTTAGATCTAGTACATTAGGATTTTAGAGACAACATTATCTCTTAAAGAAAGATGATGGTGGAGTTCCCGCCGCGGTGCAGTGGAAACGAATCCAACTAGGAACCATGGGGTTGCGGGTTTGGTCCCTGGCCTCACTCAGTGGGTTAAGGATCCAGCATTGCCGTGAGCTGGTGTAGGCTGGCAGCAGAGCTCCAATTAGATGCCTAGCCTGGGAACCTCCGTATGCCATGGGTGTCACCCTAAAAAGACAAAAAGACCAAAAAAAAAAAAAAAAGAAAAAGAAAGACGATGGTGTCAACTGATAAGGATGCCATCACCATGAGCGGTGCTTTAACACTGATTACTCATGAAACCTACTCTGGAATTCATAGCTGCTTTCACTGGGGATATCTTACGGGCATCAAGAAGGCAATATAGCGTAATGGCTAAGAGCATGAACTTTGAATTCTAACTGCCTCAAATTCAAATCCTCCAAGTATCAATTGTTAGCTTTTGTATTTGGGCAAGTTACAAGCCCTCCTTAAGCAAAATTGGTATAATAATGGAATTTACCTCTTAGATTACTGTGAGAACTAAGTAAAATAATACACATAAAGTGCTTGGTACCATATCCAGCCCTTAGTTACAAAAATGCTAAATGTTAACTACAGTCATTTTCATTACAAGCTTTGTGATTATTATTATCAACAAGTGTGCCAAGAATTTCCAGGTGAGAGAGTTTTTAGGATGGTCGATAGTGATAATGTTCCATTCTATGATCTTTCTGAAACCGGAAATATTTTACCATACATACTCTCCATTGGTATCCAACTCCATCCTTTGACTTGAATCTATTTAAAATCTCCCTCTTTTGGAAGATAGTATAAGAAAAAAGAAAGTATATGTATGTATGTATGTCTGGGTCACTGTGCTGCACAGCAGAAATGGACACAGCACTGTAATCAACTATACTTGAGTAAAAACGAAATTAAAAAAATAAAGCCAGAGTTTCCGTCGTGGTGCAGTGGTTAACGAATCCGACGAGGAATCCTGAGGTTGCGGGTTCGATCCCTGCCCTTGCTCAGTGGGTTAAGGATCCAGCGTTGCCGTGAGCTGTGGTGTAGGTCGCAGACAAGGCTCAGATCCCGCTTTTCTGTGGCTCTGGCTACAGCTCTGATTTGACCCCTAGCCTGGGACCCTCCATATGCCGCGGGAGCAGCCCTAGAAAAGGCAAAAAGACAAAAAGACAGAAAGGAAGGAAGGAAGGAAGGAAGGAAGGAAGCCCTGGGTTATTAAAAAATAAAAAAAATAAAATCTCCATTTTTCACCTTCCATGATTTCTCTTCTTATCCATGGAAGCATGAAACACTAGGGTATCTGGGTAGAAAAAGCAAGAAAATGGTGCCCTTGATACTTGTTTTAACCTTTCCAAAAGAGACTTCACAGGTAATTGAAGTCCAAGAAATTGCTCTCCTAGGATGTATCTGCTATGAGCAACAAAAGATAACTCCTCAGAGATACCAAAACAGTTGACCAACTTCTGGAACCAAGTGGCAAAGTAATGAATAAGCCCAGCAGACTGTGTTGCAAAACAAGGAACTGTGAGGCCCTCTAAATCGGAGCCTTCCAGACTGCACTTCTACCTTCTCATGAACTCTCTTCTATCTTACTTTTCATAAAACTTTCCATTGGAGGCTCCAGAAAGGCAGACATGTCAACAGAGACTTGTTCCTTCACTTCCACCGCAGCTGTAGCCTGTAGATTTAAGGCAGAATAGTTTCAATCAAGGAAAAGGGTTTGAGACAGGAAAACAGGTTGTGACCCTTTGAGTTTGACTTCCGTGCTCTATCGAATGTCTATGGCAGCAATTATTTGGGATTCAAAGTCTCATTTTTTTCAGCCAAAGTTTTCATAATATTTTTTCTCTCTAGTTATGAAAGTCAGAGAGAATAGCACCTTGTGTTTATATAGGACTGGTTCTTGGAAAGTGCTATAAATAATGTCAGCCTCTCTCCCACCAGAATTTCTGGTGGAAGCAACATATTTTCCTCACACCGCTTTTATAGATTATATAGTCTGTCAGAAGCACGGCGGAGGCCAAAATCTGGGTTTTCTTTGGATTTGAAATGTAGTATTAGATTTCCTTTCTATTAGAAAAACATTTCTATGCCAAAAAAATGGGTTTTTATGCATAGTGCCCTGGGTAACTGCCATGGGAAAGAGCTCAGTTAAAACTTCTTACTTTTCAGCACAATTAAACCATCATATTCCCATTTTCTTTTTTTCCCCCCATTTTCTTACAAACTTTTTATAGCCATCACTTTAATGATGGTGCAGTATCTCAACTACATTATTAAGTTCTTTGCTCATGGTAATGATAAATAATGCTCTGTGAAACTCTTATGTGTGTCCTGGACCATGATGTAGTTTTGCCTGTGACTTGCATTCTCAAATGTCTGGAAGGTTCATGTCGAGTCCAACATTACCTTATTTTAAAAGATTAAAAAAAGAAAAAAAAAAACTAAGGCTCAGAAACGATGAATGATTTATGTAGTCACACAGCTCATTAATGGCATTGAAGAGACAAAAAGGTTGTGGGTTTTGGTTGTTTTTGATTTCGCTTATGGCATTATTATAGGGCTGGACTGATTAGAGTAACAGCTGCTATAACAAAGAAGCCCCTACCTATACATCAGTGACTTACCCCAATAAACCTTTATCTATTACTCATGCGACAGCACAATGTGGGTTTTCCTGGTCAGCAGGTGATGGCTGCTCTCCAGGCAGAGATTCAGGGACTCAGGCCTCTTTCATTTTGTGGCTTCCTAATTCCCAAGGATAGTGGTTTGCAACCAGCAGTGATTTTGACCCCTGGAAGACATTTGGCGGTGTCTGGAGATATTTTTTTTTCTAGCCAGTCTTTATGTGTTTTTATTTGCATAAAACTACAGGATAAAACCTTTTTTATTCTAGCATCAATTTCTCCTAAAGTGGGACTTGTGAGATATAGTTTAAATGCTTCTCAGAGAATGTGCCTTCCATTAATTTATTTTTTAATGATTTTTATTTTTTCCATTATAGTTGGTTTACAGTGTTCTGTGAATTTCTACTGTACAGCAAAGCGACCCATTCACACATATATATACATTCTTTTTCTCACATTATGCTCCATCATGTACCATCATAAGTGACTAGATATAGTTCCTTGTGCTATACAGCAGGATCTCATTGCTTATCCACTCCAAATGCAATAGTTTGAATCTGTTAACCCCAGACTCCCCATCCATCCCACTCCTCTGCCCTTGGCAACCATAAGACTGTTCTCCAAGTCCATGAGTTTCTTTTCTGTTGAAAGGTTCATTTGTGCTGTATATTAGATTCCAGATATAAGTGATATCATATGGTATTTGTCTTTCACTTTCTCATTTACTTCACTTAGTATGAGGGTCTCTAGAGTCATCCATGTTGCTGCAAATGGCATTGTTTTGTTCTTTTTTATGGCTGAGTAGTATTCCATTGCGTATTTGTACCACATCTTAATCCATTCATCATGGTTGCTTCCATGTCTTGGCTATTATGAATAGTGCTGCAGTGAACATATGGGTGCATTTATCTTTTTCAAGGAAAGTTTTGTCTGGATATAGGCTCAAGAGTGGGATTGTTGGATCATATGGTAGTTCTATGTGTAGTTTTCTGAGGTACCTTCATGCTATTTTCCATAGTGGTTGTACCAATTTACATTCCCAGGAACAGTATAGGAGGGTACCCCTTTATCCACACCCTCTCTAGCATTTGTTATTTGTTGATTTGTTAATGATGGCCATTCTGACAGGTGTGAGGTACCTCATCATAGTTTTGATTTGCATTTCTCTAATAATTAGTGAAGTTGAGCATTTTTTCATGTGCTCGTTGGCCATCTCTATATCTTCGTTGAAGAAATGTCTATTCAGGTCTTTCACCCATGGAGATTTTCTTTTTTGTTGTTGTTGCTTTCTTTTTTTTTTTTTTTTTTTTTTTTGCTTTTAAGGGCTGCACCCATGGCATATAGAGGTTCCCAGGCTAGGGGTCTAATCAGAGCTACCACTGCCAGACTACACCACAGTCACAGCAACGCCAGATCCTTAAACACTGAGCGAGATCAGGGATCAAATCTGCAGCTTCATGGTTCCTAGTCACATTCATTTCTGCCTTGCCATGACAGGAACTCCCATGGAGATATTTTTGGTTGTCACTACGGAGGGCATACTACTGGCATCTAGTAGGTAGAGGCCAGGAATACTGCTAAACATCCTACAATGCACAGGACAAATCCTACAATAAAGAATTTCCTGGCCCAAAGTGTCAGTAGTGCCAAAGTTGAGAAATACTACCCAAGAGAAACATTACCTTCTGCATCCAACCAGCTAAACAGGGAAGGGAAAAAATCAACAAGGTACAACTACTCTATAAATGCCTTGATCTGGGAACACTAGTCACCCAAATGTGAGAGGGACAAAGAAATGAGTCCTGGTGGGCAGTTGTTTCCAACAACAACTCTTCTTTGCTCATTTTTGATGAACAACTGTCAACTTGTCACAGGTGGCACTGGCAAGATTTGAAATATAGTTTGCCTGGCTTCTCATAACATTGTTGAAGAATCAGTAGGAGCTAATACAACCGATAACATATAAATCCAGCCCCTACCTTCTCCTTGGGCTCTAGGTTTTCTGTTCAGTGTCCCAGTCAGTGTATCATTAGGTATCACCGACACATACAGCCATATTTTCCCACTAAAATTCTCTCTTTCATCTTTCCTTTTTCAGCAATTGATGACACCCTCCTCCTCCTCCTCCTTCTCCTCCTCAGTGTCCTATATCCTCATCCAGTTGTTTAACAAATCTCAGCTCTACCTCCAAGATCTGTGCCTACAACTATTACTGTGACAAAAAAGAACAAACCTGATTCTATATGGAATCTCTTCCTTCAGTTCTAACCCTTTTACTCAGCTGCCTGTGCTTAGTCAGGCTGCCCTGCACCTTTGATAAAAAAGAATGTTGCCTGTAGCCTGAAATACACAGACAGCTCATTCTCTAGACTCTGACCTTGAAGGTATAATACTTTCGCATTCATACAGAGATAAAATGTTGCAGGCAGAGAATAATATTTGTCTTGTTGGAGGTTTATAGGAACATTGTGGCCAGACCTAGTGTACAGTTGCAAGAACAAAGGATTCTGACACCAAGAAATTTGCAACCACCAGCCACACCCCTTCCCCTTTTAGTATAAAAGAAGCCGGAATTCTAATTCAGGAGGGATGGTTCTTTGGGAACACTAGTTCACCATCTTCTTGGTCTCTGGCTTTCCCAACAAAGTTTGCATTCCTTGCCCCAACGACTCATCCTTTTATTAGCCTGTTGTGCAGCGACCAGACAAACTTGGACTCAGTAACCTTGCCATAGGCCTGAACTACCACAAAAATCTTTTTTTTTTTTTTGTCTTTTTAGGGTCGCACCTGCAGCATATGGAGGTTCCCAGGCTAGGGGTCCAATCAGAGCTATAGCTGCTGGCCTACACCACAGCCACCAAAACACCACATCTGAATTGCGTCTGTGACCTACACCACAGCTCATGGCAACACCAGATCCTTAACCCACTGAGCAAGGCCAGGGAGCAAACCTGTGTCCTCATGGATATAGTTGGGTTCCTTAACAGCTGAGCCACGGTGGGAACTCCATAAAGATCTTTTAATTGCCCTCTCTGCTGCCTCTCTAATCCCATATAGCCTATGTACCTGAAGCGGTTTTTTTTTTTTAACCTATGAAGAAGATTATTTCTGCACATCTGGTGCCAGCTCACTCCCTTGGGTACCTTGAACCATGCCCTAGTGAGAGTCACAGGAAACCCATTTGCTCCCCCACCATTGTTCCTCTGGGGTCTTCAGACCCCTGTCTTCACTCTCATTGTTCCCTGAGCCTGTTCTGAGCCCTGGTTTGGTGGCCTTTACAGCTGCCAGAGGCATTTTCTACATTCCCTTCTAGGCTCATGGGATGGATTGTAAAGTGGGAGTCTGTCTGTCTGAATGGATCAGCTATTTATCCACATCTATGATCCCCGCTATAGGCTACAAAACCCTTCACCATCTAATTCCTCTCTAATATCATCAGCTGCCTTTCTCTACCTCTTCATAACAGACACACTAAACTACCTTCTGTGCCTCTAAGGTGCCAGCTCCTCTTAGTCTTGGGGTCTTCATGATTGGTGTTCTCTTTCTCTTTAGAGCCCTCTTCACAGACGCATGCATACCTGTCTCCTTCTCACCATTCCAGCCTCAGGTGTCATCTCTTCAAAAGTGAGCATCTCCCTGAAACTGCCCTTCTCTCCCCGACATGCACTCTGCTCTCTAAACCCGTATCTCATCCTCCTGCTTCATTTCCTCCAGGACTTATTACTACAGGAGCTGATATAGATTGTTCATTGACTTATATTTGCATTTTCCCCCAACTGGAATAGAAGCTCCAGGAGGGCAGAGGCTTTACCAGTCTTGCTCTCCACTGTATCCCCAGTTCTAGAAGAGTACCCAGCATGTAGCAACTATCAGCATATAGTCAATGTACAGTCATTGAACCAATGAATGAACAGGAGAATACCAGAGCCCTAGGAGAGTAGGAGATGGAGAATATGAGGTTTTGCTCCAGCTCTGCGATGGATTTCATTAGTTTGACAAATGGGTCTCACAGATCACATTCCTTCCCCCAGAAAGCAGTTTTCTTATCCAGAAAAAAAAAAAAAAAAAAAAGGAGTTAACCGCAAAGGTTTTTTAGAAACACAGACAAGGAAATCCTCAGATTTAGCAAATTATTCTCTCCAGGGCCAGCAGACCATTTTCATTGGTGGGTCTCTTCAGAAACTTTTTGCACCCACAAGTAACCTCTCTGATAGGCTCTCCTTCCAAGCTACACACAGAACTGCCATTGCTAGGGCGAGTCAGAAGATTTGGGAGGAAAATTTTTTTTTTTTTTTTTAGGACCCCACCTGTGACATATGTAATTTCCCAGGCTAGGGATCCAATTGGAGCTACGGCTGCCAACCTACACCACAGCCACAGCAATGAGGGATCCAAGCCACATCTGTGACCTACACCGCAGTTCATGGCAATGCCAGATCCTTAGCCCACTGAGCAAGGCCAGGGATTGAACCAACATCCTCCTGCATACTAGTCGGATTCCTTACTGCTGAGTCATGATGGGAACTGCAGGAGGAAAATCTTTTGTCTTTTTTTTTTTTTTTTTTTTTTGTCCTTCCCTCCCCACTTCCTTCCTTACCTTTATTCCCTTTTTCTCTGGCATATTCAAGCTATATTCTCACCTTCACTAACAGCTGAGACTATTCTGTGCATTTGGAAAAAGTCATGCTCCAAAAACCAGATCCCCCACCTAGAGCATCCCTTGAAGGTTTTGGACCATTCCAGACCGGCCACCTGGCTGCTTCCCCGGACCCGTGTCAGGCTGAGATGCTGCTGGGGACATGCATGGCTGCCAGCAGCCTCACCGTTGATGTCCTCTTTCATCACTCTTCACTTTCTTTTCCAGATTAATTTCTCCTTTTCTTCAGTTAAGAGCTATCTATTGAGCACTGAACTTGGCTTTAAAATGCCCACAAGCAGAAGCAGACTGACTGCGATGTTAATGAAACCACAGGACCCACAGTCACAGGAGTTCCATAAAAATTGCCAAAGTAAAACATTTTAACTTCAGTCAGTTAACACTATCTCTTATGCTCCGGCTCCCCCTTCACCAACTCTCTCTTGTGTGGGTTGGGTTGGGGTGGCCGTGATGTGTGGGCATTTGGCTGAGGTGAAGGTGAGCTGGAGATACATTTGGTTTGGGTTTAATGGGCCATGTTTATACAATTCACAGTCACCTCGGTGTATAATGGTTAAGCTATTGCTATTTATTGCGGAGAAGGAATTTTCTTCTAGAAATACTCCCAGAACCTACGGTGCCAGCTCCTCCATCAGGGTGCTCCAAAGGCACACAGCCACGTGTGATACCACGATACAGAGGCGCCATGCAGCGTGTGGCCTGGGACCATGTGGAAAACGAAGGATCCCTGAGGTTTGAGATCTTGGAGGCAGAAGCTGGTCTGTGGGAAAACCTCCAATCCTCAAACACGTAAAACTGTAAGCAGATATTTCAATTCTCACGGACGCCTCATCAAAAAGGAAGCTGTCCCTGTGTCTGTAGAGCATAAACTTCTAGATGTACCTATAAATAGCCCATGTGTCCCTCTGTGAGTCGACAGTTTATACATTCCAACTATTTAATTTAAAAATTTCAAAAGTGTTTTTGATCAACCCTGATAGAGGAAACACTGACTTATCCCTCTGTTGTTCTTCTACAAAAGTATTGTCGTGCGAAAAGAGGATCCAAGAGTATGTAGCCAAAAAAATGTGGGAAACACAGTATCGTAGCGGTGTGCCGGGCATTCGTTCCTAGCAGCAGTACGGGATTTTTCTGAATGTTTGTCCTATTCGTCAGGATTTTTAAACTTGTCGTTTATTCTTCTTTCTGTCCTAATTCTGAAAAAAAACATGCAACTTTCATTTATTTATCTATTTTTTGCTTCTTAGGCCCGCAACATATGGAGGTTCCCAGGCTAGGGGTCCAATCAGAGCTACAGCTGCTGGCCTACATCACAGCCACAGCCATGCCCGATTCAAGCCGTGTCTGCGACCTGCACCACAGCTCAGGCAACGCCATATCCTTAACCCACTGAGCAAGGCCAGGGATCGAACCTGCAACCTCCCGGTTCCTCATCCAATTCATTTCTGCTGTGCCACGATGGGAACTCTAAAACATGCAGCTTTCTTAAGTGAGGCCCCCACAGTCACCAAGCTTCAGGAAATCAGGTGGGCTCTGAGGTACAGGTCCAGAGGGTGTGGTTCTGCTTATTCCAGAGCTCACACCAGACATCAAATGAGTCCCACATTGAAAAAAGGTAGGAAAAGAGGTGAGGCCATGCTGAGAACATAACTGACCCTCCCTCTGTCTGCCAGTTCCCCACCCCCTTCATCCCTCCTAAAAATACTCTCCAATAAGTTAGACGCTTGGCAGTTATGCTTTCGAGGGAAGTAAATGTGATGAGGAGTGAGAGATCCAATTCCACGGCTCTCTTCTTGCCCCTTTGCCATTGCCCAGACCAGGCCAGCCAGCAAGCGGACAGGGGCTCAACGTGACCTTTGACCACGGTGTCTTCTCACAGAGAGTGCTGACAGGTCCCAAAAGGGACCCCCAATCTTCCTAGGTCCATCCTCCCAAGGGCTGAGGACAGGGATTTGGGAGCCGGAGGGCCCCAAGTATGATCCCCGTGTGGCTTGAATTCTCTCTAGACACCTGCATCACCTATTCTTCCTGCCCTGCTCAGACCACCGTGCTTGTTCAACTGGTTTCCAGCCATTCTGTGAACCTTCAACTTGGATGAGACAACTTAGACCAGAATTTGAACTACAAATTGAGGCCCATGCCCCCCACTCCCACCCTCAATCCGACACACAGGTGTTTGCACAGGATCCATCGAATGGAACCAGCTCACCAACTGACCATCGACTGCGGTTACCAGCCCATAAAACGAAATGAAGCACGTCCTGGTTTTCCTACAAAAATTAACCAGAAATGTCAAAGAATTAGAGTCGAAATAATTTGTGAAGCAGCCAGCAATTAATCATTTACTAGAGTGGGTGACCTTTTCCTTGCAGGTAGCAGATATAATGAAACAGGCTCTTGCAGAGTGGGTGTTGAAACTGACATTCTCTAGGCCTGACTCATGGCCGTTCCACCTGGTTCCTGGCCCCTCCCAACCTGATGGGAAACACAGGTTGCCTCTCATAACAAATTCTGGGAAATCCCTGCCTCAGGCCTGCCTTGAAAGCTGCTGCCAGTGTCCTTTGTCGTTTATTGTTTGTGTGCTGCACTGGGGAAGCTGGCAAGCAGGTACTTGCAGTGGGGAGAAGAAAAGCTGTACGGATCAAATAGCATCCTCGACCCCAGGGGAGGGACAGAGGCCTCATCACAGAAAGGGGCTGTAGCTGCTCTCCTAGGCTGTCATTATGGTCTTGCCTGAGCCCCTGGAATCTTGTTTATTTCCTGTTTCAAATTTCTGGAGGTGTACCACTGGGTACAGGTACTAAGGGCAATTGTGTCACAGTGAGGTGGGCTAGCCGTACCATCTTCAATGTTACAAAATAGAGCAAGTTTGGCTTCGAAAATCCTTTCTATATGTAGATATCCTTGTACCCCTGCCCCCACATCTCCCCCCTCCAGGGCTTCCCCGGTGAAACAAGAGACTTAATTAAAGATGATCAAGTTAATGACTTGGCTTAATTCAGACCCCATGTTTCCCTTAAGTCTGAAATCCTTTGAATCTGATGGGTCAGGAGAAGGAAGTGAAACTGGATAGTCTAAATAATTTGTAGTTAAAGCCAAGATTTATGAGGGGAATTACTGTGCAGAGCTTGGTTTTGAGTGTCTTTGGACCCTGGGGGCCAAATTCTCCCCCTGACGGCACACGTGTGTCTCTCAGGGCTCTGTGGGCCCCAGGAGGTGGAGCAGGAAGGCAGAGTGTACTAGGATCCCAGGGAACTGGTGCCCTGGAGCCAGAGGAGGGGGAGGGTTTTGGCGTTCAAGGTTATTAGCACATGGGGCATTCATCAAAAAGAAAAAAAGAGGAAGGAGAGGAGGAAGCACAGATTCTGAGAAACACCCCCGGAGAGGTCAGGCCTCACACCCCTTTGTCCTGTCTGGCTCCTCCCTTTGCCAAAAAGGCAGCCTTTAGAGTGGGACTATTTTTGAAGCCACAAGTAAGAGTCAGATTCCACTTAGGTCTGGCCCTGCTAAAATTAATTCTGAGAAGTTCAAAGTCAGGAGCAGGAGAGAAGAAAGATTCTGGCATCCTTTGCCCTGCCCCCTCCAACACACATGGCTTCACGACGACATACAATTCAAAGAACATACCAGTAACAGTACCTGCCACATAATAGATGCTATAGAAGTGCTGTTTGATTCCTCGCTTTAACTGTAAGCTACTAATACTATTATTGTCTTGCCTTTGCTTTCGAAGAGCTGATTTGAATGTTAAAAAAGTAGGTAAGAAGGAGTTCCCCATTGTGACGCAGTGGAAACGAATCCGACTACTATCTATGAGGATGCGGGTTCCATCCCTGGCCTCACTTAGTGGGTTGAGGATCCGGCGTTGCCATGAGCTATGGTGTAGTTTGCAGATGCTACTTGGAACCTGCATTGCTGTGACTGTGCAGCTGCAGCTTCGATTTGACCCCCATGTGCTGTGGATGTGGCCCTAAAAAGCGAAAAAAAGAAAAAAGATAAGAAAATCAGTCATGTTTTTGCTTTTCTTGGTTAGCACACCTGAGGAGGCAAAGCAATGAGCTAAAGGAGACCGGAGATTAGGCCCCAGGGGGCAGCTGTAGACCGAGCAGCAGGAGGCACCCTGAAGACAGGAATAAGCCTGGTGGACTGCTCCTGCCTGAGGATTGCTGTTTACGTGATTCCCCACTGGACGGGAAAGAGCCAGAGAGATCTGAGACCCAGATCTGAACCCCTCACCTGGGAAGTACCTAGCTGTGAAAATGACTGAATACCTCCAAGCCACCATTCCCTCCTTTGCAAATGGATATGATTAAACCACCTTCTGGAGAGAAGGCAAAGGCTAAGTGAGTATATGCTGGTCACTGGCTTCTGCTCCTCACTCCTGGGGAAGGAGTTTCTAATGCAGCAGAGAGGTGGAGAAGGAAGGGCAAAATCCACAGCATGGAATGACACCTGCCAATCTACATGCAGTCAACCCGAGCATAAGTGAATACATGTATAATCCGTTACAATTAGTCGTCACACCTAACTAAAGACTAGATGGTTCTGGTGGTCTTTTCAAACCTTTCTCAGAAGCAGACCTCAAGAGAACTTTAGCTGGGTGGACCTGTCCCTGAGAAATAGCTGCCCTGGTTCTTTTTCTGCCCCAGGGTCCTTTCAGGACCCTCTTCCATCTTCATCCCTTGGCTGGTTATGGTCTCTGGTCCTTCCCCACATGCCCCACCAGCATCCAGCCTCTACTGGTCTGCCTGGCACCATCCCTTCCATCTAAGACAAGATTCCAAGAGCCGCCCATTCTTAATTCTTTTAGTTCAGAATTTTAGAATCATCACCTTGGTCTCTACTGCAACTGCTGGCCCCAAATCCATTTTCTTTCCCTAAGATGAAATAATCTCATACAGAAATCTCAAACAGAAAATAATTGTTTTCATTCAGTTAGCCCAATTCTTGCCATCTACTAGGACAAATGTTTTCAGTGGTAGCTATCATCATCACCATTATTATCATCATCATCGTTCTAATCCAATCATGCTGCTCTAAATTGGCTCCCAGAAGCGGCCCTTCACAATCACCTCCAGCGGTTTCTCTGTACATCAGAAGATGGTTTTATGAATCATCCTGACTTTTGGCAGGGAGAAGACAGCTCGCAAGTGGAGGTAGACAAACAAACAAGACAAAACAAAGACTCATTCCCTGATGATGCAAAATTCATGTACTTTACAACTGCTTCCTCAGTCCCACTTGAAACCTGTCCAAGAGTAGTTTTGCTGTTTAATTATTTAGTGCCACCCAGGTAGGAGCTTTTAGGGAGTTAATTTATCTTCAAGGGGCCAGCCTAGCATCTTGATCCTACACTCGTGATGGAACAAACATTACCACCTTTTAACACGTTAACATTCTGCTTCTCGGAGTTCCTGTCATGGCGCAGCGAAAACGAATCCGACTAGGAACCATGAGGTTGCGGGTTCAATCCCTGGCCTTGCTCAATGGGTTAAGGATCCAGCTGTTGCTGAAGCCGTGGCGTAGGCTGGCAGCTAGAGCTCTGATTAGACCCCTAGCCTGGAAACCTCCACATGCCGTGGGTGGACAAAAAAAAAAAAAAAAAAAAAAAAGCATTCTGCTTCTCTTCGGAGCTACTTCAATGCTAAGTTTAGGCAGCGTATAGAGGCCAGCATATTATCAGTTTTCCCTTGGAAATGGAAACTGGTAGAAATCAACAGGCCTTCTGTGGATTGGGCATCCTCAGAGAGTTGGTTTGTAAATGAGCTACTGCTGAGATCATGATGTTTGGGATCAAATCCCAGACCCGAATGCAACAATGTAAAGAAAGGGACCAGCCCCTCGATTGTAATGTAACTGGCCTGGCATGAAGTGATGGGAGTGACTCCATGCCTGTGACAGAGACCCTGTGCTCAGCAGACGGGGACACCCCACCCACCAGGAGGCAGTGCACTGAGTGCAAGGAGAGTGATTTCCTGGATTTTGCGATAGTCTGGTCCACATCTCTCCTGAGAGTTTGCAATTAGCTTTGCTTTGATTCCGAGCTCACTGAGAAACCTTCTGTTTCTGACTTCAGTCACCCCAGAGACCTTAATACCCAAGGGGTGCCCTGGATCGTGAAACCGAAGAGTTCAGTTACTGGAATGGTAGCACCTCTTACTGTAGA
Organism: Sus scrofa; assembly: GCF_054392235.1. Classification (NCBI taxonomy): domain Eukaryota; kingdom Metazoa; phylum Chordata; class Mammalia; order Artiodactyla; family Suidae; genus Sus; species Sus scrofa. The sequence goes on along the minus strand of NC_139393.1, from coordinate 23,286,196 downwards.
GGAATCAGTGTGTTTTGCAGCATCAAAATCAATTATCCACACGTTCAGAATGATTCGGCCCTTCCAGGTCTGGCAGGCTCCAGGTAGATTTGAAAAACATTCTGTATTTGAAAGCTGAGAACCAAACTCTCCGTGTTTTCTTACATTCTGTTGTGCCTCCGTTTCCTCCTTTGTAAATCAGGGGGAAATAATACCTGCTTGGTATGGTTGTTGTGAGGATTCATGATGTAATGGATGTAAATTGTATGTATGTATATATGTTTGTCAAAGGATTTAACATATGGAAGTATTTAGGGTGGTGCCTGTTACTCTAGCGTCTTCAAGAGGCTTTCCACTTAGAGTACCGGCTGGTGCCTCTCTGTCACAGGCTTTCTTTTTCTTTGTTTCTTCCTCCCTCCCTCGCTTTCTTTCTTAAAAATGCCATAGACTTTCTTACATAGCCTTCTAAGTACTTACCTCTTCCAGCTACTCTACTCATAAGACTCGCGATTTCAAATTAAAGCTAAACAGCGTATTTGTATCCTCTGTGAGTACAGGACCTGTGTAGTTGTATAGGGCCGTGCCTGTTTTAATCCTTGGCTGTTACCGTCTTGAATTCTTAATAATTTTTGTAAAAAGGACTCCACATTTTATTTTTTTTTAATTTATTTTATTTATTTATTTATTTTTTTTTTTTTTTTTGCCTTTTTGCCTTTTCTAGGGCCACTTCCCATGGCACATGGAGGTTCCCAGGCTAGGGTCTAATAATTGGAGCTGTAGCCCCCGACCTATGCCAGAGCCACAGCAACTCGGGATCCGAGCCACGTATGCAACCTACACCACAGCTCACAGCAACACCTGATCGTTAACCCAATGAGCAAGGGCAGGGACCGAACCCACAGCCTTATGGTTCCCAGTCAGATTCGTTAACCACTGCGCCATGACAGGAACTCCAAGGACTCCACATTTTAATCTTGCACTGGGCCCTGCAAAATTCTGTAGCCCATCTTAGCCCATCTAGGTCATCCCTGTGACCAAGGATGAGCCCAGTGGCTTTGGGTAAGCCACTTCCTTTCCAAGTAGCCTGTCCTCGTCCTGTGGATGTTATGGAGACAATGGTGATCGAGGTGGGATGAATAGAGCCACAGACCCAGCCTTGACAATGCGCGGAGGGGAGGCTTCTCAAGTGTGTAGCATGTCTAGGCTACAGGGAACAGGTTCTCTCCCAGGTCTCAGCAGACTCAAGGAAAACTGAAAGAGACTCTGGGTGTGCCTCCCATCCCTGATACCCACCCCCCAACACCAGGTGACAAATGGACTTGGTAATTCATTGTGAGATGATGTGAGCTACTCATAGACAGAGACATCAGCCTGGCTCTAAACACAGGGAGTGCCCCCAGAGCAGCTGGCACGGCTGGGAAGCACAATCGTTCTGGCGGGGCCTCCCAGCAGAGACTATTGCAGGGGATAGGAGGTCGGGGAGAATGACTGCTCCAGACAAGCAGCTAAAGGCAGGTAGCCTCACCGGTGATGTCATGTCCAACTGCAGGAGACCCAGGCATGCCCCTCCCACCCCCCAGGTGAACCAGGAGCCTGTCTGAGAATCCCTAGAAGAGACTCCCAGGAACTGCCTCCTTGGCTGGGATTCCCACTAAATTCAGTACTGGGAGTTAGAGGCAGAGTGGGTTGTTTTGTTTTTGTTTTGTTTTGTTCCGTTTTTGTCTTTTTAGGGCTGTACCTATGGCATATGGAATTCCCAGGCTAGGGGTCGAATTTGAGCTGCAGCTGCTGGCCTACACCACAGCCACAGCAATGCAGGACCCGAGTCACATCTGCAAACTACACCACAACTCTTGGCAACGCCAGATCCTTAACCCATTGAGCAAGGTCAGGGATCGAACCCTTGTCCTCATGGAAACGAGTCAGGTTCATTACCGCTGAGCCACGATAGGAACTCCTGAGGCAGAGTGTTTTAAGGCAGCTATTGTACCTTGTCCCTTCTTTGAGTTTCTAAGATGGAGTGTCCCAAGGGAGGATGGATTCTGCAGATAGACCCATGTCTCTCACGTGTATGGACTCTTTTCATGCAGTGAGTCTGACTTAGACACTGGAAGTCAGGACTTGGTAGCCGTGAAATCACTTCTCCATTCCCAGGCTAGTTCCCATCATCTGCTGCTTCCCCATCCGTGGCCCTGGAGGACCATGTAACTTACCAGCAGCACAGATGAGTGGACAAGCTTCCTGAAATGCTATCTCAGATCCCCTTGCAGAGAAACCCATCTAAACATCCCCATGCTCAATAATTTCTTTGAACACTGTGGCTCACTTTGTTCTGGTTTTAGAATCCAGAAATTCAGTGCAAGACATTTCTAAGCTGGGAATCTGCCCTCCTGGAGCAGGAGAGCAGCAGCAGCCCGGGGGGGGGAGGCGGGGGGGGGCGGAGAGAGATTGTTTCAAGACTGCAGGGAAAACAATGGCTGGAAAAATGTTTGTTTATTGCCAGCTCTCCCCACAGCCACTTACATAAGAGCTCACGCTGAGACAGGCTGTCCTGCCCAAGCTCAGCATCAAGAGTTATACTCCTTGGGATGATGACAGAAACAATGTGGGAACCACAGGGCTACAGCCCGTGACGCAGTCCAGGAAGGAAAAGCGAGTGGTATGGGGCGATTAGTCCGCTCACAATACCGGGATGGTTTCCTGCGGTGTTTTCAAGCTCGCGGGTGGTGGCACCGTCTGCAGGAGGGGAAAAGCCCTGGGAGCAAGATAGGGCCAAAGAATGGTTCCTCGTTTTCCCGTTTTGAAGATAAAACAATGCACAGAGCATGTGTGATCTGCAGAGCAGAGTCAAAAGTTGAGGTAACTTCTGACCTTTCCGATCCATTCGGACTTTCCGAAAGCTGCATAAATAAACACTATCTCCAAATCTGGGAACACTTAAGAAGTTTGGACAACATTGTGTACATTTTGTTCAACTGTTTACTGTGGAAAAAAAAATTATATGGATAGACATAATATATATAAAGCCCTTTCTTCACAAAACAAACATGAGAAACTAACTCTGCCAGGAGAAAAAATGCAAAAGTCTTAGACAGATTACGTTTAAGAGTCCAAAGGGACCAACTGCCCTCCCCCACGGTGATACTGAAAAGCAGATGTGACGGGCCAAGCTGCAGACCTGTAATCAAGCCTGTGAAGCAGCCACAAGGCAGTCTAAACTATTCTCTACAGCCTCCCTCGGAGAAAGACACCACAGCCTCTTTGAATAGACAGTTCCACGCTTTAAATGAATATTAAAAAACAAAAAAACAAAACTCCCATATGTTTTAACTTAACATCGAGTTTAAATGTGGGCCCATTCATCCTTGTTCCTTCCTTAACAGCCTTCGTGAGTAATTGTCCATTTACTTTGCTGCTTGCCGTTCCCACCTGGGTGTGCGTTTTTCTTCCAACAGACACACCTAACTCTCAGCGTCTGTCTTCACAATAAGGTTTCTGCTTGGTGCTTTGTCATGACAAGTTGAAACTGGCACAACCTTACACTCCTAGGAGAGATTCAGTCCGCATCTCATTAGTGGAGTCATGCTTCTCTCTCCTCACCTTCTATTCTTCTCGCTTCCCACCCCTTCGCCTTGGGGTTATCAGGGAATCTATTGAGTACTCTCTATACCTCTGACTTACACCAAACAAACAGCACCATGTCCACAAAGTAGAAAAACACTCCCTTTGGCCCTTTGGGACCTGGAGCTTGGCCAGAATGGATGTGAGATTGGGGCCATGATTTACTCCAGCCAAGCTGAGGTCCAAAAGGGGCAGAGAGAATGGGACCCCAGGAATCACTCGTGGATCCCATCTCACTGGGCTTCACACAAGAACCTTCATTTCTCAACCTGCATGACCATCCACTCTTTCTTCCTACTGATTCTTCCCCAGACCATTATGGACAGGTTGGGCTCTGAGACTAATAGTTTCTGATCTTTAGTTTACTTTTCAGAGTCTCTAGAAAACAGGAAAAATGAGAAACATCCTAAATTATTTAGGACTCATGGGTTGCAGATGGAAGAACCACATCTTGAGCTAGTTTAAGCCTCAAAAAGAAATTTAGGAGTTCCCACCATGGCGCAGTGGGTTAAGAATCCAGTGGCGCAGTGGCTTGAGTCACTGCAGAGATGCGGGTTCGATCCCCAGCCCAGCAGCACAGTGGGTTAAAGAATCTGGCACAGTAGGTCACCGCTGTGTCTGGGGTTCAGTCCCCAGCCTGGGGACTTTCCTATGCCATGGATGCAGCCATTAAACAGTAAATAAGTGAAAGAAAGCAAAAATGAAAGAAATAAAGAAATGTATTTGTTCACATAACCCAACCATAGAAAAGTATGGTTGGATTGAGAGACCTAAATACACCCTCAGGATACTCACTCTCTCCTTTTCACTCATGCCTGATGCCATTTTCCCAGACCAGCTCCTCCAGGAGTGGGGACGTGGCCCTGGGCAAAACCCACCTCCTCACAGCTCACAGATCTGAGCAGAAGGGAGTTTCCTCTCCCAGGTCCCCCAGGGACTGGAGAACAATCTCTGAAGAATGCTCCTGATTGGCCCAGCCGCAGTGATGAAGCATATGATTGGCTCTCCTGGGTCATGTGTCCCATGTGAACAGAAGACAGGGTCTCTTACCAAGAGGGGTGGGGGAAGGGTGCTTCTGGTTGATGCTGGTAAGATGACCACCCTGGGCTCTTCCTCCTTATCCTCACAGTCCCATAAGTGAAGGGTAAATACTGCATGTAGTCTGAGGTCGCAAACTCTCCATATGAAAATAGACCAACGGTCTACATCCTACCATCCTGGCAGAGAAACGTTCAGAAGGGATAACTAGTGGTAAAATTTGGGATTCATGGAAAATCATAGATTTCAAGAACTAGAGGATACCAACGGGAATCTAGCCAATTTCCTACCTCTGGCCAGGGCTTCACAAAGCAGGGGACAGTGGACCGTCAAAGGTCTTACAGTGGACCTTACATTAGGCGTGAGTTCAAACACAGAACCTCCTAAGGCCTTTTATTTCAACCCTTGAGAGGCCAGGAGTCTGAGAAACCGTCCAGACCTGAAATTGGTTGATTCCATCCTAAAATTGACCAGAAGGACGTTCCTTCCCTTTTCCTCCTCTGGCTTACTGATTTTAATGACCAGTAGGCCTTGAAGTCAGGGATTCCATCTAGATCTCTCTTGTAAACTCCCTCCTCTGGCAAATTAAGCCCGCACCCTTGAACCCTGGAAGTTCTCAGGCCCTTAGAAACTAGTGAGGTCCTCCATTGGCCGCATCCCATTTTATCCAACATTTGGGAGGCTTCTTTTCTATAAATTTTGGCATTTTTCCTTTCCTTTGTGTCTTGACCAAATTAACCAGATCATGGCTCAGAAGAGAAGCTTGAGGTTGAATTCAGAGATCTAGGATCTCTTAAACTAATTTTTCTGGCCACAGAGAATTAGAGAAATTAAGAAAGCAAGAGAAGGAGTTGGCCTTTGCTCCCATTTCTCTACTCCCTGGGGTAGGCAGAATAATGATCCTCTCCTCCCAGAGATGTTCGTTCACCTCATAATCCAGGGAACATGTGAATAAGGCTAAGAGGCTTTACGGTTGCTCTTTAGCTGGTCTTAAGATAGGAAGATTATCCCAGTGGCCCCACTATAACCATAGTAGAAGAAGGTCCTTAATAGTAGAAGAAGGAGGCAGAAGAGGAGGTGAGAGTGATGCAGGGCAAGGACTCCATGCACCATGGCTGGCTTGGAAGATGGAGGAAGGGGCCATGAGCCAAGCAATGCAGGCAGCTGCAGAAACTGGAAAAGGCAAGAAAACAGATTCTCCTTTGGGAGCCTTCAAAAAAAAAAAAAAAAATTGAAGTCCTACAAACACTTGGAATTTAGCCCATTAGACCTATGTTGCCTTACAGAACTGAAAGATAATAAACTCGTGTTGTCTAAGCTACTAAATGTATAGTTCTTTGTTACCGCCATAAGATACAAAGGCATTTCCTATTTCTTCCGTGTGTGTCTTGAAATGGTAGGTTCTTTAGGATTCCAAATACTGGGCAGTGTAGAGACAGGTTAATTTTGACTCTGCTCTGACTTCCCCTTGTGGCTTTGGGTAAATCAGTTTCTCTGGTCCCCAGTTTCCACATCTGGAAGATGAGCTGGTTTTATTAAACGACCTCAAAAGCCTTTCTTCCTTCAAGTGCAGAGATTCAATATACTTGCCCTTTTCCTAATGGTGTTACGATGCTCTGGAAGCATCTGCCCACATCTGGACACCCCCCACCACCACCACCTTCCCTGCTCACAGCAGCGCTTCGGATATGGAGAGAAGGTCCGCGCGGTCACAGCTCTCTGGGGTCATCTCCACAGTGGGTCGTAGAAGCTGCCTGGTTTGCAGTCTGCCCTCAGGCAGAAAATATGTCGTTCTCGGTAAGCAGCATGGGGGCCGAGGTGCTGCAATTCTCAACACCCAAGTAGTTCCCAGAAGTCTACCTAACAGGGGGGAGACTTGTCTTAGCTTCGGAGGAGAGGTGGGCTTTGGATAAGGACATTCTGTGCATCAGTAATGGCAAGTGGCAAGGCTGAGAGGGAGCCACCATGGTGAGCAGGCTTGGCTGGTCGACGGGGAAGGTTTCCTAGTGGGTGTCAAGTCAGAATGGCAGGTTACAACCAGGCCTTGAAAAATTCTGGGACAAGGACATGAAGTCTGAGTGACTTTCTTGAAACCCTACATATGCACAAATCTTAGTACAGTATCAGGCACATAATAGGGACTCAACATAACAGATGCTCACTGTTTGTTGAATGAATGAATTAATTAATTAATGAAGTAGCAACCTTTTTTGAGCAGGACACGGCTGTAACCCAAGATGAATTAAGGAAAATAAGCAGGACCTCGGTATGCAAAGTGGGTTGGAGGAGGCAGGGAGGGACTGTCTGGTTATCACCCAAGAGTCTGCCAAACTGAGTCAGACACAAGGCCAAGCTGGGCTGTCAGGCAGTGTGGACTGAAGGGAAGAGACCCACGTGCCATCAGGACTCTCCCTAAACCATCCCAGCTGGGAGGATGTCGTTTTCATTCACGCACATCCCAACGGAAGGAGACCCACCACCTTGTGAATAAAAACAATGCAACAGACCAGACAGGCTGGCCCACACTGCACAGAATCCTCCAGCAGCGCTCTCAGCCTCACTAACCCACATTGAACTTGCTGTGGAAATGACCACTAATCTCTGCACAATTATCTTCCCTGTAATCAGAGCTGGTTCTTAGTTCACCCTTGCCTTCCCTAGACTCAACAACTCTAATTCCCCTAACTGCTTTCAGAAGTCTGTTCACCAAGTCTTCTCATTATGGATCCTTTTCTCCTCTGATACCTCTCCAATTTCCCCTCTCCCTGAAGTCATTTACCTGAATTTTGCTCAAGTCTCACTCCTCTGACGGGCCTGCTTTTTCTCTAAGTAGTTGACAGGGAGCATCACTCTGCTTGGGGAAGGATGTCTCATGGGAGCCACACAGTTAAGTTCCAAGTCCAGCCAGCCAAGGACTCAGATGGTCCTTGCCTGGAGGATTTCCCACAGAAATGAGCAAGAAGCCTACCTCCAGACGGTGTCTGGACTCAGATCCCGGGGCAGGGAGGAGCTTGCCGTCCTCTTCGACTTCATCCTCCTCTCCATCCTCCTCTCTAAGCCTGCCTATCTTCGTCCCGGCCAAAGTCCGTGCCTGCAGGGAGGGGACACCAGGGTAATTGATGACCTGAAGAGATATCAAAGTGCCATTGAGCAAACCCACAGCTCGACAGCCATGCAGGTGCTTCCTGCGGCGGGGAGGGAAAGAAGCGTCTTTAGAAAGCCCTAAATAACTCGAGGCGCGGATGTCAACTTGACAAATGACTCTTAAGAAATAGCCCCGTTGTTCTCTGTCGTGTGATTCATCCCAGGCGGTGCTGGAGTGGGGGATGAGGCCCAGCCGCGAGTCCCCCGTTGTCACTTGGGGCCACTCTGCAGCTCGCCTCTCAGGATGGATAGGAAGGCGCTTGTTTTATGGGTTCTTTTGGCCTGGGTCGCTTCGACCTTGTTTTCCGGTGGTTTTATTTAGTGAATTCCGGATTTGTGCTGATTTGGTTGGAACTGCCATTCAATGGAGGATGGGAACCGTGGGGACAGTCTCTCTGAGCTCGCAGACGTGTCTCTCTCTCCCTTTGATGCTAGGACCCAGTGCTTCCTGCAGCCACAGGCTCCTCAGGGCAAGACTCCCTTTCGTCTCCAAATTCTCAGTTCCTCAAAGAACTGGCTTGAGTGCTTGTCACATGTGTCAGATGTTGCCTGCAAGGAGTGAAAAGATCCCAAGACCAAGAGTCATGATAGCTGGATTCTAGGATTGAGTCTAAGATTATGTCGCTGGGACCTTGGCCGGGTGCTCAAGGTCTCTGGGCCTCCATCTCCTCATCTGTGAAATGGGAAGGCAAGCTCTCAGTTGTCTTCAAACTCAGATCCACGAGAGGCTGATTGGGGCTTGCATTTGGCTCAGGGAAACAAAGGCAAGGCAAACATGAGACCACAGTTGTTTTGCACACCCAGCAGCAGGAGTAAATAACAGCATGTTAAAAACCCATGTGCATAATGATTTCAATTAGTGGATAGACCTGGAGGGCCTCTCCAATGGCACTGGATGCGGGTATTATGATTAGCGAGTGGGCTGACGTGCAGCCTTGGGCCCACGCCCAACAAAATATAGCCTGCGCAGCTCCACTAAGGTTACTGAGTGCTCTTTACTGAGGTGTCCCCTGCCACCAGACTGTGCCATGTACATCAGTGCTTTGGCCTAGGGTGTTTCATCTGTGAAAAGAGCATAGCAAACCCATTGCCTGGGGAAGGACGTCCCACCAGCAGAGGCGAGAAGGAGCAAGGTGGCAGAGGAATGAGACATCACGCTCACCTTCTCCCACAAACACGTCAAAAAAACATATCTACATGTAGAACGATTTGCACAGAACATCTACTGAATGCTGGCAGAAGAACCTAAACCTCCAAAAAGGGCAAGAGATCCTCCAGCAGAGGCAATTTTGTGCGTGTGAGTTGTGCAGAGGAGCCTACAGGAGATGGGGTGGGTAGTTTGTAATGACATCCTGGGTGTGCTCTAAGGAGCCTGGCCTGTGTGTCCCAACACAGAGCCCGTTTCTTAAGGCAATCGTCATCTGACTGATTTCCCCAGGCCAAGAGATGTGCTCTGGGTTTTAATGCTCTGGGTTTCCATCAATGGCAGCTTTGTTAGTACTAACAGGAAGCAAGACAAATTCATTTGAAATCAAAGACTCGTAGACACCTGATGTACTCTCTTCTCTGAGGCGAAAATGGATACAACCTTGAGACTAAAGAGTTGAGTGAAACTGGCTTATTTATGGAAAGGCATTTTAGCAACCAGAGTTAATGGCTCCAAAGGCTTTCAGAGGTTTCAACAACCCCAGTTTCCCCTTAGGGACTCATTTTGATGCCTCTGACCACCAAGGTGCTTCTTCGTGCTGGTAGAAGTCAGTCAGTTAGGATTCTAGCTTGCCCTTCCTTCGTATAAAGCATCTAGTTACTCTCATACTTTGGCTCAGCTTGGCTTATGTAGGGCAATATTCTGAATCGGTCCCCCCTCAAAATCCATATTTTGAAATCCTAAGCCTTGAGGGTAATGGTATTAGAAGGTGCAGCCTTTGAGAGGTGCTTAGGTCACGAGGGTGGAGCTGTCATAAATAGGATCAGGTTTCTTCTAAGAACCCACAGCACTCCCAAGCCCCATCCACCTCATGAGAATGCAATGAGAAGTCTGTGACCTAGAAGGGAGACCTCCCAGGAAGCTGCCCGGCTGGCACCCTGATCTCAGACTGCCATCCTCCAGAACTGAGAGCCATAGACGCTGGTTGTTGATAAGCCACCCCATCCGTGGTATTTTGTCATAGCAGCCTGAACAGACTCAGACAGCAGGTCAGGCCGGAAGGGGCTTTGTTTCAGCCATGGATCTTTGCCAGAGTCTCATATCCTCTGGGGGACATACAGACCTTCCTGCAGAATTGAGACTAATGAAAGGAAAAAGAGATACTCTTACACCAAGATGTCAGCACCTGAACACACCTGCACAAATACACATGCGTGCACATGCACACATGCGCGCGCACACACACACATGTGCTGTGCCTCCATCACTTACTATCTGCTAAACCTGCTGAAGTTAATTAATCTTTCTGAGCCTTGGTTTTCTTGTTTACAAAATTAGGAAAATAAAAGGATCAAATTAGAGTGTTTTTGCAAGGATAATAGAAATAACAGGGAAGAATAATCTATGGAGCTCCCACTTGTGGCTCAGCATGCTGAGAACCTGATTAGTATCCATGAGGATGCAGGTTTAATTCCTGGTCTCACTCAGTGGGTTAAGGATCCAGCACTGCCATAAGTTGTGGCATAAGTTGCAGATGTGGCTCGGATCCCATGTTGCTATGGCTGTGGCATAGGCTGGCAGCTGCAGCTCCAATTCCTCCCCTAGCCTGAGAACTTCCATATGCCGCAGGTGTGGCCCTAAAAAGAAAAAAAAATAAAGAATATCTATAAAGTACTTAGCACAACGTCCAAAACATTCTAAGGGTTCAGTAACTGATAGATAATAAAAACTACTGCTAATAAAAACCTCCCCTTTCCTGACCTTGAACCTTCAGCCCCTCAGCATTCTGTGGAAAGTCAGAGGTGATTGCCTTGGGGTTTTCCATAGGATTCACCAGGAGGCAGATGAACAGTGGAAGCTAGAGGCTGTTTGCATCTATTGTTGTGAATGGGAATTCCTCGAGTAGAAAGCCTCCACAGCTGTCTGCTTACGGGGGACTTGATTTCTCATTTTATGGAGGAAGATAGGGAGGCCCAGGGACAGGACACCCCTGGCCTTAGTGTCTAAGACCCCAAACTAGCTACCATGCCTCTTGGGCTTGGGACCTTTTCACTTACCCCATCAACATTTGACAAGCACGAACATAAGCTCGTTCTTTGAGGAGCTGGGCACAGGAAGAGGGAAGCAAGCCTGGGGAGCTGACATCAAAGGCAGAGTCATCTCCAGATGCTTAGAGAGAGCATCCCCATGCTTCCCATCCTTCGCTGCGTGCAGCTCAAACCAAATCAGCACAAATCCAGGGAGAAACAACCTGCAGAACGCATAGGACTGAACCAAGGCATCCAGGCTGAGAGCTCAGCTTCCGACATTGGTCCCTTCTGAGTCCGCCTCTGTCACTCTGATTCAGACTTGGGACTTTCGCTCTATTGGGAAAAGTCTTAATTAGCAAGGGACCAATAGTTTCATAATCTTAAAAAAAGAGGCAGTATTTCTCAAACACCCTCTCGGACATTCCTGTTGGAGGGGAAACAAGAGAGCGGCCAATGGCTGTTCCTCTGGAACTCACAGTGTAAAATCAATTGACTGAAACAAACCCCCATCACAAAGACCCCACCACCGCCCTAGAGGTGTGACTTTTCACACCTGGAGCTGCAGAAGGTAAGGATGTCTCGCTAAACAGGAGATTTGTGGTTTGGGTGTTTCCTCTGACTCAAAGCCAGCTCCCCTGGGCACAGGAATCTATGCGTTTGTTTGCTGCTCCACCTCCAATACCTAGAATAGTTAGCCAGACTTCGTAGCCAAGAGATAGTTATCGAACAAATGTATTGAACAAATAAGTATTTATTGAATGAGTTGGTTTGAGTTACTTGCCTCCTCTGTGCCCTAGAGTCTTCATTTTAAAAAGATACGGGGGAGCTCCCGAAGTGGCTCAGTGGTTAATGAACCAGACTGGTATCCATGAGGATGAGGGTTCCATCCCTGGCTCCACTCAGTGGGTTAAGGATACGGCATCACCGTGGCTGTGGCAGCTGCAGCTCCAACTCGAGCCCTAGCCTGGGAACCTCCATGTGCCACGGGTGCGGCCCTAAAAAGACAAATAAAAAATAAAAAGATGTGGAATTGTTATGAGAATGATTGATTATAAACCTCATGAAAACAGTGCTGATTAATGTTAAAAAGTTTTGAGCCTAGGTCTTCCTGTCAACTTTTGCCTAGGTCCTCCCAGAGAATGGTCAGACATTCAGCAATTTAACAGAGTTTCTAAAAATTTGTTTGAGTCACATGATGCTACCAGAAAAGTCCTGAAAGGATTTGGTGTTGTCAGTGTTTGGTTTTTATTTGACTTGATATATTTTGTTAAAATGTCAGTTGTATGTAAGGTGCTCGGTTTTATTCCCATTATGTTATATGAAGTGAAATTTTTGCATTCAGACTTAGCTATGGAGTTCCCCTTGTGGCTCTGTGGTAATCAGCCCAACTAGGACCCATGAGGTTGTGGGTTGGATCCCTGACCTCGCTCAGTGGGTTAAGGATTGGGCGTTGCTGTGAGCTGTGGTGTAGGTTGCAGATGCGGCTCGGATCCCTCGTTGCTGTGGCTGTGTACAGGCCAGCAGCTACAGTTCCAATTTGATCCCTAGTTGGGAATTTCCATCTGGCATGGGTACAGCCCTAAAAAGACAGAAAAAGAAAGAAAAAATCCAGACTCAGCTGTGATACTGAAAGAGCGAGTTATATTTGGACATTTTTCTTGGGTTGATCCTCTTCCTTCAAAACTAGGACATGCCACCTCCTAGACACTGATGGTTCCCTAGAAACAAGCCCTTCATGGAAGGAAGGCCTCCAAGAGCTTTCCAGATGGTGAGCTGACAGTGCCAATGTCCTGAGGTCAGAGATCTGGCCTTCTCACTACCCCCTCCAAAAACTTCAGCTCAAACAAAAGTGAGGTAATTGTGGTCTGACTTGAATCTAAACAAACAACTACACCTGAAACTAACACAACTATACTTCAATTAAAATATTCAATTAAGGAGTTCCTGTTGTGGCTCATAGGGTTACAAACCCGACTAGTATCCATGAGGATGCAGGTTTGATCCCTGGCCTCGCTTAGTGGGTTAAGGACCTGGTGTAGGTTGCAGATGTGGCTCGGATCTGTAGGCTGGCAGCTGCAGCTCAGTCAATTCGACCCCTCACCTGGGAACTTCCATATGCAACAGGAAGCTTAAAAAAAAAAAAGCAAAAAAAAGGAGTTCCCGTCGTGGCGCAGCGGTTAACGAATCCGACTAGGAACCATGAGGTTGCTGGTTCCATCCCTGCCCCTGCTCAGTGGGTTAACGATCCGGCGTTGCCGTGAGCTGTGGTGTAGGTTGCAGATGCAGCTCGGATCCCGCGTTGCTGTGGCTCTGGCGTAGGCCAGCGGCTACAGCTCCGATTAGACCCCTAGCCTGGAAACCTCCATATGCCACGGAAGTGGCCCAAAGAAATAGCAAAAAGACAAAATAAATAAATAAATAAATAAATAAATAAATAAGGAAAAAGAGAAAATAGGAGTTCCTCTCGTGGCACAGCGGAAACAAATCCGACTAGAAACCATGAGGTTGCGGGTTCGATCCCCAGCCTCTTCCAGTGGGTTAAGGATCTGGTGTTGCTGTGAGCTGTGGTGTAGATCGCAGACATGGCTCGGATCTGGGCATTGCTGGGCTCTGGCTCAGGCTGGCAGCAACAGCTCCGATTAGACCCCTACCTAACCTGGGAACCTCCATATGCAACGGGTGCGGCTCTAAAAAGACAAAAGATCAAAAAAAGAAAAGAAAAGGAAGAAAGAAAAGGAAAGAAACAAGCGAAACAACCAGCAAAATGTGTGAATACTTTGTGACTAAGATATCAGAGTAACTTGCAGACGTGAATCCACCAAGTCTTACAAAATTGGGGTAAAGGCAAGTAGCATCATATTTATTTCATCAAAGAGAAGAACAGAAAAAGTAATTGAGAACCAGAAATGGAATCCAGCCCCTGGCTCCTGGATCTCTGGCTTGGGTAAGAGCACACCCACCCGAAGTTCTCTATAAAAACCCAATACAGGCGTTCCCATCATGGCTCAGTGGAAATGAACCAGACTAGCATCCATGAGGATGCAGGTTCAATCCCTGGCCCTGCTTAGTGGGTTAAGGATCGGGCATTGCTGGGAGCTGTGGTGTAGGTCACAGATGCAGCTTGGATCTGACGTTGCTGTGGCTGTGGTATAGACCAAGGCTACAGCTCTAGCTGGACCCCTAGCCTGGGAACCTCCACATGCCGTGGGTGTGGCCCTAAAAAGACAAAAAAATGAAAATTAAAAAAAAAGATATATTGATAATGCCTTCATTCCCATATCCTGCTGCTGAATATTGATCTGGCTTGAGACATTGTATTAGTCCTAATAAATATTTGCACACTGAGTACAGTAGAAATAGCGTGGATTTAGGCATCTGAAAGACTTCGGTGTAAATACCAGCAGTGTGATCTTGAACAAATTACTTACAGAGTCTGAGCATCAATTGTGTCCTCTGTAAAATGAGGTCAAGGATGGCAACGAGGCAGTGTTGATATTAAAATGACAGATAATATCTGGAAGCTTCCAGCAGATTGCTTGTTTATCAACTGTCCTTAATAAAGGATGAGGAGCTTGATGACATGAGGTGAGGATGATAATGATGATGAAAAGCTTCCCTGCTCCGAAAACACATTCTCAAGCTAAACAAACACCCTACTTTGCTCCCAGGAATGCTAGCATGTGAGAAAATCTGAGGTGCTATGATTTTACAGCTTCTCAGGCCAGCTGTTTGGGGAAACTAACTTACAGAGATTAACTTTGCTGTATTCACTTGACCGTAACTCTAAATGGTCTAAACGGTACAGTCCCATCGAAAACAGGGCTTTTCTTTTCCAACAGCTTGAGACCACACACACACACACACACACACACACACACACACACACACACACACACACACACACACACTCGCCCTGGCAACTCACTTCTCATTTTGGTTTGGGATGGAGCCAGTGGGTAAAAGGGTTCAGAGCCTGTTTATCACCTCTTTCTTCTCAAGCATCTTCTGGGGCTTCCTGGCAGCTCGTGGGTCTGCAGCAGGCAGCAAAGCCCTCCAGGATTGCAAAACCCGGACAAATCCCAGACTCTGAGCATTGCCCGGGGCTGGCGTACAGCAGCTGAAAGCCTCTCCCCTCCCACTCCAAGCTCCTGCCCAGAACTCTGAGCAAACACAGGGCAGGAGCTGAGCATTGGACTCCCTGGGGCTTGTTCTTACCGGGACTGTTTTGGAATCAGCCGCGCTGCCTCTCGCCAGGCCCCACGCAGGACCTTTCCACTTGATCCTGACTGGGAGCGACTCTGGAGCCTCTGTGGCTGGTCTTCACCAAGCCGTTGTTTGGAGGGATGTGCTCGTGTGTGTGTGTGTGTGTGTGTGTGTGTGTGTGTGTGTGTTCCATCATCCTTGCTCTTCAATAATGCCATGTATGGCTGGCTGTAGACATGGCTGATATCCTGGTTCTGGGAGGCCAAACAGGTTACCTGATAACCCGAGGACCAGTTCATGCCCCCAGACCTGACCCACGGAGGAGTCTGACTCTAAGCCTGGAGGTAAAAAAAAATGTTCAGCCCAGGCCAAGCCACCCTTTCCTGGCCCTTTCCACTCCCTGTCATCCTTGCACCCTTGAACACGGGCTGTGAGGCAGTGTGGTAGAAGCAATAGGTGGCTCTGTGGGTTAAGGATCCAGTGTTTTCACTGCTCTGCCCTGGGTTACTGCCGTGGCGCAGGTTCTGTCCCTGGCCCGGGAATTTCCGAATGCTGTGGACACAGCAGCACCCCCCTCCTTCGAAAAAAAAAAAAAAAAAAAAAAAAAAAACACAGCAGTAACTACAACTCAGTGGTCAGGGCCATCACCCTTAGCCTTCCGCCCACAAGGTCAAAATGGCAAATGTGGGGACCTCTGTGACCCTGAGCCACATGCATAACCTCTCCTGGCCTCGGTTTCCTCAGATGTAAAGTAAGGAGAGCAACAGCTCCTTTGCAGCGCTGGTGTGAAGATGAAGTGAGACAGTAGGTGGGCGGAGGGAACGGGCCTGACCCACGCTGAGAGCACTGAGTGGACTCTGGACATAAAATGCTGGTGCTCGGCGCTCCTTCTGTATACACTCGGAGGCAGCTGGGGTTGTTTCCGGACGCTCCCAGCAACTCCCTCAAGAGCTCAGGCATAACAAGAGTGAATTAAGGCGTTCCCATTGTGGCACAGCAGAAACGAATCCGACTAGGAACCATGAGGTTGCAGGTTCGATCCCTGGCCTTGCTCAGTGGGTTAAGGATCTGGTGTGAGCTGTGGTATAGGTTGCAGATGCGGCTCGGATCTGACGTGGCTGTGGCTGTGGTGTAGGCCAGCAGCTGTAGCTCTGCTGGGAACCCTAGCCTGGGAACCTCCATATGCCATGGGTGCGGCCCTAAAAAGACAGAAGACAAAAAAAAAAAAAAAAGAGCAAATTAATATGGGTTTCTGCGGGAGATGTTATGCCACTGATCCATTTCCAGCTTTGAGAATAACGAGATCAATCCAATAATTAATCAGTTAAAAGCCACATCTTAAATGCTGGGCACGGGTGAGGTGTTAAGTCTACAGAAATGAAAAGGCCAGGGTCACTGTCCTCCAGCTGTACACACGTGACAGGGAGAGACGGAGGTACCTGTCCAGGTGTGGACGGCATTCAGGGTGATCGGAGCTGGGCAGGGAAAGTGGCTGAGACATTGCATGAAGAGTGAGTAGGGACTTACTCAGAAGGGAAAACCAGGAAGGGAATTCTAGACAGAGTGAAAGTGCAAAGGTACAAAAATAGCCAAGAAATGGCCATGTTTGGAGAAGGGTCACTGGTTCTCTGTGGTTGGAACGCAATGAAGAGGAATTCTTCTGGAAAGCTAGAATGATGGTTATTCTGCTGTGATAGTCTGGTCTTGACCACCCAGTGACCCACCAATGAAATGTCACCCTGGTGTGTCACCCACCCTCAACACCACCCTCACCCCCAGCCCCAGAGGCAGGAAAGCCGTCATGGAGACAATGGTCCAGACTTAACTCCAGGCGTTCCCACTGTGACACAATGAGATCAGCTGTGTCTCTGCAGTGCTAGGACCCAGGTTTGATCCCAGGCCCTGGCACAGCAGGTTAAGGATCTGGCATTGCCACAGCTGCAGTGTAGGTTGCAACTTTGGCTCAGATCTTATCCCTAGCTGGGAACTCTCTATGCCACGGGGCAGCCCAAAAAGAAAAAAAAAAAAAGGTATAACTCGATGTAAATGATTCTCTCAACTCTTGTTCCACTGTCTAAACATCTTCTTTAAGCTCAATTTCTTCATCTATAACATGAAACTGGGGTGTGGTGACTGTTCTTCCTTTTAAAAGAACTTCATGCAAATCTCAGTTTCTCATCACCCACTGATGAAAACTTCTGCGGAGATTGTTTAGGTAGAGTGGCTGCTTCACCCACCCTTCTAGAAGATCATATGGAAAGCCACTTGGTAGAAATCAGTTCGAATTTTCACACATGGTAATGAACTTCCTGAATGGATTTTTCCCACTCTCCTTGTGACCCGACGTGATTTTTTTTTTTTTATGTCACTCTCTGCATTCTCCTGTAGGCTGATGAGCTATCAAATTTAAACAATTGCTTCCACTTCTGATTCCTCTGAGAAGGATCCTGCATTACAGCTCAGAGGAAGGAAACATTAGCACAGGCGAAAATACTTAACTTTCTCCCAGCCATCATCCCCCATCCTTGTCTCCCCCACCCCACCCCACCCCACCAATAGCGGTGGAAATCTATCAAAGCCCTAAGTGAAGCGCTGACACAGCTATTATGTCATCTGATCCATCAACTACAGTGGCCTGACACAGGTGGCTTCTCTCCATGCTGGTCCTAGAAAGCCATTGTCTATATTTGGTCAGCAGTGAAATTCTATCTGTGCCAGATCTGCTCTCTGCACGCCCCCCCCCCCCAAATCACAGCTCAGACTTCCTGAAGCTGTAGCAGTCCAGCTGTGTTTCCTACACAAGCTGGCTGACTACTGCCCATCAGAAAGTCTTCAGGACATTGAGGCATCCATGGGATTATAACGGCAATTCCACTCTTCACAGAAGGAAAATGAGCCTTGGTAAATACAAGAGCCTATTTGAGGCCCAGAGACATTCCCCAGCAGAAAAGAAAAAAACATTTCCTGTCCTTGTTTATGGCTCCAGATCCTGGAGTTTCTTTCTCCAAGGCAACCTCAGAATGTAGTGCACTAGTTTCTACATTAGTAGAACTAGTGGGAAGAGAGAACATAAGTTACAGGAAAATATTTTAAACTAGGTATACAAATATTTTTTTGATCATCAAAGTCCCACCGGCACCACGGGAGGTGACCAGTTTCAAAGTGAAACCTATTCCTTCCACCACGATGACAGTAAGAACATTTTTAACATGAGAAAGTGAAAGATTCAAGAAGAAAATGCCTTTAAACCCTCATTAACCGAAAGAGGTTATTGGACTTCCAATTCCCCAAACTCTTGCAAAAGTTCTCTGCTGTTTGAGTGGCTGCTTCCCCATTCAGAATTGTCCTCCCTGCTTTTATTTAAGTAATTTATCAAACACCCACCCTGCTCTGGGAACCCAGCATGGCAGAAACAATAGCACGGACAGGTCTTTAGAAAACAGACCCGGCCTGCCCCAAAGGGGAAAATGCAATGAAAAGAATTCTTTTGGCTAAACAGCTGTAGGAACAATGGTGCAACCAGTTCGCTTTCTTCCACGGAATTTTCCTTGGTTTTGATGTCAGCGGACCCAACCCAACCCTAAACTGTAAACTCACTTCTGAATAAAATGCACACACCTGGAGCCTGGAGCGGTCCGGGGAAAGACCACAGCGTCGCTGAGATCCGTATCTGGGTCCCCTGGGAGGGAAACGGGGGCAGTGCCCAGAGGCAGTGGTCCTGCCACTGACGTAGAGCTGCCAGCCAGAGGTGACCACGAGGATACACACCTCCTTCTAACGTGACGACGACCTGGAGACAACCTTGGGAGTGCCAACAAATGAAGACTTGAACCAATTACACCTGGTTCTTAAAAATAAGATAGGAGGAGTTCCTTAGGTGGCCGAGTGGGTGAAGGATCCAGCATTGTCACTGCTGTGGCTCGGGTTCCATCCCTGGCCCAGGACCTTTCCCTATGTGGCTGGTGCAGCTAAAAATATAAAAACATAAATAAAATGAGTAGGAACCTGCTTCCCGGGTTACACCTGAGGCTGAGCCCACAACGGTGTCCCAAACCCCCAGGAGCCCCGCTCCCTCACCGCCTCCTACTGCAGAGGCCCCGGCTCAGCGTTCCCTTTTCTGTGCAGCCAGACAGAGCCAGACCAGCCCATTCAGCCCAGAGAAGGAAGGAGAAGAGTCCTGGATGCAGCCCCAGGAGCAATTTTCCTCCGGTGAGCAGAAGGAACATTCTCCGCCGGCATGACCCTGCCATCTCCCCCTCCTTCCTGCCTCGAACACACCCCTTGAAGATGCAGTCACCTTACAGCTGAGGCGGAATCCAAACTTGGGTCTCACCCACCCTAGACCCATGCTCCTCACCACATGTCCTCCTGCCCCCTTTAAATCACTTCTTTGCCTGCAAGTTAAAGCCGGCAGAGAAGCCAAAATGCTGGGCAGTGAGGGACGGAGAGAAGCACCGTGGGCCCAGCACCCATAGAGACATCTGAGCCCCAGTGTTTGCTCTGCACTGGCTGTGTGGCTCTCGGTCCATCAGTTCACCTCTCTGAGTCTCTGTGATACTGTGATGTATAATATAAAATGTGTTATTTTGTCCCGTGTCTGGCACAGAGTTACTAAAAACCCTCAGAATTCCCTAAGTGAATAGAGCCACAGTTGTCTTTTGTCATGTAAATGAGTTGACTTTTGGAAAGCCCCTAGGTCACCTAAGGATGGGAGGCTGGTTGCCAGGGAAACCAACCCACGTGGTTAGGAGGTTGGAACTCTCTGTGCCACCCCCAGACCTCTGGGGAGAGAAGAGGGGCTGACAATTGTATTCAGTCCCCAATGGTGAATGATTTAGTCAACCATGCTTCTGTAATGAAGTCTCCATAAAAACCCAAAAGAACGGGGTTCCAAGAGCTTCCAGGCTGATGAACATGTGGGGTGTTCAGAGAGCACACGGAAGCCTCTATACCCCTCCCAGGTGCCTTGTCCTAGGAATCTCTTCCATCTGACCATTCCTGAATTATCCCTTTATAACAAACCCGAGATCTCTAAGCAACTGTTTTTTCTGAGTTCTGCAAGTCATTCTAGCAAATTAATTGAACTCAAGGAGGGGCCGTTAGAACCTTCAATCTATAGCTGGTGACAACCTGGCCTGGCGACTGGAAGTGGGGGTGGGGGCAAGAGTTCTCTAAGCTGATTGATTCCTTAGCCTGTGGAATCTGACACTCTCTCCAGACAGAGAGTGCCAGGACCCAGTCCGACTGTAGGACACCCAGCTGGTGTCTGAGAATTGCCTGGTGTAGGACGGAAGTCCCACTCGTTGGAAATGGGTACAGAATTCGATTCTCATTGGGTTTTTTTTTTGCTTGTTTGTTTGTTTTTTCATTTGTGAGACCTGGCCTGGGAAACCTCTGATGTCCTTTCCAAGTGTTCAGATCATGATGGTTCTAGAATATGGGCACACGCCTGCCCTCCTGATAAGCCACCATGTTCCCAAAGCCCTGCTGAACCCATCTGCAAGTCGGACCCTGCAGAGGCAGCAAGCTGGGGACCCAAATCACCCCCATCTCCATCCGCGTGTTGGGCGGCACCTTTTAGATGCGCTGGGAATGCAAGGGTCCGCATCTTAGGGAGGCTTGGGGAGAATTCCCACCCTCTAGGGGAAGGGCCAGATGGTGTGGTGGGATTTGTTCCCCAAGATGAGACGTGCGAGTCCTTCCCCCAGGACAAGTCCTTTAGCTGCTTTGAGCCCAGGCTTCCTCTTTAAAATGGGGATAACCCTAAAGTCTCCCTTATCCTACTTCCGGCCAAGGTGACTGAAGTCCTGAGAGATAATGTACCAGGAAACCACTTGTAAAATGGAAAACCTCTCATTATCTAGAGCTCAGCCCTGCTCAGAGAGGCCTAAGTAAGCAGGCTGGCATGTCAAAAATTCACATGCAATTCATCACATGCCATGTATGCAGAGAACTGGTTTTAAGTCAGGCCTCTGCCATTCTGCTATCTAAACTTTCTGGCCCATTACAGTGAATGCTCATCCTTTATTCAAACAGGCAAACAAAATCCAAAGGCAATAAAAAGCACAACAAAACGGGTCAGGGGATGTGCACAGGAACTTACCTCCTCAGAGCACAGATGTTTAAACACCTCCGTGTCCCCCACCCACCACCCTCCAGCCAACCTCATGGACTCTGATGCAATCACCTTTTTTTTTATTAAATGAAAAACACTATGTCCTCATCAAACACCTTCCCAGCATGGTTTGTGATTCATCTGTTTCTTTAAACAGAGTGTGTATTAATGCAGGCACTGATGTTTGGGTTCGTGGGTCCCTTAGGGAAGAAATATTACCATTCAAGAATCAAGTTCAAATTCCTTAAGCTTAGGACTGACAGCTGAGCAGGAATTCGGGCTTCCATTTTGATCTTTTCTCTCCCTTGGTTTGCTGGCATCTCAAACCAAAAGGTGCTTTGGCTCCCGAGCTTCACAGGACTCCTAGCATTTGGATGCTGCAGCCTGTCCATGGGTTATCATTGTTCAATGCCATTGAGTAGGCTCTTCAGAAGCCGAAGGAAAGGTGGCCATTTCCCCCCAGAAAATACGGCTCTGTCTTCTTTCTATTAGAAAAGCTGTGCCCAGGGAGGCTGTGGAAATGATATCCTGATGCTGGGTTCTAATACTGCAAAATAATCTAACCATTGGAGGCAAGAGACGGCATCCCTCTTCTCTAAGGGCAGCTGACTGCTTGTGTAAATGCACACTGAGATGGGCTAAGCAAACGGCAGTGAACGGAAACCCTTCTGTGTGTGTAGCTGGAGGTGTATGTGCTGAGCTTGACTGCCCCCCACTCCCTCACGGGACCCTGCTCTCCTTCTGTGCCCCCTTTTCAGACAGGACACAGCCCCTGCCCCTCCAAGAAGCCCACCATTCTCCACAACCACACAACTGTGCTTATTCCGGGCGCCTCTTGTTGAATGTCTGTTGCCTAAGGGGAAGCTTTGGTCCTAGCTGATCATCAGCCCATTTCCAGGGAGGGCGCATTGTGAGCAGAGAAATAGCACATGGTGGTTAGTTCCCAGGCTCTAGACCAACAGCCTGGATTCGATCTTAATCCCCCCTCTCACCGTCTCTGGAATCTTAGACAAACTTACTTTTCTCAATCATTCCTTCAGCTGTTAATGCACATGATGCTGGTACAGACTCCACTGAGTCGTCGTCATGAGGCTTGAACAAGTCGATTTGTATGAAGCACACAGAGCTGTGCCGGGCATCTAGGAAGCACTAATAAATGTCTGCTTTCATTGTTTTTTAAATGTGGAGAAAAGAGAAAAACAACAATTTTTTGAGCACCCTCTGGATCCAGCACAGTGCTAAGTACTTTACAGTCCTAATTTAATCCTCATAGTTACTCAGTGAGATAAACAAGTTATCACGTGCATTTTTACTGAGTTAAGGAGGTTAAGTCACTTGCCAGAGGCCACAAAGCCAGTGAGTGGTACCCTTGGGATAATATTTGAACCCAGCTCTGATCTGAAATCCTATATGGAGGCCGGTGTAAAGAAGGCAATATTGGAGTTCCCGTCGTGGCACAGGAGGAACGAATCTGATTAGGTACCATGAGGTTTCAGGTTCGATCCCCGGTCACAGACACAACTTGGATCCCGCGTTGCTGTGGCTGTGTGTGGTGTAGGCCGGCAGCTGTAGCTCTGATTAGACCCCTAGCCTGGGAACCTCCATGTGCTTCAGGAGCTGCCCTAAAAAAAAAAAAAAAAAGGCAATATTGTTTCAAGAGGACTGCAGTTGAAGAATTCCCCTGGTGACCAGCAGCAAAGCAAATGGCAGAGAACGGCACTCACCCGAGGAGCCTTTGCTGGGGTTGCAGGGAGGCAGCTCAGTAACTAATGTAAGACAAATAACCTTTTTTCTCAAATATACTAGAGGAAAGCATGGCAGACATCATACATTGGCCAACCCTGTTGCCATTTCAGGCTCCTTCCCCTCCCTCCCAGAATCTCAGTTTTAATACACTGATGATGCATCCATCCCAAGGAGGTGAATCATGGCCCTTTGGTTCTCCTTTGCTCACATTCCTGCCCTTCTTTATAGCTAGCCACCCAGTTCAGACCATGTGGATATAGGAAACGTTTTCTTGGGTGCTATAGGAAAAACTTTTTTTCTAGAGACTAATAAAGAGGAATGTCATTTGCCCCTGCCACTCCCTTTAAGCTTGGGATGCTCCTGTGATATCTGGAACTGCAGCAGCCATCTTAGGACCATGAGGCAAGAAAACAAAAAGCCATTAACACTGAGGATGACAAAGAAGGATGGAAAAAGCATGGGAGGATAACCAGGTAGCTGAACAAACTCTGAGACCAGCTCCAGACTTCTTCTTAAGTAAATAATAAATATGAGTTCGTTCGCTCATAATATTTAATCAAGCATTCTGTTTCTGATTCAAAACAGAAGGCAGCCTTGAGGGAAAGAAGCTAAAGCTCCACCTGATCAGAATTAAAACTCCTCCATCTGTCCTCTCGTGACCGTGGCCTTCACCTCATTGTGCATGATGTTGTCAAGGCTAGTCCTTTACATAGCTTAGCGCTTCTGCTTTTCATAGCCACGCCCCCTCCCAAACCACCCATGACAGACCCATTTGAAGACCAGAAGTTTGAGTAATTTTTTATCCACTACTCTCTCCTCCCACCCTCCTCCCTCTCTATCCTGAATTGGCATGTCCATTGCAGCAGAAAGACCCAAACACAGGCACGTGTATGCACCCATATACTCACAGAGAACCATATACGTTCATTGATCTGAAGCAGGGTACCAGTGCCGAACCCCCTATTCAAGGTGTAAACATGCCAGAAAAAAGAGAGAGCGGTAAAAATAGATGGAAAGAGAATGAGTGGAAGAAACTAGGAAGCAAAAGAAAAGGAACAGAGAGAAAATAAGCCAACACAGCAGCCGCTCTAGGGCTTGACATGATTGAGATTTACTGCACTAATATGCCAGGCTGCCTGCCATAATTAGTTTCTGTAAAACCATATCTCCTAGCTCAGGTCCAATTAAATCATACGGTGTTTATTTGAGAGCTTTCTTATTACATGATGGGAGAGCTGGCAGGGCCCCAAGCTCAACTAACCCACCTGTCCCTTGCCTGGCACAATTTATGTGTCAGTCACATTGTTTGGGGGTGATCGGGCAGTGAGGGGATGAATGGGCGAGTGTTCATGCTCACAGAGATACAGGAAGATGCCACGTGAGGCAGCTCTGGCACTGAATGATGTCATCCTCTTCATGGCTTGAAAGGAAAACACGCAGCAGAAATAGTGAGCCCAGTGTTTGATCCCAACATTGGTGATTTTAAAAAAATCCCTTTGTGCAGAGGAGGCAAAGCCAGCGTGATTGTTTGTTTCCTAAAATCCTTTGTAAGAACAGGCTCTCGGTTTATTGAAGAAGATGCTGCTGGTGTCAGAAAGGAAAACATCTTATTCAGGAAATTCATCTATTTCCTGGTCACTGTACAGAGGTGCTTTTGATGGAATGCACTTAATATGCCCCTGTCCATCGCCTTAGAATGAATGAACAGTCCTTCAAAACGCCCTCAGTGTAAGACACGTGCGCCAGGGAGGCAGCTGGGAAGTGAGGAGAGCGTTGGTCAGAATGAGAAAACAAAGATGCCTGCATGACAGCACGCTCAGCTGCAAGGGCAATTTTTTCCTCCTGAAACTGAAATCAATATTAAATTAAATCTGTGTGTTTCATCTCCACAGGTAACGTCCCAACCTTCTTTTGTGGCCAATCACCATCCGTCATCAATCCACTTGCATGGCTTTTTTTTTTCCCTGTGTCTCTCTGCCAGCAGAGTACATGTTCCCACAGGAGAGAAACAGTATAACCATCAGCTGCTCCCTGTTACTAAAGAGTTAGCAAGAAAATCATCTTTTAAAACTAAGATCTGCAGGGAAGAAGAGTAAAATGCTTAATTTTTAACTCTTAAACCATCCGTCTCCTGTTAACCAATTCTGTCATCTGTGGCAGGTCTGTTAATCAAATCTTGACCTCAAGCAGGATCTGGTCTGATATATTATTCTTAGTTTGTGAGGATGCTTCTCTCTTCTTGTTCTTGTTCTGGTGGCTGGTTTTTGGCTATTGTCTTGATTTTCTAATTCCCTAATTTCCCTTGCTTGAATCTTTCTAGGAGACAATGATTCTTTGCTGTGCTCGCATCAGAGAACGTGACATAAAATAATAACTTTAAAAGCCTTCCAAGACTTGAAACAAGGAAATGAAATTCAGCTCAATTTTCCCTCAGGATATTCTCATTTTTTCTTTTTTAATCATTGTGATATCTTTTCTGCCCATGGGTGATCCTTCCATTTCCATGACTATCCTTAAACCCCAGCTTTGCTACTTCCTTGGCTTAACTTCTGCTTCTTTACCCTTTTGCATGAAAGTATCTTAAGATTGACAAGATTCAAAGTCAAAGGCAAACAACCCACTGAAGAAGTATGACATCAATTAAACACTAGCAGAAGAATTTTGTTAAATAAAAATGTACAACCTGTACCACCCAAGCTTACCTTGTTGAGCCCCGACTAGAAGGCAGACACCTTAAATTAATCCAGACAACAATCTGCAATGCAGTTATTGTACTGGAATTTGGGAAGGTGAAGTCATTTGTCCAGAGTAACCCAGTGTCAAGCCAAGATTGAATCCCTTGTCAATATAACTCCCAAATTTGCCACAGTGACATAATGTGAACCATCCAACCAGAAGCAACAGCTGATAATAAGACCTAGGAGAGCTTGACAGCAATCAAATCCAGATGTAAATTTCAGCTGCACGGGATCATAAGTCTAGGCTGATACCCAGCACAATGAACATCCTTGGTGACTACTGAATGTCCCCCAGAAGAAGAAGGGGAGATTGTCCCCCTTGGGGATAGACCAGAGGTTACATTTAACACTCAAATGCTGTTCTTCTCAGAGTTCCTGTTGTGGCTCAGTGGTAATGAATCTGACTAGTATTCATGAGGATGTGGATATGGGTTTGATCTCTGGCCTTACTCAGTGGGTTAAGGATCCGATGTTGCCGTGAGCTGTGGTATAGGTCGCAGATGTGGCTCAGGTACTGTGTTGCTGTGACTGTGGTGTAGACCGGCAGCTGCAGCTCTGATTTGACACCTGGCCTGGGAAATTCCATACACAGCAGGTGCCAGTCCTAAAAAGAAAAAAAGTGGCATCTTTCTCCATGTGGTCCTGTCCCATGGCACTTTCTCCATGTGGTCCTGTCCCAAGGGCTCAGGTGGCTTAACAGTCCTTGCCTAGTCCCTTGAGCCTGTGATCCTAGGTCAAGAAACCCTTGGCGTACATCCATCTAAAAACAAGAAACTGGGGCTATGACTAGAATAAGTCTGTTTGCTACATTATTTGACTTTGGAAGAAGCAGAAAATTCAAGTGTACGCCTGGTTCTCAACTTGGTAAACACCCACATGTCAATTACACTTAAGGCTTTTCTCAAAGTCGGCCTCACATGCCACTCTAGCACTGACCAGGGGACAGTTAATGTATTCCAGCACACTCAGCCCAGGGGACAGTGACTTTTGCCCATCTCCTGATGACGGTATTGTCTATTCTATACCCAAGGGTGGTGCCAATTAAGGGCACAGATTCTGGAGCCAAGCCACCTGGGTTCGATTTCCAGCTGTGCCCCCTACTGACTCTGCATAATCATGTAGTGTCTCTGTACTCTGGCTGTGAAATAAAGAAGAGACAAGAATGCCTTAGATTAGGTTGTTTGCGGATTCAATGAGGTACCATATATAAACTTAGAACAGTTAGTCAGGGTTCTCTGTATCGTAGCTTTTTCTGGTATAGTTGTTAGCATTTCCCTTAATGAGCTTGGGAAAAGGCAGCCTCCAGAAATCCTTCCATAAACCTACCCGGCCCATAAAAGAGCAGGAGGTTCTGGGGACATTGAGATGCCGGGGCATTGGCTCTGGAAGTTTAGGTAGAAGGCAAGGAGCCCTCGATTGGACAATTGTTAACTGGGGATAAGTGCTCCCATCGCAGGACTTCCCTGGACCCCTGCTTTCACACCTGCTATGGGCTGAATTCCGTCCCACCGAAAATCCATATGATGAAGCCCTACCCACCAGTGTGATCGTATTTGCACATAAGACCTTTGGGAGGTAATTGGGGTTAGATGGGGTCGTAAGAGTGGGGCCCTCATGATGGGATTAGTGCCCTTGTATGAAGAGACCCCAGAGATTTCTCTGTCTCTTTCCCTTCCATGTGATGACACAGCCAGAAGATAGCCATCTATAATCCAGGACCAGAAACCAACCATGCTGGCACCTTGCTCTTGGAATTCCTAGCCTCCAAAACTGTGAGAGGGTAAGTGTCTGCTGTTTAAGCCCCTCGCTCTCAGGTAATTTGTTATGGCCACTGAGCAGACTAAGACACCATCTGCGTCTGAAATCAGCAGTTCATGGTATCCACATGCAGGTCAGGCTCCTACATAAGATTCCATTGCAAGAAGAAAGGGTGGGGGAAAAAACTGTAATTGCAATGTATACATGTAAGGATAACCTGACCCCCTTGCTGTACAGTGGGAAAAAAAAAAAATTCCATTGCAGAAGGGGTTCCAAGGCTGATCATTACTTTAGAGCCACCATAATATATGGTCACAAATATCTCTCCCTCAAAACTACAATGAGGTACCACCTCACACTGGTCAGAATGGCTATAATTAATAAGTCTACAAATAACAAATGCTGGAGAGGGTGTGGAGAAAAGGGTACCCTCCTACACTGTTGGTGGGAATGTAAATTGGTACAACCACTATGGAAAACAGTATGGAGCTTCCTCAGAAAACTAAATATATAACTACCATATGATCCAGCAACTCCACTCCTGGGCATATATCCAGACCAGCCACTATTCAAAAAGGTACATACGCCCATATTTTCAGAGCAGCACTATTCACAATAGCCAAGACATAGAAACATCCTGAATGTCCATCAACAGATGAATAGATTAAGAAAATGTGGTATACATACACAATGGAATACTACTCAGCCATAAAAACGAACAAAATAATGCCATTTACAGCAAGATGGATGGAACTAGAGATTCTCATACTAAGTGAAGTAAGTCAGAAAGAGAAAGACAAATACCATATGATATCACTTATATGTGAAGTCTAAACTATGGCACAAAAAAAACAATCTACAGAACAGAAACAGACTCACAGACATGGAGAATAGACTTGTGGTTGCCAAGGGGTAGGGGAGAGGGAATGGGATGGACTGGAGTTTGGGGTTAGATGCAAACTCTTACATTTCGAATGGATAAGCAATGAGGTTGTGCTGTACAGAAAAGGGAACTGTGTTCAGTCAGTCTCTGGGGATGGAACATGATGGAGGAAAATGTGAGAAAAAGGATGTGTATATACATATATGTATATGTATAGCTGGGTCACTTTGCTGTACAGCAGACATTGACACAACATTGTAAATCAACTATAATCTGAAAAGTGAGGGAGTTCCTGCCCTGGTGCAGTGGAATGAATCTGACTAGTATCCGTGAGGATACAGGTTCGATCCCTGGCCTCACTCAGTGCGCTGGGGATGGCATTGCTGTGGCTGTGGTGTAGGCCAGCAGCTATAGCTCCAATTTGACCCCTAGCCTGGGAACTTCCATATGCCGCTGTTGCAGCCCTAAAAAGTGAAAATAAATCAATAAAAATAAAAAGCGGAAAAAAAAACCCACAAATATCCCTCCCACACTGGCCATGTTTCTGTGAAATCCATATATAAGAACTCTTCATTCCACCAGTCTTGTCTAGAAAGTGGTTCTATCTCTATAGAATACACATAGAAGTAGTTCACCTAACCTAATGAAACTGATGTTTTTTTCCTTATTTCATCAATTTGGTAGAAAATCTTCCTGAAATACACTGCATGTGTCACCTCCTTAAAAAAATATGTGTGTATACGTGTGTGTATATCCATATACGTTTAGCTTTTCTTGATGATGTGCTGGTGTTCTGAACACCAGTAGAACAAGACCTTCGGCAGCTTCCAACACATGCTTTGCCTCCAGTCTCATTTGGGGGTGCTAAGTGACCCCAAGCTGTTGGTGTTTCCCAAACGGAGAACACAGACACCGGCTTGAAGCTTGTGTTTCCTTCCAATGTCCTATTAGATGTTATTGTCTGTGTCAAATGTGACCCCTTGCCCCCAGAGCCTGGTATATGGCTTTATGTCACATGGTTTTCAGGGAGAGGCCTTCAGAATGGCTTTGTGTCACTTACATAGAATAGAATGCACTGGCCCCTCAGGCTCTGTCCCCAGTGGCCCTTAGACCTGTCCTTGGCTCTAGTCTTGCACCTGGGGGTTCCCCTCCTCACCAGGACTTGGGGTGCTGGCTCTCTGACCGCAGGCTACAAGCACGACTGGAGATGGACCTGTGCAGAGGTCCCACGCCCTCAGATCTCACACCTGATTCCATAGACAGTGAGGAAGAAGCAGTTCTTTGTCCACAGATAAACATGAAATGCTTGCAGTGGACACGACCACGGTGGACAGCTGGGCATGTGGTGACTGAATGCAGAATCCAGTCCTACAGGAGGGTCCTGACAATCCGAGGAGTCAGGACGTCTCTGTTGCAGTCACACATCAAGGTCCCATATGGTGCAATAAACAAATGTATTCTGAAGAGATGGAAGGATGAAGGGATGGCCCTAGAAGGCTCTGGGAAGCCTGGCAACAACCCGCTACGGGTGCCACCCGAGCAGTGACATGGCAGTGCTCTTGACTGGGGGCCTTCCTGCACCAAAGTGGATCCTGCTGTGGGTCCTGGACGCCCACTTAACAAGGCCCTGTTCAGATGCATTGTCTAAATGGTGGTCTCCATGACAACGGACCGACTCACAGAAAGCCAGAGTCAGGAGGCGCCAACCACGCCGGAAACAGACGTGAAATTGTTTTCCTGATGGAGAAGAAATGAGCAACTCCAGGGAGCAGAGCAAAGGAGAGGCGAGGGCCGGTCCTTCGGAGCAGCTCTCTTCCGCTGCAGCCCTTTTCAGGGAAACCCCATCCCCGTGTCCTTCACACACCTCCCGGCGCTGATGGCCTTTGACAGCTGGCCTTGGAGTTGGCTTATCCTCACAGTTCTGACTCGCTGTTTCTTCCCTGCCGTAACCGTCAGAGAGACCACCCTGCTGCGTCTCGAAAGAGCTGAACACTCATAAAATGTCCCCTGCTTCATCGTCTCCTTCTCAGCCTCCAAGGGGACGTTATGAATCAGGAAACCACCTATCTCCTTTGATTTTGATTTTGATTCCTGTCCTTCTGTGTTGGGAACGTGTGGCTTTCGGTTAGAAGAGAGAATTCATTCTGCGAGACTCTCTCAATTTCTCTCCTTCTCTCTCAGAAATGATTCACTTTGTTGCCCCGGAGACAAGATAAAATTCACAGCTCTCTCGTGGCAGCATTTCTTTCTTTCTTTTTTTTCCTCTCTGTGGGCAAAACTGCATGGGATTTTTTTTTTTTAACTTTCAACGTTGAGAAAATGACCATTTCTTAAATCCGATATTATGCCTTTCATCTTCTGTTTACTCAGCCTAGAGCCTCAAGGTCAGGTTACAATTAAAATCACACTAAATGGCCCTGGTTTGTTTTCCCAGTTCCAGGAATATCTTCCTAGTCTAGGCTTCACCAGGATTGTGATTTTGAAAACACATTAAAACCGATCATTTATTTATCCATCCCTGTCGTAAATGATATAAAGGGCCTTCTGCTTGAGGGCAGTGTGCTGGGTGCTGAACGCAGAGATGAACAAGGCACCGTCTTTGCCCGTTCGAGGACTGAAACGGGGTGGGGTGCTGACTGAGACCAATTTTAGTCCATGAACAGTGCCGTGAAGGGAGAGCCCGACAGGTTCTAAGGGCGCAGAGGAGGCGCCCCTAATTCAGGGCTGGGAGGAAGGGGAGAAAGGATCTAGAGCAGAGAGGGAATAATCCAGTAGCTTCCCAAGAGATGGAGTTGAATGCCAGGCAGAGACCTAAAGGACAAGTGGGACCCAGACCAGTTTGGTACCCAGAGACGTGCCCCCCTAGTTCAGTGAATGTTATATTGAGTCGAGGACTATGAGGAGCAAGCATCCTAAGATGGAAGAAAATCCACAAAGGCACGGAGGCAAGACAGAGCACAGAACATTTGAATCCTCGAGCCATAATGATGAGACGCTTAGGAAGAGCAAGGTCATCGTTAGATCCTCCCCCTAAGATGTGCGGGAGGAGACCCAAAGTCAGACAGAGGAGCAGGTCATAGCCCCAAGCCACGGCCAAGCACTGTCCTTGAGGCCCACTTGTCATCCAGACTCCCTGAAAGCAAGCTCCCAGCTGCCTACGTTTTGAGAGAGTGCTTGCATTGGGTGACAGTCAAAATCCTAGGAAAGTTGAGAGATGCCCACTGGAGAAGCTTTTGTAGTTTGCTGGTCTGACAGATGGTGACACCCCAGGGGCTGCTGCTTCGGCACATGGGGCCAAATTGCCCAAGGGCAGCAGGACAGAGACCATGTGGTGTGACAGCAGAGCCCAGCACAGAGGCCTTCCGTACACACAGGTGGGGTTCCCAGAGGAGGGACTTTAGTTTGAGCTTCGAGACAGCCACAGATGGAGTTCCCATTGTGGCTTGGTGGTAACAAACCTGACTAGCATCCATGAGGATTTGGGTTCGATCCCTGGCCTCGCTCAGTGGGTTAAGGATCCGGCGTTGCCATGAGCTGTGGTGTAGGTTGCAGACATGGCTCACATCCCACATTGCTCTGGCAGTGGTGTAGGCTGGCAGTTGTAGCTCCAATTTGACCCCTAGCCTGGGAACTTCCATGTGCCGAGAGTATGGCCCTAAAAAGAGAAAACAAAAAGACAGCCCCAGAAATCAGAATGCACTATAAGGAATAAAGTGGTTTGTGCCTATCGCATGAAATGCCGTTCAGAGCAATGCCCGTGGAAGGCGGGGGCTGCTTGAGGGTGGGACTCCCACTCTCAGCCCATGTGTCCAAGGATGCTTTGAACTCTCACCCACTGTATTTTCCCAGTGACTCTTTGCTGCCCCTGACTCCACTCCGCGGCTCATCTGCCATTAAAACTGGATCATGCTCTTGAGACATACAGCCCAGGAAGGGGCTTTGCCAACTGGAGAAAAGACACCATTGCTTCTGCTGTGAATTTCAAACTGCATTTCCCTATAAGGGTGATGAATGTTATAAGCCTGTTTAAGGAGAAAAGGTTTTATCAGGACTCTCAAACTTTTCATTTAGTTTTGTTTTTTCAACATTTTAATTTTTTGCCAGCCTAATTTTATTTCCTGCTTTCTGAGCCCAGACTTTTTTTTTTTTTTGGCTGTACCCAAGGCATGCAGAAATGCCCAGGCCAGGGACTGAACCCAAGACACGACAGTGGCCTGAGCCACAGCAGTGATGACCCTGAGTCTTTAACCATTAAGCCACCAGGGAACTCCTATTTGTTTTTCCTTTTAACATACAGAGAACCAAACGCTTTGTGAGCTGGCCATACACAGAAGAGCGTGAAGGAAGGAAGAGTATGATATGAGGATGATTCCCATCCCCAGGAAGAAGAGGAAGCAAGATGGCACTATGGGAGTTCCCACTGTGGCTCGGTGGAAATGAAGGAAGAGGGTTCAATCCCTGGCCTCGCTCTGTGGGTTAAGGATCTGGCGTTGCCGTGAGCTGTGGTGTAGGTCACCGACATGGCTCGGATCTGGGTGTTGCTGTGGCTGTGGGGTAGGCTGGGCTGCTGCAGCTCTGATTCAACCCCTAGCCTGGGAACCTCCATATGCCATGAATGCAGCCCGAAAAAAAAAAAAAAGGACACTATGTCTTCCGTCCCCTACAACCTCCCTCTACACGAAGCCAGTGGACTCAGAACTGCATTGGCTGGTTCTGGACCGAAACTGCAGACCTGGTACCACAATGGGCTCCTCCTGGCCATGGAGGAGTATGAAAGGGAACGTCACAGGCCCTGCATTCCCCTGCATGCATGGTATTTTTATTCATTTTTAGGACAAATTTTTACAAGTATGGAAACAAACAGAGCTTTCCGGACAACTGTTACTTGTTTCATTTCAGCAATACCAAACAATTCTTTTCTGCACGCATTTTGGTTAATCCGGATTTTTCTTCAACCAGTAACTTTCAGTAACTGAGGCAACCTTGAAGTGGATGAGGCCAGACTCTTCCTGTGCTGCTCTGTAACTAACTAAACCTGGGCTGGTACGTGGGGCTTTTTGGGGGGAAACGCGGAACTAGGAGGGCCATGAGGACCTCGGGGTGAAAGCCCCCACACGGAATGTTTGCCTCTGGCAGGAATGGTGAAATCTGGCAGAGCCTGTGGAGTGAGCACCCAGTGGATGGCTTCACCCGGACCATTTCTTTTAAACGAAATTTGACTGGGGATTTGGAGCGCGTTGTTACTACCCCGGGGAACTCCTGGGCGGATGTAAATAGAGCTTCGTCTTTGTTTCTAGGTAAACACCCAAAAGGTCATCACAGGTGAGGGTTTGGAGGATGTAGCAATAGTAGCTTTTTTTTTTTTTTTTTCTTCTTCTTTTGGCCACTCCCATGGCAGGTGGAAGTTCCCGGGCCAGGGATGGAACCTGTGAACCAATTGTAGCAATGCTGGATCCTTAACCCACGGTGCCACAAGGGAACTTCCAACAATAGTACTTTTTTAAAAAGAACTTAATATTAGGGGGCTTTCTACGTAACACTGCTTTCTGCACTTGAAGATGACATTTCGGGTGTTGCTCTCAACCCATGGCTCTATGACTGAGGAGGGCGTATAAAGATGGATACTTTTATACTCTATACGGGATTTAATTCTTTCTTTTTTTAAAAAATTTATTTTAGCGTATAGTTGATTTACAGTGCCATGTCAATTTCGGCTGTACAGCACAGTGACCCAGTCTCATATATATATATATATGAGAATATATATATATTCTTTTTCTCATATTATCTTCCTTCATGGTCTCTCCAAGAGATTGGATAGAGTTCCCTGTGCTGTACAGCAGGACCTCATGGCTTATCCATTCTAAATGGAATAGTTTGCATCTACTGGAATAGTTTGCATCTACCCCAAACTCCCTGACCATCCCACTTCCTCCCACCTCCCCCTTGGCAATCAGTGACTGGAAGCTTCCTGCTTTGTGGCCACCCCTTTGCCCCCCACTGCCCTCGCCTCTCCCAGGAGAGCTGCCACTGGTTTGTCTGCCTCAGTAACACTAGGTCTCAGCAAGGAGCAAAGCACTGAATGAGTCATCTGATATCTGACAACCCTTTTCTCCTTAGTACCTCGAGATTGCCTTTCATTTCTTCCTTTCTTCTTTCCCTTCCTTTCTTCTTCCTTCCTTCCTCCCTTCCTCTCTCTTTCCTTTTTTCTTTTTTCTTTCCTTTTATCTTTCGTTCTTTCTTTTCTTTCTTTCTTTCTTTCTTTCTCTCTCTCCTTCCTTCCTTCTGTCTTTTTTCTGTGCCCGTGGCATGCAAAAGTTCCCAGGCCAAGATGGATTGAACCTGCGCCACAGCTGTAACCTGAGCCATAGCAGTGACAACACCAGATCCCACTGAGCCACCAAGGAACTCCATAAAATATTTTATTACTTAATAACCACCAAGATATGCACATTTGACCTTCCCTTGATGACTTAGCGTCTTGCTTGGATAAGCATGCTGAGTGCCCATGAGCACTGTCCAGTAACAACATCCCATCTGGTCAGTTATGAGTCAAGGTCGACTGGCAGAAGAGTGTGGTTGCTAAGAGCCTAAACTCTGAAGCCGGAGACCTTGGTTCACTCCCTGCTTTACCCCCTCACTAGCTAGGTGATCATGACCATCTCTGACCTCAGTTTCTGTATCTGTAATATGGGAGAGTAGTACCCACCTCCCAAGGCTGTTATGGGGGTTAAGTGAGTTGATGTAGGTAACATGCTTTGCACAGTACCTAGTTACCTGGTTTTCCAGTTTCACAACCTCTCAGGGTTTCAGGGCTTCCCTGTGGGGTGGGGGGCAGTGAAGAACACTTCCACCGTGTCTCCAGTGAATCAGTCTTCGCCACATCCCTCCACCCTGAGCTCTGCAGCTTGGCCATCAGCTTTCCTCTTGCTCCACCTCCAGCTCTGCAAGCCCCTACGGTCCTGAAGATGCTGGAAACTGGACTGGATATCACTTGACCTCAGAGTGACCCCTGGAAATTACATTTCTGAAATAAATCCTGCCGACCAAGGAGCCAAGGGTAAGTTTGTAAACATACTCAGCTTCCTAAGAAATATCATGTTTATTTGTTTTCCTTCAATACAATTCTGAGCAATAATTTCCAAATGTAATCTCAGCACCTGCTGGGGCCTCCTGACCTACTAGGGTCAGACGAAGAAGTGAACAGTCCTGGTGTCTGATATCTCCTCCACTGGGCTAGGGCAGAGGAAGGCAATTGTTGCTGGGGCCGGAAGCCCCAATTCCTGGGCTTTAGTCCCCCTGGGAATGCTGCACAACCATTTCTGTCCAAGATCTCATTGCTGTTCTGCGGTGTAGACAGAGAAGGGGTGAGGGTGCCTGATGCAGCAGACCCCCAATCTCCACCAGCTCCCCAGTCTCGGGACGGCCCCTCCTCCCTCTCAGCTTCCACCTCTCTCTCCGGCCCCGGGAATTCACAATCAAGTGACCCTAAAAAACCTGCCTGCTTCCTCAGAACAAGGAGGATGAGGCAAAATAAATACAACAAGAATGTCTCACTTAACTGCATTCTTCCATCCTTACACCAACAAAGCACAAATTAATATCTTCATACATTATCCTGACACACCAGCTCTGGGTGGCACTTGCTAATCGTTCTCATGAATACTAAACGCAGCGACGTAATTCTGGAGAATTGAGGGTCCTGGTGATTAAGGGTTTCCTAATCATGCTTTACAGGCTTTGCTTGCAGTGCACAGGTAAGAACACCAATGGCTTATATGGTTTGGCTGGTGGGAAAAGCCAATCTTGTTCGTTAAAGGATGACAGATATCACCGACGTCCAGTCTGAGGGCAGATACACCAGAAATGTATGTGTCTGTCTGTACACCTGGCTGCATCTCTCCCAGATGTGCAATCTCAGCAGCGCAGCCTCTGTCAACCCCATCCTTATAGCAGACCGCCAAGAATGTCTAGCCCCTCTGGGTCACTGCATAACAAGGACAGGGGTCACTCTGCCAGCACTTGAGTCAGAGGGGCGCTTGCCTCCTGCTCCCAACATCACACATAGGCACGAATGCATGTCCAGAGTCGGTGGTGGGGAGAGGAGGGCAGGAAGGAGGACGGCAGGGACCTCAAGCAGAGGAAGCCCTGGACGAGCTCATCCCACGTCATCTAATAGTATCAGGGCTCCGGTTCGCAGGACAGTTTCCTAACTGACAAGGAATCTGCCGGAGGCTGAGTGATGTCTCGCCCCAGGTCACCCAGACTGAATGTAAGGGAACCGCCCAGAAGCATGGCTGTCTCAGCTCCTAGCTACGTACGGATGCTTCTTCCCCCGATGATGCGCTTCTCCAGCAGAGAACGCATCCCAGTTGGAAAAGCAGGTCCCCATCTATTACCTCATTTAAACCTCTCCCCCAAAACCTAGAAGGAAAACCGAAGGATCACTTCCTGGCTTACAAAAGGGCAAATCAGTGATTTGCCCAAGGTGACAGAAACAGCCAGTAAACAAAAGCACCTTTGGTCTTCAAATCCTTTGCCTCTCCGTCAACCTCTTGACTGTCTTTCCATCAGCCTCTGGCTCTATTCTTTTTTTTTTTTTTATATATATATATATATAAATTTTTTTTTTTCCCCCACTGTACAGCAAGGGGGTCAGGTTATCCTTACATGTATACATTACAATTACATTTTTTCCCCCAGCCTTTCTTCTGTTGCAACATGAGTATCTAGACATAGTTCTCAATGCTATTCAGCAGGATCTCCTTGTAAATCTATTCTAAGTTGTGTCTGATAAGCCCAAGCTCCCGATCCCTCCCACTCCCTCCCCCTCCCATCAGGCAGCCACAAGTCTCTTCTCCAAGTCCATGATTTTCTTTTCTGAGGAGATGTTCATTGTGCTGGGTATTAGATTCCATTCTGGCTCTATTCTTTGGTCACCTGGCAGCCGAAAGCCTCAGCCCCCAGAATCGGGATGGCCACCAGCAGGGGAGATGGACCCAGGAACCAATAGTCCACTACAGGCAACTGGTGCCGTAAGAGAGGCTGGCATGGGTCTCTGCATGTTCAAGGTGAGGAGATGCATTCTACCTGCCCAGGAGGAGGGCAGGGTGATGCTGACACGCTCTATGGTATTCTCACCCAAACAAGAGAAGCAGCTTGCACACAACATAAAAGCTGAAAGGACAAAAACAGTTTTACCTCCAGCAGTTTATTGACAGTAATGAAAATTACAAGGGTAGAAAAGGAAAAAAAAAATAGAGAAAGAGAGAGCGATCAGCTAGATTGCTGATTTTTTCTACTCCTGACACTTCAGCTGAAATCGTCCTGAGTCGTGCTTATAACTCTTGACATTCCTTGGTCCTGTAACAGGTAAAAAAAAATCCTCCACCACCAAGTTGTTTATCTAAACCCGTCCCGGAATTCGTGCCACGCTTGCCATTGTATCCTGGGCAAAAGGAAAAGAAAAGGCCAAATTTAGTAGCGGATGACAGGCGTTTCCGAGAAGCTTATGAAACCCTCTCTCCTGTTTACTCTAAATCTAAATCTCCTCCCCAAGGCCCGCCTTCCTCACGAGGCTGAGGTGTGTGCTCAACCCCATGGCTGCTGCTTCCTGCAGCTTTGAGAGCAGGAAATCAGACGTGCCTGCATCTGGGTGCCCTCTGGGATGCTGGGCAGCCCACAGCAATTTGAAAGGCTGGCAGCATCCTTTCCCTGAACCGAGTTCCCAAAACAACCAGTGAGCAGAGGAGAAAAGCAAGACAGCATGGATGTTACATGTTTACACAGCACCTGACCCTGAGTCTTCTTCAGCAGGTGCCCTCCCATGTAAGGACCAGAGACAAATGCAGACAAGGTCCCAGAGCAGCCCCGTTTCTTTTTGCCAAATGGGACTAGAGGAGAATGGCTACACCATTCTCAGCCCAGGAATAAAGATTAGAAAGCTGCCTCTAGGAGTTCCCGTAGTGGCTCAGTGGTAACAAATGTGATTAGGATCCATGAGGGAGGTGATGGCTTGATCAACGGGTTTGATCCCTGGCCTCGCTCAGTGGGTTAAGATTCAGCATTGCCGTGAGCTGTGGTGTAGATAACAGATGCGGCTCAAATCCAGCATTGCTGTGGCTGTGGTGTAGGCCAGCAGCTGCAGCTCCAATTCCACCCCAGCCTGGGAACTTCCATATGCCGTGGGTGTGGCCCTAAAAAGCAAAATAAAATAAAATAACATTACATGACATAAAATAGAAAACTGCCTCCAGATCATTACTGCTTGATATTAATATATGTTTTAAAATTTAATTTTATTGCAGTATAGTTGACTCACAATGTTGTATTAGGTTCAGATGTGCTAAAACTAATTAATATTAATATTAGGTGTACTAAAACGAATTAATATTAATATCAGAGTATGACTGATTCGTGAATCAGTCATACTCTGATATTAATTTCAAACATGAGGGCCAGTAATCTTTTGGGTCCTCACCTATTAAGAAAGTAATATTTTTCTTATGGCACTCAAAAATCCTTTGTAGGTTGAAGTCTTGTTAAAGATTTGGCTTTGGGGGGAAATTATTCTTTGGTAATATTTGCTGAGCTGGGACCCAGGCACCACCAATTTCTCCCCCACTCCCTAGAAGGGACTCACTCCCTTTTTCTCACCCTCTTACTGGCCTCCCCAGAGTTACACCCACACAGACCAGCAATCCGTTTCCATCTGGTCAACCCCCAAGAGCTATTTTGGGTTTGGCCTGCTTTTAATCTGCTTTTTCTGCCAGGGCAGGCTCAGCCCCTCTCCGGGGACTCATCTCTAAGGAAACTTTTGAAAAATACAGGCTTCCCCTAGGGCAGGAGTCAGTGCCCACTGCAGGGCTCCCAAGAGATGCTAAGTACAGCTCTCAGCCTCTGGGGAGAGACAGGAAAGGAAAGCTGGCCTCTTCAGCCTCACCTCTCGCTGCTCTCTGCTCCCTCCCCGCTCTGCCCCCAGCCTTTGGCCCAACCCTGCAATATCCCAAGTTCAGGAAGCTATAGTTGATCTTTTGCTGTAAGGCACCTGCCTTTGTCCAATTTCCGTGGTCCTTCCGGCCCCATCCTCATCTCCAAGATGGCGCGCGCGTTCCTCCTCCGTAGACTCCGCCCCCGAAGACTCCGCCCCCGCAGGCCCCGCCCCCAGCACGCTGAGCTGGCCTCTCTGCTTGCGGTCCTCCACCCCCTCCTGTGAGACTGAACCCCTTGAAGGTAATCATGGTGCTTTGTTAACCTCTGCAGCCGAAGTGGCAGGCACGTGGTCAAGGCCCTGTGTGTGTCTGCTGAACTGAACTGAATTGAGCTAGGTCACAAAAAATGCTGACAGGGCACGAGGAGAGGTAGGGAGGGAGACTGGAGGAAAAGGAAAAGTAGCCCTGGGCGGAAAGGGAGAGGGCACCTCCAGACACCATCTCAGCGCTCATGCTTGACACTGGGTACGGACAAACCCAAGCTGAGGATGAATCAGATGGAAATGATGA
Source organism: Sus scrofa (assembly GCF_054392235.1). Classification (NCBI taxonomy): domain Eukaryota; kingdom Metazoa; phylum Chordata; class Mammalia; order Artiodactyla; family Suidae; genus Sus; species Sus scrofa. The sequence goes on along the minus strand of NC_139393.1, from coordinate 23,246,293 downwards.
TGGGCATCTCTCACCTTGGCTGCCCAGCGATGCGGTTCCCAGGTCCAGTGCCTCCAAGGGATCAAGGGAGGTAGCATCCACGTGAGCAAGTGGGCCAGGTGTTAAACAGCCAGAGGGGTGGAACCATGGAAACAGTGTAAAGAGAGCCCCCTAGGACCAAACATTAAAAGCTGCCCGAAGGTATTATTTTTAACACTATCCTAACTACATAGAACCATGATAAAATGTTGCTTCTATGGAAATTGTATTTCAAGTTCTAACTCTGAAGGTCAAGTATGTCCTGGCCCATCCTATCTTTGGTGATGACAGCATCCACGGTCTCAAAGTCAGAAGGATGAATCTCCATCAGGGAGGCAAGGAGAAGACTCCTGGGCACAGGAAGCTTGTATTCAAGCCACAACTCCATAATTATCTCTCTACTTCCCCTCACACTGGACACTCCATATACGCCAAAATATCCACAGGAGCCCCAGTACCCCCAGTCTTTGCCCACCGTGTGTCATTCTCTGCTCTTTGCTTCACCTTCTTCTGGCTCCTCCTTTTCGTCCTTGGGGGCTTTGCTTTCCTGGACCCCTCCCCAGCTCGGTTAACTGAGAAAATGAAATCAGTGAAAGAAGTGATTTGTGAACCCAAGTGGATAAAGCAACTCTTCCAGCTAAATTGCTGGTCAGGTATTCTCAAATGGTCACATCTGTCAAGGGGCAGAGACAAGTCTTGACTCTGAAATCCCCCATACCTATAATGTTCAAGACGTATTTCTTCTTCACAACAACCTCCATGGTTATTGATGTGAGGTACCTCTTTCACAAAAAAGAAGTAAGCAGAAGATCAGAGCTATGGAACAACTTGCCCAACATGACACAGCCATTAAATAGCTGAGCCCCAAACTCCATCCCATGTCCACGGACTATAACGCCTGTTCTTGGCTAGCACACCAGGCCACTTGGAGGTGGTAAGCTCATTGATAGCTGAGGTTAAGTGCGGGGCTTTGGAGATCCAGGCTCACATGCCAAATGAGCCCTTAGAAGATGTCCACTCCCAGATCAGATCCGGGGTCACAGCTGCTATGATGGGGCCAGATAGTCTTTAACCTCAGGTAGACGCTTCACGTCACTAGACTGGGATTCTTGAGAGCACTGTGTATTACTTCCCCCTGCTGCTACCCACCTGCCTCCCCCCCTTCCCATTCACACCGAGCACACCTTTAAAACTATCCAAGGACAACCACAAGTTGCGTGCCTAGATCATCCCAATGGAGATATTAGGGAAATATTTGAAATCATATTTTGGTAAATAAAAGTAGGAGTGAAAGAGAAAGAGAAATACACAGAAACAGAAAGAGGAAGAAGAGTTACACACAACAGGCTCTTAAAATGTACTATTCGGTATAATAATGACGCACATCGCCCAAGAAGAGAGCAGGCTGGAGGGAGCTTGCTGGCATCTATGTACCTTATAAAACTATCAATTAACGCAGTCCTTAAAGTCACATAATATTCAGTGACAAGTAGATTAACTACAATAGTGTGTGTCAACTACTGCATATTCTGTTCTATTTTAACGCTGAAACTTAAGATGATTCAGGCTAACCATGGCATTTTCCAAACGGATTTAAAATCAAGTCTTCACACAGACAAAAAGAGGGAGAATCAACTAGGCTGCAACTCAGAATGGCAGCAGGCTTTATGAGATTCCACCTCAGGGTTTATAAAACCCTGACGCAGCTGCGTGGAAAGGACCCAGGGCTGTTCTCGCTGACTGATGTGGTCTTTGAGAACATGCCAGCCAGGCTCACGGAGAGAGAAACCAGACCTTTTATAGCACTCGGCAGTTCTGCACAGCAACACATGAAACGGACAAGGGCTGTCTTGTTGAATTTGCAAATGTGAATTTTACCACACTTGGGAAAACTGTGCTGGGTACAGTGTATGCCACTTACCAGTTCATCAAGTTGTCCTGGAGAAGAAGCAATTTTATGTCCACCCAATATCAGGCAGAAGGCTCATTGAAGCAAGGAGCATTGATGCCACCTTGGGCCGTGTTTTCATGGAGGCGATGGCACTGCAGCAGTGGGCAAGAGAGGGATTATCTCTACCAACCTGTCACAAAGACATAACCTGTAAGCTGTGGGTTTCCAATACGCTACCCATCACTCAAAACAAGAAGACTTTGTAAGAGAAATGTTTACCAGGGAGCCATGGCCCCAGAAAGAAATGTCTCTCTCTCTCTCTCTCTTTTTTTCTCTAAAGGCTGCACCCATGGCACATGGAAGTTCCTGGGCCAGGGATTGAATCCAAGCCACAGGTGTGGTGTAGCCACAGCAACTCCGGATCCTTTAACTCACTGCACCAAGCCAGGGATTGAACCTGTACCTCTGCAGAGAACTGGGCCACTGCAGTCAGATTGTTAACCCACTGTGTCACAGTAGAAACTCCAAGAAATGTCTTAAATGAAACTTTATGCCTTTTAGCTTTGCCCTTTGAGAGTCTCCAAATCCTCCATCACTGTTTTCTTTTTCTCTCCTGTGATCTCACTGCCCCTTTGCAAGTTTAGGGAAAATCGAATTGCTGCCCCTTCTGCCCCCACTAAGGAAAATAAACATGCTGAGTGAAAGAAGCCAGTCACAAAAGGCCACATGTTGTACAATTCCATCTATGTGAAATGTCCGGGGTAGGCAAATCTATTGAAAGAGAAAGTAGGTTATTGATTAATTAGGGCTGAGGTGAAGGGGAGGGGGGTAGGAGGGCCGCAGCTAAAGGGATTGAGTTTTCTTCTTGGAGGGATGGAAAGAAGCGAAAATGAATTGTGGTGATGGTTATGAAACTCTGTGAATGTTCTAAAACCCCCTGAGCTGTATGCTTTTCACAGGTGAATTGTATAGTATGTGTATTATAAAGCTGCTAAAAGAAAAGAAACGAGGAAGGTAGGAGGGAAGAAGGGAGGGAGGGAAAAGTCAGCAGCCCCAGGCTTGAGTGGTTACACTGTGGCACGTCCTCAGTGTGGAAGAGAATAGGAACGCTACCCAGTTGCCTGTGCTTGGCCTCCAGCCAAGCCCCTTCCGCATCTGCACCTTGCATCCTTCCACTGCGAGAGCATCCACCACCCTCTCCCTCCCACTGCACACATGCACACACCAAAACATGCACTCCCGCCACCTCCAACAGTTTGTTGACCCTTCCACTCAAAAACTCCATGAAGTTCTACTCCTTAGAGCTTTTGCACAGCCTCTGCTCTGCCTTGAATGCCTACCCACCCCCATCACCCACCAAAGGAAACGCATTCATCCTTCAAGGGGGATCTTCAGGGTCACGCCCTCAGGCTGTCTCCCCTGGGAGTATGGGGGCCTCTCCTCCCTGTCTCTGGAGGGCTCATGTGGCATTTGTATTAGATGGCGAGGCCATTAGTCACAGGGCCCTGCCACCCATTTAGAGGCGTGTGGCATCCCCATTGGGACCACAAGCTTGAGGAGGACAAGTACTGTTGATTCCTCTTGGTGGAGACAAAACCTGGAACAGTGGCTGTCCTAGGGGAGGTAACTGGGAAATGTTGGCCAAGTGAGAGAATAGCATGGAGGCCTCCAGGATGCAGGCCCTGGAAAGTTAAGCAGGGCTCGCTAACTCCTGTTGATAGCAGAAGCATGAATGGTTTCTCGAAGACAGCGTCTGGGTGCCCAAGTCCTACCCCAAGTGGGAATCTCTTTTCTACTTGGCTCCTGCCCTGGAAGTGACTTCCAGTCCAGAGATACCCCCACCCCCCACCCCCCGTCAGACAAGGTCAGTATCTCAAGGGAGAGAGCCAAGGGGAGGCAGAGCATCTGGTAGAGAGAGGCGAGGCGAGCCGTGAAAACAGGCGGAAGGCAAAGCAAGTCTTGGGGGAGCAAGCACAGCAAGAGAACAGCGGTTTGCAGAGTGTGTCCAAGGAAAACCAAACTCCATAGAAACTGCTAGATGAGAATAGTGTTTAGGGTGAAATCTGAGCTTGCACTCGTGTCAAGTCTTGAAGTTTTTATATGTAAAACGAGCATCCTAAACAAAAGCAGTAGCCAACTCTGGCTATTGACAAGAAAGGACAAGAAAAAGGTATGAAACACAGAAGACGGTCAGCAGACCCTAAGAGAAAAGGCCAGGCAGGCAGAGCACCGGATTCTTCACGGACATGAACCAGAAGCTGTTATTTATATTGTAGGGTTTTATGTACTGATGTTGGAGAGATAATGGGTAGAACCAAACATAAGCTCAGCCATCCTCAGTAAGTCATTGTGTTGGTCTCATAAAGTCCTGAGCAAGCTCTCCCTCGAGGTCTGATCAGAGACAGCTGGAGCCTGTGGACACCCCCCACCACCACCACCAAATAAGCACCAGGAGCTGTAGGAGTTTCTAAAGAGAAGGTGTCTTGGACCCCGTGAATGAACCAACCTTTTTATACTGCGATTTAAATATACTGGAGTTTCCGTTGTGGCTCAGTGGGAATGAATCTGAGTAATATCCACAAGGATGCAGGTTCGATTCCTGGCCTCGCTCAGTGGGTTAAGGATCTGGCGTTGCCATGAGCTGCGGTGTGGGTCCCAGACGCAGCCGAGATCCTGCGTGGCTGTGGCTGTGGCTGTGGCGTAGACCAGCTGCTACAATTCCGATTGGACCCCTAGCCTGGGAACCTCCATATACCACAGGTGCGGCCCTAAAAAGACAATTAAATAAATAAACCAACATAAGCATAGATATAAACTCTTGATGCTCATAGCTCGGAGGTAACTGAAGAAATTAAATGGAAACCAAACCTCAAAGGTTGATAATATTAAAAGTAACCACATCACATTAATAACACCACTAATGTTCTGCTGGAAATAATTCACAGCACGAAGAGGAACGATGCTGGCACTTTTGAGTGTGGGGTCCTGTGCTACCCTGTGCCTCAGGAGGACTCAATTCTCCCACCCCTTTCCTCAGACCAGTCTGGTGCTTCATCTCCATTCATGCAAAGCTTCAAGATGTCACTCGCCCTTCACTGGAGTGATTCCAGTCATAAATGTGGGTGCTGGCATTCCACCAGCGTACTAGTGACAAGTTGATCATCAGATGCTCCACCTCTTAAATTAAATGTATAAATTGAAATCATATTTATAGCATACACTACTATAAGTTGTAAAATTTGCATAGAGAACCCATGAATTCTGGTTTGAGAAACATTCTGTTAGATCAAAACCACCAACCCGGGCGGCATTTCCCCATCTGTCCGACCAGTCTGATCACCGTGTGGGTCCAAGAAAAGGCAAACCCACCCCCGTCTCCAGGAATCTTGAGGAGACAGCAGTTCCCTGCCCAGGACAGGGTCCGTGTCTAGAGTAAAACAGATCAGAGATCAGAGATGGCTGTTTTCACGCTGAGTTTTCCTCCAGAAGTCGTGGATGGGTGAACTCCCAGGAAGGCAGAAGGCGGAGAATGTTCCAACTCCTTCCTCACCAAATCCTCCCTAGGGCAGCTTCCTTCCCAGCCCGGATCACCTCCGGTGACCCCACTCCCTCGCCAGCCACACGTGGCTGCGTCTCCAGGAAGTTCAAGCACCCAGTCAACAATAAGCCCTTTTGTTACACAACCACTGGCTTATCTTATTTTTGTCTGTGGTTGTTTATTTGTGGTAAGATAACACGTAACAAAATTGACCGTCTTCAACATTTTTAAGTCTGCCCTTCAGAAGTGTCCAGGATCTTCACATGGCTGTGCAGTCGCTCTCCAGCAGCTCGTCTTGCAAAACTTAAACCCTGTACCCATCAAACCACAACTTCCCGTGTCCCAGCCTCAGGCAACCCCGGCTCTTTCTGTGAGTCTGACTGCTCGAGGTGCCGCATCCAAGTGGGCTCACCCAGCATCTGTCCTTTTGTGACAGGCTCGTTTCACTTCGCACAGTGTCTTCAAGGTTCGTCCGCATTGTAGTACATGTCAGAATAGCCTTCCTTTTCATGGTTGAATAATATTCATATACATATGAATATTATCTATTACATTCTATATTGTGTATTATAGTATATATAATGTGTTTTATTATATATTATATAGTGTGTTCTATTATATATTATATACGTATATTTTGTTTGGCCATTCATCCGTGGGTAGGCAGTTGAGTTGCCTCTACTTTTTGGCTGCTGCGAATAGTACCACCACAAACAAGGATATAACTTGTTTTCTTTTTTTACTACATTGCCTGGTTCTTTTGCTTCTACCAGGCTAACCTCTGAATTGTTTAGATTTCCCAATCTCCTTTTAAGCCTCAGGAGAGCTCGCCTCTGAGATTTGGTGCTTTTTTTCCCTCCAGTGTACAATTTCATCTGCTTTCTGCCTCCAGGCACGGACACAAAACCTCGTGGATGACAGATTATAATGGGCTGGCCTCCAGAACCTCCTGCAGGAACGTGTAAACATGTGCATAGACGATGATATTTGATTCAGTTCCTAGAGGAGATGGATTAGCTGGGGTGGGTCCTAAAGTGTCATTCTTGGCGACCCGCCACGGGCTTCCCGTCAGTGTGGAAAGAGCCTGGTGTGAGCACAGAAGGACCCCACCATGGAGCCATGGTCCCTTCTCACCAGCCTCCCATGGCAGAGATTTCACAAAGGCTTCAGTGGAAGTTACTGCTCCTATAAATGAGCAAGTCACCCCAAAGTTAGCTGAACTTGTAGGAGGATGTGCCATCCCATTGTGGCATCTTTCCTGTGAGTGACCCATGAAATGCACTATGACTTAGGGAGGATCACTTAGAGGGCTCCGCCTTAATAGCTGCCTGAGTGGACACACACACACACACACCACAAAATCTGGCAGGTAGTGTCTGCAGCCTGCTGACCTTCTGAAATCCATCATCTCAGACTCGGGGGCCATGCAGAAGCTCATCTTAACAGGAATCTGTGTTCTACTAGTGGAAGAAAATGATTCTCATGGGGCATATGTATTCCTCCCTAGTGGTCTCATGAGCAGACAGGGTGAGGGCTTGTCTCCACCTCACATGAGGATTCATGTTTTCGCTAAAGGGGAAAACATCAGAGGCATCTTCCTCTCTCTCGGTCAGCAGCTGCTCAAGGAGACCCCGGCTTTTCCCCGATGCAGAGCAGTCTTCTCTCCATGCAGACCTGGTAGCAGGTGGAAGAAAGAGCTCACAGGAGGCTGAAGGGAGGAAGGAGTTGGCTCTCTTAGCAAATATCCTAGATGGTACCCACGTGCTGAGAGGACAGAGAATTGAGTGCTGGGCTGAGAGCCCTGACAGAGGTCCCAGGACGGGCTGCTCCCTCCTTTTACCTGCACTGTGAAGCTGACCTGAAGGCCACACATGACTTGTGAAAATATTTGGTAACTAAAATCATACCATTTGCAGCAACATGGATGACCCAGAAACGATCAGACTAAGTGAAGTTAGTCACACTGTGAAAGACAAACATCATGTGATATCACCTATATGTGGAATCTAAAAAAAAGGCGGGGGGGGAATACCAATGAACTTATTTGCAGAACAGAAGAAGAAGCAGACTCACAAACTTTGGCGACCAAAGGAGACAGGTGGGAGGCTGGGACTGGCATATGCACACTGAGGTTTATGGAATGACTGGCCAACAAGGACCTGCTGTCTAGCACAGGGAACTCTACTCAATAGTCTGTGATAATCGACATGGTGGCAAAAGAATCTGAAAGAGAATGGACATGTGTATATGGATGACAAAGCCACTTTGTTGTACAGCAGAAATGGTCACAGACTTGTAAATCAACCATGCTTCAGTAAAACTTAAAAATATAGTAACAAGCTTTACAAGTCGAAGTCATCGTTGCTTTATTTAAAAACAAATAAATGTGGAGTTCCCTGGGAGCCTAGAGGTTAAGGACTCAGCCTTGTCACTGCTGTGGCTTGAGTTACTGCTACGGGTTCGATCCCTGAAACTTCTGCATGCCATGGGCACTGGCCAAAATAAATAAATAAACACACTTAGGAATTCCCGCCGTGACTCAGTGGTTAACGAATCTGACTAGGAACCATGAGGTTGCGGGTTCGATCCCTGGCCTTGCTCAGTGGGTGAAGGATCTGGCATTGCTGTGGCTGTGGTGTAGGCCGCTGGCTACAGCTCCAGTTGGACCCCTAGCCTGGGAACCTCCATATGCCATGGGTGTGGCCCTAGAAAAAGACAAAAAGACAAAAATAAATAAATAAATAAATAAATAAATAAATAAACACACTTAACAAAAAATAATTTCCTGCTTTGAAACGCTTTGTTCGTCATTTGAATGGCCACAAGGCAGGCTTTGGTCTTAGGAATGAGCACGTGATTACACAAACCAACAGCTACACTCCCCCCGGGCCTGAATTATATCTAGAATCAAAGGGTTGCTTCAAGATCAAATGGTTCTGCAATCCAGAGACCAATCTCTGGTGTTCCTAGAGGGGACCAGCTCCCCTAAACAGCAAGTATTCCCTCCTCTTGGTTTCCAAACGAGCTTGGGAACTTTTTTATTTCTCTACATACATGCAAAGCAAGGAACTCGCACAGCAGTCTCGGGACAAAGTCGGGGTGTTGGGGGGAAGGAAGGCAGACAGATGATCTGGTGTCTCCAGGGTGGGCCCAGAAGGTCGTGCTCTTTGCCTCCCACGTTTCTCAAAACCGTGAATGGAAATCTCAGGAACAGGAAATCTCTCTTCTAGAAGGAAATACAAGTGCGCCTTTCCTGTTTTGTCCTGGACCTCTCATGATAAAAATCCTACTAAAAATAAATTCACCTAAAGATATCTGATTCTGATACATTTCCAGCCCTTCTCCACCCCCACCCCCCCACACAGTGGTCCCTCTTTCTCTCAGGAAAACTAAAATCTTAGTCGTTTCTTCCAATTTCTCATTCAATTCTCCTCTGCAGATGGTAAAAGCCCCAACATTCACTTGACAACTGGGCTTCTACCCCACTGCGGAGTCAGAAAGAGTAGCAACAAAACAGAAGCCTCCACTCAGAAGGACACCAATCTCAATTTTCTGGAACCCCAAGTTTCTGGAACCCCAGTGGAGCCTCACCCATTTTACAGATGCATCAGCTTCAAGGGTGCTGCTGCTCTCTGCCTGGCCCCCAACACCCCTTCTTAGCCTCTTGCCAGGCTCCTGTGAGTCCCTGATAAGCTGTTGCAAGCCACTGTCCCCGTGTCTGCTCTGGGCCTCTGACCCTGGTCACATCCAGGCTGCAGAGCTCTGCAGGTGCTCCAAGGCTGCTTCGTTCTCAGGGTGCTGGAGCCAGGTTGACGTGCACTTGCTCAGGAAAGCGCCCCTGCCCGGGCCAGGTGACCCTCACTCAGGAGCTCAAAAAACAGTCTCCAGTCTCTTGCCTGGACTATTGAACAAGACTCCTAACTGAGTCTCTGCATGTCTTGACACCCCCTGCCCCAGCCCGGATCCACCCGCTACTCTGCAGTGAAACATCTAAGCACGTCACCCTCCATGTAAAACCATTCTATGAGGGGTTCCCATATGGCTCAGTGGGTTATGAACTCAACTAGTATCCACGAGGATGGGGGTTCAATCCTTGGCCTCGCTCAAGGGGTTAAGGATCTGGCATTGCCGTGAGCTGTGGTGTAGGTAGCAGACACAGCTTGGACCTGGCGTTGCTGTGGCTGTGGCATAGGCCAGCAGCTGTAGCTCCGATTCGACCCCTAGCCCGGGCACCTCCAAGTGCCACAAGTGTGGCCCTAAAAAGCAAAAAACAACAAACAAACAAACAAACAAACAAAACACTCTATGGCTTCCCAAAGTGACAGAATGGGCTTAAGCTCTTTGCTTGGCCCACTGGGTCCCCTGTGAACCAGCTTCTCCCCTTCTGTTTCTTCTTCCACCCCTCCCAGTCTCGCACTTTACGCTCTAATGGTGCTAAAGCATTTGTGGCTTCTGACATACATTCTGTGGTTTCAGGTTTCTGCACTGTTGCTCATGCTCTTTCTTCAGCCTGGAATTTGGGTCCATCTTTTTTTGACCTAACTACTCTTGACTCACCTTTCAACCCCTAACTTAGTCTCTCCATCACTTTTTGAAGCCTTCCCAGAAGCTCCAGATCAGGCTCAGCGCCGCTCCCTCTAAACCCCTAAAGCATCCTCTGCATATCTCTCCCTTGGCCATGACTGTTTTATTTGAAAACCCAAGTAATAAGTCTGGTGCCCCAACAAAAATTGCAAGCTCTTCATGGGAAGGACTCTACCATTTATATTTTTTTTCCCTCCAAGCATCTAGCATGGTGCTTGGAAAATAGTACATGTTTTGTAAAAAGTACACGTTCCTCCCCTCCGCATTGAGACTAGCATGAAACCAGCTTGCAAGAGATGCCCAGCGGATGTTTTTAGGACTTGTTTCCTGGGATAGAAGGTGGGGAAGAGCATAGTTGATTTTTTTTCATCAGAATCCCAGTAGATAAGAGAAATATGAGGCCTGGTTGCTTCTTCTGAACACATTCTCCAAATGGGGCACCATTCCAAAAATCGTGGCATGACAGTGGATAAGCCTGTGGTAAACAGACATTAGAGGAGGCAGCATGATATACCTGATCAAAATATCAGGGATCTGGCTGGGAGGTGTGAAACAAAGGTAGTTAAACAAGAACCCTTAAAAAGCAGAGTTCCCATCATGGCTCAGCAGAAATGAATCTGACTAGTATCCATGATGAGGCAGGTTCAATCCCTAGCCTCACTCAGTGGGTTAAGGATCTGGCGTTGCTATAGCTGCGGTGTAGGCTGGCGACCTCAGCTCCAATTCTACCCCTAGCCTGGGAACCTCCATATGCTATGGGTGCAGCCCTAAAAAGAAAGAAAAAAAAAGAACCCTTAAAAAAACAACAACAACAACAAAAAAAACCCTCAAGGACCCTTTCTCCTTCTTTCTCTGCCAAACCAGCCCCTTTGCCACCAGCCTGGCCTCTCTCCTTCTCAATCCTCTGAGGCTAGAACCTGCATCTGTATTTTGAGACTTCACCATTGTATCTGCCCATCCTCTATTCTGTCACAATGCCTGTAATCCACTTTTCCTCACACTCCAAATTCACATTCCCTGCAATTAATAGCATGGCACTGCTACCCATTTTGTAGTATCTATGAAATTTTAATTTTGGCTGCACCCATGACATATGGAAGTTCCCCGGCCAGGGATCGAATCAGAGCTACAGCTGCCGGCCTATGCCTTTGAATTTTCTTTGCAGACGTCTCCCTAGGACGTTCTGCTGATCATAGTGGTGAGATGCTGGGGAAGTTGCTCCGTGGAGCCTTCTTACTTTTGTCCTCAAAGCCTGCTGGTGTTGCCTCTGCACTCACACCACAAGACAACATGGAAGAGGGGGCCTGGGGGTCCCAAGGCAGCAGGGGTCAGCCACAGCTTGCAGCAATGCCAGATCCTTAACCCACTGCACCAGGCTGGGGACTGAACCTGCGCCACCACAGAGACAATGGTGGATCCTAACCTGCTGTGCCACAGGGGGAACTGTGAAAATTTTTCCCCTCATGTCTTTGTTCGAAGGCCCATGTCCTCTTTGAGTTTCATCATCCCAGACCCCCAAATCATTGTGCATTTAATAGACATTGTGTTCACCTCTCTGTCTCTCCTACTGAGTCTATAAACTCCCTGAGGGCAGGATCCATGGTTCGCCTGCTTTTGTGTCCACAGGCGTAGCCCCGTGTCTGGGGCTGTACGTGGTTTGTGCGGCTAAAGGATGGAATGTTCTCACATAAAGAAAGCAGGGTCCTGGGAGAGTAGGGTGATAGACTGATGGTGGAGAAGGGGAATTAATTGGGAGCCAAGTGGGTGGATGGATCCTTCTGTGAGTTTAGGTGATGGGACTAGCAGCAGTAGCAGGGCACTGACGTGACCTGGAGGTGGGTGGGAAGAGAAGGGTATTGATAATTCCCACTAGACTCTGAAAAATTCTTTTGAGTGGTGGTTCCTATGCCCCAGGCCATGCATTTGCCAGTTCAGGAATATTTCTGAGAGTTCCAGAAAATTCTAGAATCTAGAGGACTCACACATGCAGCTTGGACCTCTCAGTTTGGTCTCCTCATTTTCCTGGAAACCCCACACCAGCTAAGATCACCGTTTTCATATCCCTTTCATTCTGGCAACACCTACAGAATGCTACCTCACCTACAGCAGGTGCTCAGAGAATGTGCGGTGGCTTGCAGACCATGTTCTTTGACCTTGAAGGAGTTTCTAAACATGGGAGTGGCTTCGAATGAGTTTTGATTAAGTCTTAGGCAAACAGTCTGTGTCAGATTGTATTCATTCAATTTTTAATTGACATGCCACCACCCACAGGGAGGTCACAGCCTCTTACTGGATGTGCTTCTAAAAGTTAGGAGCATGTCCACGTGCGAGGAGTGCTGAGGAGCCCTGGGGAGCACCAGACTATCAAAAGCATCCCCATGGTACTGCCCAATGAGGGGCTTGCTTTTTATCCTAATTCATTGTGCAATTTAAAGCCAACTTTCTTCACACTCACTACTCTCACTTCCTCATTCTTAAGTCAGCTGGGGTCATGCTAATTAGTACAACAGAGCTACAGACTTCTCATGTAAAACAAACACTCTAAATGAACCAAGGAAACTGAAGTAAGAGAGTTCAGACTTGCCCAGAGGATCTCTTACGCTCGACAGTAAAAAGCAAAGAAACCTACAAGAGATATACAGGTGCAAAAATATATTTCTAACACACAAAAAATGCTAGCCAACGTCCCTGAACATCTGTTAAGTGCCAGGCACTTTTTAGACATTATCTCATGCAAATGACACATAACCCTACAAGATAAACACTATTAATCCCATTTCACAAATAAGAAAATTGGACTCTCAAAGAAGCCAAGCATTTTGGCCAAGATTTCTCAGCTGGAAAGTAAAGGAGCCAAGATACAAAACTCAGTCTTTCTGGTTTCAATTCAGTGCTCGATCGGCTGTACTACCTGTTTCTTATATACACAGCAAAACAAGAAACCCACGCAGAGTGCCATATGCCCCAGGGACAGGCGGAAAACAGAAACTTTACCAGTGGTTTTTCATGGAGGGAATTTAAGATGGAGAAATGATAAAACAGGGACTGAGGAACTGAAAAGGCAAATGGGGATCCCTAAGGTAGCCAGAGCTAGTGACCCTAGCTAATAGCTAAGGAACACATCTAGGGCAGGAGGAATGAGAGGAGGCTGCGTCCTCAGACCCTAGAAGCTTGGAGACGGGGCCCTGGGAGCTGCGGCTCAGGCTTCTGAGGAGAGGGCACTGCCCATGGTGCTGGCATCTCAGAGCACACATGACAGGGCTGCATCCGGAAGTACAGAAGGAGGCTGGAAACGGCAACCAGCACACCTGGTCAAAGGTGTATTATCTCAGATGGGAGGGTTTCATCAACCAGCGAGCAGAAGGCTGGCAAAGCTGCCATCATTTGTCCAACAGAAGCCCACCCCCCCTTCCCAGCCCTCTACTGCACATTCTAGCCTTGAGAATAGAATTTTCCAATGACAATTCCTCTTCTTGGTTGGAAGGATTGAATGATCCATTTTGTAATTCACCTGGCTGAGAATGTAGTTTGGAAATTTATGTCCGTTGGAGATGTGCTTCTTAGGTGTGCGAGAAGGACAAAAAGATTTCTCAAAGCAAGCAGACACTAGAAGAGAAAAGTATATTGTGCCCTTTTGCTAAAGAAAATATGTGAGCTGAGTGCCCTTCAATGTATCAAGATTAATGACATGCATTTCATATGCCTGATTTGAAAGGAAAAAAAAGACAAGATGTCTTTCCCACGGAAATACGTCAGACTCATCTTTATTAGGGTCTCACGTATTTGCTAGGGAATATTTCCAGCATATCACGTACTATATCCTTTGAATTCACTTCTAAAGTTCATAAATTTTGCTTCCTAAAAGGAAAGGAGATGAATATCAGAAAACAAAATTTTGAAATTCATCCAGAGTTTTTTTTCTGTCCAAGTGACTCAATATCAGTATCATCACTATCCGTTTGAAATGTAAATTTTCAAAAGCTATTTCCTACCTCTGCAGTCATGGATATTAACATTACCGCATTGCCCCTTCCTCTTTCCTCACAAAAATCGGGAATATTTCTTCTCCATGTGGAGCATGTTTTTGACATTCATCAAGATACTGTCTTACATTTCATGGCTCTTCCTCAAGCTTTTCCTTACCTGTGGGTGAAAATTTTGCTTTTTATGAAGGCAGCAGATGGGGGAAAATGGATTATTTCAGACATACCACATCTCTCCTTCCTTATAACCAAGAAAGGACCAAATCCTGCCCCTACCCTCCTTCTTCTTCTTGGTATATTGATGGAAAAGTCCTTATGCCTTCAGTTCCTCTTCTCAAGTCACTCGTGATTCTAAGAGGACGTAATACTTCCCCAGTATGTCTGCCTGGTGGTGTTATTCTGCAGCTGTGTCTGTTTTGGATTTTGAGGGGGGAAGATGAAGCTATATCCATATAAGAGAGTCACAGGCAGGAGGACCTTCATGGGGACCCTTAGCCCAACAGGCGAGCGTGGCTCCAAATAGTTCTCTGCTTCATCATTCAAAGCTAGGACACACCCCCAGCTCCATCCACATATGCACCTGATTCCTAAAGTAATCCATGAACCCTACTGTTTGTGAAAAGTAGGGGCAGGACTTTTTCCAGTTCCATTTTCCAGAGATCTTAGACCACCAAGGCATCTGGTCCCCTTACAAGAACCTCACGTCCTGTACAAAGTAGCTGTTGGCCAGATAAAAACTTCTGCTATCAACCTATCCCCCGGGAAGCAAAGTCTAAGTTCAGAATCAAAGTTCCCAAGCATCAAGTTTGCATTCAGCCTCACCTTTCAAGGACAGCACTTGTCCAAAATTTTAGAGTCCTCGTAGGGTTCATTCGAGAGGCAATTTCCCAGAGCAAAGGTAGAAATCCTGGTTCTCCTTTTGTTAACCATCCCAGTTTTCTGCCCACAACCCAACTACCTCTTCCACAGCAAGTGGCTTGTCTACAGCTCCAGCCAAAGCAACCTGGCACTTTTGTAGCTGAGGACAAGGTGAATGAATGCACGGTTTGTGAATTCTGTGGCTTGTGGATACAAGGAAGATGAAAAACACAAAAGAGAGAAGGAAAATACTCTCCGTTCCTCACCTGGACCGGATTTTATCCTTTATGGTTTTGCCATCAGAAATGGCTCTCTGTCTTCCCCGTCCGGGGACACCTTACCACCCTTTATGGATGTCCAACAAATGCGTGTTGAGAGAATTCATGATGCAAGATGTGTGAGCCCCCAGCTTTTAGAAGATGCTGAAGGTTTATGAGAAAAGGCTGGAGAATGTGGGCTGAGTGTATAATCGTTGGCAGGAAAGTGGGACAGGGTGGTGTAACCATAGGTTTTATTTAGGCTTTTGTTATGTCTAAAGGATTCCAAAATTTCCTACCGGCATCACGGATCAGACTCACAGAGATGAAAGGACAACATGAAGATGGAGGCAGAGACTGGCGTGATGCAGCTGTAAGTCAGGGAAGACCAAGGATGGCCAGAAGCCACCAGAAGCTAGGAGAGGGACATGGATCAGCTTCTCCCTCAGAGCCTCCAGAAGGAGCCCACCTTGACTTCAGACTTCTGGCCTCCTCAACTGTGAGAGGATCATTTTCTATTTTTTTAAGCCACCAAGTCTGTGGGTTCTCATTTTTATAGCCCTAAAAAGTGAATACTGAATTTTGCCTGGAGCAAAGGAGTGTCTGATTTAATGCAGTTCAAGGGATGTGGATTTATTATGACCGCTAATGGATTTAAGAAACAATCATGACAAAAACTTATTGAACACCCATTATATGCCAGTCCCTGTTCTCTTGCTGGTTTTTTTTTGTTGTTTTTTTTTTCTTTTCACGCCCACACCTGAGGCATATGGAAGTTCCCAGAAGAGAGGACGAATCAGAGCTGCAGCTGCCAGCCTACACTACAGCCAGGGCAACGCCACATCCTGGCCACGTCTGTGACCTACATCACAGCTCATAGCAATGCCAGATTCCTGGCCCACTGAGAAAGGCCAGGAATCAAACCTGCATCATTATGGATACTAGTTGGGTTTGTTACAGCTAAGCCACAGTGGGAACTCCTCCTGCTGTTTTTAGAAGCCATAAACCAATGCTAATGGATGCCTGATTACAAAAGAGATGAGTGCTCTGAAGGAAAGAGCAGGTCTCGTGGGAATAGACAATGGAGGAAACCACCCTCTAGTGAAGAGTCAGCAAGAATTCTCGGAGGAAGTGACTCAAAGAGCAGGACTCAGTAATGATAGTCCTATGGCTCTTTTCTTCCTGCTAAACATTGCATATGGCAGGAGGGGCTCTTCTAGTCAAAGTAAATGCACTTTTTCATGCTCTAAATAACATCTTGTGAGCTTCCTGATACACTGGTGGTTTACTAAATGGAGTCTGGGATTTACAAACTTGAGCAACAGATGGTGGAAAAAAGACTCACAGTTTCTTTTAGGCAATGGACTCAGTCTTCCCCTGCATCTTCATCTTCCTTCCAAGCTAAGTGTTCTCCTGAGATATTAAGAGATGTGATGGGCGCAGGCAGTGGAGAGATGGGGTTCCCCATCCCAGTCAATTTTAGAAGCACTGAATCAAACAAAAAGGATTTCTTGGGAGTTCCTATTGGTGGCACAGTGGAAACGAATTCATCTTGTATCCATGAGGATACGGGTTCAATCCCTGACCTCACTCAGTGGGTCAGGGATCTGGCATTGCTGTGAGCTGTGGTGTAGGTTGCAGATACAGCTTGGGTCTTGCATTGCTGTGGCTAGTAGCTGCAGTTCCAACTGGCCCCCTAGCCTGGGAATTTCCATTTGCCACAGGTGCAGCCCTAAAAAGCAAAAAAAAAAAAAAAAAAAAAAAAAAAAAAAAAAAAAAAGGAAAAGAAAGAAAGAGAGGGAGGGAGGAAGGAAAGAAAGGGAGGGAGGAAGGAAGAAAGAGAAAGAGAAGGGTTTCTTTTGCAAGCTTTACTATGCCACTCTGCATTATGAAGCTCCACATGTCTGACAGAATATGCAGCATCCATGAAGTCTTTGGGCCAGAATCCTTTCAAAACAGGGCAGCTCATAGGACTAGTGTTTCATGTAACACATTTTGAAGAACTCTGCCTTGGGGAAACTATCAATTGCTCTGATTAATTTCTATTTTCCTTCTCTTCTTTTTCTTCCGGGGTGTCTTCTGGGGCATCGCATCCCCAGAAGACCTTGTGCAGGACCACTAGACCCCCAGGTCAGGTTGGTCTTCATTGGAACATGAGGGAATGTGTCTACATCCACGAATGAAAGACATCATCTAGGTGTTAAATGTAAAAGGAAAAGTCCAGGAAGGACCTTGGTAGAAAGGGCCCCCATGCCTCCTTCTGACGTCTCACTCCTCCACACACCCTGGACCATGTGGAGACTTGAAGCAGAACTTAACTTGTAAGTTCTGTCCCAGAGTCCTTTCTGTAATGATGCAAATCTTCCATATCTGCAGTGTCTGACAGGGCAAGCTGCCAGCAAAAGTGACTACTGAGCACATGAAGTCTGGCAAGTACAACTGAGGACCTAGATTATTTCATTTTATTGTATTTTATTAATTTAATTGTCAATAGTCATATGTGACTAGTGGCTACCATATTGGACAGTGCAGGTAGGGCCTTGGTGCTAAACCAAAGCTGCACCGAGAGGGGTTCCAGGTAAGTTGCCCTTGTCTTTCCATAGGTACCAGGCCCAGAGCCATCCTTCATTCCAAATCCCAGACCCAAGTGAACCTATTCATGAATAATCCTTGAGTGTCCCCCGAACCCTTGAAGAATGAGTTGAGCTTAGACATGGTCAGAGCCCAGAGGCTACCCAAATGGTTTGATGAGAGTTGGGACAAAAAGGGCCAGCCCATCCAGGGATCACTTGGGTCTCCCGTGAAGCCTTAATTTTCTCCATCAGTTCCAGTACCTCCAGGTCATGCCTTTGAAGACAAAGGCATATTGATTGCTAGTAAGCCATTATTATCCCCCTTGGAAATTAACTAGTTGAGCAGTCACCTCCAGGATTCAGAGGCAGGCTTAGAGAAAGAAAGAAAAAGGAAAGTGGCATTGCCTAGAACAGAAGCAGAGACGAGAGACCCCCACCCTCCACCAGTAATCCAGTCCAAGCTCTTGTTTTATTTTGGCCAATATAAACTGTAACAAAAATTAACTGAATTTCCAGTATGTAAACATAATAAAATTTCGGATGAAAATTGGTTTTCCGGGGAGTTCCTGTCGTGACGCAGTGGTTAACGAATCCGACTAGGAACCATGAGGTTGCAGGTTCGATCCCTGCCCTTGCTCAGTGGGTTAATGATCCGGCGTTGCCGTGAGCTGTGGTGTAAGTTGCAGACGCGGCTCGGATCCCGCGTTGCTGTGGCTCTGGCATAGGCCGGTGGCTACAGCTCCGATTGGACCCCTAGCCTGGGAACCTCCATATGCCGCGGGAGCGGCCCAAGAAATAGAAAAAAGACAAAAAAAAAAAAAAGAAAGAAAGAAAGAAAAAAAAAAGAAAATTGGTTTTCCCACACTCCTGGAACCTGGGACCATCTTGTGATGTCCTATTTCATTAGCATCCCTAGCATCAATTGCCTCTGTGGACATGGACAAGAAACGGTCCAGTTCTCTGCAGCCCCTACCACTGGTTCCTCACAGCATCCTTCTTCACTCATTAGGCCAACCTGGCTGACATCTGCAGACATTTGTGGTTTGATCCCAAAGTAGGTGTGCAGGTGTGCAGGGGGCTGGACTCACACAACAGGGCCAGCTTTGTGTCTGGAGGCCCAGGGGGTGCAGGCAGTGAGGAGAGGATATAGAAAAGGGGCCCCGAGGGAGAGGAAAGGAAGTAACAATCTGGAGCATGCGCAGATGAAACGCCACCCACGCTCCGCCTCCCGCCTCACCTGCATTAGTATGTGCCAGACGTTTCTTGGAACGTCTTGATCTCCAGCCCCCAGAGCTTTTTTCCCTCTACTTTCTTCCAGCACCTCTTGCCAACCACGCAGAAAGCACTCAAGAAATGTGAGTCATTCACAATAAAATGCACTCAATTCAGATGCCTCCGTCAGCCTCCCCCGTTATTGCTCCAACCTGTCATTCTCCCCGCTGAGGACTTCTGCATACTCTCTCCTTCTTAAGCTCACGCTGAATAGCTATCCCCGCTGAGATGGGTTTCTTAATGTCAGACCTCCTCCCACGCGACTGACCCAACCAAGGAACAGCACAACCGAAGATGCAATTCCCTCACACCTCCCCACTCGGCCCTGGAAGCTGGGTCAAAAAGCGGTATCCAGCATCACTTCACGCCAGTCAGAATGGCCATCCTTGAGAACTCTACAAAGGGTAAATGCAGGAGAGGGTGTGCAAAAGAGGGGACCCTCCTCTGTTGGCGGGCATGTAACCCGATGCAGCCATCATGGAAAACAGTATGGAGGTGCCTTAAAAAACTAAAAAGAGTTGCCATAAGATCCCTTAATCCCACTCCTGGGCTTATATCCAGAGAAAAGTCTAAATCAAAAAGACGCATGTTTCATAACAGCACTATTGACAATAGCCAAGACGACATGGAAGCAGGCTACACGTCCATCACACGGGACTGGATACAGAAGATGTGGTAGAGAGTTTCCATTATAGCTCAGTGGAATGAACCCGACTAGCATCCATGAGGATGTGGGTTGGATCCCTGGCCTCGTTCAATGGGTTGAGTGTCTAGCATTGCCACAAGCTGTGGCATAGGTTGAAAATGTGGCTTGGATCCAGCATTGCTGTGACTTGTGGCATAGGCTGGCAGCTGCAGCTCTGATGCCACCCCCTCACCTGGAACTTCCATATGCCACAGGTGTGGCCCTAAAAAGCGAAAAAAGGGGAAAAAGAAGAAGAAGATGTGGTAGATATACACAATAGAGTATTAGTCATAAAAAAAAGAATGAAATAACACCATTTGCAGCAACAAGGATGAACCTAGAGATTATCATATTAAGTGAAGTAAGTCAGATGAAGACAAATATCATAAAATATCACTTACAGGTGGAATCTAAAAAATGATATAAATGAACTTATTTACAAAACAGAGATGGACCCCCAGACTTAAAAAAACAAACTTACAGTTACAAAATACTGGGGTGAAGGAGATAAATTAAGAGTTTGGGATATAGTTCCCTGTGTTAATCCCTACTGTGTAGCCCTGCTGTATAGCACAGGGAACTATATTCAATTTTTTGTAATAACCTGTAAGGGAAAAGAATCTGAAAAAGAATACATATATATATGCATATGTGTATGTAAAACTGAATCATTTTGCTGTATTCTTGAAACTACAACATTGTAAATCAACTGTATGTCAATTAAAAAAAGATTTTTAAAAATCAGTATCTAAGCTGTGACCCATTATATGACTTTAACACTTTTTCTCTCTTTCCTTTTATAGTTCAGTCTGTTCACTTGAGATTTTCTTGGGACAGAGTGGAGGGAATGTGGGAAGGTCACGAGCCCATCTGCTCTGTGGAAGCAGAACAGATGCTTTTTCATTGTTTTAACCGTAACGCTAAAAGAGTCGACAGGACAGAGTAGGCATTCTCCAAAATAAAGTTCTGAGTTATCCCAAGTGTGAATAGAAGAATAGGAGTTCCCGTCGTGGCGCAGAGGTTAACGAATCCGACTAGGAACCATGAGGTTGCAGGTTCAGTCCCTGCCCTTGCTCAGTGGGTTAAGGATCTGGCATTGCCGTGAGCTGTGGTGTAAGTTGCAGATGCGGCTCAGATCCCGCGGTTTGCTGTAGGCCGGCGGCTACAGCTCTGATTCGACCCCTAGCCTGGGAACCTCCATATGCCGTGGGAGCGGCCCAAGAAATAGCAAAAGAAAAAATAAATAAAAAAAAAAAATAAGGAGCCCCTCGACTAGGAAAGGATGAGGGACACAGGTTCAAAACACTACTGTACATTTTCCATTTTGTTAACCAAGTCATATAAGCTATCTGAGATTCTCTTTCTTGATCTGTGAAAATTAGCTAGTAATATACACCCTGTTGTTGTCTGGTCTAATCCTTGGTCGGTCAGAATGTCACTTGGCAGCAAAAAGCATAAAGATAGAATACGGACTCATATAATAGTCTATCCAAAAGTATATCTTCTTCCAAATGTACATGGCCCATGCTCCAGGCAAGATCACATGTTAAGCCAATGCCCATCAATAGATGAATGAATAAAGAAGATGTGTTATACATAGAATGGAAAATTACTCAGCCATCAAAAAGAATGAGATCTTGCCATTTGTGACAACATGTGTAACTCAAATCATTATGTTATATACCTTAAACATTTACAGTGCTGTGTCAATTATATCACAATAAAATTGGGGGGAAATGAAATGGGTGTATTTTATTGTGTTTTAAATATACTTGAGTATATTTTATATATACTTGATTTTAAAAGAAAAAGTATTCAATTGCTCCTTGTTACTTCAGTAAAAAATATCAGTATCATACCCAAAGTCATTGATAATATGACCCATTCTATTTCTCCAACTTCATTTCCTGCTAGAATCCTACCCATTTCACTCCAGTCAGCCGGAACTTCCTGCTGCTTCCTGGTCACTGTATTTTTTCATGCCTCTGTCTCTTTATAAATGCTATTCCCACTTCCTGTCATCCAAACCCCACCCCCCCGCCACCTTATAATTTGGCTTCTCCTATTCATCCCTCAAGATCAACTCAAGCCTGCCTGAACTTCTTTCCAAGGTTGAGTCCAGCACCTGTCATGTGTTCTCATAGTGTCCGTGCACACCTCAAGTCTGATGTTTGCACACTGTGGAGTCATGGCTGATATTCCTATCTGTCTCCTTGACTGGGCTCTGAGCATCTCAAAGCCAGGGTCTGTCTTATTACCTTCTTAATCCCTAACATAGAACTTGGCCCATGCTGCCCAGTAAATGGAGAATGGATGAATGAATGAAGGAATGAATGAACAACGCCCTATCCATTCTCAGAAGGACCCAGTGAGGGTCAAGGGGGATGAGGAGTTACTCCATTTCGTGGGCATTGGATTTGGCCCATGAGCCTTCTGAGAACCTCCGCCTCCATCCCAGGGATGAGCCAGTTAAGAGAACCTGTCTGTTCCTCTGCTGGGATCAGGGAGACGAACCTCTCAGAATGACATGAGCTCCTCAACTCTTTAAGAAGCCATGAAAAGAAGTTGGACTCCAGTGACCGGCTGAGGTGACAGGTGGAAGCTGCCCTCCCTCTGTGGGGTAGCCCACCTCAAACCACAGCTATTTATTCTTATGACATTTTCGCTACTCTCTGTAATAATGGATAATTGATTCATGGGGTGTAATCAGAGGTGCACTTCTAAGAACATGTGTTAGCTTAACGTACCCTCTTTAATTCCCAAAGGGTCTAACAAGCAGGGGTCCCTGATACCTGCCCAGGCAGACACAAGGCAGCATTGCCCTCATTCTCAGAAGCCCCTCTGGCCATAGACTTGATGACATGGAGTTGGAGCAGCTCCTTTCCATGATTGTGATTTATTTTCTTCACCGTTGCCGGAGCTCTAACAAGAGCTCTGAAACTCTGCCAAACCCTCCCCCCATTTCACCACCTCGCTGCTTCCCCAGGGTCTCCCCAGCACCCACTCCTTCCTGTCAGCACCCCCTCTAGCCCACATGCCCGACTGATGAAGGGTGACAGCCAACCTAGACATCATTTTCTGGAAGGAAGGGAATGAAGGCCTTTTATATTCCACCATCGTTTCTTGACTCTTTCCTCCAATGTTTGTTTCCAAACCCTTCTGTTTTGGCCAGAGAGTCATTCAGCCTCTGGTCCTGGACAATGGTCACTGAGAGTCACCAAAGGTTAAGCTGGCCAGGTAAAAGGTCCATGAGCGACTTCACCAAGTCAGTGGTCAAAAGCAAGGTGGTGGACCTCTAAGGGGAAAGCAGAGGAAGGTTGATGAGAGGGAGAAATAACATAACATAAGATTGCTGGGTTTTCAAGTTCTCTTTTCAAGTTATAAGGAAGGATTCCTTCCTTCCTTCATTCATTCGTCCTTTCAATCTGGCTAGATCTGTCAGACAAAGGTCAAGCGTGGCTTCATCTCCAATGTGGGCCCGAGGTTCTGGCTTTATCAGACTCCAAAGATCCTCAACACTACCCCCAGGCTTACCCTGGAGAGTGATGTTTTGTGGACATTCACATCCACCGAGAGCGTAAATATGGTTCTTTTGGGAGAGGGCCAGGAGACGGAATGGCCATTATCAGCAATCTGCTCTCTGAAAAATCTCAGCCATGTGAACAAACAACCTCAGCCTCACATAGTGTCAGGCAGGGAACACAGGGATTGGAATGTTTGCTCATGTTTTCCTAAAATATCCAGTCAACCATGAACCTAAACTCTACACCTGAGGCAAACTGGGAATTGCTCTTTTAACAAAGCACAGCTTAGAAAACAATCTGCACACGATTTGCCATGTGGGCCAGCCCCAGAGAGACTTCTGGCAGCTTTTTAATGGGTGACTAATACTCAAGTTAAAATCAACACGGGTTTTCCAAACACAGCCTCTCTGAGGGTGAAGGGTGGACTTGTCACCTTTCTGCCGGGCGCGCGTCAAGGCGCTTTGCCACGTGGGTCCTGGGAGGAAGCTTTTTCTGGGCATGCAATAGAGCTTCTGAGATGCTTGTGAGCACCACTGTCTTTCCACTCGGTCTCTCTGCATATCTCTGCAGAGAAGCGTAAGGGAGAGCATGCGTAACATGAGACAGGAAATGCGCTCGTTAATTTCACAAACATCTGCAGAGCTCCTCCCTCCTCCGAGTGCGGCCGTTGGCGAATATCGCGATGACTAAGCCGCAGCCAAATGAGGGCGGACAGGAAAACAAACAATTAAAATAATGCAGCCAAGTGCTGAATAAGGTTTGCACCGCCACTGGCCGTGGGAACAAAAAGAAGGAATCGTTAATTTTGTCAGAGGCAGTAAAGTGTGCCTTCTGAGTCTGTACCTTAACAGGTGAGTTGGAATGTCCAAGTGAGAAAGGAAAAGAAAGGCATTCCAGGCGGAGAGAACAGAAGATGCAAAACATAGAGGCCCCGGAGGCCCCCCCCACCCCCGCCTTCGCCCCCCGGAGGGTGGTGTATTTGGGGTGAGGGTTAAGTGAGAGAAGACAGGGACGGTATGAGGCTGATTGGATAGATTGGGATCAGATGTGAAGGTCTGTGTGCCTGACTAGAGGGTCTGGACTTAATTCTTTGGGTGAGATGACAGAGGGTTTTAAGCATGGGTACAATTGATCAGATTTTAGAAAGACATATGAGGTAGCAAGTAAAATAGGATGTGAGAGGGAGGGTCAGAGGCTCATGCTGTGGACCAACCAAGAGAAAATGAAAGCCCGAAATAAGTTAATGGTGGTGGAAATGGAGGGGACAGCCAGGCGCGAAGCCTTTATTAATTGCCCCAAGGGGTAACCGGCAGTGAAAACCACATGCTTGGCAGGCAGGGCCTTGGTCCCCCTCACCGTGTCCATGCTTACTGAGTGTTGGGGATTTGCAAGGCACCAAGAAAGCTTCTGGGATGAGACTTCAGGCCCAACATCATCACCCTCAAGGCCCAGGAGGAACGGAGGTGCAACGAGGTGCGGTGTTTGCACTGGGCAGCTGGGGAGGGCGGAAGTGGGGAAGGGGTGTTACCAGAGTGGCCAGGGGACCTCAGAGTTCCTCAGCCACTCCCTGCTCCCTCCCACCTGAGCAGCTCCAGAAAACGGCAGCTCTGACCTATAAGGCTGATTGTCACCCTGTGTAACTAGCCACCCCAACCAACCACATCCCGGGGACAGCCTTGGCTGTAGGTAAAGAGACGTCACTGTCACCCAGGAGGCTGCAGTCTGAGGACGTGAAATGTGAATGTCAGTGACTAAATTTCAGGGAGGAGAGTGCGGAAGGTTTAAACTAGAGATGAGGAGGCTGAGGACGAGGGAGGCTGGGAAGAGAGGACGTCCATCAGGCTTCCTGAAGAGACAGGCTTCCTGCAGGCTGCGAGCTGTGGATTGAGGGAGGAGCAGGGAGGGCTGTCCAGCAGTGAAAGCACACAGTGGACTTGCAGACCTGGGAGAGATGGTCCACTTTCCTGGGGAAGGTGAGGCAGGAAAGGGCCAGTGGGGTGAGATCCTTGAGTAGGGGGGCAGAGGAGCTAACAGGGAGCCATTCAAAATTTCTAAACAGAGAGCTCCCGTTTTGGCTCAGCAGGTTAACGACTACAAACAATAAGAGGGAGAGGGTGTGGAGAAAAAGGAACCCTATTACACTGTTGGTGGGATTGTAAATTGGTGCAACCACTGTGGAAAGCAGTATGGAGATTCCTCAGAAAATTAAACATAGAACCACCATTTGATCCAGCAATTCCACTTCTGGGCATCTATCCAGAGAAAACCACAACTCGCAAAGACACATGTACTCCGATGTTCATTGCAGCACTATTTTCAATAGCCAAGACATGGAAACAACCTAAATGTCCATCGACAGAAGAGTGGATCAAGAAGACGTGGTACATATACACAATGGAATACTACTCAGCCATTAAATGGAATGAAATACCGGCATTCTTAGCAACATGGATGGACCTAGAAATTATCATGCTAAGTGAAGTCAGCCATACAATGAGACACCAACATCAAATGCTTTCACTGACATCTGAAAAAAGGACAGACGGAACTTCTTTGCGGAACAGATGCTGACTCACAGACACTGAAAAACCTATGGCCTCTGGAGGAGACAGTTTGGGGGGTGGGGGGATGTGCTTGGGTTATGGGATGGAAATCCTGTGAAATCGGATTGTTATGATCATTATACAACTACAGATATGATAAATTCATTTGAGTAAAAAAAAAAATTAAAAAAATTTCTGAATAGGGAGCTTCTGTTTTGGCTCAGCAGGTTAAGGACCTGACATAATCTCCATGAGGATGTGAGTTTGATCCTTGACCTCGCTCAGTGGGTTAAGGATCCAGTGTTGCTATGAGCTGTGGTGTAGGTTGCAGACGTGGCTCAGATCCCGTGTTGCTGTGGCTGTGGTGTAGGATGGTGCTGCAGCTCCAATTTGACCCCTAGCCTGGGAAGCTCCATATGCCACAGGTGCAGCCCTAAAAAAACAAAAAATAAATAAATAAGTACAAAATTAAAAAAAAAAAAGATTTCTGAACAGAGGCTTAACTTTGAGGAATGATCTCTTTAGCAGAGTGTCTGAGTTATGTTGGCTGGGGAGGAGTGGGAAACAAGATCAATTAAGGAGACTAGTGAAAACAAAGTAGGAATCTGACTTTTATTAAGTCAAGCATTGAGCTAAAAACATTTTTATATATCTATCTGTGATCAGAGTTCCTATTCCCATTCTACAATCTGGCGAAAGTGAAACTCAGAGATTTAAGAAGCATGCCCTTGAAGGCGGCAAGGCCATGATTCACACCCAAGTCAGTTGGATTTCCAAGCCCCGCTGTACTGTGTTAAGGGAGGCACAGGAATTTTGGGCATGGCCCAAAAAAAAAAAAAAAAAAAAAAAAAAGGAATTTCTGTCTGGCTCAGCGGAAACAAATCCGACTAGGAACCATAAGGTTACAGGTTCAATCCCTCACTCAGTGGGTTAAGGATCCGGTATTGCTGTGAGCTGTGGTGTAGGTCACAGACATGGCTCAGATCTGGCGTTGCTGTAGCTCCGATTAGACCCCTAGCCTGGGAATCTCCATATGCTGCCAGTGTGGCCCTAAAAAAAAAAAAGCATTTATTTTCCGAGTCCTTTCCTTTTACCCTTAAGGTGTGACATCCGGGTGGAAACACCTAACAGATTTTTTGCAAAGGGAGCCAGAGGCTCCAGAGGTTTCAGAGTCAAGATCACACGGAGTTCCACACTCCACGCCCCAGCACGGTGGTGAGCCCGAGCCAGCTCATCTCAGTGTGGGAGACGTAAGGGCTCCATTGTCTGAAATTTTGCAAACCAGCAGTGAATGCAGCCATCATTAGAAATCGAATCACATATGGGTGTTAATGAAAGTGTTCTGAGAGTAGAAATTCGAACAGGACAGCATGTCTCATGTTCACATTTCCCTGTGTGGACTCCCAGTGTTGAGTAAAATTATAAAGGTCAATATTTAGAGGGAAAGTGACCTCTTTAAGTCCTTCGTCTGAGTATTCTTAGTTGAGCCTTATCAAGGTGGGGTGAGGTGTAGGAAACATGTCAAATAAAAGCCAGGTGAAACCACTTCCCAGACCACGTGCGCCCCCGGCACTGGGCATGGTGTGGACTCTATGATGGCTGAGGACGAGTCCAGTCTTTCAAGAAGATGCACAAAGCTCTGGGCTAAAGGGGAAGGATTTTCTTCCAGAAGGAGGGAGCCCATCTCTTGTGTGAGTGTTGGAGTTATTTTCTTCCCTTGATGATGATTCACAGAATATTACTTCAGTTGGGGTTGAATCATAGTAAAAGATGATTGTTGAGTATTTTTTGCCCTTACTGGTTTTCTCTTCAAGAAAAAAAAAAAGTCAAATCATAATAACATACAACAGAGTTCCTGTTGTGGTGCAGCAGAAGCAAATCCGACTGGTATCCATGAGGATGCGGGTTCGATCCCTGGCCTCGCTCAGTGGCTCAGGGATCTGGCATTGCCGTGAGCTGTGGTGTAGGTCACAGCTGGCATTGCGGTGGCTGTGGTGTAGGCTGGCGGCTGCAGCTCCAGTTCAACCCCTAGCCTGGGAACCTCCATATGCCTCAGGTGTGTCCCTGAAAAGCAAAAAGCAAAAAAATAAAAAGTAAAGTAAAATTACTTACAAGTAAATGATCTTAAAAACAATTGTAATATGGAATTTCTGTTGTGGCTAAATAGGCTAAGAACCTGACTAGGATCCATGAGGATGTAGGTTCCATCCCTGGCCTTGTGTGGTGGGTTAAGGATCCAGCATTGCTGAAAGCTGCAGTGTAGGTTGAAGATGTGGCTCAGATCCAGTGTTGCTATGGCTGTGGCCTAGGCCTGTGGCTACAGCTCCGATTCAACCCCTAGCCCAGGAACTTCCATATACCACAGGTGGGGCCCTAAAAGAAGGAAAACAAAAAGTGTAATAAATCCTTAAAGCTGTCCACTTCCTATTTACTTCACTCCATTTTTCTATTATTTGTGCTTTTGAGGTGATTTACATTTGTTTTATCTGAATCTGTTTGATTGATTGATTGTCTTTTGTCTTTTAAAGGCTGCACCTGAGGCATATGGAGGTTCCCAGGTTAAGGGTTGAATCAGAGCTGTAGCTGCCAGCCTACACCACAGGCATAGCAACGTAGGATCTGAGCCGTGTCTGTGACCTACACCACAGCTCATGGCAATACTGGTTCCTTAGCCCACTGAGCCAGGCGAGGGATCGAACCCGAGTCTTGATGATACTAGTCAGGTTCATTTACCACTGAACCACAATGGGAACTCCTGCATCTATTTTACATCATAAAAAGGTGTCCTCCCTGGGTGCATCTCTGTCCACCTTCCCTCAACATCAGCCACGTCTGTAGCTTGAAATTGGCCAAGGGGAGAAGTACTTACATTCTGAAAATTTACATCCCGAAAAAACTACAAATTAGGACTATGCCTCCCCCAATGAGCCAGCACACCCTGAAGCTATATTAAGATCTATACAGAAAAGCTTATGTGTGACCATGGGCGTGGAGCCTCATTCAAGTCAAACAAAGAGAAGGAGGCAGAAACTAAGACTCCATAGAAGAGGGGAAGAAATTAATGCTAAAAACGGTTTCTAATATTGACTGATATTTCCCCAAACACAAGCTTTTTGCACTGCTCAGGTCCTCTGGGATTGCCGCTATTGCAAATAAACCTATTTCATTTGGCTCCATGAATAAGAACGTTCTATCCAGAGAAGACATATTTTATGTGCACACATAAAAATACTGTGTGTATATAGCACTTTCCTTTTATGGAGCTCACAGCAATGACACATGTGCTCATTACTCCTATGAACACCCTAGGGAGGTAGCGAGGTGGCAGAGGAAATAGGAAGGAATGAAGGAAAAAAAAAAAAAAAAACCTGTTACATTAGAAATCAGGGCATTACCTAGCTACCTAGCCTTGGTGCAGTCTTTCTTCTCCCATTAGGAAACCCTGACTTCAGGACATGAAAGTGTCCTGCTTAATAAGGTTCTAGAATTGGGATTTCCCTTCATGGCTCAGCAGAAACAAATCTAACTAGCATCCATGAAGATGCAGGTTCGATCCCTGGCCTCGCTCAATGGGTTAAGGATCCGGCGTTGCCATGAGTTGTGGAGTAGCCAACAGCTCCGATTTGACCCCTAGCCTGGGCATATCCATATGCCATGGGTGTGGCCATAAAAAAGATAAAAAAAAAAAGGAAGAAGGTTCTAGAAGTGGATTCCAGTCAACTGGCAAATCTCCAGAAGCATGGCCATAGAAAACTGCCACTTTCTCCCTTCTCTCATCCTCATTCTCCTGCTATTTTGGTCCTCCCTCCTCCTCCCTCCTACTGGAGCCTACAATCCAAGCTCACCTGGTTCTAGAACCCCAAGAGCTCATCAAAGGACTGCAGGACAGGAGATGGGCGCTAAGCCCCTGAGCAGCCACCTGTCGTTAAGTGTTGTTCTCACGTGACTTGCTGCCTCTGTGATGAACATTCCCAGACTCCAGTGAGACCATTGTCCCATCTGCACCAGCTGCCTCATCCCACTGGGGATCCCAGGGGCTCCTCTGCCTTTCCTCAGTGCCCCCCGTGAGGCTCCGGATGATGCCACATCAGCCCTTCGGAGCACGAGTCAGCATAAGGTTAATGCCGGTATTGTCTACAGGCGCCCAGCGCTTCTCTGTGCCGCCGAGCAGAGTGTACATGTTGCTGGTGATAAAAACTGGAGGAAAGGTGAACGAAAGTGCATGACTCTGTGTGTGTGTGTATGTGTGTGTGTGTGTGTAAGAGAGAGAGGGAGAGAGAGAGACAAACCGGCAAAGGTGAAGAGAAACACAGAAAGAGAGGCTATGGGAAATTCTCAACACTGAAATTATTTTCTTTGGAGGTGTTTTGTTTCTGACTCAGAATGTCATTGTTTGTTTGTAACTGGCGGGAGGGTAGATTTTTACGGGAAATCTTCCTGATGGGGAGCCCTGCCCCCCTCCTCCCTCAGACCACACGTCACAGTGTCCCCTCAACAACTTCCTCTGGAGGCAGAGCTGAGGGGGAGCCTTGGCTGGAGGGCACCGTCTTGGAGAGCCTTTGTCTCTGACCAAATCTCCCTGGATTTTTCAAGACTGAAAAACTCTCCCCCTCAGATTCCCAGCAAGGGCTTCCAAAGACGGCAGCGGATCTCCCGCTGGGGCCCTGCTGGGCTCTCCTCACCAAGCTGGAGGCTTCTGAGAAGTGTCCTGAGACAGGAGGACCCTCAGACCCAGCTTGGGTGGCCCCCCCAGACACACAACACAAACGAGTCAGTCCAGTCAAGCGGCACTAGCGTGGGAGGCGGAAGACCAGGTTTTCATCCTCCTGGTTCCGTCACGGCCTCTGAGGAGCTCGTTTGCGCCTCTGAGATGTCGGGGTGCGAGGCGTTTCAGTCACTGGTTCAACCATCATTGAGGAGCCCCTGCTGGATGTCAAGGATGACCTTGGGTGATAGGATCAAAAAGCAAAAGAGCCCACGTGGACCCAGCCATCAGCGGGCTGATAGGTCATGCCCTCCAAGGGCCTTTCCCGTCCAAGTCTCTAAATAATTTTTATTTATTTATTTATATTTCCTTTTTAGGGCTGTACCTGCGGCATATGGAGGTTTCCAGGGTAGTGGTTGAATGAATCAGAGCTGCAGCTGCCAGCCTACACCACAGCCACAGCAGCACCTGATCCAAGCTGCATCTGTGACCTACACCACAGCTTTCAGCAACACCATATCCTTAACCCAGGGATCGAACCCACAGCCTCATGGATAGCAGTCGGGTTCATTACTGCTGAGCCACTGTGGGAACCCCTGCATTCCCATCATTGCACTGACAGCACCGTTGTATCAGAGTTTGCTCTGTTGTTTGTTTGTCCTTTCTCTGGGCAAGTTCCAGGGTTTCTAGAAGCTTCTGGACAGCTGGGATGGGCCTCTTGGACTTAGAGTATATGGTCTCCTGAGCGGATAGGAGCCTAATAAGTGTTTATGATTGTGGCAGATGTTGCCACACTCGTCTCTCCCCAGAGGCTGTGGTGAGGCTCTGTGATTGTCTCAGACACCCACACTGCAAGTGCCAAGTGGTTAAGTCTGGGAACCCAGAGGTAAACAAACAAATGAGCAAAACATGATTCGCATTACTTAGCCAGGCCTCAATTCATTAGCTTGGGAGATATGAGGAAACCCTGTCGTCACCAAGAAATTATTTAGAGAAATTCCCGCTGTAGCTCAGCAGGTTACGAACCAGACTAGCAGCCATGAGGATGCAGGTTGGATCCCTGGCCTCGCTCAGTGGGTTAAGGATCTGGCCTTGCCGTGAGCTGTGGTGTAGGTTGAAGATGTGGCTCAGATCTGGCGCTGCCATGGCTATGGTGCAGGCTGGCAGCTGCAGCTCTGATTCAGCCCCTAGCCTGGGAACTTCCACGTGTTGCAGGTGTGGCCCTTAAAAGGAAAATAAATAAATAAATAAATAAAAATAAATTATTTAAACATGTGGCCCTAAAAAAAACTAAAAAGCAACGGGCATGCAAAGGCAGAGTTGGGAAGAGGTTACCATTTGGAAAGTCTGGGAAGAGAGGGGTATACAGGCCAGCAGGGCTGGGGAGTCACTAGCTGTGTCTTGTTGGTCTAGGGTCACCAGGGTCTTTTATTTTTGTTTTTGTTTTGGCTTCGCCTGAAGCATGTGGAGGTTCCCTAGCCAGGAATTGAACCCTTGCCACAGCAGCAGCCCAAGCTGCTGCAGTGACACCTTGGGATCCTTAACCCACTGCAGCCCAAGAGAACTCTACCAGGGTCCTTTGAATGGTGGAGCGAGGAGGGTAGCAAGAACGGGGATTAGGGACTCAGGATCCAGGACCAGAGCCCTCGGTGACGGCGCCCCATAGGCTCCAGGACATGAGTGCAAAGTCAGAACTGGAATAAAACCTCCCCAGCTCTTCACTCCAGGGGCGATGACCTCTTCTACGTTCCCTCCGGGGCCCCTCCCTACCCTCCTGCCGTCTTACATAAGAGCGTCCTATTGTGTTAATATCAGGGGGATAGCAGTGACTCAGGGTGAGTGTGTGACTAAAGGAAAATAAAACTAGGAAGGGAGTCTCAAATGCTCGCCCCCACCCCCAGGTTATCTTGGCTCATTCCCCGATTCCGTCAGTTCACAGGCTCTGACATAAAAGGCAGGAAGTTACATACACTAAACAAAGCTCCTTAGATGTCAGGAAATTAACCTGGGAAATCGGAGCCAAGAGTGA
This sequence comes from Sus scrofa, assembly GCF_054392235.1. NCBI lineage: Eukaryota > Metazoa > Chordata > Mammalia > Artiodactyla > Suidae > Sus > Sus scrofa. The sequence goes on along the minus strand of NC_139393.1, from coordinate 23,213,833 downwards.
TTAAAGGCGTTGCGCTTGGAGTTCAAAAACCATGATGGCGTTAGATCAAAAGCTCTTCGCTGGGCACCCCAGGCTCGGCTCTGCCAAGCTGCACAACCCCATCCCGGGAAACCTGGCCACGGGGGCCGCATGCCTCTGTGCTGTGCATTTCTTTCCTGCCAGGTGACTTAATCCTCGCTCAGATCTATAGCTTTTGACTCTTCTTGCCACAGAAGTTTGGATGCCCGCCTTTGGCACGTCCACCGGCCAGCCCAGGTTTTCCGATGAGGAAAGAAGATCACACACCTAACCTCCGAGGGGGTCCAGTGTGCAGCCCCAGAGAAAACAAAGAAAAGTCCTTAAAGGGGGACAGAGGGGAGGCAGCTTGGAGGTCCTGACCCTCCCAGCTAAGAAAACAAATGCCTCGTGGAGGGTGGAAAGGTGGGACCAGAACCAGCCATAGAATTGTGACGATCGTTATTTATGTTTACAGTAATCATAACATCTCTTTGAGCCCCGGTTTCATACTCTTTACAGTTAAGGGGTTGGGCTGAGTGTTTTTTTCAAAGAACTTCTACCTCAGATATCCTAGCATTCTTTTTTTTTTTTTGGTCTCTGTCTTTTTGGGGCCACACCCTCCGTCTTTTGAGGACCACACCCTCCCCTAGCCTGGGAACCTGCATATGGAGCTTCCCAGGCTAGAGGTTGAATCAGAGTTGTAGCCGCTGGCCTACACCACAGCCACAGCAAGGCTGGATCCAAGCCATGTCTGCGACCTACACCACAGCTCGAGGCAACGCCGGATCCTTAACCCACTGAGCGAGGCCAGGGATCGAACCCACAACCTCATGGTTCCTAGTCGGATTCATTTCCATGGCACCACGATGGGAACTCCTATCCTGGCATTCTTAAACAGCTTGAACGTTGGCCATCAGGATGAAACTGTCAAGCGGGTTTACAACAGCACCTTGTTGTATCTCTAGTGACGGGTGTTAACTCATTCTACAGAGGTGTCGACTGAGGCCGCGTGAGGGGAGCTAGCAGGCTACACAGCTGGTAGACAGCAGAGCCCATCATAAACCTCATCTGCATCTCCTGGTCCAGTGCTCTAGAAGGGTCAATGGGCTTGTCCCCAAAGTGACAAAAGTACATTTGCCATCACAAGCTCCAAGCATGGCTGTGCCTTTTTTCCTTTTCTTATTGGGAAGCGAGGCTGGGGAAGGGGGAGCCATGAGCCTGCCAGGCTCCTGGGCAGTGGAACACTGAGAGATGTCAACCCCAGGATGGCCTCATCATGGCATAAAAACCTCTCCTGAGGCTTCAGAGATGAGGTTAGTTGCATTTGCAGAAGAGGAAAACAGAGAGACCTGTTATTCATTCAAGAACAGCAGCACCTCCAGAAGCTGCTGTGTCTCTACTCCGAAGGACTGGTCCCATGACCCACACAGCCTACATCCAGAGCTGAGTGGATTGGGGGAGGAGGTAACTGCTGAGAGTAAGTCAGAGGTGCCCTTCCCCAAGACTGGATCTGGCACCTAGAATGGCGGATTAAATTATCCATGAGCCTGCAACTGAACCGTCACTGTATTAGGCAGAGTGCCCCAGGGAGGCAGAACCAGTGGAGAGATGGGTATAGAAAGAGGTGTTTTTTTTGTTTTGTTTTGTCTTGCTTTTTAGGGCCACACCCAGGTTACATGGGAGTTCCCTGGCTAGCATCCAATTGGAGCTACAGCTGCCATGTCTGCGACCTACACCACAGGTCATGGCAACACCCAATCCTTAATCCACTGAGCAAGGTCAGGGATTAAACCCGCATCCTCATGGATACTAGTCAGATTCATTTCCACTGTGCCACGACAGGGACTCCAAAAGAGATTTATTGTAGGGGATTGGCTCATGCAGTTATGGAGGCCAGCAAGTCCCAAGATCTGCAGCGTGAGGAGGCAAACTAGAGACGCAGGAAAGCTGATGGGTTAGTCCCAGGCTAAATCTGGCAGGCCTGATACCCAGGAAGCCCCAGTGTCCCAATCAGAGGGCTATCAGGTAGGAGGAATTCTCTCTTACTCTGGGGAGGCGCAACGTTTTTTGGTTCATTCTGGCCTTCAACTGATTGGATGAGGCCCACCCACACGGGGGCAGGGGGAGCCTCTACTCAAGCTACCAGTTTAAATGTGAATCTGAGTGAAGTCAGTCAGACAAAGACAAATGTCATATGATATCACTTATATGTGGAATCTAATAAAACTCGAAACACGAGAACTTATTTAAAAAACAGAAACAAACTCACAGATTTCAAGACCAATCTTATGGCTTCCATAAGTGAAACTGTGGGGGAGAGGGAAGCGTTGGGAAGGTGGGAATAATAGATACATGCAACCATAGAAAATAGATGATGAACAAGAACCTGCTGTGTGGCACAGGAAAATCTACTCAGTAGTTTGTAATAACCTATGTGGGAAAAAAAAGAATGGATATATTTATATGTATAGCTGATCCACTTTGCTGTACACCTCAATCTAATACAATATTGTAAGTCACCTTTACTCCAATAAAATCAATTTAAAAAATAAATATTAAAGTATTAAAATATTCAAAAAATAAATTTTTAAAAACGTCAATGTAAAGAATATATACATGTATGTGTCATGGGGTCACCTTGCTGTACAGCAGAAAATTGACAGAACACTGTAAAGCAGCTGTAATGGAAAAAATAAAAATCATTATAAAAAAAAATTAATGTCCTCCAAAACTACCCTCACAGAAACACCCAACATCTGAGTGCCAGTCCATTTCATAAAATCAAACCTTTTTCTTCTGGCTGTGCCTGTAGCATACAGAAGTTCCTGGGCTAGGATAGAACCTGCGCTGCGGCAGGAACAATGCTGGATCCTTAACTGCTGGGCCACCAGGAAACTCCTAAACCATTGTTTTAAAATTATAAAATTAACCATCATAATTACATAGAGAGGGACCTGAACACTGGCAAGATGCCATGAGGAAGCCCGGGGTTGCAACAGAGGAAGGTGGAGATTCTCAGTGAGGAATGGAGATAAAGGATGCAGGTTTTACAGGGCCTGGGAGACACCCCCCTGCTTCCTTCCAAGACCCTCCTTCTCTCATCTGGCTGGAGCGGGTTTCTCTGTCTGACAACTAAACCACCCCTGATTATAACAAAACACATCGTGGACTTTACTAGGTAGCTCCATTCTCTAACTCTAGACCAGCCTTTTACCAAGGGATAAACCGTATTGGGCATCAAGTTACACCCCCCATATACTTGGTTCTTGGATTATTTCCTTTCATGGTTTTGACTCCTTGCAAACAACCCCATGCAGCTGACAAATGTTTTCATGAAATTTGGGTTGGAATAAAGCGCTTTGATCTATGGGGCAAAAAATGAATTACTCACCTAGTGAGCGATCTCAAACAGCCACCCAGCATCCACATCACGATGCAGTTTTGCTGCTCTCAGCTCCCTGTTCCGCAAGCATTTTCTGAGGAAAATCTTCTGTTAGGAGGTTTTGTTGAATTGGGGAATTTGTGACAGGCCAGGCTGAATCCCTTACAAATGCCACAGTTCTCCTATACGTTGTTATTAACATACTTTTTTCTCTTTTTTTTAACCTTTTCCTTTCTTCCTTTTTAGGGCCGAACTCACAGCATATGGAGGTTCCCAGGCTAGAGGTTGAATCAGAGCTGCAGCTACCAGCCTACACCACAGCCACAGCAACACGGGATCCAAGCCTCATCTGCGACCTACACTGCAGCTTGTGGTGATGCCAGATCCTTAACCCACTGAGCGAGGCCAGGGATCAAACCCCCATCCTCACTGATGCTCTGTTGGGTTCCTAACCTTCTGAGCCACATGGTAACCCCAACATACTTTCTTCAAAATCTCCGTCTCTTCTACTAACTCTTAGCTCTTTGGAGGATGGGCTCCATGCCCTTCACACCTTCATCACTCTTCTATCCAGAACCCAGGACCATGTACCTTCAAAGTACACACACATCTCTCTGATTCTCACAAGAAGCCCATCCAAGAGATCAGACTCTCCTCAGTTGTATTAATCAGCTTAAGTGAGGTCCTGCTGCAATAATATACAACCTGGAAATCTCAATATTCACTGCAACACAGGTTTAAATCTCACCCATGTCAGAGTCACGCATGCACTAGGGATCAGCTACAGCCCATCTCTACGTCTTCTTCATTTCCAGCCCCAGTAACAGAGAGAGAAAGAGGCAGACCACACCACAGCCCTTAGGCGTCCATACGATAGTGACTCAGTTACTCGTACTCACTTTGGCCAGCCACAGCAAATCCCGTCGTAGCCAAGCCTGACGTCAATAGGGCAGGGCAGCATACTCTTCCATTGGATGGATGGGTGCCCAAAATCACATGGCCACGCCTGGCACCATGGGACAAGGATGCAAAATGCTCCACCCGAGAGAGCCAGTACAATCATGAACAGTAATACTACATAGCACACCATTTCAAAAAGAAACTGATGCAAACTATTATTGCATTTGGAGTGGATGAGCAAGGAGGTCCTGCTGTATAGCACATGGAACTCTATCCAATCACTTGTGATGGAACGTGATAGAAGATAATATGAGAAAAAGAATGTGTATATATATATATATATATGTGTATATATATATATATGTATAACTGGGTCACTTGGCTGTACAGCAGAAATTGACAGAACATTGTAAATCAAAAATAGAAGTTCCCTTTGTGGTGCAGTGGAAATGAATCCAACTAGGAACCACGAGGTTGCAGATTCGATCCCTGGCCTCACACTCAGTGGGTTAAGGATCTGGCATTGCTGTGGCTGTGGTGTAGGCCAGGTGTGGCCCTAAAAAGCAAAAACAAACAAACAAAAAAAAAATGAGCACATCTAACGCAACACTGTAAATCGAGTGTACTTCAATTAAAAAAAAAGAAAATTAAATATAATAAAGTGTTTTTAAAATAAATAAAAAAGAAGGAAGGAAGGGAAGAAAGAAAGATAAAAAGAAAGAATGAAAGAACGAATGAACGAACGAAAGAAAGAAAAGGAAGAAAGAAAGAAAAGAAAGAAAAGCGAGCAAGCAACTGTGATGAAGCCACTGCCTGACCCAGGATGTTGTTAGTGGCAGACTCAGCATTTGAAGGAAAGCTTGGAGCCCCCAGATGGATGGGGTCTGCTATGGCACAGCTGCTCCCCAGTCTTCCTCTGGGAGAGATGCAACTCTAGGACCTGCTCTGTACCTTAAGCCATTCTCCAGTAACGTTCTCATCAAGTTGTCACACTAAAGCATTTGGCCCATGGATGTTTTATTCATCAGGATCATATGTCTAGGGGAATCCAATGGAGCCAAGGCAGGCGAAATTAACAAGTGCCAATCAAGACATGTAGATGGAGCCAACTTTCTAAATCTCAGTAAATGGAGTCATTTAAAATGTTCTTATCCAGGAGTTCCCACTGTGGCTCAGTGGGTTAAGAACCTGACTAGTATCTGTGAGGATGTGCGTTCAATCCCTGGCCTCCCTCAGTGTTGCTGCAGGCTGTGGTACAGGTCAAAGATGCTGCCTGGATCTGGCGTTGCAGTGGCTGTGGCTGTGGCATAGGCTGACAGCTGCAGTTCCCATTCGACCCCTAGCCTGGGGACCTCCATATGCCTCCCCAAAAGAAAAAACAAAACAAAACACTTTTTTCATATCCAGATTGAAAATAGAAAGAAGTAGAGGCCCCTAAGAAGGACAAGAAGTTGTCACCCTCTAGGGTGCTGCCTGCTTCCATCACGTCTGGGTGGCATCAGCTGGGTCCCGCTGGCCATTGGTTGATTGCATCTGGCAGTAGCTGGACTAAAGGGTCTGGGAAACACAGGAAGTGATGCTTGGGAAGAGCCTGGCACCAATAATTTAGAAAGGGCCTTAACCATGACCTGGTCAGCATTTCCAGAGTTAATTATTCCCATGACCACAAAGAGCACTCATCCCAAATGGGCACCCTAATTGTCTGGGGTTAATGATGTCTCTGGCCAGTGAGGAGTTTTGTTCACGGAAACAACCTGACTGCATGCAGGTCCCTGAGTCTAGAAAACAAGGCTGAATTCATTGCTTTTCTTCTTCTTCTTCTTTTTCTGGATTAGTTTTTACCCTTTCATTTACATAGGTAACATGTTCGGTCTTTGGATAGTGTGGGTTATGAAAAGCTCAGGGCTATCACGCTTAGCAACAGAGGCTCCACTGAATACCTGTTCCCCATCTCTGCCAGTAACATTTTTAAGGAGATTGGGCTTGATTAAAAAACACACCCTAAACCATGAATCCACCCTGCCCAGGATGTATCACGTTGCTTGATGTTATGAAACACACACCATCTTGGATGCTTCCTCCAAAAGAACATGCACAGAAAAGGCTGCCCTCATGCTCACACTGTTCTCCACCCTCAGTCCAATGAGCTGAAACATGCAGGCAACCTTGACTGACCCCTGTGCTGCCTTGGGACCCCCTAGACCCCCTCTCCCGTGTTCTCCTGCTGTGTGAGCACAGAGGCAACACCAGCAGGCTTGGAGGACAAAAGTAAGAAGGCTCCACGGAGCAACTTCCCCAGCATCTCACCGCTATGCTCTGCTGATGAGTGATCAGCAGAACGTCCTAGTGAGGCGTCTTCAAAGAAAATCCAAAGGCAGGCTCAGAATCGCAGCCTGGCCACAGGTCACAGTGGAGCAGATGTTATAGCCTCACAGCGTGTCTCTACTCAGTTCATGGACACAATTTGTGTCTGTGAACTTGAACACTGGTGAGCCCCAAGCCGTCTCCGAAAGCACCCTTCAAAACACCGAAGGTTGTGATTCCAAAGTTACTGTCATTTCACTACCGTGCCGGTCATGCTAAGAGCACACAGGCAAAAAGATATTTAAAAGGATATATTAATGTTTGGGAGGAAGGGGTGGGATTACAAAGGACTTTGCAGAGCTATGGTCTGATGATAAACCAAGAGCATCGTGCAGCCAATGCAGAAAATAATGGATTTTCAGCTGAAGTTCTTTCCCAGCCTGAGCAGCAACGGCATTCTCTGGACCCTCGTTTTCCACACTTTTCTTGGGAACCTCAGGTGCCGGCCACCGTGCTGGGGTCAATATAATACAGAGCTGGATGAGACGTGACTCCTGACTTGGGGAGGCTGACGGCCTAGTGGGGGAAATAGGAACACAAATCCATGGGTGAAGTGACCCCCATTAGGTGGAAAGAGGGCCCGATGAAGCATTTTGGGTGGGTGAAGAGAAAATTACTCTCCTACACTGGAGAGACCACAGCTTCACGGAGGAGCGGCATGCTGCTAAATCTTTCAAAGGGGGATGGTTCAGGCATGTGGAGCTGGAGAGGCAGAGGACTCACTGGCTGCCTCGAGGGATGTAATGGACAGGATGGGAGCTCTCCCCCGGACCCCCTTTGTGGATAGGGCAGCACAGGCTGTGGTTGCTCATGGCACCAAGCTGTTCTCCACCTCTGAGGTTCGGCTTTGGCTGACCCAAGCAGCCCATCAGACCCAGCCACACCCTGCCTCTCAGGGGGGCTCAGAGGGGCACAAAAGTCCAGCCCCCTGGCCTCGGCATGGGGACAGTGCTGTACCTCCTGCCCCAGAGGGTAGGCTGAGGTTATCTCGGGCTGGGTTCACCCCGTCTCTCCTCCCCTGCTTCCTCACTCGCCAGGGTATTTTTCCTGAGAATGTATCTTCAGTAAATCACATGCATCCAAATCACGCCCTTAGCCTTGGCTTCTAGAGAGAATCTCCTATGACCGTAAGCCTCTGGCTTTCCTGATACGGCTGCTCAGAGGCACCACTGAGGAATCCTTAGGGTCGCCTTCCTGCTCCCCAGAAGCCATCTGTCCTACCTGCTTTCCTAACTTCCTCTGCTCCAGCCAGAAGTGTGCCCTCTTGCTTTCCACGCCGTATTTCTTACTTGTGTTTTCTCTTGCTAAGAAAGCTTACTCTCCACTTATCCATTTCTTTCAAGACCTTAACTCGGGTTTTACAGACCCCAAGGTTTGCCAACTCAACTCTACTTCCTATACCCCTTATGTGTGTATTTTTAGAGTACTCAACTGATGCGTCAAAACAGGTACCCGTTTCTATTTTTGAGACAGTTAGATCCGAATTTAATCATCCAAAGAGATGTTGTCACTTTGAAAGCCCTCATCCTGGGCTGTTAATCACTTCCTTTGACACAGCCACTGCCCAACCTAATTTGGGAATTCTTCTTTAGGGTTTGCCTTCAGAGTATGTATCATACACTATTGAACACGATAAATAGCCTACAGGGATTCTCTAGCCTTTGTGGCTTTAAGGAATCATTCAGAACCATGACTGGCCATTGACTGCAGGTTAGTGAGAGTACATATATTTTGTAATTCCATGATTTATGCATCCAGTGCAGTCCTTTGGAAGATGAAACCCTTTCTCCCATAAGGCTGCCCTAAAGCCAGCCAGTCCTGGTGATGCCAAATATTTGTCCTGGGAAAGTGATTTCCTTTCCTTTTTGAGACATTTGCATCCACACCTGATGAGTAATGTAGGTATTGATTCATTCATTCAACAAATATTTGCTGAGAGCCTTCCACACGCCAAGCATGGTACCACAAGTGAGGCTGTGACATCAAATAAAAATTGGTTTTGCTTAGAGTAGAGGCTTAGAGTCCACAGGGGAAACGTTGCAAGAAAATCAGCAACATAAAAGTGTCATAAATGCTATGATGGGACAGGCGCAGAGATCTATGGAAGGAAGAGGGGTAAAGTTAGACTGAAGGGTCAGAGAAACTTCTGGAGGCTTTAAAGAATGAATAAGACTTTGATGGATGAAGAAAGTTGGCGAGGGGGAGCTGCTTGTAGGAAGGCATGGGTAGAATTCTGAACAGCAGGACACATTCGGACACTTCCTGTGAAGAGTGAGTTGGAAGACTGAACACAGAGACAAGAGAGGCACTCAGACTGCTGAGAAGCCTAGCAAGGCTTATCTTCAGAGCAGTGGGAAGCTCCAGCTGGGATAAAAAAAACCCAACAAACCAAAACGCTAGGGTGTGACTAAAAACTCAGGAAATGATTTTAATGTGTGTGCTCCGTACTTCTTCACATGTGCTAGCCTGGTTCATTCTCTAACAACTCTGTGACAGACATGTTGTTATGTCCATTTTACAGATGAGGAAATAGAGATCAGAGAGGTTTAGTAACTTGCCTGAGGTCACACAGCTAGGAAGTTGTAAAGCTGAAATTCAAACTTTCAACTCCTAAAGTTCCCATCGTGGCTTAGTGGTTAACGAATCCGAGTAGGAACCATGAGGTTGCGGGTTCGATCCCTGGCCTTGCTCAGTGGATTAAGGATCCAGCGTTGCCATGACCTGTGGTGTAGGTTGCAGACAAGGCTCAGATCCCAGTTGCTGTGGCTCTGACGTAGGCTGGCAGCTGCAGCTCCAATTGGACCCCTAGCCTGGGAACCTCCATCTGCCGAGGGAGCGGCCCAAGAAATGGCAAAAAGACAAACAAACAGCAACAACAAAAACCTCTCAACTCTAAAGCCCTAAAGGACCTCCTAAAAGAAACCCAGCAAATGATATGAACAGAGACATCATTTTAAAAGAAATCTGGACTTCGAAATATATTTGCAATGTTCAACCTGGGCACAAATCAGATCATTAGAAAGTACAACAATAATGTTGAACCAAGTTACACCCATTTAACTAGCAGAACACATTTAACAGTCATGAGCAAAGCCATCTATCTTGCATCACTCAATGGACATTAACACATTTGTAACAGAGAAGAGCAAACCTCACAGGGTATTGCATCTATTCCTTTAGCTCTAACCTTTGTGCTCTGTGGCCTGTGCGTAGTCATGCTGGCTCTGCATCTTTTGTAAAAGACTGTGGCCTGTAGCCTGAAATATACAGAATAGTCCCTTCTCAAGGCTCTGACCTTTATAGGTATTACGCTTTGCCATTAAAAGTTGCAGAACAGAGAATAACATTTTTCTTGGAGGTTCATAGGAACCTTGTGACCAGACTAGGTGGACAGCTATAAGAACAAAGAAATCCGTGGGAGTTCCCTTCCTGGCTCAGCAGTTACAAACCCAACTAGGATCCATCAGGATGCAGGTTCGATCCCTGGCCTCGCTCAGTGGGTTAAGGATCTGGCATTGCTGTGAGCTGTGGTGTAGGCTGGCAGCTGTAGCTCCAATTCAACCCCTAGCCTGGGAACCTCCATATGCTGCAGGAGTGGCCCTAAAAAGCCAAAAAAAGACATTTGCAACAACCAGCCACACCCTCTCCCCTTTTTGTATAATAAAAGAAGCCTGATTTTTTTCTTTTTAATCTTTTTATGGCAACATCCATGGCATATGGAAGTTCCCAGGCTAGGGGTCAAGTTGGGGCTGCAGCTGCAGGCCTACACCACAGCCAGAGCAAGCGGGACCCAAGCTATGTCTGCAACCTGCACCACAGCTCACAGCAACACCAGGTCCCTGGCCCACTGAGCAAGGCCAGGGATTGAACCCACATCCTCATAGATACTAGTGGTATTGTTTCTGCTGCGCCACCATGGGACCTCCTATATATACATTCTTTTTCTCGTATTATCTTCCAGTATGGTCTCCCAAGAGATCAGATATAGCTCTCTGATGTGTATAGTAGGACCCCATTGCTTCTCCATTCGAAATGGACTTGTTTGCATCTGCTAACCCAAACTCTTTGTCTTCTTTCTGCAGAAGAAATTGACAGAACATTTTAAAAATATTTTTTAAATAAATAAAATAAAGGCTGTAGTGTCTGGGTGAAAGAATCCTGAGTAATATTTCTTTTAAAATATTTATTAAGTTTTATATAGTTATTTTGTAGTAAATAACATTCACGGGAACAAGAGATGACTCTACAGCCACATTCTTATAGGCTGAACTTGATTGCCTTTAACCCATGGATTTTACAGTTTTTAATGCAAAATTTTAAACCATACCCAGGACTTGTGCTTCAAAGCGGGGCTGACACTCATTCACTCAGATCAAGAAACATGCCTCTGAATCCTGTAAAATCCCACTGATTGATTTGACAGGAACTACAACTTCCATTCAGGGACTCAAGCCATGTGACATGGGGAGAGGGGGAGGCAGGAAGGGAGGAAGGAAGGACAGAAAGAGGGAATTATTGGTATTCGCACGAACAAGCACAGCTAATCAGTTTTCTCATAGCTCCTGCGTTGATCTCCTGGGGTCATTCTCTCTGTCACAGGCAGGTCACCAAAGATGCGGGTAGGGGCGGGGGCAGATGGACCAGGTGAGAGCAGCTCAGCCTATACCAGTATATGAACCAGGCCTGATGCTTCTCTAGGGGTTTCAGCCAACCAGGAACATTTAACCCAGAAAGTGGATGCTCTCTGCTTTTGCAGGTAGGGACCAGCGAGGGAAGAGCCACAAATATTTAGGTCCGAAATTTGCAATTTGTAAAAACTTCATTGTCTTCTCATTCAGCATGAATAAAAATGGAGTAACAATGCAGAGATAGAAATCCCTTTGGAGTTCCCATCGTAGCTCAGTGGTTAACGACTAGTAGTAACCATGAGGTTGCAGGTTGATCCCTGGCTTCCCTCAGTGGGTTAAGGATCCAGTGTTGCCGTGAGCTGTGGTGCAGTTCACAGACACGGCTCGGATCCCACGTTGCTGTGGCTCTGGTGTAGGCTGGCGGCTACAGCTCCAATTAGACCCGCAGCCTGGGAATCTCCATGTGCCGCGGGCATGACCCTAAGAAAGACAAAAAGACAAAAAAAGAAAAAAAGAAATTCTACTGTTAAAGGGAGTTCCTGTCGTGGCTTAGTGGAAATGAATCTGACTAGCATCCATGAGGATGCGGGTTTGATCCCTGGCCTTGCTCAGTGGGTTAAGGAATCAGGTATTGCTGTGGCTGTGGTGTAGGCCGGCAGCTGTAGCTCTGATGTGACCCCTAGCCTGGGAACTTCCATATGCCTCTAGTGCAGCCCTAAAAAGACAAAAAAAGAAAAAAAGAAAAAGAAAAAGAAAAAAGGAATTCTGTTGTTAAAGGATAAACTGAAATACCCTAAGAGAAACACGGGCAACAAAGACTGGAGATGTGGGGAGGTGGGGGCAGCAGCAGAAATTACAGTTTAGCCTGGATCTTGAAAATTGTGCATTTTCTATGAAATCTGATCTCCACTGTTTAAATAATGGAGCTTCATAACATCTTAAAACTCTGAGTTTATGCATGTTTCTCATCAACTGTAGAAATTCAATAGAGAAGAGAGATTAAAGCCCCGGACAAAATAAGAGGAGAACATTCAGTTATGCAAGACTAGTAAATTATGGAGATCTAATATACAGCAAGTGAGGACGGCTGACAATACCATATCATATATTTGAAATTTGCTGAGAGGATAGGTCTTAAATTAAATATTCTCAACACAGAAGCTCAGGCAGGAAAGAGCACGTACACGCACACACACAAAAAGTAGTGGTGATACATGGTAACTATCTTGATTGTGATGATCATTTTACAATGTATAAGTATATAAAACCATTGTCTTAAATATATACAATTTTTACATGTCAATAAAGCTGCTTTAAAAAAAAAAAAAGGAAGGGAGTTCCCACTGTGGCTCAGCAGGTTAAGGACCAGACATGGTATCCATGAGGATGTGGGTTGGATCCTTGGCCTTGGCAGGTAGTTTTGGAAGTCCCAATAAAGGGCCAAAGATAAGGAAACTTAGAGGAAACTTAGAGGATATTGGGAGATCACTGTAAGCAAATAAATTGCTCAAAAAAGCCATCAGAACAAGGCAGGCACAAGAATTGCCTCAGGTCATTGAGGGGAGGGAAATGGGATGAGGCCTGCATTCAGATTCAGACCGGGGGTGAGCTTTTGAGGACCGCCCTTCTGCTGATTTGAATACACACCTCACCAGATACCAGGAGGGGCTGCTCCTCCCAGAAAGGAAGAGGCGGGCTTTTCCCACCCTCAACCCCCACTCCCCTTGGAGGATAAAACCGTAGCCCACTGGATCCTCGGGGCAGAGGCTCCTTGCCTGCCCACTTGCATCTCTCACAAGCGTCCTATCCTAATAAATCTATTTCTTGCCCATCATTTCATCTCAGGCTGAATTCCTTCTACGAGGAGACATGAAGAACCTGAACCTCAGTGAGTCCAGACGCAGGGTGAGTGATTCTAATTTAAAACCTTGGGTTCAAGTCCCAGTCTGGGTTTAGGCTGGGTTCGAGTCCCAGCACGTGTGTTCAAGTCCCAATGTGGGTTCCGGCTAGGTCCAGGCCGTTAGTGCTGTCAGTTTCAGCCTCACTCAGTGGGTTAAGGATCCAGCACTGTCCTAAGCTGCCACATAGGTCACAGAGGCAGCTCAGATACAGTGTTGCCACAGCTGTGGCATAGGCCCACAGCTGCAGCTCGGATTCAACCCCTAATCTGGGGACTTCCATGTGCCACAGATGTGGCCATAAAAATAAATTTTAAAAAAAAGAAGAAAAGAAAAAAGGAGAAAATAATTTTTTTTTTAGGACTATTAGCACCTCAATCTTCTCATTCTTTAGCAAACTATCACTCTACCGCTGCTGGAGAGAAGGCTGGCAAAGAAAAAGAATTCAGTACACTTATTAAAACTGCATATTGGGTGTTCTCATGGTGGCTCAGCAGAAATGAATCTGACTAGTATCCATGAGGATGCAGATTTGATCCCTGGCCTCGCCCAGTGGGCTCAGTGGGTTAAAGATCCAGCGTTGCCGTGAGCTGTGGTGTAGGTCACAGATGCAGCTCAGGTCTGGTGTTGCTGTGGCTGGGATGTACGCCAGCAGCTACAGTTCTGATTGGACTCCTAGTCTGGGAACTTCCATATGTCATGGGTGTAGCCCTAAAAGTTGGCGGGGGCGGGGGGGGGAGGGGAGAAATCGGGGGTGGGGGACGGGGCGGGGGGACACTGCATATCTCCCAGCTCAGGCTTACACAACCAGTACCAGTACGCACCATCCCCTCCCTCCCCAAACCAGCAAACTCAACTAAAATGGAATGTCCTCGCTGATGGAGGCACAGGCAACCCTCATCCCATTAAATCCTAAACTCCACCCTCTCGCAGAGCAACGGAAATGCAAACAAGTTAGGTAACTAAGAGGCCAGTGCAGTGAACCGTGTGGTTGACTCCCTGAGGTCCACGCCTCGGCAGTGGCATGAAACAATCAAGCCAACTTGGTCCCCACGCAGGAACTAGTTCTGGAGTAATCCTGGGGCACTTTTTTGCCAGAGGTCCTCTGAGGAGAGCTTCCGTCTGCTGAGACAGCATCCCAGGCAGGGGAGCTCTCTCTTCTTCTTCAGACAAGGATGCCATGCATCCTTTCCCACCAAAGATCACTCAAGGATGGCAGAGAGGCAAAAGGGAAAGATAGCAGGGCTCCTGCCTGGTGTCACTGTGCCATGAACCCCCCCATCAGCCCCGCAGCCAGTCCAACCTCTGGACTCCATGCTACATGAGATAATACATTTCCTAAGGGTCTATACCAGTATGAGTCAGATTCTATTTCCCTTTCATCAAAAGCATCCTGCCTGATGCAAAAAGGGGAATCCAAACTCAGGTCTGTCTGATGAGCAAGTACCTACTCATTCCAAGAGTTTTCTAGTCTGAGAGGCTGTCTCTCTGGGCATAAAATCTTGAAGCGTTTCCAGTTCAACAGCTGCACTGGCCCTGGAGTCAGACCTGAATTCAGTCCCAGCTATGCCACTGATTTCTGTGATCACATCAACTCACTTCCCTTCTTTATGCCCATTACCTCCTCCAAAACATGGAAATAGTATTTAGTGCGTGCAGCAAAGGATGTTTGCAGACCAAAGTGGACAGTTCCCATTGGATCCCTCGGGAGAGTCACATGACTCTTAGTGCTTAGTTTTTTGTTTTTTGTTTTTTTGTCTTTTGTTGTTTTAGGGCTGCACCTGTGGCCTACGGAGGTTCCCAGGCTAGGGGTCAGATCAGAGCTGAAGCTGCCAGCCACAGCCACAGCCACAGCCACAGCAACATCAGATCCAAAGCATGCCTGAGAACTTCACCACAGCTCACAGCAATGCTGGATCCTTAACCCACTGAGCAAGGCCAGGGATCGAACCTGCAACCTCATGGTTCCTAGTCAGATTCATTTCCACTGTGCCACCACAGGAACTCCTATAGATTCTTTTCAGAATCCTTATGATATTTTGAACAAAGTGATTTTATTTTCTCTCAGCATATCAAACCTATGTCAAAATTAAACTATGGTGTTTCTTTAATGTTTGCCCCTATCCAAGCTTTTGGCTTTGTAATTAATGACTATCCTCGTTCTTTTTTGAAAAAACATCATTAAAAAAACTACTTTAAATATTACCCTTAGTATCACACTTTTCATTCTTTGATATTACCTCTTGCATGTAATACTTACATACCCACAATAATAGTGAACATTCTAGTGTGTTCACTGT
The DNA here is from genome assembly GCF_054392235.1 of Sus scrofa. NCBI lineage: Eukaryota > Metazoa > Chordata > Mammalia > Artiodactyla > Suidae > Sus > Sus scrofa. The sequence continues at coordinate 23,198,364 of NC_139393.1, read as the reverse complement.
TATCTTTACTGAACTATAGAAGATTTCTCCATATTTCTACATGTTCTTCATAATTAATCATTTGAATTGTTTTATGGTATTGGTATAGCGTAATTGACTGAATAGTCTCCTATTTTTTACACAAATGTTTATTTTTTATCTTAAAGACAATGCAGCAGTGAACATTTTTGTTTATACATTCTTTGGTCTCTGTGCATTATTTCCTCAAGAAAAATGCCTAGGGGTAAGAAAACTGAGTCTAGATATATGTATTAACTTTTTTTTACTGATTTTTATTTTTTCCATCATAGCTGGTTTACAGTGTTCTGTCGATTTTCTACTGAACAGCAAGGTGACCCAGTCACATATACATGTATACATTCTTTTTCTATATGTTTTATCTTTATGTCTCCTACTATATAACTCTTTCCCAAAGTATGGTTCACGTTTGCAATTGTAAATATTACCGTAACTAGCCAAGACTGAAAGTGAGTCCTACTTGGTTTTCGATAGCACAGAAGTCTTTTACTTTGGGGAAATCAGGGTTCTGATTGCCTTGCCACACTTTCAAGGTCTTTACACCTAGTTCTGCTTTCTTGCTTTGAAATTTCCCCCCCAAACCAATCACAGGCCATACACTTTTAAAAGTCTATCTGCCTTTATCTCCCTGTCTCTCTTTATGAATCTGATTGGATTCATGCCAGAGACCCCCAAGAACGCCTAAATGGCTCAAGAACCCCATTTTAATTGGATACCCAAGTCCAACTTCATACCTCCTGCAAGAGGCACATTTCTAGCCTGGGGGCAAAGAGACACAATCACTCTATCCAGATGGAGTAACCCCGGTTCCCTCGGGCAAAAGGCGAGGTCCTTGGAAACCTACTGATCCCTTCAGAATACCCAGAACAGGAATTGGTCAAGTAACGAAGAAAAATCTACCCCGGGCAAAGTTTTATGTAGGCCCTACTTACTCTTCCCTATAGCAAAATTAACTCCCCTCCTTTTCCCTTGGAGCAGGAAAAGTGTTTTGGTCTATGCCAGGATGAGTCTGGCAGGTAGAGAAAGCTTGTGTATTTTCTCTGGTTCTGAGTTTACCTGACTCATGGGCAGACACCTCCACATCCTAAGCAAAGTGGTCAGAACAGCCCTGGACACTCTTAAAGTGTCCATCCTGCCGTGAAGCCTTTCCACCTTCCCGTGGAAAGAGCAAACCCAAATCTAAATGCAGACTCGAAAACACAAAGCCCTGTGATCAGCTTCTGGAGGAGCCTCGTGGAAGACGCAGGGCACACACAGGTTCGTTTTAACTCCAGAAGGTCGTAGACATGAAACACAACAATTAAAAGTTCTGGTGGATTTCCAGAAGTCTGTCTAGAGATCCTTTCGGAGTTACAAATCCCAGATGAAGAAACACATCAAATTCAAGGGTCTAGAAGTTTTTTCCGTAAAAGGCCAAATAGGAAAGATTTTAGGCTCTGTGGACCGTATGGTCTTTGTCACAAATATTCAACTCTTGCAGCACGAAAGCAGCCATAGACAATTTTTAAACAAATGGGCATGGCTATGTTTCAATAAAATTTTATTAACTGAAAGAAGTACTAGGTTGGACCCAAGGGATGTAGTTTGCCAACCCCTGATCTAGTGTGTGAATAGTAAATGGAAGCCCTCCTGACTATCAGCTCTGTCCTCGCCCTTGGCAAACTGTGTTGGCAAGCACATATGTTCATTTCATCAGTGGATTTAGAATGTCATAGGATTTAGGAGTTCCCATCGTGGCTCAGCAGTAACAAACCCAACTAGCATGCAAGGTTTGATCCCTGGCCTCTCAATCGGTGGGTTAGTATCCAGCATTGCTGTGAGCTGTGGTGCAGGTCACAGATGCAGCTCAAATCTGGGGTTGCTGTGGCTGTGGTGTAGGCTGGCTGGCAGCTAAGGCTCTGATTCAACCCCTAGCCTGGGAACTTCCATATGCCACTGGTGTGGCCCTAGAAAGACAAAAAAAAAAAAAAAAAAAAAAAGAAAGAAAGAAAGAAAGTTAGTTTTCCACCCAGGAGTTTTCCTGGGATGCAGCAGGTTAAGCATCCAGGGTTTTCACTGCAGCAGCTTGGATACCTTCTGTGGCGCAGGTTCTATCCCTGGCCCAGGAACATCCACATGCCACGACATGGCTGAAAAAAAAAAAGGGGGTTTTCCGCACTGTGTGGAACTGCTAACTGTAACCCCAGGCAGAGTGAAATCAGAGAGATAAGCCGTAGGATTGTGGGGAGATAAGGTGCTGATTCTGACCGGAAGAGGAAGCATCTGATTTGGTCCTACTGATTGAACGGGTTTTAATAAAACATTGAAGAGTGGGGGCGTTTGAAGGCTTTGCTAACAGAGGGTAATGAAAATGGAGAAATATGATAAGAGAACGGAGGCCTCATCCAGGAGTCATCATGCAGAGCCATATCATTTTGTGGGTAACTGTTTTCATCCGATCCTGTTTCTGTCTGTACCAGTCTCCGATGATTCACCAACAGTATCACAGCAAATAGGCAATGAAGACTTTTTCATCAAACACTAACTCTTTAAACTTTGAGTATGCTGTTTCAGTTTATTCTCCTCAATGGGTGGGTCCCTCACAGTCATGGATCCATGGCTTAAAATAAGGTCAGGTTAAAATGGGAAGACTGTAGAGGAGTTCCCGTCATGGCTCAGTGATTAACCAATCTGACTACCATCCACGAGGACGCAAGTTCAATCCCTGGCCAACGCTCACAACTGGATCCAGCGTTGTGGTGAACTGTGGTGTAGTTTGCAGTCCTGGCTCTGATCCCGCATTACTGTGGCTGTGGTATATGGGACCAATTCAACCCCTAGCCTGGGAACCTCCATATGCTGTGGGTGCAGCCCTAAAAAGCAAAAAAATGGGGGGGGGAGGGGAGCAGGGAAATTGTGACTATGGTAAATGCAATGACTCAAACTAATAAAAGGTATGTTGACAAGGGAAGTATGAAAAATGTAGATACACGGGTCTACTATTAAGCCCGATATCAGCAACTTAGTTTCAGCAAAACGTCACCTAATATATGAAATGACTATTGTTAATTTAAAATAGTTTTGTCTTGTTAATATTTAATTAGTAGCTTTTTAATGGTTATGGAATGAATATAAGCGTATAGAATATTTGACCATTTTTATGTAACTCTAGAAAAATAATTTGTCAACATGTGGAGTCTATGAGGACTTTTTTTTTATTTTTTTATGAGGACTTTAAAGATACTCGCCACACAAGTTTTCTATACATCACACTAGACAAACTTGGAGGTAATTTCTTCATATATCAAATAGAGATGACAATTTTTTCTTTCACAGGGTTATTTAAGAGGGTGCGATGAGATAACAGTTGAAAGAGGTCTGGAAAGCATAAAACGCTACATAAAATCAAGGTGATAAAACAGAATTTATTATAAAACAGACATGGGGGAAAAGCTGAAACATCTGCCCCATATTCCCCGCTCCACCTCCACACTCACAGCTCTTGGCAGAACCGTCTTTACAGGTAAAAGGCAATGACTCAGAACTCCCATGTGTTCCTTGGGGATTCCTATATATGTGGCCAAACACAACCTGCCTGATTGCATCATTATCTCTGTGACTATGTGGACACTCACAAGTTTTCTTAGGGCTCCTCTGGATTCATTGCAACAAAACTCAGCCCACAGTAAATGCAGCTGCCAACTCATGACACTGAAGCTCCCCAGACCTGTTTGCAAGCAGCCGATGACAGACTGCATCTTGAAATCTAAGCTGGAAAATCTTGGGACTGACTCAGATGGGCAAGTTTTTCTATCGCATAATCTTTATTTTATTACTATCATTATTGTATTATTTTGTCTTTTGAGGGCTGCACCCATGGCTTATGGAGGTTCCCAGACTAGGGGTCCAATCCGAGCTCTAGCCTCTGGTCTACACCACAGCCACAGCAACTGCCAGATCCGAGCTGCATATGCGACCTACACCAGAGTTTATGGCAATGCTGGATCTTTAACTCACTGAGCGAGGACAGGTATCAAACCTGCGTCCTCATGGATCCTAGTCGGATTTGTTTCCGCTGAGCCACAACAGCAGAACAGTGCTTTCCCCGTTCCCTCACTTCCCTCATCCTCAGTCATTAATGACTAAAATCCGTTCGAGGGTAAGCATCATGGCCAGGCTTAGGCCCAAAATGGCTTCTCTTATGTCAAGAAAGCCATGCCTGGTTCTCTTCCTCTGGGGACCCCACCTCCTTACAAGTGCAGTGGAACTGAGAGTCTTCCCGGGAGATGAAGCCCAATTCCTTGACAGCAAACATCTGGCTCTCAGAGGTTCCCCAGTCCTGGCTGGGAGTCCAGTGTGGGCCAGCTTAGCTCATACCTTTTCAAGACCCCTGGAAGGTAAGCTTCTCTTTCAAGAAGCTCCCTCCTAAGTCTCTGTGGAGCCCAGTTTCTTCAGATGGCTCAAGCCTTTGCCTTGAAGCTTTTATTTGTTGGCTGTTAAATTGTAAGATCCCCTGGGGAATTTTAAGCTTTTATCAGCCTTTTCACTTTAAGATAAATACATCTCAGAATCTTTCCTGGGGTGGGTTTGGCTGGGAAAATGCCTGAAGAGTGGAGCTTGCGCACTCCCCAGGAATGGGGTCCTGGGGTAAAGGGAAGAAGAGAGGAGAAAACAGCGGGGAGGTTGCCATTCCTTAAGGCTGGATCCTCAGTCCTGTTTGCTGTAGGTCTGCAGTTCTACCTAGGAAGGTGGAGCCGTCAGAGTTCTTGGTTTGCCAGCAACAGAAAGCTGCCCAGCTAAGCCCAGCAGAGAAGGGGTGTCTTGAAAGGCTGATGGTGGGGGGAGTTGGAGGAGCTGAGTACACAGCCAAGACCCAACACAGAGACAACAGAATTAGGAGCCCGGCTGCAAAGAGTCACAGGGAGTTCCTGTCGTGGTTCAGCGGTAGCAAACCGACTGGTATCCATGAGGATGTGGGTTTGATCCCTTGCCTTGCTCAGTAGGTTAAGGATCCAGCGTTGCTGTGAGCTGTGGCATAGGCCAGCAGCTGTAGGTCCGATGCGACCCCTAGCCTGGGAACTTCCATATGTGGTCCTAAAACAAAACCAAAAAGAGTCACAGGAAGCCCCAAAGCCCTGGACACACCCATTGCCTGCTGCTGTCTCCACCCAGGACAGGGTGCAGGGGACATTCTCCCCCAAGGGGACAATAGGCGGAGGGCCCGGCCAGTCTCCCAGTTGCAAATGTCCCTTATGGAGGGAGGGTCTCTAAGGGACAGGCCCTTAGTTTGAGAAGAGGAGCTTCGCTGAAACAATGCTCTGCCCAGTGACCAGATCCGCTGGATTCTAATCTCCCAATTCCAGCATGAGGCAGCAGAGATGCTATAGATTTTGAATCAGGTGGAGCTGAGCTCCAGTTTTGCCTTGGCCACTGAGCGGCTGCATGACCTTTAGCGAATGATTTAACCAGTTAGGGTCTCAGTTTTCTCATCCATTAAATGGGGGTGGTATCTCACAAAGTGGTTTGGGGGGAATTTTAAGGAAGGATAGGGTAAAAGTGCTGGCCCAGAGCAGGAATTCAATAAATGCTTTTTTTTTTTTTTTTTTTTTTTTTGTCGTTGCTATTTCTTGGGCCGCTTCCGCGGCATATGGAGGTTCCCAGGCTAGGGGTTGAATCGGAGCTGTAGCCACCAGCCTACGCCAGAGCCACAGCAACGCGGGATCCGAGCCGCGTCTGCAACCTACACCACAGGTCACGGCAACGCTGGATCGTTAACCCACTGAGCAAGGCCAGGGACTGAACCCGCAACCTCATGGTTCCTAGTCGGATTCGTTAACCACTGCGCCACGACGGGAACTCCCAGTAAATGCTTTTTTTCTTCTCTCCTTTCATCCCAGGTTTCTGAGTGGCCTTGGAGCCCCGAGAGCGCCATCTCTCCACAGTGGCAGGAAGGTCCTTGTTCAATGAAGGGAGGGAGGCAGAAACCATATCAGCATTTCTGCAGCAGGGGATGACTGGGAGCTTAGATCTGGGCTCACCTCACTCCTGGCTGACTGCCCCCCTGAGTTGTGGGGACTCCTGGCCCGAGGTGCCTGGCTCTCTGGAGTTGATGGCGTGAAAGTGACAGCATGAAAGCAAAAAAAAAAAAAAAAAAAATAGAAGCACGAAAGGACAAGAAACTTTTCCAGTCCATAATTTCTTTTTTTTTTTTTAATTATTTTTGTTTCTTTTTATGGCCACTCCCGCAGCATACGGAAGTTCCCTGGGGCCAGGGATGGAACATGAGCCGCAGCCTACACCACAGCCGCAGCAGCTCTGGATCCTTAACCTGCTGCACCACAGTGGGAACTCCCAAAATTTCTCACTATTGAAACCAACCAGAACATTTATTTATTTCTGTAATTCAGAAAATGTACCCCCTGCTAAAAGGAAAGTCGGGGCACCTTAAAAAAATATAAACAGACTCCTTTTCACATGTTTTCTAGAGGATAAAATCTGAACATTAGCAGACACAGCAAATATAACCTCACTCAGGCAAGCCCCCCAAAATCCTTCCTGGGGGGGAAACAGTTTGGGGAGAAGACTGTGTCAAGATCATGCGTCATGGTTGAGAAACACGGGGGTTGAATCCCCGCACTGGAATTGGACAACGTATTTATACCCCTGCAGTTTTTGTTCTGTTTTTTGTTTTTGTCTTTTTAGAGCCGCCCCTGCCACAGGGAGAGTCGTTTCGGCTGCACCATAACTTGAACTCCTGCCCCTGCAGTTTTTGACACCAGTCCTGATTTCACATAGTCCCTGCAGTTGCCCCACAACAAATATTTGCCCAGGATATAAATTTGAATTTAGAAAATGCAGCCAGGCAGACATAGGTCCACTGTGTTCAGAGGTCCCTCTGTCAGTCCTGGCTTTGACTGTTGGGCCTGAAAAGAGCCTTGTGGAGCCGCTTCGTGGGTCCTGGAGGCGCTAACAGGAAGCCTTGAAGGAGGTCGTGTGTTTTCTTCATACAGCAATAAGCCCAGGCCTTTTTAAAAACACACACATGCGGCCCACGGGAACCCCAAGAGTTACGGGGCCCCTGGAAAATTTTTCCAACAGACTAAGTCTTCTGGAACATTGAATGGCAGTCTTCCTCTTGATTTGGATGCTCTGTTTTGTTTTTGAATTCCCACACCAGCCTGCCGGGCCCGGTCATGGGAAGAGGAGAGAGGCAGCGAGGGTTTGTATGAGCCAAGTAGCAGCATGGAAACCCCCCTCTTCCCTCTGAGAAACGGGATGTTCAAACCCCAGCAGGGCTGACGGAGCTTCAGCTGCCACAGCATGGGTGAGGATTAGCTGTCCACGGGCCAAAGCACGGCCTCGCAAGATTCAGTTATCTTCATGGCAATACTGTTGCCCATTTCTTTGAGAAGCTGGTCCTTGAGCAAAACTTCACACACCAGTACGCATTTTTCAATTTTTTCAACTCGAAAGTTTACTTGTTCCCTTCATTAAGAACCATTTACTTGGGAGTTCCCGTTGTGGCTCAGTGGATTAAGAACCCAACTAGTATCTATGAGGATGTGTGTAGGTCGAAGGTGTGGCTCGGATCCCGTGTTGCTCTGGCTGTGTGCAGGCCAGCGGCTGCAGGTCTGCTTCAACCCCTGGCCTGGGAACTTCCCTATGCTGCAGATGCAGCCCTAAAAAGTTAAAAAAAAAAAAAAAAAAAAAAAAAAAAACCATTTGCTTACCTCTTCTATGGTTACCTTCTTGTATAAATCACTTAGCTTGCATTTGAAATGCCATTTAGAATTTAAGTATTTGATGAGGATGCTGCCTTAGGTGTGTTGACTAGCAATAGGAACAGAAGCCAAATAAAGAGGGGACAGTTCTTTAACTGGTGCCTAAAACTCTCTCTTCCCAGGCCTCGAAGTTTCACTTGAAGTATTTTTTCATCCTGGCGGCAAACGGTTGCTTAGTAACTTTTCTTATCAAGGATTCAGGTTTTCTCCTGATCACCTTGGAAGAAGATTGTACCTTGGGTCCCTTCTATTTCTTCTCGTCCAGATGTAATAAGAAACGATTTTGTAAAAGATCACCTGCAAGAAATGTAGTTTCCTTTATATGCGCAGCCTCTCACCAGCCTGTAATAAGGTTGGAAGATGCATAATAATTAGTGTTGTGCTTCTAACAGTGGTTCTTTTTTTAAAATTTTTTCGTTTTATTGAAATGCAGTTGATGTACAAGGTTGTGCTCATTTCTGCTGTACGACAAAGTGATTCGGTCATGTATACACACACATATCCATTCTCTTTCAGATTCTTTTCCCACATAGAGGATCACAGAATATTGGCTAGAGTTCTCTGTGCTGTACAGTAGGTCAATCATTATAGATACTTCAGTGTGTCTATGTCAATCACCAACCCCCAGTCCATGCCCCTCACCCACCACCTGTCCTCTTTGGTAACCATAAATTTTTCAAAGTCTGTGAGTCCATTTCGGTTCTGCAAATAAGTTCGTTTGTATTCTTTTAGATACCACGTATAAGTAGTATCATATGATATTTGTCTTTTACTGTCTAGCTTCACTTTGTATGATAATCTCTAGGTCCATCCATGTTGCTGCAAATGGCATGATTTCATCCTTTTTTATGGCTGAGTAATATTCCATTATATATATGTACCACGTCTTCTTTATCCATTCCTCTGCTGATAGACAGGTTGTTTCCATGTCTCGGCTATTGTAAATAGTGTTGCCATGAACACAGGGGTGCATGTATCTTTTCGAATTAGGGGGCTAGATGCCCAGAAGTGGGATTGCTAGATCATATGGCAATTCTATTTTTAAGTTTTTTGAGGAGTCCAATAAAGGTTCTTAAGCATTGATAAGCATCAGAATCTCGTGGAGGAACTTCCTAAAAATATCAAGATCCAGGTTCCATCCTTTTTCAAAGAGCTGGAGACTCTCTATTCTTTCTGAACACACTGATGTTGGAGAATCACTGCTAGACCCGGCATCCACATGCTGCAGAATAACCAGAGCCCCTGGTTTCCAGGTGTCCACCTACCAATGCCCATCAAAATCAGATCAATGCCTGACCTTTCCCAAAGGTACTAAGGATGCTTAAATCACAACTGTGGACTGAGACACCAACAGGCTCTTAGAGGTTCTGCTTCTGCTCATGGATCTGTGTGCTATGCACTCAGATGGGCTCAGTGACAAGGCTTGGGTTGTGGCTCCCAGGAGACGCATTCTACGAGAAGAACGTAAGACAGAGAAAGGCAAGCCAGGCCAAGGGGAAAACAAGGTCACAGTCTGGCTTTCTCCAAAGCTGGGATTTCAGTTAGCGAGTAAAACTCGCTGCCACGCAGGGCTGTGAGATGCTGAAATTCATTGCCAAAAAAAAAAAAAAAAAAAAAAAAAAAAAAATGCGGTTGTGGCATCTCCCTCCCCGAAGATTTTAAGAGTTCCTAAAGCCTCTCTGGAGGAGTTTAAAGCTCAGATCTGGCTACACATATGCGACTTGAAATTCTGTGACCTTCAGAGAGAATGGGGCTGCTTCCTGGAAGGGCTTAGACTATTTCCTCCATCCTTCCAGCCCTGGGTCAAACGGACCAATATGACTGAAATGCAACTTCTCCGGACACGAGCAAAAAGAAATAGAAAATGTGGAGAAAAACCGTGAAAGCAGAAAGTACTTGGACTTTGGCAGAATTTCAGTTCCAGAGTTAATTTCTTCCGCCCCCAATAGAAAGAGCAAACTAATGGATTTTTTTTTTTCTTAAAAAAAAAAAGGTGTTTGCTAGTGATTACCAGTGGGGAGAGAGAGAGGGGAAGGGGCAAAATAGGGGTAGGGGATTAAGAGGTACAAACTACTATGCATAAAATAAATAAATTACTCGGACATATTGTACAGTACAGAGAACAGAGCCAATATTTTATAAGAATTACAAGTGGCAGAGTTCCCGCTGTGGTGCAGTGGATTAAGAATCCGACTTCAGTGGCTCTGGTTGCTGCAGAAGAAGCAGGTTTGATCCCCGGCCCAGTGCAGCGGGTTAAAGGGTCTGGCTAAGGGTTCAATCCCTGGCCCAGGAATTTTCATAAGCCATATGCCATGAGTGCAGCCATTAAAAAATAATACTACTAATAATAACAAATGGAGTAAATAACCTTAATAAATGGTGTACAGCTGAAACAAATAATATTATCTATCCACTATGATTAAAATAATGACAATGTCATTTTTTATTTTATTTATTGACTGATTTATTTTTGCTTTGGAAGTTTCCAGGCTAGGGATCAAATTGGAGCTGTAGCCACCGGCCTGCAGCCACACCAGATCTGAGCCACATCTGCAAGCTATTCCCAGTTGATGTGTCAGTGGCCATAAACACAATCATCCCTTCCATGTACCCTAACCATCTTTTTTTTTTTTTTTTTTTTTTTTGTCTTTTTGCCATTTCTTGGGCTGCTCCCACGGCATATGGAGGTTCCCAGGCTAGGGGTCTAATCGGAGCTGCAGCTGCCAGCCTACGCCAGAGCCACAGCAACTCGGGATCCGAGCCACGTCTGTGACCTACACCACAGCTCACGGCAACACCGGATCCTTAACCCACTGAGCAAGGGCAGGGATCGAACCCGCAACCTCATGGTTCCTAGTCAGATTCGTCAACCACTGCGCCACGACGGGAACTCCCCTAATCATCTTTATTCTTCTTTCCTTCTCTCACTGGAAAAACCAAGCCCTGGAACATTCAAACTCTCACCTACTCTGTACCTGTCCCCGAGCCTCTGAACTTGGCTGGAGGAAAACATTCTTGTCAGGTTCCTTGGTCTCCATTTAAATTCATATGACCAGTAACCTCAAGAGAATTCTCAGAGCTGACCAGGCAATTGTATCACATTCCGCTCCATGCACTCTGTCAGTTCTCTTGGATGCATATTTCATACCTGACCTTGAGCAATCACTTCTTACAGGAAGTCCTCCTGATTTCTTCCCCGACCATCTCTCTCTCTCTTTCTTTTTCTTTTTCTTTCTTTTTTTTTTTTTTTTTTTGCTATTTTAGGTCTGCAACCACAGTATATGGAAGTTCCCAGACTAGGGGTAGAATTGGAGCTACAGCTGCCAGCCTACACCATAGCCACAGCAACACAAGAGCTGAGCTGAGTCTGCCACCTACACCACAGCTCATAGCAATGCTATATCCTTGACCCACTGAGTGTGGCCAGAGCTCGAACTCACATCCTCATGGATACTAGTGGCTTCACCTCAATGGGAACTCCTTCCCTGGCCATCTTAAGGCCGGATTATATGCCTCCTCTCAAGGCTCTTAAAATATGTTGTGCATATGACACTTACCATCTTGGATTGTAGGAGTTCCCGTTGTGGCTTAGTGGAAACAAATATGGCTAGTATCCATGAGGACACAGGTTTGATCCCTGACCTTGCTCAGTGGATTAAGGATCCAGCGTTGCCATGAGCTGTGGTGTAGGCTGCAGATGTGGCTCAGATCCTGGATCCTGCGTTGCTGTGGCTGTGGTGTAGGCCTGCAGCTACAGCTCCAATTCAACCCCTAGTCTGGGAACTTCCATATGCTGCGGGTGCAGCCCTAGAATGACACAAAACAAATTTTAAAAATAAAAAATAGACTGTGAGTCCTCAAAGTGGGGTTCCAGGGACCCCCGGGGGCTCCAAGACTCTTCCAGGAGGTCCACAAGTTCATCTTGGGTTGCAATTATCCATATACTCACTGGCTGATGAGATCCCAGAAGGCGAGACCAGGTGTTTTTCCATGCCCTGCGGTAAGCCCAGAGTTTAGTACATTTACTCAATAAATGCTTGATGAATGGCTAAAGAAATGAATGAACTGACAAATGAAGTGGAAGGAAAAAGGGATAAAAACCAGATGACTCACAACATTATATGGTGGGCCTTTTTTTAACCTCTGAATCACTTTTTCCCCAAATAGAAGCCAGGGTGGCTGACCGACTACTCAAAGCCGTTAATATGCTGGGCAAACATCCTGAAGCAGCCGTTGGAAAGTGGGTTGGACCTATTTGTTAAAATCAGGATACATTTCATTTGGAGATGTTCTCAACGATGGAGTCCCAGAATCTCTGATGAGGATGAGTCCTGCAAGGTCATTTAATTTGATGCTCTGGGCTTATCCAGCCCAGCCTGAAGCATGACCTTGGCTTCAGAGCAATACTGTTTGCAGCTTGCCTGGGTTCATTACTATAGTTCTGATTTTGAACCCAAGTTGTTGAGAACATGAAAAAGACACTTGGAAAGAAAATCCTTTCCTTGAAAGAGGCCAAGGAAAACTGGCCACTTTGGTGCATCGTTTGAATTTGAAAAATTGAGACAGAATCCAAGGGACTGGAGAGACGGTGATCCAAATTCAGGAAAAGTCTGCAGGCTCCCGCGGGTACCCGTACAAACCAGCGGACCATCCTGAGTTTGCGTCCCAGACAACGGAGGTTATTATTGCTCCTTTCCCTGCTCAGTCCAGCCTGTGTTAGGTAACACCTGTAACTACATCGTGCTCCCTGGAGAGTGGGAGAAGCCAAAATCACACTGCTGTGAGTATTCCAGCAACAGTGAGAAATCAATGGTCCTTTTCCGTAGTTTTTTTTGAAAATCATAAACCACAGGATTCGGCCCAGCCAAGGTGTGAGAAATGACCCTTACTGATTTGATGCAGCCAAGTTGTGAGGACTGCGGCTGATCATCCTTCAACTTAGGGCATAACAGGTGGAAACCTGAGGATGCAGGCTGCCTTTAACTAGAAAGAAAATAAAATGCAAAAATACAGAACGTACAGTTTCTCTGAGCCACATGAGAAGAGATAGTTGTTTAAAAAAACTATTTTGTTGTGTTGACTGTTGTAATAAAATGTAAATTAATATAAATGTAATAAAAACTATAAATGTAATAAAATTCATTGGTTTAAAAAAATTTTTGTTAGCACCTTTTGGTGTCATATCTAAGAAATTTTTGCCTAACCCAGGGTCACAAAGAGTTTTCTCCTAGGATGTTTTTTCTAGAAGTTTTATCATTTAGGCTCGTAGGTTTAGATTTATGATGCACTTTTGAGTTAATTTTTGTGTGTAGAGTGACGTAAGGGTCTAAGTATGGTTGTTGCTGTTGTGTGTTTTTTTTATTTTCATGAAAGGATATCCAATTTTTCCAGCACCATTTTTGAAAAGACGATCCTATCATCTTTTGCCCCTTTTTCAAAAATCAATTGGCTGAAAATTCATGGGTTTATTTCTTTTTTTTTTTTTGTCTTTTTGTTGTTGTTGTTGTTGTTGTTGTTGCTATTTCTTGGGCCGCTCCTGCGGCATATGGAGGTTCCCAGGCTAGGGGTCCAATCGGAGCTGTAGCCGCCGGCCTACACCAGAGCCACAGCAACGAGGGATCTGAGCCACGTCTGCAACCTACACCACAGCTCATGGCAACGCCGGATCCTTAACCCACTGATCAAGGGCAGGGACCGAACCCGAAACCTCATGGTTCCTAGTCGGATTTGTTAACCACTGCGCCACGACAGGAACTCCCATGGGTTTATTTCTGAACTCTAGTCTCTACCATGGACCTCTATGTCTATGCTTATGCCAATATCACGCGTAACTGATACCTGTAGCTTTACGAAAAACTTTGAAATCAGGGAGTGTAGGTCCTCCCACTTTGTTCTTATTCTACAAAATTGTTTTACAATTTAGCTCCTTTGCCTCTCCACATGAGTTTAAGGAAGAGCAAGCACATTTTTTTTTTTTTTAAGCATCACATTTTTTATCTTATGGGAACAATTCTGTAGTTCTTCCATGATTTTTGGTGGTGGTGGCTGTTTTTTTCCCCTGTAAGGTAAGAATTCAATTTGACAAGAACAAGAAGGATATAGTTAGTAGTTTAAGGGTTATGCCTGGGGTACAGCAAGCACTAAAGAAGGATCAGCTCTCTTCTCCCTTCTGCACCGCAGCTCGCATCTCTACTTGAAGTTGGGAGTCAGAACAGCATACGCTTAGATTCTGCCTCTGCAGTGTCCTAGCTGGGTGATCTTAGGCAATTATTTAATCTCACTGAGCTTCACTTCTGTGCCTGTAAAATAGAGATAATAACCCATTGACCTCATAGGGTTGGTCAACTATTAAATATAATGTGCACGGTACATACAAGGTTTTGTGAATGCGTTATGGATGAATGAACAAATAAAGGAAGAGCTGCAGATTATTCAAGCCTTATGACAGAATGAGCCAATGACATTCCATGGCTTCATGATTACAGAAACACTGGGGAGAGAAGAATGCATCTCCTGGTTTCCCACAGACATTCCTGGTTGGAAATTAACCTCTCTGATTCTGTTACCTCTGTGACAGGTGGAAAGGTTATTCCACATTCTTTCCATAGGAGTCCCAGCTAAGATTTTCAGAATGCAGGGATCTGCTTTTCTCTTTTCTGTGTTCCATAGAACGTTCTTGCAACGCAGGACTGCTGTATTCCTGAGCAAGTAAGGGCATGCTCTTTGGCCCGAGGGTTGCCAGATTTAGCAAATAAAAATACAGGGCGTTCAGTTGCCTGTGAATTTCAGATAAACAATGAATAATGCTTTTTTTAGTTTAAGTATATCCCGTGCAATCTCAGATATACACTTACACTAAAGATTTAGTTCTAGTTTATCTGCAATCAAATTTAATTGCATGTCCTATATTTTGTTTGTCCCATGCTTCAGAGGGCCTTCCATAGTTTAAACACCCTGGAACACACTCAAAAATGTAGTGGGGAGTTCCCATTGTGGTGCAGTGGAAATGAATCCGACTAGGAACCATGAGGTTGCGGGTTCGAGCCCTGGCCTTGCTCTGTGGGTTAAGGATCCGGCGTTGCCGTGGGCTGTGGTGTAGGTTGCAGATGTGGTTCAGATCCTGAGTTGCTGTGGCTGTGGTGTAGGCCAGCAGCTACAGCTGCGATTTGACCTCTAGCCTGGGAACTTCCGTATGCTGCAGGTGTGGCCCTAAAAAGCAAAAAAACCCAAAAAGCAAAAAAAAAAAAAAAAAAAAACCAAAAAATATAGTGGGGAAATACGCAGGCACCTCTGTCATTTGTCACTAAGATCTGGCTTTCTACTCTGGTCCACACAACCTGTAACCATAAACATTCTCTCTGATGACTAAGCCATTCTTATAGGGAATATCTTTCAGGCCCCAGGGAATCTCTTGTCTACTCCTGTTGCTCTGTCGTCCTTGAAACAATAGACAGCTGTATCCAAACGCTGTGAAGGTTTGTGGGTTGGGCCACAGCCAAGGTCAGTGGTGAAACACTGCTTCAAAATGCTGGAAATTTTTTTTTTTTTTTTTTTTTTTTTGGCCACTCTGCAGCATTTGGGGTTCCCAGGCCAGGGGTCAGATCTAAGCCACAGTGGTGACCTACTCCATGGCTGTGGGAACTCAGAATCCATTAACCCACCATACCAGGCCAGGGATCTAACTTGTGCCCCAGAACTCCAGAGATGCCTTGGATCCCATTGTGCCACAGCAGGAACTAAAGTGCTGCAAATTTTTGATTAACAGAAACATGAAGGTAAAAGACAAGTTAATTTCCTTGCCAAGACCTTCCTCTGGAATGGCACGGAAGACACAGACTCTTGCAAAATTAAATAGTGGTTCTGAGGAGTTCCCATTGTGGCCCAGCAGTTAACGAACCCGACTGGCATCCATGAGGATGCGGGTTCGATCCCTGCCATGAGCTGTGGTGTAGGTTGCAGACACAGCTCAGATCTGGCATTGCTGTGGCTGTGGTGTAGGCCATTGGCTACAGCTCCACTTGGACCCCTAGCCTGGGAACCTCCATATGCCTCGGGTGCGGCCCTAAAAACAAATAAATAAATACATAGTGGTTCACAGTAGTGCCGGATAACTAGCAGGCATCACAACACGGTAACAGAGAAATGTTTTGCAATATTCAACAACTCACATTAATCTTAAAATCGTATGTTCGTAAATATGCACGTGACGTGCATAAAACACGACATTCAATGATGTTGGTCACTGGAGAGACATTTAATGCTAGAAATACAAATAGGTTTATTTTTATATAATATTTAATAAGCTTCAGAGATTAAAACAATTAAATTAAAAATGCGGCTCTATATGTCATTTTGATGTAAAATTATGTTTATATTTATTAAGTATAATCTGCAACTTGCTTCTTAATTTTAAAAGGTAATTTTGACAATTTTAGCAAAAAATAACTATTTGAAAATACACGTAAGAATAATCACAAATTTTCACATTTCCTTTAATTCACCTTTTAAGTAAAAATGTATTTACACTTTGTTACCTTCAAATGATTACAGTGTCATTTCAATCCTTTATATCATCATTATCAAGTGAACATAAATCGCTGTAAAAGTCTTGATTATAACATAACTAGTAATTAAGCTGAAATAAGATAAGAAAAATAAAATGTATGTAATAATTTTATAATAATTTAATATTATATAAGCCTTTATTTATTTATTTATTTATTTATTTATTTATATTTTGGCTCTGCCCATGTGGCACACAGAACTTTCCAGGCCAGGGGTCAAAGCAGCACCTCAGCAGTGACAATGCTGGATCCTTAACCACTGGGCCACCAGGGAATTCCTAGGCCTTTCTCATTTATTCATCGCCAGCTCCTGAAAACATCACTCAGGCATATACAAGGATAATTAAATTCAGTCATTTAAAATATTTTGTCAACTATCAGCCAAGTAAAAACTATCACCGTACCTATGTTGATAAATTCTATTGCTGTTTTGCATAGTACATGGACAAAATGTATTTCATTTAGCAGCTAATATTAGCCCTGTTGATGAGTTTTCAGTACATGGATGCATTGGCCAGGGTTCTCTGTTGGAACCCTTCTCTCGCCTGAACAGTTGAAATATCCAAGGCTGGCAGAGCAGTGGACACGATGCTTTATGGCCCCTACAGGACCAAGAGAAGAGCCAGGGGCTCTTTCTGCAGTTGGTTGTGGGGGAAGCCTGGCTCACGGCCCCTGATGAGACAAAGACCTTCTCTTTTCATGGTTGTGCAGAAGAGGCCAAGTCAGGGCGGCCGTCTGATCGAGAGGCCACAGAATGGGAGGGAGAGAGACAGCGGGGTCCTGGGATTCCAGGGGCCTTGGCTGGGACCTGGGAACACTCCCGGGGATAAGGTAGAGGGGACTATGCACTGGAAATGAGGCTAGCGAGCTGCAGCACGTGCAGGGACCCTGGCTGAGGATGAGGACGGGTCCAAGGGCAGGGGCACGACATGAAAAGCGAGGCAAGGCTGCAAGAAATCGCTTAAAACATGTACCTGCTTGTGTAAAAGAGCAGACTTGAGAGGTCCAGAGGGCGTTGGCTCTACAGAGTAAGTCATTGCCTGGCTCCCCATCACCCCATGGGAGCCAACGGCGACAACCTCAGTGGTCCCTTGCTCTCCCTGCTGACATTTGCCCACATCCTTCCTCCAGGGCTGGCCCTTCGCCTCCGGCAGGAAGCCCAAGCAAGTCACAGGCAGCGGGTGGGAGCTGGCTCTGCCTGGCCCTGCACAGCCACCTCCCCACCTTCATCTCCCCGCCCCCAACCCCTGTCCAGCGACCCACTTAACTGAGGGACACCAGAGGGCTCAAGGGGCCTCCCCACACTGTTTCATATCCACCTGCTGTTCCCCTCTTGGTCCCCCCCTTTCTGTTTCTGGTGGACCCCACCACGCCTTCAAGATTCAGCATGGTGCCACCTTCCACCTGCAGTCATCCCAGGACGGGACTGTGGGCTTCCTTGGGCTCCTGTTGCACAGAACAGACTTGTGCATGCATGGCACCCTCTAATATGGAACAGGTCACTCGTTAAAGGATCTGTCCCTACTAAACTGAGGGTACTTGAGGCTCAAGTCTTTGTCCCCAACATCTGGCATAGTGCCTGGCACGTAACCAACACTCACTAGACGTATGTTGCTGGAATGGGACATAATCCCCCTTGAACGTCACAGCACAGTAGAAATGGTCATAGAGTTATCTCATTTGTGTAGGTATAAACAAAGGCTTAAAAAGAAATTAAGTTCCCTGAGCAAGGATCTCTGTGTTGTCTTCTGGCTTCTAAGGCTGCACACAAGACTTTCTACTACATTGCAAGTGTTTCGTTAAATCGCCTTTTTTTTTTTTTTTTTTTTTTTTGGCTTTTTAGGGCTGTACCTGTGCCTTACGGAAGTTCTCAGGCTAGGGGTCAAATTGGAGCTGCAACCGCCAGCCACAGCTACAGCCAAAGCAATGCAGGATCCGAGCTGCATCTGAGACCTATGCCACAGCTCATGGCAACGCCAGATCCTTAACCCACTGAGCGAGGCCAGGGATCGAACCCTCATCCTCATGGATACTAGTCAAGTTCCTAACCTGCTGAGCCACAACGGGAACTCCCGATTTTTTTTTTTTTTTTTTAAGGAGGTTTCTATAGCTGTGAATTCTGTTTGAAGAACAAGGGGACAAGTGCTTCTCACCTCTGAAGCTGTGGAGCAATAGTTACACACTTGGGACTAGTCCTCCAACAATGAAGAATGTTTTTGAACCCTGCGTTTGCATGGAGTTGAGCTGGTGTCATTAGTTGGGGAAATAATTACAGAGCACTTGGCCCACAAGAGTATTTTTTTTTTAATCAACCCTTGACAGGAAGCCGGTTTTCACCCAGGTAACTGCTGCCAAATATTTATCCACGAAAGAGAACCACTCCTTAGCCGATCAGAGGCATCTCTGTTGTGTGATTTCAACGGCCTCATTACCATGTACCACCCCGGCCATGTAATTACCTTTGGGATGGAACACATCCTGTTTCCGCTTGCTCAAGCTCTCCACCTGACAGTTTCTCTGACTTTCCAGGGCTGCCCTGGGAAGTCTATGGTCCAACAGGTAAAGAGGACCCCAAAACGGGATAAGCTCAAAACATCTGCCTCCCAGCATACTTGAAACCTTCCCTGAAGACAGATGCGCATCTCACCTGAGGAGGCTCCTTGGTCCTGGAGGGTGATAGCCTCCGAAGGATGAAGGACGAGGGGGCTCCAATCAGGGCACAGTAAATACTGCCCTGGGGCTCTGGCACATTCTCAGTGATGCTGACCCCCCCTCCCCTCCAAGAACAGACCTCAGACCCAGTAACATCGGCCGGACCATTTCCGTGGAGCCTTAAGAGGGACGGACACCAACCTCTCTGGCAAGCTCGCTTTTCCCTCCTTCGGCACAGCATCAAGAGTAGCAGCCGGTTAGGGGTCCTCAAAGGCCAGGCTCAAACCCCAGCTCTGCCTCTGCAGCGCTGTGACCTGGAACAGGTTGTTCAACTCAAAAGCTTGCCTCACCATTTGGCAGATGTATTTTGTCATCTGTGCTGGGGGAGAACAGTACTTACCTCCCAGCTATTGTGAAGATTAAATAACACAGGAGGTGTAAAGCCAGAGCGTGAATGTCTGGCACAGAACCGGCCCATCCCCAAGCATCAGTCGTCTTCCCTCTTTCTCCCTCCGGCCCTGGAAGCTGCAGATGGGGATCATAAGAGGCTGCTCAGAGAATGACCGCTTTGTCATCACGAAGGACCCATGAAGACTGGCGGTCACCAAAGCAAGAGCTGCAGATTCAGATTCCTCCCAGCGCCGTAGGCGATGTAAATAAATATATCCTGTGCGTGGCCTTGGGGCTGTGCCCATCCAGAGGGCCCCTTGGGACTACCTTAAATATATGAGCATCTGGCCCAACGTTACCAGAGCTTCAAGTTTTTAGGGGAAGCAAGAAATCAAGATATTTTTCCGAGTTCCTAGTTTTTAAAGGCTGAGTCTAATGAAAAGAAATCAGAGGGCATTCCCATGGTGTCTCAGTGGGTTAAGAACCTGACTAGTATCCATGAGGATGCAGGTTCGATCCCTGCCCTCGCTCAGTGGGTTCAGAATCTGGTGTTGCCACAAGCTGCAGCATAGGTCGAAGATCCTGCATGGCTGTGGCTGTGGTGTAGGCTGGCTGCTGCAGCTCCAATTTGACCCCTAGCCCAGGAATTTCCCTATGCCACAGGCATGGGTCTAAAAGGAAAAAAAAAAAGTAAAATAAAAAGTAAAGTAAAATTAAATGAATTAATATAAAATAAAGTTAGATCATTATTACCACGAACAACTGACGTCTTTGAGCCCTCACCGTGTGCCTGGATCAGCTCCTCTGATCTTAACCTCCCTTTAGAGTGGGTGTTAAGATCACGATTTTGCAGGTGAGAAAAGTGTGGCTTAGAGATAACTTTCCCCGAATCATCTATTTGTGAAGAGATGGAGCTGAGGTCAGCGAGCACGGACCCCCAGTCTCAGGTTCCTTAAGGCTACACAAGGCTCATGTGGACTTGACCCGTTCAAGGCTAGAAGCTCAGGGAGAATCTTAATCAGCCAGTTACCACCACCATGTGCACTTGGCATAGACTCCTTAAGAAACATGTTTTTTTCCCCGGAAGCGGGATATTTTCCACCAGGAGCCTTTGGCTGGAGGCGTTTCCTACTCCGCCAACTCATCAGGAAGACTGGCTTCTAAATGCACCCAACCAATAAACAGGGAAACCTACACTTAAGAAAATTGGGGTCAATATTTGTTATGGCCTCACAAACCTACAGACTAACAGGATGTGGGAACAGGGACAGTCAGTGGCCTCAGAACATGACACATCTCCCCCACACACACTGCTGGCCGCGCCCCGGCCTGCCCACCACCCTTCGGTCTGCTTCAGACCCCCAGGTGAGGATAGAGGGTGAATGGCTTGATGCCACCTGGGAGGCCAAGACTTGTGAGGCTGTGGGCACCAGCCCTTCAGATGAGCCAGAAATAAAACCTCACCAGTAAACTGGAACAACAGACTTACCGTGTCTCATTCATCAGATGTGCAAAATTTGAAAAGCTGGACAATTCTAAGTGTTATCAAAGATGTGGGGAAGGAGTTCCCATTGTGGCTCAGCAGAAACGAACCCAACTAGTATTCAGGTGGATGCGGGTTCGATCCCTGGCCTCACTCAGGATCTGGCATTGCCATGAGCTCTGGTGTAGGTTGCAGATGCGGCTATGGAGTAGGCCAGAGGCTACAGCTCTGACTGAACCCCTTGCCTGGGAACCTCCGTATGCCACAGGTGTGGCCCTAAAAAGACCAAAAAAAAAAAAAAAAAAAAAAAAAAGGTTGATTATAATATTCCTTTTTTTTTTCTTATTTAGCTTCTGGCCTATACCACAGCCACAGCAACGCCAGATCCGAGCTGCATCTGCAACCTACACCACAGCTCACAGCCACTCTGGATCCTTAACCCACTGAGCGAGGTCAGGGATCAAACCCACATCCTCATGGATCCTAGTCGGGTTCTTAACCCGCTGAGCCACAATGGCAACTCCTCTTTCACAATCTCTTCACATGAGTTGGCGTGCCAGATAATTTATTTGATTTTTTTGCTCTTCGAATCACCCTTTTCAATCTAGTTCATAAACCACAGCAACTGAATCACTGTCTTTTTCTTTTTTTTTCTTTCCAATGTATGGACCCATACAATCGTTTTTTTCAAAAAAAAAATTTGACAATTTGTTGTGACTGCAAAAGCCAATGTATTCACTATCATCATATCCCAGCCTGGCAATTTGCCTATGTCTTCTGGCATATTCTGATGGAATCACTGCTCAACTTATGCTGTGCTTCCTCACAGCCCCGAATGAATGGCCCTGCCCTCTTAATCTGAAGCTGCATCTATCCAAGATGTCAACTTGATATCTTATTTTCCATCTTACTGAACTCACCAGTTACACAATCTGGGCCACCACCCATGGAAGTGGAAATTGCTCCTAGAAAAGGCAGTCCCAAACAAGTGTGAAGTTTATCATATGGCAGATTTGTTTAAAATACAGTTCAGACAGGATTAGGATAGACGTAATCAGGAATGCATCTGTTTTTATTTTCAAACCAGGAAAGTGAGATCCCAGAATTCTTCAAAGCAGTGATTTAGCTCTTCAAAAAGTTCGTTGTCCTGGCCCATTGCTAGTCAATTGTCCAATATTTGAAGGCCTTCCCATCATGGTTCAGCGGGGAAATGAATCTAACTAGTATCCATGAGGATGCAGGTTCGATCCCTGGCCTTGCTCAGTGGGTTAAGGATGTGGCATTGCTGTGGCTGTGGTGAAGGCCAGCAGCTATAGCTCCGATTTGACCCCTAAGCTGGGAACCTCCATATGCTGTGGGTGAGACCCTAAAAAAGACAAAAAAAAAAAATTACCAATATTTGGGTAATTGTGCTGGAATGACACAAGAAGATTCATTTGTATTCTGTGGAAACTCCAGCCAAAATGGTTGGTTAAAAACTATATCCTTCTGTTCTCTTAGGGCATGGGACATTGCCTCCAGCTCCTTGGGCTGAACCTAAGTGTGTTTGAAACAGCACATCCTGCTGAGGACTTGAACCTAGAGGATGGTGGAGGGGGGCGGGTAGAGTCAAAATGAGACTGTAAGCACGGGTAAGAATGGAGCTCTTGGAGTGCCTGTTGCAGTATGGTTCAGCAGGTTAAGAACCTCACATAGTGTCCATGAGGATGCAGGTTCGATCCCAAGCCTCGCTCTATGGGTTAAGCATCTGGCATTGCTGTGGCTGTGGCTGTGGCCTAGGCTGGCAGCTGTAGCTCCAATAAGACCCCTAGCCTGGGAACCTCCATAGGCCAAGGGTACGGCCCTAGAAAGACAAAAAAAAAAAAAAAAAAAAAAGAAAGAAAGAAAGAAAGAAAGAATAAAAAAAAGATCAGGCGTTGCTGTGAGCTGTGGTGTAGGTCAAAGACACACCTCGGATTCCACATTTCTGTGGCTGTGGTGCAGGCTGGCAGCTGTGGCCCCGATTGGACCCCTAGCCTGGGAACTTCCATATGCCGCAGGTGTGGCCCTAAAAAGCAAAGAAAGAAAGAAAGAGAAAGGAAGGAAGAAGAAAGTCCAATGAGCCAAAACCAGATATTTTCCCTTCTAGGAACTGTCTCACTGGATTACGACTGACCGCCTCTGTGGGCAAAGTGCTTTGTTTAGTGTTTAATAACCACTAGCCCGAGGGCAGACACACTGGCCGACACTTCAGAGAAGACCAGATTCTCGTCCTTGACGAGCTTATCATCTTATTGGGAATAAACCAGACCTTAACCACAGACAACGATGGTCTCCACCAGAGGACTGTCTCAGAAAAGCCTGGGAGACGGCAGAGGAGGTGGTGGTTATAGATCAAATTATCGGAAAGGGGAGTCTCCATGGCGGCTCATCTCTGTAACCATGCGGGTTTGATCCCCGGCCTCGCTCAGTGGGTTAAGGATCCAGCGTTGCCGTGAGCTGTGGTGTGCGTTGCTGTGGCTGTGGGATAGGCTGGCAGCGGTAGCTCCAATTCAACCCCTAGCCTGGGAACTTCCATATGCTGCAGGTGCTGCAGTAAAAAGACCAAAAATAAATAAATAAACAAAAAGAAATATCCTTTAAAAATTGTCAGAAAATACTTCCTGAGGGAAGATGGGGCCTGAGGATTCTGCTAGGACAATCTGTTTATTCTTTTGTTCTTTTTTTTAATTTTGTTTTGTTTTTTAGGGCCACACCTGCAGAAGATGGACGTTCCTGGGCTAGGGGTCGAATTGGAGTTGCAGCTGCCAGCCTACACCACAGACACAGCAATGCAGGATCCCAGCCTCGTCTACAACCTGCACCACAGCTCAACGCCGAATGCTTAACTCACTGAGCGAGGCCAGGGATCGAACCTGCATCCCCATGGATGCTAGTCAGATTTGTTTCTGCTGAGCCACGGCGGGAACTCCCTCTTGTTCTTTCTATTTTTAAGCACATCTGCACATTTATCTTGAGCCTTCTGGTCCAAGTTGGGAGCGAACAAGTTCAAACCCTTTCCTCCTTCCTACCTCCCTCTCGAAAAAATGAAAAAGGGTGACAGTGTCTCTAAGCATAACATGGAGACAATGGACTTGCGTGGCCAGCTTCCTTCGGTTCCGGTGGCTGTCCTTCCCAGGGCTCAAGAACACGTTTTACTTTTCGGATGATGAAAATGTCCTAAAACTGGATGGTGGTGACGTTGCAAAACTATATGTTTACTAAAAATCATTAAACTGTCATAATTTTATGACATGTAAATTATACGTCAATACAACTGTTTAAAAAAATCCAAAAAAAAAAAGAACACGTTTTATTTACTCTCCCATCCCAAAGACCTTTGAAAGTGCTCTGAGTGCACCCAAGGGCCTCCCCTCCAGCTGTTCGCTAGGTCAGCCACTCTCCAGCTGTCCGCTAGGTCAACAGTCCCTCAAGGAAATAAACTTCTTTTTAGAGATCAGCAAGCCCGGCCTATAGTAAAAGAAACAGACCCTGTGATTCCTGTTTCTTAAGCAGCAACTCATCCAGGGTGGGCGTTTGTCAAAGTGGTTTCCTTATCACCATAAAGGCATTTTAAACATCTGATCTACAACCATGAACCCGGAGGTGTAAATCTCTCTGAGTTCAGCAGTGTCCAAACAGAAGCCTGAAATAAACTCTGGACATTTAACAAACCCCTTTCCTCTAGAGGTGGAATCTCGTCTCTGCTGTTGGATGGGATTTATAGACACAGGTTGATCGAAGGGAACTCTTGGCGGCAAACGGAACAGGCAGATTTATAGAGAAGGAGACCGGCGGGTACCAGAGGCTAGAGGAGGTGCACGTGGGGACTTGGTGTCTAGTGGGTAAGGACTTTCAGTTTGGGATGATGGGATGGAGGCGAATAGCGGTGACGGTCAGACAACAATGTGAAAGGTGAATTTACCACTTTAAGACTTGAAAACCTTAAAGTGGTAAATTTTGGAGTTCCTGTCGTGGCACAGCGGAAACGAATCTGACTAGGAACCATGAGGATGCAGGTTCGATCCCTGGCCTCGCTCAGTGGGTTAAGGATCCGGTGTTGCCGTGGGCTGTGGTGAAGGTTGCAGACGTGGCTTGGATCCTGAGTTGCTGTGGCTGTGGCTGTGGCTGTAGCTGTAGTTTCAATTTGACCCCTAGCCTGGGAACGTCCATATGCCTCGGGTGTGGCCCTAAAAAGACAAACAACAACAACAAAACAGAAATAGACTCACAAATATAGGAAACAAACCATGGTTAGCAAAGGCAAGGTGGTGGGAAGGGATAAATTAGGAATGTGGAAATCAGCAGATATACACTACTATATATAAATAAACTGCATGGCACAGGGAACTATATTCAATATCATGTGATAAATCGCAATGGAAAAGAATATGAAAAGTATACACACATATGTGTAACTGGATGTGCTGTATGGAAGAAATTAACAAGACACCATAAATGAATGATACTTCAATTTTTAAAATATGTTCTTAAAAAGAAATCAAAACCCATTATTAGCAACAAGTGACAAGGGCCACTGCTACCTTTTAATGACAAGCCCATCTTTAAAACTGAAAAGTGCTATGAATGCATGGAAAGGAGAAAACCAGGCTTTGGAAGAGCATTGCGTGAAGAAAAGTTAAACAGTTTGCTAGAAGCCATAGCATGAGTCATTCAGGTGAACCGTGGTTTGCTCCTGGATTATTTAAGGAACAACTCAGTCTGCCAGATGGTTTGTCCCAGCATCTGAGAGAAGCACACCGGGGCATTGAGCCAACTGTGATCCGTTTAAGGACGATGCTAAGACTTCAAAATGGCATTTTAGTACCTAGAATAGACAAATTCATAGAGACAGAAATAGAACAGAGGTTACCAATGGCTTAGTGGGTAGAGGGTTTCTGTTGGGGATGGTGAGAAAATTCTGGAAATAGTGATGATGTTTCACGCCACCGAATTGCACACTTTACAATGGTTTTATTTTATGTTGTGTGTCTTTTACCGCCCCCACCTCCAGCACACCCCTGCCCCCAAAGGTAGACCATCTCAGCCACTTGAAATAACAATGAGATGAAGGTCCTTTCCAGGAAAAAAAAAAAAGAATCCTAAGAAGACTAATTGGTCAAGCTTTCCCATCGTGGCTCAGTGGTAACGAACTCGACTAATATCCTTGAGGACTCGGGTTTGATCCTTGGTCTCGCTCAGTGGGTTAAATGATCTGGCATTACTGTGAGCTGTAGTGAAGGTCGAAGCCTCAGCTTGGATCTGGTGTTGCTGTGGCTCTGGCGTAGCCCGGCGGCCTCAGCTCCGATTTGATCCCTAGCCTGGGAAATCCCATAAACCCTAAAAAGAAGAAACAAAAAAATATATGAATTGGTGAACTATTGGAAGTGGGGAGGAGGAAAATGATGCTGTATTTCACCAAGGGCTGTTATGGTCACAAGGCAGCATTTAGCCATTCGGCTCTGCGGACACATCTATCCGGGGTTTTTGGCTGGCGAGGTCTCATTCAGCCAGAAGTTTTCCAAGTGGCCTGTCGCTCTTTCTCTGGCCTCCTTGTCCCCCCACCCCCACCCCTTCGAAGCTATTCAGAGCCCTAACCGGTCATTTTCTTTCTTTTATATTGGCATCCACCCACGTTGGATAAACAAAATACACAGGATGGAGGGGGTGGACGAGGCGGAAGCACATTTCAGAGTTAAGAAAACAAATAGCCAATGAAGCAGGAGAGACCACAATTTGACTGAGACAAGTTCCACTGTGGAAAGAAGTGTCAGGCGAGGCAATTGCTTCCAGATCTCAGCAGGCCGGAGATGGAGAGAACAAACCATACCATTTGTGGGAGTGAGTTCACGTGGGGGTGCCATGGAAGTTAAGGGGATGGAGGGAGAGAAACAAGAAGGGGAGCGAAGGTCCCTTTTCATTAAGTTGTCACTGGAAAAGCCAAGTCTGTAATAAAGCTTCCCGGGTACTGATTAGACTCTGTGGGTTTGGGCAAGAGAAGAAGGAAAAAATACCCATCGGGACAGGACACCTTCTCACTGGAACAGAAAGAGCTGGACCAAACCAAGCCCAGAGGCCACAGAGTCTCAAGGTGCCCATGGGCTGCCTGGGTTCGAGCATCTCAGGAAGGATGAAGGGAGCAGGGGGTGACGGGGATGCTGGGAAGGTGAACGGGCTGCTCATTGTTGGTCTTGGCCGACGTGAGGTGGAGAGAGACCCTGATGAACCTGGTGTCTCCACGAGCTCTTCACAGAGCCGGCAGCACAAAAGCAACCAGCGCCTTTGAAAAAAAGAAACAGAGAAACAGAGAGTTCCCATCGTGGTGCAGCGGAAACGATTCCACCTAGTATCCATGAGGTTGCAGGTTCAATCCCTGGCCTCACTCAGTGGGTTATGGATCTGGCAACACCGTGAGCTGTGGTGTAGGTGGCAGATGTGGCTCAGATCCTGCGTTGCTGTGGCTGTGATGCAGGTCGGCAGATGCAGCTCTGATTCAACCCCTGGCCTGGGAACCTCCATAAGCTGCAGGTGCGGCCCTAAAAAAAAAAAAAAAAATCTGTTGTTTGCTGAGGTTGGAATTCATTAAGGCCTTGTTTTCTCAATTAGATGCTACAGAATGAGTTAGATGCCTTGTTTGGAAGGCAAGGCTTCTCTCTTGGGAGATAGCAGTATAAATATTCAGCATTTTCCTATCACATGGACTTCAAAATGTGGAATGCACATTTGGGCAATGCCTTTTTTTTTTTTTTCTGTCTTTTTAGGGCTGCACTTGCAGCATATGGAATTTCTAAGGCTAGGGGTCAAATTGGAACTACAGCTGCCAGCCTACACCACAGACACAGCAACACCAGATCCAAGCCATGTCTGTGACCTACACCACAGCTCATAGCAATGCCTGATCCTTAACCCACTGAGTGAGATCAGGGGTCCAATCTGAGTCCTCATGGATACCAGTCAGATTTGTTACCACTGAGCCCTGATGGGAACTCCTGGGCAATGCCATTTTTAATATAGGGCAACTCTGCCCATCCAAAGTCCTCATGCCTGACTGTCAGTCAGTGCCTCTGGCATGCCTGCAGTGCCATAGAACACCCTGGAAAGCAGAGGAGGGGAGTTGACAAGAGAAAAACAGATCATGTAACGATGAACCAAATGGACACAACTAATGGAATATCAATTGTGACAAAGGAGTCATGCAGAAAAGAAGTGCCATGCCACTAAACGACCAGGGAAACTGACACCTAGATGGAATCAATTACAGGAGCTTCCGAGAGAGCCCAGCTTGCCAGTAAAAGTGGGGACTTTTGTTATTAGAACGGCAATGCTAACATTAACCAGAAATGTTAATATTTCTGTTTCTTCTGAGCAAAGGAACAAAAAACACTCAGTCGAACCAGTCATATTTCTGTTCCTTCTAGACTTGGTTCCTTTAAACTGCCAAACTCTGTTTATGACTTTTACTCATGAGTGATAATTCGCTGTGTTAAAATGAATAAATGTATTTTAACGACGTGACGTGTCGTACGTATTACTAAAATGACAGAGAAAGCGGGGGTGGGGGGGGGAAATGAGCCTCCCCCTTTCTACACACTCGCACACAGTCAGATGTGTTGAGTACAGTTTTTGCATATGAAAATGATCATTCTCAGTTACCAAGCAACCGTCGTGATGAATTTTTCTCTTCCGGCATTGGCTTTGCATCACCTTTAAATGAGGAGTGGGACTGAATAGCCTCCAAGATCCCTTTCAAATCCCAAGTCCCATGTGTCTATGCAGAAGGTGCTCTCAGGGCCTGTTAAGCGGCCAGCAACCTGAACCCCCACCCGATGCCCATCACTGGGTTATATGTGGAACCCCCTGGCCAAGCCGCATCTGTCACTATGGGCCGTGGTGGTGCTGACGAGACAGTGCTGGGGGGGATAGGGGCTGGGTGTGCTTGAGGTTTTTGCAATTTTACATAGAATGCTATGCCCACACAACTTCAAATTCAAAACGATGCATGCACCCCCATGTTTGTAGCAGCGCTATTCACAGTAGCCAAGATATGGAAGCAACCTAAATGTCCATTGACAGATGAATGGATAAAGAAGATATGGTACATAGACACAGTGGAATACTACTTAGCCATCAAAAAGAATGAGGGAGTTCTCTTGTGGCACAGTAGGTTAAGGATTGCTGCTGTGGTTTGTGTTTCATCTCGGGGCCCAGGGAACTTCCACATGCTGTGGGCTCAGCCAAAAAAAAGAAAAAAGAGAGAGAATGAAATAATGCCATTTGTAGCATTACTGGACAGACCTAGAGATAATCACACTAAGTGAAATAAGCTAGGCAGAGAAAGACCAATACCATATGATATCATTTCTATGTGGAATCTAAAATATGATGCAAATGAACTTATCTGCGAAAGAGAGACAGAGACAGAGAGAACAGACTTATGGTTGCCAAGGAAGAGTGGGGAGATGGGAGGAATGGAGTGAAAGGTTGGGTTTAGCTAATGCGACTATTATATATAGGATGTGTATATTATACAAATGACAGGGTCCTACTATACAGCACAGGAAACTATATTCAATAGCCTATGATAAACCATAATGGAAAAGAATATTGAGAAGAATATATATCCATGTATAACTGAGTCACGTGCTGGATAGCCGAAATTAACACAATGTTGTAAATCAACTATACTTCGATACTTTTTTTTTTTTTTAAAGACACATGCCTACTGTTATCCACGCCATCCCTTTCTAACCAGATTGTTGACCCTCATGTCCTCCTTTTTGGGATTCTGTCACAGTCGCTGGCTACGTGCTAGGCTCTCAGCTAATAATAACATGGACTGGGAGTTCCGGTTGTGGCTCAGCAGTCATGAATCTGACTAGTGTCCGTGAGGACTCAGGATCAATCCCTGGCCTTGCTCAGTGGGTTAAGGATCCGGCATTGCCGTGAGCTGTGGTGTAGGCCAGCAGCTGCAGCTCCGATTTCACCCCTAGCCTGGGAACTTCCATATGCTGCAAGTACGGACCCTAAAAGCAAAAAATTAAATTAAATTAAGTTAAAATAAAAATTTTTTTTAAATTTAAAAAAAAAACCACCGACCATCTCCGGGCAGTGCATGGGGTTGATTAATCAATAAAGCCCTGGAAAAATGCCTTGAAAAATGGACAAAAGAATACTCTTCTCCGAAAGAATTCCAACATTCCTGTAGGTTCATCTCACAGTGGATGCTGCATCACTGGTCACTCTCTGCCAGTATTTTGTCACTCTTGGACAAAGGGTGCTGAAGTTAAAGGGCAGCTTAAACCACACCCCCTCCCAATATCATGGTCAGAGGAATTCCTAGGAATCAGTTTAGTGCTAATGATTGCCAAGTGCTCTGAATCACTTCCTTTCTTCCCACAATTTGGCTGTTCCCTGACACTGGCTCCTAGATATGGGTGTGCGGGTAGGTGGGGGGGGGGGACATGGCTCCGGTCCAGCTTTGTATTTCCAGGTGACATGGGGGGGTCTAATACTTCTACAGTGACCAGAAGGGACTCCCTTCCAAGGTTCCTCTTCCTCTCCCCTCCTATTTTCCCTCATCCTGGCTCAGATGTCATTTTGATGTTTAACAATCCTGCCTACTTAACACAGTGCCACCCAGATATCTGTGGGGAACCAGAATGGCCCAGGGCACCGCAGATCCAGAGTCACACAGGGATGGTGCGTGATGCAAAAGCTGCTGTGGTCCAGGGGGAAAGACTTCCTCGCAAACGCCCAGGCTTTCTGCAGATGGTTTACAAACCCATACTTATCATTGCCAAGAAGCTCTTGATGAAATCCTTTTCAAAGTATATTAGATGTGACAAGTTTCCAGAAGCTGGGATCCTCAGTTTAAAGTGCTGACATTCAGAAAGGCCAATAGCATTCCTGATCATCCACAAAGCTCCTTGCAAACAACTTTGTGACGACAGTATTGAAAGGGCTGGATTTTTTAAGAAATTTGACACGACAGAGGTAAAAATAACAACTCGAATGAGGAATAAGTGAGCTGGATCAGTAAAACACGTGTGTTACTCAACATGGTAATACAACTTTTAATTTAGATCAAAGGAAACTAACGTAGGCAATGACATGAGGGCTTCCATCGTTACCTGCTTTGGATGCTTGCGTCATGCACACTCTCTCTCTCTGTGTGCCCAAAACAAGTCAACATGTACTTTGAATGAATGAAATACAAACTATACAAAACACTCAACGGCGTTCCCAGTTGTGGCTCAGCGGGTTAAGGACTCAGCATCTCTGTGAGGATGCAGGTTTAATCCCTGGCCTTGCTCAGCGGGCTAAGGATCCTGCGTTGCCATGAGCTGTGGTGTAGATCGCAGATGTGGCTCAGATCTGGTTTTGCTGTGGCTGTGGTGTAGGTCTCAGCTGCATCTCCGATACAACCCCTAGCCCAGGAACTTCCATATGCTTCGAGTATGGCCATTAAAAATAAATAAATAAATAAATAAATAAATAAAAACAAATAAAAAAAACCACAAGAAGTTCCTATGGTGGCATAGCAGAAATGAATCCAACTAGGAACCATGAGGTGGCAGGTTTGATCCACGACCTCGCTCGGTGGGTTAAGAATCCAGTGTTGCTGTGAGCTGTGGTGTAGGTCACAGACTCGGATCTGGCATTGCTTGGCTGTGGTGCAGGCTGGCAGTTGTAGCTCTGATTGGACGCTTAGCCTGGGAACCTCCATAGATATTTTTTGTAATCTATATCCAAATCCCCCAAATCCTTTAAGTATTTACTATTCTTTCATTCAATATCAACTTAATACCTAATGTATGTCATCAGCCTCAAGAACATCCATGGTCTGTATCTTTCTTACAGGAACCAGCAGCCCACTAAAAGCAATTTCTGTACAAGAAGGATTGTCACAAATGTAAGTCCTCTTCCCTCTAAATTGTTTAGTGCTCTATACTAGATGTAAGTATGCCTGGGACAGCAAAGCTTAAAAAACAGAGCAATATTATTATTTTAAAATTTTTAAATGTGTTAATAATTCACTATCATTAGGAAGGCAGACTCTGAGTAAATCCAGAAATGGCCAGACATATTGCCTAGCTGTTCTTTCTATGCTCTGGTCCCTATTGTGACTTACAGACCAAAGTCTAACTTTGATTAAGGAGATAGCAAAGCTAATTGACTACTTAGTGGATAAATTCCTGACTTTAGCCTCATTACAGCACTCAGTCTCACTAGGAAATACTATAAAGAAACAAAAAGAAATAATGATACCCACCCAGGATTAATTGTCCAAAGCCATACAATTAAGAAAGAAAATAGCCTGAACTCACGCATATATGTTCTGGAGAGAGTAGATAAATTGATACAACCTGTCTGAAGGAAAATTTAGCAATATCCATACACTTTTTTTTTTTCTTTTTAGGGCATATGGAGATTCCCAGGCTAGGGGTCTAATCGGAGCTGTAGCCACCAGCTTACGCCACAGCAGCATGGGATCCAAGCCATGTCTTTCACCTACACTACAGCTCATGGCAACACGGGATATTTAACCCACTGAGCAAGGCCAGGGGTCAAACCCGCAACCTTGTGCTTCCTAGTCAGATTCATTTCCACTGCACCACAATGGAAACACCTATCCATACACCTTTATACATGTAACTTTTGGCCCTGTCGTTACACTTCTAGAAAGTCCTCCAATAAATATATGCATGCATTTTTACAAAAGTATATTTGTGAGGCTATTCATTGATTTTTTAATTTAATTTTACCAAAGTGTAGTTGGGGATTCCTGCTCTGATGCAATGGATTAATGATTCCAGCTTGTCTCTGTGGAGGCTCAGGTCCATTCCCAGCCCAGCACAGTGGGTTAACTATCTGGTGTCGCTGCAGCTGTGATGTAGGTCACAGCTCCTGCTCATATTCAACCCCTAGCTCAAGAACTTCCGTATGCCTTGGGTGTGGCCAAAATAGAAGAAGAAGGAAAAGAAGCACAGTTGACTTACAATGTTGTGCGGATTTCTGCTGTACTGCAAGATAACCCAGTCACACACAGACGTGCATTCCTTTTCTTGTGTTAACTTCCATTATACAGTGCAAGCCCTGTGTTATACAGCGGGACCTCTTTGCTTATTCATTCTAAAGGTAATAGTTTGCATCCACTAACTCCAAATGCATTGATTTTTGTAGCAACAAACTGGAAACCATCTAAATATCTATCAATAGGGGCCTGCTTAAATTAATTATGGTATCACCATGCAAGAAACACCATGTAGCCTTTTTTTTTTTTTTTTTTTGTCTTTTTGCCTTTTCTAGGGCCGTTCCCTCGGCATATGGAGGTTCCCAGGCTAGGGCTCTAATCAGAGCTGTAGCCGCCAGCCTACACCACAGTCACGGCAACGTAAGATCCGAGCCGCATCTGCAATCTACACCACAGCTCATGGCAATCCCAGATCCGCAACCCACTGAGCAAGGCCAGGGATCGAACCCGCAACCTCATGGTTCCTAGTTGGATTTGTTAACCACTGAGCCACGACGGGAACTCTGAGAAACACCATGTAGCCATTTTAAAAGAATAAAATAGATCTAAATATAATGACTGGCTCCATCTCCATGCTATGTTATCAAATGAAACAAAACCAGAAATAAGGTACAGATCATATTGAAAAAATATAGTACTCTTTGAGATTATTAAAGGGGGATCAAAAGGATTTTGTAAAGAACTTATTTAAATATATTAAATATAAATAAGCATATATAATATATGCAGATATTCTAAACCGTATTATGCATTCATGTTAGAACAGATATAGAAAGACTGGGAAGGGTCGCTTTGAACTTAGGGTCAAGGATGAGAAAGGCTGACTTTGCTCTCTATCTCTTTGGTATGGAAATGCTTGACATTTTTTTCAGATTTTTAAAATAATTTAAAAGAAAAAAATGACCTGGAAAGACTCTCCACATGTTCTATCTCTCAATGCAATGTCTCCTTGGGCTCCTCTGGGTTTACAATGTCCAGCAGTGTTTAAGGATCTCAAGCAGACCCCAAACTACTTGAAGGCAATGACCATGGCTCCTTGTCTCGAACATCCTTGGGCAAGTTACTTAACTTTTGTAAATCAACATCCTCAGTGGTCTGTGGAGATGAGAGCAGTGCAGGCTGACATTCAGTTAAGCAATGACATGGATCTGTGCTCTGCATTTCCTGGAGGTTTTTCGGGTTTTTTTTGTTTTGTTTTTTGCTTTTTAGGGCGGCCCCTGGCTAGGGGTCAAATCCGAGCTGCAACTGCCAGTCTACACCACAGCCACAGCCACGAGGGATCCGAGCTGCATCTTCGACCTACACCACAGTTCATGGCCACGCCAGATCCTTAGCCCACTGAGGAAGGCCAGGGATCAAACCCTCATCCTTATGAATCCTAGTCAGGTTGTTTCCATTGAGCCACAATGGAAACTCCCTGCGTTTCGTGTTTTTAATGCAAAGCATGTCATCTAATCTCAGAACAACTCCAATAATGATTATGGGTATATCCCTACTTGAAAGATGAGGAGACTCATATCACCCAACCAATAAGTGGAGTGGCCAGGAATTGTCTGCTTCCAGAATCCATGCCCCTCAAGGGTTGTGCAAGAAGAAGCGAGAAGGTACAGGTGAAGTATTTAGTGGTGTCTGGCACTCAGGAAGTGCGCAGGAAATGTTAGATATTACTGAGGTTATTTCGGTCCTACCAGGAAACCCTTCCAGCCATTCATAATGTGCACCCAACTCAATAGAAACAAGGTGGCTTTGTCCTGAGAGCACAGTTGATGTCGTAGCAGGGGCATGATCGGGAGTGTGATACACAACCGCAGCTGGAGTTCAACCACGTGAAAACACAGCCCCCCTCTCCAGCCATGAGTGCACTGCCACGGGAGGTCACAGGGAAAGTACTGAAGCAGGCAGGGTACAATTTTTTGCCCCCCCCTCAGGATATGACAGTTTTTACTGCTATTAAGAACAGCTGTGTCTGGGCAATTACAGTCTGGAGATGGGTTCTCACATCTTGCATGTTAAAGCTTAATCTGATCACCTCTAGGGTCAGGGAATGGCATGGTTATCGTAATGGTTAAAGTCTGTCTTGTGCCACCACTGGTGGCCAAAGTTCAAGGCTTAGAAGTCTGGAACATAATTTATCTTTGTTCTGCAGTATGCCTGTGTATGCATGCTCGTGTGTGTGTGTGTGTGTGTGTGTGTGTGTGATTTCTTTCCTGTGCATGTAGAAGCTGCTCCCAGGCTCCCAGAGCTGCACACGGGCTCCCACTCGAGTGTACCTAATAAATGTTTCTTTTGAGAAAACAGAAAGCCAAGACCTCACTTCTGCTTTCAGCTCTGCTACAACTCCCTTTGCAGTTCCAAGGCTTTTGCTCATTTGTGAAATGAGGGTGGTCTCCCAGGGTTTACCCCTTTTGTCTCCAGCAAATAACAAGGGAGCTTTCCAAAGGCAGAAACTCTTGTATCCAGCACTGAATGTTCAGGGTCTAGAATCGCACCTGGCACATAGTAGACACTCAATAAACATGAAACAAATTGGAAGGACGGAGATTCCTTCCAATTCCAACGTGACATGATTCTCTACACTCCTCATTGAGTGCCTTGAGTTGATTCCAATGCACGCAGCAGATGACGCTGGCTGTCACCTCCCTGATTTTTCTCTGCCTACTGAGACATCGTCGTGAACATTTCCACTGAACTTAATATGTGCAAAAGAAGAGGCTGAGATCTGCCAATTTTTCCTCTTCTCTAGCGGTACTGGAAATGGTTTGGATGAGGAAGAAACCGAAAATATTCATTTGAAGTGTCTATGATCTTCTGGGTCTATTGATGCAGGGTGTACCTGTTATTTTCATTCATAATCGAGAAATGGCCACCACAACACCTGTCCCCCGGGCCTCCATACTCAGGTCCTCTTGGTGAGTTAAGTTGGAAGAGAAGCCACTAGCTGACAATGTCTGAAAACTTCAAGTGGGATGACCTTCATTTCAGATCTGGAAAGTGAAATGACCCAGGAGAACCTTCTGAGGTTTTGTGTGTTTTCACATACATTTATCAGGGTTCTTGGTTGTGAACAACACACGTACAAACTCTGGCCGATGGAAGCAGGAGAAGAATTTACTGTAAGGATTGAGGGTACTGAGGCACCCTCTGCTACAGTGTTTGCTCTTGGACAAATGTCTCCTAGGGCAACAAAATGCAAAGAAACTATAAGGGATTAAAAATAGCTGTGTGGGGAGTTCCCATCGTGGCGCAGTGGTTAACGAATCTGACTAGGAACTATGAGGTTGCGGGTTCAGTCCCTGCCCTTGCTCAGTGGGTTAACGATCCAGCGTTGCCGTGAGCTGTGGTGTAGGTTGCAGACGCGGCTCGGATCCTGCGTTGCTGTGGCTCTGGCGTAGGCTGGTGGCTACAGCTCCGATTAGACCCCTAGCCTGGAAACCTCCATATGCCTCAGAAGCGGCCCAAAGAAATAGCAAAAAGACCAAAAAAAAAAAAAAAAAAAACAAATGCAACTACGATTATCTAAGTACCTGATGTCAAAAAAAAAAAAAAAAATAGCTGTGTGCATGAAGCAGATGGGGCAAATTATGGACAACAAGATACAATAAGCCAAGGGAGCAACACGAGGGTACCACGAGAAAAAGCAGGGGACTGGGAGTTCCCGCTGTGGCTCAGTGGTTCACGAATCCGAAGAACCATGAGGTTGCAGGTTCAATCCCTGGCCTTGCTCAATGGGTTAAGGATCCTGTGTTGCTGTGGCTGTGGTGTAGGCTGGTGTCTACAGCTCCGATTAGACCCCTAGCCTGGGAACCTCCATATGCCGCAGGCATGGCCCTAAAAAGACACACACACACACACACAAAAAGCAGGGGACTGCACAGGAATCCTGCACACAACAAAGGGGTGGGCAAATCACCTAAGCTACCCCTCTCTGGCCCAACCCCTGGACCCACCCCTGTCCTCACCCCATGTAAGGAGCCAGCTTGCCCCCACCCCTCTGCCAGCAAGCAAGCAAGGGAACTTGTTGCTTGTTTTTGCTTCCCCCTGCTATAGCAGGAGCCAGGCTTGTCTGAATTTCTTGTCTAGCTTCTTATCAATTTCTACTGATTAGGAAGGGCAAGAACCCTGGTTGGTAACAGTTATGACAGAATAAAATGAGATACTGCCACTGGGTCCAACACCACCACTGCCAGATACCACCAGCGTCTCAGAGACCCCAACATCAGGGTGAAGTTTAATTTGTCCCTTTGTCTTTGCACTGCCTGCTCAAGGTTCAAAGTTCCAAACAGGAGCATCTGATTGGCCAAGCCGGGTCACACCCTCCTGCCCCTGCTGCCAGGCTTTGAGAGACCAAGTCTGCACTGGGCTCCCATAATGAGAGAGAAAGTCCTAAGATGCACACAGTGGGGAGTCCCCCCGACCCCGCAAAAAAAAGAAGGTTTGCATGCTGGTCAGCCACAGAAAAATGACAAGTGTCCAGCACATCACAGATCAAGAGTGTTCACATCTGTAAGCTCTGATCATACATCATTTATAAAGATGGGTAAAACACAGTCTCTATACTCATAAACCCAGCGCCCTAAATGGGAGCAGACTCATGATTAATGCACACAGGCTTGTTATGAATTCCTACTCTAAAGGTTAAAAAAAAAAATTACCAGCCCAAATTAAATTGTAATCAGTTAGCAGTTTCCTGCTTCTTTACCCAAGGCAATTTTAGAAGTTGCGGTGGAGCGCTGCATGCCACCAGCCTGTCGTAAAATTCCGGCCACCAGCACAATTAATCCCAAGGAACTTTCTACTCTTGATGGAATTTCCGTTCCCCTCCTCAATCCTCCCTCTGCAAAAAATCAAGATAACTCCAGGCCTTACCCCTTCTTAGCCCAGTGGTTACTCGCAAACTCAAGGGACACAGCTTCAGACCTTGGCCCCAGTTCCCCTGCAGAAGGCTTCTGGGATGAGCCGGCTCAGCCTCTGGTTGGTGGCAGCCTCGGGGGCTGAGCAGAGGAAGGGATATGACCCACGCTGGAAGGGAAAACTCTTCTTAGTAAATAATGATGCTCCACCAGGCGATAATCAGACCTGTAACTTGCAGAGGGCAACGTGGGGTACAGACTGGGAAAGTGGAGTCAAAGGGGGAGGCTGCCTCCCCCAAAACAGAAGCCGTGGAGTTCCTGCTGTGGCTCAGCGGGTTACGAACCTGACTAGTACCCATGAGGATGCAGGTTGGATCCCTGGCCCCACTCAGTGGGTTAGGGATCTGGCCTTGCTGTGGCTGTGGCGGAGGCCAGCAGCTGCAGCTCTGATTCGATTCCTAGCCTGGGAATTTCCATACGCCATGGGTGCAGCCCTGAAAAACAAAGGAAAAACAAAACAAAACAAAAAACAGACACGGTAACTCCACAGAAGACAGAAAAAGTACAGCACTCTCATCTCAGCAATCTATTCCACATATATGCTTGTACAATTACGTAAAGATGTATGTACAAGGATGTCCACTCAAACATTGATCACGACCACACACACACACACACACACACAAAATCCTGGAAATAACTGTCCACTTATAGTTTAATACATTAGTGTATAATCATACTATGGAACAGTATGCCCTTGTTTTAAAAAGAAGTGATTTATAAGTAGGTGCAATCACATTATAATTGATAAAGTGAGAAAAGCAAGTGGCAGAATACTTGGCATAGTATGGTCTGTTTGTTTTTAAAAAGGAAATATAGGAGTTCCCTTTGCGGCTCAGTGGTTAACGAAACTAACTAGGATTCATAAGGTTGCAGGTTCGATCCCTGGCCTCGCTCAGTGGGTTAAGGATCCAGCATTGCCGTGAGCTGTGGTGTAGGTCGCAGACATGGCTCAGATCCCACCCTGCTGTGGCTGTGGTGTAGGCCGGCAGCTGCAGCTCCGATTCGACCCCTAGCCTGGGAACCTCCATATGCCTCGGGCACCGCCCTAAAATAGCCCCCCACCCCCCAAAAAATGAAATATATAAGTAGGCTTAGATATGAGTAAAAAATACTAAAAGGGTAACCTAGAAACAGTGGGAAGTAGTGGGGGGGGGGTACGGAAATGAAACTTTTGCTTTCCCCTTGATATTCTATTTCTGTGTGAATGTTTACTCTGAGTACAAAGTCTGTAATTAAACTAATTTAAAATATTGTAAAGTGAAGCCTAGCAAGAAAAAAAGAGGAAAATTGGCCAGTATCAAGTGGGAGTCCAGAGTCAAAAAACAATTTTTCCCAAATTCCCTGCTGGTCTGGCAGTTAAGGATTCAGCCTTGTCACTCCTGCGGCTTGGGTTCGATCCCTGGCCCAGGAACTTCCTCATGCAGTGAGTACAGCCAAGAAAAACAACAATAACAATAATGTTTTCCTGAACAAGGCAGCTCCTCTGAACCTGTGGGAAGGCAGGTTTCTGACCCAGAGGAATGCTTCTCTGCTTGTACCCTCGAATGAAAAAACCATCTCTGTCCGTATCTTTTCCTTAATGTTCCTCAGAGCCAGGTTTGTGCTCAGCTCAGGCAGGGACCTCCCTTCTGCCTCCTGTCCAGGTATCTGGACGAGATCTGAGGGATCATTCTGGGCCTCACGCCACAGCCAGGCTCAAAAAGTGTCACTGTGGCAGGGGATGGTCCTCTCTCCCCTTCCCAACATGTGGCCACTGTTCATTTTTTTTTCTTTCTTTTTTTCTTTCTTTTTTGGGGGCCACTGTTATTAAAAGCCTGGCACTAGGAGTTCCCACTGCAGCTCAGTGGGATTGGTAGCATCTTGGAAGTGCCAGGACCCAGGTCCTATCCCCAGCCCGGCACAGTGAGTTAAGGATCCGGCATGGCCACAGCTGTGGCTTAGGTCACACCTGTGGCTCGGATCTGATCCCTGGCCTGCGAATTCCATATGCCACAGGGTGGCCAAAAAAGAAAAAAAAAAAAAAGTCTGGCACTGAAGTTGGGCTTTCTTGGTTTCTGGTCCTGTAATAATGCTGGTGGCGGTGGTGGTAATGGTTAAGCCGGTGGAAACTACTTTGGAAACTTAACTGACCTTTAGAAAAAGAATGATCGGACTTTATTAATGATGACCAGATTTATTCATTAGCTTCTGACTTCTGGGTTACCCAAAGCAGCCCCAGTCTATATGACAGTTCGAATGACAAGAAGTGGGAGGGGCATGAGGATGAGCTTGGTAAAATAAAGGACCCCCAGGAGTTCCTCATGAGGCGCAAGAGGTTCAGAGGTATCTTGGAAGCACTGGGATGCAAGTTCGATTCCCGGCTCGGCTCAACGAATTAAGAATCCTGTGTTGTTGCATCTCTGGCTTAGGTCTCAATTGTGGCTTGGACCCCATTCCTGGCCCAGGAGCTCCATGTGCCACAGGGCAGCCAACAATGGGGGAAAAAAAGGACCCTCAAAAGAGAAAAGGAGTGCTCCCTCATTGACACACCCCATAATATTCTGCAGATGCCACAGACGCCTTGATAGACCCAGGAAGGACCACCAGGGTGAATTAGCCAAAGCTGGTCTAAGTCCCAGCATCCTTCCCATGGCTCCAAATCTTCCAGGCTAAAGTTTCCTCTTTTCTTCTTAGCCCTCCTGTTTTTTCGTTTTGTTTTGTTTTGGTCTTTTCTATGGCTGCACCCTCGGCCTATGGAGGTTCCCGGGCCAGGGGTCTAATCAGAGCCGTAGCTGCCGGCCTATGCCAGAGCCACAGCAACATGGGATCTGAGCCTACATCACAGCTCACGACAACGCTGGATCCTTAACTTACTGAGCGAGGCCAGGGATCGAACCCACAACCTCATGGCTTATAGTCAGATTCCTTAACCACTGAGCCACCACGGGAACTCCCCTCCTGCGCTTCTAAGAGTTCACTCCCATCCATTCAGCACATGGAAAAGTGAGGGTGAACTTCTTTTTCTCCTGCCCCCACACTAGACAATCTGTAGGGCCTGGTACCAATGTTTGCGAGTCAGGGAAACATCTGTTTTTATCCCTGTCGCCCAGGGCAACTCCCAGCTCATACTCCTCGGGACAAGGGTGGCTGGAGGAGGTCCCAGGCGCCCCAGGTGGGTGGGGAGCCAAAGCTGGTCAAAGCTCCCCACCTCGGGGCAGTGATACCAAATGCCACAGGGGCCGCAGGCGCAAGGCCTTCCTCCACTGTTCACTCAGATGTGGCGCTGGCCCGTCTTCCGTGTAACCCCCGCACGGACCCGGGCAGCAAGGCCCATCCCCACTCCATCCTCCTCACGCCTTCATCTCCATCCCTGGGGAGGCCCAGCCCTCTGTGCAGCGCTTGGGAAATCTCCCGCCGCCGTGGCCTTCCTTGCGCAGGCCCTACCCCAGGGCGGGCCCAGGCCTGCCCTTGTTCAACTTGTCTTTTGAGGACCCCCGGACCG
This sequence comes from Sus scrofa, assembly GCF_054392235.1. Lineage (NCBI taxonomy): Eukaryota > Metazoa > Chordata > Mammalia > Artiodactyla > Suidae > Sus > Sus scrofa. Next base: position 23,157,051 of record NC_139393.1, on the reverse strand, counting down.
CCGCCTCCAGCCCAGCCCTCAGCCACCGGGCAGCGGTGCGGGCAGACGGCGCGACCCGGCTCGGAGGGCGGCCGCCCCAATCCCTTCCCCAGGCCTCGGTGGGCCCCAGGCCGAGAAGCCCGCACGCACAAAGCCCGGGGCCGCCGGAACCCTCGGCCCCGCTGCGTTCGGCCGCTGGATCCGGACACGTCCGGGGCCCCGGGCCCGAGCGCCTCGGCGCGCTGCGCTCCGGCCGCCGGTGCAGGGAGAACGCGCCGCAGCGCCTGCCACGGGGCCGCGCCGGTTAGGTAGCTGGGGGGACCGGAAGGATGGCGAGGAAGTAGGAGAGGGTTTCCTGAGATGAAAGATTACTTCCGTCCGGGCTCTGGCCTCTCTCTGGAGCTGGCTCGTTGGGGGCTGGGGAGCGGGGTGCGCGGGGCTCGGGGGCCGCGCCTTGCCACCTGCAGCGCCCGGGGCGAGCGGGACGCGCTCGGCCGCGTCCGGGGCTCACGCGGGGGAATCCTTGCAGTGGGAGTCGAGAACATTTCCTAGCGCCCGAGCCATGGTGGCCAAACAGCGGATCCGGATGGCTAACGAGAAGCACAGCAAAAACATCACCCAGAGGGGGAACGTAGCCAAAACCCTGGTAAGGCGGGGGCGGCGCTGACCCGGCGGCCGGGGCCAGGGCAGGGCGGGGCGGGGCGGGCTCAGGGCCTCGGGCGGGCGCAAGACCGGCCTCCCCCTCCTCCGGGCCCAGGGGGCCCCCTTTCCCCGGAGGTCGAGCGAGGTGGGGGTTCCGGTGAGGCCGCTCAGGCAGCTCCGGCTTGTGCTCTCTGTGCGCGGAGAGGGTCCTGGTTGGCCGTGGCCCCTCTGAAAGTGGCTGCTTGGGGTCCCAAGGAGGCGCAGAAGGGTTCCCCCCCCCCCCCCCAGAGGATCGGGCCTACGCCTCTGGGAAAGATGGAAAGTCACATCCTTAAGGGAACAATTAAGCCAATTGCTTGACACAGGGGCCTGAAACCTAGAAGGTGCTGGATCGGATACTTGAATGAATGGATGAATGAATGAATGAATGAATGATTAAAGGGAGGCCATTTGCCATATTCCTTCCCAGGCTTCATACCCCTCCCCACCATCCCCAACAAGCACACTATAATAAGGTTTTCTTTCCAGCGCCTTTGTAGTGGTCTCCCGGTATAAATCAGGAATGGGAATGAGATTCAGGCTTATTCCTTGATCCTCCACTTTTGCCTCTTCTTCAATGAAGCCTCTCACCACTGGGCTAAAGTTTAAAAGCTACATTCCTCTTGGTCACGCCGTGAAGTCCTCCCGAGGGGATGATCGAGAACTTTAGAGACTAGTTTGTTGCCAGGCATCCAAGGCCTCCCCAGCTGTAGATTCAAGCTTTATAATAACTTTTAAGTAAAATCTGTGCCTTGGACAGAGGTATATTTGTGTGCGTTTGGCTTGGTTTGGTTGTTGTTTTGCTTTTGTGTTTTTGTTTTTGTTTTTTAGCAAAAATGATCGTCCACAGAAAATCCAGAATTCTGGACATTTCAAAGGCAGGCCTCGGATGAGTTGTTGGGTAGTGTTGGCCTCCAAGAGTATGAGCAAGTCTCCTGGAATCTGTTATCCCAGACACTTCAGTGGAAGTTCAGCTGAAGCCTGGGATTTGGTTGGAAAAGCTTGCAGACCTGATGAGGCAATTGTTTTTAGCCACGGACATGATGCCGGTTTGATTAACTGAGCAAAAAGCTGGATCTGCAATCACCATCCCAGAATTCTAGCAGAACCAAGCAGTACTATGGCAGGGAAACTAACTGTAGGATCAAATTTGGATCTAGAAGTTCCCATCGCAGTGCAGTGGAAACGAATCTGACTAGGAACCATGAGGTTGCGGGTTCGATCCCTGGCCTTGCTCAGTGGGTTAAGGATCCGGTGTTGCCGTGAGCTGTGGTGTGGATCGCAGACGGGGCTCGGATCTGGCATTGCTGTGGCTCTGGTGTAGGCTGGCAGCAACAGCTCCGATTAGAACCCTAGCCTAGGAACCTCCATATGCCACTGGTGCAGCCCTAAAAGGACAAAAGACAAAAAAAAAAAAAAAAAAAAAAAAAAGGGTCTATATACGCAGCTCCATGCTTAAGTTGTGCTGGAAACTCTCTCATTTGAGAGAGCGTTTAGTTGAGACTGAGCAACAAAATGCCAACATCCATTGAATTAGCACCACATTTCACACAGATTTGTGTTTTCCCTATTTTTACTCAGAAAAAAAGAAAACTTGCTGCCCAGATTAACGCTAAAAACCAATTTTTAATAAATATGAAAGCATTCAGGGTTTGTATCCCTAAGTGCTATGGAGAATCAGCTATGCCCAAGATATCATACAGACTAGCTAATTTCCAAAAACCTCTAATTCTGAGGTTCTTTTTAATGAACTAAAAAAACCAGAGTTCAGTTGTTAAATGAACTCAGTAGGTGACTTAACTGATTGCAAAAATAACAACCAAATGGAAACTATTTGCCGAGCTGTTTTGCCCACTGGGCTTGGCAAAATCAGTTTCTGTCACCTGCAGGTTTTCAAGACCACTAGAAAATGGTTGGGGCCTGAAACAAAAAATATTGGTTCCAAAATGAGAGAAGAAAATGGAAAAATTGGAGCAAAAGCTGTTTAAATGTCTAGATAATGAAGTCAACTCAACCGCAGTTCAACTCAACTCAACTCTCAAAGATACTTTCAAATTGCGTTTAATGTATGGTATGAGTGGATTTTAATGAGTTCTGATATTCCATGGAGTGGGCTCTTCAAAAGTGCCTGGCGCCTCGGAGGGTTTTTAAATGTTTCCACTAACTTTGTAATGAAAGGTCTCCAAACCATGCCACACTGTATGTTTAGTTTCCCTTGGTTAGAAAGGCTTCGGGATTAACTTTATTGTAAATGGATCAGCATCCAAAAAGAAAAATGAAATTCTCTTTCAAAAAGGAAATTCTCTTTCAAAAAGTTTAAATCCTAAATCTCCTTTTCCTGATCACAGATCAAACATGGTTATACTTTGAAAGAAGTCATTTGCAAGGGGTAACTTGTTCAGAATGAAATTCAGTAAATGCAGACATATGAAGAGAGTCCACCTGAAAATTTAGACTAAGCATTCAGAAACGAATTCCTTTTAATTGTATGCAAATGCTTCGGTATTTCCTGATTAGCTTACAGCCTTGGAGTGAATCAATATTGTTCTTCCAGATAACAGAAAAATCCAAGAAATGGAGAACGAGACGAATCATCTCATGATTATACAGGAGTAACTTCTCCAGAATGAAGGGGCAATTTAAATTTCAGAGTTCTGGAGTTCCCGTGGTGGTTTAGTGGGCTAAGAACCTGACATAGTGTCCATGAGGATGCAGTTCCAATCCCTGGCCTCTCCCAGTGGGTTAAGTATCTGGTGGTGCTGCAAGCTGCAACTTAGGTCAAAGATGCAGCTTGGATCTTGTGTGGCTGTGGCTGTAGCGTAAACCTCAGCTGCAGCTCTGATTCAACCCCTAGACTGTGAACTTCCATATGCCACAGGTACAACCGTAAAAAGGAAAAAAAAAAAAAAGAAAAAAAAGAAAGAGAGAAAGACCTTTGGACCTTAGGAACTGTCAGTGTAGACTGGTCTCTTCTTGAAGGAAATAGATAAATAAATAAATAAAAGCTAAATAAATAAATTTATTTCAGAGTTCAGAGTTATCCTGCTGGGAGCTTATTTCCAAGAAAGCCATCCCCTGACCTTTTGGAGCCCAGGGAATAGCAAACTCCTGCTGGAAATGAACCATGTCATTTGCAGGATTCTGCTCTTTTCTCACCTTTCCCAGCAATAGATTCAGGCTTAGGTGCATTGTCCGAACAGATTTGTGCTGGGCACCACTTCCAAAAAAGAATGACTCAGAGCCTTCAAAAAAGGATACACTGGTCTTATGACCGGCTGAGGTATTCTTGGGCTCTGAAAGTCCTCACAGAATATTGGTTCACTGGAGTTCCCATTGTGGCTCAGCGGAAACGAATATGACTAGCATCCATGAGGATGCAGGTTCGATCCCTGGCATTGCTCAGTGGATTAAGGATCTGGCATTGCTATGGCTGTGGTGTAGGCTGGTGGCTACAGCTCCGATTCAACCCTGAGCCTGGGAATCTCCATATGCAGTGAGTGCAGCCCTTAAAAAAAAAAAAAAAGCAAAAATTAAAAAAATAAAAATATTGATTCACTGTGACATGTCATCAAAAAGGTATTTGTGTGCTCAGCATCCTGATAATTTGTATTTTTTTTTCCCTACAAAGGAAAAATTAAGGACTCCATTTGGTATCTATAGCAGACCAACAATCTGAAAGAGGGTGGTGAAGGGTGAATGTCACACTTTGTCCAGATAACTTTATTTAATACCTCCATTATTTACTTGCTCTGACCTTGACCCAGTCTTAAATGCCCCCAAAATGGCACGGTGAAAACACTGGTTCACGTTATCTTCAGTGGTTATTTTAAGACTGATTTTGTCCTTGTCTAGTCAAAAGAGAGCATCTAGTCCCTTGCAGGGTGACTTGCCCTCATTACGAGAGTGGTGGTAGATGCAAGATTGTCAAGGTTTTTATCCTTAAGGGCTACCTGCCACTGACACTTTAATCCATACTTCTCTAGCACCAGAAATGTAGGAATAACCTTATCACCAATTAGAAAGTCTTAATAGAAGAGGCAGTATCTTTTGTAGACTCTTTCCTCCAGCTGACCCAAGACCTCGTATTTAGTGAAGCATGTATGCCTCTTCATTCTTCTGTGACTATTTATGAAGCAGATATTGTGTTAAATTCTGGGCACATGGACATAGGAAAGAGACCCATGCTTGGGAGTTCCCTCTGTGGCACATCAAGTTAAGAATCAGGAGTTGCCTCTGCAGTGGCTCTGGTTCGATCCCCTGCCCAGGAACTTCCCTATGCCACAGGAGCAACCAAGAAAAAAGAGAGAGAGAGAGAGAGAGAGAGAGGCAGTACCTGTCCTCGTAGGGCTTATAGTCTAGTGCAGAGACAGACATTAAACACATTATCACAAGAATAAACATTGAGATACAAACTGTGATAAATGCTATCAAGAAAAAGTGCATAGTGATGTATAAGTGTCTGGTAAAGTCATTTGAGGCAGAAGAGAGAAGGTTCTCTGAGAATGGAACAGGTAAGCTGAGAAAAAAAGAATCATTGCTTTTGTCTGTGATAAACATAAGTGCTTTAACCTATAGCAGCCACAGCCTCTTTTTGGCTCACGCCATTGAGGAAATATTTCGTGAATTCTTTATTTTTCTCACTCTGCTTTCTCCCTTTTCATTTGAGAAATTCCCCCACTTTTTCAGATGCCTCTCTCAGAAAATAGTTTTCCCATTGGTGGATTTGATTTTAAGGATCGAGCTTACCGGGAAGGGTTGCAGAGGGACGTCCCTGCGACGTCTGTGCTTTGGGTTTGACAAGAGCAGGAGGTATGCAGCGCTGGTCCTTGTGGAGACCACAGTCCCCTTGGGCTTCCCAGGGATACAGAGATGTCCCCAAAGAATAAGCTTCACTAAGAATTAGGAGCTTTGTTACAGAATGCCACTCCCCTCCCTCCATGTGCAATTGCTGGGGTGCATCTGCCATTCCCTTGATTGCACTGCAGGGACATCCAGGGTATTTCAGCACTTAGAAGGTTTTGAGAAGATACCTGTGCTCGGGGACCCGGCTTAGAATCCACAGATGTGGGAATTCAAGATGCATCTGTTGGAAGAAACCCCCCAGGCTCCTTAAGGAGGCAGACCAAAATTTGAATCCCACCTCTGGCTCATGTTAACACACCATGAGCCTCTATGTCTCAACTACTGAAAGAAGGTGATAATACCTCCCTGCGTGGGGTTGTGAGCGCTGGAAATTGTGGATGTAGGCTGCTTCCTAGAGTGCCTGGCACAGAGTGTGCTTTCAACCAATGGAAGCAATTATTAGTAATGTCATTTTTGGCTCCCAAATCATTGTATTGTCTCTACATTTATGTGTTTATATATTGTGTCCCCAGGATATTTAAGGACCATCAAGGTGGTGGAGTTGCAGGGTTGTTACTAAGGTTATTGATGAATTTTTCCAAGCCTTTCTTGATGCTTTGATATTGACTTTATTCATCTCAATCTGCCCACCTGTGTTGAGACGGGGTCTGTCTCGTTCCCAGAGGTACCCCGACCCCCAGGAGAGTGGCTGGAGGTACCCAATACCTGTTTCCTGAATGAACGAACCTAATCTTCCTTTCTGTTTTTCCCTTTTAGAGGCCGCAAGAAGAGAAGTATCCTGTAGGACCATGGCTCTTGGCCCTGTTCGTTTTTGTTGTCTGCGGCTCAGGTATGGGTTTCTCGTGGACCTTATATTCCCTGGTCTCCTCTGACCTGTAAACATGTTTTATTCACAAGGTAAAGAGACAAAAAATATATTGGTCTGAGATTCAAGTTAATCATTGCCCAAAGCCTTCATCTAAATGGATTTTGAGGAGTTCCTGCGGTGGCTCATCAGTAACAAACCCAACTAATATCCATGAGGACTCGGGTTTGATCCCTGGCCCTGCTCAGTAGGTTAAGGATCCAGTGTTGCCGTGACCTGTGGTGTAGATTGCAGACGTGGCTTGGATCTGGTGTTGCTGTGGCTGTGGTGTGTAGGCCGGCAGCTGCAGCTCTGATTTGACCTCTAGCCTGGGAACCTCCATATGCTGCAGGTGTGGCTCTAAAAAGACCAAAAAAAAAAAGAGAAGAAAAAGAAAGAAATGGGTTTTGATTTCATTCCCATTCCAGCCAACCACATAAGGGTAGAAACAGAATTGACACGCTATCAAATCATAACCATAAAAGGATTACACTGAGTACTTAACCTGGCTGTCGACACTTTAGAGTTCAGTTCAAGCTTCCTCTGAAGACCTAGCCTTTAACAGGAAGTGGCACACCTGTCTGCCTGAGATAAATCCACATTCCAGAGAAGGGGAGGGGCCTTATGCCTTAAGAGAAGCTTCGCGGAGCTGCTGGGTCAAAGGGAGCCTTTGACCTGAGCCTCCAGGTACAGTCACGTGATGCTAGAAGAGGGCAAGTTCAGAGAGCTTTACTTACACTCAGGTTAGAATTCACCACGCCCACACACACACACACACACACACACACACACACAGGCACACTCAGTGGCGACTTGACCAAAAGGATCATGCCGTCGCTTCTCGCGGATTTCTCTGCTTGGGAGCTTTGATGTAATTCTTGGTCCCCCGGGCTGGGTCTCTGAAGTGCTGGTGAGTGGAGGTCACTTCTAACAGTGAGGTTGGTCTTCGGACGTTTCATTCCTCCACCACCTCACTGTTGCCAAGGGCAGGGAAGGCGAGGTGTCCCCATCTTCCTGCAAAGACCTAGGCTTTCCAGGAAGACGTCACTCTGCCCCAGTAGCAAGGGACACCCAGGACAAAGATAGATCTTTAAGAGAGCCCTCTTCAAGGAAAACAAAAGCTCTTAGGAGCAAGGAGGGATCTGATGATCTTGGTGCTATTGTTGCTTGAGGCTCAGATATTTTAAAGATGATTCCAGGGTGAGAAGCTCTTCCATGCCAAGAAGCAAAAGGGTACCAAAGACGTGTCCTCAAAGGGCATCTTTTGCCCAATACGGGATCCCTCATCTTCAGCAGCATTTACCCAGTCGCTGCTGAGATATTTCAGGAGCGCTCACTCCTTCAAAAATCCTGTACCCCATTTCCTTGTAGCTCTGATTCTATCAGAAACATCTCCCTGCTTTTGAACGACACTGTGCTGTCTTCTCAGTTGTTCAGGCGTGGACTCTGAAAATCACTCAGCATGCACTCTTTTGCTTCTGAATGTCTTGAATCTGTGGATATTTTCAAGATAATACCTAGCAATGTCTTCTGCAAACTCACCTTTCCTAGTTCTCTCAGCCTTGTCCACATAAGATGTGGTTTCTAGATCCTTCTTCTGAAAACACACCACAACTCTCTTAAAGTAGAGCATTTTCAGAGTTCCTACAGTGGTGCATGGGGTTAAGGACTGGGTGTTGTCTCTGAGGAGGCTCGGGATGGACCCCTGACCTGGCACAGTGGGTTAAAGATCCAGCGTTGCCACAGCTATGGCGTAGGTTGCAGTCGCACCTCAGATTTGATCCCTGTCCCAGGAACTTCCATATGCCGCGGGTGTGTCCAAAAAAGAAAAAGTATAGCGTTTTCTTTTTTTTTCTTTTTTCTTTTCTATGGCCGCACCCTCAGCATATGGAGGTTCCCAGGCTAGGGGTCCAATCGGAGCTGTAGCCACTGGCTTACACCACAGCTCACAGCAACGCCGGATCCTTAACCCACTGAGCGAGGCTAGGGATCGAACCCAAAACCTTGTGGTTCCTCGTCGGATCCGTTAACCACTGAGCCACAATGGGAACTCCAAGTATAGCATTTTCAATTGTAGAAGATGGTCTGGAAGGAGTGCACCTGCTAGAGGCAGTAGGACTGTCCCTGCCCTTGATCTCCTCACCCTGCTTCTATTAACATGCCCTGGGCTTGCCGTTTAGTTTTAACAACATAGCACATCCTGGACTCACCGAGAGCTAATAGCCAGCCAGGCCCCACCAAGCTCTCCTTCACATCGACTTCCTGTAAGCGTCAGAGAAGCATCTCCACACCCCACACCTAATGTTGTCCCCTATCGGCATCACACATTGTTTCCTTTTATTCATGGCCCCCATCAACTTTTGAAATGCTTTAATGTGAGTATTTGTTATCTCTACTAAGATATAAGCTCAGGGAAGGCAGTGTTTATCTTCCACTAAATTTTTAGATCCTAGCACAGTATTGAGCACAGAGCAAATGCTTAATCTTGGTGGTTGGATGGATGGATGAATGGATGAAGCCAGATATTCCCCATACTATAGATATTAATTTGACTTTTTTTTAGACTTAATATAAAGCTTCATGAACATTTCCGTTATAATTTCATTGTTGATTGTCAGCTGTTTTTCTGCCAAGTGGCCATAAAGTCTGGAAACAGTGAAGAACATACATAATGAAGGGCTTACTGTTGTGACCTTATAATGTACAGTATGGTCAATGACATTATATGATGCATTGTCTTGCATGCATTAGCCGTGCATAGTTCAGTGCTATAAAAACCTGCAATGAATATGGTGCATCAATGCAGCATGTCCATCAGTGCCTGCATGTTCATCCGTGATGTGTTGCCTCGGATGATCTGTCTCCGATTTGCTCCCCAACACAGAGCAAACCAAAACACCCATGCCTTTAGCATGCCACAGAAAAATCAAGACAAATCCATCTATATAAAACAAGTTACCTACATTTTCAGGCTTTATGGCCAAACTGTAGATTGTAGATCTTGACCCTTGAGCCTCTTAGCTGATTATCGTGCTCTCCCAGCTTTATGACTTTTTGAAGGTATATTAGTTCTCAGGTCACTGATAAAAGCCTAGACCTGGAGAAGCCCAGAGAACACAAATGGAGACAACTCCCCTTGGGTTGACCTTGAACCTTTCAGCCAAACTCCTTGGAGCAGTCCCTGTGTCTTGAGGGTCCCTGGAGTGCCTGCTATTTGTGTGGGCTTTGGAAATACAAACCCCTTCAGGAGGCAGCAGGCACGGGGGAGGCAGATAAGGATGCTGTCCGTTGCAGCCCAGGCAAAGAGCACTCCGATAGCAGAGCGCCCAGGGTGCTTGGCAGGTGAGGATAAGGGGCTGTCTTAGTCTGTCCGAGCTGCTGTAACAAAATATTGCAGACCGGGTGGCTTATAAATAGCAGACCTTTATTGCTCGCAGTTTTGGAGACTGGATGTCAGATTAGAGAGCCAGCATGGTCAAGCGAGGACCTCTTCCCAGCCACAAATTTCTTGTAGCCTCACACTGCATCCTCATGTGGCTGAAGAGGTTAGGGAGCTTGGCGGGGTCTCTTTTATAAGAGCACTCACCCCATTCACGAACCCTCCACCTCAGGACGTAATCACCCCCCAGAGGCCCCACCTTCCACCACCATCCCACTGGGCCCCAGGATTCCAATGTGGATCTAGAAGAACACAACCAGACAACAGCAGGGACTTTTTTTAAGGGCTACACCCACAGCATATTGGAAGTTCCCAGGCTAAGGGTCAAATCAGAACTGCAGCTGCCCGAGTTCCTGTAGTAGCGCAGCAGAAACAAATTCAACTAGGATTCATGAGGTTGCAGATTCACTCCCTGGCCTCGCTCACTGGGTTAAGGATCCGGTGATCCCATATGAGCTGTGGTGTAGGTCGCAGACATGGCTCGGATCTGACGTTGCTGCATAGGCTGGCAGTTACAGCTCCTATTCGCCCCCTGGCCTGGGAACCTCCATATGCTGTGGGTGTGGCCCCAAAAAGCAAAAAAAAAAAAAAAAAGAACTTCAGCTGTTGGCCTACACCACAGGCATAGCAACACCAGGTCCAAGTCACATCAGCAGCCTATGCCAAAGCTTACGGCAACTCCAGATCCTCAACCCACTGAGTGAGACCAGGGATCAAACCCACACCCTCATGGATACTAGTCAGATTCTTAACCCACTGAGCCACACGGGAATTCCAACAGCAGGGTCTTTTAACTCACAGTGAACAAAAGAGACAGTTTCCCAGAGGAGGTGCTGTTTGAGCTGAGTTTTAAAGGACAAACAGCCAGATGAAAGGAGGGTTATTCCCCCTGCAGGAATGCTGCATGACAAAGGCACAGAGGCCTGAGTAGCAGGCAGGGCTCTGGAAGGGCCAAAGCCCACTGGCAGGGATCTTGAGCCCCAGTCACCATGTGGCCTGTGTTGTCAGGGACTAAATAGATACAGAGCTGGACATGAAGGCAGGGGATGTGGCATGCCAGTGCATGATGTGTCCTCTCAGCTGCTTTAAGTCCAAATTCCCAGGCACTGCAAGCTCCCATCCCAGGCCCCTGGGCAAACCTACAGATAAGACAACACGAACAATGTACTTGATCCCTGAAAAAAGCTAACGGAGACTGGGAGTCTTCCAAAAGACTGCTGTCAGCAAATGTCCCAATAGACCAAAAGGGGAAGAGACAGTTCCTACTCTGTGAACCAGCACAGCAGGCAAAATTCCTGGCATGCCACATCCCCCACCTTCACATCCAGTGCTCTTCTAATGATGCTTCTATAGCTCTTTCTTGTTTATGTGCGTTCTCATCGTGGCTCAGCAGGTTACGAACTTGGCTAATATCCATGAGGTTGCAGGTTCGATCCCTGGCCTCACTCAGTGGGTTAAAGGTCGGCATTGCCATGAGCTGTGGTGTAGGTTGCAGACTCGGCTCAGATCTGGTGTTGCTGTGGCTGTGGTGTAGGCTGCAGCTGCAGCTCTGATTGGACCCCAGCCTGGGAACCTCCATATGCCATGGGTGCAGCATAAAAAAAAAAAAAAAAAAAAAAAATCTTTCTAGTTAAGACCCCTGGCTTCTGTGGAGGGGTCAGCTGCGGAGCTGGGAGCTGGAGTATCTCCACTTCCTCTGTTAACAGGCTGCCATGACCCTCAATCAATGGGCCTCATCTCTTTTAAAATCATAACGAAAACATAAATCCACCACCATCTCCCTTTTTTCTTTTTTGCTTTCTTTCCTTTTTTTTTTTTTTTTAGCCAGCTGTAGCTTTTTTTTTTTTTTTTTTTTTTTTTTGCAAGCTTCACCTTAAGTCCAGCGCTGTTCTCACAGAAATGTGTCACTCTTCTCAGTGTGTCCTTGGTACCGTGCCCTTCCTTCTGTCTTTGTCCGTGTCTTTTTCTAAACCAAACATGTCATGGAAAACACAATAGCTCCTTTAGCTCGGTCCCCCGTTGCCACCTCTCCGGGATTAGTCACGATTCAGTTCATCTTGCAGCTCCTGCATCCCCTCCCCCACCCAGACCCTCCCTCTTAGAGTCCGGGGGCTACAGGCTCCTACCTTTTTTTTTTTTTTTTTTTAAATTATTTTTTTTTGCACTCACAGTTGTCTAGGTTTAAAAGAATGCGATTTCCTCCGGTCTAGCCCGTCCCTTTATCAGTTCCTCCGCTTTACGTAATGAGACTTCTTGGTGCCTGGATGATTAAAGCCCTTATCGCTGCTCTCTCGCCTCTGCCCCAGTTTTGTGACACAACCTAAGAGAGACCCCTCTCCTCTCAGGTCCTGCCGCTCATCTGCAGTGCGCACAGCAGCACCCTGGCTCCGGCTCTCGTCCGTCAGGCTCGCACAAAATGCACTGGCGTTTCCGATGGGTTCCCTCCCACTGCAGACACACCCCTTTCTGATCCTGTCCAGAAGGTCTCTTCCCTTTGAACGGGGTGGACTCGTGTGCCAGGCTTCCGTTCCCCTTCACCCAGTCCCTGTCATACCTCTAAGGTCATGCACCCTCTCTGAGGTCATGGGGTTAGTTCCTCATGCTTCCCGGATTTTTATACAGAGACGTAGGACATCTTCTCCTATGAGGGAAGATGGTGATCACAGGTCCGATTCTCTTGCTTTCATTTACCTTCCTCTGTTAACCCACCTTCCTAATTGACGGGTGGGTGGGCGAAGAGCTCTTTTAAGGAATGGTGCCACAGAGACCACAAACTTAGGCTCACCAAAGGGGCACGGGGGAGGGACACATTAGGAGTTTGGGATTTACAGACACACACCACGGTTTACAAACTAGATAACCAACAAGGACCTACTGGGTAGCACAGGGAACTATATTCGCTGTCTTATAATAACCTATAATGGAAAAGAATATGAAAAAGAATACATATATATAGCATTATATATATAGTATCTATATGTGTATAGTAGATATATGGTTTATATGTTTATAGTATATATAGTGTATATATAGTATATATGTTTATATATGTTTGGTGTATATATGTAATATATATAGTATATATATGTTTATAGTAGATATAGTATGTGTGTTTATAGTATATATATAGTATATATATACTATATGTTTATAGTAGATATAGTATATATGTATATATGTTTGGTGTATATATATAATATATATAGTATATATACATTTATAGTAGATATAGTATATATGTGTTTATAATATTATAATATATATATAGTATATATGTATATAGTATACATAGTATATAGGTTTATAGTATATATAGTATATGTATGTTTATAGTATATATCTAAACATATGTATATAGTAATATATGTATCACTGAGTCACTTTGCTGTACACCTGAAACACTGTAAATCAACTATACTTCAATCAAAAAAATTATAGAAATCCTCTCAGTGCACCCAGGGTAAATACATATTCCGGTCAGGCAGGTCGTAAGGAATCCTAGTATCTTCTGGGAAAGAATGGAGCCTGATGAAACATGTTGGTGTTTGAGTAGATGCCCACCTACTGGTCACCCTCATTCCATTTTATGTGGGAAAAAAAAAATCAGCTAACAAACCGGCAGGAGGTTACGGGACCCCTTTCTTATGGGGAGTGATGTGTCACAGCAAACTTGTGGCGCCTTCCTTCTCGCCTTCTCCCCCATGGCTGGCCTTCCTCATTCTCCACACATGCCTCTCATGCCAGGGGTGCTGATGCAGATAAGAGTGAGAAGGTGAGAAGGAAGGAGGAGGAACTGGGGGAGCCGTGAGGACACAGCACACAGGCCCCCGGAGAGCCCAGCCCCAGTACACGCGTCCAGGGAATGCTCCCCGCTCCCCGGCCAGGGAATCACCAGGGGCCCCCAAGATCCCACTCCAGCCCTTCAGCCAGTCGGAGGACGTTATCTAAAAATGAAATACAGGAGCTTCCAGCTGTGGCCCATTGGGTTAAGAATCCAACTGCAGTAGCTTGGGTCACTGCAGAGGTGTGCGTTCGACTCCTGGCCCAGGGCAGTGGGTTCAAGGATCTGGCCGCAGGCTGTGGCTCTGATCCAGTCCCTGGCCCAGGAACTTGCTTCAGCTATGCAATTTTAAAATAAATACATAAAATGAACACTACACGCACCCCTCTTCTGAGGAAGTACTTTTCCACTTTGCAGGATTGCAGAAGTTCTCTTAGGCAAGACATTTCTTTGAAAACTGACCAACTGGCAGTAAAAGGATAAGAGGCTTCAGAGGGGAGGATCGTTGTGGACTCTGCCAGATGTGGGTTCAAAGCCTGGATTTGCTCTGTATCTGCTGACTCAGCTTGGACATGTTCATTACTCTCGCTGCTGTCTTTATCACTCCTATGGTCTTAGTAGGAACCCCTCTGACGGTTGTCCTGCCACTGAGTGGTCTTAGCCCCCAGCTCGCTTGACACCTGCAGCTTCAGTCACCTCCACCTCTGTCCCTGTTGCCCTCATGGGAAGTTAGTGGCACCAGGGATGGGAATGGTGTGTGCCTTGGGCCTTTTAGGCTATTGAAGTGATAACACTCCGGGTGTGTGAGACTATGTTCCCAGGATAAAGCATCAGAATCTTTCTGACCAACCCAGGCAGGCAACAGAAAGCACCCACGGGCAGACTAAAATCAATGAACAAGGCTTTGTACTTCAAGTTGAAGATGAGAAATAAAGTATAAGTTTCATTCCCTTCAAGCCAATACACCATTGTTCTGCTATTAAAACATTTTCTTGGAGTTCTGGTAGCTCAGCAGGTTAAGGATCCATCATTGTCACTGCTGTGGCTCGGGTTCGATCCCTGGCCCGGGAACTTCTGCATGCCAAGGCTGCAGCCAAAAAGAAAAACAAAATTCCTTGTGAGATACAAAAGCTTTGGGAACAGCATATTCTTTTGAGACATGGAACTGTCCAGATAGGATATCTCAAGGTGATATCTTTCTTTGTCTGGTGTAATTTGGTAACTAGTTTTATGGTTGTTAATATTATATATATAACATCAGAAATCTAAAAACTATTTCACAAATACCTGTTCTAGGTCCCCTCAGATGATGATTCTAAATAGGCCAGAAACTTATCTTGTTCAGGTCTTGCTTGAAGAACTTTTTTGTTGTTGTTTTCTCTGTTGGCCGCCCTGAGGCACATGGAGTTCCCGGGCCAGGGATCAGATCCTAGCCACAGTTTCACCCTATGTAGCAGTCGCGACTTATGCCACAGCTGCAGCAACACTGGATCCTTAACCTACTGTGCCGGGCCAGGGATAGAATCCGCATCCCAGCGCTCCAGAGCCGTTGCCCCATAGCGGGAACTCCAAGGGACTTTGTTTTGTGGAAGCCTTTTTAACTGGTTGCATTCGTCTTTATTAGATCTCCTAGGACCCAAGGTTCACACTGAAATCCCAAGGATTTAAGCATCCCACCCACCCCTTCTTAGAGACTCAGCGTTTTTTCCTCTCCCTTTTTAATAAAAACATTATCTTCCATTTCTGCAGGCAGTGGGGCCTCTTTGCAGATAAGCAGCTCCTCTTGGATCTCTCAGTCCCCTGGTTTCTAAACCTGCCTCTTTAGAGAACTGTTTGATAGCTTCTGAAGAGCACTCGGTTTTATCTTGAGAGGCAGTGACAAGCATGACCCGGAATGTCCATCTGAAGCGGCAGAGATGCCGTCACCCAGATACCCAACTGCTATCTGGGTGACACACTTGCTGTCTGCCTGCCCTTGCCTAGACCGTTGATGAAGCTCGTCCTGCTGTTGGTGCCTAGAGCCCTCGCCCCAGCTTTTCCTCTCCCTTTTGTCCTCAGCACTTTCGAGAACCTTATTGAGCAGGATGCTGAGGCCACCTGGAAGCTCTGCAGGGAGCGTGCTGCAATTGACTAGTAATGTCTGGCCCGAGCACGGAGGTGATGGTGTCAGAGCCACGGTGCTCACAGAGCAACTGGTTCAGCATTTTCAACTCCCCCCTTGGACTAGAATTTTCTCCTGGACTCGGTGACATGAGGTCCTTTTCTTCACGTGCCAGTCGATCAGACAGTTTGGCTGTGCGATCAGCACACACGTTTCTTGCGGTACCACTGACGGCTCCTGAGCCCAGGTGCGACCCTGTACATGGACCAGTCTCCTTGGTCCCCACACCTCACGGGGGATCCATAAGTTCCACCCAGGGCTGATGGAGCCACCGTTTAGCGCCCAGCCTGTTTCCTATTCTCAGAGGGAAGTCCACACCAGGGGCGCCCCACTTCTGTCCCTCAGACCCCGTCTCCCTCACCTGTCCTTCGTCTCAGTTTCTCCTCTCTCTCTGGTGATATTCACTGCCTGCTTAGAGATGATGCAAATTTTAGTGGTTCCTGAAGCCGGGGGATTCTCGAAACGGAAGCGCTTACATCCCCATCAGAGGGAAACCTCTAGGGGAACAGGATTAACCGGGAACTGTCATTTCCTTCGAATTTTCCATTTTCTGATTTTGCGATGAGTGTACATTACTTGCATAATCAGTAAAAAAATAGGTGGATTTTGAGAACAAAATGTCTAGCCTGGTGGTTTTAGTTTTTTTCTTTTTTCTTTTTAAAGCAGCAGAATTCTTTGTTCAAATCTTAGAGGAAAACAAATGAAAGAGCAGCTGCTCTAGTGAAGTGGGATCTGTTGTGTGTGTGTGTCTGTATGTGTTTGTATATATATGTGTATGTGTGTATGTTTGTGTGTATGTGTGTGTCTGTGTATGTGTGTGCATTTGTATGTGTATGTTTGCATATGTTTGTTTATGTATGTGCGGCTGTGTGTGTTTGTGTCTGTGTGTGTGTGTTTGTATATGTGTATGTCTCTGTATATGTGTTTGTGTTTGCTGTGTGCGTTGTGTGTGTGTGTGTGCGAGGGGGTTACCTCTGGTGTTGCTGGCTATTCTGATTTTTTTGTCATCCCGAGAAGGAATACACACCTGGACCCTCTTTGCCAGTCACACAGGAAATCGTGTCTGGTCCAGTGCTGGCCTCTGTGATAACAGAGTTAATGCCTTTCCCAGAGAGCCAGCTCGGTTCATTCGGCACATCAGTTGTGAGTAGCTGCATTGTTTTCTGGGCAGGGATGTTCTCTTTGTCTGGCAGTTAACAGACCGTACTCTTCTCCAGTATCTGCAGGCACTCAGCCTGCTGGGGGCAGGATCGGGGGGTGGGGGGGAGGGGGCGGGGAGAGACTGCATCACACGCTGGACCGTTTTCCAGGACACCCTCTCAGGACAGATAACAAGAAGTGACTCCCTGAGATGTTCTTGGTCTAGGCACCTGCCGACCTCCCTGCGTCCTGCTTCCAGGTGGTCCAAGGCTCTCTCTTTACACATGCGCAAGAGGTCTCTCCGTTTCTGGAAGGGCCCACACCCCTACCCTCACTAGGACTGGCTGTTTTGTTAAGGATGGTGTGGAGGAAAGAGAAGACTAAATCTTATGTGTGCCAGCTCCAAGGCCAGCCTCCCGGGGTTGGAAATCCGGCTCTGCCACCTCCTAGGTCTGCGGTGCGATCCAAGCGCCTCATACCCACTCTGAGCCTCAGTGCTGCCATCTTTTTTTTTTTTTTAATTTTTAAGAGTTTTCTTTTTTTTTTATTATAGTGGATTTACAATGTTCTGTCACTTGCTGCTGTACAGCCAAGTGTCCCAGTTATAAATATATATGTACATTCATTTTCTCATATTATCTTCTATCGTGTTCCATCAGAAGAGACTGGATATAGCTCCCTGGGCAGTACAGCAGGACCTCATTGCTTATCCACTCCAAACGCAAAAGTTTGCATCCACTGACCCAAACTCCCAGTCCGTGCCATTCTTAAAAGGGATGGTACTGGTTCCTATCTCCTGAGATCCTCAGGAAAATTAACCCTGAGGATTAAATGAGACAAGGCATTTACTGTTCAGTGGAGTCCTGGTAAAGGTTTTACAAAGGTTTGTTGTTATTTTCATTGTAATGATGGCCCTTAGTCCCACTGTCTCCCCACCGCTCAACCCCACCCCACTCCCACACCCATCCCACCCCCCAACCCTCTACCCCCAGCCCACACATCCTGGGGTTCTGACGTAGATACTGAATGCTCGCAGGGAAAGGAGAGCTAACATTTTGAGCCTTGTGATGGTGCGAAAACTTGCAGACACGAAGACGCACAGGAGCCCCGGCTCCCACCTAGACAGGTAGAAGGTGGGGTTTGCCGGCCAGAGGCCATCAGTTTAACCTCAGCAGGGTCAGCTGGAACTGAAGCCTCTTCTCTCCTCCTAGAAAGACCTCTTTATAAAGCTACCCATGGGGGCAAGAAGGATCTATTGACACCACTCTTTGGGCTTCTGTTTCTTGAATACTTATTATAATGCCAGGCCCTACACTTAAATATTTTCTTTTCTCATCACACAATCCCAACACAATCCCAAAGCAGCGATGGTATTTATTTTTCCAGATCACGAAACAGAGATTCATGGAAGAAATCAACCAGCATCCCCTGGCTAAAAAGAGACCTAGGACCCAAACCTAAACTCCAAACCCATCTGTTTTGTATTACTCTGCATTCCTTCTATCTTACCGTTTCCCCCCAAATGCTATGGAGCAGAAGGTTCCCACCAACTCTTTAGGCCTCTAGCCTATGACTGTGTATTGAGAAGAACTCCTGTTAAAACATCTCCTCCTTTCCCTGCCAGAAAAGGCACGTTGTGCAGAGGTTCCAGATGTACGGCCCTCCTGGGTCTGCTGCCAGGGGGAGAAAGCCCCGCCCCAGCCAGGGATGCTCCGTGTCCCCTCGCTCTTTCCTGGACACTTGCTCCAGGACAGGTTTGAATTCACCGTGTTTGCAGGTCGACCACATACACCCTGGCCTGGCCTGGAGACTGCCAGAACTCTCTTGAAATTGTGACACCCAGAGGGAGTCACAGCCCCGAGACTGGCAAGTGTGAGGAACTGAGCAGCCCGGGAGAAACCCTTCTGTGTCACCACAAAGGGAAGACGGAGGACCTGCATCTGCTCTGGACCTCCTGCCTCAGGATCGGAGATGGCCAATCTGGAAAAAGATGTCTCCTCGGCCACTGGCGCCCGCAAGGTGACTTGCATCTGCCTCTGTCGTGTGCTTCCCTCTGCCCTGTGCCTCTTGGACCATTTGGGCTGGTGTACGGGCTTCTTGGAAGAGCGCTCTGCTGCCTGCCACGTTAACGTGGAGAGCCGGCCTCCCAGTCTTCGCTCAGAATACCCCTTCTTTTAACAGTCCCCTCCTGCCGCTGGCTTCCCTCTCTTTTCCCTCTTCTCCATCTCTGGGGAAGCTGCCAAGACACAGCAGCTCGCCCTTAACTTACTTTTTGCGATGCCTTCCGAGAGGTTCATGGCCCCCCACCTTGGCGCTGTCTCATCTCCTAACATCTCTGCTTCTCTTTCGCGGGACCCATGCGTTTCTTCCCGGGGCTCTCATGTTCTCCGTGAAAAAGTGGTGTGCTTTCTCGACTTGGCTTATCCTCCGAAAGGCTATGCCCCTGGCCATGTTGCCATCGCTCTTCTCAGCAATTCCCTCCATCTCTCTTTTGACACTGGTTTCGGGAGCCCCGGTTGTCTGGCAGGGTTCCAGCTTTCTGCCGGTCTCCTAGGGGTTCCACTTGTGCCATCCCTGTGTCCCTTGCACAGTGCCCCTTAGCTGGGGCTGGCCAGTCCCCCCGGGGGTCGGGGGGAGAGTGGATTGGATGGACACAGCCCCCCGGGCCTTCAGGAGTTTCTGTTCTGTTGCGACTTGACTTCACTTCCAGTGCTTTGGGGACAATTGCCTCTCAAGGTCACCATTTGCTGCTGGTTCTTTCAATTTGCAGCGTAATCCATTGAGATTTTTTAAATGTGTCTTTCTCCATGCTCTTTGCAATGTTTCACCTTTCGGTCCTTCAGTAAATATGGACGGAGGACCAACTAGGTGCTCGGTGCCCAAGCGTAGAGCTGGAAACAAAACCATCCATGACCCCTGCTCGCCTGGGAGCTTGAGGTTTAGCGGGGAAGAAAGATGAGTCAGTCAAGCAGTTATGCTGAAACATGTAAAAATTCAGCCATAAAAATGTTTTCAGGAGAGGCACCTAGAGCTGTGAAAGCACATACAGGCAGACCTGGGAGATACTGCAGGCTCGGTTCCAGAGCATCGCCATAAAGTGAATATCACAATAAAGCAAGTCACAGGAGATTTTGGTTTCCTGTGCATATAAAAATTGTGCTTATACGACACTCTCATCTGTTAAGTACACAGTAGCATTATGCCTAAAAAAAAAAAGGAGTTCCCACTGTGACTTAGTGGGTTAAGAACCTGACATAGTGTCCGTGAGGATGCGGGTTCAATGGCCTTGATGAGGAGGATAAGGATCCAGTGTTGCCACAAGCTGCGGTGTAGTTCTCAGATGTGGCTCGGATCCAGTGTTGCTGTGGCTGTGGTGTAGGCCGGCAGCTGCAGCTCTAATTCAACCCCTAGCCTGGGAACTTCCATATGCCGTGGATGTGGCCCTAAAAAGAAAAAGAAAAAAAAAAAAAACTGTATATACCTTAATTAAAAAATACTTTGTTGCTGAAAAATGCTAGCCATCATCTGCACCTTCGGGAAGTCAGAATCTTTTTGTAACAAAGATCACTGATCACAGATGGCTGTAACAAATATAATAGTAATGAAAAAGTTTGAAATTTTTATTGTGAGAATTATCAGAACATGACACAGAGACATGACGTGAGCAAATGCTGTTGGGAAAATGGCGCCAGTGGCGTTCCCTTCGTGGCTCAGCAGTTAACAAACCCAACCAGGAACCCTGAGGTTGTGGGTTTGATCCCTGGCCTCGCTCAGTGGGTTAAGGATCTGGCATTGCCATGAGCTGTGGTGTAGGTCACAGATGCAGCTTGGATCTGGCATTGCTGTAGCTGTAGTGTAGGACGGCAGCTGCAGCTCTGATTTGAGTCCTAGCCTGGGAACTTCCATATGCCGCTGGTGCAGCCCTAAAAAGCAAACAAAACAAAACAAAAAATGCAATGCAATATCATCGAAGTGCAGTAAAGCCAAGCATAATCCATCCAGGTGTGTCGTGATGCAAAGGGCTGGAGGGCTCTGGGTAAGTGGCTCTCCAAGTGTGGTCCCTGGACCAGCAGCCTCTGCATCACCTATGAACCTGTTAGAAATATACATTCTCAGTTCCCACGCAGACCCACTGGATTGGAAACTTTGGGACTGGGGTCCAACATCTGTTTTCAAACATCCCCAGGAGACGGTGATGCCCAAGTTTCAGAACTCCTACTCCAGATGGTCAAAGAAAGTTTCTCTAAAGAAGTAACTTCTGAATTATGAAGAAAAACTAAGCAGTAGGGTACAATGGGGAAAGTATTTCAGACAGAAAAAAAAAAAAAAATCGCATGTGTAAAAGTCCCATAGCAAAAGCAGGGATTTTTTTTCCTTTTTTTTTTTTTTTTGTCTTTTGTCTTTTTTAGGGCCATACCCTCAGCATATGGAGGTTCCCAGGCTAGGGGTCTAATCAGAGCTACAGCTGCCGGCCTACACCAGAGCCACAGCAACTCAGGATCAGAGCCACATCTTCAACCTACACCACAGCTCACGGCAACGCCAGATCCTTAACCCACTGGGTGAGTTCAGGGATCGAATCCTAGTCAGATTCATTTCCACTGCGCCAAGATGGGAACTCCAAGAGCAGGGATCTTTTGAAAATAGGAAGAAATGCCATAGGAGAGGAGAACTGTGGAGAAGGTGAGTCTGGACAAGTTGCCAGGGGCCAGGAGATGCAGGTCATGGAGGCTTCAGCAAGGACTGGGCAAGAGGAGTTCCCTGGTGGCCTAGCAGTTAAGATCCAGTGTTGTCACTTCTGTGGCTTGGGTTTGAGCCCTGGCCTGGGAACTTCCATATGTTGTGGGCACTGCCACTGAAGAAAGAAAGAAAGAAAGAAAGAAAGAAAGAAAGAAAGAAAGAAAGAAAGAAAGAAAGAAAGAAAGAAAGAAAGAAAGAAAGAGAGAAAGAAAGAGAGAGAGAGAGAGGCAGGGAGGGAGGCAGGGAGGGAGGGAGGAAGGAAGGAAGGATTGGGCAATAGAAATCTTCTTGTGTTTTAGAAACACACAGATGGCATGATCTCACTTTTTTTTTTCCCCATTTAAAAATTTTTTAAAATTTTCTTCTTAGTTTTATGGCCACACCTGTAGCATATGGATGTTCCTAGGCGAGGGGTTGTATCTGAGCTGCATCTGTGGCCAGCTACAGCTTGTGGCAATGCCAGATCCTTAACCCACGGAGGGAGGCCAGGGGTCAAACCCACATCCTCACTGACATTAGGTCGGGTTCTTAACCCCCTGAGCCACAATGGGAACTCCTCGCTTGTTTGGATTTAAAGAATAACTCTAGCAACAAGATGGAGAAAGGATGGAAGAGGAGCAAGAGTACCCCCTTTAGAGGTCATGGCAGGCGTCTGGAGAAGGATGGTGGTAATTTGGACCAGAGTGGTTTCTGGGGATGCAGTGAAAGAAACATAATCACATAATCACCAAGATCCGTGATCACAAGATGTTTAGGTAATGCCCACGGGCCTTAGTCATCACTTGGAGGTGTCAAGGATGACTGTGGTGTTTTGGGTTTACATGCAAGGTGGAGGCTGATGATGCCCAGTTTGGCAGTGGGGAGAGAGCAGGAGAAGGTCCTGTTCAGTTGGACGCGCCTTTGATACCTGTGCGTGGATATCAATTAGATGGTGGAAGGGATGGGTCTAGGGGTCCGAGGAGAGGTCAGGGCTGGCAGTACCCACTGGTGAATCCTCAAAAGCTAAGCAGCAACTGAAATTACAGGCCTGGAGGAGATCCCCCAGGGAGAAGGGGAAAGCTGGCCTGCTCACTGAGGAATGCAACATTCCTGCTTGCTGATCAGGCGGCACTAGGATGACCCCCACATATCTCTTGGTGTACAGAGCCAGGGAGAAGGAGGAAAACCAGAAATGAGGAGAATAAATTGCATGCCCCAGAGGCCCAGGGAAGACAGAGTGTCAAGGAAGGCGTGCTCAGCGATGGTGAGGAGGGTGTACAGCCAGAGGCAGCTGAAGGATGCTAGTTGGATCGATTGGGAGACATGAAAGGTACTTGTAGCTTTAACAAGAGCCAGTTCAATGGCGTCAAGTGCACAGAAGCTAGAATGCAGTGGAACGAGGTGGAAACCAAAGGTAAAGAAATGGAGAAATTACTAGAGACAGCTCTTTGGAAATGCTTGTAAAAGGGCACCTGTTGATGCGAGATGTGGAGTCAGAAGGAATGGTTTATTTGATTTTTTTTTTCATTTTAGGGCTGCACCCACGACATATATAGGTTCCCAGGCTAGGGGCTGAATCAGAGCTGTAGCTGCTGGCCTTACACCACAGACCCAGCAACACGGGGTCCAAGCCACATCTGTGACCTATACCACAGCTCACGGCAATGCCGGATCCTTTAACCCACTGAACGAGACCAGGGATCGAACCCTCATCCTCATGGATACTAGTGAGATTCCTTACCACTGAGCCACAGCAGGAACTCCTGGTTTATTTGATTTTTAAGGCCTGGGCTCCTTTCCTGCTAGTCTTTTCATAAGGATTTCATTGAAAGGGAAGTGTTGGATAAGAGTGATGCGATCATCCGTAGTTACAGAGGACCAGGCTCCTGAGCAGGTGGGAGAGAGCTCTCCGATTCTGTAGTTCCTGCTCTAGCCTGGATTTTTTATTTCTTTTTCTTTTTTTCTTTTTGCCTTTTCTAGGGCCGCTCTCGCAGCATATGGAGATTCCCAGGCTAGGGGCCTAATCAGAGCTGTAGCCACCGGCCTGCACCACAGCCACAGCAACGCAGGATCCGAGCCACGTCTGCAACGTACACCACAGCTCATGGCAACCCCGGATCCTTAACCCACTAAGCAAGGCCAGGGATCGAACCCTCAACCTAATGGATCCGAGTCGGATTCGTTAACCACTGTGCCACGACGGGAACTCCTCTGGCCTGGATTTTTCTGAACCTCTATGACCTGCCCAAGGCCAGGTCCCCTGACCTCGAATACCTGCCGCTCCTCCTCTGCCTGGCATCCTCCATCCCTGCTGGCTCGCCTGCCCACAGCCCCTTTCCTGCAGCCCACTCAGCTGTTTTCTCCGCTCTGCTCACCCACTGTTAAGTTATTGACTTGTCAGGGTCTAGACATCCCACTTCCTTTCCCACGTTGAACCCACCCTTGGCTCCCTTCCCATTCACAGCCTGGAACGTCAGCGTTGGGGAAGCCGGCATTACTCTGGGGGCCGTTACTGGTGGACAGACAGAAGGACCGCTGCTGTAATTGCTGTAGGACAGTGAGGGCTTCTCAATAACATCATACAATGGGGAAAAAAGGAATAATAAAACCCAGCCGTCTCACCATTATCTTAGACGTGGAGGCAAACGGTAAACTTAAAAGAGACGCTATTCAAAGTAATTTCTCTAAGAAGTTTCTATTTTAAAGGGTCACCTATACACATGTTAAGGACCATCAGATTTTTACATGTAAATGCATTGATTCAATTAGGGTCAGGAATGATTTTTTTTTTTTTTTTTTTTTTTTTTTGCTTTTTAGGGCCGCATCCGCAGCATATGGAGGTTCCCAGGCTAGGGGTCTCATCGGAGCTACAGCTGCCAGCCTACACCACAGCTCACAGCAACACCGGATCCTTAACCCACTGAGCAAGGACAGGGATCCATCAAACCTGCAACCTCATGGTTCCTAGTCAGATTCGTTTCTGCTGCACACGAAGGGAACTCAAGAGTGATTTTTAATTTGCTTTTAAAGCAGACTCAGAAATAGATAAGTTGTTTATGGAGTTCCTGTTGTGGCTCAGCAGAAACAACCGCATCCCTGAGGATACAGCCTCCATCTCTCACCTCGATAGGTGGGTTAAGGATCCAGTGTTGCCGCAAGCTGTGTTGTAGATCAGAGATGTGGCTCAGATCTGATGTTGCTGTGGCCATAGTGTAGGCCGGCAGCTGCAGCTCCAATTTGATCCCTAGCCTGGGAACCTCCATATGCTGCACCTTCGGTCCTAAAAAGAAAGGAAGAGGTAACTTGTTTTAATATATGAGTGTTGCTACTCTGAGGCCAGCAAATTGTGTCTAATGTCCTTAAGAGAAATTTGCAGCAGTTCCTTAAAAAGAATTAAGTGGTTTTATCATTACCCAGCACTTTTAAAGTCGTGAATTAACTTAATGGGGTCTGATGGACTAAGGCACGGACCGTTTCCTATTCATTGACCCACATCCTGCTGCTAATGATTTCTTGTCTAAGACTAAAACTCATGGAGAAAAATATTTGTGAGCATCTATTATGGGCATATCATTTACTTATGTCCTCATGTTTATTCCTTGCAATCCTTTGAGGTGCAGATTATCGACCATTTTATAAATAGAGAATCAGGGCTCAGAATTATGTAGTGAATCACACCTCTACAGGGCAGCCAGTAGCCCTTGAGCGCTGATCTTCATGCTCATACATGGCGAAGCAGCAGCCACTATGGCAGTAATCGTAACAGAAATAATAGCAACGGCTCCCCTGCATTGAAACCTCGATGGGTGGGGAGCCTCGTCTGTATCAGATCGTGTGCACTTCACGTTAACACCGCAAGCACCATGGCCCTCGTTTCACAGAAGAGGAGACAGGCTTGAAGAGGTTAAATTATTCCTGCAGTTCCACAGCTATTCCGTGAGGAGCTGGGATTCAAACCCGTTCCCTCTGACCCTAACGTTCCCCCTTCTAAGTAAGCTTGTTTGTCAAGATTAGGGATATTTTCCTGATCCCAAGAACAAAGCCTGAGACATGGTAGATGTAAATATTTTTTCCCTAATGCGGTTGGATATACTGCTGTGGAGCCAGAACACAGACTGTTTATTGAATTTTCATTCCTTGTCAGCTTGGGTGGAGGAGAAGAGAAACACCCGCTATTCCAGCAAGCTTATATCTTTTTGTAAGGCACTTTCTCATCCACCTAGCATCCTAAGAATTACCCCAACATCCAGAATAAGTCTAGAACACCTCTAAGCACAACGAGGCTTAAATGTCACAATAATGCAATTCCCGTTGTGGCGCAGCAGAAACAAATCCAACGAGTATCCATGAGGATGCAGGTTGGATCCCTGGCTTCGCTCACTGGGTCGGGGATCCAGCCTTGTTGTGAGCTGAGATGTAGGTTGAAGATGCAGCTCGGATCCCATGTTGCTGTGGCTGTGGGGGAGGCTGGCAGCTTCAGCTCCCATTCAGCCCCCAGCCTGGGAACCTCCAGATACCTCAGGTGCAGCCCTAAAAAGCCAAAAAAAAAAAAAAAAAAAAGTCACAACTTGTTGAATGAACTCCTTTATCTACGGAAGAGGCCTTCTGACCTTCACACAGAACTGGTTCACTCTAGTTTTATACACAGTTCTAACCGTCCTTGTTTGCATCTTAGTCCACAGCAACGTAATAATAGAAGAGAGCTCACCTCAGATTGGTGCAGTAACACCAGAGAGGTTGACCAGAGATGAGAATAATTGAGACCCCCAAAAAATGCTAAGCAGCAGAAATGAGAGCCCAAGAAGTACAGCCGACCAGAGCTATTTTGGTATCAGATCAAACGACATCCCAGCCAAGGCTTCAAAGCTGTTACTTTTTATTATGGCCACGCTGAAGACTCACAAAAACGTAATAGTACATTGTATTGGGTGTATATCCAGTTTAGGAAAGTCATGATGATGTGCAGAGTTAGTTAAAAAAAAAAAAAAAAAAAAAAAAAAAGCTGCATTAGTGCTTTATTGAACTTAGCTGTCCAGGAAAAAGTCCCGAGTCCCTCTGTGTGATTTATCTTCGGATCCCCAAAGCACAGGCTCTGGCACATAGGATGTGCTCATTAACGTTATATGATTTGTTTGCTGAGGTTCGGGGTAGCCTGTTTCACTGTGGTACTTAGGAAGATCATTCCAGGATGTCTCTATGACGGAGGGAAGGGATAAAGCTTCTGCATGCTCTGTGCTCCTTCTGTTTCTATGCATGATGACATGAGGGGATACCTGACCTTCCTGCAAAAAAAAAAAAAAGAGTTCCAGTTGTGGCTCAGGGGTAATGAACCTGACTGGTATCCATGAGCATGTGGGTTCAATCCCCGGCCTTACTCAGTGGGTTAAGGATCCGGCGCTGCTGTGAGCTTCGGTGTAGGTCATAAATGCTGCTTGAATCCCATGTTGCTGTGACTGTGGTATAGGCCAGTAGCTGTAGCTCCAAGTGGACTCCTAGCCTGGGAACTTCTCTATGCCATGGGTGTGACCCTAAAAATACCAAAAAAGAAAAAGAAAAGCATTATTCTGCCCATGTTTGCTGCTATTATCACCAGGACCGTTGGCTTCATCACAGTCAACAAATACTGTATATTTCACATCTGGGGAGGATGCGAAAAAGAAGCTGGTCCTGGAGTTCCCCCTGTGATGAGGAGGGTTAAGAATCCAACTGTAGTTGGTCAGGTTGCTGTGGAGGCTGGGGTTCCATCCCCAGCCCGGATCCAGCGTTGCTGCAGCTGGGGCTTGGGTTGCAGCTACGGCTGGGATTCAGTCCCTGGCCCAGGAACTTCCATAAGCCGTGGATGCAGCCAATTAAAAAAGAAAAAGAAGAAGCTGGCCCTTCCTCTTCTGGGACACATGTAAAACTCTATCGCTCATAGCGGGCCGGGAGCCATCCGACCAGCTCTTACCAAAATGGGGGTGGGGGGCAGGAATCACTTATGGGCTTACAGGCTCCCCACCCCTTCGGAGCCTCAGGAAGGAGTTTCACTTGGTGACAATGGAGCCCTGAATATATCAGTGTTGTTCTTGGTGCATTTCAAGTCACATTTCACAAAGTTCCTTCCCGATGGCCTGAAGATGCGCTTCTATCAAAGGTCGTTGGTAGCCGGGAGGGCGGGGGAGGAGGACGGTGGGCAGGCAGGCCCAGCTCCCCATGTCTGCTCCCAGCACCTGGCCTTCCTTCCAGTTCAAGGGCAGCTTCTTTTCCAGGTCACGGCCATTTAGAGGTGGCAGCGTCGCTGACCTTTTAAACGAGTGCCCTGACTGCAGAAAAGCCCTGTCCACCCCCACCCCCTGGCTCCCCAGGAGCATCAGAACCTCGTGGGGACAGGGGCCAAACCTCTCAGCGCCCGAGGGAGGGATCGCTGGCCTTCACTCCTGGCGGAATTAGCAGGCGTTATCCATAAATCCCCAAGGCATCCATCAGGCGACAGAGCAAGCCTGCCTTTTTCAAGCAGTTCACTGACCTCTTGTTAACTTAACTCCTTGTTAGGAAACCTCTAATCCGCTGTGTGCTCACAGGCCCGGGGGGCCGGGGTCAGCAGAAGCAGGGTGGGGTCGGGCTCCCCCCTCCCCACCCCCGCTGGGTGCTGTCTGGTGTCTGAGCCATCTGTTTTGTTCTCCCGGTTCAGCTATCTTCCAGATCATTCAGAGCATAAGGATGGGCATGTGAGCCGGCTGGGCTTTGACCCCACCCTCCCCCCGACCCCTGGAGGGTGGAGGACCATTTCAGCTCGTGGCCAGGTAGCTGCGGGAAGCCGACCAGCCACCCCGGAGAGAAAAAAAGGCTCCCTCCAGTGTCCCCCCTGCCCCGATCCCTGCATCGTGGATGTCAGACCAAATTGCCTTCTCAGAGGACATCTCGGCCCCTCCGAGTTCTCCAGCGGAAAGGACGTTTGGCTTTGCTCTTGGCAGGATTGGTCCTTCCCGGATTGGTGTCTGCGGCGGGCCCTGTCTGTCCGGGTGTGGCCCTGGGTTTCCGTGATGTCTGCATGTGGGCCTCGGAATGATCACCGCTTTACTTTCTACGGATACAATTTCTGCTCCATTGGGAATTGCTTTTACAAATAAATGTCTTTGTTCAACCTTAAATCCTGGGTGGCTTCCAGTGAGAAAAACCAAACCACACCGAAGGCGATGGCAGCAAAGGCCTGGGTTGGGTGGGGGGTGGGGGTGGGGGGAGTTGATTCTGTAACTGGGGAAGGTCCCGGAACCTGGGGCCCCGGGCACCAGGGCTGGGTTTACCCAGGCAGGTGCCCGTCACCTTCAAGGTCTTTGCCTAAAATGAAGGCCTGGGAGGCTCTGAGGACCTTGAGTTTTCCACACATTTGACAATTTTTTATTATTGTTGTTGTTATTATTATTACTACTACGGGGGGGGGGATTGTTTTTGGTTTGCTTTTAGTTGTTCTTTTTTTCAATCCAGAAAAGGCCTCTACAATGTGCGTTGAGGTCCGATTAGCTGTTATCTCCTCTGTGGGCTGCTCAGGGCCGGGGGAGCCGCAGATGTCTAAGGCTGCTTTGGGAAAACCATCCAACCTCAGGCCCAGCCCTGCCCCTAACACAGAGCACCCAGAGCACCGGGCAGGAGTCCCACTGGGGTGGCCGGAGTTCCCGTCGTGGCGCAGTGGTTAACGAATCCGACTAGGAACCATGAGGTTGCGGGTTCGGTCCCTGCCCTTGCTCACTGGGTTAACGATCCAGCGTTGCCGTGAGCTGTGGTGTAGGTTGCAGATGCGGCTCGGATCCCGCGTTGCTGTGGCTCTGGCGTAGGCTGGTGGCTACAGCTCCGATTCGACCCCTAGCCTGGGAACCTCCATATGCCGCGGGAGCGGCCCAAGAAATAGCAACGACAACAACAAAAAAACAAAAAAGACCAAAAAAAAAAAAATGCAGACTCCTGGGCCCCAGTGGAGATAAGAAGAAATATTTGGGGAGTTCCCACTGTAGCACAGTGGGTTAAGAATCCAACTGCAGAAGCTCAGGTGCAGCCATTAAAAAAAGAAAGAACGGAAAAAAAAAGAGAGGAGTTCCTGTTGTGACTCAGCGGTAACGAAACCAACTAGCATCCAAGAGGATGTGGGTTCGATCCCCGGCCTCACTCAGTGGGTTAAGGATTCGGCATTGCCATGAGCTGTGGTGTAGGTTGCAGACGCGGCTCATATCCCATGTTTCTGTGGCTGGGGTGTAGACTGGCAGCTGCAGCTCTGATTCGACCCCTAGCCTGGGAACCTCCATATGCCACAAGTGCGGCCCTAAAAAGCAAAAAAAAAAAAGTACCAGCAACCCCAAATGAGGCTCGTGTTTCTACACCAGGATCCCAAGAAATCCCAGTTGAGGCAGGAGTGAGGTTCTGTCCCATCCTATGCAGCAAAGGCAGCTGAGCTTGCTCTTAGGCAAAGGCTCTCCTGGCAGGGACCCGCTGACATTTGGCCTGCCCCCTGGTTGGGACTTGGGATCTTGCCTGAGGAAGTCACAGGGACAGCCGCCCAGATCACCTGCAGGATTAAAGATGCTCACCTTGGCAAGTTGTTTTTTTTTTTTTAATTATTCCATCTTTGCACTTTTGGCAATGTTTTTCATCCCTTGATACTGTGAGAGCTTTAAAAACGCAAGTGGCAGAAGTAACCAGCCCCTCTGTCCACCACTTCAGGGGCTTTGCTGTAAGTGGCCTTTCAGAATAAAGGGAGGGGGGGAGGGGGGCTCTTGGTCCACAAGAATTTCACCCCGGACCTTTTAGTGATGCTCTGGAAAGCTTTCTTTTCTCCCATCCTCCAAGTTCCTCTCCTCCTTCTTCCTCTCCTCCTGAGAAGAGGGGGCCGGGGCTATTGGAAATGAGCCCCCCAGGGACCGTCTACCTTCTTAGTGCTCCCCTCCCCCCACTCCCACCTTAAGCCCTTCCTGAGCCTGAGCGGACCCAAGACAGTTCCTACCACCACCCTAGGGCTGCACTCAGTAGATGCTTCATGAACTGGCCTGTCATCGTCGTGGTGTCTAAGGCCAGGGTAAAGTCAGACCCCACAGCGACCTGCAAAGAAGCCAGCAGAAGAAAGCCCGTTGACCTAAGGTTTCCCTGGTCTATGTTCCCCCACACACCGTCTCTGACTCCCCAGCTGCCTGGATCTAAGCTTGGGCCTTTCTCTTCCTTTCCTTTTTTTTTATTTTTATTTTTTTATTTTTTATTTTTATTTATTTTTTTTTTTTTTTGCTTTTTAGGCCCGCACCTGTGGCACAGGGATGTTCCCAGGCTAAGGGTTGAATCAGAGCTGCAGCCACTGGCCTGTACCACAACCACAGCAATGCCAGATCTGAGCCACATCTGCGACCTACACTGCAGCTCATGGCAACACCAGATCCTTAACGCACTGAGCGAGGCCAGGGATCACACCAGCATCCTCATGGATCCTAGTCGGGTTCATTACCACTGAGCTACAAGGGGAACTCCCATTCTCTTCCTTTCCTAATGCTGATAAAAGCACACCTACCAGACCATCCTGAAAAGCCATCACTGGGACTGAGCTTTGAGGTTCACCTCTCACTGGATAGAGTCTTCCTCCCTGCCATCTGGTCTTTCCCATGAGAATAATAATAGGGTGATTTTTCCCATTTCAAGGAAAGAGAAACTGAAATTTGGCCACACTGGGCTCCAGATAAACCTAGCTGTCGCCAGGTCACAAGTGTGGCAGGCTGCATCAGCGGCCACCCATAAAACTTCCCCTGATGGTTCTATCTCCCCAAGCTATGCAGTCATCCACAAATTGGTTTTCTATTAGTTTCCAAGCAGCCTCCCCGGAAATGCTTGTGTTTGACAGTCTGCCCTGTCTGGTGACTTCTTCCATCAGCCCTTTGCAAGCAGAGATGGGAGCTGCCCTAAGCAAATTAGGGTCATGGCTGATTTATGCTGTGCAGCGGAGACTTACGAAGGTTTTTTGCCATGGCACACAGCAAGAAACACATGGCAGGAGTGTGACTATGATATTCCTACCCGACCGATTGCTCCCCTCCCCCACCTCCCTTACCATCTCACCAACCATAAGATTGGTTTTGAAATCTGTGGGTTTGTTTCTGTTTACAGCACAGGAAAATTATTCGGTAGTTTGTAAGAACCTCTATGGGGAAAAAAAGAATGGATATATTTTGATGTATAACTAATTGATTTTTCTGTACCCCCGAAATTAATACAACATTGTAACTCAACTATACTCCAATAAAATTAAAATTTAAAAAAAAGGAACACAGGGCAATCCAGTGCACAAACACACCCACTTTCACAGAACAACACTTATCCTTAAACACATGTGATGCACGCTGATTTTTTTTCCTAGTCTTTTTTTTATTAAAAAAAAAAATGCCAGTTGCACCCTCCTTAAATGACTTTATAACCCACCAGCAGATTGCAACCCACAGTGTAAAAACCACTGCTCTTCAGGAGAAAAAGCAAAGCCCTGGGAGAGAGATGAGCAGGGCTCAAGAGGTAAGAAAGTCTGAATCGCGCTTCGAATCCTGGTGAGAACCTGACGTCGCATCTCAGTCACAGCCAATCACCACCTCCAGGGGCCGATAAGCAGCTTATTTGGGATTTAAGGTGCATTGGCAGATCCTGCAGAGAAAACCCTAGCACCTCCTGAATCCATTGAAACAACGTGCAATCAACACCAGATCCCTTTAGCATTCATTCGCTTGCTGTGTGTCACAACTATTGGAGGGATGGGTTGGTTTTTGTTTGTTTGTTTTAAGTAAGAATCCACCCCAGGCCTGCTGACAATCCAACTCACCGAGGAAGAAGTTCATGCATATAATTTTTTAAATCTCCAAATGATTCCAATGCTGTCCATTCACTAATCAGCATCTGGCAACCAATTCACCCACACACTTAGTTTAATTAAATCAAAGCAGGGCCCCAAAAGGGATCTACCCCCAGATCTACCACTGATGCCCAAGAGTTTCCCCCTCCTCTGACACTGTAAACATCTGGGGCGCTCCGAAGAGCTCAGAGACCCTGAGACATCGTGTCCTTCTGCTCAGGATCCTGCATGTCTTTGTCATGAAGAAGCACACAGATCCGGGCACGGAGTGCTTGGCATTTGACCCTCAGAAGGGACGGAAACACGCACACAGACGTGCAGGTGGCACGCTGCTCTAAGACAGCTCTCATCCCATCCAGACACAAGGACACTCGGACGTCCCTGCAGTTCTTCCACACTTGGTCCCCAGAGCTTTGGAGGCAAAATACCATTTGGGTGATACCCTTTATCGTGCACAAGCCACCGTCGGGTTTTAGCTGCAAATGGCAGCTCTCAGCCCTGGGTCCCTTTGAAATCTTCACATCCTCTGCTGGCCCTGGATCTGACTTCCACCCTGGGAGTCAGCAGACTCTCTGTGAAGAGCCAGAGAGCGAATATTTTAGGTTTGTGGGCCACCTGGTCCTGAGAACCCTCAGCTGCGCTGCTGTAGTTTGGAAGCAGCCATTGGTGATATGCACTGGAGGGGACAGACTGTGTTCCAATAAAACTTTATTTAAAAGCCCAGTGGGAAGATGGCGGAGGAGTAGGAGGACACGCTCGCCCTCTCCCACAAACACAACAAAAAAAGCACATCTACAGAATAAATGACTCGCACAGAACAGCAACCAATCGCTGGCAGAGGAACCTAAACTCCAATAACGGCAAGAAATTCGTGACATTATTGGGCAGAACAGGAGAAAAGAGGAGAGTGAGGGAAGGTGAATCCGAGCGGGACGGGCGCTCCCGAAAGGGAACTGCGGAGGAGAAAGGGATCCCGCACCCTGGAAAGTCACCTACCGGGCGAAAGATCAAACGAACCGGAGGAATCTCCAGATGCAGAGAAGAGTGTAGCAGTAAGTTGGAGTGCGGAGAAGCCGATCAAGAACCCAACGGACCATCTGAACTACGGGCACAGTCACCAAAAATTGAGACGCCTGGGTGGGGGCTGGGCACGAGTCTTCGCCTCTGAAGGTTAGTCCCCGGGAAAGGGCCAGGGGACGCCGGGTGGGGGCTGGGCACCGAGACCTCGCCGCCGAAGGTTAGTCCCCAGAGGGGGCCGGGGGACGCCGGGTGGGGGCTGGGCACCGAGACCTCGCCGCCGAAGGTTAACTCCTGAGAAAGGGCCGGGGGACACCTGGGAGGGGGCTGGGCACCGAGACCTCGCCGCCGAAAGTTGGTCCCCGAGAGGGGGCCGGGGGACGCCTGGGTGCTGGGTGGGGGCTGGGCACCGAGACCTCGCCGCAGAAGGTTGGTCCCCAAGAAAGGGCCGGGGGGCGCCGCCTGGGTGGGGGCTGGGCACCGAGACCTCGGCTCCAGAGATTAGTCCCCGGGCTAGGGGGGCGGGGCAGAGCGGAAACTGCTTGGGAGGTCTAGAAACCAGTTGATGGGGCAGAGACTGCCTGGGAGACTAGAAAACAAAGCTGTCGCAGAGGAAGGGAGCAATACTCCAGGAGTGGGGAAGGGGAAAGCCACATCAGAGGGAACCTGGGAGAAGAGCCTGGTCTACGCCGGTGCTGGGGAGGGGAGAGAAGAAGGGGTGGGTCCCCATAGAATACCCCCCACGCCACAGCAAGCTTACAGGCCCACTAGCTAGCTGAAAACTGTGCTTCCCAGTGCATCCCCTCCCCCCACCCCCGCCACGCCCTACGCTCTCACAGACCTGGGGCTGCCTGCCATCCAGGAGGGCTGGCCTCAACAATTGCCTGAAGCCTACCACCGCAGGGGCTGTCCCTGCACAGGCCTGCTTGCCCTTTGGAGGGGCTACACTTCCGCAGAGCAGCACCAAACAGCACCAGCCCCCGAGAAAAGGCCTGCAGCCTAGAAAAGCTAGAACAAGCTTAGCCAGGCTGTAAATAGATCGGCCTAATTCTCGGACGGTTTTTCTGAGTCGGGTTGCCCCGGGGAGGAGCCTCTTCGGTTTCCAACGGCCCTGCTACCCGCCCAAGCCCCCAGGGGATGCTATAGTGGACCAGCTGCATAGGACTGCCAGCTCCAGGCAGGACCCCCTGCAGCCCAGAAAAGCTGCAACAAGCTCAGCCAGACTGTGAAAAGATCCACCTACATTCTCAGGCTGTCATTCTGAGTTGGGCTGCCCTAGGGAAGAGCCTCTCAGGTTCTCAGTGCCCCAGATAGCTGCTCCAGCCCCCAGGGGGTGATGCACCCCTAAAGAGCAGCTGCCCAACACCGCCAACCCCCTGCAAGAACCCCACAGCCTAAAAACACCAGAGCAAGCTCTGCATGACCAAGTGAAATCTGCTACCATCGCGGTGTGGACCTCTCAGTCCTGTCTGCCCTCAGGAAGTCCTCCTTTGCTTCAAAAAAACACTGTTAGCCCCATCAACACTCCAGAAAAGCCACACTGCCTCAAAAAAGATTGACCAACAACGCCAGCCCTCAGGAAATATTCCACAGCAGTGACAAGGCAAACACTGCCCCATCACGGAGAGTACAACTCCCTCAGGAGAAAGAAAACAACAAGCAAGATGAAGAAGCTGAGAAACCACCCCCAGTCAAACCAACAGGAGAACTCACCTAAAACAGTCAACAATGAAACAGATCTCGGCAGTCTGACAGACCTGGAGTTCAAAAGAGAAATAATGAAAATACTGAAGGAATTAAGAGAAGATATGAACAGTAATGCAGATACCCTCAGAAAGGAACTAGAAAATATAAGGAGGAGCCAAGAAAAACTAGAACATTCATTTGCAGAGATGCAAACTGAACTAGGGGCAGTAAAAACCAGAATGAATAATGCAGAAGAACGAATCAGTGATATGGAAGATAGAATAATGGAAATCACTCAATCTGGTCAACAGACAGAAAACCGAATCAAAAAACTGGAAAGCAATATAAGAGACCTATGGGATAATATAAAGCGGGCCAATCTACGCATAATAGGAATTCCAGAAGGAGTAGAAAAAGATAAGGGAATGGAAAATATATTTGAAGAAATTATTGCTGGAAACTTTCCAAGTCTAAAGGATACTGGATTCAAGATACAAGAAGCACAGAGGGCCCCAAACAAACTGAACCCAAACAGACCCACACCAAGACACATCATAATAAAAATGGCAAAAGTTAGTGATAAAGAGAGGATCCTAAAGGCAGCAAGAGAAAAACAGAATGTTACCTACAAGGGAACCCCCATAAGAATATCAGCTGATTTCTCTACAGAAACACTACAGGCCAGGAGGGAATGGCAAGAGATATTTAAAGTGCTCAAAGGAAAAAATATGCAACCTAGAATACTCTATCCAGCAAAAATATCATTTAAAATAGAAGGGGAAATAAAAATTTTTCCCAACAAACAAAAACTTAAAGAATACAGCAACACAAAACCCAGGTTAAAGGAAATATTGAAAGGGCTTCTCTAAACCAAAAAGAAAGAAAGGAAAGGGAAGAAAAAAGAAAAGAAAAAAAAAAAGAAGAAGAAGAAGAAGAGGAAGAACTAGGACTGAGGAAACTGCAATCAGAGAGCAGTCACTCAAATAAGCCAGCATACAGATTTAATCATGAACATGCTTCAAACAAAATAAAAATTAAAAAGAAAAAAATAAAAAAGAGTCATCAAAACCATAAAATGTGGGCAAGGGATGTCAGGAGGTAAATAACCCTTTTTGTTTATATGTATGTCTCTCTTCTTAATTTTAATATAGTAATGAAGTGTTTGAACTTACAGGACCATCAGGCTAAAACACACATGTATGGGAAGGGGTTAGCATACTTAAAAAACAGGGCAACCACAAGCCAAAACCAAATATTGCATTTGCAAAAAATGAAAAAAAAAACACTCAAGCAGATAATAACAGGAGACCATCCAACCAAAAAAAAAAAAAAAAATGGAGAACCATAGAATCAACTGGAACACGAGATTCAAATGGCAATAAAGAATCATCTATCAATTATCACCTTAAATGTCAATGGACTGAATGCCCCAATCAAAAGACACAGAGTGGCTGAGTGGATAAAAAGGCAAAAACCTTCAATATGCTGCCTACAAGAAACTCACCTTAGGACAAAAGATACATATAGATTGAAAGTGAAAGGGTGGGGAAAAATATTTCACGCCAATAGACATGACAGAAAAGCAGGAGTCGCAACGCTCATATCAGACAAAATAGACTTTAAAACAAAAGACATAAAGAAAGACAAAGAAGGACACTATTTAAGGGATCCATCCAAGGAGAGGATGTTACTATTGTCAACATATATGCCCCAAATACAGGAGCACCCAGATACATACAACAAATATTAACTGACATAAAGGGAGATATTGATGAGAATACAATCATAGTAGGAGACCTAAATACCCCCCTCACATCAATGGACAGATCCTCTAGACAGAAAACCAATAAAGCAACAGAGATCCTAAAGGAAACAATAGAAAAGTTAGACTTCATTGATATCTTAAGGACACTACATCCAAAAAAAGCAGAATACACATTCTTCTCAAATGCTCATGGAACATTCTCAAGAATCGACCACATATTGGGACACAAAGCTAACCTCAATAAATTTAGGAGCGTAGAAATTATCTCAAGTATCTTCTCTGCCCACAATGCCATGAAATTAGAAATCAACCATGGGAAAAGCAAAGAGAAAAAACCTACTCCATGGAGACTAAACAACATGCTACTAAAAAACCAATGGGTCAATGAGGAAATCAAGAAGGAAATTAAAAACTACCTTGAAACAAATGATAATGAAGACACAACCTCTCAAAATCTATGGGATGCTGCGAAAGCAGTGCTCAGAGGGAAATTTATAGCAATCCAGGCCTTTCTCAAAAAAGAAGAAAGATCCCAAATTGACAACTTAACCCTCCACCTAAACGAATTAGAAAAAGAAGAACAAAAAAGTCCTAAAGTCAGCAGAAGGAAGGAAATTATAAAGATCAAAGAAGAAATCAATAAAATAGAGACTCAAAAAACAATAGAGAAAATTAATAACACCAAGAGCTGGTTCTTTGAAAAGGTGAACAAAATTGACAAACCCCTGGCCAGACTCACTAAAAAGAGGAGAGAAAGAACCCAAATAACCAAAATTATAAATGAAAAAGGAGAAATCACAACGGATACAGCAGAAATACAAAAAACCATAAGAGAATACTATGAACAACTGTATGGCAACAAGTTTGACAATCTGGAAGAAATGGACAATTTTCTAGAATCTTACAGCCTGCCAAAACTGAATCAAGCAGAAACAGACCAACTGAACAGACCGATCACTAGAAATGAAATTGAAGAGGTCATAAAATCACTCCCTACAAATAAAAGTCCAGGACCAGATGGCTTCACAGGTGAATTTTACCAAACATATAAAGAGGAATTGGTGCCCATCCTCCTTAAACTCTTTCAAAAGGTTGAAGAAGAAGGAATACTCCCAAAGACATTCTATGAGGCCACCATCACCCTCATTCCAAAACCAGACAGAGATACCACCAAAAAAGAAAACTATCGCCCAATATCATTGATGAATATAGATGCAAAAATTCTCAACAAAATCTTAGCCAACCGAATACAACAACATATCAAAAAAATTATACACCATGACCAGGTTGGGTTCATCCCAGGTTCACAAGGATGGTTCAACATACGCAAATCAATCAGCATCATACACCACATTAACAAAAAAAAGGTCAAAAATCATATGATCATCTCAATAGACGCAGAAAAAGCATTTGACAAGGTTCAACATCCATTCATGATCAAGACCCTCGCCAAAGTGGGTATAGAGGGAACGTTCCTGAATATAATCAAAGCCATTTATGATAAACCCACAGCAAATATAATCCTCAATGGGGAAAAACTGAAAGCCTTCTCACTCAAATCTGGAACAAGACGGGGATGCCCACTCTCACCACTGCTCTTCAACATCGTTTTGGAAGTCTTAGCCACAGCAATTAGACAAACAAAAGAAATAAAAGGCATCCATATAGGAAGAGAAGAGATCAAACTGTCACTGTATGCAGATGATATGATACTATACCTAGAAAACCCTAAGGACTCAACCCCAAAACTCCTTGAACTGATTAATAAATTCAGCAAAGTGGCAGGATATAAGATTAACATTCAGAAGTCAGTTGCATTTCTGTATACCAGCAATGAAACATTAGAAAAGGAATACAAAAAAATGATACCTTTTAAAATTGTACCTCACAAAATCAAATACCTCGGAATACACCTGACCAAAGAGGTAAAGGACCTATATGCCGAGAACTATAAAACCTTAATCAAAGAGATCAAAGAAGATGTAAAGAAATGGAAAGATATTCCATGTTCCTGGATTGGAAAAATCAATATTGTGAAAATGGCCATCCTACCCAAAGCAATCTACAGATTCAATGCAATCCCTATCAAATTACCCATGACATTGTTCACAGAACTAGAACAAACAATCCAAACATTTATATGGAACCACAAAAGACCCAGAATCGCCAAAGCAATCCTGAGAAACAAAAACCAAGCAGGAGGCATCACTCTCCCAGACTTCAAGAAATACTACAAAGCCACAGTCATCAAAACAGTGTGGTACTGGTACCAAAACAGACAGACAGACCAGTGGAACAGAATCGAGAATCCGGAAATAAACCCTGACACCTATGGTCAATTAATCTTTGACAAGGGAGGCAAGAACATCAAATGGGAAAAGGAAAGTCTATTCAGCAAGCATTGCTGGGAAACCTGGACAGCTGCATGCAAAGCAATGAAACTAGAACACACCCTCACACCATGCACAAAAATAAACTCCAAATGGCTGAAAGACTTAAATATACGACAGGACACCATCAAACTCCTAGAAGAAAACATAGGCAAAACACTCTCTGACATCAACATCATGAATATTTTCTCAGGTCAGTCTCCCAAAGCAATAGAAATTAGAGCAAAAATAAACCCATGGGACCTCATCAAACTGAAAAGCTTTTGCACAGCAAAGGAAACCAAAAAGAAAACAAAAAGACAACTTACAGAATGGGAGAAAATAGTTTCAAATGATGCAACTGACAAGGGCTTAATCTCTAGAATATACAAGCAACTTATACAACTCAACAGCAAAAAAACCAATCAATCAATGGAAAAATGGGCAAAAGACCTGAATAGACATTTCTCCAAGGAAGATATACAGATGGCCAACAAACACATGAAAAAATGCTCAACATCCCTGATTATAAGAGAAATGCAAATCAAAACTACCATGAGATACCACCTCACACCAGTCAGAATGGCCATCATTAATAAATCCACAAATAACAAGTGCTGGAGGGGCTGTGGAGAAAAGGGAACCCTCCTGCACTGTTGGTGGGAATGTAAACTGGTACAGCCACTATGGAGAACAGTTTGGAGATACCTTAGAAATCTATACATAGAACTTCCATATGACCCCGCAATCCCACTCTTGGGCATCTATCCGGACAAAGCTCTACTTAAAAGAGACACATGCACCCGCATGTTCATTGCAGCCCTATTCACAATAGCCAGGACATGGAAACAATCCAAATGTCCATCGACAGATGATTGGATTCGGAAGAGGTGGTATATATATACAATGGAATACTACTCAGCCATAAAAAAGGATGACATAATGCCATTTGCAGCAACATGGATGGAACTAGAGACTCTCATACTGAGTGAAATGAGCCAGAAAGACAAAGACAAATACCATATGATATCACTTATAACTGGAATCTAATATCCAGCACAAATGAACATCTCCTCAGAAAAGAAAATCATGGACTTGGAGAAGAGACTTGTGGTTGCCTGATGGGAGGGGGAGGGAGTGGGAGGGATAGGGAGCTTGGGCTTATCAGACACAACCTAGAATAGATTTATAAGGAGATCCTGCTGAATAGCATTGAGAACTATGTCTAGATACTCATGTCGCAACAGAAGAAAGGGTGGGGGAAAAAAACTGTAACTGCAATGTATACATCTAAGGATGACCTGACCCCCTTGCTGTACAGTGGGAAAATAATAAAAAAAAATAAAATAAAATAAAATAAAAGCCCAGTGGCCCTGCCAGGCCCTGCCCTTGAGTGACAGTTCCCCAGCTGCGGTGTGCAAGCCCTTGTCTCTAGAAACACTGGATCAAGTTGGAAGGTTTTGCATGTCCGCGAGCCCCTGGCTCCTGACAAAAGGGCACACTCTCCTGAAAAGGAATTTAGAATATAAATGGTAAAAATGATCCAGGGGCCGGAAGTGCCTTGGCAGAGCTGTGAGGAAATCTTTCAGGAAGAATGCAGGGGATATTGATGCTCTCCGTGCCTGATGTGAGTAGGAAGTCAGAGGGTGGGGGGTGGGGGGGTGCAAGACCTTGAGGACAAAGCAAACTGTAAGGTGGAGCCAGAGAGTCAAGCTCTTTTTGAGAAGAAACTGGAGATCTCAGCCTTGAATGTTCAAAACAGAGGCGCTGACTATGTTATGATATCTTGAATGTCCCCAAGACACAAACTTGTACACAGAAACTTCTATTTTATCTCATCGTGGCAGACACACATGCTGAATATTGCATGAGGAACACAAAGAGATCGGAACTGCATACAAGTCTGGAAGGGAAGCCCAAATGAGTAGTTTAAAAATTGGGAGTTTTGTTCAAGGCTCAGCAGTAAGGAACACAACCAGTATCCATGAGGATGCAGATTTGATCTGCGGCCTTGGTCAGTGGGCGAAGGATCTAGCATGGCCGAGAGCTGTAGCAGTGGAGGTTGCAGATGAGGCTCAGATCCCACATTGCTGTGGCTGTGGTGTATGTAGGCCAGCAGCCGCAGCTCTGATTCGACCCCTAGCCTGGGAATTTCCAAATGCCATGGGTGGGACCCTAAAAAGACAAAAAAAAAAGGGAAAAAAAAGGGGAAAAAATGGCCTAGAGGAGTTTCCTGGTGGCTCAGCAGTTTAAGGACCGGGTGTGGTCACTGCTGTGGCACAGGCTCAATCCCTGGCCCAGGAAGCTCCACAGCCAAAAATAAACAAGTAAAAACAAAAATAAAGAAAGAGGGAGTTCCCGTCGTGGCCCAGTGGTTAACGAATCCGACTAGGAACCATGAGGTTGCGGGTTCGGTCCCTGCCCTTGCTCAGTGGGTTAAAGATCCGGCGTTGCCGTGAGCTGTGGTGTAGGTTGCACACGCGGCTCGGATCCTGCGTTGCTGTGGCTCTGGCGTAGGCTGGTGGCTACAGCTCCGATTCAACCCCTAGCCTGGGAACCTCCATATACCGCGGGAGCGGCCCAAGAAATAGCAACAACAACAACAACAGCAAAAGACAAAAGACAAAAAAAAAAAAAAAAAAAGAAAGAAAGAAATAAAAATTGGCCTGAGATGTTTATAATTCATCCATTACTTCTTGGTGATAGAAAAGATGGAGGTGAGGGTAGGGTGAGAAAAGATACATTGCCACCAAGAAGAAAAGGCCAGGGAGCTCCCGTCGTGGCTCA
This sequence comes from Sus scrofa, assembly GCF_054392235.1. Taxonomy (NCBI): domain Eukaryota; kingdom Metazoa; phylum Chordata; class Mammalia; order Artiodactyla; family Suidae; genus Sus; species Sus scrofa. The sequence goes on along the minus strand of NC_139393.1, from coordinate 23,114,977 downwards.
GTAGTTAGTGAATCTGACTAGGAACCATGAGGTTTCAGGTTTGATCCCTGGCCTCGCTCAGTGGGTTAAGGATCCAAAGTTGCCATGAGCTACGTATAGGTTGCAGACGTGTCTTGGATCCTGCGTGGCTGTGGCTGTGGCTGTGGCTGTGGCTGTGGCTGTGGCTGTGGCTGTGGTGTAGGCCGGCAGCTTTAGCTCTGATTAGACCCCTAGCCTGGGAACCTCTATATGCCACAGAAAGAAATACGCGTGGTGCCATCACCCCAGATGTGCTGTGTCGCATTCTTAAGCATTTAATAGTCTTGCACACACCTTTTTTTTTTTTCAGTCTCCCCAAAAGGTAAGTTCTATTCATGACTGTCACTCACGGCGGGCTCACAGGGGGCCAGATCCTATTCCGATACTTATGAGTATTAACTCATTGAAGCCGTTCAAAATGCCCTTAGGCGGGGGGGCTATAATTATCCCTGTCTTATCGATGAAGAAACAGACCAGAGGGTTTGAAACACTTGCCAGAGGTCATGCTGAGGGTGAGCAGGTGAGCTGGGATGCAGACCCCAGCAGGGCGGCCCGCCCCCGTGCTCCGCAGCAGTGCGCTGCCGTCTACCAGCGCCTGATCCTAAGGCTCCATGAAAAGCCACTGTCGTTTGGATTTGGTTCTGGTTTTCACTGCTCTACATCCAAGACCTAGAACAGTGCCTGGAGCTCAATATATGTTCGGGAAATGAATGAATAAGTCCGTCAGCAGCCTCTTGGTTGAGGACATAGTGGGGGTGAGACTGGAGCTGCGGAAGGCTTCAGAATGGTAGACGCTGCCCGGGACCAGAAGTCAGGCTCCCGGGTTCCTGGCGTCTGCTCATCGCTTTGTTCTCTGGTTTGATTTCTTCATTTGTCCATCTGAAGATATCCTGCCTCCCACATCACAGGGCTGCTGTGGGAAGCAAATGATATGATGTATGTGACATCCCTTTGAAAGAAACTGGAGAATGCTATACAAATATATAATTACATACATGTATACAATTATATATGTAATTATTCTAGGCCATTCCCATAATGATATAATAGTAATTGCTACTCAGGGCAGGTGGGGACTGCATTGCTACATATTCAAAATCCTGCTTCTGCCAGGGCTCTGTCTTAGAACAGCACACTCTCAGCAGCCAGAAAGCCCAGAAGGCTGCGTGTGGATGGATGAAGGGCCCGGCTGATGGCGAACGAATTCAAGGTCCATGTGCGACCGTCAGTGCTGTGGTTTCCCACAGTATTTCTGCTACTTGGAGTGATTCCTGAAGGTTGCAGTTTTAGGCAAGATTCAACATTCATCTGGGTTATAGACGACAACAGGTTATCTGGGTTAAGAGTCTGACGTCCTGCTAGCTTTGTTCTGATTATATGTTAGTTACCTTCACACCTCTTCATATGTTACAGTGGAGACGGGACGCACGGTCAATTCACAGAGCACTGGAGCTTCCAGACAGAGGGGGAATGGGGAGGGGGAGAGAGATGGAGGGAGGGGGAGAGAGATGGAGGGAGGGGGAGAGAGATGGAGGGAGGGGGAGAGAGATGGAGGGAGGGGAGAAGGAGGGAGAAAGGAAAGAAGGGAGGGAGGAAAAGGATTTTCTGATATTTTAGCCATTCTCTTTATCATTCACGCAAAATCACCAGCTCTGTTGTGCCTGGGCCATGTGACAGGGTCCTGGGTGTGACTTGTCCCACGATATCAGTCTCCACTCTCAGAACTACATCCCGTCAGGGAATGTTTTCCATAGGGGTGGTAGAAATGTGTCCGGTTCCAAGATCTATATTATTTCTATATGAGAAAAAGGCTGATTGTCCTCCCATTTTTCATCCAACTAGTGTTATTTATTTTATTTATATATTTACTCTTATACAATGATTTTTTTTTCCCATTATATCTGGTTTACCGTGTTCTGTCAATTTTCTGCTGCACAGCGAGGGGACCCAGTCACACATACATGTACACATTCTTTTTTCACACATTCTCAGGCTCCATTGTAAGTGCCTAGACAGAGTTCCCAGTGCTACACAGTGGGATGGATTGGGAGCTTGGGGTTCATAGATGCAGACTATTGCCTGTGGAATGGAGAAGCCACTAGTGTTATTTTGATGAACCACCTTCAGACTGGAGAAGCTGGGGGTGGCAAGGGCTGGGTGTGTGCAGGCAGAAGAAGGATGCATTTCCAGTGACAAGGCATGAACAGGATTATCAGGGAGCAAGACCCACACGGGAGAAGTGCGCTGTGTCCTGTGGACCAGGTATGCCTTGGGAACCCAGGAAGAGCAGAGAGCAGTGTGGGCTGGGGGCCACCAGCCTCTTCCCGGGCTCCAAGGCTCCTAAAGGCTCAGGGCCACAGAGTCACCTTGCAGGGCAGAACAGCATTCTCCGCCCCCTTCCTCTCACACGGGCTTGACCCACAATCTCATTTTCCTCTGAAGGAGCAAAGTGGCTATCAGAACACGTCCACTACGACCGGGACACCCAAAGCATCTGACTCTCGGACGCACGTCCACAAAGCTGACATTTGCATTCTATTCTGGAAAGTTATTTGGGAAAACAAAAGGAAGAGGAAAGGTCGGTGACACTGATTTGTGGTCTGCATGGAGGAAAATGTGAGCTCAGTACATCGTAGGAAAATATTCCATTCATTCCCTGTCTTTCAGGCGGGAGAGCCTGGCGGGGAGTTTCTACCTAACAGCAAATACTGCAAATCAGCCAAAGATGGCAAAGAATCGGAGTTCCTGTCGTGGCAGAGCAGTTAACGAACCTGCCTAGCATCCATGAGGACGTGGGTTCAATCCCTGGCCTCACTCAGTGGGTTAAGGATCCAGCGTTGCCATGAGCTGTGGTGTGGGTCGCAGACGCGGCTCAGATCCCACGTTGCTGTGGCTGTGGCGTAGGCCTGTGGTTACAGCTTTGATTCAGCCCCTAGCCTGGGAACATCAATATGCCGCAGATGTGGCTCTAAAGAGAAAAAAAAAAAAAAAAAAGACACACACACAAAAAAGATGGCAAAGAATCAGAAATTACACCCCCCCCCCCCAGGAATTAAGGCCACTCACTGTCAGAAGTCACCAAACCTGTATTTCCAGGGCCTCCTCTTTCACTCTCCATCTTCCAGATTGGCCTGCAGCCCCAAAAGGGTCCGGGCTTGGCTCTGATCCCTTTCAATCTGAGTGAAACCTGTAAGAGGTCTCTCCACCGTTTTCTAGCATCAGCGCTGCTCCCTGAGTTCATCCTTTCTTTGTGTTGAGAAAGGTCCCCGCTGCTTTCCAACCTGGCCGGGCTCCTGGGGGGGCGGCGGTGGGGGCAAGGAGGGGAAAAGTCGCTGATGTGCTGATGTAATAACCCAGATTGGGTTTTGCTGCCGGTGGCAATAGAGACCTGAGACCCGAGGATGCTGGCTGGCGCACAGCCTTGCTGCTGGCTGGCGGCATTTGCTGCACAGGGAGGCCGGGCGGATGCCTCAGAGGACCGGCCTTTAAAATAGTCTGAGTTGGGAGTTCCCGTCGTGGCGCAGTGGTTAACGAATCCGACTAGGAACCATGAGGTTGCGGGTTCGGTCCCTGCCCTTGCTCAGTGGGTTAACGATCCGGCGTTGCCGTGAGCTGTGGTGTAGGTTGCACACGCGGCTCGGATCCTGCGTTGCTGTGGCTCTGGCGTAGGCCGGTGGCTGCAGCTCCGATTCGACCCCTAGCCTGGGAACCTCCATATGCCGCGGGAGCGGCCCAAAGAAATAGCAAAAAGACAAAAAATAATAATAATAAAAATAAAAAAAATAAAATAGTCTGAGTCTTTGCAGGAAGGGCTCAGGCTTTGCCCTAGGAAGCTACTCTTGGCAACACATCCCCAGGGGATGTCAGGCTGCCTCTTTATGCCTTGGTCTCTGTCTCTCTCTCCCTAAGGAGCGGCCATTTCTACTCTGTATCTAACAAGACTTATTCTCTGCACCGGCCTGGAGGTATCTCATGGCACAGCCTCCTCAGGCTTCTTTAGCTGTGCCTCCAGCATCCCCCCTCCTCAGTCCTGGACACGGTCCTCCTTCCCCGGCCAGGCTAGCCCTTGCGTCCTCTCACTTGGGAAGTCCCTCCCTTTGCCCTCTCTCTGGATGCATCTCAGTGACATCTCCCTGCAGCCTGAGAGGGTGCGGGCCAACACAAACAGTCATCAGGTCTGGCTATTTGCTTTTTTCTTGGTGCAAAGGTGGAGAAAAAGCGTGGTGAGTGCACCACCACCGGCATGAGCCCCGAAGCATAAGGACCCATCCATGGACAGAGCCCAGCCTGCCAGCCAGCCCCGCTGGGAGAGGACCCTCCTGCAGGCTTCTTGTCAGTTTCCATGGAGAAACAAGATGGCTTTTTGTTATTGTTGTTGTTGCTTTTGAGGGCCACGCCCGCGGCATATGGAGGTTCCCAGGCTAGGGGTCAAATCAGAGTTGCAGCTTCCAGCCTACACCACAGCCACAGCAACATGGGAAACAAGCCACATCTGCGACCTACACTACAACTCACAACAACGCTGGATCCTTAGCCCACTGAGCGAGGCCGAGGATTGAACCCACATCCTCATGGATCCAAGTCAGGTTCGTTAACGGCTGAGCCATGACGGGTACTCCCAAGATGGCATTTTTAAAATGTGAACCAAAAAAAGTCCCCCTGTGATGGCCTGGGTTGTAAATCGATGTAGATTACAGAGGCCCCACAGGCCTTGTCCCTCTGAGCCATCACAAAGAGGGGGCGGGGGTGCCTTCAAGTTGCAGGTGCAGGATGCAGCCTGGAACCGCAACGGGGAGGAATTTTTAGGGGTTGGAGGGACCCAGGACCCATCCTGGTCCAGGGCCTGGAGGCTCTAGGAGTCACTTAAAACCCTACACATCTGGGAAGTAGTTTCCTCCTGCCAAAAGGAGGTGAAGCCCAAGCGATTTCGGGGGTGGGGGGTAGGGGGCAGGTAGCCCCGCAGTGTCCTTGCAGCCAGCAAGGACAGGAAGGGGAGGGGGACCAACGGCCCCCAACCCCACCACCCTGCCCCCACCACCTCCAGTGCTGCTGGACTTTCTCTGCCATGTGTGCTGAATCCAGAAAATTGCTTTCCTTTACATCATGGAGGCTGGGTTACTGCAATTTTACAATACAAAGGCGAGGAAGGCGAGCCCAGCCAGCTTCTTGAGACAGCAAGCAGGCAAGGGAGAGTTCCCTGGATTTTCCACCTTTTGTTAGATTTCAAGGACCTGTTTTTCCTCCCCGCCTCCCACCTTCCCTTCCTCCCTGCCACCCCACTTCTGTGATAATAAAAATCACCCACAGGGCCCTTGCTGTGTGCCAGGTACTATTCCAAGTGCTTTTCAGATCATTTAACCCTCAATACTCCATGAGGGAGGTTCTGTTTCCAGGCTGAGCCACCTCTGTTGGGGCAGCCCTGAGGTGCTTCAGTGCTGAGACCGCCTGGACTTGATGAAAGCTCAGAGAAAGGAAAGCACACTTCCTGCACCCCGGGGCCCTGCTCATGCCACGTCTGGCACCGCCAAGGTCAAGGCTGCTCTGGGAAGGGGTCTGCCTCCCCTCCATCCTTGGCTCTGCTCTGATCTTTGAGGTGAGGGACAGAGTCAGGCAGAAGGCAAGGGAGAAAACATCAGAAGATAATTTCCAGAGTTCCCGTTGTGGCTCAGCAGGTTAAGAATCCAGTATAGGCTCCGTGAGGACGCAGGTCCGATCCCTGGCCTCGCTCAGTGGGTTAAGGATCCGGCCTTGCCACAAGCTGTAGTGTAGGTCACAGATGTGGCCTGGATCCCTCGTTGCTGTGGCTGTGGTGTAGGCTGGCAGCTGTAGCTCCTATTCAACTCCCAGCCTGGGAACTTCCGGATGCCGTGGGTGCGGCCCTAAAAAAGAAGGAAGAGGAGGAGAAGATAATTTCCCTTCTTGGCAAAGTCCATGGTGGCAGCATCTCTTAACAGAGAACAAGGGGTTTCTGGATTTGGGTGCCATCTGGGCCACTAACTGCACCTGACACCTGACAGGTCACTTCCCCTCTGTGGGTTTCCACTTCTCCCATGGGGAGTTGATTTATATCACATTTTATTTTAGGGGCAAGGGGTGTTAGGGAGGGGTTCCTTCAACCCACCCTTGGCCCTCCTCTCGGCAGCAGACCTGCCCAGATTTGTGCTTTTAATAAATCCTTCCAAAGGCAGACTGTGTGCCTTCTATGGCGCTGGAGTTGGAGAATGTCAAACACAGACTCCCAGCTCACCAGGAAACTACAGTCCAGAGGGCAGAGGGCCGGGCAAGCAGATGAGACAGTGTTGGTGCATAATTAACAGGGATCATGAGGAAAGAACAGTAGGTCAGCTCAAGGGCAAATGCTCTAAAACTGTTGATGTGATTTGGGGTATATTCCCAAAAGAACTGAAAGCTGGGTGAGTTCCTATTGTGGCTCAGCAGAAACAAATCTGACTAATATCCATGAGGACGCAGGTTTGATCAATTGCTGGCCTTGCTCAGCGGGTTAAGGATCCGGTATTGCCATGAGCTATGGTGTCGGTCGAAGACTCAGCTCGGATCCTGCGTTGCTGTGGCTGTGGTGTAGGCCGGCAGCTATAGCTCTGATTTGACCCCTAGCCTGGGAACTCCCATATGCCACAGGTGCTGCCCTCAAAAGCAAAAAAGAAAAAAAAAAAGAATTGAAAGATGTGAAACTGGGACGAAAAGAGACCTCTGCTCACCTTTGTTGAAGGCAGCGAGATTCACCTTAGCCAAGAAGTGGTGGAAGCAACCCAGTGACCATTGACGGATGAAGGGATAAATAAAATGTGGTTTGTAAGTACTTTGGAATATTATTCAGCCTTAAAAAAGGAAGGGGATTCTGCTACCTGCTATATACATGGATGAACCTTGAGGACGTGGCACTAGGTAAGAAGGCAGTCACAAAAGGACACATACTATACAATGCTACTTGAACGAGAAACCTAGAATGGCTGTATTCCTGGCAACAGTAAGTGGAATGGTGGTTCCTACAGGCTGGGGGCAGCCGAGAATGGGGCGTCGTTTAGTGGATGTAGAGATCCAGTTCTGCAGGATGAAGAGTTCTAGAGGTGGGTGGTGATGATGGTTGTACCACAGTATGAATATACTTAAGGCTGCTGAAACGTATACCCTTAAAAGTGGTTAAGAGGGGAGCTCCTGCCATGGCACAGTGGGTTAAGAATCTGACTGAATCGGCTCATATTCAAAGCCACAGGTTCAATCCTAGCCTGGCGCAGTGGGTTAAAGGATCCAGCATTGCTGCAACCATGGCATAGCTTCAGTCCCTGGCCCAGGAACTTCTATATGTCTTGGGTGTGGCCATTAAAAAAAAAATCATTAAGAGGGTATATTTTATGTCAAGTATATTTTATCACAATTAAAAATAATTTTTGAGCTCCTTGAGTCTAGGTGTTAAAATAGAGACAAAGGTTTGGCATGGGCTGGGCTGCGGAAGCGCAGAGGAAGCCCTGGACCTGCCTCTACCGCCAGGTGTATGGAGTCTGCTTCATGGTCTCAAGGCCTGGCGTGCGCTCTTTTTTCACCAGGTGCTTTTGCCCTAAATATTCCCTTGGCTCAAATCCACTCAGCTCTCTCCTCAGATACCACCTCCTCAAAGAGCCCTCGCTGACACCACTAACTAAAAGGATGCTGCCGTCTGTGTGTGCTCACGCACACACACACACACACACTCACCACCTGGCCTCGCTGGATGTAACTTCAGCCTGCACTTACCACCATCTCCTAGGTAGGTTGGTAATTAGATATTGGTTTATTTGTTTCTTTCCTTTCTTTTTTTTTTTTTTTTGGCTTTTGTGTGTGTGTGTGTGTGTGTGTGTGTGTGTGTGTGTGTGTGTGTGTGTGTGCGTCTTTTCAGGGCTGCACCTGCAGCATATGGAGGAGGTTCCCAGGCTAGGGGTCTAATTGGAGCTGTAGCCGCTGGCCTACACCACAGCCACAGCAATGCAGGATCCGAGCTGAGTCTTCAACCTACACCACAGCTCATGGCAACGCCGGATCCTTAACCCACTGATTGAGGCCAGGGATCGAACCCACAACTGCATGGTTCCTAGTCGAATTCGTTTCTGCTGCACCATGCCAGGAACTCCTATTTGTTTCTTTTCTGATTCCTCCTTTAGGACGTCAGCTTCCCAGGACAAAGACTCTGTTCACTGTTCTCTCCCTTGAACCTCCCATCTTATAGGCGCTGATAGGGATTTTTTAAAAGAATGAAGATGAATAAACAGGAGAATGGCAGCTCCCCCACATGGCGGGGCCAAGCCTCCACTTTGGTGCTCCATCTGGTTACATGTCCTCCTCCCTGGCTTGTCTTCTTTGCATCTTTCTCTCTCAAGAACCTTTCAGGGAGGTGACGTCCGGTTGAAGATGGGATTTGAGCATCTGATTCTGAATCACAGCTAAATAATATCTCTTACAGAAGTCCCATTGTGGCTCAGGGGGTTAAGGACCCAACTAGTATCCATGAGGATTTGGGTTCGATCCCTAGCCTCACTCAGTGGGTTAAGGATCTGGCGTTGCCGAGAGCTATGGTGTACGTCACAGACGAGGCTCGGATCCAGGCGTTGCCATGGCAGTGGCATAGGCTGGCAGCTGCCGCTCTGTTTGACCCCTAGCGTGGGAACCTCCCCATGCTGCAGGTACGGCCCGTAAATAAAATAAAAAAATAAAATCTCTTAGCACCTCCTGCCCTTCAAGTTGACTTTACAGTTCAGACATGGGGAGAATGACAGACGGTGAATTGGGAGGGGAGAGTCAATTTTCTCCGACATCTATTTCAGTTTTAAAAATAGAATCATACCATTTTTGAGAAGGACAGGATCACCATGAGTTTGAAACAGGGCGATAACATCTAACTGCAGATGGAAGGCACGGCCTGCTGACTACCAGTCCCCTGGTGACATGGACTGGCCAGCGGTGTCCTCTTGGTCAAGCTTTACATAAAACCAGAGTACTAAGATATATTTTTGCTGAGGAGAAAGAACTGCTGGTGGCAGAGGGTCCCAGAAGAGAGGCCCAGGGACCCACAGGCAGGCACACAAGATTAGCTTTCCTCCTTACCTTTGCTCTGGAGCACCCACACCTGTGGTCCCCACACTGACTTTTATGAACTTGATGCTTAAAATTCCTCATGTTCAGCGTGTTTTAAGAGCTGTCATTCACCTCCTCCTCCAAATTAGGCTAAACCTGAAAAAGGCCAACTCTGAGTAACAATTCTAGGAAAAACGGAGGATAGAATGGAAATTTCGTTTGATTTTTCAAGGCGATGAAGCCAACTCTCATTAAATGCATCATTACTGTAATACTAATACGTTCTCCCTGGTTGTGCCTTAGAATACTACCGCTGGAATCCCAGACTCTATCTCCAGCATGGAAGGAACGCTAAAGGTCTCTGGGCTGGTGCATCTTGGGCCGTGGTTGCAAACATTTTGGAGATCATAAGACAATGTAACAGACTACAGTGAGGATTTGAACTTGAAACTGAGCAGAATTACATAGAGAGTACCACAGCGCCTTGCAAATAGTCAAGGTAAGCATGGCTTCATGAAGCTTTTTGTTCGGTTATATGTATAAATACGTATGTGTCTACTGCATTGCAATTTGAGCTGGGTTTCTTACTATGAGTGCTGACCAAAAACACATTTGAAATTTACTCCCCAGTCCATTTTCCACGAAGGGCTCAGCACTCCTATTTCTAGCCAACACTCAATCATTCCTTCATGCCTGAATTTATTGAGTGCCCATGGTGTGGAAGGCTCAGTGCTGCGTCCTGGGGAAACAAAGATGAATAGAGCACTGTGTTAGGCAGGGTCTGGCAGGAACCAGGTGGCACGCTCTAATTGGGTAATGCGAGGAGAGGTCGATAAAGGAGCTATTTATCTGGTGTGGAAAGGGTACAGGGAAACCTAAAGAGATAGTGCAGAGCCCGGGGGCTGTGAACGGCAGAGCCGGCGAGGAGCCGAGGGACATCTCAGCCTGGTTTTCCTCTCTCCTTCTCATCTCCTGCTGATCATCCAGACCCAGGGGCCGAGCGACGCAGGATGCAGAGGGTGGAGAGTTAACACAGAGGTCAGGCAGAAGTTAACCAGTACAAACACAATCCCTGCTCTCCAGGAATTCATATCTGATGGATGAGAAGGCATAAATATACTCAGACAAATCACAGGGATGTAACCCATGCCGGGAGAGGAGTATTAATGAGGATTTTTGGATGCACCTGGGAACAAGCACTTGACTCTTCAGGAAGGTTAGGGAGGGCTTGGAAGAGAGAAGACACTGTGGTCTGCCTTGCCGGCATCCTTTCCTGTGGGAACCACCTTCTCTGCTTCAGGGTTTCCTGGTCCCACACACTGTGCCCCGCCCGTCTCTGTTGCAGGCACCAATCAGAGTGAGCCCCTATCCTTTGGTCACAGTGATTGGCTCCGGGGAGGTCCAAAGCTCAGCCCCTCAGAGTCTCCCTTGGAGATCTTTTGCTGGAGATGGCAACCTGTTTCTTGCCTCTGATTTCAGGGTGCTGGGTGGTTGTAAAATTAGAACTATTGGCTGCCATCTCTCCCTTCTCCCTGACATAGGGGGAAAAAAAATTAAGGCAGGGCAGAGAAGCTTCTTACTGGACAATGTTTTCTATTCAGAGCTATCTTAAGGCATAGATTGCCTTCCTGATCCTCTTTTCTCTTTGTGGTTGTTAGCTGGAGTTGATCTCTATTCCAGCTCGCTGTGGAGATAAAAACCACGTGTGCAAAAGTGGGAGGCAAGAAGAGGCATGGCATAGTGGAGGACCTGCTGGGATTGTGGCCTGGCAGGAGCTGAGGGCGCTTATGATGGGGCGGGAATAGGATAAGGCTAACGATGGGCTTGAATCTGAGGCTGAATGCGTGAGGATTTATTGAGGATTTTCAGCAGGGAGCGGGCGCAAATTGATGCGCATTTTGGAAAGCTCGCCCTGAGAGCCATGGGGAGGACCGGTGGAGGGGAGCGGTCCTGGAGGAAGAGGCCTTTGCAGAGCCTGGGGGAGACGCAAGGGGCAGCAGAGCTCAGCTGGGACACAGGGATGTAGAGGAGTGCCGGGATCCAAGAGGGGGGTGGAAGATTCTAGAATGGGTATCCAAGGCGCTGGTTTAGGTGAGAAGGTGAGTCTCCCTTTGGTTGCTTCCTACCTCTCATCCCTGTGAGGGGCTTTTCCTGCCTTTCCTGGTCACCATTTCCTGAATGCATTCTGGGCTAAGCCATCCCATGGGAAAAGTCTGCAGCCCAGAATAGAACTTAGTATTCCAGCCAGACGTGGTTTGACCAGTGGAGGAGAGGTGGTCACATGCTTAGGAACGCAGCCTGTGGCTCCGGGGGCTGTCCTGGGAAGTCATTCGCAGCGATGACTCGCCTGGAACATATTATTCTGTAAAACCCCTGAGTCTTTTCTCACAGAGCCTCGGGGTCATGTGTTGTAATGGAGGAGTGAGTATTTTTACAAATGAGTGGTAATTTCTAACCCATCTGAAATATAAGCCTATGCTATTTTTTCTTTCTTTCTTTCTCTGGGGGTTCCGGGATGGGAGTGAGGGGGCTGCGCCCATGGCATATGGAAGTTCCCAGGCCATTACGAAACAGTGACCCCAGCCACAGCAATGTCAATGCCAGATCTTTAACCACTGAGCCACCAGGAAACTCCAAACCTATACTATTAAGCTGAGTGTGCCTTCCCTATGTCTGAAAACTGTGCGTCTCCAAGCCTTTGAATCCAGTTTAATTCAACAAGTGAGTATGAGGTGAAGATTCTAGGACAGATACTGTGGGAAGTACATGGAAAAGATGTGTTCTTACTCTTTTCAAGTAGCTTAGAATCCAACTGTGTGTGTGTGTGTGTGTGTGTGTGTATGTGTGTGTGTGTGATGAGGCATCAATACATAAAATGATTAAAGACCTTTGGACCAGTGTTTACTGGTGAACTGTCAGTGTGAACCGTTCTCTGTGCATCTTCCATGAAGTTCACCAGAGCACCTGCTCAGCTCAGCGGGTCTGGAAAGTTTTGCCATTGAAGTCCCCATTGCCCGGATAAGTCAGATGAGTTGCTGGCCCTTCGCCGCTGTGCTCCTCGCCCTAGAATATGTCCCCTGGGTCTCTGAGTTAGCACCACCCTCTACCATCCCTTTTCTGGGGTTGATCTTTTGATTATTTTCAAAAATAATACTAACATCCATAGGTCCCGCTCACGAGGGGAGTTCCTAGAAAGCAGGGTCCCGATGTGCCGTGGGCAGGTTTTCTGTCACCTGCCTTCAGCTCACTCTTTTCCCCTCTCCTGCCTTCCCTTGCAATTGACTCCCATCTCAGTTCTCATCATCAAAGGTTTTTTCGGTATCAGGTCCTGCTGGAACCACCACACCATCAAGCCTCTTTGCAGTTCTCCCAGCTCATCACTTGTTCAGTCCTACGGGCCAGGCAGGGTGGGTGTGAGTCAGGCAGGGTGCCTCTCCACCAACACATGACATCCCCTTTCTGAAGATCTGTGGGGAAGCCTGACCCAGAGATCTCAGGACCAGAAATGCTGGGCGGCTTTCAGCAGATCCATTCATTCTGCCAAGATTCACGTAGCGCCTGCTGTGTGTTCAGCCCTCTGAGAGGGAGGGAGGGAGCCGTGAGGAAGGAGGTGGGGGAACTGGAGAGAAGATGGACCAGCGATTACAGGCAGGAGGGGGAGGATTCTTGGAGGGCTGAGAGCAGCGCTCTCTTACCAGCCTCGGGGTTAGGAAAGGTTCCCAGAGGAAGAGACAGCGACTTGAGCCCAGAAAGAAAGAAGAGGAGAGGATTTCCGTCGCACCATAGTGGTTAACGAATCCGACTAGGAACCATGAGGTTGCAGGTTCGATCCCTGGCCTTGCTCAGTGGGTTAAGGATCTGGTGTTGCCGTGAGCAGTGGTGTAGGTCACAGATGCGGCTGGATCCCGTGTTGCTATGGCTGTGGTGTAGGCCGGTGGCTACAGCTCGGATTAGACCCCTAGCCTGGGAACCTCCATATGCCACGGGAAGCGGCCCTAGAAAAGACAAAAAAAAAAAAAAAAGAAAAAAAAAAGAAAGAAGAGGAGAGCAGGAAGATGGTTGGCCCAAGGGAGAAGGAGGGTGGGCTGCTCTTTGCCTTAGAATGTGAGCAGCTGGGAGCCAAAGAAGCGGTGACATGACAAAGGTAACTGGCTTCTATCTAAGGACAAGAGGAGGCCACTAAAAAATTTTAACAGGAGTTCCCATTGTGGCTCAGCAGGTAAAGAACCTGACATAGTGTCACTGAGGGCATGGGTTCCATCTCCGACCTCACTCAGTGGGTTAAGGATCTGGTGTTGCCATGAGCTGCAGCATAGGTCACAGATGCAGCTCTGATTCCCTATTGCTGTGGCATGTAGGCTGGCAGCTGCATCTCCCAGTCGACCCCTAACCTGGGAACTTCCACATGCTGTAGGTACGGATGTAAAGAGAAAAAAAAAAAATCTTAATCCTAAGTGGTAAGATCAGACTGATTGCATTTCCTGCTTTCTCTCAGATGCTCAGATCTGAAACTGCAGCCCACAGCTAGCAACTACGCAGGGCCATCCGTGTGCAATTGGGAGATTAACTTACCTTTCCTTCATCTTATCAGCCCTTTGTCCCCAGGTCCTTATGTATTATCTTCTGTTATACTCTGTGAATCGCTCTGCAAGTTCCATCATAAAACTTCCATCAGAAATAGGAGTTACTGTTGTGGCTCAGTGGCAATGAACCCAACTAGTATCCATAAGGACATGGGTTTGATCCCTGGCCTAGCGCAGTGGGTTAGGATCTGGTGTTGCCGTGAGCTGCGGTGTAGGTTGCAGATGTGGCTCGAATCAGGTGTTGTGGTGGTCATAGTGTAGGCCAGCAGCTACAACTCTGATTCAGCCCCCAGCCTGGGAACTTCCATGTGCCAGGGGTGCCACATACATGTGTTTTCAAAGAAGATCCACCTTTTAGCTTTGAAGTACATCCAGTAACTAAAACCAGCCAGTTGGTTGCCTATAGAACTAGACTTTTATTTATTTTATTTTATTTATTTATGCTTTTGGGGCTGCACCTGCAGCATATGGAAGTTCCCAGGCTAGGGGTCGAATCTGAGCAAGGCCAGGGCTCGAACCCACACCCTCATGGATGCTAGTTGTGTTCCTAATCCACTGAGCCACAGTGGGAACTCCTAAAACTAGACCTTTAAAACTAGGAGAAACCTGAGCAATTATTCTAATCTGAGCAACTCATTTTATGGTGAATTAACTCAGGCTCAGAGAGACCGAGTGACTCCCCAGGGTCACACAGCTGGTTAACAGCAAGTTCGGAATCAACTGTGGTTCCCACGTACCTTAAAAATGTCTAGCGTGGCAGTTATGGCATCACTTTGTCCTTTTCGAAACATAAAGATTAAAGGTTTAATTTGGCTTGCTCATAAAACTAAGTGGTTTGATATATTTAGAAGGTCTGATGAGAACGTGTTTTGAAAAGATTTTAAACCACAGCCCTGTGATTTGTTCTGGCCATTATTCTGACTCAGAGGCTCGGAAATGGGGCAGAGTGAAAAAACACCCATACGTGCTCAGGGTCACAGCCATCTCCGGCCCCTCGTGGTCCCTCGCAACTCTCTCTCCCCCCGGTCGTTTCATCTATTCATGAGGATTCAACCACCACTTAAAACCCGAGAGTCCCAAACAGTTCTAGACAGTAGCTAACACACTTGGCACGTCTGTGCACAATATGTAGGTTATGTCATCACACCCACACCACAAGCCCGATCCAGCGGACAGAGGAGAACACTAGGCCTTGCCCAAGGTCACAGGTGATAGCATTGGCGGCCCCCCAGCTGCCTGGCTCTGCAGCAGGTCCTGTTTACCAGGAGAGGACTGTGTAAAGCTCAGCCCTGGTCCAGCACCCTCCTCTCTCCCAAGCTGCAAATTCCTGCAAACCCAAGCTCCCTGCCAGGCTGTCCCAGAACTGACTCAAAACCAAAACCAGGAGTTCTCCTTGGAGCTCAGCGGGTTAAGAACCCAACTAGTATCCGTGAGGATGTGGGTTCGATCCCTGGCCTCGATCAGGGGGTTAAGGAGCCAGCATCACCGCGAGCTATGGTGTAGGTCGCAGACACAGAGTGGATGCCATGTTGCTGTGGCTGTGGTGTAGGCCGGTGGCTAGAGCTCCGATTCGACCCCTAGCCTGGGAACCTCCATATGCTGCAGGTGCGGCCTTAAAGAGACAGAAAGACCAAAAAAAAAAAAAAAAAAAAATTGTCCTCATTGAATTCTTACTGTTAGGAGGTTTTGAGCTGAGCTCTCATTTCATGGAGAAATGCTTTTTGTGACACATGGTGGTCCTTCTATCAGACATAAATTTCACCATATGTGTCCTGGAAAATGGGTGTCTTTAGCTGAATCACATACGAAACGCCCCCTACAAGAGCTTGAGGAACCCAAGCAGAGCACACAGAGAAAAGAGAGCCATGGTAATCCCACATGCAAGGATGACAACTGTTATCCTGAGTATTTCTGGCACTTTCCATGAATCTGTGTCTCAGCGCTCCCAACTGCCACCCAACTGCCATACTCTTTTCTTTTTCTTTTTTTTTTTTTTCTTTTTTGTCTTTTTAGGGCTGCACCCTCAGCATATGGAAGTTCCTGGCTAGGGGTTGAATCAGAACTGCAGCTGCTGGCCTACGTCACAGCCACAGCAATGCCAGATCCAAGCCACATCTTTGACCTACACCACAGCTCATGAATCCTTAACCCACTAAGCAAGGCCAGGGATCGAACCCACATCCTCATGGCCAGTCAGGTTCATTACTGTCGAGCCATGACGGGAACTCCCCCATCTGCCATACTCTTTTGGTTCCAGCGACATTTGGTTTTGCCCTCTTGGCAATACATTGGGAATGAGTACTTCTGGTTTCTGTTTTCTGTTTTTGATTGATTTTTAATTTTGCTATTGCGTAAGATGTTTAATTTTGCTATTGTGTAAGACACTGATAAACATTTTTACATATCTTTTTTTTTCTTTTTTTTAATGGCTGCATCCGAGGCATGTGGAAGTTCCCTGGCCAGGGATTCAATTCCAGCCACAACTTCAACCTATGCCGCAGCAGTGGCAATGCCTGATCCTTTAACTCAGGATCGAACCTGAGCCTCCACAGTGATCCCAGCCCCTCAGATTCCTAACGCACTGCACCACGACGAGAACTCCTACATATATTTATAAAAAGAATATACTCATTTTCTTAAGAAAAAATTTTTAGCGGAGGGATTGCTGGATTAAAGTATATGCATGGGGAGTTCCTGTCGTGGCTCAGCGGAAATGAATCCGACGAGGAACCATGAGGTTTCTGGTTCAATCCATGGCCTTGCTCGGTGGGTTAAGATCCAGCGTTGCCATGAGCTGTGGTGTAGGTCACAGATGTGGCTCGGATCTGGCATTGCTGTGGCTGTGGTGTGGGCTGGCAGCTGTAGCTCCAATTAGACCCCTAGCCTGGGAACCTCCATATGCCCTGGGTGCAGCCCTAAAAGGTAAAAAGACAAAAAAAAAAAAAAAAAAAAAGTATATGCACGTAGTTAGGGTTTCAGATACTATTGCCAAAGTGCCCTGCAAAGTGTTCCCATCATGGCTCAGGAACCCGACTAGTTAACGAACCCGACTAGTATCCATGAGGACTCAGGTTTGATCCCTGGTCCCATTCAGTGGGTTAAGGATCCAGTTCTGCCGTGAGCTGTGGTGTAGGTCACAGATGTGGCTCGGATCCCGCTTTGCTCTGGCTGTGGTGTAGGCCTACAGCTACAGCTTCAATTGGACCCCGAGCCTGGGAATTTCCATATCCTGCAGGTGCAGTCTTAAAAAGCAAAATATAAAATAAAATATAATATAATATAAAAAGTATACAGCAATAATTATTTCATCCAAAATTCAAAATAGGCAACAATAATTATTCCTTTAAAAAACAATAAACAGTATCTTTCGACAAGGAAACAGGGGAAAAGTTTGTATTAGTGAAGGATCCACTAGTTTGCCAGCCACAGGAAAACCTAAATTAAACCAGCTTCAGGAATTCTCTCACGGCTCGGAGGGTTAAGGATCTGGTGTTGCCACTGCCGTGGCTTGGGTCACTGCTGTGGCTTGGGTTCGAACCCTGGCCCGGGAACTTCCGCATGCCATGGGTGCAGCCAAAAAAGAAAAAACAAAAGTGAAACCAGCTTCAGAGGAAAGAGTCATGTTCAGGGGTAGATCTGTCTCTAAATCTAGTTGAATGCAGGGTTCAACTGATGTCACAAAGATTCTCGTCTCGGCCCGGCCTTCTTTAGGCTGTCTCATTGTCTGGACCCACTCGGTGGTTCCTGCAGGCGCCCTAAGCTTTCTGCTCATGGCTGTGGCACTGCAAGCATTTCATGTGCACACTGCCGAGCCCAGCAGAGAGAGCCCGGGGCAAGATTCTGCTTCCTTTGAGGGCTAAAGTTCACTCTGACTAAACTAGGCTGCATCACCCTGGCCGGGGGAGGGACAGCTGTCAAGCAGGGCCATTTCGGTTGCCGCCTTGGGGTTTCCCAGAGGAAGGATGAAGAATGAATGCTGGGCAGCCAGCAGCAGTGTTCCAACACCTTATCTCAAAACAAACGTGGATCAAGACCAAATATCTCCTCGGAGCCGTGACTCTTCCGCCTTCAGTTCCCCACCTCCCAGACAAAATGAATTCTCCACGCTGCTTTGCTCCACGACACTTCAGTGTATGATGATATTGAAAGATATCATCTTTCATATCATAATAATTCTCTTGTTTTTTTTTATGGCCACACCCATGGCATGTGGAAGTTCCTGGGCCAGGGATTGAGTCCAATCCGCAGCTGCGACCTATGCTGAAGCTGCAGTAATGCCAGATCCTTTAACGCACTGCACCTGGCTGGGGATCAAACCTGTGCCTATGCAGTGACCCAGTCAGGTTCTTAACTCACTGAGCCACAGGAGGAACTCCTAGAATAATTGGTGGGGTTTTTTTTTTTGTTTTTTTTTGTTTGTTTGTTTGTTTGTTTGGTCTTTATGGGGCTGCACCTGCGGCACATGGAGGTTCCCAGGCGAGGGGTCGAATCAGAGCTGTAACAACCTGCCTACACCATAGCCACAGCAACTGGGGATCTGAGCCACATCCCCAACCTGCAACACTGGATCCTTAACCCGCTGGGAGAAGCCAGGGATGGAATCCACATCCTCATGGATATTAGTTGGGTTTGTTACCACTGAGCCACAACAGGAACTCCCAAAATTCTTAATATCGTCTGCCTCTGCCACTGGACTGGGGCACCTCAAAGGCAGAAATGTTTTCAGTGTTTTGCCCACAGGACACAGGGGGGCTCCCAATGGTTGGCACATTGTGGGTGCTTAATAAATATGGTGGATTTTATGAATGAATGAAGAGTGGCCCCCTCTCTAAAATCATATTATTCTCAAGGGATGGCTTTTCGGAGTCAAGTGGCAGGGATATTGGCATAAGAAAGGTAGCTGTCTCACTCATGGATGCTGTGGTCTATCTGGTGCCATGCTGGTGCCATGCTGGACAGGAGGAAGGGGGGCTACTTGCCTTCGTATTGTATACTCACCTGCAAACCCTCCCTGACTCTGTGCATACCTACTCTTCCCTTCGTAGTGTGAAATTCCCTTATAAGGACACACAAGGCCACTGAACCCTGCTAGCCAAGTAGATTGACAGGCCTGGGAGACTTGGGGGCAGGCTGTTATCTACCACTGTTTTTTGAGGAAATAGGATTCACAGGCCAGCCCTGACCAGCACTGCCACATGCACCCCTCTCCGGGTACACATGGGGGGTGGGACAGAATGCCAGCACTGGGGGAGCCCCTGGGCAGTACCGGGCCCCAGATGTGCTCCATGGGGGGCTGGGGCTGCCTGGCTTTGGAAGAGGCCAAGATGGTGGCTACAAGCTTTGACCTTGGTGTCAGACAGACCTGGTTTGCATCACACTTATCAGCTCTTTTACACTTGACCCTGATATGGGGTGGTACCTTCCTCACAGGGCTGGCACGAAGAACATAGGAGGTACTGTATTTCAAGTGCTTGGCACACAGTCAGCTATGACACAGGCAATGACAGTAATGACAAACAGGTTCCATTCTCCCCCCCCCCAAAAAAAAGGCTGCAGATCTTCATGCTGAGGCCAAGTTCAATCATTTCACATCGATGAAGGAAAAAGCGCAATTCAGCTCCTTTCCCACAGCTTGGATCTATGAAGCAAAAGAACATCCGAGAGATAACAGAACAGGTTCTAGTTCTTTTCTTCCTTAAGAGTTCAAATGACGTGAAACTTAAAAACAGAGTCAAAGGAGTTCCCGCCGTGGCGCAGTGGTTAACGAATCCGACTAGGAACCATGAGGTTGCGGGTTCGGTCCCTGCCCTTGCTCAGTGGGTTAACGATCCGGCGTTGCCGTGAGCTGTGGTGTAGGTTGCACACGCGGCTCGGATCCCGCGTTGCTGTGGCTCAGTGACTACAGCTCGGATTCAACCCCTAGCCTGGGAACCTCCATGTGCCGAGGGAGCGGCCCAAGAAATAGCAAAAGGGGAAAAAAAAAAAAAAAAGAGTTAAAATGATTTAAGCCACCGGTGTGGGGGTGTGGGTGTGGCCCAAACTCTCTGTGACAACACGTCAGAGACCAGCTCTGGTCAGCAGAGCTGGATATGGCCCAGGGATCACCAGATGGTGACTCTGAACTTAGCTGACTCCTTTGCTCTGTGGGAAGAAATCCCTGGCCCACTATTCTCCAAAGCTCCAGCCTCCTGCCTCTGGAAGGTTTCCTTGCCCGGTATCCTCCATGTAAGAGTCTGAGGGTTGTTTGAAGGTTTCAACGTTTTGTTGTAGTAGTTGTTGTTATTGATTTTGTTTATTTGTTTTTCTTTTTTTTTTTTTTTCCTGCTTTTTAGGGCCACACCTGCCGCATATGGAAGTTCCCAGGCTAGGAGTCCAATCAGAGCTGCAGCTGCCAGCCGGCACCACAGCCACAGCAACGCCAGATCCGAGCCACATCTGTGATCTACACCACAGCTCATGGCAACACCGGATCCTTAACCCACTGAGCGAGGCCAGGGATTGAACCTGCGTCCTCATGGTTCCTAGTCAGATTCGTTTCCGCTGCACCACGATGGGACTCCAAGACTGTATTTAATTCTTGGTCTCACCTAGCTCTATCAGTTCATGGGGGAGCACCCGGAAGCCATCTGAAACCAAAGGCATCTGGGAGACTCTGGATCCTGGATCCTGTGTTTGTGGAAGGGGTGGAGCACCTTGTTTAACTGAAAGGTCTTAATGGGACTTTACTGCCTTTGAGTCTTATTTTCAACTCTTTGGGATTTAGAAGCAAAGGCTTTTCCAACACCAGATAGCAGTCCGTTTCTGTACATTTTATTTCCCTTCCCTTGTATTTGCAAACTGGGCTCTTTCCTGACCACTATAATTATTCTTTATTTTAAACTTTTTAAATTATAGTTGATTTACAATGTTCTGTCAATTTCTGCTATACAGGAAAGTGACCCAGTCATATCTATATATACATTCTTTTTCTCTTTATCCTCCATCATGTTCCATGCCAAGGGATTAGATATAGTTCTTTGTGCTGTACAGCAGGATCTCATGGCTTATCCATTCCAAATGTTTTTCGGAAAGTCTTTGTGAAACACCAGGAGGCGTCGTCCAGCTGTGTGTCCAAATAGAAGAGGAAATGGGATCTAGGGAAACCAGCTTGTCCCAGTTTGCCTGTGACTCTCCCGGTTTTAGCACTGGGAGTCCCACTTCCCGGAAATGCCCTCGATCCAGGACAAACCAGTAGAGCAGCTCCCCCTCAGGTCTCCATCTCCCTCTCTCCTGTTTTCATGGTCCCCTACGTGGGCATTGAAACAAACCACCATCCGGGCAGGTTTGAATGTCCTCGACCCCGTAGGGCAGGTTGTTTTCTTGAAAGAGATGCTCTTCCTGGAAATGTGGGGCACCTGTGATGTACCCCTATGGAGCATGCACATCTGCAAACACCGCCTTTGACTTTGAATGAGTCAGTTAGAAAACGAAGTGGAGGGCGTTACACTGTACCCTGGGGAATTGCTACCAACCCAACCACAGTTCTTAAGAGAACACCCAGAAATAGTTTTGCCCCAGGATTTATGTGAAAAGGAATAAAGAAGGAGCCATTCTGGACTTCCCTGGTGGCTCAGGGCGTTAAGGATCTGGTGTTGTCACTGCTGTGGCGTGGGTTCAATCCTTGGCCCAGGAACTTCCACATGCTGGAGCAGGGCAAAAAAAAAAAAAAAAAAAAAAAAAGAGGGGAGAGAGAGAGAAAGGAGGAGTGATTCAGGGATTATGTCATGCAAGGCAAATTTTGCCAGAAAACAAAGTACCTCACTTCTCTCATAGGCAATACTTAGGCTGCCCTTGAGGGCGGCCTGTGGCCTGTCCTGTGTGTTACCTCTGGCTTATAGAAGGTCCTCAAGAAATATTCTCTGAGTAAACCAACACTTAGCTTACCAGACAGCCTGTGCCTGTTTTCTCTAATAAAAAGAAGAGGTTTTTGAAGTTCCCTTCATGGGTCAGGGGTAGCAAACCTGACTAGGATCCATGAGGACGCAGGTTCCATCCCTGGCCTCGCTCAGTGGGTTAAGGATCCAGCCTTGCCTTGAGCTGTGGTGAAGGTCACAGACACGGCTCAGACCCTGCACTGCTGTGGCTGTAGCGTTGGCCAAGAATTACAGCTCCAATTTGACCCCTGGCCTGGGAATTTCCATATGCTAATGGTGTGGGCCTAAAGAGACAAAAGGAAAAACAAAGAAGAGGTTTTCTGTTGGGTTTGGTGCTGAAGGATGAGCTGCCAGTGAGCAGGGGAGTCTGGTTCTTGAGACAGAAGTACAACATAGAGAGCTGGACCTCAGGCCTGCGAGCCAAATCAGCATAGGAGCTGTGCTTTTGTTTTGTCTGAAAATCGGGAATTTGCAGACAGAGCCTGGATTTCTGGGTCTTGAAAAGTGCAGAGGATCTGGTAATGCAGAGCCTGAGTTTGCACACAGCTACAATCGCACGGCGCTCCCGAGCGGCTGCCTTCGCCTGAGGAGCCCACACACGTTCCCCGGTCCCTGGAGTGGCCACGGTCACCGTCTCTTCCTACTCTCTGGCCTGACTTCACTCAAGAGACTTCACCCGTGTCCAAAACCCCTGGCTGGAAGCACAGATCTGTAGGGCAGTAGCGTGGTCATTTTTGCACACTGAACCTTTTAAAACAGTTGTTGATAAAGCCCGATTACTAATCCCAGATCCTCTCCCCCTCTTTTCAGGATCCAGAAATCCAGGCTCTGTCTGCAAATTCCCGATTTTCAGACCAAACAAAAGCACAGCTCCTATGCCGACTTGGCTCACGGGCCTGACGTCTGGCTCCCTACGCTGTACATCTGTCTCAAGAAGGCGGCGTTTCGCAGCCCTGGTCCACCTAGAAATTTTTCCTTAAGGAACGTGATCATTTAAGGTATACATATTCCACTATGACTTTCAAACATGAACAGTTCCCTTTCTTTGATTCAGATACATCAAATAGCTGCCTCTGGGTATTGCTTCCTTAGATACAGAAGAAATGATGGGTTTCTGTCCATATTCTAAATGGCCTTTTTTTTTTTTTTTTTTTTTTTTTTTTTTTTTTTTTTTGCTTTTTAGGGCTCCACTTGAGGCACATGGAGGTTCCCAGGCTAGGAATAGAATTGGAGCTGCAGCTGCCAGCCTACAGCACAGCCACAGCAACGCTGGTTCCGAGCCATGTCTGCCACCTATACCACAGCTCATGCCAATGCCGGATCCTCAACCCCCTGCGTGAGGCCAGGAATTGAACCTGTGTCTTCATGGATCCTAGTCGGGTTTGTTAACTGCTGAGCCACAAGGGGAACTCCCATAAATGGCATTTTTTTTAATGTTTTGTCTGGGGGAGGGCTCGTTTTGTGTTTTTTGGCCACACCCGAGGCATATAGAAGTTCCTGGGCCGGGGATCAAAACTGAGCTGCAGCTGCAACCTAAACCACAGCTGTGGCAATGCTGGACCTTAGCCCACTGTGCCAGGCTGGGGATCAAACACATGCCCAGAGCCACTGCAGAGACAGCGTCAGATCCTCAACCCACTGTGCCACACCGGGAACTCCAATGTGTGTTTTTATATTAAAATTTCAATTTCTATTATCTCAGGTTAAATCAAAGGCTATTAGAAAATAAAACTACCATAGCTTTATTTCTGCAAAAGATACAAAATTAAATATATGAACAAACAAAACTAGGGGATGAATGAGTCAAAAATAATAGGCTAACAATTCTTTTTTTTTTTTTTTTTTTTGTCTTTTCTGGGGCCGCACCCTTGGTATATGGAGGCTCCCAGGCTAGGGGTCCAATTGGAGCTACAGCTGCCGACCTACACCATAGCCACAGCAACACCAGATCTGAGCCAAGACTGCAACCTACACCACAGCTCATGGCAACACCAGATCCTCAACCCGCTGAGCGAGGCCAGGGCTCGAACCCGCAATGTCATGGTTCCTAGTTAGATTCGTTTCCACTGCGCCATGACAGGAACTCCAAGGCTAACAATTCCTGAATCCTTGCTCTGAACCCACCTCTGTCGCTACAGCTTTCCAGGATTACCCTTACAAAAGCCCTGTGGCGTTTCATGTCCCCATTTTAACATGAGGAACAGACCAGCAAGGAAAAGAACCTGCCCCAGGTCACTTAGCTTGTAACTGGCAAAGCTAGGGTTAAAGTCAAATTAATTTTAGCCCAAGAAGTTCAAGGAACAAAACGGCCAACCCTTCCCCTGCAACAACACCCTCCTCTGCCCCCCACCAAAGTTCCAATGAAATAAAGTCATCAGAAAAAGCAAAGGACTGTAGGATCTTAGGGCCGGACAGAATCTTCATGATCTGATCCAAGTCCACATTTTACAGATAAGAATGCAGGTCTGAGGTCCCATTACACAGCCAAAGGTCAAAGAGCCAGTCACTCCAGGGCTGCGCCTGGCAGCCAGAGACCCTCACCTTCAGCTCCTGTGCTGCTTCACACCAGTGCCGGGAGCTCACTGCACAACCTGCTTCAAGTTCTGTCCGCAGGCATATTTCTCCTTTTCCAAACATATTTGCAGGGGGGAGGTTGGGGGCGGTACCCGGCACATGTGGAAATTATCAGACCAGGGATTGAACCCATGCCACAGCAACATTCAGAGCTGCTACAGTGACAATGCCAGATCCTTAACCTGCTGAGCCACCAGGGAACTCCTGGGCAATTTTTTTTTTTTTTTTTTTACTTTTTTAGGGCTGCACCTGTGGCATATGGAGATTCCCAGGCTAGGGGTTGAATCAGAGCTACAACTGCTGGCCTACACCACAGCCACAGCAACTCGGGACCAGAGCTGCATCTGCAACCTACACCATAGCTCATGGCAACGTCGGATACTTAACCCACAGAGCGAGGCCAGGGATTGAACCTGTGTCCTCACAGACACTAGTCAGATTCATTTTTGCTGAGCCACGATGGAAACTCCCTCTAATCTTGTTTTTTAATTAAAAATTTGGGGGGGGGTGTTCCCATCATGGCTCAGCAGTTCACGAACCAACTAGCATCCATGAGGATACAGGTGCGATCCCTGGACTTGCTCAGTGGGTTAAGGATCTGGCATTGGGCTGAGCTGCAGTGTAGGTCACAGACGAGGCTTGGATCGTAGGCCAGCAACTACAGCTCCAATTCGATCCCTAGCCTGGGAACATCCATATGCCACAAGGGTGGCCCTAAAAAAAAAAAACAAACATTTTTTTTGGTATTGAGGTATAGTTGATTTACAAAGTTTAGTTTCGGGTATCCAGCACCATGATTTAGTTATGCATACACAAGTGTGTGTATATTTGTTCTTTTTCAGATTCTTTTCCCTTATAGATTATTACCAAATTTTGAGTATAGTTCCCTGTGCTATACAGTACGTCCTGGTTGGTGATCTCTGTTTCTTTTTGTTGTTGTCTTTTTGCCATTTCTTGGGCTGCTCCCATGGCACATGGAGGTTCCCAGGCTAGGGGTTGAATCAGAGCTGTAGGCACCGGCCTACACTACAGCCACAGCAACGCGGGATCTGAGCCGCGCCTGCAACCTACACCACAGCTCACGGCAATGCTGGATCCCCCAACCCACTGAGCAAGGGCAGGGACCGAACCCTCAACCCCATGGTTCCTAGTCGGATTCGTTAACCACTGCGCCACAACGGGAACTCCGAGGTGATCTGCTTCTTTTCTTTTTTTTTTTTTTTTGTCTTGTTGCTATTTCTTGGGCCGCTCCCGCGGCACATGGAGGTTCCCAGGCTAGGGGTTGAATCAGAGCTGTAGGCACCGGCCTACACTACAGCCACAGTTCCCAGGCTAGGGGTTGAATCAGAGCTGTAGGCACCGGCCTACACTACAGCCACAGCAACGCGGGATCCGAGCCGCGTGTGCAACCTACACCACAGCTCACGGCAACGTCGGATCGTTAACCCACTGAGCAAGGGCAGGGACCGAACCCGCAACCTCATGGTTCCTAGTCGGATTCGTTAACCACTGCACCACGATGGGAACTCCTGATCTCTGTTTCTAATCTTTATGCCACGATTGCTGTCAGAAGGGATTGTGAAGGTGGCGGCTGAAAGTGCTTGTGTTGTCAGGCCCCTGGTAGCTTCGACAGAAATCGAGGGCAGACTAGTTGTCTGCTGAAATTAATTTTTCATTTCCGAGTTCAATTACAATGAATTTGTGTCCATTAGTTGTGTTGACTCAAAGTTGATTCTGGCATTGTGTATTTAGCACATAATGAAAAATAATTTTGTGCTTTTAAGGCAGGCCAAAGAAGAAAAAAAGAAAAAGAAAGAAAGAAAAGGACAGAATTACTGAGTTCTGTTCATTGGAAACCAAAAGCAGAATTCATTAAGATCATGCAAAATTCCTTCTGTTTCTCCTCTCCAGAACGGCGACTCTCCTGCCGCAGTTGCCGATGTCAAGAACGAGGCTGGGACAATGTTTTGTTCCCCTTAAAAATCTTTCCCGCAAAACCTAAATATGATATAATCTTTCCACAAAACCTAAATATGATATAATCAACTATATAACAACCCACAGGCCAGTAAAGGCCTAATCAGGTCTGTAAGCAAAGAGTAAAGGGCCTTTTATAACTACCTTAAATATCTGAAATTGACAGAATATTATAAGTCCACTATAATAAAAAATTAGCTTAAATCTAAGTCAATCACTGAAAATATCAAGTTTAGTAATTGCTAAAATGAGTATGTATGGAAAACATCTTTTGACTTTAATCATTCATTGTTACTTCATATACAATATTCAGCTGTATGGGAGCCTCGCATATTTAATAAAAGGCCCCAAATTCCACTAACTGATGAAGAAAGTTCCCCTTTACTTTAATGAGACACTGGCTCATTCAAATTCTCCACAATTCCCACCTTCACTATAGAGGATCTTCATTAAAAACATAAAAGATTGAATTCCTGTCCTGGCTCAGCAGTTAACCAACCTGACTAGGATCCAAGAGGATGTGGGTTCGATCCCTGGCCTCGCTCAGTGGGTTAAGGATCCAGTGTTGCCATGAGCTGTGGTGTAGGTTGAGATATGGTTTGGATCTGGCGTTGCTGTGGTTGTGGTGTAGGCAGGGAGTTGTAGCTCTGATTCGACCCCTAGCCTGGGAACTTCCACATGCCACAGGTGCAGCCCTAAAAAAGCAAATACATACATACATACATAAAAGGTGAAATAGTTCAAGATTTCTATTTAGTATAGTTTCATTTTCAAAGGAAATGTAATTACTACATAAGTACCCCTTTAAGTCAAAGTTACATAACCTTCAAACAAATATGACATTTAGTCCTCTCCAAATTCTCCAAGCCATCTTCATGGCAACCACCACCTCCCAGGGCTTTATTGCTTCAGCAGGAGCTGTGTCACCCCACCAGTCACTTGGAGCTTTATAACACATGTGCCATGTCCATGTCCAGTTCCTTTTTTTTTTTTTTTCTCTTATTAGGGCTGCACTATCAGCATATGGGGGTTCCCAGGCTAGGAGTTGAATCAGAGCTGTAGCTGCTGGGCTACACCACAGCCACAGTAATGCAGGATCTGAGCCGCATCTGCAACCTACACCACAGCTCAAGGCAATGCTGGCTCCTTAACCCACTGAGTGAGGCCAGGGATTGAACCTGCGTCCTCATGGATACTAGTCAGATTTGTTAACTGCTGAGCCACAATGGAAACTCTCCCTGTCCAGTTCTTTTCAGGCAGCTCTGATGTACCTTCCATCCACCCATCAATCTCCCATCAGCTTTACAGTAGAGAAGTGAAGGATTCAGAAGAGGTGAGTCCTACCTATCCTGCCTGGGCTTGAGGAAGGCTTGCAAATGCCCAACTTCCACTGGGTGGAGGGGTGGTGGCTGAGATGCTGGGGTAGATTACACAGCCAAAAATCCGCGCTGTTCACCTGCTCGCTGGCATGGCTCAGATGACGGAGTGGGACTGCCTCAGGCTCTCTTCAGAGGTGCCAATTGGCTTGCGGATTCCATCATGTTTTGAATTTTGACCTATTTTACAGTCTTAAGGAATTAACTGGGAGGGACTCCCTTGCTCCTCTGGTCCTTCCCCAAACCCTGCAGGGGAAATTTGTAGAATTCTCTTGTCTTTTACTTGGGCGTACCCAGGACCTGGGAACTCAATCCACACTGGAAAAGCCCCCCAAAATCAGGGTGACAGATTTTTTTTTTCGTCTTTTTAGGGCCGCACCCGGCACCTGGAGGTTGCCAGGCTAGGAGTCTGATCAGAGCTACGGCTGCCGGCCTACACCACAGCCACAGCAACGCAGGATCCTAGCCATGTCTGCGACCTACACTGCAACACCAGATCCTTAACCCACTGAGCGAGGCCAGGGATCGAACCTGCCACCTCATGGGTTCCTAGACGGATTCATTTCCACTGTGCCACAAGACATTTCCACCTGACAGAGTTCTTAAGGTGGAAACTGGCTTCTCGAACTTCCCTCTTCGAATCCTAGTAGAGCTGCTTGTTGAGATTACACAGAATAAGGTTCACGCCCCTCAGCTGGTAAACACTGGAAGACCAGTCCTTCCATGGACTCCTAGAATTTGAAAGCCACAGGGGAACTTAGAGATGATCTCTCTCAATATCCCACCATCAGCCCTGAGGGGAGAAGCCCACTTGTCCAGGCCATCCGTCTGCAGATCTAAGCTCTTGCCTCCTTCACTACGACTCTTGCCTTACTGGCTGAAAGAACGCAAGGTCTAATCCCTTTTACTTCTCCAGCCAAACCACCCCCCACCCCCCTGTTCAGGATTTCACTAGCCAAACTGTTTGCACTTTACTTGGAAATAATGGTGGAAGTGACCTGCAATTGTGTTAACACTGTACCATTGAAACACTTGGTTATCAACATTTTATATGCTTTATTGAAAGTTGACAAGTGCAACAGTTAAATACAGTGACACCTTACAACTGGGTAGAGAGCATGCACAGAAACATATGCATAGAGCTACTATACAGGTAATATGCAGGAACCCCTATTGGGAAATCCATTTCAACAGCTAGAACGCATCATTTTTCAAAGTATTCAACCAGCTCAATCAGAAAGACTTCAGTGAACAGGAACTGACTTCAAGATATTCAGCAGCTAGAAGAGTTCAGATTACACAAAGGGACTAACTGTGCCAAATTCTTAAAATCTCTTTCGTTTGGTGTGTTTTTCTTCACGGAGTATTTTGTAATGTAGATCTCTATATAAAAGACAAGCCACACCTCTTCAGACGGCCAATGAAACATCTAAATCTCAGTCTGTACAAGCTAAATAGTAGTTACAGTCCTCTATTGTACAAAATAGTTACACTACATACACAAATATACAATGAGCAAAACCACCTTCACGTTGATAGCCGAGGTGCCAGCTACCTGTCACCCTTCAGTCACTCTGGAATAGTCCCGCGTCATCCCTTGCTTTGGGAAGAGGCACAGTACTCTTGGGTTTTTGTTTCGTTTTTTTATGGATTTTGGTGACAGTCGTCAACGTGTACAATGACCTACGTTTCCCCTCCTCCGAGGTGAGATGAAGCTTCGGTCTTGACTTTCACCCCCCTTTCCGGTTCCTCGTGGGGGAGGAGCGAGAGGAGAGTCCAGTGGCGCTCCACGGCTTGGGGACTGCGTGCAGCACGCCAGGAGCAAGCACGACGACCTCTCGGAGGTGGGGGTAGGGGTAGGGGTGGGGGTGGAGGTGGGGGTGCGGAGCAGGGGAGGGGCGGAAAGGCACACAGCTCCTCAGCATGAATGAAACCATTTCTCACGGATCTGCCCCGCTGCATGAGGTCCCAGTACATCCATGCTAATTCTCTGGTTAACCTTTAAGTCGCCCAACTAAGAAACTTCTTCAAGCCAAAAGCACATGAGGGTTTAATACTGGAAAAAAGAGATAATGGCATATGTCAGTCTCACGTCTCTTTCGCAGCTGAGCATTGAAATGGGTGACCGTGGTGGAGGCGGACCCCCCCCTCCCCCAGCACATCCTCTCCGGTCGGTCGGTCGGTCGGTCGGTCGGTCAGTCGGTTCAGACAGCAGCAGCCAGTTCTGCGGGGGGGCCTAGGAGGCTACGCGGTCGGTCCTGAGCCCTGGGACGCTGGCTGGGCCGGGGGCTGTGTGGTCCCCTGGGGCTGTGTGGTGGCCGGCGGGGAGCCAGTCTGCAGCTGGGCCTGGAACTGGGCAAGCTGCTCCGGACTGGCCAGTGTCTTCAGCAGATTGTTTTCCTGCTCCAGCTGGGAATTTTTCTCTATTAGTTCTTTGATTTGCTCTTTGAGGACCTCCACTTCCTCTCTAACTGCATACATCAAATGGCTTTTCACCAGATCCTGCAAAGGAGACAGAGACAAAAAGGTTTAACTTACGGATTTACTGTTTCTCTGGACACTGACTTGCTAAAGCAGGATTTTGCATGGCTCTCCCGAACCATGTACGTATCTATTTACGTATCTTCCCTTTGGAGTGCATTTAACAGGCTCTAGGGGGAAATCTACGGACCACAACCCCAACTGTGCAGTACTTATGTTTAACGTATAAGGGATCGCGCTTTTTTAAAGTCTCTGCTTTCGGTGCAGCCAGTGATGCCTGGGGTCAGGTTTCCTACTTGCGATGGCAAAATGCGCCTCCGGGCTCGAGGGCTCTGCGCAGGGGCCGGGCCCAGGGTCGTCCAGCCCCGGAGCAACGGTAGCCGGTTCCCCGCCCCCAAGTCCCTCCCTCCGCCCGCTGGACCGCCTCCCTCAGCACCGGCTGCAGCCAGTTTCTACCGAGCGTGTTGCCGCATTTTCCTCCCTCCACCCCCACGTTCCCCCTCTTTTTCGTGATTAAGCTGACATCACAGAAACCTGGGCAGCCGTCGCAGCCAATGGGCGCTCGAGTTATTTATAGCTCCGAATTAAAGGTTCGGAGTTTGCCTAGCAACAGTGGGCAGAGAATCCCGTGAGAAGAGCCACAGGCGCTGCTCCAATAACAAAGAACGGCCAAGGCGGAAATAAAAAATAGGAGAAATGCAGGCGCAGGCTGGGAAGATGAAACTTTTCTCCGGTTCTTCTTCATTGTGCAGTCGCCTCCACCACTGGGGATCCGTTTGTACCCGGTCTGGGAGGTCCTTTCCTGAGATCCCCACTTCTGGGGCCCTCCCCGCTTTCCCGGTGCCCCGGTAAATCTTAGGATTCCTAGTAGAGCCGCATCGCCAGAGATGTGCCCGCGACCGAAGGGCACGCCGGGCCAGCGCTTCCCTAGCAATTCCCCGGCAAAAAGGGACACCACTGCCGAAACCCCGGCAGTTGCGTGAAATCGGGCCAGGGAAGAATATTGAATACCCTGAGGGCCCCTTTCTCCCTCCTAAACAGCCAGGGTATGTGGCTTCACGCTGGCAGAATGGAGACAGTGCCGGCATTTCTATAAATGTATGGAGAGCAATCATCATCTTAACTAGGGGTGCACTCGTTCCATCCCAAGATACCTCGCTTTTTGTACTGTGCCCACATTTAGTACAAATGATTTTTAATCAGTACATACCATAGCTTGCTCGATTTTGTTGTCAATAGCTACCACACTTGCACCAGAAGAGCTGAAAAAAGGGAAAAAAAATCGATAAATGGAATTTATCTTGAACACCCAAGACAAAAAGGATTTCCCAATTCTGTGATGGTACTAGCATATTTTTTTTGAATATTCTCTAATGCTATGATCACCCTCCAGAAAACACCAGCCGCTCTCTTCCTAACGAATATCCAGACATTTCCCTATTTTAGTGAGCCACAAAGGCTCAATTACATAATGTGATAAAAGCCTGTTCTCTGGCCAGACCTGTAAAAAGAAGGCTATTCGGAACATTTCAAAAAGCAACAGCCATGTCACCGTAGTCTCTCAGCAATGGACAAAGGAATTCGCCTGGCTATTTTTCACCTGCATTATTACAAGTAGCTCACGAGTAAATTTAAAGAAACTATCCCATCCGACATTTACCTATTGTCAAGTCTCACAGAGGCGTTTTCAGTCCCGAGCAAGGATGACAAGAAAGAAATTGAAAAATGTCTCAGTTGGTAAACTCCTAGATCCATCGCCACTGGTCTACACCATTGGGATTTCATGCAATTGCAGCCAAAAAACACCCTCGCAGGAAAAAAATTAAAAAAGAGGGAATTCTAGAGGCCTTGTTTGAGCTAGATAAAAATCTTCTAGCTTTATGCGGCTCAGGGAGAAACAGAAAACAGCAACCCTAATTGAAAGAAACCCGGCTTCTGGGGCTTGGCGATTCCGGGAAGATGCAGATCCAACTGCTGTGCGGAGAAGGCTCCCAGGTCGGCAGCCGGGCTCCACTAGGCTCTAGACTAGGACTCCCAGTCTCCGTGCAAAATATATGCAGGGAAGAGCCGCGCCGATTGGACAGCACGCTGTTGGAACCGCCCCCTTCTCCCTTCCCCGCCCTCCTCCCGCTTCCCCGCCTTC
The DNA here is from genome assembly GCF_054392235.1 of Sus scrofa. Classification (NCBI taxonomy): domain Eukaryota; kingdom Metazoa; phylum Chordata; class Mammalia; order Artiodactyla; family Suidae; genus Sus; species Sus scrofa. Next base: position 23,082,846 of record NC_139393.1, on the reverse strand, counting down.
CTCCCCACCCCCACCCCGCCCCCAGCCTCAGATCCGCTCCTCGGGTGGGCTGGCGGCTCTCAGAGGGGCCGGGATACAGGGCAGCTAAGGCCTCCACGATCAAGGAAAGATGGAGCAGTGCTACGGTAGAAAATGCCAAAGGGCCCTGAAAAAGACGACTGGGGCCCCGCACGTGCTTACGTTTAAGGGAATCAGACCCCCGTTCCTGGAGCTGCCTGTACCGGTGGCAGTCGAACGGGAAAAGCTGCTTATTTGCAACCAGAACTGTCTGAGTAACTGGGCATGCCCAGTCCCACCACTAAAGACTTGCAGGAGCCTGAGTGTCTCGATTTCAATTATCTGGTTCTTACAGACAGCAGTAATAGGATTTTATAGACGTTTTATTTATAAGGTAAAAACCATACTGTAATAATACTTTTTTTTAAGCCAGTGAATTTTAGAGGAAAAAAAAAAAAACATAACATCTCCTTTTTGAGAGAGTCTACCTTCCCGTGAAATTATCAGTTATTTAGGAATAAAACAAGAAACCACTACATAGTCTTTGCTAGGCATATATAAATTGAGACCAAAAGCAATCCACCAGATAAAATCAGGCAGACCTTTCCAAAATGTCCCTAGAGCCATAAACCTTAAAATTGCATCTCCTTCTTCCATTTTTAGCTAGAAAAAAAAAAAAAAAAATCAATCCACAGGTTGAATCCTGCCTACATAGATCTATTTTCAGTTAAGTCCCTAAGGCGAGTTTTTGGACGTTAAATGCAATTCCTACAAGACTCAGTCTTTTTAGAGGAACTGAAAACTGTAAAGTATGTATGTCACCTTTATGGCTACACTGATCAAAGAATTTAATTCCCTTTTCCAAACCAAAATCAGAGACCTGGGTGTAAAATAGCTTAACCCCTTACGTAATTTCTTCTATTAATTTAAAATATTTGAAAGGATGTATCACACTGAGGTTATAATTTGATATGTCTAAAGCCTTAAATGCACTTGATTATTACAAATTATAAAGTTTGCAATTCAATACATTTAAGGTACATTTAAACTTCTACAATACTGCCCTCTAATGGCAAAATCCTATAAAAACAGAAACCAAGAAAACTACAAATACTAATCTGTAAGCAAGTTGTATCATCACAATTCCAAGAAAAAATTTCACCACAGAACATACCTATGTGCATATTCAGTTTACACACACACATGCATACACACAGTCACACACATGGAGTTTTTTTCTCTCCGAAACAAGCATTTTCCCTCAAGCAGCATCCTTTAATTTAGGAAACTTTGGTTGCCATTGGAGCTTCATGGACATTCTTTTAAGTTGACCCAGTGTTGGCAGAGTGTACTTGGTTTTAGAAATTGTCCAAAGTGGTTAGGAACCAAATCTGGTACCTGATGAAAGGGCAATGCCCTTTGGAGCTAGAAAAATCAAAGCAGTACCATTCTTTTTCCATTGTAAGGTTCATATTGTTCTCCACATTTGTTTTTGCTTTTTTGAATAATAAATAATATTCAAATGATATTGAAATATGTGTTGGCATATTTATAACTTAACTATTTAAATAAATATTTATATGATCTCATATGATAAAAATTTATGAGAAAGGCACCTATTTTTAAGTAAAAGGAAACGGTAGCTCAAAAATCATAATTTGGGAGGCAGAAATGCCATCCCTGTCTATGAATGGTAGGCACAGTTATTATTTACTACATGATAGTTTGTATATTTTGAAAGTTACAGTTATCACTAAAACTATGGGATTAACTCATTGACATATTTAAGTGGAATGACAACTGGACAGGAAAAGTTATTAAAGCATCATCCTGGGTGTAAAAAGAGCTTAAAAAACCAAAACTCTACGGTCATAAAAAGACAGGAATTTTAAATTCCCACTGAAAGTTTAAGATTACTACATTAACTGAATTTTATTTATTCATGATGTTCTTGAAAGCAAACAGAAAGAAACAAGTTGATTATATTTTCATTTCATTCATTCCAACTGATCAGCCAAGTATGAAGCTATAGGAGCCAATATCTGAACCCTAGTCTGTTTCACCCAACTCTCTACAGTGGGACATTTTGGTCACCATCGATACTTTGCAATCTTAGACAGACTTGCAAAAAATATCTTTGTGCACATATCCACAAACATTTGTGCACAATCTCTGGAGAATTTAGTGGGCTAAAAGATACACAACCAAAAATATGATGAGAGGTCCATTTCTTTTCCTGTCTTTCACATAATGCGCTGGGTTCAGATTTTTATAAAAAAACTGAAAAGACGTAATTTCAAAAAAAAAAAAGTGATTGGAGGAAAGCTCCATGTCAGAAAACTCATGGATCTGAAATGCCTGGAGCCCAGGCAACTAAAATTACTTCCTAGGCATTACAAGAGGTGCTTTTGTTTGCCAAACAGCACACCTTTGAGTCTAGTGCCCAGAGCTTAAGCAGGACCAGCTGATAGGCCAGGACAGACACCCCCATGCCTCCAGGGGGATCCCTAAGGACCCAGGTGATACTGGTCACCTTCAGGCACTGGGCAGGGATCAGGAAGTCTCCCTCCAGTGAAGGATCTGGGGCACAGGAAAGAGCCTGGACCTTTGCCATTGGGATGGTCTTTGCTGCTGATTTTGTTTTTCTGTTGTTTTTGCCCTGAAAGACTTTTTACCTGCATTCCAACTTAGTCACTTCTGCATACTGGTAGCACGGGATGCTAATTCAGTCACATGTGCTCTAGTTCCAAACTTGATCTAACTTGGCCAATGTAGCTACAGCTGGGGATCCAGCACTCAAACAGCATAACCGCTTTCTTCCTCTGTCCAAACTCCTGGCAAATCTAAAGTGACTGCCAGGGAAGAGGCTAAAGGACACCACCCCACGCCTGACCCAATCAATCACCACTGTCTAGGGCCTACGTGTCACCTCCCCTTTCCTAGTTTATTCTCTCGCTAGATGCTGAGCGTAAAGTTACCAAGTTTAGCTAATGAAACTACTGGACTCCCAGTTAGAGCTGACTTGCAGATAAACAACGAATAATGTTTCAGTGTTTGGGTCCCACATACTATCTGAACCGGAAACAATGTTCAAGAAATCAAAACAGGAAAATGCAACCATATTTTAAATTTCCTTGATTTCCAGAGAAAAGTTGGAAGACAAAATTGAGAAAACCTTCCAAAAGTCGAACAAAAGAAAAACAGATGGAGTTGAAAGACACAAGGGACTAAAAGGATCAATCTTGGAGGCCCAACATCAAAACACAATGAACTCTGAAAAACAGAGAACAGAGGGAAGGAAATTAGCAAAGAAATCATTGTAGAAATTTTTCAGAACTGAAGGGTACAAGACTCTAGATCAAACAGCTACCACAATCAAGGAAAAGGGCCCTGAACAAAGCACATCATCACAAAACTAAAGATCGTTACTATTCGGGACAGAGATAATCCTGAAAGCTTCCAAACAAAAAAACAGGGTAAAAACATGGGGAACTAGTATGAGAATGGTTTCATGGTTAGCTGCCACAAAACAATGGAGTAAATGGCTATAAAATTCGAAGAGAAAAAGGGTTTTCACTTGGCCAAGTCATTTAAGTATAAATGGAGAATGAAAACATATTTTCGGACATTTTAAACACCCGAATGGAACTGCAAAGCAAGAAAAGGGGTTTAGGAGTTCCCGTCGTGGCTCAGTGGTTAATGAATCCGACTAGGAACCACGAGGTTGTGAGTTTGATCCCTGGCCTTGCTCAGTGGGTTAAAGATCCCGGGTTGCTGTGAGCTGTGGTGTAGGTCGCAGACTCAGCTCGGATTCTGAGTTGCTGTGGCTGTGGTGTAGGCTGGCAGCTACAGCTCCGATTAGACCCCTAGCCTGGGAATCTTCATATGCTGCAGGTGCGGCCCTAGAAAAGACCAAAAAAAAAAAAAGAAAGAAAAGAAAAGGGGTTTAAAGCAAGGTGAGTAAGTTCTACACATCTGCTGGTGCTTCAAGGCAACAGCGCTGGACACGTAAAACTTTGTTAAGAGGGTGGGTCTCAAGTTACACGTTCTTTCCACAATAAAAAAAAAAATGTGTGTGTGTGTGTTTGCTTTTTGAGGCCACACCTGCAGCATATGGAGGTTCCCAGGCTAGGAATAGAGTCCGAGCTGCAGCTGCCAGCCTACACCGCCGCCACAGCAATGTAGGATCTGAGCTGCATTTGCGACCTACACCACAGCTCACAGCAACACTGGATCCTTAACCCACTGAGTGAAACCAGGGATCTAACCTGCGTCCTCCTGGATACCAGTCGGGTTTGTTTCTGCAGCACTACAACAGGAATTCCTAAAATAAAATTTTTATAAAATCAAGAAATACTGAATATTTGAAAAGAGAGGGAAAACAAAGAGGCATAGGAAACACAAACCAGGAACTCGAATGCTGGAAAGGAAGGGAACTAACAGGATGATGGGGAAGGAAATCCGGGGATGACAAGTGCTCAGCAAGCCTAAGCAGTCAGTGGTGTGTAACGTGTGCAAAGGGAGCCTCTGGGAATAATAATAATAATAAACAGAAAGATGATCTAATACATCCGAGCATTTGCAGAGGCAGGGGGACTGCAGCCAGGTACGGGACAGACCTAATGGAGCAACTAGATAAATTCAAAGACAGTTTTACAAGAAAAAAAAAAAAAAAAAAGTATGCTTGTAAATAAAATCTACATGACTATATTCATTCTTAAAAACTTCCAGGGTTTTTAACTTTACAAAAGGTAACTTTAGGAGTTCCCGCTGTGGCACTGCGGGTTAAGAATCCGGCTGCCATGGCTCAGGTTGTTGCAGAGGCAAGGGTTTGATCTCCGGCCCAGCGAAGTGGGTTAAAGGATCTGGCACTGTTGCAGCTGTGGCTTAGATTCAATTCCTGGCCCCGGGAACTTCCATAGGCTGAGGGTGCGACCATTTAAAAAAAAAAGGTAACTTTATTGGGAAGGTGGTGGGAAGGAGAAATGTGTGGTAAGAATGGTTTAAAGGGGTTAAATCCTAATCTACTACTGCTTGCTTATAAAATACTTACACTTGAAAAAGCAAGAAATAACCATATAAATATGTGACATGAACATGTGTGGGTAAGTACAAGAAAGCAAAAAAAATTAAAAGCGGCTGCCTCTGAGGAATAGACTGGGGGACTGGAAAAGGGGAATTGGCTTTTTTTTTTTCTTTCTATTCACAGAATGGCATTGCAGAGGTATTGGTCTGATGTAATGCAAACTATAGCATTTGGAGTGGACAAGCAATGAGATCCTGCTGTGTAGCACAGCAGATTTCAGATGTGCTGTGTAGCACATCTCATTGCTTGTGATGGAACATGATGGAGGATAATGTGAGAAAAAGAATATATATATATATATATATATAGTAGAGCAGAAACTGACAGAACATTATAAATCAACTTTAATCATTTTGGTTTTTTTTAATTTCCAAAGAAGGAAACGAAACCCAGCCAACCAACCAACTAACAACAACAACCATTTCAAGGTACAAGAGAGAGAATGGGATCGGCAGGAAGGTTCCCCTGCTCCCAGGCTTCACCTGAGTCCTTTGCAGCACATGTGAGGCTGGAGAGGAGCCACTCCAAAGGAGCAGGCAGACCAATTTAGAGAAATCACACAGGGTTGGGAAAAGTTGGTGTTACCACCAGCCTGAGTTAAAAGCAAACAAACAAACAAACAAACAAACAAAAGACCCGTAAACAGAGGGCACTGGAGAGTTGGAAGAATATTGCCAAAGTCGTGGGGAAAAGTTAGTTCTAGACTGAAGGGCATTTTGGTTTTGTGTAAAGCGGTTTAAAAGGCAGCCTTGAAAAGATCAAACTGTTTCCCAAGTAACTTAATTTTTTTCCCCAAACAAGACTTAGGAATATTAAATAAAATACAGTTAGCAACCCATAATTTACAATATCTGGCATCCAATGAAGAGTATCAGGCACACAAACAAGCGGGGAAATATGACTCATAATGAGGAGGAAAATCAATCAAAATGACCTAGCTATGACAAAGATGACATAATTTGTAGATAAAGACGTTAAAATAATTATTGTAACCAGATTTCAGATGTTCAAGAGGTAGAGGTAAACCTTAGCATATTAAGTAGAGGTATGGAAGGTATAAGGAAAACACAGATTAGCGGTGTGAAGATGAAAAATACAATTTGAGCAGAAAAATCTCCTGCATGGGATGAACAGCAGATGAGACAGGGCAGAAGAAATATTAGTGATATATCAGCCACAGAAACTATCCAAAACAAAACACAGAGAGAGAAAAAAAAAAAAAAAAAAAAACCAACAACAACACTGAAAAAAAGAACAAGAGAAAAAAAGAAGCATCATTCGACTGTGGAGCCATTTCAAGCAACCAAATAAATCTTTAGTGAAGTCCCTAAAGAAGAGAAGAGGCAAGGAGAGAGGAAAAATATTTGAAGCAATAATGGCAATTTCCCCCAAATTTTATTAAAAAAAAAAAAAAAAACAACTACACATCCAAGAGGCTAAACAAACCTCAAGCAAGAGAACTGTAAAGCCAGCCACAGCAAAATGTATCATAATCAAGTGGCTTAAAACCAGCAATAAAGAGATCACCTTAAAAGGAGACCAGAGCAAAGACCTGGATGATACACAGAGCAACAAAGATAAGATAGGGAGCAGACTTCTGGCTGCGAGACGATGGTGCAACCATCTTTCAAGTGCTGAAAGGAAATTTTGAAAAGCCTGTCAACCTGGGACGTCTATGCCCAGTGAAAATAGCTGTCAAAAATGAACACGTAATTCTTTTTCAGTCACCCAAAAGCTGGAAGGTCTCAATCAATGAAAGACCCGCACTCTTTAAGAAATTTTAAAGTTAAGTCCTTCAGGCAGAAGGAAAATGATGCCAGATGAAATTTAGATAAACACGAAAGAATGAAAAGCATCAGAAATGGGAACTATGTCATTCAATACAAAAAATATTTCCCTTAACTATTTGCATCTCTTTTAAAAGATAATTGTTTACAGCAAAAATAATAACAACATATGAGTTAATAAAAATGATGACAATGGCTGGGTTAGTAACAGTGAGGAGCTCTATCATATGCAGACGTAAAAGGTGTGACAGAAATAGAACACAGGCCAGGAGGAGAGAAGGGAAGGATACTGCCGTAAGGTTCTTATATTATTTGTAAGTAGATATGACCAGTTATAGATGCACGCTAAAAACTCCAAAGTAACGACTAAAATAATAATACAAAGAGTTACAGCTAATAAGCCAATAAAGGAGACAAAATAGAATCATTAGAAAAATTGCAATCTCAAAGAAGTAGAAAAGAGGAATAAAGAACCAACATTTTTAAAATAGCAAGATAATCGATTTAAAGCAATTATAGCAATAATGCCATTAAATGTAAATATCTCAATTAGGCACGTTAATTAAAAGGCAGAGATTATCAGACTGGATTAAAAAAAAAAGAAAGACACAACTATTGCTGCCTTTTAAGAAATAATACTTTAAACATAAAGGCATAAATAGGTAAAATTAGAGAATCACGGAGATTTTCTACATTAAAAATAATGAAAAGAATTAATGCTTCCCCTCTAAGACTAGGAAAAAAAGGCAAGAATAGCCTCAGCAATGGTTTTCAATATCATACTGGAGGTAATAGTAATAGGCAGGCAATAAGCCAACCAAAAAAAAAAAAAAAAAAAAAGAAGGAGTGAGAGAGGGAAGTAGGGAAGAAAAAGGAAGAATGAACAAAAGAATGGGCATCCAGATTGGAAAGGAAAAAAAACTATTTTATTCACAGATAATATGACTGGCTATACAGGAAATCCCAAAGAATGTACAAAAATACAAAAAACTACAAGAACTAACAATAGGTATATTCATCAAGGTGACAGGATAAAAGTTCAATATATAAAAATCAATTGTATTTCTATGTATTAGCTGGAACAACTAAAAGCTGAAATTTTTTAAAGTTCCATTTAGCATTTCATAAAAGTACATGAAATAGGTATAAATAACAAAATGTGTAGAAAATCTGTATGCTGAAAACTATGAAACATTGAGAAAGTAATCAGAACGAATCAAACGAGTGCTGAGCTATACTGGGTTCACCAACTGAAGAGTCAATATTGTTAACAGGTCAATTCCCTCTCCTTCCAATGAATGCATAGATTCAGCGTAATCCCAACCAAGATTCCAGGAAGACTTTTTATTGAAAATGACAACGTGATTCTAAAATTTATATGTAACAGTAAAGGAAGTGGAACAAGCAAAACAATTTTAGAATAAAGGTAAGGGATTTCCACTCAAGACTTTCTGTAAAGCCACTCTCATCAATTAATACAACACTGTAAGTCAACTCTACTCCAATAAAACTAAAAAAGGCTACTCTCATCAAGACAGCGTGGTATTAGTAAAAGGACAGATGTGTCGAGCAATATAATAGAACAGGTAAGAAACAGTCCCGCACATATATGGCAAATTGATTTCACAAAGAGGTAAAGGTGAGTCAGTGCAGAAAGATAATCTTTTCAAGAAATAGAGCTGAAACAACTGGAGAGCCACATTAAAAACAAACAGGAATTCCCATCATGGCACAGTGGAAAAGAATCCGACTAGGAACCATGAGGTTTCGGGTTTGATCCCTGGCCTTGCGCAGTGGGTTAAGGATCTTGTGTTGCTGTGAGCTGTGGTGTAGGTCGCAGATGTGGCTCAGTCCCAGTGTTGCTGTGGCTGTGGCCAGCAGCTATAACTCTGATCCAACCCCTAGCCTGGGAACCTCCATATGCTGCAGGTGCAGTGCTAAAAAGCAAAATAAATAAAAACAAACAATTTGATCCATTCCTTCCACATACAAAATGTTAACTTGATATGGATCATAGACTTAAATGTAAATCTCAAACCACAAAAATTCTATAAGAAAACAAGAGAAATCTTTGGGATCTTGGCTTACGCTAAGAGTTCTTAGATATGACATGAAAAGTATCATCCATAAAAGAAAAAAAACAATAAACTGGACTTTGGGAAAATGAAGAATTTGTTGTTGGAAAGACACTGTTGTAAGAATGAAAATATAGAGACGGTAATTAAATACTGCAAGTCACACATCTGATAAAGGACTTATATCCAGCACATATAACAAACTCTTAAAACCCAATAGCAAGAAAACAAATAACACTTTTTTTTTTTTTAAAATGGGCAAAAGACACCTTATCAAAGAAGATATATGTTTGGTAAATAGCACATGGAAAAAAAGCTAAACATCATTAATCATTAAGGGAATGTCATCTAAAACCATAATGAAATACAGCAACACATATGCTAGAGTAGCTAAAATTAAAAAAAAAAATTTAAACCTAAAAATATCAGCTGTTGGGCATGTCAACTGGAGCAGCAGTTGTTGGTGATTAAAATGTAGGAGAACTAACACAGGTATATTGACACCACAGGGTCCCTAAAGCCCCTATGAGGACAAAAAGATTGAACAAATTATCTGCTTAGTGTGAGAATTCCAAAAATCCTAACAAAATATTAGCAAATTCAAATATAACTCTTTTATTTATTTAGGTACACCCATATATAGTATATAAGATTCTCTCTCTCCCTCCTCCCTCCCTCTACGTGCTCCCTCTTTTTGTCTTTTTAGGGCCATAGGTGTGGCATATGGAGGTTCCCAGGCTAGGGGTCGAATCAGAGCTACAGCTGCAGGCCTACACCACAGCCACAGCAACACCAGATCCGAGCCGCATCTTTGACCTACACCACAGTTCATGGCAATGCCGGATCCTTAATCCACTGAGCGGGGCCAGGGATCGAATCTGTGTGCTCATGGATACTCGTCAGGTTCATTACCACTGAGCCACAAGAGGAATTCCCTATACATATATTTTTCCTGTATATTTTCTCTCAACAGTTTTGATTACTCTTAAATTATTTTACAATTCTAGAAACAACCTCTGGCTCTTCCCTATCTGTCTGCACATGTCTGTCTGTCTTTGCTTTATAACTACTAATTCCAAAAGAATTGTCCATTTTCTAAAAGAGTCAATAGGATTCAAATGGTTAACATTCTCTTTTTCTCCTTTGTATCTTCGTGAAAATAAGCTCCTCAAAGCCAAGTTTCTTCATACATCACCACTTTTGCCAAATTGTGGTAGATTATGAAAATCAGAAGCCACAGGCACAAAGGGCTTCACAGATTTAGAAACCAAATGCTATTCTAAATAAAACATCTGAAGATGTGAAAAGCCGTCCTGATTATGATGTGCTATTTCAAGAACCTCGTGCCAGTCTCCGATCAGAAATGAAAACCATTTCTATTTCACTCTTGCACAGCTATGGCAAAGAGATGCTTTGAGCTCTTCTACTTTTTAAAAGTAACTGGTTACTTTAAGCTAATTCCCACCCGGCCCCACTGAATTCCATAAGATAACAACACAGTGATGAGCAGTGGAGAAGGAAGAGCCCGTGGGAAGCAGATGAACCTTTATTCTGCACCCACAGAACCACCTATGGCCATTAGAGCTGATCCTTGGTGATCCTAAAACAGTAAGATGAAGCTCAGTAAAATACAGCTCAATAGCTGTATTTACAAAGGTGAAGCTAAATCCTAGAGGATCACGCAGCTCCTGAATTTTGACTGCAGTACAGACTTAGGTAAGATTAACAAATTGGAAAAGGTAGCTCTGTGCTAAGGACACTGCGTGTTTGGTTAAGTTCCTTCTGCTTCGATCAAGGGACCTGTTTCCATATTATGATCTCTTAGACTGCAGCTCTGTGACTTCACTGGGACCCGAGGGTTTCTTTAATTGGTCTGTGCAGAATTTTAGAGCTGAAATGGCCCCATGAGATTCTAATTTCCTGATTCTGTAGGTTTAGACACTGAAGCTCGAAGGCACTGTGTGGGCTGGGCAGTGTTTCTCTAATTCACTGTAGGCCAGGCCAGAGAACCGGCCTCGGATTCAACAGGCTGTCCTCTCGACCAGGAACTCGGGGGTCATACACAGGTCTAAACAAGGGAGTCTTGGTGTTGGGGGACTCAGGTGGAGCTCTCTCCTGCCAGTCTCAGTGGAATCTGAGTAATCACGTCAAGCCACCCATTTTACAGATGAAGCAACTGTGTGGGGACCAGAGCCAGAGCCCCCGGTGGCATATCGGGGTGGCAGCCTGGCTGCTCGGTTTCCAGGCCTTGCCCTGAGCAGAGATGTTGAAAGCTGCCCACCCACCCCACCCCTTGGTATTATTAGATTATGGGGGCTGGAGAGGCTGACCGGCCCCAGCCGAGTCCCAGTGCCAGTGAGTTTCCCCGTCTGAGGAGGGGCCTTCCAGCCGCTGGGAGGAGGTCCTGGAGGGAGGGGGACCCACGAAAGATGCACAGACCCAGCCTGCGGATGAGCATGTCACTTCGTGCCCCAGATGGATTTTTCAAACATCTTTTCATAAGCCCTGGTAGTTCCTCGGAGAGCCCTTAAGAGCTGTGAGAAGGACCAAAGGGAACCCAAATGGGCCAGAGAGCAAAATTCACTCATGAAGAAGGCAGGCACAGAGTTCCCATTGAGGCTCAGCAGGTTAAGGACCCGGTGTAGTCTCTGTGAGGATGCAGGTTCAATACCTGGCCTTACTCAGTGGGTTAAGGATCCTGAGTTGCTGTGGCGTAGGCCTGCTGCTGCAGCTATGATTCAGCCCCTAGCTGGGGTACTCCCATATGGCATAGGTATGGACGCAAAAAGAAAAAGACGTTTTTTTTTTTTTAAATAATTAAGAAGGCAGGGAGGATGTGTCCCCAGGCATGTGGCCAGGACCAGGAGGAGAACTCAGCCTTATCAGCATATCATGCCAAGTCCCTCAATGTCTCAATACAGGCCCCAGAGAGCTTTCTTCTCCGTGGTCCTCACCTGGGATCCCCTGCCCATCTCTCGGCCAGAAGGTGGATCTGACATCACTACCTTCCTCTTCATTCACAAGTAAGTCCGAGTGAGAAGCCAGTGTCATGAAAATAATAAAGTGCTTCGTGGCTGCTAAGGCCAGTGGAGTGGGAAGTACAAATTTATATATATGTATATATATATATATATATTTTTTTTTTTTTTTGGTCTTTTTAGGGCTGTACCTGTGGCACATGGACATTCCCAGGCTCGGGGTCTAATCGGAGCTGCAGCTGCCAGCCTGCACCACAGCCACAACAACGCCAGATGCAAGCCACACCTGAGACCTACACCAGAGCTCATGGCAACGCTGGATCCTTAACCCAGAGAGCGAGGCCAGAGATCAAACCTGCGTCCTCATGGATGCTAGTCAGGTTTGTAACCCACTGAGCCACAATGGGAACTCCCTGAACTAAGTCTTAACAACCCAAATGAGGCTAAGTAACCAAAAATCACTGAAAATTTACAGAACTCAAGTGAGACACTGTGAAGTGGCCCCACTATGAAACAAAAAGAAGGCATTTCCAAAGGGCGAATCTGGTGGCAATTATGAGAAAATTAGAAAGCTGCTGCACATTCATACTCCTGAAAATGAAGAATTTTCAATAAACTGGCTATCCATGCATTTTCTTATGTAAACCTTACAGTAACACTGAGGTGGTAGGTACCATTCTTTTCTTCACTTAAAGCAAAGAAAACTGAGGCCTACAGTGGCCAACCACCACCCAAGGTAACATAACACTGAAATAAACAGCAGAGCCAAGACCCAAACTTGAGCCAGCTGACTCTCCTATAGAGCGTGAGGCCACGACTAGGCTGTTTCTAGAGGCCTCAGAAATGCCCACTTCAGGGAACTTAGTGAACTTAGATGCCTGTCCCTAAAATAGTAAACATATTCACAGCCACTATGGTTAGAGACAGTGGGAATAATTTATATCTTAAATTTCCTTATTTATTAGATTATTAGAGATGTGCTGCTAATAAAAAAGAAATACTCTTAATTGAACGTGCTTTAATTTAAATAGTTTCATAATTGGTTTGAAGATAAAGTTTAAACAGAAAATGATTCATTTAGTCTAATGTAGAAACATTAAATCCTGCACTCCATCACACAAATGCTACGTGTGCTTTAAAATGCAATCATACTATTTTGAATAGAGACATTTTTGCAAAAGTCATTAAAATGATGTCGGTGACAAAGCACAAGTCCTGGAGTTCCCTGGCGGCTTAATGAGTTAAGAATCTAGCGTTGTGGAGTTCCCGTAGTGGCCTAGTGGTGGTGAACCTGACTAGTATCCATGAGGATGCAAGTTCAATCGCTGGCCCCACTCATGGGGTTGGGGACCTGGCGTTGCTGTGGCTGTGGTGTGGGCCGGTGGCTATAGCTCTGATTGGACCCCAGCCTGGGAACTTCCATGTGGCACAGGTGCAGCCCTAAGAAAAAAAAAGAAAGAAAAAAAAAAAAAAAACCCCACAAGTCCTGTCACCTATTATCCCAAGTTAGGATAAGCCTGCACAAATCAGATAAAACTTATTGCGTCAAATACATATTGTGAGTAAAAACAGAGCTAATTAAAAACAACTTTGACTGCCCTTAATAAATGAGGGTTGGGGATGGAGTCCGATTAGGTTTTACTAAGGGAAATTTTTTAAATCCAATGAATAATTAAGCTGTTTCAACACTGAAGTATGCTTGAGATAAAAACGATTTTTAATGAAGTATTTAAAGCAGACAAAATATGTGTAACCTACACGGAAGTTAGGAAACAGAACAATAGAACAAACAGCCCCAAACCCACCACCATTAAGACCCCCACAGGATCCTCCCTACACCCTCAACTCCACACCAAGGGCAGCGCTTCCCTGGCCAGAAAGAGCTAAAAGTCATTTCCGTTTATTGAGTTACTATGTTTACTGTCCAGAGAAGGGTTGAGGGTGGGGTGGGATGGGGACTGGTACTTAGCAGTGTGCCCGGAGCACCTGCACTGAGCTTGTCCCACACTTAAGTGCAATACGGTGCTACTGACCGAAGGAAAATGAACAGTAACAATACTGACGACAATGACAGCAAACAATTACACTTATCACCTGCCAGTCCCTATTCTAAACCCATGACATACATCAACTCATTTAATTCTCAACAACCCGTTCATCTAAATACCATCATTATCTGCATTTACACGGAGGAGGCAACCGGGGCGCCAAGGAATCCTGTGACTCGATCAAGGTCACCCTCGTGCCACTGCGAAAAGCAAGAAACACGTCTGCCGTCTTAACAGATGCCATCACATTTTGGTGACAGCCTTCTGAAAGACTGGTTATGACTGGACCAGGGAAGCAGGTGGGAAAGTGATGACAACCCAAGTCCTACATACTGAGCTATGTCAGGCGCTGGGGTATCGGTAATGGACAAAATCCCTGCCGTCGTGGAGCCTATGTTCAAGGGGGATGAAAACTAACTGCGATGAACCTGCAAGCACACGGTGTGTGAGAGCGACAGTGCCGAGCAGACAAAGCATGGAGAAGGGGCTCTGCAAGATCAGAGGACAGACTTTCAGATGACGTCAAGGAAGGCCTCCCCGAGAAAGTGAATTTTCAGTAAAAATCTAAAAGAAATGACAAGCGCGGTCACGGAAGAGCTTATCAAACAGACTAGAAGAGGAAGCGCTCATCGGATGTTCCAGAGTCCCTACCAAGTCAAGCCACCATGAAGCATCGCGGGAATGTGCCCAAGCAGCGGATGATGCAAGAGCTGGCGGGGGCTGTCTTGGCATTCCTAAAGATGCCTCTCTTCTTCTGGAGAGAAGAGTATTTGCTGAGATCAGCACTATGATACAGGGTCTTTAAGAAGCACTGCTGTGTGTCTGTAACAGCAAAGAGCCATAGGTATTATACACCACTTCATGTTCTCCTACAGTGGTTTCTTCAAAGATTATTTCAGGATGCTTTTCACCTTCCAATAAAAACTCAAAATCTTTTCCTGTCTGGAAGCATAAACAAGTGATGCCTTTTTGTAGAATCATCTGCCTACAAAGTTCAGGCACGAGAAATACAGGGATAGCTCTTTTCTGAATCTTGGTGTGGGGAGTTTCATGAAGTCAAGAGAATTTCAAAGCGTTTATTTTCTTCGACTACAAAGCTGTTTTGAACTATTTCTGAGGGGATACGGTAGATTGAAGCCACTCGTTTATATTATCTCAGTTCCTGCCTACAAACCACTAAAGAGATGGAGAATCCGGTTTTAAACACACCAGGAGAGAGTAGAGGGGAGAGAGTCAATTTCAACAGTGCCTGGAAAAAAAGATGAAGTTCATGGAGCTGAAACCTAAGCGAGCAGTAAGCAAAGTCCAGAAGACAGTTAGATGATATGCATTGAAGAATCCAATACTTCTAAAGCACAGGCTTCTCAAAGTACAAGGTTCAGGCAAAATGAGAGTCTGTAGAAAAAAACAGAACCGAGTCTTACCTATCCTTACCGACTGAATACCTGAGCAAGAGCTAGCCCTCCTCTAAGAGGACCAACGCTCAGAAAAAAGGAAGCTGGAGGATACTGAGACCATGAGGGAGTGAGGAAGCTTTCAAGATCCTAAAAGATTACCATGGATACAATAATTGGGGGGGAGATAGATAATTAACAAAACACCACGAAAAGCTCGAGGTGATTGAAAAACTGATATTACGAGAGCACCAGCGAACATTCCCTCGAATGAATGGGAAAGTAAGTTGAAGAAGCATCTCGGAACTAGAACTAATGCCAAAGAGGGAAAAATAGGAAAGAAGAGAAGGAACCGTGGTTTAAAAGGGCTAACAGCTGAATGACAAGTTTTGAAAACAGAACAGACTATGGAGGAGAGGAAAGTATCATAAAATAAATCAGGCAAATTTCCTAGAACTACAGATCATGCTTTTTTAAATTAAAAGAGCCTATCGAGCACAATCTGTTCTGTTATAAAGCTTGTTTGGAAAACACAAAGTTGTTCCAACCCAATCTATATGTTAAAGAATAATTTGAGCATAATTCGTATTTCACATTTTGCTTATGCTTATGTCTTCAAGAAATACTAGCTGAACACAGGAAACTGCATGCAGCTCAATCAGGCTGCCTGGAAAAACACAAACACACACATAGCTCAAACATATACCAGCTACTCAGTTCATGTTTGTGATCCTATAATGTTGTTTTGCTATTCTTTTGCAAAGGTTAATTTTTCTATTAAAAAAGCAATCCTTCAAAGCCTAAACATGTACAAGCACCCTGGTTCAAAAATACCAAGCAGGAATTTGGGATTAACAGAAACACACTACTATATATAAAACAGATAAACAACAAAGATCTACTGTTATAGCACGTGGAACTATATTCAATATCCTGTAATAACCTATAATGGAAAAAAATCTAAAAGGAATATATATTTCCTTTTCTTGTCTGATTGCTGTGGCTAGGACTTCCAATACTATGTTGACTAAAAGTGGCCAGAATGGGCGTCCCCATCTTGTCCCTGATCTTAGAGGAAAAGTGTTCAGCTTTTCACCACTGAGTACGATCTTAGCTGTAGGTTTGTCATAAATAATTTTTATTATGTTGAGGTATATTCCCTCTATACCAATTTTGTTGAGTTTTTTTTCATGAATGTTGAATTTTGTCAAATGCTTTTTCTGCATCTATTGAGATGACACCAAAAAGTGGAAAGATGTTCCTCATTCATGGATTGGAAGAATTAATAGCATTAAAATGTCCAGACTACCCAGAGCAATCTATAGATTCATGCAGTCTCTATCAAAATATCCATGGCATTTTTCACAGAACTAGATAAAATCATTCTAATATTTGTATGGAATCATAAGACACCAAGTAGTCAAAACGACCTTGAGAAAAGGGCAAAACTGGAGGTATCATGCTCTCTGACTTCAGACTAGACTACAAAGCTATAGTAATCAAAACAGAATAGAGCTGGCAGCACAAAAACAGACACATAGTTCAATGAAACAGAATAGAGCGCCCAGAAATAAATCCATAAAATAAATAAAATAAATACATAAAATAAAAAAAATAAATCCATCTTCTTCTAGGAAGAAGAAAATATAGGCAGTATACTCGTCTTTGAAATCACTCTTAGCAGTTATTATTTTGGATCTATCCCCTCAGGCAAGGGAAACAAAAACAAAAATAAACAAACGGAACTCTATCAAATTAAAAAGTTTTTGCAAAGTGAAGAAATCATCAATAAAATGTAAAGACAAACTACTTCCCTGAATGGGAAAAGATATTTGCAAATGACATATCCATAAGAGGTTCATATTTAAAATATATGAGGAACTCATACAATTCAATATTGGGGAAAAAAAAAACCATTGAAAAAATGAACAGAAATCTAAATAGACATTTTTCCAAAGAAGACATACAGATGGCCAACAGGCACATGGAAAGATTCTCAATATCACTAATCATTAGAGAAATGCAACAAAACCACAATGAGATATCACCCACATCTTCAGAGTGGCAATCATCAAGAAGATAAGAAATAACAAGTGTTGACAAGGATGTGGAGAAAAGCAAAGCCTAAGCACACTGTTGATGGGAATATAAATGTATGAAATAGTATGAAGGTTTCTAAAAAAATTAAAAATATAGAACTACCACATGATCCAGCAATTCCACTTCTGGGTGTTCATCCAAAGAAAATGAAAAAACACTAATTCAAAAAGATATATGCACCCCACTGTTTATAGCAGCACACTTACAATAATCAAGATATGGAAGCAAGCTAACTGCCCACTGACCGATGAATAGATATAGAAGATGTGGCACTCATATATAATGGAATATTACTCAGCCATAAAAAAGAATGAAATCTTGCCATTCACAACAACACTGAGGGATCTGGAAGGGATTATGCTTAGTGAAAGAAGTCACACAGAGAAAGACATACAATATGTCCTCACTTATATGTAGAATCTAAAAAACAAAACATATAGACAAATATAACAAAACAGAAACAGACGGACACATACAGAGAACAAAGTAGTCCTTGCCAGAGGAGAGGGGAGTAGGGGGATGGGCAAAATAGGTAAAGGGGGTTAAGAGGTACAAAACGTTAAGAGTTATAAAGTAAATAAGTCACAATGTTCCAATGCACAGCACAGAGAATACAGTCAATAATATTATAATAACGTGGTATGATGTATAATCTATAAAAATACTGAATCACTATGGTATACACCAAAAACCAATGTAATTTGTTGGTCAAGTATACTTCAATTTTTAAAAAAGATGGTTAATGTGTCTGGAAATATTTTAAAACTCTGTTTACTTATCTGTCAGAAGTAAACCTCATGTTAAAATAAGTCACAAGGCTATGACTTATGTATATATATAATGTATAAAAATCAAGCTAATGTGCATAAATATAAATAAGGTTTCAGATGCATGCTATGCTTATTAAAAACTTCAGAAATTTGAAAAATAATTTAAATCATGCCACTCTTTTTACGAAAAAACATCCACTTAGTCCCTTACCCCTACTAACCCTAATTCTGGGGGCGGGGGGGACTAAAATTGATTGTAAACAGATATTACACCTAAGTTTCTCAAGTGTTTGATGAAAGAGATGAATTTTACTTGACAAAGGAACAGAAACAGAAATCAGCATCTGTGTATGAGCATAAGGAACAAAAAAGTATCAGTGGATATAAACACTGTATGTGATTTCCTAAAATATATAGAATTTCAGTTTAAAAGTCCATAGAAATGTCTTCGAAGTGCAGTTACAACCTAATACCTGTAAATCACATTCAACTCATCTTGACATGTTCATAAACTTCTCACATACCTGCATTAACCTTCAGTCTATCAGAATTACAGAAACAGTAGACTGCAGCTCAGGGACTAGTTTACACTAGTTGACTCTGAACAAGAAGTTAAGGTGGCTGACCAGCCCATGGGTAAAAATGTAGGCACTTGAGCTCAGAGATGGCTCAATGGGAATATCTTCATAATAACTACTGAATTTCATAAGGAAGTTTACATAAAGAGAACAGTTCTCTTCGAAGATCGCCTTGGACTTTTAAAAGAAATGTCTGTCTCCTTAAATGGGTGGCATTTGATTCAAGGATTTCATTAAAAAATTCTATTTGCAAATCTATATTCATTTGTTCTTAAGATGTAACAAAGCAGAAAAAGTTTAAAAGCATCCTTACCTGCAATCCGATCACAATCATTGTTAAAGAACGGGGCCAGGAAAGTAGATCAAATCATGAAAGAAAAAAGAAAAGAAAAATCAGTCGTTTTCCATATTGTTTACTGTATCTATAATAGAGTTATTTTACATGTAGTTACCTAGCTTACATTTTCATATATTCAGGAGTAAAGTGGCACATTTAAAATGCTTAGCTCTGTACACAGAGGGTACCCGATGCCTGCCGAATTGAATTTTAGAGAAAATTAAGTATAACTACTACATTTTATAATCTCATGTTTAGAAACCAGGAAGTTAATAGACACCAAAATTAACAGAAACTAAGCGATATGAAAGCACGTACACGTTAAGTGAACAAAAAGATACAGACCATACATATCCTAGGATGACAGCCATAAACACGACTGCAGGTATGTGGTACCCAGCCCTCAAGATGCCTGCGGCGACCCTCCTCCCCCTTGGTATTCACACCGGTGCACAGTCCCCTTCTACCGCGAGTCCGGCTGACCTCGGAGAAACACTGCACAAAGGACAGTGTGTGACTTCTAAGACTCAGATCACTCCCTCTGCGAGAAGCCAGCTGTCACATCACAAAGACCCTCATGCAGCCCTCCGGAGAGGTCCAGGTGGCAAGGAAATGCAAGGCATCCTGCCAACACCCATCCTTGCCAACCCCATGAATGAGCCATCTCAGGAGTGGGTCCTGCGGCCCAGTGTCAAGCTCTCAGATGACTGCAGCCCTGGCTCACATACCCTCCTGAGAAACCTGGAGCCAGAACCCGTGAGCTAAGCTGCTCCTGACCCCTTGAGACTAAGATAATAAATGTTTATCATTGCTGTCTTTAGCCACTAAATTTCAGGGTAATTTGTTGCAGCAATTGAGAATAGAATATATATTTCAAAAGGCCAGGTAATGATATTATTAGAATAGTAATAGTACTAGAGGATGGCTGCAGTACCAGAGTATCAAGATCTTCCTCTAATTCCTAAACTTTCTGAATATTATGTCATATTTACTATTCGTTTTTAAAAGTATATTTTCTTTGTTCTTTTTCTTCCCTTCTCAGCTGTACCCAAGACATATCTAAGGTTCTGGGCCAGGGACTGAATCTGAGCTGCAGCTGCAACCTACCCCACAGTTAAGGCAACGCTGGATCCTTAACCCACTGTGCCAGGCTGGGGGTTGAACCTGTATTGCCACAGAGATAATGCCAGATCCTTAACCTGCTGTGCCACAGGGGGAACTCCTAAAAGTATGTATTCAATGCTCCTAACTCAAATTACTCCCAGCACTTTCACTGAGGAAGTTCTAAGTCATTCATTCATTCAGCAAATGCCTCCTAGGATGGGAGCAAAACAGCCACGGTCCCCGACCTCGTGGAGCTCACATTCTAGTGGGATGGCGACGCCTGAATCAATTCATGTCATAAATTAGTCCAGGATAACAAATTATGACGTATAGTCTTTTTGCTGTAACGTGTTTCTGGGAGGCAAATTAATTCATTAAGTGATTAGTAAATGGAAAAATGATGTCAGTCTAACACAAAAGTTGTGTTGATTCACAGGCGGTCTTCCCACACAAGAGGAGCCAGAACGACAGCCAGTGAAATACAACCTTTAACAAGAGAGGGAAGGGCTCTAGGCTCTTGGGCTTTAGGGACAGCAGGAGCTCTTTCATGTGTATTTCACAAACCTTAAAAGCAAGCCCTTCCCCAGGAGTCTGTGCAGGAGACGCAAAGCTCTGTGCGGCTTTCAGCATCTGCCAAGGCAGCCTCTGGGCGAGCACGCAGCCTCATCACAGCCCCGCCAGCTTACAGCTCCATCTCCTTCTGCGTTATCTTTGCACCTGCCGCCTCTGCTCTGATTAAAATGCTGCTGGCATTTCACTCTACTTTTTTGTGTGTATTTTTAATAGCTACCATGAGCGCTTCCAGCTATATTGAGCTGGTACCAGTTTTTGGTTTTCTCAGCACTCTGGTTACAAAGCGAAGTGTTGAGTGGTTGGTCCCAACTCCATTTTCTCCAGAAGCTGTTTCATTTTTTTGCTTGCAAGTTTACGAAATGAGGTCTTTCGAAAGATACCTATCATGGAATATAATTGCCTGCCCTGGTAAGGACAATTTTACAGTTCTAAAAGACCTTGACCTGATATGGGAATCGCATGCATGAAGGTCTCAAGCAAAGACAAGAATACAAGAAGGAAGAGTCCGCCAGAAAAAAACACAGCCTTCAGTAAGCTGTCCTTTTATCACCTCAAATTCTCTGCCAGAATTAAGAGAGCTCTGTTCACTTCAGATGGTGGAAGCATTCCTTTATCTACAAGCTGCGGCAGGGCGAGGCAGGGCGGGGTGGGATGGAGTGGGACGGGATCAG
The DNA here is from genome assembly GCF_054392235.1 of Sus scrofa. NCBI lineage: Eukaryota > Metazoa > Chordata > Mammalia > Artiodactyla > Suidae > Sus > Sus scrofa. The sequence goes on along the minus strand of NC_139393.1, from coordinate 23,061,348 downwards.
AGGAGGAAACAACAGTGATGAGGCTAATTCAGTGTTTCTCAACCTTGGCTGAACCTTAGACTCAAGTGGGAAGCTTCTCACAAATACAGATACTCAAGTTCATCCAGATCGCATTGGTGCTGTGCAAGGCCTGAGCATCACTAGGTTTCAAAAGTCCCCTAAGTGCTTTCAACGTGAAGCCAGGACTAAGAACCACTAGACTCGAGGAAGACGTCCACCAACAGCCAGAGGACTGGAGATGAGGTCTTAGGAGGAATTAAAAAACAAAACCCTGATATTATTTACGCATTAAAAAGCTTTGCAACTGTAATTAGTCCGTATCACTGAATATTCATTTTCCCCAACAAAAGTCTTTAAGGATATTTCTGAGGGTGCAGGTAGGGCTGGAGGTAAGCAGAGCTGGAGCATGAGGGCCAAGACCCGGAACGCAAAGCTGGCTGCCGGCTGAGGCGGCAGGTAGGGCTGGCAGCTAAAGGCTAGGATCTTTAATGCACTGGGAGATGAAGGGGAGGGAAGAGGAGGTGGGGGAGGCTTGGAGGAACTTCCAGAGGTATTTAGATAAGCGATTCAAAAGGAGCTCCTGACATGGCACACTGAAACTGGAGCATAGACTCTTTAAAAACACAGCCATCTGTGGAATGTCAAAATAAAGAATAAAAATGGATAGAGAAGTTTCAACACAATCCTATTATACGGAGGTAGAAAAGCAGGTTACACCGGAGGTTTCAAACTTGGTGATCAGAGCTGGAGGAAGGGGTATTTTAAAAATACAGATTTCTGGAGTTCCTGTTGTGGCTCAGTGGAAACAAATCCAACTAGTATCCGTGAGGATGCTGGTTCGATCCCTGGCCTCGCCCAGTGGGTTAGAAATCTGCCATTGCCATGAGCTATGGTGTAGGTCACAGATGCCACTCAGATCTGGCGTTGCTGTGGCTGTGGCATAGGCTGGCAGCTGCAGCTCCAATTCAATCCCTAGCCTGGGAACTTCCATATGCCTTGGGTGTGGCCCTAAAAAAGAAAAAAAAAAAGAGAAAGAAAACTAAATAATTAATAAATAAAAATATAGATTTCTGAGTCCGGTGTCAAAGGTATGAGGCAGGAAATGATAAATTAATAATATCAATGGCTGTTACTTTTTACATGGTATTTACAATGTGCCAGGCAATCTTGGTCTGAGCACTTTGTACGTATCATCTGATTTAGTGCCCCTAACAACTCTAATGGTTAACTGGGACAGAGAGAAACAACTTGCCCACAGTAAAGGGTGGATCAGGCTTCAAACCCGCAGACCTGCATAGAGTCTGTGCTCTTTCTTCATCTTTTAAAACACTCTTCTCCTTCCCAGTATTGGGGCTGCTAGTATGTGAGAACCACTCAACTATGGTCTTTCAAAGTCACTTTTAGCCACACCATGCTGTCAGATCAGGCTCAGTATCAACACCACCTTCTATTGTTGGGTTTTAAATCAAGAAGCATTATCTCCTCTATGAAGAATTTACAATATGCTCGGGAGTTCCTGTTGTGGAGCAGCAGAAGTGAATCAGACTAAGAACCATGAGGTTGAGGGTTCAATCCCTGGCCCTGCTCAGTGGGTTAAGGATCCAGCATTGCTGTGGGCTGTGGTGTAGGTCACAGACCTGGCTCGGATCTGGCATTGCTGTGGCTGTGGTGTAGGCAGGCAGCTGTAGCTCTGATTGGACCCCTAGCCTGGGAACCTCCATATGCCGCAGGTGCAGCCCTAAAAAGATCCAAAAAAAAAAAAAAAAAAAAAAGAATTTACAATATGCTAAATGTACAGAAATGGTTTTCCTATAGAAGATTGGCTTGTCTCTAAGATTTCTGTCCCTGACAAAAATAGACATTTTATACATATTTTTTCTTAACTGCACCTAGTAATTTGCTGTCTTGTCAGTTCTTCCCTGCTAATATCTCTGCCTTGAATTATTTTCCTATTCCTATTGCCAACACCGTAATCCAGACCCCTATTAAAAGACTTCTAGATTATAGCCATATTATCCCCACTGGTCAATCTGGCACTAATCTCTGTCCAGGCCGATCCAAGCAAATACATCATGTACGCTGCTTTCAGGCTCATCTTAATTGTCTTAACCTTGCCTGTCACTCATTTGATTACAAGTCCTTTAATGATCCACTACCTACAGGATAACACCCCAACCTTTAGCCTGGCATTCAAGGTCTGTAACTAACTGCCCTGACCCATCTCTAACTTCTTTTCCAAAAATTCAACTACAATGCATTTTTCACCCAAAAATTCCTTGAGTGAAATAAGAATTAATAAATCTATCTTAAAAACTACATTTAACATGAGAAAAATGCTTCCATTGTGGGCTATGAGATTCTCTCTGGAGTTCAATGTTCAAACTTGGTATCACTTCAAACAAGCTGCTTTTGCTCATAGCTCTTATTTTTTGCAGATTGTGTAGGATGTTCTTAAACCCTTGCATCTCCTCTTTCAGGTAATCTCAAGGTGAATTTAGTTTCAGCTGTACAGTTACACAAAAACTGCCCCGACGCAACAGGGAGGGTTCAGGCTGTTTCAGAAAGCATCAATCTCTTCTATAATCCACAAAACCAGTGTGAAAGTCTTAAAGATGACTTTTATTCAAAAATATATAATCCCTGACCAAGAGGAAAATGTACACATCCTTACATTACAAGCTAGGGAAGGGTATCCTTATATTTTAGTCACGAAATTCCTTATTATAAAAAAAAAAAAAAAAAAAAAAAAAAAAAAAAAGTTGTACCACCGAGAAGAAACGAGAACAAAGGATCAAGTGTCTATGAGCAAATATCCATTTCAGGCAGAGCTAACTTAGCAGTCATTTCCTGAAGCTTCTCTGGAGCGCTCACAAAGCTCTCTAATTGCCCCAGGAGGCCTGAATGAAAGATGGAAGAAAAAACAAGACCCCTCCATAAAGTCGCGGCTTACTATGGAGAGAAGCAACAGGTAAGTAGAGGAACTTTCCAGAGAGCCGGAGAAACACAGGGTGGCTGTTGGAAGCCACATCCTCTTGCTTTAATCAGTTGAGCTCGGTTAGTGCTTTCTTCACACTTATGGGAGGTTATATGGATTCATCCCGAAATTTGGTCCAATGAATTCCATTCACAAGACCTCTTCGAAGACATGAAAACAAATCCAGAAGAAAACCTGTTCTTTTTTTTTTTGGTCTTTTTAGGGCTACACCCAGGGCATATGGAAGTTCCCAGGCCAGAGGTCGAATCAGAGCTGCAGCTGCTGGCCCACACCACAGCCACACAGCCACGCCAGATCCGAGCCTCGTCTTGGACCTATACCACAGCCTATGGCCAATGATGGATCCTTAACCCACTGAGCAGGGCCAGGGATCGAACCTGCATCCTCATGGATACTAATTGGGTTCATTACCGCTGGGCCACACCGAGAATTCCAAGAAAACCTATTTTGAGTTCAGCATTCCTCTGTGACAGATTTGCAGAACAACTATAGAGCTGGAAGTGAATGGGGCAGGGGCGGCAGGTGGAAAGAGAGGCTCTGGCAGAAAGAGAGACTGAAGATCTTACCCAATGCTTGTTGTCACACCAGTAAAGGCAGAGGCTGCCTTGAAACAGCGCTCCCAGGACCAGAGCAGGAAAAGAGAGTCCCCAGGGAACTACATCCATCCCTAATTACATCTTTTATAATCAATATTACCTCTTTCATACAAATTATGTACACTTCAGAGCCTGAAACATTTCATAGGAGATATTTCTGAGAGTTGCTCCACAAGCAGCTATATTAATTCCTCATGTCCCTTATAACTATCGAATCTTAGTCCTCATGCTTTTGGGTTGCCTGGACCAGAGTGGCCTTTGGTGAAGATTTTCTAGAGCCTCAGAGTTTATTTTTCCCTCCCTGGCCTCCAGGAGAAGGCAATGCAGGCCTTTATTTGCTACTTAATTTTGCAGAAAGCAATTATGTTCTGTTGCCCCCAAATCTGGCACTTTGACAGGATTCACTTCACTTTTCTAGGGAAAAAAAAAAAAATGTAGATGAGCCAAAAGCCAATTGATGCAAACACAGGATTTAAGAACACAAGTTCTAGAGTCTCTGCTGGGCCCTGTCCACTTGCCTCGCCACCACTTTTACCTATCACTTCATCTTAACCACAACCCAGTAACCAGTATTCAAATGGCTCAAGGATCAAGGCTAAGTTACATTTTCCTGCTTAAGAATTCAGGAAAGCATGGAATATACTTTAAAGGTGTTCCATCAGCAAAGTTAAAATTTAAAAGTTCTGCTATATAACATGCTTCCCTGTTAACCACGTGGAAAACTGATTTTAGATAACTAAGAATTTGCTGTACCGCAAAGCAAAGAGAATCTATGACAACACAAGCCTGCCACCTTGTGGTACCTATTCAAAAGCGCTTCACCACCTCATCCTTTTGAACAAATTTCATTTTGAAAACTGTGCCTGCTTAGAAAAATATTTATCAAGGTAAGAATTATTTTAAAATCGTAAATACTGATGTTCACGTTCATAAAATTTATAACACTCCATTAAATTGTTGATGTCTGACTTAATGAAATTGTTTCTAGGACCAAAACTAAATTGTCTCTTCAAATACAAGATGTAGAAATGCAACTGCGAGCACCTGCAACTCCCAATAAATTCTTCACATCAGTTATGGAACACACTTTCCTTTCTGATAATTAAGTAACCATCATGTTGGATAAATGGAACTGCAAATTTGATATGGCCCACTAGATAGCGCTGCCTGATCAACTTTAAACTATGAAGTAGGAATAAAACATCTACAGTATCTTGGCTACATATTATTGCATAATTCTTAAATTGTTCAGAGTGCTTGATGAACCTAATAATTTTTTTTGTTTGTTTTTTGTTTTTAAGGCAGCACCCTCAGCATATGGAGGCTCCCAGGCTAGGGGTCAAATCAGAGCTACAGCTGCAGGTCTATAACACAGCCATAGCAACGCCAGATCTGAGCTTCGTCTGTGACCTACACCACAGCTCCAGGCAACGCCAGATCCTTAACCCCCTGAGCGAGGCGAAGGATCAAACCTGCGTCCTCATGGGTACTAGTCAGATTCACTTCTGCTGCATCACAACAGGAACTCCTAAATAAAAAATCATGAAATAACTTAATATCTTGACATAAAAAGACTAGCTTTAAAATGGTGGATAAAAATACAGGACTACTGATGTTTTTCAGAGCACCATCTGTAACAATTCCCTTTAAGAAAATTATTCAATGCAGATGAAGTCTCTTTTGACATATAAAGGATTGGAAGTTTACACTGTGAAAACATGAATATCAATTACAGAAAAATATGATGATGGTAATAGTAAGTTAAACCATATGAAATTCTGTTTTGTAGGTCAAAGTTTGAATATTGTTCAAGTTGAATACTGAGTATAGGTGAACTATAACGGAGTTATTACTTCCTTATAATAACTATCATTTATTGAGAGCTTCCCATAAATCTGTGTCATTGTGGCTCAATGGTAATGAACCTGACCAGGATTTATAAGGATGCAGGTTCCATCCCTGGCCTCACTCAGTGGGTTAAGGATCTGGCACTGCTGTGAGCTGCGGTGTAGGTCGCAGATGCGGCTTGGATCTGGTGTGGCTGTGGCTGTGGCTGTGGTGTAGGCCAGCAGCTGCAGCTCTGATTCAACCCCTAGCCTGAGAACTTCCACATGCTGCAGGTACAGCCCTAAAAAGACACAAAAGAGAATCCATGTTAGGTACTTTACCCGATCTCACTTAATAATGTTCACGCTAACCGTGTGGAGGAGATAACCTGTTTTCTCCCCAACTTACCGAGAAGGTCATTGAGGATTAGAGGTCAAGTTACCTGTCCTTAGTGACAGAGCCTGCTTCCTGTTTCCAACCACCATAACGAATAGATATTTATATAGATAAAAATAGAATATCAGCTTAAAATGTTTCCGAAAAGATAATTAACTAGATCTTTTAGCCAATTTTTTTTTTTTTTTCGGTCTTTCTGCTAATGATTGTTAAATAGCATTCATGCTTCCATCCAACGAGTCAAACTTTCAGGAGAGACAGCAGAGCAGAAGCTTGCATTTTTCTGTTGTATAACATCATTTGAATTGACTTCTTTAAGAACAACTGGTCACCTCTTCTAGCTCACAATCCTGGGACTGAGCCTTCTCATTTTTCATAGGAACCAGCAGTTTTTACCTTGTATGCTGGCAGCAATCCCTCATTCTTATAACCCACTGTCATATCTGATTTCTCTCTCCCCTCACCCCCATTCATCCATTCAACAAATACCTGAGAACCTGTTACGTGTACCAGGCTCTGAGGACAAAAACATGAAAAAGCACAGTCTTTCCTATCAAAAATTTATATTTTGGTAGGACAGATAATGAGACAGGATAATGAGTATTTCAAGACAAGGAGGTAGAGAGTATAATGGAATTTGGGGAGAATGGCAGCTAATTTTGGTTCGTGGTATCTATTTTGGTTCATTCCTTCCATCTTCCAAGTCATTCTCTAAAATAACCTTCACATTTAATCATACAGCTTTGCCAAGTGTTTCTTTTGATAGTATAAAGTCTTGTGCTATATTAATAGGAGAAAGTACAAAACAAAATGTTTTCTCAAGAATAACAATGATACAAATGAAGGTTCTCACGATCTTTTTATCTTGTCTCTTGGTAAGTTAAAATGTCCAAATAATCCACTGAATGGCTACAGAAGCAAGGATATCAGGATTACCTATAAATACTACAGGTAAATTCAGAAAAAGAGAAGATTGAAGAAAATTAAAGAAACAAAGGTTTTCAAGTTCATCTGTCTTAAATTCCATTGTTTTAACCAAGCATCAACTTTTAAAGCTCCATTACAACCCTTTCTTTCTTTCCCCTGTTAGCTTTCCAGATAAAATATACAGCTTTTCTTAAATTTTTCCCTAAATGTCCCAAAAACTGAATATAAATTCCTCTAGAAATGCTTCTAAACTCAGCCAGATCAATTATCAGATTTTAAATTGCTAATAAACATGCTATCCGTTAAATACATATGCAAGTATATATAAGTATGCATACACATACCACAATATACACTGTATATATATATATATATATATATTTTTTTTTTTTTTTTTTTTTCCTTTTTGCCATTTCTTGGGCCGCTCCCTCAGCATAGGGAGATTCCCAGGCTAGGGGTCAAATTGGAACTATAACCACTGGCCTAAGCCAGAGCCACAGCAATACGGGATCCGAGCCGCGTCTGCAACCTACACCACAGCTCATGGCAACACCGGATCCTTAACCCACTGAGCAAGGCCAGGGACCGAACCCGCAACCTAATGGTTCTTGGTCAGATTCGTTAACCACTGTGCCACAACGAGAACTCCATAATTACATATTCTTAATGTACCTAGATATATAATTACATTTTTATATATTACAATCATACAAATGATGATTTTCACATACAAATGAGATGATTTTCTTTCACCCAATACCATGTAGTTGAATTTGAAGACTTTTCCCTTCTAAGTTATTAATATCTTCCAAATTTCTTAGTAAAGAGATTTCTAATTCCATCATTAGGAAGTTATACTGCTTTATGATAAAAAGCATATGCTAATTCATTCCAACAAATATTTATTAAGCATACTTTAGATGTACTACATATAAACTATAAACTCAGAAGGTGAAAGACTGGGACAGGCCAGCTGACTAGCGAGGCTTCCACAGGCAGCAATCTCTTGACCTCAGCTTCTTCACTGGTAAAGTAAGGATAAGAGTATTTGCTTTACCTGCCTCACAAGTTATTCCAAGGATCCAAATGAGCCAACACATGTAAAAGCCAATACTCAGAGAAGTCAAAATCCAAAACACGTGGGCAAATAAAATCATTTAATGCTATAAGTGAGCTGAAACATATAGCCAAAATGTTTTCATTTAATCATTAATTTCAGTGGGATATTCACTTGCGACTCCTAAGTTCTATTTAACAAAAGTAATATCTTAAAAAAATCATTACAAGCCAATTCTAAAAAATTACATCATAAACAACTCCTAATTGTTTATTTATCAAGAACTAAAACCTATTTCAGTGATTTTTTAAAAAATAATCTTTCCGGAGTTCCCGTCGTGGCGCAGTGGTTAACGAATCCGACTAGGAACCATGAGGTTGCGGGTTCGGTCCCTGCCCTTGCTCAGTGGGTTAATGATCCGGCGTTGCCGTGAGCTGTGGTGTAGGTTGCAGACGCGGCTCGGATCCCGCGTTGCTGTGGCTCTGGTGTAGGCCGGTGGCTACGGCTCCGATTAGACCCCTAGCCTGGGAACCTCCATATGCCACGGGAGCAGCCCAAGAAATAGCAAAAAGACAAAAAAAAAAAAAAAAAAAAAAAAAAAAATCTTTCCATCTACATCTGTATTGTTATGAAAACAAACATTATTTGATCATTAGCAATCAGATATTAAATTATCTCTAACTCACTATCCTAAACTTATTAGAAAGTTTATAAACACTTCAGGAACCCATAAATCAAGATAAATTAAAATTTTTGCTTTTTTTTTTTAGGGTCGCATCTGCAGCATGTGGAAGTTCCCAGGCTAGAAGTATAATTGGCACTGCAGCTGACAGCCTATGCCACAGCCACAGTCAAGCTAGATCCAAGCCGAGTCCGAAACCTACACCACAGCTCACGGCAATGCCAGATCTTTAACTCACTGAGGGAGGCCAGAGATCAAACCTGCGTCCTCATGGATACTAGTTGTGTTCACTACCACTGAGCCACAGCAGGAACTCCCTATATTAGAATTTTTAAAAATAGATTAATTTGTCTTTCACTAAAAATAATTAGAAAAAATTGCCATCACATGCAACAGTTAATTTAGGCAAAAAGCCTGTTTCTCTTTTAAGATTTAAGAATTTTCACTTATGCCCAAAGAGAAAATCTCCCATTTGCAATTTCAGCTCTAATGTCTATCTTTTCTTCAAACAGCATTGATGAAATCTACAGATTTAGTTGTAAAAAACTTAAAAGTTTACTTGTCTATTATCTTTTTGATTCACCTCTCTTTAAATAAAACTAATTATACTCTGTTTTTGTAAGTGAGCCAAATGCAAAATTCCTGTAATTATTTTCTCCAATTTTAAGCTATGAACAGCTCTTTCATGAACCTTAAATGGTTTTAAATTTTTAAATTCTAAACTAATTATTAATTGTAAAAGTTAACACCAAATACTCTGAAGTATTTTAAATTTACGTAGCACTATACAATTGGATGAGCACTTTTGCCAGCATACAAATCAGCTCCATCTACAGAAACTGTAGAAACACTGTGTGTGTGTGTGTATATACATACACATATACATACTGTTATATTTTTTTAAGCTAGAATTCATCAGCTCTAAGACGCATTCCCCAAATTTTGAACATATCAAAAGAACCATGCAACTGATGCTTTCCATAGAAATCTAAAGACTTTGACTTCAAAAACATACTATCAAGTCCAGCAACAGCATTTTCCAAGTATGGATAAACGAAGGTAATGTTTTCTGATAGAAAAGCTCAAGAGAAAATTCGAAATCATCTTTAAGTCCATTCACAGTGGCTTCAGCTGGGGAGTCAAATCAAAAAGCTGTTACGCAACTACATCTTTCAAGACCTTAAACTGAAAAAGGACTCACAATTCATCTCAGTTAACAAGGAGAGGAAAAAAATTCCTCCCTTCGTAATCTCCAAATAATCCTCCAAGTGGTGTTTTTGTTTTTTTTTTAAAAAAAATAGCTTTTACAATGTTCTGACTAGGCGGGTAACACATGGCTGGACTGAACCTTATTTCACCCTCCAAGATGGGTATTTGGAAGCCAACTGCCTTTCAAGGTAATAAACCACAAACAGGAGCACCAAGGGGCAATTCTTTGCACAGTTCTTTGAATTACAGTTAAATACTCACAGCAGGTGTCTCCCTAGACTACAGGGAAAGTTTCCCGAGGCACAGCAGCAGCTTTCCTAGGGGCTGGCTTCCCACCCAGGCCCAACTGACACTCCCCTGGACCAGGTCCTTCAGGGAGTCTCCTAGGTTCCACCCTTCCCTCAAGGCAGTTTCTACTTAAAGGGGCAGTGACCCCGTTTATTCCTGATGCTCCGGGTGCAGAGAGAATAGACACGCTATGGACAGAGCCAGCTTGCTCCATTTAGGACTTCAGAGGGCAAAGGAGATTTTCTTTAGGTTTTCTTAGAGGGTAACGAGCCAGTGCCATATGGCTTCTGTGATCCCCAAATCAGGAGTATCGAGTGGTGGTTTACCCAACTTTTGAAACTTTCCAACTTTTGTGTCTGGAGGTGGGGGGAGTGCGAAGGCGGGGACACACTGAGAATTCAAGGATGGAAGCAAGATTGGAGGGAGAGAATGAAGGAAGGGATGAAGCTGGGAAACGGGGGCCGGGAGGGATGAAAGTGGGAGGGAGGAGGCAGAGAGGCTGGAAGGGGGAGGGGGGAGTCAGGGAGGGAGCAAATAAGGGAGAGGGAGGCAAGAGAGCACAACTCAAGGGGCCAAGCAAAGCTGAAACAAGCAGACAGACCTGGAGGTCTCGGAGGGAGATGGAGAAGCAGATTTCAGCAGCTTTTCCGGTTCCGGGAGGCCCCATAGTACTTCCTGCAATTTGCGTCCAAGATAGTCTATTCTAGTCCTATAAACATACCCTCTTACTGGAGCCGAGGTGGGGATGGGGTGGGAAATAGAGAGAAACACATGGCTTTTCATTTCTTTTTCTCCTGCACGGTCTGCTGTGCTACTCCAGAAGGTGGGAAAAGACTGATAAAAAGCAACCAAAGTGAGAGGAATGGACATCAGCCAAAGCAGGGCCATATCAATTATAAAAGAAAAAATGATTAGTAGGTGTCCATATTGGAGCTTTGAAAAAAATAGGTTAAGTTCAGCTTTAGAAAACGAAGGAAAAATAGAAAAATGTAACATGAAGGGATCAACAGCACAGACTCTCTTTTAAATTATGAGATTCAAAAGCATAGAGCATACAGTGCATCTCCAAACCTGTAGGATGCAACCAAAGTAACACGTATGGGAAATGTACAGTCTTAAATGTCTTATAAAGGCGTAAAGATTAGTGGGATAAGGCTTCATCAAGACAATGGGAGGGAAACCCAGCAAAATAAACCCAAAAACAAAAGAAAGGAGAGAATAAAGATACAAGCAAATTTGATTAAAAGAGAAAACATGTATGAGAAGATCAACAAAGCCAAAAATTGGCTTTTGTGGGAAAGACTGTAAAATAAACTGTCAACACCCCTCCCCGTCCCAGGATGATTAGGAAAAAAGAGAAGGCAGAAATAAGCAATATCAGGAATGAAAAAGGAATATCGCCATAATTTTTAAAATACAGATTAAATGGGCAAATTGTTAGAAAACTATTATTTACCACAACAGACTGATGGGGCGAATGTGCCACTAAATAAAATTAAATCAATAATGAAAAATCTTTTTAGAAATAAAACTCCCAGACTAGAGAGCTTTACCAGCCAGTCCTCGAAATCGGTCAGTGACCCAGCCCAGATGGTCCTTGCAACAGCCAAGAAAAGGATCAGCAACAAAAACCACCAAAAGCAGCACTGCCCAGTGAACAGGACAGAACCTTAGCAGGTGGCGCAAAGGAGAAAATTAAGACCAGCTCCTTGTGGTTGACACCAGATAAACTACATAAGCCTGTGAGAGAGATTCCGTTAGACTCCAAAACACTTGGAGGTAGGGCATCAGAAGGCATAGACTGTACAGTTATCATAACTCATTATTCTAACAAGAAATGTTTAAGTCCTGAGGGACATAGAGTTCCCTGGTGGCTCAGTGGGTTAAGATCCCTGGTGGCTCAGCGGATTAAGATCCAGTGTTCTCACTGTTGTGGTTCTGGTTACGGCTGTATTGTGGGTTCAACTCCTGGCCCAGGAACTTCTGCATGCTGTGGGCACAGCCAAAAAAATTTTTAAATAAAAATAAAAATTAGCTGAAATGTAATTGCTGATAGAATATACAAATGAGGTGTTACTCAAAGTCTATTCAATTTTATACTTTAACAGTTACATAAACTACAAAGAGTAATTTATTTCCAGGAATATAAACACAGAAAAAATGCATTAGAATTATTATAAAACAGAATGGTTAGTTCTAAATCCAAAAAATATAAGTATTTGTAACTGGAAATAAAATAACTGATGAAGTGATTCTCCTGCTTTGTTTGATTATCCTCTAATAAATGGCAAATATCCTCTAATAAATATCTAATAAAAATGGCAAATATCCTCTAATAAATAGCAAAACAGGGTAATGTGCTCAATTTTTTAAAAAGTGATGAAAATTATTCATCAACTGCATGATCTGACCCCTGATGTTAAGAATATTTTATACCTGAAGTAATCTTTAATTTTAAAATCATAGCTAATTAAAACAAATTTATGACTATTTTCAATATTTAGTAATTATAATTTACAATAAAAATTGTTTTTTGGCCATGCTCACAGCATGCAGACGTTCCAGAGCTGGGGATCAAACCTGTGCCACAGCAGCAACTTGAGCCACAGCAGTGACGATGCTGGATCCTTAACTCACTGAGCCACCAGAGAATTCCTAAAAACCATTTCTTACATTTTTAAAAATTAGAGCATAGTTGATTTAGTGTTGTGTCAATTTCTGCTGTACAGTGTAGTGACCCAGTCATTCATACATACACATTCTTATACTACATTTTTTTAAACATAAGGATTTTATTAAGATTACTGCTTATAATCATTACTTTAAAAATTTAAGACTGTTACATGAATCTTCCTAGGTAGACTATATTTAACAGCAAAATACCATAACTGCCAAAAATAAGAATTAATTTAAAAAATATGTATATACATTTTCCATACCAATGGCTCCCTTTAATCATCCATCTCTGCCTGAAATACATGCCCCGCCCTGTTCATTCCATTTGTAGTTAACGATACTTGTCACTCTTTGGACTTAATCTCAAGTTCCCTCCTGAAGTGAGTCTTTCCTGACCAGGTGAGGTCTCCCCGCCAAATGCATTCACAGATCTGAACATCACTGCTTCACAGAATTTCATCACCAGTATAACGGAAGGCAACACAGTCCGACACCCCTGTATTCGTTAGGGAACCCTTCTCGCTCTTGCACCCGCACCCCCTGTGCCCAACACGCTGACTAGAGGTCAGATGGGTGTGAGGGAGAGAAAAGAGGGATTGTGGACAATACATCAAGTACTGCTCCTATTTTTACATCGAGTCCTTGTGTGAAAGGTCAAGTAATTTCACCAGATTCTTTGTGAAAAGCTGGGCTAGAGCTTAAAATCTGAATTGACATTTAGGTTGCTTAAATAGTTCCCACAGCATTCTCCCAGAGATGCCAGAAGATTCCAGAAGCTTTAACTTAGAAGAAAGTTTAAGTTACATTTTAAATGTACATGAAAAAGTACATTTCAAATGTTTGCTCAGGAAAAATAATATAGAGAATATTACCACTGTTGGGTGACAAGTAGCCACACACTAAGTGTGGATACTATATAGATATAGATACATAAAATTAATCCCCATAATGACTCTGTTTTACCATTTTCTAGGCAAGAAAATTGAGGCACAGAAAGACTGAGAAACATGCCCAAGTTCACAGACATAGTGAATAATTTTTTCAGTCAGGCTTAGAATCTGGCAGCAGGTGCCAGAATGTCCTGCACTGTTGCCTCTGCAAAGAAGAAACATGACAATTCAGAATCTGAAGAAAGTAAAACAGTGGTATATTGAAATTTTTTTCATATTTTTAATAGACAGCAATTCTTTATATAATTAAAGTAAGGCAATGGTAGTAAATTTACATCACATTCCAAAACATAAGCTAGCATCAGACTATTTCTGGAAAACTCACAGTTTGTTTCCCACATTCTACCAGAGTATCTAGTCTTTCCTGCCTTGCACACCACCCAGCAAGAAAGCTGAGCTGTGAGCATGCACATATGGAAAATAATCTTTATAAACAGAGCTAGGTGGGGACTCCGGCCATGAAGCGACAGCAACAAGGTTAATGAATACCTGCTACGAGTGTGTATAAACACAAACACACACATGTAGTGTGTGTGTGTGTGGGTGTGGGGGTGTGTGTGTGCGTGCGCATGTGCGCTCGTGTGTGAAGAAAAAGAGACTTTCGTTCAGGCCCTCCCTCACCAAAGATTAAAGCCCTCTGAATATTACTGAAAGAAAAAAAGAAAGAAATTAAGACCTCTAGCTCTGTCCCAGGTGAGCAGGTGCAATGAAATAAACCTGCTGATGGATTCCAGAAAACACCAGAACTAGATGAACCATAAATGCCCGGGAAGTGCATCCAGGTATCTAGAATCAGCAACCCTAACTGACACAGCCCAGAAATTCAAAGAATGAAGACTAACTCTGGACAGTTGAAGAGACGCTCTGATAGAGCTATCATACCAAAGACATGCTCTATTCCTTAGATCTTTTCAAAAAATTTTTTCTTATTCAAATACAGTTGACTTACAATGTTCTGTCAATTTCGGCTATACACTTAAAGTGACCCAGTGATACATACATATATATTCTTTTTTTCATACTATCTTCCATCATGCTCTATCACAAGGGATGGGATTTAGTTTCCCGTGCTATACAGCAGGACTATCACATTTAAAGTGGATAAGCAATGTTCATTAGATATTATTTGGGAACTACTGACTCTTGTTTATCATTCAATTCTTAGAACATGATGATGTGGCTTCCTGGGCCCCTCCAGAAATTAAAAGCAACCAAACAAAACACAGTCTTAGGAAGAGATCATTTTTCTGTCTTGGCTGAGAGCTAAGTCGCAACCTGCATACAGACAACTCATCACCCCAGCACTGTACCTGGAGTCATCCTCAAACAGTAACCATCTCAGAAGGTTTAAAGAAGATGTGAAGTTTAAAATAAGATGAGGTATCTGAAAGTTTGTTTCAGTTAGCTCAATACTTCTCTTGTGTCAAATAATAAAACCCCTGGAAAATCTACATAAATACATTGCAATCATTTAGAGCTGGGAACGCACCATCCTTGCCTACTCTTATTTATTTAGGACAGAAATGGAAAAAGTCTGCCCCTCCAAGCCTGGCTCTGAAAGCACAGCTGAATAATGGGAACAATTTATTTCAAAAATGATAACAAATGGAAGGCACAGTATGCATTTCACAAAAATGTAACTATCCAACTGTCATTTGACAGTCTCCAAGGAACAAAAATACTTCTGAGAAATATCATTAAATAAGAAAACCTGGATAAGTAACATAAGACTCATAGGGTATGTGGATTTCATTTTTTAAAATTGAAGGGATTAGAAGTGTACACGATCCAAAAGGTATCAATGGCACATTTCTTTTCAGACTTGAGACATTTTACAATTCATCTGTAAAAAAAAATCATTTTTTTACATCACACTAGAAATCAGAGACATGTATAAGACAATATAGAAAAAAATCTTAAAGAACTTGGATTGGAAAAGGATTTCTTTAAATCAATGGCATATTAAAAACTCTCTTTTGGAATTCTCTTGTTGAACAGAGGGTTAAGGATCTGGCATTGTCACTGCAGTGGGTCCAGTCACTACAGCAGTCGGGGTTTGATGCCTAGCCTAGAACGCCTGGTGGGTGCAACCACAACAATAACAACAACAAAACCTCTTTTTAATTGAGACGCCATAAAAGTAAACAATCTTAAAGTACTTCACTTCAATACAACAGTAACTTAGCATCCAGTAATTATTATTTTATTGTGTTCTGGTGTTTTTTAGGACAGTAGGGTGATGCTATTGATTTCTTGGGATCTAAGGATGGTTGAGAAATTTATTCTAACATATAAAAATATCAGCTGAGCATTTGCTGCTATATAAAAATTATGGCAGGTACTTGGGACATAAAGACTGTAGCGAGAGAAACAGACATTGATCAAATAACTATAATACAGTGGAGTAAATTCCAGCACAGATGAAAGATGCTAAGGCAGGAGTTATCCCAGGACTGGCTGGTTCCATAAGATAAGAGAGAAGCAGTAGCGTTTAGGATGATTGGGGGTTTGGCTCGGAGACAGGGTATATCTTGGTAGTGTTAACTGGCAGAAGACAGGAGCAGCAGACTGTTTGAAAGGGGTGATAAGTGAGAAGCCCAGCTTGATGGGACATGCAAGGAGTGTATGCACAGGGACCTTGAGGTCACTCAAGGACAGCTCCAGAACTTCTACAGAGCAGAAGTGCAGGGACAAAAAAGGTTAGAGACACGTTTTCAAGTTGAGTTTCCATACCAAACCTACTGCTTCTACATGTCTTTGTGTTTGGGGGTTGTTCATTTTATAGAGATTGCATGTTTGCTCAGGGGAGCTTTAGTGTATTGAGAGGTGATGGAAGTTATGAGGGGCTAAAGCTCATGCCCCCTCCCTTCTACCCCCCACCCCCCCACTCCCAAGGGTTGACCTAGGATCCCGCAGATAAAACTCAAGAGGAAGCAGCCAATCATCATTGATGGCGGGGTCCCTGCAGTGCAAAAAAAAAAAAAAAAAAAAAAAACACCTGCAGAGTAAAAAGAAGACAGAAACTAAGGAAACACTAACAGACAAGAGGGCTGGGAAGAAGAAAAAAAACAAAAATAAAACGATAAAGGAGACTAAATGGGGAAGGTCAAGACAGACAGAGAACTAGGCAAGCTTGATGCCCCGAAGCTGAGGGAGGAGAAAGTCAGCAAGGCTGCCAAAGACCCGTGATCAAAGGAGAGAAGACGGATAAGTGTTCCTGGGACTTGAGACTGGACAGTTAGGAAGTCAGTGGTCGAGAAGACTTCCAAAAGCTTGGGTTGCAGGGGGGCTAAGGAAGAGTCACCCCACAGCCCCAGGGATGAATGGGGGTGAGGAAGGAGGGTCTGGGGTGGGGCCGGGACCTGTTGTCCACCCAAGGTGCCCGGTAAAGAGGAAAAGATTAGAGACACCAAGAGGTGATATATCCTGATGAGGCAAAGACCCAGAGGGCCTCAGAGGGAATTAGCTCTTTATAATTATACACAGAGAGTTAAATGAGCGTGTGGTAAAAACACTGGTTTCAGTTGGTATTGTTGCTATTTGTTCTTGTATGTACAGAATGTGTACAGTGCTCAGAACAATATTCAGTGTTAATCAGTTACCACCACACACAACCCTTGCCCCAGGAAGGCTGATAGATAACATGTAATCAGTAAATATTTCCATCAATCCATGAGTGAATGTTATCTTCTTATGTCCTCCTAGAATACCCAAAGGGCCACAAGTATCAAAATAATTTTTAAAATGATAACAAGAGTGTTGGGCAGGGGAGATAAGCTGGGTCTGGTGTAAAAGGTATTTCTCCTCTGAAATCCTAAAAACCATTTTCTATATAATTTACTTAACAATAATATACAAACATTACTCCATTATTCAAATTAAAAACAAACAAACAAACAAAAAAACCCTTTATACAGGAGTTCCCGTCATGGCACAGCAGAAAAGAATCTGACTAGGAACCATGAGGTTGCAGGTTCGATCCCTGGCCTTGCTCAGTGGATTAAGGATCAGGCGTTGCCGTGAGCTGTGGTGTAGGTCACAACTGTGGCTCAGATCCTACATTGCTGTAGCTGTGGCGTAGGCTGGCAGCTGTAACTCTGATTCGACCCCTAGCCTGGGAACCTCCATATAGATGCAGCAAGTGGAGGCCCTAAAACACAAAAAATAAAAAAATAAAAAATGAATAAAACCTTTATACATTTAGATCCTATCTCCTCAATTATACTGCTTGAAGATGTCACAATTTCTTTATATCCTCTCAAACTCCAGGGCTTTCAAACATAAAGATGCTTAATATCTTACTTGAGTATGAGTAACACAAAGCAAAACTACAGAAATATGTGCATGTGAGTAAACTCGTCCAATGTTGTTACTGGAAGGGAGAATTAATTTTTATGTTCTGTTAGTCACAAAAATGCCATGAACAATGGCTCTATTCATATATTATATCACCTAATCCTCAAAACACCCCATTTATCAGATGAAGAACCTGAGCTTTAGAGAGGTTAAATCGTTCACGGCAAATTACACTGCTAGTGACTGACAGGTCCAGGACGGGAGACCAAAAGGCCTTGTACTTTCTACCATATCATTCCTCCTCTATTCTAAATGATCTCAGAAATAAACAGTGAACATTGTGAGCATTTATATACTTAAGCTACAAATGTTACTTAACAGGTACTAGTTACTAAGATAAAAATATATTTATTGGAACATTCACTTTGAATACACAAAGAGATAGAAATATTAATGACAATGATAAACTAACATTTATTGAGTTTATTATTATGTGCCAGAAGCTATGCTAAGTGCTTTAGAAGGAATATTTTATCTCTGCTTTATAATAATCCCAAGAGGTAGGTACTATTATTGTCATTCTCATTTACAAACGAGAAAACCGAGGCTCAGAAAAGTTAAGGTTAATGGTCTCAGGACCATTAACAAGTGGAACAAGCAGTAAAGCGAACAGCATTATAGGAATCCATCTTTGCAATGTCCTTTCCATTAACGAATGAAATTCTAAGAAAATTACTATATTATTTCAACCTAGGTTTTCCTCTAAATCACGGATACACTCAATACTGTGCTGTGCACTTTTGGACATTCATATTCAATTCATTAAATAACAAGCAACATACAGAAACAATTTTCCATGGACAGTCTTTCAACTACAAATGGGGCACTCATTTAAACCCCAATTTTAATCCGTCTTTTTATAGCCGTGATCGATCAATCAGCAAGATTTAAAACAGGGATGCTATACAGAAAGCCTGCATAATCAGCTAGCTTTATTTTTAAAACCCTTAACTGTCAAAGAATAGTATAGGAAATCTGCCACTGCTACTCTGACGAGAATTATGAAGCAAGATCTCCAAAAACTGGTCAACTCTAAACATAGATATGGTATCATCTGACTATCCCACAACACCCAGATTTTACAGAGTGGTCAACTAGGTGAGAATATACCCACAATAATATGCAGGACTTAACAGGGGCTGGGAAAAATCCAAGTACACACAAAGAAGTGGTTATTCTTACTCAACAGTAGGTGGCGCCAACACATCATATCTATTTAAAAAAAAAAAAAACCAGAACAGCTGTCCATTCCCTTCTAGGACAGCATTTTTATAACATAACCCGGGCTATCTTAAATTAAATATAATTTTATTTATAGAAGATTCTATATAATTTAATGTCTAACCTAATTTTTAAAGCTGAACACACGGGCAACTTGTACACAAATCTTGGACATTTTTAAAAATGTATTACATTTTTAAATACAGAATTAAAATTTACAGAATGTGTTAAATTTAATAGACACACTTTGATAAAATTTGAAAAACTGAGGGGGGGAAGAACAGATAAAAAACACTCAAAAATAATATATGAATGTTTTGAGATTAGAGCAGCCATAAAGTTTGAAATTATGTCTACGGTCAACCATAGGAATGTTCAAAAAGCCCTCCAAAACCCCTAGAATTTACAGTAATGGATTTCCCTATCTTTCTATAAAATCCTTACAGACTATGCAGAATATTCTAATCTCCTTGACAGGTAAAGGAACACAGGTAAGGGAACACAGTCGCTCCCCGCTTCCCATCCTAGCTCATCGTTTATATTATAAATAAGAGTGCCAATCCGATGGTACATAATGTCTCTGGATGTCGGGCTCATAAGTATGTAATAAGTTAATTAGTCCGGAGGAGAAAAAATACACAATTGTTTCTTATTACTTGTCATGTTAGCCTAGGATGGGAGTTGGGGTGGGGGAAGGCAGGGAGCAATAGATTGTTGGAAGTACGAGTGATACTCATGATAAACCCCGTTAGTGATGTGTGGCACAAGACAGCCATCTCACATCCCACAAGGGAATCTCATTGAATATCCTGATGCAACCCAAAATAACAGTACAGCACTGTTTTGAGCTGAGGTGCTCTTTCCAGGTCTAACAGCAAGCTGCAGAGTCTACTTACTGATCTGCATTAAGAGGATTGATTACCATAGGACGGCTGCATTCAAATGACACCAGCATTGCAGAAAATACCTGACTGTGTTTTGATTCCTAGTCCCAACACTTAACCTACTATGATGACTCAGAAAGTCACTTAAAGAACATTCAGATTCAAGGTCCTCACTTATAAACGGAAGTAAGATGGATTTATAGTGAGAACTAAAGGATAAGAGATATGTAGATCATACAGCGTGAGTGATGTTCTAAGATTCAGTGAATGTAAGACGACATCTTTTGTCATATGATAGAATTAGCAAGGAGCAGACAGAAATAATAGTAAAATCCACTTAATCATGGCAATGGTTAGAAGATAGAGTTTTTAAAGAATGAAACGCAGCCAGCCTGTCCTCTTACCACCAAGACCTAATAAAGTAGGAGTTTCTGAGAAATGGGTGCTTAGTATAAGCAAATAATAAAAACTCAAGTCCATAAACAATAATAGCATAAATAGTGACCCTAGCTACAAACCTACGGGCAGTCACCACACATGTGCGTAGATATTTCTCTTAGTCATATTTCAAATTTCTGCCAGTAACCTAATACAAACGTTTTACAAGGTTATTAAGAGGCTTCTTAGTAAGATTATTTTTACTGAGCCCACGCACAACAAATATTAGGTTTCTGATTACATTTTTCATTAGAAAGACATTTCAAAAATGTCCTGCTATTGCAGAAAGAACAGATGACTAGGATAACTCTCAACCCAGAATTTGGTACCCATGACCTTTCAAGAGCTAGGTTAAATAAAGACAATTTCAAATAAATATAAAAATTTGCCAACATTTACTACACACTGAAGGGACTCTCCCACAAATATCCTTTAGGAAGAAGCAAAATGTTCCCTTAAAAAGGTCTGAGTTACAAGAAGAGGTAGAAACAACTCAAGGGTCCATTAACAGTTAAATAACAAAATGTGATACTTGTACCCACGTAACATTATTCAGCCATGAAAATGAAAGCACTGAGTCATAAGTACTGATTCATGCTATAACACAGGAGAACCTGGGCATCATTATGCTAAGTAGAAACCAGACAAAAGAGGTCACCTATTGTATGACGCTATTCATATGAAATATTCCGAAGAGGCGAATCCATAGAAACAGAAAAGACTGGGGGTTGCTGGGGCTGGAAGGCAGAGGCCAATGGGAATCTCTGCTTACTTACTACAGAGTTTTGCTTTTCTTTTTTCTTCTTCTCTCCTTTTTTTTTTTTTTGTCCCAGATGGTCTCATCGTTGACAGCATTGTTCTTAACAGCTAATCCCTTCTCTAAGTTGCTTCCAGATCCACCTTTCCAAAATGCAAATCTAATCACATGATTTTTCTACCCCAAACCCTGCCATGATTCCCAGTGGTTTTTAGGATAAAGCAAAAGCCCTTATCCCAACACAGAAGGCCTTCCTATTCTAGCCCCTTCCTCCCCTTCTGGCCTTGTCGCTTGCCATTGCTCACCTTTTCCCTCAGCATACAGAAGGCACACTCTTCCTACTTCAAAGACCCACACTGCTTAAGGGCTCTGGACTTCCTCTACTGGGAGAGCCTTTCCCAAGTGAGTAACTACCCTCAAATTCAACTCCATGTCTCCGCCTCTAGAAAGAGTTATGCCCCAGCTCCCAATTCACTATTTTCACTGCACAGAGGACTTATCACACTGTGGTATAATTGGCTGACTTCCCCATAGACTAGATACCAATCCCCCTACCCCGCCAGTAGACGGAGGGCAGAGGCCATGACTTTATCTGCTTTATACCCGAGGTGCCTCGCTCAGCAAATGCTCACCCTCCATTGAGTCCTTTACTCTGCCAGTCAAATGTGAAACAAGCCCTAGAGCTGCTCACCCTGGGCTACTCACTCAATCATTAGGTCTTTGTGGCTGGCCAACATCTGAGAGAATAATTAGCAACTTGTTTGTGCAACATTTCTGCCTAGTAATCCATCCTCAAACTAATTAAAACAAGGGCTTCTGACTTGATGAATGCTTTGAATACATGAAGGAATATTTTCTAATCCTTCTTATTAAAAAAAAAAAACTCCTCTAAGTCAATCTAAGGAAATATAAATCTTTTTCTTATTAAATAAGGCCGCCATCAAGGTAAAATCCCTTAATTAGTTTTGAGCTGAAAAACTTAAATATCAAAATTTAACTAACAGTTCTCTCCCTCTCTGGAAGTACAGCTTGGCTTTGACCTGTGGAGCTAGACTCAGTCCCACACCACCACCAACCAGCCCCCGGGCACACTGCTGTGTTCTCAGCCTCATCAAGTCTTCTGGGTGCCATTACATACAGTGCGAGACACAGGATTCATTCAGAATATTTTTCAAAGAAAAGTATTTTCTACTCTTTTACTTGTTTCTGCCAAAAGCACTTGATAGCACGTTCGACCATCTGAATTTGAACGCGGCCGGATAAGTTCAAGATGAGCCGTGACATATATACCTTGAGACCGCCTTGATGATTAGGGAGAAACTGATATTTTCAAACATAAAATTTACAAATACTTCCTCTAAAAAAGTACTTGAAGGACAAACTATAGTTCCATATTGTCATTGGTAATGGGGTTAGTTTTACTCTAGTTGTTCTAATCCAATCTAATTCTGCCCACTGAGCCATAGCGACAGACTTCCAACACTTGAAGCCATGAAACACTGCTATTTACTAATGAACAAATGTACTTTCTTACTTATGGTCGAGACTGATTTCTTTTTTTTTTTCCTGGAGCTATTTTTGCTGACCCAAAACCTGTTCCCCATTTTCATTAGTTTATAAATTCCCAGAAAAGACTCTGGGCAAATATTTTCTCAATGCCAACAGGTCTTGTGTTTTTGCCTAATGAACTCATTTGTTTTACATCTTACAGGGCTGGGATTAGCAATTACTATTTCCAGGTTTACCCTGGCTGCTAGAAAGCCCACAGCTAATTTATGGCCCGTTTCTAGACTTTCTCATATGTTGTCTGGGTGATAATCTGAGCTCCATCTTATCATTTTTTAATGTATCTACATTCAATATATACTTAATTTTATCATGCTGGGTATATTGTTATGTTTCCATTAACTCCTTCTGGCGTATACTCCTAGAAAAACTTCATAGACACATTTGAATAATGATTAGCCAGGCTCCCAAATGTTACAAGAGCCAGACCTACTGAGGTTTATTCCACAGCTGTTCAGCATCTGTGTGTACATTCTTGGTTGACTATATATCCCATTCCCATAGAAACCATTCTACTTTTTTTTATTCTCTTGAACTCACTGCAATTTATCTTATTATCAACAAGCAACATCTCCATCTAAATTTCAGAGATGATAGGGCCCATCAATTAAATTCCCCCACTCACCTCCCCACACTCCATCTTAAAATTTCTACATTATAATCTCAACCAAAAGAAAGAAAAAGCTTCCCTCTAGGTTCTTTTTTTTTTTTTTTTTTTTAAGGGCCACGCATGTGGTATATGGAAGTTCCCAGGCTAGGGGTCGAATCGGAGCTGCAGCTGTTGCCTACACCACAGCCACAACAATGCCAGATCTGAGCCACATCCTCGACCTTGGCCATACCTTGCAGCAATGCCAGATCCTTAACTCACTGAGCAAGGCCAGGGGTCAACCCCACATCTTCATGGATACTAGTCAGGTTCATAACCCACTGAGCCACAACAGGAACTCCCCTCTAGGTCTTAATGCTAAAATGTTCTCAATATTTTTTCCTATGGCCTTACTTTATTTCATATATTTAATGGCATCTACACTCTGCCGGCTTCTTCCTTCGCCAGGAAGTTTTTATAAAGAATATCTCACCCTCTGCCATTGTCATCCTTTAGGCAGTGCCAGCAGCTCCTGCAGTGGGAACCTGGAAAGGAAAAGGATTTAGAACAGGAAACTGGGAGGTGGGAAACCAAGAGTGGGCAGCGATGGAAAGCTCAGTAGGCGGAAAACAGATAAACCCCTGACAGGCAACAGGTAATAAAGAGGCAGGAAGTTAGTCTCAGGGAGTTTCTACATCAGATGCCCCCAAAGAGGGGACAGACACCACAAATGTCACACAACAGAGAGAGTCGGCCTCTGAGTTTCACGAGCAGGCTTAAGAGTGATCAAAGGACTCTGCAAAGAGAAATAAAAGTAGCCCAGGTACACAAACTGGGGTGCAAGGTGGGGAAGTGATCATTGGAACAAAGCAGTACAACGATTACAACTACCTCTCAACGAGAAAGCACCAAATTAGCAATAACCACCCTGAGCGCTGAATCCGTCAGTACTGAACTGGACCTCTTCAGATCCTAAGGTCAGCCTTGGTCCCAGAGGCTGGTCTGGAGAAGGGGCGAGCATGCGAGTGGGGGTCAAGGGGAACAGAGGAAAGAAAATGATCACAGGTGTGACATGCAGGATAAAATGCACGAAGAGGGACCCGGAATGTGGGGGGACGAGCTGGGAGTCTACTATAGCAAAAAAAAACAGCAAATGGCAAGCTTCTTAAGAAGCATATGAACAGTTTCAAAGCCATATGAATGTACAAATATACTGAAACCTGGCGGGGGGGGCAGGGCTGAGAGGGACAGAGAGGGGAAGAGCGAGCACTGCCAGGCGCTACTGGGTGAATTCCATTGAGATGGCTCTCGCAGTGTCACCGATGCTCATGACCTGCTCCCAGGGCACTCTAGATCAAACTAAACAAGCGCCTCTCCAACCTGCCTTTATATGCCACAAAAATATATATAACTTCCCCCAAAAAGGTGTGTCAATGACCTTTTTGGGATATGGTTAATTTCCATTTGCCATCTCTTGCTCACTAAAAACTTTTTTCTCTCTCATTGTTTCAAAATGATGATGTCTATACATACATGTGACTTTGATACAGGTAAGATGCTTATTTAAGAAGCATTTTTTTCCCCTATGCATAACCCTCCTTTCAAATGCTCTGTGCTTTGGATAACTAAGTTGTTGATTTTCGAAGTCCCATCTTGGTCCCAGAGACACAAAGTAATGGGAGAGCTGTCTGAGATGGAAAACACTCTCAGATAACCTTTAACTTCTCTCAGCCTGAAAAAAACCCTTTACCTCTAATTAAATCCCCTCTTTTTTCAGAGTCTGACAACAGTGATAATTAACACATTCGAACCCTGTTCCACATGATTGATTACTCACTTAACCCTCAACCAGGGTTCCTTATTGAAACCACTGCCCACGGAAAATGCTCTGATGCCTGTTTTCTCAAATCTCCCAGGACAGTTAGTCTGCCATTCCAGATCCACAGGAGAGAAGACATTATATAGATGCCTGAGGTCATGAAGACTTCATTTTCTCAAGAAACCCCTATTTAGAAAGGCCACAAGTCAACAATCCCAGTAGGTAAGTTATAGTATTATTCCCATTTGACAGATGAGGAAACTGAGACAGAAGTTGCATTACAACTTACATTGCTAGTAAGTTAAGCGGTGGAACCAATATTCAAATCCAGGCAAGCTCCAGAGTCTTTAATACTGCTGGAAGTCCAACCCTGTTGCTCTGAATCCACTTAGCTATACCTTATGACCCAGTCCTCAATGATGTGCCATTTTGTATAATTATTTCACACACATACATATTTTCACAGCAAAATTGCAAGCTGTTTGAAATAAGGACCACAACGAACTTTCCTTGTATTTATTCCCACTGCCTTGGGCCTACAAAAAAGTATTCAGAATGGAGGAGTTCCCTTCGTGGAAACCGACTAGTATTCATGAGGTTGCAGGTTTGATTCCAGGCCTCACTTAGTGGTTAAGGATCCAGTGTTGCTGTGAAATGTGGTGCAGGTTGCAGATGCAGCTCGGATCTGGCATTGCTGTGGCTGTGGTGTAGGCCAGCAACAGTAGCTCTGATTCGACCCCTAGCCTGAGAACTTCCATTTGCTGAGGGTGCAGCCCTAAAAAGCAAAAAAAAAAAAAAAAAAAAAAGTATTCAGAATGTATTAAGTGATCACTGCAACTAAGTGTAACCATAAGAAATCAAGAAACAGAGTGAATTCAAACAGTCAAGACTAACTTACTTGATATAAGCCTCCTCTGAGCCAAAGTATAGTCATCAGTCATTAAAGATATGCTAATATGTATACACTGAACATAATGAAATTTGAAGATAAAAATATGGAAAAAATGCACACAACACAGACGTATGTACAGTCAATACCATTCATGTCCTCATATATATAATTACTAATATGAAGGTTGCTAGTGCAGCAATTTTACTTCCTAGTTCCTTTGATAGAAGTTTCTTTTTTTCTTTTCTTTTTTTTTTTTTTTTTTTTTTTGTCTTTTTGCATTTTCTAGGGCTGCACCCGCAGGCATATGGTGGTTCCCAGGCTAGGGGTCGAATTGGAGCTGTAGCAGCTGGCCTACACCACAGCCACAGCAACACCAGATCCGAGCCATGTCTGCAACCTACACCACAGCTCACGGCAACACCGGTTCCTTAACCCACCGGGAGCGAGGCCAGGGATCGAACCCACAACCTCATGGTTCCTAGTCGGATTCGTTCACCACTGCACCACGACAGGAACTCCCGGACAGATTCTGATGGCCCCTCACAGGTACCCCAAAGTGCACAGGAAAAACAGAGGGCAGCGAGGTGATGCAGTAAAAGGTCAAAGTCCCAGGAAAGCTGCTCGGACTCTACTCCAGAATGTATAAATCTAGACTAAAGTTAACATGGCAAAAGAGAAAGGAAAATAAATGACTGCCACTCAAACTCCAGGATGCTACACATAAATACCTTTGAATGTTCGTCCTCCCATTGCTACTAGGCTCGTAAATCAACTTCTTTCCCAAGAACTTTCATCAGCTGGGCGGGGGTGGGGGCTGGGAGGGGACATGTCATCTAGAATGTAAAAATCTTTCAGAATTTCCAACCCTAAAGCCGAGAGAGAGAAGTTTATAGCGTAAGCTCTCAGCGTTTCAGCACGAAGCTTATAAAGATAAAGGAAACAGAAAGACAGTAACACGTGGCAAGAGGCTGAGGAGGTCATTGTACAGCTGATGAATATTTCATCCCAATGACTTGATACCTTGCCTTTTACTTACATCCTCATCCGTTACAAAAACCCAACTTTATAGATTCTTAAACACAGCTATGCTTCTATTTTGACTAGAAATACTTAGAACACTTACACACATTAAAAGGTACTTGAAGGAAATTCAGGGCAAAATTAGGAGAACTGAATTGACCAAGTCTTAGAGCCTTAACATAAATGAATATAAAAAGATGGAAATTTAGTTTTTTACTCTGGTAAATATACAAAATAGTACACCTAGGTTTTGTTACAAATAACGACTGGTTCATGGGAATTTGAGCTCCTGGGTTAACTGGCATCGCAAGGGGTCCTTCTGCTGATGCTTCAAAGCCCCCTGTAAAACCTACAGAGGAAAAAGCTACTTTCATTGATATTACCAAATGGAATAAAATATTTTAAAGTGAGGAAACTAATTTTACTTTCCTGGGGCATTTAGTCAGGTTTCTGTTTGCTTGTGAAAATTCAATTTTTCTTCTCTTGGGAGTCAGAAAAATTAAGCCCAGAGTTAACGGACATTTCTTCCCTTTTTCCCATCAGAGCCAAAAATGTTATTTTACCTGTGCTCTAGTTTTAGAACTACTCTAAATTCCTATTAAAAGTCTCAAGCAGATTGATAAAAGTAATTTCAATGAAATGTGCAATGATAATGTTATCCTTTCTCTAAAACCACATAAATAAAACTACTACCTTATGCAATTTCAAATAGTTAAACCTGAAACAATATTATCACCCACAATTCACAATATACTAAAGGTTAACATACAAGATCAACAGCCAATATGAGTCCTGGACATCTCTTACTCAATTCTAAGTGTTACCCAGAAATTCTATTACATATACGTGTACATATTAACTTAGGTGTGCATGTGGAAAAGTCAAATTCATACTTAAGTCAGAAATTCCAGAATGGAACCTAAAACTAGCATTCTGAAAGAAAACGATACACATAACGGGCCAATTCTACTCTGGGGTGTTTTCATTTAGAGGGTTAACTCTATTGCATGCAAACTGTGGTCCAATATGATAGTTAGTTTTTGTTGCTTTTTTTAGGGCCACACTTACAGCACATGGAAGTTCCCCGGCTAGGGGTCGAATCGGAGCTGTAGCTGCGGGCCTACACCACAGCCACAGCAACTCGGGATCTGAGCCATAGCTGCAACCTAGGCCCACAGCTCATGGCAAGGCCAGATCCTCAACCCACTGAGGGAGGCCAGGGATGGAAGCCGCATCCTCATGGATACTAGTCGGGGTCATTTCAGCTGAGCCACACTGGAAACTCCTGTTGCTGCTTTTTAATTTAAAATGCCAAAGCTTATGTTTTAAGAGTTTTAGTGTTCCAAGGCTCACTATTTCATCATCTTTGTATGATTCTGTTTAAAATATACTTTTTAAAAGTACATAGTGGGTTTTTGTCCCAACCATGTAATTAAACAAGGAAACAGTATACTCTGCTACTAAACCATCCCAGAAAAACTCTGTGACCTCACTTTATGACCGCTGAAACCACCCTGTACAAGCTTTAACAGCCTTATTTCAAAACCAAAGGCAGCTATTACTGGACGACTGGATTTTTCAAAAAATTTCAATTTCTTTCAATAAATAATTTATTGAATGCCCACCAAGGTATCATGATAGATTGTGTAGGAGGCATTGCAGAATAAGAATAAGATTCCCTACCCTTAAGGCATTTATGGAGTAAGAGAAATCTTTTTTAAGCATGTAATAACAGCAAACAGCCAGTGGCACTAGGCTGTGTTTTAAACATATATCAATTCACTTATCCCTCACATCAGCCCTGTGAGCTAAGTACTATTACTTCTCCCAATTTACAGATGAGAAAAAGGAGGCTCAGGGAGGTTAAGCAATCAGCTCAAGGTGCAGAACTAGTAAGAGGTGCAACTGGGAAAAGAATGCAGATGATGCAGCTCCAGACTCCATTCTTTTAACCACTCTGCCCATGATGACTCAAAAAAAAATGATCAAGGCAGGGTGTGGATGAGTGGCAGGGTTTTTTTTGGAAGTACAAAAAATATACATGGATTGAATTCACTAAATCCTATATAAAGTCCATTTGAAGCTCAGCAGGATGTTCAAAGAGAATTGACAGGGAACTTTTGAGATTCATATGCAAACTCTATTTAGCCTGGGGCAAGCGAGCTTGCTTGGTTGAAGTACCACAGTAAATGAACCCATCCTTCTAATGTTGACGTGTTCTGATAAGTCCTGCTTTTCTACAGGGTACACTGGCAGGTGACCTTCGGCTGTGCTGCAGATGGTCACAGTGTGGATTTAGTTTAAAAGAGAGAAAGAAAGATTGAGAAAGGAGAGATAAATCAAGATAACTCTGTCATCTGGGTTATACATCCAACATCCCAACACATCTGCTTGCTAGGTCTATTCTTCTAGAATCCATTTTTCCCCTTCCAGCAGCCAGGGTGAGATTCAAAAAAAAATAAAATAAACCCACAAAAGGCTATGTGGCTCCCTCTAGTCCTGCTTCAGTTAAAAGCCTTTAACAGAGTTCTATCCACAGGGCAGTAGGAACCTGCGTGGTAAGGGGCCCCTGCCGTATCCGGCCCCTGCAACTTCATCTAACACCGATGCCCCTTTGCTCCTCAAGCCTGGCCACCAGGCTCCCTTCTGCTCCTTGAGCAAGTCAAGCGCCTTCTCAGGCAGAGCCTTTGCACACCCTATGCCATCCGCCGGCACCCAGAAAAGGAGACAGTCACACAGCCCCCATCCTCATGGGCAAACACACATGAGGAGCCACGTGTCCAGGTGAAAAGAACAATAAACCACAAAACCATCTCCTGAGGCCCCAGGTGATAAGTCCGAAGTGGCAGATGACTATCCATTTTGACAGCACAAAATAAGTGTAGGGAAAATTGAAATGAATGCGAACAGGCCATATTCATTGATTGAGGGGCCCTAAGTTATTAGTAACGACCCGAGACCCAATAGAAACCAGAAATCCCAGCTTCTGCACCCAGACAGTATGTTTCCACACCCAGAGAAGCCAATCAGTCGCCACAAAATTAGTATGAAAATAACAATCAGAAGAATGGTTCACGAACAATAACACTGGTACAAGGCGACGTACTTAACGCTACTGAATGGTGCGCCCAAAAAAGGGCTAAGATGGTAAATTCTATGTGACGCATCGTTAACCCCAAGTGAAAGGGAGGGCAAGAAGAGGAACATTTCAAGAAGGCTTCACTGACATGTGGAATCTGAAAAAAGGACAGACTGAACTTCTTTGCAGAACAGATGCTGACTCACAGACCTTGAAACACTTATGGTCTCCGGAGGAGACAGTTTGGGGGGGGTGGGGGGATGTGCTTGGGTTGTGGGATGGAAATCCTGTGAAATTGGATTGTGATGATCATTGTACAACTACAGGTGTGATAAATTCATTGAGTAATAATTAAAAAATTAAAGAATATTTGCAACTCTTTAACAACAACAAAAAAAAGACTAAAAACGTGGACCTCCTTGCTATGAAAATTCATAAAAGCTAAGATGTCTGTGATCTAAATCTATTAAATCATGACAGAGGGCATAAAACTGCAGTTGCTCACTGAATTAGTTACTAGAACAAAAAGGGGAAAAAAAGAAGCTAATCGGAAGAAGAAACGCGATCCCACTTTTAACACATTTATCTTCATTAATAATCAAAGAGCACAGTAACACAGAGCAAATTAGCGAATTAGCCCCCCCAAAATAGACACAATAATAATCCAGGCCAGGGAAATGAATGTTCTCATACATTGCTAATCAAAGTTACCATCAAGGCTGTTTTGAGAAGGAATTTGTCAGTGAACACCTAGAGTAGTAAAAACATGTTTACGCTTCTCCCCAGTAACTTCACTTCTACGCATTAATCTGAAGAAAACAATCCTAAATGCATAAAAAGATTCATGCACAAACACGAATGCTTATTCAAGCACTGTTTACAATGGAAGAGGGAAAAAAAAAAAAAAAAGGAAATGAATGCCCGGCAGTAAGAAAATAAACTCTGGTACATCCGTAAAATGTTTGTATACAGGAGGTAAAAAATGTTTTGGAAGAAACTTGTGATGACAGGGGAAGATGCTGAGTGAAAGAATTATGGGTAAGTGTTTATACCGGGTATCATAACACTGGATATTTCCAAACAACACAAACAAAAATCTCTGCCTAGAATTTCTCTACTTTTGTGTCCCTGTAATAGGAGGGGGAGGGAGTAATTTAGCAATAAATTAACTCTCATTTTCATTTGGAAGAAGAGAGTAGAGAATGTA
The DNA here is from genome assembly GCF_054392235.1 of Sus scrofa. NCBI lineage: Eukaryota > Metazoa > Chordata > Mammalia > Artiodactyla > Suidae > Sus > Sus scrofa. The sequence continues at coordinate 23,029,917 of NC_139393.1, read as the reverse complement.
TGAACTTCATAAAACATCCACCAGCTGCCTGACTTTAATTTCCCCATTAGGTGGTTGGTACCTTGAGGTCAGGAGCTGCATCTGATTTCTTTATCTCTAAGACTCAGCACATTTGTTGACACATAGTACTTGCTCAATATGGAAATCTAGGAGTTCCCATTGTGGCCCAGTGATTAATGAATCCAGCTAGAAACCATGAGGTGGCGAGTTCGATCCCTGCCCTTGCTCAGTGGGTTAAGGATCCGGCGTTGCCATGAGCTGCAGTGTAGGTCGCAGGCGCGGCTTGGATCTGGCGTTGCAGTGGCTGTGGTGTAGGCTGGTGGCTACAGCTCCGATTTGACCCCTAGCCTGGGAACCTCCATATGCCGTGGGAGCGCCCCAAGAAATGGCAAAAAGACAAAAACAAAAAAACAAAAAAACAAAAAAACCGGAAAGCTAAGTAACAGCTTTCTAAACAAAAAGAAATGTACACCAACTTTTTAACACTCAAGAACCAGCCAATCAAGCCAAAAGTCTGGGATTCTGTGACGGAGTATTTGATTAGGATTAAAAATAAATGATACTGACAAATAAATGCCTCTTTTTCCTAATTTCTAGGGAAATGGTTTCATGAATATAGGTTTTAATGCAAACACAGGAGGACTGATCCAATGTGCTTAGGTGAAGAGCTTGGATAGCAATTTCAGGTAAAGAGGAACCGCCCAACCAGAGGCCACAGTTAGAAACTCCCCATCCCTTAAATGCGCCTGTCCCCCAGCCCTCTACCTTCAGCCTTCTGCTCTTTTCACTGTACACACACTTCCTGGGTGATCATGGCTACGCGCGAGATCACCTCTGCGCTCACACCTTTCAATATCACCATGAAAGCAACAGCATCCCCCCGCCAAATCAGTATCTTCCATTCAGAATTTTATCCCTGTCTCTGGGCTCAAATTAGAATGCTCCTTGGCCATCTCTACAGGAATGTTTGTTTGAAATTCAACATGCTTAAAAATAATTTTGACTTGGAGTGCCCGTCATGGCTCAGCAGAAACGAATCTGACTGGTATCCATGAGGACGCAGGTGTGATCCCTGGCCTGGTTCAGTGGGTTACGGATCCAGCATTGCTGTGACCTGTGGTATAGGTTGCAGACTCTGCTCAGATCAAGTTGCTGTGGTGTAGGTCAATGGTTACAGCTCCAATTCAACCCCTAGCCTGGGAACCTCCATGTATTGCAGGTACAGCCCCCTCCCAAAAAAAGGTAATTTCGTCTTCCTCTGGATACCTGTTTCTTCTATATTTCCTTCTTCTTCGAGACAGAAATACTTCCCTCCTAGAAAACCAGATATATCTTAACATAACCCTTTCCTACACCTACATCCATCACCTAACAAGACAGACTTCCTAAACCTTCCATAGCGCAGCCTCTTTTTCGCATCTCTAAGGCCACTGTCCTTACTTAGGGCCACTTCAGGGCTTGCCTGAATCCTGAAATTGCCTCCTTGTTGATTTTCTTGCCTCTAGCCCTAATTCTCAACAGTCGTCTTCAGAGATCCGCTTAAACGTCACCTCAGGTCGGTCTTCCCTGCTCCCCCAGACCAGGGGACTTAACTGCGAGCAATCCACAGCAATCGTCTACCTCCTGTCCTCAGACTTCTTAAAAGGTTCCTGCAGTGAAAATCCACCCTAGAAAGTCGGCTCCTACATCAGGGATGGAGCTGCCTTTCTCGTGCTGTTCTGCCATATTTCATCTAGGGCTCCGTTAAAATGACTTCATGTATAGGATCGAAAATGTGGCTAACAGTAACGATTGACTCGCCCCTGGAGGTCTTGCAGAGGAACCTATCGACTTGTTCTACCATATGCAGGGGCTTTTTGTGAGCAGTACAATACGAATTAACTTCAATCTCACTGATCATTCTCTGTCATGCATTTTCTTAAGTCACCGTACACAAAAAACACAAAGACCCATGAAGTTTTTTTGATATTATAAGTCTTCATACTTTAAAAGCTGGAGACGAACAGATTAGGAAGAAAGTGGCCTGGCAAAATAGAAATATTTCACAAAAGAAAGTGCTCTTGAAAAGTATGAATTGACTGGAACAGAGATCGGCTTCTAAAACCAGCTGATGTTTCCATTTTGATTCATAAACCATTGGAAACTGGAACAGCTACCAGGAGACATAGCCAACTACAGTCGCCCTAAGCAATGTCAGCCAGGGCTGTGCTGAACCACAGAAGAGAACTGTCTTATCTCTTCCACTTTCTCCTAGTTTAGCTAATTAAGATCCTTGGGAGAAGAGAATTCAGATGACAAGTGACCTCAGTAGGCATGAACAAACCCAGACACCAATTAAAAACTGCTTTGATGGATAAACCTACACTAAACTCTAACGAATGCGGCAGAAAAGTTTGGGGAAATTCCTTTCAACATCTGGGTAGCTACAGCATGATAACTAAGAAGGAAATCGAAAAATGTTACCTTTTCTATTTTTTTTCATCTTTTCTTTTATCACCCTTAAGACTCAAAACCTTGAAGGATGTTCTAATTAAAACCCCTTCTGAGAATGATCTGATTATCTGAAGAAAAAATAAATTATTCATTAACTGTTGTCAGAATTACTAGAAGCCATCTACAAAAGAGATAAAGTCGGATTTACTCAGTGAACCAAAATGAACTACAAAGGGGTCAAATATTTATATAGAAAAAAATGAAGTCAATAGTCAAAGTAAACATAATACCTTTACACCCTTGGAGTAAAAGTCTTTCTAACTCAAAATTTTAGTCATAAGAGGAAACTTTGATGAATTTGACTGCATAAAAAGGAAAACCCTCTGCCTGTTCCCCTCCCCAAAATCTGCTCTGAGCAAAATCAAAAGACAAATGTCCAAGTGAGAAAAATATCGGCTACTCTTCATATCACCGACAAAGGGCTAATCAAAAAAAGAAAAACCATCTCAATAGAAAATAGGCAGAAAATATGAACAGGTAGTTCAAGGAAACAAAAACATATGAAAAGAAGCTTAAAGTCACTCACAAGAAATACGTAAATCAAAACTGCTCTGAGGAGTTCCCACTGTGGCCCAGTGGAAACGAATCCCACTAGTATCCACAAGGACGCAGGTTCGATCCCTGGCCTTGCTCAGTGGGTTAAGGATCCAGGGTTGCCGTGGTCTGTGGTGTAGGACACAGACAAGGCTCAGATCCGGCATTACTTGTGGCTGTGGCGGGGGCCAGCAGCTGCAGCTCCAATTTGACCCCTAACCTGGGAACTTCCACATACTGCAGGTATGGCCCTAAAAAAAAAACCAAACAACAACAAAACAAAAACAAACAAATAAACTGCTCTGAGATACAATGTTCACCTAACGGATAGGCAAAAAATCTATAAATTCAAAAATATACTCTAATGACAAAGCAATAGAGAAATACATATTCTCATCCATTGCTAGTAGGAGTATAAATTGGTAAGATGGCCACCACTTGACAATATTCCTCGAAATTACAAAATGATATCCTCTGACCCCGAAATTCTATTTCGAGGAATTTATCTTATGAAAATACTTACACAGTTAAGAAATGAAACATATACATGGTTATTCATTACAGTATTAGTAAAAGATAAGAAACAACCTAAATATACATTAATTAGAAGCTGGCTGGATTTCCCATTGTGGCTCAGTGGTTAACGAATCTGACTAGGAACCATGAGGTTGTGGGTTCGACCCCTGGCCTTGTTCAGTGGGTTAAGGATCTGGCATTGCCATGAGCTGTGGTATAGGTCACAGACGAGGCTCAGATCTGGCGTTGCTGTGGTTGTGGTGTAGGCTGGTGGCTACAGCTCTGATTCGACCCCTAGCCTGGGAACCTCCATATGCCCAGGGAGCAGCCCCAGAAAAGGCAAAAAGATTAAAAAAAAAAAGAAGCTGGGTAAGTGAAATATGGTATATCTATGTAGTGCAGTACTATACAATTATGTTAAAAAAGAGAGAGAAGGTAGTCTGTTTACCATACTAAAAAATGCAAAGGACAGAATAGTGTATACAGTGTGCTAGCTTTTGCATGAAATGTTTAAAAGTGAAAAAATAATATTGATTCTGAATTGGTTGAATATGCATATAGAATGTCTGAAAGAATAAAGAATTGCTTAATAGTGGCGGCTAGGGCTAGGGTTGGAGAGGTAGGTAGTGCTGGTGAATTTGGAACAGAGGTAAGAGCAACACTTTCCAATATGTACTGTTTTTAAATCTATTAAAATTTTTAAAAAGAAATGTCAGTTCAAATAAGCAGTAAGGAACTTCACAGAGGGAATGATAAGGATATTAACATGAACAAAACCCATAATTCAAATATACTATTTTGGAGAGTAGCTAAACATTTTTCATGTTGCCTTTTTTTTTTTTTTTTTTTTTTTTTTTTGGCCTTTTTAGGGCAGCACCCTAAAAAGGTTCCCAGGATAGGAGTCCAATCAGAGCTGTAGCTGCTGGCCTACACCACAGCTCACAGCAATGCCAGATCCTTAACCCACTGAGCAAGGCCAGGGATCGAACCTGCATCTTCGTGGATGCTAGTCGGGTTTGTCCACCACTGAGCCACAACAGGAACTCCCATGCTGCCTTTCTATAATACTTTTTGAAATGGATGGTTGAAAGAGGAAAGGGAGTTGATTTTAATAAAACATATCCCATTTCCAAAAAGTAGTTTGTAAATGTTTTAGCTCATCTGTATTGTCCCTAGAGTGATGTGCTGCTTTATCTGCACAACTTTAGCACACATGCTATTAAAAAAAGTTTTCTAGTTGATAATTATTAGTGTGCTTGGGGATTTGGGGACACTAGAAATTCATGCTGAACGAGGAAGCACACCCTCTTCCCATTTCCCTTCCACCTGGAGGACCAACTTCAATTCTAATGACCCCACTTTAAAAAAAAAAAAAAAAAAAAAAAAAAAAAACCTCTCTTAATAAATAGAGTTCCTGAAAACTTGAGATCCAGGCTCCAAAAAAGTATCTGGGTAGAATGGCTAATGGAAACTAGCCATAGGGTAGCCAGAGGCCAGAAAAGAAACCCAGGACATCTCAAGAGATCAGAAACACCCAAGCCATCTTTAAAACATACCCAGTGACTGTGTTACCCCAGTAAAGAAATATTCTTCCTTACTAATAATGAAAAAGCAATAATACTACAAATGAAATATGATTGGATTTACGTTTGTTAAAAGTGGTAAAATGTAAAGCACTCTATCGAAATTCCACTAAGTAGATGGAGGGGCAAGAGAAAAGCAGAGGATTAAGAGTTACAAACTGTTACCTGTACAAAATAAATAAGCCACACGGATATACAGTAGAGTACAGCACAGGGAGGATAGCCAGTATTCTATAATAAATATAAATGGAATATCATGTATAAAAATATTGAATCGCTATGTTATAGACCTGAAATATAAACCTGCAAATCACTATACTTCAATTAAAAAAAAAAAATTCATGGAGTTCCCCTATTGTGGCTCAGCGGGTTAAGAACCCAACAATATCCATGAGGATGTGGGTTCAATCCCTAGCTTCAATCAGTGGGTTAAGGATCTGGTGCTGCCACAGGCTGTGACATATGTGGCAGATTCAGCTCAGATGCCCTGTGCTGTGGCTTAGCGTAGGCCAGCAGCTGCAGCTCCAATTTGACCCCTAACCCAGGAACTTCCACATGCAGCAGGTGCAGCCCTAAAAAGAAAAAGAATTAAAAAAATAATAATAATTTAAAAATCCACTCAGTAGAAAAGATGAGATTGAGGCACTTGCACCCTCTTCCCTCAAAGGAGGATTTTAAAGGTCCAGATTTGCCTGAATTATTCCCTTCCTTTCCTCTCCTACTTCGAGAAACAGCAACACCATTAACAGGAGCTTCTCAAAAAAGAAAATAAAACATTTTGGCAAAAGTTGGTTGATGACCACTAAGATGAAGAGGGGAAGGGTTAGCAGTTCCCCCGCCCAAGACCAACCCCGGGGTTAGTCACTCCTTCTTGCTGCTGATCTCTTAGCTCTAAAACGAGCCAACAATCTAAAAACGCAACCAAGAGTGACAGTTGTCTGCTCCACCACGCTCCCTCCCGTCAGGGATCTGTGACATGTTTATAACCCACGTATACACGTGCGTGTTCATGTGTTTGTGTGCTTACACCAATATACGTATATGTATGAGACATAAATATAATTAGATCCAGATTGTGTGTAAAATACACACAAACACAACTTTTTAGCCATTAGAGGTAACAACTGAAATGGAAGCTAATTTTCAAAACTTAACTCATCCTGCGCTATAGCCATTTCACAAACGAGAATTTTTATTTTGTTACATGGTGTGTGCGCTTACCTGTGACCACTACATACAAAAAAATAGGAGAGCAATGGTAATGTCATTGTTTCCATTTAAAAAAATATTAAATTGTTACCTACTCACTAAAATATTAAGTAAAAACCGGAGAAAATCAACAATGAGCATAAATTACAATTCTTCCCAGAAGAGTTTAGTATCTCCTACAGTTTCTAAGCCACATTAATAACAGAAAGCAAGCATTACATTTCACACTGAAAATGTATGGGAACATTAAAATCTATTTTAAACGTGCAACATCTATCAAAACCTGAGGGTTCTAGAGCATTTTCCAGCGACGCTGGTATTTTCTTTAAACACCTACAAATTAAATCGATCTCAAGAATATGTCAGCCTGTTTAAAAATAGTTGTGGCAAAAAAAGAAGTTAAAAATCCCAGAAGAAAATGAATATGCTGCTTCAAAGTGGAGGTAAACAAATTATATGTTAATTCACAGAGAGTATTTCTAATTAAACAAAGTGTCTCCTCCCCTCAAAAAGGGCAAAGTTAAAATTAGATTGCTTATTTTATTCATGGACGGTCCTAATTATAGCATCTAGCTATCAGAGTATCATGGATATTACTTTCATCAAACTTTGTTTTAATATTTATCTAAGACTGTACAATGGCCTGATTCAGAAGAGTTCAAAAACCTCGGAAATGAGAAACTGAGGGAGTCATGGTAATGGAAAAACCATGAGCAGTTAAATAAGGCTGGAATTTATTTTAACTGACACGCAAATTATTTTAATGTTGAAGGACCATGAGAGAAAAAAATCCCAATTCTTAAAACTATACTTTAAACCAATAAACTCCAAAACAGGGTATATAAACAGGGTATTTGGAGTAGAAAGAAAATACATTAAAATTTTAATCTTAGGAGTTCCCTTGTGGTGCAGCAAATTAAAGATCGGGCATTGCCACTGCAGCAGCTCGGGTCCCTGGTCCTGAAACTTCCACATGCCACAGGAGTAGTCAAAAAAAATTTTTTTTCCTCTTTTTACAGTCACACCTGCAGCATAGGGAAGTTCCTGGGCCAAGGGTCAAACTGGAGCTGCAGCTACCACCTACGACACAGCCATGGCAACTGCAGATCCTTAACCCACTGAGCACGACCAGGACGAACCCCCGTCCCCACAGAGACAACACTGAGTCCTTAACAAGCAAAGCCACAACAGGAACTACTCCCCTCCAAAAATTTGTAATCTTAAAAAAATAGGAAAGACTCTGAGCGGTGCTGGTATTTAATATTCAAACTGACACTGGCACCCACCCTCTATCCCTTGGTCAGATGGTCTCATCAAGTACAGTTTCAACTTATGTTCCATTCAGATTTCCTCAGTGGTAGTTTCACAAAGAAACAGGAATTTTCAGTAGGAATTTTACCAAGTTACTTTCATAAATTTTACTGAAGTTTATGGGCATCGGATTAAGTGAGTTATGTTATATTGCCTTAACTAAATAACTCACACCCAATAGAGAAATGGCTTTAAAATATTCCTAGAAAGGAATATAAGGATGAGGATAGTAATAATGCAAACACAAGCCAATAAAAGGAAAATGGCAGAGCTGAACACCCTTTTAACCACGATAACTGATACACACAGATGCCAATTAGACCTATGAAAAAAGAACCCCACAAAATCAACCAGAATTCATCTGAAAGATGGATTTATGTCCACTACCAAAACAATCATAGTCCTAAATACATACTATCCTCTGATCATTAATGAGAATATGAAGCTATCACTATTAGCAAGATACCTAAAAATTAAATATCCAGACCGTAAAGACAAATATTTACTTTTTTTTTTGGTCTTTTTGCCATTTCTAGGGCTGCTCCCATGGCATATGGAGGTTCCCAAGCTAGGGGTCGAATCGGAGCTGTAACTGCCAGCCTACACCACAGCCACAGCAACTAGGGATCCCATCCACATCTGTGACCTACACCACACACCACAGCTCATGGCAATGCCGGATCCTTAACCCACTGAGCAAGGCCAGGGATCGAACCCCCAACCTCATGGTTCCTAGTCGGATTTGTTAACCACTGAGCCATGACAGGAACTCCGACAAATGCTTACATTTTTTTAAAGCTATGTTTAAAGCCATGCAATCAATTCTCAATCCAGTTTTTCAACATTTTCCAACACCTACTAAGTATTCCTAACAATAACAAATAGTTACATAAGGAAATACTTCGCCCTTCCAATGGTAAAAATGGGTACATGATTTTAAAAAAACATATAGTGACGAAATACAATCCTTAATCAATACATATTATCAGAAGAAGGAAAGGAAAGACTGCATAGTGTTTGAAGAAAGAGCAAACTACATGGTCCAAGAGATTGGATATAAGATAAAATGAAGACACACTTCTTCCACATCTCAGCTTAAGGTATTTGCTAGATGGTTTCTTAAATTAAACACGCTGCCTTTGTGTGTGTGAAGAACTAAAGAAAAGTTTTACTGAGGAAGATGCAATCCCAATAGCAAATTTCCTCTTTTATAAACGTTATGTGTAACTTCTGTTGGAGCAGCTGCTTTAACTAGAAAAGGGATTCTCAGATAAATCAGAGAAAAAGGGATTCTTAGCAATTCATGTGAATGTCACTCAATGAGTCATTCAGATACAGGCAAGTTATTGCAGCAAAAAAGTTGAAATAAATGTGCACTAAATGCTCTAGGATTATCATCAGTGTGGTTAAATTTTATTTTAAAAAAATCTTTAAAGTAGAAGAATCATTAGGGTCTTTTTAATGAGATGAGGAATATCTAAAAATGCCTTTTCCTCTATTAAGCTTGCTAGCTCCCTACTGTAAAGAACTTAAAAGAACTATTGAATATAAAAGATGGGCTATGGGTTTTTCTTGTACAAAAAGAAAACACATTCAAAATTTGCTGAGCTTTTCTGTGATAAAAGGTTAAGCTACCAAGCAGAATCTTCAAAACAAACACACTTGAACCTGTACCTTCAATGTAAAAGGAACAATTGTCACAGTTTGTGAGGGAACAACTGATTTTTGGAGTAATTTCTAAGGGAATTTAAAAACTGGAGGTTTCAAATCAGTCACAAAATCTTCCAGGAAAAGCACATTTTAGGAAGCATTTTAATAAGCATTTGATGCAGACATATTTTTAATGAAGGTGATAATACTGACTTTTAACTCTTGAAATGTGAAGACCATTCTCTGCTTTCGAAAGATTCTAATTTTCAAAATAAAGAAATGAAGTCCCATCTCAAGCAAAAAAAAAAAGTTTGTTTTTAAGAAGCCAAAAGTAATTAACTCCTATTAATTCGGACATACACATTGCCTCAAAATAAAACTCATCAGGACTTGAGCAAGAAAAAAGCTCTATACTTCAGTGTGTACTTTGCTCTACAAGAGGGACATCTTGCTAGCAATTTGACTGGATGGGAATAAAATGCTTGTTGTCCAGCAACGTACTTTGGTATCACTCAATGTTCAGAATAAAAAATGTACTCTAAGCTCACAACTGCCACAAAGCTGTTCCACAGCATGTTGGGCAATTCAAGCAAGAAAAACAAAAAGAGCTATAATGTACATTATTTCAAAACAATGACTCAACAGTTAATGAGCATTTGAAGTGATTGCAAAAGGCTGAAGTGATTAGTTTACTCCAACGACCACAATGCCAGGCTGCCAGGAGTGTTTATAATTCCAAATCTAGCACAGCAGACCCTCAGATTACAAAAAGGTCTTTTCAATAAGTTTTTTTAAAAACATTCAGTGTTAAATGGCAAACTGCGTTTTTCCAGCCTAAATTTCTCTAATACCAAAACATAAACTGAGTCAAGGCAAAAATTAAATCTGTGATGGAAATGACCTTTGAACCCCCCCTAGGAATGGTGCTGAGAACCAGACAAACTGAAGGACGGAAAGAGAAATGCTGACAGTGGGGATTTTCCTGTCAAAAGTATCGAAGAAAAAGAAAGAGCCAGACAAACTAATAAAGAAGCAAAAGTATCGGAGAAAAAGAAAGAGCCAGACAAACTAAAAAAGATTCACTACACGGCACCCTCAATTTAAAAATTCTTGTTCTTAAACCCAAATTATCACTCAAAAATATCCCTTCCCAGAGATGATCACAAGTTGGCATGGGTGGGAATTTTACAAGTCATCAGACCTGCACTTAAAGCCAAAACAAAAAACAAAAAAACTAGCTCGATTATTTTATTTCCAAATTTAAGAAGAAATCTTATCTTCTCGGTTTTGGAAGCCCTGAATAATGGAACCATGATTAGGTACCCATTATTTTCATGAAGTATGAGTCTAGAAATAAACTCTAGGATATTTTTCTTAAGTAACATCACCTGAGAAAGGCAGGAAGCTGGGAGAAAAATTAACAGTTCAAGTTAATTGAGCCTTTATAGAAAATTCTTTCAGTAATATTGTGAGCTTATCATTGATCACCTCGCTTCCTTTTTTTGTCCTTAGTAAAAGAAAAATAAAGGGGACATCTTAAGAGCTGATGAAATGAAGGGTATAAGCCACATACTGTGCTGCGCCCTGGCAAATGATAAACAAAAGCAAACAAGGTCCTTGGTATCTTCGGGGCTTTTTGCTACAGGGAGAAATGGCACACAAAACTGGAAAACTGGAAGCACTGGTACAGCATGTACTGGGCACTCTGAGAGCAAACAGGCTGGAGATGGAGCAAACCTATTCAAGAACCTCAGCGGTGTTCCTGCCTTAGGCAGTGGCCACTGAGCTAAGGCCAACAGGATGAAGGAGAGACAGAAAAACAGTACAGAAGTGCCCAGAGGAGAGACTGAAGAGATGAACAGGAACTCGGTCTTTCGGGGTTTCACAAATTCTGTTAAGGGTTTCTGTGTCTACCTAACCCATAGATTCTAACTAAGAGCAACAGGGCGTTATCTTGAGAAGCATCACTCCGGCTGCACTGTGGAGAAGGAACTGGATTAGCACAAGGATGTACACAGGGAGACCAATGAGAACTGCTACAGTTCAAGGCAGGAAATGATAGACTGAGCCAGGACACTGACGACAGAGACACAGAATCAACAGGACTGGATGACAGACGGGGAAAGGAGCTGTAAGGAATACACACAGGCAAAGTGTCACCTAGGTTTGCAGCAGGCCAACTGGATGCATGGGGGGTGATGGTCACTAAAATGAGAAACGCTAAAGGAAGCCCGGACCTGAAGGGGAAAGATCATAATTTCCTAAAATGCGTTTGATGTGCCCTTGGGACACACGGAAGGAAGAAGATGCCAAGTAGGTTATTTGGTCTCTAAAGCTGGACCACTATTATTGACCTTGAGTCATCGTAGGAAAGTAATTAATCTTACAGTCTGAATAGATACAAAGAATTGAGAGTGACCAAGGACCTGGGCTTAGACTCTTTAACATATAAAACATGGCCTGAGTAGAGAATTGATCTGCAACTCAGACCAAAGAAGATCTGAGGCCAGGAAGATCTGAGGCCATCAGAGGAGGGCGGATGCACAAACTCCCAACTGTCAAAGGGAGAATGCCACCAGCGGTGTTCAATGGCTGCTGAGAGATACGAAAGACAAGGTAGGAAAACGGTACAATTTGCTGCCATACGATTTGGTGGTAAGGTCACCGATCACCTCCACAGTGTTACTGCCATGAACTTACGGGGCAGAAACAAGCCTGGAGTGGACTGAGAAGTGAGTGGCCCTGAAAGGGATGCAGAGAATGTTGGAAACTTAAGTTAGGATACACAGAAGGGGGGGGCAGTGCCAACAGTTAGAAATCTACTTTTTTAAACTGGAGAGGCCAACATGTTTGTGTGCTTAAGATCTAGTTGAAAGGAGGAAACAGAAAAAGGAATAAAAAAAAAAAAATCTTTAAAAAGCATCTGAGAAAGCAGAGGGGCTCTGAGGCAGAGCACGGTGGAGGAGGAAAGGACGGTGCTGAAAAGGTAAAGAGTTATGTTCAGCATCAGAATGAAGTCTTTCTCTTTAACGTAGGCAGAGAGGGTATCTGTTGAGAAAGCTGCACGTTAGTCAGTGTTAAGTGTAATCTAAGGTAATACAATTTTAGTTAAATAACATAAACACTTTGGTGTTTGTTTCAGTGTCTGGCAGGGAAAAGTGCTTTATATATATTGGTTCACTTACTCCTCAAAAACAACCGTGTGCAGTGAGTAGGTCCTCATCCTTCACAGATGAGGAAACAGCTGCACACAGAGGTTAAGCGACTTGCCCAGGGTGAATGGCAGCGCTGGGTGTTCCAAACCAAACCCCACCTCCACAGGCAATGTTCCATCAGAATGCTGCTCCATCTCCTGGCAGGCTTGAGACTGTCCCCAGAGCACCTTATTGTCACTCCAGATTGATGGCTTCTGGAACACGTAAGATCCTAAGTCTCATCCTGCTAGGATGAAAGTTATGCTGACCTCACATTATCAAAGAATATAAGTTCATTTATGGGCTAGGCAAGGCAGCTTCAGAAATAAGCCTAGGCAGTGAGACTTCATAAACTGACCTCTGGAATCAATCACTAGTTCACACTACTAAGAATCCCAAAGGTTTTTTTCTTTTTCTTTCCATTTTTTAGTCCTTCATTGCTTATTTTCCAGGATGATAGTGATTATCCAATAGCACTGAAGCAGCACTGCAATTCACCTGTGTATGTGGGATCTCCCTCACCAGATTTGGGCATGTCAAAGGCTGCCTGTGTCTTCCTCATGGAAACAGTCATTCAGTGCCTACTGGGTGACAGCTACTCTGTCAGGTACTAAGAACCAATATACACAAGACAGACAGGGTCTCTGGTCTCAGGAAGTCAAGCAGTAAATAAGTAATACTTGCTTTTAAACAGAGAAAAATACTAGGAAGGAATCAGTGTCAGACAAAGAAAATCAAGATGTAGACCTGGATGTTTAGACACAGTGACTAGAGAAGGCGTCTCTGAAAAGGAAAATATTTACGTTTCCTGGAACCTAAATGCAGAGGAAGGGGCATTCCAGGCACTGGGAATCCCCTAAGGTAGGGGATAAACAATTCAGAGATGAAGTGAAATAAACCCAAGGTTGGCTGGAGAGCAGGAGCAAGGGGGAAGTTGGAGGTGAGATCACAGGCCATGATTAAGAATTTGGATTTTATAGTTTTCCCAAAGAAAACCAATCGAAACAGATATGATTATGTTTATATTTTAACACCATAATAAATCCTATTCTATGAAGGACAGAGAAGTCAAGAGATAAACAAGGAGATAAGCAGTGAGGGCTACTGCAATAGTTCAGCCAAGACATGATGGAAGCCTGGAGTAGAGGTCGGTAGATGGAAAGGGTGAGAAGTCAGGCAGGTTTGAGAGAGATGTACGAGGTGAACCTGAGCTTTGAAAAAGGAGCAAAGGCAATTCAAAGGTCAAAGTCTTTTCAAAAACTGGTTATTAGAATAAACATCCACATTGGGAACAAATATATTAATCTAAACATTGGCCTTATCTAAAGGCTGAAGAAGACACACAGATGGAAAATAAGCATCTGAAAAGATGCTTATCATGTCCTTACAGGATTGCACATTAAAACAATGAGATACCATCATCTATTCAAAGTGGCTGCAATTCGAAACACTGACAAGACCAAATGCTGACAAGGCTGTAGAGCAACAGAAATTCTCATTGACTACTGGTGGGAAGGCAAAATAGTACAGCCACTTGGGAATACAGTTTAGAGGTTTCTTACAAAACTAAGCATAGGCTTCTCATTGAAGATCCCGCCGTCACCCTAGTAGGTATTTTTCCCAAATGAGTTGAAAGCTTCCATCCTTAAAATACCTGCACACGAATGTCGATAGTAGCTTTCTTTATTTGTAAGTACCAAATATTGGAAGCTACCAAGATGTCCTTCAATAGGAAATGAACAAACTGTGACAGATCTAGACAGTAATAAACAGGCTGCAAGTCACAAAAAGACAAGAACAAACCTTGTCTTCACGATGCTAAGTGAAAGAAACCGGCAGAGAAGGCTGTATACGGTATGACTCCAACTACACGATATTCTGGGAAAGGCAAAACTAGAGACAGCAAAAACATCGGTACTGCGAGGGACTGGGATGGTGAAGGATGAAAAAGGTAGGGCACAGAGCATTTCTAAGGGCTGTGAAAGCTTTTCTGTAAGCTGCCCTAATAGTGGATACAGGAAAGTATACGTTTACAAAACCCATAGCACTTTATCACACAAAGAGTGATCCCTAATGTCAACTATGGACTTTAATGTATCGAAACTAATTCAGTGACAACAAAGGAACCAAACTAAGATGGTAGAAAGGGAAACGAGATGGGGAATTAACATAGAAACTCTTTGTACTTCCTGGTCAATTGTTCTGTAAACCTAAACGGACTGTAGAAAATAATAATAACGTTTTTAAAAGTCCCAAAACAATTGGACTAAGGAATAATGAACAGTTTATGGGGAATAAGGAATAGACTGCTCCATGGTTTTTGACACGAGAGGAACATCATGATTCTGCAGAGATGAAGTCTAGGAGGAAGGTAATCCGGTGTGGGATGTACTTCAATGAATCCACTTGATATACAAGTGGACATCAAGAAGGGAGCTTTGACAAGGTGGATGGGCAGGGAACGTTTAAAAAAAAAAAAGTACGAAGCCATGGAAATGGATAAAATCATCTAAATGTAAAAGAAGAAGAGGCTCAAGGAAAAGCTCAAGGACTGAGCACTGAACTGCATTCCACAGTTGGATGAAAAGCTTAAGACCAACTAGAGCAAGAAAAAAAAGTACAAGCTGGGAGAGAAACCACAAGTTCATGCTGTTAATGGGAGTCAAGAAAGGCCATGTGCGATGGTGGGAGTGTGCAACTACACTGAATTCTGCCGAGAGGTCAGACGGCACAGGTTAAGCATCCAGTGGATTTGGCAAAAGGGAGGAGCAGGGTGACCTGGACAAGAATAGTCACGGTGCTTATTAGAAGTGAAAGCCATATTGGGATAGACGAGAAGTAAATGAAATTTGAGAAAGCGTATCAATAGGAGTAGACAGTTCCTGGTGATTAAAGTGAGTAGAGACTGCAGAAGTTAGCGGGTAAGGAAAGGGTTAAGGTGGCTTCCTTTTCTTAAGATGAAAATCGATAGCATAAATAGATAGTGATAGGAGTGACCCAGTATAGAGAGGGAGAGAAAATACTAAAACCACAAAGTCCTTGATAAGATACAAAGGATAGAGCCAGGCTCTAAAGAACAATGAGGGAAAAGCCTTTGAAGAGGGTTACGGGGGTAGAAGCATTTTAACATCTCCAATGCCTGGGAGGTGCATGAAATGTAGTAAGTGGATGCTCAATAAAATTAAATGAATAAAATTAAAGACCTGAAATGGTTTAGAAGGCTCCTATGAAGCACCACTATTTGCAAATGTTAGGACTCAAACTAAATTGAAAGCAAATTCAAATATTATTTAAAATGCATACTGACTTCCAGCTTCCAATGCAACAGGAAAAGCTGTCGCTCTGTGCACACAAGAAAAAGGCTCAAGTGAAAATCAACAACTCCTCTTAGCTCCATCAGAGAACTGAGGTCACAGGACAAGGTGTCACCCCGAACACTAAGAATCAGGAACACACAGAAAATCACAGCTTTCCAGAAGCAGAAACCACCGCTGGAGTCAGTAACGGGGAGAAAGACTTCAAGAGGACTGATTAACTGCTGAGCCTGAGAACACAAACTCAAGAGATTCAAAGAGGGCCTCCCTCATTTTCGTAAGTTTTAACCTTCAGAAGTCCCATCAGGTCCTCAGTGTAGAGAACAGAGAAAAAGCTGTTTGGAAGTAACATTTTGAAAGACACCCAAAGCAGCCATTGCTTCTCCCCGTCAAAGGCCTGCCCTCAAGGAAAACTAGTTACAACATGGGGTGTAGCAAAGCCTAGCCAAATGGAGCAAGGGAAATGTGCAAATCAGGCCCTCTCTACCCTTCCTGTCCTATCTCAGTGTGTGTGTGTGTGAAAGCCCCCAGCACAGTCCACTAAAAGACCACCCCCATCACCGACACCTCACCACATCAGCAGGGAATTACAACTAAAACAAGGGCAAGACTGAGGTTCTAAAGGAGTCTCTAAAGAATTCCAACATAAAAGAGTAGGACTCCCCCCACACCCCACCCCTGCAAAAAAAAAGACACTAGAGGAGATGTTAGCCTCTGACAGACAGGCACTGCAAACAGCACACAGACAGACACCTAGCAAGACTAATGTAAAACCTCACACTATAGGCCGATCTGCCCCAAGCTCCTTTTGACCCAATACATCATGTCTAGGATTTCAACAAAAAATTATAAGGCAGGCTAATTAGCAAAATATGCAATCTAAATATGCAAAGCAAGCACCAGAACCAGGTCCAGGTATGGAAGAGACTTCTGAATTCTAAGACCAACAATTTTAAATAACCACTAATATGCTAAAAGCGCTAATGGGAAAAAAAGATGACATGCAAGAACAAATGGGTAATATAAGCAAATATAAGAAAATTCTATTATAGAATCAAAAGGAAATGCCAGAAATCAAAAATATAGTAACAGAAATGAAAAATGCATTTCGTGAGCTACAGACTATACGTGGCGTAAGAATCAGTGAGCTAAAAAAGATGTCAAAAGAAACTTCCTAAATTAAAGAGAAAAGGAAGGGGGGGAAATAAAAAAAGAATATCCCAAACCTGTGGGACAGTTTAAATACACATAATGGGACTATCAGGAGAAGAAAGAGGAAGAAACAGAAGAATATTTGAAGAAATAACGGCTGAGACTTTTCCAAGATTCTTAACGAGCATCAAACCACAGATACAGGAAGCTCAGAGATCATGACATAGGGTAAATACCAAAATATCTACAATTAGGCATATAATATTCAAACTGGAGGCAAAGACAAAGAAAAAAATCTTGAGAGAAGCCAGGGGTAGGAGTAGCAGAGGGGAAACCTTACCTATAGAGGAATAAGAGTAGTTATTGCAGCAGACATTTCTTCAAAAAACATGCAAGCAAGAATAGAATCAAATGCTTACAAGTATTGAAAAGAAAAGAGAAAAAACTACTAATCCGGAATTTTGTATCTAGCAAAACTGTCCTTCAAAAGTGAAGGGAAACAACTCTCTCCAACAAAAATGGAGGGAATTGTGCCTTGAAAAAAATGCTAAATTAAGTTCTCCAGAGAAAAGACACATGATATAGGTCATGGGTCTATACAGTTTCCTTCTGGAAGAGCATGAGAGAAGAAATAAAAAAGTAAAACAAAACTATTTCCTTTAAATTTTTAAATAGAGCCAACAGTTCATTCAAAATGATGCCAATGGTATACTGGATGATTATAGCTCAGGGAAGGGTGACATAAAGGAAGGAACTGTTTGAGGGATGGGAGGGTGGAAGTTGGAATACTCAGCTATAAGATACCTACACTCATCATGAAGTGGCATAGTGTTTTCTGAAGGCGAAGGAGTTGCAAATGTATACTGCAAACTCTAGAGCAACAACTAAAAAAAAAAAAAAAATCATTAGAAGTATAACTGTTATGCTAAGAAAGAAAATAGAATTATACATAATATCAGAGAAGACAGAAATAGTGTAAGGCCAAATAAATGTTAAAAAGACAAAAGCAATGAATAGAAAAGTTACAAACAAGACAGATATAAATCTAACTATATCAATATTGCTTTAAATGTTAATGGTTGAAACGTATCAATTAAAAGACAGAGGCTATCAAAATGGATTTTTTAAAAAAGACCCAACTTTGGTTGTCCATAAAAAAAAAAAAAAAAAACCCACATTAAATATAAAGATACAGGTGGATTAAAGGGATGAGAAAGATATACCGGGATAAAATTAAAAGAAAAATTCATATGAACTTCAGGAAAACCTGACTTCAGAACAAGGACAAGTTATCAGGGACAAAGAGGGACATCACCTAACAATGACAGGGGTCAGTTCTCTATGAAGACATAACAACCCTTAATATGTATTTGCTTAATTAACAAGAGGGCATCAATATATGTGAGCCAAAGAATGACAGGACTGAAATGAGAAACTGATGAATCCACTATTACACTGCAACACCAACAGATCCAGGTAGCAAATCAGTCGAGACAGCTGCACTGAACAGCATCATCATCAACTGACATCCAAAACTGAGTCCAACAACAAAACACACCTTCTCAAGCTCACATGGAGATTTCACCAAGATTAAGGGCTATAAAACACACCACAGAATTTTAGAATAGAAAGCATACTAAGTGTGTTCTCAGACCACAATGGAATTAAACTAAAAATTAGCAAGATACCAAATACTTACAGACAGATGGAAAACCCCAAAATAGTCAGAGATTAAAAAACACCCTTAAACAAAACACTGGCTTGAAGTCTCAAGAAAGGAGTTCCCTCGTGGCTCAGTGGTTAACGAATCCAACTAGGAACCATGAGGTTGCGGGTTCGATCCCCGGCTTCACCCAGTGGGCGGCTGATCCGGCATTGCCATGAGCTGTGGTGTAGGTTGCAGATGAGGCTCGGATCTCATGTTGCTGTGGCTCTGGTATAGGCCGGTGGCTACAGCTCCACTTAGACCCGTAGCCTGGGAACTTCCATAAGCCGTGGGTGCAGCCCTAGAAAAGACAAAAAAAAAAAAAAAAAAAGTCTCAAGAAAAAGGTTTAAATATTTCAAAATAAAGAAAGTGAAAATACAACTTATCAAAATTCTGGGACACAGCAAAAACAGTATTTAGAAAGAAGAGCAATATAAATCTAAAGCAAGTAGAAGTAAAATAAAAATCAGAGAAGTCGATGAAACTGAAAACAGTAAAATAGAGAAAAATCAACAAAATCAATCAGGTTATTTTAGCAATAAAATTGATACATCTCTAGGTCGGATAACATACAAAATGAAAGAAGACAAACAACTAACATCACAAAAGAGGAGCCATTACTACTGATCCCAGGGACATTAAAAGAACAATAAGGAATATTATGAACTCCATCTCTACAACTTTACTAACTTATATGAAATGAACCAATTCCTCAAAAGGTACTATCTACCAAAACTTACACAAGAAACAAACTGAAAAAGCTTATATCTATTAAGGAAAATGAATCAATAATTAACGACCTTCCCAAAGAGAAAGCAAAGCACAAAGCCCAGAAGGTTTCATGGGAGAATTCTACCAAATATTTAGTAAGATGACACCAATTCTCTACAATGTTTTTCATAAAGTAGAAATAAAGAGAACAATTCCTTACCATTCTACAAGGCAAGTCCAATATCAAAATTAGACAAAGACATTACAAGAAAAAAAAAAATCACAGACCAATCTCTCATTAACCCTGATACAAAAAAACCTTGACAAAATATTAGCAAATTGAATCCAATAACATGCAAAAAGAATTAAACACCATGGCCAAGTTCCATTTAGTCCATATGTGTGTGTGTGTGTGTGTGTGTGTGTGTGTGTGTATATATATATATATATATATGGATGATATTCAAAACTCAATTATAAACATCAGCAGCTGTAGAAAAATCATATGATCATAGCAGCAAATACAGAAAAAGCATTTGACAAAAGCCAACATCAATTCTTGATTTTAAAAACGCCAACAACACACAAAAAGCCTCTGAGAAATCAGAACTGGAGGGGAACTTCCTTAATGTGATAATTAGCTACAAAAACCTACAGCTAACATCATACTTAGTGGTGAGAAACGAGATGCTATCCACCTAATATCATGAACAAAACAAGGAAGTCCCCCTTCTCACCATTCCTGTTCAACACTGTACTGGGAAGTCCTAGCCAATGCAATAAGCAAAGGAAATGAAAGGTATAAAAAACTGAAAAGAAAAACATAAAGCTGTCTTTGTTTGCAGATGAAAAGACTGTGTATGCTGAAAATCTCTAAAGCAAGGAAAAAACAAAACAAAACAAAAAAACAAACAAACTCCTGCAAATAATAAGCAGCTATACCAAGGTTGTAATATTTGGGTAAAGTCAATTGTTTTCCTATATACCAGCAATGAACAACTGGGACTAAAAGTACACCATCTGCATTAGCACAAAAAAATTAAATGGGGTAGAAATCTAACAAAATATATACAAGAGCTATGTGAGGAAAAAAAACAAAAAATATCAATGAAAAATCAAAGATCTAAATAAATGGAGAGTAGTTACATTCATAGATATGAACACCAAATTTTGTTGGATGTCAGCTTCTCCCAACTTCACCTTTAGATTCAATGCAATCCCAATCAAAATCTGAGCAAGTGATTTTGTGGATAAATGAATTCTAAAGTCCATATGAAAAGGCAAAAGACCTAGAATAGCAGTCACAATACTGAGGAACAAAGTCAGAGGACTGACACCCAATTTTAAATACAAAAAGCTACAGTATTCAAGACAGTGTGGTATTAGCAAAAGACAGACCAGTAGAATGGAATAAAGAGCCCAAAAAACAGACCCAAATAAATACAGTCAACCGATCTGATCTTTCAAAAAGGACTGAAGAAAATTCAAAGGACAGTCTTTTCAAAAAACAGTGTTATAATAAATATCCACATGCAAAAAAAAAGTCAATCTAAACATTATCCTTATGGCTTTCACAAAAGTTAACTCAAAATGTGATCACAGGCCTAAATGTAAAACTCAACACTGTAAAACTTGCTGAACATAAAATAACAGGAGAAAATCTAGGTGGCCACAGGTTTGACAATGAGTTCTTAGATATAACACCAAAAGCAAGATTCATTAAGGAAAAATTGATGAAGTGGACTTCATTAAAATTTAAAACTTCTGCTCTGTAAGAGACACTGTTAAGAGAATAAAGACAAAACAGAGACTTAGAGAAAATACTTGCAAAACACTTAACTGTTGGGACTGGTATCCAAAATATACAAAGAACTTCTCAAAACTCAACAAAAGGAAAACAACCGATTTTTTAAATGGGCAAAAAGATCTGGACACCTCACTAAAGAGGACATACAGATGGAAAATAATTATCATTAGAGAACTGCAAAGATCAAACTCTTAGATGCCACTATTACACCTAACAGAGGGGCCACAATCCAAAACACCAACACCATCATGTGCTGGCAAGGATGTAGAACAGGAACTCTGGTGCACTGCTGGTGGGAAGGCAGAATGGTACAGCCACTTTGGAAGACAGTTGGCCGGTTTCTTACAAAGCTACGCATAGGCTTATTGTAACATCCAGCAATGGCATTACTAGCTATTTTTCCAAATGAGCTAAAAACTTCTGTCCTCAAAAACCTACACACAGGGAGTTCCCATTGTGGCACAGCAGAAACGAATCTGACTAGGAACTATGAGGTTGCTGTTCGATCCCTGGCCTCACTCAGCAGGTTAAGGATCCAGTGTTGCTGTGAGCTGTGGTGCAGTGTAGGTCGCAGACATGGCTCAGATGCCACGTTGCTGTGGCTGTGGTATAGGCCGGCAGCTACAGCTCCGACTGGACCCCTAGCCTGGGAACCTCCATATGCCACGGGGGCACTGGAAGTGACAAAATGGCCTTCAAAGATGAATGGATAAAGAAACCTAGATGATGGGCCTAGATGATGGAATAGGTGATAAAGAGAAATATGCTATCAGGTCAAAAAAAGATACCATATATTGCCAAGTGAAAGAAGCCAGTCTGAAAATGTTAAAGGCAACACTAGAGAGACAGAAAGAGACCTGCGATTGCCAGGAATGGAGAAAGCAGGGAAGATGAACATAGGTAGAACACCATGTGTAAGCTGGTCGAACTATTCTGCATGAGGCTGTAATTGTTATGATACATGACATTATGTAACGGCAAAACCCACAGGACTATGTGACGTGAGTGGGCCCTCATGTAGACTATGGATTTCAACTAATAACGATATCACTATTAGTGCACTGATTGTAATAAACACACCTTGCACGATGTCAACATTAGAGCAAACTATGGGAAGGGGGGAGGAACCCTGTACTTTCTGGTTAGTTTTTCTGTAAAACGTAAATGACTCTTTAAAAGAGTCAATTTAAGAAAGACCTACTAAGTAAAATATTCTTTTTATCTATTTTAAACACTGAGATTCTACATGAAATTTTCCCGAGAATATGCATTCTTTTTGGCAAAGATGTTTGACAATCAATACTAGAATAAATTTTTTTAGATTTTGACAAACCGTCTTTCAAATGCCATTTTTGTTGCTTATTGATTATGTGCCTGCCCTTGGGCAGGTTTTTGTAACTTCTGAGTATCAGCATCTTTGTGCGTAAAATAAAAAATTACCTTTCTCACAGGTCAACTGAACTAAATTAGATAAATATGTTAAGCACCAAACAAAAGCTGCACAAAGTAGGCATGTATATGGTTGTTCTTTCTCCCTCACTCGTCCCAAAATTCTTTCTAACTCAGGTAAGGTAGGACATATCCTATTCTCAATCCAGAGTTTCTGAGCTACTCATACCCTGAAGGTACGTGCAACCATTAAATAAACACCTTTGTTCTTACTGGAGCACGATTTAAAATTTTGGGGGGTAAAAAAGCCCACTATTGGCAACTGAAAACTCTGTTATACCAAGACAACGCTGCTATAGGAGTCTTTGCACTAGATTTCAAGAGGCAGCCTAAGATGGTTGTGTTAAGATTTCGGCCACACTCTCAGACTTCCAGGGCAGGCCGCTTCTCCACCATTGCCAGCCGTCTGGGGCATGTCTCAAACTTTTCCACTGAAGCCTTGCCTTTTGTTTCTATTTTTAGATGGAGTTACTGAACAAAAGTTCATTTTCTTCTCAATGTCAGTCCCTTGTCAACAGTTTAGCTCCAGTGGGTCTGGTTCCCCTTAAATTACTAAGGACAACCTGAAAAATAACGTTTTACATTACACAAGTCATTTAAATATAAAATCTCGAGTTACATGAGTCAATTAAGCAATAATTGAAATAAAGATTGTGCTTTGCTTCCTCAAGGTCTTAGCTATTAACTTGAGTCAATTCTTCTCTTTTCCACTGAACTGTGCACATCAGCCTGTGCACAAACTAGCCTAATTTAAAAAAAAAAAAGATTTTGCATGTCACTGTGTAACTCTTTTGTCCAAGAGCATCTCATAAAATGAAGCACCTGACTGAATAAATATATAAGGATAAACCAAGTGGTATGAGTATTGCAGGGCCAAACACATGCTGGGCACACCTCTACTGCATTGGTTCAGTCACACATTAAGAAAAAATAATAAACTGAAGCATGTTCAGAGATCTACAAAAGTCTTAAGGATTTAAAAACCATGCTACACGAATAAGAGTAAGAAAATGGAGGTGTGCTCATTAACCTGTAAGGAAAAAAAAACCAAAACTTGCACTTGGAATTCAAAAAGCAAAATGGCCATCTTAAAATACCTGAAGGCTATCATATTTGAAGGGAGTCAGGCTTGCTCTATGTTGGCCAGATCCTAGACTAACATGATGAGCCACTGACAGACAGGTAAGCATAGATGTCTGAGCTTGCAGTCTAGAGAGTTAAATCCTACAGGCTTTCTATTTATCAATTGTGTGATATTAGAAATATGTGCTATGCCTGGATATAATCTTACTATAAAATGAGGGCGCTGACCTAATGTCTACGGTAATTTTCAAATAAAAAATTACCTGGAAGCACAGTCTGGACCAACTTCTTCCCATCAGAGCATCCTGAACATGGAATCGGCTACCTCACCGATAGCTGTGCCTCCTATCACTAGTTCACAGCAACATCATCATTTGCTCTACATAAAAGCAAAAGTGGAATAGGTAGCAAATTACTTTATGTAAGAGCCAGATGACCATTAGCTGGTGTTATTATAAAAACAGAATTTAAAAGACAGGATGGAAGATTATTGTGTTTTCTACATTGCCATCCATTGAGTAAATTATACTAGGAGTTTAATTCTAGGGGGAAAGAAAATCCTAAATCATTTTTCTAGCTCATCTTTACTGAATATTACATTTTCCTTTGTTTCCTAATAAACTAAATATTATGCTGACACTGGGTTCTTTGAACCTACTTAGTATACCTTAGAGACTAACAGTATAATTTTCTGGTCTGAATGACTTTATATACCAGCCAACAATATTATTTATTAACCTTTCATATAACAGGTTCCCCTGAGTTAACAGTGTAAGTAAATGTTTATAAAACTCAAATTAATTTCTCAAAGTTAAAATTACTCAGGACAGCTGTTTTCTAAATTCTAGCTATCACTTAAGCAAAACAGGCATACACAGCAAATGTGAAGCCAGGCAATAATCTAAAGGAATATGTACCTGACTTTCCATGTCAAGTCCAGTATGTTAAAGAGTGCTCTAGGCCTAAGAAATACGAAACGAAACATGAATCATAAACACTGAGAACAAGGATAGGAGATGCCTTGGAAGCTCTGCACAGCAGGCCAAATACCAAAAAGGGGACGATGGCTGTGGATCTATGTTTCTGAATGCACTTCAAAGTCATACAAAACCAAATCTGTGCTTGATCCATTGCTCTCTTCTGGAAGATTTTTAAGAAAAATCATTTTCCTAATTCTACATTTGTCTGAAAATCCAAGCTATCTGTTACAGTTCATCATCAGACATTACACTGAACACAGGTTGAACATTTTGCTACCTATGCCATACCTTACCTCTTGAGTAGAAATCCCTTTGATCATAATTCCTGAAAACTCCGAGGCACACTTCAAAGTTCTCTAACATTTTTACAGCAGTGATCAAATTACCTTAGTCCATTTAGTGGAAAAAAACGTTAGACAGTGCCTATGTGCTTATTTTTGGAAACAGGAAACTTTCCCATTTTAAGACTAAGTGAGTTTTTTAAATGGGAAATTAAAATACCTGAATAAAAAAGAAAGCAAGAAACAGCTTAGGACATCTAAGCACTGACATTTTGCTCATCTGTTGGAATACAGCAAAATAAAATAAGATCTGTGCACATATTTACAAGAGGCTGTAAGGTCAGTACTTTGCAGTCACAATGCTTATGTGACATTTGCCTTGTTTTAAACAGAAGCTATTAAAAAAAAAACAAAAAAACTGTTTCCTCACTAAAGAACAAAACTGTATACTATAGCTAGCCCCATAAATTACAGTAAAACAATAAGCTTATGTTTTTACACCTCAAAGATATAGAGGTAAATTATGTTCAACATTCTGCAATGTTTTTATTTTGATGCTATTGATGGTGTAGGTAAAAGTCTGTATAATGTAATTTAATTTTTTTTTTTCCTTTTTCCTGCGGCATATGGAAGTTCCCAGGCTAGGGGTCGAATCAGAGCTACAGCTGCCAGCCTATGCCACAGCCACAGCAACACGAGATCCAAGCCTTGTCTGCAACCTACACCACAGCTCAACACTGGATCCCCAACCCACCGAGCGAGGCCAGGGATCGAACCGCATCCTCATGGATCCTAATCAGTTCGTTAACCACTGAGCCATGAAGGGAACTCCAAAATTATTTAAAACACTCATTCCACCACTATTATTATAGTATGTTTGAAATCTCCAGTACAAGATTTTTATTTAACCCTTCCCACCCCACCCTTCTATACACCTATGGTTAAGGCTTAAATTTTGGGGTGGATTCAAATAAAATATAGTCTTCCATCTCCCATGGGAATATGTCTATAAACCTTTCCATAGTTTTATCTCTAAAAACCAAATTTTGTCCACAGAATCTTTACTCATCTTTTCCAAACTTACCAGACTAAGCCAAGAATTTTAGCTCCTTTCCCACCCCTCCAAATTAGTAGTAACTCTAAATCGTAATTTCCTTTCATAATTCTTTTTTCAGAGTATAATTTCTTTAGGGAGCCGAATTACTTCATTTTAATCCATAAGTTGTCATTAATTAAACTTTTATTTCTTGTGTAGGACCCCATCGTGTTTATTTTTAATTTTAGGAGTCTGCTTCTTATGAGTTTTCTTTCAAATCAAAAGGGAAGTCCTCTGCTTCTAAGAGACTCTGCACAGAAAAGGCAAATTGTTCCAGTAGCTTTGATTAGGTTTATGTAGAGAGAAAGATAAGAATCATTGGAACCAAATGGAATCCTTTTCCTTGTTGTCTTGATAAGGTTAAGAGCAAGACACTCTTAAGTCAAGATTTCTCCCACCACAATTATTTGTTCAAGGCAGAACATTAAAATATAAAATATTTTCTTCTCCTATTATGAGTTGGGTAGTTCTCCCATCGGCCATTATTTTCAAGTGATCTTTTTTCTGGGTAGAATAATGGTCTTTTGTATGCTATTTTGTAAGGTGTTATGTTTCTCAAAATCTCACTTTAAAAGATTTGACCATAGTATTCCTGATATTTACAATATCAAGAGTTTTAATGGTTTGCAAAATTGACATATAAAAATGGCACCTTAAAATTTTCAATTCTGGAAATAAAGCTAAGATAAAGCTAATCAGGAAAATGCAAAAATAGACTAAACAGATCACCTATTTCATACACTTGGCATTGCGTGACCCAATGAAGAATCATTTTAATGACCCAAATTCAACATTATAGAATTTTTTTTTTCTCAAAAAATGGTTAAGGTAGACAAGAAGAGGATATATATTCAGCAATATTTAGAGGAAGACACATACAATTAAATACACTTAATACTGTTGTAGTTTTCATTTTCTACTCCTGAAACAAAAATAAGCCATTTATCAGTAAGTGCATTTTTTTCATGGAGAAGATATTTATTAGTTTTTCAAATGATCACATAATACAAATATTATACAAATAGCCATACTAGAAAAAAATAGCTCATATTAATATTCATAAATAAACACTGAAAAATATAGGATTGCATATTGTGACAAGAGATATTAAAAAATCTGAAAGAAAAATGTATCAAAATAAAAGTTAAACAAATCAGTTCACATTAATATACATAAAATTTCACTTTTAAATAGCTTTTAGTGGCATGACGTGAATAGAAATGCACTTACATTTCTTTTGCACACTTTAAGGAACAGAGCTAAAATTTAATTGAAGCATGAGATTAATGGGATTAAGAGATTAAATCACTTTTCATCTTCAAAGATGAAACAAAAGGCTAATAATCTCACAGGCCATAAAATGGTTTGTACTGTGGTTCAAAGAATTCAACTAACTTAATTTCTGAGCAAATCTCACGTTCAGTTCCCTGAGTTCTTTTCAAAATGTTGCGTAGTTATTTTTTAATTTGTATGTGTTTGTAAGAACTATCTCATTAACATTTAACAAAAATAAATCAGGCATAAGAAACTAATTGTGTATGGGAATTCAGAGGTCTCTAGGGAAATTTCCGTTCAAATTGATCTTTTAAACATACTTTTAAATATCATACATACAAAAATTTATTTATAATTAATGAGGGAAAAGCAGGTCTCATAGATAGCCAAGAAAGACCAAAAGCCAGGTTATAACCTAGCAAATGTGGTTTCTAAAAGATTCCTAAAACATTTAGATGCTTCTGTATTATCAACTCCAGAATTTCTACTCTTAAAATTTATACCAAATAAAACAAACTGGCAGCATCAGGTAACTTTTAAAACCTTCTTTTAATAGCTTTTGACTGACCAGTTCTTAGATACCAGAGAGAAGTAAAACACTGTGATCACTACATTCATCAATTAATCAATAGTTTGGATAACTACCTGCAAACACTAACTCATACCCAGAGGCTTATTCTAATACTACTAATTGCCCTTGCCCTACATATAAAATACCTCTTTGTTTCAGTATCATTCCACTTTAGCATGCCTGCAATGCAGAACAACACTTCAAGTTTAACAGGTATTTACTACTTTAGAAGACTGAACTCAGAAGGCATCTCTACATCTACCCTGGAATCTTCGTTGGTTTGACAAATAAGAATAAGGCTCAAGACTAGAAAAAGATAAGCCAAAAGAGTGCACCCCAATATTTAGACTAACTGGGGAATAATTCAGAAGTTCCCCCTTTATTTACTAGTTCACAAGACAGCTTCATTAGGTTTTCTGAATCTCCTAGGCTACTAAAAAATAAAAAGTCTGCCTGCTTCATTCAGGTGATTTTCAATCCCACAAATCTTTTACGTGGAACAGAGAGCTGCTTTTTAAAGAAAGGAGTCTCTCATGCTTCCCCTATTTCAGTCTTCTGAATAGAAAGGAATATTTTCATGGCCATGAATAATTTCACTCTGAAAAAATTATGTCATTATTTGAGCCCTTCCATTTTCAGACCAAGAGTACACCAGAGTAAATCTTAACGTTTATAAATGACAAGATCAGGTGGCTCTCTCATCCTTGTGTCTTCTAGACATAGTGCGTGGCTCCGTTCACCACTGCCTTCCAAAGTGCAGCTGCTGCATGTGTGACAGATATCATCCATGAAGGCTCTGCTAGAAGAGTTCCTTTTGCTGAAGTATGATGTTTACCAGTTGAAAGAAATCTGGGCAATTAGAGAACAAATAAACCGGTCTCCCATTATCAAGATACCTGGAGTCACAGAAGGAATCCACCAAGGAAAAAATGAAAACTTGCCAAAGGCACCAAGTTCACGTTCTACCCACTGTCGATGATAAGAACTTCCTGGAATCAAATCCTACCCTTGGCATCAAAGAAACTAAGAGAAAACCATCTTAATGCCATGGGGGGACATCTAGGACAAGGCTCTTTTGCCACAAGTAACATCATTCCTAGGGACTGGAAAACTACTTGTGAGTATAATTCACATAGCTTCCAGGGGTACTATATCCTGAAACTTATATGCATTAATAGTTTCTTATTAAAGAATGAAGCCTAGATTTGACAGTAAAACCATAACGGTACTATCATTGCATCTTGGTAAAGATCTACTTAATATGAAGTCCTAAAGTTTGAGGTAGGAAAAAAAGACCAAAAAGTTCTCACTAACAGGGTAGGATAACACCTGGACATCCGACATCAGACTGTGTAAATTAGGAGAATCCAGATGTCCAGCTTGCCCAAAGACGAAATAAAGCAACTTCTTAAATACTGGAATATCAAAGAGCACTTAGAAGTCCACAAATAACCAGTAAAGGCTAAAATGGGCAAATAAATATTTCCTTGTTAAAAATCCCTGTGGACCACACAGGCATTCACCAAGTCAAGTGCCCCGCCAAATCATCCATTGCTTTAATTATCTGGAGAGAAAATTAAGTAAATTTTAAGTATTTTCTGAATGGGCACTGGTGAGCATTCTTAGAAAAACAAACAGATGGCAGCCCTACTTGGTTCTTAGATGAACCTCAGGAGTTTAACAGCAGAATTAAATGGCCAATGGAAGGACACTCCACTCTATAAATAAACCCAAGTAAATAATGGAAAGCACCCACTTGTTTATTATCCTTTCCCACTCTCTCCAGAAGCTGGATATTCTGCCTCCAAGGGTTCAGTGGAGAAAGTGGACCCCTGACGTCAAAAGCTCTCCGTGGTCTTGGCTGTATCTGTGGCTCTAGGATCACTCCTTGCACCTCTGGTAGGAGAGAAGCACTGAAATAGAGAGCTGAATATAGATTTAAGAAAAAATTCTTATTAAGAAATTACATTCTCTGGTCATTTGAGCTTGTAATGACTTATCCTCAGGATAAAAAGGAGCTACCCTTGGGCATTCTTTCTTTAGTGCCTTCTTAATTTGAATTTTAGAAGTCTGTCACCACAAAGGATTAATTCCTCAGTAACTATTAGGAAGGGACCTATCTTGGTCTGAGCCATAACACACTCTGTGACAAACCACTCAACTCCAAGTGGAAGACCAAATCAAAAAAATGATAAATTAGGACTAGAAACAAGATCGTAACTAAGGGAAAGGCACTCAACCTCAGATATATCAAAGGAGGAGTCCCAGTTAATTCTTTTGTCAAAGAGAAGACGATGGATTGAAACTTGAAACAGAATAATCAAGCATATTAACAGGAATACTATAAACCTCGGAAATTGCCTGAAAAGCTGGATTTGTTCTCGGTTTTTAAGTCTTCAGTAATTTAAAGAATTAATCAGACTACAGTCCCATATTAACAGCAATACAAAGCTAACCCTGAATTTTATCAAGCTATGACCACTGTCACTGAAAAAGACTTATTCTTCAAGCGCTCATGTTTAAAAGTGGGAGGGCAGAATAGTGGACATAGGCAATACATAACTAAAAATCTTTTTCAAATGCATGATCATTTGGTTTGGGGTCAAGAAAGACCAGGAAATAATCATTAACGGCTACAGTGCAGAAATTAAAGCAAAAAGATATATACCCAAATAACAGATGATAAAGATACTGGAAAACAGTTTTCTTTATTATAGAAATAAGGTAAATAAGAGAAGGAAGGTCAAAGCACATAGCATCTGATCAAGGAAAAGCTGAAAGGAGAAAAAGATAGGCAGATATGTATTTACAGTTATAGGGACTGCAGGATAAATTGTAACAGTGGAAAACAGATCAATTATACTTTGTGGTACAGAGTGATACATCCCTATTAAATTTCAGATCTTATTCTAAATAGGTGCTGCATATTCCTGCTGTATGGAACAGGGGCAGTCTGATTTCAGGGACATGTTCACATCTGGGGATCAATTAAGGAAAAAAATGCAGTCAAATAATCTCTCTCTCACACCAACTGGTCATCGCAAGGGTTCCTTACCTGTTAGCGGAACGAGGGCTGTGCTCTCTTGTTCGCTATCAATCAACCAACAAAGGTTAGAGTCTCAGCACTAAGAAGGTAGCAACCAACCAAAGTTAGTGTTTTAATGCCTTCACTTCCGCCTGGCTCTGCCAGTGTGGAAACATGCCAACAGCTGAAAAGGAATGGTTATTCCATTACCTAACAACAGTTAGACGCCATTATTGATTTGGTTTGGTTTTTTTTTCAGCCTGAAGATGAAAGAATGAACTTAAAAACCCTTCTGTACTTTCGGAATGTATTCAATTCTGTACAAGTGAGAAATGAAAACAGTTTGGGCTAAGAAAAGAAAACCTACAAATTTAACCACCAAATCTGTAATTTCCAACATTTACAGAAATGAAAAAAGAAATCTAAAGGAAGTCGAGGGGGTGAAACTGCCATCTAACCAGAGGTAACAAATAACTAACTACAAAAGCGCTTTAGGAACCCACATGGCAGCCATTTTTCATTAAAAGTTTCCAATAGATTTTAAGTCCTCAAGTCGGTTTTGAAGAGGCTATTTTTTTAGCTGCAAACCCAGTACTTCATGGTAGAACCACATTGGGGAGGAACATGAGGGATGACAAAAGGAAAGGAGCACAAAAAAGATCTGGATACTGAATGTCTCAAGAAATGCAATCTAACCAGGTATTTCCAAGAGTCCAAAAATCCCAAATAGATTAGCAAAGTATTCCAGCTACATTCTTAAGGGGTGGCTCTTGAACAGATGAGAAAGGCTCAAAATTGATACATCAGGGCCCTTTTGTTTTCCGTGGACCCATACAGTGGAAACAGGTACTACAAAAGTGCTTTTGAAATTATTAAACAGTCATCCTCTAGCCTCTTCTAATCAATTTCCTTAACAAATCATTCTTTTTCATGTCTAATATTTCACTATAAACCATGCAAATTTAAAGATTCCCAAATGAAGGAAATCTAGGTAAAACCTAACTACTTTAAGATACAGTAAAAAAATCTATTCAAAAGCTATAAACAAGGTAGGACTTTCCAAATTTCCCAGTTCTTCATTTCTTGAATACTAATCAGTACTTAACAATATATCTGGTTGAAAATACAGGCAAAAGGGGAGCATTCATTTTGGACCCGATAATACTCCTGGTAATTTAGGTTTACAAGCCCACTTCACTTTGAAAATGAAAAACAACTCCCAAGAAATTGTATCTTGCTCAGATTAATAATGGTCAAGCCTACAATTTTTCTAGTAGGAGCTCCAAACCTTTGATTTATTTAGCAGACTCCACAGAATATATAAATTAAAAATGCAAGAAAGTGAGATTTTTAAAAAAGCAAATTCTCTAGTTACAGGATAAATTAAATACACAAGTTGGCTGGAGAAACAGATCCACTTGAAAACTTTTCCCAAATCATATTATTTTGCCTGAAGTATACCTAAACTTGTGGATTCAACATATTCATCCTCAAAAACGAATTAACAAACAGATTTCCATAAATAGAAATTATTCCGAATCATTGAGGAAGGCTGTATCTCTTGCTCCGGGAGTTAATGACTGTGAATGCAATAATATATCACTTACAGAAAATGTAAAGGCAGCACTTTCACAAGCAGAATGAGATCCTTACTCAAACAAGAAAGAACAACCTTTTGCAAGACTACTACTGATGGAGACTCATAAGAATGACACAGTAGGACCTAACCTAATTCTATTTTAATAGACAGCACTCTTCTAGGTGATATTCAAAAGGAAAAAAGAAACCAGTTCATTGCAGGGTTTGCATTTCAACCACTAAAGAATAAATTTCAAAGCAAAGCTAACCCAATCAGCAATGCTGAAGTGCCACAAAGGAACTCAAACAAGGTGTCTATTAATCTACCATTTTAACACTTTGGATACCTAAAAGTCTGTACTGAAAATCTAGTTATATTCAAATAAGAAACAGTCTAAGTATTTTATAAATTCCACTGAGAAATTCTCCTGAAATGTGCAAACTAGACTATTTGTTCCCAATACTAAATGATTAAATGAGGATATACTGTTTATTAGTTTTAAGCATTTCTAATATTAACAAAAGAGGGAAAGCTACACTGAATCATTTTCAAGCAATGAAATAGAAGCTTATGCATTTTTAGAAAGATTGCGATTTCTATTCACTTGTGTTATGGGAGACCTAAGTCAAACTTACTAATTTAGAGATTTACATATTATTCCTAAGGCAAGACACCTGACTCTAACTGGGAGCCAAGTACTCTAATATCTTTTTCCTAGTCATCTGTTATCATTCACTCTTACTGTCTCTAAGGCACTTCTAAAAAGAAGAAGAATTTCTCACAAGTTCCACCAAGTGTCCAGACAGTTCCAGCTGGCATTAAGAAGAAAACAAAAGAACATCTTTAAGAGAAGCAGTCTTTGGATCTCCAGCCCCTAGACTGCACACTGAGTTAAATACATTCAGTAAATGTTTCACAAATAAATGAAGTCTCCTGGCCAAGAAACAAAACACAAGAAAAGGAGAATTTTTGCAAGTGGCTGATATCTAGAGTTTCTTACCCTAAATTAAATTAAAACTATTGAAAGTATTAGCTTGATGGAATCTCTTCTGGAGGGGTCATCAGCTTCTAGGATTTCTAAGTATGGTCAGCCCCAACGTCAAAGATAGTATCCTGAGATGATACAAATTTTAGCTAAACTACAACACCCATAACAGCCATCATAGATTTCCTAATGTTCTTTTCCAGCCGTAAAATTAGTAAGAAAACAAATGGATACTGCCAGAACATCCAATTTCAATTTTCCAATTTTAAAAAGTGAGACATCTTGCCAAAAAGCAAACAAAGGCCAGCTTCCTTAAAATTAGTTAGCTGTGGTACTGCACTGACTCTGGAGGAAAAGAAGGTTTTTATCTAAACTACAGCCCTGGATATACTGTTAAATGAGATATGCCTTATAAACACCAAAATAAGGAAGAAAGCTCACAACTTTAAGGAATGCATAATATGGAAAGCGATTACCTAAAGGAGAAGAAAGTTGTAATGAGAATGAAGAGCCCTAATTATTAGATTGCTTCAAGATATCAACATCTAACCAAATTCCAAGATTTATCAATAGTTTCTCTTCATCCTTTTGGAAAAGATACTATCTCAAAATGTTATAGGATTCAAGTTACTCCGCTAGGTTTAAATGCCAAGTATTCGTTAACAGATAGAAAAGAAGTAAACAGCTTAACCCAATTATGTCTTTATGTTCCACTGACTACACAATGAGGAAGTAAAACAGATTTCAGAAAAGAAGTGCACAATACATTTTTAAAGAAGTTAACATACTACAGAATAAAGGATAAAAGACAACCATAAAAATATATATTGACTATAAAAAAGTCAATTTTAGAGTCAAGCTGCCTCTAACAGGCAACTTCAGGGTCAAGACGAGTGAACACAAATATTTAGATTTACCATGACATTCTCTGAATGAAAAGAAAGAAAAGAAGAAGGCCTTAGTGAAAGTAATTTTAAAAAAACCTCTAAATCACCCCGGCAAATTCTTTTCATAATTAACCCAGCCCATTGCTTTTACCTCTCTAGCATCTTCTTCGCCTGTTTATTCTGCTAGTGTGAGATGTTTGGCTTTGTTCTTATAATTGAGGCCAGCATATATTAAAGTACAGACACCGTATGGGGTAGGGGGAGGATCAACTTTCTACCACATTTTTATGCCAGGATCTTGTGTTGTACTACACTTGCAATGAGTGCATTCAGTAAAAGATGAATACAAAAGACCACTAAAAAAATTTTCTTTTATGAACTAGGCTGCCTTTACATTAACTCCTTTGTGTTTATCGATACATGACAAAAAATATCATATCGACAACAAAAATATGTTAAAGAAGTAAATTTAAAAGGTTTTGATCAAGGAAGAATCACCGATGGATGTTAAAATTAATGGAAGTATGACGAGAAACAATATTTACATAGACTCAAAGTACCTCCCTGTAAGACATTTATATACAAAGGCAAAAAAGTAAATTAACACTGTAAGACCTGGCAGATACCTCCTTAACCAAATGATCTTGGATCACCAACAGTAGTGGGACAAATCGAAATCATGTACCTCCTGATAGAAAGTACTGAG
The DNA here is from genome assembly GCF_054392235.1 of Sus scrofa. NCBI lineage: Eukaryota > Metazoa > Chordata > Mammalia > Artiodactyla > Suidae > Sus > Sus scrofa. The sequence continues at coordinate 22,994,820 of NC_139393.1, read as the reverse complement.
AAGGACATAACATCACCTCATGGTATCTTTGCCAAAACTGTATAATTCTCAATCTGATCATGAGAAAAACCACAGACACACAAATTAAGGGATATTTTAACTAACTAGTACTTTTCAAAAGTGTCATGGTCCCAAAAGGCAAAGAAAGAATGAAGAACCATCCCAGATGGAAGGAAACTAAAGAAACATGACAATTAAGTACACTGTGAAATTCTCGATAGGATCCTGGACCAACAAAGGTCATTTAACAGACAATGGTCAAAATCCAAATACAGCTTACAGACGGGTTACTAGTAATATTAATTCTTGATTTCTACATTTGTTCTATGAACATTAGGAAAAGCTGGGTGAAGGTATATAGGAACTCTACATACTAATTTTTGTAACTTTTTGTTAAGTGTAAATTTACTTTAAAATAAAGTTGAAATATAAAGTTCGCTCCAATCTTTCTTTTAAAAAAGTAATCCTAATAGAAATGACATTATGTTTTGAAAGTAATCAGATGGGATAGTCTTGCTTATGCTTTTTAATTTCTTTGGTAAATAGTTCTCTATACAGAGAACTTTGATTCAGAAGTATGAGAGATCAAAAAAAAAAATCTCGCTACAAACAGAAAAGCTGAATTATGTTTACATTAAACTAGTGTGGAAATTACCTTTAGACTAAAGCAAGCATATAATAAAAGTGGATACAAAATAAAGTCTTCAAATTGAATTTTAATCCTGCATTATAAAAATAGAAAGAATAAAAATTTCTGCTCATTTTCTTTAAAAATCTCCATAAGAAATATAGTGCCATAAATATCCCTCCTACATTTTTGGTAAAAATCAAATTATAAAACTCCCAAATTATATACCTTCACTTATGAAAATCAGTTACAATAGTCACAACCTTTGTCTTTTTTTAACACTCATTGAGAGCTTAGAATATAGCAAGTAACGTATCATGCATTCTATATATACTGTCTCACTCAATCCTCACAATAACTCTATGACATATATAATATAATCACCACCATCTCACTGATAAGGAAAGCAAGACACAAAATACTAAACTTGCCTAAGATCACACACCTAGTAAGCTGTGAAGCAGGAAACTGAAAATCAGTTTGTCCCCAAGATGATTTTCAACTAATTCTATACTTTTCCAAATCATATTATTTTAACAAATGTTTTCTTTTAAAATACTTAGTATACGATCAAACACTTAAATAAATGTTCTAAGTAGAATTCTGAAATTCTGTCCTTCAATTTCATTTAAACATAGATGGGTTGATGAGTTATTTGCTTCGCCATTTCTATCAACCCAGGAAAGTTTGACAAGGCAAGAAAACTTAGAAATAAAGTTTAGCAAAACTCAGTATCAGCAACGCAATTAATCTAGGAACACATGTTTCTATGGAACCTGAAAAGCCTATACCTAGAAGTCTGTTGAAATGGTAATCAGAAACTCCTCTCACCTTTTAAGTACCTGAAAAAAGCAAGATGCAGAATTTTAATTTCTAGTTTACATGTCACAGGTATCTATTAACCTGTCTAACAAATACACAGGATAAAAAATTTCAGAGTTGAATGAATCTCAGTGTACTTTCAACATTATATCTACAAATCTAAGTCATTTCTATTATGAGCATGATTAAAATAATTACCTCGTAATAACAAGCTGTATTTTATTCTTTTTTTTTTTTCTTTCTTTTTAGGGCTGCACCCGTGGCATATGGAGGTTCCCAGGCTAGGGGTCCAGTCGGAGCTACAGCTACAGGCTTACACCACAGCCACGGGCTTACACCACAGCCACAGCCACAGCAACGTGGGGTTCGACCTACACTGCAGCTCAAGGCAGCGCCGGACCCTTAACCCATTGAGCGAGGCCAGGGATCAAAACCTGCATCCTCAGCTGATGCTAGTCAGACTCATTAACCACTGAGCCAGGACAGGAACTCCTGGATTTTATTTTCTGAATCAGAGTATAATTCTGCTACCCAGAGAACAGACTTTAGTGTGTTACAGAGTATATATTATGTTGTAGTTGTCGTAAGTTTCAAAATATTTTAAAAATTTACAGATAGCCTACAGTATATCTACTCAAATTCTTCTGTATATAAAGGCAAGATCAAAGAAAGGTCACTCCCTTCCCCACCCCAACTTGAGTCTAATAAAAAAATCAATATGCTCAAATCAATGAGTATGATATTAGAAGCACTCCACGCTTTATATAAGAACAGGTTGCTTTCAAATTCCTTATCAATAAAGTGGGGTAGGATTTTTAAAAGACAGGACAGATAACTAATTACAAATGACACCTTTAATCTATTCTATATAACTTGTCTGGACACTGAGCCTGCAGTGACAAAAAGAAAGCCCTAAGGCCAACACATCCATCAGTCTTAGAGAAAGGGTACCCTGAACTTTAGGGCCCACGTCAGCAAACCATCAGAAATTAAGAAAGGCTGCATTTGGCAAGGACTCCTCAGGCTGTTAATTTCTACATAGTAATGAGACTACAAACCAAAAAAATTACACTCAATTTAAATCCTCGAGAAAAAGCTTTAATCCTGGTATTAGCTTTCATCACCAATTCTACCTTCCAAACATTTTATGAATGAGATTTTTATAGTCACAAAACCGGTCTTGAAATATTGCCGAAAAGAAAATGGCGAAAAGGTATGAAGGGAAAAGAACATTACTGCCGTCAAACCAACAATTTAAGAAATACGATTTGACATGAGATGCGTGTGGCTTAGTTAACACTGTATGGGCGATCAATAAAATTGTAATGAGGTCCTTGAAAACGCCAATGCTCCTCAAGTTTTCAATTTAGCAAGTGAGAAAACAAATGCGGGTATATCTCCAGTACAAAATGAAACTTACGTACATTTTTTCACTCCCTAAATTTTACTCAGAATACCAGATTAGAGGACTTCTGAGTAGGAAAAACACTTCTTTCCATTCTTCTTTCAAATCCTGAATCAACTCTGATACTGCCAAATGCTTTAGAAATTCTGACTTCCTGCAGTTTCATGGCAATCTATCTTCAAAGGCATTCCCAAAAGAGCCAAAAATACCTTAGTCTACCAATATACTGTCAGGGACATCTCCAATAACCATTCTTTTCACCCTCCTGATAAATCTTTCAGACCTCAAAAGACTGTCAATTTTTCTCCTCGGAATCTGGCATCCCCTTTTGTACTCCTTTCTTATTCCACAGTGTAACTTAGGAAACAGATAAATGAGATGAGAATGTTCAACTGGCTCCTTTACTTTGGGAGCAATGTCAAGCTTTAACTCTAAAACATAAGAAAAACAGAAGTTAGTAAAAGGTTCTATCTGAACAGTAAGCAAAGCACAGAACAAACTCTGAAGTCCATCCCTAAGGTCTGCAAACCCTTCCCAGTGACAGAGCCAACTAAATGAGGCTGCGAATATGTCAGTGCTGTACTTCTCAAAATATGCTCTTCAACTTCTGCCAGATGGTTCGCTTGGTATATACTCTCACATGACAACAACTACACTTTTACTTCTAAAATAAATCAAATACTTACAGAAAATAGGATGGTAGAACATAAAGAAAAACTGTTACAGCAGAATAATAAATGTAGAAATGGACTCCAGTTGAAGGCTGCCATCACTTAACCAAATGACCTAGTATATTTCTCATACATGAAATGAAGCAGATCAACCTTTCCCAAAGTGTGTTCCAGAAAACACTGGGTCTATAGGACATCAACAGATGCTATATGGTCAAAAGAATTGGAGCCACTAAATAAAATGATCTCCCTTCTGCAGAATTCCTCAGTCTTTAATAAACTCAAATGCAATGTCAGTCTCCAAGATATATTCCAAGATACATAGGTATAGATATAGATATAAAATAAAAAGCATTCCCCAAAATTCCTGGGCTCTAGAACTAATTTTTTTTTTCACTTGGAAGAAATAATATTCCAAAAACACTAGTTTTGAAACATTTATACTAAGTTTCAAAATCTAGTGCAATGAGTCTTCAAAATGTAAAAGCCAGGTACTGGCTCATTACCTTATTAAAATAAACTGATTCCATTCATTCTAAGGAGATAAATCTTGAGACCCATATGGGACTCGGTATAGAACAGATGGTCTGCAGGGCATCATGCCTGTCTTAAACAATCTTCACAAAGAAAAAGTTTAGGAATCATTTGACTAGACTAATGGTTCCATTTCGGAGTATCAACAAACGGCTACATGACACTACATGCCTTCTACATATTTCCTGCCCCCATTAAGAAAAAAGAAAGTGTGCGTTGTAACAACTTTAATTTCCCTAACTTTCAGAATGCTGAAGCATTTCTCAAATAGTCAGACATAGTATTAGCACCCTGAGAGTTAGCCAAAGAATTAATCCCTGATGCTTCCATTACATGTAATAAATTCACTTTTCTCTTAGGCATCTAGAATGGTAATGCTAGAGATTCACTATGCTTAAGTAAACTGAGAGTAATCACTCTTTTCCTACAGGGATTAATTTTCTTAGGGAGCCCTAGGTGAGAAAGGCTACATCAAAAATGTTACAAAGGCACAGAATCCCTGGTTTTCAAGGCTAGAGTATGGAGAAAGTCTCACAACATGTAGGCAAGCTTTTAAAGTTAATTTACAGTACTTAAGAAAGGACTCATTCTTATTTGGCACAATAATAGCCAAATTACCATTTACACAACGAAGTACTGAGCTAGGTGTGTTACACACTTTATCTCTTTTAATCCTCCCAGCAACAGTGCAAGGGTAGCTATTACTCCTGTTTAACAGGTAAGGAAATTGGTCTGACAGGAACATTCACAAAGGTTATCCAGCGAAGAGGCAGCATAAACAAGATTGGATACCTGATCGGATGCCAAGGCTAATGCTCATTAAACTCTACCTCATTATGCTCCATGCTCATTAGTCTACGGTCTAGATTAATCGACTTTTGGAAATAAAAAAATTATCATGCACACCATACACAGAATAACGAAGTGTAACAATTTGGGATAATTCAGAACTTCTATCAAGATCTTGCAGATATTTCATCCGGGTACTAGACAACATTTTTGAAGACCAAAACCATGACGTTTTCCTTTGCATCCTTAGTACCTATGCTCAGTGTTAACATACTTAGCAAGCATTTAATAAATATCTCTAACATAAAGAAATGACCACAATACCAAGACAGAAGAGAAATACTGTCAAAAGCTTCTAGGCTAACAGACTACTGTTTTAACTAGATAATTCTTCCATAATACTTAATATAACTAGATTTACAGATGCAGGCAACAAAATTACTTAATAAATTATCCACTACCATCAGATCCTCCTCTTTCCCTTCCATTCCCTAAAGTAAAATGATCTTCTATTACCTTTCCATATCTCTGCTGCTTCCCCCCATTCGCCTCTTTTGGCATTTATAAGCTCAAATACAGCACAACTTGGTTTCTGTTAGGCCCATGTGTCCACTTGTTTCTGTTTCTACATATTGGATCAATTTCTTAATAAGCTAACTGAAGCTACTGGTGGAGCCTCATGGATTAAGAATCTGAATATAACTGGAAACATAACTAAACCTTTATATAAAGAAAAAACCCAAAGTGGGTCTCTTTCAGCCTGTCAATTTCACAAAGGTAACCTCACTTTTAAAACATTCTCTCTTCAAAGTGACTGCCTCATGGGTTGGGAAGAATGGCAAATTCAGGCTGTTAAAGGCATACCAGTAAGTCAAATGTCTAGAACTCTATAAGATGTGAAAATTACTGGCTTTCAACAGCTTTTGGCTATTTTATATTAGCAGAAAGTGAAATTATGGAGCGTGTCAATAAGATTTTATACTACATTACTATTAAACGATAAATTAGGCTATTATATCCTTTAAGTCTTTGCTGTTAACTGCAATTCAAAAAATTTCCAACTGCTTCTTTCATAGGTCCAATGTTGGTTTGTAAACAAATTAGGAAAAATATAATAAAAAAATGAAGGAAAGCAGCTTTACTATAAACTCTTTGTGTTAAAAGGATAACTAATGCAATTGTCTTACATTAAAAAAAATACACTCCCCCTTCCAGATTGATGAGCAAAAATAGGTAAATACCGTTTTCAACTTAATATAAAAATGTTCAAGTAAATTAGCATTTTCTTATTCCAAAGATTTGATAGAATTATTCGATGTGAATATAAGCTATAACTACATAAAATTAAGATCTGAGTCACAATGTGCTATTATGATTCAACTGATTAAAATGAGTGTTCTACTTTAAAAAGGACTGTGATATAATTTGATCACGTGAAACAAAAAAAAATACCCTAAATATCAACAATTTACATTTAAAGCTCACTGAGACCAATGGAAGGATACCAATCTGATTTACTGACATACTCAAGTCATAAAACTATCTCTTTATCAATTTATTATTCAGAAATTGGATTCCACTTAAGGAAATTTTCTAAATTAAAAGTTTCTTCTTTAGCAAAAACTTGGAAAATTTAATCATTTTGAGTAGAAAACGCTTTCAAATGTCTTAAGGAAAAAATAACTAAATTAAGACAGAAAGGATCGCCATTAGGAACATCAGTCTCCGTACCACTCTCTAACGAGGAACCCACGGGGTGTACAGGGCCAAAAGGACTCCATACTCCTAGGCTAAGAACTGCTCTTTTATTTTTATTTTTTGCTTCTCAGGGCCACACCTGCAGCATATGAGAGTTCCAAAGCTGCCAGCCTATGCCACAACCACAGTAATGCAGGTACCGAGGTCTGCAACCTACAGCAATGTCGGATCCTTAACCCACTGAATCAGGGATCAAACCTGCACCCTCATGGATACTAGTCAGGTTTTTAACCCACTGAGCCACAACAGGAGCTCCCAGGACCGCTTTCTTATAGTTGTTAGCTATTGCCTCTTGTACTTATCAGTGGACCATGGCAACCTCCAAAATGCTTAATTATAGTCATTCCTCAGCATTCCCTGGGAAATTGGTCCCAGGACCACTCACAGATACCAAATTTGCAGTAGTACTGTGGGCCCTCCTCATCCATGGGTTGCATATGAAAGCTCCTGGACCAGGGATCAAATTCCAGCCACAGCTGCGGCAACGCCAGATCCTTAACCCACAGCACCACAGCAGGAACTGCTGTTTTGTGTATCATTTTAAAGAAGCATGGACCTGAATAAATTCTTATTGGTATTAATTACTGAGCTCTGCATAAGTATAAAGAGATAGTATTTTTAACTGTATCTGTCTCCCTTGTATCATTTCACCATCCACAAATCACTATGCTACTTACTCCATGTTGCTTTTTTTCTCATTCTAAAATAAGACAAGTGCTTCATATTTTCGTAGCTTACAGGCTGGTAAGATTATTCTGTGATGGGTTTATAATGTGTTATAAATAAAAGCTGGACCTCTACAGGCAGAAATTACAGAGAATATTTTCAGTAGTAAAATTAAAAGTCCCTAATAGATACTAAGATTTAAGTAATATTAATGATTTGTATTTTTAGTGAAATTGCTGATGAATATGCCACCAGTGCAGCCAAAACAAACAAACAAATATATTAACTTTCAAAAGGTGAATATTTAAGACTGTACTATATTTCTTTGGGGTTTTCCTACCTTGCTGTAACTTGCTATTTCCCTGATGTCACCTTACCATGCTTCAGAATCCTTTTTCTTTGTTGAGAGAAATTGATACCACATCCCTTTGGGTGGAGACCTAGGAATGCTGAGGGGAGAGGAAGCCCTGCCTGGAGAACATGGGCAATGGAGTCTGGTTAGAACGCAGAGCAAGCACCTACCATTACTCACATGAAGAACCACTTCTAAGTATTTATATTTAGTTCACATTCACTTAGATTTCTTTGCACTACTAAATATATTTGGGACACATCTGCTTTGGATTATAGACACAGATAAATCCTACGAAAACAATGAAGTGCCAAAAATCCTACCTGAAGGTTATAACCACTTAGCCTTCAGACCTTTAAAACTGCAGCTATAGATGACAGCTTTTCTGGCAATTTTTTTTTTTTTTTTCTCTTTCAAAATGAGAACTGAAACATTGATTGCTTCGAGGGAGAAAAAGCTAGGAAAGTGAATACAAGATTTTTATACAAATTGAGAAATTTGCTAACCTAAGGATTCCTATGCCGAGTCATTTTACAATGGAAATCACTACTCTCACTAAATCTCTTTCTTTCATTCATTAACAAATAACAGAAAACCGTAATTTCCTAACTCATCCTTTGTGCTTCTAGGTATACCCCCACTCTAATCCAAACTACAGATGCCCGGGAGTTGTCTGGTGGCCTAGCAGTTAAGGATCCGGTGTTGTCATTGCTGTGGTTCTGGCTTGATACCTGGCCTGAGAACTTCAGCATGACACAGGTGCGGCCAAACAAAAACAAATTACAGATTCCTTTTATACTGATTTTGCTTGGTCCTCACTTAGTGCTAAGTGGTGAGCACAAAATCACTCCCCAGTCCCATCACTTCTTATCTTCTCCTTAGACAAACCTACACTATTGAAAGTCCAAATGCTGTCTTACGGAGGCCTGGAAAACTTCCTTAGTTCCTCCCATTAACATGCTCCTGCCTGAAACATTCTCCTTCAGTTCAAGACTTCTGAAAAGTCAGTTCAAAACACTGCTTTCCCTAACCTATCAAAGGTCAATTCTATCCCATCTGTGAACTCTCAATGCCATTTCCGACCTCTTTTTGGAGGCTAGCTCCAGTCTAGAAGGCCTCTTGGAGGGCCATGTCAGAGATTCACGCGGCCTCTCTGAACTTGTTCCTCTTCCTATGAGCCAGAGGTTGAATGTGACCAAGATTTCCAGCTCTAAATTGCTGACTCTGTTTGATTTCCTATTTCATGTTGTTTAAAACTGTTATTTAGCACTTCTAATTTCCCCATTCGCTGCTTGAGAACAAGAACCGTCTCAGATCACACCTTTGCCCACACTATTCCAAATACAATGATTTACACCTAAAACCTACTCCATAAATACACCTCCATCTGAGTGGCCAGGGAGGGGGAGACAGGAATTCAAGATAACAGGTACAGTAGCGTATCTGAGAAGAACTGAAGCTTACTCCTATCTATCAAAACAGTTAGGCAGTAATGGCAACAGGATGGCAAAGTATTTGGCAATAATTACATCCCTACCCTAAATGGTTGTTTGGGTTTTTTTTGGGGGGGGGGTGTTCCTGCCACAGGTCTGAACTCACTTATTCAACAAATTTCAGAACATACTATGAGTCAGGTTCTACTGCACGCAGGGGGAATATGGGCTAAAACAGATGGGTACTATCCTTGCTCTCCAGGAGCTTATCTTCTGGAGTTACAAGAACAAGAGTAGCATTCCCCACCCAAGCTTCCAACATCAAAACGAGAGTATCTGAGGATATCGTGAAGTAAGAAATATCTGCAGCTCCCAGGGCCCTCCAATGCATTCAAGCTGACGGAGGCAACAACAGTCGGAACCCCGTGATTCTGATCATAGGCTACAGAGAGAGCAGAGCACAGACGTCACTAAGAGCACAAACTCCAGGCCCAGACAGCCTGGGTTTAAATCCCGGCTTCCATGTACTAGCTGTGACCTTGAACAGGTTACTGAATCATTCTACTCCTCAATCTCCTGACCTGCGAAATAGGAATAATAATGGTACTCACTCCTCAGAAGGTTGTTCTGAGAATTAAATAAATTGATACATGTTAAGGTGCTGAGAACTTGCATATAACAAGTACTGTAATTTTCAACTACTCCTACAACTATTACTACTACTATTAATACCAAGCTAGTGTAGAGTCTGTCCATGAACAAGCTAAAAACAGTATGTAATACGTACTAGGAGCTCAATATTTACTGACTGAACAAATGAACCCAAGGCTCAGTTTCTTCCTCTATGAAAACTGAACAAGGAGCTCCCGTAGTGGCGAGGCAGAAACGAATCCGACTAGGAACCATGAGGTTGCAGGCTTGATCCCTGGCTTTGCTCAGTGGGTTAAGAATCCGGCGTTGCCGTGAGCTGCGGTGTAGGCATACATGGCTCGGATCCTGCATTTGCTGTGGCTGTGGTGTAGGCCGGCAGCTGTAGCTCCGATTAGACCCCTAGCCTGGGAACCTCCATATGCTTCAGGTGCGGCCCTAAATGGACAAAAAACAAGCAAACAAAAAAACTGAACAAAAGCATTCCATCAACTTTAACATTGCTATGATTCAAGAAGACAACCCATTTCAAATCATTTTGTTAAAACCTCCCCCCCACATCATCCAAGAGTAAGGTTTTCTTACTATCACCACTAGATATATATCACAGCCATGTAACAGCAAAAAATGTAATGCTAGACATTATTTCAATTGTATGTTGACATGTTCCTAACTAGTCAATATGCTGTTTGCTGCCATGTGAGGACCATACACTCAGAAAGCCTAATAACCCAAAGAAACTAGATCACGAGGTGAGCTGGGAGAGAATGAAGTCTCATCAACAACAAGCAAGTTTATAATCAATCCATCTGTCTACAATTTACTCAAAAACAGAATACCTAGGCATGTGCACAGGGTATCAGGACAGGTACACGGGGTATCCTCGACCTGAGTAGTGAACTCGTTAAAAAAAATCATCCAGGATGCCTGGGAAAATAAGGGGCAATTTCATCAGTCTTATCCACATGAAGCCCAAGCGTGCCCTCTATGGCTTAGTGGATGAGAAAAGGCAGTATCATTCACTACCACCTAAAGTTAGTCCTTAATAAAATCAAGGCACAGTAAATCTCCCCAGTCAACACAAACATGTTTTTGAGCCAGGCCGTCAGGTTTAACATGGGTATGGCCACAAAAAGAATATGAAAACCTTTACAGACTCTCAGCACTAGCCTCTGACGATCACTACACTACAGTGTCAGACTCTCTATTTTCCCTTCTGTGTTCAGTTACCCCCACCTTAAAAGTAAAGGCCTCATCTCTTAGTATTTTACTCCCACTTAATACGCATGCATTTATTGCTAATTCTAATCACTGCCAACTCTTTTTCATGGTTCTCTTCCCAGTATAGAACCTGTTACTTACTAGGTTCCTAACAATTTAACTACCCCAAGTAAAACTGGTCAGTTAGGAATTTTAAACAAGTGACTCAATGCTTACTAAATTAACAAAGAAAACTTTGTTAACACAAATAAGTGGCATTTTGCAAGTTAAATGCTTACATTTTACTTTTTTAATGCTTATATTTTAAACAGCTGAAACTGCACCAAAGGATTTCCAACATAACACAGAGATATTTGAGAATCATTATATGCTAAATAGCTGAACCAGTCCAAAGGAGATAAAGAAGAACACTGACATCCTAATTTAAGAAAAAATGGAGTTCATTCACGTTGGAGAACTTTTACTGTCATAAACATGTGTAAATACAAAATAAACATAAAACAAAATGTGTGTTAAAAGCAGCAACTAAACATTACTTCTTTTGCTCATAAACACAGCAAAGAGTAATTAATTCTCAGTCATCCCTATTAAAGGAGAAAATAGTGTTAACTCAGGATCTATAAAGAACTTATTTACCTTTCAAATACATCATACAAAAAAAATACATCATAAATAGTGTTTTGAAAAAGCTGTCCCTCTACCAACATCAAAAAAAAATTTTTTTTAACTTATTCATTCAACAGATTTTTTTACTGAGTACCTACAGTCTGTTAGCACTGAAATATACTTTGGATACATACATCATCTGCTCATGGAGTTTAAAATCATCAAACAGATAATCACAAAAAAAAGGATCCCATTACAAACTGTGATGAGCACTCTAAAAGAAGAAGGTGATCTTAAGCAGCATTAACAAAGAACCTCAGTGTAGACTGGCAGGTCGGAGAGGGCCTCTCAAAGTGACAGTGAGGTTCTGAGGAGGAACGGGGGCAGGGGAACCAGGGGATGAACAGGCTAAAGGACAGCAGGTGCCAAAGCCTGGAGGAGAGCAGAATGGATAGCAGCCTGAGGAAGTGAGAGGAGGCAGATGGAACCCAGACAGTGAGGGGGAAAGTGGCAGCGGAGACTAGAAGTAAGCAAAAGCGAAATGTATGTAACCTTAAAAGAAATGGGAAGTCTTCAGGGGTTTGGGGCAAGTGAGTGACCTGAACAAATTTCCATTTTAAGAATATCATTCCAAGTACAGAACAGAAAATCAGAGAAAGGCAAGAATGTACAGAGGAAGCTGGTAAGGAAGCCACTGCACTTTATAAAGGAAGAATTGGCTGTGTTTATCTTAGACTAGAGTTGTGGCAACAGAGAGAGGGAAAGAAAAGATACAATTCAGATATATTTGAAAGGAAATGGTCAGGGTGTAGAAGATGAGGAGGAAAAAAAGGAGCTAGTAAGAATGACACCGGTTTCTAAAGCGAAGAACTAGAGCAAGAAATAACACTTATTCAAATGCCGATGACTGAAAGAGGAAGAACTCTGCGGGGTTAGGTAGTGCAGAGGTTAAGTTTGTGATGTGCTGAGACGGGGAGGCCAGGGTCACAGGAAGGCAGAGGGCTGCAGCAGCCCAGAGCCAAGAAGTGGGGGCCAGCGACAGGCACTGAGGAGCTGAGAGCACGCAGACCGTACTTAGAGCCATGCCACAGCCTGACCCAAGGCAAGGGCTGGAGGTGGGGAGAGGACTCAAATCCAAACCCCGCACTGAGAGGCTGACAGAGGAGGTGAACGAAGGAGCCATGCGAGGAGGCTGAAAGGTCAAGTAAGCCTTTCAGGTCAAGCAGGCTGGTAAGGAAGACGCAGCAGAAGGGTGGGGGAAAGGGCGATTGGAACATAAGTGAGACTAGGAAACAAGTCAAGCTGGAATATAAAACGCATTACAGGCCGTTCTTTTGAAATAATATAAACATCCTTTACCATTTTTTCACCTCATGTAATTTCTTTGAATGAGCCCTTAAAGCATATTCTTACCATGACATAGTCAACCCCTAACAACATGGTGATGCAGCCAAAACCGACCACGGGGGTTCTGATATTGCTGCACCAAAGCAGGTCATGCCTTGCCTGGTTTCACACTTTTTAATGAAAACTTTCTAAACGAGAAATAAAGTCTACATGGTTTGCAACTGTCAAGCCAATGTTACAAAGACTGGATTTAAAGTACTAGAAAATGTAAATGGTTTTGCCAAAAAGATCATTTTCATACAACTGTCTCCCCAAAATGTTACAATTAATTCATTTACCACATGTCTACCACATTCCAGGTACACCACTGCGATGACTTTACCCACTTTTTTCTCACCAAGGGTTGGGAAGTCAATGTTGGTATATTCTATGGAATCCCGTCATTTCTACTAATACACAAATCAACAAAGCCTGCCTTTTTTTTTCTGGTATTCAGTCACTCTAATACTATTGGTGGGCATCAGCCTTACCTCGTGTTGGCTTTGTAAGTAGTAGAAACGGCAGTAGATTTTTAACCGGAAAATGGCTTTGAATCCTAGCTCTCCTTTATTGTTAGGTATGCAACCTTACACAACTCACTTGGCCTCTCCAATAAACTAAGCATCAGTTTATTCACAAGTAGATTAGAAAAAAAAACTTACATCATAAGGTCGCTGAGTGGTTAAATGTGATAATAAATATCAACCCGAATCTAATCCCAACATTTCTAATCACTCCTGTGAATTGAAATACTGAGTTATATGCCATTCTTATTTCTGCTGGATATGAGCCAAGAAATTCCACTCAAAATTTATGTACTAATTATAGATCAAATCTTGAGGCATGAATTGTTAAAATTAGCACCATTCTTTACATGTAACAGTGCAGTACTCTACAGCTGAAACAGGTGTGTAAGGTTAAACACACACGTCTATTTTATACTCCTTTCATAAAAACTCCACTGAAATGACAGGAAAGGAATTTTTTAAGATATTAAAACGTAAGCCCAAACATTGAGAGGGCGGGTGAGAAGACAATAGCAACAAAGATTTGGAAGCTGGAAAGCAGATGGTTGAGTGACAAATGACTTAGCAAACACTAGGAAATCAAATCTTTAGCAAACAGTGGGGAAAGCCAAGAACAAACCCAATTTAAACTGTAAAATCCCCAAAAGACTCAGGAATTGGCAGTACCACATACATCTGAAGTGGGATGTGGGGGAGAGGAAGTGCTAAAATAAGGAAGATTGTTTCAAAGTCTGTTGAAGTAATCAACCCCAGAGTCCCAACCACCCCTCCCCAAGCCCAACAAAACAGCTGAAAATGTACTGTCTGATGAATATAAAACACAAGATTCCAGGACTGAGGAAAGAGGGCACAGCAGTATGCAGGAGAATATACTGAAAACACGCTGCCTGAGTGAAGAAACATATACGGGGATACCCCGCCAGGTTACTTACCATCAAGGAAAGCTAACAAGACTCTGAGAATTTCTAATCAGCATTTTACTCTCCTCCACTCACACACCAAACCATCTAAGAAAGGTTATAATATGACTGATAAAGACCAATAAATAAAAAGGAATAAAGTAAAAACTGGAGGACACAGATCAGAGGGAGAAGAAACTTTAAAAATCTAACATGTATGTATCAAGACAGCTAAGAGGAAGTACTATTGTTATGAGAACAGGACAGATACCATTAACAAGGACAAAGACGAAACAAAAGCTCTTGGAAATTAAATGTAATTACAGATGAAAACTCAACAGAAGTAGAGAAAAAAGAAAAAGAGATGGAAAAGAGGAAAGGAAACTACAAGACTGGTCAAGAAGGTCCATTATCCCAATAAAAGGAGTTTGACAAAGAAAGAGAGAACCTGGAAGGAAATAATCAACAACATCACTCAAGAAAAAGTCCCAGAATTGAAAGATATTTCCAAATTGAAAAGGCACACCAAGTACCAACACCTTGGAAGAGAAGAAACCCACAGAAGGGCTCATCACTGTAAAGTTGCAGAAAACTAAAAACTAAAATTTTAGATTTAATGAATGAGAGAGAGGAGAGCATAAGCAAGAGTAAAGGGGAAAAAAGAAAAACAAAACACATACACATGGGTCACATGTAATATATAAAGAATCAGAATGACTTCAGACTTCTCAAAAGCAATATGGATGCTAGAAAGCAATGGAGCAAAATTATAAAATATAATTTTCAATCCGATATTCTTCACCTAACATCAAGTAAATCAAGAATGAACATGACAGGGGCCACTAGAAAATGGAGATCCAACCTCAAAAGAGAGTGAAAGGAATCCCACAATATTAAGAGTTGCATACCAAGTCCAGGAGGCAATCAGTCCAGAATGGAGGTCAGAGAAATGTGAGAGAGGCTTCCAGGAAGGTAAAATTGATCACAACACCTACTATGCCTGACCATCTCAAGAGACATATGATGAAAAGTTGAATTCGTATTACCACAGAGAAAATTAGGTGGGCGGGGGTGAGCAGGGCCGTGATGAAGACACTCAACTCCCAGCCAGACCATCCTATGGTAGAGCCAAGAGTCAACAAGTCACAAGGAGAACTTCTCCACAGCTCTTCAGTCTCCTACACTTAGGTACACCCAGAAGACCAAGAATCACCAGACACTGGAGAAAAAGCTCTATCACAAAAGGTAAAACCCCAAACACACAAAAACGGAGAGAAAGGCAACTTAGAGGAAACATACTATGATAACAGATGAAAACTTTTGGGGCGGTACGGTGCCAGAAGAGAGGGCATTAACATTTCTGTATGCTACACAGTACACACACACACACACACGTATATGATATATACTGGATGGCTGGGATGGGAGGGGGGAGGAGTGCAGGACACTGGACAGGACAGGAAAGCTAACCATGTTTTACAAGAACAATGAATAATCAAGTGATGCAATCCTAACTATGAAGAGGAAAGGGGACCAGAAGGAAGGGAGACCTGCCGAGTAGGTGCTGACAAAGCTAAATCTTCATCTTCTATCCCGGAAGTTAATAAAGCCAAAGCAAACGTAAGGAGTATTTTATTTAACACACACATATATGAGTTAGACATGGTTCTAAGGGCTTTCCAAAGAATTCCAAAGAATTACTGTAACCCTATGAGGTAGGTATTGTTATCCCCACTTTTTAAAATAAGCAAACTGAGGCCCAGAGAGGTTAAGCGGTCGAAAAAGACAAGTAAATGACAGAAGGTGGATGAGAACTGAGCCCTCTGATTCCAGAGGCCACGCTCCTAACCCCTTGGCTGTGATGCGAATCTAGTAGCAGCAGCACAAGCAGTTATTTAGACGAGGAGGTAAACGTCACGATCATCACCTAAAAGAGGTGAAAGTGACGGCTTCTGGGAAAGGGAAAACAAAAATGAAGCACATTTTGATAACCATGTAAACTACTTGGCTCTTTAAACTGTGCAGGTACAACCTAAATAAAAATTAAAACTTAAACAGTTTAGGATTTTACAGTTAAGGTATTTTATCTGATGCCCCCACCCTAAGAGTCAGGGAAAATTAATGATGCTACTCCTCTTTGATAAGAAAACTCATTCCTCTTTAATAAATATCTGACGGCCTACTCAAATCAGGTAGGTGTGAGAATGTTAGAATATTAACATTAACAAGGTAGGTGTAAGGTGTTAAGAATATTATTTCAAAAGATGACCAAAGAATACCAGGCACTATATTTAGAAGATATCAATTCACCTCAAAGGATGAGAAGCTAAAAGAGGTATAAAAAGCAAGTCTTTTTATTCATTTCTTTTCAATTTGTTGCATTAAATTATATGATTCTGTACCTTAAACTGTGGTGCTTAAGGTGAGAGACAACATAAATTTTAAATGACAAAAAAGAAAAAATATTTAGTTCTTGCCCTTGACAAACTCACAAGTCTTATGGGGACAATGGGTGCACATAATTCTAATTGAATGTGTGCAGTGCTTTCAATATCGAAAACAACATGCCCTGGTGAAGAGGATGCTGAGTCTTGAAGGATGAATAGAAGTTTGACCAATTTCACACAAGAGGCTGTATTAAGAATTACAAAACACTCAAGACTATATATCAAATACCTTTATCTTAACCAAGGCACAAAAACATAAAAATAAGTTCACATTAAAGGCTAAAATAGGACACAGATTTTTTTAACAAGAATATTTTTAAAAAACAAAATATATAATCTTAATGCCCAGTCTATGTTTCTAATTTTTATAGTCTCTCTCAGTGGCCAACTGAAAGCATCTTCCACATGTATAATGGGCATTTTAAAATGGAAGGTGTTAGAGACTTATTTCAAGGGATGACCAAATAACCAATCTTCATCTGTCCTATCACCCAAAAGTTTTACTGTTAACTAACGTGTTTTCTAAGTCATAATGTTGACATTACAATGTACGAATAGGTGCCCAAGCCCAGAAGATGCAAGTGACACAGAAACTAATGTGGAAAGAAAAAGCAAAAAGAATTTTTTTAATCACGGTCACTTTTTTCTCTTGTAGATATTCTCAAATTCCCTTCCAAGAACAAATTTAAATGAAACACTTCTTTCTCCCAACTACAGTGATAAAAGAAATAATCTGCGGTAAAAACACAATAAAGAAAATATTAAATCAATTTACTCTACCTGACCTTTACAGGTATTTTAAGGGTGAATCATTTTGATTTTTCAGGATTTAAAGGTCATCTCTGAAAAAAAATTTCTCATCTTGATGATTTAACTTTGATGTTAACAAAGGCTCAAATATGCAGTTAATTCAAAACAGGTACAGTCAACTCAAGTTACGCTACACCGGTATTTAGTCCTATTTCTCAGTATTTTTGTCCTTCTAGTTTCAAATCTTTCTACATAATCTGCCCCTAATTAAACTTCATCTCGGTTGCTATATGCAAAATTAATTTTGTACTAATATTTTAAACTGGGACTCTAGCTCTACAGTTAAAAACCTAGTTGTTAAGTAGCAACATCTGACTTTAATTGTCTGGAACAGCCAAGTGTGGAAAGCTCTAACGTGCCCTACCAGCAGGAGGGGGAAGAAAAGGGGAAAGTCATGCCAAGAGACCACAAATGGTAATTAGCAAAAACCATGGAAGGTTTGAATTCAAAATATGTGGTTTTCATTTGTGTATCTCACCCATTTTTTATTTCTCTCAATTGAGCATCCATATGCTATATACCCATTTTTACAGGGGATTTGCTGAGATCACACCCTTTAGATTTGGCAAACATTAATATCTGGGCTAAGTAATTCTTTAAAATTGCCCATATCAGCACAATCTGATAAATTTAAAGGTTTAACAAAAATCATAATAGGACTAAAGGAAACCTCCTCTTAGAAGAGCATTTTCTTCTAAAGTACAGTTTTGCACACATGATACAGAAAACAGCTGGGCAACAAGATTTTAATTTTATGACTATTTGAAAAACAATAAAAATCTTGAAAGACAGGATTTTAAATTATTTCAATTAATCATGACTTTACATCTTTCAAGAAACTAAAAAAGAAAAATCATGAAAACCTCCCTGAGACATTTGGTCTCTGTTTTTCTAAAACTGCAACTCTTTTGAAATATGCCCAATTTTTCCAAAATGAAAACCTCAAATACCCATTTAGAATGTAAATGTTCCAACTGGTTTCATAAAAGTTCAATCCCCAAAATCTTCGACTCATACTAAAATAATTAAGTATCTTTCAAGCTTATTCAAAGTTCCAGAGTGAAAATGAACAGCCTTTGTCGTAACTCCTATATTATTTTGATCAAGGTTAGTCACAGACTGGCAAATGTGTGAAAAGAGCATTCCTTTTAAAAATCAACTTAGTTTAAAGCCACGTAGTATCAAGAGAGAGGTCAACTTTTCTAACTAGCCAGCTTCAAAGACATAATTTGTTTCAGTAAGCGTACATACCTCATTATTTCCAATCCAATTAAGAAAGCACTGCTTAATAATGTATTTTAGACTTTCTACCTATTTCTTGGGTAAGGGAAAAGGGGAACAGGTGGAGTAGATGAGCAGGAGAACAAAGTCAGTTTCATGCCCATAAATTCAAACCTCCAAGACTTTCTCTTCTTTGACTCTTTAAAATGGCTACCACCTTGATCCACTATGCAAAAGGAAAAATGTACCGCATACTACTACCAAAGATAAACCTGTGTGTTTTTGTTTTGTTTTGTTTTTTCTTTGACAGTGGATGCCCTCCTCTCCCACAAAACACGTTTTAAGATTTCCCATTTCTTTACTGTTCAGGAAAAAGGACCATTAAATAAGTAGGCAAAAGTTGGTCAATTACAGTTTGAGGGCAACCTATATAACTCAGCTTAGGTCATCTTTCCTATAATATCTGAGTAGGAAAAGCAGGTAACATTATCTTTCACAGACTAAGATCAAACACTGTAGAACTGAAAAGGATTGTTCAGTCCAGTGAAGGAGAAACAAACGTGGGAAAGCGCAAGTCCCCCCTGCCCCGCCAAGAGATGGTCATTAACAATTTTAGGAATTCAAAAGACTTAGATTAACTATTATACGGGTTAACAAAAATTAAGTTTCTGCTTATGGTTAATATTTCTAAAAGCCATTTTATACCAAACAAAACGACTTGGTGCTCCCAAACCTATGTGTAACACCCAAAAAACTATTCTGTTGAATCCTGTTTACATATTGCTTATACCATTATACCATTTCCTATCCAGCTGAGGCCATTCCATTAACTCTTGCTCTAGAAAACTTACCAGAAAAAAATGCGTTTTCACACATAAAAAATGAAAAAGTATGTAATGCTTTCGACTAATCTTATGCACATACATAGCTACTGAATGGATTAACTCTGCATCTGTTGAATGTCTGCAGAAACATGGCATGATCTTACCTCTCATCCTCGCCATCCACCAGGGGTGTCGTCAGCGGTAGCACCTTCAACGGGAAAAGAGAAGCAGAGGCTGCTAGGCTGCTGCTACTCCCATCTGAAACTGCTGACATTCCCCCACTGTCACCACTGATAGTCTGAGGTAAGCCAACTAAGGAGGGTTCCGCTGGGCGCCTGGCATCTTCAATTTGGCTTCCAATTGCCTGAGCTAATGATTGTGCAGAGAACTGAGTAGAACTTAGTGGTATCTGTTGTGCCAAAGGTAAATTTATATTGGATGCTATCAAGGGAGGTTGACTAACGCTTTGAACCAAATTACCATTCTGAGTGGCAGGGGCTTGTGCTATATTCTGTGATGGAACCAAGTTTGTTGGGGCAGAAGGCATTCCAGAAGGGCCAGTTGAACTAACCTGACTGGTAACAGAAATACTACTAGCAGAGGGCAAAGAACTAACTGCGGGCAACTGCTGCGAAACAATTCCTTGAGCTACTGACTCTACTCCTGGTGGCTGGGGAGGCACAGTTAACAAGGTACTCTGGGGTGCAATGACCAGTTGTTGAGGAAGGCTTGAAGCACTGGTCTGAACTCCCTGATGAAGAATCGCAGCTTGAGCAGGTGGAACTATGTGTGATGGCGGAGGAGCACCTTGCTGGAGAACTGCAGGTGTGACTTGAGGGGAGGGCTGCTGCACTGCTGCAGGTATACTTGCTTGTTGACCAATATTTGCGATTTGACTCCCAGGAGGCACGGCAGAGACTGCTGTTTGAGCCTGGCCCACAGGTTGGCCAGATGCCCCCGCAGGTTGTGCTTGGCCGGCCGCGGGCTGCACCGGCAGCTGGATGCTGGGCGGCTGAGCCAGAGGCATCCCGGGGGCTCCTGCTGCCACTCCCGCAGGGGCAGGCTGGCCAGAGGGCACTGCTGTTTGAAGAAGCGGAGGCTGCACGTACTCGGAGGGAGGATTCGGAGTCACTGTCGTACCGTGGCTTGGGGCCATCTGTGTAGAAACGGGGGGCGGCTGCTGTCCATACTGGAGCTGGTGGGGTGGTGCGCCTGGAAGGGGAGCCTGCACTGCAGGGGCCGCCGGAGAATACGGCAGTTGGGGCTGGGCCAGGCTGGAAACGGAGGGCTGCTGACCCAAAGCTGGAGTTACGCCCACCACACCAACAGGTGTTGGCTGGACACCAGGCGCAGCGGGGAGAGCGGCCTGCACAGGTACTGGCTGGAGACCCTGCTTCTGCTGATAGCTCAGTTCTGGAGGCGGAGGCTGTAACTGCACTTGCGAGACCTGGGGTTGGGAAACACTAGGCGGTACGCTACCCGCTGGGAGGCTCTGGGCGCCCACGCTGCTGCCGAAGTCCATCGGCGGAAGGGCCACAGCTTGAAGGGCCGCTGGTGGTGGCGGCGGCGGCGGCTGCTGCAGCTGCACCACAGCTGGGGCCCCCATCTCGCCGCTCCCCACGCTCTCCGTGTAGTGACTCAGGGTGCTGACGCTGCTGCTCACTGAGCTCCCACTCGTGCTCTCCCTCTCGGAGGTCACCTCAGGCGGGTTTTGTTTTACAGTTTCCACCGCTTTGTTTATCACCACCCCTTCGGCAGGAGGGCCGGCGTTTTCCTTCTCGTAGAACTCGGTGCAAGTCCATCTGCCTTTTTTAAAAGGCTCCGAACTAGAGTCTAACTTTACCACTCGGAACCTCGACGTGTTCACTGCGGGTTGCTGCTGCTGACTCGAGCCCACCGTCACCCCCGCAGCGGCGCTGGCAGCGCTGTTCACCGCAGCGGAGGAAGAAAGAGTACCATTGCCCATGCCGCTCAGGAGATTCACGTTGACACCACCGCTCGCTATAGGCCCCACACTCACGCCAGCAGCACTGGGAATACCGCTGGCACTGACATTAGCGTTACCAAGCATGCTGCTGGTCACGCTGGGATTAAAACTACCCACGGCAGCAAGGTTAACGTTATTCATCGCACTAGTGCCAGGGACAGAATTGATACCTATACTGCCCGTCGTACTCGAAGCTCGGATACTAGGCATGACGGGGGCAGGCGAGCCACCCGATGATACAGCAGAAGTTGGAGCAGCGGGCATAACAGTGTCAGAGCTTCCAGTTGTCGAGAGTTTTCTGGATCCGGGACTTGAGGGTGGCCCTCCGGGAATGGATGTACTAGTCACACCGGCATGGGATGGATGGTGGTGCCCGTGGTGGAGGTGGTGCCCATGGTGAATGTGATGGTGGTGATGGAGGGGGTGTGGATGAGCATTCCCATTGATCACAACATTCTGTTGTGGAAGGGAAGGCAAATGAGGCTGAGGAAGGTGGGGCTGGTTGGGAGAGACGGCCCCAGGGGTCTCGGCTTCCTGGAAGTTATTGAGCGTCTCTTCCGAGGAGCTGCGTTCGGGCTCCCCTAAGTCAGTAGCCCTGGAAAGTGACACATCAAGGATCTCGGAAGAAGACAGATCTTCCGTGTGCGATTCATCCAGATCATCGTAGCTCTCGGTGTCCTCTGCGATGCTGTTGTTAGAGCTGATGCTGGCGGAGATCTGAGCCGGGGTCACGCTAGTTATCTGGAAGCCACTTTTCTTTTTCATCTGGGTTCCGCCTGGTGCAAGAGGCTGTGCCTGCAGCTGAGCCTGCGAAAGGAGGTTCAGGCTTTGTGGAGGCGGAGGCTGTGGTCCCGACAGAGAAGATGCTACAGGAGGTGGCGGCTGGAGCAGCGACGGAGGCGGAAAATCCTCGGAAGATGGGGCACTACTACCAACGCCGGTACCTGCTGCACTGAGAGCAGAGGCGCTGCCACCGCCACTGCCCCTTCGAGGGAACATTGCCGGGTGCGCCATCTTCCTAGCACTAATGTCTGCAGCGGCCGCGGCCGCGGCGGCGGTGGACTCGGGCGGCTGGTGCATTGTGTTGGGGACCGGGGGGCGGAGGAGGCGCGAGCAATTTCCTTCTGCACCGTAATCTTTGTGTTCAAGACGCCCGGGGAGGAAAACGGGACCTGATGCTCCACCCGGCGCGATTCCTCCTTCTCCTCCTACTCCTCCTCAGCCGAGGGCGCCGGCCGCTGCTGCCTTCGAGGGCGAGCTTCGGGAAGGGAGGATGAACGAGGGTGAACAGGGCGGCCGAGGACCCGAAGGGGGTACCCCTTCAGCCCTTCACCATTCACTTTCCCCTCTAGCCTCACACCCCCCTTTATATTCCGCTTCACGTGGGGTGCGGGGCGGGAGGGAGGGGGAGAGCAAGGGAGGGGGGAGGCTAGGGGAGGGGGCGGGAAAGCCGAGAAATGCCCACCTTCTCCGGACAACTCCGAAGCCACCTCCACCCCTCCTCCCGCCGCAGCGGCGGCGGCGGCCGCTGCAAAACCCTCCCGGTGGCTCTGCACGAAGGCAGCGCCGAGCGAGTGTCGCCTTCCCCTCGCCACCCCCAGCGCCGCCGCCGCCGGCGAGCCCCGAGCTCAGTGTCGCTCAAACCTCCCCTCCCAGCCCCGCCGGCCCCGCTCGGCCCTCCCCCCACGCCCCGCGGACCCTTTCAAACCCCCTGGGCTCGCGGCGGCTGCTGCTCCCTGAGGAAACGCTGGCCGCGGCTGGGGCCGGCGCGGCGAGGCTCGGAGCGGGGCGGCGGCGGGGCGCCCGGTACGGTGAGCCCAGCAACGAGGCGCGGGCGGGCGCGCAGAGACGCCGGGTCCTCGCGGAGCACGGCAGGGGCGCGGCGGCGGCGGTGGCAGCGGGAGCCCAGGGACCGCTCCATCACTGGCAGCCATGGAGCCCGAGCATTTTCCTCCCTCCGGGCAGGCGCCTCGGCTCGGCACACGTCCTGGGGGAGGAAGGGGCCGGCGCCCGAGCCTCCCCGAAGGGCGGCGGGACGTGCGCTAAGCGCCGACGGTGCGAGCCGCTTCTCGTCCTCTTCCTCCGCAGCCGGCTCGTCCTCACCCCGCTGCTCCCGCGGCCCAGGCAGGAGGGGGCCGCAGGCAGCGGCGACGACTCCTTTCTCGGCGGCGTTGGTGGCCAGACAGGCTGGTGCAGCGACTGCAGCCGACGCCGTTCAAAGGAACGAGAGGTGGGGTTGGTCGGTGTCGGCGAACAGGGCGGGTGAGTGGGTGGCTGCCGAGGGAGGGCGGCGGGCGGGGAGGGGGCTGCGGTGGTTGTTACTAGTGCTCTTCTCCGGCTCCACCGTATCCGCGAGTCTCTCGCGGCATCGGCAGAGGAGGGACCAGCGCCCGAGCGCAGAAGGAGGAGGGGCGACCGCCGGCGAGAGGAGGCGGTGGCGGTGGCGGGGGGAGGGGGCAGGCTGAGGAGAAGGAGGGAAGATGGCGTCTGCGCATGCGCCCCGAGGGCCGCAGCCATAAAGCCGGATCTGGCGGCGGGTCTTCGGGCCTCTCCGAGCTCCGGGTGTCTCGGCGGAAATTGCCGAAGGCTGGCGGAGGCGCCGAAGCCGCCGCCGGCGGCGGGGGTGGGGAGTTTCGGCCGGGGGAGCGAATCCGGGTCGGCCGGAGAGATTCTGCCTGATGGGGGTGGGGCCGGGTACGGGGCGCGCGCAGGTTAGGTGTGTCCGCTCCTTTTTCACACGCGGCCGGCGCGCGCGCGCGGGCACGCGGCAGGAGAGGGGGCGCGGTGGGGAGGGGCTGGCGGAGGCCGCTGGAGCCCCGGGTCTCGGGTGTACGCGCCCTGGGTGGTGTCCCCCCGCCTGCGGAATGGGTAATGAGGCTTTTCTCCGCAGCAACAGCATCACGAGTTTCAGTTCCCAGGAGTCCGCCGCCGCCACGACATGAGTCAGGCTTTCTTCTTCGGCGCGTGGCGAAGCCCTCCTCCCCTTCGCCACACCTGGGCTCGCCCCCGGCCCTCGCCGCCCTCGCCCCCTCGGAGGATGCCCCAGCCTGGTGCTGCGGGGTCGCGGAAGGCCGGTGGCTCCTCAGGATAGGCGCTCCCTTTTGTGCGGTGCAGTTGCTGCTGCCGTGCGGTCCCCTCGTCCTTCGACGGGCAGGGACGAGCCAGCCGGGCAGATGTTGCAGCTGTTTGCAGTTAAATGCCTAGGCTCTTCTCTAGAGAGGGGAGCGTTTGCAAGCCATTGTTTCCTGGAGGGATGCAGCAGCCCAGCCTAGTAAATAACCGATCTCAACAGGTGGAGCTTACCTCCAACCGGGATATCTTCTAGTTTAATTGTCCAGGCTGTAGCCCCTGCAGGTTTGACCTAAAAGACAAAGTGGCCTAGTCTTTGTGGCAATACAAGTGCTGTGATAAATGAATACTACCTTTTAGAGGTAGAAAAGAAAGAAAACCATCTGCGATTCAAGTTTAAAAACATAAACAAAATAAAAACAAAATCCTGCATGGGTCCGAGCATAGTTCTACAGAAGCAATGTTAGCTTTGATTGGAGGCAATTTACTGGAAGTTGCTTCCCTGGCATTACATGTCAAAACATTCTAGTTCTAAGCAGTTTTTACTACTGAGAGCCGTACATCTCGCCCAGGAATTAAAACACAGCAAAGTAATGTGGAAAACCTTAGAGAGAAAGGTTTTTTTTTTCTACTTAGGTTGTTGAGGAACTAAACGTTTAGGGTTAGACCTCTGATTCATTAAATCTCACAGACTAACGGATCTACAGTCCTGTTTCAGGAGCTTGGTAAAAAGTAGACGGCAGGGTTTCCATAGACGCCTCATTGGTGATTCAACATGTTACCTTTAGGTTTCTCTCAACTTTTCCCCTCATTCCATCCCCCAAAGGTTAGGAGTATCACTGTTGTTATATTCTTATATAAAAACACATCCTCAACATCCTTGTATAGCCTGTATCAAAATTTTGATCTTTTGTGGCAGGGGACTCCCAGAACTAAACCCAAAAGGAGGAGTAGGTGTTTTTAGTGTGGAGCTCCGGGCTAGGTATAAAGTAGGTGTTCAAAACATTGCAAGTGATATGGTGGTAAAAATCAAATACATTTGAAAAGATCGAACTTGTTTTATGATATTCATGAATTCATACATGGATTTTTTTTTTTTTTACATAACTGGCCATTTGTGTATTTTACACAAATAATCATTTCTCTTTTTAATACTACAATAGCTTTTGTTGCAAGTAACACAGCTGGTTCATAGCCACCATCCGTGGTTGAAATGCAACTCTGACATGCTTTTCCAACAGTTTTTGAATGGAAAAGAGAACATATCCTCACGAGTTAAAACTGCAATGGAATGTACAAAGGCAAAAAAGTGCTTCTCTGAGCTACACTGTGAAAGAAAATGTGCTCGATCTCCCCAAATGTTGCCTTAGGTCAAAGTTTTAAATTAACCCAAGCAACAACCCAGCACCCCTTGGGCCACCTAAATACCCACTGTGATTGTGCTGATAGGCTTCCAAGCAGAAGAAACACGTATAATAAAGTCTTCCATAGTTACAGAATGAGTCATTGTGATAATCCTGTAAAAGCAGATACTTCTGATACCCAGTGGTGATGAGTATTGTGTTGTGGGCTGTTTTGATGCTCAGAGGGTGGACATCTTATTTCTTTTAAAAGAAAGTTGTTGTTGTTTTAACTTTTCCAGGATAACGCAAGACATGAGGTAAGATATAAGAAAATACGGTCTTTTGAAATGTATTTCCCTTTTATTGGCCATTTCACCTCAAATTCCTGGTTAGGCTGCATTAAGTTCCACTGAGGTAGGAAGAGCAACTCTGCAGTTGCGGAAACCTGAGTTTGAAAAAATCGTCTCTCTCCCTCTCTCTCTTTTCTCCAGTTGCCAACCTATCTATGACCTGCAGTACATAGATATAAGTCCCTAAAAACAAGCAGAAGCACTTGAACAACCAGGTGTTATCATATTACCACCTTTTCATTTTCAAAGTCTGGATTTTTTTTATATATATTGATGTCAAATGCCTCTTGGCATATGCAATGAAGTCCTTAACTCCTTTACACCCAGCCCTTGAAGTTATCCTTTGTCTGCATTGCACCTGTTTGCATTCTGAAGGTGCAGTTCTGAATTACTCTCTATTGACAAAAAGATTAGTCCATAGTCCAGTGTTCACTTAAATCTCATTAACGGTGATACGGCAAACTAGCATGTATATTTAGCTATGTTTAGTGTTTTTCCTATTGTGAAGTAGAAAACTTCCTGGTCATCATAACACAGTTTACTTATTTTTGAGAACTGTGAAATAGATCACTATTTAAAATCAAGTACAGGAAGGGAATACTCCCACTTAGAATGCAAAGACAAGTATTAAAGAAAAATGTGTGCAGAAAATATGCCACTGATCCACTCCAGGAACTATTCTGGCTAACCAGTCATGCAGTAGTACTTATCTGTAACTTTTAAATGTCATCCAAAAAAAAAAAAAAAGTCAAATATTTTTATGATGCATTATAAACATGAGAAAAGTCATACATTTTGATATATGAAATTTATACCCAGGGATATTACAGAATGTTTATAAATCAATTTGTGCTCTAGAGAATTCTTTAAATAAGACGAGGGTAGCATGTGCTCTTTGACTTTTGTAACTTGCACAAAATACTTGTTTTGAAACTTTTCATTCAAATATGAATATCACTTTGCTTATCACTGATTCAATTTTGCATCATTTGTTAAATTTTCAATATAAATATGTTTCTGGTCAGCTCAATTTCTTATCCTCAAAGGAGACATGCTTATAAAACAAAAAAGTACAGCAATTTGAATTTATAGTTCAGAGGGCACACTGATGTACATTAGTTCATTAAATCTACCTTTTAAGGGAGGACGCAGTATCATTTTTCATTTTAGAGGTGCATGCTCACAGAGAGGTTAAATGACTTGTCCAAGGTTCAGACCTAAATCAGGGTCCTCAGGTCCTCTTAGTTTCAGATCCCAGGCCTCTGTGCTGAGGGATTTTTCTGAAAAAACAGCCTGACCTCTAGAGACTAGTATTTTTCAAAGCTCTTTTGGAAATTAATGAGTGCTCTTTTAATGCTTTTGAATGCCAAGGAGAATATGCTGTCCACACATAATTGCACACAGCATTTCTTCTGCATGCAGAGGCTAAAAGCCTTCTGCCATGTTTGAACCAATGTAAACATCACAGATGCTTCCATGGGCAGCCTCCTCTGACTTATGAATGTCTTCTTTTGGAGGATTTTCCCACAACCTAAAAAAAAAAAAAAATCACTTCTAACTTCTGCTCCAGAACTGTGAAGTGACATTGAAAAAAGAAATAATTTGTTAAGATTTTTTTTTAGTTTATCATCAAATAACCTTCTAGATCTCCCCAAATAGCATGCATTTATGCCTCCTCTCTACCGCACATTATTCTAAATGCTTTGTTTTATGTCCCTTAATCCTCACAAATATATACTGTAGGAATTATAATTACCCAATTTTGAAAATGAGGGACAGAGAGTTTGTGGACTTAAATCTTGACAAATAGTAGAACTACGATGCAAATAGCCCTGTAGTATAACCACCTCTTCCTTCACGGCTGCCCCCAGACACATTCAGTCAGGCTCCTGCCAATTCTAGCTCTCAAGTTAAATTTCTACTGAATACTCACGTTTTAATTTCACCAAAGAATCGAGGAGCATCATTTTCTACTGCCGCAGAGGCATTCTAAGGAAGAATGTACATTTCAGAGTGCCTACTATGGCTGCATAGGAATTGGACATAAATGAGCAGAACAAAGGCTTGATAACTTGGATGGTCCTTCACTGATCAAAACCAGATGTCAAATGCTTGGAAAAAAAAGGCATTAATCACACATAATTGAGGAATACTGTCTCTATAGGACAAGATAAATGTTTCCCCACTTTAGTAATTAGCCTTTATTGAACATGAGAGCCTGTCAAATAGAGACAATAATAACCTCGTCTTTCCAACACGTTCTAAGGACCCATTTGTTTTTTACATATTTTTGAATACTTGAAGTTATAGAAATAAACACATCTATTATTTTTCTTTGTGTCATAATTCTAAGAAGACCTCTGTCCTTCCACCACACAAGAAATACAAACAAATCATGGCAGCCAGCATTTCTTTATATTTAAAGATTAGGTTCACAAACACTTGGGTATGTGAAAGTCTCAAAGCTCAAGGGAAAAAGGATGGCTGTTGAAGTCATTCCTTACTGTGGGATTTTCCTTTAGTCATTCATTTTCTCCCTCTACTCTGAGTTATCTCTAAGAGAAGAAAACTGATAAAAAATAGTTTTTGGAAGTTCCCATCGTGGCGCAGCAGAAACGAATCCGACTAGGAACCATGAGGTTGAGGGTTCGATCCTTAGCCTCACTCAGTGGGTTAGGGATCCAGTGTTGTCATGAGCTGTGGTGCAGGTGTTGCTGTGCCTGTGGCATAGGCCAGCAGCTACAGTTCCGGTTGGACCCCTAGCCTGGGAACCTCCATATGCCGCAAGTGTGGCCCTGAAAAAAACCCAAAAACCGAGAAAAAAAAGTTTTTAGCGACGTATATTTAAATTGACATTTCCAGTTAATTGCATTGCAGAAGAAAAACAGGAAATCGGTAGTCGTAAAGGCCAAAATATTTTCTGACTTTCATACCTTTCAAGAAAAAGAAAAGAAAGTCTTCGCTACATGGAAGCTAGAGTCAGAAGCACAAGATAAAATCCTGTTAATAGTATGACCATACTGTTTATATATGGAAGGTGTTTATAAAATCTTCCTGGATGAATGATAGAACAATCAAAGGAGAAATGTTGGAATTTCAGAGAAAAGCATGACAGGGGATTTAGGAGAAAAAAGCCTAACAAAACTGATTTATTACATGCAATATAGACACACTTGTCAAACTCAAGAAAGTTAAATGTATAATTGACTCGGTCTCTTCACTGAGTTAAATATAAAGTTAATTGCAAAGATGCCAACAAAGCTTTCCATCGAAAACTAGAAGTGAAGGCCAGGTGCTTTCTTGCCTTTGTTATTTACAGACAGGAATGGGATCATAAGGATAATGCCAACTCAGTGGTTTAACTTGGGTGTTTTGTAAGAGTTTCTAAACACCCTCTTTTTCCGAGTCATAGCTGATACACAAAAAAAGAGGTTGTTAAATTACACCTCTATCAATGCATATTTTGAATGGAATGGGGGTAATACTCTATGTTACCCCCATGTCAATCCTAAATTATTTGATAAATAAAAACCAGGGTTTTGATGAATTGTCTTGTGGAGCAGTGGGTTAAGGATCTGAGGGACCCAGTCTTGTCACTGCGGTAGCCGGTAGCCCGAGTCGCCGCTCTAGTGCAGGATCGATCCGTGGCCCAGAAACTTCCCCGTGCTTCAGGCATGGCCAGATTAATTAATCAATTAATTAAACTAAATTAAAGAAAAACAAGCCTTTTGAAAGGAATGCTTCTAGTCAGAGGGAGCTTCAAAAAGAGCTGAGTTCTCTTTATTTTGTCAAGCGTGTGATTGGAACTCAATATGTACTCTTGTAAAGAATTTCTTAAATCTCCCTTTATTCAATAATATTGTCAACATAATTTATCACATGAACTTTCACTACTGAACGTTTCACAAGATGTTTCTGTAGAACATTAGGTTCAGAAATTCTGGCATTAGGAAACAAGCTGTTAAAATTTTGGTCAAGGGCATCCAGTGGCATTACATTTCCTTCTCGGTTTTACTTGATCCTTGTAAAATTCTCCTTGCCCAACCTAAGCTTATAAGAACTTGCTGAGTTCTCTTTTTCGAAGAACATCATGCCCAAAGCAATTTTGTTTGTTTGTTTGTTTGTTTGTTTGTTTGTTTTGGTAAGGAGTGAAGTTCAGTAAAAATGGTAAGATAGGAGTTGAATCTGCATCTCCTTTTCTGATAGCTTTGCTTTTGCTTAGGGACAGAGCATTATGTTAAATACTGTTTAGAACTGGAGTCCTTAGCCTTTGTAGATTCTAGAAATGCATTTCTTACGTCCTGGCTTAAGGAAATGGAGAATTTGAGTGCTTCTTCCACTCAGATGAGCTCCACAACTATTTTCTAAGAATCTGACTTTAGGAGTTCCCATCGTGGCTCAGCGGAAAATGAATCTGACTGGCAACCATGAGGCCACATGTTTGATCCCTGGCCTCGCTCACTGGGTTAAGGAGCCAGCGTTGCTGTGAGTTGTGGTGTAGGTCACAGGTGCGACTGGGATCTGGCATTGCTGTTGCTGTGGCTGTGGTGTAGGCCGGCGGCTACAGCTCCGATTTAACCCCTAGCATGGGAACCTCCATATGCCTCAGTGCAGCCCTAAAAAGACAAAAAAAATTTTTTTAATTAAAAAAAAGAATCTGACATTGCATGACTAGTCACAGAACTCATACAAAGACTTCGATGAATCATTTCAGATTAAAAGATCAATGTTTAAAGTCTGACTTAGTTAATACATCTAAAAAGAAATGTACCACCTGTCTATTAGTCAAAACGTCCATTGTGAAATACTAATACCAAGTGAGGTTCTGCTATTATTTTTGCATTTCGCCACATATGAAACATGTTTTCCTTTTGTTTATGATTGTGAAGGGTAGCAAGGCATGCCACCCCAAGATCTGCCACTTTGGTATATTAATATTTTGCACTGGAGCACTTTAAAAACAGCAATTGCAGGAGAGGCTTTCTCTGAACACCCCTTATCTGCCTAAAGATAGATTCTCCAGAAACTCAGTTGTCATAAATCCCCTCCCTGGGAGATTCATCAACCAGGGAAGATGGACCCATCACAGGAGAGGAGACCAGAAGTTGGCACCACATTCAGACAGGCTTCATCTCAAACTATCATCCCTCCCATCAGTTCTTCTAAGGGCCCATTCATTCATCAGTCCTAAAAGCCAGTTACTTGGCCATAAGACACCTACATCCCCCCTACCCTTTCCTATTATAATGGTATTTAATCCTAAATTTTAAACCACCTGGGAGAGTTCCTCATCTTTTCCTGATGAGGTTCCCAGGTATGCATAAGGTATACATGTTAATAAATATCTAGATTGTTTTTCTCTTAATTCGTAAGGCTTGTTTGTCCTTCTCAGTGTTTATTACAAAGGCCGCAGCGAAAAACTCACAAGTGTAGAAGGGGATTTAGTTTTCCTCCACTGCAATTGTCAGTGTAATAAAAACTGCCTTCTTTCTGTAACTGAGGTTAAAATAAAGAAGCCGCTTTGTTGATTATTATGGATGTCTTTTAAATTAAGTACATACTATTTAGCCTGGTATACAAGTGTTCAGTAAATTCTCTTTTCACGGTAATGATTCTGTAGCTGAAGTATATTGCCAGGGAATACATACTAATTGACTGCAAGTAGCACTTCTTTCTGTCACCACTTCTTTTGGAAAAACATGGAAATGTTGGCCCCGGAGCCTCTCAGATCTGTAGGCTCTTCAGAAGAAGCCAATCACCTTTTCCACCCAGCTCTGCATTATTCAAATGTCCCAAGAGAACAGTCTTTGGCACCATTTCTAAGACTCCATTCTAATAAGACATCAACTTAACATTCATCTTATTATAAGTGATACCCGATGAGTCACTCACTTAAGACTCGGGCCTTGGAGTTCCCATTGTGGCTCAGCGGGTTACGAACCCAGCTAGTATCCATGAGGACGCGGGTTGATCCCTGGCCTTGCCCAGTGGGTTAAGGATCCAGCGTTGCCAGGAGCAGTGGTGTAGTTTGCAAACGAAGTTCGGATCCAGTGTTGCTATGGCTGTGGCCTAGGCCGGCAGCTGTAGCTCTGATTTGACCCCTAGGCTGGGAACTTCCATATGCCCCAGATGCAGCCCTAAAAAGCAAAAAAAAAAAAAAAATATATATATATATATATATATATCGCTTTCTTTTTGGCGATGGTTTTGCAGCAGCAGTCAACGAATAACACCCCTTGCTATTCTGTCCACCCTAAATACATGATGAGTTGTATTTCATGAATAGGACTGCTGCAAAAACATGGAAGACAAAAGCAAGGGATAGGACATTGACTAATTTAAAACAGTCAACATTTCACAAAAACATATCAACAACCATGGCAAATCTCATCTGGATTATAATGCAAGTATTTTTCACCTTATCAGATTAAAATGTTTTCCCCTGAAAAGTACTTCAAGTAGAATTAACTAAAAGTATGTAATAACTGGTGGTCTGCTATCCTGGGAAGGACTTGAAAATGGGACATTCTCCTTAGATGAATGAGGAATAGGAAAGATCACATGTATCCAAGTTCCATGGCCTTACTTGACTCTCTCCTGCCTGTTCTTTAGGAGACAGAATTGCCTGTGCAATGGACTTTTATATATCAGTGAGTGCACAAGGAGGCACCCGTACCCCAGACCCTCACCCCCAGCTCAAAGGTATATTTATATCACCTTATTAGAAACAAAGGACAAATGGCGAGCAGCAGGACAACTTCATTCACGATTCACCGAAGGCACTTTTCCTCCAGGTTGACTTGAACGTGACCAGAGACTTCCAAGTCCTTACAAGCACCTTTTAATCTACCAATTAGACATAGGCACAATATGGATCTTTGTAAATAAGATAAGAATAATTTTAATGTGAAGTAATATCAACAATTTAGTTGAGAAGCCATGATGCCTCACTGATGCATGCATCTGCTGGGGAATGAGCATATGGCAGTGCCCCATACAGATGTAAAAAACCTGCAGTTATGGCTTTTTAGTATGATAATTGATTCTGAGAAACTGAATGACTTCTGTTGCTTGTCTTAATTTTTTGTTGTTGGGTTTTTGCTTTTGCTTTTTGTTTTGGCCAAGCCCTCGAAATGCAGTAGTTCCTGGGGCCAGGAATCTAACCTGTGCCACAGCAGCGACCCGCAGCCCCAGGAATGATAACCTGGATCCTTAACCCACTAGACCACTAAGGAACTCCTCTTTTTGTTTATTTTTTAGTGACAGACATTTGGGAGGAGAAAACCCTCTGTGTTCCTGGTGTATAACTAAATCTAGCAATATTACTATAAGATCAGGAAAATATACTAAACTCAGCAGAAAGCAGGGACAGTAACCACACAGAAGGATTCTTTTTTTTTTTTTTTTTTTTAATCTTTTTGCCTTTTCTGGGGCTGCTCTCATGGCATATGGAGGTTCCCAGGCTAGGGGTCTAATCGGAGCTTTAGCTGCCGGCCTACACCACAGCCACAGCCACTCGGGATCCGAGCCACATCTGCGACCTACACCACAGCTCTCAGCAACTCCAGATCCCTAACCCACTGAGCGAGGCCTGGAGGCCTGGGATTGAACCGACATCCTCATGGATACTAATCTTAACCGGCTGAGCCACAATGGGAACTCCTTAAGCTCCGTTTTTAACAAGGAAACTAGGGACTATTTAAAACGTTTAAACTTGGCTGGTCCTGTTCAGGAAAGGCTCCCATTCTCCTGAGTTGACTATGACAGTCTCAGGGCCAGAATAGCGGAGCCCGAAGTCTCTTGCACAGATTGAAACGCATTTTAATCCGTGGTTAAACTACTACCTTGTTATCTGCATGTGAATTTTCCATGAGCAGTTTGCATCCCCAGACCATCCTGAACCTCTCAGTTAACACCAAGCCCCATCCCCACGCTACAATATGTGCACAAAGAATGGGAAATCTTTTATAATTTGGCCTGGATCAAAAGGGGGAAAAAAGTCTAAGCAGATAAATCCATCGAGGGGGACGCCTATGTCTGTTATACTTTATCTACTATTTTGAAAGAACTCCATCTTTGCGTTCTTCTAATAGCAAAGATAATGACATGTCAATCGGTGTTCTCTCAGCGAGGTCTCTCTGCCCACAAACGCTTATTAAGGACTTGCCTAAATTGTAGCTTATTTTTAACATGGACCAGAAGCCTTGGCTAGTGCCTACCTCATGACAGAACATTCTAGAATGCTTATAATATCCATTTCCGTCTACTGTGTTGCATGTATACAGCCAGCAGAATTGTGAAATAACCGGCTTGTCAGAGAACAATAGGATAAGAGGTGGAGCAAGAACATAGGTAAGGGTACTGGGGGCATGGACAGAATTCTTCGAAGTCTGCCTGAGGAAAGAATTAAGCTAACACAGGATTCTTTGGTGCCTGCAGCTGGTTGGAAAGCCACTGAGAGAGATCTCCGGAAGACTGAGCAGAACTGCTCTCTTACCAAACCTCTTTGCATCGAAAGGACCCACCTTTGTCTCTGACGTGACTCTTGAAGTTTTTATTTGTCTGGGATGCGGAAAGCAGGTGGGCAGGAAGCACAAACTTCTTCTAAGTTCCGGCCATACGGAACTTAGACTCCTGAATGTCATTTTATATCCCTACCCTCTTCTCCTGAAACCTAAGCTGATTTCTTAATGACAGTGATCCTGACGAAGAGTTGAGTGGGTTGAATGATAGATACAGGCAGAACTATACTATGTAGATTCTGCCATCAAAAGTACATTAGGGGAGTTCCCTTGTAGCTCAGGGAGTTAAGAACCTGACTAGTATTGGTGTGGACATGGGTTCGATCCCTGGCCTCTCTCACCAGGTTAAAGGATCGGGCATTGCTGCAAGCTGTGGTGTAGGCCACAGTTGGGGCTCGGATCTGGCATTGCTATGGCTGTGGCATAGGCTGGCCGCTACAGCTCTGATTTGACCCCTAGCCTGGGAACTTCCATATGCCGGGGCTGCAGCCCTAAAAAGACCAAAAAAAAAAAAAAAAAGGCAAACCTATTGCTATTACATTATTTAGTAAGAATTTCCTAACAAGTTCTCTATGTTGCATATAGCAAATATCATATACATCTTAGCCCGAGTTCCTCCAAAGTAACGAAGTAAGAGACAAGGTTTGCATGCAGATAGTTTATTTACAAAAATGGGGTCAGGAGGCAGGAGCACCAGCAGGAGGGGGGGAAACAGGGAGGGAAGGAAAATCAATACAAGGATGTATTACTGAGTTCGCAATCACGGAGGAGCCTTAAAACACGCTTTCCAGGAGACAAAAGGGTTAACATCTATCGAATGATTTCCATTCTGCAGTGGTCAGGGGTGGTTGGAGGGACCTTAAACCCTCTGCCCGCCCCTGTTTTTTTGCATGATTGCAGAGCCTGGTCTGAGGGTGCTCCCCATCAATGTGTCAGGCGAGGCACAGTCCT
Source organism: Sus scrofa (assembly GCF_054392235.1). NCBI lineage: Eukaryota > Metazoa > Chordata > Mammalia > Artiodactyla > Suidae > Sus > Sus scrofa. The sequence continues at coordinate 22,958,951 of NC_139393.1, read as the reverse complement.
ATCACATTAAAAAAGTCACTCAGGGCCTGTGTGGGATCAGTTAAGTGGTTGAGTAAGAGATAGATGGGTCCAAGAGGAATTAGCAGAGGGCTCTGTTTATCAGGGTACTTCAGAAGTGATTACCACAATAGGAATTAGAGTATGATTTTCTAATTCTGATCAAATACCTTTTAATTTATAATTGATAGAGTCATTTCAATTTTCCAAGAATAACCTCATTAACACTTTTGAGAATACAGTGATGTCACTAATTCAAACTACATTAACCAATATGATTCATGGACTAAGAGCAAACTTACACTGGTATTACTTGTTTTTTGAAGAAAGGATATGCATAGAAATTAAGCGGGTAAACCTGGCTCTAAAGAGGATTTTTAAATATTTACCTGTACCATCACCTCTATACAGACAATGATATGTTGGTGGTTACCTTTAAAACTGGTCATAGTAAACATTCAATAATTATTCAATAATCACTTGCTGAAGGAATTAAAATTTGAAACCAGTGTTTTAGAGTTCCCTAGTGGCCTAGTGGTTAAGGATTTGGCATTGTCTCTACTGTGGCTTGCTGTCATTGCTATGGCGTGGGTTCGATCCCGGGCCCAGGAACTTTTGCCTGCTGTGGGTATGGACAAAAAATGTTTATTTAGGGAATTTTGTTTAATGAATGTTTCAAGAGTAGTATTAGTGCCACCTATGAACTTTGTTCAACATCAAATGACAGGTCCTGCATGGAAGGAATCTTGCTGGCTTACTGCAACACAAGTCCAGTAGATTAACAATAGAGATGAAACTGGAGTTCCTGTTGTGGCTCAGGGGTAATGAACCCAACTAGTATCCATGAGAATACTAGTCTCTCGATCCCTGGTCTCACTCTGTGGGTTAAGGATCCAGTGATGCTGTGAGCTGTGGTGTGGGTCTCTTGAATCCTGAGTTGCTGTGGCTGGGGCTATGGCTGGCAGCTACAGCTCCCATTGGACCCCTAGCCTGGGTACCTCTATATGCCACAGATGCAGCCCTAGGAAAAAAAGAAAAAGAAACAAACAATAAGAAACCAGAACCACTGTTGAAATGAGCTATAATTCCATGTTCAAAAAGGGGGGTGTGGAAATATGTGGAAAAATGAAAATAAGGTATAAATGACAATACGCAACTTTCATGAAACATCTGTGAGAAGTAGATTCTGGAGTTCCCATGGTGGTGCAGTGGTTAACAAATCCAACTAGGAACCATGAGGTTGTGGGTTTGATCCCTGCCCTTGCTCAGTGGGTTAACGATCCGGCGTTGCCGTGAGCTGTGGTGTAGGTCGCAGACGCGGCTCGGATCCCGCGTTGCTGTGGTTCTGGTGTAGGCTGGCAGCTACAGCTCCGATTAGACCCCTAGCCTGGGAACCTCCATATGCCATGGGAGCGGCCCTAGAAAGGGCAAAAAGACTTAAAAAAAAAAAAAAATAAGAAGAAGAAGAAGTAGATTTTATTGTCTCTGCTGTATAAGTAGGGAAAGGGAACTGTAGACCGTTTGGGTCACTTGCTTGACACAGCTAGAAGTGACAACCTTGTCTTGGAATGCAGCTTCTGTCTGACTCCACAGTCCCATCATCTTAGCAAAAAATCGCAATCTCAGCATCCCTTATCTGAGCTCTTTCCTCCCAGGTCCAGCCCATGCCCCCGGCTGTAACTGGGAATTGAGAGATGGCTCTGAAGCAAAGGGAGGGGCTGGTTATCAGGATTCACCTCCAGTGAACTTGAAACACTTGACTAGAGGTTAAATATTACCACATTTTCCTCTTGTCCTTGAGAATAACTTTTGGTGGGGGGGTAAGGGGAGGAATGAGACAGTTCTGCCATGAACAGACTGCCCAGCTCTTTTTCTAAGTCCTCACTAAAGCTCACATAGGGAATCTAAGAAGCTGCAATGCCATGTTAAGAATGTCATGCAGGGAGTTCCTTTAATGGCTCAGTGGTTAACGAACTCAACTAGGATCTATGAGGTTGCAGGTTCGATCCCTGGCCTCGCTTAGTGGGTCGGGGATTCAGCATTGCTGTGATCTGTGGTGTAGGTCACAGAGGTGGCTCGGATCTGGCATGGCTGTGGCTGTGGCGTAAGCTGGCAGCCGTAGCTCTGATTCGACTCCTAGCCTGGGAACTTCCATAAGCCACGATGTGGCCCAAGCAAAAAAAAAAAGAGTATCTTACAGTCAACGAGCTCCTTTGTGTATATTTTCTCAAAGCATCTTTTTATTATTTAATAAAACTACATTAATTAATCTGACCGGTATAATTTGGTGCTGAACAGTAAAATTTTTTTTCTAGATATTTCTATAATTATATAGAAATTATATAATTAGCCTTTGCTAATTATCATCATTATTTTAGATGTTTATGCAAGTAGCTTCATTCCTCTTGTACTAGTTTCTAATTTTTTCGAACATCCTACCCAGTCCCCTGTAGGATGCAAACCGGCAGGTTGGTCATTGGAATGAACATTCTTCCATCTTCAACTTTATTTATTTTTTTAATTAATTATTATTATTATTATTATTATTATTTTTTACCTTTTCTAAGGCCGCACTCTCGGCATATGGAGGTTCCCAGGCTAGGGGTCAAATCGGAGCTGTAGCTGCCGGCCTACTTTAGATTGTTTAGATTGTTTAGATTGTTTACTTTCTTTAGGTTTCTTTAGATTGTTTACTTTCTTCCCCTTCAGTTTTGTGGTTTCTCTTTAATCTCTATAATCATTTTTTATGGACTGGATGTGTGTGGTGGTTACAGAGAATGTGCTTATGACATAGAGAAATGCTCACAATGTAAAGTTAAGTGAAAAAAATAATAAAGCAGGACTCAAAATTGCAAGTACAGTGTGAACCCAACAATATATATATATATTAGGATCACACCTGCCACATATGGAGGTTCCCAGGCTAGGGGCTGAATCAGAGCTGCAGCTGCCAGCTTACACCACAGCCACAGCAACGCCAGACCCAAGCCCACAGCTTTCGGCAGTGCCAGATCCTCATTGATCAAGGCCAGGGATCAAACCTGCATCCTCATGGATACTCGTGGGTTTCTTAACCTGCTGAATCACAGCGGGAGCTCCCCAAATGAATATTTTAAAAAGTTTTTTTTCCTATACCACAATATTAATAGGCATCACTCTGAGTAGGGAGATTATGACTGATTTTTCATAAGATTTCTGCGTATTTTTTATGTTTTCTATAATGGGTATGCATTATCTTTTGTCAGACTTGAGCCAGAGCCAAAACTTGGAATTTAAGCCAAAACTTGGAATTTAAGCCAAAGGGACAATTTTGCTGAAGGGTTCCTGCTGCTGCTGAGGGTTGTCCATCCATAGGAAGACTTCTCTTGACAGGCCTGAATTGAGGCAGCTGTTTCTTGCGGGCAGCTGGTAGGTTTGTGTAGGGAGCCCGGGCGTGGGCGTCTGGTTTCTCTGAGGAGAGACCAGAGCTCTCTTCATCTGTGGTTAAAAGCGGGGCTGTCTTGGAGTTCCTGTTGTGGTGCAGCAGAAACGAATCCAACTAGGAACCATGAGGTGGCAGGTTCAATCCCTGGTCTTGCTCAGTGGGTTAAGGATCCGGCGTTGCCATGAGCTGTAGTGTAGGTCACAGACGTGGCTTGGATCTGGCATTGCTGTACCTGTGGCTGTGGCCAGTGACAACAGCTCCGATTAGACCCCTAGCCTGGGAACCTCCATATGCTGCAGGTGAGGCCCTAAAAAGGACAAAAGACAAAAAAAAAAAAAAAGAAAAGACAAAAAGTGGGGCTGTCTCACTTGGAGTCAAATGGAAATAACATCTGGATCCAGATGGAAGCTATTTGGTATATACATTGCCCAATTCACTTTCTAGCTTAAGTTCACTCCCCCAAACTAAAATATTTGAGCAAGTTCTGGTCTTTTAATTCAGATTAATAGTGCAACATTCCATATAGTTTTCAGCATCCCTTTGCCTCCATTTTCCTAATTATTAAGGGCTAAATAATAATATTCTTCTGGCATCTCATTAAAATGGCATGAGGATTTAGGAATAAATATCTCTTATCCACTCTGCCACTTCGTAGCTCTTTGTCACAAATTATGATGCAAAGGCATAGGTTAGAAAGATTGTGTGTGTGTGTGTGTGTGTGTGTGTGTGTGTGTGTGTGTGTGTATGTGCTTGCAATACACTTTCTTTTCCTTTTAACTCTCCAGACTTTATTCTTCCTTCTGGGAAATGAGACAGAAGAACTGAACTCCTGTCATCTTGAAAGTTTTGCTTAATGATCATCCCATGTGAAAATATGCAGTCTTAGCTAAGAGGCATGACTGATGTGACCATATAGGTCCATCAGACTGACTCATTTATCAGATATTAAAGAGTTGTTTTATAGAATGGCTTTTCCAGTCACTTTTCAGTAGAAATAAACCCTGAGCAATTATAAGAAAAGAAAAAGACCCTTAGGGTTTTTTGTTTTTTGTTTTTAACTGAAGGGTCATCTCACCATCTGGGAGTCCTGACATAATAACCTATGTGATTTCTTTTCCCCCCAAGTTAAATTTTGTCACACAGAGCAAAAATGTGTGAGCAAAAATAAAACCACAGAAAAAATTCCCAAGGCAAATAAACATAAAGAAAAGACATTTTTAAGGGAGCAGTTTTATAGAGAGTTAATATCTTTCCCATTGAATTGTCTTTGGTGATATCCAGCCTCAGGCTTCTCATGAGCTTTGGATTAACAGACTAAGTAGTCAACTGAAGTTGAGATGATACAGTTCTGATCATTTCTTTTTTTCTTTTTAGGGCCGCACCCACGGCATGTGGAGGTTCCCAAGCTAGGGATCAAATTGGAGCTGCAGCTGCCAGCCTACACCACAGCCACAGCAACGCAGGATCCAAACCATGTCTGGAACCTACACCACAGCTCACAGGGACACCAGATCCTTAACCCACTGAGCAAGGCCAGGGATCCATCCTGCGTCCTTACGGATGCTAATCAGAGTCGTTTCCGCTGAGCCACGACCAGAACTCCCAGTTCTGATCATTTATCATTCTCCTAGGAAGCCCCTTATCATCATGTCTAACCTGCCACATCTTGGCGCAATGTATGACTCCACACACCAATTGCCAGGATATAAAATTAAGGTATTTCATCCATGAGGTGGAGAGAGTAAGAACCGATAAAATAACAAGGTAATAGGTAAGGTGTGCAGTGTGTGGTGGGGGTCCTTTTCATTTGTACTCATCACCTGTGATGTTTTCACATTGCCAGCGGCACTGTGTCTTTCAGGTGTGTAGCTTGAGGAGAAAGCAGTGGATCTATGCCACGTACAGGCGTGTGGGGTTGTCTTCTCATCACCAAGCTGTGACCCCCCCGCCCCAAACCAGCATCCTCAGCAGGATTAGGACTAAATTTTAATTCAGCCTTCTATCGTGAATCACTCACCCACCAACACAGAGCTGGTATAACTGGGCTGTTTTGAAAGCCTGGCATGCTCACCAGATATTGGCAGCAAGCCATTCTCTATGGAGATGTTTGTTTGGTGTTTAAAACATGCCAAACTTAGCCTCTTTGGTAAAGGAGAAGAATAACAGCTTCTCATTCATAAATGATGATCCTTTTTGTGACCAGAGAAAGTCAATTAAAAAACTCAGTTTGAAATCAGACTTTTTTTTTCCAATATGAATAAGAGTTCAATTATTTTCTCACTTAAGCTTTGGGATTGCTTCTCTCCTTTTGGACAGTTTTGGATCTCATTTCCAGTGCAGATGTCTGTTGCCTTCAAGGCTTTCACAGAGAATCTAATCCTTGGCAGTGAAAAGAAAGACACGCAGGGGGCAAGTCAGGGGGGCGGTGGGAGAGACTAGACAAGTTGAAGGAGTTGGATTTGAATTGAAAAGTCCTTTAGTCATGCCAACGACGTGAAATCACCAAAGACACCAAGAACTTACCCAGGGAAAACATAGGAAACACAGGCTCTTTTCATGACTCAGAACTGGGGTGTCAATCATACAATAGGTTATCCTGGAACAAGAATATTACTCTCACCTTCTGGAAACCCTCTGCTACTTTACAATGTGAGTATATTTTCGCCTAGAGAACTGGGATGATGGAACACTATTTTGCATGCTTTTTTTTGCTTTTTTTTTTTTTTTTCAGGTTTAAACTAGAACTGTTATTTGTCCCCAGTACCTACTGTTCTAGGATCTGAAAGTATATTCTCAGTGGATCTAACTCCAGGTCTTAATTTCCCATTTATTTTCACACATCTTCTTCTTGTGTGAAATTGATTCAGGTAGAGTTCTTTGGTTGCAAGCAGCAGTCACGGCCTCCAGTAAACTTAAGCAAGAGAGGAATTTATAGGGCAAATTAGGGAGGCTCAAAGGGTTGAGGAACCGGTGTTGGAAAGGATTGAATCAGGCAGCTCATGTGAATCTCCATAGCATGAACATCTCAAAAGCTGCATCTAGAAAGAATGATTGTATTGCTAGCATCTAGCATAATGTCTTGTTTAAGCCACTATTTGGGGGATTTCAATTTTTTTGCCTATATTCAGATTTTAGTCGATACGTTGCTTGGATACTAAGCTAAATGATGTGGAAATTATAAAATAAGCATATTATCTTTTTACTTTAAAAGTTTTCATCACATTGATCCTAAGATGCATGCAGTTACTTAAGAGTCAGAGGAGATAAAGTTGGACAGGTAGACGGAAGCCAGATTGCAAAGGATCTTCTGGACCATTGTAAAGACACAGGACTTTCATTCTATTTACGAGTTTCCGTGCCATAATCTGACTTACGTTTTTTAAAAGATGGTTTTTTTTTTTACTTTTAGCATGGTACACTGGGTAATTTGAACAAATATTCCCATGGAGAACAACAACGGCAACACTCGCACAAACACACAAAGTCAATTACAAACTACAGGGTCAAGTTCCAAGAGAAATAGCAAGCATAGCATGGCAGTTGGGGAAACTTGTCCTAGAGAGCCATTCACCAATTCTGGGAGAAGTGGCTGAGAAGTTGAGAAAGAAAATACTGTTCTTGCTTTTTTTTTTTTTTTTTTTTTTAGTGTGCCATATGGAAGTTCCCAGGCTAGGGGTCCAATCAGAGCTGCAGCTGCCGGCCTACACCACAGCCACAGCAATGCCAGATCTGAGCTGTGTCTGTAACCTACACCACAGCTCACGGCAAGGCTGGATCCTTAACCCATTGAGTGAGGCCAGGGATCAAACCTGCATCCTCATGGATCCTAGTCAGGTTCATTACCACTGCACCACAGTGGGAACTCCCTCATTATTCCTTTTTCTTTGTCCTCTCCTGGACAGCAGAAAACAGTGCTTCCTCGTAGCCCCTTAGGGAGCCTGGGTTTAATTAAAGTCTGAAAAGCATATTTGAAAATGAGGAATTGTAAACCAGGAGTAATTTGTGAAGTGTTTTTACCCCAATCTGTCTATGACATATAGTTAAAAAAAAAAAGGAAATAAAGTAGAATAAGAAGAGTAAAGAAATTGAGGAAATAGTAAACCTAACAGCCAGTTATCAACAGAGGGAATAGGGTTCCCTGGCCACTTAGCAGGAAGAGATGTGAGGTTCTGCAAGCCATTAGGCTGTTGTTCTGGAAAATTCAAACATTCTTACAGACGCTGCAGTGGAAAAAGCACGTGGTCATCCCATGGAATTGAGTGAGTCCTGCATGGACAGCAATAAAACCATCATGAACAAAAAGCTTTTGCACTCAAGTCATGTGCATGTGTGAGGTGACCGTCCATGCCAGCCGGCCACCCCAGGCAAATTGATGAGGTCGTCGTCTTACGTCACATGCCACGTTTCTGGAAACGTCTATTTCTTCTTGTCCTCTTCTGTAGGAGAGGCTACAAGCCATTGCTTTGACATCTGTGCCTTGTGCTGTGGTCCTTTTATTTTGCTCTCCCTTTGCTTTTTTCCCATTGTTTCCCACTCTGCGCTGAAGTTAAGCCTCAGAATTAATTTATCAAGCATGAGACCCGTTAGTGGGATTACCACTTGAGAGCAGCCCAATTTTTCAATATATTCATTACTGTTAATTGAAGAGTTGGCAGCCATAGTATTTGAAGCTGCCGTAGTATTGAGCCCAAGGAAGAGACCATTACCGATGAAATGTTTGAACCGTGAGATATTGGTCGTATTTTCATATTTAATCACTGGTATCCAATGCATATTAGAAGGTCCTAGAAACTTGGTTTATGGACCCTTTTATGGCTTTGACCTTCTTGGGGGTTTTTTGAGGTTTGTTTTTTTCAGTGTTGTGTTTTGTTTTGTTTTTGCTTTTTAGAGTCACACCTATGGGCATATGGACATTCCCAGGCTAGGGGGTTGAATCAGAGCTGCAGCTGCCACCTATGCCACAGCCACAATCACATCTGTGATCTACATTACAGCTCACGGCAACGCTGGATCCTTAACCCAGTGAGCAAGGCCAGGGATTGAACCCACATCCTCAAGGATGCTAGTCAGGTTCGTTACCGTGGAGCCACATCGGGAATTCCCTTCACAAATGATTTACCTTCTGATGAAAGAGAACATTCCCAGTCCATACATACAAATGTACACCTTATAGCAACTGATTTAGCCTCACATGCCTTAGGGACACTCATAAAGTATCAACAAAATATGGTTGGCAAAGATAATAAATGATGAAATGCTGGTGAATTTGCATAAGATTTCGGATAGTCTACCTGAATTCAACTGAAAATGATGGTTAGAAGGAAGATAATATTAGGCTGCTTCTTACTTTGCCTCTGCCAAAGAAAATTTCATAAAATGATCAATGAAATCATAAAATTTGAAATCCTGTGACCATTTAAAGCAATCAAGTGCAGTTACCCCTCTCCCCATGTTACTCTTCTTGTATACACCAGAGACAAAACGTTTCTAAGAAAGTACATAAATGTGATCAGAGATAGTTTAGTGAGTCTTATAAAAACATGATATTCATTTCTGTTCAAGGAACTGTTCTATCTACAACTGAGAATTTGAAAATGATTGTGGGAGTTCCCATTGTGGCTCAGTGGTAATGAACCCAGCTAGTATCCATGAGGTTGCGGGTTCAATCCCTAGCCTTGCTCAGTATGTTAAGGATCTGGCATTGCCATGAGCTGTGGTGTAGGTCGCAGACACAGCCAGCTTGGCTCTGGCGTTGCTGAGGCTGTGGTGTAGGCCAGCAGCTATAGCTCCAATTGGACCCCTAGCCTGGGAACCTCCGCATGCCATGGGTGCAGGCCAAAAAAAAAAAAAAAAAAAAGAAAAAGAAAAAGACAAAAATTATTGCGAAAGTGACAGAAGAATATGATTTGCCAAAGGTAATTAGCTTCATTTTCATTGGTTTAATCTTTATTATTTTAAGGCTAGAATTTATTTTCTATCTTTATAATAAAGACTCCTTCTGATAAAATAATGAGCTGTGGCATATTACACACAATTGAAGGCTTTGTTTTCACAAACTACAAGCAAATGGCATGTACTTTTTCCATTTAAATTGTGCCACCGGAAAGGGCAAGAACATTTCTCTGGTTTACAAAATAAATGACTCCCTGATCCCCAGGAAAACACAAAGCTGGAAATAGGCAGGGGCAGGGGCAGACAGGAGCAGTTTGTAACTGAGACACAATAATCCCGGCTTATATTTCTAGTTCTGGCATTGACCAGTCTCACAAGACTCTCATCCTGCCTGTCACCCTGTCTCAATCAAATAGGGTTATTGCCACTTGTTCAGATGTAGTGGCATAAGCTTAAGTCCTGGAGGCATCAAACAGGAGCCATGGCAACCTTGGGCAACGATAAGATGAACATGTCTCAGACAAAAATGGAACTCCCCCTCTCAGTGTTCAGCCCCTAGGAGAAATATTTACCTCTTGGATTGTGATCCTCTGAATGCAAATATTGTCCTGTTATCTACAGGGGGTGACCCATTTCATTTTCATTGTGATTTCTGCCAGAATAGGTTGGGGAATAGGAAAACAGATAATTGCATGAGCCCCATGGAGAGCCAGGAAGGAGCATAAGTGGTACCCTTCAGAAAGGATGAACACTGCCTAGCCAGACAGAGTTTGTCCAGAAGAGTGATGGAAGTCGAGGTTGGAAAGGCAGAGTAGAGAGATTACAAAGAGCCTTGGAGTGTCCGCCTGATCATGGCAAAAGCATACAGCGCAAGTTTCCGCAACAGTAAGTGTAGCAAGCCTAGCACTTGGGTGATTTCATTCATTCTTCACCAGCAGGGCTGTGATTCTGTCACCATGCCCTGTTACCATGAGAACTATCATTAGCCCCTTCTCACAGAGTTTGGAGAGCTGAGACAACTTGCCCAAGGTTACATGGCTGGTGGGTGGCCAACCTGGTACTGGAACCCAGGCCACTCTACTCCACGAGTTGGACTCTTAGACGGCCAGGAGTTTGGGTTTTATGCTTCAGATTTGGACTCTTTTTTCCGACTTTTTATTCTTGTCAAAATTATGTCGGCAAGAAGGATCCAACAGTTTGACCAAGCTTATCATGAAAAACAACCATCCTCTTTCCTCCCTGTCTCCACCATGAGTATTTTCCTTCTAACTTTTTTTATTTTTATTTTTTTATCTTTTTAGGGCTGCACCCTCGGCATGTGGAAGTTCCCAGGCGAGAAGTCGAATTGGAGCTACAGCTGCCGGCCTACACCACAGCCACAACAATGTGGGATCCGAGCCACGTCTGCAACCTACACCACAGTTCACAGCAACACGGGATGTTTAACCCACTGAGCGAGGCCGGAGACTGAACCTGCATCCTCATGGATACTGGTCGGATTCATTTCCGCTGAGCTACAACAGGAACTCCCCTGTTAGAGTTTTGAAGGCCTTCTTCCATTGCTCACTGCGATGCTCTCGAGAAGCCTGGCATTAGTCTGATTCTTGATCGGGCCTACATAATCCGTGCCTCCCCCTTACCCGAGCGTTGCTCTTCCGTTTTCTTAAATTTCATGATGAGGTGGCTTGGTGTGGATAGAAGTGGGAACTTGGTAAACCTTTTCAGTCTGGAAACTCCTGACCTTTAATGCTTGGAAACTTTTAAAAATTATTTCTCTGATCATTTCCCCTCCTCCATTTTCTCTGTTCTCTCTTTCTAGAAACCTCATTCAAATGTCAACTCCCCTAAACTTCTCTCTCTCTCTCTCTCTTTCTTGTCCGTTTTCCATCTGTCATTTTGTTTTGCTTTCTTGGAGATGTCCTCATCTTTAGCTTATATCCCACTAAGTTTTTCATTTACGTTATAATTTTTATAATTTCCAGGCGCTACCTTTGTTCTCTGCATTCTTTCCCCCCACCCCCCGCCACCCTATAGCTTCTTTCTCGTTTCATGATGGAATTGTCTTTTCTTATCTCCCCAAAGATACTAATAATAGTCTTTCGGAGCTATTTTCTTTTTTTTTTTTCTTCTGCCTGATTTTTTTTTTTTGTTTCTGCGAAGTGACTCTCCTCAGATGTCTACTGATTCTCGGTTGCCTGTTCATTCTCGAAAATGGGGCATTTATAAGGGAGCCTAGGGGGACTGTCTCATACGTGGGCCTTGTTGATGTTGGGCTTTGGTGTTGGGAAGTCTGCTTGAGCAGTTTCTTTGGGGAGTGTGATGGCTGAATTTTATGTGTCACCTTTCTAGGCTATGGTACCCAGTTATTTGAGCAAACACTACTTGATGGGAAGGTGTTTTGTAGATGTGATTGACATCTACAACCAGTTGACTTTAAAGAGTACTCTGAGGAGTTCCCGTTGTGGCTTAGTGGAAACAAAGCCGACTAGGATCCATGAGGATGCAGGTTCGACCCCTGGCCTTGCTCAGTGGATTAAAGGATCCGGTGTTGCCGAGAACTATGGTGTAGGTCACAGATGTGGCTCAGATCTGGCATTGCTGTGGCTGGGACGAAAGCCGGCAGCTACAGCTCTGATTCAGCTCTGATTCAACCCCTAGCCTGGGAGCTTCCATGTGCCACAGGTGCAGCCCTAAAAAAAAGGAGACAAAAAAATAAAAGGTACTCTGAATAATGTGCATGGGCCTCATCCTATCAGTTGAAGGCCTTAAGAGCAAAGAATTGAGGTTTCCCAGAGAAAAGTGATTCTTCCTTAAGACTGTAACAAAGAAACCCTGCCTCCCTTTCCAGCTTGTTGGCCTGCCCTATAGATTTTGGGCTTTCTGGCTCCCATAATTGCATGAGCCAATTCCTTAAAATAAATCTCTGGATGTAAATATATATGTGTGTGCATATGTATATATATATGTACTGATTCTGTGTTTCTATGGAGATCCTTGATGCACTCCGTTATCTGTATATTGAAGCCTTTCCTTTTGGCTAGTCAGATTTCTTTAAAAAGGCTCTCATGGAGTTCCCACTGTGGCGCAGTGTGTTAAGAATCTGACCACAGCAGTTCTGGTCCCTGCAGAAGTGTGGGTTCCATCCCCGGCCCGGCACAGTGGGTTAGAGGATTTAGCACTGCCACAACTGAACCACAGGTCACAGCTGCAGCTTGTATTCAGTCTCTGGCTGGGGCATTTCCATATGCTGCCGGTACGGCCATAAAATAAAAAGATAAATATATAAATTAAATAATAATAAAAGGCCCTCAGGGTCTCTTGCCTAAAAGGTAGCGCAGCTAGCAGTGGGCTAAGAAGGCTGCAGGATTTTTCTTAATCCCTTGATTTCACTGTGGTCCCCCCCACCCCAAGCTTAAACTGTGCCTGGTAACTCCCAAATCAGAAACCCTCTGCAGAAAATAAAAACCCTTTTCCTGAAAAGTTGTGACCTTCACATGGAGAGAGGCGATTACCTCCTAACCCTCTGAGTCTGTTCACTTCCAAGAGTACACTTAGAAGTTCTTAACTCTCTCTTCCAAATATCTTTTTCAAAAAATCTACTCCCTGCAAATTCATTTAAAAGTTTGATGAGTTTGGGCAGAACGTCTGTTCTGTTTTGGTTGCCCTAAGAAAACAGCACACTTTCCCTTCATTCTCAACATTCACCATTATAGGAGTGTCTGTCATGGTGCAGCGAAAACAGATCTGACTAGGAACCATGAGGTTGCAGGTTCAATCCCTGGCCTCGCTCAGTGGGTTATGGATCCAGCGTTGCCGTGAGCTGTGGTATAAGCCAGACATGGCTTGGATCTGGCGTTGCTGTGGCTGTGGTATAAGCCAGTGGCTGCAGCTCTGATTAGACCCCTAGCCTGGGAACCTCTGTATGCTGCCGGTATGGCCCAAGAAAGATTAAAAAAAAAAAAAAAAGTCAACACTCTCGATGAACTTCCCCCCAAAATCTCATCCTTCCTTCTTCTTTATTCTCATAAATTCCTAGGATTCTTTTTTTTTTTTTTTTTTTTTTGGCTTTTTGGCATTTCTTGGGCCCCTCCCACAGCATATGGAGGTTCCCAGGCTAGGGGTCCAGTCAGAGCTACAGCTGCCAGCCTACAGCACAGCCACAGCCACATCAGATCCAAGCCATGTCTGTGACCTACACCACAGCTCACAGCAATGCCAGATCCTTAACCTGCTGGGTGAGGCCAGGGATTGAACCTGCAACCTCCTGGTTCCTAGTCAGATTCATTTCCACTGAGCCACTCCTCCTAGGATTCGTTCAGTCATTCTGTCCCTGGCACATGGACTCCTATTTCTTCCTTTTAATCAGTCACTCAACAAATTCCTTTCTTTCCCCTTTTTCAAAGGCCTTGTTCTTTTTATTCATTCTCTTTGCCACAAGCATCTTTTGGACCTTTAACTTTCTCCCTTTGGCATTTTTGTGTGCCTTCCTGACTCCACGACTTAAATCTCTGTCCGTCTCATTTATCCTGCTTTTTACAGATGCTCGGAGATTCCTAAAATAATGTTTTCACCAGATTGCTCTCCTTGGCAAATGCTCTCATATTCACTTCTGGTTTAAGATGATGGATTGAGCGCACATTCACTTCAGTTTCTCTCTCCACCCTCCCAAATGACAGCAAAAGGTTAAAAATAAATAAATTGAAAAGAGATGCCCATGAAGATAAACATCATCAACATTTTGAAAACCGTAAAGCAGGTGGATGAGCCTCAGCTGACTCAGGAGACTTGTGAAAACTGAATCCAAAACCAGCAACGAGGGATGTCTAGAAGGGACCTGATTTATGCCATACAATCTCTGAAATGCTTAGGAATTGGAATCACAGGCACCTTGGACATTGACGATGAACATGCAGCTAAAAATGAGTTGATTGGAATTCCCATCCTGGCTCAGTGGTTAACAAATCTGACTAGGAACCATGAGGGGGTGGGTTCGATCCCTGGCTTCGATCAGTGGGTTGAGGATCCGGCATTGCTGTGAGCTGTGGTGTAGGTCGCAGATGCAGCTCGGATCTGGCGTGGCTGTGGCTGTGGTGTAGGCCAGCGGCTATAGCTCTGATTAGACCCCTAGCCTGGGAACCTCCACATCCCACGGTGCGGCCCTAGAAAAGACAAAAAAAAAAAAGAGAGTCGATGGCTTGAAAGTCTACTAAGAAGCCACTAGCAGCTCAGGTCCCCTCCACTCCTGCACGGAGCAGACAGCTCTCCTCTTTTCTTCATCCTAGCGGCTGATTAGGCCTTACCAGGATGCTGAAGCACCTTTTCCCTCTCTTTTCTACACAGCAGCATCAAAATGTAGGATGCTTTCCCACCTTAGAACATGGCTTGTGGTAATAAAAGTATTCTCTTTAGTCAGAGCTTGGCAAGGGTTTTAGGAATGTCAGGAAGAAAACTTTGAGGGACCAACTCACCAGGGCAGAGCTGGGCATTGGCCAGTTATAGTACAAAGAATTGTACAAGCTTAGCCTTCCTGCAGGCACAGGCTGGTTCCAAGGCTCACAGGCAGGCAGGCGGGGCCAAGGATGCATATGGGGTTTCGTCCTCAAGAACCAGAACTCCATGAGTTCCCGTCATGGCGCAGTGGTGAACCAATCTGACTAGGAACCATGAGGTTGCGGGTTTAATCGCTGGCCTTGCTCAGTGGGTGAAGGATCCGGCGTTGCCGTGAGCTGTGGTGTAGGTTGCAGACGAGGCTCAGATCCCTTGTTACTACGGCTGTGGTGTAGGCCAGTGGCTACAGCTCTGATTCGACCCCTAGCCTGGGAACCTCCATATGCCATGGGAGCAGCCCTAGAAAAGGCAAAAAGACAAAAAAAAAAAAAAAAAAAAAGAACCAGAATTCCAGGCTGCCAAGGGTCACTCTTACATCTTTAGGTACTTCAGCACCCAGAGTGGGTTGTAATAAAGCCCCGTTAACAGGGACCATACCCAGGTGTGTAGCAGACTTTCTATAAGGCCCTTCTTTTGTTTCCATCGCAATGTTACTCTTTGGCGCTTGCATTTGGACTTGGCCTTGCTCAGTGAATCTGCCATCCTGGTCTACTAGGCTTCACTTTCCCAGCTTTTGTCTCCTAAGCTTGCCAACTGTCCCTCCCAAGGTGAGGGACTCACTCTTTTCAGCAAAGTGTTTTTTTTTTGGGGGGGTGCACACTGATGGCATATGGAGTTTCCCAGCCTAGGGGTTGAATCCGAGCTGTAGCTGCCAGCCTACACCACAGCCACAGCAATGCAGGATCCAAGCTGAGTCTGTGACCTACATCACAGCTCGTGGCAGCACTGGATCATTAACCCAGTGAACGAGGCCAGGGATTGAACCCACATCCTCATGGATACTAGTTGGGTTTGCTACTGCTGAGCCACAATGGGAACTCCCTTTTCAGCAAAGTGGATAGAACTTGAGGTGAACTGAAGACGTCAATTAACCAAAGGTGGTCAAAAGGAAATGAGACAGATTTTTGAACACTGCCAAGCAGTGTAAGCATCTGGGCAAAGTCTGACAACTGAATTTGTAATGGGCTCTAAAGAGACGGTTCTTCATTTATCATCTGGGAAAAGGACTAGAGGAAGCAGACCCAACGATCCAGAAATGCCCATGTGTATACAAACACGTGAAAAAGTCATCAAAGTGTTTATGACAGTTGTCTCAGCGATGGGATTTCAGGGTTTTTTCTTGCTTTCTTCATTATACTTTACGTACTGATTAATTTTTTCAAATAGGCAAATATTGTATATCATTAGGAAAATAAGTTATTCTTGTTGCGAGAGAGGGGAAAAGGAGTTTAAAGAGGGAAAAGTTACCCAAAACCTGGGATAGGCACATAGAGTACTTTCAGACAACAAAGATACAAAAAAAAAAAAAAAAAATTGAAAATGGGGTAAACATAGCATTGTGCTACCTTCAGAATGGAAATAAGAGCTCCCGTCATGGCTTAGTGGGTTAACGAATAGGACAAGTATTCGTGAGGACGTGGTTTTGATGTCTGGCCTCGCTCAGGGGCTTAAGGATCCAGCGTTGTCATAAGCTATGGTGTAGGTTGCAGATGCCGCTCAGATCCAGCATTGCTGTGGCTGTGGCATAGGCTGGCAGCTACAGCTCGGATTCAACCCCTAGCCTGGAAACCTCCATATGCCTTGGGTGCAATCCTTAAAAAAAATAATAAATTGGCAATAAAATATCAGCAAAGAGAATCGATGGTCTGAACATTTTTAAGGGACTGACTGTCCCAATCAGGACAGCCATTAGGTTATACAACACATTAAGACTCCTTTTCCAACCACCACCTAACTCCTTGGCGTGACAGCTTTGGGCAGTGCACAACTTCCACAACTGTACCAGATGGTCCTAGATTCAGTGAGCAGGACAGGAAGTTTGGCAGGAGGATGATAGGACTGTGATGAATTAGCTCAATATAATGATGTCGTTCAAAGAACTAAAATAAAATTCTGAGAAGTCAGTGTTTAAATGGCTTGGTTTTACAGGTGTGAGAGATCCCAAAATATATTCCAGTTATCTTTCACTGAAGAACAAACAATCCTGAAAGTTAGTGGCCTAATAAAACAAACGTTTTATTTATTTTACAGGAAACAGAGAGAGGATGATAAACCAGTGGTTTGAATGCCCTGGCTGGGGACATGATTATTCTGAATAAAAGTGGAATTCTCTCCACAAGGAAGAAGAAAGGAAAAGATCTCAGGTAGGCAACTAAGAATGTGCCTTATTCTCAGCAAGGGACTTGCTAGTCTCATTCCTGACCTGTACAAGGGCAGAGGAAGAAGTCTGAAGGTCTGCCTTATTCCATCAGTGAAGGATTATTGAGTAGGATTTTTATTATTTATTTTGTCTTTCTGCCTTTTCTAGGGCCGCTCTCGTGGCATATGGAGGTTCCCAGGCTAGGGGTCTAATCGGAGCTGTAGCCGCTGGCCTACGCCAGAGCCACAGCAACGCGGGATCCAAGCTGCATCTGCAACCTACACCACATCTCACAGCAACACCGGATCCTTAACCCACTGAGCAAGGCCAGGGATCGAACCTGTAACCTCATGGTTCCTAGTCAGATTCGTTAACCACTGAGCCATGACAGGAACTCCCTAAGTAGGATTATTTTCCTGCACAGCCCTAGGTGCTAGGTTCTGGAAGAAACAACTGCCAGTCCCCAGCAGAACTGAAACTATGCACTAGCACAGTGCCTGGCAGAAGGCAGATACTTGTTTTATAATGAATGAACAAAGCAACTCTGAAGCTATCACTATAGAAAATAAGGCAAAGGTATTATAATAGGAACTCCATATTCTCCCCTTTTTCTTTTAAAAGATAATTTTACATTCTCATCTCCATCTGTCATTTGCCAGTGTCTAGAGCAGCAGTGACCCCCAGACTGTTTCTGCAATGATCATGTTCCATGTTTTCACTGTCCAGTATGAGAGCCAATCACCGTATATGGCTCTTGAGCACATCGGATGTAACTCGTGCACCTGAGAAATTGAGTTTTCAACTTGTATTTAATTTCAAATGAAACACAAGTGAAATAGTCACATCTGGTGGCTACAGCTTACTGCATCAGACCGCACAGTTCTTTTAAATATGTCTTCACTAAAGCATAGTTGATTTATAATGTTCCTTCAATTTCCGCTGTAACAAACGTACCCAGTCAGTTGACTTACCCAGTCAATCTTGCTTACAGCAGAAACTGAAGGAACATTGTAAATATATATATTCATTCACTTTTTTTTCATACTATCTTCCACCATGTTCTAACCAAAGAGATTGGACAGAGTTCCCCGTGCTGTACAGTAGGACCCCGGCAAACACAAGTCTGCTCTCCATTAGACAGCACAGTTTTAAAGGGCTTGAGTACCTGCTATGAATTCTCTGAATCAGTAAAGATAAGAATCTGTCGCTAATCCACTTCCTTCACTTGGGTTGCAATTGAGGCAAATGGAGGTTACCTTAAATTTTTTGCCTCGAATAGTTTCAACATCTACACATTATTGCTTTTCAAATGAAGCTGTTTTATCCAAACTTTTCAAGGTGAGAATTAATTATTTACAGATGCCGAATGTAGGTACTGCAGATCTGATAAGAAACTGGGACTTGGTGTATGCACTTTTTGCTTGTTTGAAGGCAACAACCGTTTTCACATGATTAAATCAGCTTCTAAATACAGGCTCTTGGTCCCTGTGTGGGAAAGATTGTTTTCCATTTGCAATAAACATACATTCTGCTTCTCTATCAAGAATGACAAGTTCCTCCTGTGCTTTTTTGCCCTATGTATGAGGCATTTAACCACTTACCTCCCTGTGATATTCCCCAAATAGCTGTTTGCCACCTCGGGCTTGTGTATTTTTTCATTTTAAATGTATAGAGACTCATCTCCTGGCGTTTAGGTCTAAAGACCAAGGTGGAAGGGCAAGATACAATTCAGGCTCTGGTGGAAAGAACCTTAGACTTGGAGTCAGGTTGTGGAAATCTGAACAATCTTTATTTTATTTTATTTTATTTTTTTTAGGGCCACACTCTCAGCATATGGAGGTTCCTAGGCTAGGGGTCAATTGGAGCTGCAGCTGCCAGCCTACGCCACAGCCACAGCAATGCAGGATCTGAGCTGCCTCTGCAACCTACACCGCAGCTCATGCAATGCAGGATCTTTAACCCACTGAGAGAGGCCATGGATTGAGCCCACGTCCTCATGGATACTAGTCAAGTTTATTACGGCTGAGCCTCGATGGGAACTCCCGGACAATCTTTTTTAAACCTCAGATTTGTCATTGGTAAAACGGGAATGATAATACTGATTTTTACCAAGTTCTCTTAAGCATCAAATAGTGTGTGTGAAGTTCTCTGTGAATGCTAGGTTACTGCCACTACTATGCTAGCTACTCTTTTTGTCCTTCACAGCAAGGACATAGGAAGAGCTAACTGTATGGTCATTAAGTGAGTGAATGAATGGATGTGGAAAAAATTATAGTTTTCAATGATTTTTTAAAAAACTAGCAAGTGGATCGAGGTGCTGGGAGAACTTATGGGCCTGATCCTGTGGTTCCTTTACCAACTTGCCTGAATGCCTGATTGGCCAATCACAAAGCAGGATGACCTTCTAAAGGGTGTGTCTAGTAGAACCCCTCTGCCCAGGTGCAGTAGAAGACCCCCCCCCTTCCTTAAAGTGGTTGAAATAAGAAGTCTACTCTCTCACATGACCAGAGCTCCAGAGAGATGGCAGTTCCAGATCTGCTGAGAACAGTGGTCTGTGAGGGCATCAAGGACCCACGTGCTTTCTTTTGAGATTCGGCAGCGCAAGATCCCTATTGAGTGGCGCCATCTCTTCTCCCAGTCCCCAGGGTTAGAGCAGTTCCAGGTATCCCCTGCAGGTATAAAGGTGTCCAGCAACGGAGAGAGGTGGCCGCACCTGGGCAGCTTTTTATTATTTATTTTTTGTCTTTTTGCCTTTTCTAGGGCCGCTCCTGCAGCATATGGAGGTTCCCAGGCTAGGGATCTAATTGGAGCTACAGCCGCCAGCCTACACCACAGCCACAGTCACAGCAACGCAGGATCCGAGTGCATCTGCGGCGACGTACACACAGCTCACAGAAACGCCGGTTCCTTAACCCACTGAGCAAGGCCAGGGATCGAACCCACAAACCTCATGGTTCTTAGTCGGATTCATTAACCACTGCGCCACGACGGGAATTCCTCTTTTTATTTTTAATTAACAAAGAAAAGCTTTCCCAGGCTAACACTCAGGTAAGGTCTGGGTCAAGATGCTAATGCTTAAGCTAATCACGGTCAAAGAGGAGACCACTGTGATTAATTTTGACCCATATGTTCCACCCCCCAGAGATGGGGGGAGCTACCTTCCCTGAGCACGTGGATGCAGAGCAAGTATGAGAAGAGGTGGGGGCAAGACCGGCTATTGGAGGGGATGCACAGTGTCCGTCACACGAGCAAGACCTGTTATTCTTTTCTAGCTGTGCTGAACTTGGACCTTATACTGATGGGGTTCCAGGGGGGGCTTCATACCTGGGAGAGCATCTCTTACCTTCATCCAGGCACACAGGTGTATCAGGCAGGGGAGAAGAGCTGGCACATCTTACCTTACTTTTCATTGCTCTTCCTGGGAGGAAGGAGCCCTTGGCTTTCCAACTTTGCTGGTCTGGGCAAAGAAGAGATGAAATAGGGGACACTGGGAACCACTTGAGAACAAAGGCACATTATCTTCACCACCCCCATCTTCATGGTCATTATCACTGTCGTTATCATCATCAGGGGGCCTTTATGAGATGCCCATCTGTAGGGTCACAAGTCCAGCTGGGAAGAATCATGTGGATCAACATGACCTTGAGCCATACAGTCTCTGAGCCTCAACCTTTGTTCTGAACAGACACACTTGACAGAGGACATTCGCATGAAGGACCCGATCCCACGGGCAACCAAGATGCTTTACAACTTCAGGCACCTGTAGGGCGGGCTGTGAGTTATCCTCAATCCCACCCACATCCCATCCTGTGAGAGGCGATTTTTTTTTTCCTCTTGCACAGATGAGGACACACCAATGGCTTATGACACCAGAGCTGAAAGCTACTGCTTTGGGATTTCCAGTCTAAAGGAATTAATAATGCAGATTAAAATGTTGGCAACATGCAGAGAATAATATATTTTTTAAGTGAATAGACCAGGGAGGCAGTTCTGTTATTTACTGGTCATAAACAAGTGCCCATGGAGAAGAAATAGGGTACCTCTTGGAATAAGAAAATATCACCTCTCCTCGAATGATTCCAGAAATGCCTATTTATTAATATATACTCCATGTTCTTAGCATCTCCAGCTGGTCTGATTGATAATCTTTGGCATTAGTAATTAAGTCACTCAGAAAATTGTTGGGTGATGTGTTTATATTAAAACAAACAAACACTATTTTCTAATTACCATGTACCTTGGTCTCCTTATTTCTTACTTAATTACCAGTTGGCCTTTTGCAGGTGGGGGGGGTGGGAGGCTACCATACCAAAGAAAATATTTGTCATATATACCCAATTAAAATTTCAGATTAACCATTTGAATTATTGGCATGCCGTTTGCATACTTTGTATCATTTGAGTAATTATTATATAAGAATAACATTTTTAGGCTTGGTGCAATGCCCTCTGCACTACATGCAATTGATAAATCCTCAACAGGGAGTTTCCATCATGGCTCAACAGAAAGGAATTTGACTAGCATCCGTGAGGACTCGGGTTCAATCCCTGGCCTCGCTCATTGGGCTAAGGATCTGGCATTGCTGTGAGCTGTGGTATAGGTTGCAGACGTGGCTCGGATCTGACATTGCCGTGGCTGTGGTGTAGGCCGGCAGCTACAACTCCGATTCAACCCCTAGCCTGGGAGCCTCCATATGCTGAGGGTGCGGCCCTAAAAAGACAATAAATAAATAAATAAATAAATAAATACTTAATAATACAAATAGTACAATTAAAGCAGGTTTCTCCTTGGGAGTCAGTCTGTTTTGGTATGATAGTGCAATTACATATTACATGATTTTTTCTGATGCATCTTCACTTCAAGGTATACACAGTATCCACAAATAGGAGGGAAGTAGGTTTCCTGAAAAATAATGGAACTAAAACATGTCAATCAGGAGTTCCTGCTGTGGCTCAGTGGGTTAATGATCTGACATTGCTGTAGCTGTGGTATAGGTCACAGCTCTGGCTCGGATTCCATCTCTGTCCTGGGAATATCCATATGCTGCAGGTATGGCCAAAAAAGAAAAAAAAGAAAAAGAAAATCTATGCAATATAAACTATTTCACTATTCTCTAATAGCTAAATAGCTTATTCTAATAATAAGCTAAATAGCTTATTCTAAATAGCTTATTCTTTAATAAGCAAAGTAGAGATTTACCTATCATTTTAAAAGAGTTTTCTCATCAGAGCTTAAAATACCTTGAAACCAAATCACACCTTTATATAAAGCAATTGACTTTGACACAGTCTGTGTCCTAGGACTTAAAAATGCACATGCGTCAATGTGGATATTCACCCACCTAGGTGATTGTAATTCCTGCCTCAACTCCAGCGTCCTTCTGCCACATGCCTGGCCACATTTTGACCATCTCTCCAGACCCTTGGAGTAAAAATTTCAGAAGGAAAATCATTTTAACTCAGCTTGATTTTTTTCTGTGCTGGAGGTCAAAGAAGAGACTGTTCCTATCTTAAAAAACAGAAACAGACCATGGCCAAGGACAGCAGACTTGGGGTTCTCAGGGGTGAAAGGGTAGGGAGTGAGATTGGATGGGCATTTGGGGGGAGGGTTTTGGATACAAACTTATATTTGGAATGGATGGGCAATGGGACCCTACGGTACAGCACAGGGAACTGTGTGTGAGTGAGTCACTTTGCTGTACAACAGAACTTGAAGAAGCATTGTAAATCAACTATACTTTAAATATAATAATAACTAAAAAAATTAATAAACATAGGAGTTTCCATTGTGGCGCAGTGGAAACAAATCCGACTAGGAACCATGAGGTTTTGGGTTCGATCCCTGGCCTTGATCAGTGGGTTAAGGATCTGGTGTTGCTGTGAACTGTGGTGTAGGCCACAGACGCAGCTTGAATCTGATGTTGCTGTGGCTGCGGTGTAGACCAGCAGCTGTAGCTCCAATAGGACCCCTAGCCTGGAAACCTCCATATGCCTTGGGTGCGGCCCTAAAAAGACCAAAAAGCAAAAAAATAAATAAAATAAAATAAAATAAAAATCATCTGAGCAAACAGCAGCCACAGAAAGAAATCTTATCGAAACTTCTTTGGGGGACTTAAGCTGGAACTCCCAAAAAATACATCCCTCATTACACCCCCCTATCCATTTTTACAGCCAGAAAGAAGACTCCCCGTGACCACTGGGCCGAGTAACTGCTTAACAAACTTTATCTGAAACAGGCAGACCTTCCTTTTGCGTTTCCACAGAAGCTCTTTGCGCCCCTCCCTCTCCCCTAATTAGTTGGTATATAAACCCCCATCTCTCGTTGCTCCGAGAGCCACCGCTTCATCTAAAGGCTCCAGTGAATGTGGCTGAAAGTTGTCTTTCCTCCTGAGAAGCTGAACTCAGTGGAGGAAGTTTTTTTTTCCCCTCCCAACAGCATCATCTCACTTAACCCTTACAACAACCCTACTGTAGTTCCACGTTCCATATGAGAAAACTGAGCCTTGGAAAGCTTCAGAGCACGTCCAAGCTCACAAGTGGTTCACTGGCAGAGGTGAGGTTTGAAGGCGGATTACATGAAAAAGAAAAAACAGCCATACCGCTTTTATTAGCAGCCATCATTATTATGACTCAGTAAATGTGACTGCATTAAGGGTTATCCTTTAAAACTGTCTCTCTCACTCAGATCCATCCTTTTTTTTTTTTTTTTTTTTTTTTTTTCCTTTGTAGGGCCGCACCAGAGGCATATGAAAGTTCCCAGGCTAGGGGGCGAATTAGAGCTACAGCTGCCCACCTAAGCCACAGCCACAGCAACGCCAGATCTACAACTTTATTATTAGTGCTGTGTGGGTGACACGCATTTTTCACAACTGATCCTGACACTCCAGGGACGTCTCAGCTACCTAGATTATAGAAAACCAATAGTTTGGTTTAACCAGGAATGTGCACGTCTGTGCTGGGGTTCATCCAGTGCTCCAAAATAGAATGGAGGGCCACCAAAAGTGACAGCTAGCCTCTCCTGTCCCTTTCCATGGTCCAGGCTCTCTGGGTAGCTCTTGTCTCTTTCCACCTTACCTTGTGCAGACAAACCCCGGCAGGAAGGCCCTCCCCCACGGAGAGCTATTACCTGCTTCGCTAGTCTTGAATATGGAGGAAAAATTACCATCAACAAAATCAAGCTACTGATGTCTGCTTATGAAACCAACAAAGATCAGGTTTCAATAATCGAGAGGGAAACTTGGGAAAGTCTTAAGTTGAGCAATGGCTTTTGTGGTCCTTGAGGGTGCCTCTGCAGAGGCAGTTAATCATCTGCCTGAACAATCGAATCGATGCCGTGACCTTTTCCTTTAGTCATCTTTCTCCTGTCGCCTCCCCCTCTGCCCCCCCCCAGGCAAAAAAGGATGATAATGGGATCATTTCCTTTAGAAAACAAATAGGACTACATAACAAGTTTATAATGATTTGTTATTAAAATGACATCCTCTAGGGAAATATGTACCAGTATCAAAATGAGAACATTAATATTTGGTACTAGTTATAGTTGATAGCCTCTTCAGGTGTACCAGTTTATCTGATCTACAGTAGTCTCTGTTACTTCGTCCCAGAGAGCATATGGAATACATTTCTTCTGAAAGAAGTTAAGTGTTCACTTCCCGATCCGGGATGGGTTGAGGTGGGGAAAGGATAAACGAGCTGATTAAACTTTCACAAGCCAGTTCACTGAGCAGAATATCTAGTGTTCTCCAGAGCACATTAGAGTCATAGCTCTTTTGGCTTATTTGGAAAATCAACTCAAAACACTCAAACCTTGGGTGATTTCCCAAAGTTCTTTGATATCCCCGAAAACCGAAATAGACTCCATCGTTTCTCAGGCGCATCAAACCGTCATTGTACCTGCAGGAGAGCCCCACACTGTTGACCTTCTCAAGTTTCTCTTTGAAGAGGCAAGAAACAATCCCTCCCTGAAGAGAAGTGAGAAGGAGTTTCGCCTCTCAAGTTAAAAGGGGATGGGAGGTGTGAGGCGAGGTCAGGGAGCAAGACGGCAAAGGCTAGGGCTGAACTTGAAACCCATCCAGCGGATGTGTGTCAGTTTCGACTGTGCTTAAAAGACAGAAATCCTCAGCCTCAAGTTCCTCACGTTTCAGGGAAAATGAAATAAGTGCCTTCCTTATTTGCCTTTAGCCAACTTTAGCCAATCACTGTTTTCCTAGCAGCCTGAAACTTTCTGTCGTGTGTGTGTGTGTGTGTGTGTGTGTGTGTGTGTGTGTGTGTGTGTGTGTTTAGGGCCTACACCACAGCCACAGCCACACCAGATCCGAGGCTTGTCTGCAAACGACACAACAGCTCACGGCAACACCAGATCTTTAACCCACTGAGCGGGGCCAGGGATCAAACCCGCAACCTCATGGTTCCTAGTCAGATTCATTTCCGCTGCACCACGACGGGAACTCCAGCCTGAAACTTTCTTTTTTTTTTTTTTAGCTATCAAATTGCCTGACTTTTATTTATTTATTTTTAATTTTTTATTACTCAAATGAATTTATCACATCTGTAGTTGTATAATGATCATAACAATCTGATTTCACAGGATTTCCATCCCACAGCCCAAGCACATCCCCCCACCCCCCAAACTGTCTCCTCCAGAAACCACAAGTTTTTCAATGTCTGTGAGTCAGCATCTATTCTGCAAAGAAGTTCAGTCTGTCCCTTTTTCAGATTCCACATGTCAGTGAAAGCACTTGATGTTGGTGTCTCATTGTATGGCTGACTTCACTTAGCATGATAGTTTCTAGATCCATCCATGTTGCAAAAAATGCCGGTATTTCATTCTTTTTAATGGCTGAGTAATATTCCATTGTGTATATGTACCACATCTTCTTGGTCCACTCCTCTGTCGATGGACATTTAGGTTGTTTCCATGTCTTGGCTATTGTAAATGGTGCTGCAATGAACATTGGAGTACATGTGTCTTTGTGAGTCGTGGTTTTCTCTGGATAGATGCCCAGGAGTGGGATTGCTGGATCAAATGGTGGTTCTATGTTTAGTTTTCTGAGGCATCTCCATACTGCTTTCCACAGTGGTTGCACCAATTTACAGTCCCACCAACAGTGTACTAGTGTTCCTTTTTCTCCACACCCTATGCAGCACTTATTGTGTGCAGACTTTTTGATGATGGCCATTCTGGCTGGTGTAAGGTGGTACCTCAGAGTGGTTTTGATTTGCATCTCTCTAATAATGAGTGATGTTGAACATCTTTTCATGTGTTTCTCGGCCATCTGTATGTCTTCTTTGGAGAACTGTCTGTTTAGATACTCTGCCCATTTTTTGATGGGGTTGTTTGTTTTTTGGGTATGGAGCTGCAGAAATTGTTTATAGATTTTGGAAATTAATCCCTTGTCAGTCGATTCACTTGCAAAGATTTTCTCCCATTCTGTGGGTTGTCTTTTTGTGTTGTTTAGGGTTTCCTTTGCTGTGCAGAAACTTTGAAGTTTGATCAGGTCCCATTTGTTTATTTTTGTTTTTACTGTCATTACTCTAAGAGGTGGATCTGAGAAGATGTTGCTGTCGTTTATGTCAGAGAGTGTTTGACCTGTGTTTTCCTCTAGGAGTTTGATAGTGTCTGGTCTTATATCTAGATCTTTAATCCATTTTGAGTTTATTTCTGTGTGTGGTGCTAGGGAGTGTTCTAATTTCATTCTTTTCCATGTGGCTGTCCAGTTTTCTCAGCACCACTTATTGAACAAGCTGTCCTTTCTCCATTGTATATTCTTGCCTCCTTTGTCATAGATTAGTTGACTATAGGTGCGTGGGTCTGAAACTTTCTTATGATGAAATGTTTCTTGGCCGAGAGCAGCTGTGGCTGAGTGAATAATTACCTATTTAAATGGGGGCTGGTTGTCTGCTTTGTGATGTTTTAGGTGCATGCATCTGGGAAGACTTCCTCTTGTTTCCAACAGAGGCTGCACCTCCCTCTCTCTCAGCCCTTGCGACACTTAGCGCTCACCTCAAAGCTTGGCTGCATCCTTTGGAGATGATCAGGTCCTGAGGTCAGTTCTCAGGGGGAAAGATCACACTGTTGGCAGCGCAGTGGGGAGACCACGGAGATGAGGAGGCCAGATAAATAAAAAGCTCTTATCACAGAGAAGTGGGGAGGGTCCGAACGGAGGCAGCAGTGGCAGATATGGAGAGGAAATGCCCACCCAATCAGACAGAAATTTAGGACCTAGAATCCACCCAAATCCTTGGTTACTGGTTGCAGACACGAGGGAAAGGCAGGGAGTGACTTGGGTGATGAGTGGATGGTTGAGCCACACACTGAGGCCAGGCAGGTAGAGAATATGAAGGGAGGAGGCCCTAAGGAATTCCACCTTGGGGAGTTCCCATCATGGCGCAGCGGAAACGAATCCGACTAGAAACCATGAGGTTGTGGGTTTGATCCCTGGCCTTGCTCAGTGGATTAAGGATCCAGTGTTGCCGTGAGCTGTGGTGTAGGTCACAGACGCGGCTCAGATCTTGCGGGGCTGTGGCTGTGCTACAGGCTGGCAGCTGTAGCTCCGATTTGACCCCTAGCCTTGGAACATCCAAATGCCACAAGTGCAGCCCTAAAAAGCAAAAAAAAAAAAAAAAAAAAAAAAGAGGATTAAGCAGATATAGTACACATACACAGTGGAGTACTACTCAGCCATACAAAAGAAGGAAATAATGCCAGTTGCAGCAACAGAAGTGCACCTAAAGAGTCTCACACCAAGTGAAGTCAGTCAGAAAGACAAATACCCTATGGCATCACTTATATGTGGAATCTAAAATGAGGCACAAATGTCTGCAAAACAGAAACAGACTCACAGACATAGAAAACAGACTTGTGGTTGCCAAGGGGGAGAGGGGAGGGGTGATATGACTGGGAGTTTGGAGTTAGGAGATGCACACTATTACATTTAGAATGGATAGACAACAAGGTCCTACAGTCTAGCACAGGGAACTATATCCAGTCTCCTGGGTTAAATCATAGTGGAAAGAAACATTTTTTAAAAAGAGTGCATGTATGTGTGTAAAGAAATCATTTTGCTGTAGAGCAGAAATTAGCACAATATTGTAAATCAACTATAATTTAATTTTTAAAAAAAGTCCTAAGGAGCCTTGAAGAATAAGATGAGAAAATATTCAATAGGCTTGGCCATGAACAATGCTTTTGGCAAGAGCGGTCTCAGTGGTGTGATGAAGACAGAAGTCAGAGGATGGGGGCTTGAAGAGTGAGTGGGGAGTGAGAAAGTCGAGGGAGGGAGCCATTTACCATCCTTCTAGAATCGTGGCTTTGAAGTCAAGGAGCCATGGATGGCGTGAGAGAAAGACAGAGAGAGCTGTGGACAGAAGGGGCTCAAGAGCCCAATAGGAGAGTCGAGCTTGTTTATATGCAGAAAGTAAAGTACCAAGGACAGGAAGAGGAAAGCTTTGGATCACAGGTGGTCCTTAGGAACTGGGAAGGACTGGGCTCGAGTGCAGAAGGCTGAGTTAATTGGCAAGAAGGTTGGTGATGCTCTGACACCGTGTAAATCCAGATGAGGACAGACTGGGAAGAGGTCAGAAAATGGGAATGTGAAGGCATTCCCAAGCAAGGACTTCTGCCTGTTTTCTCTTTAAGGACGTCTCCAACGTTGCAGCTGTTAAAGATGAAGAGGGCAGAGGTGAAGAAGGCAACTTGGAGAAGGTGGCGAAAAAAGTACATTTTCCCCCGGTCCCTAGCAGTAAAGGAAATCCACATTGACTGAGTACCCTCCCGGGTGAGTCCTGGCCTGGGAACTTTCACAGAACTACTGTCCTGAATTGCTACCACCGTCCTGTGAAGTAGATATCATTATTCCCATTTCACAGATGAGAAAAGCTGAGGCTCAGAGAGATGGAGTCCTTGGTCTAAGATGTGCAAGGTCTAGCAGAGTACTCAGTAAACATTTGTTGAATGAATGGACCACCCAGGCCACGTGCTTTCCAGTCTCCGGTGGGTTGTATCCTTGTGCCCTGTTTTTACCAGCAGCCTTTTTGCTATCGAGAGGAGCCTTCTGCAGTTGAGCCATGGAGCAGTCACAACCTCCAACATGGTCGCAGTAATAAAAAATGCAAAAAGTGGCTGGACCAAAACATGCCTATGCTGTATTTACCCCCAAACAGAAAAGCTACTTAAAAGATTATGACTGATGGGGAAGTGAGATTTGTTTGGGCAAGACCACTTGAAACTGCAGTTGCTAACATTTCCATCAGGGACCTCCCTGAGAGCCAGAATTGATGTGCAGATTGTTTTAGTTTTGCTGTTAATAATATCTGGATGAAAATGCCTGCCAAAACATTTCACTGGAAATGATTTTGGATAGGCTTTCCAAGTACACAACCGGAGGGCAGCCGCCCATGTCACTGCGTTGGCATTTGCCACTTCATCTGGCTGCACGAAAAAAACAACCAATTGTGTCTTCAAGAACACTGTGTCTTCTTGATCCGTCTCAGTCAAAGTCTACTTTGTGTTCTTGTAATTATACGAGTCTGAGAGGAAACGTACAAACAATCATTTCAGGTAATACTAGACTTGATCCCCAGACTTCAAGCTCCTATGGGAAATGATTGGGTCCGGGTTAAATACTCCAATATTCGTTTTAGAGGATTAACACGATGCTTGGCACACAGTGTATGCTACATCGATGCTTGCTGAGATAAACCCAATTACATCAACACAACGCCGACAGCAGAGTGGGCGGAGATCGGTGAACCCCTTAAATCTGTTTCCATTTTCTTCTAGCACAGAGCACAGAACTGTCACACGACGATGCTGGATACGTGAACATTTGAATTCATTCCTGAGGTTCCAAATGAATGCTAAATCCCTGAGAATAATCCATGGCCAGTGTTGTCTGGTATCGTAGCCAGAGGAGAAAGGAGTCATCCTCCTAAATTGGATCCTTCCTCCCCTCCTTCAAGTCTTTGTGTTTTTTTGTTTGTTTTTTGTCTTTTTGCCTTTTCTTGGGCCGCTCCCTCGGCATATGGAGGTTCCCGGGCTAGGGGTCAAATCGGAGCTGTAGCCACCAGCCTACGCCAGAGCCACAGCAACTCGGGATCCGAGTGGCGTCTGCAACCTGCACCACAGCTCACGGCAACGCCAGATCCTTCACCCACTGAGCAAGGCCAGGGATGGAACCCTCAACCTCATGGTTCCTAGTTGGATTCGTTTACCACTGCGCCACGACAGGAACTCCCAAGTCTTTGTTTTTGGAGCTCTTTGGTGCTGTGGTTCTAATTCTCATTGTCTCCCTGATTTACTGTTTGACCTCAAAATGAGTCACTTAATCTCAGTTAATAGCTTCAGTTTCCCCTTCAGGGAGAGCCAAAGGGGCCTGGCTGTATAGTTAGCAAATATCAAGCCTCAAAAATTGGATGTGTTTTTTGGTGCTATCCATCATCTCTGTAAGGCTAACGGAAATGAATCACGCATAAAAAAAGTCCCACTCGAATGTGCTCAGCTCCTCTCAAATTAGCGTGGGGAGGTTGTTCAGTCGCTATGTAGTGCGGGAAGGGGAGAAAGACAAGGAAGCTGAAGATGCTTTCCTCAAAATGCAAAGACACCTTGGTTACAGGGGGCAGCAAGAAACAAGCCAGGGCCACTGGAATCTCCTGAGCAGCAACTGGCCACCCTGGGGGAAAAAACTCAACTAGCCTCTGCTTTTGCGAAATAAATGAAAAAAGACAGCTGTTCACTCCCATCCTGCGTTAAGTGAAATAAGATACACGTTTACAGAATAAATCAATAATGAAGTAATTACTCATTTTCCCAGGATTGTCCACTTGCTGGTTCTCTAAGCACTCCCCCGAGACTTTTTTTTTTTTTTTTTTTTTGGCTGCACCCAAGACATATGAAAGTTCCCACCTGGGCCAGGGATCGAACCCAGTTGTGACTTGCACAACAGCTGCAGCAATGCTGGATCCTTGACCCACATCATCACTGACCCATGAAGATTCCCCAGTATGTTGGAGCTCACTTTGTCACTTGTGTGACCACTGCAGCTTGCAGTATTGGTCACCTCCCCACATCTGTGTTGGTAGAGGTCATATTTTAAACTTTTGCCTGGACAGTTAACTTTCTCAAGTTTCCTTTTTTTTTTTTTTTTTTTTTTTTTGGTCTCTTTAGGGTCACACCCACAGCATATGGGAGCTCCCAGGCTAGGGATCCAATCAGAGCTGTAGGTGCCAGTCTACACCACAGCCACAGCAACTCTCGGGATCCAAGCCACTTCTGCGACCTACACCACAGTTCATGGCAACCCCAGATCCCTGACCCACTGAGAGAGAACAGGGATCAACTCTGCATCCTCATGGATACTAGTCCTGTTTGTTGCTGCTGAGCCACAACGGGAACTCAATCAAGTTTCATTTCTGTCTCTGCAGCTAGATTTAAGTTCCTTGAAAACAGGGTGAATATCCCTACGAACACTGGGACCCCTCCCCACCCCCACCCCCGCGGGGATGCACCATTTTTTTCACAGTCATTTGAAATCCCAGTAACATTCCCTGGTCATCCCGGCCAAAGGGGATTTTCTTAGGCTCCTGAATGGCTCGCACTAATTATCCACCAAAGAAAACAATCAGGCACTCTGACATCTGGTGTCATCTGAAACTTTGCTCCTGTCCAAAGGCTAATTAATAATAATCTTTGTGTGCTTCTTTCCTGGAGCCTTAACAAGTTTCTAAGCTGTTGGGGGTTGAATTGCATCTCCCACCAAGTTCATCTGTTGAAGTCCTGATCCCCAGGACCTCTGAGTGTGACCTTATTTGGAAATTGAGTTGTCAAAGATGATATTAGTTAAGATGAGGTCATACTGGAGTTAGCGTGGGACCCTAACCCAATACGACTGGTATCCTTCTAAGAAGCGGGGGATGCAGGGAGAATGCCATACGGAGACTGGAGTTATCCTGCCTTAAGCCAAGGAATGCCAAAGATTGACAGAGACCGCCGGAAGCCAAGAGAGAAAGGCGTGGAACCATCTCCCTCACAGCCTCCGAAGAAACCAACCCTGCCAGCACCTTGATCGATCTCAGATTTCTGGCTTTCAGAACTGCGAGACAATCAATTTCTGTGCTTAAGCATGTCAGTCTGTGGCACTTTGCTATGGCAGCCTTAAACAAATGAGCGCAAGTGTCACAGGGACCAGAATCCCATCTTGGAGCCCCACAGAGTAGGGTTCCAATGACAGATCCATCCCTCATTACTGTGTCGCTTTGGGCGAGTTAATTTCCATGTCCGAGAAATAATCATATCTGTGGAGGAAAGATGCTTAAGGAATGAGAGAGAACACATTACAATGACAGGCAGAGTGCTCGACACGAAGTCCTACAATTGTGATTGTAGGTCCCGCAACCTTAACACCCCCCTTTTACGACCACACATGTAAAGTGCTTGTCTAAACCCACATAGTTAAGGAGCAGCGAGCTCACCCCCCCCCCCCCACAAACTCCAAATAGATTTGCTTCAATGCCTGTGTATATGACGTCTTGCCTGTCTTGGCCAAAGAGAGCAATCAGGGCGGTGGCATTAATGTAATGGCATTTTGTGTGTGTGTGTGTGTGTGTGTGGTTTTTTGCCTTACTGCTATTCTATAGCTGGAGGCTTTGAATTTGAGAAGGGGAACCTCTCTGGGTTTTTTCCACCCATAGGTAACTAAGTCATACCTCAAAGCAAACCACCCATCCTTTTTTTGCACAAAATTAAATGTCTTTGCTTAAAAAGGCTATGAACCAGAGTTCCCATTGTGGCTCAGTGGTTAACAAATCCGACTAGGAACCATGAGGTTGCGGGTTCGGTCCCTGGCCTTGCTCAGTGGGTGAAGGATCCAGCATTGCCATGAGCTGTGGTGTAGGTTGCAGACGCGGCTCGGATCTCGTGCTGCTGTGGCTCTGGCATAGGCCGGTGGCTACAGCTCCAATTGGACCTCCAATTGCCTGGGAACCTCCATATGCCACAGGAGCAGCCCAAGAAATGGCAAAAAGACAAAAAAAAGAAAGAAAGAAAGAAAAAAAGTATGAACCACATCATTGATTTGTATTTGAGCTTATAATGCCGAGTACTAATCAATGAGCAGAATTTATAGGAAGAGGTTCCTAGAACACCCCTGCTTTGTATGCACAGGTATTTTCTGGATGCTGTTATCAGATGATGCTTGGATTCATTTTAAACTCATATTCCTCGGGATCCTCACCTTATATGCATCTCTCTTTTTTTCTTTTTAGGGCCACACCTGTGGCATATGGAGGTTCCCAGGCTAGAGGTCAAATCAGAACTACAGCTGCTGGCCTATACTACAGCCACAGCCACAGCCACAGCCGCACAGGATCCGAGCCATGTCTGTGACCTACACCACAGCTCATGGCAACGCTTAACCCTCTGAATGAGGCCAGGGATGGAACCCACATCCTCATGGATACTGGTCAGGTTTGTAACCTACTGAGCCACAACGGGAACCTCCCATATGTGCACCTCTTGATACCTGCAATTCTGATCGCAATTTGCTTCCTTCTCATTTTGAAATGACTGAGTGGGAATCCTGCAGCAGAATGCTTTTCTTCCCAGGTTTATCAGGCACAATACATGTTATTCCTGCTCCATCATGATACTTATTCTGATGATTTTCAGTCAAAACTGAGGATGTCTGGAGTTCCCTGGGGGCCTAGCAGTTAAGGATTCAGCCTTGTCACTGCTGTGGCTTGGGTTCAATCCCTGGTCCACAAACTTTTGCATGCTGAGGGTGCGGTCCAAAAAAAAAAAAAATTGATGTCCATTAAACCACAATTTTCTTCTATAATTGGTCATCACGGATTGTGCTTTTTATGCAGCAACATACCACTTGTTCCAACCATTCCTCTCTCACCATGCTGAGAAATCCATCATGAGCTGAACAGGTGGGGCCCAAGGAAAGTTTCCGTTTACCCTTTCGTTTGAGGATCCTGTTTCAAATGCTGGATGAATCTCGGTGAAACTCTCACTTTAAAATGACGGATTACCCATGAAAAGAGTGAACAGAGAAAAAAAAAAAAAAAGCCACGAAAGGGTGAGTGAATTCTGAGATCTCAACAGATTTTTCTGTTCTCTTCCATCATGTCATGAGAAATCTCTCATTTCGAAATGGCAAAGGATATTGAACTCTCTCGAAACAGAAACTTGGACGCCCTTATATCTGGGATAAAGCTGCCAGGAAATTAAACTAGAATCAACATTTGACAGGTTAGTTTCATTTTTTATTTTTGAGGTCCTAATCCCCCTTCTCCTAGCAACCTTTCCTATGTGTTGGAGCCACCCGCGAGTTTGAAGCTGAAAGGATGGGGAAAGGAATCTTTAAAGAAAGTGGAAAATGGGGCTCCTCAGGCTCAGCTCAGCCTTACCATCAGCATCTCCTCCAAGGACAGTCAGAAGCCCTCAGGGCCCACAGGACGGGGCAGTGGTAATCCTGTGTGCTTTCTTTCATCAGCTGGCAATTTCAAAAGCACCTGCCTATTTTTCCAGGCTTTAAGAGTGGTCATACCAGCCAATCCAATCTTGTTTTCCGTAATCCCATGGTAAAGACTGTTGTTAACAAGGGCCCAAAGGAGTTCCCATAGTGGCTCAGCGGTTAACGAACCTGACTAGTATCCATGAGGACTCGAGTTTGATCCCTGGCCTCGCTCAGTGGGTTAAGGATCCAGCTTTGTCATGAGCTGTGGTGTAGCCTGCAGATGCGGCTTGGATCTGGTGTGGCTGTGGCTGTGGCTGTGGTGTAGGCTGGCAGTTACAGCTCTGATTCAACCCCTCACCTGGGAACCTCCGCATGCCGCTGGTACGGCCCTAAAAAGAAAAAAATAAGGGGGTGGTGGTGCCCAAAATATACTTTGCCTTGCTTCCCACGTGTTTTCTGTTTTCAGTCTCAAAATGGGTATTGATGGACTGGTCCTCTGCATTCCTAAATGCCAGGTGGCAGGGTTGGGGACAGGAGAGCAAGGGGGGAAATAAGAAAGTGTCTTTTAGCTGCAGAAAAATCTTTAATCTTCTCCAGCAGAAATTCCAGGCTTGACCTCCACCAACATTAGGGGTGTGCACCTGGTTTGGGGGAACTCCTGAAAGTCTCGGAATCATATGTGAGATTGCACATATGTGTGCTTAGGTGCATTTGTGGGAAAGAGGTCCCATAACTCTCAGAGAGGCTGCCACTAAAAAAAAAAAAAAAAAAAAAAAAAATCAGGGAGTTCCCATTGTGGTGCAGCAGAAACGAATCTGACTAGTATCCATGCGGACTCAGGTTTGATCCCCCGGCCTTGCTCAGTGGGTTAAGGATCCAGTGTTTCTGTGACCTGTGGTGTAGGTGGCAGATGTAGCTCAGATCCTGTGTGTTGCTGTGGCTGTGGTGTAGGCTGGCAGATGTAGCTCCTATTCAACCCCCTAGCCTGGGAACCTCCATGTGCTGTGAATGTGGCCCTAAAAAGCAAAAATAAACAAATAAATAAATTAAATAAAATAAATATAAAAACTGAGGAATCACTGCTTCATAAAGTTTTTTAACTTAAAAAATATGAATTTAACCCTAAAGTTATAACTCTAAAGTAATAATGAATTGAAAGGTTGAATAAGGTAGTTTTGATTAGAATATTTTAGTCAAGTGTAACTCTCAGTTATCTGATTGTTAAAGAATAATATGGAATCAAAGATATTGCTTTAAATGTTCAGGATATTGGAGTTCCCGCTGTGGAGCAGTGGGTTAAGTACCTGACGGCAGGAGTTCCCGTCGTGGCTCAGTGGTTAATGAACCCAACTAGTATCCATGAGGACTCAGGTTTGATCCCTGGCCTCGCTCAGCAGGTTAAGGATCCAGTGTTGCTCTGAGCTGTGGTATAGGTCACAGGCACGGCTCGGATCTGGCGTTGCTGTGGCTGTGGCACAGGCCGGCAGATGTAGCTCCGATTCACCCCCTAGCTTGGGAACCTCCATATGTCATGAGTGTGGCCCTAAAAAGACAAAAAAAAAAAAAAAAATCTGACTGCAGCAGCTTGGGTTTCTGTGGAGGCATGGCTCCATCCCTGGCCCATGGCAGTGGGTTAAAGGATCCAGCTGCTAGGTTGCAGCTGCAGCTCAGATTCATTTCCTGGCCAGGAAAATTCCATATGGCAGGGTTGTGACCTTAAAAAATAATAATAATAAATAAATGCCTAGGATATTGAACTCTTATAATGAGTGAACATATAAACATAGATGATTCACTTGAACAAATATTTGAGTAATAGCTCTATTGGACATAGAAAGTTGTTAGGACACCATCTTTGGCCATCTCAAGGGACTTTCTTTGATGGAACAGAATATGCAAATAACTAAGGCACAAACAAGAGGACTAATCCTACTGCAATCTATAGGATGAATTGAAATTGGGAGAGATTGGAGAACTGGGGAGATCTTTGGCTTTGCTTAAGAAATAATGAGGATATGAACTTGTAAGATGGCAAAGAAAATGGAGAAAATGGATAAATTATGTGATCTAAAAATAGGTTTGCTCTTTGCCGTACAGCAGAAATGGACGAAACATTGTAAATCAACTACAATGAACATTTATTTTTTTTTTTAAAAAAAGCCTTCAATAAACACTGGCCACTAATAAAAAAATAAAAATAATAAAAGTAGATTTGTTCTCTCATCCATTCATTCATTCGTTCATCTTTAATTCACCTCTAATTTCAATTAATTTAAATTCATCTCTTTTCATTTTAAGTTTAATTTTAATTCATCTCAATTTATCACTGGTTAGAGATACTCAGCAAAAAATACGTAGCGTAGAGTTTCTGCCCTTGCAAAACTCTCTGACCAGCCCTGATTAGCTCCTTTAATCTAGCAACTCAAAAATTGGTCTCAACCCTAAGAATGATCACAGCTTCCA
Source organism: Sus scrofa (assembly GCF_054392235.1). Classification (NCBI taxonomy): domain Eukaryota; kingdom Metazoa; phylum Chordata; class Mammalia; order Artiodactyla; family Suidae; genus Sus; species Sus scrofa. The sequence goes on along the minus strand of NC_139393.1, from coordinate 22,921,970 downwards.
TCCAGAACCATTCACCCTACAGCCTTTCAAATTCTGTTTCCTAGCCTGTTCCCAGACCTCCCAATTTTTTTTTTTTTTTTTTTTTTTTTTTTTTTTTTTTTTTGTCTTTTTGCCATTTCTAGGGCTGCTCCCGCGGCATATGGAGGTTCCCAGGCTAGGGGTCGAATCAGAGCTGTAGCCTCCGGCCTACACCAGAGTCACAGCAACACAGGACCCAAGCCGCGTCTGCAACCTATACCACAGCTCACGGCAACACCGGATCCTTAACCCACTGAGCAAGGCCAGGGATCAAACCCGCAACCTCATGGTTCCCAGTCGGATTCGTTAACCACTGAGCCATGATGGGAGCTCCCCAGACCACCAACCCCCCAATTTCTGATCTCATCTCGATTTCTTGACTGTGGTTCCACCTCACTTCCCGGGTGGTACTCCAGCCTTCTTCTCTGGCTGAGCTTCTTAGATTCACGTCCTACTTCCTGTTTGGGGTTAGGCTGATTTCATCTACTTCAGGTAAATTCTTAGCTCATCCAGTCAGCCCTGTTGTCTTGGAAACTTCACACAAACCTCATGACTGCCTCCCTTCCCTACAAGGAGCCCAGACCCAGACACTCAGAGTCCAGCCATAGAGACAGGCAGGTGTAAAATAATGAAGATGCATTGTCATCACACCATTCCTATGGGTCAAGTTATATGCTCTTGGGAACACAAAAGTGGGAGTGGAGCCTGATGAACTCAACAGGGTTTGTTATGAATAAAACTACCTTATTCAAGGAGCTTCCATTGGTTTAAGCCAGTAAGAATACCTCCAGATGATTAAAGGACCAACTCTCAGAATCATAAAGGATTACAGCAGATAGGCGCTTTCGAGATCATCAAATTCAGTCTTGTCATTTTTCACTGAGAAGAAAACTGAGACACACGATCTTAAGACCCAAGGGGAATTTTTGACAGATTCCTGCCTGCCCAGTGCATTTTTCCAAACAGTGCACTGCTGCATGACAGCTCAGTTATAAATGGAAAGAAAAAATTGTGTCTTTGGAGTGTTCGCATGGCGCAGTGGAAACAAATCCGACTAGGAAACACGAGGTTGCGGCTTCGATCCCTGGCCTTGGTCAGTGGGTTAAGGAGCTGGTGTTGCCGTGAGCTGCAGTGTAGGTTGTAGACTCGACTTGGATCTGATGTGGCTGTGGCTGTGGTGTAAGCTGGCAGCTGTAGCTCTGATTGGACCCCTAGCCTGGGAACCTCCACATGCCGCAAGTGCAGCCCTAAAAAGCAAAATAAAATAAAATGAAATGAAATAAAATAAAAATGTGTCTTTTTGTTTCTGAAGCTGTCAGGAGGGACTACATTGTGAATAAACCCCTTAAAGGATCTATCAGAGTCTTAGACACTGAAGGGCTTCCTTAAGGATTCCAGAGGAAATAGGTCAGGGCGAAATATGGCTTTAAGCAGAGGCGAATCAGGCAGGAGAAATCTAGGCTGTGCCCACTATATTGAGCAGGCAAGGTGGAGATGTGTTTGCAGAGCAGTCCTGAAAAAGTTGAAGTCGAAGTTCACATCAGGAAGAGTATCTGATCGCCCAGGCCCTTCTTACTCAAATGGTGGGTCTGGGACCAACAGCATCAGAACCCCTGGGAGCTTCCTGGAAATGCAGCTTCCCAGGAACCTCCTCTGATCCACTGAATCAGACTCTGTACTCTAACAAGATCCCCCTGGTGATTTAGATGCACGCTGAAGTTTGAGAGGCAAACAATGAACTGCTTACTTTGGCTCTTTTCCCCGACTGGTTTCAATTACACTGAATATTAGACAGCAGAGATGCAAAAGGACAAGGGAAATTTGCATAGGTGCATGGCTGGGGCTCTACCAAAAAGCACAAGTGAGAATCAAAGCACAGTATGAGTTTTGCTTCTTGCGTGGAGTCTGTGCCTTTAAACAACTATTTTCCTCTGAGCTTTAATTAATTGTTTTGCATCAGTTCGCTCCACTACGAGAGGGCCTGTGTTTGCAATTAGGTGGCTCTGACAGATGGGACAGAATGATTAGGAGTTTCTGCCTGAGAGACAAGTTACCTGTGCCCAAGAGTATATTTTTCCCATATGAGATGTGAACCCTTTGTTTGAAAGAACACCAGTGTGCCTCGCTTCCCGATGAAATTCCTGGCAAATGGTTCACCTCATTTTAAAAAATCATCTCCAGGAATACTTGGAAAAATGGGATCATGAACAAAGAAAGCTGGATGTTAGCCGCTATCATTCAGCTTGTATTGCACATGGGTCATTTTCACATGTCAGGATTCCAGGGAGGGAACAGAGACAGGAGTTCCAATCCTGGGTGTCCTTTTTGTCAACCCGTACAGTTTAAAGCTTCTAAATCCCAATTAGGCTGCTTGAACCAATGGAGATGCCACAAACGCAACCTAGTGGCTTTTCCCATGGGAAGTCAGAGAAGTGGAAAATATTTCAAGCAATTTGGGCATGCTTGCATAACCCTTTTGTGGAAATTCCTGCACTAACAATTTGCAATTAAAGTGAAAGTGAGTAAAAATAGAATGACCTCTCATTTCCACCATGATTCTATCTTTTGTAGACTCTGATGTCTGAATGTGCCTTACATCTGACCCAGACACAATGACAAAGTAACCAGAAATCACCAACCTTCTACACTCCTGGCTGCATCTGTATCCATATCTGTATCTGTATCTGTATCTGTATCTGTCAGGAAGCAGGTTGCTGGTATAGCCTTAGCGACATTCTTTAGCCTTAATACCAACCTTTAAGACATGACTATATAAAACATAAGCAAACTGACAGCCAGGTAAGGATAGAAAAATACATTCTCTGTCCAAACTGAGAGTATAGTTGCAAACTTACGTTATCTGCAACAGATCAATCTCCCAGTTAGCTTGATGCCTGAAAGTCCCACACTTTTTTTTTTCCCTTTGTCTGAGAGCATGGCATGGGGACATTCCCGGGCCAGGGATCAAACCCATGCCACGGCAGAGACCTGAGCGACTGCAGTGACAATTCCGATCCTTAATGCACTGTGCCACAAGAAAACTCCATAAACTTCCCATACTTTTGATTCACTCCCCAAGTTAGCATTACCTGCTTGATCTCTAGGAGTAGGAATTAATTTTTTTATCAACCTAACAAAAGCTTCTTTAGAAAAATTACTCTGCAAGATGGAAAAAAATATATTACACAACACGATGCATTCCTGTACTTAATGCTGTAAGTTATTTGTGCTAATTCCTTCCCTTAGCTTGGAAAAATAAGAGTTCGGTGTTAACTGGAAAAAGTTTTGAGACTCGCTCTGCTAATATCATTATACCATGATTATTTCAAACATTTCTGAGATGCCATCAGATAGTTACATGTTTGCTCTAAAATTTTATAAACTCTATGATTAATGTGTAGAGTATTTATGTCATTTGATGACTACAAATAGCTACTGAAAGAAATTTTCTGGGATTGAATTGCCTGCACATGCTAAACAATTCAAGCAGAGCTGGTCTGTTTGGCAGAAGAGAGGCCATTTGGGAATTCCTGTTGTGGCTCAGTGGGTTGAGAACCTGACTAGAATCCATGAGGATGTGGGTTCAATCCCTGGCCTTGCTCAGTGGGTTAAGGATCTGGGGTTGCCGCAAGCTGTGGCATAGGTCACAGATGCAGCTCCGATCTGATGTTTTTGTGGCTGTGGCATAGGCTGACAGCTGCAGCTCCAATTTGACCCCTAGCCTGGGAACTTCCATATGTCATAGGTGTGGCCCTAAAAGGAAAGAAAAACAAACAAACAAAAAAACCAAAAAACAAAAATACACTGTGACTTAAGACATTAGAAATATTTTTTAAAAGAGAGAGGCCAGCCATTTGGGTTGATGAACTGAATTGCACATTAAAAAGAAGCCACATAGCACTTAGCCTGGGTCCTGGGGACGTCTGGCAAGGGGTGAGTATCAGAGGACAAACTGGAGTATCAGAAGACAGATTGTGAAGGATATGGAAGGCGTCACTGATGCTTTTGGCAAAGGACATTTGTCAAAGACTTAAGCAAGATGACAGTGTGAATGCTCTATTTAAAAAAAAAAAAAAAATCTCTGGCCCAAGAGGAAAAGTGGCCACCAGGAGACCAGTTTGGAGGTTCCAGAAACTGGAGGAAACACAGTGAGAGCTTGAAGTAAGCACAGTGAAAAGATGGGAAAGAAGTAAAATGGATCGCATGTGGAAGACGGAAGGGGAGTTGGGGCAATGGGTAAAAGCAGGGTCTGTGCTGAGTTTTCTGCGGCGCATGTCCATGGGTGGGCAGGGGTTCCAATCACAGAACTGGGAGCCCAGGAGGAAGGCAGGGGACAAGGTACTGCTGGTCGTGTATAGTTTGAGTTAGGGAGGATGTGCATGTGTGTTAAAGTGGTTCAGGAGTTTTCAACTCAGAGACGATGGCAAAGCTACTCAAGTACATGAGACTGCTCAAGCCAGAAAGTAGTATAAAAAGACAGCAATCAGGATAGTGGGCGTGAGAAAAGAGAGAGAGAAAATAGTTTGAGGGAAATCAGGTGTTTCTGTCATGGCACAGTGGAAATGAATCCAACTAGGAGCCATGAGGTTGCAGGTTCGATCCCCGGCCTTGCTCAGTGGGTTAAGGATCTGGCACTGCCTTGAGCTGTGGTGTAGGTCACACATGCAGCTCATATCTGACGCTGTGGCTGTGGTGTAGGCCGGCGGCAACAGCTCCAATTGGATCCCTAGCCCGGGAACCTCTGCGAGCTGTGGTGTAGGTCACAGATGTGGCTCAGATCCCGTGTTGTTGCGGCTCTGGTATAGGCCAGCAGCTACAGCTCTGATTAGGCACCCTAGCCTGGGAACCTCCATATGCCATGGGTACGGCCCTAAAAAAAAAAAAAAAAAAAAACCAAAACAATGAAAACAAAAAAATCCCAAACAAACAAAACCCCTTCTCCCCCCCTTTTTTTAGAGCCACATGGGCAGACGGAAGTTCCCAGGCTAGGGGTCAATAGGAGCTGCTGCCACAGCAATGCTGGATCCTTAACCCACTGAGGTGGGCCAGGGATTGAACCCGCCTCCTCATGGATACTGGTCGGGTTTGTTACCACTGAGCCACAAGGGGAACTCCTCTTCTCCCTTTTAATTTTTGTCCAGAGTCACAGAAGAACAAAATCATAACTATTTTCTGCCTTCACATGGCAGCCCTTGAACAGTTTGCTTTCTGGCGTGGTACCTGATAGCCTGGAAAACAAATGGGCCCTTACAACAGGGTGAAATTAAAGATGATAAAAAAGGACAAGGGCTTGATTCAGAGTTAATATCATCACAATATCAATTTCAAATGTTAAAATTGAACAAGTTCAAGAAAACACAAACTCGGAGATACACCATGGAACCAGGTACACTTGGCTTGGAGAAGAGACAGTTCTAAGAAGATAGCAGGACGGTCCACGGTTTTTGAAAGTCTGTGCGGAAGAGGGGCTAGATTTTTCCACATGATCGAAGGAAACAGAGCAAGTAATATAATAAGAACTTGAGTTCAAGGTAATAAAGACTAGGGGAGTTCCCGATGTGGCTCAGTGGTTTACGAACCTGACTGATATCTATGAGGACGTAGATCCCATTCCTGGCCTCGCTCAGTGGGTTATATATGGATCTGGTGTTGCCATGAGCTGTGGTGTAGGTCACAGACGCAGCTCAGATCTGGCATGGCTGTGGCTGTGGCTGGCAGCTGCAGCTCTGATTTGACCCCGAGCCTGGGAACCTCCATATGCTGCAGATGTGGCAATACAAAGCAAAAAAACCCCCAAAACCAACAACAATAAAAATATAATGAAGACTAGATATCTAACAACAGCCTTGATTCAAAGATAGGATGAGACGCCTTTTCAAGCAGTGAGTTCCCCATCACTGAAAAGTATCAAGTACAGGCTGGACAATAACTTGGCAAGACTGTATTAGAAGATCCAAAGGGCAATTTGCTTGGAGCAGGGTTTCCCAATTTGTGAATGAAAGACCTCCAGGGATGGGGTGGTGAGCAGTGGAGTTATTATAAGTCTGTGCATCTGTAGGCACAAGTGCTGCTTTAGACAGAATAGAAAATATGTGTGTCAAGTATATATAGTATTCTTTTGTAAATTTTGCAGATGCTCTTATGATGAATAGAGTACAAACTAATTATGAATGTCACTGCTTATATAAAAGTCTTTTGGCATGTTGCACTTTGTCAAAGAACAGATATTAAAACTACAGCTCCTATCACACGGAGATCCATGAAGATTTTTTTAGTTTTTTTAAGGTCAAGAGGGGTCCTGAGGGAGTTCCCACTGTGGCTCAGAGGGTTGAGAACCTGACTAATATCCATAAGGATGTGAGTTTGATCCCTGGCCTCACTCAGTGGGTTAAGGACCCGGCATTGCCACGGGCTGTGGCATAGGTTGCAGATGTGGTGCAGATCTGGCATTACTGTTGAGATAAAATCTGATTTTTTGTGTGTGCAATTTTCTCCTTTTTAATTGAAATGTAGTTGACATGGAAAAATCTGATTTTTAATTCATAATTTTTCTTTTCCTTTTTTTTTTTTTGGCTTTTTAGGGTTGCACCTGCAGCATATGGAGGTTCCCAGGCTAGGGGTTGAATCGGAGCTGCAGCTGCCGGCCTACACCATAGCCACAGCAATGCAGAATCCAAGCCGCATCTGTGATCTACACCACAGTTCTTGGCAACGCCGGATCTTTAACCCTACGAGCGAGGCCAGGGATTGAACCCGTGTCCTCATGGATATTAGTTGGGTTTGTTACTGCTGAGCCACGATGGGAACTCCAATGACTTTGTTGATGATTCTATGACCTTTCACCTTAGGACCACATCCTCTTAGAAAGAGTGCCAGGTAACAGAATTCTTTTCTATTCCACTTTTCATATTAATCAGAAATCTTTGGATTCCAAAGTTCCATTCAGGAATTTCATGTAGCTATCATACTTTTTAAACCACTACAGTTTCTTTTTTATGCGAGGTAGCATAAAAAAGAGATAAAGAACTGAACAACTATAAATGTAACACATGCATTGAGTAATAAAAAAATTAAAAAAAAAGAGATGAAGAATATTCTGCTTTTCATTGAAGCAGAAGAGAAGTTTGAGACTTAAAAAAAAAAAAAATGGGTGACTAATTCCCTATCTATTTCCAAACTTCCCCCTTGCCCCATTCTTGGGAATTGCGTTCGGAGTGGTCAGGCAGCATAGTTTTTGGCCAATGATGGATCAACTAAAGTCAGCAGGGGCTTCTGGGAAATTTTGGCTTTCCTGGTTAAAGCAATGGATAAGGCTGATGCTGTCTATATCCCCCTTCTTCCTGCTTTGAGTGCAGATTGGACATCTAAAACAGAGCCATCTTGTGAGGAAAAGGAAAAGATCAGGAGAATTGCCTCAATGGTCACCGTGTGTCATCAATGACCCACTGAACTGACACTAGGCCACCAACACCCAGGCCTCTTGTTGTGTGAAGGCAGTTACCCACTGTTTACTGAAAGCACAATGGGCTGGATTTCTGTCACTCACAGCCAACTGTACTTATAACCAAGGCAAGGAGATTTTCATAGGCTTCACAGAAGGAAGATAACTTTGGAGTGAATTTCTTCTAATAATATATAGGATTTAATTAAAAATAAAAATATTTCCTAACCATGACTATCAGTCTAGGAGCAGGCTGATAAAATGGTACATTAAAGCTACCCAGCAGTCACTGCAATCCAACAGAAAAGGAAAATAAGCTCACTCAGTTCACGTCTAAGTTATTTCATGTGTTGATTTACCACCACGTAGACTTAAAATTAAGTCAGAGTTTCTAGTGTTATCTACATTGAGTTGTTGGCTGTTAATCTTATAAAAACTTCATACTAACAAGTGGTACGATAAATTCATAGGAGTTCCCCTGTGGTGCAGTGGGTTAAAGGAGTTGGTGTTGTCATTGCTGTGGCTTGGGTCACTGCTGTGGCAGAAGTTTGATCCCTAGCCCAGGAGCTTCTGCATGCTATAAGTACAGAAAAAAAGAAAGAAGGAAGGAAGGAAGCAAAGAAAGAAAGAATGAAGGAAGCAAAGAAAGAAAAAGAAAGAAAGAGAAGGAAGGAAGAAAGAGAAGGAAGGAAGGAAAAAAAGAAGGAAAGAAAGAAAGAGGAAAAATGTATAAAGATCCTTTGGGTCTGGTGAAACTTTGCTTTCTTTCAGTTTGAAATGAGACAGTTGTAATCCATTTAATCTGACTAATCAATCTCTGCTCCATTTCATAGACACCAAAATGCCATCATCCTTTGCTAGCAAAACACAAGGCTAAGGCACCTTTCCAGTAACTGGAGCAGAAGATGACAATTTTGCTTCCTCTCAGAGCCCTTCCAGAATCAGGCCAGCAGGCCTTGGACCCATGCTTCTCAAAGTGTGGACCACAGGCCAGTGGCGCTGGTTGGATCCAGGGAGCTTGTTCGAAAGGCAATTCTGGGCCCCTCCGCAGACCTATAGAGTCAGAATCTGCATTTGAGTAAGATCCACAGGGACTTGTGTGCACATTGAAGCAGGAGAAGCACCACCCCAGGGTTCCTCAGCTCCCTTTCTGTTGGACCATCTGATTAAGGTGGAGAATGTCTCTTCTGCACCCCAGGGCAGGAGCTGATGGAGTATGGCTTGGTCCTTCCACACATGGGGACAAATGGTGACAAGTGGTGAAGAGGAAAAGAAGAGAGGAAGCCTGGACCTGGGGCTTAGGGTGGACTTTCGGTCCCAACCTTGCGATGCTGCGGTTCTACCGCCCCAGGGTCAGCCTGATACGGAAGCCTGATCCTGCGAGGCAGTATTTCTCAAGCTGTGGGCTGCTTGTCACTGTGGTCTTTTTTTTTTTTTTTTTTTTTTTTTTTTGGTAATATTACATCTTCCTTTCAATGACCATCTTAAAAAGAATTACGATTATCGGGATCATGCGGAACTCTGAGTATCTCCATACAGTACGTCAAATTCCAATGAGGATGCTATGTGGACAAAAATTTTGCAGGAGTTTGAAAAGAGGAAAGTGCTGAGAGGGTTGGTTCATTAATCCCCATAGTCAAAGTTTTACATTCAAAAGAATCCGCTCTACTGCCATCAGTATGTATTCCTCTTGTAAGCAGATCCCGTCATTATAGGTACCGACTTGCAAAAATTCATTAGCCGCAAGCGTAATGCTGAATATACAGGGAAGCATTTTCCTGCTCCTTGTTCAAGCAGGAATGGCTTTGACTACCCATTTAACACACATTCCAACTACACTGTGACTTTTATCTTCAAGAGGTCAGAACGGTTTTACGGAGCTCCTTTGAAATGTGACATCCGTAGAGTTCTCGAGTTCTCACTGCCAGTTTTGCTTATGTATGAGGTAAAAGGTTATTGGAGTAAAAGTCTTGAATGTTCATGCTGTCTTGAAAAGTACGCTTAGGTGAATAGCTGTTAGTAGTAGTATTATTGGAGTTGCAATAAGACTTTAGGAATCACCAAAAGGAAGCCAAAAAATATATAAGTTAGAAAGCCGCATTTGAAATTTAATTTCTGCAAAATGGCATTCTTGATTACATTAAAATGTTAACATTTTAGGGGGTTTTTTGTTTGTTTTCTCTTTCGTCTTTTTAGGGCCACACCTGTGGCATATGGAGGTTCCCAGGGTCTAATCAGAGCTATAGCCACTAGCCTGCACCAGAGCCACAGCAGCGCCAGATCTGAGCTGCATCTGCAACCTACACCACAGCTCACGGTAACGCCAGATCCTTAACCCACTAAGCGAGGTCAGGGATTGAACCCACCACCTCATGGTTCCTAGTTGGATTCATTTCCGCTGCACCACGATGGGAACTCCACATTTTAGTTTTGTAGCTTTGCTTTTATTTAATTAATAAATTTATTTTGGCTTAACAGTTATAACTATCTATGTAAGGAGCTTTTATTTTATGTTATGACTTTACATATTTAGGTAATATTATAATGAAAATGTCAATAACAAGGGAGTTCCTACTGTGGCGCAGTGGGTAAAGAAGCTGACTGCAGTGGCTTAGGTTGCTGCAGAGGCTTGGGTTCAATCCCCAGCCTGATGCAGTGGGTTAAAAGGCCAGCGTTGCCACAGCTGCAGTGTAGGTCCAGCTGCCGCCAGGATTCAGTTCCTGGCCCAGGACCTTCCATGTGCCTCGGTCGCACCATAAAAAAATAATAAAATAAAATAAAAATGTCAATAATGAAGTCTTATGATAATGATTTTCTTTTGAAAGAGAAGTACCTATTATTTAAATTTGAGAACCACCCCTGGCTGCTTCTCTGATTTTGCCCACTCTGGGATCTGGAATCTAGATGGAGAGGTCAGGTGGGGTCTACCCAGTGAATGTCTCCACCTGCAAGCTTCCTTCAAAGGGCTCTTTCATGGGGCATTTTATCAAGAGAACAAAATGCATTGGCTCATGTAGCTGAACTCACACTGTAAAATAAGAACTGTTTGTTCATTGGTATTCTGTCTTCTTCCCAAAAGGATTTAGGTAGTTTTCAAATAGAAGTGAAACATTGCAAGACAAAAGAAAAGTAAAATAGGAGTTCCCACCATGGCTCAATGGTTAGCGAACCCAACTAGCAACCATGAGGTTGTGGGTTCGATCCCTGGCCTCGCTCAGTGGGTTAAGGATCCAGCGTTGCCGTGAGCTGTGGTGTAGGTCGCAGACACGGCTCAGATCCTGCATTGCTGTGGCTGTGGGGTAGGCCAGTGGCTACAGCTCAGGTTGGACCCCTAGCCTGGGAACCTCCATATGCCTCAGGTGCCTCCCTAAAAAGCAAAAAAAAAAAAAAAAAAGTAAAATAGATGAAAAAAGGAAAACAAAAGAAAATTACAGGGGCTCAGTCCTCCATCTGTATCCCATGGGTCTGGTTCCAGGAGCCCCATGGCTGTGGATGCTCAAGCCCCTTTTATATGATGGTGGAGATTTGTGTGTAACCTCCGCTTGTCCTCCTGTATGCTTTCAATTATTTCTAGATTACTTATAATACCTAATACAATGTAAATGCTGTGTAAATAGTTGACAGAATAGGGGCAAATTTAAGTTGCTTTTTGATACTTTCTGGAATTGTTTTTAGGGTTTTTTTGGGTTTGTTTTTGTTTTTTTTGTCTTTTGTCCTTTTAGGGCCGCATCTGCAGCACATGGAGGTTCCCAGGCTAGGGGTCAATTGGAGCTGTGGCTGCCAGCCTATATCACAGCCACAGCAACGCCAGATCTGAGCCGCAACTGCGACCTACAGGCCAGCAGCTGCAGCTCTGATTGGATCCCTAGCCTGGGAACTTGCACATGCAGTGGGTGTGGCCCTAAAAAAGATGAATAAATAAATAAATAAACAAATAATAAAAATGAGTCCCCAAGACCCTGCCATGTGTTCTCCCTATATTTGATACAGTATAATACTTTATTACACTGGCATTGCACTTTTAATGTTCAAAATATTTACGCATATATTTTGTCATTTGACCTTGAAGTTTATTTTTAATGGGCTTTGACCTCTGTACACTAAGGCTACGGAAATGCTCCGCTTATTGAAGATGTTGGTGGGTAAGCCCAACACTCATCACATCTACCTAGTAAAGTCCGTTAAGTCTGTGCATTCTGCATGCGCGGCTCAGAAAGTCCATTTTCCAAAAGTTTAGAAAATTACAGTGAACGTGAAGCTTGGGGTCTAGTTTATATTTTGGAGTATAGGGCTAATAATAGTTCTTTTTTTTTTTTTTTTTTTTGGTCTTTTTGCCTTTTCTAGGACTGCTTCTGCGGCACATGGAGATTCCCAGGCTAGGGGTCTAATCAGAGCCATAGCCACCAGCCTACACCACAACCACAGCAATGCAGGATCCGAGCCGCATCTGCAACCTATACCACAGCTCACGGCAACGCGGGATCCTTAACCCGCTGAGCAAGGCCAGGGATCGAACCCGCAACCTCATGGTTCCTAGTCGGATTCGTTAACCACTGCGCCATGATGGGAACTCCTAATAATAGTTCTTTTAAGAGTTTAGTTCCTTGTTTGGGGCTAGCACGAGATCTCAGTTCTTTTCTCCCCTGGTTGTTCATTTGTTATTAGGAATGGGTTTATCGGCTCCGTTGCTGTGTTCCTGATCCAGCTCTTAAGGGGAACAGATTTCCCTGCATAACATTTCAAACCACTTGTGTTCATTAGCAATATAGATGATCTGGACATTAGTTTTGAAGCAAAGCATGCCCTAGAGAGGACATTGTTTTCCCATAGGAATAAAAAAAATTTTTTTTAATTGCGTATGACTACTTATTAGAAGCAAACCCTCAAAGACAGCAACACAGAGCAACCAGGATGACTCTGCTTTCATAAGGAGAAGAAAAATGACAAATGTATATATATATATACATATATATATGTATATATATATGTATATATATATATATATATATTCAAACAGAAGAAAAGTTCAAGCTTTGAAAACCCTCTTGATTCCTTCCCAACTTAAAATTTCCTCTTTCTTAAATACACATTATAATGCAAATTACTTCTGACTTAGCATTTGCTGTAAAAAAAAAGTTTCTCAAAACACAACATATTGCTGCTTATAGGTGAGCAAAAAAGAATTTTGCCAGACTTGCCGTGTTGCAATTTTTTTTTTTTTTTTTTTTTTTTTGGTCTATACTTGGGGCATGCGGAAGTCCTAGGGCCAGTGATTGAACCCGTGCCACAGAAGTAACCCAAGTCACTGCAGTGACAATGCCAGATCCTTAACCCACTGCGCCACAAGAGAACTTCTGCAAATGATTTTTTAAAAATTCTAGTATCAATTTTAGGAGTTTGTTTTGCCACTCTCTAAAAGAACATTCTATAACAAAATTTGTTGGGAAGATCATGGTAATATTTTTAGCCCCATCGTGGCTGATCGTGGATTTTAACAATCTGAATTACATGTATTTTGTTTCCAATCTGAAATCTATGTTGTTCTGACTCATTTGTCTCCCCTAAGAGTTTAGATAGAGACATCTGGATTATGGATACACATGCAGAGAATTCAGCTGAACCGTTCAGGGGGTGGGGGTGGGTTGTGAAGTACGTTTCTACAGAGCAGAAAATGGTCCCACAGTTTCAAATTAGTACTGCCAGTATTATAGGAAGGCAATTACCACACCATCCAGCTCCATTCACCCATCTTTCCTAATCTCATCCTCTTTTCTTACCCGTCAATCTGTTTGCTCTTTCTTACCTGTCAATCAGTTTTCTGCAAGGTGTACAAATCCCTCCCCCAGTTAGACCATGAGCAATTTATGAGAATAATGTCTCCATCATAATTTGATGTCCTTTTTTACTCCAGATGGGATTCTCTCCACTCTGATCTTTAAACTCGATACTTTACTGTACAGCAGAAATTGGCACAACATTGTAAATCAACTAAAATTAAAAAAAAAAAAAAAAACCCAAAATGGATCCTTTTAGACTCAAACAATGTCTGCAGTGGTGGCGTCCTCACCTTCATGCAGGGTGGCAGGGCGACTAGTGTCCCAGCTCTCATGCATTCTGGCTACCTACCATGCTTTAGATGTCACGACACACACATTGTCATGAACTTTTTTTGTCCTCACCCAAAGTGTGAAATACTTTTGTGTTAAGAGGGAGAACTGTGACACCATTTTAGAGATGAAAGGACTGAAATTTGACCTGAAACTCTGTCAACATCTGAGTCCTACATGGAGTCCGATATTTTGCAAACAGCCCACCAAAGATCTCAGAACATACAAGTTTCATTAACACTCATGCCAGTTTCCAAATATGGGTGAAAAGGAAAAGTCAATGATATTCCCATTTAAGAATTCCATGAACTCAGCAGCGGGGCTCTTCCAGACCATCTGCGTGTGGCCAAAACGACTGCGCATTCAAAGCCAAGAGCTGCCCTGGAATGCCTCTGCAGAGCAGAGAGAAGAAATGCAAAGTTTAATTAAAAAGAGCTCCTAAAGAGCGCCAAGCTCAACCTCTCTTTTAATTAAACTGTAGACATTTTGGAGGATTGAAGAGTCAAGTGTTCTAGCTTATTTCTCAGGCACCCTTTGTCTGATCTTGGACTCTGCCCACAAAGTCCAAAGCCAGTCAGATGGTGGATGTCTTGTTTCTCCCCAAGGGCACTGCTTGGTGCTCTGCAACTGCATCGGCTAGTCCTCTCCCAGGCCTTGAAGAGCGGGAGGGGGGTGCCGTTTTCCTCCCCATTGTCCTCAGTGGGGCTCCTCTCTACACCATTTGCATGTCTGGAAATGGCACCCCACAATCCAGCCTTAAAAAGTCCCCAAGAGTCAACCTGAGCCAAGATGATTCCAGAGATGCAGGGGGAAGGGTAATGGTGGAACTTACAAGTCCTTGCTTTTGATAGGTTTACTTTTCACCATTGTGATACATAGGCAGGTGGTCTCTGAAGAGCTAGGATAATCGCTCTGGACTTAGCAGAGACGCAAGGATCCTTTCCAACCTCTGGGAGCTAGAACCCAGGTGTGATGTCTGGTGGTGACTTTCTTATTGTCTTTTTTTTTTCTTCTTCTTTTTAAGGCTGCACTCACGGCATATGGAAGGTCCCAGGCTAGGGGTCAAATTAGAGCTACAGCTGCCAGCCTACACCACAGCCACAGCAATGCCAGATCTGAGCCGTGTCTGTCACCTATACCACAGCTCATGGCAATGTTGGGTCCTTAACCCACTCAGTGAGGCCAGGGGTTGAACCCACATCCTTACGGATATTACTTGGATTCGTAACCCTCTGAGCCACAGTGGGAACTCCCTAATTTCCTATTATCTTGACTCCATCCTTGTCCGTGAGAGAGGAAGCTTGGGTGGCCATACTTAGGCCAGTGGAGCAAGGGGAGGGGGTTCCCAATCAGTTAACTGCAGTCTTTCACTTTTCCATCAAATGATCCCCTCTGGAATGAGATGGGCCTGACGCATAATGCAACTTGATTAGATGGTTTTCACTGCCCTATGCCCCAATCCCTTGCATTTAGATAACTGGTCCTCACCTCCAGGACTGTCCATGGATATTACGTGGAAAAGATGGGTTGAGGGACTACTAAAGGGTGAACTACCTGATGTCATAAATACACTTCCATGGGCCTCCATGTTTATATACAGTCAACACTGAAGTAAACCCTTTGGAACAAGGGAAGACAAAATCCTTCAGGGCATGCAAGGTAACGTTGCCCCCCCCCCGTCCCAGCCCCCAGAACACTGGATCAATCTTCTCCTTGGATCCACAACTTTATGGATCCAATAGTGAGTTCTCCACTCCTTACCCTTTGCAAGTCCCATGCTCATAGGCAGCTCTCCATTCAGCAGCCCCATGAGGATGGCTGGTAGGCATTCCAAGGGCAACATGTTCAAAGAGAACTTGGCTTCACAGCCACTTTGCTCCCCATTCCCAAACCTACTCCTCTTAACCTTTTCCATTCTGAAAAGTGTCGCCGCTACTCACACATTGGCTCTAGACCTAAAAGTCTTTCTCTTCACACACCCACATCCTGCCAAATCCTATTGCTTCTACACCTTTCACCCACATTCGTAATCATGACCCGTTTCCCCACCTTCATCCCTACCACCACCATCCAACTGAGCTGGCCTTTCACGGTCTCTGGGACACCACTCTGCACCTCAACAAATCTTGTCCCCCCCTCAGCAGCCAGAGTGGCCCAAGACTTAAATCGGATCCAGTAGCCTCTCTTTCCAGAAGCCTCTGATGACGTCCCATTGCCCTTAACATAAAACCTGAGCTCTCTACGGTGGCCCATCCAGCCCTTGGGACCCAGTCCCCACCCACCCTGTCTGGCTTCACTACTAAATGGCAACAGTCAAGGTCAAAGAGCCTCCCTGCTTTCCTTTTACTTAGGGTCTTAACCTTGCCCAAGCCATGGATTCCTTAGGCAATCTGGCAAAGCCTACAGGTCACCTCTCAGAAGAAAGTTTTTCAAGGCATGAAAGAAACTATGTCATGGAAATACAGTTATCAGAATATTAAAGATGAGATTTGGGATGCAGAATATTAAAGATCAAATCTGTACTTCTTCCTGGACATGGTAAATAACCCGATCGAGCAGCAGCTCTGATAACTATCATCATTTTGAAGTCGCAATGGACACGAATGATGTCTGCAGATATCTGTTTCCACTGTAATAGGATATCAAAGCGTCTGCGATCTCCGTTGGTGACAGACAGATACTGCTAATTCTATTGCAGTTGTTTGCTTGGATTCATTCATGGAGGAAATGCTACGTTTCAGTGAGAAGTTAGCAAAAAGACAGATGTAATTTTTTTCCCCCATTCGAACTTAGGGACCCCGGCTCAATCCATGTCCCTCCCCCCACCCCATGGAAGAACACCTGCTTGATACCCCCAGCTCCTTCCTGCCTCTGGGACTCTTGCTATTCATTCCTTCACCTGAAATGCTCATCCCCCAGATCTCTGTATAGCTCACACTTACCCCACCCAAGCTTCTGTCCAAAGGTGGCTTTCTCAGCGTCCCGCCCTCACCCCACTAGGAAAGGCACCTCCAATCCACCTGTCATACTCCTTCCCATTCTTTTGCTGCACCGCCTCATGTTACCTACCCCTCTTTGAGGTCCTGTTGCTGGTGTGTTTGTTCGCTTGTTCACTGGCTTCCTGAAGGTTATATGTGGTTTGTTCCGCAAGGTCTCTAGCATCTAGAATGGGGCCTGGTACCAGAGTACACTTAGCAAATATCTGTGGGATGAGTAAATGGCTATAAAGGGATGAACGCGATCTAGACGTTTAGACACATAAAAGTATGTCTCGCAGGAAGAGAAGTTTTGTTCTAAATTCCAATCAAAAAGGACACATTTCTAATTTTTTCCTTTTTTTTTTTTTTTTTTTTTTTTTTTTTTTTTTTTGTCTTTTTAGGGTTGCATTTGCAGCATATGGAGGTTTCCAGGCTAGGGGTCAAATCAGAGTGGCCGCTGCCGGCCTTCACCACAGCCACAGCAACGCCAGCTCTGACCCACGACTGTGACCTATACCATAGCTCATAGATCCTTAACCCACTGAGCGAGGCCAGGGATTGAACTCAAGTCCTCATGGATACTAGTCAGGTTCATTACTGCTGAGCCACGACGGGAACTCCAAAAATCAGATTTCTAACAGAGAAAATGATTTTCCATACTTTATAGTCCTATAAATATGGTTCAAGACCCAGCTTGGGCATGTGCCTGGCTCCCTAACTAAAGCATTGACTGTTAGACTACCAGAAGGTTGGCAAATTACTCACTTTATCACAGTGAGGAATTACTTGGTTTAACTATATCAATTCGAGTATAACGATTGCTTCTAATAATAGCTATTTTCTTTTAAGCTTGCTCTTACCATGTTGAATTTGGCTGACCTTGAAAAGGGAATTTCATCGAACTGGTATGATGCTTCACCCCAAGGAAAGTAACAGTACAGGGCAAACACAATGGTTTCTCACATTAGGGGGAGGCAAATGAATCCTTTATCACAAAAAGGGGTTTAATATTGACACATGTTTGAAGCACAGGAGGACTCCCTAGTGATAATCACTAACCATTAAAAAGTTGGGTCTTGAACTCAAGAAAATAGCCACAGCTTCAGACATCAGTGGCTGTCATTCTTGCACCTGTGATGCTGGGGGCAAAAAAAAAAAAAAAAAAAGGTTGAGGGTGGGATTTCCCAGGCAGAAAGAGTAGCATAAGAGAAGGAACCCAGATTAGCTCCCAAGGAGTCCATGGAAGAGGACAAATATGGGAAGGAAAACTTGGAATCAGAAAAACCAAGCTGTTCAAGCCTCTACTCATGCAAGAATAAACTGACTTACTAATTGCCTAAGGTCTGTAATTCCTGACCACCACTTGAAGATAAGGAAGAAAGAGGGAATGATAATACACGTCCTATGACCCTTATAAAAAAGAGAGAGCGGGAGAGAGAAGAGAATAAGATAGGCACAAAAGTAACAAACAAGATCTGAAAAATGCTAATCCTTTCTCCTTGGCAAATTATCTTACAAAAGCAAACACCTAAATGGAAGAGTTGGCAAAATGTAGAGCTTGATAAAGAAATCCAGAGGAAAATACTAGGGCAAACCTCAAGTGAATACAGGAATAACTGTGAGAGCTAAAAAGGCAAGTTTAAAAAAAAAAAAAAAACTTATTAAATGCCAGCCAGTGGATGTGTTACTGCTGTACCAAGAAATTGCTGGTGTTCCCAGAGTATCTGTGTTAAGTAATAGAAACAAAATGTTTTTTTTATTCAAGCAATTGCATTTTGAACAGAAAATTGAAAGTTAAGGAAAGCAAAAATAATGCAATCCTTAAGTAATAGAAACAAAATGTTTTTTTATTCAAGCAATTGCATTTTGAACAGAAAATTGAAAGTTAAGGAAAGCAAAAATAATGCAATCCTTAAAAAACTGACACATATATGAACATGTACTAGTGAAAGACAGGCAGGAAAAACAATTTAATTGCATTTATGCGAGAGTTTTGACTAGTTATCATTGGCCAATAAACTGCTATTTCTAAATAGCAAAGAGTAAAAATCTGGGGTGCATAATACTTGTTCCTGATGAAAATAAACTGATTGGAATTTTTTTCCAAACTTCTGAGCAAAACGCTTTTATTGAATGGATATCTTTCACAGAGCCTCAAGATATAAAGCAGCTGAATCAGATGGAATCTGGTCCGGGCGGCCTCCCCACCCACCTTGGGCACTCTGCCACCTCCCCCGCCCTCCCTCTAGGCAGCCCCCAAGGAACTTTGTAGAAACCAAGGGGGTCTGTGCAGCAGGGTTTGCAAATGGCTCCATTCAAAGAGAGAGACGTGGAGAGCATGACGTCACAAGCACTTTCATTCATCCCTAACGTTTGCTTAGTGACCCCATCCAACAGAAACGTATCCACTTCTTAACTGGAAATGCTCTAAGTATCCCCAAAAAAGTCAGTTTGGGACTGCGATGCCAGTTTTTTAAATCTCTGCCCAACTGCCATACACGCACACCCTCTTAAGCGCCACTTATCTGAGCTGTGGTTGCAGGATCCAAGAACACAGCGGGGAGAGAAGGTGGGGCGGAGAGAAGGATTTGTTGGGTATTTTCCAGAGTAGCCAGGGTAGGAGGGAAAGGAGCCTTAAGCATCACAACCCTTTCCTTGAATGGAACCCTCCCATGACCCCACCTAAGGAGTGTCACCAAGCCAAAGGGCAAAGAAATTGGAGATCACTGTGCAAACTTAAACTGGTCCTGAAACATTACAGTTCACACGTGAAAGAAATTTGAGAGCTTTGCTCAATCCTAAAAGATTACAGGACGTGACCAATAACATGCTGTGAAGCCAAAATAAACTTTTCTAACTATCAATAATCAAAAACAGTTTTCCATCAATCATACTAAAGGAAAGTTGGAAAACGATGCTAAAAAATCATGGTCATATAAAGAAACAATAGGCATGAGTCAAAAAAGCAGGGGGGGGGTCATGAAAAAGACATCAGAGAGTTGTACTGGGAAGTTAGGGGATAAAAATATTCTGATATTTTTCTAGGTTTTGTAGTATTTTGTTATTGGTCGGATTTTTTTAATTAAAATAAATTTTTTTGGAGTTCCCGTCATGGAGCAGCAGAAACAAATCTCACTAGGAACCATGAGGTTGAGGGTTCGATCCCTGGCCTCCATCAGTGGGTTAAGGATCCGCCTTGCCGTGAGCTGTGGTGTAGGTCACAGGCGTGACTCAGATCTGGTGTGGCTGTGGCTGTGGCTGTGGTGTAGGCCGGCAGCTATAGCTTCACTCAGACCCCTAGCCTGGGAACCTCCATATGCCACAGGTGCAGCCCTAAAAAAACTAACTAACTAAATAAATAATTTTTTTGTTTTATGATTTTAATTTTTTACACTGTAGTTGACTTAGTGTTCCTTACAGTTGATTCCTACTGTACAGCAAAGTGACCCAGTCTCACACATATGTATATATTCTTTCTCACACCATCTCCCACCACGTTCCATCACAAGTAATGGGACACAGTTCCCCGTGCTACACAGCAGGATCTCACCGTCCATCCACTCCAAATGCACCAGTCTGCATGCACCAACCCCAAACTCCCAATCCATCCCACCCCCCCACCCATCCCCCATCAGATTTTTAAACTTTAAAATTTGTTGTAATTTCTTTTCTCATTCTAAACAACTGTTCCTTTTTGTATGCTTAATTCACTGTTTGTATCTTGTGTTCTTTTTATTGAAGGTGATGCTAAAGATTATACTAGCTTTAGGCCCCACAAAGCATGGATCCGCCCCTGTCTACCAGCAGAGCAGATGGGGGAAAGCTACTATGGATGGGAAAAATCGAGGGACAGAGAACAAGAGTCTTATTTCAGACCACATTCATCACAAAGGTGAGCTCACACACCCTCCCTTCAAGCCAAGGGGATCCTTTAAGGCTCCACTATTATTCTGTACTTAAGAAAATTCCTAGTATACTAGGGATCCACCCTGGATCTGACATACATATTAAACGAACATGAGGTAGTGAAACATAGAACAAGGAAAATTATTTAATTGCATTTGTGCAAGGGTTTTGATTAATAATCAACAGCAAATAAATTGATGATATTTCTTTTTTTTCTTCTTTTTTTTTTTTTTTTTTTTTCTTTTTTGGTTTTTAGGGCCACAGGTTGCCTTTTAGTTTCCCGGGCTAGGGGTCAAATTGGAGCTACAACTGCCAGCCTACACAACAGCCACACAACGCAGGATCCGAGTCATGTCTGCAACCTACACCACAGCTCATGGCAATGCTGGATCCTTAACCCACTAGTGATTGAGGCCAGGGATGGAACCTGAAACCTCATGGTTCCTAGTCAGATTCGTTTTCGCTGTGCCACAACAGGAACTCCAAATTGATGATATTTCTACATGGCAAAGAGTACAGATCTGGGGTGCATCTTGGATTCAATTATAGACATAAATCGTACACGGGGTGGGGGCAGCGGGGGGTTGTGGGAAGGCGGCCTAGAGGATGTGGATTTGCTTGAAGAACAAAGGAACCTCTTGGGAAAGAACTCATTCTAAGGGGAGCAGGTGCCTCAGAGGGGCCACCTGACTCCATAGTTAGTCCTTGTCATTAAAGTGCTGAGTATAGCAGAGTGTTGGTCACTGGCTTTTGACTCATGAGCAACACAAGACTCAGGTGTGAGTCCTTTCCAGAGACGATCTGAACCCTGAGGAAGCAGCTTCCCTAAGGCCTCCGTATCACTGGAGAGTGAAGGACGCCCTCTCTAAGGGAGGGGAGGTGAGCCAGGCCAGGGGGACCTTAACATCTGGAGACCACTTCCACTTCCCATGGCTGTGGCCTGAGACCGCAGCACCTAGAGCCAGCCGAATAAGTCTGCCCAGGTGTACATGGAAACTTCCAGAAACTCCAGGCAGGTGTCTGCTAACTGTAAAAGCCTATGGTTCTACCCTGTGCTAAGTGAAATAAGTCAGACAGAGAGAGATAAATTCTGTATGATATCACTTCTATGTGGAATCTCAAAAATACAAGAAACTGGTGACTAAAACAAAAAAGAAACAGACTCACAAAGAACAAACTAGAGGTTACCAGCAGGGGGTCGGGGTGGGGGGGAGGGCAATATGGGGGTATATGAAATCATACAGGAGAGTATATGAAATCATGTGTGTGAAGCTTTTGAAAAGTATAAAGAACTATAAAAGTATAAACCTTTCATTTAATTTTTTTTAATATGAAAAGAAAATTTCTGTGATTCTCAGCGAAAATCGGTATGGACCTTCCAGCGTAACATGAAGCGATTATAAGAGACAGTTTTTAGAAAAGAAGGCACACTAAAGAAAGGCAAAACCAAAAGGCTCCTGGGCAGTTTCGTTAGTTTCAATAATGAGCAAATAAATGCCACGAAATGAGGAAGCTGAATTCTTTTTCACAGGCCTGGCCCCCACCCCATGCCCTGCACTGGGTATCTATCAACAGAATACAAATCTGATTCTCTTTCATCTGGCCTTACCATTCATTGCAGCATCTGGAAGTTTGGGGAAGCATCTCACTGTGGTCAAAGATGAGTTCTACATTTCGGGGGCAATGATACAGAGATGCCCCTGAAAATGGAGTAGAACTAACCCGTGAGTACAGACATCACTGATTCTGAAGACAAAGGCAATCCTGATTTGTAGTTTATGAGATCTGGTGAGAGAAAGGGATATTTTAAATATTTGATTATATTTGACTATGGATAGTTATACAATCATAAAAGCTGAGCGTGGCTGCTCTTTGAAAGATGTAGGGATGCCTTATAATGGGATGCTTTTCCACAGCTGCTTTTTGAAAGATACTGGATTTTTTTTTTTTTTTTTTTACCTTTTTAGGATCACGCCCATGGCACATGGAGGTTCCCAGGCTAGGGGTCTAATCAGAGCTGTGACTGCTGGCCACAGCCACAGCCACAGCCACAGCCACAGCCACAGCAATGCCAGATCAGAGCCACATCTGCAACCTATACCACAGCTCATGGCAATGCTGAATCCTTAATCTACTGAGCAGGGGATCAAGCCTGCATCCTCATGGATGCTTCAGATTTGTTTCTGATGAGCCAAAATGGAAACTCCCTGGATCTTCATTTGAATAGGCTGGGAAATGGCTCCAGGGGACCATGGCATCTGAAGAAGGTAAAACAGAAGGCCAGAGGGAAGGATTCAGCCTCAGATCTGGCTATGGAAGTCTTCAAACTCATGTCTTTATTCTATCAGCGAGATTACATACAGATTGTTTCAGGTGTGCAAATAGCTGGCTCCCACATGCCTGGAGAAAGTGACTTTGGGGGACTATGCTGAGACCTGGAAAGCATCTATCAATTTCTAGGTGAACAAAATGAAGCCCAGAGAAAACAAGGGACTTCTCTGGTGCTGCATGTTTCAGAAGCACAAAAGCAACTGGAATCGGGGGGGGGGGGGGGGTGCTGCCAAGGAGCTGAAATTCAAGGAACAGCCCTGCTTCTGCCAGGGATGCTGGATGGGGCGATGGGAGAAGGTGGCTGTAGTCACCATGACCAAAGAATGAGTGTCAGGGGCTTGCCTGGAATTGCGCTGCGGGTCACCTGCCCAACGATACACGGTGGCCCTGCTCCATCTCCCTCCTCCTACCCAGGATCATTTAGTTCCAAACCCTTGTCTAGCAGTCCCAGGAGAAGGAAGGGCGGAGGACCTCTGCCCTTCCCACTGCCTTTTCCTCTCCTAGGAATGCATTTTTTTTTTCAGTTGCTAACAAAGTAGAATTGATGCCTTTCCCAGATGCCTTGCAATCACACAAGGCTGCAAACACTCAGAAAGCGCACATGAATTTTGTATTCCTCTTTTTATTTCTTTGGCTGTGCCCGCAGCGTGTGAAATTCCTAGGCCAGAGATTGAACCTGGGCCACAGCAGTGATCCAAACACAGCAGTGCCAGTGCCAGATCCTTTACCACTGCACCACAAAGGAACTCCTTCAAATGATTTTTTTTCCCAGCTGTTCCCAGGCTAGGGGGTGAATCGGAGCCGCAGCTGCCGGCCTACACCACAGCATGGCAACACCGGATCCGAGCCACATCTTCGACCTACTCAGCAGCTTGTGGCAACATTGGATCCTTAACCTGCTGGGCAAGGCCAGGGATTGAACCCACATTCTCACAGAGACAATATTGGGTCCTTAACCTGATGAGCCACAATGGGAACTCCTGGGTGAATTTTAATGCACATCGAAAGGTTAGAAATGATAACAGAGAATTAAGGAATTGTGAGGAAAATGGAAAATCCTTAGCAATAAGAGGCAGATGACAGGCTGGGATTCTATGGTCTCCTATTTCTTTGTTAAACATAGTTGCTGTTTAAGAGAATATGGACCAGAATATAGCTCAGCTTCTTTCAGGATGGCAGCCTTCAGAAAGCAGGGAGCTCAGGTGGAAGGGGGCGGAGGAGCGGGCCAAAAGAGCATTCCAAGAAGACAAGGAGTCAGACTCCTCCTAGAAAAGTGTGGAGCTGGAGTTCCCATTGTGACTCAGTGGGTTAAGAACCCGACTAGTATCCATGAGGATGTGGGTTCCATCCCTGGCCTCACTCAGTGGGTTAAGGATCCAGCGTTGCTCCACCTTGTGGTGTAGGTCGCAGGTGTGGCTCGGATCCTGTGTTGCTGTGGCTGTGGTGTAGGCTGGCAGCTGCAGCTCCAATTCAAGCCCTAGTCTGGGAACTTCCCTACGCTGTGGGTGTGACCCTAAAAGAAAAAAAAAAGTATGTAGCAGACTGAACTTTCTTCAAGCACATCCATGGACTTCATTGGCTTCTGCTAAAGTTACTCTAAGATAGGGGAGATGACCCTCAGACTGCATATCTCCATCCATCCTGCCCACAGGCTTACTCGCAGGCACAGGCCCCTATTGTTCCTTTGGAAAATGTCCGCAGACCTTTCCCTCAATGTATCTTCCATGCTCCTCTCTATACAAGGTCATGTCCAAGGAGAATGTGACACTGAAAACTTTGAATGTTTGGACCATTGCATCTCAACTCTGGCTGCGCAATGGAGTCATCTGGGGAGTTTTGTAAAAGCGCTCATGCCTCACTCCCATTCCAGACCGAATACATCATCATCTCGGGCCAGAAGCCGAGCACTGGCATGCTTTCAAATCTGGTACCGGTCAAGTATCTTCCAGCTCTGAGTGAAACCAGTAATTCTCAAACTTTGTTCAAACGCAAAGCTCTCTTCCTTGAATTTCAACTCTTCAGGAACCCAGATTCCGCTTGTATATTTTAGGGAGGTTTATCAAAGCCCAGTGTCCAGATTGCACCCCGTATCCATTCAATCAGAATTTCTGAGAGTGACAACCAGGCATCAGTATTTTTTCAGATTTCCTAGATGCTTCCAAAGTGTCAGCAAATCTGAGAACCAATGAGTGAAATGATGACGATGCAACTCAAACACCAAGGACCTATGGGGGCCACCAGAAAGGTAGAACGTCTTCCAAGCCAGAAACAGGAAACCAGCAGTTTGGCTGGAGCTTTCTTGGTGGTATTAACAAATCTAAAGATAGAATGTATCAACCAAAGGGGGCTGTTTGCATGCAGAGAGAAAGTGGGAGTCAGAGGGGAAGGACTCGCCAAGGAGAGAGGGCACCGGTGAGCTGACTAGGACATCCAGTTCTATCGGTGTGGCAGGTGCACCTCCAAAAGAGGAGGATGAAAGCATGAGCTCAAGAAAACTTGACATCCTTTGACATGAAAAACATCCCTCTCATATCCTCTGCTCAGACTGCCTACTCAAGCTGCGTCCTCATGACCATTCGCCTTCCTGTTTAGTTTCCTATGGGTTCGAGGTGACACAGGTGTTTGTTCTGCTTAGAAGTTCTTCTTTCTCATTGCAAATGAATGAATCGGGATTTGGGTTTATCTAGCCGTCTCTCGAGAGCTTGACTGGTGTGAATCTGTCCCTGAGAACCTGATCCATTCTCGTGCATGGCTGGGTCCGCAAATCAATTTCACCAAAGTGGTGCCATCCCAAAATTTCTAGGGCTTAGTGCAATGCCATTGTCATGGTAGAGCTCCACTAGGTTGGGAGGTTCTGGAGATGCTGGGGTTGGGGTCAGTGTTTTAGTCTTCTGTGTGTCCCTGATACCCAGTTCAGTGCTGGGACATTGTAGACAAGGGCGATAGTCTAAATATTTACACCTGTGTCAGTGGCACTGCCTGTTCCACACAGTGTGAGCCTTCGTGCTGGAACAGAGTCCTGGAGACCCCCATGGGGCCAGGTGGGAATCTTGTAGGGTACATGGTCTTACAGAATTCCGGGGTACTTGGTCTTAGGGAATTCAAGAGGTACAGGGGGCTTGGTATGTCTGGGGCAGAGGGAGATACTGGGAAGGCTCAGGGTAGTAACATTTTACCAGTCAGGATGGAAGTATTTCGATGTTTTGAAAACTGATAGATACATTCATACTGGTGCAAAACAGCTAAACATCAGCTTTGTTTGTAGATAACAAATGTTTGCTGATGAAACTCACTAAAGCGTCCCTCTCATGGCTGCTGGTACTCCATTTTCTGCCTGCCCCCAGCAAATGCCAAAGTTCCTCCCAGAGTTCCTTGACCTCTGTGACAAAGGATGGTTGGTCTAAGCCTTCGGTCACATCACCTCAGGAGCTGGTTGTGTTGGGTGGCTGGGACCTGAGGGGTCAGAAGAGGAGGGAGTGTGGCCTTTTCAAAGGATTCACAGCACAAAGCACAGATTTGTTCTCAGTTTAAAAAGAAGATACAGGAGTTCCTGTCGTGGAGCAGCAGAAAAGAATCCAACTAGGAACCATGAGGTTGTGGGTTCGATCCCTGGCCTGATTAGTGGGTTAAGGATCCAGCGTTGCCGTGAGCTGTGGTGCAGGTCACAGAGGCGGCTCGGATCTGGCATTGCTTTGGCTGTGACGTAGGCCAGCAACTGTAGCTCTGATTAGATCCCTAGCCCGGGAACCTCCATATGTCACAGGTTCGAGTCTAAAAAACGAAATAATAAGAAGAAAAAGAAAAAGAAAAAGAAGATACAGACACCCTGTGTCTTTGGCAGCCGTAAAATTCCCTGGGCAAAATTGCTGTTCCTTGCAGGGTATTCAAAAGCTCTCTCTAATGCAAAAGCAACAAACCTATTCATCTAATATCTGTGACCTGATCAGATGTGAACAGAACTTCTGATCCCCTCGAAAGCAAGATCTACTATGATTTCTCGACAAAGCGACTAAGAACCGCCTCTTGAGCATTCGGCTCTAACTCTGTTTTCCTACATTTGCTGTTCTGCCACCAGCAATTGCTGGGGGATGTCACTGGGTGAGAAGGCTGGAAAATGCTTGTTCACCACGTCATTCCTGCTTTGTTATTCTGGTGGTGACTTGTCCATTCCCCACCTTAGGGCATCTTAAAGGGACATGGGCAACCGATGAAATAGAAAGATAATTCTTTACAGTTAATTGTGTTCTCATTAAATACAAAAATACATCCATTCCTAGTTCATCAAGCTGGCCACCATTTTGGTTTTCAGATCCCTTCCGTAGCTATCTTACTTTGCCCCCAAGCCCATTTCACATTTTAGTGAAATCTAGTCTAGAGACATATAGAAAAGTTTAGTATTCCTCCTAAAGTAATTTATACTCTCACCATTACACCAGTTATTTCATAGCTTCTGAGTACATGGTTCGAATGAGGGGTATTCGATGCTTAGTAATGATAAAGAAATGTCTATAGATGGGCTATAGAGAACAGACCTGAGGTTGCCAAGGGGTGGGGAGGGAGTGGGATGGACGGGGAGTTTGGGGTTAGTAGATGCAAACTATTCCATTTCAAATGGATAGACAGTGAGGTCCTACTGTACAGCACAGGGAACTATGTCCAATCTCTTGGGATAGAACATGATGGAAGATAATATAAGAAGAGGCATGAGAGTATCTATATATATGGCTCAATGGCCAGTCATATGTATATCATTCAATGGCTACACATATATATTTCTATATATGACTGGGTCACTTTGCTGTACAGCAGACATTGGCACAATACTGTAAATCAACTATACTTTAATAAAAAAAATTTTTAAAAAAGAAGCAATGTCTAAATGGATGAATGGATACCTATCAAGTCATAGCAGCACAATAGATCTAGAATAACTCTGAAGATGGGCCCCAACAGTAAGACATTTTTTTCCCAAGCTGCTATTTTGGTGTCATCTCAGAAAGCTCTCAGCTGAGAAAGAAACAGAAAATGTTTCATTGTCTACAAGGGAAAAGCTCTTCTACCTTATGAGCCCCGAGTGAAACCAGGCTGTGGACCCCAGGCTGCCAGCGTAGCCTCGTGCCAGCTGGTTCAATGGGCAGAAGTGAGAATGTTAATAAACTCTAATGAAAGGAAGTTGTTGGATAGTAATTAACATATGCCATTAGTATCTGTCCCTTTGGCCAGACACCGCAGACAGGCTGAAACCATACATACAAATGAGTGTCTGCTAGGACCGCCCGGAGAAAAACGGGGGACCAGGGCATTGTGAGAGGCTGGTGTTGTCAGCAGCTTTAAATCACAGGCCACTTAGTCACAAAAACAGACAGGGCTTTTGTGTTCTGGAACAATCAGGGGACTGAACATTTTTTAAGTTTAATAAACATTTTTTCATTTACGTTTTCTTTCATTTCAAAACATGCTGCTTATTCTCTTCTTAACCAAAATACCTACTTAGCTTTTTTTTTTTTTTTTTTTTTTTGGAAACCGATGAGTTCAGGATTGCAACTTAGGGCATTTTGGTTTTCAACCACAACTTCCTAATCTCTCCAGGAAGAGAGGTGATATAATGAGTCTCCTGGGCACCCCGGTACTGGTATTTCTCAAGATTTACATGCTCCCTTTCTAATTGACCTAAAATGGCTCCTAAATCATACCAAGTAACTCCAAATGCTGCCTTTCACAGCACAATCAGAAGTGAAAACACAGAGACCAAGGGGCTGCAATAGCCTCTTTTTGCCCATGGGAAATGGAAACGGGGAAAGGTGAACCACAGATGTGGGCTAGTGGTCGTCGGTCAAGTTTTTTTTCCAACCCCTGGCTGTGCTACCAGGTATTACATGTATATATATATTGAGAGTATGAGACTAGCATATACACACCACTGTATCTCAGATAGATAAACACCCAAGGTTTACTTACTGCATAGCACAGGGAATTGTATTCAATATCTTATAATAATCTATAATGGAAAAGAATCTGGAAAAGAATATACTTTGTTGTACACTTGAAACACAGCATTGTAAATCAATTATATTTTAATTTAAACAATTAAAGTTGGCTGAAGTTTATGAAACATGGCGTAAATCAACTCTATTTTAATTTAAAAAATTAAAGTTGGGAGTTCCCGTTGTGGCGCAGTGGTTAACGTATCCAACTAGGAACCATGAGGTTGTGGGTTCGATCCCTGGCCTTGCTCAGTGGGTTGAGGATCCGGCGTTGCCGTGAGCTGTGGTGTACGTGGTAAATGTGGCTCGGATCTGGCATTGCTGTGATTAGACCCCTAGCCTAGGAACATCCATATGCCGTGGGTGTAGCACTTAAAAAAAAAAAAAAAAGTTTGTGCTTTCAGAGACTCTGGAGATCACCTAGCATAACTCTTTCATTTAACAGATGAGGACACCAAAGCCCAGAGAAGAAAAGAGTCCTGTTCAAGGTTGTCCAGAAGGCTGCGGGCATAGTCTGCCTCTAGGGCTCTATCTACTGCATCAACTTTGCACAAAAACAACCAATGAGATCTTGCTTTGAGCAGAAACAATTGGAGAGTCAATAGATCACGTATTAGGAGGAAAGATGAACTGAGACAACTTTACCTAAAAAACAGAACACCAAAGAATAACTTAAGGGTCACCTGCAAAATTTTTTATGAGTCTTCTTTTTTTTTTTTTTTTTTTTTTTTTGTCTTTTTAGGGCTGCACTTGCAGCATATGGAGGTTCCCAGGCTAGGGGTCAAATCAGAGCCACAGCTGCCAGCCTACACCACAGCCACAGCAATGCGGGTTCTGAGCTTCATCTGCAACCTACACCACAGTTCACTTGGCAATGCCAGATCCTTAATCCACTGAGCGAGGCCAGGTATCGAACCTGTATCCTCAGGGTTACTGGTCAGATTCGCTCCCTTTGAGCCATGAAGGGAACTCCAAATTAGAAATAATATTGTAAGAAGTTGGCAGTTTAGAGAATCACAGAGACCCTGAGAGGCGGGAGCCTGCTGTGATTGGAACTTGAAAACAAAACTTATTTCTGGGTTAAGGGTTCCATGCTACTGCAAGCAGCAGGATTGGTGTTGCTGTGGCTGTGGTGTAGGCCTGCAGCTGCAGCTCCGAGTCAACACCTAGCCTGCTGGGAACTTCCATATGCTGTGGGTGCAGTGATAATAAATAAATAAATAAATAAATGTCAGGAGTTCCCTGGTGGTTCAGCCGGTTAAGGATCTGACATTGTTATTGCTGTGGCTCTAGTTGCTACTATGGCACAGGTTTGATTCCTGGCCCGGGGAACTTCCACAAGCCGCAGAGGTGGCTAAATATATAAATAAATCTTAATTGAAATATTTTCTTACTCTTCTCCAAAAGGTTGTCTTGTATGTCCACCAGGTACAAATACTTCACTTTAGAGACCACTCATCTATCAATGAGTCTGTGTTTCCTCTAAATAGAGGAAATCTAGGATTCAATGGTATGAGTTCCATTAGATTGTTGAATTATTCAATAGAAGCCTAAAAGGTCTTTAAGAAAAATATTATCACATCTCTAAACTAATGTTACTGCAGGAATTTAGGAAGTCTTAGGAGGGTGACTGATGGTAACCCAAACTGCAGGGGTTTTTTTGTTTTTGTTTTTGTTTTGTTTTGTTTGATTTTTAGGGGCCACACCAGTGGTATATGGAAATTCCCAGGCTAGGGGTCAAATGAGAGCTACAGCCATCAGCCACAGCCACACCATATCCAAGCTGCATCTGCAACCTACACCGGAGCTCACAGCAATGCCAGATCCTTAACCCACTGAGCAAGGCCAGGGATCGAACCCAGAAACTCATGGTTATTAGTCGCATTTGTTTCCACTGTGCCACAACGGGAACTCCCAAAACTGCACTTCTGAAGATAGCCTATTCCCTGCTGTGCCTTTGACACTCTGGGCAGGCCTAAGACAGATGGAGGAGGCTCCTTTTTGAAGCTTGTCCTGATCAAGTAACCCAGAATCTTCTTTTCAGAATTCTATTTCCAGTCTCAGAATATCTAAGCTTCTTCTTCTTCTTCTTTTTTTTTTTCCCCTGTCTTTTTGCCTTTTGAGGGCCGCTCCCACAGCATATGGAGGTTCCCAGGCTAGGGGTCGAATCCGAGCTGTAGCCACCGGCCTACGCCAGAGACACAGCAACTCAGGATCTGACCCTCATCTGCGACCTATATCACAGCTCACGGCAACGCCGGATCCTCAACCCACTGAGCAAGGCCAGGGATCAAACCCTCAACCTCATGGTTCCTAGTCGGATTCGTTAACCACTGAGCCGTGACGGGAACACATTCTTCTTTTTTTTTTTTTCACAGACACACCTGTGGCATGTGGAGGTTTCCAGCCTGGAGGTTGAATCAGAGCTGCATCTGCAGCCTATGCCACAGCCATGGCGACACCAGATCTGAGCCACATCTGTGATCTGTGAAGCCGTTTGAGGCAATGCCAGATCCTTGACCCACTGAGTGAGGCCAGGGATTGGACCCACATCCTCAAAGAGACAACATTGGGTCCTTAACCCACTGAGCCACAATGGAAACTCCAGTCTAAGCCTTTTTAAACATCAACTTGCTCTAGAACAAGCTATACTCAGGTTCCCGAGGTAAAGACCAACCCCAGGCTGGTCCAGATGAGGTCATCTAAGGCGGGCTCACAGAAGCAGCTCCTTGGAGAGCCTGAGCTGAGTTCCAGCCCCAGCCCAAGGGTTTTGGATGGGAGTGAGTCAACTTCAGGAATGCAGTGAATTAGCCCCAAGTTAGTCATCGCATCGAACAGCAGTAGAGCCCTGGCTTTAGTTCGGCTTCCTTTTCGGTGGCAATAAACTGACCAGAGGGAACAGGGATCTAGAGAAGGAGCCGGCCAGCTTGAGTTAAGTGGGGAGCCCTGGGGCCAGGCAAACCCCAACTCCGCCTTAAGGCCTAACCCACTTCTGTTCTGCTAAAACGAAATGCTTTTTGGCTTCATAGAATTCTCTCTCGGCTGTATCTTTAAAAAGGTAAAAAAAAATAGTCTTGCAGTAGAAGATGTAAAAGAAACCTATGATGAAAGGACCTGCAATTTGAAATACTCCAAGAAATCCACAAGTCAACGGAGAGAATATAATTTGAATGACCTGGAGGAAAAGAAGTTTCCAGTCTGGAAAGCAGAGTTCATGTCCGCCAGAACTTCTATAGCTAAGGCGAGAGTCAGTCAGCAAACAAATACATATATTCCACCAAAAGACAAAAAGTTTTTAAATAGTACTTTCTATTTGGAATGGGAAATTCCCTTTCTTTCTTTTCTTTCTTTCTCTCTCTCTTTCTCTCTCTTTCTTTCTTTCTCTCTCTATCTCTCTCTCTCTCTCTCTTTCTTTCTTTCTTTCTTTCTTTCTTTCTTTCTTTCTTTCTTGGCTGTTACTGGCGGCATGCACAAGTTTCCAGGCCAGGGGTTACAGCTGTGCCATAGCAACCACCAGAGCCACAGCAGTGACAACACCAGATCCTTAACCCACCAAGCTACCAGGGGACTCTCTTCATTTTTTTTATGTGTTTTTTTTTATTGATGTATACTTGATTGACAATGCTGTGTTAATTTCTGCTGTATAGCAAAGGGATTCAGTCATACATATATATACATTCTTTTTTTTTTAATTTTTGACTTTTTTAATTAATTAATTTATTTTTTATTTTAGGGCCGCACTGGTGGCATAGGGAAGTTCCCAGGCTAGGGGTCGAATCAGAGCTGCAGCTGCCAGTCTATGCCACAGCCACAGCAACATGGGATCTGAGCGGCATCTGTGACCTACACCACAGCTCAGGGCAATGCCAGATCCTTAACCCTGAGCGAGGCCAGGAATTGAACCTGTGTCCTCACGGATGCTGGTCAGATTCTTTTCTGCTGAGCCTGTATGCGAACTCCCTATACATTCTTTTTAATATATTCTTTTCCATGATGGTTTATCCCAGGATATGGATATAGTTCCCTGCGATAGACAGTAGGGCCTTGTTGTTTGTCCATCCTCTATATACTAGTTTGCATCTCCCAACCCCAAACTCCCGCTCTACGCCTCCTCCAGGTACATCTTCTCATTTAAATTCAAAACTAAAACTTACAACAGAGCATAAGAAAATCTCCCTCCTGACAACCCATCCTCCCAGCCACTCAGTTCCTCTCCAATTTAGAGAGATGCTGGGACAGTTTATCTTTATTGGCCAACAAATTTGTGACTTATGGGTCTGGCTTATGGGTACAGGCAGGAACCCAAGAATAAATCTCAGTAGAAAGGAAAAGTTATAAACAAAAATTTAAAAACAAAAACAGGTGTTCCCATCATGGCTCAGTGGTAATGAACCCAACTAGTATCCATGAGGATGCAGGTTCAATCCCTGCTCTCACTCAGTGGGTTAAGGATCTAGCGTTGCCATGAGCTCTGGTGTAGGTCACAGACGCAGCTTGGATCCTGCGAGGCTGCGGCTGTGGTGTAGGCTAGTGGCTGGCGTTCCAATTTGACCCCTAACCTGGGAACCTCCATATGCCAGGAATGTGGCCCTAAAAAAAAAGAAAAAAGAAAAAAAAAAGAACAAAAACAAAAAGAAAAAAAAAAGTAAAAAATTATTTCACGTATGCACAGTATAACATCAATGGCATCTTCCTCTGCTATGAAGCACAAAGGAAAAACCAGAAAGCTCATCGATGCTCAGGAGAAAAATATTTTGGTAGAATGGGGAGAGAGAATATAACTTACCTTCTCTTTTGATTTTCGACTGCTTGTTTGGAGACTTGACGATGAGGCTCTTCCTGTGTCTGCAATGGGTTTTGGCATCTGGCTTGACCGGAATTGCCCAAGCACAGCTGGCCCTAATTATTAAGAAATCATGTGTGACAAGAAGGGCTTTTCTTGGCTCTGGAATGTTCCAAAGCATCGGGTGTAAAGTCTAGTCATTTCTCATTCATGTTTCCTTTCTTTTGTTACAATTCTAGATTCTTCCAGCCAGCAGACTCTGCTCTATGAAAGAAGCTGCTCACATCCCAACCATGACTCAGGTCCCTGAAGCCACGAGCCCAAGGAATGATCGGTCTTAATGAAAGTGATTGCCCGTTAATCTCCCTTCCCAGGGGACTGAGCCAGAGAGGAGATAGCAAAGGCTCATTCAGGACCTCCTATTTTATATGCTTTATCTCATTTCATAATAGATGCTCACCCTTCTCTTGTTTTTTTTTTTTTTGTTTGTTTGTTTTTTTTTGTCTTTTTTTCTAGGGCCCCACCCACGGCATACGGAGGTTCCCAGGCTAGGGGTCTAATCGGAGCTATAGCCGCCGGTCTATGCCAGAGCCACAGCAACATGGAATCCAAGCTGCATGTGTGACCTACACCACAGGTCACAGCAATGCTGCATCCTTAACCCACTGAGCAAGGCCAGAGATCGAACCCACAACCTCATGCTTCCTAGTTGGATTCGTTAACCACTGAGCCACGAGGGGAACTCCTCACCCCTCTCTTGTATTTTAATTTAATGAATGAAATAAAGTGGAACTCATTAGGACTTGCAGCCGAGCTGTATGCATCCTGGCCCCAAGCATTCCAGAAATCATCATTAACTGGAAAAGGTGGGGCGGGGATGGAGAGAAATACTATTTACTAGGCAAAAATATAGAACTATATCCTTACAAATGAGCACGTAAGATTTTCCAAGTGTCCCAGGTATTTTCCAGCCCTGGTTTATGAAACTCTGTCATGTCTCCAGCCTATCATCCTCTATACCACTAGCCCCCGAACAACTCACAGTTATTTAAATAACAAATGTGTATCACTTAAACTGAGTATTATGACAACAAGCAAATGGCAGTGGAGAGCGATAATTCCCTATTTTATTAGATCAATTCACAGACAGAGCTTATAAGTCTTACTGGCTATACGCCAATTAAAAAAAAAAAGAGGAGTTCCCGTCGTGGTGCAGTGGTTAACGAATCCGACTAGGAACCATGAGGTTGCGGGTTCGGTCCCTGCCCTTGCTCAGTGGGTTAAGGATCCGGCATTGCCGTGAGCTGTGGTGTAGGTTGCAGACGCGGCTCGGTTCCCGCGTTGCTGTGGCTCTGGCGTAGGCTGGTGGCTACAGCTCCGATTCGACGCCTAGCCTGGGAACCTCCATATGCCTCGGGAGCAGCCCAAGAAATAGCAAAAAGACAAAAAATAAACAAATAAATAAAATTAAAAAAAGAATGATAAAGTTTTCATGGTATAAGATGTAAATAATTGGTGAATCTCAGTGAAGGCACAGAGGAACTCTCTGTACCATTATTTGCAATTTTTGTGCATGTCTGCAAAACATCAATGGGAATCGTTTAGGGAAAAAAAAAAAAAAAAAGTCTTCCTGGCTAGAATTTTCCAAAGTTCCGTTATTTGCCTACCATATCTTTAGAAACAGAATTTGGAAAATAGTAGCAAAATGTAGATTGCCAACAGGTAAAGGTCAGAGTTCTGTAAATGTTATAAAAAGCAAAGACTTTCGCCCCTTGAAGTTTTAACTTCTATCGCTTCCAAATGTTTATGTTCCTATTTGCCTCCAATTCTTTTAAAAACAAGTCCCGATGTTTTTGCTTGATTTTTTATTTTAGCATTATCTATCTATTTACATCTATGGACGATTCAGACTTAGCTTCCTTTTAATATTCCTTACCCAACTCCCACCCCACTCCCCCTCCTTTCCCATTCTTTCAACAGAAACATTTGAATAAAATCCATATTCAGTTGACATTATTTTAACGGTGAAAACACTCTTGACCTCTGAGCTATGTAGTAAAGTGTGATTTTTTTTTTTTTTTTTTTTCTTTTTGGCACAACTTTTGTTTTCCTTGGGGAACTTTTTGCGGAGTTAGTGACAGTACTGTGGTCAGATAAAACTTTTTCATACACCTTTTCATTAATACACCTCCAGTCTTTCCTTTAGGGGCATCAGTCTTCTCTCTGCATTCATGCTTTTCGTATGCTCTTCTGGAATCTTCTGACCAGCTGGGTGAGGAGGCACAGATTTCTGGCTGTTTGGAGTCCAACTTTTTCCTAAGCAGACTTTTTTTTTCCCCCGGGGCCGCACCTGCAGCACATCTAAATTCCCAGGCTAGGGGTCATATCGGAGCTACAGCTGCTGGCCTAAGCCACGGCTCAAGGCAATGCCAGATCCTTAACACCCTGAGGGAGACCAGGGATTGAATCCACAGCCTCGTGGATGCTAGTCGGAGTCGTTTACGCCGAGCCACAAGGGGAACTCCCTAAGCAGACGTTTAACCACAGTTGTTCTGTTTTCCATTTTACTTCCTAACCTCTGCCCCCAGAGGTCATTGACGCTGCAAATCCCTAGGCCTTTCAGATGTTCTGAGATGCAAATCAGGATGCCTCTTAACTTCACCCACTTCCTAGCTTAGGGTTCTTTCTTTCCTTTTTCTTTCTTTCTTTCATTCTTTCTTTCTTGCTTGCTTTCTTGCTTTCGCTTTCTTTCTTTCTTGCTTTCTTTTTTTTTCTTTCTTTTTTGGATCTGTCATCAATTATTCCATGGCCATCTGACCTCTGGTTTCTAAGATTTTGTTGCCATAATATTTTTTTTCTCATTTTATTTGTACTATTAGATGCAAATTATGTATTTTTTTCTTTCTTTTTTTTTTTGCCTTTTTTAGGGCCGCACCCACCACATACGGAAGTTTCCAGGCTAGGGGTGGAATCGGAACTGCGGCTGCTGGCCTACACCACAGCCACAGCAATGCTGGATCCCAGCCAAGTCTGCAACCTACACCGCAGCTCACGGCAGCACTAGATCCTTAACCCACAGAGTGAGGCCAGGGATTGAACCCTCGTCCTCATGCATGCTAATCAGGTTCCTTACTGCTGAGCCACAACGGCAACTCCTAAATTATGTGCTATTGTGTATGCTGTGAAACAAATCCTTCTAATACCATATGATATCACTTATGTATGGAATCTAAACTGTAACACAGATGAACTTATCTACAAAACAGAAACAGACTCACAGATATGAGAACAGACTTGTGGTTGCCAAGGGGGAAGTGTGGGGGAGGGATGGATTGGGAATTTGGGATTAGCAGATGCAAATGATTATATATAAAGTGGATAAACAGCAAGGTACTACTGTATAGCACAGAGAACTATATTCAATATCCTGTGATAAATTATAATGGAAAAGAATGTGAAAAAGAATGTGTATATATATATATATATGTATATGTATATATATAATAACTGAATCACTTTGCTATACAGCAAAAACTAACACAATATTCTAAATCAACTATACTTCAATAAAATAAATTTTAAAAAACCCTAAATCCTTCTAAACACAAACTTTTAAGCTAAAAAATGTTTTCAGTTATTTCCTTATGAAAATTGTTTGAACTATTGTTTACATAGCATTTTTCTTTATACCGACTTGATTTTTGTATTTTAACTCACCCTACTTAATAATATTCATAAAATTATGATTGACTAATGTTAGATTTTCTAAATTAATATATATGTATATATTTTAGGAAATCTGTTTCATTTATTTATTTTTTTAATTTTTTGCCTTTTCTAGGGCTGCACCCATGGCATATGGAGGTTCCCAGGCTAGGGGTCTAATCAGAGCTGTAGCCGCCAGCCTACACCACAGCCACACCAATGCCAGATCCGAGCCACATCTTTGACCACATCACAGCTCACAGCAATGCCGGATCTTCAACCCACTGAGTGAGGCCAGGAATTGAACCTGCACCCTCATGGATTCTAGTCAGATTTGTTAACCACTGAGCCACGACGGGAACTCCGGAAATCTGTTTTAGAAACTCTATTAATGAGAAAAAACAGTCTGGTATCTACTCCACCTGTGGAGACACTACTCTGGTCTTAAGTAGAAACTAAGGTCCAGGAGTTCCCACTGTGTTTCAGGGTAATGAACCTGGCCAGTATCCATGAGGATGGGGGTTCAATCCACAGGTTCGATCCCTGGCCTCGATCAGCGGTTAAAGGATCTGTCGTTACCGTGAGCTGTGGTGTAGGTCGCAGACGCAGCTCAGATCCCACATTGCCATGGCTACAGTGCAGGCTAGAGGCTGCAGCGACAATTTGACCCCTAGCCTGGGAACTTCCATAGGCCTCGGGTGCGGCCCCCAAAAAAGCAAAAACAAAAACAAAATCAAGATCCAGGAAGTTTACATGCTTTAGGTCTAACAAATGGCAGAAATAAGACAGTCTTTGAATCACCTGAATCCCTTATTTGTTCTTGACTCCAAGCCAGTCTGTTTGGGCCTCTATCTAGATGTATTTACTAACTATTTGCCTTACTTCTCTAAGCTATTCACTACCACTTAACATGGTATACTAGTATCAAATCATTCAGACACTAAGTCATAGACCTTGTTGAAAGCTCATTGTTCCAAATGGGAGCCACCTGTAGTTTAGAATAAGGAGTCAGATTGGTGGAAAAATCAATGAGGTCAGTATTAATTTCTATGCATCTGACAAGAATGGTTACTTATTAAGTAAGCAAGTTTTCCATTGTGGGTTCCCAAAGTCTTACTCATTTCACAATGAATAAGGCAGGGCACCGGCAGAGTGTATGTTCTTTTCTTTGCTGTGTGTGGTACATAGGACCTCCACATCCCAGAGAACTTACGTATTTTCCCCAACAGAAGGTAGTTCAGTTTGTAAATGGCAGAATCTGTTTGAAAATACATTTTTTTCCAAGTCCATCATTAAAATAGAAATGGCCCAAAGCCAGGATTACTTCCAGCATCGGAATTCTCACATAGTTTATCATCACCAACAAATTCCACAGCACCAAATTTAGCTTGGTGAGACCAGCACGATGCTGAAAATACTTCCTCTGCTGTTACTTGGCAATGTTTAATAAAAGAGGAGCAGATGTTGAACTACTGAGACAGGTTAAATTTTGAAATCACAGAAGTTATTATAAGGAATTAAGGCCAAATGAAAGACACAAATTTGAGAAATTTGAAAATCCCTGAAATAGCATGCTGGATTTTATTTTAACAGGACTTGACATGTGTAATATAGTCTGGTTTCCTACAGGGTATCTATTATACTTTTTAACTTCTAATTGTATAACTTCAAATAATACCATTCCACTTTAAGTATAGCATAAGAATCTTACAACAGTATGTTTCTATTTCTTCTTTCTTGTCTTTTTGCTATTTGCATACATTTTGCTTCAACCTCTGCTATGAATGCCTTAATGCACTGTGATTATTTTTTTCTCTAAATATCCAAATATCTTCAAAAGAAACTGCACATATATTTACCATTTTTGGACTCTTTGATCATTTATGTAGATCCTTTTCCTGTATGGTATCCTTCCTGAAAAACTTCCATTAATATTTTTTGTAGTGAAGATCTTCTAGTGATAAATTGTTTCACTTTTGTTTGAAAAGTTTTGTTTCACTTTAATTTTGAAACATATTCACTGGGTACTAAATTCAAGATTGACAGTTTTTCTTTCTTCATTTTAAAGATGGTGCTCCATTTTCTTCTGGATTACATAGTTTCCGACATGAAATCTGCTATCATTGTCATTTTAATTCCTTGGTATGTAATGTTTCCCTCTTCCTCTGGCTGCCATTGATTTTCCACAATTTCATTATGATGTGTCTTAGCAGGTTTTCTTAATGTTTATTCTCCTTGGTATTCGTTTAACTCCTTGATCTTGTCAACTTAGAGTTTTCATCAAAATTAAAACATTTTTATTCATTATCTCTTCAGATATCAGTTCAAGCCCTGGGTAACTACAGGCAAGTATGTACAGGAATTGATTAGGAGGGGGAAACACCCCATAGCATCAAGGGGCTGATGGGTAAATTAGGAAAATCATTGCCCCTTCATTTCCCCTGGTTGGTTTTGGCCTCCCTTTCCCACTTGTCCTTTGGTAGAGATGCTGAAGGCTGATGAAGTATCCCTTGGACCCCTGCTGGAAAAGTCTCTAATTAAGGCAATTAGGTGAAAGCCAAAGGACGTGCAGTGGTGCCAAGGATCTTTTGGGTCAAGAAACCACATCTCAGCACTGCTGCTGATGGACCCCTGAGAGGAGTCTCCAAGAAACTAAAATAAGAAGAAATCACTCTTCCTTTTGTAAAACACACCAGGGTGTGTACAAAATAATGTGTGGTGACAGTGACATGTCAATACAGCATAAGGATTATAAACATAAATACTTTTTAGGGCAGCACCTGCAGCATATGGAAGTTCCCAGGCTAGGAGCTGAATCAGAGCTACAGCTGGCCTATGCCACAGCAACAGCAGCATGGGATCAGAGCAGCATCTGTGACCTACACCACAGCTCATGGCAATGCTGGACCCCTGACCCACTGAGTGGGCCGGGGATGGAACCCACATCCTCATGGATACTAGTTAGTTTCATTTACACTGCACCACAGTGGGAACTAAGGATAATACATATTGCAGTCTCCACTTTATTTCCTGGCTGATGAATTTGGCAAGAATCACATCACTGATGGAAAAAAAATCACAATAATTTTTTTTCTTTTCTTTTTTTTTTTTTAATGGCTGTACCTGCAGCATATGGAAGTTCCTGGGCTAGGGATCAAATCAGAGTTACCATTTTGGCCTGTGCCACAGCCACAGCAACATGGGATCTGAGCTACATCTTCGACCTATGCCGAAGCTTGCAGCCACAATGGAACTTAACCCACTGAGCAAGGCCAGGGATCGAAACTATATCCTCATGGATACTAGTTCTTAACCCACTGAGCCACAATGGGAATGCCATGATAAACCATTTAAAATGTAAAACTTTAAAAAAAAATGAATATTGCAGGAGGGAGACCGATAACATTTTTTTTTTTTTTTGGCAAATCACTATGTGTTACATATTTTCAGAGACTACTTCTCTGTTTCTGCAAAAAAAAAAAAAAAAAAGCATCATTCCCATTTTACAGATACAGAGAGTAAGGCTCTAAGAGGTTGAATAATCACAAAACTAGAACCTAGAATGTCTAGGAAGAATCTCCAACGTCATAGGGCCTCCGGCTACACCATGCTACCTTCCCACAGCACTCAGGGAACGCCCTGACCCCTGCCACCCACACATGCAACATTGAGGAAAGCAAATGAGAATCCTTTCCTCTGGGAACTTGGCCTTCTGCCTCTATTTTCTGATCATCTTTAAAACTCTGACAATGGGCTTCTTCCTTTCCACCTTGGAGGGTGGTATCTGGCACTGTTTCACCAAAACTAAATCAATAGCAACTACCAAAGAGGCACATTCATGCTAATGTGATAAGCTGGCTAACAGGCACTTTTCTTTCAGTGTCACAGGGCCCTTTAATCTCCAAGGCTGTTTACTTAATTTTTTGTACTGTGATAAATTATAACATTAAATTTTCCTTTTAACCATTTCCAAGGGTATTGAGTATACTGACCTCGTGGTGCAACCATTGCCACCATCCATCCACAGGACCCTTTTCAGCTTCCCAAACTGATATTTCACTGTACCCTTAAACAGTAACTGCCCATCCCCAAACCCCCTAGTCCCTGAAAACCACCATCCTACTTTCTGTCTCTATGAAATGTGATTACTTGAGACACCTTATATGAGTGGAATCACACACTTCACTTAATATGACATTGCAAGATTCATCCACATTGCAGCTTGTGTTAGAACCCCCTTCCTTTCTAAGGCTGAATACTATTCCGTTTTATGTATATACCACATGCTCTTTATCCTTTCATTGGAAGGTGGATCCAACCCCCTTTTGACCAACTCTTAGGGATAGAAAAGCCTTCCTGGGAGTCCCTGTTGTGGCTCAGCAGGTTAAGAACCGAAGTAGTATCTGTGAGGATGTGGGTTTGATTCCTGGCCTTGCTCAGTGGGTTAAGGATCCAGCATTGCCGCAAGCTGTGGCATAGGTCAAAGATGTGGCTAGGACCCCATGTTGCTATGGCTGTGACGTAGGCCAGTGGCTGCAGCTCCAATTCAACCCTTAGCTGGGACCTTCGTAAGCCACAGGTGTGGCCATAAAAAGAAAAATAAAAGTCTTCCTTATTTTTAATCCAAATCTTCTTTCTTCTAACTGGTGTTCACAGGTCCTAGCTCTGCCCCTCAAAATTACACAGAATAAATCGAATCCCTCTGCCCGTTTGGTCCTCTAACTGTTATTTTAAGACAAATCCAGGGTGTCTCCAGGACTCCCCTCTCTGACCCATGAGATGAGGTCCTGAGAACAAACACTCAGGGCTGGAGGAGCTGATTCAGAAGGATACACCTTGGCCCATCCTTTCTCTGCCCCGAGGGCAGGGAGGGTCTTACCGACCTGGACGCCACACCAAGGGCCCCCACCTGGAGAGCTG
Source organism: Sus scrofa (assembly GCF_054392235.1). Lineage (NCBI taxonomy): Eukaryota > Metazoa > Chordata > Mammalia > Artiodactyla > Suidae > Sus > Sus scrofa. The sequence goes on along the minus strand of NC_139393.1, from coordinate 22,879,797 downwards.
CTAGAGGGGGTGGCTCATCTTCACAGCGTCCTGGGGGCAATACTGTCCACCCCACTCACCCCATACATAGCACAGAAGGTCAGCAGAAACTCCCAGATGCCCACCCCCACCCCAGAGCCAAGTATAGCTTCAGCCTGCACCCTCCACCAGAGCTAACAACGCAGGGGGCCCATTAGCCACTGGCCTCTTGAAAGCGCAGAAAATTTCTCCTTTTTTTTTGTCTATTTAGGGCCACACCTGCAGCCTATGGAGGTCCCCAGGCTAGGGGTTGAATTGGAGCTATAGCCGCCGGCCTATGCCACAGCCACAGCAAGGCCAGATCTGAACTGAGTCTGCAACCTACACCACAGCTCATGACAACACTGGATCCTTAACTCGCTGAGCAAGGCCAGGGATCGAACCTGCATCCTCATGGTTCCTAGTCAGATTTGTTTCCTCTGAGCCAGACGCGAACTCCTTGTGGAAGCCTTCTGCACACACATTCCTGCCTCAGCAAATTATCCCCAGAAGGCGGTGAGGATGCAGAGAGGTAAGGGGGAGATGCCAGAGTGAGACAGTGAATTGGTTACTTTGGAGACCGCCAGTGCCCAGGGCTCCTTCTGGGTAGAAGAGGAGGTTTCACCGCAGGCCTCTCCCCAGAGGGGGAGGGGGCAGATCGGGTTGCTTCCCACTCCTGCCCCACCCTGAGGAATGGACACCCTGACACTGCAGGCCTTTCTCTTCCCTGTTATCTTTGAGTCAAGGCGCCGTGTTGACCAAGTGGGTCAGATCCGGTCTGCAAAAGTATTATCCGAACGGCCCGAGGAGGATGTGGCCAACATTCCTAGGTATGTCTGCAAATGTGGCTGGGGGAGGGCACTCCCTATCCGGAGCCCAGGAGTTCGCTCCTGCCCCAAGGACTTCCTTTTTTTTTTTGGTCTTTTTGAGGCTGCACCCACGGCATATGGAGGTTCCCAGGCTAGAGGGTGAATCAGAGTTACAGCTGCCAGCCTACACCACAGCAATAGCAACGCAGGATCCAAGCTGCGTCTGTGACCTACACCATAACTCGAGGTAATGCTGGATCCTTAACCCACTGAACAGGGCCAGTGATCGAACCCACATCCTCATGGATACTAGTCCGGTTCATTAACTGCTGAGCCAAGACAGGAACTCCTCCTGACCCAAGGACTTCTGGTTAATCCTTCCAACGCGGTTGTATGCGTACTTCACACTCAACCACAGATTGGGACGCCTGCCCTCCAAACTACCCAGGTGGCTTCCATCACAGGAAATTGTTCATTACACCAGAACCCCACTTTCTAGAACTCAGTGATGCATCCGTTGACAAAAATCCCTGGTACATTTTTCTTATCCCATATATTTTGCATGGTTGTGTTTTCATTGGTACATACTTTTCAGAGTCTAGAAAATTCAACTTATTTATCTATTTCTTACTCATTATTCACTTTTAAAATCATCAAAAATTGCATTCGATAAATATCCATAAAATTATTACATCACGGGCCTATACACAGAAGTCAAGTAATAAAATGGGTTGAAAAAAGAAAACAGTTATAGTAGGAGATTTAAGCTAAGGAAGTAATGAAATTAAGCATGAAGATTAGCTTTGAGCTTCCTGACGATAACATAGAAGAGGAAAAAAAAGAAGTTGGGCTGCATCTGTTCCATTATTTAATTAAAGAAAACACATAGATACATTAAGAGATGTTGCCTTGCTAAATTTCAAGGAGGAATTATTTGCAAAAACTGAATTTAAATGCGGCGATTGGAGCTCCCATAGTGGCTCAGTGGAAACAAATCTGACTGGTATCCATGAGGACACCGTTTGATCCCTGGCCTTGCTCAGTGGGTTAAGGATCTGGCATTGCCATGAGCTGTGCTGTCTGTTGCAGACGTGGCTCGGATCTGGCCATTGCTGTGTGTGTGGCGTAGGCTGGCGGCTACAGCTCAGATTCAATCCCTAGTCTAGGAACCTCCATAGGCCGCGGGTGCGGCCCTAAAAAGACAAAAATATGTAAATAAATAAATGTGGCATTTTAAGAATTCATCTCCTATGTGTATAAGGCCATATATATATATATATATATATATATACACACATATATGTATACACACACACATATATATATACACACACACACACACATATATATACACACATATATATATATATATATATATGTATTTTTTTTTTTTTTGTCTTTTTAGGGCCACCCCTGTGGCATATAGAAGTTCCCAGGCTAGGGGTCAAATTGGAGCCATAGCTGCCAGCCTATGCCACAGCCACAGCAAGATCTGAGCCATGTCTTTGACCTACAGGACAGCTCATGGAGATGCCAGATCCTTAACCCACTGAGCGAGGCCAGGGGTTGAACTTGCGTCCTCATGGATACTAGTCGGATTTGTTTCCGATGAGCCACGATGGGAACTCTTCTCTAGGTCTCTTTGTATATCTGTGCATTTCATAGATTAAAAAAAAGAAATTCTGGGGCGTTCCCTTTGTGGCTCATGTGACTAGGATCCATGAGGTTGCGGGTTCGATCCCTGGCCTCGCTCAGTGGGTTAAGGATCCAGCATTGCAGCGAGCCGTGGTGTGAGTCACAAACGTGACTCGGAACTGGCCTTACTGTGGCTGTGCTGTAGGCCAGCAGCTTCAGCTCTGATTTGATCCTTAGCCTGGAAACTTGCATATGCCGCCAGGGAGGCCATTAAAAAGGTCAAAAAAAATTAAAAATTTTTAAAAAAATAAAGTAAATCTGTCGGGAGCCTTTGCCAGACCTCATCTGTTTCAGTTTATGGAAATGGCTGCCTCTCCTGAGAAAGGGCTGGTGGGAAGGACGGGGGCAAAGGTAACCCCTTGTCCCCAGGGACCTCTGCACGCTTCGTCCTGCTGGGTAGCAGAGCTGATCCTCCGCAGGCCTAGTGTTTCATAATCTGGGACCTTTGGCCACTGGTGGGGCCTGGGATCCAGGTGCCTGAGGAAATCTCTTTGGCACCCAGGTGCCCTGCAGCCAGAGTATCCGGGTTTAAACCCACCCCATGGGCCAAGCCTGGCATATGACTGGGCGCCTGCTCAGCTCCCATTTGGCACTGCAGTTCTTTGCCGGCCCTGGAACCCTGCCCCAAACCACTGCTGCCTGGCTCAGGGCCTGACCCTCTGCCCGCTCCCTGCCACACTACACTCCCTCTCTCTGGAGGGCTGGTCTTTGCCCCAGAGCCCTTCCGTCAGCTGCCTCCAGGGGCACTGCTTCCACCCAGAGGGCCCAGGCTTTCCTCCCCATCAAGCCCTTTGCCTGTGTGAATATTCCTCTTCCCAGACACCCTCACCATCGCATTCTTCCACCTCTTTGATTAAATACCCTGCCAGGTTAGACTCCGGGCCACCAAACTCCGGGGGAGTCAGGAGGTAGATTCCAGGCTGTCCCCGTTTGAAGCCAGCCCAGGTCAGTCCTGGATCCTCCCTTCTCCCCCCTGAACCATTGCTGAAAAGCTTATGAGGAGTTCCCATCGTGGCTCAGTGGAAATGAATCTGACTAGTATCCATGAGGACACAGCTTCGATCCCCCTCCTCGCTCAGTGGGTTAAGGATCCGGCGTTGTCGTGAGCTGCAGGGTAGGTCACAGACTCAGCTCAGATCCCGAATTGCTGTGGCTGTGGTGTAGGCTGGCAGCTGCAGCTCCAATTCCACCCCTAGCCTGGGAACCTCCATATGCCTCGGGTGCGGCCCTAAAAAGACCAAAAAAAAAAAAAAAAAAAAAAAAAAAAGAAAAGGTTACGAAAGCAGATGGAGGGCTCGTCATTCCTAGAGCGCAGACCACATGGAGGGTGTGTCCAGGCACCCGAACATCTGGGGGTTGTTGGCGGGACCTTGACTTTGGACCAGAGCAGGGGGAGGAGGCTGTTCTTTAAGCCCCCAAACAGACAGAAGGGATTCAAAAGGGTCCAGAAGTACACTGCATTGGCGTAAATAAGGTTTGCAGACTTCGGCTGGCCACACCACCGCAGCTAAACTAAGAACTTGGGCCTGTGACCTCTCCTTGGAGGGAAATACAGGGAAAAGATGCCCCGCCCCCAATCCTGCCCTTTGGGGTAAAGAATACCTTCTGATATTAAATCCAAGGTTGAGAGCGAGGAGAACTGTGGGACTGTAACAGCCTCTTGCATCCTGCTGAAGGAGGGTTTATACGGCCCCAGCAATGGCAGGGCCAGAAAGAGTTGTGATCTTTGGGGATCCATTGGGGAACCCCGCCAAGCCGGGGATGTGGGGCTCCCTGGGGCTGAAATGTCCCAGAGAGGACCAGCCACCAAGACAGCCAGAGCCATGTCCCCATCTGCTTGAAAGAAAGAGGTGTTTGTAATTGATCAAAGCAAGTCTGCGGTGCCTGGTCCATAGGAGACCCTCAATAAGCCTTCACAGCAGGAAAACAGGATGGAGGTTTCTCAAAACACTAAAAATAAAAGTGCCATAGGATCCAGCAATCCCACTTCTGGCATCTATCCAGAGAAAACCATGACTTAAAAAGATATATGTACCCCGATATTCACTGCAGCACTATTTACAGTAGCCAAGACATAGAAGCAACCTAAATGTCCATCAGCTGATGAATGGATAAAGATGTGGTACATATATACAGTGGAATACTACTCAGCCATAAAAAGGAATGAAATAATGCCATTTGCAGCAACATGGATGGACCTAGAAATGATCATACTAAGCGAAGATAGACAGTGAAAGAAAAACATCGTATGATACATGTGGAACCTAAAAAAAAGAAAAAAAAAGGATGCAAATGAACTTATTTGCAGAACTGAAATAGACACAGACTTTGAAAAACTAATGGTTACCAAAGGGGACAGGTCAGGGGTCGGGAGGGGATGGACTGGGGGTTTGGGATGGAAATGTTCTAAAATTAGGTTGTGATGATGGTTGTACAACCTTAAATATAATACAGTTCAGTGAATTTTTTTTTTTTTTGGTCTTTTTGCCTTTTCTAGGGCCACATCCAGGCATATGGAGGTTCCCAGGTTAGGGGTTGAATCAGAGCTGTAGCCACGCACCTATGCCAGAGCCACAGCAACTGGGATCTGAACTGCATTTGTGGCCTACACCACAGCTCACGGCAACACCAGATCCTTAACCCACTGAACAAGGTCAGGGATCGAACCCGAAACCTCATGGTTCCTAGTCGGATTCGTTAACCACTATGCCACGACAGGAACTCCATGAATTATTTTTTTAAAAAAAGGATGAGGGCAGAGGAACAACTGAAAAAAATAATAAAGTTGACAAAATGTAAAAAAAAAAAAAATTATGTTCACAGCTTCCTCCCACCAGAGATCCAGCAGCCAAGGCAGACAGACAGACATACCCTCAGAAGTTGGCAGAAACCGCATATGGAGGCTTAGGGCTCCTTTGGGTGAAGGAGAAGCGTGCCCTCCACGCACCTGCTCAGGCCATGCATCTGGGAGAAGCTTTGGGAAGCTGTCCCCACGTGGAAAGACAAGTTTTCTCCGGGCTCCCCTATGTCTCCCCCTGACTCTGCCTCCTTGGAAAACACTCCTGTGGATGGTGAGGGTGAAGCGGGATGGTGGAGGCCGTGGCAAAGCGTGAGAGACTCCAACACAGACGGCTCACTGCGGTCTTGCCTCTCAAGCCTCCAAACCTTGTGAGCCGGGTGTCTCTTGTGTAACTTGAGGTGCAAGTGTGCGGGTGTTTACTTTCACGTGGGGATGGAAGAGTAGATAAAATTCATGACCAGTGAGCTGCATGTGTTCAGTGACCTTCCAGTGGAGCGGCAACAAAAAGTAATTACAGGAGTTCCCATCGTAGCACGGTGGAAACGAATCCAACTGGGAACCATGAGGTTGCAGGTTCCATCCCTGGCCTCACTCAGTGGGTTAGAGATCCAGCGTTGCCGTGAGCTGTGGTGTAGGTCGCAGGTGCAGATTGGGTCCTGCGTTGCTGTGGCTCTGGCGCAGGCTGGTGGCTACAGCTCCGATAAGATCCCTAGCCTGGGAACCTCCATATGCCATGGGTGCGGCCCTAAAAGGACCAAAAAAAAAAAAAAAAAAAAAAAATTACATAAAGAACTCCATCTGATTTTGGATGTGCCAGAAAGCTCAACAAAATAGAAAGAAAATCCAGGTTTGGGGCCAAATAAGACAGGGAGTGATTATGGGCAACTGAGTTATTTTCTTAAAAGAATGAAATACACTGAAGTCATAAGGGCAGTTTGGCTGGAGTGCTTCAAGACGGGAAAATATCCAAACCAGCCACTCCCATCCCCTTTTCCCGTGGCCACAAAAACACTCATGCGCTGACCCTTATGGGCTGAGGTTTCTGCTGTGAAAAAGTGACCTCCGGCAGGTGGTGCCAGGCTGAGGCCAAGGGGACCCCGAGGCCAGTGCTAGTCCTGTGGCTTTGAGGCCTGTTGCCCGGAGCCCACAGTGAGAAGGGCTGAGGACACGGGGACCATGACCACAGGAGAGACTGGATACAGGACAGGAGCCAAAGGGACAAGGTGGTTATTAAAGAGCAAACATAGTTTCAAAGCAAAGTTTGCTAATGCTGTCCAGATTAGAAAAGATGCCTGCTCAGGCTCAGTGGAAATGAACCCGACTGGTATCCATGAGGACGTTGGGTTCAATCCCTGGCCTCACTCAGTGGGCTAAGGATCTGGCATTGCTGTGGCTGTGGCTGTGGCCTAGGCCAGCAGCTGCAGTTCCAATGCGACCCCTCGCCCGGGAATTTCCAAATGCTGCACCTGCAGCACTAAAATAAAAAAAACAAAACCAAAAAACAAACAAACAAAAAACAATGACTGCTCAAGCAATAGTTTTTTTTTTAATCTATATCCATTTTTAAATCATCATAACATGTACTTAGAAAGCAATCACCCAGGTTTAGTCACCTGTGTGTAGGAATTGGGAAAAACAGCAAAAAGCCACATAAATACGGGTTTTCAAAGTGTGGTCCAGGAGTTCCTGTCATGGTGCGCCCCCCCAAAAAATGACAAAGTGTGATCCATAAGCCTTTTTCTTTGCATCACCCAAGGGTGCCACAGAGTTCTAGCCCCCTCAGAACTACCAAGTCAGAATCTCTTAGGGTGTAACCCAGAAATCTATCATTTTTAAGCTTGTAAATATAGTCATTTTGAAAACTATTAGCCCCAAGGATAAAAAAACAAATTGTTAACATATACCCTCCCCCCCCACCTCCCACAACACACAATTTTGCAGTCAGGCACTGGAAAGCCCAACAGGTTTGGAATCAAAACAATTGGGTTAGGAGTTCCTGTCGTGGCTCAGTGGTTAACGAATCCGACTAAGAACCATGCAGGAGGTTATGGGTTCAATCCCTGGCCTCACTCAGTGGGTTATATTTGCAAAACTATAATATCACCTGAGATACTGCTGGGAACAGTTATCAACTCATAAATTCACACAAGAGATGCTTAAACTCTCTGCAAATTTGTTTACTGCAGATTTGTAAACATGAAACTTCTTTTTCTTACTGAGAGACATTGTAGAGATAATAAAATGAACAGATTTTCAATTTGATGAGTCTGGGCAACTGAACATATTCTTTGTAAATACACAACTTCTTGTAAATTTAAATCTGTGTGTATGCCAGAGATTACAGGACATATTTGAGATGAAAAAGAACAGGGACAGGCACAAGGAGAGAAACAGCATAAAGACAGATGCGTGAAAAGGACTGAAATTGCTCACCAATCGTGACACGATATGCGGTCAAAGGAATAACAAATCAATGCCAAACCACCTATATGGGTTTCTTAGAGAACGAGATTAAGGATTGCTGAGTGATTCAGGAATGTACGGGCAGAACAGCAAAGCTGAAGCTGCTGAGATCAAAAGCGAGGTCCTTTCTTCGACAACCTCACACACGTAAAGATAAAGCCATTCTTATCCAGGAGAAAGCAAACCATTGACAGCTACATTCCTGAAAAATAATCGATCCGAGAAAGACCCATGGCCGCAGGAGCAAGTTTTATAATCCCAGAGGCTGAAATAATATCTGCCCAGATTGACAAGGAGATACGAGGAGAGGCAGGGCATCAAGACTGAATTTACTGTTCAACACGGGGACTTAGAGAGCAGAGGGTTTTTATCTTCTTTCCTCCAAGCTCTTAGTTTTTTAAACACACAACAACAACCAATTTTAAGTTTTTAATTCAACTGGACAAGCCCACAGGAAATCATGTGTCCAGATTTCATACCCCTAGTAACCGGAGTTACTAAAAAGCCAGTTTTAAGGAATATGCCAAGAACACTGGGTACAGGTTATTTTAGAGGATGTGAAAGTGTTTTATGGCTCGAGACTTTCTTATCTGGATGGCAAGTTCCCTGGTTGGCACCAGGCTTCTTATAACTGAGATAGTCCTTTATACTACTCACTCAATGATACCTGTTTTGTAAAATCATTAGTGTCTAGAACTTTGATACTGAATTTGATGACTTTTCTGAGGTCTTTAAATAGAATGTCAGTTAACCGAAGAAAAGTTATAAATTAAACTGATATACTCTCTCCCTATCTGTTTCTATTTTGTGGATACTTTGCTGTACCAGCCTCTGGACTCAGCCTGTACCTGGGTCTGGACCCTGATTCTACCACTCCTTTGGCTGTGTGACTTTGTGTAAGTTACCTAACCCCTCTGTGCCAATTTGTTCATCTGCAAAGCAGAGGAAAATAGTACCTATTATTTCATAAGGATACTGTGAGGATTAAATGAATAATACCCATTCATTTATTTAATAAATACCACTGGCCCATCATACCCATGGGTTCTACATCTGAGGAGTCAACCGACCACAGATCAAAAATATTAAAAAAAAAAATTTCTGGGGTGGTTGGGGAGCTTGGGATTAAAAGATACAAAATTGGATTAGCAATGAGATCCCGCTGTGTAGCCCTGGGAACTATGTCTAGTCACTTATGATGGAGCATGAGAATGTGCAAAAATAGAATGTGTACATGTATGTGTAACTGAGTCACCGTGCTGTACAATAGAAAAAAAAAACTGTATTGGGGAAATAACTATTAAAAAATAATAATAACCAAGTAAATAAATAATACTCAACGTCATAAAGCTGTCAGTTCTTCCTAATAAATAATTTAAAGCATTAAAAAAAATTCCAGAAAGTTCTGAAAAGCAGTATTTGAATTTTCTGTGCACTGAGAACTATTTACATAGCATTTACATTGCATTAGGTACTGTAAGTAATCTAAAGAACACAAGAGTTCCCATGGTGGCTCAGTGGGTTAAGAACCCAACTAGTATCCAGGAGGATGGGGGCCTTGCTCAGTGGGTTAAGGATCTGGCGTTCCATGAACTGTGGTGTAGGTTCACAGATGTGGCTCGGATCTGGTGTTGCTGTGGCTGTGGTGTAGGCCAGCAGCTGCAGTTCCGATTTGACCCCTAGCCTGGGAACTTTCATGTGCTGCAGCTGTGGTGATAAAAAGCCCCCCTGCAAAAAAAAATGAAGACTAGTCCTGTAACAGTTTTGGTTCAAAGGCAGGGTGAGACACCTGAAAATTACACAAGAGAAGGTACATAGATTACATGCAAATACTATGCCATCTCAAATAAAGGACTTGAGCATCCGTGGATTTTGGTATCCACGGGGACCCTGAAGCCAACCCCCTGTGGGTTCTGAGGGACCACTGTGTGCATTTCTTGAGCACCAAGCATGTACCAGGCAGTGTGTTAAGTGCAGGGGGAGGAGTTCCCGTCGTGGCTTAGTGGTTAACGAACCTGACTAATACCCATGAGGATGTGGATTCGATCCCTGGCCTTAATCAGTGGGTTAAGGACCTGGCTGGCGTTGCTGGGAGCTGTGGTATAGGTTGCAGAGGCGGCTTGGATCCTTCATGGTTGTGGCTGTGGCTGTGGCCAGAGGCAGTAGCTCTGATTCGACCCTTAGCCTGGGAACCTTCATATGCCACAGGTGTGGCCCTGAAAAAAAAAAAAAAGTGCAGGGGGAAAGAGCAAGGAATAAAATAGGCAGAAGTACCCACCCTCATGAAGGGTACATTTCAACCAGAAAGATAGACAATAAATAAATAAAGACATAAAATGTGGTATGTCCTGTAAGAGAAAAAAAAACCCAAGTGAAAGAAAGAGGATTTGGGGACTGCTCTTTAGAGTGTCCAAGGACAGCCTCACTGAGGGGACATTTGACACTTAGGATACTACCTCATGCATATTTAATAAATGCTACTGTTATCTTTCTTGTCACAATTAATTAGACCCATACGTAACCAAATTTGATTGTGACAAATTCTCCAGGTAGATTCTAAATGCTATAAAATGCAACACCAGTAGTCACTCTTTGCTCTGGCCACCTATAGGCTGCACGCTCTTCTCCTCCCATCCCCTTCCCATTACCTGCCCAGCATCCTTGACCTTGATGCATGAGCCCTTCCTGAGGGCTCCAAGTTGGGGGTATGCCGTATATACTAGCACAATCTCTTATGTTTGTCTTCCTAGCATTTACCTCTCATAGAGTGTCTTACACTGGTTATTCTTATTTATTTAAACACCGCTCCCTGCCAGACAGTAGTTTCCATGAGGACAGGGACAGTATCTGCCTTGTTTACTTCTCAAATTCCCTCCTTCCATATCTGATCTAGGAAATAGATGACTGTGTGCTTAGCGGTCTCTACACAACTGTGCCCACGATTAGGCGAATGGAGTGGGCAAGGTACCTGCATTTTAGGCATCCATATCATGTACCTCTTCTTGCATTTTCTTCCCCCCCCTGCCGCCCCTTTTTAGGGCCACACCTGCGGCATATGGAAGTTCCCAGGTAGAGGGTGAATCGGGAACTGCAGTTGCCAGCCTACACCACAGCCACACCAGATCAAAGCTACATCAGCAGCCTACACCAGAGCTTGTGGCAACGCCAGATCCTTAACCCACAGAGCAAGGCCAGGGATCAAACCCGCATCCTTATGAAAACTAGTCAGTATCCCACTGAGCCACAACAGGAACCCCTTCTTGAACTTTCATTCAACATAATTTGAACGTCTGTCCCATCATGTTAATTGTTGATGATCAAAGCTCATCTACACGAACAACTTTGAAGAAACAGACAATAACTGTGCAGAGTAAAGACCAACGACCAAGGAATAGTTTTACTATAACAGAAAAACAAAAAGTCCCCAAAGGAGAAACTGTAGTCTCATTTGTTTAGCCTGGTATTCAGATTTTCTTGGCATAATCTTATTCGCAATCATTATTCTGAAACATCCATAAGCATCTTGACAAGTCAAACTACCACCAACTCTTTTTTTTTTTGTCTTTTTTGCTTTTTTCTAGGACCACACCTGCGGCATGTGGGGAGGGGTCTAATCGGAGCTACAGCTGCTGGCCTACACCACAGCCACAGCAATGTGGGCTCTAAGCCACGTCTGCAACCTACACCACAGCTCACAGAAATGCCTGATCCTTAACCCACTGAGTGAGGCCAGGGATCGAACCCGCAACCTCATGGTTCCTAGTCAGATTCGTTAACCACTGAGCCACGACGGGAACTCTATCACCAACTCTTAATTCATGACATATGGAGAAAAGAGATCATATCATCCAGATTTTAAGTTATTAACCACAAGATGAACAGAGATGCAAGTGTGAGAACGTGTACACACAGGATGGGGCTCAGGGCAAGGTAAATCTGAATAGGTCAGAACGAGGGGCCAAACCTGTGTGTTTGATTTTTCTCTACAAAGCAGGGTGGCTAGGGAGCAATAATAACCGTATCATTGCCTCCTAGGGTCTCACAACACTCACACCACAGGCGGGATAAGCAGAGGAGCAACGCCAGACGGGACTGAGGCCGCGAGCACTTTACAGAACCTGGTCTGGCTCCACGTGAGCAGCAGTGAAACGATTTAGCCCGGCCAGGAAACGCGTAACACTTAGCACAGCTGAGGGCTGGCTGTCTGGTTTATAATCCACCCCTTTTGCTTCCTTCTCTCCCCGCTCTGCCTATATTTTCTGCATAGAAGCCTTGCTCTTTCTCCATCAGCAGATAAGCAGAAAGTGGACATAAACCATCATTTTCAGTGGCCCACCGTTTCTCTAAGCAAAAGATGGAACATCATTAACGGTGCTGTTGGTTTATTTATGTAAATTAGATACAGGTTTCGTATCTCCAAGCAATTTTTGCTTTCCTCCTGGCTCCACTCTCTGAGACAATAGATTTGCAAAGACAGAAGCTCAAAAGCTTTCTCCTGGTCCACTTCTGCAATAGGGTTTCGCAGAGGTGACAGAGAGAGCGGGGCCGGGGGAGGGCAAAGCCGGGGCTGCTTGAAGCCTGGGCCATCCTGGGGAGGAAGGCATCCCTGCGGTGCAAAGTTGAAGGGGAGGGTTCAGAAAACGGCCAAGGCTCGGGAACTGACTCACACGGAGAAATGAGCAGGAGTGAATGTCACCAGCCTTATCTGAAGCGGAGGCCAAGGCCCAGGGACAAGCTGACACCGGGGAGGAGGGTGGATGGCAAACAGTTTGGTCATGGTTTCGTTACACACAGCAAATGAGAATCGCAGAGCAAGCTGCCAGATCAAAAGAGAGGAGCCAGCAGGGAAGTTGTGGGATGAAGGGCTGGAGGTGGGGATGGGGGCGGCGGACAGGGAAGCGATCGACACAGTGGCTGTATTTCTGGAGTAAACTGAGATGGCTGTCCCCTGTGCCATAGGGGACCCGGCCACGACATGGTGGATTTCACACCCTGGAAGGAGCATTTACAAGGAAGCCTGGCTGGTTTTGAAATGTGAGGCCATGGTGGGGCTCCCTGTAGGTCTTTGACTTTTCTTCTTTCCTGCCAGGCAATTACATTAAGTGGTTCACATCAATCCAGAGGGAAAATGAGGGCCCTGCGCTTTGGGTGGGAAGGTCGAGGAAGGAGGTCGGAACACTCCCTGCCGTAAACAGACATGCACCAGCGACCCTCTAGATCCTGAGTTCTCACTATGGGGGGCAAGGGAACCCATCGAGACCCAAGAGCAGGAGGTAAGATTAGTCATGTCAACCACTGTGTGTTGCAAACGCTTGAAGGTGAGTGGAACGTGCCAAGTGTTAATGGAACTGCTGGAAATGGAGAAAGCCGGGCACCTGCTGCCAGCCACCTGACCTGACCCTCCCCGCTGGAGCTGCAGCCAAGCCAGCTGTCTCTTTCTTTCTTTCCCCTTGGGTCAAAATAAAGGTTGCTCCTAAATATTTTTTTTTCAGAACCCGGCATGACCCTGGAGCCATTGAGCCCTGTGTGAAGGCATGCTGGGCACCAATGCCAGGGAAGATGCCACCAGCAAGGGCAACTGTCCTGGGGCATCTGGAGCTCTCCTGAGGCATTCCTCAGGCTGGTGGTATCCCATCACAGAGGGGTCAGCACCGAAGGGACAGCACAGCAACCCTAGACATGGGAGACCCCAGGAAACTCTGTGGAATGTGTGCCAAGGGCTGTTGTCATGTGAAGGAAATGCAAAAACATGGAGCTCCCGTTGTCACGCAGCGGAAACAAATCTGACGAGCATCCATGAGGACGCAGGTTCGATCCCTGGCCTCGCTCAGTGGGTTAAGGATCTTGTGTTGCCATGAGCCGTGGTGTAGGTCGCAGATGTGGCTCGAATCCTGCACTGCTGTGGCTGTGGTGTAGTGGTGTCGGCTGGCAGCTGCAGCTTCTATTCGACCTCTAGCCTAGGAACCTCCATATGCCATGGGTGCGGCCCTAAAAAGACAGACAGAAAGAAAGAAAGATGCAAAACACCCCAAAAGGCCAGGATTACTAGCTCCCCTGAAAGCAAGAGACACCGCCTAAGCCGTAGGAAGCCCTCAGCAGGTACATCGTCCTTGTTAAATTGATTAAAGAATCCTGCCCTTTGAGAAATATCAAACAATGGAGGAGACCAGGAAAAGAAGGAATCACTAAAAAAAAAAAAAATTCTATACAGAAAAATACATTCAATTCAAAAGAGTCCAAGAAAAGAGCATAATGACACAGAATAATCCTTTTGTGTTTTTCTAACTTGTTTTATAGACATTTTCAAAAATATATAAAAGCATAGAGAATAATAGAATGACCACCCACCCTCCCCCGTACCCATCACCCAGCTTTGAGCAGAATCAAGATATGTCCTTATTTTATCTGGTCCTGTCCCTCTTTTATTATTTATTTACTTATTTATTTACTTATTTTTTTTGGTCTTTTTGCCATTTCTTGGGCCGCTCCCGTGGCATATGGAGGTTTCCAGGCTAGGGGTCTAATTCGAGCTATAGCCGCCAGCCTATACCAGAGCCACAGCAACGCGGGGATCCGAGCCGCGTCTGCAACCTACACCACAGTTCACGGCAACGCTGGATCCTTAACCCACTGAGCAAGGCCAGGGACAGAACCCTCAACCTCATGGGTCCTAGTCAGATTCATTAACCACTGAGCCACGATGGGAACTCCCTGTCCCTCTTTTAATATTTTTTCCTGGGGTACGTTAAAGAAAAATGGTACACCTTCTGCTATTTCACCCATAAATATTTCAGAAAGTACTTATAAATGATCCTTTAATTTGCATTTTTTTACAGAAATTTCTATCTGAAGTATTCAGAACCTAAAGAGGAAACTTAGGAGTTCCCTTTGTGGCTCAGTGGGTCAAGAACCTGACATGGTACCTGTGAGGATGAAGGTTCAATCCCTGGCCTTGCTCAGTGGGTTAAGGATCCAGTGTTACCACAAGCTGCGGTTTAGGTCACAGATGTGGCTCAGACATGGCATTGCTGTGGCTATGGCATAAGCCTGCAGCTGCAGGTCCGATTCGAGCCCTGGGCTGGGAACTTCCATCTGCTGCAGGTGCAGCCCTAAAAAGAAAAAAGAGAGAAAGAAATTAAGAGAAAAGGGCCTGAGGGAGGCAGTAACTGATAATTGGGGCATTCATTCTCCCCACCTGCTCTCCCCGGAAGTGCCATTCAAAATCTTGTGCAGGCATGTCCTGCTAAACACTTTCATGTGCAGCTTCCTCAGCATAGAGAGGTCCCTTTTGCCTGGAAACTACCCCAGCACCCACCCATGGACCCCCAGTGGTGATGTCTGCCCAGCTGGCCTGGGCGGTTTCAAGGGAAGAGACTTTGGGCCAAGGTGGGTCAATGGGATTCTCTCTCCTGGGGATTTGCACTTGGAAGCACACAAATGGGATCAGGCAAACCTGTAGACTGAAGGAGAAGGTCTCCTTGAATCTGCTGCTGACAGCCCAGAAGCTACCCTTCGCCAGCCTTGGGAACCTTGGGAAGATGCTTGGTCCTCCCAAAGCTTGGGATGGACTAACATTTACTTAGATTCCAGGAACCATGCATCATCTTGCTAACAAATCTCAATTGTGTGATTAGCTAGCCAAAACACAACTTTGACTGCTGCAATCTTCACTAAAGCTCTCTCTAGAAGGATCCCATGGCCTAGAGATGCCAGCAGCTCAAAACTATAGTAATGAGACTTCACTACAGTGATGAGACTGTTACAAAACAAATCCCGGACGTCATGTTCATGGCTGTGTCCCCAACACCCAGTATGGGGCCCAACATAGAGTGGTCGTCCACGACCTATTTGTTGATTAAACTGAATAGCATAATTTTCCCAGTAGAGAAGATTGTGGGATCTGCCCATCACGGAGCAGATCTCGGCATCTCACTAAAAACCGGGGTTTGGCTCTGACTCGGCCACTTTCTTTCTATGCGAGTAAGTTCCTTAACCTCTTCGGACCTCAGTTTCCTCATCTGTCAACTGGGGATGATAAACTCAGCCAGCCGGACAGAGAGGCTCAAATGAGGTCATGCCATAGGAAAGTGCTTTGCAAACTGTAACTTGTTTGCAAATGAAAGCTGTTATTATCTTTCCTAGCTGGGGATTCGATTCGGCCTGTCTCAGCCTTGGGGCCTGAGAAGCCTTTAGGGCAAAAGTAGGTGATGACCTGCCTCCTTCATGATGTTTTTTTTCTTTTTCCGGATCCCACTCTAGGCACTTCTTTAAAACCTGGTGTCTACTTTGAGGATTCTGTTTTCTAGATTAAACTATGAGAAGCCTAAGAACTAAAGAGATTCTGTACCTTCTAGAAACCTATACCTTCTTCGCTCACCGCATTAGGTACTCAATTCTACCACATGGACTGGCACTCATGTCCCACTGATTATCCGTGGTATAGACACTGTGGCTGGATCCATGTCTATCACCTCCTCGGGAGACTCACCTTCTCCTCTTTCTGGGAGGAGGTCCTTTTGGAAAGACAGGGAGGTAGAGGAGCCGGAAAATAAGCAACATCAATCTCAAGGCTTCCAGACTCAGCTCTCCTGCCTGGGAGGCCACAAGGTTGGCAAGAAGCAGGTGGGTTGTCCTAGCGCCTGAGTCATGAAACAGCTGGAACTTTCCCATTACCTGAACAGCCCAGCACTTAGAGAACATTGCTGCATTGTTCTGTGCTCTGGGGTTCACGGTGGCAGGCCAACCCTGGGCCAGGCCAGCAAGCCCATGGCTGTGAGGATTCGTCTGCACCTACCGTTTTTTCACCTAATTGAGTCCACTGGGACATCATCTCGTGATGTTGCTACCCAAGGAAGCAGGAGTGGGGCTGTGGGGGAAGGGGATTACATCATCATTATTATTGTTATTCACTTATCAGATGATTATTAATTATACTTCAATTAAAGGCTTGCACTCTTTACAAGCATGAGCTCATCAGCCCTCACAATGCCCAAAGGAGGCCAAGAACCAGGACAGGGTGATTTGCTCATGAATGCAGCTGACTTGAGTTTCAGAAATCCCGTGATCATTTTTTTTTCTTTAAATTTTTTAAAAATTAGAGTTTATAATATTTCTTCAATTTCTGTTGAAGTGACCTGATCACACACAGTCCCCAATGCTGTGCAGTAGGACCCCATTGTCCAGCCATTGTCTAGCCACTGGTCACCTCCCTTGGGGGCCCCCAGTTTCCCCAACATACAGTGGGCAGACATGTTGCCCACACCACCATGGGACACTATAAAAGTAGCAAGGATTGAATTTTTTTTTGTCTTTTTTTTGGGGGGGCCACACCTGTGGTTTATGGGGTTCCCAGTGTAGGGGTCAAGTAGGAACTGTAGCCACCAGCCTACACCAGAGCCACAGCAACGCAGAACTGGAGCTGCATCTGCAACCTACACCACAGCTCACCGCAATGCTGGCTCCTTAACCCACTGAGAGAGGCCAGGGATCAAACCTGTGTCCTCATGGATGCTAGTCAGATTTATTTCCCCTGAGCCACGACGGGAACTCCAAGGATCGAATTTTCCTTTCTCAACTTTTGCTTAGATTTAAAAAAAAAAAAAAAATTAAAAGAAGAAAGAGTTGATAACCAGTTGCTCCATTGTAGCCCACTCACCATCAAGATAAACGAGCCCAGGAAGGTAAACTCATAGTCCACCCCTGAATTTTAACGAAGCCGCAGCAGGTCTAGTTTGGGTGGGGCCGGGCTTTGGTCATCAGGAAACCCTTTTGTCCCTGACATCAGAGAACAGAGCTGCAGCGCGGAGCGACAGTAAATGGAGAACAAGTGTCAGCGCCTTCCGCAAGGGGCTGCGCTACAGAGAGGTGTTCCGTCAGAGCCCGGGCAGCCAGTCATGTCACCTTTGCGGGACGCAGGCCCCGCCCCCCTGGAGACCACGCCTCTCCATCCCAAGGCGGCCCATAGAGCCCTGGAATACCATCAACTCCCAGAGGGAAGGTTTCTCTTTAACATTGGGATCAGGAGTTCCCGGTGTGGCTCAGCGGTAATGAATCTGACTAGCATCCATGAGGAGGCAGGTTCAATCCCTGGCCTCACTCAGTGGGTGAAGAATCCGGCCATGAGCTGGTGTTGCCATGAGCTGTGGTGTAGGTTGCGGGCGCTACAGCCACTGGTGTTGCTGTGGCTCTGGTGTAGACCGGCAGCTGTAGCTCCGATTTGACCCCTAGCCTGGGAACCTCCATATCCCGCAGATGCAGCCCTAAAAAGACAAAAAAAAAAAAAAAAAAAAAAAAAAAAGGCGAGGGGAGAGAATGAAACAGAACAAGTGCAGGCTTGCAGGGAGGAGGGAGGCTGTTTTTCTATTTTTCCTTTTTTCTTTCTCTAAGGAGAGGATGGAGTGGAATCTCTTAGCAGGCAAGGGTGGGGAACAACTTGTTTAGTGGGCCAGATGCCCCATCCTGCAGCTCCCCCCACTGCTGCCCACCACCTCCAGCCCTGCACCAGAGTTAATTAGACCTGAAGGAAATGGAAAAGAGCGCTGTGGAAGCCTGAGGCCCAAAGTGCCTTATCTTGAAAGAGATCAGCATTTTAGTTCAAGGAAAGGTTGACCAATTAAAAGGCCCCTGAAAGAAGTAAATAAATAACCCCCCAACTAGTTGTCCTGGCTGAGTTCTGGGAGGGGAGTCCTGGGGCTTTGCAGAAACATTCTGCGTAAAAGGAGTAAGGTCCCTGCCATCCCCTCTGCTCATAGTGAGCCTCACCCAATGAGGCTTGTAGCGATCTAATCTGAAAGCGATAAAGCCTAATTTCTTCAGCTCCGGAGCTGATGAACACCAAAGCAACGACCAGCTCTGTTCACAGGGCGATCATGAAAGCCCCGGGGAATCCAACCAGTGTGGTCGTCAAAAGGACAAGGACAAACTTATGTTTCTCAATGCCATTCTGGGCAGCTGGGAGCCCCTGTCCTCTTGCTGGAATTTAACCCTGTGGAATGAGCATTGCCATCATCCATGCCTTTATGGGCTCAGCCGGACCCTGCCAGCACAGGAGCAGTCCAGCCAGCCTCTGCCTCGCCCACCACAAGCACCAAACATGCCACTGACCTTGCCGTAGGGAGGCAAGAAAGAACAAAAATAAATATGAATACATTTTTGTACTGGGTGAGGAAGGGTCTAAAATGCTACAAATTACATAATTCTTCATTGAAAAGGCACAGGGCAGGATATCACCTGGCATTGCTGCAGTTTATTAGTTCTACAGAGCAAGTTCTGTTGTTTGGAGTATTTGGAAACGGTGCAGTAATATGTGTGTGTGAGGTGATGTGGGGTCAAAGGAAGTGTAGCAAAGGGAAAGAAAAGGTGTGTCCATGGTCTCAGCACCCAGAGGCTTCTCCAAGGTATAAGCCCGTGAGTGGGGGCGGGGGGGGGGGAAATGGGGCAGAGAGGGGGACATCTCACCAGAAGTCAGCATATCTTAGGATGCTTCCTGGAGAACACACATGCCAATGGGAAAGGAAGAGTTCTCCATCTGGTCAGTGCAGATCCTGGCTGGGGCCGAAAGTGTGGCTGTGGGCATCTAGTGGTTCTTTTCTGTTCACCTACTGTGAATGCCTTTCGAGGACCGAGAGAGAAACAAAGGCTATGCTAAGCCCTCAATGGTTCTCACTTTTTTTCTCTTCTTAAGCACTGGAAGCTGTTGCTTTTTTTTAGGGCCGCCCCCGAGGCATATGGAGGTTCCCAGGCTAGGAGTCAAATCAGAGCTGCAGCTGCCGGCCTACACCAGAGCCGTAGCAACACCAGATCCAAGCCACGTCTGTGACCTACACCACAGCTCATGGCAACGCCAGGTCCTTAACCCACTGAGCGAGGCCAGGGGTTGAACCTGAGTCCTCATGGATGCTAGTCGGATTTGTTTACACTGCACCACAATGGAAACACCCTGAAAAAATGTTTTATGTATTTCAGAGTAAGTAGAAAATTTGAATTCACACAGAGAAGTAGATGCAAGTGGAGAGATGTTTTTTTAAAGAGTTCTCTTTTCAGAGTACACTTTTCCAATGAACTAAGCCAAACACTTGGGCAAAAGGTCAAAGCGATTTTAGTTTCAAAGTGTAATCACAGCAGTTTTTAACAGTGGCTTGCATGTCTCCTCATGATATAAAAGTCAGCAAAAAAACACACCCGACCTTAAAGTGCTAATATATCTCTAATAAAATACGATGCTTTGACATGTAGTGATACATCTGCCAAAGCTATGGGCCTTAGCCTGGTTCCATATTTAATTGAGCTTTATAATATGATATATAATTTGTACTTGAGCAGATTAGCAGTGCCCTGGTTTAAAAAAAAAAAAAAAACTTTGCAAACTACCAACTTTTCAAATCAATGACACACAAGAACTTCAAGTATATTCACAAAAAAGGTAGAATTTCCTAGTGAGGAATGATCTTGAGGCATTCCCTTTGTGGCTCAGGGGTTAACGAACCGGCTAGTATCCATAAGGATGTGGGTTCGATCCCTGGCCTCCCTCAGTGGGTAAGGATCTGGAGTTGCCATGAGCTGTGGTGTAGGTAGAAGACGCAGCTCAGATCTAGCATTGCTGTGGCTGTGGCATAGGCCGGCGGCTACAGCTCCCATTTGACTTCTAGCCTGGGAACCTCCATAAGCCATGAGTACGGCCTTAAAAAGACCAAAAAAAAAAAAAAAAAAGAATCAACTTGATAGTCCAAATTAATGCACGAGTGGCTCTTAACGCATAGAGCTGTGGTATATAATATGTTTAAATGAATACTTTTAATTATAGTATTTTAAGGAATGAAAATAGATTTAAAACATAAATTTGAATCCAACACTTGTAGGACTCCTAAATAGCCCTCCAAGAAATCGGCGTGTTCGTTGTGAGTGGAGTTTGGATTCTGAATGGGGAGAGAGAGGTGAATGGTAAGGGAATGAATGGGTCTGATTCCAAAAGACAATCTCTATCCTGTTAAAGGGTTTGGACCAAATTCTGAGACTCGTGAACAAGAGCGGCATCATCGGATCCGTATTGTAGAGCAATCACTCTGGCTACGGTGTGGAAACTGGATTGGGTTAGAGGTGAAGGGGAGGGGGAGGAGAAAGATGAATGACGTGAGGAGGTCATCCAGACAAGGCAAGATGGGGGCCAGAACGAAAGCCATAGCAAAAGAACAGGGCAGCAGAAGAACAGGGGTGCGAATGCAAGAGTTATTCAGAAGGCAGTGTTGATAGGACCCAGTCATTGATTAGATGGAGGTTGCAGCATGGTGGAACGGAGGGGAAAAAACAATGCCAAATTCTCTGGCATAGCCAGTGAAATGGGTAGGGTTTCCATCACCAGGGTGGGAAATTCAGGAGGAGGAGGTTGGAGTGGGTGCAGCAAAAAGAGGGGCTGGCCTGACGTGGGGAGTTTGAGATTCCAGTTGATAACTAGTCATTGAGTCTCTGCAAAATGACGCTAAGCAGAGTCCTGAGTACAAGGGCAAATAAGCAACAGATCTCTCCTTCAAGGCGCTGAGGACAGATGTAAACAAATCATCTGATTATAAGGCAGAGCAGGAGGTAATGTTTTGAGGAAGGAGCTTACCTTTGGAAAAATAAGAGAGCGTTCATAGGTCTTAAAAGATGAATACGATTCGGTTTTCTGGAGCTGGGAAAGAGAGCGCGAAATCCAGGCAGGGACAACAACACGAGCCAGAGATGGAAACAAGAAAAAACCCAGGATGTGGCGTTCCCATTACGGCTCAGCAGAAATGAATCTGATGAGTATCCAAGAGGACACAGGTTTGATCCCTGGTGTGGCTCAGTGGGTTAAGGATCCCACGTCACCATAAGCTGTGATATAGGTCACAGATGTAGCTCAGATCTAGCATTGCTGTGGCTGTGGTGTCAGCCGGCAGCTCCGATTCAATCCCTAGCCTGGGAACCTCCATATGCCACAGGTGCAGCCCTAAAAAGACCGAAAAAAAAAAAAAAAAAAACCAAACAGAACCAGGATGTGACATTTTTGGAGGGAACAAGAATAATTCAGTTTGGCTTATAGTACAGACTAGTGATGGGGACGCTGGAAAAGCAGACCAGCACAGACCATCAGGGAAAGCCTTGACAATCACGATTTATTGTGACATCTGCTCTGTACCTGCGGGTCGCCCCTGAAAGGCTTTAACACAGGGAAAAGCATGAGGTCATGGGTCCCAATCCCTGGAGGCAGAGTTTGCTTCCTTCCCTTCTAAGGCCAAGGACTCTGACTGCAGGGGCTGCTGGGAAAGCAATGTCATCTGTTTTCCCATCCATCTTCCCAGGTAAATGTCACTGTTAGTACAAAGGGAATACCAGTGGCCACTGAAAAACCACTGCAGCGGGGCCATGTGGGTGAAGTCATTCTGTCTGAGTCACTAACGCTGCTCTTTAACTTATTTTGGAATCTTTGGTTTGCAGTGTGGGGGTGGATTAATTGGCAGAAATTACAGAAGGAGCTATTACTCCATCTTGATTTGGGGAGTTTGTGCAGAGATTTAAGAAACTCTTCTTTTACCTTTGAGTTTGTGCCTTGTTCATATAGTTTAAAAATATATCTCTCCTGATGTAATGAGGTGATGTTCCCATCCCATGTCAGTAGTCCCAGGAGCCCGAAGGGGTTTTGTCATCCGAATATAAAAATCAAACTGTCTCCCGATATAAAGCAGCCTATGGCTTGATAAATACTGTGAATGTAGATCATGGAAAAAGAAAAGAAAAAGTAAGACCTTCAGTTCAGGCTGCTATTAATGCCACCACAACTCTAACAACTGCCAATGGAAAAACCATGAGAAATGAGTCCAAAAAGGCCAAGATTTTCCAAATCAAAGACGTTTCTTCAGGCTTCTCATTTTGTTTATTTTCTGTCTGGCTCCATCAGCCAGAGACACCTAGTTCGTATATCTACGGCTAGTTTTACACATGAACACATATGTACCCACTGCAGGTCAGGGAGGTAACAAGGAAATCACTTGTAAGGTTCCATTTATTTATTTATTTATTTATTTATTTTTGTCTTTTTAGGGCTGCACCCAGGGCATATGGAGGTTCCCAGGCTAGGGGGCAAATCAGAGCTACCGCTGCCAGCCTATGTCACAGGCACAGCAATTCGGGATCCCAGCTGTGTCTGCAGCCTACACCACAGTTCACAGCAACACTGGATCCTTGACCCACTGAGCAAGGCCAGGGATCAAACTCGTGTCCTCAGGGATGCTAGGCAGGGTCGTTAACCACTGAGCCGCGATGGGAACTCCCTAGTGTTCCATTTAGAAATTGTTCACTTCAATGGACTTTAAGTTTTTCAGATGATCAAAGGTCCTATCCCATTTGCGATCTCTTCTAAAACATCTGGAAGCTTACATGAATTACTAAACAATCCTAAATTAGTAGTCCTAACCAAATGTGTATACATTGGAGGAGGAAACTGAGAAGGAAGTTGGAAAAAGTTATCATCAGAGACACCCAGTTAGAAATGACCACTGTCAGGAATTAAGACGTGACCATTAGAAGTTTCCATCGTGGCTCAGCAGTAACGATCTGGCTAGTATCCAGGAGGACTCAGGCTCAATCCCTGGCCTCACTCAGTGGGTTAAGGATCTGGTGTTGCCATGAGAGGTGGTGTAGGTTGCAGTTGTGGCTTGGATCCCACGTATTGTGGCTGTGGGTTAGTTAGGCCGGCAGCTGCAGCTCTGATTCCCTAGACTGGGAACTTCCACATGCCCCGGATGCAGCCCTAAAATAAGCAAACAAAAAAACAAAAACAAAAACCAAAAAAACCCACAGTCAGGAGGGCTGGCAGAAAGAAGCAAACTAGATGCTCTCTTTCAAGGGAAGCCAAAGAGCGCGGAACAGCAGACAAGTTTTTCCTTTAAGAAGTTGTAGGGGGAGTCGGAGTTCCCATTGTGGCATAGTGGTGAAGGAATCCGACTAGGAACCATGAGGTTGTGGGTTCGATCCCTGGCCTTGCTCAGTGGGTTAAGGATCTGGCGTTGCCGTGAGTTGTGGTGTAGGTTGCAGATGCGGCTCGGATCCCGAGCTGCTGTGGCCCTGGCATAGGCTGGCAGCTATAGCTCTAATTTGACCCCTAGCCTGGGAACCTCCATATGCCTCGGGAGCGGCCTTAGAAAAGGCAAAAAGACAAAAAAAAAAAAAAAAAGAAGAAGTTGTAGGGGAGTAAATATCAAGACCTTAAAAGTAATTAGGAACATTCAGAAGACCAATTAATTACTTCCGCCAGTAAGTTCCAAATATCCTATCAAAGTTTTAACTTGATAAAGAGGGATCAAAAGCTTTAATTGCTCCCGAGTTCCAAAGTGCTGGGGACAAAGATTAATGTTTTATGTCAGAAGACCTTTGACTCAAAGACAAGATTTAGGTAAGCTGACCAGATAAGCCAGAAGTTACCTGATTTAACCAACCCCATTCTCTACTTCGACCCCTCTTCCTTGATGGGTTTCATTCATGATCTTTTTCTAATATGTTTGCATATATATGAATATATAGTTGTTTAATACTTTTTACATAAATGTTATTATACTGCACATATTTTTCTATAGTTTGATTTTATTTCTTAGCAAATATCTTGGAGATTTTTCCTTACCAGTGTGCAGAGATTAACTTCAGGGTTTTGTGAGGGGTTTTGGGTATGGTTGTTCTCTTTTTAGCTTTTTTGGAAGAATTGTAGATTGCCAAGAAGTTACCAAACAAACAAACAAAAAATGTTCAGGAAGATCTAGACCCTTCACCCAGCCTCCCATAAGAGGCACATCTTAATTTGCATTTCACCAGTTTTACATATACTCATTTGTAAATGTTTGTAGTTACCTCCATGCAGTTTTATTATAGGTAGAGCTTCACTTAAGCAGACTTCACTTTTAAGACTTTGTATTCTTGTCCAAATATACTCCTGGAAGTACATTTTTTTTGTGTGCAAATTACTGAAGAAAATATTTTCAAAGTGTTTTTTTTTTTTTTTTTAATGGCCTTAGAAGTTTACTAAAAAGTATTGGTTAGGGTGATTAACAAGGTTAAAGACAGGGAGTTCCCGTCATGGAGCAGCAGAAACAAATTTAACTAGGAACCATGAAGTTGCAGGTTTGATCCCTGGCCTCGCTCCGTGAGTTAAGGATCCAGCTTTGCCGTGAGCTGTGGTGTAGGTCACAGATGCAGCTCAGATCTGGCATTGCTGTGGCTGTGGTATAGGCTGGCAGCTGTAGCTCCGATTGGACCCCTAGCCTGGGACCCTCCATATGCCACAGGTACGGCCCTAAAAAAGCCAAAAAATAAAAAGAGATTAAGGACTTAGGATCTTAATCACACATTGCCCTTTTTTAGATACTCTTTTGTTCTTCAAATGTTTATTCTCTCTCTCTCTCTATTTATTTATTTATTTTTGGCTGCACCCTCGGCATGTAGAAGTTCCCTGGCCAGGGATCAAGCCGGAGCCACAGCAGTGAAAATGCCAAGTCCTTAACAACTTGGAAACTCCCTCCAACTGTTTATTCTGTAAGTGTTGATGAATAGATATAGCAGAAGTAGATAGAAAAGTAGCCGTGAAGAGGGCTAGATAGAATTCGTCTTCTTCACTAGACTAAAACACCTTGGGAGCAAGAAGCATAGTCTCAAGTCTTTGTAAAACTCTCCATGTCTTTGTATGTCTAATGCATGCTTAGCATGTGCCCAACAAACGACTGCTGGTTGGTTAGGCTGGTTGACTGTCTGGTTAAACCACTCTACCAAAGTGCCAGCTGAATGAGCCATGTTGCCTATCTCCATGTAGAAGTCCAGTTCTGGAAAACTCCAAACAAACAAATGGTATGAGGTCTTAGCAAAACATTCTTGGAAACATTAGAAAAGCACCTGGATTCCTCAGTGGTGAACTTTATAGAGACAGCTAAGAAGATAGGTAGCTTGATATTTAATTCCAAGTTCCATCTCAGACAGCGGCAATTTCCTACATGGCTCCTGGCAAATGTGTCATGAATATTAATGAAGCAAAAGATCAGAAAATACCCGCTGCTCATTAGTTATCCTGGGATCCTCCTGGGATGCATATGGCAAGGTTCAAGCAAGGCCACATTTGTCTCACTTTTGTTCTTTTTCAAGACATTATTATTGTATTACATATTTCAATTTCGCTGAGGTGAAGTCAGCCAGGAAAAGAAACTAGAATGTTAGCTATTCAATGGACTGTAATTTTAAAGGACATCGCAATGATTATTTCTTACCAAGGGAAAAAAAAAAAAACAAAAAAAAACAATGGCGTTCTCGTCGTGACTCAGCAGTTAACGAATCTGACTAGCATCCTTGAGGACGAAGGGTCCCAACCTTGGCCCTGCTCAGTGGGTTAAGGATCTGGCATTGCAGTGAGCTGTGATGTAGGTTGCAGACATGGCTCAGATCCCGCCTTGCTTCAGCAGCTACAGCTCAGATTTGATCCCTAGTCTGGGAACCTCCATATGCCTCAGGTGTGGTTCTAAAAAGCAAACAAACAAAAAACCCTCTATAAATTGATAGATAAGAACAATGTGGCATAGAAAAGTTTTCTTTTTTTACCAACTGTATCCTTCCTTTAACATGGAGCTCAAATCCTACTATCTTCTTGAAAGCTTCTCTGATCAAAATCCAATTCTTGTGGAATAGTCAAGAAAGTGGAAGTTGCCATCAAAAATACCTGTCTGACTTGTGGTTGCCAAGAGAGAGTAGGAGGATGTCATTTATAGCAACATAGTTGGACCTAGAGATTATCACACTAAGTGAAGTCAGACCAAGCAAATATTATATCATTCACTTATACGTGGATCTAAAATAAATGATACAAGTGAACTTATTTACAAAGCAGAAACAGAATCATAGTCTTCAAAAACAAACTTATGGTTACTAAAGGGGAAATATTGTGGACAGGGATAAAATAGGAGTTTGATATTAACATACATAGTACTATGTATAAAAATAGATAATCAATAAGGACCTAGTGTAAAGCACAGGGAACTTGGCTAAACATTCTGTAATAACCTATATGGGAAAAGAATCTGAAAAAGAATGGATATATGTATGTGTATAACTAAATCACTTTGCTGTACAACTGAAACTGACACAACATTGGAAATCAATTACACTTCTATATACTTTTTCATATGTATATATTCTCATATGTATATGACTCCCTTGCTTGCTTTGAGAATTAAAAGTAAAATACTTAGCCAAATCTCTTCACATAGTCAGCATTCAGTACATATTAGTCCTTTATTAGGAGTAGTATTTTATGTCACTATTTTTCAGCTTGTTTAAAGTTTATGATAAGCTGGAAACTCTCTATACCAAGGACTACAAACAGTGACTTGTAAGTCAAATCAGGTTAAGCCAACACTGGGTTTTTAACACTGCCGGGCTTCTATTCTTTAATTCTCACTCCCTACTGTTATATCGTCTTGCTTCACATATATGCACTACTTGCATGATCTTCAAAAGGTATTTGAGTTTGTGATTACTGATCTAAACTTTTGATTCCATATCCTAAGAGTTCAAAAGAAAGGGAGAAAAATTGGCCAAACTTCAATGGCTGTCATCAAAGGGAACACAGGAGAAGCAGACAGAAGATGGTAAAAATTTGCTTCACTGATCAATGCCCCAGACTTGAGAATTTGTGTCTATTCCACTTATGAAGCACTTAACCACAGACTAATAGTATTATTTTCTGTTACTCATGTTTGTTTGTCTTCCAAAGAAACCTGCCATCTTCTTGAGGACAAGAGTCATGTCCCATACATTTTTTTAAAAAAACTTCTCAGAACAACTAGCTCCATTCCTTCCCATAGTAATATTTCACTAAGAACATTTTAAAAATAGCACCACGTTGCATTCATTGAGCACTTATGATATGCCAGGATAATATAGGCTAAATGCTTTGACGCATTTATCCCATTTAATCCTTACATTAACCAAATGAGGCAGCCACTATTATTAGACCTATTTGTTAGAGGTGGAAACTGAACGTTACAAAGGTTATGAACCTTGCCCCAAACTGCGCAGGTGGTAAAAGGCAAAACCAAGGCTGAAACCCTGGTCTGTCTGGTCACAGAGACCCTGATTTCCATCACTTTCATATATTTCTTTCTAAATTAAAACAAAACAAAAACACTAACAAACATTTCTTGATTAATTAGATGTTGAATAGTTGGACATGAATGAACTCTTTAAGCTCACTTGTAATATCTAGGTCACTTGGCAGTAACTAGGTATTTACTATTGTGGATGTAGGGATCTGAGATTTACTCGGTCAGCAGAAAATTTTGCTAGGCATGTGCCCCCAAGGACTGATGAATGAGACAATGCCACCAAAACTAATAATTATCAAACAGTGCAATAGGGCTTGAACGATCAGCTGGAAAAATGCTAATGGAGTCCGAGAAGACAAGCTTATTTTAAAATAGTTCCTCATATAGAGTCAGCACTTTTAGCATTCCTGCTTTGTGCCCAGCACTGTGCTAAGCTATTTCCAAATATTATTTAACTCACAACTACCCCGTGAGGTAGGGTTCATTATCCACATTTGCAAATAAATAAACCGAAGCCTGAAGTCGGTAAGGGGCTTGGCCAAGGTCACACAGCTAATAAGTGACCGAGCGGGGATGCAAGTTCAAGTCTGCAAGACGCCCAGGTGCGTGGTTATTCCAGCTTCCCACGCTATCATGAACGAGATTTTCTTCCTGGTCTTTGCACGGATCAGAAAACAAGGAAAGCAGTGTGTGTTAAAGCAGACTCTAGATAGGTCTCTTTAAGACACTTCAGCCAGCTGGGTGAAACCACAGAGTGATGTGGCTGAGTCATTGCTGGACTTGAAGAATAGATTATTTTGATATTTTGCTTCTACCTTTTTTTTCCTCAGCTAGGGTTTGTAATCCCTATTGTTAACTAGGCAGACACAGGTCTTTATGCAAGCTCATCTCGGCTGATCTCATTTAACAGTTTCTTTCTTTCTTTCTTTCTTTTTTTTTTTTTTTTTTGTCTTTTTAGGACTGCACCTGTGGCACATGGACGTCCCCAGGCTAGGGGGCGAATCGGAGCTGTAGCTGCTGGCCTACACCACAACCACAGCAATGCAGGATCCGAGCTGCGTCTGCGACCTACACCACAGCTCATGGCAATGCCGAATCCTTAACCCAGTGATCAAGGCCAGGGATCGAACCCGCATCTTCATGGATACTAGTCAGGTTTATTACAACTGAGCCACAATGGGAACTCCCCTGTTTAACAGTTTCTTATCTCTTTACATTTAATGTAAGCATGGTCCTTCCAGCTTCTATATCTTTTCCCTGCCTTCTTATGACATCAAACAAGAGACTCGTGACAGTTAGTTGCCTGATTCGCCATGCTCAAGACAAAGGTGTTTGATTAGAGCGAACACTGGTATGGAGTTGGTATTGGACGCTTTCATCAAAGGCACATAATCCATTAAGTAGGAAATTCTACACTGGAGAGGAAAAATGTATCACAAACTGCACTTTAAAAAAAATCTACACAATAAGAATGGCCACCATTTCAGAACAAATTATGTGCCAGGCACTGTATTAAGCACTTTGCATGCATGACATTCCTTGATCCTTATAACAGTGCAGCAGGATAGGTATTATTGTGGCCATTTATAGGTAATGAGACTAATTCAGAGAGATGCAGACACCAATCATAGGATACAGAGCTAATTAATGGCAGAGGTGGGTCTCAAAGGCAGCTAACTTGGGTCATTTTCTGCCTGCAAGTCCTGGGCCACTTCCGTGCCACGCCTGTGATCACAGAGAGTTGGAATGCTGTCCACCACCGCCGGATGCCAGCCCCAGATGCCAAGTTCAAGCTAGAGAAAGCAGCCAAAGGGGCTAGAGTTCTCCTAGTGGGGAATAAAGGATCATTCCTCAGGGTACCTGGCATCTGAGGTCCCAGCCCCAGGTTTCATGGCTTTCTCTGCAGTTGCCAGCAGTTCCCTGGTGGTGGCTGCTATAATGACCGTGACAGTGATTCCTCCTGGGTCGGCATGGAAAATCACTCTGGCGTCCTCTTGCAGACCCCCTGACTGGTCCCTCGCTCCCCTCAGCCCATAAACAACCCACACCTGTGGTATGTGGAAGTTCCCCAGACAAACAGAATCTGCACCACACAGTGGCCCAAGCCATTTGCCATGATAACGCCAGATCCTTAACCCACTGTGCCACAGGGGAAGTCCTATTTTCACTGACTTTGGATCATATTTCTTTTTCAACTCAGAATTAAGAAGCGTGAGTTGGAATTCCCAAGGTGGAGCAACAGGATTGACGGTATCTTGGGAGAGCTGAGATGCGGGTTCGATCCCTGGCCCAGCACAGGGGGTTGAGGATCCAGCATTGCTGCAGATGTGGCCTGGGTTGCAACTGCAGCTCAGATCTGATCTCTGGTCCAGGGATCTCCACATGCTGTAGGGCGACCAAAAAAAAAAAAAAAAAAAAAAAGAAGAAGAAGAAGCAGCAGCAGTGAGTAGAAGGCCGTATGATGTTACAATTGATAATAGAGACTTTGGGGGGAAAAAGCAGATCTGGCTTGGGGTCCTTATTCAGTCCCCTTCACCGTGGCCACTCTGAGAGCCTTAGTTCCTCTAAGGAGTTCCCTGGTGGCTCAATGAGTTAAGGACCTGGCATTGTCATTGCTGTGGTGTGGATTCAATCCCTGGCCCCAGAACTTCCATGTGCAGTGGATGCAGCCAAAAATGTAAAGAAATAAATAAAATGAAATGAATCATAATACCTACTTCACATAGTGGCTGTGACAATGACATGAGATAATGCATATAAAACACACCTTACAGGCCCTGAAACTTAATAAGGTAGCTGTGAAATGTAAGCCCGGAGAGAAAACAGGACGGTAGGAAGAAGGGATGCATGTCAGCACGCCACGGTATCCCCTGACTACTCAGGGGGAAACCCACCACGGAAAAAAGTCAGATGACTCCAGGGGACTTTGTCACTAGCAGTACTTGACTAGAAAGTTTCAGGCACCCTTGTCTTCCCCACCCTGGCCCCCAGATCACATTGCTTTTTCCACTGACTTTTTAGCTACCTTATCACTCAATCAGCTCTGGACAAATGGCATTGGCTTTGAAAGTTACAGTCTGTGTACAGTTACCTAAAGAGCAGTGCTTCTACAAAAGAGAGCCGAGAGCCAGTTTCTTCTTGTTGCCTCCTGAGAGTTCTGGCCACTGGTTTTGACCAGAGATGGGAAATTTTCAATCTGTGAAGCGTGTTGAGTGTTATCTTCCTAGGGCCATCTATGTTGGTGTTCTCTCTCCTACTTCCCCAGGGGGAAAAATTCGTTCTATTCAGGACCAACCAGGTGCGATGACAGTACCTTTGTTGATGACCCCCAGGATGAGCTAGTCAGGGCTGGTTTAATGTCTTCTTTTCACTGCCTGGACCATCAGCTTCTTCATACCCTGCTTGCTGGCTTGGTCACCCTTGACCCACGAGTGGTTTTGTCTTCCTTCTTCATGGTGGATTCCATGGTTGAGCAAGCATGGTGCTGACCTAGTGATTCAACATGTTTTTCTGAGGGCTGGTTTGGCTCTGAAACGCTTAGTCTTGGGCTGTGGGGAAGCCATTGTATCATGTTCCTGTAGGTATGGACCCTTTCTTGGCTTTCAAGGTCTTCATTCTGCTGGAGCGGGGTGGGAGGTGGAGGCTGATGTAGAGAGAGAGAAGCTGCAGCTTCCTTTTCTCATTTTCTGTTTTTTTTTTTTTTTTTTTTGGTGAAAAGAATCTGTTTGAATTGACACGTTCCAGAAAAGTGAACCATGTGGTTTTAGCTGACATCCTACAGATGCCATCAAAATCAAGCATTTCTGCGAAACTTTGCTGATCACAGCTTGGGGAGTTCAAGGGAGATTTGGGTACATTTAAGTGCACGATGCCTATTGGTTCTGGTTTCGCTTCCTAGATGAAGAGTTTTAAAACAATACCCAAGACATAAGCAAAGATAACAGAATGATTGGTCTCGGGATAGAATTGGGTACAATGTACAAATCTGCATCTGGAAAAAAAAATGTAATCTTAAGCAAAGGACTAATCATAGAACTCTAGTTAATATTGACCGAGAGAGTAAAATTTGGATCACCATCTATGTGTCTACAAATTCCAGAAGTTTATAAAAAGCTTTCAAAAGCTAACTTTTCATTACTAAGTACTAAAATTTGGGAACGACTTTTTTTTTTTCCCCCAGTCCATCCACTGAACTGGCTGAGTAACCAGACAAATTTCTTCACTTTTCTTAACTTAGCTTTTCAAATGGGGGAATGAAGGATTTATTTTGTTTTGTTGGGCAGTCAATGCCATGTGCTTAGGGATTCTTGGATGGAAGACTTTGTACCTCTGAAATCCCGTTGTTGACAGAAGTAAATCAAACAGCAAAACCTCCAGTGCTCTGCTCATCACTTCCCTCCCAAAAAGCTGTGTAGGACATTGCTGGTGAAATAGAACACGTAACTTAATGCAAATTTCTTGCAAATTATTTTCATAAAGTAAAATATTATTTCATTGTGACCACCACTCTTATTTTAACACTTTACTTCGAAGACAGCCCTCAAACCTACCAACCAACACATAAAGCGGTTGCTCTCTTTGGGTAGTAAAAAAAGAGAAGCAGAAAGAAAGGCAAAAAAAAAAAAAAATTACCCAAGGAGAAAAATCATCCATTAGTAACCTGCTGAGCCACAACAGGAATTCCTACAATGGGCACTCTTATTCTAGAAATGTAGAGAAAAAACCTGAAACTGTTATCTCTGAAGGAAGAGAGAGAGAGAAAGAGACCACTCAGCCAGAAGGTCAGGACAGCAGACCTATCTTTATCTCAAGGGGCCTGTCCCTTATTGGAAGGGACCCCCATCTGGAATATTATACTTGAACTGTCAAGTCCTTCCGCCAGCCCAAGGGGGTGTTGCATTTGTCAGGGTTCTCCAGAGAAACAGAACCAAGAGGATGTGTGTATAGATAAAGAGGTTTATTACAAGGAACTGCTTCACATGATCACGGAGGCTGGCAAGACTCAAGACCTGCACAGTGAGTTAACAAGCTGGAGACCCAGAAGAGGCAATGAAGCGTCCGTCTGAGTCCAAAGGCCTAAGAACCAGGAGAACTGGTGGTGTAGTTCAAGTTCAAAGGCAGGAAAAAGAGCCAAAGTCCTAATCTAAAGGCAGTTAGACAGGAAGGGTTCCCTTTCATCTTCAGAGGGTCAGCCTTTTTCGTTCTATTCAGGCCTTCAACTGATTGAGTGGGCCCCACCCACGTTGTGGAAGGCAACCTGCTTTGTTCTAGCTACCCATTTAAAACTGACTCTCGAGACTTCTTGTTGTGGCTCAGAAGGTTATGACCCCAACTAGTATCCATGAGGAGGAGGGTTTGATCCCCGGCCTTGCTCAATGGGTTAAGGATCTGGCGTTGCTGTGAGCTGTAGTATAGTTTGCAGACGAGGCTCAGATCCTGAGTTCCTGTGGCTGTGGCATAGGCTGGCGGTTGCAGGTCCAATTTGACCCCTAGCCTGGGAACTTCCATATGCCTTAGGTGCAGCCAAAAATAATAAATAAATAAATAAATACAAAGTTAAGGGGAAAAAATGTTTAGTGAATAGTTCTTCCTTCCTTTACCTTTCAGGTAGAGCGGAAAACATGGAGAAAAGGGCATCTTTCTGCAAAGGACCTAAGATTCAATTACCTTCTACCAGACAGGAGTCCCCGGCAGCCCAATTCACTAAGGATTCAGCGGCATTTCCTTCTTGGCTTTATCAGTTCTCCAAGACACTCATTCACTTCTCTGCGGTCCTCCAGTTTAACATCACTTAATGGTTCCAAACTTGCATAATTCTCTGAATACTGTAATGCATTTCGATAGAGTAAAATGTCTAGTCTCTTAAAACACAATAGCTTTTGAACAAATAACTTCCTTTGAAAGACCACAAGCCTCCTTATCACCCAGGAGCCATCCCTCGGAAGCATTCTGGGTTCTATCTCCATGACTTTTCTTCTCTAATTCAGCTATTGAGCAAGCTCTATTAATTCTTTCTTTGGAACGTTTCTAGACTCTAGCACTTAATTTCCATTTCCCCCATCCCGCCCCCAAGGCTCTTGTTGGGGCCTCTATTGTCTCATACCCAGACGGTTACAATAAACTTCTAACTACACTGTCTCCATTTTCGGCTTCCTCCAACCCATAAGGTACAAGATCAATCTTCCTTGAAATATCCTTTTCATCCAGTAAATGCCTCCATTAAAGCTTTTAATGTTTCCACTGCCTGCAGAAAAAGTTCTAGGTCTGCAGTCCAACAAGGCAATAAGTTGTTTTTTTTTTTTTTATTTTCCCTGTCTTTTAGGGCCACACCTGTGGCATATGGAGGTTCCTAGGCTAGGGGTCCATTTGGAGCTGTAGCCGCCAGCCTACACCACAGCAACACCAGATTCGAGCCATGTCTGCAACCTACACCACAGCTCGTGGCAACCCCAGATCCTTAACCCACTGAGCGAGGCCAGGGATCAAACCCACATTCTCATGGATGCTAGTCAGGGTCTTAACCCACTGAGCCACAACAGGAACTCCCTATTCCCATCTTAGAAATGAGCACACGGAGACATAGAAACGTTAAATACTTGTCCCCATCAGGCTATGTGATGGGGCTGAGATGCAAACCCATGTCTAACTCCAAAGCCAAAGCTTTTTCCATGATGTCATCCTGGCTCCCTGTCCTTTAAAGAGCAAATGGTTCAAACTTCCAAGCCTTCCTGTCTTCTGGTGTTTCTCACCTGCTCTACATTTCCCAAAGGAGACCCTCAGAGTTATAAGAAGAAACTGGGAGGCAGGACATTCGCTTAATAAGGCTCAACCCTGCCTTCTGGTACCTGGACCCTGTGCACTTTCTTTTTTCTTTCTTTCTTTCTTTTTTTTTTTTTTTTTTTTTTTTTTTTACCATTTCTAGGGCTGCTCCCTCGGAATATGGAGGTTCCCAGGCTAGGGGTCTAATCAGAGCTGTAGCTGCCAAGCCTATGCCACAGCCACAGCAACACAGGATCCCAGCTGCGTCTGTGACCTACACCATAGCTCACGGCAACGTCGGATCCTTTACGCACTGAGCAAGACCAGGGATTGAATCCGCAACCTCATGATTCCTAGTCGGATTCGTTAACCACTGCGCCACAATGGGAACTCCCCCATGCACTTTCTTATTTTCTAGAAATATTCAAGGACATCTCAACTAATTCGACTGAATGTAACCAATGTCAGGAAGAAATTGGAAAAAAAAAACAAAACTGGGATTTGCAGGATGTCTTTAAAATTGCAACTCTACAAATTTCAAGTGTAAATGAAACACCAAGTATGCCCCAAAAATGCTGCTTGAGAGAGAACCCATGAGGGGATCTGATTTCATGAATAAGTATGTTTTGAAATTAGCTCTCCATTGTCTGTAGTAAATCCCCCTTCTGAGCCTGAGAGTCGGTTTGCTCTTATTCATGAAAAGAATTTCCATCTGTTGTTTCGCTGACCCTGTGGGGAGGATGGTAGCTTATAGAGAACTTCACAAGAAAGGTCACTGGTGCAAAATCCACCAGTGAGAACCAAGGACAAAAGACAGAGGGTGTAGGGTTCCCGTCGTGGCTCAGTGGTTAATGAATCCGACTAGGAACCATGAGGTTGAGGGTTCGATCCCTGGCCTTGCTCAGTGGGTTAAGGATCCGGCGTTGCCGTGAGCTGTGGTGTAGGTCGCAGATGCAGCTGGGATCCCGAGTTGCTGTGGCTCTGGTGTCGGCCAGTGGCTACAGCTCCGATTAGACCCCTAGCCTGGGAACCTCCACATGCCACATGTGCAGCCCTAGAAAAGACAAAAAAAAAAAGGCAGAGGGTGCTATCAGGTTCAGCCGGGGGAGGGCCACAGACCTGGACAGTCTCTCCTCTTGACTCTTCAGCCTTTGGTTTATGATCTTGTCCCCAAGAGTCCGCAGAAATAGAGAACCACGAGGACAATGGCTTTGCTGCAGTGACCCATCACCGCCCCCAAAAGAAGTACAGTTGGAAACCTGGAACGACTATATACCCTGTTCCCTAAGCCAGTGTTTGGATTCTGCCTAAAATGTCAGTGGAAAAATGTGACTCAAGTGGTTGGTGAGATGGGCGATGTCTGTGTATGAAACTCAGTGACCTGATACATTAGCAGCACATCTCACCCGGCATCAAGGGGCCCCGACAGAGAATAAATGGGGATGTGGAGGGGAATTCTGGATTCATACATGCTGTGCCAGAGTTTCTTATTTGGCATTTTGATGTGCTGACAAGCTGTATTGAAAGGTCGCCTCGTTTTCCGGGCCCATAACAAAACGATAAAGGAGAGATCAGTTGCCCAGGGCCCTTCTTTAGGAAAAGCCACAAACGCTGAATTGGTGGCATCTGGATGGGGAAGGGTGAACGTTAGGACACATAAGTTTGTTTCCAGGGATTGGAACCAATTAGCAGTGAAAAACTGGAGGACCATGTTCAGCTGGAGCTTCCGGTCCTTATGGGATCTGTATGTGAGGGGAGGCAGCTGCTGGCTCAATTATGAATAGAAACTTTGACCTCCATTTCTCTTTATCCCAACATTTTTTTTTTTTTAACAAAAGCTTATAGCAACCTCCTTGTAGTAAAGCCAGGACATTTTCCATGGCTTTTAGGAGAAAATCTCAAATGTGGTACATATACGCAATGGAATACCACCCAGCCACAAAAAGGAACAAACCAATGCCCTGTGTAGCAACATGGATGGAACTAGAGATTCTCATACTAAGTGAAGTAAGTCAGAAAGAGAAAGACAAATACCACGTGATATCATTTATATGTGGAATCTAAAATATGGCACGAATGAACCTACCTACAGACCAGAAACAGATTCACAAACATGGAGAACAGACTTGTGTTTGCCAAAGGAGAGAGGGGAGGGAGTGGGATGGACTGGCAGTTTGGGGTTAGTAGATGCAAACTATTACATTTAGAATGGGGAAGCAAAGAGGGCCTACTGTACAGCATAGGGAACTATATCCAATCACTTGGGATAGAACGTTATGGAAGATAGTGTGAGAAAAAGAATGTATATAGATCTGTATACCAGGGTCACTTTGCTGTACATTGTAAATCTACTATAATAAAAAAAAAATTAAGATATTGCAGGAGTTCCTGATGTGAAGCGGCAGAAACGAATCGGACTAGTAACCATGAGGTTGCAGGTTTGATCCCTGGCCTCGTTCATTGGGTTAAGGAGCTGGCATTGCCGTGAGCTGTGGTGTAGGTCGCAGATGTGGCTAGGATCCCATGTTGATGTGGCTGTGGTATAGGCTGGTGGCTACAGCTCCGATTCGACCCCTAGCCTGGGAACCTCCATATGTTGCGGGTGTGGCCCTAAAAAGTGAAGGGAAAAAAAAATACTGCAAAAAAAATGTTTCAACCTAAATTTTTTTCAATAAAAAAAAAGAAAATCTCTGTGCCTTTCAATCCCCTCGTATCTTTTTGGTTTTGTTCCATTGGCTCTAAGTGTTTGTTGACCCTCAAGAACATTCTGGGCCTTCTAGATGGATGAGCATCTCTGGAGATGACAGGGTGGAGGAGAGAACTACCTTGGGCTCATCAGACAGCAGGATCCGGTCCACGTAGGGGACAGCAGTCGAACCGGGAGGGAGCCAAGCCCGGGCCTGAATGCTGGTCCAGCCCCCTTGTGAACTCGGTGTGTGACCTTGGCCTCTCCCGGTCTCCGTTCCCACATGACTCCAGCGAGGATAATCCCCCCATCGCAGCATTGTTGGGAGGATTAAATTAGGCAGCACGTGTCGGTACCTAGAATAGTCCCTGGCCCTTAGGAGGCCCTCTGTCATTGGTGTCTGTAAGGCTCGCTCACCGTCAAGCATCCCCGCCTTGGTCCACCACGAAGACCGTGGCCAGGGTGCAGGATGAAATAAATCACTTTTGTTTTCCTCGTCCCGACAAAATAAGTCCCCTGGCTCTTGCTGGCTCGAAAGCAGCCAAAACAGAATGAGCCCTAAGAGCCCCCTTTGTCCCCACTGAGGCCTCATTTGTCGGACACAAAGGCTGCCCTGGCAGTCCTGCTGCCTGTGCCACTGTTACAAATCTGTTTGGGTTGGAGCACCCCCAGCGCGCTGCTGTGATGCGTCCAAGCTCCCGGGCCGCCCGGGGGCACAACCGTGAATTCATTCAGCGTGGCTCTGCCCACGGGGCTCTGATCACCTCCGGCTTTTAGTTCTGAGAGTCAGCAATCCATTTTGATGACCTGGCACCACTTGGGGTCGAGGTGGTCCAGGGGCCCTGGCCTGCCAGTGGAGCAGATGACTTCTGGACAGACTTCCTGGGTTCCATGGGCAAGCATTCTTGGGGTTGGGGGTGAGGGGACCCGGCAGGGGTCCTCCTTGGTGGGTGCTCATGGCGCCTGCGCGTTGTACACGGGGACTGGGCAAAAGCTACAGCTTTTTCTTTGTAGAAGCAAAAGAGAAATAAGGGGGAACGTTTCATAGGCTTTGAGAGAGGACTTCTCTGAGAACTGTTCGTCATTCCGCCTAGATGAGCGCCAGACCTGAAGACAAGGATCCTGGAAGCGAAGTTCTCAGGCGGCGCATCAGGCCTGTGAGCACAGACCTGGAAACGGGTGTGTGGAGGGGGCAGCCCGGACCTGCCCCAGGACGGCCTCATGGCCACACCCGTGTCTCCCACCGTCCTACTTGGCGAGGGTCGAGTGACCAGCAGTAACAGAACCAGGAACCTACAGACCTTTACTCCAAGCAAGTTCATGAGCTCTCTTCTTTAATATTTTATTTATTTATTTTTGTTTTGTT
The DNA here is from genome assembly GCF_054392235.1 of Sus scrofa. Classification (NCBI taxonomy): domain Eukaryota; kingdom Metazoa; phylum Chordata; class Mammalia; order Artiodactyla; family Suidae; genus Sus; species Sus scrofa. Next base: position 22,841,132 of record NC_139393.1, on the reverse strand, counting down.
TTGTTTTGTTTTTGTCTTTTCACCTTTTAGGGCCGCACCCGCGGCACATGGAGGTTCCCAGGCTAGGAGTCTAATCGGAGCTACAGCTGCCGGCCTACACCACTGCCACAGCAACACAGGATCCGAGCAGCATCTGCAACCTACACCACAGCAGGATCCGTAACCCACAGGGCGAGGCCAGGGATCGCACCCCCAACCTCATGGTTCCTAGTCGGATTCATTTCCGCTGCACCACAACAGGAACTCCCTAATATATTTTTAAAATTTGTATGTTTATTTTGTAATTTTGGTAAAGCACATACAATATTTGGAGTTTGCGTTGTGGCTCAGTGGGTTAAGAACCCAGCATTAGTGTCTGTGAGGATGTGGGTTCCATCCCTGGCCTCGACCTGTGGGTTAAGGAGCTGGCATTGCTGTGAGTACCTCTCCCAAGGCCCCACAAACACAACTCTTTGGATGAGACTGTGAGTGAAAAATCACTCTTGTGGAGTGGATTTCCCTTGCTGTGCAGCGGGTTAAGGATCCAGGGATCTGACATTGTCACTGCAGCAGTTCAGTTTTCTGCTGTGGTGTGGGTTCGCTCCCTGGCCAGGGAAATTCCACATGTCATGGGAGTGGCCAAAAAAAGAAAAGAAAAGAAAGAATCCCACTTGTGATTGTTTTAAACTTTCAGATACACCACCGTCAGAATCTCAACTGATTTAAAGTCACTCGGGGTGTGTCTCTAGGGATGCTTGGTGGACAAACATGGCTTTATGTTTCAAGGAGCTTGATTTTTAAGCGCTCAGATGGCTAAGCTCAGATGACTCTAAAATCCAGCTATCATCCTCTCTCACGCAGAGTTATTGGTCTAACATTGGGGGTATCAAAGCAGGAAATCATCAGTCTCTTGCCTGCTTACCACCCTGGACCATTCTCCAGCCAGCCCAGGGCACCGGCAGCTTGTAGGCCGTTAAACAAGTGTCAGCTGTCATTTCAAGCCCCCTTCCGCTGGCACCGTTTTAGCTGCTGTTACAGATAGCATTTCTGCACCCTCCCCTCTGCAGCCTGGTGTGAGCCTTTTCCTAAATTTCAGCATCCTTGTAATCGCTGCTTCAAGCGTAGCATTAAAGATTTATATGGTAACAAAAAGTCTCTTGTCTAAGCAGGTTGGGGAAGGACATATAGGGAGGCTAATCTTCTAAGTGCCGAGGAACTGGCAAGTTACCTAGCTCTCCAATTAGAGAGTCTTTGAGATTTAAGTCAAACAGCAAATCGATTCAATCTGATACCTTAGACTGGTTTGAGTAGCCATACTGTTATAAACTACTCTAAAATGGCAATCATCTGAAGAATCCAGGCTAAGATAAGAAACAAGTCTGCTCACGCGACCAGAACAAATAACACAATTGGCCCCAAATATGTCCACCTCCCAAATCCCAAACCATGGAAAAGATAGTATCCATCAAAGAATTTCAACTCTTTTTCCTCCAATAATCTTAATTCCCAAAAAGCCAATCCTTCTCAGTGGCAAAAATAAATAAATCTGTATGATTTGGTTTTTAAACCGACACTTTCCCCCTAATGTATCCCCCTAATATATTATAGGATGTATTCATGCTTCATGGAGAAAGTTTGGGAAACAAGATGACAAAGCAAAGGTCACTTAAGATTTCACTTGCCTGGATGGAACTCAAAACTCTCATACTAAGTGGAGTAAGTCAGAAAGAGAAAGACAAATACCATATGATATCACTAATATCTGCAATCTAACCTATGGCACAAATGAACCTTTCCACAGAAAAGAAAATCATGGACTTGGAGAAGAGACTTGTGGTTGCCAAGGGGGAGGGGAAGGAAGTGGGATGGGCTGGGAATTTGGGGTTAACAGATGCAAACGATTGCCTTTGGAATGGATTAGCAATGAGATCCTGCTGTATAGCCCTGGGAACTATATCTAGTCACTTATGGTGGAGCATGATGGAGGATAATGCGAGAAAAAGAATGTGTACATGTATATGTGACTGGGTCACCTTGCTGTACAGTAGAAAATTGACAGAACACTGTAAACCCGCTATAATGGAAAAAATAAAAATCATTTAAATGTTCTTGCCAACAATGGCCACTGTAAGTATTTTAATACATACTTTTCCTTTCTTTTACGTGTATACAGATAGATAATTTCTTTCACAAACTATGCAGAGACATAAGGTCTTTGGGTCTACTTATTTCATTTAGCAACGGATTATAAAATTTCCATACCAATTGATATTCTCCTTAAGATGCTGCCTAATGGCCACATCCAGGTCCATCTTTTGAAGGTACTGTAGGCTTCTCTAGTAAGACATTAAGGGCATTATGATGTTTTTCTGTCATAAATAAGGCTTTGAGGGACCTCTTTATATGAATATCTTTTTTTTTTTTTTTTGTCTTTTTGCCATTTCTTGGGCCGCACCTGTAGCATATGGAGGTTCCCAGGCTAGGGGTCGAATCGGAGCTGTAGCCGCCAGCCTATACCACAGCCAGAGCGACTCGGGATCCGAGCCACATCTGCAACCTACACCACAGCTCACAGCAACGCTGGATCCTTAACCCACTGAGCAAGGCCAGGAATCGAACCGGCAACCTCATGGTTCCTGGTCGGATTCGCTAACCACTGAGCCACGACGGGAACTCCTATATGAATATCTTTAACTTCATCTCTGACTGTCCTTAGGACAACCTCTGATACATGTACTTTCTGTTCTTAACATATAAACACACTTCTAACCTTTGGCTATCTTCAAGTTTCTCCCTTCGATTGCACATATTTAGGCGTAATTTCACCATCAAACAGTAACACAAATGGAGACGCAAAACAAACAGGACAAATATGCCTCCCGCAGACCCAGAAACATCTCAAAAACTGGAGGTGTCTGTTAAGGAAACCTGCAAAGGCCAGACGAGAGATGAGCTATTTCCAGGAAAGCCAAATGAAGCGAGCTCTCTGCTGATGCGAAAGGGGAGCTTCAAGAGGAGTAACCCAAAACACAATTCCAAACTGAATTTCCAACACATGGAAAAGCACATGCTACTGAAGAAAGTAACGCAGTTGGGGACGTCACTGGTACACGGTGCAAAAACAGTGCATTATTTCCAGTGAGTAATACATAAAACTGCAGCAATAGGTGTAGATTAAATCGTCAAAGATAAAATCGCTGGTGGATATGCGAGTCACATCTGTGTGTTTTGTTTCTTTTTATTCAAGGGAAGCGCGCATACATTTAAAGAGTGAGAGTCTTACAAGGCATTTTACAGAAAGCGGCAGAAGTCACACCCATCCTCTTTTTTTTTTTTTTTTTCCTTGCCAGAGGCAGCCACTTTCTTACTTTTTTAATCTGGTCCTCTTACCATTAACCTTAATATCCCTAATAGCTTATTTATATATTTTTCCACCTAATATTTTTCTGGCTTTTTATTAAATCAGACTATTGAGATTACTTCCTCTCTCTCTTTCTTTTTTTTTTTTAGTTAAAATCATTATATTTTGTCTTTCCACTAGGCAAGATGAGATTTTAGCTCTTTCTCAACATCAACACATATCACTCTGTTATCTATCAGTCTAGCCATGTGTGGGTGTGAACTCTGGATAGATCAATAATCAGTGGTTACATGATTATAGTAACATTATTCCCAGTTATTTTCTGCACAATGTTGTTTTTCCAAAAGTTAATCAGTTTTTTCTTTGCTTAGTTTTGTATGTACTTACTATTGAGTCGACCTCAACCTGTCCACCAATTTAGCCAAGAATTGTCTACAGACATTCACTTGTCTGAATCAAGACATGCAGATGCCTCAAAACTCTTCTGTAGGAGGTCCTGTTGTGGCTCAGCAGATTAAGAACCCAACCTAGTGTCCCTGAGGATGCAGGTTCAATCCCTGGCCTCCCTCAGTGGGTTAAGGATCTGGCGTTGCTGTGAGCTGTGGTGTAGGCCGGCAGCAACATCTCCAATTAGACCCCTAGCCTGGGAACCTCCATATGCCGCGGGTGCAGCCCTAGAAGATACAAGACCAAAAATAAATAAGTAAATAAATTTTTAAAAAAGGAGGATGGGCCCGATACCAACTCTTAAGTCCTTTGTAATCCTGGCTTTCTCTAATAAAGCCAGGTATCCCCATCAAAGGAGAAGAAGGAGGAGGAGGAGGAGAATGAGGAGGCGGGGGGAAATAGAAGAAGGTTACTGAATGACTACGAGGGTAACAAATAGTGTTACTACTAATAAGTAGTATTAGTGCTATATTATTGCATCCTTACAGTGTCTAGTACAGATTATTTATTAAACATACGTGACTATTATTACTGAGAGAGTTATATTTCATTTGTCTTGCTCTCCCACAAAGCTCTTAAAGATATGCTAGGTTTAAAACTTTTGGTCATCCTCATGTCATTTTATTCATTTGTTCACTTATCATTCACTTATTTACTTAACATGTATTTCTTGGCTAACCATTAAAGGTTAGGCACCATTCTACTTGCTGTAGATGCACTGAAGACTCGACAATGTCTTTGAACAAAAATTAGGCAGGTGATGACAAAAAAAAAAAGAGAAGAAGAATAGAAGAAGAAGGAGAAGGAGATAAGAGAAGGAGGAGAAGAGGAAGAAGAAGGAGGAGGAGGAGGAGAAGGAGGGAAGGAAAGAAGCCAAGGAAGAAGAGGAAACCAGGGAGACAGAGGTGCCCCTGCATGAGCATAGCTAACCTGGTGGCAGGGAGCGGCTCCCAGTGTTGTGGGGGGCTCCACATCTGGTCCTCTCGGGGCACCGGGCAGACCATCCCAGGTCTAAAGGGCAGAAGTTGTCACCTTTCATTTTGTCCCTAAGGTGGTTTCCTCGGTTCTTCTCTCATTGATCTTAATCCATCCTACCTGCCTTTCCCCTTCAAAACTCGTTACAGTTGTCCCTCGGTATCCATGGGGGACTGATTCCAGGATCCCCTCTGATACCCAAATCCACAGATGCTCAAGTCTTCAGTAGCATCAAATACCACCATGCAATGAACAGTCAGCCCTCTGTATCCCGGGTTCTGCATTCTCAGATACAAACAGAGGGCCAACTGTAATTAACTTACATGATCAAGGGCAGGACATAGCCCTTCAAAGGGACTGGTACGGCCCACAGAGTGTGTTTTTCTTTTCTTTTCTTTTTTTTCTTTGTCTTTTTTTTTTTTGCCATTTCTTGGGCCACTCCCGAGGCATATGGAAGTTCCCAGGCTAGGGGTCGAATCGGAGCTGTAGCTGCTGGCCAACACCAGAGCCACAGCAACTCGGGATCTGAGCCATGTCTGCAACCTACACCACAGCTCACGGCAACACCAGATCCTTAACCCACTGAGCGAGGCCAGGGACCGAACCCGCAACCTCATGGTTCCTAGTCGGATTCGTTAACCACTGAACCGCGACGGAAACTCCCTCCCAGAGAGTGTTTTGAACATTGCGTTGGAATGCCTTTCGACAGGCCTGTCTCCTCTGTGCCTCAGGCTCCCCTGGACTGGTTACAGCCTCCACGTCTTTTAAGTGACCTGCTTGGCTTGTGAATGCCAGTGAGCAGTGACACCTGCCTTACACCCTGTGTGCCCTCCTGATTTTGTTTCCCGTGTCCTTCATCCCCCACCACACAGTGAAGCTGTTGAAGGCAGGAGCTCTCAGTAAAGCTGCCTCCCTGCTGCTCCATCCATCAGAGCGCGAACAGGAATCAGACGTGTGTTCCATTACCTGCCATTGACGGCGATCCCAAACACTTTCCATGTGATACCTCATTTCATCCTAAAACACGGGAGGAAATCGAGGCACAGCGTCGACAGCTTGGCCAAACTCACCACGTGGAGACCGCAGGACTCCAAACGCTTCTGACTTCACAGCCTCTGTGCGCCATCATCATGGTCAAGGTCAGTCACTGCCATTGACCTTGGACATCTCTGGAGTTAATTAAATCCGGAAAGTCAAGAGGAAGACTGAGTCAAGGCCTCTGGATTTGAATATTTACTCACTCAGTTCCTTAACTCATTTCCTCTCTGAATGAGGAAGCCTATTGGGCAAACAAGGTCTGGGCCCTGTCTCTAAAATTAGAAGTAGAAGAATTCCCATTGTGGCTCAGTGGTAACAAACCCAACTAGAAACCATGAGGATGTGGGTTCAATCCCTGGCCTTGCTCAGGGGGTAAAGGATCCGGCGTTGCCGTGAGCTGTGGTGTAGGTTGCAGACCTGGCTCAGATCCCACATTGCTCTCGCAGCAGCCGACAGCCGCAGCTCCCATTCAACTCCTAGCCTGGGAGCTTCCATATCCCCTAAAAAGCAAAAATAAAATAAAATAAAATGAGAAGAACAGACCACGTATATCCATCCATTGCCCAGGGGAGGCTCTTTTGTTTATTATGTACTTCTTCCCCAAGAACCAGTCAGAACTGCAACTTTTCTAAATAAAGGTCAGGAAAAAAACACTAAGCAAAACTGAAGAGCATACCTTTCAGAGCAAAGCAATAGCTTGGGCTTGGGACGTGTTCCCGGTTTTTTTTTCAATGAGGTCTTTGATCGTTGTAGGCATGCAACACACCAGGTATAAGCCATTTTCTTAGCCTAGAAGTTTGCAAGACAAAAACATTTGGAATTGCTTTGAAAGGCCAGGCATTTAAAGTTCCCAAAATAATGACTTATTAATAAAACTCTCCATGGCTCCTAAGTGAATGTTATTAACAAGCCCTATTGAATCGGTCCATATAATCTGATTAACTGGAATAAAAGAGGCATCTAGATTCCCAGTAATTCGCTGAACTTGCACGACACCAAGAGGCCTGGAAAAGTGGCTCAGAGCCTTGGGGAATCTTGAAATAATGCTTTCTTCTTTTAGGGCCATACCTGCAGCATATGTAAGTTCCCAGGCTAGGGAGTCGAATCGGAGCTACCGCTGCTGGTCGACACCACAGCCACAGCAACTCGGGATCCAAGTGACCTCGGCAACCTACACCGTAGCTTGAAGTAACCTACTGAGAGAAGCCAGGGATCAAACCCAGATCCTCATGGATACTAGTTGGGTTCTTTTTTTTTTTTTTTTTTTTTTTTTTTTGTCTTTTGTCTTTGTTGTTGTTGTTGTTGTTGCTATTTCTTGGGCCGCTCCCGCGGCATACTAGTTGGGTTCTTAACCCGCTGAGCCACAACAGGAACCCCTGAATAATATTAATGGGGCCTTTTTACTTGATTCATATCATTTTTTTTTCTCAACAGTGATCGGCAAAATTGGGGGGTGAGAAGCGTGAAGCGGTTGTCTGCTTGAATCCCCCAGGACTCCATTGAGATGAAGAGACATGTGATCCTCAGGCCCCAAGCTCTGGAGGCAGAAACAGGCATCCTGACCTGCTCTGGCTTCAGGAAGGCCCCCAGGTGGCAGCCCCAGGTGGCTGTCCCTGCTTCTCCATCCCTGTGGCTCCAGCAAAGGCTGTTTCCAGCTTGACTGTCCCCCTCCACCCCCTGCCTGGCTTCCCTCATGGCTTCCAGGGGTCCGGAGGAGACAGCTCAGCTTTGTGACTTCAGAACAGGGAGGGCGGAGGAATGGGAGTTCTGCTGCCAGCAGGAATTGGCTAGATCAGACAAGTCCCCTGGTGAGGCTGCTGCTGTGTATAGATGAATCCAGAAGTGAACAGCCCCCTGGGAAGGGCCTTGGATCAGACCTCTCACACACACATTCCAAAAAAATGCTTTTACTTGGGTTTGCGGCATAGACATTGGGGTGAGCTACAAAGTCAGCTCCTCAGAAAGCTCTGGTCTTGGAAGTTCCCTTTGTGGAACAGTGGGTTAAGGATCCCAGCTAGGCTCCATGAGGACGTGAGTTGGATCCCTGGCCTCACTCAGTGGGTTAAGGATCCCGTGTTGCCATGAGTTGTAGTGTAGGTTACGTGGTTGTGGCTGTGGTGTAGGCCTGCGGCTATAGCTCCAATTCGACTCTGGGAACCTCCAAATGCTGCGAGTATGGCCCTGAAAAGCAAAAGAAAAGAAAAGCTCTGATCTTGTTGAAGAAGCTTGCAGGAAGCATGCTCTCAGAGGCTACCCAGCTTTTCCAGGATGGAGTGGCCATATTTTGCTGGACCAAGGCTGCTTGGAACAACACCGCCGACTTGTCCCTGAAGCTTCTGGAGCTTGGTCACCCTGCTGTTTGTGCTGAGGGCGCTGACCATACCTTCTGGAATTGTGAGGAACACTTTCTGGCCCAGTGCCAGCTGGAGAAGGAGAACAGGCTTGAGTCTGTCTGCTTCTTGAAAAATGTTGGCAACTGTCACTGAGGGGACCTCGAACTGCACTCAAGCAGCCGAGCGTGAAGAGAGGAATGGACCCCAGGCTCTGTCAAGGTGTTGACCTGTCCATGGACACTTGATAGGCAGGGATCCTAGCCGGGCCACAGCGTTGCTCCTCAGTGCCGTCCAGCTCTGGTTTAGGGAGCCTGGGCAATCCCGGCTGTCTGACCTCAGGGACAGGTCAGGTCTCTTTGCTGCAACTCAAATAAACGCTCACATCAAACGCCTGCCTCTTTGATCATCTCTGCCTCTTGTCATACCAGGTGATGGGCACACGGCTTTGTCAGGATGTGCACTGACTGGCTTCACCACCAGTGGACCAGGAAAATCATCTGTGCCCACCTCGGCACTCATGCCAATAATGACAGAAGGAGCTCCTATTCTTCATCGTGCTTTTTTGAACAATGCGCTGTGAGAAAGGGGGTAATTGTTTGATGGGGAAATTGAGACTCAGCTCATTTACATTCGCTAGCAGGAGATGGAGAGAAGTTTTGTCATTTTAAAACATGAGATTTGTGTTTCTAGCCTTGACACAAAACTAGAAACCCCTCCTCCGACCCTTCTCTCCGCACCCCCCTCTCCCCTCCCCCCTCCTCCTTCGCCTCTTCCTTCCCCCTCCTCTCCCCCTTCCCCATCTATCCTCTTCTCCCCTCCCCCTTCCCCTCCTCCCCTCTCCCTTCCCCTCCTCCCCTCCCCCTCCTCCATCCTCTTCTCCCCTCCCCCCTTCCCCTCTCCTCCCCTCCCCCATCCTCTATCCTCTTCTCCCCTCCCCCCTTCTCCTCCCCCTCCTCCCCTCCCCCTCCTCCTTCTCCTCTTCCTTCCCCCTCCTCTCCCCCTTCCCCATCTATCCTCTTCTCCCCTTCCCCCTTCCCCTCCTTCTTCCTCTTCTATCCCCTTCTCCCCTCCCCCTTCCCCTCCTCCCGTCCTTCTCTCCCCTCCTCCTCCCCCCCCCCTTCCCCACCCTCTCCCCGTCTTTCAGAAACCAGCCACCAAGCGCCCTCCGGAGACCTCCCAGCCTGTGACGACTCGTTCTTCTCCTGAGGCCTCAGGCCCTGAGTCTTAGACGTGGAGGCTCGTGGTTTGTTTGCCTGGGGCCGCTGTATTTGCGCAGGCCGCTTTCCCGAGGTGACCCGAAGCGTCTCCTAAGGAGCGCCGGGGGCAGGCGGGGCGGGACGAGCTCTGAGCCTCCTCGTCTGAGCGCCGCCGGCTCCTGGGGAGAAGGCCTGGTTTGTGTGACGGCCTCCACAGGCCCCAACTGCGGATTGTTTATTTACATTCAAGGGAGAAATATTGAAAAACGCAAACCAAAGCCAGCAGGAATTTGGACGGCGAGGTTCTGGGTGGCAAGGCAGCTTCTGTGAGGATTTCACAAGCAGGAGTTCAGAGGGGATTCCATCCAAATGCTGAGTGTGCCTCCGTCGGCCAATAGAAACACAGAGTTTGGGGTGAAGGAGAAAAAGATGGCTTTGTTGCTTTGCCAGGCAAAGGGGGCCACAGCAGGCACGTGCTTTAAAGACAGTGCCCCTCTTGGGAGAGATTAGGAGGTGGTTTTATAGCTTGGGGAGTGGAAAATAGGGCCGCAGATAAGGATCAGGGTAGATGAGAGCTTGCATTGTTTTTTCAGGTTGGTGTTCAGCAGCCCCAGCACTGGTTCTGGTGGTCCTCCTCCTCCTTCCCAGGATGAAGAAGGCGTCAGCAAGTAGTTCTTCCATGTGGTCGGGGTTTAGTTCTGCAGAAAGGCTCAAAGATAGTGTTGAGTACATTCCCTGAATTGGAACCGGGACCCTGCCCCGAGGCCGTCTCTGGATGCCCCTCCCTGGTCTCTGCATCCCCTCCCTTCCTCGAGGAGCAACTGCCCTTTGGAACTCAGCGAAGGTCGTGGAAGCTGAACATTATTCCCTAAAAACAAAAAATGGAGGACACAGAAAGGCCTGTGTGCCCAGGAGCCTCAAAGGGCACTAGCTGATTGACAGCATTTTTGAGAATGGACACTCCCTTTTCTCAGCATCGTGCTAGTCCTTCAGCACTCGCGTGCCAGGCCTGTTCTTTCCTGCTGTGGATCCATCTTGCTTTGGGTTATTCCGTGCTTTCTGGAGGCTACTTTGTACCAGATGCTTGACATGCTCCCCGCGTTTAATTATCACCATCCAGTGAGACAGGAACAGGACTATGCCTATTTTGCAAAAGAGGAAACTGATACTGAGAGAAGCCAAGTCATTTGCTCAAGGTCAGAGAACAAGTGAATACAGACGCCAGAGTCCAGCTCATGTCCATCTGGCTTTACAGCCATACTGTTAACCACTGAGCTTCCCTGCCTTCCCAAGACACCCTGCTCCCTGGCTTTTTTTTTTTTTTAAGTTTCTCTTTAAATTCTAAATTGATTATATTCATAACCAGCATGATGTAAAAACTCCCACTTTTATTTTTTAAAGAGATCACTGTGGTACACAGGGATTCTCAGCCTCGGCACTATTGACATTTGGAGCTGGATAACTTTTTTGGGGGGGGGCCACACCCATGGCATATGGAGGTTCCCAGGCTGGGGGTCTAATCAGAGCTACGCAGCCACAGCAATGCCATATCTGAGTTGAGTCTGTGTGGGACCTACACCACAGCTCACGGTAACGCCAGATCCCTAACCCACTGAGCAAGGCCAGGGATTGAACCCGCAACCTTGTGATTCCTAGTCAGATTTGTTAACCACTGAGCCACGACGGGAACTCCCATAGGTAAGTTTTTTGAAAATGAAAAGAAAAATAACATTTGATGCATGCCTATCAGGTATCTAGAACTCTGCTTGTTGGCTTGTTTACATAAATTATCTCATCTAAGCAAGGAGACAAAAATGGATGGCTTGAGGAAAGGAACAATTAAAAGCCTCCTAGATCTGCAGCTTTGGCTCCTGCCTGTAGCAGATCCTCACTAAGAGACTTGAAAGTCACCTATCAAGGTCCAGGTAGCCAGCCACTGCATCGACATGCCAAACCAAAGCCACTTAATTCAAGTGAATAAACTTGAATGTTTCTCAAGACAGTAAGCTTGCAGCTTATCTCATCTGAAAACCTATCTTATTTTTCTCCTCCTTAAAAAAAATTTTTGGAAAAAAAAAAATTGTGGGGGGGGAATCCCGTCATAGCTCAGCATTTAACAAACCTGACTAGTACCCATGAGGACTCGGGTTCGATCCCTGGCCTCACTCAGTGGGTTAAGGATCAGGTGTTGACATGAGCTGTGGTATAGGTAGCAGACTCGGCTCAGATCCCACACTGCTGTGGCTGTGATGTAGGCTGGCAGCTACAGCTCTGATTCCAGACCCCTAGCCTGGGATCTTCCATATGCTGCAGGTATAGCTCTAAAAAGGCCAAAACCAAAAAAAAAAATTCTTTTTTTTAAATCTACAGAAAAGTTAAAAAAAGAGTACAGTGAAGAAAGGTATTCTCCTATATAACTACAGCACTACTTATCACTCATATTTAAGAAATTAACATTAAATACCATCTAATAAACAGTTTCTGTCTAAATTTCTGCAATTGAAAATAATTTATTTCTTTTCCCCCAGCAAATCTAGGATCTTACCAAGTTTCCAGCATTGCATTTGGATGGTGTATCTCCAACCTGTTTTTGCACCTCTGATTCTCAAAAAATTCTTCCCAACATGGATCTAAGAGAACCTCCTTATGCATTTCATCTCTTGGATTCTCCAGTGGTTCTCAGTAAATTCCTAACAACATATCTGCAAATCTGAGGTCTGTTTCCTGTGACAAAATTTAAAAAACAGAGGTCAATACCTAGATAATTCCAGACTTACATATCAGTCTAAGAATGTCCTATAGCAAAGAATTCAAGCCAATGGCCTGCAGTTTCCATCTAGACCACACATCTGTTATTGTTTGTTCTACCCAGTCTGCATATATTCACATGCATACCGGTGTGCATGCTTAATAAGAATTTATGGCCAGAATCCCCCCTCATGGTGTGTGGAAATTCTCTGGCCAGGGATCGAACTCATGCCATACTGTAACCAGAGCCACAGCAGAAACTTCTTCAGGCCCTTAACTCAGTAAGCCACCAGGGAACTCCCAGGATTTTTAAATTAGGAAAATTTTTTTTAAAGACCTGGATTTCTGATTTTTTAAGAATGAAATCAGAAAAATTAGCAGCAATGGCTTCATATTCCCAAAAAGCAATAATTGGCTGAAATTAAGTAGCAGCTAATGCCTTCAGGTGGGCCTCCCCCTGCCACCTCGCCCCATCCCGATTTCCACAGTCCACAAGCTGGATAATATATGCAGTTGCTTTGTAGTAAGACAACAATGTAATGAAATATAGGAAACAGGGCAGCGGTTGGGGCGGGAGGCAGTGAAATTTGCAGCGTTTTCAGTGGAGAGGAAAGGATTCTTTTAGAGACAGTCATCCGAAGCATAGAGACCCTAACTCTGGCATAGAGAAGGGACTCCTATTTTAAGTGATGTGACATCCACTTCATTACGGTTATTGTAGATGGGAGTTCCCCTGTGGTGCGGCAGGTTAAGGATCCAGCATTGATGCTGCAGCTTAAGCTGCTGCTGTGGCAAGGGTTCAGTCCCTGGCCCGGAAACATCCACATGCCACAAAAGAAAAAAAAGAAATTTATTGTGAATGGATTTGAATGAATCCTTCAGTTGATTGCCATGGAAATGATGAACTAGTGAAGGCCGCCTAGTAGCCTGGGTCACATGACTTTAAAAGAAAGAAACTTTTGAAAATATCTAACTAAAGAATTTCTGGAATGAGAAGAAGGGTAAATTATTCAAGGTGCTTATGAATTCCATCTGAGAAGCACAGGCCACTCAGAAATCCTAACGGAAGGCTGAGGCCAGTGGGACGAACCCTCATTCCTCCATGTTTAGCTCAAATGCTTGCGAGAACCGAGGTGAGGACCCCAGCACTCAGGCCTCAGGTTTTTCTAGGCTAAGTGACTGCAAAGAGATAAAGGAGCTTTTGTCCTCGTCTCCGCTTCACACGATCTGGTTACAGGCTCCTCTGCCTGCCTTCTTCCCTCTGCCATATGGAGCCTCTGCTTATGTAAAAATATCATCAACAAAGCCTCACAAAGACAGTCTCGTCTATTGAGGGGCAACAGAGATCACAGCCTTCACCCCCAAATTTCAGGTTGCTTATATGTTCTTTCTCAAATGACTAACTCTCCAATTAAACTCAGGTCTGGAAAAGAGGGCCACAAAATCCTCCAAAACGTCAGAGCCAGAAACAAATGAACGTGGCTTAACAGCTGGAGGACCCAGTGTTCAAGCGTCAAATATTGAAGCTCTCTGGGCCAAAAAATTCATTGAATCTCCTGAGTGATTTGTTTTACAATTTAGACAAGTTTTAGGATAAAGAACTTTGAAACCGCTTTATTTTTAGGTAAACCTCCCTCCTTTCAGAAGGAAATGTTCTCTAGCTGGTAACTGACCATAAGAGAAAGTCAAACTGGCTGGACAGTCCCAACGATGGTGAGGAGAACAGAATCTCCATAATCGATTCAAGGATGCAACTGACATGCTTTGTTAAATAGGGCATAAGGTGGATGTTCCCAATATAGCTAAATGGCAATGAGCCCGACTAGCATCCACGAGGACATGGGTTCGATCCCTGGCCTCACTCAGGGGGTGAAGGATCCAGCATGGCTGTGAACTGTGGTGTAGGTCATAGACTCAGCTCGGATCTGACATTGCTGTGGCTGTGGTGTAGGCTGGCAGCTGGAGTTCCAATTCAACCCCAAGCTTGGGAACCTCCTTATGCTGCACCTGTGGCCCTTAAAAAAAAAAAGACAAAGTGGCCATAAAAAGAAAGAATCTTGCTACTTTATAAAACCTTTTACATTTATTTATTTTTACTGAAATATAGCTGATTTAACAATGTTGTGTTAATTTCTACTGTCCAGAAAAATGATTCAGTTACATATATATATATATATATATATATATATATATATATATATACACACATATATATACTCTTTTTTTATATCCTTTGCATTATGGTTTATCACAAGATATTGAATAGAGTTCCCTGTGCTCCCAAGTAGGATCTTGTTGCCTATCCCCTCCATGTAAAATAGCTTACCTCTGCTAACCCCCAGGTCCCACTCTATTCCTCCCATTGAATCTTGTACCTGACTTACGCTCATTCACAGGTGCTAAAAAAAATCATAGAACACATTGGCCTCTGTGTCTGCAAAGTAAATGCTCTACACCTTTGGTGAATATCTGACGCACTAAAATGAAACTCTGAGGTTGGGGACAATGCAGAAGTCCCCAGATGGGGCTGCCACCCAAAGGCAAAATTGCATTAGGAAACAAGGCTAGGAACTCCAGGTTAACACTGAGTGTTTTATTATTTTAAAAGCTCCAAGATCTAAATTCTGCCTCTCAAGATCTAAATGCATGCACTTTCATAAATGGCGTAAATGTACTATTCAATTGCCTTAGATCATTCTGACGAGGTGAGGTAACAATTGGCAGGTAACTATTTAAAACTACTCTTGCTTTCCCTTGCCATCAGCATAAGGGAAAGGCCATTTTATATTTTAAAAATTACTGGTTTAATGAAATCAAAGATTGATATGTTTCAAATATGTTTACCTGATTTGGGCTGCTAAATAATTGCCGTCCTCCACCTCTGTCTCCTCAAAAAAGATCTAAACTCGAAATTCAACTCAATTTCATCTGATTTGGATTCAACATATTTTGGAGAAAAACCAACGCTTTTACCCAGTGTACTTTTGCCAAAACTAATACTGAGAGTTTACATGGATTGATGAAATATATGCCAGTCACTGCACTGAGGGCTTAAAGTATATTTCCAGATACACTCTGTTATCTTCATGACAAACCCACTAAGGGAGATCCTATTATCATTCCCATTTTACAGATGTAGAAACTGAAGGCCATGATGCTTAAGTCACTTGCGCAACATCTAGGTCAAATCAATTTGACTTTAGGTCTGCCCTGCCCAACACAGCCTACTTGAAATACGGCTCGGTTGAATTGAGATGTGCAATTTAATGTGTAAAATACGCATTATATTTGGTAACTTGGTGTGAAGAAAGTTATGTAAAATATCTCATTAATAATTTTTTTTGTCTGTTTTCTTAGGGCCGCACCCACAACATATGGAGGGTCCCAGACTAGGCGTCGAACTGGAGCTGTAGCTGACGGCCTACACTACAGCCACAGCAGCAACACGGGATCTGAGCTGCATCTTGGACCTACACCACAGCTCAGGGCAATGCCAGATCTTTAACCCACTGAGCAAGGCCAGGAATGGAACCTGCATCCTCATCAATGGTAGTCAGATTTGTTTCCGCTGAGCCACGATGGGAAATCCCATTAATGATTTTTAAGATATTGATGATATGTTGAAATAATATTTTGGACACATTGAATTTTTCAAAAGGTGTTAAAATGCTTTTTACCTATTTGGGTTTTTTTTTTATTAAAGTATAGATGATTTACAATTTTCTGTCAATTTCTGCTGTACAGCACAGTGACCCAGTCATATATATGTGTGTATTATATATTTATTCTTTTTCTTATAGTATTTTCCATCATGGTCTAACCCAAGAGATTAGATATAGTCCCCTGTGCTATACAGGAGGACCTCGTTGCTTATCCATTCTAAATGCAATAGTTTGCATCACCTAATTTTTTTATTTTTTTATTTTTTTTTACTTTTGGTTAATGTGGCTCCCAGAAAAGTTGAGAGTCCACATGCCTGCACTCAGGGCTCCCATCATACTTCTACTGGACCACACTGCTCTTGAGCCTAAACTCTGTGCCATTTTGCTCTGCCCTCCAAAGGAACTAGTTTATACCCTTCCCACTAATGGCAAAGTAAGATCTTCTTTCATTGCGAGATGTATGTGTTGTTCGTAGGTGAGGGAACCAAGACATAAAATAGTTAAGACCCAAAGTCAAACGTTAACCCTGACACCATCTTCCAAGCCTGCTGAGAACAAAAGATCACACACCCTCCCCTTGGCTTGACTTGCTTGACCTGCTTTCCAACCTGGACAGGAGCCACGAAGTTCGAGAAGTTTAATGACTGTCTGAGGTTTAATGTCTCATCAAAAACCAAACACCGCCCTTGCCTGTATTTGCGTTCTCGCTTTATGTACACTTGTGCTCTGAGTGGAAAGAACACAGCGAGGTGGTGAGGGATGCCAGTTGGTGTGGCTTTTTTACTGGGGGTCATGGGTTGGTTTTTATAAGATCAATACTTCAGTCATAGCATGATAATCCCTGGGTTTACATTTGCAAGGAAAAGATATAAAACATGGGCTCAGAAGCCAATTCATGGAAGGGCCTCAGGACCCCTTCAGAAAGCCAAAGCCATTCAGAAGCTCTCATCACCACTCAGATGCTGCACGGGTTCAGAGCTGAGGCTGGACTTGCATATGTTCCTCTGAAAGGTCCCCACGCAGAAAACATTTCCTGAAATGTGAGCAACTCCACAGATGCCCTCTAATAGCCCAGGGCAATTAAAACCCAAGACGTTCTGGGACTTGCTGCGGAGCCCTTGGTCCGGCCCAGCCCCTCTCCAGCTCTGGACGTTTGACGTCTAGGCTTATTTACTTAGTTCCCTGGAGCACAGGGCGGCTTTGCTCCGTCCCTGCGTCCACCTGCGAGAGCTCTATTTAAAGAGCTTTCACAGTGTTCTGAACATGCCCCTCGGAGCCAAGCCCTCAGCTCAACGCTTCAACACCCTCCCTCTCCTACGTTTGCCCAACATGCCTCTCCCTCTTTCGTCCTCTACGTCTGCTCTCTTCCTTGCAAGCATGTAAAGGAAGAGGCTGTGGCACGGAAAACCCTCCACGGGAGGTGCTAAGGCTGGCCCTCTGCCCTGCAGCCCCTCCTTAGTGGGGATTAAGTGTTCCTCCCATGTGTCCCCACACGGGGCAGCTGTCCCAGAGCCATTTGGGATTTACCAGTGACACGCTGGAGGGCTGCGTGGGGAGGACAGAGGCCCCATGTGCTTTATTCATAGGTCTGTGAGGGCTTGCATAAGCCCTCTCTGTCTAGAGATACACAACTCTTCCCTTCCCCATTTCCTCATCCTTAAACTTTTATCTTTCTTGACTCATTATGGGCTTGATGTTCCTAACAGACAGCATCCTATGTAGCAATGACAGAACACGCGCAAATCTGGAGGCTCAGATTCTATTCACTCTGCTGTACAGCAGAAATTGAAGGAACACTGTAAATCAACTCTGCTTTAATAACTTTTTTTTTTCTTTTTAGGGCCACACCCACAGCATATGGAAGTTCCCAGGCCAAGAGGTAAATCGGAGCTACAGCGGCTGGCCTACACCACAGCCACAGCAACACACAGGATCTGAGCTACATCTGCCACCTACACCACAGGTCACAGAAACACCGGATCCTTAAGCCACTGAGCAAGGCCAGGGATCAAACCCAAGGCCTTATGGAAACTAGTCAGGTTTGTTACCATTGAGCTGCAATGGGGGCTCCCATATATTTTAATAAAAAATTTAAAAGGGAATTCAAATTGGAACTAGAATTAGAAAAAAAAAAAAAAAGAGAGAGAGAGAGTATAAGCCTGATGTTAAGCAAATATTCTCATCAGAACATGGAGTCCATCTCATTGCTTCGTGGAAAACTCCTGATCAGGCAAGGTGAGGGCAACAAAGCTGAGACGGACCTTTATCAAGGAACATGAGCCCTGGGGGCTCTTGGGATGCAGTTCTGAAGATTCCTGAGGAGTCCTGAGGTTAGGAACAGAGGGGTTTATGACACCCTCCACAAGCTTTCATGGTCTCAATGGAAACAGAAATCTCTCTCTCTCTGCAACAAAATAGAATTACTGTGACTTTTTCTTCCTCACATCCCTTGGATCTCACCCAACATGTCCCCCATATGGCTCAGAGGAAGGCGTTGGCCTTGCACTCAGTGTATTCTCTGCCGTTTGTCCTAATTAGGTCCTGGGACAGACGTGAGCATGCCTCTGGACATCCTCCTACCACACATCCCATTTGTCACTGCTCT
Organism: Sus scrofa; assembly: GCF_054392235.1. Lineage (NCBI taxonomy): Eukaryota > Metazoa > Chordata > Mammalia > Artiodactyla > Suidae > Sus > Sus scrofa. The sequence continues at coordinate 22,822,788 of NC_139393.1, read as the reverse complement.
AGGCCAGCCCCTCTCCACAACTCTGTTTATCCAACAGTGCCTGACGTCTGAATGGGAAGGAGAAGGAAGATCTGCTCAGAGGGAGGCACACAGTCCAGGGAGCCGCTTGGCCTGGACTTACAATGATTCCGAGATGATGGGGGCAGAGGTTCACTCAGACCTTTCTGCCTTTTCTTTTTTCTTTTTCTTTTTTTTTTTTTTTTTTTGTCTTTTTGCCTTTTCTAGGCCCGCTTCTGCAGCATATGGAGGTTCCCAGGCTAGGGGTCGAATCGGAGCTGTAGCCGCCGGCCTACACCACAGCCACAGCAACACAGGATACGAGCTGAATCTGCAACCTACACCACAGCTCATGGCAACTCCAGATCCTTAACCCACTGAGCAAGGCCAGGGATCGAACCCGCAATCTCATGGTTCCTAGTCGGATTCTTTAACCACTGAGCCACGATGGGAACTCCAGACCTTTCTGCTTTTGTTTTCTGTCTTTTTGGTGGTGTTATTATTGGAGGCCATTAAAATTTTTGCTTTGAAAAAGTTTTAAATACAAGAATATCTGAGGCAGTGATTATAAAGGGAACCTCACTTTTAAGTCCAAAATGTTCCACCCGAATTGGAATTTCCTGTCAAGTTTCCTCCCTTGATTATTTGTCTTTATAGCCGTGCGATTTCCAATTGATTTTATATTTAGGAGTGGTTCCCAGAATTCCTAAGACAATAGACATTTTATTTTTAAACGTTACATGGCGAAATGAATCCTCACATGTAAGAGAATTATGCTCATGGAACAACAGATGCGATTCAGAAGTAACCTTCATCGCCAGAAGAAGAATAGCATGAGACTGGCTTTCTGCAGGGCAAGGTTAAGTGGCTGGATTATTCAGAACTCTTTAGGATAACAATGGCAGAAAACCAACTCAAACTACTTTAGCAAAATCATGTATTGCCTTATGTATCTGGGATATTTATGAATGAATATGGACCTCAGGCAAGGCTGGATCCAGGTACGAGAACAATGTTTTCAGGACTCTGACATGTGTGATCTTCATTTCCAGGTCTGGCTTTGCTCTGAATTTTTAAAAATTTTTATGCCTTCCTGTTTCATTTAATAACAAGGGGAGAATGTCTATGGGTTGTTCTAGACCACAAGCTTCTGGTTTAGAAATCCTAGTGGAAGAGAATAGCTCTTTCCCAGTGTGTAAATAAATCAACCTCTCAGAAGAATTTTCTTTTTTTTCCCTTTTTTCCTTTTCTTTCTTTCTTTCCTTTTTTTTTTTTTTTTTTTCCAGGCCTGCATTGTCGGCATATAGAAGTTCCCAGGCTAGGGGTCAAATCGGAGCTGTAGCTACCAGCCTACACAACAGCCACAGCAACGGTGGGATCCTTAACCCACTGAGCCAGGCCAGGGATCAAACCCGAGTCCTCATGGATGCTAGTCGGATTCATTACCACTGAGCCATGATGGGAACTCCCTCCAGGTATAATTCTTGATTTATTAACTTGAAGATTTTTCCTTCCTTCCACACCCCCTCCCTTCCTCATTCCCTCCAAGCTATAGTCCAGCTGGGGACAAAATTAAAACTATATTTGAACAATCATAGATAAACAGCAGAGTCCTACTGGATAGCCCAGAGAACTATATTCAATATCCAGTAATAAACCTTAATGGGAAAGAATATGAAAAAGATTATGTGTATATACATATTCTTAACTGAATCACCTTGCTGTACACCAGACATAAACACAGCCTTGTAAAGCAATTAGACTTCAATTTTTTAAAAAAAACCAGGAGCTCCTTTGTGGCTCAATGGTAACAAACCTAACTAGTATCTATGAGGATGCATGTTCGATCTCTGGTCCCACTAAGTGGGTTAAGGGACCAGCATTGCCTCAAGCTGCGGTGTAGGTCACAGACAAAGCCTGCATCCTGTGTGGCTGTGGGGTAGGCCAGCAGCTGCAGCTCTGATTCAACCCCTAACCTGGGAACTTCCATATGCTGCACATGCGAGCCTTAAAAAAAAAAAAAAAAAAAAAAAAAATCAAAACTGACCAATTATCTTGTTCGAATGGCTGTCCACCCAAAGCCCCCAAACCCACTGCTTCACTATGTGGGATAACAAGATTCACAGGCTATGGAAGCACAGCTGAACTTTGTTCAGAAGCACACACAATAGAAATACGTGTAAACTGGGGAGGTATGCAAAGGATTACGCCACAGCCCCCATCTGAAAAGTGGTTAAAGCAGTTTCTAGCAAAGTCTTGAGCTGAAAAGAGAAACTTCCCTACACATGGTCCACAATACATGTGGTTCTCACAATAGGCCACAGACACCGGGCCGGTGGAGTAGGGGCGCTTTTCATTCCAGCTGCGAGAACAGTTCCTGAGAGAGGGCTGGAAATGGTTAGGTCTCTTGTCCACACTCAGAAGTCGTCTAAAACCCCCCAACACAACCCAGTGACGAATCATTAGATTTCGGAATTCATTGGGCTGAATGTCCTGCGTGCTCGAATTTAAAAGCAAGAGAGCTTTCCTTTGAGAGGTTGTGAGGTAACAGGGTTTTGTCTATTATGAAAAATCCAATTCAAATCCCATCACTCAGTGGGCCAAAGGGCTTTCAACAAACTGTGCACGTTTCAATGATGGGAGCTCTGGGATGGAGTTTGGCTCTATGGCCTCTCCTTCAAAGACACAATAAAGGAGGAGCCTGACGTGCTAAGAGCCAGAACTTGCAGATGGAAGGGGAAAATGTAAGAATGCGCCACGGGCTTCCTTTGGAAGAACTATTCATGGTGGGTCACACACCCCGAGCCATAGGCTGTGGCAGAATCTGGGGACACTTGGTTCAATCTTTCTTTTGCTTTTTTTGTTTTTAGGGCTGCACTGCGGCACATGGAAATTCGCAGGCTAGGGGTCAAATGAGAGCTGCAGCTGCCAGCCTATGCCACAGCTACAGCAACATGGGATCCAAGCTGCATCTGCAAACTGCACCACAGCTCATGGCAACCCCAGATCCTTAACCCACTGAGCAAGGCCAGGGATCAAACCTGCATCCTCATGGATGCTAGTCAGGCTCATTACCGCTGAGCTGCATCGGGAACTCCCAGTTCAATCTTATTTTTAAGGAAGAAATGAAAGGTTTCTGAGCCTTAACGGCAGGGTGGGGTCAGCTTCTTCAGGCTGGGTTTGCTAAGATAGGACTGGTGTCTGGCCAAGGGGAGGCCCCTGGGGGATGCTCACAATTTATCCCCTCGCTATTTAGTCCCATCTGTTGTCTTTCTCATGCAATGTGGATCTGCCACACAGGACTGGCTAAAAGTCCACTGAGCTTAGAGTTCCCACTGTGGCTCAGCATGTTAAGAACTGGACATAGTGTCTGTGCAGTTGTGGGACTGATCCCTGCCTTCTCTCAGGAGGTTAAGAATCCAGCATTGTCACAAGCTGCAGCGTAGGTGGCAGATGCAGCTCAGCTCCTGAGTTGCTGTGGCTGTGGTGCAGGGTGGCAGCTGCAGCTCCAATTTGATCCCTAGCCTGGAAACTTTCATATGCCACAGGTGCAGACTTAAAAATAAAATAAAGTCGCTGAGCTTAATGCTGTGGGGATATGCCCATGAAATACTCTTAACTGAAAAAAAAAGCCACTTATATTACAGTCTATACTATATAATTCTAATCTTGTGACATGCACGTCTGTGGACAGGCTTCATATAGGTGAGTAGGATGTTAAGAAGAAATACACAAAACTCTTCTTGTGCAGGGCTCATGCGTGATCTTTTCATTTGTTTTCATTGACTTTTTTATATTTTCCGATTTTTCTACAATCTATATTGCTTTTATTATCGTAAAAATAAAGATTAATTAAGACAAAATGTCACATAAGCCTCCTTCTAGGTAGGAAAAAAGTCTAAATTCCTTCTATCACCTGTTCCTTTGGCACATAATTCTATCTTCTAATGAATTAAAATAAAACTGAGTTCCCACAGTGGCTCAGCGGGTTAAGAGCCCAACATGGTGTCCTTGAGGACACAGGTTAGATCCCTGGCCTCATTCAATGGGTTAAGTATCTGGCATTGGCACAAACTGTGGCATAGGTCGCAGATGTGGCTCAGATGCAGCGTTGCTGTGGCTGTGATGTAGGCCAGCAGCTGCAGCTCTAATTCTACCCCTAGTCTAGGAACTTCCATACACCACAGGTGCAGTCAGAAAAAGAAAACAAAAGAAATGAAATGAAACTCACAGAAGAGATGAAAGGGTATGATAATTCTTGGGTGAATTTCCTGGGACACTGATAACCAGATGCTGGAGGATCGAACCTCTGGGTCTTGGATGGAGTGGGTCACTTTGCAGAGAACCTGCTCTTCCCTCTTTGGAAGATAGAGGGTGCTCATCCAGGGCCCTTTGCTGGATGAAGAGGTTCTTAACCAGGGTCTGGGTGACTCAGGAGATCTGACCACAGGGTGGAGAGGCCAAGCACCTGGGCAGGACTTGCTGGATCTTTCAGGTGTCAGGTGTGAAGCAGGGAGAGTGAAGTCGCAGCCCGTGTTTGCCCAGCTCAGCCAGTCCTGTTTGGCAGGTGGGTGTGGAGGACAGAATGTCCACGGCAGCCGTGAGCACAGCCAGCTGGGCCAGGCACAGGTGGCTCCCACAGCTACTTCCTCCCAGGGGAACAACACCCTGGCCAGCGCCAGCTTTCAGAACAGGGCCCCTCCCTCCACCCCCTTCCCTGGCTCCAGGTATCGTGGTGTCATGATAAAAGCACAACAGAAGGCCAATTACTAAACCTGAACCTATCACCTCCTGGTGTGTGACCTTGGGAAACCACTTAGCTTGCTGCACCTGTGTCCTTTCTCTGTAAAAATGGGAAGAATTTGACAAGGATCTCATTGAGTTGTCGTGGGTTTAAATGAGTACATGCAGTGTTCCCTTGCAGCATAGCGCGTCCAAGATCCAGCATTGTCACTGCTGCGGCTTGGGTCACTGCTGTGGCATGGGTTCGATTCCTGGTCCAGGAACTTCCACATGCCACATGCATGCCAAAAAAAAAAACCCAAAATGAGAACATGAATATTAAAGGCACTTTGTATTGTGTAGCAGTAAACACAGGTTTCCTATTGTCCTAAGGAGATGGGGGCCTCAGCCTCTACACCATTTTTCCCATCAAGGCAGGACCTGAGCAGACAAGAGTCACAGTCATAAGCCACCTGGACACAGAAGTCCCTGCCTATCTTTGCAGTCTCACCTGCCACCCTCCCCAACCACCAACTAGCAGACACCCACTCATAACCCCCACTCCAATGACTGTGATGGCTGCTAATCACTAATCTCTGCAGAGGATGTTAAAATGAACTCAGCTGAAACACAGAGGCAACAGATAAAGATGCCAAAGTGAATTGTGAGATGAACCAATGAACCATCCTGGGCCAAAGGTGAGTGGCCAAGGACTGCCAGGAGATTCAGACTACACACACACAGCACGAGAGCGCTGTATGAGGGAGGGCTTCTGAAGGGACTTGGAAGAACCCGCTTGTCTGTGAGTCCCACACTCCTTAGAGGATGAACAGAGATCGGGTCCACCTTTACCTGGGTTCCAGGATGTGAACCCCTTACAGTTTGAGAATAGGGATGGAGGAGGCTGGGGTTTGACCGGGATGAGCCACGCATCATCTCTCAGGATGAAGGAAGCTGGAGAGGGACAGACATCGGGAGAGAGGTGCCTGTGTGGGGAATGGGCTGCCCTCCCAGAACTGGCTGCAGCACAGGTGTCTGAAAGCTTCCTGGGGATTGGCTCCAACTTGGGCAAGAGATAGTTGCAGGGGTTGGGAGCTGCTAGGGGTGGTCTGGGAAGGGCAGCCTGGAGCTTCTTCTGCCCAAATCCCAGCAACTGCAAGCAAAACTCCCAAGTGATGAATGATGTGGGAGGAGGCTTTCTAAAGAAGCCACAGAAGCAAAGAACAAGTCAGCTGCCAGCCCCAGAGGGCACAGAACCCATTCTGGGCAATAACTGCCAGATGCATCCACACTGTCCCACTCTCCTCCCCCTCCCCCCGCACCCCCATCCCAGCGAGGTCAGGACCAAGCTGGTGGGTGCGGGAGATGAGCTGGAAAGGGAGAGAAAGACGACCTCACCCCTGCCCTGCCAACCCCCACCCCCACCCCCAAACAGAGATGGGAGGGGGAAGTGTTAGCCAGCATCTGAGAGTGCCCCCTCTGATGTCTGAGTGCAAAATGACTCCACAACTTTGCTATTCCTCGGAATGACCACAGAAGTCTTGAGACGGTTCATCCAGATGCCCGGGGCCAGTGGGAGAAAACACAGCTGCCTTGTGATGACCCCCCCCAAGAAAGTGCTTATTCAGCACATCAATGTGCTGATTGGATGTCTGCAGAGCCCCGCTGAGCGCCCTGGCAAGCCCTCTCCCTGGCACTTCGCTTTTATTCATGTTAGCCTTCCAGTAATTATTCACGTAACCCTTCAACACCTAACAATTTATTCACGTAACCCTTCAACGTGGGAGGTATCGGAAAAATTAAGTAACTTGCCCCAAATTCACAGAGCTTGAGTTCATCCTTTCTGCCTTCGCTAGAGTCCCCCCCCCCCCCCCCCCCCCCGCCAGGCCCTCTTTGATTGCTCCAGAATCCCTTAGCAATTCACGTCTTGCCCTTTGGGACAAGAACTAGATGGCTTTTGTGTTTTGTGGGGCAGGACCAGAGCTCAGATCATCGAGTTTCTGGAGTTCCCGTTGTGGCTCAGCTGTTTACAAGCCTTGTAACCACGACGATGCGGGTTCCATCCCTGGCCTCATTCCCTGGGTTAAGGATCTGCTGTTGCCATGAGCAACAGTGTAGGTCGCAGACGCGGCTCGGGGCCAAAGTTCCTGTGGCTGTGGTGTCGGCTGTGGCTCTCATTCTACCCCTAGCCTGGGAACTTCCATATGCCTCAGGTATGGCCGGAAAAAGACCAAAAAAAAAAAAAAAAAAAAAAAAAAAAAACCATCGTGTTTCAGCTCAAGCCTGTCCCATCTCCGCTGAAGAGAGACCTGAGTCCTTGACTCGAGCCTGCGCTTCACCTCTGCCCAGCTGGCCCTTTGGGTTTTTGTGACAGAGCTGAGAGCAGGGACAGGGTGCTCGGGGAAGAGGTTTTCAGGGAGTTTGAGAAAAGCACGGGACAACTGTGGCATGAGAAGAAAGCAGAGAAGTGGGAAGACGGGTGGCTTCAGATAAGAGCCAGGATCCCACTTGGGAAAGTTCATGAATCACATGCCCATATTTTGCTTGAAACTACATTTTTGGTGGCTGGCCTGTGGCTTTTGTCATTGTGGCTTGTTTCGTTTTGCCTGTTTCCAACCCGGTGCTGAGGCTGAACTGTATCTTGGCTTCTCAATCTCAGCAATACCTATATTCCTGGACTCCAATCTCTGACACTTAATAGATGTTTGGCAAATGATTGTTGCCTTGAATTTCAAGGAAGTTGCAAAGCACACTGTTAACTCAGAGCCGGATGCCTGCTTTGAGGTTGCACAGGGTGCAGGAGGAGAGGCTGGTAAAACAGCCCTAGAAATAAGCCCTGAGGGCAGCCTGTGGGCAAACTTGACTTCAGCCAAAAAACCCCAAACCAATGGTATGTGGTTCATGATTAAGGGGAGAGCCACTGACAAGAGCCTGGGCTAAGGCTCAGAATGTCAGAGCTTGAACAGAATGGGTGAGTGGAAGGCGCCCTTGAACCACAGACCCCACAGACATGAACAGCGGGGTGAGTCAGAGGTGGGGGTGGGACCTTTCACCTCCCACAATCCTGCCCTGGTCTGTCACCTTGGCTTGGCCAGAGGACATACTTCCAGGCCTTGCTGATTAACTTCTATTTACCATTTCTTATTTTTAGGTGACCTTTGACAATATCCAGTCTTTGAAAGAGTCTGGCCAAAGGATTTCAAGAGGTCAACATCTTGTATTGGGTATTTTATAAAAGGGCCCTTCTTTTCTACATGTGGAGCCCAGCTGGGTGGAGGTATTTTGCTAGACAAGCCAGCCTTGAAATATCCCTGTGACACATAATCAATTCAAGACTGGTCCTCGCTTTTCCTCCCACTTCCTTAGGGGGTTTTCTTGGATGCAGGGGAGCTGAGGGGGGCTATGAGAAGGGTCAATGCCCTTTCTACTGCGAGGTCAGGACAGTCTTATCACAACCAGCCTTGAAAATAAGACAAGAGAGTTGCTTTTCCATTTACAGCTGGATAGTTTGTGGCCTCAAGAATAAATATATGCTAACCAGGAGTCTCTAACATATCCCTAAGGAGGATCAGAACTGCCATCCTCAAATATCTTCAGTTTTGTGGGTCTTCAGCACAGCCCTGAAAATAACGCCTAAAAAGCCTCAGTCCGCAAGAATGTCCCCAACTTCAAACTAAACTTACCCTGCCACCTTGCTAGTGCTAAGGAAGAAATGCCTCAAGGTCAAAAAGCTCAGTAAGACAAACTAGAGAAGAAGAAATGAGACCTCAGACTTTCCCTGCGACTCGGAAACAGCAATTTCTTCTTCTTTGCACATGCTCAAGAATCCCAGGACTATGACCTTGCTCCTTGTCCTCATAACTAGGCTAGCGAGGGGCTCTTTGCAAACACAAGCAACCAAGAAATGTTGTGAACAGTCACTCCACTGACTTTCATCGCAGTGGTTTTAAATATTTGATACAGGTGATAGAAACAGGAACTTTGTTTTCCAACTTGGTATAATTTCGGTAGGAGTTTTCTATCTACTTTTCTACTGAATATGGTTCTTCTTAATGCAATATGGTACCTTTTAAGGCAGAAATTGCCTGCTGATGGGATATTTATAAATTATGGCAGCCCTCCTATGCCTGGAGAGTAGGGCTCCAGGTCACCCCAAAGAGGATTATCACCCCCCCGCAAGAATCAGATTTGGGAAGACTTCTTAGTTATATGTTATACATCGGAGTTCCTGTTGTGGCTCAGCAGTAACAAATCCGACTAGCATCCAAGGGGATGAGGGTTTGATCCCTGGCCTTGCTCAGTGGGTTAAGGATCTGGCATTGCCATGAGCTGGGTTGTAGGTCACAGTCATGGCTTGGATCTGGCATTGCTGTGAGCTGGGGCGTAGGCTGGCAGCTGGAGCTCCCATTCAACCCCTAGCCTGGGACCACCATATGCTGTAGGTGTGGCCCCAAAAAACAATAAAAAAGTTACACATAAATGATGGAGCCAGAAAGCACCTACTGCCCAAAGAGAAGGGGATCATGGAAGAGTCTGTGGCCAGCCGGACACGCAGTTCTGAACAGCGAACACCAGAGGGTATGGTCAGCACTTCTCGAGGGACACAACAGGCCACATTTCATCTTTCCAAACAGCATGTGAAATGGCAAGTATGACTGCACGCCTCGAAATGACGCTTAGCAGGAAAACCGAGGAGGTCTGGGTGAGGACATGGGCTCAGCCCGAGGGCGGAAAGGCGGCAGTCAGGCTGGTATTGGTGCAGCAGGTGTCTGGAGCTAAAGCACCCAGGACCCAACCGCTCTGGCACAGCCGCCGTGCTTGGGAACCATGGGTAAGCACAGAAAAAGGCAGGCAGCCCACATGGCACACCTCAGCGGAGTACAGCACTGTACGAGGAGTGGGGCTGTCATCTTTCAAATAACCACTGATGCCTGGGCAGGATCAGGACCAGCTGGGGAACCATCTGAGCCAAGGGAGGAACGATGCAAGCATTGTCTCCAACAGTGACTCTGCGTGGCAGCGATGGGCAATGGTGGGAGTGGTCTGATTAGGCTCCTTTCCTGCTCAGACCGCCAAAGCAGGACTGAACCCCTTTGGCCTTTTTTTTTTTTCTTCTTTTTACGGAAGCCAAGACACCCTATTTTACTATATCAAATGGTGTCTTTTTTTTTTTTTTTTAATGGGGGCACCTGCAGCACATGGAAGTTCCCCAGTTAGGGGTCGAATCGGAGCTGCAGCTACCGGTCCACACCACAGCCACACCACATCTGCGCCACATCTGCAACCTACGCTGCCACTTGCAGCAACGCCAAATCCTTAACCCACTGAGCAAGGCCGAGGATAAAACCTGCATCCTCAAAGACACTGTATTGGGCTTTTACCCGCTGAGCTATGACAGAAATTCCGTATTTTTTATTATCTATTTTTGGCCTCACCTAGTGGCATGTGGGCTTTCCCAGGCCAAAAAACAAACCTAAGCCACAGCAGGCCAAAAAACAAACCTAAGCCACAGCAGTGACAATGCCAAATCCTTAACCGATAGGCTATCAGGGAACTCCCCTTTGGCCTTTTTACATAAGGCCCTGAGATTTCCTAACCAGAGCAATTAGGCAAGAAATATAAAAGGGGGGAGCACCAAATTGGAAAGGAAGAAATAAAACTGTCACTATTTGCTGATGACATGATTTTATACACAGAAAACCCTAAAGACTCCACCAAAAAAACTATTAGAAATAATTAACAAATACGGAAAAGTTGTAGGGTACAAAATCGATATACAAAAATCTGTTGCAGGTCCATATACTAACAATGAGCTAGAAGAGTGAGAAAATAAGAACACAATCCCAATTACAGATGCAACAAAAATAAATACCTAGGAATGAATTTAACCAAGGAGGTGAAAGACCTATACACTGAAAACTGTAAAACATTGTTGAAATAAATTGAAGACACAAAGAAATGGAAAGATATTCTGTGCTCATGTATTGGAAGACTTAACACTGTTAAATGTCCATATCACCAAAAGCAATCTAGAGATTCAATACAATCCTTATCAAAACCCCAATGACATTTTTCACAGAAACAGAACAAAAAAATCCTAAAATTTATATGGAACCACAAAAGAACCCAAATAGCCAAAACAATCCTGAGGGAAAAGAACAAAGCTGGAGGTATTACATTCTCTGGTCCAAATTATGTTACAAAACTATTGTAATCAAAACAGCATGGTATTGACAGAAAAATAGATATCAATGTAACAGAATTGAGAGTCTAGAAGTAAACCCACACATATATGGACAGTTGATTTATGACAAAGGAGCAAAGAAAACACAATGGAAAAGGATAGTCTCTTCAATAAATGGTGTTGAGAAAATTGTACCCATGCCAAAGAAAGTGCATCTCACACCAGACACAAAAAATAAACTACATCAAACTGAAAAGCTTTGGCAGAGCAAAGGAGATCATCAACAAACCAAAAAGACAACTTACCAACTGGGAGAAAATATTTGCAAATCATGTTCCTGATAAGGGATTTATATCCAAAATATATTGACTCATACAACCCAACAACAACAACAAAAACCAAACAACACAATTTCTTAAATGGGCAGAGATGCTGAATAGACTTTTCTCCAAAGAAGATGTAGAGATGGCCAACAAACACACAAAAAGAGCTTCCACATTACTAATCATTAGGGAAACGCAAATCAAAACCATAATGAGATATTCCCTCATGTCAATTAGAACAGCTATTACCAAAAAAAAATAAAAAAAGAAATAAGTGTTGGAGAGGATGTGGAGAAAAGGGAACCCTCATACAATGTTAGCGCTATTGTAAATTTGGTACAGCTGCTATGGAAAACAGTCTGGAGATTCCACAATTAAAAGTAGAACTGTCACATAATCCAGCTATTCCACTTCTGGTTATTTATCCAAAGACAAAATGCTAATTTAAAAAGATAGGAGTTCCCGTCGTGGCGCAGTGGTTAACGAATCCGACTAGGAACCATGAGGTTGCGGGTTCGGTCCCTGCCCTTGCTCAGTGGGTTAACGATCCGGCGTTGCCGTGAGCTGTGGTGTAGGTTGCAGACTCGGCTCGGATCCCGAGTTGCTGTGGCTCTGGTGTAGGCCAGTGGCTACAGCTCCGATTCAACCCGTAGCCTGGGAACCTCCATATGCCGTGGGAGTGGCCCAAGAAATAGCAACAACAACAACAACAACAAAAGACAAAAAGACAAAAAACAATAAATAAATAAAAAGATACACACACCCTATGTTCATCACAGCATTATTTACAATAGCCAAGACATGGAAACAACCTATAGATCTACTGAAAGACTCATGGAAAGAAGATGAGGTATATACATACATAATGGAATACTACACAGCCCTAAAAAAGATTCAGTCTTGCCATTTGCAACAACGTGGATGGACCTCAAGGGTATGATACTATGATAAGTCAGACAGAGAAAGACAAATACTGTATAGTTTCAGTGATAGGTGGAATCCAAAACAAAACAAACAAGCAAAAACTGACATAAATGAACAAATCAAACAAAAACAAACACATAGAGGAAGGGGTCGGGGGGGAATGGGTAAAGGAAATTGTACCCATGATACAATTGTATGATAACGGGTGGAAACTAAAAAATAAAACTTTCAGGGTGAGCATGCTGTAGCGTATGCAGAAGTTGAAACATAATATTGTACACGCAAAAGTTATATAAAGTTACAAACCATTATAAATAAATAAATAAGGCCCTGGGTTCATGGACCCTGTACCCCAGGCTTGTGCATCAGCTCATACCAGTTCCATTCACTTCCATCTCTTTCACAATTGCTATGTGTGCAAGCACGGGAGTGGCTTTCAGCTGTCCTGATTTAGAGGTTACTTGTACTGAATTTCTCACCTCTCGATCAAAATTAGGGCTACCCTCGAACGTCCCCATTTTTAGGGCGGGTCTCAGGGCAGTCTCGCTGGGGTGGCAGCAGCGACAGGACACACACTGCTGGAAAAGTAGTTCCTCTCTTGGCAGGATGGCAAAGGACCCAGTGTCCCTGGAACCCACTGGCTTTTAGAATACTATCAGACCCCTTCTCTTCAGGAGAATCATCACCCCCATGGCCTTAGATGGTAAGAACCTGTGACCCTAAATCTGCTCTTGGGCTGCAAGTTCTCACCCCTCTTTCCGCTGGGTCTCAGGAGAACTGCAGAAGCCGCTGTAGGTTTCTCTGTCTTATTTGTATGCCGTATGTCTCTGCTCCCAGGGCAAAGAGAGGGAAGCCCCTCCCGATTCACCTGGGGAACAAGAATCAGGTTTCCATGGGCTTGGAGAATGACTTGTGGCTGCCCTGGGCGGGGGTGGGGTAGGAGTGTGGGGTTATCAGATACAAACTACGGCTCTTGGAATGGATTTACAATGAGATCCTGCTGTGTAGCATTGAAAACTATGTCTAAATACTTAGATCGCAGCAGAAAGATGGGAGGGAAAAAATGTATACATGTAAGTGTAACTTGGTCCCCATACTGTACAGCGGAAAAAATAAAAATAAATAAAAATAAAAAAGAATCAGGTTTCCATCAGACAAGCATGAAGACAAATGTCACATACCTTTCTTCCCTAGAGTGGCACACGGCGCCCTGAGACGGGCCAAGGGGGCGGGGCTCATCTTTGGTGGCCTTCGATTTAGTCAAGCCCGGAGGCCACTTCTGGGGGAGGTTAATGTGGGGAGAAGGAAATGGAAAGCTGTTTGAAATAATATGTAGGTAACACCCACAACTTACCTCCCAGCCCCAGGTCACAGACCCGCAGCTTTCCAGCCCATCTCAGTGTGCCTCGTCCTTCATTCAGACTCACAAAGCGCATGTGCACGGCCGGAGACGGCGCATGACTATGAGATTACGCAGACCTCGTCACGTGACTTAGCTAGGCGTCCCCAGAAAGTAGAGGCGGAGGGCTCAGATGCTTCAAAACTCTGTCAGGAAATGTAATTCCCTGACAATTGTAGGGAGCAGGAGCGAGGGAGAAGCAAGAAGGGAGGCAGAGAACGAACGGGAATCAACTCAAGGATACCCGCCACTGAGCTGTAAGTACCTAGTGGCTTATACGTGGCATCCATTCAAATGGATTTCTTCAATACTCATTAAACCCCAGGTATTACGAAAAAAAGCTGTAGGGTTGGTCCCTGTCCTCAGAGAGAAATCACGCAGACAGCACGTAAAGTCTGCTCAGGATGGTGTGGGCGGGTAGGGGGTGGTGTTCTTTCCTCAGCTCTTGCCTCCCATTGGTTGAAGGTGAGCCCCACTGGGGCTGACACCCCGCTTCCAGCTCACACCTGTTTGGGCACTAGGTAGGTCGCATGGAGGCATCAGCAGCGGCGCCCTGAGCGGGGAAGTGAGAGGTGACCAGCACGCACTTGGGCAAAACACTATTGGATGCTTCTGAAGTCAACTGGAGCCCAGGTGCCACGGCACTGGCGCAAGGCACAGGTAAGACCAAAAGCCTCTGAAACGCCCGCCGCCGGGAGAGTTAGAAGGATGAGATTGCAGCCACTGTCTGCCACCCCACATGGGGACCTCTAGAGCTCTGTGGCTCTGTGGCGGCCAGCACCACGTCAAAGAGCCAGACTGTCCTAGAGAGTCAAAAGTGAAGCAAGCGCATACCGTCTGGGAAGTGAGTGAGATTCCACAGGCCTCCGTGGTCTTCTGGAAATGTTCTATGCTCTGGATTCATGATCCACATCTGGTTTTAGAACCCAGCAAAAGTCACTAGCCCCTCTCCTTCTGGGGAAGGCAGTAAAGAGGAAGCCTTAGAAGTTTGCAGCCCAGTGTGCCAGTCCCAGGTCTGCCACCTACTGGCTTTGTGACCTTCTACAAGATTCCTAAACTACCCCCAGCCTCAGTTTCTTCATCCGTCAAAGGGGAAATTGTGATAGCAAATGAGATCATTCAAGGTCATGTTTTGCCCATGGCCTGGCACACCCTAAATTCCCCATAAATAGAAGCTGCTGTGGTTACGGTGCCACCAAACTCTGTGTGCCTCCAGAAGTGTCATGTTTCTCTGGGGGAAATTAGGTTGGTACAACACGCTGAAAGGGTTCTAAAACCTTAAATATATCATCAACTGCTGCTATTTTAACACCCCTGTGAGCAAATAGAAAACTTGGCAACAGCAAAATGGCCTAAAACAGAAATAAAATCAAGCAGTAAAATTAGCATCCCGTTTTCCCATCTTCACTCCAGGGGCACAAGTGCTCCCCAACCCCACCAGAATGAGTCAGTTCTGGCACAAGAGACATGAATCCTTCCTAAAAGAGAACATGTTATTCCTTCCCTACTAACCCTTCTCTTGCAGACTCAGCATTTCAGCCCCAAGGAGGATGCTTTCGAGTGACTCCTTAGGCTTGTGGAAATGGTCCCACATGCTTACGTTTCCATAAGCTGATGTACTCTGTCTACCCTATACTGAATGGTCCCAATCTGCTTTCCTTCCTGAGGGCTTGAGATTTGTGCAATTTTCTCCACGCATATTGCTTATCAATGAAAATTTATGAAATTAAAAAAAGCAAAGAGCTGTCCACTCTTTTGGTAATTTGGGGTTATTTAGGGAGATAGAGACACACCCTTTTATTATTATTTTATATATATATATATATTTTTTTTTTTTTTTTGTCTTTTGAGGGCTGCACCCACAGCATATGGAAGTTCCCAGGCTAGGGGTCGAATTGGAGCTGTAGCCACCAGCCTACGCCAGAGCCACAGCAACACCAGATCTGAGCCGTACAGCTCACAGCAACGTCGGATCCTTACCCACTGAGCAAGGCCAGGGGAATAATCCACAACCTCATGGTCCGTAGTCAAATTCGTTAGCCACGACGGGAGCTCCGAGACACACCCTTCATTTCAACCACTGCATGAGTATTACTTAGACCGCTATAACCTTGGCATGGTCTCCATCATTTCCCATACACCCTGCAGCCTCCCTGCATGTCCCCTCTGATGGCTTTCTGTGTTCAAGTTCCCAGGACTTACCCTTTCAGGTCCAGTTTCTCTTTTCTTTGCGATCTTATTTTATACATGTCCTTGCTCTTCTCCCTGCATTCTTCGTTTCCGACTTGAGAGCGTAATTGCTGCATTTCTGCAAGGGTATCATAAAAAAGGAACCAAATAACAGTAACTGTTACTTACCCTCATAAGTCACTATTCTTTTGGATAGTTGGTCTCTCTCTCTCTTTCTTTGGTGGGGCGTGGGGAGCCCGCTCACAGCATGTGGAAGTTCCCTGGGCCAGGGATCAAACCGCACCACGGGGGTTCCCATTGTGGCTCAGCGGAAGTGAATCCGACTAGTATCCATGAGGATGCAGGTCTGATCCCTGGCCTCGCTCAGTGGGTTAAGGATGCGGTGTTGCTGTGAGCTATGGTGTAGGTTGCAGACTCAGCTCAGCTCTGGCCTTGCTGAGGCTGTGGTATAGGCCAGAAGCTGTAGGTCCGATTTAACCCCTAATCTGGGAAACTCCATATGATGCAGGTGCAACCCTAAAAAGGAAAAAAAAAACAAAAAAAAAAACTGCACCACAGCAGTGACAACACCAGATCCTTAACCTGCTAAGCTGCCACCAGGGAACCCTGGATATTTGGTCACTTTAGAGACTGGTTTCATGACTTAATTCTGAGTTTAAATTTATCCTTGACTTCATAGTATGACAAAGGGGCATGTGCTTGGGACTTGGAAGACCTGGGTGTTCACTTTGGCCCTGCTATAAACTTGCTGTGTGAACTTGGGGAAATGATTCAACATCTCTGAATCTCCAGTTGGAGGGCTAGAGTTATTCATCTACGAGAGACTCTTCTAGCAATTTGATAAAGGCACTAAATCTAAAATTAATTCCACAGCCATTTAAAAAGTCTGACATATTTCGGAGTTCCCCTCGTGGTGCAGCGGAAACAAATCCGACTAAGAACCATGAGGTTGAGGGTTCGATCCCTGGCCTCGCTCAGTGGGTTAAGGATCTGGCATTGCTGTGGCTGTGGTGTAGGCCAGTGGCTGCAGCTCCAATTCGACCCCTAGCCTGGGAACCTCCATATGCTGTGGGAGCGGCCCTAAAAAGACAAAAAAAGAAGAAAAAAAAAAAGTCTGACATATTTAGAAAAGGTTTCAGGAGTTCCCGTCATGGCGCAGTGGTTACCGAATCCGACTAGGAACCATGAGGTTGCGGGTTTGGTCCTTGCCCTTGCTCAGTGGGTTAACGATCCGGCGTTGCCGTGAGCTGTGGTGTAGGTTGCAGACGTGGCTCGGATCCCGCGTTGCTGTGGCTCTGGTGTAGGCCGGTGGCTACAGCTCCGATTCAACCCCTAGCCTGGGAACCTCCATATGCCGCGGGAGCGGCCCAAGAAATAGCAGCAACAACAACAACAACAACAACAAAAAGACAAAAAAGACAAAAAAAAAAAAGAAAAAGAAAAGGTTTCAAATAAGTAGCAAGTGCTGCTGCTCAGGGAGGCGGCCAGAGAGAGCCCCACCCTGTGGAATAACAGCTGGCAGCTGACTTCCGCTGTGCTCCATGAGGACAGAGACAGTGGCAGGCCTGTGTCACCTGAGTCTTGATAGAAAAGGTCATTAAAAATGCATGGCCAGGCTGAAGGAGGACACCTAGTGAATTATCGATGGCCCGTGGGTGTCTGCGTTGCTGGTGATGGCAAGGGAGGAGGCGGGGCACTGAGTGAGGCCCAGCCGAGGACAGGTGTAAACTGAGCATTCTGCTTAGAGGCCCTTCCCCACCCCAGCCTGGGTCTGCGTGCAGCCACAGCGCAGAAGGAGCTGCCTCCAAGGATTAGTGAACATGATTCATTTAGCAGGAGAAGTGGGCAAACACAGGGCCTCTCACCACCGGAGCACCCACAGCCCAAGCCTCCCGCCTTCCATCTCCCAGGCTGCTGGGTGTCCAGGAAACAGCGACACCATGGTCTAAATGGGGAGCCCCACAGCAGGAAGGGGGACCCAGCAGAGATGACAGGGTGGCCTGAATGCCTGCCAGGAGCCAGGGGCCTTTGAGGCCAGGAGGGAGTCTGTAGAGTGGGCGGCCACTTCCTCCCTCCCCCTAGCTCTCTCATCCCTAACTCAGCTGCTGTCAAACTGGATATTTTGTTGGGTCCTGGGAGGCAGCCTCCAATGGATCCTCAAAGCTGAGGATTGGAAACCCACTGAGCTGGGGGCACCCACCTGAGCTTCATAGTGAAGGTGGTCTGAGAACTTGAGAAGAAAACACCCAGGGGAGCTCCTGTTGTGGCCCAGTGGGTTAAGAACCCAACATAGTGTCCATGAGGATGCGGGTTTGATCCCTGGCCTCACTCAGTGGGTTAAAGATCTGGCTTTGCTGCAGGCTGCATCATAGGTCACAGCTGCAGCTCGGATCTGATGTTACTGTGGCTGTGGTGTAGGCTGGCAGAAAGGAGCCCACTCCTCTCTCTGCCCACACCATGTGCTGTGTGGCAGATGCCAGGTGTCATACTGGTGGTCATATCTGTGGGAAGATGACCCTGAGCTTGGTGGGGAGCCACCCAGGGCCTCCTCTGGCTCCTCAAGTCCTGGGAAGATCCAGAGGCCAAGTGGGTCAGGGCAGGCTTCTGCCCTGGTCCTGTGGACAGCACTGGATATGAGGACACAGTTCAGAGAAGGGTTTAGCATGCGGGGAGGGGGGCCAGGGATGTCAGAGGGCTCCAGGCTGGGAAAGGGTCTGGGAGACATGGGTCACTGAGGTTGGGAAGTGGACACATCCAGCCAGAGGCAGACAGAGGGCTTGGGGCTTGGGGTCCTGCCTCAGGGTTCTCAGAGAGAAGGAAGAAGTTGACACTTGGAGGGTGGACAAGTTTTCACAGCAGAAGTATGTAGGCTGAGAAAACAGATAACAACAACAAAAATCATTCTAAAATGTTCTTGGAGTTCCCTCGTGGCTCCCGAGGATCTGGAGCTGTCACTGCTGTGGCTCAGGTTGCTGCTGTGACCCAAGTTTGATCCCAGGCCCAGGAACTTCCACATGCCATGGGTGCAGCCAAAAAAAAAAAATCTTTTGTTAAACTAAAAATAGAGTTGCTGTGTGATCCAGCAATCCCATTCCTGGGTATATACCCAGATAAAACTATAATTCAAAAAGAAACAACAACAACAACAATAACAAAAAGACGAAAGACAAAAAAAAAAAAAAAAAAAAAAAAAGGAGTTCCTGTCGTGGCGCAGTGGTTAACAAATCCGACTAGGAACCATGAGGTTGCGGGTTCGGTCCCTGCCCTTGCTCAGTGGGTTAACAATCCGGCGTTGCCGTGACCTGTGGTGTAGGTTGCAGACGCGGCTCGGATCCTGCGTTGCTGTGGCTCTGGCATAGGCCGGTGGCTACAGCTCCGATTCAACCCCTAGCCTGGGAACCTCCATATGCCGCGGGAGTGGCCCAAGAAATAGCAACAACAACAACAACAATAACAAAAAGACAAAAGACAAAAAAAAAAAAAAAAAAAAACCAAAAAGATACATGCACCCCTATGTTCATAGCAGCACTATCTGCAACAGCCAAGACATGGGAACAACCTAAATGTCCATCAACAGATAAATGGATAAAGAACATGTGGTACATACATACGGTGGAATATTATTCAGCCATAAAAAAGAATGAAATAATGCCATTTGCAGCAACATGGATGAACCGAGAGATTATCATACTAAGTGAAGTCAGTCAGACAAAAAAAGATAAATATTATATGATATCGCTTATATGTGGAATCTAAAATACAATGCAAATCAATGTATCTATGAAACAATAACAGATTCATGTAGAGAATAGACTTGTGGCTGCCAAGGGGGTGGGGGGTTGGGGATGGACGGATTTGGAGTTTGGGGTTAGGAGATGCAAACAACTGTAGAGAGAATGGATAAACAACAAAGTCCTACTGTCTAGCACAGGGAACTATAGTCAATATTCTGTGATAAACCACAATGGAAAAGAATATGAAAAAGAATATTATGTATATTATATACATAAAACTGAGTCACCTTTCTGCACCACGGAAACTAATGTAACATTGTATATCAACTATACTTGAGTACAATTTTTATTTTTATATTTATTTATTTTGTCTTTTTGCCTTTTCTAGGGCCATTCCCACAGCATATGGATGTTCCCAGGCTAGGGGTCTAATCAGAACTGTAGCTGCCAAACCTATGCCACAGCCACAGCAACACAGGATCCGCGCCTACACCACAGCTCACGGCAACGCCGGATCCTTAACCCACTGAGCGAGGCCAGGGATCAAACCTGCAACCTCATGGTTCCTAGTAGGATTCATTAACCACTGAGCCACAATGGGAACTCCCTATACTTTAGTACAATTTTTAAAATAAATAAACAAATAAATGGAATGTCCTTTTGGGAGGCTGGGTTTCCTGGGCCAGGTCACTTTTGAGTTATTAGGAAGTGCAATGGTGATGGCCATACATAAACTTTGCAAACCTGTAAAGTCACAATGAAAAGAACTGTCAGCCATCTGTCTTCAGCACCTTCTAAGCTTTTACCGATAGCTGTGCTGAGAACACTTCCTCAGCCCCCCTAGGCTGAACCCCTCCTCCATCCACTGGACATATGCCTCCTCTATTTCACCAAGAAGGCAGGACCTTCATCAGCTCGGTTTACTCTTGGCCCCTAAATGCTGGAACAATCTGTGGCACATGGAAGAGACTCAGTAACTATTTGCTGAATGAATGAATGAACTTCATTGTCAGTCTTTCTACTAAAGAGTAGACCCCCCCTTAAAAAAAAAAAAAAAAAAAAAACATTTCTAGAGGTTCCGTTGTGGCGGGAAATGAACCCCACTAGTATCTATGAGGATGCAAGTTCCATCCCCAGCCCCGCTCAGGGGTTAAGGATCCAGTTTTGCCATGAGCTGTGGCATAGGTCGCAGACTCGGCTCAGATCCCTCATTACTGTGGCTGTGGCGGAGGCCAGCAGCTGCAGCTCCAGTTTAACCCCTAGCCTGGGAACGTCCATGTGCAGCACCTGCAGCCCTAAAGTTTTACAAATAAAAATTTTTTAAAAAATCATTTTTACAGCCAAAGCCCTTCTACCTCTGCTTGACACACAGTAGGTGCTGAATCAACACTTTTCAATGGGCAGAAGTTTCCGATGCCAGCAACAACGATTTGCTCCTTGGCTGCCCTGGAAATCATTTGTTAACAGCCAGCACTTCCACGCACCAGCCCTTCAGGCCTCACCTAGAATTTAGATGAATTTCTGAGCTGTTACCTGGACAAGCAATACATTCACTTCTTCCTGCAAACGTTTTTCTTTTCCTTTCCTTTTCTTTCCTCTCTTGCTTCCTTCCTTCCTTCCTCCCTCCCTCCTCTCTCTTTCTTCTTTTGGCTAAAGATCAAGCCTGGCAAATGTCTAGCCTCCTCTAATAGCAGAAAAATTAACCCAGGACACAGGACACAGGACATGGCTTAGAGGAGGAGAAAATGTCTCCCTGGTTTAGTTCATTTGAAGAGCTGATTTTATGAGAAACTTTGTGTATTTGTCCGATTCGCCATGAGAGCTTCCAGACCCACGGGCTCTCTTTTAGTGATGCTCAGCCTCCCCCATGAATCCCCCCCGGGGAGTGGGCTGGCAGGACAGCACCTGAACCACCAAATCTGCATAATAGACATAATTGCTACCATCAGGGTGAGTGACAGAAACACTGTCATTAACAATGTTGTGTAATCTTCCTTTTTTGTTTGGGCCTTTGGTGAATTAAGATCATTTCCCCCTCCTCTTGAAAGGATTCAGCTGTCCTGCCTTCCCCCCCACACCCCGACCCCACGGCTCCCCCACCCTCACTCTTTCATTCTCCCTCCTGTTTCCACACCCATTATCCATTGACTCACCTCCCTCTGATTTCCTCTGGGATCTGACCCCCCACCCCTTTTTTTTTTGTTTTTGTCTTTTGTCTCTTTTTTTTAGGGCCACACCCGCAGCATATGGAGCTTCCCAGGCTAGGGGTTTAATCGGATCTGTAGCCGCCGGCCTACACCGCAGCCACAGCAACTCGGGATCCGAGCCGAATCTGCGACCTACACACAGCTCACGGCAACACCAGATCCTTAACCCCCTAAGTGAAGCCAGGGATCAAACCCGCAACCTCATGGTTCCTAGTCGGATTCATTTCCACTACGCCACAACAGGAACTTCCCCCTTCCCCCTTTTAATTTAGGGTTGTGGCAGGTTCTCTGGTGAGGTCGCTAATCTTTATTTAGGAGACTGGGAGCCACAACCCACCACCCAGGAGGCCTGTGTCGGAATCTGTTCTGAAGGAAACACCGCCATGTGCGGGCTTCCCATAGGAAACCTGTTTGGCGCACAGAATTCTTGACTGTGTTTTTTGTTTCTTTTTGGTGCGGTGGGAACCGAACTTTAAGTAGTCATGTTTGAGGCCAATCCAGTGGTGGCAAAACACAGCGAAAGGCCAACCTTCGGCGGCAAGTTGATGCCAGTTCTGAAGATCAGGGAGTTTCAGGCAGGAACTAGCAAGCCCAAGTGTTCATAAAACACTAAATGCAATTATAAAATTACCATTTGTATTAGTTTCCTAGGGCTCTGATTACCACAATTTGCCACCAACCAGCTGATCTTAAACCACAGAAATGTATTCTTTTGCAGTTCTGTCTAAAAGTCCAAAATCACCGTACTGCCTCCAAAGCTTTGGGAAGGCTCCATCCTTGCCTCCTGGCTTCTGGTGGGTCCGGCCATCCTTACTGTTCCTTGTCTTAGAGATGTGTCACAGGAAGGGGAATGCTTTCTGGGGTCTGAGAATGGGCTCTGGTCTAACACTCAGAAATGAATTGTCTGAGGAGACACAGGAATTGACAAAGCTAAACACTTTGTTGGGAAGGGGCGCCTGGCAGAGAGAGCAGCAGGGTAAGGGGAAACCAGAAGAGCAGCTCTGCCACATGACTTGCAGCGTCAGGTTTTATAGGAATGGGGCGACAATCTTTCTAAAACCATATTCTGAGGGTGTTTTGCACCTGCTCAAATGGCTGCACGTTATCTTTGAGAATTCAAGCTCCTTGGCCCTTAAGACCTTCTAGAACTTTCCCCAGGTTCTCTTTCCAGCTTTCTCTCCCTCCTGCCAACATGAGCCCTTCTCATCTACCACCCTGGGCCTGCCCTTAGACGGCTCAAGTCCTGCACAGCTCACCCGACTTTGCAAATATTTCCCCCTCTCTCAGACTCAAACCTCACCTGTCCTTCAAGGAGCAGCTCAAGCTCTCGGCCTTCCAGAAATGCTCTGAAACCACTCAGTACACCCCAGCCACAAATGATCTCCTGGCTGTCCCACTAATAATACCCCAACCTCTTGTTCCCCTGCTCTTCGCCTGGCTCCTTGTATGACTGGCTTCTTATTCTTTAAGTTTTAGCTCAAATGTCTCATCTCGGAAAGGCTCTCGCTGAGGCTCCTTCACTGCTCAGGTTCTCCGTCATCACTCAAGTGGTTCCTTCATGGTATTTATCTCTGCGTACTATCCGGTCTGTTCACAGGCTTGCTTCTGTCCGTCCTGTCTTTTTTTTCTCGAACTAGGACGTGCACTTTGAGGGCAGAAACCTTGACTAGCTTTTCATCGATCTGACCCAGCCCATTCACAATGAGTCTGACTCATAATCGATGCTCGATGAATATTTGTTGAATGAATGAGTGCATAAGTAGATGTTTTATTATTGAACTCTTGAGTTTATTACTTTATTGTTACTACTAATAATATATTAAATATATATTTATAAACATAAATATATATTAAATATATAATAAACTATATATTAAAAGAATGTCATTTATTATTTCATTATTATTAATATATATAATATTGAGTTTATTATTGATCTCGCTCCTCCTCAACAGCAGGGTTGGCCTACTCCCAGAGTACAGCATAATGCTTTTTTTTGGGCGGGGGGAGGCTGCACCCGAGGCATATGGAAGTTCCCAAGCTAGGGGTCGAATCGGAGCTACAGCTGCGGGCCTTCACCACAGCCACAGCAACGCCAGATTCGAGCCGCATCTGTGACCTACACCAGAGCTCACGGCAATGCCAGGTCCTTAACCCACTGAGCAAGGCCAGGTTTCAAACCTGCATCCTCATGGATACTGGTTGGGGTCGTTACCACTGCGCCACGTCGGCAACTCAGCATAATGCTTTTGGTAAGTGTCTAGTAATTGTGCACTGGATGAATAAGTGCCTGCCACCAATTTAACATGTCCAGAGCTTACATTCAAGTAATTCTAGATCTGGACTCCACAGTGGACCGGCTTCATAGTGAATTCTAAGTGGTCGATGTTGAAAGAAGGAAGAAGTATTCTGACTGATGAGATAAATCACCCGGTAGCCGCTACCTTCTCATGAAGCTTTCAAAATTGCTCTGATTCTGCTATACAGCACTAACATGGCTTGTTTATTATCACTGGGCTTAATACTCTTTCTAGGAATAAATTTCCACTGATTTGTTTATCCGAATCCATGCAATTCCTTGCTCGGCAAAGACCTGGCAGAGAGCGGCTCGGTTCCCGTTTGATTTTCCTCCCCTGGGGCCATTGCAAAGGAGAGCCGACATTGCTCTGACAAGGCATTTTGCCATATTTTCTCCAGGCACCTAAGGTAGAGCTGTTAACTGTCTCCCAATACTCCTTTTCCTCATGTCTGTCCAATATTTAGTTGGGACATGGCCACCCTGTTAAAGACCACATTTCCCAGGCTCCTTTGCACTGAAGTATGACCATGAGGCAAAGTCCTGGCCAATGGGATATGTAGAGGGTGTGTGTGCAGCTTCCTATTGGTGAACTTGAAAGGTGGGTGCCTTCTGCTTCTTTTCTCTTTTCTGGCTTCACTATGGCTGACATAGTTTCTACCGTGCAGATGAGGGCACTGTTCGAAAGATGACAGAACATCAAAGTAGAAGGCAACTGGGTCAATGACTCCATCACTGCCCCGCCGGCCTCAATTGCTTAGGTTCAGAAGTTTCCATGAAAGAGAACACTTTCTATCTCGTTTGACTGGGGCCTTGCTCCAAAAGATGACCTGATAGCTCCACCCTTTCCTACCTTCCCCACCAAGAGAGTCAGCAGTACCAGTTCCATCTTGCCAAACCGAGGTGGGGATAATGACCGGGGGAAGGATTCTGGGAGAGGGACTAGCAGATGCCAATGCCTGGAGGGATGTGTCGAGGGGGCACACGGAAGACCCTTGTTGTCTACAGTCATGTGAACGAGGAGAAGGGCATGAGCCGGGGTCAGCTCAGGCCCCTTCCTTCTAGCTCTCAGCAGTCCACACGCAGAGTTAGAAAGGTGGACCTGGAAGTCAGAAAAAGAGGAAATGGGAGGCTCGCCTTCAACCAAGGTCCTTCCCAAGAAGAGAAGAGCTTAAGAAATCTCTGAAAATCTATTTCAATTGCACCCAGTCCCTCAAGATCTCAACGGCCTTTAGACAGGGTGTTACCTGTGTTTACACTCGGATGTGTGTTAATTACAGTGACAGTGACCATGGGTACTGACAATTGAAAGCTTTGCTAAACTTCGGTATGAAATGTATTCTCATTCAGCTTCTCCAAAATAGGTACCTTCTAGCCCAGGCAGAAAGCAAAGCTTCCTCTTCTAAGACTACCTATTTAATGGAACCACTCATCCTAAAAGAGGACCTAGAACCTAAAAAAGAAGATTCTTGCCTTGAAACCCCCACCTTTTTGCCCCCAGCCCCTTCCCCAGATGTGAAGGCCCCACCTCAGCCTTAACTGACCCAAAACAAAGGTTCTGATCAGGTCTCCAGGATGAAGGAGATGGGCTCATGTGACTCACTTTATTGCTTTGGGGCCAAAACTTTATCTTGGAAACGAATATAAATTCCTTGAGACTAATGTCAGCTAATTGGAAAGTAGACTCTAGACTCTTCTTTCTCTGCAGCATAGCTCCCATAACCTCCCAGAAATTACTGCTCACGGGTCTGTGGTCGGTTACTCATTTATTGCCTGGGTGGTCAATGGTCATGCCATGATGGACAGGATGGCCATGGTCCCTTCCTTCAAGAAGCTAAGTCTAGTGGAGAACACAGATACTGAGCAAGTAATTTCTGGAGCAGGTGCCACGCAGGAGAAATTCAGCTTCCTTTGGGAAACAGCCACCGACAATGTCCAGTCCTAAGGCTTGGAGAAACTCCACTCTCCTTGACCGTCTCATCCATCTTTGTAACCTTTTAAGATTGTTTCACTTTGTGATGCACTGAAGACACCTAGGACCAACTGGTTCTGCTTTTTGTCACCTGCTTGCGGCACCCACTCTCCCGAAGCGTGGCCCTGCCCCATCTTTCTCTAAATACGCTCTTGAACAGTGTAACAACGTGATGTGGGCTGGTGGAAAGACCCAGCATTTGGCCTGAAATGATCTGGGCTCAGATCCCAGCTTTGCCTCTGAGAGGTCCTCGTACACTCTGAGGATAATGACTCCTCCCGCCCCACCCCCGAGAATCATTGTGAGGATCCACGTGATCATTTACATGAAAATGCTTTGCAAACCCTGGCGCATTATTCTCCTGTCAGCTGCTCTGTCACAAGTCTTAGCATATTCTGGACTTCAGCTTCTCCTGACACTAATATACAGATTCCCGCTATTCTTTTGTGACACCCTTCATTACGGGCCCCTCCTTCCATCTTTTGTTTGTGTTCATTGAAAATCAGAGTTTCTAACAGCCGTCCCTCACTGCCCCGTCGTCGGCTCTTTTAGCTGCCTCTTCCTTTTCTTCCTTGTGATGTTTCTTCCCGGTGCAGATAGCAGGGCATTTCAAGCGTCCTAACCTTCCTGGGTCCTTTCAGAGTCATCCTCCAGTCCAGATCACAGACATCCCTGTATCCCGTTGAATAACTTGGGAAATCAGAAAACGCCTTTTCATCCAGATCAGAATGGTCTATTCTCAGCCTGGTCGCAAGTCAGGATTGGGATACCCCAGCTTTAACATAAAATCTCTCCCATGGGGTGGTGGCCCTAGAGGAACTGTTAGCGCACCATTGACAAAAACTGCCCACCTTGGTCAGGCAGATAAAAGCCACTTGCATTAAGCTGTCTCACAACTGGATGCCCTGATAAGGATCCTCAGTGCTGCCCTGAAGATTAACTGGGAAGATTTGGGAGGGGCCCGTGGGAGGGAAGAAACAACCAACGTCCCAGGATCCTTGGCACTAGAATCTGTCTTGGCTGAGAGAGGCACAAGCCACCAAGAAAGACCCTAGGCCAGACCTAGTACGGGCCGAGCAAGGTGATTAGCCAGAGACAACCCAGAAACTCACCCCATTCCCATAAAACCAGAGACTGCAAGCCACGTGGCAGAGCAGTTCTCCTGGGTTCCCTCACCCAGCTGCTCTCCCTGGCCCCAGGGGCCCCTTCCCAATAAAGTCTCTTGCTTTGTCAACACGTGTATCTCCTCAGACAATTCATTTCTGAATGTTAGACAAGAGCCCATTCTCGGATCCTGGAAGGGGTCCGCCTTCCTGCAACAGAACTTTATGGAAGCCTGAAGACTCCATAAAGTGAAGACTCCCATGAGGGTAGAGTTCCCTTCATGGCTCAGCCATTAACGAACCCAACTAGGAACCAGGAGGTTGTGGGTTCGATCCCTGGCCTTGCTCAGTGGGTTAAGGATCTGGTGTTGCTGTGAGCTGTGGTGTAGGTTGCAGATGCGGCTCAGACCCTGCATTGCTGTGGCTGTGGTATAGGCTGGCATCTGTAGCTCCGATTCCACCCCTATCCTGGGAACCTCCATGTGCCGCAGGTGTGGCCCTAAAAAGAAAAAAAATTCCCTTGAGGGTCTAACACAGTAGACCTGAGAACCTTGCATCTGTTTATCTAGAAACGCCTCCTCACACCCGAGTTTGCTTAGCACTTCCAGACCCACCCCACACTGGTCTCATCAAACTGAGAAGCTGGGTTTCTGTTCGCTAACCCACCACCACAGCACACCATCTCAGCACACTCCCAGGGAGTTGGTGGCAGGATGGGGGCAAGCTGGCCTGGAAGCAGGCCATTTCTCCCAGGACCCTCCAGAAGCAGCTCGAGCAGGAGCTTTCCTTCCTCATCCAGGAAAGCCGCCACTGACCTTGGTGGCAACCATCCAGCAGCGTCACTGCCCTCTCTGCCCCTAAGCATCAGAAAGGGCTTTGCATCTATGCACCCGGAATCAGAGCATGAGTGTCTTAGTCCTCCACTCAGGATGTTCTAGCAGTTGCCAGGTGACATCACAGGCGAGGACTGGGAAAACTAGCAGTTGCAGGCAAGCAAGGTGACTGAGTTAATCCAGGGCTTAAGTACAAATGCATGAAAACTCAAGCACACGGAGAGGAAATTAATATCCCTTTTTGCCCCACTTCAGCGAAAGAGGTTGCTGGGTAATTGCAGCTCAGACACAACTTCTTTATTGGAAGTGTCTTAGTGCCAATGACAATAAACAGGGAAGCAAGTGGGAGGTGACAACACCCTGGGTTGTTACGGTGAAGGGAGGGGCCACTGGGTGATGCCGACAAGGACGCTGCCATGGAAGCAGCCCTTTCCCAGCTGAGGGCGCCGTGGCCGGGGGTCCTCAGCCCAGGGTCCAAAGCTTGCTTCCCTGGCTGAAGCAGTGTGGTGCTTGGAAACCCAAAGACACATGCACAAAGGGAGCCCATTAAAAAGGATGGGGCTCTTGAGCAAAGAACCAAAGCATGGCAGGGCTGGGGCTGCTCCCCAGCTCCCTGACCTCTGCTTCAACAGGCGACAGTAGCTTTCTCCCCAGTGACTTACGAGGAATCCTGGGAGAGAGTGCATGTGTTTTCAAACAAAGATGCTGAATATCTGCACAGGACCCAGTCTTTCTTTCCTTTTCTTTCTCCCGCCCCCCCAAGCCCTCTTAATTCAATCTACCCATCTTCTGTAGTCATTACCAAATGTCACCGAATCCCCCGTGTTAGATGGAAATAACTACTGTTTGCTTGAAACACGGGTTCATTTATAGGCTGGAATAGGACACATCTTAGAAATGGCAAATCAAGAAGCATTCTGAAAAATAAGCAGTAGCAAGAAAAAAAAAAGTAATTTTATATTGCCTAAAACACTCAACTGGGAAATACCATCATTTTCACCCCATCAGAGCCATTAAATGAACCTCATCTTTTTAATTCTGGGTACTTTATTTAAAAATGTGCACCTCTATCAATTCTGACAAGCCTGAGGGGTTTTGTTGTTTTGGTGACAATTTCTGTACTGTATTTTGGAGTTGTTTAAGAAAGTTTTCCCTTATTTTTCTTTTTTCCTTCTTTTCTTTTCTTTTTCTTTTATCTTTTCTTTCTTCCTTTCTTTCTTTTTTTGTGGAAATATTGACCCATGAGGATTTACTTAAATCCTCCTTGGTTATAGGCCTCCAAAGACAAAGCCATATCCATGGCAACCACAGTCCGCCCAGCAGAACAGAGAACACATCAGACCCAGAGCATAATAGCTCAGTTTACTGCTGACTAGGATCTTGAAAGCACCACTGTACCTTCCCACTCCCGGCTCAGGGTCAGACTTCAGGCTGTCCTCACCCTCCAGACCCAGCAACCTATAGTCAGAGCCACAGAGAGGCAGAGAAGCCCTTCTCCCAACCTTTGCATGTTCCTCCATCCTGGGAGGGAGGAACGGGATGCTTCTCTCAAGGCTCAGGATGGTCCTGCAGGAAAGGAAATTGGGAGCCAATGGGAGAAGGAGGCCGGGACTGGGCGAGTCACGCGGGGTGGGTGGGGGCACATCAGGTGGAAGCCCGCGGCTGTGGGGTGGCGAGGTAGGGGCCCAATTCCATCCTCTTTTCCAGGTGCCAATACAAACCTGCTGACCACACAAATCCAAGTCAAAAGTTGAGCACACCAAGCACCTCCTGGCTTTCTGATAATCGGGCCCAAAACAGGGGCTCACCTCCCTCTCAAGACGTGGCCGAACCAATCAAGTCACTCTAGCTTCAGTAAAAGCCCCCAAGCGGCTAGCGCTGCCTTCCTTCCAGAAAGTTAATTCATCAGAGAAAACACCCAAATGAAAAGAACTCCAGCCCCAAATGCATTAATGTCAACCCAAAATATAGCAGAGCCCTCCCTGGAAATCAGGGGACTAGAGCTGGGAGGGGGAGGGGCGGTGGAAGGTGGCGAGGGTCCCAGAGGCCAGCAATCCCATCCTGAGCCTGTCCTTTCCCTAGGGTCTCCCGGTAAAGGAGAAAGGCCAACCTCACAGCACCTACATTACAGGAGACTTCTTCCAAGGAGAGAAAGACGGGAGAAACCAGGTCCTTCCTTTGTAGCAGCTTGCGGTTTTGGGGGCGAGCATCTGTTTTCTGGTTCTGCGTACATATTTATTTGAATGTTTTTAAAACTTCCAGCCCTTAAAACGGTTTTAAAGTCACAGCTCTAGAGACAGAAAGGGAGTTCCCACTGTGGCACAACGACGATCTGGGGATCCGTGGCCTCTTGGGAGTGCTGGGTTGCAAGTTCGATCCCTGCCTGGCACAGTGGGCTAAGGCTCCAACATTGCCGAAGCGCCACCTTAGGTCGGCAGCTCGGATCTGATCCCTGGCCTGAGAGATCCATATACAGCCTTGTGGCCAAAAATGAAAAAAGAGGGGCAGGGGGATGGAGAGGAGGAGAGAGGCTGAGAGAAGGGCCTCAGAGTGCTGACGGGATACCTTTGTATTAGTTTATTCAGTTGTGCTTCCATTGACCTTATCACGTGGGTATTGGATGTTCTATTGGTTTTGAGATGAAGAACTGGGATTTGAAGAAAATATATAATTTTCCCCCAAGGTCACGCGTTGGCAGGAAAATCGATTCCAGGTCTAGGTCAAGTCGAAGCTCTGCCCCCAGAGCTATTTGATTCACACGCAACCCCAGCTTTATGTCTCTATAAAACTCATAGCTGTTTGCATATGACTACAGATGATAAAAGCTTCCATGGTCGGCCAAGCTTTGAGCAAAAATTTGAAATATTCAGGGACCCGCTAATGTCTCCACAGGCCCCAAATTGAAGCAAAATCACTGTGAGCGAACCTTTGGTGCCAGATTTCTCCTAAATGTAAAAGCTCTCTGCTAGAAAGTGGGACTCTGCTTCTTGTCACCAGAGCCCCAGGTGCTCTTTGTTTTAGATCCCATACTCAGGAGATGTTTAGGCGGCTCCATTTTTACCGCCACCGAGCCAGCGAGAGCAGCATGGAATTGCCAGGGAATGGAGCCAGCTCTCTATGCACAGATCATTGTCCACAGCGTCCTTGCCAGGAAAGGAGCCTGAGCCCTGGTTACGAGGCAATGTGGAAAGGATTTTGAAAGGGCCGTGTGCTGGGCAACCGCTTACCGCATGGAACCAGCTTTTGTGCTCAGAGAAGCTCATGGACGCAGCCAAGGTTCTTTGACCAGAACGGCTGGCTTTAAAAAATTTTTTTTGGCCAGTTGGGAATCTCACCAGAAAAAGTTGGGTCTGGCCCCAGCATCCAGGGCGAACCAAACCAGTAACGTCACCTTGCCCCATGGACCCTGCCCCTGGTCCCTGAGATCATTTTATTGCCCAAGGGCTTGTGGCCCAAGCAGAAGCTGGAGAATGAATCCATGACAGCAGCTTAAAAAAAGAATCTTACATCGGCGGCACACTTGATCCATCAGAACATCTCCAGGAATTGTTGAACTTGTTTGACCTAACTCAGCCCCGGTGGAACAAGCAAGCTGTTGGTGGGGAGGAAACTTTGGGTGTCTACACTGGAATTCAACAGCAGTGCCAGGACACGCATCTACACCTAGTCATCTAAAACCATACCACGCAACCAAAACAAAACAACATAGAAAACCCAGCACAACCTACTCTAGGGTTACCGCCTCTTTCCATCTCTCACCCCCCTGCCCCCGCCCACCACAAAATATTCACAAAAATACACCTGTAGCTTCCTCTCCTGGGTTGTTTCTTCTAGTCTCTCCACATCCCCACTGCCCCTTACTTCCAGCCAGTTACCCTCCACTCACCAGCATCTAACTTGACCTTTACTATCCAGACTTGGGGATGGCAGTCAGCATCACGGTATGAACGTACCTAGTCCTTAGGCTCCTAACGCTTCTTGTTCTCAATTTCTTTTCACTTTCTATTTTTTTTTTTTTAATTGTTTATGACCGTCTCTGCAGCACATGGACGTTCCCAGGCTAGGGGTCGAAACAGAGTTGCGGCTGCCAGCTTCCACCACAGCCACAGCAACGCCAGATCCAAGCCGCATCTGCAACCTATGCCACAGCTCACAGCAATGCCAGATCCTTAACCCATGGAGTGAGGCCAGGGATCAAACCCACAACCTCATGGTTCCTAGTCGGATTTGTTTCCTCTGTGCCAAGACAGGAACTCCAGAATTGTGATTCTTGATATAGAGCTTCATTTTGATAAGCCTCCCAGGGATTTCCACACCCAACAGATCAAAACTCTACCTGAAAATAATTTTTTGAAAAAACTACTTTGATTTTCACTCCCAAAAGAGCAATAAGGAAAGGCAGCCCTCTGACAAGAGGGAAGTTACCAAAAGGAGGAGACTGATGGGATTTAAGACTGTGAGCTTAAAAGAGCTTTCAGTGAATGGTTCACAGACAAACTTGGTTTGCTAAAAGAATGTCACTGGAGTTCCTTGGTGGCCTTGTGGTTAAAGGATCCAGCATTGTCACTGCTGTGGTGAATGTTCAAATCCCTGGCCCAGGAGCTTCTGCATATGGTGGGTGCAGCCAAGCAAGCAAGAAAGGAAGGGAATTCCCCTCATTGTGCATCGGAAACGAATCTGATTAGTGTCCATGAGGATGTGGTCTCAATCCTTGGCCTTACTCGGTGGGTTAAGGATCTGGCATTGCCGTGAGCTGTGGTGTGCGTCACAGACACAGCTTGAATCTGGCATTGCTGTAGCTCTGGTGTAGGCTGGCAGCTGCAGCTCCTATTGGACCCCTAGCCTGGGAACCTCCATATGCCATGGGTGAGGCCCTAAAAAAGACAGAAAGAAAAAAAGAAAGGGAGGGAGAGAGGACGAGAGGAAGGAAGGGAGAAAGAAAAAAGAAAGAAAGAAGGAAAGAAAGAGAAGAAAAGTCACTTACAGCTAAAATGGCATTTCCTGTGCAAGACCCAGGGCATCGGGTTTTATTTTCTGTTGAGAAGGTGGACCAGGAGTTCCCGTCGTGGCACAGTGCTTAACGAATCCGACTAGGAACCATGAGGTTGCGGGTTCGGTCCCTGCGCTTGCTCAGTGGGTTAACGATCCGGCGTTGCCATGAGCTGTGGTGTAGGTCACAGACGCAGCTCGGATCCTGCGTTGCTGTGGCTCTGGCGTAGGCTGGCAGCTACAGCTCCGATTGGACCCCTAGCCTGGGAACCTCCATATGCCGAGGGAGCGGCCCAAGAAATAGCAAAAAGACAAAAAAAAAAAAGAGAGAGAGAAGGTGGACCAGCCACATCACCCTGGATAAGGGCATGAAGGGAAAACTAGTGGTTCTGGAGACTTGTCCCTTCAGTGCCAGCCCTGCCCACTTCAGGGGTCAACTTAGAACCCACATCCAGAGGACGAGAATGCAAAATAGTGGCCCACAAAAGGTTGGATGGCTCTGATCTTGTGCTGGGGGTAGATGAGAGCATGCTACGTGCCATCTCGTGGCACTCAACACGGAGTTCCAAGCTATGTGGATTTACTATGGGGGAAAAGTTCTTGACTGTGAGAGCAATTATACGCTCATTTCAAAAATAATTTGGAAAATTGAAATAAGTACAGGGAGTTCCCATCGTGGCTCAGCAGTAATGAACCCAACTACTATACAGGAGGCCATGGGTTCAATCCCTGGCCTTGCTCAATGTGTTAAGGATCCAGCGTTGCTGTGAGCTGTGATGTAGGTCGTGATGCAACTCAGATCCTGCGTTGCTGTGGCTGTCGTGTAGGCCGGTGTCTATAGCTCCAATTTGAACCCTAGCCTGGGAACTTCCATATGCCACACCTGCAGGCCTAAAAAGAAAAAAAGAAAAGAAAAAGAAAAAATAAGGACAAGGAAAAATAAATAAATGTGATGCTACCACCCAGAAATAAGCCACTGTTAACTTACTGGCTTTTGGGTATATTTTCTTTCAGTTTTTAGGTATACATGTATTTCCCTCTATACAAAGTTGGACTCAAACTGTCCTCCGAGTTTGGGATTCTGCTTTTTTCTCTGTCATTAGATAATCTCGGATGTAAATAATCAGCTGTACAGTATTCCACCATATGGATGTACCATTTGTTCATTCATTCTCCTATCATAGGATCTTCTTCATCACTTCAAGTATTTTTTTAAGTTTTTTTTTTTTTTTAATGATAGATGATGCTGTAAGGAAAAATCATCCTTGTTCATCTGGCTATGTCTTTGCTCTTCTCTGATTTTTCCCTTGTGTAGATTTCTAAAAGTATAATCACCAGATTAAAGGAAGAAACATGTTCATGGCTCTTGATACATGTTACATGCGAAACCGTCTTCCGTGAAATTTGTACCAACTCAGCTTTTCAGCATGTTTCAAAATCACACACGAAGCATATGCAAGAAACAAGGTGCCACCATTAAAGTGCCCTGTTTATAAAATAATTAGTAGCTCAGGGTCTTCAGACTGACGCTTCACATAATGTAACAAGATCAGAAGGGACTAGAAATTGCGCAGGCTTTATTAACCAAGACTTATTTTTTTAAAAATAGCCTAACAAGCACCCCAGAGCCTCTGCAAGCTTATATAGTACCTTTGCTCAAAGTCACGCCTTCCTCAAGGCACTTTAGTGCCATCTGCCAGAAAATGATCAGAATAAATAGCAAATCTCTGATGACTGCCGTGGGATAGGAAGCCCTCGGAGCTGTGCAACGCTCATTTGGTGCTCCTGAGATTTACATACTAAAGTTTGTGTCTGTCACTGCAGGCCAGATATGTCACAGAATCTCTCCCATCTTCCAAGCCCAGACTCTCCCTCCACCACCCTACTGCTTGCAACAGCCAGGCCCTGTTCAATTAGAAAACTCTGAAGCTGTAACCAAGCAGGAGGACCCTGTGAGGCCTTCCCAGAGTGGACCCCACTCATGTTCTCCACCTGCCTTTTTATCTATAGGAAAACTTTATTTATTTATTTTGTTTGTTTGTTTTCTCTTTTTGCCTTTTCTAGGGCCGCTCCCGCAGCATATGGAGGTTCCCAGGCTAGGGGTCGAAACAGAGCTGTAGCCGCCGGCCGGCCTACACCACAGCCACAGCAAATGCGGGATCCGAGCCGCATCTGCAACCTACACCACAGCTCACGGCAATGCCGGATCCTTAAGCCACTGAGCAAAGGTAGGGACCGAACCTGCAACCTCATGGTTCCTAGTTGGATTCGCTAACCACTGAGCCACGACGGGAATTCCATTATCTATAGAAAAACTTTAGTCAAAGGACCAATTTAATCAGAGAAGGGAGAAAATGCAGAGAGAAAGGACAACAGTCAAGCAAGACAGAATCGTTTCACCATTCAACAAAGTCAAGGACCTTTAGTTAGTTCTTCCTCAAAGACTAGATAATATTGTGAGTCATATCCTTGGACCTCTTTTGCAGGTTCTGAAGCCCCCACTGGGTAGCAAAATGAACTGTATGCTGCTTACAAGCACGTAGACCCCAGACCAGTTGGAACCAGAAGGTTGATGATGCTGACTTCCCATGATCTCACCACCCACCAATCAGGAAAAGGTCTATGAGCCGATCACGCCCTGCTCCTCAAACACTGCAAGACACCTCACGACCCCTCTGAGGGGCGGGGGGCACAGCTCTAGATCCTTACTAGCCTGCTGTGTTCCCCTCTTTGCCCAACAAAGAAAGCTACTGTTTCTATTTCGTCCAACTCTATCTCCAAGTTTCTCTTTGGCATCGGTGTACAGAGGCAGAAATTTTGGCCACAAAGCCACCTATCTGCCTGAAAATGACAACTGCCCCCGGAAGTGTCTGCTTTCACAGGTGCTCCAGCCTGGACTGCCTGCGCTCTTAGGCTGCTCCATTTAGGCGTCCCGGCAGTGCCTCCGATTTGTCAAAGGAGACGAAACTCATTCTCTCTGCCCCACTTCTCTGTCTCTCTGGGGATGCTTATCATCTTGGGCTTGTCAGCACATCATCCCTTCCCTCCACACCCCACCGCTGAGCTGTTGCCAAATTCTGATTATTCCTCCCTCACTCCCCTCAGTGCACCCGCTCTCCCCGCCTCCCCTTGAATCCATTAACCCCAATCAGGACATTAACGAGCGCGGGTGATGGAAAATTACTCCAGCTTCTGATAACTGGCAGGTTTGCTGTTCCCACCTCAGACTCCACGAACACATTTGATGCTGCAAAATCGCCTGCCTTCCACTTCCCCTCCCCTCCACCCAATCCGCCTCGTACAACAGAGTTTAGGATGGAAAAACAGCCCTGAACTGAGGCACCCGGGGTGGGGGCAGGAAATAAGTAGGGGGGGGCTCCCTGCCTTTGGCAAGTAGACTTGCTAAATTTATACACAATGAGAGAGTCAGGGTCGAAGGCAAGGCAATCAGACAGTTGCAGGTGTGGGGCCAACATGGCCAAAACCCACTGAAGGTGGGGGATGGGGTTCCCTGATAATAATAGGGTGAACTCCCCAAGGCCATTGTCAGACGCTGCAAGATGCAGCCAAACTCCTGACAGGCCTCTGTTTTCTGCACGCGACTTAGCAATTTTGCTCTTGAGCCGACAGTGGAACTCCTCATGCAGGTGAGACCCTCAAACTCACAGCGGTTCTGATGAAATAAAAGTGCCCAGCATCAGACACTCCCCCAAAGGGCCACAGTTTTCATTTTAAGATCGGAGTGCGATGCGAGGGGCCAGCCAGAGTGTGCGCTTCAGAGCAAATCTGCAACCCCACCTCACCCCAATTTTTGGAAGCTCCCTTAGGAAGTCTGGGGCAAAAATGATGGGAGAGAAGTCAGAGCCATCATGAGCTGCTGGCCTGGGCACTGACCTATGTTTTGGCAAATAGTCTGTGGCCATAACAGATCCTGTCTCCTCCATTTCCCCTGAGAAGAAAACCAGAAAAATAAAAATTCATAGTGAAGAATTTGGCCTTGAGGAGTTCCCGTTATGGCTCAGGGGAAACGAATCTGACTAGCATCCACAAGGACACAGGTTTGATCCCTGACTTCACTCAGTGGGTTAAGGATCCGGCATTGCCGTGAGCTGTGGTGTAGATTGAAGATACGGCTTAGATCTGAGGTTGCTATAGCTCCAATTTGACCCTTAGCCTGGGAACCTCCATATGCTGTGGGTGCAGCCCTAAAAAGACAAAAAAAAGAAAAAGAAAAATTGGACTTGACATGGAAGCAACCTAAATATCCATTGACAGAGAGGTGGATAAAGAAAATGTGGCACACATACGCAATGGAATATTACTCAGCCATAAAAAGGAATGAAATAATGGCCTTTGAAGCAACATGGATGGACCCAGAAATTATCATTCGAGGTGAAGTTAATCAGGGAGACACAAACATCAAATGCTATCAAGTATATCTGGAGCCTAAAAAAAGGATACAATGAACTTTTTTGCAGAACAAAAACAGACTCGCAGACTTGCAAAAACGTGTGGTTACTAAATGAGACAGGTTGGGGTGGGGGTGGACTAGGGGTTGGAGATGAAAATGTTCTAAAATTAGGTTGTGATGATGGTTGCCCAACTGTAAATACAATAACATTCCTTGAATTAAAAAAAAAAAATTAAAAAAAAAGAAAGAAAAGCATTTGGCCTCACCCAAAGAGAGGTCTGGCCTTTACCCTTGGCTTCTGGGAAGTAATCTATGTCATACCTGATAGGAGTATCTTTGTTTAGGGCAAGGGCTGGCCATAGCTGATAACTTTAGGTGGGAGCTGGCCAAGCCACAAAGACCAACCATGTGACTTCAGACAGGGCCGCTGGGTCACATATTATCAGGCAGCCTAGAGAATGGGTTCAACCACAAGGGTGATCCCCCCAGTCAATCAATCATGCCTACATAATGACGCCCTGATAAAAACTCAGTTGAGCGTCCCTGGTTGGCAATATTCCATGCATACTGTCACACAATCCATATGGCGGGGCGAGGTGGGGGGTTCATGAATCCTGACTCCATGGGGAGAGAGGACAACAGAAAGCTGGCACTTGGAACCGTCCCTGACTCTACCGTGTGTCTCTTCCTTTGGCTGATTTCGGTCTGTATCCTTTTCCTATAACAAACCCTACCTGGGAGAGCTCCAGCTTTCAGTGAGTTCTGTGGCTACTTCCAGCACAGCATCAAGCCTGAGAGTGGTTTTGACAAGCCCCCCCACCCCAGCCCCCTGCCACCACCCCTGAACTTGCAGACAGTGTCCAAAGTGAGGGAAGTCTTAGGGACCATGCCTCCAAGCTTTGCAGTTTGGCTTATGCCAGGCAAAGAGGCTGAATGCAAAGTATGATGTGATGTAAGTTAGTTTACAAGGAAACTGTATTTTATGACAAAGTTGTCCAATTCCGAAAATGAGGTTGTGGAAGCCATCTCAAAGACTCGTTAAAACATTCTCCTCTTCCTGTAAAAGTGTGGGTGGTGCTGACTCAAACCGACAACCTGGCCGGAAGACTCTCAAGCCCCTCAGGAATTTCCTTGTGGCTCAGTGGTTTAAGGATCTGGGTTGTCACTGCTGTAGCCTGGGTTCGATCCCTGGCCCAGGGACATCTGCATGCTGTGGGCATATCCAAAAAGAAAAAGAAACAAACAAAAAACCCAAAGCCCCTCAAATCCAGGGAGTTTCATCCTAGGGGTGAAACCCGCTCTGTGCTTAAACTTCCAGAGATTTCCCATCACATTTAAAATGAGATGCAAGAGTTCCTGTCGTGGCTCAGTGATTAACCAACCCAACCAGTATCCATGAGCACACAGGTTTGATCCCTGGCCTCGCTCAGTGGGTTACGGATCTGGCATTGCCGTGAGCTGTGGTGTAGGTCACAGATGTGGCTCAGATCCCACGTTTCTGTGGCTATGGTATAGGCCGGCAGCAGTAGCTCAGATTTGACCCCTAGCCTGGGAACCTCCATTTGCTGTGGGTGAGGCCCTAAAAAGACCAAAAAAAAAAAAAAAGAAGAAACCTATAGTTCTGACCTTATTCATATGCTTTTGTGTGTGTGTAAGTTTCCCCAACTAAAATGAAAATCTAGATGGGTTCTAGGAATAATAGGTGCCTATAAATGTTTGCTGAATAAATAAGTAGCTCAAATAAAATGAATACAAAAATGCTTATTTTGCCAGCAAGATTGTATCTGGCTTAATTTTATTCTTTTTTTAAAGAAAATTGAGCTATAACTCAAATACCATAAAATCCTCCAGACTTTTACATTCGGAGGCTTTTGTATGTCCACAAAGTTGTGCAACCATCACCGCTATTTAATTCCTCTGGTTTAATTTTAATCCCTGGTCTGCCTTCCTCTCCACCATGTGGTTCCAAGAAGAGTTGCCAAGCATAATACCCCACATGCATCTACCATGGGGAGGGCCCAGGGCCCGGAGATGGGCACATTCCTCCCCAGCACTTTCCAACAGAAACCCAAGAAAAGAAAGACCTTCCTTCTTGGTTGGGAGTGAGGATGGAGCTGGCGGTCCATTGTCGATCCATAATAGGTGAGAATAAATTTGACACATAAAGAGACAGAGAGAGGGAACACGGGTTCTGGCTGTCCCCGAGGCCAGCCACACCACTTCACTATCCACAGTTTGGTTATATAAGCCAGTCATTCTCTCCTGGGCCTGAACTAGTTCCAGTGGCTTTCTGTAACCTGGAACCTAAGAAGTTCCTGGAGACAAAACAGTCCTTGTCCAGCTCGCACATTCCCTCAGCACATGTCTATTAAGTCTTTACTGTGTGCAGGGTGCTGGCCTTGGAGCACGTGCCCTGGAGGGGCCTGGGCAAGTGTGGAAAATGCGACGAGAGGGAGACGTGCAGAGTCAAGCATTCCCCCCACTGTCATTGAGGCAGGAGAGACTTCTGGAGGAAATGACATCTCAGCTAAGACCTGAAGTTAGAGAGGAAACTGTATCAGAAGAGAGGTGCCCAAGAGGCTAAGGAAAATCAAAAGAGATTCCCATGCGGAGTCTCTCCCTGCAAGAGAGGTAAGGGGGGAAGTTCCCATGGTGGCGCAGTGGGAACGAATCCGACTAGTATCCACAAGGATGCAGGTTCAATCCCTGGCCTCGATCCATAGGTTAAGGATCCAGGCATTGCCATGAGCTGTAATGTAGGTTGCAGACATGGCTCGGATCCCGAGCTGCTGTGACTGTGGTGTAGGACAGCAGCTGCAGCTCTGATTCGACCCCCTAGCCCTGGAACTTCTATACGCTGCAGGTGTGGCTCTAAAAAGCAAAAAAAGAGAGAGAGAGAAAGAGAGAGAGAGAGAGGTAAGGGGTGCTCTGTGAAGGCCAGGAGATTTGACTTAAGCCTTCAAGGATGGCTAACAGGCAGATATTTAGAAAAAGGGCACAAGAGCATTTCAGTAGAGGAAAAACTGAGCAAAGGCCACACAGGACTCAGTGAGGAATTAACTGGAATCTGGGGGTACCTGGAGGGAACCAGCAGAAATTAGGTTGCAAAGGTGGGGTGGGGGAGTTCCCGTCGTGGCTCAGTGGTTAACGAATCCGACTACGAACCATAAGGTTGAGGGTTCTGATCCCTGGCCTTACTTAAGGATCCGGCGTTGCCGTGAGCTGTGGTGTAGGCTGCAGACGCAACTCGGCTTCCATGCTGCTGTGGCTCATGGTGTAGGCCGGTGGCTACAGCTCCAATTCGACCTGTCTGGGAACCTCCATATGCTGCAGAAGCGGCCCTAGAAAAGGCAAAAAGACAAAAAAAAAAAAAAATAGGTGGGTTGGGAGCACGTGGCAGGCCAAAGTTAAAGGTGCAGAGGAGCAGCAAGTGCTGTGACAGGCAGCAGGATGGGAGTTAGAAAAGACAGTTGAGGTGGGGGTCAGAGAAACCATACACCACACTGGTTGAAACCACACACCACACTGGTTTGGTGAATGCAGTAGAGTCCAGGGAGGAGTTCCCGTTGTGGCTCAGAGGTTAAGGAATCCGACTAGGAACCGTGAGGTTTTGGGTTTGAACCCTGGCCTTGCTAAGTGGGTTGGGTTAAGGGCTCTGGCGTAGGCCGGTGGCTTCAGCTTGGATTCGACCCTTAGTCTGGGAACCTCCATATGCCTCGGGAGCGGCCCTAGAAATGGCCAAAAGACAAAAAAAAAAAAAAAAAAAAAGAGTCCAGGGAACAAAACCATCTACTCCAGCACAGGAGCAAGGAAAATGTACTTTATTCGTATTTCCTTATCTAATCTTCACAACCTTATGAGGTAGAGCCAATTATTACCCTCCTTTTAATTAGAGTCAAGGAAACTGAGGGTCTGAGAGATGAAGCACTTCATAGAGAGCATCCGAATAATACTTAAAAAAAAAAAAAAATGGAATCCAGGCAGAAGAGACTTGGGAAGCAGAACAAGGTCATTTCTGTGTAGAATGAGAGTAAGTTGCCTATTCGGGTGAAGCTGAGCCTTGAACTTCGGTTTGGATGTGTTTTGCCAGACAGCAATAGTCTCACTTATATTTTCTTCATGAGTACTCAGCAAAGTACAAAATCCCAAGGTTTCTTAAATCAGGATAGATTATCTTGAATGTTCCCCCGCATCCACCATGCCTGTCACTCTGTGACAAAAGGAAATTAGATTCATTGGATAGGCTTGTTTCCCACAAAGCTATGTGGGGTGACTACCCAGTACCCTGTGGTCTTCTAGGTGTTTGCAAATTGATTTTTTGATTATTTGTTCCAGTGATTTTCCACA
The DNA here is from genome assembly GCF_054392235.1 of Sus scrofa. Taxonomy (NCBI): domain Eukaryota; kingdom Metazoa; phylum Chordata; class Mammalia; order Artiodactyla; family Suidae; genus Sus; species Sus scrofa. The sequence goes on along the minus strand of NC_139393.1, from coordinate 22,781,157 downwards.
TAGTCAGTGTTTTTCCAAGTTGTTCAGCTTTACAATGTGGGGGAGTTAAAGTTCATATTTGCTTTCCCTCTCCTGTATTAATATGAAGTGTTAATGTTCTGATTATTTAGGAAATTATTATTATTATTTTTTTTTGGCCACTTTTTGCCTTTTCTAGGGCTGCTTCCCACGGCATATGGAGGTTCCCAGGCTAGGGGTCGAATTGGAGCCACCCACCTACGCCAGAGCCATAGCAACTAGGGATCCGAGCCGAATCTGCGACCTACACCACAGCTCACAGCAACTCCAGAGCCTTAACCCACTGAGCAAGGCCAGGGATCGAACCCAAAACCTCATGGTTCCTAGTCGGATTCGTTAACCACTGTGCCACAGCAGAAACTCCCTATTATTATTATTATTAGTCTCTCTAGGGCTGCACCAGAGGCACATGGAGGTTCCCAGGCTGGGGGTCAAATCAGAGCTGTAGCTGGTGGCCTACACCACAGCCACAGCAACGTCAGATCCAGGCTACTTCTGCACCCTGCACCACAGCTCATGGCAACGCTGGATCCTTAACCCATTGAGTGGGGCCAGGGATCGAACATGCGTCCTCATGGATACTAGTCAGATTCGTTTCCACTGAGCCACAATGGGAACTCCATATTTAGGAATTTTTTTGTATGCAGCATATCTCTGAGGGAACATACATACAAATCTATGTGACTCTATATACCCACATGGGCGCGCTTAAAACAATCTCTATGCAGACCCTCTCAGAGTTCATGACCGTATGCAAAAATGGAAGCATATTGAGAACATATGCCTAGTTCAAATACTCCAAATAACAATCATCACTTTCTAGAAATGATAATATGGTGAATAAAAAAATTTTAATAACTCAAAATTTCAAACAAAAATTGTTACAACTATGTTAATGCAGCTATGCCTTAACCACTGACCAAAAGCGAGATACCATAGAATTTTTAAAATTCATCTTCTCTGCACCCAGTAGTTTAAGAGGGAGTGGTATCAGGCCAGGATACCATGAAAGATTCAATGTGGGGGAGTTCCCATTGTGGCTCAGTGGGTGAAGAACCAGACTAGTATCCATGAGGATGTGGGTTCAATTCCTGGTCCTGCTCAGGAGATTAAGGATCCAGGGTGGCGTTGATTACAGATGTGTTCTTGGAACAGATCTATCGCTCCTGCACCTATGGTGTAGGCAGGCAGCTGCAGCTCTGCTTCGACCCCTAGCCTGGGAATTTCCATACGCCCCATAGGCTCTAAAAAAAGACAAAAAAATAAAATAAAAATAAAAAGGGTAGGGAGGGGATACAATCTAAAGGCCAATACTAGGGAATCAGAGGCATAAAATCCAGAACCAATGCTTCATGAGTAAAATGAGGGGTTCCATTAAATGGCTGCAAAGGGCATTTGCAGTTCAGTGTATGACTCTAGACTGATTATAAAGATGATTAATAAAAATTATGGAAAAACGTTTTGTAAAATACGAGGCAGTAAAAATGACAAATATAATGCAAGCAACCACCTCCCCACAAAGTTAAGCTCTTCCTTTTATTAAGTACGTGTCTGTAGAAGTATCTACCATGCTCTGGGGCTCTTAAGTATCATTTGCATCCAAAAGAAACTTTTGTCAAATTTTGTGAGGCCACAAATCTATTTTATGGAAATGAACAGTACATAGGATGAGTTTATTTAACAACCTTCACGTGAATGGAACTCACTTGCCATATGAAAGAAAGTTTTAAAACAACAAACAAAAAACATAGCTCCTAAGTGGCAGCCTTGTCCATCAACTACCCTTCCTCTCCTTGCTCATTTTATTTTAGTTTGGGGATTTTTGTTGTTGTTGTTTTGGCCTTGCCCATCCACGTGCAGAAGTTCCTGGGCCAGGGATAGAACCAGTGCCAGAGCAATGACAACATCAGATTTTTAACAGGTAGGCCACCAGGGAACTCCTCTTTCCTCATTTTAGTCCCGGGAGCCCTGAGGACTGCATAATTTTTTGTGGTTAAATCATAAATAGTCCTGTTATTAAACTCTGCTAAGAATGTCATCAGTTTCCTACTGGGCTCCTGGCTGATAGAGGCATAATAATATTATCTAATAACAAAATAAAGATCGAATTTAAAAAGGTATGTAAAACATTTAGCCTAGTTCATAGCATGTGCTCAATAAGTAGTATTATTGTGATTAGGCTTTTAATTTTCCTATCAATCCTGTCCCACTCAATTCAATAAATGCAGAGTACCTGCTGATGATCAGTTTCTGCTCCAAGCTCTGTATTAGGAATTCTGAATAAGCATCTATTTAGCTTAGCATTTTTCTCATGAAGGATGACATTTTTCTGTCCCTTAAAATCCCGAAGGACTTTAAAAAGAGAGGAAATTTCAAAGTCCTTTGGATGCCAAGTCTTTTTCACAGTCATTCCTCAGTGTTAATGGCAGTCTGGGAACAAACTGGGGGAGTTTCAAACAGTTCAACACCAATGGGAAAGAGTGCGGCTTCTAAATGCCTGGAGGTTTTCCCTAATGGCAAATGTTTGGAGAGGTAAGAGAGATAAACTATGCCAGCAAAAGATGCACTTATTTGGGAAACAGTTGGAAACTGGTCACACATCAGTACTAAGATTTCTAATTCTAGAGATCTTATTGAGCATATCATGAATTCTTGACGTTTTTAAAACAGAATGTGTCAAATAAATATGTTAGGGCGTGAGAAGAAAGTGGTTTTTTTGCCATTGCCTCGCTCTTCAATATTTGTAATAACCTAATTTTCTTTTCTTCCTCCCTGCCCCCTGCCCCCCCCAATAACTGGTTTAGTGAAACCCAATAGATTGTACACTGACCTCCTTTGCCCTCAATAATACTTCTTTTCAGAAAAACCTTGCTGTCGTTCTCGAAGGAACGGATGGCTTTCGGCAGTTTAAAAGCCCTGCAATGTCCTACAATGTGTCTTTTCTTTTTTCTTTCAAAGAAGAGCACTTTTTGGTCGTTTGGCTCCTATTCATAGTACAAAGAGAAATTACGCAGAAAAATCAGCTGAAACATTTATCTTAGCACAGGATGGCTGGCTCAAGGCTCCTGAGATGTAAGCAACATTTCAAAAGCTAATCTGGCACGGTCCAAGTCCAAGTTAACTTCCTCCTCTCCGGCTCCAGGACCGGACTGGGTTTGTGTGGGCTGTGTGCCCATGCCGGATCCAGGGAACAGCCTGAGTCTTCAGCCTCAGTCTCTCCTGGCTGCCCTAAAATGAGGTTATACCGTTTACCGAAAAGACTAATCTTTCCCTAGTTAAGAGGAACTTGAGTTGGGTTGCTGTTGGTTACTTTTCAAAAAGGAAGTACTGGCGTTCCCACACCGGGAGTCGAACCCGGGCCGCCTGGGTGAAAACCAGGAATCCTAACCGCTAGACCATGTGGGAGACGACGAACACGCCTGCCAATCTAGACAGATTGAGTCTTCCGCCTGATTGCCTCTTGCCCCGCCCAGCCCTCTGTGTCAGACCCGCTTCTGCGCATGCGGGAACGCCTCGGGTCCGCGTTATCCTGTGGAGCCTTGAGGTGAAGAGTCGAATCTCTTTTTCTCCTCACGTTGGCGTCTTTTCAGGTCTCTTCCAGGCTCCTCATTCTAGACACCGCGTATACACCGGTGTAGACTGTAGGCTGATGAGTCATTATTCACAATTCCTCACAAGAAATCCGGCAGAGCACCGAAGGACGGGGGTTTGGAATGTAGACTCATTAATAAGAAACAAGTGCCGTGTGGAGCCGTGAAAAGAGACCGCAGTGGGCTGGGCGCCCGGTCTCTGGCGGCCGCTGACCAGCCTCCCGGCCGCGGCTCCGAGGGCAGCAGGCTCGCCTCTGTGCCCTCGGGCAGACCCGCGCGCCCGGCCACGCGCCGGCTGTGCGCCCCCGACCACTGGGCCTCAAAGCCTGGGTGTCCTCAGCGCCCGGGCGTCTGTCTCTCTTCGCCGCGCTATGCCGGCCCCATCCCGTCCCCAGAGAGTGTCTCTTTGCCCTCAAGAAACCGGAGCGAGGGCTGCCTGGAAGCCTGGAACTTTCCAGGTTCTGTTGACTCAACGGCAAAAGGCGGGCTTTGTGTCCCTGAAAGTAGACGAAGGTGGTTTGTGAAGGTAGATTTAAGAACTGGAGCATGTCCCTCCCTGCCAGCAGGCATGACTGATGGAAGGTTCCCCGCGGTTCCCCAGCCCGGCCGCGGCCGGAAGCAGCATCCCTCCGGCGCAGCTTCTGCCTTAGAGGCGGCTGCGGGGATTAGGAAGCGCAAAGAACCAGTTGTTGGGCCAGCCCGCGTGGGAGAGCTCTGGTCCCGGTGTCCTCGTGGTGGCTTAAACCACACAGAAGTTGTTTTCACTTGAGCTGGACCCTTTGGAGCCTGGTTAAAAGCTGGTTCTGGTTCTCCTTTACTCCCCCCTCTGGCCCCACCTGCCCAAGGGTCTTCGAAAGTTCTCGATCTGCCCCTGACTGAGGTTCTCTTAAGGCCTCCGTGTGACATTCGGCAACAGGAGAGCAGGGGTGGAAAAAGCCCTGAAATAGAAACGACTTCGACATGTATTCACACAAATCAAGCTCCCCTAAGGGAGAGGCCAACACCATTGAAACTTCGCGAAGCTCTGGAGGAAGACCACAACTTGCTGGCTGCAAACCTACTGTGTGTATGAGACACGTTCACATTCGTTTGCTCATTTAATCTTCATAGTATGAGGTAGGTCTTACTCGAGTTTGGGCGGGTACTTCCTGTACTATCTTTGCATTTTTGAACAGTTTCACTTGTTTGTTTTTTAATCAGTGAGCCAGCTGCCTTTCTCTGGAGGACATCCTACGACTGCGGTTCTCGGTCTGGGGGCCGAGATTTCACCTATACCTTTCAGTTCTGTATTTCCACTTGGTAATTCTTTTTAAAATGTATCTTACCAGTTTTAAAGACAAAAGTTCCCGGTGTAACCCATACATTGGACAGGCACCATCCTTGGGATATAACCAAAATGCAACTTTTCTTTCGTCTCCCAAACCGAAATGTGTTCCTCTTTTTCCTTGGCATGGATGAGAATTTGAGCAGGAACAGAAAACCCTATGGTCACCTTAAATAATAAAGCACAGTCCAGGACAATGCACTTTTCAGCAATTCCATCTTCATTCCAGATGGTTCTCCCCCACTGCTCCATCTTGGGTATCACTTCAGGCTATGAACAGCGGTGAGCTGAATCGGGCTCCCACCAGATCACATTGTCTAACTGCAGGCTTCTCTTTCTAACCCTATATTGGGTGACATCACATTGGTAGCCTGAGATGGCCTTGCTGGGAGAGTATTTACACCCCAGAAATAGGCAGATACTCCAAGGCACGGCTTTTTTGCAGTTAAAAAAAAAAAAAAAAGTGTTCTGGGAGTTCTCATTGTGACTCAGAGGATGCAGGTTTGATCCCTGGCCTCACTCCGTGGGTTAAGGATCCCACATTGCGGTGAGCGGTGGTGTAGGTTGCAGACTCTGGCTCAGATCTGGCATTGATGTGGCTGTGGCCTAGGCTGGTAGCTGTGGCTCTGATTTGACCTCTAGTCTGGGTATTTCCATATGGCATGGGTGTGACCCTAAAAAAAAAAAATAGTATGCTATTTAGCAACACAGGTTAAATATTTACCCTGCTGTCCCAATAGAGGGGTGTGATCCATTTCTCATTTTGATCTTGGTCTTCCTCCCTTCAGAGTTCCAAGGCCGTCCAAGGTTGGAGTAAGGGAGGGCAAGAGAAAGGGGGATGGGAACTTCTGACTGGACTGGACTGGACTGGTACTGTCAGAAGTCAGTTTCTGGCTTTCTGGGCCTGAACATGTTTTAGGGCTCTTTTTTCTCAGTGGTTCTCTATGCGTTCATCAGGGGCTTCCCTGCTTGGACCCCTTGGACAGGGTCTCCCAGGAGGCCATCAGTGGCCTCTAATGTGGGGTCCACCCCCTGTTCCCTGCTCCCCAAGGCTAGGGGTGGAATCAGAGCTGTGGCTGTGGTGTAGGCAGGCAGGCAGCTGGATCCATAGCAACGCTGGATCCAAGCTGCATCTGTGACCTACACCACAGCTCACAGCAACGCCTGATCCTTAATCTGCTGAGCGAGACCAGGGATTGAACCGGGGTCCTCACAGATACTAGTCAGATTCGTTACTGCTGAGCCATGATGGGAACTCCCTCCAGTGAGGGTCTTAACACCAGCACCACCAGTGCCTTTGTTAAACTGCAGATTCCCAGCCCCACCCAGAGCTTCTGAATGAGCACTTCTAGGAACAGGGCCTGGGAGTCTGAATTTTATCAAACACGAGCCACCACCCCTACCCCCACTGATTCTGATGCCACTAAGTTTGAGAAACACCAAACTACATGACTTTAGGTTCCCTTCAACCTCTAAAAGACCATGATCCCTGAAACACATTTCTACTCAAAAACCTTCAGAAAAACTTGTAGTTGCCTGTTAAGTAAAATCAAAACTCCCTGGCCAAGCCTTCCTGGCTTTCCATAATCCAGCCCTCTCATACCCTGCTAACATTATCCTCCCATGTCCCCTCTTTAGGGACCACATTCCCGTCACCCTTCTTTCTCTGTCCCACTTGCCCTTCATGCTTTCCTGCCCCGATCCCTTTGTTCCACCTCTATCTGTACCTCCTCATTCTTCTTTCCACATCTGACACTAACTCTGAGGCCTGTTCAGTCCCATAAAGCTTCAAGTCTATTGGATTCATTTCTGCCAAATCCTAAAGCACAGGCCTCTAACAATGATCCACATAGGCTTATGCCTTGCTGCCCTTATTATTTAAGTTATTTAACAGGAGAGTCCATGAATAAAAATCAGATTCCATAATCCCCCTGGGAACCCAGTCCTGCACTCACTCATTCTGCCAAGTAGTCCTTCCTTTTATCTCACTTAAATACTTCCTGCTGTACTTCTGTGTGAAAGCTGCCCCCTTTTAACCAGCAGCGTGAACAAAATGTTCCTGGGAGGAGGGGAAAAAACACACATTTTTGAAGTTTAGCCAGACCAGTAAGTGAGCTGCATTTCTTTAGTTCTGCACACACCAAAAAAGCCTCCTTGTTGACACAAGGAACCGCTATTCCTGTTCCCATGCATCTAAGGCTGACTCTCACTGGGCAGCTCTCCCATTTCATCCACCCTTTGATACATTTGATTCTGGAAAAAAGCCCCCAATACATTATACTTGCCGGGCATCTACATTAGCCAAAGCCGTGGGTGCAATTCAGGTCCCCTGCCTGTCAGTCATTTAGGAGCATGGATGGTTTCCATTTCAGTAGGCCCAGGAGTCACCCTTTATAAGGGCATCGAAAATAAGTGCCAATTAAATTCCACTCTCCCAAGGAGAGCTCTGGCCAGCACAGACCCAGCCTATGGCATTAAGTTAACCTCAGAGCTCTTTTGGGTAACAGCATCTGTCCCTGCTCACCAGTTGGGGTGAGTTAATCTTCATGGCCTAACATTAGGTTCAATTTCTAAAATTGGATCCGAGCTCAGGAGGCCACTGGGATAACAGAGCTCCCTTGGGGCTTTTTTAGGTTATATAACTCTGCCCTTCACCTCTACCCCAAATCTAGCAACTCTTACTTGTCCTATGACTCAGGACAAGTACCCTTGAACTCCCGAAACTGGGTTAGGTGCTTATTCTGTGGGCCACCCCATTGGTTTATTGGGCTGGGTGAACTGCTCTGCTCCCCTCTCCACAGTACACTGTAAGCTCCTGAGAGCAGAGTCTGGGTCTCATTCTGTTGGCTCCCCAGCTTCTAGCACATTGCTTGGCAAGAAGAAACTCATCCTCAGCCAGCATCTTCCTCAGCCATATCTCCACAGTGTGGCATCTTTCCTGAAAAATCAGCCACATTCAGTAAATGTTTGAGTGGTTCCTTCCTCAATTCGTTCATTCATTCACTCATTCATTTAGTAATCAATCAGTCAGTCACTCCAGGGGGGAATAGTTTTGGTTTCCATCCAGCACCTAAGTGGCAAAGAAACTAAGAGTCTCAGTGGGCCACAATTTTAGCATCCTTTCCCACCTCACGCTCTGCCCCCCCCCCCTTTCATCTGTTCTGATGGCACAAGTCAGGAGAGCTTTGGCAGACCACATTCGTACTGTCTGTCTGCTCAGCTCTGGGGCAGGGACAAACTTTTCTCATTTTTCTGGAGGACCACACTCTGGAGTTTTATGAGTGCAGGTACTTCAATGGCCTGGTATCTAGAAAACTTACCCAGCTTTGTGGTTTCCTATTCCACATGGCAGTTGCCCAAATCTTGAAATTCTAGCCCTCTAAGACCCTCAGTTAGTTTGCTTTGCCACTTAAGTGCTAGGTGCAAATCAAGTTGGACCTTGTATGGAAGGTTAAAACTATTTTTTTTTCTTTCTTTTTTTTTTGTTTTTGTTTTTTGTTTTGTCTTTTAGGGCCACACGTGTGGCATAGGAAAGTTCCCAGGCTAGGGGTTAAATCAGAGCTGCTGCAAACGCAGCAGCAGTGGCAGGATCTGAGCCGTGTCTGTGACCTACACTACAGCTCACAGCGATGGGGTATCCTTAACCCACTGAGCGAGGCAAGGGATCAAACCCACATCCTCGTGAATACTAGCTGGTTTTCTTACCACTGAGCCACAACGGGAACTCTAGCTAAAACTATTTCTGATTCATTTCTGGACTTCCCACCAGCAGTTTTGAGTTGAATGAGTTTTCTAAACTTACTTTCTTCTTTCCCTGTGAGATAATCTGTATCAGTTGTCATCAGTGGATCCATGGGCAGGGATTATATCAAGTTCAGTGTTTGTCATGGAACCCAGTATATAAGACAGTGCATATAAAAATAAGTCATCGCGTGTGTAGGAGTCACTATGTGCCATACAATTCTGAATGCTCAAATAGATTCACAATTTAATTCTCACAATGACCCAGTGAGATAGGTACTAATATTATTCCCATTTTGAAGATTAGAAAATTGAAACACAGGGAGTTCCTGTCGTGGCACTGTGGTTAATGAATCCGACTAGGAACCATGAGGTTGCGGGTTCGGTCCCTGCCCTTGCTCAGTGGGTTAACGATCCGGTGTTGCCGTGAGCTGTGGTGTAGGTTGCAGACGTGGCTCGGATCCTGCGTTGCTGTGGCTCTGGCATAGGCTGGCATCTGTAGCTCTGATTCCACCCCTATCCTGGGAATCTCCATGTGCCACAGGTGTGGCCCTAAAAAGAAAAAAAATTCCCTTGAGGGTCTAACACAGTAGACCCCTAGCCTGGGAACCTCCATATGCCGTGAGAGTGGCCCAATAAATGGCAAAAAATAAAAAAGAAAAAGAAAATTGAAACACAGGAAGTTTTGGCAACTTGCTAAAAGTCTTACAATTTATAAACAGTAGAAGTAGGATTCAAATCTAGGCATTTTGTCCCCAGTATCTGAACTCAATATCAAACTGCCTCTATGTTATACATATAACATAAAATAGGGGGCTGTCATTGATAATGATAATGCCTTCAGCAACAATGACAACAAACATTTGGAGGCCTGGTGGCATCTTCAGAGGAGAGTGAAGATGTTATGAGATCTTCTTCAACCAATGAAAATACACATTTCACAGTCTGAGACTTTACAGATGCTGATAGGGATGGCACCCCAGTCCCTCCTTCCTCACTAGCTTGCCATTTTCAGATATACCAATTTCTTCATTATTATCCAAAAATAATGTTTTCCCTCTCTCACGGGCTAGGCTTAGAAAGCTCATAACTTCCTCCTCTAACCTCTCTTCAAACTGTTGTTCACTGATTCACTCAACAAACCAGGTACAAAGATTCATGAGACATAAGACATTCTGCCCTTCTGAAGCTACAGCCTACCTTACATCTGCACATAGATGACTATTGAGCATCTCAAACCCAACATGTTTAAAACTAACTCTCAAGGGAGTACCCTTTGTGGCTCAGCGGTTAAGGAACCTGACTAGGATCCATGAGGATGTGGGTTCAATTCCTGACCTCGCTCGGTGGGTTAAGGATCCTGAGCTGTTCCAGCGTTGCCCTGAGCTGTGGTGTAGGTCACAGACGTGGCTCAGATCTGGCATTGCTGTTGATGTAGGCCGGCAGCTACAACTCCGATTTAACCCATAGCCTGGGAACCTACATATTCCATGGGTGTGGCCATTAAAAACAACCAAACAAACAAAAACTAACCCTCAAGAGACCACTACTCCCAACCCCCCAAAAACAGCAGCTTCTGCAGTCTTCCTCATTTCCATTAATGGCCAAAACCTTCTCCAGTTGTTCCTACCAAAAATCCTGGAATCACCCTTGATTCCATTCTCTCTCATTCTACACCCAATCCCCGTGGAAGCCCAAATGACTCTATTATGAAACTGTACAAAGACTGTGCTCCCTTCTCCCCAGTCCTCTGGCCCTAGTCACCATCATCTCTCACCAGGATGACTAAAATGACTAAAAGAGTCTCTATTCCTGCTTCTGCCAGCAAGCCCCCCGCCCCCAACCAGCCATTTCTCAACACTGAAGCTAGAGAGATTCTTTTAAAACAAATCAGGGTAGTTGTGGTGTAGTAGTTAACGAATATGACTAGGAACCGTGAGGTTGCAGGTTCGATTCTTGGCTCCACTCAGTGGGTTAAGGATCCATTGTTGCTGTGAGCTGTGGTGTAGGTCGAAGACTCGGCTCAGATCCCATGTTGCTGTGGCTGTGGTGTAGGCCTCAGCTACAGCTCCAGTTCAACCCCTAGCCTGGGAACCTCCATATGCCACAGGTACAACCCTAAAAAGCAAAAAAAAAAACAACAGATGTGTCATTTAACTCCTCAAAACATTCAATGGCTTCTGTCTCACACTGATTGGAGCCCAAATCCCGGCTATGATCTATAAGACCCTACATGGTAACCACCCCCTCCCATTAATTATGTCCCCACCCCACCCCCAATGTGCTGGACTCCCATTTTAGGGCCTTTGCACTGTACAGAGAGGGAAGAAGAGCTTTGCAGGTGGAAGGATCATGAGCTTGCGCCCTCACCTTCTTCAAGTCTCTTAGAAATTATCTTAGCGGGAGCTTCCCTGTCCACCCAGCTGAAGTTTCAGGAATGTGCTTTTTCCCGCTTTACGTTTCCTCTTTAGCACTCCCTGGCACTTGATACACTCTGTACTTTACGTGTTTACCTTGCTCATTGTCTGCCCTTCCCACCAGAGGGCAAACATTTCTGCTGCTTTGTTCACTGTTGTGTTCGCTGCTGTATCCCTTTGCCTTGAACAAAACTTGGAATTTGCTGGGCATTCAGTAAATATCTGATGACGGCGCTGATGGGCGCCCTCAAGATGTGAACAACAGCCACTGCAGGCATTAAGAGAAAGGGGATCATGTCTGATGAGGGTAATCACAGAAATGTCAAGAAGGAGGTAGGGTCTGAGCTGGGCTCTTTAAAATGGGGAACCTTGGAGTTCCCTTCATGGCTCAGTGGTTAACAAACCCAACTAGTAACCATGAGGTTGTGGGTTCAATCCCTGGTCTCGCTCAGTGGGTTAAGGACTTGGTGTTGCCATGAGCTGTGGTGTAGGTCGCAGATGAGGCTCAGATCCCGAGTTGCTGTGGCTGTGGTGTGGGCTGGCAGCTGTAGCTCCGATTTGACCCCTAGTCTGGGAAGCTCCACATGCCACAAGTGTGTCCCTGAAAAGCAAAAAATAAAAAAATAAAAGGGAAATGTAGGGGGTGGGAGAGTCCAGCTGGGAGTGTATAACAGGAGCAGAACTCTGGAAGCAGGCACATGTAAGACCAGCGCCTGGAGGTACTGCACAGACCAGCGCCTGGAAGGGAGATTCCTAGAGGAAGAGAATGCCGAAGAGTTAGGCTAGGGCATTCTCAGTTAGAAGGCTCCTCATGCAACTCAAGGAACTCGGACGTGGTAGTTCAGGATTCCCCGTCAAATCTTCACTTCCCACTTCATTTGTCCAGGCCCTAATCATAGCTGGCTCCACAACCACAGCGTATCTAATACCTCTGTGGTGAGAGGGCATAAGCAAGGTACAATGGATTTCTCATCAGTCAGAGAGTAATACGTACTGACTACTTATTCACAGAACACGTGTTGCCATTTAACTCACTGTTGAGAAAGGCAGCTTTGACTCAAGACAGATATCTGGAGGCTGGGACCATGACTTTTAGCAATGCACATATTAGAGTTGTAAAAAAGCAATTTAAAAACAAATTGGGGGAGTTCCCGTTGTGGCTCAGTGGTTAATGAACCTGACTAGGAACCATGAGGTTGTGGGTTCGATCCCTGGTCTCACTCAGTGGGTTAAGGATCCGGTGTTGCCGTGAGCTGTGGTGTAGGTCGCAGACACAGCTCTGTGGCCCTGGAGTAGGCTGGCAGCTACAGCTCCGATTCGACCCCTAGCCTGGGAATCTCCATATGCCACGGGAGTGGCCCTAGAAAAGGCAAAAAAACAAACAAAAAAAATAAATAAAAATAAATAAAAACAAATTGGGTTTGGAGTTCCCGTCGTGGAACAGTGGAAACGAAGGGTCTGGCGTTGCCGTGACCTGTGGTGTAGGATGCAGACGTGGCTTGGATCTGACGTTGCTGTGGCTATAGCATAGGCCAGCAGCTGTAGCTCCAATTCAACCCCTAACCTGGCAACCTCCATATGCCATGGGTGCTGCCCTAAAAAGCAAAAAAAAAAAAAAAAAAAGAAAGAAAGAAAGAAAAGAAAAACCACAAACAAACAAACAAACAAATTGGGTTTACTGTACAGCAGAAATTGGCAAAACACTGTAAATCAACTCTAATAAAAAAGGTTTTTTTAAAAAGAAAAATGACAAATTGGGGGGTTCCTTGGCAGCCTAGCAGATTAAGGATCCAGTGTTGTCACCACTGTGGCTTGGGTCACTACTGTGGTTCAGGTTCCATCCCTGGCCCCAGAACTTCTGCATGCCCATGGGCATGGCCAAAAAAAAAAAAAAAAGTTGGAATTCCCCTGATAGTATATTTTGATTTCCTTTTATTACCATTAGGTGTATATGTCTGAGCCTCAGTAACTTAGAAAGCCCCTGAACTAAGTATTGTCCCAAACCTTTAGGAAAACGTGATTTTGGAAGGGACATCCGTTTGAACATTTACTTCCAAACAGCTGATAGACAGTTCTCAACTATTAGACACTGTTGAACAATATCTTTCTTTGAAGCCACTCTTAGGTTAATAAGACTTTATAAAGAGAACTAGGGTATAGTACTGAGTACAGGTAAGTCAGCCACTCATTACTGATCCAAGAGGAACTGACTAGCCCCTTAACAATGTCTCCCTGAAATTAAAAAGCTATTCAGACGACATCAGGACAGCACTCTCCCCCACTGCCTGTTCCATTGAAGCCCATGTTCTTTCCACTCGGCCTAAAAGGAAACACTCAACATTTCCTGGTGACCCTCAAAAAGCAGACACCCAACGGCATGGCTGTAAATCTATCTTTTCCTGATATTTCTCGGTGCAAAATGCTGAGCGAAGGCCAAAGTGCTTGTTAAAGTAGAAACAGAAATCCAAACGGGAAAGCTGTGCGGCAGATGAAACAGTACGTGCAGCACCAGTTCTCCTGTGGAAATACATGAAGACCAAGCAAGTGAGAAAAGCAAAAGCTGTTTGTTCAGAGCCTGCTGTAGCAAGCGAGGCAGCCACCGTCATGAGTGTTTTTCAGAGACTCAGGGAAGTAGGAAAGTCTGACAGTGAAATGAAGGGAAGGCTGCAGGAGGTCTGCCCTGATTGGAGGCTTTTGGCCCTGGAAGCTGGAATCAGGCTGGCTAGAGGCAGGGCGTCCGATGTGATTGGTGGGGGGTGAATATTTGGCTTTCTTTGATTGGGTCTTTGTTGGAAGTGGAGACAAAATAGGTCAGCTGACAGTTATTAATCAAGTCCTGGCCATTTGGGGCTGATTGCTTTAGAAACTATTTTAGTCTGCTGGATTGTTGCTAGAGATAGCAACCTGACTCCCGAGAAGCCTGGTTGGCTTCCCTGGTGGTTTAGTGTCGACCATGGGTTGGTTTCCTAGGCAGCTGCTGCAGGCTGTGGGTCAGAATGCCCTGTCTATCGGTGGCCTGGCTACTGTCCCTTTACATACTCAGTCTCTCATTCCCAAGACGGTTGGCCATCTCCCACAGTTGCAAAGCTCCTCTTCAGACTCAGGCACACAATGCAGCTTCTCCTCACTCCTTCTTCCTCTGGCCAGACTGGGCCCCTCACACCTGGCCCAGCAATGCAGGCTCTTTTCTTTCTGAAATGGCCCTCCCCTCTTACCTTGTTTGACCAAGACTCTCCTCTGCACTCCTGTCCACTTTGCAGTCACCCCCTACCCCAGTGCAGACTCTGCTGACAAGCCCCTGGAACGCACCAGTTCCCATTCTCTCTCTGCAGTGTTTGCACGTCATTTGCTTATTTATGGGCACATGTACTTATTGTATGATATTAACATAAATTGCAGTGACTCTGTCTCCCAAGACTGTCCAGGGCCCTGGATAATGCCACAACAGAGAGCTGCTTAGTAAAATGTCCTGATGATTGGTGACCCGTGCTGTGCCTTAGGAAGGCAGAGAGCAATTTCAGTCAACAAGTCAGAAGAGTTTCATGTAACCTGCTTAACCTCAGGGGGGATCTTTTTCTACCAAGTCTTCTTTTTTCTTAAATTTAGAAATGTAGTAAAGGCATTTCAGAAATGTGTGCATCCTCCGTGTTTGGAAAAAAAAGTTTCCCTGCTGCTTGAGGAGTAGTAAATTTCTTATATATACATATTTATCCAGATACTAATTAATTAAATTCTCACTTTTGATAGCTATTAAACTAAAAGCCACATGGCAATAATTAGAATGAAATAGGCTTTCCACATTCATAATCCGAACAACAGAATACACTGGTTAAGCACGATAAAAGCTGATGCAACAGCATTTCATATGACAATGCTCCTTACCAAGACCCAGATCGATGCCTAGAACACCTCAGAACTTACAATTATCCACCATAAAAACCTCATATGGCATGAGTTTTTGTCCAGTTCCTGCTACTAGACTATAAATAAGTTCCATTCAATTCAAATAAGTGAAATCTGAAGAAGTCTGTCATAAAACTTTCAAATACTTACATGGTCAAAGTCAGTCACTGCTATTTTAAAATAGCAGTGATTCATGGACTAGAGTGCTCAGTAGAGATATTTGTCCAGTTTACCTGGGTCCAAATTCTGACATCAAAAAGAATGATCAGGAGGGCTTTTATTTGTAAACAGAAAATCTTAAAAGTATAAAATCACTCTGTTCATTCTATAAGTTTTGAGCCTTTGCTCTGAGATTATCTCCTCTGAAATGCTCCCCTGGGTACAGAAATCCATCACTTCCCTGGAACTCAGGGACCAGAAAGGATACAGATGATAAATACCACTTCTCATCTGCATCATGCTTCATGGTTTATAAATCAGCTCATATACAGTGAAGTCATGTGGACCACAAATTATGGGTGAGATGTAATCAAACATCTGTGGTGTTCTAGCTCTTAGAGGATATCAGTCATTATCAGGGTGTGGGACCGTCGTGGGAATTTACACAAGCTCTATGACCAGCCCATAAAATTGTATGCAGTCTAATAAAATGCCAATGGGCTTGTCTCCCTGGATCATATGACTGTGTTTCTTCCTACCTCCACCCAACGTCCCCCATAGAATAGGCCAGGTTATTGCCCCACATTACTAAGTAATAATACAGGACTTCCAAGTCACCTATGCTTGGCTTACTCCCTTCCCTGACCTAAAGAAAGATATTAACTTGAAGTTAATGCTGGAGACAACTCAGGCAATAGCCTGACTGCCCTCAGGAAATGAATCGTTCCCTTCTCCCACCTTCTAACCTCTAGTCCAACAGGCTTTTTAACATCCTGTGCTGGTTAGTTCTCTGCTCTTCGTGGCTGGGGCATCACTCTGAGCCATGCTCCCTTCACCAGCTGACTCCCTGCTTGGCTCTGCCAATAGGGGGCACTAGAGGGAGACTGGGGAGCTGCTTACAGTTCCCCAAGTGTGACAGGATCACACCCCACTTCTTCATCCTAGCTGCGACTGTTGGTTCCAGTAGCAGCAGTTGCTTCTAACACTTCCAGAGCCAGCCTGCTCAGCAACACCAGCATTAACTGGCCAGCATCCCCTCACTAGAGGTCTGAATGCCAGCTCCTCAGTCTCCCTTTCAAGCTTCTGAGGAACCAGGACCAACAGAGCAGGCTTTCCTCCAGCCCAGAGAGCTGAGTCAGGGCCTTGCTCCAAGCTTCCAAGCTTCCAAAATTCACAGCCTCTTACTTGTGTTAACCCAGCGGTAGGGGTGATCACTGTTTTCTATAAATCTTGCCTCTGTGACACCTCGGTGTTTCCTGTTTGTCTTTTTTCCTCCCTAATGCCTGGCTAGCCATCCTTTATATTAAGTTCCTTGTTAAAATGCCTGCTGAGATTTCTGTCTTCTGATTGGACTCGACCGATACAAGTCCAATAAAGGGAATCATTCAGTCTGGTTTCATGTCACAATTCTTTAAGAACATGGGTGCTGGCTGCTATCCCCCAGGAGGTCTGTATTTATCTTTATTAATTCATGCTCCAAGCACAGGGACTGGTCCTCAGTTTGAAAGAATCAGAATTGACTGTTAGCAAATAAAAACACATCGGTCCCTCACACATAGTGCCCCATGAGGAAAGAGACATCTGAGCCAGCATGACCACATAACTTGTGCCTGCCCCAGTTTCACAGATGCTGGAAGACCCAAAATTCCTGGATGGGACACATGGAAATAGTACAGCCAAGGGTCAGTATTTCCATTAGTTCCCCAAGCCCCAATTCCCATATGACACTGAAAATAGGGCCAGGTGACACCTGTACATGCAGTGCTTTGAGTTATAGGAAAGAACCCTAAGTTTAGGGAACCTGAATCTTTTATAATGTGCAGTAAGCATGTCTGCCTATGCTGAGAGACAACATCTCTTGTCAAGGCTGGCTGCTGTATGAAGATCCTTGAAAAGACAGTCCAGAAAAAAAAAGAAACAGAAGAGACCCTAAGAGAACTGTCTCCCAACCTTTATCTGAAGTTTGCATATAAACAGAGACTTAGAGCAAGGACAATTAGTTGGATAATTAAATTCCTTACATTTCCACACCAGTGATCCATGAGCAGGACCAAGAATGGGTGAGTAATTGGGGCCAGGGTCCCCCTTTCTTATTTAGTGCCATTATGTCTCTCTAAATCTAGATTTTTCTAAATTACGGGGTATCACTCCCTTTTCTCATTAACATAGAAGTAATGTGGGTAGATAGATATTGTTAGTCAAGCCTTGTTCTGGCCAGTAACTAAATCATCCAGTCCCTATAAAGTGAATGCACTGTCCAGATGTTACCCATTATGATTTAACTATATAGAGAGGACAGTCCAGTTTGCAAGTAAAATAGTCCTCCCCTTATCCCCAGGGTATATGTTTCAAGATTCCCAGTGGACGCCTGAAACCATGGATAATATGAAACCCTATAAATGCCATGTTTTTTCCTATAAACATATACATATGATGAAGTTTAATCTGTAAATTAGGCCAGTAAGAACTAAACAATAATAAAACAACAGTTATATCAGTATACTGTAATAGGAGTTCCCGTCATGGCTCAGTGGTTAATGAATCCGACTAGGAACCACAATGTTGTGGGTTCGATCCCTGGCCTCGCTCAGTGGGTTAAGGATCTTGCCTTGGCAGTGAGCAGTATTGTAGGGCACAGATACAGCTTGGATCCCACGTCGCTGTGGCTCAGGTGTAGGCTGGCAGCAACAACTCCAATTAGACTCCTAGCCTGGGAACCTCCATATGCCGCGGGTGCAGCTGTAGAAAAGACAAAAAAAATAAAAATAAAAAATCTATCTATCTATATATAGGTAGATATTAATAAATATATATATAGTAATTATATATGGTAATAAAATTTATGTGAACTTGGTCTTTCTCAAAGTATCTTATTGCACTGTACAAACCCTTACTCTTGTGATGATGTGAGATTCTGGTCCCAGGCAGGACAAAGTGGGACAGTGTGAGATTTCTTCACACTACCCAGAGCAGGGCACGATTTAAAACTTATGAATTATTTATTTTTGGAATTTTCCATTTAATATTTTTGGAATGCAGTTGACCACAGGTAACTGAAACCATGGGAGGTAAAACAGTGGAAAAGAGGGAACTGCTGTAGCTGGAAGTTACCTTACTCTCCCTGGGTACCACCCTTCCCCAATCCCAAAGACCACCTTAGAGATCTAGTTTGAGCATAAAATTGCTTTCTGCTGTTTTTCCTTAATATGGAACTAAGGAAATCTGTCTTCTATCTATAGCTACCTTTGCAGTAGCACTTTGGTTTTTGGATTCTTAGGAGAAAGGAATGCCCTAGATATCAGTAGACTAAGATTCTTGACCTCCTAGATCAATGTCAAATGTGAGATCACAGCTGATGCCTCACATATATAGGAACCAGTCAATAAATAATAGCTGTACTGTTAGGACTCTGACAAATAACAGAAACCGGGTACATTTGTGCAAAATAGGGAATTTATTATACAAATAACAGGGTGTCTTCTAGAAACTCACAGGCAGGAAAGCAGCCTCTCCGTTCATATAACATGACCCCATTCATGGCCATTCATTCAACTCCTATGTGCCAGGTACCCCGTGTTTGCAGCTGGAACATAATAGGAAACACAAACTGATACATTTTTTCTTTTTCTTTCTTTCTTTTTTTTTTTTTTTTTACAGTGTTAAGTCCCAGAGTTTATAGTCTAGTAAAGAGAGAAAGATCAAATTATCACACAAGTAAATATAAAACTGCAACTTCGGCAATGCTGAGAAAGACAGGTACATAGTGTGAGCGTGTAAAAAAGGAGGACCTGACCTACTTGGGGAGGTCAGGGAAGGCTTTTCTGAGGAAGTGTAGACAGAGCAGAGGTCCAAGGTGAAGCAAGCAATGAGATGTGAGGGGAAAGGGAGGAGCATCCCGGGCCTGGAGAGGAGTCAAGGCCTCCTGGCAGGGGGATCGTGGCTGATGCTCCATGGCTGGAGAGCAGAGATTAGGAGCCCTGCCAAAGACCCCAGTAAAACAAGGGTCAAAGAATGGGAACTTTAGCCCAGATCCACACGCCTTGGCTATTTCCATTTCACTACCAAGGCACCCTTGCCAGCAATCATCTTTCCACTCAAAACTTTCCATAGGGATAGAGGTTCATCAGGTAATGCAAAGGATAAAAATAACCAAGTAGAACACACACACACACACACACACACACACACAAAGCTTAAGCCCCAGAAATTGCAAATCGTGCCACGCAATTCAGTTTGTTGTTCCCTGTTGAGTGTGACCAGTCAGGGACTAGGGAGTCTTGGGGATGGTCTCAGTCGTTAGTACACAAAGTGTGGGTCCTGGGCCAGCAGCAGCAGCAGCAGCTCCTGGGAACTTAAAAGAATTGCAAATCCTCAGGCCCCACCAAAGACCTATGAGTCAGAAACTTGGGAGGGAGACCCAGCAATCTGTATTTGAATAAGTAAGACATCCCATAGGGGTTTGTAAAAATACACAGTGGTCTGTCTCCATGTTCCCAAACCTGTCAGACCATCCCGATCACCTGAGGAACATGTTAACATTTCTGGGCTACATCCCCAAATCTACAAAAGTCAGAATCTCAAGGTAGGAACCAGTACTCCAATGATCAGCCTAGTGTGGGAGCCACTGGTCTATATCACAGTAATACACTGTTGCAGTTCCATTGTGGCTCAGCGGGTTAAGAACCTGACTAGTATCCATGAGAATGTGGGTTCAATCTCTGGCCTTGCTCATTGGGTTAAGGATCCCTCATCACTGTGGCCGTGGCATATAGGCTGGCAGCTGCAGCTCCGATTTGTCCCCTAGCTTGGGAACTTCCATATGGCACAGGTGCGGCCCTAAAAAGGAAGAAAAAAAGAAAGTAATACAGTATCTGACATACGAAGCAATTAGTTTTCAAATGCCATTTTTCCTTGCTTGGTAATTAAAGGCAATTAGGTACCACGAGCTCCATGAGCTAAATTCCATGCATAATTTGACTGATATCTTCTATCTTCTTGGCTCTTTGATTTTAAAACAGTGCCCTTCAAAGATTTATTTTGCTGTTATTATTATTTTTTGTTATTATTATTATTATTTTTTTAAGGAATATCTTCTTGTCTCAGTCTCACATCATCATATCCACCAAGAACCATAATCTAATAAGTGCTTACCAAATTCAAACCTTGTTATTGTAGTTGTGATCTAAAAATCTGTTCTTGAAAATGCCTCCAAGTTTCAAAATATTCAAAAGAAAAGCATGCAGCCTTGTAACACAAATATGTACCTAATCCAGAGCTTTTTCTTTTTCCTGCTTCTGCAAGGAAACAGATGTTCTATCATAGTGATTCTGCATTGTTTTAAATAAACATGGGAAGTAAATATGGGAAGAACTGAGACAATATTATGTCTAAAAACAAAAACCAGAAAATATTTCCAGGATTTCCTGTCATGGCTCAGTGGTTAACGAATCCGACTAGGAACCATGAGGTTTTGGGTTCGATCCCTGGCCTTGCTCAGTGGGTTAAGGATCCAGCGTTGCCGGGAGCTGTGGTGTAGGTCACAGTCGTGGCTTGGATCCCGCGTTGCTGTGGCTCTGTCTTGGGCCGGCGGCTACAGCTCCAATTAGACCCCTAGCCGGGGAAACTCCATATGCTGCAGAAGCAGCCCTAGAAATGGCAAAAAGACAAAAAAAAAAAAGAAAAAAAATTTCCAGAGCTGAAAGCGTCAATGTCATCCTAGATTCATTTTCAAGCAACAGAATTTTCAAGAATTTTCCCACCTTAGAATTCTTCCATTTCCTGGAATTTATGAAGTTTATCTGCAAATAATCTGGACTGGTTGACCGCAGATAATTTTACATGTGTTAGAAGCTCTCATGCAAAAGGATAACATGATTTACGTTCCTCGAGATACAAGAAGGCCACAGTCCAGTTTGAAAGGACAAAAAAAAAATGAATGGTCACTGTAACATAAAAAAGGCCCCAATCAGACTTCCCTGGTGGTGCAGGGGGTTAAGGATCCAGCATTGTCATCCTGCAGCTCAGGTTGGATCCCTGGCCCAGGAACTTCCATATGCCACAGAGTGGCCAAAATAAATTAATCAGTTAACTAATTAATTTAAAAAACAACTAAAAATAAGATAACTAAGAGACATAGCAACTAAATACAACATAGTATCCTGGGTTGAATAATCAAAAAGGACATTCTTGGAAAACAAGTAGAAGCCAAATAAAGCCTATAGTTTTATAAATTAAGTGAAATGCAAAAATAATCAGAAAAACAAATGACACAACTGCAAATATTTGACCCAGGAAATGGTGACATTCCTTGCTACAATGACCAGATGACGCTGCTGGAAACTAATGTGGAAACCTTCCCACAATGGATGAAAGGTCCTAAAATGAAGACATCCTATTTATCCAGGGTGTACTCAGACTTATTTATGTTGGCTGGGTTCAGAAGATCAATAGAAGACACTTGTTGCTCTCCTTATGAGAAGCCCCAGAAAGTGTTCCAAATGTGAGCCACAAAGTGGTGTCTCACAGGACACCCTGCATTGCAGGGCACAGTCCATGGCAAGGGCCATAAAGAACAGAACTTCAATTTGGCATCTTTTCTCGGTAGTCTGAGTGTCTGTCTTCATTACTCCATTTATTCACATTTACTGATTTTCTCCTCTTTGAATTTTGAGGAAGAAATAAATAATTTGTTCCCTAAGCCACTCCTAAGCTGCCTCCAGGTGTGCTAATAGGAGACTGCTCTGGAGCAAGTCTGCTTCTCCTCTTCGAGGACCACTCAGTCCTTTTCAGTCTTGTGTATCAGGAGAAGAATCACTAGGCAAAAGATGTAAATAAGGCAACTTTCAAATGCTAATTCAAAGTGTGAGCAGTGGAGGTGAGAAAACCATCAGAAGAAAAACTGCCCTGGCCTGTTTCATCGGTACAATTCTTCAGAGTGAGAGGATCATGTGGTAAGCAGAATGAATGACACATATTTTATCCCACATACTGAGGCGCATTACTAGTGAAATTTTAGGACTCCAAGCATAAAAAGGAAACTTTAAACGTTTTTCATGAGGGGGAAGAATAAATTTTTACCAATAAACAGAATCAGACTGGTGTCAGGAATAATGGATGCTAGCAACCATGTTGTAACTTGAAAATTCTGAAGGGATTTGATTTTGTTTTGTTTCATCTTTTGTCTTTTTTAGGGCCGCGCCTGTGGCATATGGAGGTTCCCACACTAGGGGTCTAATTAGAGCTACAGCTGCTGGCCTGCACCACAGCCACAGCCACGCCAGATCCGAGCCACGTCTGTGGCCTACACCAGAGCTCATGGCAATACCAGATCCTTAACCCACTGAGCGAGGCTAGGGATCGAACCCACAACCTCATGGTTCCTAGTTGGATTCTTTTCCGCTGCATCACAATGGGAACTCTGGAATTTGATTTTGGACCTAACAGCTTAAACTAATTTTTTGAAATTGAAATAAGGATTCAGCATTTAATTACTTGATGCTATGTTGCAGTAAACAAAACAAAACAAAAAAACTAACCCTAGGATGAAAGAAAAAGCAGTGAGAAGGAAAACAGTAAAACACAGATGTTTAAATAATGTTGCATGATGTCAAAACACACGCAAACCAAGATAATAGAGATTAATCTAAAACGAATCTCAAACTCACATGATTACACCAGCAGAGATGGGGGTGGGGATGTAAGAATGCTAAGGTAACTGACTTAATTGGGAGATGGAAGATATGGCTACTGATTAAATATAGAAGAAAAGGCTAGCCCCTAAAGGAACAGCAATAGGTTTATTTATTTCCCAAGTACTAGAAGAAAAAACAAGTAGAAAAAAATTAATTATCAATCAAGCCAATAAAATGATGAAATAAAAACAAGAAAGCACAATATACAGAAAATACAAAATAAGATGGCAGGAAATAGTTCATACATTTCAACAATTTCAATTATATGAATGGATTAAATTCCCCAGAGACTCTTGGGTTGCACTCCCCCAAAGCTGTTTTGACTTCATTGACTGGGAAAAACAGAAGTCAATGCAGAAAGTATTGAGGACAAAAAAGAATACTTCGGTTATAAATGGCACAACTTGGACTTCCCATCATGGCTTAGTGGAAACAAATCTAACTAGCATCTATGAGGATGCAGGTTCGACCCCTGGCCTTGCACAGTGGGTTAAGGATCCAGTGTTGCCGTGAGCTGTGGTGTAGTGAGCTGTAGTGTAGTTCACAGATGCAGCTCGGATCTGGCATTGCTGTGGCTGTGGTGTATGCCAGTGGCTGCAGCTCTGATTTGACTCCTAGCCTGGGAACCTCCATATGCTGTGGGTGTGGCCCTAAAAAGACAAAAAAAAAAAAAAAAAAAAAAAAAAAGGCACAACTCACCAAGAGTCACATAACGCTCTCACATCTCAGACATCAATTCATTACATGGACAGTAAGATAAGAATGTAGAACATCTGAACAATTAACAAGGTAAAACCAAAAAAGAACAAAGCACCCCTCTCCCCTGCCAGACTCAGAATATTTACGAACATTCACCATGCATTCCATAAAGCAGAAACCATACAGGTTATGCTCTATGTGCTTTGACATTGTAAACACACTTAAATAATCCCTGGGTTAAATATAAAAGCATCTGAAATTACCCATTAGAAATAAAAGATAGTCATCACAGCTTAAGACTGTCAGACACAGCCAAGGCAGTGCTCAGAGGAGCATTTTCAGTCTTTGATACATTTATTAGAAAACAAGAAAGACTGAAAATAAATCCTTGCACATATACCTTTGAGCAGTGACTGTCAACATCCCTGGAAACATGGTGATTCTCTGAAAGTGGTCCAGCAGCCTGTGAATTCATTTATGTATTTAAAGCCTATGGAATTTGCATGTAACCTGTGATAAAGCTGCAGAGTAGTAAAATCGTGAATATTGACTCAGTTTATAATATTGGTTACTTCATCCATCTTGAGATGAATTTGGTTAGAAGTCACATCTTTGAATAATGCAAAGCCTTATTCATTTTTCTATCTTTAATCCATTAAAGTATTATATGAATTGAATTAATTAATGAACTAGGCAGATAACTTTCTAAAATAATGGGGCTTATTGGAGAAATAGAGTAAAACAGAATAAAAAGGTCTGTATGGTGGTTATACGGCTGGGGAACACTGACCTCAATCTGAATTTTAATCTGTGATGTCACACGGTGTTATATGCCAGGTATTCTAGGATTCTGGATGGGATCTTAGAGATGTGGAGGAGCAAGAGGGCAGAGAGCTGCCATCACCTTTCTTGCTTTTCTTCTTAAAGGCGAGATTCATGGATTTCAGTCATCACGATGTCAGATAAAATTAATTTTCCGACTACAACAAGACACTAATTTAAAAAAAACCTCACCCCTTGGCGGTATGTCAAAAGAGCAGAGCTCTAGTGCTAGCCAGCAAAAATGGCTAGAATCTAAAACCAGAATTGCTGGTATTATCGGAGATTAAAAGAGCTCCATAGCTGTTATTTATTTAAAACATTTTTTAAAGTGCAATTACTATCTTTATGAGATGAATTTTAATTACTTAAACTGACATTAACATTATTTCACAAACTACTGTTTATGCTGTAAGAAATTAATTGAACTTCATCAAGTACTATACATACTTTTTCACAGGAAAAAAATTTTAAAAGGTCCCATTCTGAACCATACCCCAAAGAAGCACTTCAACTGAACTGAAACATACATAGAGGCCATATCTATAATATTTCAAGCAATCAATATTTGAGCAACTTAAGTGTCAATAGGTGAATTTCAACATGTCCTTTGAAATAAACCGTGAAAATTTAAATTTCAAGAACTTTTCATTGTATTAATTTGATCTGATTTATTTTTTAAATATCCCCTTTGCTACAGTTAAAGAGTGACTCTTCCCCTCTCATATTAAAAAAACAAAATGGCTATATTTCTCTCTCCTACCTATACTTTTGCTCAGTTTTTTTTTTCCTTTATTACTAAATCACTATCTTCAATTCTTTTTTTGTGTGTGTGTCTTTTTGGGGCCGCACCCACAGTATATGGAGGTTCCCAGGCTAGGGGTCAAATCAGAGCTGTAGGCACCGGCCTATGCCAGAGCCACAGGAATGCCAGATAGGAGCTGTGTCTGCCACCTACACCAACAGCTCATGGCAAAGCTGTATCCTCAACCCACTGAGCGAGGCCAGGGATCGAACCCACAACCTAGTGATTCCTAGTCGGATTCATTTCCACTGTGCCACAACGGGAACTCCACTATTTTCAATTCTTAAAGGCCCAAGAGCAAACTTCCTTACATGGGAGCAATAAATACAAATAAAAAGTGGAATTCTGCCAGCAAATATTATATATGATCCCAACAACACAGACAGTCTTAAAAATCAGTTATATATTTATTTGTATAGAGTCAAAGCAAAGACTTGAAAATCTGACATAATTACCATGAGGCTTACAATTTCATTACTAATCCAGTTTAAAAAAAAAAGTTCTCCTCCACAGAGTTGAGGAGGTTACTATTTTACATGCTTCAGTTATCTGTGCTAAAACGTCAGACACCTATTCATCTTTAGTTTTCGCAGAAGTAGTATTAAGTCCAAAAAAGTCTTTTTTGATGATATACCGAACACACTGCAAAATTACATTTCTTTCATGTCGAATGTCCGGAGCTAAAAGCTAAAAAACAACAAATAAAAAGATTAGCTGGTAAATAAAATACATCTAAGAAACATCTAAAATACTATGTGTGCCACCTTCTTTATATAAAGAACACAATAATAAAGATGTTTATATATTTACTAATTATTTTACTAAAAAACAATGCAAGAACGTTTCCTTTTAACCAAAACTATCTAGCTTTAAGCTCAAAAGTTCCCTCTGAGGTCCTCTCTAGGAGTATCAAGCAAGGGACAGGGAAAATAGGTTTAAAAGTCTCTAATTCTTTAATCTAAAAATCACATCCGACAGGAGCCTCCCAAACCCAACTCCATAAAGAGTATATAAATTGGTAGGGAGATATAGTAAATATAGTAATAATGAAAATAGCAGTAAGAAAAGCCACATTCCTGGGCTTTCCAAACTTTCTATTTTTGTGCTTATGTAATTGAAAGAAAGCTGAAAATCCCTGGTATCCAGACTACATAACCAAGGCATCACACATGATTCATAACGAAACTACTCATTTTATTTTCTGATGTCATTAATGTAGTTCAGAAACATCCACACAGGAACTTTCAGTGCAAAGGTGACTTAACCTACCACTTATACGGTAAACATTTTTAAAATGCAATCTGCTTTATATAGCACTGAAATTTACAAAATAGAACATTTTGGATCAATTTTATTAAGAAGCCGCTCTATCTACATGCAACAAAGAATGTAGTCTTAGAAGTCACAAAACACTTCAGCTACCGTAGAAACACTTATCTGACCAGGCAAAAGAGACTCTGCACAGAATGTCAACAGATAGTTTTACAATTCCACTAAAAATTTCTATCACTCTTAGACAGAAAAGTCTTGGATCTTTGAACACCTTCATATCCCTTACTTAGAATCAAAAGAGGCATTGCTTCTTCCTTACAATCTGAAGAAAAATCATAAATTTTTGAGCACATTATACTGGGAAAGAATAAAGCCAATAATGCACAAAATAAACACACAAAGCTCCTTTTGTCCCTTCAGCCTGCACTGTATTAGGCTGTGCTTTCAATGAAAACTTTAAAAAGGTCAGTACACTTCAATACATTATTTCTTTACCAACCACTTAAACCTAGAGTCTTTTATTTTAAGCGGTTTTGAAAACTGTAATTATTTCAGATTAACTGAATATCAGCTGTATTCTAAATGCCACTTTAGAAATAAGACACATAGATGACTCTCCAAGGAGCGTATGTCTCTGATAACGTTAAAACACACACACAGGTGCACACACGAGCCCAGAGGCTCCATCTTCATGACATGAGAAGACCACAAGATCAGAACATAAGAAAAGTCACTCACCATCTCCAGGAGATATGGATGGTGTGTTCTTGGTTCAAATAATGTTTGATAGTTGTGATGATTTTTTTTCTTCTTAGGATCTGTCTTTTTAAAATTTTTCTTTTGGCGCTCATATTTGGCTTCTGAGAAATTTCTAACAGTTGCTTTAACATCTTGACTTGGTTTCTCGGGAGTATTGCTATGAAGAACCTGGTCTTCTGCCAGAACGTCTGCTTCAGTCTTGATGGGAGCTTCTACATGTAATGAAAAAAAATAAACACAAAAATAAAAAAACAAATAAAAAAGCCAGGCAACACTTCCCCAAATAACCCCCCAAACCATAAGAGTCCCCTCCCCCAGCCCTAATACTGGCTATGTATTAATTAAAAGGAACATGTACAATGTATTACAAAATTTTTCAAATTGGGAGTTATAACTGCCAAGAATTGAGGAAACTACCGCAAAGAGCTACAAAGAGTGATGCCTA
Source organism: Sus scrofa (assembly GCF_054392235.1). Classification (NCBI taxonomy): domain Eukaryota; kingdom Metazoa; phylum Chordata; class Mammalia; order Artiodactyla; family Suidae; genus Sus; species Sus scrofa. The sequence goes on along the minus strand of NC_139393.1, from coordinate 22,753,515 downwards.
TGAAAGAAATAATACCAGATGGAAACTTGGATCCACACAAAGGAAGGAAGAGTGCCAGAAAAGTCAATATGTGGATAATTACAAAAGACCTTTTTTCTCATTTAAAAAAAGTTTAAAGATAATTGACCATTTAAAGCAAAAATAACAGTAACAATGCATGTGGGGTTTAGAACTAAAATCTAAGATAACGAAAGCACAGAGGAAAGGAAGAGGAAAATACAAGTACGTAGCTGTAAAATTCTTAAATTACAGGAGTACCTCATTTTACTGTGCTTTGATTTAATGTGCTTCACAGATTCAGAATTTTTTACAAATTGAAGGTTTGTGGCAACACTGAGCAAGGCTCACTTTGTGTCTCTGTGCCACATTTTGATGATTCTTTCAATATTTCAAACTTTCATTATTATTATATTTGTTATGGTGATCTGTGATCAGTCATCTCTGATGTTACTACTGTAATTGTTTGGGGTTGCCACAAACCACGCCATCTAAGACAACAAACTTGACTGATAAATGCTGCATATGTTCTGCCTGCTCCACCTACCTGCCTTGCCCACCCCTCTCCTCCTCTGGCCTCTCCACTCTCTGAGACACAATATTGAAATTAGGCCAATTAATAACCATACCACAGGGGCCCTTGAGTGTTCAAGTGAAAGGAAGGGTCATATGTCTTTCACTTTAGGAGTTCCCATCGTGGCACAGTGGTTAACGAATCCAACTAGGAACCATGAGGTTTCGGGTTCGATCCCTGGCCTCGCTCAGTGGGTTAAGGATCTGTTGTTCCGTGAGCTGTGGTGTAGGTCACAGACACGGCTCAGGTCCTGCGTTGCTGTGTCTCTGGCATCGGCTGGCGGCTACAGCTCCGATTCGACCTCTAGCCTGGGAACCTGCATATGCCATGGGAGCGGTCCTAGAAAAGGCAAAAAGACAAAAAAAAAAAAAAAAAAAAAGAAGTCTTTCACTTTAAATTGAAAACTAGAAATGATTAAGCTTAGGAAGGTTAGTCAAAAGCTGGGAAAGTCTGGAGGCTGGGCCTCTTGCACCAGTTAGCCAAGAGGTGAATGCAAAGGAAAAATTTTGGAAGGAATTAAAAGTGCTACTCCAGTGAACACAAGTGAAAAGAAAGCAAAACAGCCTTACTGCCAATACAGAGAAAATTTCAGTGATCTGGATAGAAAATCAAACCAGCTACAACATTCTCTTAAGTCAAAGTCTAATCCAGAGCAAAGCCCTAACTCTTTTCAGTTCTAGGAAGGCTGAGAGAAGTGAGGAAGCTGCAGAAGGAAGGTCTGAAACTAGCAGAGGCTGGTTGGTTTGTAAGGTTTAAGGAAAGAAGACATCTCTTTAACATAAAAGTACAAAGTGAAGTAGCAAGTGCTAATGTAGATGTTACAGCAAGTTATCCAGAAGATCTGGCTAAGATAATTAATGAAGGTGGCTACACTCAACAGCAGAGTTACTATGTAGATAAAACAGTCTCTACTGGAAGAAGATGCAACCTAGAACTTTCACAGGCAGAAAGCAGCCAATGTCTGGCTTTAAGCTTTAAAAGGACAGGCTGACTCTTGGGGGCTAATGTGACTGGGTTGGTGCCTTGAAGATGAAGTCAGCGCTCATTTACCACCCCTCAAACGCTATGGCCCTCAAGGGTTATGCTAAACTACTCTGCTTGTGCTCCATAAATGGAACAACAAAACCTGGATGACAGCTCATCTGTTTATAACATAGTTTACTGAATATTTTAAGCCTCCTGCTGAGATCTACTGCTCAAAAAAAAAAAAAAAAAAAAGGTTGCTTTCAAAATATGACTGCTCACTGACAGCACACCTGGTCACCCAAGACCTCTGGTGGAGATGCACAGTGAGAGTCACATTATTTTCATGCCTGCTAACACAACAATCATTCTGCAGCCCATGGATCAAGGAGTAATTTCGAATTTCAAGTCTTATTATTTAAGACGTACATTCTCAAAGACTATAGCTTCCACACATAGTGATTCCTCTCATGGATCTGGGAACAGTCAATTGAAAACTTCCTGGAAAAGATTCACCACTGAGGTACCAGCAAAAACATTCATGGGAAGAGGTCAAAAGAGGAACATTAACAGGAATTTGGAAGAAGCTGATTCCAACCCTCATGTATTTAAGACTTCAATGGATTAAGTAACTGCAGATGTGGTGGAAATAGCAATTAGAAACAGAGCCTGAGGAATCCTCTTGTGGTGCAGAGGGTTAAGGATCTGGCGCTGTCTCTGCAGTGGCCTGGGTTCAATACCTGGCCTGGGAACTTCCACATGCAACAGGTGCAGCCAAAAAAAGAAAGAAAATCAATTATTTGTTTACACTGTAATGAGGTAGAGTGTAAGGAGGAAAAAAAGATTGAAAGAGTGAAAATCTATTAATTAGAAAGAGACAATACCCAATACCAAAAAAAAAAAAAAAAAAATCAACAACGCCTGAAGGTGGTTCCTTGAAAAGATTAATAAAATCAATAAACATCCAGCAAGATAATCTGATCAAGAAAAAGGGGGGGGGAACACTCTCAATTATTATAAGGAATCAAAGAGGGAACATCACTATAGTTCCTGCAGAAATCACAAGAAAACCATGAATAACATTATGCCAATAAATTTGACAATTTAGATGAAACAAATTCTTTTGAAAAACACAAATTACCAAATTTGGTTCAAGGAAAAACAGAAAATCTGAATAGTCCTATACCTATTAATGAAGTAATTCATAATTTAAAATCTTGCCCAAAAGAAAATGCCAGGTACAGATGGCTTCCTAAGGAATGAGGAACTGGGACCATTTATATTTTTCTTGAGGCTCACAACATTTTCCGGCATAGTATCATATTTTAATGTAATATTTATCAATCCTAACAAATTTAAAATATAGCCACTGACCTTTTTTAAACCTAAATCACTTTTTGCTTGGTGGCCTTTTGAATCAGTTTTCAATGGGAGGTCTCCCACTCATGGCCACACCCGTTTGAAGAAACAATTTGGGGGAGTGCAAAACTGTGGTTCTCATACGGCAAAAACATGTAAGACCCAGGATAGATAAACCTTTTAGATGGTATCTCACTGTTCAGAAAATGCTCACTTTATGTCCTTGGTTTATTGATTCCAAAGTCCCTCTGTGTCAATATCCTATCCTTCAGTCCAGAATTAACAGAGAAAGCTAGAAATCTGCTAGAGACCTGGATAGCTTAATAAAACTGAATTCAAACTACATAAAATAATTCTTAAGGCTTAGGAATGTAAAGCAAGGACAAAAGTCCTTAAGGCAGGGCAGTTTAGACAATCAGTCAAAATGAGTTCATTCAAAATCAAGAATGTCTTTCAGGAGATAACATCTTTTGTTATCTATTAAAAATGAAAAGCCTGCACATGCCACACGGAGAAAGACTGGAATGGAAGGCGATATAGCTGGCTTCTTTAGACGTTTACGTCTCTACGTCTCTAAGCCTAAGCTTTACATCAGCACTGCCACATACTAGCTTTGCAAACTTAGCCTCTCAGAGCTTAAGGGTCTTCCTTAAATGGAGCACTGGGACCTCAAAGATCCCTTCCAGTTTCCTTTCTTCCTTCTAATTTAAAAATAGTGGCAGCCTCAAAACAAAGACATGAGTATAAAAGCAATGAATGTTTTATCTTAGGAGAAAGAGAAGAAAGCGTTAGTACAACTTGTTTTTATGGGGTTCAGTAATCCAGTAAGAGCTTTCTTTGCTATCATTTGTCATAAACACAGCTGATAAGCAGGAAATATAATATGTGTTTAAAGAATAATTTCATCTTCATATCAGTGTATTGGAAACTAAAGAAATAGATACTGTTTTTCTTAAACTTAAAAAAAAAAAAAGAAGAGGTGACCATCTGTTAAGAAATACTCTAATAAAGCCAAAGTAGTTTATATTTCAAAATTCAAGTAGCTTTTAACCAGCTACCACAGTTAACCTCAGCCCAATAAAAAAAGAAAAAAAATTCCTGTTACGGAGAGATCTAAACCTAACTTTCACATTAAAGCCCAACTCTTCCTTCTTCAACATATTCAAACTACACAAACACCGATTACCTGCAATGTAATCAACATTAAAAGTGCTGCCACCTTCATCCAATTACAGTCCAGACTTCCCTTCATCCTACATATTCACTTTTAAGACCCCGTGTTCTTAGCTTCAGGACTGTGATTACCTAGCTGAGATACATATTCATGAACTCTGTCTGTCACAGTTGGCAAAGCCTGGATAAAATGATCATGCCCAGACAGGTACACAGGCACAGCAGGACACAGGCTTATGCACTAAACAAATGCTGGATTACTGATAAAACCTTGGGTTAAGAATTGCCACAGTGGGGTTCCTGCCATGGTGCAGTGGGTTAAGAATCCAACTGCAGTGGCTTGGGTCACGGCAGAGGTGTGGCTTCGAGCCCAGCCTGGCCCAGTGGGTTAAAAGATCTGGTGTTGCTGTGGTGTAGGTTGCAGCTGCAACTCGGATTTAATCTCGGGCCTGTGAACTTCCATATGCTGTAGGTGTGGCCACTAAAAAAAAAAAAAAAAAAAGAATTGCCACAATGCCAAGCCTACTTGCAGCTGTTTGAGGTGGCCCTAAAAGAGATGCCAGAAACTGAGGTGATTCATCATCATCTTTAAAGATAAGACAGTAACCTCAAGAATGTTAACTTCTCAGAAAGACTCTCAAAAGGATTCCATGGCTTCAACCTTTAAAATACAAGCTAATGCAACACAAGTATAGGATTACTGTGTTCTCCAAAAGAGGTAATTTATGTAAATGTGCTTCATAAAGAGCAATGTTGCATATACATGTAAGGAATTTTATCATCTTCTTTATCATAAAGGACCTCTTTCCATCTATCAAAGGTGCGAAACAAGTTAAGACAAGGGTTCTTGAGAGTAGTGAGAATGAATTAACCTTCTTTGCTGTATTTTTTAGAATTTTCTTTAATTTCATTAGTGGATATTATCTCTTTCCCTTCTTATTCTTTCATTTTATTTTTTCCCCTTTTCTCCTAAAGTAGTAACACATTTCCCTATTTCTCCCACTTCCCTTCATCCCACATCCCATGTTTACTTCAGAATCAAATGAAAAAGGAATTTGACAGTCAAAGACTGTGCAGGGCACATCTTATCCTCAGATACCTACCTACACATGAAAGGATAGTATTAATACATAGTATACATCAAAGGCAGAAAGCAAGGAAACAGAACAAACCTAACTGTAACAGCCACGCCATGACTTACCTTCTGGCTCACTCTCTGACCCCGAGAGGCTGCCATAGCTGCTCATGAGGGAGCACAGGGCTGGTGTCACTTCCTTGGGTATGACAGTACTTTGTGGTTTCTCCTCTTTATCAGACTCTGAAATAGAAAGAACGAAGAGTAAAACTGTACCAAAAGTACCTAAAGAAAGCTGACAGCCCCCCTTTCCCTCATATGTTAGTGAGAAGAAAGTAATTTCTGATCATTTCCTCAATCTTCCCAAAAATGATATCCAGGAGATGTGAAAAATTTCCCCTTAGTTTAAATCTTGATAGTCAGAGAAGCTATCTACAGGGGGACAAACAGAAGTTATTAAGGTAGTAGGAAGGCCAGAAATTTATTTAACTTTAATAGATTAGGATCACAGACTCTGAAAATTAGATTTAGAATAAATAAAATATAAAATATCCACCCTTTTTGTTGTTTTTAAGACTGGTTTAGAAGGCACAAATAATATTTCAACCATTCTATAAAGGTACAAAGAGTTATGCTAAAATGAATCTGCCCCCAATTTTTATTACTTAGAACTTCTAAGCCAAGCATGAGAATTCAGCGAATACTAAGAGCCTGCCAAAGGTAAAGTATTTGATCAGAGTCCAGCAAACCTAGTTGTAGCCCCAGGACACCATCTATTACATCTATTTTTGGCAGCTCTAACAATGTGTTACATCTATTCTAAACAACCAATAAAAGTAATGCCTGACTAAAGAATGAAGACCTAAGTAAGCTGTCTGTGTAACGAAACACTCAACCCACAACGGATGCGAAATGTTTCAAGACAGTATGTAATGGTTCACCAAGTCAGTGGAAGGGAAACCAAAACATGGCAGTAGGAAATGGAGTATTCTTTCATGTGAATATGGAACTACTACCTTCTAGGGGATGAATTTAAATCTTCTCCCACCAATCCACACTACCTAGCACCACCCCCCTCCAAAAACTGTGCCTTGTCAATTTTAAGCTAACTTATTAATGTTTCTCTTGAATTAATAAAGAGAACAGAAAATATGCTGTTTTATATATACAAATTACTAATGGATGAAACAGAATCTATAATAAAATTAGAATGGAGACTGTTCATCTCACTGTTTGAATGACGACATGCCAAACCGTAGTATTTCCTTGTAAAGACCCAAAGAGAGGTACCAAAAAGTATAGTAGAGTTGACTATATAATGCTCTTTAAAAGCATGAACTTATCTAATTCTTATGAGGAATCACTTTCAGGTGATGAAACCAAAATTCAAAGATTCTGAACTGGACTATCCTTCAGATAACAAAACTATACAAGAGTTGGGTCAAATTTAAATCCTGGCTATCTGACTCCAAATCCCAATTCTTAACTTTGAACATCTCCTACAGATATACAAAGTTCTCTTAAAATGAAGCCATCCTACCAAAATGTCTCTATGATCAAGAATAATGCTAATACATGTGTTCCAGCTATACCCACTTCTCTGTTCCCTTTCACAGCAAAACCCCAAACAACTACGTTATACGATTCACCAGGAAAACCATCTGCCCTGAAAGGTCCTATGGCTATCTGACAGACTTCCAGAATCTACTCCAATCTGTCCTTCAGGCCCATCACATCAACTTTTTCTTCCAAGTTCGCCTGATTCCTCCGTTGCCAAACCTAGAGATCATTTCTCAGTGCTCATCTTTTTTTTTTTTTTTTTGTCTTTTGTCTTTTTCGGGCTGCACCCATGGAAGGAAGATGGAGGTTCCCAGGCTAAGGGCCTAATTGGAGCTGTAGCTTCTGGCCTACTCCACAGCCACAGCAATGCCAGCTCTGAGCTGCATCTGCAAACTACGCCACAGCCACAGCAATGCCAGCTCAGCAACGCCAGATCCTTAACCCATTGAGCGAGGCCAGGGATCGAACCCGAAACCTCTTGGTTCCTAATCAGATTTGTTTCCGCTGCGCCACGATGAGAACTCCGGTGCTCATCTTTTTTAACTTAATGACATTTGACGGTATAGCTGACCCTTGAACAGGTTTGAAGTGCGTGGGTCCACTTACTTGTATATATTTTTCAATAATAGCTATGCTACTACACAATCTGTGGTTGGTTGAATCGCGGGTGGAACTGTGGATACAGAGGAATCGCGTTGCATGGAAGACAGACTATAGGTTATATTTAAATTGTCGACCACGTGGAAGGTTGGTGCCTCTAACTGCCCCCAAATTCTTCAAGGGCCAACTGTAGTCATGTTTTACTTTAAAAAATACTTCCTTCACTTGGCTTCCAGAACCCTTTCACTTGGCTCTCCTTCCCTAGTCTCCCTACTAAATTCTCACTGACCAACTTTCAAAATTCTTAAGCATCCCCAGGTCCAATCCTCAGCAACCTTTTCTCTTTATGCCTCCTCCACCTCTTAGGATCTCATCTTATCTCAAATCTTAATGGTCTACCTAGATTCTGGTGAATCACAAATGTATACCTCCAGCCTTCAATTTTCCCCTACACTTCCAGAAAAATCTAACTGCCTGTTCAGCATTTCCACTTAGATATCAAACAGGCATTTCAAGGTTAACATGTCCAAAAAACAGGCACTTGATTTCTACTCCAAATATGCCCTCCAGGAGTCTCCATCTCAATAAATGTCAACTCTTCTCAACAGTTAGGCCAACACCCAGCAATCACCCTTTATTCTTGGCTCTTTGATAAAACCATATCCAATCTACCAACAAATACTGTCAACTCCCATTTTGAAAGTAAATCCAGAATCGTACTCCTTCTCATGACTTCACTACAACTCTAGTCCAAGTCAACATTTCTTACCTGGACAGCTCTAGTGGCCTCCTCAAAGATAACCCATTCTCTACCTTAACACATCATCTCTCTGCTCAACCTCAGAGTGAAGTCCCAAGTCCTCTCCTTCCTGCAAGGCCCTACTTGAGCTGGTCCTTCACTACCTTCTTCCCAGCTTACTCCACTCCAGTCTTGCTGTTCCCTGAATACACAGAGCATGCTCCCACCATGGGGTGTTCACATTTGATTTGCTGCTTTCTCTGCTTCAAAAGCTCTCCCCTCAGGTGTCAGCTCCTAATTTCACTCCAATTTCTTAATGTCACCTTATCAGAGATGCCTCTACTGGTTACATAAAATAGCACACCCCTTTCTGCAGTGGCCATTCTCTATTCTCTTCCTTAGCTCTACTCATCTTCGTGATGGATATCAACTCATATTTATTTACTGTAGCTCTCTCAAACAGAACATAACGTACAGGGGAGAAAGGGTTTGGCTTTGTTCTGTACTGTATCCTCAGAGCCTAGAACAGTACATAAGTGCTCAACAAATATTTGAAGAATAAACTGCAGCAGGAATGAATTAAGGCCAAGTTCAAAAAGGTTAACTGGTGCAAAATGATAGAGAGAAAGATTATGTGGCACCACAACAGAAAGATGGTTTTGTCTGGGTTCAAAGCACATTCGTTCATCTTTTAATAACATGGTCCCATTTTTATTTTTAACAATCATTTACACTGTGTGTAAGAAAATATTGGAAGTATATACAACAAAATGTGAATGGTGACTATCTCTAAAAGTTAAGAAAGTAGGTTGTATTTTATGCTTTTTGATTTCTTCCTGGCATTTTTCTGTATTACTTTTGTAATCAGAAAATAGAAGAAAACATAGGAAAATAAAATCTAGAGGAAAGTGTTTCCTCACAATTCAAGAAATGGAGGACAAGGCTTTAATTGGCCTTACATATCCTTTTCCTGCCTCCCTTTTCCCCCCAGTCTTTGTGTTTTGAAATAACTTTAGATTTACGCAAGTGTTGCAAAGACAGTACCAAGAATTTCCAATATACCCTTCACCCAGCTCCCCATAGTATTAACATCTTACATAACCATGACACATTTACCACATCTAACAAACTAGCGCAGGTATAATACTGCTACCTAAACTACAGGCTGTACTGTAATCTCACCAGTTTCTCCACTAATGTTCTTTTTCTGTTCCAGGATCCAATCCACTATACCACATCATGTTCAGGCACCATGATTCCTTAATGTGTCTTCTCCAAATCTGTGACAATTTCTCAGTATTTCCTTGCCTTTCACAAACCTGACTCTTTTAAAGACTATCAGTCAGTTATTTTAGACTATCCCTCATCTTGAGTTTGTCTGATGTTTTCTGATGATCACACTGAGGCTGTGGATTTTAGAAAGTGCCCTTCTTATCATATCATATCAGGGGTCCATATCAACCTGACTTATTACTAGTCACATTAACTTTGAGCCTGCCTGGTTTTTCCACCATAAAGATACTATTTTTCTCTTTCATTATTCTATTTCTAGAAACAAGTCACTAAATCCAGCCCACATTTAAGGGGAGGTGAATTAAGCTCCACCTCTTCGAGTAAGGAATATCAAAGATTTTTAGACATATGTTAAAACCACAATCTGGGTGATTGGTGTACTCATTACTAGGGGTGTCACAAAGCTGATGAAACTTACTGCCTTTCCAGGGGTGAGAGCTAGGAGATCACACAAAGTGCACACCTCTTTTCCTATTTCATTCCCCCTCAGTTATGTTTTGCAGAGCCATCACACGTAATGACACTTTGAAAACGATTTTTCTAAGCCTGATACAAGGTCTACAGAGATCCTTAAGAACTACTGCCTTGTCTAAATGTGAATGCTGATATCTGGATAAGGTACTAAATTTTAAGGTCAAAATTTTTTAAATGGGGAGCTCTTCAATTTTTTTGGCTGCATGCATAAGTTTCTAGGCCAGAGATTGAACCTAGGCCACAGAAATGACCCGAGCCACAGCCGTGACAACACTGGATCCTTAACCTGGTGTGCCACCAGGAATCCCACTTTTAAGATTTTTATGTTCAAGACTTATATTTTCATCTTTACCTTCAGAACAGGTAAGGGTTTCAATATTAAGCAAAACAAAATTACTTGATATCTCTCCTTTTGACTGCTCCTAGAAAAGACTGAATGTTTTCTACCATGAGTATGAAATACATTTAACTACTGTTTCTCAGGTCTGAAATGTCTCTTGGAGACCTAGATACAGGCTTAAATAGAAGTAAGATATAATCATCTTTTTGCTGGCATTTTACTATACTGACACATACCAAAACACTTCTTTAAAAACGAGAACACAGAATTACCCAGCCAAAGCTGATGATATAAAAACAGACTATTCAACATTACAAAGTCCTGAAGGTCCCACTGTGGTGCAGCAGAAACGAATTGGACTAATATCTATGAGGACACAGGTCTGATCCCTGGCCTTGCTCAGTGGGTTAGGGATCTGGTGTTGCCAAGAGCTGTGGTGTAGGTTGCAGATACGGCTCAGATTCCACATTGCTGTGGCTGTGGCTGTGGCACAGGCCTCAGCCATAGCTTGGATTTGACCCCTAGCCTGGGAACTTCCACAAGACATGGATGCAGCCACAAAAGAAAAAAAATTACAAAGTCCTTCAAATGTTCATTTAGAAAACTGAATAAAGTGAAGAATTACATAATTTTCAAAACAGTAACTTAATGATATAACAGTAGTCTTCATATTTGTATTTCAAGTATTTTAATGACATGAAAGTTTATATGTAGGTACAGGCTGTATTTCATCATCAAGGTCACAGATGGTTAGTCTCAAGAATGTGGACTTTCTCCAACATTCCTACAACATTGTATCTTATCATTCTTTTTTTTTTTTTTTTTGTCTTTTGTCTTTGTTGTTGTTGTTGTTATTGTTGCTATTTCTTGGGCCGCTCTCGCGGCATATGGAGGTTCCCAGGCTAGGGGTTGAATCGGAGCTGTAGCCACCGGCCTACGCCAGAGCCACAGCAACACGGGATCCGAGCCGCGTCTGCAACCTACACCACAGCTCACGGCAACGCCGGATCGTTAACCCACTGAGCAAGGGCAGGGATCGAACCCGCAACCTCATGGTTCCTAGTCGGATTCGTTAACCACTGCGCCACGACGGGAACTCCTGTATCTTATCATTCTTAACCCAACATTCCCTTTTGCCAAGATCTTTCCCCATCCAGATACAGTCAGTGAAGTAGTTATCCCCCATCTCTTTCCGCCCATAAGTTCAGTAACTTGCCATGTGATTAGCACAGAAGCCACTATCTCCCAAGCTGAGCAGAGCCTACAAGCAAACCTATAACTAAACCTAAGTCCACTCACTAATAACACCACTCTGCAGAAGAGGAAGCACAAGCAATTGGATAAAGCCTCACATTGTTAAGAGAGGGAAAGGTGGTAAAATATTTACATAAACATTTTCACTTTTCACGTTTCTGCTTTCCACATGTGGGGAAAATTCACATAATTGTGTAAATTTGAATCCACAGCATCAATATACTTAAAGCAACCTTAAGAAAATTTCCAGGATTATATGATATTATGGAAATTATCCAATAAATATAATCATTCTCCCACATTCTGCCTGCCTCAATGCATTCATTCAAGATTCAGAAATTTTTTTTTTTTTTGCCACACCTGCAGCATATGGAAGTTCCTGGACTAGGGATAGAATCCGAGCCACAGCTGCAGCAATGCCAGATCCTTAACCCATTTTACCAGGCCAGAAACTAAACCCAGGCCTCAGCAGCAACCCGAGTCACTGCAGCGACAACACTGGATCATTAACCCATGGCACCACAGTGGGAACTCCAGAAAAAAAAAAAAATTCTTTTCTTAAAAAAATGTTTACTTTTTAGGCCTCCACCTGGGGCATAGGGAAGTTCCCAGGCTAGAGGCTGAACTGGAGCCGCAGCGGCCAGCCTACACACAGCCAAAGCAATGCAGGATCCACGCTGCATCTGTGATCTACACCACAGCTCACAGCAATGCTGGATTCTTAACCCACTGAGCAAGGCCAGGGATCGAACCTGCATCTTCATGGATACTAATTGGGTTCTTAACCTGCTGAGCCACAACTGGAACTCTGAAAACAAAATTCTTAAAATAAGGTTTTTGAGAAGACATTCTGATTAAAAAACAAAAGCATCATTCTATCTTTTTACATATTTGCCATTAAACCTTCCACAAACAAGGATGTGAAGAACAAACTTCAGCATCACTGTCTATACACTTAAAACATACAGGAAAACCTGTTTAGCTTACCAGAATCACTGTTTACCAAAACACCGAGAGGGTCTGAATTTGCCTCAGGTGGACCTTCGGGCTTTGAATCACACAAGTGATTGCCTGACCCAGTGGCTGCTCTCTGGTCAGGATGGCCATTTTTCCATCTGTGATGTTTGCCAGGACTTCTGATCTTTGCCATCTGTGAATGTCTGGCCATACCCTTCATCTTGCTAGAGTAATAAGAAAAATGCAATTCTTAATGTAGAAAGTACTGACGTTTTAAGAAAAATCTGAAAAAGACTACTCAATGCAAAAGAAACTTGGCTATCAAATCAATCATTTACAGCCTAGTACATTAAAGAGACCAGAATAAAAGAAATTCAATGGCTTCCAAAGACAAAAAACTTTATGGAAGAATTTTAAAAGGATATCACACCACAAGATATCATACTTTATCAATTCCAAGACCCATATTTCCTCCTATGTTTTAATCCCTCTGAAATCGGGTGATATTGTACAATGAATAACAGGTGAATTTAGTTGGCAGCATTCCTTCATTCCTATTATTTATTAAAGTGTTCCTTAGACTTTACAAAGAGTGTTAACTCTTGTTTACTTAGTTTTAAGGAGATTTAAAGTTACTGAAGTGTTTACAAATATGTTATCTTGCTTCTTGTTAGATCTTCATGACAAATCCTTGAAATAAAGTAGATAGGTACTATTCTCTTCAAGTTATAGGAGGATAAATGTCAAGATTATATACAGACCAAGCACAATCTCACAGCTAGCTCAAATTAAGTGCCTTCACAACCACTGCAGTAAATACTCTTAGGAGGAAAACAAATAGTTATGTAAACATATACTGATGTAAACTAAGTGTCAGGGAAAAAAAAAAAGACAATTTAAAAAAGGTTCTCAATGGACAATAATAAAAGGTAAAAAATACTAAAGCACATAATAATCAAATTGCTCTAAGCCAATGATAAAATCTTAAAAGCAACCAGACATAAAAGGCATTTTGTATAGAGGAATGAGGTAACAATGACAGCAGATTTCTCAGTGGAAACAGTGCAAATGATAAGACAATGGGGCAGTATCTTTAAAGTACTATAAATTTTTTTAGAACTGTGAACCTAGAATTGAGTATCTAGCAGAAATGTCTTTCAAAAGGAAGGTAAAATATCTAGACCTTTTCAGACACAAAGCTGAAAGAAGTCATCTCAGACAGACCCTCACTACAAGAAATGTTAAAGGAAGTCTTTTAGGCAAAAGGAAAATGGTACCAGATGGAAAGATGGATGAAGAATACCAGAAAGGGTAACTATAGAGGCACACCAACCACCAGCTAACCAACCCTCAAATGTGACTAAGCCTTGTCAAGATCAGCATATAACCCCCAAATGACCCCAGATATCTGAGCAATTAACACTATTGTATGGGAAAAAAAGTAAAAATGTAAGTCACAAACTGCAAGACTATATCTGTACTACCTATACTTTATGCAAAAAAGGATTTGTATCTATGTAAATAAGTGCTACAAATCAAGAAAAGAAACCCAATTAAAAACTGGTCAAAGACTTGAACTGGCACTTCATAAGTGAATATCAAAATGACAAGCATATAAAAGATGTCCAACACTGGAGTTCCCTGGTGTCCTAGTGGTTAAGGAGTTGTCACTGATATGGCTCAGGTTCAGTCCCTGGCCTGGGAACTTTCTCATGCTATGGGCATGGCCAAAAAAAAAAAAAAAAAGATGTTCAACATCATTAGTCATGACCAAAATGGTATATAACATGAGGAAAGGTGTAAAATAGCATGCACTGACCAGGACACAAAGCAATGAGATGGAGTCAAAAGGAGTATAAATTAGTACAACCATTTTAGAAAACCGTTTGGCTGTATCTATTGTACCTAAACATATAGTATGACCTGGTGTGTGTGTAAACAAGTACCTATGTCCACAAAAGGCACTTAAAAGAATGTTCACAGCAGTTTTATTCGTAATAGCCCAAACTGGGAACAACCCAAATGTCCAATAGTAACATGAATATATTTTCACAACTGAGTTCTATATAGCAACAATATGGATGAATCTCATAATTTTGAGCCACAGAAATTATAAACCAAAGAAGACATACATGATCCCACTTATACAAGGTTCTAAGAACGTTAAAATAAGTCTATGATGATGGAACTAAGAAAAGAGTTTATCTTTATGGGGAGGAACTGAACTAGGGAGGCCTAAGAGAGAAAGTGTTGAGATGTGAAGATGTGATTAATCTATGTGGAAGTGAGATTAGCTAGATTACCTGGGTATATAGTTATGTGAGTGTGTATAAATTCATCGAGTTGTACACTTCAATACAAAATACAATGGAGGAGTTCCCGTCGTGGCGCAGTGGTTAACAAATCTGACTAGGAACCATGAGGTTGCGGGTTCGATCCCTGCCCTTGCTCAGTGGGTCAAGGTTCTGGCGTTGCCGTGAGCTGTGGTGTAGGTTGCAGACACGGCTCGGATCCTGCATTGCTGTGGCTCTGGTGTAGGCTGGCAGCTACAGCTCCGATTTGACCCCTAGCCCGGGAACCTCCATATGCCGCAGGAGCGGCCCAAGAAATGGCAAAACAAAACAAAAACAAAAAAACAAAAAAAATACAATGGAAAAATTTCTTTGAAGGTGAGGGATGAGGGAAAATGGGGTGTCTCATATATTCTGGTGGGAGAGTAAACTAGGATAGCTCCTATGATAGGTATTTAGCAATTAGCTATTGGTATTACAAATACACATGTGTCTTTGACTCAGCAAATCCAATCCTAGGACTCCATCCTCAGAAATAACTGCACATGTGTAAAATGTATATACAGGCAGAGCATCCATGCCTGCCCACTTGCACCTCTCACAAGCGTCCTATCTTAATAAATCTTCTTGCCTTAAAAAAAAAAAAAAAAGGATATATAGAGCAACAATGATAACTTTTTATTAATAAAAGATTGGTGAAAAAATACACTATTATTTATATGCTGTATACAAATGAAATATCTCTAGAAGAGTAAAATGGGTTGCCTCTGGGGAGAAGAACTATTTAGCTAGGAGACAAAGACAGAAAAGATTTGTTACTCTAAATCTTTTTGAAAACCCATGAATACAGAGAATTGCTTATTTTAAAATTTAAAATACAATTTTCAAAAAATTTAAGTAAAAAACTTAGAAAAGCAAATATTCTAGAATTGGAAGTATAGAGGTTTTAGGATTTTGGTATATGCTCTTTTTTATTACTATTTTTGAGTACATATATTCATAAAATAAGCATGAAGAGAGTTCCTGTCGTGGCGTAGTGGAAATGAATCTGACTAGGAACCATGAGGTTGCAGGTTCAATCCCTGGCCTTGCTCAGTGGGTTAAGGATCCAGTGTTGCTGTGGCTGTGGTGTAGGCTGACTGCTGCAGCTCCGATTACATACACCCCTAGCCTGGGAACCTCCATATGCCGCAGGCACAGCCCTCAAAAGATGAAAATAAATAAATAAATACATAAAATAAAGTAAGCATGAAGGCCGCAAGCAATTTTAAGGAACTTACCCATATTGCGTTGTTGTCAACACTGCTCCACTCTTTTCCTTTTCAAGTTTTAACTTTTTCTTCCTTTCGATATTAGCCAGAGTTGGGTAGTTTCTAGACAACAAAAAGAAGTGCATTTTAAAAGGGCTTTTAGAGGCCAGCTGTAATTATGCAATCAAGCAGTTACTGCTTTAACCATTTTTGTTTACCTGATGACTAATACAATAAATTGATAAAAACTTTTAATTCTTTCTATGAACTTTTAATTCATCCCTTTTTAAGGGTGAAAAAGCAGGCTACAATGATGCTACTCAAAGCATAGAACAGCTGCCAGTCCACTAACTTTGCTACCAGTCTGTTACCAGGTAAGGAGCTTACAGCAGAATTCAAATCAAATGTCATATCAAGTGGTGTAGTTCATTTATTTGGCACATACCCATAAACATTATAAGAAAATGTATTTTTTTACTTGTACTTATGCAAATACATACTAGTAGGTACATCCAGAGTTACTAAGGAAGAAACAGTCCTCAAAAATGGTACAGTCTAGCAAGAAGCATAAAAAGAAGGACAGTTATTTCTGAAGAACAGCTGTAATAAAGGGCAAAATATAATAAGCAACCCAAGGAGTAGAAAGATGGGAGGATGGGAAGGAAAGATCCTATCTAGATGGATATAGCCACAAAGGAACATGAAAAGCGCTGGCCTTAAATGGTCTTAACAGACAGAAATAAGATGGAAAAGTTTCAGGGTGTTCCAGGCAAAGCAAACAGCGTGTAGACAAACCAAGGCCTCGGAAAGCGTGAGATATCCAAGGAATGGCAAATGGTTTGTTTTCTAAGAGACATATAGTTATAGGCAATCAGATCAGCAAGGGAGGCTGGGGCCAAAATGGCCTTGAATGCCAAACCAGAAAGCTTATATACAATTTGGCGGCAATGGGGAGCCACTGAAAGTTATCAACAGGGAGAGATATGAAGGAGGCAGTGGGTAAGATTAAATCTGACAGCAATGTGCAAGATGAATTGCTCTGACAAAGCTTTCTTTGTTCCTTCGCACAGGTGTGTGGAGATGGAGACACCAAACTTCGGTGGTGAGAGCATCAGATCCTACAAGCATAAAAGGCATGGGGGCGGGGGGACACAGCTCTCTACCACTCAGCCTGGCTGCTCACCAGAGGAAAGTTTGAGAAACATCAACAAAGCATGTTCTGCCATTGTTTCGAGGACACTGTTTCCACCCTCGTCTTTTTTTTAACATCTGCATCACTGATTTGGATAGCACAGACAACATGAAGCCCATGGACACACTGGAAGATGAGAATGGAAATGACATTGAGTAAGAGGTGAAGTAATCAGAAAAAAAGGCAATGAATTTCAATGAGAACAGTGCAAAGCCATTATCCAGCCAAGAAAAATAAACTCCATAAATAAAAGATGATTAATGTACAAGCTATAAATAAACATAAGACGAAACGATCAAGGTCACGGGAGATAAAAATCTGACAGCCAGTCAGCACCACATGACTACGCTTTTGGAAAGGAAACATAATCTAGGTTATATGAGATGGAGTCTGGCACAGGTATGAGTGTGAAATCATCCCCTCATGATACTCAAAAGTGATCAGAAACTCTCAGGGCACCACGTCCAGTTTTGTACTGCTAAACTGAAAAGGAATGCTGAGGGAAAATAAAACTTGGAAGGGGTTCAGAAGAGACTCAAAGATGATTAACAGGATGAAAAATAAAACCTCTGAGGAAAGATGAAAGGATCTGGAACTATTTGCAACCTTTAAAAGAGGAAGAGAAGTGACAATAAACGATCTGATGGAGAAGATGGCAGCCAGCTGTTGGCAATCTGAAGACAGACTACACAGAAGTGGAAATGATGAGAAAAAAGGTGATGACTTTCACAGGCCCCACAGTGTCTAGACGTGTAACTCACAGCTACTCAACACCCTTCACTTCTCTGAAATTCACTTATTCTTACTACTTGTGTTTCTTTAACATTTTTTCTTCTGAGTATTGCAGGCCAGCCCTTAATATGTTGGGCCATATGCTAAACATGAAATACTTGGTCCTTCACTGTCTCATCTATAAACAAGCACACATTCTGTAACTGCTTCTCAATGGTAAGGAATAGAAACGTCTGTCATAGCAAGTGGATTTTAGGTGAGATGTGAGAAAGAATTCCTTAAACGAGATATCAGGATATTGTGAGAACTCCTTTGATGGAAGTCTCCAAAGCAGCTCACTTTTTCCTTCTGGCTGATTATAGGTATCACTTTCCTAAAGCTAAGGGATCTTTATATCCCTGCCAAAGTTATAAGATTCTATTTTACAGAGTTCCCATTGTGACTCAATGGATTAAGAACCTGACATTGTATCTATCCATAAGGAGGCAGGTTCAATCCCTGGCCTCACTCAATGGGTTAAGGATCCGGCATTGCTCTAAGCTGCAGCACTGGTTGCAGATGCGGCTAGGATCCCACATTGCTGTGGCTGTGGTGTAGGCAGGAGGCTGCAGCTCTGATTTGACTCCTAGCCCAGAAACTTCCATATGCTGTGAATGCGGCCATAAAAAGAAAAAAAAAAAAGATTCTATTTTTCAGTGCTTAAATTAATAAAATCTTCCAAAAGGCATACCATTCTTATTTATACAGAACCTAGAGACAAAAACCAGAGTACACAAGGCTGCTAGAAAGCAAATTACTCCCCCCCAAAGGGAAACACAACTTAGTCACTCATACAACAATAACCAGGAAGCCCCTTCAAGAATAAGGAAAAGTCTGGATCTTTGATAAAGGGCCCAGGTCAGGTTTCTAAAGTAGATAAATCCAAAGCAAACTGTTGAAAAAAAATCACCAATTGTCTTATACTGCACAACTACACACCAGTAAAACTTAGCTCACTATCTCCTGATAGAGAACAGAGGTTAGGAAGCTATAAAGTGGTACTTTCACAGTTGGTTTCTCTATTTTTACCTCCTAAAATTGCTTTTCTCTCTACCTCCATCTTTCTCCAGCACCCCAAAAGAGATTGGCCCTGAAACCATATGCTATTTTTCTTTCTCTCTTCTCTTTCATTTCTCATCTCCTCTTTGCCGTCCCCTTGCCTAAACTTTAAGCCTCGAGGGACAAGCCTTAAGTCCCAGAGTCAATAACTGGGCCACACGGAACCAACCACTATCTTAGCACATTTCCTTCCTGGCTACGTCTTCCTCTTTCCTTATCCTCAAATCACCACCCATTCATTGGCTTTTCCCCTAAGTCTGTTCTCTAGAAAAACCCAATCCCTCTTTACTCTCACCGAACCACAACTGTTTCAACACAGGCTATAGCACTGCATTTTTATTTCAAAGTCTTTTTGAACCTCAAAAAGATGTGGCATTCTTTAGGAATATACCCCTCTGGTGGAATTCTGAAAGAAACAGGGACACAATTATACAGGGTTTCCTCAGAGCCACAGTAACTACTGAAGTTAAGTTCACAAAACTACTCCACCTAGTGGACTCCCTATCTGCTATGAAGTATGTTTCACTATCTCTAAAACTGAGGTTTTAGAAACAAACCTCTCCCACCCACTTTCCCTCAGGCCAAATCATACAGCATTTATACCTAATAAGACAGGAATTAAGAATCACTTTGGGGGGAGGGAGTCACTTTTGGGAGTTCCCGATGTGGCTCAGTGGGTTAAGAGTTGGACATAGTGTCCATGAAGATGCAGGTTTGATCCCTGGCCTTGCTCAGTGGGTTAGGTCGCAGATGTGGCTTGGACCTGGTATTGATGTGGCTGTGGTATAGGCCTGCAGTTGCAGCTTGGATTCAGTCCCTGGCCAGGGAACTTCCACACGCCACGGGCGCAGCCATTAAAAAAAAATCACTTTTGAGTTTTTCGGCTGGGTTTTTGATTTTTTGAGGGGGAGTGGCTTTTCTGGCTTTGGTTTTTGTTTTTGCAGGTTATCAGTGGAAAGTCTTAAATTTTTAAATTAAACACAATTATGTATATTCATCAGAACTACTCATTAAAAAAATACATTTTACTGTATGTATAATTTAACCCTTAAAATAAATTGTGGGTGGGGTGGGTAAGGCTGGTACTAGCCCTCTTACAAGAAGTCTTACAAAATGAACTGACTGCTCTGCTTCCAAAGATACCCCGTATCCCCTGACCAGATACTGCGAAAATTAACACTTCAGCTGCCTGTGGTCTCATGGCCACCTCACAGCTATTTTCTCTACATCTCCCACTACAGTGAGGGTCTCAAAGGCAAGAGTCTACTCCTGTCTGTTTTCAGTGACTCTGGCCACAAATAATACAATCTTTGCCTTTTCAAATACTGAATGCTTACCTGGAATTTCAAGCTAAACTTGTAAGGAAGTTATTCAAAGATATATCAACATAAATTTAAAGGTGGCTGAGATTTCTCCATAACATCAGAAAACCAAACTAGTCTTCTACCCCGGACTTTATAAAAATACATGCTACTAAGCTACTTTGTATCTTCAAATGTTAATATTCCTCAAGTTTCTCTTGCCAGTTGAATTTTTTTTCCTTTAAAAGCATTTGTTGCACAAAACCACAAGGTGGCATAGTTCACCTTCATATGAAGATACCTATTGTAGAAAGTAATGCATTCAAATACAGATCAATTTGGTTTGTTTTGGTGATGATGTGTCCTATGTGGTGAGAATTTATTGTTCAAAACCACATCAGTTTGAGTACCATTAGTTATATTAACCAAATTCCAATTATGGTCACTCATCAGATTAGCACATTTCTGTCCAATTTCTTGAAAAATGACAAAGGTATAATTTAAAACAAATACAAATATGAACCTCAGCAAGATTTCTTTACCCACTTGTGTGTAACAAAACAGAAGTACATTTATAATAAAAATATTTCTAGCTCTATTTACATATCAACATTTGTAAGCATCCCCTATTTTTATGGCATCATGGGACATAAACAGTCACATAACCCATGGTTCACGTATTTCTTTTTTTCTTTTTTTTTTTTTTTTTTTTTTGTCTTTTGACTTTTTGAGGGCTGCACTCATGGCATATGGAGGTTCCCAGGCTGGGGGGGTCTAATTGGAGCCACAGATGCCAGCCTACGCCAGAGCCATAGCAACGCCAGATCCAAGCTGCATCTGCGACCTATACCACAGCTCACGGCAACTCCGGATCCTTAACCCACTGAGCGAGGCCGGGGATCGAACCTGCAACTTCACGGTTCCTTGTCGGATTCGTTTCTGCTGCACCACAATGGGAACTCTGGTTCGTGCATTTCTAAAGCTTGTAAATTATTTTTTAAAAAAGACACATGAGCAAAAATGCTCATCATGGAGTTCCCGTCGTGGCTCAGTGGTTGACGAATCCGACTAGGAACCATGAGGTTGCGGGTTCCATCCCTGCCCTTGCTCAGTGGGTTAACGATCCGGCGTTGCCGTGAGCTGTGGTGTGGGTTGCAGACGCGGCTCGGATCCCGTGTTGCTGTGGCTCTGGCATAGGCCGGTGGCTGTAGCTCCGATTTGACCCCTAGCCTGGGAACACCATATGCCACGGGAGCAGCCCAAGAAATGGCAAAAAGATAAAAAAAAAAAAAAAATGTTCATCAATAGGACCATATTAAGGGGCATCTATGCTAAAGAGGCAGAGGGGATACCATACTCAAAGAAGGACAAGATATTCCTCTAGGCAGATAAGGAAAAATGTTCCCAAAACTTTAGTCTGGCAAGATGTCACCTGGACTAAAGCAGTGAGCAGAACTTCAAGGATAGAGAAGGTAAGATTTCCTAGAAGCAGTAACAAGATCAAAACTGAGGCTCAAAGTTCAGAAAACCTGCTGGAATATTAAAAAAAAAAAAAAAATTCTGGCTAGGACAAAGAGCTCCTATGAGTAAGTAATGTGGGAATAATCAGAAAAGATATGTTAAGCTCACATGACAGTACCCTGACTGCCAGTTCTAAGGCACTCTCTTTTCACTGGCATTTTAGCTGGCTAAAATAAAATAAGTTTAACAAATTTATTTTTCTATATTTAAAACAATTTTTTTTTTTTTCTTTTTGGCTGTGAAGTTCCTGGGCCATGGACTGAACCTGCAACGCAGTTTCAACCTGCACCACGGCTGCGGCAATGCTGGATCCTTAACCTTCCAGCATTGCTGCGGGGAACTTCCAAATTTATTTTTAAAGCTTATTTTACACAGTCACCTATGTAACAAGAAATGAATGCACTGTGACGTCTAATTTTGCACGTGCACACACACACACAAAGAACAAACACAAAGAGAAAGAACTGCCTAACCTCACTGGTCAAGTCAATTCCTTAAGTGTGTGAACACTGCTGAGTATTCACGTGCAGGGCACACACTTCAACTGCGTGATTTTCTGGATCACCACCCAGCAACTGAGCCAGAGCTGAGGTCTTACCAGGTAGGTGCAATGAAGGGTGAAGAAATGAGCGAGCCAAGATGCTGAGAGTGGTGGGACTGGTTTAAACTTGTAAGGGAAGCAAAGACAGAAGCGGGATGAGAGAAAAAGAAGATAAAGGGGCCAAGGGGTGAGAGGCTGCCACTAGTCCAGCTGTGAAAATAAATGGATAAAACCGCGTGGAGGAAAAGGACACTAGAAATTGGAAAATAAAAAGGTGCTGGATGAACTTTTTTTTTTAAGGCCACACTTGTGGCATATGGAAGTTCCTAGGCTAGGAGTTGAATCAGAGCTGCAGGTGCCAGCCTAAGGCACAGCCACAGCAACATGTAGCTCACTGCAATGTCAGATCCTGAACCCACTGAGCAAGGCAAGGGACTGAACCCACATTCTCATGGATCCTAGTCAGGTACTTAACCCACTGAGCTACAGTGGGAACTCCTGTATAAACTCTTTCTTATAAGCTGTCGAGTCTCAGAAATTCTGCAGAATTCAAAGCATACACACTTTTGTTGGACCATCTGATATGCCAAGGCTGGGGTAGCAAAGACAACCACAGTCCATCTTGTTAAGAACCATGGAGGAGGGTGTCAGAGCTGCAGAGAGCTGTGGAGACAGATGGCAGGACACTCAAAGGAGAAGGGCAAAGGAGCAGTCATCTGGGATCCGCATCAAGGGGTTGTACAGGTAAAATCAGTCACTTTTTGTTCTTGTTTTATCTGACCTCTCAACGCAACTTGCACTGATAACCACATCTTCCTTCTTGAAGCCCTTCCCTCTGCTGGCTCCCACGACAGGTCATATTCTTAGCGACTTTCTACTTCTCTGGCTCTTGCTCAGTGGGCCTGTTGGTTTGCTCCTTGTTAGGCTTTCTTCTCTTCCCACTCTACCCTCTCTCCATGGGGAATGTCTACTATATTCATGGCTTCATGATTTCAGTATCTATCTCCAGCCAGTCTGGTCTGAGTCTCACTGCTACATGACATCTTCGATTAGATGTCTCAGAATCTCTCGGACCCAATGATGGCCCAAATCAACACCTCCAAACCCAGTCCCTTCCAGGGCTGCCTTTCACAGGGGAGCTCATACCAGGAGCTTAGACGTAGCCTCAAAACCTCTTTTCTCCTCAGCCTAACGATTACCCAATCACCCAACAGTGCCTAATTTTATCTCCCAAAAAGTTCTATATCCACCTAGCTCTCTCTGCCTCACAGCTGACATCTTTCAAAGGCTTCTATCACCCCTTACCTCTACTCAAGTTCCTACACTCACGCCAATCTGTCTGAGCACAATGGCTGTCTCCCCTTATTTCTTCCTAATTAGGTCTAAGTTCAGCTCAATCATCCTTTGCCAAGAACACCCCACTCCTCCAGATTAGATGAGACCCTTCCTCTTATATGCAGAGGAAGGAGGCTAGAGTGGAAGACTGCAGGAAAATAAAACAGCTACAGACACAGAAAAGAATCATGGAAGTTGGCTACCATTAATTTAAGAGTGGCTCCAATTTTCCCAGAGCTTTATATAACGATTTAATTTAGACCAACCCCTAGAGATAAAAGAACCCAACAGTCAAATCAGGAATTCATTTCAGACCTTTGCTACTGCCTTAAGTGAACTCAAAACTTGGGAGAGTCAACAGCTTATTTAGTTAACTTCCTGCTTTATAATCATTGCTGACTAGTAACCACTGTCATTCTCAAAAGAATTAAACATATACAACAGGGACCAGCACCACTGAGCCGCAACAACTTCCAACTGACCCAAAGTCAGGGAAGTCTTCGCAGTCAGTCAGGCCACTTCTGTCCCATCTAGCAGGATATAATCTTTAATACCATCATGATCAGCTCTTCAAAAACATAAGCAGCAAGAAGTCAAGCTAACTCTTCTTATTTGATTATTCCTCTGTGCAAAATAATAAAAGACACAACCAACAGATAAAAAAACAAACAAGCAAAACAAAGAGAAAACAAAAAAGCCAGAGTGAGGGGAAGTCATAAGGAAAAAAAACTATACCCGTAAAGCAGCCACATAGAGGAGGCAAGGAGCTTTATATGCAGTGGTTTGAATTCTTCACCTACGTCAAATCATGTCATCATCCCAACTCTTTTGACTTCTAAGTCTGACCATGCAATTGGCTAAGGCTCCTTATCCACCTTATCTATCCTTAATGCCAAGACTGGTTTTTCCCATACTGCACCATTTAATGGTAATTCAGTCAACATATATTTATTCTCCACATACTAAATCCCAGGCATTGTGCAAAGTGCACCAGAATCAAAGAGGTCTAAGACTTGGGCCCCCTATAATACAAGGCAACAAATGTTATTGTGTTTGCATTAATAAGCTATACATTCTCAAAGGAAGTAGCCAACAACATTTTAAGGTAGGCTGGTCCACAGGTTAGCAGCCACCACATATACTTATGCCCGGGTATAAGTCAACCATGTTCCCAAAATATTTCGTTCAGCTGACATCTTCTTATCAAGACTTTCTCAATGAAGGAAGTAAGGCACAGATTTGCATTATGGTACAAGTTCCTTATCTTGTCACAGACTGGCACTCTGGCACTGAGACAGAGGAAATGAAGACTAAGGTGACATTTAAGACAGGTCTTACAAGATAGTAAGATTCTGCCAGGAGATAAAGAGGAAAAGGCATTCCAGTATACCCTACTCCTGGTGGCTTAGATTCTTACAGTTAGTCAGAGAAGCTCTTGAAATTCTGTTAAATCCCGAGTCCATGCTGACTGGCTGGACCCAGGTTTACGTGCTTAAGAATTAAATTCCTCTGATTGTCCTTCACCCTCATCTAACTCTGCAGAGAGTACTAATAACTGATATTTATATACACATGTACAGAATTCTATTTGTTCTCAGTTGGTTTTAAATCTTTATGTTTATGCTGGTTTTCCTCAGAATTACCTCTAATGCTTTAAAGGGCAAAAACTATTTCACGTAACACTATACTATTTGGCAGAGCACTGCATATACAAACAAGGAGTGGATTTAAATGGATAACTGTAACTACGCTGAATGAAGTACAAGTTTAATCTGCTGGTCAAAAGTATTAAGCAACTTTCTTGACCTTTGAGAATAACTCTTTTTATCTCAGGCTTGCCTCATTTTTAATTCCAGAAAAAGAGCTACCGACTTAAAAGTGCAGCTGACCATCCTAATAGTGTGACTTGGTCTTCTGCTTCCAGGTGAGTATCCCAGTCCCTTCTGAGAAGGCAATAAATTAGTGTTCTTGTGGGATTTTTCATTGGTAGATTTTAGCTAGTTACCTACTAAGCTTTCTCCCATAATAAGTATAAGGCTACAGGTCACATGGTTAGGCTCATTATTTCTTCACCTTTAATTACAAGAAAACATTTCTGGTCTTTTTACGGTTAAGGACAGCCACGCGTGTATCTTGTCACTAATGTACTCCCTCAACATAGCATATTGCAATCATTCAACTTTTTTAAAGTAATCAAAACAGTAAGCATAGCAAAGTATTACATAATCATAACACTTATAAATATATATGTAAAAAAAATATATATATACACACACACGTATATATATATATGTTCTTTAAGACAGCACCCAGCTCAGCATTCAACATCTCACAGAGGTGGCATGTAGTAGCTCCATTACAGCAGTTATTTATAGAGAGTTTCTATTAGGTCTACAGTTTACAGTCCTATTCCCTAGTACCAACATTATAAGGCAATGGAGTCAAAATTGAAATAGTAAAAATTGTGTGTTTATCATACATCAAGTCAACAGTATTCCCAAAGTCACTATATATACCAGGGAGTTCCCGTTGTGGTTCAGTGGAAATGAACCCAACTAGTATCCATGAAGACACAGGTTCAATACCTGGCCCTGCTTAGTTGGTTAAGGATCCGGCATTGCCGTGAGCTGTGGTATAGGTTGCAGCTGCGGCTCAGATCCGATATTGCTGTGGCTGTGGTGTAGGCTGATGGCTACAGCTCTGATTCTACCCCTAGCCTGGGAACTTCCATATTCCACAAGTGCAGCCCTAAAAAAAAATACAAAAAAAGTCATTATATACCAATTCTGAAGAACAACAAAATTGATGAGACTGCTCGTTTTCAAGTGAATATTTGCAATGTTATAAAAGACCAAATTTCTTTTTTCAAATTATTCATTAGGGTGAGAACAGTCATTATTTTGAAGTACTCAGCCTTGCCAGAGAAAAAGAAAGTTGTTGTGCTAGTTCTGAACTCCTTACTCACTTCCTTCTTTCTTCCCTCCATCGTGCAATCTCCTCTGGAGTGTCTAATTTGATTTTCTTCACACCAGGAGCATGCATCTAAGGGGAAAATGCCTGCTGAATATCAAGAAGCATATTGTACAATTTTGACTAAATCTCAAGTATTATGGGGGATAACAGACACTCGGCATTAAATTTACTAGCAGAGACAATTGTTTTGGCTATGCCCACAGTATGTGGAAGTTCCCAGGCCAGGGATCAAACCCGAGCCACAGCAGTAACCCAAGCTACAGCAGTAACAATGCCAAATCCTTAACCCGCTGTGCCACCAGGGAACTCCTGGAGACAATTTTAAAACAAAGTAAGCAGGTTTTATCTACCCTTACTATGACTTTTCCTTTAAAAGGAAAAAGAATAATTTCACATGTATTTAGGTCAGTCTATTGATAAGAAAAAAAAGAAGTGGAGTTCCCGTCGTGGCGCAGTGGTTAACGAATCCGACTAGGAACCATGAGGTTGCGGGTTCAGTCCCTGCCCTTGCTCAGTGGGTTAACGATCCGGCGTTGCCGTGAGCTGTGGTGTAGGTTGCAGACGCGGCTCGGATCCCGCGTTGCTGTGGCTCTGGCGTAGGCCGGTGGCTACAGCTCCGATTCGACCCCTAGCCTGGGAACCTCCATATGCCGCGGGAGCGGCCCAAGAAATAGCAACAACAACAACAACAAAGGACAAAAAGACAAAAAAAAAAAAAAAAAAAAAAAAAAAAAAGAAGTAACATAATTCTGGTCACAAAGAAAATAAGTCACTCATTTCTCAATTGATATTAAATACCCAAATGAATGACCTACCAACCAAAGTTGAGGGAGTTAGCTACAGAAACAGGGAATACACAAAACAATTTGAAGCAGCATGGTGTAGTAAAACAAGCGCCGAATTTGGAGTCAAGAAGCCCAAGTGCAAGAATCAGTTGTGAAGCCATAGGCAAATCATTTTATAAATCTGTTAAACAGGGCCAAGATTTATCTACTTTACACAGTGGTTTCTGAGGTTAAAAGTGAATAACATATCTAGAAATGCCTTACAAAATACAAAGTACTCTGTGAATATCACTTATTTTCGACCATGGAGGTAACAGATCCATGCAATAAGAACAGCATGTATCAAAAACCAAAAATCAAAACCACATAAGAACTTACATTTCTCCAGTGGAACTGAACAATCTTCTCATGTGCACTAAAAGAGCAATCTACTTCAGGGCACTGTAAGAATTTTAAAAAGACTATTCAATATCTCCACATTAAATTTACCATACTACTACAGGTACAAACATATTCTTGTCATATTACATAGTAAACTGTCTATGTGGTGTTATCATTGCATACTTATGTCAACAGCAAAACAAAACTCACTTCAAAACAGAGTTGCATTTAAAAAGGAATGATATTCTCAAAGTCTACAGTACAGTAATACATATCATTTGCTTCTCCACTTAATGAACACATGGCATCAGCAATATCATAAAAAAGTTCTTAATTCCTAAAGTTGAGGGACACTCATAAACTGAAAGAGGACCCTTCCAAACTAAAAATTCGCTTTTTAACTTTTTTACTTCTCAAATATTCTGGTTTAAGAAAAAAAAGTATAAGTACTTGTTAAGACCCATCCTTAGGGAGTACAAAGCCATGGCAAAATTACACAGTGTGGTTAAATGGTCAAGGGCAGCCTTAAAAGTGAAAGAACCAATAAGGTGTATAAAGCAACTGCAGAGGAAGCCCAGCCCTCTTACAAAGCAGAGGAGGCACAACATACAAAGAGCTGCCAGACCTCCTTTCTCCTTTGGTGCCATCTTACCTCTTCCTGAAGCAGTGGGCCTCCCAACCCTAAAATCCCAAATCCCAAGGTCACCATACCAATTTGTCAGGTCAGTAAACAATTCTATGAAAACTATAAACTTTAAAGGAAAAAAAGCCTAGAATGTCTACCAAGTATACCCATTTTGCTAAATAAATTTCTGGACAACCAGGAAAACCTACTTTTGTATGTTCAGACATATGTTTATCATACTTTTCTTGATTTTTAAAACCACGATCACAGGTATCACAAAAATAGTGAAAAACTGGTTCCTTCCTTTTCTGCAAACAAAAACAAAGAGGCATTAGTCTTTTGGTGAGAAATCTTTAATCAACAATTAACTATCTTACTAGTAGTACATAGTGATTTTTCACATAACCCTTACATATCCCTTACAAGTGGGATGATTGTTTCTTTTATTTTTAACAAATACATTAGGAAAATCCAGGCATGATAAAAATTTTAAAATCTGAGTGGAGCAAATAATATCAACAGTGAGTAGATTTCAAATTGGTAATCTAATTAAGACTTAGTAGACATATGTCAAAATGATTTAAAAAAGAATATTCAGAAAACAGCATTTCTTCTTTGAGAAAGAACAAGTATATCACATATTTTTAAAATAAGTACAGAAGGGGAAAAGAATCATTTAGGTAAATATTAGTTATTTTTTATTCCCAATTTGCTCTTTTTATATTGAAATATATTAAATATATATTACAAAAATATATCACAAGAAACCATATAGGAAATGGTCTCCAATTGTTTAATGTTGAGATTATGTTAATAAATATATTACACTTTCACGATATGAGCTACGTAGTTTTCATGCCAAAGTGAAGGGCACTAATTTCACATTGTAGACCTTACTCAACTTATTATAAACTAATGACATTATTTATACACTTTTAAAGTTGACCAGATTGTAAGATACATCAGAATAAAGGAAGCCTATTTTAAGACTTGGTTGCCGAACATAACCAAGAGTTATTTCTCATTTAAAACAAAACTTAATCCAATAGTAGTATATATACAAAATACTATGTATGATTTATATATTTTTAACATAAACTTTAATAACTTTTACATTTATCTACAATCACAATTCCCAATTATATTTACTCCTGATACTACATTGAAATGAATTCAATGTTTTCTTTTTCTACGATTTCTCCATTTATTTCTCAGAAAAGGTTTTGCTTTACTTATCGATAAGATCCTTAAAGATGCTTTTACAGCAAGGTTCCGCTGTCAATAGCAGATGCAAAACACTGAGAGAGTTATGTAAGAAACTCAAGATATGAAAACCAAATAGGGACTAAAGTGTCACATTCAAAAACATCTTAAAAATACCCTTTTTTTCTGTTTTCTCCTGGGAGAGAAGTTGGAGTCATTGACTTTTGCATCGTGTTTTCGTGGAAAATAAGAAGGTTTAACTGAAAAACAAAGAGAGATTCATAAATGTTTGCAACTACACAATTATTTAAAAGTCTGCTATAGGATGTTGTAGATACTTGAGTAAAAAGTGGTAAACTACCCCTTCACAAAGAACTTTAAATAAATCAACAAAGATTAAGAGTAGTTTATCAAATAAATATTTTCATTTATTTTTTGTTTGTTTGTCTTTTCATCTTTTCTTCTTTTTGAGGGCCGCACCAGCGGCACATGGAGGTCCCAGGCTAGGGGTCGCATTGGAGTTGTAGCCGCCAGCCTACGCCAAAACTCATGACAACGCCAGATCCTTAACCCACTGAGCAAGGCCAGAGATCGAACCCAAAACCTCATGGTTAGCTGGGTTCGTTAACCACTGCGCCATGACAGGAACTCCCAATATTTTTCAAATTAAAACATATTGGTAGGATTACACATCCACAGATGCTTTAGGAGTCTAAGTAAAGGAATAGACAAGCTAACCTGGTAAAATCCCTTTTAGCTATTTCAAACATTATAAATTTAAACCATAAAATCCCTAATATAGATCTTTCAGCATCAATTTTACACCAGGAAAATGGAATCTTGTGAAATACATTTCCTCGAAGTTTTTGTTCCTTTCTTATAGCCATGACCCAACTTTGAAACCTTGACCTTTCACTCAGATCACTGTGACAGCTTCCCACACTGTCCTTCTGGTCTTAACTTTCCCTTCCAACGGGCTCTACACACTGACACCACAAAAATAATCCTCAAATCATCACAACCTTGCTCAAAATTCCGGAAGCAAGGCGTTCCTGTCGCGGCTCTGTGGTTAACAAATCTAACTAGCATCCATGAGGATGCAGGTTCCATCCCTGGCCTTGCTCAGTGTGTTAAGGAGCTGGCGTTGCTGTGAGCTGTGGGATAGGGTGCAGATGCAGCTCGGATCCTGCATTGTTGTGGCTGTGGTGTAGACTGGCAGCTGCAGCTACATTCGATTCTTAGCCTGGGAACCTCCATGTGCCGCAGGTGCAGCCCTGAAAAAACAAACAAAAAAAAATCCTGGGAGCAAACGGCTTCAGAGTCCCTCGGATGAGACTCCACTTTACTTGCTTACCCTACTCTTCCCTCCTGAATATTAAACATCTCCCATTACACATCTTCCAAAAGTTTTCCCCAACTTCCTCCATACTCTGAAATCTCCTTTTATTTGCTTCTATCACCAGCCACACTGAGTTGTGATTTACATTTATTAACCCATCTCACTTCACTTGGGAGTCTTAGGCACATTCATATCTCCAGCATTTGGCACACAGTAAACACTGATTTGGATTCAATTTAATGTGAAGTGAATGGATCTATGTGAACAATCTCATGGCTTTAAGTATGATCTACATGTTGATGTCACCCCAATTTACAGCTCTAGACTTGACCCTCCCCTGAAAGTACAAACTAATAGCTAACAGTCAGTTCAGTATCTCTTCTTGACACAAATCATATTCCAAAGTCAAGCCCTGTTTCCTTTTCAAATCTACTCCATCCACATCCTTCCACTTGTTTGGCAAAAACCTTTAAGTTATTCTTGTCTCCTCTTTAAATCAGTCACATCCCACATCCATTGCTTCGGCAAATCAAGTTGGCCCTTGCTACCTTCAAAATGCAGCTAGGGATTCCCCGGTGGCTCAGCAGGTTAAGGATCAGGCATTGTCACTACTGTAGCAGGGGTATAATCCCTGGCCTAGAACTTCCATATGCCACCAGCATAGTCAAAGAAAAAAAAAAAAAATACACACACACACACACACACACACACTACTTCTCATCATCTCTGGAGCTCTGCCGTGGTCCAAGTCGCCAATGTCTCTCACTTGGTTAACTGCAGTAACTCTAACTCAACTTCTTTTCAGTCGATTCCAACAGGTAGCCATATAAATCCTTTTAAAACATAACTCAAATCACGCCATTCCCCTGCACTCAGTATATCACAACAGTAAAAGTCAAAGTACCATGATCTACAAGGCTCTCTTCCCCCACACAGCTCTACCCCAGGCTCAGTCCTCTCTAGCCACAATGGCTACCATTCTGACTGATAAGCTCCTGCCTGAAGGCCTTTGCACTTGCGGGTCCCTCTGCCTGCACCCCTATCCGCCAGACATATGCATTCCTCCAATCCCTCACCTCCCTGACACCGACTGACACTGACATTTAAAACTGCACTGCCTGTCGCTCTTTTTTGCTTTCTCCATAGCACTCACCACTTTTTTTTTTTTTTTTTTTTTTGTCTTTTGTCTTTTTGTCTTTTTGTTGTTGTTGTTGTTGCTATTTCTTGGGCCGCTCCCGCGGCATATGGAGATTCCCAGGCTAGGGGTCGAATCGGAGCTGTAGCCACCGGCCTACGCCAGAACCACAGCAACGCAGGATCCGAGCCGCGTCTGCAACCTACACCACAGCTCACGGCAACGCCGGATCGTTAACCCACTGAGCAAGGGCAGGGACCGAACCCGCAACCTCATGGTTCCTAGTCGGATTCGTTAACCACTGCGCCACGACGGGAACTCCAGCACTCACCACTTTCTAACACACACTGTTTGTTTTGTTTATTGTCTGTCTTCCTACAACAGATGTTAAACTCCTTAAAGGATTTTGGTATGTTTTGTTCACTGCTATAGTAGCGCTTCCTGGTTCATAGTTGGAACTCGATAAATAGTTGCTAAACTGAAGGAACAGGCGGGGAAAAGATAACTGTGGAACAAATCGTGAGACATTAATGACCAGACTCCAAGAGTGCAAGGCAGTACCAAAAGGTGACAGAGGAACGAGGGTCAGATAGGAGAGAGAAGACAGGGAGGATAAAGGTAAGGGGTACGGAGAGGAGAAACGTACCTGGAGTGTTGTGGGAGTTCTGATACTGAGGAAAAATACCAGGAGACTGCGTCCAGTACCATGAAGTCGAAGCCTGGTAATTCCAGTAGGGCTGGCCATCGAATTGAGGCTGAGACTCAAGGGCGGACTGGGCGTGGAAGGGGGGCTGCGCCCCAGGAAGAATCTGAGCGTCGAAAGGGGGAGGCGCCTCAGGAAGAGCCTGGGCCTCCGCCGGGGGCTGCGCCTCCGAGGAAGGCTTGGATTCTGCTGCGGGAAGCGAGGAAGGGGGTGGGGGAGGCGGCAGCATCGCCCAGTACATCCAGTTTTCCGAGGCCGAGGCTTGGTCGCTCAGAGGCCCCAACGTGGGAGTCAGCTCTGGAGCTGGAAACCACCCGGTGGGAGTCACAAAACCACTTGCCGGTTCAGCCATGCCACCCGCCAGGTAGGGAACCCAGCGTGGAGTAAAGCCTTAGGCACCACTTCCGTTAGATAAGGCTCAGCCAATCACAGGCTGAAGCGTCATTGGTCGGCGCCGGAAAAAGCTTCTCTCCTTTACGGCGAATCGCAGGCTCCGGGTTTGAGATTGACTTGACATAGACACGCTTAGTGTGAGGGACCAGGGCCGCCACCGCGGATGGCGAGAGATCTGATTGGGCCGGCGCTACCGCCCGGCTTCAAGGCCAGCGGTTCAGCGGAGGACGAGGAGCGGGACCTCAGCCCGGGTAAGCGGCGGCGTGTCCCCTGCCCGCCAGGCCCGACCCCGGCTCTGGGAGTACAAGTCCGAGGCCTGGGAGCCTGAGGGAGGAGTGGCGAGTGGGCGAGGCCCGACCCGAGCTAACTTTCCTTCCCAGGCTGTGGCGGTGGCGAGGCGGCCGTGGGGCCGCAGAAACGAGCTTTGGTCCGGTTATCATCATGGTGATGGTGTATCCCAATTTAGCGCTTAAAGGGCTGGACACTGTACTGAAGGGCCGATACATATTAAGTCATATAGTCCTCTTGGTTACTGTATAAGGTAAAGATTATTATTACACGATGCAATTGAGGACACTGAGGCCCAGGCTGTTGCCCAGACCTCGCAACTAGCAAGTAGTGGTGCCCGGATTAGAATGAAGCCCATGCTTCTGGCCTCTCATCTTGCCTCCTGACGTACAACTAATGCCTTTGGCTCTTGCAGAAGATGCTTTGCTCTCTAACCCCGGACCTGCTTTCCTAGCCTTTCATCCTGTCATTGCATCTAACACACAGAGCCCAAAGCTCAAACCAACGCGAGTTTCTGCGCAGTTCTTCAATTCTCTTGGCTCCCTGGAGCCTTGCCCTGCACTTCTTGACATACCTGACAAACTCCTACCCCATCCTTCAAGGTCTAACTTCAGTATCACCTCAGTGAAATGTTTCCAAACTCTTCTCGCATTGTCACCCCCTCTTTACCCAGGGGGTTTACTCCTGCTTAATTACATCACATTTTAACATACTGTTTTTTCATAACTTGCCGACATATCTGTTTCCACCATTGTACTCGGTTTTCTAGCCTTAAGGACTAATAGGCACCCCCATATTTGTCAAATAAATGCTTCTGACTCCTCCATGATGAGTATCTGTCCTTTCATGTTCTAATTGGTAGGCTGGGACTAGCTAAAGTTGGAAAAAAGTAAAGCTGAAAGAATAACCTTCCCATTCCTGAATCTATTTGCATTCTTTGACTATCTAGAAACCATGTTTCCACTTAGAGGTTTCTTTCCAGGTCTCATTTCTGCTATAGCCATTAAAAAGTCAAGCCTTTATTTTAGCAAGGAAGGTTCCATTCAACTAAGGTTGAAGGAAAGTGAGGTTAACCCAATGTTTTAGTCAGGTTCCTACACTTATGTTGGTTTTGGTTCACTGTATTCCCTGATTTTATTTTATTTTTTATTTATTTTTTTGGTCTTTTTGCCTTTTCTAGGGCAGCTCCCAAGGCATATGAAGGTTCCCAGGCTAGGGGTCTAATCGGAGCTGTTGCCACCAGCCTAGGCCAGAGCCACAGCAATGCCAGTTCTGAGCCGCGTCTGTAACCTACACCACAGCTCCTGGCAACGCTGGATCCTTAACCCACTGAGTGAGGCCAGGAATCAAACCCGCAACCTCTTGCTTCCTAGTCAGACTCATTAACCACTGCGCCACGACGGGAACTCCGTATTCCCTGATTTTAAACTAAGGCAGGATTTGCAGGTAAGCAGCCACCATGTGCCAGATAGCTACTTCTGTTATGATTTCCTTCTATCATTCTACCAGCCTTTACTTCAGGTACTCTTTCTGTCTACTCCTTCCCATTTGTTTCTTTTGTGTGGTCATTCTTACCCTTACTGTCAGCAGTTAACATTGTGTCTCTATTCCCCGCTACCTTGTCTCTCCAACCTGCTTGGCACACAAATGGACCTTGGTAGATATTTGCCAAGTGACCTCGGTTCTTCATCAAGCACATAGCATGCCCTTTTTTTTTTTTGGCTGCACTAATGGAATGTGGAAGTTCCTGAGCATGAGATCAAACCCACACTACAGCAGTGACAATGCTGACTCCTTAACTGCTAGGCCACTAGGGAACTCCACCATGTCATTGTTAGCATGTAATTCCCCAAACCAGAAACCGTTCCCTTCAGAACTTCCAAGATGGCTGATCCTAAAAGAGTTGCCAAAAAATCTTGAAATACCATTTTTCAATCTCATTATTCTTCTATCTGGACTTTTGAGAAGTTTATTAGTACCATTATCCTTGAAATTCACTATGTTACGTCATAGAAGTTCCCCTGGTGCATCTTCCATTCTACCTGTCTCCCCATTCCTCTTTCAACCAAAGGATAACCACTGTCCTAACTTAAACCATCATAGATGAGTTTTGCAGACTTTTGTGCTTTATGTAGATGGAAAAATAAAGTATGAACTCTTTTGTAACTGGCTTCATATTCAGCACTTGGAGAGTCATCATGTTGATGAATTATTGTTGGTGTTATTATAGACTGTTTACTGTTACCATCTGGTAGTCTGTTGTATGAAAGTCCTACAGTTGATTTGTCCATTTTGCTGCTGAGGAACGTCTGAATACTTTACCCTTTTTTGGCAGTTAAAGTGTTGCTGTGTATTCCAGGACATGACTTTTGGTGAGCACATGTTGCATTTCTTTTGGAATCGTTGGGTCATTGGATACGCACATAATCAGCTTTCGTAGACACATGCCAAACATTTCCCGTAGTACCACCAGTTCACACTTCCACCAGCATGTATGAGAATTCCTGTTTTTCCATGCTCTCACTCAGAAATACGTAAGGGTTTTTTTCTGTCTTTTTGATTCGGTGGTTTGTAGCTGTATCCAGTAGTAGTTTTAATGTGCATTTCCCTGGTGATGAAGGCAGTTGACTATCTTTTCATATGTTTTTGGCCATTTGGATGTGTGTCATATCCAAGTCTTTTGCTCCTTTTTCCATTGAGTTGCCTGTCTTTTCTTTCTGGTTGGTAAAATTCTTTATATAGTCTATATAGAAGTCATTTTTCAGATATGTGTGTTATAGATCTCTTCACTTTTGTGGGATCATAAAGTATTTGTCTTTTTTGTGACTGGCTTATTTCACTTAGCATAATGTCCTCAGGTTCGTCTGCATTGTGACCTGTGTCCGAATTTCCTCAGCTTGGGTTTCTTGAATCTCATCTGATAACTGCCCTGTGATCCTGAGACTCCACTACCCAGGAAAGAGATCACTAACACACATGACCCGAGTTCAGAGGAGAGTCTGCGGTGACAAGTCTGAGATCTATCAGCACACAAGTCCAAGATGGGCCAATGACTTTATTCAAATACTCTGGAAAGTAGACTCCTGGGAAATGTCCCCTGAGATCATATTAAAAACACTGGGCTGCAGATGTTTTCTCGAGACCCTCAGATGTTGCTCTGTGGAAGCTGAGTGGAGCAGTGACTCTTTTGACTCTGACTCCCTTCTTATGTGCAGCGACCTTCACGCCATTCATCTCGGCCACATTTGCTGTCTCACACTGGACCCCCTTCTGTCTCTAAAAACTTAAATTCATCTCCTCCTCCTCAGCCAGAATCCCTTATTCATCCATCTTTCTTCCTCAGTTACTCTCATTTTTTAAAATTTTTTCTTTTTGTTTTGAGCTTCCTCAAGCCATGAGGTCTCTACCTCTGTCTGTTTTGGCCTCCTTTCTTTCATTACTTCTGTCCCTGCTCAACATAGGCTCCATGGTCCATCCATTCATTGTTTCTCTTGCCAGTGTTTCCAGCTGTCTCCTCACATTGGGTTTTTGGTTGAACCCATCCAGCAAAAGTCCAGCCCTGGATCAACCCGGACATCCACCCCTGCTGAGCCCACATCCAAGCTTCTAGCTGCTGCCAGAAGCAAGCTCACACCTCCACAGGCTAATGCTGCTAAAACTACAGTCTCCTCCCAGCTCTGCCCAGCCATCCTTGGACACTTCCCCACACAGCTCTCCACCCCCATGATCAACCATGGCTTATTAAAAACCTTTTCTTTCTTCCTTAGACTCTCTGTCTACTTCCCAGGAAAACATCGGTGCCACCTTAAGAGAACTTGCTCACTTCTCTAGCCCTGTGCCAAAAAACCTTCCTGAATCTCTGCCCAGCTCTTTGACTATAAGGGAAGAACCTCCTTCCATTTTCACTCAGAAGCCCTTCCCTTACTTGCCCCTGGGGCTCCTTGTCCTTAGCATTTAACCAGAACATCCAAATTGTTCTCATCTTCAGGAAGACTGCTGCCGTCCCCCGCAGCTCTCTTCTTTCTCTCAGATCAGCCCTGGATCCTCCCCATTTTTTCCTTAAACTGTATTCTGGCTTCTGTTCTTGCCAAGCCTCTGAGCCTGCTCTCACCAATTTCACTGTAGAAATAAACAAAGACCAGTTGTCCCCCAGCACCTTTTGGCTAAATACAAGGCACCCTTTTCAGTCCTGATCCTGCTCGACCTCGCAGTAACATTTCCCCCGGAGATCCCGCCTTCTGTCCTCTCTTGGTTCCAGCCACTTCTGAACACATTTCTAGATGTGCTGCGCCCTTGGGCTTTCAGTTCTTTGGAGATGTTTTTCCCTCCGCCTGAACCACTCTTCCTCCTCCACACACCGCCTGTGCCCAGCTGACTCAGTCTCATCTTTCAGCCCCAGCCCAACCTTCACTTTTTCTAGGAAACTTTCTGCCTACTCCCGTCAGAAGACAGTGGGATGCTCCTTTCTATTTATATTTCCATTTAACAAGATCAGCAAGCTTTTCCTGGACCAGAGAGTAAATATTTTAGACTGTCAGTCAACAGGCCCAACCAAGTTCATTATGAAAGTACATATGCAAGAGAGAAAAATTTCTACAAATTTTTATTGTTGAATTTCAAAACATAATGTAATAGAGTACAACTTTTTTATACTATAAATCTGCTGAGGAGGATACTGGAATTACTTTTAGGGAAGTAACATTTTGTTGAACTGGGCTCAGAGTTAGCATTTTCTCTTATAATCAATTGCTGGTCTTTAATGAGATTTGATGTTCTCTATACTGAGGACATCTCTTTGTATGCATGATTCTGTGTGACAGATGTTATACAGGAAATATGATGGAATATATCAGGCATAATCTCTATTCTCATGGAAGTTATAACCTATTTGTAAAATTACTGTTACAGTGGGAGAATGCCCAAAATAATTTTTTGAGACATTTTACATGGTTCTGAAGAATGATACCTATGAAAAAGTGAAGCCAGGCATATCCTCAACTTTATTAGAAAGTCTGGGGGAATCCCCCTTGCGGCGCAGTGGAAATGAATCCGACTAGGAACCATGAGGTTGCGGATTAGGTCCCTGGCCTCACTCAGTGGGTTAAAGGATCTGGCATTGCTATGAGCTATGGTGTAGGTCACAGATGTGGCTCGGATCTGGCGTTGCTGTGGCTGTGGTGTAGGCTGGCGGCTGCAGCTCCGATTAGACCCCTAGTCTGGGAACTTCCATATGCCGCGGGTGCGGCCCTCAAAAGAAAAAATAATAAGTTAAAAAAAAAAGTCTGCAGTGTTGCTTATATTTACTTAGGCTCATTTCTTTTGACACAACCCAAATGAAAAATAAATAATTCTATATTCTAAATGTTACTGTTTACATTATTTTTACCATGATTTTTTTTTTTTTTTTTCTTTTTAGGGCTGCACCCATGGCATATGGAGGTTCCTAGGCTAAGGGTCCAATCAGAGATACAGCCACCAGCCGCAGCCACAGCAATGCCAGATCTGGGCCACATCTGCAACCTACACCACAGCTCATGGCAACGCTGGATCCTTAACCCACTGAGTGAGGCCAGGGATGGAACCTGCAACCTGATGGTTACTAGGCAGATTCATTTCTGCTGTGCCACAATGGGAACTCCTCTGTGATCATTTTCAAAAAAATAAAACCATATGTTCTTCTCAGATGAGTTTTAACTTCATCTGTTTATTCCCATCATTAAACTTATATCTCACTTGTTTCTTTAAAAATTCAAGACAAATTTTATCTGTCAATACCAAGGACAGCACATATTTAGCCCACTTAGCCTTTTAATCATTTGGACTATACGAAGGAATAATAAAATCTCTTCTTGATCTGAACCAACCCAAAATTAGCTGATAGTGTCAAGTTGGCAAATTACACTAACACCCACATAAAGAAAGGAGCAAAAGGGGGAGGGGAACCCTTCTCTCTTTAGTATTTAGAAGCAAGAGAAAGATAGGAAGAGCCAGCCAGTCATGAAAGTGAAATGTAATCCCCAAGTCTCTTTCATGTTAATCTATGACCCCCTAGAATTTTGAAGAAAGGGATGTTTATGGAAACTGTTTCCTTCCCTTCTTGCTCTCTAGGTCCTAGTAAACAGCAAAACTTAGCCTTTACTTTTGTTTCTACTTGGAAAACCATCTCAAACAGAAACCTGGCAAGTATGATGTCAGTAAAGATATTTTTTAAAGTGGTGATTCTTAGAAACCAGAATCGATGATTTTGATTTTTAGTGTATTAGACTATGGAGTGGCAGTTTTTTGTTTTTGTTTTTTCTTCTCAGGGCCACACCTGCAGCATATGGAAGTTCCCAGGCTAGAGGTTGAATCAGAGCTACTGCTGCCAGCCTACACCACAGCCACAGCAATGCCAGATCCGAGCAGCGTCTGCAACTTGCACCACAGCTCACAGCAACACCAACATGGAGCAAGGCCAGGGATCGAACCTGCAACCTCATGGATGCTAGTTGGGTTAATAAATAATCTCATGGATGCTAGTTGGGTTAATTACTGCTGAGCCACAAGGGGAACTTCTGGAATGGCACATTGTTTGTTTGGTTAGCTCCTTGGTGTAAATATTGTCCACTGCATGCTCTCTGTAAAGAGAAGAAAAAAATTATGAAAACACTTGGTGGTTGCATCAACCAAAATTGTAACCAATGCAAAAATTGCAAGATGTCAGGGAACTTATATGCTATTGCTCTATTTAAAAGTTTGGGTATTTAAGTTTTTGTGAATCTCCTAGTTAAGACTGTGTAAGGGGTGTTTCCGTCTGGCTTAGCGAAAATGAGTCTGAATAGTATCTATGAGAATGCAGGTTTGAGCTCTGGCCTCGCTCAGTGGGTTAAGGATCTGGCGTTCCCGTGAGCTGTGATGTAGGTCACAGACATGGCTCGGATCTGGCACGGCTGTGGCATAGGCCGGCAGGTGTAGTTCCCATTAGACCCCTAGCCTGGGAGCCTCCATATGTCATGGGCGTGGCCCTAAAAAGACAAGAAAATAAAAGACTGTGCAAGATATGATTTCTGCCTTCCTGAAGTTGGAGAGACAAAACCACCGTACACAAAACAGAAGCAAATGAAATTAAAGTCCCTAAATGATAGCCTGCTAATGCTATGAATTCCAGAAAAGAAAATGTGAAATGTCAGACGGTTCATTGAAACACTTGTGGCTAGTTAAGACCTTATGAGACATCTCTTTTAGTTGCAGGACCAGCTCTACCCCCTAATTATAAAAGCTGTAGTTCAGAGTCATCAGACAGTGATGAGGACAGTAGTTCTTTGTACGAAGAAGGAAATCAAGAATCTGAAGAAGATGACACTGGTGCCACTGCAAGGTCAGTCTCTTACTACGTTAAGTAGTAAACTAAGCTTCAAACCTGATATTTGTTACTTGAAACAGATAGCTACCAAGGGGGTATCACATCTGCATTTACACAGCACAGAAAGACATTGCTTCGTGTGGCTTTTCTTCATGAACTATACCTTTCACAAAGAAATGTATTCTACTAATATATAACTCCAGAGATATTGAGAACTTCAGTAAAAGTGTTACATGAAGGATTTTTTCCTAAGATATTGTTGAAGTGATTAAATATTCTAACTAAACCATGTAATTTATGATTGGGTATTATGGTTTTTTGATGCATCTTAATGATTATGAAACAGAAATAACAACTTACAATCCTTCCTTAAGTGCATTTAAAAGCCAGTGTCATAAACTTTTTGCTCAAAATATCTAGCAAGTAGAGTATTTGAAACTTCATGGAGTGGAGTCTTTAACAACACAGTAATTATAGGAAATTGAATTACTACTGTAAAGAAGTAACCAATATCTCGCTTAGACCACAAATAAATCCCAGGAAAAGATGAGTTTAAGATCTATGGTAGATTTTGTTCTTGCTTGGCAAGATTAAGGTATTGTTTCAGTGCTTATACAAGTAGTTGAAGTTAGTGTTCTTTTAAAAATGAAAGTTTAGGAGTTCCTGTCATGGAACAATGGTTAATGAATCCGAATAGAAACCATGAGATGGTGGGTTCGGTCCCTGGCCTTGCTCAGTGGTTTAAGGATCTGGTGCTGCTGTGAGCTGTGGTGTAGGTTGCAGATGCGGCTCGGATCCCTCATTCTTGTGGCTCTGGTGCAGGCTGGCAGGAACTTTCATATGCCATGAGAGGGGCTATAGAAAAAGCAAAAAGACAAAAAAAAAAAAAAAAAAAGAAAAGAAAGAAAGTTTATTTATGAGAAAAATGTTGGCATACATGCGTAAAATTACACTACTGTTGCTTTTAGAAAACAGAGAAGACATGAAGAAGATGATGATGACGATGATGAAGGGTTTTTTGGACCAGCCCTTCCTCCTGGATTTAAAAAGCAGGATGATTCTCCTCCAAGGTGATAATGTGTAAAATTTCAGGCCAGTCTTCTCTGGTGTTGTTAATTCATTAAAGAGTTACCTGAAATTGTTTTTACATACATATTTTATAACATTTGAGGAGTTCACATTGTGGCTCAGCAAGTTGAGAAACTGATGTAGCGTTCATAGGGTTCAATCCCTGACCTCCCTCAGTGGGTTAAGGATCTGGTGTTGCCATTCCTCAGATGGGGCTCAGATCTGACGTGGCCGTGGCTGTGGTGTAGGCCGGTACCTGCAGCTCCGACTCAGCCCCTAGACCTGGGAACCTGCATATGCTGCAGGTACAGCCATAAAAAGGAAAAATAAAAAATAAAAATAATAGAAATAAGGAAACATACATACAATGGAATATTACTCAGCCATAAAAAAAGACAAACTAATGCCATTTGCAGCAACATGGATGTCTCTAGAGACTCATATTAAGTGAAGTAAGCTAGAAAGAAAAAGACAAATACCATATGATATCATTTATCTGTGGAATCTAAGATAAGGAATAGATGATCCTATCTGAAAATAACAAACAAAAAACGGAAACAGATCATAGACAAGAAGAGCAGACTTTGTGTTCCCAAGGGAGAAAGGGGAGGGCACTTTGGGGGTTTTTTGGATGCAAACGGTTATATTTGGAATGGATGGGCAGTGGGATCCTACGCTACAGCACAGGGAAATGTGTCTGATTGGGTCACTTTGTGTGCAGCAGAACTTGTTGAAACGTTATAAATCAACTATACTTTAATAATAAGAAAAGAGAAAAATAAGTAAACAAAGACGAGTTCCCTTGTGGCTCAGTGGGTTAAGGGTCCAGCATTGTCACAGCTGAGGCTCTGGTTATAGCTGTGGCATGAGTTTAGTCCCTGGGACCGCCACATGCTGTGGATGTGGCCAAAAACAATCAAAGATGACTGCAACAGAGACCCAAATGAAGCCTTCAGACCTCAGAGCCTGAAATTTCCTATCTGGCTTTTGATAGGAAATTTGCCGACCACTGGGATATAACATGCCTCTCAAGAAAATACATCATTAGGCGCATAGCATTTTCTTTTTTGAGAATTATATTTTGTCAATAAGAAAAATGTATTGTGAAATAGGAGTTCCCATCGTGGTGCAGTTGTTAACGAATCTGACTAGGAAGCAGAGGTTGTGGGTCCGATCCCTGGCTTTGCTCAGTGGGTTAAGGATCTGGTGTTGCCCTGAGCTGTGGTGTAGGTCGCAGACACAGCTCAGATCCTGCTTTGCTGTGGCTCTGGTGTAGGCTGGCGTCTACATCTCTGATTTGACCCCTAGCCTGGGAACCTCCATATGTCGCAGGAGCAGCCCTAGAAAAGGCAAAAAGACAAAAAAAAAAAAAAAAAAA
This sequence comes from Sus scrofa, assembly GCF_054392235.1. Lineage (NCBI taxonomy): Eukaryota > Metazoa > Chordata > Mammalia > Artiodactyla > Suidae > Sus > Sus scrofa. The sequence goes on along the minus strand of NC_139393.1, from coordinate 22,710,283 downwards.
AAAAGAAAAAGAAAAGAAAGAAAGAAAGAAAAAAGAAAAATGTATTGTGAAATAAACAGGTGGTAGCATATTTTGGAGGCAAAACGTACATACACCCATAGCATGCCATGGTTCCTCTACTGTATTTTAAGATTTTATGTGTTAGTTATTTTATCCTCACAAATTCCCTAAGGCCAAAGAGTTGGTCTGTAATTTCATTTGTAGATTTGCTAAAAATTATACTCAGAAAAGACCCATATAGCACTTACTTATAAATAATAGCTAGTTTGATCTTTTCAACAGTGCTACACTTCTGTATTTTTCATATGCAAAACTGTTTGGTTTCAAAGCAGTTTTATGAACAAAGATGAGAGGAAATTAAATGGCCAGGATCAGACCTTGTGAGTCTTAATACTATCTTTGCCCTGCCAGGAAGCCTGTTGTAAGACTATAATTGAACATAGTGCCATCTGGAAATTCAGCTTAGGATCTCAGTGCCATCTTGGTTGGTAATACTGGCACAGGGACATTGCTGGAAAAAAAAGGAAGAAAGAGTGGAGAAACTTAAGCATATAAAAGAGAGTGGAAAGTATCATTTCTCTTTTGTTTTTTCTGTATGTAAAGTAAGACTCTCTTTTGAAGACCCAGAATTTAGGCAATTCTCCCTTTTCAGTGGATGTCAGTTCCCTAGGAATGTAGCACAGAAGGCAACTTGAAAGAAAATGACCAGGGTTCAACCTCCAGCACTGCCACTTACTGGTTGGCTGATTGCCCTTGGTTGGTGTTTTGCTCAGGTAGAAAATGGAGTGACTTATACTAACCAGAGTTGGGGGGGGGTTGTTTTTAAGGAAACAGCAAAGTGCACTGGTTGAAATGTGGTTGGCAGACCACCTTTTCCTTTTTCTATGGATCTCAAATTAATAGTTTTCATTCTTGCACACTTCCACGTCATTATTGGATTGTTAGTGAGGACCGTGTTTAGATTTTTATGCTGCCTTGGCAAATGTAACCATAGATTACTAACATCTATTGTGTAGATGTGCCGTGTATGTCCCTCAACTCAATTTGTACTCAGGTAGTTCTGATGATAATTGTAATACCCCTAAGGTATTTTTCAGTGGACAGTGAATGTCGAAACTAAAAGCCAAGAAGTTCCCATTGTGGTTGAGCCGGTGAAGAACCTAACTAGTATTCATGATCCCTGGCCTTGATCAGTGGGTTAAGGATCCGGAGTTGCCACAAGCTGTGGAGTAGGGCTTGGATCCATGTTACTGTGGCTGTGGTGTAGGCTGGCAGCTGCAGCCCTGATTCAACCCCTAGCCCAGGAACTTCCATATGCTGCAGGTGTGGCCCTAAAAAGAAAAAAAAAAAGAAAAACTGAAAGCCAAGTCACAAAACAAAAAAAGATCTTCACAGGCTTTAGTCCATAATGAAGACTTTACTTTAAAAAATATATATTTTTATTTAAGATAGTTCTTTTAGGAAGTGGGTATACACCACTTCCACAAAAACTGAGAATTGCTGGTTTAGAAACTAATCATTGATTGACAAATAGAAAGTTAAAATGCAAAAATTAAATTTTCTTATGCTACTCAGTGAAAAATTACTAGGTTATAGAGTAAAAATATTATGTATAATAAAATGCTCATTTTTTTTGGCCACGCCCACAGCATACAAAAGCTCCTAGGCAGGGATTGAACCCCACACCATAGCAGTAACCAGAGCCACTGCAGTGACAACATCAGATCCTTAACCTGCTAAGTCACTAGGGAACTCCTCGCATTTTCAGCATTTGTTATTATCCAGCTTTTTATTATTTGTGTAAACTTTTCTTCTGAAAGCTGAGTTTTTAAAGTAAGGGAGAATGATAAAAGTAAATTTTATTTTTCAGGCCTATAATAGGTCCCGCATTACCACCTGGTTTTATTAAATCAACACAGAAAAGTGACAGAAGCAGAGATGATCCAGGACAAATATCATCGTATTTCAACTCCGAGGTTTGAAAATTTTCCTATTTAAGAATGACATGCAACAAACTCAAAACTGCCAAAAAATACAGTAAGGACTACAGTCATTTGACTCAAACATAGTAAAAGACACATCACATTTGGGTTAATTTAGGATCATAGCATAAATAGATGTCATAGGCCTGAGATACTGTTAGAAAAATAACAGGGTAGTTATGTGTTGACAGGGTGTTACCTATTCATGCTTCTTATTGTTGAAGGGCAGCTTTAAAGAGCTAGAAAATAGAACATGATGGCAGAATTTAAGGAATCATTTCGATTTGACCCAGAAGAAAGTTGGGTTGGTGAAATAATTATTATAAAATACTGAAACTGACTTTCTCTTACCCAGCTCTGGTACCTTTATATAACAAGGGCACTGGTGGATACATGTTTTTTTAAAAAAGAAAGATCAAAAAGGAGTTCCTGTCGTGGCACAGCGGAAACAAATCCGACTAGGAACCACGAGGTTGCAGGTTCAATCCCTGGCCTTGCTCAGTGGGTTAATGATCTGGTGTTGCTCTAAGCTATGGTGTAGGTTGCAGATGTGGCTCAGATCCTGCGTTGCTGTGGCTGTGGTGTAGGCCGGCAGCTATAGCTCCAATTAGACCCCTAGCCTGGGAACCTCCAAGCAAAAAAAAAAAAAAAAAAAAAAAGATCAAATGATTTCGCTGCCAAATACTTTGTAATTTGTAATGCATTTTCCCCTATATGGATATTATTTTCAGCTTCTCCAAGGCTTTGGGAAACAGTTATGGTCTGCATCTTGCATCTTAGAGATGCTAAAAGCCTGATAAATTGGGTAAATTACCCCAAATTGCATGATTTCTACTTATCAAAAGTCTAGGCTCAAACCCAGCTCTTAGGACTTTAAATCACGTGTTCAGTCTGCTCTTCAGCAGTGCCTTTCTGTGTATGAATTCAGATACTTCTGTGCCTCTCCACCAAAAATCAGCAAATCCTCTGAAGTGGTTACTGAAGGAAGTAACATGCAATGGTTCATAAGCTCATGAATTCCAGAGTCATTCACTCATTCTTTCAACAGAGGTTTATACAGCACACAGTGTGTCAGACAGTTAGTCACAGAAGTCAGTCTGTCAACAAATTGTCTTGTTCCCACCTTCAAAATCATCCAGAATCCAGCCACTTCTGCTGCCTCCCTGATGCAAGTCAACATCACATTTCATCTGTTTTATCAGTCTTCGTGTTTTAGCCCGTGTTCCTCTGTCTACACTCTCTTCTCAGCACAGCAGCTAGAGTGGCCCAGGTAAAACGAAGTCACATCATGTCATTCACACTCACAACTATTGATTTGCTCTGCCTCTCTCTGCATAAAAGCCAGAATCCTTCCAGGGCCCTCTACAGTCTGGCCTCCATTAGTTCCCTGATTTTCTCTCTTATTTTGATCTGACCACACTGGGCTCCTTGCTCCTTAAATATGCCAGCCAGGCTCCTACCCCTGAGCCTTGATACCTGCTGTCCAAGTCTCTCCAGAGTGGCCTCCCCCTAGATATTTATGTGGCTTGCTTGCCACGAGCGAGAGTGCTTCTAGCTGCTAATAATAGAAAAATCCAACTCACAATGAAACTTAGTCCTAACCTTCTTGGTTAGTAAATGGGCTTATATAATTTTCTGGGTGGTCTATAATCTGTAGTCTCCAAATAAGGGAAATGTGTTTCATGCATAAGAAGAGGCCTATACAGAGGGTTGTTCCAGAGTTGGTTACTTCAGCCGCCTAATGAGATCACCCAGGGCCCCAGTCTTCAGTGACTTCTCTGTCCTTTATGGTATGTTGATTCCTCTTAGGCTACCCCTTCATTACACCGGGAAGCCTGCCAAAGGTCTGAGATTCACACTCAGATGGCAGTGTCCGGACGTAGAAGGGGAATGGTCCCTATCCTGTGTACCCTTTTTAAAGGGGGAAGCACTTCTTCGGGTTTCCTGTGGGCCTCTCGTTGGCCAAAATTGAACCATATGCCTATGCCCAAGCCAATCGGTTCAGCAGAAGGAATGAGTCCACTCTGATTGGCTTAGGAGTTCCTGTTGTGGCACAGTGGAAACAAACCTGACTAATATCCATGAGCACACGGGTTTAATCTCTGGCCTTGCTCAGTGGGTTAAAGATCTGGCATTGCCATGAGCTGTGGTGTAGATCACAGATGTGGCTCGGATCTGGCATTGCTGTGGTCGTGGTGTAGGCTGGCAGCTGTAGCTCTGGTTTGACCCATAGCCTGGGAACTTTGATATGCTGTGGGTTTGTCCCCCTCCACCCCCCAAAAAGACAAAGTGATTGGCTTAGAGTTATCAGCATTCCCCCCTCCCCCAAATTAGGGGAGGTCAGGTCACAGTTTGCTGAGAAAAGCATGGTTCCAAAGAGAATGAAATAACACAGAGTTCTCTTAGCAGTACAATAGTTTTTGCTTGGAGCTGTTATAACTCCCATCTGAAAGACAAGAGTGAGGCCTGGAAAGGTTAAATAACATGATTGAGGTTACAGGACTGTTATAACAGCAAATTGAGGCCTTGAAACTAGGTCTAACACTGCAGCCCAAACTATGAACCATTAGGATACATAATTTCTATTGTATTTCTGGAGAAAATAACTAACCTTTTTTTTTTTTTTTTTTGTCTTTTCTAGGGCTGCACCCACGGCATATGGAGGTTCCCAGGCTAAGGGTCTAGTTGGAGCTGCAGCTACTGGCCTACACCACGGCCATGGCAACTCGGGATCCGAGCTGCATCTGCGACCTATACCACAGCTCACGGCAATTCCGGATCCTTAACCCACTGAGTGAGGCCAGGGATCGAACTTGCAACCTCATGGTTCCTAGTCAGATTGGTTAACCACTGAGCCATGACGGGAACTCCTAAAATAACTTACCTTTTTAAAAAAGAAATAAGTCCCCCAGGACAGCAAAATGATTTACTGCCAAGATCGGATTTGGGTTTATGATTCCGGGTTCTCATGTTCAGTTTAGTCTGTTAGGCTTGATTTTGTTTGTTCCTCCATCCACCCATTTAGTTTATGTCTCGCAACCTCCTCAGTGATTTTTACTTCTAAAAATTTCAGGTACCTACTTTTATAAAACCATCTCTCCTTAGATGGAAGTGAAAATATTATTAGCTTAGCCCATCATCCTCCGCTTCAACACTACATTGATATCATGGCTCTGATAGTATTCAAAGTTGGTTTTATCTTTTTTTTCTGTTTATTTTATGTCACTAAGTATTATAGTTGTTTGTAGGGGGCTATAAATATGTTTAAGGTAATGTCTTTGCTATCAAAGATCTTACTGTTATAGAGATCAGTTATAAACAGTTAAAGTTAACCCATTAGCAGTTGAAATAAAATAATAGAGGGGCTGCTGTAGCATGAGTAGAAAAAATACTGGCCTTGATCTTAGAACATTTGAGTCTTAGATTTTAGTCTTATAACCTCAGACAAGTTGTTTACCCTTTCAAAATACTTCTCTAAACCTAGGTTTCCTCAAAAAGAAAACAGCAATGTGGGAGTTCCCACTGTGCTGCAGTGGGTTAAGGATCCCGTGTTGCCACAGCTGTGGCAGAGGTTGCAGATGTGGCTCAGATTCAGTCCCTGGTCCAGGAACTTCCACATGCTATAGGTGCAGCCAAAAAAGAAAAGAAAAAAAATTAAAAAGAGGGAAAAAAGCAGTAATAATAATGCTATTATTTCACAGTTTTATTTTAACTATTTCACAGTTTTATTATGAGGTTCAGATGAGGCAAAGCCTGTAGTTATTGAGAGAGTGTGTGTGTGACTTAGAATAAGCCACAAGACAATGTGTAATTATCTAGTTATTTGTACTAAGAGCAACTGCTCATAAAGGTTCAGAGAAGAAACCACAGGTAGGAAGTGGTAACTGAGTGGTTAACAGGGAAAATGTTATATGAACACCATAGATGAGCACCTCATCTTAGTAGTTTGAAAAAATTAGGGGGAAGAAGCTGCCTGTCAGAGCCGGAGGACAGACGTCTTACTGTTGTTCATCTTGTTGTTCATCTGTCCTCTTTGAGGACAAGGACTGTTTTAAACCCTAATTTATATGGCATCTAACAGTGTTAACGTGAAACTCCTTTATTAAAATGAATTACTGAGAACTACTTGAATTCAACTAGTGCCATACTATTACATCTTTGGGGTAACAAGAGAAATACTTTGGGAACCAAATTAGCTCATTCATCCAGCATTTTGTGAGGTACTGCCTAGCATTTCTGATTTAATAGGCCATACTAAATCGTGAAGGCTGATACAGCTTCCAAGAATGTCTCTGTTTTTTCACCGTGCCCATGGCATTCAAGAATGTCTTATTGGTGTGTATCTTATTCTGAAGGGCTTTTTCTGTACCAGAATTGAAAATAGTTTCAACTTGTGTCATCTCTCACCAATCGTTAATAATTCCCTGGAATATTATGTTGAGAGGAATTGTGAGGCCACATGTGTGTCCATCTGGAAGAGGGCTTTAGGGAGTTCACGAGCTCTGCGGTGGACATAGAAGAGGTGGGGTGGCTGACATGCCCGGATCTGCCATCTCTGTGCACTGCACTTGAGGAAGGCATATAGAAAACATGCTTAGTGGAGTTCCCATCGTGGCACAGCAGAAACAAATCCGACTAGGAACCATGAGGCCGTGGGTTCGATCCCTGGCCTCGCTCAGCGGGTTGAGGATCCGGCGTGGCCATGAGCTGTAGATCTCAGATGAGGCTCAGATCTGGTGTTGTTGTGGCTGTGGCGTAGGTCAGCAGCAACAGCCCTGATTAGAGCCCTAGCCTGGGAACCTCCATATGCCGTGGGTGGGGCCCTGAAAAGACAAAAGACAGAAAAAAAAAAAAGAAAACATGCTTAGTGATTAGCCGCAACACATTGTTTGCTGTTTTGTTCTGTTTCTAGGTTATCAGTTTCAGTTAAATTTTAATAACTTAGAATCATTTTCAATAACCTGTAGCTCCAGGGTTGGGTTAAAGGTAATATCTTGTTTCAGAAGGAAACAGATAGCAGTGAAGAAGAGGACATTGTTGGACCGATGCCTGCCAAAGGACCAGTGAACTCGAGTGTATCGACAGAGTTTGAAAAAAGGGCTCAGAGAATGAAAGAGAAACTGACGAAAGGAGACAACGTAGGTTTTAAATATACAAGACACTTTGAGAAATTGACCAACTAGATTAAAAATCTCAATTTTACAAGCAGACATAAAAAATGTGTGGGTACATAAGTACGTACATAAAAATTTAAGATCTGGAGTTCCCTTCATGGCTCAGCGGTTAACAAACCCGCCTAGCATCCATGAGGATGCAGGTTCGATGCCTGGCCTCACTCAGTGGGTTAAGGATCCAGCGTTGCCATGAGCTGTGGTGTAGGTCACAGACACGGCTCTGATCCCATGTTGCTGTGGCTCTGGCGTAGGCTGGTGGCTACAGCTCCCATTCGACCCCTAGCCTGGGAACTTCCATATGTCGCAAGTGCGGCCCTAAAAAGACAAAAAAAAAAAAAAAAATTAAGATCTAAGTAATCCAGAAATAATAAAAGGAAAAAAGATGGGCAATTTTGCCTACTTAAATTCTGTATGGCAAAAGACAACAAAGTCAAGGGAACAGTAAAGTAGATTGAAAGTATTTATAACATATATGACAAAAAGTTGTTTCTTAAATTCTTTCTCTTTAAGTGTGTTAACTAACGTTCAAGCCTCGATTGAGAAGCAGAGTCACTTATACAGTATTCTACACACACACACACACGTGCGCACATACACATATACACACTTTCCAAGCTACTTTTTTTTTTTTTTTAACTTTTTATTTCTCTTAAAGGACTCATCTAAACCTATTACAAGAGAGTCTTGGATGACTGAGCTTCCTCCAGAAATGAAAGACTTTGGTCTTGGGCCCAGAACTTTCAAGAGAAAAGCAGATGACAAATCTGGAGATCGATCAGTCTGGACAGACACTCCAGCCGACAGAGAAAGGAAAGCTAAGGTGAGAGAGTTTGTTTGTCCCTGTATTTCTATCCATACAAATAGAGTTGGCTCTATTTGGGAAAAAATATAAGGCAGGATTATTTAAGGGTACTGTTTTTGGTTGTTGTTTTTTTTTTTTTTTCCCCCAGGGCTGTACCCTCGGCATATGGAATTCCCAGGCTGGGAGTCAAATCGGAGCTACAGCGGCTAGCCACAGCCACAGCAATGCCAGATCTGGCAAGTCTGCAACCTACACCACAGCTCACGGCAACACTGGATCCTTAACCCACTGATCGAGGCCAGGGATCGAACCCAAGTCCCTGTGGATACTAGTCAGATTTGTTACCGCTGAGCCATAAAGGGAAGCCCCAGGGGTACTGTTTTTTTAAATTATGATTTCAAGGGTCACAGGTTTCCCCTGAAGGGAAGTTATGAGAACATGACAACAGTTGCTTCTGTGTATTTGCTTACTATTTCCCAATAAATTGTCTTATCTAAATTTCAAGAGAACCTAGAGACATGTTTATTGGCATGTCCTCTATGAGGTCAACTTTTCTGGAATTAAATACTGGTAAGTGATTAACAGTAATTCCATTCCAGACCTTTCTGACTCCCCCGCCCTTTCCTTATATATCGTACCATTTCCGTAAAAGTTTATCCTTTAAAATACCTTCAAAAAAAACCAAAGCCACAGATGAACCTAGCAAGCTAAGTGGTACATAGAGACTGTCTCTCAAAATAATAGTAGCTCAAATGCATTAAGCTTCATGTTACTGTCAAGATAGGTAAAACACTTTCATTAATATATTGACTAGTTTACCCCAATAATACACCCAAAAATATACATAAAATACATTATCATTTTTGGGTTTTCTTTTCTTGGGTCCTTCCATTTATTATGAAATATTCCACTGTAAGTTAGGAACCCAGCCAGTGTCCTCAGCACTACTTAAATTCACTCCATCTGAAGATTTCAGTTTCCTTAATATGTCCCATTCAAATCTTTTCTTCCCCAATGAATTTTATTATATTTAAGGTTGTACAACCATCATCACAATCTAATTTTAGAACATTTCCATCCCAGACCCCCAGTCCACCCCTCCCCCAACATGTCCCCTTTGGTAACCATAAGTTTTTTCAAAGTCCCTGAGTCTGTTTCTGTTCTGCAAAAAAGTTCGTTTGTATCCTTTTTTTCAGTCAAATCGTAAATGCTTGACCAGTTGGCACTTTGTGATTATAGCTGTACCAGTTCTAACTTAAACAGTTCCACACTTAACTCATTCCCCTAACTCTGTTTATCTTGTTCATTGGTGCCTAGAATTATGAGGATTTCCATTGTCATTCTATAACTGAAAATTGAATATCTCCTCTGCCAGGCATTCTGTTTGTTCACAGGTAAAAGCTCCTTAAGGCACTTCCATTTTTGTGAAGAATTGGTTGTGAAATGCTTGGTGTTATTCTTAAAATGATGGTTTGTGGAAACTCCACATTTTAGCACTCTCCCTTGACTACGTGGCACAATCATAAGTTCTCTTTTGTCTTGAGGATTCAAGGAAATCCAGGAGTTGTGATAGAAAGTTGAAGTGAACCAACATGCTTGAGGGTGGAAGAGGCAACAAAAGATGTGGCAGAGAAGTGAGCCGCACGCCTTGACTGACTAGTGAATGCCTGTCTGCTTCTTAACTCGACTTTTATAAAATAACATTGGCTTTTTTAGGATTTAGCCAGTAAGATTGTCTCCAAAAAGACAATTGAAAAAAGAAAAAGACGATTTCCCTTGCTTCCACGGACTTTTTGTTTGTGCCTCCATTTTTTTTTTTTTTTTTTTTTTTTTTTTGTCTTTTTAGGACCAATCCCACAGCATATGTAGGTTCCCAGACTAGGGGTCAAATCAGAGTTGTAGCCGCCACCCTACACCACAGACACAGCAATGCCAAATCCAAGCTGCGTCTTCGACCTACACCACAGCTCACGGCAATGCCAGATCCTTAACCCACTGAGCGAGGCCAGGGATTGAATCGTATCCTCCTGGATGCTGCTTAGATTCGTTTCTGCTGAGCCATGACGGGAACACCTATGCCTACATTTACTTGTGCTTTTTTCAGTCCTTGTGTTCCTCATTGTAGGTGAATAGACAGACGTCTAGCCTACAGCCAGATATGCAGGGAGTCTTTTTCAAAAGAAAATATCACAGAAAAATAGGTAGGATAAACAGAAACTAGCCAGTACAATTTGAGCTTAAGTGATTTGGGGCCCTACAACTAAATTCTTTAGACTGGTCATTCTTTTCAGGGCCTAAAGTGTTTTGTTCTGTATTTAGAGCAGACTCACAGAGGAATTATTAATAACCCTTGCATTTTATTACAGCATATGTACCATAGACATAGATTTTTAGTACAAGTTGTATGATATCCTGTATAAAGTTCATGACTAATTTTTGATTTTTGGAACAGATCTTAGTCGAGTTTTATTTTCTGTCTCCGAATTTCCTTTTTGTAGTCTTTTTCCACCACTTTATCTTACTTTTTTTTTTTTTTTTTCTGGTGGCTTTCCTGTAGCGGGCAGAAATTCATGGGCCAGGGCTTGAATCCGAGCCAAAGCAGTGACAGAACTGGGTCCATAACCTGCTGGGCCACCAGGGAACTCTTCGTCTTACTTTTTTGTATTTGATTTCCCACATTCATCTCATACTACTCAGTGTTCTCACATTCACTTAGCCAACATGGCCTAAGTGAAGCAAGGTTGCTCCTTAGAGAGAAATGAAACTGTTAGGTGTAAATTAATGGAATAAGATCAGTTATTTTCTCACCTTCCAGTCTTGATTGGATTTACTTACCAACTCTTAAATGGTCAGGTTTTCACCTCCATCTTATCAGAACATCATTTTTTTATGATTTTTATTTTTTTCATTATAATTGATTTACAGTGTTCTGTCAATTTAGAACATCATTTTTCTCTCTTTTCTTTTTTCTTTTTAGGACCACACCTGCAGCATATGGAAGTTCTTGGGCTAGGGGTCAAATTGGAGCTGCAGCTGGTGGTCATGGCCGCAGCAACACAGTATCCAAGCTGCATCTGCACCCTACACTGCAGCTTATGACAACACCAGATCTTTAACCCACTGAGCAAGGCCAGGGATCAAAACCACATCCTCAGACACTATGTCAGGTTCTTAATCTACCAAGCCACAGTAGGAGCTCCTGGTATTTCTTTTTTTATTTCTTTTTAAATTTCAAATTCCATGAGTTCGCTGTTGGCTCAGTGGGTTAAGGATCCAGTATTATAACTACCATGGAGTAGGTTCAGTCCCTGGCCCAGAAACTTCTGCATGCCACAGGCACAGCCAAAAAAAAAAAAAAAATTTCTAATTCCAGTTGTTCACAGCTGGTATATTTTGCATATTGACCTGGTATCCTGTAGCTTTGTTATAATTGCTTACAACTGCCAAGAGTTTCTTAATAGACTCTGGAGTTTTCTACAAAGACAGTGTGTCATCTGTGAACACAGATAGTTTTATTTTTATTTTTTATTTTTCATACCCCTTTTATTTCTCTTTTTTCCCTCAATAGTGCTTTTCCTAGAATTAAAAAAAGATAATATAAGATTTATTATTAACCCTTAATTTCTCTTCTACATGTCATCATTGTTTGTCAGACTCACACTCATCTCTGAGTTTCATAACATCCAGTTAGTTGACTGGAGAGAGTGTTTTTGTTTTTCTTATTTATGGAAAAATCTTAGGACACTAACAAATCCCTCATCAAGTATTTTAACATTTCTAGTGGGAAGCGATTCAACAGGCCTGGCTTAGTTTAGTCTCATTACTCAATCTGAGTAAAAATAATAGTATTTCTTTTTTATTTTCTCTTAACTATACGGTTCAGTAATGCATTATCTGTGTTTGTTCCTCAGGAGACACAAGAAGCAAGAAAGTCATTCAGCAAGAAGGATGAAGAACACACATTGTCAGGAAGGGAGAAGAGGTTGGCGGAGCAGGTATCCTCCTACAATGTAAGTCAGAGAATTAAATGTACAACCTTTCCTTTTTCAATTTTTCTGTCTTTTAATGCTCTTCCCATTTTTTATCTTTTTCTTGTTTCTCTTTCTTTTTTTTTTTTTTAGGAAACACAAATTTTTATTCTATGCAATATAAAACATTATGCATTGATTTGGTACATAATTTTTTAGTTTGTACTATAGGAAAAACGATAATGAAGAAAAGGTTTGTTTCTCTTTCTTTTATATGTCTTCCTCTTCCTTCTCAGTCTTTTTTCTATACATCTGTTCTGAAAAATACTCAACTCTGTTGTGTGTGTGTGTCTGTGTATGAATATATATATATATGTAGTCCTGTGTAGGGTTTTTCAGTGCATCTCATGTAATATTTTCAGTTCGTTTTTAACTTAGATCATATATCAGAAATTTAATTCATAGAGATGGGTAGCACATGATCAGAAAGTAAGAGCCCCACTAACTCCTAGAGAGCCTCAATTCATACATTTTTAAATTATAAGTCGATTTGGAATGTTTGGTATCATGATTTAAATATGGGAGATGTGATGATATAAACATGGGAGAAAAATATAAAAATATATAAAAACATTAAAATATAAAAATTTAAAATAGGGTTCAATCTAAATTTATAAGCTAAATAGTCACTATTTGTTTGGCATATTATTTTGTTATATTCTCGTATTCATTAAACAAATTGGCATTCCCATTTGGTGGAAATGTAAATCGGTGCAGCCACTGTGGAGAACAGTACGGAGACTCCTTAAAAAAACTAAATGTAGGAGTTTCCGTTGTGTGTCAGCGGGTTAGGAACTCAACTAGAATTCATGAGGATGTGGGTTCAGTTCATGGCCTCGCTTAGTGGGTTAAGGATGCAGCATTGCTGCAAGCTGCAGCATAGGTCAAAGATGCAGCTCGCATCTAGCTTGGCTGTGGCTGTGGCATAGTCCTGGAGCTGCAGCTCCAATTTGACCCTTGGCCCAAAAAAACTTCCATATGCTTCAAATGTGGCCCTAAAAAAAAAAAAAAAAAAAACAAACCTAAATATTCTAGAACTACCATGTGATCCATCAGTTTCACTCCTGGACATATGTCTGGAGAAAACCATAATTCAAAAAGACACTTACACCCCAGTGTTCATTGCAACACTATTTACAACAGCCAAGACATGGACGCAACTTAAATATTCATCAACAGAGGAATGGATAAAGATGTGGTACATATATACTATTGAAAATTACTGAGCCATGAAAAAAAAAAGAATGAAATAATGCCATTTTCAGCAACATGGGCGGACCTAGAAATTACCATACTAAGTGAAGTAAGTCAGACTGAGAAAGATAAATATCATATGAGATCACTAATATGTGGAATCTAATAAAGAATGGTAACAGAGAACTTGTTCACAAAACAAAATCAGACTCAAAGATTTCAAAACCTGGCGTTCCCTTCATGGCTCAGCAGTTAACGAACCCAACTAGGATCCATGAGGATGAGGGTTCAGTCCCTGGCCTTGCTCAGTGGGTTAAGGATCCAGCATTGCTGTGAGCTGCGGTGTAGGTTGCAGACTCGGCTCAGATCCCAAGTTGCTGTGCCGTGGCATAGGCCGGTAGCTGTAGCTCCAATTTGACCCCTAGCCTGGGAACTTCCATATGCCACAGATGTGGCCTTAAAAAGCAAAATAATAATAATAATAATAATAAAGAAAGAAACTGATGGGAGTTTGAATGATAAAACTGGGTGAATGTAATACTAAGATTTGTACATTTCATTGTATGTAAATTTACTTTAAAAGAAAAAATTGTAAACAAATATTGAACTCTGTTGAAATGCATACTGAAGTATTACAGTACGTGTTATGATGTCTGCAATTTACTGTGCACTCAAAATATTAGAATTATAATCTTATGCTGAAATTTTGGTTACTTATGAGATAATGCTTTTCAAAATATTAATATAGTCTTAAGACTAAACCACCCTATAAGCCTTAGTTTTGATAGATCATTATTTAGAATATTACCAAACAACTAGAATCTTAGCATGAATTTTCAAAAGCTGCTGAAAAATCATCCCTTTAGAAATAAATTGCTCTGGCTTTTATAAATGGATCTAACACGCATTTTTGTTGAATGATTAAACTTGGTAAATCAGCAAATTGGTCATTCAGCAAGTTGGTTTCTACTTGAATTGGCTTTTGGTGTGGTGATTGCTTCTAGGTGTTTTTATTACTGATTTATCTGCCTGGCACTAGTTTGGTCCTGTCACAGTGTGCAAATTGTGTTAAATCAGGCAGTACACCCAAAACAAACTGGTATAGCAGTTTATTTTTTTTATCATAACTAATTTGAGTGCTTGAATTGTTTGAATTGACCAGAGCAGTCCAGTGTTTTAATGTATTCCTGTCTTTATTGATGTTTTACTTATTAATATAGAGGATCAATCAGTTGAAACCTACAATCTTTATTTCTCCATTTGTGTTTGCTTTTTGTTACTTCTGCACAGTTTTGCCCATTATTCTAGACCATTTTCCTCAGCAGTGGCTCTAGGCAAACAAAATAGGCCTCTGCAACTTTCTTCTTTCTCATGTCTCCACACAGCCCCTCCAAACTTTGCTCTCTGTTTCCTCCAGCTCTTCCTTATCTCTTCATATTGTGGGTTACCTGTACAGCAACCTGGGTGGGGATTTTTGTTTTTGTTGTTATCTGTCTGTTTGTTTTCTTTCTTTCTTTCTTTTTTTTTTTTTTTCCTTTTTACAGCTGCACTTGTGGCACGTGCAAGTTCCCAGGCCACGGGTCACATTGGAGCTGCAGTTGAGGCCTGCACCACAGCCACAGCAACAATGGATCCAAGTCACACCTGTGACCTTGCACTAATGCCAAATGCTTAACCCCCTGAGCGAAGCCAGGTGTCAAACCCGCACCCTCACAGACATTAGGTCCTTAACCTGCTGAGCCACAGTGGGAACCCCAACACAGTGGGGTATTGTTGTTGTTGTTTTAACATTCCCTTTCTTACAGTATCTTCCGTCATGGTCTATCACAAGAGACTGGATATAGTTCCCTATGCTGTACAGTAGGACCTCATTGCTTATCTGTTCTAAACGTAGCAGTTTGCATCTACTGACCGCAAACTTCCAGTCCATCCCAGTCTCTCCCCCCGACCCCTTGGCAACCACAGGTCTGTTCTCTATGTCTTTGAGTCTCTTTCTGTTTTGTAGATAGGGTCATTTGTGCTGTATTTCAGATTCCACATCTAAGTGATATTATAGATTCTATAATACCATATTTTAAATACCATATGGTATTTGTCTTTCTTTCTCTGACATACTTTGCTTAGTATGAGAATCTCTACTTGCATCCCTGGGTGGTTTTTTTAAAGCCCAGGTTCCTGGAGTTCCCACTGTGGTGCAATGGGATCAATAGCGTCTTGGGAGTGTTGGGATGCGGGCCCAATCCCTGGCCCAGCACAATGGGTTGAGGATCTGATGTTGCCAAAGCTCTGGTTTAGTTTGAGGCTGTGGCTCCTATCTGATCCCTAGCCTGGGAGCGCCATATGCCTTGGGGTGGCCAAAAAAAAAAAAAAAAAAAAAAAACCACACAGGTTCCTGAGACTCAGGATTGACCATTTTGATTCAGTAAATCTATTGTGGGGCTCAAGAATCTGTTTTAATTTTGAACCACTCAAAGATGGAGACCAGGAATTCCCGTCATGGCTCAGTGGTTAACGAATCTGACTAGGAACCATGAGGTTGTAGGTTCGATCCCTGGCCTCACTCAGTGGGTTAAGGATCTGGCATTGCTGTGAGCTGTGTTGTAGGTCGCAGACATGCCTCAGATCCTGCGTTGCTGTGGCCATGGTGTGTAGGCCAGCAGCTGCAGTTCCGATTAGACCCCTAGCCTGGGAACCTCCATATGCCGTGGGTGCGGCCCTAAAACAAACCAAAAAAAAAAGCATGGAGACCATGGCCTTCAAGTATTTTTACTCAGTATTCCCTCAAAGAAACTTTTTTCCCTGACATCTAAAAATGTTCATTGTGAGTTTCAGTAGTTACGAAAGATGTAATTTATAGCACATTGTATTACTCTTAAATGTTTCAAATGGAATCTAAATGCCATAGTAATTCAGTATCTATTATTATTCATTAAAAATACATATATGAACAAGTACTTCCTTAACTGTTGGAAATTTTATTTCATTCATTTTTCTCTTTGAATACATAATTTCATTTCTCTCTGGCACAGAATTTTACCTTAATGGAATTCACTTTTATGCTTGAAGGTCTTTTATGATTATATTTGATAAGTCATGTTTCACTTTGACAAATTTATGCACATAAATTGAAATCGAAAAAACATTTTTTTAAATTTCCTGCATCTAAGGTTTTAAGTGTGACATTTTCTTTCCTTTTGTATTAAGTTGTAATTTCAGTTGATCAAAACAATGCAAATATCTTACTTGATAAATAATTATTAAACATTAAAAGTAAAATATAAATTTATTTTATTCTTTTAATGAAAGACTTTCTTTCCAGTTAGTTCCTGGCCTTTGGATGAATGTTAGTTACTTCATGCTAGAATAAGACAGGTTTCAACATCAAATGTGTTCTTCTGGATTTTTTTTCTTTCTTCCTTTCCCTTTTTTTTTTTTTTTCTTTTCAGGGCCACACCTGCTGCATATGGAAGTTCCCAGGCTAAAGGGTTCAGTCGGAGCTGTAGCTGAGACCTATACCAAAGCCACAGCAGCATGGGAGACGCATCTGCAACCTCCACCACAGCTCATAGCAATGCTGGATGCTTAACCCCCTGAGGGAGGCCAAGGATCTAACCCACATCCTCATGGATGCTAGGCGGGTTCATTAACTGCTGAGCCACAATAGGAACTCCTGTTTTATTTGCTTTTATGGTATGAGTTTTATAATTAAGAGTTAAGAAAGCATGTTCACATAAGAAGTGGATGAGGGAGTTCCTGTCGTGGCTTGGTGGTTAACGAACCCATCTAGTAACCATGAGGTTGTGGGTTCAATCCCTGGCCTCGCTCAGTGGGTTAAGGATCTGGTGTTGCCATGAGCTGTGGTGTAGGTCAAAGACATGGCTTAGATCCCGCATTGCTGTGGCTGTGGTGTAGGCCAGCAGCTACAGCTCCGATTAGACCCCTAGCCTGGGAACCTCCGTATGCCAGGGGTGCAGCCCTAAAAAGACAAAAAGACAAAAAAAAAAAAAAGAAGAAGAAGAAGAAGTGGATGAGAAGGGAACACAATTTGTTATAGTGATGTCATTCAGTTCTTTTAAGAATTTCTGCGTTATTCAACCTCACAATGATCTACTGATGAAAATTGCTAATGATCTCTCAACTGTCTCTCACCTTTGATTTTTTTTTTTTCACATTGGTCCCTTTTCTTCTTTGGGTTTTTGTTTTGTTTTGTTTCTTTGCATTCAGAATGGTTAGAGCTTTAATGGACGTTTAGTAACTTCTCAGCTGAAGACCATTTTCCATCTTTTTCCAGGGGACTCAAGCTGGCAGCATTGCCTCCCCACTGAATACTGGGGGGCAGGGTGAACAGAGTGAGGAAGGGCTGTAGTATCCTTACTCTCCAGCCCACCAGGCCGGGCTTATTTTCTCATTCTCACTTTCCAAATCTGTATAATGAGATTAATAACAATTTTAGAGATGTTGTGTTGTGAGGATTGCAATATAGTAAATGCTCAATAACTTTGAACACTTAACATTCATTGACTGATTCTTATATATCCCAACACTATACTAAATGCTTTGTATTCATTAGATTATAAACCCCTACCTCATCCAAATATTTGGACAGTATTACTATTATGATTTATTATTTTGCAGCTGAGAAATTGAGGCTTAAATTACTTGCCAAGGTCACCAGTGTTGAAAATAGCAGGTATCATTGCTTTCCAGATTTTTCTGAATTTAGAACTTAAGTTCTTAACTGTTCCTCCATGCTATAAGTATAGATAGGCTATTTTTTCTTAGCAATATTTGGTTTTTATAACCTCCAATTTCATTAACAATAAAGAATTGGAAAGCACTCGACTTGCAAACCAATTTGTTTCCTAAAGACTTTACCAATGAAAGTAAAGTGACCAATTGAAATGACCAATTTATGAAATGTGAGGGTTGAGAAAATGGAAATAGTGCTAATTTAAATAAATATTTACTAATACAGCATCCAGATTGAGTTCAGTTTATAGGAAGTAAGTATCACATAACCTAGCTGACAAAGTCAGATGTCATTGTTAAATCAGGCAAGTCGGACTGACTTTAAGAAAGTCTGACTTCATTCTTCCGTTCAGATAGATGTGACTATGCTCATTTGTATGACACTTCTGAATTGTAAAATAGATGGGCAGGTGCCATAAGTTTCTCTTCTGTATGAAATGAGATGCTGCCACCTTCAGCATTTCTTACCATGTATTTTGCTTTCACTGAGCTCTCTTCACATCTTTACTCTCAAGTATATTGTTTGACAGGAGGCAGGCCCTGGAAGAAATGTAGTGGTTAAGCAAAAATTGCCCTTTCTTTCACTGCCCCATTCTGAAGTACATCCAAATTCAGGACATTGCAACGAGAACTAAAATGCCCATTCCAAAAGGCATTGGAACTCTTAATAGAAATACGTTTATGACACGGAAGGATACAAAGCCTCCTGAGTTTGCAGCTCCTTGATTAGAAGTTTCAGTCATACTGGTATTTCAGATTTTTTATTTGACACTGTGGAGACTTGCTCTCCAAGGCAGTAATATTCTGTAATAAGATTCTGAAAGGCCTCTCCTCTGTTAAATGGGAAAAGGCTGTAATGAAAGGGGAGACGTCCTCCCGAGGTGCATTATCAAGCGAGTCTGTTTCAAATGAGGCTACATGAAGAAATTTAGAGTTCTGGGTAATAAGCTTAGAATTTGCCTTCATACCCCATGGAATCCGCTCAGTGTGGCCCCGAGGGATACCACATACCGCAGTTCAAAGGCCGCATGGACCCTTGCATCTCACTCTCTGCTTCTCCAATCCATTCTCTTTTACTTTAATCCGTACTGAAAGGTCTGGGAGTTTCCTCGTGGCTCAGCAGGTGAAGGATCTGGAGTTGTCACTGCTGTGGCATGGGTTTGATCCCTGGTGCAGGAACTTTCATATGCCATGGGTGCAGCGCCCCCCCCCCCAAAAAAATGAAAGATCTGTAATAGATCTAATTTATGAAACCAGTTGCCTTTGCTCAGATTTCATCCTACCAGTTGATATGAAGATGGAAACTAATAAAATATTGTGAATCAGCTATACTTTGTTTTTTTTAAAAAATAATAAAATAAAATGTGATTAATTACTGTAGCTTAAAAGAAAGAAAATGAGAGAGATACAGCAAATAGAAAGGACAAGAACTTCTCTTGGCATATAGACAGTGCTGCATTTCCTTCATTTGCTTTGGGTTTTGTCAGCTCCGTGCCGTTATTTTTCTGCCTTGCCTTTACTCTTACCTCAGCCTGACAGTGCCGTCTCTTCCATTCCTCCCGTTCTGGCTTCATGGACCAGCGCATCTGTGAAGCTTTAATGGGGCTCCCAAGTGAGAAAGTAATTGCTCTTCTTTCTCACCCTTGTCCTTGGTTCAGACTCTAATTTTGACTCATCGCGCAATGCTTTTTATGATGGTTATTTAAACATTTGTTTCCTCTCCCTCTTGCTCCTTCTTTTATTGTGTAACATGTAGTTAGTGGAATTGAATTTCTGTCTGATGCGTATTTTCTTCAAAGCATCTGTCTTGGATGTAGAAAAACCTTTTAGGGTTTGTAAATAGCGCTCCTGAATGTTCACCATTATGCCGTCGTTATTTTGTTTCATGATTATATATATATATTTTTTTTTTTTTTGGTCTTTTTGTTGTTGTTGTTGTTGTTGTTGTTGTTGCTCTTTCTTGGGCCGCTCCCGCGGCATATGGAGGTTCCCAGGCTAGGGGTCTAATCGGAGCTGTAGCCACCGGCCTACGCCAGAGCCACAGCAACACGGGATCCGAGCCGCGTCTGCAACCTACACCACAGCTCACCGGCAACGCCGGATCGTTAACCCACTGAGCAAGGGCAGGGACCAGACCCGCAACCTCATGGTTCCTAGTCGGATTCGTTAACCACTGCGCCACGACGGGAACTCCCCCATGATTATATTTTGTCAAAGATCTTTATAAACTGAGATTTTTATTTCTACTCTTTTGCTCTCCCCAGGAATCAAAAAGATCAGAATCTCTTATGGACATTCATCATAAAAAATTAAAGAATAAGGCTGCTGAAGATAAAAATAAGCCCCAAGAAAGAATACCATTCGACCGTGATAAGGATCTTAAAGTTCATCGATTTGATGAAGCTCAGAAAAAAGCCCTGATAAAGAAGTCTCGAGAACTAAACACCAGGTTTTCACATGGCAAAGGCAATATGTTTTTATAAGTAAGTATATTTTGTTAGATATATTTCCATACTGATAAATTTGAACTTTTCTAAATACTCTTATCTATAAATAATTGTGGCAATTGATATTATTTTATAATAGATTTTAAACCTGCAGAGCTTTTTTTTTCTAAGTGAACTGTGATATTTGAAAATTCAGCCTTTTGTAATAAAAAATGTCATATACTGGAAAAGTAGCCTTGTCCTCATAATAACTCAACAGGACATTACTATTCAAAGCGCTAAAATAAAATCTTTTCATTTATGAGACATGGCAAAGGAAAATGTGGTTTGCAGCTTGGGTAAATGTGCATGCTTTATAAAGAAGGAGGTTTGCCAGCAGTCTGTTTTATGTTAAACAGGATCTCAATGAAAAGATGTTCATTGCTTCTGGAAGGTTCATTGCTTTAAGCTAAGGTTCAAAACCGCTACATCACTCTTACATGGCCCAAACTGACAAGGGTTCATAATGGTGATTCTATAAAAGCTAAGGTGACTTCTTAAAATCTTTGTGATTTTTAATTGTATGAAACCTACATCAATATTAAAATGTGGCTTTAAGGGAAAATACAATTACAGTGAAAAGTAATTCTCCAACTTACTGAATTTTCTTATTCTTACTTCAGGGGGATTTCCCTGTGCAATGAAGAAGCGTTGAAGAGTACTCTTTTTTTCCAGTCTGTTCACTTTTTTCCCATTGTTTCGAGTTTCTTAAGATTAGAGGATTCCTTTAGTCTTAAAAAAGCATACAGACTTCCCTTACTCTGCGCATCCTTTAAAGTCATGTGGAAACATAAAATCAGTGTGTCTTATGCAGGGTACAGTTTTAAGTCTTGTGTTCTGAGGAAGTGTGGACTTTTATTCAAATAATTGTTTTGAGGTTCCCCCCCTCACACTGCCTAATTTTTGCGCTGTCTCACAAATACCTTGTAAGGTCTAGACCGTCTATCAAGTCTCTTCCACAGCTTGGACCCCCTCGTCAGATATTACTGACCTCGCGGGAGTGAGTGTGTCTGGTCCTCGCAATAAATCCATGAATTTGAAATGGTTTGGTTTCCCTCTAAACTGCAGCCAGTGAACACACAACATTTACTTGAAAATACAGAGTCTGGAGGTTTTGTCCATTTTGTTATCAGTGTCTTGCTTGGGCACTCAGGGCTTTTTATTTATGATTTGGATTTTTTTTGTTTGTTTTTAAGTCAAAAAGGGGGACCCCTAGAGTTCCTTTGTGGCACAGCAGGTTAAGGATTCAGTGTTGTCATTGCAGGGGCTCGGGTCGCTGCTGTGGCGCGCCTGCGATCCCTGGCCCTGGAACTTCCACGTACCGCAGCTGTGGCCAAAAAAAACCCAAAAGGGTTTCCTCTGCATTATTTTATGTGCTGAGAAAAAACTATTTTTATTTTTCCAACTTTAGTAAGTATTTCTAGGGGAGGCAGCCTGAGGGACAAGATATGCCCTTGGTGTGGAGTCTGAGATTCTGTCTCTCAACCAAAGCTGTCTACGTTTTTAAACTGCTTTGGGGTGATCTGACTTTGACCATTTATATTTGACAAATTTTAGTGAATTTAGTGGGGAGGGATCTTTTACATCAGTCATAAATAGCTTTGTTAAAAAGTCAAATTCAATCCCTGAATACAAAAGTGGAAACTGTCATCAAAACTACCCTGATCAAGTTAAGTTTCTGATGCTTTAAGCACTGCCTCTAAGATGTTAATAAAAAATTCTCGATAGATAGGAGTTCCTGTCGTAGCTCATGGGGTTAAGGACCCGCTGTTGTCTCTGTGAGGATGCATGTCCCATCCCTGGTCTTACTCAGTGGGTTAAGGATCTGGCAGCATAGGTCACAGATGCAGCTCAGGTCCCATGTTGTGGCTCTGTCCTAGGCTGCAGCTGCAGCTGCAGCTTCAATTTGACCCCTGTCCCAGAACTTCCATATGCTGCGGCCGTAAAAAGGAAAAAAAGAGAAGAAAATTCTCAATAGTTAAAGCCTAAACTCAAATTTTGTAAGCTATATTTTCTTAAGATTAATCCCGATTCTGGTAGTTGTGTGTTCTGGTTTTGATGAAGCATATGGTTTTAATGGAAAAAGATTCTGAATCCTAGTGCAGTTAGGCTTTATGAAAATTGAGTAAACTGTTCAGGCAAATTATGGGACAAATTTTTCTCCTTCTAATCTTAGAAGTACAATGGTATTTTCCATAACAATAACCTACTCAAGGACTGTTACTATTTAAAAGATGAATTATTCTCCTAAGCAAGTTGAAAGGGCGTCTAATCTAAGCAGAATTGAACAGAGCTACCTTTGACTAAAGAAGTCATTTTTAGCAGATGATATTTTCTGAACATAAAACTTTGTACAAGAGCATCTATGACTTTCATTAATTTTGTTATAATTTTTCCCCTGGTGGAAGGAAAAAATGTTTTCTAGTTCTTGATCCTTATGTAAATTCCTAACACATATTTTTGAGAAATGTTGGTATTTTTTTAAGGTAAAAATGTCACCTTGGGATACTTATTTTTGCATTGCTTTCCTCACCCTAAGGGTAGGTAGGGCTACTTCTATAGTACATCTCGACTGCTTCTTCCCTCACCCTTGCCAGGTCTGTGACCTTAGCAAAAGGGAGAAAAGCCCTCTCGTCTGCCTAATCCTTTACATTAAGTGACCACCTTGCCGGTACCTCTGGTCTAGCCCTCTTTTATGCTACCCTGAGGACAGTTTTAGCAAAACACGAGGCCAGAAGTTTTTTGCCCCTTGCAGAGACTAAACTCAATATAACCACATGGTCAATAAAAGAACAACATAGCTATTTGCACATCCCCTCCCCTCTTCCAAAGCTTCCAAAGGCCTGATTAAATCAAGTCTTCTCTCCATCTGGTAGAAAATTGGTATCGTTGACATTTTCTACTAATAACTCTTTGCTTTCCTATAATTCTTGGCCAAACTTTGTAGACCTGTGACCTCTTTTGAAAGTTAAAAATGAGGAGGAGGAATTCACTTGTGGTACAGCGGGTTAAGGATCTGGCATTGTCTTTGCAGCAGCTCAGGTCACTGTTGTGGTGCAGGTTCTATCCCTGGCCTGGAGTCTTCTGCATGCCATGGGTGTGGCCAAAAGAGAGGAAAAAAAAAAATGAAGAAAAAAGAGCAACACTAAGTTAACAAATAGAGCAGACACTTTAACATTCTTTAGTTTTGGGTGGGGGGGTGGTGTCTCTCTTTTTCTTTTTTTTTTTTTTTAGGGCCACTCCATGGGCATATGGAGGTTCCCAGACTAGGGGTCCAGTAGGAGCTATAGCCACCGGCCTACACCACAGCTCACAGCAACACCAGATCCTTAACCCACTGAGCAAGGCCAGGGATCGAACCTGTGTCCTCATGGATGCTAGTCAGATTAGTTTCCACTGAGCCACGACCGGAACTCCCTAACATTCTTTACTGTTTGGTGAAGGTGAGGTTTAGGTTCATTGTACCTGTTCAGCTCTCTAAATTATTGTCTCAAGTGTTGATGCTTCAGATAACAACCACATTACTGGTAAATAAATGACTTTAGTAAGTGGGAGAATTGGGAGGTAAACAAAAGGTGAGCGATAGTAGCTACACCCATAATAAGGCTGTATCATCAGATAAATTTTTTTGGATTGGAAAAATATCATAAATTAATCCCTATTCTAAAAAGAAAGAAAGAGAAAGGCTGCAGTTTCACTGAGTTCTCTGACTTGTTCAGAGGTAGCAGCTTTTGACATTTATCACTTGAAATTTAATAGTTCTTTGGATTAATGACTTTTTTAGAAGTAAGGTTGGTATTTACATGGTATCTACATGCTCCAGAATAGGTTAACAGTGATTATATAAATCATTTGATCCTGACACATCTTGGCACTTTTTGTTTCTTGTATCGGGTGGATAATGTTAACATTATTCCTCAGAAATGTATGATCATGGGAGATAGTTTTTAGGCTAATTACAGGCGTCCTTATCACTACTCTTCACTTTTTCCCTGGCAATGATAGATATTGTTAGGGAAAAATTTCTCTGTTGAGTTATACACCTGAGAAGAAGAATTAACTTGGAAGGAAGTAACTAGAGATAGTAGTACCTGTGTAATATCAATGCCAAATCTTCTACTTTAGAATGTTAATTTTTTTACTTTGGCTTTTGATGCCATCATGTGATTTTTAGTGTGCAGTTATGAAAGGTCATGCATTTCCTATTAGGGGAGAGGTATATTTTTTTGCAGCTTAAATATTAACTGTGACTACAGTATGTACCAAATTTAAAAGCTATACACTGCCCCTTTCAGTCTTTTCGTTTTGAACTTTACAATTGAAAGACTTTTTAGAAAAAAGGAATTCCTGAGGTGTAATTTTTTTATGTATGAATAAAGTTGCATCTATATCTGAGAAGTTGTGGTCTTTTATTTTTGTTTTATTTGTGTAATATTATTTGTGTAATATTATTAGCTTAACTGAAGCAGGCAGTATTCGTAAAGCGAACATCCTATGAAGATGTATTCTGACCAAGCAGATCATTGTGGGCTTTTGGAGGGGGGAGTCTTTCACTCCAACTCTCTTGCCAGATTTTCGTTATCCCAATAAAACTACAAATATTAGCTATTTATTTAGAAACACAGGACAAACTGGAAATGCTCTTAAGAGCACCCTGGCACAAGAGGGGCTGGCACTGGGTTTGTAACCAAGATGCCATTGTTCTGCATATCATAAGGTTGTGTGACATTTGGTGGGTTTTTTCCGGATTGTTTGATTATGAGGTTTTATGGTTTATTGTTTAGGGTTTGGGGCTTTTTGCGGGGGGGGGGGGTTGCCTTTTCTACTTCTCAAATTCTTTCAGAAAGCATGTGTTCCTTTATAATTACAGAGGGAAATTAACTTTTTCTTTTTTTTTTTTTAAGTCCTAACGTTGTGTTATATAGGATCAGAGTTCAAAACTGAACTGTTAGGGAGATGCCTCAGGATTTGCCTTTTCCTTAACTGGGACAGTGCCCAAAAGTGATACTTAGCAGTACAGAAGCTAAGCATTTTTTTTAGGTTTTTATTTTTTTCTATCACAGTTGATGAAGCTACGCATTTAATGATAGGACTCTGGACATAGAGGATCAAGGAAAGAGGGTCCTTATGGTTTCAGATCACTTCCCTGTAATAAGTATTTCTTGAGGAAATAGTGTTTGTTCATTCAGTAAACATTTATTAAATGCCCGGGTGTGTCCTAGGTCTAAGAACACAGTGGTGAACCAGGCTTTCGTAGTCCTCGTCCATGAGAGGAGGTTCTGTGCTAGTCACTACAGAGTGCTCACAGGTAAGTCACACAGAGTCCCTGCCTCGTGGCACGTGGGAGAGCGGAAGATCTCGGTAAAAAAGATCAAGTAAGTGTGCAGCATGACGACTCTCGCTAACACTGCCCTGTGACATACGGGGAGCTCAAGAGTAAATCCTAAGGGTTTTCATCACAAGATCTTTTTTTTTTTTTCTTTTTATCGTGTCTATATGAGAAAATGAATGTTGGCTGAAGCAGTTGTATCATTTCATAATATATGTAAATCAAACCATCATGCTGTACACCATAAACTCATACAGTGGTGTATGTCAATTACTTCTTAATAAAAGGGGGAAAAGTCACAAATTGTGGTTGGTTTTATAAAGAAAACCGGGTAATGGAACACTACAACAGGTAGTTGAGAATGAGAATCCTACTCAAGTAAGGTGATAGGAAAAGTCTCTCTGAAGGGTTATTATTTAAACTGAAACCTGGGAGTTCCCATTGTGGTGCAGTGGTTAACGAATCCGACTAAGAACCATGAGGTTGCAAGTTCGATCCCTGGCCTTTCTCAGTGGGTTATGGATCCGGCGTTGCCGTGAGCTGTGTGGTGTAGGTTGCAGACGCGGCTTGGATCCCGCGTTGCTGTGACTCAGGCATAGGCCGGTGCCTATAGCTCCAATTCGACCCCTAGCCTGGGAACCTCCATATGCCACGGGAGCGGCCCAAGAAATGGCAACAAAAAAAGACAAAAAACAAAAAATAAAAATTAAAAAAATTAAACTGAAACCTAAAAAAGGGACAGAGAAGGTAGCCATTTGGAAAATGACTTGTTCCAAATCAGGTCTGGCTGCTTGCTGCTCAAACATTGATACTCAAGAGAGACAGATGTTGGTGGAAATGAAAAACTGCCTTTTAATTAGAATGTCAGCAACCTGGGGGGCTGGTGGACTCAGTGTCCCCCCAAAACCACCTTGGCCATGAAAGATCTTAAAAGGAAAAAGTGAGGCAGTCTCAGTTAATCATCGACATAGGGGGTCAGTCATCACCATTCCCCACTGTGTGCAGGCTTGGAGAGCCTCTTGTTCACGTGGCCTGGTCACACAGTTTGTTGGCGAGATTACTGAAGGGAGATTAGGGGAGAGATCTGGTCATCTGTTAACTACTTACTCTTCATTTCGACTTCTTTGATCTACAGAAAGAACCAGCAGATGAGGCAAGGTGTTGTATGATCAAAAGATCTGAGAGGTGTGCTTGGACTGGAGTGGGGGCAGCAGGGCTGATTTAGGGTTAGTGTCAAAGACAGAGGGCCTCCTGCAGAGAGCTCTTTGCTGCCTCCCTACTAACTGCACATGCAAAGACCCTGAAGCACTAATTCTGCCGTGTTTAAAGAAATGAACCTGTGTGAGCTGTGTGCAGAGACACACGCCCAGGGTTGGTCCCTCTGTCAGTAGATAGGAGGAAGCCCGTGTCCTGGCCCTTAACCCAGTTTTAGGTCGGCGGAGCCTCCCAGAGGAGAGTAGCTCTGGTGAAGACATAAACATTGCATGGGCGTTGGCCTGATGGATCCTAACACCTAAGTTCTACCTTCCTGGTCCTCTAGGATTTCCTAAGCACGTGTGCGTTCAGAGCAGTTAGACCCTGGCTCTGAAAACCTGTGTGTAACCGCACTGACAAGGATCATCAGCTATCAGAATTTTCGTACACTGAACTCCTGCCTGTACTTGATCATCAAAACTGCAGCTATCTAAGTGGAGGTTTTTGGGGTTTTTGTGTCAGAGTTTGTTATAAATTATTTTTCATTTCCTCCTCTTAGACCTAATTATTGAGGATTATATAGAGCTAAATAGCACCAGATGAATTCAGCAGATATCAGTTGATTGATGTCAATCAGTTAATTGATATTAATTGATAACAGTTAATCGTTAAAATTCCAGGACATGGCAGAACCTTTTCATTTAGGGCTTGGAGAATAGAGTAGATCTGTTCCTTAATTTGTAATCCTTGAGCCACCTCCGTCAGAAGTTCCTGGGGAGCTTGTTTAAATGGAACTTCCCAAACCCACTTCTGGTGAATGGGAATCTTGGAGATTAGAGTTAGAAAATCTCCAATTTTTCACTGTTACCCCCAGTGATTCTTTGTCAACTCAAGTTTGAGAACCACTGCGCTTATTATATCTATTGCTGTAAATATTCCCCCTTCCCCTGTTACACCTTCCACTTTCCTATATTAAACATTCTTAAATGCATAGTCATTTTATGTTACACGGGTGTAATCACCAATGGTAATAATACTTGCATCATTAGAGGAGTGGGTTATCATTTCTGCTGAGTGAATTGAGACGTTTTTATTCTAACACTTATAGCAGCCAGCTGCTACAGGGCTCAAGATTATACTGTCAATGGTAATTCCGTTTCATTAGACTTGGCCTTCTTGTAGGCATCTTTTAAAATGGAAAAACCCCTAGGAGCAATAGTTAGGTTATAAGATCCTTGCTTCTGGCTGCCTGGGGCCCCGTGAGATCACTGAATGCCCTGAAAGAACAGAACATGGAAAGGTTAAGGGGGCTCAACGGGACGCTAAAGAGCAACTCCAGGGTTGGGCTCTGCCTTATGACTATCTTCCTTGGGGGGACTAATCAGTGAATGTTACTGAAGTAGTATAAGGTCTTAGATAACTGTGCGTTGGCAGCTAAGGTATTTTTTTTTTTTAACTCGTGAATCCTCTGCAGCTTTTATTTTATTTTATTCTATTTTATTTTATTTTTGGTCTTTTTAGGGCCGCACCTGTGGCATATGGAGGTTCCCAGGCTAGGGAGCGAATCAGAGCTGTAGCTGCTTTTGTACACCACAGCCACAGCAACGTGGGATCTGAGCCGCGTTTGCAACCTACACCATAGCTCACGGCAACGCCAGATCCTTAAACCACAAAACAAGGCCAGAATTGAACCTGCGTCCTCATGGTTACTAGTCAGGTTCATTAACCACTGAGCCACAATGGGAACTCCCACAAGGTATTTTTTTAACTAAAGAACCGCAAAAGGAGTTCCCGTCGTGGTGCAGTGGTTAACGAAATCCGACTAGGAACCGTGAGGTTGCAGGTTCGATCCCTGGCCTTGCTCAGTGGGTTAAGGATCTGGCATTTCGGTGAGCTGTGGTGTAGGTCACAGATGAGGCTCAGATCCCGCATTCCTGTGGCTCTGGTGTAGGCTGGCAGGTACACCTCCAATTCGACCCCTAGCCTGGGAACCTGCATATGCCGCAGGTGCGGCCCTAGAAAAGGCAAAAAAAAAAAAAAAAGAACCACAGAAGCTAGCAAGTTTACGTTTAGATATCAGTTTCTGCATTTGCTAATAACAATGGCTGTAAATAAAAGAATACAAACAGCAAAGGTAGGCGGTTGTTTTAATTAAGATTGAAAAATATCAAGGACCTGTGCTACAATATTGAAAAGCATTTCAAAGCTCATTTTCAAGTGTATGATTACCTCCTTTTCACTGTGTAGCCCTTTATAGAACTTTCGTTTGGTTTCTTTAGGTTGCAGTAATGTTGGCTTAGTAGGCTGTAGGATAAAGTATTTAGTCCTAAAAGTTTTTCTTTGTACAGTCACTCTCTGAGGTGAAAATAAACTTATTCCTTTTATTACTGGGCACGAAAGAAGAAATGGATTTGCCTATGCATGTAATTTTTGATGACTTTTATCTTTTTGGGTAAAGGCTGACAACAACATGTCTTGCCCACCTAAGAATACATAATACTGTAATTCCTCATCCACACTCCACACCTGACAAATTATTAATCTAAGGTTCCTACTTTTTACAGCAGGTACAGACATAATTAATTTGACATGGGCGAGAAAATTAATCTAGAAATTGTGAGCATTCTTCAGTCTTCATTTTAAACTGGGCGTTTTATTAGAGTCTTAAATTAGTCTTTTTCTTCCCAGTGGCCTTGTACACTGGTTAATAAAATTGTCGTATTTGGAAACTGAGACTCTTAGAACTAAAAATGTTTGCCAGTTAAACTGAGTTGTCAATAAAGACCAGATTAGGACTCACCCTATCAATTCATAAGATGTCAGTTGACCTATTATACTGTGATGCTTCTGAGAAAATAACATGAAAAGATAGATTCAGATATTTGCTTTTACCGGCTAGTCATAACGAGCTTTTTAAAAATCACATTTATATTCTTTCCGATATGTGCACATCTATACCCAGAAGGACTTCATCTTTAGTTCAGCATTTACCAGAATTCAGTAATAACTAGGTTTAGAGGGATGAGAGATGATAGTTGAACAAACATTGGTGTGGACCAGTTTAGACAACAAAAAACTTTAGGTCAATTTTTTTGAGACGTTGACATTCTTTAGAATTCCCTGGGAGCTCATTGAAAATGTAGGTATCCTAGCCTCATTATCAGAAATTTTGATTCTATCTATAGGTTTTTGTTTTGGCTCAGGCATCAGTTTTTGGTGAGCTCCCCAGAAAACTCTAGTATACTCCAAACTATTAGAACCAAACTTGGGTTGGTCTAAACATGGCATATTAAAATTTCTAGACTCAAGAAAATCAGATTGCTATCGTGGCCACTGAGCCTCTTGATTCAAAGGATAGCAGCCAGAACTCATTTCCCAGCCTCCTTTGCTGCTAGAGCACAAGTATGTGGCCTGGGTTCTGCCAGTCAGATACACCCATGAAGGATCGGGATTCCAAGGCGAGGACAGTGAAGAAATAGTCATTCCCAGAATCATCTTATGATTTTCAACAGTAGCGGAGCTTCTGGTACCCAGTCCCAAGCATCACTGATGTGACCCGGCGCCATGTTGGAGAGCTGTGATGTGGTGTGATGACACTGGGGCATTGCGGTGAGGTTGGACACATTCCTGGTTATATAGCTTCCGGACCTGCTTAGACTGGCCAGATACATTGCTGTGTTTGCAGCTAAGAGCCCTGAGTAACATAAAGGAGTTATACTAGTCAAGAGCATAAACTTTGGAGACAGCAGCCTAGAATCAAATCCTGGCCCTGCCACTAGCTGTGTAAACTTGAGAAAGTTTCTTAATTGTAACTTATCTGTAATTATCTCAGCTGTAATTTTTCTTAAAATGGGGGCAATGATACCTCACAGGGTATTATGAAGATTACAGGAAATGACACATTTAAGCAATTAACACAGTATCTAGCGATGAGTGGTGGTTGTCATTATTGTAAACCCCCCCTCATTTCTTTTGACCTCAGAAAAGTTCTCTATTTATCAAGACTCCTGGCAGCAAGTGATGAAAACCTAGCTCAAACTGGCTTAAGCAAAAACAAAAGATAATTTACTCACTCATGTAATGAAAAGTTCAGAAAGTAGCCCTGGCTTGGGGTAGAACTGCATCTGGACATCCAGCTCACGTTGCCAGGATTCTGTCCCTGTCCCTCCCTTGCCTTCCTTTGCGTGGACTTCCTCTCTAGGTGGGCTTCCCAGATGGTGACAGAGATAGCAGCCCCTCTGAAGTGACCCCCTACCAGCTGAGCAACCAGTGAAAAAAAACTTCTCCTTCCCACTAGTTCCAGCCAACAATGGCCAAAGACTGATACGATTGCCTCAAGGGACTGGCTTCGGTCCCTTGTTCACCCCGGTATCTATCACATGGTCACTCAGTAGCCCAGGCTGGTTCACATCTCCTCCTATGGAGCCCAAGGGTGAGTTAAACCCTCTCTAAACCTGTGCATAGGCTGAGAACTTAGAAGGGTAGTTCCCGAAAAGAAAGTGAAAGCGCTGTAACTGGAAACAAAGGACCATATACTACAAAGGATCAAATATCCTGTGCTTGCAGTAGCCCCCATCTCATTTTTTTATTCCCATCAATCTGTTAATGAGAGAACCAGTATTTGTTTACCCAATGGGATGTCACCCATCTGCCTATCTATTCACACCAGCTCCACCAGTGTGAATCCCCTCTCCATCAGGTTTCTTCTGTTTCAGTTGTCATGGTTATGAATCTTTACATGCGTGGCAGGGGGTGGAGGAGTGTAGGGAGGGAACGAGCACACACTGACCTGCTCTAGAGATGACTTGGCCTGGATAGTTTCTGCCCAATAAGACACCACTGCTTGTCCCTTACTTACTTGCTTCCATACCTTTCTCTGACATCAAGAAGTACATTTAGCACCAAGTAGATGAGAAATGAGAGTGTCACAGTTTATTCACCACATTCTGCTGCGATATATAAATCACAGTACAATTCAAAATGATTTATTTAGCCTTTCCATTTACAAACAAGACAAGAAGAAAGAAGAGAGGGAAATGAAAAAATAAAAAGAGTTGGCAGCTTCAACCCAATCAATAGTGAGGAAGCTTGCCTGACAGTGCTAGTTTATCATGTATCTTGATAGAAGGCGTCCTGTATCTGAGGCAGCCCTCCTCAAGAGAGGTTAGCCAAAGCTGGGGCCCAGACTACCAAATCACAGACTAGGTGGAAGTAGGAAGGGGAATGGGAGATTCTCAGATTCATCTCCTGATCACCTGGAGAGCTGGGTCTGGAAGAGTGTCAGAGGCAAGTGTCATGGCTGGATGGTGGTCCCCAAAAGGCGTGTCTACCCAGGACCTCAGAATGTGACCTTGTTTGGAAGGAGGGTCTTTGCAGATATTAATTAAATTAAAGATCTCAAGCTGAGATCACCCTGAATTTGGGTCGGGCCTTACATCCTGTGACTGATAATCTTACAAGAGAAAGGAAAAGGAGGCGTTCCCACTGTGGCGCAGTGTGTTAACAATCCAGCTTGTCTCTGGTTCAGTCCCCGACCCAGCGCAGTGGATTAAGCACCTGGATCCCGCATTGCCACAGCTGTGGCAGAGTCTGCAGATGTGACTCAGATTCAATCCCTGGCCAGGAACTTCCATATGCTTTGCGTGCAGCAAAAAAAAAAAAAAAAAAGGAGAGAGAGAGAGAAAAAAAGGGAGATTTAAGACACAAAGACACATGGAGAAGAAGGCCCCTGGAAGTCAGAGGCAGAGATCAAAGTTATGTTGCCACAAGCCAAGGACATCTACAAGATGCTAGAAGCTACAAGAGGCAAAGGAGTCTTTTGCCCTAGAGCCTTCTGACCCCTTGATTCTGGCCTTCTGAACTCCACAACTGTGAGAGAGAAGTTGTGTTGTTTTCAGCTACCAAATTTGTGGTAGGTTTTTTTGCAGCAACCCATGGAAACTAATATAACAAGGTAGGAAGCAAATTCACCTTGACTTCAAGCCCAGAATGAGGCCTAGTGTTAGCAACTCTCATTAGCCATCGTCACTGGTTGAGGGCACTGATGGCCCACTGGATTCATCAGACAATCTGAAGGCTCTTGTCTCTGTTGGTAATGGTGCCCAGTGGGAAACTGGAGGGTTTGTTACCCAAAGAAAATATCTTCCGGGCAGGCAAATTTTT
Source organism: Sus scrofa (assembly GCF_054392235.1). Taxonomy (NCBI): domain Eukaryota; kingdom Metazoa; phylum Chordata; class Mammalia; order Artiodactyla; family Suidae; genus Sus; species Sus scrofa. The sequence continues at coordinate 22,677,183 of NC_139393.1, read as the reverse complement.
GAAAAAAACAAAAAACATCACCAGTAAAAAGCCTGATACGGAGTATCTAGAAATGGATTTTTTTTTTCAAGTAAGTGTTGTCAAGTGATGGTAGTTCGTTAATACTTAGTTTTTTAAAATTAGCAGTCGGGGAGTTCCCTGGTGGCTCAGTGGCTTAAGGATTTAGCACTGTCACTGCTGTGGTGCAGGTTCCTCCCAGGCCCGAGAACTTCTGCATGCTGCAGGAGGCCAAAATAAAATAAAATAAAATTAGCCATCAGATATATTGTCATAGTGCTGCGGGCCTCCTGTACATGACAATTAGATGGTATATAAATGTATCCTTCTAAAGAGAAAAAAAGTGGGATATTTTTCCTTACATAGGTCACTAGGCCTGAAGGAGCTTGTTTGTTTTGCCTCACAAGCATTTAAGCTTCAGTGTGGGCAGTAATGACACGAATTTAGGCAATAATAATACAAATTATACTCATTAGACTATGAGCTTCAAGTTCTCAATTATAAGGTAGAAAAGGGTTCAGGAGTCATTCAGACCAACTCAGTGCAATTATAGCCCCCCAAAGATAATAGAATATTGGGTAATATGAGAGAAAAGAAATAAAAGGGAAAATAAAGTTGTACTACATTTGGACAAACCTGTGGTGTGTCTACCTAGAAAACTGCTTCCTGTTCTGGCTTCTGTACCTCAGGAAAAGACAGAGTGAAAGGAAGTCTATAGAAGGGGGACTAAATGGATTAAAGTCGTATCTACAAATATTCATCCAGCTCCCACACAGTTTGAGCCCCTGGTCCAGGGGTGCAAAAATGATTCAGACATGGTTCTCAGCTTACAGCCTAAAGGGAAAGACAGATACACAGAAATAGCTGTAATAACACAGAGCACCAAGCACAGGACAGAGGTACACACAGAACACCCACAGATCACACAGGAGGCAGCAGGACCTGCCAGTGGTGAGCCGAGAACAAAGCAGACAGCAACCCGGGGGGTCCAGTGGCAGTGGTGCTGTTGTGTGTGTTTAGGAATGAAAAGGACTGGTTTGAAAGGAGGGACAGTGCAGGGAGAGCTGGGGAGCTAAGAGAAAGTAATCTAGCTGAAAGGCTGGATTTAAAGGGTGATGAGTAGCGGTTGGCCTTGAGTGATCCCACGTCCTCCAGAAATAGGAAAAAAGAAATGAGAGTGGTTATAGGTATTGATTGGTTTTAGGTAAAGTTCAGAAAGTTGAGGGAGATTCTCCCTAGCACATTCAATTTACTGAAATTGAGGTTGGTTTGTTCTTCTTTTTTTTTAACTTTAAGGCATGTTGAGAATGTGATGAGCACTCTGAATGTTTTACCTCTTAAAATTGTGCACAATAGGCTTTTTTTTTTTTTTTTTTTTTTTTGCCTTTTTAGGGTTGCACCCGCAGCATATGGAGGTTCCCAGGCTAGGGGTCCAATCGGAGCTGTAGCCACCAGCCTACGCCAGAGCCACAGCAACATCAGATTCAAGCCGTATCTGCGACCTACACCACAGCTCATGAAAATGCCAATCCTTAACCCACTGAGCAAGGCCGGGGATCAAACCCACAACCTTATGGTTCCTAGTGGGATTTATTTCCACTATGCCATGACAGGAACTCCACAAAAGGCAAAGTTTTACAAGTAATTTCAGTTTTCCAACCTTTTGAATCCCACCCATGGACTTCAGGTAGACACCCTGCATTCCACCCAGGAGACAAGTGGTTTGCTGAGAAGTCTAGGGCTAGAAGGTTTGAAATAAACACTGACAAGGGACCAGCAAGATAAGGCAAGTCATGGCACTGATCTAAGTTGCAGTGTTAAAAAGAAGTGGAATCCCAGGAGGGAACGCACGCGGTGAATACCAACTCCAGACCAGATGGGGAAGTAGGGAGGCCACGAGGAGATTGACAGACTGAGGGGTGGGCTCGTGTCGTGCAAAACACCTGCTGGAAAAATTCCCAGCAGGCACGCCTGCTGGAGGTGAGCCTCCATCAGCTTCTTTGGAGCTGCCCTGAATTGCCTTTTTCCTCTCCTGGCCCATTTGTGCCTCCCCTGCACATCTGCACCACCTGCCCTTCTCCCTCCACATGCAGACCGGCTCAAGTCTCTGCCATATGTAAAAACAAAGCACCAACGGAACTTTCCTTCAAGGACAACCAAGGTCAGGAATGGGATTAAAGCTTGTCTGTCTTAGGAGGTTTTGAAACAGACTTAAATTCAAAGAAGCCATCTCAAATCAGCTGGGGGAAAATAAATTACTCAGTAAATGGTGTTGAGACTCTTTGATGTGTGGGAGAAGATAAGTTAGATCTATATCTCACACTGTAGATCAAAACAAATTCCAGAAATATTAAGTATTTATATCTTAAAAATGAAAGCATAGGAGTTCCCATCGTGGCGCAGTGGTTAACGAATCCAACTAGGAACCATGAGGTTGCGGGTTTGATCCCTGGCCTTGCTCAGTGGATTAAGGATCTGGCGTTGCTGTGAGCTGTGGTGTAGGTTGCAGACGCGGCTCGGATCCCAGGTTGCTGTGGCTCTGGCATAGGCTGGCAGCTACAGCTCCGATTCGACCCCTAGCCTGGGAACCTCCATATGCCATGGGAGTGGCCCTAGAAAAGGCAAAAAAACAAAATAATAATAATAATAAGTAAATAAAAACAAAAATTAAAAAATGAAAGCATAGGAGTTCCTGCACTGGTGCAGCGGGTTAAGGATCCAGTGTTGCTGCAGTTGCAGCTTAGATTTGATCCCTGGCCTGGGAACTTCCATTTCCACGTGCCATGGGCACAGCCAAAGAAAGAGAGCATAAAATACTGGAGGAAAATAGAGAATTTATTTTAATAATCTTGGAATGGGCATGGGCTGCTTAAGGATAACATCCAGAAGCTCTAAAGTAAAACATTGATAAACTGAAATATATTAAAGAAAAATTGAACCATATTAAAGAAAAATTCTGTGTGGAAAGCACCATCAAGAAAACATATATATGGAGTTCCCGTCGTAGCTCAGCAGAAATGAATCTGACTAGGATCCATGAGGATGCAGGTTTGATCCCTGGCATTGCTCAGCGGGTTAATGATCCAGCGTTGCCATGAGCTGTGGTGTAGGTCACAGCTGAGGCTCGGATCCTGAGTTGCTGTGGCTGTGGTGTAGACCAGTGGCTACAGCTCCAATTCAACCCCTAGCCTGGGAACCTCCATATGCTGCCAGTGCAGGCCTAAAAAAGCAGGGGGAAAAAAAAAAAACATATATACAACAGAAATTATCACAACATTGTAAATCAACTGTACTTCAATAAAGCTTTTAAAAATGGAAAAATAAAATGATTTTCTCAAAAAAAAACCCAAACGAATATTTGCAACTTATCACAGACAAAAGCCTGATTTTCTTATATTTGAATAGCTGATAAAAGTCAATACGAAGAATTCAAACAAAAAATCAGCAAGTCAATAGGTAAATAGACAGAGGATATGAACTCATGAAATGATTTTTAAATATATGAAAAGAAACTCAACTTTACTTATACAAAACAAATGCGAATTAAAACTACAATAAGAGGGGATTCCCGTTGTGGCTCAGCAGGTTAAGGACCCAATGTGGTCTCTGTGAGGATGCCTGTTCAATCCCTGGTCTTGCTTACTGGGTTAAGGATCCAGCATTGCCACACACAGTGGCATAGATCACAGATGCATCTCAGATATGGTGTTGCTGAGGCCAAGGTGTGGGCTGCAGCTGCAGCTCTGATTTGACCCCCTAGCCCAGGAACTTCCATATGCTGCAGTTGCAACTATAAAAAGAAGAAAAAAAAAACTGCAATGAGAGTTCTCTTGTGGTGCTGTAGGTTAAAGGATCCGGCGTTGTGGCTTCAGCAGCTTGGGTCACTGCTGTGGCACAGGTTTGATCTCTGGCCTGGGAACTTCCACATGCCTCAGGCACAGCCAAAAAAAAAATTTTTTTTTTTTTTTTTTGTGATTTCTTGGGCTGCTCCCTCAGCATATGGAGGTTTCCAGGCTAGGAGTCTAATGGGAGCTGTAGCCACCGGCCTACGCCAGAGCCACAGCAATGTGGGATCCAAGCTGCGACTACAACCTACACCACAGCTCACGGCAATGCCAGATCCTTAATCCACTGAGCAAGGCCAGGGATCAAACCCACAACCTCATGGTTCCTAGTCGGATTTGTTAACCACTGTGCCACGACAGGAACTCCCCCCCCTCCTCCCCGCCAAAAAAAAAAACCTATAATGAGAAGTCACTTTTCAACTAACAGATTAGCAGAAGTCAAAAAAAAAAAAAAAGTTTAAACACCCTGTGTTGGCAAGGCTGGTGGGAAATGCATTCTCTCACACATCGCTGGGGAGGAATGGAAATTGATGTGGCCTCTTTGACAGTTTGTCAATAGTCATAAAAATTACATGTAACAAAACCTTAATTCCACTGCTAGAAATTTATCCCACAAATATACTCGCACATTTGTGAAATGCTATGTCATTTTTAATTAAGCATTGTTTGTAATAGCAAGAAAATAATGTTCATCAATAGGTGACTGATTATAAATAAATTTATTGCTTTTAGTCTATGGAACATAACTGCTGTTTAAAAGAACCAGTTGGTTCTGTACATCCTGACACGGAACCATCTCCAAAAGTTATTAAGTGAAAACACTGAAGTGCTGAATAGTGTGCTACCGAAAACAAAAAAAAAAAAAAAAAAAAAAAAAAAGGAAGGAAAGGAAGAAGGAAAATTGTGTGTGTGTGTGTGTTACTTAGAATCTCTGTAAGGGTAATCAAGAAACCCATAATACTGTTGCCTCTGGGCCTCTAGAGAAGAAAAGTAAAATAACTAGGGTAATAAAATGTGGGAAAGACTTGTTTTTCACTACATATTTTTTTGTACTTTTTGATTTTGTCGTTTTTAAATTATAACTTAAAGAAATTCATATCCTCAGTTGATGAGCCCTGTACGCTCATGGAATAAAAACAAACCTGCTTCAATTTGGCATTCTTCATTAGTCCATTAAAATTATCAGTAAGATTTTCAGTGACCTCTTTGAGGCTAAATCTCTTTTTCAACTTCTCTGCAGTGTTGACTCCAATCCTGAAACTCTTTCCCTTCTGTGCCCTCACTATCCAGCTTTGTCTCCTACTGGTTATGCTTGGTCTAAGTCTCTTAGACCATTAGACTAGACCAGAGTATTAGTCAGTACTCTTGTTAGCAAAGGGCAGAAATCCAAGTCTGCCTAAGGGGGTTGTTGGAGAACCCCAAGCCATTCAGAGGCTGGAGGAAGTAAACAGAGAACTCAGGAAAAGCGAGGATGCTCTAGGCTTCAGGGGCCCCTGGAATCTGCATCTCCAGCCCTGGGATTGGTTCTGCATCTGCTCCCATCTGAGTTTCTGTGTCGTCCGTCTCAGTCCCTGCAGGCTGGTCTTCTCTGCGTGGTGGAGAGCTTGGCTGTTAACAACTTTGAACTTGACATTTTACAGCTTCAACTACACCAAGGAGTTGTAGTTTCTCTTCCTTTCATTTCAGCATGAAAATCCCAGGGAGGACATCCAGGCCCTCTTTCGGCTCTCCCCTGGGCCCTGGTTACTGCACCCTGGTGGCCCATGTCTGTGCTGTCCCTGTGGCTTACCGCTTCCTCTCCCAGAACCCAAAGACCTGAGGCGGAGGGGTAGCAGCCCCTGGGAGCATGCTGCAGGATGCTGGGCTGCTGGCAGGCCCTCCTCCACCATCAGCTTCCCAATTCCACCTCCCATGGAGCTTTGAGCTTGTCCCCAGATGTCCCTCGGGCTTCAGCAACACCTCCAGAAACTAACCTCAAGGGTGCTCCAGAATGAGGTATCAGAGACCTTAGTGCAGTTGCTTTCTATGGAACGATGATGACATTTTGCTGGTGTTTACCAGCAGACCTGCCTTGCCTTGCCAGCCAGAGGGCTCTGTGTCTTATGGGTAGACATAAGGCAAAGGAGGGAAGGCTTGCCTTCCTATGCTGCAGCTGTGGCAACACCGGCCAGATCCTTTAACCCATTGCTCCGGCCAGGGATTGAGCTTGTGCCTTCACAATGACTGAGCTGCTGCGGTCGGATTTTGAAGCTACTGTGACGCAGCAGGAACTCCCATTGGAGCGTCTTTGGAGCAGAGTGAGCCCTGGTGTCTGGATCCTGATATGTGGAACCTCCGCATGTGGACCATCAGTCTATGCTGGGAGTGAGGGGGGCTCAGCTATTCACCTCCTCCTTGGGGACAGGGCAAACTAAATGCACCTCTCCTCAGTCCCCAGGCCAGGATATTTGAGTGCTGTAGCTGTGTATTAAGAGTGTTTTATCTCTTTTTAAAGAAATAATCCCGGAGTTCCTGTCATGCCTCAGTGGTTAACGAATCCGACAAGAACCATGAGGTTGCAAGTTCGATCCCAGGCCTTGCTCAGTGGGTTAAGGATCTGGCGTGACTGTGAGCTGCAGTGTAGGTCACAGACGCAGCTAGGATCCTGAGTTGCTCTGGCTGTGGCGTAGGCCAGCGGCTACAGCTCTGATCAGACCCCTAGCCTGGGAACGTCCATATGCCACGGGTGCAGCCCAAGAAATGGCAAAATGACAAAATAATAATAATAATTCCTCAGGAGGACTCAGGCTCAGCTTGGGTCACCTCAGCTGCCCACCCCTGGATCAGTGAACTGTAATTGGAATGGAAAAGGCACTCCTGTCGTAGCTTTTGTGAGGAGCCCACTAGGCTGGATTGGGTAGAGGGTATAAATTCAAAGCAACATGGCAGTTCCTTCAGTAAACACAGTGTAGGGCCAGTGGCTGAACAGTCAATCCCATACATCCACTGCAGGCCTTCATAGGTGTCTTACTATCTAACTACCCTTCAAATACAGATGTTATTATTATTTTTTTTTTGGTCTTTTTGTCTTTTTAGGGCCACTCCCTTGGCATATGGAGGTTCCCAGGCTAGGGATCGAATCAGAGCTGTAGCCGCTGGCCTTCACCACAACCACAGCAATGCCAGATCCGAGATGCATCTGCAACCTACACCACAGCTCACGGCAACAGCGGACCATTAACCCACTGAGTGAGGCCAGGGATTGAGCCTGCATCCTCATGGTTGCTAGTTGGGTTCACTAACCACTGAGCCATGACGGGGACTCCCTGACATTCTTCAAAGCTGTCTTTTCCTATTCTGCTCTTTGCCTATGACTTTGCTTTTGCTCGAGGTACCCAGGACCCTCCAAGCCAAATCTCTAGACAGACTGCTCCCTGTAGCCCCAAATCTCCTGCTTGCCAGCCATCTCCACTTGCCACGTTCCGCAGGCACTTCCAACCCGTGACCAACATGGAATTCATTTTTTGCTTGAAATCAAAATATGCTTGTAGCAGAAAAGAATCTTGCTGGGAGAACACAAGAAACAAGTAGGTGTAGCCCCCACATTCCAGCCTCTCCTCCCAGACTGTTATCTCTTTCCATGAATGGGCACCACCATCAATGAAGTCACTCAGTCCACAGCCCAGAGTCCTTCTTAACCTTAATTATGAATACGATGCCATAAAAATGACCTGTTCTCTGTATAAGTTTTATTGTATGATTCCCCTACTTAAAATCTTTCAGTGACTCCATAGCCTTTGCATTAAGCCATCGTCTCTTTGATGGGCTCACAAAGCCCTTGCCGTTGGAGAGGGTGTGAGGTGTTCTGTGCCTTCCTCCTTGCTTGTATTTGTGCTGTTCTGTGCATGTGCACACACACACACACACACACACACCACCCTACCCTCTGTCTAGTGAACAGCTTTCCAGGATGTACCAGTCATCTCTGCTCTGGGTGCCCCCAACTGTCCCCTGATGATGTTATGTTGCAGCGAGTCTAATATTGACAGCACCTTCTCAGGTTTTTTTCAACAGCACTAAGTCTTTGTACCTGTTCCTGACTGCAGAGCTGCTTTGAAGGTAGCAAGCATATGAACACAAATAAAGACAAGTGTTACTACACTCATATTCTGGTTTATTCTGGTGATAGAAAACCTCATTCCTAGCAGTAACCAACCTGACTAGGATTACCCATGAGGATGCAGGTTCAATCCCTAACCTCGCTCAGTGGGTTAAGGATCTGGTGTTGCCATGAGCTGTGGTGTAGGTTGCAGACACGACTCAGATCTAGTGTTGCTGTGGCTGTGGTGTAGGATGGCAACTGTAGCTCTGATTCGACCCCTAGCCTGGGAACCTCCACATGTCACGGGTGAGGTCCTAAAAAAAAAAAAGAAAGAAAAGAAAAGAAACCCCTGTTCGATGAAATATTGTCTTTTTTTTTTTTTTCATCTTTTTAAGACAGAATCCTTGAATGTCCAGCTCAAAATTGTCTTCTAGCTGACAGCTTAAACCGCTCCCCAGCCAGTGGCCCCCACCTCTGTCATTTTCCATAATTCTTTGGACTATTAAGAGCTGTTGACTTATTTTCTCTCCTCCTTATAGCTAGATAGTGAACGCTATGAAGGCAGCGGCCTATTTTTTAAATTAGTATTATTTCCAGGGCCTAGCTGAAATCTGATAAAGACACAGTAAAGTTTGTGAGCAAGAGAGAGGGTTGAGCAGATGGATGGATGGATGCATTAATACATGAAGAAAGACTATCTTTGCTTCCTAAACACTAGCAGTAAAAGCTGCACATTTTTCCAGAGTGAAGCAGAGCTGCAAATGTTAGAGGTGCCACAAGGAGGCACTAGAATTCCACATAGGTTCCTTCTACCAAGAAACCCCAGATCCAACCAACTGTCTTGACTGGCGCTGATGCCTTGTGACAGATGCCTGGTTTTGCCAAATCAGGCCAAGAGGGCTGGTTTGAAATGAGGACTGTGAGGAGATCAATGCAAGGAGACTCGGCACTGCTATGGCAAAGAGGAGTGACCCCTTTAAAAGGACTCCAACGTCGAGGAAGACCCTCCGCCTTTTGGAAAACCTCCCCGCCTGCCCCGGGAAGCCCTATCCGAGCAATCACATGTTCTCTCGCCCCTCTTCCTCCTCCACTAATTAAGCAAAATGCTCAGGCTCATCATGCAGAGATTCCACTCTGGTGCCACAATATTTCCCTGTTGAATCCTCGTTTCCTCATTCAGCAAGAATGAGAAAGACAGAACTGTCACAGATATCATTGCCATGAGGTCACTGAAACTTTCATCCCAGACCTTGGAGCCCTGGATTTCTGTGTAGGCTGGCAAAGAAATGAAAAAAATCCTTTTAAATTTCAAATATATATATCTAACTCCTGTGAGGGACTGGGAAATGTAACCATGGAAACCACAGCATGCCTGTCACCATGGAAACCCATTTAAACCAGCTGGGCCATTACTGTCTGGAAGCTGGTAGCGCTGTGGCTATTAGAAGACAGTTAATATGGTTGAGTGATTCTGTTTAGGTGAGTGTTTTTACAGACTTCAAGTAATTTCTGGGTGCTGCCAATACCATAAAATATTAGAAAGCCTTTTGATAGGATTTCCTCTGTTAGACTGATTTCTAAAGGGTCCCTCAAATCTTTCTCCCTTGCCTCCAGGGCCATCACTTTATCAGCCATTTACACAGCAAACCCACGTTAATCACCTGGGTGCACCAGGCACTCTGCTGGATCCGACCAGGGATGTACCCCAGATAATATACATCCTCTGTCTCATCAGCTTGCACATTAATGCACGTCCTTGAATCAGGGCTCCATTTATCAAAAGCCCTCTTTTCCAGAACACATTGGGATTTGGCTTTGTATTTCCAGTAAATGCAGCATGAACTAGCCTATTTTCTTTTTCTTTTTAATTTTATTTTTTTTAAGAGCTGCACCTGCAGCACAGGGAGGTTCCCAGACTAGGGGTCAAATCAGAGCTGCAGCTGCCAGCCTACACCACAGCCACAGCAACGCCAGGTCCAAGCCATGTCTGTGACCTACGCCACACCTCATGGCAATGCGAGAGCAGGGCGGGCTACGTCATCAGCTCATGGACATTCCTCTGATTGGTAGATGGTGAGGTGACAAGGTTGTATTTCAGGGGTGAACATCATCAACCTTCTGATTCCCGGACAGAAGGATCAGAAGTTAATTTTGGGTCAGCAAAAATTGACTGGTGGGGGTTTTCATCTCTGCAAAACAACTCAAGGCTATGGCTCAGGATATTATCTGTATCCCTTGAGGGAGAATTAAAGGTTCTCGATTTTGTTTTATGGCCAAACTGTTTATTATTTTGTCTTGCTCGACTGTTTTCCATTGTTTCTACATTGTCTCACTTCTCTGATTAAATTTGCTCTCTGGAACTTGGAGAAAGCCTAGGAGGCTAAAGCTTTTCTACCAACAAGAGACAGGGGACCTGGGGGCGGGGGGGTGTCTGTCCCTGAGAAGGCCCCGCAGTGTCCCGCTTAGTTTCCTGTCAGGAGCAGGGGTCTAACAGTGAAAATCATGTGCCCCCTGGCCTCAGCATGCTCACAGCCCAGCAAGGCAGGCAGACACATCACCTCAAATTCAAAGGCAGGGGGAAGCTGCTGTGGTCGATTCAGCCTGGAGCGGGAACACACAAGGGAACACAGGTCTCCCTAAAATTCCCAGGCAGGGCATTGAGTCTGCCTTTTGAGGGGCAAGGTGTTTTTTTCACGTGGAGATGGGAGCATTCCACACCGAGGGAACTGAAGGAACAGAAGCCCACAGGGTTCGAAGCCAAGGCACCTTGGAAACCATTGATTTTTTTTTCTCCAGGACGCATCCAGCAGCGGAGGAACTGCTTGCTCGGAACTCCAGAGGGTATTGCAGAGTGGTGATGTGGGGGTGGTTTGGGAGTGAGGAGCAGTGCTGTGTGGCTGAACAACACCGTGTTAGTTGGGAGGTGGGGGAAGAGATCAGAGTCACAAAAAATTAACTCTTTCATGTCTCACCGAACCAGCCTTCCTCCTCTGCCTTAGCCACACCTCACCAGGCACAGAAGTAACTCTACAGTATACCTTCTGCAGTTACTTGACAATCCATGTAGGTAACCGTGTGGTTCTGAGATAGCTCACCGTGCCCTCTGCTGCTCTTCCTGAAGGAGTTGGCTTCCATGATTTTTATAACCTTAGGAGGGCTGGGAAGAGCTGGGGAATTTAATATAATTTAATTTATTATATTAAGACATAATATCAAAAAAAGAAGAATGTATATATGACTGAGTCGCTTTGTTGTACAGCAGAAATTGGCACAACATTGTAAATCAACTCAATTTTAAAAATAAAAAAATAAAAAACTCGGGAAATTCCCACTGTGGTGCGACAATTCTGCAGCACCAAGACGCAGGTTCCATTCCTGGCCTGGCACGGTGGGTTAAAGGAGCTGGTGTTGCCACAGCTGCAGTATAGGTCGTAAATGCAGCTCATATCTGATCCCTGGCCCAGGAACTCCATTTGCTGTGGGGCAGCCAAAAAGGGAAAGAAAAAAATGAAAATTTTTTTTCCCCTGAAGTGCTGCCTGTCATGCTGGTATTTGAGGCTGAAAATCCATGGCGACTCTGGTCTCAGCTGGACCCAGCCCAGCAGCCTCCCTGGGCTGTGAGCCCTCAGGGGTCCCCTAGCGCTCTGGGGTCTGTCTGTGACCCTCCCCCCCATCAGCCCAGGCCCGGGTGCTCTTCCCCACACAGGTCTTTGCTGCAGAACTACTTCTTCTCCACCCACCAAGCTCCTCAGCTACACTCTAGGTGTTACGGGTGCCACGCTGAAGTCAAGGGAGGCTTTGGACAGCTGAACCTCAGCAGCGCCCTCTGCGATACCCAGATGAAATGGTTGCCCCCAGGAGCAAGTCAAAGTGTTTAAAAGCCCTTGAAGAGCTATCTGCACTGTCAAATTCATAGCAGTGCTTTTCAGAACAACCAGGAGCTGGAAGCAGCCCGAGTGTCCATTGGTGGATGGATGAGGAAAGACAGTGTGGTCTCTGCAAACACTGGGATGTCTTTCAGCCTTCAAGGGAAGGAACCCCTGTCCCATCTACAGCGTGGATGACCCTTGAGGAGATTATACTGCGTGAAATAAGCCAGACACAAAAGGACAAATACTGTATGAATCCACTTCTCTGACATTCCTAGAGGAGTCAGATTCATAGAAACAGAAAGGGGCGAGAAAGAGGAAGACAAAGGGGATTTTTATTTAATGGGTGTAGAATTTCAGATTTCCAAGAGTAATAAATTCCAGAGATCTGCTTTACAGCAGTGTGAACTCGACTGAATACTACTGAACTCAGTAATGGTTAAGATGGTAAATTTTATGTTAATGTGGGGGTTTTTTGGTTTTTTTTTTTTAGGGCCACACCCATGGCATATAAAAGTTCCCAGGCTAGGGATCGAATGTAGCTGCAGCTGCTGGCCCACACCACAGCCACAGCACCGCTGATCCTAGCTGCATCTGTGAGCTTGGCTGCAGCTTGCAGCAATGTCAGGTCCTTAACCCACTGAGGGAGACCAGGGATCAAACCCACATCCTTGTGGGTACTAGTTGGGTTTGTAACCCACTGAGCCACAATAGAAACTCCTAACTGCAATTTTATTTTTTTATTTTTTAATAAAGAATTTATTTATTTATTTATTTAGCTTCTTAGGGCTGCACCTGCGGCATATGGAGGTTCCCAGGCTAGGGGTCTAATCAGAGCTACAGCTGCTGGCCTACACCACAGCCACTGCCAATGCCAGATCTGAGCTGTGTCTGCAACCTACACCACAGCTCATGGCAACACCAGATCCTTAACCCACTGAGTGAGGCCAGGGATCGAACCTAAAACCTCATGGTTCCTAGTCAGATTCGTTTCCTATGTGCCACGATGGGAACTCCTAACTGCAATTTTAGAAAAATAAAAATAGGAGTCCCTGTCGTGGTGCAGTGGAAACAAATCTGACTAGAAACCATGAGTTGTGGGTTCTGTCCCTGGCCTTGCTCAGTGGGTTAAGGACCTGTCACTAATGAAAGCTGCAGCGAAGGTCACAGATGCCACTAGGATCAGTGGTGCTGCAGGCTGTGGTGTAGGCCGGCAGCTATAGCTCCAATTCAACCCTTAGTCTGGAAACTTCCATATGCCACAACTGTGGTCCTAAAAAACAAAGACAAAAAAAATTTTTTAATAAAAAAAATAAAATGTAGGAGTTCACGTCATGGTGCAGTGGTTAACGAATCTGACTAGGAACTGTGAGGTTGCAGGTTTGATCCCTGGCTTGCTCAGTGGGTTAAGGATCTGGTGTTCCTGTGAGCTGTGGTGTAGGTCGCAAACGTGGCTCAGATCCCAAGTTGCTGTGGCTCTGGTGTAGACCGGCAGCTATACCTCTGATTAGACCCCTAGCCTGGGAACCTCCATATGCCGCAGGAAGTGGCCCTAGAAAAGGCAAAAAGACAAAAAAAATAAATAAGTAAAATGTAAATATCTGAAGACCCGGAGAGCACAAGCACCCGGCAGACCAAATGGACACTGGTCTTTATGATCCCCATCAGGCCGTCAGAACAGTTTTCACCTGCAAGGAACAGAATCGACTCTGACATAAAGAAGCAAAAGACCTCATCAGAAAAACATTGGTAACTTGCGGGGTCCTGGGGAGCATCAGAGCAGGAGCTAAGGCCCTGCAGCCAGGAATGATGCTCAGGATAAGGCCTTAGAGATACCACTGTTGCTATGGTCACTGGACCCCACAGCCTCCTCCACTGACAACAGCACTGGGCACTGGTTGCTGCCAAGGTCACTGTCATCACCCATCACCAGAATGGACTGCTTCTTCCAGCTTTCAAGTCAAAGTCAGGGTAGATGTATCTGCCTGGCAGGTGCCCTCATGTATATGTAAAGAAGGCTGGGAAAGCAAGGATCTGGTGCTTTCTGATTCTACACTGAGTGCAGGCTCTGCTCAAATAGGGAAAAGGGCTTCATGGTTTGAATGATCAGTATGACCAGCATGCCCTAGATTCGCCCTTACGTCTTAATTTCCTGTTACTGTGTAATAGTACACACCTCTCTGTCCTAGACCTTAGGGGTTGACTTGGAACACACAGTCGAATAAGTATAAACTGTTTACCCGAAACTCAGATTTAAAGGGGGATCCTATATTTTATCTGATGATCCTCCTTAGGTTTATCTTTTTTTTTTTTTTTTTGCTTTCTGGGGCCACACCTGCAGCATATGGAGGTCCTCAGGCTAGGGGTCAAATTGGAGCTACAGCTTTCAGCTTACACCACAGCTCAGGGCAACGCCAGATCCTTAACCCGCTGAGCAAGGCCAGGGATCGAACCCGCAACCTCATGGTTCCTACTAGGATTCATTTCCAATGTGCCACGACAGGAACTCCAATTTATCTTTTCTATATTTATATTTCAGGTCACTTTTCTGCATGATACCAGGGCCTGCTTCCTGCATCTTCCAAACATGCTCACATACACAATCCACATTCAAGACAATAGCCTAGCTGCCAAAGCCTGGTTCTGCATGCCAAAAATTCAAACCTACCCCGTCTTTCTCTCTGCTTCTTTCCCCATAACAGATTTACAGATTTTCCTCTCCTTCAAATCCCATACACACCTCCGCTAAGGTGAAGGTTATGTCCTTGGGAAAGCAAAGGAAAGAAACACATTAAAAATGGAAAAAAAAAAAAAAAGATTACCCAGTTGCAATAAGGAAAAGGGGAGTAAACAGTGCAGAAAGATTGCATGAATTTTTTACACTAGGTTCTCTCCAATTCCAGATTCTCAAGTTGACTGTGACTCACACTTAACAGGGCTTTAAAAGGAGGTGAAATAATAAAGTAAATGAAACTGATTTTCCTGTGCAGTGTATGGAAATGAGTCTCCGTGAGTCAAGGATTATTGTTGCTCTCACCTCCCACATGGCAAGGTGGATTCATTACCCAACTGTCAGTGTGTTCCTTTCATGTAAAAAGGCAAATGATTTTCAAAGCACCAAATTTCAATATATTACAGACAGAAATTACAGGACCCATGTCCTAATGTTACTTAAAATCATAACACAAAGCAGGCACAAAACTTTGTCCATTGCTTCTAAGGAGACACACAAAGACTTTACTCATTTACCTGGGTTCTATATGAGGAATAATTAGACTTTCCCATATCATTGCCAGCTTTCTCTGGGCTGCCAGATGAACTGCAGTGGGATATTTCCAAGCCACAAAAAATAAAATCGGTGTGCACGTAGGATATATTTCACCATAGGTGTGCACGTAGGATATATTTCACTAGCCAGCCTCAGATCCTGGGGAAGAGAACTGATTTGTGTATTTGCTTCAGGTAAGTCTTTTTTCAGGTCTTCAAACATGCCTTGTGTCTCTCCTTCCTGCGTGCTCTTCTCTCTTCCTGGAACCTTCTTCCTTGCTTCATCTAGTCAAGTCCTTTATATTTCTGCTGAAAAAATTCAATTCTCTGACCGAGCCCCCTTGCATCCAGGCTAGATCAGGGCTCCTTTGTATTCTTTCAGAGTTCACTCTACCATTCCTTCCTAGGTTTTTGCCTTAATATTTGTCTTCTTTAGTAATGGAAGTTTCAGCTGCTCATATACCAGCCACAGACCACGTTTCCCAGCCTCCCTTGCAGCTAGATATGGCCCTATGACTAGAGTCTGGCCAATGGGATGTGTTCAACTTCCTCGTGTAGCCCTTAGAAGTTAGGGGGCACAGGAGTTCCCGTCGTGTCTCAGTGGTTAACGAATCCGACTAGGAACCATGAGGTTGCGGGTTCGATCCCTGGCCTTGCTCAGTGGGTTAAGGATCCGGCATTGCCGTGACCTGTGGTACAGGTTGCAGACACAGCTGGGATCCCGCGTTGCTGTGGCTCTGGCATAGGCCGGTGGCTACAGCTCTAATTCGACCCCTAGCCTGGGAACCTCCATATGCCATGGGAGCAGGCCCAAGAAATGGCAGAAAGACAGAAAAAAAAAAAAAAAGAAGTTATGGGGCACACCTTCCCCTTTCCTTTTTCTCCCTCTAGCAGCCTGGAAGGCAAATATAATGATGAATGGTCCTTACCCTTGCAAGGATGAAGGGATGAAAGAACAGCAGGATGAAGGTAGTGAGCATTGCCCCGGAACCACCAGACCAGCCTCCAACTAACCATCAGGATTATTACTTGAAAAAGACTTAAACTGTTTTTTGTTTAAGTCACTGTATTGTGTCTCGGATGAAAGCAGCCTATATCCAGAAAATGCAGATTTGAACCAAGGTCCCTTGACCTCAGGTTGCAAGCCCTGAGCCACCACCACCTGAAGTTTTTCCGCATCATCTGCCTTTCCTCTTTATGCACCTTCCTTCCTGTATCACAGATCATATAGCTGAACACCTGGTGAAGGTTGTTCTCACTCCCTAGATCTGTATTAGATCCCGGAGTGAATAAAAGATGCTACCCTCCAAAACTTTCTCCATACTTCTTCCTCCTTCCTCAATTTTCGGGTTTTTACCTCTGGGAGCTTCTTTGTAAGATCCTCAGGACCACCTTAATTTCTATTATTGTAAATATGTAATTTGGAGTTCCCATTGTGGCTCAGCAGAGATGAATCTGACTAGTATCCATGAGGATGGCGGTTTGATCCCTGGCCTCACTCAGAGGCTTAAGGATCAGCATTGCTGTGAGCTGCGGTGTCGGTCATAGATGTGGCTCAGATTTGCCCCTTAGCCTGGGAACCTCCATATGCCTCGGGTACGGCCCTAAAAAGACAATAGGTAGGTAGATAGACAGACAGATAGATAGATAAATAAAATAGACAACTTAAGAAAAATAAGTAATTTGATTCCCCACATACCAGGCAGCAGGCCCTTCCCCCATCACAGTCAGAGAGAGGAAAACCAGCCATGATCAAGAGTCTCGATGTCTTTTAGAGGTCAGTATTGCTTAACGCTGCCTCTCCGTCTGCCATGAGCATTCAGAGATGATGGAATCGAAGCTAAAGAGCGGCCTTGACATGAGGAAGGACCTGCATAATTTTTAACTTCATTTTTTTTCTATATCACATGTAATTTTACATAGATGTTGTATCATGTGCTATTAAGTATTTTGGTGCAGTGCTTTTTCTTTTTTCTCTTCTACTTGGTTTCTTCCTTCCTTTCCCCTTTTCTCCCTCTCCTCCGACACCAATCATTCCCACACACCACACACACACACACACAAACCAGACCACTAATGAAGTATGCATTCTCCCATATTTTTCCCCATGCTCAGAGAATCACATACAGAGGTTTGGAGGCTTTTTTATCATTGGGGAGACACTTTGCAAAAGTGAGGTCATATTTCTGCATCTTTAAAAAAATTTTTATTATAATGGATTTACAGTGTTCTGTCAATTTCTGCTGTACAGTAAAGTGACCCAGTTATACACACACACACACACACACACACACACACACACACACATATGTTCTTTTTCTCACATTATCCTCCATCAGGTTCCATCACAATTGATTAGATATAGTTCCCTGTGCTGTACAGCAGGATCTCATTGCTTATCCACTCCAGATGCAATAGTTTGCATCTGCTAACCCCAAACTCCCAGTCCATCCCACTCATCCCCCTTGGCAACCATAAGTCTATTCTCCATGTCCGTGAGTTTGTTTCTTTTCTGTAGATAGGTTTATTTGTGCCATATATTAGATTCCAGATATAAGTGATATCATATGGTATTTGTCTTTCTCTTCCTGACTTACTTCACTTAGTATGAGAGCCTCTAGTTCCATCCACATTGCTGCAACTTGCATTATTTTGTTCTTTTTTATGGCTGAGTAGTATTCCATTGTGTATGTACATTTTTGTATCTTTCTCCTCTCATTCGACAAGACCTCATAGAGTTCTCTTGTGGTGCAGCAGGTTAGGATCTGGCATTGTCACTGCAGTGGCTAGGTCCCTGCTGTGGCACTGGTTTGATTCCTGGCCCAGGAACTTCCACATGCCTCGTGCATGGAGAGGAAAAAAAAGAATCCCTTGAACAGTACCTCATAAAAATGTCTCTTGATTTAGACTTAATTCAGCCTTTCTAATGGCCAAATAATATTTCATGATATCCATATGCCAGAAATCATTCAGCCCTAGGCCTTGTTTCCAACTTTTTGTCACAGCAAATGATGCTGCAATAAGTATCCATGAATATATGTCTTTAAGAACTAGTGATTTTAATTCTGTATAAAAGATTACCAGGTGTGGGCTTGCTGGGTCAAAAGGCATATGAATTTTTTATTTTTATGTATGTATTTATTTATTTTGTCTTTTTAGGGCATATGGAAGTTCCTAGTTAGGGGTTGAATCAGAGCTACGGCTGCCAGCCTACACCACAGCCATAGCAACCCCAGATCTGAGCCTTGTCTCCGACCTACACACAGCTCATGGCAACACCAGATCCTTAGCCCTCTGAGCGAGGTCAGGGATCAAACCCACATCCTCATGGATACTAGTCGGATTTGTTTCTGCTGCGCCACAACAGAAACACCCTCTTTTGTTTTCTGTAATTAAAAGGTTCACATGTTAGTTGTTTGTGCTAATCTATAAAAATTCAATGAATATAAAATTTTGTGGAGTTCCCTGGTGGCCTAGGAGTTAAGGATCCAGCCTTGTCATCGCTGTGACTCAGGGTATGGCTGTGGCCCAGGAACTTTCGACATGCTGCAGGTGTGACCAAAAAATTAATTAATTAAAATTTAATTTTAGAAAATCATCATCATTTTAAAAGGCTCTACCGGGAGGAAATGCTCTCCCGCAAGGGCCCGAGTGATTAAGAATGTGACTATAGGTGGAGTTCCTGTCGTGGCTCAGCAGAAACAAATCTGACTAGCATCTATGAGGACGCAGGTTTGATCCCTGGCCTTGCTCAGTGGGCTAAGGATCCAGAGTTGCCATGAGGTGTGGTGTAGGTCGCAGATGCGGCTCAGATTCCATGTTGCCATGGCTGTGGAATAGGCTGGCAGCTGCAGCTCTGATTCAACGCCCAGCCTGGGAACATCCACATGCCGTGGGTGCAACCCTAAAAAGAAAGAAAAAAAAAAAAAAAAGCATGTGACTATAGGTAGCATGATATCTATTTTTCCTCTTTCTATATTTAATCAAGATATGTGTTCACAAACACCCAGGCACTATGGCAACTGAATATTATCAGAAGCAAATTTTGCCATCCCCTGCCCATGTTTCCTAGGTGGTTTCTACATGGGATACTGCTTTCCTGAGGCATACTCTGCCCCCAGATCCCACTCCCAGGACCATTTATTCAAAGGACAAATATTTATGGAGTTACTCCTTCGTACTAGACACTGTACCAGATGGTGAGCACACAGCAGTGAAAAAGATGGATGAGGTCTCCCGCACACAGGGCTTATCTTCTAGCTCCAGGGAAAGATGTTGAATAACGAATTGCCCATGTGTTTGGATGAATTTTTATTGTGATTAAAATACATGTAACCTAAAACTTGCTTAAGCCACTGTATTGTGTCTCTTATAAAAGCAGCCTGTATCTAGGAGCGTAGATTTAACCATTTTTAAGTATACAGTTCAGTGGCAGTAAGTACATCCGCCTTGCTGTGTAGCCATCAACCACATCCGTCTCCTTGCCAAATTGAACCGGTCCGTGGTTCCCTAACAAATCTGCACCTCAAGTGGGACAAACCCAGTCACGCCTCAGATGGGACTCGAACTCACAATCATCCAAATGAAACCGCATAACTCCTCTCAGGACTTAATGAAGTTCAGGTTCTTCACGTCTTGGTGCAGAAAGGATTGAGTCAAAGACAAAGTGATAGGTAAGATGTGGATTTATTGAGAGAGAATTTACTTAGAAAGTGGGCTGTCTCAGAGGGCCAGAGAACCCGGGCTTCGAAGGTAATTAGTTTTCACAGGATTAAGTCATTTCATAGGCTAATGAGAAGGAGGATTATTCCAAGTATTTGAGGACGGGGATTTTCAGGAGCTGGGCCACCACCCACTTTTTGGCCTTTCTTCGTTGGCCTCAGAATTGTCCCAGCGCCTCTGGGTGTGTCACTTAGGATATCCCAGTGTATTACAGTGAGCATATAATGAGACTCAGGGTCTACTGGATGTCAGTCTTCCGCCATCTTGGGCATAGCTGGTTCTAACCAGTTTCTGTCATATCCTCAAGAGTCATGCCATTCTTCTTTTTTTTTTTAATTTTTTTAAAAAATGTTATTACATTTTTCATTACATTTTATTACATTTATAGTTGTACAACAATCATCACAACCCAATTTTATAGCATTTCCATCCCACACCCCCAGCCCATCCCCCCACCCCCCCAATCTGTCTCCTTTGGAAACCATAAGTTTTTCAAAGTCTGTGAGTCAGAATCTGTTCTGCAAAGAAGTTCATTGTGTCTTTTCTTTAGATTCCACATGTAAGTGACAGCATTTGATGTTGGCGTCTCACTGTCTAACTTCACTCAGCATGACAATTTCTAGGTCCACACATGTTGCTGCAAATGCTGTTATTTCTTACCTTTTAATGTCTGAGTAATATTCCATTCTGTATATATACCACATCTTCTTTATGTCTTGGCTTCTATTGTATAGAGTCATGTCATTATTTTAATGGTTGTGTCCTGGCCCCTTCTCTCTCACCAGCACCTCCATGTATTCACTCAGAAGCTCTCTAAACCCTGTTTGTTTGTTTTGTCTTTTTAGGGCTGCACTTGAGGCACATGGAGGTTCCCAGGCTAGGGGTCGAATCAGAGCTGTAGCCACTTGGCCTACACCACAGCCACCGTAACTCAGGATCCCAGCCACATCTGCAACCTACACCACAGCTCACAGCAATGCCTTATCCTTAACCCACCGTGTGAGGCCAGGAATCGAACCCAAGTCCTCATGGATGCTAGGTGGGTTCATTAACCACTGAGCCATGACAGGAACTCCTCTAAACCCTGTCATTTATGGGTTTTATTAAGGCTTCATCACATAGGCGTGATTGATTAATTGGCCTTTGATGATTACATCAATCTCCAGCCCCACACTCCTCCCCAGAGGCAGGATGAGGAGCTGAAGGTTCCCACTTTCAAGTCACAAGGTTAGTTCCTCTGGCAACCATCCCCATCCTGCAAGAGTCAGTGGATTCGCATAAGCTCCAGTGAAGTGAAAGGATTTATTATGAATAACAAAGATACTTTGTGAGGCTTCTTTGTAAGGGTTTTAGAAGCTCTGTGCCAGGAACCAGGAGCAGAGACCAAATGTATTTTTCCTATGTCACTGCATGTCAAGGTCATCATGTCCAAATCTGAAATCTTGATCTTTTTCCCCAAATTAATAAATATTGTTGATGTCCCACATGTGCAGTTTGCAGACTTTGGAAGGCATTTATACCTAGAATTTCTACTTCGATTTCTCCCCATTCAGTACCTAATTGGCTTCTATCCATCTTAACGACTTGCTTTGTCAAAAAAAAAATCTTTCCCAACTGAGAGGTTCCCAGGAGAAGGGAGACAGACCCCACCCCCCGAATGTGGCTGTCACCTTGGAGACCTGCTGCAGACCTGGGTACAGCCCAGCACAAGATCTGCGGCCTTTCCTGGAATGTGGAGCATAGATTAACCAGCTCCAAGGATTCACTGCCCTCCGCCAGGGACTCGGACCCCCTCCCCCTCCCCACCTACCCTTCCCTTGACCTCCCCTCGTCCTCCTTTGTCGTTCCTGCCATGAACTCCAGCCACTGATCCCTGCCACAGATCGGTTACAAGCCTAGCACCTCCCCACAGTCAGAGCTGGCGCCATCCTGAGCTCAGCCTGTGCCCCTCTGATGCCTTCAAAAATCTCTTTTGCTTCACCAGCTAGGCCTCACGCCTTCCTCCCTCTGTAAACCTAACACCAACCCTCTCCCAGTGTAAATGCTCTTCTCTCAAGTTCCCTACCCTTCTTCATAGCACTTATTGCGGTTTTTAATGTGTTTGATGATTATTTGAGTAGTGTCTGGCTCCCCTGCTGGTGTGATAAGTGTGAAGAAATGGGAGATCTGACTCTTCCAAGAAGCCCTCAGCAGAGTGCCTGCTGCATCGTGGGTGCTAAGTGCTTGTTGGATGAATAAATGATCCACAGAAGTTTGTTCTCATGGATGATGTTTCCTGACAGAAGGGTTCTGCCATCAAATAACCAAGTTAGGGAGGAGTTAGGGAGTTCCCATCGTGGCTCAGTGGATTAACAAATCTGAGTAGGAACCATGAGGTTGCAGGTTCAATCCCTGGCCTCGTTCAGTGGGTTAAGGATCCGGCATTGCGGCATTGTGAGGTGTGGTGTAGGTCGCAGATACGGCTTGGATCCTGTGATGCTGTGGCTGTGGTGTAGGCCAGTGGCTGTAGCTCTGATTTGACTCTTAGCCTGGGAGCCTCCATATGCTGCGGGTGCAGCGCTAAAAAGACAAAAAAATAAAAAATAAAAAATAAAAAAAAATAACCGAGTTAAAGTTAAACAGGTTTCTGTACTGCAGGATTTCTCAGAGCCTATCGTTTGTTGAGGAACACTGAATACAGTGCGTGAGGGGGAACTCAATTGTAGAACCATTATAGCACACAGTGCCTTTCTCGATGAGCAGTCTGTGGCTCTTTTAGCAAACTGTAATTATTGAGCATTTGACTTAATTAATACCCCTTGAAAAACAAGTATGTATAGGATTCTCTTGTGGCACAGCTGCTTAGGTCAATGCTGTAACACGGGTTCCATCCCTGGCCTGGAAACTTCCACATGCCACCTGTGCAGCCAAACAAACTGATGGGTATATATGTAGAGAGAGTTCTTGCTGTGGCACAGTGGGTTAAGAATCCAACTGCAGGGGCTGAGATAGCTGCGGAGCCCGACACAGTGGGTTAAAGGATCCGGTGTTACCACAGCTGCAATGTAGGTCTGGGATGTAGCTCCGATTCAGTCCCTGACCCAGGAACTTACATATGTTCTGGGCGTGGCCATAAATATATACGTGTGTGTGTGTGTGTGTGTATCTCCATTTTGTCTATTCTGTCACTGCCTAAGCCTTCTGTAAACATTATTTCATTTACTTTTCCCTTTGTGAGACTCTTGTTTTAGAATGGTTTAGGTTTACAACAAAATTGAGAGGAAGGTGCCAAGATTTCCCACAATACCTGTTGACTTTTTAAAACATGCACAATGTGAGGAGTTCCCGTCGTGGTGCAGTGGTTAATGAACTCGACTAGGAACCATGGGGTTGCGGGTTCGGTCCATGCCCTTGCTCAGTGGGTTAAGGAGCCGGCGTTGCCATGAGCTGTGGTGTAGGTTGCAGACCTGGCTCGGATCCCGCGTTGCTGTGGCTCTGGCGTAGGCCGGTGGCTACAGCTCCGATTCAACCCCTAGCCTGGGAACCTCCATATGCCGAGGGAGCGACCCAAGAAATGGCAAAAAGACACACACACAAATGCACAACGTGAGAGCTGCAAGGGAAGTTTTATTTGGGGTAACATGAGGACTAGAGCCTGGGGGGCAGCATTTTGGATAGCGCTGAGAAATCTCTCGCAGGAAGTGGGGGGAGGTCCGTGTACGTGGGGTTTTGGTGAAGGGGGAGGTCCACGCAGTCAGGCGCACAATTTGCAGAAGGTGGCTGCTGGTCTCTTGAAGGTTGCTCTGGTCACGAGGAGCAGACATTGGTCACCACGCAGGGTTTTAGTGCTTTTCTAGATACGAGGAGATGCAAGAATTGCACTCATAATATCTCCTGGGAGTTCCTGTTGTGGCTCAGTGGTTAACGAATCCGACTAGAACCATGAGGTTGCGGGTTTGATCCCTGGCCTTGCTCAGCGGGTTAAGGATCCCGCGTTGCCGTGAGCTGTGTGTAGGTTGCAGATGTGGCTCAGATCCCGAGTTGCTGTGGCTCTGGCGTAGGCCAGCGGCTACATCTCCGATTCGACCCCTTAGCCTGGGAATCTCCATATGCGGAGGGAGCAGCCCAAGAAACAGCAAAAAGACAAAAACAAACAAACAAACAAACAAACAAAACTCCTAAAAGTATCTAACTCTCTGAAAATGTTCTACCAGTTTTTGCAGAGCACAGAGTGCCTCACTTCCAATCTCCACCCTAAACTCTTTCAGGGAGTCCTGCAGTGGCTCATGATTTAATCCTTATAGAAGCAGACGGCAAGGGCCAGTCTGCCGTTCACATGCCCTACACATGTATACTCCTCCTCATCAACATCACTGTCGTGGTGCAGTGGTTAACGAATCTGACTAGGAACCATGAGGTTGTGGGTTCAATCCCTGGCCTTGCTCAGTGGGTCAAGGATTCGGTGTTGCCATGAGCTGTGGTGTAGGTTGCAGACGTGGCTCGGATCCCAAGTTGCTGTGTCTCTGTCATAGGCTGGTGGCTACGGCTCCAATTCAGCCCCTAGCCTGGCAACCTCCATGTGCTGTAGGAGCGGCCCTAGAAAAGGCAAAAAGACAAAAAAAAAAAAAAAAAAAAAAAAATCACTCACCAGAATAGTATACTTTTTACCAAAGATGGACCTACATAGACACATCATAATCATCCAAAGTCCTCAGCTTACCTATTGTTCCCTCTTTTTTTTTTTTTTTTTTTTTTCCCCACTGCGCCACGACGGGAACTCCCTATTGTTCCCTCTTGGTGTTGTACATTCTACAGGTTTGGAGAGATGTATGACATAAATGCATTTAACTTTCCTCCTCTGTGTCTTGGCAGGACCTGATTGCTCATTTCTTGTTAGTGCCAAATAATATTATGTCATCTGAAAGTACTACAGGTTGTTTGCTCATTTACCTATTAAAGGATATCTTCATTGTTTCCAAGTTTTGGAAATTATGAATAAAGCTGCTCTAAATATCCATGTGCAGATTTTTGTCTGGACGTAAGTTTTCAGCTCCTTTGGGTAGACACCAGGGTATGCATGTGCCAGGTCATATGGTAAAATTATGTTGAAACTGTCAGATTATCTTCCAAAATGGCTGTGCCATGTTTGCATTCCCTCCAGCAATGAATGAGAGTTCCTGTGCCTTCACATCCTTCCCAGCATTTGGTGTTGTCACTATTTCAGATTTTAACCATTCTTTTTTCGGGGGCTGCACCTGAGGCATATGGAAGTTCTCAGGGCAGGAGTTGAACCCATGCCACGGCAGTGACCCCAGCCACTGCAGTGATAATGCCAGATCCTTAACCCACTGTACCACAAGGGAACTTCTCCAGATTTTAGGCATTCTTTTTTTTTTTTTTTTTTTTTTTTTTCTTTTTAGGGACACACCTGTGGCATATGGAGGTTCCCAGGCTAGGGGTTGAATCAGAGCTGTAGCCGCTGGCCTACACCACAGCCACAGCCAACGAAGGACCCAAGCCTCATCTTCGACCTACACCACAGCTCACAGCAATGCCAGATCCTTAACTCAATGAGTGAGGACAGGGATCAAACCTGCATCGTTATGGATACTAGTCAGATTCATTTCCACTGAGCCACAACAGGAACTCTTCTTTTAGCTATTCTAATAAGTATTTATATTTCATTTACTTTTCAGAATATTCTTATATGTTATGTAATTTTTGAAACACCCAACAGCTTATGAGAAGTGGAGTCAGGATTTAAATCTGGTCACTTCGGCTGCAAAGCCTGAGCTCTTAACTGTGCAACGACACAGACTCTCAAAATATCCTCCAGAATCTTCCACGTTATCTGCCCACATAGTCGCTGACATGGAGACAGATACAGCTCTGCATGTGACACAGCAACATGTCTGGCACAAAAGCTTTCTTGTATTATTATTATTCTCTTTTCATGCATGTAGTAATCTTTTATTGCTGTACAACAAATCACCAGACACTTAGTAGCTTAAAACAACCCTCATTTATGAGCTCACAGTTCTATAGATCAAAAGTCTGGACAGGCTTGATTGGATTCTCAGCTCAGGGTCTCACATGGCAGATATGAAGGTGCTGGCCCAGCTGTGTTCCTTTCTGGGGGCTCCAGCAAAAAAATTCATTCCAAGCTCATTCAGGTTGTTGGCCAAATTCATTTCTTGTGGTTGTAGGACTGAGGTCCCTCTTTCCTCTCTAGCCGTCATCCAGGGGTCACTCCCAGCTTCTCCAGGCCACCCACATTCCTTGCCACATGGTTGACTCCATCTTTGGTGAAGAATCTTCCTCAGGTTGAATCCCTCTCACACTTTAAGCCTGACTTCCCCTGTCTCTGACCTCTAAACACTGACTTAAAGAGTTCATGTGATGAGGTCAGGTCTACCTGGATAAAATCTCCCTATTTTATTTTTTTATTTTTGATTTTTTTGTCTTTTTTTAGCTATTTCTTGGGCCGCTCCCACGGCATATGGAGGTTCCCAGGCTAGGGGTCGAATAGGAGCTGCAGCCACCGGCCTACGCCAGAGCCACAGCAACTCGGGATCCGAGCCGCATCTGCAACCTACACCACAGCTCACGGCAACGCCGGATCGTTAACCCACTGAGCAAGGGCAGGGACCGAACCCGCAACCTCATGGTTCCTAGTCGGATTCGTTAACCACTGCGCCACGATGGGAACTCCAAAAATCTCCCTATTTTAAAGTCAGCTGATTAGGATGTTAATTACATCTTCAAAATCACAGCAGTACCTAGACTATCGTTGTGATCTACCAGCTGGGAGAAGGTGTGTGCACACCAGGGCCTGGGGTCTTGGGGGATGTCTTAGGTTTCCGCTTACCACAATGCATGTATGCATTCTTCACTGGATTGAAAGCCATCCAAAAGCAGGGGACATATTTTATTCCTTTTATATCTTTCATGTCAGTACTTCTCATAGAGAAAGGAGTCACTTAAAACTTTTTTTTAATCTTGTTTTTTAGGGCCAAACCCACAGCATATGGAGATCCCCAGGCTAGTGGTCCAATTAGAGCTGCACCTGCCAGCCTACACCACAGCTCATGACAATGCCGGATCCTTAACCCACTGAGCAAGGCCAGGGATCGAACCCACATCCTCATGGATGTTAGTCGGGTTCATTACCATTGAGCCACGGACTCCTTAACACTTCTTGATTCTTAGTTATCACCATCCTGTCACTATCAGGCATAGGCTCCTCCTTATACATTTTTTGTCCTTAAGTTTTCTTTTTTTTTTTTTTTTTTTTTTTTTTGTCTTTTTGCTCTTGTTGTTGTTGTTGTTGCTATTTCTTTGGGCCGCTCCCACGGCATATGGAGGTTCCCAGGCTAGGGGGTCGAATTGGAGCTGTAGCCACCCACCTACGCCAGAGCCACAGCAACGCGGGATCCGAGCCGCGTCTGCAACCTACACCACAGCTCACGGCAACGCCGGATCGTTAACCCACTGAGCAAGGGCAGGGACCGAACCCGCAACCTCATGGTTCCTAGTCGGATTCGTTAACCACTGCACCACGCCGGGAACTCCAAGTTTTCACTAATTTATTTTGCTGTGATACTTTTGAAAATGATGGCTTAGAAAAGTTGAGTTCTAAGATCCAAATTCAACTATTTTCAATAATTACCCAGAAGTTTGATATCAATCCTCTAGGAAACAGGGAGGAGAGTTTCAAAACTCAGCGACTATTTCAGAGCAGAGCTGTGGCCCAAGAACTAGAAAATTCCATAATTTCTTCCCTTGGCTTTTTTTAGAGTAAAAATGTCAGAGAAGGGGTATGCTAATAACCTTGTGTGCTTTCTTTACAAATTTCTTAAATCCATGAATATATACTAATTAGAAGGAAGAGTACACTATGTCCTTCCGGAATAATTTTCTATCCACAAAACCTGGTGCCTACGACTAAATGCTGTGATATGCAGATTAATAGGTGCTGCTCTTAGGACTCTGTGGCTGCAAATATCAAGAACAATTTAAGCAGAGTTCCTGTCATGGCTCAGTGGTTAACGATCCTGCCTAGCATCCATGAGGACACAGGTTCAATCCCTGGCCTTGCTAAGTGGGTTAAGTATCTGGTGTTGCCATGAGCTGTGGTGTAGGTTGCAGATGCGGCTCAGATCCCACATTGCTGTGGCTGTGGCATAGGCTGGTGGCTACAGCTCCAATCAATTGGACCCCTAGACGGGGAACCTCTATATGCCTTGGGTGCAGCCCTAAAAAGCCAAAAAAAAAAAAAAAAAAAAAAAAAAGAGAGAGAGAGAAATTCAAGCTGGCCTAAGCAAAAAGATAGAACTTCAGAAAGTGGCAAACTTCCAAAGGCAGCTGGCTCCTTCTCCCAGTCCAGCCCTGCCCTGATAAACTGGATTTCAATAATAATGGAACAGTTCTATAAATTTATTAAAATTAAAAGTGTTTAACATTTGGAGCTCCCCTTGTGGCTCAGTGGAAGCAAACCTGACTGTATTCATGAGGACACGGGTTCGATCCCTGGCCTCTCTCAGTGGGTTAAGGATCTGGTGTTGCTGCAGCTGTGGTGCAGGCCGGCAGCTGCAGCAGTTCAACCACTAGCCTGGGAACTTCCATGTGCCTCGGGTGCGGGCCAAAAAAAATAAGTAAGTAAAAGTGTTTAATATTTTAATAGGACGAGACAGGTAGTTAATAATAAAGAAGTAACCTATATAGAATCTTGATACTAATACCTGCTATAGAGAAAAAGTGTGTGGACCTGGAGAGCTGTGCTGGGGGACACTCTCAGAAAGAGAGAGGGCTCTTTTCTTTCTTGTGATTATAACCTAGAACTAAAGCCAGCATGTCGGGGAAAGAAGCAGGGTTGGCTGGAGACCAACCAGAGGAAAGTGAGAATGTGGTGTCCTCCTTGTCTCATGTGGGGCAAAGACAAGAGATTTTATTTGTGCAAGAAAGTGATAGGGAAATAATTAAAGATCGTAATTCAATTTACCCAGTAGAAGGCTGGAGAGGAGAGATAAATCCACAAAATTAAAGTACAGAAAATATAAAATGGCCAAAAAAAAAAAAAAAAAAAAAAAGCCAGAGAGATATAAAATGAACTCACCATTCAGACGCTAGAGACTCTCAGAGTCTAAAAAAATTAATAAGATCTAGGATTTCCCTGGTGGCTCAACTGGGTTAAGGATCTGATGTTGTCGCTGCTGTGTCATGGGTTTAATCCCTGGCCTGGGAATTTCTGCCTGCTGTGGGCATGATCTCCCCCACCCACCCCAAAAATATATATATAGTAGATTTATAATGTTGTGATAGTCTCAAGTATATAGCAAAGTGACTCAGCTCTGTATATATAAAAGGTTATTACAAGATATTGAATATAGATTATTACAAAATATTGAATGTAGCTCCCCGTGCTACACAGTAGATCTTTGTTGGTTATCTATTTTAGTGTGTATATTTTAATCCCAAACTCCTAATTTATTCCCCCACTTTCCCCTTTGGACCATAAGTTTGTTTTCCATGTCTGAGTCTATTTCTGTTGTGTAACTAAATTCATTTGTATCATTTTTTTAGATTCCACAATAAGTGATATCATACGATATTTATCTTTCTGCTGACTTACTTCTCTAAGTCCATTCATGTTGCTGCAAATGGCATTAAAGAGAACTCACATTTTAATGCGGGGAAATAGATAATAAATAATAAAGAAAGGAAATATCAACTATGTTAATGGTAATTAGTGCTGCAGAGAAAAATAAAGCTGATAAGGGGACTGTTGAGGCAGGAGGAGTTGCAAGTTTGAATAGAATGGGCAGGAAAGGCTGCTGAGAAGGTGGCATTTAAAGGACAATGGGGCGAGTTCCCATGGTGGCTTGGCAGTAAGGAGTCTGACTAGGATCCATGAGGATGCGAGTTCGATCCCTGGCCTTGCTCAGTGGGTTAAGGATCTGGCGTTGTCATGAGCTACGGTGTAGATGTAGATCGCAAACACAGCGGGGATCTGGCATTGCTGGAGCTGTGGTGTAGGCCAGCAGCTACAGCACCGATTTGACCTCTAGCCTGGGAATTTCCATATGCCACGGGCGTGGCCCCCCCAAAAAAAAGCAATGGGAAGGAGGGGAGTGAGCTTTGTGGAACTCTGGGGGAAGATGTTCCAGGCAGAAAAATAGGAAACAATCAAAACCGAACATGCTAGAGTCCCCTCCTGTCTCAGAGGGATGGAGATCTGGCATTGTCCCTGCTGTGGTTCTGGTTGCAGCTGGGGTGGGGGTTCAGTCCCTGGCCCAGGAACTTCTGCGTGCCTTGGGCACGCCCCCCCCCCAAAAAAAAATCAGAATACTAAATAAACTTAAGAAATCTAAAAACAGGAGTTCCCGTCGTGGCGCAGTGGTTAACGAATCTGACTAGGAACCATGAGGTTGCAGGTTCGGTCCCTGCCCTTGCTCAGTGGGTTAACGATCCGGCGTTGCCGTGAGCTGTGGTGTAGGTTGCAGAAGCGGCTCGGATCCCGCGTTGCTGTGGCTCTGGCGTAGACCAGTGGCTACAGCTCCAATTCGACCCCTAGCCTGGGAACCTCCATATGCCGCGGGAGCGGCCCAAGAAATAGCAACAACAACATCAACAACAGAAAAAGACAAAAAGGCAAAAAAATAAAATAAAATAAAATAAAATAAAAAAAAAAGAAATCTAAAAACAAGTCACACCCATAGTTCTAAGAAATCAATATAAATAAAAGCAGAAATTAAACAGAGAACATCAAAAAACTAAAAGTGGTTTTTTAAACTGATGGAGAAACCACTAGACAAGAAGCAATGAAATCAGAGACTAGAAAAGAAAAATAACGCAACAGGTTTAAAATAATAATAAAATGAGTAACTGTTTGGCAACCTAGGTAAAAGGGATACATTCTGAAAAAAACATAAACTATCAAAATTGGTACAAGAGGGAAAAGAAATTTGAAAAGACTTGTAATATTTGAAGAAATTGACATTGTTATCAAGGACAACCCAATCTCACCCTTGAAAATGTGGCTCACTCTAAATGGTCTTTCTGTTGAGTTTTGATGATTTTTGAGGAACAGAAAAAAAAAAACCATTTATACAAATCATTCCAAAAGTAGAAAAAGAGGGATAACCTCTTTTCACTGGTATTACTTTGTTTTCAAACCTAGGCAGTATTAGGGCAAGAAAAGGAAACTTGGGCCATTTGTACTTTTGAGCATGGATACAAAAATCTCAATAAAATATTAGCCATCTGAATCCAACAGTATATTACAAATAAGATATATCATGATCAAGTAGTGTTTATTCTAGGAATGCAAGAGTGGGCAATGTTAAACTCCTATTGCCTGGCATACAGTAAATGCTCAGTAAATATTATTAGTTATTTATTGATTGCTAATGATGGTGAGAGGATAAGCTTGTACAGTGACTTTAAAAAACAACTGGGGCTCAGTGGTTAAGGAACCTGAGTAGCATCCATGAGGACTGGGGTTCAATCCCTGACCTTGCTTGTGGGTTAAGGATCCGGCATTGCTGTGAGCTGTGGTGTAGGTCACAGACTCGGCTTGCATCCCGAGTTGCTATGGCTGTGGCGTAGGCCATCGGCTACAGCTCCAATTCAACCCCCAGCTTGAGAACTTCCGTATGCCTCAGGTACAGCCCTAAAAAGGACCAAAAAAAGAAAGAAAGAAAACAATTGGACTTTATCTTGTAAAGTTAAATGTGTGTAACTTCCAACTCAGTGATTCCACGCCTAGGAATATACCCTAAAGATTCTTAATTGTGTGCAACTGTAGACATATGCAAGGGTATTGTTAGCAGCTTTCTTTGAAAGAGCAAAGAAAGAAATTTTTTAAATTTTTTAAAAAGGAAGCAACCTAGGAGTTCTCGATGTAGATTAGCAGGCTAAGGAGCTGGCATTGTCTCTGCTGCAGTGCAGGTTCCATCCTAGCCTGGTGCCGTGGGTTAACAGTCCAGCATGGTCCCAGCTGCAGATTCCATTTCCGGCCCTGGAACTTCCATATGCCATAGTTGTAGCCAATTAAAATAAAGGGGGGAGGGGAGTTCCCCTCGTGGCTCAGTGGTTAACAAATCCAACCAGGAACCATGAGGTTATGGGTTCGATCCCTGGCCTTGCTCAGTGGGTTAAGGATCTGGCATTGCTGTGAGCTGTGGTGTAGGTCGAAGACGCTGCTCGAATCCCACATTGCTGTGGCCTGTGGCTGCAGCTCCTATTTGACCCCTAGCCTGGGAATGTCCATGTGCTGTGGGTGCGGCCCTAAAAAGACAAAAAAAAAAAAAAAAAAGAAGAAGCAACCTAAATGTCCATCCATTGGAAAATGGATAAACAATTTGTGTTGTAATTACAATGGATTGCTATTCGGTGGTGGGATTGAGGTGAGAAAATAGACGTTGATGATGAAAAAGTAATTAAAACTGGTAAATGAGCCTAGTGTGCTGTTAATTGGCAGCTGAGTAAGAAAGAAATGAAAGGGCAAAGATTTGTCGTAAGAGTATTTCATGGACCTTGAGAACAGGAATGTGGCCGGCCTAGGAAGCAAGTGAAATTAAGGCCGGGAAGCTGCCAGATCTCTTTCTCCATCTCTCACCTCTGCTTCTCCATGTAGGTTGCTTATATTCCTCTCTCCGAGGATGTATTTCCTCTTCATCCTCTGCAGGTTTGCAGTGAAGGTGGCTGCTTCACAACTGTTAAATTTTTAAATTACAGCCCCAGCCACCTAATGTGTATAGCCCAGTTCTTCCTGGATCCCCATTTAAAATGTCTAGAAAAGAGATTCCTTTACAGGGTTTTAAGCACTAGCTCTAAAATTTGTGAGTCCAGGAGTTCCCACTGTGGCGCAGTGGGTTCAGAATCTGACTGCAGCAGCTCAGGACGCTGTGGATGTGCAGGTTTGATCCCCAGCCAACTGCAGTGGGTTAAAAGATCCAGTGTTGTTGCAGCTGTGGCTCAGATCCATCCCATGCCTGGGAATTTCCATATGCTGCAGGTGCAGCCACTAAAACAAACAAACAAACAAAACCCTGTGGATCCTATGAAACAAATACAACTGCCAGGGGTTCCCTTCTGAGACTTGTGGATTGGGATGGAAGTTCCCCAAAGCAGGGGATCCTTGTGAGCTGAACAGGTATCCATTTGCCAGTGACCACATAAGAATCAAACTGATATCCATGGAGTTCCCATTGTCGTGGTGCAGTGGAATGAATCTGACTAGTATCCATGAGGATGTGGGTTCGATCCCTGGCTCAGTGGGTCTGGAATCAGCATCGCCGTGAGCCGTAGTATAGGTCGTCACAGACACAGCTTGGGTCCCATTGCTGTGGCTGTGGTGGAGGCCAGCAGCTGCAGCTCCGTTTTGAGCCCTAGCCTGGGAACTTCCATATGCCTCGAGGGTGTGGCCCTAAAAAGAAAAAAAAAACAAAAAAACACTGACATTCACATGCAGGTCAGAGGACAAGGAGCTTGGCTCCGATGTCCAAAATCTGGGTTTGCAAGCACAGTCATTTTTGCCTACACCCTCAACCAATTCATTATTTGAAGTTACACCAAGACATCTCCCAGAGTGGCAGGGCCGTTTCTCACTGTCTAACACTGCCGGAAACAAGGAGGCGTTAAAAGAGCCTCGCAGATGAGGAGTGACTGGGCACCCGATGGGTCCTGCGCACTGATTCCGTGTTGGGGTCTCAGATGGAGCATAAGAAAAGCCGGCAGAGTAGGTGGAGTCCAATTGTAAAATACTTTGTATCCCTGATATTGGAATTGGATTTTGACACTGGAGAGAGCCCCCAAAGGTTCTAGAGCCCAGGGGTGTCGTGTATCATCTACAGTCAAGGAAAATAAGTTCAGAGGACTTAGCATGGTCTCTAAGGTCAAATGATGAAAAACAATCATGGGTCCTGATGGAAATTATTCCTCAAATTTATTCTGGTCTTAACTTACATTAATTGGCAAATATCTCTTGGTTGCATCTGAGAAGTTGTTAAGCAATCGTTGCCCCCGGGGCAGTAAATAATGCAGTTTATTCACGGAATCCTCCTCTTCACCACCCGTGGAACAGCAGGCAAAACGAGGCACCTTCACCCCGCTGCATGGTTGGGGGCCTTTATAAATAGAGTCCGTGGAGAAGGTTCATTGTGCCTCCTAAGAAACTCCTAAGAAACTCAAGGAGATCTGTTTGTGGACTCTGAGTAGGAGATGCTCTGAAAGTTGTTGTGATTAAAAACGAGCCACACTTTAAGCAGGATGAGCTAAATATGCTGCCCTTGTAGCTGAATGCCAATATTTTACCTCCACGTACAGCTCACCTTTCAACACTAATTAACCAACATCTGGTTAAATAAAGTTTCACAGCCCATTGAATTTTTTTAATTGAAATAGAGTTGATTTACAATGTTGTGTTAGTTTCAGGTGTATAGCAAAGTGATTCATTTGTGTATATAAATATATATTCTTTTGCAGATTTTTGTTTTGGTAATAGTTGATTACTAGAGGTCCAGTTGGAGTTACAGCTGCAGGCCTATGCTATAACCACAGCGACGCAGGATCTGAGTTGCACCTGCGACCTGTGCTGCAGCTTTGTGGCAATGCCAGATTCTTAACCCGCTGAGTGAAGCCAGGGATTGAACCCAAATCCTCATGGACACTGTGTTGGGTTGAACCCAAATCCTCATGGACACTGTGTTGGGTTCTTAACCCACTGAACCACAACAGGAACTCTTGGATGCAGGTTTGATCCCCAGCCTGGCACACTGGGTTAAGGACCCAGGGTTGCCACAACTGCATCATAGAATGCAACTGCAGCTCAGATATGATCTCTGGCCCAGGAACTCCATGTGTCTCAGAGTGACCCCCCCACACACACACACACTCAAAGAAGGGGGAGCTAAATACTTTGGAGCTCCCGCTGTGGCACAATAGGACGAGCACTGTCTTGGGATTGGTGGGATGCAGGTTCAATCCCCAGTCCAGCCCAGTTGGTTAAGGATCCAGCATGCCACAGATGCAGTTTTGTTCGTGGCCATGGCTCAGATCTGATCCCTGGAATGGGAGCTTCATATGCCCTAGGGCAGCCAAAAAAAAAAAACCCCAAAAAGCCAAAAAACAAAAAAAAACCCTTTGCCTCCAAGCACATAAACATCTGAAAGGTTTATTTTGTTTTGTGTCTCCAGAGAAGCAGGTGGGACCAAATGCGCCACAGCAGGGCAGGGCGGTGTGAGATGAGGAGGAAGGTCCTGTTTCTGGCCGTCCCTCTGCCTAGATCCATTCCAGCCTCCCACCCAAGCGGGGGCATGATGAAGTCAGCACTTCCCTACGGGCACTTGAAGATTCCCAGTATTTACCCCAAGAGAGAGGAGCAGCATCCTTTACTCCGAAATCTCCCCCCAACTTTTCTGGTTATTTAAAACCTCTTCCCAGAAGTCCCCCTTGTGGCTCAGCCCTAATGAGCCCGACTAGTATCCATGAGGACTTTGGTTTGATCCCTGGCCTCACTCAGTGGGTTAAGGATCCAGCGTTGCTGTGAGCTGTAGTGTAGGTCACAGGTGCGGCTCAGATCTGGCACGGCTGTGGCTGTGGTGTAGGCTGGCAGCTGTAGGTCCTATTGGGCCCCTAGCCTGGGAACCTCCATATGCCGAGAGTGTGGCCCTAAAAAGCAAAAAAACAAAACCAAAAAAACCCCTCTTCCCTCCCCCAACTTTGGGGGAACAAGACCACATGGTTGCCCCCCAGCCCCCGCCACTGCCTTCTTCCTCCTCTGTCTCTCCTCTCAGAACCCAAGGGGATTTGTTTTTCCTTCCCTGCCTGCCTGGAAGGGATTTCCCTCCTGTCATTGTCTCTTCCTTCCAGAATTCTCTCTCTCTTCCCTGCAGGCATAATGGCAGAGGGGCTACAGTGAAAGAACCACATTCACTGATGAAGGGGCAGTGGGAGGAGCTAAGTGAAAAGTACTACCCTTTACTCACACATCCTTGTTTGTGTCCCTGTGTTTGCCTTGGGGACGGTTGTAGCCACATACCCCCCAGCAGTTAGCTTGATGCTATGTAACAGATCACCTGGATGCAGCACCCTAAAAGAATACAAGTCACCTCATGGTTTCTGTGGTTAATGAATCCGACTAGGAACCATGAGGGTGGGGATTCAATCCCTGGCCTTGCTCAGTGGGTTAAGGATCCTGCGTTGCTGTGAGCTGTGGTGTAGGTTGCAGATGGATCCTGTGTTGCTGTGGCTCTGGTGCAGGCCGGCAGCTATAGCTCTGATTCGACCCCTAGCCTGGGAACCTCCATATGCTTCGGGAGCGGCCCAAGAAATGGCAAAAAGACCAAGAAAAAAAAAATTATTGGAGGGTCATCTTAGAATTTTGCCTACCACAGCCCCCCCCCAAATAGGTGTTTTTGATTATGTACCAGATATCCTACATCTTTTTTTTTTTTTTTTTTTTGGCTGTGCCCTTGAATGAATCCTGCACCACAGCAGTGACTCAAGCTGCTGCAGTGACAATGCTGGATCCTTAACCCACTGCACCACGAGGGAACTCCTACACCGTTTCTGTGTCTGGTCCACCATGGCTTCTTTTTCCTCTCTGCCTCTTAATTTCTCCTCGTCTATATTTACGATCTTTCATAAGCAACACACTTTTTCAGCTGCCTTTGTGTTGAGAGACACATTTTTACCACTTGGGAACTCCATATTACATATTAAAGGCTCTCCTTTATAACATGCATAATACAAAAGCAGTCATCCCACCACAGTTTCACACCATGCCAGGCATAAATTCAAGGCAGAAACTGTTTGTATATGTTCATAATTCACTTTAGGCTTTCATTACAATGAGGCAATAAAAGAAAGATATGAGGACGCTGATTGTGTAGCTGGCATCTTTGTCATTCACTCCATGTTGACAATTCCCGTTGAAATTCAACCATTTCCCCACTTCGGTTGAAGTTCTCCAGTCTACTGAGAACGTTCAAAACAAGTTATCTGCAGCCTTATGAATATCCAGCTCATTCTGCCCCACTTACTTCTCCTGAGACACAAAACAAAATAAACCTTTAGGATACTTATGTGCTCAGAGACAAACATCTCATTGACTCAAAAGTGAATCACTTTTGAGAGCAGCTGCTATCATGCGTAAAACATGAAATCAAAGAGGAACTTTTCACATTTCACACAAATAAACCTTCTAATTGCAACTTACACAGAGCCAGACAAAATGGCACAAGGACCTTCAGAACGTACCTAGATTATCCAAAAGAAGCTTTCAGTGATAAAATATGAACATTTGGAACCATAGAGCCTGTTTGCCTCACCCCTTAAGTCTGCTCCCTACAACTGTTCCATCCTACTGATTTTCCTTCGAGTTTCCAACCTGATTCATTAAAATTCAAAAAGGGGAGTTCCCCTGGTGGCTCAGCAGCAATGAACCCGACTAGTATCCATGAAGACACAGGTTCGATCCCTGGCCTGGCTCGGTGGGTTAAGGATCCGTGAGCTGTGGTGTAGGTCGCAGATGTGGCTCAGATCCCACGTTGCTGTGGCTGTCAGGTAGGCCTGCAGCTGTAGCTCTGATTCAGCCCCTAGCCTGGGAACCTCCATATGCCATGAGTGTGGCCCTAGAAAAGCCAAAAAAAAAAAAAAAAAACAAAAGAAAGAGGGAGCAGCATGTACAAAAGCATGGAGGCATGGAAAAACCTTTCATTTGCGGAAATAAAAGCAGTTAATCACCCCCTTGAGGTCAGGGCAAGTAGGGCCTTGAAGGGAGTGGGGTCAGCATCATTAGGGACCTCCTGTCAAAGAGTCTGTGTTCTTCCCCAAGGTGTCTGAACAGAAGTGGCCCCCCAAAAAGATGTCTACATCCTAAGCCCTGGAGTCTGTGAATGGATGTTACCTCATTTGCTGCTGTAATTGATATGAGCATCTTGGGATGAGATCCTGCTGGACTTTCCAGGTGGCCCCCCAATTCAATGACAGGAGTCCTTAAAAGGGACAAAAGAGGAGAAGGCCACGTGAAGATGGCAGCAGAGACTGGCGCGATGGGATCACAAGCCAAGGAATCCGGCAGCCGCCAGAAGGTGCAAGGAGCAAGGACGGGAGCCTCCCCAGCACCTCCGGAGGAAGCGTGACCCCGCTGACCTCTTGCTCTGGGTCACCTGGCCTTCAGAACTGCGGGGGAACACATTTCTATTTGTATAAGCCATCCAGCCTGTGGCCATCTGTCACCGCAGCCCGAGGGGCCACTTCACCCTTCCACAGCCTGGTCTTCATGGAAATCTCCTCGCATCTTTCAAACTCAGCTCGGG
Organism: Sus scrofa; assembly: GCF_054392235.1. Classification (NCBI taxonomy): domain Eukaryota; kingdom Metazoa; phylum Chordata; class Mammalia; order Artiodactyla; family Suidae; genus Sus; species Sus scrofa. The sequence goes on along the minus strand of NC_139393.1, from coordinate 22,639,100 downwards.
TGCTGCTCTCTCTGCCCAGATAGAGGCCGGCCGTCCCTGCCCCCAGGTTGCCCAGCTTCCCCAGTGGCTCTCAGCCTTCTTATGCTGCTTTACCCATCACTCTTGTTTCGTCTTCTGAGGACACCCAGCTATCCTGGGTCATCTCTTTCTGCACAGTTGCACAAATGCCTGAACCCTTCCGGGACCATCTGCTAGGACTCCCAGACCCCTTTTCAGAGGCGTGACTAGAACCTTGGGACCAGTCTTACGTTTATGTGGCCCCCTCTCCCCCTTCACTTGCTCCCGTGGGTTTTGAAGGGAGAGTAAAACAGATTTAGATGTGTTCCCTAAAACAGTACCTAGAGCAAGCCTGCAGATGGGCTCTCTTATCCATCAGTGGCAACCTTTCCTCACCTTCTTCCACTCTTACCATCAGAAATTGGCTCTTGTAGGAGTTCCCTGGTGGCCTATTGGTTAAGGATCTGGCGTTTTACTGCTGTGGCTTGGGTTCAGTCTCTGCTCTAGGAACTTCTTCGTACTGCAGGTGTGGCAAAAAGAAAGAAAGAGAGAGAGAGAGGAAGGAAGGAAAGAAGGAAGGAGGGAGGGAGGAAGAAATTGGCTCTTCTGGCTTCTCTTTACTATGTTGAAACAATTCACGGAATCTGTACAGCTGCCTTCCTGGGAGAAAGGCCAGAACTCATCAACTCACAGAATCTCTAATAAAAGGTTAAGTATGTATTTTGCGGCACAACTAACACAAAAAGAATGGAATTTATGAACTCTAGGAAATGGTACATTCGCTTCCAAAATCCTTTCTACTTGCCTGGCATCTGGGGCTTTACCTCCCTGGGCCTTCCCAGCCCAGGCTTCTTGTCACTGGCTTCTGGAGACTTCCTCTCAAAGTCCTCATCTCATCCGCCAGCTTCAAAGTCTCCACTCTGCAAGGCAGAAGATTCACTTCTGGCTCAGGCTGACTCTGAAATGCAGGCCCAGCAAAGCCAGGAGCCCGGCCTCCCGAGGGAGTGTCTCACACAAACATCCCAGGGCAGAATTATGCCTCCTCACCCCAGGCGGCTAATCCGGGCATCTCATTCCAACATGCAAAGTGCCTTCCTTGATGGGTCAAGTGAAAGGGTTTTTCTCCATCTTCTGAAATGCATATAATATTTTATTTTATTTTTTATGGTTGCACCCATGGCATACGGAAGTTCCCCAGCCAGGGACTGAATCCGAGCCACAGCTGCGGTGTAGATCACAGCTGCAGCAACACTGGGTTATTTCACCCACTGCACCGGGCTGGGGATCCAACCCGCACCTCCACACCTCCCAACCTGAGCTGCTGCAGTGGGATTCTTAACCCATTGTGCCACTGTAGAAATTCACATTTAACTTTTATAATCAGAAAAAATTATGAAAAATTAGATAATGTATGAAAGAGTAGTATCATACCCAGGCTGAAAGATGTGTGAAAGTGTGATCTATTGATAGAATTATGGCATCAGCACACTCTTTTGAGAAGTTTGCCAGGATCTATCAGTGTTTGAATATACTTCCTCTTAGACCTGGAAATCCTCCTTCTAAAATTCTGTGCCATAGAAAAATCTCTCAGAAGTATATCTGGATATACATTCAAGGTGCTGACGTAATAGCAAGTAGCAGAGAGAGATTATATACCAATAAATAAGAAAATAGTTAAATGAATGGCAGTATACTCACAAAAGAACGTCTTGAATGTATATATTTTGACCCGAAAGGATGTTTATGGTCCATTGATGAATGTTTATTTTCCGCCTCTCTGACCTCACTCACACTGCACTCAGGTGTATAGATAGAATGTTATGTCATCATACCCCATAACAAATCTGATCTTGTAAACTTGCGTCATTTGGGGTGGAAAGGATAAAAATTGAATCCAAAATCACAATCTTAGGAGTTCCCGTGGTGGCTCAGAGGTAATGAACCCGACTAGTATCTATGAGGATGCATGTTTGCTCCCTGGCCTCTCTCAGGGGGTTAAGGATCTGGCGTTGCCGTGAGCTGTGATGTAGGTTGCACATGCGGCTCAGATTCCACGTTGCTGTGGCTGTGGTGTAGGCCAGAGTTCCCTGGTGGCTCCGCAGGTTAAGGATCCAGCATTGTCACTGCTATGTGAGGGTTCCGTCTCTGGCCCAGGAAACTCCATGTGCTGTGAGTGCGGCCAAAAAATAAATAAATGAAATAAATAAACACAAATGCAGATCTCATCAGATGGCTCCTTTGTACAGCAAACCTTAACACCTCCTCACTGCCCTTAGGAGAAAGGCACACCCCTGAACACCACCGGGAAGCCCTGGCCCATCTCACTTCTTACTGTCCCTCCTGCCTCAACCTTGGCCCTTCTTGCAGTTCCTGGAACATGTAAGGTTTTGGTACCTGCCATCCTTCTGCAGCCCCTTCCCCTTGTTAATTCCTGTTCTTCCTCCAGATTTTTTACTCGGGTTCCCTTTCCTTGATCTCCTTCACATCCTCAATTCCCCTGATGCCAGGCCATGGTTTCTCTCTCTTCAAAGCCCTTATCGCAGTTGGAACTTCACGTGTGGCATGTGCAGTGCCTGAAACATAATCTGATGCTGAATAAAGATTAGTTTCTCCCTTGACATTCTGACTTCTAATGGAGGCCTGTGTACCAGGTTGGTGCTCCCCGAGGGAATGCATATTATCCTGCCAGCCATTTCCCGCTATAGATTGATAAGTTGAAAGTTGAGTTTGGAAAGCAGCTGGTGAAATTTGGTTAGAATAAGTTGGCTCCCCAAAGCCCGCTTACATATGATACCACAAGGGTGTGTTAGTTTCCTGGGGCCCTTGTGGCAAATCCCCACAAACCTGGATGGCTTAAAACACTAGAAATGCATACTCTCACAGCTCCAGCAGCCAGAAGTCTAAAATCAAGGTGCCACAGGGTAGGCTGCCGCTGTAAACTGGAATGGAACATCCCACCCTGCATGACATTTCTCAGTGTGTTTGTGTCCAAACTTCCCTCTTTTTTTTTTTTTTTTTTTTTTTTTTTTTTTTGTCTTTTCTAGGGCCACACCTGTGGCATATGGAGGTTCCCAGGCTAGGGGTTGAATCAGAGCTATAGTTGCTGGCCTACACCAGAGCCACAGCCACGGCCACACAGGATCTGAGCCATGTCTGTGACCTACACCACAGCTGACGGCAAAGTCGGATCCTTAACCCACTGAGCTAGGCTAGGGATCGAATCCACATCCTCCCAGATACTAGTCATATTCATTTCCACTGCGCCACAACTCCCCAGAATGACCTTCACTTTAATTTGACTAATCACATCTGCGAAGACTTTACTTCCAAATAAGGTCACATTCCGAGGTTCTGGGTGAATTTGGGGGGATGCTATTCAACCTGGTACAAATGTCCAAAAGTCATCATTAAATAGGTCTCATTTTTAGGTTTTTTAGCCTGTTTACAATGAAAGGAGTGATAAAGGATTCCTTTCTCTAGGGCCAGAACACATGAGATAATAGGAGATAAAAGAGACATGAAATAAATCTCAAACCAAACTGCAGCCTCCTTTAAATGTAACAGCCTTACATTTAGCTGATAGGAAAGAAAGTTTGTAAAACCTGAACCTTGTTCGGTGTTTGTTCTCCTGCGTCACGGCTGTCCATTCACCGCCACTACAGTCAGGTCTATGATGTGATGTTACTCCATTGTGTTCCATTAGCTTATCTGGTCTAACTCTCACTTACTGCCACTGTGATATGAAAAAGAAAACACTGAAAGAAAAAAAATTTGTGGGAGTTCCCGCCATGGCGCAGCGGAAACAAATCTGACGAGAAACCATGAGGTTGCAGGTTCGATCCCAGGCCTCGCTCAGTGGGTTAAGAATCCGGCGTTGCTGTGAGCTGTGGTGTAGATCAAAGACAGTGCTGGGATCCCACGTTGCTGTGGCTGTGGCGTAGGCCAGCAGCTGTAGCTCTGATTTGACTCTTAGCTTGGGAACCTCCATATACTGCAGGTGCAGCCCTAAAAAGCAAAAAAAAAAAAAAAAAAACTTGAAAAATAAATCAAAAGAAAAAAGGGGTTCCCACTGTGGCATAGTGGATTAAAGATCCAGCATTGCTGCAGGTCGTGGCTGCAGTTTGGATTTGATCCCCAGCCCAGGAATGTCCATATGCCCAGGATGTAGCCAAAAAGAAAAAGAAAAAAGACCTTCAGACTACAGATTTCTCTACCTTTGTGTGAGTCTAGTATTCGTTATCTAATTCCTTGATGCTTGAGTTTCCCTCTTGTCTGCTTTAGATGTAATTTTTATAGCAAATATACATGTATTTAGTACTTCATATTAGATCAATGATGAGGTGATTTTTTTGTTTTTTTTTTTTTAACCAAAACCCTGGGAGTAGGTACTTTCTTACTGGCATTGAAAAAGAAAATCAGGAGTTCCCGTCGTGGCGCAGTGGTTAACGAATCCGACTAGGAACCATGAGGTTGCGGGTTTGGTCCCTGCCCTTGCTCAGTGGGTTAACGATCCGGCGTTGCCGTGAGTTGTGGTGTAGGTTGCAGATGCGGCTCGGATCCCGCGTTGCTGTGGCTCTGGCGTAGGCCGGTGGCTACAGCTCCGATTGGACCCCTAGCCTGGGAACCTCCATATGCCGCGGGAGCGGCCCAAAGAAATAGCAAAAAGACAAAAAAAAAAAAAAAGAAAGAAAAAGAAAATCAGGAGTTTCTGTCATGGCACAGCAGAAACAAATCCGACTAGGAACCATGAGGTTGCTGGTTCAATCCCTGGCCTTGCTCAGTGGGTTAAGGATCTGGCGTTGCTGCGGCTGTGGTGTAGGCCGGCAGCTACAGCTCCAATTAGACCCCTACGCTGGGAACCTCCATATGCCATGGGTGTGGCCCTTAAAAAAAAAAAAAAAAAAAGAGGAAAAAGAGAAAATCAAAGCACAGAGAGGCGATGTACCTGAACAGCCAGGTCTCGAGTCACCTGTCCTGGTCCACAGTGGTGAGGGCGCTCACTGCTGCCCTAAGAGTGACCTCTGCGCCCTCAGAACATCAGCCAAATGTTTCTTCTTGACAGACTTCCAGGGTCAACATTAAAGACTGGTGCTTTCTTTTCTTTTTTTTTTTTTTCTTTCAGGGCCTCACTGCAGCATATGGAAGTTCCCAGGATAGGGGTAGAATCGGAGCTACAGCTGCCAGTCTGCACCACCAGAGCCACACAGGATCTGAGATGCATCTGTGACCTGCACCACAGCTCATGGGAACGCAGGATCCTTAATGCACTGAGCAAGGCCAGAGATCCGGCCTGCATCCTCCTGGATACTAGTCAGGTTTGTTACCGCTGAGTCACAACAGGAACTTCCAGACTGGTGCTTTCTTACCATGCTACTTCTTACCATTCGACCTTGGAAATCCTTTAGGTTGGAAAGACAGAGGACGTAGCAACCAGTTACAAATGTCAGATTCTGGAATGAATCTTGGTATGGACAAATGAACTCTAAAGAGTATTTCTGGAGCAATCAGGGGAAACTGAATGTGGACTAGATGTTTGATAATACTAAATTATTATTAATGTTATGGTGCTAATGTTATTTCAGCCACCTAGCAAAGTAGGAAATCAAACTTTTACCCCTGCATCCTGGAATAAACAAACAAATTATTTTAAAGCAACATTTTGAAGTTCTAAAAAGTTCTAAAAATCAAAACAATTTGCTATTTATGCTTAGGGTGTTAGAGAAGAGGCAATTTTTATTTCTATTTAAAAGACTTCCGTGTTTGAATTCTTTGCAACATACGAGTTTTATATATTATAAGATATGTAATATAAATATATTATATATATATATCTTAAACTATTCCATGAAGAAACATCCAGATATCCAAATTTGAGAGACATTTTAAAAATAACTGGCTTGGCGTTCCCGTCGTGGCGCAGTGGTTAACGAATCCGACTAGGAACCATGAGGTTGCGGGTTCGGTCCCTGCCCCTGCTCAGTGGGTTAACGATCCGGCGTTGCCGTGAGCTGTGGTGTAGGTTGCAGATGCGGCTCGGATCCTGCGTTGCTGTGGCTCTGGCGTAGGCTGGTGGCTACAGCTCCGATTGGACCCCTAGCCTGGGAACCTCCATATGCCGCGGGAGCGGCCCAAGAAATAGCAAAAAGACAAAAAAAATACGAAATAAAAATTAAAAAAAAAATAATAACTGGCTTGTCGGAGCTCCTGTCATGGCTCAGCAGAAATGAATCTGACTAGTATCCGTGAAGATGAAGTTTCCATCCCTGGCCTGGCGTAGGCCAGTGGCTATAGCTCTGATTAGACCCCTAGCCTGAGAACCTCCATATGTCTCGGGTGTGGCCCTAAAAAGACAAAACAAAAAAACAAAAAACACCCAACAGGTGGTTCATAGCCTGCTTCTCTCTCCCATAGTCTTCATTCCAAGTCAACATTTCATTTGGGCATCTAATCAGGGAAGCCAAAATATATCTAGAACCTAGCTGCAAAGGATTCTGGGAATGTCATTTTAGTTTCTCAGGCTTCCGGTGCAGGTAGCCTGCCAGCAGGTGGTTGGAATTGGTGTGGAGAGTCAGTATCTGCAACAGTCCACAACTGCAGCTACTCAGCCTCTCAACTTTCTCATATTTAAATTTCTGAACAACAGAATATCTGCTTAATCTAAATCTCTCCCCTCCTCCCTGAGATGGGAAGCCCAAAGTCACAAAAGTCCCTGTATCTCTTTCTAAAGTAACTTTATTCTCCTTCTAGATTAATCACATTCTATCTTAATATCCTGTAACCTGTGGACTAAATTAAAATTTAACCAGAGGAGTTCCCGTCATGGCTCAGTGGTTAACGAATCTGACTAGGAACCATGAGGTTGGGGGTTCGGTCCCTGGCCTTGCTCAGTGGGTTAAGGATCCAGCGTTGCCGTGAGCTGTGGTGTAGGTTGTAGACGTGGCTCAGATCCTGCGTTGCTGTGACTGGTGTAGACCGGTGGCTATAGCTCCGATTAAACCCCTAGCCTGGGAACCTCCATATGCTGTGGGAGCGGCCCCAGAAATGGCAAAAAGACATAATAAAATAAAATAAAATAAAATAAAATTTAACCAGAACCAAAACGCATATAAAATAACAAGGCAAATTGGCAGGGGGGAGGGAGTGGGGCAGGGCAGATGAGGAGAAACCATGTTAATACTTGTAAAATAAATACCTGACCGATAGAGTCAACAGATACACAGACTGGCTGAATGCTTGGTGGCCACAAACAAATATTTTGACAAAGGTCAGATCAAAGCTGAATATAGCCATCCTAGGATGGACCGCTGCGATTTAAGAATCTCAAATGTTATCAAAATGTTTAAATTAGTATTATAATTTTTAATGGCCTCCTTAAAAGTTCTTACAATGCAGAATAGCGTGCTCTCATGGTCACCATACTGCACAGTAGGAATCCTAAGTCATCACTGCTTTCAGCTGAAGCTGGAAGAGTAGCAAGACTTCTCTTCTAGCTCTGCCAACAGTCTTTTGGCTTTGGGGGATGGTACCACTGCAGTATAAAGCTTTCCTTCTTCTCTAAGAATAATTGACCAAAGTAAAGACTTATTTTTAACTCCCCATCTTGAAGATCAGCAAATCAAGCTAATTCACTTTCTCTGCAGCAGTCTCACACCCTGAAGCCCAGTGCACTGCTTGGAAGTGCTTTCTGCATGTTTTCCGAGGTAGAAAACATGTGTGCTTCCATTTCTAGTATTTTCAAATGCCTTTCAGCCATAGTCACTTCAGAAAATTTTGAAAAAAATAATAATAATTTTGTCCTCAAATCTTGGAAGTAGAAAATTTTCAGAGGACAATATAATTCATTTGACTAATGAGAACAAAACATGTTTTGGAAACTTCAGTTTTCTCCACCCACTTTCTTTTCTTCTTCCTACCTTTCCTGTTCTTTATTATGCATGGATCACAAATAATTGTCACAATCCCTGTGATTTTGGAGGGGGTTTTGCATGTGAAATTTTGAGGTGGCAGTGTTGATAAATTAAAATTCAGGGCATTCCCATTGTGGTTCAGTGGGTTAAGAACGCAGCTAGTATCCATGAGAATGTGGGTTCAATCCCTGGCCTCGATCAGTGGGTTAAGAATCCAGTGTTGCTGTGAGCTGTGGTGTAGGTCGCAGACGTAACTCAGATCTGGCATTGCTGGGGCTGTGGCACAGGCCTGCAGCTGCAGCTCTGATTTGACCCCTAGCCGAGGAACTTCCATATGCCACAGATGTGGCCCTAAACAGAAAGAAAGAAAGAAAGAAAGAAAGAAAGAAAGAGAGAAAGAAAGAAAGAAAAATAATTAATTAAAATTAAAATTCAGTCTGAATTCCCTGGTGGCTCAGTGGGTTAAGGATCTGGTCTTGTCACTGCTGTGGCTCCATTTGTAGCTGTGGCACGGGTTTGATCGCTGGCTCGGGAACTTAAACGTGCTGAGGGCAAGGCCAAAAAAGAAAAAAATTTAAAATTCAGCCTCACGCACATGTAAAGAAATCTCTAATAGAACTTAAAAAAAAAAAAAAAAAAAAAGACCTAAACTTGATTAAATACGAAAACGTTAGTGTTACCGGCCAGAACCCAAACTGGATTTCGGTTTGGCTACTTGCTGCTCAGAAGGCCAACATTTGAGAGACAAGCTGTTGGTAAAACAAGGAGAAGTTGCTTTATTCAAGAAGCTGGGGAGTTCCTGTCATGGCTCAGAGGTTAATGAACCCGACTGGCATCCAGGAGGATGCAGGTTCAATCCCTGACTTCGCTCAGTGGGTTAAGGATCCAGTGTTACCCTGAGCTGTGGAGTAGGTCAAAGACATGGCTCGGATCCTGCATTTCTATGGCAGGCACATGCAGCTCCTATTGGACCCCTAACCTGGGAACTTCCATATGCTGCAGGTGCAGCCCTAAAAAGACGAAAAAGAAGAAAAGAAGCTGGCAGCCTGGGAAGATGGTGGACTTGTGTCCCCCCAAACCATCCCCCTTGTTAGGGGAGTTTCAGCCAGCTACAGGCCAGGGGGCTACCTGTAGAACAAACACAGTTAGGTCTATAATCATCACAAAACTGGTTGTGCGTTGATCTGGTTAATGTTATCCTGATGATTTTATGTGCAATGAATCTTCTGTTCCAGGGTCAGTTTGCTCTTATTTTCTTGATGCTGGTTCCTGGAATTGTCCACAGATTCAGTATTGCTTAAGCTTATGTCATGGCTTCAGTCTGGTCATCATGCAGTTAACTCTTTTCTTTTGGTGGCAGTTTTAGTACCTGCAAAACAACTCAGGACTGTGCATCAGGTCTTCTTATCTCTGTCCTTTGGGGAGAAACTAAAGATTCTGTGACTGCTATATGGCTGATCTGTTGTTTAAATGATTACCAGTTCTCCAGGCCCAACTGCTGTCTTTTGTTACTGTACATTCATATTCTTCCAATCTTTAACTCTTAAGCTAGCTTTTTGTGATTCATGGGAAGCCTGGGAGGCTAAAGCTTTTCTACAAACAAGAGGCAGGTGGAGGACCTGAGGGGAGAGTCCTGTCCCAGGAAGGCCCCATAGAATCCTCCTCAGTGACAATATAAACCCTTAAAGGAAATGCATCTGCCTACCATTATGCTTCAGCCCGTTGTAAAGGGGAACAAGAAGACAGGGGAGTAAAGACAACCCCAAGACAGAAGACAGTGCGGCAGACGCAGTAGTGAGAGATGGTCAACATCCATCCCTGGGGAACTACATTTGGGAAAGCACCGAGGTCTGAGCTTGCATTTAAGATTAAGTGCATCCTTTCCTTTTTTTTTTTTTTTTTCCCTTTTAGGGTCACAGCCAAGTCATATGGAGGTTCCCAGGCTAGGGCTTGAATTGGAGCTGCAGCTACCAGCCTACGCCACAGCCACGGCAACACGGGATCTGAGCTGCATCTGCGACCTACATCACAGCTCATGGCAACGCACGATCTTTAATCCAGTGAGCAAGGCCAGGACTCGAACCTGCATCCTCATGGTTACCAGCCGGATTCAGGAACTCCCCAAGTGCATCCTTAAATTTAGAGCCTGAACACCTTGCTTACCTCAGCTTAGATTGGTACTTCCGCGTTTCCATTAGTACACACACAGCAAGGATGTAAGTTGAGACTCTGGTCTTCTGTAGGTCTTGGTGCAGTGGGGCAAGATGACCTTACAGCAGAGGCTGCGGGTGTGATACTGGGAAAGGGAGTGGAATAAAGGACCGGGATTCAGGGAATAGGAAGGGAGATTGAGCCAGTGCTCCCAAGAGCTTTTTGTTCCCTCTTGAATTTCTCCCTCTAGTAGCCCTTCATCCTCCTCTTCCAATGTGGACTAGTCTCTCAAGCCCCATGCAGAGCTGTCCTTGGGTGACTTTTAACACCTGCTCTCCTGTGTTGGGTCCCTTCCTACCTGAGCTCGTGTGTTTCCTCTTAATGGTATATTACTAGACAATTCTGGAGAATGCCCTCTAGTAGCTTCCTGAAAAGAAGATGCATGGGAGGTTACTCTGAAACTTTACATGGCTGAAATGTAAAGATGGCTACGGTTTATTTCATCATCAAATCTTAACTGATAATTTGGCAAGGAATAGAACTATTCATTAAAATTGTATCCTTATAGAATATTGAAGGCAATGCTTCATTATCGTCTGTCTCCAATACAGTTGTTGAGAAGCCCTAAAACATGTTTATTTCTGATATTTTATTGTGTCAGGTTCTCTATCTCCTGCCTATCCCCAGATCTCTTAAATTTTTTTTTTTAAGTTTACTCTTGGAGTTCCCTTTGTGGCTCAGTGGTTAATGAATCTGACTAGCATCCATGAGGGTGCAGGTTCAATCCCTGGCCTCACTCAGTGAGTTAAGGATCCAGCTTTGCTGTGAGCTCTGGTGTAGGACCCGGACGAGGCTTGGATCCCATGTTGCTGTGGCTGTGGGGTATGCCGGCTGCTGCAGCTCTGATTAGACCCCTAGCCTGGGAACCACCATATGCTGTGGATGTGGCCCTCAAAAGACAAAAAAAAAAAAAAAAAGAATCAGACTGCAGTGGCTCAGGTCCCTGTGGAGGTGCAGGTTTGATCCCTAGCCTGGCACAGTGGGTTAAAGGATCCAGTGTTGCTGCAGCTGAGGCTGAGATTCAATCCCTGGCCAGGGAACTTCCATATGCTGTGAGTCTAGATATTAAAAAAAAAAAAATGGGGCACTAAAAATTTGATTGACTTCCTCTGCTTTTGGCCACAGTAGAATAACGGTGACCAGATTTATTCTTCCACTTGAAACAAAACGAAAGAAAGATATATAAAACGATGTTTATCAGACATTCACCATTCAGGCAGCACTGGACAATGATTCCTGAGAACAGGAAAAATATGTAACATAAGCCCTACAAATGCCCCAGCTTATTGGGTTTAGCAAGATTTCGAAATACAAGTTCAATACCAAAAAAAAAAAAAAAAAGAATTGTTTTTATATGTACTAGCTATGTGCAGAAGTTGAAATTTTAAAACAGTACAGTTTATGCTCATGTCATGAATACGAAATACTTAAATTTGTCAATGGGTGTGCAAGACCTGTATATTGAAAACTCAGAACACTGGTGAGAGAAATTAAAGACATAAATAAATGGAGAAATATACTATGTTCGTTGATCAGAAGACTCAATATTATGAAGAAGGCAGTTACTTTCAAACGGATTTGTAAAGTCAATGAAACCTCAGTCAAAATCCCAGCAGGTGTTTTTGCAGAAATTGGCAAGCTGTTTCTAAAGTTCAGATGGAAGTGCAAAGAGCCTAGAATAACCAAAGCAATTCTATAAAAGAACAAAGACGAGGACTTACAGTACCTGATCTTAAGCTTACAATAAACTACAGTTATCAAAACAGTGAGCTATTAAAGATTTACCTATTTGGAGTTCCCGTCATGGCACAGCGGTTAACGAATCTGACTAGGAACCATGAAATTGCAGGTTCCATCCCTGGCCTTGCTCAGTGGGTTAAGGATCCAGCGTTGCTATGAGCTTTGGTGTAGGTTGCAGACGCGGCTCAGATCCCGAGTTGCTGTGGCTCTGGCGTAGGCCAGTGGCTATAGCTCTGATTAGACCCCTAGCCTGGGAATCTCCATATGCCGTGAGTAGAAAAGGCAAAAAGACAATAAATAAATAAAGATTTACCTATGGGTCAAAGGAACAGAATAGAAATATGGTCATTTATGACATATAGATCAATTGATTTTTTTTTTTTTTTGGTCTTTTTAAGGCCCCACCAGCAGCATATAGAGGTTCCCAGGCTAGGGGTCAAATCAGAGCTGTAGCTGCTGGCCTATATCACAGCCACAGCAATGCCAGATCTAAGCCATGTCTTCGACCTACACCACAGCTCATGGAAATGCCAGGCCTTTAGCCCACAGGGATGGAACCTGCGTCCTCATAGATGCTAGTCAAATTTGTTTCCACTAAGCCTTGACAGGAACTCCAGGTCAATTGATTTTTGACAAAGTTATCAAAGCAATTCAATGAGCAATAGGTAATCTCAGTTAATTATCCTGGAAACATCGGATTGTCATATGCAAAAGAAGAAGGAAGAAGTTGTTTTACTCTTACCTAATATCATAAATAAGAACTGATCAAAAATTTACCATATGCCTAATGTAAAGTTAAAACTATAAAGTTTCCAAAAGGAAACATAAGAGAAACTCTTAAAAATCTTGCATAGGCAAAGATTTCTTGAGACTAAAATTATCAACTATAAGAGAAAAATCTGTCTAGTTGGACTTCATCTAAATTAATGACTTTTGCTCTTCAAAAGACACTATTAAGAAAGTGAAAAAGCAAAAAAAAAAAAAAAAAAAAAAAAAAGCAAAAAAAAAGGAGTTCCCGTCGTGGCGCAGTGGTTAACGAATCCGACTAGGAACCACGAGGTTGTGGGTTCGATCCCTGGCCTCGCTCCATGGGTTAAGGCTCTGGCATTGCCGTGAGCTGTGGTGCAGGTCGCAGATGTGACTCGGATCTGGCATGGCTGTGGCTATGGTGTAGGCTGGAGGCTACAGCTCCAATTAGACCCCTAGCCTGGGAATCTCCATATGCCGCGGGAGCTGCCAAAGAAATAGCAAAAAGACAAAAAAAAAAGAAGAAAGTGAAAAAGCAAGCTATAGAGTGAAAGATAAAATTCACAAAACACGTACCTCACAAAGGATTTGTATGCCAAGAACTCTCCCAACTCAGTAACACAAGACAAAAAAAAACAACAAAAAACCGAGTTGAAAAATGGGTACGATATTTGAACAGACACTTAACAAAAGATGATATATGGATGATGAATAAGAACATGAGCAATGCTCAACACTATTAGTCATCAGGAAAACGCAGATTAAAACCACAATGAGGAGTTCCTGTTGTGGCTCAGCATGAAGGAATCTGACTAGTATCCATGAGGATGCAGGTTCAATCCCTGGCCTTGCTTGGTGGGTTAAAGATCTGGCGTTGCCATGAGCTGTGGTGTAGATTGCAGATGCAGCTCGGATCCTGAGTTGCTGTGGTTGCGGGGTAGTCCAGTGGCTGCAGCTCAGATTCAACCCCTAGCCTGGGAACCTCCATGTGCTGTAGGCACGGCCCTGAAAAGATAAAAAAAAACCCACAGTGAAATACCATTACACACCCACTAGCATGGCTTTAAGTATAAAGGCTATCATGCCAAAAGTCACAAGGATGTAGATCGATTAGAACTCTCAAACGATGTTGATAGGAATACAAGATGAAATAAGCATTTTGAAAACAGCTTGATAGTTTCTTAAAAAGTTAAACATATACCCACAATATGGCCCAGTCACTCCAGCCTTGGTATTTACCCGACAGAAATGAATGCATCTGTTCACACAAAGACTTGTACACGAATGTTCATAGCACTCTATTTCTATTATTCCAAATGTATACATACTGTGTGATTCCACATACTTAAAATTCTGTGGTGCAACGAGATCGACACTGTCTCTGCAGTGGCAGGGGTGTGGGTTTACTCCCCGGCCTGGCACAGTGGGTTAAGGATGCAACATTGCTGCAGCTGTGGCGTAGGTCAGCCCTGGCGGGGGAACTCCATATGCCGAGGGGTGGCCAAAAATAATAATTTAAAAATAAATAGGAGGAGTTCCCGTTGTGGCGCAGTGGTTAACAAATCCGACTAGGAACCATGAGGTTGAGGGTTCGATCCCTGGCCTCGCTCAGTGGGTTAAGGATCGATCCAGCGTTGCCATGAGCTGTTGTGCAGGTTGCAGACGTCGCTCAGATCCCATGTTGCTGTGGCTCTGGCGTAGCTGGTGGCTACAGCTCCAATTAGACCCCTAGCCTGGGAATCTCCATATGCTGCGGGAGTGGCCCAAGAAATGGCAAAAAAAAAAAAAAAAAAAAAAAAAAAAAAAAAGACAAAAATAAAAAATAAATAAAATTCTAGAAAGTGCAAATTAATCTGTAGGTACAGAAAGCAGGTTAATTTTGCCTGGGCCCTGAGGGGAAAGGGGGAAGGGGAGAGGGAGGGCCCGGAGCACAAAGGAACAAGAGAAAACATTTTGAGGTGATCGAAAATGTTTATTATCTTGGTTTTACAAGTGCCTACATAGGAAAAAACTGTACACTTAAATATGTGCACTGTATTGTCTGTTAATTATAAAACTTGAAAAAAAGAAAGTTGGCTTCTTTGTGTCAACCTTTGATTCAGAGGCTCGCTGTGTTGAACTGTCTCTAGGGTTTTCCCTCCTGAAGAGGAATACTCATTATTACTTGTACCCAGGCTCATTCCAAATTTATTAATGTTTCAATAATTAATGTCCCTTGTATTCACAGACTACTTACACAAATAATAAATCAAAGTCATAATTTTGCAAATGAGTTTTCTCCAAACATTCAAACATCAATTACAAATTTAGTCAATTAAATTGTCTGCAAGTCTAATTCTTTAGATTTCTTTAAATGTAGTAATTACTTTCAAGGCAAGGAAAATATTTAGATAATAGCTCCATGATTACAAAACTGATCAGAATACTCCTAATAAACAGGATGAAGGAGTACTGTTTATCTCAGAGCCCAACAGTGAAGATCTGGAGAGAGGCAAAATAGTAGCCAACATTCAATTCACAAATCACTTTGTTTTTTTGTTTGTTTGTTTTTGTCTTTTTAGGCCCACACCCTCGGCATATGGAGGTTCCCAGGCTAGGGATCGAGTCAGAGCTGCAGCTGCCAGCCTGCACCACAGCCACAGCAACACAGGATCCGAGCCTGTCTATGACCTATGCCACAGCTCACAGCAAGGCCGGATCCTTAACCCACTGATGGAGGCCAGGGATCGAACCCAAGTCCTCATGGTTCCTAGTTGGATTCGTTTCTGCTGCGCCACGGTGGGAACTCCCACACTTCTAATCTAAACTAATATTCTTAGTTTATCACTCTAAGACACTCGAATTCCTCCAGCATATAATTCAAGACAGCTAATACGGAAGTTCATGCTGGCACCTGTGACTCCATTGTGAAGTACTTAACATGTCTTAACGGGGCTTAAATACTGTAAGTTTCGCACGACATGAGTAGGAATCATAAACGCAAAAGAAATCACATCATAAGAAGTATTAAAACTATGGATTGAAATCCATTTTTTCATTATAACGATGTTTATGTATCTGTCTCCATACCTATGGCCTGCTTCTTATTTCTGTTTCTTCCTAGGCGCACAGTTTTAATTCCTGAACCCAGAGAAGCGAGGTTTATTCTCAGCCAAGCTTGTCTGAGCTTCAGGTTGAACACTGACATTTCAGGACTAGAAACCAATGCCTGGATGATTTGCTCTCGGTCCCTCACCCCATCATCTAGGTCCTTTACTGGCCATTACACCAGGAATTTTGTAATAATTTGTCCTAACCAAAGAGAAAGAATTTGATTTCTTCAACCCTAGTTTTGTTTTTGTTGTTGGAACTGCTCGTCCGGAACATCTCTAGAACACAGTCTAAATAGCCTGTTTCACCACGTCTTGTTTTGCAACATGGCCTGATTTGGCTTGCTAAAATCTGAAGCCTTTGATCAAGCTGTTTCATCAGAAGTCGTAGAAGCAGAAAGTAGAACAGTTGTTGCCTGGGACTCAGGGGAAGGAGATGCCGGGAGTCGGTTAATGGCAGCACGTTTCAGTCATGCTTGATGAAAAATTCTAACGATCTGCTGTATCCCTGTGTGCCTATAGTTAACAGCACTGCACTGGACACTACAATTTTTGTTGAGAGGGTAAATTTTAAAATGTTACAGAGTTCCCATCGTGGCACAGAGGAAACGAATCCAGCTAGAAACCGTGAGCTTGCAGGTTCGATCCCTGGCCTTGCTCAGTGGGTTAAGAATCTGGCATTGCTGTGGCTGTGGTATAGGCTGGCAGCTGTAGCTCTGATTCATCTCCTAGCCTGGGAACCTCCATACACCACGGGTGTGGCCCTAAAAAGCAAAAGAAACAAATATATAAAAATAAAAAATGTTAGCCTGTGGGAGTTCCTGTCACAGTTCAGTGGTTAACAAACCTGACTCATATCCATGAGGACGCAGGTTTGATTCCGCTCAGTAGGTTAAGGATCTGGTGTTACCATGAGCTGTGGTGCAGGCTGCAGACACGGCTCGGATCCCGCATTGCTGTGGCTCTGGTGTAGGCCAGCAGCTGCAGCTCCAGTTCAACCCCTAACCTGGAAACTTCCACATGCCTAGGGGTGGTGCTAAAAAGACAAAAAAAAAAAAAAAAGTGTTTTTTTCCCTTTTTCCAGAAAGGGCACCCTGCCTGGGTGGTACACAGGTGCTAGTGTTCTAGAAGCAGGGCCATCTCCTGGGGGTTTCATCCCTCCGCCTGCCCACTTCCCCCAAATCCCCATGCTTTCTGTCCAGATCCTCACTTTCCCCTTCGGCTGAGCCTAGTGTCCCCTGATCCCGAGTCTCTCTTCTTTCAGTTTCTTTAGCAAGTAGGTCCTGTCTCCATAGTAGAGAGAGCAGGAAGGGCTGAGTGCTGGTAAGATGGGTGGAGGAGACCATCTGCAGAGGTGCCCACCTGGATGGGCAACCGGTTTTGAACAAATTTCAAGGATGTCCGCCTGCCTGTCATCTCTCCGCAGGACCTGATGTCTTTTAGGCAAATCACTCACGTTTCGTGGGTGTATACGGCCAACACTGTCAGATAGCTACCTGACATCCAGGACGCCTTTGTTCTTTGCCAATAGGACATCAGTTCCCTTTAAGACAACCATGTGCCCAGCAGCAGGTGACATATTTTCCCAGCCTCCCTTGTAGCCACAGGGACCAAACAGAACCATTTTTGGGTAGGCAGCAGGAAAGACTTAGGAAAATGTTTGTTTTCCTAAGAAAAAAGGATGGATGTGACTCTCACAAGGCTTCTCCTTCATCCATTTCTTCTTGATGCAGACAAGTTACCTGGAGCCGCAGGGATCAGCTTGGGACCACGAGGCAGAGGAAAGTCAACAAGCTAAAGATTGCTGAGTGGAAAGATAGAGCCTGGCATGGGTGAACCAATGCTGGAAACCATGTTCTCTGTGCCACCTGTGATATGCGAAAAATAAACCCTGGATACTGAAGCGTCTGCTTGTTACATGTTCCATTACTTGCAGCTGAACACATTCCTCGGTGATGAGACGTCTCTTTCCCCAAGCGCTTGGATGGGACCTTTCTCCATACTGTTGAGTAAGTCTCCCCTCTTTCATCTATTTTCTAGCTTTCAAAATGGCTCTGTTTGTTGTTATTCTATTCTTTAAATATTTAAAAATAGAATATATACATATTTAAATATATTTATATACAGGCAGCAGCCTTTTAGTGGGAATTTGAAGGAAGAAGAAATAGGAAGTAAACTTGTAGTTATCACTTCCAGTGTTTGACTGGAAATCCTTCTACAACCTTATGCTCCTAGCCTTCTTCACTGGTCCACATCCTAGCTTGAGAAATCTTTCTATATTGTAAATCTTACCATGAGGTTCATCTGCTTAAATCCACTTGTTTTTATTACATAAGAGTAACAGTACATAAGACCTGGAGATAATTATACTAAGACAGAGAAAGACAAATATTTATGGTATCACTTATATGTAGAATCTAAAAAAAAATGATGCATATGATCTTACAAAACAGAAATAAATTCAGAGACATAGAAAACAAATTCATGGTTACCAAAGCAGAAAGAAGGGGGGGATAAATCAGAAGTTTGGGATATACACTACACTATATAAAGTAAATAAACAACATGGGTTATTACAATATATTGAAAGATATAATGGAAAATAACCTGAAAAACAATATTTATCTATCTTTGATGTACACCTAAAACTAACACAACATTGTAAATCAACGATATATCAACTTAAAAAAAAAGTGAGTTATCCCAAGACTTCAAAGTAAGAGGAGTTCCTGTTGCGGCACAGTGGTTAACGAATCCGACTAGGAACCATGAGGTCTCGGGTTTGATCCCTGGCCTTGCTCAGTGGGTTAAGGACCCAGCGTTGCCATGAACTGTGGTTAGGTTGCAGACACGACTCGGATCCTGCATTGCTGTGGCTCTGGCGTAGGCCGGCAGCTACAGCTCTGATTAGACCCCTAGCCTGGGAACCTCCATATGCCACGAGAGTGGCCCTAGAAACAGCAAAAAGACAAAAAAAAAAAAAAAAAAAAAAAAGTAAGAGTTAAACTTCAGGCAGAATGGATGTGATTAGTTTTTTGTTCCGCAATCGTAATATATTGCCCTAAGAGGAATCATGAGCCCACAGCCCACCATTCCCACCTGGGGAAGATCGCAGGTGCGGAAGCCTCCTTTGCTCGTAGATGTGCGTTGTATCCCTGGATAGAGGCAGATGAAAAGGTAATTAAGAACCACAGTTTTAAAAGATTTGTGCAAAAGAGGTGAGGAGCGGAGCCAAATAGAGATGAACCCGTGAAATGAGACGCCAGTAATGAGCTTGTTATTTCTGCCTGACCAGCTATCTGGGTGGAATGAGGTTTCTTGTTAGGGAGGAAGCTGAGATGACCGGGATGGTGCGTCCACTGCGATGTGTGCCCACAGACGGCCTTCAGCTAATCAGCCCCTACAAGCCGCACCTGGGCTGCAGAGACAAAAGTCACGCCCCTTCCGGGGGCAGCCCACGTCCAATAATTGATCGATGGCGGGGGTCTTAGTCTCCTCCGGCTGTTGTAACAAATACCATAGATAGGGTACCTTATACACCAGACATTATTTTCGTACTGTTCTGGAAGCTGGAAGTGCAAGATGAGGGTGCCAGCTTGGTTAGCTTCTTGGTGAGAGTTCTGTTCCTGACTTGCCGATGGCGGCCTTATTGTGTCTTCACACGGTGTGGAGAGAGAGTTCTGCTCTTTTTCTTATAAGGACACACTCATCCTATCTCGCGGTGCCACCCCCATAACCACGTCGCAGTCTAATCCCCTTCCAAAGGCCTCACCTCACATGGGGATTAAGGCTTTGGCCATAAACTTGGGAAGAACACAAACATTCAGTTTCTAACAGGGGGGAAAATGGCCTGGCCGTATTAGTCCTGTTGGGGACAATTTTGAAGGGTCATTGTAGCACTGACAATGCTAGCCGTCGTGGCTCAGCCAAAACGAATCTGACTAGCATCCACGAGGACAGAGGTTCAAACCCTGGCCTCACTCAGTGGGTTAAGGATCCAGTGGGTTACCATGAGCTGTGGCATAGATGGCAGACATGGCTTGGATCTGACATTGCTGTGGCTGTGGTGTAGGCCCGTGGCTACAGCTCTGATTTGACCCCTGGCCTGGGAACCTCCATAGGCTGCGAGTGTGGCCCTGAAAAAAACAAACAAAAAAAAGAATGCTGGAGCTAATGTGGATTTGTACAAAAACTAGTGTCCCGGCACAGAAACTTACACATCCTTTGCAATTTGCAAGTAGCTTGCGACCTCATGTTTTCATTACCTACTTTAATCCCCATGAACATATAGGGATCACTATATATCTACTTTAAGGATAAGGAGGAGTTCCCGTCGTGGCGCAGTGGTTAACGAATCCGACTAGGAACCATGAGGTTGCGGGTTCGGTCCCTGCCCTATGCTCAGTGGGTTAACGATCCGGCGTTGCCGTGAGCTGTGGTGTAGGTTGCAGATGCGGCTCGGATCCCGCGTTGCTGTGGCTCTGGCGTAGGCCGGTGGCTACAGCTCTGATTCGACCCCTAGCCTGGGAACCTCCATATGCCGCGGGAGCGGCCCAAGAAATAGCAACAACAACAACAAAAAAGACGAAAGACAAAAAAAAAAAAAAAGGATAAGGAAACTGAACTTCAGAGAGGAAGGTACTTGCCCAGGGCCATATGGTTTGCTAAAAACAGTGTTGGGTGGGAGGGATGGGGAGCTTGGGGTTATCAGATACAACTTAGATTTACAAGGAGATCCTGCTAAGTAGCATTGAGAACTATGTCTAGATACTCATATTGCAACAGAACAAAGGGTGGGAAAAAATGTATACATGTAAGAATAACTTGATCCCCATGCTGTACAGCGGGAAAAAATTAGAAAAAACAAAAACAAACAAACAAAAAAAAACAGTGTTGGGGAGTTCCCTGATGGCTCAATGGGTTGAGGATCCAGTGTCAACCCTGCTGCAGCTCTGGTTACTGCTGTGGCACGGGTTCGATCCCTGGTCCGAGAACTTCTACATTGCCACAGGTGTAGCCTAAATAAAATAAAATAAAGTAAAATAAAAGAGTTTGAATGTAATTGTAGACTCTGAACTTTAGGGGAGTAAGTAGCTGTGAAAAAAAAAAAAAAAGGAAAAAAAAAAAAAAACCAGTAAAGGAACAAAAAACCATCCAGGTCTGTTCTGTAGCTTGGGCCAGAGAATTTGGTACCCACAGCCAGACCACTCATGCTTCTGTTTTCTATAGCAAGGCTGCACTGTCATTTCTGAGAATGTACTCATTTAGATGCCAACATGTTCACAAGTTATACTCCAAGGCCAGAGACACTCCAAACATCAGAACCAGCAGAATTTTAAAATGTTGGCTGCTCTTCTGAGTTTTCAGGTTTTCTCTCTGGGAAAGTAACAGGCGATGCTGCTGTAATTCTTTCCAAGCAATATGGCACCTAGGACACAGGGATGCCAATAGTCTCCTTAGCAACCACCCCAAATTGAATTGCTCGAAGATGAAATCCTGGTCTCTATTCGTGCAGCAGATCACATGGGGTCAGGTACTGTTTCTCTCTCTAGCAGAAACCACAAGTCACTGGGATTTTAATTGCATCCTTCAGATCAGTAAGAAAAGAGGTAAACAGGAGAAATGAGGGCAGTTACTAAGGAGCATGTCGTGGACATAAAACACTCAGCTAGCTTCTTTGAAGCATGTGCTTTTGTAAAGTGTGCTTCTGAAGGCATTGCTTGCACACACACACGGTCTTTAGGGCTTCAAACACTGCCTGCTCCTCATTATAATTCCAAACCCACAAACCAAGCTCATTATGTGAATGCTTGGTTTGGGAGGATTTTTCAGCTCCATGGCCTTTTGACCATTATATGTTTGCCTCATCCAGCATTGCTTTTAACAGTCTTGCCTCCCAAAGACCATAATATTGAGCAATCCTGGAGTCAAACTGAAACCAAAGGATATAAATCAGTGTTATCCCTTTTCATTAAAATATCCTTGCTGAGGTAGCAGGTGGTGACTGGTCATGTAACCAACTGCTGAGTCCTTGACAGATGGGGTCTAAATCACATTTTCTGTTGTCTTTCTGAATTCTATTTCATTTATTTATTTCGCAAATATTTATTAATGTGTTCTAGATATTAATATGTGTCAGGCGCTCATTAAGACTTGAAAGGACTGAGACACAGCGGGACAATTAGTTTAACAAAAATTTTCCCCCAGCAAATAATCTGAACCATGTAGTTTAATTTATGTAGCTTTACAGGACCAGATGTAATAGCACCCTGCATCTCATATGCATTGAAAGAGGAATACTATTTGCAAGGGTTAAAAAAGGAGCGATTTTAGGAGTTTCCATTGTGGCTTAGTGGAAACAAATCTGACTAGCTTCCATGAGGGCGCAGGTTCGGTCCCCAGCCTTGCTCAGTGGGTTTTGGATCCGGCGTTGCTGTGAGCTATGGTGTAGGTCACAGACGAAGCGCAGCTCTGGCATTGCTGTGGCTGTGGTGTCGGCCAGTACAGCTCTGATTCGACCTCTAGCCTGGGAACCTTCATGTGTGGCCCTAAAAAGACCAAAAAAAAAAAAAGAAAAAAAATAGAAAAAAAGGAGAGACTTTATAAATTTGACAATTTTGTGTTACAAATCAATTTTTCCCTTCAACCTTTAAAAAGAATCATATTGGAAATCTGACCTCTGAGAAAGGAAATGACATTTTAAAATAATAGCTTTAGCTTTTTCTTTACTGGCTGCTAAATGAAGGCGGTGGACCAAAGGCAGGCAGCCCGAGGCGCCTGGGAACACTGAATAGGAACAGAGGTTTGTCCTGGTGTACTGTACTGCTCTTACTTTCTTTTGTTTTTGCTTTGTCTTCCTTTTTCTTTTTTTCTGTCCTTTTATTCTCCTCCCCATTTTCTGTTTTACTGCCTAAAGCCCTAACAGTGGACTTTGAAACATAAAAATGTTTCTTGACCCATGGCTGATGGCAAATAGCAAGTTTTGGCTTTGTTATTATAGAGGAAACGCTGCCACTGTCTCCAGGCCCATTATTATTAGAGATACAACTTTGCAAGACACAGCTCTGGATGCCTGGCGTGCTGTCAGAATCTCACTGTTTCCAGAATACCGGGAAATTTCCCAGTGATTTGTGGAGCAGTTTTGAGAGTCACGTCAGAGAACCTTGGAATCCTTAAGGAGGCAATTTGTTACAAATTAGCAGCAGCAGCAGTGGGAGTTTTAATGTATATGCACATACTTCTACGCCAGTTTTAGGTAAGTCAAGTTCTGATCTGGAAGGAATTTTCACACACACACTCCTCCCGGCATACTCTGGCACCTGTCTTTCTAGGCAGTGTCGTGATGCTGTCATCATGTGACAGTAGGAGAAAAGCTAGAGAAAAATAATTCTACCTGTCAAGGACTTCGATTTGAAAAATGTAAAACTTCAGAGCTCGAAAAGAATTGAAAGTTTCTGATTTGCCTTGTTCACTGCTTTATCAGTACAGTGAATAGTCAAGGAATATTTATTGAAGAAATGAATGTGGGAATTAACCACCCCCGCCCCTCCTCCATTCTCAGAGCTTCAAGTGCATGTGAATCACTGGGGATGTTTAAAAGGCAGGTTCTAATTCAGTAGGTCTAGGGTAGGGCTTTAAATTCTGCTTTATTCACTAAGCTCTGAAGTGATGTGATTTGATATGTTAGTCTGGGGACCACACTTTGAATGTCGAGGTTCTAAACCATAAATTTCAAACCTCCCTTTAGTATTTTCATCATAAAACACACCCAACTGAATTTTCCTCTGGTAGCAGCTCTTTTGTTTTATTCATTAGAGTAGCGATTTTTAAATTTAATTTTATTTATTTATTTTGTCTTTTGTCTTTTTAGGACTGCACCCACAGCATATGGAGGTTCCCAGACTAGGGGTCGAATCGGAGCTGTAGCCACCAGCCTACACCACAGCCACAGCAACACAGGATCCAAGCTGTATCTGCGAACTACCCCACAGCTCACAGCAACACTGGATCCTTAACCCACTGAGAGAGGCCAGGGATCGGACCCACAACCTCATGGTTCCTAGTCAGATTCAGTTCCACTGTGCCACAACGGGAACTCCTAGAGATTTCTTAAATTGGATTGTGTTATAATCGTTGATTTACAAATGAGTATTCGGGGACTGTGTGTATACTAAGTAAAATGACTCATTTGGTTGCTTAGAGAGAGAGAGAGAGAGGAACAGGTGGAAAGATGGCCTTGTTACCCTAGCCATGGAAATCATGTAATTTCACTCTCATCACATTCTTTTTTGGGTTTTTTTTTTTTTTTTTGCTTTTTTAGGGCCACACTCATGGGATATGGAGATTCCCAGTCGAGGGGTCGAAACGGAGCTACAGCTGCCAGCCACAGCCATAGCCACATGGGATCTGAGCCAGGTCTGCGACCAACACCACAGGTCATGGCAATGCTGGATCCTTTACCCACTGAACAAGACCAGGGATTGAACCTGCAACCTCATGGTTCTTAGTTGGATTCATTTCCACTGCGCCACAACAGGAACTTCTCATCTCATTCTTTTTGTTTGAAGTGAGTCACTCTATTGAGGGGGAGAGATACTAGGCATCATGTTTTGAGGAAGGCGTATCAAATAATTGGGATTTATTGTATTTTATTATTATTATTATTATTTTTTTTTTTAGGGCTGCACCTTCAGCATATGGACGTTCCCAAGCTAGGAGTCGAATCGGAGCTGCAACTGAGGCCTGCACCACAGCCACAGCAACGCCAGCTCTGAGTCACATCTGCGACCTACCGCACAGCTTGCAACAGTGCCAGATGCTTAACCCACTGAGTGAGGCCAAGGATTGAACCAGCATCCTCACCGACACTGTATCAGGTTCTTAACCCTGATAATGGGAACTTCCCGGAATATATTAAATTTAATTAATTAATTTTTGCTTTTTGGGGCCTCACCCACAGCATATTGAAGTTCCCAAGCTAGGAGTCAAATCAGAGCTGCAGCTGCCAGACTACACCACAGCCACAGCAACGCAAGATCTGAGCCAAATCTGCAACCTACATCATAGCTCACAGCAACGCCGGATCCTTAACCCACTGAGCAAGGCCAGGGAATCGAACCCGAGTCCTCATGAATACTAGTCAGGTTCGTTACCTCTGAGCCACAGTGGGAATTCTCTTGGGATATATTTAAAACTACTCCAGAGAAAAGCAAATGGCAGCAGTAGGAGTTGCCTGAGAAGACAGGCAGTAACTCAGGTCCCATAGTAGCTGGTTCTGGCATTCTCTCAATAGAAGTATTAGTTTTCCTTTGTCTTGCTTGGTGGAATTTAAATATTACATAGAAATTTCATCTAAATTCAAATAGTCCTATCGCAGGTGAGACGTACTAGTCTGCCTCTTCACAGGAGAGGATACTGGTTAAATCTGTCTGGATGTGGATAAAAATTTTTGCCCTGGTCTTTGTCTCTCTACCACCTGCCAATCCCACCCCTAAAACCAGTACGGAAAATCAGGACTGTTCAGTGCACTTTGTAAATCATCAGTGACTCAAGCTTGATGCTGAAAAGACAGGCACGGGCCGGGAGAGAGAGAGAGAACGTTTTAGCCATTGAGGGAAGAGATTCTTGGAAAGAAGCCTCGTACAGTAAATGAATAAGCCCAGTCTAAAGATTCAGTCATCATTTCATTTAGAAGATGATAGAAGAGAAACTTTATTGAAGACAAATCTGCATTAGAGCTAAATAACAAATGCTCAATTATAACTCTTCTGAGACTAATTGTCTGTTCTTCATCTGGGTTCTCACTGGCCATTGGATTCATGATTTACAAAGAGCATGTTTGACCCCAGGGACAGTAATTAAACATGCTTTTCACAACAAAGCATTCCTGGCTCAAAGTCTTGGTAAGCTGGAAGGAAATGTAAAAGAATCGATATAATAAAATCAGTTTTAAAGTATAATTTGCATAAGCTCTTTGGATTCAGGAAATAGGCAGATTCTGATTATCTTATTAATGAGGGGTGTATAGGAAAAAAGGATATAAAATATGTAATTACTAAGGGCTTTCTCTTCTGCTAGAGTTGAAACTGAGCCTTCCAGTCAGAAAAATAAAATAGCAATGAAGCAGAAATTTCACTAACCCTGACTCCGCTTAGGACTCATTCCATCTTGATCAGCTCTGTCCTCTCAGGGGACAATAAACAAACGGCTTGTTTACTGTTCCGAGACATTGCTGAGAAATGTGTCCACGTAGGGCAGCTACTTACAGAGCCAACTTGTGAC
This sequence comes from Sus scrofa, assembly GCF_054392235.1. Lineage (NCBI taxonomy): Eukaryota > Metazoa > Chordata > Mammalia > Artiodactyla > Suidae > Sus > Sus scrofa. Next base: position 22,613,128 of record NC_139393.1, on the reverse strand, counting down.
CCAGCCTAGCTAACCCCCAGCAGAGCCAAACTTCTGCACAAATTGAATGGAGTTACTTGGCACTTGATTCTTTTTTTTTTTTTTTTTTTTGTCTTTTTAAGGCCACACCCATGGCATATGGAGGTTTCCAGGCTAAGAGTCGAATCGGAGCTGTAGCTGGTGGCCTACAACACAGCCACAGCAACACCAGATCCGAGCCACATTTGCAGCCTACACCACAGCTCACAGCAACATCAGAGCCTTAACACTGAGCAAGGCCGGGGATTGAACCTGCATCCTCAGGGATACTAATCAGATTCCTTTCCGATGAGCCACGAGGAAAACCCCCAGCACTTGATGCTTTTAGTTTAGTAAAGACAATGCCTTTCCTTCTGGACATGTGAGAGGCAAATGCTATATGTAAAAAGAAAAACAATTAGGCAATCAGCCAGTAGCAAATTTGAGAGCTCCGATTTTTTTAAAAGGGAATTACATTATTTTATTTTACCCTAATAACAACTCTGTGAGGTTGCTATTAGAAGGAAACTGATGACCCGGGAGATTAAATCATTTTTTCAAGGCTGCAAGGATACGTTTTGAATACTAAAAGAAGAGGCAGGTTTCAAACCCGGCTTGGTCTGACATTAAAGTTCCTGTTGTGAATGCTGCCTTGTGATGACAGTGTTTGCAGGAACGTGGCCCTCTCTTCTCCATTTGCTGCTCCATTTCCTTCTCTTTCTTGGCTTTTTTGTCACCTGCTGGACGTAGGCGTGGTGAGGCCATGGACTGCATCTCTCGTATTTTCAATTGCATCCCCGCACTGAGGACAGTGCTTTACCACAGAGCAGGTTTTGATTGTATTTACTGAATGAAGGACTAAGAGAATAAATGGATAGCTGAGCTTCCTTGATGACTTTGGGGTTTTTGTTTGTTTGTTTTTGCTTTGCCCAAGTTTGCAGTTTACCATATTTGAGATAATTTTTCCAAAGGTTTACACAGAAACTTTATTTTTATTTATGTATTTATTTATTTTTGTCTTTTTAGGGCCTCATCAGTGGCATACGAAGGTTCCTAGGATAGGGGTCCAATCAGAGCTGTAGCTGCTGGCCTGCACCACAGCCACAGGAACACCAGATCCAAGCCACATCTGTGACCTACAACCACAGCTCATGGCAATGCCGGATCCTTAACTCACTGAAGGGGGCCAAGGATTGAACCTATGGATGCTAGTCAGATTTGTTTCTGCTGAGACACGACAGGAACTCCAACTCAGAAACTTTAGAATTGTTCAGTTAGTGGCTTTTCATTTTCATGACACTCTATTTTTTCCCCATTATCCATTTATTCCATATATAGTAGAACGTATGTATCAATCCTAACCCCCTAATTTATCCCTCCCTACCCACATTTCCTATTTGGTAAACGTAAGTTTGGTTTTGAAATCTCTGAGTCTGTTTCTGTTTTGTAAGCTCTATTTCACTTCTACTAGATTCCACATATTTGTGATCTCATGTCACATGTGTCTCTGATTTACTTCACTCAGTATGATAATTTCTAGGTCCATCCATGTTGCTGCAAATGGCATTATTTCATGCTTTTTATGGCTGAGAAATATTCCATTGCATATATGTACCACATTTTCTTTACCCAGTCCTCTGTTGATGGACATTTTGGTTGCTTCTGTGTCTTGGCTACTGTAAATAGTGCCTCGATGAACATTGGGGTGCCTGTATCTTTTCGAATTATGGTTTTCCCTGGATGATGCCCAGAGTGGAATTGCTGGATCAGAGGATAGTTATATATTTAGTTTTTTAAGAAACCTCCATACCGTTCTCCGCAGTGGTTGGCTTACATGCTGGTAGGCTTACATTCCCACTAACAGTGTAGATGGGTTCCCTTTTCTCTACACCCTCTCCAGCACTTATTGTTTTTAGACTTTTTGATGATGGCCATTCTGTCTGGTAAAGGTGGTACCTCATTGTAAATTTTTTTTTTTTTGAGCTTCTTCTTTTTTTTTTTTTTCTTTCTATAGCTGCACCTGTGGCAGATGGGAGTTCCTGGGCTAGGGGTCTAATCAGAGCTGCAGTTACTTGCCTATGCCATAGCCACAGCAACACAGGACCCAAGCTGCATCTGTGATCTACAATGTAGCTTGTGGGCAACACTGGATCCTTAACCCACTGAATGAGGCCAGGGATTGAACCTACATCCTCATGGAGACTGTGTGGTGTTCTTAACCCAGTGAGCCCCAATGGAAATCCTCATTGTAGTTTTGATTTGCATTTCTCTAATAATTAGTGATGTTGAGCATCTTTTCATGTGCTTTTTGGCCATCTGTCTGTCTTCTTTGGAGAAATATCTGTTTAGATCTTCTGACCATTTTTTAATTGGGTTGTTTGTTTTTCTGATATAAAGCTTTATGACATGTTTATATATTTTGGAGATTAATCCTTTTTCAGTCATGTGTGTGAAGATTTTTTGGGAGCTCCAGTTTTAATGGGTCGTGAAGTGTCTTCTTGCTGGGTGATCAAAGAATGTTGTGGGAAAAATAAAACAAAAAAGACTATGGCTTTGGGGTTGACGAATAAAGAGGATGCGAGTCTGGGAATCAGAGTAGCAGGTGGATTGAGAGCTGGCCTCCCTGAAGCGTTACTCCAGCACTCAAGATGCATTTTGGAATCCAAGTATTCATTGGCCAACTGCCCAGGCTTCATGTGATGAAAACCTTATGTGGCCTTTTCTCAGGTCTGCGCCAGGATCAGGTTTTTATCTTCTGTCTCATGGGAATGATGTTGAGAAAGCTTTTCCAAAGACGGAATGATAGAATTTGAATATAACTGTTTTGTAATCCTTAATGAATTACTGGGTCTTGGCAGTACTCATCAATGGCTGCCAATATCTCAAAAATAAACTAGACATGATATATCTCTGCTGGAAGTGAACAAGGACTTATATGAATGAAATCATTTTCACCTCCACCAAAATCAAGCCCTATTCTGATCATGCCTCAAGATCTAACCAGCAATTTGTAGGAAATAAAAGAGAAGGAGAAACATCATAAATAATAACTTGGAGATGGAATGAGCAATATATAGAATGTAGAAAAGTGTACAGGAAAACTAATCTAGTTTTGTTTGTGGTTGTTGTTGTTGTTGTTGTTATTGTTTTTGGCCTCTCGCACTGCATGTGGAAATTCCCAGGCCAGGGATTGAACCCTTACCACAGCAGCAAACTGAGCCAGATCCTTAACCCACTGCTTCCCAAGAGAACTCCCTAATCTAATTTCCTTAACAATGAGAGACACAGAGGCAGAAAGACAGCGAGAGAATGAGAACTAGGGGACATCTCTATGGAATTCAAGCTGCAGCATATTGGCTCAAACACAAAACCTGAAGCTGATGGACAAAACTTGGAGATGATGCTCATGACAGGCCTGGCTCTCTTCTGATAAAAGACGTAACCTGCCTGAGTTCCCACCGTGGCTCAATGGGATCTGTGGCATCTTGGGAGTGCTGAGAGCAGGTTCTATCCCTGGCCTGGCACAGTGGGTTAAGGATCCAGCATTGTTTCAGCTGTGGCTTAGATCTGATCCCTGGTCCAGGAACTCCACATGCCTTGGGGTGCCCCCCCCCCCAAAAAAAGTGGCTTGCTCTAGCAAGCTCTCCTTTTCTTGGTAAAGGGATGGTGTACTTAAGCAGGCCCTTAAAAGGAATCAGGAGAGTTTCAGACTCCCAGCTCATCAATAAAACCACACTGCCCTTTCCCCTACTCTCTGGCTATGAAAAGAAGCAGCCAGCTTCCATAGGGGTTTGCTTTCCCTGAACATCAGGAAGCTTCCCCACAGTGCTAGCAGTGTTTTAGATCTCAATTAAACTCTTCTTTCTCTTCACCTCACTATGAGTCTGAAAATTCTCCTTCCAACCTGTGTCAGGACCATGACAATTTCAGCCAGTTACAGGGTGGAGCCCTTATTTGGATTCCAAATCAAACTACAAAATAAAAATTTTTTTTTAAAGTTTAGGTGTTTTTGGAGTTCCCATCGTGGGACAGCAGAAATGAATCCTACTAGGAACCATGAGGTTGCGAGTTCAATCCCTGGCCTCCCTCCGTGGGTTAAGGATCCAGCTTTGCTGTGAGCTGTGGTGTAGGTCTCAGACGTGACTCAGATCTTGCATTGCTGTGGCTCTGGTGGAGGCCGGCAGCTGTAGCTCCAATTTGACCCCTAGCCTGGGAATCTCCATGTGCCATGAGTGTGGCTCTAAAAAGCAAAAAAAAAAAAAAAAAAAAAAAAAAAAAATTTAGGTGTTTTTAAAAATCGTGGTAAAATGTACATAATATTTACCATTTAGGTAATATCTTAACCATTTTTAAAGTGTATTGTTTGGTGTCATTAAGTACATTCACATTTTTGGGCAATCATCACCATCATCCATCTCCAGAACTCTTTTCATCTTGCAAAACTGAAATTCTGTACTCATTAAACAACTCGAGGTTCCCCCTCTCCCTAGCCTCTGACAACCACTATTCTACCTAGTTTTTATGAATTTGACTACCATAGATTCCTCATATAAATGGAGTCACATGTATTTATCCTTTTGTGACCAGCTTATTTCACTTAGCATAATGTCATCAAGGTTCATCCATGTTGCATCATGTAGCAGAATTTGATTCCTTTTTTAAGACTGAATAATACCCTACTGTGTGTACAGACATTTTGTTTATCCATTCATCTATTCTTTGACACTTGAGTGCTTCCACCTCTTGTCTCTTGTGAATAATGCTGCCATGAAAAAATAAATATTTTGGGAGTTCCATGGTGGCCTGGTGTTTAAGGATCCAGTGTTTTCATCACTTTGGTGCAGGTTTGATCCCCGGCCTAGGAACTTCTGCACATCATGAGTGTGGCCAAAAAATTATGTATATAGGAGTTCCCATTGAGGCTCAGTGGTTAACAAACCGCGTTAGTATGGATGAGGACTCAGGTTCAATCCCTGGCCTCACTCAGTGGGTTAAGGATCTGGTGTTGCCGTGAGCTGTGATGTAGATGACAGATGTGGCTCGGATCCCATGTTGCTGTGGCTGTGGTGTACACCAGCAGCTACAGCTCCAATTTGACCCCTAGCCTGGGAACCTCCATATACCAAGGGTGTGGCCCTAAAAAAGACAAAAGACAAAAAAAAATTATGTATATATTTTGAAGATCTGGCCAAAGCAATGTATAATTCTTTATTCTTTTTTTTTTTTTTTTGTCTTTTTGCCATTTCTTGGGCTGTTCCTGTGGCCTATGGAGGTTCCCAGGCTAGGGGTCGAATCGGAGCTGTAGCCGCCAGCCTACACCACAGCCACAGCAACGCGGGATCCGAGTGGCATCTGCAACCTACACCACAGCTCACGGCAACACTGGCTCTTTAACCTACTGAACAAGGCCAGGGATCGAACCTGTGTCCTCATGGATACTAGTCGGATTTGTTAACCACTGAGCCATGACGGGAACTCCAAAATTTTTTTTTATTTTTGTTTTTTTGGGGCCACACCCATGGCATATAGAAGTTTCCATGCTAAGGGTCGAATCAGAGCTATAGCTGCTGGCCTACACCACAGCCACAGCAATGCCAGATCCAAGCCGCATCTGCGACCCACACCACAGCTCACGGCAACACTGGATCTTTAACCTACTGAACAAGGCCAGGGATCGAACCTGTGTCCTCATGGATACTCGTCGGGTTTGTTAACCGCTGAGCCATGACAGGAACTCCTAATTCTTTTCCCCATTTCCCTTTTCCTGCTAGTTTGAGAATGTGGACTTTGTGGTCCATCATGTAGACAAGGACAACACTCTAGAGATGGTGAAATAATAACATAGAAGAAGCTTAGGTCACCAACAACGAAATGGAGCAGCACCATCATCAACTCAGTTGTTAGATGAGGGAAAAGTAAAAATTGCATTTGACAAAGCTATTGCAGGAGCTCTACTTATAGAAAGGAGCCTTACACTGAACTTTTCTTGACTCTACCCATTGATGGGGGAGGCTCATCCTTGCTTCAGCTAATATTTTCACCTCACCCTGCATGTAAAAACTGTCCTTCCCCTGATGTTTTTGTATTTGGGTAGCAAGTCTGATCCCTTAATAAGGAAGCCCCCAGCTTTTGATCTTATTAGGACTATGGACATAATTCCTCATTGATATTCAGCACGCATGGCTTTCCTGGCTTTGAAATCTGAACGCTAGTGAGGATCCATCTGTTTAATATGGTATTTTAAGATTTACTGTTATTTGAGATTTTTATCTGGGCACTTTGATCAAGTATTTCAGTGCTGTTTCCTAACTCTTATTTAATATGTAAAGTATAATATAAATGTTTTGGTAAATCATATATGAAAAAAATTGGATTTCCTTGCAGCAATGACAAATTAAATTTTCTCATGCTTTATTTAACACTTTATTCCAAGAGTAATCCCTAATGGGCAATTAAACTGTCTTACTGAGAGTGAGGGCTTCTAGCAGGACACAGTAACCATATGTTACATCAGACATAAGACACTTAACAAAAGCAATGCAACTGAATTATGTCATCCATCATGCTGGAACATTCGGAGTCTTGTCTCATCTCCCAGAAGGAGCAATGCTGTATGTGTTTATGAGTGACTTTTGTTCTGTTTTCTTGAACTGAGTGATCACTTAGTAAATTGTCCTTTTTTAAAAAATTGAAGTATAGTTGATTTATAAAATTACATCAGTCTTACAACCACTATAGAAAACACTATGGAGGTATGTCAGAAAACTAAATGTAGAACTACCTATGATCTAGCAGTCCTACTCCTGGGCATCTATCCAGACAAAACTTTCACTGAAAAAAAATACAGCAGAAATTGATAGAACATTGTAAATGTTCATTGCAGCACTATTCACAATAGCCAAGACATGGAAACAACCTAAATGTCCATCAACAGGTGAATGGATTAAGAAGATGTGGTACATATACGCAATGGAATACTACTCAGCCATAAAAAAGAACAAAATAATGTCATTTGCAAAAACATGGATGGAACTAGAGACTCTCATACTAAGCGATCTAAGTCAGAAAGAGAAAGACAAATACTGTATGATATCACTTATATCTGGAATCTATTATATGGCACAAATGAAACTATCTACAGAAAAGAAACAACCTTATGGACATGGAGAACAGACTTGTTGCCAAGGGGGATGGGGAGGGAGTGGGATGGACTGGGAGCTTGGGGTTAGTATATGAAAACTATAGCATTTGGAGTGGATAAGCAATGAGATCCTACTGTACAGCACAGGGAACTATGTCAGATCACTTGTGATGGAACATGATGGAGGATAATATGAGCAAAAGGATGTGTGTGTGTGTGTGTGTGTGTGTATAATTGGGTCACTTTTCTGTACAGCAGCAATTTTTAGAACATTGTAAATCAACTATAATAAAAAAATTTAAGGGAGTTCCCATTGTGGCACAGCAGAAACGAACCCACCTAGTATCATTGAGGACACAGGTTCGATCCCTGGCTTCATTCAGTGGGTTAAGGATCTGCTGTTGCCCTGAGCTGTGGTGTAGGTCAGACACAGCTCAGATCTGGTGTTGCTATGGCTGTGGTGTAGGCCAGCGGCTATGGCTCCAGTTGGACCCCTAGGTTGGGAACTTCCAAATGCTGCCGGTGCAACCTGCAGCAAAAAAAAAAAAAAAAAAAAAAAAAAAAAAAGCAAAAATTAAAAAAAAAAAATTACATTAGTCTCAGATGTATAACAGTGATTTATTTTTTTATTTTTGTTTTTTTGTCTTTCTGTCTTTTAGGGCTGCACCAGGGGCATGTGGAGGTTCCCAGGCTAGGGAGCCGTAGCTGCCAGCCTACGCCAGAGCCACAGCAACTCAGGATCTGAGCTGCATCTGCGACCCACACCACAGCTCATGGCAATGCCGGATCCTTAACCCACTGAGCGAGGCCAGGGATTGAACTGTGTCCTCATGGAAGCTAGTCGGGTTCATTAGCCACTGAGCTATGACAGGAACTCCAGATATATCACAGTGATTTAATATTTTTATAGGTTATACTCTATTTAAGGTTATTACAAAATAATGGCTGTATTTCCCTGTGCTGGATATATTATCCTTGTTGTTTGTTTTATACATAAATTTGTATCTCTTAATCCCCTCCATCTCTCTCCTCCCTCCTTCCCTCTCCCCACTGGTAACCACTAGTTTGTTCTTTATATCTGTGATTCTGATTCTGTTTTGTTATATTCATTTGTTTATTTTCTAGATTCCACATATAAGTGATAACAGTATTTGTCTTTCTCTGTCTGACTTATTTCACTAAATGTAATACCTTCTAGGTCCATTCTTGTTGCAAATGGCAGAATTTCTTTTGCATGGCTGAGTAGTATTCATTCATCTTTTTTTTTTTTTTTTTGTCTTTTTTTTGTCTTTTTAGAGCCGCACCCACAGCATATGGAAGTTCCCAGGAGCTGCAGCACCCGGCCACAGCAAGAGCAATGCACCATCTGAGCCGCATCTGTGACCTACACCACAGTTCAGGCAATGCCGGATCCTTAACCCACTGAGCAAAGCCATCAACCAAACCTGCGTCCTCATCATGGGTGCTAGTCAGATTCATTTCCACTGAGCCACGACAGGAACTCCTTTTTTTGTTTGTTTATTTATTTTGATAGGCAAGAAATAGGATAGGACACTTGTGAGAGATGCAGGCAGGCAGCAAGGAGGCTCTGCTGGTATTTCTATTTTTAGTTTTTTGAAGAACTTCCATGTTGTTTACCATAGTGGCTGCACCAAATTACATTCCTACCCACAGTCTCTTTCCTCCATATGCTTGCTGATGTTTGTTATTTTTTTATTTTTTGTTTTTTGGTCTTTTTGTCTTTTGTAGGGTTGCAACCATGGCATGTGGAGGTTCCCAGGCTAGGGGTCTAATTGGAGCCGTAGCTGCTGGCCTACACCACAGCCACAGCAATGTCAGATCCCAGCCATGTCTGGAACCTACACAGCACAGCAATGCCAGATCCTTAACCCACTTAGCCAGGCCAGGGACTGAACCCACAACCTCATGGTTCCTGGTCGGATTCATTTCCACTGCACCATGACAGGAATTCCCAAACATTTGTTATTTGTAGGCTTTTTGATGCTAACCACTCCACCAGGTGTGAGGTGATATCACATTTGTGGTTTTGATTTTCATTTCTTTGATGTTAATGACATTGAGCGTTTTGTTTGTTTGTTTGTTTGTTTGTTGATTTTTTTTTTTTTTTACCATGCCCCAGGCATATGGAAGCTCCGGGGCCAGGGATCAAACCTGCGCCACGGCAGCGACCCAAGCTGCTGTAGTGACTGCTGCCAGATCCTTAACATGCTGTGCCACAAGAGAACTCCTGAAGCTGAACATCTTTCATGTTCCCATTGGCCATCTGTATGTGTTCTTTTTCTTTCTTTCTTTCTTTCTTTTTTATTACTCAATGAATTTATTACATTTATAGTTGTACGATGATCATCACAATCCAATTTTATAGGATTTCCATCCCACACCCCCAGCTCATCCACCCACCCCCAACCTGTCTCCTTTGGAAACCATAAGTGTTTCAAAGTCTGTGAGTCAGTATCTGTTCTGCAAAGAAGTTCATTCTGTCCTTTTTTCAGATTTCACATGTCAGTGATAGCATTTGAGGTTGGTGTCTCACTGTCTGACTGACTTCACTTAGCAGGATAATTTCTAGGTCCATCCATGTTGCTTCGATTGCTGTTATTTCGTTCCTTTTAATAGCTGAGTAATGTTCCATTGTGTATAAGTACCACAGCTTCCTTAGCCACTCCTCTGTCGATGGACATTTAGGTTGTTCCCATGTCTTGGCTATTGTATATAGTGCTGCAATGAACATTGGAGCACGTGGGTCTTTTTGAGTCATGGTTTTCTCTGGATGGATGCCCAGGAGTGGGATTGCTGGGTCAAATGGTAATTCTATTTTTCATTTTCTGAGGAATCTCCATACTGTTTTCCACAGTGGTTGCACCAATTTATATTCCCACCAGCCGTGTGTTAGCGTTTCTTTTTCTCCACACCCTCTCCAGCACTTATGGTTTGTAGACTTTTTGATGATGGCCACTCTGGCCTGTGTAAGGTGGTACGTCATCGTGGTTTTGATTTGCTTTTCTCAAATGATGAGTGATGTTGAGCATCTTTTCGTGTGTTTTTTGGCCATCTGTATGTCTTCTTTGGAGAACTGTCTGTTTAGATCTTCTGCCCATTTTTTGATGGGACTGTATGTCTTCGGAAAAATGTCCATTCAGGTCCTCTGCTCGGTAAATGGTCCTGCTTTACTACACAGCCAGGAATCACAAAGTGTTGTCAGTTCGCCCTCCTAAATCTCTCTCTGTGTTTCCCATTCATCCTCTTCTCTTCATCCCCACTGCCACCTTCCTAACACAAACCACAGCCTCTCCTACATGGATCTGCAGTCATGTCTGAACTAGTCTCTTAGTTTCCATTCTCACCCCTTCCCATCCATTTTTTCCCCCATAGTAGCTAGAGAGATCTTTTTAAAATGTAGATCTGCTTATATTAAAACTCAAGCTTGGAGTTCCCGTCGTGGCGCAGTGGTTAACAAATCCGACTAGGAACCATGAGGTTGCGGGTTCGGTCCCTGCCCTTGCTCAGTGGGTTAACGATCCGGCGTTGCCGTGAGCTGTGGTGTATGTTGCAGATGCGGCTTGGATCCTGCGTTGCTGTGGCTCTGGTGTAGGCCGGTGGCTGCAGCTCCAATTGGACCCCTGGCCTGGGAACCTCCATATGCCGCGGGAGCGGCCCAAAGAAATAGCAAAAAGACAAAAAAACAAAAACAAAAACAAAAAACTCAAACTTAAAATTCTCCTTCAAGTTTTTCCATGATCTGAGCAAGGCCTCCCATCCCCTCTCCAACAGCTGCTGGCACTGGCACTCCTTCCTCACTCACTCCCAGCGCCCTGCCTGCTGACATCCCCTCTGTTCCATAGCCGCCAGTACACCAGTCCCTTGGGATTTTGCAGATGCCACTTCCTTTTTTCCAGAATATTAATGATTAAATAAGTTATATTGGAAGTTCCCATCGTGGCTCAGCGGAAATGAATCCTACTAGTATCCATGAGGGTGTGGGTTTTGATTCCTGGCCTCGCTCAGTGGGTTAGGGATCTGGCATTGCCGTGAGCTGTGGTGTAGCTCGCAGACACGGCTCGGATCTCCAGTTGCTGTGGCTGTGGTGTAGGCCGGTAGCTGCCTGTTCCTAGGTGGGAACTTCCATATGCCGAGGGTGCGGCCCCAAAAAGCAAAAAATAAATAATATTGAACACAAAGATAATAAAAACGAAAACCTCATCACTTCCCAATTATTTTACTGGATTGTATGATTATCTATGCTCTCTATTTGCATCTAATGTATTCATATGGTGAAAATACTGTACCGTGCATCTCATCCACTTTTATACTGCCAGTCAGGCAAATGTTACACGCTGGGGCTCTTTTATGAGGAGTAGAAAAAGGCTGTTGTTAAGCATTTACCAGTACATCACTGCCTATATCTTCCGTGCTTTCTTTCCTTTTTTTTTTTTTTTTGTCTTTTTAGGGCCAAACCTGCAGCATATGGAGGTTCCCAGGCTAGGGGTTCAAACAGAGCTGTAGCTGCCGACCTACACCACAGCTCACGGCACCACCGGATCCTTAACCCACTGAGCAAGGCTAGGGATCGAACTCACATCCTCATGGATACTATTCGGGTTCGTTGCTGCTGAGCTATGATGGGAACTCCCTTTGTGCTTCCTTTTAATTATTTGACCCAATATACTTAATGCAGTCACCAAAGAGTTTTCACATTGTAATGTTAAGTCTTTTTGATTTGTTTTGTCATTGAATCATGTAAGAACGCTCTGAAGTAGGCATAATAATCCCATTTTATAAGCTAGGAAATAGGTGCAGAGAGGATAAAATAATTAGCCTAATAGGCAGCGGAGGCATGACCCAAAACTGTGTTTGACTTCCACAGTTCATTTTCAAAAATGAAACATGTTTTCCTTGTGATGAGAACTCTTAGGATATATTCTCTCTCTTTCCCCCACCCCCTTTTTTGGCCATGCCCACAGCATATAGAAGTTCCCAGGCCAGACATTAAATCCAGTGATAGCATTTGATGTTGGTGTCTCATTGTCTGGCTAACTTCACTTAGCATGGTAATTTCTAGGTCCATCCTTGTTGCTAAAAATGCTGGTATTTTGTTCCATTTAATGGCTGAGTAATGTTCCATTGTGTATAAGTACCACAGCTTCTCTAGGCACTCCTCTGTCGATGGACATTTAGGTTGTTTCCATGTCTTGGCTGTTGTAAATAGTGCTGCAATGAACATTGGAGCAGATGGGTCTTTTTGAGTCATGGTTTTCTCTGGATAGATGCCCAGGAGTGGGATTGCTGGGTCAAATGGTAATTCTATTTTTCGTTTTCTGAGGAATCTCCATACTGTTTTCCACAGTGGTTGCACCAATTTACATTCCCGCCAACCGTGTGTTAGGGTTTCTTTTTCTCCACACCCTCTCCAGCACTTATGGTTTGTAGACTTTTTGATGATGGCCACTCTGGCCGGTGTAAGGTGGTACGTCATCGTGGTTTTGATTTGCATTTCTCTAATGATGAGTGATGTTGAGCATCTTTTCGTGTGGTTTTTGGCCATCTGTATGTCTTCTTTGGAGAATTGTCTGTTTAGATCTTCTGCCCATTTTTTGATGGAGTTGTTCGGTTTTTTTGATATTGAGCTGCAGAAGGTATTTATAAATTTTGGAGATGAATCCCTTGTCAGTTGCATCATTTGCAAAGATTTTCTCCCATTCTGTGGGGTGTCTTTTCGTTTTGTTTAGGGTTTTCTTTGCTGTGCAGAAACTTTGAAGTTTAACCAAGTTCCATTTGTTTATTTTTGTTTTTACCGTCATTACTCTAAGAGGTGGATCTGAGAAGATGTTGCTGTCATTTACGTTGGACAGTGTTTTGCCTGTGTTTTCCTCTAAGACTTTTTTAGTATCTGGTCTTATATCTAGGTCTTTAATTCATTTTGAGTTTATTTTTGTGTATGGTATTAGGAGGTGTTCTAATTTCATTCTTTTCCATGTGACTGTCCAGTTTTCCCAGCACCACATTGAATGGGCTGTTGTTTCTCCGTTGTATATTCTTGCCTCCTTTGTCATAGATGAGTTGACTGTAGGTGTGTGGGTTTAATTCTGGACTTTCTATCCTGTTCCACTGATCTATATGTCTGTCTTTGTGCCAGGACCATATGGTTTTGATGACTGTAGCTTTGTTTAATTAATTAATTAATTAAAATAAATAAATAAAACAGATGCTAATGACTCTATTCCCAGTATAAAGAGACCACTGATGGCGTGATTGGGTAGTAATGATACCTACAGTATCTGCACTGGATCTGCCTAAGTGACCACGAGCAGAAATCCAGGGAACCTGTGTGAGGATGGATATTAAGGGTTTGGGATCATGGCAGAAGGAACATAAAGCTGGATCAGGCCCAAATTATCTATATCAGGCTACAGTAGGCCCTTGGGAGGGTGAAGGATCTGGCTGCAATATCTGTTATTCTGGTGTCTGGAGTAAACCTGTGAGTCTGCTTCATGGAGCCCTCTTTTTCTCTCACAGCTTGTAAGCATCCTCTTCAAGCTGGCAGGAGATTGGAAAAGGACAGATAGGAGAAGTGTGTTCTTTGTTCTATAGTGTATGAGGATGGGGTGCTCAATCAATTGCTCTTTTTTTCTTCTTCCTTATATAATCATTTTGATATCCTCACTTTTTCTTTTCTTCTCTAGGTGTTCCTTCTTCTTTAGTCATTTATTCTCTCTCAACCCCTGTAAACACACAAACACACACACACACCTTTTAAGGATTCCCATAAACTATAGGTCAATGCCTATGTTTTACTTTAAAGCTCATTACTAGGGTGATCTAGGCTATGTTAATCCTCTTCTCTCATGGTCTCCTATTTCAGTTTATTCCTTCTATTTGATCAAAGCTTAAGGCAGTCTCGTTATCCACTTGTCCTTTATATGTTTTGAGGCTGTTTCCCAAGCTGTGACATAAGAATGCAATCTTCCCTTTCAATACATGCCTGGTCTCCCTTTTTTTCCTATTGGTTTTCCCAGCTAATCTCAAAGACTTGACAGCTTTTCCCAGCCCTATGCTGCACGGACACAGAACTTTTTAAATTATGTGTATAACTCTGATGAGGGATTCAGCACATTTTTTTGGGCCATTCTTACAATATCTTACTGTTTGTTTCTTCCAGCACATGTTCATTCAGCAGCCAAAGCCTATTGAAATCTGACAAGGTGTCAGCACTGTGTTAGATGCTGTTAATAAAAAATGAATAAAACACTTTATCTGCCTAGGATGAGCTCAGAGTCTAGAAAGCAAAGGCAGCATGTAAACATGTATATAATAGTGCATTGTGGTAAGCATCACACCCTTCTTTCTGATGTGAAGGAAAATGAACTTCCTCTGGGGGAGTTGATAAAAGCTCTCAGAGGCAGTGAGATTTCCATTAGTCTTGACACCTAAGTAGGAGTCTGCCAATCAGAATTCAAGGGTGAGAATAAGGGTAAAGGAAGAAGAGGGCATCTGAGTAAAGGGAATCCAGTGTATAGAGGCCCTGAAATAATTGAGGAGCATGCTGATGTGTCTGGAGAGGTCTGATGGGTTAAGTGTGGTTGGATGTCTGGTGAATTGAGTGGCAGGGATGAAACTGACAGGGCCTGTGTGGAGAGGATTGAATTTTGTTCTAGAGGCAAGACTCTTTAAGCAGGGGAGTGTAACAATCAGATTTGTCTGTTACATGTCCCTTGTCATTGATCTAATCACAGGGCTTTGGGTTTTGGAGTCTGAAGGGGTTGTGCTCTGCTTGTTTAAATGGAGGTGCGCAGGGTAGCCTTTCAATTGAGACCGCTGTGCTAATTCACTTTATTACTACCCTGGCCTCCAAATGCTGTCTCTCTCACCATGGCCAGGGTTGGACATATACTGATAGCCTTTGTCTCTCTGAACTCCGTTTTTCTGTTTTGACACCTTCCATTTTCAGTTACACTGACGTGATCTTTACTGATCTGTATTGTTGACGTTTCCACCCATCCTTTCCTGTGTTTTAAACACTCTGGCACAGCCAACAGCAGCAGCAGCAGCAGCAGCAGCAGCCACGCCCACTCAAGCAGGCGCCCTCTCAGGAAATTTGTCCGCAGCAGCGCGCCGTAGTGACGGTAGCGGCGCGCAGGCGCAGTTCTCGGCTCCTGACGGCGTGTTCCTCTTTTCCTGGGGCTCCGGGCATCCCGGTCGGTCGGTGGACGCCGACTCTGCACCGCTTCCCATTCGCGGCCTTCCCTGTGCTCCGGTCGTTCGCCCCGCAGTTCACCCAGCTCCCGGGGCCGCTGCTCAGGTTTGTACGCCTCCGCTGGCGACAGACCCATGGCTGAGCGCGGGGAACTCGACCTCACCGGCGCCAAACAGAACACTGGAGTGTGGCTGGTCAAGGTAAGGTTTGCGCGGCTCCTGCTTGTGCTCCTCCTTAAAGTAGTTGAAGTGACTTGAGACTGTCCCACCCCGTGTACCTTTTAAACTTCTTTACGGTCGTCTCGTTAGATCTTCGCTTATTGAGAGGCAGGATTCCTTGTTACGCTCGTTTGCAGGCAAGGAAATTAGTTGAGGGACGCCCGATACCTTTTAGCCAATTAGGAGTCTGAACCTACTTGTGATGGATCTCCTTTCCCCATAACCTGGTTTTTTCGGGACCCTGTCTTGATGTTCCCTCAATGTGACCGATGCATTTTACCCTATACTGAAGAATTTCTGCGTCTTTTCTTGGTGAAACTGATTTTAGTTATCAGTCTGTGTAAGGAAGTTGGGTGTCTGCTTCTTGTACAGTTTTTTTTTGCAGCCATTGGGTAGAACTGACACCTGCGTACCCCTAAAGTGTTCTTTTAGGTTGATGGCTCTTATGGAGTTCTCAGAAGAGCTGAGAGAGCTCTGAATTCGAGGAAGAAGAGACCATGGACTGGAGAGTTCTTTTAGAGTACAACTGGGTCTCCTAAAAACTAATTGTCAATTAATTTTTTTTTGTAAAGAGAGCACTTAGCCCTTAGCAAAGTATTTGTACTTTACTTTTGCATATTGGAGAGTGTTGTCTCTTAGGAGGGTTTCATAAGGCATGTGTGTTCAAAGTGTGATGATGACAGTCTTTGAAACTGAAATGAGATGTAGGGAAATCTTTGGTTTGTTAAATGTATTCATTTATTTTACTTTTTACTTATTTTCATTTTTGGCCACCCCGCGGCGTATGGAGTTCCAGGAATCAGATCCGAATTGCAGTTGCAACCTGAACCGCAGCTGCAGCAATGCTGGCTCCCTAACGCACTGTGCTGGGCCTGGGATCGAACCTGCTTCCCAGCACTCCCAAGATGCCACCGATCCTGTTCCGCCACAGAAGGAACTCCTAAATTTTTTTAGACTTTGATCACATGACTGAGTTCTCATCAGTTAAATGTGAGCGGCCCTTCCTGTTTATCTGTCTTAAATCTCTCTTATTCACCAGCATATTAAACCTGTGTTATAGTCTTCAGAGCACTTGTCAGAGTCTTAAGTGTGTCTGTGTTCAGTGTTGTTTACCTCCCTTTGATTAGCACACACACAGTACCATTTCAGGAGACTAGGATCCTTGCCTGTCACACCCAGAATTGTATTTGACACATAGTAATAGTTCAGTAGATACATGATGAATGAATGAGGGAACTCCTCAAGCCTAGCTTTAGGCTCTGGCATTCATTTGACCTGTCACAGCTATATCAGTACCACGTAAACTGATGGAGTAAGTGTCTCTTTTCTCCTGCCTACCAGGTGGAGGGGAATCATTAGGGAGGAGATCTCTGTTGGAGACTTAGAGCTTAAAAAAATGGTGAAGCTTGAGATGATGTGTTCGGGCTTGGAGCACCATAAAATGCTCAACAAATTTGGTGTTTGCCTTCCAGAGAGTTGGTTCGTTGAACCGAGGCCACCCATGGTATCTCTGTAGTATACCATGGCGAGTGGAACCAAAATCCAGGAGTGAAAATGCCCAGTAAGATGGTGTGTCCTGGAAAACAGAGATCACTGCGCCTGGAGGAGAGGATTGGGACCATATACTCATAATGTCACACTGGGAGATGGAGATGTCTTAGCTCTACCAGAAGTGAGGGACCTTTTGGAGGGTTTTAAGTAAAACAGGGAGGCACATGATTGTTTTAGGAAAAAAAAAAAAGCTTGAGGGGAAGATAACTAGTTAAAATTAGATAATTGTCACAGGCTCATAGGCATTTGATAGTGAGGTCTGAGAAGTTAGGGAAATTTCTCCAGCAAAAAGTTGTCAGGATATGATGACTGAGTGAAGGAGTATGTGAAAGAATGTAATGAATTGAAAATGAGCTTAAGAAATTTAAGTGTTATATTTGGCCATTAGACTACATTTTACCACTTTAAAAACACCTCAGCTCAAACCATTGATTTGTTCTGTTTCGTGAAGGTAGTTGTAATGTTTTGTTTATTTCTTGCAATATCATTGTTTCCTCCTATCAATTTGGCATGTAGTATTTCTTTTTCTAAACTTACGTATCAAAGAAAATAACAGGCTTGCAATTACTGCATCTTTCCAGGGTGTGAAAGAAGTTTTTCTTTTTTTTTTCCTTTTTTTTTTTTTAACCAGTTTTTGTCCTTTGACAAACTTTGCCTCTGAAAGAGGATAAGAATTGCTAGGAAAGGAGTTCCCGTCGTGGCTCAGTGGTTAACGAATCCGACTAGGAACCATGAGGTTGCGGGTTCGGTCCCTGCCCTTGCTCAGTGGGTTAACGATCCGGCGTTGCTGTGAGCTGTGGTGTGGGTTGCAGACGTGGCTGGGATCCCGCCTTGCTGTGGCTCTGGCGTAGGCCGGTGGCTACAGCTCCGATTCGACCCCTAGCCTGGGAACCTCCATATGCCGCGGGAGCGGCCCAAGAAAGAGCAACAACAACAACAACAAAAAAGACAAAAAGAAAAAAAAAAAAAAAGAATTACTAGGAAATACTTTGTATTCTAAAATCTGTTCATGTTCCCACTATGACAACTTTTATTTCTGCTTTAATTAAAGGAGTCCAAGAAGGCAGTGAGTTTTGATTTGCACCCCTGTCAGATAGTTTGAACTTGTTTCATTTCCCCAGGGTTAGCATCTGGTGTGGGGTTTTTTTTTTCCTGCCGCACCCATGACATATGAAAGTTTCCAGGCCAGGGATCGAATCCGAGCTGGAGCTTCAACCTATGCCACAGCTGTAGCAACACCAGGGATCCCACTGCCAGGGATCAAACTGGCACCTCCACAGAGATAAGCTAGATCAGTGGAAACTCCGTATTTGGATTTTCATCTCTGAATTATGGGAATCAATTTAATTAGAGTGTAAAATTGTTTTATTTTCAGCTTTCTTTGTGTGATAGTAAAATAAAATATGCTGTTTAGAAAGTCTTTTTTTTTTTTAATTAAAAAAAATGCTTTTATGGCTGCACCTGACAGCATATGGAAGTTCCCAGGCCAGAGATTGAATCCAAGCCACAGCTGTGGCAACACAAGGTCCTTTAACCCACTGCTCTGGGCCAGGGATCAAACCTGTGCCTCCCCAGTGATCAGAGCTTCTGCAGTCAGATTCTTAACCCACTGGGGTATGGCTGGAACTCCTGTCCTCATTCCTACCCGGTTAGAATTTGTAACTAGAACTGCATATGATTTACATTAGTATTTCTAATTATACATTAGTATTTCTAATTATACATTAGTATACATTAGTATTTCTAATTATAAACAGTATCTTGAGTTCTGATCTTTGAGGATCATTTGTTGCTAAAATATGTGTTTCTTCTTTATGGGTCATCTTGTTCGTATTTTATTAATTCCATCACTAGATAGGTATAGGAAAGGATAAATGCAGGAGTTCCTGTGTGGTGCAGTGGGTTAAGAGTCTGACTGCAGTTTCTCTGGTCCCTGCTGAGGCTAGGGTTCGATCCCCAGCATGGCACAGTGGGTTAAAGGATCCAGTGTTGCTGCAGCTGTGGTGTAGGTTAGCAGCTGCAGCTTGGATTCAGTCCGGGGCCTGGGAGATTCCATATGCCGCAGGTGTGGCCATTTAAAAAAACCCTCTAATTTTAAAGCAGAAATTATCACAACATGTACTTCAATAAAACTTTAAAAAATGAAAATAAATTACAAAAAGTAAAGATATTAAATGTATTTTTTAAAAAAGAATGAAAAGGATAAATACAGTAAGGGCTAGACATACGGGATCTCTGAGAGTATTATTTTATTTTTGGCCACACCAGAGGGATGCAGAAGTTCCCGGGCCAGGGATCATACCTGAGCCACAGCAGTGACAACACCAGATCCTTAACGCACTAGGCCACCAGGGAACTCCTCTCTGAGGATTTTTCATCAGGAATAAAGTTGTTTGTCTGGTGGGAACAGTGAAAACTTTACAGGGAAGGTGACACTTAAGAAGAGCCTGTGGAGAAAAGTTCCAGCAGGGCTGGGGAGAACTAGAGTGTGTTGAGGGCAAGATAGATGTTGTGGAAGATTGTGTACCAGAATATACGGTACCTGTACTGTTCTGGCCCAATGAAATGCCACTTGGGGGGTTTAGAGTTTTTGGTTTTTTGTTTTTTTAGGGCCGCACGTGCAGCATATGGAAGTTCCCAGGCTAGGGGTTGAATTGGAGCTGCAGCTGCTGGCCTATACCTCAGCCACAACAGATCTGAGCCCCATCTGTCATCTGCACCGCAGCTTGTGGCAGTGCCAGATCCTTAACCCACTGAACGAAGCCAGGGATTGAACCTGCATCTTCATGGACACTATGTCAGGTTCTTAACCAGCTGAGCCACGACAGGAACTCCCGAATGTCTTAAATCTACAAGAGAATGATGATCTAAATAAGTTTTGATAGGTAATAGATACGATTGGGTTTAACTTTACAATCGATGTCACCTGCTAAACCGCAACCACAATTTTTACCTTGTCAGGGAGCTGGTCCCTTGTTTGCATTACCCTGTTCCTGTTGCTCAGGCTGCACCATTGTTAGGTTGCCAACTGATCACACTACTTCTGCACACCCTGTACCAAATCGATATTTAAAAGTATTTTAGCACAGTTCTGTTGTTTGGCTTCCGATATTTAGACTTCCGAAAAAGTCATGTTCTTTACTTATGGTTGGCTGGAGGGTAGGTTACATGATGGGGAAGAGGAAGAGATAAAACTTGCTGGCTTTTTAGCAGTGGTGGGCTTTTTGTGAGTAATGAATATCGTACTAGAGCCTGAATTATAAGAAACGCTATCTTTTTTGGAGTGGAGGGAATGGACAGGTGGAGGTATTGACGGGCTGCCGTGGGTCCAGCCAGCAGCTTTCTAGCCAGCAAAGAGATGTGTTTCAAGCCCAGTCATCCTTCCTCTTGAAAGCGTTTTGATTGCTGTTTGTTGATGGAGAGGATGAGGACAGGAGGGGTGGACACTGTCCCCCCTGAATATTGTGTCCATTCCACAGCTCATCTGCTACCAAGCTCAGCTTTTACTTTTTCACAGACAGATAAGCAGTTGGACGTTGGTGGCCAAAGAGAAAGCTACATGCCAGGGAGAGATGAAACTGGGATGGGTGATACCCCCAAAGCCTTGCAGGAGAAAAAGGAACTTAGATTTATAATGTCTCAAGTATTTTACAAAGCAAACCTATGGAACTTTTTACCAAACAAACCTGTAAGGTACTAATTATCTATATTTTTCAGATAATAAAATTGGGGCTTGGGGAGCTTCATTATATTGCCCAAGCTTGAAACAGTAATCCAAATTTAGGTCTGTTTGGCTGAAAGCTTATGCCAGGAATAGGAAATGTCTTTTTCCCCCCTCCGGTCTCTCTAATGAGCTAGCTCCCTGGATAACAGAGGTGAGGGACTTTGTTTCTGTGACTTTGGGTCTTTCAGCTCCATATGTTGACCTTCAAGAAAACATGTGAGGAGTTCCCGTCGTGGTGCAGTGGTTAACAAATCCAACTAGGAACCATGAGGTTTCGGGTTCGGTCCCTGCCCTTGCTCAGTGGGTTAACCATCCGGCGTTGCCGTGAGCTGTGGTGTAGGTTGCAGATGCGACTCAGATCCCGAGTTGCTATGGCTCTGGTGTAGGCCAGTGGCTACAGCTCCGATTCGACCCCTAGCCTGGGAACCTCCATATGCCGTGGGAGCGGCCTAAGAAATAGCAAAGACAAAAAAAAAAAAAAAAAAAAGAAAAGAAAACATGTGAGTAAAAGCTGCCTGAGTAAAACCCTAGATTGGGTTCTGGGCAAGCAGGTTCTGAGGTAGAGATTGGCACGCAAGCCTTTGTCATGGGTCTCTTGGGATGGTCACCGGTGGAAGGAAAAGGACTTAAGCAGAATTGGGCAGAGAGTGTGAGGCAGTGTCAGTGAAGGCTGAGGACCAGGATTCCATGGGGAGCTGTCAGGCTGTCCTTAGTTGGGGTGAGTTATACCCTGTGCTATTTATTGCCCGTGGTTTGCCCCAGGAAGAGGGCATAAGCCTGGCTAATGGGCATCTCTTCCGTGGAGGCAGTTTCAAAGGGTGCTTCAGCTGAAGGCCACACTCCCAGCAGCTGGGGGACGAAGGCTTTCAGTCCTAAATGGGGAAATGGGTGTCACTTCAGGCCGGTACAGTGCCGTCAGTTGGCGTGTACTCTGGGAGGAACAGGGCTTTGGAGACTGGTAGTTGGGGAACTAGATATTTAATGGCTCAAGGTTGGCAAACAAGCTTAGAGGGGTAATGTTTGTATATATCACCTTGGTTTCAAGGCCACAGCTGACTTTACTAGTCTGTAGCCTAAGTGAATGGGTAGGTGGATTGATTTAATCCAACAAGCTGTCAGTGATCACCAGTCATTGCCTAAGCTTTGGGCATGTTATGGTGAGCAGAACAGACAGCACCTGTAGTCTGCTGCTGGAGACAGACACCAATCAAATACTAGTCCTAAGAAGCATCTATCCAGAGAAAACCATGACTCACAAAGACACATGTACTCTGATGTTCATTGCAGCACTGTATACAACAGCCAAGACATGGAAACATCCTAAATGTCCATCGACAGAGGAGTGGCTAAAGAAGCTGTGATACTTATACACAATGGAATATTACACAGCCATTAAAAGAAATGAAATAACAGCATTTTTAGTAACATGGATGGACCTAGAAATTACCATGCTAAGTGAAGTTAGCCAGACAATGAGACACCAACCTCAAATGCTTTCACTGACATGTGGAATCTGAAAAAAGGACAGACTCAACTTCTTTGCAGAACAGATACTGACTCACAGACTTTGAAACACTTATGGTTTCCAAAGGAGACAGGTTGGGGATGGGTGGATGAGCTGGGGGTGTGGGATGGAAATCCTATAAAATTGGATTGTGATGATCACTGTACAACTATAAATGTAATAAATTCATTGAGTAATTAAAAAAAATACTAGTCCTAAGGACAGTGAAGCAAGGAATATAGTTTTGTGAGTGTGAATAAGAAAGGAACCTGACTTAGCCTAGGAGGTCAAGATTTGTTTCCCCACGGAAGTAAGGCTTAAGTGAGCCATTTTCTCCACTTTCCTTGGTCTTGGGAAATCTGAGAAAACAGCCCCTGTAGTAGCTGCTATCTTGTCTCCATCTGATTTCCTTTAATGAATGTGGAGCCAGTGGAAACCACACAGATATTTTAGAAGTGACATGTCCACAAGAGGGTTTGGGGGAAATTTACTAAGAGTAGATTTCAGATGTTCTTATCCAAGAGAGAGGTAATTATGTGAGGAGATGATATATTAATTAGCTCGACTATAGTAATCACTTTGTATATCAAATCATAATGTTTACACTTTAAATATATACAATTTTATTTTAAAATAAAATACAGGAGTTCCTGTTGTGGCTTAGTGGTAATGAACCCGACTAGTGTCCATGAGGAGTCGGGTTCAATCCCTGGTCTTGCTCAGTGAGTTAAGGATCCAGCGTGGCTGTGGCTGTGGTGTAGGCCAACAGCTACAGCTCTGATTCGACCCCTCGCCTGGGAACCTCCATATGCTGCAAGTGCAGCCCTAAAAGGCAAAATAAAATAAAATAAGATGTTTAAATTAAAAATATCAACTATCCCCCAAAAAAGTATTATGGAGCTCTGGAACCATGTATACCATTATTTTTTCCTTTTCCTTCTCCCTCTCTTTTTCCTAACTTAATGTGTTTTTTTCCAAAGATATTTTTATTTTATTTTACTAAAATTTTTTAAATTATAGTTGACTTAGGAGGTTCTGTTAACTTCTGCTATACAGCAGCCAACTTAATGAGCTCTTGGTATAAAGAGCTGAATTTTGAGGACTGACATACTAGCCTCATTGTATACAGCTGTTTTTCATTACAAGGGTATGGTATTTTGGCAACCTTTTGAATTAAATAAGCTGGTGGGCCTGGCTGGAAACTTACAGTTTTGTTATAATAATGATGACAGTGCAGTATGAGTTCCTAACTTGTTTTTATCAATTAACTTCTGGAATATAATATTTTTTTTTTTCCCAGTTGTTAGTTGCCTGTATTAGGTACAGTTGTTGTACTGAATTTGATTCTTTTTTTTTTTTTTTTTTTTTTGCCTTTTCTAGGGCTGCTCCTGAGGCATATGGAGGTTCCCAGGCTAGGGGTCTAATGGGAGCTGTAGCTGCCGGCCTGCACCACAGCCACAGCAATGCGGGATCCGAGCAGTGTCTGCAACCTGCATCACAGCTCATGGGGCAACTCGGGATCTTTAACCCACTGCGTGAGGCCAGGGATCGAACCCACAACCTCATGGTTCCTAGTCAAATTCGTTAACCACTGTGCCACGACAGGAACTCCTGAATTTGATTCTTTTTTTTTTTTTTTTTTTGTCTTTTGTCTTTTTGTTGTTGCTATTTCTTGGGCCGCTCCCACGGCATATGGAGATTCCCAGGCTAGGGCTCCAATCGGAGCTGTAGCCACCGGCCTACGCCAGAGCCACAGCAACACGGGATCCGAGCCGAGTCTGCAACCTACACCACAGCTCATGGCAATGCCGGATCGTTAACCCACTGAGCAAGGGCAGGGACCGAACCCGCAACCTCATGGTTCCTAGTCGGATTCGTTAACCACTGCGCCTCGACGGGAACTCCCTGGATTTGATTCTTAAATTTGTTTTAGTGTCTGATAGATGTTTACTTCACTTAGAACTATTTCCTTGTTGTTTGACTGTAGTCGCCAGCAGTTTGAACACAGAATCAGCTGACCTGGTTAATACATTGAAGAACTGTGTTCTCGTCAAGAGCTCTAAGGCTCCAGAACATTTGTTTCCTTTATCTTAATAGCATGTGAGGGTCAGCAGCAGGTTGGAAAATGCTCCACTCTACTATTGGTGTTTTTCCCTCCCCCCCTTAAGGTAGATCTCTGAAATTTGGTTTCACTTTGAGAATGCAGTGAGATTTATTAAAATTAAATTCTGTATCCTGGGTTTATCCTAATAATACCATGGGCATTACATTAACATTAGCTAATGTTTCTTCAGCAATATCCAGTCCTTAAAATATAGCTCTGCTCCTAATGTGTGCCAGGCTATTTTTTTTTTTTTTTTTTATCATCTTTTAGGCCTGCACCCGAGGCATATGGAGGTTCCTAGGCCAGGGGTCAAATTGGAGCTGTAGCTGCCAGCCTGCGCCAGAGCCACAGCAGCGTGGGATCTGGGCCATGTCTGCGACCCACACCACAGCTCACGGCAATGCTGGATCCTTAACCCATTGAGTGAGGCCAGGGATTGAACCTGAGTCCTTGTGGATGCTAGTCAGGTTCGTTAACCACTGAGCCACGACGGGATTCCTGCCAGGCTGTTCTAGATGCTAGGGTTGTGGCAGAAAACAAAACAGACAAGATATCTACCTCAGGCAGGTTACATTGTGATGGGGAGGGAGAATGGACAATAAACAGATACATATATAGCCGGTGATAAGTGCGCTGAAGAAAAGTAAATCAGGATAAAAGGTATAGAAAGTAGCTGGGAATGCCATTTTAAATACAGTAAGAAGAGGCCCTGATAAGGTGGTCCTGGATCAGAGACCTATGTGCAATTATGCAGTGCCCTTCAGCTATTTGGGGGAAGAGCGTTGCAGATGGAAGTAACAGCGAATCCCCACGAGTTCCCATCGTGGCTCAGCGGTAAGGAGCCTGACTCGTATCCACGAGGGTGCAGGTTCTATCCCTGGCCTCGATCAATGGGTTAAGGATCTGGTGTTGCCATGAGCTGCAGTGTAGGTTGCAGATGCAGCTTGGATCCAGTTGGCTGTGGCTGTGGCATAGGCTGGCAGCTGTAGCTCCGATCAGACCCCTAGCCTGGGAACCTCCACGTGCTGCGGGTGTGGCCCTGCCAAAAAAGAAAAAGAAGTTGTAACAGTGAATCAGAGGCCCTCCGTTGGGGGCGCTGGGAATGTTCACAGGTCTTGTGGTTAGAGTCAAGTGAGTGCAGTAGGAGATGAGGCCATGGATCACAGGGGATCGATCATCTAAGACATTAAGGGATTTTTGCAGTGAGTGGCGTGGGAAGCTAGTAGCCACACAGAGAGAGGCAGCGTGGCGTGGTGACTGTGGGGCTAGGCTGCCTAGCTTAGAATTCTGACTTCACCGCTAGTAACTGTGACTTTGAACAGATAACTTTTTGGTGCCTTAGTTTCTTCATCTGTGAAATGGGATGATAGAATTGTTATGCGGAGTAAATGAAATAAAATTTTAAAGTGCTTAGGAAAGTACCTGGCACATAGATGTCTGTTAAACTGAAGAGCTTTGAGCAGAACGGTATCATCTGACTTAGATTTTAACATGGTCACTCTGGCTGCTGCATTGAGAATTAAGTGGACATGGACAAGAGAGGAAGCAAGGAAATTTGGAGGCTTATTACAATCACTATACAAAAGATGATGGTGGCTTGGATTAGATGGGAATATACCCTCAAATTGGTGAGAAAAAGGTGGAGTCTAGATATAATTTTTAAAGTGTTGCCGACAGGCTATGTCAGTTGACTGGATGTGGAATGTGAGAAAAACAGAGCTATTCAAGGTAACTGCAAGGTTTCAGATTGAGTGCCTGGCAGGATGGAGTTGACTTTCCCTGAGGTATGGAAACTGCAGGAGAAACAGGTTTATGAGGGAGAAGTAAGAGTTCTGGTGTGCGGACTTTGAGTTCTAAGTATCTCCTGAATATTCAGATGGGGAGTTTAAGTAGGCAGTTGGACATATAAATTGGGAGTTGGCAGGAGTACCCGTTGTGGCTCAGGGGTTAAGGACCCAATGTTGTCTCTGTGAAGTTGTGACTGGGGAAAGATTGTTTCCAAAGTTATGTGGTTGGCAGAATTCAAGGGTTTAAATAAGTTCCTAGCTGACCATCGGCTGGAGCCTCCCCTTAGTTTCTTCTGCATGGGCTTCTCCACCATGGCAGCTTGCTTCATCAGAGTGGGCAAACTGAAAAAACCATGAGAGAAGCAAGACAGAAGTCACAATCTTGGAGTTCCCATTGTGGCTCAGCAGGTTAAGAACAGGTTTGATCCCTGGCCTCACTCAGTGGGTGAGGCATTGCCGCAAGCCGAGGTGTAGGTCCCAGATGTGGCTTGGGTCTGGTCTTGCTCCACCTGTGGCATAGGCCGGCAGCTGCAGCTTGGATTCAACTCCTAGCCTGGGAACTTTCATGTGCTGTAGGTGCGGCCCTAAAAAGAAAAAGAAAGTCACGATCTTATGTAACCTAATCACCGAAGAAACATTCTGTCCATCACCTTTGTCATATTGTATTGTTCAGAAGCAAGTCACAGGTCCTGAACTGACTCAAGGGGAGGTGGTTCCACAAGAGCGTGGATGTCAGGAGGTGGTGATCACTGGGGGCTGTCTTAGAGTCTTCTGCCAATTTTAAAGCACTCTGAGTGTGAGCTACGGCATCAGTATCATCGCCATCATTATTGTTCTGATGAGGGAATAATTACGTAGAGAAGGGAGTGGAGAGAAAGGGTAGACTATAGGGAAAAAATCAGTGCAGGGATTGGCCATTGGTTCATCTGTTGAATGCATCTAATCTACCACTTAGCCACACGTGGGCCTTTTACTCTGCATGTGTGGCTAAGTGGTAGATTTAGAAGTATTCTTTTGATTGTTGTCTTTTCTCAGTAGAAGAGAAAGTCAGGTTATCAGCACCAAGGGAAGAGATAGGAAAAGGCGTTAGAGGTTTGAGGAGTGAGGAGGACCTATGACCTCTCTGCAGTGGCTTTCCCACTGCTGCTGAGAACTGCCCAGGGAGGAGTTCCCATCGTGGCGTGGCAGAAACGAATCCACTGGTATCCATGAGGATGGGGCTTCTACCCCTGGCCTTGCTCAGTGGATCAGGGATTTGGCATTGAGGTGAGCTGTGGTGTAGGTTGCACATGAGGCTTGGATCTTGCATTGCTGTGGCTGTGGCATACGTGGCAGCTGCAGCTCTGATTCGACCTCTAGCTTGGGAACTTCCATAGGCCGCAGGTGCAGTCCTAAAGAAAGCAAAAAAAAAAAAAAAAAAAAAGAACTGCCCGAGGAGAGGGAGTTGAATGGCTTGGCATCTTGGAGGGCTTACTTGATGTTGGTAGCCTGTGTTTCAAGGGAGACCATTTAGCATGATTATTTTTCTTCAGCTGCTCAGGTACAAGTGTGAGGAATAACACAATCAAATAAAACAGTGGATTAATTAATCCAATAGTAGTAGTGTAGATTGGCTTTAGTCAGGGTTGGGTCCTTCCAGGCCAGTATGATGGAGAGAGTTAGCAGCAAGGGGATGGTTAGAAGGATGAACTGTGACATGTAGTTCCATCAAAGAGAGAAGTGAGGACTTAAGCAGACAGGGGACCGTGTAAAGATGTCAGAGTCAGTGATTTGAGGGGTGGAAGACTTGGTGGGCTGAGGAGAGGGCCAGGAAGTTAGGAGATGGTGGTCAGAATGGTTCTTGGAAATACAGATTATGAAAGGGCTACTGCTAGTGATCATGAGAAGGACTGCAGTATCGAAATATAGGGCTCATTTGCCTCAGTAATTGGGAATGTGTTGAAGAAAAGCCACTGTCTTTCCACTAAGGACTCCTGAGGGAAATAGAACTTATGATTGATTGATTGGTAGAATAGGCTGCTATCTGGAGAACATCGTTTTTCTCTTTGCATTAGAGTAATTGTCAGGTACGTTCCCTGGGGCTAAAAACCAGACGAAGCCAGAAGCAAAGGCTAACTTGTTAGACAGTATTTCAAGATTGAGACAAGAGATAATAATTTACATAGTCCAAGGATTAAGGTTTTATTTGAGGTTGTAAACGTACTTGTCCAGCTCAGTTTTAGACCTTGTGTCTAGTTTTGACAGGTAACGTTGTGTACTTTTGCTTCTTTGACTAACCAGGATCTTTTTGCTCTGACACTGTAGCAGGACCCTGAGTTTATTTTGGGGAAACCGCTGCTTCCCCTTTTCAGTCTGTGTGGTTCTAATGGTGTTGACCCGCCCTCCCCGAAGGTGTCATTGACTCAACTGTGGCCAGTGCCAGGATCTCTGGGTTCAGTAAGAGGCCCAAGGAAGGACACCTGACCCAGTCAGAGCCATGGGACACAATCGCATTTTTGCTGGGCATTTGGGGAAGGAGAGAGCTTGCTCTTCAGAAGCAGCTTCAGCCTTGTCGCTACGCAAGGGGGGAGACTTCCAAAGAAGTGAGCCAGTGTGCTGAGAAGGAGATGAGAGAGGTGGTGTTAGCTCCCTGCCCCCTCTTTTCCAAACTTCTAGCATATTGTCTGACACCTAGTAGCTGTTCGGTATATTTCAGTGTAAAGAATGAACAAGAATTTTCTTTTATTCTTGAATTTTTACTATGTCCAAAGCACTGCAGTTTGTTTGGCTGATAGGTGGTTCCTTTTGTAAATAAAATCTTACTAAGTAGAATTCGTTTCTTTGTTTGCAGCTTTAGAAATTCTCTCAGTTATACATTCATGTTATCATTCCACGGGTACTGTGGGAAATTCCAGTGACACCTGATGTTCTCTGAGTACTTGCTTTATGTGAAGCATTATGCGTCATGCTTTTTTCCTTTTTAAAAAGTTTTAATGACATATCACTGATTTAAATTGTGTTCATTTCTGCTGTACAGCAGAGTGATTCAGTTACACATATACACACGTCCATTCTCTCCCAGATTCTTTTCCCACGCAGATTATCACAGAATATTGGATAGGGTTCTCTGTGCTATACAGCAGGTCCCTGTTGGCCAGTTATTCTATATACCTCAGTGTGCACGTGTCAGTCTCAAACCCCCGTCCACCCCCCTTCCCGACTCACACATTTTGAAAAACTTATGGCTTTGTGCTTTATATGTAGTATCTCATTCCTCAAAATAGGGTAACCTTAAAGGTATGCACTGATTTCAGAGTTCAGACTACCTCTTAGAAGAAGAGAGATAAGGTACTTAGTAGGCATTCAGTATATATTCCCTTAAACTTTTTGGGAATTAAAACCTTTCTTCTTTTTCTTCTTTTTTTTTTTTTTTTTTTTTTTGCTTTTTGGGGCTGCATCTGTGGCATATGTAAGTTCCTAGGCTGGGGGTTGAATCAGAGCTGCAGCTGCCAGCCCACACCACAGCCAAATGTAATGCTGGATCCTTAACCCGCTGAGCAAGGCCAGGGATCAAACCCTCATCCTTGTGGGTATTAGTTGGATTCGTTAGCACTGAGCCACAATGGGAAGTCCAAGAATTAAAACCTTTCTGATTGCATGTATCTAATTACAGACTCAACACAGTGTATTGGTTAAGAACATAGATGCTGGACTCAGACTGCCTGGACTTGAATCCTGGGTCCATCATTTGCTAATATATAACTCTGGCTAAATTTTAGAATCCCTGGGTGTCTTGGATTCATAGTTTGTAAAATGGGAGTAATTAACAATACCTGCTTCATAGAAATATGAGAATTAAATGTGTAAACATAGGAAAAGTACATATAGTAGTGTCAGGAGGAGTTGCTGTTGTGGCTCTGGTCGATGCTGTGGTGCGAGTTCACCGAGTTCACCCCCCCCCCCCCATCCAGGAACTTCCTCAGGCTGAGGGTGTGGCCAAAACCAAAACAAAGCAAACGAAAGACTTAAGAACCTGCCTACTTTATGTGAGGTGAAGTGTTATTTGAAGAGTACCCCTTGTGGCTCAGTGGGTTAAAAACCCAGCTAGTATCTACGAGGATGTGGGTTGGATCCCTGGCCTTGCTCAGTGGATTAGGTTAAGAATCCAGTGTTACCACAAGCTGTGGCATAGGTCACAGATGCTGCCCGGATCTGGTGTGGCTGTGGCACAGGCTGGCAGCTGCAGCTCCAATTTGACCCCTAGCCTGGAAACATCCACATGCCACAGGTACAGCTGTAAAAAGGAAAAAATGGGGGGGGAGAGAGTAAGTAGTGTCAAATAAGTGTTAGCTATATGTTGAATAATTTATTTGAGCAGATCAAATAACTTATTGGTCAGAGTTCCAGCCTTATTCATAATAAAATGTGACTTTTGAAGTCATCTTAAGCTCAGGAGTGTTTCTAAATAATATCATGTCAGTGTGTTATGCTTCTCCGAGAAACCTCGTCTAGTAGCCTTTCTCCTCTCTGCACTTTTTGTTTTTTTGGCTGCACCTTTTATTGTACTCATTTGGGAATATAAGTTAACATTTCAGTATTGGTTGTTTTTTGGGGTTTTGTTGTTGTTTTTGCTTATTTATTTTCTATGGCTGCACCTGCAGCATATGGAAGTTCTAGGCCAGAGATTGAATCTAAGCCACAGCTGCAATTTATGATGGATTTTTTAACCCACTGCACCGGGCCAGGGATTGAACCTGCACCTCCATGGTGACTCAAGCTGCTGTGGTTGGATTCTTAACCAATTGTGCTACAGTGGGAACTTCTGTCTTTTTAAATAAAAAAAAAATTTTTTTTGGCTGCATACAGAAGTTCCTGGGCCAGGGATTGAGCCAGTGCCACACCTGTAACCAGAGCCACAGTGCTGACAATACTGGATCCTTAACCTGCTGAGCCACCAGGGAACTCCAACACTTATCATTAAGTTATATGACCAGTTTTAGTTTTATGTCATCAATTCAATTGACTTTAAACACTTTGAGAGCTAAAAATCTTTTCTTACATATCTTTGTGTCTCTTTAGTGCAAAACATATGGGAGCTTGCTACTTAATGATCAGTTATTACAGACCAGAAAGTAAGAATAGAAGCCATATATAACTTTATGTTTAAAAAGATTGTTAGCATCCAAAACATAGTCTTATCAGCATTTGTTTTGTTTTAGGTTCCTAAATATTTGTCACAGCAGTGGGCTAAAGCCCCTGGAAGAGGTGAAGTTGGGAAACTACGGATTGCCAAGTAAGTTATGATTTTTTGACACTTTATAAAGCTTTTTATAAATAAATGCTTTTAAGTGTAATTGGGAGTTCTTTTTCAGACTGAAAATTTACCTGGAAAATAAGAAATAATGAGCATACCAAGGCTTACCAAGAGATGGTTAGTTGCCCTATGAGGATTGGTTTGTGTGCATGCGTGAGAGAGTGAGCGAGCACACATGCATACACACACACACTCTTCTCTAATGAGTCTGTTGGCAGTGAGGTAGAGTATATAGTTCCCTCATCCCTCCATCTTCTGTGTATCTTTGAGGAGACATGCTTGAGTTGGTATAAATAGATGCACCAAGTTAAGTGCTTCAGTAGAAGGATTTTGCCACTGTGCCACCATACCTATTTGTAGTGGCTTTTGATGAGGATAGGGAACCCCTGGTAAACAATGTGAGAGTGTTGTTTCCTGGTTGAGGAAGTGGCCTTGTTTGAAAGGGAAGCCTCTGCACGTCAGCTGGTGTCAGCCACAGGCCTTGTGTTCCCTTCTTTTTGTCCCATCATTCGTTTTTTTTTTTTGGTTTTTTTTTTTTTTTTTTGCTACACCCATGGCATGTGGAAGTTCACAGGCCAGGGTTTGAACCCATGCCACAGCAGTGACAATGCCAGATCCTTAACCTGCTGTGCCACAGGTGAATGAACTCCTGTCCATTCATCCTTAATCCAATTCTAATCTGATTTCCACAGCCAGTACTCCACCAAAATCGCCTCTTTTTTTTTTTTTTTTTTTTTTTTGCTTTTTAGGGCTGCACTTGCTGGATGTTGAAGTTCCCTGGCTAGAGGTCCAGTTGGAGCTGTAGCCGCCAGCCTACACCACAGCCACAGCAATGTGGGATCTGAGCCGCATCTGCGACCTATACCATAGCTCACAGCAATGCCAGATCCTTAGCCCACTGAGCAAGGCCAAGGATCGAACCTGCGTCCTCATGGATGCTAGTCACATTCGTTTCCCCTGAGCTGCAATGGGAACTCCTGAAATAGCTCTTATCTACCACCAATATCCTCCTCTTTATCATTTAGTTTTTGTCTTGTAGCAAACTGCTCCCAGATTTAGCAGCTTAGAGCAAAACCATTTTATTTGCTTATAATTCTGTGGGCCAGTTCTGGACAGTTCTGGTTGGGGCGGACCTGGCTGGTCTTGCTGGCTAGAATGGCCTCACTTGTGTGTCTGATGGTTGGCTTCATGTCGGCTGGGGTAGTGGCCACTTGTGTTCCATCTCCAGCCTGCTCCTTCTCACCATGGGGAAAGTGCTCCTAGTTGCCGAAGAAAGGGAGGCCCCAGTGCACGAGCACTTTAAGGGCTGACGCTTGCATCACGTTTGCCAAATGTAAATGTAACTTGGAGTGGACTCCACCTCTTGGTGGGAATCATGGCAAAGAAAATTGTAGTCCTTTTTTATAATCTACCATGTCCACATTCTTTAAGAGTCAACAAGCAGCCCTTACGTTTCTTTATTTATTTATGCACTTATTTTTATAATGATTTTTCTTTTTCCCAGCAGCCCTTCTTAATTGACCTCGGCTGAATTTGACATAATTGATCACTTCCATTTTGATCACTTCCCCTTTTTTTTTCACTTTTGGGACACCACTCTCTTGATTTCTCTTCTTCCCACACTGACTGTTCTTTCTCTGTCTCTTACTGGCTCCTTCTCTTCTTCTCAAATTCTAAATGTTATCTGATCGCAAGGCTAAGTCTTAGGTTCTCTTCTGAGTGACTTCCTAGGAGGTCTTGTCTGGTTTCACAGCCTCCTGGGGACGTTTAAAGGTGTGTCTCAGGAGTTTCCGGTGGCGAAGCGGGCTGCCAATCCAGTGTTGCTGTAGCTGTGGCATAGGTTGCAGCCGTGGCTCACATT
This sequence comes from Sus scrofa, assembly GCF_054392235.1. Lineage (NCBI taxonomy): Eukaryota > Metazoa > Chordata > Mammalia > Artiodactyla > Suidae > Sus > Sus scrofa. The sequence goes on along the minus strand of NC_139393.1, from coordinate 22,579,736 downwards.
CGATCCCTGGCCTGTGAATTTCCATATGACGTGGGCGCAGGCCCAGAAAATAAGTAAATAAGGAAAGATATACCTCAAGCTGGTCCTCTACCCTGATCACCAGACTCATATCTGACTGCCTCCTTCCTATTTCTCCTTGGATGCTCAGAAGCATCTCAAACTGAATAGTTACTCTTCCTCTGCTCATTCTCCCTGGAGCACATTTCTTCTAGAAATCCCCATGGTGTCTGCCATTCGTCTTGAAAGTCTCTGATTTGATAGCAGCGCAGCGAGGCCTTTCCTCAGCGCCCTGTGCTGTCTCCCTTCCTCTTTTCCCTCTGTAGCACTTACCACCATTCTTTCATGAAGCTGTACCTTTACCCAGCTTGTGCTCTGCTCACCTGGCTTGGTGTGTGTTTGCTTGTTTGTGTATGGTCCATCTCTCCTGCTCGAGTAGAAGCTCCACAGGTCAGGATTTTTGTCTGAACTGACTGCTGCATCCTCAGGGCCTAGAGCAGTGCCTTGGCATGGGAGACACTCAGTGACTTTTTGTTGACCCAGTAAATGAAAACGGCTGTGACAAATTAGTAACAATTGTATGCTTTTATTTCCTTAGGCTCTACTTCAAAAGTGAGATAGTTACAAAATCAGAGTGGTATTTTTAAGGCTTACCTTTTGCCTTCTTGCTCTCTCACAGTATAGAGCCTATTCTTCTTTTTGCCTGAAATATCCTCTGTCTCTTTGCAAAGCTTATACTTTTGGGGAGATCGTTTTAAAGTTTCCTCATTAAAGCCAGTCAGCTGTGGAGGATTTGGCAGACACTCTCTGGGTTTTGTTCTTTGGAGGAGCAATGCTGTGTTCTCAGATCATGTCATGTCTTTAAAGTAAGAACTTTGATACCTTCATGTATCTCTTTCTTTATCTTACTTGCCTTTGCCTTACATAGCTTTTAACTCTTCTTTTTGTTTTAAAAGGTATTTGTGGAGACAGGCATGCTTTTATGTCCAAAGTTCTAAAGTTAGGAAGAAACAAGTAATATCTTCTTTTCTTGAGAAATGGCTACACATTTCGTAGCAGAAGTGGGTTTGAGTTCATGCCTTTGAGTGGTAAGAAAACTCCAGCAGGTTCCAGTTCCAGCCCTGTCACTTACTGTCATTTAGACTTTGGACAGATACTTAATTAACCTTCTGAGTTTAGATTTCCTGCCTTGCTCTACCATGAATATTGCATTTCTGAAAACCTCTGTGTAAAGAAAATACTGAGGTGGGGAATGTAAAATCTTTCTTTTGATGTGGGGAGGAGGGGGCTAGTATGAGAAATAGAGTAAAAGGAGCTAAGCTTTACAGAAACCTGTGCAGGCCCTAGGTACTGCATTGAGCCTGAAGTAAATATTAAAGTTAGCAGGTAACCAAGCAAAATGAATGTGCTGTGATTTTCTTGAATACCCTTTGTTTGGAAGAAAATTTCAAGCTCATCCTTAGTTTAAAGCAGCGGGTGGCCATACCCCCAGGTTGCAGCCAGTTTACATGTTTTACAGCCCTGGTTTGCAGGTTTTTCCTATGCAGTTGTTAATAATGTCCCCTCTTTCACTCTCCAGAGTTTCTTGGTCTTGGTAATAAACTCTGTGGTTGCCCTTAATATTAACAGATGTGTATATGCGTATTTTATATGTAGATGAAAGATCTAGCAGATTTTCTACCTAACATGAAGCATAATCTTGCTTTGTAAAAGGTCTAGATCCTTTTAATTAGGACAGTTTTATGGTAATTAATACCCTAAGATTGCTTATTTTGGAGTAGGTCTCCTGGCCATCTTGCTTGTTTCTAATTTACTCAGTTTTCATTCTTCTTACTGAATTACGAGATTCACTATTAAAAGCAAGTGTAGGATGAGTAAGGCATGGCTTCACAGTGCATTTGACTAGGTTATCAAGACTTTAGTGGGTTTCAGCTGACCTCAGTCATCAAGATTTTGTGGCTGTAAACAGAAGGCTCCAGTGGTAGATTGTTTGGAGTGAAGTGGGATGATAACCCCACTCTTGTCTTTGCCAGTTAGCTTACAGTGCAAACGTTGTGTTCAGTTTTTAGTGCTGCACTTAAGACACGGACAAGTAAGTTCATTCAGTGGAGTGAGACTAGGACAATGAGAAAAAGGTTCCTGTGAGGAAGCTTGGCTGTTGAGAGAAGATGTAGGGCAAAGAATATGAAACCGTCTTCGAATATTTTTAAGACCAGGTGATGTATAAAACCCAGATGTATAATCAACTTTATTCTAGAGGCAGATTAACCAGTTTGTGGTTTGTCTGTGTGGTTAAAAAAGTATATGCTTGGGTAAAAAAATGAAAGACAACTAAGGTTTTAAAAAGGCATACTGGTTATGGGTGTGGACTCAGCAGTCAGTTAGCTCTGGGTTTTCTCTGGATCTTGTCATTTACTAGCTGTGTGCCTTCAGGTAGGTTGCTTGTTACCCTCTCTGTTTCCTCTTCTGTTAAAAGGAGGTGTATTAATACCTCATGGGTCCAGTGCATGTAAAATACTTAGTGAGTGTCCACCTGCTGTCATGCCAGAGGACAGGCAGCAGACCGTGCATCGTGTCTGCCATCTCTCCTCCTGGGCAGATCTCCCTAAGTTAGGCAGCAGCAGCTTGCTGGGCCACAGGCCAGAATCTGGGAAGAGGCACTTGGTGTGGCTGTGCGTTCCATTGTTCCCTGGAGTCAGAGCTGTGGAGTAGAGGATGAGGAGGGGCGGAGGGGAGGGAGAAAACCCGCAGCTAGGAGTGCAGCTCTTCCCCACTTTGGTTCTGTTTATACCTGAGAAAAGGAGAGTCCAGTTAAGAATCAGATGGGAGTCACAGGCTGTTTTAACAGCGGGTAACATTTGGGCCATTTTCATCAAGCGGTTCGTGTCATGTTCCTAAATCATTGTACCTGGATTATTTTTATACCTTTGGACATCTGATGTGTACTGCATTTTAGTTTATAGTTTTGCTTTAGCTTGTTTAATTTAAACCCAGCCTATCGACATCACCATCCTGCCTCCGAAAACCTGTTTTCAAAATGTATATATGTCATATTTTACTGACAATCGCGCATAGAGTCTACGCTAATACAGCTTCTCTCAGAGAAGTAATTAATTTCTAGCTTTATTTCTAAACACATTTCACATTCAAGGTCATATGGGAGCCCACTAATAATAGGAAATATACAAAAAAAATCAATGAGATGATTTTTTGATACAAAATTTGACCAAGTTTAAAACAGTCTTATACTGTTGTAGGTTTAAATAAGTGCAGACTTTCTGAAAGGCAGTCTGGCAAACTGTGTGTCTGTGGTCATTTACATACACGTACACACGTACACACACATATAAAACACACACATAGGCACAGGTACACATTACTGCTCAAGGCTAAGGAGACTAATAATAATGCCACTGTTTTCTCTGCCAGTTAACTCGCATCGCATGCATTCTGTTCAGTTCCTGGTTCTGCCCTTACAAAGCGACACTGACAGACTCATCCAGCAGAGTGGAACTAGGATAATGAGAAGCTTAGAAATATTGCTAATAAAATATTCATGCCTTTGACCCAGCAATTCCATCAATTTCTGGAAACTTAATCCTATGGAAGTAGCAAGTTAATGATGCAAAGATTGATATACGTTTCAGCATTATTTGTTATAGAGAAAAATGAGTAACGTACTCAAATATCTTAGTAAAGGATTAAGTAAGTAAATCGGCTACATTTTAAAATTATTTAGTATTTTTATTTTAAACTTGTCTCAAGCAACAGAAAAGTTGTAAGAACAATATAAAGAACTTTTTCATTACACACACCCATATTAGGAATGTAATTGAGTAAGTTGATATCTTCTATTGTATAATACATTGATGTTAACAAGAGATCTTTATAAAGTTAGAAATATTGAAAGCCACATTAGTCGTTTCATTGTTGGTATTATTTTAATGAATAATATTTAAATCTCTAGGGAAAGCAGTCAGGTTTCCCTTAGGAATAGCTCCTAAACTCAAAATGTGTTAGAGTGTATACCTCACTGGAGGAAAAACACAACCATTTTCCTACAAACAAGGACATTCTCCTGGGCAGTCATGCTTCACGCTTCCACACCAGTAAACTAACCTCAAGTAGCGCTGCTGCCTCATCTTCAGATGTCACTCAAGGTTGACCAGTTGTCTCAGTGGCGTTTTACAATAAAAGGATCCACTCCACAGTTTAGTGTTACCTTCTAGTTCACGTCCCTTTAGTTTCCTTAAATCTGGAACACTTGGAAGTCTTTCCTTGATTTGTATACTGTATGAGCATCAACACTATGGATGTTTTCAAGGTGATTATCTTATAAAATTTGAGTTTGATGTTTCTTCATGATTAGATTCTGGTTATGCATCTTTGGCAAGAATATTGCAGAGGTGAAGCTGGGTTCTTCTTGCATTCCAAAAAGGTTTGCGTGCTTTCATTTGTTTCATTGCTGGTAGTGGTAACTTTGGTCATTTGATTAAGGAGTGTCTTTTAAGCTTTCTCATGGTAAATTTACTCTTTTCCCCTTTCCATTATTAAGTATTCTGTGGGGTGGTACTTTGAGACTATGTAATAAAAAATACCCCATTCCTCATCAACTTTTCCACTTACCTATGTTAGAATGAACACATGGATTCCAGTTTTATTCAGTGGGTCACAATTTGTTATTTATTCTGATGTTCAAATTGTTTAAAGTTTAGCCAATTGAAGCTCCTTCTAACTGGCATCTATGGTCTTTGTTTATTGTGGTGAAGAATACTTATAAAATTTACCGTCTTAACCATTTTTAGTGTAGTTCAGTAGTGTAAGTTCTCTGTCCTTTCGACATGTCCTCATCTTCTTTTTTGTTATGGAAAGATGTTTTATACTCATCTTGTGCATTTCTGTCTGAACCCTGGAGTCAGTCATTTCTCTAAGGAGCTCTGGTTTCTTCTAGAGGAAAATGGGATTTAGAAACTAAGCTCTGAATGTTCCTATTGTGGCGCAGCAGGAATGAATCCGACTTGTGTCCATGAGGATGCAGGTTTAATCCCTGGCCTCGCTCAGTGGGTCGAGGATCTGGTGTTGCCGTGAGCTGTGGTGTAGGTCACCTCCACAGGGGCCCAGGCCAGTGCAGTCAGATTCTTCACACACTGCACCACAGCGGGAACTCCTAAAAAGGGTATATTTTAGTTACAGAACCACAAAAGGTCATGTGTACTTCATACATTCATGCACCAAGACAAATAAATATGTAACCCTTTTAAAGTAAATTTTAAGTCTTCAAGGATTACTTTTTCTTCTAGAAAATTAACTCATCCAGAACTCATCAATCTTTTACTCCAGCTAAGATGCCGTTATAATATATGCAGCCGTCCCTTGAATAAGGAGAGTTGGAACTGCCTGGGTCCCCCGATGGCATGGATTTTTTCACTCAGTACCCACCACAGTACCACATGATGTGCTTTTGGTTGAATCCATGGATATGGAGCCATGAGTACAGAGGGTGTGGTCCACCCTAACTCCCGCGTTGTTAAAGGGTCAACTGTATATGAAAATCAAGTTGTCCTCTCTTCCTGTGATGCCTGATTGCATCTGGTTGATTTCTAATCACTGGCTGGAAATGTCAGCATGATCTTTAATCCATTTTTCCGGTGTCGCCCACTCCCAGTCATTTCCTCCTCTGTCAGTTCTGCCACACACTCCTCTTTGCTTTCTACCACTGCCTGGTTCAAACCTTCATTACTTTTTATGTGGGTTGTTGCATTAGCCTCAATTCAATTCAGTAAAAATTATGCAAGTGCCTTCTGCATCTTTGCCTTTGCTTTGCCTCACAATGCCTCTGTCTCAAGGGTAGCGAAATTAAATTCGTCTAGAAGCCAAGTTCAAGAGCAGTAAGGAAGGGACTATAGTGATCTCAGTGCCTGACTATGTGTACTTGTTGATTGTTGTTGTGCTGAATCAGGGGCACGTTGTTGCCAGATCTTCCAGCCTTGTAGGAGAAGCTAGAAATTCATATTTTTATGTGAAATCTTAAAAATTTTCACCTCTGTTCAAGATGCTTCCCAACAAAAAAGAAGATTGATATTGCATTTTAATGTATGAAAGACTGGGAGATCCTACAGTAAACAAATCTGTTTAAGAATCTGGAATCCGAAATTCCCATTGTGGCTCAGCGGAAGCAAATCTGACTGGTATCCATAAGGATACCAGGTTCGATCCCTGGCCTCCTGCTCGGTGGGTTTGGGATCTGGCTTTGCGGTGAGCTGTGGTGTAGGTCACAGATGTGGCTTGGAGCCTGAGTTGCTGTGGTTATGGTATAGGCTTGCAGCTGCAGCTCCAGTTCAACCCCTAGCCTGGGAACTTCCATATATTTCGGGTGCAGCGCTAAAAAGCAAAAAAAAAAAAAGAGAGAGAACAACCTGGAATCCTTAATCTGGCCTAAAAGGCTCTTGACTGCTTGATGCCAGCCTACCATTCCCTGATGTTAGAAAGACTGTGCTAGATACTTTCTCATTTCTGGTGTTTAGTTGGATTCTTTTAGCCTGGAGTGTCCCCATGGTTTGTTTTTGTTTTTTTTTAGGGCTACACCTGCAGCATATGGAAGTTCCTAGGTTAGGGGTTGAATCAGAGCTGCAGTTGCCAGCCTATGCCACAGCCACAGCGGCCGCAACATCGGGTGCTTAACCTGCTGAGTGAGGCCAGGGATTGAACCTGCATCCTCATGGATACTAGTCGGCTTCTTAATCCGCTGAGTCACAACAGAAACTCTGCCCTGTGTTGTTGACCTCATCCCCCGCTCAGTTTATCCTTTCCCATCTTTCTCGCCTGCATTTCCATGACAGTAGTACCTCTGTCTTAAATTTAGTATCCTGTTGATAGTTGTTTTCATCTTTTTTTCATTAAACCGGGACCTTCTGGAGGATAAAGACCTATAGTCTTGGGAGTTCCCTTTGTGGCTCAGCGGTTAAGGAACCCAACTCGGAATCATGAGGATGCGAGTTTGATCCTTGGCCTCATTCAGTGGGCTGAGGATCCGGCATTGCTGTGAGCTGTGCTGTATGTTGCTGTGGCTGCGGTGTAGGCCTGCAGCTGTGGCTCTGATTGGACCTCTAGCCTGGGAACCTCCATGTGCCATGGGTGCGGCCCTAAAAAGCAAAAAAAAAAAAGTTGTGTGGAAGGATATTTACTGAGATGGTAACAGTAGAGTTATGGCTAAGGTAAAATTTTTTTGACCTGTCTGTAATAAAATTATTTCTGTATGGGCATATATTGTTTTTAAAGTTGAGAAAATTATAATTTTTTTCTTTTTTTTTTTTTTTTTTCCCTTTTTTTCGGGGCCACACCCAGGGCATATGGAGGTTTTCAGGCTAGGGGTCCAATCGCAGCTGTAGCCACCGGCCTACACCACAGCCATAGCCACACCAGATCCAAGCCGCGTCTTGGACCTACACCACAGCTCATGGCAATGCCAGATCCTTAACCCACTGAGCGAGACCAGGGCTCGGACCCATGTCCTCATGGATGCTGGTTGGGTTCGTTAACTGCTGAGCCATGATGGGAACTGGGAAAATTGTAATTTCAAAATAAAAATTTTATTTTTTTATTTTGGCCGCCCTGTAAGCACATGGAGTTCCCAGGCCAGGGAATCAGATCCAAGCTGCAACTGAAAAAATGCTGGGAGTTCCCGTTGTGGCGCAGTGGTTAACGAATCCGACTAGGAACCATGAGGTTGAGGGTTCGGTCCCTGCCCTTGCTCAGTGGGTTGACGATCCGGCGTTGCAGTGAGCTGTGGTGTAGGTTACAGACGCGGCTCGGATCCAGCGTTGCTGTGGCTCTGGCATAGGCCAGCGGATACAGCTCCGATTCGACCCCTAGCCTGGGCACCTCCATATGCTGCGGGAGCAGCCCAAGAAATAGCAAAAAGACAAAAAAAAAAGAAAAGAAAGAATGCTGGATCCTTGACCCATTGTGCCAAGCTGGGGGTCAAACCTGTGCCCCAGGACTCCCAAGACACCACCAATCCTGTTGTGGCACAGTGGGAACTCCTAAAAATAATTTTTTTTTTTTTAATTTTAGGGCATGTGGAAGTTCCCAGGCTAGGGGTCGAATCACAGCTGTAGCCACCAGCCTACACCACAGCTCACGGCAACACTGGATCCTTAACCCACTGAGTGAGGCCAGGGATTGAACTTGGATCCTCATGGATACCAGTCAGATTCATTTCTGCTGAGCCACGGTGGGAAGTCTCAATAAACAGTAAAATTTGTTGACGTACTATATGTCTGGTATTAAAGATGCCGTTCCCACGTGGCTGAATGTAAAAATGCTCAGAAATTAAAATAAGAATTGTAACAAGATCATTATTTGGATAAAATATTATTAGGACAGGTTTTAATAGTGTTAAGAGACACAAACTCATAATATCTAAAATACTCATGTAGGATTAGTGTGAATTTGTTTTTCCTGTAGGATTACCAATAGGGTAGTATTCAGGAGAGCTAAGGGTAAATACTAGGTTAATCTCTGCTGTAAATGTAATATTTTATGTAGATATGAAGTAGTGTTTTCTTTTAGGTCTTAGCTGACTTTTGAAAAAAATACGAAATTAAATAATTGAAAATATTTTTTTCTTTCCTTCCAGGAATCAAGGAAGGACTGAGGTAAGATTATTTCCGTGGAAATTTTACATTTAAAATGCCAGATTATTTTACTCTGCATTGGTAGTAGTAAGGAGAAGGCAGTGTCTGCATTCTGGAAAACTCTGCATCAAACTGGTGGCTGATGGTCGGGAACACGTAGTATAAATGCCACTCTTGTGCGAATGAATAGGCTCCTTTCTAAGTTGTTCATGCTTCGCATTTTTCTACTATGACCTAAATATCCCCTCTCTTTGTACTATGAAAATTAGTATTGCATTTGATTTGGAATTTTGAAGGCTTTAGATTTTGACTCATTAAAGTTCAGGTCATAATTTGTGATACCTGTCACATAGTAGAGGGCTGTTTAAATAGTACTTCCTAATCTTTCTTCATGATTAGAGGTCAGTATTTTAAGTTTTATAAATCTCTTTGATGGAAACTTCAGGGAGATCTGCATATAGTAAAAGTCATTTTGAAAGAACACCTACTGTGTCTTTTTATTCTAAACCTCAACACTGATTTATTTGTATAAATATTTAGTTGGATTTGTTGAAGTATTCACAAATAAAACAGCACTGAGAATTCCTGCCATGCCTCAGTGGGAATGAACCCAACTGGTATCTATGAGAATGCGGGTTCGAACCCTGGCCTCACTTAGTGGGTTAAGGATCTGGTGTTGCTGTGAGCTGGGGTGTCGGTTGTAGACATGGCTGGGATTCCACCTGGCTGTGGCGTAGGCGAGTAGCTACAGCTCCTACTGACCCCTAGCCTGGGAACTTCCATATGCTGCAGGTACAGCCCTAAAAAGACAAAAAAAGACAAAAAACAAAAAACGGCACCATGTACTCATACAGTAGTTTTTGAACCTAAAAAAGAAAGGCATCCTCTGCTTATGGGAGTGTTTAAGCTTTCTGAGTAAATAGCTCCCTTCCCCCTGTTTCAAGTACAGTCGCTTTCTTAATACTCTTAAAATGTTCACTCATTCAGCAGATACTATTTTCCTTCTATGTGTTGTGCAGTTTGCTAGGGGATGAATGGATGGATGGATGGATCAATCTATCAATCTGTCTACCCATCCATCTAATATTTATCTAATTTATTTAAGGGTATAAACATAGCAAGACATGGCTCCCTGACCTCAGACATGGTTGGAAAAAAAGTTGTTCTATTTTATAAATGGAATTTTTTCATCCATAGACCAGAGAAAATATTTGAAAATTGTCTTTATAATGGTAGACTAGCCCCATCATTCTGACAAATGGGAATAGGTTCTTTTTTTTATGGGTAATTATTAAAGATTTTTTGAAAATTTTCTTTTAAATGCTTCGTAAAGTGACTGGAAAAGATTCACATTTTAAAAAGTATTTGATTTATAATCAGAACTTCTGTACAGATACTTTGAGTACAAAAGTCTATTGTAATAATCTCTGGTTAATGTGTCTTTTAGGTGTCATTTACTTTGAATGAGGAACTTGCAAATATTCATGATATTGGCGGAAAACCAGCTTCAGTCAGTGCTCCTAGAGAACATCCATTTGTCTTGCAAAGTGTTGGAGGACAGACATTAACAGTGTTTACTGAGAGCTCATCAGGTAAGTAGGGATAGAATTATTTAATGCAATTCCTGTATGTGTTGTGTAGACTTCCTGGCTCAGCATACACTCTAAGGCCATTACCAGGGCTGTCCCACCTATCATTCTGTTTACCTCTCATTCATATCGTAGTATTTCTCTGCTCTAAGTATACCTTCCTATGGTTGATAGAATTTTGGCTGTTACACAAAGGGTTTAATTTCTGTGTGGGACATGAAGAAATAGAACAAAGCAGATGGAAGAGTGTAGTGCATCAAGCTGTCTTCTGGGATGTTGAAGAAACAGTATTCTGAGTTTTGCCAAGATAAGGTCATCTGTGCCTGTTTTGGTAAATTGATATTTAGCAACTGTAAGTTGTGTTTAAAAAAAATACTGCTTCATGGAGTTCCCATTGTGGCTCAGTGGAAATAAATCCAACTGATATCTATGAAGATGTGGGTTCAATCCCTCGCCTTTCTCAGTGGGTTAAGGACCTGGCATTGCCACGAGCTGCAGTGTTGGTCACAGACGTGGCTTGGATTGGGCTGTTGCTGTGGCTGGGGTAGGCAGCTGCAATTCTGATTCGACCCATAGCCTGGAAACTTCAACATGCTGCAGGTGCAGCCCTTTAAAAAAAAGCAAAATAGGAGTTCCCATCGTGGCTAAGTGGAAACAAATCTGACTAGCATCCATGAGGACACAGGTTCGATCCCTGGCCTTGCTCAGTGGGTTAAGAATCAGGCATTGCCATGAGCTGTGGTATAGGTCACAGACTCGGTTTGGATCTGGTGTGGCTGTGGCTGTGGCATAGGCCAGCAGCTACAACTCTGATTTGACCCCTGGCCTGGGAACCTCTATATGCTGCAGGTGCAGGCACCCCCCCTCCCCCGGCCAAAAAACAAACCCAAAACTGCTTTATATTGGGGAATATTTTAGTCTGGATTTTGGCTCTTGGGTGCTTTCTGTAGTTTGTAATGCATAGCGATTAACTTCTTTTAATTGGTATTGATTTCCAAGAAGCTCTGGGTAAAGTGTTTTGTTTAATTTTGTGTGTTTGCTCTCAAATACTTTAACAGCTCAATAAATAGGGAGTACATGTTTCAGTTTGTGAATTAAATACAGAGGGAACTTTTTTGAGGCCTTTGCAAGAGTATAACCTTGACTAAATTTAGAATATGACTATGAAAGCAGCAGGCCACCCTCCCCCCCTTTTTGTCTTTTTAGGCCAGGTCACCTCATTTTAACAAAATTAATTTCTTTTTTTAATTCTGTTGGAGTATAGTTGACTTAAAATGTTGTATTTCATGTGTACAGCAAAGTGAATCAGTCAAACATATATATATATCCATTCTTTTTCAGATTCTTTTCCCATGTAGGTTATTACTGAATATTGATTAGATTTCTCTGTGCTGTGAAGGAGATTCTTGTTAGTTATCTATTTTATATGTAGTAGTTTGTATATGTTAATGCCAACCTCCTTATTTATCTCTGCCCCCCTGCGTTTCCCCTTTGGTAACCGTAAGGTTGATTTTGAAATCTGTGAGTCTGTTTTGTGAATAAATTCTTTTGCATCATTTTTTATTGGATTCCATATATAAATGATTTTGTATGGTATTTGTCTTTGTCTGGCTTACTTCACTTAGAATGATCATTTCTAGGTTCATCCATGGTGCTGCAAATGGCAGTATTCTTTTTTATGGCTAATAATCAAATATATATATATATGTATCTCACATCTTCTTTACCCATCCCTGCTCATAGACACTTAGGTTGCTTCCATGTCCTGGCTGTTGTAAATAGGGCTGCAGTGAACATTGGGGTGCATGTGTCTTTTCAAATTATGGTTCAGAACTAATTTCTCATACTTAATTTAGAAAGTTTATTGATTCAGAGTTTTTGTTGTGGCTCAGCAGGTTAAGACCCTGACTTAGTGTCTGTGAGAATGTGGGTTAGGTGCCTGGCCTCACTCAGTGGGTTAAGGGTCTGGCATTGTGGAAAACTGCAGTGTAGGTCACAGATGCTGGTCAGATCCGGTGTTGCCGAGGCTGTGGTGTAGGCCGGCAGCTGCAGCTCCAATTTGAGCCCTAGCCTGGGAACTTTTCCAGCAGGTGCGGCTGTAAAAAAATAAAAATTAAAAAAAAAGAAAGTTGATGGGTTGTGTAAAGAAAAAGATCCGTGGTTTTGCTCTATTTTCATTAAACATTACAAAGAAAACCATAAGAAATATGTTTTGTTTTGTTTTGTTTTGTCTTTTGTCTTTTTTGTTGTTATTGTTGTTGTTATTGTTGTTCTTTCTTGGGCTGCTCCCGTGGCATATGGAGGTTCCCAGGCTAGGGCTCCAATCGGAGCTGTAGCCACCGGCCTATGCCAGAGCCACAGCAACGCGGGATCCGAGCCGCGTCTGCAACCTACACCACAGCTCACAGCAACGCCGGATCGTTAACCCACTGAGCAAGGGCAGGGATCGAACCCGCAACCTCATGGTTCCTAGTCGGATTCGTTAACCACTGCGCCACGACGGGAACTCCATAAGAAATATGTTAAGGGCATTATTGCTGTGAGGATTAAAATTCAAAGATTAAGGGCACCAACCCTCACACAGTTGAAAATGCACATATAAATTACAGTCTTGCTCTCCTCATCTGAGATTCCTCTATATCCGAGGTTCTGTGTGCTCGGATTCAAGAACTGCAGATTGTGTAGTACTGTAGGATTTGCTATTAAAAAAAATCCACACGTAAGTGGACCCACACAGTTCAAAGCCATGTTGTTCAAGGGTCTGCTATACTCAGATAAATTTTTTTTTTTTGGTGTCTTGGAATGCCAACAGATGCGTAAACTGATGTCAGAAAATAGTCGTCTCAGAGTTCCTGCTCCGGTGCAGGAGAGATTAAGGTCTGGTGTTGTCTCTGTAGTGGCTGCTAAGGCACAGGTTTGATCCCCAGTCCAGTGCAGTGGGTTAAGCATCCAGTATTGCAACAGCTGTGGGGTAGGTCACAGCTGTGGCTCTGATGTGATTCCTGGCCTGGGAACTTACATATGCCACTGGTGCGGCCCTCAAAAGACCAAAAAAAAAGAAGAAAAAAAAAATCTTTTTTTTCCCCTTGGATGTAGATTTTGAATGCGGTAAATTATAACTTTTCTGTCATGTGGTTTAAGGTAAAAGATTTGTTTTATAACATTTATTACATTATTCTGATGCCCTAGTAATTTGTAGTCTGGTATTATGGAAAGTAGAAAATGTTAAACGTATGCATTTTGTCCTGGAGAAGATTCAACCATTCAGCGAGTGTCTATTGTGTGTCACATCGTGCAGGGCCTAGCATAGGCGCACCCAGGGAATATGAGATTTGCCTTGCAATTGATAGGTTTTAATAAGTCCTTTTGAACCTGTGCAGTTTTCTATACTTTTGTGGTCGTTCCTGGAGTGGAAGAGGCACGGCACCAAGATGATGAAAAGGAAGCAGGGCCTGGAAGAGTTTGTGGGAGGGAAACTTTCATTTCCTTTGTAGAAAGAGGTACCCTATTTCAGATTTGTTATGTCTTAATAAGTTGCTAATTTTTCCAAAACGTAGTTCATTGTTGCTACTTATACAAAAGATAGTGGTTTAGAAATCTAAGGTTTATGGTCCTTAAGATTACACTTTCATTTTTAATCTCACTGACTTCTTTAGTTAGCGTGATGCTCTTCTTGAACGTTTTGTCTTCACATGGCTGGGTATAGTGTACTCCAGAATGAATGTGGTATTGGACGGGTTATCTTGGCAGGAATATGGAAAAAGATCAAGACTGTCATCCTTCTCCTGGAGTTTGGACAATATGTTCTCAGTTCGTAGCCCTGCGATGATGCAAGTGCAGGTCTAAAGTGGCTGTTAGATGGTGCACTCTCTGAGGCAAGCCTTTGCTTCTTAATCTCAGTCACGTCTGTCTCATGTCATTGTTCCTTAACTCTCTTTGCACCTTTCTGTGCTTTGGTTTCCTTATTTCTAACATGCAGGTAATAATATTTACATTAATGTATAAATATGAATATGTTTAAAATAGAGTAACACTCAGTACATAGTACATGCTATAATAACTATTATTACTATTATTAGTATTAGATCTTATTTTTATTTCAATTACTCTTTTTAAAATTTTGGGCTGCACCCACAGCACGTGGAAGGGATCTAAGGGACTTGGGCGGGCCGCTGCAGTGACAACAGCATCTGCTGTGCCACAAGGGAACTCCAATACTAGATCTTATTTTTGAACACTTTAGGTTTCGAATTTATTTTAAGATGTGTGCATGCATTTTAGCTATACCTTGATAAAATTCAGCCAACAGAGATTTTTATGTTCAGTGTTTTTTGATTGCCTGGATAACCAAGAAAAAAAGCTCTAGAATTGTTAGCAGTTTATTTCCTTTTCTGAGGAGCCTTGCATCATTTGCTCTTTCTACTTATTCAGGTGTCAGTTCTACAGCTAGGTCCTGTGGCTCTCTAGGAAGTCATAAGTAGCCAGCAGGGGCTCTGTGCCTGCTCTGTCATATTTAAAATGTTTGCTCTGTATAGGCATCTGCATGTTTTTCTGTAGGACAGGACCATAGCTTTCACTGGGGTCTCAGAGGCATCAGGGACCCAAAAAAGCTGAAGAGTCACCACTCTAGTGTTAGCTTGATTTATCGTGAACCTGCCAAGGTATAAGTAACCGAGTCATTTTACAGCAAGCAAGCCACTGATTTTACATTGGAATATGCATGAGGCAGACATGGTTCTGAATATTTTACATTTTCCCTCAAGCATAGAACATACCTTCATATGAAAACTTGCTTTTCTGGTCTCTTTATTTCTTTTTACTAATACACAAGTCTATAAAATGGAATTTTATAAGAAAAAAATTAACCTTCACTTAAGGTCAGTGTAGTTTGATTTTTAATAACTTTAAAACTTGAGTTCAATTTTAATAACTTTTTTTTTTGTCTTTTCTAGGGCAGAACCCAAGGCATATGGAGGTTCCCAGGTTAGGGGTCTAATTGGAGCTGTAGCCGCCGGCCTACACCACAGCTCACGGCAACGCCAGATCCCTAACCCACGAGCAAGGCCAGGGATCGAATCTGCAACCTCATGGCTCCTAGTCGGATTCGTTAACCACTGAGCCATGATGGGAACTCCCATTTTAATAACTTTATTTCCTCAGTTAAAATACTTTTGCTGGTTTTTGAAAGACCCCTTTTCAGCATATTTGAGTGTCTTTGGGTGTTGGGATTAGAGGGGACTTATGATACATTTTACAGTGCTTTCTCCTTAATTAAAGCAATCTGTATCTTATGAGCATTTTATGAACACAATTCATTTGTTTCTAATTGAGCGTTCTTATCTCAGAGGTGTTTCATTTTTAAGGGCTATTAAGGTTAGCCCTTTCACCTCCCAATTTTTCTATGAAATTCTCAATAATCTATTTATTAACTATTTTCATGAGATCTCTATTAGCTTACCTCTCCACCTTTATGTACATGGAAATGCCTCATGTGCTTAGCTTTTATTCCCCTCCACTCCCACCCTTGGGTCCTCAGTTTAGTATTTTTATATACTATTTGCTGGTAACTTTTGTCCTCTGCACCCCTACCTTTATTAAAACGTAGGTTTTCTACTTTATAATTGCCAATTCCAGATTAAAAGTTGTTCATCTATTCAATAGATATTTTTGATGCTAGGCTCTATGCTAAGATGAGACTAGACTCCTGTCCAGTTGGGTGGTTGGCGTGTGAAAAAATAATTGCTACGGGAAGTGCTCTATTAGAGTTATGTGCAAAAGAGAAAAAAAAAAGTATGCTCTTTGCCTGAAGAAACTGGGAAAGGCTTCAGAAGTCAAAATATTTGAACTGAATCTTTAAGTGTATGACCACATGAGCATCAGTAGGAGAAAAGAAAATGAAGATAGAATTTATTTCTCTGACTTTCAGGTATCCTGTTCTTAGCTTTCTCCTACCTGCTACACTCCGTCATCCATCTAAAACCCATTTAATGGTCCGGGTTCGATCAGAGCAAAAAAGTCCAGTTGTGGATTTTATAGTCTGGTTTAGAGATGAAAACTGTGTGCCAGTACTGTGACAGTGGAAAAGTGGGATCCTGTTCTGGAAACATTGGAGGACGTTTGACAGCGAGTGAAGCATTGACTGGGTGGGGGGAGCTGGAAGAGTGAGAAATCCAGAATGGCTTCCAAGCCTTTTTGGCTTACCCGGTTGAATGATGAGACCCTTATCGAGTTAGAAAGTATTGGAAGAAATGGGCAGGTTACAGCTGATTGAGACAAGGTGACTTTGCTTATAGCAGCTCATTAATTCAAAAAGTGGATATTTGTGCCTGCTTTTTGCAAGCCCTCTTTTTTTTAGGCCTGGAATATTTTAGCAAGCGAAATCTCTCAGCTTACATGGTACTTACATTTTAGTAAGGGGAGATAGCAGCAAATAGTAAACATAACAACTAATTATATCACAGCCTAGGAGGGAGTAGGTTCTCTGGGAAAGAAGCAGGAAGTGGGATCAGAAGTACTAGGTTGAGGGTAGGGCCTGACAGAGTAAATAGTGTGGGCAGATGTGGGCCCATTGAGAAGGTGGAATTTGAACTAAATCTTGAAAGAAGCACAAAAGGTAGCCTCGTGGAGTTAGCCAGCTAGGTGTTTTCAAGGCAGAAGAAACATTTGCCATAAGGTGGGAGCAAGCCTGGCATGTTTTTGGAGTAGCAAGGAGGTCACCGTGGGCGGAACAGATGGGCAGGGGCAGAGGAGTAGGCTGTCAGGCCAGGGACAAGAGGGTTGGTGGTGGCAGATCATGAAGGGGATTTGTGAACCGTTTTAAGGCTTTTTTTTTTTTTTTTTTTTTGGTCTTTTTGCTATTTCTTGGGCCGCTCCCGCGGCATATAGAGATTCCCAGGCTAGGGGTCGAATCGGAGCTGTAGCCACTGGCCTACGTCAGAGCCACAGCAACGTGGGATCCGAGCCGCGTCTGCAACCTACACCACAGCTCACGGCAACGCCAGATCGTTAACCCACTGAGCAAGGGCAGGGACCGAACCTGCAACCTCATGGTTCCTAGTCGGATTCGTTAACCACTGCGCCACGACAGGAACTCCCGTTTTAAGGCTTTTGAATTCTGAGTGAAATGGGGACCACTGGAGGGTTTTAAGCCGTGTAATGGTATGATGAATCTTGAGCGCTCACTCTGGCCAGTTGAGAAGAGACCCTGAGGACAAGGGTGCAGACTGGAGGCTATCGCATTAATCCAGGGGAGAGATGACGGAGACTTGGACCAGCGTGGTAGCAGTGACGGAGGTCTGGTCTCTCATCTGATGGCCAGTCCCATTTGAGTTGTCTTAACAGACAAGCCGTTTGGATTTCTCACTGCCTGAGGCTCAGATGTCTTACCCCTGCCTTCCTTCATTCTCTGTACACCCACACTTCTCTCAGTGATCCATCATTCTTCTGTTCTCTTGGCCGTAGTGATTTTTAGCCTCCTCTGGCTCTCATACTCAGTCAGTTGCCCATTTGGTCATTCCTCTAGTACAAATCACACATATGCATTTCTCAATACCACTTGATCCCAAATCCTCCGAAAACCTCACCCGTCCTCCCTGCCATCTTCCGGTCCATTCTGCAGGAATCCCTTATCTCTTACAACAGCTTCCTGACACGGCCGCCTCTGCTTTTTCCCTTGTTTTCCTCTGCCAGGGATTCCTTTGCCTTTTACACTTAGAACCATCCTTCCTTTTATGGCTCCAGCCTCTGTTAATTCTTCCTTTGTCTGGACTTGAATGGCAGCAAGGCTTACATGACTCATTTTTCCCCGGGGTTAAACCTTATAGGCAGGGAACCATGTCTCATGCTTATCTCGAGCATCTAATGTAGAATTGAGCACATAGCACATGGGCTTGTTAAAGCAAATATGTTGAAATAGTTTATTTTCTCTAGTTTTCTCCTTGGAGTTACTAGTACTCTAAGGGTACTCTGTAGAGTGGTTTTAGGTCAGATGGCCTGTTAGTGACAAAAGGATGGGTTTTCTTCCTTCAAAGTTAAGTCTTTTTCTTAGGACACTTGAGGTTCAAAATTGAATATTAAATTATATTTTTATTTTGGCACAGGTGATTCTTGTACTTTCTCTTTGCTAATTGGATTAGTTCAATGGCTG
This sequence comes from Sus scrofa, assembly GCF_054392235.1. Lineage (NCBI taxonomy): Eukaryota > Metazoa > Chordata > Mammalia > Artiodactyla > Suidae > Sus > Sus scrofa. The sequence continues at coordinate 22,561,368 of NC_139393.1, read as the reverse complement.
TGTGATGTGACACTTGGTTAACCACTGGACACATTATAATCATGCTTGGTACGTTTCCCCCATGTATTGAAAATCAGATATCCGTTATATATTTTCCAGAGGTTTGAAGTAAGTGCTATGTATATCTGTGTGCTTATTAGCATTCACACTACAGTTTTTTTCTTCTTTGTTGAATTTTTCCTTATCACTGCTTTTACATGAATTATACTGTGGTATAAATTATCACTATCTGCATATTATTAGTTGCCATGCAGCAGGAAGCTCTGAGCTTTTATTTAGCCTTATCTATCCTAATTTCGTTTTTTCTTTTTAGGGGCCACATCCGCCACATATGGAGGTTCCCAGGTTAGGGGTCTGGTCAGAGCTGTAGCTGCTGGCCTACACCACAGTTCACGGCAGTGCTGGATCCTTAACCCACTGAGCAAGGCCAGGGATCAAACCTGCGTCTTCATGAATGTTAGTCAGATTTGTTTCCGCTGAGCCACTACAGGAACTCCCCCATTCTAATTTATATGTGTCACTGTAATAGAGTGGTTCTTAAATTTTTTGGTGTCAGGACCCCTTTATGTATTGTGTTACCATAAAATATTCAGAAAAAAAATCAGTGGGAAGAGTGACATTTTGCAAATCTCATTGATGTCCAACGTGAAAGACAAGGTGAGTTCTCATAACCATTGGTGCCTTCAATGTCTAGCAATACGTTATTTTGGTAGAAGCATCTAAAGAAAATTTTTGCCTCTTACAAATAGTTAGAAAAGAGAGGAGTAATTAATAGCATTTTCAGATAACTGTGGATGCAGATGAGAGAGCAGAAGATCTAAGAGAATGTGTGACTAGCTTTCTCTATTTCCTAATATTTAGAAATACTTTTTTTTTCTTTTTTTAGGGTCACTTCTGCAGCATATAGCAGTTCCTGGGCTAGGGGTCGAATCGGAGCTAGAGCTGCCAGCCTAGACCGCAGCCCCAGCAACTCAGGATCTGAGCCGTGTCTGCGACCTACACCACAGCTCACGGCAGTGCCAGATCCTTTACCCACTGAGCCAGGCCAGGGATCCTCACCAACATAATGTCGGGTTCTTAACCTGCTGAGCACAACGGGAACTAGCAATACATTTTTCAAACAGTCTCTAAATGGTAACAGAAATGCTGCTAGGTCCACCTGGGCAGATGGTGTGCACCCAGCTCTGAGGAATTCTTTGGCAGCTCCAGGTTGCCTCTGGCCTCCCTGCCCTCCCCGAGGCAGCTGTCTCAACCCCACCCACCCCCCCAGCTACCACACGGGCTCCCCAGCTTTCCCAGGGGAGCAGCCGTGTGGACGGAGTGAGGGAGCTCTAGTTTTTGCTTATTACTCTGAGCAGCAGCCGTGCTGCCAAACATTTGGGGTCACATCAGTTTCTGACAGTCTTCTACTCCGAGGATGAACGGCACTAAGATGAAAATGTATCACTCGAGTGTTTTGTGTGTTTCCCGAACTGCCACTGAAGTTTGTGGCTGACCACAGAGGTTCAGTTTTCCTGCTAACCCTCTGAACCATGTCTGTGCTCTGGAAAAGTAAACCTAGGAACAGAAACTGTTCCTTTGTTCAGTGCCTGGAAAGAAAGTAAAAGGCATGTTTATACTCTTTTCGTGTTGAGGTGCGCCTGCATCAACATGTGGTTGCTGTGTACTGTAGCTGTAATAATCCAGTGTGAGGGCGAAGAGGAGAAAAAGAAAAAGCTGGAGTGTGAGGGTAATATTAAAGTGTGGGAGCACAAATGAAATGTGTTAACATTTAGGATTAAATCTTCAGTTTTTTATAATAAAATATTTCAAACCTATGGATTAGTGTAGAAAATAGTGTAACCTGCGCTCATCAGCTGTATTTCATAACTAAACATTTGCCATATGTATTTTTAAGGAAATATTTTAGATGCGGTTGACATTCCATTTTCTTTTTTCCTGGTCCCACCCACCTCCCTTTCCAGAGGTAGCCATTGTCTTGGAGGTAGCTTGTAGTTTTGTGACTCATGGTGATGAGTCCGCTGTTGCTTACAAGAAAAGCTTCACAATTTAACTGGAGAAAACCCACAAAGTTCCCCAGAGATGGTTTAAGCTGTCTCATCCATATTTCTGGCAATTACACAAGTTCACCGTTAAGACCAAATAAAGATTTTTCTGTATAGAGTATATCTTCATAAGCCTTTTTTGTTTGTTTCTTCTGTTTCTTTAGTACATAAATTTTTTAAAATTTCCTGAAGTTTTAACATAAATCGTGTGATCAGAGTAATTATTGGTGAGAGAATAATTCAGTCCCAAGTTTGCTGCTGGGAAATACCAATAGATCAGTAAAGAGCATTATAAAGATGAAGGAAGATGTTTGAATTCTGTTTTAGCCTTACCACCCATGCATTTTTTTATTTGGTAGTAAAAATGTTGTTATATCTGTTCTTCTTCATCTGTATTGAAAAACCACATTGGCATTGTATGACTTTGATAATATTTATGGTATTATTCCTCAGAAGAATTGATCTGTGATTTAATGGCAAGGACTTAGGCATATTTGGTACTTTTCTCTTTTTTTCCGGTCTTAGTCATTCTTGTAACCTAAATTTCCAGTTCTGTTCATGAATTCTGCATAAATTTTATTTCCTAAATTTTACTGAGGTTTAGGTTGTGATTTCTTTTAAATAAATTTATTTTGGACCTCTGTTTTCTGTATATCTTTGTGATCTTTATGGAGAATGTCAGAGAGCATCAAGTTTTTACCTTTATTGTGTTTTCTATCTGTCTGTTTCTAAAATTCTGTGATGCTCAACTTCTATCACATCTTGGTTTGTAAAGCAGTTGGGAAGAACTTCCGAAGTTTTTATCGTGCCTGAGGGGAAGGACAGGCTGTATAAGCATGCTTCTGTTTTTGCCTTTTCATTTACTATAGCTTCTAGGTTTTAAAGTTGGTTCTTTGTTTTGATTCCTGTGTACTTAAGATCTTAGAAAGAACCTGGTCTCTTTTTCCCTCTCTCTCTCTTTTTTTTTTTTCTTTTTAGGGCCTTACCTGCAGCATATGGAAGTTCCCAGGATAGGGGTTGAATTGGAGCTGCACCTGCCAGTCTACACCACAGCCTCAGAAACACCTTTGGCTGCATTCAGAATTATGCCGAAGCTCGTGGCAACGCTAGATCCTTAACCCACTGAGCGAGGCCAGGGTTTGAACCCACATCCTCATGGACACCATGACTGGGTCTTAATCCATTGAGCCAGAACAGGAACTCAAGAACCTGGCTTCTTTATAAGCCAAACACAGCATGGTAAAGTCAGTTTTACAATGTAAATTACTTGAGATATTAAAACTAAGTCATTGCAACAGTTTTCATTAAAAATATTTTAATTTTTGGGAGTTCCCGTCGTGGCGCAGTGGTTAACGAATCCGACTAGGAACCATGAGGTTGCGGGTTCGGTCCCTGCCCTTGCTCAGTGGGTTAACGATCCGGCGTTGCCGTGAGCTGTGGTGTAGGTTGCAGACGCAACTCAGATCCTGCGTTGCTGTGGCTCTGGCGTAGGCTGGTGGCTACAGCTCCGATTCGACCCCTAGCCTGGGAACCTCCATATGCCGCAGGAGCGGCCCAAGAAATAGCAACAACAACAACAACAAAAAAAGACAAAAGACAAAAAAAAAATTTTTTTTAATTTTTGAAAACTCATTTTCTTTGGTTTTTTCAAGTAATTTTATTCAGACCTCACTCAGGTTTTTGGTTGCATGTGTGAATGATCTCCAGTTCTTTGAGCAACATTTAAAATGGTTCTTCTATCAAAATTTAAAATGGAGAAGATACATGTAAACTGGTGTTTCTTTCTCTGCCATGTAACTCATTACTTGGTTGCCTTTATGCACTTTTATTGCTTGAAACTGTATTCTGTTAATATGGTAATAGTACTATTATAGTAATTCCCCACAGAAAGAAGCAGTTCAGACTTTAAAGTTGGCTTATTGCTTTAAAAAACAAGACACGCACTCTTTATTACAAAGACACACTGCGTAGAGAAGGCTTTCTTGTAAAGCAGCAGTCCCGTCCTTTCCCACACCTTTGCCAGCCCCACTCTAGGGTGCCCAGTGCTGACCAAACTGTTACGTGGCGAACAGCTGCCTCACAACAGAATGGATTTGGAGCCTACACTTGAACTCTCTTCTTGGTTACCTTTGCTGCGATGCAAAGAGTGCCTTCTGTTACTTCATATTCTTATAACTGTTTGGTTTAGAAGAATTAAAGGAACTTCTTATTAAAGTTTACGCCTAGTCATTAAGCAGTGACAGCTAACAGAAGCAAGTAACCTGTTGAACACTTAGTTTGTTCACCGTACTTCAGACCCAAGCCTGTGAGGCTGGTGCTGTTGTTATTTGGTTGATGAGGGATGTGGGCTCACACAGGATATAATTTGACCAGCATCATGCAGCTTGTAAACCTGTGCCCTTAATCATCAAAGTGTAGATGCAGAATCGATTTCGTTTCTAAAAGGCAGCATTAAAAAAGGAAAGAAATAGAAAGGCAAAAAGTTAACTTTTTATTTTGGAACATTTCAAACATACACTGAAGTGGAATAAAATAACAAGCCTTATATACTATGCCTACCCAGTTTTTTAACATGCTGTCAGTGATTTAAGAACAATTACTTTTGTAAAAAGATACGGTTTCAGAGTTCCTGTTGTGGCTCAATGATTAGCAAACCTGACTAGCATCCATGACGACACAGGTTTGATCCCTGGCCTTGCTCGGTGGGTTAAGGAGCCGGCGTTACCGTGAGCTGTGGTGCAGGTCGCAGACATGGCTCAGATCTGGCATTGCTGTGGCTGTGGCATAGGCCAGCAGCTACAGCTCTCATTCAACCCCTAGCCTGGGAACCTCCATATGCTGCAGGTGTGACCTTAAAAAGACAAAAAGATGCGATTTTGATTTTTTCATATATATGTTTGCACCACTCATTGCCCTGCTGCATTTTATCTCCTAAGGCTCTATAAGGCTATATATCACTGTGATTTTATCAATGTCATATATATCTTCACTTATTATAAACCTCAGTTCCTTCATAAATTCCCTATTTTGGGTTTTTGTCCTGACGAAATAAAAATAATCTGTCCTATCATTGCCTGCAGATTATGAATGTATTTTTAACCTACCACTTTCTAGATGTACATTTATGTGTATGTATTAGTTAGTGCAGTGGTTTCCACCTGGAGACAGCCTTGGCAGTGTCTGGAGACATGTTGGCCTGTTAGAGCTGGGTGCGTGTTCCTGGCGTCTAATGTTGGCGATGCCACCAAACAGGGTGCTCTGCACAGGACAGTCCCTCGCAACTCAGGATTACGTAGTCCCAAATGTCAGTAGTGCCAAAGATGAGAAACTCAGTCTAGTGTAAGAGAAGCTCTTATTTTTTTGTGGACAAACTATTTGCTATAACTACTGATTACTTAAAGTTATAAAATAAATGCCTTTTTTTTTTTTTTTTTTTTTTGATGGAGCCAACAGGAGTGACCAGAACCTGGTCCCCGCTCCAGTGGTTGTTTTTGGTTTTTTCCTCCTGTTCTTCCCCGCCGCTCCTTCTTCTGCCTTTTTTCGTCCCTTGTTATGTCAGAAGAAATTTCTGGGATTTCAGGAGACTGCTTTTGATGTTTTAGCTTATTTAACTTTTCACTGTGGAAAAAATTTTAAACATATACAAAAGTAACTCCAAGTACCTGTTGTCCAACTTGTCTGTTAGTGTCTTATTTCAGCTCTACCCCAGCCACTGCCTGCGTACCTTACAGGGTTATTTTAAAGGAAATCTCAGATAGCGTATCATTCTGTCCTTAAATATTTAGTACCTGTCTCTGTAAGGATTCTTTTTTTAAAAAATTCATAACCACAGTACCATTGTGGTACCTAAAAAATAGAAAAACAGTAATTCCAAAATATCATCATACATGTAGTCAGTGGTACCTGCTTAATGCCGAGATTCCAGTGTTTCTTGATTTTGTTTTTTTCCTTTTTACACACTGTTTTATGATTTATGGTCCAACTCTATCTGAAATCACAGTGGTTTGCAGTTTTACAGCTTGCAACATCCACTTGTAAAGGTACCACGGGGGAAAATACAATTCATCGAGTCATTTGTATTATTGCGAAGGCATAAAGCAGTCTTTCTGCAGAGTTGTTTGAGGAATTTGGCTGACAAAGAAGTGACAGAATAGAAAATCATTTTTAGAGCTGTACCAAGCCACTGATGTCAAATGCGTAACAGTGTTGGTGGGAGAAATACTTAAGCTGTGTTTACCGAATGTCATAGATTATTTTCAGATTGCATAAAGTTAACAAACAGATACATTTAGAAAGAAAAAAATCGTGTCAAGGCAATATGACCAAACTCTAAGGAATTTTTAAAATAAAAGCTAACGATGAAATAGAAGCAGTATAAGAATTTATGTGTGATGAATGGACTGAGAAATGCTATTTAATTCAGTTTAGTTACTGAACACGGAATGTGTTAGTGTATCTCAGTGTAAACAATAGGGACACATAGAATTTGTATACAAACCTCAATTTTGAATATCAGTTTCTTGGAAAATTAAAGACAAAGACATTGATCAAGAAAAGTAGAGAAACCAGTCTCATCCAAGTTGAGTTTAAGTTAAACCTCTTGAAAATTAGGTCAATTTATGTCTTTAATGCAGAATGACTTGGTACACATTTTTATGTTATGAAATAAAACCTCATTCCTATATGTTCTTACCAGCTGTTAGAAATAGACAGCTGTGGCCTGGCCAGAGGTAAAACGCTGATGGGAGAGCCAGCCTGCTCTCAAAGACTGTGTTTGAAAAGAAATTCAGCTGCAGTCATTTAAAAAATTTATTTTAAGAACTCTATGTATGTGTATCAGTCTTCAGTTTCTTGCTTATGCTGTACCATGAGCTGTCCCAAAAGAAGAAGGGGCAGAACCCTGCAGACACTTACTGTCTTCAGTTTTTTTCCTCTTTCCTCTAAAGAGCCTTTCTGGAGAATTTTTTCTGATTGGAACTTGTGGCCTTCTCTGCTCCTAGAGACAAAAGCACGCCACCCAGGGTTGTTTACAGCTTGGTTTCTTTTATGGAACTGTGCATATTTAATGGCCGTAAGGATTTGGCAGATGTTTTTTTCCCTTCGAAACTTGTTCTTTATCATAGTTCAACAGTTTGCGAGGGGCACCTCTGCTGTTGAGCAGAGGGAAATGTCTGGTGATGTAGAGCAGTTCTCAGTCCTTTTTTCTGTTGCATCTTCTAGGTGAAGGGTGATGTTTCTTACATTCCCAAGTTAGGGGCAGATTCCCGTAGTTCCGGGACTGTGGCGTCAGTGCTGTAGATGCTCTCAGTGTCTTCCCCCAGCCCCTCAGCCCTTGCTGTTTCTGTGCATGTGGCCGACTTCTCAATCTCAGCATCGGTGTCTCTGCCTGAGAGCTCTCTCTGCTGGCCTGGAGGGCTGGTCAGAAATGCCAGGGTATTAACCTTCACTCTGGGAGCAGCCCTCAACCAGTATCTGACAGGAGCTGGTGGGTCAATACCCAGCTCCCCTAACCCTCAGGTGACGTGGCCCTGGGCACGCCTCTGGCAGAGTTCTGGGCAGGGGTAAAGAACAGTTGTCCTCTTGTGTGCAGCTGGTACCAGTTTTCTAGACTCAGCACTTCATTCACTCCTTTCCTCTTCCTCTCTCCTTTTGCCAGTCCTCTCAGTGTTTCCTGGGATCGCCTCGCCAGTAAACTACCTGAACTTTAAAACCTTGTCTCAGAGTCAGCTTCTGGAGGATCCAAACCAAAATAGAGATGGTAAACTGTAGCTCTGCCTTGATTCGGAGAATGAAAATGATGTCTTTGTAGGGATTTCCTTGGCACACATCCCCCTAAAATCATGGCCCAGATATGGTATTATAAGCCTATTAAACTAATGTCCTACTTCACGACTGACTCTGTCTACTTATGCTAGCTTTTTTGTGAAAGTTCTGATGTGTTCTTTGATCTTCAGCCTTCTCTCTTGGAGGGTCTGTGCATCCAAGAGACTTTAAATCCGAGTATGATTCCTAAGGATACCACATGTAATGCAGACTTTAATAGACCCAAATATCCTGAGATGGAGGTTCAGGAAGATATTACATTATTTCATTAAAAAATCTTTTCTTGGCTGTGACTCATGGAAGTCCCCTGGCCAGGGATCGAACCCACACCACAGCAGCTACCCAAGCCACTGCAGGGACACCACCAGCTCTTTAACCTGCACTGAGCCACAAGAGAACTCCGGAAAATTTAAAATAGGAAGCCACGATGTCATTTTAGGCACACCATTTTTTTTTTCATGGCTCTGCCACTGCACACATTGCCTTTTCTCCGCTAATCACTGTCCGCTGCTGTCCCCGCGAGCTGCCCGTTGTCATTGCGACCGGCTCCTGTCATCCTCGTCATCTGTCTCTGCTCCCACCAGGATGACCGGCCACACTGCTTTTGTCTCCACTGGGCATGTATTACCTTTTCCCCTCAGTCCCCAAGGGCAGTCCCACCCTTTTTTAAAATTTAATTTTCTTTTTCTTTTTTTTTAATCCCACCCTTTTCATCCTTGCCCCTCTCTTCACTTGGACTTCTCCAGCTCCTTCGTGAGCTGTTGTTAGGATTCCAATAAAACTCTCACATTCTGCCCCTGGTCTCTTTGGGACTCACCTGGTCTTTCACTTATGCAGTTTCTCTGTATTCTCCAGCTTTTTGAAATAACTACTTCAAAGCCATAGAACTTCTCCATTAGAATATAATTTACTCAGGAAGACAGTTGCAAGGGGAAAATAATACACAGTACCTCATTAGCTGAAAAGAACTATCATTTGTTGGAAACAATTTCAAGACTAGAAAGTCTGTGAAAAGAAATTCAAATAAATTAACTGCATCACTGATTCCACTGACATTCCCTTTCCACAGAGCCTTTACTTGTTTCGAAGTCTTGTCAGAAAAAAATATTAAAAGTATGTTAAGTGGGAAAAAGAACAATTAATGGGAGTCTTTGTGATGATAAGTTTTACCAGACTGTGTCTCACAAAGATAACCCACAGTCTGCCTGTTCAGAAAAAAAAGAAAAAGAAAGTAAGTAAAATAAATAAGTAAAATACCAGAAATCATGACTCTGGTCAGTTGTTTTTAATACATTCGTCCTTAAGAAGTCTAATGTTTCTGATACCGCAGTATTTCTAAGCAGTACTAGTTATGTCCGTATAAGACTTACGCTTAAAAGTTAAAAACTAATCTGTATTAGGAAGGAAACAAAGTTACTCAGGATGTGTCAAGAGTAGAGAACATAGTATAGAAAAGTGAATATTGAATCCATGAATTCAAAAAGCACAGCTCCCAGTGTTTTCTGTTGTGATCTGAGCGGTGGCTATGTGAATGTGTTCACTTTGTGAAAATTCATCAAAGCTGTAAACTTATGGTTTGTATACTTTTCTTGTTTTTTTTGTTTGTTTGTTTTGGTTTGTTTTTTTTTTTTTTTTTTGTCTTTTAGGGCATATGAAGGTTCCCATATCAGGGGTCGAATCAGAGCTGCAGCTGCTGGCCTACACCACAGCCACGGCAACTCTGGATCTGAGCCATGTCTGTGACCTACACCGCAGCTCATGGCAACACCAGAGTCTTAACCCACTGATCGAGGCCAGGGATCAAACCCGTGTCCTCATCGATGCTAGTCAGAGGTTCGTTAACCACTGAGCCACAATGGGAACTTCTGGTTTATATACTTTTCTTAAATGTAGATTATATTTCAATAACAATTTTATTAAGAAAGCAGAGTATAAGGAGAAAAGAAGTTTTTCTAAAAATCCAGCAACCAAATCTCTTAGTTGGCTTAAAAGATTTAAATCACATTGTATTGGTTTGCTAGGGCTGCTGTAACAAAATACCACAGACGGAGAGCTTAAACAGCAGTTTTTCTCACAGTTGTGGAGGCAAGAACTCCAGTTGTAAGCTGGCAGCAGGTTTGGGTTCTTCTGAGGCCTCTCTGCTTGGTGTGTGATGGCTGCCTCCTTGCTGCCTCTTCACGTGATCATCCCCTGTGTCCATGCACCCCTGCTGTGTCTCTTTGTGACCGTTTCTTAGAAGGACACCAGTCATTTTGGATCAGCGCCCACCCTAGCAGTACAGAACAGTAACTTCAGAATTATAGTTTACTATCTTTGTCTCGGCTTGGATTTCTCCAGAAGCTGACTCTGTGGTTGTATTATGACATTTGATTGGGACCCTGACCCTGATTCTACAGCACAGGATCGTGTCTGTCCCATAGTGTGTGCTTCATTGGAGAGCAGTATATACTCAGCTGCTTCAGCCAATAGAACCGTATTGGCTGAACTTACAGAATTAGAAGGAGTGCTGTTTAAATGCTAATCTTTCCACATTATTAGTAGAGAAGGTGATGCCTTTTGACTCAGACCCTTTCTGAATAGGAGTTTTGTGTGTGGGTGTCGGGGTCGTGGTGGATTGTGGTGGTGCTGGATTATTGGTTAGAAGAGACCTCGTTTTACTAATAAAGGTAATTCTGACATTCGGAGATGGTGGCTTTGTTGCACAGTTCCAAGGAGAGTATATCTGGAGGATAAAGAGTTGTAGACTGAAGGTAGAGGTTTAGGTACTAGGCTAAAGATGTTTTAGGACAAGACATTCAAGGTTGATGATTCATCGTTTAAGTAAAATAGGGACCAGCAAACTCTGGCCTGGTGCAGCTGCCATTACCTGTAGCTTTAATTTGGAAAACATGGCTCTCATGGCCCTTTTTCTTGAGTTAAATTTCAAAGGTAGAGGAGGAAGTACTTGAAGATCCTCCAATTCAGCAGTGCACTTACAAATGTAACTCACAAATTTCCGTGGGTTACGGCTACTAAAATACTGCCGGTGTAACAAACTGGGTCCAGCCTGCAGGCCTGTTATATTTGGCTTGCTTTTTGCTTTATTTTTAGTGAATACTGAGATTTTGGGGCATTTCTTCTCTAGAAGGCCGGGGTAGTAATCGTTGTTCCTTATTTCCTGCTTAGTTGTTTTACATGCTTATTTTACTTGCCCCGTCTCAGAAAACATTTGGATTAGTCCCCTTTTTTTGAGGAAGCAAAATTGTTTTGAATACCTTTGAGAAATAGAGACCAGTTTTCATATTCTGTGTCCAGGTCTTTCCTGCTGTTGAAAGAATAGGAAAAGAAGTGAAGAGATGAGTAAAAAGCCAAGTTATATCTCTTTGAACACAGGACAGAATGATAATGTGCTCTGTAGTTTTTGCTACAGGAGTCTGGACAGAAGCTTGAAAGAATCAGGTTTTAAGTGATTTGGGGAGGGGATCCTGCGAGACTATTCCTTTTGTACCTCTGAAGCAAATAATAAGAAACTGTAATAGAACTACAAATTTTCCTTTCCATCTGAAGTTAGGGGAAATTAAAAGAAAACATTCCTGGAGTGATAATATTCCGGAAGGTTACCAGGCCCATCTTAGGGATGGAATCATAGTTTATTTGATTAGGGAATTAAGAAATCCGACAGTAGAGACTGACGGGGTGTTTATTTTTCCCAACTGTAATTTAGGATGAGGAGCACTGTGATTCACTGTCTAAAAGATTTAGTCTATAAAAATCCATCATTTGTACAGTACTACAAAATATTTTTGCGTTATTCTCACATGATCCTTAAGAATTCTGACAGGAAAAATAACTCGAGGTGTATTAAGCAGATTTACTATGATGACCTACTATGGGATCCTTATTATACCAAGCTCTGAAAATGAAAAATTATGACAAGACACACAGTTCTTGTCCTCGAAGACTTAGTATCTGGGAGTTCCCGTCGTGACTCAGTGGAAATGAATCTGACTAGTATGCATGAGGACACAGGTTCAACCCCTGGTCTTGGTCAGTGGGTTAAGGATCCAGCGTTGCTGTGAGCTGTGATGTAGGCTGCAGACAAACATAGCTCGGATCCTGCATTGCTATGGCTACGCAATTGCCAGCAGTTACAGCTCCGATTCGATCCCTAGCCTGGGAACCTCCATATGCCATAGTGCAGCCCTAAAAAGACCGGAAAAAATAAATAAATAAATAAAAGAATTAGTGTCTGAAAAGCGGTGGGGAGTAGTGAAGGTGGTTCACTGGGAACAAGAGAGAAGATGAAACAAATTATCCTGGATCAGTGAGAGAAGGCTCACGGACAGCCTATCCTTGAATTAAGACCTGAGGTATTAGTTGGGGGTTCTTCCTTGACCAAGCAAAGCATGCCTGTTGCCTTCTGAAACAGCATGTGCAGAGGTGTGAGAGCAGAATGGATTTGGAACTTTGTGAGTATAAAGGATGAGGCACGGAGTGAGGAGACTCGGGACTAGATCTGGTACACATCACAGAGCGAGTCGAGCTCTGGTGATGCCTGCTTTCCCCTACTTTGCTGAAGGAAAATGGTAACTCCTGCCATGATGTGAATCCTGAGGAAAATGCTTTTGGAGTGTTAAAGGTTGGTAGCATCCTCACAGCCCAGGAGGTCGGCGCCGTGGTGCAGAGCACATCAGACTGAACAGTGCTGCTCGAATAAAGGTTTGAAGAAAGGGACAGAGAAGTAACATTTAATGCCTAGCATTTGTCAGATAGTGTTGTGCAATTCTGAAGGGGCTCCTCCTTTTGAGAGGGCTACCATTTTTTTCATGAGAGATTATCATTTTGAAGTTAATTGTCATGTAGCTATAAATATTTTATATACATTTCTATTTCATCTTATTGCTCATACTGAAGAATGAGAAATGTTTTGATCATTTGGGGATATAATAATTTTCAAAAGACAACTGTTAGCTTTCTTCTAGTGCCTCATTCACGAATAGTGACTGTTTTTCAGTATTATCTCTCATTACTTTTATTCAGACACTACACAGTACTTCTCATAGCGTAGCACTTGAATATTTGTCATTCTAAAACTTAATTTGCTTTGAGTAGTTTTGTGAAGGGTTTCACATTTTATGATCATTTGTTCCATGCAATTACCCTTCAGTGAAAAGAATGAGCTATACTAGTGTTTATAATTTTGCTTAAGATCCTTTCCGTTATGTTAATCATTAGCCCTCATTTGGAGCCAGTTTTTTAATTGTCTTGGTTGATACATTGTCTGATTGTCTGTGCAGATTGTTACCTGGGTGTAGTGATGTCTTATGAATAGTAAGAAACACATTTAGGGAGTTTTCTTGTGGCACAGCAGGTTAAGGATCCAGTGTTGTCACTGCAGGGGCTTGGGGGCTTGGGTCGCTGCTGTGTCTCAGATTAGATCCCTGGCCACATGCTGCGGGTGGGGCCAAGGGAAAAAAAAAGGGAAACACATTTAATCTGCTTTAGATCTAATCAGATGATGCATATTTGATAGCACTTGGTAAGAATTTCCATTTTTCTTTTTTTGTTTTGTTTTTTTTTTTTTTTGTCTTTTGTTGTTGTTGTTGTTGTTGTTGCTATTTCTTGGGCCGCTCCCACGGCATATGGAGATTCCCAGGCTAGGGGTCGAATCGGAGCTGTAGCCACCGGCCTACGCCAGAGCCACAGCAACGCGGGATCCGAGTCGCGTCTGCAACCTACACCACAGCTCACGGCAACGCCGGATCGTTAACCCACTGAGCAAGGGCAGGGACCGAACCCGCAACCTCATGGTTCCTAGTCGGATTCGTTAACCACTGCGCCACGGCGGGAACTCCAGAATTTCCATTTTAAAGCAGTCTGCCTTATTGTGGAGGATACTATAGTGCTGTCTAAATTGTTTAGGGTGTCAGATTTATTTGAAAATCAATTGTACCATTTCTGCAGAACCATAGATGTTTTTGCAAAACTGACTTTGTATTATTTTAAGTAATCCTCTGGAAGTTTGGCACTTAAAGTTATACTTTTAGTTTTTATTTATTTATTTTTCTGGGAGGATTAATATATTATATAGTCTATCTAAAAACCTCCAGAACTAACTGGGGAGATTGACTATTGCTCAGTTTTAGGTGGAGGGTGGGGCAAAAGCTAAAAATATGCATCTTAACTGTATCCTCAACTACTTCTTTTGATCTTTTTTTTCCAAGCAGTGTGCCCTAAGTGTGCATTAAGTGTGCATTTTTTTCTTTAGGGACGCACCCTCAGCATATGGAGGTTCCCACACTACGGGTCAAATTGGAGCTGTAGCTGCTGGCCTACACCACAGCTCACCACATCCAGCTCACTGGATCCTTAACCCAACGAGCAAGGCCAGGGATTGAACTTGTATCTTCATGGATGCTAGTCAGATTCGTTTCCTCTAAGCTACACTGGGAACTCCAACCCAGCATTTTTTAATAATACTGGAATTGGACAAACCTGATGTCTAAAACAAGTAACTGGTGACATAATAGATGAGAATATAATACAGTTATTGATCGATTTTTAGAAAAGTACATTTTGAGTATCTGAATTTGACATAATTCCCTATTTTGTCTGTAAGCAAGTGTGTTTAGTGGTCTTATAAATGCAAAAGCATTTGTATTATATTGCCTTTTTTAATAGAACAGCTTTATTGATATATAATTCACTTAGCACACTCTTTACCCACTTTAAATGTGCAATTCATTGTTTCTTAGTGTATTTTCAGAGATGTGCACCCATCACCACAATTACCTTTAGAACATTTTTATCACTTCAAAAAGAAACCCCATACCTTTTAGTGGTCACCTGTTACTTTCACCCCAATCTCCCAACCCATAGGTGACCACTAATCTACTTTTTGTGTCCATATATTTATCTGTTTAGGTAGTTCATATAAGGGGAATAACATGATATTTGGTCTTTTGTGACTGGCATTTTTCACATAGCATGCTGTTTCCAAAGTTCATCCATGTTTTAGCATTAATCATTCATTTTTATTGCTTCATTCCTTTTTATTGCCGAATATTTCTCTATGGCTAATCCATGTTTTACTTATCCATTCATCAATTAATGGATATTTGGATTGTTTCCACTTTTTGGCTATTATGAATAGTGTTGATATGAGCATTTGTGTATGAGTTTTTCGCAAACTTAAATTTTCATTTTTCTTGCATATATGCCCAGAAGTAAAGTGCTGGCTTATATGGTAATTTTATGTTAAACCTTTTGAAGAACTGCTCAGCCCTTTCCCACAGCAACTGTACTCTTTTTATCCCACCAGCAATATAGGAGCTTTCTGATTTTTCCACGTTCTCATCAACACTTCTCATTGTCTTTTTGTTATAGTTATCCTAATGAGTGCGACTTGGTCTTGTGGGTTTGATTTGCATTTCCCTGTGGTTTTGATTTGCATTTCTTGATAACTAATGACATTGAATATCTTTTCACATGTTTGATGGCCATTTGTGGGGTTTTTTGTTTGTTTGTTTTTGAGAAATGTCTCTTCAGATCCTTTGCCCATATTTAAACTTGCTTGTCTTGTATTACTGAATTGTAAGAGTGTGTGTGTGTGTGAGATCATCAGATATATAATTTGCAAACACTTCCTCCTGTATGTTGTCTTTTCACTTTCTTGATGGTAGTCTTTAAAGCACAAAACTTTAATTTTGATGAAATCCAGTTTGTTTTTTCTTTTGTTGCTTTTGTTTTTGTTGTCATATTTAAGAAGGCTTTGCCGAACTCTGGTCCAAAATATTTACTCCTATGCTTTGTTCAAAGAGTTTTGTAGTCTTAGCTCTTAGATTTAGGTTACAATCCACTTTGAGTTAATTTTGTATTTGGTATGAAGTAGGAGTCCAACTTCATTCTTGTGCATGTGGATATCCAGTTGTCCAAGCACTATTTTTTGAAAACACTCTCTTTTCCCTATTGATTTGTCTTTGTACCGTAGTGGAAAATCAGTTGATCAGCAGTTTTTTTTTAATGGATTCTCTGTTCTGTTCCATTGTTCTCTATATCTAGCCTTATGTCAGTACCACAGTCTTGATTACTGTAGGATTGTAGTTAAGTTTTGAAATTGTGAAGTTGAGAGTCCTCTGGCTTTTTTTTTTTTTTTTTTTCATGACTGTCTCTTTTAGAGAATATTGTCATTTTGATAATTTTAAGTCTGTTGATCCTTGAACATAGTTGTCTTTTCAGTAATTTAGGTCTTCTCTAATTTTTTAATAGTGTCTTTTAACTTTTAAGAGTATAACATTTGTACTATATTGCCTTTTAAAAAAAATAAGTAATGCCTTGTTATTTTTATAAAAAGAGCGATGCCTGTTAAAAAAATATTGTAACAGTGTAAGAACATTCAAATCATCCAGAATTCTACTATCAAGAAATAATTGTCATTTGGTGAGCATCATTCCAACTGTACATCATAAAGATACATAAAGACAGAAAGAAAAGTAGAGAAAGAGAGAAATTGTTGTTTGTTTTGTTTTTTAAATAACTGTAAACTTTTTTTTTTGGCCGAACCTATGGCATGTGGAAGTTCCCAGACCGGGATCAAACCAGTGCCACAGCAGGACCTGAGCCACTGCAGTGACAACCTCAGTGGAACCTTAGCCCTCCAAGCCACACAGGAACTCCTACTTTAAACTTTTGAAGATAATTGTAGATTCACATGTTGTTGTAAAAGCTAACACAGAGATCCTGTGTACTCTTTACCCTTTATAGATAATTTTTAAAAACATTAAAAAATACTAACAAATACTGAAAAAAATGCATTAACATAAGCAGCTGAAATAAGACATGTCCAGCCTCAGAAGTTCTTGGGTATCTTTCCTCTATCAGAGCTCTTTCCCTCCTCCAGGGAGGTAGCCATTACTGTGAACATTGATGATAATCACTCCTCCCCCTGTAATTTTAGCGTTTAAGCCATCATTCCTCTGCAATAGTTGCCTGTTTTTTAATGTTAAATTGTAGAGTATGCACTATTTTTTGGCATGACCTTTTCACTGAACATTGTTTTCTGAGACTAATCCATGTTGTGTACAGCTGTAGTTTATTCATTTTCTTGGCTGTTTTCCACAGGGTGTATTTAACTCAGTTTATCCATTTTTACTGTTACTGAATATGTGTGGCTTATCAACAGTGCTGCCATCACATTTTTATACGCATACCCTGGTACATAAATTTTGAAAGGTATGAACTGAGTGTGAACTTTGTCTTGTCACAAGGTGTTCTTTCACTTCTATTGGTTATGCCAAACTCTTTTCCAAAGAAGTTGCACCAGTTTATAGTCCCATCAGCAGTGGATGTGAGTTCTTTTTTCCTTTTTGTCTCAGTCCCTCCCCAGTGGTATTGTGTCTCTTCCCCCCCCCCCACCCAGTGTTAACTGGTATTATCTTTGTGATTTGATGTGACATTTCCCTGATTTTTATTTATTTTTACTTTCTAGGGCCACACTTGTGGCACATGTAAGTTCCCAGGCTAGGGGTCAGATTGGAGCTACAGCTGCTGGCCTACGTCACAGCCACAGCAACGCCAGATCCAAGCTGAGTTGGCAACCTACACCACAGCTCACAGCAATTCCAGATCCTTAACCCACTGAGCAGGGCCAGGGAGCAAACCTGCATATTCATGGATACGAGTTGGGTTAGTTTCTGCTGAGCCGCAACGGGAACTCTGACATTTCCCTGATTTCTAAAGAAGTATAACCGCTTTTATGTATTTATTGTCCGTTTGGATTTTCTGTTTTATGAAATGCTTGCTCAGATCTCTTTTCATTTCTTATTGAGTTGACTTTTTGAGTTGTAATTTTTTCTTTATGACCATGCCTGTGGCAGGCTTAAGTTCCCAGGCCAGGGACCAAACCTGTGCCACAACAGCAACCTGAGCTGCTACAGTGACAATGCCAAATCCCTAACCCACTGCACTGTAAGAGAACTCCTGTAATTTTTTAAGTATTCTGGACATGCCCCTTAGTTACATGGGTTACAAATGTCTTCTTTTTTTTTTTTTTTTTTTTTGTCTTTTGTTGTTGTTGCTATTTCTTGGGCCGCTCCCGAGGCATATGGAGGTTCCCAGGCTAGGGGTTGAATCGGAGCTGTAGCCACCGGCCTACACCAGAGCCACAGCAACGCAGGATCCGAGCCGCGTCTGCAACCTACACCACAGCTCACGGCAACGCCGGATCGTCAACCCACTGAGCAAGGGCAGGGACCGAACCCGCAACCTCATGGTTCTTAGTCGGATTCGTTAACCACTGCGCCACGACAGGAACTCCACAAATGTCTTCTATTTTGAATTTGCCTTCTCACTCTTAAAGGTGTCTTTTGATAAACAAGTTAGTGCCTTTAGTGCAGTCCAGCTTACTCTTAGTCCTTTCCTTTCTGGTTTATGCTTTTTGTGTCTCATTTAAGAAGTGTTTCGGCTTCCAGGTATCCCTGTATCATTTTCCAGAAGCTTTTTTGTTTTGTCTTTCACATTTAGATCTGTAATCTATCTGGATTTCTTTTTTCTGTTTGGTGTGAGATAGGAATCAAATTTTATTTTTCCTCTATATGAACGAGTATCATATTTTTAAAAAAGACCATCTTTTTCTTACTGTTGCATGGTGCCATCTTTGCCGTAAGTAACTACTGCAGCACAGGTCTGTCTGTTCCATTGGTTAGTTCATTTATTCTTATGCAGAACCTCACTGTTTTTCTTTTCCTAGCCCAATAATAGCTCTTACTATCCAGGACCGCAACCCCCCCTCCTACCTTGTTTTTCTTCAGAAGTTTCTTGGTCGTTCCTCTACCATTTGCGTATAAATTAGAATCAGCTTGAAATTTTCCACGAAAGATTTGTCTGGATTGAGGGTGGGGAGGGGGTCATTGTATTGAATATGTGTAGCAGCTTAATCCATGAGGATGCAGGTTCGATCCCTGGCCTCACTCAGTGGATTAAGGATCCAGCGTTGCCCTGAGCTATGGTGTAGATTGCAAACGTGGCTTGGATCTCGAGTTGCTGTGGCTATGGTGTAGGCCCGTAGCTGCAGCTCTGATTTGACCCCTAGCCTGGGAACTTCCGTATGCTGCGGGTGTGGCCCTAAAAAGCAAAGAAAAAAAAATTATCATCTCTTTGTTGCCGACATATAGAAATACAGTTGAACTTTATATCCAACAACCTTGCCAAAACTGCCTTTACTCATACTATTGGTTTATCTATAGATTTTTTTAAAGTTTTATAATAACATAATTTAAAATCTATGAATATAATCAGTTTTGTGTCTTTCTTTCCAGATTGTCTACCTTTTTTTTTTTTTTTTTTTAATTTTTTTTGCCATTTCTAGGGCCACTCCCGCGGCATATGGAGGTTCCCAGGCTAGGGATTGAATCGGAGCTGTAGCCGCCAGCCTATACCACAGCCACAGGAATGCAGGATCCGAGCTGCATCTGCACCATATACACAACAGCTCACAGCAACACTGGATCCTTAACCCACTGCACAAGGCCAGGGACTGAACCCGCAACCTCATGGTTCCTAGTCAGATTCGCTAACCACTGAGCCAGGACGGGAACTCCCAAGATTTTGTACCTTTTATTTCTTTTTTTTTTTTTTTTTTTTGTCTTTTGTCTTTTTCGTTGTTGTTGTTGCTATTTCTTGGGCCGCTCCCGCGGCATATGGAGATTCCCAGGCTAGGGGTTGAATCGGAGCTGTAGCCACCGGCCTACGCCAGAGCCACAGCAACGCGGGATCCGAGCCGCGTCTGCAACCTACACCACAGCTCACGGCAACGCCGGATCGTTAACCCACTGAGCAAGGGCAGGGACCGAACCCGCGACCTCATGGTTCCTAGTCGGATTCGTTAACCACTGCGCCACGACGGGAACTCCAGTACCTTTTATTTCTTTTTCTTGCTTTTGTACTATTTGGGGTAATGATGGGGTCACTTCTGTTTAATGTTTCATCTTTAAGTATCTTTGCTGTAACTTTTAGTTTGTTGTTTTTGATAGTTCACTGTATGTATACTATATACATATATAGTGTATCTCATTTCTCAGAGTTCTAGGCAAGTAATAAATGTTGTTTTTCTCTCTTCTCCACACTTCCTTAACTCATAGTTAAGGGAATTCCCTTTTCTTCCTAGTTTGCTAAGTCTGTCAGTGGATGGATAATGAATTTTATCAAATACTTTTTCCTTTCTTTTCTTTCTTTCTTTTTTTTTTCTTTTTTTTTTTTTTTTTTTTTTTTGTCTTTTTAGGGCCATACCTGCAGCATATGGAAGTTTCCAGGCTAGGTAGGGGTCAAATCAGAGCTGCAGCTGCCAGCCTATGCCACAGCCACAGCAACTCGGGATCCCAGCCCTGTCTGCAACCTACACCACAGCTCACAGCAACACTGGATCCTTAACTCACTGAGCTGTTGCTGCCGGCCTACACCACAGCTCACGGCAATGTTGGATGCTTAACCCACTGAGCGAGGCCAGGGCTCGAAGCCACAGCCTCATGGTTCCTAGTCAGATTCAGTTCCACTGCGCCACAACGGGAACTCCTACAATTTATCTATTAATGTGGAAAATTATGTTAATTTATGATTTTATTTCTAATCAAACCTCTGTTCTTGGAATAAGCTCAACTTCACTTTGACTTATAGTACTTTTAAATGTTGCTAGATTCAATTTGCTTTTCATTTAAGATTTTTACATTTATATTCATGAGTAAAATTGGCCCATGATTTTTCTTTCTCCTAATGTCTTTATTAAGTTTTCATATTGAGGTTTTACTGTCTTTATAAAATGAATTGGGAAGGTGACCTTTTTGTTACCCAGAAGAATTTATGTAGGACTGGTTTTCTTCCTGTCTTAAATAGTTATCGAATTCACTGATTAGTCTGACTAAGTGGGCAAGTTGTTTTTTTTTTTTTTTTTTTGGCCTTTTAGGGCCGAACCCACGGCATATGGAGGTGCCCAGGCCAGGGGTCGAATCAGGGCTTTAGCTGCTGGCCTACACCACCACCACAGCAATGCCTGATCCTGAACCACTGAATGAGTCCAGGGATTGAACCCACAACCTTATGGTTACTAGTCGGATTTGCTTCTGCTGCGCCACAACGGGAACTCCCCTGAGTGGGCAAGTTTTAAATGATAGAATGTTGGGGGCTTCCCCACATTGTGTTTACTCTTATCCTGTGTGTCTAGTCTTTTTTTTTTTTTTTTTTTTTTTGTCTGTTTGCTGTTTGTTGGGCTGCTTCCACGGCATATGGAGGTTCCCAGGCTAGGGGTCGAATCGGAGCTGTAGCAGCTGGCCTACACCACAGCCACAGCAGTGCCAGATTTGAGCTGCGTCTGCAACCTATACCACAGCTCACGGCAATGCCGGATCCTTAAGCCACTGAACAAGGCTAAGGATTGAACCCACAACCTCATGGTTCCTAGTTGGATTCGTTAATCACTGAGCCATGACAGGAACTCCCAGTGTGTCTAGTCTTTTGGGATTTTAATTTTTTGCGGTAGGAACTTCTGTTAGGCTTTCCACCTTGTGCAGGCTCTGGACTTTGATTTTGGTCCCCCTCACTTGCCTTGGGAGTCTGTCTGAAAAAAGGGTCTAGTTTTCTTTGAATTAGCCCATGACTTCAGAGGTTGTTGCTCTCCCTGTCTTTAGAACGTGGTGATGATTTACTATCTTGTAATCTTTTTGATACTTTCAAGATTTTATTCAGCTTTTTTATAGTTGTTTTTAGTGGGAGATTTGATCTGAATAACTGAGCCCACCATTACGAGGGAATAGAACAAGTGTAGTTAATTTACTTGAATTCACAAGGGAAAGAGAAAAGAAAGATTTGTTGAATGTCAAGTAAATGCTTCTTTTCCATAAGAAATTGGAGTTTCCAGGAGCTTCTGAAGTTGGAAGGTGGAGGGAGTATATGTGAAGTGGGAACCTTAAGGGCTGGAGTCATTTATTTTTTTAACTCCAGGTTTCACTTTTTGACAGTCTGTTGATTCTTTCTTACTGAAAACTAGGAAATTATTTCCCTCAAAACATAATTCCTTAAGTTTCATGCATTGTATTTTCACTTTATTAAGGCTTTATTAAGAGTAATACTCCATTCTGGAACTCATTCTCCTGCTCTTTAACCTTGGTATCAGTTGTATAAATAGATTTGTGTTTTTCTTCTGTTCTTTTGATCAAGCCATTTTATTCCTGAATTACCTGTTTTCATTCGTTTCTGTCTAGATTTCAACATTGGGTCGCTTTTATTCAAAATGGATTTATGGGTGACTTTAACAAAATTTGCATAATTTTCTTTTCAGCTCCATTGTAGAATTTTAGTCTCCATTTTAGGCCTGGTATTTTGTGTCTGTTTTTTACATATAGTTATAATTTTATATATATTGAAAATAAATGATATGTATTATATATTTTTACTTCTCAAAGAGTTATAGGCAAGTAATAAGTGTTTGTTTGTTTGTTTATTTATTTATTTGTCTTTTTGCCATTTCTAGGGCCGCTCCCGCAGCATATGGAGGTTCCCAGGCTAGGGGTCGAATCAGAGCTGTAGCCGCTGGCCTACACCACAGCCATAGCAACGCCAGATCTGAGCCGCGTCTGCAACCTACACCACAGCTCATGGCAACACTGGATCCTTAACCAACTGAGCAAGGCCAGGGATCGAACCTGCAACCTCATGGTTCCTTGTCGGATTCACTAACCACTGCGCCACGACGGGAACTCCAACAAGTGTTTATTTTTAAACTGTACACTAAATGCTTTTGTGAAAGAATCGGTTTGCCTATTGAACCATACTTTGCTTTTTTCTTTTCTCCCCTCTTCCATTATTTCCTTTGATGTCTCAATCTAATTTTTATAGTACATTTTGTCCTAATTATAAACTCTGATTTAATTTGGTCAGTATTGCTTATATCCTGTAAAAATGATAAGTCATTTAAAGTATTGCTTTAATAAATTTTTATTCAATAAAAATTATTCAATTAATTTTTCATGTAAGTCAATATTTTTTTCAGAAGGGTGTGGTCACATGTGGAAGACAGGACTTTTTCTTTAAAAGAAGTGTACTTTTGCACTGGTAGATTGCCAGTCTCTTGTGTGGTATTTGCTGTGTATCATCATCAGAAAAACAAAAGTGATACTCAAATAATAAATCAGAGTCAGAAGACGGCCTAGGGAGGTTTGGGGAGAATTTTTGAGTGGATAACTATAAGACAATTTAAAATGTGTTATTTACTTACATATATAAACATTTCTTCCTCATATTCTTATAAATAGTTTTCCGATGAGCTAATAGGCATCTCACCCCTAAATCATGTTTATATTATAAAATTGTTTGTGAACACTGTTTTTCGTAGATGGAGGAAAAAGCAATTTTCTACTTTTCAAAGCTAGAAGGAGAATTTGGGTTGACAGAATGTATGTGATAATAATGGAGAGTGGATTCTAGAACCTGACTGATGAATGAAAACCCTTCTCAGTCTCTCATTAGTAGCTCTGAAACCTTTGACACACTTCTTTGCCAAACTTTCTCCATTTGTGAATTAGATGTAGCAATAACAAAGTGTTTTTAGCAAAGTGCTTGGCATGATTTAATGTTCAGTAAACGTTACTAACCTTTTATTCATCTTTATTGTACTTTTATTTGTTAATTATTATTGTTGTTATTAATTATTATTCTGCACATATGAGCCCGTAATTGTGTAGGTTAGGATTTTGAACAGAGATGAGCAATAGACTTTTAAAGGTATAAGAGTCTTAAGCTATAAAGATGGATTTAAATAAGTATCCAGTATAAATATGTTTTTAAATGTAGGTCTAGGGAGTTCCCATTGTGGCTTAGTGGGTTAAGAACCCAACATAGTGTCTATGAGGATGTGAGTTCAACCCTGGCCTCACTCAGTGGGTTAAGGATCCATCATTGCCACAAGCTGCTGTGTAGGTTGCAGATGCAGCTCAGATCCCACGTTGCTGTAGCTGTGGCTCATAGTCCTGAAGCTGCAGCTCCAATTTGCCCTTTCTCCGGGGAACTTCCATATGTCACAGGTGTGGCCTTAAAAAAAAAAAACAAAAAAAAAATCAAAAAAAAAAAACAACTTTAGCAGGTATAGAATGCATATTTAAAATATATAAGTGAATATAAAAATAAATAAAATACAGGTCTAAGAAAATGAATTGCTTTTGCCTGTATCAGCTTTCAATAAAATTTAAAAGAGGTCTTTCATTAATGTGAAGGCAAGCAGAAGATATTATTAGCAACTTAGGTGTGTGTTCAGTCCCGAAAGATTGACCAAGCACTGGCATTGATTTTGTCCTTCTGTATTTAATTTTATGAAAAATTGGGAGGATCTAGGGTAGCAGATATCTTCCTTGACTGTTTTAGAAAAAGAACATTTTTCTGCCTGTCCTAATCTGTTGTTTAATCTGTAAGTGATTAAAAGCTAAGAGATGCCTGAGTTCCAAGGCAACATTTGAGGCTGTTTAACTGCATTGGTTTTAGTTCACATCTTTCATTTATTAGTTTACTAATTTTTAAAATTCTTGTTCTTTCCAATGAATGCTTCTACACTGTGTTCTTGTGTTTAAGTTGTCTAACGATTTGTAAATAATTTGTCTTCCAGGTGGCTGTGTAAAATAAAATTTTAATCAACAGTAACTTTACATTTTATCTTTTAAAGCTGTGCAACACAAAACCAATTAGTATTTATTTAGACGTAAATACAAAGTAAATCTGTTAAAATGTGGATGAGTGTGTGTTGCCTCTTAAGGGATCATTAAATTTGTGTTATATAGAAAAACTCACCCATGATTGTCCTCAGGTCATTTTTTTATCTGATTATTTTTAAAAGTGTGTGAGCTTTTGCATCTGTGCTGCAGTATTTTATGTGTAAAAAAGCTAGCAGTAGCTTTTCTTCATCCTTCTGTTAACAAGTTCTTGGGGACAATGTCTAATTATTTGAGTAGTTCAGCACAAGCTTATTAACTTGGAAAATTGAAGATAATACTAGCTACTTGGGGAACAAATGGTCGCTGTGCTGGTTAAAGCCTCAGACCCCTCTCTGTGTCTGGAGGTAGCTCCTTATGTGACTCTTTTTTCAGTCATCCCTTCCTGTTTCTAAAAAATTGTCCATGTCTGTCTCCCGGCTTCCACAGGTTCCATTTTTCAGACTGTTTCTCTTGTCCAGTTTTCTTGTTTCTCTCCCTCCTAAAAGATTCTAAAACAAGTGTACAAGATGCTTTTCCATCCTCAGTGTTTTAACAGGAGGACTATGCTTTCCATCCACCTTCATGCTCCCCCTCCACTCCCAGAGCAGGGAGAGGGTTGTCGTACAAAAGTTGACTATCGCTCAGAAATCTGTCATCTCCTTTCCTTAATATATAAACACCTTTGCTTACTTAGTATATAAACACCCTTCCCCTATTTACATAGAGATGGTCTACTTTTTCTTTGGTGTTCCCATGGAAGAATTTTTAGAAATCCATTTGGTGGTTACTCCCAGCTGGCTCTTCTTCTGGATTTAATCCAGTACTGATACTCTACCTGAATGGGGAGAATCTGCCCGGCCCCCAGAGGTTTCACTCCTGGGTAGACTTATTCCCTGACCCGGCAGTTACCCTTTTTCCTTTCTTTGGTTGTGGCCCCACACTTTTCAGTGAATTGATTCTCTAGTGTGAGGTTTTTTTGCAGCAAACTCACCAGATTCTCTTTTCGTTAACTTTGGCAGCTTCCAGTATTTTAAGCTATGTTTTGACCTAGTGTAACAACTGGAGGAGCCAGCTTCCTTTCCGCAGTACCTTGCCCACTTTCAAGGCTCAAGTCTTTTGCTGAGTCTCTCCCTCAGTTCCTGGTGTCTGGTCTGAAAGGTTATTTATTACACAGTGGTTAGGAGCTTGGCCCTTCGGAGGCTCCTTGCTAGCTATGTGCCCCCAGCAAGTTGCTTAACTCTTTGAGTCTCTTGTCTCATCGGTAAAGCAAGGGCTTTAATAATACCCACCTCTGTTTGTTAGGGTTAATAGGTATCATAAAATATCAGTGAATTAAATGCATCTTTCTTCTTTGTATGGAAGTTCCGAGGTAAGAAGCCGAGGCAGTTCCATGGTTTTCAGCCACCATCTTCCATCATTAGTGGCTTCCATTCTTTCTCGAGATGATCCAGAAATGACTCCTGTGTTATAAGCAGCACATCTACACTCCAGGCAGCAAAGTGAAGGGAACAGGGCGAGGCAGAAGGGCTCACTCACCTTTAATGGGACTATATCCAGAAGTCACACCTTGTCAGTTTTTTTTATATTCCTCTTTTCAGAACTTAATAACTTGCCTTCGTAGCCACACAACATCAGGAAACATCAGGTTTTTATTTGAGTACAGTTGCCACCTCAGTGGAATTAGGGTTCAGTTACTAACAGAGAAGGGGAGAATGGATGTTGGGGGAGTAACTAGCAATCTGGGCAGCTCAGCTCTAAGGTGAGGTAACGCATATAAAGTACTAAGTACTAAGTGATGCATAGTAACACCTCAGTGAAGGCTGGGCACTTTTATGATCTTTGCTAATATTAAGGTCAGATTACTTTCTTTTTCTTATTCCTTTCCACCCAGTCATACACTTTTCCAGGGTAGTGACTTTTTATAATATCATAATACCTGAAACTTACAAAAACAACCAGGGATAGTTTCTTTGAAGGGAAGAGGTAGGTAGATAGTGATTGTTCCCATCATGGAAAACCATTAGTTTCTGGGCAAGAGGTTTCATCTTTGCTTCTTTAGCAGTTCTTAATATTGGTAGAGTTGATATGTCTCTTTTTAATTTGATTTTTAAATCCTCAACTGCTTTTCCTTCCCACTACTTTGAACCAAAAAGACCACTGTTTGGTATATGCTTGATTTTTTAAAAAATTAAACTACTTCTACCTAAAAATGTTTTTATTATATCCTTCAGTTAAATGGTCTTAGGGTGATACAGAATGAAGACTGGGTATGATTTTACTTAATGCATAGCCTTGCTTCACTAAACACTTCAATGTTAACTAAAATTTTTTTATATCAAACTTTATTTTTCTATATATTCATCTTTCAGTGAACTTGACAGTATATAATCTTTTTGTTCTATAATAGCAAGAGATTCGGTTGATATATTCTTGCCTAAGTACAATCTGCCTTATATCCAAACAATCTAAATTTTAATAAGAAGGAAAAAAGAGGGAAAGGATATATAACTGGGAACCAAAGTGACATTTTAATAAAGCCTGCCTCCGGTTTTCAAGGTAGCTAAATTTTTTTTTTTTTTGTCTTTTTGTCTTTTTGCCTTTTCTAGGGCCGCTCCCACGCATATGGAGGTTCCCAGGCTAAGGGTCGAATGGGAGCTGTAGCTGCCGACCTACCCCAGAAGCACAGCAATGCGGAATCCAAGCCTCGTCTGCAGCCTACACCACAGCTCACGACAACGCCAGATGGTTAACCCACTGAGCAAGGCCAGGGATCGAACCCGCAACCTCATGGTTCCTAGTCGGATTTGTTTCTGCTGAGCCACGACAGGAATTCCTCAAGGTAGCTGAATATTTTTATATTGAATACCAATGTGTTACTTTCTGACTGTGTTATAACAGGTGAACATGTATATATCAGAAATGCCTATGGTTGCATTTTTTTAGTTTATTTTTAAATGATTTTCATTTTTTCCATTATAGTGGTTTACAGTGTTCTGTCATCTTTTTGCTGTACAGCAAAGTGACCCAGTCACACATACATAAATACATACTTTTTCTCACATTATCCTCCATCATGCTCCATCTGGTTTTGTTTTAAAAATCAATTACTTGTTACTTTTAGATTCTCTTAGTCATTCTTTCCAGTAATCATCAACCTTTACTAATAATTATTTCTGGAGTTCCCTGGTGGCTCAAGCTGAGTAAGGGTCCATTGTTGTTACTGCTGTGGCACAAGTTCAGTCCCTGGCCTGGGAACTTCTGCATGCCACAGGAGGGGCCAAAATATAAAAAAAAAATTATTTCTGCAGGCAGCTATATGTAAGCTTTCCTTTTTCTTTCTATAGTGGTTTCTTTTAAAATATCTACACTTGGGTAAAAAATAAGCAAAAATCAAAGTAGTTTTTTTAGGATATAGGACCATGGATGTCTGCATTCCTACTTAATTTTAATTTAAAGTTAAAAATAAATATAAATAAAAATTCATCATATGTTATGGTATCTAAAGAAAGTGCTAAATGGTGTAGTTCTTTGTAAAACCACATTAAATCATAGTAGATTATCAAACTCAAGCAACCATTGAGATTAAAGTTATTGTCATTCAGCAATTTTAAGAACCTTTAAAAATAGTTAATAAACCTCTTTTATAATGAGGCAAAATCAGTAGGGTGGCATTCTTTTTTAAAAAGTAGACTTGCTCAATTTTATACTTTAATGATGTACAGAAATATATGCTAAAGATTCTGTAGGACCATAATCAAAATTTCTTTTGAAAAGTTGGACCGTCTTCAAAAAGGAATTTGCAGAATTAACTAGATCTTTTTTAAAAAGAAGTAACTAGTAAAACTTGCTTTAAATGTAACTGAATGATCTGGAATCCTCAGTTTCGAAAAACTTACTGTATTGTTAGATTAATAGTGTTTTGATTTATGCTAGGGAACAGTTTTTTAAGACAGGTAATAAGTGTAATTGTCCAGCTCTTTAATATCCAGTTCAATATTTTTTTCTAAAATGAGTGATTTAGATAAATCTAGAGCCATATTTTATGCACAGAATGCTTAATACAGTGGTTTTGCATTGTTGGAAAAATTTAAATGTAAGTCATTTATAATAGTTTATAAGATTTATATCAGTGATTTTTGTTTGATAGAAACTCTTAAACTATTTTGTATCCTTGCAAAGAAAAGAAGTAGGAATACAGTTACCTCTTTATGAATTATTTTAGGCAAATTTAAAATTCCGTCTTAAATATTTCCCTCTGCCCAGTGCATCTTCCTTTATCACTATCCCCTTAGTATTTGTTCACAGAAAAAATTAATTTTATTATTAGCTTAAGCAAAATATGATTAGGAAGATAAGTCTACTACAGAAGTAGCTGTTATGTATTTCAAAGCTAAATAATTTCTAAGTTGCATGCTGTTTTGGATAGTCCATATTATATTTTTGCTTTATTTGCAAAGATAGTTATGTTTCAGTTGCTCTCATTTTAACCTTGACTGACATCATTGCAGTTTAAGGCATTTGATCATAATTTACTAGACAGGGGTATCTTTAGGAGTGTGATTACACATGTATTATTGCTGACTGATTTTAAATTGCTGATAAAACAGCTGTAATGATTATTTTGCTCTTACAGATTTTTGTACATGAAGCTAGAAGATTAAAAGTCCCAGGAAAAACTTATCATATGTATTTTTAAACTAGTGTAATTGAAAACTGTATTTGCCTGTAGCACTTTAAAGTGGATTCTTGTATCTTATAGTATTCATCACAGTATTAAGCATGCATTTGTTGAAAGTTCTCTATTCTATTCCTAAGTTGAAAGCCTAATTAATGTTAATGTGCATTTTTGTGCCTGTTACTCATGGTTACGTCATGACGATACCTTTATGCTGGATAAGATAATAACCAGTGCTTATGGGAAGTCTGTGATGGGTGAGGCATTTTACATGTAATTTGGAATTTAATTTAAGCCTTATTAATGCTAATCATCATTATCTCCATTTTACTGTGAGGATGTTGAAGTTCAAAGAAGTGAAAAGTCTTGCTTATGGTCATGTAAGCAAGTTAGTGGAAGTTAGTTGAATTTGAACCCAAGTCTGACTCCAGAGCCCTGTGTATTTCACTGTGCTGTGTTTTTCCCTCATAACACATCCGGTCCTATGGACTGTACACATCACAAAAAGTAACCCTCCTTTTCAGCAAACCTGACATGTGGAAACTAGATTTGCCAGTGTACAAATTTAGGATATTCTTTATTCTTGTGAGATGACTCATATCATGTTCTTTAAATGACACGACATGACATTTAAAATATTATTTGCTTTCCCAAAATTCAGCTTTTTTCTCAACATTTTAAGAACACCTGGATTGTAAGATTTTTTTTAATCAGGTGAGGCAAACCTATGTTTTGGTAGTTTTTATTTAGCATGTACTTCACGAATGCCTGTTTTGTGCCAGGTTGTAGGTGTTAGAGAAATAATTGGTCTTTGAAAGCCAACATGGTTCCTGTTGTCTGTGGAACTGGGTTCCAAATGTTGGTGCCTCTCATTAACTCTGTGATCTGAGCAGGTTCCCTAGCCCTCTAAGTTTCTTTTTTCATCTGTGAGAAGGAAATAATAATAGTACCTTTCTTAGGGTCACCGTGAGGATTAATTGAGATAATGTATGTTCATAGCATGGTATCTGGCATGTAATAAGACAGTAAATGTTACCTTTTATCATCTTAAAAATAGCATTTGAAATATAAGCAGTTTTCTTTAAAAAAAATAACAACAAGCTTAATTGGTATCTTGATCTTCAGTCTGCAATAGTAGTCATCTTTTTTATATTATTTGAAAAGTCTCTTAAATGTTTCACTTCATTTGTTCTGCACACTGCCATCCATATGCATTTTAGAAATACGGTATACCACAAGCTATGTGTTTGTTTTTCATATTTCAAGAGCAGTACTAGAATCACTGTGTGATATAATTCCGAATACACGAGTGTATGTGTTTGGCTCATGGCAAGTACAGTAGCCTCTTTTTTATTTATTAACTTCCTTTTGGAAAAGAATATAGTCACTTTTTGATTTATTCTTTGGAGCAGTATTTGCTTATGAGAAAAGATTTGAGGAAGAAATTCATTGACTGCAAACAAAAATATTATGACAGCTTCACCCTGACTTATAATTGCCATTTTGTACAATTTTTTTTGTTTTTTGAATGGAAAGCTTTTTTAAGTTTTTTTTTTACAGTGAAAAATTTTAAAGTAGGTATTTTCTATATTAAAAATATTTAGGCGCCTGAACATATAAATACAAGTGATTGTAAGTTTCAAAAGATACATTTGTGAAAAGTTAACATGAGTGATCAATCTAGCCATATTTCCTTTTACTAAGTTGTTCTAGAATATTATAATTTATCAAAAGTTTGAGAGAGGAATTAAATGCATTCCAGAAATGATTTTTTAGAGGTGTACATAAAAATGAGGGACAAATTTCTTTAAGTAATGGTTTCTACCAGTAATAATTTTGATAGTTAAATTTTCTTTTTGTGAATTGGTGCAAAAGCCTTACTTATAATGCTTTAAGGAGATTTGTTCAACTGTATCTCCTGTAAAAAGATTTGTCAGGGCTGTTTTTATCATCTGTGATGAAACCTTGTTAGAGAAAATCTTGCTTTGACATTAAATCACTACCTTTTTTTTTTTTTTTTTTTTTTTCATTACAAAGTCCAAATGCCAAGGAAAAGTCAGCTCATAAGCTGGAGAGGTATATAAACAGTTCAATAATAGTGACTGCTAAAATCGATTTTACTTTTTTTCCCTCTGTTTTCATAGTTCCTTTAAATCCTGATTAAGCCATTTTTAAACACATAACATAATTTGATGTTCTAATAGAAACATTGTTTTCTTGTTATACAGAAAGAAGATTGTGTGGTTGATGTGGAGGTTTTTGTTTTTAATGTGGATATTTAAAGGACTTTTTTGTACAGTGAGTTTTAAAATACTTCTTTTAGTACTTACAGCCAACTTTTTTGTATCACCTAAGATGTTGTTAATGGGAAGTCAGTTATAGCTCTGAGAACGAATAGTGGCTCTGCTGCTAATTTATTCTAAGTTTTTATTTGTAAGCACACTTTTGGCATATATGCCATATGCCAATTTGTGTAACCTCAGTCAAGATTTTCAGAAATATTTTGTTAAAGTTAAGATTTAATTACCAGTTTTTTTTAATTGTTATTTAATTACCAGTTTTAATGGTTAAATTTTAAAGGAGCAAATTTAAGATATGATTTGTTCTTAGAAGCCAATGAAGATAAGTTGCATAGAAATAAATGACTAGCTGTTCTTTGGAAGGAGAACAATGCACTCACATTTAAAGTTGAGTTTCTAGATTGTTTGAGATAGCCATATATAAAACTTATTTTTAAAAATAACTTCTTGTTCAGCATGAAGTAAAGAAATTGACAGAACTCACTGCGTCTGAGATTTAGCATTAAAAGAGATACCAAAAAAAATCAGTAAAGTTCTTCATAAGAAGAATGTCTAGTGATGCTCATCTGATATTTTTGAACATGAAAAATCAATAGATATTTAGGATGATTCTGAAAATCAACTCCTTTATTATTCTCATGCCATGTTCTCTGTTGTGACTAAGTTATCCATGCTATATTGGAGCTCAGCCTGCAAAGAAATGAATTGCCTGATTTTTGTCACTCTGAGTCCAGCCAGGATTACTGTAGCCTGGCAGTTGACCACATCAATGCATAATACTGTGTGACGTCATCAAAAGGTAAAGTGGCACATGTAAACTTTTTAAATTATTAATACACGCAAAGAAGTTAGTAGCACTTTCATTTTTTTTATTGTCGTCAAGCAGTTTTCTAGGAATTTTCAACAATATATCAATTCAGCTATAATTCTAGTATGAAATACAGGAACTAGGAACAAGCTTTTGGTGCCTACCATTAAAAATGAAATCCACAGCTTTAATACCTTCTTACAGTCTCACTTGGTTTCACCACAGCTCTGTTTTAGTAGATCTGCACATCTATCTTGCTCTCAATGGTTAATTTTGCCAGTGCAGTTTCTTCGTAGATTTTTGCCATAAATAGAAGGGATTTAAATCTTATAGTCCCTTAAAAATATTTTGTTACCATTTATTTAAAAGCACGATAGATAACGTACATGATGCTTGTTCATTGTGCAAGTACCCAAGACATTCTGATTGAACGACAGCTTAAGGAAAAATAAACAAATAGCAAAAGCGTTCAGTCTTTATTTACACTATGTAGAGGATCACTGTTTTCACTTTAAGTGTACGAGTCTGATCTGCAGAACACCCTAGAGAAGGACATCTTTAGCAATAGGATTTACATACCGTTAGCTCACAGTAATTGATTAGCAGCAGGGCTCTGAGTACAGAGCTAGCTGGGCACGTTATTTGGGGTGCCTCTGATGCTGTGGTTTTCCGAAGCTTGCTGGCTGCATGCTTGTTGCCTTTGTTCATGACACAGGTAATTACTTGATAAAATGAAGTGCATCGCTGTGAACAATTGACCCTTTGGAACAATCCAGGCTGGTCAGCAGTCTGAAACCACACTTTAAGGCCATCATTATGGCCTCAAACTTCAGAGTTTCCAAGGTGCAGACAAAGGTGTTGTCTTCCTTCAGGACAAGCCGAGTGCCATTTTCGGACTTTATGAAGTATTTAAACTGGATGATATTTGACGATATTGAAAACTCCTCTGGAAATCCATCCAGCCTGCTTTTGGATACCAGAACAATACGAGATTTTATTTTTGATATGAAATCAGGAGCATTACAGAAGATCCTCAGTCCTTGTGAGCGATCGTGGTTATCTGTTATTTCCAAGAAAGTAGTCTCCCTGGGTGTCAGCTGTTCTTTTTCCCACCTGGACTTCACCTCCTCTGCCAGTCCCTTGAGCTGAAAGAATTCTGCTTCTTGTGCAAGCAGTTGATTTTCTCGAAAGCCTTCGGGCAGTAGAAGTTCTCCATTTCGTAGGAAGTTTAGAACATGCCTGAAGAGGAGCCCATCCCTGTCTATGAAATAATGACCATCGGCATCAAACGGGCAGAGGATTTTCCCGTTCACTATACCTTCGAGGAAAGTGTCTGGGTACTTGGTCAGTGTTTGTTTCTGAGTAATGTATAAGTATCCACCAACGTTGAGGGTCATCAGGGTGGATTTGCAGTTCTTGCCCTGGTCAGCGTCTTCCAGGCTGTTATGTTTCCCTTCATACTCCTTTTCTTTTTCTCTTCTGTTTATTTTACGCTCCATGTTTGGAAATGCAATTGCAGCTTGTTCTTCTTGGCTTTGAGATTTTTAAAAAAGAAACACTACCACACAAACACGCCTTTATTCAGCCCCAGCCTGGTGATGGAATGGAAATGCTGGCAGCATCGCCTGCGCTGTCAGCTCGGTTTTGCAGTAGGTGGCGTATCAGCTATGTGTGCAGGAGCGTTCTGGAGTAAGGCGGAAAAAAGATAATTTGCATTTAACCGTATCAGGGAAGGAACTTGCTGTGAAAAGACTTTCATGTGTATTCTTTGAAGTAATAAAAGTTACTCAGTGAATTGAATTTCTGTTGGCATTTAAGCAGTTACTAATGTTTAATTCTCCAGCTAAGTGTGAATTTTTAGCCACTTCTAAATGTCTTTTAAGTTATTAATCAGGCAGGCTTAATATTAAATAATACTGTCATCTTTTGGAGAATGATGTATGTTGCATTAGTATCATTTTTTAACGGAAATCATAAATAGGAAACCCAAAGAGAAAAGACTTGGGCGTATGGAATTTTCTGTCCTATAGAAATTCACACATTTCACGGTGGTCTAGTTATGTTAAGGGACACAAATGAGAATATTTAAACCTGTTTTTTGTGACATTATACTTGAATTTAATTGGATTTGCATGCGATTCTGCTTTGGGGGTCTTTAGCGAGTAAGAAGAAATTTTCTTAACAAAAGGTTCTGTCACTTTGTTTTTTGGGGTGTTTTTTTTAACCCTAAAGATAAAAATCACATAGGCTTTGCAATAATCTTTACTGGGGGGAAGGGTTTCTTATGGAAAATGTATAAGCTTGTTTCATCCTAAACCTGCTTCACTGCTGAACAAAGACAGAATGCTGTGGAAAATACCGTAACTGTGTGTGTGCGCGTGTGTGCGTGCGTGCACGCGCGTGTGTGCACATGCTCTCTCGAGAAGATAGCAGAGAGACAGACTCAGAATACCTGCTGTAAAATAGTGTCATGGGCCAAGTTAGTTTCGTTTCGTTTCTTTTGCTGCTATTTTTTTGTTTGTTTGTTTTCATTGTTCACAAAGAGGGAGAGAAAAGACCAAAGCCTAGCTTTTTTTTTTTTTTTTTTGGAGCTAGAACAGTGTATGGTTTTTTTTCCTCCTTTTTTTCCTCCTTCCCCTGTAACTGGCTTCCAAAGCATTTTAGAGGTCTGAGTTCTCATTTCTAGAATTTAAAGGCCCAGTGGTAAGAAATGAGAACATCGTCCCCCTTGCACTTGTATTCCACCTGCAGAATTATTCTGAGGAACTGCATTGTTTTCAGAGTTGGACTTTAGATGTTGTTAAGTTGATTTATGTTTTTATTACATTAAAGATATATATATATATATATAATTTTTTCAACTTTGTGTTGATAAAATATTGGTACAGGTTCTTCTAAAAATGCTTGCCTTGTATTTTCTCTAAACAATGTTAGATTTTCTTCAGGTAAAAAACATTTTGTTTTTAATTATAGCACTTTTTGAATTGAGTCTTTTTGTATCGAATTTGTCAGAAAGTCCTTTGAAATTAAACTAGAAATCTGAGGCATAGCATTTTTAGGGCTGAGTTTCTGCTGAGAGACCGTGACATCGAACCAAAGATAAAATTTCGCCAAAGATAAGGTTGCTTTCTAGAGAGTTTTTAGTGTTTTATCCAGAACTTTATAGCCTGTTAATAGTAAGCTAACAGTCTAAAGCTTCTTCTCAATACTGCATCATTTGAGAAGTTTGCTTGTATATTGTAACAATTTCAGATGTGCTGATTTTGTGTTTTTGAAATCAAGCCTTACCTATGGATCTTTTTTTCTGAAATATTGAAAAGATTTGGGGGGGTTGCAACCTAAAAATATATTCATGTAATTCTTATGTTAATAGTTGGTGCACTATTTGCAGGAATTCCCATCATGGCTCAATGGATAAGGAGGCTGACTAGTATCCATGAGGATGCGTGTTCCCCAGCCTCACTCAGTGGGTTAAGGATCCAGCATTGCCATGAGCTGTGGTGCAGGTCACAGATGTGGCTCACATCCCAAGTTGCTGTGGCTGTGGCATAGACCAGCAGCTGCAGCTCCAATTTAACCCCTAGCCTGGGAGCTTCCGTATGTCACAGGTTCCGCCCTAAAAAAAAAGAAAAAGAGAAAAAAAAAAACAGTCAGTCCGTAAGAATAGCAGCATGCAATAGCAAAGTCAGTGAGGGCATGCCAATTTCACTTACAGGTATAGTCCTCTTTTAGTGAGCTTTATGGAGCATCAGAATCAATAGAATATAACTGTTGATAGTGGTGGAGACTATGCTAGAATTTTCTCTGTATGTTTAAAGTGGTATAGTTGAATTCTCTGTAAGGCTTAGTCTGCTTCCTTACACACTGTTTGGCCCATTTCCAGATGCCTTCGTGGGGAAGCCTTAAAGCTGGTGCTGCTAGAGGCAGGGCTTCCATGGGGGGAGGGGGCGGGAGGCAAGACTGCAGGAGGTTGGACCACTGACTTCTTCAGCCATCACCCTAGGACCACATGCCAACTTGCTCACTTCTGACTTCTGCTTCCTGCCTTTCAAAACTACTGATTCTTTGTTTCTGCTGGCTTGCCTTGACAGGCCCTGAACTACCTCATCATGTGCCTCTAACCCTTGACTGCTTTTTCTTACTTTAGTCTCTACTCTGGTGTTCTTGGCTCCTGCACACCTGACCCATATGATTTGTTTGCCATCCGTGGCCTGGCAACAGTAGTGTGATAGAAGCCTTGTGCTGGTGCCTCTCTAGAAACTGATAAGAATCCATAGGACTTTTCATTTATGTCCTCTTGCTCCCAACTTGCAATCTTAAGAAAGAGAAATGGTACCAAGTAGGCCCCACCATCTCTGCATTACTCCTCCATCCCCGTTAAAGCAAGATGATTGCCGTTTACAGAAATTGCAGGGCTCTGTTGATCATTGCTGCTGTGGTTGTACATATGCCCCCTAGGGGAGAGCCGGGTTGTCTACTTTTTAGTCTAAGCTTATATTTGCCTATTTTGGGGGCTGGTGGGTGGGAGGGGTTGTGTCATTCAAGTCCACATGGCCCTAAAAACTGTAAAAATGGTGCTGATAAGTGTTTCAGGGCAAATATCCACAGTTGATGTGACTATGTTTCTCTGCCTCACTGCCAGCACGAACTGGAATTAATCAGTTCAATGGTTTCAGCAGAGGGGCTTAACTTGCCCTTCACAGATTAGCTCACTTAGATCCACTCGACCACTAGACCTGAAGATTTCATCTGCTTTGCATGCAGAAAGATATATTTTTTAAAAGTGTCTGTCATAGGAGTTCCGTTTGGGCTTAGTGGTAACAAACTCGACTAGTATCCGGGATGACACGGGTTTGATGCCTGACGCTGTTCAGTGTTGCCATGAGCTGTGGTGTAGGTTGCAGATGTGGCTCGGATCTGGCGTTGCTGTGGCCGTGGTGCAAGCCAGCAGCTGTAGCTCTAGTTCAACCCCTAGCCTGGGAACTTCCATATGCTGCAGGTGTGGCCCTAAAAAGACAAAAACAAAACAAAGTATCTGTCATAGAAATTTGTAATCACACATATAAAATAGCCCTTTAGCCAACTTTGAAGATTTACTTATTTTCTCATATGTTTATTTATACATCTGTTGCACCACTTCTGGATGGCACAATATTAACTTCAACACTTTTGCATCCGGTAAATGTTGCTTTTGCTTGCATAGTATTGGATACCCAGGTTGCCTCAATTCCTTGCTGAGATGAACAATTTCAAGCATGTTTCTGAAAGTTTGTGCAGTAGATTCCCAGAGCAGGGCTTGTTGGCCATGTTCTGTTTCAATTAGAATTGCCACATGACTCCTGAGATCAGCTCTGTCTATGCATTCTCCCACTGTAGTGCCTGTGGGTTCCTGTCTCCCCACATCTTTTCCAGCATGTGGTGTTATCTGACTTTTTTTAATTTTTTTTTTTAGTTCTTACATATAAATGTTATCATATAGTATTTGTCTTTTTTCTGTCTGACTTCACTTATTATAATATCCTCCAGTTCTATCCGTGTTGTTATAAGTGGCAAAACTTTGTTATTTTTTATGGCTGAGTACTACTCCAGTGTGTGTGTGTTACCACATCTTCTTTGTCTATTCATCTGTTGATGGATACTTGGGTTGCTTCCATATCTTGACAATTGTAAATAGTATACTGCTGTGAACATTGGGGTGCATTATCTTTTCATTTTTTCATGTATATACCCAGGACTAGAATTGCTAGATCATATGATAGCTCTATTTTTAGTTTTTTGAGGAACCTCCATGCTGGTTTCCACAGTGGCTGCACCAGTTTACATTCCCATCAACAGTGTATGAGAGTTGTCTTTTCTCCACATCCTTACTGACATTTGTTATTTGTGTTCCTGTTGATGATAGCCAACTCTGAGGGTTTAAACAGTGCCATTGTCAGGTTCTTGGTATGAGTATATCATTAGTTAGGCCTAATGCCAAACCAAATTTTAGCAAAATGTTTCCACTACATGGTGACTCTAATCTTCCACTGTCTGCATTAGGCAGAACTCATCCCAGGCCAGTGGTAATCCCCATCTATCTACCAACCATTGATGGGAAAAGAGGTCATTGTCACCACTGTGATTGACATAAGACATCATCATTAATATGTCCTTGCTCCATTTACATGCCAGAGATATACCCCTGCCATGGAAGGAAGTGGAACCTTACCGAGAAGCTCTCTCCTGGAGTTCTTGTCGTGGCACAGCGGAAACGAATCTGATTAAGAAAAGCAAAAAAAAAAAAAAAGAAGCGATAGCTATCGCTTCTTTTTTTTTTGTTTTGTTTTGTTTTGTCTTTTTGCTATTTCTTGGGCCGCTCCCACGGCATATTGAGGTTCTAGGGGTCGAATTGGAGCTGTAGCCGCCAGCCTACACCGGAGCCACAGCAACTCGGGATCCGAGCCGCGTCTGCGACCTACATCACAACTCACAGCAACGCCAGATTGTTAACCCACTGAGCAAGGCCAGGGACCGAACCTGCAACCTCATGGTTCCTAGTCGGATTCGTTAACCACTGCGCCACGACGGGAACTCCTCGCCACATTTTTTAAGGCTTATTGATCTATGTCTTGATTCTGTGATGATGTCTTTGTTCATTTTCCAAAATCTGGCTACCATTTAGCCATCTGACTTTCATGGCCTCTGATTCCTTTTTGGCTTGACCTTCCTATGCCTTTCACAAGCTAAGTTTCTCTTTTTAATGCGTGGCTTTCTTCTTCATAGCATCCTGTCAATAGCATTGAATGTGCGGAGCATTCATTTTGATAGTCAGCTATAATCATGTTGCTTTAGCCTCTTTTTTTTGTTGTTAAAAAATAAAAATAGGAGTTCCCGTTGTGGCTCAGTAGTTAATGAATCCAACTGGGAACCTTGAGGTTGTGGGTTCGATCCCTGGCCTTGCTCAGTGGATTAAGAATCCGGTGTTGCTGTGGTGTAGGTCACAGACACGGCTCGGATCCCAGGTTGCTGAGGCTGTGGTGTAGGCCGGCGGCTACAGCTCCAATTAGACCCCTAGCCTGGGAACCTCCATAATGCTGCATGTGAGGCCCTAGAAAAGACACAAAAATAAAAAAATAAAAATAAGTAACTGTGTAATGTTTTAACATATTTTAAGAATCAAAGTTTTTTCTGTGTTAATCTAATTCTATTTGAATGTCAAAATTTTAGTTTCATTTTGAAATATAATGTTTCTGCATTAGATGTTGTCTACTACTGGGCTTGTCGCATCAGCACAAGTCCTGCCTCAGCTACCTGATGGAGGTGACTGACCACAGATTCTCACCAGCTATGCAAAGTGCTTGAATGCCCCTGAGACTCACTCACTATAGCATCTGGCAGGAACGTGATGTGGGTGTGTAATTCCAGTCAGATGAATACACTTACAAGTGTAAGTGTTTCGTAGTGTTGAACTAAGTCTTCAAAGAAGCCCAGGAAACTTTGCTAACATAGGCAAATTTTTAAGCCTCACTTGAGTGTAGAAAAGATTAAAGCACTTTGTATCCAAATAAAAATGATTGATTAGAAGTTCCTGTCGTGGCGCAGCAGAAACGAATCTGATTAGAAACCATGAGGTGGTGGGTTCGTTCCTTGGCCTCACTCAGTGGGTTAAGGATCTGGCATTGCCGTGAGCTGTGGTGTAGGTTGTAGACATGACTTGGATCCTGTGTGGCTGTGGCTGTGGCTGTGGCTGGCCGCTGTAGCTCCGATTGAACCCCTAGCTTGGGAATCTCCATATGCTGCAGGTGTGGCCCTAAAAAGCAAACAAACAAAAACAGTGATTAAACAACAAGTCCCAGCAAAATTCCTTTGCACATTTCTTTGATTTTCATTACAGAGGTCATCTTGAAAACAATTTACAAATCATATTCATTCATATTTTAAATGTGCTTTGGGAGATGAAAGTTGTAGGGGGAAACCTGTGTTTCATAATCCTGTAAGCAGAAGTCATTTAAGTTTTTAAAAATGAGTCTGCTCTTTTTTTTTTTTTTTTTTTTTGAATTGCAGACTATGCATTATTATTCACTGGAAAATTTTATTGTAACCAGATGAGCAGAGCACTTCTATGAGCCATCAAATGAACACTGAAATTATATTATTGTATAGAACTCATTTTTATAGTGCTATTTGGCAAAACAAAATTTTGCCTTCTCTTTCGGAAGATATTTTAAGTTAATAACTGTTGTCTATGATCTCACATGAGGGACATGACTCTGAAAACTTGTAAAGTTAATGTTGTTATGAAATCTGTGACAAAAAATGTTTCTGCTCCCAAATGCTGTCCCCTGCCACTGTTCCTGTTATCATCTTCTCTTTAGATCTCCTTGTGTCTTTAGTGATGAGATGCTGTGTGCGGGATAGGGGTGCCGGGGGGCAGGACCAGCAGGCCAGGAGATGATGGTTCAGAGGAGGAAATGGAGTTTCTTACTCACAGAGTAGAGTAGAGTGATTATAAATCAGGGAAGGGGAATGCTATCATATTGCACACTTTTTCACATTTGGTATTTCTGAAATCAGGATATGTCTTAAAATCATTGGCTTATAAAATTTTCATGGTAGTATTTTGTCTTTCTTGGTGGCATGTGAAATAATGGCATATATTACAGTTGATGGTATCTTAGATTTGATGAAATATTTGAGTAGTTCTGAAAGCTGTTACCACCAGAAAATACAGTCAACAGAGATATAGATAGCGGAAAAGATGGGTGAGGAGAAGAGAGAGATAGCATGGCAGCAGTTCTCAACCCTGGCTGTTGCATATTAGAGTCATATGGAGAGGGTATAAAAATACGTCTTGCCCACACAGTGCAATTAAGGCAGGATTTCTGGGAGTGGGCTCAGTGGTTTTTAAAAAGCTCCCTAGGTGATTCTTAGGAGCAAGCGGAGATGAAGAACTACCGTATTAAGGAAATCAATGAGCTTAGAAAGTGAACTTAGCTCAGTGGAGTTCTGAGCGATGGGGGCATAATTTCTACTCTGTGGTTGTGAGGATCACTGTATAT
Source organism: Sus scrofa (assembly GCF_054392235.1). NCBI lineage: Eukaryota > Metazoa > Chordata > Mammalia > Artiodactyla > Suidae > Sus > Sus scrofa. The sequence goes on along the minus strand of NC_139393.1, from coordinate 22,519,973 downwards.
TAAAGTATCTTGAAAGTCATAACTAGTAGGTGGTATTATTCCTATTACTAAACATGGTAAAAAGAACAGGCGTTACTGAGGTTGAAATGAAGAAACCTGAGTCATATTCAGTAGATTTAAAAAATGTATTGTTAGCTCGTCTATAAGTATTTCATTAATATTGTATCCCTCAACTATATTACAGGCTTTCTGAGTGTGGGGGTCTGTGTTTTTCTTCCTCATCACATCTAGCACAGTGTTTGGTACTCTGTAACGGTAGTATAGTACTATAGTAAAAGTTGTTTTTTCTGGGAGATGTAATCTTTCCTGAAGAATTTGTTTTTCTGTCCATTTAGTCACATTTGCTGTTTTTAAATTCTAATTTCAAGTGCAACAGCCAGAGCCGGTTAACACCCTTTGATGAAGGTCTGACTAAAACAAACTATTACAGTCCTATGCTTTTCCTGTCTCTTTTCATTTTTTATTACAACATAGCATTACTTCGTATTTTGTATAAAGCTGTGTTTTATTCCTGAGTTTCAGTCAACCTCCTATTCTTGAAAGCATCTTTGAGATTAGAGATTTTGTCTGTTTATACAGCATCACAACATCATGCCCACATCTATATTTGAGAATTTATGTTGATTAATTACATGTATGTGGTGTAACAAGCAAAAAGGGGACTGTTGTTTGTGTGAAGTATGGGAGGAGTGATAACTTGTGAACTTGCTTTGTAAACATTAAAACCCACAAATGTTTGTTTTTAAAATATTCACTAAGTTACTTCTTTGATCAAAAGTTTGTTATGGCTTCCATAGACTTATAGGACAATCCAGACTCGTTTGTACAGCTGAGTGTACCCGAGGTAACCACTCCGCTTTCCACTCCTGAGCAGCCAGTCTTGTCATGCGCAGATGCCCTTCGATGAGCATCACCGCATCCCTTGTGTGGGAATGTACGTGCACCTTCTTCTCCCAGTCCGTAGGGGAAAGTTGAGGAGCGGTGCTTTGAGTGAGGAAGCTAAAATGTTTTCTCATCCTAAATCTAGTCCTCAAATTACGGTTTCAGTATTTGGTTTAAAATTGGGAGTTCCGGAGTTCCCGTCGTGGCGCAGTGGTTAACGAATCCGACTAGGAACCATGAGGTTGCGGGTTCGGTCCCTGCCCTTGCTCAGTGGGTTAACGATCCGGCATTGCTGTGAGCTGTGGTGTAGGTTGCAGGCATGGCTCGGATCCCGCGTTGCTGTGGCTCTGGCGTAGGCCGGTGGCCACAGCTCCGATTCGACCCCTAGCCTGGGAACCTCCATATGCCGCAGGAGCGGCCCAAAGAAATAGCAAAAAGACCAAAAAAATAAATAAATAAAATAATAAAAAAAATAAAATTGGGAGTTCCCAGCAAATTAGGCGTGTTTGTAATTGGAATATCATTGTAAGAAAACATGTTACATAAACAGATAATATAGGGGAATACTTATATACCTACTCACTTTGTTGCTTTCGAGGTAAATAATCAAATGCTTGACTCTGTAGGTTTACGAAAACCTGAACATCATCTTTATTCCTAAAATTCCTGAATATTAAATAGAAATCAGAACATCATTTCACAAATTTGATTACAGTAAGAAACACCTACTTAATAATATAGGGATTGCACCTTCGCCCAACTGGTTTGTTAAGTTGCCAAGTAGCTTGTTTTAATCAGCTTTACCCTGTGAACCTCAGGCAAAATTTTACTGGTAGGAAAAGTTTTTAAATGAGAACAATGGAGACTGGTAGGAATATTAAAAATGGCTTACCTTTTAAATGTTCTTGCTCTGCTGAAATATTGTGTGTCTACTTTTCCAGAGATGATAGACACAGGTGTTACATAAGAATCAGGAAAGTAGCTTCAGAGTCTCAAGGATCAGTCAAAAATCTTGTGTCCAGCTTTGTGTTTTAGCTCAGACTGGAAGTGCTCTTAAAGGCCTCCCTGTTGAACTGGATCCAGAGTGGTCTTGTGGAAATGAACACCTGTCACATCCTGATGTCCACCATCATCTTAACACACCTGCCGTCATCACTTACATGCCGATGCTAATAGGCACCCTTCCTGCTTACTTATCACTTGAACTTGTCCAAACCAGCCATGCTCTTAACTTGGAAAAAGTGCCAGTCAGTTGTTCATCTTGCGTTCTTCAACATCGAGTATATCTCAAATTGAGTTTAAGAGTAGGAGGGTCCAGTTTAGAACAGAAGTTTGTATATTTTCAGGTCTTCAGCAGCTTCTCAACATTTTCTCATTGTTGTTCCAAGAAGCAGTTTTTCTGTAATTTATACTCAAAATTTAGTTATATCCAGGTCTTTTAGAGCATATTAGAGCAAACAAGATAAACACTAATAAATAATAAAACATTCCCAACCAGAGAGGAAGGGAGATTGGATTCATTATACAAATAGATATGAAGTAACTTCTCCAAGGCAACACTGCTATTTAGTGACAAAATCAGAACTAGAAGGCTCCCATTCTGCTTATAGGATGCACTTTGTGTAACTTACCTTTAAAACTTCCTTTTTTTTTCCCCTGAAACTAAGTAGCAGGATATAGATCAATAAAATGCCATCACCAAAAGTGTGTTCATACTCAGGAAGATTCTTTGGGTTACAAGTAGCAGAAACCAATTAGCAAACCAGTCTAACCAAAAAAAAGCAGGGGAGAAGAGAAAATTGAGAAAAGATCCTGGAATATTTGCCAGAATCTAAAGAAGAGTTGAGCAAATGACCAAGATTAGGGGGAAATAGGAACCAAGCCATTCCAGGGGTTTCAGTTGGATAAGCATATGGGCTTCTCTTCAACGTATTGTGACAGTGTCCTTCCAGTGATTTCTGAGGTGGAGTGATTCTGGTATGCGTCCTTTAGTTTAAAATTCTGAGAGAGACACAGAGAAACAAAGAAGAGACCAGAAAAACCATTGTTCACGCTTTTCCCACCACCTTCAGTGCTCTTCTGCCTCACCTCCCAGTCTAAATCCTACCCAGTTTTTTTGAAGGCAAATACTGCTTTCTCTATCAGAGCTCTTAATTCCCAGCTAGACATATTGTGTGTGTGTGTGTGTGTGTGTGTGTGTGTGTGTGTGTGTGTTTTAAACCCAATACTGTGTGCCTCTCTAGGCAGATTATAACCCTAATAAACCATAACAAATTCTACTTAGTACAGTAGAATTTCACAGCCTTTATGAAAGGACCAATAGTTGGTCAGCTAAATTCGAAGGTAGGGAATCATAAAATGATATTAGTATGTATTCCTGCTGCTTTAAACATGTACATTTAGTTGCCAGTGTACATGCAGGACAGGGCCCTTTGCTTTCAGGATACAGTGCTGACCGAGCATCCAGTTTCTCTTTTTTGTGAAAATTCAACCCTTAATTTACTTTAGGAGTTCAATTTTGGTTTCTTTTAAAAGGAGCAAGAACTCAGACATGGTGAAACAGTACAAATGCAGAATCATTCTAGACTTGTTTCTCTTCTAGTCTCTGGTTGTGTCTCGAGTACTAATTTGACAGTAAATCGTTAGTAATTTACCTTTATATCACGTCTTACCAAAGCATTAAACCTAGTTTGCTTAGAAAACTCACAGTTAGTGGGATTATGTAATAAATAATCAAATCGCATAATTACCAACAGAGTAAAATTAGCATCAACAAGGTCCAGCATAGTTTGAGCAGAAGCGTGTGGGGGTGCTAGAGATGAACCTAATACCCACTAGTATATAGTGAGCTGTGGGCATCCATCACCGTATTTAAGAGGGGAACCGAGAGCCTTGCTAACCTAGAAGTGGGTTAAGTGGAGGTCTATCAAAATGCTTCTAGTGGGTTATATATGCCTGTCTCATCATCCTGCCAGACCAGCATGTCTCACAATGTGATATAGAAACCACTGGGTAGAGGGGTCCCTAAGACGCTTTAAGGGGCCTGTGAAATCAAAACTATTTGTCATGATAATACCAAGGCTTTTTGCCTTTTTCACGTTGATTTTCTCAACCTTTTTTTCAGTTCTAGTTTCTAGTATAGTAAGTTTTAGCTTAGTCTAGTATAGTTAGTGATAGAGTTTTATCAGTAGATAAAACCCACATTAAAAACTCTGGTGATCCTTCAATGCTTTTTAAGCGTATATGCCACAGACTGTCTGTGTCTGTTCTGGACTCTGCCCTTTAGGGGAGGAGCCAAGTTTTACTTATTTTTGTTATTCCTGATATGTTTTTGCATTACCTTTCACGTAAAAGGCACTCAGTAAATATTTGATAAATATATGAGCGTATTTTCCACAGTCTTTCAAACTGTTTTAAGTCAGAGTAAAAGTATATTAATGAGTATGAGCTGTAATTAATAGCAGTGGTGGGCAAGTGGGTGCTTTCAAATGCCTTGAAGTATAATATTTAATAGCTTTCCTATGAAATCTTAGGCAGTGTTTTGAAGAAATACGGTTTTGTGGAAAGAGTATGAAAACATGTTCCTGTGGGGTTTTAAAAAATGTGCGAAGGCTTTAAATCTTGCTTAGGGGGCTATATTATAAGTTAAATTGGTTTTCCAAAAGTGTATTTAAGAAGAGGGGGGAAGGGAGAAGTGAACAGAGGTGTGGGGTTTTTTAAGAGCAGCCGATTGGTGGAAAATTTCATTGCTGATGATGAAGGCTTTTCCTTTCACTTGGAAGCATTTGAAAGCTATTTTAGATTTGAAAAGGGGGTATGATGGACAGGAACTTAGGATTTGGGAAAGTGAATTTTACTGTTTTGTGTGAGTGACCTTGATTGAAGCATAGTGATGAGAGTGGTGGCCAAGTCGAAATGTGTGGAGGCTTCGGATGCTTCTTACCCTGTTGGATTTTATGTGCAGAACGTTGACAGCAGAAACCTTTAAGTAGAAAGTAAATTCATCCTGACCTTAGGGAATAGGTACCGCTGAATAAGTGGGGAACACTCGCAGGTGGTGTTGAAAGGTAACGCTTTAGTATTCAATATTAATAAACACATGGATGTGTAACTCAGTTATTTTCAGAGACAGTATTCTAGATTTATTTTTTTTTGAAAAAAGAATTCGTTTATGTTTCAATGGCGAGCTTTTCCCCGTGCATTTAAGACACTATGCATTGGAGTCTTTCCCAAATCTTGTCATTGTTATTGACAGCAACAGTAGATAGTGTTGGATTTTGCTGGATGGGATAAAGCTTTCAGCTTCTCTGGAGAGGCACACTCAAATGTAAGATTTGTTTTTGCTTTAAGAAGATTCAAATTTTAATCTTAATCTTAATTCATTAATGAGAGGAAATTATTTTTGGATATTTAAACTTAAATTTAATATAAAATAATCATGACCTTATTATTTCCTTCCTGGCATATTTTGGTATTAGGTAGACATGCTTGTCATCACTGCTCTTCCCAGTCATCTGTCAGCCTGTACCTGAGGTTGGTGGCATATGTTGCATTGAAACTGTTAGAGTTACTGAGTGTTTTCTGTTAGTACTTAGGGCTATAATAATGAGTCCCTAGATTTTGAAGACAAAATTGAGAAAGGTCACGGTAAGAAAAGTGTTCTAATATAAATCATATAGGCATGTTTCTATGTGCATCCTGCATTCTGGTCAGTTTGTCTATCTCCCCAGTGAACTTTCTGCTTCCTGAGGATAGCACTGTGTCTTAGTCACCTCCGATTCTGCAGTGCCTAGATGGTATCCTTAACATAGGAGGCATTTTAGTTAATGGTAGTGGAATGCATGAGGTCATTCACTCTGAAGAGATGAATCATAAATGCATTGCTGATGAGCCAAAGGATTTCTTGAATCTCTTCTTGAAATCTGGGTGAACTCTCCCAGAAGTAGGACTGAACCATAACTGTTTTGAAGCGTGGTCATGCATTTCCAGAATGCAGTAAAGGTGGTGCCATCATGGGTCAGTCATATATGTATTATCAAGGAAGATGAGGCCTTAAAGTGATGTGGTGCCTGGTAGGCACGCAGTAGGTGTAACGTTTTTGTTTCTCTTAGATTTCATGTTAGGGTCACCATAAGAGTTCTTACTAATGGTGGGGAAATTGCCTTTCTGTTTGGACAGATAATCACAGCAGTTAAAGCTCTAGTTTGGACACACCCTTATTAATCATTTGGCTGGAAAATAGAAGTCAGAGCAACTGGCAGGCAGAACCGGTACTCGGTATAAACCAGACTGGGACCTGCCTAGGGTCACAGTATTTTCTAGGCTGGCTGTTCTAGTTACAGTATATTCTGGAATTTTCTTTTGCACATTTTTGTTTGTGTGCAAAATATAGACTTATTGTGGTGATCACTTCCCAGTGTATACCGTTATTGAATCATCTACCTGAAACTAATGTTTGTTACATGTCATTTATACTTCAATTATTTTTTTTTTTTTTAAAGAAGAGTTTCTTTGCAAGGGAACTTTCAGAACCTGGGCTGTTAATTTGGGATATTTTAAGCCACTGTGTTAATATAATCTGAAATCGATATCCTTGACTTGGTGCTGTAGACTAGCAGTGTTCTCAAAACTTACTTCTCTGCCAAAGACGATTTTGCCTCCACACCCTTCACATTTTTTTGTTTGACTTTATGCCCTTTTAAGCCTCTGTCTGCCTTTAGAAAGAGCGAAGTGTATAAAAGCTTTTATTGGCAAGGGGCTGCAGCAGCCCAATCAATAAACTTGACAGGAGCCTAGTTTTTTCCTAGCCAAGATTAAGGTTTTTCTCTATTCTGATCAGTGATACTACTGTAAAAGTTAATCTCTTTCTGTCTTTGATTTTTATTATTAATTATATTTGATGGTAATCACTGTTACTGCGGTTAGTGTGTCAAAGTTTCATCTTGAAAATAAAAAATGTTGTCTCTGAATACTTTTGTTAATTTTTTCCTTTCCATTCAAGATAAGCTGTCCCTGGAAGGAATAGTGGTACAAAGAGCAGAATGCCGACCTGCCGCCAGTGAAAACTACATGAGACTAAAGAGGTTGGTGCTTTTTTTTTTTAGCTTTAATAATACCCAGTATTTCTTTCTTGGGACTGACATACACATATTAGATTGCCTGTTGACTGCATAAAAACTGTGATTATTGTTGAAAGTGTTTTCTTCAAAGGTTGGTTGATTTTAAAACCAGGTAAGAACAAACTTCCTGTTATAAAATAAGTCAGGGGGATATCACATGCAATGTGGTGACAGTAGCTAATAACACTGTATCGCACATTTGAAAGTTGCTGAGAGAGTAGATCCTAAAAATTCTCATCATAAGAAAAAAGAAATTTTCGTAACTGTGTATACTGATGGAAGTTAACCAGACTTATTGTGGTGATCACTTCGCAATGTATACAATTATTGAATTGTTATCTTATACACCTGAAACTAACATTATATGTCAATCATACTTCAGTTATTAAAAAAAAAAAAAAAACAAGTAGTACTTTCTGGCAAGGGAACTTTCAGAACCTGGGCTATTAATTTGGGGTATTTTAAGCTACTGTGTTAATATAACCTGGAATCAAACTTTTTAAACTTCTTTTTTCTAGTTTTCCTTAGAAATCTTGATTCTCTAAAGACATGTAATAAAATCTTTGTACTGCTTTATTTTCAAAGGCTATAATTTTCCCATGATGAATATTTATCTAAAATACTGTACTGTAAAAAGCAAGTACAGTTAGTTGCTAGAATACCATCTTTTTCTCTTGATCTACAAAGAACTTTTTATAAACATTACTTTGTTAGAAATTTTGCTTCAGGGTCCCTCCTCCCTTCCTCTTGTATGTAATTAACTTCTTGGAATTAATACTTAAAGGTTATGGTTGCTAATTCTTGATAGTTCAGACGTTATGACTTTGAAAGAGCCAGCAATTTTTTAAACCCTGACGAAATGTATTATACTTGTTTTTATAGTTTATAGTGAATGTATTTTAACCCTATATAGCTTAGAATTGCACATTTTTTCCGTTTACTCTGCGGTTACTGTGTGAAAATAGTGAACACAGCAAACATCTCTGCCCTCATGGAGCTTCGGTTTTAGAAGATTGTTGCTCCAGCTCAGAACTGGTGGTGGGGAGCGCATCATTCCTGTGCTGGCAGCAGCCTCTGTGGAGAGCCACGCTGGCTGAGCTGCATCAGCTTCAGTGTGGAAGTTCCCTGGCCAGGTATTGAATTCGAGCCGCAGCTGCGGCAACACCGGATCCTTAACCCACTGTGCCACAGTGGGAACGCCTCCGTTTCACATCTTTTTAATTTTTCCCCTTTTCTCGATTAGATTGGAAGTCTGTCTCTCTGGAATGAAGCAAGGAGACTGGTTTTCTTGTCCAATAATTCCTGTAATTTCAGTGCCTCCTTAGGGCAAGTAAAAGGATGACAGTCAAAATGAAAAATTTTTATAACAGTAAATAACTTTGGAACACAGGCCAAAGATGTTTCTCTCTTTGTTTCTGCTTATAAAGTTTATTATATAATACAAGTCTTTTTCAGAATTTATCTTTTTCAAGTAACTCCTGAAATTGGAAATTGCCAAATCTGGTTACTGAGCTGCTTGCCTAGATATTTTTCTGTGGTCTTAATTTCTTTAAAGGTTTCTAAAGATTTCTGATGATGAAATCAGGCAGGTCACCTGCTGTGTTTATGAAATGGCTGCTTTTTCCTTACCAAAAAGACATTAAGATTGTTTAACCTTTTGGAGTATGCAAGAAGAGCAGCCATTACATATTTCAGTTACTTAAATGATTTAAGGAACCAGGTTATGATTCAAGAGATGATAATCATGTGAGTTTCATACAGTAGATGCTGTGTGACATCAGTCTTGAAGGCTGAGTTTTTTTTTGTTTTTTTTTTGTTGTTGTTGTTGTTGTTGTATTGTTTTGCTCAAGTGGAAAAAGGAATAAGAACAATTTCTAAAGAGACATGCCGGCATAAAGACTTGGGGAAACCATCAGGGACCTGTGCGTAGTTCTGCGAGCCTGGAACGCAGGATTTGTTTGAGAGAGAACAAACAAGCTCCAGCCCTCTTTTGAACTCTGAACTGATACATCCAAAAGCCTGGTTGGATGTCCAGTAGACATTTCAGATTTGTTGAAGACTGAACTCCCAGTCTTTCTCCTCCAACCTGCCCCTCCAGTAGTCGTTCTCATCCAACCCGATGCCAGCTCTGTTCCCCCGTGTTCTCAGTCAGAAACACTGGTTATGATTTTGACTCCTGTCTCACAGCCATCCAGTATGTCAGAAAAAATCTTACTGACTGTACCTTCAAAATAATGACACACCCGCCATCTGACCATTTCTCACCACCCACCTGAGCTGCTGTTGTGTCTCACCTGGATCACTGCAGTAGCCTCCTAGCAGTTTCTGCTTCTCCCTTGCCCCACTGGAGTCTGTTGCCAGCACAAGAGCCGGAGCAGTTCTTTTAAAATCTGTCAAATCATGCCATACCTCTGCTCACTTGTCACTTGCAATGCTTCCTGTGTTACTCAAACAAAATCCGAGTCCTTGAGTTGTCTCCCAGGACCTCTGTGATCACCTACCATTCCCTTCCCCTTCTCCCCATCTGAGTCTTCTCCCCGCTCCCCTCCCTCACTCTGCTCCACCCACACTGACCTCCTTGGTCCGAGCACAGGCGCACTGCCGTATTAGGGCCTTTGCACCGGCCGTCCTCTCCTGCCTGGAATGATCCCTCTAGGCAGCTGCATGGCTCGCTGCCTCACCTCTTTCAAGTCTTCTCAAATTCTGCTTCTCCAATAAGGTCTACTCCCACCACCCTATTTCCTTCTGTGGGTGTGTTTTCTTCATAGCACATATCATTTAATATACTATAATTGACTTACTATATGTATTGCTAGCTTTGCCCTGGTGCATTTTAAGCTCCTGAGGTTTGCCTTTTGTTTTATGTGCACCAATTTTTGTTCACTCATACACACACACACACACACACACACACACACACACCAAGTTGTCTAGAATAGTTCATAACATGTAGTAGGTAGTTAGTAAATATTTGTTGAGTGAACGAATGGTAGGAGGAAAGGTTTGACATGTGAAAGAGTCATATATGCGTGTTAAATTACTTGTTAAAGGGTCCGCTATGCTGTGGCAAGAAATTTGAACTTGTGTGTTACTGCTGTTAGTGAGGCACTAAAGAATTTTAAGCCGGATGAAAAGCAAAGGGATTTGTGTTTTGGAAGGCTCGTTCTGGCTGTAGTATAAAGATGGAAATCGGAGAGATAAGCTAGAGACTGATGCAATAGGCCAGGTACGAAATATCAGAATGACCAAACAAGGTGGTTCTAGGCAGAAGGGGGTTGAGAATCTGGGTTTTGAGGATATTTGGAAGTAGAGTCGGTAGGACTTGATAAACTCGTCTCATGGTTGTGAGTCAGGATGTCTCTAGGACCAGATTGATAGTGGTGGCTCTTGTGTGGCCTGGATGCACATCTGCTGCGAGTCCTCAGACTGCCTTCCCACTGTCCTGTGCAGGGAACTGATGAGGGAAAAGGGGTGGGGAGGTCTTTATAGCTTAATTTAAAGCCTTGTTGACAGTTGACATAAAAACTTAGAAGCAGAAAGTATTTAAACTGGAAGAAGACTACTGATGGGTAATCAAAATAGGAAAGTAATCTGAGTCATAAGTTGGATCTCATCTATTTTGTTTATCATTCCACTCCCCACTCGTCAGCATCTGCCACCCCCCCCTTGCCTGTGTTCCCATATACTTGTTCTTCTTTAATGATGTGTATAAATGTCTATATTTTCTTCTATTTATATGCACCAAATTGCATCTCCTACAAGATTATTAACTTCTTGAGAACAGGGACTATAAGCTTTATTTTTCTTCTCTTTTTCCTTTCAATTTTCCTCCCTTCTTTCCTTTTTGTATTCTCAGCACTTAGCATAGTATTATAGATAATAGCTATCAGAAGTGTTTGTGGGGTTGAAATGGAAAGAAATAGAAAGAAATGGCAAAACTAAGTACAAAATATGGGAATCAGCATTATTCAGCTTCGTTAATTTTTTTTTTTTTTTTAAATCTCACAACTGCACTTGAAACCTGGACCTAATTTTTCAGTTCATATACACACACACCCCCTTTTTTATTTTTATTTTTTGCTTTGTAGGGCTATACCCGCAGCATATGGAAGTTCCCAGGCTAGGGGTTGAATTGGAGTTACAGCCGCTGGCCTACATCACAGCCACAGCAGCACTGGATCCCCTATTCACTGAGTGAGGGCAAGGATCAAACCTGCGTCCTTATGGATACTAGTCGGATTCGTTTCTGCTGCACCACAACGGGAACTCCCTTTTGTTTATTCATTTATTTACTTAACTTACGTACTACTTATTTTGGTCGTCCCTGTTGCATATGGAAGTTCCCAGGCCAGGGATCGAGCCCATGCCACAGCAGTGACAGTGCGGGATCATTAACTGCTAGGCCACCAGGGAACTTCACACACATCTTGCTTTGAGAAGAAGAAAGTGATTGTAAAACAAATACAGAAATGTTTCATCAAAAATAAAAGAGTTTTTCAAAATACGAAGAATTAAATAGTCTTCCACTTATAGAGGATTAGAAGAGAAAGCTGTTAATATCCAAGAAGACCTTTCCTTCCTTGACTTCATCGGGGAGATTTTTTTCTTTTAATCAGTGAGTTTTTACTGTGTTATATTTTAGCAGTTAGCAGCTGAACAACACTCTTAGGAATGTAAATGGGTATATACAAAGTATATATTTATAGACAATACTCTAAGAATGATGTGTTACTTTAGTGGGAATTTATTTTAGTAATAAATTCTTACTCTAGCTTTCTGTTATTAAATTTTAGCGTATAAATTAGCCAAATGTTATGAGAATTATAACTCCCATATTAATCAGATGTAAATAAGATTCTTTTAGTTTGTAAGATTCTGTCATTCATTTAGATAAAGGTAGAAAATAGTATTGCAGTAAACCCAAGAAATATGTAAACCTTTAAGTCAGCGAAATTTAAGCCAAGAAAGAAAAAAATCCTGTGCTGTAATTTTTTGTCCAGTCACATCACATAATATAAAATTCTGCAAGAATCCATATATAGCCACCAAGAAAACCTAAATGGAAAAAAAAAAAAATCCAGTGCTTCTGTTACTTTCTTTTTATCTGATATTAATTTAAACAGATCTGAATATTTTATTAGGAGGAAATTTATCTTAAATTGGTAAATGTATTTAAAATAGCTCATATTTGATGTACTAATTAAACTTTAATTTGTATTGTTTTATTAAGTCTAACTTTATTACCCATCTTAAATTTTTCCTTAGTAATTAAATGATTAATTATGTAGGCACCTGATTTAAAATTCACATTGTACTTGTCTTAAATGTAAAGGGATATATAAGACAATCACCCTAATATGTGTTTTCTTGTAGGAAAGTCCTAGTAATAGGAAAATAAATGGCTTTTTAACTTCAGCATGTTTATATCACTGTCGTCTAAAAATACTTGTCTCAGAAGTTTTTATTTTTCATTCTTTCAGTGTTTTGTAGGTTTTCTTCAAAAACCTAAGGAAAGCCTTTCCTTTGGAAACAGAACATTGGCTGTAGAGGGGTGGAGAAAAGAAGAGTCAGCATTTCTTTTCTCAGTTGAGACCCCAGACAGTGGGAAGCACGTTGTGGGTCATATTCTCTCCTGGGGAGAGGTTATCACACTATACCTGCCTAGATTCCTGATGCTTCTTCTTATGGTCAAAGATAGCTTAGACTTTATTATTAAAGGGAAGTGGAAAGACGCTTTCATTCTTTATGTAATTTGTGGGTGAACTAAATTCATACCTAGAAAAGTTTCTACAAATAAAATTTTTGCTTAATGCAGTAACAGCACTGAAGCATTTTCTTTTCTCCACATTTGAACTAGTTTTTGAATATATTTAGTCCTTGGAATTTTTACTTTTCTTCATGTATGTAAATTTTATAAAGAATAATTATTTTATAAATGATTTCTTTTACATATTAGCATGATTATCTTATAGCTATGTCCCTTTATAAGTATAGTTGATTTACAATGTTGTTAAAACAGGATGCTTTTAAAAACTTTTTATTTTCCTGAAGTATAGTTGAATTACAATGCTATGTTAGTTTCTGTTGAACAGCCAAGTGATTCAGTTATATGTATTTATTTATGTGTGTATATATATATACATACATATATATACACACACATTCTTTTTTTTTTTTTTTTTTTGTCTTTCTTGCTATTTCTTGGGCCGCTCCCGCGGCATATGGAGGTTCCCAGGCTAGGGGTCGAATCGGAGCTGTAGCCACCGGCCTATGCCAGAGCCTCAGCAACGCAGGATCCGAGCCGCGTCTGCAACCTACGCCACAGCTCACGGCAACGCCGGATCGTTAACCCACTGAGCAAGGGCAGGGACCAAACCCGCAACCTCCTGGTTCCTAGTCGGATTCGTTAACCACTGCACCACGACGGGAACTCCCAACACACACATTCTTTTTCATATTCTTTTCCATGATGGTTTATCACAATATAGTGCCTGTAGTTCCCTATGCTATACGAAGGACTTTGTTGTTTATCCACTCTCCATATATCTGCTAATTGCAAACTCCTTATCCATCCCTCCCCCGCCCCCTCCCCTTGGCAAGCACAAGTCTGTTCTCTTTGTCTGTGAGTCTGTTTCAAAACAGGATACTTTTAAGAACGAAAGTGGGCCTGACCAGAGGGATAAGCTGGGATGTAAGATCACCTTTATTGTGAATAGCCTGGTATATTAAAATGCTAAACTTAAAATGAGAACTAAACAGTAGGAGTGAAGTCGTGAAAGTTCTGGTAATTAGGAAACATATACTGGAAAATCTAGAATAAAAACCGTTATGGCTGAACATCAACTGTTAGGGGCTTCCCAGGAGTCACGCAGTTGGGCATGTAATAGTGCTATGTTAATGTTTAAATGTGTATTTATGTAATGTGATTTACATTTGTATGTAAAGTTTATTAAACAGGAAAACAAACTAAAAATAGTTGTATAGAAATACGGTTTTCTGTTAATCCTCAATAAAAGTTGAAGTCATGGAAGCAACTCAGAGTTCAGTAAAGATAATTTTATGATCAGGGAAATGTAGTACTGGATTTTAGCTTTCAGACGATATTATTTGAAACAAGTCTTATTGAACGGAGTTTCTGGCGAGTGTTGAGGTTAATGCTTAATATATTTGTATAGATGCTTTCTTTGCAGGTATCTGAAAACCCAATGCAAACTGGCTTAAAGATAAAAGAAATTCATTGACTCAAATAAATTGAATCCAGTGGTACTGTGGCCTTTAGCCATGGCTTTATCTAGAGGTTCTCAATGTCACCAGTGCTCTAGCTCTGTTTCTAAATTTCGTGGGTCTGTCTTTCTCCAGCTTGCCTATGACAAGACAGCTACTCGCAGCTCCCAGGATTTTATGCTTCTTTATTCATATGGGGCCTCAGGAGTTAAGTGACCTTGTCCTCAGCCAACCATTAAACAGAACCCTTCACTTCCTTCCATGGACCAGTATGGTTTCTGGGTTTATCCCAGAACCAGTGAATGTGTCAGTGAAGAGGGAAGCATGGACTCATGCTTCGGGCCCGCCATGGAAATGGCTTATGTGGGTCAGTTCCATCCAAAACCTGTGGCTGCTCCTCAGCCGGGAAGGGGCAGGTGGGGTGCTAGGGTTAGAGAGATAAGATGAGGAATGACGATCTAATCTCTTGAAAGAGGATCAGGGCTTTTATTAGAAAGCAACTCTGGACTTGGGAAGATGTCTTAATAATAGGGGTGAGATGGTTAAAGGTTGGGTCCTGAAGTCAGACTGGCTGGTTTCAAAGACTGGCTTTCCCTTCGACTGGCTGTATGATTGTGGGCAAAGTACACAGCCTGTCTGTGTGTTTGTTTCCTCATCTGTAGAAGGTGATGGTGGCATTTATCTTACTGTTACGATAATGACTGAATAATACTGTGTAATAGATGATGTGTCTGACACAGAGTAAGTAAATATTAACTATTTTGCTTGTGACAGCTACTTGAGTACATACTCCTGTCCTAAAACTCTGCTGCAGGTGTTCCAAGCCCCATCCAGTTGGTCTTAGTTTTCACGATAAAAGAGACTTGCACCCAAGGATTCTTTTTGAATCCCTGCCCTGAGGTGGATAAATTAGTTTAATATGTTTAAACTGGAAATAGGGCAGAAAAAGAACTAGAACTGAGAAAAAAAATCTGAAGGGTTTTTTTTATGAGTCCATGATAATAATCCTCTTTTCATAACAAAAATACTAACAGAGTGGTTTAGAAGTCCCTAGATATGGAGTTCCCGTTGTGGTGCAGCAGAAATGGATCCGACTAGGAACCATGAGGTTGCGGGCTCAATCCCTGGCCTTGCTCAGTGGGTTGAGATCCAGCATTGCCGTGCACTGTGGTGTCCCAGTCGCAGACGCGGCTGGGATCTGGCGAGTTGCTGTGACTGTGGCTGGCGTAGGCTGGCCGCTGTAGCTGTGATTTGACCCCTAGCCTGGGAATCTCCATATGCCATGGGTGCAGCCATAAAAAGCAAAAAAAAAAAGTTCCTAGATAGTATCCAGATTCAGATGCAGAGAACAGAATTAACCTTCTCTTCACAGATTTTTCATCTATTCGTCTCTGCCCTCAAAGACTCCTTAATGTGCATACTGTCATGAATAGATCAGAAAGCCATGGATTTTTAATTTATAAATCTTCCACTGGATGTTCGGAATCTTTATGGAAACTGTAAAGGATGCTAATCTTGAAATTTTCCCACATTGTCTTTGGAAACAGTCTTATCATCATCCCCTCCGGCTGTGATACTTTGGCTGTTGGCTCTCCTGAGATATCCAAATGTGTGATTTTTTTTTTTTTAAATGTGGGGCTACGAATCTTTTTCATCCAAGATGTTTTTTAATGGCCAGGGAACAGGACGTCCTAAAGAGCTGACCCAAGAGAGCAGCTAACTTTCTTCGCTTAAGTATGCCCTTCTCACATCCTTTCCCCTTGAACTGCACCTTTTTAATTACCACTTAAAGGCGAAGGATTACGTGAGAGAAGCTGGATGTCTTTATTAAGTACAATAGTTTTATGAGTTCCCACTGTGGTGCAGTGAGTTAATGATCTGGCTTATCTCTGTGGGGTGCTGGTTCAATCCCCAGCCCGACACAGTGGGTTAAGAATTTGGTGTTGCTAGAGCTGTTGTGTAGGTCACACCTGTGACTCGGATTCCATCCCTGGCCCAGGAACTTCCATATGCTACGGGTACAGCTGAAAAAGAAAAAAAAGTACAGCAGTTTTACAATGTATTATAAGTAGTTAGCTGTAGTATATATGCGAAAATACTAGTGGGATAAAACTACCGTGAAAACTAGTCAGTGTGTTTTATCTAGAATTTTTTTAAAGGACTGTCACAGGTCCTCATGAGGAATGCTCTTTGGTACAAGGAAGACTTTTTAGAGAGAATGACAGTAAAAATGGCCCCTTTTCCTCTGAAAAGCCATAGCAGCGGTCCCCACAGCCCTTGAGCTGTAGACTGCTCTGAAGATTTACTGTTCTGATGAAATAGGGATTTCCAAAGCATTGTAAAAAGTTACTGGGAATATATGTAAAAAATTAAGCCGTCGATATAATTAAACAACAAATGCAGTTTTTATATAATCCTTTGCTCAAGTCCTCAGATGTTTTTGCTTTAAGATAGGAGGAGGAGAGAGATTTTTTCAGGATCTGGGTACTACTGTCTCCCCCTAAACCTCTCGTCTTTAGAATTCCTCGTCTCTTCAGCCTGCCTTCCTGATGTTCCTTGGGCTTCTGACAACTCAGGGGTGCGCGGTAGCAAAATCCATAACTTTCCATCTTCCCCATGTGCATTCATGTCCCACCGCCTTGGTTTTCTGCTTGTCAGACTCCTGTCCATCCCTTAAGATTCAGCTCAAATGCAGACCTCCCCAGCCATCTCTCTCCACCAGGCTCCTGCTGTACTTTTCCTAATAAACCACTACTCACATTTTGCTTTTCTTTTTTTTCCCCCTTTTTAGGACCATGCCTGCAGCATATGGATGTTGCTGGGTTAGGGGTTGAGTCAGAGCTGCAGCTGCCACAGCCACACTAGATCCGAGCCGCCTCTTCCACGTACACCACAGCTCACGGCAATGCCAGATCCTTAACCCACTGAACGAGGTCATGGATACTTCGTGGATACTAGTCAGGTTGGTAACCCACTGAGCCACAGCAGGAACTCCCCACATTTTGCTTTTGATTTTACTTGTTACTATTATTGTTTATGTCTCTACTCAGTAGTGAGCTTCTTGAGGTCAGGGACTGTAATCTCATTCATCTCTCTTCCAACAGCTTTATGTTCAGTAAATGCTAATAGAGTAATTGACCAAACATCAGTCAAAGTTAAAGGATTTACAGTATACCTTGATTAATGAATCTCTCTGGAATTAGTACTCTTTTAAAAATGTATTTAGCTGTATTTAAGATTCAAATTACAGGTCCTGAGAAACGGTATTGGCATGTGGTGGTGTTTGTACAAAGCCTCGCAGCTTTGCAGGTTAAAAATACCTCAGTACACAATTCCTCTTTGTTCACTCACAGCTGAAAATCAGCAGGGCTAACCTTAGGCAAAACTGTGAAGTATGGAAAGTTTATCTTTATTATCTCAGCATCTCTTTTTTTCATTCCTTTTCCCCTTAGTAATGTGTATCTTTAGGCATCTACTTTTTATCCTGTTCTGATCCTTTTTTTTTTTTTTTCCTCTGTCTTTTTTGGCTGCCCCATGGCTTATGGAGTTCCCAGGTCAGGGATCAGATCCGAGCTGCAGTTGCAACCTATGCCACAGCTGCGGCAATACCAGATCCTTTAACTCAATGTGCCGGGCCAGGGATCAAACCTACGTCCGGCTGCTGCAGAGACACCGCCAATTCTGTTGCACCACAGCAGGAACTCCTGTTCTGATCCTTTTTATTCTATCAATTCTGAATACATTTTAAGAATGATGGATATAAGTCAAACTGGGCATTTATTTTTAAACCTGTGACTACTAAATGTGAGGCAATAGCCATCAGATTACCTGTTCAAGGTATTAAGTAGGTAGATGATTTTCATGGGAAGGGAAGAAAAGTCATAGAAATTATACCATTTGTAGGTTGGCCCTAAACCCAAAACTGAGTAATCCTCTTCGGTGATCGGGGGGCCTCATCACCAGGTGAGTCATCTCCGCTTCCCGGCCCAGGTGGGTAGACCTGGCTGCGCTGTATTTGTTGGAGATCTGTCCTGAGAATTGAAAACTTGCTGCTGAATGTGACCCATAGACGTGGCCAGATGTCCCTGGGCAGGATCAGGACCATCAATAACTTTTGCCCATATGGTGCCTTTAAAAAACATTTAAAGGTAATCCTTCCTCGAGTGTTTTTAGTTTTATCTGTCAGAAAATCATAGTAATTTGCCTAATTTATTAACTAAGACATTACTGCCAATATTACTGATAGGATATGGTCACAATAATTATACAAGTCTCTGCTGTCTCTGAGGTGAACGTACCTCAGTGTGGCACCACTCTACGCTGCTGAGCGCACACAGCCGGCAAGGCGCTGTGCTCTCTGGTTTGCCTCAGGCCTTCATGTCCTATTTTCTTACCACTTAGCTTAAAATTTAAGTTGCTTGCCTGATCCTTGCAGGCACTGGATTTTTAGCATTCGCCTGAGATTCCCTGAAGCACTTGAAAACTAAGGAAGGATACCTCATGATCCTTTATTAGGGAACAAGGATCTCATTTAGTACATTGAATCAGTATGTTAATCAAGCCTTTAACTTACTGTTACTACGAGGAGTTACTAATTTAAACTGTGGGGTGATCAGGCTTTAAATATTCTTAGTGGTTTGTCAGTCATATTATAAGAAAACCTCACTCATGAATGTCTTATCTACTGTGCCTCTTGCTTGTGACTCTGATGTATTTGCCATAGGATGTATTATAAAGAAAATGTGAGTTTTTTTAAAAAGAATCCTTTAGTTTATAAGCAGAGAAAGAAAATAAATTGTTTACAGATTTTAAAAGACTGCTTAGAAGTTCCCACTGGGGCTCAGCAGTTTACGAAACTGACTAGTATCCATGAGGATATGGGTTCGATCCCTGGCCTTGCTCAGTGGGTTAAGGATCCGGTGATGCCGTGAGTTGTGGTGTAGGTCACAGACACAGCTTGGATCTGGCGTTGTTGTGGCTGGGGTGTAGGCGGGCAGCTGCAGCTCTGATTCGTCCCCTAGCCTGGGAACTTCCACATGCCGCAGGTGCAACCCTAAAAAGGAGGGGGAAAAAAAGACTGCTTATGGGGAATTGACTTTAGGTGTCACCCACTTGTAAATGGCATCATATTATATTAGATGTTTATTATTTTTAGTTACTTTTTTAAGTCTTATTTCCATTTTCACAAATGAGAATATTGAGTCATAGAGAAGTTGTGATTTGCCCAAGCTCACAGTTT
This sequence comes from Sus scrofa, assembly GCF_054392235.1. Lineage (NCBI taxonomy): Eukaryota > Metazoa > Chordata > Mammalia > Artiodactyla > Suidae > Sus > Sus scrofa. The sequence continues at coordinate 22,500,509 of NC_139393.1, read as the reverse complement.
GTAAATCTCAAAGCTAGAATTTGAACCAAGATCTGAATGATTGCAGTGCGTTAGATGGCAGACTGGCTCTTCTGGCCTTAGTTTCAAAACCTTGCCTGGCTAATCAGGAGGAAGAGGAAAGAGAGTTTGTTCTCTCCCTCTCCCCCTTATACTGGGTGATCATTGCCCTGATGCCCCACAACTAGTATTGTTAGCACTGTGGTTCTGTTTTGTTACAAAATAAGACTTATGGATTTATATATGAGATATATAATGGCTTCACTAAGACTTTTTTTTTTTTTTTTTTTTTGACTTTTTTTTTTGGCTGCCCCGTGATATTTGGAGTTCCTGGGCCTGGGATCAGGTCTGAGGTGTAATTGCAACCTATACCACAGCTGCGGCAATGCCAATCCTTAACGCACCGAGTTGGACCAGGAATTGAACCTGTATCTCAGCGCTCCCAGAGTGCCGCCAATCCCACTGCGCCACAGTGGGCACTCCTAGAATTTTTATCTAATTTCAGATCCTACAACTTAAAAATAAATTTTGCTAGCATCACTTATTTTAATTTCAAAGTTCCATATATCTGCAAGAGAGAGGTAGGATGTTAAGTGATTTTATTTTATTTTATTTTATTTTTTTTTTTTGTCTTTTTGCTATTTCTTGGGCCGCCCCTGTGGCATATGGAGGTTCCCGGGCTAGGGGTCCAGTCGGAGCTGTAGCCACAGGCCTACACCAGAGCCACAGCAACGTGGGATCCGAGCCGCATCTGCAACCTACACCACAGCTCACGGCAACGCCGGATCGTTAACCCACTGAGCAAGGGCAGGGACCGAACCCGCAACCTCATGGTTCCTAGTCGGATTCGTTAACCACTGCGCCACGACGGGAACTCCGCTATTTTTTTTATTTTATTTTATTTTATTTTTTTTGTGATGTTAAGTGATTTTATGTCTTTGGAGTTTATCTTACTTTTGTGGTGTTTATGTGAAATGTATAATACTTTGAGTAATTTTGATGAACTAGTAGTTGTGCCATTTCGAAGACCTAGTTCTCTTTAATAACCCTAGTATTAAAGTTGTCATATGTATGTCATATGTGTGTGTATGGCTTTGAAAGCCTCAGACTGTCTAAAGCCCTTTTCTTGTAATGTGTTGTGTACTTGAGGAAAACTGGAGAGATGAAATTGATGATGATGATGTTCGGGGAGAAACTTTTCAAACTGAAAAATATTAGACATACGGGAAACCAGGAGAGAAAGATGTGAGCTTAGTAATAAGCTTATGCAAAACAAAATATGCCAGTAAGTTGTGTTCTCACTAAAATGCAGTATTATGAGGGCAAGACGTTTGTCTGCCTTATTCACTGGTGTATCTCTAATGACTGGAAGAGGCCTGGCAGCTACTATGTGTGCAGTGAATATTTGTTGAATGAAGAAAGGAAGGAATGAGGCTTGGGCTTTGTGTCACAGCTGCGCAGGACTTTGATCACAGTGAGTCATGCCTTTTTATGCTTTTGCATGCCAAGTTAATTTATTTACTTCTATCACTTCCCCATATTTTGTAGCTTTGGCGTGTCACCTATTACTCCTTTGCTCAATAGATATTTATTGAACATCTAATATATACTAAGCCATGTGACATAGAGCAACCAGAGCTTACTTTTTTTAAGAAGCGGATCATAGATGAGTATTAGGTAATAATTTAGAATATTATGTGATTATATGCAGTATGAGAGGTTGGCACAGGTAGTAAACATCAGATTTCAGAAAATATTTATTTGGGGACGTCAGAAAAAGGAGCCATGGAGTTTGAATAGATAGAGAGGGGGAGGGAGAGATTCTAGGTGGAACTGCACAGCATAATTTGAGATAAATCAATAGTAGTGTTTTAGGAGACATAGATCAGCCTGGCAGAGGGCTGATTATAGGGTATTTCAGTGTTAGACTGAAGAGGCAGACAATCCAGTGAATCACTAGTTAAGGATATGTCACTCGGAGGGAGTTCCCAGGCTCCCTTCAAAGCTCCGTCCTTGGCACACTCTTCTCCCCTGGTTACTGTGACCTCTAGTTTTCCTCTTGCCTTTGTAGTCTGTGTAGGTCCTGTCTCTCTCTTGAACTATTTCTCCCCTACACTATCCTGCTAAGTAATCACATCCCCTCTAAAAATGTATTCATGGTAACATAATTTGTCTCTCCAGCTCAGCCCTCTCTCCTCATGTACATATGGACATACATACACACACACATACATACATACTCGTACATACACACACATACATACTCATACACACACATGCATACTCATACACACACATACATGCATACTCATACATACACACATACATACACATATTCGTACATACTCATACATACACACATACATACATACTCATACATACACACATACATACATACTCATACGTACACACATACATACTCATACATACACACATACATACATACACATATACACACCATTCCCCTTGATAGCACCACTGGGATATCTCAGAGGCATCTTAACTTCACATGTCCGAAGTTGAATTCTTGGTTTTTACCCACCTTGCACCCACACCCCTCTTACAGGTCTTCCCCCAGTCTTCACCATTTCTACCTGGTTAACTCAGGCACAAAACCTGGGAGTTATCCTTGAGTCCTCTTTTCTTGACAAGACACCTGCAGTCTGTCTTCAAATTCTGTCAGCTGTACCAACACTATACACCCTGACCTGCTACGTATCGCCACTGCTGTTACACTGTTCTCAGGTGCCTTCTTCACCTGTCTTTAGGACTGACTGTAATTTGCAGGAACCAATGCAGAATGGAAATACAGCCCTTCTTTCATAAATCATGAAGAATTTCATAATGGTGACGGCACTGCATTAAATCAAGTGCAAGGCCCTTCCAAGTGCAGGCCCAGTGTGACTGCCGAGGGTACCTGTCAGGGAAGCTGGCCTTCCTAAGCCTTCTGACTATGGCTCCCTGCTTCCCCCCATAGACCGTCCTTCACACAGCATCAGAGTCGTTAGAGTAGATCCCATCTTAATATTCTCCTACTTAGAATTTACAGGAATCCTGCATGATCCGGCCTTAGAAAATCTACGTGATCTGTTCCTGAAGCTTCTTCCACCTCTTTTCCATCGTACTCCTCTCTCATTCCCTAGGCAGCAGCCACAATGGCCACTAAAAAGTCCCTCAGAACTGGAACAGTCTTGTCTCAGGGCTCTTTCAGCCAAAGCCCAAGTCTTTCACCAGATCTTAAAGGGTCAGCCTCCTTTCATCACGTAGTTCTCAGGCCATATGTCACCTCCTCAGGCCTTTCCTGACCACCCCCAGGTGAAGGGGTATAGCTTCTCCCTGTTACCTGCTACACCATTATCCAGTTTTATTGTACCCTTAGCACTTGCTACTGTGCGGCACTATCTTTATTAATTAGTTATTCATTACGACTTACACTATTCGTCACCTAACATAGTGTCCGCCACAAGATAATGGCCAATAAATGTTTGTTGTGTGAGTGGATATTTTTCATAATCTCTTTAGCCTCTTACATTTTGGAAATTTATTTTAAGATTAGCAGAGTTATTTTCTTTGTTAAATTCTAATACTTTTTTATTTCTCGAATTCTCATAAAATTGAATTCAGCTATATTTACAGGTAGTCCATATTTTAAAATCTCAGAGAAATCATTTTTTCTTTAAAATGGCTTGTCCTTGGCATGACACACTCTATGTACTATAGCTTGGACAGGGAATTAAAGATTCCATTTCCTTTTGAAACAGAAGTTAATAATGTAGAGTGAATAATATAGAGGTTTTAACCCCTCAAAATCAGTCTTTACATCATAAGGCAGAGGTTTCAAAGCCTAAGCTTCACAAGTCCATGTAAAACCATTTATTCAGTAAATGTTGAGCACCTGTTGTGTACCAGACACTTGCAAACAAAAAGGTAAGACCCTTTACCTGCTCTTAAGTTGCTCACTTTAGAAAGTTTGTGCTTTGATATGCAACATTCTGTGAGTTTGAAAAGAAAAGCAATAAATCTACTTCATGAACTACATTCAGTCGTCTAGCCTTTGAAAAGCCTTTACTGCATAGTCTAAAATGATGCTGCTGTACAGAAAAAACACAGACGTACACTTTGTAAAGCTTACATGAATGTGAAATATTTAATGTTAATTTACAAATCTGTTGTTTATCAGTACTGTCTGGTACACACACCAGTTTTGGAGGGGGCGAGTATGGCCAAATGCTATTGTTCACAGAATTTTCAATACTTATTACATAATTACATTGAATGCCATATGGCATATTATTGCAGCCCATTAAATTGCTGGGGGTTTATACTTCTATGTGTGTTATCTTTAGTGCATTTCAATAGCACTGTTTTTGGTAAAGTAAATTTGAATATTTCTTTTTCATAAAATATTATTCTTCAAGATCAAAATAATCATAGATTTTTCTAGAAATAACCCCCATGTAGATTCTAAGTGGTGACTAGATGACAGGATATGTTAACATTCCTTCAGATATAGAAAATAGGATTATATCTGGAATCTAATGTACGGCACACATAAACATTTCCACGGAAAGAAACTCCTGGACTTGGAGAACAGACTTGTGGTTGCCAAGGGGGAAGGGAGAGGGAGTGGGATGGACCAGGAGTTGGGGGTTAACAGATGCAAACTAGTGCATTTAGAGTGGATAAGCAATGAGATGCTGCTGGTTTAGCACAGGAACTATATCTAGTCACGTGTGATGGAACATGATGGAGAATAATGTGAGAAAAAGAATGTGTGACTTTGCTGTACAGTAGAAATTGAGAGAATATTGTAAATCAACTATAATGGAAAAAATAAAAATCATATAAAATTTTAGAAAAAAGAAAATAGGAATACCTGTTGCTGACCATGTCAACAAAGAGATAACAATTTTTTTTTCCAAGGACATTTTGTTTTGATAGTTGCCTCTGTTGGTTTGGTACATTTTTATCTTTTTTTTTTTTTTTCTTCCTGGAAATCCAGAGGACTGAGTTGTCTCTAATAGTTTTCCAAAAAGCTGTTATGAAATTCTTTTTAAAAGTTTGTAACATTAAAAATTTTAAATTAGCTTTAATGAATGAAAACCTTTCTAAAATATATTACACATTACACCTATATCCATATCTCATGTACAGAATTTATTGGGAACATAAGTTAGCCTTCTTTTTAACATGTTTTTTCTCATGAATGCTTGTTTTTGAATTATGTGCTGGCTGCCTCCAGACACCATGAGGAAGAGCGGGTTAGTTACCCTGTCACAAGATGGCCACAGAGTATTGTGCTTTATGAGTTCTTTTGATTATTTTATGTAGTTCTTCACTCTTCTCTTAGCAGCTATCATTTTGTCATGTTGATTGAGTTACTGTCGGTTGCAACCCCTCTCTTCGTTCTGATTTAGTGTTTTTAATTTCCTGTGAGCTAGGAAACCAGTTTTTAAATTCTATTAGGGTGAATAATGTGTGTAAAAGAAGACCAAATAGACTGAGTGAAGGTCTAATGGGCTCGCCTATGAGTCAAGTGCTCAGAGCTGTCATACTTGGCCTTGCGACATCTGTTTTGGTTGCTGAGATGCTCTTTTTTGCTTCTTTTCTGGTACTGGTTGGGACAGATGTCACTGTGTTTAATAAATCATAAAATAGAAAATAGGTAGAATATCTCATTTTGGAACCCTTCTTTTGGGTCATTTGGTCCTTGGTACATGATACACTGTACCGTCTCTCTGGAGCTCAGATACACAATAAAGTATTGCTAATTAAATTCTCTGACATCTTTCCAAGTGCTTTGCCATGAAACTGAGTCATACAACTTAATGAACTCTAAAAGCTGTTTCTCTGCTTACTCTCATGGATGAAGTATGGAGTTTCAGAATCAGTTGAGGTTAACAATATATCAAGATACTTAGCAGTTAAGCTCCAATATCTTTTCATTAAGGCTTCAGCATATACAATGGGATACCTTCTTTGTTAGGCATTATCCTCAGTACTATGCCTAAAATAAATACGGAAAAAAAGCAAGGTTGCTGTGTTTACAGGGCTTATGTAGTACCCAGTCACTATCAGGCTTCTACCTGTGTGTATCGATCACCTGGGAACTTTATTACAAGTGTTGATTCTAGGGCCCAGTCCCCAGAGTTTTTGACTCAGTAGGTCTTATTCTGGGACTATGCATTGTTAACAATGACATATGCATTGTTGACAAGCAGCCCGATGATTCTGATATAAGTGGTTCTGGACAGGAATAATATAATGCTGTGTTTAACCTGATCAGTATTTCATCTATAATCTAAACTATTTCACATGTCTGTTTTTGAAATGACTGGCTTATGTTTTTACATTTATGGTAAGGTAAAATTACTGGAAACTATGATTATTTCTTTTAAATACCCCATCCACAATTAATTTTTTCCATAAGAATAACATTGGCCAGTAACAGGATAGTAGCTATCCAAAGATAGTAGCTATTAGAGCACAGGCCAAACATTTCCGCTCAGCTTCTTTAGAAATGAAGTATCATTGAACGCATCTTGAAGTATGCATGAGAAATTGTGTCAGTGGTTACCTCCAGGGAGAAGATCTGGATGTCTGGGGAAAGACTTATTTTTAATCATGCATCCTTTTGTGCCTTACAGAACTTTGGCTCTAAAAGTGTGCCATCGGTTCCTGTTTCACTGCAGATGTCTCTTAAGCCTGCCCTCTAGGGCATATCCTGGAGGGTGGAGCTTTTCCTCTTGTGAGCACTTTATTTGCTTAGGTTCGTGACACCACTTTATCATAAATTTCATTCTTGCACATCATAGGATTTGTTTCTAAGCAGTCTTTTCTACTTCAGCATTGTAGTTTTATATCATAAATGTATCATTTTAATTTTTGCCATTTATTTATATTTCATTTTGTTTTATTTATTTTTATCTTTTTGCCATTTCTTGGGCTGCTCCTGCAGCATGTGGAGGGTCCCAGGCTAGGGCTTGAATCAGAGGTGTAGCCGCTAGCCTACGCCAGAACCACAGCAACTCAGGATCCGAGCCGCGTCTGCAACCTACACCACAGCTCACGGCAATGCCGGATCATTAACCCACTGAGCAAGGCCAGGGATCGAACCCACAACCTCATGGTTCCTAGTCGGATTCATTAACCACTGAGCCACGACGGGAACTCTAATATATTTTAATGCCTGGAGTATTATGATCCCCATTATTTTTCTGAAAATGTTTTTTAACCTTTTAAAAATTGAAGTATAGTTGATTTACAATGCTGTGTAAGTTTCAAGTATACAGCAAAATGATTCAGTTATACATACAGTCTTTTAAATATTCCTTTCCATTATAGTTTATCTCAAAATGCTGAATATAGTTCCTTGTGCTATACAGTAGGACCTTGTTGTTTATCCATTCTGCATGTAATAGTTTGCATCCGCTAACCCCAAACTCCCAGTCCCTCCTTTCCTCTCCCCCCTCCCCTTTGGCAGCTACAAGTCTGTTCTCTATCTGTGTGAGTCTGTTTCTGTTTCATAAATAGGCTTATTTGTGTCATATTTTAGATTCCACATAAAAGTGATGTCCTGTGCTGTTTGTCTTTCTCTTTCTGACTTATTTCACTTAGTATGAAAATCTCTGGTTCCATCCATGTTACTGCAAATGGCATTATTTTGTTCTTTTTAAAGGCTGAATAGTATTCCATTTGTATGTATGTACAACAGCTTCCTTATCCATTCATCTGTTGATGAACATTTAGGTTGTTTCCATGTCTTGGCTGTTGTGAATAGTACTGCTGTGAACATAAGGGTGTGTGTATCTTTTTGAATTACAGTTTTGTCTGGATATATGCCCAGCAGTGGAATTGCTGGATCATATGGTAATTCTGTTTTTAGTTTTTGAGGACTTCATACTGTTGTCCATAGTGGCTGTACCAACTTATATTCATTCCCACAGCAGTGAGGAAGATTCTCTTTTCTCTACACCTTCTCCAGCATTTGTTATTTGCAGACTTTTAAAAGATGGCCATTCTGACTGCTGTGAGATGGTACCTCGTTGTAGTTTTGATTTGTGTTTCTCTGATAGCAGTATTGAGCATTTTTTCATGTGCCTGTTGGCCATCCGTTTGTCTTCTTTGGAGAAATGTCTATTTAGGTCTTCTGCCCATTGTTTGATTGGTTTTTGGTTTTTTGGGTTTGTTTGTTTGTTTTTTGTCTTTTCTAGGGCCGCACTCCCAGCACATGAAGGTTCCCAGGCTAGGGGTCCAATCGGAGCTGTAGCCACTGGCCTGAACCACAGCCACAGCAACTTGGGATCCCAGCCACGTCTGCGACCTACACCACAGCTCACGGCAACGCCAGATCCTTAACCCTCTGAGCAAGGTCAGGGATCAAACCCAAAATCTCATGGTTCCTAGTCAGGTTCATTAACCACTGAGCCACGATGGGAACTCCAGGTTGTTTATTTTTTTGATATTGAGCTGTATAAGCTGTTTGTATATTTTGGAAATTAATCCCTTGTCATTTGCATCATCTGGAAATATTTTCTTCCAGCCTATAGGTTGTCTTTTTGTTTTATGGTTTCTTTTGCTGTGCAAAAGCTATTAAGTTTAATTAGGTCCCTGAAAAAGAAATTTTTAAAAAATTTTATTATAGTTTATTAACAATGTCCTGTCAATTTCTGCTGTACGGCAAAGTGGCCCAGTCATACTGAAAATGTTTTCCTTAATTCTTCTTATCTGTTCAGTCTTCCCTGTCAATTTTAGAATAATTTTTTTGTGCAAATTCAGAAAATTCCAGTAAATTCTAATTTTAAACCTATAAAATTATTTGGAAAGAATCAGCTTCTTAACTTATTTAATCTTCCTATTTAGAAACACAGTTGTTCTCTCCATTTATTCAGGCCTTCTTTATATTTTCAGTAACAAAATGTAGTTTTCTTTGTAATAGTTGAACATTTTTGGTAAGAGTTGCCCAATGTATTTATATTTTTGTTGCTATTGTAACTTTTCCCTTTAAAAATAATATATAGCTGGAATAGAGGAAAGCTTCTTTCGTGTATTTGCACTATTTCTAGTCTGTCTTCAGTTGTTTCTCTTTTTTTAAGTATATAATTATATTGCCTGCAAATGTATACTGACATTTAAAAAACATTTCATTACCATATGAAATATAGGAGATTTTATATAAATACATAAACATAGTGTTTGTATGTGTGTATATATGTATACACACACATAATACATATATACATAGCCATTGTTCCATTAAAAAATTCAGTTTGAGTTTATTGATTCCTCCATGGGGAAAACAAAAATGCAGTGTGAAGAACCTAAGTTGTAAGGCTGGGCAATTTTTCTGAAACAAGTATCACATGGTTTCGCAGGTATGCACAAATGTGAAAACTTACCAAATTCTACACTTTAAGTATCTGCAGTTTATTGTTTGTCACATATACCTTAACAAAACTATTTTAAAAAACAAGTATCATGAAACCTTTGCTTGAGTCAGGTTTCTTCTCTGATAATCTTGCCTTCGTTTGTTTTCATTGAAGATTTCTGTTCTAGTTTTTGCTAATGAACTTTAAAAGGAGTGCAGCTCAGTAGTTACGGTGGTCCCTGACAGGTAATGGACAGTCTGAATGTATTAGGTGAGATAGAATTGAGGCCCGTTGGACTGTTTTTCCTTCTTGAGCGTGATGCTCTCAGCACTCCCTGGCAGGTGCCTGTGGGAATACCGCCCTCCGCCGGTGAGAGCTGTGAGCTGTGAGGAAAGGACGTGAGAAACAGAGCCGCCACCTCGGGAGTTAAGGCTGGCTTTGCTGGGGAGGTGATGGCCCAGGGAGAACTTTGCCAGACAGAAAAGGTGCGAGGATAGAAAAGAAGGTGGCGAATGCCCGGGGATCCTCAAAAGTTCTGGAAGCTCTTTTGTGTGGGTAGCCGTCTGTCTTGCCCACTCCTGCAATAGCCGGTAGCCTTTTCATATTGGTTTCTCCTCCAGTACCTGACACTGGGCCTTTTCATATTGGTTTCTCCTCCAGAACCTCTTGAATTCAGTGTCATACGTACACTTACTGGACTCACGTGCTGCTCTGTCCTTCCACTCCCTGGGGCTGCACAGCTTCTTTTCAGCCTCGTTCACTGCCCTCCCTGACACCAGTCTCTCCTGCCCTGCTTCAGTCTCCTTATTGCTGTCAGAATTAATCTTCATTTCACAGTGAGCCCTTTCCTGGAGTTTCCGTGTTTTAACAACTGACTCCTAATAGCTTGGTTTGGCATAACAAGGTAATTCCAGTTTAATTTGTGTGTCTTGAGCAATGCTGATGAAAAAGCCATTCAAATAGGAATTAAGGGCAGAGTCTGCTGTGGTGTAGTGTGTATGAGTCACTGGGCTAAGGAGGATAGAATTACAAAATCCTAATCAAAATCTGGGAGGATAAACCAAGGTGTCTAGCGAATGTGACTTTTAAATTTGATGTTTAGGCCAATCAAAAAAAGGATGACAACAAGCAGAGAGTTGCCTAGTATTTAGTAGGAGTTAGAAAGTTGACCCAGCCACAGAAAGAATGAAATTTTCCCATTTGTAGCTGCTTGAATGGACTTGGAGGTTATTATGCTAAGTGATACCACTTATATGTAGAATCTAAAAAATACAACAAACTAGTGAATATAACAAAAAAAAGAAGCAGATTTGTAGATAAAGAGAACAAACTAGTGGTTGTTCGTGGGGGAAAGGGAAACGGTAAGGGGCACGAGATAGAGGTGGGGAATAAGAGTTATAAACTTAGATAGAAAATAAGCTGCAGGGATATGTTGTGTAATAAGGGGAATAAAGCCAATATTTTATAATAACTATAAATGGAGTATAACCTTTAAAAATTGTGAATCACTGTATTGTACACCTGTAACTTACATAATAATTGTACATTAACTATAGTAAATTTTTTAATCAAAAGTCATACTATAACTAGCATCATTTATGTAATGAACATAGTATGATGTATCAATATAATATTTGTACAACTAACATTTAGGAGATACTAAAAGATAAGCATGTCTTTAGTTCCTTCCTATATGGTGTCAGTTAAAAGTTCTGAGAGGCATTGTAAATTCATAAAGAAAAGATAAAAGCATTTGGGTGTTTTAGTTTGCAGCCTTTATTTCTATGAGACTGGAGCTCTTACTCCAGTCTCATAGAAATATGTGGAATGCAAGATAACTTAAGTTTGACATAGATCTAATTCTAGCATTAATCTTTTGTTGCTATGTTATAGAAATTCATATCTAGCTTTTATTTTCATTCTTCTTCTTTTTCTTTTTCTTTTTTGCTTTTTAGGGCCATACCACAGGATATGGAGGTTCCCAGGCTAGGGGTCTAATCGGAGCTACAGCTGCCGGCCTACACCACAGCCACAGTAACATCAGATCTGAGCCACATCTGCAACCTACACCACAGCTCACAGCAATGCTGGATCCTTAACCCACTGAATGAGGCCAGGGATCAGACCCGCAGCCTCAGGGTTGCTAGTCGGATTCGTTTCTGCTGCGCCACATCAGGAACTTTTAGCTTCTATTTTCATTCTTGAATGTAAAGTCTAAATTCGTTGAATGTAAAGTCTGAATTCATTGAAACATAGGCAAAAATAGTCTTTCTTACCCCTCTGTTCTTGATGGAGAGAAAGTGAAACCATATGGGCCAGAACCCCATTCAGAGTGAAAAGTCTGAAGCAGTGAGTCAGTAGGGCGTCCTCCTCTCTCCCTTCGACGTCCTAAATGACAGTCTAAGTGACTCTCACTCTTTAACATCAGTATCAGTACCACAGCAGCTGCTCCTAAATGGAGCACCCTCTCTTGAGCCTAACCACTGTTCTCATTTTTCCCCGCTTCATTTGGTTCAAGTTAGAACCAAAATCTCTCAATTTTTCAAAGGCTGCTAAAATAGCATATTAAAATTTACCTTATCTTTTCAGAAATTCTCTCCGAATCCCAGCTCCCAATGATGGCCATATCCTGCCAGATATTTCCCAGCATTTATATTTTCAGGGATTCACTAATGAAGTAGCCATTTGCTGTATTTGCTTAGTCACCATGGCAACAGTGTCTTGGTTGGTGTACGCCTGGGTAGCTTCTTACAGTTTGACATGATATGCAGCTAATATTTCTGATTTCTACTCAGAGGCAACTGGAATGTAGCAGAAGTATTTTTAAATTTGCTGAATAGAAGTTGTTTGATTCCACTGTTGTGTTCTCTTGGCACCCATCACATAGTCATAGGATCATAGACACTTTAATTTGGAAAAATGATTCATACTTGCAGTATATATCACAGGGACTGGCTAGAGAAACATTGCATCTATCATCCTAAGCAGCTTATTTAATCCCTAACCTAAATATTTTTAGGAGTAAAAGAAAGTGATCAGAGGTTAGCATTTGGGCCAGCTTAATAATCTTGGGTGCTTAGCTTCAAACCATTTAAAATAATTCTGGTTTGTAAGCCCTCGAGTTACAGGATAATAAATATGAAAATTGGAAAGTATTTTGCATCACAGTAATTTTTCCAGCCTTTTAATTGTCTGATTTCCGTTAGGTCAGCCTCTTTGAACTACATTACGTCATTCATTTCCCCTCCTACACACCCACTCTAAGTTTCTTCAGTCACTACTGAATCTAACAGTTACATAAATCTATTTTCATTTTTAAAATGTGTTTTCTTTGGATTTCACATGGTGTAAACATGTACCTTGCAGAAAATACACATTCTCTAATATATGTTATTTGGAGAAGACAGTATAGCCTGTTTGTGGTGGTTGAATTCACAGTTTCAAGAATCTGATCTCTTAAATGATATAAAAATTATTTCTGTGCCATCTGTTTCAAAATATGCTAAGGCTCACTTTATTTTTTAAAAAATCTTATTGTACTATAATTGACATACAATTTTGTGTTAGTTTCAGGTATACAGCAACATGAATCAGTTATACATTCTTTTTCAGATTCTTTTCCCATTTGGGTTATTACAGAGTATTGAGTAGATTTTCTGGGGCTATAAGTAGGTCCTTATTAGTTGTCTCTTTTATATATGGTAGTATATATATATATGTGTGTGTGTGTGTGTTAATCTCAACCTCCTAATTTATCCCTCCCTACCCCACAGCACTTCCCTTTGGTAACCATTTGGTTTGAAATCTTTGAGTCTGTTTCCATTTTGTAAGTTCTTCTGTACCATTTTTTATTAGATTCCACATATTAGTGATCTCATATGATATTTATCTTTCTCTGACTTTACTGCACTTAATATGATAATCTCTAAGTCCATCCATGTTGCTGCAAATGGCATTATTTTGTTCTCTTTTATGGCTGAGTAATATTCCATTGTGTATATGTACCACATCTTCTTTATTCATTCCACTGTCGATGGACATTTAGGTTGTTTCCATGTCTTGGCTGTTGTAAATAGTGCTGCAGTGAACATTGGGGTGCGTGTATCTTTTCAAATTATGGTTTTCTCTAGACATATGCCCAGGAGTGGGATTGCTGGATCATAAAGTAGTTCTTTTTTTTTTTTTTTGCTATTTCTTGGGCCGCTCCTGCGGCATATGGAGGTTCCCAGGCTAGGGGTCCAATCGGAGCTGTAGCCACTGGCCTGAACCACAGCCACAGCAACGAGGGATCCGAGCCGCGTCTGCAACCTACACCACAGCTCACGGCAACGCCGGATCCTTAACCCACCGAGCAAGGGCAGGGATCGAACCCGCAACCTCATGGTTCCTAGTCGGATTCGTTAACCACTGCACCACGACGGGAACTCCATAAAGTAGTTCTGTATTTCATTTTTGAAGTAACCTCCATACTGTTTTCCGTAATGGTTGCACCAGTTTACACACACACACACACCCCAGCAGTGTAGGAAGGTTCGTACAAAGCCTCACTTTAAACCACTCAGTTTATTTCACACCTAAATCGCTTTTATCAAACACACACCAAAAGACCAAAAAAAAAAAAGGAGTTCCCATCATGGCGTAGCAGAAACGAATCTGACTGGGAACAATGAAGTTGCTGGTTCAATCCCTGGCCTCGCTCAGTGGGTTGGGGATCCAGCGTTGCTGTGAGCTGTGGTGTGGGTCGAAGACGCAGCAGCTCAGATCCGGCATCACTGTGGCTGTGGTGTCGGCTGGCAACTGTAGCTCCAATTAGACCCCTAGCCTGGGAACCTCCATATGCCTCGGATGCGGCCCTGAAAAGACAAAAAAGACCACACACACACACACACACACACACACCGTATTAAGACCACACACACACACACACACACACACACCGTATTAAGACCACACACACACACACACACACACACCGTATTAACCCCTACCTTGTGTGTGAACGAAACTCACAGAAACCTGCTTTCCTTTAGTCATCTATGTTCTTATTTTAATCTACAGAAAAAAACAGCAAGTTCAAATTCTAATTTCTTTCTTTGTGTAAATACTGAACCTGAAGAAACATAGGCATATTTTAGAATGTGTTCATTCAAATGTACGTATGTACATAGACGTACGTACGTATGGAGTTCACTTTTTCCTACCTAACTCAGTTGCTGAATGGATTGCACCGGGAGACTAAGGTTGTAGGGTCAGTTGCTGATTGAGTACGTCGCCTTGGATTTTTTTCCACAAACATAAACTTTGCTCTTACTACAGGAAACTGGGGAAAAGAGCTTTGTATAAAACCATTGCAGGAGTTCCCGTCATGGTGCAGCGGAAACAAATCCGACTAGAAACCGTGAGGTTGCGGGTTCAATCCCTGGCCTTACTCAGTGGGTTAAGGATCTGGTGTTGCCGTGAGCTGTGATGTAGGCCGGTGGCAACAGTTCCAATTAGACCCCTAGTCTGGGAACCTCCATATGCCAAGGGTCCAGCCCTAAAAAGACAAAAGACCAAAAAAAAAAAAAAAAAAAAAAATTGCAGCAGCAACTGGAAAAAATAATGTAGGGGTTTATGCTTCCTACTGGTATTCAGCCTCAACAAAGATGTCTGCCAAAGCAAAATTTAAAAAGATAAATGGCCCTCGGAGTTCCAGTCAGTCGTGGCCCAGTGGTTAAGGAATCCGACTAGGAACCATGAGGTTGCGGGTTCGGTCCCTGCCCTTGCTCAGTGGGTTAAGGATCTGGTGTTGCCGTGAGCTGTGGTGTGGGTTGCAGGCACGGCTTGGATCCCGCGTTGCTGTGGCTCTGGCGTAGGCCGGTGGCTACAGCTCCGATTAGACCCCTAGCCTGGGAACCTCCATATGCCATGGGAGCAGCCCTAGAAAAAGGCCAAAAAAAAAGACAAAAAGACAAAAAAAAAAAGACAAATGGCCCAGATCATCATATCAACAGTTTAGCAAAATAAAATGATTTTGTCCATCCTTCTTGAATATGCACCATGGCCATAAGTAGTCTATGTAAAATCATCCATGAATGTTGATGATGCAGAAAACATTTTTATAATTTATTTTGGGTTCATAGTGGTAGTCTTTCTGTGACTAACCAGAGTTACATGAAGAATAGCCTAATGCCCTCATCTTTTCTAGGAGGTATAAGCTATAGAATAAGTGACTGAAAGGTAAAGCTGCTTTTAAATAGAGCTAGCTATGCAAGTAAAATAACTCATAAAGCCTGCAATTCTATAAAGCATCAGAACTGTCTCTGCCCACATCTTGTTTAGAAACCCCTTTCCTGTGTGCTAAGTTTTTTGTCTTTATATATTAAGACCAGCTATAAAAAAATCTAGGTTAGAATTGAACCAGGTAATGTTATATTTAGAAAAAGCATATAATGCTTTCTTCCCTCCACTAATAGCAAGAAAAAATTATTTTATTAAACTAATAAGATGATATATATTCAATTCTTAATAAATCTAGCCATAGGCTCTGTGTAAGAGAAAATTTGCTTGTTGCCAGCTTCATGTCAGTGTTCAGAATTCTCCATCAAATGATAACAGAGAGGAAGCCTTTTTATCAGTCATTGGTTTAGAAGTTTGGGGAGCTTACAGAAGTAGGGGTTGAATGTCTCTTGAGAGGACTGGTAACACAACTGACAAAATTGTGAAAAGAGAAAATCTTAGTATATTTACTGTTTACGCTCAGCATTTTATCAATGTAGTAAACACATGAGCATTAATGTTTCTGTTATGAAACTGAGTTAATTTTATGAACAGTAATTTTTAGCAGTTTTCCTTTTTCTTTTTAAAGAATTTGACCACAAGGGTAAAACTTGTGTGAGACTTTTGTAAGTTTTCAAAACCAAATTCAATTTTTTTTTTTTTTTTGCTATTATTATTTTAGGGCCACACCTGTGGCATATGGAAGTTCCCAGACCAGGGGTTGAATCGGAGCTGCAACCACCGGTCTACACCACAGCCGTAGCAACACCAGAATTGAGCCGAGCTCATGGCAACACCGAATCCTTTGTTAACACTGCGCCACAGCGGGAACTCCCCAAACCAAATTCAATTTTAAAATAAGGGATACATGTCAATCCTTTTTTTTTTTTTTTTTTTTTTTTTGGTCTTTTTGTTGGGTGCATGTCAATCCTTAGTGAAGAGAAAAAGCTTTTGCATTCTATTAAATACTTGATTATGAAAATATTTTTAATCCAGATGTGTATGATATGATTTGAGAATATTCGAGGACTTGGCAGTCCCCAGTCCCCCACATGAGCCACCACACGGAATGACTGTTTGGCTCGTGTTCTCTCACCCAGTCGTCCCTCTGGCTCACAGGTCTCTGTGGAATTCTGTGGGCTCTTGTGGTGTGTGGGGGCGCCACAGGAAAGCAGAGACAGGAGTCACTTCCCTAGATGGGCGGAGAGTATAAGCAGCGAGAATCCCTGGAAATAGTACTTCGGCAGAACCCACCTTCTGTTGATGGAAGGGATGGGGAGAAGAGGTGGACGGTGACCTCTGAATGCTCTGAGCGAACCGGTGATGTCAGAAAGCTCTCTGAATCCTGTCCAAGTGGATCCACCTCACACAGAAGTTTATGAGGGTGGTTGTAGATAAGTGTTGGACAAAGTATTTAAAGAATATGGAAATCTAAACTAATTCCTAAAGATTGTGGGCAAAAAGGAGCCCAAGTTTTACTGTTTAATGTTCTCTGAATGCATTAGCCTATATGGCCATTGAGGTAAAATAACGCATATGGAATAACCTAGAGCTATATAGAAAATCTAGATACAATCAGCCAAAAAGGTCAAGGCGGTGAAAAATTGGATACTAGCTTCAATCAAAGAGATACAATGAAGGAAAAGAGAGGAGTAAGTTTTCTTCGGTTGCAAACCACTGTGCGGTTTGTCTGGATGTGACCCTATCTTTTGGGAAGAAATATACATAAGCACCTTGAATTATGTTTTAATATGATGGGGAAAGATAATTTTTGAGACTATTTAATTTTTAATAGTTTTAATTTTAAATTAGTTTTAGCTTTAAATAGGTTATGAGTTAATGTTCTGCTCAAATGCATTTTTTTTTTTTTTTTTTTTGTAAAACTTAGACACACATTCTAGTCACTGCTGCTTAAAGTCATAGATGAGAGACTGGTTTTGAATGCCCTAAGGTTTAACTCCAAAAAATATTTTGACTACATCTAAAATTCAGGGAATATTTAAAATCTGATGTATGAATAGTTACCCCAAACTGTAAGCTACCGTATTTTTAATGCGTCTTTTGGTACTGTGGTTAAAGTATAATTAGTTCTAATTAGCATTTCCATGAGCATTACACATTTTACCTGCAGCTGAGTGGCATTTAGAAAGAAATTTTCTTATCCTTGAAAACAACAGATGAGATCAGAGAAAGTGCTTTTAATCTGTCGTAGCCAAATATCCAATATTCCCCATCAGAAAAAGAATGAGCACAGATTCCATGAGTCTTGATTTTAAAATCTAATCAGTGAAGCAGAGAATTATTAGAAGTTGTGTTTATTCAAATAACTTCCATGCATTTCTGTCTAGTGAGGGTGCTTCAGTGATTACAGCAAGTACAATAGCAGCTAAAATGGACTGGATACAATACTGTGGGACAGACCGGTTATTAAATGGGGGTTTTTGTTCTGTTTTTTGCTTTTTTCACCTGAAATGTAATGGCTGTGTAATATTAGATAAGTTAGAGATTTACAGTATAGTGAGTCACAATTTTTAAAGGTTACACTACATTTATAGTTGTTATAAAGTATTGCCTATATTCCCCATGTTGTACAAGATATCCTTATAGCTTATTTTATACCCAATAGTTTGTATCTCTAATTCCCATCCCCCTAAATTTCCCTTCCTCCCCCCAGTATGTGTGTTTTTGTTTGTTTGTTTGTCTTTTGGGGGCCACACCCATGCCATATGAAAGTTTTCAGACTAGGGGTCAGATCTTAGCTGGAGCTGCCAGCCTACACCACAGCCACACCAGTTCCTTAACTCACTAGGCAAGGCCGGGGATCGAACCCTCATCTTCATGGACACCAGTCAGGTTTGTTACTGCTGACATGATAGGAACTCCCCTACTGGTGTTTTATAAAGTGTTAGTTACTAAGTGTTTTGTAATATTATCTCACTTATTTCTATTATTATAATCATTTTTTCCCGTGAGGGCACCAAGGTGTTAAAGAGATTGATTAACTTGACCAGGGTAACAACTAGTGGTATATATAACTGGACCTTAAAACCAGAGTCTGGGTTCAGACCCTGCCATACCATGATACTGTCTTTCTAAGGTAAGCATTATTCAGAGTCATTCTGTATGCCATAGTTTGCTTTACTCTCCATTTTTTGTTGTTGCTTTTTTTCGTGTGTGTGTGCGCGCGCGCGTCTGTGTGTGTGTGTGTGTGTGTGTGTGTGTGTGCTTTTTAGGGCCACATCCAAGGCATATGGAAGTTCCCAGGCTAGGGGTTGAATCAGAGTTGCAGCTGCCAGCCTATACCACAGCCACAGCAATGTCAGATCCAAGCTGCATCTGCAACCTACACCACAGCTTATGGCAACACCAGATCCCCAACCCACTAAGCAAGGCCTAGAATGGAACCTGCATCCTCATGGATACTAGTTGAATTCATTTCCCCTGCACCACAACAGGAACTCCTCCAGTTTTTTTAATGCAAAATTACTAGCATGAAACTGAATACAGAAGATATTTCTTATTACTTTTTTGAATACAGTTGTCCCTGGGTAGCCACATTGGTTCCAGGACTCCCACAATCCCCTGCAGGCACCAAAATTCATGGTTACCATTTTGTATAAAGAGTTCTCATTGTGGCACAGCGGGATGGGTGGTGTCTCTGCAGCACCAGGCCAGGGATCTCGGCCCGGCACAGTGGGTTAAAGGATCTGGCATTGCCACAGCATAGGTCACAACTGAGGTTCAGATCTGATTTCTGGCCTGAGAGTGACATATGCCGCAGGATGTCCAAAAACAAAAAATTTACATTTAGCTGGACCTTGTTATCTACGAGTTTTGCATCCTCAGACACAGAGGACTGACTGACCGTATAAATTACAAATACTGTTTCTAGTCCTTTTGATAGATAAGCTTTCATCCCCCAGGAATCATACCAAATTATTTAGGCTTTCTACTTTTCTCCGAGTATGGATAAGGGTAATAAAGTGGAAAGTTTCTGGAGTTCTCACTGTGGTGCAGTGGATTAAGAATCCAACTGCAGCTGCTCAGGTCATCGTGGAGGCGCGTCCCACCAGCGGCTATCTCCCATGCGGTGGGTTAAAGGATCTGCTGTTGCTGTGATTTCGGAGAGGCAGCAGTGGGTGATGGCTTGAAGTGGCATCCTAATTCTCTGCTCAGGAATCGAACCTGGGCAGTCTGGATGAAAACCAGGAATTCTAGCCACTAAACCAGCTAGAGGCTAGAAGTAGAATTAGCCTGATTCTTGCTCCTGTTGAAAGCGAGAATGTTTCAAGGAGGCTGACTGCGAAAACAGGTATAAAGTTATTGTTAGAAACACAGCACAACATGTGGGAGAGCACAGAAATACAGAGTATTATTCTGTTTTTCTGAGGCAGAAGTAAAGCTGTAATACACACCCAAAGGAGAGGGTGCAGGCGTCCCCCTGAATGAGGCGCACACCAGAGAGGTGATTTAAATGACTTCTGTAGGGTCTTTGTCTTCCTTGGGCCAGTTAACTTGTTTTATCTTTCACCCCCACCAGATCTAGGGCCCTCCCCCGATCTGCGTGCACACATTTTGGCCAAGATGGATTTCAAAGCAGAACATGATGGGAAGGTTATCCAGACTTATTATGGCCTGGCACCGCCTCCCTTTTTGACCCAGAGGCATCTCTCTGCGCATGCGTAGTTGGGGGTCTCCCTGATGCTGAGGATGGGGAGTACGTGACTTCTTTGTTCTGCCCCAGCGGGGCTCAGCCCCTCTTCTGGTCCTGTCATCACCATTGTCTAACAAGTTCACAGAAGGCGAGTAGCAGTTATTTGCCTTGTGCCTGTTGTCATTTCTGTCTTATAGTAGAGATGGGTGGCTGGTAGTAAGTGTCTTTCCCGGAGTCCACCTAGCTCCTGTCTCAGGAAGTATAAATACGAGGCTAGTTGCCGTTGTCTGTCCCAGAGCCCATCTATCTCCTGCCTCAGCTGCAGCTGTGGCTTGGATTCGATTCCTGGCCCGGAAACTTCCATGTGCCTCGGATGCGGCCGTAAAATTAAAGAAAAGAAAAATTCTTAAAGATAAAACTTGTGTTTTTGTCATTCATCATCCATTGGAATTTATGGTAATTTCATTTCTAGCATAGAAAGAGTAGCTACTTAGTCATGTATTGAGAAGTAATAAATGGTCTCTGATTAGCTAAACTTTTTTTTTCCTCATGTGTTTCTACTTTATTTCCTGTGCTAAAATATGGACTGGGCGATTTGATTAACAGGAAAAGCATAAGCAGTAAGGGGTTTTTTACGTCAACTGCTGTTGCTTCCTTCTGCCGCATCTTTCCTTTTTGCCTGCCCCGCTTCTTCCCCTTCCCCATCGCACACACACTCACACTGCAGTCCAGACTTTCCAGGGTGAAAAACAATTGGCTTTAATGAGATGGTGAAGAAATTATGCCTGACTCCGACTAAAGAAAAAACACATTGCAATGGATAAGTTGCAAGTGACCAAAATTTATAATTACTTGAACACTTCAGGCAGTGCAAAGCTTAGATACTGGTTGTTGCACAAAACTCACAAGAACCAGCTGTGTGTGCTTCTCCCTGACCCCCTTGCTCCCGTTTGGGCATCTGTAGTACTTGCCTGCAACCAGAGCATTGGTGACTGCGAAGTGATGCTACTGCTTAGGCTACATGTATCCACTGAACATGCTTTCAAGTTCAGGATAATAAGGAAAGAATGTGAGAGGAAAGAAAGCTACCTAAGATAGTAAAAATGCTCTGGGCATCGGTAAGAGAATTATTTTTTGGTCTACTGAGCAGAAATTCTTTGTCATTAGCCAACAGAGCTTAAATAGATAACTCTCTGGAATGTTGATGGTTTATGCTCTTCCTGGAGAAGTGAAAATTAAGGGATTGACAGTCTTACAGGGTTTCAATGAAAAATAAAAATTAGGCAGCAATTAAAAAAGAATACCAAGACACCTATAAAATGTCTTTATTACACTGCCATTTATTTTACCTTATTCAGTACATACCGAAACCTTGTGGGTGTCTATTAATTTCTAACGAATTAACAAAGTCCATTGCACATCAGCATTCCGTCGCTAGGTGTAGGTTCCTCTGGACAATTTGCTAACAAACATAATGGGCATATTTTGGACATAATATATTTTCTTAAATAGCTATAAATAGCTTAAATGGGCATGGAGTTCCCTTGGGGCACAGCAGGTTAAGGATTCGGTATTGTCACAGCAGCAGTCTGGGTTGCTGTTGTGGCACTGATTTCATCCCTGGCCTGGGGATTTCCATATGCCACAGGCAAGACCAAAAAAAAAAAAAATTTAAAAATTAAAAAAATAAAATAAAAAAATTTTTTAATTGAGGTAGTATATATTTACCAAAATGAAAAGACATCTGGATTGCTTCATTATTATTTACGAAGCAGTGATGTAAGTGAAGAGCACGGGACAAGGAATCTTGTGGGGGGGGTTCCCCCTCTCTGCCTCTGACAAGCTCTGTGATCATGAGGAAGTCACCCTTATACTGGGACTTAATTAGCAATTTGAATTATATTATTCTCATGCAGAAGACTTCAACTCAGTGTTAAGTCTTTCCTTAAGAGGAAGCTGTGAGGTTGAATCCTGAAATTGCTAGTTTTATAAAAAGCCCAAACCAAACAGATTGCTGTATTATATAGGAGATATAGTCAACTCTTAGTCCGAGCACCAGCTGAAAGGCACTCCCCTAAGAGCAGTCTAGGAGAGCCCGTCAGCCAGCCCATGGATCTCAGGATGGTGGCGTGGGATGGCAGGTGAAAATTGCTGGTCCTTCCACAAATCCGCGTGGTCTTGATGCCAGTTGGTTATGATGCAGTTGTGTCATAGCTTTCCTGTTTCTTAAATCTTTGCTGCTGCTTTGCTTCGAACAAACAAACAAAAGGCCCCTGGGATACAGGTATATAGATCAGAGGGCTGCTAACTAGTGGCCTGATAGAGTTAGTGTTTGTGTTTTTTGGGTTTGAGGGGTTTTTGTTTTGCTTGGGGAGAGAGGAGGATTGACCTTTTAAAAAATTGTATTATATTGGCAGTGTTTAATAAATGATTTCACATAAAAATCTGACTCTGCATTTTCTTGCTCAGTTGGAAGACCTGGTGGTCGTGGTCTTGCTTTCCTGCAGAGTAACAGTCAGCTGGTGCTGAGGGCTTGTTGCCCATGGCTCTGTTTCTCCACAGCCCCCACCTCTCCCTGTTACTCTCTACTGTGCTACAGACCCGTGTAGACATTCGTTTGTGATCCTTTCGCGCTATCCAGTAGAACGACCCGCAGGGTCAGAGGTGTTCAGTATGTGTATGTGTTACCCAGTGTGTGAACAGTTACGATGACGGGTGTTCCTAAGGAACTGGGGTTTTAATTTCAATTAACTTTATTTTGGTCTTTTTTTTTTTTTTGCTATTTCTTTAGGCCGCTTCCGCGGCATATGGAGGTTCCCAGGCTAGGGGTCGAATCGGAGCTGTAGCCGCCGGCCTACGCCAGAGCCACAGCAACGAGGGATCTGAGCCGCGTCTGCAACCTACACCTCAGCTCACGGCAACGCCGGATCGTTAACCCACTGAGCAAGGGCAGGGACCGAACCCACAACCTCATGGTTCCTAGTCGGATTCGTTAACCACTGCGCCACGACGGGAACTCCTCAATTAACTTTAAATCGTTGTGTATTGCTAGTGGCTACTGTGCTGGACAGTGCAAGTAGATAATGGACTTTTTTCCTTTATTGGGTATTTCCTACAGAGTGAAAATTAAACCTTAATTTATTTTACACTCTCTTCTCTTAAATGCCAGATCTAAAGTGTTAGCATTTATTACTGTAAATCTTAGGATTGGACAACCAAATTACCATCCCTGATTAAATGCAGGAGCCGAGGAGTTCCCGTTGTGGCTCAGTGGTAACGAATCTGACTAGGATCCATGAGGACGCAGGTTCGATTCCTGGCCTTGATCAGTGGGTTAAGGATCTGGTGTTGCCGTGAGCTGTGGTGTAGGTCACAGACGAGGCTCGGATCTGGCGTTGCTTTGGCTGTGGCATAGGCTGGCAGCTACAGGTCCAATTTGACCCCTAACCTGGGAACTTCCACATGCCATGGGTGCAACCCTAAAATAAATGCAACCTAAAATTTTTCTTTCTCTCATCCTTTTTTTCTTATCTATCAGCACATTTAAATTGCATGCCTTTTCTAGGCCCTAGGGATATGAGCAAGGTCCCTGTTCTCATGAAGCTTACAAATAATTAACAAATATTTGTAAGAGATACTTAAATTACTTAATTTTAATATGTAATATCTATAATTATTCTAGTAGTCCTGCCAGATATATTTTGATTACTTATCAATTGCAAATGTTAAAATTTTTTCGAATCCACATTCTGACTAACATTTACTACTGTTACTATTCCTCTGAGAAGCTCTCTTTGTCCTGGTAAAAGTTGCTATAAATGTCTTAACACTAGGCATCATTAGAACATTTTTTTGCATTAGTCAGTCAGCTCAGCACACACCTGGGTATTACCTCACCTGGACTTTCTCCCAGCCTTCTGCCCAAGCTGGGCCTTCTGAAACTTCAGTTTTCGTTGTCTGACTTTGGGCCAAACGTGTGTGCTCTCGTCACAGGACGTTCCTGTTTCTACTTGCTGGGAGACTTTTCGCTCTCACCCTGCAAATGTCAGCCTCCTTCTCTCCTTGGAAGGCACCGTTTACCTCCTTCACTGCTTTACTCTCTCTCTTTCAAAAATGAAATCAACATCTTGAGAAAATTGACCTTCTTTGGTGAAAGCTGTCATTTTAAGAATAGCATAAATTGTAGTCAAATGCAGCTAGAGGAGTTCCCGTCGTGGCGCAGTGGTTAACGAATCCGACTAGGAACCATGAGGTTGCGGGTTCGGTCCCTGCCCTTGCTCAGTGGGTTAACGATCTGGCGTTGCCGTGAGCTGTGGTGTAGGTTGCAGACGCGGCTCGGATCCCGCGTTGCTGTGGCTCTGGCGTAGGCCGGCGGCTACAGCTCTGATTAGACCCCTAGCCTGGGAACCTCCATATGCCGCGGGAGCGGCCCAAGAAATAGCAACAACAACAACAACAAAAGACAAAAACACACACACACAAAAAAAAAATGCAGCTAGAGTACAAAGGATAGATGAGAGCTAAAATAATGATATTTACATTATAAAATGACTTCTACATTGGCAGTTGCTTATGGAAACATTCGTCACTGTTTTTGTGGTTAAATTTTATAGTCGATAACCAGATGAGCAAGGCAGTATCAGGGTGTTTCACTTGGGCAAGAGAGTAGTCGCCATGTATAAAATCAGGCATTTGTTAATATGGGATTTGGCCTTTCCTTTGTGATCTAGTTGTCCAGTAAAGGTGTCATTTGTTGATTTGCTTAACTGATATTTATTGAATTACTTTTACATAAGAGGCACTGTACTTAGCACCAAGGTAAATGAAGGATCTACTGACTAAAATTTGTAGACCTCTCTTCCCCAATCTGCCAACAGCTTAGAGCAATAGAATTTGACTTTTAATGAATTTTAATTTTGAAAATATACTAAAGACTTTGAGAATTGAATTCCCACTATAGTGCATGAATCTTAGTAAAGTATAATGAAGATCTTTTTAAGTAACTTTAAGAAGGATGATTGTGCACCAGGATTTATAGCCTACTGACCAGTGATATTTGACTTAATAGGCATCTTTTTGTCAGTTTTACAAAGGAGAAAGTGCTCTTCTTTGCCTGTGCTTGTGCGTGTGTAGAATTGGTCGAGTTGAAAGATTAATGAGCATCAAGGAGAATTACTTTTTTTGAGATACAGTTGATGCACAATATTACGTAAGTTTCAGGTGTAAAACAAAGTATACCCAAATTCACCATTTTTAAAGGTTATAGTCTGTTTATAGTTATTATAAGAGAACTGCTAATTCTGAAATAAACTCAATGAGCTTTTCTTTTTCTTTTTTTGTCACATCCACAGCATGTGGAATTTCCTGGGCCAGGGTTTGAACCTGCACCACAGCAGTGACACCTGAGCCACTGCAGTGACAGTGCCAGGTCCTTAACCCACTGCGCCACGAGGGAACTCCCTATTACTACTTCTTGAAAATAACACCATGTTTTAAATTTTTCCGAAAAAGTTAAGAGCCGTTTTTTTAATGGTTGTGATAGTAAAACTTTTAGCTTCCTCAGAGTCCAGCCTGAAACTTTGGGATGTAGTTTGCTGTTCAGCTGTACAAACCAAGTATTTCCAAATTATGTTGTTTTTTTACAAGCCCAGCTAAACCATATTTTGACTTTGAAGCCATGTTGAGGTCAGGGCTGTTGAATTTGGTGCATTGTTGGGTGGTGAAATGGAGTTGCAAATTGTTCTGACACTTCATGAGGTCATGTTAAATGAATTATTTAGTGTTAAGTAAAGAACCCTGCTAAATTATTTTAAACTATTCAGATTAATTAAAGTATTTTAAGATTTAGTTCTTTAAAAATGTGTTACATTTTCAGTCCATAGTTTAACCTTTTGAGTTTTGAATCATAAGGTAGCCTCCTTTAATTAAAATAAAACCCTTAGAATTGACTTTCGAAATTTATAATAAAAAGGTTAAATTTTATATGAGCTCTTTAGTTTTGAAAAGTTAAGTCATTGTTTTCCTTTATATATTTAAAATACTAAATACTTTGAGGATGCAAATGGCATGGCACTCAATGGATGATAAGATTGGCTTTTAGAACTGTTGCATTAGAATTGAAAGGAATGTATGCCACATAATCCTGAATCAAGATGCAGTGGTTGGAAATAAATTCTAGTATAAGAGCATGACAAGAATAAGCTGCCGTCTATAAAGACATACTTACCTAAACAAACTGAAACCCCAAGGAATTTTCAAATTGTGAAGTAATGGAATAATCATTTAGCATGGAAGGAGGAAGCTAGCTCATGCCTCCCTGCTTGAATTGTGGAGTGAGGTGATTGAAACAGGAAAGATAATTTAGTGGCAGCATAACAGGTAGATTATCATTTAGAGAGAACAGACCCCTGAGAAGTGATTGCATTAAGGGATAGGGCTAAGGTTAGAACACAGAGAGGTGTTCAGAAACAGACTGCCACTTAGTTAAGTAAGTGTTGTTTTTTTGGTTTTTGGTTTTTTAGCTCAAAGCATTACACATGCTTGGTTTGTCTACTTCTTTGTAAACATTCTTCTATCTATTTTCAGTCACTTTTTCTCTCTAAAGGTTTATCTCTTAGTCCCTTTGAGACATCTCAATTCGGAGGAGTCATTTCTGGCCAGTTTTTTTTTTGCCTTACCTCTTTATAAACAGGAACTGTCCTGCTTCTTTGCAGCACACGGTCAGTAGTCATAATACCAACCCCGTCCCTCCTTAGTCCTGCAGATAATTGGTTAGAGATAAACATTTGTTTAACAGTTGTCTTCCACCAGAGCCAGTTTTTTCTTCACAGAGATAGGTGCCCAGTAAGCATATGACAGATGATTTCCAGTAAGAGGGCCCTTCTAAAGTCTGGTTGTAGCACAGCTGCAGCTGGATGCAGACGTGGGAGAAGGGTGTATTAAGCTGGAGAGATATGCACAGAATAGATCCCAGAGGGACATGCAGTCATGGAAAGGAGCTTGTGTGTCCCCCAAGAACAGTTACGAGGCCATTGAAGGGTTGTAAGCCCAAGTCCACCTCTGGGTGGACGTCTCTCTTCTAGAAGTCTAACTAGTGCCGTCTTCCTTGTTCATAGAAAGTTTATTTAGCACATGAAAAACAAAGCACATACAATTTATGTGTACATATACAGTAAGTTTCTAAAGACATTTCTAGAGTACTTTTTTTATACTTCATAAAGTAATGATTTATGTATTTAAAGAATATATATGACTTATAAATAATTAGAAGAATTAAAATATTTATATTTTAATACAGAAATGACTGTACTCGGGTGGTACAGCGGGTTAAGGATCTGGTGTCACTGCTGTGGCTCAGGTCGCTGCTGTGGGGGTGGGTTCAATCCCTAGCCCGGGAACTTCTCCATGCCAAAGGTGTGGCCACAAAAAAATAAATAAATAAATAAATAAAATAAATAGAAAAACAATTGGTAGATATCTAATATCCTCTGAGGAATTTGGTATTATGTACCAGAAAATAGGCAGAAATAAACAGAAATGACTTCATCCAAGGAATTAAATCGTAAGAATGTTGTATAAGCAGGTACCTTTGTTTTTATTCCCTTTAAAAAAATTTCAGATGAAAACTATTTTTAGTTCCTATTCTGTTGAATCAAAGAATTTGAAGTCCCATTAAAAGAAGTAATACATGATAAATGACCAATTTTTTATGGCTTTCAAACTAACCTTCTTTTAGTTTGATATTTCTTTTTCCTTTATGAAAGTATACTTCCTTATCTCATGGTAAAAGTGATAAGATGCCTAACAGAAATTTAGAAAACATGCAGAAATCTTAAATGCATTCATTCTGATTTCTTTCTTCTCGTCTTTCATGTTAGTTCCACTCTCTTTACGAAAAAAAAAAAAAAAAAAAAAACTTTTTTTTGTATGCATCAAGTAAGTCAGTTTTATGACATGGTTTTCAGTTTCTTTGCTGTGACTATTATATCCCACTGGTTTCTTTTGGGTTCACTTTACTTCTTACTGAAGGAAGTCCTTGAATAGTTCTCCCTATGGGGATCTCTGAATGTTCAACTTTGTTTTTGTACAAAGATACTTTCCTTCTACTCTCATTCTTCAATTATAATTTACCTAGACATGCTTGGCTTTTTTTTTTTCCTGTAGTGCTTTGAATATAGTCTTATATTCTGATATCTTGCTGATGAGAAGTCTAAAGGTACAAATGATACCTTTTGTCCTTTAAAGATAGCCTCTTTAGAAAGCTGTGCTTTTTTCCTCTTAAAATTTGTTTTATTCGCTGCGCTCATAAACCAAAAGAATTAATCTAATTTTAAAAATAAGAAGCAAATGAAGAATTCTCTTGTGTCACAGCAGGTTACGGATTCAGTGTTGTCACTGCAGCAGCTTGGGTTGCTGCTTTGGTGCAGATTCAGTCCCTGGCCCAGGAACTGCCACATGCTGGAGGTGCAGATACATACACACATAAATAAAGAAATAATTGAATGTGAGTCACTGGACATGATACTGTTTAGTCCAAAACAAAATCTTCTCAGACGTATACTAGTTAAAAATGTTATGTTTTACTGTATGTAGTGTCATATATTTATTTTATAGCTCTTTTGCAGAAGTGGTATTTTTAGTTACTTTTTAATTTTTTTTTTTTTTTTGTCCACGCCTATAGCATATAGAAGTTCTCAGGCCAGCAGTCAAACCTATGCCACAACGGCAGCCCAAGCCACTGCAGTGACAACACCAGAACCTTAACAAACTGCACCACAAGCGAATTCTAGTTATTTTTTAAGTTTAGTTGGCTAGAGTCCTCCAATAGTTGTAGACAAGTGCTGTCCAGTAGAAATTTCTGTGATGATGGAAATGTTACTTGCCTGCACTGTCCAGCAAAGCAGCTGCTAGCCGCTGGGATCCTGAGGGCAGGTGTGTCATCTTTTTATCATATATTTCTCTCTTACCAAATGAGTAGAAGTTTTGAATTAATACCTTCATTAGTTTTAGACCCTGTAGTTTAATTCATTTTTACATGAAGATTTTTTTTTCCAGGAATTTAAAACTGATTAGCTTCTTCATTTTAAAAGTTACCTAGGTTTGACTGTATAGTGTAGATTTAGAAGGACGTTGTAGAATTAAAATGAAATGGTTTGTGTGTTTAGTTTATGATCTGATTTCTATATTGGAGTCATACATATTCAGTGTGTTTTTGAAGAATTAAGGCCAGTATCTTCCTTTCATATTAAGTACTAGATCTTGAATAAGAAAAACAACAGGAATAATTCATAAAGTTTCACTGTAATAAACACGTTTGTTAACAGTGCCTTCTGTTTTTCAGATTACAAATAGAAGAATCTTCTAAACCTGTAAGGCTCTCACAACAACTGGACAAAGTCGTGACAACCAATTACAAACCTGTTGCTAATCATCAATACAATGTAAGTCTTCATGTCTCTTTTATTCTATTCCATCTTGACTATCACAGACTCTTAGGTTTCGAAAGGACCTCAGCAGTCGCACCCCGTGCTGTCAGGTGCTTGCATTATCTAGACTAAGTGAGGAATAATATAACCATTTGCCAAGCATAGAAAGAAAGTTCACTCTGTAACCTAAGTCACACTGAGAAGAGGGCAACCAGTTTTCAAATGCCTCTTGAAAAAAGTATTCCAAAGAAATAAAACACCTCATTTTTCAGTGTTGCTAATGTTTTAAATCAGTATCCTTTTTTTTTTTTTTTTTTTTTTTTTTTTTTTTTTTTTTTTTGTCTTACTAGGGCCTTACCCACAGCGTATGGAGGTTCCCAAGCTAGGCGTCCAATTGGAGCTGTAGCTGCCAGCCTACTCCACAGCCACAGCAATGCCAGATCCGAGCCACGTCTGCAACTTACACCACAGCTCGTGGCAATGCCGGATTCTTGACCCACTGCGCGAGGCCAGGGATCAAACCTGCAACCTCATCATTCCTAGTTGGATTTGTTTCTGCTGTGCCACGATGGGAACTCCTAAATCAGTATCCTTAAAACTATTAGCTTTGTGGTTGCCAGAGGGGAGAGGGAGGAAGTGGGATGGACTCAAGAGTCTGGGGTTAATAGATGCAAACTATGGCATTGGAATGGAGAAGCAATGAGATCCTGCTCTATAGCACAGGGAACTATATCTGGTCACTTGTGATGGAACATGATGGAGGATAATGTGAGAAAAAGAATATGTATGTGTGTGTGACTGGGTCACTTTACTGTACAGTAGAAATTAATAGAACACTGTAAATCAACTGTAATGGAAAAATCATAAATATTAGCTTTACTATTTTTTCTATACCTTTAGAACTGGGAGTTTTTAATGTTTCGACAGAAAATTTTAAAGGTCATGAAACGATGGTAATTTTTCCTATTGATTATTAAGATTGTTTTGCATAGTTTCAGCTTTCACAAGCATTTTTATGAACTCACACTACCATGCACAGTGAGGACTGCCGTTCTATCTATACTTAAATATTTTTTATTGCAGCATATCTTACATTTATTATATCTAATATATACAGTATATTCTGTGTGTGTGTACCTATACATACACAGATACATAGTACACAAATATATTGTATACATGTTATGTGTACCCTTGGCCAGATACTGTTCTAACTACTTTAACTACTTCTGTTATCCTTGTTTCACAGAGGAGGTAACTGAGCCACAAACAGGTTAGCTTAGTTGAGGTCACACAGCTCAGTAATTAACTAGTCCAGGTGTTGAAACAAGCAGTCTGGTTTAGAAGCCTTACTTTTTTTTTTTTTTTTTTTAATGAAAGTATAGTTAATTTACAATATTGTGATAGTTTTAGGTTTACAGCAAAGTGATTCAGTTATACGTACATATATACTTTTATTCTTTTTCATCAGAGGTTATTATAAGATATTGAATATAGTGCTTTGTAGTGAATCCTTGTTGTCTACCTGTTTTATGTATAGTAGTGTATATCTGTCAATCCCACACTCCTAATTTATCCTCCCTGCCTTCCCCTTTGGTGACCATAAGTTTGTTTTCACTATCTGTGAGAAGAAGCCTTACTCTTAATGAACCACTATACTGTGTGGCTGCAGGCATTAGCAGTACTAAGAGGGCTGAAGGTTTTGGGTCTTGAAGTAGCGGCAAGGTAAGGAGAAATGTGATGATTTTCTGAAAGTAAAAGAAAGCCTCATTTAAGTCAAGTAGCAAATAACAGTTGGTGCCTTGTGTCCTACTTTGTTGCTTAAGATTCCCTTTGATACTGAGTTTAGGAAGAAATAAACTCCCTTTAAGACTAGCCTTAAGTTCCAGGCTTATTAAGTGACGCAGAATGGTATCTGCCAAACTGCTACTTTATGGTATTTGATATTCTCATAGTGCTTTTATGTGAAGGGTAGCAAATGCAGATGCCTCCGGGGCCAAGCAGGCATCTCTCTGAACAAG
Source organism: Sus scrofa (assembly GCF_054392235.1). NCBI lineage: Eukaryota > Metazoa > Chordata > Mammalia > Artiodactyla > Suidae > Sus > Sus scrofa. The sequence goes on along the minus strand of NC_139393.1, from coordinate 22,468,786 downwards.
ATACTGAAGTTCAAGAAGGTAAATGCCAGGAATGGTGATTACCGGGAGTGCATGTGCTCCTTCTGAAGACACAGATTTTAAGAATTGCTATACTGTGTGGATTATAAATCAAGCAAGTCAAAATTCAGCTGCATCCACCCAGGCTTCTGTTTTACAGCCTCTGGTGATGCTTCAGGAGAAAAGTAAACTAAAGGGGATACGCAGGGTAAGTGGGGGCAAACATAAGTATCACATAATCCAAGAGACATATCTTTATGATGTCTCTTAATGGAGACAAGTGGCTAGACGTGTACTACTTTGTCCTCGTCTATTCTAGTCTTTTCTACTCTTAGAAGAGAATATATACAACTTCTCCGAGCTAAGTGAGAATAGAGGAGTAAAGTAGCATAAATCTTAATTCTCTTTGCCTTTCTTCTTCATCAATAGGCTTCTCTTGTAGCCCCGGACTAGCTTTTTTCTTCCCTTTAGGCCAGGCTACTGTATACCATTTCTACTCTTGCATACATTGGTTTTGCAGTGAGGACAAAAAAGACCACACTTTTTGTAAGCTATAAAAAAATATACCTTCACGGAGAGAAGTGTGGTCATTTGTGTCCAAAGCACTATGTAAGGGTACAGCCTTTGATCTGGCAGTCCTATATCTAAGAATTTATCTCAGTGAGACAAGTGCCCAAAAGTGTATAATATGGCAACATTTCTCTCTATTGTTTAAGATAGGAAAAGGTTGGAAACAAATGTCCAAAAATAAGGATTCGTTCAGTCCTTCTAACCACTGTTATTTTTTGATGTTAGGTGCTAGAGTGATTTTATCCTAGCGTTCTTCTTGATGAAATTTTTTCGAATTGTTGAGGTTGTCACCATGAGCATGTATTGTCTGAACTGTCCGAGTGGGCAGCAGAACTTTTCCGTTGAGATGGATAGGGAACAGTGTTGGCACTTGGCCATGCCAGTGTCCTGCCACAGTTACATGATACATGTCTTCTCTCCACAACAACAATTTTTTAATGCTTGCCTTGTGCCTGAAATTACCTACTCTTAGTGAACCAAATAGATAAAATTTCTGTCTTCAAGGAGCTACTACTTCTTTCAGTTTCTCTGGTCATGCCTTTTCAGACCTCAGTTAGGGTATAATCTATATTTCCTTTGACTTAGTCAAATTTGTATATTATAAATTTTTTTCCCCTAAATTCCACTGCAGGAGTCACTGTTGTTGTACTGTTGCATCCATTATTCCTTAGGTCAATCAAAGCTGCCACTTTTGCTGATATCAAAGTCCTGACCTCTAATTCATATTCAGAGCGACATTGATCCAATATTGACTTGGCAGATATAGAAGATAGATTCCAAATGTCATGTTTTTAGAATGTTTTCCATTTTTCTCTTTTTACTGCTAAAATAAATACAGATACATTGTATTTTGAACTTGTTAGGATATAAAGCTATCACATCCACTTTTTTTTATTATTACTCACATGAATTTATCACATCTGTAGTTGTATAATGATCATAACAATCTGATTTCACAGGATTTCCGTCCCACAGCCCAGGCACATCCCCCTACCCCCCAAACTCTCTCCTCCGGAGACCATAAGTTTTTCAGTGTCTATGAGTCAGCATCTGTTCTGCAAAGAAGTTCAGTCTGTTGCTTTTTCAGATTCCACATGTCAGTGAAAGCACTGGATGTTGGTGTCTCATTGTATGGCTGACTTCACTTAGTGTGATAGTTTCTAGGTCCATCCATGTTGCAAAAAATGCTGCTATTTCGTTCTTTTTAATGGCTGAATAATACTCCATTGTGTATATGTACCACATCTTTTTTTCTTTTTTTTGTCTTTTTGCTATTTCTTGGGGCACTCCCGTGGCACATGGAGATTCCCAGGCTAGGGGTCCAATCGGAGCTGTAGCCACCGGCCTACGCCAGAGCCACAGCAACATGGGATCCGAGCCACGTCTGCAACCTACACCACAGCTCACGGCAACGCCGGATGGTTAACCCACTGAGCAAGGGCAGGGACCGAACCCGCAACCTCATCGTTCCTAGTCAGATTCGTTAACCACTGCGCCACGACGGGAACTCCTGTACCACATCTTCTTGATCCACTCCTCTGTCGATGGACATTTAGGTTGTTTCCATGTCTTGGCTATTGTAAATAGTGCTGCAATGAACATTGGAGTACATGTGTCTTTGTGAGTCGTGGTTTTCTCTGGATAGATGCCCAGGAGTGGGATTGCTGGATCAAATGGTAGTTCTATGTTTAGTTTTCTGAGGCATCTCCATACTGCTTTCCACAGTGGTTGCACCAATTGACAATCCCACCAACAGTGTACTAGTGTTCCTTTTTCTCCACACCCTCTCCAGCACTTACTGTGTGCAGACTTTTTGATGATGGCCATTCTGGCTGGTGTAAGATGGTACCTCAGAGTGGTTTTGATTTGCATCTCTCTAATAATGAGTGATGTTGAACATCTTTTCATGTGTTTCTCGGCCATCTGTATGTCTTCTTTGGAGAACTGTCTGTTTAGATCTTCTGCCCATTTTTTGATGGGATTGTTTGGTTTTTTTGGTATTGAGCTGCAGAAGGTGTTTATAAATTTTGGAGATTAATCCCTTGTCAGTTGCATCATTTGCAAACATTTTCTCCCATTCTGTGGGGTGTCTTTTTGTGTTGTTTAGGGTTTCCTTTGCTGTGCGGAAACTTTGAGGTTTGATTAGGTCCTATTTGTTTATTTTTGTTTTTGTTGTCAGTACTCTAAGAGGTGGATCAGAGAAGATGTTGCTGTGGTTTATGTCAGAGAGTGTTTGGCCTGTGTTTTCCTCTAGGAGTTTTATAGTGTCTGGTCTTATATCTAGGTCTTGAATCCATTTTGAGTTTATTTTTGTGTATGGTGTTAGGGAATGTTCTAATTTCATCACTGTCATTTTTAATACGGCTTGTGATTCCCCGTCTTTAATGATGATTCAGTCAGGCTTGCTCATGGAAGCAGAAGCAACTCTAGATATTTCAGTCAGAACGGGACTTAAAGTAGAGAATTGATTACAGGTGTTTACGAAATGAAGCACAAAACAGGAGGGCTGGCATCGCCGAGGGTCAGAGGGGTTGGTTACCAGTGATGAGGATGCTGCTGCCAGAGGCGCTCCCACAGCCCTCCCTCCTCTTTCCTTCTCCCCTTGACAGAGCCCCAGCTGGAAACAAGCTGCTGGCAAGGGAGTCTTGGAAACATGGCCTGCAGGTCCCCTGATGCCACCACCACCTCCAAGGCCAGGAGCCGAAGGCTTGTTGAAAATAATTTGACATAGTGACCCTTGACCTCTGTGTCATATGTTAAGTTGTATTAGCTATTGCTGGTTCGAAGCTATCATAGTTTGCAATTCATTTAGAAACTAAGCACGCTGGATTTCCTGTTGCGACTCAACTAAGAACCCTAGTAGTATCCACAAGGATGCTGGTTCGATCCCTGGCCTATCTCAATGGGTAAAAGGATCCAGCAGTTCCACAAGCTGTGGTGTACATCGCAGATGTGGCTCAGATCTGGTATCGCTGTGATTGTGGTATAGCTCTGTAGCTGTAGCTCGACCCCTAGCCTGGAAACTTCCATAAGCCACGGGTGTGGGCCCTTAAAAAAAGACAAAAAAAAAAAAAAAACGAAAAAACTAGACATCCTAAATAGGAGACTGATCACTGTATTTTGGTTTTGGGTTTTTTTTGGAGGGGGAGGATTCTTTTTAGGGCCGGACCTGCGGCATTTGGAGGTTCTGAGGCTGGGGGTCGAATGGGAGCCGCAGCTGCTGGCCTTCAGCACAGCCACAGCAACAAGGTATCCGAGCCATGTCTGCGACCTGTACCACAGCTCACGGCAACACCAGATCCTTAACCCACTGAGTGATGCCAGGGATCAGACCTGCATCTTCATGGATACTAGTCAGATTCATTTCCACTGAGCCACGATGGGAACTCCTAGACCTAAGGTTTTTAAAAAGAAATAGGAGTTCCCGTTGTGGCGCAGTGGTTAACAAATCTGACTAGGAACCATGAGGTTGCGGGTTCGGTCCCTGCTCTTGCTCAGTGGGTTAACAATCCGGTGTTGCCGTGAGCTGTGGTGTAGGTTGCAGACGCGGCTCGGATCCTGTGTTGCTGTGGCTCTGGCGTAGGCCGGTGGCTATGGCTCCGATTGGACCCCTAGCCTGGGAACCTCCATATGCCACAGGGGCGGCCCAAGAAATAGCAAAAAGACAAAAAATAAAATAAAAAAATAAAAAAATAAAAATAAATAAGAAATAGTATCTTCTTGCCTCTGTTATGTTCTCCTCCACCCTCATTCCCCTTAGCCAGCTTGAAAAAAAGATTTCTCTTTCCCTTTTTTCTTATCAAGAGCCTTTAATCTGAAAGTGATAGAGAGTTAGAAAAACTGAACTAGAAAAAAAATTTTTTTTTATTTTTCTAAAAATGGAGTTCCCGTTGTGGCTCAGTGTTAATGAACCTAATTATCCATGAGGATGTGTGTTCAATCCCTGGCCTCACTCAGTAGGTTAAGGATCTGGCCTTGCTGGTGTGAGCTGTGGTGTAGGTTGCAGACAAGGCTTGTACGCCACAGATGCAGCTTGGATCCAGCATTGCTGTGGCTGTGGCCTAGCCTGGCAGCTGCAGCTCCAATTTGACCCCCAACCAGGAAGCTTCCTTCCATATGCCACAGGTGCGGCCTTAAAAAAAGAAAAAAAAGAAAAAAGAAAATTATTGTTAGAGGGAATAGAACTGTTATGTACCAGCTTGAGGTAAACCCCCAGGAACCAAAAGGAAAACTTATTTAATGCATGCTCTGTTTTCTTCTGCATGGCAACTACCTGTGTTAGTTTTCAGAACTAAGATTATTGGGAACTAAGATTTGTTTGTTTGTTTGTTTGGCTTTTTGTTTTGTTTTTATGTATATGTATAAATTTAGACTTTTACTGATGAAAATAGATGCCTGCAGGACTGTGTCTAAAGGCCTTTCAGCAGTATTTGCCCACTGTAATATATGGCATAGAGTAAGAATACTGCATGCTTTGTCCATTTGAATTTGCACACCATGGGCTGATCAACTCTAAAAAATTAATTTCCTCCCAAGAGATAACGACACACTAGGCAGAAATAGAAGCTTTGGGGGTGAGGGAATCTTTCATAAGAATTTAAAATGCAAACCGTGATATTCAAGGCTGTCGTGCTCACTTCAAAAGTTAAAATAAAAGCCTCCACAAAGGCTGCCTTGACAAAGCAATCAAAGTATTTCTGCAAACAACAATCTAGAAATTTACAGACATCTGTATTATAATGTTTTAATTGGCAGTGGGTGGCATTTATAATTTTAGTCAGTGATTATTGTTTCAATAATGACGAGTGAACAGCTCTATACCACATCCACAGTGGATTTTCAGCATTTGGTTGCATTCTAGTCTCGAATAATTTGTTTTCTCTTTCGAAAGTAAAATGGTATGTGATGGATTTCTTGGACTGTAAAAATTTGTAATAAGGTTCTTTCCAAATTGACATTTATTTTTGTGCAGCGGATTATGTAGTAGTATATGGTCATTGGGTTCCGATGTAAGATCAGTAATTAAAATTCATGTAATATAAAAGCTATTTCTAGTCCTATAACTATCCTACTAATATTTCGTGGTGGCTGCTAACAAGTTAGATATCTGACTACTTTGAGTGTTATTTCCTTACAAAGTCAGTGCAAAACTAAATGCCCAAAGAGCTAAAATGAGAAGTAGCATTATCTCAAAACAGTACTCTTCTCCTAGATAGACTAGTTAATATTGTTGGTAGTTTATTTGTAGAATTAATTTTATTTGTAGTACAAAGCTGTAATTGTAACAGTAAGATTGCCGTTTCTACTGTTTGGTGTAAAAAAGAAAAGATACCTCGGGGACCTTAGTTTTGTCTTGAGTATAAGATTAGTTATTAGTAACTTAATGATCATGGAAATCGTTTCAATCCATTTTCATAATTACACAAACGTTGGAGCTACCTGACACCACAGAACAGAATATAGGTTATGAGCCTGTCTTGGACATTATCAAAAAAGATTTAACTTTTTGTAGTGCTCTACTTCAAAAATTTTGTTTTACCGAGTTCCCACTGTGGCGCAATGGGTTAAGAATCTGACTGCAGGAGTTCCCATCGTGGCAAGTAGTTAACGAATCTGACTAGGAACCATGAGGTTGCGGGTTCGGTCCCTGGCCTTGCTCAGTGGGTTAAGGAACCAGCATTGCCATGAGCTGTGGTGTAGGTCACAGACGTGGCTCAGATCCTGCGTTGCTGTGGCTCTGGTGCAGGCCGGTGGCTACAGCTCTGATTAGACCCCTTGCCTGGGAACCTTCATATGCCGAGGGTGCGGCCCTAGAAAAGGCAAAAAGACAAAAAAAAAAAAAAGAATCTGACTGCAGCATCTCAGGTCACTGCAGAGGCATGGGTTTGATCCCCAGCCTGATGGATGCGCTGGGCTAAAGGATCCTGCATTGCCACAGCTGCAGCTTAGGTCACAGTTAGACTCAGAGTCAGTCCCTGGTCCTTGATCTTCCATGTGCTGTGGGTGTGGCCATTGGAAAAAAAAATTGTTTTACAACAATCTTTTCTGTAGGTAATCCTATAGGCACAGACCCTGAGGGCATTAAAGAGATGTTTCCAGTTTACTTTTTTGTTTTTAAATAAATGTAGAATTAAATTTCTTTAAGAAAGAATATTTCCATTTTTGTCATTGCTGGGGGGTTTTTTATGTCTGTTTTCAGGTTACACTTCTTTTTTTTTTTTTTTTTTTTTTTTTTTTTGTCTTTTTGCTATTTCTTGGGCCGCTCCCGCGGCATATGGAGTTTCCCAGGCTAGGGGTCTAATCGGAGCTGTAGCTGCCAGCCTATGCCAGAGCCACAGCAACTCGGGATCCGAGCCGCGTCTGCAACCTACACCACAGCTCACGGCAACGCCGGATCGTTAACCCACTGAGCAAGGGCAGGGATCGAACCCGCAACCTCATGGTTCCTAGTCGGATTCGTTAACCACTGCGCCACGACGGGAACTCCAGGTTACACTTCTAAGTGTTTTTATTTCATTAGTCAAAAAATAAAATTAGGCTTCCCTGTCCCCTGGGTTATTGAGCCATTGATAGACATGGTTAATACAGAAAATAAGCATACAATTCTAGTCTCTTGTCACTCTAATTTAAAGTAGGAAAGCACCAGTGTTAAGCGTGGTATTTTTGAGATCAAAGCATGTAAACCAAGATTTTTTAAATTAAATTTAAAGTTAGATTTTAAATAAATTTTTTTTTAAAAAATCTGGACTTTCAGGCTGCAAACTAAGTACAGTTGTAAACTGAGAAAAATATGACATATTTCAGACATTGGTCCACAAAGCAAGACTTAAAATATTAATCTCTTGGGAGTTCCTGTTGAGTAGAAGCTCAGCAGAAATGAATCTGACTAGTATCCATGGAGGATGCAGGTTCTATCCCTAGCCTCACTCAGTGGGTTAAGGATCCGGCGATGCCATGAGCTGTGGTGTAGGTCGCAGATGCGGCTCGGATGCTGTGTTGCTGCAGCTGTGGCATAGACCAGTGCCCCCTAGCATGGGAACCTCCATACTGTCATGGGTGTGGCCCTAAAAAGACATATATACATATAAATATGTATATGTATGTGTGTATATATATGTGTGTGTGTGTGTGTATATATATATGAATCCCTTTAAGGTGTTCTATGATTATCATTCCTCTTTTTAGTCCAAAGACCCTCCTGCTTGGAGTTGTGGGTTTTGTCCTGGTGTTATCATGCTTTCTTTCTCCACATACAGACACTCTCTTAGTTCTGTCCTACTTTTGACCCAAGAGAAAGAAAATTCTCCCTTGAGTGGCCCTCAGGTCCAAGCCTTTGCTCTTGGCTATCCATACAGCCTCCTTTCTTGAAGAATTGGGGCAGACTCTGTACTTCTGCCTTTGTCCTTAATGTGCATGTTTTTTCACCTGTTTTTCCATCTTCCGCACATTGAGCAGGCATGAATTTTCCCCTTGGTCATGGATTTTTCTGGTCTCTTCCTCTCCAGTCTTAAATCCAGCTCTTCTAGTCACTCTGCTCTTTAATAATTCCTTCACAGCTGCCCTTAGTTGCTTTCTTTCAGGCTCTTCCCACCCAGAAAATCTTGAGGCTGGCTGGATTTCATTCCTCCCCAACAATATAATCTGTGCTGTACATTTGCACACTTTTTCAGCATCCTAGTCTTGCCCTGGGGAGCTCCATGGTTCGCTTACTACATTACTGCTGTTACTGTTACTTTGACTGCGTTTAAAATGCCCAAGACCCTCGGTATACCTACTAATGCACAAGCTCTAAGGAGTGTCTTTTAAAAGAGAGTATCTTATTTTCCCCATATTTTAGTACAATACCGAGTACATCATCCGTGCTTCATCTGTTATGGAGAGAAATGGATTTTGAGTTTTACTCCCAAGGTGTACATATCACAAAAATTAAGACATTTTAATTTGGTCCTTTCTCCACGTCTCCTAATTTTATTAATCGAAAGGCAGATACCCATTGTTGTCAAAGTTTCCTCTTGCAAATTATAGTTTGAAAATTTCTGATTATATGTAAAATATATTTTTGGGAGTTCCTGTTGTGACGCAGCAGAAATGAATCTGACTAGTATCCATGAGGATGCCAGTTTGATCCCTGGCCTATCTCAATGGGTTAAGGATTCGGTGTTGCCGTGAGCTGTGGTATAGGTCGCAGATGTGGTTCAGATTTGACATTATTGTGACTGTGGTATAGGCCAGCAGCTGCAGCTCCACTTCCGCCCCTAGTCTGGCAACTTCAAATGCCAAGGGTGCAGCCCTAAAAAGTAAAATATATATATATATATTTTTTTTTTTTTTAACTCTTAACACCAGTAGAAATTAGACTTTATCTTTTTAAATCTCTATTGTTAAAATACAGAGAAGAGTTCCCGTCATGGCTCAGTGGTTAATGAATCCAACTAGGAACCATGAGGTTGCGGGTTCGATCCCTGGCCTTGCTCAGTGGCTTAAGGATTCAGCGTTGCCGTGAGCTGTGGTGTAGGTTGCAGACGCGGCTCGGATCCCGCGTTGCTCTGGCTCTGGTGTAGGTCGGCGGCTACACCTCCGATTCGACTCCTAGCCTGGGAACCTCCATATGCCGCTGGAGCTTCCCAAAAAATGGCAAAAAGACAAAAAAAAAAAAAAACAGAAAATAAACCTAACTATGAGGCTAGAATTTGTGCATAATTTTAATCATAGGTTTTGACAGGCATTTCACTGTCTTTGAAGCTGGTCTCTAGATTATAGTAATTCCAGTTGATGCACAGAAGATTATTCTCTGGCAGCTTTCACCTAGCCCCCTGATGCTTTATTTACCAGGTGGGCTGCTGCAGTTTATGTCCTATAACAAGTTCCTGAGGCTTTAATATTTTCTTTAATATTTTCTTTAATATTTTCTTTAAAAATTAAAAGATTAATCAACTAACGTGAATGTAAGTTGCACGCTTTCAGTAAGAAGGTAATTTTTTTTAACAAGTGTACGTATCTCTGGATGGTAATGCTAGCAGAGAGTTTACACGTTCTTTGCCCGTCCTTGCTTCATTTTACAGAAGAAACAAGTTCAGGTAGGTCACAAATTTTAGAGAGAAACAGGCTTCTGTCACAGCCCATGTTCTTTCCTTTTTACCAATGTTTCATTCCTAGAGAACCGGTTCCACATTCCGCCTGCCCCTTAGCCCTCTTCCTGCCCTGAGAAAACTCCAGTTTTGAAAGATGTTACCTACCAAACTGTATCCATCAGATAAACTATTTTTACTGTATTGTGGGTAATCAGAAACAAAGAATTGCAGTTAGACCTTGTGATCAGCATCGTACTAACCAGTAGCCATGCTGCATTGATATAATTTCAGCAAAGAAGGCTGTTTGGGGGGAAATGGACACATTCCCTAAAGCTTTAGGAAATAATGAAAATGGTTTCCAGTAGGCATGCACACCTTCTTAGAGCCTGAAAGGTGAGAGGAGCCCTGCGAGCAGTGAGCCCCCGGTTCCAAACGCTGCTCTTGGACCTGCTGCCTCATGACTGAACGTCTCACAGTCGTGTGAACGGCTGAAAAGACAATGCTCCGTCTCAGAGGGAGCGTCTTGGATTGACGTCGTCTTCTTTTTTTCCTTTTTCTTTTTGCATGTAGATTGAATATGAAAGGAAAAAGAAAGAAGATGGAAAACGAGCCCGAGCTGATAAGCAATATGTTTTGGATATGCTGTTTTCGGCTTTTGAGAAACACCAGTATTACAACCTGAAGGACCTGGTGGACATCACGAAACAGCCTGTGGTATGTATCTGCTCACACTGACCCTTCACTCGTACGGCTTTCCTGAGAAGTGCCTTGTCAGTAAGTTCACTCACACCCACACTGATGCCAGGTTTTACTCCAGCACAGAAAAGATGTCTGAATGTAGCCTTTTTTCTCTGTCTTTCCTTTTTGTTTTTATTTTTAATTATTTATTTGGTAACTTTAGCTTCATTGTTGTGAAATCTATTTATTTATTTTTTATGAAAGCTCATTCATTCAATTCATATTTATTGTGTCCTTCTGTAAGCCAGGCATTGTGCTAGAAACTCGTTTTCATTTAAAAAAAAAAAAAAATGGTACCTGTGGTTTTTTGCTTGTTTCATTTTTAAAGGTTATACTTCGTTAGAGTGTTATAAAATATTGGCTATACTCCCTGTATGGCACAGTATGTCCTTGTAGCCTACTTTCCACCTAATTGTTTGTCCTTTTTACTCCCTCCCCCTCTATTGCCCCTCCTCTCTCCCTTCTCCCCACTGGTAGCCTCTAGTTTGTTCTCTGTATCTATGAGTCTGCTTCTTTTTTGTTATCTTCACTAATTTGTTGTATTGTTCAGATTCCACATATAAGTTTTAACGTAGAGTGTTTGTCTTTATCCCTCTGCCTTATTTCACTTAGTGTAAGGCTCTACAGGTGCATCCATGTTGCTGCAGATGCAACATTTCTTTCACTTTTATGGCCAAGCAGTGTTCCACTGTGTGTATATAGACACTACATCTTTATCCATCCGTCTCTTGGTGGACACCTAGGGTTGCTTTCACATCTTGGAAATTATTTTTTTAAAAAAGGGGGCCAGTCTTTAAGGCACTAACCTGCTATGGCCCCCTTTGCCTGGCAAAGCAATAAAGCTATCTTTTTCTCCTTTACCCCCCACTCCAAAAAAATGAAATACGAAGTTTAAAAAAAGTTCCCATTGTGGTACAGTGGGTTAAGAATCTGACTTAGGGCAGCTTGCATCGCTGTGGAGATGCAGGTTCGATCTGTGGCCTGGCGCGGTCGGTTAGAGGATCTGGCAAAGGTTGCAGCTGTGACTCACATTCAGTCCCTGGGCCAGGAACTTCCATATGCCCTGGGTGCGACCATAAAAAGAAAAATTAAATGATGCTGCTATGAATATTGAGGTGCACATATCCTTTGAGTTGGTGAGTTTTGTTTTTTTCCCCCCTAGATGTATATATCCACTGTTGGAATTGCTGCATCATGTGGTGGTTCTTTTCCAGTTTTTGGAGAAACCTCTATATTGTTTTCCACAGCAACTGCACCAATTTACAGTCCCACCAACAGTGTAGGAGGGTTCCCTCACCAATATTTGTTATTTGTGGGCTTTAGGTTTTTTGGAATTTTTTGGTTTTTGGGCTTTGTTTTTTTGTTACTGTTTTTGATGATAGCTGTTCCCGACTGGTGTGAGGTGATATCTCATTGTGGTTTTGACATTCATTTCCCTAATGGTTATTAATGTTGAGCATCTTTTCATGAGCCTTTCGGCCCTGTGCACTACCTCTTTTGAAAAATGTCTCTTCATTTCTGTCTAAAAGTGACTTTTAAAAATGAGCTCCAAGTGGAAAGTCACCAGGGTACACATTCTAAATAACAAAACTGGATTAGCAGTTGATCAGTGCCTCTCATGGGCAACTCCATGTGTAGCTGTGCTCTGGCAGGGGCAGCCTCAAAGCAATGGTGGAGGCCAGGCCAGGTCACGGTTGGCTGAGCAGAAGGTGATGCTCGTCTAGGAGCAGGTGGAACAATGCCCATTATTTTAAACTTTAAAGACATTCACTACCGATAGTTTCATCTGAAAAAAGGTGGATTTGTCCTCCTTTTGATTGATCCTTGACCTTAAGCCCGAAGTCTGTTTGTATCATTTCTTGTATTTTGTTCCCCTCCATCTCTACACAATTCAGCTTTTTTGGAGGGAATGGAGGTAAAGGTTGTGCCTCATAGAATCACATTGTTTTAAAAGCCATACTGGTCTCTTCCCATTTTGTGAACTATTATCTGTGGATTTTTTTTTTTTTAATTTAATCAGCATCTATATAGCACTAACATTAGCTCCTTTAAACTTGCGCTGTACTGCCTCACACTGCTCACTGAGATTGTGGTTGGGTTGGCCAAATCTACATTTTCAAGGAAAATTTTAATAAATTAAGGTTTTAGAAAGTTTTTGTTCTTGGAGTTCCCATCCGTGGCTCAGTGGTTAACGAATCCAACTAGGAACCATGAGGTTGTGGGTTCAACCCCTGGCCTTGCTCAGTGAATTAAGGATCCAGCGTTGCTGTGAGCTGTGGTGTAGGTTGCAGACATGGCTCAGATCCAGCATTGCTGTGGCTGTGGTGTAGGCCAGTGGCTGCAGCTCCGATTGGACTCCTAGCCTGGGAACATCCATATGCTGCAGGAGCAGCCCTAGAAAAGGCAAAAAAAGACCAAAAGAAAAAAAATTTTTTTTGTGGAGTTCCCGTCGTGGCGCAGTGGTTAACGAATCCGACTAGGAACCGTGAGGTTGTGGGTTCGGTCCCTGCCCTTGCTCAGTGGGTTATCGATCCGGCGTTGCCACGAGCTGTGGTGTAGGTTGCAGACGCGGCTCGGATCCTGCGTTGCTGTGCCTCTGTCATAGGCTGGTGGCTACAGCTCCGATTAGACCCCTAGCCTGGGAACCTCCATATGCCTCGGGAGCGGCCCTAGAAATGGCAAAAAGACAAAAAACAAAAAACAAAAAAAAATTTTTTTTGTTCTTATCATTTATCCAGATTCTTGTGCCTATTTGCTAATAAATTGTGTTTCTAATCCATTTAAAATGTTGGTAACAAATGAGATCTGAATCCTTTCTCCAGCCTTTGAGTCACATTTCCTCCTATTTAACTTTCTCACACCTAAAGTTAGCAGAGTATCAAATTGAATTATAACGGAATAAAACCTATAACATAACAGTTTTTAAAAATTAGAGGAGTTCCCGTCGTGGCTCAGTGGTTAATGAATCCGACTAGGAACCATGAGGTTGCGGGTTCAATCCCTGGCCTCACTCAGTGGGTTAAGAATCTGGCATTGCTGTGAGCTTCGGTGTAGGTCACAGTCTTGGCGTGGATCCCACGTTGCTGTGGCTGTGGTGTAGGCCGATGGCTACAGCTCTAATTTGACCCCTAGCCTGGGAACCTCCACGTGTTGCAGGGGCAGCCCTAAAAAGACAAAAAAAAAAAAAAAAAAAAAAAATCAGTTGGAAACCCCTTTATTTTCTATCCTTTTTTCCATTTTCCTTTATCATTTTGTAGCCAGAATACTCAAGAATATGTTAATTGTAACTGCTCCATTTATTTGCTTCAGAATATATAACAAGATAACCAGTTTTATAAAATATTTTAACATAAACAGCGTGGTTTTGTTTTTTTTTTTTTCTGATTTGTTCGAAGCTTTAGGAAATGATTTCTGAAAGTTCAGTGTTGATGATACAGTTGCCTACTTCTGTAGAGATTTCTTTATTGTTATATTACATCCTTTCACTTTTTCATTAAGAGATTTGAATCCTAAAAGATCTAAATACCTTTTTTTTTTAACCAGAGGAGAAAGTGCTCATGCTTTCAGCAGTATTATCAGCTCATCTTAATGACTTCACTCCCTTCAGCATCAAAGGTTTAGAAACAGCATTCATTCCAAGCTAGATAAAAATTTTGAAATAGAATAATTCATAAGCTAAGCTCTGTTTCTTCTGATTTTAATGAAGGTTATCTTTGTGTTTTATATATGCATGAAAAGGCCATTCTACAAATTTTGAATGCAAACAATGTATTCTCGTGAATTTTAACATGCACACAAAATTAGATATGGGAAAATAAGTGTTTGTAGAGGAACATTCAGACAGTTCTAGGGGAAGCAGTTTCTTTGCCGTAATATGGAATGACATACTGTTTTTAAAGTTTATTCTTTTTGCATCAAAGAAAAGGAATAGCTGATATTTCTCTCAATCTCAATTCTTCAGATCCAGTAATTTCCTGAATATAGGTAAAGTGTGTGGATTTTTCTAGGGAGCAGAGCTTAAGAACCACTGATCTAGAAAGAAACTAAATTAAAATAGTTTTATCATCAAAGGACTAAACTGCCTCAGCAAGCATAAAGTTTTTGAAGGCAGGTTTGTATATTATTCGTATACCTAAATAGTCCTACATTCCACAACACAAACATAGTAGAAATTCAGTAACTATTAGACAGATTGATTGGAGATAAAGCATGTGGTCACATCCTCCATCTTAAAGGACCGCCGTACTTTCCTCAGACGGATTTCGATAGGCCTCACGTGCTTTGTGGCAGACATGCAGTACAGAGGGTCAGTCTCAAGAAAGCATGGAAGGCCAGAGCTAAGTTGTCCTTGCCTAGAGAAGAGGGCAGGAAGTGGTCAGCATGGGTTCCAGTGCTATCTCAGTGGGATCTGGAGAAGTCGCTTCCATATCCGAAATGGAAGGAGTTGGTCTGGATAATCGTTCCCAGTCTTTGCAGCTCTCCATCTGCGATTCTCTCCCTCTCCTGTTTCATCTCCTCCTGTCCACCTCCCACTCACATTTGAACTGAGCTGGCAAAGCCCATTGACCCAGAAAGTGGCTGGAGCCCATCTCTCCTCTGTGTATTTAACTATCCCCCCCCCTTTTTTTTTTTTTTTTTTTTTTTTTTTTTTTTTTTTTGTCTTTTTGCTATTTCTTTGGACTGCTTCTGCGGCATATGGAGGTTCCCAGGCTAGGGGTTGAATCGGAGCTGTAGCCACTGGCCTACGCCAGAGCCACAGCAACGCGGGATCCGAGCCGAGTCTGCATCCTACACCACAGCTCACGGCAACACCAGATTGTTAACCCACTGAGCAAGGGCGGGGACCGAACCCGCAACCTCATGGTTCCTAGTCGGATTCGTTAACCACTGCACCACGATGGGAACTCCCCTAACTATCCCCTTTAAAGGTTCAGAGGTCAGTCTGCGCTAACGGTCGTCTACTGGTACCCTTACTAATTGGATTTTGTCTGAGCAACACCAAGAGAATGAAGGCACCCAGTGCAGCCTGAAGACCAGAGAGCCAGAAAAGAGACTTCTTGGTATAATGTTAAGCGTGTGGCACTTGGAGTAATAGGATCTCATTCAGGTTCCAGCCCTGCCATTTAGCCACTTGGCACTTAAATACATGTAATGTTTAATACATTATTAATATTTAATTGACAAGCTTAATATAAAATTTACCAGTATGTTCACATTTTATGATTATAAGCTACTTTATAAATATGTTTTAAAAAATACCTAGTTTTCAGGATCCTCATAATAATCAATGCTTATGAAAGCTGCATTGTCAAAGCAGAATATTTGACTAATATTCATTACTAGTATTATTAAAGAAGTTTTTGAGCCCTGGGGAAAAGGGAAGAAAAAAGGCCTTATTTGTGTAATCAGTTCTTGAGTAGCTGCATTTAATGGCATTCTCTAATTTCTGATGGCCCCCACATTTCTAACCATGAAGTATATAACATTCTTTTTGTTAGTAACACTATTGGTATATTCCTAAGTTACCATCTGCTTTCTGACCTTTAGTATGTCATTTGGACGTTCTGAGTGAATCCAGAGTCCTCTGTTTTCCAGTTCCTTCCCTTCTATACTCTTCTTCCTAAAGACTTTAACTTCTACAGGCAAAATGATTGATTAGGCTTAGGGCCGGGTTTTTTCTCTCCTGCTCCAGTATGTGACTTGCATAAGCAATCAGAGAATTAAAGATACTCATTAAGGGCAAATGAGCCAATTTTAAAAGGCCACGCTCTGGTAACTGATAAAAAGTCAGAAACACGGTATCCATTTAAAGGAGTGCTTTTAGGCAGTTTAAATTTTGGCTTTTTTTTCCCCCTTGGAAGTGAAATATCAGAGTAAACCAATTATTTCTCTTTTGACAGTCTTTGCTCTTTCACCTTAAATGTGTTAAGTCTAGTCTTTCTTTATATTTTATTATATCTGTAAAATAGAAGCATAACAGCATTTCCTTCAAAAATACAAACCATTGGAAACACTCTGTCATTGCTCCTTTGAATCACCACACTGCCAGGCCACCTTGAGCCCCAGCTACTGTTCTGCAACACAGCATCTGTTTACCAGTGTTTCTTCAAACACACACTTTTTCTGTTAAAAGTGTCATTGAAAATCAGCGCTGATTTTAAGTGAACCTCTCATTTCCTTGTGCTCTAAATGCACTCAGTTTCAGGTCGGTATTCAGGGAAGTTTATCTTTAATTGTTGATGGCGCCTTCTAAATCAGCAGTCCCTAATCATGTTGATCCAGTGGGCTGTTTACTTTTTGATTCAGAGCATATAACTGAACAGTTTGCACACTTTGATAAAAGCTCAAACCAACAAGGACAGTGAAGCAAAGATTTGCATGGCTTTGATTTTTGAAGCAGCTTGATGCCCATGCTTCAGGTTGCCCAGCACAGAATATTGCTCAATGAGCTGTTGTTTATTTGCACAAAGTAGCCTTTTTTAATAAAGCCAGTGCTGCAGTTAGGTAGTGTTAACCTAATCCTCAGAGTTTGTTTCCAGGCATACCTAAATAAAGGCTTGAATTGAAATAAGTGAAGTGAGATTTAGCATCAGTATGATAAAAGAAGACATGCTTTTTTAAAGGATAAAATGGCTAGAGAATTTGATTTACTGAGCCTTTCTCCTGTCAAAAGATAAAATTTTATCTACAGGTATATGCTCTGATAGATCTGTGAATTGGTTGAGACTACGAGAAAGAGAAACTCGGCTCACAGTAAGCTTAAACAAGGAGTTCCTGTCGTGGCTCAGTGGTTGATGAATCTAACATCCCTGAGGACGCGGGTTCCATCTCTGGCCTCGCTCAGCGGGTTAAGGGTCTGGCATTGCCAAAGCTGTGATGTAGGTCACAGACGTGGTGCTCGTTGCTGTGGCTGGGGTGTAGGCCTGCAGCTGATAGCTCGGATTGGACCCTAGCCTGGGAACGTGCCTATGCCGCAAGCGCGGCCCTAAAAAGACAAAAAAAAAAAAAAAAAAGACAAGCAAGGAAAATATTTTTCTGACAATGAACCCTGTTTAATGAGGGGGGAAAAGGCTAATTTCTCTCTCAGGCAGGCTTCTTTCAAATTTCTGTATTATTAAGAATCATCATCATTAATGTAAGCCAGGTACATAGAGAATGGAGTCTAAATTTTATCTTAGCTCATTTAGTTCCTAATTCAAGATAAAAATAGATATTTCTAATGTTTGAAGTTGATTCCCATATTTATGACTAAATCAGTATTATTTTTATTATAATGTCTTTTGTTCTGACGTAGCTTTCCTTTTTTTACTTGATTCCTTTTCTCTTTTTATTTTCCCTAAGTCTTTATCATTTCCTTTCTGTTCCCATAGTCCCCTCTCAGTTCTGTCTTCATTTTTCCTATAGCTGGAAGTTTTTATTTTTGAGTGGTACTACTAAAACTAAAAAGATTGCCAGTTTTCCAACAGAGGGGGTTAATTAATGACAGCCCTTTGTGAGACTTAAGTTTTAAAAAATAATTATTTATAGAGTTCCCGTTGTGGCTCAGCAGATTAAGAACTAGACTAGTGTTCATGAATATGTAGGTTCAATCCCTGGCCTCACTCAGTAGGTTAAGGATCTAGTGTTGCCGCAAACTACAGCGTAAGTTGCAGATGCGGCTCGGATCTGACGTTGCAGTGGCTGTGGTGTAGGCTGGAGCTACAGCTCCAATTCAGTCCCTAGCCCAGGAACTTCCATATACCACAAGTGCCTTAAAAAAAAGGAAAAAGAAATTATTTGTCGTGTAATCAGTTAGGCTATGGTTGCTGTCTTATGAATTTGAGTCTTAATTAAAAGTTTTAGATATGAAGTGTCATACTAAAATAAATTATTAACTATGTTGAATATAAGTGGTAAAATTTAAACACATTTATGAAATTTTAATGCTTTCCTTATGAACAGAAGTTTCTAATAACTAATAATTTACTACCAAGTTTATTGTGAAATACTAATATTTTCTCTTTAACTTACATGGTTCCTTTCAGCCTTTTTTTACTTTTTTTTCTTTTTAACCTTATTTCTTAATGAGGTAAAATTGGAGATGAATTTACTAACGTAACCAATTGAGTCCAGATTTTACATGAGATATTATGTAGGTAAAGTGATATCTGAAATAGGCTCTCAGTAAACAAAATTGGGCATCTTTTTTTTTTTTTTTTTTAATGGCTGCACCTGCAGCATATGGAAGTTCTCCGGGGGCCAGGAGTTGAATCAGAACTGCAGATGCCAGTCTACACCACAGCCACAGCATCACCAAACCTAAGCCACATCTATGACCTACCCTCAGCTTGTGGCAACACAGGATCCTTAACCCAATGAGTGAGGCCAGGGGTCAGCTCACATCCTCATGGACACTGTGTTGGGTTTGTAACCTGCTAAGCCACTACAGGAACTCCAGGGCATCTTTGACGTAAAAATTTTATGTAGAGTTGTTTTTTTTATTTTTTGTCTTTTTTGCTATTTCTTGGGCCGCTCCCGCGGCATATGGAGGTTCCCAGGCTAGGGGTCGAATCGGAGCTATAGCCACCAGCCTACGCCAGAGCCACAGCAACTCGGGATCCGAGCCGCATCTGCAACCTACACCACAGCTCACGGCAATGCCGGGTTGTTTTGAGCAAGGCGAGGGATCGAACCCGCAACCTCATAGTTCCTAGTCGGATTCGTTAACCACTGCACCACGATGGGAACTCCTATGTAGAGTTTTTAATTAAAGCAGTAGGCCACAGAACTTATATTTGTTCTGAAAAATGTTATTACCCATAAAATCTTCTCTGCCCTTCCGAGTCTCATCTGATTTTAAAGGGACATAAAAGTAAGTGTTTAAGCTCATTAACTGTCTTCTCTTGATTTCTTTAGTCCCTGAGCAAGCTAGAAGGAAGGACGTTTTTTAAGCTTGCCACCCTTATGCGAATTATCTTGGGAAAGAAGTCATTTTCTTTGCATTGGTCTCTGCATTAGAGAAAACATTGTTCTGTGGATTTAGATAAGTGTTTGAAGCCTTCTGGTTTCTCTAACTCAGCAGGGGAGTTGAGATACCAGAGGCTGTGCCACCTTCAGTTCTGTACTGCAGGCTAGAGCCATTCGTTCCTTCTCGGATGTCCCTAATTCCATCTATTTCCCAGTACACAGGGACTGATCCACAACGCTAATCACTGGGAATTGGAAGTGTTACTCGACCGGTAGCAATTTGTTAATAAAAAATGGTGTTATCTTATTTGTTATGAGCGGAAAAGGTCTCCTTTCTTTCTTTTCCTATCAATTTAAAACCTTATTTTCAGTACAAGTTACCATTCAGTGGATTTTAATATATTCACGTAGCTGTATGACCATTGACATAATCAATTTTAGAGCATTTTCTTCGGCTCTCAGAGGAACTGTGTACTTATTAGCAGTCACTCCCTTGCACACACACACCCCTCCCCCGCCCAGCCCTTAGAGAACCATTAATCTGCTCTCTGTCTCTAAAGATGGGCCCATTCCTGACTGTTCATATGAATGGATTTATACAATATATGGTTGGTCTCTTACGACTGGCTGCTTTTGTTAGGCAGAGTATCTTCAGGTTTTATCCATGTCGTAGCATGTATCAGTGCTTCCTTCTCTTTTAGTGCCAAATAGTATATCCTTATTTGGATGGACAGCATTTTCTTTATCAGTTCACACATAGGCGGACCTTCGTTGTTTCCGCATTCTGGCTACTGTACTGAAGCCGCTGTGAACATTCATGTACACGTTTTTGTGTGAACGTGTGTTTTTATTTTTCTTGGGGGTAGTATTGCTGGGTCGGTTGGTAATAACTGTTTGAGCTGAGGAACTGCATTGTCATCAATCCTTTTGTAATCCTTAGCCAGCAAAAACTTTTATGTACTACTGAGATAAAGTTTTCCTGTCTGTTCCAAATATTTTAAGGGTGAATAATGCTTCATCATTGAGTATGCCAGCTAATTTTCTAAAAATGTTCTATGGTAAAATACGTACCTAAAGATTTTCTTTGCTTGCCATTTAATTTCTAGAAGTATTTTCAAGTGGACTAATAGTAACTATGTCAATTGATACCTTATTTTTTTGTACATTCTAAACTACACAACAGTGGTACTAATAGGTAGTTTCCATGATTCTAAATGCAAGAATTTATATTTATCTTTCAGTAAGATTTTTTTATCTTTATTAAGTTTTGGTGTCTTTGGTCGTATTTCCTAGTTAACATTTTTAACATGAACTTTATGTCTGCTTGTATGTTTGTTTCCCCCAATTAGAAGCCATCATATCCCAGCTTTGGAATAGCATGAGTATTCCAAGGTTAAGTTATGTTTAGCATAGAAATAAACTAATAGAGTCTAGAAAGCATGTCTTTAAACAGATAGTTAAAATGGAAAGTTTTGGGGAGTTCCCTGGTAGTCTGGTGGTTAGAATTTGGTGGCTTTCACTGCTATGGCCTGGGTTCAGTCCCTAGTCTGGGGACTGAGATCCCACATCATCAAGCCACTGCATGCCAGGGCCAAAAAAATAATCAAAAGTTTTGTCCGAAAGGAAGTACACTTTATCTGAAATATGCAAACATAGAAATGAAGTGCTAGGAGTTCTCGTCGTGGCTCAGTGGTTAACGAATCCGACTAGGAGCCATGAGGTTGTGGGTTCGATCCTTGGCCTTGCTCAGTGGCTCAAGGATCCAGCGTTGCTGTGAGCTGTGGTGTAGGTTGCAGACGTGGCTCGGATCCTGAGTTGCTGTGGTTCTGGTGTAGGCCGGCGGCTACAGCTCCAATTCAGCCCCAAGCCTGGGAACCTCCATATGCCGTGGGAGTGGCCCAAGAAAATGGCAAAAAGACAAAAAAGAAGAAGAAGAAGTGCCAGAGCTGGATAGGTGAACTGTACTAAAAGTGAGATGCTTCACCAGCACACAAGTGTTCATGCAGCAATACATTTCTTTTTTAGAATTTGCATTAAGCCATAACATAGGGCTTGGGCAGTGGGTAGGGTTTGTGGCTTGGCCATTTCATTAGCCATCATCTCTCTGCTTCCTGGAGTTTTACAAAGGGAGAAATGCAGCCTGTGGGACCCTGAGAGGAAGATAGGGCAGGAATCGTAGAACAACAGAGATGAAAGCAGAAGGGAAAGAGGAGCAGAATGCTGAGATGGCCCATGTTCCAGAGGAGTCCTCGGCATCATCTTCCCTCCCCTGTTCGTGGTTCTCTCTGCCTAAAGGGGTGAAAACATGGGTTGCCTTGGTGCACAGCTTATGCATAATGTGTGATTTGTTTATTTTTTTAATGAAAGAATGTTGTGCCTTGGAGCCACTAAGATCCTCATCAGTGAGTCCTCTATTCTGTTAACCTTGCTTAAAGGAGTCACAGTCAATCACACAAAACACACATAAACATGAAGTGATAACTTTGAAATTATCACAGGACTGATAATGAGTGCCCTTGCTGCTGGCTCACTTTATAAAAAGCATTTAGCGGTTTGTTTCCCTTTGGTGCCTGTGTTAATCAGCACCATCTTTGGTATGGATTTACAAAATGCATATTCAGTCCAACCTTTTGGGGAAGATTTTGTGATGAGAGGTCTAGGAGGGTTGTAGCATTAGCTTACCTAAAGCATTATTATTTGGTGATCAGCTCTCTGCTAAAGATGTATTTTTTTTATCAACTTGTAGAAATTTAGATATAGTTAATAATTTATTATTATGTATGTGAATGCTTGACACTAAAATTACTGACAAAGCAAATGCAGATAAATCCTTCCTTTGGTTGACAGAACAAAATATATGAGAAATGGCAGCGGTGAAGGCGGGAAGGAAGAAGAGAGGCCAGAATAGGGGGTTCCTGTGCCTTATGACTCTACATAGGTTTGTCTTGATCTTGGGGGAGAAATTAGGAATTTGATCTGTGGATTTCTGGCTTTTTGGCCACCACAGTTTTATCTTGACCCACAAATCAAACCACATCCTACTCGACCTCCCAGCTGCAGAAAGAGGTGCTTTGCCTTTTCCTTGCAAGGAAGCAGTAATGTTCTATCCATTTTCCCCTCTGCATTCAGACTGGCTTTAAATACTCCCCCACATATCCCTTTGAGGAAGAATTGCTGGACCTGTGCCAGTTTATTATTTCAGATCTTGTTTTGTAAAACTGCCCATTGCCAGCAATGAGAAATCTTTCTGATCCTTTGTGACCGAAGGATGATTTACTCAGTTCTAGAATCTTTTGTTTAAAATACAAGTGGTCAGGCAAAAAATTAAATTGCAAAATCAGTGGATAGAATAGGAAAGAGGAGGAGAACTGATTTGGTTCGATCCCTGCACAGAATTGTTCTTCAGTTCAAAAGACCAAATGTACATCCTCCGGGAATCCAGCCTCCTGACTCCGGCTGGGTCAGGTGCCACTGCCCGAGTTCCCCATCGTGTCCTGCATGTACATCCTTAGTTCTGTGCTTCTGTTTCAGTTTATGGCTTCCTGCTTATATGCCTTTGTCTGCCCTGCACTCACTCTGTTCTTAAACTGTGAGCTCTGTGAGGATAAAAGCAGGATATGTGCCACTACCTGGTGCTAAAATAAATATTTGTGTGAAGATAGAAATTTCTTAAAAAGAAAGTTAGATAACCAATTAATTTTCAGCCCTTCTAGAGCCTTTAAAATTTCCACCTCTGTTGGCTTTGTTTCAAACAGTATTTTAGCACTGTAGTACAGATTTTTTAAGTAGTTAGCGTCATTCACGTTCAAATAATACAGTTTAATCAATTTATTTCTCAGACTGGGACATTGCCGTGTGTATTAATTAGATGAAAACGGAAGACAGCTAGAGTGAGCAGGTTGATGCCTCTGGGCCTTCAAAGTGATCTCCCTTCAACCACACTGTCCCCCCTTCCACAAACACAAAGTCCTCTTAGCGCCTTCTGGTACTCGCAAGCACGCATGAGCCATTCAGCGTAAGCGCCTGCACCTCTGTGATGTGCAGGCAGGCCCTGCAGTGGGAGCACGGGGTTCGTGTTGTTAGGTGGTTGAGGCTCTCCCTGGAGGACGTACGTGTGAAATGTAGGTCTAAGAGGTGGGACTGTTAGGAAGAATTTCTCTTAAGAGTGTGACATTTGTACTAAATCTTAAAGGATGAGGCGTTGAGATTCGAGGGAAGGAGATAAGCGTGCAGGCCAAGGGAAGAGCACGAGGAAGAAAACCAAGGGCCTGGAGTTCCCGTCATGGCCCAGTGGTTAACGAATCCATCTAGGAACCATGAGGTTGTGGGTTCGATCCCTGGCCTTGCCCAGTGGGTTAAGGATCTGGTGTTGCCGTGAGCTATGGTGTAGGCTGCAGACACGGCTCGGATCCCACGTTGCTGTGGCTCTGGTGTAGGTCGGCGACTACAGCTCCGATTCGACCCCTAGCCTGGGAACCTCCATATGCCGCGGGTGCGGCCCTAGGAAAGGCAAAAAGACCAAAAAAAAAAAAAAAGAAAGAAAGAAAGAAAACCAAGGGCCTGCATACTCAGGGACGCAACTGCAGCCCAGGGGGAAGGAGGCCCCCTGGATGCCTGTTTGGAATGTAACCTGTAGGCCAAAGGGGAAGTCAGAAAAGTTTTAAACAGAAATGACATGATCTCACTGTTCCCCTGTGACCTCCTTTCAAGGTTTTCCTGACCTTGTTTCTCTCCATTATTACTGCTACTTTCTCTGCTAAGGCTTTGTGCCAAGTTAATTCATTTAGTTGTAGTTGAAAGGTCTTAGGTCGCAGTTTGGAGCATTCTCAAACTTCAGAAGCTTGTCCCTCCCTCCCCCGCAAACAGAATTCTGTACCATGCCTGGATATGGTGGCCCTCATCCCATCATGTTACCTGGCAGATGGAGACCGTGACTCTCTCATTCCATTCCTTTTTTTTTTTTGGTCCTTTTAGGGCCACACCTGCAGCATATGGTGGTTCCCAGGCTAAGGGTCCAGTCGGCACTGTAGCCACCGTGCAATGCCGGATCCTTAACCCACTGGGCAAGGCCATGGATCAAACCTGCATCCTCATGGATGCTAGTCGGTTTCGTTACTGCTGAGCCACTACAGAAACTCCCTCATTCCATTCTTATTGTTTAGAAGAAGAAAAGAGTGGTGTCTTCATGAAAAACCCAAAAACTCCATAGCCTCATTATACTACTTCACCAAAATGAGAATGCACTATACATGAAGGCAGCTGAATTTGTACACTTAAGACTTTTTTTTTTTTTTGGCCGTGCCACAACATGTGGAAGTTCCCAGGCCAAGGATCAGACCTGTGCTATAGCAGTGACCCAAGCCACTGCAGTGACAACGCCGGATCCCTAACCTGCTGTGCCCCAGGGGAACTCCTAATATTTTGTATTTAACCCTTTGTAGGCTTTTCATCTTCTGTATCCACATTATAAATGAGTGTGCTAGACTTGAAGTGGAGAGAGCATCTGTCAGGCAACCACAGTGCTAGTGGCACTTGCTCTCTTCATTTTTGACCCATTGCAGTGCATCCACAGTAGTATGATTGTTGGTGCCCAGGGTCTCGCCATTCTCACAATAAACCATTCTTTGGAATTTTACAAAGAAGTCATTCTGGCACCTCAACTGAAAATCAAAGCCCAGCCCATCATTTTCCATTTATGAATCATGTTTAATTAGAAAGTAATTAATGAACAGAGTCCCTGTTTTTTAATGCAATCTGAAGTAGCAGATGGCAGGCGTGCATATTACCTGGTTGTCTGCGGCTTACTTGAGTAATATGCTTACTCATTTACCGGGGTCCTTCCGTGAAGCCAGCTACTGAAGACGTGGGAGGCAGGCAGGCAGGCCGGCCGGCCTCCTCCTGAGGAAATCCAGGCCTCCTTCGATTCATTGCTGCCACCTGCTGGGGCCTGGCTGCCCGGATGGGGAAGCGGCTCAGGTGAGCGCTGAGCCAGCGGGGGCTGTTTGAGGGGCCCATATGTAGTTCCAGTGCTGCACGGGAGCCCCTAAAAGAAAGTACATTATCAACCATAGAGCATCGTACAGTCACTGTCAGGTGGTGGTAGATGTTGTCGGGCTCAGAAAACGAAGTGGCACTTCAACGACCCAAAGATCCTAGAGTCTTAGAGCCAAAAGACTCCTTGAAACAGATGCTCCGGAACTTCCGTTAAGCCAGGCTCTTGGGGGCTTGTGAAGTGCAGATTCCCAGGCCTGGCGCCAGGATTCTGATTGACGGGACCTGAAACGAGGCTGATCTCACAGGCTCCCGTGAGGTTCGGACGCACGTAGTCTCTCTAGCACCACACTCGAGAAAGGCACTGCCTTAAACAAGGTGAATGCTCTCAGCTAGTTTTCTAATTAGTGCCTCATTTCAATGAATAGGAAAAAATCACACCTTCTATCAGTGGAATGAGTCAGTGTAATGTACCTGTAACTGGAAGCAGCACACACACAAAAGAAATTGTGTTAAATGGTGAACTTTTGTCTCCTCCAAAAAGGAGGTACTGTAACTCGTATGGGTCAGCTTATGATGCAGTGCTCTTTCACCTCGGGCATCGGCAGGCAAAGGTGGGGTTTGGTGTTTCATCTGTCGAATAGCCATCCTTTCCATGATGTAGTCCTCTGGGCCACACTGAATTGTCAGGTGCCTAAAGTACCGCAGGGTGAGTTCTGCCCTCCATCGTCACTCCCCTGTCCTGTGCTGGCCAAGCACAAGAAAGCCACAGCCACGCCCGCCAGGGTTTTTAACGTGTCTTACTATGCCTCACCCTCTCTCAGCAAGCTGGGCCCAGATACAAATAATAGTAAACCTACATGATAACTTACCTTATTACCCAAGAAAAATAAGTGGCCTAATAGCGAGTTTGAGAATTCACCTTAGAACTGAGCATTCTGAGTATCTGTCATGTGCTTGCTTCATAGAATATTAATGTTCCAAAGATAAATGTCATTTTTTAAATATATGCTCCTGCTCCTTTTTTTCTTTTTCTTTCTTTTTTTTTGCTTTTTAGGGCCACACCCACAGCATATGGAAGTTCCCAGGCTAGGGGTCAAATCAGAGCTATAGCTGCTGGCCTGCGCCACAGCCACAGCAATGCAGGATCTGAGTCACTCTGCAACTTACACTGCAGCTCATGGCAATGCTGGATTCCTTAACCCACTGAGTGAGGCCAGGGATCAAACTCACATCCTCATGGATACTAGTTGGATTCATTTCCACTGCACCACAGAGGGAATTCCTCTAGTATATTTTCATCTAGACTTTTTTTTCAAGCTTTCAAGGTTGCTGGCATTCAGGATTTCCAACCCCTTTAATGCAATGATCATATATTTAATGCAGTTATTACATATTGTACGTATAAAATCAAACGATGCAGTTTGGTAAACTTCTTTGCAGAGAAATCTTTTTTGTCTTTTTTTTTTTTTTTTTTTTTTTTTAAGAGCCATACCCACAGCATACAGAAGTCCCTAGGCTAGGGGTCAAATTAGCGCTGCAGCCACTGGCCTATGCTACAGTCACAGCAACTCCAAGATCCGAGCCACGTCTGCAACCTACACCGTGGCTCATAGCAATGCTGGATCCTTAACCTACTGAGCCAGGCCAGGGACTGAACCCTCATCCTCATGGATACTAGCCAGGTTCGTTACCACTGAGCCACACTGAAACTCTAAGAAATCTTGTTAAGCTTTCTGGGTCATAGTTTTTATGACTTGTAAATGTGGCTTGGTGTATCATTTTATTTTAAATTTTGTCTCCTGCTTTCATAATCTCATCTGTCAAACTTTTTTTTTGTTTTCCAGTCGTACCTGAAGGAAATCTTAAAAGAAATCGGTATTCAGAATGTAAAAGGGATCCACAAAAACACTTGGGAGCTGAAGCCAGAGTACAGACATTATCAAGCAGAAGAAAAGAGTGATTAAGAAGACTCAGGCCCGCCTGTTAACAGAACAACTCAAGGGTGACGCGCTAATAATAATAAGCAAGCGGCCTTGATACCTGAAGACTTGAGCACCGTCTGTGTAGGGGGAAAATGACTGGTACTTTAATTTCTCTAGGTAAAGTTTTTAAACAAGAATTCTTGTAAAGTTGCTTAACTGATTTTTGAGGCAAAAGAACACATTTATTTATAGACTTAACTTGTATTAAACCAGATTATTCATGATGGGGTTCGAGGTTGGGGGTTGAAGAAGGTTTTTCTTTTTAAATGTTAACTTTTAAAATGTAAAATTAGGAGATGCCTCCCCGTCCCTGTTTCTCTCTGTGCCAAGAGAATGGCATAGCAGGAGAAAAGCAGTCAGCCACAGACTCTCAAAAGGAATTAAAAAGCCAAAGTTCCTTATTCTGAAATGGTCCAAGTATGAAGCTGTCTTTATTTTTTGTAACAGTTGGTTGTGTTTCATCTTCACACACGTTAATGAAAGGATAGCATTTGTGTTTGTACTAAGACAGCAGTTTTCGTCACTAGCTTAGTTTACCCCAGTGACATGAGAAATGGAAAAAGTCACGGTCACTCGGTCTTACTTTCTTCCTTCTTTTTTTTGTTGGGGAGGCTCTTAAAATAATTAGAAATTAAATACTGTTTCTAGTGTATAGTCTATCCAGATTATAAGCTTCTCAAAGACTGGCTTTAGGAATCCCTCGTGACTCAGCAGGTTAAGGGCCTGGGGAACTTTGGCATGCTGCGGGCGCAGCCAAAAAAAAGACTGTCTTTGACCCCAGATTTTACTGCACATTCAGGAGACATGTATTGACTGACAAATGCTGTTTATAAACTAGAGGAAGATTGGACAGCTAAGGCTGATATGTACAGACAGGTTGTCATTTCCTGGGGAATAAAAATGTTTCTTTTATCTTTCTTTTTTTAATTAATTTAAAGTAAAAGCAATACATGTCCATGGTTAAAGGTTTTCCAGCACAAAGTATTATATATTAGGCAATCCAAAAGCATACCTCGTAACAAGACCATCAAAACAAAAGAAGCTTTAAGAGTTCCCGTTTGGCCTAGCAGAAACTAATCTGACTAGAATCCATGAGGATGCAGGTTCGATCCCTGGCCTTGCTTAGAGGGTTAAGGATCTGGTGTTGCCATGGGCTGTGGTGTAGGTTGCAGATGCGGCTCAGATCCCACGTTGCCATGGCTGTGATGTAGGCCATCAGCTACAACTCCAGTTCGACCCCTAGCCTGGGAACCTCCATATGTCGTGGGTGCGCCACTTAAAAAAAAAAAAAAAAGAAGAAGCTTTCGCAAACTAAACACACTGGCAAGTTGCTTTTTACTTGTTCAGTTTATCAGCTGCTTCTGTATGCTTGCAACCAAAAAGCAGCAAATGCCAACAATTTTAAATGTTATGTAACTAAAACAAACCAAGGACATAATCTATGCGTTGAGATCGATGTTTTTCCCGTGTTACATGATTTTTAGCAATGGCACACCAGCATGCGGAGGCTGCCTACCACTGCATTAAGAAAACTTTTGTCCTTGCATTCCCACTGTAAATCAGGTCAATGGAGAAGGGTGTTCCCATTCCCCACCCGCCTCCAGTGGTCTTCCTCTGCCTCGTTGTGGTGCGGGAACCAAATGTTGTTTCCCCATTACCTTTCACTTCCCAGTTCCTCACGGCTCAGTGGCAGAAAGCAGGTGGGGATGGTGTGATAAATCTGCGGAGCTGAGAGTTCAGGACACCTGTCATACGCCTTGTTCATAGTGTACATCTGCCCCCCAAACCTCATCTTTTTGGATGGATAGTGCTGCCCTGAGCAGACCTGTGTCTCCTCTGCCTGACCCACCTTTTGTTTTTGTGGTGACAGCACCTGCCAGATGGAACTTGCTGGCAGCTGGTAGAGTTTCCAGGGCAGAGCTTTGTCTCATTCAAAGCTGTGCCTTAGTATTTTCTACAAAACCGGTTTCTTCATCTTATTTTGGTTACCTTGTGCCTCGTCACACTTGACAGTATCTGCATCTTAAAGACTTAGCTGTTCAGTAGGATAGCTCATCTACGTGGTAGACTGGTGCCGTTCTTTTGTGTGTGTGTGTGTGTGTGTGTGTGTGTCTTTTTGCCTTTTCTAGGGCCGCTTCCCGCGGCATATGGAGGTTCCCAGTCTAATCGGAGCTGTAGACGCCGGCCTACGCTACAGCCACAACAACGCGGGATGCAACCCACACCACAGCTCACGGCAACACCAGATCCTTAACCCACTGAGCAAGGCCAGGGATCAAACCTGCAACCTCATGGTTCCTAGTCAGATTTGTTAACCACTGTGCCATGATGGGCACTCCTAGACTGATGCCATTCTTGATTGATTTTTTGAAATTGCGTTCTTATTTAGTGCAGAAATGTAGCTTTTGGTCATGGAGGAGACTCTCCTTCCACCTGGGTTCCTTTTTCTTTATTTCAGGACTCTCTTGCTCTGATAAACATGGTTTTAGCAGCCAGAAATCCTGAACTTAGGACCACGGTGAGATGGAGAGAGAGGAAGGCTGATAAGGAGATGCACATCTGGTAAGATGTCACGTCCTAAGAGGACAGGAAGGCCGTGTGTGATAAATGAGGTTGTTAAACTCACCTACTGCACACACTTAGCGATAGCTTAACTGACAAAATGTAATAAGATCATGGTTGCTGAGCTTTAGAAAGATTTGAAATCACATGTTTCCACAGTAACATCTAAAGTTGATACGTCTTTTAAAACGTAAACAGGGTTTGCTCCATGGTATCAGAAGCAGCTCTCAAGAATTTCAGCAGAGTTACAATTGTTCCTTACAGTCTATGAACGCATTTTCTTTGAATCTGTTTTCATCGTTGTTGGTACATATTAGTGAAAATAAGAGTAAAAAGTGACTGGCAGTGTGTTAAATGCCCTAAAATATTATCTCACTTAATCCCCAGCGTTAGTGCTGAGAGGTAGATAATATCCGTTGTATAGAACCGTTTCCTGCCCATATTACCATGCGTACTGATCCCGCCATAGGGGGAGTCTGCGCTTGGGGCAGAGTGACTGTTCGAGGACACTTTCCCAAGAGCCCATCAGTCCCTCTGCCCCCAACCACACATCTTACCTCCAGACCAGGAAAACGGTTAGCAGCGTGGCAGCCAAATTGTCTTTGGCTTCCCTGCTTGAATCCAGACACCGAAGCGACCCTTACCCACAGGATGGAGATTAAAGTCCCGCCTTTAAAGTCAAGCTCCTTTTGGTGAAATTTTCCTCCCTGTTACACTCGAGGTACCCAGACAGGGTGTGCACCTTTAGAGTAGACTCTTCGAGCTCCGTCGGAGTGAAGAATCCGCAGTGACAGGTGACAGGAGGATGGGGCACTAGCTGAAGCGATGCTGCCTCAGAGTCCACCTTCACCTACTGCAAAGCCAGCTGTTGTCTCAATGCATTGGTCATTTTCCCTGGCATTTGTGTGACAGTCCAGGATGTGGTAAGCCGAGTATCTTTTTGGTTCAGTTTTCATTGCCGTGTGAGTCCAGAGTAGGTTCCTAAACTTAATGTACTTAAGAAGAGGGCCCAGAGAGCACATTGGAACCTTACTTGCTTCACATACTCCCATCCTGTCTTTCTCCTTCTTTCCTCTGAGCAGGTACCACCGTTCACTATACAACAGTGTGATGTAACATCTAACAGACAGCCCAGCAGAAATAGTACAGAAAATCAACAACTTCTGTCTGATTTTGTTAGAAATCCTGTAAATTAAAAGGACTCTTGGGAGTTCCTCTCATGGCTCAGCAGTTAACGAACCCGACTAATACCAGTGAGGACTCGAGTTCAATCCTGGCCTCACCTCATTGCCATGAGCTGTGGTGTAGGTCACAGATGAGGCTTGGATCCCGAGTTGCTGTGGCTGTGGTGTAGGCCAGCAGCTGTAGCTCTGATTTGACCCCTAGCCTAGGAACCTCCATATGCCACAGGGGCGGCCCTAAAAGGACAAAAAAATTTAAAAAATAAAAGGGACTCTTTCAGTGCTCTAACTGCCAATTTAAACTAGATGCTGTCATGTCATTTAGTCTTAAATTTTACAGTTTTAAAGAATGACTTCTTTCGAGTTCCCATCGTGGCGCAGTGGTTAACAAATCCAGCTAGGAACCATGAGGTTGCGGGTTCGATCCCTGGCCTTGCTCAGTGGGTTAAGGATCTGGCATTGCCGTGAGCTGTGGTGTAGGTCGCACATGCGGCTCGGATCCTGTGTTGCTGTGACTCTGGCATAGGCCGGTGGCTATAGCTCCAATTCGACCCCTAGCCTGGGAACCTCCACATGCCGTGGGAAGCAGCCCTAGAAAAGGAAACAACGATAATAATAATAATAATAATAATAATAATAATAATAATAATAAAGTGGCCTCGGAAGTCATGCATCACCTTTTTAACAAAAAAAAAAAAAAAAAAAAAAGAATGACTTCTTAGAGTAGATCCTGTCTTTAAATGTTGAGGTATGTATTTAAAAAGTCTTAAAGATAAAAGAGTTTTTAATTGTTTTATAAATATAAATACACCAAAGGAATATGTTGCTGGCCTAAATCTTTAATGTGATGTGGTCATGGAACACAGTGACTGTTTATTTGGCGAGTATTAGTTGATCCCAGGCATTGTGGATACAGGAGTACTAGGCATTAGAGGTGTTCAAAATCTAGTTGGAAATAGAGAATGTAGATGGATAATAACAGCATGTGGGCACAAAAGTGTGAACTACGAGTTGCAATCAGTCAGAATATTTCAGTTAATTCATTGTCGCCATTTATGCTTTACATGGATTTCCAGTTTTTAAAGCATTTGAATGTAGTAGTACGTACTTAATTTTAACACTTCCTTGGGAATCCCTGTCATGGCTCAGCGGAGATGAATCTGACTAGGATCCATGAGGACGCAGGCTTGATCCCTGGCATCGCTCAGCAGGTTAAGGATCTGGCGTTGCCGTGAGCTGTGGTATAGGTCGCAGACACGGCTGGGATCCCATGTTGCTGTGGCTGTGGTGTAGGCCAACAGCTACAGCTCCAATTTGACTCCAGCCTGGGAACCTCCATATGTTGCAGGTGTGGCCCTAAAAAGACCAAAAAAAAAAAAAAAATTAATTGAAAATAATTCAACCATTGATAATTCCTAAGACGAAAGGATTTCTGCAGTGCCTGAGTCATCGTTATGAGTACATACAGTGGATGTCAGTGATACATCGATCTCGTTACTAGAATGCTAAATTAAAGTGTTTACTGGGCTAGTCCTCATGACATTTAAGCCTTACTTCTTTTTGCCATTCTAATTTCTCCTTGAACAAAAGCTTCTGAACCGCTTTAGCCGTTTATTTGTTCATTCATTCAATGAAAACGCACTGAGTGCCCACTCCAGGGGTAACGATGGTGATCACGTGCCTTCCGTGCCACCAGTTCTCTGCCTGTGTCACTAAACAGGCAGAATAGCTTGTGTTTATTAGACTCTTACTGTGTGCCAGGCACTGTGCTAACTCACTTAGTCCCCACAACAACCCCACAGCATGGTTCTCTTATCACCCTTGTTACATTGATGTGGAATTCCAGGCACCGAAAGGTTACCAAGCCTGACCAAGGTCGTGTAGTAGTCAGGCAGAGTCCGATTCAAACCACAGAGCAGCACTCTGCGGCACGGGCTCCTGGTTACTATTACGTGCAGATAATGGGAGCTATGCTGCTGGATACCCAGAGCTGTAATCCACCTGCTCAGAGTCTCTCATGTTTGGGGGGCAGTGTTTTGTTGTTATTATTATTATCGAGGTGTAGTTGATGTACATAGCTCATGCTTGACTTCTCACTAACTCATGGGTAGCAAAGTCTCTTGCCTTTAGAGATTTGTTTTCACTCCTTGTTCAGGTCCTGGAGTTTCTTACTTGTGGGATGCTCTAGATTCAGATGAGGCATTTCCCAGGAATGAATATGCAGATGGCCAGTGCACCTGATTTGCATACATCCCTGAGCCCAGTGAGTGTTCAGTCCCAGGCTTAGGAAAGAGATGCTGCCTTGGCTGGTGACAGTTGAGGGGCTCTGCCATGGTCCAGTGAGCACAAAGGTTCTTTAACATAAGACCACAGGTACAGGGCTGAGCAAGTAAGACAGGTCTTTTCTTTCAGAAACTCACAGTGTCCTGGCTCAGTGGTTAAAAAAAAAAGAGGAGTTCCCGTCGTGGCACAGTGGTTAACGAATCCGACTAGGAACCATGAGGTTGTGGGTTCGATCCCTGGCCTTGCTCAGTGGGTTAATGATCAAGCGTTGCCGTGAGCTGTGGTGTAGGTTGCGGACACGGCTCAGATCCCTCGTTGCTGTGGCTTTGGTGTAGGCTGGTGACTGCAGCTCTGATTCAACCCCTAGCCTGGGAACCTCCATATGCCACGGGAGCGGCCCAAGAAATAGCAAAAAGACCAAAAAAAAAAGAGAGAGAGAAACAGTGTTGAAGAGGACTTGGAAGCAAATATATGGCAACATAGTATAGTAAGAGCATCAATAGAAATATAGGGCAGAATGTTTTAAGAGCTACTTGGATTCAAAGTCAGTGACTTAGGGAGTTCCCGTCATGGCTCAGTGATTAACGAATGCCGAGGAAGGGGCCCAAGAGATGGCAAAAAAAAAAACAAAACACAAAGTCAGTGACTTAGAGCAAAGTTGTTTACCTTGTGTACTATGTGACACATAGAAAGTCCTTTACTGGTTTCAGCTTTATCATATACAAAATATGTAAAATGTGAGTTCCCGTTGTGGCTTGGCAGGTTAATATTCCAACCAGTATCCGTGAGGATGCAGGTTTGATCCCTGGCCTCACTCTGTGGGTTAAGGATCCGCTGTTGCCACAAGCTTTGGCGTAGGTCACAGATGTAGCTTGGACCTCACATTGCTTTGACTGTGGCGTAGGCCACAGCAGTGATTCAGCCCCTTAGCCTGGGAACTTCCATGTTCTGCAGATGTGGCCATTTAAAAAAAAAAATATATATATATATATATATATAAATATGGAAATAGCTCAGAGTGTAAAATGATTAATTACATCTTTGGGAAATCAGGAAAGTCTTCTTAGAGGAGCTGGTATCGGAAGTGGGTTTGGGGGCGCTGGGGGGTTTTGGGGGTTTTTTGGGTTTTTTTGCTTTTTAGGGCCACACCTGCAGCATATGGAGGTTCCCAGGCTAGGGGTTGAATTGGAGCTGCACCTGCCGATCTACACCACCGCCACAATGCCAGATCCAAGCCACGTCTGTGACCTGCACCACAGCTCACGGCAACGCCAGATCCTTAACCCACTGAGCGAGACCAGGGCTCGAACCTGCGTCCTCACACATAATAGTCAGGTTTGTTACCACTGAGCCACAACAGGAACTCCTGAAGTGGGTTTTGAAGGGTCTGGGAGTTTAATACAAGTCAAGAGGCAGAGAATACACAAAGAACAAGGACCTTAGGGGAAGCCTTTTTTTCAAGGTGGTTGGAATGAGAACCCACACACGCCTTCACTCTTTTTACCCATAGCACTCAGTAGCAAAGGAGTGAG
The DNA here is from genome assembly GCF_054392235.1 of Sus scrofa. NCBI lineage: Eukaryota > Metazoa > Chordata > Mammalia > Artiodactyla > Suidae > Sus > Sus scrofa. The sequence continues at coordinate 22,433,930 of NC_139393.1, read as the reverse complement.
GCTGGGCAGGCTGAGTCCAGCCTGAGTCTGATGGCAGAACTTGGAGGTCAGGTAATCGCACCCTGACGTCCAAGTCAGGGGCCCGGAGGTGGAACGGACGTGGAACAGACGACGAGCTGGGCAGGGCTCACCTCCTTCAGTTGTACCCACAAGCTCAAAATGATGCAAACAACCCAGTCGCTTCGTTCCTTGTATCATGCTTTTCACTTTGATTCATCCCTTGAACACATTTCTTTAATGTAGTCCTATTAAAGCAGAAGATGAAACCAGCCTCAGTGAATTACGTGTTAGAGGTTTGAGGTCCCAGTCATTTACCCCTCACCACTACAAACTTTAACCAATAAAGATAAATAGGGAATAAAAGCTAAATGGGGTCAAATGATTTGGCTTTGGAGGCCCAATAACTCTTAGCTGGACTGGAGGACCTAGCTAAGAGCTGAGACTTAAGTATAAGTAGAATTTTCTCTACTTACCCTGTTCCTCGCTGACAACTGGCTGGCCACTGGTGGGAGGTTGGCCTGACTTACCATTTGCAGGTGAAAAATCTGGAGCAGCTGGAAGAAGACATCCAAATGGCCAGCAGGTACATGAAAAAAATACTCAACATCACTAATCATCAGGGAAATGCAGACCAGTGAGCTGAAGGGCAGGTCAGAACCACAGTGAGCTTTCCCCTTGCACCTGGTAGAGTGGCTGTCCTCAAGAAAGACAAGAGACGTGTTGGTGAGAAGGTGGAGAAAAGGGACCGCTTGTGCACTGTTGGTAGAAATGTAAATTGGTTCAGCCTCTATGGAAAACAACATTGAGGTTCCTCAAAAAAGTAAATGCAGATCTACCATATGATCCAACAGTCCCACTTCTGAGTGTATATACTAAAAAAGAAAGAAAGAAAACAGGGTATTAATTTATTGCAGCATTATTCACAGTAGCCAAGAAATGGAAACAACCTAAATACCCATCAACGGATAGAGAAGGTACGGCGTATATATATGTCTATGCAATGGGAAGTTATTCAGCCATGAGAGAAAAGGAATCCTGCCATTTGCAACAACATGGATGGACCTTTGGAGCATTAAGCTAGATGAAATAAGTCAGAGAAAGACAAATAGTGTATGATATCACATACACGTAGAATGTAAAAAAGCTAAACTCTGGAGTTCCCATTGTGGGTCAGCAGAACCAAACCCAACTAGTATCCATGAGGATGCAGGTTCAATCCCTGGCCCTGCTCAGTGCCGTGAGCTGCAGTGTAGGTCGAAGACAAGTCTCGGATCCTGCATCGCTGCGGCTGTGGTGTAAGCTGGCAGCTACAGCTCCTATTTGACCCCTACCCCGGGAACTTCCATATGCCCCTGGTGCGGCTCTTGGGGGGGGAAAAAAAAAAAAAAAAAAGCTAAACTCAAAACCAGGAAAACGGTGGTTACCATGGTTGTGGGGGTGGGGTAGGAGAAATGTGATGTTTAAGGACACAGACTCGTAGCTGGGAGTAAATACGACCTAGAGTAAAGAACATTATTATGTTAATAATCACCAAACTTGCTAAGAGACTAGATCTTAGTTATAAAACTACAAAAAGGTAATTATGTGATACAGACGCTAACCGTCACTACAGTGGCAAATATATCGCAAGATGTAAGTTATCACATGATGTTACGTGCCTTAACGTAGTGTTTTTATGTCAGATGCATTTCAGTAGAAAATAAAAAAATTTTTAAAAAAGTAGTTTCTGCATGAGCACACTTGTATATAAACACAAGAAAAAGGATGCACGAACACACACCAAATTCTTAACAGCTACCTGTAGGAAGGAGACTAGAATAGGGAGAAGGGCAAGGGGGGAGTTTGTCTTTATGTGCACACAGTCAGTCCTCTGTAGGAGTGTTCCTTGTACCTCACCAGCCTTATAAGGGGCTTGGGCACCCAGATTTTGGCATCCGAGGAGGCTCCTGGAACCAGTCCTCTGCAGATCCTGAGAGATAGCTCAGGTAATGGGACTATACGAATCATTTGAATATTTGAATGTACACACACACACACACACACACACACGTATGTTTATATGTTTAAAAAGGAGAGCATGCCTGCTCTGAATTAAACGAAGCTAAGGCCAACTCCAAAGGTATGTAATCCTCCGTTTGGAGCCTTGTAGGGTCAGGCATACCTAAGTCCTGCCATCAAGGAAGAACCTTTCCCTGGAGGACTCAGTGTGGGAGGGAGCTGGACTGCACCTCCTCAGACAACGAACTTCGCCTGCTGTGCCCTAGGTGCCACCCTAGCTGCTGACGCTGGGGAGCTGGGCAAGGCTCAGTTCTCAGCCCGGGAGTGCAGATCGCTTCTGTCAGGGAGAGAGGTGAGAAGGAAGTGGGTCAGTTCCAGCTCCAAAAGGGAAGAAAGTGCCGGGGTGCAACAACGCAGGCCTTGAATTAAGCGCACTGGAAGAGGGTCCACCAAAAATCAGCCGTGGGGAGTTCCTGCTGTGGCGCAGTGGGTCAGAGATCTGGCTTGTCTCTCTGGCATTGCCGGTTTGATCCACAGCGCGGCGAGGTGGGTTAGGGATCCGGCGTGGTTGCAGATGCGGCTCAGATTCCATCCCTGGCTCAGGAACTTACATGTGCTGCGGGTGCAGCCGAAAGGGGACAAGGATGTCAACAGTGGGTTGAGTCGTTGACATGCCCACAGTAGACTGGGAAGATGGGTGTCACTGAGGAAGGAGAAACCCATCGCTTCTTTGATTTGCCGAATGCACGAGAAAGCAACTTTGAATAATTATTTCCTACTGTAGTGGAAGTAAGAGATCTACTGTTTTTAAAGGAAGGGGAAAAAAAAAAAAGAACAAGGTCAGTTCTTGACCGTGTCCCCCTGAGACTGTGGAAAAGCTAAGGCCAGAACTGGAGTCAGCTGATGTCACCAGCCCCACAACAACCACTTTCTCACGTCTCATGCCTCAGGGTGAGGAGTCTGATCCCCACAAGTGAGTCGGGGATGGAGAGGAGGGCCCAGGCTCGGGCAAATGGACCGGTTCAGAAGCAGCTTCTGGAAGTAGTGAGTACTTATTATTCACCAAGCTTTGTATCAAAAACAGAAGACTCTTAATCACCTTCAGACAGGATTGGCAAGTGAGCTCTGAGGAGCATCAGTCAGCTCTGAGATTGCATTTTGTTAACCACCTACACAGAGATTCATCCAAAAGCTTGTAAACCTCTGCCTGCAAGCTTAGAACATTGAGAAGAGAACACTTCAGCATGTGGACGTCTCTGGTTAAATGCAGATGGATACCAAGTAATCAACTGGGAAAAGGACAAGAAAGGAAAACAGTATTGATTTTTTTTTTTTTTTTTTTTTTGGTCTTTTTTTAGGGCTGCACCTGCAGCATGTGGAGGTTCCCAGGCTAGGGGTCGAATTGGAGCTGCAGCTGCCAACCTACGCCACAGCCACAGCAACGCTGGATCCTTAACCCACTGAGCGAGGCCAGGGATCAAAGTCACATCCTCATGGATGCTAGTTGGGTTCATTAACCGCTGAGCCATGACAGGAACTCTGAAAACACTTTGAGAAAACACTTTTCTATTGGGCCCAATTATTGATTCCCCATGAAAAAAACCTGAATATGTCAGTCAAGGCGAGGCCATTGCATGTGCTAGAAAAGAATGAGAGGGGCCAGGAAGTTAGAACCGGGGTTCCATGTTCTCTCTTGCATCTAGTACTTATTTTTTTTGCCAGATTTTGTTTTGTTTTTGTCTTTTGAAAGCCGCACCCGCGGCAAATGGAGGTCCCCAGGCTAGGGGTTGAATTAGAGCTGAAGCTGCCAGCCTATGCCACAGCCACAGCCATGCCAGATCCGAGTCACATCTACGACTACACCACAGTTCACGGCAACGCCAGATCCTTGACCCACTGAGCGATGCCAGGGATCGAACCTGCAACCTCATGGCTCCTAGTCAGATTTGTTTCTGCTGCGCCATGACAGGAACTCCTTTGCCAGGTGTTTTTAGGCAGTTGCTATCCCTGGTATTCTAGGATGGAGAAACTTGTGGTTTAGGGGAAGGGGCTAGAGAGACACTGCTCAGCAGAAAAGGGTATCTGTACATGGGGAGAAGTTGGCAAAGATGATCTCTGATGTCCTTTCCGATGTTAAGATTCCATATTTCTTTTTTGGTGGGAGGGTGAAGGGGAAAAAATAGCTTTTATTGTATTGCCAGGCGAAGCCACAGCAGGCTAATGCCCTAAAGACTGTACCCCCACCCCTTTGGGGAAGCATTGCAGGAGTTTTATAGTCTAAAATGAGAAAAACAGGTTTTAAGATAAGAATCAGGATTGGGGCAGACATGCTTTCTTCTTTCTTTGGGGGAATCTTAGTCCTCCAAGCTGGCATCAGGAGATCTCAGCATGATGCTGGTGGTGGTTTTCTGGGTTATTGCCTGGAATAACAGTACTGGTGTCTGGACTCACTGAGGTTCAGGTTCTTCATGTGTCCACACAGAAGGAATTCAGCAAGAGACCAAGTGATAGGCAAGAAATAGATTTATTAAGATAGGGCGCTTGTGAGAGCCGCAGGCAGGCAAGGAGGCTCTGCCAAGATTCCCTATATCTACACCCTGTCTTTCTCTCTTCCCCCCCCCACCCCGGCGCTTGCCTGTTGCTCCTGCCCATCCCAGGAGCAGAGAGGGGTTTATTGTTTCCCCTCGGAGCTTCTGCACATGGCATGGGCCACAGCCGCAGCACACGCTGCGTGGACACATGGACTTCCCGCCGGGGACAGGATGGCAGGCACCACACAGGCGTGTGGGCCCGGGGAAAGACCATTTCACGACTTGGTGTTGCAGCACCGCCGCCCCGCTGCGGGCCCCCCGCCTGCTCTTGTCCGTCGCCCAGGCCTGACTCGGCTCCGCTCTACTCCAGGCTCCTTGTTTGTAAGAAGGAAAAACCCACTCCGGCGGGCTAGAAGGCAGGAAGGACCCGCCCCTCTTCCCTCCCTCTCGGGGGCCACGTGGTCTTCGCCGCCGTCCGCCTCCGCCCTGCGCTCCGCAGCCTTGCCTGCCCCGCCCCCCAGAACTGCCGCATGCGCTCTGTTGTCTCCTGCTCCAGCCTCCTTTTTCCAGACTTTGCAGCTCGGGGGCCTAACTTTGGGTCCCGTCTCCTGATTTCCACCAAGAACCTGATTGCTTCCCATCCACAGAGCCCCCTCCGGTACAAGGACAGGAGAGGTTCCCAAGGAAGCCAGTCTGTCTAGCCAAGCCCCCCGGCCAAAGCGACCTCGGGGGTCCTCGCTGCCGCCGCGGTGTATCGCTGTGCCTCAGGGTCCACACTGAAGAGAGAGCCCTGCCAAGATTCACCAGCGGCCCCGGCTAATGGCTGGGAAAATTACAAGAAAAAGGCCTTCCAGATTTAACGTTCCTGTGATTCTCCTGTAAAGATAAAAGGGTGACGTGCTCACATTGCAGGTTCAGCTAATACAGGACCATTTCACACATCCAATTAGCAACGATAAAAATACGTGATTCCCAGCTGAGAAGGCTGAGGTGCTACTTGGATTCACACCGTTTGTGAATGTGCACTGACAACGCGCTGTGAACATTGCAGTGGAGCGGTTCTTCTGTCCCCAATCTACAGACCCAGAGACCTCAAAGGCACAGAGAGGTGAACCGTGCCTCCACCCCCACCCCCGCTTTCTGTGGCCGAGCTGGGGCCACTGAGCGCTCCTGCCCAGCGCCACCGCCTCTCAAGCCCATCTAGTCGCCAACAGAATCACTGGGGGGCGAGCACAGCGTGCGGAGTCCTTGGCACTGCCTGAGAATCGAAACACCCCTGGAAGGGAGCTCTCGCTCTTTGTATTAATGCACTTCCACAGTTATTTCTGATGATCAGCCAGGTCTGGAAACAGTTGCACTCCTCAAGACCTTTTTTTTTTTTTTTTAAGTTACACCTATGAAAAATAAACTGGGGGGGGGTCTTTTTTATTTTTTATTACTCAATGAATTTTATTACATTTATAGTTGTACAGTGATCATCACAATCCAATTTTATAGCATTTCCATCAAGACACTCAACCCAGAAGTAAATAAGGGTGGTTGTGTTTTCCTGGGCATAGGAAAGTTCCCAACTTCCCTGAAAAATCGAATTGGTGGTATGTACGCACCACACCCACACACCGCTGGCCCTGAGAACGGGAGGATGAATCCACACTGCCCGTAGGACATGGACACCTTAGGGGACCTCCCTGCTCTCCTCTGCAACAAAGACCAGAATACCCCTCCCTGCCAGCACCGGAGGGTGAGGTCAGAGTTTGCGGCTTTTGTGGCTCGGTGCCTGCCGATAGTATGTGTCCAGTAAGTGTTTATGGTGGAATCTGGTTCCAGAGAGTGGTCACCAAACGATAAAGGGAACACGCACTTGCCATCTTTCAGTTCTAGCCATTTCACAGGAAATGGCCCAAAGCACTAACAGGGATGAAAGCGGAAGACCTAGGAAAATGCAGTACTGGAGAACGGCAATTGTTTTTGATCAAACAGGCCAAATAGCAACTCAGTGTAAGATAAAAGGTAAATATCGACTGGCCCTCAAGCCTTGCTGACTGGTTTACAACCCTGTGGGTTCAGGTGCCCCAAGGCCAGGTCTCCCCTTACCTGCCTGGGACACTCACCTGCCCCATTGGGGCCACCGCAGTGGGAGAACCTGCCCTACATCCCCCACCTCCTGCCGGTTTTCCTACCAAGAGCCTCGGAGGAGTGAGTGTCGCAGTGTAAACATGGGAGCAGGAAGACGGGCCCCCTGTGGGCTGTGCCTTAATTTAGCCTCCACAGCACCAGGCCAGTCATTTGGGATTTTAGGTCCCTTGGTTTCCTTCAACGTCTGCTCCAGTGTCCTTCCTCGTCGAGGTCTCTGACTCGCATGTCTGAGGAGATAAGAGCGCTAAGAATAGATGGAGAAAACACATCTTCAGGTCACCCCTTGGAGGGCAGGTGCTTTCAGTGGTACCCTGCCTGCTCCGGGTACGGAGTGGGGAAAACCAGACGGTGTGTGATGTTTGGAGCTCTCCCCGGGTCCCTGCCTTCACTCGCTTTCCTGACACAGAAAAGTAGATGCCTCTGAACTGGGGGACCCTCCACACGTTGGGGAACAAGGAATCTGGGCACATCTTTGTTTTGATGCAGTAGTTAGTTTCTCACTCCTTGAATGAGCCTGATAGGAGAACTTATTCCAGATCATTTTTGTTTAATGATGAACACACCTTCCTGAAAGCAGTTATTTGCTGCCTTCCATCCACATTGGGAACCAAGCTCACAACTCGGTTATTTATCCAAGCAGGGGCTACACCTACACGATCTACTTTGGGTTTGGAGAGGGTGGGGCTGCCACAGCTCAGGAGGACTGACTCGCCAAGCTCATCTAAATCGGGGAGAAGAGCCAGTCCAGCAGGCGGGCTGAAAACACTCCGACCGCCCTCGGAGCTCGCGGTGGTGGAAAACAGCTGAGAGCCAGCAGGCAGCGGGGTCAGCCCGGGGGCTGTCTTTCTAAGCGTCTGGCTCGGGGACCTGACAAAGGAGATTTAGATGCTCTATCAGTCAGGCCTGCAGGCTTCCCCTAGTTTTTCTGGCACCTGGCACCATCCCCTCACCTGGCTGCAGAAATAGCTCATTCCTCAGAGTTCCCATTGTGGCGCAGTGGTTAACGAATCCCACTAGGAACCAAGAGGTTGTGGGTTCGATCCCTGGCCTTGCTCAGTGGGTTAAGGATCTGGTGTTGCTGTGAGCTGTGGTGTAGGCTGGCAGCTACAGCTCGGATTCAACCCCTAGTCTGGGAACCTCCATATGCTGCGGGAGAGGCCCTAGAAAAGGCAAAAAGACAAAAAAAAAAGAAATAGCTCATTCCTCTAGAGGGGTGAGGTGAAGGGGGGCAGTGCTGGCTGAGAAGCTAGGGGTTCCCATCAGGCTTTCTTTAACCTGGGTAAAGGGAAGTTTGAGGTCTGGCAAAATCTCCGTTTAGGTCAGGCCTCATGGTCCAGAATTTGGAAGAAATTAAAAGAACCTTTAGGAATCAGGCTGTGGAAATATTCAAACTAATGTTTAAAGAAAACCTAGCTCCTAATCGCGCTACTTCAGTTTAGCTTGCAGACGCACTGTGAACCACCCCAATCTCAGAAAATGTTTGGGATCCCTGAAAACTCCTGAGGAGGGGCTGAGAGGAAGGAGCAGGGCTCTGGGGCTGGAACCTTGGCTCAGCCTCCAGCTGTTTGGGGACAGCCTCTCTCTGCATTGGCACTTCTTCCTACCTTACCGAGTTTCCTGTCAGCCAGGCTGTCAGCCAGCACGCAGGTGTTAACGACTTTATTAGCGTGGCCTTTCAGTTGCAAATGACAGACATTCAAACCGCCTTAAAAAATAGAGCAACTCTGCCCCCCGTGGGATACAAACGCAGTGGTTTATTGATGTACTTTATGGCCCCATTTCTCGAACACTCATTACACAATGTCGTAATTTCTCGGAGGCGTATCAATAAAGAGCTAAGCTCACGCCGTGCAGGTCATCACATTCTGAGACTAATTCAGTCCAAACACTGGGCTTACAAAGCCGACAGAGCTGGTACGTGTCCTGTCCGTGGTTCCCAGATCCCCACGCTTTCAGAGCTCTGACCTTCTCCTTCTCCGCGGCATGGTGTCCTGTCACTCTGCTGGCAGACATGCTCCAGGGGACTCGGGAGGGTTGGTCGGGCTGCTGTTTTAAATTTCCTTCTCTAAGAAGCGCTGTTAGAGTAACAATTACCGAGAGATGTGAGAATGATCCAGTACTGGCCCTGCTCAAACTCCTAGGCCCTTGGGAAGGATTCGTGGGATGGCATCTGCTCTTGAAGCTCAGACTGCCCTGCCTGGCAGGCCACCAGGCAAGGGGAGGAGGGGGACACCAGGGGCCACGTGAGGAGGGCACGCATGGGTTGCTCCCCCTACCAAACTGGCAAGTGGAATCAGTGTTTGACCCTTAGCTGGCACAGCGCTTGGCCCACAAGAGACATCTGATAAATACGTGTTAAATGAACACACTGATAAAGTTGAGAGCTAAGATGGAAACGGACAGGAACAGTAGAACAGAGATGTTGTGAAGAAAGAAAGAGCCGGAGTTCGTAACTTATACGGGGGAGGAGGGAGAAGGAAGATCCAAAATGAAATGATAGGGGTTTTTCTCTTTATTTACTGTGGATTGATAGGGGAAAGCCTTGGCAGTTGTTTGGACTTGACTCTGAACTGCAGTCAGGGCACTCATGTTGAAGGTGCGGAACTAGAGACTGGAAGTCCAGGGACAGCAGTCGATGACATGGAAGTGACAGTTGTTGGAAGTGGAGGAGTTGAGCAGAGGAGAGAGACTGGGAGAGTTTGGCAGGTGGTGGTGGTTGATGAGACTGGTGGTGAAGATTGTATTTATTGGGGAGTTCCCGTCGTGGCTCAGCGGTAGTGGACCCGACTGGAATTCATGAGGATTTGGGTTTGATCCCTGGCCTCGCTCAGTGGGTTAAGGATCTGGTGTAGCCATGAACTGTAGTGTAGGTCACAGATGTTGTTACAGCAGATACCCAGCAGCCCTGTGCTGCAGGCGTATCAGCTCTGGCAACAGCCCCGTGGCTGTCGTGTACCAGCTCCAGTAGCTCTGTGGCCGCAGTGGATCAGCTCTTTTACCCGGCGAGAAACCAAGGGAGCACTCGGAGAGTTGGAGAACTCAGGTTTATGACGCCGGCGGGCTCAGACGAGATCGCTCTCCAGAGTCTGAGCCCGGAAGAAGGGTTTCCCAAGGCTTTTCTGGGCTACGTCTTCCGGGTCCAAGCTTGACTAGTTGGACTGGAGTGACGTCAGGCAAGGGAGTAGATGCGGAAACAAATTTACAGAAGCAGATGCATGGGGGAGGACTGGTTGGGGCAGTTGGCTAGACTTTGCTTAGTCATCATGGCTGGGGTCTCTTCTTTCTACATTTTATTGGGACATTTTCTCCTACATTTTATTGGGACATTTTCTCCTACAGATCTTGCTGTGGCTGTGGTGTAGGCCAGCAGCTACAGCTCCAATTCGACCCCTAGCCTGGGAATTTCCATATACCTCAGGTTCGGCCCTTAAAAAAAAAAAAAAAAAAGGTTGGAGTCCCCATCGTGGCTCAGTAGTTAATGAACCCAACTAGTATCCATGAGAAGGCAGGTTCGATCCCTGACCTCACTCAGTGGGTTAAGGATGCTGTGAGCTGTGGTGTAGGTCGTAGATGCAGCTTGGATCTGGCATTGCTGTGACTGTGGTGTAGGCCAGTGGCTACAGCTCCGATTCAACCCCTAGCCTGGGAAATTTCCATATGCCACAGGTGTGGCCCTAAAAAGCAAAATTAAAAAAAAAAAAAAAAGATTGTTTTTATTTGAGATGCGGGGAGCTGCCCCCCCCCGCCATGGGTAGTGTAATCATCCCCCCCACCCCTCTGAAGTGGCCCCCACTTCACACCATGTGCCAAAGCTGTGCGCAGGAGTGCCAGGCACGCTCGTAACCACGTACCACACTTCAGCTCCAGGGCATGCAGGATGGGTTTGGGGCTTGGGGGGCAAACCTTGGTCTCCCTTAATTGAACTTGAGCAGCTGAGGCCGGCTGCGTTTCCTGGGTGAGAGAGTCTTAGGAGTCATGGGCAGCTAAGTGTAAACCCCCAATTTAGCCATCACCCCTGTGCCCAGAAGCTCTGTAGAGGCTTAATTCTGACCTCTGTTGGAGGAAACTAAGACCCTCCAAAAGGAGTGAGTTCTTCCCAGCTTTCTGCCCATCGGTGCCCACTCTGAAGGAATCCAGCCAGCAGCCTGCGGGTAGCCTGGGGCAGAGGAGGCCAAGCAGCCACTGGCTTGATCTGGCCTCTGACTGGTCTCCCAGGGCCCCACAAAGCCCTTACCTGTCTGTCTGCTGCGTCTACATTTACCCATCAGAGCTTTCTCCTCCAGGGTCTGCCCCCAACTTCTACTTCGCTGCTCCCCAGGGGCCGTCCCCACAGCCCTCGGCCTCCCACATGTCCCCAGCTCCCCCTCAGCAGCCCCTCAGTCCCCGCATTCAGCTGCCTGGAGAAACCTCCCACTCAGAACCTCCTCTGATTGGCCATTCCTGGGAATAATTTGTTTAATTTTTAAATAGATTCCTCACCCCTGCCCATCAAGAATGCATGTCCCAGGAGAGGCAAGACAGGGGTAGGGGATTAAGAGGGACAAACTACTGTGAATAAAATAAGCAGCAAGGCTGTATTGTACAGCACAGGGAATATAGTCAGTACTTACCCTAATTTTAAGTAGAGTATAATCTGTTAAAGTATTGAATCACTATACTGTACACCTGAAGCTAGTATAATATTATAAATCAACTGTAATTTTTTTAAAAAAGGAATGTGGAGTTTCGTGGTGGCCTAGCGGTTAAAGCATCCAGCATTGTCACTGCCGTGGTACGGGTTCAGTCCCTGCCCTGGGAATTTTTGCATGCTGTGGGTGCAGCAAAAAAAAAAAGACAAAAAAAAAAAAAAATTGCAGGAGTTCCCGTCGTGGCGCAGTGGTTAACGAATCCGACTGGGAACCATGAGGTTGCAGGTTCGGTCCCTGCCCTTGCTCAGTGGGTTAACGATCCGGCGTTGCCGTGAGCTGTGGTGTAGGTTGCAGACGTGGCTCGGATCCCGCATTGCTGTGGCTCTGGCGTAGGCCAGTGGCTACAGCTCCGATTGGACCCCTGGCCTGGGAACCTCCATATGCCTCGGGAGCAGCCCAAGAAATAGCAACAACAACAAAAGACAAAAGACAAAAAAAAAAAAAAAAAGCAGGTGTCCCTTATAGAAAATTGAGAAAGTATAGAAACATGTAAGAGAGGCAGAAAATAGATTATCTCTGGACTAAGTAGATAATTAAGCTTCTTCATAGAGGTTAACATTTGGTCTTGTTTGATTCTGAGCCCTGCTTCTTACTATAGCTGTGTGACCAGAGGCCACTGACCTACCCTCTCTAAGCCCGTCCACATAGTAGTGATGCTGCACGGATATTATAACATTGAGGATAAAACGAGCTCATACTTGTAGCGCACAGTAAGGCTTAACAGATGGTAGGCACTGGTATCAATGGTAGCTGCTCTTGGAGTTCCCCTCGTGGCGCAGTGGTTAACGAATCCGACTAGGAACCATGAAGTTGCGGGTTTGATCCCTGGCCTTGCTCAGTGGGTTAAGGATCCCACATTGCCATGAGCTGTGGTGTAGGCCGGCGGCTACAGCTCTGATTCAACCCCTAGCCTGGGAACCTCCGTATGCCATGGGAAGTGGCCCTAGAAAAGGCCAAAAGACCAAAAAAAAAAAAAAAAAGAAAGTGGTAGCTGCTCTTGGGATTAGATGCTCAGGACATGGGTGGTGTGTCAGTTGCTGTCGTCCACAGCCCGCTTAGCACCCTGGGCGAGGGCGCTCTGGGCAGGACAACAGAGTAACTGCTGCCGCGGTGCTGACAATGCCTCTGGACTTAAACAAGCTCCTGGTGCGGGGTGGACAAGTAGGATTGGGTCCCGCAGTGCTGGTGGCCTCCCTCCAGTCATATGGGGCCTTGGGGATTCTTTTCTATCTGCTCATCCTCACCAACCTCTGTGCATCACTGCTTGGCCCTCTGCCACTTTTTTTTTTTTTTTAATAGGGCCGCACTCTTGGCATATCGAAGCTCCCAGGCTAGGGGTCGAATTGGAGCTACAGCTGCCAGCCTACACACCAGCCCCAGCAACATGGGATCCAAGCTGCCTCTACAATCTACACCACAGCTCATGGCAACGCCGGATCCCTGATCCCCTGAGCGAGGCCAGGGATCGACCCTGCATCCTCATGGTTCCTAGTGGGATTCCTTTCGGCTGCATTACGAAGGGAACTCTGAGAACAGCATGAAGAGCCACGTTTCCGTAAACACCAGGGATTAGCAGTCGCACCCTCGCCTGTTTACCCACCTTCAAATATCCACGCAGTGAGCTCTCTCCCTTCGCCGATAACCAAAAACAGGTTTATTTCTACCTAAGAAAGCTCAGGTTTTTACTTTTTGTACTTTCTCCTCAGACTTTGAAGGGGCTCTCTGTGTCATGTAGAAGTTCCCAGGCCAGGGACTGAACCCATAAGCCATAGCAGTGACTCAAGCCACAACAGTGGATCCTTAACCCACTGTGCCATGGGGAACTCCTGCCTGTTCATATTTTTGTTTGGTTCAGAATCTTGCTGTAGGATCCACTCCTACATAAAGGCTTCTCCTTCTTTCTACCCACACAACTGTGAACATTTAACTCATTTGAAAAATTATGCCTTGGAGTTCCTGTTGTGGCTCAGAAGGTTAAGAACCCAACATAGCGTCTGGGAGGATGTGAGTTCAATCCCTGGCCTCCCTCAGTGGGTTAAGGATCCAGTGTTGTGGCAAGCTGTGGTGTCGATCGGAGGTGCAGTTCAGATCTTGCGTTTTTGTGGCTGTGGTGTAAGCTGGCAGCTGCAGCTCCAATTTGACCCCTAGCCTGGGAACTTCCATATGCTGCAGGTGAGGCTGTAAAAGTAAAAATAAAAATAAAAATTTAAATTGTGTCTTGTCATAGCTATACATATTGATACCACACCACTGTGCGTAAGGCGAGAAGATCAACTAGCACCAAGGACTTAGGAGGAAAGGCAGCAGTCCCTAGAGCATCCCACCGCCTCCTCCCCAGTCTCTTCTTATCTAAACCAGGACTTCCTCAACTTTTTGTTTTCCTGAAGTTTAAAATGCCTTTTTTTTTTTTTTTTTTTTTGGTTCCCCTCTATATCTTGACCCTCAAGTGTTTTCAAGTTCTCAATAATTCCAGAGTTCCTCTTTCCCATTTGGAACCGTCAGTCATCTTTCTCCAAACTAGATTATCCCTCTGTCATCCTGGGAGTTCTCTCATCACTCTTTTCCTTGTTGTTGTTTTCATCCTTAAGTAACTTCCTAAGAAAGGATTTAAAGGAAGTAAGTGGTCTCCTTTATTAATTAATAACTCAGGGGAGTTCCCATTGTGGCTCAGCAGAAACAAATCTGACTAGTATCCATGAGGACACGGGTTCGATCCCTGGCCTTCTTCAGTGGATTAAGGATCCAGTGTTGCTGTGTAGGTTGCAGACGCAGCTCGGATCTGACATTGCTGTGGCTGTGGCTCCAATTTGGTCTCTAGCCTGGGAATTAACATATGCCACAGCCATGGCCCTAAAAAACAAAAAAAAATAAATAAAAATATAAAAATATTTTGGCTCCAAAAAAAAAAAGAGTTCCTGTCGGAGCATAGCAGAAAGGAATCCAACTAGGAACCATGAGGTTGCAGCTACAGCTCTGATTCAACCCCTAGCCTGGAACTTCCACATGCTGCAGGTGCAGCCCTAAAAAGCAAAAAAAAAAAAAAAAAAAAGAGAGAGAGAGAGAGATTTCCTCATCTTTATCTTCCTATCCTTCAATTAAGAAGATTTCCATCTCCAAAAACTCGGTTCTTCTTTGCCTTTTCATGTTTCCTAGCTTCGTGTGCTGATTTTACAGATGCTCTATCTTTGTCACTTCCTCTCAGGACAGTAATTAGAGGGCACTGTTTGCTGTGGTTCTTTTCTGTCCCCTGAATTAGGTCTCTTCTCTGTTCGTTGTGAAATTCCTCTTTCTGTTTTCCACCGAAGACTTTCTGGATGATTCTTGCTTATTTGTTCACATTTTTTAAACAAGGGAATTGCACGATTGATTAGGAGCTCTGGTGGGGGGCAGGACTTTCAACTAACAGACTCTGCTTGGTGGCCATCAGGTGGGAAGCTGGCCATGGTTCTGGAGATCCTGAAATGCCAGCATATGGAGGACCTAAATTTGAAACATCATACATTCTGCCTGATGTTCCTAGAGTTTATCCTTTTTTTTTTTTTTTTTTTTTGCTGTTTGGGGCTGCACCTACAGTATATGGAGGTCCCCAGGCTAGGGGTCAATTCAGAGTTGTAGCCGCTGGCCTACACCACAGCCACAGCAACGTGGGATCCGAGCCACATCTGCGACCTACACCACAGCTCACGGCAACGTGGGATCCTTAACCCACTGAGCAAAGCCAGGGATCGAACCTGTGTCCTCATGGATCCTAGTTGGGTTCATTAACTGCTGAGCCATGAAGAGAACTGCACATCCAATTTTTTAAAGAGAAACGTCCCATGCAACGTCATGTGTTTTAGATGGAGAGATAGATCACCTCACAACTACCCGGGAAAGCAAGGGTTATCCCCATGTTTCAGAGGGATACGTTTAGCCTTCGAGAGGTTCCGAAAAGCTTCCAGGGTCACGCAGCCCCTGGGAAGGGACGGGAGAATGAAGCTCGGGTCTCTCGAACTCTAGAAGTCACGTGCTCCTACCACGAGAGGTGGATGGTTTAGATGGAGCTTAGTTTACCCCCGTTCCCCACAGAGGCTTTTTGTTCGGGTCTCTTAGAGAAACTGGAGGGTCTTCGTGTTCAGAGAGTCCCTTGGCCTTTAGCCTCTATTCAGTCTTACTCTTTATCCTCTGAAGAAGCAGCTTGATTCCCTGGATGTTTGTTAAGCTGGACTTTCTTGACACAAAGCGAAGCTCTTGGCTTGGCCTGGCCCTCTCAGGCCCTTTCCCACCAAAGGTCCCTGCAGAGGGCCTTGTGCTCAGGTATGTTTCTGAAGCCAGGGCCATTCTGTTTGGACTGTTGCAGCACGGTTTTGTGCTGGGGTCAATGACAAAGCTGTCAGATGCCTGAGCACTGCCTCTGCTGCTGACAGAAGCGCACGCGGCGGGGGTGGGGGGTGGGGGTGGGGTCTGCTGAGTGATTGTCCTGGCGTTTCTTAGCTTTTTAATGTCACTCAAAGTCACTGTGAATTAGAACCGTGAGTTCTCAGCCATTCGCCAGTTCTGAGGCTGCTCAGAGCCTCTCTGCTTCGAGCCCTCATTTGTGAAAAGAGAGCTTAAGAACCCACTCCAGGAGTTCCCATCGTGGCACAGTGGTTAACGAATCCGACTAGGAACCATGAGGTTGCGGGTTCGGTCCCTGCCCTTGCTCAGTGGGTTAAAGATCCGGCGTTGCCGTGAGCTGTGGTGTAGGTTGCAGACGCGGCTCGGATCCCGCGTTGCTGTGGCTCTGGCGTAGGCCGGTGGCTACAGCTCCGATTGGACCCCTAGCCTGGGAACCTCCATATGCCGCGGGAGCGGCCCAAGAAATAGCAACAACAACAACAACAAAAGACAAAAGACAAAAAAAAAAAAAAAAGAACCCACTCCAGGTCTTAGTCAGGGATGGCTAGTGGCAGATCCTACAAGAAAAGTCTGGCAAAGTGATCCATGACTCCCTGAATGACTTTATTGAATTTCATTGTGTAGTGTAACTCGTCTTCTGGAAAGAATGCAGGCCGAAGGTGATGAGAGCATGCCCAGCCAGAAAGGAGACAGCTTCTCCCGAAGACATCAGTTTTTACACTGTGAGATGTCATACGTATACACAATAGGGCAACATACACACCAGCACACACCTCTTCAGAAACTGTTTTCTGGGGAGATCCTGTCAGGCTCAGCAGTAACCCAACTGGCATCCTTGAGGACACGGGTTCGACCATCCCTGACCTTATTCAGTGGGTCAAGGATCCAGCGTTGTCATGAATGAGCTGTGATGTAGGTCCAAGACCAGGCTCGATCCCGCGTGGCTGTGGCTGTGGTGTAGGCCGGCGGCTACAGCTCCGATGTGACCCCTAGCCTGGGAACCTCCATATGCCGCAGGTGCAGCCCTAAAAAAAAAAAAAAAAAAAAAAAGTTAAAGTTTAAATACGCATACTGAAAACCAAGTGAGTGGTAGCCAGCCTCCAAGAGGCTCTCCTCTGGCCTCCTGAGGGTCACACCCTTGAGCTGTCAGTCCCCTCCGGCACCGCATAGGGCTGACTCACAAAACTTTTAGGATGCTGAGGAAATAAGGGCGTTGACTTCCAAAGATAGGCCACTGGAGATAGTGTGGTTTCTACCTCACTTTCTGTTCGATCTCACTGTGGGGAAAACCAGCTGCCTGTTGTGGGGACACTCGAATAGCCCTATGACCAGATCCAGGAATCGAAGCCTCTTACCACGAGAATGAGCCTCTTGGAAGTGGATCCTCCAGCCCAGTCAGACATTTGCATGATTGCAAACTCAGCTCGTATTTTGACAACAACATGTTCATGAAACAGGCCCCCCAGCTGAGTCACACCTGAATTCTTGACCTATGGAAACTGCAAGGTAATAAATGTTTCCTGTTGGGTTTTTTTCATTTTAATTTTTGCTTTTTAGGGCCACAGCCACGGCCTGTGGAGGTTCCCAGGCTAGGGGACTAATCGGAGCTACAGCTGCCAGCCTACACCACAGCTGCAGCAATGTCAGATCTAAGCCATATCTGCAAACCTACACCACAGCTCATGGCAACGTCGGATCCTTGACTCACTGAGCGAGGCCAGGGATCAAACTCACAACCTCATGGCTCCTAGTCGGATTTGTTTCCACTGCACCACAACGGGAACTCCTCTTGTTTAAAAACACTACATTTGAGGGTTATTTGTAACCCAACAAGAGATAATTAATACAATGAATCACAGTAAACAAGATGAAAGAGATTCTGATATGTATTTGAAAATAAAAAGAATCCCATTATTTATTTGGAACTTTTTTTTTTTTGTCTTTTCTAGGGCCGCATTCACAATATATGGAGGTTTCCAGGCTAGGGGTCGAATTGAGCTGTAGCTGCCGGCCTACACCAGAGCCACAGCACCACGGGATCCCAACCGAGTCTGCAATCTACACCACAGCTCACAGCAACGCTGGATCCTTAACCCACTGAGCAAGGCCAGGGAGCGAACCCGCAACCTCATGGTTCCTAGTCGGATTTGTTAACCACCGAGCCACCACAGGAACTCTGAAACTTTTAACTTTAGAACGTATGACACGGTTCTCCTGATTAAGTAGAGCTCATTTCAAGCATTGTTCTCCTCCGTGGATGTACACACCCCCTCATTCATACCTGTCCATTTGTTGGGCTGTAGTTACCCCTTTTCTGGGATTTCCATTGTCTGCGGTCTCTCTAAGAACCCCTGAAGGCGGCCAAGTTGAGAGGAAACTTGTGACTAAATAGCAACACACCGCAACTGGAGATGAAGTCCAGATCTTCTAATCCCCCAGTGAGCATTAGCCCAGCCATCTTCCAGTTCCTACTGATGGTCCTAAGTTGTCAGTCCTGCTTCTCCATGCCACTTTCCAGGAAGGCGACCTCTTAAGTGTTGAAACTGTCATGGGGTCCATCTGGCTTTCGAACTGCAACTTGCAGTTTTTAGGACGCAAGCTTGGACGCCCTCTGGTGGCCATAAGGAACTACACCACCCAAACATTTCTGGGCCCTTTGTAAGTACCTTGGCCACATTCCTGTGGATTTAATGAAATCCGTTTTGTTTTGTTTTTTTCTTTTCCTTTCTTTTTCTTTTTTTCTTTCTTTTTTTTTTTTTTTTTTTTTGCCTTTTGAGGGCCGCTCCCACGGCATATGGAGGTTCCCAGGCTAGGGGTCTAATCGGAGCTGTAGCCACCGGCCTAAACTAGAGCCACAGCAACGCCAGATCCGAGCTGCATCTGCGACTTACACCACAGCTCACGGCAACGCCGGATCCTTAACCTACTGAGCAAGGACGGGGATCGAACCCAAAACCTCTTTGTTCCTAGTTGGATTCGTTAACCTCTGAGCCACGACGGGAACTCCAATGAAGTCCATTTTCTAGACATACACTATGGATGCAGCAGCTGGGAGTGTGACTTCCCCAAAAAGAAAAATTGACCTACATACCTTTTTGTAACCAGTTGCAGATATTTTTCATTCCTTCCCACATTCATCTGTACGTCAGTGGTGCAACTAGTGGTTTATGGTTATTGGCTGAACACATTTTAACAAAATCATAACAATCCCTTCACCCAGTCGAATTCTCTTGGGAAGTTTTGGAGGAGTGGTTGCAGAGTTTATTAAATTTTTCTTGAGGGCTAGACTAGCGACAGCCGACTCAGCTTCTCTTGTATTTTCATGTTGCTGGTTTCCGATGCCTTTGACACAAGATTTGAGGTATTAACTCTCAGTTTGTTTATCCTCCCCACCCTGCATCCCTACCAAGTCATCATCTTCCCTGCCTTTGTCTTTTTTAAGGGGGTAGGAAAGGACAGGATAGAGAGGGCAAAACAGAATCACAAGATAGGAAAGGGTGATAACAGGTGCAGGCATGAAGCGCTTCACATAAATGAAGGCAGTTCCGTCGTGATGCACATGGCACTTTGTGCTGTATTTAATATCTTCAGAAGGAACAAATTCATAATAAACATGCCTACCACTTCGGCCATCTGAGAATGCCCACACCATAAATTAATAGCAGAACTAGACTCCGCTTCCATTTATACCCAAAGGAATGCGTTTGGTAGCTTTCCGCAAAGACATATTTGGAAGCAAAACTGCCTCCCTCCACTTAGCCTTCAAGCATGTCAATTATGAGATGCTCGGCATCCATCCACCTGGCTTTTGTAAATGTTCACCTTAAGGGTTTTTATTAACACTTTAACTTTATGTTGCTAAGCAACAGGACAAGTCTGGTCTCTTTTTCACGGGGCCAAAAAATGGTTTTGAAGGAAACTTGACTATATCAAAAAGATGCTCTTCGTGGTGGTTTGCTTCCTGACCTTTTTTCTTTTTATGTCCCTGATCTGCTCACAGTAGAGACGTACCGACACTGAGAGCCGAAGACACAGAGCAGGCCCCCGCTCCAGGCGACATCGCCCATCCGCGGCCGCGGGTGAGAGGCGAGAGCCTGGGCCGTTTAGATGCTCGTGCTGCAAACCCGATGGTCTGCTAGGAGTTCATTTTCGTTCTCCGGAGCCAAAGCGAGCAGCCGCCGTGTGGCTCATACAGTCGCTGCCACGCGGTGGCCCACACTCTGTAATCAAGAGATGCGGCTGCTGGTCAGAGTCCCCAGAAGGAGGAGGAGGAGGTGAATAATGCTGATGAGTTGCCTTTTTTTTTTTTTTTTTTTTTTAATTTTTAAAATTGGACAAGTTCAAGTACGTAGTGCTAGGAAAAGGCAGTACAGGAGAGGCTAAAAAGTGGGGGCGTCTCCTGAGCAGCATCAGTTTTCTGCATAAAAGCAGTGGCGCGGAGCCAGCTGCGGTCCCCTGGGACCCCTGGTACGCCCTCCCCGACCTCCGCCTCCATCTCCATCCGTCCCCGTTGTCCCCGCGCTCTCAGCCCGGAAACGCGCTTCCAGGGCGAGGGGACTGTTCGGTGTCTGCGGGTCTCCTCTCCTCTCCGTGGCGGCAAAGGTGGCACCGGCCTGCGATCCGGGGGTGGGGCGGACGCAAAGGGCGCGGGTCGTGGGCCTCTGGCTAAGGCCCTGCCGAGGGGCGCGGGGCGGGCAGACGGAATGCGTGGGTGTGGTTCTGAACCTCGGTCCTAGAATTTTCTCCCGGGTATCACCGGGGAGGGGTGGGGGTGGGGACCCAAACTGCAAGTCACTCCCAAAAGTCTGTGTGTTCGCTCAGTGTTTCTCAGAAGATGTGATCCTACACCAAACAGCAGACAGGTGAACACCTTTGCATATCACCGCAGTGATAATTATTCTGCGGACAAATGTTTTGAAATGTGTGTCCCCTAGAGGCCAGCAGTAGTGGACAGACAGCGGTTCTCTACCGGGGAAGCTGCGGGGAGGGTGGGGAGCTTCAGGACAGAGCTACAGAAATTGGGATGTCAGGCCTATGAGAGGATTCGAGACCCTGAAACTCAAAGCCTACATCCCTGCTTTCCTGGGACTTACGTTTTCCGGGATACAGGGAAGGGGATAAACATCAAATAAGTATAGGACTGATCAGGAAGTAGTACTGGGAGTTCCCTGTTGTGGCTCAGCAGTTAGGAACCCAACTAGTATCCATGAGGACATGGGTTTGATCGATGGCTTCGCTCAGTGGGTTAAGGATCCAGCGTCGCCGTGAGCTGTGGTGTAGGTAACAGATGGCACTCGATCCAGTGTTGCTGTGGGTAGGCTGGTGGCTACAGCTCCAATTGGACCCCTAGCCTGGGAACCTCCTTATAAAGACCAAAAAAAAAAAAAAAAAGGAAGTAATACTCTATCAGGCAGGATAAGGGGATGGAGTGTGATGGGGGCTGGAAAGTGATGGGGTTGCTGCGTGAAATGGCCAGGAAAGGCCTTTCTAATAGGAGAGCCTTTGGAAGAAAGAGCTGGAGCCCAGGAAATTCCCATTGTGGCTCCTCGGGTTTAGAACCCGACGAGGGAGTTCCTGTAGGGGCTCGGCGAGTTAAGGATTCTGTGTTGCTTCGTGGTGTAGGTCGCACATTTGGCTCAGATCTGGCATTGCTGTGGCAGGCAAGCGGCTACAGCTCGGATTTGACCCCTAGCCAGGGAACTGTTGCAGACTGGGCTCAGATTCCATGTTGCTGCGGCTGGTATAGGTTGCAGTTGCAGCTATAGCTCCGATTAGACCCCCTAGCTTAGACCCTGTAGCCTGGGAACCTCCTATGCCATGGGTTCAGCCCTAAAAAGCAAACAAACAGAAAAGGAGTGGTGGGTTCAGCCAGGTAGTGGGTGGAAGAGAGAGCGGCGGTCCAGGAGGTGAAGTGGCCTGAGCTGCAAGGTGCTGTGGGCAGGACAGTGAAGGGTGTGCTGGGGCTGGGGGTTTCACTCTGGAAGCAGCTGAAAAGGCTGGTGGGGCTGAGGAAGTGAAAGGCAGGGCTGAGGAAGACGTTTCATTTAAGCTGTTGGAAACCATCAAGGGCAGAAATGTTAACGGTTGTGATGTGTTAATGTGCCAGCCTGTTGGGAGCGCTTACATTTTCAAAAAGGCCTTTAGGAGCCCCCCTCAAATGCTGATCCAAAGGCAGTCTTTTTTATTAAAAAAAATTTTTTTTAATTTGGCTGCGGTGTGCAGTGGCTTGATGTGGGACCTCTATACCCAAACAAGGGGTTGAACCCGAGCCAAAGTGGTGAAAGTGCCAGGTCCTGACCACTAGACCACCAGGGAGCTCCCCAATTTTTTTTTTAACTTTTGATTATGGAAAACTTAGGTTATATAATGAACCTTCATATATTCATCATCCAGCTTCAGTTATTGTCAACTCATTGACAATCTGGTTTCATCTATTTCACCATCCACCACTTTCTCTATTGCTTTGAAACAAAACTCAGATATAATATTCTTTGAAAGATTAAGACTCTTTAGAAAAATAACTTGGAGTTCCCTGGTGGTCTAGTGATTAGGATTCAGCACTGTGGCCTGGGTTCAGTCCCTAGTCTGAGAACTGAGATCCCACGTCAAGTTGCTGCACACCATGCCCCAAAATAAAAAATAATTTAAAAAAATGCAATGTCATCAACATCATAACTTTTTTTACAGTTGGTTTCAATCAGGATCCAAAAAAGTTCTACAAACTGCAATTGGTTGATCTTTTTTAGTCTCTTAATCTATACTTCCCTTTCTGGAGTTCCCGTCATGGCGCAGCAGAAATGAATCCAACTAGGAACCACAAGGTTGTGGGTTCGATCCCAGCCTCGCTCAGTGGGTTAAGGATCTGGCATTGCCATGAGCTGTAGTGTAGGTCACAGATGCGACTCAGATCCTGTGTTGCTGTGTCTCTGGAATAGGACGGCAGCTACAGCTCTGATTGGACCCCTAACCTGGGAACCTCCATATGCTGTGAGTGCGGCCCTAAAAAGCAAAAAAAAAAACCCAATAATAATAAATATATGTATGTATATATATGCATATATACATATATATATTTCCCTTTCTCACTCCTTTTCCATTTACTTGTTTTAAAAAATAAATAAAATAGGTGAGTTGTCCTTTAGACTGCCCCGCAGTCCAGCCTCGGCAGTGGCATCACGGTAATGTAGTTTATTTATTTATTTATCTTTTTTTTGCTATTTCTTTGGGCCACTCCCGCGGCATATGGAGGTTCCCAGGCTAGGCGTCTAATCGGAGCTGTAGCCACCAGCCTACGCCAGAGCCACAGCAACTCGGGATCCGAGCCGCGTCTGCGACCTACACCACAGCTCACGGCAATGCCGGATCGTTAACCCACTGAGCAAGGGCAGGGACCGAACCTGCAACCTCATGGTTCCTAGTCGGATTCGTTAACCACTGCGCCACGACGGGAACTCCCCGGTAATGTAGTTTAATACGTCCTCTGCCCCTGAAGTTGCAGGACGTTGGTTGTCGCCTGTCAGTCAGATTCAGCTGTGATCTTTGCGACAAAATCGCTTCATGGGAGGTGGTGTGGCCTTCCATCAGGAAGCACTTAATGCCTGATTGTGCCTCTTTTGCGATATTGCGGATAGTTGAAACTCAGTGTCTATATGACGAACATGTAACGTCAGAATTTCAGATCTGCAAGCAGGTCCGTTGGGGGAGGACTGTTTTAGGGTACAGAGAACCGGGGCATCTTGGCACTCTTTAAATAACACTCCACATCACATAAGGTGGGCAAGGTCTTTGTCTTTTTTCTTTTTTGTGTTTTTTGTTTTTGGCCCCACCCTCAGCATGCAGAAGTTCCCTGGCCAGAGACTGAACTCGTACCACAGCAGCAACCTAAGCTATTTCAGTGATGATGCCAGATCCTTACCCTGCTGAGGCACGCAGGAACTCCTTGCTCTTTTTCAAAGAAGGTGGTCCTGAGTGATCTACTGTAACCAATTTGTTTTTTTTTTTTTTTTTTTTTTTTTTTGGTTTCTTCTCTCCAAGTAATTTACCCGTTCCCTATTCTCAAACAGCCTTCTGCTCACCCTTTCCATGCTTTACAAATGATAGTCCTTAATTCAACCAACATTTGCTGAGTACCTACGCTATGCAAAGAACTGAATATATGGGAGTGGATGAAAGGCACTCCCTGCCCTAAGGGGTGCTTAGGATCTAGTAGAGGAGACAAGAGCTCGAAGATGAAAAGGATGATACAGGAGTTCCGGTCGTGGCTCAGTGGAAATGAATCTGACTAGAATCCGTGAGGACCCAGGTTCGATCCCTGGCCTTGCTCAGTGGGTTAAGGATCCGGCGTTGCCGTGAGCTGTGGTGTAGGTTGCAGACGAGGCTGGGATCCCGAGTTGCTGTGGCTCTGGTGTAGGCCAGTTGCTACAGCTGATTAGACTCCTAGCCTGGGAACCTCCATATGTGGCTGTAAAAATACGAGAGAGAGAGAGAGAAAGAGAGAGAAAGGGAGAGAAAGAGAGAGAGAAAGGGAGACAGAGAGAAAGAAAGAAACACAGAAAGAGAAAAGGATGAGACAGCTAAAGCTCTGGGGACTTCCCAAGGGGGAGCAGTCACTTCTGAGAGGAAGAAAGAGGCTTTGTGGAGACGGTACTTGAGATGAGCTAAAGCGGATGGGGTGACCTGGAAAGGGGTGTTCCAGGCCAGGGAAGTAACATGAAGAAAGGCATGTAGACAGGAGACCTTGGGGCATGTCTGAGAAAAAGTAGAGAATTAAGTTTGGCTCAAAGGTGGATAAAAAGAATAGTGGGAAATAGAGTTAGAGAAATGGGTTTGGGGAGTTCCTATTGTGGCTCACAGGTAGTGAACCCAACCAGGATGCATGAGGATGCTGGTTTGATCCCTGGCTCCGCTCAGTGGGTTAAGGATCCAGCGTTGCCGTGAGCTGTGGTGTAGGTCACAGATTCAGCTGGGATCCAGAGTTGCTGTGGCTGAGGTGTAGGCTGGCAACTACAGCTCCAATTAGACCCCTAGCCTGGGAACCTCCATATACCACAGGTTCAGCCCTAGAAAAAAAAAAGAAAGAGGTTTAGAGTTAAACCTTTACCAACTACACAGCCCAGCCATTCTACACTGAGGCGTTTACCCAGGAGAAATGAAACATATGTCCACTCACAGGCTTGTACACGAATGTTCATAGTAGGTTGATTTACAATAACCAAACACTAGAAACATCACCAGAATTTCAACGGAAATCCCACACTGCAACATAAAGGAAAAACAATCACCAATACATCCGACAACATGGATGAATCTCAGAATCATTACAAGGAATGAAAGAAAAATTTTAAACTAATCCTTAGTCTATTAAGTGTGCAGTTGCATTATATCTAAAAAAACAACATATGGCGTTCCCGTCATTCAGTGGTTAACGAATCCGACTAGGAACACACGTCCGTGTGAAGCGTCCTGTGCCCGAAGAGAAGCCGGGGCAGTGACGGGAGCCGGGGTGCTTCCTCCTCCTCCCCGGGCCGGCTCTGCAGGGCCCGCGCCGGCCGCCGCCGTCTGCCACCTGGCGTCCTCAGACGGTCTGCTCTGCCGTCTTCTTCTTTTTCTTCTTTTTCTTCTGACAGGGCGAGTCGGGGGCTTTGGTTGATGCCTTTTTTGCTTTCTTCTTCTTTTCCCTTTTTTCCTTGTTTTGGGTTCGAGCCCCTGGTCTTGCTCAGTGGGTTAAGGATCCAGCTGAGCTGTGGTGTAGGTCGCAGACTTGGCTCGGATCCCTCGTTGCTGTGACTTTGGCGTTGGCCAGCGGCTACAGCTCGGATTCGACCCCTAGCCTGGGAACCTCCGTATGCCGCAGGAGCGGCCCAAGAAATGGCAAAAAGACAAAAAACAAAACAAAACAAAAAACAACATACATACCTTAATTTTAAAATCCTTTATTGCTGGAGTTCCCGTCGTGGCGCAGTGGTTAATGAATCCGACTAGGAACCATGAGGTTGTGGGTTCGGTCCCTGCCCTTGTTCAGTGGGTTAATGATCCGGCGTTGCCGTGAGCTGTGGTGTAGGTTGCAGACGCGGCTCGGATCCCGCGTTGCTGTGGCTCTGGCGTAGGCCAATGGCTACAGCTCCGATTCGACCCCTAGCCTGGGAACCTCCATATGCCGCGGGAGTGGCCCAAAGAAATAGCAAAAAGACCAAAAAAAAAAAAAAATCCTTTATTGCTGAGAGTTCCTGTTGTGGCGCATCAGAAATGAACCCTATTAGTACCCATGAGGATGCGGGTTCGATCCCTGGCCTCGCTCAGTGGGTTAAGGATCTGGCGTTGCTGTGAGCTGTGGTGTAAGTCACAGACAAGGCTCGGATCCTGCATTGCTGTGGCTGTGGTGTAGACCAGCAACGGTAGCTCTGATTGGACCCCTAGCCTGGGAACCTCCATATGCCGAGGGTTTGGCCCTAAAAAAAAATAAATAAATAAAGCAAAAAATAAAAAATAAAATACTTCATTGCTGGTGTTCTCTTTTGGCACAGCAGGTTAAGCATTGTCGCTGCTGTGGTGCAGGTTCAATCCCTTCCTGGGAATTTTTGTGTGCTGCTGATGCAGCCAAAAAAAAAAAAAAGACTTTATTGCTAAAAAATGCTACCTGTCATTATGCTACATTCTTCAGGGAATTGTAATCTATTTGCTGTTGGAGAGTCTTCCTCAGTGTTGATGACTGCTGACTGATCAGGGCAGTGGTGTCTGAAGGTTGGGGTGGCTGCAGCAATTTCTTTTTTCTTTCTTTTTTAAATTTTATTGCCACATCTGTGGCATATGGAAGTTCCCAGACCAGGGCTTGAATCCGAGCCACAGCTGCAACCTACACCACAGCTGCAGCAACTTCAGATCCTTTAACCCACTGTGCTCGGCTGGGGATCGAACCAGCACCACCACAGAGACAAGAGAGATCATTAACCCATTGTGCCACAGTGGAAACTCCCATTTCCTTTAGATTTTAAAATTCTCACTTCTGCTAATTTACATTTGATTGCATTTTACAAAGTTGCAGTGGAAATGTAAAGAAATCAGCCCCTTACCATAGGTTGTTTGGGCAGCACTAGACTAGAGTCAGAGCAATGCAAAACAAGATTTTTCTCTAGTAGTTACATTAGATTATTGGGAAAAGGAGAGAGAGAGAGAACTAATTAAAAGCTGGCTGTTAAGGAGTTCCCATCCTGGCTCAGTTGTTAACGAATCTTACTCGCATCCATGAGGACACGGGTTCAATCCCTGGCCTTGCTCAGTGGGTTAAGGATCTGGCATTGCCGTGAGCTGTGGCGTAGGTTGCAGATGTGGCTCAGATCCTGCGTTGCTGTGGCTGTGGTGTAGACCCCTAGCCTGAGAACCTCCACATGCCATGGGTGCAGCTATAAAAAGCAATAATAATAATAAATAAATAAATCTGGCTGTTAAGAAACATGTGATTGCCCAAGGTGTGGAGATGGGGAAGGAGTGTGAGCTGCAAGGATAAGCGGAGCCTTAAAGTGGCAATTGAATGACGGCACTATTGGCTCCAGACTCCTGCAGGGGGCACAGAACTTTATGCTAACCTACAGATTAAAGTCTAGGCTGCTATTCAATAAATGAAGAACAAAATAATGGGGGGAAATTGAAACTTTGGTCTCCTAATGCTAACTTCCTGCTGTAACATTATAGCTACTTCCAGATTTTTTAAAGAAATCACTTATACATCAGGGAAGTGTTTTAAATCTAGAAAGAAAAGGAAAGGCTAATGCAACAAGACACTGCCGGGAATTGTCACTGTGTAAGAACTCTCCTCTGGGGTGGGTGGCAGGTTTGGGGCTATGCACCTGACAGTGCCCTGTGTCCTTAGATAATAACCTATGCCCTCCTCGGGCCTCACTGCCCTGCCCCGCAACACACTGTGCCAGGGCAGAGCACACGGAGAACCAGGGGAGCAGGCACATTCCCACGACAAAAAGACAATCAGTGAGCAACAAGCAGACCTTTGAACAGAGGGAGCAGGTGATCTTCTTGAGGACTGCTGGTTGGAGTCTGAGTAGCCTGCACTCTGGGGGGGCAGCCACGATTTTGAGATTTTGAGGTTCTGACCCATGTTATGTGACATATGTAAAAATGCGTTTCAGGAGTTCCTGTCGTGGCTCCGCGGTGACAAACCGGACTAGAATCCATGAGGACGAGGTTCAATCCCTGGCCTTGCTCAGTGGGTCGGGAATCCCTCGTGGCTGTGGCTGTGGCTGAGGTGTAGGCCCGAAGCTGCAGCTCCGCCTCAGCCCCTAGCCTGGGAACCTCCATATACTACGGGTACGGTCCTAAAAAGACAAAAAAAAAAAAAAAAAAGGTGTTTCAATCCATAAAATATGGAACAAACATGACGAGGATATTCCGATGTTCCCTACCTGCTGTTCTCAGAAGCTGCCCTGCGTGCTCTTATCACCCCTCGTCCCCCACCCCGTTACCTGCAGACTCTTCAGCACCCAGCCCCGTGCTAACGAGGCGGGCTCCTCACGTTTGAGTCACGAACTAGAAGCAGGGACGCGCTGCCGTGCTGCCGTCACGCTGTAGCCTCCTGACCCTGAACTTGCCCTGACTTCCTCCGTGGCCCTGTCAGCTCTGTGACACCCAGATGACACTGAAGTTCACCCCGGAGAAGCATGCCCAGGAGGCCCAACATTTGACTAATAAGAAAGCCGGAAAGGAAGAACTGAGGAAGTGGAAGGAAAATACATATTTTTTTCAAGAAAATTCTCAAGAAATTACAAACATACTCATTTGAACTATCTCAGGCATTACAAAGACAAATTCCAAGGAAATTCAGAACACCAGCAGCAAAGAGAAGCGCCTAAGAATGCCCAGAAAGGAAGATAAGCAAGTCACCTGCGAAGAACTGATGATTAGAATAGCAGACTTCCCAGGAGCAACACTGGGAGCTAGAAGACAATGGATTTTTTTTGTTTTTTTCCTTTTAGGGCTGCACCCGCGGGATATGGAGGTTCCCAAGGTAGGGATTGAATGGAAGCTGTAGCTGCCAACCTACGCCGCAGCCACAGCAATGCCAGATTCGAGCTGTGTCTGCAACCTACACCACAGCTCACGGCAACACCACATCCTTAACCCACTGAGCAAGGCCAGGGATCAAACCCACATCCTTAGGATACTAGTCAATTTGTTACCACTGAGCCACAACGAGAACTCCAACAATGGATTTTTGGACAATGTCAAAAATCTGACAGATAATTCTTCCCAATCTAGAAGTCCAAACTTAGCCAAATTATCAATCAAGTGTGAGGGGAGCCTAAGGGTTTTTTATACAAGCAAAGTCTCAAAAAAATTCACCCTGCTGTGTAGCACTGGGAACTATGTCCAGTCACTCATGATGGAACATGAGGATCTCAGAAAAAAGAATGCATACGTGTATGTGTACCTGGGTCATCTTGCTGCGAAGTAGAAAATTGACAAAACACTGTAAACCAGCTATCATGGAAAAAATAAAAATCATCATAAATGGAGAAAAAAAGAATTCAGGTTCCTAATAAGCCATTAGAGAGCAGTTTCACCAAGAACGGGATTCAGGTGAGGAGTGAAGGGAATCCCAGGCTGAGGGGAGAGAAATCTCCACGTGACCTCAGGCAGCAGGTGTGGACACCAGGTGGGACTGGAGCAGCAAGGCCTTTGAGAGAATAAAACGTGGGCTAGGTGGTTCCTGGAGCTCATCAGGTTTCAAGAGGAAATTTACATTTCTTGCAGAGAGTTTGGAGGATGGATGAGTGACGAATGCCTAGAACACGAAGCAGCAGGGAATGTGAGAGATATTAACTCCAGCAAAATTAAAAATTGTACTATGCAGCTCAATTTGGAAAAATACCCAGTCATATCATGAATGTTAATGTAACTGAATTGTGAGATAATTTTATGGGCGGATGGAGAGGGAGATGTGACAAGGCTCGGAGAGAGGAGAGATCGGAGTGAAGGGCAGCCGGAAAGCCAGATCCTGGGCTTCAGAGGAGAAATCTAAACTTGGAAACCGAAAGATCAAGAAGTTACTCTTGGGGAGTTCCCGTCGTGGCGCAGCAGAAACAAATCTGACTAGGAACCATGAGGTTGAGGGTTCTATCCCTAGCCTCGCTCTGTGGGTTAAGGATCCGGCGTTGCCATGAGCTGTGGTGTAGGTCGCAGACGTGGCTTGGATCTGGCGTTGCTGTGGCTGCGGTGTGGGCCGGCAGCTACAGCTCCGATTCAACCCCTAGCCTGGGAACCTCCATATGCTGCAGGTGCGGCCCCAAAAAGAAAAAAGAAAGAAAGAAAGAAAGGAATTACACTTGAAGCAAGTTATTCACAAATTAGGATTAGGAGTTCTCTGGTGGCTCAGTGGGTTAAGGCTCCAGCGTTGGCGCTGCTGTGGTACAGGTTTGATCCCTGGCCCCAGAATTTCCACATGCCCTGTGGATGTGGCAAATGAAGGGAGGCAGGGAGAAGGGATAGAAAGGATTAAAAAAAGAAGAGGGAGTTCCCACTGTGGCTCAGTGGAGAGGAACCTGACTAGTGCCCATGAGGAAGCAGGTTCGATCCCTGGCCTCGCTCAGTAGGTCGGGGATCCAACGTTGCCTTGAGCTGTGGTGTAGGTCGCAGACAGGCTCGGATCTGGTGTGGCTGTGGCTGTGGTGTAGGCCGGCATCTGTAGCTCTGATTAGACCCCTAACCTGGGAACCTCCATATGCCGCGGCTGCGGCCCTAAAAAACCCCCCTCCGCAAAAAAGAAAAGAAACATGTCCAGGCTACGTTGAGCACAGTATATGTAGTCTATCCCTTCACTCTTTTAATCCTGTGACACACATGCATGCAGCACCTGCCTGCTAAATGTCACTGTTCTGAACACTCAGAAGATAGCAGTGAGCAAACCGAAGTAGAGCCAAGCCTCTGCCCTCTTGGTGATAAATAAGCAAGTTAAAAATAGATGATGATAGGCTTTCCCATCGTGGCACAGTGGTTAATGAACCCGACTAGGAACCATGGGGTTGTGGGTTCAATTCCTGGCCTTGCTCAGTGGGTTAAGGATCCGGCATTGCTGTGAGCTGTGGTGTAGACTCCAGACTTGGCTTGGATCCCGCGTTGCAGTGGCTGTGTTATAGGCCAGCAGCTACAGCTCCAAT
Organism: Sus scrofa; assembly: GCF_054392235.1. Taxonomy (NCBI): domain Eukaryota; kingdom Metazoa; phylum Chordata; class Mammalia; order Artiodactyla; family Suidae; genus Sus; species Sus scrofa. The sequence goes on along the minus strand of NC_139393.1, from coordinate 22,403,036 downwards.
TAGACCCCTAGCCTGGGAACCTCCATATGCCGCAGATTTGGCCCTAGAAAAGACTGAAAAAAAAAAAAAAAAAAAAAAAAAGGTGGTGATAAGTGCTCTGGAGAAAACTGAGTGAAGAAGGGGGTTGGACATACCAGGGTGGGGTGCAGGTGTAAGTGTGGTGGTCAGGGAAGGCCTTTTTTTTTTGTCTTTCTAGGGCCACACCCGCAGCATATGGAGGTTCCAAGGCTAGGGGTCGAATCAGAGCTGTAGCCGCTGGCCTACACCACAGCCACAGCAATGCCAGATCCGAACCACGTCTTGGACCTGCGCCACAGCTCACGGCAATGCCGGATCCTTAACCCACTGAGCGAGGCCAGGGATTGAACCTGTGTCCTCATGGATGCTAGTCAGATTCGTTAACCGCTGAGCCATGATGAGAGCTCCAGGGAAGGCCTTTCTGATTCTGACAAGATGACCTTTGATCGGAGACTTAAAGGTGGTCACAGATGAGCCCCGTGGTTGTCTGGGAAAACACCTGGGCAGAGGAGACAGCCAGTGCACAAACCGCAGTGGAAGCATGCCCAGTTAGGGTGGCCCGGTCAAGTGCAGCATGCCCAGTGAAATCGGAATTTCTGGTAAAAGAGGAAGAATTTCTCAGTATAAGCATGTCCCAAATTGCATTCGGAATACTTGGTGTGGGAAGAGTGTGGCAGTCAAGAGAGGGAAGGCGATGAGGTCGAGATAGTGAGGGTCCAGCTCCTGAAGATCCTCCTAGGACGCTGTGAAGACTTTGGCTTTTTACTCTGAGAAAGATGGGAAGTCACTGAAGGGTTCTGAGCGAAGAGGCATCTTCTGACTTGTTCCAGAAAGATCACTCTGATGAGCGTTAAGACTAGCCTGTAGGGGGTCACTTTGGAAGCAGGGAACTTAGTGAGCAGGCTGCTCTTAAGAATCCAGTCCAGGAGTTCCTGTCGTGGCGCAGCGGAAACGAATCTGACTAGGAACCGTGAGGTTGCAGGTTCGATCCCTGGCCTCACTCAGTGGGTTAAGGATCCGGTGTTGCCATGAGCCGTGGTGAAGTTCTCAGATGCGGCTCGGATCTGGCCTTGCTGTGACCGTGGCATAGGCTGGTAGCTATAGCTCTGATTGGACCCCTAGCCCAGGAACCTCCATATGCAGTGGGTGCGGCCCTAATAGTAAGACAAAAAAACAAAAAAATTTATAAAAATTTTAAAAAATAATCCAGTCCAGAGATGGTAACGGTTTGGATGAAGGTGGTAACCGTGGAGGTAGTGAGTAGACAGGTCCTGGGTATATTTTGAAGGCAGAGCCCATGAGATTTGCTAATAGGATGTGAAAGAAAGAAAAACCAAAGATGAGTTCCTGTCGTGGCTCAGCGGTAACAAACTGAACTAGTATCCATGAGGTTGCAGGTTCGATCCCTGGCCTCACTCAGTGGGTTAAGGATCCGGTGTTGCCGTGAGCTGTGGTGTAGGTCGCAAATGCGGCTCAGATCTGGCCTTGCTGTGGCTGTCATGTAGACAGGCACCTGCAGCTCCGATTAGACCCCTAGCCTGGGAACTTCCATATACTGCAGGCAAGGCCCTAGGGAAAAAAAAAAAGAAAAAGAAAAAAGAACAGCCAAAGATGAGGTCAGGGTTTCAGTCTGAACCTCGGGCAAGATGACATTGTTACTTGTTTGCTGAGCTCGCGAAGGCTGTGGCCAGAGGAGGAGGACATCTGGGCGTACTATGGGGTGGTGGTTGGCTACATGGGTCAGAAATTTAAGGGAGAAGCCTTGGCTGGTGGTATAAGTGTGGGAATCTAATTATCATAGTTCTAATTCCTTTGTCTTCTCCTGAAACAGTTAACAATTACTGAAATAAGGCTGCACGATAAACCGACTGCAGAATAAACTAACAAAACTTAATGGCTTCAAACAACCACCACTTGCTTAGCGGAAGATTTAGTGGCTCAGCAGTTCAGGCAGAGCTTAACTGGGCAGGTCTGGTCTTGTTTCATTTTGGCCAGACTTTCTCATGCATCTGCGTCAGCTGGCGGGTCAGCTGGCCGTTCTAGGGTGATCTCAGCTGAACCGACTCACCTCTCCTCTGCGTGGTCTCCCATCTCCCAGCAGCTATAGCCAGGATTGTTCTGCTGGAGGCGGTGCTCCCCAGGAGAGAGCAGAAGTGCTCAAGGCCTCTGGAAGCCCGAACCTGGAACTGCCACACTGACCCTCCTGCCACGTTCTCATAGTCAAAGCAAGTCACAGGCTGGAGGGGGAGGGGCGGGAAACAAATTTTATTTCTCTCTCTCTCTTTTTTTTTTTTTTTTTTTGTCTTTTAGGGCTGCACCCGCTGCATATAGAAGTTCCCAGGCTAGGGGTCGAATTGGAGCTTCAGCTGCCGGCCTTTGCCACAGCCGCAGCCACTCGGGATCTGAGCTGAATCCTTGACCTACACCACAGCTCACGGCAGCACCGGATCCTTAACCCACTGACTGAGGCCAGGGATCGAACCTGCAACCTCATGGATTCGTTTCCTGTGCGCCACAATAGGAACTCGAGATTTCCTCTCTTGATGGAGCAGCTACCGAGTCACATTTTACAAAGGACAGGGATCCAGACGGGCCTCGGGGCCCTTCACTCAATCAGTTTCCCACATGTCCCAACTCTGAAACATTTTCAGCCCAGCCATATTGAAGTTCAGAGTCACCTTTTCAAAAGACTTTGAAAAGATCTGCCTGTGGGAGTTCCTGTGTGGCTCAGCAGGTTAAGGATCCCGCATTGTCACTGCTGTGGCTCTGGTTACAGCTGTGGCATGGGTTTGATCCCTGGCCCTGGAACTTTCACATGAGCCCCTCCCCTGCCCGAAAACAAACAAACAAACAAAAACCAGATCCGCCTGTGATAGGTATGAAATGAATGAGTTTGGCCCAGTTTTTGGCCTCTGTTAGAAGCTCAGTAGGAAGAAGGCAGCATCCAAGAACACCAGGACAGACTGAAGCGGGACCCAAGCAAGAAGAAAAGACAATATTCCATAACCACATCATAAGGCCTGGAGAAGCTGTCAACCCTGAAGAGGCTAAAAGACCCCATCTGTCACTTGGCACTTTCATGCAACCCCAGGCCTCTTTGAAGGGATAGGTGAAAAAATTCCAGAATGATATCCAGCTTTGCCACATTAATCAGCCCATAAAACCTTGTGAGCAAGTCGTGTCAGTGCCTGAATGCCTGGCCGTTAGGAGATTTTTCTTTTTTTCAAATCATAAATCCCTATTTCGGTAGCCCTCCAAACCTCGGTCTCCTTAGACCTCAGATTCTCAGAAGGGAGAGGACAACGGTTTTTATTGCATGAGATGACTTTAGCGTTATCCAATGAGGTGTTTATTCTCCATAATGTCCTGTCAGCGAAAACATTAATCAGTCAATCTAAGAAAGAAATGGAAAATTTTATTCCAGCCAAAATGAGTATCATGACCTGGGAACAGCCTCTCAGGAAGCTCTGCAGACTGTTCCACCCATTAGCGGTCAAGGCACAGTTATAGAGACAGAGGACTGTCCATTACACGATGTGTTATTGACAGTTTACACAATCCAGATCTACACCACAAAGTGAGTGGTTGGTCAGGGGTCATCCTGGCCCCTTACAAGATTAGGAAGTAAGGGGGTTCCTGTCGTGGCTCAGTGGAAACGAATCCGACTAGGAACCATGAGGACATGGGTTCGATCCCTGGCCTCGCTCAGTGGGTTAAGGATCCAATGTTGCCATGAGCTGTGGTGTAGGTCGCAGACACAGCTGGGATCCCGAGTGGCTGTGGCTGTGGCGTTTCGTGCACCTTCCCAGCGCTTCTTCCAAAAACAGGCCAAGAGCAAAGGCACCAGCTTTCAGGACTGGCATCAGCCCTGCATTTTCCATCCTCTCTTTTGGAAACAAGAAGAACATGAGTACAGAGAGAAAAGATTCACACAGTCCAGGAAGGCATTAGGGTCGCCCATTTTAATGTGCCATCTTACTACCTGTTAACTCTGAATGCGAATCTCCGAATGGCGCAGAGGGTTTTTTGTTATTGTTTTTAAGCTTACATTTTTATTTTATTTATTTGGGTTTTTTTTCTGAGGTATGTGGAGGTTCCCAGGCTAGGGGTGGAACCCGAGCTGTAGCCACTGGCTCACACCACAGCCACAGCAATGCAAGATCCGAGCTGCATCTGCAACCTGCATCACAGCTCATGGCAACGCCAGATCCTTAACCCACTGAGCAAGGCCGGGATCAGATTTGTTTCCACTGAGCCGTGATGGGAACTCCTAATTTTTTTCTTTTTATGGCTGCACTGGCAGCATATGGAATTCCCTGGCCAGGGATCATATTTGAGCTGCAGCTGTGACCTATACCACAGCTGTGGCAACACTGCCTCCTTAACCCATGGTGCCACAGTGGGAACTCCTCAGAGTTTTTAATAAAGAAGCAAAGACTCTGAAGGCTCAGGAAGTATAAATGTACAGAAGGTGGCAAGGACTCATCTCATTTTGGATGACGGCTCTGTGGCCTTGCGGGTCTAGGCCAACACCAGAGCTGGGACTCACGGTTCCCCATCCAGGGTTTGCTCCACAGATCTGTGCTCCCAGCCTTCTCTCAAATCTTGAATGTGTGATGGCCAGGAGATTTTGAGTGAAAACAGTGTTTGAGGACGATGACCAGGCAGTAGGTAATGCACATGGACTGAAACATATTCCTGAAACATTTTCTCAGGACTACATAGAAGAGAATGTGAACAGACTCCTGTATTTTGCAGCTGATTCACAGTAGAGACCAGTGTTTGAGAATTTCTCATGGGGAGTTCCCATCATGGCGCAGTGGTTAATGAATCCTACTAGGAACCATGGGGTTGCGGGTTCTATTCCTGGCCTCGCTCAGTGGGTTAAGGCTCTGGCGTTGCCGTGAGCTGTGGTGTAGGTCGCAGATGCGGCTCGGATCTGGCATTGCTGTGGCTGTGGTGTAGGCTGGCAGCTGTAGGTCCTATTGGGCCCCTAGCCTGGGAACCTCCATATGCCACAGGAAGCGGCCCTAAAAAAGGCAAAAAAAAAAAAAAAAAAAAAGAATTTCACATGGTAGGAATTCCCGTTGTGGCAAGTGGCCTCACTCATTCGGTCGGGGATCCAGCCTTGCCATTCATGAGCTGTGGTGTAGGTCGCAGACATGGCTTGGATCCCCTATTGTTGTGGCTGTGCTGTAGGCCGGCAGCTGTAGCTCCGATTCAACCCCTAGCCTGCGAACTTCCATATGCCTCAGGTGTGGCCCTAAAAAGCCAAAAAAAGAATTTCTCACAGTAAAGCGGCTCCTATGACAACCTCCTTTTACTGAGCCAGCCAATGAGGTTTAAGTATTAGTCTCTGTTTTCTAGATGAATATTCTAAAGCTTAGAGAAGTTGAGATGTTGCAGTTTTCACAGTTAGATCGGTGGGGCTTTAATTAGAACTCAGATTTCAAAACGTCACCACCGCGCAGTAATCATCCCACATGCTTTCTTCTAAAAACTGAAATAATGACTTTTTCTCATGTTTGCCAAACTGATGCAAAACGGTATCATCTTTCATTTATTTTAGCAAATCTAAAATGGAATTTCAAAAAAGAAAAAAGAATTAGGAAGGAGACCGTGTGCAGCACAAATCAGATGCTGAAACATCTGGTGTGCAAAGTGAGAAAAAGCTTTCAGGAGTTCCCGTCATGGCTCAGCGGAAACAAATCCGACTAGTATCCGATTGGTTGCAGGTTTGATTCCTGGCCTCGCTCAGTGGGTTAAGGATCCGGTGTTGCCGTGAGCTATGGTGTAGGTCACAGACGTGGCTTGGATCTGGCATTGCTGTGGCTGTGGCGTAGGGTGGCAGCTGCAGCTCCGACTTGACCCCCAGCCTGGGAACCTCCATATGCCACGGGTGCAGCCCTAAAAAGACAAAAACGAAAAAAAAAAAAGGTTTCACAATGCAAGTCCCTGTGTGTGAGTCCAAAGCCCAGTGGCACCCGTGTCTGTGTGGGGCACCCCTGGCTTGCGGCGGCAGTCAGGAAGAAAGACTTAGGCGTGCCAGCTGGTAGAAAGGTCATCATGAGTCACCTGTGTGACCTTGTAACAACACCCTACACACAAAATATAAGTGTAGGCGGGATTAAAATGTTATCACATTCACATAGCATGTGGAAAATGTGGCCAAGACACACCTGCAGAAATGCCAGGCTCTCAGGGCACTTGGTCAAGAGGGTCCTGAGCATTGGGTGGAAGCATTCGTTGGCTTTCAAGACTCCTTTCCACCCAGATGTGTTATATTTTGTTCCAGCAAGAGGACGGGAACTGCGGGCCAGCTGTGTTGGCTGTTTCCCATTCGGTTATCTGATGAAGTCATTTCCTACCCATATTCCTGCTGCAGGCATAGTTCCTCAACCCCCGGGAGGCAGCAGAATCTCAGAGGGACTTTTGAAATGCCAAACATTCTGACTCAGTAGGTGTGGTGTGGGGCTCAGCATTGTAAAAAGCTGCATTCATTTGATGAGTAGGTGGTACAGTCCCATGATTCCAAAATTACAAAAGGTGGAGTTCCCATTGTGGCTCAGCATGTTAAGAACCCAACATAGTATGCATGAGGATGCATGTTCGATCCCTGGCCTTGCTCAGTGGGTTAAGGATCTGGCGTTGCCACAAGCTGTAGCGTAGGTCTTAGCTGCAGCTCCGATTCCACCCCTATCGCTGAGCAATTTCCATATGCCATAGAAAGAAAAAAAAGAATCAGAGGTTGATCCTGGCGTTGCTGTGAGCTCTGGTGTAGGTTGCAGATGCGGCTGGGATCTCACGTTGCTGTGGCAGTGGCATAGTCCAGCAGCTGTAGCTCTGATTAGACCCCTAGCCTGGGAACTTCCATATGCTGTGGGTGCAGCCCTAAAAAAAAAAAAAAAAAAAAGGAAAGAAAGAAAAAATATCACAAAAGGTACACCATGAAGCGTCTCCCTCTCCCTTCTGGGGTATTTCCTGTTTCCTTCAAGAGATGTTCTATCTTCATGTATCCCTTTTTTTTTTTTTTTTTTTTTTTTTTTTGTCTTTTTGTCTTTTTGTCTTTTTGCCTTTTCTAGGGCCGCACCCGCGGCATATGGAGGTTCCCAGGCTAGGGGTCTAAACGGAGCTGTAGCCGCCGGCCTACACCAGAGTCACAGCAATGCCAGATCCGAGCTGCATCTGTGACCTGCACCACAGCTCACAGCAACACTGGATCCTTAATCCACTGAGCAAGGCCAGGGATAGAAGCCACAACCTCATGCTTCCTAGTCAGATTCACTAACCACTGAGCCACCATGGGAACTCCTTCATGTATCCTTTTTATGTATTCTTTCTTTCTTTCTTTCTTTCTTTCTTTCTTTCTTTCTTTTCTCTCTTTCTCTCGCTCTCTTTCTTTTTTGCTTTTTAGGGCCACACCCAAGGCATATGGAGGTTGGAGGTGCCCAGGCTAGAGGTCAAATTGGAGCTACAGCCACCAGCCTACACCACAGCCACAGCAACACCAGATCCAAGCCACATCTGTGACTTACACCACAGCTCCCAGCAATGCTGGATCCCCAACCCACCGGGCAAGGCCAGGCATTGAACCCACATTCTCATGGATGCTAGTCAGACTCTTTTCCACTGCACCACAATGGGAACTCCTTTATGCCTCCTTTAGAGACCTTCCATGCCTATCCTAGCAAGTAAGCTTTTTTCCCCCAAACATACTATTCTAAACTTTGCTTTTTCAGAGAAAAAAAAATTTTTTTGGTGATCATTTCACAGCAGTTCATAAAGAGTTCTTTAAACTTATGGTTGATATATATTTCAATATACAGAATATTTTAATCTATACAATGCCTGCTATGGATTGAATGTTTGTGCCTTCCCAAAATTCATATGTTGAACTCCTAACCTCAGTGTGATGGTATCAGGAGTGGGCCTTCGGGAAGTGATTAGGTCACTGGAATGGGATTAGTGCCCTAATGAGAAGAGAGCCCAGGGAGCTCTCTGACCCTTCTACCGAGTGAGGACAAAGTGAGAAGATAGCTGTCTACACACCAGGAAGTAGGCCCTCCTCAGAACCCAATTATGCGCCATCCTCCAGAACTGTGGGAGACAGCTGTGCTGTTCAAGCCACCCAGTTATGATTCTTTGTTACAGCAGCCTAAATGGACTGAGAGGATGCCGTAACGTATTCAAACAGCCCTCCATCACTGTCGCAACTGCTACTTCAGAGAACAACTCTGTATACACATTAGTTCATTTGCAGTGATTCTATAAGTAGAATAACTTCCTAGACGTGGAAGGACTTGGTCCAGTGATTTTACACCTTTGTGATGTAAGGGGGGGTTGCTCCCCTGCCACCTCTGTGACAGAGGGGGAGCACAATGTTTTGTCTTTGCAATTGATAGGTCAGAAATAGTATCAGAGTGCAATTTTAACTTCTTTTTTTTTGTCTTTTTGCTATTTCTTGGGCCGCTCCCGCGGCATATGGAGGTTCCCAGGCTAGGGGTCGAATCGGAGCTGTAGCCGCCGGCCTACGCCAGAGCCACAGCAACGCGGGATCTGAGCCGAGTCTGCAACCTACACCACAGCTCACAGCAACGCCGGATCGTTAACCCACTGAGCAAGGGCAGGGACCGAACCCGCAACCTCATGGTTCCTAGTCGGATTCGTTAACCACTGCGCCACGACGGGAACTCCCAATTTTAACTTCTGTTTCTTGTCTGCTGAGTGAGGTGGAGTCTCTTTTCTGTGAACTCTCTGATTATACCCCTTGCCCATTTTTCCTCCCCCCATTTTTCTATGGTGGAGGATAAGAAAAAGTCCATCAGGCAGCAGCACATGCAAAGAGCATCACATACAGTTAAGTCTGGACACTTGGGAAAGCTGAGCACACACAGACATGAAGAGCTCTCCGAAAAAGAATGATTTCATCATTAAGGCAGAAAAACATTTTGCAGTCTTGGAGCTTAGGTACCTAACCTTTGCTCCTTTCATGACAGCCAGGACCCATGGTTTGTGTGGAAAGCCCTTCAGGCAGAAGATACCTGCTCTTCTTAGGGTTCCCCTTGTGGCGGAGCAGAAATGAATTAAGACTAGTATCCATGAGCATGTGGGTCTGTTCCCTGGCCTTGCTCAGTGGGTCGGGGATCCAGTGTTGCCTTGACCGCTGGTGTAGGTCACAGATGAGGCTGCGATCCCATATTGGGTGGCTGTGGTCTAGACCGGCGGCTGTAGCTCCGAGTCTACCCCTAGCCAGGGAACCTCCATATAAATGTCGTGACTGTGTCTGAAAACAGGAGCGACATGGAGAAATGTGGTCCGGGGTTTCACTTCAGGGACAGGCGAAAGCTCACTGTTGACTGCATCAGCAGATCTGTAAGGAATGGCAATGGCAAAGACGCGAGACTGAGGAAAGCCCATCCCTGCTTTCAGGAGTAGCAGTGACGCAGACAGGAATCCGGTGGCCTCGGTTAAATGGAAAGTGGTCACCTGGCCGGAGTGCGAGTGCGGATGGCAGGAACAGTTGGAGGAGTCGGTACCCTCTTCCAGGATAAAACACAGCGCTGCCTTGTAGAAAAGATCGAGACGGGCCTTTGAGGAGCGAGAACTCATGCTGAGGGTCAGAGCCATGCCCCCTGGTTTCCCTGGCAGCTGAGGGCAGACAGAAAGTGGAGGCAGGTAAGCTTGGACAGGTAAGCAAGTGGCCGGGGTTACGAAGGGCTTCGTACAGAATTTCATTATAAGTGTACATTGAAGGAAATGATGAGTTTCTTCCTTAAAACCAACCAGCCAACCCAGCTTTCCCATGTTCACCTTCCCAAGTTCTACACGCAGACACAGAGTAGAAGGCTAACTGCACAGTGCCCAGCTGGCAATCCGGGCACACCCTCATGCAGAACAGCCCTATTGAAATTCCCTATTGGTCCTTCCATCAAATGCGTCGTTTCTGGGCTGGGTGCTCCGGGGCCTCAGCTATGATTTAGAGAAAATAAGAGTCTGAGTTTGGGATGTGGTGGCTGGTGGAGTGCGCTCACCCGCTCCAACCTCCAGCACCGTTCGGGAGTCTCCGGCTGCTCTCACATGTCTCCCTTGGAGAAGAGCCAAATGTCAAAATCCACCTAGTTGAAGCTCACGTTTGCACTTTTATTATTATTACTATTGTCTTTTTAGGGCCGCATCCGCAGCATATGGAGGTTCCCAGGCTAGGGGTCGAATCAGAGCTACAGCTGCCAGCCTACACCACAGCCACAGCAACGCCAGATCCGAGCCTGTCTGTGACCTACACCGCAGCTCATGGCAACACCGGATCCTTAACCCACTGAACAGGGCCAGGGATCGAACCTGAGTCCTCATGGTTACTAGTCAGATTCATTGAGGCACGACAGGAACTCCACGTGTGCACTTTTAGTATGCCTGGGTGGGCTGGATCTTACACTGGTCAGCGGCATATCTGCAAAATTCCCTGGGGCCAAGAAGCCGCCTGCAGCTCTCCTGACCATCTTACCCCCACACCCCCCGCCCCCACTTACCAGCTTCTCACAGGACATACCTCGCCCAGGGCGCCCATGCTGGCCCTGGGGCCTGGCTACCTAATCTGTGGGCCCCAGTGCAAAATGAAACTGAGCCCTCCCTTTTATTAGGGATTTCAAGGTAGCAAAAGCAGAGCCTTAAACCAAGCACACAGCCCTGCTTGATGTGGGCCGCATGCCCGAGGCTGGCCCACGCATGCCACCAAACCAAGGGGCGTGTGGAGGAGCAAAACCACGTGGATACAGGCAGATCGGATTGGGGGATGAGGGGGTAGGTGGCGACTTCAAGGGATAGAAGAGAATATTGGGCAAAATTCTCACAGGACACGGACACAGGAAGCAGTAGCTGGAAAGCGTTTCGCACGCCCATAAACCACAGGGGCTGGTAACTCCCTCTGCCAACTAGGCCTCCATGTGGCTCCCGAGATGCTACAGTCTCTGCCGCTCTCACAGTCACCCCCAGTCCTCCTCCTCCCTCGTCTGTGGAACAGAGACCAGGTGGCACGTTACTTAAGCACTTTGCAAAGGCTTAGTCACTTTTGCTTTTAATAGATGCCAGCAGTTGGTATTTACTGTCCTGCTGGTGTTACGGCAGCCACCAAGGGTACCACCCCCCAGCCCCTGTTCCACTTGACCAAACCCACCCGTGTGGATTCCCCTCCAGCCAGTGCCATGCAGGAGGCTTGGGCAGGATGCGGGGGGGCAGGACGGGGTGCCAGGAGGGAGATGGAGAAAGACATCACGATGCAGCCCGAGCGCCGAGTTGACTCGGCTTCCGCTTTTATGCTTGCAGACATCATGCCACCTCCGTGAGGCAGTCAGAAGAGCTATGCAAGAATGTCCCCCCTTTCCCATGCGCCTTTTCCCTCCAGGCTGAATATTAGTTTGGGTATTTGACTCAAACTAAAAGTTGGCAGTTCTCGAGGGAGGCTTCCAAACTAATTCTCAAGGAGATTACCGTACAGGCTCTGTTTGGAATATTAGTCCACCAAACGCCGGCTTGCTCTGGGATTTGTCGCATTTCTCCCACCTGCTTAGGGGATGGTAAACCGTGTTCCAAGTGGAGTAAGTGTGTAATCCTGCCCCGCAGATGGGGCCACAGGCAGGCTGCATTTGATCATAAACTAGGTTCTCCTGCTGTCTTACACGTGAGGAAAATTACCAGGTACACAGCTGGATTTCCAGTGTCAGGCTACACGTTGGAAACTCAGGATTGAATGATGACTAGCAGCTCTATGGTACGACTAAAAATACTGTAGTCTCGGAGTTCCCGTCATGGCTCAGTGGTAATGAACCCAACTAATATCCATGAAGACACAAGTTCGATCCCTGGGCCTTGCTCACTGGGTTAAGGATCCGGCGTTGCCGTGAGCTGTAGTGTAGGTGGCAGATAACATGAAGATCTGCTGTGGCTGTGGCTGTCCCTAGCCCGGGAACTTTCATGTGCCATGGGTACGGCCCTAAAGACAAAAAAAAAAAAAAAAGAACCCGTAGTCTTGGGAGTTATAGCACAGAGGGTTAAGGATGTGGCATTGTCTCTGCTGTGGCTTGGGTTATATCCCTGGCTTAGAAATTTCCACATGCCGCAGGCACGGCCAGAAAAGGAAAAAAAAATACTGTAATCTTGACTAGCAGTTGTGGCCTGTGTCCCCTCAAGGGAGCCACCTGGTATCTGAATTCTCATTTCTCTTAAATGGTGACTCATACATGCAAAATCATGGCATACCGTGTCCCCTACCTCTGTGCTCCCTGCTCTATGTTAAAACTCAGAGGAGTTCCCTTCGTGGCTCAGCAGTAACAATCCAACTAGTATCCATGAGGATGCAGGTTCAATCCGTGGCCTTGCTCAAAGGGTCAAGGATCTGGTATTGCCATGAGTTGCGGTACAGGCTGGCAGCTACACCTCCAATTTGACCCCTAGCCCAGAAACTTTCATATGCCGCAGGTGCAGCCCTAAAGACAAGAGGAAAAAAAAAAACCCTCGGAGAAGAGCACTGTGCTTATGTAAATGAAAGCAGATGTTGCGTGTATCCTGGAGCTTGGAGGGGTAGTCATTGAGGGACACATCACTGAGCAAGCAATCGCTTTGGAAAGGACCCTCCCACCCCCTACCCTGGCCCGGCCCCAGGCTCATCGCATTTTCTCACTGAATTGTATGAACTCTTGCTAGGATCACATCCACTTGAGGCTCTTGTGGCTCAGTGTGGACTCTTAGGTGTGTAAAACCACACATAGCAGCACAAATGTACAAGCTCACAAAAAATAAACTGGAGTTCCCATTGTGGTGCAGCAGAGAAAGAGATCTGACTAGTATCCATGCAGACGCAGGTTCGATCCCTGGCCTCACTCAGTGGGTTAAGGATCCACAGTTGCTGTGAGCGTGTGGTGTAGGCCAGCAGCTGCGGCTCTGATTGGACCCCTAGCCTGGGAACCTCCATATGCTGCCAGTGCAGCCCATAAAAAAGAAAATAAACTGGACTGCGCCGGTAGCTGCAAGCATGCCCCACAGTGGTGAAAATCTGCTCGGGACAGCCAAAAGCAGAGTCGGAGTACTAAGTACCACCGCTGTACTGAGGGATGGACTTGGGGGCCTTTAGTGGGGAGAACAAACTACCAACATTACGGTGCTTAACTTTACCTGCCAACTCCAAGTTTAGGGAAACTTTTTTGAAAAATGTTACTGTAGTTGACTTCGTGTTGTTACTTTCTGCTGTACTACAGTGACTCAGACACACCATTTTCCATTATGGTTTATCACAGGGCATTGAATATGGTTCTGGGCTATGCACCGGGACCTGGTTTATCCATCCTAGTTTGTCTCTAGGCCACACTCCCAATCCCTCCCTCCCTCTTGGCAGCCACGGGCGTTGTTTCGGATGTGTTGACTTGTGGTGCATCTCGGATCTCACATGGAAGTGCTACCATATGGTGTTTGCCTTTCTGACTTCCTTGGCCCAGGATGTTATCTCTAAGTCCATCCGAATTGCTGCAAATGGTTATTTCATCCTTCCTAATGGCTGAGCAGCGTTCCTCAGTGTACACGTACATCTTAATCCGTTCCTGTCAACAGACAGTTACAGTTTGCATGTCTTGGCTGTTGTGAATACTGCTGCCGTGCCCACAGGGGTGCATGTCATTTGTCTGGAGATGCCTAGGAGTGGGACTGCTGGGTCATGTGCTAGTTCTAGTTTTCTGAGGAAGCTCCATACTGTTCTCCATAGTGGTTTTATCACTTTACATTCTCACCAACAGTATAGGAGGGTTCCCTTTTCTCCACACCCTCTCCAGGATGTTATTTGTACTTATTAAATCTTCCCAGAAAACAGCAAGTTGGGCTCTCAGTTCTTATGGACAAAGTCTCTGGAAATACTCAGCAACCGTAGACTTCAGAGTTGTGTTGTAGTGACCTCCTAGATGCAAGTTACCAGCCTCTAAGATGTGGTCTCTATCTAATTCGAGTGCCCCTGACTCACATTCCATTTTACTGAGCATTATGGCTTCACGCCAAGGCCACTTAGCCCCAAGCACATGCACACACAGATGCTCAGAACTTTACAAGGAGGCTTTGTTATCAGTGTTTTTTCAAGTTGGTTGAGGGTTTTGTTGCTCTTCTTGCAATTTTACCAGTATAGTTTGTAGTCACTGGTTAAACTGCAGTTCAGATGGAATTTATTAACGCAATGTTTCCTAAACTTAAAAGCAGTTGAGGAGTTCCCATTGTGGCTCAGCAGTAACGGACTATCCATGAGGGTATGGGTTCGATCCCTGGCCCCACTCAGTGGGCTGGGGATCTGGTGTTGCTATGAGCTGTGGTGTAGGCCGGCAGCTGAAGCTCTGATTTGACCTCTAGCCTCAGAACCTCCATGCACAGTGGGCGCCCATACATGGTTCAAGTGAGTCTCCTCCACACCTATTGCTTAAGCAAATGCACATGTAATTTAAAAACCTGTACTTGTGGAGTTCCCGCCGTGGCTCAGTGGTTAATGAATCTGACTAGGAACCATGAGGTTGCAGGTTCAATCCCTGGCCTCGCTCAGTGGGTTAAGGATCCGGCGTTGCTGTGAACTGTGGTGTAGGTCGCAGACTCGGCTGGGATCCCGAGTTGCTGTGGCTCTGGCATAGGCTGGTGGCTATAGCCCCGATATGCCACAGGAGCGGCCCAAGAAAAGGCGAAAAGACAAAGAACAAACAAACAAAACCTTTCCTCTTCCTCAAGTAGAATCAAATAGCGAACCCACAAGAGGCAGAATGCACCCCAAGAAGCTTCCCTGGAACTACGTTCAACATCTCTGTACCAGGCTACCATGGCTTTGAACTACGACTGCAAGCTCCTATGCTTTCTGTTTTGTGCATCCATGAACAAGATGTGTCCTAAGGCAATTGCTTCTTTGCTTCATACCATGTTTCACAGGAAGGTTCTACTCAGACACTGAGGGAAACGTGTTCTCTCGAACTCTCCAGCTCTTCCTGACTGCTTACCTGATTCATTTCCATCAAGAACTGCACTTCAATTTGGTCTGTCCAAAACCAAGTGTTTTTTGGCTGCAACACAGCACAGAAGAGGTTCCCGAACCAGAGACTGAACCCCTGCCATAGCTGAGGCAATAGTAATAGTGCGTGATCCAAAGTCAAGAGGGAGCTTCCCAAAACCAAACTTTTGTTTTCCTTAGTCTTGCTCACCTGTGTCCACTCCTTTGTTCCAGATGCTCGGGACAACACTTGGCACCGCCCTTAAATCCATTCTTTCACCTCATACAACACATCAACAAACTGTTCATTTCCAGACACCTCCACATTATTAGTCATCTCACCTAAAGAGCTATCATTGCTCTTTGCTTTTACCCTGCTACCCAGCAATCAAAATGGATCAGATCATGTCACCACTCCACAAGTGGTTTCTTTCCCTGTGCATTTACTTCCCAGGCTCAATCTTCTTGCCATCGTGGGTCCAGCATACTGGCCACCTTGTCTCCAAACCATGTCACGCACACTCCACTTGAGACTCTGCAATTTGCTGTTTTTACCTGGAATGTTCTGTTCCCCCCCCCCCCATGTACACTGCACCTCCTCCTCAGCTTCCTGTTCAAGTATCTTGCATCACTAAGGCCATCAGAAACACGCCTGCATTAAAACTAGGCAGCAGTGCCACAAAGTACACTTGACCTATTATTCTAGAACCAAGTATCTTTACCCAACTAGCTGGGAGTAACTAGAAAAAGATCCAAAATAAGCATGAAGGCAACTACACTTCCTACACAAAGGCTCTGCAGGTCATTCCTGTTCTTGTAGACTTTCCATGCCTAATTTACTAAATCAGCTTGCAGCTTAGAAGTTACCTCAAAAATTCCACTACCCTCACCTTTGCGCTGCTCAGTGCCTGAACACCCTCTTTCACTACTACTAGATTCAGACAGGCAAGTGGCCCCCCCAAATCACCTGCACTTCCTCTACACTTCAATGTCAAAAACTAGAATGCTTAAAGCCGCCCTCAGCATGACTGAGGTTTTTAGAATTTGGGTTTGCACTTACCAGGCACCAGGGGGCACTAACAACCTGATTAGCACTTGACAGGCTCTGAACCCAGCCAGACTTAAAGTCACAGGGCAAATTCCAGACTGCCAAATCACTGCATGCACCCTGGGTTTACATGGCTTAGAACCACATAAAAGCATTGGCTTGCCTTTGGACTTAACCCATATGCTTTTACAAGTAGAGTCCATCAGAAGGCAAGTACTTTTCCAATAAACTTACAATTCTTCAGAGTTAAAGCAGGCTTTTAGGTAAAGATTTATGAGTTGCAAAGTATTTCCCCTTGTATTCCTCCATTCAATCTGGGCTGCCACCATCAGACAGACAGAAAGCGCGAGGATGCCTTCTTCTTGCATCTGTCGTGGAAACCTGAGTAGCAGACAGTAACTGCTCCAGGCCTGTCAAATAGATGCATTTTCATATTCTTGTTGATACGTAACAAAGCAGATGCCTTTTCCTCTGCCCACCAATTATCCCACATTCCATTCTTAATTTCATCTTTTAAAACAAGGACCAGCAAACATTTCCTGTACAGACCTTTCGGGCTGTCCCTTAACCCTCTTCCTGCAGTGTTAAAGCCAGACAGTACCTAAATGAATAAGCACTGAGTGTTCCAATTAAACTGGACACTTTCTATGTCCCATAAGCTATTTGATTTTTCCAACCACTTTAAAACGTAAGCACCACCCTAGTCACACAGAAACAGGTGGTTAAGACAACCCAGTTTGCCAGCCCTGTTCCAAGGTGTTTGGCACAAGCATTCCAGGATTTCTCTAGAACTTGGCTCTACTTGCTTTATAAAAAAGCTCAGGCAATACTTTGCTTGCAACTGTATTAGTCTTTTTATTCTTTTGGTTAATCTCTTCGTTTGTAGGTGATGAAAGTGTAAGGAATCCACTTCAGGTGTTGGCACTGCTATGACCATGGTCTCTCCCTTCAACTCAATTATTTTGATTCTTGTTTATATTCCAAGTCCGGGAAGTAGTTTTCAACTGCAGAAGTTATCTGAAGATGGTCTTAGGCTTTCTAGTTGTGGTCTACAGGTTGTAGCTTCTCCAGGAAGGCTACACAGCATGATTTAGGTATTACATATTAAACTAAGAGGCATTCTCAAATGAGTTTAAATGCATTTTATTTTTAGACAACCTACATGACATGTTTTTTTCCTCAAAAACAATGCCTCCGCTCCAAAGAAAAATCAATGTCAAAATAACGAGCTCAAGATGCCATCAGTCCCACTTGTCTAAGTCCTGGTGTTTTGTGGATGGAAAGCAGTGGCCAGCCAGTTATGACAACGGGTGATAGATCCGATCCCAACAGCCAAATTTGTTACTGCAAAGACAAGACTCCATTAACACCTTTTCCACCATGAAAGTACTTAACACGTCTAGCCTGAGGATGTCTTCCCCTATTCAATCTGGGCTGCCACGAAGGCAGACAGAAAGCGCAGGGAGCTTGCTTTGGCATCCTAGTGCAAACCGAAAGAACAACAGCAGACTGTTCAAGGTCTATCAGTGGATGCAGAACCACCCTTACCCGATCAGATTTTCATTCTGGGAGAAAGCCCCACCCTGTTCTACCAACCTAAACACAAGACATTCTGAATAATTCATTGAGCAAAACATTCCAGTTCACTGGGCCCCTGACCCTATTTAGTGTATCCTTAAATATATCTTACTCCTAATTTACAAGGAAGCCTCTTGATAATGAATGCCTCCAGGAGCTCCTTGCATGAGACATTCATTTCCAGCTCTAAACTGTATTTTCTAAAAGTTTGTAACATCAAGACTACCTGCCAATTACTGTAAATTGAGACTAGTTTCTTTGAAAAGGGTTTTAATGCTCAGTATGTGTGGCAAAATAGGAAGAGAAAAGCAGTCTGATTTCTATGGGCCATTTCCATAAGAAATGTCAACATAGGGTGTTATCCCTTAAAATAACTTAAAATATTTAGATTATATACGTTATCTCTGATCTCTAGGCTCAGTATTTAAGCTATTTATAATGTCATCTATGCTAAGTTTCCTGCAGATCCATTCTAAGCTTTTCTATACCATAAAAATCCTTTACATGTGAATCACAACATTCTTTAGATCCCCAAGAAAAAAGACCTGCACCCTCATTTTCAAAGGACTGCTGCAGAACCCATTCTAACTGTCCCAGTGGCATGAAACAAGGGATTATGCCCACACTCTCCATTTTTACATTACTGATTTCAACCCACTTCTTTGTACTTACACATTTTTCCATTTCTAAGCCATCCTTAAAGAAAATCATATATGGAGTCACACCATCCTCACGGTAGTCCAGCAGAGCAACCATGCCGTCTGGATTCATGTTTTCACCAATAAAGAACTTAGGAAGCAAACAAATATCCAGAATTAGATTATACAAATGTGCTGTATCAAAACAAATCAAAGAATGATTCAGAACACCACTATTTAATCGAGACTCTCAGCAACCAGAGGCTCTGATTTGATGCCTAAGAGAAATGCTCACTAATCAATCTGTTCACCCAAAGTACTAAAAGAGCCAAAATAAAGAGTACAGAGCACTCTAGAAACTTTAGGCTTTCTCATCCCCACACAGCCAATTCCAAGCCCTACAAAGAAGCCTGTTTACAGTCAACCACAGGGAATGTAGTAAGGCTAGCAATGAGAGCATGCACACCCTATGAAAAGAAAGTTAGGGTCACACACAGGATGTGTGAAAACAGCAAAACTTTCGCTTGGCGGTAAGGGAATTCTTTACGTTCCTCAACAGTACAAGCTCACATCAGAAAGAGCTCCAGTGGCAATGAGACCCAATGGAACTGTAAAAAGAAAGCAAAGTGGAAAACCACTTAGGGGTCAAACTGAGCAATTCTAGAGAAAGAACTGGGAGATGCCATCTGGGGAAGGAGTAGGGAAGGCTACCCTCTCCAGCTAGACTACTGGCGTTGAATATATCAAGTATTAATTGCTCAAAAGGCTAAGAAAATACCCACAATTAAATTACATCAGACATTCAAACTCATTTTTTGCTCTAAGTTAAACTCTATAGCCCTTTAATCCACACATTTGTTTACCTGATAGTTTTTGAAATTAGCAAGGATGTGCTTGATTTGTTCTGCAGCTCCTGTCATAAAAGGTTTTACTCTTTCTGGTCTCTGTTCTTCGAGTTTCCCTTTGATTCTAAAACAAGTATTTTATTGATAGGTTAAGTTCGTTACAGAGCTCTGAGCAAAAGAAATTTTCTCCAAAAACTCCAAACTGAAACTAGCAACTAGCTATCACTGAGCACAATCAAGAAATTCCTAGCTCACAGGAGGGATGTTTTATGACTGTTCACAACTTTGAATTTCCTGTCAGCTTCTTTCCAAAGTGCTGTTCTGAAAAGGTAAAGCCAGACCTGTATGCACCTGTTATGCTCATATTTGATAGAAAAGCAACCACCCTTCTGAGCTCATTAATAAAGTATTTGACAACCATGCCTGCTTGCTAAAAAAATCTCCATAGTTAGAAGATCCCTAAATCCTACAGGATTCCAGACATCAACGGAATGTGCCAAGATCACTTACGACTTCATATAATCTTTGATGTACTTCTTGTAGGCTTCCTTTGTGAAGCTGGTTTCCTGCAGGTGATGGTTCATGACAATATCGACACCAGTGATTACTGTGCTTTCGGTACCTTCGCCCTCGGGCCCTTCAGCGGAGGCATTTCCACCAATGAGCGAGTCATCAATGTTACCCTCTGTCCTACTGACCATCTGCGTTAAGGAAAAGTTTAGTTGCTAACACATCCTCGACCTTACCACAAAGGCATCAAAACAATTTAAGCAGCTCATACATCCCATCAGCCTTCCACTAAAGATTCTTGTTTCTTGCTGAAAACATGGGGAAAAAATTTATGACCCCTCGATTTCCTAAAACACCCTAACAATTCTTTGTTGACCAGCACGAGAAGGGGGTTGTTTACAACGAGTGGAAGTTTTGCGTGGACAGTCGGGTTGAAAAGGGCAACCGCTGAGGGCTTCGGGCTCCCAAACAGGAGACAACCTGTCCGGGACCGCCTGGGAGGATGGGCGCCCAAGTGGCGGACCTATTTCCAGACTCAGCTCCGCCTCCACTTTTCTAGAAAAACCCGAGCCCGGAAAGAGCGTCTCCTCCGCCAGGAGGCAACGGAGAGGATTGCACAACCTCGGGCGGGGGAGCGGCGGAAACCCGAGCCTGCCTGGCCTTGCCTCCTCCTCGCCGCGACCCGGCCCGACTCACCTTCCCCTCCACCTCCAGACACAGCCCGTCCGCGATCTCCCGGATCTTGTAGATGTCGGAAAACATCTCATCATCTGCCCGAGAACACAAACCCGCCAGTCAACCGTGCGCCTGAAGCCCGAGCCGGCGCCATTTCCCGCGCCGCCCCGCCCGCCGCACGCGACCCCCGCCCTTCCCCGGCGCTCGAAACCCCAGGGCGCGCGCCAAGCACCGACCTTCCTCGCTCCCGGGAGGGCGCCGGCGTCCCCCAGGCCCAGGACGGCGGCGGCGGCGGCGGCGGCCGTCTCCCCGCCCCCCACCAGACCCCCATCCCCTTCGCGCGGCAGTGGGGAAGAGTGCAGTCCCCACTCACGGCTGATGAGGTCCCGGTAGATGATCATGATGGCGGCTGGAGGGAGACGACGGCGGCGCTAGCTTAGCAGGAACCGGGAGCTCAGAGCGAGCGCGGTGCAGCCGGAGCGGCGCTCGGGGGGAGGGGGGAGCGGGCGGAAAAGGCCGACTCTGCCGCTCCCCAACCTCATATAGAGGGCACGTCCCCCTACGTCATCGCCCGCTGCGCCTCCGGAAGCGCCGTAAGCGGTGACGTGGCACGCAGAGCGGCGCGTGGGGTGGGGCCACAGCGCGAGCCGGGGGTGGGGAGGGGAGGAGGACATCCGGGGACTTGGCCTTGGGCTGCAAAGCCGTGCCCCACGCTGGGCCCTCGGGGCTTCCTAGGGGGGAGAAGTCGGGAGGGACAAGGATGGGCGACGCAGGGAAGGAGGTGCGGCGGGGGGCGGGGCAGAGGGAAATGCGGGAGCGGGTGGGGGGAGGAGCGTGCGGGGGGCTGCGAGGAGGGAAGGGCTTCCGGGCGCTGAGTGGTGGAAGTGGTGCCTGGGGCTCTGCCCCTCCCTACGCCAGGGTTGCCCTCGAAGGTGCTGGGTCTGGGTGGGGCTTCAAGTTTCCGCCTCAGGCCTCGCCCGGCGCAAGCTCCCACCCTTTCTGGGAACCAAAGTGTCAGCTGTTGGGAAGGACTTTGCATTTACGTAGGGTCCCTTTGAGGCTTTGGGAGACCGCGACTCTGTCCCCGGGGATGATGGCAGGGGGGCTGGGTTTATGACCCGCCTCCTGTGAGTTCTGGGGTCTCGGAGAACTTTTCAGCGTTTTCTCCTAGGGCTCTCCCCCTACATCGAGTTTTCGGACGCTTTTGTGGGGGCAGGGCTGAGTCCGGGTTGTGGGACCCAGGTCGTCCCTCCTGCCCCTTCGGAATAATCGTGGGGGATGTGTGTAGGAAAAGACTTGAGGGGGGAGGAAAGTGTCGCGGGAGTTTACACAGTTTTCCCATCTCTCGGCTTGGTCCTGTATGTGAAAGTTTGCGGTTCCTAACACAGGTTTAGAATCTTCACCTTTTCTGTTTGCACTTGGTCTTGAATTAGGTCGTTTGAAAAAGAGGGTATGTTGTCACTTTAAGATCGAAATTATATGCCAGGTGCCAGAGGGTTAAACATTAAAAGGAAAAGGAGCTCCCCACCTGCCCAAGTTTTATTTGGACTTTGGACCTAATTATGAGATACTTTAAAAATGCCCTTTCAGGCAAAGATTTATGCCAGTATGCAACCGGAGAACTTGTTCCATACCACGAATGTATTTGTGCTCCACTCTGTCCTTAGCGGGGGGTTTTGCTCAGAGGTCTCAACTGTGAACAGGTTAAATCCAGTCCTACCCTCACAGAAAATTTTGTTCTAGTAAATCAAAGAATTGGCCAATTATAGCACATTAATGGTTTTTCCCTGATTCAACAATAAAGCATTCCCCAGGGTAAGACAGGGCACCCCCTGTGAAGGAACAGGGCACAGGACACTGAATTGAGATGATGGAAGAATCATAATGCAAAAGAGCCAGGAAATGGGACCCTCTTGGGAGATGACGTCTAGGGCTGCACTGGACACCCTAGGAGACACTGGGTAACTGCGAGGAAGCTGAAAGTGGGATGAAGGGGATCTGAAAGCAAGTGGATATCTTCTGAGAGGTGGTCCACCAGGTGGTTTCTGGATGTGGGAGTGGAACAGATTATTATCCCAGGCATATCACAATTTAATGATTTTCCTCAACTTCAACATTTTCCAATTATTCAGAAATATTCCCATCACCCATACATTACTGTCAAACGTTATTGCTGCTACTTTTCTCCAGGTTTGTTCAGTCAAAACTTTTTCTCAAGTTTTATAAACAGCCCTGTGAAAGAGAGTACTAAAGTTAAAATCAAAGCACCCTAGGTTTGGAGTTCCCATCGTGGCGCAGTGGAAATGAATCTGATTAGGAACCATGAGGTCGCGGGTTCACTCAGTGGGTTAAGGATCTGGCGCTGCTGTGGCTGTGGTATAGGTGGGCAGCGACAGCTCCGATTAGACCCCTGGCCTGGGAACCTCCATATGCCGTGGGTGTGGCCCTAAAAAGCAACAACAACAACAACAAAAAAAAAAAAAAAAAAAAAAAGCAGCCTAGGTTGAAATCTTGGGTTTATCTGGTACTAGTTCTGTGACCTTGAGAAAGTCAGCCTCCCTAAGCCTAAGTATAAAATGGAATTTTGTTGAGTTAAAAGGTTTAGGGGGGAGTTCCTGCTGTGGTAAAGTAGGTTAAGAGTCCAACTGCAGCAATTCCAGTCTCAGCAGAGGTATGGAACCCGGCTAACATCCATGAGGATTCGGGTTTGATCCCTAGTCTTGCTCCATCCCTGGCCCTGCACAGTGGCTTAAAGGATCTACCACTGGCATTCCTGTTCTGGTGCATCAGATATGAATCCGAGGGTGCAGGTTCGATCCCTTGCCTCCCTCAGTCAGGGATCTGGCATTGCCATGAGCTGTGGTGTAGGTCGCAGACCCAGCTCGGATCTGGTGTTGGTGTGGCTGCTGCCAGTGGCTACAGCTCTGATTAGACCCTTAGCCTGGGAACCTCCATATGCTATTGGTGTGGCCCTAAAAAGCAAAAATAATAATAAATATAAATAAATTTTAAAAAATAAATATTCTGAAATTCCACATGCCACGAATGTGGCCAAAATAAATTAATTAAACATAACTTTGGTCTATAATTTCTGTTTCATGAAAGGACATAATCTGTAAATATGGGTAATCTAAATTGAATACATTTAATTCTGTGAAAAATTCATTACATTGTCCTTATTTTTCTCATTTTTGGATCTTTTAAGAAACTTTTAGGAGTTCCCATTGGGGCTCAGTGGCTTAAGAACGATGAGGATGCGAGTTCCATTCCTGGCCTTGTTCAGTGAGTTAAGAATCTGGCATGGCTGTGGCTGTGGCATAGGCTGGCAGCTGCACATCTGATTTGACCCCAAGCCTGGCAACGTCCATATGCCGCAGGTGCAGTCCTAAAAAGAAAAAAGAAAAAAACGCTTTTATTCTTCAATGAAACTTTAAAAAACAGAAGAAAAAAAAGCTTTTTTGTTTGGGTTTCTTCCCATAATTTTATGCTTGGCACAGATAGGGCAAGTGATTTGCCCAATGGAAAACAGCCAGTGGAAAGCAGACGGGAAGGATCCAGCTTTAAAATGGACTTCTGGCTCTCAATGAGGTTCTTTTGGTTGAATAAACAAACAAATAAATGGTTAAATATAGCTAGATACTTTGAATTCTGAGACTGGAATTCAAGCTTTTTAGAATGAATTAACCCAACACTTGTAGTTAGGATATGGGCAGCAATGAAAAAAAGTGAAAAACCAAAACAGGGTGTTTCGAAGGCAGTATTTAATTGGACTAATTCATTTTTCAGATTTATCACATAGTTGAGACAAATAGAGAAGAAAACAGTAGATCTCTTTATGAAGTTGCTGGCATGGCAACAGTTACTTCTCAAGGCTGCTTTTGCTGGGGTCACTGGAATGTTAACTATGAAAAGGAATTCATTTTTTTCTTTAGCGCTCATAGGGCATATTAAGGCATAGTCATCTATAACTGCTTTTAGTGCAATTTAATTGTTTGAAATATCAGTTGTGTAAAAATGTATTCAAAAGCCCAAGATCTAAAATTATAGAAATGTGGAGTTCTTATTGTGGCTTAGCAGGTTAAGAACCCGACTGACATCCATGAGGATTCGGGTTTGATCCCTAGTCTTGCTCAGTGGGTTAAGGATCTGGCCTTGCCGTGAGCTGCGGCGTCGGTCACAGACAAGACTCGGATCCCGTATTGTTGTGGCTGTGGTGTAGGCCGGGAGCTGCAGCTCTGATTCAGCCTCTAGCCTAGGAACTTCCATATGCCACAGGTTCGACCCTTAAAAAAAAAAAAAACTATAGAAATGTATATAGGAATATATGTGATGTAAATATACAATATATATTTAAAATTTTTAACCTGAAATATATATTATATAAAATGTTCTAAATGTAAAATAGATTATAAAAATATATATATATTATACATGTCATATCTGCAATATAAATATGTTTATAGAAATATATATATAAATGAACATATAATTTTTTGGTCCATTTTTGCCCTATCCCATATTGTATACCCTTTAGTATTGATACAGATGTTGATACCATTCTCAAAAACTGTCCAAAAATGACGAGAATTAGATTTGAAACAAATAGTTCTCTGTTGTTGAGGAAATATACTTCCAAGAAGTCTTTCCCATCACAATTCTGTGAAGGTGTCTAGGGGAAACACACTGTTTTCCTTCACCCTCATACACAGGCCTTCTGATGACAGATGTGTCCATTTTTTTCCCATATGGATAAAGTTTCCAACACCAACTGGATATCCTGCAGTTCAGTTCAGTCCTGACACTAACTACCTAGATTCCACAAGTCAAGGGCTCAGTATCAGGAAACTCAGATGCACCCCCCACCCCTTCAGAAGCCAAAGGCAAGGAGTGGGTCTCCAGGTTACCCACTGCTTCTGTGCAACGGTAACCAACTGGAGATTCCTATGACCTGCTCCTTGGGTTCAGTGGTTAGCTACAGCTCACAGAACCCAAGAGTACAGTTTGCTTAGTCTTGCTGCTTGATTTTTTTTTTTAGATTTTTGGCTGTGCCTGTGGCATTCAGAAGTTCCTAGGCAGGGGATTGAACCTTCGCCACAGCAGTGACAATGCTGTACCCTTAACCTCTAGGCCACCAGGGAACTCCTACTCTTACTGATTTATTTTAATTTTTTATATATATATATATATATTTTTTTTTGGATCTTTTTGTCTGTTCTAGGGCCACACCCACAGCATATGGAGGTTCCCAGGCTAGGGGTTGAATCAGAGCTGTAGCAACCAGCCTATGCCACAGTCATAGCAATGCAGGATCCGAGCCGTGTCTGTGACCTACACGACAGCTCATGGCAACACCAGATCCTTAACCCACTGAGCAAGGCCAGGGATCAAACCCACAACCTCACGGTTCCTAGTCGGATTCGTTAACCACTGAGCCATGACGGGAATTCCATCGATATTTTAAAAGATATTTTACAGGGTACAAGTGAAGAGCAAGATTAAGAAATCCTTAGAGTAAGGTCTGGAAGGGCCCCAAATACAGGAGCTTCCGTCACTGTGGAGTTGCGATATGCCACCCTTCCACCCCATAGTTGTGTTCCCCAACCCAGAAGTTCTTCCAAAACCTGGAGTCTGGGATTTGGGTTTTTTTTTTTTTTTTTTTTTTTTGGTCTTTTCAGGGCTGCACCCTTGGCATATGGAAGGCCCCAGGCTAGGGGTCAAGTCAGAGCCATAGCCGTTGGCCTACGCCACAGCAACGCCAGATCCTTAACCCACTTAGAGGGACCAGGGGTCAAACCCATGTCCTCATGGATACCAGTCGGGTTACTAACCCACTGAGCCACAACGGGAACTCCGAGTTCTAGAAGTTTTACGAAGGCTTGGGCACATAGATGTGATTGATCTTTAACTCAGTCTCCAGCCTCTCCTTCCTGGAGGATAAGAGGTGGGGCTGAAAGTTTCAGGCTTCTAATCACGGCATGAATGGCATGATCTTTCTGTGGAACAGCCCCATCCGGGAGCCCACCAAGCATCATCTCATTAGCATAGAAGACCCTTCTATCACTCAGAAAATTACAAGGGTCTTAAAGGCTCTGTGTCAGATCTAGTTTAAAGTCTAAATATTAGAACGAACTATTTTCCCACCACCCCCTTATCTATAAGAATTGTAGGAGCTCTTGTAGATAGGAACTAGAGGCAGATACACACATATGCACACACACACACATATACACATATATAATATATATGTGTGTGTGTGCATATATATGTGTGTGTATATATATATGTGTGTGTGTATATATATATATATATATAAATAGATGTATATGTGCTAGAACAGCTAACAGAACCCAGGAGTACATTCCATCATTCCATGTTATTTTTTGGCCACACTTGCATCAAGTGGAAGTTCCCAGTCCAGGGATTGCCTGAACCCGCCCACAGCAGCTACCCAGGCCACTGAAGTGACAATGCCAGATCCTTAACCTGCTTCACCACAAGAGAACTCATATAAACAGGACTTGATATAAAAAAGGTAAGCAACGAGACCTACTATATAGCATGGGGAACTATACTCAATATTTCGTGATAACCTATAAGGGAAAAGAATCTGAGAAAAAGACTATATATACATATATGTGTATATTAGTGTGTATAAATATATATAATTGAATCGCTGTGCTCTACACCTGCAACTAACATAATATTGTAAATAAACTATAATTTTTAAAAAAATTTTTTTAAAAAGAAAGAAAAGCGCTCATCCTTTGAAGCAGGATAATGCTCTCAGACATACCGCTCAGGGGAAAATGCAGGCAGTAGAGCAGCAGGGCGTGTAGAGCACAATGTACAGGTAACACCCAGATGCACATACTATAACCAGTACATTGCTATAGACACATGCATGTATCTGCAAAAGCGCAGGTGACATTTAGAAGGAGTGCGGCAAACTGATGACCGTGGCTACCTCAGTGAGACAGCGGGGCCGAGGAAAAGCACAGTCAAGGGGAACTTGAGCGCTTACAGTGATGCTCAGATTGTCATATATCATGAGAATGTTTTCTCACAGAATTTTATGTTTAATTTCTAAAATTTGTCTCATAGATACCAAACATAACAATACAAATAAAATAGGGAGGGCAGAGCTTCCTTGCCCGCCCACTTGCATCTCTCACAAGCGTCCTATCCTAATAAATCTATATCTTGCCTATCAAAAAAAAAGTAGGCTCGACTCCATCTTTGAGGTAGTAGCAGCAGTGTCCGCGCTTCAGTCACCAACATGCAAATCTCTGACCGCGCCCAGGAGCTACGTCCTCTCGAGGTGACCAGCCAGGAGACGGTCTCCCAGATCAAGGCTCATGTAGCCTCACTGGAGGGCATCGCTCCAGAAGATCAAGTCCTGCTCCTGGCAGGCACGCCCCTAGAGGATGAGGGCATCCTGGGCCAGTGTGGGGTGGAGGCCCTGAGCACTCTGGAAGTAGCTGGCTGTATGCTTGGAGGTAAAGTTCATGGTTCCCTGGCCATGTTCCCAAGTTCGGAGGTCAGCCTGCCAAGGTGGCCAAACACGAGAAAAAGAAGGAGATCGGCTGGGCCAAGAGACAGTGCTATACAACCGGGGCTTTGTCAACGTTGCGTCCACCTTTGGCAAGAAGAAGGGACCCAATGCCAACTCTTAGGTCCTTTGTAATCCTGGCTTTCTCTAATAAAGCCACTTAGTCCAATCAAAAAAAAAAAAAAAAAGTAGGGAGGAAATACTTATATTATACGTAGACAGTGTACAACAAATATGCACCAGAAAGAAGAAGCTGGGAGTTCCCGTTAACAAACCCGGCGACTAGTATCCATGAGGACTCGGGTTCCATCCCTGGCCCTGCTCAACGGGTTAAGGATCCGGCGTTGCCGTGAGCTGTGGTGTAGGTCGAAGATGCAGCTCGGATCTAGTCCTTCTGTGGCTGTTGTATAGACCCGGCAGCTGCAGCTCTGATTAGACCTCTAGGCTGGGAACCTCCATCTGCTGCAAGTTCGGCCCTAAGGGAAAAAAATAAAAACAAAAAACAAACAAAAAAGCATATGTACCTGAGGAGAACTAAGGGCTTTTTATTTCCAAACCGTGGCAATGGGTTTTCAGATCACTTAAGCATAGATAAGGGTGTGTGTGCGTGCGTGTGTTCATGTACTTGCATGATTTTGATCCGGAAAACTGACCCATAAATTATTTTGCTAAACATGGCAGCAAGTACTTAGGAGGGAGCAGTGAAGGCGGGTGGGTGAAGGCTGTCAACACCTGCAGGAGGAAGATAACTTATCTCAGGCTTTCTGTTCTTTGCAGTGAAGAGCACACCAGTGTGGGAATTAGAGATAATATAACTTGCATAGTAGATTCATTTTTTCCCCTTACACTTTGCCCTGTTTGAAAAATTACTGCTAGCAGCTTGTACGCTTCTGTGTAGTCTTCAGCACCTTTCAAAATTAATGAGGCAAATTGGTGCAAACCGGAAACGAGATTAAGACAGTACGATGAGGAGTTCCTGTTATGGCTTGGTGGAAGCGAATCTGAGTAGCATCCAAGAGGACGCGGGTTCGATCCCTGGCCTTGCTCAGTGGGTTAAGGATCCGGCGTTGCCGTGAGCTGTGGGGTAGTTCACAGACGTGGCTTGGAT
This sequence comes from Sus scrofa, assembly GCF_054392235.1. Classification (NCBI taxonomy): domain Eukaryota; kingdom Metazoa; phylum Chordata; class Mammalia; order Artiodactyla; family Suidae; genus Sus; species Sus scrofa. The sequence continues at coordinate 22,374,072 of NC_139393.1, read as the reverse complement.
CTGGCATCGCTATGGCTGTGGTAAAGGATTGCAGCTACTGTTCTGATTGGACCCCTAGCCTGGGAACCTCCATATGCCTAGAGGTGGCCCTAAAAAGACAAAAGACAAAAAAAAAAAAAAAAAAAAAAGTTAAATATTTATGGATTTTTTTTTTTTGCTTCATAGGGCTGCACCTGCCGCATATGGAGGATCCCAGGCTAGGGGTCCAATTGGAAGTGCAGCTGCCAGTCTACACCACAGCCACAGCAACGCAGGATCTGAGCCATGTCTGCAACCTACACCATAGCTCATGGCATTGCCAGATCCTTAACCCACTGAGCAAGGCCAGGGATGGAATCCGCAACCTCATGGTACCTAGTTGGATTCGGTTCCACTGCGGCAAGATGGGAACTCCATATATGGAATTTGAATACTTAAACATAAATCCATATATGATAGCAGATAAGCCACAACTGGAACAGTACTAGCCATCTTGGCTTTTTTTTTGACAGGGAAAATGATCTAATTATACAAATATACAAATCAAGATAAAATAAAACCAAAATGTGGAAAAACTCCCTAAGACTAGCAGTCTGAGACTTGAGGTGGGTCCCCAGCCCCCGCCTCTCCAAAGTGGGACCTGGGTCTGGACCCAGCTAGACCCAGCCGGACCCAGCCGCCCCCAGACCCCCAAGATCGACAGCTCCAGGGCGAGCTGAACCCCAGAACTTGAGGCTGCTGCCCGGTCCTGTGGCCGAGGCGCCCTGGTCGGTGGTGGTGAGGTGGAAACCCATTTCCTTCAGGTCGCCGTGGCCGCCCAGCTGCCTGTAGCCCAGGCCTCCCTCGGTGGGGGGTCACGGGCGGGTGCCTGGCTTCACCCTCTGCTGCTGGCTCTTGGCGGGCCACGTGGGGACACGGAGGGGTCGATGCGGAGGGGCGTCTCGCGGAAATCCTCGTGCTTCAGGCCGTGCTCCGCGCCGACCCTCCGCCCAGGGAAGTAGGGCAGGAACCGGGGAGAACAAGGTATTGGAGCCGCCGTGGGGCGGGGGGAGCAGGGGAGCATTTTCCTTTAAAATGAGCCGAACAAAGACGATCGCCTTTTGTTCTTGGGGCCATTGCTATTTCTGGACTTTTATCTCCCTTTGCAGACTATTCCAAATTTACCCATGGTTATCCAGTAACCAGTAGGAATATTAAATGCATACCTCAATGAAATTTAACTTTGTCTCAGTGGAAAAAGTATCTTGAATTCTAATTTTATGGCAAACTTGAATAGAAACCACTGTCATTGGAAAATAACTCGAAGAAAAATTGCAAACTTCATATTCTCAGTTCTAGGTGATTATTTTTGCTTGTGCTTTGTGTGCTTTGGACTTGTTCTACTTTTCTTTTTTTTTTTTTTTTTTTTTTTTTTTTGTTATGGCCAAACCTGTGGCACATGAAGTTCCCAGGCTAGGGGTCGAATTGGAGCAGCAGCTGCCAGCTTACATCACAGCCACAGCAACGCCAGATCTGAGGGGCATCTTAGACCCACACCACAGCCCGCTGACTGAGGCCAGGGATCAAACCTCATGGGTACCAGTTGGGTTCGTAACCACTGAGCTACAATGGGTATTTTTTCTGCCTTTTATTTTTACTTTTTTGAGGGTTTTTTTTTGGGGGGGGAAATGGTATTGGGATGGGGTGTTTTGCTTCTTATTTTTCATGTTACTTATTTTTTTGGGGGGGTGCATCTTTTTGAACTTTTCTGATCTTAGGATGCATCTTATGGTATGCCATGGTACTTGGTAGCATTTTTTCTTTTTTTTGAGTGATACATAAAATAATCACGCTTCTTGGGAGTTCCCGTCAAGGCACAGCTGCGGCTCTGGCGTAGGCTGGCAGCTGCAGCTCTGATTGGACCCCTACCTTGGAAACTTCTATATGCCATGAGTGAGGCCTAAAAAGCAACAACAATAAATCATGTTTCTCATGATTGATGATGAAAATCAGTATTAATCCAAAGAAAGAGGGGAGATACTGTCGATGAAAGACAGTGGCTGGCAGACTAAAGGAAGTCATCTGGAGTTCCCATGGTGGCGCAGTGGAAACGAATCCGACTAGGAACCATGAGGTTGCCGGTTCGATCCCTGACCTCGATCAGTGGGTTAAGGCTCTGGCGTTGATGTGAGCTGTGATGTAGGCTGGCAGTTGTAGCTCCAATTAAACCCCTAACCTCGGACCCTCCATATGCTGCAGGTGTTGCCCTAAAAAGACAAAAGACAAAAATAAATAAATCAATAAAAATAAAATGAAGTTATCCGTCACCCACTGATTGGAGAGCAGACCCAGCAGGACTTAGAGAGGCGCTGAATCCCCTCAAGCTTCCACTTTTGGGTCTTCAGCCTCCAGCTGAGGTGGAGCCTCAAAGCTTGTGCCCCTGGCAGGACTGGGGCCTGCCATCGCTTTATCTGCCTCTTGAAATATTCTCCCCTCCCAGGCTACCTTGGCTTAGATCTGAACAAGTCCCTTCCCCTTTCCTTGTACAAGGACAAGATGGACATTTTTCAAAAATCTCTTAACCCAGAAGACAGAGGAAAAACTACAAAGAAAACACGCACAGCGTGGAAACATGAATTTCAAGGCAGACTTTACAACTTGGCTTATCCTCAGGGACCTACGGTGGAGGCAGGGGTTTGGTACGACTCACAGAGTCCCCGCACCTGCCCTTTCCCTTGACCCTGTCAGGGCAGCGTGCAGGGCAGGCTGCTGGCGAGGGTGGATTTGGGCTGGCACCCAGACAGGCGCAATCAATTCCGTCCCTCCCCACGCCACGTGCTGACCTGGGTCAAGGCGGCTACGGGTGCCTGGCTCTGGTTCTCAAGGTCCCGGAGGAGGAGCCGGCTCCCCGGCTGGCCCCGCAGATCCCTCCCTGAGTGCCAGCTTCCTGCTCTGATCGCCCTCCGCCCCGCAGGCTCCAGCTCTCACTTCTCAGGACCTCTTTTCCTGGGCCTCACTGGCTGCCTGAACAGCGCAAGCGTGCCCCGCTGAGGTTTCTTCCCTGGATCTTATCCACTAGAATTCGGGGCTGACCTTCCAATAATCACGTGGCCTGAGGGGGACACTCCCTGTCCTGGCAAGTTTCTGCATGAGGTCAACCCCACACAACAGGATTAGCAAATACCTCCAGGGGCAGGCAGTGTGGGCTAGTGGAAGGAAAATGGGTGTGTGAGGGGGAAGAAAGAAAAGAAAACGGGTTTTGGAACCAGCCAGATGGCTTTTCACGTCCTGGCTCAGCCACTTACCAGTCACGTGACCCACGAAGCCTGTCTGACCTTAGTGTCTTGGCCTCTAAATGGGGTGTGACCCCTTCAGGTGGTTGTAAGGAGGGAGTGCCTGTCAGACAGATGAAAGCATCTGCCTTACACTCAACTGGATGACTGTGCTCTTATCAAAAGAAAAAAAAACCAAAAAACTGAAAATGTGTGGGCAAAGATGTAGAAAATTAGAACTCTTGTTAGTGTGAGAATTAAAGTGATGCAGCCTCTGTAGAAAACAGTATGGTAATTCCTCAAAAAAACGAAGCATGGAGTTACCATATTATTCAGCAATTCCATTTCCGAATGTATATCCAAAAGAATTGAAAGCAGGGACTTGAACAGATATTTGCTCATCTGTGTTCTTTGCAGCATTATCCATAGTGGCCCCAATGTGGAAACAACCCAAATGCCCACTGACAGATGAATGGATGAACAAAATGTAATATAATGGAATATTACTTAGCTTTAAGAAGGAAGGACATTCTGAGAGTTCCCATCGTGGCTCAGCGGTAACAAATCTGACTAGTATCCATGAGAACGTGGGTTTGATCCCTGGCCTTGCTCAGTGGGTTAAGGATCCAGTGTTGTCGTGAACTGTGGTGTAGGTGGCAGACTTGGCTTGGACACTGACTTGCTGTGGGTGTGGTGTCGGCCAGCAGCTGTAGCTCCGATTCCACTCCTAGCCTGGGAATTTACAGATGCTGCAAGCGAGGCCATAGAAAGATTAAAAAGAGGAGTTCCCAGAGTTCCCATTGTGGCTCAGGGGTTAGCGAATCCAGCTAGGATCCATGAGGACGGGCTAGCATCCCTAGCCTCGCTCAGTAGGTTAAGGATCCAGGGTTGCCGTGGGCTGTGGTGTAGGTTGCAGACGCAGTTGAAACCAGCATTGCTGTGGCTGTGGCTGTGGCATAGGCTGGCGGCTACAGCTCCAATTCAACCCCTAGCCTGGGAACTTCTATATGCCATGGGTGTGGCCCTAAAAAGACCAAAAAAAAAAAAAAAAAAAAGAAAAAAAAGAAAAAGAAAATAAGGAAGGGCATTCTGACACAGAATACAGCATTAATGAACCTTGAAACCACTATACTAAGTAAAATAAGCCAGGCACAAAAGGACAAATACTGCGTGATTCCACTTTTATTCAGCATCTAGCAAATTCATAGAGACAGAGAGTAGAATAAAGGCTACTGGGTGATGGAGCTGCTGTCATGGCTCCGTGGTTAACGAGGTTACCAGGGGTGGGAGGCAGGCGGGAACCCATGGGTGTTATTTGATGGGCGGAGTGTTTCAGTTTGGGAAGGTGAAAAGGTTCTGACGACAGACGTGGGTGATGGGCACAGAGCAGCGTGAATGTCCTTAACGCCCCTGCATTGGCACCTCAAAACAGTTAAAATGGACTTCTTGTGGGGCTCACAACAAAACAGTTGAAATGGTCAACTTTCCGGCACGTATATCTTACCTCACACACACGTACAAGCGCAGCTACACAGCACCTGACTGATTCAATGCGTTTATCAAATGCTAGTTCCTCCAATGTTTTTGAGTGAATGTGCATTTTTGGATCATCCACTACTTTGTTTTATTGAATCACGTACAGATGGAACCGTGCACGTTACCCAAAAGCTGTTTCTACAGCTCATTTGTAAAGTGACAAACCCTGAGATGCCTGGAGTCTCGTACATTTTTTTTTCTTTCTTTCTTCCTTCCTCCCTCCCTCTCCCCCCCCCTTTCTTTTTTTTTTGTCTTTTTAGGGCCACACCTGCAGCATATGGAAGTTCCCAGACCAGGGGTCATATCGGAGCTATAGTTGCCAGCCTACGCCACAGCCACAGCAACTCCAGATCTGAGCCGTGTCTGTGACCTACACCCCAGCTCATGGCAACACCTGATCCTCAACCCACTGAACAAGGCCAGGGATCAAACCCCATCCTCGTGAAGACTAGCCAGGTTCGTTATCGCTGAGCCACAACGGGAACTCCGAGTCCTGTATGTTTTCATGTCTGTCTGCCTTTAAGTTGCTAATTCTGTCCTCTCCTTCAATGGAATGATTTTCAGAACATCTAGAGCTTCCTGGTAGAATGATGCTGCCATAATTATAGAGAACAGCAGGCAGTTATTCACAGGGAAGGGACATCATCTTCTTACAGGTCATTTGTTTGAGAGATGCGGTATTTGCAAAGTAATTTCCAAGGAGCTGGAGTGATGGCCCCAATGTTCCAAGGGAACTAGAATCACCCCTCTTTTCCAAGCAGCCTTTGTAGGTTTTAGGGGTCAAGGGTGGTAACTACAGCAAATCCCATCAGGTAGCTATTTCTTCCAGAGAATCTGTAATCTCAGAGTTAATAAGATCAGAATGTTTAAGGGGAAATCCCATTTAAGTGCTAGTTTTCCTTTCCATTAGGGAAATAAAAAATAGAGTGCTGTATGCTTTGCGGGAATATGGAGCCTACAGTTCAAAGATCATTACTACAACAGGCGTGAGGTTGTAATATAAGCTTTTAATTTACCGTCTCTTCAATCTCCCCTCTTCTTCCTCCCTCCGTTTCTTCTCAGAGTGTGCCATGGCTGAGATTTCCTTTAACTCCCATCTTGGGTTCATTCATTAGAATCCAACTCAGAGTTCCCATCGTGGCTCAGCGGTAATGAGCCTGACTGATATCCATGAGGACTTGGGTTCGATCCCTGGCCTCGCTCAGTGGGTTAAGGATCGGTGGTGCTGAGAGCTGTGCTGTAGGTCACAGACGTGGCTTGGATCTGGCGTTGCTGTGGCTGTGGTGTAGGCTGGCAGCTACAGCTCCGATTCAACCCCTAGCCTGGTAACTTCCATATGCTGCGGGAATGGCCCTATAAAAGGCCAAAAGACAAAAAAAAAAAAAAAAAAAAAAAAAATCTCCAGCTCAGCAGTCAGCAGCCTTGGCTATTCCTGGATCTCAGGCTGGACCAGGCTGTGGGTATTCCCCGGCCCAACATATTGGAGGTTGATTAGTGAGGTTTAATTTCCTCTCGTGGAGCTCCCATCGTGGCTCAGTGGTTAATGAATCTGACTAGCATCCATGAGGATGCAGGTTAGATCCCTGGCCTTGTTCAGTGGGTTAAGGATCCAGTGTTGCTATGGCTGTGGGGTAGGCCGGCAGCTACAGCTCCAATTCAATCCTGTATGTCACGGGTTCAGCCCTAAAAAGCAAATAAATAAATAAATAAATAAATAAATAAATAAATAAATTCCTCTCATGGATAATTAATGAGTGGAAAGGATTACCATTCCAGTTCTACATGTCGGTTTGCAGTCTTTTCATTTTAATGAGTTAAGTAAGGATTGGGAATTTCCCTAATGTAGAATCTTAAGGGTAGAAGTGACTTCTAATTTTGTAGAAATGTTTTTCAGTAAAGTAGAATATACATTCAGAAAAGTGCACATTTTATAAGTGTACAGACCGATAATTTCTCACTAACGGAGGACACTCACACAGCCAGCAGCCAGACTATAAAGTGGTTATTACCAGCCTCCCACTCCCCGCTTTGTATTCCCAGAAGGGCCTCTGAGAAGTTATTTTATACATTCATCTGCCTTGAAGTAGATCCATGCCTAAGTCCACCTACGCAGATGGGCAAACATTCTCCCTTTTTATTTTATTTATTTCTGTACAAATAGAACCACGCTCAGTTCATATTTTGAAATGGATAAATGTTACTATATCATATGTGTGTTTCTGTGGTAGCAGAATGCTGCTTCTTTTTCTTGGCTCTCCCCTCCCCCTCTCCTCTTCCTGTGCTAATAGTAACCTCACTACCCCGCAAACACCCTCCTGATCACTTCTCTGACATGTTAGAACAGTTTTGGAGTTCCCTGGTGGCCTAGAGGTTTGGGATCCAGTGTTGTCACTACAGTGGTTCAGGTCAGTGCTGTGGCTTGGGTTCAATTTCCGGCCCAGGAACTTCTGCATGCTGTGGGTGCAGCCAAAAAAAAAAAAAAAAGGGAACAGTTTTGAGCCACCCCAAAAGCTGCTCCTTGTGCCCCAGCCCTATAAAGCATTAATCCTGCCTTTCTATATGAACCCTACTCCTGGGTTCATATATATACATATAAATAGTAAATGCAGGAAAGTGTCTTTTTTTTTTTTTTTTTTGTCTTTTTAGGGCCATACCTGTATCATGTGGAGGTTCCCAGGGTAGGGGTCAAATTGGAGCTGCAGCTGCCGGCATACACCACAGCCACAGCAACTTGGGATCCAAGCCACATCTGCAACCTATTCCACAGTTGACAGCAACGCCGGATCCTTAACCCACTGATCAAGGCCAGGGATGGTCCCTACGGATGCTAGTTGATTCGTTACCACTGAGCCAGGACGGGAACTCTGATTCTATTCTTTATTTCAATATCATACTTTCTTTTTTGGTCCTTTTGTATATATATTTTAGGGCTGCACCCACAGCATATGGAAGTTCCCAGGCCAGGGATCCAATTGGAGCTACAGCTGCCAACCTACACCACAGCCACAGCAATGCCAGATCCTTAACCCACTGAGCGGGAGGGATCAAACTGGCATCCTCATGGATGCTAGTTGGGTTCCGTTACCTGCTGAGCCACGACAGGAACTCCCCATATCGTACTTTGCATTCTGATTTTTTCACTGGCAGTCTGGTTGCTGCCTTCTGTTGGGGTTGAAGGGCGGGGTGGTGAGGAGATAATGCAGCCAGATAAACCCTAGGGTGGAACGTTTGGGCACGTTGATTCTGTCTCCTGAATTTTTTTTTTTTTGTCTTTTTGCTATTTCTTGGGCCACTCCCGCGGCATATGGAGATTCCCAGGCTAGGGGTCTAATTGGAGCTGTAGCCACTGGCCTACGCCAGAGCCACAGCAACTTGGGATCCGAGCAGCATCTGCAACCTACACCACAGCTCATGGCAACTCCGGATCCCTAACCCACTGAGGGAGGCCAGGGATGGAACCCGCAACTTCATGTTTCCTAGTCGGATTCGTTAACCACTGCGCCATGTCGGGAACTCCTCCCTTGATCTTCTCAGGCGAGTACTGAGAGTTGTAGGAAGAGGCTCCCTTAGGCTATAATCCCCATCCTCTCCCTAGAGGAGAGCGTGGAGAAGTGAACCCCTGGATCTGGTCAGTCCATCTGTCTACACAGTGCTTCACCCCCACATGCCTCTTGCCCTCTTGAACTTGAAGATACCTGCATCGGACTCACCTGGTGAGGAGGCAGAGCATCACTTGTCTTCAATGGCGGCAGGACCAAGCTCCCTCCCTCTCCCTCCTGTACCCGCAGTTCCAAGCAGCATCTTGCCTTCCAGGGGCTCCTCACTGCCTGTCCAGATCTGTTCCTGCTCTCGCTTTCCTGGGTGATGGTGGGGAAGGAGCCAGGAGTCCCGAGCTATTTCAGCAGGGAGGTTTGAATAGAAAGCAGAAGAGGAGACAAATCCAGGTTTATTTGTTTTTTTAAATAGCATTGGAGTTCCCATCGTGGCCCAGTGGAAACAAATCTGACTAGTATCCATGAGGACGCAGGTTCGATCCCTGGCCTCCCTCAGTGGATTAAGGATCCGATGTTGCCGTGAGCTGTGGTGTAGGTCGCAGATGAGGCTTGGATCCGGCATTGCTGTGGCTATGGTGTAGGCCTTCGGCTACAGCTCCAATTTAACCCCTAGCCTGGGAACTTCCATATGTCTCGGGGGTGGCCCTAAAAAGACGAACAAACAAACAAAAAGTAGTATTCATTTTGGCAAATGGTGTTTACTTATTTATTTGCCTGTGGAAATTCCAGGGCTGGGGATCAAACCTGCACTACAGCTGTAGCCAGAGCCACAGCAGCAACAACACTGGATCCTTAACCCACTGAGCTACAAGGGAACTCCAACAAATTTGCACTTGATTTGTGTTATCCTAGTTATTTTTGTCTGTTTCCTAAATCCTTGATATTAAAACTGTGACTTGTTTGCCAGCCATCTCAGCATCATCTGGGAGCTTTTCAGAAATGTAGCATCTCTGTGGGAGTTCCCGTCGTGGCACAGCAGAAACGAATCCAGCTAGGAACCATGAGGTTGTGGGTTTGATCCCTGGCCTCACTCAGTGGGTTAAGGATCCAGTGTTGCCATGAGCTGTGGGGTAGGTTGCAGACGCAGCTCAGTTCCCAAGTTGCTGTGGCTGTGGTGTAAGCCAGCAGCTGCAGCTCCTATTGATCCCTAGCCTGGGAACCTCCATGTGCCCGGGTGTGGCCCTGAAAAACAAAAAACTCCCAAATCAGAAGCTGCAGGTTAACAAGATCCCCAGGTGATACAGATGTTCATTGGAGTTTGAGAAACCAATTCCAGAATAAAATTTACTTTTATAATTAAGAAAATGATAGGCTTTTTCAAAATGGGAGACGTCCCCATGACTTATTTATCCTGTTTCGGGGCCGTCAGGCTTGAAGCTGGACCCCTCTCTGCATAGAATTGCCCCTCTCTGTTGGGTCTTAGGGTGAAGATCTCGCTTTCTCCCCCCTGTAGAGACAAAACCTCTTAAAACATATATGGCAGCAAAGGGACGTGAAGGAGAACGTTTTAATCAGCGTGTTAATTAATGATGACATTATTAGTATCGTGGGATTGTGGGGATGAAATGGCTAAAAATCACAGTGACTTCTGGGGGAAGGTAATAAAGTAAAAAGAGAAGTGGGTGGAATCAGCGGCAGTGGCAGGGAAAGATTAAAGCAAACAAAAAAAAAACCACCACAGGAAATGACAACAGGAATATGCCTAATAATGCCTTAGCCCCGAGGGGAAGCCTCCCCCGAAGGTTTGTGGGCACCTGTGCCTGAGCTGGCGCCTGTCCACTCCTTCGTGTGTCCCCATGATCCCAACAGGTGACTTGGAAGTTAAAGGGAAAGCCTCGAGAATCTTTCTCTTTCGGGGTGTGCCTACTTCCTAGTCCAGGGTGATGGATGGATTTAGACAAGCGGCTGGGCTCCCCGCGAGCTGGCTGAGACTGGTCGCCACGCTCAGTCTGGGCCAGTTCCGCCCCAAGGAAACAGGAAGGCAGTGTCTGCCTTTTTCAGAGGACAGTGAGTCCCAGGCTGCTTTGTCTTGTCATGTCATCCTTCCAACTGGCTCATCTCAGGTGCGCTCTCTCTCCCACCTCACCGCCGCCGCCGTTGCTCAGATCCAACCTCCGCATGTTGGAGTTTCTGGAGGCCTGGTCCTTGGAGCTCTTCTCTCCCTCGGGAGCCGCTTTCATTTCTAAGTAGCACCTGTTTTGCTCCAAATAACACATTTCCACTTCCAGCCTAGATGTCTCCTCTGCATTTCAGAAGGTCAATGAAGAATTCACGTTTAGGAGTTCCCATTGTGGCGCAGCGGAAACGAATCCAACTAGGAACCATGAGGTTGTGGGTTCGATCTTTGGCCTCACTCAGAGGGTTAAGGATCCAGCATTGCCATGAGCTGTGGTGTAGGTTGCAGACACGGCTCGGATCTTGCATTGCTGTGGCTGTGGTGTAGGCTGGCAGCTGTAGTTCCGATTGGACCCCTAGCCTGGGAACCTCCATGTGCCGCAGGTGCGGCCCTAAAAAGGACAAAAGACAAAAAGAAAAAAAAAAGAGTTCATGTTTAGGCACCTTAAGTCTGAGATGCCTGTGGTTTTTTCCCAACAGCGGTCTTGATTTTCCACTTAGATGGATCACCAGCATCTCAAACTTAATGCAAAACTGTTCTCCTCACTCTCCTAAACGTGCTCCCTCTCAGCTCAGTCAAAGTCCATGATCCAGCTTCCAGAGCTTGGGTTTCCCCTCCCACACCCCACGCCCATCTGTCCCCAGTGCTGCCACTTCCACATTCTGTCCTTCTCCCCATTCTCCACGGCTGCCGCCAGTCTGAGCCACCCTCAGCCCCGCCTGAACAACTGACCCGTCTTCCGCCTCATCTTCCCACCCTCGCCTCCCAGCCATCATTATCCATTTAGCACAGTCTTGGGAGACGGAGACACTCAGAACCACTGCTTAAAAGCTTGCAGAGCTAGCTCATCGTACTTAGAATGGAACGAGCTCCTCATCAATGCCCGACGCAGTGTAGAACCCTGAGGCTGGGTGAAGCGGGACTGGCCAGGGGTTTAAATCCTGGGTCAGCAGAGTTCCCCTCATGGCTCAGCGGAAGCAAATCCAACTAGTGTCCATGAGGATGCAGGTTGGATCCATCCCTGGCCTCCCTCAGTGGGTTTGGGATCTGGCGTTGCCCCGAGCTGTGGTGTAGGTTGCAGACGTGACTCGGATCTGGCGTTGCTCTAATTGTGCTTGTGGTTTAGGGAGTCCAGCAGCTACAGCTCCAATTTGGCCCCTAGCCAGGGAGCCTTCATATGTTGTGGGTGCGGCCCTTAGAAAGAAAGAAAGAAAAAAACTGGCCACTTTACAGTTTCAGTAACTTCCAGACTTGAGTGCATTCCTTGACCTTCCAGAGGGAAATAAAAAAAAGGTTGATGACAGACTAAGAAAAGTCATCCAATTTTCAGCTTAGGAAAAAACCCCCCAAATCCTAGGTTGGCTACTGACTATCCTCAGAGAGAGATACCTCATCTCAGGTCACGCCCCAGCCCAGCCCTAGGGTGCTCCTGGCGAGTGCCTCAAAAGAGAATGCCTTAAGCCATCTGGAATCCTCTCTCTGCCTTGTGTGGCTTATTCCTTCTCAGTTCAAATCAGCTCCAGAGAACTTCCTTGACCATCCTTCCTAGAATAAGGGTCTCACAAACTAGTTCTTTTCTTCAGAGCAGCCACATCATTTGTAAGTAGGTATTTATGCTTTGTTTATTTGCTTAATACCTGCCTCCATCCCTAAACTATGAACTTCATGAGGGGAGAGGTATTTTGTTTTTGTTTTTTTTTTCTTTTCCCCTTCTTTTTTTGGCCTTGTTTTGTACTGGAAGAGTGCTTGGGATTTACCAGGCATTCAATAAAATATTGTTGGGAAGATTGAATGAGTAAATGAATCAAGTCCGGGCAACTACTACAGAAGCAACTTTTTACCCACGGGTGCCCCAAACTACCGAATAACCCAGGTATGTACCCACCTCCCCCCTCACTCCCTGCCAAATGCTTGTGGCTAGCGCTGTTCTGACTAAAAACAAATTCTCAATTCATTTGTCCATTCATAAATAGAATATGATTGTTACGCATCTTCTTGGTCAGCGAGTATTAGTAATCATGGGTGGGGAACTGCGGCTCGCGCCTGTCTACACCCTCCTGAAGGGAGATGGTGGCACTTTAGGTTTAACCGCGTGTCCGGCAGAGGGCGCTGCGGAGACACGGCTGTCGCGGGCGCAGGCGCAGCCCCGAGGGAGGGGCGGGGCGAGAGTAGAATGACGTTCTAAATGACGGCTGTGACAACTGTTAGCAAGTTCTCCGGAGGTTTTCTAAGCTCTAGGCGGCCAGTAACAAGCAGTGGTTTCCGAGTCCCGGCTGCGTATCACTGGGATCTGGAGAGATTTTTGCAAAATACTGATTTCTGGATGGAACCTCCCAAAGATTCTTGTTCAGCAGGACCTGGGCGGGCTCTAGACCCTTTTGAAGATATTCCCAAGTGATTTTGATGATCGAGAGATTTGGGGACCCATTGATGGAAATTCCCCAGGGCCAACTTGGGAAGCCGAAGGGGAGAAGCGGGGGAGGAAGTGACAAATCCGGTTTCCATCCCCAACCCTGTTGCATTTTAGCTGTGACCTTTCTGGGCGCTCCCCCCACCCCGCCCGGTAAAATGGAGATAGTAAAGATGGAGCTGGGATGCCTTGTACGGTTATTTTAAGGGTGAAAGGATATCCAGGTGTAAAGATGTTAATACGTGTTCAAAGTGAGATCATCTCTAATCTGAATCAAAGGCAGAAGAGGCGTTCGGTACCTTCCTGTGTCTCTCCATCCAGAGGGAGGAGGGAACCCAGCAATCCAATCATTTGGGAACTGACTGTAATATTTAGCTCTGGAACCTCCAGGCCACTTCTGTCTGTGCCTGCCTTTGGTTTAATCACTTTTCCTCCAGAGGGCGGACAAGAACAACCCTATGGGGAGATAAAGGACTGTGGTTCTAGACGTCAGCAGGAATCTTGTGCAGCATTTAGGGAACCCCGATATGTTTCAGATGGGGCAGCAGATTCAGAAAGGTTGAGAGACTTACCCAAGGTCACACAGCTGGTGAGCACAAAGCCTGGGTCAGTGCTGCCTCTGGAAGTTTTGTGGTGAAGCTTTTGCATCTTGCCTTTGTCCTCCAGAGAAAAGAAATGAACGCTTCCTGCCTTCCTATTTCAGGAATGATAATGGAGGGCCATTTTTATTGCGTTTCCAACAGATCAGTCTTGCAACAAAAGAGGAATGATAGTAGTAATAACAAATGCCATCGTTAAGTTGCCTGGCATGCTCCAGAAGCTTAGGCACATGTCTCCTGTAATCCTCATCTTATCCTGTGCATGAATTCATCAAAGGCTGATTAAGACATCCAAGGGTTCCAGGCACTGGGGATGTGCAGTGAGCAGGCAAGCTCCCTGCTCTGATGCAGCCTGCATTCTGCTGAGAATTGAGAAACTGACAAAGACGATCACAGAAATAAGGTGATTTCAGAGGGTGCTAAGAGCTTTGAGAAAAACAGAACGAAGTGATGTGATGGAAAATGCCTGGGAACCCAAACTGAACCTGAGCAGGACCCTGTGGGTCCCTCCCCGGTACCAAAGCGCACCCGACCCCCTTTCTTGTTTGTAGAAAAAGGCTTTTGGAGTTCCTGACGTGGCCCAGCAGAAACAAACCTGACTGTATCCATGAGGACGCAGGTTTGATCCACTGGCCTGGCTCAGTGGATTAAGGATCTGGCATTGCAGTGAGCCCTGATTGCAGATGCGGCTCAGATCTGGTGTTGCTTTGACTGTGGTGTAGGCTGGCCCCTAGCCTGGAAACCTCCATATGCTGAGGGTGTGACCCTAAAAAGACAAAATGAAACAAAACAAACAAGAGACTTAGCTTCTTTTCACCCCAATCCTGCTCCCCCAGCTGTTGCCAAGCCCCCCTCCCCTCAGAGCTGAGCCTCTCAGGGCGGACTCTGGTAGCTGGCCTTGTCCTCAGATCCCTGTTCCTGTGGGAATTAAAACCCACTTCCTTTTATGTGAATGTCTGTCGCCTTCCCTTCTGTTTATTATTCTGTTTATTAACCTCTGGCTTCCAGGTTGTCTCTGGGCCCTGGAAGTCTTCTCGAGGGGCTGCCAGTGAGGGGGAGCGGGGTGTGTGTGAGGGGACGTCCCAAGTAGCATGTCTACCGACACCACCATTTCGGATCGGATCCTAGTTCACTCTGGATTTTACAAGTTAATGACTTGAGCTTTGGGTTTCTAAAGAAAAGAAAATCAGACACGTCCCTCTGACACTTGGTTGAGTGGTCACTTCCCTCCCGTAGCGCCTACTCTCAGCCTGGGGAAGGGCTCACTCATTCAAGCTATGTTGACACAAGCCCTACTACCTGCCAATTCGGGGACTAGAATTCCATCTTTTGTTATTATCGTCGTTGTTGTTATTATTATTATTATTATTATTATTATTATTATTTTCTCTTTTTGCTTTTTTAGGGCCGCACCCACGGCACATGGAGGTTCCCAGGCTAGGAGTGGAACCAGAGCTGCAGCTGCCGGCCTACACCACAGCCACAGCAACGCAGAATCCGGGCCTCCTCTGACCTACACCACAGCTCACAGCAGCAACACCGGATCCTTAACCCACTGAGTGAGGCCAGGGATCGAACCTGCAACCTCATGGTTCCTAGTCGCATTTGTCTCCACTGTACCACAATGGGAACTCCCTAGAATTCCGTCTTTGAACTCAGGGAGTCACAGCAGGATAATTGCTGGGGTCCCTTCTGGCGGTCGGGGGCCTGTCCCGAAGAGGAGGGGCGGCAGGTGCAGGAAGAGTAATGGAGACGCAGACACTCTCGAGGAGTGCTCAAGCAGTCTCAAATTTATTGGTGGACAACAGCGATATATAGGGGAAAAGGCTAAAACTGACATAAACAATGGAAGATCAATATCTCAAAAATTTCCAAAAAGCATAGATAAACTTTTAAGATTAAAAAGCACATGATTTGGGTAAAGTACAGTCTAAAAGCTTAAAATAGAATTGAACATCATAAAAGAGCAATCAAGCAGGAACTAGGAATCACATAAGCCACACATGACGTTTGTAAAAGTTACAAATGTATTGTTTTCTTAGAACAATCGTCTGCTTATAAACCTAACAACTATTTTACTTTTAACTTTATTATTAATAGATTTCTCTACTTAAAATACTTAATTCAATAAATCAATGATTATCAATAATTACCTATAACTCCTAAAACTTACTTATCTACTTACTAAAAACTTAAAACAATTTTAGCTAAATAATGCATACCAATAGTATCTAAGACCTTGTGAAAAACAGAAGCCAAATCAGAGACCCCTTTGCATGTAGACAGTGGGGAGCTATTCTCCTGGAGGTAAGTTGGAGGTTTAGCAGGCAAAAGATAATAAAAGTTAATCAATTCCTTCCTCGAGGTAAGGGACAGGGAGTTAGGTACAGTAAACAAAGCACAGATTGTTTGCAAAAGAGCAGAAACTTAAAGGTATGTTTCTTCAGGCATAACATCCTCTAGTTTCGGGGGTCTGGCAAGCCTGTCGTTTTGCAGCCCTTTCTTCAGAATCCCCTGGACTTTGTCATCAGGTGGGTTCCATTCTTGAAACTCGGCTCCCAGCAGATAATAGCAGGGTCTTTGATAATGTTCCCATTTGCTCCCTCATGGATGTTCATGATCAGCCTCGGAGCCAGGTGGGGGGGTGCGGGTGGGGTGGGCCCCTAAGGTCACGTGCTTCCATGGTTCCTGGAAGAACTGGGCCAAGCTCAGGCCACTCTACTTCCTGTTTTTATTCCTCTGGTGTCTTAATTCTTTTGACTTTAGAATGGGTCCTGAATTCAGGACACTGGGGGTTAGGTTTCAATACATGACTTTGGGGGCCATAAGCCTTCGGTCCACACCGTCTCCCATCACTGCACTCCAGCCACACTGGCCCCTTTGCTCTTCTTCAAACGAGAAGGCCAGCACACTCGCCTCAGGACCTTTGCACACCTCAAATTCTTAGGTGTCTTGTTCCCTTTGCTCTTATCCCAGACATGCACAGCTTGTGCTCTCATTTCATTCAGTGCGGAAGGGAGCGGAGGTTGGGTAAAATAAAGAACCTGTCTAAATACAATCAGGGCCTTTGACAGCCAAATTGGTCAAATTGTTTAGGTACTTGCCAAATGCCTGTTGCATGTTGTGACAACCAAAGACAGTTGAGCTCTCAGAGGCTTCATTTACTTAAACAGTGAGGGGATGGGAGAGAATTGTTATAAACTCAACCTTTCATTTAAAAAGGCAATAAGGGCCTGATCCTGGCAGGACCTTACTGCTGAGACCTCTCTGAGCGGAAACCGGTTTGTCACACTTGGGGTTGAGTACACACACGGGTGCAAAAGGTCTTGCATGTGCAGTGGTCCGCTGAATAAACCGACGTCCAATCCCAATTCCCAGAACTTGCGCTAGTTTATGTAGCAAGAGACTTTGTAGATGAGATTAAGGGGATGATGTTGAGATGGGCAACTACCCCACCTTATCAGGATGGACCCTAAACGTAATCCCAAGGTCCCTGTAAGAGGGAGATGGGACCGCAGCAGCAGAGATGGTGGATACAGGAGTTGGAATGATGCGCCTTGAAGATGAAGGAAGGGGCCACAAGCCAAGAAGCAGAGGCCATCAGGAGGAGCTGAAGAAGGCAATGACAGGGAGTTCCTGTGTGGCTCAGCAGTAACGACCCTGAGTAGGCTCCATAAGGATGTGGGTTTGATCCCTGGCCTCACTCAGTGAATTAAGGATCCGGCGTTGCCGTGAGCTGTGGTGTAGGTCACAGATGTGGCTCAGATCCTGCGTTGCTGTGGCTGTGGTGTAGGCCTGCAGCTGCAGCTCCAAGTCAGTCCCTAGCCTGGGAACTTCCACCTGCTGTGGGTGCGGCCCTAAAAAGAAAATAAAAAAAAATAAATAAAAAAGAAGGCAATGCACAGATTCTCCTCTGAGAGTCTCCAGAAGGAACCAGCCCTGATGACACCTTGATTTCGGCAGGGTAGGACTGATTTCAGGCTTCCGACCTCCACAAGTCTCAAGGAATGCATTGGCCTTGTTTTAAGCTGGTAGGTTTGAGACAGCTTGTTACAACAGCAATAGGAAATTAACACAAGTGCTCTCTGGGAACGCTCGGCTGCTGAGGAGCCTCAGAACTAGAAACCGCGCTTCCTAGATGGGACCTGTACACATCGGCCGCTGTCTTAGCAAAAAGCAGAAGCTGAGCTTTTTAGGAGTGCCAGCCTGGGCATGAACGAAGCAAAGCCAGGAAAGAGATGGAGACTGGCTGAGCTGTGTTACTGCCTGGCCTCGGCTTTACACGAAGTTGGAGAGACACGGCAGGCTATGCAAGGGCTCGTCCGCTCAGATAGAGGGTTGCAAAGAGGAGTTATACCTCTGAATATTCCAGGGAGAGAGAAAGGAGAGAAAAGGCATCTGACTGGCTCCTTCCCACTTCTCATTCCCAGTTGGTCAAGGTTTATCCGCATTGGGGGTTAATGCCTTGGAACTTGGAATTGCCTCCAACCAGAGGGTTTGCCTAGGAAATCACATTCCAAATCTCAGCCTATGTGTTTCATTTGCACCCCCAAAACCCCCAAATGAAGTTCTTTTTTTTTTTTTTTTTTGGCTGCCCCGAGGCATGTGGCCTTCTGGGCCCAGGGTTCAGATCTGAGTGGCAGCTGCAGCAACACCAGTTCCTTCGACTCACCGTGTTGGCCAGGGACCTAACCCGTGTCCTGGTGCTACAGAGACATCTCCAGTCCCTCTGAGCCACAGTGGGAACTCCCCAAATGAAGGTCACATTCACACTGTGAATTGAAGGATCTAAGAGTGAGCAGAAGCTGGAGGTCTCTTGAAGCCCATGCTCTGAACCCACATAGCTCACTACTAGCACATTCCATCCGTCCAAGCAGCCCGTCTGGACTCAGGGGGTGTGGAAATCGACTCCATCTCTTGAGGGTGAAGCTGCAGAGGCAGCTTGCAAAGGACCCGGCCAGCAAGAGGGGAAGGACTGGGGCAGTTTGGGCAAATAATTTACCTCAGAGAGTTAGCAGAGGACAGGCATGGAGGGGGCTGGGTGGGAAGAGCACGGAGCACGAAGACGGGTCCGAGTGCTGCGTGTTTGACTAGCCCCTTGCCCTTGACCGGAGCATAACTCCGCGGCTGTGGGTGGAGAAAGATGGGCTGGCCCTGGGCAACAAGCCAGGGCATTTGGATGTTGTTCTAAAGGCAGCAGGGAAGAGTTCCCATTGTGGCTCAGCGGGTTAAGAACCCGACTGGTATCCATGAGGATGTGGGTTCCCTCCCTGGCTTCGCTTAGTGGGTTAAGGATCCAGCATTGCTGCAAGCTGCAGCATAGGCTCACAGACATGGCTCAGAACTGGCATTGCTGTGCCTATGCAGCTGCAACTCTGATTTGACCCCCTAGCCTGGGAACTTCCATGTGCTGCAGGTGCAGCCCTAAAAAGAAAAAGAAAAGAAAGCAGCAGAGAAGCAGGAAGCAGAGGGAAACTGGCAGCCTTTCTGGTTGGCAACCCCTTCTGACTGGGACACAGGGAATAGTTTAGGTTGTCCACACAGGCCTGGAGGCCAGGGGCCTGTGGTTCAGGCGGGAGATGCCAGTGGCCTGCTGGAGGGATGTGTGGAGGGGCCACAGTGCACGTGGGCAAGAGATATTGATGAGCGAGACCACTGGGCCGCGGGGATGGAGCTGAGGGAGAGGATGGAGGTTGACCTGGTCAGCATCAAGGACCAGGACTGATGGGAGGGGAGGCTGAGTCACCGTCAGTCAGTAGGTAAGGAAAAGAGGCAGAGAGTCGGGTGTGTAGGAGTTCTCCTGTGCCCAGCGGGTTAAGGATCCAGCATTGTCACTGTGGTGGCTGTGGTGCAGGTTTGGTCCCTGGCTCAGGAACTTTTATATGCAGCGGACACAGCCAAAAAAAAGAGACCCAGAGAGAGTAGGGTATCTAGAGACGTGGAAGAACTTGTAGTTCCCATCGTGGCTCAGTGGGTAACGAATCCGACTAGGAACCATGAGGTTGCAGGTTCGATCCCTGGCCTTGCTCAGTGGGTGAAGGATCCAGCGTTGCCGTGAGCTGTGGTGTAGGTGGCAGACACGGCTCGGATCCCGTGTGGCTGTGGCTGTGGCGTAGGCCAGCAGCTACAGCTCTGATCCAACCCCTAGCCTGGGAACCTCCATATGCCAAGGGTGCGGCGCTAGAAAAGACAAAAGACAAAAACAAAAAACAAAAAAAAAACCCCAGAGATGTGGAAGAACTCGACACTGTTCTGGAGTGACTGAAAGATGCCTCTCCTGTTCCGCTGAGGGCCAGGCTGACCGTCAGAATGTCATTATCCTCTGTCATCCTGGAAAGGGAATGGAAGTAACTCCTGCCTCCCACCAGCCCTCAAAGACCAGTGTTTGAGGTTCTCGATGCTCTTTAGCCCAGCCCGTTGCGGTGTGTGTTTGTATAGTTCTAACAGGTGTTTGAAGAGAAGTTGGGGTGGGGGTTGGAGCGGGGGCCTTTGATGTGGTCCCTGCTTCCTGCTGTGTAAGGCTTGAAAACAAACTCACAGGAGTCTGATATATAAAAACTCAGCAACTGGAGTTCCTGTTGTGGTGCCGCAGAAACAAATCCAACCAGTTTCCCTGCGGGTTTGATCTCTAACCTCCCTCAGTGGGTCAGGGGATCCCGCGCTGCCGTGAGCCATGATGGAGGCGGACAGCTGCAGCTCCGATTCCACCCCGTAGCCGGGGACATCCACGTGCCGAGGTGTGGTCCTAAAAAGCATAAATAGATAAATAAAAATTAAAGCTATAAAAAAAACCTCAGGAGTTCCCGTCGTGGCACAGTGGAAATGAATCCGACTAGAAACCATGAGGTGGTGGGTTCGATCCCCGGCCTCCCTCAGTGGGTTAAGGATCTGGCATTGCCGTGAGCTGTGGTGTAGGTCACAGATGCAGCTTGGATCCTGTGTTGCTGTGGCTGTGGTGTAGACTGTGGCTGTTGCTGTAGCTCTGATTGGACCCCTAGACTGGGAACCTCCAAATGCATGGGCGTGGTCCTAAAAAACAATAAATAAATAAATAATAAATAAAAACTCAGCATCTCACTTCATATGTTCAGTGAAAAACACAGAGTATCTGGGAATTTTGTATTCAAAGAATCCGGGGCATTCTCTCCTAGAAGCCAAGCTATGTGGGAAGTTAAGTGGTTGTCAGGGTGATTGATAAATCCGTCTCCTAAGCTTCAATTTCTCTGTCTTTAAAATGGGGCTAGCAGTTCCAGTTGTGGTTCAGCAGGTTAAGAACCTGACGTAGTATCTGTGAGCATGTAGGTTTGATCCCTGGCCTCACTCAGTAAGAATACGGAGTTGCCCCAAGCTGGGGCATAGGTTGCAAATGTGGCTCAGATCTGATGTGGCTGTGGTGTAGGCTAGCTGCAGCTCCAATTTGACTCCTAGGCCAGAGACTTCTATTTGCCTTAGGTGCAGCCAAAAAAAAAGAAAACGGGAGTAGTAATTCTCACTTGCTGTGAGTTGTTACCAGGATTAAACAAAATAATGTGTATTAGGGAGTTCCCTAGTGGCCTACAGTTAAGGATTGTCAGGTAGGATTGTGGCGGGGGTTCGATCCCTGGCCCAGGAACTTTTACATGCCTTGGGTGTGGCCAAAAAAGAAAAAATATATCACACACATAGTTATTTTATATGCCTCCTGCCTAAGAGCCCAGGAGTCGATTGCTGAAATAAAATTTAAAACTGACTGTATAATTTTATAACTAATAACAATGTGAATAGCCATATCCGCTTAGTGAACTGAATTCTTGACAATTAAATCTGTTTAGTTCAGAAGTCAGAAAAATTAGACCCTTACCGCAGTGGACTGGATGGTTGTGTCTCCTTAAAATTAACTCGTTGAGATACCAACCAATGTGATGAAACTCTTGGGAGCTGATTAGGTCATGAAGGCGGAGCCCTCATGAATGGGAAGAGTTCTCCTATAAAAGGGACCCCACGGAGCTGTCTGGCCCTCTTTCTGCCACGTGGGGTCACGTGGGGTCACAGTGGGGAGATGGCTGTCTGCAGCCTGGAAGACGGCCTCACTGTACCCTGATGCCGAAGTTGCAGCCTCTCGAGCGAAATAAATGTTTCCTGTTTATAAGTCATCCGGTCCACGGTATTCTGTTAGAGCAGCCACCCCAAGATGGTTACCGAGGTTAATCCTGAAGCGTCTAAGACAGGCCACACACAGGGCAGTGAATGCTGTCAGTCAAAGCGCCTGTAGAATCCCCCAGAAGTGGCATTTTGCTGGGTGTAATGTTTGTATTTCTTTATCGAGACTTTAAAATTCAGTGTTCCTAGTTGGATTTGTTTCCACTGCTCCATGACGGGAACTCCAGGAGGCTTAATTTTTGATAGATCAGCTCGGAGCTCTCCCCAAATTGGGTCAGTCGCTTTCACTTTCTGGTCAGAAAAGGCCCTGTTGTGCTGGAACCTGGCACCACCGGCAGGATAAAGTCTGGGACGGGCGTGGGGCACAGTTCCCAAAAAGCTGGAGGGAGCTGACCCACCGGTGCTTGAACCCACAGGCCTGGGCCCTGGGCCAGCCACGTGTCCCACTCCCAAGGCCCCGGGTTTCTAACTGCTGAACCGGGGCGGCTCTACCTGCTCTGACCGGGGAAGCCCGGCTCCAGGGCTCTCCTGGGTGGGAGGCCCCAAGAATGGACCTCATCCCGACCCTGATACCATGGCCTGGGGCTCAGGGGCAGCTGGAACTGGAGCAAAGGAACAGGAGCAGAGGGAGGGCTGGGATGCCGTTCGCATTAGCACCCTCCCATCTTAAAGGAAGATGGAAACTCAGAGGCCACTCAGGCAGAAAAATGGCCAAACGCACCAGATCGCCCAGCTCAGTGACGGAGCCAGCCCCCGTCTCCACCGCGCTTCTGTCTTTTGGGGAAGCCTGGTGGGTCAGCTCCTGGCCAGCGTGTGCCCCCAGCGGTTCTAGGAGATCTCAACTCCCACATGTCTCTGACACTACTGTCCGCCTTTTTCTTCTTCTCCAAATCATCTTGGCATACGGAGGTTCCCAAGTGAGGGGTCCAATTGGAGCTGCAGCTCCGAACTTACACCACGGTCACAGCAACATGGGATCCTTAACCCACTGAGCGAGGCCGGGGATTGAACCCAAATTCTCACGGGCACTCGACAGGTTCATAACTCACTGAGCCACAACCCCGAACTCCTTTTTTTTTTTTTTCCTTATTATTTTTCCCAAATCATCTTTTTACCCTTGCCTGGTCCTTCACTTTTCTCAGGAGAAGAGGTAACAACCCAAAGCCTATCTCATTTGTCCTTTGCTAAGCGATGTGTTGGCCACTCTCTCTCAGGACCGCTGCCCCCTCTCTGGCCATGGCTCTGTGTGGGCCTCCCCTGAGATGGGTCCTTAACCATTGCTCATCTCTCTGCCCCTGGGAGCCCTCGGCCAGGACTGTGGACCGCCCTCCGCCCTGCTGTTCGTACTACATCAAGTATTCCACCTTTGTTTCTAGCTCCTTCTTATTTCCACAGCATGTGGTGTGTGGAAGCTCCTGGGCCAGGGATCGAACCGGCACCTCAGCAGGGCACTCCCTCATCATTAGTCTTAATTTAGCTCTTCAACTGGGAAGCCTGGATTCATGCTTCAAGACTCAGGCAGCTCAAGCGTCGTCTCCCCTGGGAAGCTTTCCGAAAGCCTGTTCAGACTATCATGTAATCATTAGGTTGCTTTTTTTTCTTTTTCATCCGACCGTACATCTCTAAAGGAAAGGCATTCCTCCGCCCCTTGTACTCAGCACGGCACTTAATCAGTGATGGTTCGGTCATGGAGGCGTGAATGTATCTAAAGGAAAAAAAATGAGGCAATAAGACTTATTTTCCATAGCTGCTCAAAGGATTCGTGGTCAAATGTGGGCATTTCCGCTTCTACCTGCCACTCTCCACAGCTTTTATGGTTGTTTCCTAGGCGTATTTTCTCTTGCTCTATTTTATTCTCTGCTTTACTAAGTATAAAGGGAAAGAAGGAGTTCCCATTGTGGCTCGGTGGGTGAAGAACCTGACTAGTATCCATGAGGATGCAGGTTCAATCCCTGGCCTCGCTCAGTGGGTTAAGGATCCGGCATTGCCGTGAGCTGTGGTGCAGGGTGCAAATGCAGCTCAGATCCCACATGGCTGTGGCCGTGGTGTAGGCTGGCAGCTGCAGCTCCGATTCAACCTCTAGCCCAGGAACTTCAATAGGCCACAGGTGTGGCCCTAAAAAGAAAAAGGAAAAGAAAAAAAGAGAAATAAGACTCAAGACTCAGGATGCATACTAGTGGCTGGAAATTTAATTCTAGTTTCCTGGGCCAGAGAATTAAGTGAATATTAATCTTCAAAGGAAATTAAATTTACAAACCATCGTTAGACAGAATTGGCAATCAGAAATCCCACTGTTCAGGAGTTCCTTTGTGGTTCAGTGGGTTAAGAATCCAGCATTGTCACTGCAGCAGCTTGACTTGCTGCTGTGGCACGGGTTCGATTCCTTACCCGGGAACTTGCACATGCCATGGGCATGGCCAAAAAAAAGAAATCCGCTGTTCTACACAGGAGAGTCTCTTTATGTCTCTCCCGTGGTTGGCTGTGGAAACACCACCTTTAGACAACATACCTCCTTTCTATTCTTGCCGGATAGTCGGCTGTTATGGTTCTAAGGCTGCACCCACAGCAAGTTCCCAGGCTAGGGGTCGAATCAGAGCTATATCTGCCAGCCTACACCACAACCACAGCAACACGGGATCCGAGCCGCATCTGTGACCCACACCACAGCTCACGGCAACGCCGGATCCTCAACCCACTGAGCGAGGCCAGGGATGGAACCCGCAACCTCATGCTTCCTAGTCAGATCCATTTCTGCTGCGCCACAGTGGGAACTCCTGCTATGGTTCATTTTAAGGTAAAGTGTTGTCGGTGGGTGAGAGCAAATAATACAGTGCAAACTTTGAGACATTTAACAGTCCCTTGGTTTTCTCACAGAAAAGGGAGGCCAGAAAACAAAAATTGTCGGCCTAAACTTGTCAGTTTCCAGATTGGCATCATTGATTGGAACTGGCCCAATACTTATGAATGAGTCACATCATGATGTGTCATAAAGTCTTACCTGGGAAAGCCACCCGGCCACCCCACCAATATTTTTTCTCTTT
Source organism: Sus scrofa (assembly GCF_054392235.1). NCBI lineage: Eukaryota > Metazoa > Chordata > Mammalia > Artiodactyla > Suidae > Sus > Sus scrofa. Next base: position 22,349,447 of record NC_139393.1, on the reverse strand, counting down.
TCTTTTTGTCCTTTTAGGGCCACACCTGTGTTATATGGAAGTTCCCAGTCAGGGATCAATTGAATCAGAGCTGTAGCTGCCGGCCGACACCACAGCCCTAGCCACACCGGTGTGGAGCTGCAGTCAACTCCTACACCACAGCTTGTGGCAACGCCAGATCCTTAAACCACTGAGCAAGGCCGGGGATCAAACCTGCATCTTCACGAATGCTAGTTGGGGTCTTAACCCCCTAAGCCACAATGGTTCTAAGGCTGCACCCACAGCATATGGAAGTTCCCAGGCTAGGTTTTTGTTTTTGGTTTTTGTTTTTGTTTTTCCTTTTTTAAGCCACACTTACGGCATGTGAAAGTTCCCGGGGCCGGGATCAAACCCTTGCCGCTGTAGCGACCTGAGCTACTGCCGTGACAACACAGGATCCTAACCCCCTGCGCCCTGAGAGAACATCCCGAACATTTTCTCTTTACAGCATAAATGGAAAGAGAACAGTGAGTATCATACACAAACTATCCTTAGCCTTCATTTTTCCGTGAATTCGGATTAAAGGAAACGTATTTGGGGGAAGGGTGACCCTGTTTGTTTATGCAGGACTTTTTAAAATTTGGGCAAGCGGTGCCACGTCAAAGTGTGGAGGGCATTCTCTTGAATGGATCAATAGGCCCCAGTCAAGGTCTAAATATCCTTTTTAGGTGAGTGGGTGAAAGGGTGACCGTGCGACGTGGGTCCTGGTAGCTCCGGCTGTAGAATGTTCCCCAGGCTGCTGGAAAATCCCAAAGGACAGGGCTTCGTGGTTATATATTTAGAGACCTCTATCAATTCAGAACCCTTCTGGGTGTCGGGAGGACAAGTCTGGCTTTCGTCCACTCTGAGCGGAATGCATGTTCATGTGACTCTAGCCATCAAGGACTCTGGCCTTGACCTGTGGGGAAGGACAGCGATGAGAGAAACCCGACACGACCTTGCTGTCCGTTCCAGCACGAGCCTGGGGTTGCCACGTGGCTCCATCTTGTTCTGCTTTTTGTAGAGGAATTTGTTAGGTAACCAGAATTTGTTGACTGTTCCATTTAGAGCTTGTGTTATGCACGTTAAGCAAGTGCTCTTCCGCTCAGAAATACACTGAGCGTTTTGAAAAGACATTTAATACGTGTGTGGCTTGTATTTCTCCAGGAGCCATTAGCTAATTATTTGATACAGGGCTGCATCAGTTTCGTGATAGTTTTCTTTCGCATAAGTAATGATGACGTGTGCTTAACTGCGTCAGTAATTCAGCTCTTTGCATTCTTACTGCACAAAACCACATCCAGCAGCCAACACAAGCAGGGTCCTTGTAAGAGGAACATTCAAACAGAAATTATTCCCTTTCAGATGCCTTCACAGAGCCGGGGCTCTGCCCTGTGCAGAGGCCGGGTCCCCTTTGTGCATCTCACTTAGCAGAAGCCAAAGTGATGCTCAAAACTGGAGAATGCCTCAGTTGCTGGAACAACTGAATCCACCTGTGGAGGGAATAATGTGCAAATTTAAAAGGCTTACTTAAGGGAGTTCCCATTGTGGCTCAATGGGTTACAAACCTGACTAGTTTCCATGAGGACGTGGGTTCAATCCCTGGCCTCGCTCAGTGGGTTAAGGATCCGGCATTGCCATGAGCTTTGGTTTAGGTCGGAGACATGGCTCAGATCCCGAGTTGCTGTGGCCATAGGGTAGGCTGACAGCTGTAGCTCCGTTTCGACCCCTAGCCTGGGATCCTCCCATATGCCGTGAGTGTGGCCCTAAAAGGCAAAAACAAATAAACACACACACACAAACGAAAAAACTTAAGGAAATTATAAACTTGCAGCATATTTTGTTATTAGTTGCATGCATGCAGTGTTATCAATCAGTTAAGAACATTGCAAGTAATAATACCCCGTCAAAGTGATATTTTTCTCACGGAACAAGTCCGGAGCCAAGAAGCTGCAGCATTGGCGTAGCTTCCCAACAAGGCCAATGAAGACCTCTTGGCATGTGGCCTCTTGTTACCAGGCTTGTCACTTTGTGATCATAAGCTGACTGCCATGACTCCGGGTACCGTGTCTGTGTTCCAGGCAGGAGGATGGGGAAGGGCAGGGCCTGTGGCCATTGCTCCTGGGCCTGGTTCCTTTACATAGAAATAAAAGCTTCCTCAGGCCCTCTCCCTTCCCCGCAAGAATGTCACCTTTGTCTCATTGGCCAGAACCTGCCACTTGGCCATGTTTAGCTGCAGAAGGACTGGGGAAGAAGTGCTGCATTCTCCAGCTTCCGCATGGCCTGTGGAATTCCCGGGGCAGGGATTGAACCCTTGCCACAGTTGCAACCTGGGCTACTGCCATGGCAACGCTGGATCCTAACCCCCTGCACCACAAGAGAGGGGAGGCTGGTGAAGCAGAGGAGGGTGAGGAAGAAGCTGTCCTACCCAGGGCATCAGGGAGCAGCCAGCGGCCTTCCTTAGGGAAGCAGGAGTGGCCAGGATCCTTTGGGCTGCTTCCTGTTATGGCACTTAAATCACATTCTTCCCAGGCTCAGGTCAGAGACACCTTCTCAGGTGACTTCCAGTTATAGGCCTAATTGCGAGGCTACAAGGAAGGCAAAGGTGCCGTGGGGTTGTCTTAGGCTGTATGGTCAGGCCAGGTAGGACGGTCCTGGATGCAGTCATCGCCCCATTATTCTGAGAACAGCTCCAATGACACCATCACAGCAATGCCGGGTGGGCTATTCTCCAGAATCGGGCACCGTGGATCGCAGCTTTGGGCTCTACCATCGTGGAAACTCAGATATTTTGCCTCTGAACGTACCGTTCCTACCTTTTCCAGCACGTTCTCCTGTGTCTAATATCAAATATACCAAGAGAGCATTGGCCGGCCAGCCCCCTCCATCCACTGGAGACGCCCCTATGGGGCAGGTGCTCACACAAGGCCACCTCAGGCTTCTGCCCGGACTGGCAATGGCTCCTGTGGTCTATCAGTGTGACCAGCGTGGAGGATCAAGTTCTATCTGCTGCTCTAGGTCACCTCAGAAGGGGATTTGGATGATGTAAGCTCCCCGAGACTTTATAGACGAGGTAATGAAACAGTGGCTGATCCTGGATCCCTAGTTCTAGGCTATTGGCTGAGCTGTGTCAGGCTGACCTTTCTTTCTTTTTCTTTCTCTTTCCTTTTTTTTTTTGGCATGTGTGTGTGTGTGCGCACGTGCATCTTCTTTTTGTCTTTTTAGAGCCACGCCTGCGGCACATGGAGGTTCTCAGGCTAGGGGTTGAATCGGAGCTGTAGCCGGCTTATGCCAGAACCACAGCAACGCCAGATCCGAGCCACATCTGCGACCTACACCACAACTCACGGCAATGCCAGATCCTTAACCCACTGAGCGAGGCCAGGGATCAAACCCGAAACCTCATGGATCCTAGTCGGATTTGTTTCTGCTGTGCCATGACAGGAACTCCTCTTTTTTTTTTTTTGATTGCAGCTGTTTTACTAGTTACAAAGTGTTATCTGCCTTTCTATGTTCATTTATTCAAAGTTAAAGCCCTAAAAATTTTCTGGTTTAACTATCCAGTGTATCAGAAATATAGTATAAATACATAAAACAGCAACAGAAAACCCCTCTATACTTTCATTGCTCTGATGGTATGTATTCCTATTTTGTTTTTTATTTGAAAAAAAAATGAGGCGAAATTTACATAAGATAGATTTAACCAGGGAGTTTCCTGGTGGTCTAGTGGTTTGGTCTTGTCACTTTTACCCCTGTGGCCAATGTTCAATCCCTGGTCTGGGAACTGAGATCCCACATCAAGCTGCTGCATGCCTCAGCCAAATTTAAAATAAAAAGAAAAAAAAAAGATGGATTTTACCATTTAAAAAAGTGTATTTAGGAGTTCCTGTTGTGGCATAGCAGTTTAAAAACCCAACTAGTGAGAGTTTCCATAATGGTTCAGCAGGTTAGGAGCCCTACCAGTATCCATGAGGATGTGGGTTCAATCCCTGGCCTCACTCAGTGGGTTAAAGATCCGGCGTTGCCGTGAGCTGTGGTGTAGGTTGTAGACGTGGCTCCGATCCTGCATTGTTGTGGCTGTGGGTGTAGATGGGCACCTGTAGCTCCGATTGACCCATAGCCTGGGAACTTCCATATGCTACAAGTGTGACCCTAAATTAAAAAAAAAAAAAGAAGAACCCAACTAGTATCCATGAGAATATGGGTTCGATCCCTGTCCTTGTTCAATGTGTTAAGGATCCAGCATTGCCTCCTGCTGCTGTGTAAATCACAGATGCGGCTCAGATCCTGCATTTCTGTGGCTGTGGTGTTGGCTGGCAGCTGTAGCTCCCATTCAACCCCTAGCCTGGGAACTTCCATATGCCACAGATGCAGCCCTAAAAAGAAGAAAAAAATGTCCAGTGAGAAGCTGTTTGAGGATTTATTTTTTAACTGCTTTATGGTGACTTAGCGGCTAAATTCACACACAAAAAAACAAATGATGACCTAACTGAGTCAGGGAAAAGGCCGTGGGTGCACACAGTGTGACATGAAATCAGAATCTCTTTGATTCGCTCATCAGGAGAGGAGTTTTCCAGGTCAAGACCACGTGAATTATCAGAAGGCCAGGTCACTATTCACCGTTAACTTTATTTGTAAATCCCTTTTCCTCTGTTGGCCCTGTGACAGGGTCAGCTCGTTGGATCCTCACAGCAGTCGAGGGAGGAGGCAGGGCAGGTGTTGCCGTCTTACAAGAAGAGGAGCCTGGGAGTTCCCGTCGTGGCTCAGCAGAAACGAATCTGACTAAGATCCATGAGGATGCAGGTTCAATCCCCAGCCTCGCTCAGTGGGTTAAGGATCCAGCGTTGCCGTGAGCTGTGGTGTAAATTCCCAGGCGAGAGGTCGAACTGGAGCTGTAGCTGCCAGCCTACCCCACAGCCACAGCAACACCAGATCCGAGCCACCTCTGCCACCTACACCACAGCTCATGGCAACGCCAGATCCCTAAACCCCTGATGGGGACCAGGGTGGAACCCGCACCTTCATGGATACTAGTTGGGTTCATAACCCCCTGAGCCACCACAGGAACTCTCCGGAAGGAGCATGAGTTATACCAGTATATACCATGAGTATATACCAGTATATACCATGAGTATAACCAGTACTTTTCAAACTGGGCACTTTCCATCTAGCGAGTTATGAACCGTGTGAACAACAACAACAAAAATGAAAGGAAACAGAAAAATAAACATCAGAGTGCTTCGAGGTCATAGTGAAGCATCTTTCCTAAAATGTTTGCCTCGGTCATGGTGTGCGTCCGTGTGCGTGTGTGTGTGTGTGTGTGTGTGTGTACTGGGTCATGATGTAAATCCTGTTTCCTAAGGCAGGTTACGGTTTAATGAGTTTGAGAGCCGGGGACAGAATCGGCCCTGGTCCCCAGGACGATGTCCTGCGTGTGCTCAGGGTCCCGCGCTCTTGATCGGAGGCAAAAGTGGAGTGTGACCATCTGCCCGGAAAGCAAGTTCCAAGAAGGAGAACCTGACTGTCGCTGGTTGTACAACTTTTCACCTTGCCGGTGATAAAATCAGTGTCGGTCCTGGCTCGGCTGTCCGTTATTCTGCGAATGTCCTTGAACATTCTAGGGCATCTCCATAGCTGCAGGCCCGCACACGGACCCGCCTCCCACCCCGAGGGGCACGCTGCGGGGAGCTCCGGCTAAAAGTACACAGCAGAGTCCATCTGTTACCTGCTTTTATACTCTCAGCATCACGTGTCCCTACAGTTCCCCAGACTGTTTTTTTTTTCCATGGAAAAAGCCATTTATTCCATCTGTTGGAGATTGTAATTGACCTTTTTATTTTACTTCTTTTTATTTTTATTTTTTGGTCTTTTTGTCTTTTTAGGGCTGCACCTGTGGCCTATGGAGGTTCCCAGGCTAGGGGTCAAATCGGAGCTGTAGCCACCGGCCTACACCACAGCCACAGCAACGCCAGATCTGAGCCGTGTCTGGACCTACATCACAGCTCACAGCTCACAGCAATGCTGGATCCTTAACCCACTGAGCAAGGCCAGGGATCGAACCCGCATCCTTGTAGTTCCTAGTCAGATTCGTTAACCACTGTGCCACTACGGGAACTCCGTTATTTTGCTTCTGATGAACTTAAGTCTGATAGCTTTCTTAGTGTCTACATAAGGTGCCCAGAAAGTTAGAGAATAAAATATTTAGTCAAATGATTGACTTTAAAAATGCAGACAAGGAGTTCCCATCGTAGCTCAGTGGTTAACGAATCTGACTAGGAACCATGAGGTTGCAGGTTCGATCCCAGGCCTTGCTCAGTGGGTTAAGGATCCAGTGTTGCCGTGAGCTGTGGTGTAGTTTGCAGATGTGGCTCGGATCCTGTGTTGCTGTAGCTCTGGTGTAGGCTGGCGGCAACAGTTCTGATTCGATCCCAAGCCTGGGAACCTCCATATGCCGTGGGAGTGGCCCAAGAAATGGCAAAAAAAAGAAAAAAATGCAGACAATTCTAGAGTTCCCCCTGTGGCACAATGGGACATACGGGGTCTTGGGAACACTGGTACACAGGTTCAATCCCTAGCCTGGCACAGTGGGTTAGAATCCGGCATTGCTACAGCTGTGGCTTTGGTTTCAACTGCAGCTCTGACCTGATCACTCGCCTGGGAACTCCATGTGCCACGGGGTAGCCAAAAAGAAAAAAACAAAAATTAAAAAATAAAAAATGCAGACAGTTCCAATTAAAGCCTAGATTGATTTTTTTTTTTTTTGGCATATTGAATTGGCTGGTGTAAAATTAAAAAAAATTTTTTGTTATAGTATCACTGATTTGCAATGTAGGGCCAATTTCTGCTGTATAGGAAAGTGACCTAGTCATACATATAGATACATTCCCTTTCTTTCTTCCATTGTGGTCTATCCCAAGAGACTGGGTGAACTGGCTAGTGTGTGTGTGTGTGTGTGTGTGTGTATGTGTGTATTTTGGCTGCACCCACGGTACTCAGGAGTTCCAGGGCCAGAGATTGAACCTGAGTCGCAGCAGTGACAAAGCTGAATTCTTAACCAGCTGTGCCGCCAGGGAACTCCTGAAAGACTTTAATTTTAGACTCTTAACTAATTAGCAATATTGGTGTTACCTAAATGTAGTGGGCCTTTTTGTTGTTGTTGTTATTGCTGTTGTCTTTTTTTTTTTTTTTTTTTTTTTTAGGGTCGCACTGGCAGTATATGGAGGATCCCAGGCTAGGGGTTGAATCGGAGCTGTAGCTGCCAGCCTACACCACAGCCACAGCAACGTGGGATCTGAGTCTTGTCTGTGACCTACACCACAGCTCATGGCAATGCTGAATCCTTAACCCACTGAACTGGACTAGGGATTGAACCCACGTCCTCATGGATACTAGTCAGGTTCTTTAGCCACCAAACCACGACGGGGACTCCAGCCTTTTGTGTATAACGTGATAGAGTCATTTGGAACAATGACAGTCACAGTGATGATGATGATAATGGCAGTGGCGATGTTGATTATATGCAGGGCTCTGTGCTCATGATTCATTTTTAAAAATTCTTACAAAAACTCTTTGAACAAAGAATCACACTTTTAGCTCTAAGAGAACTGGGAATTATAAAGAAGATAAAAAATGTTTGAAAATTCTCCCTAGTGGGATGCCAAGTCCTCAAGCTGCATCTTCGTGGCAGGAGAGGAATGAGCCAGGCATGCAGAACCATTTTCACGGAGGGTCTATGCTTTAGTTCTCCCTTCTGCCTGACTGTCCTGCCTGTCACCTCACCGGGTACGAATAACTGGGGTGGTGGGGAGGACTCAACGCATTCCCGAGCGTTTATGGGGAGACTGGGAGGAGCAAAGGTCCGTTCCCCGGAGCCCAGGTGTGAACCTGCCTGAGATCCAGGCCTGCAAGGGGGACACAGAGGGCTGGTTGGGAAGGGGGATCGGAGGCAGACCCAGGTAACCCCGTGGCAGAGCGATGCGGCTGGCCAGGCATCAGCCAGTGCGAATTAGTATCCAATTGCTGCTATAACAAATCACCACCATCGTGGCGCCATAAAACACCAAACATTTATTACCTTTTGTTCTAGAGGTCAGATGTCTGAAATGGAACTCATTAGACAAAAATTAAGGTGTTGGCTGTAGTCCTTCTGGTGGTTCCAGGGGAGGATCCATTTCTTTGACTTTCCCAGCTTCTAGAGGCCGCCCACATTCCTTGGTTTATGGCTCTTTTCCACCTTCAAAGCCAATAATGGCAGATCGAGTTCTTCTCACATCAAATCAGTCCGACCTGCGTCCTTGGTCGTATTGTATCTCTGGCTTCTCTGCCTCCCTCTTTCACCTGTGAGGACCCATGTGATTACGCTGGACCCACTCATCCTCTCGGATAATCCAAGATAACCTCTCCACCTAAATGTCAGCTGATTAGCGGCCTTAATTCTATCTACAATCTTAATTATCCTTTGCCAGGTAACCTAACAGAGTCACAGATTCCAGGAATCAAGACATAGAATTCTTTGGGGCTGTTATTCTGGCTACTTGGATGAAGTAAAATTTGACCCAACACAGAAAAAAAAAAGTAGTGAATATCAGGTTGTGAAAAGAGAGAACAGGACAGGTAGTATTTTAAGCAGAGGTGACAATCTTTAGGATGAAGAAGAGCTTGGCATATCTGAGGAACTCATACCATGCTTGCCTCCAAGGCCGGGGTGAGGATGTGGGGGCTTGTGTTAAGTTCAATGGAAAGATTTTGAAGGCATTTAGGCAGTAGGAGGACTTGATCTGCTCTGTGGAGATGGGTGAAGGAGGCAAGAGTGGACCTGAGACGCTAGTTATTGTCATGTACCTGCCCTTCTGGAAATACATTCCATCAAAGCTGGACAGGGACTTGTTGGGTAGTCACTCAAATCCATTTCCTTTCCCTAGATATACAGTTAAGGCACATTCCCAGCATGGTGGCATCTTAGTGGGACTTTGGGACTAGTTCTTGCCCAAAGACTGGAAGCAGTAAAGAGCAGGTGGGCCCCCTCCATGCTCTCTCTTTTCCTTCTCTACCAAGATCTTGGACGCCATGTACGGAGATGGCTGCTTTATGAGCAGGAAGGATCCTTGGTTCCTGAATGACACTGTGGAGCAGAGCCCCTTGGTTATTCTGACTGGTGTGTATGAGAGGAAGCAATATACTTTACTCTGTTAAAGCACTGAGATTTTTTGTTGTTGTCTTTTTAGGGCCATACCCAAGGCATATGGAAGTACTCAGGGTAGAAGTTGAATCAGAGCTATAGCTGCCAGCAATGCCAGATCCAATGCTTCAATCCAAGCATTGAAGTGAAGTGGCACTTGATCTGAGGCTTGATCAGCATTTCTGAGAAGAGGGAGGCCGTGATGATAGGAGGAGGGTAGCCATCGTGGCTGGAACTAGAAGCATGATCAGAAACACCCATGGGGAAAGAGTCGTGAAAAGGCTCCAGCCTTGGTGCCCCTCCTACAAGGGCCAAAGTTCTGGAAGGATGTCTCTTCCAGACAATGTGCTTACAGAAAATAGTGCTGTTTGCCACTGGCTGGGGCAGAAGTAAGGTTGACAAGAGCAGAAGCAGGGAGGAGTTCCCACTGTGGCGCATGAGAAACAAATCCGACGAGTATCCATGAGGATGAGGGTTCAATCCCTGGCCTCCCTCAGTGGTTTAAAGGATCCAGTGTTGCTGTGAGCTGTGGTGTAGGTTGCAGACATGGCTGGGATCCTGAGTTGCTGTGGCTATGGGTAGGCCAGCAGCCCCAGCTCCAATTCAACACCTAGCCTGGGAACCTCCATATGCCTCAGGCATGGCCCTAAAAAGACAAAGAGTAATAATAATAAGCTGGTTGCTATTAACCTGAGATTTATTTTCACTGTCATCTTGGGAGTCCTTTCCCCACCCTCCTGTGTTGGATCGCCTCTTTCCTGGACCCCATGTTTTCCTTATTTTTTTTTTTTGCCTTGGGTTTTTTACACAGGGCAGAGATAAGGGACAAGCTCTCCAGGCTTGATGGCCTCCATTAGATCCAGTCTGTCTCTCACTGGCTGTGTAATCCGGAACAAGTAACTTATTGTCTCTATATTTTCAGTGTCTCTCTTTTTTTTTTTTTTTGCCTTTTCTAGGGCTGCTCCCGCGGCATGTGGAGGTTTCCAGGCTAGGGGTCTAATCAGAGCTGTAGCTGCCAGCCTACACCACAGCCACAGCAACGGGGGATCTGAGCCACATCTTCGACCTACACCACAGCTCACAGCAACGCTGGATCCTCAACCCACTGAGCAAGGCCAGGGATTGAACCCACAACCTCATGGTTCCTAGTTGGATTTGTTCATCACTGAGCCATGACAGGAACTCCACCTTATTTTTTTTGTCTTTCTTTTGTCTTTTTAGGGCTACACTTGCGGCATATGGAGGTTCCTAGGTTAGGAGTCTAATCAGAGCTGTTGCTGCTGGCCTGCACCACAGCCACAGCAACACCAGATATGAGCCGCATCTGTGACCCACGCCACAGCTCACGGCACTGCCGGATCCTTAACCCTCTGAGCAAGGCCAGGGACTGAACCCACAACCTTATGATTCTTTGTCGGATTTGGGTTTCCGCTATTCCACAATGGGAACTCCTGCTTTACTTTTTTTTTTTTTTTTTTTTTTTGGCTTTTTTTTTTTTTTTTTGTCTTTTGTTGTTGTTGTTGTTGCTATTTCTTGGGCCGCTCCCGCGGCATATGGAGGTTCCCAGGCTAGGGGTCGAATCGGAGCTGTAGCCACCAGCCTACGCCAGAGCCACAGCAACGGGGGATCCGAGCCGCGTCTGCAACCTACACCACAGCTCACGGCAACGCCGGATCGTTAACCCGCTGAGCAAGGGCAGGGACCGAACCCGCAACCTCATGGTTCCTAGTCGGATTCGTTAACCACTGCGCCACGACGGGAACTCCCTGGAATAAGCTTTTTAAAAAGTAAAGCAGGGAGTTCCCGTCGTGGCGCAGTGAGTTAAGAATCTGGCATTGCCACAGCTGCTGCTCAGATTCTATCACTGGTTTGGGAATTTCCAGATGCTGTGAGTGCGGCTGAAAAAAAAAAGCTTATTCCTTAGTGTTGAGGAAACAAATCCTATATTAGATCTTCTGAGAACATATGTATGAGACGCTAGTTTTTTTTTTTTTTTTTTTTTTTTTTTTCCATGTGGAAGTTCCCAGGCCACGTGGAAGTTCGCAAACCCGTGCCCCAGCAGTGACTATGCCAGATCCTTAATCCACTCAGCCACCAGGGAACTCTATGAGAGGCTAATTTTTTGAGACTTTGCATATATGTAGCTTTTTAATTTTTTGGTTAGATATGGTGTTACAGTTTGGCAATGATTTTCTCTTAAGTTTAAGGCATTGCTCCATGGTTTTCTAGATTCTTGTGTTGCGGCTGAGAAGTTTGAAATTATTATTATTCTCAATCCTTTAAATGTAATCTGCTTCTCTCTCTCTCTTTCTTTAGCTAAATTAGGTTCTAAACGTTAAAACAGAAAAGTTCCCGTAATGGCTCAGTGGAAATGAATCTGACTAGCATCCATGAGGACGCAGGTTCGATCCCTGGCCTCTTTTAGTGGGTTAAGGATCCGGTGTGTCTGTGAGCTGTGGTGTAGGTCACAGATGAGGCTTGGATCTGGTGTTGCTGTGGCCATGGTGTAGGCTGGCAGCTATAGCTCTGATTGGACCCCAAGCCTGGGAACCTCCATATGCCACAGGTGCAGCACTAAAAAGAAAAAAGAAAAAATATATAAGTTAAAACAGGATACAAGCAAATTGGGTTTGTTGGGGGAAAATGACTAGGGATGAAGGTAGAGAAACGAAAATCCAGATGAAAGCCTTAGATTTGAGGTCCCCGTTACATGTCAGGCACAGCTTCTCTGTAAAAAAGGGACATGGGAGTTCCCATTGTGGTGCAGTGGAAATGAATCTGACTAGGAGCCATGAAGTTGCGGGTTCCATCCCTGGCCTTGCTCAGTGGGTTAAGGATCTGGCATTGCCATGAGCTGTGGTGTAGGTCGCAGAAGCAGCTCGGATCTGCGTTGCTGTGGCTGTGGTATAGGCTGGCGGCTACAGCTCGATTCGACCTCTAGCCTGGAAACCTCCATATGCTGTGGATGTGGCCCTAAAAAGCAATATAAATAAATAAAATAAATAAAATAAATAAATGACACATAACAAGTGTAGCTCCCAGGTCCTGGGTCCCAGTCTCATATCACTTTGGGGTAATCTCATCAATATCCTGAATTTTTTTTTTTCATTATTCCATTTCTCAGCTGACCTGAGCTAGTGAATCTGTTGTTAGTTGGGTTCATTATTATGAATTTTATTTTTTATTTTTTTGGCTGAGATCAAACCCACACCACAGTAGCAACCTGAGCTGCTGCAGAGAATGCTGGATCTTTAACCCCCTATGCCAGAAAGCTTCTCATTATCATGATTATATAACTCTGAGAAGGTTTAGAATTAAATATAGCAATGGTGAGCTAAATCAAACCCATAGTACTAATATTTTTAGTGCTAACCTTAAAGTGTAAGACAATCTGCGTGTGTCTGTTATTTATGTGCAGTGTCTGTAATAAAAATAGTAACTATACTCTCTAGAGAATCTGACAGATTACCCTGTGATTTCAATTTGAAGTATGAAATTGATTTTATACTTATGATTTTAAATCTTTTTTTTTTTTTTTCTTTTTATGGCTGTACATGTGGCATATGGAGGTTCCCAGGCTAGGGGTCGAATCGGAGCTGCAGCAGCCGGCCTACACCACAGCCACAGCAACGTGGGATCTGAGCTGTGTCTGCGACCTACACCACAGCTCACAGTAACGCTGGATCCTTCACCTACAGATCGAGGCCAGGGATCAAACCTGCATCTTCACGGAGACTAAGTCGGGTTCTTAACCTGCTGAACCACAATGGGAATTCCATATAATTATGATTTTAAAGTGAAGGCACAAGATAATTTGGTTGCATGTAAACTACATTAATTATATTAAGAGAATCATGGTACAAGTCGGTTGCCAGGGGTCTTTGTGAGGGTCTCCTAAGAGTTGCTTCTGCTACCATCAGCCTTGGAGGCTGTGCTCTCCCCCTTGACCAAGTGAGCCCCAGCAGGCTGAGGGTGCAACAGCCAAGGCACAGCTGAGACCAGAATGGAATATTTAAATGCAGTTGCACTCAAGGCTAGAGCAGCGGTCAGCAAACCTCTGCAAATATTTTACTCTTTGCAGCCAGAAGGCAAAATCAAGGATATTCTGTAGGTACTTACACAACTATTAAAATGTCACCACTAGGAGTTCCCGTTGTGGCTCAGAGGTTAACGAACCCGCCCAGTATCCATGAGGATTCGGGTTCGATCCCTGGCCTCGCTCGGTGAGTTAAGGATCTGGCATTGCTGTGAGTTTTGGTGAAGTCACAGATGTGGCTCAGATCCTGGTTGCTGTGGCTGTGGTGTAGCCCGGCAGCTGTAGCTCCAATTCGAACCCTAGCCTGGGAACTTCTATATGCGGTGGGTGGAGCCCTAAAAAGAGAAAAAAAAAAAAAGTAATAAAAAAAATTTTAAGTGTAGCAACATTTATTAGCTCTAGGGCTGTACAAACACAGGCAACCGTCGGGATTTGGCCCATAGACTATAGCTTGCCATCTCCTAGGTTTAAAAATTAAAAGGATATTAAAAGAATAATAAAAAGAAATAAATGCAGAGAGTAGCATCAAGTTAAACGAGGGAGGTTTCCAAGTAAAACTCACTAGAATCCATGTGGGATGCACTGGGCTCTTATTCCATTCTTTCTACTGGAACATCACTAAGGAAGCTTTGCTTAAATCACAGAACCGATATTAAGGTGAAGAAGGTGGGTGGACCATTTGGAAAAGTCATTTATCTCTCTGCGGCATCCCCAACAATATAGACTCTTCAAATGTATGTGTATTAATTGACTGCCTAGCAGGTCAGGTGCTGTGCTGGGCATCAGGAATAGGGTGGGGAGCAAGCCTGGGTCCCTGCAACTGAGGAGCTCACTGTCTGTTTGGGAGTCTGACAGGAATCAAGTTAATTTCACTGAACTGCCCTTGACTGTTCTGATATCAGGATGGTTGTGCCTGGGGGCACCTACTGTGCCTTGTTCTTAGGGATCAGGAGGGACTTCCTGGGGGAAGGAAGTTCTAACTGAGGTCTGAACGATGAGGAATTGGCGAGAGAAAGATCTAGCAGGTGCAACTAAGCGTGTGCCAGTTTCCAGAGGTGAGAAGGGGCAATGGCCCATTCAGAGAGCTCCAGCTCTTGGCTACAACCAAACATAAAAGGTATGTTCTCAACGGCGCCCCTATAACCAAGAAAAACGCGCCAGGAGCAACATTCCTACAAAACCGGTTTTCTCAAACCTCGGTGCTATTGCCAGTTTGATAATTCTTTGTTGTGGGAGGTCTTTTCTGGGCATTGGAGGATGTTTAGCAGCCTTCCTGGCCACTACCCAATAGAAGCTAGTAGCTGTCACCAGTTGCGACAACCCCAAATGTCTCCAGACATTGCCAAACATCCCCAGGGAAGACAAATCTCCTGGTTGATAGCCTCTTCCATAAGATAGAAGGATGAGCCTTCCCTGGCTCATTCCAAGCATACCAGCTGGCAACACCGCCCATCCAGCTGTTCTTGGGAGGCGTGTCCAGGGCTCATTGCTGCTCCGCTTTGCCCGGGGGAGGGGAAGGTGACCAGATGTCTCAGATACCACCTCCTCCCCCAGTCACTGAAGGCCACCCTAAAAAGTGGTTTGATTCAGGCCTTTCATGCTGCCTGGCACCAAGCATCCAGAAAAAGCCCAAGAAACTCCTTCCTGACAAGATGTAGGGCCATATTGCAATGCAGCAACATTGCTCCTGTAGTTTAACGTAGTTGCACACACATTTATTAAATTCTGGCTGATTCCAAAGCGTTTGTTCTCCGTCATTACTACACAGTGCAAATGCAACTGCTAAGACGATGAAACGGAAACGAATCTGACTAGTATCTATGAGGATGCAGGTTTGATCCCTGGCCTTGCTCAGTGGGTTGGGGATCTGGCGTTGCTATGGCCTGGTGGCTGCAGCTCCGATTCAGCCCCTAGCCTGGGAACTTCCATATGCCATGGGTATGGCTCTAAAAAGACCAAAAAAAAAAAAAAGAGAGAGAGAGAGGAGAAAGAAAACCCAGATGTGGGTGAGGAATGGTTATTCTGCCCGGTTCTTTGAGAGGATAGGCATAGCCCAGCTTACAGATTGTGCGGCTGCTTTGTAACTTGAGGACCTCACTGTTCTAAACAGTGGCATGCTAAAAACGGGCATAAAGGGAATTGTGGCCAAGAGTCCAGCTACTTGTGGAGTTCCCTGGTGGCTCAGTGGGTTAAGGACCTGGTGTTGTCATTGCCGTGCCTTGGGTTGCAGATGTGGCACCAATTTGATCCTCGGCCCTGGAACTTTTGCATGGTGGGTGAGGCCAAAAATAAAGAGTCCAGCTACCTGAGATGGCCAGGCTTTAGAAGGCATGTTGAGAGTCCAATGAACAGATGAGGAAGATGGGGAACTGAATTCCTGTGCCTGGAAGCTCTAAGGATCACCCGGGGAAGGGCTTCCTTGCCAGGGAAAAGGCTTATCCTTGATCTCGAAGACAGTGGGGAAGCCAAGGAAGAATTTTAAGCTGAATTTAGAAGGTATTTCTCCAGCATCTTACAACGTGTGTGTTTTGCACACATCGCCTCATTTAACATTCCGTAAGGGAGGTATTGTTTGCAGTTTGCCACTGAGGACTGAGGGATATTAATCAAAGTCAGAGAGCTAAATATAGCTGTGGCCAGGACTGAGTAGAACTCAGGTTTTCATTTCTGTATTGCCGTCTGGTGCTTTGACTGTAATTGGATAAAACACATACACCAAGGACTGGCATAGGGCAAAGTTGAAAGCAAAGAGTAGAAGAAAAATTAGTTGTGTCTGGCAGGGATTGGCACGGAGTAGTTAGTAGAATTTGGTTTGTTTGTTTCAGTGTGTCCATGACATATGGAAGTTCCGGGGCCAGGGATTAAATCCAAGCCGCTGCTGTAGGCTACACCGGATCCTCTCACCTACTACTTTGGCCTGGGGATTGATTCCGTGCCTCTGCAACTACCCAAGCTGCTGCAGATGGATTCTTAACCCACTGTACCCCAGGGGGAACTCCAGTAGCTCTTTCTTTAGACTTACACATCTTTGTTATTTTTCTTATTTCTGAATGGGTCATGGTGATGTAACCATGTTGCTATTTCCTAGAGCAGTGATTTCCACTGTGGGGATCAAGACCTTTGGGGGAGGGAGTTCCCTGGTGTCGCAGTGGGTTAAGGATCCAGCATTGTCACTGCTGTGGCTCAGGTTGCTGCTGTGGCACAAGTTTGATCTCCAGCCTGGGAGCTTCCGCATGTCATGGGTATGGCCAAAAAAAGAAAAAAAAAAAAAAAAAAAAGCTTTGGGGGAACCCAAGGTTATTCAGAAAGTCCTAAAGTTCAGGAGTTCCCATCATGGCGCAGTGGTAAACGAATCCGACTAGGAACCATGAGGTTGCGGGTTCGGTCCCTAGCTTCGCTCAGTGGGTTAAGGATCCAGTGTTGCCGTGAGCTGTGGTGTAGTTTGCAGACTCCGCTGGGATCCCTCGTTGCTGTGGCTCTGGCGTAGGCCAGTGGCTGCAACTCCAATTAGACCCCTAGCCTGGAAATCTCCACAGGCTGCGGGAGCGGCCCTAGAAAAGGCGAAAAGACAAAAAAAAAAATTAGTTTTTACAGAGTTCCCACTGTGGCTCAGAGGAACCTGAGTAGTATCCATGGAGATGCAGCTTTGACCCCTGGCCTCACTCACTGGGTTAAGGATCTGGTTGCTGTGAGCTGTGGTGAAGGTGACAGACGTGGCTTGGATCTGGCATTGCTGCAGCTCTGATTTGACCCCTTACCTGGAAACGTCCATGTGCCTTGGGTGCCGCCCTAAAAAGAAAAAAAAAAAAAGTTTATGTTAGAAAGGGTCTCCATGCTAAATATAAGTTATGATTTATTTCATGTGTATTACTAAGGATCATGTGTATATTAACAGAGAATAGTGGGGCATAGGGAAATAGTGGAATTTGGTGTTTAAAGAATCTATAGGAAAGAGGTGCCTTTACAGTCATGAGTCTGGAAAACTTTTGTGGGGGAATGGCTCGGGTCGTCAGTGTTGGAAAATGAGACACAGGAACACAGGGAGATCTCGACGAGGCTCTTTACTTCTTTTTTTTTTTTTTTTTTTTTTGGCTATTTCTTTGGACCCCTCCCTCGGCATATGGAGGTTCGTTCCCAGGCTAGGGGTCGAATCGGAGCTGTAGCCACCAGCCTATGCCAGAGGCACAGCAACGCAGGATCCAGGATCCGAGCCGCTTCTGCGACCTACACCACAGCTTACGGCAACGCCGGATCGTTAACCCACTGAGCAAGGGCAGGGACCAAACCCGCAACCTCATGGTTCCTAGTCGGATTCGTTAACCACTGCGCCAAGATGGGAACTCCAGAGGCTCTTTACTTCTGCAGAAGGGCGCTGCAAGAAGACAAGACCTTCCCTATTTACCGGTAACGCAGGCGAGGTGCTTGTCCCCTTCCCATTGGTCAGGGCAAGGCGCACACTCTTCTCGATTGGCTCATTTGAAACAAATTGTCACTGGGAGAAGAGGGAAAGAGGAGGGGGTCGCAGGAAGGCGGTTCAGCTGAAACCGGAGCAAGACGGAGTAACCGAGGTTTCCTTTGATAGGAAAGACGCTATGTTACTTTCCACATCTTTAGGGAGGTGAGCGTTGGGGCAGAAGAAAGTCATGTTTTTATTTCCCTGCCTTAGAATGGAAGGTATTCCATAACTCACCCCCTCCTTTTTTTTTTTTTTTTTTTTTTTTTGTCTTTTTAGGGCCGCACATGCGGCATATGGAGGTTCCCAGGCTAGGGGTCGAATCAGAGCTGTAGCCGCCGGCCTACACCACGACTGCAGCAACACGGGATCGGAGCTGCATCTGCGACCTACACCGCAGCTCACGGCAACAGTGGATACTTAACCCACTGAGACAGGCCAGGGATGGAACCCGCGTCCTCATGGATACTAGTTAGGTTTCCTTAACCACTGAGTCAGGACAGGAACTCCCCCCGCCCCCTTGTTTTTACGGCAGGATTCATGGAATACCTCAGATGGGTTTAAACTGTATTAATATCAAAACAGGGAGTGGGCAAAACTCCAGGATCTCACCTAAAGCTAAGGAGGAGAGTAGAAATGGGGTTGTTTCGAGTCAGCCTGGCGCCTGAGATAGAGAAACAGGAAAAGGAAATGAGAGAGAGAGCCGGCTCTGGGCCCTGCCTCCTGCATAGACCTGTTACCTCCCGGAGCCTGTGTTTCTTCATCTATAATATGCGAATAACACCTTTTTGGCTTGAAAGAACCAATGAATAGAAAGATTCTCGGAGGAGCACTCTGCATCTATAGCTGCAGGTTTTGTACAAACAAAATTGCTTTCTGACCCATCAGTCCCACTTTGGGAATTTAGCCAAACTTCCTCCAATAAAAACAATATATACAGGAGTTCCCGCTGTGGCGCAGTGGGTTGTCTCTGTGGCATTGCCAGGTTCCATCCCGGCCCAGGAACTTCCATATGATGTGGGTGCAGCAGAAAATGGAAAATAAGATAAAAAAGCAGTGACTTAAAAAAATATATATGCAAAAGTGTATTCGTTTTCTCACTATTTGCCACAGCAAAAGATTGCACACCAACTAGATGTATTTGTATTTGTTTTCAACTGCATAATATAAAGTCACAAATTTAGCTTAAAGCAACAGCCATTCATTAGCTCACAGGTCTGTTGATCAGAAGTGTGGCCTGATGTGGCTGGGTTTTTGCTCTCTCTTTTTTTTTTCCTTATTTTTTTACATTTTGGCTGAGTTCTCCACTCAGGGTATCACAAAGCTGAAATCAAGGTGTTGGCTTCTCTTAGCTCATGTCAGGAGAACTACAGAGAATGAGCCGGCTTCAGAGTCATCATCCTTCTTGTTGGCGGAATTTAATTTCTGAGGCTGCTGTTCCTTGCTGAGTGTCAGCTGGGGGCCGGCCACTCAGCTCCTAGAGGCAACTGAATTCTTTATCGTGTGAAGCCTGCATTGTCAAGCCAACACATCAAATCCTTCTTATGCTTTGAAGCTCTGACTTTCCTTCCAGGACCAGCTACAGAAAACTCTCTGCTTTTAAAGGGCTTGTGTGAGTAGGTCAGGCCCACTGGATAATCTCTGTATCATACCGTCACCTGGTTTGGGACTTTAATATGCATGCAAAATCCTTTCACAGCCTTCCCTAGGTAAGTGTTTGATTGAATAACTAGGAGAAGGTGTGTGCCCATCAGGGGCCGAGAATCTTAGGGGCCCTCTTAGAATTCTTTCCATCACACTATAGGAAGTTTCCTGGTAAACCAAATCCACATTAGAAAGGCCTCTGGGAACTGCTGTGGTTACCAAATCAAACTTGGGTTCCCTGCACAACCGAATCAAACCCTGGGCTACTGACACCAGGTTGTGGGGAAGAAAAATGCAGTGTTTATTACAGGGGCCAAGTAGGAAGTCCAGGACAACCAGTGCTCAAAACACCTGAGCTCCCCGTGGGTTTCAGGAAAGCATTGTTTATTAATTTATTTAGTCTTTTTTTTTTTTTTTTTTTTTTTTTTTTCAGGGCTGCCCCATGGCATATGGAGGTTCCCAGGCTAGGGGTTGAATTGAAGCCTTAGCTGCCAGCCTACACCACAGCCACAGCAACGTGGGATCCGTGCCAGGTCTGCAGCCTGCACCGCAGCTCACAGCACCACTGCATCCTTAACCCACTGAGTGGGGCCAGGGATTGAACCCGCCTCCTCATGAATGCTAGTTGAGTTTGTTCCACTGAGCCACAATGGGAACTCCCAGGAAAGCCTTTTTAAAGGCCAGATTGATGGCGAGGGCTGGGGTCGGGGGATGTATGTGTCAGGGGTGAACTTTATCCAGCCTTAGGGTCTGGAGGCTTCAAAGGGTCTGGAGGCTCCTGCTTGCGGTCACTAAGTCGTTAACATCTTTTCGGAGGGGATTTTAGCATCTGTAAAACAACTCGGGAAATGTGCATCAGATGCCCTGAACGGAGGTGCTTCAGGGAGGAGCTAAAGTAGAGGTTATGGGGGCGTGGTCTTTCCAGAAGGCTCTATAGGGTCCTGCTTGGTTACAGTCTAGAGTGATTTCCAGGATACATTATCTATTGTTAAGAGAAAAAAAAAAAAAAAAAAAACAAGGTAGAATAAAACGTGCTGCCTTCATGTTAGAAGGGAGGGGAAGTAAGAAAAAAATACGCATGGCATTGGGCAGCTTCTGAGACGGTCCCCAGGGATCTTGGCTTATTGTGTATTCTGTCCCCCTGAAGTGGGGGCTGGATTTGTTGACTCCCTTCCAGCAAGGAGACTATAGCAGAAGTCCTGGGATGTCGCTTTTTTCTTCTTTTTTTTTTTTTTTTTGGCTTTTGGTCTTTTAGGCCGGCACCCGTGGCATATGGAGCTTCCCAGGCTAGGGGTCCAATTGGAGCTGTACCCACAGCCACAGCAACGTCAGATCCGAGCCATGTCTGCGACCTACACCACAGCACACGGCAATGCTGGATCCTTAACCCACTGAGCGAGGCCAGGGATCGAACCTGCGTCCTCACCAATGCTAGTTGGATTTGCTAACCACTGACCCATGATGGGAATTCCTGGGATGTCACTCTTAAATTCGGTTACAAAAAGACTGTGGCTTTCAGAATCTCTCTCTCTCTTATTTTCTCTTTCTAGTGTGAGGCAAGCTGCCATGTTGTGAGTAGTTTCATGGAGAGACCATGATGCAAGAAACTGGTATTTCCAGTGGTTGTAGGTTAAACTGTGTCTCCCAGACATACTGAAGTTCTAATACACCTGCTGTCTGTGAAATGGCCTTATTTCGAAATAGGATCCCATTTGCAGATGCAATCGAATTAAGACGAGGTCACACTGGGTTAGGGTGGGCCTGAATGCAGCCACTGGCATCCTATGGACACAGACACACAAAAGAATGCGATGTGGCAGTAGAGGCAAGATACTGAAGTCCTGCAGTTACGATCCAAGGAACACCAAGGAGAGCTGCTAACTGCTAGCAGCCTGGAGAGAGGCAAGAGAGGATTCTTCCTTAGATTCTTTGGGGAACTTGGCCCTGCTGACATCTTGACTTTGGTCTTCTAGCCTTCGGAACTGTGAGAGAGTAAACCCCCATTAAAAAAAGAAGTCCAGAAGTTCCTGGCTCAGTAGTAATGAGCCTGACTAGTATCCATGAGGACACCGGTTCAATCCCTGGCCTTGCTCTGAGCTGTGGTGTAGGTCATACATGTGGCACAGAGTCCGTGTTGCTGTGGCTGTGATGTACGCCGGCAGCTGTAGCTCCAATTCACCCTTTAGCCTGGGTACATCCAAATGCCGAGGGTGCAGTCCTAAAAAAGACAAAAAGACAAAAAAAAAAAAAACCCCATCTAGTTTATAGCAATTTTTTTCTTTATATGGTGGAACTTGCAGCATATGGAAGTTCCCAGGCTAGGGGTAGAATTGGCCTACGCCACAGCCACAGCAACGACAGATCTGAGCCACCAGATACTACCTACACCACAGCTCATGGCAACGCTGGATCTTTAACCCAATGAGCAAGGCCAGGGATCAAACCCAAGTTCTCATGGATACTAGTTGGCTCATTACTAATCTGTTGAGTCACAACGGGAACTCCCAATTTAAGGCATACCTAAGAAACAGACACAGGCTGACAGCCAGCATGGACTGAGGTCTGCCTATAGCCACGTGAGGGAGCTTGAAAGAGGATATTGGGGGGCCAGCCAAGAGCCAGGCGAGTGAGCTTGGAGGCAGATCCTCCTCCGGTTTGGCCTTGAGAAGATTGTAGCCCAAGTGCCACCCTGCTTGCGTTCCTATGAGAGACCTGGAGCTAGAGGTCCCTACCTCAGCCCTTCCTGGATTTCTGATACATAGAAACTGTGAGGTGGAGCTCCCATCATGGCACAGCGGAAACCATGAAGTTTCAGGTTTGATCCCTGGCCTCTCTCAGTGGGTTAAGGATCCAGTGTTGCCGTGTGCTGTGGTGTAGGTCGCAGACATGGCTCGGACCTGACGTTGCTGTGGCTGTGGTGTAGGCCGGCAGCTACAGCTCTGATTGGACCCCTAGCCTGGGAACCTCCATATGCTGCAAGTGCAGCCCTAAACCCCCCCCCAAGAAAACAAACAACAACAAAAAAGAAACTGCAAGGCAGTATATGTTTGTTATTTTAAGCTGCAAAGCATAATTATACAGCAATAGACAACAACAAAAAAAATCTTCTTTTTTGGCTGTGGCATGCAACAGCTTGATATGAAATCTCAGTTGCCAGAGCAGGGATTGAACCTGGGCTGTAGTGGTGAAGGCTACTTTTCTTTCTAAAAAGTGGAACGTCAGTCTAATCATGAGGAAACAATTCTATAATCCATACTAATACAGCCTACAATTGGCCTGGACTTTTCAAATATGTTGAAAGTTATTTTAAAAAGTGAGAGTACTAGTACTAGGGTAGTAGACTGAAGGAGTTTGTATAGAAAAGCATGAAATAAAATGCTTCCAAACCTGGGTAGATCTCAAACTAAAAAAAAAAAAAGTGTGTGTGGGTGTTTATGAGCTTTAGGGACAACAAAGACAATTTGGATGGACAGTATATTTGGATGATTTGAATGAAATTACATATATATATATATATATATATTTTTTTTTTTTTTAAAGAGCCGAACCTGTGGCATGTGGAGGTTCTCCCGCTAGGAGCTGAATCCCAGCCACAGCTGCTACCCACACTACCCAAGTCGCTGCAGTCAGATTTTTTTTTTTTTTTTAATGGAAGTTCCCAGGCTAGGGGCTGAATTGGAGCTACAGCTGCCCGCTACCACCTATACCACAGCTCACCCCAACGCTGGACCTTAACCCACTGAGGGAGGCCAGGGATCCAACCCTCGTCCTCATGGATACTAGTTGGATTTGTTTCCTCTGCACCATAATGGGAACTCCGGCAGTTGGATTCTTAACCCACTGCACCACAGCGGGAACTCCCGAAATGATATTAAATTTCTTGCATGTCATAATGGTGAGGTATTTAAGAGTGAAGCGATGTTGTTCGCAATTTCCAGTGGTTCAGGGGTCGTGGGAGTGGGGGGAAACGTATGCAGGGAGAGAAATGAAATTGCAAATATTGTGAAATGTTAACATTTAATTTAGTGCAGGGTATACTGCTCAAGTCTTAAGTCGGTTTATAAATTTTCAAACTAAAAAGCTGGTTGGTTTTTTGTTTTTTTTTTTTAGAGTCCAAGTTTACTTCCTTCTGACTAGAGAGGTTAACGTGGACAGCAAGAATCAGCACCCTGAGAAGGCTCCTCTTCCGTGGCTGTTAACTTTCTCTTTCACCAAGGAGTCAACGTCTAGGCCATAGTAGGCGTCGCGGAGTCCGGGGCAGCTTCCAGCCCCCGAAGGCCGAGAGCCAGGGTCTTCCTGCCTGGTCGCTTCTGGGCCAGCTCGCCCTCAGCTGCCGGGGGCGCGACCTGGGCGTGGCCTGTGCCCCGAGCAGCCAATGAGAGGCGAGGCTGCGGGCGGGCCCGTGAGGGGCGGGGCTGGGGCGGGGCGGTGCGTGGGCTCTAGGCCGCCGGCGCCGCTCCGCTGTCTTTTCTCCAGCTCCAGCGCAGCAACCGGCCCTGGCTGCGGCTTTTTCTGGGCGGGAGGAGGTGCAAGGCCGCCGCGGCCGCCGGGTAAGTGCCAGAACTGCGGGTCGCGGCCGCGCTGACTGCCCCGCGCCTGCTCCCGGTCGCCCCTCCTCCGGCCCGCCTCCCATTGCCCAGGGGCGCCCAGAGCTCCTGGCGCGGAACTCCCGGCCCCAACGCGGTGGAGCTTCTCCTCTGGCCCGCCGCGGCCCGGGGCTAAGGCTGGTGTTGGGGCCGCGGTTCCAGAGAGCTCCGGCGCTGCCGGGCGAGTCCAGGGACTCGCCTCTGCTTTCCGGTTCGCGTGCGGGGCCGGCTTGGTGGGGCGCGAGGTTCCGGGGTGCGCCCCTCTCCTCCAGCTGCAAACCCTGCGGTCGGGTCGGTTCCGCAGGAGCGCCGGCTCCTGGCCCTCTTCACTCGGCGGCGTGGGGCGTGATTTCTCTTCTGGCGTCTCCGAGATCGAGTGTGAGGCCAGTCTAGCAGGTCGGCGTGTGCGACCTTTCTGCCGAGGTGCGTTTCACCTGTGTCTGCATCTCCCACCTGCAGTTCATTCAGAGTGTGCAGCCCTGGCACCCGCTAGCTGCGTACTTGAGCCAGGGCTCTCTTGTACTTTGAATTACTCCCGGCACGCGCCAGGCCAGTTGGGCTCAGGTTTGCAAGGACGAGTCAAATTCATTCGCTCGGAAAGTTAATGTAGCTTTGGGTTTTAGTGTAATTCCAAGTGTAAGTAATTTTGTGTAAAGCAATTACAAGTGACCCTGATTATTTCTGCGCAAGGATAGCAGAGCTGTCGAACTGCCCGGCAAGAGTCTAGATTCGTCTCCTCCTTTAGCAAGAGAAGTTGAAAGGTGCGAATTCTGCCCTTGGCTTTGCGCTGCCAAGCCTTGTGACCCTGGGCTCAGTCGGTTCATGTGAAGTAAGGCAGATTTCTTAGATTCCTTTTAAATCCCACGTTTCATTAGTCTGATGAGCTTATTTTGCATCCTGTACCTTTAAAAAGAATGGGGAATAAGAAAAAATCCATGAAAGGCAGCCCTGCCGGGAGCAATGATTTATGAGCGCACGCACAGAAGTTTAGAGACTAGATTGTGGTTTAAGACTGCTGACTGAAAAGGAGCACAGTAAAATTGGAAAAACGTATGTAGAATTAATTAACTGTATAAGAGAAACTTGGAAAGCTTTAAGAAATTCCAGGAGCAATTACTGTATTTAATTACCTCTCTTTGCAGGTGTATAGATGAGGTAGGGAGAAAATAAATGCTAAGGGAAAATGTAGTAGAAAGGATGCATAACTTAGCATATATCTTAAGTGTAGGGAGAATCCTTTGGAATTCTTAATTTGTATGGGCATTTCTGTTCAGGAAACACTTTTTTCCCCTTTTGTTAAATAGATAAGCGTTTTTTGTCTATCTCCCTCGGGAAAATCCTGCATTTATTCTGAATATGTTGATTTCCTTCCCTCCTATCCTCTGCTTTTAATTTTATTATTCTTTTTTGCATATGTATATATATGTATACTTTTTTTTTTTTTTCTTTTTAGGGCCAAACCCAAGGCATATGAACGTTCCCATGCTAGGGGTATAATTGGAGCTGCAGCTGCTGGCCTACACCACAGCCACAACAACGTGGGATCCTTCATCCACTGAGCAAGGCCAGGGATTGACCCTGTGTCCTCACGGATACTAGTCAGGCTTACTACCGATGAGCCACAACAGGAGCTTCCCCCGCCAATATTTTTTTTTTTGTCTTTTGTCTTTGTTGTTGTTGTTGTTGTTGCTATTTCTTGGGCCGCTCCCATGGCATATGGAGGTTCCCAGGCTAGGGGTCAAATCGGAGCTGTAGCCGCCAGCCTACGCCAGAGCCACAGCAACGCGGGATCCGAGCCGCGTCTGCAACCCACACCACAGCTCACGGCAACGCCGGATCCTTAACCCACTGAGCAAGGGCAGGGACCGAACCCGCAACCTCATGCTTCCTAGTCGGATTCGTTAACCACTGCGCCACGATGGGAACTCCCCCCCCGCCGATATTTTTAACCATCTTTGGAAGATAGCATTTGACTTTGTAGAACTTAGATGAGGACGAGGGATCAGCTCCCTCAGGAAGAGCTTTGTGTGAGTACTTGAGAACCGTGTGACTAAGCAAAGCCACTTTCCCTCTCGGAGGCCGTCTTTCCTCAATTGCGAAATGTGGATTAATGACACCTATTCATCGGTTGTGGCAATTCAATAAAATCCTTTATGTGGAAAACCGCAATTCCCGGCATGTCAGGTATGACCACCGTTGTGAGTGTTGTGTTCACAGTGCAGCACGGAGAGGGGGGGTCACTGGGGTTCAGCCTGGCTGGAGGTGGTGGAGAGCAAAGTGGCAATCGATCC
This sequence comes from Sus scrofa, assembly GCF_054392235.1. Lineage (NCBI taxonomy): Eukaryota > Metazoa > Chordata > Mammalia > Artiodactyla > Suidae > Sus > Sus scrofa. Next base: position 22,323,262 of record NC_139393.1, on the reverse strand, counting down.
TCAGCCGCTTCTGTGCCAGACGCTGAAAGTTTCACAAGTTGTGTACCTTTCCCTGAATCGGGCTGAGCTGCGGCTCCAACACCTGCGATTGCCGACGACACATCCGTCTCCCTGCCTGTCCTGGTCTGTCGGTCTTGGCACTTGAACTGAGTTGGGCTTTTTCCCAAATACGGAGCTAGGAAGTCAAGGAATGTGTGAGAAGCACCGCTCCAAAGAGAGCTCCAAAGCCAAGAAATGGTTTCATTTACTGCACAGAGATGTCCCAGCTTGCTGCGGGCAGTCCGGCTTCCTGGACATCCGGTCTCCTGCTCCCTTGTTAAGCAGAACCTTTTTTTGTTTGAATGTTCGACCAGGCACTGTTGCTCTCCTGTTGTTATTTAAACATTGTTCTTTCTTTGACTCAGCCAGTGGGAGCCTTAGTCTTAAGAGCTCAGGAATCTGGGCTTGGCATTCCAAAAGGAAAAGAAAAGAGCCCCACAGTTATTTTTTGCCCACTTCCTAGCTAACTTTTAACCATTGCACTTGAATGGGAAGTCCTTTCTTACTGTTGAACCGAGAGTACCGGAGTGGACCCTCCTTTGTGGAAGATGCGTTATCGACGGGGTACGTCTAAATAGAGACTGTGGGTCTGCGCTCCAGCCCACGAGCTTCGAAGCCCTGGGAGGCAATTCCGCAAAGGGGTTGAGCTCTCCCCGAGTGTTTGCACATGAGTGTAACTCACAACCTCTGGGTTTTCATATTATCATTAACCCAAAACCTAATATTAAAACCAAAACCGAAGGAAAAAAGGTAACCGAATCTCATTAAAACTAAACTAGCGAAACAAAAGCATTGGCAGGAAACTGGAAAGTTACTGGATGGCATGAAGTCATAGGACAATATAGCCGAAAAAAGATGTTTCGTTTGTTTTGTGTTTTTTTGGAGTTCCTTGGTGGCTTAGTGGATCAAGGACCTGACCTTGTCACTGCTTTGGCTCTGGTTACGGCTGTGGTGCGGGTTCAGTCTCTGTTCCAGGAACTCGCAAAATTAGCGATCAGAGTCATAGTTCCATTTCCCACAAATTTTTGCTGATACTTCGGAGGATATCTGTTGTGTGTGTTTGTGTATTTTGTATATATACATGTGTATTTTGCTGCAGAAAAGGATCATTACTAAGTGTATCAAAAGAAAAATCGGGAGTTCCCGTCGTGGCGCAGTGGTTAACGAATCCGACTAGGAAGCATGAGGTTGCGGGTTCGGTCCCTGCCCTTGCTCAGTGGGTTAAGGATCCGGCGTTGCCGTGAGCTGTGGTGTAGGTTGCAGACGCGGCTCGGATCCCGCGTTGCTGTGGCTCTGGCATAGGTCGGTGGCTACAGCTCCGATTCAACCCCTAGCCTGGGAACCTCCATATGCTGTGGGAGTGGCCCAAGAAATAACAACAAAAAGACAAAAAGACAAAAAAAAAAAAAAAAGAAAAAAGAAAAATCGACTGTAATGTCAGCACTGAGAATCAACTACCTAAAACAGGGATTTAAGTGATAAATATTTCAAAGCACAGTTGGCAGTCATTTATTTGACTCACTGATTTTCAGTAACAGCCCAGATGCTTGGGAGGCTACTGAGATCCTCCTTCAGTTGGTGGGACCCTGGTGCTTTTAAGAAGCCCCTCAGCCAGGCTAAGGACCATGAATAAGGCATCCTGTATTCTACCCAGGCGCTTGATGCCTGTATCCCAGCCAAGAAGGGGGAGTGGAGAGCAGCTGCTTAATAGTTTGCTTTTGGGGTGATGAAATATTTAGGACTGCACAGAGGTGGCAGTTGTACAACCTTGTGAAGGTACTAAGTGGTGCTGAATTATTTGCCAAAATGGTTTAGTTCGTAGTATGTGATTTTTACCTTAATAAAAAAACTCTGGGACTTCCCGTCGTGGCGCAGTGGTTAACGAATCCGACTAGGAACCATGAGGTTGCAGGTTCCATCCCTGGCCTTGCTTGGTGGGTTAAGGAACTGGCGTTGCCGTGAGCTGTGGTGTAGGTCGCAGATGTGGCTTGGATCCCGAGTTGCTGTGGCTGTGGTGTAGGCCAGTGGCTACAGCTCCGATCAAACCCCTAGCCTGGGAACCTCCATATGCGGCCCTAGAAAAGACAAAAACAAAAAACAAAACTCTGGAAAAGAAATATGAATACTGTCTGTATATTATGTATTGGAAACATTAATTATCATTGTTTAGACTGACTACTTTCTGAATATTTATTTTTCTATTAAATTGAGCACATTTTTACTCTTTATAAGATTTATCAGTAGGACCTTTTTGAAGCTGCTTACTCATGTTTTCTCTTTAATTAAATTGCCATCAATCCTTTTCGATTGTGTGCAGCCTCAGCTGGTGGCAGAAAGAACACTAAACTTGGGATCAGAACATTTGGGGGTTGGAGGTCCAGTCCAGTTCCGCCTCATCAGCCAAGTGGCCTTGGACAACTGACCTTCCTAAAACGGAGCTTCCTAGTCTGTTTTCTGTTCTCCTATCTCAGACTTGCTGGGGTGGGGGGAGGGGATCCACAAAAATCATTTATTTAAATTGGGGGGGGGGTGCGGGCAGCAAATGGAGTTCCAGGCCAGGGATCCGATCTGAGTCGAAGTTGTGACCTAAGCTGCAGCTGTGACAATGCTGGATCCTTAACCCACGGTGCTGGGCTGGGGTTCGAACCTGTGTCCCAGCGCTTCCAAGATACCAGTGATCCTGTTGTGCCACAGCGGGAACTCCACAGAAATCACTTATATTGAACACTTTTGTAATGGCCAGTTACAGTACTTCTGCATACTCTTGTTATATATAGTTATTGTTTTGGTTTTTAACTTGGATGCAGTAACTTATTGTTTTGGTTTTTAACTTGGACGCAGCAAAATCTAAGAGAGCTGAGGACAGTAAATGAATGATTGGATAGATATTAATGTGTTCTCACAGTATAGCTTATAGAATTAATCTGTGTAACTCATTATGTTACTTGTGAATTTAATAAGGCTAAGAATTAGTTAAGTACAGACATTAAACTTTTTCAAGGATGATAGACGCGTTTGGGGCAGCAGGCTTGTTCTTTGGCCCTGAAATACATAAAAAGTCCCCTGCATAGGGAGCCTTCTACCTTAGTCATCTGTAACCTCTCTGAATTTGGTTAATGTCCATAAGCACAAAACAGATATCTCTGTGTCTATTAGGGATCCTTTGGGTTCCTGTATTTTCTCTCGATTTAAGCAGCCCCTTGGCCATGTTGAGAACTGACATTCTTGGCAGTGGTGACTGCGGTAGGTCTTTCCTGGGGAATAGAGACTTGGAAAAACTGCAAAATGAAAAATGAAATGTCCCAAATACGCCAAATGAAAACACTGGGGATTTTGTTTGCCAATAATGACTCTAGTAAATTAGAATTTTTATTTTATTACTTTTTTGTCTTTTCTAGGGCTGCAGCTGCAGCATATGGAGGTTCCCAGGCTAGGGGTCTAATCGGAGCTGTAGCTGCCAGCCTACACCACAGCCACAGCAACGCCAGGTCCTTAACCCATTGAGCGATGCCAGGGATCGAACCCGCAATCTCATGGTTCCTATTTGGATTTGTTAACCACTGAGCCATGACAGGAACTCCTAGAATTTTATTTTAAACTGACAAGAATTAAGAGTCCATAGCATATACACAAAAGTGTGCTAGTTTTCACGTGTCTCCTCTTAATGGCAGAAGGCTGGATTTGCCAACTGGAATTGCATAGAACTGCAGGACATGGAGTTACCTGGTAGCTCAGTGGGTTAAGGATCTGGTGTGGTCACTGCTGTGGCTCGGGTTTGATCCCTGGCCCGGGGAGCTTCCGCATGCCACAGGCACAGCCAGGAGACAAAAAAACAAAAACGAAACTGCAGGACATACAGTGAGGGTGGGGGACCTGGCTGTGCAGGTGCACGAATAAATGTCACCCTTGAAGGCAAAGGAGGACGGAAGAAGGCAACATTCGAGAGTGTCTTTTTTGGTGCTGGTTCTAAAAAATATATTGAAGTTCCACAATAGGCCTAAAAGCTAGGCATTTAGCTTAGGGAGTAAAGGTATGGACTTTACTCCGAGTTGGTTTTATTGGCTGCTTTGATGATGACGATGAAATTAAAAACTTGGAGTTCCCGTCGTGGCGCAGTGGTTAACGAATCCGACTAGGAAGCATGAGGTTGCGGGTTCGGTCCCTGCCCTTGCTCAGTGGATTAATGATCCAGCGTTGCCGTGAGCTGTGGTGTAGGTTGCAGACGCGGCTTGGATCCTGCGTTGCTGTGGCTCTGGTGTAGGCTAGTGGCTATAGTTCCGATTGGACCCCTAGCCTGGGAACTCCATATGCCGCGAGAGCGGCCCAAGAAAATGGCAAAAAGACAAAAAAAAAAAAAAAAAAAAAAAAGAAAGAAATTAAAAACTTGTCTGGGATGGAGGCGCTGAGGCTCTAACCACAGAGTCCTCCTCTTCCTCATCCTCAGCTCCCCCCTGCCTCGGAACAGAATGTAGATGAGAGAGCTAACATTTACAAACTAGAGTTATATTTTGGTCATCTTAAGTCATTACCATTTTGCCTGGAACCCTGGGTCACAACGTTTTTCTGCTCCTGTGAATCTGAAGGACTTCCGTGCCTCCCGGGAGGGACTGACTGAGACAGAGGCAAACAAATAGCAAATATTTATTGAGTGAGGGGTTCCCACTGGGGCGCCGTGGCTTAAGAACCTGACTAGTAACCATGAGGATGCAGGTTCCCTCAGTGGGTTAAGGATCCAGCATTGCTGTTTCTGTGGTGCAGGCCGGCAGCTGTAGCTCTGATTGGACTCCTAGCCTGGGATCTTCCATATGCCGCAGGTGTGGCCCTAAAAAGAAAACAAAAATTATTTAAGTGAGAAAGAACAGATTCCAGATCCCATGGACCACCCAGAAAATCGCCACGCGCCCCTTGGGCAACACTAACCACACCCACTCATGTCAAGATTATCAGTATGTTGGATTATTTCAGGCCTGGGTGAGAACGAAGGCAACTGATAAGTGAGAATAGTAGCTGCTGACTTGGGGTTGAGGAGATGGGGTGCTTTGCTGTATTGGGGGCGGGGGCTCGCGTTGGGCACTGCTGGGGGCTGTTCAGTGGTACCATCCAGGAACACTGTCGAAGGGAAACACGAGTTTAAAGAAGACACTGCCTGTGTGAGAAGTTGCAGCATTGACACGGCTTCCTTTTGCGTCCAGGGCGAACCCTGTTGTTGGAGGCTATGTGTCTCTGAACCAGAGGAGGACAGACGGCGGCGAGCATGTCGGCCCTGAACTGGAAGCCCTTTGTCTACGGGGGCCTGGCCTCCATCACGGCCGAGTGCGGTGAGGGGCTTCAACTTCTGGTCGTGACAGTCCCGTATCCTGTATCAGGCCACTTGGGGCGTGCGTGCTGTTCGAGCACAGCCCGTGAGATGTCCACAACCATCTCAGCATCCACAATTTCTGTCTTTGGCGGGGGGGGGGGGTGGGTGCTTATAAGACAAAATAGTGACTCTGGCTGCTTATTGGCAGTTTGGGGTCAAAGTTCAGCAGGGAGAAAGTTGAACCTGTTGCTCAAGGGGAAGTTTTGTGAATTCATTGCTGGCTGACACCTGTCCCCGCTTCCCTTGTCCTTTTCCCTGCCTTGCCGCTCTTAGCTCATGTGGCTGTGAAGAGGTTTAAGGGCCCAAGGCTGTCCTGTACCAGCCAAAGGCCCGTTATCAGCTCCATCCTGTTCTCATCGTGTGCACCATCTGTATCCTGTTTTTCGACTTCCTCATCAGCCTGGTTCCACGTGATCCTCTTGGTTCCTCTGTTTATTCACTCAATCATTTGTACAATACTTTTTTTTTTTTTTTTTGGTCGTTTTAGGGCTGCACCTGCGGCACATGGAGGTTCCCAGGCTAGGGGTCTAGTCGGAGCCCTGGCTGCTGGCCTACACGACAGCCACAGCAACGTGGGATCTGAGCCGCGTCTCTGCGACCTACACCACAGCTCACGGCAGCACCGGATCCTTAACCCACTGAGTGAGGCCAGGATGGAAGCTGCAACCTCATGGTTCCTAGTTGGATTCATTAACTACTGAGCCACGACAGGAACGCCTCTCATTCTTTTTTAATAAGAAAAAGACTGAGTTCTCTTGTGGCACAGCAGGTTAAGGATCTGTTGTTGTCACTGCTGTGGCCTGGGTCAGTCCCTGGCCTGGGAATTATAAATGCCAAAGGTGTGGCCAACAATAAATAACCAAAAAAGATGAAACAATATTTTCTTTTTCCTTCTTCCTTCCTCCCCCCCCTCCTTTCTTTCTTCCTTTTTTCTTTTTCATTTGCACCCTCTGCATATGGAAGTTTCCGGGCCAGGGATCTGAGCCACATTGGTGACCACCAGGTCCTTAGCCCGCCATGCCACAGCAGGAACTCATTTGCCCCTCCTTCATTCTGTGTCTTAGTTTACCCTATAGTTGGGCTATTTCTTCAGTAATGTGTCACTGTGTATCTCTGATCTAGTGGAATTTCTTTCTATTAAGTGAAATATTTCCTTCTAAATTTTAAGGTACATTTCCAATTGACTTGACCAAGACACGGCTCCAGATTCAAGGCCAGAAGAATGATGCAAACTTTAAAGAAATTAGATATCGAGGAATGTTGCATGCGTTAGTGAGGATAGGCAGGGAAGAAGGCCTGAAAGCACTGTATTCAGGGTAAGTAGACAGTCACGTGTTGTATTTCACTGGTGACTTTCTCTCTCTCTCTCTCTTTTTTTTTTTGGTCCTTTTTAGGGCCGCACCCATGGCATATGGAGGTTCCCAGGCTAGGGGTCCAATTGGAGCTGTAGCCGCTGGCCTACACCAGAGCCAAAGCAACGTAAGATCTGAGCCGCATCTGCAACCTACACCACAGCTCACGGCAATGCTGGATCCTTAAACCACTGAGCAAGACCAGGGATCGAACCCTCAACCTCATGGTTCCTAGTTGGATTCATTAACCACTGAGCCATGACGGAAACTCCCAGTGAGCCACTATTTTATTTTATTTATTTATTTATTTATTTTTGTCTTTTTGTTGTTGTTGTTGTTGCTATTTCTTGGGCCGCTCCTGCGGCATATGGAGTTCCCAGGCTAGGGGTCGAATCGGAGCTGTAGCTGCTGGCCTACTCGACAGCCACAGCAATGCGGGATCACATCACAGCTCACGTCAGCACCAGATCCTTAACCCACTGAGCAAGACCGGGGATTGAACCCGAAACCTCATGGTTCCTAGTTGAATTCATTAACCACTGAGCCACGACGGGAACTCCTGGGCTCACGTTTGTTACGATAATAGTAAGTGTTAAGGACGCCTTCTCTGGTTTAGCCAACCTCTGGCACCCCTGCAGTGTGCAGTCGCAGCAGCTGTATCATGCCCTCCCAGCATCCCCCCAGTGGCCATAAGTGCAGGAGGTGCTGCAGCTGTGACGACAGACGCCCCTGAAGGGTTATGATACTGGGACTGACCTGGTCAGATTTCCAGGTAGAAGTACCTGCCTGCTTTGGGGAGGAGGAGTTAGAGAGCATGACAGTGGGAGCAGGGTGATGCACAGGAGGCAGAGACAAGGACTTGACCTGAGCTCTTGTCTTGGGGATGGAAAGATGACAGGCCAGAAGGCTGTCTAGGGCAGTAGATCGCCTTTGTGACCCCATACTCGAGGGGCGGCAGGAAGGAGGAGATGAGCCAATGTCACTTTCTGGTTCTGGCCAGTGTGCAGATGGAGGCTCCGTCCTCCAGGCTAGGAGAGAGAAGAGGAAAGCGGATTGGCTGGAGACAGAGGATCGTTAGTTCGGTGTGAGACTGGTGAACTGATCTGGTGGTCGGTGTAGGACGTGTGAGTTGAGGGCTCTGGGAAGCAGCTGGAAATGAATCTTGGATCCAAGCATTTGGGAAACAGGGATTGAGGGATCATCAGGTGTTAAACACTTGAAGCCATGCGAGGAGTCGAGCTCATCTAGGGAGTGCGTGGAGCAAGGAGAGACGGAAGGAAGGACAGAATCCCTGGACTCCCAGAGGACAAGGTAGGATGTGCAGAGAGAGAAAAGGAATGGGAGGGAGTTCCCATTGTGGCTTAGCTGCTTAAGAACCGGACTACGGAGCTCCTGCTGTGGCGCAATGGAATCAGCAGTGTCTTGGGAGCACCGGGATGCAGGTTTGATCCCCAGCCCAGCACAGTGGGTTAGGGATCCGGCGTTGCTGGAGCTCTGCTTTAGTTCACAGCTGTGGCTCGGATCAGATCCCTGGCCTGGGAGCTCCATATGCCACGGCGCGGCCCAAAAAATAAATCTGCCTAGTATCCATGGGGATGTGGGTTCGATCCCTGGCCTCCCTCAGTGGGTTAGGGATCTGCTGTTGCCACAAGCTATGGCATAGGTTGCAGAAGCAGCTCAGATCCTGTGGGAGGAGTATTGATCGAGAATGTGGCAGGAAGCTGGAGTGCAAGTGTAGCTAGGCTGGCAGCTGCAGCTCTGATTCGACCCTAGCCTGGGAGCTTTCATACGCTGTGGCTGCGGCCCTAAAAAGACTAAAGAATGGGAGAAGCAGCTCAGGGAGGAGACAGCTGGATGCAGGACAAAGGATGGACAGTAGCAAATACTGCAGAGAAAGAGAGGCTTTAAAAGATGCTGATTGAGGCGTTCCCATCATGGCACAGCGGAAACAAATCCAACTAGGAACCATGAGATTGCAGGTTCGATTCATGGCCTCGATCAGTGGGTTAAGGATCTGGCGTTGCCATGAACTGTGGTGTAGGTCGCAGATGTGGCTCAGATCCTGTGTTGCTGTGACTATAGTGTAGGCTGGCAGCTTCAACTCTGATTAGATCCCTAGCCTGGGAACCTCCATATGCCATGGGTGCAGCCCTGAAAAGACAAAACAACAACAATAAAAAATGCCTATTGAAAGGCATCATTTAGGGAGCTCCCGGTGGTCTAGCGGTTAAGGATTTGATGCTGTCACTGCTGGGGCTTGGGTTCAGTCCCAGGCCCCGGAACTTCCACATGCTGTGGATGAGGTCAAAAAAAAAAGAAGATTCATTTAATTTATCAACAGAGGTGTCACTTGGGCTTCTTTTGGTGGGAAGAGTATTGATGGAGAGAGTGGCGGGAAGCCGGAGTGCAATTCAAAAAGGGGCGAGGAAGTGGACCAAGAGGGAGGGAGTGTTGAGTGCCTAGGGTGGTTCTGGGGTTGGGGAGGGTCCCTGCTGGAGAGGAAATAACTGGAAAGGGGACCCCGAGTAAGTTAGAGATGAGCTCCAGAGCAACACTGGGGGAGCGGAGGAGTGATCCATGCCTGCAGAGTCCAAATTTCACCAGGCTCTTCGTCCTGGTCGTGATGGTTAAATACAGCTCCAAGTTCACTTACGTTTTCATGGAGGATAAATATGAGGGGCTGAGCTTCTGCTTAGGGAACTAATAACTTGCACACGTTTAACTGAAGCCACCTGTCTTTTTGTCGGATTTTGAACTTTAAGAGCTCTGTTTAGTGTAGTTTGATTGTGGAAGGCGGGTACAGGACTGCGTCTCGTGTGGGTTTTCAAGTGATTTTTTTTAGAATTGTTTTGTCCCTCTGTACCTCGGTTTGGCAGGATTGCCCCTGCGATGCTACGCCAGGCTTCCTATGGCACCATCAAGATAGGCACCTACCAGAGCCTTAAGCGGTTATTTGTCGAGCGCCCAGAAGGTGAGTGGGGAATTCTTTTTCCATTTGTGGATGGGTGGGTTGTTCGTCTTTTTTTTTTTTTTTTTTTTTTTAACTTTTTAGGGCTGCACCCAAGGCATATGGAGGCTCCCAGGCTAGGAGTTGAATCGGAGCTACAGCTGCCAGCCTACACCACAGACACAGCAATGCCAGATCCTTAACCCACTGAGCGGGGCCAGGGATGGAACCTGCATCCTCATGGTTCCTAGTCAGATTCATTTCCACTGATCCATGACGGGAACGTCTACATTCTCTTTTCGGTATCAAGAAATGTTGCTGAGCAAAATCCCTAATCCGGAGTTCCTGTCGTGGCGCAGTGGTTTACGAATCTAGGAACCATGAGGTTGCAGGTTCGGTCCCTGCCCTTGCTCAGTGGGTTAACCATCCAGCGTTGCCGTGAGCTGTGGTGTAGGTTGCAGACGCGGCTCGGATCCCACGTTGCTGTGGCTCTGGCGTAGGCCAGTGGCTGCGGCTCCAATTGGACCCCTAGCCTGGGAATCTCCACATGCCGCGGGAGCGGCCCAAGAAATAGCAAAAAGACAAAAAGACAAAAAAAAAAAAAAAGAAAAAAAAAGAAAAAAAAAATCCCTAATCCATTTTAAATTACTTGATTCATAAAGCATACATTGCATTGCATTATTCTCTTAAGGGAGCAAGTGGTGTGGAAGTGCATTATACCTGAATGTGCGTTACTCCCGTGAAGAAGCGTTTGTACCTGTGAAAAGTCCAATGACATGTCTTTGTTTGCAGATGAGACCCTTCTGATAAATGTGGTCTGTGGAATTCTCTCTGGAGTCATATCCTCAAGCATTGCTAATCCAACTGACGTTTTGAAAGTAAGCAGTGCTATCTATGTGTTACAGAACCCTCTGCATTTTCTTTCTATCTCTCTCTCTCTCTTTTTTTTTTTTTTTTGGCGTTTTAGGGCCGCAATCTCGGCATGTGGAGGTTCCCAGGCGAGGGGTCGAATCAGAGGTGTAGTTGCTGGCCTACGCCACAGCCACACCAACACAGGATCTGAGCTGTCTCTTCGATCTACACCATAGCTCACAGCAATGCTGGATCCTTAACCCACTGAACCAGGCCAGGGATTGAACCTGCGTCCTCATGGATACTAGTCAGGTTTGTTAAATGCTGAGCCATGACGGGAACTCCAGATGGCTGAGCTTTGAGGACATATGAGGCTAAGTGCCATAAACCAGTCACAAAAAGATGCAAACACAGCATGATTCCCCCTACATGAGGTGTCTAGAGCAGTCAAATTGGTAAAACAGAAAGTAGCAGGGTGGTTGTCAGGGGCTGAGAGAGGCGGGGTGGGGGGGCAGAATTATTATTTACTAGGTAGAGAGTTTCGGTTTTGCAAGATGAAAGGTTCTGGAGATGGGCTCCACAGCAATGTGAATGCACTAAACACTACTGAACTGCACCCTGAGAAATGGTTAGGATTTTGAGCTTTACGTTCAATGTGTTTTGGTTTTTCTTTTTCTTTTTTGTCTTTTTCAGGGCTTCACCCGCAAGCATATGGAAGTTCCCAGGCCGGGGCTGAGTTGGAGCTGTAGCCGCCGGCCTGCAGCACAGCCACAGCACCTCGGGATCTGAGCCGTGTCTGTGACCTACACCACAGCTCACGGCACCGCTGGATCCTTAACCCACTGAGCGAGGCCAGGGTTGAACCTGCAACCTCATGGAAACTAGTGGATTGCTACTGAGCCATGACGGGAGAACTCCCTGAACATTATTTTTATGTTGGAATCCTGGTCATGTGAGGTCCACGGCTGTTGTGAAGTTGATTTGTAAGTTCAAGTGTAACAGAATGTGACGGGTGTCACATGGCTGTGCTGTGGCCAGCACGTCTGCATACCTTTTGCTTTGGCTGCTGGAGATAATGGTGGCTCAGGGTAACTAATCTGAGACATGCCTGGTGCTGCCAAGTACCCTGGATACTCAGTAATTACGTTAAAGCTTTAGAATGAACCGTCATGTGCTCCTTCCTACTTAAGTTACCTGGAGGGAAATAAGCTGTTTTCTTTCCTCTTTCAAAAGACTATTTAAAAAATAATAATTTCTCTTTGGCACTTAATGAGCAACTACAGGTAAGACTCTGGACTCTACGAGATGCTTTGTATTGATTCCAAAGTGCCTGAGAACCAACCCTTAGGCATTTTTAGTCTACTGAGGACATTTTAAACTAGCATTATAGTAATACTTACGATTTTTTTTTTAATGGTCATTAAACAACAGATAGAACGATTCAGATAGAACGATTTTTTTTTTTTTTAAGCTTTTTAGGGCCGCAGCTGTGGCATATGGAATTGCCCAGGCCAGGGGTCGAATTGAAGCTACACCTGCCCGCCTACACCACATTCACAGCAACGAGGGATCCAAGCCATGTCTGCGACCTACACCGCAGCTCACGGTGATGCTGGATCCTTAACCCACTGGGCAGGGCCAGGGATCGAACCCAAATCTTCATCTACTAGTCAGATTGGTTACCTCTGAGCCACAATGGAAATTCCAAGATTGAATGGTTTTTTAAAAATCTGCATTGTAAGGACTTCCTGCCTTAGTGCAGTGGGTTAAGAATCTGACTGGATTCTACGGATTGCTGGGATTGCTAGGGGGTGCGGGTTCGATCCCTAGCCCAGTGCAGTGGGTTCAAGGATCCAGCATTGAGGATTCAATCCATGGCCCAGGAACTTCCATATGCTGTGGGTGCGGCCATAAAAAAAAAAAAAAAGCAAATCAATAAAAGATATATATATATATAAAATCCTTGAATATATAATTTATTAAAAAACCTTCATTGTAAGTCAACTCTACTCCAATAAAATAAAAAAATATATATACATTTGGGAAGACATGCTAGTTGTCTTATGTTGGTCTTTAAAATCATGTCTAGATACGGATGCAAGCACAAAACAGCACCCTTCAAGGAGGAATGATCGGCAACTTCATTAACATTTACCAGCAAGAGGGCACGAGAGGACTGTGGAAGGTAAGCCTGCAAAACGGGGCCAACTGACTTGGTTCTCCCCTCCTTTTTTGGGAATGTCTCTCCTGTTTCCATCATTTTATTTAGTCCAAATGGCCTAACAGAATAAGGGTTTTGGGAATGTCTCTCCTGTTTCCATCATTTTATTTAGTCCAAATGGCCTAAGGAATAAGGGCAGCAGGATGACTCTGCCCTTGAAGGTCTCTCTTCCTCCTTCATTTCCTTCATCTCTAAAATGGAAATCAGGACCAGGCCCTGATTTTAAATAAGCTTTTGAGTAACTCCTACATAAAAGTACTGTGAAGGCTGGTGCTTCTTCGATTTTGTTTTTTGTTTGTTTTTTCACCTGTGCCTTTGGAATGTGGAAGATCCCAGGTCAGGGATCAAACCTGTGCCACAGCTGTGGTCCAAGCCACAGCAGTGACAATACTGGATCCTTAACCACTAGACCATAAGGGAACTCCAGATTTTGTCTTTTTTTTTTTTTTATGGAGAATGGGTTTCGAGGTTACAGTGACAGTGGATCTTTTGACTGTATGGTTTCATGGCACTTTTTTTTTTTTTCATCTTTTGAGGGCTGTACCTGTGGCATATGGAAGTTCCCAGGCTAGGGGTTAAATTAGAGCTGCAGCTGCCAGCTTACACCACAGCCACAGCAATGCCAGACCTGAGCTGCGTCTGCAGCCTATATCCCAGCTCACGGCAATGCTGGGTCCTTAACCCACTGAGCAAGGCCGGGGATCAGACCTGTATCCTTACGCATACTCATAAAGTTCATTACTGCTGAGCCACAGCGGGAGCTCTGGTTTCATGGCTCTCAAGTCAAGGCTATTTCTAGGTATAGAATAGCGCAGGGATGAAATGCCACTTCCTATTAATCTAAGGACTGTCAGTTCATAGAGTCCGCGCTAAGGATCATCCAGTCTGATCCTCTCAGCACCTGTAAGGAAACCCGAGGCTGTGAGAGGTGACCTGTCCTGGTCAAGGTCGTACAGTTGGTGCCAGAATCAGAATTAGACTCGGGAGCTCCTGACTTCCTACATCTCAGTCTTTCTCCTCTGTTGCTCTGCATGTCTCCCTACCGGAAGGAAAACAGAAAGTTTGCAGAGCCGAGGTGTCTGAATGGTTGTGACCAATGTTTCTCCCCAGGGCGTGTCCCTTACTGCCCAGAGGGCCGCTATTGTCGTCGGCGTGGAGCTGCCAGTCTACGACCTCACCAAGAAGCATCTGATTCTCTCAGGCCTGATGGGAGACACCGTGTATACACATTTCCTGTACGTTTGCGGATTGTTATGTGTTTTATTTTAATAAATTTATTTAGGGCCTCACCTGCAGCATAGGGAAGTTCCCAGGCGAGGGGTCAAATTGGAGCCACAGCTGCTGGCCTACACCACGGCTCACGGCAACGCCGGATCCTGAACCCACTGAGCGAGGCCAGGGATTGAACCCGAATCCTCATGAATACCAGCAGGGTTCGTTACCACTGAGCCATGACAGAAACTCCCGTTTGTGGATTTCTAAAAAATTAATATTTTAGGTATGCATGAGGTGAGGGTGGAAATTGACTACACATTATAGACATTTTAAAGAGTTTATTTTTTAATTTTTTACTGTATTGTATTATTATCATTATTATTATTTTGCCTTTTTAGTGCTGCGCCTGCAACATATGGAGGTTCCCAGGCTAGGGAATTGGAGCTGTAGCCGTTGGCCTACACCACAGCCACAGCAACGCCAGATCCAAGCTGCGTCTGTAACCTACACCGCAGCTCACGGCAACACCATATTCTTAACCCACTGAGCAAGGCCAGGGATGGAACCTGCAACCTCACGGTTCCTAGTCAGATTCGTTTCTGCTGCACCACGACAGGAACTCCTGGAGTATTTATTGTAAATATGTTATATTCTCATATTTGAGAAGTCACGATACAGAAGTAAACTGGGAAAAAGGGTAAGTCCTTATCCCTTACCATAGGTAGCCGTTGTTAAGAGTGTAATATGTACCCTTCCAGGTGTTTCCTTTGCATATGCAAATATATCTGCATAGGTATAGTCCACGTGCATTATTACACAACTATGATTGTGCTTGGCATTCTTTTACTTTTTACTTTTATTATTTTTACTTTTTCAGCTTTTTAATTTTTTTGTTTTTTTATTTTTTCTTTTTGTCTTTTTGCCATTTCTTGGGCTGCTCCTGTGGCATATGGAGGTTCCCAGGCTAGGGGTCTAGTTGGAGCTGTAGCCACCGGTCTATGCCAGGGCCACAGCAAACGTGGGATCCGAGCTGCGTCTGCTACCTACACCTCAGCTCATGGCATCGCCGGATCCTCAACCCACTGAGCGAGGCCAGGGATCGAACCTGCAACCTTGTGGTTCCTAGTTGGATTCGTTAACCACTGCGCCATGACGGGAACTCTGTTACCTGTCACTTTAACCTAGTTTGGGAGGAGGCTGTTTGCTGCCTTTGATGGTGGGGGCTGCAGCTCAGGGGCGTTACACTCTTGGTTTTTCTAATGATGTTGTCTTCATAGCTCAAGCTTCACCTGTGGGCTGGCCGGGGCCTTGGCCTCAAACCCTGTCGATGTTGTAAGGACACGCATGATGAATCAGAGGGTCCTTCGCGACGGCAGATGCCCTGGCTACAAAGGTACCTTGGACTGCTTGTTGCAGGTGAGCGGGGATGTCCGCGGTACTGTTGTGGCTCATTAGCTTCCGTGTTGCCCTCCGAAGAGTCTCTCACCATGATTTAAAAGCACATGGGTTTGGAGTTTCCTGGTTGCACAGGGGGTTAAGGATCCAGTGTTATCACTGATGTGGCCCAGGTTCGACCCTTGGCCCAGGAACTTCTGCATGCTGCAGGTGCAGCCACAAACACAAGAGTTGAGAACAAGATAAACTGGTAACTGTCACTTATAATCTTATGAATTTGGTCAAGGTACAGACTGCACCTCAGTTTCGTCATAAGTGAAATGGGACAATAACAGCACCTACATTATAGGATTATTGTAAAAATCATTGAGATGATACCTACAAAAATAGTGACCATAGTATCTGGAATAACGTTAAGTGAAAACATGCATTCGTATAAATAAGTATAAACATTTATAGTTACAATCAAGACTTGTTAGTATCATAATAATAAGGGGCACTGTGGTAAAATAAGCAAATTTTTGTTTTGTTTTTGTTTTTGTTTTTTTGGTCTTTTGTCTTTTTAGAGCTACACCCCACGGCATATGGAGGTTCCCAGGCTAGGAGCTAATTGGAGCTGTAGCCACCAGCCTACGCCAGAGCCACAGCAGTGCCAGATCCGAGCCAAGTCTGCGACTTACACCACAGCTCATGGCAACTGGGATCCTTAGTGAGGCCAGGGATCGAACCCACAACCTAATGGTTCCCAGTCGGATTCGTTTCCGATGCACCACAACAGGAACTCCAAATTTTTTTTTTTTTTACGTCAGCATTTGAGGAGATTGCTTCAATCAGTGAAACTCCTCATCAAATATGTATATATATTTATATGTATTTTATTTGTATCTATTTAACCAAAGAAGTAACTAAATCTTGAGAGCTAATAAAACTAAGACAAGTGACGCTCCGAAGCTTCCTGATGGTAGCGTTTCTGCTGCACAAGGGGCGTTTGTAAATACAAAATCTAGATGAATCGCTAGAAGTGGAAGTTCATCTTCCTTGTCTCTCGGCTCTGTTGTGAAGGGTGAGAAAAGAGTCATGTTTCCTGTGATCACAGTAGAACTATGTCTCCTTCCAGAAAATATCACCTGCCTGTTGAGTCCAGCTGGAGTGAATGTCCTTCCTTCAGACATCTCACAAAGGAACACATAAATCTTAGCATAATGCATAATTCACAGTGTGAATAATTGGGCCTGCTGTTCACGCGTGGGTGGAAGTTTGCTGGTTGGCCAGCAGCCAAAATGAAGGACCACTTTTGTGGTCGCTGTTTTTCCGGTATGAGGCTGGTACATTGCTAGGCTTCAAATACTACTTTGGAGTTCCCCTTGTGGCTCAGTGGTTAACAAACCCAACTAGGATCCATGAGGATTCGGGTTTGATCCCTGGCCTCGATCCGTAGGTTAAGGATCCAGCATTGCTGTGAGCTGTGGTGTAGGTCACAGACACAGCTCGAATCCTGCATTGCTGTGGCTCTGGTTGTAGGCTGGCAGCTACAGCTCCGATTCGACCCCCAGCCTGGGAACCTCCATATGCAGCAAGTGTGTCCCCAGAAAGACAAAAAAATTTAAAAAATTAGAAAATACTGCTTGAATGAAGCAGAGATGCTTAATGTTATCCATCCAACAGCGTGAAATAGTGGTACTCTGAATTATGTCTTTACCTCCGTTGCCTTTTTTTTTTTTTTAACCTGTTGTGAGTGCACATGGCAAGGAGACTTAAGACTCTTTAAACCTCACTTCTTATTCATCCAACTACTATCTGCTTTGGGTGTGGGTGGTTTGGCACAGGGCCTTAGTTTCTTCCTATGCAGAAGCCCTTAAAGAACAGAAAGGGGCAAAGGGTGATGATTTCTTAGTCTTCCAAACAGACTGTTATTTTTAAGAAAAATAGATCAGTTGAGTCTGGCTCCTAATTATTAATGCATATTTGACATAATTAGAAAGTGAGAAATTAACTTTGTTCTCCCCTCTCTTGTAACAGACATGGAAGAATGAAGGTTTTTTTGCTCTATATAAAGGGTTTTGGCCAAATTGGTTGAGACTTGGTCCTTGGAATATTATTGTATCCTTTTCAGTTGCAGTAAATCTGGAAAAAGATGGAGTTAAAAGAATGTTGTTTATGTAAACTGTCATGTTATTAATTGTAATTTAGAAGTAGAGGAGCTCCCACTGTGGTGCAACGGGATTGGGGCATCTTAGGAGCCCTAGGACGTGGGTTTGATCTCAGGCCAGCCACTGTGGGTTAAAGATCTGGCGTGGCTGCAGCTGCAGTCTGATCAAATCTCAGATCTGACCCCTGGCCCGGGAGCTCCATATGCTGCGGGGCAGCCCCCAAAAAAAGGTTCTTCTTCTTTTGAGTTGATCTGGTTCAAGAAATAACGATTCAGTTTCTTTTCCAGAAGATTTGCTAGGCATTATGAATACTAGTTTAATGACGGTATTATTGAAAGACAATATCAATGGACATTTTATTTAGACTCTGTTCTAGGAGCTTTTTTTTTTTTGTCTTTTAGGGCCGCACCCCCGGCATATGGAGGTTCCCAGGCTAGGTGTCCAATTGGAGCTCCAGCTGCCAGCCTACACCACAGCCACAGCAATGCCAGATCTGAGTCGCATCTGTGACCTACATCACAGCTCACGGCAATGCCAGATCCTGAACCCACTGAGCGAGGCCAGGGAGCAAACCCACGTCCTCGTGGATGCTAGTCGGGTTCCTCAACCACTGAGCCACAATGGAACTCCTCTTTAAGGAGCTTGAGAGTATTTATGGTTTCAGGGAGATACAGGAATTGATTTTTTTTTTTTTTTTTTAATCCCCAGCCACCTTGGGAAGGATGTGGTTTGGTAGCAGTGTTCTAGAATGATTATTTAAGAGGGTGCCTGGAGTGCCCATCGTGGCCCAGTGGTAACAAACGAGGTAATGAACCTGACTAGGATCCATGAGGATGCGGGTTCAATCCCTGGCTCTGCTCAGTGGGTTAAGGATCTAGTATTGGTATGAGCTGTGGTGACCCATTCACGGCTTGGAACCCATGCTGCTGCAGCTGTGGTGTAGACTGGCAGCAACAGGTCATTGGACCCCTAGTCCAGGAACTTGCATATGCCCACAGTGCGGCCCTAAAAAACAAAAGAGAAAAAAAGAAAAAGCTTTGGGGCTGATGCAGGGGATTTGTATTTCTCAGCTGTGGTCCGCTGAACTTGGAAGGCCAACGGGGGCACCTCTTGGGGTGGCCAAGGATGGAGCCCCGCATGTCGAATCATGTCCATAGCGTGTGGTCTGCGCAGACGTATTTGTTAGGGGGTGTGCCCTTTGTGGGTCTGTTTTGATGCGTCAGGGTTTTCAGCCTTAACCCATCCCTGCAGTTCTTTGTGACGTACGAGCAGTTGAAGAAACTGGATTTGTGACAAGTCAAAACTGCATGACACATCCCTCTGCAAATGCTCACTTGCGAAATAGCAAAGCGTCCTGTTTCCCACTGCTTCCCCCTGCTCAGCCCCTCCCAGGTTGTGAGGTGTGAGCAACAGGTGAAGACGGGGTTAGCCGGGATTGTGGTGTCCTGGCCTTGGACACACTGCACCAAACGTTGAACAGCATAAACTGTCACCTCCAGACCCCCGACCTTACCGTTCAAGTGCCCTTTGACATCGAAGATGATGCGAGATGCATGTCTCCTGGTTGCGAAAACTTGCATGAAGATCAGCACCCGTGGACCCTCTTCTGCAGGGGAAAGCAGCTCCTGAGCATCTGAGCTCACGGCTCAAGAAGCTCTTCAGAACCATGGATAGCGCCCCCAAGAGGGCGTTTTTTGCTCCTCAACTTCTTGGCTTTGTGTCCACTGAAGAAGTTTCACACACGGCGGGAGACCTGGACTTTTCAACCCCGGGGTTTTGCACTGTTTTATAATTTCTTATTTTTGCCAGGCTCTCTCACTTATACTAAGTGATTTTTTTTAAGCCTTTGATGACGGGACCTTGGTGAGGCATTGTTACAGAGTGCTACTATCCAAACCCGTGATGTGGGTAACGTTGGCTCTGAAGGTGGGAGAGTCTGTGTTGGTGGGAGCTGTTTGGAAGCTACTTGGATTCCGTCTGAGGTCATGTTTGTGATCTGTGATTTCTGGCCAAGGTTTTATTCCCCCAATCTGTAAAATGGGTGTAATAATATCTATTGATGTTGAAGGTTAAGCGAAGATAACAGTGGCTGCTTGTATACTTGTATATGAGCTCATGCGCTTGACTTGTAGGATAAGTGTGTTTACATCATGCTGTCCTGTAGTCACAACCCCAGAACATGTGGTCTGTGGGTGTAGAAGAGGTTCGTTTTATCTTGGGCTCCTCCTGAGCGAGGTCCTTGGTTAAAAGCCTGGAGAAAGAAAGAGGTTAAGATTTTATTACATTGCCCTTAGCAAAATGTTGCAGGTGAATCAAAAAAAGAGTTGATTCCCCCCCACACCCTGCCCCCAGATTTCCCACTTTTTATTTACTTTGGTTCTGGTCACTTTTATTAAAATATTTCCTGTCTTGGACTTGCTCCTCAGTTCGGATGGAAACTACTTGTTTGAAATTTGAGCAGCGGTTGTTTGGTGCACCTCTTTATCTGGAGTTGGATAAGAAGTATATGACATCTTATTTTCTTCTTAAGACAGAATATCATTCTTCTTTCTCGTCTTCATCTTCCTCTTTTCAAAATAAAAAGTGACTCTTTGAGAGCCCCACGACCTTACGCTTCTGGAAGACACCCCCAGGAAAGGGAATAGCTTTACTGTTTACTTGAGTACCTTCGGTTCTACCCGTGGAGAATCACATTAAATACACACTCAGGGGTTCCCATCATGGTGCAGTGGTTAATGAATCTGACTAGGAACCATGAGGTTGCGGGTTCGATCCCTGACCTTGTTCAGTGGGTTAAGGATCCGGCGTTGCCGTGAGCTGTGGTGTAGGTTGCAGACGCGGCTCGGATCCTGCATTGCTGTGGCTCTGGCTTAGGCCGGTGGTTATAGCTCCGATTTGACCCCTAGCCTGGGAACCTCCATATGCCGTGGGATTGGCCCAAGAAATGGCAAAAGAAGACCAAAAAAAAAAAAAAAAAAAAAAAATACTCAGAGGAGCTCCAGGACAGACATTTCTGCAGTTATGCAGATTCCCAGCTGGCCCCTGAGCTGCATGCATCCACCCTTGAAACACAGGGTTTTTCTTTTTTTGGGGAGGGGGGACTGGGCAATTTTCCTCCTTGTCACTTTGCCTTTGCCTCTTTTTTTTTTTTCGGCCTCAATGTGCTGTGGCTTGATGTGGGATCTCCGTTCCCTGGCTAGGGATTGATCCCTGGCCACAGCCATGAAAATGCTGAATCCTAACCGAGCAACAACCAAGAAGCCTCTCCCCCACCTTGCCTTCTTTATTCATGTTGACTTTGAGGAAGATTGTGCGAAGCAGAATTTTAGCTCCAAGACTAAGAGCCAAGACAAGAAACGAAGCAGGTGGAAAGGCCCGACTCAGGTGGGCATTGAGATCTGAGCAGCTGTGGACGTGATGCTGGAGAGGTGAGCCCGTCCAGCCCTCGCCCCTGTCCTGAACCATTTCTTGAGACTTGTTTTCTTCTTACTAGAACATTCCACAGATGCAGTAAGGGCTTTGTGTAGAAAGGCTTTCATTTTTGAGGTCCTTGAGTTTAAGGGATGACTTTTATGAGCCACTCGTTTTCTTTTTTAGTGTAGAAAATGTTCTAAGTATACATATAATTCCTAAAACAGCAGAAGCAGGTTCGTTTGGAAAACCATGTTAAGGTTGGAATGTCACACGATACTCATTTCATCAATTTATTCAAATACGTACAAGCTCATACCAGGATGAAAAGAAAGTCAGACCTCACTGCAAAAGTTCAGCGTGTTTTTAAGACAAAAATGAGCAGTATTCAGCACAGATTTATTAAATACCTTATAGAGCAGAGTCTGCCTGTTTAGTTTTTTCCTGCTCTCTGAAAGAGTAAATGCAGTTGTTGAAGCTTCTGACCAAGAATGAACTTGAGGAACTGAGCCCACGTTTCTAGGGCTGTGATGATAGGTACCCCCGCCCCTTTGGGTACTGCTCCACGTGGCAGAGATTTAGCTTTTATAACCAAAGTGAAGAAAGTGGATTTCTTTGGTTTGTTTTTGGATTTGTGTACCATTGATGCTAAGTGTTGCTAATTGTGATACCAAAAAAAAAAAAAAAAAAAATGACTTCCATTAGCCATATTTATTCTTGTTTTAGAAATAGTGTATATTATATTGGCGTTCCCGTCGTGGCGCAGTGGAAACAAATCCAACTAGGAACCATGAGGTTGCAGGTTCGATCCCTGGCCTCACTCAGTGGGTTAAGGATCCAGTGTTACTGTGAGCTGTGGTGTAGGTCGCAGACGAGGCTCGGATCTGATGTGACTGTGGCTGTGGTATAGGCCATCGGCTGCAGCTCCAATTTGACCCCTAGCCTGGGAACCTCCTTATGCTGCGGGTGTGGCCCTAAAAGACAAAGACCAAAAAAAAAAAAAAAATAGTGTATATTATATAAAGATTGTAAAAGTTTTCATAAGTCTTTATATTTCTTTTTTTGCCATTTCTTGGGAAGCTCCTGCGGCATATGGAGATTCCCAGGCTAGGGGTCTAATCGGAGCTGTAGCCACCGGCCTACGTCAGAGCCACAGCAACTCGGGATCCGAGCTGCATCTTCGGCCTACACCACAGCTCACAGCAACGCCGGATCCTTAACCCACCAAGCAAGGGCAGGGATCGAACCCGCAACCTCATGGTTCCTAGTCGGATTCGTTAACCACTGTGCCACGACGGGAACTCCAAGTCTTTATATTTCTGAGCTCTTTATTTAAACATCATTGGAATATGTGGCATAAACCTGATTTCACTATTTAATAAACTGGAGTAATATATACTAATAAAGATGATCTGTGGTTATTTCAGATAAACAGAAACCTGTAAACAAAGACAAGCTCTACAGCGCCCAGAAGGCTGGCGTGGAAATAGCATTGGTGAAAGTGGATACAGACATTTCTCTCTGCTTAGAGGAGCTCTTGGGATCAGCTTACTAAATGCCTGGAGACCTGTGGGGGGCCTCCCATTCTATGAAACACTCTGCAGCTCAGGAAAGGCCCACGAATTCTGTGTGTGGGCTTCCTTGGCGGGGTCCTTCGGAGATTTGGAGCACTGATGTCATCAGGGCCTGAAACTTTGAAGCTCCCTCAGGCCTTCCAGCCTCTGGGGTTAGAGGTGGGAGCTGAGATGCTTGGTTAATGTGGGCCAGGCAGAGATGCCTGTGGTTGGTATAAAACAACCAGTGGATGATGAAATGCAAACCTGGCTTTTTTTTTTTTTTTTTTTTTTTTGGTCTTTTTAGGGCCACACCCGTGGTACATGGAGGTTCCCAGGCTAGGAGTCAAATTGGAGCTCCAGCTGCCAGCCTACACCACAGCTCATGGCAATGCTGGATCAAGGCCAGGGATGGAACCTGCTTTCTCATGGATACTAGTCAGGTTCATGAATGCTGAACCACAATGGGAATTCCTCTTAGGTGCCTGTCTTAACATCTGAATGAAACACAGTGGTGGGGTTCCCGTCGTAGCAGTTAATGAACCTGAGTAGCACCCATGAGGACACAGGTTTGATCCCTGGCCTAACTCCGTGGGTTAAGGATCTGGTGTTGCTGTGGTTATGGTGTAGGCCGGTGGCTGCAGCTACGATTGGACTCCAAGCCTGGGAATCTCCATATGCCGCAGGTGTGGCCCTAAAAAGAAAAAAAAGCAACAAAGTGGTTTACTGAAGAAGTGGAATTGGGAGTTTCCTTATGGCGCAGCAGCTCAGGTATCCAGCCTTGGCACTGCAGCAGCTCGGGTTACTGCTGAGACATGGGTTTGATCCCTGGCCTGCGAACTTCCACATACCTCGGGTAAGGCCAAAAGAAAAAAGAAAAAATGGAATTAAGAAAATGAAGGAGACTTTTGGTCTGGCTTTCTGGTACGTCAGGGATCAGATGAGACACCCCTAACGTGACTGAGTTCACGGGAAGGTCAGTGAGAGCAGCTGGCTGCTGCTGGGGAACCTTGAATGCCTGGGGACTGAGCTCACTAGGATCGGGGCACCTGTTAGACACAGTGGGCATGAGATCCAGGCTACTTATTTTTAAGTGGACAGCTGAGAAAATCTGACGGTCAGTTTTTGGTAGATTACAAGTAGATCCATCCTGATGCAAAGTGTGGGGATATAAGACAAAAGCAGTGGATACATCTGTGTCTTGAAAGCTTGGTGCCAATAATGGAACCAAGAACAAGAAACTGGAAACTACCTACGTCTGTGTGACCCTTGCTGAAAGTAATAATCTGTACACGAATTTAGCATGAGGCTCATGAGAAGGAGTTCAGTCTCAGCCTGCTGAGCTAGAAAGATGTCCACGATGTGGTATCACAAAGGAAAAATTTAAGATGCTTGACTCTTCTCTTAGCAAATAAAGCATCAGACTGACCTGAGTAAGGAATGGGTGTAGGGCTCTCCATAGAAACAGACCAGTGGGATGTGTGTGTGCACATGATTTATTTTAAGGAGTCGGCTCTTGGCATTGTGGGAGGTTGGCAAGTCTGCCATCTGTAGGGCAAGAGGGCAGGCCAGCACGTTGGAGACTTAGAGGCAGGATTTCTCCCTTCTTCCTTCCTTTCTCTCTCTTCTTTCTTTCTTTCTTTTTTGCTTTTTAGGCCCACACCCATGGCATCTGGAGGTTCCCAGGCTAGGGACCAAATCGGACCTACAGCTGCCAGCCTACCCCACAGCCACAGCAACGCAGCATCCGAACCACAACTGCAGCCTACATCACACTTATGGCAATGCTGGATCCTTAACCCACTGAGCAAGGTCAGGGATCAAAACCTGCAACCTCATGGTTCCTCGTTGGATTTGTTTCCCCTTTGCCACAACGGGAATTCCTCCCCCTTTTTTTTTTTTTTAATGATTTTTATATTTTCCATTATAGTTGGTCTATAGCGTTTTGTCAATTTCTACTGTACAGCAAAGAGACCCAGGCACAAGCACACAGACACACACACACATATATATTCTTTTTCTCACATTATCCTCCATCATGTTCCATCACAAGTGACTAGATACAGTTCCCTGTGCTGTACAGCAGGATCGCATTGCTTATCCACTCCAAAGGCAATAGTTTGCAACTAGCAGGGTTTCTGTTACAGTCTTGAGTCAGAATTCTTTCTCTGGGAATCCTCAGTTTTTCCCTCCTAAGGCCTTTATTTTATTTTATTTTTTGTCTTTTTAGGGCCACACCTGAGACACATGGAGGTTCCCAGGTTAGGGATCAAATTGAAGCTGTAACCGCTGGCCTACGCCACAGCTCACGGCAACGCCGGATTCTTAACCCATGGAGCGAGGCCAGGTTTTGAACCTATGTCCTCATGGTTACTAGTCAGATCCGTTTCCACTGAGCCACGACGGGAACTCCTCCTAAGGCCTTTAACTAGGGAATGAGGCCCACCCATGGTATGGGATATAATTTGTAGTTGTTTTTGTATTTCTTTTTAAAAATTTTTAATTTTTAAAGTTATAGTTGATTTACAATATGCTAAGTTTTGCTGTACAGCAAAGTGACTGTTATACATATACACATGTATATGCATGTATATATGTATATATATACTTAACATTCTTTTTTTTAATCTTTTATTTATGTGTATATTTCTACTGTACAGCATGGATCTTTCTTATATCCTTTTCCATTATGGTTTATCCCGGGAGATGAGATATCCTGCCCTGTGCTATACAGTAGGACCTTATTGTAAATGTAGTAGTTTGCATCTACTAACCCCAGGCTCCCATTCCATCCCTCTCCTTCCCCTCCTCCCCCCTGGCAACCACTAGTCTGTTCTCTGTCTGTGCATCTGTTTCTGTTTTGTAGAGAGGATCATTTGTGCTATATTTTAGATTCTACCTACTAGGGATAATCATATGGTATTTGTCTTTCTCTTTCTGACTTCACTCAGTATGATAATTCCTAGTTGGATCCATGTTGCTCTAGATGGCATTTCATTCTTTTTTACAGCTGAGTCATATTCTGCTGTATGCATGTACCACATCTTAATCCGTCTATTGATGGGCATTTAGGTTGTTTCTAAGTCTTGGCTGTTGTGATAGTGCTGCTTCATTGAATATAAGGGTGCATGTATGTTTTTGAATTGTTTCATCCGGGTATATACCCATAAATGGGATTGCTGGATCATATGGTAATTCAATTTTTATTTTTCTGAGGAATATCCCTATTTTTCCCTGGAATGGCTGCACCAACTTACATTCCCATCAACAGTGCAGGAGGGTTCCCTTTTCATGAAGTGTAATTTTTTTTTTTTAGGGCCACACCCATGGCATATGGAGGTTCCCAGACTAGGGGTCGAATTGGAGCTGCAGCTGCTGGCCTGCAGCACAGCCACAATAATGCTAGATCTGAGCCATGTCTGGGACCTACACCACAGTTCACGGCAATGTCGGATCCATAACACACTCAGTGAGGCCAGGGATTGAACCCACATCCTCACGGATCCTAGTCGAGATCGTTAACACTGAGCCAAGAAGGGAGCTCCATGAAGTGTAACCTTAAAGTCAGCTGATTGTAGATGGTATTCACGTCATGCCTACAAATACCTTCAGAGCAGCATCTAGACTAGTGTTTGCCATGCAACTGGGCACCATGGCCTGGCCAAAGCGATGCAAAATTTAACCATCATAGGGTAGAAAATGATTAATTGATATCTTCTTTTTTTTTTTTTTTCTGTCTTTTGTCTTCTAAGACCGCACCCATAGCATATGAAGGTTCCCAGGTTAGGGGTCCAGTGGGAACTGTAGCCACTGGCCTACACCAGAGCCACGGCAACAAAGGATCTCAGCCGTGTCTGCGACCTACACCACAGCTCACAGCAATGCTGGATCCTTAACCCACGGAGCGAGTCCAGGGATTGGACCTGCAGCCTCATGGATGCCAGTGGGGTTCGCTAACCGCTGAGCCACGGTGGGAACTCCAATATTTTCTTTATTTATAATTGTATTGTTTGGTTTGAAAACTTGTATTGTGTCCTTTAAAACAACATCTTAAAAACAAAAAGGACTAGGTTGAAATACAGATGTCCAAGTTAGTGAAAATAAATAAGGGAAAATGTGAGTTATGCTATATGTAGCATTCTATTTATATTTTAACTATTTTATGTTGCTGAAAGTACACTAGATGTCTGTCAGACATAACGTTGAGCTGAAAGGTTAAGTGAGAAACTTTTGCTGGTTATTTCAGTTTTTAACTACTTGTTATTCAATGAATGTAATACTTTTATAATTAAATTTTTTTTAACTTTTTTTTTCTTTGGACAATGGAGGGGAATCTCTAGAAAAATGTATCCTGGGGGCTACATACTTAAGCCCCCTAAAACCCCTGGACTATTTTATGAAATTTTTAGTCCCCTCCGACATACTCATTTTCAAACTAGGGTTCATTGCATTGGATGGTGCAGTGACAACTCTGCTTTCTTTCTTTTTTTTTTTTTTTTTTTTTTGTCTTTTTGCTATTTCTTTGGGCCGCTCCTGCGGCATATGGAGGTTCCCAGGCTAGGGGTCGAATTGGAGCTGTAGCCACTGGCCTACGCCAGAGCCACAGCAACGTGGGATCCGAGCCGCGTCTGCAACCTACACCACAGCTCACGGCAACGCCGGATCGTTAACCCACTGAGCAGGGGCAAGGACCGAACCCGCAACCCCATGGCTCCCAGTCGGATTCGTTAACCACTGCGCCACGACGGGAACTCCACAACTCTGCTTTATCTTGAGAGGTTTGGCCTATCAATTATAACCTTGCAAATAGATTTTGTTCTTTTTTTTTTTTTTTTTTTTTTTTTTTTTTTGCTTTTTAGGGCTGCACCCGAGGCACATGGAGGTTCCCAGGCTAAGTGTTGAATTGGAGCTGGGGCTGCTGGCCTACGCCACAGCCACAGCCACGCCAGATCTGAGCCGCGTCTGCAATCTACACCCCAGCTCACAGCAACACCCTTCTTAACACACTGAGCGAGGCCAGGGATCGAACCCGAGTCCTCACGGATGCTAGCCGGGTTCGCTAACCGACAAACCATGACGGGAACTCCTCACCCAGTTTCTCTTACTGACACTCAAAGAAATCAAAATCTCTGTCAACTAGTGTTCAGTTCAGGCTGGAATTCTTTGTTTCTTTTGTCTTTTTAGGGCCACAACCTTGGCATGTGGCAGTTGCCAGGCAAGGGGTTGAATCGGAGCTACAGCTGCCGGCCTACACCAGAGCCACAGCAACACGGGATCCGAGCCGAGTCTGCGACCTACACCACAGCTCACGGCAACACCAGATCCTTAACCCTCTAACCGAGGCCATGGATTGAATCTGCATCCTCACGGATACTAGTTGGGTTCGTTACCACAGAGCCACAACAGAAACTCCTTTTTTTTTTTTTTTTTAAAAAAAAGGTAAAATATACATTTAAAAAATGTACTGTTTTAACAATTTTTAAGTGTACAGTTCTGTGGCATTAAATCCATTCACACTGTGCCACCCTCACCATCATTTCTATTTTGTCTTGTGGAACTGAATTCTAAACCCATTAAAGAAATCCCTTCAGGAGTTCCCGGCGTGGCGCAGTGGTTAACGAATCCGACTAGGAACCATGAGGTTGCTGGTTCGGTCCCTGCCCTTGCTCAGTGGGTTATGGATCCAGCGTTGCCGTGAGCTGTGGTGTAGGTTGCAGACACGGCTCGGATCCTGCGTTGCTGTGGCTCTGGCGTAGGCTAGTGGCTACAGCTCCGATTTGACCCCTAGCCTGGGAACCTCCATATGCCGCGGGAGCGGCCCAAGAAATAGCAAAACGACAAAAAAAAAAAAAAAAAACAAAAAAAAAAAACAACCCATTAAAGAAATCCCTTCAGAGTTCCTGTTGTGACTCAGTGGATTAAAAATTTAAGTAGCGTCCATGAGCATGTGTGTTTGATCCCTGGCCTCGCTCAGTGGGCTAAGGATGCAGCGTTGCCGTGAGCTGTGGTGTAGGTCACAGATGCGGCTTGGATCCCATGTTGCTGTGGCTGCGGTGTAGGCCAGCGGCTACAGCTCCAATTGGACCCCTAGCCTGGGAACCTCCATATGCCATGGATGCGGCCCTAAAAAAGACAAAAAAAAAAAAAAAAGAAGCCCCCGTTTTGTCCCTTGCCCCGAGCCCTGCCAACTGCCATCCTACTTTTGGTCTCTAGGATGCCTTTAAGGTTCGCCCATGTTGCAGCACCTGGCAGAATTTCCTTCCTTTTTCAGGCTGAGCGCTGGCTCCGTTACACGTAGGTACCACAGCGTATCTGTGCATCTGTGAGAGGACAGTGGGGCTGTCTGCACGTTTTAGCCATTGTCAGTGATGCTGCTATAAATACGAATGCATACACACCTCCCTGAGTTTCTGCTTTCCATCTTCTTGATTATCTGCCCCGAAGTGGAATTGCTGGATCACATGGTTCTTCTATTTTTAATCTTCGGAGGAACTGCACCCTGTTTTCCACAGCGGCTGTGCTGTTTTACATTCTCACTAGCGGTGCCCAAGGATTATGCTTGCTCCGCAGCCTCGCCAACAATTCATGTTTTCTATTTTTGTGGTAGTAACCAGCCTCGTGGCTGTGAGGGGATAGATATCTCATTGTAGTTTGGATTTGCCTTTCCCCACAAAGTAGTGGTGTGGAATATCTTCTCCTGTTTTTTTTGGCTATTTGTAGATCTTCTTTGGGAAAAGACCTG
Organism: Sus scrofa; assembly: GCF_054392235.1. Taxonomy (NCBI): domain Eukaryota; kingdom Metazoa; phylum Chordata; class Mammalia; order Artiodactyla; family Suidae; genus Sus; species Sus scrofa. The sequence goes on along the minus strand of NC_139393.1, from coordinate 22,294,026 downwards.
TTCAAGTTCTTTTCCTGTTTTTGAATTGGGTCGTTTGGTTCTTTTGTTGTTGTTTCAGCAGTTCTCTCGGCATTCTGGATGGTTATCTGTTAGGAGATGTATGATTTGCACATATCTCTTCCTAGTCTGTGGACTGCCTTTTTATACTCTTTAAAAAATTTTTATTATAGTTGATTTCTAATGTTCTGTCATTTTCTTCCATATAGCAAAGTGACTCAGTTTTATATATATATAAACACACACACACACATTCTTTTTCTGCATTATCCTCCATCGTGTTCCATCACAAGTGATCCTTGGGGGAGTTCCCGTCATGGTTCAGTGATGAATGAACCCGACTAGTGTACCTGAGGATGTGGGTTCGATCCTTGGCCTTGCTCAGAGGTTAAGGATCCAGTGTTGTCCTGAGCTGTGGTGTAGGTGGTAGACGTGGCTGCGTTGCTGTGTCTATGGTGTAGGCCAGCAGCTGCAGCTCTAATTTGACTCCCTAGCCTAGGAACTTCCATATGCCGAAAGTGCAGCCCTAAAAAGACCAGAAAAAGGAAAAAAAAAAAAAAGATAAGAGTTCCTTGGGCTATACAACAGACTCTCATTGCTTATCCATTCCAAATGCAATAGTTTGCATCTCCTAGCCCCAAACTCCCAGTCCCTCCCACTTCCTCCCCCTCTCTCTTGGCAACCACAAGTCTGTTCTCCACGTCCATGAGTTTTGTGTATCTTCTGTAGATAGGTTCATTTGTGCCATATATTGGATTCCAGATATGTGATATCATATGGTATTTGTCTTTCTCTTTTACTTAGTATGAGAATCTCTAGTTCCATCTATGTTGCTGAGAATGACATTATTTTGTTCTTTTTAATGGCTGAGTAGTATTCCATTGTGTATATGTACCACTGTCAATGGACATTTGGGTTGTTTCCATGTCTTGGCTATTGTGAATAGTGTAGCAGTGAACATAGGGGTGCTTGTGTCTTTTTCAGTGAATGTTTTAGATATATGCCTAGGAGTGGGATTGCTGGATCATGTGGTAGTTCTGTATTTAGTTTTCTGAGGTACCTCCATCCTGTTATCCATAGTGGTTTTGTCAATGTACGGTTCCACCAACCAATTCCAGCAACATATAAAAAAGATTGTACACTATGGCCTTTTTACTCTTTGATAGTATCTTTTGATGCAGAAATTTTTAAAACTAAAAAAAAATTGGAGTGCCTGCTGTGGTGTAGTGGATTAAGAATCTGATGGCAGCATCTCGGGTCACTGCAGAGGCACTGGTTTGATGCCTCGCCCAGTGCAGTGGGTTAAAGGAACTGGCATTGCTGCAGCTGCAGCACAGGTTGCACCTTTGGCTTGGATTCAATCCCTGGCCCAGAAGTTTTATGGTGAGTGTGGTCATAAAATTTTTAAAAAATAGTAAATTTTTTCATGAAGTCTGGTTGTCTTTTTTCTTTTCTTTTTTTCTTTCCTTTTTGGCCTCACCTGTAGTATGTAGAAATTCCTGAGCCAAGGGTCAGACAGCAGTGACAGCACCAGATCTTTAACCTGTTGAACCACAAGAGAATTACAACTTTGTCTTTTGTTACCTGTGCCTTTGATATCATATGCAAGAAATCAGTACCAAATTCAATATTGTAAACTTTTTATTGTATGTTTTTCTTCTAAGAGATCTTTTTGGTATTTTATTTTACTTAAAAAATATTTAGGGAGTTCTCGTTGTGGCTCATCTGTAACGAACCTGACTGGTATCCACAAAGATGCGGGTTCAATCCCTGGCCTCGCTCAGTGGGTTAAGGATCTAGCATTGCCTTGTAGGTGTAGATCGCAGATGCGGCTTGGATCTGGTGTTGCTGTGGCTGTGGTGTAGGCCAGCAGCTACATATCTGATTCGACCTCTAGCCTGGGAACTTCCATGTGCTGCAGATGTGGCCCTAAAATATATATATATATAAAATAAAATAAAAAAATATATATATATATTTACATCGGAGTATAGTTGATTTCCACTGTTGTGTTATTTTCTGATGTACAGCAAAGTGATTCAGTTATACCCATTCTTTTACTGATTCTTTTCTCATGTAGGTTATTACAGAATGTTGAGTAGAGTTCCCTTGTGCTATACAGTAGGTCATTGCTGATCTTCTAAGAGTTTTACTGCTTTAGATCTTACATTTGGGTCCTAGGTCCATTTTGAGATAATTTTTTATATGGTATTAGATTCAGGTCCACCTTCTTTTTTTTTTTTTTTTTTTTTTTTTGCATCTGGGTATCCAGTTTCCTCAGCATCATTTGTTGAAATGACTGTCGTTTCTCCATTGAATGGTCTTGCCACCCTTGTCAAAAATCATTTGTCCATATCTGTGAGGGTTTATTTCTGGGCTCCCTATTTTATAGTTCTATCTGTCTGTCTTTATGCCAGTATCACGCTGTTTTGATTACTGTAGGTTTTTTTGTTTTGTTCTGTTTTGTCTTTTCTAGGGCCGCACCTGCAGCATATGGAGGTTCCCAGGCTAGGGGTCTAATTGGAGCTGTAGCTACTGGCCTACACCACAGCCACAGAAACGCCACATCCGAGCCGCATCTGCAACCTACAGCATAGCTCACGGCACCGCCAGATCCTTAACCCAGTGAGCGAGGCCAGGGATCGACCCCACAAACTCATGGATCCTAGTTGGATTTGTTAACCACTGAGACATCATGGGAACTCCTGATTACTGTGGGTTTGTAATAAGATTTGAAATCAGGAAGTGTGAATCTGCAGCTTTTTTCTTTTTCAAGTTTTTTTGGCTATTTGGGGGTCCCTTGAGACGCCATATGATTTTTTAAGATGAGTTTTTCTGATTCAGCAAAACCCATCATTGGGATTTTATTTTTATTTATTTATTTATTTATTTATTTGTCTTTTTGTTGTTGTTGCTATTTCTTGGGCCGCTCCCGCGGCATATGGAGGTTCCCAGGCTAGGGGTTGAATTGGAGCTGTAGCCACCGGCCTACGCCAGAGCCACAGCAACGGGGGATCCGAGCCGCATCTGCAACCTACACCACAGCTCACGGCAACGCCGGATCGTTAACCCACTGAGCAAGGGCAGGGACCGAACCCGCAACCTCATGGTTCCTAGTCGGATTCGTTAACCACTGTGCCACGACGGGAACTCCCATTGGGATTTTAATAGAAATTGCATTGACTCTGTAGATTTCTTTGGGTAGTATCAACATTTTATTAGTAAGTGTTCTATCAGTTCTTGTGGCTCAGTGGAAACGAATCTGGCTAGCATCCATGAGGATGCAGGTTCGTGCCATGGCCCCTCTCAGTGAGTTAAGGATCCAATGTTGCCATGAGCTGTGGTGTAGTTTGCAGACGTGGGTAGGATGTAGTGTTGCTGTGGCTGGGAACCTCCATATGCTGCAGGTACAGCCCTAAAAAGACCCAAAAAAGTATGGGCATTCCTGTTGTGGAGTAGCAGAAAAGAATCTGACCAGGAATGATGAGGTTGTGGGTTCGATCCCTGGCCTCGCTCAGTGGGTTAAGGATCCGGCATTGCCCTCAGCTGTGGTGTAGGTCGCAGAGGAGGCTCGGATGTGGCATTGCTGTGGCTGTGATGTAGGCCAGCAGCTACAGCTCCAATTAGACCCCTAGCCTGGGAACCTCCATATGCCACGGGTGCGGACCTAAAAGGACAAAAAGACAAAAAAAAAAAAATTGAAAATAAATAAAGGGGTTCCCTGCTGGATCAGCAGGTTAAGGATCCAGCATTGTCACTGCAGTGGTGCAGGATTCCTGGCCTGGGAATGTCTATTAAAAAAAAAAAAGTTTCAATCCATGAACATGGGATGTATTTCCATTTATTTATTTATTTATTTATTTTTTCATCTTTTTAGGGCCATACCCATGGCATGTGGAAGCTTCCAGGCTGGGGGTCAAACAGAGATGAAGCACCAGCCTACACCACAGCCACAGCAACACCGGATCCAAGCCACATTTGTGATCTACACCAGAGCTCACGGCAATGCTAGATCCTTAACCCACCGAGCGAGGTCAGGGATCGAACCCACATCCTCATGGATATTAGCTGGATTCATTTCTGCTGTGCTCCAATGGAACTCCCATGATATGCAAACATTTTAAATTGTTATATCTTCTTGCTGTTCAGAATCTTTTATTCATATTATATATGGTCCTTTTGCCTCATAGCCTTTTGATATATCAGTGTTGTCTCATATTAGTATAGGGCCACCTGCTCCCTTTTGGTTACTATTGGCATAGAATGTCTTTTCCCATCCTTTATCTTTCAACCCGTTTGTCTTTGGATCTCAAGTGCGTCTCTTATAGACAGCATATGTTTGGCTCTTGTGTTTTTACCAATCTGCTTTTTTAAAAACATCTGTCTTTTGATTGGTGAGTTAAATTCACCTAAAGTAATTTCGAAAAGGAGTGACTTCTGTCCTTGCGCTATTCGTTTTCTTTCTTTTTTTTTTGTCTTTTTTGCCATTTCTTGGGCCGCTCCTGTGGCATATGGAAGTTCCCAGGCTAGGGGTCTAATCGAAGCTGTGGCTGCCAGCTTACGCCACAGCCACAGCAACGCGGAATCCAAGCCACATCTGCAACCTACACCACAGCTCACGGCAACGCCGGATTGTTAACCCACTGAGCAAGGGCAGGGACCAAACCCGAAACCTCATGGTTCCTAGTCGGATTCGTTAACCACTGCGCCACGACGGGAACTCCCGCTGTTCGTTTTCTATATGCCTTATCGCTTTTTGTCTCCTTTCCTGTTTTTCTACCTTCTTTTATGTTTGGTACCTTTTTTTGTAGTGATAAATTTTAATTTTTTTTCTCATTTCCTTTTGTGTATATTCTATAGCAGTTTTTCTCTGTGGTTACCGTGGGGATTATATTTGACATCCTAAAATTAAAGCTTTCTGAATTTATATTAGCTTAATTTCAATAACACACAAAACTGCTCTTTACAGCTCTGCTTCCAACCCTTTTGGTTGTTAATGTCACAAAATTACATCTTTTATACATTATGTGCTTCCAAACGCAAACTAATAATTCCTTTAAATGCATTAAGAAACAAGCTTTGGAGTTACAAACAAAAGTTAACAGTAACACTAGTTTTACACTAATATAAATTTTTTAGATTTTTTCTTTTAATGTATTATCTCTTAAGTCATGTAGAAAATAAAAATAGCAGTTATAGACCATTGTTACAACAACACTAGATTTCATAATTGCCTATGATTTACCTTTATTGAGATCTTTACTTTTCCATATGGGTTTGAGTTGGTGTCTAGTGTGCTTTCCTTCAACCTTGTGGCCTCCTTTGAGCATTTCTTACAGGGCAGGACTAGTGGTCATGAGCTCCTTTAGCTTTTGTTTATCTGAGAATGTCTTAACTTCTCCCTCACTTTTGACAGATACAGGATTTTGGGTTGACAGCTTTTTTCTCTTAGCACTTTGAATATATCAGCCCAGTATTTCTGGCCTCCAAAGCTTCTGATGAGAAATTTGCTAATATTCTTATAGAAAGAAGATCTTTTGTATGTGATGGTAGTGTTCTTGCTGCTTTCAAGATTCTCTTTCGGAGTACCCGTTGTGGCGCAGTGGTTAACGAATCCGACTAGGAACCATGAGGTTGTGGGTTCGGTCCCTGCCCTTGCTCAGTGGGTTAACGATCTGGCCTTGCCGTGAGCTGTGGTGTAGGTGGCAGACGCGGCTCGGATCCCGTGTTGCTATGGCTCTGGCGTAGGCCGGTGGCTACAGCTCCAATTCAACCCCTAGCCTGGGAACGTCCATGTGCCGCGGGAGCGGCCCAAGAAATAGCAACAACAACAACAACAAAAAGACAAAAGACAAAAAAAAAAAAAAAAAAAAGATTCTCTTTCTCTTCGGAAAGTTTGATTTTACAATGTGTCTCAGCATAGGTCTCTTTGAGTTCATCTTATTTGGAGTTTGTTGAGCTTCTTGGATGTTTATATTCGTATCTTTCATCAAATTTGGGCCATTTTCATCCATTATTTCTTTTTCTTTCCCCCTTTTATTGGCCTCACCTATGGTACACAAATGTTCCCAAGTCAGGGATGGAACCTGAGCCCAATCAGTGACAGCACCAGATCCTTTTTTTTTTTTTTTGGTTTTTATGGCTGCACCCATAGCACATGGAGCTTCCCAGGCTAGGGGTCTAGTCGGAGCGACAGCTGCTGGCCTATGCCACAGCCACAGCCACAGCCACAGCCACAGCCACAGCAAGCCCAGATCTGAGCTGTGTTTGCAAACTACACCACAGCTCATGGCAATGCTGGATCCTTAACCCACTGAGCTGGATCCTTAACCCACTGAGTGAGGCCAGGGATCAAACCTGCCACCTCATGGTTCCTAATCAGATTCATTTCCACTGTGCCATGATGGGAACTCCAACACCAGATCCTTAACCACCAGGCCACCAAGGAACTCTCCTCCCCCTTTTTTAAAAAAAATATTTATTTAGGAGTTCCCGTGGTGGCGCAGTGGTTAACGAATCTGACTAGGAACCATGAGGTTGCAGGTTCGGTCCCTGCCCTTGCTCGGTGGGTTAACAATCCGGTGTTGCCCTGAGCTGTGGTGTAGGTTGCAGATGCGGCTTGGATCCCGTGTTGCTGTGGCTCTGGCGTAGGCTGGCAGCTACAGCTCCGATTCGACCCCTAGCCTGGGAACCTCCATATGCCGCGGGAGCGGCCCAAGAAATAGCAAAAAAAAAGACAAAAAACAAAACAAAACAAAAAAACAAAACAAAAGATGTAATAGTAGAATAAAATCCATAATAAAATATTAAAAAAAATATTTCTTTAGATATTATCTCGGCCTTGTGTCTCCTTCTGGGACTTGCACATGTATACGTTGGTCTGCTTAGTGGTGTTCCACAGTTTCCTTAGTCTCTGTTCACGTTTTTTTTCTAATCATCTTTCTTTCTGTTCTTCAAACATGATAATTTCTGTTGTCCTGTCTTCACATTTGCTGATTTCCTTCTTCTACCAGATCGTATTTGCCCTTGAATCCCTCTCATGGAGTTTTTATTGCAGTTATTGTACTTTTCAGCTTAAAATATTCTTTTTCATCTTTTTTTTTTTTTTTTGTCTTTTTGCTATTTCTTGGGCCACTCCCACAGCATATGGAGGTTCCCAGGCTAGGGGTCTAATTGGAGCTGTAGCCACCAGCCTACGCCAGAGCCACAGCAACGCGGGATCCGATCCACGTCTGCAACCTACACCACAGCTCACGGCAACGCCAGATCCTTAACCCGCTGATCGAGGCCAGGGATCGAACCTGCAACTTCATGGTTCCTAGTCAAATTTGTTTCCGCTGTGCCACGACATGAAGGGAACTCTGGGCTAAGTTTTCTTCTTCCTCTGTCAACCAGAGGACACCTATGCTGCCATGGGTGTGATTTGAGGGAAAGGTAGAAATGCAGCAGAATTACCGGCCATGGGAGACAGTCACACATACTCATAACTTAAGGAATGGCTCGTGATTTTTTTTTTTTCTTTTTATGGCTGCACCTGTGGCATATGGAAGTTCCTGGACCAGGGGTCAAATTAGAGCTGCAGCTGCCAGCCTACACCACAGCCACTGCAACACTGTATCTGAGTCACGTCTATGACCTCAGTGCTGGATCCTTTAAGCCACTCAGAGAGGCCAGGGATCGAACCTACATCCTCATGGAGACAACACTGGGTCTTTAACCTGCTGAGCCACCACAGAAACTCAGGAATGGCTGATGTTTGAGGCTGTCTGTCTATGTATATCACATGACTGACTTCCTTTTTTTTTTTTTTTCCTTTCCACTTCTCCCTTTTTCCTCTTTTATCTCTTTCTCTTCAGTTTAATGGAGCTCCAGCGGAGAGCTCAGGTAGATGGAAGAGTTCAACAGTGCATATTCTCAGCAAATCGCATGCATCCTCTGGTTTAAGTCTTGCAACATTCCATCACACCTGTGGTAATTCATCTCCCAGACAGAGAAACTGAGGCTCAAAAATGCTAAGGTCACATGGCCAGTAGGTGGCAGAGCCAAGATGGGCAACCATTTCTGACTCCAAAAACCAGGACCTCAGCCACACATGATACTGTTCTGATTTGAAGGGTGGATGCCTGGATACTGAACTTTATCAGTGCTATTAATCATTGGCATCTGAGCCCTGCAGACTCTCTTACCAACCTTTAGGTGGGTCCCCAAAGCCTTGTGGTCCGTGTACACACAATCCCGGGGTATCCAACCCTGACCTCCACTGCCCTGCATTTCTGGAACACAGGACAACTGGACACACTGCAGGGATCTTTCCATCTTTGCATGACTGACTTCCTTCTGCCGCCAGACACTGACCCCTCTTTGTCCATTTTACTTCAAGTAAACCTCAAGCCCTGTCTTGGTTTTATTATTATTATTTTTTGTCTTTTTGCCATTTCTTGGGTTGCATCTGCGGCATATGGAGGTTCCCAGGCTAGGGGTCGAATCGGAGCTGTAGCCACCGGCCTATACCACAACCACAGCAACACAGGATCCGAGCCGCATCTGCAACCTATACCACAGCTCACGGCCATGCCGGATCCTTAACCCACTGAGCAAGGCCAGGGATCGAACCCGCAACCTCATGGTTCCTAGTCGGATTCGTTAACCACTGCGCCACGACGGGAACTCCCACTCTTGATCTTCTGAGAATGGATTAGATGCTTCTCTTCTGTGCTTTCTGTAATATCATCCTATGCTTATTCCAGTGACACTGCATCTTCTATTGTAATCTACTTTTCAGTATTTGTCTTCTTGTCTTACTAGGTTGTAAGCTTTTTGTAAAGTTAAGAAAATATTTTTTTTCTTTTTTAGGGTCACACCTATGGCATATGGAAGCTCCTGGGCTAGGGGTTGAATCCGAGCTGCAGCTGCAGACCTACGCCACAGCTTGTGGCAACACTAGACCCTTAACCTACTGAGCAAGGCCAGGGATCAAACCTGTATCCTCACAGAGGCCATGCTGGGCCCTTAACCTGCTGAGCCACAATGGGAACTCCTAGAAATGTTCTTATTTAATACTGAATACTCAAACCAGCACACGATATGGCACATAGTTTTTCTCTTTTTATGGTACTTTTTAGAAACTGAATGATGATTGACACTGTTGTGTTAGTTTCAAGTGTACAGCAAAGTGATTCAGTTCTATGGAACCCACTACAGTATTGATAAGTTGATGAGCTAATAAATACATGGGTATTTGGTTATGCTTGGAGACCCTGAATGCTATGCAATACATACACACCCACTGCACAACAAAAATGTATAGGAATAATTAATATATATACACACTGTAAATAACACATAGCATTTAAAAATATATGAAAAATAGAAAATATAAGCAATGCTTAAACAATTAAAAATGACTAGGCATTCCTGTTGTGGCTCAGCAGAAACAAATCTGACTGGTGTCCATGAGGACGCAGGTTCGATCCCCAGCCTTGCTCCGTGGGTTAAGGATCCAGCATTGCCATGAGCTGCGGTGTAGGTCACAGACGCGGCTGAGAGCCTGTGTTGCTGTGGCTGTGGTGTAGGCCAGCAGCTACAGCTCCGATTTGACCCTTAGCCTGGGAACCTCTGTACGCCGTGGGTGTGGCCCTAAAAAGCAAAAAATAAAGTTGAAATCTTGACAGGTGGTTATGCCTTTCTTCAAAATATGCCTTGATTCTAAATATTGATTCTAAATTCTAAACTAGGAGACTATTCATCTGACTTCCTCTGTTACTATGAAATAAAGCCTAAACTACCATTTAAATAAATTGTTGAGATTTCAGGTGATGTATACAATTCACTGATGTCTGAATGAGAAACTGATACAGTGAAGAAGCAAGAAAATAATTTGAAAAGGGAAACAGATCTTCAAACATTTGATGAAGCTATAAAAACCAACACCAAGAGAGGTGGTTCTGATACAAGGCATAGGATCATCCATGGAGAAATTCAGCAATTCCAAATTAACATGCTCTGATACCAAGATAGTAACTAAGACAGTATGTTAGTGGTACAGAAACAGACATACGGGAGTTCCCGTCGTGGTGCAGTGGAAACGAATCCGACTAGGAACCATGAGGTTGCGGGTTCGATCCCTGGCCTCGCTCAGTGGGTTAAGGCTCTGGCGTTGCCATGAGCTGTGGTGTAGGTTGCAGACGAGGCTCGGATCCCATGTGGCTGTGGCTGTGGTGTAGGCTGGCGGCTACAGCTCCGATTGGACTCCTAGCCTTGGAACCTCCATATGCTCCGATTGGACCTCTAGCCTGGGAACCTCCATATGCCTCGGGCATGGCCCTGAAAAGACAAAACAAAACAAACAAACAAACAAAAACCAGACATACAGACCAATGGAACAGAATAGAGAATCCAGAAATAAACCCAGACACCTATGGTTAATTAATCTTCGACAAAGGAAGCAAGATTAAAATGGGAAAAAGTCTCTTGAGCAAGTGGTGTTGGCAAAACTGGATAGCTGCATGTAAATCAATGAATCTGGAACATCCCCTCACACCGTGCACCAAAAAATAAATAAATAAAAATAAAAAATAAAAATGGTTTAAAGACTTAAACGTAAGACCAGACACCATAAAACTCCTAGAAGAGAACATAGGCAAAACATTTGCTGACATCAACTATACAAATGTTTTCCTAGGTCAGTCTAAGGCAATAGAAATAACGACAAAATATAAACCAAATTAACATACTCTGAAAATTGAAGGAGTTGCAGACATACAGGGGGCATGAGGATGTTTTCTTTTGGTGATTTCATTTTGTGACTTCATGCTAGATGATGCGGTAAAATAGAGTGTGATCTGATTTCTTCCCCTTTGATGCCTGACAGTGTTTTGGCACTAGATCTACTCCTGCCTTTAAGGTAGAACTGAACGTACCGAAGCTTCCCAGCTTTTCCTCTTGGAGGCATCCCTTCAAGCCTGTAATGCTCACCTTTAGGACTCACGCTTGCTAAAATGCCCCATGACAACAAAGTCCTAATGGGTTTAAATGTCTGTCTTCATGTCTCTCTCTTCCGTAACAGTACTGTAGAGGAGAAAGAGCCGGTCTTGTCAGGAATCCTGGTGATGACAGGTCTGCCTCTTTTTTTTTTTTGGCTTTTTAAGGCTGCACCTGAGGCATATGGAGGTTCCCAGGCTAGGGGTAGAATCAGAGCTACAGCCACTGGCTTACACCACAGCCACAGCAATGCCACATCCAAGCTGTGTCTTCAAACTACACCACAGCTTATGGCAATACCAGATTCTTAACCCACTGAGCGAGGCCAGGGATCGAACCCTGCCTGGTTCCCATGGAGGCTAGTCTCATTCGTTACCACGGAGCCATGATGGGAACTCCAGGACTGCCCTTTATTAACCAGTATTCTGAACAGGTGCCAAACCTCCCTAGGATTCAGTTTTTCATTCATTAGATGAAGATAATAGTAATGATTTTCACCAGCTTCCTCCTTGGTTTAAAGTGAGGAGCAGATGAGACGTACTGTGGACTCTGACGTGAGCATCAGCAGGGGCTTGTGCAGTGCTCAGATTTCAGTCACTGAGTGGGGCTGACCAGGGTGAGACTGAAGTACCCACTGGAAGGAGATCTTGGGATGTCTGTCTCCACCTCCTCTGCTTTCTGTTCCCATCCCTGCCTCTTGTCCCTCAGGCATCCTTCCGTTTCCAGAATATTCTGGAAATATATATATTTCCAGAATCATCAGTGTGAATTGTGCCACATCCGAGGCATGCAAAAGTTCCTGGACCAGGAACTGAACCTGAGCCACAGCAGTGATAACGCCGAGTCCTTAACTACTAGGCTACCAGGGAACTCCCAACGTGAGTGTTTTATACCTTAGAATTGCCATATGCTTCCTTCTTCCCTGCCCTTCTAATAGCTGCATTTGTGACCCACACCACAGCCCATGGCAACTCGGGATACTTAACCCACTGAGCAAGGCCGGGGATTGAACCCGCGTCCTCATGGATTCCAGTCTGGTTGAGCCAACACAGGAGCTCCAAACCTTTGAGGTTTTGTGTGTTTTCATAAATTAAGTTTCTAACAGCAGAATCATTGGATGTTGGAGAAGTTGTGGAAATTGTTAATATATTAATACGGAAATCAGCATATACACACTCAAGCCAGGCTATTAGGCTGTGAGCAGAGAGCAGCATTAGATCCCAGAACCAAAGAAAACTGGTGCCCGCAGGGTTACTAAGCACAGTTGTCAAAAAGAACACGTAACAATAAAGTTATTTATTTTGAGGAGGAGACTTCCGGTAGGGGCATTTCTTTTTCCGCCAGGGCCTATGTTCGTCATCTTCTCAGTTTACATTCCAACCGGAAATGCTTGTACCCTGTGTAAAGCCACGTCGGTCCTGGCCTCAGTCCCGCCCACGCAGAGGGGGGAAGCGCTTCCGGGGTCAGGGGTGTTCTGGCTCGCCCCGCCCCGGCGCCGGTGCCCTGCTGGAAGGCCTGGCTCTCCCGGAAGTGGCCCGGGCCTCTCTCTGTTGGGGTCCCCACCTCCCTGCTGCTGCTGCTGCGGGCCGCAGGGGGGGCAGCGATGGCGGAGGCGGCGCTGCTGCTGCTGCCAGAGGCGGCAGCGGAGCGGGATGCACGGGAGAAGCTGGCCCTCTGGGATGGAAGACTGGACACTACGGCGCCGCTGACGGACCGGCAGACAGACTCGGTGCTGGAGCTGAAGGCGGCGGCCGAGGACCTGCCCGTGCCGACCGAGGTGAGGTGACTGTCTGGAGCTGGCTGCTCTGCTCCGCTGCCGCGCCGGTGGACCCCGGCCTTGCAGACCCCGGCCTTGAGACCCCTGTCCAGGGTCTCTCCTCTCCTCCCGGGTCACGGTGGCAGCTCTGGTGGGAGAGGCCCCTTCACCTTCCTGGGCTGTCAGGCCTCGTGCCGCTCCGGACTGCCGACCTCTCCCCTCTGGCGCGGAGACGGCAGTGGGGGGTGTCCAGTGGCTAGTGGCGCTGAACGTGGGACAGTTGGCCCCGAACCTTGCCCTGGCTTCTTGCCCCCGGTGTCCCTGGTGTCAGCGAGACATGGTCCTGCTGCCCACCGCCTCTCGGAAGGAGAAGGCGCTGAACCCCAAGTGCTTTGCTTCAGGACAGACTCCTGTGGGTATTCATTTAACCACCTTAATGAATAGCCTAGCGTCCTTTTTCCGTAGGGGTACTTGGGGACACCAAAGTTGATCCCTGGTGAGTTTCATTCATCGCACACTGAGCAGTGAGCTCTCGATCAAGTACAGGTTATGGGAGAGCCGATTTATATTTGACTTAGAGCAAAGCAATAAAAAATTTTCTTTGAAAGTTGGGTCAGTACATTATTAGATAATGCTAGTTTTTATGTTAACTTTTAAAATTCTGGTTACCTTTGAGATCTTATGTATTATCTCTGCTGGTGGAATTCAGTTCAGTTAATAATAGCAAGTAGTATGTTTTTGGAATTGTCAGTTATTTGAAAAACTTTTTCTTATTTTGAGGACCGGGTTTAGGGAGATTATTTTATTAGCCACTGGTGGTTACTTTGGATGTTGGAAGCATTCTTTTTATACAGTTTGGAATTGTGACCAAAGGCAGATTGAATAGAGACTTTAACTTTTTTTTTCCTGCCCTGGCACTCTAGAGATTAAGAACTTTGGTTTGAAAGTTCTCGCCACTTTCTCTGTTGCATGCTCTGCCGTAAAATGCAGGTGTTCTTTTCTTGGGTTTCTCTGTCCACCTCAGGGATTTTATGGTAGAAGTGGGTTTGCAATAAATGAGGAAGCAGGTGGAAATTTGCTTTGGTGTGGTTATCACAGTCTTTTATGCCCTGGGTAATGGAAGTTGTTTGCTCTGTAAATATTCCAGTCTGTTTGTAATTGATTTGGTCTATTACCAAAGCAGGATGCTTGGACATCACAGCACCTGTGGCAAACATATTCCATGAGAAAAGTAACCCGATTTTTTTTTTTTTTTTTTTTTTTTATTGTTTGGGGTCATAAACTGTCATTCTTGTTGAGCAGGAAGGAAAGAATTGGAAGTGAATCATTGAAAATTGGAAGAGATTCATTGAAAATGAATCTCTTCATTTTCACCCCATTATTTGATTCTTATGCCATATCATACCTACCTAGCTCTTTGTGGCCATTTAACATGTATGATGTGCCCACCCTGGGCTAGGAATCGAGACTAGAAAGATAAGAAAAATGAGATCCATAGCCTCATGGAGCTGGCATAATTATGGTGATTATGAGCCTGTAAAAAAGCACAAAGACGGTAAGTTCAGACTGTGGTCCATGCTATAAGGAAAATAAGACAGGATGGCGTGGCACCAAGGAATGAAGTGTGTCCTTTTAGATAAGGAGGGAAGAGGCTTCTGAGAAGTATCCGCCTAAGGTGAGAACTCATGATGGAAAACAAGAAGCCAGCCTTGCAAAGGCTAGAGGAATAACCAGCTGGAGGAGAAAGCAGTGCGGAGTCCTGGGTAGGGAATGATCTTGGCAAGTCAGCGAGGGTCTTCTGGTACCTGCAGCCTTGGTATTGGATTCCTGTGAGAATGGAACCCTTGGAGTTCCCATTGTGGCGCAGTGGTTAACGAATCTGACTAGGAACCATGAGGTTGCAGGTTCGATCCCTGCCCTTGCTCAGTGGGTTAAGGATCCGGTGTTGCTGTGAGCTATGGTGTAGGTTGCAGACGTGGCTCGGATCCTGCGTTGCTGTGGCTCTGGCGTAGGCTGGCAGCTACAGCTCCAATTCGACCCCTAGCCTGGGAACCTCCATATGCCGCGGGAGCGGCCCAAGAAATGGCAAAAAGACAAAAAAAAAAAAAAAAGAATGGAACCCTCGCCTGTTGTTTACCCATCCTGGCATTTTTGTGGGGAAGTTCTCACTGCTCTCCAGCTTTCTGGAGCCCTCTTTGCCCCGTTTATGTCTGGTGGGAAGGCTTTGAAGTCGAGTTTTATATTCCTCCTACCACTCTTGGCACGAGAAAGAATGCCTCAATTTTCATTTTGTTCAACCGGTGTATCTCTAAAGGATTTTCTGTAGTGTTTCACACTTTTCAGGAGATATATTACTTCCTGAACGACTGGAACTGGGCAAGTTAGTTAAGTAATAAGAAACTAGCTAACTCTAAGCAAATACCATGAAGCTGGTTGTTTGTTTTGTTTTGTTTTTTGTATTTTTAGGGCCGCCCCTGTGGCATATGAAAGTTCCCAGCCTAGGGGTCGAATGGGAGCTGTAGCTGCCAGCCTGTGCCACAGCCACAGCAACATGGGATCTGAGCCACATCTGTGACCAACGCTACCGGATCTTTAACGCACTGAGTGAGGCCAGGGCTTGAACTCCTGTCCTCATAGATACTAGTTGGGTTTGTTACCACTGAGTTACAATGGGAACTCCCCTTGAAGCTGTTAACAGCTTTCTTTTTCATGAAGGAGAACTAGTCCTATCTTGGAAAGAAATTATACATCTTTATTTGGTGTTAGGTAAGAGAATTTGCAGTAGAATATTAGGTAAAAAAACAGGGCACGTATTTTTTTGTTTCTTTTTTTTTTTTTTTAATAGTAGTGAGGGCCTTTTCTCTCTGCTGAATTTAGTAGTACTTAATAAGATGCTGAGCAAATTTACCCTGAAATTTATGTGTAATTTACCGATACAGTTGTTTTCCTAAAGGCTATATGGCCTTAGACATGATATTTCTCTGAGCCTCTTTTCTTCTTCTTCTTCTTTTTTTTTTTTTTTTTTTTTTTGTCTTTTTGCCTTTTCTAGGGCTGCTTCTGCAGCATGTGGAGGTTCCCAGGCTAGGTGTCGACTTGGAGCTGTAGCCACCAGCCTACACCACAGCCGTAGCAACACCAGATCTGAGCCAGGTCTGCAACCTACACCATAGCTCACGGCAGTACTGGATCCTTAACCCACTGAGCAAGGCCAGGGATCAAACCACAACCTCATGGTTCCTAGTCAGATTCGTTAACCACTGAGCCACGACAGAAACTCCCTGAGCCTGTTTTCTTCTTTATAAAATGGGGATTATAATAGTACTTGCCTCACAGCGACTTGTGAGAATTCAGTCATGTATGTGAGGTGCACACAGCCAGCATTGCGTTATTGGTGGTGCTCTTCTCCCCAGCTGATCAGCGCCTTAAAAGAGCACATTAGAGCCTTATGATCTTAAGCTGGTGTAGGTGACACTCAGACCAAAGGTAAAAAAGAAGTCGTTCGGTGTCTTGAGAGGTTCTGAGACTCCACCTGTACCTCTTCAGTGATTTGCACCAAACACAGCCGGTAATGTCAGGTTTCTTTTAGGGAATGAATGAATTAGATTGATTACAAAAATGATTTTCGCCAAGCCAGAATGGTGCAAGAAGTCAAGTTTGGGAGAGGAAGGTATATTTGCTTGTTTTTTTTCCCCAGACCTGCTCAGCTGGTCAGGCAAGACTTGATAGTTTATCGTAATTAGTTTAATGTGTTAGTGTCTCCGTTCGTGTCACCTGTATAGTAGTAGCTCTCCAGAACGACAATCAGGAACCCAGCCTGTGCGCTTCTCTCTCTGGTGGTAAATGTCTGCTCCATCTGGAAGCCGGGGGAGTGTGAGCGAGACACAGGTGTTCAGTCCTCTCTTCTTCTTCAGGCGTGAAAGAGGGGTCAGAACAGGAAGGTTTGTGACACCCCCACACCCTTCCTGATTGGCCATTCTGTTCCAGGTGCTTTCAGAAAAGAAGTCGGCTGGGCAGATGTACCGCATCGGGGCATCTTCTCATAAGCTCTTAAAAGGCAGCTTGTTTTGTTACTTTAAAAATTGGTTCTTAGAAGTGGTGGCGGAGTTCCCGTCGTGGCGCAGTGGTTAACGAATCCGACTAGGAACCATGGGGTTGCGGGTTCGGTCCCTGCCCTTGCTCAGTGGGTTAACGATCCGGCGTTGCCGTGAGCTGTGGTGTAGGTTGCAGACGCGGCTCGGATCCCATTGCTGTGGCTCTGGTGTAGGCTGGTGGCTACAGCTCCGATTCTACCCCTAGTCTGGGAACCTCCCTATGCTGCGGGAGCGGCCCAAGAAATAGCAAAAAGACCAAAAAAAAAAAAGAAGTGGTGGCAGGGTGGCTTCTCTCTTGCTTGGTTTGAGAGAAAATGATTTCGTATTAGAACACGACAACAGGAACAAGTAGCCTCTTTCTGCTTCTAATATTTAAAAGTCCTGGTGATTGGGCAGTAGTCATTTGTGCATGAAGTAATCAAATAGGATGCTTTTTCATACATGAGCATAAGTTTATTTACAACCTCTAGGTTACAGATTATGTCTGGAATATCTATAGTACCTTCTCAAGTAGCCAGTTTTCATATGAGTTTATTTTCTAAAATATATTAGAAGATATTTGTTCAAAATGACAGACTGAGCACACCACCCCTGGATCCTTTTGACAACATGATAATAACTGTGTGGCACACCCAAAACAAAGATGGTGCCAATAAATCTGCAGTTTTACTAATTTATGAAAGTCAGGAAGCATGTCCTGTCATTTTAAAAATGAATCTAAAGACTTAATAACAGAACAAGCTGTAAACATACACATTTTATTTTATTTTGGCAGTGTCCACTGCATGCAGAAGTTCCTGGCCCGGGGATTGAACCCGCTCCACAGCAGTGCCAAGGCTCCATCCTTAACCTGCTAGGCCACCAGAAAACTCTAATATTACAGATTTTGACATTTTAGAAAAGAGATGGTATAGGTGATGGAATTTGAGAGTACATGTAGAAGGAAATATGAGCGTCCTCATTTCTTCTTTTTTCATGGAGAGGAGTCAGTAGGTGGGACCTTAAATTGATGAATTAAAACACAGTGCTCAGAATCGGTGTTTTAGAGTTAACAGAGGAACCCACGACAATGTTGAAAGCAGAGTAGTTACAAGTGGAGGTTGGAAAAGGAGGCTACGTTTCATTTTAACTCTTCTGATGATTTGGAATAGAAAATACATTCATGTGTCTTGAATAATTTCTGTAAAAGAGGATTGATAAAAGTTGCAAACTATCTCTTTGGTTCCTTCTTTGAAAGGTCTTTATTTTGTCCTCCAATTTCTTAGACATAATTCTCAAATTGTAAACATTTGACTTAGCAATTCCACTTTTTTTTTTTTTTTTTTTTTGTCTTTTTGTCTTTTCTTGAGCCGCTCCTGCGGCATATGGAGGTTCCCAGGCTAGGGGTCTAATCGGGGCTGTAGCCACCGGCCTGCGCCACAGCCACAGCATCGTGGGATCTGAGTCAAATCTGCGACCTACACCACAGCTCACGGCAACGCCAGATTCAAATTGTAAACATTTGTATTGCTCAGCGAAGAGGGGAAGAGGGTGACTTGCTTTTCACTTCATCATTCTGTCCCCCTGGACATTTAAAATAATGGCCCTTTAGAACTTAACGGCAGAGAGTTAGAATCTAAAGAAAATAAATTCTTAGAGTCTAAGAAAATAGAGTCTTAGACTCTTAAGAAAATCAATTCCATCTTTTCCCAGAGGTCCCCTCATGGCGCATTGGAAACGAATCCGACTAGGAACCATGAGGTTTCAAGTTAGATCCTTGGCCTCGCTTAGTGGGTTAAGGATCCGGCGTTGCGGTGAACTGTGGAGGCCCTAAAAAGACAAAAAAAAAATGCTGCATATCAAATGAAAAAAGTATGGTGCATGTAGTATACTGTCGTTTGGGTTAAAAAAAGGTGCGCTTCTGTTGTATATGCATGGACTGTCTTAGGAAAGCTTCATGCCAAAGTAGTTCACAGTGGGAGCCCCTGAGGAGGGAGCTGGCTGGCTGGGGAATGGGTCCGTGGGAAGAAGACTTTTCATTGCATATCCATTGAGTTTGTGCCATGTGAATTTTTACCTGTTCAAATAGGTAGGTTTTAAAAGACTGCTATATCTATTACAAACGATTGTGGGAAATGATTTTTTAATCTGGAATTTGTTATATATTATGAGGTAGTACAGAATTATATGTTGGAAGGCCTCATGAACTCTGACAGGAGAATGAGATTGTTACATACTTTTTCATTTTGCAAAACTGTAAGTATGTGCTGTCACAACTGTGGTTTTGACATTGAGCCACATCACTTTTTTTGTTTTCCTTAGAGCTGCACCCAAGGCATAGGGAGGTTCCCAGGCTAGGGGTTGAATTAGAGCTGCGGCTGCCAGCCTGCGCCACAGCCACAGCCATGCCAGATCCGAGCCACATCTGCGACCTTCATTCCATAGCTCACGGCAACACCGGATCCTTCACCCACTGAGCAAGGCCAGGGATCTAACCTACATCCTCGTGGATGCTAGTCAGATTTCTTTCCACTGAGCCACGATGGGAACTCCTGATCTACATTACTTTTAAAGATAAATTTATAACCAGGAGTTGCCTCTGTGACTCAGTAGGTTAAGAATCTGACTAATGTCCATGAGGATTTGGGTTCAGTCCCTGGCCTCCAGCCTCACTCAGTGGGTTAAGGATCCAGTCTTGTCACAAGCTGCAGTGTAGGTCACAGATGCGGCTCCGATCAGATGTTGCTGTGGCTCTGGCTGTGGTGTAGGCCTGCAGCTACAGCTCAGATTCACCTGCGGCATATGGAAGTTCTTAGGCTAGGGGTCGAATCAGAGCTACAGCTGAGGGCCTACACGGCAGCCACAACAACGCAGAATCCTTGACCCACTGAGGGAGGACAGGGATTGAAACTGAATCCTCCTGGATACTAGTTGGGTTCATTTCCATTGAGCCACAACGGGAACTGTGGGTCTTCAGTATTTTGATTGCCTAAGGTTTATAAGTTATTTCTTTAATTAATCACAGTATACCTTTAAATGTTATATTACTTAGTGTATAAGAGTCTTACAACAGTATGCTCCCAATTCTTCCTTTCTCTCTCTGTGCTATTGTTGTCATGCATTTTACTTTTACATATACTGTAAACTTGTCATACATTGCTACTCTTTTCGCTTTCGACATTTATCTTTAAAAATTTTTGTTATAGTTGATTTACAATATTCTGTCAATTTCTGCTTTATAGCAAAGTGACCCAGTTTTATATATATATATACACATATACAGATATATGTATATATATATACACACACACACACACACACACACACACATTCTTTTTCTCATATTCCATCAGGTTCTATCACAAGTGTAGACATTTATCTTTGAGTGATTAAAAATAAGAAAAATTATCATACTTACCTTTATTTTAAGCATTTTTAGAGCATTTCAGTTTTTTTGGAGGGGTTGATGGGATAGATCTACCTTTTCATCTGCTGTTGTATTTCATATGTCTGAAGAGGCTTCTTTAACATGTCTTGTAATACAGGTCTGCTGGAAATGCGTTTTCTCAACTTTGTTTAAACTTTGTCAAACTTTGTTTAAACTCTTTCATTAAAAAAAAATTCTCACTAGATAAGAATTCTTGATGGACATTTTTTTTTCCTTTCATCACTTAAAAGATGTTGGTCTCTGTCTCCTGATTTGTGTAATTTCAGATAAGTCTGCTGTAATTCTTATTTTTGTTCCTCTGTATATGATGTATCTTTTTTACCTCTGACTACTTTAAGGTTTTCTCTTTGACTTTGATTTTCAGAAGTTTGAATATGATGTGTCTAGGTGTGTATGTGTGTGTGTGGGGGGGGTGTATACTCTGATAGGGATTTTCTAAGCTTCTCAGAAATGTAGTTTGGTGTCTTTCATTATTTTTGGAAGATCCTCAACTTCTTTAAATATTTCTTCTCCTCTGTTCTCTTCTTATTTTGAGATTCAAGATTACACATATATTGGATCATTTGATATCTTCCCACAGTTCTTGGATATTGTGTTTACTTCTTATTTACCCACTCTGTTTCTTCTTTATGTTTAATTTGGGTTGATTTTTATTGACCTGTCCTCAAGTTCACTGATTCTTTCCTTAGCTATGTTACGTGTACTGATGAGTCCATTGCAGGTGTTCCTCATCTCTGTTGCAGTGACGGTTATTTCTAGCATTTCTATTTGACATGTATGGTTTTCATTTTTCTGCAAATTCTGCATCTTTTCATTCATTTTATTTATATATATATTTTTGTCTTTTTTGTTGTTGTTGCTATCATTTTTATTTATATTTTATATCAGAGCCTATGACATATTAGCCACAGTTATTTTACATTTCTTATTTGACAGTTCCAATATCCAGATCATAAGTCTGGCACTATTGAGTGCTTCGCCTCTTGACAGTGAGTTTTTTTTCTTAATTATTCCTTTTCTTTTTCATGTGATTTTTGGTTGAATACTGGACATTGTTTGCAGGACATGTAAGAATGAGGAAAATAGTATGAATGCTGGAAAATGAGTACGCGTCTTCCGTTAGGTTGTTAGTGTATGGGGTTGGGTCAGTCTAGTGAGAATTGAGCTAGGTTTGGGTTTTGTTATTCTGGTTACTACTGGCTTCCAATTTCTCGACTGATACTTTTTGCCTCGTGTTGGAGCTGGATTGCTGCAGGGTTTTCTGAACCTTCCTCCTCAACCCTCAGTTTTTGGTGTGCTGTGTGCCTGAGTCTCAGACGGTGTCTGTGCCTTTGTCCCTCCCATGAGAGTGCATTGCAGGTGCTTTATAACCTGGTGGTGGTAGGTGGTAGTTTTTTGTCAATTCAATTCCTGTCTCAGTCTTAGGCAGGACCTTTGCTCCTGGGCCTCGGGGGTGAAGTTTCTTCCTGATTCTGCTCTCCTTTGGCAGGAGGAGACTTCTGATATTCTGGGTCTTGGGTTGTTTCTTGTCTTCCCTCCATGGGTAATGGTTGCTTCCTTTTCCCTTTCCCCGGCTGTAGTGTGTCTTCCTCTTTACCCTAGGGTTGCTAAGGTTTACTGCCCCTTTCTCAGTGTCTTAAATTTTTTGTTCCCCTGGGGAGAAGGGTCTGGATGGGGCTTTGTGCCCACTTTCCACAGCCCTCCTCTCTTCTAGCCCTGCCCCACCTGCCCTTATTCTTTCTAATGAGTACCTGGCGGAGGTCTCTGAAGATTCTTTGAGTGGATGCAAATGCCCCTGGTGTCTGTGGCTTCCAGGGATTCTGTGTTCATTCACTTTCTAGCACTGAGCAATTTGTAAGAAATTTTAGCCTATTTCTTACCTACTCGTATGGCATTTGTCACTTCTCTTTCCATGGTATGCCATGGTGAGCCCTTGCTCTCACTCTGTCTCTGCCTGGAGGCGCCTGTCTTTTTCTAGATTTTAAGTTACGTGGTTACTCTGAGTTTTCTGATGGATCCAAGAATATGATTTTCTGGATTATTTGCCTTTTTCTTATTATTAGGATGCAAGCAACACTCTGTCTAGCATTTTTTTTTTTAAGAAAAGCTTGGGCTCATCCTAGAATTCTTTATTTTAGCCTAGCTTCCATGTGCTTTCTGGTATAGTTTTCAAATATGTGCCTGATCTGTGTCTTCCTCACGTGTCCTGTAAACAGTGCTGATAGAATTACGTATTTGAATTTTGCCATGATCTGTTCATATATAACTAAAGTTTACTACCAATAAACTGTGATTTTGTAAAGGTAGCTTACAGACTATTCTGTTCTCAAGAAGCAGTATAGATTCTGTTTTATAACTTTACTTACTCTGACAAGGAAACTCTTACACTGTTGGTGGGAATGTAAATTGGTGCAGCCACTATGGAGAACAGTATGGAGGTTCCTTAAAAAACTAAAATTAGAGTTACCGTGTGATCTTGCATTCCACTCCTGGATGTATATCTGGAGAAAACACTAATTCAAAAAGATACATGCACCCCCGTGTTCATAGCAGCATCATTTATAATAAATAAGAAATGTCCATTGGCAGATGAATGGATAAAGAAGCCGTCACACACCACACAGGAATATTACTTAGCCGTCAGAAGAATGAAATGATGCCATCTGCAGCAACATGGCTGGACTTAGAGATTATCATGCTAAGTGAAGTAAGTCAGACATAGAAAGACAAGTACTGTATGATATCACTTATATGTGGAATAAAAAATAAATGATACAGCGAGTTCCCACTGTGGCTCAGCGGTAACCCAACTAGTATCCATGAGGATGTGGGTTGGATCCCTGGCCCCTCTCAGTGGGTTGAGTATCTGGTGTTGCCATGAGCTGTGGTGTAGGTCTCAGATGCAGTTTGGATCCTGAGTTGTTGTGGCTGTGTTGCAGGCCAGCAGCTGCGGCTCCAATTCAACCCCTAGCCTGGGAAACTCCATATGGGGCCTGTGGGGCCCTAAAAAGACAAAAAAAAAAAAAAAAGATACAAATGAACTTATTTACCAAGCTGACTCACAGACATAGAAAACGAATTTATGGTTACCAGAGGGGAAAAGGGGGAGGGAGAAATAAGGAGTTTGGAATTAACAAATACAAACTACCGTATATAAAATAAACAGCAAGGCCTACAGTATAGCACAGGGAAGTGTATTTAATATCTTGTAGTAACTTAGAAAAGAATCTGAAATATATATTTATATATGTATATATAAATTTGATTTATTTGTGTATATTTAAATATATATTTCAGATTTTTTTCTGAAGTACAAATACAACTATATATATATATATATATTTGTATGTACAACTGAATCACTTTGCTATACACCAAAAACTAGTACATTGTAAATCACCTGTAATAAATCCATCATGGTAATTGCAAATCAACTATCCTTTAATTAAATTTCAGAAACAAACTTATGTACTGTTATGCTGCTAATAAATAATAATAATAATAATATGGTGAACAGCAGTAGCTCAAATTTATATTGTGATTACTATTTGGCAGGCATTATGCAGAATACATGTAGCATTGTCTCTGGTGTCCCTGTCCCTCTCGGGGACAGCTCGTTGTTGGTAATGAGTGGTTGCACAGAATACATGTAGCATTGTCTCTGGTGTCCCTGTCCCTCTCAGGGACAGCTCGTTGTTGGTAATGAGTGGTTGCACAGCGCACAAGCAGGTGGACTTAGCTCTGCTCAGCTCCCTCTGTCCTCAGAACCTCTGGTGGCAGCACACAGTGACACTCTAGACTCAAGATAGGTTCTCACCAGATTTCAGAAACTTAGTTCTTACTGCCCAGCAGTCTTTTTATACTCAGGGATTGAGTCCCCATTCCGGAAGAAATTAAATGAACAAGTGAGGCCCTTAACAAGACATACTTGCGTCCAACCAGGGCCCTCTTGAGTCAGACTCATTTGTGGGGAGAAAGCAGATCAAAGACCTTTCTGAACAATTTTTTTTCGCTCTGCAGCTTCCCAGTGGTCCAAGAAGCCTGTTTTCCCACATATGTGTTTCCTTCTTTTCACAATGGCATCATGACACAGATAATGTCATTCCTATTTTACAGAGAAGAAATGGATACTTAGAAGCATTAAGTAATTTGCCTGTTGTATCAGAGCTTCTAAGTGAGCCGAAGCAGGGTTCCAGACAGGCCAACTGTCACATGCCCAAAGGTACAGCCCCAGTTGAACCCAGGTACAAAACCCCCTATGTGTAAAGGGTTGTATTTTTAAATTAATGATGGTGCAGTTTTGCATCTAGCTTATTTTACGTTAGCTTTGAAGAGAAAAATACTGTCATCAGTTGAAATTTCTGTATCTAAAAAAATAGGAGGAAATTTTCCAAGGCCTTGGGTTAAGGTCTTATAATGCTCGAGTTTAGATGTCATGCCCTAAGCTCTGAAAACCGGGATTGAAATGAAACAGGCCCTTTTACCTTCTCTAGCATTTATACTCCTTTTCTTTGAGGTCTAAAAACAGTTTATCTGTGTGACTCCAGGTAAATTAACACATGGACTCTCTTTGGTAGTGGAGACTAGAAAATATTGTGGACCTGATGGCATCGAAGTGAGGCTCCTCTGAAACTGATGGGAAACTCTGAAATTCTTTCTGTTTAGGTGTTTCAGAATTTGTCAGCAGTGAGATATGGGTGAAATGTGTCAGTGGTATAGAAATAGTAGGAGGTACAGTTGTTGGTAGTTAATTCTTTGGTGCAATTTCTTTCTTTTTTTGGCTGCAGCGTACAGTGGCTTGATGTGGAATCTCAGTTCCCAAATGAGGGATTGAACCTGAGTCCTAACCACTAGACCACCAGTGTACTCCCTATGCTCTGTTTTCTGTTGGTTGGTATTAACGAGGTCAGGCCTTTGTGTCAATACTGGAGACAGCCAGCTACTTTCATTAGCATGCAGGCTTTGCCTTCCTGGAACAAGCAGTTCCAGTAAGGAAATGTGTGTGGATTAGTACAAGTCTACCACCAGTTTCTGAAAGGTAACTCAAAAACCATACTTTACTAATGGTGGGATATTGGTATCATGTTTACATTTTGTTTTGTTTTGTTTATTGCCTTTTTAGGGCTGCACCTGTGGCACACGGAAGTTCCCAGGCTAGGCCAGCCTACACCACAACCACAGCATCACCAGATCTGAGACAAATCTGTGACTTTGTGTCACAGCTTGCGGCAGCACCAGATTCTTAACCCACTGAGCCAGGCCAGGGATTGAACCCATGTCCTCATGGATACTAGTCAGGTTCTTAACCTACAGAGCCACAATGGGAACTCCCAGGTGTCATGTTTACATTTTGAGGCTAGCACTGAATATAGAGAGAGCCTAATTATGAGTATTAGTGTGGTATGGCACTTATTAACCTCAGATAATTTAATAGAAGACATTGCTTTCTCTTTCAAAACACCCAAGATGGAATCCTAATGTTCAGTTAAGTTCAGAAAATTTTCAAGTTATTTGAATATCTTTGTGGCTCTTTTTTTTTTTTCAAGCTCCCAATTGAAGACTTGTGCAGTTTAACAACCCACTCGCTGCCCATTGCACAGACTTCAGTAGTGCCCGAATCTACAGAAGACATTCTCTTGAAGGGATTTGCCTCCTTAGAAATGAAAGACGAAAGAATCGAAACTGCACAGCAGGTGAATAGCAGTGTTATTTCTAAGGGTGTTTGATTGTTTTAAATGTCTCAAGACAGGGCTAATAAAAAAGGTCCTAATTAAAAGTTCTGAACGATGGAAGCTGTGGTTAAAATACACTCTTTCTAGAATGTTCTTTTCTTTTCTTGCAGGAGAAGGAAGGTTATATTACTTGTGGCAAGTAAGGAGAACACTGGGGATCTTTCCCAAAGCAGTGTCTCTTTCTGGAACATTCTTATTTTTTATTTATTTTTTTAGGGCCGCACTCCAGGCTAGCAGTCAAATTGGAGCTATAGCTGCTGGCCTACACCACAGCCACAACATGGGATCCGAGCCTCGTCTATGACCTACACCACAGGTCACGGCAATGCCGGATCCTTAACCCACTGAGTGAGGTCAGGGGTCAAACCCGAGTCCTTATGGATACTGGTCAGGTATGTTCCTGTTGAGCCACAACAGGAACGCCTCCTTAAGTGTTTTAATTGAACCTATTGCCCAATTTTATTTGCAGAACAGATAAAAATATGATATTCCAAACTGGATGTTGATATATTTATTAAGGTTTTAGTATTTTAGGTCCTTTTGACCTCCTCCCAGAGTATGTCTGTGTTAACATGTCCCTCAGCACAGATGTGCGTGAGCACATGCACACATGCAAAACCACCCCCCCAAACGCTCATAGTTATTTTTTAGCAATTTGGTATGTGTAATCTTCTCTTGGTTTTTGTTTATTCCCCATTATAAACTTAAATATGCAGTAGTTTCTTCTGCTTTTCCTCTTTCTCCTTTTTTTCTGTCCTGGTAAGAATCCAAGCTGAGCCATTTACCAAGTGAAACATTAGGCAGATGTGCTGAATTGCACAGAGCGTGAGTTGAGAGTGGCTGTGCTGCAAAGTGATGAAGAGTTAGGCCGCCCTGGATCTGCAGGTCACTCCCATCGCTTACCATCTCTGTGAACTTAGGCAAATTACTTATCTTCTCAGGTCTTTAGTGTCCTTATGTGTAAAACAAGAAACATTATGTCCTTATTTCATAGGACTTTTGTGAGAATTAAATTTGATAATACGTGTAAATGCTGTACGTGACAGGCACACAGTGTTCAGAAAACGAAAGCCAAAGTACTTGGCGAGTGTAATATCTTGAGAAAATAAAGCATACCTTTGACTATGACTCCCACTTGAGAATTATGATGATAATCTTGTATCATGTCTGTGAATTTGTTTAAGCTATTGGAAAAAAATCCTCCTGGATTCAATTTGCACTTGCACGCCTCTCTTTATTTTATTTTTTATTTTTATTTTTGCTTTTTAGGGCCACACTCGAGGCATATGGAGGTTCCCAGGCTAGGGGTCCAATTGGAGCTGCAGCTGCCGGCCTACACCACAGCCACAGCAACACAGGATCTGAGCCGTGTCTGCAACCTACACCACAGCTCACAGCAAGGCTGGATCCTTCACCCACTGAGCGAGGCAAAGGAGCGAACCCTCAACCTCTTGTTCCTAGTCGGATTCATTTCTGCTGCACCACAACGGGAACGCCACACCTCTCTCTTTAAATTAAAACTAATATATTGACTTATAGTTAACATGCAATAAATGATCTCATTTCAAGTGTACGACTTGATAGTAGACCCAGAATTCAAACACACATTCACTTGATGGAAAAGTCCATGTTTGTTCTTATATATATATATATTTATTTATTTATATTCATTATTTATGTATGTATGTATGTATGTATTTATTTATTTATTTTTCATTTTAGGGCTACACCCTTGGCATATGGAAGTTCCCAGGGCAGGGGCTGAACCCTGCAGCAGCACTGGATCTTTTAACCCACTTCTCTGGGCTGGGGATCAAGCCCATGTCTCCACAGCAACTTGAGCTGCTGCAGTTGGATTTTTTTTTCCTGCAGCACGTGAAAGTTCCTGGGCTAGGGATCAAATTGGAGCTACAGCTGCTGGCCTACGCCACAGCCACGGCAACACCAGATCTGAGCTGCATCTGCAATGCCGGATCCTTAACCCTCTGAGCGAGGCCAGAGATGGAACCTACATTCTCACAGAGACAGCGTTGGGTCCTTAACCCGCTGAGCCACAGCAGGAACTCCTGCAGTTGGATTCTTAACCCACTGTACCTTGATGGCAACTCCAAAGAGTCCATGTTTTTACATCACTCTTTTATATTATTTCTGAGCTTATATTCTCACAATTATTATTAGATAACCTTAATATTAATAATTACCCAAAGCCCTGTGTTATCTACTCAAATTCGGCAAACTAGAAAGTAGGCATTAGCCTCTTGGGAAGAACTACTTATTTCTACCCATTGTCTTATTAATACTCTTCCTTATTTGACTCTGGAAATGACCAGTGTTTTTAATATACTTTGCTTTTCCTAGCATGTAGATACTTACCATGCAATTAAATTATCATCTCCTGGCTTAAAACTGTTAATGTCTGAGCCCCAAACAATAAGACTTATTCGTTTTTACCCTTTTGACTTACTTTTAGCTTACAGCCACGTTGTATTTTGTCTCTTTTAGTTTTGTTGACATTATACTCTGTTTTTCCAGTTTTTCTCATGGTTTGCAAAGCTACAAACTCAGATGGATCAGGATGAAGAAAGTAAATATAGGTATGTGGCCCTTCTATTTGTTGGCTATGCTGATTTTTAGATCATCTGAAGGCTATCGTAATCTGTCTTTAAACAAAATTAAGGTACAAAGAAGACTTTAAACAGCAGCATTTTCTTTAAGAATACCTAAAAGGATTTGGGTCAGGTGGCATTGGAAGCTGTTTGATTAAAAAAAGTTACTTTGGGAGTTCCCGTCGTGGCGCAGTGGTTAACGAATCCGACTGGGAACCATGAGGTTGCGGGTTCGATCCCTGCCCTTGCTCAGTGGGTTAACGATCCGGCGTTGCCGTGAGCTGTGGTGTAGGTTGCAGACACAGCTCGGATCCCACGTTGCTGTGGCTCTGGCGTAGGCCGGTGGCTACAGCTCCGATTGGACCCCTAGCCTGGGAACCTCCATATGCCGCGGGAGCAGCCCAAGAAATAGCAACAACAACAACAATAACAACAACAACAAAAAAGACAAAAAAAAAAAAGTTACTTTGTAATTAATAGGTTTGGAGGAGCAGACATTGCTTCCTTTTTTTTTTTTTTTTGTCTTTTTGCCATTTTATTGGGCTGCTCCCGAAGCATGTGGAGGTTCCCAGGCTAGGGGTCAAATTGGAGCTGTAGCCACTGGCCTACACCACAGACACAGCAACACCAGATCCGAGCCGCGTCTGCAACCTACACCACAGCTCACGGCAATACTGGATCCTTAACCCACTGACCAAGGCCAGGGATCGAACCACAACCTCATGGTTCCTAGTCGGATTTGTTAAGTTAACCACTGAGCCACGACGGGAACTCCTAGACATTGCTTCTTAAGCTCTAGAAAGTGCTTGGGATCAAGTGGGAGTTTTGTCAGGAACTCCGTGGTGTTTGTTGCCTTGCTTTACTTCTTTTTTGTCTTTTTTTAGGGCCTCACCCTCGGCATATGGAGGTTCCCAGGCTAGGGGTCAAATCAGAACCCTAGCTGCTGGCCTACACCACAGCCACAGCCACAGCAGTACCAGATCCAAGCTGCATCTGTGGTGTACACCACAGCTCAGAGCAACACCGGATCTTTAACCCACTGAATGAGGCCAGGGATTGCACCTGTGTCCTCTTGGATGCTAGTCAGTTCGTTTCCACTGAGCCACGATGGGAACTTCATGTTGCTTTTCTTTAGAGGGAGAGACCCAAGAGCCTTTAGGGATGGCCGGCTAGGCTGGGTGTTGACCGTGTGTTTTGTTTGTGTATATTGATGGGACTGGGGAAGTGACTGTATGGTTTCTAGCTGATCTGGAGACTGTGGGTTGAACATTTATATCATTTAACATTGATTAGGTGACTGTTATTGCTAGACATTGTGTTAGGCTCCTTTTTTTTTTTTTTTTTTTTGTATTTTTTTAAGGCCTCATCCTTGACACCTGGAGGTTCCTAGGCTGGGGGTCTAATTGGAGCTACAGCTGCCAGCCTACCCCACAACCACAGCCACGCCAGATCCGAGCCTCATCTGCGACCTACACACAGCTTATGGCAACACCAGATCCTTAACCCACTGAGCGAGGCCAGGGATCGAACCCACAACCTCATGGTTCCTAGTCAGATTTGTTTCCGCTGCGCCACAACGGGAACTCCTGTGTTAGGCTCTTTGATGTATGATTTCATTTGCTCTTCATAGCGACTCTATAAGGAAAGATATTATTCCCATTTTACAAGTGAGTAAACTGAGGCCTGGAAATGTTAAGTACTTGCCTAATGTCATGGAGACTTGGGCAGAGCTGGGACTTGGACTCAGGTCTTCTAACGCCAAGTCCAAAATTCTTTCTGTGACATCACATCATCTCTAGAAAGCAGAAGTGACCTGAAGGTTGGACCCCTTGATACCTTGAGATGGCCCTGGTGTCTCAGACTTTGAAAGTTGAGCCCTTGATTTATTGCTCTGCATGTGGAAAGATAGGTTATGGCTTTAAGGTTGATTCCTTTTGTTGTTCATAGTTTGAGTGATTTTCCTTCTTAAGTTTTGAAATAGTTTGTGACATGTTTTTTGGTACATTTCTGAATATAATGCACTTTTGTGAATAGGTCAGACTTTTCTTCTGAAATTCAGACATTTGGGGAAAATTGAGATTTTGTTGCTATTGTCTATGCTTATTGGGGGAAAATATTATTGCCAATCCCCTTTTGGTTCTGTTTTCTAGACAGATGAGGGATTACTTGTCTGGGTTTCAGGAGCAGTGTGATGCTATATTGAATGACGTCAACAGTGCTCTTCAGCATCTGGAATCATTGCAGAAACAGTATCTTTTTGTGTCCAATAAGACAGGAGCCCTCCACGAAGCCTGTGAACAGCTGCTGAAAGAACAGGTAATTGGGAGTCGAAGAGAGAAACACTGATTATATTTAATATTTTATTTTTAAATAGATGAATACAGTTTAATTCTAATTTCCTTAATTTCTCCAAGTGTATTTTGAACACTGCTCTGTATGAGGCCCTGTGCTAAGCACGCAAACTCTTACTTTGACAGCCAGCTTTAAGCTTGTGTGAGCGAGGGCAAGTTCAGGCTTTCCCGCTTTGAGCTGTTAGGCCTCGGTACAGTTTCAAAGGTGAAGACAGTATATTTGTCTGCTCTGCCTGCTCTTTATTATGGATGCTTTTCAAACAAGGCATGGTGATTGTAGTAATGGTGGGGTTTATGAAAAGATGAACTGATCTAGGTTACACTTAAACTTGGGTCTTAAAGACAGAATATTTAAGTTCCTGTATCTCAGAGTTTTCTCTGTGTGCATTTTGTGTGTTTTATAAAAAGCCGTCGTTTGTTATTTTAGAGAAAAGATCATATGTAATTTACTGTAATAATCATTGCTTATTTTAGTCCATGATTGCGGAAATCTTTGAGCATTGATCTAAAATTGTATGTCTGATATAAACCTGTATGTCTAACATAAATCTTTTCAGTGTAATTTTCAGACTGAAGTGTTGATTCATGTGTTCTCACAATAATTGATCTTTCTCTTTTAAAAAATGCAAGTCCGAACTTGTTGAGCTGGCTGAAAACATTCAACAAAAGCTTTCCTATTTTAATGAATTGGAAACTATTAACACAGTAAGCATTGTTTTTTTATTTTTTTATAAAATTAGTGACTTTATTTTATATTTCCTTTTCTGAGTCTAATCTTTAAACTTATAAATAGGCCTGAGCGATATTTTAACTTAATAGTTTGCTTATTGTTAAGATATTCCTGTTTGTGGCTGATGGACATAACATTACCAGTTTATATTTTTTTCATATATGATTTAAATAATAGTTGTTAAATTATAGTATTGTTCTTGAAATCTCTTGGTTGGTTAACTCTTATGGTATCTTATTTGTAAGCTGTGAAGTTTGTAAGAAGAAATATTCTGTTTTAAATTTTGTTGTGGTTGTACTTCTATAATGGTAATCAAAACATATTTTAAACAAATCTCTAGTTTGAGGAAGAGTATTCTGCGCTTAATGCTTTCTTGTATCCCATAGTAATAGTGTATATTATATTTCTTGAAGTTCCCATCATGGCTCAGTGGTAACAAACCCAACTAGTGTCCATGAGGATGCAGGTTCAACCCCTGGCCTCGCTCAGTGGATTATGGATCTGGTGTTGCTGTGAGCTGTGGTATAGGTCACAGATGTGGCTTGGATATGTTGTTGCTGTGGCTTGGTGTATACCGGCAGCTGCAGCTCCAGTTTGACCCCTAGCCTGGGAACGTCCAAATGCTGCATGTGTGGCCCTAAAAAGATATACACACATACAAATATATGTATATATATATGTGTATATACACACACACACACACATATACATATATTTATACACACATATATACACATATATAAATACACACATATATACATATATATAGTAAATATAGAGAAATATATATATGTTTCTCTATGTGTCTGGCTTGTAAATTAATCATAATAACTGCATATAAATCGTGTTATTAAAATTATTAATGTTTGAAATCAACTGTCCTTCAATTAAAAAATCTTAAGAGCGAGATATAAAACCAGTAGCCAGTTAACAATGCAATGCAATGGGTAATAGTTCATTGCCAAACTATTTATATATCAAGATAAGAAATAATTGGGTGATTTTACTTATATACATTATAAAGTTTTGTATGTTTTAATATTTTTATATAATTTAATCTATTACATATTAAATATGTTTATATTATATTACCTATATTACACTTTTATGATTTGTATATGATTACTTATATTTTACCTATATATATTGTTTTCCTTTCATAGTATGACTCCTAAACATAATGGCCGCTAGTTAATCTTTTAACTCTGAGAAAATTGCCAGTATTCGAAAGTGGAAAATTTTATGTTGTAAAGTACTAGAAAATGGAAGATCTAGGTACTTGATGTATTATTTTAAGATAACAGTCTACAGTGGAGTATATAATGTTTGTTAATTCTGAGAGTTCCCATTGTGGCACAGCAGAAGTGAACCCCGCTAGGATCCATGAGGATGCAAGTTCCATCCCTGACCTCGCTCAGTGGGTGGGGGATCCCATGTTGCTATGGCTGTGGTGTAGGCCAGCCGCTGTAACCACGATTTGACCCCTAGCCTGGGAACTTCCACATGCCGCAGGTTCGGCCCTAAAAAGCTAAAATAAATAAATAAATTAATTAAAATGTTTGCTAATTCATGAAGAGCCCAGTTGAAGCTCATTAGGAATAAACCGAATTCAATCCATATTCTTTTTAATTTGTCCTTTATGTATTGTACACAAGAGCTATGTTCGAGGATATTTGGTAACTCTTAATGTGTAAATTTTTCTTTCCCTTAAAGAAATTGAATTCTCCCACATTGTCTGTGAATAGTGAAGGATTTATACCTATGCTGGCCAAGTTAGATGATTGTATAACATACATATCATCTCATGTAAGTCATGGTATTTCTGTGTGTCAACATTCCTATTGCATAACTTGTGTTCTTTTTTTTTTTTTTCTTTTTCTATTGCATAACTTCTTATGCAGTAAAGTAATTATTTCTTCCGAAGGTAAATAGATGCTTGCAACATACTTGAAGAAAAACTGTAGTAAATTCTTAGTCATCAAGTAGTCATTTAAAAAGTACTTTCAACTGCTGTGGTAACCCCTGGAATAGAAAAAAGGTCTGGCCATGGCTTTATCACATATAAAAGGACAAGAGATTTTTAGACTATTGACTTCCCGTTTTGCTAGGTACTTCTTTGGAAACAAAAAGTATTACTTAGGGGGAAACAAAGGGACAAGCCCTTTGATTTCATCATCATCTCTTTCTGTCCTTCAAGGATTTATAGCTGTGTTTATTTCTCCTGACTCCTCTTCTTTCCCTGGTTGGGCCTCAAATATTAACCTTGAAGTCTCTGGGACACTGAAAATATATTTTTCTAAAAACTGCAAATATTTATTGAGCCCCTGCTCTGTGCCAGGCACAGGGGATTTGGCTGTGACTGAGACAGTCATAGTATTTGTCTTCAGGGAGCTTACAATCTATATAAAACCTTTTTTTTTTTTTTTTTTTCACTTTATGTATAGCTTTACATAAGGATAGGTTTTATTAAAAGTTTGCCTTGTTAATGTTTGTTTCATCTTTGTAAATCTTCCCCTTTACTTTTCAGCCAAATTTTAAAGATTATCCTATATATTTACTGAAGTTTAAGCAATGCCTTTCTAAAGCTTTGCAACTCATGAAGACATACACTGTGAATACACTACAGAACCTCACAAATCAATTATTAAAAAGGGTGAGTTAACTGGTGAAATGTGTTTTGTTTTTGTTTGGCTCATTTATATGTAACTTCAACTTTTTTTAACCTTTTGTTAAATGAGAATATGCATTGCAGTTTTATTCATAATAGGAAAAAAATGGCCATATTGTATATGTCCGTTACAATCTTATTTTCAAAGAATATATAACTGTGTGAGAAATATTTAGTACTATATGAAAAATACTAAGATTCAACTATTTCTTTTCCCATCTTTTTAAAGAAAATAATGGAAGGAGGAGTTCCCTGGGAACTCAGTGGGTTAAGGATCTGGTGTTTTCACTGCTGTGACTTTGATTGCTGCTGTGGCGTGGGTTCAGTCCCTGGCTCAGGAACTTCCACATGGCCAAAAAAGGAAAGAAGGAAGGAAGGGGAAAGGGAAGGAAAGGAAGAAAGAAAGAAAGAAAGAAAATATTGGAAGGAAAATCACCAAAATAACAAAAGTGATTCATGGTAGAATTACATATGATGGGTAATTTGAAATTTTTTCTCTACAGAGGATGAATAATTTAATTTTCTGTATTTAGCACGTGTATTTTTATTGAACACCTCCTAAATGCTTGGCATTGTACTGTACAATAGGAACTAGCAAGGTCCCTGCCCTCATGGAGCTTACATTTAGCAGAAATAGTCAGTAGAGAGGGAAACAGACAAATCAATCAATCACAGATTGTAGTAGATGCTAGGTGGAAAACAAGCAGAGTGTTAAGGTTAGAAATAAGAGTAGAGATAGCTGGGGGAGTTCCTGTCGTGGCGTAGTGGTTAATGAATCCGACTAGGAAGCATGAGGTTGCGGGTTTGATCCCTGGCCTTGCTCAGTGGGTTAAGGATCTGGTGTTGCCGTGAGCTGTGGTGTAGGTCGCAGACGCGGCTTGGATCCTGTGTTGCTCTGGCTCTGGCTCTGGTGTAGGCTGGCAGCTACAGCTCCGATTAGACCCCTAGCCTGGGAACCTCCATATGCTGCGGGAGCAGCCCAAGAAATGGCAAAAAGACAAAAAAAAAAAAAAAAAAAAAAAAGAGTAGAGATAGCTGGATGGTCATTGAGCATATTTATTTCCTAAGAAAATAATACTATGAAAACAATGCATTTTATTTTTCAAGCTTATATTTTAAAATTTTATTTATTTATTTATTTAGTCTTTTTAGGGCTGCACCTGCATCATATGGAGGTTCCTAGGCTAGGGGTTGAATCAGAGCTTCAACTACCAGCCTACACCACAACCACAGCAATGCGGGATCTGAGCCACATCTGCAACCTACATCGCAGCTCGCGGCAATGCCGGATCCTTAACCCACTGAATGAGGCCAGGGATCAAACCTGCAACCTCACGGTTCCTCGTCAGATTCATTTCCACTGCCCCACAACAGGAACTCCTGACTTGGCATATTTTTTGAAGGAAGCATCCGAGCCTTGTCTTCGACCTACACCACAGCTCATGGCAACGCCAGATCCTAGCTGCATCTTTGATGTACACTGCAGCTCATGGCAATACCAGACCCTTAACCCACTGAGCGAGGCCAGGAATCGAACCTGTGTCCTCATGGATACTAGTCAGATTTGTTTACTCTGAACCATGATGAGAACTCCCTTATTATTTTTTTTTTAATTTAGACTTTTTTTGTTGTTTGTTTTTTTTAAGGCTGCACCCGTGGCACACGGAGGTTCCCAGGCTAAGGGTCAAGTCAGAGCCTCAGTTGCCGGCCTACACGACAGCCACAGTAGCGTGGGATCCGAGCTGTGTCTGCGACCTACACCAAAGCTCACGGCAATGCCTGGATCCTTAACTCAGTGAGCGAGGCCAGGAATTGAACCTGCATCCTCATGGATACTGCTCAGGTTCGTTAAGTGCTGAGCCACAACGGGAACTCCTTCAAGCTTATTTTTTAGAGAATATGAAGTATCTTCTTGAGCTTTCCGGTCAAAGCCACTTCTTTTTGGATCACATTTTATTTTTTACCTTGCTCTTAGCTGATATAACAGCCTATATAATTTTTCTGTTTTGCAAAATTTTTAGCAAGTTTGGGAAACCTAATAAGTACTTGTGCCTATTATATGTGAGTGCCTTATAGCTGAGCTGTGTAAAATCTTTATGAGTATATGTTATCGCCATTTTATGGATGCACTGAATTTCAGAGAGGCCAAGTAATTTGGCCAAATGTCCTACACTCCGTGACTGCATAGCGATATGAGTTAAGTCTTTTTACCACCGCAATTCATGTAACATAGGATAGATTTTAATTATAAAGAGAAGAGAGATGACAGTTTCACATAATCATT
The DNA here is from genome assembly GCF_054392235.1 of Sus scrofa. Lineage (NCBI taxonomy): Eukaryota > Metazoa > Chordata > Mammalia > Artiodactyla > Suidae > Sus > Sus scrofa. The sequence goes on along the minus strand of NC_139393.1, from coordinate 22,257,404 downwards.
TCTCATTTGTAGCAATAATATATTTAATTTTTCTTTAGATTCTTCTCTGTAAGCTTTTGGTTGGTATATAGGCCAGTCAGTAGCTGTATGAAATGATTTGCGTCATATTTTCTGAATAATTATGGGTTTGCTCATTATCTTCCTTTCCCCCTCTTCCCCCACGTTTCTTTAGGATCCTTCATCTGTACCGAATGCAGACAATGCCTTCACACTATTTTATGTGAAATTTCGAGCTGCTGCCCCCAAAGTCAGAGTAAGTCTATTGGCAGGAATAGGATATTGCTGTGAAGTGTATTTAGCCTCCCCTTTTGAAGTGGTTTAGGTCCTTTGCTTATACCAGGAAACTGAACATGAATGAAAGGCAGCCCTTCCACATTGCAGCATGTATGTTGTGTGTTTTTATTTTTTTATTTTTATTTATTTATTTTTTTGTCTTTTTGCTATTTCTTGGGCCGCTCCCGTGGCATATGGAGGTTCCCAGGCTAGGGGTCGAATTGGAGCCGTAGCCACCGGCCTACGCCAGAGCCACAGCAACGCGGGATCCGAGCCGCTTCTGCAACCTACACCACAGCTCACGGCAACGCCGGATCGTTAACCCACTGAGCAAGGGCAGGGACCGAACCCGCAACCTCATGGTTCCTAGTCGGATTCGTTAACCACTGCGCCATGACGGGAACTCCTGTTGTGTGTTTTTAGAGCACAGAGCAAGAAATGCCTAGCTCCTCCTCTGAGGCTTGGGGAAAGTTTCCAGATGAAGGTGATGTTTGAGCTTAAAACGCTTGGATTTTTAGTGGACTTGAGGGGATTGATGAGGGTATTTTATGCAGAGAGAAGAGCATGTATAGGACGGTTGTGGGGACCTAAAAAGCACGTATTTTGGGAGACCCTCATGTAGGTTGCTGTGACTGGAATACGGGGCTCTAGTAGGCTGTGATGGGTAGGAAGAAAGGAAGCCTGGCAGAGGCCCTCTCACAAGGGCTGCTGCATGTCCTGCTCACTCAGGAAAGGTAGAGGACCGCTGCAGTATTTTATTTATTTCTTTGTTTTTCTTTTTTAGGGCCACACCCGTGGCATATGGAGGTTCCCAGGCAAGGGATTGAATCGGAGCTGCAGCCACCGGCCTACACCACAGCCACAGCAAAGCCAGATCCGAGCCTCGTCTGCGACCTACACCACAGCTCACGGCAACCCTGGATCTTTAACCCTCTGAGCAAGGCCAGGGATCAAATCTGTGATCTCATGGATACTGGTCAGATTCATTTCCATTGAGCCATGATGGGAACTCCATTGCAGTATTTTAAACAGGAAAGTGAGTTACTCAGATTTTCCATTTCATAAGACCAAGGATATAGTATAAAGAGTGGATTATGGTGAAGAGAGATTTGACAAATGGAGGCCTGATTAACCGGGAAGAGTCTTCAGTGCTTCAGTAGAAGTAGGGGTTGGCTTCAGGCATTGGGGTGTATTCCGTGAGCTCGGGAGTGTGTACCTTAATCACCTTCCCTAGTGCAGTGTGCGATCCCTAAAGGAGAGTACAGAATGTTGGTCTTGATTAGTGAAGGCTGCACAGAGTTGATACGTGGGTTATGTATTGAAATAGTTAACACATTCCAGGTAAAGCTGACTAGACCTGGTACATGGATCTTTTCCTTTTTTTTTTTTTTTTCCCCAGTCATTATGAAGTTGCCAGAAAGAATAGTCTGCTTTTGCTGACTCTGACTTCACTCTCTTCCTTGTTTCCTTCTTCAAAGTTCGTGGAAAGGAGTTTTTGATTTTTGAAACAGGGACTTGGTCTTGTTTAGAGAGGACGCAGTGGTTAGTTGATGTTTTGAGGTTTAGATTGTGCCTGGTTACTTCTGCTTATTAGTCAAAGAGCAGTGATAAAAATTTGATTAGAAAAGAAGTGGTGTAGGAGTTTCCATTGTGGCTCTGGGTAGCAAACCCGACTAGGATCCATGAGGATTTGGGTTCGATCCCTGGCCTCACTTAGTGGGTTAAGGATCTGGCATTGCCGTGAGCTGTGGTGTAGGTCACAGACGTGGCTCGGAGCTGATGTGACTGTGGCTGTGGCTGTGGTGCAGGCCAGCAGCTGCAACTCTGATTTGACCCCTAGCCTGGGACCTTCCAAATGCCATGGGTGTGGCCCTAAAAAGACTAAAAAAAAAAAAAAAAAAAAAAAAAAAAGATTGGTGTATATTAGAGGGCTCAATGGTGGGTGCATACAAAATGATTATGTAATTATCAGTGGTTTTCCTGCGTACCATTAGTAAGCAGCTAGAATATATGATGGAGTCCCATTTATATTAGTGACAGAAATCATAAAATACTCATTTAGAAACAACCTTACTGGAAATATAAGGATGAAGAAAATAAAATCAGAAAGAAAATCATAAAAGATTCAGTAAGGGGTAAGCCTGGCATGTTCCTGGTTGAGGACACTTAATTTTTCAAACATCAGTTTCTCATGTGTAATTTATTGGTTAATGTAATCATGGCAAAAATTCCAATGAATTTCTTTTTGGATGATTTTAAAATTCATCTAGTACTGTAAATAAGCAAGACTAAACAAGAGAAATTTGAAAAATTTAGTGATAATGATTCAAGAATACACTGACGAATCATTGGAATGGAAAGTTCTGTAACTTTGAATGTAAAGAAATTTCTCAAATCTGAGAGGAGGGGCTAGAATTTTCTACATTCTATTGGGAAGATTTGGTGAGTACTTCTGGGGTAAAAAAAGTAAAGTCTTCACTTTGTAACATTGTCAGAACACTTGGCTGCAGCAGCCGAGGCTCACATTCAATCCCTGGGCTGTGGGTGCAAACTTAAAAAAAAAAAAAAATTACCAGAACACATTTTAAGTGAACTAAAGAGTAAAATACAAAAATGATAAGCAGACCAAAAAAATGAATAAGTAAAAACAAACAAACAAACAAAAAAACCCAAATCAAACCAAAAACGTTGAAGAAGTTAGGAAAAAAGTAAAAGATTAAGGATGTGAAATTTAAATTTTCTGAATTTTAGGTAGCAAAAGAAAAGGCAGAAATTGGGGAGAATGTTTGCAGTGGATAAGTAAGAAGCTTAACATTTTTAATATATTGAAAGAACTTAGAAGTCAGTAAGAAGGGTGAACATCTCAGCAGAAATGAATCTTACTAGTAACCATGAGGACACAGGTTCAACCCCTGGCCTCTCTCAATGGGTTAAGGATGTGGCATTGCCGTGAGCTGTGGTGTAAGTTGCAGACGAGGCTTGGATCTGGCATGGCTGTGGCTGTGGCGAAGGCCAGCGACTATGGTTCTAATTTAACCCCTAGCCTGGGAACTTCCATATTCTGCACGTGTAGCCTTAAAAAGACAAAAAAAAAAAAAAAAAAAAAAAAAAAATGAAGGACCCAGATTGCAGTTCTCCGTAGTGAATTAAGGATCTGATGTTGTCACTGCAGCAGTTTGGGTCACTGCTGTGGCATGGGTTCAGTCCCTGGCCCAGGAATTTCTGCATGCTATAGGCACAGCCAAAAACAAAACCAAAAACGGATTATTCATGGAAAATACAAATAGTTAATAAATATGAGTGCATGTTCAGCTTTAGTGGAGGATATGCTCAATTTAAGGTTAGGTGGCATTTTTTGGTCATTAGAAATGAACAAATTAAGGTATAATAGTGCTTTTGAGGATTTGGTGAGATAGGCAGTACTTCTGATAGGGATGTAAATGAATTCCTTTCTCAAAAACCTCTAAAAATATTCCTCTTTGGTCCCAGTGTTGGGTCCCCCTGGCTGGGAAGTGTGGGTACAGTTATTATATCAGCTTAAAGAGTGGAAGTGGAGTCCGTGAAGTAAACTAGGTCTCCTGGGCTCAAATAGCCACTGCCGGCCGGCCCTCAGACTTGCCAGGCCCAGAGCTCTAAACCCCCGGGCTGTTATTCTTAGGAAATAACTTCTATGTCTGGCAGGAGAGGAATAGTTGAGTAATGGCACATTTTCCCAGTAGGATATTATGTAGTCATTTAAAATGATGTTTTAAATAATATTTGTAATGAATCATTGAGTGTTTACTAGGTACCAGGCAGTAATCTAAGGGTTTCTATACCTTTTTATTTGATAATGAGAATTATTTAATGTAAGAGAATGTTTTGAACTGTTTGTTTGTTGTTGGTTTTCATTTTTAGCCACCCTGGGCACATGGAGCTCCTGGGCCAGAGATCAGATTTGAGCCACAGTCGCAACCTAAGGGGCAACTGCAGCAATGCTGGATCCTTAACCGGCTGTGCCGGGCCGGGTCCCAGCCTTCCCAAGATGCCACCAATTCCGTTGCACCACAGTGGGAGCTCCTGAACAGTTAATTTTTCAAAAGCAGATTATAAAGCTGAATATATAGTATAATTCCAGTTTTGTTCAAAGAGAAAAATATAGTGAACATGTGCATTCAAAAATTGAAAATATTTTAAAATATTAACTGTGATTACTTTTTGGTATTATAGGTGGTTTTTATGTTTCAACTTTCTTGTATTTATAGATTTTCCAGCACAGGCATGTGTTACTGTTAAAATCAGAAAGTAATTAAAAGTACAACTGAAACAGATGGAGTTAATGGATTTTTCTTTATTCCACAGACTCTCATTGAACAAATAGAACAACGATCTGAAAAAATACCAGAGTGAGTACCCACAAGTTGTTCCGTTTCCAAATTACTTTCCCTTGAAGTGCTATTTTTTCAACTCTGTTCTGTCCTTAATATTTTCTGAGCAATTACTGTGCATTATACAAGCTTTTTCTCATAACACACAACTCATATTGGGGGACAAGATCATAGACCTGACCTGGCAAGTTTACAGGGCATCCTTTTTGCATAGCAAGATTTCCTTCTCATTTTGGTAGATGTAAGATCACTCTTCTTAGAAGATAAACCTTTGTTTAAAAGGTAAATGTTACGGTAGTTTGTTATGGTTTGTTTTTTCTTTATATGCATGACTCTTTCTAGTATTTAATGTGGGCATGTGAGAGGTGACCCTATAGCTTTAGAGGTTTGGTAACTCTTTTGGGATTTAGGATTGAATTAATTTATGTATCTGAAATCAGAAGTTTATATTCCAATTTCATTTGCTTTTCACCAGATACCAGCAACTGCTTAACGACATTCACCAGTGTTACCTTGATCAGCGGGAGCTCCTCTTGGGTCCTAGTATTACTTGCACTGTAACAGAGTTAACCAGCCAGAATAATAGAGATCACTGTGCCTTGGTAAGATTCTCTTTGCTCGGGTTTAATGTTAAACTTTCTTCTGAGCTGTTTTGATACCCTAGAAACTATACTTGAGTAAATAAGTTGGCCCCCATATCCACAAATTTACAAAAATTTTCTTTCAGTTATGACAAATCTAGTTTAGTAATTAGCATTCAGCTTGGCAAATTTTTTTTTTTTTTTTTTTGTCTTTTGTTTTTTTTAGGGCTGCACCTATGGCATTTGGAAGTTCCCAGGCTAGGGGTCTAATCAGAGCTACAGCTGCCAGCCTACACCACAGCCACAGCAATGCCCGATCTCAGCTGCATCTGTGACCTACACCACAGCTCACGGCAACGCCGGATCCTTAACCCACCAAGCGAGGCCAGGGATTGAACCCTCAACCTCATGGTTCCCAGTCGGATTTGTTTCTGTTGTGCCACAATGGGAACTCCCAGCTTGGCAAAATATTTTTGTTTAGGTCTATTTATTGAGGTTTGAAGATTCACCAAATAAGTATTGTTTCTTTCTCTCTCTCTCTCTTTTTTTTTTTTCCTCTTTTTATGGCCGCACCCGAGGCACCTGAAGGTTCCTAGGCTAGGGGTTGGATCAGAGCTGTAGCTGCCAGCCTACACCACAGCCACAGCAATGCAAGATCTGAGCTGCATCTGTGACCTACACCACAGCTCATGGCAACACCAGATCCTTAACCCACTGATCGAGGCCAGGGATCGAACCTGTGTTTTTTTTTTTCTTTTTTTATCTATGGCCACATTTGTGGCCTATGGAAGTTCCCAGGCTAGGGGTCTACACCACCCCCACAGCAACACCAGATCCGAGACATGTCTGCCATGTATTCCTCAGCCCATGGCAACGACAGATCGTTAATCCACTGAGCGAGGCCAGGGATCGAATCAGTATCCTCATAGATAGTAATTGGGTTCTTAACCCACTGTGGGAACTCCCTGTTTCTTGAAAGATGATATTTCAAAGTATGTGGATCTATATTGACAATTTAATCTAAGCGTTTGCTGCAGAAGTGCTTTTTTGCTTAGTGTGATTTTATTTATTTCATTTTAATTTTTTTTTGTCTTTTTGCTATTTCTTGGGCCACTCCTGCGGCATATGGAGGTTCCCAGGCTAGGGGTCGAATCGGAGTTGTAGCCGCCGGCCTGCGCCAGAGCCATAGCAATGTGGGATCCGAGCCGCGTTTGCAACCTACACCACAGCTCACAGCAACGCTGGATCGAACACGCAACCTCGTGGTTCCTAGTCGGATTTGTTAACCACTGCGCCACGACAGGGACTCCTTAGTGTGATTTTAATTCAGACTAGAAAAATATAGAAGGATTATTTTTTTGAATACCCCCTTTTCAGCTAGAAGAGTAATTAGTTTTCACTGTCAAAAGCTTAGAAAGCAGAGAGAAGAAAATAAAAATTGTTCATATTCCCATTATGCAGCAAACCATTGAAAACCATTTTCTGTTCTTTGGGAAGTTGTTTTATGAGTTATATAGGCATAATCTCTTTGTAAATAAAATGTTTTATTCACAAACACTGGAGTCATTGTTCTCCTTTAACTGTAGGTGGTGTGTGTTTGTTTCCCACAGATTCGCAGTGGCTGTGCCTTTATGGTTCACGTCTGCCAGGATGAGCATCAGCTTTACAATGAATTTTTCACAAAACCAACATCAAAATTAGAGTAGGTGGTACACGGGATCTAACTCATGTTTTTTAAGATTTAATTTGCTAATGGCCCTAATAGCTTGTTATATATAGTGAGTATTCTAAAATTAACTGTGGAGTGTTTTCATTTCTGTAGATGTGTGAGTAGAATGCTGTATGGGACGGTGATTATTTTGAAATAAATGTGCCATTTAAAGGCCAACATGCCTTCATGTTGTTTCTAATATAATAATGGAGATAATAAGTTATGATAGTAAGAATCCTGCATAGGGAACTGTCTTGGTATCTAGATCTCTTTATCTCTAATAAGTATATTAATTCCTTCCAGTTAAAAAATTCTGTGCCTCTAACTAGTGCAAGACACTTAACACAGATACTGTTTAATACCCTTTTCCTTGTTTTTCTCAAAGTGCCTTTCAGACTGACTATTAGTCAATTTTGGTTTCTTCATTTTGAGCTAGGTTGGTTTGTCTGTTTGTTTTTGGTCTTTTAGGGCCACGCTGGTGGCATATGGAGGTCCCTAGGCTAGGGGTTGAATCAGAGCTGCAGTTGCTGGCCTACACCACAGCCACAGCAACTCGGGATCTGAGCCTTATCTGCAACCTACACCACAGCTCACTGCAATGCCTCATCCTTAACCCACTGAGTGAGGCCAGGGATCGAACCTGCGTACTCATGGATGCTAGTCCGGTTCGTTAACCACTGAGTCACAACAGGAACTCCTGGTTTCTTCATTTGGTGATTTTGACTCATTAAAATTCAAAGATTATGACTTGTATGGGGAAGAGACAAATGTATCTTACAGTTTTGGTGAACTGCTATGTATGGAAGAGTACTACTGACAGTATGAAGAGCATAGATAGCCTAATTTTTTTCTTTTCAAATGTTTAAAATTGCCCAAACACTTAGTGTATGTACAGAGTACTTTGAATTTTATTTAACCTGTAAGTATTTAAGAATTTTGGGGAGAGGGAGGGAGTGGCATGGACTGGGGATTTGGAGTTAGTAGATGTAAACTTTTGCATTCAGAATGGATAGGCAGTGAGGTCCTGCTGTGCAGCACAGGAAACTATCCAACTGCTTGTTATGGAACACGATAGAAGATAATATGAGAAGAAGAATGTGTGCATATGTATAACTGGGTCACTTTGCTATACAGCAGAAATTGTTTTTGTTTTTTGTGGGTTTTTTGTCTTTTTTCTTGCCTTTTCTAGGGCCGCTCCTTCAGCATATGGAGGTTCCCAGGCTAGGGGTCATGTCAGAGCTGTAGCCACTGGACTATGTCAGAGCCACAGCAACATGAGATCCAAGCCTCATCTGCGACCTACACCACAACTCATGGCAACGCCGGATCCTTAACCCACTGAGCAAGGCCAGGGATCGAACCCGCAACCTCATGGTTACTAGTTGGATTCGTTAACCACTGCACCACGACAGGAACTCCTACAGCAGAAATTATTGATAGAACGTAAATCAACTAGAATAAAAAAATTATAGAAAAAAAAAGGATTTTGAACTTATCTTTCCTGGGGAAAAATGTCACCATTTGATCCACAGTGGTATAGGTTATAAAAGGAAAATTAAGTCTACTGAAAATTTTTTTATTGTTTTTGAGAGGATGTAAACAAAATTATTGCTAACATAAGTAAAAGTTGCAATAAGTTGACATTTGGTTGGGGCCAGCTAACTTGAGTTGACTGCTGAGGATGCTTATTGATTCTCAGCTTGGTTGCTGCCTCTAGTAAAAACAGTTCATAGAATTCCCTTCAGCGTTTTACTTCTCAGTGTGTAATATTCCCACATACTTTTTTCCAGTAGATTTTTATTGTTCTTATTGGCTGGAAGTAATCAAAGTTGATTTCTAAACTATTAGAAAATACCGCAAAGACTACTACTGATAACTGTGTTTTATTCTCTCATTTCAGTGAACTTTTGGAGAAACTGTGTATGTCATTGTATGATGTCTTCCGGCCGCTCATCATTCATGTTATTCACTTAGAAACTCTATCGGAACTTTGCGGGATTCTGAAAAATGAGGTGCTTGAAGATCACGTACAGAACAATGGTAAATGATATGTAGAAATCATCATTTCCAAGGTCTTTTTTTTTTTTTTTTTTTTTTGTCTTTTTGCCATTTTCTTGGGCCGCTCTTGCGGCACATGGAGGTTCCCAGGCCAGGGGTTGAATTGGAGCTGTAGCCACCAGCCTACACCAGAGCCACAGCAACGCTGGATCCGAGCCGTGTCTGCAACCTACACCACAGCTTACGGCAACACCGGATCGTTAACCCACTGAGCAAGGGCAGGGATCGAACCCGCAACCTCATGGTTCCTAGTCGGATTCGCTAACCACTGCGCCACGACGGGAACTCCTCCAAGGTCTTTTTAATTATACCTGTGGCTCAGAGAATTGGAAAAAGATTAGTCCTTTACCCCCAGCATCCCTGTATAACTCTAATATTTCTGAAATAGGTTGATGCCTTCTCTCTTGTTGAATCAAGATGGACTTTATTTTGTGACTAAATAATAATGGGAAAAAAATTTTAAATACACAAAATTAGTAATAATTATAGTTGCTGTTTTTTCCTGGCATCTGAAATCCAGAGAAAACTGATCAGCAGTTTTGGGTTGGAGATTTCTAGTACACTGTTGCTAGAATACATAAAATAGTTGACTATATTACATAGTTTTAGTTAAAAAAATGGGAATTATTATTTTCATTAATATACCCACAGTAATAATGCATCTTTTTTGAAATTACAAATGAAAAAAAAGAAATTCTCTAGGGTGGCTGTATTTTACTCAACCAGTATATTCTTTAACATTTAATTTCCCTGTCATAGAAAATAGGATTTTTCCCAGTGATACTTAAGAACCTTTACAAAATACCCTTCATGTAATCATTTTCTTGGCAGGAATTATTGTCCTTACTTTGACTTTCTTTAAGAGACACTATAGCTGTGTTACTCTTCCAGAGTTTCTTATTCTCTTGCATTAGGTTCATTCTAAGATGTGCATTTTCTCACATTTTATGCTTGCTAATTAAAGATGATTTTTAAATTTAACATAAATATATGAGTGAGTAATGTCTTTAGCCCCCAAGTCCTTGGAAAGTTGTCACTGAATTATGGGTGTATCTTTTTTTTTTTTTTTTTTCTTGCTTTTTAGGGCCGCACCTGTGGCATATGGAGGTTCCCAGGCTAGGGGTTGAATCAGAGCTAAAGCTGCCAGCCTACAACACAAACACAGCAATGCCAGATCTGAGCCAAGTCTGCGACCTACACCGTAGCTCACAGCAACGCTGGATCCTTAACCTACTGAGCGAGGCAAGGGATCGAACTCGCAACCTCATGGTTCCTAGTCAGATTCGTTTCTGTTGCGCCACGACGGGAACTCCAAATTATGGGTGTATCTTAACATTGATGGCAGCTTAGAAATGAGGAAATTCTCTACAAACGTCTATCTCATTTTTTAAATTTATTTTTCTTTGTTAACAAGTCACTTAATATCTGTGGAACTCAATTTATTTGTAAAACAGGGATAATAACCAGTTAATAAGCTGCTTTTGCTATCAGGAGTTGTCTGAAGCTATATAACTTGAAACCTGAGTTTTAAAGTGCCTTGTAGTTTTTGTTATGCATATTAAAAATAAAAATTATTACACAGAGTCCCAGGAAGAAGACGTAAGGGAAAACTGGAGGAAGTCGAAAGACCTTTATTACATTTTTCTGAGGTCATTGAGTCTTAACAAAATAGAATACAGTCAGGTGTGCTTCGTACTAGTACTAGATGACAATTTGGTAATACTTTTTCATGTTTAAAGGAAGTATTTTCTAAATCTAAAGGAATGGGTGATTGCAGGTTTTTTTTTTTTTTTTTAAATCAGCTGAGCAGCTCGGGGCATTTGCAGCTGGAGTGAAGCAGATGTTGGAAGATGTACAAGAGCGACTTGTCTACCGAACCCACATCTACATTCAGACAGACATCACGGGCTACAAACCCGCTCCTGGAGATCTGGCCTATCCTGATAAGTTAGTCATGATGGAGGTAGGGGCTTCTTACTTGATCTTTCCCCCGCCCTCACACAACTTTGGATATTTTATACTGGCGAAAATAGCATTTTTCTTTTTAATTTTCATTCAAGATGCAAAGGCAAGATGAACTTGCCATGACATCATGAGAAATAATATTAAAAAACATTGAACAGAAATAATTCATTACATTGTCCTTTTAAGTTGTCTGTATTTATTTATTTATTTATTTATTTTTGGCTTTTTAGGACCAGAGGTTCCCAGGCTAGGGGTCGAATTGGAGCTGTAGCTGTCAGCCTACACCATAGCCACAGCAACATCAGATCTGAGCCGTGCCTTTGACCTACACCACAGCTCACGGCAATCCTTAACCCACTGAGTGAGGCCCGGGATCGAACCTGTGTGCATGCTAGTCAGATTTGTTTCCACTGAACCATGACAGGAACTCCTATTTTTTGTTTTGTTTTTGTTTTTGCTTTTTAGGGCCACACCTGCAGCACGTGGAGGTTCCCAGGCTAGGGGTCCAGTCACAGCTACACCACAGCCAAAGCATCACCAGATCCTTAACCCCCTGAGCGAGGCCAGGGACGGAACCCGCAACCTTATGGTTCCTGGTCGGATTCATTTCTGCTGTGCCACGACAGGAACTCCTAAGTTGGTTTTTATAAATATTTGGTTCAGTTTAGTTCGAAGTAGTCCCACTTATGTCCCACTTATTTATTTTGATAAGGGCACTTTTATTTATTTATTTATTTTTTTGTCTTTTTGCCTTTTCTAGGGCCACTTCCTGCGGCATATGGAGATTCCCAGGCTAGGGGTTGAGTCGGAGCTGTAGCCACCGGCCTACGCCAGAGCCACAGCAACTCGGGATCTGAGCCGGGTCTGCAACCTACACCACAGCTCACGGCAGTGCCAGGTCTTTAACCCACTGAGCAAGGCCTGGGATCGAACCGGCAACCTCATGGTTCCTAGTCGAATTCGTTAACCACTGCGCCACGACGGGAACTCCAAGGCACTTTTATCTTTAACATAATCATAATAGAGTTATCACATTTAAAAAATTGTTTACAGTTCTTTAATATCATCAGATAGTCAATTGAATCTAGAATTTGTCAGATTCATTAGTTAACATTTTGTCACATTTACTTTGTGTGTGTGTGTGTTTATGTTTTATTTCTGAACCATTTGAAAGTACGTTACAAATGTCATGATATGTCACTCCTAGTTACTTCAGCTCTTATTCTCCTAATAAAAATGTTCTCCATGTAACCATATTGCCATTTTTTCATATATGAAAAATACCAATTCAGCATTATTTATATACAGTTCATATTCAAATTCCCTAGGTGCCTTTCCTTTTTCTTCTTCTTTTTTTTTATGGCTGCACCTTTGGCCTACGAAAGTTCCTGGGTCGCATCAGAGCTGCAGCTGCCACCTATGCCCCAGCCACAGCAACGTGGCATTAGAGCCGTGTCTGTGACCTACACCACAGCTCACAGCAATGCCGGATCCTTATCCCACTGAGCGAGGGCAGGGATCAAACCTGCATCCTCATGGTTCCTAGGTGGTTTTGTTACCTCCGAGTACATGGGGAACTGCCTGATACTGACTTTGATCGCCTAGCTTAGGTAGTGCTGTCAGGTTTCTCCACGGGGAAGTTCCTCTTTTCCCCCTTTTCCTCTCCTCTCCTCTCTGGAAAGAAGTCCTCTGTGCAGCCCGTACATAAAGAGTGGGGGAGTTATGCTACTTCCTTGAGAACAAACTATCTACGTAAATTAAGCTTCTCTTTGAGCCTTATATATTTAGCCCTCAGCAGAAACCTTGTAATGGTCCTGAAATTAGTTATTCAGAAAAGGCTATGTGTGTGTTTATGAGAATAGAGACACTCTGTACCAGCTTAATGCTTTCAGTCCCACGTATTGCTTTGGCATAGTTCTCTTAGTCCATTTATTCATTAATTAATATATATTTACCTTACCTTATAGAAAGCATGTGTTTATATTGCTGAACATAGCCAAAAACTATACTTTAATATTACTTCTGATTTCTTTATACAGCAAATTGCCCAGAGTTTAAAAGATGAGCAAAAGAAGGTACCTTTAGAAGCTTTGTTTTCAGACGTTCGGTTAGAAGAAGCAGAACCTCGTAATAGTCTAACAAAATCTGGTATGTTACAGCATTTTTTGCTTGTTTTGTCTTTGTAGGGCTGCACCCGTGGCATATGGAGGTTCCCAGGCTAGGGGTCAAATCAGAGCTGTAGCTGCCAGCCTACACCACAGCCACAGTCATGTCAGATCCCAGGCACCTCTTCGAACTACACCACAGCTCGTGCCAGTGCCAGATCCTTAGCCCAACTGAGCAAGGCCACGGATCGAGCCTCTGTCCTCATGGATACTAGTTAGATTCCTTTCCACTGAGCCACGACAGCATTTTAACTTTTATTCATTCATTTAATTAACGTTTTTTGAAGATTGGCATGTCTCAGGCATGAAAAACAGCTTGTGTCTTTGAGGAGCCCACACTTCAGTGGGGGGAGATTGGCAAGCCACGGGTGTAATTCAGGGGTGACACGTGTGCACAGGGCCCTCTTGGACCGTGGATGAAGGGCGTCACAACTGTAAAGGCAGCTGAGCTTTGTGTGCAGGAAGGCAGGTTCAGTGAGAGGTATGGAATCTGAAAGCTGTGGTGTGATGACTATGAGAGAGCCGGCTGAAATAGGGTTGTTTGAGATAGAATACCGTGGAGGAAGGCATAAAGGAGTGGGGGACCATGGTTGCTTTGGGGAAGTCAGGTGGTTTGGGGTGTTTGGGCACAGGTTATTTGTAGGGAAAGAGCAGGTAGAACAGGCCTGACTGTGATAGGTGTCAAGGGTAACTCCTAGGGACTTCGATATTCTAGCTAATTGTACCATCAGATTTGCATGTTGCAAATGGATTGAGTGCCTGGGACTGGGATAAAAAAATTGACGGAAGTGTATAGGATGGCTTGGACTAGGATGCATGTTATATAAGGAGCAAAACTGTTCAAGAAGCACCCTGGGAACCTCATGCGTTGTCTGGACAGCAAGCTAGGTGGGAAGTTGGGCATCCCTCTCCTCACCCTCAGTTGTAAGGGTGACACCAAAACTCCGCTCCCCATGGGACTGACCGGGAGTCGGTGGTAATCCAACTCCATGAGCTTTAAGGAGCCCAGGCGCCCCCACATCTCCAGGCTAGTGCATCGTCAGGTTATTCTGAGTCAGCTCCATATAGTTTATACCCCAATTCCAGAGGGCCAGCCAGCCTCGGTGGTCCCCATCTGATAAAGCCGCTTTATCATGCTTGCCCTGTAGCAAGAGAAACACACAGGGAGTTGAAATTTCCTCCTCTGAAATAGAACCCATGCCGTGACCTATATACATCTTAGTTCAACTCCTAGTTAAGGCCTCTTAAACCCTGGCCTTGTACGTTTCCCCTTTCCTTAGTAAAGCCTCTTTCTTTAACCCGTGGCTAGCATTACATTGAGGTATTGGTAGAACAGTAGGGACTGGTTAGGAGGTGGTTGTGTTTTTCTATTTGAAAGGTAGATGTGGTTTGAACCAGTGCGTTGTTGGGGGCGGGGGAAGGAGAGAAGTGTGTAGATGAGGGGTATGGTTAGGCGTTTGAATCCATAGAGTTTGAGAACACCCTGGATGTGGGGTTAAAGGAGATCGAGTAAGGTCCAAGTGCAACAGCGGAGAGGCGGGTATTAAATGGATTTGGAGTTACGCTGTGCAGGGTGGTGGCCATCGGGCATGTGAAATGTGGCTACTCCGAATGCGCTGTGAGTGTACATACCTACCAGATTTCAAAGACTTCGTATGAAATAAAGAATGAAATGATCTTATTAGTAATTTTTATATTGATCATATGTTAAAGTAATGATGTTTTGTCTCTATTGGCTTAATAAAATATATTAAAATTAATTTCACTGAGTTTTTAAAGAAAATTTTTTTTTTACCTTTTGTAATGTAGCATGTTTTTGTTTGTTTGTTTGTTTTGCTTTTTAGGGCCACGCTCATGGGATATGGAAGTTCCCAGGCTAGAGGCTGAATTGGAGCTGCAGCTGCTGGCCTGTGCCACAGCCACAGCAATGTAGGATCCAAGCCGCATATGCAGCCTACACCACAGCTCACAGCAGCATGGGATCCTTAACCCACTGAGCAAAGCCAGGGATCGAACCTGCATCCTCATGGTTCCTAGTTGGATTCGTTTCCGCTGCACCACAACGGGAACTCCTAATGTGGCGTTTTTAATGTCTCACGTTGATGATTCACATACTCCTCCTTTTGGAGGTCATTGCTCTTGGGCCATAAAGAGGAGGACTGGTTTAGAGAGAAAGACTGAGGAGTAGTTGACGCTCTGGGCTTGTATAAGGTCACCCAGGACAGAGAGTTAGAGGGACAGTGGCAGAAGTCCGGGGAGAGCATCTGAGCAGATGCAGGTCGAGGCAGAGGAGAGGAGCCCTTTCTGACCTGTGGAGGGGAGGGACACAGCTCTGGCCACCTGGACGCTGGACGCACTACGGAGGCCTCTTAAGTGGCGCATGGAAGGCAGGCCTTCAGGCCAGCCAGCTTTGGTTGATCTTCCTGTTTACCTTACTTTGTTTTCTCGTCCCTCCCTGCCTGCCCCCGCCCCCCTTGTTGCCACTTGACTGCATCTAGCTCTGTCTCCCTTTTCTTGGCCGCACTGTATTCTACAGTGTGTGTATACGGCTCATGCAGTCTATAAAGATGATTGATTACAGTTTAGCGAAAGCAGCTCGGGCCGAGTGTGTGAGGCTGGCGTGTACCTACGTGTGCATTCATGTGCGCTCTCCCTCCGTGTGCGAAACCTCACTGATGGCAGTTGCCTTGGGCGTTCTCGATTCAAGACGAGGCTGGAGAAAACGGATGCCTCCAGCCAGTGAGAGCTAACGAGAACCAACAGGCTATCACTGCTGTGCAAATGGACAGACCTCTACCTGTGTGACGTCCTCTTTTCCATTTGGGCTTTTAGGTTCAACCGACTCTCTCAATCCTAGACCACAGACCACAATTTCTCCAGCAGATCTTCATGGCATGTGGTATCCTACAGTTCGACGAACTCTCGTCTGTCTCTCCAAATTGTACAGATGCATAGATGTACGTGTGTAAATTCTTGTATCTTTACCATAAATTGCTTGCTCTTTCATTTACAATATTTTTTAAATTCAAATTTTATTTTAGATCTTGATAGTGTATTCTGTTTGGTACTGGACTAGAATAGTAAGATTTTAAGATACAGACATAATGTTAAGATCAATCTAATCAATCTAATTTACAGATTTTTTTGGGGGGGGGGTCTTTCTAGGTCCGTACATAGGACACATGAAAGTTCCCAGGCTAGGGGTTGAATTGGAGCTGCAGCCGCTGGCCTACACCACAGCTCATGGCAACACCAGATCCTTAACCCACTGAGCGAGGCCAGGGGTCAAACCCGCATCCTCGTGATTACTAGGCAGATTCGTTTCCTCTGTGCCACGGTGGGAACTCCTGATTTACAGATGCTCAGCCTGAGCATTCTCTAGACCCTCAGAAGCCTTTAACAGGCCCTGGGGAGTCTGAACACCTTGACATTGTGGGTGAAATTTTGTCTGTATGTTTATATTTGTGTCTTCTGAGGAAAAGAGCTATATAGCTTTTATTGCTTCTTATAGGGTCTGTGACTATAAGAGTAATTCAGCTGTCTTAGTTTAGTGATGAAGAAAAAGAGATGCAGGAAGGTTAAATCATATGTCCAATGTCACAGAGCTATAATATACATTTAGTACCAAATACAACTATTTTAGTTCTTGCACTCAATTTTAAATCAGCTTCCTTAATAAAGAGCAGTCAGATTACATGTGTGTGTAACTATGGACTGATGTTATTAGCTGAAATTGGCAGCACACTTTTAGGTTTTTTTAGCCCCAGCTTATACTGTGCATTTATTTTCGGTGACATTTATTTTAAGCATTCCATTTTAATGATATGAATATTAATCCCTGAAAGATCAGATTAGTCTATAATTATTTACTGTCATAACAATTTTATTTTTTATTTTTATTATTTTTTGGAGGGAGCAAAGAAGAAAAAAATAGCTTTATTGCTTTGCCAGGCAAAGGAGGGTCAAAGCAGGCCAATGCTTGAAGACTCTGCCCCCCCTTAGGAGAGATTGGGAGGTGGTTTTACAGTTTGGGGAGTCAAAAATGGGGCCGCAGATAAGGATCAGGGCAGAGGCAAGCTTGCATTGTTTTCAAAGCTGGTGTTCAGTGGTCTGGTGTTCTTTTGAGGTTCAGGTCTTTATGCCTCCACGCCGAAGCACCTCGGTGAGACAGAGTGACAGGCAAGAAATAGATTTATTAAGATGGGCTGCTTGTGACAGATGCAAGTGGGCAAGCAGAGTTTCTGCCTGTTGTTGTGATTTTAATTCACTCATTATTAAAAATTAATTTGATTATTGGGAGTTCCCTGGTCATCTAGTGGTTAAGGATCTGGCATTATCACTGTTGTGGCTCAAGTCACTGTTGTGGCTCAAGTCACTGTTGTGGCTCAAGTCACTGCTGTGGCAAGGATTTGATCCCTGGTTCGAGAACTTCTCCCTGCCGTGGGCATGGCCAAGAAAAAAAATTCATTTGATTATTACAACCAAAACAGCACATAAAGAGAGAAGTGATTAAATACAACAGTCGTGTAATTAATTGTCCAGATGCCACTATTTATTTATTTACTTATTATTTATTTATTTTTGTCTCTTTATCTTTTTCTAGGTCTGCTCCCGTGGCATATGTAGGGTCCCAGGCTAGGGGTCGAATTGGAGCTGTAGCCGCTGGCCTACCTGTAGCTACCGGCCTATGCCAGAGCCACAGCAACTCGGGATCCGAGCTGCGTCTGTGACCTACACCACAGCTCATGGCAACGCCGGATCCTTAACCCACTGAGTGAGGCCAGGGATCAAACCCACAACCTCATGGTTCCTACTCGGGATTTGTTAACTGCTGAGCCACAACGGGAACTCCTCCACTATTTTTTAAAGAATAACGGAGTTCCCATTGTGGCTCAGCAGTAACAAACCCAACTAGGATCCATGAGGATGTGGGTTCAATCCCTGGCCTCGCTCAGTGGATTAAGTGTTGCCAGTTGTGGTATAGCCTGCAGCTGCAGCTTCAATTCAACCTCTAGCCCCCGAACTTCCATATGCCATAGATGCAGCCTTAAAAAGGACACACACAAAAAAGAAAAGAATATAGTTCAGAAGAGTATCCATGTATCCCGTCCCTCTGTGGAGATGCTTTGCAGCTCAGATTCCTAGGGCCTGAGCAGGGTTGCACGTTGTCTCATTGGTTCACTAGAGTGCACACTACCTGGTGTCTGTTTTATATTTATTTTTTTATTTAGGCCACACCCACAGCATATGGAAATTCTCAGGCCAAAGATCAAATCCGAGCCGCAGCTGCGACCTGTACCACAGCTGAGGCAGTGTCAGGCCCCTAACCCACGGTGCCGGGCTAGGGATCAAACCTGGGCCTCAGCAGTAACCCAAGCTGCTGCAGACAGTGCTGGATCCTTAGCCTGCTGCACCACAGTGGGAACTCCTTGGTGTCTATTTTAAACTGCATCTGGAGTTTGTGCTTGGAGATTTTCTTTTAACACATGGTATCTATTTATTTTTAAATGTTTCGAGAGCTGCAGATTAGAAAACTACGTGCTAGTCTAGAAAGGTTGCCTGGGAATAGGAAACTCCAAGGGGAATATTGCTGGTAATAAACTAATCCATCAGTTGAGTGCAAGCAAGCGTTATTGTTTGCTGTACTCAGAGCCAGTCATTTTCCTTTTTTTCTGTTTTGTGAAGCTCTACAGTGATGTTTCTCTCTTATTCCACCAGAGGGCAGTGTTCCAAGGATTATCACAGGAGGCCTTGTCTGCCTGCATTCAGTCCTTACTTGGAGCATCAGAGTCTATCAGCAAAAACAAGGTTTGATGAAGTGTTAGGTGAAATCTTGTCGCCTACAATAATATTGTGGAATGCAGCAGTAATTTATAGGCACAGAAATTTAAAGCCGGTAGAATTGGCCGTAGAATTTAAGATGATTTAATTTTGAGGCCCTTTGAGAGAAGTTAGTATTCCATTTTAGTGCTAAATAGAGACTGTGCTGTATAACCCAGTGCCAGCTTTGGTACAGTACCAAAAATGATACTTAGGTTATAAATTCTGTGGGATAAGGTTTTCTTGTTAGAGCCTCAGCAGCTGGGAAGGTAGTGGAGCACTGTTTATCATCATCCCTGCAGAGACGATGTATTCAGCGGCTGAATGGCCTCACTTGGAGGAAATCAGCCGTGGTGGAAGGCAGGTCCTTCTGGCTCGTGGGTTGTGTGACTAGAAGTAGTTGCCGTGATGTTGCGGCTTACATTTTTAATCAAGACGACGTCTGGGGCTGAAGGCTGCTGGCATGTGCTTCTCCCGTGGCCCCTGAGATCCAGCAGTGTTCAGCGTGTTCCTCTGCTTAAGTCCCCACTTAAGGTACCTGTCACCTCCTGGGAGGAAGCTGTGGAGACTGTTTCCAGCCAGAATTTCTGAAGCTGCTGGGAGTTTTCAAACTTGGGGACCTTTCTGGACTTGCAGATTTACAAGCTTGGTTTCTAACCTCAAGGTTTTAGATAAATAAAAAAACAAACCAACACTCCTCACAGAAGAATTTTAGGATTCGATTGCCAGGGGGGAAAAGAAGGCTCTACCATTGTTTGTGACCACGGTGTCCTTCCAGTCATGGAACTGAGTTGAAATGAAATTTTGATACGGGGATGAGAAGCAGAAGGAAAGTTAGTTATATACAGACCCTCTTCTGAAATGAGAGCTGTGATTATTCACTATTTTGAGCTTTGAGGGTAAGTTTGAGTCACAGGACTCTTGTGGATGAGTCCTGACAGGGTGACAGGAAGTGCAGTGACTCCGGGGTGTAGTCGTCTGTGCTCTGCTGCTGGCGGTATAATCCAAAATGGTACCCCCACATTGTCTCACACTTGGAGGCTCCTTTTGTACTTTTGTATAAAGTTGAGTATATCTCATCTTCCGGATATTGAAAGCACTTTGACCGGACAGTGAAAGCCGTGTTACTGAGAGAAGCCAGAAGGTGGGAGGGAGCAGAGTCGTGCTCTTTCGGGGACTTGTCTCTGCTCCCTGTTCTGTGCTCATGTTGGGCCACCTCATCTTGTCTGTTTCTGCAGACAAGGGACTTGACCTCCCTTTCTGAATGTGTTGCTTTATAACCTTTTGTCTGATTTACTCTCCTGGGTTTCCTAAGGGGAGCAGGTGACAGAGTTAGCAAGAATTGGAAGCAAGGTGGTTCTAGATAATTGTAACGTGGGAATATGGGGAGAGTTCCTTGCGCAGCAGAGGAGTATCCGTTGAGGCAAGAGACCTCGTAGGTGAATGTTGATTAATATGTGTGTTTTACGTACTCCTGTTTTTATTTAATCTACGTTAATAATCCATTTTCCTGTCTTACAATTCAGACTCAGATTGATGGACAGCTTTTCTTAATAAAGCACCTTTTGATTCTTCGTGAACAAATCGCTCCATTTCACACTGAATTCACCATTAAGGAAATTTCCCTGGACCTCAAGAAAACTAGAGGTACTTCATTGTCCTGGCTGGCACAGTTGGCTGTGTTTGCGCTGCCCAAATGTGTCAGCACAGGTTATAGGTTTATTTTATGTTCATCTGCAATTAGTTTTGCATGCTCTGCTTGCTAAGCATGTTACTTACATGTTCATACTAAGCTGAGCTGTTAACATCCTAATTCCATCTAACTTGCTGTATTTTCTTTATGAAGGGAACTGTATCTGAGCATTTCAGCTTATAATACAGTATCTCTTAGACTTTGCACATATTACTATAACCAGTTAAAAAATGAAAAATCAGCATAATACTGCTTAAGAGTATCAGCTAATTGGAATGATTTTCAACATTGAGTTGAGTTTTTCAGTTCATGGAAACTCAGAAAGCCAGCTGAATAAGATGGGAGCCATGCTTATCTAAGAAAGAGTCAGGTTCTGTTCCTAGCCCCTCATTTCCTGGCTCTTGTGAAATTTGATATGTGTTTTAGCCTCCCTGCCCCAGGTAAAATGAGCAGAATCCACTTGTCATGATGCCTTCACCAGGTTATCAAGAGCATTAAGAATGAAAATAAACGAGAATATATATTAAGGCGCTTTTGTAAGCTCAAGGTGCTTAAATAACCTTACCATTGTGTTGCTGCTAAATCAGCTGGTTGTTAAGTAATCATGGAGGCAGGGTCTCTGAGTTGGTCATAGACATTGAATCATCTTGGGAAAAATGCTTCATCCATCCTAATGATTTGTTTCTGACGGAATGAACAAGTGCTGATTTCTAAAAAATCACAGTAGTCGTAGTCTGAAATGTTGATCTGAGCCGTTAAGGATATACTATAAATATCCCTTTCCCTTCATTACTTACGGATTTATCTAAACTTATCTTTTCTTAACCACTTTCAAGAGAATTAAGCTCCTAACGCCTCGAGTCATCCATTTATGAAATGAATGAGTTTCTCTCTTATGTATTGGGCGAATTAAGAAAATCATTGTCACTCAGATTCTTGTCTCTACTCTGTGGCTTAGAGGAACTCCAAATATAGGATTTCCAAGGGGAGCAGGTTGTTACTTTCCTAGTGACAATGCTAATAAAATAGTGGGCTTGATTTAACCCACCTAAGAGCCAACGTGGTTTCATCGTGAGACATACTAACTAAAACAGTTTATTCTTTTTCTTTTCCTAATGCACTGTCCTTTTCACCACAGAGAATACCTTTCAGTTCTTGTGGAATTGGGGTAGTAAGCCTGTTTATTATTCATATCCTTTAAAGTTTTTTTAGCAGTAGCCAGATCTCTTTAGCTTTTTCGCCTTCATGGAATGCGTATATTTGTAAGCGCTTACTTTCAGGGGAGGCTTCTGTCACCCAGCCGTTTTGGTTGGTTTCCTGCTTTCCTTGCAGTGTGAGGTGTGACAGTAGTGCCCTAACCTTGAGGAATGCCAGGCGCTGATGGTCCTTACTTTAAGTAACAGGAAGAAGCAGGGCTGATGTATTTTCCTTCATTTTTTTTTTCTTTTCTTTTTTTGGTCTTTTCAGGGCCGCTCCTTCGGCATATGGAGTTCCCAGGCTAGGGGTCGAATCAGAGCTACAGCTGCCAGACTGCGCCACAGCCACAGCAACGTGGGGTCTGAGCTGTGTCTGCGACCTACACCACAGCTCATGGTAACACTGGATCCTTAATCCACTGAGCGAGGCCAGGGATCGAACTCATAGCCTCATGAGTACTAGTTGGGTTCATTACCACTGAGTCACAACTGGCACGCCTTCAATTTTTTTCTAGTTCATACTTTGTTGTTGCTTCATTCTACTGTAGATCCACTGAGATGTGAGAAGATGAAAAACTCTAAAATTTTGGCAAATTTTGGTTTAAAGTATCTTTTCCCCCAAACATTATAAAAGTTATGTAATCCTACCAAACAATCACCTACACTTTTTCAGGTGTCTTGTAGAAAAGATAGAAGAAACAAAGAGCCATTTACTAAAATGTTACTTCGAACACTGAATCTCAGAGAGACTTTTTTTTTCCCCCTCCCCAGTAGGATCAAGGTCAAGGCAGGAAGCACTCTGTGGTGTGTACTTGTAAAACCAGGGTTGGAAGCATTTCATGCTTTGCTTTTTCCACCCCGGCGAAGCAAAACAAGGAAATGATCTTTTCCGACTGTCGCTTCATAATATTTGCTGTCTTTCCTTTAAGCCTCTAACCTCTCCTGACTAACGTTATGTCTTATTGCATTTGAACATGGATGAGACCTGTTCATACCCCGCATAGATTCTAGTTAGTCTGGAGGTGAAGGGGTGAATATGTCCTTTTGGTGTTTTCTTCCTGGCTGACACCTGAGTTTATTCTCTCTGCTTCAAGTGAATAAATTTCCGTGCCAGCCAGATCTTAAACAAAAGAAGCTGGGTAAGTATATGAATCTTTAAAAAAAAAAAAAACAAACCAACACCGACTTAGCATCGGAAAAGTAAAGCAGTGACGGTTTTAAGGCATCGCTTACCATTTGATCCTTTTTTTTGGTAAGCGAAGGGTTGAGATTCCTGGTCATTTTGCAGCTCTGACTTCTGCCACGCCATCAGGAGGGGCTCCGTAGCCATCGCTGTCGTGGACCTCACCGCCTCAGGGGGACAAGGGGGTGGAAAAGGAACCGCTCTTGCTCCGGGGATAGTGAAGCGCTAGTGGATGTTTACACACTGAAAGAGTAACTCGGCTTTTCTCTTGCACCTGTACATGTTCACCGGATGAGTCATTTTGTTTCACAGATGCAGCATTTAAAATCCTGAATCCTATGACTGTTCCAAGATTTTTTAGGCTGAATAGCAACAATGCCTTGATAGAGTTCTTGCTGGAGGTGAGAAGGAGTCTGTTTCCTTGGTGGTGGGAGATAAACGACATTCTTTGACCACGGCTGCTCATCTCTCGGCCCATAAAGACAGGAGGAAATTGTCATCTTCTTTTTCAGGGTACTCCCGAGATACGAGAGCATTATCTCGACTCTAAGAAAGACGTGGACCGTCACCTGAAGGCAGCCTGCGAGCAGTTTATCCAGCAACAGTCCAAGCTGTTTGTAGAGCCGCTGGAGGAGTTCCTGACAAAGGTACGGAGAGGCTGGCGCCTGTCGGGTAGAGTCATTCCGAGTCCTCCCCGGCCTTCGCTTTGAATGACCCTCTTGGGGAAACTGTGACAGACGGAGCTCGTGAGCCCCCGTCTTGCCGAGTCTGTCTCAGAAGCCCCCGTGTCTCCCATCGTGGACGCTTCCTGGCTGCACTTCGAGGGGCGCTTGCAGAGTCTGTCCATTTTCAGAGAAAGTGTGCAAATACCGCAGAGCGAGTCGTCGCAGACCTCTGGTTGGCTCTGTTTCCTTTACCCGCAGTGTAGCTAAGGATCTGCATGTGGTCTGGGACTCGCTTTTCCTGGATGGGACCCGCATGGCAGTCGTCCCCGTCCTGTCTGTCAGCCAGGACGTCCCGGTAGTTAAATGGGGATTTATTTTCCTCTTCGTTTTGCCGGTCCTCCCTTTGGTTTAAAGACTTGAAAACCGAAGATTTTATATTATTGTATTGTTAATCACCAGGTATGTGGGTTTATAATAATCTCTCTCTCGGTCTCCTCCCTAAAATCCATCAGCTGACAAATGCCAGCAATGAGAAAGTCAGATCATGGCTATTTTGACTTTCCTGTGTCGGTGTAATCTTTTTTTTTTTTTTTAAACATAAGTATCTGTTCCTAAGGATTTACCTCATAAAGATGTTTAAAAAGTCGGAGTTCCCATCGTGATATGGTGCAGCGGAAAAGAATCTGACTAGGAATGATGAGGTTCGATCCCTGGCCTTGCTCAGTGGGTTAATGCTCTGGCGTTGCCATGAGCTGTGGTGTAGGTCGCAGACGTGGCTCAGATCCTGTGTTGCTGTGGCTGTGGCTGGCAGCTGTAGCTCCAATTTTACCCCTAGCCCGGGAACCTCCATATCTTGCGGGTGCAGCCCTGAAAAAGCAAAAAAAAAAAAAGGTTTAAAAAGTCTTGAAATTAATTTTCATTTATTTTTTTTCTACTTTTTTTTTTCCCCCACTGTACAGCAAGGAGATCAAGTTATCCTTACATGTATACATTACAATTACATTTTTTCCCCACCCTTTGTTTTGTTGCAACATGAGTATCTAGACTAATTTTCATTTATTAAGTCTCTACTGTCTGTCCACATTAAAGCACATTGATACTGCTGGGAAATACTGTGGATGAATACTTTGCAGTAACAGAGCAGCAGAATGAATCTTCTGATGTAAGCAAGTTGGTTATAACAAAATCTAGGGTTAAAGGACTTTTCTAGAAAAGTATAATTTTCCTAGAAGTCCAGGGGATAAAAATTCACTGACGGCCGTTGTCCAAGTTGACCTTAGTATAGGTTTGGTAAATCTTGGACATTTTGGAAGATTCTGGACACGATAAACATTTATTAAAAATTAGAGATTTATGTAGAAAAAAGCTCTTCCAAGTCTGAATTATGTAATGGCTCTCCACGGACAGGCCACACATCTGCAGCGGGGACCCCTTCACCTCTGTGTATCCTCCCCTCTCCGTGGAGCTGGTGAGGGGGAGGCCCTGCGCCTGCTCGTCGCTGGGGAGCAGCCTTCCCCGAGCCGCCGCCACTCACACCATCCACGGCTGCCTCATTTCTCCTGTTACAGCCCTCGTCCCTCACCGCCCCTCACTGTTGATTTAGTATTTAGTAGGTAGTACAGTTTAGAGGGCCTGGCCCCCCTTTTATGTCATCTTCTTCCCCGTTCAGGTTTCTCCCCTGTCCTGCTGGCACAGAGCGAGTCCCAGGTAAAGATACACACGTTACGCACACAGGTATCCTGAGCTCTGGAGTTCGTATCGACAGGACATCATTTTAGACACGATTTCTTAGAATTTGTGGACCAAACGTTTTTCCACTTTCCGCCTGCTCAGTGTTACTGGTATTCTGAGGAGCAGAGACCGAGTAAATGCTTTTAAAACTTTAAAGTGATTTTTTTTAATCACCGTTTCTTTAAAATGATTTTCTGCAAGTTCAGAATCTTATACCCCTTTATTATAGTTGGCGTTTTAAGGCAGCCGGTTCTTGCACCTCGATAAATGATTGCCAGGAGAAGAGCATCCGCAGGTGCAGAAAGGAAACAGTATGCCGTCTTTCTCTGCGGAGAGGGGCACTCCAGTGGTGTGTGGAAGTTCCTAGGCCAGGGATCAAACCTGTGCCACATCAGTAGTCAGAGCCACAGCAGTGATAACACCAGGTCCTTAACTGCTGGGCCCCCAGGGAGCTCTGGTACTTCATCTTTCATTTGGCCGTCTGCTTGTATGTGTCAGTATTTACTGATTGGATGTAAGCCTAATCTACAGTATGTCCTCAGCTTGTTTCTAAGTTCGGACTGATTTTAAAATGTTTTGTATAATAGAACACACTGTGAGCGCCTGAAGAGAACATTCTTAGGTTGTCAGATTTCTTTTTGAGCCCGAAGACTCGAGGTGTGAATCTGGTCCCCTTTCTCCTGTTGGCGAAATTGGCTTTTTTTGTTTATGTAGCTCCTTCCCTGGGCTCTTTGTGTTGAGATGCTTTGTCTTCATTATTTCTCATTGCATCTCTGGTACCTAGAGGAAGTAAAGCCTATTGCTTTCATAGACTGAGAAACTAAAGTTTTGCAGAAGGACCCATTACACATGAAATGAACATTTCTACAATATCTTAATCTGTTTGGTATAAACACCCTTCATGATTTTTTTGGTATAGTTAATGAAATTTCTTAAGAACAATAAAGTAAGTTCTACAAGAACTATTGCCTTATTTCCTGCTCCTTTTCTCTCAGTATTTGAGTGGCCCTACCGAGTGTAATACTTGTTCTCTAACGGTTGGGGGGGTTAGAGGTTCATATGAAAACATTTGGCTCAGATCTTTTCTTTTTTCTTTTTTCTTTTCTTTT
This sequence comes from Sus scrofa, assembly GCF_054392235.1. Taxonomy (NCBI): domain Eukaryota; kingdom Metazoa; phylum Chordata; class Mammalia; order Artiodactyla; family Suidae; genus Sus; species Sus scrofa. The sequence continues at coordinate 22,230,887 of NC_139393.1, read as the reverse complement.
CTTTTCTTTTCTTTTCTTTTCTTTTCTTTCTTTTTTTTTTGACCTCCCACAGGGTATGGAGTTCCTGGGCCAGGGATCGGATCTGAGCCACCAGATCCTTGAACTCACTATGCCGCGCTGGGGCTTGAACATGCATCCTGGTGTTGCAAAGATGCCACAGATTCCTGCACCACAGTGGGAACTCCTGAGTCTGATTTTTTCTAAAACTAAAAAATGGTCCATACTTTTTTATTGTTGTAGACTTTTATCATACTGAATATTGCCTGAAACAAACTCTTAAGCAGGGCTTGGTGTAGTCATGGGTGTAGTAGGAAGAGTATAACATTTCGGGCCTGGAAGGCTGAGCCCTGGACCGCCTTCTGCACCTCCTGACTCGGGTGGGGGCAGTCACTTCACTTCTCCAAGCCTCACTTTTCTAGGCTCTTCCATGGAGAGAGTGCCGCTTCCCTTCTCCCTGCTTGGGGTTGTTATGAGGACTCACAGATGGCCATTATCAAAAAGTGCTTTCTGAGTGCTGCAGAGATGTTATTCTGTTTATTTACTTATTACTTTTTAGGGCCACACCCATGGCATAGGGAGGTTTCCAGGCTTGGTGTCGAATTGGAGCTGCAGCTGCTGGCCTAGGCCATAGCCACAGCAACAACAGATCAGAGCCATGTCTGCGACCTCCACCACAGCTCACAGCAATGCCAGATCCTTAACCCACTGAGCGAGGCCAGGGATTGAACCTTTGTCCTCGTGGATACTAGTTGGGTTTGTTACCGCTGAGCCAGGATGAGAGCTCCCCTAAAGTTTATTCTTTAGGTTCCCTCTGAAGTGTTATTAATTTTCTCAGTAACACCATAAATTAAATTTTTTTTTCTTGACATCGTGTGTAATAAAATTTTACATGTAAACTCAATTTCTGTTCTCAAGGAATTATAATGGGAAATCAAGATGGAAAATGCGTGAACATTAAGGTGTGTATAGCAGTGTCATTATGAGACTATGTGTCTTTATCCTGTAGGGTTTTAAAAAAGGTAGGGCCGAAGTTCCGGTTGTGACTCAGCGGGTTAAGAACCCATCATCGTGTCCATGAGGATGTGGGTTCGATCCCTGACCTCACTCAGTGGGTCGAGGATCCAGTGTTGCTATCAGCTGCAGTGTCAGTCGCAGATGCGACACAGATCCCACGTTGCTGTGGCTGTGGTGTAGCTCTGCAGCTGCTGCTCCGACTCGACCCCTAGCCGGGGAACTTCCATGTGCTTACAGGTGCAGCCCTAAAAAGAAAAAAATGGTACGGCTAATTGAGGAAACCTTTTGAAGAAAATGCTCCTTGAGGTTTAACTTAAAGATAAGCGTATTATCTAGATAGTAAGTAGAGATGAATATTCAAGTTTGTATTTGCTTTTAATATAAAAATACCTACATATAGCATATGTCATTATGAAATTGATTAAATTCTGGAACAATCAGTAGAATAACAGGCAGTCATTACCATTTTAAGAAATGTTTTTATAGTTGATTTGCAATGTTCTGTCAATTTCTGCTGTATAGCCAAGTGACCCAGTTATACACATATAAACATTCTCTTCTCATATTATCTTCTATTATGTTCTATCACAAGTGATGAGATAGAGTTCCCTGTACACAGCACAGTCATTACTATTAAAGCATAACTGTTGGACACAGAAAAATGTCCAGGATTTAGATTTAAGTGAAGAAAAAAGTTTTCAGAGTACTGTATTCCTACTTTTGTAAATGTAGACACAGTGTGTTCGTATATTTACGTTGGAAAATATTTGAGATAATATGCACTAAACATTATCTAATCTATAGTCATTTGTGTGACTCCCTTTTAAAAGCTGCATATCACAGTTAAAAAAAAGACATGGAGAAGTTCCTGTCGTGGCACAGCGAAACGAATCCTGCTAGGAACCATGAGGTTGCGGGTTCGATCCCGGGACTTGCTCAGTGGGTTCGGGATCCGGTGTTAGCATGAGCTGTGGTGTAGGTTGCAGACGCTGCTTGGGTCCCAAGTTGCTGTGGCTCTGGCGTAGGCTGGTGGCTACAGCTCCGATTAGACCCCCTAGCCTGGGAACCTCCATATGCCAAGGGTGCAGCCCTAAAAAGCCCAAAAAAAAAAAAAAAAAAGACACGGAGAGGAATTAAGTGACAGTGGAAAGGGGTGATTTTATGCACATAGCAACACGAGCAGAGGCCTAGAAATGGCCCAGGAATATGAATTGTTAGAAATAGAGGGTTAGAGAGGCCTGGGTTAACATTATATCCTGTCTGTGCCCTTCCTCTGCCTAAATGTTTCTCTGGCCGCCTTCTTAATGAGAAATCTGAAGAGTTGGTGCTCAAGTTTTTCTGATGAGACTGTCTAGTGAGGCCAAAGTTACACTTTGGTGCCGAGCAGTCTATTTAAAAAAAAAAATGTTTTATGCAGTTTCTGTCCTTCACTCTCCTCAACTACACCGTAGCCCCACTGAAACCCTCCATCTGAAGAACATTCTTGTCCAAGAAGGTGAATACACTTCCTTGGTTTTGCGTCTCTGCACTGATGCAGAGGAATGAAAAGAGAGGTGAATAGAGGGCAGACATCCAGGTCTGTGCCTGTCACACTGTTGGTTAAATGTGCCTTCGATGCTATCGGAAAGTCTTTTTTTTTTTTTTTTTTTAAACAACATTCTCTCTGCCTGTGATGGAGAAAAGGACCCTCTGGTTATATAAAGGAATTTTTGTCCAGCTGTTGTGACATTTTTCTAATAACATACAATAATAATTTAATGTTAATCTAACGATCCACTTAAAGAGAGGCCTGTTTTGTGTTGACATTTCTCTAGGTCTTCATTCTTATCTTCCTACCCTGAACTCCCTGGCATGTTCAGGACATTGGTGTCTTGGGGTTTTTGTGTGTTTGTGTGGGGGTTTTGTGTGTTTGTTTGTTTGTGAAACAGCGTATGCCTTGAAATCACAAAAGAAGTTTTGCTAAAATATTGTATTGTTTGTAAAGAGCTATGAGACATGATGCATTTTCTTTTAGGGCTGCACATTTGATTGTCGTTACACTTTCACAGGTTCAAGTAGTGTATCTTTGGAGAGCAGTACTAGTTTGTCATCCGTGAAATGAAACTTTTTTCTTTTTGTCTTCTCTACTAGGTTTCGGCATTAAAAGCAATGGCCAGTCAGGGAGGACCCAAGTACACGCTCTGTCAGCAGCCTTGGGCACAACCAGGTATCCACATTTTACTATCTGGGATTTCTTTTTTAAGTTGTCAGTTAATTTGCATTTATATAGTCCTGCTCAGCAGCTTGGAGTTGGTTTCCTGCTCCTGCTGTGGTTTGGGTTAATGCAAGATCGAGTTTGGAGCTGACAAGGTCTTAATTGAGCCAACGCCACTTGCATTTCTACAAGCATTCCAAGGAAGGGAGAATTAAAAACACACACACACACACACACACACACACACACGTACATACTCACGCAGTTAAAAATGAAATATGACTTAGATGGAAACGCTTTGCAACTTTGAATGTGCTGGTTTCTGTACACCTGCTTTGCATTGTCTTGGAACTTTGATGAAAATACTGTTTGATAGTCTGAAATTAATTAGAGAATGCTCCTGTTTTCAACTTGTATGTGAAAAAAGTTGGACATTATTACATTTTATGCAAGTTACATCCTCTTTAAGTTTTAGAGTGTTTGAAAAAAATTATAAAAATCTGTCATTTGGGAGTTGGCAGGCAATATCGTTGATTGGCAGAAATGCTTGAGATGTTTCTAATCTTAACTCTTTCCTAAATGTAATTTTTTTTTTTATGCTAGAAGGTTTTTTTTTCCCCCTTCCTTCTCTAGCATTACACGTTAGACATTGAAAATCACACCTAGCTTTGTGGGTTATTTTTTTTTCCATTTTGTGACATTTTAAATTACCATTAAACCAGAATCAGTCGTCTTGTTAGCTTGGTATTTCTGGCCACTCCCTGGCCCGTGCTGTGATAGGGATCCTTTGAAACGAAGAAGGGCAAGATGGTGGAAAAATCAGCATTTTAATTATGGTGAGCTGAGTTCAGGTTGGTAGGGAAGTTTTTTTGCTCATAGTAAGAGAGAGCCAAAGAATGAGTCTGGCTTAGCATCCATAAAGAATTGACTGTCTCCAGGCACCTAAGCTGGAATTGGGTTTTTAACATGATTGCTTTTCCGTCCGTAGTGGAAGAATGGATGTCTGTCAGGTATTTATTTCTTTGGGGAAAAAGAATTGAGGCCATTCTGAAATTTTCAGTCATTATTATTAATGCCTCTGGTTAATTTGAAGTTGAAGTAGAACAAAGGTTGTAAGAGCAGCTCGGTATCTCTTAGGAAGATTTGTAAGTACAGGCAGAGAATCATCACTTGTCTTCGGATGGAAGGCAGGATTTTTTTTTTTTTTTTTTTGTCTTTTGTCTTTTTAGGGCTGCACCTGCAGCATATGGAGGCTCCCAGGCTAGGTGTCCAATCTACAGCAATGCCAGATCTGAGCCGCGTCTGAAACCTACACCACAGCTCACGGCAACGCCGGAACCTCATGGTTCCTACTCGGATTCGTTTCCGCTGCACCACGACGGGAACTCTGGAAGGCAGGATTGTATTCCACAAATTTATGAACCGTGATGGTGTGAGTATGTTGGCATTGATTCGCTTTCTTGCAAATAAACTTTGTGACATGCTTTAGGCCTTGTGTTTACTCTGGTGGAGACAGTGAGTGTTATACTGTCTTTATTATTTTAAACCTCTGTGCTGTGTATGAGATCGAAATCCTTGCCACCTTACTAAAAAGACAGAGAGCATGCTCGGTGCAGTACATTCTCGCAAGAGGCAGAAAACCATTGTCTTTTCCTGACAATACTGGAGACTCTAACCATAGTCAGCCTGGTGGTAACCACTTGTTGTGGCCCCGCAGAGTCAGGAGCAGACCCGTGTGCCTGTAACTCAGCACCAATTCCTAGAAGGAATTTTGATCATCTTTGAATTAATCGGGTTTTTGGCTCAAGATTTCAGTCACATGCAGAGCTTATTTAGAAGTAGGAGCTGATTTTGTTTTGAACATGAATATAAATGAAACTCTTGGGTGCCGTAAATCTTTCTTAAATAGGTAGAAACCACTAAATTGGCACAGGCACAGTTAGTGCAGCTAAACCCAGGGGTTTGATGCATAATTAATATATCTTCTTTCCCCTTTGGAAAGATTCTCTTTCGCTCAAAATAGGGGCTGTCGTTTTCTCAGGTGGATTCCTAGCAGAACTGCCCATGTCACATGTACTGAGCTCTTAAGCATCACTAGCGCTGTCGTTGGTAAGGCAGGGGTAGATGAAAGGAAAGTGACTGGATTGGGGGGGGGGACTGGATGCAATGGGGCTTGCTGTTTTTATCATTTAATTAATCTATTTTGTTTCTTTGTCATGTAAACCACTTTGTAAGGAGATCCTAGCCAGTGTAGCGGTGACACTTCTGTTGACCTAGTTGTAGCTTTCATCCCGTTCAGCCATAGGGAGCTATGGAGTTGCTTTTTCTTGATCTGTAATATGAGAAGCCTACACTTAAATGTCAGAGATTTGGGGGGTTTTGGGGTGGGAACACCAAGAATAGTCTAGGAACTTGTCTTGGGCCCCTGGAAACGTAGGGTTACCTGTTCATGCAGACTTGATCACGTCTTGGGGTCGTTTCTAGATAAACTCAGGCGGCTGAGTTATAATTAGGATGCCAGTGTGTTAACTGACTCGGGGAAATATGCCTTTTTAAGAACTAGGATACTTTATTTACCCGGCTCCACAGACTACTTGTGATCATCAAGGGCTCTGAAAACTGACCAGTGATTCTTGGAGTGTGTTAGTGATAATAGGAGCAGATGATAGCACCTTTGGGATTAATTGTCTTTAGGAGCTTTCATCTGTTTATGAAAAATAAGCAATTCCTGGATTTTTTGTTCTCTCTTCCTGAGAGCATTGGCTCTTCCTTACCAGCTCCTCTGCAGCCCTTCTCAGGCAAAGACGTTTTTTAACACGGTATAAAATTTGGCCGTGGAAAAGTATACCATGAGAAGTAATTCTGTCCTCTGCGCCCAAAGTAGTTCTCTCAAAGGTACCACTGTTGCTGCCGAAACTCGGCCTCTGTCTACTGGTGCCAAATGGACACACAGAGCTTTGGGTGAAGGAGGAAAAGCGCTTTTATTGCTTCTCCAGACAAAGGAGGTCACAGCAGGCTAATGCCTTTAAAGACTGTGCCCTCCACTGGCAAGAACTGAAGAGCATTTTTAATAGGAAAATGGAAAGAAACAGGTTTCCAGATAGGAATCAGGATTGGGACAAACATGCGTTCTTCTTTCTTTGGGGGAATCTTGGTCATCCAAGCTGGAGTCAGGAGCTCTCCGCATGGTCGTGATGGTGGCCCTCTGGGTTAGTGGCTAGAATCACAGTCCTCGGGAAAAGGGTGTCTTGATCAGCCATGAGAACAGACTAGGGACGCTCCTGAAAAACATCCTGTGCTAATAATCTGCAACCCGCAGGCACTTGTACTTATGCTCAGGGTGCCTAATCTTTAGTTTACGGGTGACTGTGTTTAGGGTGCAATTAAGCCAGGGAGAAGGACAAGGAAGGACTCTAAACTGTTCAGTTTTAAAGTATTCATTTCAAAAAGAAGCATAAGGAATGCAGCTTTTCTCTTAGGTGTACAAGATGCCTGCACCGTTGTGTGTATCCTTTGAGAAGCAGCCAGGCTCCTGCCCCACGGCCGTGCTGTTGTTTCTTGGCTGTTCCTCCCCTGACTGCGTCCCTTTCCTTCCCTCATCAGCAACTGTGTGAACCTACCCCTTGGAACTCAGGGAAGGCTATGGGGGCTGAATGAGGCCCATTTCCTAAGAAATGGGGACGCAGAAAGGCTTTTGTGCCCAGAAGCCCCACAGGGTCCTGCTCGGTTACACTGTTAACAGCGGCTTTCCCCAGATTGTGTGTGTACTAGCATATGTCGACTTGAAATATGGTCCACAAATAAGATTATACTGTTGTTATCTGAAAAACTGCGTTTGCCTCTTGGTGACCGTTGAGCCAAAAGACACAACCAAAGATCAGGAGAAGGAAGGATTTATTAGGTCTTTTCCAAAGCAGTGTCTCTCAGAACAGCAAAAGGGGGAAATTTTAAGCTAAGAGTACATGTATTCATGAAGGGGCTTGAGCAGAGGAGAATTTAGCATTGAGCAGGGCAGAGGTCATCAGAGTCCAAGCTTTTCAGTTGATCGAAGCCCCGAGCGTCCTCTTCATCATCCCATCCACCGCCTGGGCGGGTGCAGCCTTAGTTCCCGCAGAACTCGAAGAGGGTACCAGATTGTTCTCTGCATCCCCTGATCCAGTTTTATCGCCGAACTATTGTTTCTTGGCTGCTTTTCCTTTGTTCTGCATTCCCTCACTTAAGATCATTAATTACTGAGACCTGTTCAGGGGCGAGCATTGTGGCCAGGCTTAGATCACAAACTGGCTTCTGCCAAAAATGGCTTCTCTTGTGCCAAGAAAGCCTTGCATGATTCTTTTTCTCCAGGGACCTCCCACCCTGTTTGCTTACAAGATATCTTTTTTTTTTTTTTTTTCAAACATAGTTATTCTGTATTTTGGAGCCCTTTCTATACTGGTATATCCAGCTTTACTCATTCTATTTAATAGATGCATAGGATACATCACTATAGAACAGTTTCTTTAATAATTCTTTTAATAGATATTTAAATCATTTTGGCTTTTGTTTTTCCATACACTTTAATAAACACACATATCTTGGTATTTTGTGAGTATGTCCGTAGGGTAAATTGCTCGCAGTGGAAATGTTAAGTGGAAGAGTGTACTTTCGGTTTTGCTAGACGTTGCCTGCTAGCCCTGCCGAGAGGTCGGACCCGTCTCTACTCCCATTAACAGTGGATGAGGGGGCCTGTTTCCCCACACCCCTGCCAAATGTAGCCATTCAGCCTTCATAATTTTTACCAGTCTGAAATATTTCAGTTGTTTAATATGTATTTCTTTAATTATGAGTGATGTTGAGCATCTTTGAAATTATTAATCACTGTTTTCCTTTATAGCTGTCTAGGTAATTTTTTAAATATTTCACACAGATTACTATTCTTTTCTGTCTTTTTGTTTGTTTGTTTGTTTAGGGCTGCATCCGTGGCATATGGAGGTTCCCAGGCTGCGGGTCCAATCAGAGCTGTAGCCGCCAGCCTGCACCACAGCCACTTGGGATCCGAGCCGCATCTTGCCACCTACACGACAGCTCACGGCAACGCCAAATCCTTAACCCACTGAGCGAGGCCACGGATTGAACCCGTGTCCTCATGGATGCTGGTCGGGTTCGTTAACCTCTGAGCCACGACGGAAACTCCAGATTACTTTTCTTTTCCATTTGTCCTTCTTTTCAGACACAACACCTGGGCTACTAATTATTTCAGTTACAGTTTTCTGGGATTCTGTTCCCTTTCTGATAATACAGTATAAAAATGTAATGAATGGATTTTTAGTTCCCATTGAATATGTATGGATATTTTCTGAATGACCTCATAAGACAGAGAGATCTCTTACCGTGAGTCACTTCTGCAAAGGAATAAGCTCTTTCATTATGAAGTAATTCTTGCTGGTGTCTCTCTGCAAATGACTTTTTATTTTACTTTACCTCTTATCTCCAAATTCCAAAGCACATGTTATAGCTCCTGTGAATGTCCTGAGCCATGCTGGGGATTTCTTTTGCTCTTTAGCCCTTAGAATTTGAATTTTGTATGTAGTAGATACTTAATGAATGTTTTATAGGGTTTGTGATTAAACTTGATAAATAAGAAAAGTGAAAGAAATTCTTTGGGGAAATAAAGAGTCTTTTCTCTTGTTCTTTTTCTCTCCTTTTATTCCCCTCTGAATTAAAATGGAAATGTTTCCTCTCTTTTTATTTGTGTTACTAAGGAGGCTAATTTCTTTCCAGCAAAGGTCAGTGACCTTGTGGCAAGTGCCTACAAGACAATAAAAGCGAAGCTGCCCCTGACCTTGAGAAGCATGTCACTGTACCTATCCAATAAAGATACCGAGTTCATCTTGTTTAAACCTGTTAGGGTGAGTATTCCGATCACCTATTTGAATATTGGCCAGTCTCTTCAAGTGTTCTCGCCTTGTCCATCATTTTCCTTTTCAAGTAAACATTTTGAAATGTTGGACTACTATTCTAGTGCAGTTGATTAAAAATGACTGTGATTCTTTTTATTTTTTTTTCTTATTAGGGCCATACCTGAGGCATATGGAGGTTCCCAGGCTGGGGGGCGAATTGGAGCTGCAGCTGCCGGCCTACGCCACAGCCACACCAACACAGGCTCTGAGCTGCGTCTGCGACCTACACCATAGCTCACAGCAACGCTGGATCCTTAATCCACTGAGCAAGGCCAGGGATCGAACCCCAGTCCTCATGGATACAAGTCAGGCTCTTAACCCGATGAGCCGCAATGGGAGCTTCTCACTGTGGTTCTTGAAAGACGTAACAAAGCCTGCATCTGATTATTACGCCTCCCCCCATTTTATTTTAATTTCCTTCTTACCTATGGCACAAAGGTAGATATTAGTAAATAATAAATAAATAAGTAATCAGACCCTCACACGAGATGGGACCCAGCACTTGAGGGAACAGCATTCCAGGAATTGCAGCCTGTTTTACTGGTGAGCGGTGCAAATAAATGGCTTGTAGTAGCCACTGAGGGATGAAATGTCAGAGCAAATGTCGTGCTCAGCTTCCTGCTCTGTGTTGAGCTCGCATCTTCACCCAAGGCGTTGGTTGAATTTTAAAGCACATTTTATGTGATGGGAACTTTATTATCTTTTGTGTAAGAAATTGCTGCTGAAGACGCTCATTCTCTGGGGGGGACAAGGTTTGCTAGAGTTTAGTTTTTCCAGCAAGTTTTATCTGATAAGTCTTAGCTCGTGAAATAGTAAGTGTAAATTATATGTCTTTGGTAATTGCGTGGAAGATACATTTCCTCCACTTGTTTTCGCAAATAGAAGATTTCGCTGTCTTAGTGCTTCGTGTTTAATGCAGTCGAGTGTGTTTTCAGTGACTCATGCAATATGATGGCCTGTTCTTCTTTCTAAGAATAATATTCAGCAAGTCTTCCAGAAGTTCCACGCGTTGTTAAAGGAGGAGTTCAGCCCTGAAGACGCCCAGATCATTGCGTGTCCTTCTATGGAGCAGGTAATCCGTGTCTGAAGACCCCTGTAACTTTCATAACCTTTTAGCTCTTTCGCTTGAGTAGAGAATGTCTTTGCGTAACCATGTTTTAGTTGTAAGTTTAAAAATTGTGCCCTGTCTTATTGGGATGAACAAGAGTTCCCGCTTTGAGTTGCTCTCACCGGTATCTGCTGATGGCTTTAGACTTTTCATTTGCTTTTTAAGGTTTCCTGATATTGAAGGTTGCTGTGTTCAAGATGAGTAAACGATTTGTGAAAGATTCAAGGAGTGGTGTTAGATGGCTGAATAACTTTGCCACATGCACAGGAGGTCCGTGTTTCAGATGAAAAAAAATAAAGTTATTTAAGGATTAGAACAGACATTACAAGTGTTCCTCTTTCCTCTCTTCCCTAAATTAAGAAAACTGAAGACAGAGTCTGCGTTTATTATCCTTTTATTCAGTTCGCTCAGCAAGCCTTTATTGGGTAGGCGGAGGCTGGTGCTCTGGCGGGCGTCGTGTTTCTGGTTTGAAGCTTAGTTTAGGGCTGTGGTAGGACTAGAACATGAGGGGTGGTCGGTCAGGTTGGTGAGAGCCCGACTGGAGCGGGTGCAGCTGCGGGGAGGGTGGTCTTTCGACGTGAGTTTTATCACATGGGGAGAGAAAAGATGGGGTGGTAGCTGGCGGAGGAATGGGGTTGTTTTTAATCGAGACAACTTATATACTGTAAAACCCACCCTTTAAAGTGGTCCACTCAGTGGTTTTTAGTATATTCATTAAGTCGTGCAACCATCACCACTCTCTAATTCTGGAGCGTTTTCCTCCTCCCTCAAAAAAACCCCTACCTGTGAGCAGGTTCTTCATTCCCCCTCTTCTGCCGACCTGCTTTTGTCTCTGGATTTGCCTGTTCTGGACAACGCGTTAAATGGAGTCGTTCCACGCATGGCCGTCCGTGACTGGCCTCTTTGTCTTAGCGTGATGCTTTCAAGGCCCCTCCACATTGTGGCTTGTGTGTATGGGACTTCATTCCTTCCCACGGCTGGATGAATTTCCTTGCATGGCTCTAAGGGTCATATTTTAACAAGAGAAGATATCTCAGGGACTTCCTGATGTGGCGCAGCAGAAATGAATCCGACTAGTGTTCATGAGGATGAGGGTTCGATCCCTGGCCTCGCTCAGTGGGTTAAGGATCCGGCGTTGCCGAGAGCTGTGCTGTAAGTCGCAGACACGGCTCGGATCTGGTGTGGTTGTGGCTGAGGTGTAGGCCGGCGGTTACAGCTCCGATTCGACCCCTAGCATGGGAATCTCCATGTGCCACAGGTGTGGTCCTAAAAAGACAAAAAAAGAGGAGTGACTGAAGTGATTGCGTGGAATGAAGCAGAATTCCTGCCGGAGTCTTATTAGAACAGAGCGGTAGTGCTCTGAGAGCTCCAAGAATGCAGGGCCAGGTGATGGCCGGGGGCTCGCAGATGGAGGCGTGAATCATGGCCTGGGCTGAGACCATGAAAACCAGAGCTGGGGAAGGTGCCCGGAGAGGGAAGAAGAAGGATCTGGAAATAACAGTGAGGAACAGAGCAGACTCCGATCCCACCTCCGGCTAGTGGTTCCAGGCATGTGCAAAAGAAACACCCGTTGTTTTGAGAAGGTCGCAGGGCAGGCTTGTGGGGGGTGGGGGCTGGGCTTCGGGAGTTCAGAGGGGTGGGCCATGAGGTTGGAAAAGAGCCTCGAGGTGGAGGAATGACTTGGGAGGCCTGGGCTTCTGTGATGGGTGATGCAGACACAGGTAACCATGGTAGAGGCCTAGACGAGCACCTGATGGGGGGGTGTCTGGCCGAGGGCATGCAGAGCTCCCGGGCTCCCACTTTTCTCCTGCCGGTGAGACGCGTGTGTTAGTGTGTGCCTGTGTCTGGAAAAGTTTTATAATAACCACCCACGCTGTGCGCTGCTCGGTTGCTTTGCTCCTCTTCTCTCTTCTGCCGATGAACCACTAAATTATTTTCATGCCGTACCAGTGGGTGAAAGCAGTAGACACATAGTGTGAAAACCACTCACAGAGACCATCATCCTCACTGTCCTTGATCCGCTTTCAGAACTAACCCACTAACATTTTCTGGGTAATAATAACAGCTGATTAAATGCTGACTCCCGATTGAGTCACTTGGACAGAGGCTCACAGAGCAGGAACCAGAACCTCGGACCCCGATTCCACAGAGTGTTCCTGGAGGGCACTCCTCTGGTTCACTGTCACTTTCTCTGCCCATTTAAGTCTCCCTGGAAATTTGACAGCTGTGACACGTCTTCTTAAGCTCCCACATATGACAACACAAGTTTTTTTTGATAACTTCATTTTATTTTAATTTCCGCCTTAGAGAAAAAATTCCAAGGACGGCAATAAGGGACTTCACCCAGTTGTCTGCACGCTGCCCCAGTGCTTTGTCATCGCTGCTTCTCCCTCGTGCCCTCCCCTCTTCTTCTCCGTCCTTTGAGGGGCAGTTGGGAGACACTGGAGCCTTTTCTCAGAAAGCATGTTTCCTTAGAGCAAGGAATCCGCCTTCCCGCCGCCCCCATCCATCCCGCTGCCTAACCCCCAGCCCACATTCTCGCTCCCTCAGTCGCCCCGCTAGTGGCCTTCCGAGAGACTTTTCTTGTCCTGCTGGTGGCCTTTCGAGAGACTTTTTCCCGGTCCAGGGTTCGGTCCAGGGGTTGCTGTCAGGCGCCACATCCTTGAGTGTCTTCTGACCCGGAGCAGCTCCATAGGCTTTTTGGGCTTTCTTGGCCTTGGCAGGCTAGTTCTTTTGCAGAATGTTCCTCAGTTGGGGGTCGTTTCAGTGTTTCCGTGTGATTCGATTCAGGTTGTGTACTTTTGGCAGGAAAGACACAGAGCTGGTTTTGTGTCCTCTCACTGGGAGGGCAGATTTACAGGCGAGGTTTGGGGGGGATGATGTGGATTAGCAAAGCCCCGCTGTACAGAAGGACACAGCGCAGGCTCCTGCAGCCCCGCGTCTCTGCAGGGCCTGGGTGACAGATGAGCAGAGTGCAGTCTGTCCTCTCCTCCCGTCGCACTGGCCATTTCTCTGCTTTTCCCAGGCTGGCTCCATGTGTCGCCCTCCTCTGCAGGTGGGAGGGGGCCTCCTGGGTCAGAGTTAGTGCCTGAGCTGAAGTTCACCTGCCCAGCCTGTCCTTGTGCATTGAAGAGTCATGTAAAGAATTCAGCTCTCCCCAGACCACGCTCTGCATCGAAAAAGGGGGATTGATTATTTAGGTCCAGTTCTGTCCCCTGTCAGCGTGGGCCTGCGGTTTTTCCTGCCTCCCTCGCTGGAGTCTGAGTGGGTTGAGAGCCCAGGATCAGCGATGGCACCGCTCTCCCCAGGGGCCCTCATAATGCGCAGAGCCCAGGGGCCGCCTCAGGGTCTGGTCTATGCTGCGGGTCCAGTTTATCCCTTACAGCTGGGCTTGAGGTAGGCGGCAGGTGGGCCCCTGGGCGGAGAACAGCCGGGACTTGTTAGGCTGAGTAAACTGGGCCTTGTTTCTCTTTGACACCTCAAGGAGAAAGTTCGTTGAAGGAGCTGAGCTCAGCTGGAGTAGAGAAGGGAAATTGTTACGCCAGGGAAGGAGGAGGCCCAGGCTGGAGCCCTGAGGTTGCAAGTGGAGTTTGTTGACCAGCAGAGGGGTCGGGAGCTCTGAGCAGGCAAAACTTGGGCTCCCCCACCTCAGGGAGTACTTGGTTGTTTTTTATAGACAGGGGTCACTTTGCTGAGCCCTGTGGTCTGTGGCCTTGGGGCTCTTTGTCTTTGGGAACCCAGCCGTCACATGGGCCCGTTAGATAAAAAGGAATCTGTGTCCTTTTAGGCCTTGTTTCATTTTCCACCTAAGAAAGATGACCATTCAGTCACTCCTGGGGTCGAGGAGACCCCCCCCCCCCATTAGACCCTAGTGTCAGAAAGGGAGGGGCGCCAGACCACACCAAGTCCTGATACCATCCCGGCACCCTTTGCTCTGGGATCCATCTTTGCCAAAAGATGCGCACACTTATTGGGGAGGGTCCTGTGTCCAGTCAGGTGTGAGAATTCAGACAAGATAAGTGGCTAAAGGGAAACAAGACCCGGAAGAACAGACCTGCACAAGAGGTTTAAATCAGCTCTCTGGCTGGCTCCTCATTGCGGGGGACGCCCCGCACTCCTCTGTAGGGGGTGTGTTACTTCTTTGCTTCTGACTTAGATAAACTCCTCTGTGTGCTCGCTCACATGTTGTATGGTGACTCTAACAGTAAACTTTATGCCTACTCTTACAGTCTTTGCCTCCTTGAAACCTTTTGGCTTTCAGCGGCGGCAAGAATCAGGGCCGTTCTACTCCCAGCCTCTAGCCAGTCTAGTGGCCGGGTTTCCTGGTTTTCATCCAGGCTGCCCGGGTTCCGTTCCTGAGCCGAGAATTAAGATCTCACTCCAAGCCCTCACTCACTGCTGTCTGTGCGAGATCAGTCTGCTACAAATCATAGACTTTCCTCTCCTTCTGTTTTTGAAGATCTCAGCAGCCTTTCTTGAGTGTGGTATTCCAGAGCAGAACTAACGTGGCCTCTCTCTTCGCCTTTCAGCTGAACCTCCTACTGTCAGTTTCTAAATAACCAGCCGTCGGGGCGCGCGTGGAGAAGGCCTGTGCATCCTGCAGGGCGCCGGACAAGTGTACAGGGCTGACTCGAGAACCACACGGTGGCTGCTCCGTGCTGACCGCAGACTGGAATGGAAGCCAAGTGAGAAACGATTGGGGTTTCCCTTTTAAGAAACATCCAAATGCCAAAGATTAATCTGCGAGCGCTGATAACTGCCTCATTTAAATGGTCACGAGCAGTGTAAGTTTTTAAGAGGAAGCTATGGTGGGCACGCCGGGTGAAATGGTTCTTAGCAAAAAAATGTGCAATGAAAATAGGTTACAATAAATAGTGCAAAAAACTTTACAGAAATACAGCTCGTTAGAAAGCTTCTGAGTATGGTTCGTTAAAGCGTGAAACACTGCAGTCCTTTTAACCACGGGGCATTCCGCAGTGACCTGTTCTTTTGACTTCCAGAAACATTCTTCCTCCACTCTCTTTAATGTGATGTGTCTCCTGTCACTTTGAAGCTTAGTTTGGAGTAGATTGGATGCTTCTGAGAACACGTTCTGCTTTCCGGGGAGCTGAGGGTCTTCTCTTTCTGTGTTCGATGTGAGTAGTTGCGGGCTGCAAGGACCGCGGGGCAGGTCCCGGGATCTGTCGGGGGCGGATGGCTTAGGTGCAGAGCGTTCAGTGGCAGGCGGGGAGCTGCAGCCTCCGGGTGGCGGATACGTGCCCTGTCCTTCAGGAGAATCTGGGGGGTACCGTTTGTGAGGTGGGAGTACCACTTAAGGCGCCTCAGTCTGGCCCAGAAAGGAGGCAGGAAGCCTGATGAGCCGTGTGTCCCAGGCATGAAAGCGAGGGCTCCCAGCTCCCTGCCCACCGCCTTCGCTCTCCTGGTGCTTTGAAAAGCGCACCCTTTCATGTCCTGCGTATTCGCTGGGGCGCTGCCTCGGGGCTCCCCAGCTCCGCCACGGCAGCGGGACACGTTTCCCAACAAAGACAAGCGAGGTGCGGACCTCCCATCCCTTAACGTTGGCCACACGATAGCAGGGACGGTCCTGTACATTAGACGCATCCCCGAGCTCTGCAGATGCCTGCGTCCCGACTGCACTGGCTTTGTCTTCGATGTTAGAGTAAATGGCACCTGCTTTTTGGTTCACAAGGAATTTCGAGTTATTCAGACACTAGTTTAGAGATGGAACCCTGGCCGACAAGGGCCCTGGGATGTAGCCAGCAGACCTCATTCTGCGTGACTGGCATTTCGACACCCGCCACGTGTACATAGGTTCCATATCGTCACGTCTGTCATTTTCAACAGGTCACTTGTTTTTCAGCTCCGTTTAACTTGGTGGTGGATGTTGCTCGCTAGAGCTTAAGAGTCTCTACTTCGGGGGAGGTGGAAGGTAAAGAGGGTCCATGTTCATTCTTGGAGAGGAAATGAATGAATTAGGAACGTTATATGTACTTCCACTTACTATTTTAAATATACGTTTAATGAAATAAACTGTAAGATACCCGCTTTTGTATATTCTGTGTACATTTGATTTTTAAATAGCCTTTCCAAAGAAATGAGGGCATGATTATTGTATAATACTGTGACAGATTTAATTTGATGTACAGAGCAGAGTGTGTTCTTAAGGATAAAAATATTTCACAGCACTCGTTCTTGTGCTTTGAATCTTTTATTTCCGAAACACTCAAACACCTTACAAAAGTACTGAGTAGATAGTAGTGATCCAATTTGTTTGCTAAATGATTGTTTAAATCTGTACAGTTTCAAGTGTTTACTTATACAAAGAGTGTACATACTTTCAAATAATTAATTTAAAATGCTTTATATTATTTGGCTAGAAATTGCTGTTTTTAATAAATGTGAATTTTTTTAAAAATAAAGATTTTTGCTTCCTACTTTGTCCTCATGGGTCTGTGTGTGTTTTATTTATTTTTTTATTTTTATTTTTGCCTTTTAGGGCCGCACCTGCAGCATACGAAGTTCCCTGGTTAGGGGGTCCAGTTGGAGCTGCTGCTGTTGGCCTACACCACAGCCACAGCAACACCCGCTCCGAGTCATGTCTGCAACCTACACTACAGCTCACAGCAACACCGATCCTTAACCCACTGAGCAAGGCCAGGGATCACTCAATACTAGTCTGGTTCTTAATCCCCTGAGCCTCAATGGGAACTCCCTAAAATTGTTTTTTTAATTGAAACTTTTACTGCAGTAACTTGTAGATTCACATGCAGCTGTGAGAGAGAATACAGAGAGATGCCTTGTACCTTTACGTGATTTCTCCTAATGGTTTCATCTCACAAGACATGACGTTATCCCGGGCAGGCTGCTGACAGTGGAAGCTCCACCAGCGTCACTCCCATTGCCCCAGTTTTGCTGGTACTGTGTGAATTCTTTCGGCAGGATGATTATTGTGGAAAGACTTTTTCTTAGCATCTTAATGCTTCATTAGTTGAAAGGTAATTTTTCTTTGTTTGCCAAATTGCCAATTTCCTGAGGACTATTAGCGCAAATGGTTATGTTGAATTTTAGTATTACTGAAGTCAGAACAGAAACAAATTTGTAGGTGTTCCCGTCGTGGCTCAGTGGTTAAGGAGTATCCATGAGGATGCGGGTTTGATCCTGGGCCTCGCTCAGTGGGTTGAGGATCCGGTGTTGCCGTGAGCTTCGGTGTGTGTGGGTCGAAGACGTGGCGTTGCTGTGGCTGTGGTGTAGGCCAGGAGCTGTGGCTCCGATTCGACCCCTAGCCTGGAAACCTCCATATGCTGAGGATGCAGCCCTAAAAAGACAAAATTTGTATTTTTACAACCCCGCATCTTGAGATTGGTAGAAGCAACTAGAACTGCTACATGGTCTCACAGTGCCCAGGCCAGCTTCCCACCACGCGTAGGTATCCAGTCCAAAGTGTGGATGGTGACGAGGTCGCAGAACCCAGCTGTACCCACGGCGACCCAGTCCCTAGCACTTGCTCTCCCCTCACCTGGCTTAGTTTTTTTCATACCAGCAAGTGATGTATTTTGCTTATTCGGTTTTTGTCTGTCTTCCCCAGTCCAGATCGTAAGCCACCTTGTTTTATTGACAGCTCTATTCCTAGTGCCTAGAACAGAGCCTGCAGTAGACGCTCAGTAAGCATCTGTTGAAAGAATCCACTCGGGCCCAAGTCACGTACCTTCCCTCCCCCATCCCCTCCCCGCCTCGGCCCGCCGCCCCTCTGTCCCACACATCTCTTCATTTCCCTCCTGTTTCCAGTGCCTTCGCCCTCGGTCAAGATACTCATTTTCATTTTCTTTTTCTTTTTCGTGTGTTTTTAGGGCCGCACATGCGGGATATGGAAGTTCCCAGGGTAGGGGTTGAATTGAAGCTGCAGCTGCCGGCCTACACCGCAGCCACAGCAACGTGGGATCCAAGCCATGTCTTTGACCTACACTGCAGCTTGAGGCGATACTGGATCCTTAACCCACTGAGCAAGGTCAGGGATCGAACCCACATCCTCATGGGTACTAGTCAGATTCGTTTCTGCTGAGCCACGTCGGGAACTCCTTTTTTGTTGTTTTTGGGGTTCTTTTGTGTTGTGGTTTGAATTGTGTCTCCCCCACATTTATCTGTTGAGGGTCTAATCCCCAGTAGCTCGGATTGGGAGTTTTTTTGGAAAATAGGGTTGTTGCTGATGTAAGTGGTTAAGGTAAGGCCATACCAGAGTTGGGTGGGCCCCTCATCCAGTATGATCGGTGTCTGTCTGTCCATGAAGAGGGGAAATCCGGAGTTCCCGCTGTGGCTCAGTGAGTTAAGAACACAACACAGTGTCCATGAGAGTTCAGGTTTGATCCCTAGTCCAGCGTTGCTGTGGCTGTGGTGTAGGCTGGCAGCTGAAGCTCCGATTCAACCCCTAGCCTGGGAACTTCATATGTCACAGGTGCAGCTCTCAAAAGAAAACAACACACACACAAAAAACAAAAAAAGGGGGATGGGGGATCTGAGAGACATGCACACAGGGAGAACGCCACTTGAAAACTGAAGACAAAGGGACTATTAGAAGCTGGACCACACCCTTCCCTAGTCCCTTCTGGCTTCCAGAACTGTGAGATGATAAATTTCTGCTGTTTAAGCTGCCCAGTGTGTGGTCCTCTGTTACAGCAGCTTTGGCAAACTCCTGCACAGGGCAGGGGCTGGATTTTTATAGTGTCTGGTCATCCGGCTACGACGTCCTTTTCAGTCTGTGAGGTGACTCACTTCCTTCTGAAATAACCCCCAGCTACTCAGCTATTCCGTTGGACCCTGGATACGCTGGCGCAGAGCTGCAGCTACAAGAGAGGCTGGAAATGCACTCAATCTGTGTGAAATATCATGTCTATTTACATGTTGGCAACAAAATGTATTTATTTTTAGCCGCATCCATGCCATGTGGAGTTCCCAGGCCAGGGCTCAAACCCACACCACAGCAGCAACCCAGGCTGCTGAGGTGACAACATGGGATTCTTAACCCACTGAGCCACCAGGGAGCTCCAGCAGTAATGTGGTGGTTTTTTTTTTTTGTCTTTTCTAGGGCTACTCCCTTGGCGTATGGAGATTCCCAGGCAAGGAGTCTCATCAGAGCTGTAGCCACTAGCCTACGCCACAGCCACAGCCACGCAAGATCCAAGTGGAGTCTGCGACCTACACCACAGCCCAGGGCAATGCTGGATCCTTAACCCATTGAGCGAGGCCAGGGATCAAACCTGCAACCTCCTGGTTTCTAGTCGGATTCATTTCCACTGAGCCACGACAGAAGTCCAGCAACGTGTTTTAAAACAAGGGGCTGGCCAAACACAAGGCTACTATTGACAACCTCTGCATTAAGGGGATGAGCTGTGTTTGCAGGTTTTGTGGAAGGAAGAAGACCAGGCAGAGGAACTGGCTGTTGAGTGAAGGGCTTCCACCTGTGAAGCACGGGCTGCGAGCTTCGCCCACGCCGTCTGCTTCTCCCCACGCTAACCCTGGGAGGCGTGTTCAGGGTTGCCCTCCTGTTCCCAGACGAGGAAGCCGAGTCCCAGAGGGGCTCACCGCCTTGGCCAAGGTCTCACAGCTGGCAGCTGGTGGTGCCGAGACCCCCACTAGGCCCACCTGCCTCCAGGGCCCGTGGGAAAAACGGGACGGGATGCAAGCTTGCCACGATTTCTTTGCGGCTGAGAAGCGACCTCCGGGCTTCCGTCTCTAGCGCCCGGTAAGCGAAGAGGGACCCTGTGAAGGGGCCCCTGCAGGGAGATGCATGCTCATAAGCTCCTGATATGTCAACGTTGGCCTGTGTTTGCTTCCCCAGCGTTCCTGTGAGGTGTTCAGGGCTCAGTTTGAGCTGATGATGCTACCTGCCAGCAAGGCGTGACCGTCACATAGGGGGAGTGACCGAGTGACACCTGCCACTGGCAGCCTTCCCACCCTGGTCCCACCTCAGCCTCGCAGTGGTCGGGGTTTGGGGTGAGGACAGGACTGTGGCTTGGCGGCGGCGGTGGGCAGTGTGAGGTTGGCAGGAGAGCAGGCCCCGCAGGGGGCGCTCAGGTGTCTGCCTATAGCAGGAAAGGGCTAATTGCCAGGCTGAGTCCGGGAGAAGGGTTTCCCACCCTCTTGGGGTTCAGGCCACAGTTGAGGCCATCCTGGGATGTTCACATGTCCCAGGGATATAGAAAAGTCTAGGGGGCCACCCAGCTCCTGAGCCCCCTTGTTCTGGAAACTACTTCCTGTCCCCATGCTTGGCATTGGCTGAGAGCTACGTTTACAAGACATAACCCCACCGCCACCCCCTTACCACACTGGGTTCCACCAGAGTGGCCTCCTGATCAAGCCAGGCCAATCAGAGACCACTGGGATCTTGCCAGGAAGGTCAGGAGACAAAGAGCCATGTGACCTGAGACGCATAGAAAATAGGTCTTTGGCATGAGAGTGTCGCAGAGCTGAGAGTGGAAGGCCCTGGCTTCTGGAGGCCTCCCACGCTCCAGTCCTTTCTCAGACCCACTGTGTCTTCCAAACGGATTTATGCCACTCCTATTTTTTTTTTTTTTTTTGTCTTTTTGCCTTTTCTAGGGCTGTACCCGCGGCATATGGAGGTTCCCAGGCTAGGGGTCGAATTGGAGCTATAGCCGCTGGCCTACACCACAGCCCCAGCAATGCCACATCCTTAACCCACTGAGCAAGGCCAAGGATCAAACCCGAAACCTCATGGTTCCCAGCTGGATTCATTAACCACTGAGCCACGACGGGAACTCCTATGCGTCTCCCAATTTGCTTTATCTATTCGAACGGGTCACTCTTACCAGTGAACAAAAGGGCCCAGCTGTTGAAGGAGGTTTAAGTGTGGGTCCTTTCTTGGGCTCCTGGTTTCGGGGACTGGCAGCAGCCTGGTGCTGCTTTGCTAAGTGGGCTTCCCTCTGCCTTGGGAGTGCTGGAAGTGGGGGTGTTTGCGAGGCTACTCTTTATTTTTCTCTTTTTTTTTTTTTTGGCTTTTTACGGCTGCACCTGTGGCATATGGAGCTTCCCAGCCTAGGGGGTCAAATCAGAGCTGCAGCTACCAGCCTACGCCACAGCCATAGCCACTCGGGATTCGAGCCTCATCTGCAGCCCACACCACAGCTCATGGTAACTCCGGATCCTTAACCTACTGAGTGAGGCCAGGGATTGAACCCACAGCTTCATGGATACTAGTTGAGTTTGCAACTCGCTGAGCCGTGACGGGAAGTCCAAGGCTACTATTTGTAGACCCATTTCACAGATGAGGAAACAGAGGTAGAAAGCTCCTGGTCCAAGGTCACTCAGCCAACAGCGGGCGGAGCTAGGCTTTGAGACAGTGTGTCCCGAGTCCACCCGGGTAGAGGAAAGCCGTAAAGGAACTTCTGCATTCAAGTGACCAGGGGAAGCGGGACAGATGTTGGCATGTATTGTGTACTGAAAGGGCAGGGCGGGGGATGGGCTTTTCCGCGCCCAGCCAGATCCTTCAGCCCCTCCGCCCCCAAAAAGCTTTTCTTTTTCCCAAATCAAGTGCTGATTAGGTCCTCAATTGGAAACCAACTCTCACAAGACCTGAACTAGGGGTCTAGGGGTTTGGAGTTTTCTTCAGAGCCTCTGGCACCTTCACCCCCCCGAGACTTTCAGCACAGGCCGAAGCAGTTCTGGGACAGTCTGCTGACTGCCCGAGATGGGGAGATGAGACTTTCCCCGCCGGCCCACGCTGTCTTGTTGGCAAGTCCTTGGTGGCCTCTAGGAAGCATTCTAAATCAGCGACAGGCAGGACGTTCAGGATCCTACTGATTTTCCCCAGGAGGGTCTGGATCTTCCGAGCCGTTGAGTGCAATTCCACTTCCAGGACTGCTTTCTTCTGCATCTCATGCAGCACCTCTGGGGCAATGAACTGTGGGCATTCCCAGAGGGTTCAGTGAGGATTCATCCTCCTCGGGCACTGTGCCCCCCGCCCCGATGCCAGGGTGAGGCCCCTCCCCGCAGTGGCCAGGACCGAGCCTTCCCTGGAAATGTCACTCTCCAGGCAAGGCGGTGCGCTGCTTCCCCGAGACTCTCACTTGGGCTGTGCCTGTGGCCACGCGGGCTTCAGTGATGGGCTGAGGCCACCCTCAACTTGACCCCAAAGCAAAGGGAGGCCAGGTGCTGGGCCTGAGGGTGCCCCGCCTCCCTGGGGGGCTTCAGGCTTTTCCCCACGGAGACTGCATGGGACCCGGATCGCAGTGTCGGCCTATGAGCCCCGTGTCCATCCCGAGCTCCCTTGGAGCAGGTCTGGGTCTTGCTGGAAGGAGGAGGCCGGCTTCCTCAGCTCCAAGTCTCTGGGTGTTTGGAGGTTCAGTGGGTGCCTTGTATACGGTCAAGCATCGGGGTCTGTGGGGGTGGCCTCGTCTCCCAGGGGCTGCCATGATGCAGAACACGGCCTGGAGCCCCGGGCACGGACCAGTCCCAGCCAACAGCAGCCTGTTGTGGATGGAGGTGGCCCCCCGCCTGGCAGAGGATGTGGGAGGTGAGACCTTACCTTGTACTTGGTGCCCAGGTTTAAGCAGACGCACTTCTTTTCGTGGACGAAGCGGAAGATGAGCTTGTCCTGGCTTTCTATGTGTACCTCGATGTACTGGTTGATCTTCAAGGAGATGGGCTGGACGGGGGGCGCGTGGACGTGGAGGTTCAGATCCCACCAGTTCCAGGCCTTCTGGTGCTTGTCTTTGGCGAAGTAGTAGCCCAGGTTTTGGCTCAGGCTCAACCTAGACCAAGAGGGCATCGGGCAGCCATGGGCCTGCTCCGCCCCTCCCTCCTGCCCTGGCTCGTTCCTCCTTGACTCACGCCCGAGGCCTTGGCGGGTGGGAGACGTGGCATCAAGGAGGGGAACCCAAACCAGGCGCAGCCCGCCAGCCTCGGCCGTTCAGTCTCTCATGCCCCTGGCCCCTCGCACCCACTGCTCCTTTCAGTCCCTGGCTCTCACGGCTCTTTGCTGTGCTATGCTGTTCCCTCTGCCTGGAGAGGCGGATTCTAATCCTTTAAATGGCTCCCAGCTGGAGTTCCCATTGTGGCTCAGTGGTTAACGAAGCCGACTAGGAACCATGAGGACACGGGTTCAATCTTTGGCCTTGCTCAGTGGATTTGGATCTGGCATTGCTGTGAGCTGTAGTGTAGGTTGCAGACGCAGCTCCGATCCTGCGTTGCTGTGGCTGTGGTGTAGGCCAGCAGCTACAGCTCCGATTAGACCCCTAGATTGGGAACCTCCATATGCTGCAGGTGTGGCCCTAAAAGACAAAAAAAAAAAAAAAGGCTCCTTGCAGAATTCTTGCACTAGGCCCTCCTACTTCCCAGGGTTAGGGGTTGCCCCAGCCTATGGGTACCCGGTGCTGGGCTAAGGCCCCTTCAGGAATTTGGGGTCTAAAACACCCGAAATGGTCTGAACCAAAGGCTACTCTTCAGAGAGTGTAAGGACCCCCAAATGTGGAGCTAGGGGGCCCCTACCAGGGACCCTGAGTTCAGGCAGGCAGGGGGCTCTTGCTGTGTGGGGCCCTGAACTGTGGAAGGAGGCCCCGGCTGCAGCTTCTCGAGTCTGGGCCTGGAGGGTGCGGGCGATGTTGGGGTTTAATTTCCACACACCCAGCAAATTCCAACCACGCCTCTGCCTTCCCCGGGGAAATGGAAATCAACAAGTGATCCAAAAGGAGTTCCCGTTGTGGTCCCGTGGGTTAAGAACCCAGTGTTGTTTCCGTGAGGATGCAGGTTCGATCCCTGGCCTGGCTCTGTGGGTTAAGGATCTGGTGCAGGCATCTTGGATCTGGCCCGGTGCTGTGGCCCTGGCGTAGGCTGACAGCTGCAGCTGCCATTCGACCCCTAGCCTGGGAACCTCCATATGCCCCGGGAGCGGCCCTAGAAAAGGCAAAAAGACAAGAAAAAAAAAAAAAAAGATTCAAGAAATATTCAGTCCTCGAAGCAGTTTGGCGCTCAATCCGTCCCAGGGCCTGTGATGCAAAGGCTGGAACCCAGGACCTGCCGAGGGATTCCCAGCAGTGATGAGGGTTGCGGGCCCGGCGCAGCAGCTCTACGTTCCAGCCGACTCGGTTCCCCAGATTCTCACTCCCAGGGATGATGGGCCTGCAGTTCTGATCCGTCAGGGCCCAAGTTCTGCGGCGGGAGCACGGTTTTCTCTGGTTTCGCTGCTCGAGGGGAGGGGGCCGGGCAGCCGCCCTGCCCGTGGGAGGATGTTCGTGGTGTGCTGGGGGTGGGGGGTGGCTACACCGGGACAGACTATCCAGCGCCTGAAATGCCATCCATGGGGCCACTTGCCTTTGGTTTAGGTCCCATGAGACGAGAGCACCACTGAGATGAAATGCAGGTGCCTTGGGAGGAAGCAGCACAGAAAGGCCTGACCTCGAACAAAGTGCCTGCAGCTGAGCGTGGAGGGGCCACCGTGAGCAGGTGAGCACGCGGGTGCCAGGCCCCTGGGCGGAGGGGCTGAGCCTGCCTGGGGCACAGGTGGGCATGAAAGCTCTTTCCTGCTCCCACTCGGCCTGCTCATCCAGCACCAAGAAGGAACGGCAAGAAAACGCAGTGTCACCATTGCAGGTGCTCTCCTGCTGGCGGAGCTGGCAGGCAAGGTGGGCGGGCAACAGGGGAGGCCCTGGAGGCCTGGGCCTTGGCCTGTGGCCCTATGGGCAGGATGCCACCCAGGCCCTTTGCTAAGCTGAGCGAGGCCCATCTGAGCAGAAATGATTGGCTTTCAGCGCCCACAGCCTCCTAATTTTAAGTTGCCCATTTTCCCCGTGGAGGAGAAGCCCAGGGTTAGAAAAGAAAGTATGAAAAGAAAAAAAACAAAAAAACAAAAAACCCACAAAAAACCCAAAAACCCCAAACAAAATGGGAGCTCCCGCTTTGGCTCAGTAGTAACAAATCTGACTTGTATCCATGAAGACTTGGGTTCGATCCCTGGCCCCCCTCAGTGGGTGAAGGATCTGGTGTTGCTGTGGCTGTGGCGCAGGCCAGCAGCTGTAGCTCTGATTTGACTCCTAGCCTGGGAACTTACATATGCTGTGGGTGTGGCCCTAAAAAGCAAAAAAAAAAAAAAAATTTAAAAAAGGAAAGTATGTTCCCTATTGTTGAGAATCCAGGAGATGTGAAGTGGTCAGCAGGGTTCCAGAAAAACTTGCAAGGCAAAAAGACAGCAGGTCCCAAAGAGAGAGACAGGAGATGAGAAGTTAGGGGCTCCTGGGCCATGAGGGGCTACGAGGCTAGTGCTTGTAGCCTGGAAGCCGAGCTGCTGGGGGGAAGAGATTGAACCATTGGTCACTGCTGTTCCCCCGGAAAGGACCACTGGGTCATGTCTTAATGGAGCTGAGCCTTTCCCGGAGCCCCAGCAAGAGGCTGGGGTGTCAGCCCAGCAGCCATCACTCCTAACCCGTATCCAAGGGGAAGACTGGGGGCGGCTCCCTGTGGATTTTGACGAGGAGACGGGATGGGTTCCCTCAGAGTCCCCTGTCTTTTATCTTATGGCCCTGAGTGGGTGCCATAGCCCTGGGAGACAGGGCAGGGGTGGGCACACCAGCCTGGGCTCAGGACCTGGGGAGGTTTTTTTAGAGCCGCACCCGAAGCATATGGAAGTTCCCAGGCTAGGAGTCCAATCGGAGCTGCACCTGCCGACCTACACCACAGCCACAGCAATGCAGGATCCAAGCCGCATCTGCGACCTACACCACAGTTCATGACAATGCCAGATCCTTAACCTATTGAGTGAGGCCAGGGATCGAACCCGTGGGCAGGACGTCCTGGATTCATGGATACTAGCTGGATTTGTTTCCACTGAGCCTCAACAGGAACTCCTGGGGAGGTTTTAAAGAAAGCAGATCTCCAGGCCCCACCCCAGACCTACGGAATCAGAATCCCAAGGTCAATGTCAGGGAGCAGCCATTCCCAGCTCTGAGCACCAGCCTCCCCCTTGGCTTTGATGTGCTGAGATAAAGTGTGGTTTCTCTCTAAGTCCTTATTTGATCATTTTAAGTGATGCTTTATTTCAGGCTGAGTCAAAAGTTCATTAAACTAACTGCCTGTGATGTTATGTATGGCTCAGGGCAAAGGGCTTATCATGTCCTCTAAGCCTAAGTTTCCTCATCAAGAAAATGAAGGTAGATTTTCCAAAAGTCTTTTCCGGCCCTAAGTTGTGTCATTAAAGTGACGAGGCCCTACTATATACAGCAGAGGCCATTTGAGATAATTGAGTTTTTGCTCCCACTTCCTGGTGCTTCTTGTATCCACTACTTCTCTCTTTTAGACATCAATTTCTTTCTTAAAAAATTTTTTTTATTGACGTGTTGATTTACAATATTGTGTTAATTTCAAGTATAGAGCAAAATCAGTTAATATATGTTTCAGATTCTTTTTCATTATAGGTTATTACAAGGTATTGAATATAGTTACCTATGCTATATCATAAATCTTTGTTTTATATGTAGTGGTACATAATCTGTTAACACAATACTCCCTCATTTGTCCCTCTCCCCCCGTTTTCCCAAACCCTGCATTTGTTTTTCGTGTCTCTGAGTCTGTTTTTGTTTTGTAAATAAATTCATTGGTATTATTTTTTAGATCCCCTATATAAGTGATATCATACAGTATTTGTCTTTCTCTGTGTGACTTCATTCAGTATGATAATCTCTGGGTCCCTCCATGTTGCTACAGATGCCATTATTTCGTTCTTTTTTATGGCTGAGTAATATTCTATTGTGTGTATATGTGTATATATATATATATAGACATACATATCTATACATATCTTTACTTGTTGACGGACACCTAGGGTTGCTTCCATGTCTTGCCTATTATAAATAGTGCTGCTATGAACATTGGGGCGCATGTATCATTTTGAATTAGAGTTTTTGTCTTTTCCGGATACATGCCCAAGAGTGGGATTGGTGGGTCCTAGGGTAGCTCTGTTTTTAGTCTTTTAAGGAACTTCCATGTTGTTTTCCATGGTGGCTGCACCAATTTACATTCCCACCGACAGGTTCCCTTTTCTCTGCACCCTCTCCAGCATTTATTATTTGTAGACTTTTTAATGACAGCCATTCGGACTGGTGTGAGGTGATACTTCAATGTAGTTTTTGAAGCGATTTGCATTTCTCTCATAATTAGTATGTTAAGTATCTTTTCATGTGCTTATTGATCAACTGTGTGGCTTCTTTGGGGAAATGTCTACTAAGATCTTCTGCCCTTTTTTGATTGGGTGGGTTGTTTTGTTTTTTTTGATATTGAGTTGTATGAACTGTTTATATATTTTGGAAATTAAGTCCTTGTTGGTTTCTTCCCTTGCAAATAATTCCTCCCTGTTTGTAGGTTGTCCTTTTGTTTTGTTGATGGTTTCCTTTGCTGTGCAAAAGCTTATAATTTGATTAGGTCCCATATTTGTTTATTCTTGCTTTTATTTCTTTTGCCTTGGGAGGCCGATCTAAGAAAATATTGCTGGAATTCCCTGGTGGTGCAGTGGGTTAAGGATCCAGCATTGTCACTGCTGTGGTATAGGTTCAATCCCTGACCCAGGAACTTTGGCATGGCACAGCCATGGCCAAAAAAAAAAGAAAAAATACTGCTATGATTTATGTCAGAGAATATTTTGCCTATGTTCTCTTCTAGGAGTTTTGCAGTGTCGTGCCGTATATTTCAGTCTTTAAACCATTTTGAGCTTATTTTTTTGTGTGTCATGAGAGGGTGTGTTCTAACTTAAATGATTGACCTACGACTGTCCAGCTTTCTCAACATGACTTGCTGAAGAGACTTAGATTTCTCGATTGTGTCAAAACATAGGATTTCTCTATTGTGTATTCTCACCTCCTTTGTCAAAGATTAATTGACCATGGGTGTGTGGGTTTATTTCTGGGCCCTCTGTTCTGTTCCACTGATCTATACATCTGTTTTTGTGTCAATACTACGCTGTTTTGTTGACTGTGGCTTTGTAGTCTTGCGGGCATTAAATTTTACACAAAGAGCCTTCCAGGAAGGGCAGATACCTCTGAGAACAGAGTAGTCAACTGGGAAATGGTGCTGAAAAAAACCTCATAGCAGAGAAAAGTATTTGTAAAAACCAGGAACTGGAGAGTGAAAATTGGGTTTTTGAGGAATTTAAAAAAAGTCTGGCTTTGCCTATCAAGAAGAAAGTATAAAGGTGGATCATTTCCCACTCCATGGCTACTTGGAATGGAAGAGGAGAGGAATCCTGAAAAGACAGAGGTCTTTTTTTTTTTTTTTTTCTTTTGGTCTTTTTAGGGCTGCACCTGTGGTATATGGAGGTTCCCAGGCTAGGGGTCCAATTGGAGCTGTAGTCCCCGGCCTACACCACAGCCACAGTAACTCGGGATTTGAGCCTCATCTTCTACCTATACCACAGCTCAGGGCAATGCTGGATCCTTAACCCACTGAGCGAGGCCTGGGATCGAACCCGCGTCCTCATGGATACTAGTAGGGTTTGTTACTGCTGAGCCCC
This sequence comes from Sus scrofa, assembly GCF_054392235.1. NCBI lineage: Eukaryota > Metazoa > Chordata > Mammalia > Artiodactyla > Suidae > Sus > Sus scrofa. The sequence continues at coordinate 22,202,130 of NC_139393.1, read as the reverse complement.
AGTGGGAACTCCCAAGACAGAGTTCTTATACCAGAAAGATGGAGAAAAATTCTGGGGAGTTCTCACCATGGCTCTGATTCAACCCCTGACCTGGGAACCTCCATAAGCTGTGGGCGTGTCCCCCAAAAGACAAAACATTTTTAAAAAAGCAAAATTCTGAAGTGACTGAATTACCTTAAATTGGTAAGATGAAGCTTCCCACCATAACCAGAAATAGGAACATAACAACTAAGTTAGTTACAATGAAATATCTAGAAGTTACGTTTGTAAAATACAACGCACTCCCCCACAAAGCACTCGCCATGCCCTCCTCTCCCAGGCACCTGGAACAGAGGGGCACTGGGTCCTTCTAAGGAAATTCTCATGAGGTTTGATTCTTAAGTGACTCAGAGATGAAATCGATAGGGACCCACCTCACTCCAGCTTTGAGTCTGTGGTTGCTAGTTCCTGGTGGGGAAGTGATGGTGCAAAAAGATGGTAAGGCCAGGGGCCTGTCTCACTGGCCCCGTCATACCCGTCCCTTCACGTGTGGGTCAGAGAGAGACAGAGAGGCAGAGAGACAGAGACATAAGAGAGAGACAGAGACACATAAGAGAGAGACAGAGACATAAGAGAGAGACAGAAGCAGAGAGAGATGAGAGAGACAGAGAGACAGAAAGGCAGATAGAGGCAGAGACAGAGACACAAGAGAGACAGAGAGAGACGAGAGAGACAGATATAGACAGAGAGAGACAGCGAGACAGAAAGACAGAGAGGAAGAGACAGAGAGACAGAGACAGAGAGACAAAGACAGAGACAGAAAGGCAGAGAGACAGAGACACATAAGAGACAGGCAGAGAAAGATGAGAGAGACAGAGAGACAGAAAGGCAGATAGAGGCAGAGACAGAGACACAAGAGAGACAGAGAGAGAGAGACAGATATAGACAGAGAGAGAGACAGAAAGACAGAGGAAGAGACAGACAGAGACATATGAGAAAGACAGAGAGACATAGAGACAGAGACAGAGGAAGAGGCAGAGAGACAGAGACAGACAGAGACACAGAGAGACAGAGACAGAAAGACAGAGAGACAGAGACACATAAGAGAGAGACAGAGGCAGAGAGAGATGAGAGAGACAGAGAGACAGAAAGGCAGATAGAGGCAGAGACAGAGACACAAGAGAGAGACAGAGAGAGACACAGAGACAGAGAGAGAGACAGAGAGGCTTACCCACCGAGAGGATGGCTGTGCAGACTGGGAATCAAAACCTCAGCCCCACTGCCTCTGCACGGGGAGCGGTGTTCGTGACTCGGGGCCCCCCCCCCGCTTACCAGACGCCTCCCTTTTCATCATAGAAGGTGGCGTGGCCGGAGTTGTTGACAAGGGCCCGGATACACGTCTTTCTACTGTCTTCCAGGATGATGTACGTGAACTTGCCCTCTTTCATACTGAGGATGAGCACAGCCAGGTGTCCTGAAGGGTAACTGGGAGACGGTTAAGGCACCAACAGTCTCTTGGGAGCCCGGCGAAGGCAGAGCCCAGCAGAGGATGCGGGCTTCAGTAAAACCCATGCCCCGGCCCCAAATCAGAGACTTTTTGGTATCAAATGTGTCAACTGGAGTGTCCCTGTGGGCCAGTGGATACTGTATCTGGCCTGATCCATCAGGAAAGAGAATTTGGAAGACAGTCTCATTGGGGTAGAGAATTAATTTTCCATCACCTTGAGGTACCTGGGAAGAAGAGAAAAGCCTGTGAAAAGGGCCCAGGGGCTGACGGGCCCAAATCAGAGCAGGTGCTGTCACTAGAGGGCTTGGGCTCAGTCTCCGTATCTCTGATGCCCACGTGCCACCCACCCATCACCACCACCAACTTGCTGGGGATTCCAGATGGGAAACGTCTCAGGGCCTTGGTTTATCTATGTGCTAAGGAGGGTGAGCTGGATCACTGTGTGTGCGTGTGTGCAGATTTTAAACTATTCATTGACTACTATAGGTGGAGTTCCTATTGTGGTGCAGTGGAAACGAAGCCAACTAGGAACCATGAGGTTGCAGGTTCGATCCCTGGCCTTGCTCAGTGGGTTGAGGATCCGGCGTTGCCATGAGCTGTGGTGTAGGTTGCAGATGCGGCTCAAATCTGGTGTTGCTGTGGCTGTGGTGTAGGCCTGCGGTTACAGCTCTGATTAGACCCCTAGCCTGGGAACCTCCACATGCCGTGGGTGCGGCCCTCAAAAGGCAAAAGACCAAAACAAAACAAAACAAAACAAAACTATCATGGTTATTGGTTGTATTCATTTCCTAGTGCTGCCACAGCCCCAGGCAGTTTAAAACTCTAGAACTGTATTCTCTGATGGTTGTGGTCCGACAATGGGGCCTCAGCAGGGTGGGTTCTCTTCAAGGCTCTGAGGAAGAATCCCTCCCAGGCCTCTCTCGTAGCTTCTGGTGATGACCCACCATGCTTACCGCTCCTTGGTTTGAACACTCACGGTTCCAGCATCCGCCGCATCTTCCCTGCGTCTCTGTGTCTTCACGTGGCGTCGTCTTGTAAGGACACCAGTCGTGCTGGGTTAGAGGCCACCTGCTCCACTATGACCTCATCTTAACTGCCTCCATCCTCAAAGACTGATTTTCAAATTAAGGTCATATTCTGAGGCCCTGGGGGTTAGGACTTAAACATTTTTTTTTTTTTTGCGGGGGGTGGGGGGGCGGGGGCAAAGTTCAACCCATGACACTGGGATATTCAGGTATCAGGTATTTCTTTCTCTGCTGCCTTTTTGTTTGTTTGTTTTGTTTTCCATTTGACACAATGATTAGCACTGCTGTCGGTACGGCCTTTATTGTTGTCTTAAAATTTTTTTCATTAAAATGTAGTTGATTTACCATGTTTCTGGTGTGCAGCAAAGTGATTCAGTTTGCTGCACACCAGAAACACAGTAAATGTATCTGGCCTGATACACACGTGTGTATGTAAAACTGATTCTTTTTCAGATCATTTTCCATTATAGGTTATTATACGATATTGAATGTGATTCCCTGTGCTATGCAGTAGGTCCTTGTTGCTTATCTATTGCATATGGTATTTTATTTCTTCTTGAATAAGTTTAGTGAGTTGTATTTTCCTGTGAAATTGTTTATTTTATGTAAAGTTTCAAATTCCATAAAAATTTTGTGATACAATATTTAAAAAAAACCTCTCTACTCTCTCTTAGTCGTGGCCTTGTCTTCATTCTTTATAGTAGTTTTTATGCCTTTTCTTTTTTGTTTTTCTGGATCAATCTTGCCCGGAGATTTGCCTATTTTACTAGTCTTTTCAAAGAGCCAGTTTTTAGTTTGCTTATTCTATTATTTGTTTCCTAGTGTATCAATTTCTGTTCCTGTCATTATTTTTTATATACGTCTGCCTCCTGTGGGTTTTCTATATTATTAATTCAGCTCTAATCCCTTGAGTTGAATGGTGAGCTCATTGATTGCCAGCTTTCCTCTTCTTCACAAGCCTCTTCCTCCTCTTCTTTAATATAAGCATTTAAGGCGATAGCATTTCTGTGAAAATCCTGCTTGAGCGGTTTCTTCCAAGTGTAGATGCTTATCTTTCATTTCATTCTGAATAGTTTCGAATTTCCAGTACGAGTTCTCCTTTGACTCACAAGTTACTTACAACTGTGTTTTTAAATTTGCAGGTGCCGGAGGAGCTTTGGCTATATTGTTGTTGTTGTTTATTTTTGTTATTATTTGTTGCATTCGAGGCATATGGAAGATCCCAGGGCAGGGATGGAATCCGAGCTGCAGCTGTAACCCATGCCACAGCTGCAGCAATGCTGGATGCTGTTATTATTACCAATTAAAATGCATGGGAGTAAGAGGACAGAGTCTATATGATATCAGCTCTTTCGTGTTTGCTGTGACTCATTCTGTGGCCAAGTGTGTCATTTCTTGCAGCTATTTCACGTGTGCTTGAAAAGAATGTGTGTCCCCATTGGAGCCCCTGGGTTATCAGGATTGTTCTTCTCATGCTTCCTCCCCAGGGAGCCCCCACCTCACTGATACCACACTCACCACACTCACTCTCTTCTTCTCATTTTCCAGTTTCTATTTCTGGTATTACCTCTCTTACTTTCTTTCTTTTTTTTTTTTCCTTCTTTTTATGGCTGCACCTGCAGCATATGGAGGTTCCCAGGCTAGGGGTCAAATAGGAGCTACAGCTGCTGACCTACACCACAGCCACAGCAACGCAGGATCCGAGCCTCATCTGCGACCTACACCACAACTCATGGCAATGCCAGATCCTTATACCCCCTGAGCGAGGCCAGGGATCAAACCTGCAACCTCATGGTTCCTAGTCGGATTCATTTCCGCTGCGCCAGGATGGGAACTCTGTCCCTTACTTTCTTATATGCTCTGCTCTACATTTAAAAGGATGCTTTTTTTTACATTTTGTCTAAATTTCCCACCTGTTTGTAGCAGGACGATTTTCAGGTCATCTTGTATCTTGTGTTACTCTAGATGTCAGATCAGTGGTTTTCAAACTATCATTTTTAATAATCAAAGAATCCTTTGTTCAAGAGAGCTGACAGCTGGAGTTCCCGCTGTGGTGCAACAGGATCAGCAGCATCTCTGCAGCACTGGGATGCAGGTTTGGGCCCCGGCCTGGGACAGTGGGTTTAGGACGTGGTATTGCCACAGCTGCAGCGTAGGTTACCACAGCAGCTTGCATCTGATCCCTGGCCCCGGAACTTCATATGCCATGGGGTGGCCAAAAAAGAAAAAAGAAAAGAAAAGAAAGAAAGAAAGGAAGCAAGCAAGCTCACAGCAGAATGCCAAAATCTGAGATAAGACAAAGAGATGCAGCCATCTGAGGAGGAGCTGCTGTGGGCTCTCCAGGGCAAGGCCCCTCAGTGCCCAGGAACGGCTCCCTGGGGTGACGTTGATGATTCTGTGACTGACTCTGTGTCCACATGCAGCCCTGGGCATCATTCTCCTTCCTCAACAGACCCTACAGAGGAGGCACTGCCATTGTCCCCACTTAAGAGAGGCTAAACGACCGGCACCACGGGGCTATCCAGACGCCCACAACCTGCCCACCCCATCCCCTCCCAGGCTTGTTCTTGGAGATACCATGCCTCCAGCCATTAAGCTCCAGCCGCCTTGTCATTTGGTCTAAAAGTCACTGCTCTTTTTTTTTTTTTTTTAAGCTTTTTGGAGTTCCCATTGTGGCTCAGCAGAAACAAACCCAACTAGTATCCATGAGGACTCGGGTTCCATCCCTGGCCTCGCTCAGTGGGTTAAGGATCCAGTGTTGCCATGAACTGTGGTGTAGGTCGCAGGCACGGCTCAGATCCTGCATTGCTGTGGCTGTGGTGTAGGCTGGCAGCTGTAGCTCCAGTTCGACCCCTCGCTGAAAACCTCCATATGCCACAGGTCTGGCTGTAAAAAGAAAAAAAAAAAATTAAAAGGTGCTTTTTATTTTTTTTAATCATCACACCCACTGCATATGGAAGTTCCCAGGCCAGGGATCGAATCCAAGCCACAGCTATGACCTACGTCACAGCAAACCCACTGTGCCAAGCCTGGGATCAAACCTTTGGAGATGCAGAGACAATGCTGGTTCCTTAACCCACCACACCACCGTGGGAACTCCTAAAATGGTGCTTTGTACAGACATCTGTGGTTGGTTTATGCCTGTCAGTCCATAAGCAGCTGCTGGATATTGCTCATGGAAGAGGATTTTGTATTTGAGGTTTCATTTTCAAAAGCCATGTGAAAGCCAGACTTTTCCAGGATGCTTTCTTCTTGTCAAATTCACTTGTCGTGGAAGGACATTTTCCTAATGATGAGGACCTCGTGGGCAAAGAAAAATCTCTGACACAGAGGTAGAGTTGTCTGATTTTCTCTTACCAGGAAATACATCACAAATGGCACATCTAAAAGCCTAGGAGTTCCCGTTGTGGCTCAGCGGTAACAAATACAACTAGTATCCATGAGGATGCAGGTTCGATCCCTGGCCTCGCTCAGTTGGGTTAAGGATCCAGTGTTGCCATGAGCTGTGGTGTAGGTCACAGACGTGGCTCGGATCCCGTGTTGTTGTGGCTGTGTCATAGGCTGGCAGCTGTAGCACCAAGCTGACCCCTAGCCTGGGAACTTCCATAAGCTATGGGTGTGGCCCTGAAAAAAAAGCAAGCAAAAAAAAAAAAAAGGTCTAAATCTCCTCACCATTTGCTTGGGGACAGAGTATGAGGCTCAGAGCTACAAGCTAAGAAAGAAGGGACCACATGGGCGGGGGTGGGGGAGGAGGACGGAGTTCACTGACCTGCTTAGCAAGAAACCAAGGAAGCTTCCATTGATGGATGGACTGGAGGGGAGGCCGGGGCGATGGGAAAGCTGGTGGCCTTCTCTGAGGGCGCCCAAAGACCTGATCATCTGTTCTCTCTTACAACCTGGGAAGTGCCCTGCCTTTCCCTTAACTCCTCCCTCTGTCCGCAGGCGTGCTCACTGGTCCCTCGCACTTGTCTTCTACACGCAGCCGTGAGAGATGAAGGGATGCTGAGCTTCCCATCCCTTCTTGGAAGCCGAAAGGGTCCATGCCTTGGTTGACCTTGTTGGTTTCTGGTTCTCTCCCACTTTCGCCAAGACTGAGCCCACCCTCCTCACTTTAAGATGTTCAATTGGTTTGCTTCTCGGGGCAAATGCTTTGGGTTTCCCTCTGGACCCGCAGCAGGCGTGCCGTTCCCAGCGCTCTTGCATCCGGGTGCGGTCCTGTGACTCGTTTTGAGGGTTGGAATGTAAGCCGTGGCTCTGGCTTCACTTCCTGTCTGTGTAGCTGGACACGATGAACTGCAAGACGGTGGAGACCATGGTGAAAGAGCCTGGCTTCCCGAGAGCCAGGCTTGAGGAAGCCACTCCAGAGCCACCAGCCTCAAATCGGATGGGGCGGGAGCAGGAAACACGCTTCTGGTTATTAAGCCTCTTAGCTTGGGAATCGTTTGTTCCAGCAGCTGAGAAACGCTGCCTTGACTAATAACACAGCCTCTGTGTCCTTGAGACAGTCACCTACGTGTTTCTGGGTCTCCCTTTCTTCAACTGTAAAGGGAAGATAAGACTGCCACACCCATCCCACAGGACGGCTGGGGAAAAGCTGGGCTGACATTATACGCAGGGATGCTTCATACCCTGTGTGATGTTACATAAATTTCATTTCCATTCATTTCCTGGTGTTCTCCAGTTTAGTAAATGATAACACAGCTTGTTTTCAGTGTTTAGGCCAGAATTTGTAGTTCCATCTTTTTGTCTTCTCTTTCTCTCACACCCTACTTCCAACTCAGTGAGAAGTCCTCTTGATGCTTCCTTCAAAAAATATGCCAAGGCAGGAGTTCCTGTTGTTGGGCAGTGGAAAGGAACCCCACGAGGAAACTCGAGGTAGCGGGTTTCATCCCTGGCCTCGTTCAGTGGGTTAAGGCTCCGGCATTGCCATGAGCTGCAATGTAGGTTGCAGTTGAGGCTCGGATCCCGCGTTGCTGTGACTGTGGTGTAGGCCGGCAGCTCTAGCTCTGATTCGACCCCTAGCCTGGGAACCTTCATATGCTGCACCTGCAGCCCTAAAAAGCAAAAAACAAAAACCAAAAAAAAACCCTGAGGCAGACAGCTTTTCACCACCCTAGTGGAAATGCCTATTGTCTCTCACTTGCATTGGTGTCTGGCTCTCAACTGGACTTTCTGCCTTTATTTCTGCACCCTTAGGCCTATTCCCCATGCAGCAGCCAGAAAGATTCTCCTGGAGCATAAGCCAGATGATGTTTCTCCCCTGCTCTGGACCCTCCGATGGCTTCACAGCATCCTTAGGATAAAACCATGACCCACAAGGCTCTACCTGATCTGGGGAGCCGAACTCATTCCCATCCATCTCTCACTCGCTTACAGCTGTCCTTGAGGCAGAGGCCTCAGGGCCTTTGCACTTGTTAGCTCTGCCTACAATGCCCTTCCCCCAGATATCTAGTGGCTCCCTCTGGTCATGCAAGTCTAGGCTCAAAGGGCACTTCCCCAATTGCCCTAAAGCTATGAGAGCCACTCCTCTCTCAGCCCAACACCTTGAGAGTCCTGTATGCTGCCTTCCTGCCCATGGCACCCAACAATGCCTGACGTGGCAGTGAACAAAATCGTGTGTATCCACTTCTCCTCAACTGGAACCTAAGTTCCATGGGTTCAGGGACTTTGTTTGTTCGCCCTCGTATCTCCAGCACCTACAAGAGCGCCAGGGGCATAGTAGGTGCTCAGTACATCTTTACAGAAGGTATAAAGTCTAGCACGTCTTCCTAATTCCCATTTCAGCGCCTCATTTTTGAGCTTCAGACCTGATGATCAGCTCACTCCGAGTGACTAATATTTTTTTTTTTTTTTTTGGTCTTTTTGCTATTTCTTGGGCCGCTCCCACAGCATATGGAGATTCCCAGGCTAGGGGTCTAATCGGAGCCGTAGCCACCAGCCTACACCAGAGCCACAGCAACGCGGGATCCAAGCCGCATCTGCAACCTGCACCACAGCTCACGGCAACGCCGGATCCTTAACCCACTGAGCAAGGGCAGGGACCGAACCCGCAACCTCATGGTTCCTAGTCAGATTCGTTAACCACTGCGCCACGACGGGAACTCCTGAGTGACTAATATTTTGAGACTAGTTTTTATTTATGGCTTTATAGTATCCATCTTTATACCTACACCATGTGATTGATTTTTAAAAGTAGGCTTGCTGTTTTAGAGCAGGTCATAGCAAAACTGAGCAGAAAGTACCGAGATTCCCCCTAGGCCCTCTGTCCACCCACACACATGCAGCCTCCCCACCATCAGCGTAGCTTTTACGGTCACATCACCATCACCCGGAGTCTATAGTTTGCACTGGGGTTCCCTCCTGTGTTCTACCTTCTGTGGATTTGTACAAATGCACAACGACAGGTCTCCACCATTATAACATCATACAGAGTATGTGCACTGCCCTAAAAACGCTCTGGGCTCCTCCTACTCATTCCTTCTCCCAAAGCCCTGGCAACCGCTGATCTTGAGTTGCCTCCATAGTTTTGCACTGTCTATCAAGTCATATCATTGGAATCCTACGGTGTGTAGCCTTTTCGGATGGACTTCCTTGATTTAGTAGGATAAAGTTGTCTTTATATATGACCATGTCTTTTTATGGCCTGATAGCTCATTTTTCAGCACCGAGTAATATTCCATTGTATGGCAGTACCACAGTTACCTATGTATTCACCAAGTGATTGTTTTTTAATATAGATTTTAAATTCATTAGAGGAGGGACCTATATACTATCTATTTCCTTTACTCCCAACCCCATCCAATTGCTTAATACAGCCCCTACAAAGAGAAGAGTCTCAGTGACCCAGTAAAAGTCCCAGTCAGTCTGGGATACCCCACAGGCTCGCTGTGCCTCTGTCTATGGAACACATTTTTGTTGTTGGTATTCACGTTGTGTATTGGTCCTGAGAGCTCCCCGATGGTATGTACATGTCTTACCTGAACCCCCCAAACCTCTGCCCAAAGTTAAAACACCGAGGCGCTGCCACACTTACCGGAATCTTGCTCTTTATCCAGTCTGTATCGATTTCTAACGCCTTACGGGGAACATGAGATTTTTTGACTTTTTTCCCAGGCTCCTTGACTTCGGGTTGATCACATAAACGATACGTGCAAGTAGTCCCTGTAGCCCTGAGGTGCGTTACATCTTTGGTAGAAAAGAGAAAGAAAACTTAGATCTCTTTCTCTCTCTCTCTTTTTTTCTTTCTTCTCTCTCCATCTCTTTCTCTTAAGGCACCAATGAGAGTTTGAGGATTTGGGATATTGGCCATGTTCCCCCAGGCTCTCTCATTTTCTTTTCATTCATTCATTCATTCATTCAGTACACATTTATTAAGGGCCTGTGATGTGCCAGCCCAGTGCCAGGTACCAAGTATCACTGTGAAGACCACCCAGTCCACTAAGGATGTGAGGGGTGACACGCCGGCCATATGCCAATAACCAGCATGGGTGCTGGTTCTGTTAATTGAAAAAGTCTAAAGTGCAGAGTCATCCTCCCCAAAGAAACATACCTACCTTAAACATGTTATTATTATTTTTTTATATATATCTTTTTTTATATAATTTTTTTTATTTTCCCACTGTACAGCAAGGGGGTCAGGTTATCCTTACATGTATACATTACAATTACATTTTTTCCCCCAGCCTTTCTTCTGTTGCAACATGAGTATCTAGACAAAGTTCTCAATGCTATTCAGCAGGATCTCCTTGTAAATCTATTCTAAGTTGTGTCTGATAAGCCCAAGCTCCCGATCCCTCCCACGCCCTCCCTCTCCCATCAGGCAGCCACAAGTCTTTTCTCCAAGTCCATGATTTTCTTTTCTGAGGAGATGTTCATTTGTGCTGGATATTAGATTCCAGTTATAAGTGATATCATATGGTATTTGTCTTTGTCTTTCTGGCTCATTTCACTCAGGATGAGATTCTCTAGTTCCATCCATGTTGCTGCAAATGGCATTATGTCATCCTTTTTTATGGCTGAGTAGTATTCCACTGTGTATATATACCACCTCTTCCGAATCCAATCATCTGTCAATGGGCATTTGGGTTGTTTCCATGTCCTGGCTATTGTGAATAGTGCTGCAATGAACATGCGGGTGCACGTGTCTCTTTTAAGTAGAGTTTTGTCCAGATAGATGCCAAGAGTGGGATTGCGGGGTCATATGGAAGTTCTATGTATAGATTTCTACAGTATCTCCAAACTGTTCTCCATAGTGGCTGTACCAGTTTACATTCCCACCAACAGTGCAGGAGGGTTCCCTTTTCTCCACAGCCCCTCCAGCACTTGTTATTTGTGGATTTATTAATGATGGCCATTCTGACTGGTGTGAGGTGGTATCTCATGGTAGTTTTGATTTGCATTTCTCTTATAATCAGCGATGTTAAGCATTTTTTCATGTGTTTGTTGGCCATCTGTATATCTTCCTTGGAGAAATGTCTGTTCAGGTCTTTTGCCCATTTTTCCATCGATTGATTGGTTTTTTTGCTGTTGAGTTGTATAAGTTGCTTATATATTCTAGAGATTAAGCCCTTGTCAGTTGCATCATTTGAAACTATTTTCTCCCATTCTGTAAGTTGTCTTTTTGTTTTCTTTTGGGTTTCCTTTGCTGTGCAAAAGCTTTTCAGTTTGATGAGGCCCCATGGGTTTATTTTTGCTCTAGTTTCTATTGCTTTGGGAGACTGACCTGAGAAAATATTCATGATGTTGATGTCAGAGAGTGTTTTGCCTATGTTTTCTTCTAGGAGTTTGATGGTGTCCTGTCGTATATTTAAGTCTTTCAGCCATTTGGAGTTTATTTTTGTGCATGGTGTGAGGGTGTGTTCTAGTTTCATTGCTTTGCATGCAGCTGTCCAGGTTTCCCAGCAATGCTTGCTGAATAGACTTTCTTTTTCCCATTTGATGTTCTTGCCTCCCTTGTCAAAGATTAATTGACCATAGGTGTCAGGGTTTATTTCCGGATTCTCTATTCTGTTCCATTGGTCTGTCTGTCTGTTTTGATACCAGTACCACACTGTTTTGATGACTGTGGCTTTGTAGTATTTCTTGAAGTCTGGGAGAGTTATGCCTCCTGCTTGGTTTTTGTTTCTCAGGATTGCTTTGGCGATTCTGGGTCTTTTGTTGTTCCATATAAATGTTTGGATTGTTTGTTCTAGTTCTGTGAACAATGTCATGGGTAATTTGATAGGGATTGCATTGAATCTGTAGATTGCTTTGGGTAGTATGGCCATTTTTACAATATTGATTTTCCCAATCCAGGAACATGGAATATCTTTCCATTTCTTTACATCTTCTTTGATTTCTTTGATTAAGGTTTTATAGTTTTCGGCATATAGGTCCTTTACCTCTTTGGTCAGGTGTATTCCGAGGTATTTGATTTTGTGAGGTACAATTTTAAAAGGTATCGTATTTTTGTATTCCTTTTCTAATATTTCATTGCTGGTATATAGAAATGCAACTGACTTCTGAATGTTAATCTTATATCCTGCTACTTTGCTGAATTTATTAATCAGTTCAAGTAGTTTTGGGGTCGAGTCCTTAGGGTTTTCTATGTATAGTATCATGTCATCTGCATACAGTGACAGTTTTATCTCTTCTCTTCCTATATGGATGCCTTTTATTTCTTTTGTTTGTCTAATTGCTGTGGCTAGGACTTCCAAAACTATGTTGAAGAGCAGTGGTGAGAGTGGGCATCCCTGTCTTGTTCCAGATTTAAACATGTTATTTTAACATAAAACATAAATGAGTATTAAGACACCTTTTTTTTTTTTTTTTTTTCTGCACGTACAGCATATGGAGGTTCCCAGGCTAGGGGTCTAATTGGGGCTACAGCTGCCGGCCTACACCACAGCCACAGCAACGCCAGATTTGAGCCTCGTCTCTGACCTACACCCCAGCTGATGACACCAGACCCCCAACCCACCGAGTGAGGCCAGGGATCGAACCCTGCAACCTCATGGTGCCAAGTAGGATTTGTTTCTGCTGCATCGCAACGGGAACTCCCACAGCATTTTTAAATGTAGGGCTCTGCAATCATTTTTACTCAAACCCTATACATAATTTATTATCTATAACTTTCAGCTTTGGCGATTTCTTAATAGTCTGAGTGCAGGATTATAGATCTAAAAAAATTTTTCTGGAGTAAGTTCCCTGGTGGCGCAATGGGTTGAGGATCCCGTGTTGTTACTGCTGTGGCTCCGGTTGCAGCTGTACTGTAGGTTCATCCCTGACCCTGGAACTTCTGCATGGGTGCGGCCCCCCCCAAAATTTCTGTGTATTCCTCAACCTTTTATGGATGTTTGGCCCACATCTAGCTCAAAGCGGTTTTTTTAAAAGCTGTTTTCCTATTGAGTCTTTTAAAAGCATCCTGTTTAGATTTCACAGCAACAAGTTTCTTTTTACCTTCATTTTGGTCCATTTCTATAACAGTGGAATTTTGGAAGTAAATTGCTGAGGACCACCAAGGAGCAACACTGCTGTCCCCTCCCCCATCCCTTGGTGGGAAGGGGACCACTCGGGTGCAGTGGTAGGAGGAGCTTCCAGTAGCAGCAGGGATGCTCTTCCCAGGAAGGGGGCGGGGCCTCCTTGGGGGCAGGGTTTGGGGAGGTCAGTTAAGACCGCTCGGTTGGCGCCCCACTGGGGCCACGACGGTGCTGGAGGGCGTGACCGCCTGTAGACCTGCAAGCTGGTCGGGGGCAATGGATGCCTCCCCACCCTCTTCCCTGGAGGGAGAGGTCCTTGGAATGGACGACCTCCCCTCGTTCCCACCGCGGGGAGTCCTTGGGGGTCCTCTTCCAGGATGCAGCCCTGAGAGAGGCGTGCCTTTAGCCCACCTGGATGAATAAGTGCCTGAAGCCACTGAAGCCAGGTGAGGCCTCCAGGGGAACTTTAAGCCTCTGGAGGGCAGGGATGGAAGTCTCCTCATCTTATGCCACCCAAGACAAGCATTTGGTGTAAGTTCCCTTGCTTTTCTGGAGGTTCCCAGGCTAGGGGGTCCAATCGGAGCTGTAGCTGCCGGCCTACACCACAGCCACAGCAAAGCAGATCCCAGCCGCGTCTGCGACCTACACCACAGCTCACGGCAACACCGGATCCTCAACCCACTGAGCGAGACCAGGGATCGAACCTGTGTCCTCATGGATACTAGTCAGTTTCCTTACCACTGAGCCACTATGGGAACTTCCCCCACCCCACCGGCCCCTGCTTTTAAGCCTGCCGCTTACCGTTCTGGAGCCTTCTGCCTCTGGGGAGCATCAAACTCCGAATTTCACGCGGGAAACTCCGAGCTTATCAACCAACACAGCGGGTGCCGGGATAGTCCCCAGGGGCCTCAACGAGGCCGGAAGGTGGAGGACACTCCAGGTGGAAGTGATCTCTCATGTGCGCGGTGGAGTTCCTGGCATCGGGGCGCAGTGGTTGAAGGTTGGCGGGGGGCGGGCTTAGTGATGCCACGTGACTCGGGAGGAGGCGGGGCTAGATCATTGCTTTCTTCCCGTGCTGGGTAAATAGCTATTGTGAAGTCGGGTGCCCCAAACTGTCCTAGGTGTCTAGGGACTCTGCAGTCCCTGCTGCCCTCGTAGGGGAGGTGGATGCTGCGCAAGTGAACAGATAAAAATTGCATGTGCCAGGGGCTAGGAGCTCCCTAAAGAAACATTAAGCGGGTGAGAAGGATGCATGGTGATATGAGTGTGTGTGTGTGTACCGGTTTATAAAGGGTAGTCAAAGGAACTGTTTCTGAGAAGGTGACATTCAGCAGAGACCTGACGAAAGTGAGGGAGCAAACCACCAGGATATTGAAGTGAGGGTGCTGCAGGCGAGGACAGCAAGTCCAAAGGCCCTGTGGCAGGAATGCCTGGCCCATCTGATGACTCACAAAAAAGCCAGTGTGTCTGGAGAGGGCAAAGTGAGGGCCTTCTAAGCGACGTGGGGGATGTGGGATTTTCCTAGAGGCAGTGGCAGGCCCGGGAAGAGTTTTAGATTATGCTGGGAACCGTGTGAAGAAAGGACTGAGAGAGGAGAAGATGCAAGTCGGAGACCCTGGGGAAACTAAGGGGTGTGAGGTAGTGTCACTGAGATGGAGCCACAGCTATGGCCTAGGGGCATCTGAGGAACCAACAGGGCTGCCCGCTAGGGCTCTGAAGAGGGCACTTTGCCCCAGGAAGATGAGAGAGGTGGGCGGGGGCTGCGTTGGTGAAAGACCCTCTTGAGAAGTTTGGAAGCGGGTCTCAGTCTCCCCCTGAGGAGCCCCTTCTCCACCACCCACTGGCAGAACTAAATGATCAAGAAAGAGCAGACCCGAGCCCAGCTGCGGTTCCTGAGTATCCATTTGAAATTAATAGAGAGGAGTTCCCATCGTGCGGCAGCAGAAGTGAATCCGACTGGGAACCATGAGGTTGCAGGTTCGATCCCTGGCCTTGCTCAGTGAGTTAAGGATGTGGCGTTGCTGTTTGCTGTGGTGTGGGTCGCAGACAAGGCTCGGATCCTGCATTGCTGTGGCTGTGGCCTAGGCTGGCAGCTGTAGCTCCGATTACACCCCTAGCCTGGGAACCTCCATATGCCGTGGGTGCAGCCCTAAAAAGACAAACATAAAATAAAATAATGCCCTTATTTAAAAAAAAAAGAAATTAATAGAAAGCATTTTTGAAATGGTAATGATAAAAGAGGACATTGGTATGGTTATTTATTTTTTTTCCCACCTGAATGCTAAAATCATAGATGTTCTGGTTTGTGCTGTATATCTGGTCCTGCTTTTACTGGGGAGAGGCATTAGGCTCCTTAAAACGGGTTCGTGCTGCCTTCAGAGACCTGGCAGTTTGCTCTGAAATGATGCTGCATGGAGCCTGCTGCCTCGTGGAAGGCAGAAGGCCTGTGTCCTCCACACGGGGAGCTTTGCATGGGATGGCTCATGACACGAGCTGGCTAGTGTTCTCCAGGTGAGATGGCTCTGAATAGGAGAGGCTACATCATCTGAGAGGCTACGTGCAAAATGAAAACGCAGGGATTGTTGTAAAATTATTAAGACTTTCAAGACAGTGACGGCAGAGCATTAAAGCAAGCACAGAGCGCTCAGTGTGTCTGCAGGGATCACGTGCCCTGAAGCCAGGCTTGGCTTGGAAATCGGAGGGTTGAGGGACAGGAGGCTGTGTGCCTGGGACATCAGATGCTGGCCTGGATCCTGGAAGCAATCGGGTCTGTATCTCAGAGGAGGCCGGGAGGTTTCTTTGGGGCTGGCTGTACCCTGGTTCTGAAGGCATGCCTCTTATCAGTTAGAAATGCAGCTTTTCTGTATAAAAAGCTCAAACTTTGTAGCCTTCAGTTGTCCAGTGGAGCAGGGAGTGGGCAGGGGTCATGGCAAGGCCCTAGAGGAATCCAGCCACATTGAATTGCATTCTCTGGCCTACCTGGGCACATGACAGTAGCGTATCCTGAAAAGCCTTAATTCCCCAAAAGGAGCAAAAAAATCATGCCTGCCTACATCTATTCAAAAAATACTTATAGAGTGTCTACTGTGTACCTGGCCAAGGTGCCAAGGGATGAAAGACACAGGGGAGTTCCCCCTCGTGGCAGAGCGGTTAACGAACCTGACTGGGATCCATGGGGACTCGGGTTTGATCCCTGGCCTCGCTCAGTGGGTTAAGGATCTGGCATGGCCGTGAGCTGTGGTGTAGGTCGCAGACGTGGCTCTGATCCCCCAGTTGCTGTGGCTGTGGCTGTGGCTGCGGCTGGCAGCTGTAGCTCCGATTCGACCCCCAGCCTGGGAACCTCCATATGCTGCAGGTGTGGCCCTAAAATAGAGAGGAAAAAAAAAAAGAAAAAAAAAGACACAGGGTCTGTGGCCCAAAGGGAACAGAAATATAAGCAGCAGACAAGCCCAACAGAATGAGTATAATGATGTTTGTTGTGGTGGTTTTGGCTGCAGAGCCTCTGAAACCCCCTCCTTGTTTGGGGGTACCCCGTTGTGTGTGTCTTGGTGGGAGGCAGGGCCCTCCCTCTGTGAAACTGATGGGGGCGATTCCTTCTTCTTCCTGCCACCTGACTCCAACGGGGACATAAGACTTAGGCTTTGAAGGCCCTTTTCATCCCCAGACACCCTAGCCTTTTGCGGTTCATTGATGAGCCCTGGGTCTGACCTGAGGGGCCTGGGGCAAGAGTGTGGTTTATCTCAGGTGGGTGATCTCAGGGAAGTTGCTTAGTGTCTCAGCCTTAATGTCTTTCTTTTTCTTTTTTTGCCTTTCTGATTCCTGTCCACTGATTTATTTAAAAATTTAAAAGTTAGAGTTGATTGACATTGCTCTGTCAATTTCTGCTGTACAGAAGAGTGACCCAGTCATACATCTATACTCCTTCTCTTTCCCATGTTTCTTTATCCTACTTCACGTGGCTCCGCAGGTTCATTGGAATCAGACAGTGTGGGTGAAAGTACCTGGCCCGCAGCAGTCACTCCGTAGGAGTCAGGCATATGTTTGTCCTGGTGGGGGGGAGGGGGGGTGGGGGGGTGGGGAGAGACAGGAACACTTCCTAGAGAGGGCGTCTGGGGCTGTGTCCTGGCTCAGCCAGAAAAGGCACCAGGATGGATTAGGTATGTCCGCTGTGGGTATTGTTGCCATTTCTACGTTAGTTGGATCTAGTGATGGAAAAGACATCCCATATGATGGTGGTTTTTTTTTTTTTTTTTTTTTTTTTTGGCTTTTTAGGGCTGTACCCGTGCCATATGGAGGTTCAGCCAGGCTAGGGGTTGAATCAGAGCTGTAGCTGTTGGTCTATGCCACAGCAACTCGGGATCCTTTACCCACTGAGCAAGGCCACGGATCGAACCTACGTCCTCATGGATATTAGATTTGTTTCCGCTGAGCTGCCTCAGGAACTCCCGTATGGTGGTTTGAAGTTTCTGAAGTAAGCAGCCTGATAGCTCAGGCCCTTGGCTCAAGCTTTCCCTGGTCAGCCTCCCAAACTGGCAACCAGCATGATTGGCAGAGCTGCACAGCTGGACCTCAGAGGCTTTCAGTATCTGGTAAAGGGGCCCTTCCTTCCTCCCTCCCTCCTTTCTTTTTTTCTTTCTTTCTTTCGCCACACTAGCAGCACAGGGAGGTTCCCAGGCTAGGGGTCCAATGGGAGCTGTAGCCACTAGCCTACACCACAGCCACAGCCAGGCCAGATTCGAGTCACGTCTGCGACCTACACCACAGCTCACAGCAACACCGGATCCTTGACCCACTGAGCAAGGCCAGAGATCGAACCTGCATCCTCAAGGATGCTAGACAGGGTTGTTAACCACTGAGCTACAATGGGAACTCGGCTATTTCCTTCTTAAACTTTGTGTTAATAATGACTGTGTGGAGCCCCCCAAAACTAGGCTAGATCCCCTCCTGCATGATCCCATAGTATCCCCTTCCCACCATGGCATCAGCCATTCTATATGTGAATTCCCTGCTTTCTTATTTATCCTCACCCCCTGCCCTCCCCAGCCCCATCACCACCACAGGATAAGCACGTAGAGGTCCTAGACCATGTGGCAGCGCCCCCCGCCCCTGCATCATCATCATCAAAGTCTCAGGCCGTGTCCAGCTTGCTCAGGATTTTATCCCCAGCAGCTGAGACCTTACTAGCCCTGTAGATGCTCAAGTGAGGAATCAAGCGTTTCTGCTTCCTTTTTCTTTTTTGTCTTTTTGTCTTTTCTGGGGCTGCACCCGAGGCAAATGGAGGTTCCCAGGCTAGGGGTCTAATTGGAACTATAGCTGCCGGCCTACGCCAGAGCCACAGCAACACAGGTTCCGAGCTGCATCTGCTCCACAGCTCACGGCCATGCCGGATCCTCAACCCACTAAGCAAGGCCAGGGATCGAACCCGCAACCTCGTGGTTCCTGGTCGGGTTCGTTAACCTCTGAACTTTGATGGGAACTCCTCTGCCTCCTTTTCGGACATGGCAAAGGGTGGGAGGCAGCATGATGCCCCCAGGAGGTGGAAATCACGGGATGGACAATGGGGGAGGGGTTCTTACGTTCACGTTTCCTCATAATCCAGAGGATTGCTTCCTTGTATTTTTCAAAGTTTTTCTTCAACCTAAAAAGAATGTGAATCATTAAAAGCTGAGACTCAATCCATCTTTACATTGTCCGGCTACAGTGTAGACAGTGCTAGGCCTGCTCCATCCTTTCACAGGCGGAGAGGTGAAGGATGGTGGCTCTGCTTCCGGACCCGGCTCCCTTCCAGTCTGTACCCAGGAATTCAGGGCCCGTCAGCGCTCTCACTGGCCTTCGACCCGGGCACCTGGGCTGGTGCCCAGACGGTGCAAAATAAACTCAGGGGTCCTCTTGGAAGCGAGGACAGGGCTGAGCGGTGCAAATGCAAGACCGGCTCTGTGAGGCAAACGTGTGCGGCTGGCTTTTTCTACAGCTTGAGCCCATTTCGGTGAAGGCTGCGTTTGGAAATAGCTTAGAGAAACAGCACCATCTGTGAGCCGGACAGAGCCTCCTGAAACTCCTTGGTGTTTGGCAGGAAAAGTTCAAAGAAACTCACTCCGAAATGACTGGCACATTAAGGCAGAGCTCTTGAAATACAATCAAACCCCCCCATCCCCTGTCATGTCAGTGCACAAAGCCAGGCGTCCTGGCATCTCAGGGGCTTGGACTGTTTTATTTCCAAATAAGGGTGATCTCCAGGGGCCGCTGCCTTTCCTGGTTCTCAGATCTGAGCCTGTCGAAAGGGGCTCTGCCGGAAGGAGTGAGCGTCCCAGGCTTAATTGGATCTGAGGAGAAGGCCTTTGACAGGCCAGAGGGTAAGTTCTCAGTTCCGATTCCTTGAAGAGAGCATGATAATTTAACCCCAAGCAACCTCAGGAAGCAAAGAGCCTTTGCTGGAAAGGGCTGGGCTGTTTTGCCTGGCAGAGAGCAAAGGTCTATTAGAAGCAAGAGCAGAACTTGAGAACGAGCTCTTCACGGCCCATTTGTACCAAGTGTTATTTATTTGCATACCCTTTGAATGGGATGGAGGTTGTCACCTCGCCAGCTGTCACCTGTGAAGGAGTAAGGCCTGAGGGGGAAGGTGGGGTGAAGCCTGAAGGCTGAGAGCAGGATGCTGCCTGTATGCAAGGGTTCATTCCATGGAGTTTCCAAAGTGGCTTAGTGGCAATGAACCGGACTAGTATCCCTGAGGATGCAGGTTCGATCCCTGGCCTCACTCAGTGGGTTAAGGATCTGGCATTGCCATGGGCTACGGTGTAGGTCACAGAGGTGGCTCAGATCTGCTGTGGCTGTGGCTGTGGCATAGGCTGGCAGCTGTAGCTATGATTCCACCTCTTCCCTGGGAACTTCCATATGCCATGGGTGAGACCCTTAAAAAAAAAAAGAAGAGTTAATTCCAGAGAGGGGATCCAGCCAGAGGCAGCCAAGGCCTTTTGAGGAAGGGTCTTTCTTTGACCACCTTTACAAGCTAGTGGAATCCTTCTTAACTAGCTCCTCCGTGATTGAGGCTGGGTTACACACTGCTGCATAGCTGAGCACACAGTAGGTGCTCAGGAGATATTGACTGAGTGCGTTTAGGTTAGAATAAGCCTTGGTTATAGGCTTAGATGGGAAAGAAGGGAAGAAAGTGTCATGGGTGATACCGGCGAAGTGATTGGGGTATTATTTGGGATCTGCTTTTTGCTGCTGTATAAGGATCTGAGCGTGTAGCAGTTCCTCATGCTTTGCCTTGTGGCTTTCGCCTCTCCTTTCCTAGAGAAACCCCAGGGGGCTCCGGCCCCAGGACCGAATTGAGCCCAAAGCAGAGGTTGCTGGCAGTCAGTCTCTTGCTGGTTTTGGTCAGAGCCTCCACTCACTAAGGAGGTTCTGCAGGGCTTCCCATTCCCTACAACCTGCTCCTTGGTGCCACTATTGGAGAGGCTGCCAGAGACCCACTGGATGCCCGACCTCGCCCTGGTTTGCCAAGGTTTCTGACAGCTGCTAAGTGAACGTCCAGGCTTCCGTGCACCACAGGCTGGACGTACAAACGGGTTTCCCAAGCATTTGGTGACCTGGGATCATGCCAACTAGAAAGACGCGGTGCCAGCAATGGTCCACAGGCAGCTCATCATTCCCTACTCCAAATGTGGGCTCTTGCCAGGAACCCCAGCTCAGTGAGGTTCAGGGCTTTCCCCCACCGCAGGGAGCGTGCAAAGCCAGTGGCTAGCCTGGGATAAGGCTAAGAAATGTCCAGGATCTCGATCTCCCATTGTCCCCTCTCTTGAAAGGCTCAGACCCCAGACTGGCTCCCCAGACTCGTGTACAAGTTCACGGTTTCTTCGCAGCTTTTCCTGCGCTGGATTTCCAGCCTCTGCCACCGCCTCCCTTTGGTCCTCTCCTCCACGGCCCCTGCTAATAGATTTCATTGCTCTTCAGTTCTGGCAGCCAGATCATCTTGCCCCCTGACCCCTAATCTTGCTCGTGTCCTTGTGCCTGGCTGGTGCCTGCTCTTGGACACAGGAGACCTGCCGGCCCTGGCCTTGCTCTGTTCTCCGGTGGCCCGATCTTCGCTTTCCCTGCTGCTTGCTCTGGCCTGCCTGATGCCACTGACCAAGCGCCCCCCTCTCTCCAGGCACTTACAGAATTCCCAGTTTCCTTCTGGCATCACTCTCCAGAAGACCCGTCACAGAAATGTCAGCATCCTCCTCCAGCTCGTTGCGAGCGGCCATTTCTTTGAGCATGATTCTGAACACCGACTGGTAGGAGCTGGTCAGAACCTACAGAAGGACCGCGGGAGGATACATCCGGAAAACAGGAATGAACGGTGTACTAGTTATCCCCGTTCTCGCTCCCTAAGGTGCCAGATGAGATTTCAACATGTTATTCAAGAAAGACAAATGGTGGGAACTGTAGGGTGGCTACCAAGATTTACTTTAAAAATGATTTCCAAGGAGTTCCCGTTGTGGCTCAGGGGGTTAAGGACCTGATGTTGTTTCTGAGGATGTGGGTTTGATCCCTGGCCTCCCTCACTAGGTTAAGGATCTAAGGTTGCTGTGGCTGTGGCCTAGGCCTCAGCTGCAGCTCTGATTCGACCCCTGACCTGGGAACGTCTATATGCTGTCGGTGCAGCTGAAAAAAGAAAAAAACAAAAAACTACTTCTATTATGATCACACTCTTTCCCCACTCCCTGATTCCCTTGAGATTTTTTTTTTTTTTAAATAGCAGCATACCAAGAAATCTTTTGTGCTCATGAAATTACCCTCTTCTTTGGAGTTCCCACTGAGGCTCAGCAGTAACGAACGTGACTAGTATCCATGAGGATGTGGGTTCAATCCCCGGCCTCGCTCAGTGGATTAAGGATCTGGCATGGCTGTGAGCTGCGGTGTAGGTTGCAGACATGGCTTGGATCACAGACATGGCTTGGATCTGGCATTGCTGTGGCTGTGGTGTAGGCTGGTGGCTACAACTCCGATTTGACCCCTAGACTGGGAACCTCCATGTGCTGTGGGGGCAGCCCTAAAAAGCAAAAAAAAAAAAAAGACCCTCTTCTTCCAAATGTGGAGATGGCTGTAGAGGAGTTCCAGGAGTTCCCATGGTGCAGTGGTTAACGAATCCGATTAGGAACCATGAGGTTGCAGGTTCAATCCCTGGCCTTGCTCAGTGAGTTAAGGATCCGGCGCTGCCATGAGCTGTGGTGTAGATTGCAGATGCGGCTTATGCTGTGGCTGTGGCTGTGGTGTAGGCCAGTGGCTACAGCTCCGATTCGACCCCTAGCCTGGGAACCTGCAATGCCGCGGGAGTGGCCCTAGAAAAGGCAAAAAGACAAAAAAAAAAAAAAAAAGGCTTCCATGCTTTAAAAGCATAGTAGGCTTTTTGAGTTGCAGGAAAGGCCAAGCTCTCAGCGGTTGGTTCTTTATTCAATGTGAAGGAAACCAGTCATCTTGAAAGCAGGGTAGCAGCTCGCATGTTCTTGCAGTGAACAGTTCGGTATTTAAAGATTCTTGCAAAGTAACGGCATCGTAAGGTGTTCTTTCATTTTGCACATTTGATCATCTGGCCCCAGTCTGTGATGCTACCCAGGACTCACCCACCAGGCTTTCTTTTTTGGATCCCTTTCGGTAGAAGGCGAAGTTGGCTTGCTGCCAAGGAGAACCTCCGGCTCCGGTCTGTCGTGTTGACCTGTTCCACTCCCGGCCGGGGTTGTAATGGTGGTGGTTTCGCATCTGATACCGTACAGTCTGCCGTTCACTTACCAGCCTCCTAGCCTAAGCGGGAGACCCACGTATCCAAAGTGGCCTGTGACCTGGGATAGGTAAAAGCATGTAGCTTGTAGTCCATTAGCTGGTTTTCCCACGCTGGGGAAAAGCCAGGGCCTCTCAGGTCTGGCTTGCTTGACCCCCAGCCTCTGCATGCTCCTGTCTCCACTGCTGGAGCTCGATTAGTTAAATACGGAGGCCCTGAGACTGAGGAGGCTCTAAGGCGGTGGTGCCCTAAGGAAGCCAAGCGGAACCTAAGCTTGTAATTAATTGCCTCAAGGTTAGGAAATCGAAAGGCAGGGACCACCCGTCACAAGCAGCCCATCAGGCTTTAAGCTCCGGCCGATCATATGTCCGTTCCCCCCGCCCCCACCCCGCTTCTGCTGGTGGAGGGCTCTTAACCACTTGCAGTTTGGTGCTGTCTGATTTGAATCCATAAGGTTCAAACAAACTTTATTTTTTAGGGCCCCACCCGCAGCATTTGGAGGTTCCCAGGCTAGGGGCCCAATCGGACGTGCAGGTGCCAGCCTACACCACAGCCACAGCAACGCCAGATCCAAGCTGTGTCTGCAACCTACACCACAGCTCACGGCTGGATCCTGGGCCAGGGATCGAACGCGAAATCTCATGGATACTAGTCAGTTTTGTTACTACTGTGGGAACTCCCTCGTCAACTTCTATTTTTATTTTTTTTGGTTTTAAAATTTACTTATTTTTCTCATAATGATTTTCGTTTTTTCCATTATAGCTGGTTTACCGTGTTCTGTCAATTTTCTACTGCACAGTAAGGTGACCTAGTTACATATACATGTATACATTGTTTTTTCTCACATTCTCAGGCTCCGTTATAAGTGACCAGACTTAGTTCCCGTGCTACACCGCAGGATCCCTCTTCAATTTTTAAAACAGGCCTCAGGTTATCTTTCTACCCTGGAATGAATTGGCGTCTCAGGGCAGGTTGAAGTGACAGCGTGTGAACCCATATTTCCGCCTTTCAATTCCTCACCGTTGACAATCCCTCCCTTCAGATGGAGCATCGGCCGCCTTGCTCGAGCCATTGGTCTCTCGCCAGCCCCACTGGCTTCCATGCTTGGTTCACCAGAAAATACTGGGCCCCCTGTGGTGCACCAGACAGCAGACCCGATTGCTGGGCCTGGTTGAAGTTCTCATCCCAGCCAGGCTGTGCCACCCCACTCGATTTTTCCAGCACATGTGCCATCCTGTTTGTGTCCCCAGCCTGTACAGGAGAGCAGCCCTCGAGGTCAGGGTTAGGTGTTTAGTTGTACTGGGCGTGCAGGTGCCGGGGGCGGTGGGGGGGGGGGGCTCCCGTCCCCTGGGGCTCCTCCTCCTGGTGAATCTCTGGTTTTTGCAACCAAAAGAGTTTTGCACAGTTGGGTGTGTGATGCATGAGTGTGTCAGAGAGAGAGAGAGAGCGAACATGGAAGTGAACTGAAAACAGCAAAGGGGTTGAATTGTCAGAATAAGCAAAGGGGGAGTTCCCGTCGTGGCTCAGTGGTTAACGAATCCGACTAGGAACCATGAGGTTGTGGGTTCAATCCCTGGCCTTGCTCAGTGGGTTAAGGATCCGGCGTTGCCGTGAGCTGTGGTGTAGGTTGCAGACGCGGCTCAGATCCTGTGTTGCTGTGGCTGTGGTGTAGGCCAGCAGCTACAGCTCTGATTGGACCCCTAGCCTGGGAACCTCCATATGCCGCGGGTGAGGCCCTAGAAAATGCAAAAAGACAAAAAAAAAAAAAGAAAAGAAAAGAATAAGCAAAGGGTGGGTTGACAGCCCCCATCCAAAGCTGAGGACCTTAGCTACCTGTCCCCAGTGTGTCCCTCAGTGGGTTCTGGCATCTTCCCCCATCCCCATCCCCCAAAGGCCTCAGAAGTCCACGCAAACTTCGGCTGCAGGTACCATGTGGCTTTCACTCCATCCCTTCTGTCCTGCTCTGACCCCACTTGTCCACATCTGCCCCCTACGGCGTTGCTTGAGAAGCTGGGCTTCCTTGGCCGGAGAGCTGCCCATCACAAGTGTGCCAGCGCTGGGCCACAGTGCTGCCTCGTATCTTCCAAAACTTCCCATCCTTGGAGACAGAGTGGTATAGACAGCAGGGGCACGTTTCCCCCGACTCTGTGCCTTACTTTGTCACCTGGGCAAAGCCCCCAAGATGGCAAGGTGCTTGTGACCGGAGCTCGCCTGCCCGGGCCACCTGTCACCTGGAACCTTCCCAGCATCCGGCCTCATCCATGACCTTGAACAGCTCCATGGAGGTGTCCCCTCCACCCGCGACCGCAGACACCGTGGAACCTCAGCTGACAGGTGTGCTGGAGGTTTCTGAGTAATTTAAGTTTCTAATGAAAACAATTCTTTTTGATTTCAACTCTTGCTGAAAAACTTCTAAAATGCCTGAGTTGACTTTCCCGTCTTAGTAAATCCAATGTGGTGAATCTAAGCTCAAGTAATCTTTTTGTCCTGCCTTTGACATGGTATTTCAGTATTTGAAGAGAGTTCTTTCTTTTTTTTCTTTCCTACTTCCACTGCCACTCGGCACATGACGTCCCCAGGCCAGGGGTCAAATTCGAGCCCAATTGTGACCTATGCCACAGTGGTGGCAGTGGTACCTCCTTTAACCCTCTGTGCCAGGCCAGGGATCGAGCCTGCATCCTGGTGCTGCAGAGACACCACCAATCCACTGCACCACAGTGGGCACTCCTGAAAAGCAATTCTTATTCATATAACGTGGATAGAAGCAAGTCTAGAAAGTAAGAAATTCAGGGCTAAATAGGAACTGAGACCAGAAAATTTACCAATTAAAAAAAAAAAACCCTTCATGCCTAGGCTTCCTCTGGCTCTTTTCTTTTGTAAGTTGAGAAAAATCCATTGGCTTAATTTTGGGTCCCAAGGACACAAGATTTCAGTCTTGTGATTATCGTTAGTAACTCCAATCGTGAGAAAGTTTCTAGTCATCGCGGGAAGGAGGTACAGCCTGGAGCAGCAGGTATGGTTACGTCTTAGAGGTCACTTGACACAGGAAATTAGAGCCACCAGGCTGTACAGCAGGCCCCAAGTCCATGCAGTAAAGACAATACACGCTCTGCAGATTTAAGGCTTGTTGAGTCTATCAGGACTTGCCATGGCGTCTCTGGATACATTGGGGGAAGGGCACCCCTTAAAACTCCGGGGCTGGTTCTGTGCCTCTGAAGAGTGTGGGAGCAGGACTCAGACTTGGGGGGATACTCCCCTACTCTTTGTGGTGGGGTTTGCCCTGCTGAGGCTGTTGTCTAAAGGTCTGTCTCAATGGGCTGCCCCAGGCCTGGTCTGTTGGGGCTTTTGTTTGTGCCTGTTGGGGTTTCTGCTTGCTGTCTTTTTGAGCCCCTGCTCAAGGGTAGGTGAAGCCAAGAGAAAACTCAGGAAACTCACTGCCATGTCGTCTCTTGGGTCCCAAGATCCCTGGCCAGTGCGCCACCTTCTTTTTGTCTTTTAGAAGCTTCTTGGGATTGTTTTTTTAGATAGTACGTAGAGTTTTAAGCTGTCCTTAGAGGGAAAAGTCCATTTTTCCAGAATCTAACTTCACTTTTACAAAGGGTTTCTGCAAAGAACAATTTGCCTTGATATCTAGATATCTCTGTAACTTACATGCTTTGTTTTTGGCTTTGCTGCCTTCAAAAGCAATCTTTTTTTTTTTTTTTTTTTTTTACGGTCATGCCTGCAGTATATGGAAATTTCCTGGGGGAGGAGTCTAATTGGAGCTACCACTGCCGGCCTACACCACAGCCACAGCAATGCCAGATCTGAACCACATCTTTGACCTACCCCATAGCTCACAGCAACACCAGATCCTTAACCCACTAAATGAGGCCAGGGATTGAACCCATGTCCTCATGGATATTAGTCAGATTCTAGCCACGATGGGAACTCCCTGAAAAGCAATCTTGAGGGTGTTTTTATTCATATTACTGAAAGCAGGGCTTTGTGGTGCCACATTTGGTTCTCTCTGCCCCCCCCCCTTTTTTTTTGGTCTTTTTAGAGCCACACCCATGGCATATGAAGGTTCCCAGGCTAGGGGTCTAATAAGAGCTGTAGCTGCGTCTGCAACCTACACCACAGCTCACAGCAATGCCAGATCCTTAATCCACTGAGCAAGGCCAGGGATCAAATCCACGACCTCATGGTTCCTAGTCGGATTCATTAACCACTGAGCCACGATGGGAACTCCAAGACCCTGTTTGATTTAGTACGTGTCGTATAAACTTAAGCCTGCTGGAGGGTTAAGCTCACTTGGGCTGTGCTCACGGTGGAGTGAAGCCGTGAATCCCAGGGCTCAGGAAGCAGTTGGCACTGGCCCTGGTCCACCCTGTGCCACCCTTTGGAGCCCGGTGGTCTCCAGCTTTTCTCCAACTTACGTCGTCCTCGAAGTCTTCAGATTCCAGTGTGCCAAGGGGATCACTTAATATACGATCCCAAAAGCTCTCTTTAGAGACAAACTCCATGGTTTTCAATTTTGGAAGTTGCAGTGAAAGGAGAGGCGTTTGGAAAAGGAATCAAAGCAAAAAACGAAGGGAAACAAAAAGGGAAATAGAGTTACGTCATTTGCATTTGCCCTTTGAAACAGAAATGCACCTGTCATCAATAAGACTTTAACTAAACATCAAATTGCCTGAGATTCAACCTGAGTAGGAATAAAAGGGTCAGTTTGCGTGTGGATGTGAGTGAGTGTGTGTTTCTGGTGGCCGGTGAAGTTGCATCTGACAGTGCTGCGTGAGCGAGTCCTGAACGGAGCGAGGGAGTGAGCAGGCAGATGGCTGGGGAAGAGCATCCCTGGTAAGAGGCAAAGGTGGTGCAAAGGCCCTGGGGTGAGGGTGGGGTGTGTCTCGGGGTTGACGTATTTGACAAACCGCAAGAGGCACAAAGGAGCCAGAGCAGCAGAGAAGGGGAGGGGCAGGGCCAGCTCACGGAGGGCCTTGCAGGCTGTGGGAAGGAGTTTAGATTTTATTCCAAGAGATTTTTTTTTTTTTTCTTTCTGAGTGTGATTTTCTCTGGGAAATCCTGAGAAATATTCCTGTCTCCCATCAGCCCTGTCAAAAATTGCCCATTTCCAGAATTGCACATGGTTCATAATTGCTAATTAAAGTGTAAGAGTTGAATCCCCAAGCCAGTGAGCTAAAAAAAAAAAAAAAGCAGTCTCTCAGAGATGGTGGACCTCTTTGTTCTCGAGGTCAGCCACCACCTGGGGACTCTGGACCGGGAATGGGGCTGGAAACCCGCCGTGGGGATGGGGTGCAAATTGAATGGAGGAATTGATAATTACAACCTGGGCCTTGATTCCCTGTTGGAGTCCCTGCTGGAGTCCCTGCTGGAGTGATGGGGGGAGGTGTGGCTCCTGAGGCAGAGCTGGGGTGGGGGGCCTCGAACCTGATAATTGGGCCCCCCCCAGCGAATCAGCAGTGGCCTTCGTCTCAGTGCCAGGAGAACACCAGCCCCTCCCCATGGGACCACCCAGAGAGCCCTGAAAATCCATTGGGTTGGAGCGGGGCGGACCTATTCCGTCTGATGCTGTGTTGGGCCTTTGGGGCAGAGAAGGGACATTCTTCGTGATCTCCACACACGTTATTTTTGCACTTCTTCCCAACCTTGGTTCAGTAATGAACCTTCCTCTTTGCTCCCGGAGCCACTCGGTGGATCTGTGTATACAGACCCCCCCATCCTGGGGGCCTTTCTGCCTGCAGACCTCCTACTCCAGCCTTGGCTTGTTCCTGATGGAAACCTACCCCCCCCACCCCAAAGTTCTTTTCCATCAGCTCCATCCACCAGGCACACCCCACCCCCACTGGGCTGCTCACGATGGCAAAGGCAGTTCCAAAACACCGCGTGTACCCTAATTGTCTGCCAGGGACCCAGCCTGGAGAAGTTTGAGAACTTCTTGTTGGGGATTCCCGCCGTGGCTCAGTGGTTAACGAATCCGATGAGGACACAGGTTTGATCCCTGGCCTTGCTCAGTGGGTTAAGGATCTGGCATTGCCGTGAGCTGTGGTGTAGTGGCAGATGTGGCTTGGATCCCACTTGCTGTGGCTGTGGTGTAGGCTGGCAGCTGCAGATCTGATTCAACCCCTAGCCTGGGAACCTCCATATGCCGCAGGTGCAGCCCTAAAAAGACCAAAAAAGGAGTTCCTGTCATGGCGCAGTGGTTAACGAATCCAACTAGGAACCATGAGGTTGCGGGTTTGGTCCCTGCCCTTGCTCAGTGGGTAAACGATCCGGAGCGTTGCCCTGAGCTGTGGTGTAGGTTGCAGACGCGGCTTGGATCCCATGTTGCTGTGGCTCTGGCGTAGGCTGGTGGCTACAGCTCCGATTCGACCCCTAGCCTGGGAACCTCCATATGCCGCGGGAGCAGCCCAAATAAATAGCAAAAAGACAAAACAAAACAAACAAACAAAAAAGACCAAAAAAAAAAAAAAAAAAAAAAAAAGAACTTGTTGGGAAAGTCCACCAAGAATCCTTGGGAATTCAAGCCCAGGAAGGCCCTTTGGGTTGACACTGGAGAGAAATGGAGGAGCTGTCGGACTGAGGTCCAGGGAGACTGGGGGCCGAGCCCCTGGGGTGAGGTTCTCTGAGGATGTGCCGGCCCAGCATGAAGAGTCAGGCTCTTAGCAAAGCCCCATCATTCATGCTCACTGTATTTCAATCGGCGTTATGGAATAATATGTAGTTGATTGGAGGGAGAAAACGGAGGAGGTGTTTATCAAGGGAGGAGGGTGACTGGGTCCCGAATACAGAGCAGCTGTGTTCAGAGGCGTGGGTTCGGTGTGATCACGAACCTTATTAACATCGCTGGGTGCTGTGTTCACGCCTGGACAAGCACAGTGGGAGAAGGAAGAGCTTTATTCCTCATGAGCTTTCCCTCCAGGGGCTTCTGTCAGCCTCTACCTTTGTTCTGGGGAGGTCATTGTCTTCCTGGAAGTGGCTCCATCAGGGGGCGGGGTGGGGGGTGGGGGAGGTGTCAGGCCGGGTTCCTGGGGGTGGCGCTATTTTCCAAGGCCTGGCCCCTCCCTTCATGTCGCTCAGCTCCTTTGCACCCAGGGCCCCCCCTCTGCGTGGAGGAGACCTAAGACTTGTCCTCAGGGTGGCTCAGGGGACGGGGCTGGTGCAGGTGAGTGCTGGGCGTGGAGCGTCTCTCCTGGGCCGATTAAGAAGACATCTTAGTTCCTTCCCATCCAATCAATGCCTTTCCTCTAGCTTTTTTTTAATTTGCTTTTTAGGGCTACACCCTCAGTATATGCAAATTCCCAGGTAGGGGTTTGAATTGGTAGGGGTTTGAATCGGAACTGCACCTGCTGGTCTACACCACAGCGACAGCAATGCAGGACCCGAGCTGTGACTGTGACCTACACCATAGCTCAGGGCAACGCCAGATCCTTAACCCACGGAGCGAGGCCAGGGATTGAACCCGCATCCTCATGGATACTAGTCGGGTTCATTTCCGCTGAACCACAATGGGAACCTCCTAATATTTTTTTCTTGATGGAAGCACACTTCCTGAGTTTGGGATAGATGTTTAAGCCCTGGGCCTTTGCCCTGCAGAGCAGCTCCCCGCGTTGTAAAGGAGGAAGTGGGGGGGAGAAGCAGTAGGTGACCAGCCCAGGGCCAGCTCTGAGCAACAAGCCCTCAGGTGAAACTCAGGCTGCTTTCCCCTTCTTGACCCTTTTGTGGTGAATTCCTTGTTATCCTCGGCAGGTGGGTCAAGGGATGGGCAGGTCTGGCAGTTGCTAGGGGCACGGATCTATCATCTGTTCTAAAGCTACTCCAGGTGTGGTCCATGGATCAGCAGCAGAAGCTGCTGCCAAGAGCTGCT
This sequence comes from Sus scrofa, assembly GCF_054392235.1. Classification (NCBI taxonomy): domain Eukaryota; kingdom Metazoa; phylum Chordata; class Mammalia; order Artiodactyla; family Suidae; genus Sus; species Sus scrofa. The sequence goes on along the minus strand of NC_139393.1, from coordinate 22,171,538 downwards.
GAGAAAGGCAGAATCTCAGACCTACAGAATCAGATGCATTTTAACAAGATGCCTGGGTGATTGCTCTGCACATTAGAGTCTGAGCAGCGAGGCTCTACTTGCCCCCCCACCCCGCCCCCATCCTGCCCCCACCGCAGAAATGGACTAAGAGGAAGAAAACTCTATAGAGTTGGTTCGAAAAGCCACCTGGGCAGGTAACCGTGATCCCCCTCCCTCACCCTGATGCTGAAAGATCAGATCCTCATCCTTCGACTGTTTCTTTCTTTCTATTTTTCATTTGCATTTTAGGGCCACACCTGTGGCATATGGAGGTTCCCAGGCTAGGGGTTGACTCGGAGCTACAGCTGCCAGCCTCCAACACAAACACAGCAACGCAGAATCTGAGCTGTGTCTGTGACCTACACCACAGCTCATGGCAACACCAGATCCTTAACCCCCTGAGCAAGACCAGGAATCGAACCTGCACCCTCATGGTTTCTAGTGGGATTCGTTTCCACTGCGCCACGATGGGAACTCCCCTACACTGTTTCTAATAGGCTGGGTCTGGTTAATCTTTTTTTTGTTTTGTGGCGTGATGTGTGTGAGTTGGGATTCTGCCACCAAAAGGCTTCTCCAGGGTCCCTTCCCCTCAATACAAATTGAATTGGGCTTTAAGGGTACCAGGTGAGGGGCTCTGATTTATTCCCTACCAGGTGCCACTGAAAGAGTCTGGGGGAGCCCATCCATCCTAGTTAAGACCTGGTGCCCAGACCTCAGGGAACCAGCGAGTAACTGACTGGAGCCTCTTTAAACGTGGGCGTCCCTGTGCAGAGCTTGAGTAAAGAGATGGACTTCTGGTCCTTTCCCAGGTTATTCTGTCTTAATCAGGGACTCTGTTTCCTGTTCTGTCTCCCTTCTGCAGTTAAGGAGAGGGGCGCACATCCAGGTTCGGGGGCTACGTGCCCAGCACGCCCCTTGGTCCTCTCTAGGGCTTGGCACTGGCTAGACCAGCGAGGCACCACCCACCCTGGGCACCACCCCCGGCCCCACCCACTCTGCAGGGAGCAGGGTCTTAGGATAGATTCTGTGGGACTCTCACCCTTTCCTGCCTTTTGTGGCTCTTCAGCAAGAACACAGACTGAAAACAAAAGAAAAAATGGTTACTAGAATGTGGTAGGATGAACCAGTCACCCCCAAATGTCTGCAGAGACCACGTGGAGATGGTGTGTTTTAGAATAAGAGGCTCCTGTGTCTTCAGCAGTTGGTGGGCTTTCGCTTATGCTCCGCACAGGCTGACTCCCCCCACTTTGTTCATACTTCATCTTGCCCATGAGCATTTAATTCTGAGAGGGTGGGTGGGGTTTGTCCATCTTTATATCCTGCCCAGTATACAGTAGGTATACAATAAATATCCATAGAGGTACAGGAAACGTCACGGAACGAACTGAGTGTGGATAGACCCTTATCTTCCCTTCTAACTCCAGTGCTAAATATTTCCTCCCCTTGCAAAACTCAAAATTTTCATTCAAAATTTAAAGCATTTTACCCTTTGGCCCTGTTTCTTCCCTGAGCCTTGAGCCTTGACGCCAAGTTCTAGAAACAGTGCCTTGGCCGTGGCCTTAACTAAGACTGTCCTCGTGTAAGATGGTCAAGAAGAAGTTCCCTTTGGCCTGGGCTGTGCTCCTTCTGTGCCTTTTACCTTCTCTTGGGTGGATGTGTAGCATCTCCAAGTCACTGAAAATCACCATAAAATCCTAAAATGATACCTTGCGAGTCAGACTTGAACGTGCTTCGCATCGTTGTTTCTTCCTCCTCCTCCAAGGTCCATGTTAAAGCTGCTGCTAGAAGAAGAGGGTGGCCCTGAATAATGTTAACCTTACACTTTCCGGCGGGTTTATAGGGGCCATTTAGGGACTGGGGTCCTTCACTGGCACCCCAGGCTGATCCACAGCGCGGGCGTGCCTTGGGCTGGAGGGCACGGCTGGCACAGCTCGGGTGCTCCCTCTGCCTGCCTCCCCCTCTTCAGCTCTGCTGCCTGACTCCGGCTGTGGCCCTTCGGTGGCCTTCCTCTCCGGTCCATTAGGGTCCCCAGGATGGGAAGGACTGCTGGGGTTAGAGGGAGACCTTAGAAGGATTCCCCCTTCTATAGGCGGCAATGCTGTAGGAACCATCAAGCCAAGTGGCTTCAAGGCTGTGTGGACTCATAATGGGGTACGTCTGTCACTGTGGGAAGTGGGTGTCCCCAGTGTTCTCTTGTCAAGAGGGCCCAGAGAGGTGATAACGGGGCTGGCTGGGGGACGCCAGGGCGCTGGTACAGGTCCACTGGCTGATGCCACAGAGCTACCATACTTTTTTTGGAGACCTTTTGTAAAGTTTTTGGTTACCGGTGTTTTATGTTTTCTAGAATTTTGTAATCCTGCTCCTTTCTGCTCCCCGCCCATCCCAACCAGTCTGTTCTTCCTATTCCTAAACACAAATACACACACACACACACACACACACACACACACACACACACACACACACACACACACACACACACACACACACACACACACACACACCTTACACTGCATTCCTGACAGCAGAGAGGAGCAAACCCATGTTAAGAAAGCAGAGATCTGTTCATAGGAGCACCAGGATTTGAGCCCAGTTTTTTCGGTGTCTGGATTAGAAGCACCCTCCAACCCGCCCTGCCTGGCCAAGGGCAACATCAAGGCTGCCAGCCCTCCCGCAGGCAGGAAGCCCACCCCCAGCTTCTGAAAACACTCATCCCACCGTGCGTGGCTCCGCCTGTTGGGAGTCATTTCCTTTCCTTGACCCCTTTTTCCTGAAGCCGGGACTGTGCTAGTCCTTCTGTGCAGATGGCGAGGTCAGGTCTTGGCTTTGTGTGGCACATCATTAGGTATTTGAAGCCACAGCAGTGAGGAATCCAGGCCCTTAACCCACTGAGCCACCAGGGAACTCTGCTTCCGTAGTTCTTTGTGTGATGTCGTCTCCAGGTCGGCCTAACACCTCCTCCTCCTCCGAGCCCCGTCTAGTCCTGCCCTCACAGAATGTGGTCTCCCCCCACCCGAACGGTGGCCCCGGGGCCTGAGCAGGACCAGTGTCCCTGCACACAGCCTTTTCATTATGCTTGGTTATATCCACTTTTCCGGCGGTCACATCAGTTGTCCTATTGCCTTGCGGCGCCTGTGGTTGAGTAAATGATCTATAACAGACCGGCTTCCCCGCCTTGTCCTTCTCCACCCTGTTGTCTCAGTGGACCGAAGAGCAGGGTCTCGTCTAAATCACCAGGATATTCTATCTGGCTCGTCTTGGTCCACTGTTTCTGCCTGTCAATCAAGTTCTTTTAGAATCTGATCACATTATTTTCACCACCTAACAGCTTCCAGCTATTACAGATCAAAATGTTCCTTCTATATATCTCTGTCCAAGTCTATGATAAATTACTGTACCAGGTGGAGTCCTGTGACTCCCACCTGGAAACTGGGTTGACGCGGATCCTTAAACAGTATCTCCGGATGGTTATTCAACAGCAATCCCTCCATCTTTTTCTTCATTGTTTTCTTTTTACAGCCACAGCTGCAGCATATGGAAGTTCCCAGGCCACAGGTTGAATTGGAACTTGCGACCAAGGCAGATTCTTAACTGACTGAGCAAGGTCAGGGATCAAACCCGCATCCTCATGGAGACAGGGTCAGGTCCTTGACCTGCTGAGCCACAACAGGAACTCCCACTCTGTCTTTTTTCACCGGCACCTACCTGGCATTTGTCTGTCTTGTCCATGGGAGCATCAGGAAGACTTTAGAAAGAAACACGTTTTGGAATTTGGTCTCCTGGGTTACCACAGTTTCTCCATCTAGTAATCTTGTCAAAAAGCAACTTAGTGAGTTCCTGTCATGGTTCAGTGGTAATGAACCTGCCTAGTATCCATGAGGAGGCAGGTTCGATCCCTGGTCTTGCTCAGTGGGTTAAGGATCCGGAGTTGTCATGAGCTGTGGTGCAGGTCGCAGATGTGGCTCAGATCCCGAGTTGCTGTGGCTGTGGTGTAGGCCGGCAGCTGCAGCTCCTATTTAACCCCTAGCCTGGGCTCCTCCATAGGCCACAGGTGCAGCCTTAAAAAGACACACACAAAAAAGGAAGCTAAAAGCCAGCATGACCTGATCTGTTCTTATGGATTCCGTGCTGGTTCCAGGTGGTCATTTGCACTCAGTATTTGCCCCACATTGGCCGCAGACCCGGTGCCTCCCCGCCCCCATCTCCCCAGTTCCTCAAACACCCTAAACGTGGCAAGGCTCTTCTCTCTCGGGAGGTATTCTGGGGTATATTTCGTATCAGCCAGGACACAGCAGTTACCTTTCTCTTCTGATCTTTTCCCCAATCTTTGGTTTCTGTGATTTCTTGCTTAGTTTTGTTGCACCCTTTCTCATCTAAGGATCATTTTTTTTTTTCACGGCAAAGTCAAATTAAACAACGATAGAAGAATGCGACTATTTTTTTTTTTTTTTTTTTTTTAGGGCCGCACCTGTGGCATATGGAGGTTCCCAGGCTAGGGATCCAATGGGAGCTACAGCTGCTGGTCTACACCACAGCCACACAGGATCCAAGCTGCATCTGTGACCTACACCACAGCTCACAGCAGTGCTGGATTCTTAACCTGCTGAAGGAGGCCAGGGATGGAACCCACATCCCCGTGAATACTAGTCGGGTGTGTTACCACTGAGCCACGACAGGAACTCCAGAACATTCCTCAACCTGCACTGAACAGTGGCCCTGTCTGCCTTGATCTTCTTTTTGCCCCAGTCATCTTTTATTTTTTTTTTGCTTTTTAGGGCCACACTCAGGCATATGGTGGTTCCCAGGCTAGGAGTCTGATTGGAGCTGTAGCTGCTGGGCTACATCCACAGCCACAGCCATGCAGGATCCGAGCCGTGTCTGCAATCTGCACCACAGCTCATGGCAATGCTGGATCCTTAACCCACTGAGAAGATGCAATGCTGGATCCTTAACCCACTGAGAAGGGCTAGGGATCGAACCTGCGCCCTCATGGATGCAAATCAGATTTGTTAACCGCTGAGCCACGACTCCCCGCCCCGGTCATCTTTTAAAAGGGCCCCTTCTTTTGTCAATGCCTGCAGTATAATAACAACTACTTTTTGGTAAGAATAAGTTTATCCTGGACCTCAGCTCTCCTGACACTGTTCTCAAAATTTCCTACGTTTATGGCAAGTAACAGTCTTATTTCCACCCCCCCGCCCCCCGCCCCGCATGGGCCTTTCAAATTCTGAGTCCAGGGAAAGGAGCTCTGAGCAAGCACTGGTTTGCATTTTGGGGGAGCTTTCCACCCTCTTCTCCACCTGGCCACGTGGCTTGGCATCAACTACCCCACTGGTGGCCCTCACCCCCTCTCTTTATCCTCGCCCACTTTTCTAGATGTCTAGGTATGTACGTGCTTCTGCACTCAACTCCCTTCCAACCAAGACTGTCTCTCGGGACTAGGATATACCCTCTCATCACCATATCTGATCTGGAGTCTGATGAGGATTCAACAGCAGCTTTGCAAGTATAACCAAACATTGATAGGCGCTTACTGTGTGCCAGGTTCTTGAGAATTTCTACAAGCGTGGATATGACACTCTGTGTTAGGATTTCTGGTGGACTTGGTTTGTGACTCCGCTCTGTGGCTGGAGGCGTAGACGCCTGATGGTGTAGACAGTCTTTCTGGTCCTCCTGGGGGGAAGGGGGGGCTTCCGCACTCCAGCTTTGAGACACTGGCCGTGACTTTATTTTTTTGACTTTTGAGGGCTGAACCTGCAGCCTCTGGAGGGTCCCAGGCTGGGGGCTAACCAGAGCTGCAGCCACCGGCCTGCACCACAGCCACAGCAACACCAGATCCAAGCCGCGTCTGCGAGCTACCACAGTTCACAGCAACGCCAGATCCTTAACCCACTGAGCAAGGCCAGGGATTGAACCTGCATCCTCATGGATGCTAATTGGATTCTTAACCTGCTGAACCACAACGGGAACTCCCTCAGTGCCTTTAATGTTCCTTCCATGTCAGAACCGCCACTCTCTGTAGGAACAGGTTTCAAGGATTTATCTGCGTGATATTCCTCTGTATTCGGTTTGAAGTACTGTTTGTAGAGTCCACGTACAATACTGTTATTGGGGTTGAATGGTCCCATAATAATAACAAAAAAAAATGCTTTAGAAATAGGAACCTAGCCCCCATGGGATCGATCCTACCCTCTAGGGTTCGCTGGTTCTCCAACATTCCACTGCCTGAGAATCCTCTGAGAATCTTGTTAAGGATTCGGGCAGAGGGGAGTTCCCATCGTGGCGCAGTGGTTAACGAATCCGACTAGGAACCATGAGGTTGCGGGTTTGATCCCTGGCCTTGCTCAGTGGGTTAAAGGATCTGGCATTGCTGTGAGCTGTGGTGTAGGTTGCAGATGCGGCTCAGATCCTGCGTTGCTCTGGCTCTGTGGCAGCAAAAGCTCTGATTGGACCCCTATCCTGGGAACTTCCATGTGCTGCAGGAACGGCCCTAGAAAAGCCAAAAAGACAATTAAAAAAAAAAAAAAGGATGCAGGCAGGGATCTTGATGAGGGAGCCTGGGAATCTGCATCTTTAAGGCTCCAGGTGATGGGGACACACAGTCCTGGACCCTGAGGAATAGCACTGCCAACACCCGCTCTCACGCCTGCTCGCTCCTGCAGGCTCTCGGCCCCACACAAGCAGCCCTTGCATTGCTTTTGCCTTGATTGTCTGTGTTTCTCAAAAAGCGGATGGGAGGCCTCTGCTCTGGGCTGAGAGCTGATGCTTTTTGGCATCTGCTGTGCTCCGGAACCCTTAGCGCTCTGCCTTCCACCTGCAGGAGGGCAGGCTTGTCTTCATGGCAGGGGCCAGTCCCCATCATGCACAGTCATTTTGCCTGCGTCACTTTCTTCTACCTCCTCCTAGTTCTGAGCTCTTATACCTTCCTGCAGCTCCAGGCTTCCCGGCTGCCCTGCATGCTGCTGCCTCTCCCTCTTCCAGCTCTGCACTCTCTCTATGCATCTCTCTGCCCCATCCCATTGACTAGAAGTGACAACATACTTATTACCAGCAAGCTTCACCCAATCGGGAGTTCCTTTTGTGGCTCAGCAGAAATGAATCTGACTAGTATCCATCAGGACACAGGTTCGATCCCTGGGCTCACTCAGTGGGTTAAGGATCTGGTGTTGCCATGAGCTATGGTGTAGGTCGCAGATGTGGCTCAGATCCTGAGTTGCTGTGGCTTTGGTATAGGCTGTTGACTACAGTTCTGATTCAGCCCCTAGCCTGGGAAACTTCATATGCAGCAGGTACAGCCCTAAAAAGGAAAAAAAAAAAAAAAAAAAAAAAAAAGAAAAAGTTTTGCCTAATCGTTGCACCCCCCCTCCAAAAGACTGATTGTAAATCATAGGCAGAAAGGAAAAGAAACAAACCTTCACAAATTTTAGGGAATTGCTGACTTTTCCAAGTGTTTCCATCTCTGCTGTAACCACCAGCCCTGCAGGAGCCTGGGGCATGACCCTGGCTTAGATGCTCCGTCACTGTCCACCCCTTTGGTTCAGGCCACTAACATTGCAGGATACGATCAGCAGGTATCACTGTGGGTGCCTAGGCTTTTGCTAAATGCTAAACATATGTTGGCTTTAAGGAGCGCAGTCCTGGGAAGAGACTTAGCTACACAACGCGCCACTACAGACCAAATATGCCGAGTGCTTAAATTAGATACAGTCCTGACTGGCTCTAAAATTTAAGCTTGGGGCCCAAGAGAATCATGAATGAACACGGAAGATGGAACAGTGATTTCCGGAGGGCCTCTCTGAAGGTGGGCACACAGAGGTGTAACAGGCCCTGGGGCCCCCTTTCCTGCACCCCAGGCTTTTCCCGTCTCCTCTCCCACGTCCTTTCAAGCTGAGCATTGGCTCTTCACGGGCAATTACCCAGTAAATGACTTTCGGAATCCTGCTTATGGATATTTAGATAAATGCTCTGATTTTTTCCAGCTGTCCTGCTTTAACTGACTTTGAGATGGCTCCAGTTTGGGGAGCACATGCACGGAAAAAAATCCCACGCGAACCCCTTTAGTCTGGAAAACACGCCTCATCACACGTTGGCGGCCTGTGCCACGGAACTCCTGGCCTGCCTCTGCCACTCCATCCTCCCTCATGGGGTTTCTGGCTCCTAATTTCATTGAACCACATTTGAGCTGCAGTGTTTAGCAGGCACGGGTGGGGGCAGGGGAGCGAGATGCTGGGGGAATCCAATTTACCGCTGCCGTGACTACAGATGTGGGAGGAATGTGTGCGTCTGTGATGGATCAAGCTCATGAAGGCTGGATTTAAATTATTAATGATGGCGGGAGATGCCGTTCAGTGCTCCATCCCCAGCATCCCAGGGCCAGGGGCCTTTGGGCACAATTGGGTAGAAGATGAAGATTCTCAGTGCAATCTCGCCGAAATGTCTCTTGAGTCTCTCCTAGTTGTGGCCACAGAAATTCCTGCCACGGATGGTCTGGGCTTGTTCTGAGCCAGGGCTGCCTCTGACTGCTCGCTGAGATGGAGTCGGGGGTGGGTCCCAGTCCCGCTCCCCCCAAGGAACCAGCCCGTAATCTGGAAGGGAAATGGCTTGTGACCCCTCGGGAAATAGGGGCTGTGGTCATGAAAAACAAGAACAGGAAGACTAAGGGAGGGACGGAAAGGCTGATGAAGCTACTGGTCTTAGCATTTCGCTGATGCTCTTCCTCTGAGGGGGGCCTGGGGGGAGGGAAGGGGGTCAGAGGGTTAGGATGGCACAGGCAGCATCATGCCTCGTCAGCCTGATGGACAACACTCCAGCCTCTGTATCCCACCTCTACGGATATTCGCGAGGCGACGTCTCCCCAGCCCTCAGGGGCCCGGCCCCACCGTGGATGCGGGATGGGGGGTCCCTTACCCGTCTTGTTCCCATAGACCCACTCCGTCTGCGTGCTCTGGTCCTGCCAGGTCAGAAACGCTCCCTGGTGCTTTCCGGAGGACGTGGACGGCATCGTGTCATTGAGAGGAGGCTTGCTGCTGGCAGGTGCGGGGGTGGAAGGAGGGACAGCAAAGCAGGTGGTCACCCGAGGGATGCCAGCAGAGAGGGAGCCGGGGGTGGGGGGAGGGCAGGTTAGGAGCCAGAGCTGTGGCCTGAGCCCCTGCAGATGTCCGCTCGTCCCAGGTGGCGGCCGTCACAAGGACTGGCTTGTGGGTCAGGGAAAACAGGCCTGCATGCTATCCCGGGTGCCAACCACTGTCCAGTTGGAGTGAAAAGATGTGGCGCTGCCTTTGAAGGCCAGTGGGCCGGCTTCCATAATGGACAGTCTAACCTTCCAGAACCTTCTCCGTCCCTGCTGGCCCATGACCCTGCTCATAGCGGTTGCCCTTCCTGCTTCACAGCTGCCTCAGGCAGAACAAGTTAAAAGCAGCTTGACAAGAAACACCAAGGTCCACCCCTCTTGTGTGCCCGCTGCAAACACCACCATCTTCGAGAAAGGTTTTCACAGTGATGACAGGACATTGGGTGAGGCGCAGGCTCTCCTGTCTGGGAGGTCAGGATCAAACGGGAAAACCCAAAACCCCAACCTACACCGTGTCCTTCCTCGGGAATCTCTGACTTAAAATTTTTTTTTTAAAATTACAATATAGTTGATTTATAATATTGTTCCAATTCCTGCTGTATAGTGACTCAGCCATATATATATATATATATATATATATATATATATATATATGTTCTTTTTCTATATATACATATATATACACACTCTTCCGTCATGGTCTATCCCAAGAGACTGGATGTAGTTCCCTATGCTGTACAGTAGGACCTCATTGCTTATCCATTCTAAATGGAATAGTTTACCTCTACCAACCGCAAACTCTTTTTTTTTTTTTGTCTTTTTAGGGCCGCACCCGCTGCATATGGAGGTTCCCAGGCTAGGGGTTGAATCAGAGCTGCAGCTGCCGGCCTACACCACAGTCACAGCAACACCGGATCCTTAGCCCAGTGAGCGAGGCCAGGGATCAAACCTGCAACCTCGTGGTTCCTAGTTGGGTTCATTTCCGCTGCGCCGCAATGGGAATTCCAACGCCAAACTCTTTTAACCGAGACGGGAAACTGTAGTTCAGAGGAGGGTCTTTGGCCCTGAAGTCAATCTCGTGTAAACTGGTCCAACTGGCAAAGACAGGAGTAAGGGAAACCGCCCAGCCTGTAAGTGGGCAGTGACTGGTTGGTAGAAAGAACGTGGACTTAGTTTAGGGTGATCCGAGCTGAAATCTTGATTCCGGCACTAGAGTGGAGTAACTTTGGGTGAGCTGCTTAACTTCTCTGTGCCTTGGTTTCCGTGGCCTTCTTTTTTTTTTTTTTTTTTGCTTTGTAGGTCCACACCTGTGGCATATGGAGGTTTCAGGCTAGGGGTCGAATGGCAGCTACAGCTGCCGGCCTATACCACAGCCACAGCCACAGCCACACGGAATCAGAGTCTCCTCTTTGACCTACACCACAGCTCACAGCAAGGCTGGATCCTTAACCCACTGAGCGAGGCCAGGGATCGAACCCAAGTCCTCATGGCTCCTAGTTGGATTCGTTTCTGCTGCGCCGCAATAGGAACTCCTTCCACGCCTTCTTGAGAATCCTCTCCTTGCCCCAGTTCCTCACCAGTGAGGACAAAGTGACAGTGGGCAGTGTTGGCTGCTGCATGAGACAGATGGGTTCCCCAACACAGGGACAGGGGCGGGAGGGGTACGGTCAGAAGCTGGGGGCGAAGAGTTGAGGAAGAGAGGACAGGGTGGCTCGTTCTCGCCCAGAGGCACCATCTGCAAGCTGTTCTCTCTGCAGCATCTGTGGGACTTAACGGGCAGGTTTGTGCCCCCTCCGAGGGCCGGGGGCGGGCTGGGTCTGTGCCGGCCTGCAGGTGGGGGCAGAGCGGCTGAGTTCTCAGAAGCACCCCTGGAAAGGGGTCCAGGGTCAAGATGCTCGGGTCTAAGATCAAGTGACCGCAGGGGTCAAGACCAGTGGAGAAGGATGAGCTCAGTAGGCACGTGTCAACTCTCGCCCCTGCTCCGGGCCCCAAGGCCACATCCGGAGAGTTCCCTGGGCTTGGTTTCTTTATCCTTCTGGTGGGCTAAGGCCTGACCTGTCTCACCCACCAGGAGCCCATGGGACCCAGAGAGAGCATGCAGCTCCCCTGCGAATGGGCTGAGAGAAGTCAAAGCTGCCAGCGAAGTCAGGGCTTGTGCCCGCGGTCACAGCGAGCTGCGGGGCGGTTTCCACCTTCACGCCTTCTTGCCCAGCACCCTCCCTGCCAGGCCTTCCCCGGGCTGGGACACCGTAGGGCCTTCTAAGGCAACTGCTGTGGCCTCAGCATCCAGGAAACAGGACCGGGGTTCTGGTCTACCTGTCTACCCGTCTGCAGAGAGGGGCCTTCCCATTGATAAGGGACCCATGGGCTGCTTGACGGGAATCTGCTGCCCCCGCCGCCTTAGCAAACAGACATGATGAGTGGAACACTTCTTATTTGAAGGAGTTTGTGGAGGGTTCGAATTCTCAGCAACCTTGGGTGAGGAAAATCCAGGGCTTTTCTGAGCGGCCCGAGGCCCAGACGTGAACTCTGGGGAACCAAGCGAATTGCGGGGGACAGACATGGGTAAAGCCTTGGCACCCCACAGGGCCCCGGGAATAGGAACCACACTCCGCTGAAACATGGATAAAAGATTGGACGGAGTCAGCCTTGGATTCCACCCTTAACGTGAGCTTGGAACAAAGCTGATCAGAAATCACAATCCTTGTTTGACACATGCTAAGTTTTCCGCGTGGTGGCGCTCGAGGAGCGGAATGAAGAATCATCACCATCTTCCTGTAGCCACTGCTTCTGTGCACCCCAGGAGTTATACTCATTTAATCCTCACCACAGCCCCCGGGGGCACTGAAACGCTCACTGTTCCCATTTTGAAGGTGGGAAGACAGAGGCAGAGGGTTAAGCGGCTGCCCTGTGGCACGCAGCTGGCTGGCTGGAGCAGCTGAGATTCCAGCCCAGGCAGCCTGGCTCTAGGGTCCCCGTTCTCCGTCACAACCTACCAGGGGGGTCACTGCAGCGTCAGGTTCCTTCAATGCCACGTTGCTTGCTTCTCTGGGAGTGTCAGGAGCTGAATGAGGGGAGCCTGGGGAGCATTCCCTCTGGCGATTGCCTTAGTGAGGGTGGTCCTGGCAGGTGCATGTTGCCGAGCCTCCGGAAGTGGGAAGCATGGCAGGGAGGGGTGGGGGAGGGTCCCCTCGGAGCTCCTGTGCCCTCGGGTTATAGCCCGCGTCTTCCCTGTGCAGCAGAGCTGGAGTTTCATTCCTGCTTCTCACTGTGACTAAATGGCTGTGCGCTTTCTTTGTATACAGTGTCAACCCACTTCACCGGGGACCCCCTTCCATCCTTTGGGGCAGATGTAGGACACGAGGACTGGAAATCTGAGGTCTTGTTTCCCCTGCCCGCCATGGGTTCCTAGAGAGCTGAGCATCCAGAGGCTTCTGTCCACAGCTGTGGCCCTGACTGTCCATCCCCGTGGCAGGAGTCTCACGAATACTCCCTGCGTGGTCCTTTAGAGCTGAGAAGGATGCTGGCGCAGGGAGCACGGCACCTTCCTTAGGGACGTTCATTCACCTCTTCTCCACCAGCACCACCCAGGGCCCTCGGCCACCTGTTCCCAGGTCAACCTCTCCCGACTCAGCTGGCCCCTGCCCTTGCCTCTCTGTGGTTCTGAGCACCCGGGGATCTGATCCTGGGTCTTGTCACTCAGCCTGTGTGTGGCTGAGTGGCAGAGGGGAGCAGTCCTGGGAGGTCCATTGTGTGTGACTCCTAGGAGACCCCCACCCGAACCCCTCCTCCTTCCGGGGACCTGCACCCCACCCTCACCCCCACTCCCCATCTTTGGGACTTCAGAGGCTCCTGAAGCATCATCCCTAAAATTGAATTTCTATCTAATTTATAAAAATAAAAAAAAAATGTTACCTTGCTTTAAGATTAGGCAGGATATGCGATGAATAAGCCTTGAATTCTATTGGGAAAAAAGAACAGAAAGGCAAGGTCGGGGAAAAAAAGAAAGACTCTCTATTAAAAAACTGTTTGTGGGAGTTCCTGTTGTGGCACAGCGGAAACGAATCTGACTAGGAACCATGAGGTTGCGGGTCCGATCCCTGGCCTTGCTCAGTGGGTTAAGGATCCAGCATTGCCGTAGCTGTGGTGTGGGTCGCAGACGTGGCTCGGATCTGGTGTGGCTGTGGCTCTGGCGTAGGTTGGCAGCAACAGCTCTGATTAGACGCCTAGCCTGGGAACCTCCATGTGCCACAGGTGTGGCCCCAAAAAGGACAAAAAGGTTTTAAAAAAAATCTGTTAAGTATGTGATGCTGGGATTGGGGTGGAGAGGCCCTGATTTACAGAATTTTTCTATTTTTACATTTCTTTAGTGTTGTCTCTTTCTTCAGAAGTTATGAGATTGAAATGGTATAAAATTAGAACTCAAGAAGATAATTTTCAGAAATCATGGATTTGGGACATTCCAGCTTGTTCATCCTTCAGGTGATCACAGTGGCCTCCCTTTGTCACAGGGTGAATGATACTGTACAGGAGAGGCTGCTGAGATTCAGAGCGTGTAAATGTTTTAAACATTATTTTTAATTTTAAAGACTCTGTGTGTCATTTAATCAATCTGACTGTTGGCCTTGAATGCTATGCCATCAAGAATTTCACGTACAGTTGGGATAAAATAGAGCATCAATTCTAGTAATGATGAACGGCAGAATGGCACCGTGGAAGGAAAAAAGACATGAGAGTCAGAAAATTTGAAACTTAAATGTTCAACATGTATCCATGGAATTCCCATCATGGCTCAGTGGTAATGAACCCAACTAGGATCCATGAGGATGTGGGTTCCATCCCTGACCTCGCTGAGTGGGTTAAGGATCTGGCGTTGCTGGGAGCTGTGGTGTAGGTTGCAGACTTGGCTTGGATCCCACGTTGCTGTGGCTGTGGTGTAGGCCAGCAGCTGTAGCTCTGATTGGACTCCTAGCTTGGGAACTTCCATATGCTGCAGGTGCAGCCTTAAAAAGCAAAAACAAAAACACAAACAAAAAACCATGCAACCTGTATCCATAGTGTACCCATGAGGCATAATATTATTGAGGAATATTACTTGGCTGTTAAAATGATGTCTACAAAAATTAGGCTTCATGGGCAAATACTGGAGTTACAATCCCAAGTTAGAAAAGTAAAACACAAACTTGTGTGTACAGCATGTTTAAAATGATCAAAACAAAACAGGGACCACCACCACCAGAGATGCACAAGACGAGGGCAGGAGGGACAGAACAAAAATTGCCCAGATGTGAATCAGCTTCATTTACATTTGGTTATAGGTTGGATGTCGTAGGTTGGGTAGTATTTTTCTGCTTTTCAAATTTCCCATCAAAAAAATGAACACACGTAGATTTTGTTTCTTTTTATGTCACTCTTCTCAAACTCAAAATATGCATGTAATTTATTAAAAAGCAGAAACAAAGGACAAAAGGAGGAAGGAAAGGATTACAAAAAAAAGAAGTAACTAGAAGAGAAAGAGGAGAATGCTCGAGAGCATGTCCTGGCTCCTCTAATTATTTTCCATGACCTTGGAGAAGTCACGTGCCCTCTCACAGACTCCAGACCCATTTGTGGGGGGCGGGGGGCGGGGGGCAGTGTAAAGAGGGGCTGAAGAATGAAAGGAGGCAGATTATGGACCATGAACTATAAATCCTATGCCACGGAACTGTGTTTCTGACTTTCAGGGCAAGACACGCGCAGAAAGCGATGATGCTTTTTCAGGAGCAGAGTGGAGGCTGGGGTAACTGGTCTTGGGGTTCAGCATCACCCCCAGTAATGGCCGACTCACGGCACCCTGATCAGGAAGCTCGGCTACAATCTGTGAACTTCTGCTCCACAAGTTGCCTGGCTCTCCTATCCCTGTCTTATCAGTCTATCTCAAACTCTTCTTTTTAAACATACAGAATTGCTAGGTTTCCTGTTTGGAAATGGTTCTTAGAACACCAACTCCCAACTGGAAATGATAACCAAATTATAGCATTCCAGCCAAAAAGCATTTAGAGCTAGCAAGGGTGAAGAACATCAAACCCAGCTGATTATGTGTGTCAAAATATCACTGAGGGAGTTCCCACTGTGGCTCAGCTAGTTAAGAACCTGACATAGTGTCCCTGAGGATGTAGGTTTGATCCCTGGCCTTGCTCAGTGGGTTAAGGATCCAGCATTGCCGCAGGCTGTGGGTTGGGTCACAGATGCAGTTCCACTTTCCCCGTGTGCAAAAATAACCAAACAGGAAACAGGTGGTTTCCTGTTCTATGACAGCATGACAGAAATGCGGATCGCATTTCTTCCTTCTAGAGCCTTCTTGCACCTTGTGAGGTCAGAAGAGCATTTTTACACCTGACAATGGTACCGTGTGGGAGGGCTTTCAGAGCCTTTTGGTTATTTTTGCACATGGGGAAAGTGGAACTTGCAGAAGGTAAGTGACATGCCCAAGGTCAAAGGCCCAACCTTGGGCTGGATCTTCTAACTGGTGCCATAGGATTTGCACCCATGTTTCCCCCAAATAATTTGGAGCCGGTTCAGATCCAGGGAGCCCCATGTGGCTATTCATTATTCAGTGACAGTTGATGCTGCATTTATATTCAAGTTGTCTATCTAATTTTATTTATTTATTTTTGTCTTTTTAGAGCCACACCCGCTGCATATGAAGGTTCCCAGGCTAGGGGTCAAATCAGAGCTACAGCTGCCCGCTTACGCCACAGCCATAGCAACGCCAGATCCGAGCCACATCTGCGACCTACACCACAGCTCATGGGAATGCCAGATCCTTAACTCATTGAGCGAGGCCCGAGATCGAACCTGCAACCTCATAGTTCTTAGTTGGATTCGTTAACTGATGAGCCACATCGACGGGAACTCCATCTAATTTTATTTCCTCACAAACCATGGTGAAAATCATCCCTTTATCGAAGAGAGGGGGTTGGGGTTAGTCTGACTTTATCCTGATTGGTCCAGGGCAGTGGTGGTGGTGGTGGTGGGGGGAAATAGCTGAAATTGACATGTCTGCAGAGTAGTTGGGGGGAGGCATGGACTCCTCCCACACCCTGCTTCACTGCATCTTGTCTTTTGGTTCTGTCCATTTCACAAAGGAGTGAAATATGGCCAGGGGGATGTTATCGAGCCTTTGCAGGTCAATGGTAAGGGAATAATAAAATATAATAATAATGATAATAGCTAGTACTTACATAAGCTTCTAATGCTTTATGCCTGACATAGCTCATAATGCTTTAGATCATTTAACCCCTTTAGTCCTTACAAACATCCTAT
Source organism: Sus scrofa (assembly GCF_054392235.1). NCBI lineage: Eukaryota > Metazoa > Chordata > Mammalia > Artiodactyla > Suidae > Sus > Sus scrofa. The sequence goes on along the minus strand of NC_139393.1, from coordinate 22,155,124 downwards.
AAGTTGGGATTCCTGTACCTTCTAATTTACAGCTAAGAAAACTAAGATACAGAGAAGTTAATGGACTTGCCCAATCTCGGGCAACTAGTAAGTGGGAGAGAGCTGGCACCCATACCTATGCAGTCCAGCTCCTGAGAGAGGAAGAAAAAAGTGCTCTTTGGGACAGGTTCCTGTCTGCCATCAAATAGACAAATAAATGGTGCCTATGCACCTTCCTCCTTTCCTGGTCCCGGAAGAGATTGCCAGTGGATCATGGCACTTTTTCCTGCTGAGCCCAAATGGGGTGTCAGAATCCTTCTCATTGTGGTGCTTCACCACTAACCTCTAATAATTAATCCATCAGCAGGAGAGATGGAAGCCCATTTGTCATCGCTTGGGCTAATTTTATAGGCACTGATTAATTGAGAAGGCTGGTTTTAAAAATAAATGGAGGCAGCGCCTCCTTGCCTGCCTGCTTGCATCTCTCACAAGCATCCTATCTTAATAAATCTATTTCTTGCCTATCGAAAAAAAAAATCTGGATGGGGAGTTCTCTCATGGCACATTGGATTGAAGTGTCCAGTGCTGTCACTGCAGTGGCTTGGGTCACCTGATTTGATCCCTGGCCCAGGAACTTTCACAGGCAGCAGGTGCAACTGAAAAAATAAATGTGGGTGTGTGCACATATGTGTGCATGTATGTATGTGTGTGTGTGTGTGCGTATCTGCCTTTGGGAAATGAATGAAATTGAACTTGATTCAATTTGCATTTACTGAGCATCTGTTATGAGTCAGGAAAGCACTCTTAGGCTCTGAGGTTCAAAACAAGAGATAAATAAGTTATATCTTAAAGGTCCTGGGAGGACATTCTACCTAAAAGAAATCTTGATGTAAATTCTTTTGAAAATTTAAGATCCTCTTATAAATCCTGTCTTAACTTAATCTCTTTTGTGCAGTCTGGCTTGGTACCCTGGGTTTTCGTAGACCCAGACATGCTTCCCTGTGCCTTAAAGGGCATTTTAGTATTCCCCTACAGTTTTTGCAGTGCCTCTCCAATTTTTTCTAGCAGGGCATTTATTTTCAAAGCTTTTGCTTTATACACAGTTCTATTCACTTGACAGCATTGTATTTGTCCTACTCTAGTGGGTAATATATTTGCGAAGGTTTGACGAAGAGCAGGGACATGTTAAGAATGCTTGATTCATACTGTGCAAAAGAAATGGCTTGGATGCTATCTCTCAGTCTTAGAATTACACTTGGTACTTGAACAGCAGGAACATAATGATTCTGAGAAGGAGCTGAACGGTAGAGGCACACAGAAAAGAGAATTTCCCAGCCATAGAGGAATTTCCTCTCCAATGGACTAACCCCTTTTGGGAGGGTGGTAGGAATGGAGGGTGACCCATCTAATTCGCAGGAGAGGAGGCGAACATAAAACACCCGCCTGGCTGCAGAAATCACCTGGCTTTTAGGATGTAGGTTGGGTGCAGTCAGATTGGGTTTTAAAAATTCAAGCCACCCGCGATGCTTGCAGTCGGTAACAGAATGGGATCCAGAAAGCTAGTGTAGCTCTGTTTCTAGGTCCACGTGAAGATGATGCAGAGGACCTGGAGGTTTAACTTTCTGTTCCTGGTTGGTTATGGCCATGCCATTGTCACATCAAGGGAAGATACCGTGTGGGCTGGTATGAATAAATGCACGTCTGCCATGTGGAGCAACAGCCCAAGGAGAATTGTCGCCAAAGAATAAAACCCAGCTTAAGGAAAAGCTGCCAACTGCAGGAAGAATATTGGAAAGATGTCAGCCCCAGGATGAGAGAAATCACTGCAAAGTTAAATACACACCGGCAGGGGAAGATGATGCCTTCCAGGGGCTGAATGGGCCCCCTGGGAAGTATAGGAGTCTCTGTTGACATAGCAACAGATTGTGAGAATGTATTCTAGGAAATAATTAGAGGTCATTCATAAAATTGAGCTATAAGGATGTTTATCAAAGTGCTGTTTTAAAAAGTAGCCAAAAGGAGTTTCCATCGTGGCGCAGCAGAAACGAATCTGACTAGGAACTATGAGGTTGCGGGTTCGATCCTTGGCCTCACTCAGTGGGTTAAGGATCCAGTGTTGCCGTGAGCTGTGGTGCAGGCTGCAGACGAGGCTTAGATCCCGCATTGCTGTGGCTGTGGCATAGGCCGGCGGCTGCAGCTCCGACTCAACCCCTAGCCTGGGAACCTCCATATGTCCTCCTTTTTAGGGTGTGGCCCTAAAAAGCAGAGAAAAAAAATACCCAAAAATCAGAAGCAATAAATGGTAGATAATAGGAAATCATGGAGTTCCCTGGTGTTGTGGCAGGATAAGGATCTGGCTTTGTCACTGCTGTGGCTCAGGTTGTTGCTATGGTATGGGTTTGATCCCTGGCCAGGGAATGTCCACATGCCATGGGCGAGGCCGAAAAAATACAGGAAACTGGTTGAAAATATTATGGTTTGAAAATACAGTATAATGTGATGCGATAATTAAAATGATTTTTTTTTATGGCCACACTGCATATGGAAGTTTCTGGGCCAGGGACTGAGTCCAAGCCACAGCTGAGACCTATGCTGCAGCTGTGGCAACAGCCGATCCTTAACCCACTGCCCTGGGCCAGGGATCGAACCCAAACCTCCACAGTGACCGGAGCCACTGCAGTCAGATTCACAGCCAACTGAGTCACAGGGAGAACTGTAGAAAATTTAATAGCATGAAATGATATTCATGTAAGTGTGTAATACTTCTGTATAACTGTAGTATAAAAATATAGAAATAAATATACCTTGAAGAGCAGGTTACAAGTGCTATGGAGAGTCTGGTGAGGACATAACCAAAGTGTGAAAGTGACAGTCGTCTCTAGGTGGTGGCGGGAGGGGTGTTTCCTTCATTTTTTTTTTTTTCCAGGGCCGCACCTGCAGCATATGGAAGTTCCCAGGCTAGAGGTCGAATCGGAGCTGCAGCTCCGGCCTACACCACAGCCACAGCAACGCCAGATCCAAGCCGCGTCTGCCACCTGTACCACAGCTCACGGCAATGCCGGATCCTTAACCCACTGAGCGCGGTCAGGGATCTGAACCCACAACTTCATGGTTCCTACTCCGATTCATTAACCACTGAGCCGCGATAGGAACTCCTTGCTTTCTTTGTTTTACTGTATACAGTTTCTCAAGCATCCACCATAAATGGGTATGTATGACTTGGGCAACAAGGAAGGGGGAAGATACATGCTAGGGGTTATTTTTTGTCTTGTTTTGTCTTTCATGAATGGGTGCTTCCCATTCCTTGGGGCTCCCTGTCTGCTCTTTGGGCTCAGCTCTGGGGCTCAGCAATAGAAGTCGCGAGCAGAAGCTGTTCAGAAATGATGAATGAGTCGGCGCTGTGGGTGGGGTTGGTGATTGGCACCTAGACTCTCTCTCAAGGCCGTTCTTTTTCCCCGGGCATCGCGGTGAACTACACCTGCCATCTAGGCACCGTCCTGCTCCAGCACTCACCCTCTGGCAGATACCTTTCATACAGAAGCTCTTCCCCTTCCAGAAACTTTTCCTTCTGCAGATACTGCTGGGCCTTCAGATATGCTTGTTCATACAGGCACTCCTTTCCTTTGAGATAAATTTCCTCCTCTTCCAGGTACAGGTCTTCCTCCGGAGACTCGTCCTTTTCAGGAGATAAAGATTCGCCCATTGAACTCTCTTCATCTCCTTCAGTAGCTCCCTCCTCGGAAGATAAGGACGGGGTGGGATGGGTGAAAGTTGAGGACGGGTGAGGAGATGGTGTCCCCAAGGGTTGAAGGCTTTCAGCAGACATGCTGGGGGACACGTAGCAGGTGGAACCCTTCCACAGCGGCCAAAGTCACTGCTTCATCCTCCTGGCTACCAAGAAAGGAATAAAATCCCATTAGTCAGTAATCGCTAACTGCCTATTGCTCATTTCATCAGTGGTCTCTGGGGGGCCCTTTGTGCAGATCGGTGCAGGGCGCTCCTGAATAAGCTCGTGAAAAGGAGTCAGGGGTTCTATCCTCCTGGAGCTGGTTGGAGAGACCATACCTGAAGGCTGGGCTTTTATTTATTTATTTTTATCGATCGATTGATTGTTTTCTTTTTAAGGCTGCTCCCGAGGCATAGGGAAGTTCCCAGGCCAGGGGTTGAATTGGAGCTGCAGCTGCTGGCCTTCGCCACAGCCACAGCCACAGCCACACTGGATCTGAGCTGCATCTGCGACCTACACTGAAGCTCACGGTAACGCCAGATCCTTAACCCACTGAGTGAGGCCAAGGATCGAACCCAAGTCCTCATGGATCCTAGTCGAGTTCATTAACCACTGAGCCACGACGGGAACTCCTAACCACTATTTCTAATTATGGTTTTGTTTCCATGTTTACTCATTTAGTCTTTCTTTTCCACTAGACCGTGTCTCAGTGACAGTGACCTTATGTGACTCTATCTCCAGTGCTTGGACTGGTGCATAATACATGTCCCCAAAGTTAATGATCAGTGACTGAATGAAGGACAAGAAGAGAGGTCTCTAGAGCAGGGCATCCCAAAGTTTTAAAAATGATGATACTTATTCTGCACAGTGGGACAAGCTGCTCCTTGTGGAGGCATCTGGCCCAGCATCCTCCTGTTTGGTCTGAGGACCTCAGAGATATAAATACCTGCTTTTTTCTAGATCCCTGACTGAGAAGCTCTCTGTTCTGGGGAACCAGCCAGATGAGATTACGAGGATCACTCTCTAGTGTACGTGCAACATGACACCTGAGTGAGGGGGTGTGATGCGCAAAGACATTCTTCTTTTTTTGGGGGGGGTCTTTTCAGGGCCACACCTGCGGCATATGGAGGTTCCCAGGCTAGGGGTCCAATTAGAGCTGCAGCTGCCAGCCTACACCACAGCCACAGCAACGCCAGATCTGAGCCTCGTCTGCGACCCACACCACAGCTCACAGCAACGCAGGATCCTTAACCCACTGAGTGAGGCCAGGGATCGAACCCACACCCTCATGGTTTCTAGTCAGATTCATTTCTGCTGCACTGAGACGGGAACTCCAAGACATTCGTAATGAGGCAGGCTGGGTCCAGGGACCTGGGACCCTTTATTGCATTGTTTGCACCTGGACAAATGTCTCCTTGAGCAATTAGAACAAAGAAACTATAAGGGACTAACAAATTAGAACAAAGAAACTATAAGGGACTACACCCAGGCACAGTTGGGGAAATTATGAACAGGAGGATACAAAAAGGCCAAAACCCAACTGCCACTTCTGAGGTGCTGGAGCCAAAGCAGGTACCACACATGATCCCTGCACACAGCACCCCCAAGGGGGTGGGCAGACCACCTGAGCCCGCCCTCCAGCCCAACCCACTGGTCTGCCCCTACCCTCACCCCATTTAAGGGACCAGCTGGCCCCTTGGGGAATGAACAAGGACACCTGTTACTGGTTCTGCTCCCTCCTGCTGCAGCAAGAGTCCCGGTAAAGCCTTGCCTGAAATTCTCCCCTGGCCTCTTATCAATTTCTAGTGATGAAAGAGTCTGAGGACCTGGGCTGGTATCAATAATGGGCCCTATTTGTCCTCCTGCAGGGTGGCTAGAGTGTTTGGATGAGTGGATCCCCATAGGATTAGTCTGGGGCGGGGTGGTGAACATAGAGGTGGCCTGCCTAGACCTCTTTTCTTTCTTTTTCGAAAATTTTTTATTATAGTTGATTTATAATGCTCTGTCAGTTTCTGCTGTACAGCAAAGTGACCCAGTTATACATATATATATATATATATATATATACACATACATTCTTTTTCTCATAATATCTTCCATCATGTTCCATAGCAAGTGACCAGATATAGCTACCTGTCCTACATAGCAGGACCTCATTGCTTATCCACTCCAAATGCAATAGTTTGCATCTAGTAACCCCAAACTCCCAGTCCATCCTACTCCCTCTCCCTCTCTCTTGGCAACCACAAGTCTGTTCTTTATGTCCATGAGTTTGTTTCTGTTCTGTAGATAGGTTCATTTGTATCATATTTTAGATTCCACATATGAGTGATATCATGTGGTATTTGTCTTTCTCTTTCTGATTTACTTCACTTAGTACGAGAATCTCTGGTTCCATCCATGTCGCTGCAAATGGAATTATTTCATTCTTTTTTATGGCTCCATTGTGTATGTCTACCACATCCTCTTAATCCATTCATCTGTCAATGGACATTTAGGTTGTTTCCATGTCTTGGCTATTGGGAATAGTGCTGCACTGAACATAGTGGTGCATGTATCTTTTTCAAGAAAAGTTTTGTCTGGATATATGCCCAAGAGTAGGATTGCTGGGTCATATGGTAGTTCTATGTATAGTTTTCTGAGGTACCTACCTACTGTTTTCCAAAGTGGTTGTACCAATTTACATTTCCACAGTAGTGCAGGAGGGTTCCCTTTTCTCCACACCCTCTCTGGCATTTGTTATTTGTGGACTTATTAATGATGGCCATTCTGACTGGTGCGAGGTGGTACCTCACAGCAGTTTCAATTTGCATTTCTCTAATAACCAGTGATGTTGAGTGTTTTTTCATGTGCTTGTTGGCCATCTGTATGTCATCTTTGGAGAAATGTCTCTTCAGGTCTTTTGCCCATTTTTCCATTGTTGGGTTGTTGGCTTTTTTTTGCTGTTGAGTTGTATAAGTTGCTTGTATGTTTTGGAGATTAAGCTCTTGTCAGTTGCATCATTTGAAACTTTTTTCTCCCATTCTGTAATTTATCTCTTTTTTTATGGTTTATTTTGTTGTGAAAAAGCTTATCAGTTTGATTAGTTCCCATTGGTTGATTTTTGCTTTTATTTCTGTTGCTTTAGGTGACTGACCTGAGAAAACATTTATAAGGTTGATATCAGAGAATGTTTTGCCCATGTTCTCTTCTAGGAGTTTGATGGTGTCTTGTCTTACATGTAAGTCTTTAAGCCATTTTGAGTTTATTTTTGTGCATAGTGTGAAGGGCGTGTTCCAGTCTCATTGATTTATATGCACCTATGCCGTATTCCCAGCACCACTTGCTGAAGAGACTGTCTTTTCCCCATTTTATATTCCTGCCTCCTTTGTTGAAGATTAGTTAACTGAAGTTGTCTGGGTTTATTTCTGGGTTCTCTATTCTGTTCCATTGGTCTGTAAGACGAGACTTCTTTTCCAAGAAGGACTTGCTGCCCAGCTGTAGGAGTCTGGTTAACAGCCAGCCCCCAGCTCCTTCAGGCCTGACCCAGGGAGCCTCCTTCCAGAAGCCATGCCCTTTTTTGGGCTCCTGCATCTGGTGACAAAGCAAGGTAGGGGATATAAAAGTCCCGAGGAGCCCAGAGGGGACACCTCTGAGAGGGTGTATTTGCCCCCGAGTCCTCCTCCAGGTGGGTTGTGCTGTCTCCCTCAGCCTGTGCTACATCCTTGCCTCTCCTTTCTCAGGGGTTGGTCCCCAAGAAACATTTTGCATCAATAGGTTGCCTCTCGATGGTTTGCATCATAGAGTCTATTTCCAGAGAACCCAGCCGTGACAGGCAGCTTCACAAAATGTCAATCTGGAAAAGAATTGATGGCGAGATGGGGGAAAGAGAAGGGGAAGGGCCTCGTAGATAGCTTGATAGTTTATTTTTATTTTATTTTATTTTTTTTTGTCTTTTTAGGGCTGCGCCCAAGGCATATGGAGTTTCCCAAGCTGGGGGTCAAATCGGAGCTGTAGCCGTGGGCCTATGCCACAGCCATAGCAACAACGCAGGATCCGAGCCGCACAGCTCATGGCAATGCTGGATCCTTAACCCACTGAATGAGGCCAGGGATTGAACCTGTGTCCTCATGGATGCTAGTCCGATTTGTTTCCGCTGAGCGGCAACAGATACTCCAGCTTGATAGTTTAGAGCGTGGGACGGTAGGGAGAAACCAGACCTGCCAGGACGGGGAAAGCTGCCCTGGCAGAGGGATGACAAGGCAGTCAAAGCAGAGGCAGAGCCAGGGGGTAGAGGGCTTAAAAACCCATCTTTGAGCATCATGTGTTGGGTGGTGATGAGGAAGGCGATATGATACAGCGGACTCCAGAGCTAGAGATGCTTGTGGCCACTCAGCAGGCAGGAAATAGAGCCTGGCTCGGCCTGCAGTTGACTTGCTCTTTCTCCATCACACATCCTCTCATGTAGAATATCGCAAGTGCTTTTTGGAGGAGTGCAAATCATAGAGGAGATGAAAGTGGAGGATGTTGCTTTGGAGGCAAAGGGTGAGCCGTGGGAAAGTTTTGGGGCTCATATCTGCATCAATGATAGCCTCTTCTGGTTTTTTCTTTTTTAATTTTTTTGAAGTATAGTTGATTTACAATGTTGTGCTAATTTCTGATGTATAGCAAAGTGACTCAGTGATACATATATGTTTTTCCTATTCTTTTTCATTATCATTTATCACAGGATTTTTTTTTTTTGTCTTTTTGAGGGCTACGCCCATGCCATATGGAGGTTCCCAGGCTAGGAATCTAATCTGAGCTGTAGACCCTGGCCTACGCCACAGCCACAGCAACACCAGATCCGAGCCGCGTCTGCGACCTATACCACAGCTCATGGCAACACTGGATCCTTAACCCACTGAGCAAGGCCAGGGATCGAACCCGCAACCTCATGGTTCCTAGTTGGATTTGTTTCTGCTGTGCCACAACGGGAACTCCTCACAGGATATTGGATATAGTTCTCTGTGCTATGTGGTAGGACCTTGTTGTTTGTCCATCTATATATGCTGCTTTGCATATAGATATGCTTTGCATATCTATATATGCTGCTTTGCATATGTTAATCCCAAATCCTAATCAGTCCCCCCCACAAACACAAGTCTGTTCTCTACATCCGTGAGTCTGTTTTGTTTCATAGATATGTTGATTAGTGTCGTATTTTAGATTCCACATATAAGTGATATTGTATGCTATTTGTCTTTCTTTTTCTGACATACTTTGCTTAGTATGATAATCTCTAGGTCCATTCATGTTGCTGCAAATGCATTATTTCATTCTTTTTAATGGCCGAGTGACATTCCAACACACACACAACCCACCCACCCCTACACACCACATCTTCCTCTGTCAATGGGCATTTATGATGCTTCCATGTCTTGGCTGTTGTAAGCAGTGCTACTGTGAACATAGGGGTGCATGTATCTTTTCAAATTATAGTTTTGTCTGGGTATATGCCCAGGAGTAGGATTGTTGGGTCATATGGCAATGCTATATTTAGTTTTTTGAGGACCCTCCCGTACTGTGTTCCATGGTGAGCCTCTTCTGTTTTAAAGGAGCGTCTCCAGCCTTACCTTAATTTAAAACCAAAAGACATCACCTTTCATAGCTGTCCACTTGTAAACCCCACTTGCTCCTGATGCCTGTAAGCCAGAGGAGAAAGGAAGGGGAGGGGCATGGTGAGAGCCAGTGAAAAGGCGGTCTGTCCAGCCGTGCCCTGGGAGCTGCGAAGGAGCACATGCAGGCAGCAGCCACTCCATCAAAGGCATGCTTGCACTTCGGAGATCCCTGCCTTTCGTATTTTTTAGCTGCTTAAGATAAAAGATCAAAATCAGCCAGTCCCCTGGACAGCCCAGAATGCATCTATCAATGGCACGCTGTCACTCAGGGTTAAGAGTCTTTTCTATTTTCTCATCAGGCATTGTAAAAAGGCTCCAGGCAGCTGCACTCTGATTCCAAAGATCAGAAAGGAAACTGCATTCTAGATACTGTCTCTTTAATTCTCCCAGAAACTTATGAGAAAAGCTGTCAGGCAGAAATAATTGGAAATGGCAACCTCGTACCCAGTGTCTGAGGCAAATGTCTTGGTTTTGACTTGTGACTCAGATCTTGACTCATTTTGACCCTGGTATCTGACAGATTGCAGGTTAATTTCTTTGGTCACAACAGGAAACATCAACTTCATAACAGCTGATTATGATCAGCCAATTATAGCTCCTTTATCCCTAGACTAGCCTCACAAAACGGCTGCCTCAATCAAAGCAGGCTGCCAGATCTATTTTATGTATTTATTTAGATAATCATTTATTTGAAATGATTTTTTAGAAAAAGAAATTAGAGTGAGTGTTTGGAACTGGCAGAATTCATGAAAAAGTCAAGCCTTCTGGCCTTTCTTGCAGACAGGATCCTGGGGCCCCTGGGCCGGCTTCCTCAGGTGGGAGCAATGATGCTGAGTGGAGGCCCCCTCCCCAGAATGGGATCGCTCTCTCCATTTCTGCTTCTGTCCACACCACTTCCTGGACCCCGCTTAATTCCTGGGCAGCCTTATCATCGCACGTGTCCTGTGGTTTTCTCGTGGGAAAGCCACAGTTCTCTGGCTCTATCAGAGAACAGAGCCTCGTTTCTGTCGGAAGCGGGAAGATAAAAGATAACATGAGAGTTCTGCTCTTTCTCAGGCGTGGTCTCCTCGTGCCTGGACTTGATCTTTCTGGCCCCTCTGTGGAGGTGGGGCCTTCGATGGAGGCTGTTTGGTGGCGGCCTCTACTGCGTTTGCGCAGCTCCCACTGCCCTCCAGCACCCAACGCGGTCTTAGGCACGTGATAGGCACACAGTGACACCTGCTGAATGGACACGCGGATCAGCGACGAAAAGCACTAATGATGTGCTGGGTGCCTTTGTCACATACTTACTGACGACGTGCTTGTTTAGTGACCAGGGGTAACACTTTACGCCAGAGGTCCCGGTGCTCAGTCTTGTAGATTTCTCTGCGTGGCCCCGCCCACACCGGGCTGTGAGCAGTAGCCGGCAAAGTTCCGTAGATTGAGCCTTTCTAAGGATCCCATTTGTCATTCCGAGGGGGCGAGGCCGGGATCCCTGCAATATTCTTACTTGAAATAAAGAGGAAAACACGAGTAACATTTAAAACAGACACAAAACTGAATGCTCCCTTTCTGAGCGGCTGATTTGATGGCTAGAGAAGAGGAAGACGTAACAGCCTCCACTTTCCGGGTAAATGGCTTAGGAAGGGCTCCGTGTTCTGGTTGTGGTTTTTAGGTAAAGGGGCCAGCAGGGTCTCTCCTGTTTCCATGATCCGAGGAGGCTGCCCCTCCTGAGTTGTTCTTCTTGCCTCTCACGGGGGCCATGGCCCGACTGACGTGCTGAAAGCCTTCATGCTTTGGAAACCAAATGCCGGCAAGGGGACTTGCAGGCGGGCAGGAAACCAGCTGTGCCGTAAGGACGGGGCTCTGTCCATCTCCAGTGGCCCGATGTGCCGGCCCTAGCGGAGAGCCGGGAAGCTCAAGGCCTGATCTGTTGGCTTGGCCGGCACAGCTCTCCTTCCCTCTCGCCCCCTCCTCTGCCCTCAGGGGGAGCAACCCGGGGACCTCATTTGATCCCTGGTCTCTCAACAACAAAGGGCGCTTCTTTGTCATCACCATCCTCTGCTTGCACATTCTCGAAAGAAAGGAAGGCTCTGGCTCTTTCCTGACGGGGAGGGCAGGTGACGGCCCTACTCCAGCGATTCCCAGTGCCCTCTGGCCCCTCGTCAGGGTCTCTCAAAGGACCTGGGTTCCAGCGCGGCCTCCCGCCCCGGCTCCTCATCCCTAGTCCTGTCTGCAGGGAACCTTCCAGGTCCTGCCCTGACCACTTCCCTGTCCTCCAGTAGGGGGCGCAGGTTGGTGATTTGGCCAAGTCCCCGTCAATCATTCAACACTGCTTTGGAGGCCACCACTCTAGACAATCAGCAGAGGTGGGGTCGGTGTGAGAAGGGAAACGGGGAAGTGAGCAGGCATGAGAAATGACCCTGAGAAAGAGCAGAACACATGGCAATTGTGATCGGGGCTTGGTTTCCGGCAGTTTTGTCTCAGCTTGGCCACTTACAAGCTGCGTGATTTTGAGTGAGGTTCTTACCTCTCCCATGACTTCATTTCCTCATCTGTGAAATGGGGAGAGCAGTAGTACAGACCTCCTGTGCGCATTCATTCAGTGAGGCAATGTGTATATATGCATACGCAGAGCCAGGCGCAAACATGAGCTGTGCTGTTCCTATTGCACACTTATTCCTAACCAGCTCTGAAGGTGTGTGTGTGTGTGTGTGTGAATGTGTGAGTGTGTGTCCTTCTGATGTCTCAATCCATTCATGATATAGGGAGAGAAAAAATCCTGCTCCCTGTACTGAGGGCAGCTTAGGTGGGAGGTTTAGATACTTAGGCTGACTTGTCCATCAGTCCACCCCCTGGTGGCTGGGCCTCGGGGAGGTGCTGGCCCATGGGGAGTGCCAGAGGTGGGTGAGCTGTATCCTCAGGAGGCCAGATCCCACCTTGGGAAGGCTGCTTGGCCAAGAGAATTCTATGGTGATGTTCTATTTGCTGAGACAGAATCTCTCTCACACTGGGTTGGTCTGTTTTTTGGCCTCAGCCCTGCTTTACTTTTCTTTCTTTTCTTTCTTTTTTTTTTTTTTTTCTTCTTTCTTTTCTTTTTGGCTTTTTAAAGCCCACACCTGAAGCATGTGGAAGTTCCCAGGCTAGGGGTCCCAGTGGAGTTGCAGCCGCCAGCCTACATCACAGCCACAGCAACGTGGGATCCGAGTCGCTTCTGCGACCTACACCACAGCTCACAGTAATGCCAGATCCTTAAGCCACTTAGCGAGGCCAGGGTTCAAACCCATGTCCTCATGGATATTAGTTGGGTTCGTTACCACTGAGCCACAGTGGGAACTCCCTCAGCCCTGATTTCAGCAAGCTGTTACCTATTATTGTAAGAGAGCCTGGACGAGGCTGCTCAGTTTCCGTCCGCGGTGGCTGAGAAGTCCTCCTGTGGAATCAGAGCCTCCCTCCCTTTGACTCCCCTTCATCGGTCCTTTTCAGCCCTGGGGGAACCTCAGGAGGAGCTCTCATCCTCCTTCATTTGCAGCTGCTTAAGGGGTTGATCTGAGAGTGATCCCAGGACTCCAGGCTCCGCTCGCCACCTGCCTCCTCAGCCTCTCCCCTCGGACGTCTAACAGGCATCTCAGACTTGCTGTGCCCAACATGAAATCCTTCTCTTCCTCCCCGGGGCCCCTCCGCTGATGGCCAAGCCCTTGGACTCCGGCGACCCTTCTCTGAATGTCTCACTTTCCATCAGTCCACCAGCACATCAGCGCCCCGCCTCCACCGCGACTCCCCGCTTCTGACCCTCTCCGCACCCCTTCACTTCCTACCTTGGTTTGCGCCACCACCACCTCTCGCCTGGGCCACCGCAGTGGCCTCCTCACACGTCTCTTCTGCACATGGTACCCAGCTTTCAAAATGTCCAATCACGTCGCCTCACTCCCCCTTGAAATCCCGCGAGAAGTCCCATCTCTGGGAAAAGACAAGACCTCTTTAGCGCCGGCTTCTTCATCAGCCCCCATCACCTCTCCCTCCCTCCCTCCTGGTCTCAGTGCTGTCCCTCACATGCCAGGCATGTCCCACCTGAGGCCTTTGCTCTGCCTGTCCCGTGGGCTTGCCCTCAGGTATCTGCCTGGCTCAGTCCCTCATCGCCTTCCACCACCACTTCAGTGAGACCTGCTTGTCCCCACTATCCTATTTACTGTCACCTGCCCAACCATGGCATTCCCATCTCCCCTAACCTGGTTTTATTTCTGAGCGTATACTTTTTTTTTTTTTTTTAGGGCTGCACCTGCAACATGTGGAGGGTCCCAGTCTAGGAGTCAAATTGGAGCTGCAGCTGCCAGCCTACACCACAGCCACAGCTACATGGGATCCTACCCGCGTCTGCGACCTACACCACAGCTCACGGCAGCACCAGATCCTTAACCCACTGAGCCAGGCCAGGGATCGAACCTGCGTCCTCATGGATACTAGTCAGATTCGTTTCCGCTGAGCCATGACAGGAACTCCAGCAAGTACCACTTTCTAACATACTTACTGCTTTATTCATTTCTTATGCGTACCGTCTGTTTCCTGTCACTAGAATGTAAGTTCCCCGAGGGCAGGGAATCTTTGTATTATTCACTGATTAACCCAAGTGCGCACCCTGGCAGAGCACCGAGCAGGTAATGATGCATATTTACTGCATGGCCGCGTGAACCACAGTCCCTGTCTTTTGCAGCTCCTTCGACCATTCAGTAGATGGTGTGGCTTCTGGGCCCTTCTCACCCGCTTGGCTGCCCTCTGGTGTTCTCTAGGGGTCAAGGACTCCCTAACATGCATGGCCTAGAACAGAGCCCAGAGCCGCAAGCCTGGCCCCAGCCTGCAGGCATCTCCCTGCACTGTGGGCCTGAGAACACTTAGCTCTGAGCATCCGCTCCAAAAGGCCAAGTGCTTCCTTTCCCCTCTGACAGGCACTTCACATTTTTTCCACCTCGTCCCGATTAGTTTTTATTGGACTGCCAGCCATTGCCCATTAACTGCGTCCTCAGCCAAAGGGTAGATGCAAAAGTCAAACCTGAGCCCGGAGGCCAAGGCCCTGAGGCCCCTCCCTCTCTGCTCTGTGAGACCTTCCCTCTCAGCTCCCTGAGGCTCCGCCCCCTTGGCCCTCAGAGTCCCGCCCCCTGGACTCACGAGGCCCCGCCCCCTCTGCTGGCTGAGACCCCTCCTTCTTGACCCTTTGAAGCCTCGCCCCCTCAACTTTCTGTGGCCCCGCCTCTTTGGCTCCCTGAGCCTTCCACCTCCCTCAGCGTTTACCTGCTTCTCTAAGAGGTAGAAAGAGAGGTCCGGTCACATGTGACCTGCCCTCCCGGAATCCTGCCACCTCTCCCAGGGGCTCCCGACCATCACAACGTCCCGGAATCCTGCTTGGCATTGATAACCAACTCACTGGGCTGTAAGTTTCCACATCTACCTCCTCGTCCCCCTTTTTTTAAATCAGGAAAATGTTCTCCTGTTTCCAGACTTGGGGTTACTTCTCTCAGTCTTCGCGTGTGTCAGCGATGTGAACAATACGTTGAGTTGTAAAACAATGCAATGTGCCCTATTGAGTGTATTCCTCACAGCTGCTTTGTGCAGCAAACCCTATTCTCTCCATTTTACAGATGACAACACTAAGGTTCCGAGAAATCAAAAGACTTGGTAAAATCAGACAATTAGTAAGTGGACTTAGGTCGAGGTCGGCCACCCCCAAGTACAGTCTTTTATCCCCACACCGTTCACCGTGTGGGCTGAGAGGCTGGCATTCTTTGGAGGGGGCACATAAGGCGTCAGCTTTGGTTCTCACAGCCTCTTCCTCCTGTTCTCCATGACGAAGGAAGGAGGCTGAGAAAAGGGAGGGAGGCTGAGAAAAAGTTGGGTTTCTGCCTTTACTAAGCACTGACTGTATACCTGGGACAAATATTTTACTTTTTAAAAAAATGTTAAGATTAACAAAAAAAAATCTGGTAAAGTATTATTGTTCCATTTTTCAAGGAAGAAAACCAGGGCTCATAGAAAGGGGGGTAACTGGCCTTAGGCCACAGCTACAAGCACCATTTTTGGGATTCAGACCAGGTCTGTCCAGTTCAAAGTCATGACCTCTCTGTAACAGAGGGACGAGCAAGACATGTCATCTGTCTGGTCTTTGCAACTCAAGTTCTTAGCCATTCCTTTAAATATTTCCAGAACAAAGAGACTGCTTAAAGAACAAAGAAATTGGAATTCCCGTCGTGGCTCAGTGGAGGCAAATCTGACTAGTATCCATGAGGACATAGGTTCCACCCCTGCCCTCGCTCAGTGGGTTAAGGATCCGGCGTTGCCACGAGACGTGGTGTAGGTCGAAGACGTGGCTCAGATCCTGCATTCTGTGGCTGTGGTGTAGGCCGGCGGCTACAGCTCCAATTATACCCCTAGCCTGGGAGCCTCCATATGCCGCAGGTGGCGGCTCTAAAAAGACAAAAATAAATCATATTTAGCATTTCTAACTGCTAAAAGGAAATGCATTCAGATGAATGCAATGCAAATGCATTGTTCATTAAAATCTTACTGGACTAATTTTCAAGAGTCATATAGAACAGCTTTGAATTAACCTCTCTCAAACTTCCATATTGTCAATATTGTCTGAACCAAAGCAGGATTATGGGTAACGGTGATAACCAGTGACACACTCATTTTCAGATAGCTCACCTTAGTGTCTCAGTAGGAGTGGTGGGCAGAGACACCTGTGTTCTCAACACGTACACGCACATGTGGGCAGCAGGTGGCAGGAGAAATAGCACTGTCTTGGCTGAGCCCCAGACTGAGGACATGATTCTGAACACGTTCCCTGCTCCTTGCACACATGTGTCTAGGCTTCTTTTTCTCATTCGTAATATTAATTGACCCGGACGAGATCTAGGGTCTTCCCTGCTTTATGTTTCTAAAGACCTCATGCTGTATTCAGAACCCTTGGGGCCAGTGCATTGAATTCAGGCTTTTTTTCTGATTTAGACTGGCCTTATGGTGAATATATCAGAGATATATACCAGGCCTAAAGGGGTCGGAGAGAAGCACCCTGAAGGGAATCTTATTCATATCTGCAGCAAAACGCATGGTTGTTCATGATGAGCGGGATAAAGAGAAACTTTAAAGAGCCCCACATCAGGTTAGGCTGGACTTAGCCTTCAACTCGGTTCTAGCAGGTTGGTTTTATGTCCAGGTGAGTTGGCCACAAACCTTCAGTTTTTAGAGCTGTCTCAAATACAGATTTTTGTGCTAAAGGATTTTAAGCCTATGTCTACATTTCTTCACAGGATGCCCTGTGGGTGGTCACATCTGGTATTTATTTGATGTCCTGCTCTGATGGCACACACAGTGCATTTAAAGTAAAATTCATGGAGTTCCCATTGCGGCTCAGGAAAATGCATCGGCCTAGTATCCATGGGGACATAGATTTGATCCCTAGCCTCACTCAGTGGGTTAAGGATCCAGCGTTGCCATGAGCTGTGGTGTAGGTTGCAGACACGGCTCAGATCTGGCGTTGCTGTGGCTGTGGTATACAGCTCCAATTCCACCCCTAGCCTGGGAACTTCCATATGCTGCGGATGTAGCCCTAATAAATAAATAAATTTCGTGGAGATCCACTTTGACTTCACTGTCTCTGGGATCACGGTGAGGCTCGGCTCACAGGAAGGACAGTAAGGACTGCTTTTGTTTGTTTGCTTGTTTTCTGTCTTTTTGCCATTTCTTGGGCTGCTCTCTTGGCACATGGAGGTTCCCAGGCTAGGGGTCAAATTGGAGCTGTAACCGCCAGCCTATGCCACAGCCACAGCTACAACAATGCAAGATCCGAGCCGCGTCTGCGACCTACACCACAGCTCACAGCAACGCCGGATCCTTAACCCACGGAGCGAGGCCAGGGATCGAACCCGCAACCTTATGGTTCCTAGTCGGATTCGTTAACCACTGCGCCAGGACGGGAACGCCAGTAAGGACTGTTTGTTATCATGACTGTGCCTCCCTCACGACCCAGTGGATGCAGCAGTAGTGACCACCAGTTACGCTCATGGGCCGTACTTACAATGTCAAGGGGCTAAATGAGTCCAAGCCAAGAGATTCTTCAACAGTAACAGCTGAAAAAAAAAAAAAAAAAAAAAGCTTTCTGATTAGTTCTTATTTACCCAGAGAATTAGCCAGAGAACACTTCATTTCCTTTTTCCCCCTGTTTTTTTGGCCACGCACAAGGCATGTGGACGTTCCTCAGGCCAGGGAGCAAATCTGTGACACAGCAGGGACCTGAGGCACTGCAGTGATAATGCTAGATCCCTAACCTGCTGCGCCACAAAGGCACTTCCTAATTTCTTAAGGATACTGGATAATGAATAATAATTTTTCCTATGCTAAGATTAAATGGAATTTGCCTTTATAGTACATTTCTATGGAAGTTCCTGGGCTATGGGTCACCTTGGAGCTGCAGCTGCCAGCCTAGGCCACAGCCACAGCAATGCTGGATCCAAGCTGCATCTGTGACCTACACCACAGGTTGCAGCAATGCTGGATCCTTAACCCACTGAGCGAGGCCAGGGATCGAACCTGAATCCTCCTGGGCACTATGTCAGGTTCTTAACATGCTGAGCCACAGTGGGGACTCCTGTAGTCTGTTTCTTAATCTTTCTTGATCAGCAGCACTCCTTGTATGTCCACTGGGGAAATCCAACCCAAGCAGCCCTCACTTCCAGTGCCTCCTCTGCCATTCCCCACCCTTCCCATCACTAAATGGTCTGGCCATCCTGAGCCCCAAGACTCCCTAGGCACAGCAGAGAACTCACAGCGATGCCACAGTGGATTTAAAATTTTTGAAGAAAACGGCCACACTCAACACCTGTTAGATACTGCATGAACTACTCATTTAGATGACACTGCCTTCCTGTCAATGACAGTGTATTTTGCAAAGCTGGATTTCTGGCGATTGTTAAGAAGTGGGTACCATGCAAAAATCAGCGTGGAACGGGAAATCGGTGGCCGTGTGTAGTCTGATTCCAAGCCTGAAGTTGTGCCATGCCCAGAGGGCACACGCTTTCCATTAGTAGGTCACCAAGGGTATTTAAGAAGGAAGTAAAAGCATTGTTTTTTCTTTCGGTTTTTGTGTATTAAGTTGTGACATAAATATATGAAATAAGGATGCAACACAAGTATTTATTATTTGCATATAAATGAACTAATAAACGAAAACCATTGCGGATTTCTTTTGGCTTAAGGGGCACCATGAAAAATGCAGTAAGATACCGAGGGTACCGTGAACTGGGAAATTTTTGGGACACTCCAGTATCATTCATGCAGTTACTCAGATGTAGAAATTTGGCGTCATCCTTGATTCCTCCCTCTTGCATCCTCCCAAGGCTGCTAATCAATCAGTTAAGTCCTCTCCATGCTGTCTTCAAAAAAGGAATCCATTCTTCTTTCCATCACCACTGTGATGTTGCTTGTCTAATTCATCATCTTCTCCAACAGCCTCCCTGCTTTGGCTCTTGCTTTCCAATAACCCATTGTTCAGAGGTGATCTTTTTAGCACATGAATTAGATCAGGTGTTAATGACCTTGCTTAAAACCCTCCAGTGGTTTCCACTTCACTTTGAAGGCCTCCAACCTGTTGGCCCCTGCTTCCTTTCTGGTCCTTCCTGGAATCCCACTGCTCCCCTTGGCCGCCTCTTCCTGCCTCAGGGCTCTTCTGTTAATCCTTCCTGTTGCCTGGAAAGTTCTTCCTCTGGATCTTGAGCTGTCTGGCTCCTGTCCTCAAGTGTCAGCTCAAATGTCACCTCCCTGAGTCCTGAGGTCCTTCCTGAGCAACTGATCTAAAAAATATCCCTGGAGTTCCCGTCATGGCTCAGTGGAAACGAATCTGACTAGCATCCATGAGGATGCAGGTTCGATCCCTGGCCTCACTCAGTGAGTTAAGGATCCAGCATTGCTGTGAGCTGCGGTGTAGGTCACAGATGTGCCTTGGATCCCGAGCTGCTGTGGCTGGGCTGTAGGTCACAGATGCAGCTCTGATCTGGTGTTGCTGTGGCTGTGGCGCAGCAGCTACAGCTCTGATTCAACCCCTAGCCTGGGAACCTCCATTTGCTGTGGCTATGGCCCTAAAAAGACAAAAAAATACAAAAGTAATAATAAAATAGCCCTTACTCCACCCTCACGCACAGTCACTGTGGGTCTCATTGTGTTGTTTTATTTTCTTCCTAACATTTGTATCCTGTTCATTGATCTGTATATCTGAGAATAGGAAGTTTGCTCTCTGGTTTGCCATGTAGTCCCGCCGTCTAGAACAATGCCTGGCACATAATAGGAGCTCATAAGTGTGTGTTGAAATAAAAAAATGCGCAGGTATTTCCTAAGGTTGGGATCACTCACTGACGGCTCCTGATGGAGAAGATCCAGAAGCGTGTTGGGAGGGAGGAAGTCGTAACTTCATTTGACTGATACATATGTATGTATATGTATACATATGGATATATATGTACATAAAATATGCATTTATATAGAAAATACATTGCACAAACTAGGTAATCTAATCAAGGGTTTCCTATATTCCTCGGGAAGAGCCAGCAGATGGTAATCTTTCGTGAACTCCATTTTTCTTTGCAATACTAGCAACCCTGATGCATCATACATACTTAGAGTGAGTTGGTTAACAGGGCAGCTCATTATTCCATTTGCTCTTCTTCATAACAGGCAAGTCCTCCAAACCCTTCTTCCTTCCCCTACTTTTTTTCTCTCCCTTTCATTAAGAAAATGAGGCGTTCCCATGGTGGCTTAGTGGTTAACGAACAGGACTAGCATCCATGAGGATGCGGGTTTGATCCCTGGTCTTGCTCAGTGGGTTAAAGATCCGGCGTTGCCGAGAGCTGTGGTGTAGGTCACAGATGCGGCTCAGATCCTGTGTTGCTGTGGCTGTGGTGTAGGCCGGCAGCTACAGCGGTGATTCAATCCCTAGCCTGGGAACCTCTGTAAGACAAAAGACAAAAAAAAAAAAAAAAAAAAAAAAAAAAAAAGAAAGAAATTGAGATAAAGATGCATAAAGGAATATTTCTACAATTACAGCCTTAAACCCGAAGTGGGAATGCCATTGTCCAGCCTAAACTCGCTGATGTCTTTTCTTGGATAACACTAAATCCAGGAAGGGTGTGGAGCAAAGCGGCAATAATGTGGAATTATTCAGCGTCTTTGGCAAACAGCAGTGGGGATTAAACAGGGCTCGCTTTAATAAGATTAATTCCGAACACTAAGAGCGGTTTGGCATATCCCCAAAGATACAAGGCATTTGTATCTATATAAGATTAAAGGTGCTTTCATACAAAGCAGTTTTATTTTTCAACATCAAAGAGATGCTTGAAGGAGGCACCGTGCAGCAAATGCAGGGAGTGCAGAAGCTTCTTTATACAAAAGACAGTCTGCTCAGCCAGGAATTGTATGTGCATCTTTCACTACCCGGGACATGCAGAGCGTTGTTCTTAGAATCACAGGATGACGGAGAAGGGAAGGCCAGGGGTTAGGAGTCAGGCTACCCAGTGATAACCTTGGATTTCCAGGGAGGGGAGCTCAGTGCTCCCGAGGCTGACGGTTGGATGGCTTTTATAAATAATAAATGATCATGCTGGTAGTAATAATGATAAGATCATCACAATAAATGTGGAATTATTACTCCGCCACCATTTCTCTGTGCCGGGCACTGTATTTAGCACACAGCAAATTCCACAGGCTTCTGCTGCTAAATCTTCCTCCTCTGGGCTTTTAACTGGCCAGTCGGCACCCCCCACCCCCAGGTCTACTGTCTGGAGCTACACACAACAGACTTGCTCCACGGCGGCTGCAAATATTTGAAGGTGGCTTTTAGGTTCTTTACCTGTATTTTTCTTTTTCTTTCTTTTTTTGGGTGCTCAGTTAAGTTTATTTTTGGAAGCTGATACAGGAATTTGTACAGAGCGGTATTAAATCTCATCTTCCTGGCTTTGCCTCCCCCCCCGCCCCCCCCGCAGGCGGCTCAAATATTTGCAAATCTGGTTCTATCATCCTGTGCAGTAACCAGAACTTATAAAAGTTGCTACTGCAAAGGAAAAGCTTCCAAGTCTCCCTCCTAGCTTTTTCCCTTTCTTCTTTTCCTCTTTCTTTCTGCAGACATTTATTGAGGTTTTTTCCACGTGCCAGACACTCAGGCATGGGGGCTGCAACATTGCAGAAGTCACATCTTAGACTTCAAGAAAGCTGCTGCTTCTTCTTCTTCTTCTTCTTCTTCTTTTTTTTTTTTAAACACATTTTAAAATCCTCAAACATCTACTTTAATGAATACCTTCTAAGTTTTTCTAAAAAAATGAAATTCGTCCACAAAGGATAAAGCTGGCTTCTTGCTTAAGCAGAGATACAGAAACACACAGTACAGTGGAGTGTGATTTTATCATGAATGAAAGCGGGGGAGGGGAATTTTAAGCCGGAGTCGGGAGAATATTTATGTGTCAGGGGAGAAAACAGGGAGCTAGGAGAATGCCAGCACTGCCAGCACCACCTCTGGCTCCAGGGGTGTGGGACCCATCGGGGACATGGGCCATCCCCCCTTAATTCAGAACTAGCCAGAGGTTGTCCCAGGGCTGCGGGAGGGGAGAGGCTTTAGGCACCAAAAAGAAATGGAAAGAGGATTGGAATGGAAAGAGGATGGAGGTGAGGGGAGCCTACTGATGGGGGGTGGGGGTAGATGGGGGCGCAAGGTGGGGGGGTTGTCAGCCTGTTACTTCCCAGTGTCACAGGCTTGGCTCCTCTCTGCTACCTGCCTGGCCAGTTGGCCGGTCTCCTTTACATCCAGGCCAGCTGCCTTGGCTGGCACGGTGACGTTTTCACATGGGGAGGGTAAGGCTGGAGGATCTGGGAGCCTTCTAGAGTACAATTAGCGACCAGGGAGGGACAGGATGAGAGAGGAAGTGGGGGGGGGGGTCACTTGTGACCTGAAAATGCCCAGTTAGTCCCTGGGAAGGCTGGTAAGACCAAGAGCAAAGGGCTTTTTTGTTAGGACCGCTCGTGGGGCTCTTCCGAGTGTACTTCTCTGGTCATTTAGAGGCCGGCAGCCACGTGGAGACGGGAATTCTCAGCATCCAGGCAGGACGGCTTGTCTACTCACGCTGAGGATCCCAGGATGGTCTTGGGAGCCTGTGGCATCCCAGGTGTTGGGAAGTTTGTAGGACGGATAACAGGTGACCTTGGCAGACCCGGCATCCCACGCTGGACCTGCGTCCTTGTTTGAAGAGGGATCCCCCTTGTTCTAAAAGTGATCCCTTTTCTAAGGAAAGAAACTGCTGTAGCCAAACAGCAACAGGGTCCTGGGAATTAGTGGGTCCTGGCCTGTGCCAGCCACCCCCAGGAGCTGTCCTTGCATCTCTCCTTGGGCTTCCTAGCATCCCCGAGGGCCTGTAGAAAGCCTCTGGCCCACCCGGATTAGGGCTGCAGGTCTCTACCTGTTGCTGGGAGTTCAGAAAATTATGACCTGAGTGAAGAGAGCTGAGAGCATCTCTTTCCTTACAGAGCGTGGCCATGAACATGGTCAGGCGTAGCCCCTGGGGCACTGGGTGTACGGCCACGAGTGGGTGCAAACCACGCACATATAGCTGAGCTCCAAAAGCAGGCTCATGGCTGGGAACCCGGATAAAGCTGAAGTTGATCACAGCCACTGGTGAGGGCAGGGCTGGGGTTCTTTGATGACTTGGAGGCAGGCTCAGGACAGACTCGGGGCGTGCTGCCCACATAGCCCTTTCTGCTGAAAGGCTAAGGGAAGCACCTGGCTCCACATTCGGGGTTTGGAGGGATTATACATGAAAAACGAATCAACTCTGTTATTAAACCAGCACCTCCTATTTTTGGTGGGACAGAAAGAACTGAGGCAAACAATTTTTTTTTTTTTTTTTTTTGTCTTTTTAGGGCCGTACCTACGGCACATGGAAGTTTCCAGGCTAGGGGTTGAATTGGAACTGCAGCAGCCAGCCTACACCACAGCCACAGCCACCTACACCGCAGCTCACAGCAATGCCAGATCCTTAACTCACTGAGCGAGGCCAGGGATCAAACCTGTGTCCTCATGGATATTAGGTTCCTTACTATGGAGCCACAACGGGAACTCCCAAAGGCAAACACTTCTAGCCTAAGAGATCATGAGCTGCCCAAGCCAAAAGCTGCACAAGCCAGGGAAAGCCCTACGAGCCAGGAGCAGACAGGTCTTGCTCTTGGTCTTACCAGCCTCCCCAGGGACTAACTGGGCATTTTCAGGTCACGTGACCCCCCCCTTCCTCTCTCATCCTGTCCCTCCCTGGTCGCTAATTGAAATCTAGAAGGCTCCCAGATCCTGCAGCCTTACACTCCCCATTGGCTGAGGACTGGGTAGGGTGGGGGATCTGTGGCTGAGGTCCTACCCGATGATCTACGGCAGCCCCAACCACGTCAGCTAGGATGGCAGGACGCCACTGCGTCAGGGTGCAAGAGAAGCCTGGAGTTCTGGTAGATGGGAGAGGAGCCTGGAGAGAAGCCTGGTTCTAGAACAGGCCAGTGTATTCAAGACTGTCCCGGGACTGTGCCTTCTCTGTCAATCCATCACGTGCCCAGGAGGCACTGATAACACCGTGACACTGTTTAACACGAGGCATCGGTTGGGGAAGCGGCCAGGCCTCTGGGCTGGTGGTCACTGAGTAGCCAGTCAGGTCGGGCGCTGCGGGCCTCTCAGAGCTGCGGCCCGGGGCCTGTCTGCCAAGCCGGCCTCCTCCCTGGGCTTGCTCCTGGCCCGTGTTTTCCAATCTTCTCTTGGCTTCCTAGTCTCTCAGTCCTGCTTTATTTTCTGGAGAAGGCCGTATTCATTTCTGCCGGCTCTTCCGGGGGGCATTTCTTTTGGAGATTCCAGCCTTGCTTTTGAATTTCCTTATCCCTTGAAAGCAAGTCTGTTCATTCTTTAAAACCTTACTCGTGGAGTTCCCGTGGTGATGCAGCAGGGACAGCCTGACTAGTATCCATGAGGATGTGGGTTCGATCCCTGGCCTCGCTCAGTGGGTTCAAGAGCTAGCATTGCCGTGAGCTGTGGTGTAGGTTGCAGACGCGGCTCAGATCTGGCGTTGATGTGGCTGTAGTGCAGGCCGGCAGCTGTTGCTCTGATTTGACCCCTCCCTAGTGTGGGAACTTCTGAATGCCTCCGATGGGGCCCTAAAAATACAAAACAAAAAAACCTCACTCAAAGTCACCTCCTTGGTGAGGATGTGCCAGCAACTCTGGAGTCTGTCCTTTCCCCACAGGTCTCTCAACCCTTCTTTTATTGCAGTGTGTGTGTGTGTGTGTGTGTGTGTGTGTGTGTGTGTGTTTGCTTGTCTAACACAGTGCCCAGCATGAAGCAGGATTTCAGCTGGAGTCTGGCCTGAATGGATGAGCCATAGGAGTAAAGGCACATAGGAGACCACCCATCAAGCTTCTGGCTTGGACTTTTCTTTTTGCTTTTTAAGGCCACACCTGCGGCATATGGAGGATCCCAGGCTAGGGGTCGAGTTGGAGCTGTAGCTGCCAGCCACAGCCACAGCCACGCGGGATCCAAGCTGCATCTGCGACCTATACCACAGCTCACGGCAATGCCAGATCCCTAACCTACTGAGCGAGGCCAGGGATCGAACCCGAATCCTCATGGTTCCTAGTCTGATTTGTTTCCCTTGCGCCACAACGGGAACGCCCTAGCTTGGATGTTTCCATCCACATCCCTTTCTTTTGTTCCTATGCAGGAAAAACCCGAGACGTGGGTTGTGGGTGGCCTCAGAGAGCAAAGATGCAGCTGATAAAAGGATGAGGTGGGCACAGGATGCTGGGTGTAGCTTGGGTGCTGCCAGCCTGGGCTTGGAAACCCTAGCCAGAACGAGGGGAGAAGCCTCATTTCTTTAAAGGATCCGGGGTATTCTCTGGTGCTCTGCAAACACAAGCCCTTCTGGTTGTGGTTGCTCTCGCCCTCAGGAGCTGTTTATCACCTCTAACTAACTGGCACGGTTCTTGGCTAAAGGCAGCTGCCTTCCCTCTTGGAGAGGAACAGTTCTAGCCTGTGTCAGTGAGTCCATGGTGCCCTGTCTGTGCTGATCAGGATCCATATGAAAAAAAAAAAACAAAGTCAGAAAGTTCCGTTCACCCCCTTAGGCCCATCAGCACAGTTTTTAGCAGTATAGACACCCCAGTGTAGTCATTAAAACAATTTCCTAAAGGCTTTTTTATAAATAGAATTTCAAATGTATTCAGATTTGAACTTTCAAGGTGGGTGACCTTGAGCTGTCACTTGGCACCAAGCACCAGCACAGGCCACTCCGTGCCATCTCCCTGGAAGGTCAGGGCCACTCTTTCGCTCCCATTTTAGAGGAAGGGGATGGAGGGAAGAAATATGGGGAAACCGAGTCATTTGCTTTAGGTCATTGGAGCCGGTTTGTGCTCAAGGCTGGAATTCGGATGTGGGGGATTCTGTGCCTGCCTAGTTGTCTGGCCTGAAAAGAAGTGTACGTCCCACCAGCCTTTCTCCTCGAACTCAGGGCCAGGGCTGTCTGGAGTGGAAGAGACCTAGGGCTCCTTTCTTTGCGGAAGGATCTATTCAGCGTCACACTTCACAAAGGGGGGCCGGGGCAACACAGGCGGCAATAGAAGGCCAGGGGAGGGAGAGCAGATTAAGGGAAACACACAAAATGTCTACACGGTGTGGCGCCTTTGTTCCCCAGCCGCTCCACGCGGCTCCCTGCTCCCTGGCGGGGCTGGAAAAGGAGGGGGTTGGGTCTCCCCGAACGCACGAGGGGGCGGATGCCCGCTGCTCTTACCCAAGCTGGCCGCGCGGCTCCGGCGGCGAGAGTCCCAGCGGCTGCTTTTATTCAGCGTTCCGTTACCATGGGGACGGCGCCCTGGCGTCCCGCCCCTGGCGCCCTTAGAAGTTGCTCCTCGCTCTGAGTTCCAAGCCACAGCACCTGCCCTTGGCTTCCCTCTTCCACCTTCTTTCCTGGCGGGGGAGATCTTGGAGGCCCGCGGCAGTGGCTGGCCAGGAAGTTTTCTCACTGTCTGCGTCACGGCCACCTGCTTCAGGTGTTCCCGAATTGGCAACTCTGGACTGCGGATCGCCAGTACCCGGAGGGCAGCTGGCGCCAGGCCAGAATGCCATGGCACACAAGGCTCCAGGGCAGAGGAGGGGCGGCACAGATGGGGCGGAGTTTTATTCTGTTATATTATTTATTTAAGGGTATGTAATTTTTATAACTTTTTCTCATTAGAAAATCGCGCAAGATGCGCCTTTCCTGAATCCTGGGACCCAGCGCTGGGCTTGTGGGTGGGTGGCTGCTAAGCTGGGGAGGTGGGGTCTGAGGCTCCAAGGGGCTGAGACCCTTTAGCTGGGCAGGTCTGGGAGGCTGCAGGGTAGGCTGGCCGGGTGGTAGCATGTCAGGCACTGAGTGGACTCACTTGGGCTGGTCTCCAGGACAGAGACCCCTAGGCAGGCTAGGGGGCCCCTTCTTTGCTCTTTGGAGGACTGTTGGGCGAGGAAGGGGGGCTCAGGAGGGGAAGAGTCCAGCTGCATGGGCTTGGTCTGGGGTCAAGCACAGGAAGTAAGCCTGTGAAGTTCACATACTCTGGCTGCTCTGAGTGGACTGGCTGCGAATTGCAGAGAAGCCAGGTGGGCCAGGAGGCCAAGCTGAAATCCGTTTCTGTGTAGGCATTTCTGGCCACTTGTCACAGAGAGTCAGAAGAATAGAATCCAGATCTCTGAGGTGCCAGTCATGTTCTGTGATATCTTTTCCCAGTTTAAATAAATATTCACTTTGTACCTAATTTTTTTTTTTTTTTTGGTCTTTTTGCCTTTTCTAGGGCCGCTTTCCATGGCATATGGAGCTTCCCAGGCTAGGAGTCTAATTGGAGCTGTAGCCGCCGGCTTACGCCACAGCCACAGCCACGCAGGATCCAAGCCGAGTCTGCAACCTACACCACAGCTCACGGCAATGCTGGATCCTTAACCCACTGAGCAAGGCCAGGGATCAAACCTGGAACCTCAGGGTTCCTAGTCGGATTTGTTAACCACTGCGCCATGACGGGAACTCCCTAAATTCTATTTATAATGTTTTTATTCCATTTCTCAGAGGGTCCACCACGTTGTATAAGCTCCAGGTATCCGTAGAACCTGAAGAATCCTGAGTGCCCCCTTCATACCAGGAGTGTGTGTTGCAGGGTTTCTTCATATCTTCTCTTGGGGGCCTGCGCCAGGTTCTTGGGAAGAGGGTGAGAAGGACAGAAAAGGGGGCTCTCCTGGGAGAGGCATGGGACGCAGAGAACCTCGGTGGCTCTTGGTCGTTCCGCCTTTGCTTAGCCCTGTGGGCGGTGAGCAAGCGGAAGATGTCCAGAGAGTGGTTTCTGCCCGCCCCCGCCCCGCACCTCCCTTCCCTTGACGTGGAGATGGATGAAGAAAAGCAGAGAGAAGTCACGCGCTTACTAGGACCAAGGGCTGACACCAGGAGCCTCAGTGAGTGGCCGAGGAGTGTAGGAAGGAAACAGGGGGAGTTGCCGTTATGGCGCAGTGGAAACAAATCCGACTAGGAACCATGAGGTTGTGGGTTCGATCCCTGGCCTTGCTCAGTGGGCTCAAGATCCCGAGTTGCCCCGTGAGCTGTGGTGTAGGTTGCAGACGCGGCTTGGATCTGGCGTTGCTGTG
This sequence comes from Sus scrofa, assembly GCF_054392235.1. NCBI lineage: Eukaryota > Metazoa > Chordata > Mammalia > Artiodactyla > Suidae > Sus > Sus scrofa. The sequence continues at coordinate 22,127,091 of NC_139393.1, read as the reverse complement.
GCTGTGGTGTAGGCTGGCAGCTACAGCTCCAATTGGACCCCTAGCCTGGGATCCTCCATATGCTGCCAGTGTGGCCCTAAAAAGGCCAAAAATAAATAAATAAATAAATAAATAAAAAAGGAAGGAAACAGGAAGAGGGAAGATACTGCCAGGGGCCCAAAGAGCTCTTTGGATTGTTGGTCCCAAGGATCTCTCGAAGCACAAGGGGAAAATCTGAGGCTAGGTTATTCCAACAACTCTTGCTGTGTGTGTGGGGGGGGGAGGGTGGAGAACTGGTCAAAGACTACTGAGGAGTTCCTGTTGTGGCTCAGTGATGATGAGCCCGACCAGTATCCATGAGGATGTGAGTTCGATCCCTGGCCTCGCTCCATGGGTTAAGGATCTGGGGTTGCCAGTGCTGTGGCTGTGGCATTGGCCGGCAGCTGCGGCTCCCGTTCAACTCCTAGCCTGGGAACTTCCATATGCCGCAGGTGTGGCCCTAAAAAAGACCACACACACACACAAAGATTACTGAGGTTTCCATTTCTCACTTATACTCTGGTGTGGCAAGGACTGGCTTGGGGGAACTTTGGGTCCCTCTATGATTTCCATCAACCTCACCTGAATCTAAGTCAAAAGTATACTTGGTTTGCAAACACAGATTCAAGACAAATTTCCTAGCCCACTCCCCACTGCTCCCAACAAGTCCATGGCCCCTAAGACCTGTCACGCAGAAATTTCAGGGTCTGTTCCCATCCTGGTGAGTAGAACCTGGCCCGGATGTGTCATGGTAACATCTTCCACAAGATGGCGCTGGTGGGTTTTGTTTCTATTTTTTTATGTTTGATTCATTCCTTGGTCTGGGTTTTATTGAATGCCTACTACATGCTAGTATTGTTCTAGGAGGTGCTGGGGATACAGACTGAACAAAACAGACTAAGCCCTAAAAATTTTTTTAGAGGGATTAATTTTATTTCTTTTTTTTCCATTTATAATGGTTTTTATTTTTTTCATTAAGCTGGTTTACAGTATTCTGTCAATTTTCTACTGTACAGCAAGATGACCCAGTCACACATACATGTCTACATTATTTCTTCTCACATTACCCTCCATCATGCTCCATCATAAGTGACTAGACATAGTTCTCAGTGCTGTACAGCAGGATCTCATTGCTTATCCATTCCAAAGGCAATCATTTGCATCTATTAACCCCAAATTCCCGGTCCATCCCACTCCCTCCCCTTAGTGGTGGTGCCCCTCACCCTTGGCAGTCACAAGTCTTTTCTCTATGTCGATGATTTTCTCTTCTGTGGAAAGGTTCATTTGTGCCACATATATATGTGTGTGTGTATACATATATATATATATTTTCTTAATTAATTTATTATTTTTGTCCTTTTGCCTTTTTTAGGGCTGTTCCCAAAGCATATGGAGGTTCCCAGGCCAGGGGTCCAATCAGAGCTGTAGCCGCCAGCCTACACCACAGTCACAGCAACGAGGGATCTGAGCAGCGTCTGCAACCTACACCACAGCTCAGGGCAACACCAGATCCTTAACCCACTGATCGAGGCCAGGGACTGAACCCGCACCCTCATGGTTCCTAGTCGGATTCATTAACCACTGAGCCACGACAAGAACTCCTGTGCCATATATTAGATTCCACATATAAGTAGTATCATATGGTATTTGTCTTTCTCTTTCTGACTGACTTCACTTAGTATGAGAGTCTCTAGTTCCATCCATGTACCTGCAAATGGCATTGTTTTGTTCTTTTTTATGGCTGAGTAGTATTCCATTGTGTACATATACCACATCTTCTTAATCCAGTCATCTGTCAATGGACATTTAGGTTGTTTCCTTGTCTTGGCTGTTGTCAATAGTGCTGCACTGAACATATGGGTGCATGTGTCTTTTTCAAGGAAAGTTTCGTCTGGGTATATGCCCAAGAGTGGGACTGCTGGGTCATATGGTAGTTCTATGTATAATTTTCTAAGGAACCTCCATACTGCTCTCCATAGTGGTTGTGCCAATTTACATGTCCATCAACAGTGCAGGAAGGTTCCCTTTCCTCCACACCCTCTCCAGCATTTGTTATTTGTGGACTTATTAATGATGGCCATTCTGTGCGAGGTGGTATCTCATGGTAGTTTTGATTTGCATTTCTCTAATAATCAGTGATGCTGAGCATTTTTTCATGTGCTTGTTGGCCATTGTATATCTTCTTTGGAGAAATGTCTATTCAGGTCTTTTGCCCATGTTTCAACTGGATCGGCGGCTTTTTTGCTGTTGAGTTGTATAAATTGTTTGTATATTTTAGAGATTAAACCCTTCTCTGTTGCATCGTTTGAAACTTTTTTCTCCCGTTCTGTAAGTTGTCTTTTTTTTTTTTTTAATGATTTCCTTTACTGTGCAAAACTTGTCAGTTTGATTAGGTCCCATTGGTTGATTTTTGCTTTTATTTCTATTGCTTTGGGAGATTGGCCTGAGAAAACATTTATAAGGTTGATATCAGAGAATGTTTTGCCTATATTCTCTTCTAGGAGTTTGATGGTGTCTTGTCCTTACATTTAAGTCTTTAAGCCATTTTGAGTTTATTTTTGTGCATGGTGTGAGGGCGTGTTCCAGTCTCATTGATTTATGTGCACCTATCCCGTATTCCAAGCACCACTTGCTGGAGAGACTGTCTTTTTCCCATTTTATATTCTTGCCTCCTTTGTCAAAGATTAATTGACGTTGTCTTTTTGCCATTTCTTGGGCTGCTCCCGTGGCACACGGAAGTTCCCAGGCTAGGGGTTAAATTGGAGCTGTAGCTGCCAGCCTACGCCAGAGCCACAGCAATGAGGGATCCGAGCCATGTCTGCAACCTACACCACAGCTCACGGCAATGCCAGATCCTTAACTCACTGAGCAAGGCCAGGGATTGAACCTGCAACCTCATGGCTCCTAGTCGGATTCGTTAACCACTGCGCCACGACGGGAGCTCCTATTTTTTTTTTTTTTTTTGAGTTTCAAGGAATTTTATTTTATTTTATTTTATTTTTTGTCTTTTGTCTTTTTGTTGTTGTTGTTGCTATTTCTTGGGCCGCTCCCGCGGCATATGGAGGTTCCCAGGCTAGGGGTCAAATTGGAGCTGTAGCCACCGGCCTACGCCAGAGCCACAGCAAGGCTGGATCCGAGCCGCGTCTGCAACCTACACCACAGCTCACGGCAACGCCGGATCGTTAACCCACTGAGCAAGGGCAGGGACTGAACCCGCAACCTCATGGTTCCTAGTCGGATTCGTTAACCACTGCGCCACGACAGGAACTCCAGTTTCAAGGAATTTTAAAAGGTTATGGTTTTTACACTTTCAGAGGCAAAACTCAACTATGTTTTTATGTTGTTGCTGTCTACTCTTGAGAGTTCTGCTGCATTTCTGACAGTTGCACGCTTTTTCCCTTCCAGACGGGTATGGCCCGCAGGAACTTCAGACACTTTTATTATCTGCCTGGGGACAGGATTCCCTTGCCATCTGTCTCTGTATCCTGAGATCCATCTTTTTGCCAGGAAAATACTACATTTCACCTTGAATGATTCCAAATGGTTGCTAAATACCAGCTTATCATTCTGAGGCCTCAGCTTGTGTGGCATCTGCCAATGTGGGTAAATTCACGGCTCCTTTTAAAGACAAATTCTGCTGGGTCTTTCAGACATCCTGGTGACCTGCTTCCACGTAAAGTGAGATGGACCTTGATCGGGGTGGCATTTATCAGACCTGTTTGCTTTTCAGAGCAAAACCACGCTGCCACCTGACCCTCTTCTCCAGAGGAGAAGCGCCATCGAAGGGCTCACTTGCCAGAGGCAAGTCTGAAATCATAGCTGAGAGAGGCCGGCCGAGGCCGGTGTGAACCGCCTGTTCTCTCGGCTTCAGTGAGCTCTGTCCTCGCTCTAAGTTACGTTCCCGGAGGCAACATCTTTGCGGGTGTTTACTACCCGAACTGGGCTGTTTCCAGAGATGCCATCACTTAGCCGTGATTGAAGATCTTGACTTTTACTGCAGACTGAGAGAAAAATGGTCATAAAACGAATGTTTCTGTACTTGGCGCAGAAATAACTGTTACAGCTCTCTTTCACTTTACCGATCCGGCGTCCTTTGTATAAGGATTCACGAGAACCGCGGACTCATCTGACCACCTGCTCGCGCTGAACTTTCTACTTGGGTGTCCAGCAGGTGTATCCCTTTCATGGCCAAACCGAGCTCTCATCCTGCCCCATTATCCACGCCTCCCTCAGTCTTTGTTGGCTCCACAAACAGCAGCTCCACTGCTCAGCCAAGTGTCTGTCTTTCTTTCTCTTTCCTTCCTTCCTTCCTTCCTCCCTCCCTCCCTCTCCCTTCCTCTCTCTCTCTCTCTCTCTCTCTCTCTTTCTTTCTTTCTTTCTTCATTTTAGGGCCACACCCATGGCATACAGAAGTTCCCTCGCTAAGGGTTGAATGGGAGATACAGCTGCCAGCCTACGCCACAGCCATAGCCATGCCAGATTGGAGTCACATCTGCAACCTACAGAGCAGTTGTTCCCTGCAACACAGCCGCTGGATGCTTAACCCACTGTTAGAGGCCAGGGAATGAACTCTCATCCTCAAGGATACTAGTCCAGCTCTTTACTGATGAGCCACAATGGGAACTTCCAGCCAAGTGTCTCTAAATTATCTTGGCCACATTCTGTCTTGCTGCACCTGTAATCTGTTATCAAATTCTGCCTCTACCTTTAACACACATCTGGACTCTGATCAGTTCTCACTGCCTTCTGTTTCTGGAAAATTTCACAAGCTGCTTCTTTTCATTTTTTTCATTTTTGTTTTTTTTTTGTCCTTTTGTCTTTTTATTTTTTTTTTAGGGCCACACCCATGGCATATGGAGGTTCACAGACTTGGGGTCTAATTGGAGCTATAGCCTCCGGCCTACACCACAGCCACAGCAACACCAGCTCTGAGCTGTGTCTGCAGTCTATGCTACAGCTCACGGCAACGTCGGCAACCCACTGAGCAAGGCCAGGGTTCGAACTCTCAACCTCATGGTTCCTGGTCTTCATTTCCAATGCACTACGACAGGAACTCCCGCTGCTTCTTTTTTATTTGGCCATGCCTACAGCAGGCGGAAGTTCCAGGGCCAGCACTCCAACCCGAGCCGCAGCAGTGACAACACCAGATCCTTAACCACCAGGCCACCAGGGAACTCTGATCCTTTAAAATATTAGGTCATGGCATTTCTCTGTTCAAAATCTTCCGGTGCCTTCCTGTCTTACTGGGAGGGGAAAAAACCCCAAGAGCTCCACGTCCTGTCTGTCCCTTCCCAGCTCTGGCTCAATGCCCTCGTAATCTCATTCCCATCATGGGGCTCACACGCACTTCCACCTGTGGCCTCCATCTGGAAGGTTCTTCCTCCACGATCCACATGACCCCTCCCCCTCCCCCTTCATATCGTTTCTCAAATGCCATTTTCTCAGTGAGGTGTTTCCTAACCACCCTATTAAAACTTCAGGTCGCTGTCTGAGCTCCCTCTCTAGCCCCTGTTCCAGTATCATTTCCCCCCATAGCACTCATCACTCTCTGACCCACCGTAGGTGGTATTTACTGTCTGTCTCACCCGCCTGGAATGTAAGCTCCCCAAGGGCAGGGTCTTTATCTGTTTGTTCTGTTTAGTTCATTTCTGTATCCCACCTCAGAACCCTGCCTGGAACATGGGAGGTACTCAATTTATTGAATGAAGGATTAATTTCAAAGAGAATTAGAGTCAGAGAAAAAGCATCTTTTGGCTCAACGTTGTATTTTCTTAGGCAACATGATGGCTGATGCTCACTGTGCATTTCTTTGAGGTCTTACTAGCAGGTGGTTCAAAGTCAAATAGGGAGTTACAAGGACTGTCTCACCTTGATCTCTAACTCTGTGATCGTCCCCTTCTATGCGAGTTTTCATTGCCTTCACTTTTAACTTTTATTTGAACAGCTGTGTGTATCTGTATCCTCAGGGAATATGCATGGAACTTTTTTGGTTTCCAGTAAATATTTGTTGAGCGAATGCATTGTATGCAGTTTTAATCCTTTTTGGAAGTCAATGGGATAGGAACAGTAAATTATTAATGACCTCTGGTATGCCTAAAAAGAAATGGGCTGGAGAGAAACGCGTGGTTGTTAGGAGAGAACGGGCTGGTACAGAAAGAAGCACTGCACCTGTTCCATGTCTGGGTGAGCGTCGGCTTTCTCATCCTGACGGGGACCCTGAGAGGGGGCAGAGGAATACATTTCCTGGGACGACAGGCATAAACGGGCACTGTCCTGACAAACTAGGACAAATGTTCACTTTAGCAACGGTTAATGTTTATTAAATAGTAAATATTTAGCAGAGGCTCAAGGTCAGAAAAGGGAAGCATAAGTAAAATGGATCAACAAAAGCCACCAGGAGATACCACTGGCATCAAATGAGGATGCGTTCCTTCCCATTAGAAAAGAGTTAAAGGAGTTCCCGTCATGGCTTAGCGGTAACGAACCCAACTAAGATCCATGAGGATGTGGGTTCGATCCCTGGCCTTACTCAGTGGGTTAAGGATCTGGCGTTGCCACGAGCTGCTGCGAAGAGTGCAGATGCCACTTGGATCCCAGCATAGGTTTGCAGCCAAAGCCCCTATTCAACCCCTAGCCTGGAAACTTCCATATGCCATAGGTACAGCCCTAAAAAAACGGGGGGGGGGGTGGTGGAGGGGAGAAGAAAAGTTTAACTAAAAAGATTGACTCGTTACTTCTCTCCATAAAATTGACGTTGGTGGAGCAGTTCTAAAACCTGGAAAAGAGGAAGCAGTGAATACAACAGGCTATGGAGGGATGAAGCCAAGGATACCAAACAGAGTGACTCCCTGGGCCCCAGAGAAATCCAGCTACTTTCCAGAGGTGGAACCCCCCCAGTCCCCAGGCACTCTCAGAGCTGCTGTTTGCCCACCCCCTGAAGCAGGGTGGAGGAGAATGACCTGTCTTCCACTTCATGGGGAGACCCCTGCCTTCTGTCCCCTTTTCATCCCCCAAACCTGGCTTTCTGTCCTCTCCAGCCCCCAGCCCCCAGATTACTCATTAAGGCCAATTCCTTAGGTTGCTGGTGGCACTGAGAGCCCCCAGAGCCTAAGCGAACTTGGTGGAGATGCCTTTTATTGTTTCCTAGCATCTTCCTGTCACTCTACCCTGGAGCCAAGAGAAGTTAGGCTAATAATTTTGTTTCTGCAAAATCATGCCAGTGGCAGGTGACTGCAAACAGACTCACGGCGGATCCATTTAAACACCCCTCCAGGTATTACAGTCTGAGGGGACACTCTGCCCTTGCTATGGGCACCTCTCCTGTATAAAGCTGGGCACCACCTTCATCTTCTTAGAATCCAGGCAGTGGGAGCTTTGTTTGCATAAAGACCTCCCCAGGGTCTTCCTTGTTCCTGGCACCCTGTCTAGGGATGGGTAATAGGTATTATTATTTTTAAAATCTTTTTAGGGCTACACCTGCAGCATATGGAGGTTCCCAGGCTGGGGGTTGAACTGGAGCTACAGCTGCCGGCCACAGCCACAGCCACAGCCATGCAGGATCTGAGCAGCGTCTGCAACCTACACCACAGCTCACAGCAATGCTGGATCCTTAACCCACTGAACAAGGCCAGGGATCGAACCCATAACCTTGTGGTTCCTAGTCAGATTCGTAACCACTGAGCCACCACAGGAACTCCCCCAGTAACAGTTCTTGATGCTTATGTTCATTTGAACTTCTACTCATTCAAGGGTATCTGGCTCTGATAGTGGCAACTCAAATTTTTTTTTTCCCCTAAAAGACAACAGGGCAAAGCCATATTTTGAAAATGCTGCCTTTTTATATGTGGATGATCAACTGTTCCTCCCCGCAGGGCCATATATTCCTTGTTCTGTCTCTAGCTGAAAATGGGACGAACACGTCCAGGTCACCAGCTCTCGCTTTGCCGCCTATGTACTCCAGCTCTAGGGAGCTCTCCCCCAGGGGAGCCGAGGTCAGGGGCAGATCTCTAGGTGTAGGGAAGCGTAGGAAGAACAGACAAAGGCCAAGGCTCACTCGGCTCCACTATACAGAGCCCTTAACCGCAGTCGAGGGCATCACAAGAAGGAGGGAATTGCTGAAGAAGAGCTTAGAAAGGAAAGAAGAGGGGGGAAGAAAAAGAAAAATTAAAACCACGTGGGAGACTCACTGAGACAGGTCCAGTCGTGCTGTATATGGTGGCCCATGGGGAAGAGTGTCCTTCTGGTTGTGTTAGTTCCCACCTGGGAACCGTCAAACCAAACGGGTGGGTGAAGAGGAATGTCGCAAGCTCCTCACCCTCTGAGCAGGGCAGCCAGCTCGCGCCTTCAGGACGCTCACAACTTGTGTGTGCCTTTGCAGGGAACAGCATGCATTCCTGTGGACTGTGGGCACAGGGCTTTCGCCAGACATCACATGGCCAGGGGCATTTTCCCAGAGTCCTTTGGGCAGGACAGACAGATGTCAATGCCAAGGACGCTGCTTCCCTGTAGGCAGATTCAAGGAGTTCCTGGTCTGAAGCAAGCTTGGCTATTGTCCCAGCCTCCCAGCCCTCTGCTGCCACCAGGGTGGACCACCAACCCCGAAGATACAGATGACACTGGTTTGCTAAGGAGTACCCCGAGCCGCCGCACTGCTGGGCGGCAGGTGACAGCAAGCCTTCCTCACACGCCTTCCTCAGTCTTTTTGGCTAAATCTCCCTGGAAACTGTGAGAAGAAGCCACAAACAGGCTGCACCTGTTTGCTGCAGGGCTTCTGGTTCTCTGTAGTGATTTGGGCTGGGGGTGGACATCACATCAGCTGCATATCAGCAGAAATGATGTGACCGCATCCCGGGGGCTGGGAGAAATTTACAAAGACGTCCTTCCCTGGAGACACCGAGAAAAGAAAACATCTTATCTCTTAGGAATCCAGAAATGTCTGTATTTCAAAGCAAACCTTTACCATAATGAAAGGACAACATGGGCTTCCTGTAAAAATTCTCACTTTTGATCCGCCGTCAAAGAGATTCTTAGCTATCAGGGTCATAGCCTTGTATCTTGCAGCGACCTTGGTTATGAGGTTGGTTGAGATGAAATCAGAGCTCTGCTAAATTGAGGACGGCCCACTGCAGGGCTGACCATGGGTCTCTTGGTGGTCTTCTCAAGGGGGGGACAAACCGAAGGTTCCATGGAACCTGGTCACTCCATCTTTCTATGTGTGCACCTGGTCCACCTGGGTGAATGGTGAACCGCCGTGTAAACTAAAGAGCCTTTGAATTATTATCTCACAATGTGGACAGTTTTTATAACCTGTTCTGGGGGATGATGAACTCATCAAGGGAAGAAAGTTGCCTGGCTTTGAGAGAGCTGGGCTGTGATTGGGCGCCCCAGTTCCAGTGATTTATAGCCCCTTTTAATGCAGCTGGGATTGGGAGCGAAGGTCAGAGTGGGTCTTTTAGTAGATGTATGAGAGTGGATTTGAGATATAAATTATGCAACACTTGAAAGTTCAACACAGATACAAATTGGGCAGCTCTTTCATGGTGTTTGGGGAGTTATGACTGATTTGTGGTCTGCTCGTGAATGAGGGGGGTAGGTCACCTTCCAGTTATGCAAGTACTTTTCCCATTAGGACAAATTAATTAGGGGTTCATGTGGTGAGGTCATGAATGGAAATGCTTGGTGTTTTGACCCCCTAAATCTGTGTTCCTGCCCATAGGGCCCCAGTGATAGATTTCTTTCATGTTCGCCAAGGAATTATGAGATCTTGTCTCTGAGTCCAGCACCAGACACTTTTAGGGCATCCTTAACTTTGGAGCTTGTTCAAGTTGCAGCTGGGAAGCTGATTTTTCTAAGACAAATCCTATTTCATTTCCATCTAAGATTTAACTTTGAAATTCCTTGGTGATGCTTTTGTTTTCCAAATATTTTGGATCGATGCAGTTTACTTTTCTGTTACGGGGGGCAGAAAGAATTCTAAGCAACTCAGCCTTTCCCCAGCTGAGCAAATCAAATGAAGGAAAACTTTGATTTATTTGATTTGAAGCTGTGTAGCAGCCAGAAATAATTCACCTCCTGGTTACTAATCTGTGTCCCTTTCTGATGATAGCCTGGATGCCCTGGAGCTTTCATGAGAGTCATTTCTGAAATATCCGAGGAAGCCCCAGGAGCCGGGGTTGTTATTTTTGTATGAGGTATTTGATGCTAAACATAAATGCTCTGAGTGTCGGCTCCTTGGAAAGTCGAGACTTTATTTTGAATCCCCAGGGGCTGGCTCTCCACATCCTGTTAGAGAGAAGCCAATACAGAGGGCTCTATGCACACTTGTTTTTCTGCTCCAGACCTGTAAGATCTGGAGCTGTCACCTCTCAGGGAATTTTCTTTTTCTTCTTCTTCTTCTTTTTTTTTTTTTTTTTTTTTGTCTTTTCAGGGCTGCACCCGTGGCATGTGGAGGTTTCCAGGCTAGGGGTCTAATCAGAGCTGTAGCTGCCAGCCTACACCACAGCCACAGCAATGCCAGATCTGAGCAGCGTCTATGACCTACACCTCAGCCCACAGCAACGCCAGATCCTTGACCCACGGAGCGAGGCCAGGGATCGAAACCGCAACCTCACGGTTCCTAGTCGGATTTGTTTCCGCTGCGTCACGACGGGAACTCCTCGGGGAACTTTCATTTCTTAGTCTCCTAGGCAGCAGTGCCCACACGTTCTGTTCATTTGTTCCTGAAATATGAGATTTCATACTTACATGTCCCAGCCTGGACCAGTGTCTACCAGATACAATCATGTAGTAACACGGTGGACTTCTTAGGATTTTTGGAGTTGGCTGTTTAGGTTTGAAGGTCCACTGTGAGCTACAGCTTTTTTTTTTTTTAGCTTTTTAGGGCTGCAAATGGAAGTCCCCAGGCTAGGGGTTGAATCAGAGCTATAGCTGCCAGCCTACGCCACAGCCCAGCAACTTGGGATCCAAGTCTTATCTGCGACCTGCACTACAGCTCACAGCAACCCTGGATCCTTTACCCACTGAGAGAGGCCAGGGATCGAACTCGCATCGTCAGGGATCCTAGTCGGGTTTATTGCTGCTGAGCGACGATGGGAACTCCCTACAGTTTTTAAGTCAAAATCCTTTTGGGGCTCCTGCTGTGGCACAGTAGGTGACGAATCTGACTACAGCAGCTCGGGATGCTTCAGAGGTGTGGGTGTGATCCCTGACCTGGTGCAGTGGGTTGAAGTGTCTGGTGTTGCTGCAGCTGTGGTGTAGGGCACAGCTGCAGCTTGGATTCAGTCCCTGGCCTGGAAACTTCTGTATGCCATGGGTGTGGCCTTAAAATCCAAAAATAAAATAAAATTGGAGTTCCTGTGTGGCTCAGCGGGCTAAGAACTGATTAGTATCCATGAAGATGCAGGTTCAACCTCTGGCCTCGCTCAGTGGGTTAAGGATCCAGTATTGCCGTGAGCTGTGGTATAGGTTGCAGACACAGCTTGGCTCCTGCATTGCGGTGGCTGTGGTGTAGGCCAGCGGCTGCAGCTCCGATTTGACCTCTAGCCTGGGCACTTCCATATGCCGCAGATGCGGTCCTAAAAAGACAACAATAAAATAAGTCAAAATCCTATCTTCATTTGGTTGTCTTTCAGGAAATGCTGCAGGATTTTTTCTCTGTCTTCTTTCTAACCCACCCTCACCCTCTCTTCTTTCCTTTCCTTGTCCCCTTGCTCCCCTTTGCGGCGTCATGACTCCTGAGGACTCTACCTTCCCTTTTCTATACAGTAGAAATGGGCAGGTGGCGGAAGGGCTGGAGGGAGGGATGCACAGGGAATAACAGCTCTGTCGACTGCGCAGTCTTAGGTGAGAGGCACCGTGCTAAGCACTTCGGATGTTTTGCCACTAACGTTTGATGAGCGGAAGTGACCGCCATCCTTGTGTTCAGTAGGGAACCTGGAATTCTTTGAGTGTCACACACCGGAGAGTGAACTGGTTTGCGCTTGGCCAAGGAGGACCTTGGGTCAGCCGGGGCCGCCTTGGCAGATCGCACCACAGCGCCCCCTAGCGTACACGTACACAAGATGCTTGAGCGGTAGGGAAGGGATGCACATGGCTGAGAATCACCAGGTGCCCATCCCGTAGGTAATCTCACTTCAGCTTCACAGCCCATCCAAAGTGGGTACCATCTCTTCAGTTTGACTGATGAGAACCTGAAACTAAGGTAAAGTAGGCTGCCAGTGCCTAAGCTGGGACCACGTTTGGACTGAAGACACTGATGCCATCAGCTAAACCATGCTGCCCGGCCCTCATTCTGGGTGAATGAAATCTCTGAGAAGTTGGGATTGTCTTTTTACTGGTCTTCTATGAATTTCTACTCTGGGGAGGTGGGGCATGTTTGTACCACAACCGTTCCCAGGCTGTAGCTCCTGATCCTCTTGTTTCATATCATCTATTCCTATCCCATGGTGAGTTCTCATAGGCGGGAAATTGATAAAGTGCAGAAGAGCTTCTTGTGGTTTGGGATAATGGTCCCCATGGAGGCATCTCAATGGTGGGGAGGAATGAGATGGAGTGTGTAGACGGAGCACGGTGTTGTATTCAGCTCAGATATAAGCCATCTTGTATAACCACCATACGAGTGCCGAGCTCTCGGGATGTGTCCCACCTGCCCTTCAGTTCCGACTCTAGCTCTCCCTCCCTTTCTGATGGGGCAGGTCTGCAGCTGTGTGTGAGTGAGGCCTCAGTTGGGACCTTACAGAGCTTTCAGAGCCCCCTTATGACCAGGGACTGTCTCCGAACAAATCATTATATGACCAGGAAGGAACACAAGTAGTGGAACTTGTGTGTGTTTAGAAGTGTTGACATATGAAAAGATCAAGAAAATGCTGCAGGTGGAGTTCCTGTCATGGCTCAGTGGAGTGAATCTGATTAGTATCCCTGAGGACACAGGTTCGATCCCTGGCCTCACTCAGTGTGTTAAGGATCCGGCTTTGCCTTGAGCTGTGGTGTAGGTTGCAGATGCGGCACGGATCTGGCGGTGGCTGTGGCTGTGGTGTAGGCCAGCAGCTGTAGCTCCGATTCTACCCCTGGCCTGGGAACCTCCATATGCCTCAGGTGTGGACCTAAAAGGATTAAAAACAAGAAAAGAAAAGAAAAGAGAAAATGCTGCAGGAAAGCTTGCAGAATGGGCATTCATAGTTTGGATGAAAATCTCAGAGATAACCATGGCGTGCCTTTTCAAGAATTTTCTCAGTGGTAGAGAAGATAATATCCTGCGGGAAAACATGGACTTTGACAATTCTGAGTTGACAAGTGGTTTAGGGTATCTGAACTCTCTACGTGAAGAAGCTTTAGAAATGCCTACCTGATTTTTCGTGCTTATATTTTCCTTTTTGTTAATGCACCAGAGTAAAAAATGTTAAAAAATTTATGTGTGTAAATCTGAAAGAGCCCTTTCAATAAGTGTAAAATAATACTCTAAGTTCTAAGAAAGCATTATGTTATCATTTAATTAGAAGTTTGTTTTGTTTTGTTTTGTTTTGTTTTGCATTTTAGGGCGGCACCTGATGCATGTGGAGGTTCCCAGGCTAGGGGTTGAATCTGAGCTGCAGCTGCCAGCCTACACCACAGCCACAGCAACACCGGATCTGAGCCGAATCTGTAACCCACACCATAGCTCATGGCAATGCTGGCTCCTTATGGATCCTAGTCGGGCTCGTTAACTGTTGAACCAAAAAGGGAACCCCTAGAAGTGCTTTTTTTTTTTTCTTTCTAAGTGATACATAAAATAACAGTGCATCTTACGTAGATGGAATTTTGGATCCAGGGGAAATATGGTACCTACCACCTGTGGAAGGAAAGATATTTATGAGTGTACAATATGCACACTTCAGGGAATATATAGCTTGCATCTGAAGAGATGATTTGAATCAAATTAAAAAAAGAAAAAAAACAAATGAAAAATCAGAATGGCAAGATAGAAGGTAATGAGGAGAAAAAAAAATAGCAGTGAAACTTTCATTATGTAGTTAAGGAAAACTCTACCTGTTGTAACAGGAAAACCCTCTGAGGCTTATTATGGAGGCTCATTTCTTGCTCTCAGGAAACCCTCATTATGGTGGGGGCAGGGGTGGGTGCTCTGCTCTGCTTGGGACCTGCCATCTTCAATTCATCCCTGCCTCTGAGATTGCCACGGGGTGTCCAGACAGCAGATGGGGGAAGGGAGAGAGTCCAGAAACTAGACACTTTGCAGGTTTGGAAAAGTCAACTGCTTCTAGCCTTATATAAATCTAAGAAATATTTTGAACAGCTGATTTCCATTAAATTTCAGACCTGTAGGGAGTTCCCGTCATGGCTCAGTAGAAACGAATCTGACTAGCATCCATGAAGATGCAGGTTCTATCCTCGGCCTCGCTCAGTGGATTAGGGATCCCGAGTTGCCGTGAGCTATGGCATAGGTTGCAGACTTGGCTCGGATCTGGCATTGCTGTGGCTGTGGTGTAGGCCAGCGGCTACAGCTCCAATTAGACCCCTAGCCTGGGAACATCCATATGCTGCAGGTGTGGCCCTTAAGAGATTAAAAAAAAATTCAGACCTATAGAAAAGGTCAGATTAAGGGGGTAGCTTTGCCAATGCTAGATTGGGAGTGTGTACTATGAATGATGCATGGACACTCTTAAAAGAGAAGAGATCTTCTGCAAAGAAAATTCTAGTAATGTTCTAGAAAATGAAGTACTAAATTATCCTAGAAACACCTTGAAATTGGCATGGGGAGAAGGAATACTTCCGCATGGACCACTCAATCCTATGGTACTTAGAAGAGAATGAATCCCAGATTAGAACTGTGGAAGCATAGCTACTGACCCCAAAGAAATCAAAATTTAATTTACCCAAATTCACCAAAGCTGGAAAGTGGAATTGAACAAAACCGTATCAGGCAATGGAAACAGCATCAGGACCAGACAAATTTGACTTGGTTGAATTCTATCTAACACTTGCAGGCCAGATAACCTAATATTATATAATCAATTCCACATCAAGGAAAGAGATGGAAAACTCGTCTATGTTTTGAACTGAGTATTATTTTAATATAAAACCTGATAATGATAGTACAGAGAAAACTATAGTTTGTTAATATGTATGCAGACATTCCCAACAGAACATTAGCAAATGGAATCCAGCAATGAAAAAACAGTAAGTGTGATCAGGTAGGTCTTAGCTAAAGAGAGCAAGGGTAGGAGTTCCCGTCGTGGCGCAGTGGTTAACGAATCCAACTGGGAACCATGAGGTTGCGGGTTCGGTCCCTGCCCTCGCTCAGTGGGTTAACGATCCGGCATTGCCATGAGCTGTGGTGTAGGTTGCAGACACGGCTCGGATCCCGAGTTGCTGTGGCTCTGGCGTAGGCCGGCGGCTACAGCTCGGATTGGACCCCTAGCCTGGGAACCTCCATATGCCGCAGGAGCAGCCCAAAGAAATAGCAAAAAAAAAGACAAAAAAAAAAAAAAAAAAAAAAAAAAGAGAGAGAGAGCCAAGGGTAATGAACTATCAGCATAATTCGGTACATCAATGAAGGGAACAGTGGTCTTATTAATTAATGGTCGAAAGCCCTTTTGATGGAATTCATCTGCCATTCTAGATAAAAATGATGTATAATTGATTTAGAATTCTGGCAAATGCTGATTTGGCTAATTCTAACCCATTCCCAGCCTCCTTTGTCAGGGCTGGCTCATTTATTTGTTTTTTAAATTTTTATTACAATTTTTTATTGAAGTATATTTGGCTTACCATGTTGTATTAGTTTCAGATGTACAGCAAAGCGAATCAGTTATACATATCCATTCTTTTTTCTCATGTAGGTTATTACAGAATATTGCATAGATTTCAGTGTACTTTATAGCAGGTCCTGGCCAGTTATCTATTTTATACATGGTAGTATGTATATGCCATTCCCCCCCAAATTAGCCCTCCGCCCAACAGTTTCCCCTTTGGTAACCATAAATTTGATTTCTAAATCTGTTTGTTTCTGTTTTATAAATAAATTCTTTTGTATCATTTTAAAAATTAGATTCCACATATAAATGATATCATCTGATATTTGTCTTTCTCTGGCTGACTTCATTCGGTATGATAATCTCTAGGTCCAGCCATGTTGCTGCAAATG
Source organism: Sus scrofa (assembly GCF_054392235.1). Taxonomy (NCBI): domain Eukaryota; kingdom Metazoa; phylum Chordata; class Mammalia; order Artiodactyla; family Suidae; genus Sus; species Sus scrofa. The sequence continues at coordinate 22,110,935 of NC_139393.1, read as the reverse complement.
GAATTATTTTGTTCTTTCTAATGGCTGAGTAGTGCTCCATTGTGTGTGTGTATTCTTTTTTTCTTTTTTTTTTTTTTGTCTTTTTAGAGCTGTACCCAAGGCATATGGAAGTTCCTAGGCTAGGGGTGGAATGGGAGCTATAGCTGCCGACCTACACCACAGCCACAGAAACACCAGATCTGAGCTGCTTCTTCACCCTACATCACAGCTCATGGCAATGCCGGATCCTTAACCCACTGAGTGAGGCCAGGAAGTGAACCTGCATCCTCATGGATACTAGTCAGATTCATTTCCACGGAGCCACAATGGGAACTCCTATACCACGTATTCTTTATCCATTACTTTGTCAGTTGACATTTAGGTTGCTTCCATGTCTCAGCTTTTGTAAATAGTGCTGCAGTGAACATTGGGGTCCATGTTTTCCTTTTGAATTATGATTTTCTCTGGATATATGCTCAGGAGTGGGATTTCTGGATCATATGGTAGTTCTATATTTAATTTTTTGAGGAACCTCCATACTGTTCTCCATAGTGGTTGCACCAATTTACATTCCCACCAACAGTGTAGAAGGGGTCCCTTTTCTCCACACCCTCTCCAGGATTTATTGTTTGTAGCCTTTTTGATGGTGGCCATTCTGACTTGTGTGAGGTAATATTTTATTGTAGTTTTGATGTACATATTTTGTTGTAGTTTTGATTTGCATATTTTATTGTAGTTTTGAGTTGTATTATTTCTCTAATAATTACTGATGTTGAGTTTCTTTTCATGTGCTTTATGGCCATCTCTCTATCTTCTTTGGAGAAATGTCTATTTAGATCATCTGCCTGTTTTTTTGATTGGGTTGCTTTTTTTAATATTAAGCTGCATGAGATGTATATTTTGGAAATTAATCCCTTGTTGATCACTTTGTTTGCAAAGATTTTCTTCCATTCTGTGGACTGTCCTTTTGTTTTGTTGATGGTTTCCTTTGCTGTGCAAAAGCTTTTAAGTTTAATTAGGTCCCATTTGTTTATTTTTGTTTTTATTTTAATTACTCTAGGAGACAGATCCAAAAAGATTGCTGAGATTTATGTCAAAGAGTGCTCTGCCTATGTTTTCCTTTGAGAGTTTTATAGAATCCAGCCTTATGTTTAGGTCCTCAATCAATTTTGAGTTTGTTTTTTTGTATGGTGTTAGAGAATGTTCTAATTTCATTCCTTTACATGTAGCTGTGTCCAGTTTTCCTAGCACCACTTGCTGAAGAGACTGTCTTGTCTCCATTGTATATGCTTGCCTCCTTTGTCATAGATTAGTAGACCATAGGTGACTGGGTTTATTTCTGGGCTTTCTGTTTTGTTCCACTGATTTATGTTTTTGTGCCAGTGCTATACCTTTTTTTCAGACTGCACCTGTGGCATTGGGAAGTTCCCAGGCTAGGGGTCAAATCGGATATAGCCTTCCAGGCTATACCACAGCTCACAGCAATGCTGTATCCTTAACCCACTGGGTGAGGCCAGGGATTAAACCTTCATCCTCACGGATACTAGTCAGATTCGTTTTCACTGAGCCATGAAGGGAACTCCAGTGCTATACTGTTTTGATGAGAGTAGCTTTGGAGTATAGTCTTGAAGTCTGGGAGTCTGAGTCCTCCAGTTCTATTTTTCTTTTTCAAGTTTGCTTTTGCTACTTGGGGTCTTTTGTGTTTTCACACAAATTAAATTTTTTGTTCCAGTTCCGGGAAAAATGCCATTGGTAATTTGATAGGGATTGCATTGAATCTATAGATTACCTTGGGTATTATACTCATTTTGACACTATTGATTCTTCCAATCCAAGAGCAAGCTGTATCTTCCCATCTGTTGATGTCTTTGATTCCTTTTATCAGCATCTTATAGTTTTCAGAGTACAGGTCCTTTGAATCTTTCAATAGGTTTATTCCTAGGTATTTTGTTCTCTTTGATTCAGTGGTAATTAAGATTGTTTCCTTAATTTCTCTTTCTGATCTTTCATTATTAGTGTATAGGAATGAAAGATTTCTGTGCATTAATTTTGTATTCTGCAACTTTACTGAATTCACCAATGAGCTCTAATAGTTTTCTGGTAGCATCTTTAGGATTTTCGGTGTATAGTATCATGTCATCTGCAAAGAGTGACAGTTTTAATTCTTCTTTTCCAATTTGGATTCCGTTTATTTTTTTTTTTTTTCTTCTCTGCCATGGCTAGGACTTCCAAAACTATGTTGAATAAAAGTGGTGGGAGTGGACATCCTTGTCGTGTTCCTGATTTTATGGGAAATACTTTCAACTTTTCACCATTTGGAATTATATTAGCTGCGGATTTGTCCTATATGGCCCTTATTATGTTCAGATAGGTTCCCTCTATGCCCACTTTCTGGAGAGTTTTTATCTTTTGATATGTTTTTATCAAAAACTTTGTCAAAAGCTTTTTCTGCATCTTTTGAGATGATCATGTAGTCTTTTTTTTTTTTTTTTTCTTAGCCTTTGACTTAGCAATTCCACTTTTTTTTTTTTTCTTTTCTTGAGCCGCTTCTACGGCATATGGAGGTTCCCAGGCTAGGGGTCTAATCGGAGCTGTAGCCACCGGCCTACACCAGAGCCACAGCAATGTGGGATCTGAGCCAAATCTGCGACCTACACAACAGCTCATGGCAATGCCGGATACTTAACCCACTGAGCAAGGCCAGGGATCGAACCCACAACCTTGCGGTTCCTAGTCGGATTCCTTAACCACTGCGCCATGACAGGAACTCCTGATCATGTAGTCTTTATTCTTCAGTTTGTTGATGGGTATATCACACTGATTGATTTGTGGATATTGAAGAATCCTTGCATCCCTGGAGTAAATCCCACTTGATCATGCTCTGTGATCTTTTTTGGATATTGTTGGGTTTAGTTTGCTAACAGTTTGTTGAAGTGTTTTGCATCTATGTTCATCACTGATATTGGCCTGTAATTTTCTTTTTTGGGGTCTGGTTTTGGTATCAACGTAATGGTGGCCTCATAGACTATTCCTGGGAGGGACTATAGATGAGACAGGCAGAAGAACTGTCCAGCGGAGCCCTACGGAATCACGAGGAAATAAATGGTTGCTATTTTGAGGTCAGCAGACCTTTTCTTAAAGGGCCAGATGGTACACAGTTTAGGCTTGTGGGCCATATGATCTCTGTCATAACTACTTACCTCTCGTGTTCTAGGGCAAGAGCAGCTATAGACAATACAGAAATGAATAGGTGTGGATGTGCTCCTATAAAACTTTTATTTACAGAGACAGGTGGCTGGCTCACAGCCATAGTTTGGCAGCCCCACACTACATTAGCCAGCTCTGCAGCAATTATGAACCGATACAGAAGGATGCCCATGATACTGTCAAGATAAAGTCAATTGCAGAAAACGTATGGAGTGTGATTATTTGGCAAAAAAAAAAAAAAAAAACTCCCAAGTAAAACTCAGAAGACCTCCTGTTTATGTGCAAGTCTGCATGAATATATGTGCATGAGTGCGGAGAAGAATCTGGAAGGAGACACACTGGCCTCTGGACTCTGGATTCCTCAGAATAGTGGGTTGATGGATGTAGGTGTGGATGAGGAGGGGTATGCTGAGGTCAATAAGTTTTTATTTTATACAGTTTTTGTTTGTTTGCTTTTCAGGGCCGAACCTGCGGCATAGCAAAGTACCCAGACTAGGGGTTGAACTGGAGCTGCAGCTGTTAGCTTACACCACAGCAGCAGCAACACTGGATCCCAGCCATGTCTGTGACCTATGCTGCAGTTCACAGCAACGCCGGGTCCTTAACCCCCTGAGCAAGGCCAGGGATCGAACCCCCATCCTCATGGGTACTAATTGCGTTCATAACCCGCTGAGCCACTAGGGGAACTTCTTATACAGTTTTATGTTATTTCATGTGTTACCACGAGTATATGACTTCTGAGCTTTGGAAAAAAACTAAGGAAAAAATGAAAAATAATTAAATGCCTCAAAATTTTTGTTTGTGTGATTAAGGACCACACAGAGCTGAGGCTGCTGTCAGAAGGCACCTCTGGCTCCATTCAAGGTCATCATTGCGGCATTTGTCATCACTTTTCTTTCTTTTTTTTTTTTCCTGTCTTTCTGTCTTTTTAGGGCCACACCTATGGCATATAGAGGTTCCCAGGCTAGGGGTCTAATCGGAGCTGTTTCTGCCAGCCTACACCACAGCCACAGCAACGCCAGATTCAAGCCGCATCTGTGACCTACACCATGGCAACTCCGGATCCTCAACCCACTGAGCAAGGCCAGGGATCGAAGCCACAACCTCATGGTTCCTAGTCAGATTCGTTTCCGCTGAGCCGTGATGGGAACTCTTTGAATCACTTTTCTAGGCTTGGGTTTTCTAAAGGCAGAACAGGGGCCTAAAAGTCATGGTCACTGCTGAGTGGTCTGAACACCTAAGAATTTATCGGGGCCATCAACCTGGATTCCTCTGATTAAACCACTCTGGGTTGAGCCCCAGCTCTTGGCCAACAGTTGTCTTTAGGGCATGGCCACAGAACACCCCCGAGAAAAGGGCCCTCTGATGAAATCTCCCCAACTTTATCCATGAGCCATGGACCCTCTGCTACAAGTTGTGAGAACCCATCCTCACTCGAGTATGAACTGTCTTGCTTTCTCTGCAGGAAACCTCCCTCGATCGATCATTCTAGTTGTCGTAAGAAAGAAATAATTTACAAGAAGGATCACGGAATAGCATAGCAATTAAAACACAAGTGTTCACTAGCGTCCACCGGGGAGTCCCTGCCCAGTCAGCAAGTGTGGGCGGTGAATGTGAGATGCGCCCCAGTGGAATGTTCTGGTGCATCCTCTGACCTTTGGCCCTCAGCCATCCCCTCACCAGAAAACAGCCAACAGAGCCCAAACTGAAGGACATTGCTCAGCCCCAGGCAACTGAGAATTTGAACGTATATGGAAACCATGATCATTACAAATGGGTGGAGGAGTTTTGGGGGAGGAATTAGTTTGACCAATTCTAATAGTACTTCACCTAAATACATACTGTATCTCATTGCAGATACATGCACAGTTTGTGCTTAAGCACAATGTTTTAGCTTTTTAAAAGCTTTTTTTTTTTTTTAGGCTTTTTTTTTTTTTTTTTTGCCTTTTTTAGGGCCACACCTGTGGCATATGGAAGTACCCAGGCAGGGGCTTGAATCCCTGCAGCTGGTCTTTAATCCCCTTTGCCAGCACTGGACGTGGGAGGGCCCCGAGGGAGCGCAGGAAGGTTTTATAATGAGCCTATCCAGCTTCCTGTTGATTCATCTCCTGTAGAATGAACCTTGGGGTAGCTCTCTGCTCTGCATCGCTGGCTTCAGAGAGTCAGTGTCAGGAGGGGAGGCCTCTGCTCTTCTGCAGGAGCAGCAAAGTAGAGACATTAAGAGCATGGCGACTGGAGCCAGACTCGTAGCTGCAGGTCCCTGGGTGAGTCCCTTACTCTGTTTCTGTTCCATCAGGCGTCAAAATGAGGACGGGGACATACTTGTTGGATTAGTGTGCCAGGTCAAGTGTATCTTCATGTGAAATAGAGTATTACAGGCACATCACAGTCTAAGTATTTAATAAACCACTTTGCTCATTCATTGATTCTCACCAGGCATTTAGTGAGCTCCTTCTGGGCATTGCGGTCGGATCAGGGCCGACTCCTGTGCCCCAGGGCTCGGGAGCAGCGGTCTCAGAGCACTTGTCACTGGAGGTGTGCTCCCGGTTTAAGTGATCGGCGGGTTGTAATAAGCCTGATCCTGTGGGACCTGGAGGTGGCAGCCCCTGTGAAGACAGGTCAGGGGACGGATGTAGCAAAGAGCCGCGTGTTGTTACCTGAGTGCTGTGCGCGGGGACCCTCCATCCGGAGCCGGTTGTCTTGGTTAGTGAGACTGCATTTCCCACGCAAAGGCGCCGCTCTTCAGCAACGCTCGTTCCTCTATTATCCAGTCACAGAGCGCTGATGACAGTCGTTCATTAGTCCCCTGAGAGGGCTCTGCTTCAGCTCTAACCATATAGCGGCGCATGGGACCCGCGCTGCCGACTGGGGAGGGCAGGAGCGCAATCACTCCGCTTGTATTAGCACCGAGCAGGGAAAGTGACAAGTCGGCAGTTTCTGTTCTTGCGGAGATGATGAGCTGTCACGAACCAGCAATTTGGCTAAAAAAGAGTCTGCAAGACTCCAAGTAAACGTGTCACTTTATGTTCCCCTCCCCTCTGCTAAGTGTTAATGCAAGTTTGCAGTTGAATTTCAGAGCTTCTGAAATCGTGTTTCTTTCTTGGCGTTCGCTGATGCTCCGCAGAAAGCCGGGTGCTAAGTACAGTATATTTTTCTTTCGCACCCAAAATGAATCTTGGAACTACATACCTATCGTGTATCTTTTTTTTTTTTCTCCAATTACTCTCTTTGCTGTGGTTTTCCAGTCTCCTGACCCAGACACCCTCTCATCTCATCTGGTTCCTGTAGTTTCTGTTTAGCCATTGCCACCTGCACCAACATTACAACGTGAGTTGCACCCAGACTTTTAACATGGGAGGCAAATGCACTTTTTTGGAGGCAAGGAAATAATGCCCGATTTTAGGATCTGCCCTGGCATCCCTTAGAGTCTGAGAAGACTTCAAAGAAAATATTTAAATGAGAGGACCTTGAGAAGAAAGGAGAAGGTATCCTTTAGAAATATGGTCTTAAAATGCCACTGGCTGGCAAGGGTGCTGTTTCAGATCGGAGGGAGAATTGGAGCTGTCCCAGGGAGAAATTTGCCTGTGGAATTCTGACCGAGCTGAAAATGATGTCGCGTGACAGTGTCAGATCCCAGAAGGAAGAGCGGTCACCGTCAGGAGGCAGGTGACAAAGTTATGGGCCGGAGCCCAGCGTCTCCTTGAGATAGATAATGCAGGCTTCCAGAAGATGTAGTCTCAAGAGGGTTATAAAAATCCACGATGCTGGATGTGGACATCATCTGTATCTCTTTTCCCACATGAAGAATGGGGTCCTATGAAAGCATTTCCTAACTAGGGAAAGAATTATCTTTGCGTGGATTAACGGAATGCCTCCAGGCCCCGAGCCACCTGCTGCCAGCTGTCCCTGCCATGTGTCTGTTTACCCTGCTGTACTGTTGGGTGTTTCAAGCCTCCTTTTAATGGCAGTGGTGATGATGTGTTGTTTTTGGCCTTCCTGGACTCTGTCTGCATTTCGAGAACTCTTTTGTGTGTGGGCGACTGGAGCTGTTGGTAGGCACGCCCTCTAGCAGAAGGCAACTACCTGCGGCCCCAGGGAAAGGCTGGGCAGGTGCCTGAACCTTGACGGTTCCTTGAAAAGCCTACAGCATTTCCTCGCCAGTGTCAATAATGGTCCTTCGAGTTATAGAGCCCTGTCCCCTGAGGAGCTCAAAGCACTTTCTAGACGCTGGGCATTGATCCTCATAGCATGAGTGTCACAGGGGGAAGGAGCCAGCGTTGTCATCATTTTATAGATGGGGAAACTTCACCGAGGAAGGCAGGAATGACTCTCCGTTCACATGGGGCAGGTTATAGTGTTGAGGTTTTAGGGATTCTGATGTGCACACTAATCGCCTTGCTAAAATGCATTCCCCCCCCCCAACCTCCGGCCAATCAGTCTTTCTTCAGAAGAATGTCAACACAGGCATATCACAGCCACTTTGCTCCATAACAGAAAGTCATTTTAAAGATAATTTAGTTCTTTTTTTTTTTTACCAAACAAGCTACAGGGTAAATTATCGTAAAAGTTGTATCCAAGTAAGGATTAAAGAACAAAGGCCAGGGAGTTCCTGTCATGGGCACAGCAGAAACGAATCTGACTAGGAACAATGAGGTCGAGGGTTTGATCCCTGGCCTTGCTCAGTGGGTTAAGGATCTGGCGTTGCTGTGCTGTGGTGTAGGCCGGTGGCAACAGCTCATATTAGATCCCTAGCCTGGGAACCTCCACATGCCTCAGGTGCAGCCCTAAGAGGACCAAAAAAAAAAAAAAAAAAAAAAAGCCAAAAAAAGAACAAAGGCCAAATATCCTGTGATGAGCGTGGGGTGGGGCAGCAGTGGGGCAGAGGTAAGATAATTGTGGTGGAAAATGTGTGCCAAAGCCAGGAAGTGCAACTGAACAGAGTATTTAGCTTTAAGATTCCTGGTAGCCAGGGCGAAAAGGAAAACTAGACAACGTGTGAAGTCTGTAGTAAAATAAAAGTAGCTGTGAGACAGGAAGAGTTTAGGTATATGAGCTGAAGCAGATAAGTTAGCCTAGGAATAAAGGTTTAAGTTTACATTTTTTTTTTCCCCAAGGGCCACACCCAAGGCATCTGGAAGTTCCCAGGCTAGGGGTTGAATTGGAGCTACAGCTGCAGGCAGGCCTACACCACAGCCACAGCAACGCCAGATCTGAGCTGCATCTTCGATCTACATCACAGCTCACAGCAACACCAGATCCTTAACCCACTGAGAGAGGGGCCAGGGATCGAACCCACATCCTCATGGTACTAGTCGGGTTGGTTACTGCTGAGCCACAACCGGAACGCCTAAGTTTGTAGCTAATGGGAATATCTTAAGGCTGTCACAAAGAGTACTCCCTCCCTCTTAACCTACCTCAGAACCCTGCAACACACACACGTGCACAAGCTCATGTTCTTGTACTTAAAAGTTGAAGATGAAATGTGGTTAATTTATTTAAAAAATTTTTTTAAAGTTTTATCAAAGTCTAGTTGATTTATAATGTTGTGCCAATTTCTGCTGTACAGCAGAGTGACCCAGTCACACACACACACACACACACACTCCCTTTTTCATATTACCTTCCATCATGTTCTATCCCAAGAGATTGGATAGAGTTCCCTGTGCTGTACAGCAGGACCTCATTGCTGATCTATTCTCAGTGTAATAGTTTGCCTCTATAACCCCAAACTCCCCATCCATCCCACTCCCTCTCCCCTCCCCTTGGCAACCACAAGTCTGCTCTCCATGTCTGTGAGTCTGTTACTGTTCTGCAGATAGATTAATTTGTGCCATGTTTTAGATTCCACATATAAGGGATATCATATGGAATTTGTCTTTCTCTTTCTGCCTTATTTCACTTAGTATGAGAATTTCTGGTTGCATCCATGTTGCTGCAAATGGCATTATGACATGTGGTTAAAATTAGCATCAAGGGCAGACTTGAAAGTGGCAAGGGGATTAGAAGCTTTAAGCGGCCATCTGGTGATTGACAGGTGGAAGGCAGTGGGGGAAACATTTTTGCTGGATATCAGCCTCCATCGTTCTGCGATATTCTGTGATGAACCGTATCTTCTTCTTACATCAGGTCGTTTAGTTTCCCTCTCTCTGGCTTGCTCTTGGCTTGCTTATATAGAATCTCCAACTGTGAATGACCCTTGGGGGCAATTATAGCAACATTTACCCTAGGGGCAACCTCTGATCTCCAAATGCATTCCAAATTCCAGAAAGGACTCCTTGCTCACCCTTGCTGCAAAGTAACCAGATCTGCAAACAGCCTGCAAAATGGGGACTCTTTAAACAGTGTTCGAGAAGGAGGCAGCTGGGCAGTTCTGTCTTTCTTGCTTATGTTCTTTACACTAAACTAAACATAACCTTGAGGGTTATGCTTTTATTTTATTTTATTACTATCTTTGCTTTTTTTTTTTTTTTTTTCGGGCTGCGCCTGCGGCATATGGAGGTTCCCAGGCTGGGGGTTGAACTGGAGCTACAGCTGCCGGCCACAGCCACAGCCACAGCCATGCAGGATCTGAGCTGTGTCTGCAACCTACACCACAGCTCACGGCAATGCTGGATCCTTAACCCACTGAGCGAGGGGGTTCCTAGTTGGGTTCATTACCACTGAGCCACAATGGGAACTCCTAGGGTTATGCTTTTAGAGGCTTAGCATTTTCAGGTCTACAAAATGGATGAGGGTGTATTGCCCAAACAAAACGCCGACATTCCCAAAGTGTTCACAGAGATCTCGAACATTCTTTCAAACATCTTCTAAATAAGCAATGCCACCTTCATTAAATCCCTGCCCATAGTGTGTGTGTGTGTGTGTGTGTGCGCACGCATAAGAAATTTTGACAGCTAGGAATGGGGCAGAAAAGGAAAAGATTAGCACATGTCACCTGGTATAAGAGCACCTCTCGAGCCACTTGCCATCTTTTTAAACAGGGGTGAAAAACAACTTGATTTCAGTATTATTGATATTATTTCTGGCTCTTGAAGACCTGTGAAATGAAAACTAAGCTTTAAAAGCTTTGCAGTTAATTGCTGCTGAGTTAAGAGGTTTTTTTTTTAAACACCTTTGTGCTGACACATAATTTAGAAAATCAATCAGGGAGATGAGGAATGAAAATATGGGTCTAAAATGCTCCCGGCTAATTACAAAATGCTGTAATAAACTCTGAATGGCTCAGAGCACCAGGGAGAGGGGCTGAGGCTCAGGTGGCAGGGCTGTTGGTGAGCTGCTGTCACGCAGCAGGACCAGAGCAGAGGAAAGGGCCCTGTCTGCTCCAACGAAGTGTTCCTTATTACTCAAAATCTGTTCTGGCCTGACATTTTCTTTTTTTTTTTTTTTTTTTTTTGGTCTTTTTGTCTTTTTTGTTGTTGTTGTTGTTGTTGCTATCTCTTGGGCCACTTCCGCGGCATATGGAGGTTCCCAGGCTAGGGGTTGAATCGGAGCTGTAGCCACCGGCCTACGCCAGAGCCACAGCAACGCTGGATCCGAGCCGCGTCTGCAACCTACACCACAGCTCACGGCAACGCCAGATCGTTAACCCACTGAGCAAGGGCAGGGACCGAACCCGCGACCTCATGGTTCCTAGTCGGATTCGTTAACCACTGCGCCACGACGGGAACTCCCTGACATTTTCTTTAAAGACTAGGCCTGCCAAAGTGTGGGGAAAGCCAGTAGTTTTAGAACTGGAGGCGGTGTTTACGCTTTTCCTAAATGAATGGACACCGAGTCGGTGAATAAGGGTGAGATTCATGCCTGGCCCTGGACAATATTGTGAAGGATGAAAATTGGTGCCTTGCTTCTGTGCTACCCTCTTCCTCCTAAGTGGCCCCTTTTGCATTTCCAGGCTCTCTGTTTTCTCCACTCAAATGGAGGTTCCTTGATAGCCAATCATCACACTTTTCTCTTTCTCTCTATTTTTTTTTTTTTGTCTTTTTGTCTTTTCTAGGGCTGCACTGAGGCACATGGAGGTTCCCAGGCTAGGGGTCTAATCAGAGCTGTAGCCACTGTCCTACACCAGAGCCATAGCAACGCGGGATCCGAGCTGCATTTGTGACCTACACACCACAGCTCACGGCAACGCCGGATCCTTAACCCACGGAGCAAGGCCAGGGATCAAACCTGCAACCTCATGGTTTCTAGTTGGATTCATTAACCACTGAGCCATGACGGGAACGCCCCATCACACTTTTAGTATGAATTTAAGATTCTATTTTCCTTCCCAAAGAGGGAGATAATGTTCCAAGAGGGCCAAAATATTTTCTTAGGAGGCAGAAAAGCCCTTATTCTTTCTGTGTATAAAGCACAGATAGATAAGCCATGCACAAACCGATTCATAGTATCTATATATCTGTGGCATTAAAATTCCATAGATGGGGGGCAATGAGGAAAAAAATGTGTAAGGCTCTGGAGTTGGAGGTAGTGTGATTATGAAAGTAAGGTGGGTGGAGTTCCCATCGTGGCTTAGGGGAAACAAATCTGACCAGCATCCATGAGGATGCAGGTTCGATCCCTGGCCTTGCTCAGTGGGTTAAGGATCCGGCATTGCCCTGAGCTGTGGTGTAGGTCACGGATGCAGCTCGGATTCCACGTTGTTGTGGCTGTGGTGCAGGCCAGAGGCCACAGCTTCTATTCGACCCCTAGCCTGGGAACCTCCACATGCAATGGGTGCATGTGGAAAGAAAGAAAGAAAAAAGAAAATAAGGTGGGAAAATGCTTCCATAGTTTGAAGGGTTTCAGCGTAAGTTAAAGTAAGCAGCCACTTCCCAGATGGCCAACTCTTTGGCAAGGATCTTGGCCGGTCTTTCCTTGGTGGGTAAGGAGGTTGAAAAAATGTATTGAGAACATTGCCTTTTGTCAGTCACCCCTGAGTGGGGGATGGGGTTAAAATTAGTATTCATCGGGAGTTCCCATCATGGCTCAGTAGTCAACGAATCCAACTAGGAACCATGAGGTTGTGGGTTCGATCCCTGGCCTTGCTCAGTGGGTTAAGGATCCGGCGTTGCCGTGAGCTGTGGTGTAGGTTGCAGACACGGCTCAGATCCCGCGATGCTGTGGCTCTGGTGTAGGCTGGCGGCTACAGCTCCGATTTGACCCCTAGCCTGGGAACCTCCATATGCCACGGGAGTAGCCCTAGAAAAGGCAAAAAGACAAAAAAAGAAAATTAGAATTCATCGTTCAGTGAGTCATGCCAACCCAGCAAATGGAAACTTTCAGAATAATCCAAGAGGGGTTAGGAAAAAAATAAGGGGGAGGAAGAGTAAAGGAAGAGGAAGAAGAAGAAGAAAAAGCAGCAGCAGCAGCAGCAGCAGCAGCAGCAGCAGCAGCAGGAGGGGCTGAAGCTTCCTGGAATTTGCTTTCCTATGCGGGTCTTCTTTTTTTTTGTCTTTTTAGGGCTGTACCTGCAGACATGGAAGTTCCCAGGCTAGGGGTGGAATCGGAGCTGCAGTTGCCAGCCTACACCACAGCCATGGCAATGCCAGATCCCAGACCCATCTGCAAACTACATAGCAGCTCATGGCCATGCTGATTCCTAACCCACTGAGCGAGGCCAGGGATGGAACCCACATCCTCATGGATACTAGCTGGGTTCGTTATGGGCTGAGCCATGACAGGAACTCCCCAGCGAGGGTCTTTTATCCCTCTTTCTTGCCTTTCTGGATTAACACATTTGACTGATAATGCTTTGTATTAAACTGGAGCCCTGCCCTGGGAACAGGGTTGTGGGAGGCAAATGCTTGCCTCCCGTGGTCCTCTTTGCCCACAATTCCATCCCCTCCTGCCTGGCCAAGTCCAGCTCTGGGATCCTTTAGAGAACAGCATGAAGCTTCCCTTCTCTGCCTGTGGCATCTTCTGTCTGGTTGGGCCCTTCCTTTGCTCTTAGTTCTTTCTTTGGGCGAAACAAGCCTTCTGATACCCGATCGTGTGTCTGTCACCAGCCAGGGGCATCCTGGCAGTCAGTGAGTTTTGATACATCTTGCAGACAAATAATCAGCTTGCTGATCACCGTCAGGGCACCCAAGCAGCACAGTGTTTGTACAAGGATTAAATTAGCACCAAATGTGAAGAAGTGTATAGGAAGTGACTGACCCGTAATTCTACTTCCCTACCTGGTCAATTGCTGAAACAATCAATGGCACAGACAGTCTGGAAGCCCCCTTGGGAAGAGAAGGTGGTGTAGCCCCCTAATGGAGAAGAAGGGGACGGCAAGTTGAGTTCCTTCTCAAGGGGGACGTTGAGGGGCTGCCATGGTAACCTTGGCAGTGTGCCCATCATGTCTGGCAAGTAGGTCTGGAATGCCCTGGGCTAATGGGAACAAGCAAAGGGAAGGTTCACTGAGGGACTGCCAGAGGGTTTTCTACAGTGGGTCACAGAAACAGAAATCCATATCTGTTCAGGCCACATGAATTTTTTTTATTGGTAAGAGTGGTGAGTTGGGAGAACGCCGGCCGGGCACATGAGGATCCGACTTGATGCAAACATGAATCCTGTGTGTTCCAGCCCTTATTCATGTCTCCATTTTGGTCATTAATCCTGTATAGTGGCCCGAGTTTATGGCATGCTTTTCGTCATATTGGACAGTAAGGGCGTAAGTTCGTGTGATTAATTGCTTTGCGATTGGTTTATCCTAACTAATTAATCCTTGCCGGCTGGCGTGACACCTGGCAGTGGTCAGTTATACTAGGACAATGGTGGACAGATGGTCAGACGCTATGGCCCATGCATCCATGTGGATCAAAGTTTGGAGGAAAAAAATATGTGTCTTTTTGCTCAGAATCTCAAGTAGGATGTCTCTGAGAGACAGGTGGGCTTGGTTCATCGTTTTCAGGTCCTGTGTTGGATGCCTGAGTCTTTGAGGGTGACAGCTGAGTGACAGTTAGGGATCCCTTCAGGCAGACTGTCCAAAGGAAGAAGCTATGGAACGGTGTCACCATCACTGACTGCAAAGCCAGAAAACCTGGCTTCAAACCTCGTCACTGCTGCATTTTATTCGAACGGCCTTGGATGAGTTATTGCATCTCTTTGACCCGAATGTCCCCCTCTGTTAAGAGAGAGAATGCCACCACTTTTAAAAATGTGATTTTCTGTCTGTATGTGAAAGGTCTTGGCATATCATAGGCATGCGATGGATGCTTAGTCTGATTTTTCTTTTCCTTCCTTCTTTCTTTTTTTAATGGCTGCACCCATGGCATATGGAAGTTCCTGGGCCAGGAATTGAGTCTGAGCCACAGCAGCAACCCATACCACAGCTGCAGCAGCACTGGATCCTTTAACCCATTGCCCTGGGCCAGGGACTGAACCTGAGCTTCTGCAACAACTGGAGCCACCTTGATGGGATTCTTCTTCTCCTTCCTCTTCCTTCTTCTCCTTCTTCCTTCTTTCTTCTTTTTTGTCTTTTTAGGCCTGCACCTGCAGCGTATGGAGGTTCCCAAGCTAGGGGTCGAATTGGAGCTATAGCCGCCAGCCTACACCACAGCCACAGCAACCAGATCCAAGCCTCATCTGCAACCTACACCACAGTTCACAGTTATGCTGGATCCTTAACCCACTGATCGAACCTGCGTCCTCATGGATACTAGTCAGATTCGTTTCCAATGAGCTACTACAGGAACTCCCCTTTATCGGATTCTTGACCCACTGTGCCACAATGGGAACTCCTAGTCTGGTTTTTTTTTTTTTTTTTTGCTTTTTAGGGCTGCACCCATGGCATATGGAAGTTCTCAGGCTAGTGGTTGAATCAGAACTGTAGCTGCCGGCCTACACCACAGCCACAGCAACATAGGATCCAAGCCGCGTCTGTGACCTACACCACAGCTCACGGCAATGCTGGTTCCTTAACCCACCGAGCGAGGCCAGGGATCGAACCCACAACCTTATGGTTCCTACTCTGATTTTTAAAAAGGCACGCGTGCTCTGCATCCTGGCTGAGGCCGCTACTCTGATTCCCAGGGAGGCAGCTGATGCTCTTGGACTCATAGGCAAAGCGGTCCCTGTCTGTTTCGTTGACCTGTTTTCACCAACTTAAGGAAACTCCCTGCTGAATGAGGCATCCTCTTCTGTTCCACATGTGTCTGGTGACCAGACAGAGATGGTCCCGAAGTAATGTGTCATTTCTATCCCCAGAGTTGAGTAGAACTCAGTCACCTGGCCTCGTCCTAGCTTGTGGTGGCTGGGCAGTGTGGTCCCTGGCTGAATAGTCACTTCCCACAGATGCCTTCACTCCATGGAGGGGCCGAACATGCTTCTTTGGTGATCTGTGAGCTGTCACTGACATAGGCAGTAAATACGGAAGGTTGTTATTTGGAGGAAAAGAGTGATGGGATATTAGGAATTAAGGGGAAAGGGAAAAAATGTTGGTTAATCTGCGTCCAAACATCTTTCCGCTCCAATAAATGAACAGAGTTGTCTGTCTCTAGACACTGGTCTCTTAGCTACTCTCGTAAATAAGTGCTTTTAGAGTCAACTCTCTGGGAATAATTAAAAACCACTTGATGGAGTTTCTGTTGTGGCTCAGTGGAAACGAATCTGACTAGCATCCATGAGGATGCAGGTTCAATCCCTGGCCTCACTCACTCGGTCGGGGATCCAGCCTTGCCATGCATGAGCTGTGGTGTAGGTCGCAGACGTGGCTTGGATCTGGCGTTGCTGTGGCTGTGGTGTAGGTCGGCAGCTGTAGCTCCGATTGGACTCCTAGCCTGGGAACTTCCATATGCTGCTGGCGCAGCCCTAAAAAAGACAAAAAACAAACAAACAAAAAAACACTTGATAAGCATTTGACTTCTCATTCATGGTAAGCCTTTCATTGTAGTTTGGGACATATTTGCTGGGTACAGTGGGACATACCTGTAGAAAAAGGAATTTTTGACTCTAATAGGATTTGTAAGGTAGGCATATTTTTTAATGTATCACATCTTTTAAAAAATTATAGCTGATTTAAATTTGTGCTAATTTCTGCTGTACAGCAGAGTGACCCAATCATCCATATATATATTCTTTTTCTCACGTTATCTTTCATCATGTTCTATTTCAAGAGATTGGCTATCACTCCTGTGCTGTGCGGCAGGACCTCGTTGCTTATCCATTCTAAATGGAATAGTTTGCATCTATCAGCCCCAAACTCCCCATCCATCCCACTCCTTCTCCCCTCTCTCTTGGCAACCACAAGTCTGTTCTTTACATCTGTGGGTCTATTGCTGTGTTTTTATTCCCATTTATCATGTTGGGAAATTGAGGACATTTAAGAGCCTTGGTTCAAGGTTACATGCTAAATCAACAGACTGTCAGGGAGCCAGACCCAGGAGTCTAGCAGTGCCAACCACAGCCCTGGGGACCCCTTCACTACATGGATAAACTTAAGCTTCACTTTCCAACTCCAGCATCTGCAGTCAAAGGAAGTCCTTTTGTTCCTAGGGCCATGTAAGTAAGTGTCTTCTGCTCCCCCTGCCCCCCAAGCTTCTTCTTATTTTTTATTAAAAAATTTTTAATTATAGTCGATTTACAATGTTCTGTCAGTTTTTGCTATAAAGCAGAGTGACCCAGTCATGCATATATAGACATGCTTTTTCTCAAATTATCTTCCGTCATGTTCTATCCCAAGAGATTGGATATAGTTCCCTGTGCTGTACAGCAGGACCTCATTGCTTTTCCATTCTAAATGGAATAGTTTACATCTACTCACCCCAAACTCCTTGTCCATCTCCCCCCACCCCCGCCCTGGCAACCACAAGTCTGTTCTCTATGTCTGTCAGTCTGTTTCTGTTCTGTAGATATGTTCATTTGTGCCATATTTTAGATTCCACATATAAGTGATATCGTATGGTATTTGTCTCTTTCTAACTTATTTCACTTAGGATAAGACTCTCTAGTTGCATCCATGTTACTGCAAATGGCATTATTTCATTTGTTTTATGGCTGAGTAGTATTCCATTGTGTATATGTACCACATCTCCTTAATCCATTCACCTGTTGATGGACATTTAGGTTGTTTCCATGTCTTGGCTATTGTGAATACTGCTGCTATGAACATATGAGTGCATGTATCATTTTGAATTATACTTCTGTCCAGATATACGCCCAGGAGTGGGATTGCCAGATTATATGGTAGTTCTGTGTTTAGTTTTCGGAGGAACCTCCATACTGTTCCCCCAAACTTCTTTTAATGTTGGGTTGCTGTCCTTTTTGTGGACAATGGCTTGCCCTTTAGCTGTGCTGTGTGATTGGAAATTACGAGCTGCTTCCTCCACGTAATTTCCTAGGAAGATGAACAGTTGCTGGGGCCAGAAGCCCGCAGTTGCAGGCACACACGTGGTCTGGGCTGGGTGTTCACCTTCGGTTTCCCCTCCCTCCGGGTCCAGGGTTCATAAAGAACATTCTCTAGTCCTGGACATAATACTTCTCTTCATGCCCTCCCCATGAAGAGTTGGGTTAAAATGGAATTTTCCTTAATGAGAGTAGGTGAAAGCAGTTTCACAGAATCAATTTCAATTTTAAGAGCACCTTGAGGATTCCCGGGAGTTTGTAAGTTTTATCGTATTGAATTAATAGGCATTGCTGAAGCCAAGAGTCTAGACTTCAGACTGTCAATTTTTGCCCCCTCTTGGCTTCCCTTCAATGATCGTAATAGAAAGACTGATCTTTAATGAAACTTCTGAACGACATGCCCTTGCCAACGAATGCTATTCATGAAAATACAGTTCCCTTTACCCATTAGAATCTGCTCCCATTTAAAGTGGGGGGTCTAGGGAGTTCCCGTTGTGGCACAGTGGTTAACAAATCTGACTAGGAACCATGAGGTTGTGGGTTTGATCCCTGGCTTTGCTCAGTGGGTTAAGGTTCCGGCGTTGCCGTGAACTGTGGTGTAGGTGGCAGACTCGGCTCGGATCCCACATTGCTGTGGCTCTGGCGTAGGCTGGCAGCTCCAGCTCCGATTAGACCCCTAGCCTGGGAACCTCCATGTGCCTCAGGAGTGGCCCTAGGAAAGGCAAAAAGACAAAAAACTAAAAATAAAAAAAAAAAGTTGAGGGTCTAGGCATTCTCTGGTGGCTCAGTAGGTTGGGGACACAGCGTTGTCACTGCTGTGGCTGGGCTCACTGCAGTGGTGCAGGTTCGATCCCTGGCCCAGAAACTTTAACATACTGTGGGCGTGGCCAAAAAATAATAAAGCTGGGGGTATAGATTTGTATACAGACTTTTAAAGGAATGATGTTTTCTTTTTGGAGCTATTGTATTTTCTACTCAGGGAGAAAGGGACAATAATGCTCAAGTGTACAGAACTTATCCTTAGGCTCAGCTGTCCTTGGGATTAGTACTTGAGGGTAGAAAGTGACACAATTCTCTTTGATAAGTGCTGCCACCGCTCATCGAGTGGCTGAACAGACCGGACGCATCTTGTACACCGATGCCCACCCCCATCCCCACCCCCGTGTCCAAAGCTGGAGCCTGTTACTTGACTCACCAAGCCTGCTAGTGGGCAGGCAGGCTCCCCCACTCCTAGGCTGGGGGGTGGGTGGTGACAGCACCAGGAAGAAATCTGATTCCCCTGCAGGAGGCAGCGTGGCAATGATAGGGAAGCATGAAGCCATCCTCTTCCTTTTAGAGATTTGAAATGGTTCTTTGACCCTTATGGAAACTCATCTAAGTGAACGATGGCTTTGCTTCTTGGTACAATACCCAGACACTTCTCCTTCTCTCTCTTTTTCACAAGCATTGCACTTGGATCTGAAGCAGGTTTCCCACAATTTCAGGGACGTCTCGGTGATCAGCAGCCTGCTCCACGGTGAGTCCAGGTTAGTGGTAAACCTTCAGCCATCCGGTTGCAGACTTTCTCCTAGGGGTCCAATCAGCTAATTCCACGTTATGGGCAAAGTCACCCAGACACATGTGACAGGTGTTTCCTTGGTTTGTTGTGAGTGCTGGATCATATATTTCAGAGAATTGCACATTGCTTTGTGTGACGATCTGCAGGAGAATACCCAGGAGTGGCTCCCCTATTCTCAGATTTGACTTTCTCTGAAGAGAAAGGGAGGCCTGGGAAATGTGACCTTGGACTTAGGGACCTGCCTGCGTGGATTAGCGCTCAAGGTCGTTTGGAACCAGATAGTTGAGAAGAGTCATTTACATTCTTGCCACCACCTCAAATCTCAGTTTTACTGTAGAAATAAAGATGCTTCATCTTTTTTTTTAAATTGAAATATGTTTCATCTTTTATTGACTTCTTAGTTTCCTCTGAGGAGGGGACATTGCTTAGTTGGTTTCTGAGTAGAACTCAGAGTTTTGTTTCAGATAGAGCATAAAAAAATTCACTTAATTTTTGACTCTAAATTAGATGTAAAACTTTCCTCAGGAAAGAATTTCAGATTCTTAATCTGCCTTGAATAGCCAATTGACAAATGAGGCCACGAAGACATGGTAAAATAATTTTTTTTTTCTGACCAGCCTACAAAAATAATTTAATACCACGTATTTCTGGCAAGAAAATCAGCACAGTTTTATCATTTTAATCGTCTTTAGGCAAGCCTTTAAAATTTAACAAGAGTTACTGTGGCTTTTTAGCGTATCCTTTTTTAAAAAAATTTATTTTATTTTTACCAGAATATAGGTGGTTTATGGTGTGGTCAGTTTCTGCTGTCCAGCGTAGTGACCCAGTCATACATATATACATATTGTTTTTCTCATACTATCTTCCATCATGTTCTATCCCAAGAGATGGGATATAGTTCCCTGTGCTGTACAGTAGGACCTCATTGCTTATCCATTCCAAATGGAATAGTTTGCCTCTACTAACTCCAAACTCCCCATCTACCCCACTCCCCCCTCCCCCTTGACAACCACGAATCTGTTCTGTATGTCTGTGATTTAAGCTTGGGAACTTTTATTTATGGCTGCACCCACTGCACATGGACGTTCCCAGGCTAGGGGTTGAATCGGAGCTATAGCTGGCGGCCTACACCACAGCCACAGCAATGCTGGATCCCTGACCCACTGAGCCAGACCAGGGATCGAACCTGTGTCCTCATGGATACTGGTCTGATTCATTTCCTCTGCACCACAAGGGGAACTTTTAAGCTTGGGAACTTAATACCATCCTTCACTGCCCGGTGCCACTGGGGAGAGTGACCATTGAGGTGTTAACGGATTGTTTATTCAGAAGCTGGGGCCAGTCCTCATTCTGACTCTGCAGCAGGGTCACTGTCATCTTCTGTGACGGTGAAATGGATTTCTCTGACAGTGAGATGCACTGGGCTGGGGGAAGAAAATATTCCAATTTCTATTCAGTTTTTGTTTGTTTGTTTGTTTTTTGTTTTTTGTATTTTTTTTGGCGGGGGGAGCTGTGCCTGTGGCACATGGAGGTTCCCAGGCTAGGGGTCAAATTGGAGCCACAGAGGCCAGCCTACGCCGCAACCACAGCAATGCGGGATCTGAGCCACACCTGGGACCTACACCACAGCTCACAGCAAAGCTGGAACCCTAACCAACGGAGTGAGACCAGGGATCGAACCCGCACCCTCATGAATCCTAGTTGGGTTCGTTAACCGCTGAGCCATGAAGGGAACCCCCCCAATTTCGATTTAGGTTTATCTGCCCTAAAAAACTAGAAAGAAGAAACCAGACTCCACTAATGCATAATGCACGGACTGGCATTGGACCTTCCCGTGGCCTGAACGGTGTCACGGTCTTGTTTGAAAAGGGAATATCCTGAGGGACGGCTGGAGTTTCTCAAGGGGTGGTGGTGACACCTTTCCCTTGACACGTGGTCTGATGGTAGATGGCGGGTCTCCTGTGTCAGGGAGTGAGGATTTAGGGATGATGTTATCTAGTCTCAGGAAACTACTCATCCCGAAATGAACACATGGCTTAAGAAGATACCTGCTGTGAGGGTGGGTAGAAGTTAATAAGAAGGCAAGAATACGTGCACAAGAGGAGAGGCAGCAGCAGCAGTCCCACTCTCAGAACTCTATCTCTCTTTTTTCAGTTTTAAGTTTTTCATCAAAACAGTTTTTTGGTAGCAGTTAAAGGTTCACAGCAAAAGTGAGGGGAAGCTTCCCAGACTTCCCCTATGGCTTCGCCCTCACACATGCATTGCTCCGCTCCCATCCCTGTCCCCCACCAGAGTGGTGTGTTTGTTACAGCAGATGAACCTAACACAGACACATCATAATTCCCCAACGTCCATAGCATACCTTAGCGTTCACTCCTGGTGTTGTACAGTCTATGGATTCAGACAAACGCATAATGGCATGCCTCCCTCGTGGTGGTATCATGCAGATATTTTCTTTTTTTTTTATTTTAAATGATTTTTTCCCCCATTATAGCTGGTTTACAATGTTCTGTCAACTTTCTACTGTACAGCAAGGGGACCCAGTCACACATACATGTATAGATTCTTTTTTTTCACATTATCATGCTCCATCACAAGTGACTAGATATAGTTCCCAGTGCTATACCGCAGGATCTCATTGCCCATCCATTCCAAAGGCAATGGTTTGCATCTGTTAACTCCAAATTCCCAGTGCATCCCCCTCCCTCCCCCTTGGCAACCACAAGTCTGTTCTCCAAGTCCACGAGCTTCTTCATGCAGAGTATTTGCATTGTTCTGAAAAGCCTCTGTGCCCCACCTGTCTATTCCTCCTCCCCACCCCTACCCACTGGTGACCACATATTTTTTGCTATCTATAACGTTTTGCTTTTTCCAGCATACCATAGAGTTGGAATCATACGATATGTAGCCTTTTAAAATTGGCTTCTTTCACTCCGTAATATGCACTTAAGCTTCCTCCACGTCTTTTCATGGCTTGAGAGCTCATTTCTTTTTGGTGCTGAGTCCTATACATTCAGCGCGTAAATAATATGTAATACAGAATCACATAAGGTGTCTGGATGCATCGTAGTTTATCCATTCCCCTCAAGGACATCGTGGTTGCCTTAGCATCTGTTTCAGTGAAGTGACCAGGTAGTTGCACAAATACGAATTTACACCCGCTTATCGCTGATGATGACCTTCCCCTGAACTGTGTGATGCCCTGGAATACGCTCTCATAAGGACGTGAAGCCAGCAAGGTAGGAAAAAACAGACAATAAAGTTGTCTACGATGTTTTTTATTGACTTAAATAATGTACCATTCAATGGAATAGCTTCAACATTTTTAATTAGTGTAATGGAAAGTGCTTAAAAGCTTCTTTTGAGGTTTCTTACTCTGAGGGAAAAAAATAAATAAAAGCTGCATTCTGCTGGGCGAAACACTCTTTCTTCTCCCGGCAATAAATACAGCTGAAATCATACATGGAAAAAGACGGTGACAAGGCTTTTAATGCTGTTTACACACTGACACGTCTCAAATTTATATTTCTATTCCAAATGCCTCTCTTGTAATGCCAGACCCTTGCAAATGACTGGTTTCTTGACACCTTCCCTTGAATATAATCTTCTCCAGCTCAGCGCGTCTCAACAGAATGCCTGACCTCCGTTCCTTGCCCCACTCTCAGTCTTCTCTGCCTCTATAAATGACCACGACATTTTCCAAGTGCTCAGGTTAAAAACCTGTAGTTCCCTTGCTCCTGTCTCTCTTACCCTACTGCCAAATCTATCAGCAGCTCTCTGTGGTTCTATATGAGAAGATGTTTAGAATCTCACAATTACTTACCCTGGCCATTCCAGTCCATCTCTTGTCTGGCCCACTAAATGGGTCGCCCATTCCTGTCTGCCACATTGCAATCTACTCCCTATAGTGTGGCCACAGAAATTTTTCTTTTCTTTTTTTTCTTTTTTGGCCGCCCAGAGGCATATGGAGTTCCTGGGCCAGGAGTCAGATTTGAGCTGGAGTTGCAACCCACCCCACAGCTTCAGCCCTGCTGGATCTTTTAACCCACTGTGCTGGCCGAGGATCAAACCTGTGTCCTGGTGCTGAAGAGATGCTGCCCATCACCCTGTGCCACAGTGGGAACTCTGCCACAGAAATCTTTTAAAACTAAGTCAGATCATGCCATGCTCTGCCAAGCACCCTCTGGTAGCTTCCCATCTTGGTCAGAAAAAATCCTGAGTTCTCCCACTTCCCCATCCACACTGGCTTCTGTGTAATTCAGCCACACCAATCAAGCTCCTGCCTCAGGGCCTTTGCCCCTGCTGCTCCTCTGCTGATGTGCTCTTCTCCCAGGTATTCCATGACTTAGTCTCAACAGCTTTGCTCACACGTCTGTTGCCTCCTCAGTGAAGTCTTCCTCATCACGTGAAATGGCTCGCTCCATCACTCTGTATCCCAATATCTTGTTGAACTTTTCTGGGAGTGCTTACCCTGACATATATTTGAGTTTTTTTAATTTGCTTACCATCTGTCTTCCCGCATAGGCTCCCAGCTCCGAGAGAACTTAATTTTGTTCCTTACTGCCTCAGCACCTAGGACAGCGACTGGCTCAGACGGAGTGCTCAATAAATCCTTTCTGAAAGACTGAATGAAATGAATATTCATCCCTTAGCCAGCAGAACTGTTGATAGATGCAGAGAAAACTTTGAAAGAATAAGTATTGAAACCCATCAAGTACTGTTTGCTGTACAGCTGAGTGAAGTACAGATACAGCTTCCCCTTCAATAATAAATCATACAAAGAGCTATTCTTTTGTGAGCCAATTATAGAAAGACATGTCAGAAAAGATGTGATCTCAACTGTAAATAACTTTACTAGATGTAATGTTCTGATGGAACAATTGTTTAAGGTAACATTTGATGGAGCGGCTGCTTTGGAATATCAAGAGGATGCTAGGATGAGGATACAGGGATAGCATCACTCATGAAATTTATTCACCATGTAGTGATTCATAGTTAGACTATCGCTGCAAAGCAGTCAAAGCCACGAATTGCACAATGAACTAGATGATATCACAGATGTCATCGATCTGATTTGAACAAGCGAGAGTTGTAACAAATCCCAGGATCTTTGCTGTACTTTGTACCAAGATGGAGAATGACGATGAAAATCTCTTGTGTCACAGAGATTTTGCAGTTGTCTCTTTCTCTAAAAAACAGTGTTCTAAATTTGCTAACCTTTTCCTGTGGTTACAAGTGGTTGTTAACAGTGGGCTATCTAGGAGCTATTTTTTAAAAGATAAAAAATATTTTTGTCTTTGTGGAAATGATGGTGTTTTAACAATAAGCAAAAGAGTTTTTTTGTTTTTTTTTGGGGGGGGGGACATCTCATTCAATGAAGAAAACATTTTGCATGCAAATTTTAGTAATAACCTTTGCATTATCTGGCGTCAGGAGTGAGTATTGAATATTGCTATTTGGAAATTGCAGTCAATAGGAGTTCCCACTGTGGTGCAGCGGGTTAAGAATGCAACTGTAACAGCTTGGGTTTCTGTAGAGGCACGGGTTCAATCCCTGGCCTGGAGCAGTGGGTTTAAGGGTCTGGCATTGCTGCAGCTGTGACATAACTTGCAACTGTGGCTCGGATTCATTCCCTGGCACAGAAACTTCCATATACCTTGGGAGCAGTCATAACATTAAAAAGAAAGAAAGAAAGACAGAGTCCCCATTGTGGCACAGTGGAAATGAATCCAAATAGTATTCATTAGGATGCATGTTCGATCCCTGGCCTCGCTCAGTGTTAAAGGGTCTGACGTTGCTGTGAGCTGTGGTGTAGGTGGCAGAAGGGGCTCAGATCTGGCATTGCTGTGGCTTTGGTGTAGGCCCACAGCTGTAGCTCTGATTCGACCCCTAGCCTGGAAACTTCCATATGCTACAGGTGTGGCCCTACAAAGTGGGGGGAAAAAAAAGAAGAGAGAGAGGAAGAAAGAAGGAAAGGCATTGCAGCCAATAATGTATTTTTCCACTTGGATCTATAGATCATTCTGTGGAGACTGTTATCTCATTTTACTGGTGAGGAGACTCTGGTAAAACTCCAGTGTGTTGAAGTCTGAAGTAGTTAGGGCTACACAGATGGTGTGCCTGATTCGAATCCAGAATTCCAAGTCCAAGTCTAGGACCTCCCCCACCCCCAATGCTACAGGCAGTATTAAGGGTGCAGAATTGGAGGTCATAGCCTAGCTCAGACGGTTACCGAGTGACCCTAGAGTCAAGTTACTTAACTCAGTGCCTCAGTTTTCTCATCTGTGAAATGGGGCTGGACGTTATATTATGTACCTTACAGAATTGTTGAGAAGATTAAATGATGCTTTAAGTGCTCATGACAGTGCCTGACACAAGGGAACGCTCAATACATCTCGGAGCTGTTATTATCCTTATGTCTCCTATCTCCCCCAGTTCTGCTTCCTATTTAGATTACAGTCCTTTGGAGAGCCAAGAAGGGCACCTGATTTCTTCTCTCCTCCTTCTTTTCCCTCCTTTTCTTCTTCATCTCCACGACCAAGTGCCGTGTCTTGCTTAGAGGTGATGTTTATTAGTAATGACTTCAGTTCATCTGAACTTTTCAACCCATATATATTTATTGATCACCACTATAGGTGAAACCTGCCTACACTGTGTTGAAGTCTTTCATCGCCTGTATTATCTAATTTAATCCTTACTACAACCCTAAATTTTGAGGATTGTCATGCTCATTCTACCATCAGAGAAACTGAGGCTGAGCAAAAGTCAGTGGCAGAGATCACACTGCCAGATGGGGGTGGAAAAGGGTCTCACATAGGAGCTGACTTTGCCTTGTCCCCTACCCAGTGTGGAGGCAAATGTCTCTCTGGCATGATCACTTTTAGAGGTTGTCCTTTCTTAGGGTGATGCCAGCCCAATCTCAGGCCCATTTTTCAGAGACCTGAACACATTAAGACTCACTAAGGAAGCTGAGCAGACTATACTCTTGTTACTTCTTCTTCTTCTCCTTTTTTTTTTTTTTTTTTTTTTTTTGGTTTTTAGGGCCACACCTGTGACATGTGGAGGTTCCCAGGCTAGGGGTCTAATCAGAGCTGCTGGCCTACACCACAGCCATAGCAATGCAGGATCCTTAACCCACTGAGCTAGGCCAGGGATCAAACCCACAACCTCATGGTTCCTAGTCAGATTCATTTCCATTGCGCCACAATGGGAACCCCCCCATGTTACTTCTTGAAGAAATATTCTAATCAGCTTATTTGGTGCTATTCAGAGATCACATGCTATTTGGTAAGCATTCTGTCATCATTAAGGGGCAAACTAATGGATAATTAATTGAAGGGATTACACACTTAACTAATTTGATGATTTTTAAAATTTCGCTTAGACTGAAATGTACGGAATCACATGCATCACGATTAGAGTTGCGCTAATAAACAAAGCCCTCAGTTCTGTGCCTGCTGGTCAGCAGTGAAGTGGGACCACCTGCCTCTTCATTTGGAAGCATCCACTCCCATGGCTTCTGCTTGCCTGTGATGACAAGATCAATTTTTGTCTCAGAATGGGGCCAGAGACCATGCAGTCACTGCTTTTGATTTATTTCTTTTTCCAAAACAGAATTTCTTAGATACTGAAAAATCTCCATTTGGATGTCTTTTTTTTTTTTTTTTTTTTGTCTTTTGTCTTTTTAGGGCCGCACCCTCGGCACATGGAAGTCGCCAGACTAGGGGTTGAATCGGAGCTGTAGCTGCCGGCCTGCACCACAGCCATAGGAACTTGGGATCCGAGCTGCATCTGCAACCTACACCACAGCCAGATCGTTAACCCACTGAGCAAGGACAGGGATCGAACCCGCATCCACTTGGATACTAGTTGGGTTCGTTACCATCGAGACACCACGGGAACTCTTGGATGTCTTTTGATACAGACTCACTCTTGGATCGAGTGAATAAATTAGTGTGAGGAAAGTGTTGGAACTTTGGGGGGCCTTCTAGTGGCTCCTGGATTCAGAAGGGGAGTTTATTGAGGATGGTACAGGCTCTAGAGACCCCTCCCTCACCAAGCTTCGGTTACCTATGGGGACCAGCCCTTCACACAGTCTCCTTTCTGACTCCACCAAGAAGGATTTGCTCTCCTGTTATCCCTGGAATGTGGGAGTGTCATTTGCCCTGTTTTCCAGCCCCTGCTTCTTCCGTGGGCTCCTTCAATATTCCCACAAATGTGACTGATTCTTCTGTCAATAACAACTATGTATCTCAACCAGCCACCCCCGAGAGCTGACATTCAATTTTTCTACTAACTTCCCGCCCAGACTTTTGCAACAGTTGGTCTGTATTTGTCACCCGAAGACCCCTGTGCAAACTCCCTTGCTCTTTCTGGCTGCTGCCTTCTGCTTCCTCAGAAGCCGAGAGCTCCCGGCCTGTCCCAAGAGCAGCGTGATCCAAAGCCTTGCTCGGCTCGGACTGCTCCTCTGGCTCCAGCGTAAGAGCTACCCTCTGCCCTATGTGGCCAAGATAAATCTCCCCAAACACACCATGCAGTTGGGAGAGGTCAGGCCTGACGATAATTTATGACACCCATGCAAATCCCCATCCCCTTCTCCACCAATGAGAGAAAGCTCAGAACGATCACCACGCCCCCGCCGCCACGCCCCCCCCTCCCCTCGTGCCTTGCCCCCGCAAGCTCATCTCTGACTCCCAGACCAGGAGCTGCAGTTTCTGTGACTCTGGGGAAGGGCAGGGCTCCCGTGTTCTCCTGTGGCCCCTCCTGAGTGTTGGATTTTCCTGTGATTCATCACCAGACAAGGTGCAGGCAAGGAAAGCCAGGAAGACTTGGCTGCCTGCTTGCCCTTTCCTTTGTCTCTGCTCCACCTGTCTGTTTAGATTAGAAACCCACGAGGCATGTCTGCCTCCGCGCTCTGCGTAGCACCCACCAATTGTGGGTGCTCACGGAACGTGGATGATTGATGATGGTGTTAATCTGAGTAATAACTGGCACTTGGGGAAGAGTCTCAAGGAAGCTTTTCAGTACTGGGTTATGGATGCATGTGTCCTGCTGCAGAGGAAGGGACCCAGGTATTAAAATGCTCTTCCCTTAAAAGCAAGAGGAAGGAGTTCCCTGGTGGGCTCAGTGGGTTAAGGATCCAGCATTGTCACTGCTGTGGTTCGGGGCACTGCTATGGCTTGAGTTCCATCCCTGGTCTAGGAATTTTTGCATGCCGTGAGTGTGGCCACAAAGAGAAAACAAAACAAAAACCCCAAAGGCAAATCAATTCATCAAGCAAACAAACAAGTCCTCACCCAAGCTGTAGTATCAAATCGATTTAACAGCAGCATCAGTTAGGTATCAGCGGCTTGGGATTTTAAGTCAAAGGGAGCAAGGCAATTTTATATGAAGGAGACAAAACCATGATTATTGAGAACTTGCTAAGTGTCGGCTTTGTTACTTACGTTGTTGAATTTGGTGTAATCTCCTCATTTTAGAGATGAGGAAACTCAGCTTTTGAGAAGTGAGGTAAGTTGCCCAGGTCACATAGTGTTACGAACTGCATGTGTCCACCCAAAATTTGTATTTTGAAGCCCTAATGCATACTGTGATGGTATCTGGAGGTTCGGCTTTGGAAAGGTAATTAGGTTTGGATGAAATCTTTTTAAACATTAAAATATAATGTTTTTAATTTTTTTTTTTTTGTCTTTTTGCCTTTTCTTGAGCCGCTCCCACAGCATATAGAGGTTCCCAGGCTAGGGGTCCAGTTGGCGCTATAGCCACCAGCCTACGACAGAGCCACAGCAACTCGGGATCTGAGCAGCGTCTGCAACCTACACCACAGCTCACAGCAACGCCAGATCCTTAACCCACTGAGCAAGGCCAGGGATCAAACCCGCAACCTCATGGTTCCTAGTCGGATTTGTTAACAACTGCACCACAATGGGAATTCCTAAAAACTTTTCTTATTATAGCTGGTTTACAGTGTTCTCTCAGCCAAGAGGGAGAGGGAGGGAGCAGGATAGATTGGGAGCTTGGGGTTAATAGATGCAGACTCTTGCCTTTCGAATGGATTAGCAATGAGATCTTGCTATATAGCACTGGGAACTATGTCTGGTCACTTATGATGGAGTGTGATAATGTGAGAAAAAAGAATGTGTACATGTATGTGTGACTGGGTCACCATGGGTGAAATCTTAAAGGTGGAATTTGTGTCCTTATACAAGTGGGAGAGAGAGCAGAACACAACACTCACTCTCTCTTCCTTGCTCCCTCTCTCTCTCTTTTCTTCCCTTCCTTCCTCCCTCTTTCTCTCCCTCTCTCTCCCTCTCTCCTTCTCTCCCCCGCCTCCCTCTGCTATGGGAAGATACTGTGAGAAGCTGGCCATCTGCAAGCCCGAAAGCTGGCCTCATCAGGAAGCAAATCTGCCAGCACCTTGGTGTTGCCCTTCCCAGCCTCCAAAACTGTGAGAAAGAAATGTTCGTTGTTAAGCCATCCGGTCCATGGTATTTTGTTAGCGCAGGCAGAGCCGACTAAGACACATGGTAATGATTATTTCCGGGCCTCCAGATGTGCACACAGGTCTGCCGTTGCCAGTGCCCGTGACCTTGCTGTCTGCAGCCTCCTCTGTTCTTGTCAGTGCCCCGCCTTTGGACTCAGTACACGTTCTTTTCCATCTAACGTGGCAGGGCGGTCCATTGCCCAGGCACTTCCTCTCTGTCCCTCAGCCCTCCCCCTCCTAGGACAAGGTGGGGTCTTTGATCAGGAGAATATCACTCTTTTTTTTTTTTTTTTTTGTCTTTTTTTTTTTGGTTGTTGTTGTTGTTGTTGCTATTTCTTGGGCCGCTCCCACGGCATATGGAGGTTCTCAGGCTAGGGGTCGAATCAGAGCTGTAGCCACCAGCCTACGCCAGAGCCACAGCAACTCGGGATCCGAGCCGTGTCTGCAACTTACACCACAGCTCACGGCAATGCCGGATCCTTAACCCACTGAGCAAAGGCAGGGACCGAACTCGCAACCTCATGGTTCCTAGTCGGATTCGTTAACCACTGCACCACGACGGGAACTCCCGAGAATATCACCCTTACGCTGTGAGAGCCATCGCTGTCACTCACAGATCTGGTGGCTGCCCCTGGCCCTGGAGTAGTGCCTCTGAGGAGAAAAGGGGATGGACTATGGCAGAGGCAAGGAAGAAGGGAGCTGGCAAAGAGAGGCACCCCTGGATGCCCATCGGAGGAGAGTTCCGCAGACCAGCTGGTGCTGTGATGGGGAGAGGAAGGGTTTGCACCCGCATCTGGACACTGGGCCTTTTCATGATCATTCAATAGCAAGATTTCCTTTCCAGGAGTGAACTTTACTGTAAGCTCCTCTTGATATCATGGGTATGACTCTGGCGGTCAGACTAGAAAACCACCACTGAGCTGCTTCAATGGGTGGTATTGAATGGATGGTATTCTTTCTCCAGTTGTGGCCTCAGAGCAGGGTTGGGCTAAGGATTTTTACCACCCTGGAAGGAACTAGGGGCCAGATGGCCAAAGTATGGAGGAGTTCCCTGGTGGTCTAGTGGTTAGGATTCCACACTTTTGCTGCTGCAGCCCAGGTTGAATCCCTGATCTGGGAACTGAGATCCCATGTCAAGCTGTTGCATGCCACAGCCCTCCCCCCCAAAAAAGTATGGAGAACGCCAGGGGTCTAAGAGCAGGCAGGATGATATAATGGGAATAATAATAAATATGAATAATATATAATAGTCATAAAATACATCAGGCTTACTAGCAAATTACTTCGTCCATGGGGAGCCTTGCAGGGCAGAGCTTGTGTCCCTTGGTGTGAGAGGTAGGTAGGTGAAAGTGTACACTTGAACTTGCTGAGATGGTCCAGAGCAGTGGGTTTAGGGACCCCAAGGGTGGGCTTATATCAAGGGTAGCAAGACCTGCATATTTGCCTACAATTCTGATTAAGTAAAACAACACATATAAAGTATATAGCACAGTGCTGGTGTTCCTTATGTGTTTGGCTAACATTAGCTTACGTTATGGAATGAATTGCATCCCCTCAAAATGATATGTCAAGGGAGTTCCCATTATGGCTCAGCAAGTTAAGGACCCAACATAGTCTCCATGAGGATACAGGTTCGATCCCTGGCCTTGCTCAGTGGGTTAAGGATCCATTGTTGCCCCAAGCTGCGGCATAGGTTGCAGACTTGGCTTGGATCTGGTTTGGCTGTGGCTGTGGCATAGGCCGGCAGCTGTAGCTCTGATCCAGCCCCTATCCTGAGAACCTCCATACAATGCAGGTGCAGCCATAAAAAGGAAAAAAAAAAAGATCTGTTGAAGTCATAACCCCCAGGCAGGACCTCTGAATGTGACCTTGTATGGAAATAAGGTCATTGCAGATGTAATTAGTTAAGATGAGGTTATGCGACAGTAGGGTGGCCTTAGGAGAAGAGAGCAGATATAGACGCAGAGGGGAGGATGCCACTGTCACCCGAGGCAGAGGCTGAGGCGCTGCCATGCCTTTCAGGCAGGCCACGGACTGCTGACGACCTGTAGAAGCTCAGAGGATGGTGAGCAAGCTTTCTTTCTACAGGTTTCCCAGGGAGCCCCCTGGTCCTGCGGTTGCCTTGACTTTGGACTTCCAGCCTCCAGAACTGGGAGACAGTGCATTTCTATTGTTTTCAGCCATTTGGTTTGTGGTCCTTTGTTTGCGCAGCCCTGGGAAATGAATCCAGCTACTTCTCTTCCTGTTTAGTCTTCCCAGCTCAGCCTCAAAAGTGGATATGCAGGTGCTTCCACGAGGTGTGGGTATAAGGGAAAACTGAATTGTGTTTTCCGACAGCATGAGAGCTAATCACGTAGAGAAACCCTTAGAGCAACAGAACAGGACAGGTGTCAACGAGGATGTGGAAACATGGGAACCATTGTATCCTGTGGGTGGGAATGATGGCAAAGCTGCTATGGAAGATGGTTTGGAGATTCCTCAAAAAATTAAAAATAAAACTCACATGACCCAGCACTCCTACCTCTGTGCATATACCCCAAAGAATTAAAAGCGGGATCTCAAAGAGATATTTGCACACCCCAGTTCATTGCAGTGTTATTCACAATGGTCAAGACGTTGAAACCAGAGTTCCTGTTGTGGCTCATGAACCCAACTAGTATCCACGAGGATTCGGGTTCCATCCCTGGCCTCAATCAGTGGGTTAACGATCTGGCATTGCCGTGAGCGGTGGTGTAGGTGGCAGATGCGGCTCGGATCCTGAGTTGCTGTGGCTGTGGTGTAGGCTGGCAGCTGTAGCTCCAATTCGACCTCTAGGCTGGGAACTTCCATGTGCCACAGTTGCGGCCCTAAAAAGTGGGGGGATAAAAAAGAAAAGAAACGAAAAAAGAGGTTGAAGCCACCCCGATGTTCATCAGTGAATGAATGGATGAAGAGAATGTGGTCTCTGAGCACAAAGAAATATTATGCAGCTTAAAAAAGGGGATCCTGGAATCCCCTTGTGGTATAGCTGGTTAAGGGTCTGCTGTCTCACTGCAGCAGCCTAGGTCGCTGCTGAGGTGCAGGTTCAATCCCTGGTCCGGGACCTTCCACATGCCATAGGTGGGGCCAATTAAAAAAAAAAAAAAAAAAGGGACATCCTGTCACATGCTCCAAAATGCAGGTATCTTGAAGACATTAGGCTAAATAAGCCAGTCACAAAGAGACAAATACTGCATGCTTCCCCTCAGAAGAGGTGTCTAAAGTGGTCAAAATCACAGAAACAGCAAAGTAGAAAGGTGGTTTCCTTTTTTTTTTTTTTTTTTTTTTTGTCTTTTTTTGCTATTTCTTGGGCCACTCCCACGGCATATGGAGGTTCCCAGGCTAGGGGTCGAATCGGAGCTGCAGCCACCGGCCTACGCCAGGGCCACAGCAACTCGGGATCCGAGCCGCGTCTGCAACCTACACCACAGCTCACGGCAACGCCGGATCGTTAACCCACTGAGCAAGGGCAGGGACCGAACCCGCAACCCCATGGTTCCTAGTCGGATTCGTTAACCACTGAGCCACGACAGGAACTCCGAAATGTGGTTTCTGAGGACCATCATAGTGTTTCAGTTTGGCCAGATGAAAAATTGCTTTTTTTTTTTTTTTTTTTTTTTTTTTTTTTTGGTGAAGGAGAGAAAAATAGCTTTATTGCTTTGGCAGGCAAAGGAGACCAGAGCAGACTGTGCCCTCCTTTGGGAGAGAATAGGAAGTGGTTTTCTAGTTTGCGAGAGGAAATAGGGCCACAGTTAAGGATCAAGGTAGATGCAAACTTGGGTTCTTCTTCACAGTCGGTGTTTAGTGGCCCTGGGACGGGTTCTGATAAGTCCTGGAAGGAAGAATGCTTCTTAACCTCTTTCCGTTGCTGGGAGTTTTAGTTCCAGTGTCTGCACTCACCGAGGTTCAGGTTTTTCATGCCTCCGCGCAGAAGGGATCCAGCGAGAGACAAAGTGACAGGCGAGAAATAAATTTATTAAGATAGGATGCTTGTGAGAGATGCTAGCGGGCAGCCAAGGAGCCTCTGCCAGATGAAAGATTTCTAGAGCTCCATTGCACATTCTTGGCATTCCTGCACTGTATTAATGTTACATGTTCTATCAATTAAGAAATAAGATAAAAATTAAAAAAGAAACCCTTGGAGAAGCTTCCATGTAAAAGGAGAAATGTGTTGATAATGTGATTAATGACCTTTTTGGTTTTTCCATGTGTGTATCTTTGATTTTTTCCATGTATCGGATTTTCTTAAAGCGAGGCTTGCTTGTAACTTGGGTGTGGGAGCTTCCGCTGGGTTGTTAACAGGGACCTTGGCCCACCACTCCCTTCCCCCGTGTGTGGTCTAATAACGTGGAGCTGAAGATCTCCGCCTGATAGGAGACTTAAGATACACGGAGGGTTCCCACTGATTGTCTCTAGAGGCCAAGGATTTGACAGAATTGAAGCCGGGGGACTAGGCTGCCCCTTTCACGAAGCCCGGGTGTCAGCAGTTTCCGCATGTGGTCTCGCAAAAGTATACATTTGGTCTTACTTCCCAGTTCCTGGCACAGAGCGCCCCAAAAAGTCTTGGGATTTCCTGAGTGATAGATGCATTTTCTATTATTCAATCACCAAAGGCCAATGCATTAATCAATCATGACTGTATAATGAAACTTCCATAATACCCTCTAAGCCACGGGGTTTGGAGAGCTCCAGGGTCCATGGTGAACACCTGGAGATGCCAGGAGAGTGGCATGGCCTGAGGGGTGTGGGAGCCCCACGTTCCTGTCCCCCACACCTTGCCTTAAGCATCCTTTCCATCTGGATGTTCCTGAGCTGTGTCTTTTACATTAAACAAAACCAAAAACTGTATTTGTAAGTCAAGTGTTTTCCTAAGTTCTTTGAGCTGTTCTAGCAAATTATCAAAACCGAGGAGTGGCTTGTGGGGACCTCCTGATTTTATAGCTGGTGGCCCAAGATTTGCAATGGGCATCTGAAGTGGGGGCAGTTTGGGGGGACAGGACCCTTTAACTTATGGGACCTGGGACCAACTCGAGTCAGAATTGAATTGATTCGTAGGACGTGTCATTGGTGTCAGAGATGGAAGGATTGGCTGGTGTCAAAAAAAAAAAA
Organism: Sus scrofa; assembly: GCF_054392235.1. Taxonomy (NCBI): domain Eukaryota; kingdom Metazoa; phylum Chordata; class Mammalia; order Artiodactyla; family Suidae; genus Sus; species Sus scrofa. The sequence goes on along the minus strand of NC_139393.1, from coordinate 22,076,277 downwards.
AAATCCTAGATTACATTTTTTTCTCTTAGTCTGGAAAGAGTTCATTGGGGGTTCTTCCTTCCTGAGTCATCCGAGTAGAAGATGCCACCTCTGGACACAGGCTCGGGGATCAGCCAGCCTGGCTGTGGGCACGTGATTATCAGCCAGGATGACTAAACAGGGGGCCAGTGTTTGGGCTATTGTGTGTCACACTGACCCTGACCAGCCACGTGGACACAGCCAGGGTGATCTCCCCCAGACCATCAGATACCTCATTCCCATCTCTGATGCTCAGAGAGAGACCATGAGCCTCGAAAAACCCTATATTGTTTTGTGATGTCACCTCTGGAATGTTCTGAGTGTTTTGGTGACCAACTTCTGCATAGGACCTATACCTGGCACCTCACACTGGTATGGCTTTTTACTTGAGATAGAAATAAGAATCTTAGGAGTTTCCATCGTGGCGCAGTGGAAACGAATCCTGACTAGGAACCATGAGGTTGTGGGTTCGATCCCTGGCCTTGCTCAGTGGGTTAAGGATCTGGGGTTGCCGTGAACTGTGGTGTAGATCGCAGATGCAGCTCGGATCTGGTGTTGCTGTGGCTGTGGTGTAGGCTGGTGGCTACAGCTCCAATTGGACCCCTAGTCTGGGAATCTCCATATGCTGTGGGTGCGGCCCTTAAAAAAAAAAAAAAGAATCTTAGAAAAGGTGGTAGGTTTAGGCACCTCCACTCCAAAAACTTTCAGAAGGCTTTGCCATCAACTGTAAAATATCTTATCAGATATCACTTTCACATCCTTTCAGACTCAGATTTTCATAAAGTACATTATTAGCAAGAAGGGATAAGTGAGCAGTAGAAAGTCTTGTTTTCTGGGTGAGCATCTGAGGCCCAGAGAAGGGGCCGGGAAGCAGAAATCCATTTATTTTCTCTTTTCCGCAGCACTCGAGGCCAAATTTTACAAGAAAAAGAGATACCAGATGTGAAAGCCTAGAAATTCCAATCAATGTGGTTCTGCCTCAGGTAGGGATAATCACAGAAGGATGCAACCCTTCAGTTAGCCAGAATAACCCTCCCCTTTCAAAACTCTAGCCTGAGGACATGGAGCAGGCAGAGCCAGCAAGGCCTCCGATTCTAGTTGTAGGGCAGCTGCCAAGCCAGCAGTGTGGCTGGGGGAGGGCACTTAAGCCATTCTGAGTCTTGAATGGGGGGTGGGGAGGGAGCTTGTTAGGTGATCTGATAAGATCTTCCGGCCCTACCCCTTGAAATCTCTGTGACACTCTGAAATAAGCCAGTCTCTCCAAAATTAGATCTTTTGGCGTTGGCTGTTCTGCAACTTCTCTGGATTTCTGGCAGGTCCTGGGAGGTGGCTGGCAGACAATGAGATCTGAGACTTGGAATCAAAAACGCAAGACCTGGAGTTCCCATTGCGGCCCAGCACTAACAAACCCAAGTAGTATCCATGAGGACACGGGTTCGATCCCTGGCCTCATCCAGCGGGTTAAAGATCCGTTGTTGCTGTGAGCACTGGTGTGGGTCGCAGAGGAGGCTCGGATCTTATGTTGCTGTGGCTGTGGTGTAGGCCAGCGGTTACAGCTCCAATTCAACCCCTAGCCTGAGAACCTCCATATGCCGCGGGTGTGGCCATACAAAGAAAAACAAACAAAAAAAAAACAAAACCAAAAAACATATGACTTGAACCCATGAGGAGACAACCTAGGACTCAGCCCAAGGGGTGCAGGGTCATCTGGGGGTGTCAGGAGAATTAAGACCTGCTTTTTGCCCAAGACAAGAGTATGGGGGGGCGGGGCTTGCAGGATTCCGAATGGAAGCCCGTGAATGGATGACGGGCTGGAGATTCTCAGCTCTCCGCCTGCTAAGCAGCCGTTTCCCTGGAGGGGTTCTCCTGATTGGATTGTTTCCATGGCTATGTCACAAAGGGGGGGCAGCCTTGCTTCTTCAGAGTCACCTAAGGCCCTGCTGGAAGATCATGGCTGTGCAGCCGGAGGGGCTGAAATGTAGGGCGGAGGAATCCAGCGTAGAGGTAGCCACCCAGAGAGCTCTGTCCAGGGCTGTGTAGGAACAGGACTGACTGCCCCTGGGCATCCTGGCCTTTCGGAGGACGTGAGGCACTGCTGCTGCGCACAAGTCCTGTGTCAGGTTCCGGACCCTCAGCAGGATGCTCCAGGCCGGCAGTCCTGGGTGGGGGAAGGGTGCGTCTCTAAGTTTAGATGAGATGTGGGCGCGTTCAGGTCCGGTTTGTTCAGGGTGGTGTGGCTGTAGTCTGTAAGTTTAGATGATCTGAACTGGGCCACCTCTAGGACTGTGAGGGACCAGTGTGCTGACTCGATCTCCCCAGAGGAGATTGTGCATGGCTGGCGGTGGGGCAAGGACCGATCTGCTTAAAACTGGCGGGGCGGGGCGAGGGGGGGGGGCGGGAAGATGCCCTGAGCACTGATGTGTGATGTGATCACGTGGTGGGCATGGGGCCAAGCAGCGTGAGGGAGACTGTGTAGGAACTGAAACCGGGAACCCCAGAAGCCCCCCTAGTAAGGCAAGGCTGGAGCTAGAGGCTTGAAACCAGGTCAGTGCCCCTTCCTCTGCTGTGCCCCCGGCTGGGCACAGGCCAGCTGCGTCTTCCCTGGCTTTTGGGACATGGTACCTCCCCTACCCCCCCATCTTTACTGCCTACCCCCGAGCTCCCTGCAGCTCTCTGCCACATTCTGCTTCCTTCTGAGACCGAGTCCATTCGTTGCAGCAGGGAACAGCCACAAGCAGCCCTGAGCCCTGCGTTGCCCGAAAGCGCCTCTGGCCTCCTGGCTCCCAAACAAGCCGCCAGGCACGCATCTCAGTTACATTGCAGATGCCTATGGCTCACTGTTTGTTATCACCCTGTGGTCTTTTCAGGTCTTATTGATTTTCAGTTTTTCTTCCTCACATTAGGGACTTGTACTTTCTGAGCTCTTTCCCTCCAGCGCGTTAACCATCAGTGCCCAAGCTCTCTGCCCTCCTGGGTCCTTTTGTACATAACGATTCAGTTCTGGGGTGGGGGGGTGGGGGGTCCCAGTTCCCCAGTGAGAGCTCTCTGGGAACTTCCTAAAGGCACTGTTTACTGCCAGACCATTGATGCAGGACCTACACCAGGTCAGGATGCATTCTGACAGCGACCCCCTTCCACTCCTGCCGCCCCCCATCCCTCTCTGTTCCCTTGTCCCAGTCCCCTGGGTTTGGGTTTGTTCTTCAGAAGCTATGGACTCTGCCGACCATGCCTGCACCTCTGCCAGTTTGAATAAGCTTTAGGAAGAAGATGTCAGAAGATTCCGTGTTCAACAATTAGCAAAAATGAGCACAGAGGATGGCAGATGACATCTTTATCCTCTTTGCTGTTAATGTTATGATTCTATCAAGATCAATCACATTGACCTGTGAATTATCCTCTTATCTGCTGGCATTTATGAAAACCAACATTGACTTTCTCATGGCACTCGGGAGCAGAGTTAATTTAAAAATATGATAATGAGGCTCAGGCTTATCACCTGGTCTGAAAATTAGTGGCGTGGCTGGTCTTTCCTTCCAGCATCCTGGGGCCTCTCAGCTTCACACGCCTGAAAGGGAACCTCCGGTGGCTGAATGTTCTGTGATTGTAACCCTCAGTGACGCTGCCAAAGCAGGGCTTTAATGGACTTGGTCGGAGTTCCCAGTGTGGTGCAGGGGAAACAAATCTGACTAGGAACCATGAGGTTGTGGGTTCGATCCCTGGCCTTGCTCAGTGGGTTAAGGATCTGGTGCTGCCGTGAGCTGTGGTGTATGTTGTAGATGGCGTTGCTGTAGCTGTGGTGTAGGCCGGCAGCTACAGCTCTGGTTAGACCCCTAGCCTGGGAACCTCCATATGCCACAGGTGCAGGCCTAAGAAGACAAAACAAAAAAAACAAAACACGAGATGCTGGGGAGAAGGACAGGCCTGATGCTAAGGACAGATCCCCAACCACAGGGGGGATTTAGGCATCTGTGCGGGAGATGTTGGTGCCCAGAGCCCTTCCTGGGCCCTCAGCATGAATGCATCCTACTTATGTCACAGCTGGGAGCACATTGCTCTGAGGCCAACCTGTTTGGTTGCCTGGCTAATAAAGCCTTTGGAAAGAACCCCACAGCTATGAGTCTTCCCCTCCTGCATCCTGCATCCTTCTTTGCATCCCCTTCTTCCACGGGGAATCCCACCTTTTCCTCTCCCACCTCCTGGGTCTGCATCCACATGCCAGGGCACTGCCCACAGATCAGGGAGGAGACCAATCCTTTTCTTCATGGGAAACCTGGCCAGGCTGCTCTGGGCGCTGGGATCACTCTGGAACTTTCCGGGTGTTCCAGGAGCTTTTTATGGGCACGAACCCCTTGTTGTGAAATGTGTGGTCCTAATTCCCAGGACTGGGAACGTCAAAAAAACCTAAGGCATGGGTCACTGTCCCTAGAGAATTATATTTTATTCATCCGGGGAGAAGATGGGATGGGACATAGGAGAACCACTGCAAAGTAATGATAGCAACACACATGCATAATAAAATATCTGGACATTGCGAAGCGCTAGAATGAGCATGCAGTTTGGAGTCAGATATCCTGGTTTTAAACCCTTGCTGGCTGTGTGATCTCAGGTAGAAACACAGTAGCTCCTTTCAGTAAGATATTGCCTATAAATATGGAAATCAATTAGCACACCATCACATAGTAGTCATTCAGTAAGTGTTATTCCCTTTTCCTTGTTCCATACAGTATAAGGAAATGATAAGCAACTTCTGAATCCACACTATTCTTGCTTGTTTGTATCTCTCTATAAAAAAGATGCCATTCTCCTTTTATTTTTTAACTCTACAACAAACTCTCTGAAATAAATAAGGCAGATGTTAGCAAAACTGCTTTGGATGGTTGCACAGGTTGTACACTGCAACAACAGGTGTGAATAGCTCTAGAGTTGGGCTTTGTACAGCCTGCACAAACATATGTGGTGGCTCTGGATCATGCTAGCATCCACATTTTCTAGTTACGGAAACTGAGGCAGAGACATTAAGTGATTTTATAAAGGCCATACACGCATACAGCACAGAACCAGGACTCTCTTCAGTTTTATGATGTCCAGGCCCTGTCCCTCATACTTTACTGCCAGCATTAATGCTGGCTGCACTTCAATCTCCCTCATTTTCATCAGGAAATAATTGGTGCTATGCTCTTATTTTCAAATTGACTAGGAATTCCCTGAGGGCAGGGTCCATGGACAGTCGCCAAATTAACGTTAGTTGATTCATTAACATAACCATGGAGGAAGCATGAATAGAGCATGAAAAGAAAAGAGACAATGGAAGGATCTCTGAATCAGTTGATATTAAGGGATCATTGTTAAATTTTAAAGGGATGAGAATGGCATTGTGGTTTTGTTTAAAAAAATACACGTTGATGTATTTCTGGAGAAGCCAACATGATATTTTGCTTTAAAAGAACCCAGTGGCAGGGCAGTGGTTCTGGAGTTGCATAAAGATAGATATGAACCAAATGTGGTCATTGATGAAGTTGGGTGATGGTTACGTGGAAATTAGACTACCCTCTCTTTTTTTGTGTATATTTGAAATTTTCCATGTGTTTCCTATACATAAGTTCAGGGAGCCAGAATTGGATTTGTGACTTGGTGAGTGAACTGGTGCTGGTTATTTAACGTCTCTGAGTTTCAATTTCTCCACCTGTAAAGTGGGCATAACAATAACACCTCATTAAGCCAGTGTTGTAAAGAGTAAATGAATTCAGCAAGCAGAGCGCTGAGCTTAGGACCTAGCACAAAACTTCATCCCTCACCTTCTCATGGTGGGAATACACATTGCTGACTAAAACTACATTTCCTTTTTCTTCTTTCTCTCTTTCTTTCTCTTTTTTTTTTTCCTGCTTTTTAGGGCTGCACCTGTGGCATATGGAGGTTCCTAGCCTAGGGGTCCAATTGAAGCTACAGGTGCCAACCTACGCCACAGTCACAGCTACAGCCACAGCAACGCAGGATCTGAGCCACATTTGCAACCTACACCACAGCTCATTGCAACGCTGGATCATTAACCCACTGAGCAAGGCCAGGGACCAAACCCGCAACCTCATGATTCCTAGTCGGATTCGTTTCCCCTGTGCCACAATGGGAACTCCTAAAACTACATTTCCACAGTAAATCTTGGAGGGCACGATGTCTCTGCAGAGATGGAGCCCTGCCTTGCTTCATCCTTTGAGGATGAAGAGTACCTCTCACAATTCATTCCTTATTGACCTGACTTATCATCCCAGTCTGGGATCAAGGCACCTTAAATTTACAAGGAAATGGTGTGGGATCTTCCCAGTGAGTTTCAATCTGATCACAAGCTCAGCCACCAGTGCCATTGTGTGCTTTCCCAATTGAGAAAGATGAAAACCCTGGAGGCTGGATGTACTTAAAGTAAATAAGGTTCTGTTGGCAGAATCTCCCTGCCCCCTCGCTCTCTGGAAGATTAAGCACCTCCTTACAAAGTTAATGACATGTGCTTATTGCAGAGTTAATGGCATAGAACTGCGCCTTCTATTTATCTAGCTCTTTGGGTCTTAAAGAATTCTAACCACCTTTATACGCCGCGCAAATTATATATTTACATATATGCATAATATATGCGTGGACAACCTGACTTATCTTCTATCTTCTCTAGCTGTCAAATTGTGAAACTAACCTCAGAAAGGAGGAATTACTCTTTGGAGAGCACTGCAGGGTACTCGGATGAAATGCTTTTGGTGTGTTTAGAAGCAGCTCTCACGATCTTATTTTTATTTAAATTCATTGCTGCAGTTGTTGTCTCTTCTCCAGAATGCTTTCCACCTGTCCAACGCTTTTTGAATTCATCTCAGAATTCCTCCATTAGGGAAACCTCCTTTTCTCAATAACAATACCTTCCACTTCTATGGCACCTGGCAGTTTTCAAAACATTTTTGCATTCGTTCTCTCATTCAGCCCTCACAATGGTGGTGTGAACCAAGCAGGGCACGAGTCATTACTTCCATTGTACAGGTACGGTTTGCTGACATTCGATGTTGGAAAGCGCCCTTCGGATAAAAGCAAGACGCTCTTTTGTACTCGTGAAAAGCTGGCTCTCAGAGAGGGTGAGAGAGCACTCTAGTTCCACACCAGCAACAGAACCAGGATGAGACTCTGTGTGACCCCAGTCTTGACCCCTTAGCCTTTAGCCGTGGTGTAACCCTCACCTGGTCAAGCTTCGCTGTACCTGGCTCAGAGCGCTTGGCACCCCTGGAAGCCAGGATCATCTGAAGGAGCTGGTTAGAAATGCAGATGGAAGAGGGAGTGACTTCCAAGTAGAGGCTCAGGAACCTGCATTTAAAGCTCCCTCAGGTTTCTTGGGCTAGAACATGATGGAAGATAGTATGGGAAAAAACGAATATGTACGTGTAGTGGGGGGCTCAGTCGTTTCTCTGTACAGTGGACATTGAAGGAACGTTGTAAATCAATTCTACTTTGATACAAAATTTTAAAAGTAATTAAAAAAACTCACTCAGATGGTTCTTCTGTACTGAGAAGTGTGAGAGCTCCTGGCTTGTTGGATCTAAGTTCTGTGGCTTGGATCCTCTTTTTTCGTGGTGGTCTTGAGGCGCATGGCTGCCGTCATGAAATCCTCTTTATGAATCCCTTGAAATCTTCATCACCACACGTGGAACTCTCATTGCTCAGTGATGGTGCCCTTTCTTTCCAAAATGATCAGCTGGACTCTGTTCTGAGCTAGCACCACATTGTTCTGGGCTAAAGGGGCTGCTATCAGGACAGACTCAGGGGTGGCTAAGAATGAAGGATGAGCCTGATGGGGGCCAGGGAGAAGATGCGACTTCCCCAAAGCACTGTCATTTTGGACAATACGATTGGCTCTTAGGTGATGCCAATTGTGCGTGCACATCTACAGCTGGGGTAGCTGATCAGTGTTTATTCTTCCTGTAGGGTAACAGAAGTGTGCCAGAGCCCACGCTTAGTGCTTTCATACAGGACCTCTTTGCATCCTAAAATATCACTATGAGGCAAAGCAGTAGGTGCAATTATCCCAAATGGAAGACAGTAGAAACTAAAGCTCACAGGAATTTGTCCCTGTTCTTGTAACTGATCAAAGAGTGGAGCCAGGACTCAGAGTAGTTGGTTGATGCCAACATCAACGCTTTTAACCTCCATGATACATTGTGGATTCTCATTATTTGTGGATTCCATGTGTGTGAATTTGCCCATTTTTTTCTCACTGAAATTAGTTTGCAACTCCAAAATCAATACACGTGGCATGTTTGTGGTGATTCGTGGACATGTAGAGAATAATGAACAATTTAAGTTCCCTGATGTACCTGTTTCCAGTTGAGGCGCCTTCTTGTTTCAGCTCTCAGAATGCAAAATAGTGCTCTTTTCACAGTTTATTTAATGTTGTTGTTTTCACACTTTTACGCTTTTTGTCAGTGACTTCATTGTCCACAGTGGCGCTCAAGCATAGCGCTGATGTGCTGTCTCGGGGTCCTAAGCTCCAGAAGATATTGATGTGCCTTACAGAGACAGGAATACGGTACAGTGCTATTGGCTGCAAGTTTGATGTTAATAAATAAAAAAATACATTTTCAGGAAGGTGTCTTTCAACAGAAAGCAAAGTTTTATATTGATTGGTTGAGGACAATGTGACCAGAGGCTGGCGGGAACCTGTGTTTCTTCTCCTGGCAATGGTTCAGTATGCGCGCATTCTATGAGTTCGTGGAACTGTATAGAACAGAACTGTCGCGACTAGTGAGGGTCGAAGTATTTCCTCAGGAGGAACCCCAGAGGCCAAGTGCAGAAGCACCCACTGCGCTAGTTGAGACTCCCGGATTGGGTTTCTTGCAGGGTCTCCCAGCCTCTTCCCTCGTCAGCCAGCCCCGGGTTCCCCCACGCCTTCTCTAACTCTGGGCTTCCCTGTTCTCTCCCGCAGAGGGGCACAGCCGAGCCCTTCTTGAGGCTCCACAATTTGTACCCGGCCCCGCGCTGTGCCAGGCAGGCCGCCCTGCCTAGACTGAGCCGCCGGGTGGTCAGCCAGCACTCCTACCCGCTGAACCGCTTCTCCTCCGTGCCCCTGGACCCCATGGAGCGCCCCACCTCCCAGGCGGACCTGGAGCTGGATTACAACCCTCCCCGGGTGCAGCTCAGCGACGAGATGTTCGTCTTCCAGGACGGGCGCTGGGTGAGCGAGAACTGCCGCCTGCAGTCCCCCTACTTCTCCCCGTCCTCGTCCTTCCACCACAAGCTGCATCACAAGAGGCTGGCCAAAGAGTGCCTGCTGCAGGAGGAAAACAAGTCGCTGCGGGAGGAGAACAAGGCGCTGCGCGAGGAGAACCGCACCCTCCGCAAGGAGAACAAGATCCTGCAGGTCTTCTGGGAGGAGCACCAGGCGGCGCTGGGCCGCGACGACAGCAGAGCATCCTCGCCGCTGCTGCACAAGGACACCGCCTCGGCCATGGATGCGGTGAAGAAGGACCCGGCCCTGCAGGTGCACCGCGGCCGGGAGAACAGCACCCTGCAGCTCCTCCGGGAGGAGAACCGGGCCCTGCAGCAGCTGCTGGAGCAGAGAAAGGCCTACTGGGTCCAGCCGGACGAGAAGGCGGCCTCGGCCGAGGAGATCAAGCCGGTGTCCTCATCCCACGAGGAGCCCCACGGGCTGCTGCCGGACCAGGGTGCCGGCCTCTCCTCCCCCTTCGAGGAGCCCAAGGGCCCCCCGGGGCCGCAGGAGGACGCCAAGACCTACCGTGCCCTGCGCGAGATGGTCAGCAACCTGTCCGGGGCGCCTGGGGTGGAGGAGGCGGGCAAGGCGGGCCCGAGCCTGCCCGACGGCAGCCAGTCGCTGGAGCTGCTGCGGGAGATGAACCAGGCCCTGCAGGCCCTGCGGGAGGAGAACCAGAGCCTGCAGGTCCTCCGCGAGGAGAACCGGCTCCTGCAGGAGGAGAACCGAGCCCTGCACGCGCTGCGCGAGGAGCACCGGATCTTCCAGGAGGAGAACAAGGCGCTGTGGGAGAACAACAAGCTGAAGCTGCAGCAGAAGCTCGTCATTGACACGGTGACGGAGGTCACGGCCCGGATGGAGATGCTCATTGAGGAGCTGTACGCCTTCATGCCGGCCAAGAACAAGGACCCCAAGAAGCCCAGCAGGGTCTGAGCCCCCCCGCCCCCCACCGCCCCCCAGGAGCACAGAGGCACCCAGCTGGGGGGGCAAACGACATCGCCTGCCTTCCTGTCATCGCCCGCCGGCTCCCACCCGCTGGTCCCTGTGCCAGGGCGACCTGCTCAACTCAGAGAATAAAGGCGTGAGGAGGCTGGGGCCGCTAACTCCTGCGTGCTGCTCTGCCTTCTCTCTCTCTCTCTCTCTCTCTCTCTCTCTCTCTCTCTCTCTCTCTCTCTCTCTCTCTCTCTCTCTCTCTCTCGCCGGCTCTCTCTCTTTAGCATCTGTAGGCTCACAGAAAACTGGAGCAGAAGGTACAGAGGAGTTCCAGATGTGTCACAGTGGGTTAGGCATTTGCTGGGGCGGCTACTGCCAAGGCCAGGTTGGATCCCCTGCTTCGGTAGTGGGTTAAAGGACCCAGTGTAGGTCACAGCTGCCACTGGGGACTCAGTCCCTGGCTGGGGAACTTCCAGAGGCCCAGAGTGTGGCCCTAAAAAAATAAAGTATGGAGATTTCCCATCCCCCGCCCTCCCACCCACTCACGACCTCCCCCACTGCCTATCATCCGCCCCCCCCCCCCAGAGTACATTTGTTACAATGGATGAACCAAAGGCCATGGTTCACCTTAGGGGTCACTCTGGGCGGCGTCCTTTCTGTAGGTGTGGACACATGTATAATGACATGTATCCATCACAGTGGTGTCATACAGAGAGGATTCACTGCTCTAAAACCCCTCTGTGCTCTGCCTGTTCCTCCTGTCCTACCTCCCCCCCTCCTCCCCGCCCCCGGCAACTACTGATGTTTTTACTGTGGCCATAGTTTGCCTTTTTTGGACTGTCATATAGAGGGACTCACACAATAATCAGGCTTTTCAGATGGGCTTTTTTCACTGAGCAACGTGCATTTAAGATGCCGCCATGCCCTTCCATGGCTTGATAGCTCACTTCTTTTTAGTGCTGAGTGCCACTCCGGTGTCTGGATGGTCCCCAGTGTGTTCCTCCAGTCACCTTCTGAGGGACATCTTGGCCGCTTCCAGGTTTTGGTAATTATGAATCTGGCTTCTTTATCTTCTCTCCTGCCCTCCCCCGCCTCCCCCCATCTCGTCTTTACCTCAACCTTAAATATTGTCTGTTTTTCTCTTTCATTCCCCCTTCCCCCCCTCTTTCTCTTGTCTTTCGTGCTCTCTCATCATCTTCAATTTCTTGTTCTTTTTTTGTCTTTTGTCTTTTTAGGGCCACACCCGCAGCATATGGAGGTTTCCAGGCTACGGGTCTAATCAGAGCTGTAACCACCAGCCTACACCACAGCCACTGCAACACAGGATCCCAGCCGAGTCTGCGACCTACACCCCAGCTCATGGCAACCCCAGATCCCTAACCCACTGAGCGAGGCCAGGGATCGAACCTGCAACCTCATGGTTCCTAATCGGATTCGTTTCTGCTGCGCCATCATGGGAACTCCTTCATCTTCAATTTCTGAGGCCGTAGCGTTGAGGGGTGGCCTATGGAAGAAAGCTCACTCAAGGCCAGGACTTTTCAGCTGTGCTGCCAGCGACATTGGGCTGGATAACTCTGGGGCTGTCCTGTTGTTAGACCGATGTTTAGCAGTGACCTTGGCCTTTGCCCACTAGGTAGCAATTAACAGCCACCTGACCCCCAGCTGTGACAATCGAGTTTCTCTAGACATTGTCAAATGTTCCCCAGGGGACAAAACAGCTGCCCTACCCCCCCAGCATTGGTCTAGGTTCCTCGGGGTTTATTCCTTGAAACACTAGTCTTGAAATGCTCTGAGGAAACGAAGGTTGCCATGGGGTGGCGGGGGGATGTGTGTGTGGGAAATGCTGCTACAGGCAGGTTTTTTTTTTTAATTGATGTGTCGTTCATTTACAATGTGTTAATTTCTGCTATACAGCAAAGTGGTGCAGTTATAGTCTTTTCCCTTACAGTTTATCATGGGATTAGGAAGACTTTTTTTCTTTTCTTTTCACAGCTGCTTCTGCGGCATATGGAAGTTCCCAGGCTAGGGGTTAAATTGAAGCTGCAACTGAGTCCTACACCACAGCCACAGCAACACTGAATCTGAGCTGCATCTGTGACTTACGCTGCCAATTGCGGCAGCGCTAGATCCTCAACCACTATAACCCACTCAGCGAGACCAGGGATCAAACCCACATCGTCATGGACACAGTGTCAGGTTCTTAACCCAAAAAACCTCACTGAACCCCAGCGGGAACTCTAGGATTAGGAAGATTCTTTTTTTTTTTTTTGGTCTTTTAGGGCCATTCCTGCAGTATATGGAGGTTCCCAGGCCAGGGGTCTAATTGGAGCTGCAGCTGCCGGCCTACACCACAGCCACAGCACCACAGGATCCAAGCTGCGTCTGTGACCTACACACAGCTCGTGGCAATTCTGGATCCTTAACTCACTGAGCAAAGTCAGGGGTTGAACCCATGTCCTCATGGATCGTAGTCGGGTTCGTTAACCACGGAGCCACGATGGGAACTCCAGGATTGGGAAGATTCTTAATCACACTCCAGTTTAAAGTGTCCGAGAGGTCCTGCAGTGAAGAAACCTGTTTATCTTTGGTGAACCCAGAATTACCCAATACTGTCCGATCTTGAAATCTCTTTTTCTGTGGCCCTGCTGAGCACCCAGTCTGGGGAGAGGGGCTCTGTACTCTCCCGACCCTAGGCTCAGCTCCCTGCCCCCAGGCGCCCTCTGCTTATGGTCCATACTTCCCAGCTGGACGTGAGAGCTGGGGTAGACACGCTCTCTGGAGGGAGGCATAGAGGCTCAAGATTTGGTGTCCGGGCTTCGAGTCCCAGTTCAGAGTCGGCATTCTTTAGGAGCAAGTGGTGGAAAGGTACCCAGAGCTTACGATTGGACCTTGGGGTCTTAGAAAAATGCTGATGTCTGGGCTCCATTCTCAGATGTTCTGGTTTAATTGATGTTGGGGACGACTAGACATTGGGAGGGTTAAAAGGCCTCAGGTGGTACCAATATGCAGCACAATTGAGGCATCACATGACACGGTGAGTTAAGCCAACTGATTCTCAATAATGCTCCCCCCACTAGCTGTGGGTATGAGCAAGTAGACACAGGTGAGGGGAACCAGCAGTGACAGACACGCGCTTGAGACGGGAATGGCTTCAGCCTCATCCATCGTTCACACTGGCTTGATTTCTGGGCTTTGAGCAAATTCCAGAAGGTGAGCCACAGGCAGCAGCCCACGCTTGCAGAGCTCTTTGCTCATCACTTTGCACTTGATGTGACTTCCGCCTCGACACCTGTAAGGTAGGCGTTATCCTTCCTTCTACAGCTCTGGAAACAAACGTATTCAGTGATTTGCCTTTAAATTAGCCAGTGAGGAAGAGCCAAACTGGACGTCAACACAGACCTAATGATGCTGGATCTGAAACTGCTATTTGAGCACATTGCCAAGTACACCTGGTCTTCAAAAGTGAAGTTTAAAAACGGTGTTGGTGCCTGTTTTCCAGATTTAGGAACTTGAGCCTTATCCAAAATAGCATCAGAAATTCCAAATGTGGGAGAACAATTGAAAGTATTTTCTCTCTTTGGGGGTGACAGCACATCTAATCTGTACATAAGAGCGGGAGGTGACTGATGGGCACTGGGAGGCTGAGTAATTCTCCTACTGCCACCAAACTCTGATAAATAGGAAGTTGTTGCTAATGGGTCTCGGGCTCTTTGCATTTTTTTCCTCCTGAATTTGGTAAATGCGTCATGCCGAGCATCATGAAGTACCTTAAGTCAATGTACTAACCCCAGGGAGGGAAGATTTTTCATGTGTTTTTTTGTTTGTTTTCATTTTATGACTGCACCATCGACATATGGAAGTTCCCAGGCTAGGGGTCGAATCGGAGCTACAGTTGCTGGGCTATGCCACAGCCACAGCAATGCCAGATCCAGGCTGCATCTGCGACCTATACCACAACTCAGGGCAATGCCTCATCTTTAAGCCACTGAGAGAGGCCAGGGGTCAAACCTGCCTCCTCATGGACACTGTTCGGTTCTTAGCATGCTAAGCCACCACGGGAACTCCTCATTTTTGGTTTTTGACGAAACCAAATTGATTTCTGCGATTCTAGACAACTGGAAGACAAAAGGCACTCTCTTGCCAGGTTTGGGTTACAAATATTTAACTTGGATTCAGCTACCTAACAACAGTCAGATGCTTTCTTGCAAGCTGAGGGAGCTCAGAGGACTTAATACTATTTAACACTGTCAACTTTCTCTGTCATGCAGAATCTAAATGGGTGAAAAATTAGCAAGACGAACCATAAAATGTCATTTTTATGGAGTAGGGGAGATTTACTGAAAAACAGTATTTCATTGTGTAATGCAGTCTGTCAAAGATTAGCAAACAGTGGCAGTCAGCCTCTTGGAGAATAGAATGAAATTTCATTCTTTGCGGAGGGCTTCCTTTAAGCATCTCTGCTCCTTTTTTCAGCTCTTTCTGTGTCTGCCCCCTGGTCCAAGCTAAAGCTCTTCTCTAAGGGCCAAGGCTGTTTTCTCTTTGCAGGTCAGCTCTTGGCTTGCCTTTAGAGAGCTAAATATTTTATCCTGTCCTAGCCTCTCCCACGTGGCCCTTGGCTTGGCTGGCTGGCAGGCACTCTTGGTTGCTGGAGTCAACTGTAATCTTTCACTAAACGGCTGGGATCTTGGCCATAGGCCTCTCAGTGCCCGTAAATTGAGGGTCAGGTCAAAGAGTAAAGTAGAACGTTCCTGTTGTGGCTCAGCGGTAACGAACCTAACTAGTAGCCATGAGGATGCGGTTGCAACCACTGGCCTCACGCAGTGTGGGTTAAGGATCCGGCCTTGCCGTGAGCTGTGGTGTAGGTCACAGACATGGCTCGGAGTTGGCATTGCTGTGGCTGTGGTGCAGGCCGGCAGCTGTAGCTCCAATGCGACCCCTTGCTTGGGAACCTCCATATGTCGCAGGTATGGCCCTAAATAGAAGAAAAAAATACAACTAATTTTTCCAAGAGGAAAATCATCTAAAAGACAGTCATCCTGAGTTTAGCAGAGTGTCAACAATAGGAACCAGAATCAAAACAATTCTGGAGAAAATCCGGTAGGCTTTTGTAGGCTCAGATTCTATTCTTGAACGCTTCCCTTTTCGAAGGACTTTTCATAAAATGGAATGGCCTGCACCTGTCTGTCAGGAACGCTTGCGGGAGGCCAGGGTCAGGCTGAGCTGCATGAGAAGCAGCTGGGAGGTGGGTGCGTTGGGTCCGAGTGTCTGATGGAGGGAGATGGAGGTCCTTATCAATAACCATCATTATATTGGCCTCGGAGCTGACTTTCTTGAGAGCTCGTCTGGAGGTTCTAGCAGGGGAGCACAGCTATTCCTATACCCTTGACCGAAGAACGGTCCTCCTCTAGCGGGGATGGTTGTTCTCTTCAAAGGAGCATGCAGCTTTGGGACGGTCACACATGGAGCATTGAGGGAGGGAGAATGTGGAACCTGCCTAGCCGGCAGATCAGCTGAATCAACCCTGGAGATTGAGGGGGGGACAGATGTCGCAGCCAGGTCACCCTCACATCCATGAGTTACATTTCTGATTCATCAGAAGTTCCCATTGTGGCACAGCGGAAACAAATCTGACTAGGAACCATGAGGTTGTGGGTTTGATCCCTGGCCTTGCTCAGTGGGTAAGGATCTGGCGTTGCTGTGGCTGTGGTGTAGGCCGGTGGCAACAGCTCCAATTCGACCCCTAGCCTGGGAATCCATATGCCACAGGTGCAGCCCTAAAAAGACAAAAAAAAAAAAAAAAATTCTGATTCATCAGATGAGAAATAGCTTCTCACAGGAGAAACCAGGTCAATTTTAGAATATTCTGGATGTACCAAGAGCAGCTGCTGGAAACTGACTTCTTTCCACTCATAATTTTGAGCCCCTGGGGTATTTGCTGCAGACAGAATATGTGTGCGTGGAGCTGCCCACTGCCCTTCTCATTTGCATGCAAGTCTTCTCCAGCTTGAGCTCTTATCGGTTTCTCTGGGTAAGCAGTTCTTTCCAGATTCCTTACCCCCTTTGTTCACTCAAACAATGGCCTTTGTCACCAAGAATGAAGTTAGGAGCAGGTGACAGATTATTTTTAATGCTGTCAAGACAAGCAGCTGTTTCATTTATGACATTTTCTCTCTCTAAGCCTGCCTTTATTCTTTGTAGCTGGAATGATTCAGAGCCTGCATCAGAAATCCTTGCACCACAGGAACACTGAGTCCTAAACCCTTTTCAGAAATTGGTCAGTTGTCACTCAGGAACACTGCGAGGGATGGAATGGTACTTCCTGGTTGTTGGTTACTTTTCATGGACCTGTGGTTGCTTTCGTGGACCTGTGGTTGGGTTGTCCTTGAATTTTCTCTTTCCATCATTCATTCAGCCAATCACCAGGTCCCGTTGGTGTTATCTCCTAAATAGCCCCCACACCCTACTTCTCTCTGTTCCCATGGCTGTATCCCCAGCCCTGGCTGCCATGATGATTGCTCCAACTCCAAGTTTATCTTCCTATCTCCAGGTTCCTTTCAGCCCATTCTCCATGTGGCAACCAGACTGATTTTTTCTTAGAGATGTGAATGTTACATTATATCCTATTCAGAACTCATTGCGAGCTTTCCATGGCCTTTAGGGGACCATACAACTTTACTCTGGGTCTCTGGCTTAAGTGCGGATGCTACTTTAGATTCTTCTGAATGTTCTGAATTCAGTTAACACATCACTGTTTCTCAGGGTCCCCGCTGGCCTCCTTCAGAATTCAACATAACTGCACCAAGGGTCCGCCTCGTCTCTTGAAGGTTATATCCAGAGAAAGAGGTTCCTTCTTCTGGGAAGAGCAGGCAGAGCTCCAGGGAAGATGACCTGGGAGTAGTGAGGGGGAGTGGAGGGCCCTGTGTTGCCAGGTGCTTGGAATGAATCTTCCTCGGTCATCACTGGACCACTGGGTGGCAAAGCCCAATAACCTCTCACCTTGCTCCTTGTCTTTAGGGAAGATTATCTGCTCTAAAGAGCAATCCACCGACAGCAGGGACTTCAGAGTATGGATATCTGTTTGTATCTGTTTCAGCTCCCTCATTTACTGTGTGACTTTGGGCAAGCCACTTAATCTTTCTGTGCCATGGTTTCTTCTTCTAGAGAAAACAACAGCACCTACTATGTCAGTTAACTCTTGTTGCCCCATAAACCTATTCCAAACATAGCAGCTTTATTTTGTTAGGCTGGCATCAGCTGGTGTGGTTCTGGTTGCAGCTGGACCCACTCCTGCATCTGTGGTTGGCTGGCAGGTTGCTAGGTGGCTCTGCTTCCACTGGTTGGCTGACTGTCAGTTAAGGCTCTTTGGCTCTCCTCCATGTAGTCTCTCATCCTCCAGCAAGTTTATTCCAAGCATCGTCTCACAGCAGAGGCCCGAGAGACAAAGCAGGAGTGTGCATGACCTCTTGAAATCTAGGCTTGGAACTGGTTCATCCTTATTTCTACTGACAATATTCTATAGGAGAAAGCAAGTCATTAGGCCAGCCCAGATTCAAAGCCTGGAAAATGCCTTTCATTGCCTAATGGGAGGACGTATTGCCGACATGGATACAGGGAAGTATTCGATTGGGACCACCAGGGCCCTTCATCCACCATACTGCCTTAGAGGTTGTTGTGCAAATCAGGTAAGATAATACATGGAAAGTACTTAGAACAGAGACTAGTGCATTGTAAGTACCCGATACATTTTACCCATTATTATCAGAATAATCATTTTTTGGTGTATCTTTAAAAATATATATGGAAATTAGGAGTTCCCATCTTGGCGCAGTGGAAATGAATCTGACTAGGAACCATGAGGTTGCGGGTTCAATCCCTGGCCTTGCTCAGTGGGTTAAGGATCTGGCATTGCCATGAGCTGTGGTGTAGGTTGCAGACGTGGCTCGGATCTGACGTTGCTGTGGCTCTGGTGTAGGCTTGCAGCAACAGCTCTGATTAGGCCCCTAGCCTGGGAACTTCCATATGCCACAGGAGCAGCCCTAAAAAGACAAAAAAAGACAAAAAAGAAAAAAAAAAAAAGGAAAGAAAGAAATTAGTGCAATTCATAGAAAACCACGTCAAAAATTTTTGAGGATTTTCCAATTTATATAGCTGAAATAACTTTTTTGTGGTCCTGGAAGTGCTCTCTAAAGTCAGCAGCTGACAAACTATTGCCTTTGGAATGGATAAGCAATAGATCCTGCTGCATAGCACTGGGGACTATGTCTGGTCACTTGTGATGGAGCCTGAGAATGTGAGAAAAAAGAATGTGTACATGTATGTGTGATTGGGTCACCTCGCTGTGCAGCAGAAAATTGGCAGAACACAGTAAACCAGCTATCATGGACAAAATAAAAATCATTATAAAAAAATAAAAAAGTCAGCATCTGAGCTCCTCTTTATGTTCTTAAACACACATTTATTGTGATGACTGAATTAATGTACTCGAAAATGATAAATTCAAAATACAACAAACTAGTGAATATAATAAAGAAGCAGGCTCACGGATATAGAGAACAAACTAGGGGTTACCAGTGGTGGGGGGGCAATACAGAGTAGGGGGGTTAGAGGTACAAACTATTGGGGGTGAGATAGGCTACAAGGACGTATTATTGTGCAACATGTGAATATCGCCAACATTTTGTAATAATTGTAAATGGAGAGTCACCTTTAACAATTGTATAAAAACTTTGAAAATTTACTGCAAAAGTAACTCAGTATCTGGAATGTAATAAACAGTAGATAATGGTATCTATGATTATTATATTATGGCAACAGGGTCAATGATTTGGAAAAGAATCTGCCTTTTATATGTCCCACTCCATCACTAAAACAAATGCAGACTGGCTTAGCCATGATGCTAAGAAATATCATAGGTGGTCCGTGCCTGAAGCAGAAGCAGAACAAAGTGAAAATTTCCCCACATACACATAGGGAGAGAGAAAATTTAATAATCGCCCACATCTCCAATATATGGCTTCCATAGATCTATGGACCTGTCTTCATTTATTCATTGTTTGGGTAGAATTTTCAAAAGCACATCCCAGATGTCACATAAATGTTTTAGAATGTATCCCTGATAGACCTTTTATTGTGTAACCACCATACTATTATTACACTTTTCCAAATTAACCATAATTCATGAGTACCATCTAATCCCCAGTCCATAATAAAAATTTCTCCCATTGTCCAATCCAAACCATATCCATACATTGTGTTTGTTTTGTAAGAAACATGTTTGTTTTATAGCAGAAGAATTTTGTGCAGTTCTTGGAGCATGCAGAACTGGCTAGTGTTATTTGGGGTCCAGCCTGCCAGGGACATGGAGCAGGCCTGAGGGACCCCGGGTAGATGTACTGAGGTGGTTTTCTAAAGTTTTTTGTGCATCTCCCAGCAAACGTCAACATTGCCGTTTGGTGTGTTTAAAGCCACCTTGATTTAGAACCACTCAGAAATGTGCTCTCTAAAGCTACGATGCAGTGAGCCCATAATTCCCCGTGGCTGGCTTTCTTAATCTCACGGTCATCTGAAAGATTTGAGACCCACGCTATCATCTTGAGACCCGAGGTTTGGGGAAGAATGGAAGCAAAGAAGCTGTTTATGCTGAGGAAAGTAGCCCCAAGTTAAAGACAATTTAATATCAGATTGTCACACAGGAAACCGTATTTCTTTAAAACAATTTTTTTCTTTTCAATGGTATCATTTTGAGAGCATTGGCTCAGGTCGACAGGACTTGGGGAAAGAAGAGAGCGTGTCAAAAGCCCTGTGTTTTCTTTGCTTGTCTGAAGTAGGAAGTCTTAAAAAAACAAACAAGCCAACCCTCTAGTTTTCTCTGTGTGGTGTGATTAATGGGGAAAGATCTTAATCTTTTGGACAAAGTAGATTTATGTATTTACACATTCATTCAATAAACAGGCTAGAAACTAGAAAGCTGGGCTAGACTAGGCTTTCTCCCTTATTTCTTCCATGTAATAAATCACTAAAAAGGCCATTTTTTTCTTCCTTCATATTTCTTGAACTTGTCCCCTTCTTTCTTTTTCTTTCTTTTTTTTTTTAGGGCCACACCTGAGCCATAGGAAAGTTCCCAGGCTAGGGGGTGAATCAGAGCTCCAGCTTCCAGTCTACACCACAGCCACAGCAATGTCAGATCCGAGCTGCATCTTTGACCTACACCACAGCTCACAGCAACGTCAGATCCTTAACCCACTGAGCAGAGCCGGGGACCAAACCCAAGTCCTCACGGATACTAGTCAGATTCGTTACTGCCAAGCCACAGTGGGAACTCCTTGTCCCCTTCTCTTTATCCGTGTGACCACTGACCCAATTCTGGTCCTCACCATCCTTTGTCTAATCTGTTGTGGTCAGATCCTAAGTAAACCCAATTTCTGCACTGCAGCTGGAGTGAGCTGTTTAAACTACAATTCCGACTATGTTATAACCCTCCTTCAAAGCTTTGTAACCTTATTTCTTTTAGTGGGCCTTTCCCACTGGTATGCCGGGTGGGATTACAGGTGTGCAGAAATGTTGGCTGCAAGGGTGGAAAATCGTCTGTTTTAGGAAGCCTTCCTGGAAATTCAAGATTAGACCAATGGGCCCTTTTTGTGTCTCCCCTCAGAGGCCTGGCCAGGAGTATTCTTTTACCAGATTCCTTATCATACTACCAAGAAGTCGTTTGGTTTTGTATCTGCCCCTCCTTGCAGCCTGAGATTTCTTTCAATTCAAAGTTAATCATCTAGAAGGGTTCCCGTCGTGGTACAGCGGAAACAAATCCGACTAGGAACCATGAGGTTGTGGGTTCGATCCATGGCCTCAGTTAGTAGGTTAAGGACCTGATGTTGCTGTGAGCTGTGGTGTAGGTCGCAGATGTGGCTTGGATCTGGCATGGCTGTGGTTGCGGCTGTGGCCGGTGGCAACAGCTCCGATTAGACCCCTAGCCTGGGAACCTCCATGTACCTCAGGTTTGGCCCTAAAAAGACAAAAAAAAAAAGTTAATTGTCTAGAAATCCTTACTGCCTGATACAGTGCCTGGCCCACAGCAGGTGTACACATAAAATATACACATATATATACACACATATTTATTGACATGTATAAGTGTGTATATGCATATTTTCAAGAAAAATGAAAAGCACCTTGAGAATATCCAAAACAAAGAGGAGGAACTGATCAAAATCCACGTTGTGAATGAGAAAGGCATGCCGTGGCCGTTCTACTAATGCCTTTATGCCAACGGACTTGCGTTTATTCAGTTACTCAATAATTTATCAAGTATTTTCTAAACGCCTAACTCTGGTACAGCTTAGTTATGGGTACCGGAGTTTCACTGAGGAACAGGGCAGACGTGGAGTTTATAGTCCAGCAGGAGAAACAAACAAAAAATAGGTCGGAGTTCCCGTTGTGGCGCAGTGGTTAAGGAATCCGACTAGGAGCCATGAGGTTGCAGGTTCGATCCCTGGCCTTGCTCAGTGGGTTAAGGATCCGGCGTTGCTGTGAGCTGTGGTGTGGGTCACAGATGCGGCTCGGATCCCAAGTTGCTGTGGCTCTGGCGTAGGCTGGCAGCTACAGCTCCAATTAGACCCCTAGCCTGGGAACCTTCCATATGCCGCGGGAGCGGCCCAAGAAATGGCAAAAAGACAAAAAAAAAAAAAAAAAATAGGTCATTATGTAAACGAGATGATCTTAGGTAATGCTGAATGCTATGAAGATAGGAACACGACATGAGCTGCTGGCCTGGAAGGTGTGTGTGGTCTGACTCAGCATTGCCAGGAAAGGCCTCTCCGCTGAGACTTCTTAAATAAGACCTGCGATCTGAGGCTCTTTGTTCTATTCCCCTGTAATTAGGCAGGATGTGCGCTGATGTGTTAAGAAGGTGTGGGGGAGGGGAAGCCTTCTATTGTCCTGTAGTGTCAGCCTTTGGGGCCGTGACCTTCCCAAGTGCCTCTCAGTTTCCACCTCTTTAGGTGGACACGATGGCTAGAGGGTGAGGGACTTGGGTATTTCTTTTCCCCAAGGTGGGCTGGGCTCTGATTCTGAAGCCTCATTAAGAGCAAAGCAGAGGTCCTGTCGTGGCTCAGCGGTAACGAACCCACCTAGTATCCATGAGGACGCAGGTTCCATACCTGGCCTCGCTCAGTGGGTTAAGGATCCAGCATTGCCACGAGCTTCTGCATAGGTTGCTGATGTGGCACGGATCTGGTATTGCTGTGCCTGTGGCTGTGGTGTACGCCAGCAGCTGCTGTTCTGATCAGCCCCTAGCCTGGGAACTTCTAGCCTGCTAACTTCTGTATGCAGAGGGTTCAACCCTTTAAAAAAAAAAAAAGAAAAAAAGAGCATGGGAGTTCCCATTGTGGCTCACCATAATGAACCCAACTAGTATCCATGAGAATATGGGTTCCATCCCTGGCTCCCCTGAATGGGTTAAGGATTCAGCGTTGCCATGAACTATGGTGTAGGTCACAGATGCGGCTCAGATCTGGCGTTGCTGTGGCTGTGGTGTAGGCCAGCAGCTTCAGCTCTGATTAGACCCCTAGCCTGGCAACCTCCATATGCCGCACATGTAAGCCCTAAAAAGCAAAAAATAAAATAAAAAAGCGAAGAGCTCCGGCATATTTCAAGACAGCGATCTTTCCCCTCCCCCTTGCTGGAAGCAGGAGGGGCGTTTTCTCTGATCCTCATGAGAATCTGCTGGAACTCCTGAAACTCACAAGAGTGTGAGGGGGTCCCCCAGGGCCGAGTCCCTCTCAGGGGTGTCCACGTGGAACTTCCAGCCGTTCATCAATCACAGGTCAGGTTTTCCTACCTCAGCACTCGTTCTCATGGAAGTTTCTGCTCCAGTAAGTTGTGATTCTCTGTTACCCTCTTTCTGTCTCTCCAATTCTGGGGGCAGTGTTCACCCTGTAACTTCAATTCTCTGACAGATCCAAGAAGCGCTGTTGATTTTCAGGCTGTAGAGAGTTTTTCTCGTGAGGGCGGATGGGAATGGCAGCTTTCAAGGTCCTCACGTGCAGACTGGAAACTGGAAGCGAATGGCCCCTTTGAGATGTCTGAGCTGAGATCCAAATGAAGAGGGGTGAGGAATGGGTGGGGGGCAGGGGGGAGCCAGTTCCAGGCAGGGGAATGGCACATGCAAAGGTCCTGAGGTAGGTCCAGCCTGGTGTGGAGGCCAGTGTGGCTGAGCAGAGCATCACGGCAGAAGGTGGCAGGGGCTAGATCATGGGATCTGCAAGGTCGTGTGGGAAGACCGGAAGGTCTTCTCCTTTATTTTATTTTTCTTTCCTTTTTTTTTTTTTTTTTCTTCGTCTCTTTAGGGCCGCACCTGAGGCATATGGAAGTTCCCAGGCTAGGGATCTATTCAGAGCTGCAGCTGCCAGCCTACACTACAGCCACAGCAATGCCAGATCTGAGCCATGTCTGTGACCTACACCACAGCTCATGGCAATGCCAGATCTATTGAGCAAGGCCAGGGATTGAACCCGCATCCTCATGGATACTAGTCGGGTTGGTTACCCCTGAGCCACGACGGGAGCTCCTAGGTCTTACATCTTAAATGGAAGCTTATTTATCTTGGAGATAGGAGCAAAAAAAGATGAAATGGCACACTCCTGATTACTTCTACACATTACACACACTCCAGACAAAGAACATTTAGAGTAGAAATTGCCCACCTCATTTGCTTTTTGCGGGTGTCTCCTCACACCAGCACGTGGCCCAAAGAAACAGAACGCAAGAGGACACGCGGCTGATGGGAATCACTCATCCCAGGAAAGGAGCTCACACAAAGCTTGAGTCAAACCTGATTTTGGAGGAAAGCAGAGTGCATTCATTCCCAGGCTGTGCCTTTTCAGGAAGGGTGACTGGGACTGAGTTCTGGGAGGAGGAGCGCGCCCCCTCCTGCCTCCTCCAGGAAGTTGGTGAGGCGACTCCACCCAGATGGGATTCTTTAAGCAATGACATCATGGCCTCAGAATAATCTCCTCTGTGGTGTGGACCAGGGGAATGGAGGGAGATGAAGGGGCCGCACAGGAGCCACAGGGCCTGCCCCTCCCCCTTCTCCCTGCCTTTCACCGCTCAGCCGCCTAGACAGAGACCTTTGGTCTCAGAAGTCACATCATGGAATCTGTTGAAATTGTCTTTGTGATAATTTGATTGTCTTGCTGGCAGAGGATGTTTTCCTAGCCTGGACTAGATACTCGTAAGAAAGTTAAGTGCATTTTAAAATCTGGGTTTAGACAAAGAAATAGACCAGCAATTGCCAGGAAAATTCGATCCTCGTGAAGGCGAAATGCAGATCTTTCAGATGAGAGGACAGTTTCACGCCCGAAGAGCAGTTTTCTGTTTCTTTCGGAATCATTTGAATACTGGCCTGGTTGATGCATCTCGCTTCTCTGTTGTTGATATCCTGCAGACTGATTGAGCTTTAAATGTTCTGAGTGACAAGTCTTGTATCACCTGCCTATAGAAATCATTTTGCAGTCTAATTTTAGTTCTTGTGCTCCTGAACTTGTCCAAGGGTTTCTATTCTCATGTGAATTCCATTTTTCTTTGGTCTTTTGTTGTCTTTTTAGGGCCGCACCCTTGGCATGTGGAGAGGTTCCCAGGCTAGGGGTAGAATCAGAGCTGGAGCTGCCAGCCTATGCCACAGCCATAGCCGGGATCCGAGCCTCATCTGAGACCTACACCACAGCCCACGGCAACGCCAGATCCCCCAACCCACTGAGCAAGGCCAGGGTTCAAACCCGCATCCCCATGTATCCTAGTCAGGTTCTTAACCACTGAGCCATGATGGGAACTCCCCTTCATTTCTTTATCCCATCAGTCCCCTTTGTTAAACCTTTCTTGGATATTTGAGGAAATGGAGACTTTCTCTCTTAAGCACACCCTGGTGCCAGAGATTTTACTCCTTATGATCCACACTCCCGATCTGGGCGGGGGGTTGTGGTCTCAAGAACGTTGGCATAAGATTTCCCATCATGGCTCAGCAGTTAGTGAACCCGACAAGAATCCATGAGGATGCGGGTTCGATCCCTGGCTTCGATCAGTGGGTTAAGGATCCAGCGTGGTCGTGAGCTGTGTGTAGGTCACGGATGTGGCTTGGATCTCATGTGGCTGTGGCTGGTGGCTTGAAGCTCCAATTGGACCCCCCTAGCCCGGGAACCTCCATGTGCCGCAAGTACGGCCCTAAAAAGACAAAAATACCAAAAAGAAAAAAAAAGAATGTTGGCATATTTACTCCTCATCTTCCTGGCATAGGCACGTGGGGTTGGTGGGAAAACATGCCGTGTGGATACCTGGGACACAGCTCTCCAAGAGCGTGTCTGCTATCTGAAGCCTCGGGGGAGCATCCTTCCTGCCCTCTTCCTGCTTCTGGTGGCTCCAGGTGCCTCTCGGCTTGTGGCTGCCTCACTCCTCCACCTCTATCTTTACCTGCTGTTCTCCTCTGTGTCTGTCTCCTCTCTAATTCTTGTAAGGACTTATTGGATGGAGGGCCATCTGGGTAGTCCAGGATGCTCTCATCCTAAGATCCTAGCTTAATTATCTATGTATACATATTTACACATATGCATAAATATGTATATATGTGTGTATGCACATATGCACACACGTAAATACATATACATATATGTGTGTGTGTCTGTGCTTTTGCCTGCACCCACAGCTTATGGCAGTTCCTGAACCAGGGATTCACCACAGCTGTAGCAATGCAAGATCCTTAACCCACTGTGCTGGGCCAGGGATCGAACACATGCCTTGGCAGCGACCTGAGCCACTGTACACACAATGCCAGATCCTTAACCCACTGCACTACAGCAGAAACTCCCTAGCTTAATTATACTTACAAAGGCTCCTTTTCCAAATGAGGGCAGTGTCCCAGTTTCTAGGAGTCAGAACATGGATAGACATTTTGGGAGCTACCATTCCACCCCCTACAGTGGTCCTCTCTCTCTCTCTCTCTCTCTGTCTCTCTCTCTCTCTCCACTTGCTACCTTGGCCTGAAATCACCACCATTTAGAAATAGAACTGAAATTTAAGCTCTATATCTCTAGGGGGCTCCTATCTAAAATATCTCTGAGAAAGGCCACCTGAACTTTTAGTGCCCATGGGCACAGGATAGAGAGCAGCATCCTGGGGGAAGGGGACAATTTTAGTAAAGCAATAAAAGGCAGGAATGGTTTGTCTTGGGCTCCCAGCAGACCAAAACCATGAAAGGGCCCCCAGAGGGAAAAGTCAAAATTTGGTCATTCCTAATTTGGCATCTTATGTTGGGCTCACCTCCCAGGACACCTTAGGGAAACTGACCGCCTTCCTGTTCTCATCTCTTTGGTCCTGGATCATCATCCCAGAGTAAGGATAGCGCCTCCAGTGGAACTGAGTTAGGCTTTTGAGCATGAACAGGAGTCGATAGCCATTTGTCCCAGCCTGAAACAAAGATCCACGAGCCGAGGGTCACGTGCCTAACCAGTGGAGAAATGCACCTAACCAGTGGAGAAATGCACCCAAGGTGAGTCTTTCCCTTACCATCTTTGTTTGTTCTAATGAACTCAATGGACTTTAGGAATATATTTCACATATAGAAACCTTTCTGTTAGAATTGAAGTTGATTTCGACAACCAGTTGACATCACAAAATCCCAAAGTTGTGGAGCTCCCAGTGGTGCACTATGTTTGCTTCCCAGGAGGGACGACTTTGACCTATTTTAACTTACTGATGGCTTACATGCTCTATCGTAATGAATACATGAATGAACAGGTGAATAAATCATTTACATCAACCTTCCCTATAAGGAGTTCCTGTCTGCCCAGTGTAAGAATCAAGGCTAGCAAATAGAGCCCTGGGTAATGGAAGTCTCCTTTTAAGTCTCTTCTCATTTCTATTACTATATGGGAACCTCAGGTCTACTAATAGAACCCTCTGTGCCATTTGCTCCAAGAGACTGCGTGAAGCAGCGTGGGTTGGCACTTTGTGTTCTGGAGCCAGACTGGGTTTAAATTGTGGTTACTCCATTCGATATGCTACGGGATTTGGGGCTAATTGCTTGACTTCTCTAAGACTCATTTTTCTCATCTGCAAAGGCTGGGGGGCCTGTAAATAGTTGTTCTCTTAAAAGGCTATTGGGAAGATGAAACAAAGCAAACTTAAAGAGCTTGAGTATTTTTTTTTTATTTAAGTACAGTTGATTTACAATGTTGGGCCAATTGCTGCTGTACAGCCGAGTGACCCAGTCATATATCTATATATACATTCTTTTCCTTGTATTGTCTTCCATCATGTTCTATCCCAAGAGATTGGACATAGTTCTCCATGCTATACAGCAGGACCTCATTGCTTATCCATTCTAAATGGAATAGTTTGCATCTGCTCACCCTGAACTCCCCATCCATCCCCTGCCCTCCCCTCTCCCCTTTGGCAACCACAAGAGAGAGCTTGAGTCTTTAGGAAATGTTCATTGCTGTGACTGCTCTCAAGAGCAACGCTATTGGAGTTCCCGTTGTGGCTCGGTGGTTAACAAATCCGACTAGGAACCATGAGGTTGTGGGTTCGATCCCTGGCCTTGCTCAGTGGGTTAAGGATCTAGTGTTGCCATGAGCTGTGGTGTGGGTCGCAGATGCGGCTCGGATCCCGTGTTGCTGTGGCTATGGTGTAGGCCAGTGGCTACAGCTCCGATTAGACCCCTAGCCAGGGAACCTCCATATGCCGTGGGAGCAGCTCAAGAAAAGGCAAAAAGAAAAAAAAAAAAAAAAAGAGCAACACTATTCACCCGGGAGCTGGTCAAAAATGGATAGGATGGAAGGACTGGAGGTATGGAGTCAATGCCCTGCCCTCTGGGCTGGGATCAAGAGAAGGAGATAATAGGTCTTTATTAAGGATCCAGTTCTGCCAACCTGGCTTCTCCCTCGAGCCTTTACTCCGTACCCCTCCAGGCTCTGACCCTGTCTTGCCTGTGATCAGCGCTCCTAGGAAACCAGCTTGACGTGAGCAGGTATTACAATGAAATTTGTCATTAGAAAGACTCCTGCCAGGCTCCCCAAGCACATGGCGTGATCCGTTGGTAATTATGTGTGTTGTTTGGAGGGTGAGGCATTAAGAAATTGAAACTTTAGAGAAGTGAGGGTGAGCGAGGAGATAAACCATGACTGTAATGATTTCCAAATGCAAATGGAACGACTTTCTCTTGATCCCCAACGTTGGCAAGTAGGGAACGTGGATCTTTGATCCTTTGCCAGTGTCTAGAGAAATTATGAGGTCTCCAGGATGGGATAATAGATCCTCCTCAAGACTTCTGGCTTCAGGAAATCGTTTCATCTCCATTCTCAGTGGCTTTGAGGCAGCTGTGACTAAAAGGTCCCAAGTGCTATTGAAAACAGCTCATCAGTTCAGAACAAAGCCGATTATGTAAATTGTGCATTAAGATGCAGCTCCAATTTAATTTTACTCTGTAAATAAATATCCCATTAACATCCATCTGTTGAAAGTCAGGTAAGACATTCTCCAAGACTACATGGCTAGGACCTCAGCGAATGCTCCATAAATACTGACAGGGAAGGGATTACGACATCCAGATTCACTATGTAGGATTTTATTATTATCTTTTTCTTTAAATGGCAAATCAGCTATAAAATCAATTCAAAGCAAGAAGAAGCTCTGATTGGCCAAGAGAGACACTGCATCTATTTCTGATCCTACTCTTTTGAGGGTACACGAAAGCTTTCTCTGATTGCTGTGACAGAGATCAATAATAATTACGGCTCACCAATTCTCTCCAAAAATAAAAACATTTCAGCTGATGGAGAAGTGAGCACTAAATTAGCACCAGCTCTTTCTGCTGCAGGGCACTTTTCCCAGCCAGAAACGCCCGATGTGAGCATTGTCTTTGCAGAATAGGCGCAGCTTCCTCCCAGAGTCAGGGTGGAGGAAAATCCCATCTGGACTCTGGAACCGGAACCGGAACCAGCAGTGGGATTGCGGGGAGTGAGAGAGCCTGCCTCTGGAAAGCTGCCCCATAAGTATTCTTGGCCCTCGGGCTCCAGGAAAAGCTTTGTTACATTCATGGTTGCCTATTAGCATCAGGGGCTCCCGGGGGCATAATGCTTGGTTATTACCTGCCAAGATTTTGGTGGGAATGAACTGCCAATCGGCTGCCGCAAGGACAGGTAAGAACCTGTTGTGTTTCTGGCTGTGCTGCTGCTCGTGGTGATGGTGTGTGAAAGAGGTGGGGCTTGGGATTAGCCCGGGGCCAGAGAGACTGCGTAGATGACCTGCTGTGGGCTACACATTCTAACCCACAGGCACTGTTTGCCAAACTGTTGGTCACTTTTATAGGAAAAGTGATATTACAGCTGCCTAGGACCATCCTTGAAGGGTGTAAATCAGTGGCCCTTCAACCAAGACTGCTAGGTCCAAGTCCACCAGCATAAGTAGTGCTTTTGTGTATATTGCAAAAAAAAAAAAAAAAAAAAAAAAAAAGAGAGAGAGAGAGAGACCCCTCTGAGCAGAAAAATTTCAAAAATTACAAAAAGGTTCCCAGCTGAAGAAGCCCTGAGTTAAGGCCCATGGATTTGGAATGTCCGTCTTCCCCATACTCACCTCTCTAAACTATGCCCCTTCCCCGAATATGAGGCTTGAGCATCTGCCCCATTTTTGTACTACAGGGATGGAACTGAAGCTGGTTTCTCCCCTTTTCTTCTTCCCATCTTGAAAGTAGACGTGATGCTGGAGCTAAAGCAACCATCTTACAATCATGAGGCAATGTGCTAACCTGTTTAGGAAGGTGAAAGGAAAGATGGCTGGAGCCTGGGTCCTTAATGCCATTATTGAATTGTTACACTTGTCCTAGACTGGCTATCCCTGAACTTCTTAATATGTGAAAAAGAAATTTACTATTTTGAACCACTGTTAATTAAATATTCTGTTATAGCCAAAGCACCTGTAATGGAAGCAGAGAATGGGGGAGATGGCAGATAAGTGAATGGTAGAGAAATCTGGATTTCTGATTAGCAAACTCATCTTTGGAAATACCACCCATGCCTCCTTTATAACAGGACTTCATTATCCCCCTTTCTTAGTGTTCACTGAAGACCGGATGTCTAAGCCCTTGGTATAGAGCCCTTTTCAGAACTTCCTTCACTTTTTCCCGGGATTATTTTTCCTTGCACTATCACCATGGTCCTGATTGAATCAAGGATGCAGGTTGATTGAGGCATTATGGCAATTGCCAGCCCTAGAAGTAAAATATCAGGGAGTTCCCATTGTGGCTCAGCGAAAACAAATCTGACTAGCATCCATGAGGATGCTGATTCCACCCTTGGCCTCACTCAGTGGGTTAAGGGATCTGGTGTTGCCAAGAGCTGTGGTGTAGGTCACAGCTCAGATCTGGCATTGCTGTGGCTGTGGTGTAGACTGGCGGCTATAGCTCCTGATTTGACCCCTATCCTGGGAACCTCCATAGGCTGTGGACATGGCCCTAAAGAGAGAGGAAAAAAAAGGTAAAATATCATAACTGGTCCCATGGGCAGGAATGAAATAAAAACATGTCAGCATGCACGGATGCTGCATGGCCAGGCTAAAAACCCCAGGGTCAGTGATCCCTAAAAGCCAAGTTCTTTATAAGACCCATATAGCCTCGTCTGGCACTGGTGGGTCTAAAATGTCACTGGACAGAAAAAACATTTCATGTCAAGGCTCCCCTTCAAAAAGAAATAAACAGGTGTGTGTGTGGTGGAGGAGGGGGAGGGTCATTCCTGCATGTCCAGGGGTGAGTATAGGCAAGATCATGACATAGGAAACATCTGTGTCCTTTTCCTGCTGTATGTCCTGCCCCACCTCCCCCCAGACTGGCTCCTTGAGTCTTCATCCTTCTTGTATCAGTTAGAATAGACTGGGTCATGCTGTGGTAAGGAACAAACCCAATTCAAGTGGCTTAGACTGATAAGAGATTTCTTTCTTGCTTATGTTGCCCGTCCTTTGGGGGTAGCTGGAGGGCTCTCTCCATATCATTGTCATTCCCACTCCAGGACCCTGGTCATCAGGAGTAACCTTACCTGGCACATTCCCAGTCACTGTAGAAGAGGAGAGAAAAGCTCTAAGGCAGTACTCTCCAATAGAACTCTAATGTGAGTGAGTACATATGCAAGTTTAAACTTTTTAGTAGCTGTATTAAAAAGGCAAAATGAGGGCAATTAAGATGAAGTTAGTTTTATGAGTTTAAATGAATTTTATTTAGCCTGATGTTGTAATTCCCACATGCGTATTTTATGCTGATAGCATATCTCAGTTTGGACCAGTCGCATTTCAAGTGCTCAGTCATTACACATGGCTGGTGGCTACCATATTGGGCAGCACAGCTCCAGGGTCTCCCTTCAACAATTACACCCTTGGTCTAGAAGTTACTAAAACATACCTTTTCTGCTTACAACTCCTTGGGTAAAACTTGTCACATGGCTCCATCAAACCACAAGGAGCCAGCTAGGGCAAGCCTTCCCTACACCTTAACACAGAGAAGTGGGAATATAGGACATAAGCAGCTATGACCGGAAAGCCCTCCTCAACCACCACTGCCCTTTGCTGGGACATCCCACTGGATGATGCCTTCTCTGGTATGAAAGTCTTCCAGGCCAGCAGTCTGTTTTGGCTGGACTTCACTTCTTGCTTAGCAAAGGATTGAAGGCAGATATGCCAAATCTTGTAGCCAAAGGCTAGAGTTTCAGGAAGCAAGAGAAGGTACTCATGGAGCAGAAGCATCTTATTCATGCTTTACATTTGCCAATGCCTTCAGCTTTTTTTCTGGGTGCTTTGCTGCTGGGACCCTGGAGCTCCCCTCCCAAACATGTATGATACCACAGCTAGGAGACCAGGAGCAAGTTGATAGTTTTCTATACTCTGTAGAATATAAGGTGATATATGGATACCATTTTTTTTTAAATACTAGAACCTCTTAGAGATCTGGACCACAACTTATTATTGAATCTCTGGTACTCCCTGGTTTATTATGGATGCTCAGTACATGTCTGAATGAATGAATTTTACGTTAGCTTTCACAAAACCATTTCCTGAGCTGTTTGTATTTTTAATGGCACTATAACTGAGAGTCAGAATTGGCCCATGTGTCAGCTGTGCAGGAGTTACTGAAGAGCATTCAGGTAGTCCCTGACATGCCTCTTGGTGAGAGCCTTAAGTAGTCAGTTGGACCAAGTAGTAAGACATGTACTTTGAAAAATGTCCATAATATGTAGAAGTATATTGTTTTAAATGTAGATTTTATTGTTATTCAGGTATGGTGAGGCCAGCAGGTCAGACACAATTGCCATTGAGAAGATAGCTTGTTACTCACAGATCCCGAGAGGAGGGGGCATGCTGTGCCATGCAGGGCCACATGGGAAAGCACCAGAGCAGGTCAGGAGCAGAAGGAGTGAGGGGGCCACGAGGGCAAGAGACTTAATTAGGATCTTTACATGAAATGCAAGGCAAGGTGAGCAGTTTAGGGTTGGCTAGTTGGGATTATTTCTTTGGATTCTGGGGTGTCTGGTACCTAATTGGTCCTGAGGGATTAGGTTCACTGTGTGGGGGCCCAACAGTGGAGATGATTGGAGTGTAGACTCTGGATTGCTTTGTTTGCATTTACAAGGCACACTTGCAGGCAAGTCCTTTACTGTCTCTAGGAACGGGCTAGCCCTGGGAAGGGCAGTTTCTCTAGAGTCATCAGGATCCCATGTGTCAGAGCATCAGAAATACAGAAAATAAAAAGGCATGATTAATACCTAGATAAATGACTCTGCAGAGTTGAAAGGTGCCATTTCAGTCTCTCAGGGCCTGATAGAAAACTGGAGCTTCAATGCCCTTTACTTGTAAGTGTTCAAAAGTGGTTTTTATCCCTTGTCTGGGGATTGAAGGGTGAGAATGCAAGTCCAGAAGCAAGAGACCTGAGTTGTATTTTTACATCTGAGCTACTGAAGCAGATTCCCTGGCATACCCAAGAGGACCCTGGAGAAGAAGTGTCTGAATCTTTGGATTAAAAGCAACAGAACTGTGTACCTCTGAGAAGGGTAAATTTACTGGATATAAATCTTAGCTCAAAAAAAAAAATCTCAGCTCAATCTATCTGACTTAAAAAAAAAAAAAAAGTAAAGAGTTTGCCCCACTCTCCAGGGATAAAATAAGGGTTAACTAATTTTCTTCCTTCTTCTCTGTAACCCATAGAGAAGACTCACTTTTAAGTGAGAGACCAAAACTGGAGGAGTTGAGTGGGACTGAGGGTGAAGGCATGATTATCTGCCTAAACTTCCCTGCACAGGTCCAGTTGCCAGGGCTCCACATTCTGATGCTGTGTGATGGGTCCCTAGCACCTTGGACAGCAGCTGGAAAGCCCGCAAGGGATGCTTGACCTTCTCTAGGAACTTGTGTTTCTGAGCACACTGAGCTCTGGGAGTTCCTTCAAGTGTCTTAGATGCTTTGGTGACTCAGACAGTCAGACTGAACACTACCTGAAAAATGTTGATGCACCATTTGGCTGTCCCTTAAACTTCCTTCCCTACAACTCTTAAGCCCACAGTCCTTTAACAAAATGGAGCATCGAGTCCAATCTGAAGTTAAAAATTAAGCCTCCATATCAAAAGATTTGGATGTTTCAGTGTGTCCTAATATCCATGGGGACCCATGCACACTAACAGCCAGGAGAACTTTAATATGATGGTGTCCGGAGCCAAGAATAGTAGCTCCTTATGGCCAATAGCCTACAGAGAACACTGGCATTATGAATCGTAGAACCCCCCTGGCCTGATGCACGTGGACTCTTGATGGCCACACAGTGCTTACAGCGAAGCCTGATGAGGCATTGCCATCTGAATGACTGTAGCAGAATACTAGAAAATTCTTTGGGACTGAAAAAATGTTAAAGTTGTGTTTAAAAATCTGTATTTTCACTTAAAAATAATTTAATGGTCTTTTATATGCTTCCTCAGATTTACTTGTCTCAGGAAAAAAAAATCTTCACTGATGACTGGGAAATATTTTTAAGCGAAAATACAGATTTTAAACATATTTTTTTCAGTCCCTAAGAATTTGCTAGTTAAAGAGTCTACCTGGAAGAAACACAATTCATGGGGCAAAACTGGCTTCACGGCCCGCCCCTCCCCAACCAACCACAGGAGACCAGCAAGTGCAGTTGCTATATGTGCTGAAAGGTGGGAGAAAAAGCAGCAGTTGGCAAACAGCATTAATGCCCTCCACCTGGCTCAGTCTGAACTAACATGATGACTTCAGAAAGCCCCTAGTACACTCAACAGAATCTGCTGAGATCTTGATAGCGCAGTGAACAGGGATCGGTGCCAAGCTTTACTGAGTCTGACTTAAATGCATTAGATTAGAAAGCAGTCAATGTAGCTGCTTTGTAGTTGTTTTCTTGACTTCAGTGACGGCTCCATCCATTTTTCTCTGCTTCCCTGCATCCCTCCTCCCCCTTCTACCTGTCAGGTTCCAAAATTGTACCAGGAATGCTGTTCAGTCAGCCCGAGGCAAGGTTCCAGGGCGGATTTCATTCACAGTGATTTAAAGGGTTGAGCAAAACCAGGATTACAAAGAGTGAGGAACAGGGTGTATTTGTAAACATCTTGTGCATCATCCACTGATTAAGTGCTCACCAGAGGGAGCTCTGTGGGACTCCTTCCCTACCCCTTGTGCGATAGGGGTAGACTTAATTTCATCTACACTATTTTTGGTGTGTGTAAGATAAGAGCTCTTCAGCACATAGAAACTTGCCATCAAGTTTGATTCTGGGTTGACCTAGAGCAGAGGAGTGAGACCTGTCACTACTTCTCACTTTGACTGATGGTGGGGAAAGGCAGGTTGCAAACCTGGTTGACTGGGGTGTCTCCACAAGGAAAAAGAGGAAAGGGAGTTGATTTTGGAGTCATTCAGACCTGGGTTCAAATTTTAGGGGGGCCACTTATTAGTCTGTGATCTTGGGCAGATCTGTTTCTTCATCTGTTGTAAAATAAAAAACCCTCAGTGTCAATTGATCTCTTTAACAGACATAAGATAAGGAAAGTACTAGGCTGCCATGACCTTGTCTTTGATTCTGACATGTTAGGAACTGTGGGGTTATTACAGCAACATACCCTTAGGGTTCTGCTTAGGTCCAATCCTGGAGCCCAGGAGGCATAGGTTTACATGAACTTGTCACCCCACCCCTTCAAGAACCATAATTTAAATATTTCAACCCGTGGTTCGTATTTAGGGGGCCAAGAAATAGAACTCACTAGTAAAAAGACCTTTCAAGGAAAGATATGTGAAAATAGTCTGGGGTAGGGTGGGGTGGGGGCTGATATTGTCAGGTTATTGAGTGTAAGCCGCCTGATTTTTGAAATTATAACACCCAAATGCATCAAATGTAGGAAAAGTCCAACCAAAGTGGTTGCTTTCATTCCTTCATTATTGATGCAGTGCTGGGTAAATATACTCCATTGCATTTTTTCAGAAAATGGATTGAAACCGTATTTCTTGTTTTCTGTTTCATTAGAGTAAAACGTATAAAAATATGGGGTTGAAATAGAACTCATGAGTTCTGAGGAAATGAGTAAATCACTAGAAGCACAGACTAATATCAAAGCAGAGGTCCTGTTGACTGCCCCCTCCCCAAATCTAATCGTGGGGAACCTGGTGGCTTTCCTGCTCCTTCTGATCTGTGGCAGTGATGACTAGGCAGGGTTATTAGAACCTGTGACCACCTGACTAAAGATAACTCGGTGAATCAAACTCCCTGGAGATATGGTCCAGGACTCTAAGCTTTTATAAGTTCCCCAAACACTGATGTTTTATGAAATCATTCCTCAACTTCTTCGTCAGCAAAGAGAAGCATCTCACCTTTGAAAGCCAGAGGTGGAGTGTTCTAGAGCTTGTCCAGAGGCAGAAATCTTCCTGAAATTCAAGCAGGTGTCTACTTCTCCCAATTTTATACTCAGACCTCCAAAAAGCATCCAGACTAAGAGGTCATTTGCCAGGGATTTTCTGCCATTATTTTACATTAGTTCATTGACTTTTTGGGTGACTTTTCATAGACTTCTCCTTAAATTTTCATAGGCTTAAATGTAGATGACTCTCTCAACTATAGATGACCCTCTAATTATAGATAACTCCCTTGGCTGTGTCTTGGCACTTCTTTGTGTTTCCTCTAATGCCCAACACATAATCTGTGACCTATGGAGCCCTGAGAATTCATTGATTTGGGTGCAACTCAAGTGTCAGTTCAGCTGAGGTTAAAGCTGCCTTGAAGGAAATATCCATGTCTGATTCTTCCTGCCCCATCCCTCATGTGTCTGGAGTGGGTGCCAGGAAAATACGTGCTAACTGATGGATTGATCTTAGACTTACTATCTTATTTTGACCAACATCTTCATATCTTTAGGAAAAGCTGCTCCCAATGGCAGTCACCTGTGAACATTCAGCCATTACTTTAGAGATGGCTGCCTCCTAGGTGGTTCCTCTGAGTTAATGCTACCACCTCGTGACTGCCTATTGGGCATCTCTTGGATGTCCAGTGGACAGTAAACTCAATTCATCCCAAACAGAGCTCCTCATCTTCTCTCCATTCTGCTCCATTCCCATTCTTCCCATCATGAGTAACGAAAACCCCATGCTTCCAGATGCTCAGGTCCAAAACTTTGGAGTCCTCTTTTATGCCACTCTTCTTCTTGTATCCCATCTCCCTTTGCAGTAAATTCTGTTCACTCAGCAAAGCACATCCAGCATCTGACTATATCTCGGCACCTCCACGGATACCGCCCTGGTCCTGGCCACCATCATCTCTCTCCTGCATTTCTGTAGTGGCCTCATAAGTGGTCTCCTTAGTTCTACCCTCATCCCCCTCCAGTCCCTTCTCAATACAGCAGCCAGGGTAATCCTCTGAAAACTTAATTTAGATTATGTGACTCTGATGCTAAAAGCCTACAAATCCTTCTTTTCCCGCTCCTCCTAGAATAAAAGCCAAAACCCATAATGGGGCTCTTCTCTGCCTCTGTGACCTCATTTTCAACTACTTCTGGCTCAGTCAGCCTACTTGCTGTTGGACAGACATGCCAGGCACCGCTGCCCACCCTCACCCCCCACCCCAGGAGATGGTATGTTTTTTTCTTAATATGCTCATGAATAACCCCCCTGCTTCCTTCACCTTCTTGCTCAGATACCATTTTCCCAGTGATGCCCCAACACTCAATTTAACACTTGACCATCCCATCAGCACTGGTGTGTAATCTTAATTTTCCCATTGCATCTACTGCATTTTAGCTTAATGTACACATTGTTTAGTGCGCTTGTGGGTCTTATCTTTTCCCAGCCAGAATGAAAGCTGGGCAGAGGTTTTTGTTCATTTTGGTCACTGAAGTTTTCCTAGTGCATAGATTATCTAATAAATTGGGAAGGCGGGAAGGAAGGAAGAAGGGTGGGAGGAAGGGATAGAGGGAAGGAAGGAAGAAAAGAAAGGATGAAAGAAAGAAGGATTAGGAAGGAAGGCAAGAAGGAAGGAGGGAGGGAGGGAAGGAAGGAAAGAAGAAGGGAAGGAAGGAAGGAGGGGCGGAAGGAAGGAAGGCAAGAAAGAAGGATTAGGAAGGAAGAAAGGGAGGGAGGCTTCCGTTTTGTTAGAAGCTCTAAATATTAGATGGAGGTTGTTAAGCCGAAATCAATATAAGTCCACGTTGCATGGGGAAAGAGCACCAAATTACTTGTTGAGGAGGTATTTCTCACATGCCGATTGTTTCTGCTTGAGTTCTGCATGCGTGGTCTGCAGCGCCTGCTCAGATCGATTAAATGGCTTCCTGCCTAATCAACTCCCCATCAGTTACATGCCCCCTTCTCACCTGCCTGCCATATTGAACGGGGAATGGCTCCCTCTGGCTCCTTGTCAGGCTTTCAGGGCCATGGGTTTTGTGATATGAAATTCCAAGGGGGGGCGGAAGGTGACCGTACGCTCTAGAGGTTGAGAGGATCTCCTTCTTGGTGATCAAATGTCCCCACTGAGTGTCCCCTGGAAGCCAAGGCCTGTCTGGGGTATTGGATTATGTGAACCCGATGTGGATGCTTTTATCCCATCCCACCTGATCTAGGAGCCTCTGCCTGCGGTGAGGAGGTGGATCCAAGAAAGACGTGGATGGGTGGGAAGCTGTTACTGCGCATTGGCAATATCCTCAGTGTTAAGATCCAACAGCAGCACTGAGTGTTAGTGGGGGAAAGTCTGTGGCCATTGCCAGGCCCGTGATTTCCTGTGAATACGGTCCTTATAGCTCTCCCACAGGTGGCATTAAAGGTGAGCTCATGCCATGGATACCTTCCATCCATCAGTGACTCACTCTTTCAAGTGGGCTCCAAGTAGATCCATGTTGTCTTGGTTGATATCCTCATGGATTGAGTTCTCGAGTCTTCTGTGTGGTTCCAGAAGGCAGGGGCCACATGTGAGGGTGGTTCCTCTGGGTGAAAGTGATCCTGATGGTTTTACCACATGGTCACAAGTCCTTGGACACATCCCCCCATTGAGAGGTGGGGGTCTATGTCCCTTCCCTTGAATCTGGGCAGGCTCTGTGACTATAGTGTGAAGTGATGCCATGTGACTTCCAGGCTTAAGTCATTAAACGTGGAAACAGTCTGCAGCCCTGAGCCGCTGTGTAGTCTGGCTATCCTGAGACTGCCATGCTGGAGAGGCCACATGGAGATGCCCCAAAGGACGGTCCCAGCTGAACATCCTTAAGCCTTCCTGACCCAGGCACCAGAGGTGAAGCCGAGATCCCCTCTTGGCGGTGGGTCCTCCAGACATCAGGGTGCCGAGAACCTTCTCCATTGTGCCCTTTCTGAATCCTGTTCTACAGAATCCTTGGGTGTAATCACATGGATGTTTTATGCCACTAAGTTTCGGGGGAGTTTCACAGCAATACCTGCATAACAGAAACAACAGTATATGGGGAAAACAGTAGCTTTGGAGTCAGGAATAGTTAAGTTCAAATGCCAACTCCACGAGCTCTGTGACCTTGGACAGGGTCTAATGTAGCTTTAAAACGGGGAAACTATCACCTGTATTTCAGGTGGTTGTGAGGGTTAAATGAGGTAACATGTGTACGAGGCCAATCGTGTATTAGCTTAAAAAAACTGAGTTTCCCTTTTCTTCCCTTCCCTTCCCCTGGGGGAGTTGGAAATGCAAGTTTATCCAATGCATATTGTGGTCCCAGGTGGGTCATAATAAATGTGTTGAAGAAATGTCTACAGGCAGAAAGCAGAACCTGTACATGGCTTTATTGTGGGATAGGGGTATAATGAGGAGTTCTAGCTCTAAGAATTAAAACTGATTTTTCAAAGTCAGATTCTGGCACTTGACTGCTGGGGATCCAATCCTGGTTCTGTTCCCTATTGGCTGTGTGACCTTAGCCAAGTTACTTAACCTCTCTGTGCCTGCATGTCTTACAAAAGGGGAGAAAAACAATCGCACCTACTTAAGAGGTTTGCTGTGACGCATACATACTATGCAAAAAGCACCCGTAACAGTGCCTGACTCATGGTAACACTGAAATGCTGCTCCTCAAAGTGTGGTCTGTGGACCAGGCACATCCGTGACAGCCATGAACTTATTAGAAATGCAGGAACCTCGAGCCCCAACCCAAACTGATCAGATCGGAGTCTGCTTTTTAACAAGGACCCGAGCTGATTCACATGCCTATTAAAACTCGAGAAGGGCGGCTTTGGTAAGCTTTAGCTCTTATGATGGTATGGAGGAGAGTGGTCGTGCGTAGGGGAAACGTCTTCCTAAAAGTTGTGGACAGTGCCAGCTTGCAGGTTTCACTGGAATAAGACGACCTTGGGGATTAGGCCAAATGAAGGACGATGCCCAGGGCCTCCACACACCTGTCCAGCAGCATCTTCTCCCCTGCCCCACCCCCCGCTATATGCCATCCTTCAGCCTGTCCTCTTGTCTTGCTTTCAGGCTAATGCACGCCTGCTGGGGGGGCTCCTGGCTTATTCCTGAGCCTGCTCCCTCTCTTCAGTTCAAGTGTGGCTCGTTGTCTAGTGCTCGTTCCAGGTAAAGGGAAATGGTGTCATCTGCTATATCCTCTGCCGTGGAAATTTACTTTGCATTTGTCAGAGGAACCCTCTGTCACACTGTAAGTGCACCTGTAATTTTATCTCCAATCGACAACCCATGAAAATGTATTCTTTTGTGTAAAGCCTTAGACAGCTTCACAGTTAACACCCCTGCCACCCTTAGAAAAATAATGATCGTGGCCTAATTGTGGACTGGGTTTTTTAGTAACACACACCTCCCTAACTACCTTGCATCGCTGTGGAGACAATTATTCGCACGGTTTTTTGGAATGAAGATAATCAGTCCCTGTAAAATTACCGCAAGCGGACATGTCATTAAAACATCATTAATGCTTTTTCTGAGTGTGTTGAATTGGATGCTTTTGAAAGCATATCATTCCATTATATTTCCATTAATATCGTCCACTATTTTAATAGCCCTGGAATGTTTTAATACCTTTGTGTAGTGAATGTGAGAAGCAGCAATGTCGAGTGATTGAATGAGAGTAAATATCCTCTTTTGGGGCGCAGTGTTTTGCACGGCTCTCGCTCACTCCTACGCTTCACTAACTCTACAGAACTCAGTGATTAAAGCAGCCCTACAGACAATGCTGGGAAAATAGGAAATCAGTGGATTTTGCATAGGGGTCCTTGGGCCCCTGTCTCATTTGACGGATAACGGTCCCCCAGGGCTGGGAATGTAGTTTCTTCAATGGCGTGGTGGTGGTTGGGGTCTTTCCCAGGAAGAGCAGGGGGGCTCCAGCCATCGACCAGCTCTCTGGACCTCGTGACCAAGTTCAGAACAGGGTGGGGACAGGGGCACCATCCACTCCAACCCCTTCCTGCCCCATGGACTTCCCCTGCCCTCTTGCGCTCATAGCCATAGCCTCTCAAGACACTGCAGACTCCAGACCTGAAGGACATGAAGTGGGTTGGAACAAAAAGGGGAGAAAAAAGCAACAGCCTCCCAGAGGCACCTGTGCGCATGCTGCCTCCTCCTCCCGCTGTGGTTTA
Organism: Sus scrofa; assembly: GCF_054392235.1. NCBI lineage: Eukaryota > Metazoa > Chordata > Mammalia > Artiodactyla > Suidae > Sus > Sus scrofa. The sequence continues at coordinate 22,034,999 of NC_139393.1, read as the reverse complement.
ACGCTTCAGTTGGGGGCAAAGAAAGCTACATGTCTTTATGTCCCCAAAAGGAGTCATTCAAATTTGCAAAGCCTCCAGCCCAGCCTGCAAGCGTCAGAAGGTTTTCTGGACCAAACGATCACCCCCAGCACCAATGTTATTGTTTTAATATAATGAAAAATGCAGTGACATCAGGGGCTTACAATAGCCTCCATCACTCATCCTTTCAAACCCTGCAAGTGTATTTAGTAAAAGAATAGAGTAATCAGGGAGCACAAGGCAGGCTGCTCTTTTATTCAGGTTATTATGGAATCAGCAATGTTTACTTTCTTATTATAGTTTTCCAATTAGCGGGAAAGCAACGGCAATAGCCCGGCTCGGGGTCTCCTGGGAGATGCCTGAAATTTTACCATGCAACTTAAAGGCATAGAAGGAGTTATCAGGGCTGCGGACTGGTGCTAATCTTCCCTTTTCACCGAGGGATTAGGTGGAGGGTTGTGGATTTGCGGTTTTAATCAGAGAAGCTGCTGGAACTTTCATCATAGCCTCTGAATTATGCCCGTGGCTCCTTCCCCGTCTGATGGAACAGGTCTCTGGCTCCTTTTGTGCGCAGATCTAGGATTATAAGGGCTTTCTGGAATTGGCAGCCGTGTGGTCAGCTGTTCCCCCGCTCTGAGTCCCATGAACCTTTCTTCCATGCCAGGCTCTGGACCCCTGGTCCCTTCATGAGTGTGGCTGAGGGTGAGGTACTTAGCCAGGCCCCTCCCCTGCTCCGGCAGCCCTGGCGACGCCCACTGCCTGTGCCCAGCGCCTTCCCTGGAAGGATGTGTCTACTCATCTGTAAATAGACCCTTGCCTCTTTAGAAACAAACAAACGAAAACAGTATGTGAGATACCTGGTAATAAGAATATTTTCATTTTAGAAAATGGTGACAGGGAGTTCCCATTGTGGCTCAGCAGTAACCCGACTAAGTATCCACGAGGATGTGTGTTGGATTCCTGGCCTCTCTCGGTCCTTGCCTTGAGCTATGGTGTAGGTGGCAGATGTGCCTTGGCACTGGCCTGGCTGTGGCTGTGGCTGTGGCAGCAGCTACAGCTTCAATTATACCCCTAGCCTGAGAAGACCCTTATGCTGCAGGTGTGTCCCTAAAAAGACAAAAAAAAAAAAAAAAAAAAAAAAGAAAAAGAAAAAGAAAAAGAAAAAATGTTGACAATACAGAATATAACATAAACCACCATATAGCCCACTCCCCCCGCAAGGCACTCATTTTTAGCTCTTTAGTGATGGTTTTCATATACACGTATTCAGTTACTTTCCTCACTGGAGATGGGGCCATGAGCTTTTGCTCATGCCATTGACAATTTTTCTACAGGGTTGTTTTACAGGCAGCTGTCCAATTTTCCCCACACCACTTGCAAAAGAGACTCTTCTCCATTGCATGTTCTTGCCTCCTTTGTCAGAGTTTAGTTGACGGTAGGTGTGTGGTTTTATTTCTGGGCTCCAAGAGCGTCTGTCTTTGAGGTCATGCTTTGCCAATAAAGTACCAAGCCTTATGCTCAGCACATAGTAAATAGTGAGTCAATGCCTGTGTGGCAGAGGCAGTAATGACCCTCCAAAATCTGTTCTCTCCTTTTTTGTTTTTGTCTTTTTAGGGCCGCACCCGTGGCACATGGCAGTTCCCGGGCTAGGGGCTGAATGGGAGCTGGAGCTGCCAGCCTACACCACAGCCATAGCAACCCCAGATCTGAGCCACGTCTGTAACCTAAACCACAGCTCACAGGCAATGTTGGATCCTTAACCCACTGAGCGAGGTCAGGGATGGAACCCGAGTCCTCATGGATGCAAGTCAGATTCATTTCCTCTGAGCTACATCGGGAGCTCCCTGTCTCTCCCTCTCGCATGCACCATGGCTGCCATCTCCCCTGCGCCCCACCCGCTTTGAGTGTTAACAGTGGGTGCTCCTTCTCCCTCTCCTTTCCCTCTGGTGCCCTCCTCCCACACGGGGCAGAGAAGTAGGACAACTTGATGCCACATTCTTGCTTTCCCTCTAATCTAGGCTCTCAAGATGTTCCTGCCTTGCCATATATTCTGGTCCACCCGTCTTGGCTCTGACTTATACAAGAAGGATGAGGGCTTGTGTGCAAGCAGAGTCAACATTGACTTTGGATCAAAGCTGGGCTGGAGGTGCAGAGCACACACCATGTCCACGTGCTCTGTGCAGAGGAGGATACAGAGGAAAAGGAGGCAGTCCTGGCTCAGGGACACCCATTAGGGGAGCGGCATGTAATCAATGGAACCGTGGTTGGAGGAAGGATGAATCAGGTCCTTGAATGGGTCTAAGTAAAGTGCTCAGGGGAGTGAGGGACCTGGGGGCTGGCAGGTTTCACTGAGGGGTCACTCTTGCACGGATGCTTGCAGGAGGGATAGGCAGTTCAGACCGAGGGAACAGAATAAGCCAAGGACCAGAGGACTAAACACACCCCAGTGTCTGAAGCATAGACTGAGTAGAGGGACACAGCCTGAAAAGTGGTAGCGACCCCCGGGCGAGAGCTTTGCACGCCATGCTCAAGAGTTAGACTTGCCTCTTAAGACAGTGGGGAGGGTTTTTTTTTGTCTTTTTTTTTTTTTTTTTGTCTTTTGTTGTTGTTGTTGTTGCTATTTCTTGGGCCGCTCCCGCGGCATATGGAGGTTCCCAGGCTAGGGGTTGAATCGGAGCTGTAGCCACCGGCCTACGCCAGAGCCACAGCAACGCTGGATCTGAGCCGCGTCTGCAGCCTACACCACAGCTCACGGCAACGCCGGATCGTTAACCCACTGAGCAAGGGCAGGGACCGAACCCGCAACCTCATGGTTCCTAGTCGGATTCATTAACCACTGCACCATGACGGGAACTCCCAGTGGGGAGGTTTTGAAGGAAGACAGTGACACAGTCTGACGTGCTACGTAAGGGTCACCTTTCTTTTCTCCATTCTTTTCCTTCTTCCTTCCCCGGCCACAGGTGTGGCATGTGGAGGTTCGAATCATAGCTACAGCTGCTGGCCTACACCATAGTCATGGCAATGCAGGATCCAAGCCACATCTGTAACCTACACCACAGCTCATGGCAACACTGGATCCTTAACCCACTGAGCAAGGCCAGGGATCAAACCTGCATCCTCATGGATATTAGTCAGATTTGTTTCCAATAAGCCACAATGGGAACTCCAGGTTCACCTTTCTGATCAAAGGAGGACTGGAGAGGCAAGAAGTTGGCATGCAGTGGGGTAGGGGATGGATGCAAATTTTAGTAGCTAAGTAAGCAATTGCAACAGAGCAGTGGGCCTGGAAAGGAAAGATTAGATACGTGTTTATCAATCCTGCCTGAAATGAAGCCTGTGAGTAATCTAACCTACTCCCATAATTACAGAAATTATACCACACTAAGTGTAGCATAAAGCAGAAACACCGGGAAGACATTTATACTCAAATAACATGCATCTCAATATGAAGTAGTCAGATATTTTCATCCGTACTAAAATCACTGTGAAGTGCCAACGGCAAATACAGCATCCTGTAAAGGGGAGCTCTTTCCGTGGCGATTTGCACACCTTGAGTGCTAGTGCCCTTCGTGATATGATTTTCTGAGATGCAGGACAGTTCTTGGAGGGAACCAATGTAAGGAAGAACCGAGGGGATACCGAGGGGGACCGAAAAAGCCAGAGGAGAATAAGGAAGGTGTTAAGATGCTTCTGGGTTTCTAGTCTAGGAAACCGAGAAGAGAGCGCTGCCTTGCCAGAGGTGGGGGAACCCAAGGATGGAAGGTTCCATGGGGATGTGCCTGTAGGTAGAGGAAGCCCATCTGCCTTGACTTTGGGTAAAGCTGAGTTTGAGACGCAGAGTGGCCCTCTCTGTGCGGGGCTCGGAAATTGCCCGGAAATTCATGAGCGCCCACGACACCAGTTATGGCAGAGAGTTTGAGTAAAAGAAGAGGCCCCTGAATGTGGCAAGAAAGTGGTCATTTGTGATGTGAGGGATGAAGCTAGAACACAGGTAAAGGAAGGCATTCGAGGTTAAGGGAGTCAAAGCAGCAGGTTTTAAGGGTCCACCTAAGCAAGGAGTGGGAAACTCAGATACCGTGTGTGTGTGTGTGTGTGTGTGTGTGTGTGTGTGTTATGGGGTGGATGGGGACATGGAGGTAGGGATAGAGAAGGTAAATTACAATTCATACAATGTGAGTTTATTAAGAACTTGGAGGAGTTCCCGTCGTGGTGCAGCGGTTAACTAATCTGACTAGGAACCATGAGGTTGCGGGTTCGGTCCCTGCCCTTGCTCAGTGGGTTAAGGATCTGGCATTGCCGTGAGCTGTGGTGTAGGTTGCAGACGCGGCTCAGATCCAGCGTTGCTGTGGCTCTGGCGTAGGCCGGTGGCTACAGCTCCGATTCAACCCCTAGCCTGGGAACCTCCATATGCTGTGGGAGCGGCCCAAGAAATAGCAACAACAACAACAACAACAAAAAGACAAAAAAAGACAAAAAACAAACAAACAAACAAAAAAAACACTTGGAGAATTATACCCAAGACATTTTATAGAATTTGTTGAACTAATATCAATGTCAAGGGTTTTTGTTTGTTAGTTTGTTTTTTCCTTAAGAGATTTAAAACACCTGTGGAGTTCCCGTCGTGGCGCAGTGGTTAACGAATGCGACTAGGAACCATGAGGTTGTGGGTTCGATCCCTGGCCTTGCTCAGTGGGTTAAGGATCCAGCATTACTGTGAGCTATGGTGTAGGTTGCATACACGGCTCGGATCCCACGTTGCTGTGACTCTGGCTTAGGCCGGTGGCTACAGCTCCTATTCAACCCCTAGCCTGGGAATCTCCATATGCCAGGGTAGCAGCCCTAGAAAAGGCAAAAAGACGAAAAAAATTAAAAAAAAAAAGATTTAAAAGATGTCTGCTCCAGTGTTCCTGGTACACAATATTACTGCTTTATTACTGTCAGTTGAATCTAGGTGACCAGTCTTCTAGTAAAACAGAGGTAACCCAATTAAAGCACACGTTGGCAATTTAATTATTGCTTTCTAATGACCAGGCCGAAGGATCTCCTGGAATTGGTGGAAGATTCTATTGGGCTAAGTCTCCTTGAGGAGGCAGTGAGCAGATCAGAGAGGTTTTTCCTTGTGGATAAGGACAAAGAAAAATGTGATATATATATATTTTTAAAAAGGCCACCTGCCTGGTCCCAGGACAGAAACCCATGTAGGTTTTCCTCATGAGATGAGAATACATAGAGGCTGATCAGTGAGTTGATTTGAAGGCAGCACAGCCCCTCAGTCCCTCCCAGAAATTTTCATCTAATTCCATTTTACACCTGCTGGGCTTCTCACCTGGCTTTTATCCTATTCACCCAATTGTTTACTACAACTGAATCAAGCTGACGGTTTGATGATAAACTCCAGGGCGAGGCGAGTTTGCAAATCTGGTGTCTTTTCCCCCTAAAACGGTTTTCATTGATTCCGAGAGTTGTTGAAACAGCAATGGGTTTACAATCCCCAGCCGGGGACCAAGAGGCTCATTGGAGCAGGTGGGTGAGAACTCGCTCTCTCTTTGTACAGAGATGGCCTAGACGTCTTCACAGCCTCCTCTCCGGCCCCAGCTCAGGAAGCATAAATGGGTTGGGGGATGGGGCGTGGATCGAAAGGAAGTATTTTGTGCATTTCAAAGCTACCGAACAAAATAGATCCTTCAGAGTGGTTTTTGCTTTGCTGCGGCCACCTCGTCCTGGGCACAGAAGCTCCTCCTCTTCCTTAACCTGTGTCTGGAGCCTTTTTGCGTTTCCCCGTCACTAGCAGAAAATAGGATTTCTCACCTACAGATGGGGAAGAGAGAGGAGGCTAGCCAGAACATTAGGTAGAAATTACTTGTCAAGTTTGATCAATTCCGAGGAAATCCAAATCCCCTTTGAAAAGGCACAGTTGCCATTTCAAAGATCAGCAGGGGTGTCCTTATAGAGCCATTGTTTGGCTAAATTGTCTGCATATGCCACGTGTTTGCTAAATGAATGATACATTTGCATCTAAATGGTGCATAAATAATTTGATTCTGCTCCAGACAGGGTCATAAACAAGCCCCCTCCCCACCGTTGGACGTGTGAGGGAGGGGGGCATGCGTGGACGCCTCCCTTATGGCTTGGAACGTGCTGTTATTCGACAAGGCACAGGGGAAGGAGGACACGAATCTATTAAGGAGAAACCAGTCTCCGTTATGCGCTGAGATTGGAGTGAACTGGCAGAGAAATCGCTCACAATGTTTGGCCTCCGGCTCTCTGGGCAAAAATTTAAAAAAAAAGAAAAGAAAAGAAATCAGGAATCAGCATTGCTGCCACTGTAGCAAATCTGCTTTGTGTGTTGGGGGACAGTGTGAGGCGTTAATTACCATCTGCGAGCTGCTTCTGGTGAGAGCGTTAAGTACCTGTGCCTCCCATTCAGCCCCTGAGTGAGTGTTTATAGCGCACAGGGGAATGCGGGTCCCTGATCTCTGCTCCAGTCGATGCTCTGAGGTCTTTAGCTACCAGGTGGACACAGCCAGGTATTCAGATCACACAGATCTGTCCCGCCACGTCCAAGCTGATGAGTTCCAGTTTTTCATTTGGAAGGCAAGGAACTTAACGATGGCATTGCCAGTTGCCAGTTTCCATTCTGCCGTTATGTCGTGCCTGTTATGTCAAAACTGTGTCTTTTTATGGCCTGCTTTCGGGAGATTTGTGACGTTCCATTCTTTTAAAGGTTCCAAAGGGATCGTATACCTTGATTTAAGAAAGCTCAATATATTAAACCCAGCTGCACATGAAAAAAATATAGGAGGATGGTTATTCACTTTGCAAAAGGATTCGCAATGGGATTCTTTAAGTTGTAAATATTATATGTGGCACTTAGCTTGTGATTTAGGTCATTGTTTCCGGAGTAGGTCTATTGGCAACATGCAGTCTATTTAAAAGATTTTGGTGCTTCTAACTTCAGGTTATTCACCCCTTGCTTCCCAGCCTGCACCAGCCTAGGGACAATCCAGACCTCAGGGGATAATCTCAGTGGCAGCTGCTTCTAATCCCTGGTTTTGTTCCTTGAGCCCTAAGCCTCATTCTTTACTATGACAGGTAGTGCAAGCTGGCTTGTGTAGTGCAGATTTCAATCCCTTTTAGTCTGCTTTCCGGAGCTAGAGAGCCTGAAATTTAAGACCTATTCTGCCCAGTTTCCCTGGCATTTAAGACTCATATGATTTAGGGATTTGATCTTCTGGCAAGCACAGTGGCAGAGATATTTGGCTCTTGTAAGGGAGGAAAAATACTTTCGCTCTAGCCTTCTGAGTTCTTGGCTGAGATCCCTGTGATAAAACACAGATTGACGAGAGAAAAACAAACCGGTAATTAACATGTACATCTCATGTATACAAGGGAGACACCCAGGAAAAACAAGTAACTCAAAGAGGTGGCTTAGAATTCAGGCTTAAATACCATCTTAATAAGGACGGGGGAGGGGGATGTAGGCCTCTTGGGAGGGGGATGTAGGCCTCTTATCAGGGGGAGGGGGAATGTTGATTTTTAGGAAAGATGAATGAGCCCTTAGAAGAAAACATGGGAGGGATGATAATTTGTGGTGAAGTCTCTTTGAATGGGTGCCGACTTCTGGTCTCCTCTTTCTGTGATGGGTCCATCTTCCCTAGTTGATGAATCTCCCAGGGAGGGGATTTATGACAACCAAGCTCCTTTCGGAGGAGCTGTCTCTGGGCAGGTAAGGGGAGTTCAGAGAAAGACTTTCCTTGTATTTGGTGTTTTCCGAGGGCCTAGGGCTCAAAATATTCAGTGCACCAACTCGGCCTATTTGGGGGTGGCAGGTCCTGAACTCCTTCAGTCCCATTGTGGGGGGGCCTTTGCTCCTCTGAGGCAGATGTGCAGAGTTTCTGATGCTAGTATCTGGTCCCCTAGCATGAAGGTGTTGAGAAGTGGAAGTCAACAGAGCAGTATTTCTGCTGGAAGAATTCTGTGTTGTAGATGGGTATCTTCTCTGGCTGTACGACTGTACGGCTCTCTGACCAACCTGTGAACTGCCGCATATATTTTCTGCTTAAATGAGCCACAGTTGATTTGTCGTCCATAACTAAAAATCTTGACTGATACACTCTGCCTTTCCCATGTGTCCTGGGTCATTTATGCTCAGGGCTGGGGTGTACAGCTGTGCAGGTAGTGCACTGCACAACTCCCAAGGGCATGGTTCATGTTGACTGAACACCTTTTCCTTATGAACTGTTATGGTTCTTGTCAGTATCTAAGCTCTGCTGCTCCCACTGCTTTAGTGTGGGCCTCGCTCTGCAGGTTGGACTATAGCCACCCAAGTGTGAAGGGGGAATTTTCTAAAGAGATGACAACTCTTTCAGCACACACGACCTTCTTCAAAGGATTAAAACTCTTTCAGGCTATCGGTTCTTCTGTCCAGACATTTAGAACAAAAATTTCCAGGGGCTGGGTGTATTAATCATGTGTTATATTTCTCTATTTTATGATGTTTTGACTTCTTGGGGCCTTGAAGACCTGGGAGAGGGACAGCCCTTTCTACGTTTAGAGAGATAATTTCTTGAGAGAGCAAACAACTTGCCTGAGAGTGTGCCTTTGACATGCCCACTAAGCAATTCTGCCTCCACACCCCTACCCTCTGCTTTCGCCACTTGTCCTAAATCACCGGAGGACCAAATAAGAGGCCACTGAGATGATTTAGGTACCCAACCCTAAACCTGCTCAGTGCCTCACCCCTTCCCTCTCAGATAAAACACATTAAGTGCTTTTGCTCAGGGTGACTTCCCCTCACTCCTGCCTCCTGATCAACCCTGGGCTTCCTTGTGTGGTTGTGTGTGGCATGGTGGACCCCCTCCCATTGGGAATGATAAGTAATAAACTTCTCTTTCAAAGGCAGTTGTACCTGTGTCCATCACTTTATCATAGCTGATTAAAATAAATCCTGGGCATCTTAAAACACTGGGAAAGAAGCATTTGAGCAGCACTGCATCGTAGCATATTCTAAAGTCATTACTGCTTATGACAACCAGGATTTCCCAAGATGCAGCCCTTGTATTTTGACTGTCTTCTGTCTCAGGGAAGAATTATTTGAAGACTTGCCCATCAGTGCACGCCCCCTCATTGTGATAAGCCTGGTGTTATGGACAGGTCACTGACCATCAGACTTAAAGTCCCCTTCATTGGTTATTTCAGAGAACCTAGGAGCTATCACAGGTAAGGCCTCTCTGTGGCCTACTAGAATTTGTAGCTCTTCTAGAATTTTGGCAGTGAATACATAGATGAAAATTCTAACGGGACTCTAATTTCATTCTTATATCTGGAAGAAAACTCAAAACACCTGTATGGTTTATAGTTACTCGACCAAACCCTTTGGAATTTCAGAGTGATAGGGAGCCATAGGAATTGCCTAGTCTAGATAATTCCTCTGTTGCTCTCCTTATTATTCAGTGCTTCTTCATCCAACCCTCTTCCCATTGAATGAAGCCCTTCTGCCATTTCCAACATCTGATCAGCCCTCTGCATCCGTGTGAAAGTTCATTGCTGTGTGTTTGAGCGCAGGCGTGACAAACTATAGCCCGTTGGACACATCCAGTCTGTTGCCTGCTTTTGTCAATAAAGTTTTATTGGGACACAGTCACATTTATTCATGCGGTGTCTAAGGCTGCTTTCACACCACAGCACAATTAAGTAGAGGGCATATGGGCTGTAAAGACGAATTTATTATCTGGCCCTTTACGGAAAGAGTGGGCCAACCTTTGTCCGAGCAGCTAGAATAGGCTGGGGTCTTGGACGTTATTTACAAGTTCCTCGGGAACAACCTCAAGTTCTTCCTCTATGAAGCTTTTATTTTATTTTGTTTTGCTGTTTAGGGCCATACCTGTGGCTTGTAGAAGTTCCCAGATTAGGGGTTGAAACATTGGAGCTGCAGCTGCTGGCCTACACTGCAGCCACAGCCATGCCGCCAGATCAAAGCCACATCTGTGACCTACACTATAGCTCAAGCAATGCTGGATCCTTAACCCCCTGAGCGAGGCGGGGCTCAAACCCGAATCCTCCTGGATACTAGTCGGGTTCCTAACCCGCTAAGCCACAATGGGCACTCCCTGAAGCACTCTTTTTAATAGCACATGAAGACCTGGGACTCTTTCAACATTGCCATGGCTTCGCTCTGCCAAGTGCCCCTGAGACTCTGAGATCTAAAGCCATCCTGGCCTGGTTAGAAGTGGAAGCTAGCTCCAGCCTGCTGGTGCCACTCCGAGAACAGCCCATCACGGATGTGGCAGTGGGGCCGAGGGAAACAACCTCATCAGCCCTGTGGCCAGAAGGAAGTGGCCCCACACTTGGGCCCCCAGATTAGGGGCAGAATTAGCAAGGGGGGCTTGCTGCATAGAGTAACTTGCACCCCCAATAACTCAAATGGCCTCTTTCCTCCTAGGTTGCCAGATTTAGCAAATAAAAAATGTTCATTCTGCTAAACAGGCCTGTTTTCTGCCGTCTCCCCTTTAGAGCCCATTTCCCAACTAAGCTTCGACCTCAGGGTCTGGGTGCCTCACTAGACCGGTCCCGTGATGATGGTTTTCCTGATTCTCCTTTTTTATAGAACACCTTTCCTGGGTTGGTGAAGGAGCAGATCTGAATGTTGAGAGGATGGACCCAGACTTTCAGGAGACCTGCCTCGAGTTTTGCCAGCTGGCCTCAAAGTCATTGTCTGCAGGGAGCAAGACCCTAAGGTAGGTGGTAGGCTTGCCCTTTGAATGATCTGGAAGCATTTTGATGTACTGGGGGGCTTGATTTCCCGTTTGGTTGTGCTTTGTTTTTTAAATCTGTGATTGCCAGAATTATGTGTCAAGTCGGATAGAAAGATCAAGAAGTGTGTGTCTCGGTGTATTAACCAAAATTGATTTGGAACCTAGGAAGAGGCAGAGAAAAGGCAAGATTCATTTACTCCCTGGATGGGTGGTAATCCATGCCCCCAACTTGGATCCTTAATAGATGCTTTTCCCATCGGCCCCCTCAGAGAGGAGGGGCGGGCGTGTACAGAGTGTATCTATCTCTAGGCTAACAAGAAACTAGTTCAGTGATTTCCTTCTCTCGCCCCATAGGCAGGGCTTACATGAGGCTTAGCTCTGAGCCGCAGCTGAAAGTGGCCTGATAATTCACATCCCCCATGGAGGGCCCTGAAATGCTGACCCCTGTTCAGGCATCCTGGGGAGATTTGCAGGATAAATAAATGCCTTCCTGGGGATTTGCGAGGTAACTCCCCACCAGGGCTGGGGACAGAGATTTCAATATGAATTATCATCCCAGCCTGGGGGGATTTATAAGATGAGCCCCTCCTGTGCTCATGGGGAAGATTAATACAGTCTGCGCCAGGCTGCCTGGATGGTCACTGTGTGACACTCGGCACTGGGGACCCTCCCATGCTGGCTTCCGTTGGGGGCCAGCCCTGGTCATGACTCCAGCATCCTGCCTGCCCAGCCTTCACTCGGGTCTCTGTCCCGGCCACTGCCGCCCTCCACCTCCGCCCCCAGATGACAGGAGACTAGAGTTCCCTCTACAGCTTGGTTGCTGGAAGCCCTACCTAGTTCCCCCCGGGCTCCTTCTTGGAATCCACGTACCCCTTTCCTGCTTCTCCATTGGAAGATAACTGCGGTCACTTCCGGTCACTCCCTTTCCCGCCTTCCTCCTCTGGCAGAAGGACCAGCTCACTTCTTCAGGTGACTTTATCTGCCCCTCTGTTTTCTGTGGCCCCTGTTACCACCAGTGTGCTCAGCTCTGGGTTTGAGAAGCTAATCATCAGCCCCATCCTGCCAGCAGACTCCTTGGCGGGAGAATGTGAAAAATCTGAATCCTAAGAGTTCCCCTTGTGACTCAGCTGGTTAAAAACCAGACATTGTGTGTCCGTGAGGATGCAGGTTTGATCCCTGGCCTCACTCAGTGGGTTAAGGATCCAGCATTGCTGCCTGCTGTGGCATAGGTCACAGAGGCAGCTCAGATCCCACCGGGCTGTGGCTGTGGCATAGCCAGCAGCTGCAGCTCTGATTTAACCCCTAGCCTGGGAACCTCCATGTGCCGAATTTCAGGTGGGTAAGTTTCCCCTTTCTTTCAGTGCCGTCTCTCTCTAGCACTCAGTGACCTTACCGTGTATCTTTGGGGGTATTTTGAGGGCAAGGGCAAATATCTGGGATACCAGGAGGTACAGAACTGTCCCAAGAGAGGCCTGAAGAGTAACCTGGCTCATGAATATTCATGCAGGTCCCATGGTCAGTTTTGATCACTCAGATCAATTCAAGGCGCTCTCTATAAGCCTTTGTGAGAGCAGGAAACAGGTTCTGGGAATAAGGACACAAGGAAGAAGATAGAGGTTAAGATGAATTGACAGGCAATAGGATTAAAATTCTTGCTCAATCCTGATCTTGCGAGTAACTAACCGTGGCCTGAAATTAAAGAATTAAACCATGAAGGCTCTCTTGACAAGTGATCTGATAGGCCCAGAAGTAAATTTCAGGGGCACTGTTGTCAGGCAGAGGGAGGGGAGAGCTGAGATAAGGGGCGCTGGGAAGAAGGGGTGGGCAGTGGAGGCCTGGATCTTTGCAACCCACCAAGGGAGGCTTTGGTTCCTCTTTTCCGAGTAGTATCTGATACTGGAATAACACTGGGGGCGAATAAGCCGGCAGGGCTTTTATTCACCTGCAGTAGTACCTTCTTCCTTATGTCCAATTATGACTTTAAATATGGAGGCAAAAATGAAAAGGGGCGGAAGATAATGAAACAGAAGTCAAATGTGGCAGCAGGTGAATTTCTGATAGATGGCACTTTCCCGTATAGCATTTCATTCCTATTCCCCTGTGTTGCACAGCGACCTGTGAAGAAGAAAAAAACCACCACCACCATCAAAAAACAACTCCAGTGGGTTCAAGGAAACAATATCAAATGCAGTTTAATGACATTTTTCATGGGAGACAGGGTAGAGAAAAAGTAGCATTCTAAGTCAGCATCTGCTTGTCTTTAACATCATAAGAAAGCCTAGAAAATTATATATACATCCATTCAGGTCAAACAAAATGATTCTCGATTTCCTTTCTCCTTCTCTCATCTCAACACCCTAAACAAAGGTTAACAGGGGGAGGGAGGTGTTTATAGTCTAGTACTCAAGGTCAACTCGTTCCATACAATATTGGGAAAGACAAACTCTAACCCATGTAGGTCACCCACATGTCATGTGATTGGGGGAAAAATAAATGCTTATGTACAATAGATTTCTTGGATCTCTTTTCAGTGAAGTTTTTCTTGGCTGGCCATTTTCCAAGTTAACCCAGTGGCGAGCTTGCCAATTCTTAAAGGAGATGCTCAGAACAAAGAATCGGAAGGTTTAACCATCTATGAGCAGACCCTACTCTTGATACTGTTTGTAGCCGAACTGGACTCTAAGAACAATTCTTTGATGTCTGGGCCACAGTCCTTTCCCTTTCCACCAGAAAAGGCATCCAAGTGGAAGCTCCAACAAGCCTCATGTCTTTCCCTTGCATGGAAGCCACTGGGATCAGAATAACTGATTCACTATTGACCTTGGAGTTTCCACCTGCCTCAAGGCACTCAGCCTGGAGTTTCCCATGACTTCTATCCTAGTGCGAACCACACCCTTAGTTGGGGAAAAGGATTGGTCTGGGTAGGCTAAGGATTGTGAGCTGAGTCCTTGTTGGTTTGCAGTGAAGTAGCCAGATTAGTGCTGGGCTCTGCTCTTCCTGTGACATCCCCTGACCCCTTTTGTTTTCTGTCCCTCAGCTTTGCGCTATGTGAGGGTCCAGTTCTTGTGGCCATACATCATATGCAACGTTTGTAACCACTGCCCACTTTGTCCTTCTCCGATGCTTGGATATTCCAATCTCTAATTTCAAAGTAAATCCAGCCTCTAATTTCAATCTCTCATCCAATCCAATCTCTAATTTCAAAGTAAAAAAATTTCTTTTTAGGTTCAGCTTAGGTCTCTATGTAGAGGGAAGAAAGATGACCTATAAGAACAAGCCATGGGAGATGATGATTTTGTAGCTTTTGGTCTTTGGGGATTGGGATTGCCAGTAGGCTGGTTTTGTGGAGCTATAATTTTTCCGTGAAATTCATAAGATAGAACTTCCCACACTAACAGTAACAGGGAAGGGTCTGGAATAGGGCAGGGAATGCCCTCGAAGCTGCTTAGAAGCCCCAGACTTGCTTCTCTAAAACAGTTTGCATTTTCCCAATATTTTACTGTTTCTCTGGCTTGGCTATCACCTCTGTCCCTGTCACTGTGGCCACCAGGATCCTATTTCTTCTTCCAAAGTTCCCTCTCCCCTATGCTGTGCGAATTAGAATTTTCCAGGCAATGGTGTGCTGGTAAATGTTTAACAACTAGTTCTCGAAGTGGGAAGAACTTTCTTATAGCATTGCCAATTCCTGTGGTGTAAACACTGCCACCACGGCCCACTTCAAGCTTAACAGTCTCAAGCTTTGATGTCGCCAAACATGGTGTTGGTAGCACATCATTATATGGTATTTTCGCCACACACATATGACAGAGGTAAATAAACCCAAGAGCATAGAAAATAAGTGGAGTGAAATAATTAGGAAGTGATGAATTTTGAGTATTTATCACCTTGCTTTTAATATAACTTATTTAAGTGTAAATTTGTATAATTTAATTTTTAATAGTGACTGTGCTTAACAGTCAGTTTGTAAAATGCCTAAAACATTTAACAACCATCATACAAACCAGTTCTAGCATACTACCCAGTCTTGGGAAAAGAGGAAGCAGAGGGAGAATTGAAAGGGTACCTTTACTACTAAATTTAGTACTAAAAGGCTATGCCGTTCAGACTTTATGGCTGGTCCTTCTGAGCCCTGAGTCCATAAATTCCTAGAAATAACATAGGTGGTGTTTCTCTGAAGTCTGGACTTTGGAGCAGGGCATGCTGAATTCCAGACACAACTTTACCATTTGCTCGCTATGCAACCTTAAATAGTGTCTAACCCCTCTTAGCTTAAGTTCTCATGGGTGAAATAATAGTACCTGTTCATAAAATTGTTATGGGGATTAAATGACCTAATATGCTCAAAGTCCTTACCCTTCCCCCCCACCAGGTCAGATAGTAAACTCTCAATAAGTGGTGGCTGTGATTAGTATTATTGTTATTAACCTGGTCCATTTCTAAAATGTCCACAGTAGCCACCAGTAGTTGTGAGATCTATCCCAAGTGCAAGTTCATTCAGAGAAGGAGAACTGAAGGCAGCCTTTCTTTGCATGGCCTCACCTCCATTTCTGCCCAGACCATTCCTGCAGGCTTAGCCTTAAAGGCAGGAATGTCCTCCCCCCACCCCCCCCAACCCCTGCCACACACACACTTCCTGCCTGAAGTTCAAATGTTAGTAACTCACTTGCTGCTGTTAAGGGCTGCTCTCTCTTTAGGTCTACTTTTTTTTTTTTTTTTTTTGGTCTTTTTGGGGCCACACCCGCAGCATATGGAGGTTCCCAGGCTAAGGGGCTAATCGGAGCTGTAGCCTCCAACCTACACCACAGCCACAGCAACGCAGGATCCGAGCCACGCCTGCAACCTACACCACAGCTCATGGCAGTGCCAGATCCTTAACCCATTGAATGAAG
The DNA here is from genome assembly GCF_054392235.1 of Sus scrofa. Taxonomy (NCBI): domain Eukaryota; kingdom Metazoa; phylum Chordata; class Mammalia; order Artiodactyla; family Suidae; genus Sus; species Sus scrofa. The sequence goes on along the minus strand of NC_139393.1, from coordinate 22,019,338 downwards.
CCAGGGATCGAACCCAAAACTCCATGGTTCCTAGTCAGATTTGTTTCTGCTGCGCCAAAACAGGAACTTCTACTTTTTAAATGCAACTGTAATTGGCTGTCCGAACCCATGGGTTCCAACTGCACTACGCTACCTTACGTAAGGGAATTGAGCATCTGTGGATTTGGGTATCTGCTGTCGGAGGTGGAGGTGGGGCGGGGATAACTCTGACCCAGTCTCCTGCAGATACTGAGGCTGACTGTGCTCCTTAGAGAGTGAGCATGAAATCAGCATCCGGGTGTGCAAGAGGCAGTCAGATCCCTGGATTCCGCACTGAGCAGATCCTGGGAATCTAAAAACAAGGACCCCGCAGTGAGTGACAGGGTACAGAAAGGGGCCTGAGGCCACTGAAGGCCCCACTGCTTGGTTTCCCCTCCATCCCACACCCTGCCTCCAGGTTGACCAGTTCTTCAAGCTGAGATGCCTCTAAAGGCAAAGCCACTTCAGACCCTCTCTTCCTAAGGCTCCCCCAGGTGCCCCGAACCAAGTTCCAGTGGGTCCTCAGGCCACGGTCTGTTGATAAGGCAGGAATACGCTGACTCCTTTGGGTCTGCCTTCCTATGACAGGAACATTTGCAGGCGGTGGGCCAGGCTCAAGTCGTGGTCCCAGCCACTTGGTGTATGACCTTGGGAAGGTCATTTCACATCTCCGAATTTCTATTTTTTCCATATATTAAGGACAACGATAAGGATTCACCCAAGACTCAAATGGGGGAGCCCTTTGTGGCTCTAAAGGTCAACACAGCACTTTATGGGTACCACATTCTAATCCCTATTCATGTAGTTTGCTCCTTTTGCTTCAATTCTTGCCACGTGGCTATAGAGAGGAGAGCCTTCCGGGGAGCACCCTGGATGGATGGAAATAACACATTTGTGCTCTTTATTCTAAACATTTTGAGACTACCAGTCCCCAGTTGAGATCACTTATTCAAAATACAGTCTTGTGTGCACTAATAATAACCTGAAGTCCTTCTCCGTTTGGCTCACGAAAGTTGGCACAACAAGAAGGCCAAGGTGGTGATACTGGAAGGAGCCCTAAGGTCCTATGGGCAGTAATTATGTTCTTTTCTTTTTTTTTTTTTTTTTGTCTTTTGTCTTTTTTTTAGGACTTCACCAATGGCATATGGAGGTTCCCAGGCTAGGGGTCAAATCGGAGCTGTAGCTTGCCAGCCTATACCACAGCCATAGCAACTCAGAATCCGAGCCATGTCTGCGACCTACACCACAGCTCATGGCAATGCCAGCTCCTTTACCCACTGAGTGAGGCCAGGGATCAGAACTGCATCCTCATGGATGCTAGTCAGATTTGTTTCCACTGAGCCACGATGGGAACTCCAATTATGTTCTTATTGTGGTTTTGTTTGGTTGTTTATCTGGGGGACCTGTCAGGCCACATAGATGTTTTCGAGGCGCTTGAGTATCGGGAACCAGGGACTGAATTTGGCTTCTGGAGGTATCAGACTTAGAGCCAAGGTCTTAGGTCCTGGGAAAGGGTCTGGGGATAAAGGAGCCAGTGAGCCAGTTTCTCCCTATACGGGCCAACCAACCTCGGTCAGTTCCTGGGCTGTCAGTTTGGTTCTGGGAGGGGCTGGGGGGAGCTTGTCCCTGTCGGATGTTTTGACAGTGCAAAGAGAGGTAAAATGTTACCATTCTCTCCTTGGGACCTTGAACCTGGCATTTGCTTCAATTGATGACAAGATGTTTATTGGCCCCCTGAGGGCTCTCACAGAACAAAACCTTGGCTCCAGGGTTTCAGCCATCACCGTGTAACCAGAGGGGGCATTTCAGCCATCACCGTGTAACCGGAGGGGGCTGTAATGAAATCTTTCATCATCCGGGACTGCCCTACTGGAGCTGGAGCTGGGGACCAGGGGCGGGCAGCGCAGGTGGCAGCAGGATTACCCAGTTGTTGGGGGAAGGGCGTTGCGTTTCAGGATCAATGATTTTTGGCAGAGGAAAGATCGCTGATGGCCAGCGAGGGTAAGCTGCCTGAAACTATTCACTGGGAGGCCTGCCAGGATCCAGCCGAGATGGCCGAGGTGAGGGAACAAGGCTGAGAGCAACGAGGGTTGGCGAAAGGCCCACTAGTGAGTGTTGTGTGGGGCTGGGGGGGCCGTGCTTGTGCTGCGACTGGGGAGTGGCCAAGGGCAAAAGGAAAAGGATGAAAAAGGAGGGGGAAGAGAGCCTACTGGGAGGGCTCACAGGTGTAGCGCTTCCATCAGAAGAGCCAGTGTGACTGAACATGCTTACTTTCTTCCAAAAGACGAGACTTCCACGAGGAGAGGCTGGCACGTTGTTGTGACAGGCGAGGGAGAGAAGGCCGTCTGCGTGTCGGCCATGTGGAGTTTCATGGCCTTTGGTGTCGTTCTGCAACAGCGTGCAGAATGCATGCCTGATGTGCTGGCATCTGCGCTGAAGACGGCCTCAGAGCCTTTTAGAAGGAAAAGAGACAGGACCCTCCCAGGTGTGTGAGAGACGGGGCCAGCCCTCCAGGTCAGAGAACCTGGGTGCACCCTCCGCGATCTTGTATCTGATGCTGCATCATGGTTCTAGTTTATCACCTGTCAAAGCACAGAGGGCTCTTTGCCTGACCCACAAGTGCTCCACCCTAGGGAGAGGCTTGATGGACTTTATAACTTGCTAATGAAACTCTCTCAGGAGAGAATTCCCTCCCAGAGGTGGGAAATGGAGGTATCCTTTGCTTTGGGCGCTGCTTCTCATCCCCTGCATCCTGCCCGTCCTTTTCCGGGACTTGCTTGATGAAAGGCAAAGAAGTTTTCAAGAAAGCACCAAACCCTAGAGGACTTTGATTTCAGAGGCAGGAAAAGATGGCCCAGCCTGAGAGCAAGTGCATGGCAGCCACCTGAAAGAGGGTTCAACTTCTGCCCAGTCCCTGGGCCCTAGGATCAACCCAGGGCATCAACCCAGGGATCAACCCAGGATCAGCCCAGGAACATCAAGTGATGGCTTCTCCAGCCCGGTGCCCTGGCTTTCAGAGGAGACACCATCTCCTTGTTTCCAGGCAGCGAGGCCCCAGAGGTTCCTGGGAAGGTGGCCCAGTCGTGTCTGAAATACATCTCTTTGAGTTGGCCAGGTCCCCTTCTCTAATCTGCTGTCTGCACACATTTCCAAGTTAGCTGACTCTGAAATAGATTAAAGAGAGAAGGAAGAAATGACTGGATCCTAAGCCGGGTGACTTTTGCTCATTTTAGAAGCAGAGCAGAAGGGCACTGGGGATGGCAAGAAATCACCATTCTGATTAAATCTGGTTAAAAACATCCTATAAAACTAAACCAACAAATCAGGACAAACATCACACCAGGATCTTGAATCACAGGATGTTTACATAATATAATGCCCATGGCAGACAAATACCTAATACCAGAAAGTACCTGAGACCAAAAAAAAAAAAAAAAAAAAAAGGAAGGAAGGAAGGAGGGAGAAGAATAGAGAGGAGGAGCCTGGAGTCCTCTGTTTGGAGACCCGAGGGCGTAGGCGGCTGTCCCCGATCTCCCGTGGCTGCGCACAAGCGTCCGGCAGCCTCTGCTTCATGTCTCAGCTTCCGAGGAGCAGACATCCGTCGCCGCCGTGATGGCAATTCCGATGGCAAGGCTGCCGTTGTCGGAGAAGAGCTGGGCCAGCGAGGTGTTGAGGACCAGGCAGTCCCCGTCGGTGATCACTGAGTCCACACACTCCAGGACAGACCGCGGGGTGGCCTCCCATTTGAGACGCCGATGGTTTCTGTTGAGTTCCAGGCGATAGGTGAAGCAGTCGGCCTGGGTGGGAGTCCCGATCAGCATCATGGTGGCAAAGAACTGGGGGTGCCCTGCGTGCCTCTCCTGTTTCCGAAGCACCAGCAGAAAGTGATGGCCGAGGCAGGAGTGCATGATGATCCAGTCGGCGGGCGCCGGCAGGTGCATGTCCGTGGCCAGAAAGACGATCTCGGCTCCCTGAAGGATGTCCACCCTGTGTATCTGCCGCAGGTGGGGCACCACCACCTCCAGGTGGCCTTCCCACTGGCAGGAGAACAAGGGGCACATGCAGGGCGTCACCTGGGCGCCGTGCAGCCCTGCCTCCTGGTGGTGGAGGTGGTGGGGATGGGCGTGGTGGCGGACGTGATGGTGGGGGCGGTGGTGGCGGTGGTGGGGGGGGAGGTGGTGAGGGGGGAAGCTGCCTGGCTCTGGGGCGCTCTGAGTGACGGCCCGGCGGCTGGACACATACTGTAGGAGACAGAGAAGGATGTTAGTGGCCTGGAGATCAGTCTCTCAGCCTGGCTGAAGCTCCCCTTGCTATCAGAGTATGGAAAGCAGGCTCCCCAAGACAGGCACAGAAAGCTTTATTTGTCAAAAAATGAGACCTGCCAGATGGTTTTCCAAAATGGCAGCACCGTTTACCATTCCCATCAGCCAGATAAGAGGGTTCTGATTTCTCCACGTCCTTGCCAACACTTGCTATTATCAGTTTTGACAAATATTTGTATGAGACAGAATTCATTGTTTTGAATGTTTTGCTAAACCTAGATGCTGAAACATTGGAAGTCGTCTCCATGTCGTTTCATTTCAGGACAATCTAAATTTATTCAATTGAAAATAGAAGCTTGGGGGAGTTCCCGTGTTGGCGCAGTGGTTAACGAATCCGACTAGGAACCATGAGGTTGCGGGTTCGGTCCCTGCCCTTGCTCAGTGGGTTAACGATCCGGCGTTGCCGTGAGCTGTGGTGTAGGTTGCAGACGCGGCTCGGATCCCGCGTTGCTGTGGCTCTGGCGTAGGCCGGTGGCTACAGCTCACATTCAACCCCTAGCCTGGGAACCTCCATATGCCGCGGGAGCGGCCCAAGAAATAGCAACAACATCAACAACAACAACAGACAAAAAAAAAGACAAAAAAAAAAAAAAAAAAAAAGTTTAAAAAAAAAAAAAAAAAAAAAAAGAAAATAGAAGCTTGGGAGTTCCTGCTGTGGCTCAGTGGGTTAAGAACCTGGCTGCACTGGCTTAGGTTGCAGCTGCTGTTCGGATTCAATCCCTGGCCTCGGAACGTCTATCTACCATGGAAGTTAAAAATTTATGCCGCCATAAAATTCAAAAAAGGGCAGCTCTTCAAAAGATTTCTCCCGTAGGAAGAGATTATCCAAACATACGAGTATATTAAAAACAAACAAACAAACAAACAAAAACCTTAAAAAGAATAAGGGATATGGTGAATGCCTTGGGTGGTTGAGATTTTGAAAACTCAGTCTAAGAAAACTCAATATTTACACCTTTCTGATTCTTTAATAGGATACTCAAACAAATAGGCATTTTTCATCTTTGAATAACTCCTCTTTCTGATGGTCATTAGTCATAAAGAACAAAAAATCAATTTATTTGTTTTTTGCTTTAATGATGCTGTTGATATTTTTGTGCAGGTACTGGAGGTCAATGGATTTTCCCTCTATTTTAGCATTACTATTGCATTTAGAACAAAGTTTTGATAGATACCCATTTGTCCTTCCTGTGCTGTCAGGGGTTGAAGGATCTGGGGTGCCCTTTTCCTGGCTCCTAAGACAACTATGGGACACAGAGCTGATTGTGTGCAGCTGGATCACAGTCCCCAGGGAGGGAGCCTCACCTGTGACTCATGGGACTTTGCCCCATCAGACACACTCCTTCCTGCTGGCTGCTCCCTGTTCCAGAATAACCTGCCAGGGGCTCAGCCCAGGCAGCTTCCAACCTGGACACCCTTGACCTTTTGGTCCTCATGATAACATGCCCACAAATGCCCTCAAGGCTCTAGGAGCTGTGGCGACACCTTCCGATCAAGTATCAATAAACGTTTATTGCGCACTGCCATGACCCGAACCCGGTGGGGGCTAGAGGTCAGGCTCTGAGCAACCTAAACACAGCATTTCTCAGTGTAGTTGGTATAGACATTAGCACGAGTCTAATTACTTATGATTTATGGCAAGATCCTCCCTGTGGCACGAGGACTATGATTCCTATTTTTCGATTGAAGAAACAGGCTTCAGGAGTAATATGCTCAAGGCTACAAAGAGAGGGAGTGAAAGGCTGGGATTCATCTTCACACCTCCCGACTCTGAACCCAGCAGCCCCCGGCCCCTAACCATCCCAGCTCCCTCTTCCGTCCCTGAGTTCTCTTTTTCTTTATTTAGCCTGTAGGATCTTCACTTAGGATTCAGGCTGTGCAGGGGAGGTGGCCGCTTTGCAGGGTGCTCCAGGAGTGAGGCACTCACATGCCCGCTCTTCTGGGCTGCCCTCAGGCAGAGAGTGTGCCTTCTCCCCTCGCTCTCGGAGCCCCCTCTGGACCGTGGTGCCTCTGGGCACTTGCCTTCCTGGCTTGGTTCCTTCCCAGTGTCTAGAGGATCAGGGTGATGGGTGGTGGTCTGTCTTTCACTGACCATTGTTGTGGCCAGAGTCTGCATCTCCTGGGGCCCCTCCTGGCTGAGCGGAGGCCTGGTCAGCTTCCCTTTCTTCAGGGTGCTCAGGGACATCCCCCACACCAGAGGCAAGTGGGGGCCCCGCTAGCTCGGCTCTGCAGTTGTTGGCTTCCACTCTCCCCGACGCTGGGGAACCAGCCGACCTGGAGGGGGAGCTACTCCCTCCCCATAGCTCCTACATGGCGGCTACTGGCTGGTCACCCATCCTGCACACCCACTGAGCTCACCTGTCCCCAGGAACGGGCTGTGTTCCCGAATCCTGCTAGTGATGAGTCAGACTCAACCACAAACACGGGGAAGGGAATTAATCAGTATGTGTTAGGCACTGTGGAAAATAGGTATTTTGGGTGTTATTATTTCATTTAATTTTTCACCAAAAAGATCAATTTTCTTATTTAAAGAAGAGCTAAATCTGGCTTCGTTCCTACCTGCTTGCTGGTGGCTGAAACCATTTAATCAGTGGGTGAAGGAGGGGGCAGGTTCCTCCCATCCCTTGGGATTGTAGGAGAAGCCCAGGCTCACACACTCCATCAGCCAGGTATGAGGGCCTCTCCCAGGTCCTTTCAACAGTCTTAGGCCCGGCAGAAGCTCAGCATCTGTTTCGATCAAGAGGACTTGGTGTAGGCTTCTCATGGAAAGCCCCAAACGCCGTCCCCTCTCCCAGTCTCTGAGAAGCCCCTTCTCTTTCTTAGCTCATAACAGTCATGAGAGGAACATGTTTTGTGTGTCTTATAGATGAAGAAACCGACACAGAGAGGTTGAGTCACTTGCCCCGGGTCACACAGCATTAAAAGGGTACAACTGGGAGTGAAGCCCAGATCAGTTAAACGTGATACAGATCATAGCCTGGGAAGATCACAGACTAAATGTCAGCCGGCTTCGGTCTGTTCCGTTGTTCACTTGTCTTGCAGCCTTGATTAAGCAGTTTCTCCATTAGCAAAATATTTATCTCGAAGGGTTATGAGGAGATCAAATGAAACAATGCCTGTCAAAGAGCTTTAATAACCACATCAAGTGTTCCATCAATATGGCATGTCCATTTAGACATGGTTTGGGACAAAGCGTGGTGGTGGCCTTTCTCTTCACTCCATGGCTGTCTGTCTCTGTCCTGGTCAGCTGACCCTCACACCTGGGTGGCACCCTGGGCTGAGCCCAGGCCCCCATAAGGCCTTGGAGACCTGAATCAAGCACTTGGCCTGGGGCTGCTTCACCAACATGGATACATGAGGACCGAACGTCCTGAAATTCCTATCTCAGAAATGGTCCCGAGGCTAGTTATTCTCTGCACGCCCTTCTCCAGATCCACTGTCCATACTCTCCGTCCTGTTCTGTGCAGCTAGTGTCAGAGATGGGAAATGAAAGGAGGGAGGGGCGGGCAAGAAACACCTTGACCCTCCTCTTTCTTCCCGCCCTCCAATCACCTGCCAGGGCCTCCCATTGGCCAAACCCAATCAGAGATGCACCAGAAGGAAGCCCAGAAGGAGCATTCAAAAGGGTTGGCTCCCCTTGGAGATGGTGCTTCTCCAGTGAGGCTCACGCGTGCAGAAGAGAATGTCTACCTGTGTACAAACATCTCAGTTCCCTCCTTGCTGTTGTTCGCTGATCCTACTAGGTTGGGCTTCTGGGCTGAGTTTTGATGAGGCTGATGGGCGGAGGCCAAGAGGGTTAATATATGTCTGCGATCATTCAGCCATTGGACAAAAATATACACACCCCCTGACATGTGCACTGCCTCGGCCCGGGCTGAGAATACTTCTCATCTCCATAGCTCATTGTGAATACGTGTAACACAGCACAATGCAGAAATGTGGGCTGCAGTAGGGGCTCTGAGCACACAAAGTGGGGGGCCATAGGTACCTATTGTCAGTGCGAAGTGACATCTACCCTGGGTGAAGCAGGAAGGGCGAATGCCTTAGCAAAATAGGCAAAAGGTGTGCCACGGGAGTGGACAACAAGAGCTGGATCCAAAAGAACGTGAGATGTTTAAGAAATGAGAAGTTCCATGGGAATTCCCACTGTGGCTCAGCGGCAATGCACCCCTACTAGTATCTATGAAGACTCAGGTTCAGTCTCTGGGTCTCGCTCAGTGGGTTAAGGATCTGGTGTTGCTGTGAGCTGTTGTGTAGGTTGCAGATGCAGCTCAGATCTGGCTTTGCTCTGGCTGTGGTGTAGGCTGGCAGGTGCGGCTCCCATTGGACCCCTAGCCTGGGAAACTCCATATGCTGAGGGTGTAGCCCTAAAAAGACAGACAGGAAGGAAAGAAGCAAGGAAGGAAGGAAGGAAGATTGTTCCCAGTGGCTGTGGCTAGAGGATCTGGCAGAGATGGCGAGGAGCTGGGCTGGAGAGCAGTCAGACTATATTGCCAAAGTCTTGGCGTGGAGATGACCCCTGGCACTCGGGAGCAATCGGTTGGAGGACCCAAGAGACACAGCTTCATGCTTCAGGGTGTTCCCAGGGGCAGTGCAGTGCCCCAAAGCCCACCAGCCAAGCCGCTTCCCGCTGGCTCTCAGGATGGGTCTTGGCCCTTGTCCAACCACTGGCCCCCAGCCACAATCATTCCACCCACACTGTCCCCTTGCTTTCTGTTGGCCTTGTCTTTCACTGCCCTGTCCGTTTTTTAATTGCTGCGGGCTAACAAAGCAGCCGGCAGTGTAATCTAAAATGACTGAAGTGAATGACTATGCAAATAAAGCGAGACATTATACACTCAGGAGACCCCTGCGCTAGCTGTGCCCCCAAGAAGGCACTAAGAATAAACGCAGCCTTAATTCCTCCTTTCTTCCTGCTCCATCTTCTGCTGCAAAATATGTTTCATTTAAACAATCTTGGAGTGAGAGAGGTCACAGGGGCTGCTGGCAGGGAGAAGGGATTCTTTAAATTGGCAAAATGCTAATCGTTTTGGAAAATGAATTCTGATCTTCCCATCTGATACAGTGGATGTGTGAGTAATTACTTTCCTTCACTAAACTGTTAATGCAACATTAGTGATTACACTAATTAAAACTAATGAACTCTTGCAGACTGATAAACCCCTCCGTCAGTCAGTGGCTGCCTTTCCTTTGGCTGTATTTAACTTCCCATTTGGAAGAGAGATCTTGAATTAACCTTTCGAATAATTCGCAAAATTGGGTTTAGAAATGTTAGGCTTTATGGACTGGGTATAATTCTCTCCCCAAGCACTAGTGAGACCATTTCCACTGAGGGGGTAATTGAATTTAAAAACCCGTCTTCCTTAATTTCATCCACCACACTCCCGTGGTTAATAATGGTGAACCCTCCAAATCCTGGCATCTAAAGAGAAAACCAGCCCCTGGCAAGTCACGTGACCCTCTCTCCATCATTTGCGCCCTCTGGTCCCCGGCGCTCTTGGAGGACCGCTCTGTCCTTCCGCTCAATCCCAGCAATGGCGCCATGCTAGTGTATGCATTTCAGCTGAAAGTGGGTTTTGCACCCAATTTGAGATGACAGGTTTGTGCTTTGCGTTTGCTTATGCCCTTATTTGTGAGAGTTCATGAAGTGTTCTTGGTGTTTGGTTTTTGGTTTTGGTTTTGCCACACATGGAAGTTCCCAGGCTAGGGTCCAATGGGAGCTGCACCTGCCAGCCACAGCTGCAGCCACAGCAATGCCAGATCCGAGTCGCATCTGTGACAGCTCACAGCAACGCTGGGTCCTTAGCCCACTGAGCAAGGCCAGGGATCATATCTGCGTCCTCATGGATACTTGCCGGGTTCGTTACTACTGAGCCATAACGGGAACTCCATTTCATGAAGTTTTCAGTACTGTTTCAGAGCAGGTATCAGCATATTGGGATAAAGTCAAGGCTGGAAGCTAGTTGGGAAGCAGGTGCTCAAAGAAGGGAGAGTAACTGAACCTGCTCCCAGGTCCCACCCTGAAGCGCTTAAAAATCCCTTCTGTTTCTGGGGAGGACAGTCAAGGCTGAAGGTTTAGGGCTGTCTATTCTGTTTTCCTGGGACACCCTGGCTCTCCACCCCATTCCTCAAAACCTAGCCTGACTGCTCATGTGCACACAAAGCCCACGAGGACTCTGGAAAGCGTCCACACAACAGTTAAGAAATAAGTGAACAGAGATAGAAAACAGGGCTTTTGTTGCCTGGGTTAGTGCATCTTCTTCAGAAAGTGTCATCTGCTCCTTTTCCCCCAGACTTAAATTTACTTAGCCCCTAGATAAATAAGATCTTCATGTGGGCAGCATGATAATGTCTGTACTTTTCTCAAAAACGCTTTAGTAGCGAGAATGAGACAGAAGTGCGCGCATTTTTAACCTGTGCTGTAGGGGCTGTCGAGTCCCTAATCAGGAATTCACACTTGGAAGCGATCACTCACCATTTTATCCGAAAGGCCAGCAGAGCTGACAACTACAATTGCCTCCATTCGTATCCATAGTTCTGATCCACACCAGATGCTGCTAATTAACGTTTGCACAGAGGTCTTCGTTGGCAAAATTAGCGGTTTGTTAATCGGCAGGATAGATGCTGGAAATGGACCCTCCTTGATGAAATTCGTGGTTCTCAAGCTATTTATTGTGATGGTTTAAACATTTTCAGAGATACTCTCCACGTTAGGGATGAGCCTGGGAGCCTGTTCCCTAACTCTTCCTGAGTCTGGCCACTGAGTCCAGGACTTAACTGTGGTCCGATGCCGTCTCTGGGAATGTCAGTATCTTGCTCTTGATAGGTCACTGCAAACACACTTTCTTTGCTGGTGATCAAGGTTATGGACCCTGAGCCCTCTAGGTTAGTAAACATAGAGGAACCTCGAGTCCTGAGCTACCTATGCCGTTAACTAATTAGGTCACAGGGCAGTGAGTTTGGACAGTGGAAAGAAGAAAAGAAAAATTGGAGTGGACCAAATTTAAGAAAAAAAAAAAAAGCCTTTGGGTAAAAAACAAGGAAAGGGGTCCATACAGATGTTTACACAGGCACTGGTTCTGTGAACGCAAGTCTCCTGACTGAGCTGGTCATCTTAAAAAATTCTGACTCTGGCTGTGTGTGAGGCTGAAAGAAATAGGTAGGCGACATTGCAAAACAAAAACCATGACTGTTCCCAAGCATGTGGGGCCTTTCTTTCCTAGATCCTGACCTATGGGGGCCCAGCATGGGTCAGTCACTGTCCCAACTGATGTCATCTCTTTGAGACCATCAGCCTCTGTAAGACGAGGCTGCTTGCCTCCCTCCCTGACATGCAAAGCCCAGCAGTGGTTAAGATCTGGCCATGCAAGTCACTACTTATTTCGACTCATTTTGCAACTCACTAGCGCGTGGCTTTCTCTCCTCAGCTAGGTTGGACGTCCAGAGGGCAGGGACTGTGTTTAGTTTGTCCGGTGCCTAGTCCTGTGATGGGCAAAACCAGCACTTGGCAGTGTCTGCCATCATTCATTGAAGGAATGAAGGAATGAATGATTTGTAAATGGAATCCTGCTCTGGATCACATCCACAGAAAGGCAGTTTGTTTTCAGAGGCTCTGTCCTCTGCCTTTCCTTCATGCAGAAATATGTGTGTGTGGGGGTGTGTGTGAGAGTGAGTGTGAGTGTGTGCTCTCACACACCCACGAGTCCACAGCTGTGGGCTCATCAAGTAGGTTTGGTGGCTCCTTACCCAGAACTCGACAGTGATGGGACCCTGGGATCCAACCAGGAGCAGGGCCCTGATACCTGCCCCGCTGCCCTTATGGGAAGTGAAAGAGCAGCTTTGAAGAAGAAACCTACGCCAGTGAGATGCTTCTCTTGCCTTTCCTTTGTACAGAGATTGCGTGAAGCCTCAGCCATTCCCTTTATCAACAGCAGGTTGTTTCTTACTCTTTGTTTGAGAAGGACAGTCTGCTGGATCAACCCAGGAAAGTGATCCACCTCCTGGATTGATCTGGATCCACTTTCCCCTCCGGCACTTCAGCAGGACCAGTTTCCTAAGCAAAGCCTGGCTACCCCCGAACTTGCAACTCCTGTTAACAACCACCAGGAAGGAACTTCAACACAACCAGGGATTCCTGTTCCCCTCCCTCCTCGCCCTGCTTTATGCTTCCCCTAGGATGACTTGCTAATGGGTTGTGTCCATCCAGAGCCCTGAGATGGCCTTTCTAGACCCCACTCCAGATAACTAGGATCCTGGAATTCCCTACCCAATGGCTCTGAGTCAGCTTCCAGGAGGTTGTGCTATCTGTGCTATTTCTGGGATCCATTATCCAGAAGGTGGCCCCTTAGATGTGAGGTGAGGCCCACAGTGAGTCTTTGGAGTGCCGGTGTGGGGCTGTGGTGTCCCCTTGCCTTTGCCTGAGACTCAGTGCTGTTCAGGATTAAGCATCATTTGGAAGAAAGTGAGGCAGGTTGCTGACTGGGAGCCATGGCCATCCTGATCATTACGAAGGAATAATTATTAAAGTAGGAGGGTAGGACATATTTTAAGAGTCTTCCCTTGATCTTTACTTTTAAGTGTTTATTTATTTATTTTTGTCTTTTTTTTTTTTTTTTTTTTTTTTTTTTTAGGGTTGCTCCTGCAACATATGGAGGTTCCTAGGCTAGGGCTCCAATCAGGAGCTGTAGCCACCAGCCTGGGTCACAGCCACAGCAACACCAGATCTGAGCTGTGTCTTCGACCTATACCTCAGCTCATGGCAACATCAGATCCTTAACCCACTGAGCGAGGCCAGGGATCGAACCTGCGTCCTCATGGATCCTAGTCAGATTCGTTTCTGCTGAGCCACAACGGGAACTCCACTTTTACGTGGTTAGACATACAGCGTGTGGGCCTCCATCCGACTTCCGCCTCAAGCCCCTCAAAGGGTCAGGGTGGGTCTGCAGTCAAACCATCAGTCAGAGGGATCCTGCCCCATCTCCACTTTCTCTTTGACTTGGCCTTTCATCTGCGAGGTTTTGAGCATGCTGATGAGTCTTATGAATCCGGTAGATGAAAAACCTTTTCTTAAATGCAAGCTTTTGAGTAGTCAGAATTTTATATCTGCAATTGGCAAGTGAAACCTAGGACCTGTGTGAGCAGTTTAAAGGTTAAAATTTAATTACAAGCATCTCCTCAGGATGACTTCAGGACCATGGCGTGTGACTGGAGGGCTGTGTGCCTAGCAGGCTGGGAGCACAGTCTCAGCCACTCTGGACAATCTCGGATTGCGGATGACAGCTTTGCTCATGCGCCCGGTGTTGCTCTGCTAGGATCTGGGCCGGTAACCTTGGGGAGGGGGTGGGTTGCTTAAAATAGTCACACATGTAAATGCTCACTTCACAAGCACGTGTGTTGGAAGACTACGAGTGTGTGTCCTAGGTGATCTGAGGCATTCTGAGGGCCAGGCAGGCTGCCCCAAGGCCATGTGGCATCCTTGTTCATCTGATTCTTTAAAGACATGCCCAGGAACCCCACAAATTCAGCTGTCTGCAGCTGGACCCTCCGCTCTCCCCATCCCCCACCCCAGGGCACCCTTTGGCCTGGGTAAGTTGTATTCCTCCTCCTGGTGCCCTGTACTGGGCAGCTCTGTCTGTCCCATGTTCCTTTATGTCCCACGACATGCTTACTCAATGTCCCATCTTGCGGCTGGACTGTGATGTGAGCCCAGGTGGGTGAGTATTGCACCTGTTTCTCCCCTGCTGTGTCCCTGGCCCTGGCAGTGTTTAGAACGCGGTAGGTGCCCAAGACGTATTTGTGGAGATGATGAATGAGAGACCCCCCCCCCCGCCCCGAGCTGTCCCCCCTAATACAATGCAACTACTTCTTGCCCTCTGGCTGCCACCTCTCCAGGGCAAGTCACCCTTACTGCCTTGCTGGGCTGCTGTGCCAGCCTTCTAAGTAGGTATAGTGGGTTGAAAGATGGTCCCCAAAAGAGACGTCTACATCCAAACCCACAGAACTGTGAATGTGACTTTGAGAAAAGGATCTTTGCAGATCTAAGTATATTAAGGATTTCAAGGTGAGATCCCCCTGGATTATCCGCATGGGTCTTCATTAGGAGCGTGTCCACCCCACCCCTGCAACTTGATTTTCGCCTTCAGGCCTCCAGAAAATTTGGTTATTTTGAGCTGCCAAGGATTTGGTCATTTGTAAGGCAGCCCTAAGTAATGAATATACAACTTTTCCTGTACCTATTCTTGGCCTCACACAGACCGTGACTTCTCTCATGAACTTTTTTTTTTTTTTTTTTGTCTTTATAGGGCCACTCCTGTGGCATATGGAGGTTCCCAGGCTAGGGGTCGAATCAGAGCTGTAGCTGCTGGCCTACGCCAGAGTCACAGCAACGCAGGATCTGAGCCGCATCTGCAACCTACACCACAGCTCATGGCAACACCAGATCCTTAACCCACAACCTCATGGTTCCTAATCAAATTCATTAACCACTGAGCCCTGACAGAGCTGCTCTCATGAACTTTTTTAATGGTTTTCCATCAATACCAGAATGAAGCACAAACTATCAAAGCTATCAAGAACCACCGTACTCTGGCCCTCTGGCTAAGCTCCCTGCCCCTTCTTTTCACCCCTGCATCCCCATTGTTGCCTTGCTCTAAGCACATCGCATCTTGCTCTCCTTTGAACCTGCTGGCTACATACCTGCCACAGGGCCTTTGCACGGTCTATGCCCTTTACTTCGAACAATACCAGATACCCATGTGCCTCACTCTCACACTTCCTTCACATCTCAGCACCACAACTACCTCCACTCTGAGGCTTTCCTCACTCATCTATTACAAAACCCTCTCAGTCCCCAGACTCTGCTTTATTTCACTTCCCGGTATTTATCAGTACTATGCAATTTATAACATGCAGTATATATAGTGTAGGTCATGTATTTATCTGTGTACGGTCTGCCCTCCCTACTGCAATGTAAGTTTCTTGGGACGAGGAATTTGCTTGTGTTCACCTTTGTATCTCTAGAACATCGTCTGGGACCTAAGAGAGCTCAATAGTTTTGTTTTTTGAGTG
This sequence comes from Sus scrofa, assembly GCF_054392235.1. Classification (NCBI taxonomy): domain Eukaryota; kingdom Metazoa; phylum Chordata; class Mammalia; order Artiodactyla; family Suidae; genus Sus; species Sus scrofa. Next base: position 22,003,931 of record NC_139393.1, on the reverse strand, counting down.
AACGGATAAATTACCTGGGGTCTTAAACTTTCCCATCTTAGAGGACCTGGGTGAAGTCCACTTGCCACTGGTATGTTGATGTGACTGGGACTCTCCCCATCCCCGCTCCCTCCACCCCCTGCCCCCAGGTCCCCCCCTCAGAGGTTTGTCCAACTCTGACCTGGCGGGTTTCTCAAGGCTTGTGGCTGCTGAGACCAAGAACTTCCGGTGTCCTTGGGAACCAGAGCCGGACTGGGGAGCAGTGTACACCCATGTGTGTCCATGACCCTGGGTGTATCTTTGACCCACTTATTTGCAGATGCAGAGTAAAATGCAGCTGAAGTAAGCCTGGGCTCCCTCTGACCAGCCTTTGACCCTGGACCAGTGCTTGGGGTCCAGCCCAGCTGACTGTGTAAATTTTAGACCTGGCCTCTAGGACTTTTAAGCCTGTTGCATCCTGGCTCCCAGTCTGTCTCCAGCTCTCTCAGAGCTGGTGAATGCATGCTCTTCCAGCTCTCCACGTCTGTGCTCCTCTAAACCTTCCAGGCCCAAGGTGGCAAGGCTGTAAAAGCAGCAGGTGGTCCCTCTCTGCCTGCCCAGGACCTCTGCTCAGAATCCTGGCTTCCTCCCTGAGGCCGGGCCTCCTTCTGGATGACTGGGATGGGGTCAGGCCTCAAGGTCAGGATACGCCGCGTCTACACCCAGGCGTGGAGGTGGCCTGGAGTTCCTGCTAATGTGATTGTCCATATGCCCTTGCTAATACCAGAGCCGCACAGATCCAGGGCAGAGAACCAGGTCATTTCACACACAGACCCATCTTGCAACAGCAGGCTTAATTCCCAGTGATCGTCGTTAGCACATTCGGCCTTCCTGGATGCCTGTCCCTAAAATAGGAAGTGTGTCATTTGACCAAGGGTGGATGGAAAGACAGTTGCTGCGAAGGAGAAAGAAAACATTTCTGAAGTCAGACCCACTGGGGTATGAATCCTGGCTTTGCTCTGAAACGCTGTGAGACTGTGGGCTCATTCTTCAATGACCTCCTCTATGAAATGGGAATTGTAATATCCCGTAGGGGTGAGTGGAGTTCCCGCTGCGGTGCAACAGGATGGGCAGCATCCTGGGCGTGCTGGACACAGGTTCGATCCCCAGCCCGGCACAGTGGCTTAAGGATGCCGCATTGCTGTAGCTGTGGCTTGGGTCCCAACTGCGGCTTGGATCTGATCCCTGGCCTGGGAACTCCATATGCCACGGGGTGGCCGAAAAAGAAAAGACAAAAAAAGGATCGAATGAAATACAAAGTACGTTGTATATGCCCAGCCCAGAGTCAGAAGGTATTATTATTATTGTCATTATCACCGTCATCACTGTTATTGTTGTTATTGAATAGCCAGCTGATCGAGATGTAGGCTAAGGAAATCCACCCTCCATCATTTCTAGACTCAGAACTGAATTGGAATCAGAAAAACACCAAAGCCCCTCCAAATGTCCCTTAAACTCTCATGATAGCTCTCATCCAAGACCAGTGTTTGTTTCCTAGCAAAAGGCCTTTTACGAAATACTTTTGTCTCCTCATTGGCAATAAATGCTAGCAGTGTACAGTGTATTTTGATACATGCAAAGCACCCAGCCGAGTGCTTGGGAAGTAGAGGTGCTTAATAACTGATCACCATCAAGTGCATTATCAGCATTGTCATGATCACCATCCACAAGTATTTGGTCAGCACGAACTTGCAGGAAAGTTCAGGCCATAGCGTGAGCAGGGCTGTCATTGGCCCTCCCACCTCCCTCAGGCCTCTCAGCCACAGTGGCCCGTCCTGAACAGCATTGCAGAGGCCGTGCTTTCTCTTATGACTGGCTCGCCCTGCTTGGAACCCACATCCTACCTTCTACATCTTTAAAATGCATTTCCTGAGAAGAGTTTGCCCTGTCTTTTTTTTTTTTTTTTTTTTGCTTTTTAGGGCTGCACCTGCAGCACGTGGAAGTTCCCAGGCTAAGCGTCTGGTCAGAGCTGCAGCTACTGCCCTACACCACAGCCACGGCAATGCCAGATCCAAGCCACATCTGTGACCTATACTACAGCTCACAGCAACGCCGGATCCTTAACCCACAGAGCAAGGCCAGGGATTGAACCTGCCTCCTCATGGATGCTAGTTGGATTCATTTCTGCTGTGCTACAACAGGAACTCCAGCCCTGTCTGTCTTTCTGCTTCCCCAGAGCCTCATATCTACACTGCCCACCACTGACTTGGCAAATGGCTATTAATATATGGTTGACAGATGAAAATTTGGGAAAGGCAATAATATTCATGTTGCTCTGACCCATCATGATAAATAACATCTAAACATCTGTCAGGTAGAAGAGTTTCTGAAAAACCAAAGGCATGGCCACACTGGAATGGCTTAAATGAGTCAGATCAAGAATACCAAGTGTTGGTCTCCTGGGCATCTATCCAGAGAAAATCTAATTTGAAAAGACACACGCACTCTAGTGTTCATAGTAGCACTATTTACAATAGCCAAGACATGGAAGCAACCTAAATGTCCATCGACAGATGAATGGATAAAGAAGATGTGATACATACATACACAATGGGATATGAGCCATAAAAAGAAAGAAATAATGCCATTTGCAGCAACATGAATGGATCTAGAATTTATCATACCAACTGAAGTAAGCCAGACAAAGATAATTACCATATGATATCGCTTATATTTGGGATCTAAAATATGATACAAATGACATTATTTACAAAACAGAAATGGACTCACAGATACAGAAAACAAACTTATGGTTGCCAAAGGGAAAGTGGAGGGAGGAATAAATTAGGCATGTGAGATTAGCAGAAAAAAATTTTTTAAGGTTTTGTATGGTTCCAAATATACTACCTTCTGGAAAAGGAAAAATAGCTGGGGTTTGGGGGATCTTCTAATAAATTCCTTTTTTTTTTTTTGATTAAGCAAAAAAATGACCAAATACATTTGGCATATGAATAAATAAATAAAAGAATACTGAGTGTTGGCAGGAATGTGGAGCAGTTGAAACCTCAGATGCTGCTAATGGGAGTATAAATTGGTGCAGTCACTTGGGGACATGTTTTTGGCAGTATCTGCTAAAGCTAAATATAGGCCAGCCCCTTTGACTCAGCGGTTCCACTCCTGGGCCTTCTCCTGTTGGGAAGCACTTCTCCGTTGGGCTCTTGCATTTCTGTACACTTTGCAAGCCAGGCACTCAATGTCCTTTGTTGCCGGCTATATTTTCTTCTCTTTTTTTCTTTTTAGGGCCGAACCTGCAGCATATGGAAGTTCCCGGGCTAGGGTTCCAATTGGAGCTGCATCTGTGACCCATGCCGCAGCTTGCCTCAGCTCCAGATCCTTAACCCACTGAGCGAGGCCAAGGACTGAACCTGCATCCTCATGATACCAGTCAGGTACTTCCAACTATGTTTTCAAGGATACTTGTATACTGAACAGCCTTGAGATATAGATAGTATCTCCCTCTGGAGCAAAAGGTAGATTTGCTTACAGCCTTGGGACATAGGGATTGTATCTCCCTCCAGGGCTAAGGGCAGGCATGCTTACTGTCCGTTATAAAAAATGTGGGTTCCCCAAGCATCTATAAAACACCCTACTGTGTGTGCACCCTACTGTGTGTGCAGGTATCATTTGGCCTTTTCTGCGTTAATTACCTCGTAGAGAGTGGGTCTCAAGGAACTGGTGCAAAAATGCAAATACTCTGGCTGCTGCTATTGCTGTGAGTGAGAAACTGCCCTTATCTCTGATCCAGGATTGTCCTGTCTTTTGCCAGCATCCGTGAAATGGGCAGGCTACTCTGTGAGCCTACAAGTTGAGGAAAATCTCAGACCCTTTATAGTGACATTCAACACCTTATAGAAGGGATCATTATATGATCAAAGAACATTGACATGGATATTTATAGAAGGATTAATTCATCATAGTCAGAAATCTAAAACCTGCCTAAATGTCCTTTCGGTGGATGCACTGTGTTATGGTCCCCTAAGAATGCTACCCAGCTATCACAAGTCAGTGAAAGACCACTACAGTATGGATGCATTTCAAAAACAGGTTGACTAAAGAGAAGCCAGACATAGAAGAGGACATACATAATGATTCTGTGTGAAGTTCAAAACCAGGCAAAACTGACCTATGGTGACAGAAGCATGAACACTAGTTACCTTTGTGTGGGGGACATTGGGAAGGGACATGAGGGGGCCTCTGGGGAGGGGGCTGGAAATATTTTCACTCTTAATCTAGGTGGTGGTTAGATGGATGCGTGTATATGAAAAAAATCCATCGAAAGATATACTAAAGATTTGTGTATCTCACTGCATGCTCTGCATGAAAAAACAACAAAGAAGAAAGAGAGCACAGAAATGGGTCAGAAATGGGTCTGGATGGTTGTTATGTCCAGGTCACGTTAAAGGGCCTGTTGTGCGGAATTTAAGGCCGAATCCGGAAAACGTTTTCTTCCATGTTCTCCTGTGTTCATCTGACCCGCTGTTGATCTGGTTGCCTGTGATGCTAATGACCAGGGGGGTGGAGGGTGGGGATGGGAGTCACGGCAGGGACAGGCCCCGGGGATCCAGGGAGTCTGAGTCCCTTGGGCTTTGACGGTGGGGTCATGGCTGACCTTTCCCCACCCCGGAACCGGAAACGGAAGTAAAGACCCGAAGGTCGGCACAGCAGGACCCATTGGTCCTCGGAGCAGAGGGCTCCTCCCATAGGCTGGGTTAGAGGCCGGAACTAGTACCGCAGCCTGAGCAAGGATTAGAGGAGACTAACCCCTGGCTGTGGGCCAAGGCCTGGCTGAGTAACTGTCGTCTCCTCTCTCTTGCACGAAGGCGCTCCTCCCCACCGCCAGGGAAAGCTCTGCCGGCTCCAAGTAAATCCCCCTAAGCGAGGTGGGCAGGTGTGTTATTGACTCTAAAGCTCTCCCGATAGCTGGGTACATATTTAATAAAAATCTTAGGCTTAAGGGGGAAAACCTGGGAAGGCAGAGAAGAGAATCGCTGCCCCCTGGGCGTGGGGGGCTAGCAGTCGGGCCTGTCCCCTAATAACGCGTTCATCCAGCGTTCATCTTTGAGTTATTACGGTCGCTCCGCGTCTCTCAGGAACACGTTTATTAGTGTCTGCTAAGATAATTAGTCCCACGCACTTCAAGGCAGTTGAGATTGTCCCCGTAAGTGTGTCTCTTTGCAGAATTCACCATGGCCACGTTTCAACATTGGTCCTGGTTTGTTCCCATTTCTCCCATTGGAGCAGGCTCACTTTCCACAAGGGTCCTGAATTCTCCAACCAGCCCGAGGGGGAGGAGGCTCAGTTCTGAGGTCCGCAGTCTCTGGCTCAGCCCTCTGCAGGCCAGGATTGCTGCAGCCTGCCAGCACTGCAGCTGGGTCCCCTCTGAGGTCAGCTCCCCTCGCCCCCACCCCCGGGAGGGGGATGGATGGGCTGGCTTCCCAGCTCTCCACTGGTCCCTGTGCTCTCCGGGGATGTTGTGAAGCGAAGGCGTGGCCCCGCACGTGTAGGAATCTCCCAGAGCATCTCTTGCAGTTTCATAAGCAGCAAAACTCCCCTTTCACGACTGCTCTGAGTGGGCTGGACCTGTCATCTGCAAACACGGCGGTGTGCACCGCAGCTCACCTGGGCGTCTGGTGAACACTCAGACTCTGATTCAGCAGGTGTGCCCCGGGGCTGGGATCCTGCGTTCCTAACCAACTCCCGGATGCCAATGCTGCCGCATCACCGACCACACTTGGAGGAGTGAGGGGTGTGACCCCATCTTCCCTCCTGCGCGTCCCTTTCGGAATCCAATAGACAGGTTCTCAGTAATCTCAGACATTCCTCTTCACCCTGTGATCCGTTAACAAACTGGGAGGGTACCTTCATAACAGCGGTAATTGGACTGTCTTATTCTACTTGGTTTGACAGTCATACTGGGTCCCCAGTGCCCAGGCAGAGCCTGGCAACACAGATTCACTTCACGGGAGGGGCGGGGAGGCACGGGAGAGCATAGCTCTGAGGGAATTTTTAAGCACAGAGTGGGAAGTTGGTTTATCTTCTTTCTTTTCACAGTATTTAAATTCATTTTTTAGGAGTGAGCTTAGCTTTAATTAATAAATTCTTCATTTTTTATGGCTGCCTGTAATTTTCTACTATTTAGTTTAATTGGGTTTTCATGTTCAGAATTTAGAAGTAGCTCTCTCCTCTGAAATTTTTTTTTCCCTTATGGCCACATATGGAAGTTCCTTGGAGCCAGGGACTGAATCCAAGCCGTAGCTGTGACCTACACCGCAGCTGAGGCAATGTCGGGGCCTTTAAACCACTGCATGGGGATTGAACCTGAGACTCCACAGTGACCCGAGACACTGCAATTGGATTCTTTTTTTTTTTTTTTTTTTTTTTGTCTTTTGTTTTTTTCGGGCTGCACCCTCGGCATATGGAGGTTCCCAGGCTAGGCGTCTAATTGGAGCTACAGCTGCCAGCCTACACCACAGCCACAGCAACGTGGGATCCCGAGCTGCGTCTGCGACCTACACCACAGCTCATGGCAACGCCGGATCCTTAACCCACTGAGCAAGGCCAGGGATTGAACCTGCAACCTCATGGTTTCTAGTTGGATTTGTTTCTGTTGCACCACGACAGCATCTCCTGCAGTTGGATTCTTAATCCACTTTGACACAGTGGGAATGCCCCCCCTCTGAGTTTCAAGTAGTAATACAAAAACAAACATCACCCTTTTCAGCAGCATCCATCAATTTCTTTGCCATTCTGCTGTCACATAGTGAATTCATTCATTCATTCGCTCACTCGTTCATTCAACTAAACTACATTGAGCAATTACTATGTTCTGTGGGGGGTACGTGATGTGGTTCCTGGCCTTCTGGAGCCAACTTGCCTCGCAGGCAAAGCACAGGCTCGCAGGGATCAGGCAGGGCTTTGCAGGAGAATGAGCAGGGCGGTACCCTGTGCAGGATCCTGCGGAGAGAAGCTGAGGGCAACTGCCTTGTCCTTTCTGCTTTCTCCTTGCTTACTGTCAAGCCCAAGGAGTGGAGGGAAGGTGAGAGAGAAAAGAAGGTGTCTTGGGTGGGAGATGAGAAAGGAGCTAGAGTCCACTCTGCAATCTAAGGATCTGATCTGGATAGAAATTACTTGCAAAGGAAGGCGGATTTGGAAGGAATTTATCCTCCTCCCCATCGCGTCTCTCATTCCACTGCTGCCCTGCAAGTCTTCAACGCGTCTAATATTGGAGAATATTTCAGAAGGGAGAGAAGTTGATAATGGCACGGAGGACTTCCTCCATAAGATACAGAAATGACCTTAATTCTAGCCCTGCTTATGTGCCAGCCTCATGACAAGTGAACGGAAGTCTTTTCAGTTTCTCCCCATTACTGGAACTCGCCATGTCTGCAGCATTTGATCTTGGCTGAGCATTTATTTAACTGTCATTTCTTGGCTAATCATCACACGTCTTTTTGGACAGGCCTGGGGGTGAAACTCAAATGTTTTTGTCTTGGCTAAGAAAGTGAGCTGTAGGGTGGAACAGCCCCTCCGCCACCTCCAGGGTGTGTGATGAGGAGGGGGCCGGGGCACCTGGCAGTGAAGGTCCCTGAAGAAATGAGACGTGCTCCCACTTCTTCCACTCCTTACCAAACCCAAAACCGTTCTTTTCCCATTTCCAGGTCTTCATTCATTTCCGTGATTATAAAATGAGAATGATGGTGCCGCCCCCCCCCCCCCCCCACTGGAGGATATGAAGGAGGTGTTAGAATGTGTTTTAAATGGTGAAATCCATTTGGAAGAAAGTATTGTATGGATGCAGATCCTGGGAGGGTGTGCCCCCAACAGAATTGTCCTGGCCTGACACCTGCTGAGGGGCCTCTGCTAAGCACATTACACGCATCATCTCCCTTAATCCTCCTCTGGGCTTCAGGAGGTGAGGACCGGTTATCACTAGCAATTTGCATCCAGGGAAACTAGAGCACAGAAAGGAGAAAGGTCTTTCCCAAGACCTGGGGGTTGGGTCGGGGTGGTGTTGGCGGGAGACTGGCTTCCTGAGCCCCTCAGGACTTCCTGCCGCCTCTCAAAGCTCAATCGTCCACCTGTGGATTATCTGCAGCTCATATTTCATTTCATCCCAAGCTGACTTTTTCTTGCCATCCACTTGAGCTCATTAGTTGGCAAGGGAGCTCAGGGACTTAGAACTAATCCTAATATTAAGTAAAGAGCAAAGCATAATTAGGAAGATAAATCTGCTGGGGAAAAAATGTATGTAGCATATTCCAAAGTCAAGCATGGGTGCTTTTTCCCATCTTCTAGATGATCTACGCCTCTGCTCTCTTTTTCTAGCCCAGATAATGATAGGGTGATGGTGGTTTTTTAAAAAAAACTTTTTTTTTTTTTTTCTGATTACAAGGGAATGTGTTCTGGTCAGAGAAATTTCAGAAAATTCTGCATAATATAAAGAAGAAAATCAAAAACTCCGGAGGTCACTCTCCTGTCAGTACCACTATTAATGTTTCGGTGGGTACTTTTTTCAGTGCTTTTGACTCATAAATACCTAAATATAATGTATTGTCTTGAAGCTCTTTTTGTTTTTGTTTTTTTTTTTCCCATTTAATAGCTTATGGAACAATACATGTCAAAAAATGTTGGTTAACACCATTATTATTATTTTTTTTTTGGCTCCACTGACCTCAGAGAATTCACGGAGAACTCATATAGAGGTGGCATAGTTTCATTCAGATTTGGCTAAGAGAGACCCCAGGGCTGCGTGCATCCACTCATTTATTAGTTCATTTGTTCAGCAGACTTGCTAGTTATTGGGCATAAAAAGAAAATTAAAAGTGAGTTCAGATCATCAAAGAGTTCACTGTCTTGTCTCAGAGTCTCTGCATCAATTTCTTTTGTGACCTAATCTCACTGCCCTCCGTTGCCCCCTCCTCCCTGGTCCACAGGGTCCAAGATGTAGCTCTGTCACTGGAAGCAGCCAAGCCTTGTTCACTGACCCCCCCCCCCACCTCTTGCAATCCCTTCATTTTTTTGCCTCTGGGTTTAACAGTAGCATAAAATTAATTTATAGCTCTTGCCAGGAAGAGGACAAATTTTCATCTCAGCCCATCATGCGAAAAGCTCTAGTACAAATGAATAATTGTTGACCCGTGCTACCTATTAGCGATCCTGGTGGGGTCACCTCGTTTGTTGTTTTAACACAAGGAATTAAGGGCTCTGGCAAGGGTTTCCACGGGGACTGAATTGGTAATGAGGTAGAACCTTGTCTTTGTGGGTGACCTCTCCCGGTGCCATGTTCACGGGCGGAGGGAGGGGACCTGGCTTCCACAACTATCCCAGCAGAAGGGCCAGCTCTGCCTGTGTCCACTTTTGATTATAGGCTAATGTCCATTCCCCCCTCCCCCCAGGGTACTTGTCAACCAGCATGTGCCTGTGGAGCAACTAGAATACCGTGTGATGTGTTGAAGGGGACACGGGCATCGATGTTGCGATTTGCGGCAGTGGGGGTGCCCCTGCACGGGCCGTATGTGAAGCCATATGTTTCCATGACATGAGAGTGCGTGGCTGATGCAGGCTTTGCTCCCTTGAGCATAAAACAGCTTGAGTTGGAGGAAAAGGCTTGTGCAGGGAGTGACCCTTGAAATGGGCCAGAAATAGTGGCTGAAAGCTGGGTGGTGAAGGGATGGGAGGAGAGCATTCCCGGAGGCCAGGAACAGCCTGAGTGTGGCTCTGGGTTGGAAAGGTGCAACTGCATTACCAAGAGCTTTGAAAGCAAGATGTGGTTGGGGGGGGGTGGAATTCAAGGGGTGGCACGGGGATTCACTTTGGATTGGTTCCCGATCCTGGAACTATGACCTTGATACATAGGTTGTAGTGAATATGCCATGCCTTTAATAGTAATGTCTAAAAAGTAGAGTGGAAATAAACCTGTGCGTAAAGCTTTTCAGGCAGCAGGAGATCAACAGAGCTTTAATAACATGTTCATTACATTATTTATCATTTGCCATCTTTTCAGTCAAGAACGATTGCCTTGAGACATCACTTTAGCATCTTCAGAAGTGTTTTGATTCCCAGTGTCTCATGTAATCCTGAATTTTGGGACGGGTGAGCGCGCTTGTCACCAAGTTGATGGCCTTTGCTGATACCCACTACATTCCAGGCATTGGTCTAGGTCAGCACAAAAATACTCAGTGGCAGAGAGGCTGAGTTGGATGGAGAGCTTCCCTTCCACGGGGAAGATGCAGCCAGCACGTAGCAGAAGGGGAGAGTGTCCTTCATGGAGGTTGGGACATGATGTCAAGGAATCAACCAGAAAATTGCTGACAAAGAGTTAGGCATTTCCATTGTGGCAAGAACCCAATAGGATCCATGAAGATGAGGGTTCGTTCCCTGGCCTCGCTCAGTGGGTTGAGGATCTGGCGTTGCCGAGAGCTGTGGTGTAGGTCACAGACGTGGCTTGGATCTGGCGTTGCTGTGGCTGTGGCGAAGGCTGGCAGCTGCAGCTTCCTTTCAACCCCTAGCCCAGGAACTTCCCTACGCCGCAGTGGGGTGTGGCCTTGGGGAAAAAAAAGGAGAAAGCTGTGGTTCCCGTCTTACACCCTCCCAAGATGCAACACCAGGCTCAGGTGTCTCCACAGAGGAATTCCACCAAATCTTTCTCAAATAGATAATCCTTATCTGATTTAAATTGTTAAGCAGACCAAAAGGAAATTGATTTTTAGCAAACCATCAAAATACTAATAATGAAATCTCATGATGATAACCCCCAAAACAAGCTTAGACTAATCACACTTATGAGTATTGAAGCACGATTCGAAATAAAATGGTACAAATAGAACATGGCAGTGGCATGGGGGAAGAATAACACCCCTTGGCTAAGAAGGATTCATATCAGGAATGCAAGGAGGATTCAGTATTTACAAAGCTATTAATATGATTTCCTCCATAAATAGATAAAAAGAATTACATAATTATCTTCCTTGATGTTGAGAAGATAGGTGATAAAGCGGAAAAGCGAGGGAAACGATTTGTAAATATGTATCCGATAAGGGGTTTGTACCCAGAATATATAAAGACCTCGTACAACTCAATCACAGAAAGACAGATAACCCGCATAAGGAATGGGTTAAGGATGTGAATAGGCATTTCTCCAAAGAAGAGGTATAGATGCTAAGTACATGCGAGGATGTTTGATGGCATCAGATTTTAGGGTGTTTGATTCAAAGCCATGGGGAGGTACCCCTTTGCACCCACCAGGACGGCTGAAATCAAAAAGGTAGATAACAAGTGTTGGTGAGGAGATGGAGAGGTTGGCGCCCTCATACACTGTGGATGGAAGTGTAAGGTGGTGCATTTGCTTTTGGGAGATACTCCGGCAGTTCCGCAGAATGTTAAACATAGAATTACCACATGACCTAAGGTACATACCTAAGAGAAATGAAAACATTTTTTTGTTTTGTTTTGTTTTTGTCTTTTTAAGGCCACATGTACAGCATATGGAAGTTCCCAGGCTAGGGGTCCAATTGGTGCTGCAGTTACCGGCCTACCCCACCGTCACAGCAACGCCAGATCCAAGCCAAGCCATGTCTGCGACCTACACCACAGCTCATGGCAACACTGGATCCTTAACCCATTGAGTGATGCCAGGGATCGAAGCCACATCCTCATGGATGCTAGTCAGATTCGCTTCCGCTGAGCCACGACCGGAGCTCCTGAGAGCTGATGTCAAGCATCGCCCAGAACATCACGTCACAGCCCCTTCAAAACTGGGACATGACTCTGGGCAAAAGTGGGCAGTCTTCAACGTGGCTAAGATTTTTTCCATGCTTGATGGGATGGGTACCCCAAATATAGATTAACTTTGGTTATAGAGAAAAGAATGTTGCATGTATCGCCTGATGAAACAGAACGATGACTGTAAGATCTGTACCTGCTTCTCATCTGAAACAGCTTCATTGAGGAAGAAGCTGCTGAAAGCAGAATGCCCTCCACTTACACCTTCAGTGGCTCCTTCCACACGGTGAATACGTGGGCTTCCAACCCTGTTGCAACAATATTGATGGTCCCTTCTGGGTCCAGACACATAAAAGGAGTCGATGAGGGTCAGTGAGTCCAGCAGTGGACGTAAATCCTGCGGCTGCCCTGCAGAACCTTCGACCCGCCACTGGCTCCTGCCTTAAAATAACTGGCTGAGCTGTTGGGAATCAGGGTGGAGGGAACTGAGGATGTTGGGGCCTCTGTAGACTGGAGACCTTTACGTGGACTCTACAATTTCTGTTCCATATTTAAGACTACTCTGGAAATTTAGAGACCGTGGTTTGGAAATCATTGCGAGACCTAGACCTGTTTTTGTGCGCCTGCAGATCTGTGACATGAGAATTGCTGGATGTTGTAACAAATACCCCGGATAAATCATATGTGCCCCCTGGAGACGGAGAGCTGTGTCGCGTGGGGAAATTGCCAGGCATGACTCCTGAGCAGGCAGATGAGCTGCTTTATGACTGCAAGGGAAGTTTCAGCCAACAGCATGAGTAATGTAGACCATTTTCCTCTAGCCTGGCTGAGACTTAAAGTCAGGGAACCAGTGGCTGAAAAGCTCCCAAAGTGCTTACCCAAGAGGGTCCCACCTTCATACCAACCTTGTAAAATGTCTAAAATATATTATTTTTTTAAATGGCAAGAGAAGACTGTATATACATAATGCTATTTAATGCTCTCCCTATAAAAATACAATCAACATATTGCTTTAAAAATTTACTGGAAGCACACGGCTGGAATAGTAATTGGGGTTATCTCTGGGTGGGATTGATAATAGGTACTTTTTTTCTTAGTGGTTTTCTATCGTTTATAAGCATCCTTACAGAGCATGTGCTGGTTTGGTCATTCGAAAAATACATGTGATGTTTAAAATAATGTGGGGGATCAGGGAGAAAGAGAGAAAGGGAGAGAGAAAGGATGAAACAAAGCAAAAGAAGAGGAGGAAAACATTTCCACTTGGAACTCCTTGAGCGGAGTAGGGATAGAATGCGCATCTTCATGGATACTAGTCAGATTTATTATCGCTTAGCCACAATGGGAACTCCTTGGGCTAGTTCTGACCCACAGCATCCAAAGTTCCTAAACCAGTGAAAAGTCCTGGGCCAACAAGTTGAATGCACAATTCAGCAAAGGTAGCTGAGAAATCATCAGCTTAGATCACAATGGCCCACAGTCAAGTTCTGGACCCTCCCAGGAAACTGAGCTCTGCATCCACTCCCAGGAGATGCCAGGGTCCTCCAATTACTCAACCCAGTGTCCACCTTCCAGTGAAGGTGAGAGACAGGCAGGTCCAGCCCTATCCCGTGTGCATCAGGGATGCTCTGCAGTGGCCAGGTGGCTGAATGGATGGAAGCACTTCTGCTTTGCACCAGAGTCAACTCCCACACCGGACCCGGGTGAGGAATGGTTTGCACCAGGAGCTCACATATATCTTGGCTCTTGCGTGTGTTGTCAGGCTGATCTAGTGCCGCCGCAAACCACTCTTGATACTTAAAATCCAGGAGGCATTTTTCAAACTCTGCAACCAGTGGCTGGTGTTTGGTGGCTTAGACACAGGGTACTGATGTGCCCTGGAATCGGAGCAAATCACCCTCAGGAAATAGAATAATGCTGCAGCAGGGACCAATGTAGGGCTGGAATTTTAGCCCAGCGTTTGCCTGGAGCTAGTCAATTTCTCCCGTTTGGACTTGGAGTCAGAGGCACCTCGTTAAAGAAACAATATGCTGCTCTGCTCGTGTGACTGGTGGGAGTCTAGAATTGATACCCTACCAAAATGATTACTTTAGAACCGACTCTGCTGCTAAAATTTGCCTGTGCGTTCTCACTACTGATTCAGTTACAGGCAGCTCTGGAGCTATGAAGCGAACGTGGGCCCTCTGCTTCATTGTCTTTCATTAGAATGAGGGTCTACATGCATAGCATGTGAAAGGGCCTGCGCCAGACTTTCCAGGATTCAGGTACAGAGTCACAAAGAAAGAAAAGGCACAGCTCGCATGCCCATGTCTTTCTGGTTGGCGTTCATGGGAATATGGTTGAGAAACTCCTCTGTTATGCCCCAGAACAGTAAACTAGGGAAGTTAAGAGCATGAGTTTTGGAGAACTGGGTTTGAGTCCTGCGTCAGCAGTTCATTTACTGTGCAACCTGGGGAAAGCTCATCAACATCTCTGAGCTTCCTATGTAAAATGAGGACAATAAGAGATGTTCTGTCATAGAGTGATTTTAAGAATTAAGTGATGGGAGTTCCCGTTGTGGCACAGTGGTTAATGAATCCGACTAGAAACCATGAGGTTGCGGGTTCCATCCGTGGCCTCGCTCAGTGGGTTAAGGATCTGGGGTTGCCGTGACCTGTGGTGTAGGTTGCAGACGCGGCTCAGATCCTGAGTTGCTGTGGCTCTGGTGTAGGCTGGTGGCTATAGCTCTGATTAGACCCCTAGCCTGGGAATCTCCATATGCTGCAGAAGTGGCCTTAGAGAAGGCAAAAAGGAAAAAAAAAAAAAAAAAAGAATTAAAAGAGACAGAATTCCAAGATGGTCTAGTGCTAGTGGTTAAGACTCGTCGTTTTCACCACTGTTGCTTGGGTTCGATCCCTGTTCTGGAAACTGAGATCCCATATCAAGCATGCCACAGTCGAATTTTTTTAAGAAGAATTAAAAGAGAGATTCGGGTACCTTAGCACATTGTCTGGGACAGAGGAGCGGCTAATCAGTGTTGGTGGTGGTGAGGAGGAGGAGGAGGAGGAGGAGGGTGGTGGTTGTCAGAACTCACTGATGCAGCACCAGTTGGAGGGGTGAAGGGGGACAGTGGTTAGTGCTTTGGCCATGAGGGAGGCAATGGACATTTCCAGAGAGGAATGAGTATTTTCAGCCTAACTAGAACGTGAAAACTCTTCACTTAGGCTTTGTTAATAAGACAAATAGATGTTCTAGAAAAGCACTTTTAATGCCCTCTAAATGACACCTCTTATGGGTAACTCTTTTTCTTTTACAGCCACAGCACCTGTGGCATGTGGAAGTTTCCAGGCTAGGGGTCAAATCAAAGCTGCAGCTGTGGCCTGTGCCACAGCCACAGTAACACTGGATCTGAGGCAATGCTTATGGCAACGCCAGAATCTTAACCCACTGAGCAAAGCCAGGGATAGAACCTGCATCCTCATGGAGAGTATGTCAGGTTCTTAACCCACTAGGCCACAATGGGAATGTTCATTTTAATTTCAGGAAACCACAAAGGGGTCCTGGCACACTTCCAATCTTGAAGTGCAGACAGCAGAGAAGCACTTTTGTTGTCACCTGCTCTAGTGTCTCCTTCCAAGGGTTCCCAGGGTCATCCTGTCTTGGCGTTCACTGCTCTCAGTTGAACTTCTGCTGCTCATGTCCATCACCCCCTACGGACCTGGGGCTTAGAGGTCATTTTGGGGAATGAGTCTTCCCAAAGGAAGATGATTTGGTCTCTGGAATTTTTAACCTGGTCCTGTTGTGAGGAGGACTCTGCACTGGAATCCTGTGGGAACCTCCATCTGAATTTTCAGATCCCTCAGCTGTTGACTAGGGAGAGCTAGACCACCTGGGGAGGGAAGACTACCTGGGGGGGGGTTAATCACCTGGGGGGGCTAGATCACCTGGGGGGGGTAGATCACCTGGATGGGGCTAGATCAACCGGGGGGGGGGCCTAGGTCCCCTGGGGGGGGCTAGAGCACCTGGGGAGGGCTAGGTCACCTGTATATAGGTGGCAAGGGCATGCCCAGAGAACAGGGGCCAGGCTCTCCCTGAGCACTCATTTTAGCCCAAAGCCACTCATCCAATAGGAAAAACAAGTTGAGTCACCTTCAAGCAGACCAGGGACTTCCGACAAGAAGCTGCCAGTGGACCCGCAAGCTGTTTGGTGCAGAAATGTAGCCCGACGATTACCAGTATGGAGCCAGGCTTGGGAAGGTGTCCCAAGCTTGCCAGTTTTCACAGGGCGTTCCCTTATGCGATCTCCTTTTGTCCTCACCCAAACCCCAGGAGAGAGGAGGGATGGGCCCTGTGAGCCCACTTTACGGACTGGGAGACAGAGTCAGAGAGGTGACACAGATGGCCGAAGGCCTCACAGCTAGGACATGGCGGGTTGATGGCCAGGATGTGGTCCTAATCCGAGTTTATCCCCCTTTTTTTTTTGGTTCCCACCTAAAAGAGGTGAAAAACAGTGCCTGCTAAAGAGTTTCCCCCAAGGATTGTGTTAACAGCATCCCATCAATCCTCGCAGTCATTCTGGAGCAGCAAGTGGCTACTATTATAATGATTGTAATGATCATTATCATGACATAGAAGCCCTGGGCGCAGCTTCCTTAATGCCAGGCTTTTCTGTGACACATATGGGCGCGCATGCATATACATAGACCTCCCCACACCCTGGAGCGGCCTGGCAACGCAGCTTGCTCTGGGTGCTGAGAGCAAGGCCTGAGTTTCCAGTGCTAGGAAGCAGGAATTCCCTACATTTTTCTGATGATCTAGGGGCATGAAAGCCTTTGCAGATGACAAGCCCAGGGAGTCTATAATTTAGAGGAAGCTTTGGGCATCTTCACGGGATCAAGTGCAGGGAGCAAATACAGGTGCTGAGTCCCTGGCTGGAAACATGAGGCCCCTGACTAGTCTCGGGAACAGAAGACAGCCTGCGTACCAAGGCCCATCCAAGGCTTCTGGGCTCCTGGGGGGCCTGCTGGGACGTGAGAGGGTGTCCAGCCCTTGCTGTTGGCACCATCCACACTCAGAAGCAGTTTGGTCAGACCCAGCAGGAGGGTAGTGAGTTGGCCCCAGGATCAACTCCTAGTGCTGGCCTCAGCTTGCGTGCTCTCTCTCTCTCTCACTCTCTTTTTTTTTTTTTTTTTTTTTTTTTTTTTTTGGCTACACCCAGGGCTGGTGGAAGTTCTGCGGCCAGGGATTGAACCCACGCCGCAGCAGCAACCTGAGCCGCTCCACGGCCTCAGCTCTTTACTCCGTGATTGTCTCATGCAGCTGAGAAGCGGGGAGGGTGAGGCAGGAAGGAGGCAGTTTTGGCTTCCACGACATAAGGAACACGAGGAAAATCCTCGCATTTGGTGCTGGGGAACCCAGATGCTATGGTCTGGATGTGTGTGTCCCCCTCGAATTCACTGAAGCCCAAAGTGATGGTGTTAGGGGGCCTTTGGGAGGCACTTAAGTCCTAAGGATAGAACCCGCAGGAAGGGGAGTAGTGCTTTTACAAAAGGGGCTCCAGAGACCCCCTCGTTGCCCCTTTCTGTCACATGAGGACCCGTGACCCAGAGCACCTGATCTCAGGCATCCAGCCTCCAGGACAGTGAGCAAGACAGTCCTGTTGTTTAGCTGATGCCGGGTCTGTGGTTCTTTGTTTTAACAGCCTGGATGGACTCAGATACCAGAGATGGTTGTTCCTGGAGTCCTGCGTCAGAGGCCCTTTTGGCCGGCTTTGGGCTGATCAGCCTTTCTGGCTAGGCTTACAGAGCCATTCATTCTCCTCTCCACTGTCGTAGTTCAGGCGGTTGTAGCAGAGTATTACAGACTGCAGAGCTTTGGCAGCCATTTATTTCTCACACTTCTAGAGGCTGGAAAGTCCAAGATCCAGCTGTCGGCAGCTCCAATGTCTGGGGAGGGCCCCCTTCCTGGTTTTGCAGACGGCCGTCTTCTTGTGGTGCCCTTGCATGGCTGGGGGAGCTCTGGGGTCTTCCTCTTCTTAGAAGGACACTAATCCCATCACGTGAGCTCCACCCTCATACCCTCATCCAAACCTAATCACCCCCAAAGGCTCTACCTTCTGATAGCATCCCATTGGAGGCCAAGGCTTCAATATCTGATTTCTGGGGGGACACAAACCCGAAGTCCATAACACTCATCCATTCATTCAAGAAGTTTCTGGAGCATAATCCCCAAGGTGCTAACAGTTCAGTGGGAGAAACTGACAAGGAACCAGCAATGACATCACATGGAAAAAGGTTGTGGCTCAGGGGTAATGAACCCGACTAGCATCCATGAGGATGTGGGTTCGATCCCTGGCCTCACTCAGTGGGTTAAAGGAGCCGGTGTTGCCATGCTGTGGTGTTGGTTGCAGATGAAGCTTGGATCTCATGTTGCTGTGGCTGTGGTGTAGGCCAGCAGCTGCAGCTCCCCTAGCCTGGGAACTTCCATATACCATGGGTGTGGCCCTAAAAGGAAAAAAAAAAAAAAAAAGAAAGAAAGAAAGAGAAAGAAAGAAAAGGAGGAAAGAAAAAGGTGTGGTCGCTGGGGGACAGGGGATATTTAAGAGGAAAACCAGTGCCATCTGAGGATCTCTGTTTTCTGGGAGGCTCGTCCCTGCCTCCTGCCCCCTGTTATGTTTGCACAGAACATTCTGTCTTCCTGGGAAGTCCTCTCCTCCTCAAACTCTCCCTCCAGGCTCTGCTGCTCCTTCTCTGAGTTCTGCTCTGTACTTTGTACATAGATGCAGATATCATTGTGGGTTGAATTATGTTCCCCCAAAATATGTTGACGTCCTCACCCCTAGGACCTGTGAACGTGACCTTGTTTGGAAATAGGGTCTTTGCCAATGAACAGGTTAAAATGTGGTTGCTTGGAGGGGTTCTGATCCAATATTATCAGTGTCTTTTTCAAAAGGGAATTTTGGACCCAGAGACAGTCATATACAGAGGAAAGAGGAAGTGGAGACACAGGGAGAGTGCCTTCTACAAGCCAAGGAACTCCTGAGGCTGCCAGAATGAAGTGTGGATTTTGGGTTTCCAGCTTCCAGATCTGTGAGCCAATCAGTATCTTAGGTTTTGGTCCCCTAAGTTGTGGTTCTTTGTTATAGCAGCTGTAGGAAACTAAGACAGACACTAAGAGCCCAGTCACAGCCTGTTCCATTGATGTGGTCTCTTGTCTCCCTGAGGACCCTATCAGCTCTATGAGGACCCGGACCACATTGCCAGGACCTAGTATGGGGCCTGACACATAGTAGGCAGTCAAAAAATGTCGGTGCCATAAGAATAATCAGACTTCAAAGTGGAAAACTGCTAGATAGAATTTTAACAGTTGTCCTCATTAACCATACAAAGATGCAAATTACAAGCAAGTGTTATATACATGGATCTTAATTACTTCATCACCTAGATAGGCCCCCACAGGACATACCTTTTCTTGATTATTGGGTTGATCATCAATGAAATAGGGCAGAAAGGCGGTGAAGAGGGTATCTGCAGCTCAGTGAGCTGAGTAGGAAGGGAGAACAGGTACCTGGAGGTGGTTGTTCACGAGCCAAATTGATTTCTGGGTCTTATCTTTCAGCACCACCCTCCAGGAAGCAGGGCTGAGGGGCTGGGGAAGAGCCAGGAGTGATTTATGAGGCCATCAGCAGCGGTCACAGGGAATGCATCATATTCCTGTGTTCCCAGCTCAGACTACATGCTTTTGCCCTTGGGGTGTGTGTCCCCTGAGGTAAGGGACATGGGGGTGGGGGGGGACCCAGGGATCTCAGAGGATTCTGGCTCCTGGAGCTCCAGCCCACACTCCTCAGAGGTATCCCTGAGACATGCTCAGCCAGTCCCAGTGCACTTTCTAAAGATACTGGGGTCTCAGCTCAGACCTGTCTAATAGGCTGCTCCCATAATTTGGGAACAATGAGCAGAAAAACTGCAGTCTTTCTTGAAGGCAATTTGGGGACCTGATCTTCAACTCTAATGTGAATTTCTTAGAGGTGTCTATATTTCCCCGATAATCACGCATGATTTTTTTCAAAGTATTGGCAGGCCTCAGAGATGTTGCAGGTTCAGTTCCAGACCCTGCAATAAGGCAAGTCACATGAATTTTTTTGTCTCCCAGTGCCTATAAAAGTTATGTTTACACCATGCTGTAGTCTATTAAGTGTGAAATAGCATTGCATCTAAAAAAAGAAAAGTATATACCTTAATTAAAAAAATAATTTATTGCTAAAAAAAATGCTAACCATCATCTGACAACACAGGGTGGCCACAAAACCTTCAAATCTTCCATTTGTAAACAATGTGATATCCATGAAGCACAATAAAATGCCTCTACAGTAGGCAGCATATTGGATCATGTGAAAACACTCTGAGCTAAAAGGATTTATCTTGTAACTACATAAACTACACTTCAATTTCAATCTTTTCTGATCTAAGCTTCAACTCTGGGAGTTCCCTGGTGGTTCAGTGGGTTAAGGTCCAACACTGTCACTGCTGTGGCTCAGGTCGCTGCTGTGGTGTGGGTTTGATCCCTGGCCTGTGAACTTCTGCATGCCATGGGCAAAGCCAATTTTTTTTTTTTTAAATAAGCTTCAGCTCTTACTTATTACTCAAGAGTGATCGATGCCCTGAAAATGTTTTCATTACCAAGTGTGTGTGTGTATATATATACATAGATTGGGGGGAAGGCAAAAATAATTTTGATCAACATTAATAAGGATTGCCTCTGGGCTATGAGATTATGGGTGATTTAACTTTTTCATATTTTGTTATTTCCAAGTTTTGAAAACGAACGTGTACTTTTTTTATACCATCAGAAAACTGTTCTTTTTAAGTCAATATTCTCAGTACAGATGAGACACCCAGTACAGATGACAGCTCTCTTGTGTGAGAGCTGGGTGTGCCTAGGCCTGAGAGCTGGAAACTCCTCCTCATTCTGGTTTGAAAGCTGCCATGTGCTCCAACACCACCGCCTGCCCTAGGACCTCCAGCCCAGCCTTAAATATTACCTCCCCGAGCTTCTATTCGTTTCCTTTATAAAAGAGGAAAGGCGGGCCGGAAGTCACGTGATCCTCGAGGACATCCACACCGGGCCGGAAGTCACGTGATCCTCGAAGACTTCCACACCGGGCCGGAAGTCACGTGATCCTCGAGGACTTCCACACTGGGATTACCCTAGAGAGAGGCCAGCCCAGGGGACTCTTTAATCCTCCCCTCAGGACCAACAGCTCCTCCTAGGGTTTAACTGGTCCCTTTTGTAAAGATTCAAGCTGTCAGGTCTTATTTGAATCTCAGTAGAAGGCGGGCACCGCATTCTGTAATAGTCTTGGGTTACTTGCATCGTAACAGAATTACAGCTCCTATTTGCATGCTGCTTCTGCTCAGTTGATTTGCCTGGGGAGCTTTCACTGCCCAGCCCACCCCCGGCTTCCTGACTTAATCATTCTGGGGTAGGGCCCGTTTCTAGAGTCCCGTGAAAGCTCCCCAGGCGATTCTGATATGCAGCCTGTGCTGAGAGCTGCTGCTTCGAAGAAGAGTTTCGAAAGCACTTGTCTGCTCTTCCAGCTGATCCTCGGGACCACAACAGGCAAGGCGAGTCTGCCCCAGTTTCCGAGGCGGGTCTTTTTATAGCCACTGCTTTAGAAACCTCAAATCTCACTCTACCTCTGGAGTTTTTCCAATTTTCTTTTCTTTCGTGAAACCTATGGTGGATGTGCCTTGCAGCTTTAACGTTCTCCAATTATCTGAACATAAACTCCCAGCCCCAAGAGCTTGGTCTAATCGCTGGTTCTCCCAAGCACTGAAAACGTTTTGGCTTCAGCCTTTCACTCTCCAAAGACACTAGGAAGCTGCTTCTTCTCTCCACCCACATTATCCGACCCTCCCTTTAAGACAGGGGTCCGAAGATGCAAACGCCTTCAGGGCAAGTAGGACCCCTGGAAAGAGGGTTTAACCCAATAGGCGCACAGCAGAGGGGGTGATGCGAGTTTGTACCAGGAGTGTGTCCATCCCACCCGTGACCTTGGGCTTGCTGCTCTGAGCCTCATTTTTTTCCCTCCATAGTATCATCAGGATGTCGTTTTGATGGCCTGCAGAGTAGACCCTACAGAGTTCAAAGCCACGCTTTCTTCCGTTTGATCTCCACACTAACTTAAGGCAATTTTTACAGACCAGTTTTACAAACCAGGCAAATTTGACTTAAAGAGGTTTAAGTGATTTGTTCAAAATCACACAAATAGAAGCCGGCAGAACTTGGTTTTGAAGTCAATTCCTATTAGTTCCAAGCCCTTGATTCGTCTCACGGTGCCGTATTCAGTTCCCTAAGAGTGTCAATAATGTTCTCCGCCTTGTAGGTTCAGTAGCAGGATCGAGTGGGACAAGTACCTGCTTGTTATTGTTGTCACTAAAGCGCTGCTATTAACAAAATAGTATCAGTAACCGAGCCCCCCCCCACCACCACCGCTCATTGTCTTTCCCAGATTCTTCCTTCTCTCCAATCTCTGTAAACTCAAAGGGCCTGGGACCTGACCTCATCTAATTAAAGCAGAATCTCTGGGGGTGAGACCCAGGTTTCAGCACTGTTTCTTCTTTTAAATTTTCCTAGCTGAGTCTAGCCCGCAGGTTGGGTTGGGAGCCAGTGTGAGAAAAGAGACCACTCGGAGTTCCCGTCGTGGCGCAGTGGTTGACAAATCCGACTAGGAACCATGAGGTTGTGGGTTCGATCCCTGGTCTCGCTCAGTGGGTTAAGGATCCAGTATTGCCATGAGCTGTGGTGTAGGTCGCAGACATGGCTCGGATCCCGCGTTGCTGTGGCTCTGGTGTAGGCGGGTGGCTACAGCTCCGATTGGACCCCTAGCCTGGGAACCTCCATGTGCCGCGGGAGCGGCTCAAGAAAAGGCAAAAAGACAAAGAAAAGAAAAGAGACCACTTGCTAACATCTCACCGGAACCCTGGACCACATCACAAAGAGCCTGGCACATAAGGCAAGTGGCGTGATGCATTTATGAATACAGTGCCCCTGGATTGGAAAACCCAGCTTTACCTCCTGCCCTACCAGTTTATTAGAGAAAGGGACTTCTTCCCTCTGAGCCTCAGATTCCTCTTAAAAAAAAAAAAAAAAAAAAAAAAAGAAAAAAGAAATGGAAAACAGGCTGTTCTCTTCTGTCTGCCGGGCTGGGCTGAGAAGCAGATGCGAGAGCCAGGTGTGCTGACGTGCTCACACCTGTGAGTCCCGGCACGTGGTACACGGACACAGCTCTGGCACAGCATCATGGGAGCTTACGAAATATTTAGTGATTTTTCACCAGATCTTACCTACCCATCTTTTCTTCCCTCTTAAATACGAAGCCGGGGGAAATAAATAAGAAATATAATTGCACCTCACACTTCACGACTCCCCAGGCATCTCGCGTTAATAGGTCTCTTCAGCTGTCCTCTAAGTGCTAATAATTCCTGGGCGTTTTGACGGTAGCACTTTCTCCCAGAGATGAATTGACCCCAGCTAAGAGCTCAGCTCCTTCCCAAATCTCATTACAATCAGGCTTGATGGCAGACAGGCTTCAGAATGGAACAAAATTAGAGCTTTTAAATCATTATCCCGACTCTGGGAGCATCACGTTCATACATGGGGAGGAAGAAGATGGAGAAAAGGCAGGGAAGGGATGGCAGCCTCCACGCCAGAGCTTCCCACCCTGCTGCTCATCATGAAACCCAGGAAGGGCAACCCACTTCACCTAAGCCAGGAGCCCGCCCCCAGCCAGGTCAGGGATGTGCCCAGTGTAGTGTCAGGGCGGAGGGTGGGGCATTACGTCTGAAGTGACCTTTTCACATCATTGAAAATTAGTGCAGTTCTCCCAGCTCACTGTCCTGCCAAAGGTCAGGGTAGGAGAAAAGAAAAAAGTCAGTGACTTTGACGAATCATCTCAGTGAACAAAAGTGACTTAGGAGTCAACCCTTTCTGTTGCTGTGACAAACCTCTCTTTCCTGAGCTTCTGAGCCATCTCATCACCTGTTCATTCATTCCACAAATGCCAGTGCACACCTGTCCTAGGTAAAGTACCAGGTAGGCCCTGCAGGGCATTCAGAGATGAAAGCCTGGTCACGTTTCTGCTTCCTCCTCATCTCCCAGAAAGACTCTGTTTCCTACCACCCAGCCCCCTTGCAGGTATGTGTCCTCCTCATTTATATTCTGGATTTTTTTTTTTGGTCAGGGGGGTCTTTTTAGGGCCACACCCGAGGCATATAGAAGTTCCCAGACTAGAGGTGGAATCGGAGCTGCAGCTGCCAGCCTACACCACAGCCACAGCAATGCAGGATCCTTAACCCACTGAGAAGGGCCAAGGATCAAACCCAAGTCCTCAGGGATACCAGCTGGGTTCGTTTCTCCTGAGCCACCACAGGAACTCCTATTTGGATATTTTGACATCCCTTGAGGGTCTCCCACCAGCACTCTCTTCCCTGAGTTTAAGATACCTCTTCCCCGTCACTTTGTCATCATTATCCTGCTTTTTCCATCAGATGGTCCTTCCCGCTCCCACTCCTTGCTAAGTAGACTCATCCTCTCTAAGACCCAGCTTTCCTCCAGGGGCTCCCCCACCACACACGCAGACAAAGTCCAGGACTCTCAGCACTCAGAGGTCCCTGCCTTCCTCCCTCTGGCCCCCAACACCCCAGCCCTAAAGCTTTGTTTCTCTGTTTCTCCATCACCTCTGCCCAGCAGATGTTCTCCCCTGAGCCTTGCAGGGCTGTTCCTTGAAACATTCATTCACTTTATGCAGATTGGAGCTCTTGTGCCTCTTGTTTAGAGAAGGCTTTCCTGGATGACCCAGTCCACAGAAGCTTGTCATTCGCTGTAAAGCATTTAACATTGCCTTATATATCTGTTTATTTACTTGAGGCTTTTTGTTGTTGTTGTTTTGTTTTTTGCTTCTTTTTAGGGACGTACCCATGGCATAGGGAAGTTTCCAGGCTAGGGGTCAAATTGGAACTGCACCAGCCTATGCCACAGCCACAGCAATGCGGGATCCCAGCCTTGTCTGCGACCTACACAGCAGCTCACGGCAATGCTGGATCCTTAACTCACTGAGAAAGTCAAGGATTGAACCTGCATCCTCTTGGAAACTAGTTGGGTTCATTACTGCTGAGCCACAATTGGAACTCCTATTTGCTTGAGTTTTATTTTTCTTCCTCCCTGGACTTGATTGAGATTAACCCCGTGAGATCAGGGACCTAAACAGGTCTTATGATTATATGAATGAATGTCTTATTCATTCATATAATCCCCAGTGCCTGGGACAGTGCTTTGGCACATAATACATGTTAAATAAATATTTAAGTGATGGACAGATGAATCAGTGGCCTTCTCCGCAGGCTCTCCTCTCCAAGCTAGGTTACCACAGGAACTCTGTGCTTTTTCTTATCACTCTCTTCATAGCTGTGTGGGAGTCTTTATTATGCATTAATGGATTGTAGCAAAATCACAGCTCCTAATGGTTGACATCCTTAAATACATTTCTTCAAATCGAGTGTGGATTTGTCCACTAGAAGGTTGTAATCCCACAGGAGAGGAAGGGCATGCTCAGAAAGACCTAAACTGGGAGTTGGAAGTGCCATAAAGGGAAGAGGTGAGGTGACATGGGGCTGCAGGCCATGGGCTGTGAAGGCTGCCTAGCTCCTACAGTCCTGGGGCACCAGGCACCCCCAGATTGATACCCAGGCCAACCATGACTTCAGGATCCCTGTAGGACACCCTGTTTCTGGGAGACCTATGTATAGACCGGATGAACTCAGGGCACTAGATTAGTCCATAGAGTAACCAAGAGTCTTAAGTCCTACTCATTACTAGGCTCTCTCTTTTTCATGGCTAATGGTACTTTGTGGCAGCTTAGTGACCATTTCCAGCTCTGAGCCAATCATGGATCTCTGTTTTCCTGCTCTTCTTGGCAGTTCTGGGTGGCTGTGTGACCCAGCTCTGGTCAATGAAACTGAAGGACCACTCTGGAGTTGGGGATTCTGAGAAAGCTTTGGCCTTCCCTTTGGGGCATAGTGTCACCCTTTGTCCTTCTGTTTATTTTGAATGCTGTCAAGATGGCTGGCGCCACAGCAAGCATGTTGCAACTGTGAGATGAAACCATGGCAAAAAGGGCAAGAAGATCACAGAGAGGCCAATACTGACACCTTGAGAACCTGAACTAATGCTAGAAATGATCTACCCTTCGACTTTGTTTTGTGAGAAAAATGGACCTATATTTGTTCAAGCTACTGATGCTAAATACTGTTATTTGCAATTTATTCTCCACGGATAGGGAATTATGCAGGCATGTCCAGTCCAGGCCTGGAACTGGTTCAGAAGGCCACAGAGTTCTCAGAGAGACTGGGAAAATCCTAGACAGCAAAGAATGAAACCAAGCCCTGGCAGACTCAGAAGTCCCATAGGCTTTAGGAGATACGTAAGCTCCTGGCTACATCTTGCTCTGGTTCAGAAGCATCGCCAGGGTAGTCTTATGGTCTGACTATATGAAACCAAAGTGACAGTCCTCTTCCAGTTCATTGCCACCTCTATCAATAAACCTTCTCATTTGATCAATCTTTCCAACCAAGATTAGTCCCCCCTTCCTTCCACAATCCTTAGTAGCTCCTCTGCTCAAGGCTGGCTTCACGGGCATCAAAACTGCACATACACAGGGCCTCACACTAGAATGGTCCAGTGCTTGATGTAATGCACTATTCTCACTACCACGAAATTGTTCATTTTTAAATCCAGGGCCCTAGGTTTTCACTTCACACCATGCCTCCCACATGATGTGATCAGTCCTGCCTCTCCGTGCAGATTTGACTTTGGGTCATGTCTTGGCTTCTCTGAACCACAGTTTCCTCATCTGGAAAATGACAATAATCTTAACAGCTTTGCCTTGTTGTTGGGGGGCAGTAAATGAGGCATAAACACAGCAGCCCCATCTCGCCTGGCCTGCAGGGGGCACCCCATTCAGGTTCCTTCTCCCACCCTTCTCTTGAGTATTTGCCCCCCCCCCCCGAGATGCACTGCGGGTAATTACACCCACATCCATCTGCATGGCTGCAGTTCACACTCCTGATACTGTTTGGTGGGTTGACTGCCGGTTAAGCTCTTTGAAGGCTGAGATCCTCTTTATTGCCTCCCATGGTACCTGGGGTGGTCCCTTGTCTTTGGCGGCACCAGGTAAAGGTTTGATGACGCATGGATGCTGCTCTTGAAACTTCTAGAACTCTAGGAGACGCCCACTTTCCTTCTGAAGTTGAATTTAGAGGCCAGCATAAGTTAGCAGTATAACAAAGATGCGTAGTCGATAGTCTGTGAGGCTCAAAAACCGCTATCCCGGTTCACCTAATATAAGACAGAATCTCCTCTCTCCTTCCTCTGAGCCTCCAGGTGGAATTAGCTTAGAGCTGAGACATTACCTTAAGGAATCAAAGGCAGTCAGGACCAGGCCTCTTTGGGCGGCCCAAGTTGAAGTCCATTGAGGGAGCTCTAAAGATCTTTTTCAATAAGCCAGTTTCCACAGCAGGCTCCGGTTTCCCTTAGGATGGAATTCCGGTCACACTGCAAGGCCTGATGGCCAAGGGGAAGTCTGCTTGCTGTGCAGAAAAGTCACCACCTAGACCCAGGTGTGGTGTCAGAGAAATCAGTGAAAACCAGTTGATGGACTAGGTGGAGGAAAGTTTTGGACAGAACAAATTCCTTTTGTTGCATTTAGAAAAACTGTAGCTTAAATAAATCCATACCTTTCAAAGTTTCAAGTATTTATGCACCAGCTTACATAGCTAATGCGCTGGCAGTTAACGTAGCTGTCATGATCTATTACAGAACCACCAGTGGTGAAGCACTCGCTCCTTCCACCTCTCCCGTGCTGTCGTGAAGTAGGGAGTTGATCTTACCCACTGTGGTTACCCGCTGTGAGTAAACTGAGGTTTCAGAGGATAAGTAGCTTGCTGGAGGGCATGGAGCTGGCCAGCCCCGGCCGACTGACTCCCAGAACCACTTGGGTGCAAAGCCCATTAATTTCAAGTGTGCAGTTTGGTGCATTTTAACCGGCATGTGACCCAGTTACAGACCCTCAGATCAAGATGTGGAGCACTTTCAGCATTCTGGAAACTTCTCTCAGCACCTCCCCCCCGCCCCCGTAATTCCTCTTCTGACATAAATCAATTTGAGGCAAAACAATCTTGCCTGTTTCCTTTCCTGCATTTTTGCCTCTAAAAAGACGAAGAGGGTTTCAAAATCTGAGTCTGTTTCTGTTTTCTAAGTTCTTTTGTGTCATTTTTGTTAGATTCCACATGTTAGTGATCTCATATGATATTTGTCTTTCTCTGACGTCACTTGGGATGATAATTACAAGGTCGAGGTTACCAAAGAAGAAATATGGGGCAGGAGGGATACATTAGAGGGATACATTGACACACACACACGACTATATATGACATAGATAAGTAATAAGATCCTACTGCATAGCACAGGGAAATCTACTCAAAACTCTGTAATAACCTATATGGGGAAAAAAAATCTGAAGAGGAGCAGATAGATAAGATAGGTAGCTGATTTACCTTACTGTACACCTGAAACCAACACAACATTTTTTTTTTTAAGGGCCACACCTGCGGCATATGGAAGATCCCAGGCTAGGGGTCAAATTGGAGCTACAGCCTCCGGCCTACACCACAGCCACAGCAATGCGGGATCTGAGCCACATCTGCAATCTATACCACAGCTCACGGCAATGCCGATCCTTAACCCACTAAACGAGGCCAGGGAGCGAACCCACATCCTGATGGATACTAGTCAGTCTCCTTACCACTGAGCCACCACGGGAACTTCCCCAACACACCATTCTAAGTCAACTATACGCCAATAAAATTTATTAAAAAAAAAAAAGACTAAGAGGCGCTTCTCTGTTTCAGCCTCACTAATAATCCCTGTATGTATCCCATGTGTTCAATGAGATATAAAATCTCTATCTAGAGTAAAATGTACCTTGTATTTCCAGAGGCTTCTGTGTCCGAGTCTTGAGACCCACACCCCACGGTGCTCCCCTCTTGGTGGTGAGCACCCCCCTCCAGTCTGGCTGAGGTGCAGGCTGCCCTTAATATTAGGGAGACCCCAGGCAAGGGTCAAATAGGGGCCCACAGACCATTTGTCTAGATGTTAGAGTTACAACCGAGATTGTAAGATAAAGTACATTTTTCCCCATCTTGAGTAAACATCTTCCTAACACATGAGAAGACCGGACTTGAATTTAGGGTGCTCCCTGGGATTCTAGAACCTGGTGGTAGGGAGTTGGCTATGGCTCTAGGCTGGGCCGCGGCCTGCTTACCGTCCCATTTCTGGTCCCCCCCACCCCGTGCTCCCCCCCAGGTATCCCTGATGCCTGATGCCTGTGTCCACCGTCTCCACACAGAGGAAGCCTCGACCAGCCACCTGTCCTAGGGCCATGCAGGCTGGTGGCGTGGGGCACCCTCAGAGGGACAGATCTGCCAAAGACAAGAGTCCTCACCCCACTGCTTGGGGCCCAGTCTGAGGAAGGGCAGGTGGGGCCCGCAGGACTCTCGGCTTAAGATGCCCTTTTGTGTTTGTTTGTTTGTTTGTTTGTTTTGGTCTTTTTAAGGCCACGGCACATAGAAGTTCCCAGGCTCTGTGGCACACGAAGGTTCCCAGGGTAGAGGTGGAATCAGAGCTGTAGCTGCCGGCCTATGCCATAGCCACAGCAACACCAGATCTGAGCCACATGTGTGACCTACACCAGAGCTCACGGCAACACCAGATCCTTAACCCACTGAGCAAGGCCAGGAATCGAACCTGCATCCTCATGGATGCTAGTCAGATTCGTTTCTGCTGAGCCATGACAGGAACTCCTTAAAATGCCCTTTTGTCTGGTCCATGGGTGGTGATTGAGATCATTTGTCTCAATCAGGAGACAATTCCTGTCATTGTCAAAGTCACTGTGAAGGGCTGGGTTTGTAGCTGCCAGCCTACACCACAGCTCACAGCAACGCCAGATCCAACCTGCATCTGTGACCTACACCATAGCTCACAGCAATGCCAGATCCTTAACCCACTGAGCAAGGCCAGGGATCGAACCTGCAACCTCATGCTTCCTAGTCGGATTCGTTAACCACTGAACCACTATGGGAACCCCATCTGAGCAGTCTGGATGGGTGAGAAAGTACCAACCAAAGAAGCTGGCAAGGCTGTTCTGGGGAGAGAGGCTGGTGTGGAGCCTGTTTTAGCTAGAGAGGCTAAGAACAGTCAATGCAGTGAGTTTAGGGCCCTCCAGCATGGGAGCCTTGAGCGGTGACACGGAAGGGGTGGTGTGTGTGTCAGGAGCAGCCACCGTATGCTCTAGCAGGCACAGGGACCTTACCTCCAGGCCCTGGGGGAGCATGGAAGGCTTAAAGCAGAAGCGAGCCATGGATGAATCAACATTCGTAGCCCTGATACAGAGGTAAAGACATCGCGTAGAAGATAATCCAGGCAGGTGCTAATGAAAGTCTGCTTATTTATCGATCGAATCAATATCTATTGAGCCCTATGACATGGCAGGCACTGTTCTGGGGGGGCGGGTACTGGAGTGGAAAAGGCAGAAAAAGGGTTTACATTCTAATGAGAAGACAAGGATACCATAGATACAGAAATAAAATACGTTGGGAGTTCCCTGGTGGCCTCGTGGTTAAGGATGAACTGTGGTCACTGCTATGGCGCAGGTTCGATCCCTGGCCCAGGAACTTCCGCATGCTGTGGACAGAGCCAAAAGAAAAGAAAGAAATGCTTCAAATTATTTCAGACAGAAGTGCCTGCTATGGAGAGTGAATCGTGGGCTAGAGATGTTGGGAGGGGGTGGGGAATGCATTCAGGGCTCTGAAGCCTTGGCAAGGGTTCCACCCTCACCGGGGCTCTCAGGCTCCCGTCCAGGGGACACAGAAAACCACCCTGGGTCTTTTCTGGTACTGAACACTGCTCTCTGTGACTCACTACCCTGCAGGGTGTTTATAGCTCAGCAAGAAATTAGAAAACCTTAGGCAGGTTGCCTCGAGTCCTTTGTCGAACGAACAATGAGGGCTAAGCATGCAAATGAAAGGATGACAAAGGCAGTCATTCATCCAAATGACACTCTCCCCTCACAGGGGATCTAGAGAGAGCCAAGCACTTTGCCAGATAGTTTCTTATTTGATCCCATCATAAGCCACTGAGGTTGGCAGGATAAATTGTGCAATCCATCCTCGGTTTGCAGGAAGGGGCAGATTGAGGAAGGAGAGGTGACCTGCTGAAGGTCAAGGTGAAGTGTCAGGGGCGGGTCTGACTCCAAGTCTGGCGCATTGGCTTCCCCCTCTTCTCCGGGTCTCCCCCCCCCCACCCCACCCCCTGCCGCCTGGCATCGTGATGACTCCCCTCCTCCCTTTCTGCCCCCAAGACCTGCTCAGGGCTTCTAGAAAGAGCTCAGCCAGCCTTTTAATAATCAATCAAGAGTTTTCCTGAGGCGTCTGCAGACTTTTGGCTTTGTCTCCTCAGAAGCTGTTCTCACAAAATGCTTTCTGATTTTTCGCCCAATCAGTGGTGATGTTAAAAAAAAAAAAAAAGAAACAACAACAATAAAGTCCTTCCATTCCCCTTTTCTGTACCGTTCCCTTGTTCTGAAATAGGCAAAGCCTATTTCATTCCTGAGATTCAAATCGGAAACCGCCTTCTGTTCTCATCACTTTGGGTTGTAACGGTCAATACATTCTAAACAATTAATCCCCGAATGCCAATTTCTTCCCAGAATTATCCCAGACTCAAACAACTGGTTTCCTTCGCAGCAAGGCTGAGGCAATTATGCCTGGCTTTTGTAGCTAAACATGCTGTGCCTGGCACTTTGCAATGTTTTCATCGTCATTGAGTCAGCCGCGTTTATTTCCTTCAGGGGAAAGGAAAGGCGGTCCATTGTGAAGGCCTGGCGATCAGAGACCTGTTCACCAACCTCCGTGGGGCCCCCTGGGGGCTCCCTCTGCTTGCTGAGAAGAGGGACCAGGGCCCCCAGGCCCCAAGCCCTGTGTTTGCATCTGGGACCCTCTGAGAGGTAGTTAGAAAACCCAGGGGTTGGAGTTCCCATCGTGACTCAGTGGTAACAAACCCGACTAGGATCCATGAGGACGTGGTTCGATCCCTGGCCTTGCTCACGGGGTTCAGGGTCCTGCATTGCTATGAGCTGTGGTGTAGGTCACAGACACGGCTCGGATCCCTAGTTGCGGTGTAGACTGGCAGCTGCAGCTCCAATTTGACCCCTAACTTGGGAACTCCCATATGCTGTCGGTGAGGCCCTAAAAAGCAAAAAAAGAAAGAAAAGAAAACTGGTCTACCTCAAAGGGTCTCAGGTTCCAGGATTCTGCCCCTTGGAGGCTCAGGACCCGTGGCTGGTAGACAGTGTCCTCGACCTTGTGGGGGCCGTTCCCTCGGGTTCTCCGCTCCTTTTCCAGGAGACACAACACCTCCCTTCCAAAGCTGGGCCACCTGGAATCAGCCTGGGGAGTCAGCCTCCTAGGGCCTGTGGGATGCCCCTTTCTCCTGTCCAGCAGGGAAGTCAGAGCTCTCTGGGTGGCAGACCCTAGGACCAGTAGGCATCTCAACCCACCCAGGGCTGGAAAAGGCCCTCCCACCTTCTTGTACATTTCCTCAAACTTAGGTCTTGGGGAGAATGGCCTAAGAGGAGACACTGGATCCGATCTGGGGCCAGGCTCCCGAGTTCATGATCCTGGCTCCCCTGCTCACTGCTGTGTGGCTGTGGGCACATTGCTTACCCTCTCTGTGCCTCATTCCTCATCTGTAAAGTAGTAATAATTATTGCCCTACTTCACAGAGTTATTCTGAGGACTGAGTTAATATTAGCAATTGGGACTGTGTGCCGAGCTCACAGTAAATGGTTTAAGTGTACATTTAAAAACAGAAAGGAACTTTCCTTTAACATCTTAAGGAGCTTTTAAATGTTCTTTTGTCCCCGTAGAGAGAATAAAAAGACAGTCTAAACGACAAAGCCCTCTGGTTCATTTGAATATACCAGCAAACCAACTCCAAACCCACGTGTTTTTTAGTTTTGTTTTGTTTTCTTCTTTTTTGGCCACCCTGTGGTATGTGGAGTTCTCCAGCCAGGGATCGAGTCCGAGCCACAGCTGTGACTCAGCTGAGGCAACACCAGATCCTTAACCCACTGTGCTGGGCCAGGAATCGAACTGCTGCAGAGACACCGTCGATCCCACTGTGCCACCACAGGAACTCCCAAGCCCGTGTTTTTTCAAAAGCACCTGTGACACCATCCTGGGAGTGATTCCTAGGCTCTCCAAAAGCGGAACTTAAAACATTTCTCAACAGCCTGTATGTAAACAGCTGACCTTCAGGTGATCAGCTACCCAGTTTAAGTTAGAGCAGCTGTAACAGAATGGATGGAAGCCAGAACCCACCAGATCCCTCTTTCGCCTGGCTCTGCACCACCGTTAGGACCTATGCATTACGGGCACCCTCCTTGCATCCATAATGACAACAACAACAGTGACAGTAATAATAGCCAGCACCTGAGGAGCGTTTACTCAGTGACAAGCACTTTGCTGTATTAACTCATTTAACCTTTATCACAACCCTAGAGTGCAAGGGCTATGGTTATTACTCCCATTTTACAGATGGGGAAAACTGAGGCATAAAAAAGCTAAGTTTTGGAGTTCCCGTTGTGGCGCAGTGGATAATGAATCCTGAGGTTGCAGGTTTGATCCCTGGCCTTGCTCAGTGGGTTAAGGATCTGGTGTTGCCGTGAGCTGTGGTGTAGGTCGCAGACGCAGCTTGCATCCTGCGTTGCTGTGGCTCTGGAGTAGGCTGGTGGCTACAGCTCCGATTCAACCCCTAGCCTGGGAACCTCCATATGCAGCAGGAGCAGGCCTGGAAAAGGCAAAAAAAAAAAAAAAAAGCTAAGTTTTGGGAGTTCCTTTTGTGGCTCAACGGAAATGAATCTGACGGGTCTCCATGAGGATGCAGTTTGATCCCTGGCCTCGAGCACGAGGTCATGAACCCGGCGTTGCCATGAGTTGTGGTGTCGGTTGCAGACATGGCTCGGATCCCGAATTGTTGCAGACATGGCTCAGATCCTGAATTGCTGTGGCTGTGGGTAGACCGGCAGCTACAGCTCCAATGTGTCCCCTAGCCTGGGAACATCCATATGCTGTGGGTGCGTCCTTAAAAAGCAAAAAAAAAAAAAAAAAAGCAAAGTTGAAAGTCCAAGGTCACATGGCTTATAGCGGTAGAGGCAGTAAAGCTTGAGCCCAGGCAGTGTGCAAGACGCCAGCATCACACTACGCTTGCTTGTATCATTGACCCCAACTGTGAGCTCAGACCCCGTCCAGGCTCAGAAACCCAACACCATCCTCAGGCAGGAGGGACCTGTGGGGGTCAAGTCTCACTACTCGGTCTCACTCTGACTCTGTAACCCAACTGTCTTCATCATACCGAGTTTCCAGTATAGCGCAGGCTCTGGGACACAGACTCTCACTCTTTCCCTGCATTCGAGCCTCTGTCTTGCTCACTCACTCAGTTCTCCCGCCTTCCTGCCCTTCAGGCTGCCTTACAGCCCTGTGCCTTTTGTTTAGTGTTTAGACCCACAGTCACTAAGCACCTACTATGAGCTGGTCATTTATACTAAGCCTGGGAAAACTGAGCCCTTGGGGGCTCACAGTGTGACAGGGACACAGGTGTGCAAATGGTTGGGCAGTAAGGGCTGTGAGGAATATCAATTCAGGGATCAGTGAGGCGCACGAGGTGGGATTGATTCTCCCAGGGGAGAGGGGTGATCAGGAAAGGCTTCACGGAGGAGGCGGCACAGGCTGCTTCCAGCTGCTGCATGTTCCTGATGCCAACCAGCTGCCTGGTATTTTGCTCGTTGTCTCTTTGCCTGTTGGACACACCCACAAGACCTCAGAGAGCAAAAATTGCATTTGTGGAGTTCCTTTCATGACTCAGCGGTTGACAAACCCAACTAGTATCCATGAGGACGTGGGTTCAATACCTGGCCTCGCTCAGTGGGTTAAGGATCCAGCATTGCCATGAGCTGTGGTGTAGGTCGCAGACGTGGCTTGGAT
Source organism: Sus scrofa (assembly GCF_054392235.1). Classification (NCBI taxonomy): domain Eukaryota; kingdom Metazoa; phylum Chordata; class Mammalia; order Artiodactyla; family Suidae; genus Sus; species Sus scrofa. Next base: position 21,969,063 of record NC_139393.1, on the reverse strand, counting down.
CTGGCGTTGCTGTGGCTGTGACGTAGGCCAGCAGCCGTAGCTCCAATTAGACCCCTAGCCTGGGATCCTCCATATGCTGCGGGTGCAGCCCTAAAAAGACAAAAAAAAAAAAAAAAGTTGCATTTGTCATCTTTATTTTTTTAATTGGTTAGTAGGAAATATGCAGACATCTGCTGTCCCAGCTCTGGCTCCAGGAAAAAGGGAAAGGCAGGTTCCGGCGCCCCCTGGACCACCCAGGCGTCCTGATGCTGCAGAGCTTCCCCTATGTCTGGAGCTGCACCCCTGGTCTTCCCAACTTCACATGGACAAAGCATCCTCCCAGCGTTCCCCATTCTATTCCCAGATACCTTTGGGAGAGCTGAGGTATAGAGAGAACCCATCTTATTAATTCCACACCCAGATAACAAAAACAAGACTCAGAGAATGTAAAAGACACATCCGGTGACGGAATAAGCATCATTCACCATCTTGGAAATGTCTCCCTTTCCTACACGACAAGGCTTTCTTCCTCGTCTTCTCTTTGTAATTTCAAACTCTTTCTCATTCCCAAAGAGTCCCCTCTTACCCACTAATCAAATAACACCAGAAGGGTTTCCTAGAGACTTTCTTATTTCACATGGGAAAAACAGAAAAGCGGAAGGAAGGAAAGACAGGAAGGCACAAAGCAATCACCGTGCAGGAGGCCCCTGCCATGTGCTGGGTGCTCATCGAGGTGCTTTGGCGTGTACTTGTCACATTAACCCTCCACCAGCTTCGCACTGTTTGTCTTATTATAGACAAGGAGAATGAAGCTCAGAGGGGTTGAGTCACTTGCCAAAGGTCACACAGCCATGAATATTGGAACTAAATTTGAAGCCGCATCTGAGTCCAAAGGCCATGATCCCTCCAGGACATGGAGAGATGTCTAAAGATACATCTGTAGAATTTTCACCTTTCTACTAAAGTTCTGCCCCTGTGGCAAGTGCGTTAATCTTGTACCATTAACTACTTGCATCCTCCATTTTTACCTCCATTTTATTCACCTGCTCACACCACCATTTGGCGTAAATTATCTCAAATCCCTTTGAGAAGAGGCTGCGTGCGGAGGAGGTCGGTGGTCCAGAGCCGTCTCAGCCCACCACGGTCACCTTGGAGGAAGGCACAAAGCAAGTGTCACCCCCCCTCCTGACAGATGGAGGGGCCAAGGTGAAGTGACTTGCTCAAGACCCCACAGGAAAGGGGCCAGACAGTAGATACAAAGCTCAGCCTCCGGGGTCTGAGGAAACCACGGTGGAGCGTTTGCACGGAGCAGGGGTAAGTGCCTGGAGCCCGCCTTTCCATTCTCTTTCTCCTGGGTTCCTGGAGAGCTTGTACGCCTGGCACTGGCTTCCACTGAGAAGCTGAGAAGGGTCCAACTGGCATTTATTTAATTATCATAAACAGATGTATCACTTCAGCTTCTGTGAGGCAGCTCCTTTTTTCCCCTCATATTTTTTATTTATTTTGATTCAACTGTAGTTGATTTACAATATCGTGTTAGTTTCAGGTATACAACAAAGGGATTCAGATATACACACACACACACACACACACACACACATTCTTTTCAGATTCTTGTACATTACAGGTTATCATAAGACAGTGACTATAGTTCCCCGTGCTCTACAGTGAATTCTTGTTTATCTATTTGACAGATAGTGGTATGTATCTCTTAATGGCCATACCTCTAGTTCACCCCCCCCTCGCCCCTGCCTTTGGTAACCATAATTTGTTTTCCAGGTCTGTGAGTCTGTTTCTATTTTGTAAATAAGTTCATCTGTATTTTTTTTTTTTAGATTCCACATGTAAGGCATATGATAATACTTGTCCTCTGACTTCATTCAGTGTGTTAATCTCTATGTTGCTGCCAATGTCATTATTTTTCTTTTTTATGGCTGAGTATTATTCCATTGTGTATATATAACACATCTTCTTAATCCGTGTGTCTGTGGATGGACACTTAGGTTGCTTCCATGTCTTGGCTATTGTAAGAAGTGCTGCTATGAGGGTGCGGGTGCATGTAGCTTCACAAATGAGAGGTTTTGCCTTTTCCAGATGTATGCCCAGGAGTAGGATTGCTGTATCATGTGATAGTTCTATGTTTAGGTTTTTAAAGAACCTCCATTCAGTTCTCCTTAGTGGCTGTACCAATTTGCATTCCCCCCAACAGTGGAGAAGGGTTCTCTTTTCTCCACACCCGCTCCAGCATTTATTGTTTGTAGATTTTTTTGGTGATGGCCATTCTGACTGGTGTTGAGGTGTTATCTCATTGTAGTTTTGATTTGCGTTTCTGTCATAATCAGCGATGTGGACCATACTTTCATGTGCCTATTGGCCGTCTGTATGTCTTCTTTGGAGAAATGTCTCCTCAGGTCTTGTGCCTATTTTCGGATTGGGTTGTGTGTTTTTTTTGTATTGATCTGTATGAGCTGTTGGCATAGTTTGGAAATTAACCCCTTGTTGGTTGCAATGTTTCCAAATATTTTCTCCTATTCTGTAGATTGTCTTTTCGCTGTGTTTATGATTTCCTTTGTTGTGCAAAAGCTTGTAAGTCTGATTCATCCCTTTAGTTCGTTCTTGCTGTTATTTCTTTTGCCTTGGAGACTGACCTAAGAAAATATGGCTACAGTTTACTGCAGAGAAAATTGTGCAGGAGTTCCTTCTGTGGCACAGTGGGTTAAGAATCTGACTGCAGTGGCTAGGCTCCCTGTGCAAGTGGGTTCTAAAGTCAGTATCGACTCTGCCCATGTGGCTCCAGGTTGTACACGGGGAGCAAAGTTCACAAACATCATCCAACTTCCCTCCCAGAAGCTCCCCGCTCACCCTGATGCCTTTCTCAGTCAGTTCTTCCCATGGCAGTTTTGGAAAGGGGAAATATTTGAAGAGCTTTAGAGAAAAGGTTGACCAAAAATCAAGGTAGATGCTGAGTTAAAGTAGGCAGAAAGTGGTCATTAAAATGTCACTCCTCTTTGATTTTGGTGTTTTAAAAATTCCATAGTAAAATGTGGCTGCTAATGGGAAAGGAAATTTCAAAGGCCTGTGGAGCGCTAGCTCTCAGAGAACAGGTGTGACAGGGTAAGCGCCACATTCTCCTGAAGGACAGTTCTGCTTTTATATAAACAGATTTCTGTCTTCTTCTGCTTTTTGGGGGGGAGGGGGCAGGGGAGGGCCGCACTGGTGGCATATAGAAGTTCCCAGGCTAGGGCTCAAACTAGAGCTATAGCTGCCAGTCTACACCACAGCTCACAGCAACACTGGATCCTTAATCCACTGAGCAAGGCCAGGGATAGAACCCTCATCCTTATGGATACTAGTCGGGTTCGTTACCACTGAGCCACGACAGGAACTCCTCTCTTTTCTTCTTTTCTCAGAGAAAGAAAAAGCAGCCTGTTTAATGTTCTCCCAATGCCCAGAGAGTATTTGCATCTCAGAAGCAAGTGAGGTATTGATGAGTCCATCACAGGTCCCAGATTTGGGGGTTAGTGCTCCTTACAGATGCTCCATCTTCCTGTCAAACCATGGAACCCATTTCAAAAAGATGGTCAAGAAGCACAACCGTCCTTCTCTGCAGGATACTTTTGGGCATTTAGGTAACATTGCTGCCAAGATGTCCCTCAAGTATTTTATGCAAATCATCATTTTTTTGTCGCACCTGACCTGGAAGACTAAATTCTTTGTAGAAGCTTCCAGATTAGCAATTCTGTGGCCAAAAGGGAGAGTCAGATTAGCATAGAGGTTAAAAGCACCAGCTAACCTCTGCCACTCATTGAATGAGTCATTGTACAAGTTACTGAATTGCTCTGAGCCTCAGCTTCCTCCTGTGTAATTCGGGGATAGGCTGAAGGCATTGTTCTGAAAATTTTTGAAAAAGGCTATTCAGGTCACTTAGTATAGCACTTGGCACTTAGTAAGTACTCAATAAACCTTGAGTACTCACTAAGGTTTATTGAGTACTTACTAAGTGTGCTAATTCAAAAACATATACACATATACAGTTTTACCTTGGGGTCCCCCAAAGTAGAGCCTAAGACAGGACTTGAATGCAGTGGTTTCTTTGGGAATGACTCCAGGAAGCAGGAGGAAGGGACAAAATCACTGTCATTGGCCACTGGGCTCCATCCCTCTGGGCAGCCTAAAGCACATCTTCTGGGATGGTCCACCAAGAGCTGGGGCATGTGTGTGTGTTTGATGTATGTACACACAGGGTGAATGAGACAGGATCCCAGCTCAATATTCTTCATGACGTATACTCAATATTAGTCCTATGGCCAGTTGTTTGTTGTGAAAAGAGAACACTTGAGGGATGACAAGCCAAGAAGTACTTAAAATTTAAGCACAAGATTTTAATTTTAAGAAGCTCTGCCACAAAGAGTTGTGTACCATTGAGCAAGCTCTTTCACTTTCCTCTGTTTTGATAGAATGATAATAATATGCCACTTCCTAGGGAGAATTAAATGCACAGCATTTAACACAGTTCCTGAACATAGCATGCGTCCAATAAATGGTAGCTATTCTGTGATTGTTCTTATTATTGTTATTGTTGTGTGCATAACTGAGACAGTAGGAAACTACTGTCGGTGAGTTCCAGGCTATGTAGTCGGCTTAGGCTAAGTCACAACATAGCCCTAATTTATGGAAAGGGGACCTGAGGTTCTAAGTAGCAACTTGCCTGGGACGTCCCAGGACACCCATCCTTGGCAACGTTGTCAGCATTAGATCTGAGGGACCTTGGCGCCTGGCTACAAAGCTGGGCAGATGGCTAGACTTCCTGGCCCGTCTTTCATGAAATCTGGTATTGATTTGGCTTTGGTTCCATCTCTGTGGAGCCTTCTAATGCCAAGCTACCCCGTCTTCCCCTCCCAACGTGGTCTGCAATGGCCTTTCCCCTCCACAGAGGACCCTCTGTAGTTTCATCCTGGGGTGGCAGGGATGGAGGGCGAGGCTCTGCCCCTTCATAGGCCACTCTTTCTTGGTGGGAGTTCCCGGTGCCACCTAGAGACAGTCCTACAGCACACAGCTTCCTCCTAATCACTGCTTTCTGATTAAAAATACATTAAAGGATCGAGAAATTATTAAGAGATACGGCATCTTGCAAGTAAAACTGACATTTCCAGTTAAACTATTATTCTAAATTATCCACAAGGACCCTCTTCTTCTGCTAAAAACAGGCTGGTTTCAGATCTGTTCTCTGACGGTGCTTTCATCCTGGGCCCTCAAGGTCAAGAGGAAAATGTAGCCTTTTGTCGCAGAACTTATCCACCCTGCTCTTTGAAAGTCTAGGGTTATGGCTTCATGACTTGGGTGATTTCACGCAGAGCCTCATCCTGGTGCCTTGCTACGTACTTGTGCCAGCACTAGAGATGTGAAGAACATTGTCTTTTTAAGGCTCCACTCTTGCCTGGATGCGTGATACCCTGGCAAGGTCCTCCAGGTCTTGAAGCCCTTGATAGATGTACACACAGGGTCCCGGCTCACTGTTTTTCATGAAGTATACTCAATACTAGCCCTATGGCCAGTTGTTTTGTTGGGATGCCCAGCATGTGTGGGTCATATTAGAGAGGCAGTGTCCTTGTCCAACATCCCAGCCCCCAGCTGTGCCACCAACAGAGCAGTGGACCCTGTCCCTCATCAGCTGTGACCTTGGGCATCGTCCCTTGGTGCCTCATCTGTCAGACCAGGACCCGGAACTGGAGCATAGCTCTGGTGCTCTTAGCCTGAGTCTCCCATGCTTCAAAATCTCCATCAGAGAAGTTTAATTACCCATGCAAGTTGGGTAAAAAAAAAAAATCTTGGTCACATCTTGTGCATCAGATAACATCTCTAAGGGACTCCACTTACTAGCAACAGTAGCTGCCATTTATGGAGTATGTATTAGGTGCTGGGTGCTGTGCTAAGGACTTTATTTGATATGAAGTATGATATTTCACCTTCACAACAATCATTTCATAGTTGAGGAAAGTCAGGCTCAGGGAGGTCAAAGAGACTACATGAGGAAAGTGGCAGCATTGGAGTCAAACCCAGATCAGTCTGACCCCAAAGGCACAGGTTGGGTGCAGGAGGTTGTTTTTTTTTTTTTTGCTTTTTTGGGCCATTCTGGTAGTATTTGGAGGTTCCCAGTCTAGGGGTTGAATTGGAGCTGTAGCTGCTGGCCACAGCAATACAGGATCTGAGCCGCACCTGCGACCTACACCACAGCTCACAGCAATGCTGGATCCTTAACCCACTGAACAAGGCCAGGGATCAACCTGCATCCTCATGGATGCTAGTCAGATTTGTTAACTGCTGAGCCACAATGGGAACTCCAGGAGGGGGTCTTGTTCATCTCCATCTTTCCCCCACAATGCTGGGGACCAGGCTTGCCCATCCCCTGGGCTTTGCATCCTGTGATCTTGTTCCGCTCGTCAGAGACCACGTGGGGTCCAAACAGGTTAGCATCCCAGAATTGCCACTGATTGTGTGTGTGTGTGTGTGTGTGTGTGTGTAGAAACCCAGGGTGGTAAAAAGAGAACTCAGCCAATGGCCTAGCTTGGTGCTTTTAAAAATTGTCTGATGACAGGCATTCCCACTATGGCATATTGGGATGTGTGGTGTCTCTGCAGCGCCAGGATGCAGGTTCAGTCTCTTGCCCAGCACAGTGGTTTAAAGGATCCAGAGTTGCCACAGCTGGGCATAGATCCCAACTGCAGCTCAGATCTGATATCTGGCTGGGGAACTCCATATGCCGTGGAGAGGCCAAAAAAAAATAAAATAAAATTGTCTGATGACAGTGGGATCCAGGGATTCTTTCTTGGCTAAGAAAGGTCAGAGGGTTTCTCGCGCCGCCCCACTCCAATTCCAGGGGCTGCAGCCCCCACTAAGCCTCAACCCCCTTCATCCCTGCCCTGCTCAGAAGGAAGCTACTTCCTCCTCCAGGCAGAATGAACCCAAGGGCAGAGAGAACATGTCCAGGCTCCTGGGGAACATACAGCTTTGCCCACCTACCTCTGCCCAGCCCATGGCATCTCTCCGTGGTGTCCCCCAGCCTAAGACCCACAATCCCCAAGTCAGGTGCCTCTCACAGAGCCACTTAGCCCGCGTGCTACCTCCACTGCTAATAAAAAGAAGGCATGCATAAGTCATGAGGGGGCCATTTCGGTGGGAAGAGATGGTTCCTGGCTCTGCGCTGGGCACCAGCCCCTGTTCCAATGTGGGCATGCCTGCCCCCCGACCACCCATCCTCTCTCCCACTGGACTCATGGACTCAACCCAGGCTGGGCTCAGAACCCACGCCAGGTTCAGGTCTTTCTTTGAAGCTCCACATTCAGGACAAATCTGACTCTTCCATAAGACAAGACATTGTTCTGTTCAAGATGCTCTTCAAGGCCAAGGGCTATGCACGAATACCGAGGAACAGCAAGCACTGGGGCTTGCAGGGAGGGAGGGAAGGCAGAGGAGGACAGGACGTGGGGTTGTGGGGAGCAGACTCCAGCTTGGAGGAGCCGCTTTTAGCTTGGATCGTAATAACCTGTGTTGACAATAACTGCTGCTATTTACCTACGCTCTCCGGCTCGGCAGACAGTTTCCTTCCTGAGCTCATTTACTCCTCGCCGCTGCGTGGAAGGTGGGTCTTCATTTCTCCTTTTTATAGGTGAGCGAATGGAGCCTCTGAGAGGCTCAGTCATTTGTCCAAAGTCACACTTCCGCCAATGACACAGCCTGGATTTGAGTTCAGCCTTGTTTTTCCCCAAAGCCCGTGTTTTTTTTTTTTTTTTCCCCCTGCACCCACTGCTTCCCCCTGTTTTGGTCTGATGGATTTATAAAATACATATACCAAGGGCAAACTATAATGTGTTGGGCTTTTTGACCATGTAGCTATCATTTGCTTTTTAAAATAGGATGTGCATGTATCCCTGTTAATTATATTAGTTTTAAATGAATTTGAAAAAGAAAAGGAAAGGAGATTTATGGAGGGGGGAGGGGAGGAGGAGAGAGGCTCCGTTGGCTAAGGCAATGGGGGTCTGGCAGAGGGGGATGGTAGGGTGTGTGGTGCAGGGGGTCACACGGCTGGCCCAGGGCTGACGGGAGGCAGGAGGGGGATCCCTGCAAGTGTCTGCTCCCACAGCATGCAGCCAGCAAGGGCTCTTTAGTTGGGGCTAATTGGAAGGCAGCCTAGGACAGGGCAGGGGTTATAAGTCTCCTTAGCGAGCCTAACTTCTGGTTCCAATTCTGACGCTAAATCAGTTGACACGGCAAAAATCACGCAGTGGATTGAAAAGATCTAGTCCCATTCTAACACCTGGAACCAGTGAATATTACCTTAAATGGCAAAAGAGTGACTGGTCTGTGGCCACAGGTGAATGATATCAAGGAACTTGCGATGAGATGCTTCTCTTGGTTTAGCCAGGTAGGCCTGAAATGCAATCACCTGTATCCTTTTAAGACATGCACGCAGAGGTGAGAAGGAGGTCATGTGACCACAGAGGCAGCGATTGGAGGGATGTGGCCACAAGCCCAGGAAATCAGGGACTCCTCAGAAGCCAGATGGGATGAGGACCAGGCTTCCCTGGAGCCTTGGAGGGAGCCCGGCCCCACCGACACCTTGGACTTCCAGCTTTCTGATTTCTCTGGGAAATAGTTTCTCTGTGGTTAAGCTGTCCTGTTTGCAGTAATTTGTTACAGCAGCCATAGGAAACCAATACAAGTCACTCCCCTCTCCAGCCTCAGTTTCCTCAGCCATAAATTAAGAAGGTTCAGCCTCTCTGATGTTCTCTGCAGCATTCTCTGAGCCACGGACCCCACAGGAGAATGTGGCTCCATTCTCCAGGTTGACCCCTCCCATGTGACACTTAGTGTCTACACAAGCCAACTCTCCTCTCTGCGGAACAGAGCTGATTGAGTTTTTGCTAAGCGTAAAATACTATCCCAGACAGCTTTTTTTTTTTTCTTCCTGTTAATTGCTAGAAAAATATTCTGCCTTACTCCAGGGAAGCCATCCAAATAACTCTGACCTCTCTGCGGATTTCAAAGAAAGCTCGCGGTCCCCGTTTTCTCATTTCTTCCAAACAGTCCCTGAAGCTTGAGGGACCGTGGTGAAGGGAGTTCCGCAAAATTTGCTCTGGAGCTGTCGGATGAATGCAGAGGTGATGGGCTCACCTCATCTTCACGCCAGCCACGGCCCTCTCTGTGTCTCCATCACCAGCCCTCCGCTATCCAAACGACTGCTCAGAGCTCCGGCCTCCAGTTATGTGACTCGGGAGCCTCATTTGCAATCACCATTAACCAGAAAAGCCGCATGACTGCTCTGTGCCCGCAGAGCCGAGGTCATACAATATTCACTGGAACCAAAGGGCTGGAGAAGGTGGCAAGGGAAAGCCTTTAGACTAAAGCTGGCAGGGGCAGGAGCACCAGCTTCCGCCCCTCCCTTCGCCTTTCCCTGGCCCTGTCCAAGGTGCTGATTGAGCTGTGCAGAGGCTCCAGCCTGAGCAGCAAAGGGAGCTGGTGAAATGTCCAGAGAACCAGGGACGGGATCCTCAGAGGTGGCTGTGTCAGGGAGAGCTGGGTGACCACACCTGCGCTATTCAACAGTCTTGTTGGAAGCCTTTAACTGCCTTAAGGTAGGTATGCAGGCTGAGCACTCCAAGGCCGGCTCTAAATCTCTAGAAACGATGCTCAGGTCTTAAGCCTTCCTTCAGCTGCCTGCCTCGCTGTGTCAGGCAGAGATGGTGAAAGCCCTGTGGTGGGTACGGGAGTTCCCAAAACTAGCCCATGACCTGTAGAGGTGATGCTTGCCTTTGCCACCCGGCTCTCCGCAGTTCCCTCCTTTGATGATTCCCGCCCCCCTCCAGGAAGCCCATCCCCCACCCCCACCATCACTCAACACACATTCATCCTCTCAAGTTGGTCTTAGAATGAAAGGCATATGGGATGGGCTGCGAGTTTGGGGTTAGTAGATGCAAACGATTACGTTTAGAATGAATAAGCAATGAGGCCCTACTGTATCGTGCAGGGAACTATATCCAATCCCTTATGACTGAGCATGATGGAAGATAATATAAGAAAATGATATATATGTCTGATCACTTTGCTGTACACCCTAAATTGACAGAACATGGTAAAACAACTATAATAAAAAAAGAAAGAAAGGCATATGCATGTTTCAAGTAATGGTACTAAAATGCCCCAGTTTTAGATTTGGTATCTGTCAGGCACTTAAATTAAAGCCATCTTTGTCCTATATGCTCCTCCCACTGTGTGTGTGTGAGTGGCTGGCCGTGTCTGTGTCTGTCTGTAAACTCAAGGTTAAGGGCTTACAGCAGAGAAGAGCTAGGTCTAGACCAGCTGCATAGAGGCATGAACAGCCTCCCAGGGGAGGTGGGGAGGTTCTGCCCTTGGCTCTATATGCCAGGGAGCTGGGGAGGGCACTGGGGGTCCCAGCAATGATGTTGGACCTGGTCAGGCCCTTTCAGAGGTTTGCCAGAAAGCCCTTTGCTAGACTTCTTTTAGCAACTGGTTCTCTGGAGCTCAAGCCCCATGGTTAAGGGGAGGAGGTAGCCCAGCCAGCTTCTGCTCAGTGCCTGTCTGCTTGGGAAGCTCCGGGCATTGAACCCAGAGGGGCCCCGGCTGCCACTACAGACCCTTCCTTGGAGAAGGTGGGTTGCAGAGACTGGCCAGACACCTCTGGTGACAGGGCAGAGGAAGGGAGGGCTGCCCCAGGCAGGGCATTGTACAAGCCGCTAGTGTCACCGGGAGCGGAGCCAGGAGAGACAGGCTTTCTTGGTTTGGAAACAAGCAAAGGACACGAGGGAGAAAGCAGTGCTGAATCAGGGCCAGGAGCCCAAGCCCTCCCTGGTGCCAGCCTGAAGCCCGTGACCTTCATGAATGAGGAAGTAGAGGCAGACAGCCAAGTTACCAGCTCCTGGGTGGTCACTTTTCTTGGGGTGGGGAGGAGACGTGGGGAGGGAGAGGGGGCTAATCCCTCCAAGGAGCCATCCTTACAGGCAGAGACAGACGGACATGGGGCAACACAGAATGCCATTTGCACTCCCCAGAGAGGGCTCTGCTGCGGATTCTTCTTGAAGCAGAATGCTGTTCTGTTGGAGGCGAAGTGACTGAATATCCTTTTAATTAGGGTGGGCTCAAGGACTGTGACAGCTTTAACTGGGGTGTCTGCCTTCCCTTCCATTTGGAAGGACAGGCATCAGCTTGCTTGAAAGAATCCCACGTTATGGAGTAATCACCATAATAAGATTGAGAATGAAGGTGACCCATAGAAGCCCATGGTAGGTAGACAATTTCCTCTGCTCAGTAAGTGCATTTTGATGATAGCTCCGCCCTTGCCTCAGGTCCAAAGGCATGGCTAGCCGTCTCAGGAAAGCCCAGGACAGGACAGAGTGCAACAAATGCTTCCACAAAGAAAAACACAGGCTTCCCAGCCTTCTTTGTAGCTCCATGCAACCTAGACAATTGAAAGCAACGTTGCAGTCTCTCTGTCCTTGGTCACCATTTCATGTGCCAGGCCTGTCACACAAAGTGCAGGAAAGCACCGCAGATCAATAGCTCTTCTGGGTTAACGTTGCCACTGCTTTCTTTCTTTCTTTCTTTCTTTTCTTTAAAAAAAGAATTTTTCTCCCTGTGTGGATCACAGCTCATTACATCCAAGGCGTATTTTCGTGGTCTGTCTATGGAAAAGGGATGCTTAGAAGGAGCACTTTTCTTCGAGGTTTTCTCCACTTTTTTAATATAAGTGACAGGGAAGAAATTCTATAGAATTGTTTCTTTCAAAAAGCTCTGCAAAGGGCTGCCAGCCCTCAGGTTTGAGAGGCAGATAAAACTTAGCTGATGGGTCACCCTGGAGCCTGGATAAGCCCTCCGAAGAGGCAACCTGTGCTGCCAAGGTCTGTCTCTGCCTGGCAGAGCCTCTGTAAATCCTGTGTGTCCTGCTGTACCTCCGGTAACATTAGCAGCCCTGGATTTGATGTGGTTACCTGCGCTGACTCTCATCTGAGAAAATCTCTAAGTGGCTTTCTTTTATGGCAAAGGAAAAGCCAAATGAGAATGTACATGAAAAAGTGAGCTATGGGAAATAGCCTCTCCGAGTGTATGTCACCTATTTTCATATTATTGCTTATATGGCTTCTCAGTTGGCTGAAGGCTTTAAGTGATAACTTTTGCAGGTCCTAATGGAACCCTATGAATTATGTGCAATAACATCATATTTTTTGGAGGAGGGTGTTATAAAGCCCATCTACCTTGAGTGTCTCTTTTCAGTCTCACAGAGTCAGGGAGGAGGCAGGAGAGAGATTCATAGGTCCTTTTTGAAGGGGAGGAGCGGAAAGCTTGGAGAGGTTGAGTCATTCAAGGTCACAGCTGATCAGGGCTGACCCAAGGACTCCAACTTGACTCCTGGGTCCAGGCAGCAGGGCCACATGTCAGTATCTAGGCTGACATCACTGAAACATACACACCGATGCTCTTCCCTCCACCCCGCACCAAAATGTTAGCATCCATCTCCCTGTCATCAGCCGCAGCCAATGAACCATACAAATTCAAACTTTGGAAATGCAAAGTCTCATAAACAGTTTGTAAAGGTCTTAAAATGCAAAACAGGAGTAAACAAAATTTCTTGCCACAGGAAACTAACTAATGTAAAGTGACAGAATAATAGGAGTTTGAATGCAGTCTCAAAAGTGGCCATGAAATGGAATTCAGAATCATATTTTAATATGTACATCATACACTCGCTTTGCTAAGGATGACCGGGGTGAATTCGCATTTATGAAACTCAGCCATGAAGAGAAAAGGAAACAGGGGAATGAGGAGAAGCCGGGGTTGGGGGGGGGAGGAAGGGTGGTTGAGGGAGATGATGTCAGTCCCAGCTTGGGTACCACAGAAAACCAGTTCCTAGAGCACCACAGCAGTCCTAGGGTCATCCATCACCCCTCCACTCAGGACTGGCCTTGGCATATAGCCCCAGGGGCTCCGGACACCTGTCCCTCCTGGGGACTTCTAGAATTGGGGGTGGCTGGGAGGCATCCATCAGCACCAGCCTGCAGGGCTCCAGTGAAAGAGAGTTTAAGTAAAGTGATGAGCAACAAGCAACACTTCCTGCCAGCAGCAGTGGTCAGAAAGACACATCTATTCTTGCAGAGACTGTTCTGCTGCTCGGCTGCAGCGTGCCCTCCCCCCGTCACTCAGCCTTGGGTATAATGAGGACAGGAAAGCAACTCTCAAGGACTCCATCGTTTATTTTGGGACAGAGCCGTGTCGGCTCGGCTCAGACTTCGACGCTGGGGGAGTTCAGCCGCGTCCTCCCACTGCCCCCTCCCGCCCTGCCTCCCCCTTCTTCCCCGCCTCCCCTAGCCCGTGGCTCTTCATTCATCACCCCCCCCCCCGCCCCCAGTCTTGGCCGTGATGTCCCGCGATCCCATATTGTGGCTGTTCTCTTAAAGCGCATTGACCCGAAGGCACAAATGCCGGGCAGCGGCGCCAGAAGCGCAGCCCGGCGGCCACAGCAACCAGGCACCGCAGCGCCGGCGGTGAATCAGGCAGCGGCGGCTCCGAGCCGGTTTCATTATGCTGCTTTCCTGTCCTCAGTGCCCCCGGCGGCACATCCAGCTTCCAGCAAGAAAAGAAGACAAACTCTTCCTGACATCCCCGCCCGCCCCCATCACGCCGAGTCTGAGCACGAGGATAAACGCTTTGCCCAGGAGCCCGCTCCTGACCCCCAGACCCCAGGCTCCGGATTCCTGTGCCCCCCCACCCCCACCCCCACCCTAGCTACTTAATCCTGGTGTTTGCCTGCTTTTCCAACAGCTGGGACAGACTGCAATTTGGCGAACTTTTCAGATCCTGTCTCCTAAACACTCGCCCACAAATATTTGGGAGAGGGAAGGGGACGCCCCCTACTCCCTCCACCACCCTCACTCCTGACCCCCAACCCACTCCAAGGCTGCCGCCTTGGGGAAAAGACACAGACTCACTCCATTTGCTCTCGCCCGTCAGGGAGGCCACACACTGTCACCAAGAGCATCCAGCCACCAGGAGAGGGAGAACGAGCCGAGGCAGCGGCGCCCGGGACCCAGCCGACCAGCCTTTGCCCCGGAGCTCCACGCGCTCGCGGGAGGATGGCTCACTGACGAACCCAGAGGAAGGACTTGAACCCGAGCCGCGGGAACGTCAAAGGACGGATAGAGAGCAACTCACCTTTAGGTTGTGCGTGGGGTTTACGACGCAGACAAGTTGCCCGGCGGCGGCGAACACCCGCTTAGCCTTGTAATGCTGAAAGCGGAGGTGAATGAGATCTAACACAGCCCCAAAGCACTGGGTGAAGAAAAGCATCCCAACTTTTTGGGGGGTTGTTGGCACAGCAAGGCAGCGGAGGAAGCTGTTAAGTCCTTGGGCTCTGCAAGGAGCGCAGCCTCTGAGACACTACGCTCCAGCCCGGCTTAGCGTGCCTTCATATTCATCATCAAAATAAGACGGTTAGAATCTTGCAGCAGTGAGGCGGCCAATCAAAAGGACAGAAATGTTATCCTTGAGGTGCAGAGACAGCCAATAACAAATGCCTCCCCTACCGAAACTCCCTGATGAATTGAGCCTGGCGGAGAATGTATTATTGAACATTACCATAGATCAGCACATTGCATTTATCTTGTGATTACAGCCAACCATACATAATGCTGGGGAGATAGGCTGACAAAATTGATTGCTTAATGTGTCTCCATTTATTAATTGACTTAATTTAACATGAGAGCCTTTCTTAATGTGCTGGCAAAAACGTAAAGCATTTAAACCGCCAAATAGTAAAACACCCTGCTCCAAAGTAGGCAGATGGATAACGCAGATCGTGGCTCGATTCACCAGAGCTGCTTGGGAGAAAATCAAATATTACAAGACTCCTCCGATTCCAGATAAGGACTTGGCAGCGGGCGGAAACGTGCATCTTTCAATCTTGTGCTCTGGCTCTCTGTCTGCAGTTTGGATTTCAGCCCCTTGATAGATCTTACTCTTCACTCTTTATCAAAGAAAAAGAATTCCTGACAAATAAATGCATTTGGAGTTGGGGGGGGGGATATGTGTGTATATCCAAAAGACTGTAATTACTGAAGCCTGAAAATATTAAAGCATAAAAGTGTACAGAGTATGCTTCTAAAAATAATGAAATCCCTGATGCATGAATGCGCACACAGAAAAACCTACACGGAGAGGAGAGTGGCTTGAAAAATCGGTAAAATAATTACAGATGCGGAGGGCTTTTGCTTGTCATTCATTTGCATATTGGTGGGCAGCAAATTGCTAATTAACCACTAGATTGTTGGAGACATAAAAATAGAGATTAAGAGCACACCCACCACATCATTTGCTTGTCTCTGTGAATGCCAGCAGTACATTTCTGTGCTGGAGCAGGCAGAGGGCATTCTCGTTCTCAGACTGCGCTCCCTCTCTCTCTAGAACCAGGCTGGTGGGGGCGCTAAGCCTACCCACTTGTTCTGGAAGGAGGTCTCCTGTGCAGTGCATGAGGATTCAACTAGTATGGGGTGGGGGGATATGAGCTCTGATGGCTTTTTCTTTTTAAGTCCTTGGGACCAAAGCAGGGGAGTTGCCTATGTTGTGTTTTCCATTCTCTTCAGCTCTTTCTCTGTTGGGAAGTCAGCGCAGACCCTGCGAGCCTGGGTGAGCATCAGCCTTGGCTGTGAATCACACCCAGAGTGGGAGCCCATTGCTTTTTCCTGAATGGCTCTCGCCCTGCTCTGGCTGCAGTGTTTGGGTCGTAGTGTCAGCAAAAGCATCCACACGCCTGGGATACCTACATCTGTGACCCAGTCAGTCAACTAAACCAACTGCTGATTAAAATATAGGAGAGAGAAAAAGAAAGAAAAAGAAAAAAAAAAAAAAAGCCACATGTTTCCTGAAACCAGAGCAAAGCCCAGGTGTTAGTTTTTCACTCCAGTTTAAAACCAAACCAGGGTTTCAAGAAAGGAATAAACCAAGCACCAATAAAAATGGAAACTTTGTACTTTCTTAAATAATGGCACTGGCCCCAAATTAGAAGATGACAGAATCTGAGCTGATTAGAACTTCATCAGTGTGATACTTTTAGAGACTATGTGTCCCTGGACCCCTTCATTATATGTTCATAAATAAGAGTTGCTGGCCTACAGTATCAGAATTCTCTTTCTAAAATTTTCATTTTCCAGAACAAGCTTCCAGTTCAGCAGGAAAAGCTCCAGTGTTCTTTTATTGCTTTCCTTTAAGAAAAATTAAAAGTGAGCGTGTATTCCCATAGATTGATTCCTTAAAGACACAGCTCCTAATTCAGAAGGTCCAACCAAACTTCCTGTTTCTACCTCCTTTGTTAGTGTGGAACCCTTGTGTTCTCTGATTCTTGCTGCGGGTAACCTTAGACAGATTTCTTAAAAACCTCACTGAGCTCAATTTTCACACCTGTAACATGGGGACAGTAGAACTTTATTTCTCTCTCAAGGTCACTGTGAAGACTAAGATGATGCATCTGGAAGAACCCAGCCCAGTGCCTGATTCAAAGCAGGCTCACAGTGCTTGAGTCCACTGAATATTTTGGGTGGAAGAGTGATGACTTTCAGAATGCTTTTCCCTCCTGCTCCATGAAATGTTTTTTCCCCCATGGATGTTCACCCGACCATCTAGGGCCCCAAAAGCAGAGGGTATGATAAGAGAGGACTTGGTTCCTGCTATATCCTTAAAGGTAGGTGTTCCTGGCATCAGTCACCTGGACACCGGGCCCCGCAGTGAGCGCTGAAGGGCTGAGGAGTGCATATTGATTTTGATATCAGTGGTGAGAACAGTGCCACGGACCTGCTCTTGTGACTGCTTTCCCCTAATGCCAGCCTTGACCTCTTGTTCTAACTCTCTACCCCCAAACTGGTTTGCAGCACTTTCTTTTAGAATCCTGAGCTTACCCATTGTTTCTCAAAATCAGTCCTCAAAACAATCATCCATTGGGAAATGTCTGAAGCTAATGCAGATGCTCATGGCTGATGTCCCCAAAACAGGGTAGCACAAACGAGCCTTTGGGTAGAGATTTAGACCTGTGTTCACCTCTTGCCACTAACTTGGCCCCTCTGCATTAGTCACACCAGTCCCCTCATGCTGCACCATGATGCCCGAGGCCTCCCCTTTGTCACAACCAGATTTACATTTTTCTGGACTAGAAGGTCTCTGAGATTGGTAATTAGACGAATTTGGATTCAAAGCATACCTTGCTACTTACTGTTACGTGGGGCAGATTATGCAATCTCTCTGATGCTTAGTTTTGTTTGTCTGTCAAAATGAAGCTCAAACTCCCTTGAAAGACAGTTTAATGATGAAAGGAGATAGGTAAGGAACAACCAGCCCAATGTCTGGTTTTCACAGTAACTTTAATGAGAAGCTATCATCATCATCATAGTCTTCTCATCAAAACTATTATTATCTTCTCAACCCAAAGTGCAAGTGAGGACAGGGAACAACCAAAATTATGATATACTGTGGGAAGCCACTTTGGAAAACTGCTTGGAAGCATCTAGTAAAGCCAAACATACGGCTACTCTATAACCTGGAATGCCCACTCTGTATGCCCCACAGACATGTGAGCATACACGCATCAGAAAACTTGTACTAGGATTTTCATTACAACATATTCATGGTATAGTTGCACAGCAGCCATAGTCACAGTAGGTAAAAACTGAAAACAACATAAGTATCTATCAATAACAAAATGGATAAGTTGCCTTGTTCTTTCTTTCTTTTGTTAAATACTACAGAAAAGTGAAAAAGAATGAACCCTCAGATACAGTCTTTTGATTTTTTTTTTTTTTGGTCTTTTCTAGGGCCACACCCATGGCATATGGAGGTTCCAAGGCTAGGGGTCTAATCGGAGCTGTAGCCACCAGCCTACGCCAGAGCCACAGCAACTTGGGATCAGAGCCACGTCTGTGACCTACACCATAGCTCACAGCAATGCCAGATCCTTAACCCACTGAGCAAGCCCAGAGACCGAACCCAAAACCTCATGGTTCCTAGTTGGATTCGTTAACCACTGAGCCATGATGGGAACGCCCCCACAGATACAGTTTTGAGGTAGAGAAGTCAAACACAGAAGAATACATGTTGTGTGATTCCATTTATATGAAGTTCAAGAACATGGGCTAAGTTATCTAAGGTGTGGAAGATCGGGAGAATAGAAACCTTGGCAAGGGGTTATGGCTGAAAGAGTTGTGAGCTAGGTTTTAGGAGGCTTGAAGGATTATGTTTCTTGATCTGTGTTCTGGTTTCATGAGTGTCGTGGGTTGCATTGTTTCCCTAAAAACAGATCTGCTGAAGCCCTAACCCCTGGTGCCTCAGAATGTGATCTTATTTGGAAGTAGGCTCATACAGAGGTCATCAAGTTAGAATGAAGCCATTTACTGTGAGCTCTAATCCAATATGATGAGTGGAGAATTTTAACATAGAGATATAAACATGGGGAGAATGCCCCTTGAATGTGAAGGCAGAGATTGGGGCAATACATCTGCAGGTTCAGAAACACCAAAGATGACCAGCAAACCACGAGAAGCTAGGGAGACAGGTTCTCCCTCACAGCTTCCAGAAGGAACCAACCCTGCTGACCCTTTGATCTCAGATGCCTCCAGAACCCTCAGACAATAGATGTCTGCTCTTTAAGCCACCCAGTTTGTGGTACTTTGTTATGGCAGCCATAGAAAACAATACAGTGGATATATCCATGGAAATTCTCAAGGCTGTGAATTTCTGATCAGTGCACTTTTCTTTATGTAAGATATATGCCACAAACATACTAAAATAACATGTGGATGAGCTCATTATTGAATTTTGAAACCGTGAAGTATTCATAAAGATTTTAAAAGTCTACAGAAGCAATCACAAAGAAATTTGTATTCCTAATAAAGGAGTTTATATTCCTAATAAAGAACTCGTGTATATGCCTTTTAAAGAGCTAAAATCACATAGAACAAAATAGACAAAGGATATAAACAGAGTGCCCAGAAGAAATTTTAAAATGGATGATAATGCTCAATAGAACTAGTTATCAAAGTAACGCATTAAAACAAGATAGCATCTTTTACGTCAAATTGACACTTTATTTTTAAAGGGTACTATCCAGGGCTGATGAATCTTCATTGAGACTGACAATCTCCTCTGCTGATAATAAGACTAATAATAACAAACATTTAAGTGCTTGGTGGATGCAGTCAAGTACATACTTGTAGACTATGCTAAATACCTGGTCTATGTAGTCATGTACATCTACTGTCAAATATCTTATTTTCCTCTTCATAACAAGCCCGTCAGTTATTTTTTGTTTGTTTCCAGACAAGGAAGCAGTGGCTCAGGAAAATTAACTTGTTCAGAGTCACTCAGCTAGTAAACGGTAAAGGTAGGATTTGACCCCAGATTTCTCCAATGCCAGGTACTGAGATTTGGGCTGCCTCAGAGATTTACTGTATCCTTGTTAAACCCTTCTCTTGAAAACACTTTAACAACATGCATTCACTGTCTTAAAAGGTTCACAAATTTTGACCTACCAACTCAATATCTAGAAATTTGTTCTTAGGATATAAACAGAAATGTCAACAAAGATTTAAGTATGAGGATATTCATTGCTGTATCACTTATACTCCTGGAAAAAAATAGAACCCCATATTACCACATTAGAAGTAGATGTAAAAAATTTTAGGTACATCTATGCGCAATGTGGAAATAAATTATAGTTATAAAAATATGTTTCCAGAAAAAATATAGAAAGACACACACATAAAGCTATTCATTGTGGTGCTATATCTAACAGAAAAAGTTTAGAGACTTCCATATTATCCCTCCATAGGGGACTGGTTTAATAAACTATATACATTTATATGATGGCAAACATTAAGCATAAAAAGAAATGACAGTTATCTCCAAATATTGCTAAGCAGTGAATTCAGGTTATATTGATAGATTAAAAAAAAGGAAAAGAAATGTGAAGAATCAATGTGCATAACATGCAAATATTTATCTTAGAATGGGGGATATATATTTAGTTGTTATTTACATTTTAAAAATGGAAGAATAAATTAAAAACTAAAAACAAATTACAGGGGAAAGAGTGGAAGGGCAGAAATAAAGCTAGACTTCTCTGAATATAGTATCTTCTTCAACAGTTGGACTTCAAAATCTTGAAACTCTTTTATAGAATTATAAAAACAAAAATAAAAAAGGGAAATCCTCCAAAGGTCAAAAGCAAAATAAAACAAGTTGAGCAGTTTTCACATTGGTGGCATAAGTGCACAGAAAGGACAACTTTCAGTGACTTTGGAACCTAGTAAAATGACTATAGATCCTTAGGAAAATATTCTCAAAAGACAGAAGTTCAAAAAATTTAACTGCTTTCAGCAAATATGTTGCTGGTGGTAGTGTTTGTAGTTGTTTAAGAATGTATCACCACCCTTCAAAAAGTGGAGCCTAGTCTCTCTACCCTTGAACATGGGCCAGTTGTGCTGACTCGCTTCTGATGAAAAGCGTGGAAAAGATGATGTGTGATTTCTGAAGCTTGATTGTCATTGCCATTTCCCCATCATTCTCTTGGACCACTTACTCCGGGGCCAGACTTCATGCCGTGAGGACATTCTCCCAGCCCTCCGGAGAGGACCATGTAGGAAAGGAACTAGTGTCTCCTGCTGACAGCCAGCACCAAGTTGCCAACCATGCAGATGAGGCACCAGGGAAGCAGATCCCTCGGCCTCGGTTGAGCCTTCCGATAACTATAGCCCTGGCCAAAGGCTCTATGGCAACTTTATGAGAAACTCCCTACCAGGACTACTTAGCTGAGCTTTTCTCAAGTTCTGACCCACAGAAACTGGAACATAATTGATGTTTAGTGTTGCTTTAAATCACTACATTTTAGGATAATTTGTCATGCAGAAATAGATAACAAGTACAGAATTTATACCAGGACAAAGGTGCTGCCCAAAAATTTATGAGTGGTTTTGGAATTGGGCAGTAGACAGGAGCTGAGAGCATTCATGAAAGCCTAAAGCACCTTGAGAGGAGTATAAATAGAAGCTCAAAGTCAAGAAGAGATTATTGTGGAAGAGTTTGTGAATGTAGTTTTGTCTGAGTGGGCTCCAACAAGAATCATAGGAGATCCATAAAGTTTCGAAGAAAAATAACTTGGCAGAAGTACAGCATGCTTGGATTGAAATGGGCAGGATTCATGTAAAATGATAAGAGGCCTTTGGACCCTGAAACTTCTACTGGCAAGATACAAGCTGAGAAAACTCTTCAGCAGAAAACATGGGCTACCTTCATGCAAAAGAAAGGACGACCTAGGGGTGGAACCAAGAGCTGAGAGGCTGGAGTTGAGAGCTACAGAGACTCATCTTTCTTTTTCTTTTCTTTCTTTCTTTCTTTCTTTCTCTCTTTCTTTCTCTTTCTCTCTTTCTTTCTTTCTGGTTTTAGAAACATATCGCTTTTTTGTGATGGGGATTACCAGATATTACAACAGAATTTGGGTCTGTTACAACAGAAATTTGGGTCTGATACAACAGAATGTTCTGGGTCTGGATTATAGAGACTCATTTTCAAACCTGGAATCCTAGACAAGGAACTTTCAACATTTGCCCTGATGGATTTTACTGTCTTTTGCTTTTGTGTGTTTCCTATTTTCCTTTGTTTTGAATGATGGGGGGGGGTGTCCAGAGTAGTTACCCTATATTTATCCTACCATTGGATGCTGTGCGTGTGTATGTGTAAGTGGCAATTAACTTTTCTTTTTAGATCATAGGTCTTCAGATTATGAGGAACTGTACTCAGAAGCTGTACTACAGGACACCCAAGGCATCTCCTCCACACTTGTACCTGATTTAATAATAAGATACTGGACTCCAAGTTGATGCTATAAAAGAATAAGACTTTTGCGGAGTCTTCAGAAGGGGTGAGTGCATTTTACATTTATATTGTAAGTTTTGTAAGTTATATAAGTTATAAGTTGCAGCTAGACAGTGGAAAGAAATATGTCCACAAATTCTTTGATGTTCCACTTTCAGTAGGTAGAGACTAATTCTTCTCTTTTGGAATATGAGCCATACACGGTGATTAATGTGTGCATGGCTCACACAGCCATACACAGTGTGAGCCATACTGTGTATCACAGACACAGTAGAATGTGATAGACATGGCAATTTGTGTGTGATCTTTAAGGCTGGATTACCAAAGGCATTGCATTCTGAAACACCTTGCCTTCTGAAATAACTCACTTTGGGGAAAACTAGAAATCATGCTGTCAGGACCCTCCAGCAGCCCTCTGAGAACCTCTGAAGTCCTCTGTCAACATCCAGTGTCAACTCGGTAGCCATGTAAAGAGGCCCTCTTTGAATAAGATTCCCTCAGTCCCAGTCGTACCTTCAGATGAGTGTAACTCTGCCTAAATGTTTTGTCTGCAATCCCATGAGAGACTCAGATTCAGATCGTGCAACTAAGTTGCTTCTGATTGGCTGATCCATAGAAATTGTGGTATAATTAATGTTTGCTGTTGCTTTGAATTGTGAGTTTTGGGGCAGTTTGATGTGTGTGTATTGTTGATGAAGCAAATGTGTAATTATGTTGGTGTCATTGGTGTAAGAGAAAGGAGCCACAGGTATAAGATTGATGAGGTTTAAAAAAAACAGTGCCATCTTGAATTCAAATGGCAGCAATTGCCTTGGTGTATTTTATGTTAAGGAACCGGCAGAGGAGAAGGAGCAGAAAGCCAAAGCAAAGTTTCTTAATTCTGTCCACAGAAAAGACCTTGAAGAAGGAATACCTTAAATCTCAGATTCTGTATAAAATTTCCCTTAAGAGCAAGCAGACAAGATCGCTTGAGGAAATGGCTAGTTCTAGATCTCGAGCAGAAAATGTTTAAGATGAGCCTGGAACGTCTTATAACAACAGAAAGTAAGGATGCAATTTTTTAAAGTCCTAAGATAAAATGCTAGGATCTTCTTAAAGATTTATAAAGCAATGTGAAGAGGCTCCCACTGGCTAAAGATGGGCCAATAAAATTGCAATGGATTGAAACACATCAAATATGTTTAAATCCATGCGTTCATAATGATACTGGAAAAACTAATTAGTTCCCTTTGGATCTTGCTTGGCACATAATTCATTATTTTGGTAACTAGCACATAAAGGGAATAAATTAGGCATTTATCCTGCCTTTGTCCTATGAACTGTACCTCAGTATAATTAAATAGTCAATGAGGAGACGTTCCTCTTTAGAACTCCAGTTAACAAATGATGAAGAAATAATAGTCAAAAGAAATAATGGCAAAAAGAGAATGTCACCTTTATGAAATTCCTAATGAAATAATGGATCTGGGCCATGGTCACAATGGCTGTTGACATTCACAGAAAGACAGCCAGCTATCGGGTACCTCCTGGAAAGTCACAACAAAGCATCCTTACCAAAGTCACAACATGAATCTTGATCAAACTTTGCAAGGTAGCTACCAATTCTTAGAAAGTATAGGAGACAGAGGAGTGCGATAAATGAAAAAGGGGAGAACCAATTAGCAAAATCCAGGTTGTAGGAAACTCTGCAGGAAAAACGACCAGGTCCTTTAACAAATAAATAAAACAGTGCTCAGAGAGAGGGAGAGGAAAACAAGAAAGGGAGAGAGAGAGAAAGAGAGGTCGTGTTTCAAAAAGTTTTTATAACATGCAAAAATGCCCAATATATAATAAATTAGGAAAATCAGAATGGAAAATTGTATCTATAAAACAAATCCATCTTATTTTTATTTATTTATTTATTTATTTATTTATTTATTTTTCTTTTTATGGCCACACCCGCAGCATATGGAAGTTCCTATGCTGGGGGTTGAATCGGAGTTGCAGCTGCCAGCCTACACCACAGCCATAGCCATGTGGGATTCTTAACCCACTGAGTGAGGCCAGGGATCAAACCTGCATCCTCATGGATACTAGTTGGGTTCTTAATCCGCTGAACCACAATGGGAACTCCTATTTTAATTTTTTATTTGTATTTTTATTTTTTTGCTTTTCAGGACCACACCCGGGGCATATGGAGGTTCCCAGGCTAGGGGTCGCTGCCGGCCTACGCCAGAGCCACAGCAATGCCAGATACAGGCTGAATCTGCGACCTACACCACAGCTCACGGCAATGCTGGATCCTTAACCCACTGAGCGAGGCCAGGGATCAAACCTGCAACCTCATGGTTCCTAGTCGGATTTGTTTCTGCTGCCCCATGATGGGAACTCTCACCTTATTTTTAAACGCGCTCAAGAGAAAAAAATGTACAAAAATAGTAACAATGTGCGTGGGCAGCAGGATTATTGGTAATGTCTGAATAGTCTACATTTTCAAATCTGCTTTAAGATACAAATATAATTTTTATAATCCCTATATTCTATCCCTCTTGAAATAAGGACAAATAGGTAAATTAGTAAAAATACAGCGAAGCGGGGGAAAAGCGTATTACTTTAAAACATTTGTTTTTTCATGGGGGGGCCTGCGCTACCCATTGAGATTCCATTTTCTGTAAGAATTCTGATTAATCCCATTGGATTATAGTTATGTTGGTGGGTCCCATCTCCCTAGTAACAGGCATATATTTTATTAGGGGTCCTTTAAGAAAGACTCAAACTCAAAGGAATGAGCCAGCCCTTCTAACTTTGAAAAGGGTAGGAGAAGTTAGCCCTCATGTCACTATTCATGAAGGTGACATCTGATATAAAGTCTGGCTTTTGGTAGATGATGAACAGGAAAAGGAAACAAACAGCCACAACATAGCCCAGGTTGGGTACAGATGGTCCAAAAGCAACAAGTTTATGCTGTAATGTTGCCAAGGCAACAGCAGCTGCTTCTGGCATCCATCGCAGAGGGTGGGGGGAGGGGAAAAACAGAAATAAAGAGGCAGAACGATCCTGTACATCTTTCTTAGGAAAATAGGAAAGAATACTGTGAGATCTTGACTATTTTCTGGGTGAACACGCTTCCTTCCCAAACACTTCAAGTGTCCTCAGTGAAAGGCAAATGGTGTTTTTCATATTATAATCTGCTTCAAACCAAGGAGGACTCCTGTGCCTCTTGTCATATTGTCATTTTCCCTTCTGTGACTCCAAACAGTGGTGGACAGGGCTTTCTTACAGCTCTATCCCCTTGCGTATTGAAATGCATTGATGTTTTCTTGTGACAGTTACCGAGACATCTATTCACAGGGTTGAAAGATGCTTATTATGTTTTGACTGTGTCTGGATTTGCGGGAGAAGAAGGGAAGAAGGGAATGGCCGTGGTCTTTCCTCCTCCTCCTCCTCTGCTTCTTCCCCTGGTCCCTGCCTCCTGATCTTTTCACTGGCAAAGGAAGAGGATAGAGCAGAGGGGGTGCGACAGTGAGGACAGAAAGAGAGCGGCGGGTCTGGGGAGTATGCTGGAGATATTTTCAGCCAAGGGCGAACCAGACAGCGAGTTACCCGGCCACAAGGCAGCCTGCCTGGGGACACTGGGAGCCGAGTCAGGGGATAGAGAAGCAGGGCTGGAGCCTAGCTCTACATGGAGTGGCCTTAGCGAGGGATCGAAGCCGGAGAGGAAGACAGAGCTGCGGAGACACTCAGTGGGGGAGGTTGAGCATCAAAATCTTTCTGCAACAGGAGAAACTTTCCAGCTCTGACGCCCTGGCTCAGGGACAGATTCTCTCACCCGAACCTCATTCCATGTGTTCAGAACCTGAAATAGTCTCTGGGTGGCTTTCACCTGCTCAGAAGGAAAGAGAAGGCAGAGCCCTGCTCGTGCCTGCTTGGGACTGAATATTTTTGTAAATGCCAAACAGCTTTTTACAACAGAGCAGGTTGGCTTAGAGGGCAAAAACCTGAACTTGAGAGTCAGGTAAGTCAGGAGAAGGTGGCTCTGACCCCCGAGGTCTGCTGCTTAACTCCTTATTCATCACTCATTATAGATTATTAAACCAGAGTCACGTTTACAAGGTTGGAGGCAGGTGGCCCAGCCTCGCCAGGCCTTCACTTCCTCTCTGTCGAGGGGGGCGCCAAGGCCACCCTCCTAGGGTTGGTTGTGAATCTGGCCCAGCACCTGCTATGATTATTCTGATTTGTCTTTGAACATGTCTTTGAAAACTGGGAAGGAATGGAGTTCACCTGTGTTTGCTTCTTGGCTTTGAAAGTGACACTAGATCAGGTAGAAGCCCTGACCAGAAACCTCTGCCACGTGGCAATGGATCTGTATTTGGGTTCCCTAGAGAGACAGAACCAACAGATTTCACGTATGTAATAGTATATTGTATGTAATATATATTATCTATTATATATAGCTATAATTATATCTATAATCTCTGTGTATTATGGGGGGGGATTGGAATTTATTTGGAGAACTTGGCTCACATATCGTGGAAGCTGGCAAGTTTAAAATCCACAGGCTAGGCCAACATACTGGAGGCCCAGGGAAGAGCCGATGCTGTAGTTCAAGTCCACAGGCAGAGTCTGGGAGCAGAATTTCCTCTTCTTCAGAGGAGATCTGTGTTTTCTTATCTTTTCTTGTCTTTTGTCTTTTTAGCACCACATTCTCGGCATATGGAGGTTCCCAGGCTAGGGGTCGAATTGGAGCTGCAGCTGCCGGCCTCCACCACAGCCACAAAAACGTGAGATCTGAGCCACATCTGCCACCTACACCACAGCTCATGGCAACGCCAGATCCTCAACCCACGGAGCAGGTCAGGGATCACACCTGCGTCCTCATGGATGCTAGTCGGGTTTGCTAACCGCTGAGCCATGACAGGAACCCCCGAGATCAGTTTTTTCTATTAAGTCCCTTGAGTAACTGGATGCGGCCTGCCCACATTATAGAGGGTAATTTGCTTTCCTCCAAGTCTGCTGGTTTAAATGTTAAACACATCAAATAATTCATTCAGAGAAATACCTAGAATTAGGTTTGACCAAATCTCTGAGGACCGTGGCCTAGCCAAGTTGACAGATAAAATTGACCATGACAGGATCCCTTAGAGCACTGTCCAAACATTGGTACCTCCTCACCAGTAGGTAACCATGACCCAAACGAGCCACTCCCACAGTAAATAAGTTCCATTAATGCAGCTAATTTCATGGCCTCCGCAGATGAGCTGGGACCAGATTTCAGGGTTTCTTTATTTGTACTGCGCCCTTCTCTGAGAGCAAAGCCAGCAAAGCCACCAAAGCCCGTGGAAAGGAAAGCTTTGGAATTCTGTCCAAAAGGCACTTTCTACCACAGGTCCTCAGGCTGATAGGTATTTGTTCCCATCTCTTAAATATCAAGCAAAAGAAGGAAATATTGAAAGGGAGCTGGAGACTGGGAACCGGAGGCTGATGGCTCTACCCTGCCTTTTGGGGGCAAGTCTTCATCCGCAGTGAGGCGGCTCCTCACGCCTGCTGCAAAGCCGGAAGTGAGTGCTCCCTCAAAGCCGGAAGTAAGGGCTCCTGCAAAGCCGGAAGTGAGTGCTCCCATCGTCTGGGTCAAAGGGCAACAAGATCCATCATCCTCGCAACTGGCAAAGGGTTGAAAGCGGACTGCTTGCTGTCTCTGCGGAAAGAATTGCTGCGTTTCACGCAGAAAGAGAGGGAAGAGGAAACCGAAGCTCACGTCTCTGAGGCTGAGCCCTCATTCCTTGCTTTCGCCGGAGCAAAATTGCGCTGCGTCCTGAAAGCCCGTCTCGGGGGTGCCTCCAGCTCAGGGCCGCCTGCCCATCGGGCTCTGTGTGGTGCACGGAGTGAGACGGAGCTCTTTCTGCAAGCTGCTGTCAGGAAAGGGGCGTGTCCTGGTTGGGAGTTCAAGGGCAAAGATGTTACAGAGGATTTTAAAAGATGCCTCTCAGGCACCTAAGGGGAAGGAGTCTCTTCGACACTGTTGCTCAAGATGTAAATCAGTACACCTCCTGGAGTACAGTTTGGAAATAGCAAATGCCGCCAAAATGTGACTGTACCTAGTAATTCTGTTCTAGGGACTTTATCCTTAAGAAAGTGATAGGCAAGTATGCAAATATGTATCTGGGAATAGGCACTAGTGTCTTCTTTTAAGAGTGAAAAGCTGGGGGAGTTCCCGTAGTGGCACAGTGGTTAACGAATCTGACTAGGAACCACGAGGTTGCAGGTTCGATTCCTGGCCTTGCTCAGTGGGTTAAGGATCCAGCGTTGCTGTGATCTGTGGTGTAGGTTGCAGATGTGGCTCGGATCCCGAGTTGCCGTGGCTCTGGCGTAGGAACCTCCATATGCCGCGGGAGCGGCCCTAGAAAAGGCAAAAAGACAAAAAAAAAAAAAAAAAGAGTGAAAAGCTGCAAGCAACCTAAATGTCCAAAGATATCCAGCATGGAATAGATGAATTACAGTCCATCGTGAGAGTGGAAAGCTAGTTAACTCTTAATAATAATAAAAAGATGATGTATATATGTGTATATATAGGTAGATAATTCATGATCTATTAAGGGGAAAAGTAGGCAAAAAAAATGTTATGTAGAGACTTAATTCCATTAAAAATAAAGACGCACAGGAGTTCCTGTCCTGGCTTAGCAGTTAACAAACCCGACTAGCATCCATGAGGATGCTGGTTCAATCCCTGGCCTCACTCAGTGGGTTAAGGATCAGGCGTTGCCATGAGCTGTGGTGTAGGTCACAGGTGAGGCTCGGATCTGGTGTTGCTGTGGCTGTGGCATAGGCCAGCAGCTACAGCTCCAATTTGACCCCTAGCCTGGAAACCTTTTATATTTTTATAAAAATAAAAAAAATAAAGACACACAGGTATGTGAGAAGGTTTTGATGTGTCTGGACTACCATAATAAAACACCAAGACAAAGTGTCCTATAAACCACAGAAATTTTTTTTTTCTTCTCATAGCTCTGGAGGCTGGAAAGTCGAAGGTCAAGGCACAGGCACACTTGGTGTCTGCTGAGGCTCCCTGTGCCAATGCCAACGGCAGTCTTTTACACACTGTCTCCTTACATGGCTGAAGGGAGGAGAGAGCTCTCTGGGATCTCTCTTTTTTCTTTTTTTTTGTCTTTTTAGGGCAGCACCTGAGGCATGTGGGGGTGCCCAGGCCAGAGGTTCAATCGGAGCTGTAGCTGCCAGCCTACACCACAGCCATAGCAATGCCAGATCTGAGCCGCGTCTGCGACCTACACCACAGCTCACGGCAACACTGGATCCCTTAACCCACTGAGCGAGGCCAGGGATCGAACCTGTGTTCTTATGGATGCTAGTCAGATTCGTTTCCACTGAGCCACAATGGGAACTCCATCTCTGGGGTCTCTTTATAAGAGCCCTAAGCTCACTCACATGGGTTCTGGCCTCGTAACCTAATCACTTCCCAAAGTCCCCACCTCCTAATACCATCACATGGGAGGTTAGGACTTCAACCCATGAATTTGGAGGCAGGGGCATAAACATTCAATCTGTAGCAGTGGATATACACCAAAATATTTACAGAAGAATTTTGGTTGGTTGATTTTTTTAATATCTGTATTTTTTATTTCTCTGCCTTGAGTGTAAGATTACTTTAGAAAAAAATTTTTTTTTGTCTTTTTAGGTTTGCACCCATGGCATATGGAAGTTCCCAGGCTAAGGGTGGAATCAGAGCTGCAGCTGCCAGCCTACACCACAGCCACAGCAATGCAGGATCCAAGCCACGTTTGTGACCTATACCACAGTTCATGGCAACGCTGGATGCTTAGCCTAATGAGCGATGCCAGGGATCCAGCCCATACCCTCATGGATACTGGTTGGGTTCTTAACCCGCTGAGCCACAATGGGAACTCCCAAGTGTATGATTACTTATATAACCAAAGAAATAAAAGGGAAAATGCCTTTCCTAGATATTATTAACTGCCCTGCAATCTGCCCGTCCTTGACTAGAAGGGTGAGTGCTGTGCATTCTTGAAGCCCATCAGGACACCTGGGGAGAAAAATTGTTCTCGGCATCATTTCTTATTTTTCATCCTCCACTGGCATTTTAACATCAACGTTGATAGTAACCTCTCAGATTGATTTTCCCTCTCCTGGAAAAAGGAAAATCCTAGCTGACACCAATGCCAGATAGCTCTTTCTAACAAGTCTAGATCATGAACCATTGCACAGTAGAGCAGCCAATTCATTCCGTAAGAGGACCTGGCACCCATATTGTCATAAAGATTGCCATTCTTTGAGCTTTGTTAACAAAAATGCATCAAGAAGCTTCTGGAGGAGTTCCCATAGTGGTGCAGTGGTTAACGAATCCGACTAGGAACCATGAGGTTGAGGGTTTGATCCCTGCCCTTGCTCAGTGGGTTAATGATCCGGCATTGCCGTGAGCTGTGGTGTAGGTCATAGACGTGGCTCGGATCCTGCGTTGCTGTGGCTCTGGTGTAGGCTGGCAGCTACAGCTCTGATTAGACCCTTAGCCTGGAAACCTCCATATGCTGCAGGAGCAGCCCAAGAAATGGCAAAAAGACAAAAAAAAAAAAAAAAAAAAAAGAGAGAAGCTTCTGGAGTTAATGGCAAAAACCATGAGTCAGGAATATAAACAAAGATAAACCTTCAGAGGTGTGTGTGTGTGTTTCTGTAAGGAGTGTTGATATTTTTCTTCCTCTTGGCCAACCATGAGAGCTGCAATTTTTAGTGTAAGTAATGACAGGGCTTGAAATGATGCTATTGCTTGATAAGTGTGGGGCATTTCACCGAGTGCTCATCGTGTAGATAACCTAGAAAACAGCCAGCACTTTTCAGATTGGACCCTGCGGAAAGGCCAGCAGGTAATCACATCACCTCGTTCTCCATTTGCACCGTTGACCTGGTATCAGAGATTTAGTTTCCTGAGAGCACGTCTGTTAAAACCACTCGAAGTTGTTTCAGGTTTCTAGATCCAGGCACACCAAGCAGAAGGTCACTCTGTTTCTTTAAGAGACAGCGACTGGGGAGTTCCGGTCATGGCTCAGTGGTTAATGAATCCAACTAGGAACCATGAGGTTTCGGGTTTGATCCTTAGCCTCACTCAGTGGGTTAAGGATCCAGCGCTGCCTTGAGCTGTGGTGTAGGTCACAGAAGAAGCTCGGATCCCGCGTTGCTGTGCCTGTGGTGTAGGCCGGTAGCTACAGCTCCGATTAGACCCCTAGCCTGGGAATCTCCATATGCAGCGGGCGCAGCCCTAAAAGACCACAAAAAAAAAAA
Organism: Sus scrofa; assembly: GCF_054392235.1. NCBI lineage: Eukaryota > Metazoa > Chordata > Mammalia > Artiodactyla > Suidae > Sus > Sus scrofa. Next base: position 21,937,881 of record NC_139393.1, on the reverse strand, counting down.
AAAAAAAAAAAAAAAAAGAGAGAGAGAGAGAGACAGCGAATGGTGAGCCAAGAGACAGCAGGCAGTTGAGGGTAGGAAGTCAACACAGGCCCTTGTATCTGCAGTGACACATGGGCTTCAGGAGGTTGGGAGTCTGTGTCATGATGGGCCTCTTGCGTCTCCCCATTCCCAAGCAACCATGGAGAGGGTACATGCTTTTCTTGCCACATCTCTACCACCTACTAGCCTACATTCACATTTCTCTCAGGCCATTTACCTCATCCTGCTTTACATCGTGGTAAAATCCAAAGAGTTCTTAGATGCTGACTAGATTGCAAGCCCCCCGAGGACACAGACAGTTTCTAAATTGGCTTGGTGTTGGCGATGTTCAGTACCTAGCAGATGTTCCATAAAAAAAGGGAATCATTGAATGAATGAATGAATGAATGAAGAGCAGCCCTCACACTGTACTCACTTTCATGGACAGAGAGAAGAAGAAGTCGAAGCTCTTTAGGAAAATCAGTCTCCTAACGCTTCAGGGGATTTGTCTGATTCTCCCTTCTTAAGAGAAACATTGCTCCAGCATCCCTGATGGTACTAAGTCCCAAGGTGATGCTTCCTCATGCTTCTCCCTCCCTGCAAAAGAGATGAATTTAGCAAGGCAATCCAAAAATAGCAAGGCAGTCCAAAGGTCTCACTCTTCAAGGGCCTGTTTTCCCTCCGGGACTTGGTCAATTTCACTAGTCAATTTCTCTTGGTTCTCCCCTGGTGACAAGCTGTCTGATGGTGGACAGGCTGAGTCTTTACATTTACAATCTATTACATGGATTCATGAAATCTACCTGTAGGTACTTATGATTCAACTATTATGGGCACAACCCTGAAAGGCACAATATTCGTATTTACGAATTTTTGGCCTGACTAGGAAAGTTATGGGTTTTTCATAGATTACAACCAATTTTGATCATTTAATCTGTCGCTTTGAGGGACAAGATGGCACCACACCATTGCACAAACCTCCCCCTCATCAACATCTCCCCCTCTTCCTCCTCCTCCTCCCGTCATCAGCCACAACCTTTACCAAAGGCTCTGTGTACAGAGCCATGATGTTAAATGCATAAAATGAGTACGGAGAACTGTTGGATCAATTTCTGTGTATTCCTAGAACTGATTTTCATGGTGTAGTCTTACAATGTGGGCTGAAACCAAAATGATAGCTGTCATTTCTAATGACATTCTAGCACTGTGTCACTTCTTTAAAGGACATGCTAATAACATGAATAGAATGTACAGTGAATTGCCAGCCCTGTGTCCCTCCCTCTCTGCCAGAATCCAAAGGAGCGTGGCAGGAGGGCGAACTCTGGGTGGCCCTGGCTGGGAGAGGGGGGCTGCCCCTGTAATTAAGTAGCCGCTCCCCCCAGCCCCTCCGCCACTCGAGCTCCCGTAAGAAGCACCAGCTCTTCCTTCCTTCCTTATCTGTTACCTGTAGGTCCTTCAGTGAAGCAGCCCCTCTCTCCCTCACCTCAGATTGAAATGGAGCCTCATAAGTGCCCCAAATCCTTGGGCCAAATCCACCAGGAATCATAAAGGGAAAAATAAAAATGTTTCCAGGAGTGAGTTCTATACAGCAATGAATTCATACACTTTCTGTAGCTCCTCATTTCCTTCCATTATGTTAATTCTTCCAACTCAATAACCTAATTCCCGACTCCCCACCGCACACATTCTTTTCCCCCTGGGGGAAGAAGCTGATTGATGCTGAAGTCAGAATCCATCCTAGTTTGTGATGGTCTAAGTACTCTAGGCAGTGGCTGCGCAGCCACCAGTGGCTCTCTTAAGCCCATGCTGAAACAACCAGGGCTTCAGCAGGCTCGTTTAGAGTTGCAAGGAGGTTGGAGGTGCATGCTAGGTGCGCACGGAGGAGTTTGTTTGTGCCACGTGTCTTGGACAAATGCCAAGGTCAGGAAATCTATGGGGGCTTGTCTGCATACTTCCTCTTTCATCTGTCTCAACCTGCCTTTGTACCACTTGGGGAGGGGCGGCTCCAGCCTGTTGGCATCGCTCCCTCACATGGTCCGTCTTGACTCGATGCTTATTTATTATTCAATTATTAGAGTTATTGGATGTGCTCCTGGCCTATTACCCTCTGGGTACATTTACAAGTAGGTTAAGAAAAACCCACAGCAGCTTAATTTCTGTTATTACTGAGACGTGTGTACTTCCTGTGAACCATCGTCTTGGTTTCATAAAGCTTTGATGGCATATTTATTTTCTCAAACCTTGGTTTTCCTTTTAGGGGCTACCTAAGATGTAGATATGCGTCCTCTATACAATGTAGGTTAGAAGTAGGCTTTACTGATCAACAGGCTGGGCTAAGAGCCACGAACCCCAGCTATTGGGGAGAGGACCCTCTGAGCTAAAACCTTCTCCTTGAAGGTAATACGTAGCTCCTGATCACCTGTATTTGCTTCACAGACTGTGTTTCCATGCAAGCTTATTCTCTCTCTTCAGTTTGTGCAAACCCTGTGCAATATTGCAGCCTCCTATCTTCAACACAAAGAAGCATTAGTAGTTTTCTGGGAATGAAGGGGACAGATTTCATGTCATCACAGCAGACCTCCCTTGTGGATTCTTTAGGAGGATGGAAAGTTCCTAATTTCCTGTCTTGCTGTTGACCCAGATGCAAAAGGAAGGGCCTGAGAACGTATGGACAGACTGCAACCGGGGCAGGTCTGCTCCTTGATGGTCAAGGATGCATGGAGTGCCAAGAATATAGAAGGTTTCTTCTTCCTGCTTTGGGAGAGAAATGCTAGAATGAAGGGATCCTAGGAACCCACGATTTATCATTCTGGCTGTACATCTTCAGCAAGTGTCAAGAACACAGGGGAACGTGGGAGTTCTGTCATCTCTTCTCCCTCATTTTCTCTCCCTCCTGCCACGTCTCCCTGTAGCACCCCCCCAGTGATGAGGTGGTTCACCCCTACGACTAGGTCCCCTGGCATCTCTGTAGGATGCTCTGGAGCCTGTGTGATGTCCTTGCCTCCTGGAAGCTCAGAGGCCCTGACCCTGTCTTCCAGTCAAGTGTTCATCAGAGTCTGTGCTCTGCCTTCTCAGGGTTCCGTGTGGGAACGGGGCAGCCGGTAGTTCTGACCTCTCCTGGCAGTAACACCTGCTGCTTTATCCGCTTATCTTTTCGAGGCTTGAAGGGCATGTGTCCCAAAGTCCTTACAAGCAGCCAGAGCCTACCGTCCTCCGGTCACTGTCTGGAGAAGACCTGGGACCAGCTGAGGCAGAGGCTGTGTGAGATAGTCTATGGGGGTGTTTGGTTTGGTTGGTGGATGGGCTAGCGTCCCTGGAGAGAGCATTGCATGGGCTGCCACTCTGGCCCATGAGGGAGTCACCATTTCTGAACTTGGGAGTCACAGGAAAGTCAGAGGGCGACAAGGCCTTTGCTCCAGGGATCCCAAAAGGCGTGAGACCACAGAGCGGTCTCCTTAGAGCAGATGCGCGATGCACGTGCCTCTGAGTTAAGGAATTTGCCTTGTTCTGCCCGGGGTCCCCCTCAACCACTAAAAGCAAGGCTAACTCCAAAGCACTGGAGAGGAACATTCGGAGTGATTTAGATACTAAAGGAGTGTTTGCCGGTTGTCCATTGATTTCCTGCTGCTGCTCTGTTATCCAATCCGGTGAGCCAGCCGCTCTTTCACCCCCAAGCCGCTCCCTCCACGTAACTTGCTGACCGCAACAGGACGGCAGCTGAACAGAACACTCTGTTCCAGCACCATTTTCATCTCAGCATCCCTGGTCCTTAAGAGATGCCGTTCTCACTCCCTGCTGCATCTGCAAATAGTTTCCGTTGCCGGTTTCCTGAGGATACGCTTTGGTTTTTCTCTCAGAAACATTGTTATTCCATCACAGAAATACAGCCCCCAAACTGGTGCATCCAGCCTTTTCCCCTCAGCTCTGAATGGGACAGTGCGGGTGCCTGATGCTGCAGTACAATAACCAGCAATCACTCACTGGACCCACTTCCCAGAGGAAAGGCTTTGCCCTTGAGAGGTGAATGGCTGATCCAAAGCAGTCAATCCCTTCCAAGAATAAGGTCTGGCTTTGCCACATTGGGCTTCACCAAATATTTCAAATTGCCTTTCTGACCTAAGCATGGTGAGATGTGGGTATTTGTCATTAGCCTAAGGCAGTGTTCTTAAACCACAGGTCATGATCCACCAGGGGGGTCTGAAATCAGTTGAGTAGTTGACAACTGACATTGAAAAATGGACAAGGGGTTTGAGACTGGCATATACATTGGAGTAAAGGGAATGACGGCCCAGGGGGGACCTGCTGTATAGTACAGAGAACTCGACCCAGTATTCTGTGATGGTCTATATGAGAAAAGAATCTGAAAAAGAATGGATGGATGTATAACTGAATCACTTTGTTGTACAGCAAAGTACAAACGCACAGTTTGTACACTGTAAATCAACTGTGCTTCAATAAAACTTTAACAAAGTGGAAAAAAAAAAAAAAGAATCTGAAAGTCTCTTTGTAGCCCAGCAGGTTAAAGATCCAGCATTGCCACAGCTGTGGCACAGGTCACAACTGCAATGCGGGTTCGATCCCTGCCCCAGGAATTTCCACATGCCATGGGTGTGGCCAAAAAATAGAATTGAACCAAATAGAACAAAAGAAGCATATGAATACACCTTATGTAATAAAGGTAGATTTCTTTGGGAAATTTTTGTTCTAGTGTATACACACACGCATGTCTATAAACGTATGCTCTGGGGTAGGGCCTAAAATGTATTTCTAATTTATATATTTTAAAGACTAATAGGAGTTCTTGTTGTGGCACAGCAGAAATGAATCTGACTAGTATCCACGAGGATGCAGGTTCAATCCCTGGCCTTTCTCAGTGGGTTGGGGATCTGGCATTGTCGTGAGCTGTGGTGTAGGTCACAGATGTGGCTCAGATCCCACGTTGCTGTGGCTGTGGTGTAGGCTAGCAGCTGCAGCTCTGATTTGAACGCTAGCCTGGGAATCTCCATATGCTGTGGGTGTAGCCCTAAAAAGCAAAGCAAAAAAAAAAAAAAGCAAAACCCTGAGTCTCCATCACTATGGTAAAGAACTGGGACAGAAGTGGTACCTTCTAGCTACCATCTAAATGACTCTCCTAACCTCAATTCCCCCCCAACCCCAAGAGGCAGCCACTCTGCTGACTTTGATGCTAATCTTTCCCTTTCTTTCTTTCTTTCTTTTTTTTTTTTTTTTTTTTTTTTTGCTTTTTGGGGCTGCACCCATGGCATATGGAAGTTCCCAGTCTAGGAGTCAAATCGGAGCTGTAGCTGCCAGCCTACACCACAGCTCACGGCAACACCGGATCCTTCACCCACTGAGTGAGGCCAGGGATCGAACCCGCATCCTCATCGTTCCTAGTCGGATTCGTTAACCACTGAGCCACGACAGGAACTCCCAATTCAAATGCATTTCTAACTGTGGGTTGTGATTTTTAAAAGTTGAAAAACACGAGTCCAAAGATGTCTAAGAATTATGCTTTTATAAAGCTCACAATTTTCTCATTGCCCTGTGGTGTAAATGGTAGTGTGTGTGTGTGGGGTGGGGGGGAAGGTCAGAGGAAATTGTGCTTATTCCCTGCCATACACGGAGCTTAATGCTTTTCTGCTGTCTGGTATCACCTCCCAAATCTTCACGTCTGCCTTTGGAGATAATGGTTAATCCCACTGGATAGAAGTGAAATTCAGAGGCAATAAACATCCAGGGTCCCGGGCAAGGGGCGTGCTGGGGCTGGAAGTTGAACCCAGCCAAGCCTGTCTGTCCCCAAAGCCCGAGCATCTTCCCCAGCTGAGGCCCTCTTCCCGGGGCCCCGGCACCTCCAGCCTGTGCTCCTCTGCTCACTGACCTGTGACCTTGACCCTCGGCTGCCCTGATGTCACGGTGAGGGACGCACAATTCATTCCAGCAAATTTCTCCCACTACAAGGACGACCCAGATCAGAGCCCCTGGGGATAAGTAGCAGGAAGAAGAGAGAAACTTAGGGTTTGAAGCTGCCGAGTTTGGGGAGCTCTTTGACTGCACTATGTAACCTAGCCAGTCCCCCCCAGATCCAAAGACGTGAGCCCATTTCCGCAGTCTCCGTGTCTGAGGGCGTATTTTGAGTGTTTATTTGAGTGTCTAACACAGACGGAGGCTTTCTTTTGGAATAAGACACTCTCCTGACCACAAAGAGGTGAATCACGGGGGAGATGTTTCATTATCAAGGTATTCTTAGAATGTTCTTAGGAGGTTCTCAAAGCTTGAGCAGTTCAGGCAGTAATTAATATATTCAGACAGATTAGTCACTTACCAGCAAAATCCTCGATTTCTATAGCACCGCTGGAGGCAGAAAACTCACAGTGTTTAACCGACTTAATTAGTAGCTCAGGGTCATAACGGAGATCATTTATAAAGAAAATGGACAAGATGAGGTGGCAGGAAGGACCGGTCCCTAAAGACTGAGAAAAACATGTGATCCAGGGAAAAGAAATGAAACGAGTTTCCACATCATCGAACGGGGCTCAAACTACTCTGGAGAATCTGCATTCTTCCCACTTTCTCTTCAGCCCTGCTCAGCTCCAGGAGTGTGTCCTGAGTCCTCAGGTCCTTGACCTTCAGCTGCTGAACAGCGAGGCCCAGAGAGCCCTGATGGAGAGGCTAGGAGTCAGGCAGGAGTGATGCAGATCTTTTATATACCATATATGATATATGCATCCGGTTATAGGTTATATTTTTATATCAGAGTAGAGTTGATTTACAACGTTGTGTCAGTTTGGGGTGTACAGCAAAGTGAGTCAGTTTTACATATGTCTTCTTTTTCATCATAGGTTATTGCAAGGTATGGAATGTAGCTCCCTGTGTTATATAGTAGGACCCTGCTGTTTATCTCTTTAATATATAGGTGTTATATCTGCTAATCCCTGAACTCCTAAGTCATCCCTCTCCCAGTTTCCCCTTTGGAAAAAAAAAAATTATTTCCTATGTCTGCGAGTCTCTTTCTATTCTCTAAACAGGAACATTTGTATCATATTTTAGATTCCACATATAATTGCCATCATGTATTTGTCTTTCTTTGTCTGACTTCACTTAGAATACTAATCTCTAGGTCCATCCATGCTGCTGCAAATGGCATTGTTTCATTCTTTTTTATGGCTGAGTAGTATTCCATTGTGTGTATATGTACCACATCGTCTTTATCCATTCCGAATCATATATTATATACCACATATATATGCTATATATAAAGAGATTTGATTCAGAGAATTGGTTTGTGTGATTGTGGGAGCTGCCAAGTCCCAAACCTGTAGGGGAGGACAGAGACTGGGAACTCAGACCCCATGTTACAGTCTGGAGGTAAATATTTCTTCTTCTCAAGAAACCTCAGTTGTTTCTCATTGGGCCTTCCGCTCATTGGATGAGATTGTTATGGACTGAATTATGGACAGAATGCAAATATTAAAATCTTTTTTTTTTTTTTTTTTTTTTTTTGTCTTTTTGCTATTTCTTGGGCCGCTCCTGCGGCATATGGAGGTTCCCAGGCTAGGGGTCTAATCGGAGCTGTAGCCACTGACCTACGCCAGAGCCACAGCAACGCGGGATCCGAGCCGCGTCTGCAACCTACATCACAGCTCACGGCAACGCCGGATCGTTAACCCACTGAGCAAGGGCAGGGATCGAACCCGCAACCTCATGGTTCCTAGTCGGATTCGTTAACCACTGCGCCACCATGGGAACTCCCAAATATTAAAATCTTAACTTCCTGGGTCTCTAAAGAGGTCATGATAGCTCAATGGGGTCACAGAGTGGGGCCCTAATCCCACGTGACTGGACATGACACCAGGGAGGGACACACAAAGAAAAAGCCATGAGAGGACACAGAGAGGAGGTGTAAGCCAAGGAGAGAGGCCTCAGGAAAAACCAAACCTGATAGCACCTTGATCTTAGACTTCCAGCCTCCAGAACTGTGAAAAGTAGATATCTGGTGTTTAAGCACCTGCTTGCCCCCACCCCCAGTCTAGGGTATTTTATAACAAAATGCAATGGCAGCCTAAGCCAAATAATACAGAGGCCCTCCTACAACTGAGGGTAACCTTCTTTATTTAAAGTCAACTAATAGCAGGTGTCAGTTGCGTCTTCAAAGTACCTTCACAGCAACTGCTAGACTAGTGTTTGACCAAACAAGTGGACACCATAGCCCAGCTTCGCGTCATCAAACACATGCCCATCTGCAGCAAATTGTGTGCATCCCACACAAGTGAGATACTGTCTGTCGCCAGGCTCCCTTGACATCGGGGGCAAGTTTTGCCATCGGATGAGTTTTTGGAGCTTGGGAATGATGGGTCAAGCTGAAAGGAGACCAAAGGTTAATTTCCCTTTCTTTGCAGTTTTGGTTCTGCTGAGATCTGCTTGCCAATGTGCAGGGAAGATGCAGAAGGCTTGGATGCAGCCCTAATAGTGATGCTAATGGCTTGTCCTTGAGCGTGCTGCCAAGTGGTGAAGAGCCCCTTTCTCCTGCATCTTTCACAATCACACTCTGAGGTGCCTATTACTCCGCTCATTTTCTAGAGGAGGAATCTCAGCTCAGAGAGGGAAAGGAATTTGCCCCAAACACACAGCTACAGAGAGGCAGAGTTTGGCAGCGCTCCTGACTAGCGCGTTACAACACCGCCTCCTCCCACGAGGTGTGTGCTAAAAGGGAGACAGTGTAACTGCTCAGAAAACAGAGGAAGTCTAACCCTGAAGCCGACGTCACCACCAAGCCACCAGCAGTCCTTCCTTCTGGGTCTGTCCCCCAGATCGTGGCTGGAGGAACCTTCCCAAAGATCTGGCCTGTGTATTCGCTTCCTCCCAGTCCTCAGTGGCTCCCCAGTAATGACGCGGTGTGGGCAGTGAGCCTCCTCCTAGCACCCAAAGTCCCCCAGGACTTGACTGAGATGGGGGGTTGCTGCTATTTTTTGGTTTGAGGTTTTCAGTGGATTTCACTGCTTCTTTCCAGTCCCTCATTGCTCTCCCCGCCCCCCACTACAGACCTCTCTCCCGGGCTGCTATGGTCAGCCCTCCAAGATGCTGAAGGGAGCTTGTGATTTGTTATGTTTTGTTTTTGTTTTCACTTTTTTTTTTTGTCTTTTTTTGCCATTTCTTAGGCCACTCCCGCGGCATAAGGAGGTTCCCAGGCTAGGGGTCGAATTGGAGCTCTAGCCGCAGACCTACACCAGAGCCACAGCAATGCGGGATCCGAGCCGCGTCTGAAACTCACACCACAGCTCACAGCAACGCCAGATCCTTAACCCACTGAGCAAGGCCAGGGATCAAACCTGCAACCTCATGGTGCCTAGTCAGATTCGTTAACCACTGCGCCACAACGGGACTCCTTGTTTTCCTTTTTAAGACCACATCTGTGTCAGATGGAAGATGAACTGCAGCTGCCAGCTTATGCCACAGCAACATGGGATCCAAGCCACCGCCGCTTTTGGCAACACTGCAGGTCAAACCTGCATCCTCAGGGGCATTATGGTGGGTTCTTAACCCACTGAGGCACAGCGGGAACTCTTGGAGCTTGTGGTTTGATGGAAGCAAGGAAGGCCCTGGAGTCTTACTGGTCCCCATTTACCATATGGTTTCACCTTTACTCAATCTGAGCCACTTGTCTCTTGTATGAGATGGATACGGTTGCACCTACTTCGGAGGGTCGATGTGAAGATGCAGAAAGATGAGGCATATAAAGCATTTGTCGCATATAATGACTTTGAGAAATACTATTTCCTTCCGCCTTCAAGAGAGCCCATGAGCCAGAGGCCAGAGCAGGCTTGTCCTTGCTCTGCAAGGTCAGTGGCTGATGAACGGTCTCACATCTCTGGCCCCGTTCACTCCCAGAACAGCAGAAGCCCCTTTGTGACCATCAGCGCCTGTCCCAGCGCCTCTCCCCTGGAAAGCTCTTCCATGATTGACATGCTTTTTTTTTTTCCTGGGAGTAGGGCTGGAAATGAAACTCCACAGGCTTGAAAAACTGTCAAGTGGAGTCTCACTGAAATTGCTTTTTTTAACTTTTTAATTTGAAGAAAACAAAAGCCCAAAACCTGCAGTGGAAGGTTCATTAAATAATTGACTGCACTTGCCATTCTAAGTGGTAATTGAATACAGTGCTGCAAGCCACCTCTACAAGAGCTTAGCCCAGCCCCTCCCCAGGGCCCATCCCGGAGGTGAGAAGTCTCGGAGGAGGCTGTGCTCCCTGCACTGAGAGCCTGGACAGCCCAGCATCCTCCAAGAAGCCCGACACCCTCCAAGGTTTGCCAGCCCCAGTAAAAACCAATTACATCACAGATACAGTTGTTTAGCGACTTTGCAGCCCCACGCAGATCAATTTACCTTCAGGGGTAGAATCTGGAGATGTTTAGAGAGAAAACCAAATGCTTTTGAAGGCAGCCTAAGGACTTAGCGGTGTTGCATGTGCCTCGGATCTTAATTCACAGGGATCTGAAAGGTGGTTTCTGAGCTTTAGGATGAAATGACCCTTCCTTCCCTCTGTGGTTTTTCCAAATTTACGGTGGGTTTTCCCTTTGCGGAGTTCGCCCTGGTTAAGGATGTTGTTATTCACCCTGGTTAAGGATAAGGTTGTTATTCATGAAAAAACTAAATGGGTTTATTTCTTAGTTTAATACGTGAATTGCATTATTATTATTTTCCCATCTGGAATAAAATCCTCAGGAGATCACTAGTGACATGTTTGAATTTATTTATTTTTGGTAAACAATGATGCCATTTATTTCAAATGTTACTCCAAGAAATATATATATATAATTGTCATATATAATTGCATGTATAATGTCATATATATAATTGTGTATATAATTGTCATATACATTTGTCATGTATATAATTGTCACATATAGGTAATTGTCATCTATGTATGTGTGTATATATATAATTTGTCATATATATATGACCATTATCACACTAAACCACGCACCTTCTACCAAATCACAACCTCTTCTTGGATTCTCCCCTTCACTAGTGACACTTTTTTTTAAAATTGTGGTAAAATGCATATAACACGAAGTTTACCACCTTAACTCTTTTCTAAGTGTACAGTTTAGTGGCATTAAGTATATTGATATCGTGCTCTTGGGGACACTTTTGCACGTCCTCCTACCCCCACCGCCAGCAGTCTGGACTCACTGGAAGTGACAGAGCAAGGCTCTGTTGATGAACTGCTATTTCTGCTGGTCCCATTCCATGTCTCTTGGGAGAAGGTGCTTTCAGCTCGTGGGGATCTCTCTTCCATTTGAACAGTAACTACACCATCAAACGCTTTCCCTTGGACCCAACATCCTCAGGACGGAGGGGTGGCTTCGCTCTCTCTAAAGCATGGTTCTAAGAGGGGAAGGAAGCAGAGTTTGTTGGGAAGCTCTGTGCTCCTCTGGGGCCACCCCAGGTACAGATGTCATGCCATTCACTGTTTACACGTATCCTCCATTGCACAGTTTCCACCTAACAGACGAGGAAACTGGCCCAGAGAAGTTAAGGAACAAGCGCCCACGGTGGGGATCGAACTTCGGGTTTGAACGAATTCCGAATCCACCGTGGCACATGGCCTAAGAGAAATGGCATGCAGAAAGGCAGGAAGAGTCTAGGAGGGAGATGGGGAGGGGGAGGGAGTCAGAGGGCAAGAAAAAAGCTCTGCTCTCCGTTTCCAGGAGGAATCAACCATGGACCTCGGCTCTTAAGGGCACTCACAGGGTCTTTTTCTAACGGGGGTCTTTCTCTAACTGGGGGCCTTTCTTCCAGTGAGATCTCCCCAGGACTTCCGGGCCCCCAGTTGGGAAGTCTGATTATAGACCTTTCAGTTTACCTCGATCTCTTGCATTCTCCTGCTCAAAGGGGCCCTCGAAGCTGTAGGCAGAGTTGGTGACGCTGCCTCAAATTAAAACGGCAATTATTTATTTTTTTTTAGGGCCACAAGGCATATGGATGTTCCCTGGTCAGGGGGCAAATCAGAGCTACAGCTGCTGGCCTACACCACAGCTCACAGCAACACAGAATCCGAGCCTTGTCTGCGACCCACAGCTCATGGCAATGCCAGATCCGTAACCCACTGAGCAAGGCCAGGGATTGAACCTGAGTCCTCGCAGATACTGGTTGGGTTTATGACCACTGAGCCATGACGGGAACTCCCCAAACAGCACCTATTTGTCAAGATACACTTTCTTAACTGAGATACATTCATCTCCTCGTATTGGAATGTCTCTCTCTGGTTGAAAATGCCCCAGAGTGTTACCATGGCAACACCTGTCTGCTGAATGGTGAGAGGGGATCCTTAAAGGAAATTCTAAATTGCTGTGGCCACTTCCAGCCCCAGGACCACACTGGGACTTGCTTCAGGTGCCGACCTGAGGACTCTGGCCGAGGGGGTGAAAGGCCAGGAGGAAAACCCCAAGGTACCAGAGACGCAGAAAGTGTCTCTGCAGCCTCAGGACTGGGTTTGCAGCATCTTTATCAGCCGTGCTGATTTCCTCTGTCCTCCCTCTATCTTCAGGGCTCAAGGTCAAACGGTTAAGAGCAGATGTATTTCTTACAGAAAAGGACTGAAGGCCAAGTTAGGGAGGAGGCAGCTGGCTCAATAAAAGTGGATAAAAGAAGATAGAAACAGTGGAAGGTTTGAAAACTGGAATTGGGTTTTTATAAAGGATTAAGATAGTTTCCTAGAGAGCTCAATAGTATTTATTTTCTTTCTTTCTTTCTTTCTTTCTTTCTTTCTTTCTTTCTTTCCTTCTTTCCTTCCTTCCTTCCTTCCTTCTTTCCTTCTTCTTTCTCTTTCTTTTCTTTCTTTCTTTCCTTTTCTCTCTCTCTTTCTCTTTCTTTCCCTTCCTTCCTCCCTCCTTTTCCTCCTTTCTTCTTTCCTTCCTGCTCTTCATCTTTTCCCTCCTTCCCTCCCTTCTTTTCTTGGAAATGCAACAGAAACGTGAACAGTCAAAAGATTCAGATTATATATGTTGTGGTCTTTGCACCTGGGTGGAAAAAGAATTTTCGGGATTTAAACCAAAGTATAGAAAAGACAAGTTTGTTGAGGCAAGAAACATGTCAACGCAGTGGGCCAACTTCCTGATAATCAGGAAGATCCGACTCTGGGCACGTGGTTGTGTCTGCTTTTATAGCTCAAAGACACAGGAGTGTGAGGAGTGGTCTTGCCTTACACCGGTTCACCTGCTGATGGGTTGGGGAAAAATAGGATCTTCTGATACACTTGCTGGTTGGTTGGGGGGCACATGTTGCGCCTCTAGGGGTAGGGTAGGGTGTGTGGGCTACATACCTTTTCTAGTGGGGGCAGGAAGGAGCAGGCCAAGCTGCTGGGGTGGGGAGGTCCTTCGGAACATTGTAATGATTACAGGGAGGCAGGCGGGCTGATGAGGGTCTGGCAATTCTTATCGTGGCCGGAGGCAGTAAGGGTCTCAGAAGACCTGGCCAAAGAACTCCAGACTTGGAAAATGCAAAAGAACTGAAATTCATTTTTGTCATAGGTTGTTGTTGCCTTAGTTTCCTAGGGAAGCCGTAACAAAGGACCACAAATTGGGTGGCTTAAAGGAACAGGAACTTATTTGCTCACAGTTCTGAGGCCAAAATGCAGATGTCAGCGGGCTGGGTTCCCTTGGGAGGTTCTGAGAGAGAACCTTTCTCTGTCTCTCTCCCAGCTCCTGGGGGCTGTGGCCATCCCTGGTGTTCCTTGCCTTATAGGCACGTCGCTCCTGTCCCTGACCCCACCTCCCCGTGGCCATCTCCCTGTGCGTCTGTGACATTCCTCCTCTTCTCACAGGGGTGCCAGTCATGATGGATCAGGGCACACCCTCACCCAGGATGACCTCATCCTGACTTGACTTCATTGGCAGATTCTATTTCCCAATGGGGTCGCGAGCGCAGGTGGGGAGGGAAGGTTAGAGCATCCACATGTCTTTTTGGGAAACAGTTCAACTCAACTATTTCAGTTGGGTTCCTCCTGAAACGGAGATGAAGTTTTGAATGCCAGGAGCTTATTCAGGAGGTGATTCCAGCAAGCGCTGGTAAGTAGGTGGGGAAGAAAGAAAGAGAAGGGAAGCCAAAAAGGACAGCATTGATGAACAGGACACTCTTGTGACCAGGAGTTGGGGGTTCGATCCTGGCAGGGACCCCCGGAAGACCATGTTACAATGTTCCACCTGAGGAGGTTGGGGGATTTATCCTCCACCCCTCCTCTGCCATTGACCTTGGGCTGCTGCCGTTCCAGCAGGCTGAGCCCACCTGAGAAAGCCCCAGGGCAGAGCTGTAGCTGTGGCAGGTGTGGCTGCCTGAGGGAATTCTGAGGACCACAGGGACACTGCCCACAGTGTCTGTTACAACCTCAGATAATAGGGCTTTCTCTCCTAGTGAGCATAAGGAAATTTTATGATAAATCACTTCAATGCCTTTTTGAATATTGGCTGGGTGGGCAGGTAACCATTGTTTAATAAATTACAAATAACAAAGACATGTTATTCCAAAACAATGTTCTCCAGATATTGCTCAATGAGAGATTACCCCAAATATTTTCCCTTTTAAAAAAGTTTTATTGACGTGTAGCTAATGCACAAGGCTGTGATCATTTCTGCTGCACAACACAGGGAGCCAGGCACACACGTACACACATCCATTCTCCCTCAGAGTCTTGTTCCCACGACGATCACCGAACATTGAGTAGAGTTCTCTGTGCTACACAGCAGATCCCCACTGGCCAATCATTCCATATACCTCAATGTGCAATTCAAATATTTTTAAATTGGTAACTGCATTATCTGAACTTGAAAAAGTCTTGTCCCTGAAATACACCTCTTTTTTTTCTTTCTCATCCACCCCCATGGCACATGGAAGTTCCCAGGCCCAGGGTGGAATCTGAGCCTGAGCTGTGACCTCTGCCACAGCTGCAGACAGATCCTTAACCCCCAGGGCTGAGCTGGTGATGGAACCTGCACCTCCACAGAGACAAGTTGGGTCATTAACCCACTGCGCCCCAGCAGAAACTCAGGACTTATCTTTTCATCATCTCCCAAGTTTGATCAGCAGGTCTGGGCCTTCTCCTGATGAGCCCAGACCCATGCTGGTAAACTATTTGATCTTCAAACCCAAATCGCATCTCCCCATTGACTATGGGCCGCTGCCAATCTTTGTGTAGTACCAGGCAGAGTGCCTTGCACATAAACCTTATACCATAAATGTTGCTGAATGAATGAATGAATGAATTAGGGCTCATTGGCTATTTCAAGCTCTCCCCATGACACAACCGGGAAGTCACCCTCTAAGAAGAAAACCGCACAATTCATTATTCTTCCAAGCGTGCCAGACTTATATTCATGCAAACACCTTGAAAATAGTTACTGACCATTTGTTCGGATGTCATTGAAAAGGCCGATGTGGGAGCCATCTTTCTTCCCACGGTGTGAGTGCTTTTTTTTTGTTTGTTTTTTTGGTTTTTTGTCTTTTTGCTATTTCTTGGGCCACTCCCGCGGCATATGCAGGTTCCCAGGCTAGGGGTCGAATCGGAGCTGTAGCTGCCAGCCTACGCCAGAGCCACAGCAACGCAGGATCCGAGCCGAGTCTGCCACCTACACCACAGCTCACGGCAACGCCGGATCGTTAACCCACTGAGCAAGGACAGGGACCGAACCCGCAACCTCATGGTTCCTAGTCGGATTCGTTAACCATTGTGCCACAACGGGAACTCCCGTGAGTGCTTTTTGATGGGCAGCCTCGTCGCTCCTCTCCCCAGGACTAGAAGGATTCTGTTCACAGCCTTCTCTTCGGCTCTGGCTCAGCTTGTGGTCTTCCCTCAGAGGAGTCAAAAGAGGCAACCCCGGCCCACCATCCCACAGCAGGCCTGTCCCTTTGTCACTCGAGCATCCCAGCAGGTCATAGCTCCCCTCTCTGAGCAGTGATTCCTCTGTTCCTTGGAGCAGGCGTGGGGTAAATGCAAAGTTCTTCTCCAGTGTCATAACTTTCATTTTCTTTCTTTTTTTTTTTTTTGTTTAAATAAGTTTATTTTATTTTACTTTTCTTTTAGGGCCATACCCACAGCATATGGAGGTTCCCAGGCTGGGGTCCAATTGGAGCTGTAGCCACCAGCCTACACCACAGCCACAGCAACATGGGATCTGAGCCGCATCTGCCACCTACACCACAGCTCACGGCAACACTGGATCCTTAACCCACTGAGCGAGGCCAGGGATCAAAGCTGAATCCTTGTGGATGCTAGTCAGATTCCGTTTCCACTGAGCCACGATGGGAACTCCAGAACTTTAGTTTTCTTTCTCTGGATTTCTATAGGAGCTGAGGAATATCTAAAACACTAGGTGGGAGTTCCCGTCGTGGCACAGTGGTTAACGAATCTGACTAGGAACCCTGAGGTTGCGGGTTCGGTCCCTGCCCTTGCTCAGTGGGTTAACGATCCGGCGTTGCCGTGGGCTGTGGTGTAGGTTGCAGACGCGGCTCAGATCCCGAGTTGCTGTGGCTGTGGTGTAGGCTGGCAGCTACAGCTCCGATTCGACCCCTAGCCTGGGAACCTCCATATGCCGCGGGAGCGGCCCAAGAAATAGCAAAAAAAAGACCAAAAAATAAAAAATAAAAAAAAATAAAACACTAGGTAACTCTCTTTAAGTTATCCAATGTTGCCATCACGAATTCATATATGATTCCATGAAACCCACTGCTACTGCGGGAACCAGTTCTAGAATGACCATCACCTCAAGTTTCTTCTCCATTGTCACTGCCTATTTTGTCATCACTGTCAGCTCCTGAAACATTTGTCAAGCCCTGTACAGTGTGAGTTGTTTTCCTTGGAGCTGGAGATTACAGGACTCTTGAAGCTGCCACCTTGAATTCTATTACATTGGAATATTTTTTTCACAACCATTTTTTGAACATCCGCCCCACTATTCAATAAATATTTAGTGCAGGCCCATTGTGCCGTTGGCAAAAATGACCCAGTGCCCCACAAATGTTCATCTTCATCATAGCCAAAAGGTCAAAACAACTAAAACATCCTTCAACAAATGAATGGATAAACAAAAAATGGTATATACAATAGTGTATTACTCAGCTATAAAAAGAAGTGCTGCTACGTGCTATGACATGGATAAATCTTGAAAACTGTACGCTAAATGAAAGAAGCCAGACACGAAAGGCCACGTAGTATATGACTTAATATAACTATCCAGAATAGGCAAAGCTACTATAGAGACAGAATGCAAATTGGTGGATGCCCAGGGCTGAGGGGAGGGGTACAAGGAGGGATTCCTTGATGGGGACAGGATTTCTTTTGGGCTGATGAAAATATTTTGGAACTTGACAGCGGTGATGGTTGCACAACAGTGTGAATGTCTAAAATGCCACTGAATGTGTGCTTGAAAATGGCTCGTTTTCGGGAGTCCCCGCCATGGCTCAGCGGAAACAAATCTGACTAGTATCCGTGAGGGCACAGGTTGGATCCCTGGCCCTGCTCAGTGGGTTAAGGATCTGGCCTTGCCATGGGCTGTGGTGTAGGTCGAAGATGTGGCTTGGACCTGGCGTAGTAGTGGCTGTGGTGTAGGCTGGCGGCAGCAGCTCCGATTCTCCCACTAGCCTGGGAACCTCCATAGGCTGTGGGTGTGGCCCTAAAAAGACAAAATAAAATAAAATAAAATGGTTCATTTTATCCTATTTGAATGTGCCGCAGTCAAAAAAAATTAACTTCCTATTCCCCACAGTGCCTCATTCCCAAAGTTTCACATTCAAAGTCGTACAGCCCCCACAAAATCTTTACTGTAAAGAGGGAGACAGACAATACTCTTAGGATGGAGCCAGTAATTAATATCATTGAGCGCTTTAAAGTGGAAACGGACGTGAAAACTATCAACAGATGAAAGCCACCATGGGATTAGCAGAGAACTTAGGCACGGTGGCACTGTGGCATTCTTGGCCCAGTCCTTCTTAGCAGAGTTGCTTTGTTTGGGTTTTTATTAGCAGTACTTGGCAGCCAGCGGGCCAGCTGGTGGAAGAAGAGAAGATACAAGGATAAATGAGATGAAGACTCTGCCCACCAACCAGCCTACCTCCTGCGGGCTTGCGTTCTGATGGGGAAGAGACCTGCCGGATTTCTCACAGTAGTGAGAAATGGGGGAGAATAATAACAGCTGCAGGAAAAAGTCACATCCAGCTCACTGGTGTAAGCCCAGGCGGCAGCAGGGAATCGTCTCCATTCCAGAGAAGGAAGGGCTTTATACCCAGGCAGGGCCCAAGGGGAAATGCCAAGGACTTAAGAGGACTCCATACTCCAGACTTTGTCCTGCAAGCTTATTTGATCCTATCAGTAGAGGAGGCCCGTTTGGTGTGTGGCAAAGTGTTTCTCAGTTAGATCAGCAACCCGCTGCGAAGTAAAGAGATGCCCCAGATGTTGGTTGATTCCAGTCTTTGTATTTTTCTCTCCCCAAGAGATGCTGGCCTGGCTTTCCACATCCCTGGCGTTTTCATTTGGGAACCTGAGGCACTGCATGGCAGAGGGTTGGCTCTGCCGGAGCAGGTGCTTCATGCTTTGCCTGAAGTATCTCTCACTGTCAGCCTTTAAAATAGGGATTATGGGGAGTTGTGGCTCAGTGGTAATGAACCCAGCTAGTATCCATGAGGATGCGGGTTGGACCCCTGGCCTCACTCAGTGGGTTAAAGAGCTGTGGCATAGGTAACAGATGCGGCTGTGGTGTAGGCCGGCAGCCGAAGCCCCGATTCCACCCCTAGCCTGGGATCTTCCATACGCTGCACATACAGCCCAAGAAAAGCAAAAAAAAAAAAAAAAAAATAGGAATTATGAACCAAGAGTGGTGCAATGTCACAGGCTCCCCTGCGTGCCCTCAACCCCATTTGGCTAAGAATCGGTGCTATAGGGCACAAACCTTACTCAGGACAAGTCTTCTAACTGGAACCATAAAAGAAAAAAATTAGCATAAGGCTGAAAATGTTGACAAGCTATTGCTGGACCTATATTCCTGAACATTCTCAGGAGTTGGGCAGCCGTGCTCTGGCCAGGCAGGCAGGCTCCACCACGCACAAGACCGCCCCACCCTCCTGCACCTGTGGCCTTGACCGCTGCCCCAAGTTGCATCCTCAAGCCCAGAGCTACGGCTTGCGAGGTAACTGATGAGCAACAAAGTGTATGCAGGCTTGAGTTACAATGATGACACAGTCAGAACAACATGATGACACAGTCAGAACAACATGAAAAAAATTCGTCGTCTCTTACAACGAAACTGTATGCACAGAGAGCCGAGCCGGGAGAGTCTCAGGCTTGCGCAAACATCGCTTCCGGAATGTTCGCAACAGAGGCTCAGAAAAATGAGAACGTGACTTGGACCAAGGTCTCTGCGGTTAAAAGAAGTGAGCGGAGGGATATATGTGAGTTCAAAGGTCAAGCATTTGCGGGGTGCCCACAGGCGCTAGGCATTGAGTGGGGCATACGGGCAAGGCCGCTATTGCTCCTGCAGGAGCATCTTTCTCCTGGGTCCTCTGCTCCGTGCCTTGGTCCTTGAGGGCAAAGAAAATGAAGGCAGAGGAAGTGGGTCCTCGGAGCCGGAAGGAGGGGTCCCCTTGGGGGCTTGCCTTGTCTCGTGTTCACCCGCTTTAAGTTAGGGTCTGAGCCTCGGCGAGACTCAGTCCTTTTGCTCAGCTGGCAAGTGCCTCGCTCAACCTCCTAGCCGTAGCCCTGTGACCCCCTGCTTTGTGAAGCAATGATCAACTGCAAGCAATGATCAGTTATACTTTTCCTTTTTCCCCCTGGGCTGCCCTTTCCATGAGGAAGACAGCGTGTTGGTTGGGAGCCATCTCTAGCACCCTGTGCAGGGGCTTCCGCCAGAATGACCTTCCTCCTCCCGCCCTCACTCTTCCTTCTTTGCGGAGGGGTAACTGGTGTTTGGAACCCGTGACCCTGGAAAAGGGCCAGGTGCTGGTACCTTCCTCTCCCATTCACATCTGGCGCCGTGGAGGAGCCGGTCTGCTCTCAGCCTGGGGCCAGCTCCCTGGGCTCTGCCCTGCGTGGAGGCAGCGGGAGTCCGGCTCTCCACGAACAGGTTGGGCAAGTGTGGGAGAGAGGAAGAAGCTGCACAGCTCAGCCACGTCCTCCAATCCGGCTTTTACCAATAATAAAGCGGGTTTTTAAAATCTCCACCTGTCAGATTCTTTAATCTCCACTGGTTCTGAGCTCAGAGGATGGAAACAGAAGAGCAATTTCTTTCCTAGAATCACGGTAGGGTCTCTTTTCTGCTCTAGCACACTGCCTGGCACATAGCAGGTCCTCACTATCTGTTGCATAATGACTTGGTCAAAGATTCTCAGAGGGGAGGCTGCTGCTTTTCTTCCCTTACTATAGGAAAAATGCGAAGCATGCCCATTGAGGGGGACCAACCACTTGGTAAATGGGCTTGCATAGAAGGCGATCAGGTGAAGCCCCTGCATTTGATTGGCTGAAGGTCTCTTATCTTTGAGATCTTGTGTGAAATGGAACTAGCCTCCGCTCAAGATGCCCAGGGCAAACCCCCTAGGTATCTTTTTTCTGGGAGAATAAAAACAACGGGAATTTGATAAAGGTTCATTCTTCTGGAGGGATGTAAATAACAGCTCAGGTGCTTATTTAAAGAGCCCTCAGCTGCCTAAAAGGCAGGGCCGTTGAATTCATCCTGCCAAGCTGCCCTCAGCACACTGTGGCCAGATGTCAGAGGCTCAGGCTCCAAGCTTTTATCTTCCTGTCGGCAGAGGTGGGAAAAGAGTTTCCAGCCATAGCTGGAAGGAGAGGAGAAACCCCAGGGCAGAGGTCAGGAGAGGGTTAGAACTCAGGTGTACATTTTAATGCTGCCGAGGTGATCATTGAGGCTGTAGGACTTAATGCCAGCCCCAGAGAGTGACAAAATGAAAGCGTCTTTTTTTTTTTTTGAAAGCATAAAAGTGAAACTAATAAGAGGGACACGAGAGACATCTCACAACATTAATCCATGGGATGGAGGGGGAGAATGTAGAATTTTTCCCAAGAAAGCAAAAAGTAACATGAAATTAAAAATCAGTTGAAAAGTAAGTAGCCTATCATCACTCCGTATGTCTTTTGTCCTGATCCCGAAATAGGATTAAGTCCTAAATTTAAATCTTCTAGGACTCAGAAAGGATGTTTATCTTTCCCCTTTTTTTTTTCCGAGTGTGGTAAGGAGGCGATGTGGGAGGATCAGAAATGGAGCCTCAGCTCCGCGGGAGAGGTGTCCACAGGCAGGGAGGGCTGGGCTTCCTGCTGCTGTGGATGTGGCCGATCTGCTTGATCACACTCACACACACACACACACACACACACACACACACACACGGACATTGATGGAGCACAGATCCCATTAGGATATGTTCCCATCACTCTCTCTTCTTTTCACTGCCACTCAGCCTTCTGAGGCAGGTGGCTTCTGGTGCAGTGCCCAGGCTGGAAGGTTGGCTTTTCCACTCACCCAACTTAGATGCTGGGCAAACTGATCCATTTCCTTGTGCCTCAGTTTTCCCACTTGTAAAATGAGGATGAAATCCCATCTCTCATTTCTCAGAAGTTGTTAGGCAAATTAAACTAACATCACATGTCACCACCTATTTTATCACCTTATTATAGATCCCAAAATTCCCTCCTTAGCAGACTTCCCAGCATGGCTCAGTGGAAACCAATCTGATAAGTAGCCATGAGGATGCAGGTTCGATCCCTGGCCTCACTCCGTGGGTTATGGATTCAGCATTGCTGTGAGCTGTGGTGTAGGTCACAAACACGCTTGGATCTGGCATTGCTGTGGCTGTGGCGTAGGCCAGTGGCTACAGCTCCAATTTGACCCCTAGCCTGAGAACCTCCATATGCCACAGGTGTGGCCCTAAAAAGAAAAAAAAAAAAAAAAAAACCTTCCCTCCTTAGGAAGCCTCCCTCTAGCGCAGCTCTTTGGAAATCAACCATTCAGATTGCTTCCTAGAACTGAAGCTGCCCAGGAAGCAAGGCCCTTCCGGGATGGGCCACAGATGGCCCTGGGCTGGAGCATGATAACTTGATAGGACACCTTACAACAACTGCCATTAACAGAGCCGTTTGTCTGTTCCAAGCATGAGTTGATCCCACCAACAGCCTTAAGAGCTGTTATTCCCCTTCTGCACATGAGGAAACTGAGGCACAGAGAGGCTGAGTCATTTGCTTTATGTCACCACCTGGTAAGTTTTGTGAAGTTGGTTTTGTTCGAGGTATACCCTGCCTTTCTCTCTCTGTGCCCTCCCCCCGCAACCCCCACATCTTTCCAGCCCAGATTGGAAGGAGAACATTGAAAATATCTCTGTACATTAGAGATATGAATGGTACCCGCCCCGTGGGGCTCTCGGGAGCATTCAGTGAGTTAATTATGGAATGGGCTTAGAAGCAGCCTGGTATGTATTCAGCAGCCAATAGATGTTGGCTCTTCGGACCAGCTGTGGATTTGTCCTCTCAGCCAGAGCTTTCCAGAAGGAAGAAAGAGACAGAAGGAGGGGGAGGGGGAGGGCAAGAGGCCACCCCAACCATGAGTGCCCTGTAATCCGGTCTTAGACTCTTCTCAGAGGTACATCAATGCAGTTGCCTGAATCTGCCACAGGAAATAACTAGTGCTTATGGTTACCGGATTAAACGGCTAATCACGGCTCTCCATCTGTGATTATAAAGTACCAGAGACTTGAGAACGGAGAGCTTGTTAAGTAAAAATTGAACAAGCATCAGCCGCTTCTAGAGGCAAAACTTGCGATGAACATCAGAAACGGCTGAGTCTTAGACATTCATCAGGCAATGGCTTGTGATTTTTTTTTTTTCTTTTTAAAGATCCAACAGCAAACCTCAACTGTCTTAAAAGGACTTGGGATAGCATATGAATCTGAACTACAGGAGGACCAAATGAGCTCTATGTAAGGTTCTAAACAAGGGGCTGCGTGTATCACTCAGTTCGGAAGACCATCCTTGGGTTTCAGCTGCTAATTGTGGTGTTGATTTCATTTTCTTCTCTGTCTCCCATGTGTGTGCTTTTTGTTTTTGTTTCCCAGCAAGTCTAGGATCAATTGTGGTGAATTCATTCTCCCCACAGCACTGCCCTCAACTCTCACTTCAGTGCATCAAAGCCTGGACGTCTGGGTGAATTCGCTGTCGCATCTTCTGATCCCTGTGTTTCTCTGGCTGCTCAGACAGGAAGCAGAGGCTTTTCTTCTTCGTGCTCCCCTAGCCACAAGGTCACGGTGGAGGCTGGGCATCCATACTCCACAGGTGCGTTGTGGTACCTGGGAGATGCACTGGGCCAATCAAATTCCTTGACTCAGAAATTTACACTAAAAGTAGAGACAGTGTATTCACTAGCTGGTTGCAAGAGCTTCAGCTCAGAGCATTGGGATCAGGCACAGGGAGACCTTGCCTAGATGGAAGGCCTGCTGGTAGCCCAGCAGATAGAATCAGAGGTGAGGTGTGTGGCCATGCCTGCCTGAAGTGAAGCACCAGGATGAAGGACCCCAGACCCAGACTCCAGGTATGTCCACAAGGGGCTTGGCCTGATTACAGCTCCATCTGGATCCTCAAATGAACCTGATTGTTTGGGGGGGAGGGGAACGGCCACACCTGCGGCATATGGAGGTTCCCAGGCTAGGGGTGAAATCAGAGCTGCAGCTTTGGCCTATGCCACAGACACAGCAGCACCAGATCTGAGCTGCATCTGCGATCTTCACAGTACAGCTTATGGCAACACTGGATCCTTAACCATTGATCCAGGCCAGGGATCGAACCCGCATCCTCACAGAGACATCAGATCCTTAACCCACTGAGCTACAACGGGAACTCCAAGATGAACTTGATTTTAATAACTAAGAAGGACCCTCTTTATTGCCAGATGAACCAATCCTGGTATTTGACACTGTTCTAACGAGATGCCATCAGAGCGCAGAGCTCCAACGACAGAGCAAATCAGCCTGACCTTGGCTCTGGGCAGCGGTAGGGCTGAACCCATGAATCGTGAGTCTGACCTGTGGGATTGCCAGGACTGCTCTTAGGTGGATACATGAGCAGCTATGATTCTGGAAGCGGCTTCTAAAACAAGCACTAAGGCCCATTTACAGGTAAGCGGCAAATGCTGCTGCCTTTTTTTTTTTTTTTTTGCTTTTTAAGGCCTCACTCATGGCATATGGAAGTTCCTGGGCTAGGGGGCGAATCAGAGCTGCACCTGCTGGCCTACACCACAGCCACAGCCTTGCCAGATCCAGGTCGCAACTGTGACCTACACCACAGCTCACAGCAGCGCTGGATCCTTAACCCACTGAGTGAGGCCAGGGATCACACCCGTGTTCTTGTGGATATTAGTCGGGTTTGTTACCCCTGAGCCACAGCGGAAACTCTGGCAAATGCTTCTTAATTCTGAAACTGCTTCCTGGGGCTAGCATATACCTAGCCATTCAGCAAACACTTATTGATGTTCAAGTTATGGCACTGGGTGCTGGGCATAATTCAAGATCAAACATTTGGGCAACTGTTGCTCTGGACTTAGAGTTTTTTTTTTTTAAAGATGCATGCACAGATTGAGATAAAAAGTGGTAAAGTACGAACACAATGCCGTAAGCGTTCAGAACAGGAAGTCGCTACGTCCTTCCGGAAGGATTATGTGAACCGAGGCAGAGCCGATTTTCCGCTGGGCCTGGACCATCGGGGAGGATTTGAAGGCCAGTGAGTGGGAGACACCAATAGCAAATAGTACATGTTTTGCGGGCGAGTGAGACATCACGTTGTTAAGGCAGATTGAGGGCAGATCGCAGATAACAAACAACATCCGGTCGTGGGATATGGGCTTTGTTTCGAAGGAAATGTGATGTCACCAGAGGGGGGTGAGCCGAACCGCGGTGGCAGAAATAGCCTTTGGAAAAATCACCACCGATTACAAGGCAGAGGGAAGGAGCAAGCGGAGAGGAGGGCGTGCTTCCCATCCGAGGCATCCTTCCTGCTCTTTCCTGCACGGAGTCTGAGCAGCCTGACCACAAGCGTTTTCCCCTCTTGACAAATTCCTTTCCTCTTCTTCCTGATGGACCCCGCCTCCCTCCGCGGTAGAACATGGCCAAATGGATTTCATTCAAATACTATGTAATAAAAACATAAAGTAAGGCAAAATAAATGGGAATGCTTTAAGTAACGCGCTCTGGCATCTCATAAAAGCCTCTTAAATTGATTACATGAGAGCGCCTGGTGGAGACGCCAGACAAAGGAGGGTTTTATGGAAACTCTGGCAGAGCCCCAAAGGGGAGTCACACACGGTGGTTGCTGCAATCATAACTCTTCCCCATATCACATTTTGTGCTTGAAATGCTGCATCCTGCACAATGAGCTTTCCTGTCCTAACCAGGGCATATATTTAAAAACAAAACCCCGCAGTCATTAGTGATTCGTCAGCTCTGAGCAGGCTGACCAGGCTGGTTGCACTGGGCATTTATTGGGCTGCTAAAATCCTGAGGTCTGTTTTGCAATAATTGCAAAACCCAGGAGTGTGCGAGAGTGTTGGGAAGTTAGGAATGATGTGCCTTTGTACCGGTCTGGCAGCTCTGGGGTGGGGGTGGGGGGCTGATGGCACGGTGCTTCGCCCCCATCCTGGTGTTCAGTACAGAAGAAAATGATGCACTAATCTTGTTGCTGGAAAACCTCTTGGCAGTTGGGGGAAACTTCTTTCCAATCCCATTCAGGAGTCTGGTTTGCTCGATCCTCTTGTACACGATGCCAGCTGAGGGCAGCTCTCTGCCATCTGAGCAAAGCAGCCTGGCCATGTGGCCCTGGGCAGGGGGCGGGGGGGTGGGGGACCAACCAGTGGAAGCAGGAGGCCGATCCTGCCTTCTGCACGGTAGTATGAGGACCCCCTAACCTGACTGGCAAAAAATTGGTTTGAGACTGGAAACACTTGGCTGGTCTTGGGAAGAATCGTGATGCACAGAAGTGAAAGATCCTTTTAAGCTGGCTGTCAGGCTGCCCGAGGAGTGATGAACTGCAGGCCAATTCCAGAGGCTGGTGGACGTGTTTTCTATGGATAGTTCCAGTGGGTGCCTGTAAGATGCTTGTAGGAACTCCCATGGTTTGGCTTTGCCTGCAGTTCGCCTTTCGAAGTGTATGTAGCTTCTGGCTCATATCTTCTTGAGAGATGGATCTGGTCCTTATGGCTCAATCAGGAGGTTTCTTTTTATAAAACAACCTGTATTAATTGGCAGTATTTTGCCCCAAAGGACAAGATGTTTCCACTAAGCCTGGAAGGCCCCTGTTTTTCCTTTACTCTCTCCCTCCCCTCTCTCTATCCCTTTCTTTCCTTTTTTTTTTTTTTTTTTTTTGTCTTTTCTAGGGCCGCTTCCTGAGTCATGTGGAGGTTCCCAGGCTAGGGGTCGAATCGGAGCTGTAGCCGCCGGCCTACACCACAGTCACAGCAATGCGGGATCCAAGCCGTGTCTGCGACCTACACCACAGCTCATGGCAACACCGGATCCTTAACCCACTGAGCCAGGCCAGGGGTCGAACCCGAAACCTCATTGTCCCTAGTCAGATTCGTTAACCACTGCGCCACAGCAGGAACTCCCCATTTTCTTGCCTTTTATCTTTTCTCACTTCCCCTTTCTTTCTTCGCTCTCTTTTCCTTTTTTCTCCTTTCTTTCCTTCCTTTTTTCTTTTTCTTCCTTCCCTTCCTCCCTCATCCCCCTCTCTCTCTTCTTCTACATCAGCTGAGAGTCTACTAAATGCCATTCTGCTATGGGCAGGGGGTTAAAAATCAACAAAGCCCAGTCCAGGCCTGCCCAGAGCCCACGGTTCAGTGTGATCATTCTCGACAGTCTCAACAGTGATTCTCATGATGCAGATCAGAATCACGTGGAGAACTTAAAAAATGTATATATATATGTGTATATATATATATATATATATCCCTGGGCCCCACCCCAGGAATCTTCAAAGCTACAGCCTTAGAATAGGTATTAGGACAAAAATCTTTCCATGCTGCTGGCATTGTTATGGAATCAAGGAGACAAGCACTGGCCCATCGAAGAAAAGTTACAACACTATACGGAGTTACAACACTGTGTGATATATGAATGCAGAGCTATGTCAGCAAGGCGGGAACTACTAATTCAGTTGTTGGAAGGGGGTTGGTGGTCAGGGAAAACTTCAGAGAGGTAGCGCTTGAATGAAGTCGGGAAGGATAAATAGGAGTTTGCTAAGGGGTTACCAGGGCAGGTAAAAGTGCAATGGGGTGGGAGAGTCCCTTTAGACAGATATATACATGGGGAAGGAAAAATGGCTCATTGCAGGGGCTCCGTGCAGCTCCACGTGGCTGGAATGGACTGAACCAATGGGAAGTCCTTTGAGGCAGAGCCAGAGGCATGGCTGGGGCCAAAGGAGGCTAGCTTTAGAGGTCTTGCCAACTCATTTATATATTTTTCCTCAAAGCCATCAGAAAACATTGAAGAGTTTCAAAGAAGACAGAATAGAATCACATTTACATTTGAGAAGGATAAACCAGGGGCTGAGTTAGGAGGCTGAAGCAGGCAAGATGTGGAAGGGAGTTCTTACATGAATTCAAAAGATAATCCTAGCATCTCTTATGACCCGATCCTATGAGGATGAGAAGACCTCATCCGACGCCCAGGTGGGACACGTCAGATCCTTTACAGGTGGGTCCAAGTTCTTCCACCTCCACTTGTTCCCAAGGCAATTTAGGGATTTTTTTCTATCGCCCCATTGCACCGTCAACCACCCACAGGTGGTGTGAGAAAGGGGTTTATAAACCTCCACCAACCCACGCGCAGCTTCTCCAAGCCCTGCTCCCCAAGATGGCGGCGGGGATGGAGGTGCGGATGCTGAGCCAGTCTCTCCAGTTTTACCATGAATTTGCTGATCAACTCTGGTAGGTAACAATGATAGAATCAATGCCTTGATTTCATGCAAAGGATGTTTGCAAGCTTTCATTTTATGCTTAAATTGAAAACAGCTTGTTAAAGGTACTGTCTCGTGACCACATCCCAGGATTACAGACCTGATAAAGAAAACAGAAGGGAATGAAACATTCTGAAGAATTCCCATAGTGTAGTCTAAGTTGCTACATAAGTTGTTATTAAATGGCCCAAAGAAAACTTTTCAATCAAATGTTTGCTTAGGTCCAAGAAATTTGTTTGAATCTGCTCCAGAAAGCTTTGGGACCTAAAAAGTAAGCAAAGAGAGAAAGAGCAGCTTCAAAACCTCAAATAAATGAGGTTAAAACAATCTCTAAGAAAAATATTCTGGAGTTCCTGCTGTGGTGCAATAGATTAAAAGATCTGGTGTGGCTGCAGCTGCAGCATAGGTCGAACTACAACTTGGATTCAACCCCTGGCTTGGGAACGTCCATATGCCACAGGTGCAGCCATTAAAAAAAAAAAATTCTAAATGGAAAAGCAGATTTAAGAATCAAAGACTGAGTGAGACAGCTAAAAACTCTGGGTTAGACCTCATCATTGCATGTTACAAATGAAAGCTCTAAAGTGTGACAACAGATACAGTGATGTTTATAAATAATATATACTGGTTTTACAAATGGGTATCTCTGACTTTGTACTAGTTTGTGTTGCTTATAAAATAACTTGGGGTGAGAAGGGGATTTATAAGCCTCAACCAATACTCACTGCTCTTCAGACTCCCGGTCCTCTAAAAGAATATAAAAATGCAGCAAAAATAGACTGAAAAAATGCCAAGGAGCCTTACCTTAGGCTCATGAGCCTAAAGTGTGATTTTTTTTTTTAATATGCATAAACAATGATGAAATCCTCAAAGAGGTCAGAACAAGTCACAAGGCCCTAGAGAAGCTATTAACAATTTAGCATTTCCAGATCATGTGGAAATTTGAATTCCGTTTACCACAGATACGTGCAGAAATGGTATTCATGATGATTATGATCCATAACTGTAAAAATGTGAAATTTATAGCATCATAAAAAGGTTGGTATAAAATGCAAATATCCCAGCTGGGTGGGTTGGCCGTGGAGGTCTCCGTTGGGTTCCTGCCTGAGCTCATTACCATTACGAATTCAGCACGGGCTGGCCTTTTGTTTTTGTTTTTAAAGGCAGCATGTTACCCTTAAGTAGCTTCTTTGATTATCTTCTGAGCATTGTGATGGTTTTTCAAATAGTGAACAGCTGTGCAAGGCAAACACATCAGCCAAAAGTAGATTAATTGGGGGTAAATTAGGGCATTTTCTCCTGCGTTCTTGTGACTATGAAATAGCTTATTCAAGTTTCAGTAAATTAACGTCATGCTATCGGGTATGCAAGAGGAGCCAGGACCTCTGAGATCACATGTTGATGGTCATAAGAGGTTGGGGGAAGAATTGACAAGTCCCAGATAAGAGAAAGGGGGAATGGGGGGAATGAAAGGCGGGGGTGAGTTTCGCCTTCAAAGGAGAAGGGGAGGGAAATAGACGAGTTGGGGGCTTTGGGGGCTTTGATTCCAAAAGCACTGCGAGATTCTGAGCCCTGTAATTGTGACCTCCTGAGCAAGTGTGATTACCCCTGAGTACTCCTCCCGCTGGCCCCATCCTTGGCCAGTCTCCTCTCTGGGAATTCGCCTGCCCTCGGCTCCCATGGAAGGGGCAGGTCTCGGCAGCTGTGAGTGGATCCTGTGCTGGTGTGGGACCTTCACTCTACCAGTCGTGGCTGAAAAGACCAGGGTCCAATTCAGTGGCTGCAGAGTAATTGCTCAGTTTCTCCCCAGGGAGTTGGAACTAAGACACTGACACTCTGTTGGAAGTGGATGCTGTGCCTATGTTATCACCTAATTGGGAGCTTTTGGAAATTCGTGGAGGTGTTTGAGGTTGTAACAATGAATAGGTAAGGAGATGTGACCAGCATTTATTGGGCGGGGGCAAGAGAGCTAAGAATCCAGCAGCTCTGCACAGACAGTCGGCTCAGAAAAGAATGGTCCCGCCCAAGCTGCCAGGGGTGTTCCCACCAAAAAACCACAAAGTCTAAAAATTGGTCAGGAGCCAGGCATACAGGCATGGAGACAAAGCTGATGAAGAGGAAGGAGGCATGGGCTCTGCGGGATGGCGAGGCGGTGGTGGGGTGCCTTGCCACTTTCCCACCACACTTGGGCCCACCTATAGCTCCTGTACTTGGCTCCCCAAGACATTCTATAACCTTCCAGTCAGGCACTTCTTAACCTGACCTAGTCTGCACTGGCTTCTGTTCTTGCAGCTCAGTGATTCCAGACTAAGGCAAAAATTATGACATGATACCTTCCCTGGAACTGCACTGTAGCCGGGAGGTCACAGTTGTATACCTGTTAGATGTGCAGAAGTATCAATAGTGCTTCCTCTGGAGTTCCCTAATGGCTCAGCAGGTTAAGGATCTGGTATTGTCACTGCTGTGGCTTGGGTCTCTGCTGTGGTGAGGGTTTGATCCCTGGCCTGGGAACTTCCACAGGCCAAGGACACAGCCGAAAAAAAGATGCTGCTCCCCCCAGCTTACACGTGTCCCAGTTTCAATGCCATGGCCATGCTACCCACACTGACTCCAAACAAGGAGGCCATCTAGCAGTCCTGCACCAGGGAGGGTCTCTGGGGCCTGGAAGCAGCCAGCTATCCTTCATCTGATTATTAAGAAACATTTGTTTTCAACCTCAAAAGGCTCAGGCTGAGCTGGGGGCTGGAGGAACATCAGCAGCACCCCTCCTCTTGAGAAGCTCAAATCCACAGTGCTTGGGGTGTACCCGTGAGCCAAGCAGACAAAGGTCCCTCCCTTTGCAGACTTCCAGCAGGAAGAGAGAGAGTGAACTGTATGCACAATAAGTGTGAATTGTATGTTAGAAGGTGATAAATAATCATGAAAGAAAATAGAGCTGGATAAGGAGGCTGTGAGGGGGCAGGATGGGCGATTCAGGTTGTGGGATTCAGGTTGCAGGAGTAAACAAGGCTGTGAGCATAAGCCTTCCCCTCAAGCTTTATTGAGATAGAATTGACATAAAAGATGGTATACATTTAAGGTATACAACAAATGGACGTGACATACGTGTAAGGTAGACCTAATTAAGAAGGTTTTATGTCATGAAGAAAGGATCTCAGAGTTCCCGTTGTGGCTCACAGTAACACATCCGACAAGTATCCATGAGGACGTGGGTTCGATCCCTGGCCTTGATCAGTGGGCAAAGGATCCGGCATTGCCATGAGCTGTGGTGTAGGTTGCAGACAGGGCTTGGATCCTGCGTTGCTGTGGCTGTGGTCTAGGCCAGCACCTGCAGCTCCAATTCGACCTCAAGCCTGGGAACTTCATATGCCGAAAGTGTAGCCCAAAATGAAACAGAAAGGATCCCAATTGACTGTCCTATATGGCCAACCAGATGTTGGTGATCGCCGTGGTGCCAACGTTAATGGCCATTCCAATCACCTGGGGATCTTGTTAAAGTGGAGATTCTGATTCAGTGGGTCCGGGATGGGGTCTAAGATCCTGTCTTACCAACGAGCTTCCAGGTGATGCTGCTGCTGCTGGGTCACATCTTTGTTAGATTAACACTCATTAGGTAGGGCCCCAGGGTGTCGGATGCTGAGGATCAACAAATGGCCACAAGGGAAGTCGAAATAGTTGCATTACCCACAGGTGCTGGAGGAGGTCCCTGGCAGGGCTTGCGGGGCAGCCAGGGAAGTCAAGGCAGGATGCAGGCTTTTTTAGGCTTGGTGGATGAGTACTTTGCGGTGCTGAGGCTAAAGCCAGACTGATGATTCAAAAGAGGTTTTGGTAAGCTTCTTGGGGGCTTTGTCTAAGGGGGCCCTGGGGAAAAGCCATGGCAGGCAGAGACACCATTTATCAGGGATCATTGGAGAAGTCACAGGGAACTTGGGTTTGCTTGTGATGCTGTGGGCTGCAATCCTGGGCATGCACATGCACAAGAGGCTAATGCCAAGTTCATGGTCCCCTGCAGGCCACTTGGCTACCCAAGATGGATGGTGGGTGAAGCAGCAATATCACAGAGCAGTTTGGCTGAACTCCCCACCTGCTGGGTCTCAGACCCCACTGGAAGCAGCAAAGTCCTACTTGGGGACCACACCTTCCATGTCTGTTGCCACTTCCCAAGCACCCAGGCCCCCCCTCATTGTTTAAACAGGTGCTGCAGAAACACGTGAGGAATAAATGGCTTGAAAAAGGAGACGTGAGACCGATGTCAGGTAGTATTAATGCACAGCTAAGCTATGATGATTGACTCACTGAACAGATTCTTTTTTCACAACCAGCACTTCACCCCAACTGTGTTCATTTGTACTTCAGTATAATAACATTGAAACCATACAGAATTAATTTTGTTTTAAATGGGGATGTCATTAGCGTTCCTGAAAGCTTTCTTGCCCTGGAATGTTTTAATGAATTCATCATGCATTTAAATTTGTTCTATCTACAGCCCCCAGGGCTGGCCCTGTGCTCAGGAAGTGACCAATCTGGTATAATTTGATGGGTGATGGAATGGGCCATCTCCTCAAAAATACCTCCTGCCCCAACTCAGAATTCACCGCTATAACGTCCCCTTAATAAATCAACAAATAATTGGATTTATCAAATCAATAAGTATTTATGAAATACCACAACTTACTGAGAACTGTAGGTTGTACGAAGATGAATAAGCCATAGTTCTGGTCTACAGGGATCTCCAAGCCAGATGCAAAGATAGGAAATAGACATTTAGGAGTTCCCGTCGTGACTCAGTGGTTAACGAATCCGACTAGGAACCATGAGGTTGCAGGTTCGACCCCTGGCCTCGATCAGTTGGTTAAGGATCCAGCGTTGCCGTGAGCTGTGGTGTAGGTCGAAGATGCAGCTCAGATCTGGTGTTGCTGTGGTATAGGCCGGCGGCTACAGCTCTGATTAGACCCTTAGTCTGGGAACCTCCATATGCTGCAAGTACGGCCCTAGAAAATAAAAAAAAAAAAAAAAAAAAAAAAAAAAAAAAAGACATAGACATTTAGGAGTTCCCGTTGTGGTGCAGCGGAGATGAATCTGACTAGGATCCATGAGGATGTGGGTTCAATCCCTAGACTTGCTCAGTGGGTTAAGTATCCAGTGTTGCTGTGATCTATGGTGTAGGTCACAGATGTGGCTTGGATCTGGCATTGCTGTGGCTGTGGCCACAGCTCTGATTGGACCCCTAGCCTGGGAACTTCCATATTCCGCAGGTGCAGCCCTAAACAGCAAAAAAAAAAAAAAAAAAAAAAAAAAGAGAAAAAAAAAGTCTTTGGAAGGGAGAAAAGTGGGGGAACACGGAGTTGTGAATGCCTGGAACATATTCCAATAGGAGGATGGGAAGGAGTCTGGCCCCAGGAGTGGATACACAGACAAAGCAAGGTACAGCCCGCCCTCCTAAAGCCCATGCCCACCCCCAGGCCCTGGGCTCTGCATCACAGTAGAACAAAGCCATTATTGAGGCCATTCTGGGCTTTTCTCCCCCGCCTCCTCTCCACTGTGGATCATCTCTGGAAAGAAAGGCCCTCTATAACCACCTCTTCCTGTGCTACTCATCTGCCCCCGTGGCCATGGTCATTCTTATTACTCTCCCCTCTGGATCTTCTGTTGCACCCTAGCTCTTGTAGTCTTCTGTCAAAAGGATGGTTTACTGTATTGCCTTGAAAAATAACCTCAGGGGTCCCCATTGTGACTCAGGTTGAGGACCTGATAAGATCTCCATGAGGATGCGGTTCAATCCCTGGCCTCGCTCAGTAGATTAAGGATCCTGCATTGCCACAAGCGTAGGTCACAGATGTGGCCTGGATCTGACGTTGCGGCAGCTGCAGCTTGGACTTGACCCCTAGTCCAGGAACTTCCATATGCTGCAGGTGCAGCCCTAATAAAATAATCCCAAACTAAGTCGTCCCAAAATTTTGCTACCCCTTGAATTACAGGTTTCTTTCTTCCCCATCCCGTCAACAGAATTCGTTTAGTTAAAAATACATAGTCACCATGCTATATATTACACAGCTAGGACTCACTCATGTTATGACTGGAAGTTTGAACCTTTTGACCACATTTATCCATTTTTAAACCCCGCCCCCCTGCATCTGCCAACCCGTCTTTCTCTGTGTCTGAGTTCAGGTTTCTTTTTTAAGACTACACATATCGTGCTATCATACCATATTTGTCTTTTTTTCTGACTCACTGCACTTGCTTAATGCCCTCAATGTCCATCCACACTGCTGTCAGTGACAGGGGTCCTTCTTTTTAACGACTGAATAATTGTTGCGTAAATACGCCAAATTTTCTTTATCCATTCACAGTCAGTGAACGCTTAGTTTGTTTCATGTCTTGGCTTTTATAAATAATGCTGCAATGAAAATGGGGCTGCCTGTATCTTATCATGACAATAATTCCATTTCCTTTGGATAAATGCCTAGATGTGGAATTGCTGGATCATATGTAGTTGTATTTTTAACTTTGTTTTAGGAACCTCCATACTATTTTCAATAGTGATTGCACCAATTTACACTCCCACTAACAGTTTTTTATACATCCTCACAAACATGGATTATTTCTTGTCTTTGATAATAGCCTTTCTAGCAGGTGTGAGGTGATCTCTCATTGTGCATTTGATTTGCATTTTCCTGATGACTAATTATGTTGAACATCTTTTCATGCACATGTTGGCCATCTGTGTGTTGTCTTTGGAAAAATGTCTGTTCAGACCCTCTGCCCATTTTTTAATAGGATTGTTTTTGCTATTTAGTTGTGGAAACTATTTATATTTTTTGGATATTAACCCTTAACCAGACATGATTTGCAAATATTTTTCCCATTTGGTAGATTTGCTTTTCATGTTGATGGTTTCCTTTGTTGTGCAGCAGCTTTTTAGTTTCATAGAGTCCCACTTGTTTATTTTCTGCTATATTTTGCCTTTGCTTTTGGTATCAAATCCAAAAAATTACCAGCAACTAATGTGAAGGAATTTACTAATCATATTTTATGGATGCAAGCTTACATTCAAGCGTTTAATCTGTTTTGAGTCGATTTTTTTGGTGTAAGACTGTGATCTAGTTTCATTCTTTTGCATGTGACTGTCCAGTTTTTCCCACACTGTCTTTTGAAAAAACTGCCGTTTCCCAATTGTATTGTCTTGGCTCCTTTGTCGTAAATTAGTTGACAGTATAGGGCTTGGGTTTATTTCTGGGTTCTCTATTCTGTCCTATTGATCTCTGTGCCTATTTTAATGCCAGTTCCATACTGTTTTGATTACTATAACTTTGTAATATAGTTTGAAATCAGGGCCTCTGATGCCTCCTGCTTTCTTCTTTCTCTCAATGACTTTGGTGAGTTTTTTGTAGTTCTGGGATTAGAATTGTTTGTTACATTTTTGTGGCAAAAAAAAAGTGCCATTGGAATTATGACAAAGCTTGCGTTGAATCTATAGGTTGCTTTGTAATGTGGACATTTTTATAACATTCTTCTAATCCATGAACATGGAATATCTTCCCACTAATTTGTCTCTTCAGTTGCTTTCATCACTGTCTAGATTTTAGTGTACAGGTCTTTCACCTCCTTGACTAAATTTATTCTTAGGTATTTTTCTTCTTTTTGGCACAATTATAAATGAGATTGTTAATTTCTCTTGCTAAGAGTCTGTTATTAATGTATAGAAACATAACTAATTTTTGTATGCTTTTGTATCCTACAACTTTATTGAATTTATTGGTTAGCAATTTCTGAGGGAAATCTTTAGGGTTTTCTATATGTAATATCATGTCATCTGCAAATAGTTTTACTTCTTCTGTCTAATTAATGCTTCTGTTTGTTTTCTTACCTAATTGCTCTAGCTAGGACTTTCAGGACTATATTCTATACCAGCTGCATGAGTGAGCTTTGTCTTGGTCCTTACCTTACAGGAAAAGCTTCCAATTTTTCACCATTGAGTATGATGTTAGCTGTTGGCTTGTCATATACGGCCTTTATTATGTTGAGGTACTTTGCCTTTATAATCACTTTGTTGAATTTTTTTCATCATGAATGAATATTGAATTAGTATAATGCTTTTTTCTGTATCTATTGAATTATCATGGGATTTTTATCCTTCATTTTTGTTAATGTGGTATATCATGCCGATTGATTTGCAGATATTGAACCCTCATTGCACCCTGGAATAAATTCCATTTTATCATGATATACAAAACCTTTTGTGTGTTTTGAATTTGATTTGCTAGTATTTTGAGGACTTTTGTATCCATGTTCATCAGGTATTTTGGCCTATAATTTTTTTCTTGCAATGTCTTCTTGTGGTTTTGGATTCAAGGTAAAGCTGGCCTAAGTTTGGACATGTTCTCTCCTCTTTTATTTTTTAGAAGAGTTTGAAAAGGACTGGTATTAATTCTTCTTGAAATGTTTACTGGAATTCACCAGTGAAGCCATCCAATCCTGGACTTTTGTTTGGGGGAAGGTTCTTGGTTAATGATGCATTCTCCTTTCTAGTGATCAGTCTCTTTAGATTTTTCTATGTCTCCATGACTCAGTCTTTGTAGGTTATATGTTTCTAGGAAATTATTTCTTCTAGATTGTCTAATTTGTTGGCATATAATTTTTCTTTTCTTTTTTTATAGCTGCACCCACAGCATATGGAGGTTCCCAAGGTAGTGGTTGAATTGGAGCAATAGTTGCTGGCCTACACCACAGCCACAGCACTGCTGGATCTGAGCCGCATTTGCAACCTACACTACAGCTCACAGCAATGCCAGATCCTTAACCCACTGAGTGAGGCCAGGGATTGAACCTGCATCCTCATGGATGCTAGTCAGATGTGTTTCAGCCGAGTCATGTTGGGAACTCCAGCATATAATTTTTCATAGTAGTCTCTATGCTCCTTTGTACTTCTGTAGTATCAGTTGTAATATCACTTCTTTTCATTTCTAATTTTATTTGACCTCACTGTTTTCTTGTTTTTTTGTTTGTTTGGTTTTGGTTTTTTTTTGGTGAGTTGGACTAAAGTTATGTCTATCTTGTTTATCTTTTCAGTAAACCAGCCCATAGTGTCATTGATTTTTTTTTTTATTGGATTTTTAGTTTGTATTTTATTGCTGCTCTGATCATTGTTATTTACTTCTTTCTACTAACTTTGGGGTTTATTTATTACTTAATAATTACACCTTAATTACTTAGTAATTATACCTTAATTACCTAAGGTGTAAGTTAGGCATTTTTTTGGTGATCTTTCTTGTATCTTGATGTAGGCACTTATTGCTGTGAACTTTTTTCCTCTTTTGATGCATCCCTTAGGTTTTGGTATATTGTATTTCCACTTTCATGTGTCTCAAGATATTTTTGGTTTCTCTTATTTCTTTGGCCCATTGGTTTTTGAACAGCCTGTTTAATGTCTACATATTCATGAATTTTCCAGTTTTGTTCTTATGATGTATTTCCAGTCATACCATCATGATCAGAAAAATGCTTGATGTGATTTAAATCTTAAATTTATAAACACTTGTTTTGTGGCCCATCACATCACCTGTCTTGGAGAACGTTCCATGTGTGCTTTAGAAGAATGCGTTGTCTGCTGTTTTGAGATGAAATATTCTGTATATGTGTGCTAGGCCCATCTAACATGCAGTTTTAAGTCCAAAGTTTCCTTACTGATTTTCTATATAAGTGATTATCCATTGATGAAAGTGGGGTACTGACTCCTACTATTAATGTTTATTTATTCCTTTAGAATTATTAATATTTTCTTTATATATTTAGGTGCTCCTATTTTGGGTGCATAAATATATACAAATGTTATATCCTCCTGTTGCATTGACCCCTTCATCACTGTAATAAGAGAACTTTTGCATATCTCATTACAGTCTTTGTCTTAAAGTCTATTGCCTGACATAAGTATTGCAATCCTAGCTTCCATTTGCTTGGAATGTCTTTAGTGATCCATTCACTTTCCATCTGTGTATGTCCTTAATCTTGAAGTGAGTTTCTTGTAGGCAGCATATGGTTGGATCTTGTTTTCTTATCCATTCAGCCACTCGATGTCTTTTGATTGGATAATTTAATCTATTTACATTTAGACTGATAGGTAAGTAATTACTGATAGGTAAGGCCTTAATATTACTATTTTGTTATTCAGTTTTTTTGGCTATTTTGTAATTCCTTTGTTCGTTTTTCTTCTTTTTCTCTTTGATTTGATGATTTTCTAAAGTAGAATACTTAGATTCCTTTCTCTTTATTTTGTGTGTTTGTGTGTGTGTGTGTGTGTGTGTGTATCGGTTTGTGCTTTGTGGTTACCACAAAGGTTACATAAAATATCTTAGAGTTATAACAGTCTTACAGATAACAGATAATCCAGCTGGTAACAACTTAAGTTCAAGTGCATTCTAAAGCTCTACATTTTTACTCCCCCTTCCACCAACGTTTATATTTTTGGTGTCACAATTTCCATCTTTTATCATGTACATCCACGCATCCATGACATTATTGGGCAGTTTTTTCCTTTTTTTTACCATTTTTGTCCTTTAACCTTTACACTAGATTTATGAGTGTTTTTGTTTGTTTGGGTGTTTTTTTTTTTTTTTTTTTTTTTTTTTTTGCCTTTTAGGGCCACACCTGCAGCATATGGACGTTCCCAGGCTAGGGGTCAAATCAGAGCTGTAGCCACTGGCCACATCTGTGACCTATACCACAGCTCACAGCAACGCTGGATCGTTAACTCACTGAGCGAGGCCAGGGATTGAATCTGCCACCTCAGGGTTCTTAGTTGGATTCATTTCCTCTGAGTCATGATGGGAACTCCAGATCTATGATTGATTTACCAACCGTCATTACATTAGATTCTGAATTTAATGATACATTTACCTGTATCAGTGAGATTTATAATTTGATATGTTTTCCTGGTCCTAATTATCACCTTTTCATTTTAGTCTAAATAAGTCCCTTTTAACATTTCTTGTAAGGCTCTCTAATGATAATCTCTTCAGTTTTTACTTATCTAGAAAACTATCTCTCCTTCAGTTCTGAAGGACAACTTTGCTGGGTAGAGTATTGCTAGTTGGCAGTTCTTTGAGCAGTTTGAATATATCATGCCACTTCCCTCCAGTCTGTGGTTTCTGATGAAAAATCTGCAAGTTGTCTTATGGGGGTTTTTGGATGTAACAAGTAATTTTTCTCTTATACTGCTTTTAAGATTTGTCTATGTCTTTAAATTTCAGAATTACATGTGTTGGTGTGGATCTGTTGGATTTACTTGCTTTGGAAATTTTCGGCTTCCTGGACCTGGGTATCTGTTTCCTTCCCTAGGTTAAGCAAGTTTTTCAGCCATTATTTCTTCAAATAAGCTTTCTACCCCTTTCTACTTTTTCTGAGACTCTTATGAATGTTGATCCACTTGATACTGTCTCATAAGTCCCTTGAGATGTCTTCACTCCTTTTCATTCTTTTTTCTTTTTGCTTCTCTGATTGGGTGAATTCCACTGCCCCATCTTCCACTTCATCTGGTCTACTGTTAACCTTCTCCTTAAAATTTTTCAGTTGTTACCATTTTCTTCAGCTCTGTGCTTTTGCGTGGTACTTTTTAGTATTCTTCATCTCTTGATGAAATTCTCACTTTGTTCATGCATTGTTCCTTTGGGAACATCTTTTCTGAAGTTTTATCTTGTTCTTTTATTTGGAACATATTCATATTCCTGATTTCTTTACCTTCCTTGACTCTGTGTTGGTTTCTGTGCATTAGATAAAACAACCACCTCTCCCAGTCTTGATAGAGGGCTCTCCTTTAGGAGATAAAGCTGATCATTCAACCTTGCCCTAGCTCTTGGTTGTCTCTCAAACTCTTGTAATCATCTGAGCATGCTTCTTTGTTCTTAATGGCTCCAGTAGTTGAGGGTATGCCGAGATCTGTTGGTACGGTAAAAGGGGGGAACTCAGTCAGCACCTGGATGCAGGCTGATTGGAAGCTGGACCCTTGGGTGACAGTTTTTAAAGTGTGCTGATATACCTCTTTCAGAAGAAGACTAAGGATGACGGTTTGTCTGCTATACCTGTACTGTACTCTTGGATGAGGTGTGGAGCCAGTTGAGTACTGTTTTTCTGTTTGCTACAACCCAGTGAGACCTGAGGACATAGGCCCTATTGGTCATCAGAGCCAGGCAACCAAGGGGTATCCCTCAGAAGCAGCAGCAAAAACCAGGGTGCCAGACACCAGGAGATGCTGGCGACCTGGAGCAAGGCACAGGGTGAGTGCAAAGATGATGCCCACGGGCCTCTGCAGTCGCTGGGGCGTGGTGGTTGTCTCCTAAATGTATGTTAAATTAGAAGCTGTCCCCTCAGGCCTTTTAAGATACACAAATAGGTCTCTTTCACAGAAAGTGGCTCATTTCAGTCTGCTGTCTCTGCCTGGGTCCTGCGGGGGTGGGTAGCAGGTAGCCATGGTGAGTTCACAGGCATCTTTTCTTAACTGTGTCTTAGTTCCTTGTAGCTTTGTGGGTTTTATGGGTGCAAGCCCCACTGGCTTTCAAAGCTAGATGTTTTGAGGGTCCCCCTCTCAGGTGGAAGCCTTAGGAATTTGGGCACCAAATGTGGGTGCTTACCCTCCACTCCTCAGGGAGAAGCTAGGAGCAGAGTTCCTTCCTAGCTGTGGGTCACTGCATTGGGAGTAGAGTTTACGGTGAGATTGTTTTCTCAGCCTCTCCTACCTAAACCTTCCTGCAGGTTTTTCCTCATTTGCCATATGTGTAAGAGTCACTAAGCTAGTTTCCAGATTTATTTCAGAGGAAGTCATTCCATATGTAGCTGTAGATGTGGTATGCCTTGAAAGGAAATAAATTTGGGAGGCTCCTATGTTGACAACTTGAATAGAAACCCTCTTGCCTCTTCTGAACTTTTTAAAGGATAATCTTTCTTCCTTCCTTCCTTCTACTTCCTCACCATTTCTATTTTAAAAGCAACCTTTGTATCCCTGAGTGTTAGCATGATACATAATTACTACGGAAATCTGGAAAGATATAGAAAATAGAAAGACAATGAAAATTACTCATAAACCCACAATGTAGACAGAGACACTGATTATTAATGCACTAGCATTCACACATTACTATTATTAGTAATGTAGTACTACTATTCCT
This sequence comes from Sus scrofa, assembly GCF_054392235.1. Taxonomy (NCBI): domain Eukaryota; kingdom Metazoa; phylum Chordata; class Mammalia; order Artiodactyla; family Suidae; genus Sus; species Sus scrofa. The sequence continues at coordinate 21,896,724 of NC_139393.1, read as the reverse complement.
TTTTAGTCTTTTTATCTGTGCGAATAGATACATAAATGGTAGGTAAGTAAATAGATAAATAGATCCCAGTTTTTTAGCTTAGAAAATTTGGCTCATGTCAAATGAAATGTTGAATATTCTGAAGTTTGATTAAATGTGATATGGTAATCCTAGGTGATGAAATATTCTTCATAAATGTAATAGCGGTAATGACTAAATATTTAATCTTTGATGTTCAATTGTGGACATTTAGGTGGTTTTCATTGTCTCATGATTATAAGGACCACTCTGAGAGATATCCTTACGCTTGCGTCTTTGTCTGCAGCCATGCTTAGAAACAAAATCCTGAGCCAAAGAGTATGGATACTTTTAAGGCCCTCAGTAAATTCCTACCGAATGAACTGTGCTTGAAAGGGCATCTTATCAGCACTAGGCATCGTCTCTCATTCACTTCCTAATGTCTTTTAAAGTAACTTTTCTTGTAACTATGCCAAAATGGCTCTTCATGTTCTTAGAGTTTCTAATTCTTGACTCCAAAATCCCCCTTTGGGTGCCCCCCGCTCTCCGCCCCTCTCCCTCTGCTGTGTTTGACGGCTTCATCTCTCCTTGAAACTTTCTCCTAGGTCAGCATCTTTAACTCTCCACTGATCTGATTCCCCTGACCCCTCTGGTAGTTGGTGAATACAGGAAGGGCTTATGAGGAAGCGGAAGAGGCAGATACTGTTCTCAAAGGAGTTCCCATTGTGGCGCAGTGGGTTAAGAACCCGACAGAGTGTCCCTGAGATGCAGGTTCAATCCCTGGCCTAGCTCAGCGGGTTAAAGATTGCCACAAACGGTGGTGTAGATCACAGATGCGGCTCAGATCCCTATTTTGCCGTGGCAGAGGCTCCAGCTGCAGCTCCAACTCCATACCTAGCCCAGGAAATTCCATATGCTGCAGGTGTGTGTGGCCCTAAAAAGAAAAAAAAAAAAAAATCAGGCCCATCTTAGATAAACATGTGTGATCTTAGAGTTCCCACTGTGGCTCAGCAGACTTGAACCCAATTTGTATCCATGAGGACATGGGTTCGATCCTGGCCTCCATCAGTGGGTTAAGGATCTGGTGTTGCCGTGAACTATGGCTGTGGCATAGGTTGCAGACATGAGTTGGATCTGGTGTGGCTGTGGCTGGCAACGGCAGTTCCAATTTGACCCCTAGCCTTGGAACTTCCATAGGCTATGGGTGTAGCCCTAAAAAAGCAAAAAAAGCAAAAAAAGCAAAAAAAAAAAAAAAAAAAAAAAAAGGTGGTGGGAGGGATCTTAAAAGCATGAAAAATAAAATTACAAGGGGAATATGGTAACCTGAATCAGACAGACAGATTCATCAGAAGGAGGTGACCTTGGAGGGAGGCACATGGCGTGTGAAGAAAAGAAGGAAGACAGACCACACTGAGAAAGCAGGTGTGAGAGGCGGGACTAGCCTAGGGGCCCCGGGTGGAACCCCTGCAAGGCTGCACCTTGGTCCTGCTGACTTGGCCCCTCGGGGCTGGTCTCCTGCCCCTTCTTTCATCTAATCCCCCTGCTGCTGCAGGGAAGATGGACAGCTGAGCCTGGCAAAGGGCAAGCACCTCAGCCACAGGAGAGCATAGGAAACTCAGAAGTCAGGACATAGTTGATGTGTTACCGGTGGGCTTCGGGGACCAGAGGGGAAGCAGAGGGGCGTTCTAAGCCACAACTGAAATTCCCAGTTCTGGGTTAAACCCCATGAACCTAAGGGTCTGTGTCACATGGCTCCCGGTCGTGATCCCCTGCCCCCTCACTTAGCTCTATTTCAGGCTCAGGAGGAGGTCTTAGCTTTCTCTGTTGAGTTTTCAAGCAGTATGCATTAAAATAAGGAAAACCAGCTTCTTGCGTTCTTTGAAATCGTGCCCCCATCCTTGGTGTGGTCCTCTGAACACATCAAGGCCAAGACTAACACTGATAGACTATGTAGGTGGGGCGCCAGGCCAAGCTCCCTGTTTTCCTTCCTTCCCATTACCTGCAGCGTATTTTACACCAGGATAAACCTTAACTTTAAAAATCATAAGGCTTTCAGGAGTTCGTGTCGTGGCACAGTGGTTAATGAATCCGACTAGGAACCATGAGGTTGCAGGTCCGATCCCTGGCCTTGCTCAGTGGGTTAAAGATCCGGCGTTGCCGTGAGCTGTGGTGTAGGTTGCAGACGCGGCTCGGATCCCGTGTTACTGTGGCTCTGGCGTAGGCTGGTGGCTACAGCTCCGATTAGACCCCTAGCCTGGGAACCTCCATATGCCGCGAGAGTGGCCCAATAAATGGCAAAAAGACCAAAAAAAAAAAAAAAAAAAAATCATAAGGCTTTCACATCTTACTGGAAAGAAGATGATCAGTTAATGGAATAGTAAACCCTTCCCAACCCACCTTCGGCCTATGGAACGAGTGGAGACCTGGCATTTGCAGGGTTAATAGCTGAGCCTTAGAACTGGTGGGCTGGAGTCAGTCAGCATCTCAGTGTGGCTTTGTCTTTTAAGAAAAACTGCTTGGTTTTATGGGGAAGATGATATGCTCGGGAGAATCGCAAAGGTCGCCAAATATTTCTTGGAAAGAGCAGTTATGCATACATTGTCATAGGTGACTTATACTTAATGCATTTAGTCAAAATAACCCAAGTGCCCACGACGTGCCAGGCATAGTTGTAGATGCTACGACGGTGCTGCCATTAAGACAGATCAGGTAATGGCCCTTATGAAGGAGACAGAATAACAAGGAAAGAAAATAATTTTAGTTTATATTGTGCAGAAAGAAAAACAAGGCTAGAGAATATTAGGAGAGGAATGAGCAGGATCTCTGAGGAGGTGATACTTGGGCTATGCCCTGGGGAGTGAGGCACCAGCAAAACTATGCAGCAGCTTCACTTCTCTTGGCCACAACCCACTCATCTTAGAGGGAGGGTAGGGGGTGTTAGGTTTCCACAGGTACAAATAAGGAGGTTAGTTAAGCATTTCCAACAGCAGTTGCAGGACCACAAGCTGCTCAGCAGAGGCCAGTCTCCAGTGCCCTGTGGAAGATACTGGTGAGGTTTTCAGATCTCTGTTCCTGGTGAACAATTCTCAGCTGGAAGATGAAATTCAAAGTCTGTGGGAAACAGTATGGCGGTTTCTCAAAAAATTAGACATTGAAATACCATATGCTCCAGCCTCTGGATATGTATTCCAGGAATTGAAAGCAGGGACTCAAACAGATATTTGTACAACAATGTTCACAGCGGCATTATTCACAATAACCAAAAGGTGGAAATAACCCAAATGCCCAACCACAAATGAGTGGATACAGAAAGTGTAGTACATAAATCCAAAGGAGTATTACTCAGCCTTCAAAAAGGAATAAAGTTCTGACACATGTTGCAACAGGGATGGACCTAGAGAATATTACACTGAGTGAAAATAAACCCAAAAAGAACAAATCCAGTGTGATTTCGTTTCTATGACGTACATAAAATAGGTGAATTCGTAGAGACAAAAAGTAGAATGCAGGGGAGTGGAATGAATGTTTGCTAAGTACATAATTTCTGTTTGGGATGATAAAGTTCTGGAAATAGTGATGGTTGCACAACCACTAAATGTACTTACTGCCACTGAGTCGTACCATCAAAAATAGTTGAAATTGTACATTTTGTGTTACGGATATTTTACCACAAAAGAAAGAAAGCACATGAGAGGTTGAGAGGAGGCTGATCAGGCAGTGACAACCTTGATCTTAATGTTTAAAATAAACCAGAGGGGTGTGGAGGCAGATGGGGCCAGGGCTCTGCAGGTGGCTGTCAGGTAGCTCCTATGCCACGCCCCTGACACCTCCAGGACAGACCTTGCAGCCCCTATGGCAGCAGAAAAGGGGTGGAGCCTCAAGTCAGACAGGGGTCAGGGAGGGACGTAAACTTCCTGCCATGTCCCCTACCCATCACGTGCCTCCCCCATAGACCCGGAAAAGACCCACTTGCTGCTTCCAACACTGCCAGACACTTCTGGTGGCTGGTGTGGCTCCTGGGTAGAGGAGGTCAGCCCTGAGCCCAGGGGGTCTCAAGGTGTGGTCCCCTGGGAATGTTCTAAATGCTAATTCTCAGGCCCTACCCTGGACCTACTGATCCAAAACCCTAGATGTGGGGCCCAACAGTGTGTTTCAACAAGTCATCCTCTGGGAGACTCTGATGTTGGGGAACCACTGTTCCCAACCCCTGCAGGAAGAGCTGGATGCTTTTCTGGGCAATAACCCCATGCATTTAGTGAGCGCCTCCTGAGTGCAAAGCCCCAGACTGTGTGCAACTAGGGGACACAAGGCGAGCCATCGCAGGAAGCACCCTTCCTATGGGATGCTCGGACCCCAAGGACATCAGAGGGCATGAGCAGCTGGGAGCCCAGGTAGGGTAGGTGAGCCTGCATCACACCCTCTCCTGGTGTGGGCACACCTGGCATGGCCGGCCAGGGCCCCTTTGCCACAAGCTGCCATGGTGCTGCTGTGTCAGCACCATGCTCTCAGCTCAGCTGCCTGTGTACATAAAGCAGATGTGTCTTTCCTTGGCGTTCTCTTATGGCATGGCAGGTTAGGGATCCATCGTTGTCACTGCAGCAGCTCGGGTCACTGCTGTGGCACAGGTTTGATCCCTGGCCCAGGAACTTCTTCATGCTGTGAGCATGGCCAAAAAAAAAAAAAAGTATTTTTTCCGCTCGCTGTCCCAGCTGGGTTAGGGTGGCATTCACTGTGCCCCCTGTTTGGTAGAAGATTCCTTCAGAGCTTTTAGGCCAGATCCCATAACTTTCAGGTCACCATAGATTTTAAAGTTCTTTCCAGCCTAGCGTGAAACTTCCTAGCTCATCTTAACCTCTGCCCAGACGGTCGGGACCTGCAGCGGGAAAGGAGGAACGGCAACACGATCTGCCCTTGAGACTCCTCCTCCATCTCTTCTTGGGAACTGGGGGAGGGAAGGGGGGGATGGAGAGTCGAGGGGGAGGCAAACTACCCTGTACTGGGATCCATTTGCAGCCCCTTCTCACCGGCCCCAGCGCTACTTCTGTTGATGCCCTTGATGAGGCAGGCGCCCTGTAAATGGCCTTCTCACAAGGTGTATGAAGACTTTGGGTTCCTTGAAGAGCCTGTAGGGCCCCCGGTAGCCCAGTTCCCTGCTCAGCCCAACATCCTTCCCTATTCCACTTCAGCCTCCACCATCAGGAGGCCTGATTTTCTTGCTGCCAGGGCCCCTTCGCATGGGGTTGGTTTTATGTTGGGATATCAGCAAAATGAACTACCGTCAGCTCCCTTCATGTGTTTCCTTGACCAATGGAAACCCATATATCCTTTTTTTAACTGAAGTATAATCGATTTACTATACTTGTTATATATGTCGTGTTAGCTTCAGGTATGCAACAAAGTGACTCAGCGTGTGTGTATATATACACATGCACACATATATATTTAGATTTTACATATATATTCAGACTTTATTCAGATTTTTCATATATATTCAGATTATATATATTCAGATTATATATATATGTATGGGTTCTTTTCCTTTTATAGGCTATTAAAACATATTGAGTACCTGCTGTGTAGCCCTGGGAACTATGTCTGGTCACTTGTGATGGAGCATGAGAATGTGAGAAAAAAGAATGTGTATGATGGGGTCACCACGCTGTACAGTAGAAAACTGAGAGAACACTATAAACCAGCTATAATGAAAAAAAAATAAAAATCATTATTTAAAAAACCATGTTGAATAGAGTTCCCTGTGCTATATAGTAGGTCCTTGTTGGTGATTTTATATATAGTGGTATGTATATGTTAATTCCAAACTCCTAATTTATCCCTCTCCCCCATTACCCTTTGGTAATCATAAGTTTGTTTTCTGTGTCTGTGGATCTATTTCTACTTTGTAGATAAGTTTGTTTGTATCCCTTTTTAAAAATTCCACTTAGAAGCAATATCATGTGATGCTTGTCTTTGGCTGTTTCTTCACTTAGTGTGATAATCTCTAGGACTATCCATGTTGCTCCAAATGACATTGTTTCATTCTTTTTCATGGCTGAGTTGTATTCCATTGTGTATATGTACCACATCTTCTTTATCCATTCCTCTGTCAATGGACATTTGGGTTGATTCCATGTCTTGGCTGTTGTAATTAGTGCTGCCATGAACCCTGGGGAAACCGCTATACCCTTGAACCTCAAAGGAAGAGGAGGACTGGATACCCCAGTGCCACCCTCTCTTTGCCCTGCCATCTCTCTCCTTCTCATGGAGGCATAAGGATAGGCCCACAAGTCTACTGCCTGGGCAGTGTCCCTGTAGATCCTGGACTTCCATCAGGATTGGCCATTTAATTTGCAAGACCCAGGGCAAAACTCCTTAACTGTGAAGAATTCCAAGATGGCGACAACAGAGCATTAAACCAAGTGTGGGACCCTCCTGAGTACGATACCTGGGCGACTGCACAGTTGACACACCCATGAAGCTAACCCTAAATGTCAGGCTCCCCTCCTTGCTGACCCACCACTCCTGCAGATTCTCTCAGAGCCTCCCTTCTCCCTGGCCTTGAGGGCAGGAAAGCATCCCGCCCCCATCCCTTGAATCAGCTCACTCCACGCAAGGTCTAAAGCCCAGATAAAACCTGTCCTGCTCCTTCCCCCATCAATGTAAATGGGTTCGGAGGGCCCACTGGCCTGACAGTTGGACCAGCTGGGCAGACACTCCAGAGATGACCCTTGTTTTTTTTAGAGTTGGACTCAGCAAACTTAGGCAACAGGAGTGGTCTCTTCAACACCTATTGACAGCAGAGTATGTACTGCAGTGTCTCAGGCCTGGAGGATTTATCTGGGGCAGGACACCTGGGCGAGCTGTTCCCAAGGGCCCCGAGAGTGGGATTCTAGAATTTGGATTCCAGAGTTGTGCCAGCCTCACTGCGGTAGTTGAAATGGAAGCTCTGAAGTTTGGTTAGTGATGGCTGGGTGTTGACTGACACATGGCTCAGGATGGAGAGGAAGCTGGTCTGGAAGGGGTGGGAGAGGCGGAGAGGGAAGGTCCAGCGATGGAGGGGGATGGTGGAGGGAGAGGGAGGGAGAGGAGACTTTGTGGCCTGGTTCTGGCTGTGCTGGACCCTAGTTCCATTCTTGTCCAGGGTCCCCTATAGGCCCCGTACTTGTGCAGTGCATTCTCTTTGGTACCTAAGGATGTTGGAGTTCAGTTTCCTTCATTTGTCCTAAAAATCACAAATGAAAGCAACTCCCACTGGCCAGTGGCCCTACCTCATTGCTCAGCAAGAGTCTGAACTGTTGGGTTCGGATTTCCCTGGAACTGGAGGAAATCAAAGACCCAGTGAACAGGATCGGCTTTGGAAGGAGAGCGGCTTCAGGTCATGTGTGATGGGAGCTCATCGTGTTCCGTGGGGATTCAGGCCTTAGTCACCGCCACCTTACTCACACCTCAAATGGCATCCCCTGCAAAATAGAGACAGTCAGCCCAGTGTGGGAGTTTGTTTTAGCCAAACAGTAGGCTCTATGCCAACTTTCACAGTCTGGCTCAGATGATCTGTGCCGATCTGCGTATGCCTGGACAGAATCACATGCATCCCAATTGGCCTTAAACGGTTTAGTGTGATTGATTGATTGATCCTTTCACCAGTACTGAGAGCTGTGATAACTGGATATAATAAGTAAGAGACACGTTTCCAGAAAGCCCGCTATGGCGCAATGGGATCAGCAGCTGTCTTGGGAGCGCTGGGATGCAGGTTCAATCCCCAGCCCAGCACAGTGGGTTAAGGACCCGGCATTGCCACAGCTGCACCTTCAAGTCCTGACTGTGGCTTGGATCTGATCCTTGGCCTGGGACCTCCGTATGCTACGGGGTGTCCAAAAAAGAAAAAAAGAGAGAGACATTTCCTGCCCTCGTGGAGCTGATGGCTTCCCAGGGGAGTCAGAATCTAAACAACCAATCACATAACATATTAATCAATGTCGTCATTATGCTGAAGGGAATTATGTCAGTGACATGAGATTCTATGAAAGGAATTCTCACCATCTTGGATTTTTCTCATTTAAGTTTTCTCCAAATTGCAAATCCTCCCTCCTCCACCCTGAGGTGTGTCTAGACAACTAGTTCCACGACAACCATTATTTCGGGGATGTGGAAATTCTCCTCCGCTTGGTATAAACTTGCAGGGGGCCCAAGATGTCACTTTGTTCCAACACTAACCACCTGTGTTTTATTGAACACTGGAAATAGAGCTGGTTCAACGGAGGATCTGCAGTTTTAATTGAACATTATAAATTTTAAAACTGGAGCAGCATAAAGTACTTTTCCATGAACCACAATGTTAGTGTTTCGTCTGGACCACCTTTCACTTCATCCGTTGAAAATCTTGTATCCGAGCCAAGAAGGGCTGTGTGAGGATAAAGACACAAGAGTTCTAATACTTAAAAAAAAAATGAAAAAGAATGTGAATGAGGAGCTCCCCTTGTGGCTCAGTGGGTTAGGAACCTGATTAAGAATCCATGAGGATGCAGGTTGGATCCTTGGCCTCTCTCAGTGGGTTAAGGATCCGGTGTTGCCCTGAGCTGTGGTATAGGTCACAGACGTGGCTTGGATCCCATGTTGCTGTGGCTGTGGTGTAGGCCGGGAACTGTAGCTCCAATTCACCCCCTAGCCTGGGAACTTCCATATGCTGTAGGTGCGGCCCTAAAAAGAAAAAAATATATATTGGCTATATGTTGATGTGTGCAACTTTTGAATACATTGGATTAAATTATTTAAATGGATTTGGGGGAGTTCCCATTGGGGCTCAGTGGTAATGAACCCAGCAGTATCCATGAGGACGCGGGTTGGATCCCTGGCTTTGCTCAGTGGGTTTAAGGATCCCGTGTGGCTGTGGCTGTGGTGTAGACTGGCAGCTGCAAGCTCCAATTCGACCCCTAGCCTGGGAACCTCTGTATGCTGCAGGTGTGGCCCTAAAAAGACAAAAATGAAAAATGAGAAATTGATTTTTCACTGCCTATTTCTGTACTTCTCAATGGAGCTCCTGGAATATGTAAAGTTACACCAGTGGCTCCAGTTGCGCTTCTGTGGGACAGTGCTGGCCTGCAGCCTGCTGAGTGAAGGGAGAGGGGCGGGGAGCCACGCTCCCGAGATATCTCCCGGCCCCAAATCGCTGTAGAGAGATCCGATCAGGCCCTCATTTGTGCCCCTCCTCTTTTTCCAAATGCTGCAGCGTGAGGGTGGGGCCGCACGTGGTTTTGAGCTCTTACTGGGGGAGATATGAAGTAACCAGAACACCTGCTCCCTCTGCTTCCAACTGGTCCTAAAGAAAGGTTTCTCTCTCCACTCTCCCTGGTCCAGGTGCCAGAGGGAACCCCCCATCTCCCCTCCCTCCTTGCAGGGACAGAGGTGACATCCTTCGGATCCCCAAACCAACTCCCGCCACCAGGGTGTCTGGGTGGCTGAGGCAGTCACTCTTAATACATGAAGCTACTTTCATCCTGTCTTTATCTGAAACCGGCAGACAGATCATGTTCACAGATACACTGAGAGACTGGAGGACTTTGTGAAGCCCTAGCCTGCTGGGCTGGGGGTGGGGATGGGTAGCTACTGCTCGTGGGCATGGACTGTAAGGGGAGGCAGGTCCAAGATAAAATCGGGAGACAGGTGACTGAAGGAAGACCTCAGGGTCTGGGGGCAAATCCAGGCTTGCTGGGGAAGGAGACTTCATATAATTTTAAGGATTGGCTTTAAGCAAGTGAGACACAAGGAGTTTCTGCCACGGCTCAGTGGTGACGAACCTGACTAGTATCCATAAGGATGCAGGTTGGATCCCTGACTTGCTCAGTGGGTTAAGGATCCGGCATTGCCGTGAGCTGTGGTGTAGGTCGAAGACGAGGCTCGGATCCCACGTCACTGTGGCTGTGGTATAAGCTGGCAGCTACAGCTCTGATTTGACTCCTAGCCTGGGAACCTCCATATGCTATGGGTATGGGCACCCCACCCCACCCCAAAAAGGAAAAAAAGAAAATAGCACACAAATGTCTCGTATTCTTAAATTTGACAAAAATGCATGATCTCATGAACACATTTTGGGGGGCTTGTGCAAGGGAGGGAGCTTGCCCATGTGGCATCGGGGTCCCTGGACCAGCAGCAACAGCAGCATCTGGGAACTTGTTAGAAATGCCAATTCTTGGGCCCCACTCCCAAGTTACTTAATCAGAAATTCTAGGCTGGGGTCTGGGTATCAGAGTGCTTCATAAACCCTCCAGGTGATTTTGGTACCCAACCATGTCTGAGGACCACTGACATGGTTCTGGAGTTAGGCTAACTGAGCCCCCTTGGGGCTGTTTTTTTGTTGTTCTTTTTTTAAGGGCCGCACCCAGAGCATATGGAGGTTCCCAGGCTAGTGGTCAAGTGGGAGCTGTAGCCACCAGCCTACGCCACAGCCACAGCAACACAGGGTCCAAGCTACATCTGTGACCTACACCACAGCTCACGCCAACACCGGATCCTTAACCCACTGTGCGAGGCCAGGGATTGAACCTGCAACCTTAGGGATACTAGTCAGATTTGTTTCTGTTGCACCACAATGGGGACTCCTGGTTTGGGCTGCTAATTATCTGGACAACCTCACGAATGCACCCCATCCCTCTAAGCCTTAGTTTAACCATCTATAACATGGGGGAGAATGGATCTCCAAAGTTTGCTGTGTGTGTGGAGTTCCTGTCATGGCTCATCTGGTTAAGAACATGATGTAGTCTCCATGAGGATGGGGGTTCAATCCCTGGCCTCGATCAGTGGGTTAAGGATCCAGTGTTGCCACAAGCTGCGGCATAGGTCACAGATGCAGCTCGGATCTGGCGTTGCTGTGGCTGTGGTGTAGGCTGGCAGCAGCAGCTCTGATTCCACCCTGAGCCCAGGAACATCTGTGTGCCACAGGTGTGGCCCTAAAGAGAAAAGAAAAGTTGGTTGGGTGAGTTAAATAACCCATGCAGTGCTAAGCATGGTACTTGTGTTATATGTGTGTAATGAATTATATATTCTGTGGGAAGCATACATGTAGTTGTTGGAAGGAGAAGGAAGGCGGGGAGAGATGTGGCCATAAGAGATCCTCTTATAGGCGTAATCACAGCGACGTTCAGATGCGACCTTGACCCCTTTCCCCGGAGTCTGCTGGGTGGTCCTCCAGCTGGTTTACGCTTCTTGGCAGCTCCTTCTTTCCAGGTGGCCTGGCCACGGTACCTCTTTCTTGGGGTCCTGGGCTAACCTTCTACAATGGTCAAATAAATACAACAAACGTAATGAGTCCTCTCCTTTGGGGGAGTCACGGACGTCCTTGAAAATACAATAGGCATTAGGGCCCCCTTGGCTAGATGTCTGTGTGCGTATAACACCTGCACTAATGTGACAGACCACGTTAGGAAACCACAGAAGGGCAGGCCTGGGACCTCCGTTAGGAGCCTTGAGACAATGAGGGTCATCCAGTAGTCATTCAGAAGAAGGAAGGGGAGATGGAGGAGTGCTGCGGGCTACCTGTGCTGCAGAATGGCATTGACTTTGAGCAGATGCCTTCTGACCTCAAGGTCATGTTCCCCAGTATGTGCCTTTTTTAAAAAATTGAAGGATGGTTGATTTACAATGTGTCAAATTCTGCTGTACAGCAAAGTGACCCCAAGTCATACACACACACACACACACATATATACACACACATTCCCTTTCTTATATTATCATTCATCATGGTTTATCCTAAGAGACTAGATACAGTTCCCTATGACATACAGCAGGCCCTCTGTTGTTTATCCGCACTCGCAGCACATGGAGGTTCCCAGGCTAGGGGTCGAATGGGAGCTGCAGCTGCCGACCTACACCACAGCCACAGCAATGCAGGATCAAAGCCACGTCTGCGACCTCCATCGCAGCTCACGGCAACGCCGGATCCTCAACCCACTGAGCAAGGCCGGGGATCGAACCCACAACCTCATGGTTCCTAGTCAGGTTCATTACCTCTGTGCCACAATAGGAACTCCCATTTATCCGTTCTAAATGTACAAAGCTGTGTCTTTAATTGTGGGACTGTCAGACCCTGTGACAAGGAAGACGGTCAGGGACAGGAGGTGACGTGGAGCACCTTCCGACTCTGCGGACACGTAAGGGGAGTTGTGTGTGTGGAAATGTTCACTTCAAAGACACTGACAGTCCCCCGAGGGCCGTTCAGGGGCTGAAAATGATCTAGTGCTGATAAAAGCCTGGATACGGTCAATTGGAAAATCAGCCAAGGCAGAGATGGGTGTGTGTGACATATTTGCTTTTCAGCTTGTTTGTCATGCTCACCAAGCTTTGGGGTTTATGACATGCTTGTGTTGTATTTAGCTGTCACCGCTGCAATTTACATCAGCCCTTGGAATCACGCTTGGGGCTGCCTGGGGCGGAGAGAGATTCGTAATGACAGCCTGCACGGCTTTGGGCATTTCAGGTCCCTCTGATGATACTGTTACTCGGTTTGAAATCGGATGGGAATGAAAATGACACCTTTCCCTGAGTAGAAAGGCAGTCGGTCAGGCCATAGAGGCTGGATATATCCTAGGTCTTGGAAATGTCTCAGGATCTCCCCAGTGTTCCACCTGCCCACCCACTCTAGGCGCACCAAGTGGTACTGTGCGCCTGTACTGCCCTTGGGCCAGGTCATGGGAGAGGAGGTCAAAGGCCAGGGGGTCATGGGTCCAAGCAATGGCCAGACAGGAAGAGAGGAGACAAGTGGAGGTGGGGGCTGAAGCCAGGGGCAGAGCAGGAGGGATAGAAGAATCCTCGATGGTGTGGATGACGTAGGAAGATGCCAGGTTCCGCTGCCACCTGCCTGCCCAGCGCGTGCACGTGCGCGCACACCCCCCCACCCCCACCCCCCCACCCCCCCACCCACCCACACCCCTTAAGGGAGCAAGTTCCCAAGCCTGAGGGTGGTCTGAGGCCATGGAACTCAGATCCTGAGACCATCACTCTGGCCTCCCCGGCCCCACAGCTTCCGCCCCACCACCCAGCCCCTAACACTGAGGACAAACCTCTGCATGGCTGCCCGGGGCCGAGGGAGTGCCCTCAGGCCAGCCCTGCCACCCTGTTCCACGAACACTTTGTGACCTCAGCCTGCCACACCAAGGCAGCTCTGGGACAGCAGCCCACCTTGCACGTGTCCCCTTAGCCTTTTGGGAGGAGGACACTGAAGTGCTATCTTGGGAAGTCCCAACACCCTCTCTCATAGAGGTCACCCTTAGCCATTCTTCTGCCAGGCCCCTTTGCTGGGAAGAGCCCTTGCACACTGACCCTGACTCTGGGCTCTGGAAGAAGAGGAGAAGGGAGGGGAATCTAGCTGAGTGACGGCCAATCCTGCTGGTGCTGCAAGGTGCCCGAAGGGGCTACAGCTTTGGAACCAGCAGGTGTCTTGGCTTCCTGACCAAGGGCCTGCGTGGGGAGCGGGGGACAGGGCAATCACCTGACCTTTCGGAGCCTCGGGTTTCTGCATCTGAGAAGGCCTGACTGGGAGGGGTGTGGAGACGACCACGGGACACAGCAGGTGCGGCAGGGCCTTGCGTAGCCAGTATCAACATCCGGGCCACTTCCCTCTTCTTCCTGTTCCCGGTAGGAGGAAGGTAGGAGGGTAGCATCTCAACTGTCAATGGGCAGTTTGTGAGCAGGAAGTGGAGGGATGGCCAGGGCAGCCCAAGCCACCATGCAGACAGGCCCGAAGGGTCCCTGGTCACCCTGCAGCCCTGCCTGTCTGTCCTCCCCTCCCCCCTTCCACTGCCTCCTCTTCTCCCTTTTTAAATGAGGCAGATTTGGGCAATGGCTTGCTGACCTCCTTCTGTAGGTTGGGATCTATGTGTATTATTTACAAATGTAATCCCTATTGAAAGTTTTGTATCTGATGAAGTAGACGCAAAAGATTTGGGTTCCTTGCTCCAGGTCACAGAGGTGGTGTGGGGACTGGCGCCCAGTTGGTCTGGCTCCCAAGTCTGTGCTATTAAACGGACTCTTCTATCATCCAGCAATTCTCAAAGTGCAGTTCTTGGCTCAGCAGCCTTGGCCTGAGCTGGGAATTTATTAGAAATGCAAATTCTCAGGCCCCACCCACAGAACGATTGAATCTGAAACTCTCAGAGGTTGGAGCCCATCATCAAATGCATTCCTAAGCTCTCCAGGGCCTACTGAGAAGGTTCGAGAGCCCCTGCTCTCATTGCTGCCAGCAATCCCAGTGTTTAATTTCCCTAATGTCTGCCTGAACGTGGCTACAGCTGATACCATCTTGTTTTTAAGTGTATTGGAAGGAAATTGATGGAAAATATTGATGTGGAGACAGAGTGGGGCTGGCTGGGGAAACACAGGCCTGTCTGCAGGTTCTGGTTGAGAAGAAGAACCACTGGTGCCAGGGAGAAATGTGGGTCTCTAATTGCTTTTTCCTGGCTCCTCAACTTTGACCTGCTTGTGCAAAGTAACTTCTTAAAAATCTTAGTTTGCTGTCTCCCAGGCAAGGCCTTGACCGTGAATACTGCAGCTCAGCATAAAGAGCATAAAGAGCTGCTGATTTTATTTTGATTCTGATTTTTTTCCTACTTAGAAAAGATCCTTGTATATGTGTACGTTTGCAGGTGTATATTCTCTCTCTCTCTCTTCCGCCTCCTCCTCTAAGCTTGACTCAAACTTGTATTTCCAAAATCTATTTCTGTCAGTTTTTGAGTCAAAGGTTGGTGCTTCTCAGAGCTGCCATGTACGGTTGCACAGGTGGTGCACTGCACAATCCGGGAGGTGCCATGTTCAGATATAACCACTCACCTGGCCCAGGAGAGTTAACTCTTATGAGCTGCCTCCTCCCATCTCCCTTCCTGGTTGGCCTCACCTTCCTTTTTATCCCCCATCTCTTCTAAGGCATTCCTGCTTTAAATGTTTGCGAAGTGAGGGCTGTCTCCTTTTCGGAGGCCCTTCTGTCTACACAGGGTTGGGTTTACCTGCTCGGAACTCCACAGAGCCTAGGTTTCCAGGACTGAGAACAAAATTACCTGTGGGCCCTCCCATCCTTCCCCATCCACGCCCAGATTATTCTAAACACCCCGAGGTGATGAGGTGACGGACGAGGTGATAGGGAAGAGTGACACGGTCCTAGGTAAAACGACCAGGAAATGGCATCTGGCTGCTACTAAATATCGTCAGCAAATGACCAGTTCTTACGAGAAATAAAAGTCTCTTGATAAGCACACATCAGCACGAGATGGGCCCGTGAGAAGCACCTGTGGTCCTAGACAGCCTGGGGAAACGGTGACTCTGATCCTGAGTGTCACGCAGATTCAGTGCCTGGTGAGGGGTGGGTGGGAGAAGAGAACTGCGCATGAGCAAAACCACTGCTGGACCCTTGCTTCCTGGAGACACTCAGGGAGGGCTTCCTTCCCCATGTGTATCTTTTTCACATTTATTTCTCGCACACCTTTGGTTTGTAAGGGGTTTGCTGGCTTTTTAAATTAGAGGATAAACAGTGAACAAAACATGAGCTTGGAATATTCGAGACCCTTTTGCCTACTCTTTCCAATGCTGCAGCCTTGAGCTCAGGGCTGGTTCTCTATATCCACAGGCTAAGGGTTGACTGTCTGACACATTTTAAAGGACAAAAACTTGCCTCTACTTTTTGTTTTTCCTCCAAGACAAAGTCACTTGGCCCGAAAGGCATTCTCAAAGAATCACCCTCTGGTGCTGAGTCTCACTCAGGTCCGGCTGTCTTCAGTGTGAATCTTTACATGAATGAAAAGCATTTGACTTTCGGTTCAGCTCTGCCAACCAGTTCTGTGTCCCTAAGAAAACATTTCTGAGCCACTCGATTTCATCTTTTTTTCACCCGTCACTTGGAAATGATGATAGTAATTTCATTTGCCTCCTGGGGTGAGTTAGAGCGGGCCTGGCCAACTTTTCCTATAAAGGGCCTCATAGGAAATACGCTAAGCTTTACAGACCATAATGGCCTCAGCAGCAATTACTCAATTGTGCCAATTTGGGAAAAACAGCCATGGACAGAACTGGAAAGAATGGGGCTGGGTGTGTTCCAGGAACAAAAATAGGCAGGAAACCTACCTGCGTTGGTTTGCCAATGCCTGATGTAGCAGATGAGGCAAGAAACGGGTGTGAAAGCAAACTGTAAAGTGCCATTGAAAAGGAAGGGACAGCAAGGTGAAGCGGCCACACATCGGCCTCAGGTGTGCACCAGGAGGCCTCCCTGCTACACACTGGAATCGCCAGTGGCGGGGCCAACAGTCATGCAGCCCTGCCCCTTAACAGGCCATGGGGAGCTCTGCGGAGCACAAGTGCGCAGGCGCAGTGTCAGCAGAGGAAACTCCTCCCACAAACGCGCTCCCTTTGCATCCACTAAGCCTGAGAGCAGATGTGGTGCTCAGGGCGAAAATGGTTTGGGCACCAAATGATCTGAGCTTTGGTAGCAGCTGTTCCAGCCGTGGTTGGGAAAGTCAGCTGCCCACATTTGGAGACCTTGGGGGAGCTTGGCTCAGTCCATCTGCTGGAGAAACAAAGAGCTTCTAGTACCTGCTGGCCTGTGGTAGGCTGCCCCACGGTGTTCTCAGGCTCTCTCTGGGCAGCACTGCTTGTTGCCATAGAAGATGACGAGGACAGTTGTGCCACCTCCAAGGGAGGCAGCCTGGAGTCCTGGAGAGACGTGAATGGGAAATCCAGGGAAAACTGGATTCAAGTTCCATCCCCATAATGCAATAGAGTCAACATTTGGTGCCACTTAATCATAAGTGATTGCTGTGAACCTCGTCATTTTGGTCAGATATAGAGAATACTGCTTATGGCTGTTCTGGTGAGTAAAGTAGATAGTACATGTTCAGTTTGTGTCACACAGTTACCCTTGGAGAAATCTCTGTCCCCTTCTTGTGTAAATGTGTTCATCGGATGACTTTGCTCCATGAGGAAGGAGCGGTGAGCTTGGTGAGCTTGAACAGGGAAGAGGCTGCTATTTTGCTTGCAGCAATGCTGTTGGAATCCTGGGATCCGTGATAAGCTGTTGTCTCTTCTCCACTGAGGATTAGACAAAATTAAATGGGCTCACAGTTCAACATGAACAGTTCAAGGCTTCCTGTTAGATCTAAGAATTAATGACTTTGTGATGAAGGTGGAAGTTGAAAACTGGGGGATTGGTGAGGAAGTAGCATTTTCTTACCTAGAAATGAGTCCTCTGATCAGGGCCAGAGCCACTATATCCACATAGTCAGTAAATGCTCTACCCTGAGATGCAGAGATGAAAGACGCTAGTACCAGTTCTCAAGGAACTCACCATGCAGTGGGGACACTTTTGTGTAAACCATGGTGGTTGGTTTTCGATATCCACCTGACTGGGCCTCAGGGTGCCCAGGTATTGGTCAAACCTTATTCTGGGTGTTCCTGTGATGGTATTTTTGGATGAGGTTAACTTTTTTTTTTTTTTTTTAATTTTTAGGGCTGCACCCATGGCATATGGAAGTTCCCAGGCTAGGGGTCTAATCAGAGCTACAGCTGCAGTCACAGCCACAGCCACGCAGGATCCAAGCCATGTCTGCAACCTACACGACAGCTGACAGGAATGCCAGACCCTTAACCCACGGAGCAAGGCAGGGATGGAACCCGCATCTCCGTGGATCTTAGTGGGGTTGGTTAACTGCTGAGCCACAAAGGGAATTCTGAGTTTACCATTTTTTTAGTCAACTGATCTTTGTTGTTTTTTCCCTAAAATCATTTTATTGAGGTATTTGCTGATATTCCAAAAGCTGCACAAATTTAACATATACAACTTGATGAGTTTGGAGATAAATATATATTCATGAAGCTGTCACACAATCTATGCCATAACTATGTCACACCCCAAAGTTTTCTCCCACCCATTTATTATCGTTGTGGTTATTATTATTATTATTAACACTATGTGATTAGAAAGCTTAACATAAGATCTACCCTCTTATCTCATTTTTGAGTCTGCAATACAGTATTATTCACTATAGGCGCCATAGCTATAGTAGATTTCTAAGGCTTACTCATTTTGCATAACTGAACCTTGGTACTCTTTAACAAATACCTCTAGTTCCCCCTCCCCCCATCCCCTGGTGACCCCTATTCTTCTCTGCTTCTATGAGTATGACTCTTGTAGGTTTCTCATTCAAGGGGTGTCATGTAGAATTTGTCCACTCATGTCTGATTTATTTCACTTAGCGTATTATCCTCCAGGTTCATCCCTGTTTTTGCAAATGGCAGGGTTTTCTTCCTTTTTTATGGCTGAATAGTAGTCCATTGTGTGTGTACACTGTATTTTCTTTATGTATCCATCAGTGGATGTTGAGGTTGCATCCATGTGTTGGCTATTGTGAATAGAGCTGCAATGAATATGGGGATGCAGATAACTCCTTAAGGTCTTGATTTCAATTCCTTTGGGTAGATGCCTGGAAGAGGGATTGCTAGGGCGTTGGGTAGTTTTATAGGCATATTTCATTTTACTGCATTTTGCTTTATCGTGCTTTGTAGATATTGCGTCTTTTACAAATTGAAGGTTTTGTGGCAACGCTGCCTCAAGAAAGTCTATCAGCACCATTTTCCCAGGAGCATTTCCTCCCTTCCTCTCTGTGTTACATTTTCATAATGCGCTCAGTATTTCACTTTGCTAGTATTATATCTGTTACGGGATCCTGTGATCAGTGATCTTTGTTACTGTTGCAAAAAGACCATGACTCGCTGAAGGCTCAGAGAATGGTTAGCTTGTTTTAACAATAAAGTATTTTCAATTAAGATGTGTACACTGTACTTTTAGACATAATACTATCCTTTACTTGATAGGTTATCTTGTAAACATACCTTTTATATGCACTGGGACATCAAAAAAAATCGTGACTTGCTTTATTGCATTGTTGGCTTTATTGAGGTGATCTGGAACCGAACTTGCGATATCTCCAAATATCTTTGTATTGTTCATTTTTTGAGGGAACCCCACACTGTTGGGTGCCTGCTGCCTGCATCGCTTTACATTACCACCAACAGTGTACACAAGTCCTTTACTGTCCACGTCTCCAACAACACATCGTATGTTTTATTTATATATAGAATATAAAATCCCCATCTTAACTCGTAGAGGTAAAATCTCATTGCGCTTTTGACCTGCCTTTCCCTAATGATGAGTGATGTTGAGCACTTTTTGGGGACCTGCTGGTCATATATCTTCTTTGGAAAAATCTCTTGAGTTCCTTTGCCCACTTTAAAATTGGGTCATTTGTGGAGTTCCCATCAGGGCTCTGCTGTAATGAACCTGACTAGGATCCATGAGGATGCGGGTTTGATCCCTGGCCTTGCTCAGTGGATCAGGGATCCGGCATTTCTGTGAGCTGTGGTGTAGATCACAGACGCAGCGCAGATCCCTCGTTGCTGTGGCTGTGGTGTGGGCCGGCAGCTGTAGCTCCCATTCGACCCCTAGCCTGGGAATTTCCATATGCCGCTGGTGTGGCCTTAAAAAAAAAAAAAAAAAAAAAAAAAAAAAAAAGACAAAAACATAATAAAATCAGGTCATTTGTTTTTATTTTTATTTTGGCTCTTGAACTGCAGGAGGTCCCTCCAGGTGGTGGGTGCTAATACTGGGGCAACGAGGGCCTCAGTGAGGGCCACCTCCAGACCCTTAAAGGAGTTTTAATGACAAGAACATGTGTCAAGTTCTTACTCTCTGCCAGACGTGGCAGCAAGTGCTTTCCAAGCTGTTCTCAGTTAAGTTGCCCAACACATGCGGGAAGTGCCCTTATTACTCTGTCAGAGAGGTCAGCCCGCTTTCCCAAGATGACCAAAGCAGTGCGACACAGACTGGGACTTGAAGCAAATCTCCCTGACGTCCAAGCACATTACGTCACTAGCCCTGGGCTCTGCATTCTACTAACAACCACGGCCCTGGGCTCCCTTGCAATTGTCAATCACACCTATCCTGCTGCTGGCCCAGCGGGCCCTCATCTTGAGCAATTCCTTTACTCACTGAGTGTCCAGCATGTACGGGTGTGTCCAGCCAGCCTCTGGGCACTGGGTGTAGAGCGAGGAACCGAGTGTACAAAGCTGCCGCCCTCTCGGAGCCCTCAGTCCAAGGAGGAAGAGAATTGCACAGGCAGTAGCGCACATGGCATGAGGGATGGGGTGATGGAAGAGCAGTGCGGCGAACGTCAGAACAGGTGATATCCTGACTATTGGCAGGAAGGGCCAGTGCTTCTGACACCTAAAGAATGAGGGGGTATTTAAGAGGCAAAGACTCGGTTCCCCTAAGAGAGGCAAGGATCAGTTCAAGTGATTTGTAATTCTATCAGACGCAACTTGTCTTTTTCTGTTTAAAAAAAAAAAAAAAATCGTGTAAGACGCCTTTGGGTAGTATAATTTACCTACATACCTAATTTTTAAGAAGCAGTATTAGATTGTGATTGCACTATGGAGGAAGCAAAGGGAATGTCGGTTAAATAAAGTGAAATGCATTTCCATTTACAAATGGAACTACACAAGCACAACTACACTAGAAGACACAGGGAAGAAGGCAGAAAATTACACCTCTCGGTGGAAAGACAGTGAATGGTGACGACCAACGTGCTATGTTGGCAACTCAAACACCGTGAGCAGCCTTGCCAACGGTACTGGGGATTTCTGAAATGATGAACGATATTTGGTAAGGTTCCAGAGGAAACCAAGTGCAATCTTACTTGGATTTGCAGAGTAGCTGTGTCCTTGAAAATTTTAGTTGGTGCAAAAAAAAAAAAACTTTTTCTGTGTTTATATGTAAGATGGAGTTTGGTGTGGGTTCAGATCATTGTAACCAATTTCTCATCCGTCGTGTGTCTGGTGGGGCACTCAGACTGACGCAGGTCAACTCCTGTTGCATCAGACTCCTCTGGTGAGCATGGGTCCCAACACTCTAGGTCAGGAGCTCGTCCCCCAGGCAGTGTGACACCCAAGAGCCACCCAACATTTCTAAAAGCCCTTCTGGGGGGATAACAGCCCCTCCCCCACTGCCCAAGAAACACCAAGTGACAGAAACCCGAGAGCGATAGGGACTTAGAGAAGTGTGTGAGCTATGTGTGCAGTTTTCAGTTGTCATAGCTATATTGAAAAAAGTAGACTGAAACAACTGAAATTGACTTTAAAAAAATTTTTAATCTAGGGAGTTCCCGTCATGGCACAGCGGAAACGAATCCGACTGGGAACCATGAGGTTGCGGGTTCAATCCATGGCCTCGCTCAGTGGGTTAAGGATCCAGCGTTGCTGTGAACTGTGGTGTAGGTTGCAGTCGTGACTCGGATCTGGCATTGGTGTGGCAGTGGCGTAGGCCAGCAGCAACAGCTCCGATCCGACCCCTAACCTGGGAACCTCCATGTGCCATGAGTGTGGCCCTAAAAAGACAAAGACAAGAAAAAAATTTAGTCTAGTTGACTTACAGTGTTGGGTTACTTTCTGTTCCACAGCAAAGTGATTCAGTCATACGCTTTCCCATTATGGTTTATTATAGGATATTGAATATAATTCCTTGGGCCACACAGAAGGACCTTGCTTATTCATCCTAGATATGAGTTTGCATGAAATTGACTTTAATAATATATCTTCTTTAATACAATTTAGCCAAAATATGATCATTTCACCAACATAACAGAAAAAATTCTTCTTTTCATACCAAGTCTGTGAAATCCAGCACGTATTTTTACGCTTATAGCCTCTCAGTTCAGACCTGGCCCTACTGTAGATGCTTAACAGCCTCGTGTGGCCGGCAGCTGTCCTGTTGTTGGATATGAAGCCCCAGAGAGCATTATGTTCCCTTTGCTGGCATGACAACTTCTGTTTTGAGTCCTCAGTTTCCAGAACTGTGACACTTGCAGAAATGCAGGTGGAGGTTTTCCAACAGGTTTTAGAAACCTACACATGGGGCCAGGACCCCGAACCACAGCAGACACACGACTGGGGGTGAGCCACAGAGCACGTGGGTGCAGCAGCTGAGTCCCCCTGTCCACTTCCAGCCCCTAGACACAGAGCTGTGGGAAGTCATAGCCGCTGCTGCTCACCGCATGGCTCCAAGCTGCCTGCAAATTGAAGGCCCCCTTGAAAGGGCTGGAAACAGATGTTCGGAAATCTCTGACCTCTCATGGTTAATTTCAGCATTTAAATGCTGGTTAATTTCCCCCCTTTTATTGCTGTGCTCCATGTCAATGGGAATACCCTTTGGTGATGTTCAGTACATCAGATCTGAAGGTCACTGGAAATTGGGGCACTTGGAGGAGAGGACTGGGAGAGAAGGAAGGGGCTCTGAGGGCATCGAGCAAGGCTGAGAGGAGGCCCTGCTGGCTGGAATCCAGGCTGGAGCAGAAGACCTGCACGCTCACCGCCTGACCGTGGTCTGGCCGCACCCAGTAAGGGCACTGGGAGGGGTAAGACCTGAGTGGTGGGAGAATCTAAACCAGTGTCTGACACCTGCCTTTCCCATATGATGGCCTGAAGTGGCTTCCTGGGAGCTAGGCTCCAAGAAGCAGGCAGACCTGGAGTCACCCTGGTTGAAGTTCAGGCTCAAGCTGTTTCCCTTGCTTTTCAGCTGGGAGATCTGGGGCATACCTGCAGCTCCATTTGCTACCAGGCAAATGAAGGGTAAGAGCCTGCATTGCAGCTATGAAATAATTCATATTGCATGGCAAGACAAGACATTTCTTAAATTATCTATTTTTTATTTTTAGGGCTTCACTGTGGCATATGGAAGTTCCCAGGGTAGGGGTTGAATCAGAGCTGCAGCTGCCAGCCTACACCACAGCCACAGCAATGTGGGATCCAAGCACTACCGACACCACAGCTCACAGCCTACACCAGATAGTTAACCCATTGAGCAGGGCCAGGGATCGAACCCTCATTCTCATGGATACTAATCAGGTTCTTAACCCACTGAGCCAGGACGGAAACTCCCAATAATACATCATCTGAGATAGAGCTCTGGACATTAAAACTTACATAATTGTGCTTTGACCTCTGATGGGTGGCATGTTCTCAGAGCTTTCTGAGAGGCTGTTCCCAGGTTACAATCCCTCAATTTGGCTCAAATAAAATTTTCCATTTCTTTGTTAGATGGACTGATGAATTTTTAGGTTGACACAGCTTCATGAGAATTTGATGCTATAACAGATAGGGCGCCTGGCACACAGTGTGGTCATAACAAATGCCCATTCCCTCCCCTCTTTATCTCCTATCCTCAGAGCCTTGGTTGATGGCACCGGTGGCATTTACAGGGGCAGGTGGTGATGCCCTCAGAAAGCTGAAGTTTTAACCATCTGAGGGATCTCCCAGTCCCAGGCTCTAGGAAATGGAAGTGTTTTGAGCCCAAAAGCTCTGGGAGAGAATCAAGACAGCTTCCTCCTCGGACCAGAGGCCCTAGGACGGTGCAGTGGTCGACCCCAGACCAGTACCTGGTGTGTCCCAGTAGGAAGTCCCTGAGCTCCGGGCGGATCCGGCGCAGACCCCACACTTGCTGGGAGAGTGAGGGGAGGACCCTGGACAGGGAACAGAGAGCCTCCCCATCATCGCCAGCAAGGACGGGGGACCCCACGGCACTGCTCTGGGCCACCCCATCACATCTCCCGGACCAGCCTGCTCAGGATGCAGCCACGCCCTGGGAGGAGCTGTGACCTTGACGGGATCCTTGGCCATGAGCTCCCTGGCTCCCACCCTGAAATCACTTCTCATCTAAGGCCTCCTGGGCCTTCTGTTCTTGGAACATGTGCAGTGCCCTCGTTTGGCCTTGAGTTTTCAGCCAATTTTTGTGAAGGAAAATGATTACTTTTATCAGTACTTGGGAGAAAATACCATTACTTTCACAAAAGAAAGACCTCTAGGGCTTTTAGTGTCTCTCCTTTAAGAAAGCGAGACAAAGCTCACAGTGGCCTATAGGGTCTCAGGCAAAGCTCCAGAGGACACCCCAACTTTCACATTGTCATTTTTGAACATGCCCCCCCCCAGGGGGGGGTGGGACAATGGAGGGGAAAGAACACAGATTCAGATGAGACATCCCAGGACCGCTCCTGAGCCAGGGGCAGGGGCAGTGGGGGAGGGGTGACCTCCAGCAGCTCCCTGGTGGCCGTCGTGCCCTCCAGGCACAGAGCCTGCAGGGGAGATGACCCACCAGATGGGCCTGGGCTCACCTCTCCTGCCTCCACCTGTACTGCCGAGGCCACCTTCCTCTATTGAATGGAAGCCAGAGGAACCGCAATTACCAGACTCCCCCGTTGTGCTTTGGTGTTGGTGGCCCTATTTCACAGCCACACTGTGGGTGGGAACGTAAACTGGTATGACCCCTAGGGAGCACAGTGTGGATTCTACAGTGGACCCAGGTAGGCCTGGGGGCCAGGGCTTCCCAGAATTGGGTGGAGATGGATGGCCCTTCCTCCCTCCACGGCCAAATATCACCCCAAGCTCCCTGCTGGCCAGGAGCGGGGTGCAGCAGAGGATCGGGCCCAGTCTTCCCTGTTGGCCAGCATCTGTTTCAGGACTGACATTCAAAACACCGATATGGAGGGAGTTCCCGTCATGGCTCAGCAGTTAACGAACCCAACTAGGATCCACGAAGATGGGGGTTCAACCCCTGGTCTCGCTCAGTGGGTTAAAGATCCAGCGTTGCCCTGAGAGGTGGTGTAAGTCGCAGATGTGGCTCTGTAGACTGGCAGCTGTAGCTCCGATTTGACCCCCTAGCCTGGGAACTTCTACATGCCATGGGTGCAGCCCTAAAAAGAAAAACAAAAACAAAAAAAACCTGTAAAAATCCACTGACATGGAAAAGTGTCAACACAGTTCCATGTCCTGATGGGGGGCAGGGGAGGGCAGTCTTACAAATGTGTGCACAGGCTGCCATCCCATAGTCGCATGTGCTGGTGCACATACGCATTCAAACTGGTGAAACCAAACGAGACCTATGGTACATCTTTTTTTAGAAATTTAAATTCATTGAGGTATAGTTGATTTACAATGTCATGTTTAGCAAAGTGACTCAGTTATACATATATATTCTTTTTTCATATTCTTTTCTGTTACGGTTTATCCCAGGTTATGGCTGATAGTTAGTCCCCTGTGCTCTACAGTAGGACCTTGCTGTTTATGCATCCTGTATATAATAGTTTGCATCTCCTAACCCCGGACCCACAATCTAGCCCTCCCTCCCCCTTGGCAGCCAGAAGACTATTCTCTATGTCTGTGAGTCTGTTGCTGGTTTGCAGATAAGTTCATTTGCATAATATTTTAGATTCCACATATAAATGATTTCATGATATTCATCTTTTTCTTTCTGACCTAGTGTGATAATCTCTAGGTCCATCTCTGTTGTGGCAAATGGCATTATTTCATTCTTTATCATGACTGAGTAGTATTCCACTGTGTATATATGTACCACATCTTATTTATTCATTCCTCTGTTGATGGACATCTCTATTTTATATATAATAAAATATTTAATACATATATTATATAATTGAAAAATATATATAGTAGTGTGTATGTGGTAATCCCATCCTCCCAATTTACCCCTCCTTGCTATGGGCTCCCCTTTGATAACTATAAGTTTGATTTCAAAATCTGAGTTTGTTTTGTAAATAAGTTATTTTGTATCATTTTTATTAGATTTCTTATATAAGTGATAGCATGTTATATTTGTTTTTCTCTGCATTACTTCACTTAATACGATAATCTCTAGGCTCATCTGTGTTGCTACAAATGGCAATATTTCATTCCTGTTATGGTTGAGTAATATTTCATTGTATACATAAACCACATCTTCTTTATTCATTTGCTGATGGACATTTAGGTTGCTTCCATGTCTTGGAAGTGCTTCTGTGAATACTGGGGTGCATGTATCTTTTTGAATTATGGTTTATTCCAAATACATGCCCAGGACTCGGATTGCTGAGTCATACGGTAGTTCTATATTTAGGGGTTTTTTTGTTTGTTTGTTTTTTGTTTTTTTTTTTTTTTGGTTTTTTTTTTGTCTTTTTGTCTTTTTGTCTTTTCTAGGGCTGCACCTGCGGCATATGGAGGTTCCCAGGCTAGGGGTCTAATCGGAGTTACAGCTGCCGGCCTACACCACAGCCACAACAACACGGGATCCAAGCTGTGTCTATGACGTACACCACAGCTCACGGCAACACCGGATCCTTAATTCACTGAGCGAGGCCAGGGATTAAACCGGAAACCTCATGGTTCCTAGTTGGATTTGTTAACCACTGAGCCATGACGGGAACTCCAATATTTACTTTTTTAAGGAAAATCCATATGGTTCTCCCTAGTGGTTGCACCAGTTTACATTCCCACCAACAGTGTAGGAGGGAGGGTTCCCTTTTCTCCACACCCTCTCGAGCATTTGTCATTGGTAGACTTTTTGATGATGGCCATTCTAGCTGGTGATACCTCACTGCAGTTTTGATTTGCATTTTTCTAATAATTAGTGATGTTGAGCATCTTTTCATGTGCCTGTTGGCCATCTGAGACTTACAGTTTAATTAATAGTTTTGTACCAGTGGCAGTTTCCTGGTTGTGGAAATGGACTGTGGTTGTATAAGATGTTATCATTGGGGAAATGCTGCAGGAAAAGTGCACAGGAATGCTTAATGCTTTTTTATTTTTATTTTATTTTTTTGGTAAATTCTTGTGAATCTTTCATTATTTCTAAATCAAAAGTCTCCCCCAGAAGGTCCTTTATGTCCTCAGAGAAATAAAGCCCTGGAGATTTGCCCCTGCCAGCCAGGAAATATTTCCTTGGGGGAGCTGCAAGCTGGCCTCCCTCCGGGATGTTTGCTCAGGGGCACTTTGCTCACTGGGCACGAGAGAGTGGTTCATACTCACTGTGCCTTTGGTTCTAAGGTCTATTCCCTGTTGCTTCAGCCATTTGGGAAATTTTCAATTGCAATTTTATTTGTTGTTTCTGGCTTTTTTTTTTTTTTTTGCCCTTAAAAAGAGGCATTGATTGATCATATGTTCCCCAACATACTTGGTCTCAGCTACTTAGAACCTTTGAGTTTCAGGCATCAGCCTGTGAGTGCCACCAAAATAGGCAAGGTGAATTGTTCCCTTCCCACCCCATCCTGAAATGACTCAACTTCTTCTCTTTATTCTTACTTAGCTCTGTATCCCATGGCTGGCCCAGAGGAGATGGTCAAGAAAGGGGTTTTTGAATGGATGAGTCCTAAATATAATCTAATAAGAAGCAAGGGTGCCAGGAAGATTCCTGAAGTCAGACAGTTTCTTCTTCCCTCTGAAGGAAAATTTTCCCTGCATTTGATTTATGGACCTCAGAGGAGAGGCATGATCACTAAGTATGAGCCTGGGCTTTTGAAGGCATCTTTCTTGCAACTGGAAAGAGCCTGCAGGCAAAGCGAAGACTAGCAAAGATGAGCTGGACCTCAGGGGTGGGTTGGGAACAGGGGAGCTGGAGAGAATGAGAGAGAGGAAGAGAAACCCTGATATCATTGCTTGAGCTCCCAGATGGAGCTGTGCCTGAATCTTCGATGTTATAGGCACAGTTGACTCTTCCCTGGCAAATCCCCTTGGAGTACCTCCTGCTTCTGGTCTAGCACAGGAATATCTTATGCCCTGGTCCAGCTTGCCTGGGATCTTCCAAAGCCAAAGTGAGCCTGGAATGCAGCATCCATTCTCAGGCTCCCCAGGCACACCGTTCTGAACCTCTTAATCTCTGTGCTCGCCCAGGCCCAGGGGATGGTGCAGCAGCTGTTGTGAGCTGCTTATATGCTACCAAGATCCCTCTTCCAGCTGATCAGAAATGTGTATCTTTACACAACTCAGGGGCCTTCCACACTTCATTGCTCATCCTCAGCTAAACATGTCAAAAAAAAGTCACAGATGCTCCATGAGCCCAGAAAATTGCCATCTTAAACTGATCTTAGGGAGTGATCGCAAGAGACTTCCTGGCTATGGTTCATTTTGAAATGTGAGCATTACTTCGAGTAACAGGGGAAAGTGACGTCAGACAGAGGGTCAGCCCGTGGGAAACCACCGCAGAGCCATGAAAGGGGCCACGTGTAGCATTTGAAGGATGCGCAGAGGACAGGCCAGAAGGAAGGTCAAGTTGAGGAGACTGAGGAGGGAGGGGGCCAGAGCGTGGGAGCCTAGGACGTTAAGAGTGAGTGTGTCCCAATGGCTGTGTAGAACCATGGAGAGTTCTAGGCAGAAAATGACGTTAGAATTGAGTGAGGAGTTCCCGTCGTGGCGCAGTGGTTAACGAATCCGACTAGGAACCATGAGGTTGCGGGTTTGGTCCCTGGCCTTGCTCAGTGGGTTAAGGATCTGGCATTGCTGTGAGCTGTAGTGTAGGTTGCAGACTCAGCTCGGATCCCACGTTGCTGTGGCTCTGGCGTAGGCTGGTGGCTACGGCTCCAGTTAGACCCCTAGCCTGGGAACCTCCATATGCCACTGGAGCGGCCCAAGAAATGGCAAAAAAGGACAAAAAAAAAAGAATCGAGTGAAAAGAATTACTCTGGCAGTAGGATGGGGATTGTTGGGAGGCCAAAAGACAAGGAAACTACCATATAAATCTGGGCGTACAGAGATGACAGTTGATGGCAGAAGTTGGTGGGATTATGGAAATTCTTCCTTTTTTTTTTTTTGGCTTTTTAGGGCCACTCCTGAGTGGTATGAAATTTCCCAGGCAAGGGGTCAAATAAGAGCTACAGCTGCCGGCCTACCCCACAGCCACAGCAATGCCAGATCCAAGCTACGTCTGCGACCTACACCACAGCTCATGGTAACACTAGATCCTTAACCCACTGAGCAAGGCCTGGGATCGAACCCATGTCCTCATGGATACTAATTGGACTTGTTTCCGCTGCGGCACAATGGGAACTCCCAGGAAGTTCTTGTTCGTGGTGCCTATGGCTTGTGTGGTTGTGTTCTCCCAAAATGCATACGTTGAAACCTAACTCCAACATGATGGTAAAAGAGGCGGGTGATTAGGTCATGAACACGGGGCCCTCTGGAATGGGATTAGTGGCCCTGTGAGAAGAGTCGTGAGAGTTTGCGCATGCGTCCTCTCCCTCCCACCCTCTCCCCGCCCCCTCCTTCCCACCGTGTGATGGCACAGGAAGGCCACATCTGTCTGCAAACCCGGAAGTGGGCCCGCAGCAGACACTGGATCTGCCAGCGCCTTGATCTGGGACTCCCAGCCTCCAGAGCTGTGAGATGACACAGTGCTGTTGTGTAAGTCACCCAGTCTATGGTAGTTTGTTGTGGGAGAGAGAACGGACTAAGACATGCTCATCAACGGACATTGAGGATGAGAAGAAGATGCAGGGGTGTTGGAGGTTTGACGAGAAAGGGATCCTTGAGCCATGGAAGATTCCAGAGAAGGCGGGAGGGGGTGGAATTCAAGTCTCAGTGAGGTGATTAAACTTTCTTTCTTTCTTTTTTTTTTTTTTTTGCCTTTGCGCCTGAGTTTTATTTTATTACTCAAATGAATTTATCACATCTGTAGTTGAATAATGATCATAACAATCTGATTTCACAGGATTTCCATCCCACAGCCCAGGGACATCCCCCCACCCCCCATACTGTCTCCTCCTGAGACCATAAGTTTTTCAATGTCTGTGAGTCAGCATCTGTTCTGCAAAGAAGTTCCATCTGTCCTTTTTTCAGATTCCACATGTCAGTGAAAGCATTTGATGTTGGTGTCTCATTGTATGGCTGACTTCACTTAGCATGATAGTTTCTAGGTCCATCCATGTTGCTAAAAATGCTGGTATTTCGTTCTTTTTGATGGCTGAGTAATATTCCATTGTGTATATGTACCACATCTTCTGGATCCACTCCTCTGTCCATGGACATTTAGGTTGTTTCCATGTCTTGGCTATTGTAAATAGTGCTGCAATGAACATTGGAGTACATGTGTCTTTGCGAGTCATGGTTTTCTCTGGATAGATGCCCAGGAGTGGGATTGCTGGATCAAATGGTAGTTCTATGTTTAGTTTTCTGAGGCATCTCCATACTGTTTTCCACAGTGCTTGCACCAATTTACATTCCCACCAACAGTGTACTAGGGTTCCTTTTTCTCCACACCCTCTCCAGCACTTATGGTTTGTAGACTTTTGGATGATGGCCATTCTAAACTTTCAATAGTTAAAGGGATTCCTGGTCGCTGAAATGGAAAAGGGAGGATCCATGAGAGGAAGCGTGGCTGCATGTGGATGGGAGTGAGGGGAGCAATCCCTTGTGGGGTCCTGGGTCCTGTCCTCACTAGAATGTGGGGTTGTGTCATGTCAGTGGTGCCCCCTAAGTCTGGCAATGATGTCCACAGAGCATGTTCAGGGCCACTGTGGTTTCATAACTTCAAGTGTCAGAAAGAGGAACTTGGGGACTGTCCCTTGAGTCCCAGGTTGTCCCGGGGTGTTTTTTTTTTTTCAACTTTGTAGTCAACCCCACCCTAGAGATCTGCACACCAAGGAAGGGCAGCCTCCATCACACCGGAAACAACAACAAAACCTTAAAAATCCAGAAGCTTCCATTACAGTCTTCAGGCTTATTAGTTAGGGTCACATAAGGTAACTCGCTGACATCAAGATAGGCTGGTTTATTTATAAAGTTCTAGGCCAGCAAGCGCCCGGGGGAGACTTCTGAGAAGCTTTGGCAGAGTGTAGGGTTAGAGATCGCCTCCTGACATGGCTGTAGATGAAGTCTGGATTCCAGAGTCCTTTCCCCCAGAACAATTTAATGCATTAACTTGCAATATTGGCTTATTCTTTACCCTAAAATGGAATTAAAATAGATCTGCTGGATTTAAATCGGTCAGGGTTCACTGCTTTCCAAGCCACGCGGTCCCACCTCCTTCTGTGTCTTGTCCTTGCTGCCTTCCTCACTTTCTTTTTTTGCCCTTTTTTTTTTCTTTTTTGGGGCCACACCTGCAGCATATGGAGGTTCCCAGGCTAGGGGTGGAATCAGAGCTGCACCTGCTGGCCTGCACCACAGCCACAGCCACGTCAGATCTGAGCTGCATCTGTGACCTATGCTGCAACTCATGGCAACCCTGAATCCTTAACCCACCAAGCAAGGCCAGGGATCGAACCCACGTCCTCATGGGTACTAGTCGGGTTCATTTCCACTGAGCCACAATGGGAGCGCCTTTCTTTTTTCCTTTCCTCCCCCCTCCTTCTATTCCTTGTTACTCTTACTCTCCTCACCTCCCATACAGCCTCTTCTGTTCCTCCTTCTCTTCCCAGTTCCTCACAGAAGCCCCGCCCACTCCATTCTCTTCTCTCATTTTCGTGGAAAAAGACGGAAGTCAAGCATGCAAGGCTTTCACAGGTGTATCTCACATACGGATAAAAACAGAACAAAAAGCCAGCTTTCCTGACCCTGGAGGTGATGGGGAGGAGAGCGGCCTCTCGGGAGCCAGATTTCATTCTGCTGACACTGACAATGTTCAGGAAGGTTGCAGATATCAGGCTGTCCCCCAGCATGAGAATCAGGGACAAAGAATTTCATGAAGAATTAGGCAAAAGCAGGAGTTCCTGTCATGGCTCAGTGGTTAACAAATCTGACTAGGAACCATGAGGTTGTGGGTTCGATCCCTGGCCTCATTCAGTGGGCCAGGATCTGGTTAAGGATCTGGCCTTGCTGTGAGCTGTGGTGTAGGTTGCAGACACGGCTCAGATCCTGAGTTGCTGTGGCTCTGGCAAGGGCTGGCGGCTACAGCTCTGATTCAACCCCTAGCCTGGGAACCTCCATATGCCGAGGGTGTGGCCCTAAAAGGACAAGACAAAAAAAAAAAAAAAAAAGAATTAGGCAAAAGCTGGGGATGAGGGAAAATGCCAAAATCACATATTCTGGCCTTCCTTGAGGTGAGAGTCGAACCCAGAGGGACAGTTTGCGTGTGTGTGTGTGTGTGTGTGTGTGTGTGTGTTGCGGTGGGCGGGTCTTATCCTCAGGATTCGTCCTACTTGGGACAAAGAGATCCTTTGCTGGGGTCAATGTCAGAAGTCCCATTTGACAAGAAAAAGAACCACACAGAGAATGTCTCTTTAACCCTCCGATGTGCATCTAAAACACAGGGCAGAGTTCCCATTGTGGCTCAGTGGGTTAAGAACCTGACTAGTATCCATGAGGTTGATCCCAGGCCTCACTCAGTGGGTTAAGGATCTGGCATTGCTGTGAGCTGTGGTGTAGGTCGCAGATAGAGCTCAGATCCCACATTGCTGTGGCTGTGGTGTAGGCTGGCAACTGGAGCTCTGATTCAATCCCTTGCCTGGGAATTTCCATATGCTGCAGGTGCGGCCCTAAACACACACACACACACACACACACACACACACACACACACACGGCAAGTGTGTTTGAAGAAGGAGTAGGAAGCCTAGTGGGTCTCCATGGATAATTAAAGAAAGGGAGGCAAAGATTTGGTTCATCAAAACCAGGTCCGTCCCACATACGGTGGGTTCCCATATGGGCAGGGCAGGTGTGGGTTTATTTGTTTTTACCTGAAAAAGGCAACTGACTTAGTATATCTGCAACCCCTGTGTCCAGTCAGTGCCCCCCCTTGTTTGAAAGATCAGCTCCTGCAAGAACTTTTAAACATGTCATCTGGAATGAAAAATAGAGTGAAGGGAGGGTGGCCCGCATCCATCTAGGAGAAGGATTTTCCTTTCCTCTTTTCCACCTTTGGCCTCAAAAAAGGCCCAAACTCTTCATCAGACTGTTTCATGCAGAAGCGCTGAAGCTGGAGTTCCTGTTGGTGGCACAGCAGGTTAAGAACCTGACTAATACGCATGAGGATGCAGGTTCCATCTCTGGCCTCGCTCAGTGGATTAAAGGGTTCAGTATTTCCCTGTAGGTCATGGACAAGGCTCGGATCTGGTGTTGCTGTGGCTGTGGTGCAGGCCGGCGGCTGCATCTCTGATTCCACCCCTAGCCTGGGAACTTCCATATGCTGTATCTGCAGCCCTAAAAAGAAGAGGGAAAAAAAAGGGAGCTCTGAAGTTATGTGGAGCCATCAGTGATGCTATTTGTTCCCAGATGCTTGTCACGGCGTGTCATGCCCTGCAAAATAAACCTTGCTCGCCAGAAACACATTTTGAGATTGTTCTTGTCCTGAATAATAGAAATGCATCCCCAGGGAACATCCAGCAGAGTGCTTTGTCGATTGGAAATGTAGATAACGGGTAAGAAATTGTGGGAGAGAGATAGAATCTAGCAGACAAATTCCACGTGGCTCTTGGACCACTCTTCATGCTAGTAGGATGTTTTCATTAGTTAATGGGTCTGTCCAAAGAACTGATAAGGCTGGTTAACTATTGATCATTTGATCGGCATTATTTAAAAAAAAAACTCAAGGGAGTGCACTAATTGAGATGTCTTTTCTGGGTGTGGAGAAAAGAAGAGTTGAAAGCCCCAATGCCCCCCCCCCCGAAAAAAAAATCCTGTTAAAAAATGGGGGCTATAAAAAACAGGAAGATTTGCTATTTTTCTTCGATGTTAAACTGATTGCTCTTGAAGTTACTTCCAGTCTTGAAGGCTTTTTATTTGTTTTTTTGGCCTCGCTTGAAGCGTGTGGAAGTTCCTGAGCCACAGCATCAGCCCAAGCCACAGCAGTGACAAAGCCAATCCTTAACCTGCTGTGTCATGAGAGAATTCCACACAAAAGCCTCTTATAAAGTTACTGAAAGGTGAGTCACTATTGATTTTCGTTTATCTGTGGCTCCAAAAACTTCAGCCTTAAGTTTTTGTACTCTACGGAAAGAGTACTAATCAAAAGAAATCTGTTAGTAGAGCTGACTTCCTAGAAAGACTGGAGTCCTTTACAAACACTCCCTAATCCAGTTCTCAGAATAATCTATTGCCCTTTCTCTGCCCACTTTGCCCTGGAGGCATAGAAAGATTCATAACTTGGCTGAGGTCCCTCAGCTGTAGTTCAGAGGAAGGAAGATTTAACCCATCTCTCAAGTTTGCCAAGACAGGGTATTATTTTCAAAAGTATGCACTGACCAGAGACTGACACTCAAGTCACTTTTTTTTATTACTCAATGAATTTATTACATGTGTAGTTGTACAATGATCATCACAATCCAGTTTTATAGGCTTTCCATCCCACACCCCCCATCAAGTCACTTTTAAAGGGCGAAACATAACACTAGTGTTAGACTTTTGAACTACCATGTTTTATAACAGAAGGTAAGAGGTGGGAAATTTAAAACACCCAAAGAAAAATGTAAGCCAAGGACTAAGTAGTGACACAAACTGACCTTCAAATATAACATCCCCATACATAATGTTACGAACATACTCAAATTTAGGGAATATCATTCCCATGAGGACTCTTTTTGAGAACAAGCTTGAACCAACCAAAATGACGGGTAGGACACAGGCACACGGACTGATGCAGAGGATTTAAATACGTATGTATAGAACTAATATTAGATGGTGGAGGAGTTCCCGTCGTGGCGCAGTGGTTAACGAATCCGACTAGGAACCATGAGGTTGCGGGTTCGGTCCCTGCCCTTGCTCAGTGGGTTAACGATCCGGCGTTGCCGTGAGCTGTGGTGTAGGTTGCAGACACGGCTCGGATCCCGAGTTGCTGTGGCTCTGGTGTAGGCCGGTGGCTACAGCTCCGATTCGACCCCTAGCCTGGGAATCTCCATATGCCGAGGGAGCGGCCCAAGAAACAGCAAAAAGACAAAAAAGAAAAAGAAAAAAAAAAAGATGGTGGAAATATGGGAGCTAGTGTAATAAAGACTATGGAGGTGTAGCCCAACCATCAAAATAGCCAATGGAGAATATATGGAAGGTAGAAAAGGCTAGTTGACGTCTTTATAATATTTCCTGTGAGTAAAAATAATACCAGTTCAAATTAAATGCTGGCTGATAGGGAAAGGAGGAGAAAGAAGAATCTTGCTACTGTCCAGATGGCTCAAAGTAAAGAACAGAAGGTATCCAAAAAAGTGGAATAATAGTAAAAGGAAGTGTTCAGGGGTTCTTCTTGTGGCTCAGCAGAAACGAATCCAGCTAGTATCCATGAGAATGCGGGTTCAACCCTGGCCTCGCTCAGTTGGTCAGGGATCTGGTGTTTGTCTTGAGCTGTGGTGTAGGTTGCAGATGTGGCTCAGATCTGGAATGGCTGTGGCTGCGTTGTAGGCTGGCAGCTGCAGCTCTGACTCGATTCCTAGCCTGGGAACTTCCATATGCCATAGGTGCAGCCCTTAAAAAAAAATAAAATAAAAATAGAAAGTGTTCATTTAAAAGACAAAAATACAAACCTTCCTAAACACCAAGACTATCTCAGAGAGAATAAGACAGAAGGCAACCAAGAATATGAAGCAAAAAGGTATCGATCATACCAATAAAAGTAAAGGAGCTTGATTTACCTACAAAAAGAAAAAGACCTTTGACTAATTGACTAATAGAGCAAAATTCTGCTGTATTAAAGACTATCATTTAAAACAGATTCAGATAGGTTAAAAGTAAAAAGATGAAAACAAAATCGCAAACCTATTTTAGTAATCGTGTTGTTGGTAGTAGTCTTCATATTTTTATTCTGAGGTTGTTGCATGAATGGTGGTGGTAGGGAGTAAATGACTAGTTATGCTGATGTGAGTAGTTAATGCTGATTATGAGAAGCACAATTTTTAAAAATTGAGATATAGTGGGCATAGAGCATTGTATTTGTTTTAGGTGCATGACATAATGATTTGATATATGTATATATTGTGAAATTAATGCTAGAATAAGTTGACATTCATCACCGCACATAGTTACAATTTTTGTGTGTGTGATGAGAACTCTTAAAATTACTCTTAACAACTTGAAAATATACACTGCAGTATTGTTAACTATGGTCACCATGCTGTACTTTAAAACCCTGAGAATTTCTTATCTCATAACTGAAAGTTTGTGCCTTTCAACCACCTTCATCCATTTTGCCCAATCCTACCCCCTGCCTCTGGAAACCAATGACCTCTCTCTCTCTCTCTATGAGTTATTTGTTTTTGTTTTAATGAGTTTTTTTAAGATTATGCATATAGGTGAGATTATATAGTATTTGTCTTTCTTTATCTGACCCAGTTCACTTAGCATAATGCCCTCAATGTCCTTCCATATTTTGGCAAATTATAGGATTACTTTCTTTTATGTGGAGTAATATTCACTTGCATTATATGTACCATACTTTGCCCATTTATCCATTGCTACACATTTAGATTGTTCCATGTCTTGGGTCTTATAAATGATGCTGTAATGAACATAGGGGTACATATGTCTTTTCAAGAGAGTGAGTTCTGTTCCCTTCAGATAAATATCCAGAAGTAGAATTTCTGGATAATATGGTATTTATATTTTTAATATTTTGAGGAACCTCAATACTGTTTTCTGTAGTGGGCTGTGCCAACATATATTCCCACCTACAGTGCAAATGTTTTCCTTTTCTCCAAAACCTTGCCAGCACTTGTTATTTCTGATTTTTCCAATGGTCACTATAGTAGGTGTGACATGATAATCTCATTATGATTTTAATTTGCATTTTCCTGGTGATTAATGATGTTGAACATCTTTTCATGTGTCTGTTGGCTGTCTGTATATCTTCTTTGGAAAAAAATGTCTTCAGATCATCTAACCAGTGTTTAATCTGATTATTTAGTTCTATTGATTTATATGATTTCTTTATAGTTTTTGGATATTACCCCTTTATCAGATGTATGATGTGCAGATATTTTCTCCTGGTTGGTTGCTTGGTTGCCTTTTCATTTTGTGGATGGCTTCCTTTGCGGTACAGAGCCTTTTTAGTTTGATGTAATCACACTTGTTTATTTTTGCTTTTGTTCCCTTTGCTTTTGATGACAAATCCAAAAGGTTGTTGCCAAGACTAATGCCAAGAAGCTTACCCCCTGCATTTTCTTCTATGAGTTTTATGGCTTCAGGTTTCAGATTTCACATTCAAGTCTTAATCCATAATCCTTTCCCCCCTGTGTAATCTTGGGTCATTTTTTGGTAAGTTAATTGACCACATATCCCCGAGTTTATTTGGGGGTTCTCTTTTCTGTTCCATAGCTCTGTGTGTCTGTATGCCACTATAGCTTTGTAATATAGTTTGAAATCAAAGCGTGTAATGCCTTTGTTTTTCTTTCTCAAGATAGATTTAATTATTCATGGTCTTTTGTGATTCCATCCAATTTTTAGGATCATTTGTTCTACTTCTGTGAGAAGTGCAACTGGTATTTGGATAGGAATTGCATTGAATCTATAAATCACTTAAGGTAGTATGTACATTTTAACAGTGTTAATTTTCCCAATCCTTAAGCATGGATTATCTTTCCATTTATTTGTGTCATTAATTTCTTTCATCGGTATCTTATAGTTTTCAGTGTATAGGTATTTCACTTCCTCAGTTAAATTTACTTGTACATATTTTTTATGCATTTATAAATGTGATTTTAAAAACTTTATTGGATTATAGTTGACTTACAATGTTGTGTTAGTTTCAGGTAGACAGCAAAGTGAGTCCGTTATACATATATCCATTCTTTTCCAGATTATTTTCCTATATTGGTTATCACAGAATATTGAGTAGATTTCTCTGTGCTATGCAGTAGGTCCTTGTTACTTTTCTATTTTATATATAGTAGTGTGTATATGTTAATCCCATACCCCTAACTTATCCCATACTCACACACACAGTGTTTCCCCTTTGGTAAACATTAATTTGATTTTGAAATCTTTGAGCTGTTTCTGTTTTGTAAATAAATTTTTTGGTATCATTTTTTATTAGATTCCACATGTAAGTGATATCACATGACATATGTCATTCTCTGTCTGATTTTACTTTGTATGATAATCCTTAGGTCCATCTGTGTTGCTGCATGTGGCATTGTTTCATTCTTTTTATGGCCAAGTAATATTCCACTACATATATAGTATATACCGCATCTTCTTTATCCAGTCCTCTGTTGATAAATAGTTAGGTTTGTGGAGAGGGAAGAAGAAGCCTGACTGAATGAAGTTCAGCCAAATTAAATTAGTGGAATATAGTGCTAATTGGCCAGTGGGGACCAACCATTCAGTTAATCATTTATGTGAAAAAGAATGGGAATTTGGAGCATCTGAGTCTAGCCTTGTCTTGGACAAATAAGAGGGTCATCCATGAGTCCTATCTAGGTTTGTGAGGAACAGTATTTTTTGCAGTAAGCCATTTCTGGGACACAGAGTGTGAGACTCTGTTTAACATTGCCAAACAAATATCAAGAATTATGTGAAATGACTATACTAGGAATGTGGGAAAGAATAACAGTTGACACCAGTCGTTAACTTTCGCTTCTCTGATTTATTTGTATTTGTTTATTAATGTTAAGTACTGTATAGAGTGTGCATCTAAGATAAGCTGCATCATGTGTAGGACAATAAAAATCTGAGTTATGAAACAATAATGAGTTACATTCAGTGTTATCCATCAAGCCTCTGGCATTTGGTGTTCTCTTTTAAATAAAAATATAATTTCAGCCAGCCTGTGGATAAGATTAGGTTGAAGGTTTTTTTTTGATTCAATATAGATGTTTTTAGTTTTCAGTTTTCAATGTTGAAAAACTCTTTCCAACTGAATAGATCTTGGATCAGCTTAAGTTATTTACAGCTTAAAATGTATGTACTTATATTTCAGAGAGTTCATTATTGAAACATGTTTTATTTTATGAACTCATTGTTAGTCCTTAAAATCAGCTATTACTTATGCTCAGCAGGTTCATTTCAATTCCCAGTATTTAAGCTGTTCTCACAGTTAAAAGACCAAAAAGGCTTACTAAACATTATGTATCAACAGCAGGAAAAAACATTTTATAATTGAAGTAACTTTCAATTTATGTATACAAAACACATTCAGGATGTACTGGTGCCTCCTACCCATCCTAAGTATCATAAACAGAGGAATTTTCTCTTGCCACACAAAAAGGAAAGACATTTCCACACAGATGGGTTTTGGAGTGTGGGTGGGGGAAACAGAATAGTGTTAATAGCCAGCACTTATCAGCCACTTCAAAAATAGGCATCTCTAGGAGTTCTCCTTGAGGCTCCAGCGGTAAGGAACCCAACTAGTATCCATGAGGATGCGGGTTTGATCCCTGGCCTCGCTCAGTGGGTTAAGGATCCTGTGTTGCCATGAACTGTGGTGTAGGTCGCAATCATAGCTCAGATCTGGCGTTGCTGTGGCTGTAGTGTAGGCCAGCAGCTATAGCTCCAATTTGACTCCTAGCCTGGGAACCTCTATATGCTGTGTGTATGGCCCTAAAAAGACAAAAAAAAAAAAAAAAAAAAAAAAGGCATCTCTACCTTACCTGTGCTGATAAGATCTCCTTGCCTGCACATACCTGAACCCAGGGGCAGGGTCTTTTCATGTTTCCACCAATAACTGGTCTGTTTCACATTTCATAGAGGAAAGGAAGCCAGCCTAGTGGTCCCAGAACACACACTAGAGATTAACTAGTTACCAGTGTCCATGGAGTGCTGAACAAGCCAGCACCCACACAGTTGCTCCTGCACACACATGAACCCCACATGACATGACAATGAGAAGTAAACGGGACTTCCCCAATTAAAAAAAAAAAAAACTATCCAGCATGATCATCCTCTGGTTTCATTACATAAAGTTTTGCATAGTTTTTTTCTACCTAATGGATTTTTTTTTTTCTTTTTAGGGCCACCCTGCAGTGTATAGAAGTTCCCAGGCTAGGGGTTGAATTGGAGCTACATCTGCCAGCCACAGCCACAGCCACACCATATCTGAGCCACGTCTTTGACCTACACCACAGCTCACGGCAACACCGGA
Source organism: Sus scrofa (assembly GCF_054392235.1). Classification (NCBI taxonomy): domain Eukaryota; kingdom Metazoa; phylum Chordata; class Mammalia; order Artiodactyla; family Suidae; genus Sus; species Sus scrofa. Next base: position 21,856,895 of record NC_139393.1, on the reverse strand, counting down.
TCCTTAACCCCCTGAGCAGAGCCGGGGATCGAACCCACGTCCTCATGGATACTAGTTGGGTTCATTCCCAATGAGCCACAACAGGAACTCCACCTAATGGATTCTTGATTGAACAGTGACACCGCTGGCAGTGACACCATCCTCGCCAAAACCTGCTGGTTAAAGATAAGTGCTCTGAGTTTAATTTATGCTGTGTCCTGTGGAGTCTATTGAAATAAAAGCTGATATCTATTTAAGAACTGTAATATGAGATTCTTCGCCAAAGGAACAGGCAAAATCTTCAAGAGAGATGGTGATAATACCTCACATGCAGCCACTAGGAATAGCATCGACTTATTATGAAATGGTCTCCTAACCCTTTTACCTTCAAAATTGACTGTAAGAGCTTCTTGGTTGGACAGCTCACTTTAATAGGAAACCTGTCCGCATGTGCCCTTTCGGAAATTCACGTTCTTTCTGAACCATCCAATTTGACGATGAACTTAATTAACATTTTCATTATGCACAATGCAAAGATTAATTAAACAATAATCTCTTCAAGGCTGCCCACCAGTGGTTGTTACCAGGTTTGCTGGTTACCTTTCTGAAGCCAAATCCATGGTGGGGAATGATCTAGGCAGCTGGTTAACCATAGTAACAGTTTTGACAAAGCTTAATGCTGCCTTCAATTGCCCTTGATGGTTTGAACAGTTGTAATGAATTTATAAATATTACCTATGAGACAGCAGTGCAGATGGAAAGAATTGGCATTTATCCACGGGGGGGGCCTAAGACAGAGCAAGACTGAAGATAATAATTGAGAGAGGATTGCTGCCACAAATGTAAAAACTGAATTCTAGTTTCCATTTCAAAATAATTTTTCAATCATTTTGTCCATTTTTTCCCATCACTTACAGATGAAACTTAATTGACATGGAAAATAATGCAGAAACTACAGTCTGGGAACTAGAGAGTAAAAATTAATGAGGCCTATGAAATCACCATGACCTCTATTCGCATGTTAATATGAAAAAGCTGCACTGAAAGGAGGAAAATTTAAGTGGATTCAATGAGAATCTGACCAGTTATAACAGTTCTATCACAAAACTCCTGTTCTTACTTAAAGGACTAAATCCAAAGGAAAAAATATCCATAAACGATATGACAGAGGAGACAAATTTTACCTACTCCATGCTGGATTCAGTACATATTTGTGTTTGCTGTTGTTAAAAGATGAACTGAAGCATGTTAAAAATTTTAAGAGCTTATTTGAAGAGAAATGGTTTCAAATTGTGTAGCACCAAATCAGAAGTGGTTTTCTTGGCGTTCCCATTGTAGCTCAGTGAGTTACAAACTTGACTAGCATTCATGAGAATGTGGGTTCGATCCCTGGCCTCCCTTAGTGGGTTAAGGATCTGGCGTTGCCGTGAGCTGTGGTGTAGATCGCAGACGAGGCTGGGATCCGGCATTGCTGTGGCTGTGGTGCAGAGTGGCAGCTACAGCTCCGGTTCGACCCCCAGCCTGAAAACCTTTATCTGCTTCGGGTGCAGCCCTAAAAAAGCAAAACAAGCAAACAAAAAACCAGAAGTAGTTTTCGTTTTTCCTTTTTGGCTGCCCCTGGCATATGGGGTTCCCAGGCCAGGGGTCAGATCTGAGCAGCAGCTGCAGCAACACTGGATCCTTAACCCACTGTGCCCAGCTAAGGCTCAAACCCAAGGCCTGGCGATGCAGAGAGGCTGCAGATCCTGTGGTACCACAGCAGGAACTCTGGGGAGCTGGGTCTTGATTTTTAGAGAGAAGAGGAGGAAGCAATCTAAGGAAATTATTTGATTGGCTATGGCTTAAGGGATTGCCTTATTTAGGAAACCTTGGTGGCTTATGATTGGTTGTCCTTGGGTTTTGATTTCTTACCCTTGAAGCATTTCAGGCGTAGGCTTTGGTTTGCTTACATAGGTTGCTGAAGGCATTAGAACCTCTTTCTTTTAATGGCCTCCTAGTTTAATTAGCACTGTGCTCAAGTGACAAAGCACTGGAACAACGAGATGGGAATGAGGACTGAAAAATTAAAAATAGTCTCTGAATTCAAGTTGTTCCTAATCTAGAAAACAACTGGACGCATATCCATCCAACTAGAATGTAGCTGTAGAAGTGACATGATAGGACCCTTATATACACTATAGAGATGCTGTGATAGACAAAACAAAGTGCCGAGAGGAGGGAACGTTTAATTTGGAAGAGGAAAAGGAAAAATTCACCCAAGTGGCATTGGAACTGTATCTAAGGGATAAAGACAAATTCAATAACCCATAAAGGAGGCATTGGCGTATTGAATAGGCAGGTGGTCTTCAAGGCAGAAGAAGCAAAATCCAGCATTTATTAGGAAACCACTTATGTCCGGCACTGTATTGAAAGGGAGGAAAAAGCTTTCCTCTACCCTCTTAGGATCCCTGGCGGGGTCTGCAAATTAAACTGATAGGTTAACAGGAGAAAAGCATTCGGATTTATGTAATAGTAATTCACATGGCACGGGAGCTTTCGCAAGAAAATCAAGACTTGAGCAGCCGTTAAACTGGACTGTTTTAACGAGAGGTTTAATAAAATGGAAGGTAGTGGAGAAATATGATAGGACAGCGAGTAGGAGCTAAATGTAATACACTGGGGGAAACTTTGCAAGACCTGCTTGTTGGGATGCTTCTCGGCATCCCTCCGTCTTGGAGGTAGGGGGAGGGGCACTTCTCACACAAGGGTCTTGTGACCTGTTTCAAAGGAAAAGGACCAGAGAAGGTCAGAGATCTTCCTGCATCTGCTGTATCTCAAGTTCCTTCAGCTTCACATAGTCAGTACGCCAAGGTGCCATATTTTGGGGTAGCTTGATCTGAACCCTGTCAGTGTCCTATATTGATGCACAAAGGTGGATAAGACAATATCTGGGAGCTTCTATTGTGGCTCAGCAGGTAACCCCACAAGTATCCATGAGGATCTGGGTTCCATCCCCTACCTCGCTCAGTGGGTTAAGGATCCCAAGTTGCTACAATCTGCAGGGTAGGCTGTAGATGCAGCTCAGGTTCCGAGTTGCTGGGGCTATGGTGTAGACTGGCAGCTGCAGCTCCAATTCTACCCCCAGCCCAGGAACTTCCAGAGGCCACAGGTAGGGCCCTATGAAGAAAAAGAAAAAAAAGACAAAATATCCAAGAGCTCAGGGTTCCTCAGAGGATGAACAAGCTCGTGGAGCACATCGGGGGTAAAAAAGTAAATAAATCACGATGCAGCCAGACGGTAGATAGGGGTGGGATTGTGAAGGGCCATCACAGACCAAGCTGTGTGTTTGGACTTTGCTCCATGGAAAACAGGAAGCATTCACAGATTTTTTTCCCCCATTTTTTGGGGCCGCCCTGTGGCATGTAGAGCTCCTGGGCCATGGATCAGATCTAAGCCTCAGTTGTGACCTAAGCCGCAGCTGTGGTAACGCCAGACCCTTTGACCCACTGTTCTGGGCCAGGGATTGAACCCGTGTCCTGGCGCTGCAGAGACACCACTGAGCCACAGTGGGAACTCCACATTCACAGATTTTTTTAAGCAGAGGAGTGCCAGAGAAAGTAATGGAAACTTAACCTACAACCCAACTCCCTTGGTAGATTGAAACAGTGACACTCAGAGAGGTTAAGTGACTTCCTTAAGCTTATTACTTGACAGTGGCAGGACCCTGGCTAGAAAACAGGCCCATTACAGCTGTATATTCGGATAACTTAGATTATTCTGGGGGCAGTGTGGAGAATGGATGAGGAAGATGGGGCTGAGGTAGGGTGTCTGAATCATAAACAGCATGGTCCAAATCAAGAAATGAAATCGAGGATTTAGTATTAATGGGTGTTTTTGGGTCTTTTTGAGGCTTTTCTTTAGTTTCCGAACTTCATGTGCCTTAAACATCAGAACCAGCCTTCATATTTGTTTTCCTATCATTCTCCTGCTTCTTTTTATCAATGTGCGAGAGGTCAGAAATAAGGTCTAATTCCCCACTCCCCACCTGCCAGGGCCAGGCGGTATCCTGCATAAATTGGAGGGTGTTTTGCCCTAACTAATTGGTTATGCAAGAACGAACTTCTGTCGGGCTCAATTAATTGTGGATAGATTGTTGTATGTGTTGTAGTTCATTGTTATTAAATGTAATTTGCAATGATTCATTTAAAAAATTTTATTCTTGGAGTATTTAAAAAATAATGATGAGAACCAGTACTTGAACGGGACTGTACGAATGTCCAGGACGGGGAAGTGACCAGCTGTATCCATTCGCTAAGGCTGCCGTGACACGACACCATAGACCGTGCGGCTTAAAAGCACATTTGTTTTCTCACAGTTCTGGAGACTTCCAGTCCAAGATCAAGGTGCTAGCAGGGTCAGCTTCCTCTCTCCTTGCTGTACAGATAGATGGTTGTCCCTCTGGCTGCCTCTTTAGGTGGTTGTTCCTTGGTGGATCCACACCCCTGGTGTCTCTCCCTCTTATAAGGACACTGGTCATAGTGGGTTAAGGTCCCACCCTGTTTCATTATAACTTAATCACTTCTTTGAAGACCTCATATCCAGATGCATTATGTTCTAAGGTAGTGGGTGTTGGGATTTCAACATATGAATTTGGGCGAGGGGATAGAACTCAGTGCATCACACTACTCTATAAAGAACTGGTTAGATGAAAATGACAGCTGCTGGTCTCTTGTGTTTGTATAGGAAATTACAGTTTACACAGCAATTTTACGTGCTTATCTCATTTAATTTGAATAGACTTTCGTTATTTGGTCCAGGGTTTTCTTGGACATAGCTGCATCTACAGAAGAATTCTGCTGCTAATTAGAATTTATCTTAAAGGATGCAGGTTGGAAGATCTGCTAATTACATTTCAGTCATCTTCAAATTCCAGCTATCTCTAGATAGAGCTTATTCTGAAGATAATACATAAACAGCCCAATGTAAAAAGTGCAGTTTAAATGATAAATATTTTACCTCTTGTGATGAAGGAAAAAATCCAGTTAAAACAAAACAAAATAAAGCTAAGCTAAGGCATTATGAAGAAGGTTTGAAGGCTTGACTGGGGCTGGAGGATCTGTTTCCAAGATGGTGCACTCAAGTGGCTGTTGTGGTTTCTTACCACATGGACTTGTCCAAAGAGTGGTTTGAAATGTTCTCATGAGGTGGCAGCTGGCTTCCCAAGAGCAAGTGATCCAAGAGAGGAAATAAAAAGCCACAGTGCCTTTTACAACTAAGGCTTGGAGTCACTCACCTTCACCATTGATGCATTCACGCTTCTCCAGTCATTAGAAATGAGTCGTCAAGTCCAGTCCATGTTCAAGGAGAGTTCCCTCAACTATTCCTCGGAGAGAGAGAGAGATGGAGGGAGGTAGATGGATGAAGGGAGAGACAGATAGACAAACAGATATATTTCGTCTATATTAATGTCAGGAGGAAAATCTGACTCAGAAGCCATAACTGAATTGAAGTGTGTTATGTAGGAAGAAGATGAAGAAGCATTGGAGGATTTTCATGGTCAAAAATCTTGTCCTAGTCCTTATTCTCATTGTTAACCAATGAGACCATTGCCTATCCTGTGCTCTCAGCCCCTGACAAGCCAACTGACACATCTTTGGTATGTCTCTGAACCATTGTATGTCGGCTTTCTGTCTAAATCTTATAATTCCCTACCACCTGCTTACTTGATAGGTGAGGAAGCCAAGGTACAGTGGCTTGCTCAAGGTCCCACTGCCAGTTTGTGGCAGAAGTAGGATAGAACACAGGTCTCTAGACTATTGTTAAGTCTTGAAAGGTTGGTATCAACAGGACTGGCATCAGTGTTCCTCCTTAGACTACTGAAATTGCAGAAGACACCATTGGTTGGCAAACCTAATGTCTATATCCAACCCTCATCTCTTCTGGTCATTTCTCATATAGGGGCTAGAGAAATGAAATACTCAATTTCCCAGCCTCCTTTGCTTCTAGAGTTGGTCACGTGATAATTATAATAAAGGTAATGTGGACAAAGAGAAAATATAATTCCCACCTATCAGAATAACATCAAATGAATGGAATGATCTTCATTTATTTGGTCTATGCTGATATATTAATTTCAGGTATTTATTATGCATGATTATCTAAGAATGAATCCTGATGGAAGTATGCAGCTGAGAACTAGTGACCATTGGATTCAATATTCATTTGGAGAGGACTTTACATGGCAGCATAAATCAATAATGACCCTATTATCCCCCTGTAAATTATACACAGACAACACAGGGATTGTAAAAATACTCTGTAAACTATTTCCAGGCAAAGTAAGAGATGAATATAATCTTCAGATGCCAAAACAGATGTGAGGGCTTCCAAAAGGGATTGAGCCAAGGCACAGGGAGAAGGTGAAAGGAGGCAGTGCACTGAATCAAAAGGGACCTGACAGTGGCTGATTTCAGAGAAAAAACAAAGCACCAAAAACAATTCTTTCTGAATATGAAACCTTTCTCTCTGAAAAGCAGAAGCTGTGTCCCTCATTTGTAACAACCAATTAGGAGACAGAGAAGAGCATGACTGGCTGCCAAAGTCCTCTTGGACATGGTTTGGCTCAAAGAGAGGAGGCAGAGTCCTTTACAAATTTCATTACCCCCTTCTATTTTTGCCTTTAGATAAAATTCTAACCTCATATGTAGCCTGCACTTTCTAAACTTCAGTTAGTTTAGCACCAGTTAATTTTTGTCCTAGCTCCATACTACCTGTTCTACTTAATATGTTTAGCCATTTATCCTAAAAGGAAATGTTATATTGCTATGGTTAATAAACAATTTGGGTATTTGGGCAGTACCCCTTGCCCAAAATAGAAAATAACTATAACATTAAATATAAGTTAGAGTGAAAAAAGTCTCCTTTTTTATACCACTCGGGGAGACACTTCCATAATCCACTAGGCTTTGCCAAGATCTAGACTCTACTGTCCAAGATGGTAGCCACCAGCAACACACACCTGTTCACATTTAATGCTGCATAAAAGTTTAAAAGCACACATGGCTACATTTCAAGTATTCGAGAGCCACATCAAGTTACTGCCTAATTATATCGATCAGTGAAGTTACAGAGCATTTCTATAACTGTAGAGAATTCTAAGAACCCTGTTCAAGCCCCTCCCTCTAGCCTTTCCCCACCCCTAACTCTACCCTCAACCGCCTCCACTCCACCCAAAGAAGTGCTACACTAGGATTTCATTCAGTTCTTGAAGTAGACAGAAGTTCTTTTTGTTCAAGGCTTTGCATGTTCCATTCCCTCTGCCTGAAAGGCTCTTCCTACTCCTTGTCCAGGTAGCTGCTTTTCAGTTTTTAGGTCTTGTCATATACATAAGACCTTCTTCGACCAGCAATTTGAACTAGTACCCAACCTTAAATTCCACTCTAACCCTAAACCCCACTCCATTATTTTCCAGCTGACTGGAGCTGACTCTGTTTTTCCTTTTATTGCAATTATTGCGATTCACAATTATCTGATTCATGTGTCTGTTTACCTCAATCTTTGCCAAAACTACTTCGGTTGTATTTCTATCACAATAAAAAAGAGCATTAGTTCAGAAAAGAATGTATCTAAGTTAATCAGAATGATTAAGTCCACAAAGATGCATATCAGAACCATGTGATAGAAAATATGAAAATTCAATAAAGTTGAGAAATTGTATCTGTAGATGCATGTAGATGGTTGTCTTAAAAAATCTTATTTTCACCTCTCAAAGTAGATTCCCCTGGAATATACCATTGCTTTCAAAATACTCAAATGGATCAATAACACTAATGAATACTTTATTATATAGTTTTGAAATTTTTAAAGAGGACTGAGAGTAAGACCAGTCCAAAAACATATTTAAATACAGTATTTAGAAAGATGGCTGCATCTTTTTTTTTTTTTTTTTTGTCTTTTTGCCTTTGCTAGGGCCACACCTGTGACACATGGAGATTCCCAGGCCAGGGGTCTAATTGGTGCTATAGTTGCTGGCCTACACCACAGCCACAGCAACACCAGATCTGAGCTGGGTCTGAGACCTACACCACAGCTCATGGCAACACCGGATCTTTAACCCACTGAGTGAAGCCAGGGATTGAACCCGCAACCTCATGGTTCCTAGTCAGATTTGTTAACCACTGAGCCATGACGGGAACTCCAGCTGTATTGTTTTAGATAGGGAAATAAGTAAAAGGGAACACCCCTTGAAAGGCAGAAATTTCTTTTCTTGAGATATAATTGATATTTGATATTAGTTTCAGGTGTAAATGTCATGATTCGATATTTGTGTATATTCTGAAATGATCACCACAGTATTGTTAGTGCACATCACGTGTAATACTTTTTTCTTGTAAAGAGAAACTTCAAGATTTACTCTCTTAGCAACTTTCTAATGTGTAGGAAAATATTAACTATAGTCACCGGGCTGTACATTATTATCCCCGGGACTTATTTATTTCACAAGTGGAAGTTTGCACATTTTGACCACCTTGACCCATTCCACCCACCCCCTATTCTTCACTTCTGGCAACACCCATCTGTTTTTCTACATCTGAGGATTTTGTTTTGTTTTTCGGATTACGCACATGTAAGTGAGATCATGCAGTATTTGTCCTTTTCTGATTTACTTCACTTAGCATAATGCCTTCAAGATCCATCCATATTGTTGTAAATGGCAAGATTTCATTCTTTTTTATTGCTGAATGATATTTCATTGTGTTTATATATACACGTATATATACCCACTGAGGGAGGCCAGGGATCGAACCCTTATGGTTCCTAGTCGGATTCGGTTCTGCTGAGCCACGAAGGGAACTCCTAAATTTATTTATGGTGTAAGATAGTGGTCTAGTTTCATTCTTTTGCATGTGGCTATCTGGTTTTACAGCCTCATTTATATATATGTGTATACACCATATTGTCATTATCCATTCATCAATGGACACTTGGGTTGCTTCTCTGTCTTGCTTATGTGAATGTTACTGAAATAAGCATGGTGTGCAGATACCTCTTTGGGTTTGTGTTTTTGCGTTCTTTGGATAAATGTTAGAAATGTTAATTGCTGGATGATATGGTAATTCTAATTGTTTGCGGAAACTTCATACTGTTTTCCATAGTGGCTGCACCAGTTTACATTCTCACCAACAGTGCTCCCTTTTCTCCACATCTTCACCAACCCTTGCTTCTTGTCTTTCTGAGAGCAACCATTCTAGCAAGTGTGAGGTGGTGTCTTATTGTGGTTTTGACTTCCATTTCCCTGACAATGAGTGATGCCGAGCATCTTTTCATGTACCTGTTGGCCATCTGGTTTCATCTTTGGAAAAACATCTCTTTAGATCTTCTGACCACTTTAAAATGGGATTGGTTGATTTTGAGGGGTTTTTTGTCTTACTTTGCTATTGGGTTGTTTGAATTCTTTATATATTTTGGATATTAACTAGCCCCTTATCAAATATATGATTTGCAAATATTTTCTCCATTTGATAGGTTTTCTTTTCATGTAGTTGTTTTCCCTTGCTGTGCAGAAGCTTTTTGCTTTGATATAGTCCTGCTTTTTTGGTCTTTGCTTTTGGAGTCACTTCCAAAAAATCACTGCCAACTGATGTCAACAAGCTTACTGCCTATGTTTTCCTCTGTGAGTTATGATTTCAGGTTTCACATTTGAGTCTTTGAGTTAAATTTTTTGTTTGTTTGTTTTGGTCTTTTCTCTTTTTAGGACCACATGAATGGCATATGGAGGCCCCCAGGCTATGGTTCCAATCGGTGCTGTTGCCGCCAGCCTACACCACAGCAATGCCAGATCTGAGCCACATCTGTGAACTACACCATAGCTCATGGCAACGCCAGATCCTTAACCCACTGAGGGAGGCCAGGGATGGAACCCTTATGGTTCCTAGTCGGATTCGGTTCTGCTGAGCCACGAAGGGAACTCCTAAATTTATTTATGGTGTAAGATAGTGGTCTAGTTTCATTCTTTTGCATGTGGCTGTCTGGTTTTACAGCCTCATTTATAAAGGAGACTACTTTTCTCATATATTCTTGGCTCTTTTGTCATAAATTGACTGTATTTGTACAGGTTTACTTCTGGGCTCTCTTTTCCATTGCATTAGATCTATGTTTGTTTTTATGCCAATATCATACTATTTTAATTACTATAGCTTTGTGATGTAGTTTGAAATCAGAGTGTAATGTCTACAAGCTTTGTTCTTTCTTAAGATCAGTTTGGTTATTTAGGATCATTTGTGGTTCAATACACATTTTAGGATTGTTGTATTTTCGTGAAAAGTGTCACAGAAGTGGAATTTTGACAGGGATTGCACTGCATCTGTAGATTACTTTGGGTAGTATGGAACCTTTTCGTTGATTCTTTCAATTCCTGAACATGGATTATCTTCCTATTTATTTATATCTTCAATTTCTTCCATCAGTGTCTTATAGTTTTCAGTGTACAGCTTCTTCACCTCCTTGGTTAAATTTCTGAGTATTTTATTCTTTTTGGTGTAACTGTAAACAGGATTGCTTTCATATTTTCTCTGATCGTTGTTAGTGTATGAAAACGCAATAGATTACTGATAATTGTATTTGCATACTGATTTTATATCTTGCAACTTTACTGAATTCATTTATTCTAATATTTGTTGGTGGTTTAAATTCCATCAAAAAAGCATATATTCTCTATATAATATCATGCCATCTCCAAATAGTTGAGTTTTATTTCTTCCTTTCTGATTTGACTTTTCTTTTTCTTGAATAATTGATCCAGCTAGGACTCCCAATACTATGTTGAATAAGTGATGACAGTGAGCATTCTTATTACTGATCTTAGAGAAATACCTTTCAGCTTTTCACCATCGAGTCTGATAGCTGTGTGCTTGTCATATTGGCCTTTGGTGTATTGAGGTATGTTCCCTCTGTACCCTCTTCATTGAGAGTTTTTATTGAATGAATGTTGGATTTTGTAAAAAAAAATTTTTTTTGGTATTGGAAACAATCATGATTTTTTTATCCTTTGTTAATAGGGTATATCACATTGACTGATTTGTTGATATTGAACCATCCTTAGACTAAATATAACAGGCAAAGAATATGATCCTCTTAGTGTATTGTTGAATTTGGTTTGCTAATATTTTGCTTTTCATAGTTATGTTCATCAGGGATATTGGCCTGTAATTTTCTTGTGGTGTCCTAGTGTGGTTGTGATATCAGGGTAATCCTGGCCTCATAAAATACATTTGGAAGTGTTAGCTCTTCATATATTTTTGGAAGAGTTTGAGAAGGATTGGTAGTAATTCTTCTTTAAATGTTTGTCACAATTCATCAGTGAAGACATCTGGTCCTAGACTTTTGTTAGGAAGTTCTTGATTATTCAATCTCCTTACTAGTATCAGTCTGTTCAGATTTTCCGTTTCTACATGATTCAGTCTTGGAAAATTGTATGTTTCTAGGAATATTGTAGTAGATTTTAAATCTTTTGTATTTCTGTAGTATCAGTTGTAACATCTTTTTCATTTCTGATTTTATTGAGTCTTCTTTTTCTCTTGTTGAGTCTGGCTAAAGGTATGTCAATTTTATCTTTTCAAAAAAAAAACAGCTCTTAGTTTCATTTATGTTTTCTGTTGGCTTTTAAAATTATTCAAGTATAGTTGATTTATGTTTTCTGCTCTATAGCAAAGTGATTCAATTATATATATATATATTTTTCATATTCCTTTATGGTTTATTACAAGATATTGGATATAGTTCCCAATGCTATACCATAGGACCCTGTTGTTTATCCATTCTATGTATAATTCACATCTTCTAATCCCAAACTCCCGATCCATCCCTTCTCCACCCTACTCCCCCAGGGCAATCACAAATCTAGTCTCAATATGTGGGAGTCTGTTTCTGTTTCATAGATAGGATCATTTGTATCATATTCTGGATTCTGTGTATAAGTGCTATCATATGGTATTTGTCTTCACTTAGTATGATAATCTTTAGGTTCATCTATGTTTCTTTAAATGGCATTATTTCATTCTTTTTTAAGGTTGAGTAGTGTTCCATTGGACATACACACATCTTCTTTATCCACCCGTTGATGGGACATTTGTTTCCACATCTTGCCTGTGGTAAATAGTCCTGCTATGAACATTGGGGTGCACCTATTTTATGAATTAGAGTTTTGTTTGGGTATATGCCCAGGATTGAGGTTGCTGGATCATATGGAAACTCTTATTTCTAGATTTTTGAGGAGGTGCTGTACATATTGTTTTCCATAGTGGCTACACCAATTTACATTCCCCACCAACAGTGTAAGAGGGTTCCCTTTTCTTCACACCCTCTCCAGCATTTGTTACTTGGAGACTTTTTAATGATGGCCATTCTGACTGTATGAGGTGGTATCTCCTAGATTAGATTTGCATTTCTCCAATAATTAGCAATGTTGCACATGTTCTCACCTGCCTGTTGGCCATCTGTACGTCTTTGGAGAAATGTCTATTTAGGTCTTAGGCCTATTTTCAATTGTTTGTTGTTGTTGTTGAGTTGTATGAGCTGTTTGTATGTTTTGGAAATTAAACCCTTGTCAGTCACATCATTTGCAAATATTTTCTCCTAGTCTGTAGCTTGTCTTTTTGCTTTGCTTATGAATTCCTTTGTTGTACAGAAGTTTTAACTTTGATTAGGTCTCATTTGTTTATTTCGGCTTTTATTGGGATGCTGACCTAAGAACACATTGGTATGATTTATGTCAGATTATTTTTCCTATGTTCAATTCTAAGAATTTTATGGTATCATGCCTTATATTTAGGTCTTTATGCCATTTTGAGTTCATTTTTGTATACTGGGTGATGGTGTGTTCTAGCTTCATTGATCCACATGTGGCTGTTCAACTTTCCCAGCACCACTTGCTAAAGAGATTATCTTTTCCCCATTGTATGTTCTTGCCTCCTTTATCAAAGATTAATTGACTATAGGTATGTGAGTTCTATTGGCTTTTAAATTTATTTCTCATTTGTTTCCTCTCATCTTTGTTCTTTCCTTCCTTCTACTAATTTTTGGGTCTGTTTGTGGTTTTTCTAGTTCTTAAAGACGTAAAGTTAGGTTGTTTATCCGAGGTCTTTCTTCTCTATTAATGTAGAGAATTATTGCCGTGAACATCTTAGAACTATTTGGCTGTATCCCATTAAGTTTTGGTACATTGTGTTTCCATTTTCATTTGTCTCAAGGTTTTTAAAGTTTCTCTTTTGATTTCTTCTTGACTCATTGGTTGTTCAGTAGCCTCCATATATTTGCAAATTTTCCAATTTTCTTATAATTGATTTCTAGCCTCACCATTGTGTTCAGAAAAGATAACTGGTATGATCTTAATCTTCCAAATTTATGAAGACTTTTTTTGGGGGGGGGGGGCTAACATATGATCTATCCTGGAGAATGTTCCGAGTGCATTTGTTACTTCTGAGGAATGTTCTATAGGTTTGTAATGTTCTTTAAAGCCAGTATTTCACTAATGTTTTGTCTATATAAAATCTATCCATTGATGTAAGTAGGGTCTTAAAGTTCCCTACTATTACTGTATTACTATCAATTTCTCTGTAGTTTTGTTAATATTCACTTTATTTAGGTGCCCCTGTATCAGGTACATGAATATTATACATGTTATATCCTCTTACTGGATTGACCCCTTATACAATGACTTTGTTGCTTAGAACAGTTTTGTCTTAATGTCTATTTTGTTTGATACAAGCATAGCTACTCCAACTTTCTTTTGGTTTCCACTTCTGTGGAATCTATTTTGCTATTCCTTTACTTTCACTCTGTGCGTCCATACATCTGAAGTGAATCCATGTAGATGGGTCCTGTTTTTTCTTCATCTATTCAACTACTTGATAGCTTTTGCTCTGAGAATTTAATGTATTTACATTTAAATTACTGATAGATAACATACTTATTGCCATTATGTTAATTGTTTTCTGGCTATTTTGTAATTCCTTTGTTTTTCCCCCCTCTTCTCTTGCTCTCTTCCTTTGTGGTTTGATGATTTTTCTGTAGTGGTATGCTTAGAGTTCTCTTTCTTTCCTGTATCTATTATAGGTTTTTGTTTTGTGGTCACTATTAGGCTTACAGGAAACAATTTATCACAGTTCATTTAAGTTGCTAATGTTATCAACTTACGAACTCAACCTAAAACTCTACGTTTTAATCCCGATTTTTAGTCTTAATTTATTTTTACTCTTGTATATTCATTAACAAATCATTGTTTATCGTTATTTTTACCAATGTTATCTTTAAGCCTTAATACTAGCTTTTTAAGTAATGAACCTATCACTGTCACATTAGATTTTTTTGACTTTTACTATACATTTACCTATACCAATAAGATTTATACTCTCATATATTTTCCTGTTAGTAATTAGCACCATCTCATTTCAGCTTAAAGAAGTTTTCCTGTTTGTTACAGTCTTGGGGGAACCTGCGAGCATAGGCCTTGCTCACCACTGGAGTCAGGCAACGTAGAGGGGACTACAGGGTGACAGCTGCAAAAACTGGGGCACCGGAATAGGGTACAAGTTCCACCCTGGGAGATACCAGTGAGCTGGAGCAAGGCAAGGAGCAAGTACAAGGATGGTGCATACTGGTCTCCATCTTTGGACTGTATTTCAGTAAGCGGCTAGATGTGTTTTAAATTAGATACCTGAGGCGAATGCTTCAAGCAAATAATCTTCTTTCACAGAATGACTGGGTGCTTTTCTGTTGGCTCTGCACTGGGCCCTGGGGTGGGTGAATACACAGGAGCCCTTTAAGAACTGTTTCTCAGTTCACCATAGTTTTGTGGGTCTTGTGGACAAAAGCTCCTTTGGCTTTCAAAGCTAGATGTTCTGGAGAGCTTCTTGAGGGCAGGTCTTAAAAGTTAGGTGGGGTTCAAATCCTTCACTCCTTCGAGAAAACCTGAAGGTTCCAAGTTCCCTCCTGATTGGAGGTCTCCACACTGAGAGTGGGGTTTATTGTGAGACTGCATCTCAGACTCTCCTGCCAGCTTCAATGTGGGTTTTTCCGTGTAGGAGTCACTCAGCTAGTTTTGTTTTGTTTTTTTCCCCCAGAGGAAATCGTTCCATCTGTAGCTACAGAGTCAGTCTGTCCGTGGGAGGAGGGAGTTCAGGATCCTCCTTTGTAGCCATCTTGAACCGGAACCCACACACCTTTTAAAAGAAGTTGAGGTTCAGATGCTGGCTCTTCTGAGATTTGAAAGCATCAATAATAACACAGGTACTATATACATTAATCATTACCCAGTTTAACAGTAAGGAATAATGTGGGATGTTCCGCTGCTGCCACAAATTTTCAAATTAATAAACAGAAGACTATGTCATGGGGAAGGATGGGGAAGATAACGTGCAGTTACTTTTCAGGATAAAAAGAAGGGGCAGGTCAGATTTTTCAGCATATTAAGTTACTAGACAGCAGTTACCAGTTTTTATGAAAAAGTTACCAGCTTTCTCAAGTATTAACTTGTATAAGTTAGTATAAGACTTACTAAATAGGACATCTGACCAAAAAAAAAAAAAAACCAACTGACTCTACAAAAGAAGTATCTGTGAACTTTCATTTATTTTGGACTGCAGTCATACTCTTGCCTCTTCTCTATCTGGACAACTCTTTATCACTAGCACCTGGAGTCCAGTTGTGCACTTAGGGCAAATGGACAAAATTCATCAGTTATGAGACAGAAGACTTTAACTGTACTCTAATGATTTATAGACTGGAAGACGTTTTCGGGAATACTGGCTTCATTGAGATGTGCTCTTATGGAAAATTCAACAAAAAGATTTGCTTTAGAAGAATTTTATGGGTATGTGATTAGCCACACACAGAATGTTTGAAATTATGAGACTTAACAGTACATTCCCACTGGGAGCATAAAGCTCAGAATACTATCACTAAGCAAACAATGGAACAGTTTTTAAATTTTCTTTCACAACATCGATACACAAAGAAATTCATAACCAAAAAGGCAACAGATTTGACTATATGGCAAATCTAGCGACATAGTTTTCATTCTATAACTAACTAACTTGTGAAATACTCAGTCAGTGGAGAACATTATTTTTGTTCCAAAATTCTTAGAACTAAGATTAGAGGTTCTAGGACGTGAAATCTTGATGCTACAGAGAACAATATTATCCACTATAATCAGGAAGTAGCTTTCTAAAGGATAGTCATTCCCCAGGTCATTAAAGAATTTTACTTTTTTTTCTTTATTCAAAACTTTTACTTTTTTTATTTTGCTACTTGCAGTTTTCTTACACATGCTTTCACTGACATCTGAAAATAAGAGTTTTTCCTTTGCTGGGTAAGTATTCTGTACAAATTAAGTGCACAATGACTGTTTCTTGAAATGAACATAAACTTTCAACTAGTAACATTACCTGCAGAGAAGAGGATACAAAACTAAAGAAAGAGGAAACATAGGATTAGTTTTGACAAAAACCGGTGCGAGGCAATCATTAAATTACAATTTTGACTGGTTTCCTTCATTATTATTACTGTCTGCCCACAAATTCTGTGATTTGGAATCCATTTCAAATCCCTTTAAGAGTCCACTTCATGAGTAAAATATGTACATATAAAATCAGCTGTACTGTAATTTTTAAAAAGCAAATTGTTTTACATATTATAGGCTGGAGGAAGGTTAAATGTAATTCAAGGTTATAGCTCTGAAAAGTATGACAGGAGGATTTTGAAGCTCAGATCACATAGGTTTGTTAACTCCTGGCCTGTTTCAAGTACGACTGAGCTGTATTTGAAGTACGTCCTCAGCTCTTAACACGTTATTTACAGCTGTCCAGTAACAAGAACTTGAGCAGTAAAATATGTCAAGTACAAAGCATGTAACATGAATGATCAGTGTTTCAGTACATCAGGAATAAGACTGATGAAGAGCAAAGTAAATCTAGAACAAGGAACGGGAAGGTACATTTATTAAAAAATAAAACTAGTAGACAGTCTCTGATAACAAAACCATTTAGAATCAAAATATATCCAATATACACTGTAACAACACACACATATTTAAAAAAAAAAACAGAATCCAAAGAGCCCTCAAGTAGTTTTGTTAGAACTTTAGAAAGGAAAACAGGCCTGTGGCTTACTCCTTCGGGAGCTCTACCGACACACAGCACCTGCCTCTGTCTTGAGCAGGGCGGTGCCACACAGCTTGTGCGTTTGTTTGGTGAACACCCTGTTTCTGAAGAAAACTGCAGTTTCTGTAGAGACATCTGGTAGATAAGTCAGTGGCTCCAGTTCATAAGAAAATCTGCATAGGCCGGCAGAGCAGGGATGACCATTTTCAAAATCTTCAGTTTTAACAAAAGGTACCGAACAAACTACTAAATCTAGATGCTTTCACATTATTTTGCATGAGTGTCAAGTACTGTGTAAAAACTTATGAAAATCTTAAGTTTGTCGAAATTAGTGTCTTTAAACTTCCCAGTTGGTCACTCTTCTAGCATGGCTGTTAAGTCTTTTCTACCTTTTGTCACTAATAACGCCTGTCCAACCAAAGAACTCTGAGAAAGGATACACGCTGCAGAAGGAAGAGAGTACCACAGCTGTCACTGGACTTCAGTCTTAAGACACACAGAGCTCCTGCTGGATGCTGGACTGTGCGAGTTTATTATCTTCAGTCTTCTCAGGTCCTGGAGTATGGCACGTAGTCTTCCGCTTAAATAATCGAAGACTCAATCTTAACAACTCATTGTCCACCAGTGGAGCATTTGTATAAGCTTGTTTTATAGTGCCCTAGTTGGAGAAAACACACAGAATTTTTTTAGAGATGTCTATCATTCGTTGACAGTAGAAAAGACAGATTTACTGCGAACAAACAAAATCAGTTCTAAGAAAAATTAATTTGGGATGGATATTAAATTAGCTGTACTGGATATTTAAAATCAAAATTAGGAAATGTTTTCAGACTCCAAGGAATCTCCGACTAGGTGCCCTCTAAAGGTTGCTTTCTTTTCTAACTTCTTGCTTAAAGTAGGAATCCTCTCAACAATCCCTGACCAAGAATCAGGTAGTGTTTACTTCATCATTTCAACCAAAAACATCCTGCACATTCTAGTGGTGAACAGCACTATTTCTTCAGGTGCTGGAATAAAATCTCTTCTCTGGAGCAACACACAACTTCAATTTTCCTTTCTCGTGACAGCCTTTCAAGTCTCTGAAGAGAAGCACCAACTACCTTACTAGCCTGTTAACATGCTCTAAAATTCTCTAGGGGACTGCTGATCAGGGCAGAGCAATTTACTGAGAAACCACCCCCTCCTTTGTTCTAAGATATAGATCTCCTATTATTGGAACTAAAAACTGGATTAGCATTTTTGAAAGTTATTGTCATAAGATGTTGTGAAACGTTCTTCAATCAGGTGTATAATGAAACAAGGCAAGATCAGGGTATGCTATTTCTCTTCTAGGATCCTGAAAGGAATAGTGATGCCTTGATCACATCTGCATTACAAAAAAAAAAAAAAAAAAAGCCATTTTATGATCTGTGATATAGTAAAACGGACTTTTTATGTATAGTTCTGTGAGTTTTTACGCATGAGGTTTCGACACTCAAACTTCCTTTCTTACCCCTTTGTATTCACACCTTCCCAACTCTAACCCCTTGTAACCAATGCTATGCTCTGTTTCATTTTGCTATTGTAACTCTGATAATGTCATGTGCTACTAATGGTCTATGCCCTGAATTGGAAGGATTATAAACTTCTGAATGAGAAAATTGCAGGGATATTTTTGGGTGTTGCAATTTTTGAAGAGTACTGTGGCATAATAGAGGAGGGACCAGGAAATGTTACAAAATATTTTTTATATAGAGGGGGTGGGATTATGATGACATTGCAAAACAGACAGTCATTCTCAACTGGGGTTCCTTACCTGAACCAAACAGAAAATAACCTGAGTTTCAATCCCTTTAGTCTTCTCAAGTAAATGCTTACATATAATCACTTATATTTATTTTCTCTCAACTTGGTGTGTGTGTGTGTGTATATATAATATGTATATCATATGTATACATCTCTCACACACAAACACAAATAGTATTTATGAGAATATAGACTTACCACTGTATCTGGGAAATATTTTTCCTTGATCTTCAATTTAAATTTATTTCTAGTGAATTTTATAATCTAAAGAAACTTTACAAATGAAAAATACTTCACAGGAATAGGGTATTAAATTTTTTTGATGCACCAATTATTCAACACAAATATTCAATACAATTAAAATATAATGAAAAGTATTATAAAGTACAGAATTCTTTCTTTTACGTATGTAGAAAGACTGGGAGATCAAACTCATAAAAGACAATGAGACCTTAATTTCACTTTAAAGCAATCAAATGAAAGAAAATATGTATTCAACAAATGCTCCGCAATTTTTCTAAGGCAAAAAACAGTACCTTCTCATTTTTAACAAGCTGCTTTCGGATTGCAGAATCCCGTCTGAAGCATAATGCTTTACAACATGGTCCAAGATCACTAAGAAGACTTGCTCTTTCCTCTTTTCGTAGTAATGCTGCCATGTTGAGAGCCCCTAACTCATGTTCAAAAACACTGTCTGCATCTTTCAAGAGAAAATAAACACACATTAAGTTTTCCTAAAACAGAAGTGTTAGCAACTGCTTAGGTGAATATGCCACGTAATCTATGCTTTATCAGCATTCTCAACATTGGTGAAAACTATTTTACATTAAAAGCAATATATTCTCCGAGAGAACTTCAACATGTAGTTTTGCTGCCAGTCTCAGACAAAAATAATACTCTGATAGCCACTTTAAGTAATAAGAAAAGCAGGAGTTCCCATTGTGGCACAGCAACCACGAGGTTGTGGGTTCAATCCCTGGCCTTGCTCAGTGGGCTAAGGACCCAGCGTTGCCGTGAGCTGTGGTGAAGGTCGCAGATGGGGCTCGGATCCTGTGTTGCTGTGGCTCTGGAGTAGGCTGGTGGCTACAGCTCCGACTGGACCCCTAGCCTAGGAACCTCCATATGCCACGGGAGCGGCCCAAGAAATGGCAAAAAGACCAAAAAAAAAAAAAAAAAAAAAAATATATATATATATATATAAAAAGCAGAACTGGGGGAGAGAATTTAGACACTGACTGCTCACTCTGGGAAGAGATGTTCAGGTTAAGAATTGAAGTCAAATTCAGTATATTGCTTACCATCAACTACTAAAGTTCTAGTCTCAGGACGTTATTATGGCAAGATTCAAATGTGATGTTACTACATTCTGCAACGGCTAAAAGACTAGGAAAGTGATTAGGTGTTGGTCAGAATACTGCAAATTTTATACAATATTTGGCCACTATAAAACCTGCAACAACGTATCCAATCAAAATCACTTAAGTTTCAAGTGATAACATGCAAGGCAGGAAAAACTTTATGACAATAAAAATATGGAAATATTTTTAAAAATCGAGATTGAGTTAAAAACAGACAAGGAAGTCAAAGTAACAGAAAAGGGCCAGTCATTAAACTTAATAAGTAAACAGAACAGTAACTTCAAACTCGCATTCTAAGAGTCGCTCCAGGGTACCAATGGTGCTATTTCCATGACAACATGATCAAACAGGTTACTGCTAGAGCCCAAGGGAAGCAGCAAATAACACCTAGGTAAAGACAAAACAGACGTATGGAACGAATGGACTGCACTACGTATTTCATTTTTATTTCCTGAACTGCAAAGCATAAATAGCTTGATTAGCTAATTAACAAGAAACCTGCCTCACGTCATCTACCCAGTCAGTAAGTTACACCTAGTGAATAGTTTTATAATATAAAAGCATAAATAAATGTAAAAACTCAAAAAAAAGTTCACAAACTGATATCTACCAGAATCATCTTAGCTTTTTAAAACCCAGCATCAGGGAGGGCTCTCACACCAGATCTACAGACTCTCCACAGTTGGAACCAGGATAATTGAGTGGGGGAAAAGGCAGTTCCTCAGGTGAGTCAGCTACCAACCAACAACACAGTCATGGGATGCTTCTATTTAAAGAAAATAAAAACACCACCCAAAATTAACTACCACTCTGTTACAGATACAAATAAATCTATACTGAGTCCATGTACTTGCCTGAAACCTGCTGATCAGGACAGATTTGTTCTTATTTTCTGCTTTCACAACACTAGAAGATACACATCTGCAAACCTCTCTAGAAAGTGTAACATGGCTAAACTTAGAAGTCTCTTCCTGGTTTTGAACGGACCAGCACCAAATTACACAAGAGACAGATTAAATGCATACATGAGTAGTAACAAACCAATGGAACTAAAATAACTGGGAAAGTTTAGCTCCAAAGAACCTATTCATACCACCATCAGAAAACCTAGACAAAAGCAATTTCAATTACAGGACAAAGGCAAGTTTTCTGTTTTAAGTCTTAGAATTTAAAAATTACATAAGGAGTGGGGATATTCTTTTTGTACTGGGGCACAGAAACAGACCAAACAGGGAAAAAAATCACTATCAGTTATTTCACAAGTATTTACTGAATACTACTCTGTGTCAGGTACTGTACATAATCAGTAAGAACAGGTCACTAGACATTAAATAATGCAATAAACAAGAAGTCCTATTCCTTAGGGAACTTACATTGACTATCATATTAGTTTACTAACAAAGCTATCAGAGCACCAAAAAATAAGACTACTTGGTAACAAACAATCAAATCGCTACAGTGTATATTTTCATTGTTTAGATTTAGCTTGTCCCTAATAATCACTTTAGCCTGATTTTGCTATGCAATAGATTTTAACTGGAAATGCCAATAGAAAAGACACAGAAGGAAATAGCTTTAGAGACGGCTAAGACTTCAGGGGTTTCACTACATCATTTTATGCCCACAGGGAGTTACTTGCTTAAGAGCACAGAACCAGTTGAACAAGGGAGAAAGAATGGGATAAGAACTCAAAATACTGGTCATTTTTCAGGTTAACACACACTATTATAATTTACATTTCTTATACACAGTCTATATTTATTGGGCCAAGTTAAAATCAAGAGTCTTACTGATTTTAACAGTTGAAGAAAGAACATGGATTCATGAAATACATATAACAAAATTTGTGGAAATTTTATATTAGTAGAAAAGCCCAATTCTTTTAAACTTTTTACTCTCATGAACATGATTTAATATTAAGGAATCTTACTGCTTTCACCTTTTACCCCCTTTCCTTCTTGTTATACTCCTCCTCTCCCTTAATAAAGTATTAATAAGCTACCTGGAGTTCCCATCATGGCGCAGTGGTTAACGAATCCGACTAGGAACCATGAGGTTGCGGGTTTGGTCCCTGCCTTTGCTAGGTCGGTTAACGATCCGGCGTTGCCGTGAGCTGTGGTGTAGGTTGCAGACGCGGCTCGGATCCAGCGTTGCTGTGGCTCTGGTGTAGGCTAGTGGCTACAGCTCCGATTCGACCCCTAGCCTGGGAACCTCCATATGCCGCGGGAGCGGCCCAAGAAATAGCAAAAAGACAAAAAAAAAAAAAAAAAAAAAAAAAAAAAAGCTACCTAAATGTAATAAGGTAGGTACTAGGTAAGAGAAACAGAAAAAAAAAAAAAAAAAAAAAAATAGTGTTCTAGAATAATGAAAAACTGTAACAGGAAGGTCTACAATCAACCTTGATAAGAATGTTTTCAAGCACAACAGCAGCAGCTAATATTTACTGAGCATCACTGTATGTCAGAAACTGTTCAAAGCGTTTTACTTGTAATATTCATTAGCTCCTCCTAACAATCCTATGACCTTGGTGGTATAATTATCTCCAGTGTGTAGATGACAAGAACACAAAGAGCGTTTAAATAAATTAAGTGCTGCGCAGATGTGGAATCCAGGCCATCTGGCCTGAGAGGAAGCTCTTAACCACTTTGTTAAAGGCTCAACCTAAACATCTGCATTTGAGTAGACTTCCCCACTTCCCAGGGCAAAAGGCTGCCAAAATAATCAGTTTGCTTACATACGAAAACTAGCTAGTTCACTTTTCCCAGGCCTGCTTCATTTAGCCCTGGGTAAACCATTAAGCACTCTGACATTAGAACCTACCTGTTAAAAAGTAATTTTGATACAGAAAGATCATCATGCTATTTTTAACAACTTTTCTATAGGCTTAAATTTTTCTCAAATCGAAATAAACATTGACTATGAGGATTAAATGATGAAAATAAGTGATTCCTTAAAAAAAAAAGTTCCTATATCGTAACTGCTACATGAGAACAAAAGAGAATCCTTTTCACAGGCATCTTAGTAACTATATTAGACATTATACAGTCTAAGTGGGAGGGAATTACCTTTGGGTTTTTCTAAAAGTCTCTGACACGTTTCTTTGACTTTAGTGAAGAGTTCAGAACCAGCCAACTTTTTAGAAATCCCAACTCTCAGCATTACCGCTCCGGGTGTGAATTTTAACAGTGCAGCCCCAGGCTCTCGTGGCTCTTTTGGATGCTTTGGCATAAGGCCAGACCAATCCACATCGATCACATCTAATGGATCTATAAAAAAATTAAAGAACAGATTTTCATTACACTAAGAAATACCATTCTTGTTGTCTATAGAGAAAGAAATATAGACTACTAGAAATAGAAATTAAGAGCCCCATTTAAAATCAACATCAAAGAAAAAAAAATCTAGAAATAAATTTCAACCCAGGAGGTAAAAGAGCTATATACTCTGCAAACTACAAGACACTGATGAAACGAACTGAAGACAACACAAATGAATGGAAAGATATCCAAGTTCATGAACTGGAACACTTAATATTATAAACATCCATACTACCCAAAGGAATTTACAGATTCAATGCAAGCCCTATCAAAATTCTAATGGCACTTTTCACAGAAAAAGAATAAACAATCCTAAAATGTGCATGGAACCACAGGAGACTCAGCACAGCAAGGCAATCTTGAGAAAGAAAAACAAAGCTAGAGGCACCACACTCTCTGACTTCTAACTATATTACAATGCTATTTTCAAAGCAGTATAATACACAAAAACATATATATATGAATGAAACAGAACAGACAGGCCAGAAATAAACCCATGCATATATGCTCAATTTATGACAAGAGGGCCAGGAATATACAAATGGGAAAAGCACAGTCTCTTCTATAAATGCTGTTGGGAAAATGGGACAGCCATTTACAAAATAATAATTATCTTACACTACACACAAAAATTAACTCAAAATGGACTAAAGACTTGATTGCAAGAATTGAATCCTTAAATCTCCTAGAAGAAAACTTAAGTGTTATTAGCTCTTTGACATTACTCTTGGTGATATTTTTTGGAAACCAACTCCAAATGCAATGGCAACCAAAGCAAAAATAAAGAAATGCAACTACATCAAACTAAAATCTCCTGCAAAGTGAAGGAAACTATCAACAAAATAAAAAGGCAACATAATAAATGGGAGAAGAGATCTGCAAATCTTATATCCATTAAGGGGTTCATATCCAAAATATTTAAAGACAAAAAACAGACAGTCCCATTAAAAAATGGGCAGAGTGGAGTTCCCATCATGGCGCAGTGGAAATAAATCTAGGAACCATGAGGTTGTGGGTTCGATCCCTGGCCTTGCTCAGTGGGTTGAGGATCTGGCGTTGCCATGAGCTGTGGTGTAGGTCACAGATGAGGCTCAGAACTGGCATTGCTGTGGCTCTGGCATAGGCTGGCAGCTACAGCTCTGACTGGACCCCTAGCCTGGGAACCTCCATATGCCACAGGTGCGGCCCTTAAAAAAAAAAAGGGCAGAGGATCTGAATAGACATTTCTCCAAAGAAGGCATACAGATGGCCAATAGGCATATGAAAAGATGCTCAATATCACTAATCATCAGGGAAATAAATGCAAGTTAAAACCACAGTGAGATATATCTCACACCTGTCAGAATGGCTATTATCAAAAAGACAAGAAACAAGAATCGTTGGCGAGGATGAGGAAAAAAGGATACTCACATATGCTGCTGGTAGAAATGTCAACTGGTGCAACCAGTAGGGAAAAAGTCTGGAGGTTTCTCAAAAAAAAAAAAAAAAACCACCCAGCAATTTCACTTCTGGGGATATACAAACAAAATACTAATTTGGAAATATATATGCACCCCTCACTGTAGCATCATCTACAGTAGCCAAAGTAGAAACAACCTCAGCGTCCACTGACAGATGAACAGACGGAGGTATGAGACACATATCTGTGTACACTGAAATATATCCCCCCACACACACACAATGGACTACTACTCAGTCATAAGAAAGAAATCTCGCCAATTTGAGACACACAAAAGGGCCCTAAAGATACTATGCTCAGTGAAATAAGTCAGAGAAAGATGAATACAATTTCACCTACATGTGCAATCTAGAAAGTAAAAGAATCAAACAATACAAAAGGGAAACCAAACTTAGAGAAACAGAGAACAGATCGATGGTCTCTAGAGGGGAAGGGATTTGAAGGTTAAACAAAATGGATGAAGGGTATCAAGAGGTACAAACTTCCAGTCACAAAATAAATACATCATGGGGATGTAATGTACAGCCAGGTAACTATAATCAATAACATCGTATTTCAACATTAAAAGTTGCTAGGAAGTAAATCTGAGAAGTTCTCATCACAAGAAAAACACCTGTGTAACTCTGCATGGTGACAGATGGTAACTAGACTTACTGTGGTGATCATTTCGCAATGTATACAAATGTCGAATCATTATGTTGTATACGTGAAACTAATACAATAAATGCATAATATAGGTTAATTATACTTTAACTAAAAAAAACACAAAAAACCCAAAACTAAAAAACAGGCAAGCAAACCAAACCTAAGCAAACCCATTCCTAACACAATGCATTTAAATTGCTTGAGAGATCCTCAATGAAAGAACTCATTATTTCACTAAGATAAAGTCTGATGTTTTGAAATTTGGTACCAGAATCTTTTCAAGGGTTAAATCTAGGAGTATTTAGTGTGCATGTGCGTGTGCATACACAGACAAAAAAAAAAAAAAAAAAAAAAAACAGTTTAAGTTTGGTTTTTTTTGGCCGCAGCATACAAAAGTTCCTGGGCCAGGGATCAAACCCGAGCCATGGCAGTGGCGATGCCAAGTCCTTAACCTCAAGGCCACCAGAGAACTCTCAGAACTTTTTTTTTTTGGTCTTTTTCTTCAGGGCCGTACCTGCAGCATACACAAGTTCACAGTCTAGGGGTCAAATTGGAGCTGCGGCTTCTGGCCTATGCCACAGCCACAGCAATGCCAGATCCAAGTTGCCCTTCGACCTACACCGTGGCTTACAGCAATGCCAGATCCTTAACCCACTAAGTAGGGATCAAACCCACGTCCTCATGGATACCAGTCGGGTTCGTTACCGCTGAGTCACAACGGGAACTCCTTTTTTTTTTTTTTTTTTTTTTTAAAGTGTACTTTTAAAAAACAAATAATTCATCACCGCTGTGGCTCAGATAGCTGCTGTGGTACAGGTTCAATCGTGGCCCGGGAACTACTGCATGCCACAGGTGTAGCCAAAAACAAATAAACAAAAAGCAAAACAAAAAACCAAGTAATGCATTATAAAATTACTTTAAGAATCAGGCAGTGGCTATGATTAAAATTGAGAATAATCTATTCATTGATAAAGAACAGTTTACAAAATTAACAAAATAATGTTCTATTTAGAAATACCTAATAGCTGGTGATAATAAAGATAAAACATAAATGTACATTAGTAGAAAAAAACTGGAAAATATAAGAACAAATTAAATCAAAATAAAATTTAATATTCTGGAGTTCCCGTCGTGGCGCAGTGGTTAACGACTCCGACTAGGAACCATGAGGTTGCGGGTTCGGTCCCTGCCCTTGCTCAGTGGGTTAACCATCCGGCGTTGCCGTGAGCTGTGGTGTACGTTGCAGACGCGGCTCGGATCCCGCGTTGCTATGGCTCTGGCGTAGGCCGGTGGCTACGGCTCCGATTCAGCCCCTAGCCTGGGAACCTCCATATGCCGCGGGAGCGGCCCAAGAAATAGCAACAACAACAACAACAACAACAAAAGACAAAAAAAAAAAAAAAAAATTTAATATTCTACATACCCAAAGACCCTCACTATGACTAAAAAAAATATTCTGTAGTAACGATCAGACTAATTGGGACGATTCAACAAGAACATTAAGGGTTGCTGCTTCATGGTACAGTCACTGGAGCAAGCTCTAGCTATGAATAAAGTACTGTGAGTGAAAATAATTACTGAATTTAGAAAACTGATAGAGGTATATAAATAGTGTTCAAATATAATTTCAACCTTTGTAAATTCTGGAACGGTTGTTTCAAAACTTGGTTTGTGGCAGCACAGCTGTGAAGCTCTGTACCAGGTACCTACCATTGAGAATACTGCTAGACAATTACTATTTGGTTAAATTCCAGGTCATGTAATATGAATTAAACTCTGGAAAGATAATCTTACAATTTTGCTATTTTAAATATTGCCCTTTCCAATTTACAGGCAACTGTCTACTTAAAAATAAGCAAAGCATATTAACTATAATTTTCATTTTATTGACCTCTCAATGTTAATTACAACATAAATGGGAAAATTCTGTTTTATCAATTCTTCCAGTGTGAAAGGGAACAAAGAATACCTCAATACCATGATTAAATATTTTGTTATGTTCAGCACCTCTGCAAACGATTACCTGGCATCTTCTCCTCATCCTGTTGGTCCTCCCTCTTTTCAGCATCACCTGCCAGAATTTCATCTAGTTCATCATCACTAATTGGCTCGTATCCTTCTCCAGCCCCAGATCCTAACGAATGTGCATCGTCTAACTTAGATTCGTCATCTCCTGCTGAAGGGAAAAATTAATTTCACATCAAAGAGAGCATTAAGGGAAAGAGACTTTTTAGTGAAACCAAAGAGGAGAGACTGTGCACACTAAAAAAAATGGAAAAGCATTTTTTATTTGACAACTACATTTCTTATTCAATACACTCAATAATTCTAAAAGAAAACGTAAACTGTATTAGTTAAACTTAGTTTTAATGGCAAGAACACAATATGGACAGCAATATCAAAAGAGGTTAAAAGACTATAATTAAAACATGAGAAATAAAATCTACCAACATTAACTGCTAATTTTGTTAATTTTTTATAAGAAAACTTTACGTAAATCCAGAGAAATCTACTAATTTCAAAAGGATGCCTTCATTTCTTTATTGAAATAAACTCATCAATTTTAAAGAATCTGCAAACTAATTAATAAATTTCATTTGAAACTGAAATTTCAGTTCATAATATATCGCTCATGATGTGAAGAACTCTATGGCAGTGAAGGAAAAACATCAACGTCATTAATTCTCTCCCTTTCTCCCAAGTCATCTTCCCTAGTTCAAAGTTTTCCTTTAATTAATAAGCGTAATTTTTTTAAATTGCTGTAATACAATTTTAAAAGTTATTTTTGTTAGTAGCCACTAGTGTACCTTTCCATTCTTTATTAACTTTTCTCAATTACCTAGGCTAAAGCTTTGTCTCCTGGTGAATTAGTCGTGAACTTGAATTACCCCAAAAGTACAAAGTACACTTAATACTTCTAGTCAGGTGTTATCCATATACTTTACTGAGTTTACAACATTAGTTTTCAAAATGCTTCCGTATGTTTTATAGATTAAACTTGCAGCAAATAAAATAGAGATGTCTCTAGTCATTCTACTAATTTTCTACTTTATTAAATTCTGTAATAATCTCTTCATACCCTCACCAACTCACTAAGGTAAACAATTTTAATACCTTCACTCTAAAAATATAAATGCAAATGGGATTTTTAATTTTTCAAGCTTATCAAATTCATTTTCCTAATAAAATGAATAAAATTTTTCATTTCACAATAAGTAATTCAGCTATAAATTTCTATGCTGTATTATCTGTGATTACAACCAATGAATAATGGTATATTTTAGGATGAAGGGCACAAACTCCAATCACAAGAGAGCTACTGTAATGATTAGTTCAGTTACATTCGATTTTACCCCAAGGCTCTACCAATGAACCACTATGGCTCACAAATTGAGGCTATTTAAATTTAATTTAAAAATGAACGTGAAGACCATTGAGGCAGAAATGTTTCTGTCAAATAGAGAAAATATGTATCAGTTGGCATATTCGAATATATCTAATCAAATAACCAAAAGATGGAAGGATGTTTATCTTAAAAGAGTTTTAAAAGAATGTGAATTTTATTCTGGGCCTAATGCTATAATACAGCAAATAAAAAGAATGTAAAATGTTACTGCTTATGTACTAAGAATTCCAGAAGTTTCCTGGGGAATTGAAATGCAGAAGTTATGTCAGAACAATGGTGTAAGCACTGGTATCAGAACTGGATAGTTCATGGAGGCAGAATTTCCAGAATTCTCAAGGGGCCATTACTATTGTTAACCGGGGCTATAAGTCACCAAAAAAATAAGATGTAGAGCATGTATGTCTGTATGTGGAGGCGGAACATATATGTTCATTCATTAGCCATTACCTGTGTCCTTGCTGTAGTCTCCATGACACAGAAATGAAAAACTGTAGTGCCTAACAAAGGAGTACAGCACAGCGGGGAGAAAACCATGGAAAGATACATTACAGCGCAGGGATGCTCTTCAAGGTATGTAAACAAGGTTCTATGGTAGTCTGAAAGAGCAAGCACCTTTAGCAGAGAAGGCTTCATAGAGGAAATAACGCATAAACTGGGACTTGCAGTTTAAGTAGAAGATAAAAGGGAAAAAAAGGTCTATGAGGCAATGGGAAAAACAGGGCAGAGAAGCCTAGAAAAAGCAGCCCATCCCGAGAATGCAGAGGCCTGAGTCAGCCCGTACAACCGAGTACAACCGATCGGGGGGAAGGATGAAGAGTGCAGGTCCACACAGCTGAGGCTGGCTCTGAGTGGGGACAGGGTGGACGTGGACTTCTCAGGGTGGGTCCCTCATTCTCGGAGCAGGGAGTCATTTATCAAGGGACCTGAGCATCCCCAGACTTTAGTATCTGTGGATGCTGGGGGACCGAGGGATGACCAATCTTCTATTTCATTTAGGCTTCTGTGAACCAAGTCTACCTTGCTAGCGCTAATGAGGGGGACACATGTTTTAAGTATCATAGAGCTTTTCCTCATAAAATCAATTTCCCCTGAAAAAACAATAGCGTCTGTATGCATATCACATGACCTTCCAAAAGGAAATCCTTGCTCCCTACAAAATCTGAAAGGGAATGACGCAGAGAAACAGACAAAACGGCCTAACACTCACCTTCCACACTCTCAGTTCGCTCAGCTTTACTTGCATCTTCGAATCCCGGCACCAACCCGAGATCTTTATCCATTCTTTCTTTATCCAACGCTGCGGAGTCTCGGGAGGTGCCCTCTAGGTCTCTTTCGTGATCACTCTCCAGTTTTGCTTCACTGCGTTTTACGGACTCTATCTGAGAACTCTCAAAAGTCCTGTCCCTGTCCCTGTCCCTTTCCATGGAATCAGAGATCAGTCTCTCTCTCTCCCTGTCCACGTCTCTCCTCTTGTCCCGTTCTCTCTCCCGTTCCCGCAGTCGATCTCGGTCCCGGTTCCGGGGCCAGTCTTTATCAGCATCTCGCTCCCACTCCCTCTGCCTTGCATCTCTCCTCTCTCTCTCCCGCTCTCTCTCATGCTCATAACGATCACGCTCTTGAAGCCTGTCTCTGCTATCAAATGACCCTGATCTTGAATGCACCTGTCGATCCGACTCGGGAGAACTTCTTCTTGAACTATGGCTTCTTGAATCCTGGCGATCTAAAATCAATACACCATATACAAAGAGTTAACACACGATAAAACAGAAATAAATGCTTCACGTTAAGGTTCTTTAAAATTTGATTAATCTTTTTCTATATTTTCAATTATCCAAAGAACCCTTCTTAAGGGAAAATCCATCTCTCAAAGTGCCAATTAAAACATGTAAAAAGCATGTCTGTTGAAATTTCCACTATAGCCACAAAACGTCGTCAAAGAAAGAGGCACATAAGATGGCTGAGCATTAACAGAACGGATCCTTTCATGATCTGACCTCCTCCTATCCCCCTACCTGATTTTCTGTGGTCACAAGAGAGAGCACTGGTGGCAGGAAGAAGAGCTGGATGGTTACAATTGTAGGCATCAATCTAGGACTTGAACACATAAGCGCTTCCACAAAGATATACTACTAAAATCCTGGTATTAAGCTGAATGCGCCTCTACTGTGTTGGTATTAATGTGATAACACGTAACATTTTGGTGGGGTGTATAAGCTACGTCCCTTGATGTCTAAGGCAGTGTATAAAGTAATCAATTTAGCATGAACTTTAAAAGTACGATCTGTATAAAATACAAAATGGTAGAAAATACAGTAACATAGGAAACAGCGGTTAGGTTATAACTGATTTCGATTACCTGAAGAAGTACTTCGACTGGGTTCTCCACGCTTCAGCTGATCAATCCTAGATTTTCTCTCTCCTGCTATTTCCAGACTTTTCGTCTTCTCTCTGTCTCTTGAGCCGCTGTGCAGGACTCTCTTTCGACCGCTCTGGTCGTCGCCACTTCGATGCGCAGAGTCACTGGACGGGGAGCGCAGACGGCCAGAGGTGTGACTGCGATTACTCCGGTTGCTGCCGAGGCTGCTGCTCCTCTTCTGATCCACTGGCTTGCGGTGTGTGGCATCTTCTATGGTCACATGAGGTGCCTCTACCTTCTCGGCTCGTGTTCTGTGGCATTTTCTGTGTGAGTCTTCACTGGCAAAGGCTGTGTTGGTGCCACTGGTGGGGGTGGCAGAGGTGGACATGGTGGTGGCAGCACCAGCAGCTGGGGTTGTAGCAGCCAGAGGAGGGGGCGGAGGAGGGAGAGACGATGGGGAAGGCGTCCTTGCAGGAGTGGCAGCTGTGGCCCCGTGCTCTGGTTCCGCCCCCTCGGCCCGGTCAGGCACATCCTCATCAGACCAGTCACTGAATGCTGTATCTTCTTTCTTCTGAGCATCCTCCAGAGTGCCATCCCTATCATTGGAAATTTCCACCAGTTCCTCCTTGGAGGTTATAGGGGGGGTCCGAGGGCCTCTCCTCCTCTTACTCTGCTGGACTGCCTCTTCATCAGAAAGGTCAGAATCGCCTTTGGACCTTTTACGCTTTTTTTCAATGCTTTTCTTCTTCTGGCCTTTTCTCGGTGAAAAGACTTGACTATCCTCCGACACTGTCTCTGTGGTACCCCTGTCTATTCCAACATCATCCTCTTTCTTTTTCTTAAGAGGTTTCTTCTGAATTTTGGCTTTTTTCTTGTTTTCATCATGAGCTCGATCAGACATGTCTCGGTCTTCAGACAGGTGGTGTCCTAGCACATCTTGGGCCCGAGTCCTTGAGCTCTCTGTGATTTCGATCTGTTCTCTCTGCTTATCTACAGAAGAAACTCTCTCTTTGAACTCCTGCTCGTCGTAGCGCCTTGAACTTTCTTTTCTCTCCGGTTTTCGATCCTCCTCTTTCCATCGACTCTGCCTGTCCTCTGTAAGGTGAGACGGGCTCAGAGAACGAGATTCTTGAGGTCGAACAACCTGACTCAAGAGTCTGTGTTTTTCATCTGTACGGAAAGATAAAAGTCATCATACTTTCACCCTGTTAACAATAGTGCGTGGGGAGTTCCCGTCGTGGCTCAGTGGTTAATGAATCTGACTAGGAACCATGAGGTTACAGGTTCGATCCCTGGCCTCGCTCAGTGGGTTAAGGATCCAGCGTGGCTGTGAGCTGTGGTGTAGGTCACAGACCCGGCTCGGATCCCGCGTTGCTGTGGCTCTGGCGTAGGCCGACTGCTGCAGCTCCGATTAGACCCCTAGCCTGGGAACCTCCATATGCCGTGGGAGCGGCCCTAGAAGAGGCAAAAAGACAAAACAAAAGACAAAAACAATAGTGCCCGTTACTATAAATAATAAACCAATCTCTCACTTTTCATTTTAAAACTTTAAAAAATAACAGTAATTTCAGTCAAAATAAAAAATATAGCTTTTTTTAAAACAAATAGTAGGATATTACAATGTTGCCATTATGATAAAATGACTGTATTTTTAAAACATACTTTAGTCACAATGGGAGATATTCAGAGGCAGAAAAGCAAGAAAACATTTAAATTTTAATCACGTGCTACTGATGAGAAAGAATGGTCTCATGGTTACAAATGAATATGACTACAGAAACACAGGAAAAGGTTCTGCTTACTCTTATCATCTCCGCTGTTGTAGGTGTCACTGTCAGGAGAATGTTCTCGCCGGCGCTTAGGTGACTGACGAGGGCTAGGACTGCCTTCGTTTCTATAGCGCTTCCTAAATCAGACAAACATAATCTATAAAAATCCAGGGGATGAAAAAGAGATTTCTTGATCACATTTTTACTATTATTTCTTTACTGTAATTAGACTACACAGTTGTAGGATGGCAATACTACCACACAACGGGTATTCAGCAATTTTAATAAATTACTTCATTTGGTAAGATTTACAACTGTCAACTTAAAATACATGGCAACATCTCTTCTTTTTTTTTTTACTACACATGTTGCATCACTCACTGAAATTCATCAGATTTAATTACCGCCAAGCGGTAACATGTACCAGAGGAATCCATGGACCTTCTACTGAAACTTATTCATTCATTTTATCTTTTTATGGTATAGAAATACCTCATGTTGGGAAGTCAAATGAGAAAATCTAATATTGGCTTTGGAAGCAAAAAAGACATAAGTTCAACTCATAGCATGCTACTTATTATGCAACCTTAGGGAAGTTCTTGGAAGTCATTCTTAGCTTTTTCATGTGAAAAGAGGGGGAAAAAATGAGAGTCTATCTCCTAAAAATGCAGTAAGGAATAAATTAGTTATGTCATAAGCCCGCGTCAATCATGCTGTGGGTACCCTGTAAAAACTGGTTCCTTCTCACCTCTTAGCACTAAATCACCTCCCTGATGACAAATTAATAAAATAATTCATATGTTCACGACATTTCTTGTTCTTTAGTTAAACCTTAAATGACTAGTGATTTATATCTCTGGATACTTAAGTTATTCCAGTGTTTTCCTACATTTTCATTAAATTTTGACCACCTTTAAAAAAAATAACACTGTTTGTTTACAAATACTATGGCCAAAAATTCAAAAGCTGAGAAACACTGCAGTGCATGAGCACATGTCTCTCCCTGACAGCTCATTTATATAGATGAGCAACCAGGTAGAAAAGAAGATGGCCCCGGACGGAGGATGACAACTCACAGGTCCAAGCTGGTGTAATATCTTATCATTAGGACTCAAGAGGCCTTGCAGCTTCTGTTTTTGCCTTCTCGGAATGTTTCTACTATTATACGCAAAAGCAGAGTTTAGGCTACTGGAGGATGAAAGGTCTTGAATGTGGAAAAGAAAATAAGATGCCTTAAAGCAACCGCCAGCACCAACTGCCAAACATGTGAGTGAAGCCATTTTGGGTCATTCTGACTCAGCTGAACCGCCAGACTGACTGGAGAAACATGACTGATCCCAAGTGAGACCAGCAGAAGATCCACGCGGCTGAGCCCAGCCAAAGCTGCTAACCCACGGAATCATGACCAAATAAATGGTGGTTGTTTTAAACTGCTAACTTCTCATGTGGTTTGATACACAGCAAGAGATAACTGATGACACAAGAACATTTAAAACGTGCAAAAAAGAAGTTTAATTTCAAGGAAGTATCTACAGAAACAAAATTAAGAGTAAAATAAATACTGTGGCAATTCAACAAACCTTCTACACACCAGTGATTAAAAATAAAGTGCTGGATAAATTCAACTACTGAGATGACAATACAATTGATGAAAAAAATCAAGATGTTAATTTCAGATAACTAGTTATTTTATAGAGCTACTGACTCCTAAGTTTCTAGGGCCCTTGTCAACATTTAGAATGTTTCGCCAAGAAAAACCAGAAGAAACTTTGGCTACTGTAAGCTGAGATGAGAAGCATGGAAAATATAATCAAAGTTTAGGACTGAATAATAAATAAAATTACAAAGATCTCACAATTTTAATCTTAGAAGACAGAGCTAAAGAGATCAGAGATGAGAAATAATATGTAATGTGTGCCTACATATATTAAAGGTAATATCTGAATTTTATCTTAATATTATTTAATGTGGAGAGAGGAAAGCCAGAGAGTAAACTTCAGAAAATCTTGGCTGCAGACTGAAGACAAGGAAAGACCTAATTGGAGAAGCCTCCATTTCTGTGTTCGTCTTTGTCTATCGCCAAAATCCATAATAGCAATGATGAAAAAAGCCTAAAGCAGAGAACTACATTTACCATGAGGCAAATGAGCCAGAGACAGGGGCAAGGAAACTGAAGATACATAAGTTATTTCCAGTTTGTCTTAACAAACTTAAGTATACGCAATTGGTATTAGAAAAAACAAAAAACCCACTTAATGCCAATAAATTTGGTTTTGTGTCTGTAAAACCTAAAAACTGACCTATCAGAGTCCCGAATTCTCATGGCCATATAGTGACTGGCTTAGCTCTCTCATCTACTCCTCAGCTGATAAGATCCCCAGCAAAGAGAGGGCTGCTGAGCCGATAGGCATAACTAACCTTGGGGTCATCTTGGCCATCACTTGGAGAAAAGCTTCTGAATCTAGAACTAATAGAGAAGAAAACAGTGGAAGATACCATTACTGACACTTTGTTTGAGAATCGGGATACAGTCACAACAGAACAAATAAAACCTAACCCCGGACTTCCCAGATACCTGAGCAAATAAATTCTTTTGGTATTAAAAAAAGAGAGAAAACTCCCTCAGATATATGAGATAATACGAACACATCTCTTGATTCCAATAACCTACTGTAACTCCACAGCCCTTTTCTTCTAGCCAGGCATTGGTTCCAGCATTTCCTCAGTTCTAGGACACTGTGAAGACTTCTGCAGCCTGGGAGTAGTGACTCCAGACTTATGAATACACAAAACTCATGAAGGATTATCAGGAAGAGCACAAACACTGCATCTTAGGGACAAGGCAACTCCATTAACCAGTTATAAAGTGAATATAATAGGATAGAAATCCACTGATTCTACCACTTTTTGGTTGGATTCCTGTTAAAAACAACTTCATAGCAGTCAAAAAAAAAGAAAATACAACTCAGACTGAGAGAAAAATCTATGCAAACGAATTGACCAACGAGTGATTAATCTCCAGAATATACAAACACCTCATGCAGTTCAGTATCAAAAAAAGCAAACAACCCAATCAAAAACTGGGCAGGGTATCTAAACAGATATTCCTCCAAAGAAGACATACACATGGAAAGAAAAAAAAAAAAAACCATGAAAAGATGCTCAGCATCATTATTAGAGAAATGCAAATCAAAACTACAATGACGGAGTTCCCGTCATAGCGCAGTGGTTAACGAATCCGACTAGGAACCATGAGGTTGCGGGTTCGGTCCCTGCCCTTGCTCAGTGGGTTAACGATCCGGCGTTGCCCTGAGCTGTGGTGCAGGTTGCAGACGCGGCTCAGATCTCGCGTTGCTGTGTCTCTGGCATCGGCTGGCGGCTACAGCTCCAATTCGACCCCTAGCCTGGGAACCTCCATATGCCGCAGAAGCGGCCCAAAGAAATAGCAAAAAGACAAAAAAAAAAAAAAAAAAAAAAACAACCCTACAATGAGGTATCACTTCACACCACTCAAAATGGCCATCACCAAAACATCTACAAACAATTAATGCTGGAGAGGGTGTGGAGAAAAGAGAGCCTTCCTACACTGTTGGTGGGAATGTAAATTGGTACAACCACTATGGAAAACAGTATGGAGGTCCCTGAAAAAACTAAATAGAGAACTACCCTATGACCCAGCAATGCCACTGCTGGCCACATACATGGAGAAAACCATAATTCAAAAAAGACATATGCACCCCAGTGTTCACTGCAGTACTATTACAATGGCTAAGACAGGGACACAACCTAAATGTCCATCAAGAGTGGACTGGATAAAGAAGACGTGGAACACATATACAATAGAAAATTACTAGGCCATAAAAAAGAACGAAATAATGCAATTTGCACCAACAGGGATGGACCTGGAGATTATGCTACTAAATGAGTAGGGTCAGAGAAAGACAAACATCACATGATACTGTATCTATGTGTACTCTAAAAAAGAAAAAAAAATGATACAACTGAACCTATGTGCAAAACTGAAACAGACTCACAGACTTTAAAAATAAACGTATGGTTCCCAAAGGGGACAGGTGGGGGTAGGGCTGGATCTGGGGTTTGGGACTGTTTATCGAATGGATGGTCCATGGGGATCTGCTGTATAGCACAGCGAATTCTCCAAGAGTATGTGATAACCTACATGGGAGAAGAATCTGAAAAAGAATGAATATGTGCATATGTATAACTGACTCACTTTGATGTACAGCAGAAATCATCACAACATTGTAAATCAACCATACTTTCAGAAAACTTCAAAAACTACGGTGGCTATGATGAAATACAAATCCACGGATTCTACCATTTGTAGGTTGGAATCTTGTTAAAAACAGGTCTACGGCAGTCGAATAAACCAATGCGCCATTTTTTAAAAATGGCTATAGCCATTCCGTAAGCCAGTAAACAAGAATTACAAACCATATCCCTGGGATACAGAAATAGCAGAATAAGCACTTATTGTTTTCCTAGGTAATTCAGGAGATTTTACATGCCAAATATACATGATAAAACTGCAACAGAAGGCAACGCAGAGGGGAAGGGGCACAGTGAGAAGCACTGAAGGGAACTCTCAGAATGGCCCACTGAGGCGGCCAGGGCCGCAGCCGCTCCCGCGCCTTACTTGGACTTTCTCTCCTCGTGTCCATCCCTGGGGTTCCTGTCTTCTCGGGCATCGTCCCGCTTCTCTCTGCGCTCCTCTCGGCCTTTGTCTTTGTCTTCCCAGTCCCTCTGGCGGTCGCGCTCTTTCTCCCTCTCTCTGGCTCGCTCCCGCTCCCGCTCCCGCTCCCTCTCCCGCTCCCGCTCCTCTCGCTCCCGCTCGCGCTCCCGTTCTTTCTCCCTGTCTCGCTCCCTCTCTCTCTCCCGCTCTCGGTCATGGTCCCGATCTCTCTCGCGGTCCCGGTCTCGCTCCTTCTCCCTTTCTCGCTCCCGTTCCCGTTCCCGAGCCCGCTCTCTCTCCAGCTCCCTCTCTTTCTCTCTCTCCCGATCCCGCTCCCGTTCCCGCTCGCGCTCGCGCTCGCGGTCTCGCTCCCGATCCCTCTCCCTGGCCCTTTCGTCTCTTCTATCCTCCGCTCTGTCTACTCTTCGTTCCTCTCTTCGTTCATCACGCTCAAGCTCGTCATTCCTTCCCTGATGTCGAATTGGTGAGCTTGGTCTTTGATCTACAATGAAAATCAAGTTTCGTCAGTGATTAATTTGACAGAAAAGCTACTGGTAAGACAGTTTGGCAAATCTTACATTTCATCTGTGCATAGGGTCCACACTGGCAACAAATATAAATCACGTACTAGATTTAAGGGAATCATCCAAATAATCACCACTAGACGCTTAAAAATAGTTGTTTCTTAAAGGTAATTTTACTTGCCCTCCAACTACCATGTTTTCTGCTCCCCATCAACCCCCCTCCCACCTCCCGCTGATTCACCTTTGATCTTTCTCTGCATGCTCCCTACCCTACCTCCAGCCCACTGCTCCAACCCCACTTTCTGCCATCTCTACCCTTCACCTCTGATCTTCTCTGTCCCCCCAGCAGGACCTGAGAACACTGGTGGCAAAGGATAGGGGCAGCAGGAGGTGTAGAACATAGGAGCTGAAGGAAAAAAAAAATTTCCCTCGTAAGTCACACCTCTAATTTCAGGCCGAAATATATACACATCAAAGTGCAGCTATTATGTGAGGAAAATATAGTAGAACAAAAACATCTGTCAAGAGCCACTGCTGATAGCAATTTATCATAAACTAGAATATCAAGGGTACTGATGATGCTTAGCAATCTTGAACTAATCAAATGTAAAAAGTGTTTTATTAGTGATATATATTTATAACTACTAAAATTTTCACTTACTCATATAAAAGATTACTCTGATGAAGAGCTGTTTTCTTAAAATGTTAAAGAACCTTATCACATTTTATATATGTATATTTTTTTAATACATGTATCATATAAACACAGAAACTGAATGCATGCTGCCCAGTATGCCCAGCTGAGCAAGAAATGAGGCTGGGATCAAAAAATGTCTAAAGAAAATGGCACGAACTCTTCCGCAGACAGAGCCATTTTTGAAAGTAGTTCACTGTGCTAGGATCTAGGCTACTGCGATGTTTCTGTTTTCACCCTGCATAGTAATTTGTACTGGTTAGTCACAAAGCTCATACTACAATATGGCCAACGACAAGTTTGTAAGTGAAATCTCTACAACTTATTAAGCAGGATAAGTTTAGGATATTTCTAGGGAGGGGTTCACCATGATAATTTGAATTTCCTTTCTTATCAAAGATGAAAAAGATAAGAATAATCTATTTTAGTCTTTAAGGTTATAGGAGTTCCCGTCGTGGCGCAATGGTTAACGAATCCGACTAGGAACCATGAGGTTGCAGGTTCGATCCCTGCCCTTGCTCAGTGGGTTAACGATCCGGCGTTGCCATGAGCTGTGGTGTAGGTTGCAGACACGGCTCGGATCCCGCGTTGCTGTGGTTCTGGCGTAGGCCAGTGGCTACAGCTCCGATTTGACCCCTAGCCTGGGAACCTCCATATGCCGCGGGAGCGGCCCAAGAAATAGCAAAAAGACAAAAAA
This sequence comes from Sus scrofa, assembly GCF_054392235.1. Classification (NCBI taxonomy): domain Eukaryota; kingdom Metazoa; phylum Chordata; class Mammalia; order Artiodactyla; family Suidae; genus Sus; species Sus scrofa. Next base: position 21,817,075 of record NC_139393.1, on the reverse strand, counting down.
AAAAAAAAAAAAAAAGGTTATAGACCAAGATATAAAAGTTCACAGAACTTTAAAGCTAAGACAAAACTAAACCTTGTCTAGCCCCTTTCTCCTTTTTCTTCTTAAAAACACAGAATTTATGGTCCAGAAGCTGACCTGCCAAAGTCACAGAGATGGTAGATACATTAGGATGTCAGGGTGAGAAGTGAGAGCTCTTAAACCCTTTTCCACTTTTGTTGAAACCAATTTAAATGTAAAATAGTTCTTGTACTACACTTTAGATTCCTGGTATGCTATATACTCATGTCTTAATACTGTTGCAATTTCTGGTTTGGGGGGGGTCATACTAATATCACAATGATTACAAAACAACCTGAAACAAATTCAATATGGCAACTTAGAGCAATGCATGTTTGAAATTTCTGATTATGGCAATATCAGGAAATAGACTACTTTACTCGAGCACTCTTTTTCTGACAAAGAAAAACTGTTTGCCCAACCTTAATTCCAAGGCTCCATACTTCAAAGAAAACAGAAAGGAATACCACTTTAATTCCTCTAAACTATCTTCCCTGTCTTTCCCCCAAAATGTGTTTTTCAAAGACAGGCATGTATTTCCTTATTTTAATGAATGGCATATCCTTTCCATTCAAAAGCTGGAAATCACTGAGTTTCCCAAGACCCGTCATTTTCAAGTACCATCAATTTCACTCTCAAAATATTTCTTTATTCCACTTCCTCTCTCAATCTCTACAGTTAATATTATTAACTGAGACTCTGATCTGCTCTTCTGAGATGCCCATGTCACCAACAGTCTAGCTGGTTGGTATCCTTATCATCAGTCTTTTCCCAAACTCTTTAATACTTTTTTCTTGAAGAAAACTCTAGTTTTTCCCAGCTGCTAAAAAACAAAAACAAACAAACAAAAGACCTGCTTAAAAGCAGTTATCTTATTAGGCAGTGGGAAAAGGCAATTAAAAACCCAAATTTTCAGTTTGACTTACGAGGCCGTTTCCAGCCTGGCCAATGGTCCATGGTCTCACATCCATCCTCTTCCTAGCTTCTTTCCTTCCCTAGCAATTACAGCACCTCTACTCCCAACCTCCTAATTCCTTACTACTCCAAAGCAGATGTTCCTCTGGGTCCTGTGTGTCTGCGCATGCTGCACCCTCTCCCTGCAAAGTGTTCCTTCCAAGGTTCCTTCTAGCCAACTCCTATTTATCCCTTAGGTCCCTAATTCAGAGTCTCTTCTTTAGGAAGCTTCCATGGACTGCCTCAGAATTCTGTTTGCTCTTTTGTCTTCTCACAGGACTTTATATAGCAGTAGTGTGGACCATACTTCAGCTGTCTATTTGTGCCCTAAGGAACCTATGAGGAACGAAAGGGAAGGCTTAAATACCCGAGCACAGAACAAGGTCCTGAGCACATCCCACCTTCAACCTCTCCCTATCTCCCCATGCTCACCATACTCTAGTCACACTCATCTTCTTTCAAACTCCAGGACAGATTAAGACTATTTCCCACCTCAGGGAATTGGCACCTCTCTGAATGGAATGTTTTTACCCTCAATACTTGCAATGCTAGGTAGCTTCTTCCCTTGCATTTACGCCTCTGCGTAAATGTTATCTCAAATTTTTCATAAACACTATCTACATAAAGTAGGTCCCTCTCATCCTTTATTTCTATCTAGATCCCTTGTATATTTCCTTGATAGCACCCAATAATCATTTCTCTTTTTTGAGGGGGGGTTATCTTCTCCTTTATAAAGTTCTACGAGCCTAAGAAATATACTCCAAAAACCTAGCAAAATACATGGGTACTCAATAAACATTTGTAGAATATATCATTATCAAAAATATATTTCTAGGGAGTTCTCATCATGGCTCAGCAGAAGCAAATCTGACAAGTATCCATGACAACACAGGTTCAAGCCCTGGCCTTGCTCAGTGGGTTCAGGATATGGTGTTGCCATGAGCTGTGGTATAGGTTGCAGATGTGGCTCGGATATGGAGTTGCTGCGGCTGTGGTGTAGGCTGGCAGCTGCAACTCCAATTTGACCCCTAGCCTGGGGACTTCCATATGCCTCCGGTGTGGCCCTCGAGATATATATTTCTATTTCAATCACACAAGTGATATTTAAGTAGTGAGAGTAAAATAAAATAGAGAACAGGACTTATAGTCAGAAGACCTGAATTTGAATTTCAGCCTTAGAACTTACTTCTCTGTTATACTAGAAAAATCACTACCCTTCTCTTAGCCCGAATTTCATAAATAATAAAACACCAGTTTTCTTACCGTACCTACACTCACAGATACTGAAAAATAAAAGGATTTAAAATACATATTCTCCAATTTAATATTATAAAGATCTAAGTCAGAGAATATATATAAAGCAACTATCAAAGTTCTTGGTAACTCCATACATGTGGGTGAACTAAATAAAACTGAAACCAAATGTTCTACTGAATTCAGGCATGAGATGAGAAAAACCTGAGCTAGGATATGGAACTAGGAAAAAAGAAAAAAGGAAAAAAAAAAAAAAAGATACAAAAAAAGCATTACCAGGACATAGTGTTAAAGAGAGTAAAGACTGGTGAATCAATGTTCAGGAAGAAATAATTTCACATAAGAACACAGAACATATCAACTCCAGCCTCACCTGTAACTAAGGAAATCATACACATCGTTCAACCCAAATGCGTTAGATTTACCCTAACAAACTCAGCTCAACCAACTCTTATTTCACCCATGGCTCTGATCTTGTCCACACTCCCCGAAGTACACGGTGTCTTAGAGACCTCATTCTTCTCTCACTATTACCCATATCAAGATAAATACTACCTCTTTGATTCAATTCAGCCCACTGTGGAGCATCAATATGCCATTCCTTACTCCATCAAGTTTCATACTACACCAACCTCAGCATCAGAGCAAACCTTACTTTAGTTAAGGTTTACCCAAGGTTACTAAGACCTTCAGAAGGTCATAAATGTTTAAAGGCCCTAATATGTATAGACAATAAAAGCTTGTTAAAGAAGATACTTATAACCCTTCTTCAATGCCTTCTAGGAATCTTGCTTCGAAACTGATCATCTAGTAGAGTAACATAAAATTTTTAGCTTAAGATATACAAGAATATAAAATTAGCTAAACCAAGTATTACATATTCTCAGGAAGGAACATGAATAAAACATTTCTCCAAACAACTTCAGCCCTAAAATCATCAGTTTCCTTTTGTTCCTCCGTGGCAGTCCTGACAAGACTGTTTACCACAGTTCGTGAGCAAGTGGCCAGGATACTCAGATGAGAAACTTTAGCTCCTGAATCAGAAATACCTGAAATGGGCCCCAAGCATCTATATTCTTTAAAAGGTCATGAGCCTTTTGGTTAAGGTCAAAGACATACATACAGCAGGGCACCGCAAGTCTTGCAGGATACAAGGACCTCCTCAATCAGTACCTACTCTGCTGTCAAGTTAAGTACAGGTGCTAGCTTTTTACATAATCTCTCCTCGACTAAGTAAAAAGGGAAGAATATGAATAAATGTAATAGCTTAAAATGTATCAACAAGCAAAAGTCTTAAAAGATATTTAATATTAATAAACAAATCAATTCTCCCAATCAACGCTGGTCACTATTTAATAGTAATTCATTGGACAAACCTCTCTCTCTGTTGTCACGACGCTCTCTCTCTCCGTGTCTTCTTTCGAAGGAAGAATCTCTTGCTTGCTCTCTGTTTTCTCTTTCGGGGTATCTGTCTCTTTCAGGATAGCTACTGCGAGTTTCCCAGCTGTCATGGTAGTTGCTACTACTACTGTGACTATCAATTTGAGACCCTCTCGTGCCTCGACTTCCTAAACAAAGGATATTCATACAAATATTTAACACATACACTTTATTCAACAAGTTTCATCAGTCACATTTTTTTCTCCTCAAAACATATAAAGATGTGTGGGGCTTTTCTGGTTTTGGTGGTTTTTGTTTTTTTTTTTTTAATTTGAAAGTGTGATAATCCATCAAAAAATATTAAATGTTGGATCAGAACACCCAAGGTGTCTAATGACTGACCTGAGTAAGTTTAGCCCCAGTTTATAGAAATCTTAAAGCAGAGTGACTCATTTCAATTAAGCCAAAAACAACAAACAAAAATTAAAAACTATTGATTCATATCTAAATCACAAAAATATCATAAAAACAATGAAAATATGGATGTGGATGTCTTGCACCTACTACAGTTTATATTGAAAATGTTTCAATACAGAACCAAGGTACTTTGTTGACAGTAAGTGGTACCTGAAAATTTTCATTGAAAAATTGGGAAATGAATGTTAACAGGAGCTTTATTTGTAATAGCCCAAAACTAGAAATTATACAAATGTCATCCAGTGGCTTAATGGGGCACACATCCAGACCACGGAACATGACAAGGAACAAACTATAAATACATGCAACAACTTGGATGAACGAACCTCATGGAAACTATGCTGAGTGAAAACGCTGATCTCAACAAGATACATATAGCAGGATTCCATTTATGTAACATTTGTCAACTAACAATTATTAGATGAAAGACATAGTAGTAGTTGCCAGGGGTCAAGAACAGGGGAGGGGATTTGAGTGTGGCCAGAAAGGGTAACACAGGGAGTCTTGTGATGGTACAGTTGAGTATCTTGATTGTGGTGATGGTAAGGCAAGGCTACACAGTCATTATGGAAAACAGTATGGAGGTTCCTCAAAAAATTCAAAATAGAGCTACCATATGATCCAGGAATCACTCCTGGGTATATAGACAGAGGAATTGAAATAGGATTTGAAAGAGATATCTACACTCTCATATTCAATGCAGCATTATTTGCAATAGCCAAAACATGGAAGCAACCTAAATGCCCAAAGATAGGTGAATGGGTGGGATGAAATGTAGTTTTGAAAAAATAAAAAAATAAATAAATAAAAATAGTGGTATATACATATAAAAGATTATTCAGCCTTTAAAAAAAGGAACCCCTGCCATTTGCAACAACATGGAAGAAGCTGGAGGACATCACGCTGAGTGAGATCAGTCAGACACAGAAGGACAAGTGCTACATGACGCCACTCCTATGTGGAATCTAAAACAGACTCATAGAAGCATAGAGTAGGTGCTGCCAAGGGGCTGAGGGGAGGGGAAGCAGGGAGGCGTTCGTCAAAGGGTACAAAGTGAGTTGTACAAGATGAGTAAGTCCTAGAGATCTACTTTACCGTATAGTGTCTATGGTTAATAACACTGTATGGGAAACTCAAACATTTGGTAAGAAGTAGATCTTGGAGTTCCTGTCGTGGCGCAGTGGTTAAGGAATCCGACTAGGAACCATGAGGTTGCAGGTTCGGTCCCTGCCCTTGCTCAGTGGGTTAAGGAGCCGGCGTTGCCGTGAGCTGTGGTGTAGGTTGCAGACACGGCTCGGATCCCGCGTTGCTGTGGCTCTGGCGTAGGCCAGTGGCTACAGCTCCAATTCGACCCCTAGCCTGGGAACCTCCATATGCCGTGGGAGCGGCCCAAAGAAATAGCAAAAAGACAAAAAAAAAAAAAAGAAGTAGAAGTAGATCTTAACGTTAATAGCATTCTCTTTATACACACACACAAATAATATTAAAGAGAGTGACAGCGAACATTTGCATGTGAATGGCATAGGTTGCAGTGGTGGTTTTAAGGGTGTATACTTATCTGCAAGCTCAGCAAGTGGTATACATTAACTGAGTATAGTTTTTGGTATGTCAACCGTACCTCAATAAAGCATTTTTTTAAAAAACTGCTACACACAGACACATGCACACGTAATTGGCTTTGAGTCCTGAAAGGATTATAACATAATGCTAAGTACTTTAAAAAAAGAGAAGAAATTTAAAACAGTTTTTTAAAAACTACAAATGCATTACATATAACATCTAGAAATGAGATTAAATGCCCCTGTCCTTGCTGCTAAGAGAAGATTAGTAAAAAAGCTGAGGATATAACTCAAAAAATGAGTGATAGAGAAATGGAAAATCTGAAAGTTCAGAATCAAGACACAATGAGAAGATTCAAGATATGCCTAACTATATGGCATTTAGACAGAAAGGTTGAAGGAATAGAAAAAGACATCACACAAATACTAACCAAAAGAAATCTGTGATGGTGGGATAAATTTTTTTAGACAAAAAGACACCATTTGGGATGAAGAGGATCATCCTGTAATGATAAAAGTAGAATGATTTGCCATATGTGTACTTACTAGCAAGGTCTCAAAATATTCAAAGCAAAACTAATCAAATTACACAAGACGAACAAATTCAAAATGAGAGTGGAAGATTTAACTCACTTCTCTGTACTGCTAGAAAAAGCACACTTGAAAAAGTTAAATGTAGATTTGAGAGCAAGGCTAACAAGCCTGACCTTAGAGACACACTTTACCTACTTTGCCACCATTAAAAGCATATGCAGACTACAGGGAAACTGACGATGAGCCACAAACCAAGTCGTAACAACACCCAGAAACCTGACTTTAAACAGTCCTCTCTGACAATTAAAATTCAACGTGCTACAAATATTATCAAACTGTCAAAGAACAGAAAACTAAGCATTTGTACATGAATTGTTTCAGAGAAGAGAAAAAAAGAAACGCTTCCCAAAAACATTTTATATGGCTAGTGTAACTCTGATCCCCAAAGACAACATAAAAACCAAAAGCTCTGCAGAACCGGTGCAAACTGGCTCCAGAGAGCCAGCTGGGCACATCTCCTCCCACCTCCACACTGAGTGATGTTGTTAGTAGCTCAAAATCTGCTATGGCAGAAGTAATTTATACCATGGAAATTGGCATCAGCTACAAGTCAGGGCTTTTTTTCGGAAGAGTTATTTGTTAAATATTTACCATCATACTACTGATTATATGCCAATCTCAATAAAAACAAAGATGCCTAATTCAAAATTAAATTTTAACAAACCTACTCTAGAACATTTCTAAAAAATGAAAGAAGTACATTATCTTAGAAATGCAAGAATAATTTTTATTGAAAAATATATATATTAAGGAATAAGGTAAAAGAAACTGACTATATGATCTTCTCAAGATACAGAAAAAGGCATGAAAGAAGCCAGCTAAATCTGGAAAATCAGGAGACATCTTTAACAATAAAAATCAACTGCTGAACACTACAAACACCAGGCTTAAAATATGAAGCCCATTATACTAGTTACATTAAACAGTGCATTGAAAAGCTGCTTTGCAGGTTACTGACAGCAAATAAATGATACTCAGAAAGGAAGAGCCAAATCTGTTCCCAGACATAAATATTTAAGAGAATCTAATTAGATCTGCTAGGAAAATACAGCAACATCACAAGTAAGATTAATATGTAAGTATTAATTCCCATTTCCATACACTAGTAATTAGCATCAGAAAATAAAGTATTTTAAAATATATCATTTAGTGCACCTGTACATAGTAACTCACTTAAACACTATTCAAAAATGAAAAAAAAGGAGTTCCCATCGTGGCGCAGGGTTTAACGAATCCAACTAGGAACCATGAGGTTGCAGGTTCAGTCCCTGCCCTTGCTCAGTGGGTCAACGATCTGGCGTTGCCGTGAGCTGTGGTGTAGGTGGCAGACGTGGCTCGGATCCAGAGTTGCTGTGGCTGTGGCGTAGGCCGGAGGCTACAGCTCCGATTCGACTCCTAGCCTGGAAACCTCCATATGCCGTGGGAGCGGCCCAAGAAATAGCAAAAAGACAAAAAAAAAAAAGAAAGAAAGAAAAAACAAGAACACCTAAACACAGGACTTGTTAATTTTATGGTACATCCTACAATAGACACTATGCACCAAAAGAAAGAGGTGGCTGTTTACCAAGTAGACTTATTGGGAGCGATCTCCAAGATATTTTGCAAGTGAAAGCAGCAGGGTATAGAGTATACAGCTGTTTTTTTAAATAAAAAAAAATTTAAATTATATCTGTAAAGCCACAGGAGAAAATGAATAGACATACACATCTGCTTGTGTAGATACAAACGAAACCGGCAAAATAAGAGCACCAGGTCAGGGACAGACCTTCTGTAGCTGTGAAATTCTGAACCATGTGAATGTATATATTAAAAAGAGAAAATTGTTAAAGTACCATTTGCAGTAGCCACAAAAATAAGAGTATACCTAGGAATGAACATGCGTAAGAACTTAATAGAAAAAGTTATAAATCAATAAATTTAACTTATTTGAAATAAAAATCCAACAGTTTTTCATGAAATTAAAAAAAAGACATTTTAAAAATGTACACGAGGAGTTCTTGCTGTGGCACAACAGGATCTGCAGCATTTTTGCAGCACCAGGACACAGGTTCAATCCCTAGCCCAGACAGTGGGTTAAAAGGATCAAGCATTGCAGAAGCTGGGGTGTAAGCTGCAACTGCGGCTCAGATCTGATCCATGGCCGGGGAACTCCACATGCCAAGGAGCAGCCAAAAAAAGAAAAACAACATATACATGAAAAAGTAGAGCCAAGAAAAGCCAAGACAACTATGAAAGAGAAGGCAAGAAGGAGCCTTTATCTTCATGTGAAACTGTAATACTGACCAGGATAAACCAACAGGCCTATGGAAAGAGTGAGAATGGTGAGAATTCTGCAGCAGGATTTTGGGGGAGGGGAGTGAAGTGAATGGAGGAAGAGAGAGGTCGAGGCTAATTCAGTTCAGGCAGTTTGGAGACAGGTATATTTAGGTAGGTGGTTATTGATGATAATGGTGATGGCAAATGCTTTTTAAGGGAAGCTAAGAAAAATGGCTTAAGATCCTGGTATGTGATGTTCTGAGGTTGTTTTGCAGCAAGCACAAAAATACTGAAGACTACCCAAATCAGTCATTTCTGACACCACCAATTTTGAAAGCCCACCATTTTAATCTCATTTTAATGATCGTTTTATCATGGATGTACCTGTTTATTAGAAATTACTTCTTTTTGATGCTACTTTTTTGCCTGAGAGCAATTTTCTTAGGGTTCCACATTAATCAAGATGGTAGGCATGACTGGACATAATTCAGCCAGGGGGTCGAAGTCAGGCCCCATTTATCTTCTGCTACTTTAGCTAATAATTCCTATTTGGAATTTACAGGGATGATCACACATTCAATGAACTGAAAATAACTTTGACAAAGTGATAATGAGTGTAAGAAATACCATCTCTAGAAAATAATTCTTAGATGTAATGATTTCGATGTGAACATAGGGTTCACTGACAAGTCAAAAACCTTACCCTTTTCAGGTAACTCTGGACCTCTTCCCCTACTTCTGCCCATCCGGTCATTCCTCATTTCACTTCGAGACTCATTTCTGGACTCGTTCCTTACTTCGGTGCGCGAACTTTCTTCTCGCAAGTGGTTTCTGCCGTAACTCCGGGACTCTTCCTGATAAGCATCCTCCTTTCGGTGAGCATCTCGGCTTTCACGGTCCCTGTAGTCGTGAGCATCACGAGCAGACCGAGAGTCTCTGGGATCGCGGCTCTCCTTGTTGTCTCTGCTATAATCCCTCATCTCCCTGGAGTCCCGAAGGTCTCTGGAGTCTCTGAGTTCCCTTCTGTCTCTAGTATCTCTGGCATCTCTCCGCTCCCGACCCTCTCGAGGTTCTCTGTCATCTCTGTGGTCTCTGGAAGAGCCCTGATCCTGCTCATACTCGCGTTCTTCTCGTGCATCCTTTTCTCTATCCCTTTTGCCTCTAGTCTCTGTAACGCAATTGTGGAAATACACTGTAATTCCTTTCACAAAACTTTAGGAAACTAGACTATGTTTAGTTTAGAGCGTTCAAATTTTTATTACAATGGTAATGAGTGTTCTTTGCAAAAAAAAAAATTAAAAGGAGAAAACCTGCGCAAATAAGATTAAAAGCATCTCGTACACTAAAATCCCAAAGGCAATTTTATTACCACCTGGATAACTACGTTCTTGATTGGGACAACTCTGCACATGATCTCCTCCCCCACCACATACCTGGTACCTTGGGATCTTAAACAATCAGAACAGGTTAAGCTGATCTCCTATCAGTGATGACTTACTTTTAAGAAATCACTTTTAGATCCAGAGGCACAAAGTAACTTTAATCATCTCTACCAAGGGCAGACCAGACCACTCATGGCCACCTCCAAGGTACTCAAACACTGGAGAGCAGCCTGCAGCAGTAAGCTGGCTGGTACAGAGATACTGTTTTCTCGCTGGTTTTTCTTTTCTTTTCTTTTTTTTTTTTGAGCTGTTTAATGGAATCACACACTCCTCTCTCTAAAGCAGCTTTTTCTACTTAAGGCATTTCCTAACATTTCATAGAAAATCTTTAAAATAACTTCAATTTTTAAAAGCTAGAATGAACCTTAGTGATCAGTTAATCCAAACCTGTCATTGTATAAATGATCAAATAGAGGCTCAGCACTTAAAGGGTTTAATAAATAAGCTCCATACATCATGGGAATTTGCAAAGATTAGAAACGATTCTTTAGATATGCCTACAAATGTATAAACTGATTACAGCATAAATCTGATAGGAACTCAAAGAATTAACAAGAAACCCTCAAAGAACAAACCCCATACTTTTTATCAGGTTCCTTTGTAAACTGCTCTTACACTCTGGAACTGCCCCAAAATCTGAGGCAATTTTAACAGCTGTTGCACCTTTATGCCTAGGACATCATAGGTTTACCTCCTTTTCCCTTTGTCCCTGGGGGGCTAGGTGCATAGATTCTCCCCACCTAGTAGCCACAAGGCCCCTTAGACTCTCATTAATAACTTATCTCCCCTGCCAACCTAGATCCATAAATGCCATTTAAGGATGGAAGCGGTAGGCAACAATCTGACCCACCTCATCTCTCTGTGCACATCTATCACTTTTAGTCCTCCTTCAGTACCAACTGTGCCTAGATATTTGTTCACTTAGTATCAGACGTTCCCACCTGTCTTCACAAATATGTCCAATTATTATATTTTGTTCTTTACCTACCTCCCCATTCCTTCGTTAAAAGTATTCTTATTTCAGAAAATGACATCTAAGTAGATAGGAATAAACATGTGCTCCATCTCTTGTATGAAGGGTTCAAGAAACACCCTCAACAAAGAATCTAAACATGTAAGGTTTATTACTAAAAGGATTCTTTCCATAAGTCCCTCTTACTACAAAAAAGCATTCCTAAAAGACTCAACTGCATACCAGATTTCCCCTCCATTAGTGTGTATGATAATTATGTTTGTAAATAATAGTTTTCCTTCAAGGAGTAGGCTGCATGTATACTATATTCCTAGTCACCTCTAGTTGGAGAGATAGAAGAGAATTTTCCCATCTTACCAATGGCCCATAAATACTGCTGTACTGATCTGGTTCCAAATCATGTACACAAGGACTAATTCTCTAAAAGAGGTGCTCTCTCCAGTTCCTATCTTTGCATCCATGACTTCTTGAATAAAATAAATTATTGTTTATGCTGTTAATTCGAAGACAATAGCTAAGTTCATCATGTTTCATAGGCAACTGCTGTACGATAATAAGATGCTTTTAAAATGCATATTAAACAGAAATTTTCCAAGTAAGTTAGTATTTCCAGGGTTCTCATTATGTTAAAAAACTAACTCGGGAGAAGTCAGGACAAAGACCTGTTATGTTAAACAAACAAAACAAAGACAAGAAGCTTAGACAGGAAGTACAGAAAGAGATGAAACCTATAAGATTGTGCTGCCAAGTAATATCAGCATCTCAGCTTGAACAGGGAGCAAGCAGCACGTTCACAGTTAACATAATTCTCAGGGATCTAGAAAGGAAAAGCTCTAAGAATCAGATGGCCCAAAATTTCTAGAACTTTCAAGCACTTAAGTAAAACATCTTAACTAAGGAACCACCAACTTTGTATACATATAAATGCCCACTCCCATCTATTTAGTAGCTCCACTGCCATGTAATTTCCATGTCATTAAGCACTTCCCATTGCCCTCAAGGGCTCTCATGTCCGTGCTACAGAGGACTTAATATAAGATAGCTCCTTACTGTCCCGTATTCTAGCAATACATTTGAGAGTCCAATTATTTCATAAATAAAATATGCACTGAAATAAAAGACCTCTAAAAAAAACAAATCACAATGAAGTAGGACGTGCTTACCTTCCCTCCTTTCGTGACGCCGATCATGGGACTGTGACGTCCGTTCATGGTCATGCCTCCCTTTCTCCCTCAGTGGAGAGCGATGCCGTGGGGGACTCTGCTTCCGCTGAGGAGAGGACAGGGAGTGGGAAGCATAGGGAGAAGCCGAGCGGCGTAAAGGTGGAGTTATTGTCCTCTGATAAGACGGAGAAGGAGTTCTTTTCCGGCGAGGAGAAGGAGAATGCCTTTGAATAGATGAGCCTGACTGCGAGGAAGATGAGTGATGTCTAGAAGATATAGGAGAATGATGCTGTCCTGCTGGGGAACTAGACCTATAAAGAAAAATACTTTAAAAATCTGTTCAAGAGCCTTTATTTCTAGCCAAAGGAAAAATCTTCAAAACAAAACTCAATGTAAAAGTTAAAGCTAAAATTATAAATAATAATTCCAAGGTAAATTCTAATTCATGAGACATAAAATCATTAATGATTCTTTTTTGTCTTTTTACAGCTGCGCTCGCGGCATATGGAAGTTTCCAGTCTAGGGGTTGAATCTGAGCTGTAGCTGCCAGCCTACACCACAGCCACAGCAATGCCAGATCCAAGCCACATCTGTGACCACAGCTCACGGCAATGCAGGATCCTTATTGCACTGAACGAAGCCAGGGATCCAACCCACATGCTCATGGATACTAGTCAGGTTTGCTACCGCTGAGCCACCATGGGAACACCAACAAGTTGATTTTTTTTTTTTTTTTTTGTCTTTTGTCTTTTTTGTTGTTGTTGTTGTTGTTGTTGCTATTTCTTGGGCCGCTCCAACGGCATATGGAGGTTCCCAGGCTAGGGGTCCAATCGGAGCTGTAGCCACCGGCCTACGCCAGAGCCACAGCAACGCGGGATCCGAGCCGCGTCTGCAACCTACACCACAGCTCACGGCAACGCCGGATCGTTAACCCACTGAGCAAGGGCAGGGACCGAACCCGCAACCTCATGGTTCCTAGTCTGGATTCGTTAACCACTGCGCCACGACGGGAACTCCAACAAGTTGATTTTTAAAGATTTGGTTAGGTCAGCCTGAGGCCACAGTTCTAGAGGAGACACGGCCTGCCCCTTCTCCTGCACTCCGGCTCCAAGGCATGCTTCCTCCTCCAGTAACACTCTCCCTGAGCATAGGTGGTCTGACTCCTGCATGATGTGTGGAACCCACTCTTAGCAGAGATAATCTCTTGACAATGGGATGAGGTACTTGGAGGGGAAACCCACAAAGAGCCAAAGACAAAACATTCTAATAACATCTAGATAGAAAGTGGCTGAAAGAACATCTATAATTCAGGCGCTAGGACTGAGGAAAGGACATCCTGTCTACACTGCCTTTGTCTTAAATAACCTGCCTTCACTCTTGAGCAGCACAAACTCAGGTTTAGCTACAAGCCTTGGTTTAACTAAGGCTTCCTCTACTCCCTTCAAATGATCTTCTTAGCTGCCAGAGATTTAACTTATAATCTCATGAAGCACATCTGAATCACATTCTACAATCTGCTATGATCTGGGCTCTATCCACAATGAACATGCACAAGGTGTCTGTGATGGAGAGCTAGAATGTACACATTTGGGCAAATAACTTAAAAGAAACAGGATTCATATTTAAAAAACGACATTCCAGACATCACATTCTCAGGGTAAGTATCATCTATCTCAAAGCAATCGTTTTGAGAGCTACATGTCTGTTGAAAAAATCCTGAGTTCCTATCAAAGTATTTTAGAATTACCTTCAGAGCCTATGATAAATATTTTTTAACTTCTGCAATATTTTTATTAATAGCATTTTAATTAATTAATCAATTACTAACCCTAAACCAGAATTTCTCAATCTTGGCACTACTGACATTCTATTTTCAGTAATCCTTTGTGGTGGGGGGCTGTCCTGTACATTGTAGGATGTTTAAGGGGCATCCTTGACCCCTACCCACCACTAGAAGCCAGTACCATCTCCCTCTCATCCCCATTCATGACAATAAAAAATTACTCCAGATATTTCCAAGTGTCCCCAAGGTAAAAATCAACCCTGGTTGAGAACTGCTGCCCTAAACTATGTTGTTTATAAATGATGCCTTACTAGAATTTTTATCAATGAGAGTTTTAAATCTATAAGATACATGTTACTGAATCAGGACTGCAATCCAATATATAGGAAAGAATTTTGCAAAATAAGAAATTAGGCAAATAAAAACACTTTTTGGATAACAATTGACTAAAAAAAAAAAGTCTGCTAACTAGAACATCACATTTATCTAAGCATCCTAGTTATCTATGACTCCACAAAACCTTCACGCTTTTAATAAAAACTGTTTTCTTTCTCACACAAAAAAATAAGACAAAAACCATTATAACACTCTCAACTGAAATCTATTTACTTACAGATAGGAGCAGAAATACTCAATGGGTTTTACTCCACTTTGGAAAACCATTTATGATCAATGGCTATTCAAATACTGAAGAGAAAAATCATTCTAATTTGAAATTTGAAATTCTAATTTGACTATTATTAGGTGCTTTCCAATTTCAATTTCATTAGGTTCTAGTCAATTTGGAATACCTAAACTGGGGAAAAAAAAAAAAATATATATATAGCTTTTTAGTGAATATTTAGGTTAGTTTTGTGTTTATTTCTGGGATATACTCAAAATTGTTTTAGTAATGTCTGCAATACTCTCTGGTGATTTGTTCATAAAACTTAAATAGTTCATAATGCTATATTTAAAAAACACATTACAGTCCAATCACACCTCTATTCAAATTTGGTGTCTATAGCATGGAAGAAAAAACTGGTTCAAGCTTAGACAATGAAGCTATCATATTAAGGACAGAGCACCAATGTGTTATGGCTTTGGCATTTTAACCCTTTTTTCTTCCTACCTATCCTTCGGGGGGAAAAAACAGTTTATTGCTGATTTAATTTAATCACCCATTATCAAATGAATGTTTTGTGTCCTCCCTCCAATTTTTTTTTTGGCCTCCCCAGCAGCGTGCAGAAGTTTCCAGGCCAGGGATCGAACCCATGCCACAGAGGTGACAACACCAGGTCCTCAACCCGCTGAGCCACTTCCCACCCACAAATTTCCATGCTGAGGCCCTAATCCCCACTGTCATGCTACTTGGAAGTGGGGCCTACGGGACTAATGAGGTTTAGATGAAGTCCTAAGGGTGGGGCTCCCACGACGGGATTAGTGTCCTTCTAAGAAAAGGAACAGCTCCTTCTCTTCCCTGCAAGTGAAGACACAGTGAGAAGTCAGCCGTCTGTGACCCAGGAAGTGGGCCTGAAACAGGTCTGCTGGCACCCTGACCTTGCATTTCCCAGCCTATGCACCTATGAGAAACAAATGCCTGTGGGTTAAGTCACCCAGTCTATCATATTTTGTAACAGCAGTCCAAGTTGGCTAAGTGAGACAGCTTTTTCACATTTTCTTCCGTCCTATTCTTTTAAAAGTCTGGTGACTAAAAAACAGTGAAATGAGAGGGAGGATCTGTTACCACAAAAAGATGGGTCAAATTATGGACGTAAGCCTAAGGGACCCAGACCTATGTTCATTCTGTATATAGAAAATACGTGACTCTAAGTAATAAAACTGTCCTGAAATTTAACCAAAACTATTAGTACCAAGGCTTCTAGACTAATACAGAGATATAGTAAAATACACTTAAACTTAGAATACTAGGAGGAGGACGAGGAGTAATAATAATAGTAATAACAGCAGATTAACTAGTCTTATGCTCTAGAACTAGCTGGTTTCCTATCTGAGAGGAAAGAGGTGACATTTGAAATTCAAATGAAGAACAAAAGAAAGTTTACTGCACAAAGAGAAGCCTTTAAGGTCTTAAAACAGAAATGTACATACTGTCAGCAAGTGCACTGTGAGGTATAAAACATAGGGAACGCCAATCCTTAGCCTGACTTGATTCCAATCAAAAGCTTTTGAACACTATTATAATTTGGACACAATGTAGACTGAGAATATTCAGGGTATTTTTCATTTAGGGAAAAAGTGTGAAAAGTCATGAAATTTGAAATGAAAGATCCTTTCCTTCAAGATTCAAGTAATTTCACCTATAAATCAATGTTTAGGCTTTTTTTTTTATTGTCTTTTTTGTCTTTTCTAGGGCTGCACCCATGGCATCTGGAGGTTCCCGGGCTAGTGGTCTAATTGGAGCTGTAGTCCCTGGCCTACACCACTGCCATAGCAATGTGGGATCCGAGCCGCGACTGCGACCTACACCACAGCTCACAGCAACGCCGGATCCTTAACCCACTGAGCGAGGCCAGGGATCAAACCCACAACCTCATGGTTCCTAGTCGGATTTGTTAACCACTGAGCCATGATGGGAACTCCTACCCTAGGCTTTCTTAAAATTAGTAACACCAATTTTTCTCTCAATAAAATTTCTATTCTTACATATGAAAATATGCTTACATTATTTAACTAACATTCATAATTCAACCTTTAAAACCATCATGCAAAAAGCATACTTAAAAAAAAAAAAGACTATGGATACTGCCAAAGTCAACTCTATCTTCAGTATTAGAACACAATACGATACACATTTCAAAATATTTAGGTTTTATTCTTTTACATAAGAATTTCTTCTTATTTAAAAGATAAGTCACCAATATGTATAAAATAAATACACTAATCCAGTCTCTTGGGATAGACCATTATGGGGCATGATATAAGAAAAGGAATATACACATATGTATGACTGGGCCACTTTGCTCTACAGGCAGAAATTGACACAACATCACACATCAACTATAATTTAAAAATTTGTAAAAATAAGCTACAAGGATATATTGTACAGCACCGGGAATACAGCAAATATTTTATAATAATGTTAAACGGAATGAATACAGTCTATACAATTTTTGAATCACTGTGCTGTATACCTGAAACTGATGTAATAATGTAAATCAACTATACCTCAAAAGAGAAAAAAAGAAAAGTTAAGAAAAGTAATTTCCATTCACTAAACAAGTATTAACTGAGTACCTTTTATGCTCCAAGTATTATTTTTGGCACTGAGGATACAGAAATGAAGACAGACAGACAAAATCACTAACAAAATGATGATGATAATACTAACAACAGCAGGTAACACACACTGCCACTATGCCCATAGCACTGTTCTAAGTGCTTTATGTATATAACTCATTTAATCTTTATGACAATAAGCCTGAGGTAATTGGGCCAGAGAGGACTGAAAACCAGTCTGTCTTAGTTGCAGAGTTCAGAGTAGCTCACCACCACCAAAGAAAGTCATTTTAGCTAATTAATGCAAAATAGAAGCCTATAAAACAGAGTAATGAAACATAAACTGTTAGGTCCCCAAAAAAAGTACATTGAGGAATACCTTAGGTTGTTTAGTAAAGAAAGGACCTTTACTGAAAAGATGGTATTTGAGCCAAGAGCTGAAAATTTAAGGGAAGAGCTTTCTATTCTAAGGGCTCAAAAGCCACAAAGGAGGCAGGAGGGATGATGATATATAAAAAGAACAGAAAGAAGACAAGTGTAACTACGATTTATGAGAGAATGAAAAGTTTATGAGAGAGGGTCAGAAAGCAGGCAGGGGACAAAGCATATGGAGTCCTCTAGGTCAGGATAAAAGTTCATATTTTATTCTAAATATAAAAGAAATCAGTGGAGAGTTTGGGGCAGCAAAGTGTCTTTAAAAATCTAGTAAGGGAGTTCCCGTCGTGGCGCAGCGGTTAACGAAATCCGACTAGGAACCATGAGGTTGCGGGTTCGATCCCTGCCCTTGCTCAGTGGGTTAACGATCCGGCGTTGCCGTGAGCTGTGGTGCAGGTTGCAGATGCGGCTCGGATCCCATGTTGCTGTGGCTCTGGCGTAGGCCAGCGGCTACAGCCCCGATTAGACCCCTAGCCTGGGAATCTCCATATGCCATGGGAGTGGCCCAAAGAAATAGCAAAAAAAGACAAAAAAAAAAAAAAAAAAATCTAGTAAGATCTTACTTCCTCAACAAACATGAAGATGGAGAAAGAAAATGCTCTGTGCGACAATTTGTTTTAGGCCTAGCTGCTTGCTCTCCCTTTATGGCAGGTAACAAATACTGGCCAGAAAGAGAATCATTTCTAACTCAACAACCTAGAGAAACTAGAAGAAGACTTTTATCTGCGAGAATCTTTTGAAAGAAGCCTCCTTCATAAACAAATGGTACTTAAAAAACAGATTTGATTTGGAGTTCCCGTCGTGGCGCAGTGGTTAACGAATCTGACTAGGAACCATGAGGTTGCGGGTTTCATCCCTGGCCTTGCTCAGTGGGTTAAGGATCCGGCGTTGCTGTGAGCTGTGGTGTAGGTTGCTGATGCAGCTCAGATACCACATTGCTGCAGCTCTGGTGTAGGCCAGGGGCTACAGCTCCGATTCAACCCCTAGCATGGGAACCTCCAAATGCCACAGGAAGCGGCCCTAGAAAAGGCAAACAAAACAAAACAAAAAACAGATTTGATTCAAGCAAACTCATAAAAAGTTCTACATAATACAAAGCCACATACTAATAATCTTAGTTTGATTTCATCTCTCATTTATATAGAAATGAATTAATTTCAAAAAATTTCAATTTAAGAATGAAGAATGTTAATTAAGCCTTATTATCAGCACAACTTTCAAGGCTATTCAAATCCAGAATTATCTGCCATTTAAATTACACAATTTTTCAGAATCTGATTCAAGGGCCTTACATGAACTTGTGCAGTCACATGATTAAATGAGCTAAAAATTATACCTACCCCTGTGATCAAGAGTCGGAAGAAACTGGAGTTCCCATTGTGGCTCAGTGGTTAACAAATCTGACTAGGACACATGAAGTTGTGGGTTCAATCCCTGGCCTTGCTCAATGGGGTTAAGGATCTGGCGTTGCCTTGAGCTGTGGTATAGGTCGCAGACACGGTTCAGATCTGGCATTGCTGTGGCCCTAGTGTAGGCCGGCAGCTATAGCTCTGATTCGACCCCTAGCCTGGGAACCTCCATATGCTGCGGGAGCGGCCCAAGAAACAGCAAAAAGACAAAAAAAAAAAAAAAAAAAAAAAGAGTCAGAAGAAACAGTCAGTATCCCTGGCACTTGGAGAGACTGTCTTTAAACTCGAAGAGTAAGAGAGTCAGTATTCCAAATGCAATAAAGCGCAGAAACAATACACACACGCACAACACAAACTCAGACAACTGGCTCCTATCCTCAACCTGGTGGAGCAAGTTGAAATTATTACTTTCTCCTGGGATGCGATAGAGTGGTGAGGAGATAAAGGAGAGAACATCAGCTCCTGGCAAGAAGCAGCAAGCAACTCAGTCTTGAGAAAGACGGAGGAGAACGGCTGTCAAGTCCCTAGTCCAATTTCTCAAGACACAAAATCTCAGTTCAGTCCAACAAAACAAGTGTCAAATAAGGGAGATTCTAGAAATTCCTGTCAGTAAAAAAAATTACCACTAGATGGCACCAAAGCACAGCCAGTCAGAGATTTTGAGAGTGTAGCTGGGTACCTGCTAAGTTCATGAATCTCACTACATACAACACAGCCCCATACTTCTTACCAGACTGAATTTTTGGCCTCTAAATGCCATGTTAGGCATTTCTGATTGGACCAATTATTAGAATGGGGCTAACTTCCCAACCACCTCCTGCTACTGAAAACTGCTCCACAACTGCCTGAGAACAATTTTCCTCTCAAGTCCTGAATTCTGTCAAGCATGATATGCAAAGGGTTAAGAGCACAATTTTTAAGGATATAAATATGGCTCTAGATTTTGGCTACAAAACAGGAGCTTCTCTCCTGACTTCAACAAACTTCCCCAATATCACATCCACAAAAGAGAGCCCATGCCTTGATCAACTGAACTAAATGTAAAAGGCTCCCCCCAACATCCAACAATGCAATTCAGTTATTTTGATATTTATAAAACTATTTCATTTTTAACACATCTACCAAAAATTTAGCATATTATATAAAGTTATGTTCAACTATACTACATATTTTTTTACATGCTTTAATTTTATATCCTTAGCCTAAAACAGCATTCACATAAATATACTTTTGTGGCTTACAGACAGGACTCAATTAAATGCAAAAAAAGAGACAATACCTCAGATAAACAATTCCCAACTTGAATACAAAGGTTCCATTTTAATATTAAAAGATTTGCATACTTTAGTAAAATTATATGTGCTAATGTCCACTAATTAGGAAGATACTATAAAAGATATTATAAATTCATTAATGCTTTTAAAATTTGTATTTTAAAATTAACATTATTCTTTTTTCCTTTTAGGTATAATACAGATACAGCGATTTTTATATATATATATATACATATGGTTGATTTATAACACTGTGTTAGTTTCTGGTATACAGCAAACTGTTCAGTTATATATTTATATATAAACACACACACTTTTCCATATTCTTTTCCATTATGGCTTATTACAGGATATCAAATATGCTATATAGTAGCACCTGTGCTATACAGGAGCACCCTGCTGTTTATTTATATATAGTAGTTTGTATAGTGGCTGTATATTTTTAAGTCTCTTTCTTTTTTGGACATACATACTTAAATATCTATGGATGAAATGAAATTGGGAATCAACCTAACCAAGGAGGTCAAAGACTGTTCACTGAAAACTACAAAACACTGCTGAAAGAATTAAGACACAAACAGAAAGACATTCCGTGCTCATGGATTAGAAGATCCATGAAACAGAATTCCATGCAATAAAGCCCAGAAATAAATTCTATCTCATGGATTAGAAGCTCCAAAGAGGGAGTTCCCATTGCGGCTCAGTGGTTAAGGAATCCAACTAGGAACCATGACGTTGCAGGTTCCATCCCTGGCCTCGCTCAGTGGGTTAAGGATCCAGCCTTGCTGTGAGCTGTGGTGTAGATTGCAGACGTGGCTCGGATCTGATGTTGCTGTGGCTGTGGTGTAGGCCGGTGGCTACATCTTCAATTAGACCCCTAGCCTGGGAACCTCCATATGCTGTGGGAGCAGCCCTAGAAAAGGAAAAAAAGAAAAGAAAATCCAAAGAAAATAATAAGTGTCAGTGAGGATATGGAGAAATTGGATCTCTTATACATTGTTAGTGGGATCACAAAATGGTGTGGCTGGTACGAAAAATTAGATTCTATGAAAGTAAGATTATTTAAAATATGCAATCCTACTTACCTTGGCTTATCTCTTTTTTCTCTTTGTCTTTCAAAATCTCGCCCTCTGTCCTTTCCATCTCTTGGTTTTTCTTCTATCCTGTCTTTTACTTTATATTTTTCCTTATATTTTTTCCCTAGAGCAATATCTTCCTGTATAGGAGGGGGTGGGCTAGGCGTGCGAGGTCCTTTCTTCTTACTTTGGTTGCTTTTTGAATTCCTGAGGGTAACACAATGCTATCAGAAATCCAAAAACTTGTAGAAGGTCAAATGAATATTTTTTTTCATGTTAACAGAGCACTTTTTAAAAATGGTAGCATTCCTTTCAATAATTTGCCATTTATTATTCCATATACTAGTAATCAATACCTAGAAAAAAATAACAGAAGTGAGCAAAGATTTACTTGCTACATATTAAGTTTATTATTTAATTTTAAAAGATAAAGATGGAGCAGGAATAGATTCTTTCAGTAAAGAAAATATCATAAAGTAAAGCAAAAAATAAAACTACATGAACTGAATTTTTTTAAGATTATAGAAAAGCAGATGGAAAAGTAAAAATCACCTATAATTCCACTACCCAAGGAGGGCCAATATTAACACCTGGGATATATGTCCACACTTTTTCTGTATCTCTTTCTCTTCTTCCCTCCACACCCTACCATATGTACAATCATAATACAATGTCTTGTAAAAAATTTTGGTACTAAACATAGCATGGGTATCTTTCTATAACAAAAAGTGGATTTTGATCATTATACTTCAGGACTATACAGAATTTCCTTTAATAGACAGGCTCTATAACTTCTTTAAACAACTTCACATTGATAAGTTTTTTAGATGGCTTCCACGTTTCTAGCATTACAAAGAACATCATCTATATATGAAACCCTAAGTACGTGTTAGTAAATATTCATTTAAATCTTTGTTTTAAATCCTAAACATTCATTCAAATCTTTTCCAACTCTTAGATTACAGAGATGATCCGTTCAAATTTTACAATTTTGTCTTTCACAGATACTCTACCTAGAATTGATTTTGGACTCTAGACTAAGCTTTTTTATTTGGCTCTTAAAATCATGTTATCTACATGGCACATAACTTTGAGCCCTTACACATTACGAATCGTGTCTTCACTTCCTACCTTAACAATGGTTTGAGCGACTACTAGAGCATTTGGATGTCATAACCTTTTCCCGCAGAGCTCTATAAATATTGTTACAATACCTTAATTTAGTGTTTTGGATGAAAAATCCAAAGAGAGACAACTTTTTTTCCTATGCAGGTTTTTTCCTGCCTTTTCTGCTGGCATGCTTATAAAATATTATCCCTTGGAAACTAAAAATTTCATCAAGCTAAATCTAGGTTTTCTTTTTTTAACCTTTTCTAGCACTCAGTGTCTGTTTCAAGCTGAAACTTTACATCTTTTACTCATTTTTTCCTATTTTTATTTCATCAATTCGCCATGACCTGAGTCTCTCTGGTTTCCTTTATTATGTTACTGCATCTCAAAGATCTCTCCTCTGTTGTCTCATTTTTATTATTCCCACCTCTCCTTTCACTTTCTAATATTGTAAATGTGTTTTCAAATTCGGCACATTTTCTTTTAAGCAGTACTCATTTTACTCATTTTTTTCCTATTTACTCCAACACTGAATGGTCAGCCTGGTACGGAGTTTTTAAGAAGCCCTTTCTTTTCACACATCTGATTAAGTTTTCAATAGCTACTTATTTCACTAGCTATTGATATTTATACACGATGACTAAACCTAAGTTCTAGAATTTACTTCCTATCACCTTGAGCTCCCCAACCCCAAAAGTCCTTACCTATTTAAAAAAAAAAAAAAAGGCAATTGATAGTATCTTCCTCAAAATTGCTGGTAAAATTAAAAACAGGAGTTCTCGTCGTGGCTCAGTGGAAATGAATTCGACTAGGAACCATGAGGTTTTGGGTTTGATCCCTGGCCTCGCTCAGTGGGTTAAGGATCCAGCACTGGTGTGAGCTGTGTGTCACAGATGCAGCTTGGATCTGGCATTGCTGTTGCTCTCGTGTAGGCTGGCGGCTGGCTACAGTTCTGATTCGACCCCTAGCCTGGGAGCCTCCATATGCTGCAGGTGCAGCCCTAAAAAGAAAAAAAAAAAAAAAAAGTTTAAAAACAGATAAAAGCAATTGACTCATCATGGACAATCAGAATTCAGCTCTCTTCATCCTTATCCCTACTTCTTATTATCATAGACAAGGCCAACCACCTTGGAAGTCAGAAATTACTAAAGCACGACCAAATCTACTTTTCATTTTGTCTTCTGCCAAAAACCATTATTAGCCACGTCTCATTGTATGTTTATGAGATGACTCAAACTTTTAAATGTATTCATTAAGTGGTAAGTGTCTGCATTTCTAAACATTTTTCTACTTAAAAGACAACACTAATCAACAGATGGTGTCGATACTATCAAAAATTACTTTAAAAACCATTTTCAAGATAAATGATAGGGGAATTCTCGACACAAACTGTATTTTCACATTACTGCCCGTGACAGAGCTAGCTGGTGTCTACTTCTGTCCTGGTCATACAGCTGAACCATACTGTACAGGCTTTTTTGAACTTAGACGTGGCCAAATGACCAGGGTCTGGTCAAAAGAATGTGAGTGGAAGTGATGTGCATCACTTCCGGGCCTAATAAAAGACTCTCATACTCCAGGTACCTGTAAACTACTCTAATTTTTTTCTTTGCATGATCCATTTTCGATGTCCTCCAACTCCCAAAAAAGTGACGTCACGGTCAAAAGGAGCCTAAGTTATTGAATCTCCATGTACAGGAGAGTCACCTATTAATTAGAAAAAACTCATTTCTTACTTGAATGAGAAATAAATTTGTTGGGTTAAATTCACACTCTGGGAGTAAGCTACTCTAACAACCAGGACTATGCCAGTACTTTCTCTACAGTACAGAATTTCTTCAAATACCTTCAAAAACATATGTAGTTGGAAAAAAAAATTATTTTACAG
Source organism: Sus scrofa (assembly GCF_054392235.1). Classification (NCBI taxonomy): domain Eukaryota; kingdom Metazoa; phylum Chordata; class Mammalia; order Artiodactyla; family Suidae; genus Sus; species Sus scrofa. The sequence continues at coordinate 21,792,772 of NC_139393.1, read as the reverse complement.
AAATAGGGTTTGCAAGTGCCTTCCAACTGAAAATTGGACCAAAACTGGTTTTGTGCATTCTGAAGTCAACTAATTATTCTTCAGTGGCACAGAGCCCACCTCCTATTTTTGGCAAAGAGCTCAGTTATCTACTTCTATCATTTTTAGAGCCTCTCTCTTCCCCAAATCTATTTCTTTTTAACAGCTTTTGATATACTTTACGTATCTGTACAAAAAACTATAAAGAAAAGTTTCTTAATTAAAAACTAAGAAACAATGCAGATGAACAGAATCAATAACACATTTGTGGATCCTAAGCTACACTATCTCACACATCAGCATAAAGCTTACTGTCACGTTCTCGCTCACAGTGAATGTCAAAGGAAATTGCCAACTTTCAGGGAGAAGTGTGAGTTTTAATTTGTTTGTGATCTTCTCCTACCTACTCAACGTGATAACCACCACGTAAGACCAAAGAGTTTGTTTACCTGTCACCTCAGTTGACTTAATGGCACTGGTTGCAACAATCCACTGTATTTTAACCGAAATTCTAATCCTTACTTGCTGTTCAATGTCTTCAAACAGTTGACAATATGATCCATGATGAATAGGATGATGTGACGCACTCTGGGCAGTGTAAACAGCATGTCTACAGAAATGCTATACCCAACCCGATGTTTTCTTTGTACCTTTAATGTAGTATTTGCCAGGTCTTTCTGCTTCTCTTATTAAATTAATGCTACTTTCTTTCCTCTTTTTTTTTTGCTGCCCCTGCAGCACATGGAAGTTGCCAGGCCAGGGACTGAATCTGAGCTGCAGCTGAGACCTACATCACAACTGTAGCAATGCTGGTTCCTTAATCTGCTGTGCCAGGCCAGGGACTGAACCCATGCCACAGCAGCAACCTGAGCCACTGCAGAGATAATGCCAGATCCTTAAGCCACTGCGCCACAGCAGGAACTCCAATGTTACATCTTAAAGTATCTTACAATACAGAAAATACAGTAGTTAAGTCAATGTGAGTATTCGTGCTCAATATTCATGAAAGGATAAGTGAGTTAGTAATAAAGCAGTAAGAGAAGACTACACAAAAAAGAACAGAATGAAACTAAACCCTTTCCTCTAAACAGTTATCAAAACTTCCTATGAAGAGATTAAATTTCAAAGATTTTAAACATAGAAAAGATAAGAAAATAAAAGAGTATTTCTGATACCTGGGTTTGTTTTTTTTTTTGGAGAAATGAATGCAATTGGAATTGAGAGGAAGTTATATAATTGGTTAGTCAAAAAGATAAAAAGCAAATGGGGTGAATCATATCATTCTACAGTTCAACTTTTTTCAGATCCCTGTAACCCAATCCCAGGAGCCAAGGAGAGAATCAAGTCAATTTTACGGCCTGCCTTGTCACAGTGCAGAGCTCCAGGCAACATAGGTGCCGTGAGGATTCAGAATAGTGAGCCATCAAGATCACAACCTTCAAGGAGCTTAAATTTAATTAGAGGTTGTAAGACATGTTGTACATTTAATTAGAAGCTGTAAGACACAGCTAAAATATAATGCAAACAGCAATTCGTTTTGAGAGGTAAAAATAAAATCTGATAGGTATACAAAGGGAACAGAAATTATGTTCAGTAAGGAGAAATGGGAAAACTTAATGGAAAAGACAGAATTTGAGCTAGACACTGAAAGCCTGAAAGTGGATGAGTGTAGGAGGAAGACGATAAAAATAAGGACAAGACTGAAAAGACCACACATATGAGTTTCATTACGGATTCAAATAGACAGGGTTTGCCAACTGGTCAAATATTGGGAAGAGGATTTTAGGTTTAAATAAAAGGAGTAAATGCCCTTTAATTAAAATAAAATGTAAATAGTCCAGAGTAACATTAAATTAAAAAAAAAGTCTCTTGCTTCAGTCTCAGTTCCTCAATGTAATTTATTTCTATTTTTATTTTTTCAACTGGCTACGACTAATATATTCATATTGCTTCATATATATTATAAAGATTTTATTCTCTTGACCATGTACACAAGGAGACAAGAATACTGTTCACTGTGCATAATTTGGAAGAGCTAAAAACTGGAAACAACTTAAACGTTCAACAACACAGAAGTAGATAAATATATAAATACCAATACAAAAGAACTATGGCTACATATATCAAGACAGAAAAATATAAAAAATGTTAAGTGAAAAAGTTGCAGAAGAAAAGTTATATATATAGTAAAATTAAGTAGATAAAAATAATACTATGTATTGTAAGATAATACATATTATGAAAGTATAAACACACATGAACAAGTATCCTAAATGACTAATTCATGTATCTATTTATTTCTTAATAAAAAAAAAAAGCTCTGAAGGATATACAGACGTGACATAGACCTTTTTTTTTATTATTCTAATTTTCTTTTAAATGGAAAATTTCATACTTTTTTATTAGAAGAAAAAAGCTTACATTAAATAATGAATGTATTAAAAGTATCCTTACGTAATCTACTAAGTAATTCTTCTGAATATCCCTTCAGAAAAAGCTCTTTCACTCTGGCACGCGTTTTTACCTTACTGACCTCTGCTGGTCCAGCAAGGGAGAAGAGACTGCAGTTGTCTTCCTGTCTTTCTTGCTCGCTGAAGAGGATGACTTAGGGCTTGATTTACGCTTTGGAGATTTGCTAGACTTTCGGAGAGAAGGTGACGGGGATAACTTTGATCTAACCACTTCTGGTGAAACCTTTCGAAAGAATTCAGTAAGTCAATTCAGAAACTCTCCCAATCATGGTTGTTTAAATCAGACAACAAAGCATGTGTTTTTAAATCATACCAACCTCAGATGAAAGAAAAAGTGTTAGGATAACCAGCACACATTAATATTACTCTGACTCCTGAACCTATGCTGTTAACCAATATGCTCATTAACTGCCTTAACACAATGCTAATATCAATAAAGCACACTAAAATTATGGAACTGCAAAATCTCCTCAGAAAAAAAATCACAAATTATATTCAATAAATTTTATCTCTTTCTACTCTTTAGAAAATAAACAAGTATTCCAGGAATAGTATGGGCGTAAAAACCAGATGCACACAGATTCAAGTCAATAGGACTTGAGTTTCGTTTACCTGCTCAATAACAAAAATCTGTCCTATTTATCTACTAGAGTAATGTGAAGAGTAAATGATTAACATATATGAATTGACTGATATATATAGTAAGTTGAGCAAAGTATCAATATCCAAATACAACTTTTAAGATGTGGCAAGCAGCTAATGAGTTCTCTGACCAATATCCACGTTGCTACTAATTACTAACATATTTCAACAAATAGGATATATACCTCCTTTTTAATAATAATTTCTTCTCTTTTCTCCATGTTTTCTTGTTCCAGCTTCATTAATTCCCTCTGTATCTTCTGACGCTTCATTTCCAACGACAACTCATGAACATAATCATAATTAATATCTCCATTGTCAGAATCTTTAAAATAAAAGTTACATTACTTGTCAGAAATTATTTTTTTTTTTTTGGACTTTTTTTTTTTGCCTTGTCTAGTGCCGCTCCCATGGCATATGGAGGTTCCCAGGCTAGGGGTTGAATCAGAGCTGTAGCCACCGGCCTTCACCAGAGCCTCAGCAACTCAGGATCCGAGCCGTGTCTGTGACCTACACCACAGCTCATGGCAACGCCGGATCCTTCACCCACTGAGCAAGGCCAAGGATGGAACCCGCAACCTCATGGTTTCTAGTCGGATTCGTTAACCACTGCGCCACGACGGGAACTCCGTCAGAAACTATTATAATTATCCACACCAAAAATTAGAGAAAAACTTTCAACTATTTTTATACAAATTAAAATGGTAGATTCTTCAATTAGAGTAACCTACTTCTAGAAAGATAAATTATATACTGTTTCCGTAAAGAATTAAAATACATGTGGCTACTTTCCTTATGAAAAAAACCAAACAGTATTAAGGTCCCTGGGTTCTCTAAGAGTGACTTTGGGTTGTTTAGGGATTTAGGAGATGGAATTTTAAAAGACACAATTAAAACCCTAAACTACAAATTCTAAGCCTTAAAGATACTAAAGCCTTTAGTATTTTATGCTGCATATGACGTGATTCGTTATAGCCTTCATTTTCTTAAAGACCTGTTAGTATTAAATTAAAGTTCCATTAGGTGTACAATGCTGTTTCCATAGTTTTTTTAATATTAGTATCATAACTGATTTGTAACTAAAAATCATTTTAATACTAATGTGTACATGAGCTAATTTCTCAAGGACCTATAACATTTCCATCACAAGTGATGTGTACTAGTTCCTGAGATTAAAACGAATCCGTCTCTTCAATAGATCTGATAGCATGTATCTATTTCTAGTCATAGCTTCCAATGAAAAGAATATGAAGGTCAGCTAAGGGGGACAAAAAGGAAGAGTGGTGTGGCAGAGCTATTTCAGTAAGATATGCTGAAGTTTTCAGTGGCTAGTGGCACTGTCGCCTTATTTGCTACTAATGCTGGGAAGTACAGAAGATGAAATTTCACTGACTTTTATCCTAACACAGGGCCACGTCGGGCCTGCCTGATTACAAACTGAGGTGCCATACTTCTGGCACTAAGATCACCATATCTTAACTTGGAGTAAAGACATAAAATGAAGACCCAAAAAAACAATAAAGACAAGGAGTCCGGCTTGGTTACTTAAAGCACACACAAAGAAGCCATCATTGTCATGTACAGATAAATAAATTAGAATGCAAACTATCATTTCATGCTTGAAAACGGAGAGGGTAATTATATTTCCATTATCTGTGTGAGAAAATTTGATTACTCATATTGTTGTATGATGACAATTGTTCAGGAAGTACATAATACAGACTAAATCACGCTTTTCAGTCAGAAAGCAACTATCAAATATTTATGGACATACAGTTTTAACTAGATAAAACAACTCGAGATCCTGAATTTAATTAAATGAATAGTGGCTCTCCCTACTTACTATTTTGCCCTCCACTGAGACACTTTACATCAGTGAAGAGGGGGGCTCTGATTGTGTTCTTAAATTATTAACAGATAAAAATCTCATGACTAAATACTAAGGGTAAAACAAAGGAAAGAGTAATTAACTGAGAAAAACGATTTACAATGTTTCTGAAGGTACTATCAGTAATGTTCTGCTCATCTAAAAACTGCTATGTAGAAATATCACCCATACAGAACACTTGTAAAAAATGAGACACTGGCTTTCAGCCTTCAATTTCTAACCACACAAGGGAGGCGGGGGGGAGGGGGGGGCGGCTGTCAACAATTAAAACCTATGTCCAAGTCAATGCACTACAGCTAATAAATGTTGATGAGAGGGAAAGCTCTCAAGCCTTTGCTTAGAAACTAATTATTCAGGGAGTTCCCGTCGTGGTGCAGTGGTTAACGAATCCGACTAGGAACCATGAGGTTGCGGGTTTGGTCCCTGCCCTTGCTCAGTGGGTTAAGGATCCGGCATTGCTGTGAGCTGTGGTGTAGGTCGCAGACGCGGCTCGGATGCCGTGTTGCTGTGGCTCTGGCGTAGGCCGGTGGCTACAGCTCCGATTGGACCCCTAGCCTGGGAACCTCCATATGCCGTGGGAGCGGCCCCAAAGAAATAGCAAAAAGACAAAAAAAAGAAAGAAAGAAACTACTTATTCCAATTTTATACATATCTGCTATAATCAAAAATAAGATGTTCTTCTAGCTTACAAAAGATGGGCTATGAAGTAGGCACATTGTAACGGACAGTCTGACAAAAGAAATCAGAAAGCACAAAACATTAGGATGGAACTCAAAAATAAAAGAGCCTGTAACCATTTAATATTTAGAAAATGTCTCTCATCTTCTAGTTCAAGGTTACCGATACAATGACCGTATAATAACTAATTCAAATAGATTCTAAGTCATCAGGAAAATAGTAAATATGATCAGAAGAGCACATTTAATAAGGCAGAGATTTTTAAAGAATGTGTAACAAAAATACATACAGTACATATGGTTGACATTCTCTGCCTATAAAGAACTACTAATTAAAAGAAGAAAGGGCAAAGAACATGAACAGGCAATTCACAAAAAGAAATGCAAATGATATATTAATAAGCCTTTATATATTCAAGAGCCATGTTTTTTTTCTGAGTACAATATTTGGTACTGGCAAAGGCGCAGATAAAAGGCACATTCATTCTCTGGGGGTAGCAATGTGCGCTAATATAGCCAGCCTGGAAAATAATTTGGCAGTTATGGGTAAAAGCCTCAAGAACATTCATATCCTTTAATATGACAATTTTCTTCTAGCACTCCACTGTATGCAAGTCATCACAGGTATAAAAATAAGCCTTTATATTTATACTCTTCTACACATATTGCCCTATAGAAAGACCTTTCCAAGTCATATATACAGGTCAAATACCTTCATTAACAAAGCGTTTCATGATATGAACATATCGTAATTTAACCACTTTCCTGTAACAAACATTTAGTTTTCAATATTCTGCTCTTATAAACAAGACTTCAATGAACATTTGATACCTACCTTAGTTCACAAATGCAAGTATTTTCTTTGAAACAGATTTTTCAAACAGGATTTGCTGGACTAAAGGTAAGTATAATTTTTATTTTTAATATTACCAAACTACACTCCAAAGAGCTTTACAATGTAAACTTTGACTTGATAATTTTAGTACTTTTCATTTCTGCGAATGTGATGGATAAGTAATTCTATCTCTTCATTTTCATTGGCATTCCCTGTAATAAGACCATTTCTATTTCCTCTACGAATTATGTACCCAATTTGGGGGGGGGTGCCAATTTTTCAACTGGCCTTATTTTTTTTATATTTATGGAAGTTCATAATATATATATTATTATATATAATATATATAGTGTTATTATTATACACTTAACACATTACACATGTGAAATATTTTTATAGTGATTATTTTTACTAGATTACTTCTGTGTGTAGTTATACAAAAAATTTAATTCTTATAATATTTATATTTCTGGACTTTACACCTTATTTTAGGAGGATATACACATCTTGAAGATTGACAAAATTATGTTCAGACATTTTCTCTTCAATTGCAATGATACTCTGGTAAACAAATATGCTAAGTTTAAGGACCCGAATAAAAAACAAAGACTTGGAGGTGGGGGACTAGAAATACAGGAAGCAAGTGGATACTGAAAAGTTTTGTAGGTTCATTAAGAATTTGTACTTGATCCTCAAGGCAATGAGAAATCAAAGAAATAATGAATTTTAAATGAACCAATTCATTATTTTAAAAGCTCACTCTAACTCACAAGAGTAAAGGGAAGATATTTGCGATACGTTTATCTGATAAACATCTCCTATTCAGAATATATAAAGAATATTCAGCAATTAAAAACAGCAACATAAAAAAGAATAGGCAAAAGTCTAAATAAAGTCTACAAAAGGGGTTGTACAATGGCCAATAAATGTGAAAAAGCACTTGACTTCATTACTGAGCAAAAGGCACCAAAGGCACAGTGAGATACTACCACGCACCTCCAGAGTGTCTAAGATGCAAAAGGCAAAAAAATACCATAGTAAGTAAGGAGAACCATTTTTGACCTGACATTATCAACTAAAGATGAACATGTGCAAACTTCATGGCCCAGGAATCCTACTCCCAGGCATAAACTCAAGAGAAATGGGTACATGCATATCAAAGGAGAGGATTAGGAATAATCGCATCAACTTATCCATTATAGCCCAAAACTAGAAATCATTCAAATGTTTATCAACAGTTGAATGAATAAATTATGGTGTACTCATAGAATGAAATACTGTGAATACCAATGAGAATTAATGAACTACATGCAATAATTTCACAAACATACTGTAAGCAGAAGAAGCGAAGTACAAAAAGAGTACATGCCACAGATTCCACTTACACAGAGCTCAAAAACAGACAACCCTAATCCACGGTGGTAGAAATCAGGGCAGTAGCTACCTTTGGGAAGTGGGGGTGGGAGGCAGTGACTGGAGGGGAGGACAGGGGGCTAATGGGATACTGATAATTCTCTCTGTATTGATTTGGGTGCTGGTTATCCAAAACTGTTCTGTCTGTGAAAATTCAATGGTTGCACAAATGACTCATGCACCCTTCTGAATATATTATTATACTCAAGTAAAAAAACATTGTGAAGACTATTCTGGCTTTCAAGTGGAGAATGATATAGGAGACAAGACTAACCTCAAGGAACGAGTAAGAAGGTTATTTGGTAAAATATATCTATAGACAACACAACAAATATCTTAAGAACTAGAACATTAGTAGTCATTTAGAGAAATAGAGCTCCAGATACTAAAGTCATTAATACACAGACATTAATGATGCCCTGAGAGCATGACTTCATCTAGACAGAAAAATTGAAATTGAGAAGAAAAGAAGTCTCAATAAAGGGGAGACAACCAACAATTTTAGAAGCTGCTTCTAGAGACCAGTGGTTCTCAAAGAGTGGTCTGAGGATTCCTGGGGATGCCCAAGACAATTTCTAGAGTTCCAGAAGATCGAAAATATTTCTATAGTACTACATTATTTGCCTGGTTTACTCATTCTCTCCTGAGTAGATAATGAAATTTTCCAGAAGTCACATGATATGTGATATCATTAACAGACTGAATGTGGAAGCAAATGTGAAAATCTAGAATGTCTTCCATGAAGTCCGTTAAGAAGTTTACTTTAGCTTTAAGAAGTTAAAACTAAGATGTGCAGAAACAGGTAAAACACTGCCACCGCCTCCATTTTCACTTTTGCTTTGCAAAATACAGCTATTTTCCATAAAAGCATATATTAGGTTTACTCCTGTAATTCTTAAATAAATTAACAGATATTTAAAAAATTTCTCAGAACCATTTTCTAATAATGGAAACTACTGAAGCAGATAATCACAAAAACATAAGCTCTTTTGTGTCCTTAAAAAGAGTGAAAAAGTGTGCTGAGACCAAAAAGTTTGAGAACTACTCATACAGACAAATTTTCTTCTGAGTCTAGCTAAACCGCTATTCACTTTAGATTCACGATGCAGAAGGTAAGTATATTAAATGAGTTCAGTCTCACAATCTAACTTCATGCTTCGATATTCCTTTTGACAGAAACTTTTAATCCATAAAGATACACAATAATCAGAACTTATGCGTTTTAATCAAGAAAAAGCTAAGGAATAGCCATGTGAATATTTTATATGTAAAGCTACTATAAAAAACATTTACTCACCTTTTAAAAGAACTCTGCATATAAAAGGTTCTTGTAGTAAAATCACTTTAGGTTTTTAAAGATGATAGTCTAGAGCAAAGCCTTGGGTATCAGCATTTAATTTAAGGGACAGAGAGCATACAAGGAGCCTCTACATAGGGCCAAAGGGCTGGCACAGGAAGACAGAAAACCTGAAGGGTGACAGACGGACGCTAACGGGAAAGTGCTTCAAAAGAACAGAGGCCCTGGGAAATGTCACATGCTGCAGAGAGGTTACAGAATAAAAAGACAAGTTACGGCTCCATTTATTTAGCAAAAAGGAGATTACTGTGACCTTAAAGAGCAGTTTTCTTGAAGACATGACTCGGAGACTGAATAAATATGAGGTGAAAAAGCAGAATTTGGTTGTAAAGTGGGAACAAGCAGGGCGATGGCTCAAAATAATACGGGGAGAAGAGAAAATGTGCCAAGATGGATGTTAAGATGTAAAAGAGAAAGTAAAATAAGTGAACAAGACTGCAGAGGTGGGAGGAAATCAGGGGAATATAATCGCACGCCACAGGAGGAAGGCCTCTGAGCAAAGTCAAGTGTAGATGTGAATCAAGGACTAGCTCATAGGTGTGGTGGCAGGAAGCTGAAAGAGTCTGTGGATAGAGCTCCCTTATCTCTGTGTTACAAACAGCAAGCAAGAGAAAGGAGTTGGAAGACTGAAGGTGTAAGGAGAAAGGTTTGCAACGGCTACTAGGAAGAAAAGAAACAAACTGACTTAAGCTTTTCTGAACCTCTGAAATGTTCAACAAACTAGCATGCATTATTGAAATGAGAACAGGCAAGTTTCTATTTTTAAAAATAAGAAGCATCCAATGTATCTCAAACATTGGAAAGAATGTTTTTTATCCAAACATTAAACTAAATTAAAATGAAAAGAAAGAATGTTGGGTGTGTTAAAAGTTAATCCCTTAGTATTTAGGAAAAGTTAGCTATTTATCCTTGAACAGTTTGTAATATTTTATTTCAATATGTTAAATAATTTTAATTAACTACCATGGGATATTTTAGTTGCCTTTACTGCTGGGGTTTTTGTTTGTTTGTTTTTTGGTCTATTTAGGGCTGCATTGGTGGCATATGGAAGTTCCCAGGCTAGGGGTTGATGAGTCAGAGTCACAGCTGCTGGCCTACGCCAGAGCCACAGCAACACTGGATCAGAGCTGCAATCTACACCACAGCTCACAGCAACACCAGATCCTTAACCCACTGAATCCACATCCTCATGGATACTAGTCAGGTTCGTTAACCACTGATCCACGATAGGAACTCCCCTTTACTGCTCTTTTGTAGGAGGCATTACATTTACAAAATCCCAATGAACTCATCAATAGAGAAGTTTACTACTTGTTCTTAGAAGTAACTTTTTAACAGACAGTACTGTACAAAGATGGAATGGATTTCCTTAAAAAGTACTGATGCTCAAATTACTAAAGAGCCATTTAAGGTACTTTTCGAATATTAGTCTATACGTTTTCAGAAGACATTTCTTAAAGACAGCAAATATTGTTAGGTGTGTAGTCTCCTGGCTGTCACAAGTACTCAACTCATGCATGAGTAGCTCAAAAGCAGCCACAGAAAATATGTAACCAAGAAAACAGGCATGGCTATTTGCCAATAAAACTTACTGCAAAAACAGATGGCTGGCTCACAAGTTCTAGTTTTCTAACACCTGGCCTAAGCTTTTGGCTTACTAATGAGGAAGTTGCTTACATTCTTAAACGCTTTAGTTTTGTCATCTATAAGCAAAGTAACAAAGCTACTGAATTAATGAGGAAATATATTAAAATGCCCAGTACACTCAACACATTCAACAAATTTGAGTTCCCCTTCTCTGTATTTGACAGTGTGAGCCTATAATGCTCACTTCCAGAAGGTCAAAGAAGTAGAGATGAGAGAACATTCAAGGCGTGGAAAATAAATGCTTATCTGTTAAGACAATGACTCAAAGACGACTTTGCTTATTTTGAGACAAATCCCTCAATTATCACTGATTTGGATTTCTTCTAAAAGATGGAAGCCAACAATTTCCTAGAGATAATTTTCCTAGGTCCTTAAGGTTTAAAAAAATCTTGCTTTTAATATTTTATGCAAAGCAACAAATATACATTTAGGTTTTTTTAAACCTTGATACTAAAGAAATTAAAAATTTACAAATGTAATAAAATTCCAAAGGACTGTGATACTATACAATAAGTTCTAGAGGAAGAAAAGGATGGAAGTTGAAAAACACAGTGCAAATAGCTTTCTTTGCTTTTGTTCCACCATCTGCCATTTTCTGCCTTTTAACTCAATAAATAGATACAAGTCAACCAGGTGATTCAAACAGGTCACAGTGGAAAAGTGTTTTGAAGCCCACAGAAACTCTACAAAGTAAATAATCAATAAACTGACTATATAAACAAAGATTTTTGAAACTCACCATCTCTATTAGTTTCCCATTCTACATTTTCTTCTTCACTTTCTGGAGTTCTCTCCTTAGTGATTTTTATGTCTTCCTTTTCCCTATGTCTCCCTCTTGAAGATTCTTTCTAAAAAGTACATATATAAACACAGGTTATTATAGTTGTGAAACTACATGAGATAGTTACTATAATATGGAATATTTCTAACTTATCTTTGTTTCATTCAAGAATCAGTTTTGTAAATAATAATTTCCCTACTAAGTAGAGGAAATAAAGGTTCTACAGTAGCATCACAACGAGAAGACTGTACTCTATTTTACTTAAGAATGGGAACTTGGTAAATGTAAGAAGTAGCAAGATTTTAAAAGACACAGTGCAAATCTAACATTTTAATCAGCATTTGAGAGGATACTATATTCAGTTCCTATGTGAAAATGACGAGGTAAAGCTTAAAATGGAAAAAATACAACATAGGATTTGTAAGTGACTCTATTTTGAAATGACTAGAAAAAGGTTACAGCATTTACAGTAGATTCTCAAAAATAATTGCTGACCTCAGACTTGTCATACGCTAATGTTAGAGCATTTACCTACACCTAAAGATAAGTCCAAACTCATTTAATAATTTTACAAATGCTTTAAAAAGGGGGGTTTTCCCTATTTTGATTAAACAAAAAAGGCAACTAAAATAGTTAAGAAAGTTGTCCATATATTGCAGCAAAAATCCCAAAGTTTTGGGAGTTCCTTGGTGGCTCAGTGAGTTAAACATCCAGTGTGGCCACTACTGTGGCTCAGGTTCAATCCCTGTCCCAGGAACTCCACATGCCCCAGGTGCGGCCAAAAAAACAAAAGAAAACAGAAACAAAGTTTTACATTTTATTCCAGGTATAACAGGAGCCTATAGACAAAGCAGGACAATAGCAATTCGGCTTATAAAATTTAATTAAATATTCTATTACATAAGATAAGGACTCCAAACCACATGTAATTAAGCGGTAAGAAAATGAATGTCAAGGAACAGTTATCTTCCCACCACAGTGACTCACTTTTATTAGCACTCGAAATCCTGACTATGAGAGACATTGACACAAGGACATCAAGCGCTGAAAGTTTTTCTGGGCATTACCAAACATAAAGTTTGGCTGCTTAAAATACAAATTAATTTCTCTTTTAAGTCTTCTTTGTAAAGAACTCTAGTATATAATTCCCCCGAAATGTCACATATTTACTGTGAAGTCATGCTGTATTACTTGCTAAATGACACATATACAGTTGCTGGTAAAACAGGAGAGGCTGACAAGAAATCACTAAAAGGTTATATAATAGAACCAGCCAGAACAAAATAGTAAAAAGCAGAAAGAAAAGAAAAAGAGGAAGGGAGTGAGGGAGGAAGGAGGAAAGAAGGAAGGACGGGAAAGGAAGGGAAAGGAAAAGAAGAAAAAGAGTAAACCATCTCCTATTTGTACATAAGACAAAAGGAGAAAAGGAACAAAATCTACTTTTATTCTTAAAATGTGTCCTGAGGGAGTTCCCGCTGTGGCACCGTGGAGTAAGAATCCGACTGCAGTGGCTTGGGTCGCTATGGAAGCAGAGGTTTGATCCCCATCCCAATGCAGTGGGTTAAAGTATCTGGCATTGCTGCAGCTGCAGCATAGGTCACAGCTGTGGCTTGGGTTCAATCCCTGGCCTGGAAACTTCCATATGCCACAGATGCGAATACACACACACACACAATTATATATTAGTGTGGAACAATCAATGAGAACTATTCCATATCCCATGCAACTTTTGAATCTTCTGTGGATTAAATCCACTATAAATATACATCGGTATGTACTCTATCAAAAAATTTTTATAGAAAGTTCTCTCTAAATTACTGAATAATATATATTCTGTGGTTTCTGTCTATAAAGTATCTTGTAACGTCCAACTACAAATACAGGTGAAAAGGGTTTCAGAACAGTAGCACTGATAGTGAAAAATAAAAGAATCTGCAAATTTGTAGCAATATTTTTAACAGATTTAGAACCAGAGATATAATAATCTCAATAAGTTTCATTAATAATGTAAGTATTTCATAATATCTACCCTACATACTGAAATCACGTGATTTCTGCATTGTCTATTGTCCTTCAACACGACTCTGATATTGTCTCCAGAGATCATCTGTAACTACTATTATTAAGAACTAGAGACCGAATGCAGGCTTCAGTATGCGGTGAAATTTTAAATTAGGGAGTATGTTTTATTCTAATGTTTTGTCATTATCCTACCTCATCGTAATATAGGAAATTATTTTGATAACACTTAAAGCTCAGGTCATTTTTTTAAATGTTGTATTTCCTCATTTTTCCACTTTACAATGTACAACTTGTTTGTGCATGTTATTCCTTATAAAATAAAATAATTTCCCTCTTTCTCTTATCACGGTCAAATATAAAGGGTCTGATATTACATGTCCCATTGAGCACAGCACAGTCTGCTTTCACCTTCCTGTATTTCTTGAACAAAATGGGTTTGTCATCTTATTGCTCTTAAATGCAAACCTAATAATTAGAGGTGCAACCATCCAATTATTCTGTATTCTAAATTAGTCATCCTGGAACACGTGCTGAAATACCTGTTAAAGAACCACAATGTTTTAGCTAATACCCATGGAATGAAGTATTTTAAGAATTCAGAATTACCTGAATTTCAAAATACATTAAGCAACAAAGCCAACAGGGTCTGGAACAGCAACCCTATCACCAAACATACTAATATTTTGGCAGCAAAACATATGAATTTACCAATTAGCCAACTTCAGTCACAAGGCCCCATCTGAATCAATAACTGCTATCAAGATAACAGACTAAATGACGTAGATATGACTACTGCATCAACTGAATTAGCAAGGAGAATGGGATTATTATGACTAGATTAGACTAATGAGGGTCCAGCAGTGAATCTGGAGTCAATTCCCCCAAACCACAATGTAGCCACAAACAGAAAGAAGTGAATGAATTCTGAGAGTTCAAAGCGATAATCTACTTTACACCTTCAGTACTACAATTCACTTCTTCAAAGTATAGTGCCACACTTTTGACAACTGCATAGGCCACAACAAAACACTCTTTTCAACCTAGTAAACATTTTATTGGGTCACTTTTACTATTGCATTTTGGACCCTCCTAATGTCATTTTCCTTCTTCGTGATATATATATCCTTTGAAACGTTCTCTGTGTACAATGAAACTAGATCATAAAGAACAACAACAAATATATTTTTAATTCATCACTGCTTTCTCAAGAATGCAAAACAGCAGCAAAACAAAGAAACAAAAACAGGGAATTGAAACCAAGGACTGAGCAGCAAATAGGAGAGCTGGTAGGGACTTTAAGACTTTTACAAGTATTAGAGCTGACCAGAGACTAAGCCTCGGGCCCATCAGTGAAGAGAAAACTGATGAACTGGAAAACGAAGTTAAAAAATTTATCCAGAATGCAGCACATAAAGACAAGGTTATAGAAAATACAGAAGAGGTTCAAAAATGTGGGTGAATACTCAGAAAATCAAATGTACAACTAATTGGAATCCCAGGGGGAAAAACCAGAGTATGGGAAAGGCAATAAATATTGAAAGAAACAGTGACTGAAATTTTCCATAATCAAAGAGACACAAGCCTGAAGATGCAGAAAGCAAAATACATATCAAGTAGAATATTATATCATAACCACAGAACATGAGAGGAATAGAGAAAATATTAGAAACATCCAGAGAAAAGACAATGGAACAGTATTTTCAAAGTGCTGAGATAAATCTGTCAACACATTGTTATGTGCCCAGCAAAACTGTTTTTGAAGAACGAGGAGATACATATATATATAAAATAAAGAGGTTTCCCAGTGTGGACAAATAGGATTATAAATTTCAAAAAGTATTAAACAGATAATAAAAATGAAGTCATCTCCAAACACTGCATTTTAAAAATTACGATGAACATAAAAATGGCTATACTACCCAAAGCAATCTACAGATTCAATGCAACCCCTATCAAATTACCCATGACATTTTTCACAGAACTACAACAAACAATCCAAAAATTTATATGGAACCATAAAAGACCCAGAATGCAAGGCAATCCTGAGGAACAAAAACCAAGCAGGAGGCAGAACTCCCCCAGACTTCAGGCAAAATTCAAAGCTACTGTCATCAAGACAGTGTGGTACTGGTACCAAAACAGACATAGAGACCAATGGAACAGAATAGAGAACCTGGAAATAAACCCAGACACCTACAGTCAATTAATCTTCGACAAAGGAGACAAGAATATAAAATGGGAAAAAGTCTTTTCAGTAAGTGATGCTCGGAAAACTGGACAGCCGCATCTAAATCAATGAAACTGGAACACGCCCTCACACCATGCACAAAAATAAACTCAAAATGGCTTAAAGACTTAAATTTAAGACAAGACACTATCAAACTCCTAGAAGAGAACATAAGCAAAACATTCTCTGACATCAACCGTACAAATGTTTTCTTAGGTCAGACTCCCAAGGTAACAGAAATAAAAGCAAAAATAAACCAATGGGACCTAATCAAGTTTTTGCACAGCAAGGAAACCATTAAAAAAAAAAAAAAAAAAAAAAAAGACAACTTACAGAATGGGAGAAAATAGTTTCAAACGATGCCACTGACAAGGGCTTCATCACTAAAATATACAAACTATTTATACAACTCGACAGCAAAAAAAAAAAAAAAAAACCAACAAGCCAAATGAAAAATGTACAAGAGACCTAAACAGATTATTTCCCCAAGAAAATATACAGAATGGTCAACAAGCACAGGAAAAAATGCTCAACATCACTAAATATTAGAGAAATGCATATCAAAACCACAATGAGGTACCACCTCACACCAGTCAGAATGGCCATCATTAACAAGTCAACAAATAACAAATGCTAGAGAGGGTGTGGAGAAAAAGGTACCCTCCCCACGCTGTTGGTGGGAGTGCAAATTGGTACAACTTCTGTGGAAAACAGTATGGAGGTACCTCAGAAAACTAAATCTAGAACTACCATATGAACCAGCAATCCCACTCTTGGGCATATATCCAGACAAAATTTTCATTGAAAAAGATACACTTACCCATATGGTCACTGCAGCACTATTCACAATAGGCAAAACAAGGAAACAACCTAAATGTCCATTGACAGATGAACGGGTTAAGAAGATGTGTTATATATACACAATGAAATACTATTCAGCCATTAAAAAGAACAAAATAATGCCATTTGCAGCAACATGGATAGAACTAGAGACTCTCACACTAAGTGAAGTAAGTTAGAAAGAGGAAGACAAATACCATATGATATCACTTATATCTGATATCTAATATATGGCACAAATGAACCTTTCCACAGAAAAGAAACTCATGGACTTGGAGAAAAGACTTATAGTTGCCAAGGGGGAAGAGGATGGAGTAGGATGGACTGGGAGTCTAGGGTTAAGAGATGCAAACTACCACATTTGGAGTGGATAAGCAATGAGATCCTGCTGTATAGCACAAGGAACTATATCCAGACACTTGTGATGGAACATGATGGAGGATAATGTGAGAAAAAGAATATATATATATATGTATGACTGCTATACAGTAGAAATTGACAGAACAGTGTAAATCAAGTATAATGGAAAAAATAAATATCATTTTTAAACAAAATTATGATGAAGAGAGAAGTAGATCTCTGATTCTGTTTACCCGGTAATAAAGCACTAGAAAGCACAAGCTATAGCGAATGTGCAGAGAACAACACAGAAAGATATTAATAAGACACTTGACAAGACATTCTCAAACCAAGATAGACCAAGTAGACAAAGATATGAAAAACATAGATCAAAAAAAAAAAAAAAAACCCAAATGTTTTAGACAAATTTTAGAACTCAAAAGCCAAAAAAATAGAAAATATATTTTTTTTTCAAGCACACAAATTCAGAAAAACTGACTATATGTTAGGCCACAAAGAAAATCTCAACAAATTTTTAAAAAACAGAAATACAGACAGCAATAATAAAGAAGTTATTTTTAAAACAATCAAAAGAATACACACACACAAAACAAACAAAAGGCTCTTCAACCTGAAAAATTTTATATGTCATTAAACAACTATTGAATCATAGGTGAAACATATCTAAAGAGAAGTCCTTAAAAATAATTACAATGAAAGCATGATATATGAAATCCAGAGAATTCACCCAAAGTGGTTACCAGAAAAATGCTTATAACCATATATATATATATATATATATATATATGTTTTATGTAAATCAATGTTCAGCCAGTTCAAAAGAAAAGGAATATAGTAAACCAAAGAAGGAATTAATAAGAAAAACAAATGTGTTAGAAAAGAAAAAGAACTAATATATAAATTCAAAAGCTGTTTCTTTGAAAATAAACCACTGGCTAAGCTATGAAGAAAAAAATGAGAAAACATGAGCATTCAAAATCCAAAATGACAAAGTAAAAATAGCTGTGAGAACAGAAAAAAATGAAAAACACACAACTCCATTCAAACAAATTTTTTAAAAACCTAGATAAAATATTCAATTTTCGAGAAAAACAATATTAACAAAATTGACTTAGACAAAGACAAAAGTCTACTAATTTCTATTGAAAAAATAAATTAAAGAACTTCTTCATAAAATAGTACCAGATTCAGATGGTTTCACACGGGAATTCTACCAAACCTTTCAAGAACAGAAAATCCCAATACCACTAAAGACATTTCAGAACAAAGAATTAGGAATGTTTTGTTATTAAAGGTACTTGGACTATCTGTGAAGTGCTACAGTGTTATTTGAAAGTAGACTTGAATTAGTTGTAAATTACTTACAAACTCTAGAGCAATCACTTCAAAAAGTAAAAAATAACAAGTATAATTGATACGCTAAGAAAGGATAGGAAAAGGAATAAGAACATTCAATTCAAACCATAAAAGGCACAAAAAGAGTGGAAGACAAAAAATAGGAGCAAAAAACAATGGTATGACAAATAGAAAACAGTAACAATTACAGTAGGTATTAATACAACTATATCAATAATTACTTTAAACATCAAATGGACTAAACATACCAATAATTAAAATAAAGGGTTTGTCACAGTGGATCAAAAAACAAGACTCAGCGTGCGTGCGTGCGTGCGTGCGTGCGTGTGTGTGTGTGTGCCTTCCATGAAAAATCAACTATAAACATAAAGACATATGGATAAAAAAGGAAGGGGATGGAGAAAGATACACTATGCAAATACTAATCTAAAGAGTGGAAGGAGCCATATTAATTTTAGACAGCAGACTTCAAGAACAAGGAAATTTATCAGGGCCAAAAATTTATAACATAATAATAAAGGGGTCAATTCTTCAAAAAGGTATTATAATATTCCTTAATATATGCACCTAAAGACAGTGTCAAAATATATGAAGTAAAAACTGATTACTGCAAGGAGAAATACATGATTCACTAATACAGCTGCAGACTTTAACATCCCTCTATCAGAAATGTACAGACCCAGCAGGCAGAAATTTAGCCAGAACACAACTGAAATCAAAAGCACCACCACTCTATTTGACATAACTCGATCTAAAGACTACTTCATCCAATGACAGAAGAATACACATTCTTCTCAAGCTCACATTGAACAGTCACCAAGATAGAACACATTCTAGACCATAAAACGCACAGTTAAAAGAACAAAAAAATCATATAGTGTCTGCTCTCAGACCACAAAGGAATTTAACTAGAAATCAGTAACAGATAGCTAGATAATATCAAACTGTGTGATTAAAAACAACACACTAGTAATTAACACTTGGGACAAAGAAGAAATCTAAGAGAAGTTTCAAAATATTTCAAACTAAATGAAAATAAAATACAATTTATCAAATTTTGTGGGATGCACGTAAAGTACTGCTTAGAAATTTATGTCACTGAATTAAAATAGAAAAGAAGAAAATTCTAAAATCAGTAATCTAAGTTTCCATCTTAGAAAACTAGAAAAAGAATAACTGAAATCTAAAGTAAGCAAAATAAAAACAACAAAAATTAGAATGGAAATCAATGAAATTGAAAACAGGAAATCAATCAAGAAGAATCAACAAAAGATCAAGCCTTACTCAGGCAAACTAAGAAAAAAAGAGAGAAAACATAAATTATCAATATCAGAAATAAAAGAGGAAACATTACAGACCCCAAGGACATTTAAAGGTCAGTAAAAGAATACAATGAACAATGCTATGCCCACAAATTTGATAACCAATACCCAAACCGGATGAAGATATTATAAGGGAAAAAAAGATTAATATATCTCATGAACATAGATGCAAAAATCCTGAACAAAATATTACCAAATCGAATCCAACAATACATAAAAAAAATAATACACTACAACCAAGTGAGATTTATACCAAGTATGTAAGACTGGTTTAACATTTAAAACTCAGGAGCTGCGGTTGTGGCTCAGCAATTAGCAAAAGCGTCTAGCATCCATGAGGACCTGGGTTCGATCTCTGGCCTCGCTCAGTGGGTTAAGGACCTGGCATTGCCATGAGCTGTGGGGTAGGTCATAGATGCTGCTCAGATCCCACGTTGCTGTGGCTCTGGCATAGGCCAGTGGCTCCAGCTCTGATTGGACCCCTAGCCTGGGAACTTCCATGTGCCGCAGGTACAGCCCTAAAAAAAAAAAAAAAAAAGACAAGAACAACAACAAAAAATTTAAAACTCAGTAATCCATCAACAGACTAACAAAGAAAAATCACATGATCATATCAAACATGATCATATAAACAGATACAGAAAAGGCATTTAACAAAATTCAGGGGAGTTCCCATCGTGGCACAGTGGAAATGAATCCGACTAGGAACCATGAGGTTGTGGGTTCAATCCCTGGCCTTGCTCAGTGGGTTATGGATGAGGCATTGAGGCTGTGACTTGTGGTGTAGGCTGGCAGCTGTAGCTCTGATTAGACTCCTATGGGAACTTCCATATGCCGTGGGTGTGGTGCTGAAAAGACAAAAGACCAAAAAAAAAAAAAAAACCAGGAGTTCCCATATGGAACAGTGGAAATGAATTCAACTAGGGACCATGAGGTTGCAGATTTGATCCCTGGCCTCACTCAGCAGGTTAAGGATCTGGTGTTGCTGTAAGCTGTGGTGTAGGTCACAGATGTGGCTCAGATCTGATTTTTGCTGTGGCACAGGCTGGCTGCTATAGCTCCAACTGGACCCCTAGCCTGGGAACCTCCATATGCCACAAGTGCAGCCCTAAAAAAAAAAAAAAAAACAAAAAAAAAAACACAAAAAAGCAAAGTCCAACACTCATTCTTGATAAAAATCTCTTAGTAAACTAAAAATAAAGAACTTTCTTAACTTGATAAAGAATATCTATACAAAACCTACAGATAACACCATAATTACTGGTGAGAAACTGGAAGTTTTCTTGCTAACATCAGGAACAAAAAGGTGTCCCTTCTCACCATTCCTTCTCAACATCATAATGGAAGCTTTAGCTAATGCAATAAAACAAGAAAAGGAAATAAAAAGTATATGGATTGAGAAAGAAGAAATAAATGTCTTTGTTCAAGGATGACATGACTGTCTACGCAGAAATTCTTTAAGTACCATAAATTTGTAGGCTGCTTTGGGTAGTATGGATGTTTTAACAATACCAATTCTTCGGGAGTTCCCACTATGGCTCAGCAGAAATGAACTCTAGTATCCATGAGGAAGTGAGTTCAATCCCTGGCCCCACTCAGTAAGCTAAGGATCTGGCATTGCAGCAAGCTGTGGTGTAGTCTCAGATCTGTCCTTGCTGTGGCTACAGCCCTTAAAAAAACCCAAAGAAACCACTAATTCTTCAAATCCATGAATATGGTATTATCTTTCCACTTATTTGTGTCACTTTCAATTCCTTTCATAGATGTCTTATTGTTTTCAGGGTACAGATCTTTCACCATCTTGGTTAAATTTATTCCTATACATTTATTGTTTCCGATCCAACTGTAAATATGATTATTTTCTTAATTTCTCTTGCTGATAGATCATTATCAGTATATAAAAATACTACAGGTTTCTGTACATTAATTTTGTATCCTACAACTTCACTGAATTCACTTATTAGTTCTAATAGGTTTTTTTTGGTAAGTCTTTAGGGTTTCCTGTATTTGGTATCATGTTACCTGCTAACAGTTGTGTACATATTTTTAAGTGGAGGATAATCCATTAACTTAGTTTTTAGGTTACCCATAATGAAAAAAGTATAACAATCATGAGATTAAAAGGTAGACTTTTCTGAATGCAACCTGTTTTATAGATTTAACTTTGAAACCATGAGGTGCCTCATTAGCACAGTAGGCATCAGTTTCAAAATTTTGAAATCACAGAAATGGTTGTTTTAAATAACCCTAAAACTAGAATCAAAATGAAATAAATCAACCCAACCACATATCAGTTTTAGGTTTAACCACATAGACAACTTTTCAAGGGACCTAAAACACAATTTAAATATACATTCCGAACAGATTTCACAGATACTTCCCTCACAAGATATATCCTAAGGACTACAAAGACACACCTTACACACTGTTCCTAGTAATAAGATTATTAGCAACACTATTGTTAATTGTTATACTGGAACTATTAAATGTAAGATAATACAAATGAATGTCAACAGAGACTAAAATTTTTAGCACAAGAGAAAAGCGATACAACTAGAAAATCAAAGAATTAGGTAGAAGTCTTACAATTCTAAAACTGAATTACTTGAACTCATGTTTGTTTGCATGTTTTTAAAGAGAAGATACATGTGTATTTCCTAGGTGAAACACAATGAAAAGCCTTAAAAACAACCACCAATCTACTGGTTTCCAAGTAGTGGTCCTAAAATCATCTCCCAGTAAAACAACCAAGGCTACAGGGGAAAATGGCTGACTCCAAACAAAGGGTATAAAATATACACAGTGAGCTGGGAACATCTTAACAGAAACAAAGGAACTATCAAGGACTACTGAGGCTGTATCAATACAAGGCAGGCTATAACTGGACTTCATCAAAATTTAAAAGATATTTTGAAAGGCACCACAAAGAAAATAAAAAGGCAAGTCACATACTGGGAAAACCTATTTGCAATACATATATCTTACATATAACTGGTAGTACTCAGAACATACAAGAACCACAAATCTGTATATAAGAGCCCAACTTATAAGCAAAAGATATAAACAGATGATTCACAGATGCCCTTTTATATATTTTAAAAATATATAAAAGGGCAATAAACACATCAAAAGATGTGCAACATCACTAATCATCAAGAAATGCAAATTAAAACCAGCATATCCACTAGAACAATGCAAAGTGCTGGCAAGAATGTAGAGCAACTAAAACTCTCAAACACTGTAGGCTGAGATGTAAAATGGAATAACCACTTTGGAAAACCATTAAGCAGTTTGTTTTAAAGTGAAGGGTAAACATAGCATATGACTCAGCAACTCCGCTTCTAGGTATTTACCACAGAGAACTTAGGTCTTCAGAAAGACTTGTATGGAAATGTTCATAGCAGCTTTACCCATGATAGCAAAAAAAGCAGAGAATAACTTGTGTCCATCAACTGGGGAATGGATAAACAAATTCTGATATATCTATATAAAAATACTATGATAAAAGGAAATCCATGATAGGAGTTCCCGTCGTGGCGCAGTGGTTAACGAATCCGACTAGGAACCGTGAGGTTGCGGGTTCGGTCCCTGCCCTTGCTCAGTGGGTTAACGATCTGGCGTTGCCGTGAGCTGTGGTATAGGTTGCAGACGCGGCTCTGATCCCGCGTTGCTGTGGCTCTGGTGTAGGCCGGCGGCTACAGCTCCGATTCGACCCCTAGCCTGGGAATCTCCATATGTGGCGGGAGCAGCCCAAAGAAATAGCAAAAAAGACAAAAAAAAAAAAAAAAAAAGGAAATCCATGATAAAAGGAAAAAATTATTGACATGGCTGCATTTCCAAACTATTACGCTAAAAGAACTGAGACACAAGAATACATATGATCCGATTCCATTATAGTACCGGATCAAGAGGCTGTCAGGAGCCTGGTTTGAGAGGGGATGGACTCTAAAATGACATGAAGATATGTTCTGGGTTGACGGAACTGCTATGTATCTTGATCATAGTAGTGGTGATACAGGTATGTACAGTTGTTGAGAATCAAACAGTACACTTAAAACGAATAACTTTAACGTTCACAAATTATTCACAACAAAGTGAAATTTAAAAAGACCTCAGCAGCACTGCCGTGAGCTGTGGTGCAGGTCACAGACGTGGACTGGATCTGGCGTGGCTGTGGCTGTGGCGCAGGCTGGCAGCTGTAGCTCCGATTAGACCCCTAGCCTGGGAATCTCCATGTGCCATGGGTGTGCCCCCCCCCAAAAAAAAAATAAATAAATAAATAAAAATAAAAAGACGTCAGGATCTAATATAAAGACCTCCCACAAGTTAAGGAAGGGACATTTGAACAAAAATAGAAAAAAGAAAAGAAAGAAAGAATAATAGTGGTAGTGGATTAGAGTTAGAGGGATCAATAAGAACTCATGTTTAGCTTAACATAGATAGAAGTGGTTACTAGTAATATTTATAGATATATGCATATATACGCCTTAGTATACACACATATATGTCTTTGCTCTGTCAACTAAGAGGGCCTAAAAGAAACACCACCCCAGCAGGAACAAGCTCGCTCACTCTTGCTCTCACTCTCTCCTAGCCATCAGAGAAAAAGCCCATGTTACCCACACAAAGATGCCAACCCAGGTGGAAAGAGACTGAGGCCTCTAGCTGACTGTCAGCTTCAACAAGCCAACATGTGAGTGAACAAATCTTCAAATGATTCCTGCCAGCAGCATTCCAGTAACTCAGCTGAGATCTGAGACATAACGGAAGAAATAAGCTATATCTACTGTGGCCTTTCTGATTTCCTGACAGAATCCACAAACAAAATAAATGATTGTTTTATGCCAAAAATGTGGCAACTGGAACTCCTTTTAATGCTATCAAAAAATATATCTGCAGAACATACTAGGCTAAAACATTAATTTTTTATATGAAATGAGTATTATCTATATTTAAAAATCACTATAATCATTCCTGCACTACACCTTGTCAGTTTTACCAGGTGGTATATATTGTATCTCCACTCACATTCTCACCCTTCGCTTTTAAACCCTTTCCTCTGAAAGAAACACACAACATGGTAAATCAACTATACTTTAATAAAAGAGAAACAGATAAACAAAATTCGGCTGTTCGACTTGATCCTAGGGAGAGTCACTTCTTAAATTTTTAATTCAGTGACTCTCTACTCGTCCTGTCTTACATTTACCGTGTTTTACTGTTTCCAAAGAATTTTCACGTGTATATCCTCAGCGTAGTTTGTGACATACTGGTGCAGGTATCTTTATTTTAAAGATAAAAAGCAAGAACAAGAGACAGGATAGTTAGTAGAAGTGTAAATGAGAGTCTGGGTCAGCTTTGTACAACAGATAGAGCCCTAGCTCCTCCCTCGGTCAGTGTCACTTTTTCCTCTTCTAGCCAGAAACATTAAGGTGAACAAGGTACGGGATTTTTTTTGGGGGGTGGGGGTTGAAGGAATAAGAATAGAACTGTGTAGAGGACTATGGAGCAAAACTAATAATTATACGTTATTAGTTGGGAGGTACAGTTTCTTCCAGAGACAGGGAGCGCCATGCTAGAAATTAGTTCTCAATTCAGAGTATCAGAGACCCCAGCATTACAGGGGTAAAGATCTATTCTAGGTAGTATGCTGAGGCAAAATCGATGGTAGCCTAGAAAATATCTGAAAGAGGCGGGAAGGTGCATCATCAACTTGAGATTCAGCTGAAGACTGAGATCTGAAAAAGTAATCCGCATAGTAGTCACCTTAAATAGATGCAGAGTGGAGGGGAGGATAAATACCACATCGAAACAGATTCTCTGACGATAAGTCATTGTGTTGAGGTGGGGTAGGAAACACGAGCAAATGATAAAAATGACCCTTTGAAAAAATACTGGACAAGGAAAAGGAAACATCATTCTGAAGTCTCAAAAGAAAAACTTCTGAAAATGACTTACTATTGGAACCAGAAAAGGTCACTGAAATGATTTAGAAAAAAAACTGGAATACATTACACAGATCAGCTGCAACATGATTCCAATTGTTTTAATTTCATATATGAGAGTGAAGACTAATAAAAAAAGATTTAAGACTTTAAAAATAAAGATCATGAAAAATACTGGAGGAGTTCCCACTGTGGCTCAGTGGTAACAAACCCGACTAGTATCCATGAGGTAGCGGGTTCAATCCCTGGCCTCGATTAGTGGGTTAACGATCTGGCGTTGCAGTGAGCCATAGTGTGAGTGGGGAGCTGCAGCTCCGATTTGACCCCTAACCTGGGAACTTCCATATGCCACACCTGCAGCCCTTAAAAAAAAAAAAAAAAAGGTAGTGGAGATGCATGGTGGTAAAGATTACATAACAATGTGAAGTACTGAATACACTTAAAATATTTAAAATAGTAAATTTATATTTTATAATTTAAAAAAATTTAAGATCAATACAGACAAACTTAGACCACTGCCCATCTGTTCTGAGGTAAGATCTTAGGTGAGCAAAGGATGCTCAAAGAGCATCTCCAAATGCTAAAGCAGATATCCTCCCACAAATGATGAGTTATTTAATCCTTCTTTTTTTCTTTTTCTTTTTTTTTTTGCTTTTTAGGGCCACACCTGTGGCGTATCGGAGTTGTAGCCACTGGCCACAGCCACAGCCATACAGGATCTGAGCTGTGTGTGTGACCTACACCACAGCTCATGGCAACACCAGATCCTTAACCCACTGAGCAAGGTCAGGGATCAAACCCGCAACCTCATGGTTCCTAGTCGGATTCATTTCTGCTGCACCGCAACGGGAACTCCTGCTTAATCCTTTCTTGAATGAATGCAGCAACAAATCTTAAGAGACAGGTTTGCCCATGCATGCCCTAATCATCAACAAATGCTTGCATATTCCTATCTGACTCTATTCAGAGTT
Source organism: Sus scrofa (assembly GCF_054392235.1). Lineage (NCBI taxonomy): Eukaryota > Metazoa > Chordata > Mammalia > Artiodactyla > Suidae > Sus > Sus scrofa. The sequence goes on along the minus strand of NC_139393.1, from coordinate 21,766,000 downwards.
CTAATTTTGCTTTCAAAGCTACTGCTTTATGCTCCAATTATATAAAATAACAATCTCTATTACAAAAGAAGAAAACACAATTCAATTATTGCATTTGAAAAGTTCTATACAGACTGGTTAAAGTATGTAGTACATAAAAATACATATATTATTTTGTAAATGTTTTAAAAGAGCACATAAGTGTCTATGTGAATACAGAAAACAGGGCCCAAAATTAGTTGTCCATAATGCTATAAGCCTGGTGTACAAAGGGGTCACGAAGCAATTCTCTCTCCTTGCCATCTCAGTTAAAGGCATGGTAAGCTTGTAGTTAGGCTTAACACCTCCCTTCCACCCACTGTTTTGGTCATCAAATCCAACTGACTCTACTTCAAAGAAGCCTCTCACCATGTTAAATTCAGTTCTATTACGTTAACTTTGGTTTAGATCACCTAGACCTGCCCATATGTTCAAAATATTCTCAATGCAACACATGACCAACGTAAAAAAATTATTAACAAGGAGTTCCCTTGTGGTGCAGCAGGCTAAGGATCTGGTATTGTCACTGCTGCAGCTCAGATCAGGTTCAACCCCTGGACCTCGAACTTCCACAGGCCACAGGCACAGCCGCTCCCGCCTCCCCACCCCCTGCCAAAAAATAAAACTATTAATGAGATACTTGCCTTTATTTTATACTAAGTTTTTGAAATTCAGCATGTGTTTTACACTTACAGCACATCTCAATTCAGACTGGCTACACTTCAAGTGTTCAACAGCCCCACTGGACAGTGCAGACCCAAGAGCATTAGGAGTTCTCAACACACTGGCAGCACCTCAGAACGGCTGTTCAGTACGTGAACTTAATAGTTCCAGGGTCTGGAGGTGAGCTGATAAACGAGGTATAGCTCTTCAGCCCCCGTCTCATATAGACTTGCTATTAATTCTTTCACACTAGGTGTACCTCTTCACAGGTTCTCCAACACATCAGTCCTTTAAAGCTCACTTACTCTGTTGGTTTTCTTCCTCTGCCTTAGACTTTCATCCCTCCCCTCCTTCAACCCATCTACTCTTCAACACCCAATCCAAAAGTCATTTCCTACTGTGAAGTATTTCCTGCTTCCCCAGGCAGTTATTTATTCCCTCTGTTGTGTGTTTTACTCACCCTCTGACATACACCACAGTCTAGAGAATTTTAGTTTATCTACTTATGAATTTGTCAACCTCATAACTCAGACAATTTGGAGGTGAGGTCAGTGGCAGAGCAGCAGTGTCATGACAGTTAAGTGGTGGAAAATCACATACATCCTACCTTAGCTTTGCTATGTTATCCTATACTTGCCCCTAAACTAAATCCAACTTTCCCATAGAAATGCACTATGTGAAGATCAAGACTCACACATGACACAGCAAGGAATCAAGAGAAATGATGAGCACCTGCTTTTGTGCCGGATCTATCATTCAAGATAACTAATGCCGGAGAGCCTAGCTTACTAGCAGTTAGGTTTCTAAGTTTGGATGGTGAATTCCCTAAAACCTGATCACGCTTAAATCTTGAGACTCTATCCCAATTTGGTGCAAGAAGCTCAGTGCCTTTGAGGGCTTCCTCATCTAGGGAGAGCAAGAACCAGGCTTTGAACTTCTAAAAATATACCAACTTTGCTGTCCACTAAAATGGTAACACTGAACATAATCTTTACCCAGATACCTGTTAAAAACCTAACTTGCCCGATGCTCATGTTCATCTTAAGAGCCTAAACCCAATTTATATTAGAGAAAAAAGGCTAAGAGCTATTCTTTTTTTTTCTTTTTTTTAAGAGCTATTCTAATACCAGTGCATACCATTCATTAAGCTGTCATCATGGAAGAGTCCGTCGTGTTACTTGTTTTACATATATTTTCTTCACAGTAACACAATAAGATAGCTATCACCTTCACTGTACAGATAAGGAAATTGACAGGAGCGTTCAATAACAATTCCTCAAGTACTGTGTTTAGAACATGAGTTCCAGATGTCTGCGCTCTACATTAACTACAGTCGACCTAGTGGTATGCTGGAGCCAGTTCACACCGACTCATAAGAGCCGCTGTTAAATTTTTAGGAACTATATACAAGCTATAATTAAAAATTAAATTATATAAACTAACAAATAAGTAATACTAAAAACCAAGTAATAATTATTCAAAACTCACTTCCTAAATATTTAAGTACATTTTACTCTTGTGGTTAATTTTGTGTGTGTGTGTGTGTGTGTGTGTGTGTGTGTGTGTGTGTGTATTCCCACACTTCCCAACTCTATATTCAGTGATACCATTTTAGTAGCTTGAAATGGACCCTGATGGAAGGAAGCATTTACACCAGAGAAACTGGTATATCATACAAAGTATGGCTTTCTTTTTTTCTGAGTGGTTGTTAAACATTTACCAGCAAACTAAATATTCATTATTCTGAAATAAAAGATTATTTCATAATGCAATACACATGCTCAGCCCCTACCCAGAAATTCTAATTTCGCAGATCAAGGATAGAGTACCTGCATGTGTATTTTGAAAAAGACCATCTCTCCTCCGAAAGAATTCTGATACACACCTCCAGCTAAGAACTACCACCTGAGACTTGTAAAAGTTTTATGTATCAAACATTAGAAAGCTATATACTGAAAACCACATTACTTTTAAGTCCTCAAAAATAAGTTTTTACAAACTATATAAGACACAGCTTTTTTTTTTCAAGGATCAAGACAGCCATAAGAAAGCTTTATATAACTTAAATTATCAAAGAGGTTGCTGCTTATATAATTCAATAATTATCATTAAAAGGCTGTAATGATGCAACCAGATATCCATACGTAAAAAAATGAGATTGGACCCTTACCTCACACCATAAGTAAAAATTAACTCAAAATAGATCAAAAATTTAAATGCAAGAACTAAAGCACCAAGATTTTTTGGAAGAAAACACAGACATAAATCTTTGTGATCTTGAATTAGACAAATAGTTTCTTAAATATGACACCAAAAGCACAATAACAAAAATACAGGTAATGGATTTCATCAAATTAAAAACATTTGTGCTTTTGGGTTCCTTTCGTGGCTCAGGGGTTAAAAACGAACCCAACTAGGATTCGTGAGGGTGCGGGGTTTGACCCCTGGCCTCACTCAGTGGGCCAAGGATCCAGTGTGCCGTTAGCTGTGGTATAGGTCACAGACACAGCTCAGATCTGGCATTGCTGTGGCTGTGGAACAGGCCAGCAGCTGTAGTTCCAATTCAAGCCCTTGGGAACTTCCATATGCCACAGGTGCGGCCCTAAAAGAAAGCAAAAAATAAATAAATAAAATAAAAACATTTGCTGTTTAAAGGACACTATCAAGAACATGAAAAGACAACACACAGAATGGATAAAAATTTTTGCAAATCATATAGATATAGGACTTGTGTCCAGAATATATAAAGAATTCCTAGAAATCAACAATAAAAAAAATCCAATTCATATATTGGCAAAGAATCTGAATAAACATTTCTCCAAAGAAGATATACAAATGGCCAATTCACAGTCAAGATATTCACCACCACCAGCAGTCAGGGAAACACAAGTCAGAACTACAATGACATTACCAACAGGACGGCTATAATCAAAAATGTTAGCAAGGATGTGGACTATTGGAAATCTCACACACTGCTGTAAAGAATTTTAAATGATGCAGCTACTTTGGAAAACCTTCTAGCAGTTCCTCAAAAGGTTAAGCATAGCCACCATATGACTCAGCAATCCCACTCCCAGATAGAAACCCAAGAGAAATGACAACATACGGCCACACAAAAACTTGTATATGAATGTTCACAGCAGCACTGATTCGTAAGAGCCAAAAAGTGGAAACAACCAAAACATGTGTCAACTGATAAATGGATAAACAGAATGTGATATATCAATACGATGGAGTATTATTTGGCAAAAACAAGAAATGAAATAATGATACATCCTATAATCTTTCATGAACCTTGAAAACACTGCTAAGTGAAAGAAGCTACTCAAAAGCAAAAGAAAAACAAACAAACAAAAAAACCCCACATATTATATGACTCTATTTATATGAAATTACCCAGAATAGGCAAACCTACAGTGACAGTAAATGGAATAGTGGCTGCCTAGGACTGGTAGTCAATTGAGGGGCTAGAAAAATGACCACCAAAAGGTACGGGTTTTCTTTCTAGGGTCATGAAATTGTTCTAAAATTGACTGTGGTGATAGATGCACGACTCTGTGAATACAGGAAAAAGGACCCAAGCGTACACTTTAAATAGGTGAACTCTACTGCAATAAATCTGCTGCAAATGCACATGCAAGAGAGTGATAAGTATCTTTAAAAAAAAAAAAAATTAGCTCTGGGAAATTTCCACTAATGACACACATCTATGTTTTCTTTTAATTAATAAACTACATCATAAACTGTGCTTCTCACTGGGCTTCACTGCCAGGAAATTCACTAAATTTGGTATGTGCATATGTGCATTCAGTTTCTGTCACCATCATGCCTTGCCTTCATTGTTTTAATTACAAGTGTTCTACTGGGAGCCACTTCAACCTTTCTTGGAAGCAGGCTGAACTCTGAAAACTTAAGAATACATTTAGGTAGCTGTGATGTCCACAAAGGTACAGAAGCCCTGTGAAGTTCACCTGGAGCTCTGCCAACCAGTTCCCTTCATCTTAACTACCACCAAGAACTAAAACAGTAACAACTATGAGTTTTCCCACAGGACTTCTTTCCGCTAAATTACATTATCCATGTAAAACATTATAATGCAATATTTCATATTTACCATATACTTGGCAAACAAGAAACAAGATATTTAAAATGGAACATAAATAATAAATTGCTACGGAAATTTAACTTTGTTTTGGGAAATGCATTCCTACCCTAACAGGTGAGGATGACTCCTCTGTATTTCGTTTCTGGGACTCAGTGTCCACATCTTGGCGCTTGTTCTTCATTCTTTCTCTAAGATCCCCTGTAGGTCTTTCTGGTGACCTTTGAACCAAAAAAAACAAAAACAAAACAAAAAACAAAACAACAAAAATCTATATTTATATAACATTTTATACTTCACAAATCTCAATATAATTTTTCTACTGTTCATGACTCCTAAAGTTCAGAAAAATAATAAATTCAGCTTAAATATTAATATGTAAGAATATGAGCACTACTTACAAGTTTCCTCCCAATAACAATCAAAATGTATACATTAAAATTCCTTGGGGTGGCAGGTACTCATGATATTAATAAAAAAACTATGTGAGCTGAGAGAAAGGAATTGGTATTAACGGTTTAATTTGTTTCCCTATTAATCACATAGTTAGCAAAAAATTAGAAGGTAAAGTTTTAAACCGCAACTCTGAAAAATGAATCCAGAAACAACTATATTATCCTCTACACATGCATGTGGTTGAATGCCACAAAATATTTTATGCATCTCAAGAACCAAAGCAAATACAGGAGTTATGTTATTCTTAAAACTGCTTAAATTTGAAATTATTGCAGAACAAAGCAAGATTTTCAACAGTGATTTTACACTCTGCTGTGGACTGTTTTTAATTAAGGAAAATAATACGTTTGATAAATGGCTGTTCAATTGTTTTCACACCATCACTAGGTGAGAAAAACAAAGTAGAGACTGAAAACGCACTGCCTTTAAAGAATATGCCTAGAGAACCCTTAAAAGAGGGCAGCAGATGTTAGGGGATGATACGTCCCTCTTTAGCAACCGAAAAATACTGTGTATGATATTTTTTTAAAGCTATGAATAAACTACGTAAATACTCACATCTATTTCAAGTAATAGTTGGTCAATCAAATCAATTCCTTTAATTTAATCAATCATTAATTAAATCACATGGTTAGTGGAAAAAAAAATAACTTCAGCCAATTCACTTTAAAGGATCTCATTAACATTTGCATGCACATTTTATAGATCTTTTAAAAATGTTTTAACAGTTCAAGCTGAACTTGTAAATGCAACTTCTTATTAAGAACCAGCACTTAAATGCTTTAAATAATTATGATGCCCATGTAAATTTTGTGTGTCCTAGTTTCCTTTATATAAGACAGTTCACCACAAACTTGTTTCTATCCGAAACAGTACCTAACAGAGTGCTCTGCGCATAGTAAATGCTCAAGGACTTAAATGACCTGTGACTAAATAAGCATTTCAGAAATACATTGCTTTTCTCTCCATCTTTGAATCACATTATGAACTCTATTGTTCTTCCTTATTAAAAAAAGGGGGAAATACACAAAGGAAGTTATGGAAGAAAAAATGCACAAAATAGGAAAATATACAAAAAAATTCTTTATTCTAAATCTAGTAATGACACCACTTTTTTCTACTTTAGACAAATTTCTTTGCCATCTCTTGCATAAAAGTTTTGAGTCAGTAAATAACAAATTTCAAAGATGAAGTAAAGCATGTATCGAAAGTACAATAACAATATAAGCAAAACATTAAAATTATTGGAATAGTTTCCCCAAGTATATGTTTATACACATACTAAACTTATGAACAGTAATTTTCCCACATTGACAGAAGGGACAGATGAAAATCTAAATACAAATAAAACATTGTATTCACCATCACAAATAAACTAAAGTGTACAACATTGTAAGTGAAGGAAAGTCAGCTAATGTTTAGGGTTTGAATTTTAAATTCTATTAAACTTCAAAATCTATACACATATACAAAAATTCACCCAATTTAAAGGGAAAAAAAAAAAAGCCACTCCAAATGCTAAAGTCCAGTTTTTATACTGTTGCTGAGGCCAAAGCAATCAGCACACTCACTTTGAGGACTAGGTAAATCAGCTGTTTACCAATCAGCTTTAAATTGTTTTTATGACAATCTTTATGTACATTAACATCTTTAAATATCATGACAAAAACCATCATGAGGGAACCAAAAGAAAAGATATTAAGCCTTGTCTTTATTAAAGGCAAAATGATGTTCTAAATAGGTAGTACATCTATGCACATATAAATATGTATTTTCATTTACATCAATATGTTGTGATGAAAGATTTGGCAAATGGATTTTAACTTACAGAGCCTGCATGACATTATCTTTTGTCATTAGGGGTTGAATTTAGAACATCTTAAAAAGCTGTCATTATAATATCCTATTTAAATGTTACTATTTTAATAGCTGAAAGCAGTTTCTCCTCACTCAAAACAAATCCATGAAATTGTGCCATCTTAAGCAGCACTTTAATACACAGTTGAGGAGTAGGGCATGAAAGTAAGCCATGAACGTAAGCCATATATATAGATGTTACAAAAACAATGTTTTGAAAAAAATTAATTTTAAAGCAAACATTTTATTACTTTTGAAATTAACCACTAAAAAGATGCTGTTGATCTGTGACTATTGATAAGATTACCACCAAAGTAGAATATCTGACCAAATATATGGTAGTATTTCAGATGTTTATACCACATAAATTACGAAAGCCATCTTCTAATAGTATACGAACAATTCGAAGTTCTCAATTTACCTTCTATAATTGCTGCTATAACCTTTACCACGGGGTGAAGGGCCATGTACGAATCTACATGTGTTTCCATAGAGGCAGTTGCCAGTCTTCAGCCAGTTACGGCACTGTGTCTAAGAGACAGACATTACTACGTAAATTTCATATGTAGTCATATTTATTTCTGGAAAAAAAAGATGCTAGTGGGACAAAAATTAAAGAAAATGCTATCGAAATTCTAACTAACCTGAGATACACTACTCCCCAAATAATAAAAAATCAGGATTTAAAAAAAAAGGAAAAAAGAAAGAAAAACCCATAAACCCTACTGCCCATCTCACTCTTTTTCATGAAACACATTTTTCAAGTTACCAAACTAATATTCCCACAATACAACAACCTATTCACTTTTGTTTAGATATAAACAAGAATAAATGCAAGAGAACCCTCGTGACTCTACTAGTGAGGACTCACCTCTGCTGAACTGCCAGTGCTGGGTCCAAGCCTCTCAAATACACTGGGTCTTCGGGATGTGCTATCAGATATGGTCTTGGTATTTTCCACTGTGACTTTCCTTCTAATTTTTGACATTTTGTACTACTTTAACCAAAAAAGAGAGAGGCAAAACTGTAAAATTCTTCAATTTTAAATAACTGAGCCCGTAACTTACAAGCTGATAAAATGGTAGATAACACGGCAAAATTACAGGGGATTTTCCTCAGAAGAAAAAAAGCCACAGGAGAGGTCAAAAGTCAACAGAGGTAAACAGAAGCTGTCTTCTAGGACACATCTTATTAGTGAATTTATAACAACTGTGAAATCTTTTGACTAGAATTTCACCTCTTCTGCAGAGTAAATGAGTAAGATTCTACCCACACAGTCAAGTTTTCACAATATATTCAATTTCAGAAGACACACTATAAAACGTTTAGTTTCTAGGTTCCTCACAAAAATTGTTTCAAAATTTAGCAACTATCTTTTAAAGAAAAGTTGTGCCATCATTCTCCATCAACTGGTTAACTGGAAAAGAAAGCTATGGCAAAAATAAAACCAGGTAAGAATTTTAATGATCGCAGAAATTATGTCTTTTACAGTTTAAGTGATAATAACATTAGCTATGTTCCAAAAATCAACTTAAGAGAAAAATACTATTCAAATATTTTCTTTGTCTTAGAAAAGCCAAAGAAGAATAGTCTAATCAAGGATATTTCTTTTTCAATAATACCAAAAAAAAAAAACCCTCAATATAGATAAAAATAACTTTCAAAATAGGATAAGCTGTAGAACTAAAAAAAGTGAAAATGTTTCGATAACCTACTATGTCAATTCATTGGCATAAAAGTCAAAGGCGCTAAAAGAAATAAATGGGTTACTCTACCAGCTTTAGTTATGAGAAAAGAAAGACAAATTATCAAAATAGTTTACAAAAGTAAATAAAACATTAAAAACTAAAATATACAATAATTCCAGGTGATTCAACTAGAAATGAAAATATCAGACAAGAGCACTACAATATATATTTGAAAACAATGTTAAATTCTAGACCTAGAATAATCTGAAGAGTATACTACTGTGGGAAGTGGGTAGGAACAGGCTAAGAGAAAGAAAAAGGAACTAAACCATATCACACTTAATACACTAAAAATGAATTGAAATTTTGTTAGTAATCAAGTTACTAGAATGAATGATGTCAGCTAAAGTGGTAAAAGCGCTATTTGGTAAAGAACTAGTCTCTCTAAAGTTTACAAGTGCTCTTTAATGTGGTTTCAAAGTAAAGTCACATCACTTGAAAGGAAACTGAATCATGGTAGTACAGAATCAAAACTTAAAAAAAAATTAGAAACAATGTTTGGTTCAGTTAGATACTCCTTTTCAGGTCACATTTTTAAAAGGTTCAAAGAATAAGGACAACATTTGACAAATGAACAAAGATAACCACAAGGAAAATATATGATATAACAGGGCAGGTTCATATTGGAAAAGCGTATATTCTTATCATTTAATATACAATATAATCATTACTTACAATTACAATCAATTTTTAGGGATTCAAAAAAGTTGGAAAGTAACTTTAAAGTACAATTTTTTAATTACATAGAGTGTCACATAAGTGAACAAGAAATTATACAACATAAAATCACTTATGTATCAACTATTCTCCAAGTAAGGGTTTACCCTCCACACTAGAGTTATATTAAAGGATAATCTTCGATTTAACTTTTCTTAGGCTCATTCTCAGCCCAAATGTGAATTTATAAAGAAAAGTTGATAAATTTCTTATGTACATTTGATTTATTGACCCTAAATAATTAAAAGCCAAGATAGTGATAAGTGGTGCTGAGGAAGATCTCCTAGAAAATGCAGAGCTTTGATTAAGTGAGAAAACCACCTTTTTATAATTTATAACTAAGATTTGATAAGAAGTAAATATATAACAAAATATACGGAAAAAGAACAAAAATGATTTAAGTTTCCTCATGTTACTATAAATATTAATACACTGAAATCCTCATGCACTAATTTGATTCTAAAAACATTTCTAATAAACTTAAAAATGAATAGGTTCTAAAAGCTCCTTATTAGCCATCAGTTATCTAAAATTTGGGAGCGAGGCACACCATCCCACCACACTGCCTCAAGATGACTAAACCTTACATTTTTCCTTCCACTATCAATGGAAACGATTAGGTTGGCCTACAAAATCCCTATCCCCAATAGGCCCCTACACGCAACACATCCTCCTCCAAAAAAATCGACAGCAGTGTTCTTCACAACTGGGGCAACAAGCTAATTATTATACTGATCAAAACACTGGTTATCTATCTATTATCTCCTTTCTTGTTTTACTGAGGGTTCCAGATATCATTAACTCCACGGTTTCTCTTCCCCAAATACTGTTGCTTGATCAGTGCTCCTCTCTTCTGACCTACAGCCAGAAAGCATGGTCTCACAGATTCTCTCCCACCCTAGATCCCTAACATAACCCTTTGAAGATGTCAGAGGGTTTGGACTGAGGACTAATGGTCCAATCTTACCCCCTCCTTGTATTCTTTCCGCTAAAAAAGTTCCTTCCTACGGAGACAAAAGTTGCTTTTACAGCTGACATCACGAATTATTCAGGATGGACCTACATAGTGATTACCCCAAGAATTTTACTTCTGCTACTGGTGTGTCTTCCAACTTAGGGAAGAACAACATTGAAGTAAAGATATATTTTCCTCTTTTTTCAGACTCCAACAGTGTCAGACCTTGGCCTAAAATGACACTGAGTTTGAGTCTGGGTTACAGAGAGATCCGGGGCGGGGGACGACACACAGCAAACAAAAAACCAACCAACCAACCAAACAAAACAACACCTGAGGGGAAAAAAGGGAGAAGTAGAATTCAAGTTTACTAACTGATAGAGGAAGTCTTCCAATCATCTATGTAGGAACTTCTATCAGTAGGCAATAATAACACATTACCTAAATATTACTATGAAACATTCATGATTTTTGCACAGATAAAATGCTTTATGCTTGCAAAGAATACGAAATATAACATTTTAAATCCTATTTGTCTAAATATATACAATTATCTACAATATACCAGAAAAGCATTTGCTCGTAGATATTAATTCATTAATTAAGAATGATGTTACCATTTACCATAAAAATTAGAATTTTCAATCTAAAAATTTGGACCCAAAGAGAAAGATAAACCACAACAGGATAAAATGAGGTTTGACTGAGGGGGGGGGGGGCATTTTTTTTTCAATTAATATCTCAATAGGCTTCAATAAGAAATAAATGCTTCAAAGTATGTAAGAAAAATCAGAAACAACAAGATAAAAATGTCTTCTTTATCTCAGAGACTTCGAAGGTTTCCCCTCCAGTTTTCAATTTATTCTTTAGTTTCAAGTTGCCATCACGCTTTCACTCATGTTTATCATGTCTTCCCCAAACACCAGCATTATCAAAGCCAGAGTGACACTGGTGAAAGTATACTGATTTATTATATTTCTTCTCTCCATTTACTGACTAAATAAATATCAGAAGTTTTAATACTTTTTCAATTGAAAAAGAAAATGAAAAACCGGGGACATAAAGTTTGAATTTATCAAGACAAAACAAAAAGTCTTAATAAATGGGAAGTGTCCTTCCTGGCAACTTACAAATATCACAAAGTATTCACAGCTTCATACTGCAAATATGGTTGAGAAAGGAGATACAGGGGCCTCTTTTGAGTAATTATTTCTGACACCTAATTACTAAAATCTTGTCAGTAAAACACTGGTTCTAGTATTCTCACCTCAATCCACAATAACATCTTTTTGAGATATCATCTTCCAGTCGCATAAATGAAAGCATAAACCACTTTAATCTGGCTAAGTTGCACCATAACATTAGGAAATTGTCAAATATTGAGGCAATTAAGGTTACATAATTACTGGCACTAATTGGTAGGAGAATAAATCCCTATCCAATGGCATTCTAAAATTAAAAGTGTTATATTAAAAGATCTCTTCATATTTCTATTTCCTGCTTTTGAAAGAAAAATGTTTACTTGATGCATAATCTGAGACTCTTGTTAACATAATTCAAGAAAAAAAGACCCTTCTTAATTTTGCAGATTGCTCATATGTAGATAGACTAAAAACAATTTCAAACTGAATTCCAAACAAAATTGCCATAACTAAACTGTCTACACAGGTATGCAGAAGGCAATACTGTAGCACTGTGTAGAAATTATATTTCCTTAAAAACTATGCAGGAAGAATATCCCATGCTGGCATATAAAGTGAAGTAAACATAATTGCAACATACAAAACTGCCAAAAAAGAAATAAAAAACCAACACCAGCTAACGTTTCAACTGCTACTAAATGTCTGCTGAAATAGCTCCAACTCAACCCTTTATGAAAAGGAGAGAGGGGGTTGGGGGAGGTAGGAAAGACTTAAGATTCACTGAAAACCAATTCTAAAAATAAATGTTAAAACAATTGCTTTCTATATGTAAATGCCAATGTACATTACAATACAAATTAACGCCAATTTATTAAATTTTAATAACTTGTACAGAAATTAAAATAGGATCCAACTTTTGGCTTTTAGTTTTAATTTATAAACATGAACACTAGATTTGCATATCTTAAAATATGCATTCAATGTTCATTTCCAATCACCAAGTTAGGAGGCAAGGAAAGGGCATGTATTTGATAAAACTAGATCCTCCCATTCCCCACAGTTAAGTCTTAGTTTCATCATACAACTGTTTTCACAGACACAAATTGCTACAAACCTATATCTACATTCATGGTCTCTTTTTGAAATTGTCCTAGTATGATCTAAATATTTCATTAAATTGGAAATTATTCGAAAACCTAGAGATATGCCCATAAAACTTAGGTACTTAAACGAATAATTTCAAATACTGCAGAATTAGATTCCCAAAATCGGCACCATACGTATGGATTGCATTGTTTAAGCGTTTGGATTTACCACAGTATTTTCGGGGAAACTGAAAATTTGAGGTGTGAAGACTTTTCCAAACTTTTTAAACTGTTTCTTCAAAATAAAAAATATTAAAAAAGTAAAGAGATTGTGTACGCCCATAATTTTCAAAGTAGTCCAAATTATCTAAAAATCTCCAAATATGACCGAAGGGCTTGACACTACGCTCCACAAACAATATCCTACCGATATCATTTACGTAATATCAACTCTGAATAATTTTCCAGCCACGTAAATTATTTTAACCTAATTAGAAAACGATAGCGCCAAATATCAGATCATCTTTCAGTCCACATTCTCCAGTTTGACAGACTGTTGCCAAAAGTAACTACCTAGAGACTGTGACTATAAAGTAGCACTCAACTCCGAGGATCTATATCGTTCAGTTATCACTGCCGGGAAATAAGCAGGACCAAATACAACCAAAAGGAATACCTTTCCCTAATACGTCTGGAATGCTAAAGAGGGAGCTTCTAAATCTACGACCAAATTCTGGGACCCTTCCATCGCATTCAAATGCGAATGCCGCGCGCGAATTCCCGTCTCACATCAAAAGGTAGTGACCCTGCAAAGCCTACAGTCTGAATCCACTTGCCCCCTTAAGCAAACTCGCCAAAATCAGAACGAGGGCGAGAAAGCAGGCATGAGTACTGGGAGTTAAAGGTGGGTGGCTCAAGGAGAGCTCAAAATCCCGGCGTGACCCCAGCAGGGATGGAGGGCAAGCCAGGCCTCCCTACCCCGGGCCCGCCCAACGCCGTTCCCCCGGTACCCACACCAATTCGCAAAATTCAAGCTTACCTCCTCCTCGAGGTCCTTTCGCAAGCGCAATCCGGAGGCAGCACGGCCGCCACCGCTCCGAGGAGCGGGGGAGGCGACTCTCTGTCCCCGCGCCTGGCCCTGGGAAGACGACGACGAGGAGAAAGAAGTGCGCGCGCGGCTCCCAGGAACCCGTCCTCGGCTAGCGAGGGACTCCCAGGACGGCTGGGAAGCAGAACCCGCCTGCCGCCTCGCCAGGGTCAAATGAGCCTGGGACGGAAGAAAAAAGGAAGGACGGGAGACTGGAGAGTAAGAAAAGACAAGGAAAACACTATCAGGCCGCCAGGCGTATCGCCTCAAAATGACGCCGGAAGTCAATGGTTTGCCCTGTTCCTCTACAGACCTAGGCAGCTTCCGGCCGCCGGATTAGGCGTCAGCGCATAGGCACCGCCCCTCCGTGGACACGCCCCCCGGCATAAACTCTGCTCACAGGCAGGAGGTCGAAATTAACAAATCTGTGCTTTACGCGGAATTCCTGGAGAAGAAACCGGGAACCCAGGAGAACCAAAGCTCTCAATTAAAAGTGAATTTAACAGAAAGGCTTTTCTCCTTTTATCACATAAGTTTTTACAATAAACGTCTGTTGTAAATGTGCAAAATGCCACATTTGTTGTCGAAAGTGACTGCAGCCATTCATTTGCTCAACAACGTTTTTATTGACCCGCTCAACTGGAGCAGCAGGTGGTTTTCGTCGTGTTTTTCACACTCTGCTTTCTCAGCCTTGGCCTATTTCTGTGGAACAAACGGAATGGCACGGTTGTGTTTTTAAAGACGCGTGCAGAAATCTTTAATGTACTTCTGACAACTTTTCTTGTTTATGATGCATTTATCTGTATGAATCTAGTTATTAAAATTGCTTCAGATGGCTAGTCGAAGTCGCGAATCAAGGAAAAAATCAGTATCTAGCCTCTCACACATTAAAAAAAAATTGTCTGACAATTTTAAGGTAGCATTTATTTTTTTCTTTGACAAAACTAAGTAATAGGAAAACCTTTTATCAAAACTACTGATAAAAAGAAACTGGTACAATGATTTGATCTTGCTGGAATCAGTAAATTTCACTCTGGGAACCGAAGGGGAAAAAAATCAAGGGCATTAAACATTTCTGATGACATGCCAAGCTATTTTAGAGACAGCAGCGAAAGCTTCTCTACAAGTGGGTTTGATGAAACGCGCTGGCAGCAAGAATCCAAATCTGCCTGTATCTCGAAGTTCAATTGTAAACGAATATTTGATGCCCAAGTCATAGATCCAGTCATCCGAACCTCCAGGAGCTAGATCTGCAAAAAGAAAAAGAAATTACTTTTTGAAATAGTTGTTTCAAGTTAACTAACTAGATGGATTTTTTTTTTTTTGGCTAAAAATGAAAATAGCCTTGCTAGTTTCTAATTAGTAAATAATAGAAGTTTCTGGGAGAATATAGATATTGAAATAAAAGGATTAAGGAAGAAAATAAAAATTACCCATATAACCATACCAAGGAGTGATAAACACCATTTATATTCTAGTCTAAAGTGCATAACATTTTTTTCTACATAAAAAGATCATTCTATACAAGCTGTGTAGTAATCTGTCCTAACCAGTTTTACGTATTGAGTTCAAACCTACCTTATTTGTTTTTTCTATTTACAGCCGCAACTGCTACATATGGAAGTTCTCTGTCCAGGGGTGATGTGGGAGCTGCATCTGCACTCCCAGGACCCAAGCCACATCTGCGACCTATGCAGCTTGCAGGCAACACCAGATCTTAACCCACTGAGTGGCCAGGAATCAAAGCCACATCCTCACAGATACAATGTTGGGTCCTTAGCCAGCTGAGCCACAATGGGAGCTCTATGCCTTATCATTTGTAATGATATAGCATTGCACAATAAAGCTGGATGTAATTCAGTTTAATAATTACTTAGGCTTAGTTTTTCTAATTAATACAAATAACTTTACAATGAACATCCTTGTTTATACATAAGTATTTCTTTAGAATGTTCTTTCCTTGAAGATTTGATGGTCTAAGGGTATTATTACTTTTTACAATTGTGCAACATGTTGCCAAATAGCTTTCAAAAGAATTGAACTAATATATGCCTCCATTAGCAGGGTATGAATAGCTCTCTTCTCCTTCCATTGCCATCCATAGGAATTATGCATTTCTGGCAATATCACATTATCTGACTTTATGTTTAATTATTAGTGGGTTGACTATTTTTTTGGTATATTTATTGTCCATTTTTATAGTTTTTATCAATTGTCTTGGCTAATTTTCTTCTCAATTTGTTTTATAGACTGTTTATAAAAGCAATATTAGTGTTATTAGCCCTGTGTAATATGTGGCATTTTTTTTCTTTTTACAGCTGTAACTACAGCATATGGAAATTCCCAGGTTGGGGGTCAAATTGGAGCTTCAGCTGCTGGCCTACACCACAGCCACAGCAACACCAGATCCAAGGCACATCTGCAACCAACCTATGCCACACCTATGGCAACACTGGATTCTCAACCCTCTGAGTAAGGCCAAGGATCAAACCTGAATCCTCACAGACACCATGTTGGGTTGGGTTCTTAACCCACTGAGCCACAACAGGAACTCCGCTTTTTTTTTTTTTTTTTTTTGTAAGTTAGCTTTCAACCTGGTTTATGGCAGAGGTTGTGTGTGTGTGTGTTTATAATGTGTTTTAATACTTGGTTGGAGCAAATTCTCTCTTATTAGTCGTATTTTTCAGAATTTTACAAGCTCTTCTACCAAATGTATTCTTTCTACTAAAGTTCAAAGTCATTTAATTGTTGCAAGAAATATATAAACTTTAGAATGACTGGCACACTTTTTTGGTATTGCTTTCCCATTCAAAAACATAGCAGGTTTCTCCTTTTATTTGTCTTCTTTTAGGTACACCAGTAAAATTTTCTAGGTTTTTCAGAGATCAAATGGATTTCTGTCTGTGTACACACATATATGTTTAACGAAGAATGTATTCATGTATGTATGTATCTATATGTACAAGTCCGTATGTGGTATACCTGTATAGTGGGGGGGTGCTAGGATCTTTTTTCCATTCCACTTTCTTCCTGATTATTTTTGATATATAAGAAAATTACATATTTGTATTATGTTCAGTTCGTAGGAAGCCATCTTACTCAACTCTTTGTTACTAATATTTTTGGTTGATGTTCTACAGTTTTCTGTATACTATGCAGTGATCATTCTTCCTCTTTTTAATATCTATACTTGAATTAATTACAGAGGTATTTATTGAAGCATTGTTTATACTGAAGTATTGAAAATATCCATCAATGGTCACTTATGATGGAGCATGATAATGTGAGAAAAAAGAATGTATATGGGTTATGTGTAACTGGATCACCATGCTGTACAGTAGAAAAAAAATGTATTGGGGAAATAACAATTGATTACAATTAAGACTACTTGATAAGAAAAAAAAGAAAAAATATATCCATCAACAGAGGATTAGCTATTCGTTCGGTGAATTTTTCTGCTAGCTATTATTATTATGAGGCATTTATTCTTCCAGCTATTTTTCTATACTTACTTACACACACACACACACACACACACACACACACCATGAGATTTATACTTAATGAATGCATGAGTGGAGATGGAATGATTTCGTCAAAACAGGAAATTGTTATATAATTTCCTCCAGCCCTGAGGCACTATGGTCCTGCTTTGAGAACAAAAGTAGAGAAGAGGATGGGAATCAAAAAGCTCGAAATTTAGAAAGGAAGTTGTGACCCAGAGCAAGGACCTGGATCCGCAAAGGCAGCAACAGACCAGTGACACTAAGAGAAACAGACACCGTGTGGACCAATCTGGCCCCAGTTTGTCCTGAGATAATTTGGGGCCATTGAGAAGGAAGAGCAAGATTCTGGACTTATGACTAATAGAGCATCTGGGACTCTAGGAATTTGCTGAAAATAATAAAGATGTGATTATTAATATGAATGTGTTTTTATCCCCCTGTAGAGCATACCTGTTAAAGGAAACTCCGGGGCACTGAGTATGTTATTTCAAAGCCATTTACCAGGTGGGTAACTACCTGAAAAACCTTCCCAGGCCATTTGAGCTAAGTAGCCCCTCTCTCTGGTCGTCATTCTCAAACCCATAGCCTATTCTATTTTCCTCATTTATCAATCGGATGAAACTAAAGTTTATTATTTAATTGTTTACATCAGATCTTGGCCGACTTTTTCTGTAAAAGACCGGATGGTAAATATTTTAGGCTTTGAAGGCCACCTAGTCTATGTCACAAACAACTCTACTGTCACGAGAGCCATGCAGACAATAGGCAAGGGAATGGGTGTGGCTGTGTTTCAATAAATCTTTATTTGCAGACATCGAAATTTGAATCATATACTTTTCACATATCACAAAATTGTATTTTTCTTTTGATGTTCTTCAACAATTTAAGAACTGGAAAAACTATTCTTAGCTTAACCCAGGCTACACAAAAGCAAGCAGGGGGCTGGATTTGGTCTGTGGGTTATGGTTTGCTGACACCTAGTTAGAGGCTTATTTTCTGTTCTTCTTCTCCCATCTCCCCCTCCAGTTTCAAAAAGAGCAAAATTATCCGTTATCCCCCTATAGATACAAAGAAGTCCTTCCGCAAATACCTTCCAGCAGAAATTAACTTAAAATACTTGTTATGTATATACATAATTGATTTACTTTGTTGTATGCCTGAAATCAACACAACTTTGTAAGCCAACTATATTCCAATACCATTTAAAATAAAATATTTGTTAAGAGTTTGCCACATACATCAGTGTGACAGAAACAAAAGGCATTTAACCACAGTGTGCGATGAGCTATACTCTTGGACAGAAAAACCATGAAATGTAAATGGTATTCCTAGATTTGTATCATGTTCAACCTGCACAACTTACCATGGCGGCCCTGGGCATCTTAAACATTCTTTTGACCTTTTATGACCTTTTCTGCTCTCTTTGATATCAACTCTACAATCCTGACTCTATAGCAACGGACATAATTTTTTAAGTATCGCTTAGGTTTCTTTTTAGTATATTTCTGTGTTACTATAACCTTGTTCAGGACGGTCACAGTTATGCTTCCATTTCTTTTTTTTTTTTTTTTTTTCTTCTTAGGGCCACACCCACAGCATATGAAAGTTCCCAGGCTAGGGGTCGAATCAGAGCTACAGCTGCTGGACTAAGCCACAGCCACAGCAATGCCAGATCCAAGCCACGTCTGCAACCTACAAAGCAGTTCACAGCAATGCTGGATCTTTAACCCACTGATCCGGGCTAGGGATCGAACCTGCATCTTCATGGACACTAGTTGGGTTCGTTACTGCTGAGTCACAATGGGAACTCCTATGCTTCCATTTCTAAGGGTTATAATGCAATTGTGTTACACATGACCTTGTTTAAAGAGTCCGCTTAGAAATATTAAATCCACACAGATTTCTTTAGTACCTCACAGTTCTCCAAGATCTGAAGAATAAATACTTACATAAACTTTCTGAACCACTGCCATGCGTGTATCTGATATGTTTACTGGTTTTCTCAATGGCATGGACTGCTTCACTGGCCAACAGGGACTGAAATCAATAGGATATGGAATATCAGTTAATGTGCAGCTTGCAAACAGGACAGGTAGAAGTTACTTTCAAAAACCAATCATATATTAATTGAATCAAACTGTATATAGGAAGAAATAGAGAGGAGAATGGTTGTGGCCAGGGGCTGGGAGGGCAGGGAGAATGAGGAGATTCTGGTCAAAGGATACAGACATCCAGGTATAAGAGGAATAAGTTCTGAGCATCGAAAACACCGCCTGGCGCCTGCCTATAGTTCACGATACTGTGTATTCAATTGAAAGTTGCTACGAGAATAAATCTTAAACATTCCTACCACAAAAGAGAAACGTGTAATTTTGTGAGGTGATCGACGATGTGTTAATTAACTTTATTGCGGTAGTCATTTCACAACCTGTATGCGTATCCAATCATCACTCTGTACACCTTAAACTCACAAAATGTTATAAGTCAATTACATCTCAATAAAGCTGTAGGGAGATGATATATATGAAAAATCTGCTTTTATCCAAGAGGTAAATTGAGAAGAACAAGTTAAACTTTTGGGTTTGTTTGTTTTTTTTTTCCCTACACCCCAGGCATGCAAAAAGCTGCGAGGCCAGGGGTCAGGCTTGCACCACAGCAGTGACCTGAGCCACAGTGACAGTGCTGAATCCTTAACCTGCTAGACCACCAGAGAACTCCTTTAAAAATTTTTTTTCTTTTGGTCTTTTTAGGGCCCTGCCCGCAGCATATAGAGGTTCACAGGCTAGGGTTCTAATTGGACCTACAGCTGTCAGCCTTTGTCACAGGCACAGGAACTCAGGATCCATGCCAAGTCTGTGACCTACACCACAGCTCACAGCAACACCAGATCCTTAACCCACTGAGCGAGGCCAGGGATCGAACCTGTGTCCTTATGGATACTAGTCAGATTGGTTTCCCCTGAACCATGACAAGAGCTCCAAATTTTTCTTTCTTTCTTTCTTTCTTTTTTTTTTTTTTTTTTTTGTGGCTGCACCCAAGGCATACGGAAGTTCCTGGGCCAGGGATTGACTTGGTTATACCATAAAACAAAGTTAGGCTATAAAACAAAGTATAACTATATTTCAAAGGCAAACAACTTGGGGTTATCCCAGGCCTGGACAAAATGAGCTCCAAACTTTAAGCCCAGCTTCTCTCAACACTGTACATACCTCTTCATTCTTCTCAGACTCTATTTCCTTTTGGTGTAAAATGTCTAATAACTCCCAAACACTCATCAAATAAAAAAGTTTATGTCCCTAGTGTGTCGCAGGACGGTGACCAGGTCCTCTGTTCCACTCTATTTGTGTCTAGCTTGTGCAGTATGGTATTCACTGTCCCTCTGTTGACTGACCCAAGGACTATCGCTTCATATTATGCTGCCCCATTTCTCTGCTCAAAACAAATTTTAATGGGAGCTCCCACAATGGCACAGTGGGTTAAGAATCTGACTGCAGTGGCTCGGGTCACTGTGGAGGCTCGGGTTCGATTCCCAGCCCGGGCCAGTGGGTTAAAGGATCCAGTGTAGCCGAACCTGCGGCACAGGTCTCAGCTGTGGCTCAGAGTCAATCCCTAACCCAGGAACATCCATATACCATGGAGGAGGCCATAAAAAAAAGGTTTTAGAATTCCCATTGTGGCTCAGCAGGTTAAGAACTTGACACAGTGTCCATGAGGATGCAGGTTCGATCCCTGGCCTCGATCATTGGGTTAAGGATCTGGCATTGCCACCAGCTGAGCATAGGTTGCAGAAGCCGTTTGGATCCGGCCTTGCGGGGGCTGTGGCGTAGGCCTCAGTCACAGCTCCCATTTGACCTCTAGCCTGGGAACTTCCATGTGCTGCAGGTTGATGGAGCAAAAAACAAAAGTTGATGGAGCCCCATTATCTACAGCATAAAATGCAAATTTATTTGACATTCAAATAAGCTGACCTCATCTACTGTTTGAGGAATCGACTTCTATTTTCTTTACCCCTACACCCCCCTGAACCACTTCCTGTGTTCCCAGCTCCTGGAAAGACCTCCCTTCTCTGTCCACCTATAGCAATCCCACCTTTCAATGCCTGGCTGAAACTGCACCTGTTCCTTGATTTTATTAGTACTTTATCATTCCTTTTTCTTTACAATACATCACACCTTAATGGATTATAAGTCCTCCGGATAAGGACTTTATCCCCTGGCTTCTCTGTTTCCTTCTGAATGAGACAGAAACACCTCTAGTTATCCGAGTCAGAAGGGAGTTCTACCATCTGTGCCACTGATTTAGCAGTTACTCTGCCTTAGAGTACAGCTATTTGGTTTTTGGCTTTTGGTTTTTGGTTTTTGGGTTTTTTTAGAGCTGCACCTGTGGCATATTGAACCTCCTGAGCTAGGAGTCAAATCGGAGCCACATATGCAAACTACACTACAGCTCATGGCAATGTCAGATCCTCAACCCACTAAGCGAGACCAGAGATCGAACCCATGCCCTCATGGTTCCTAGCTGGATGTGTTACCACTGAACCACAACGGAAACTCCACAGCTTTTTGTAATATTTGCTACTGGCGGAGCTCCCTAACCATGTCATGTTCTCCTAAACGGTGGGGTCCTACCTAATGCTTCCTTCAGTGTTCATCAAATACAGTGTTTTACACATAATAAGTCTCAGCAAACATTTGTGATGATAGTAACCATAAAATAAGTTAAAATCAGACAAATTCTAGTTCTAGATCATGATCAATATCCTCTCACTTTTTCAAAGATTACACCCATAAAGGAGCTTTCCTTAAAAGTCTTCCCTTGAGAAGAAACAGGAATCACAAGTATCAAATATGTATCTGGAAGTTCCCTTCGTGGCCCAGTGGTTAACAAACCCAACAAGAATTCAAGAGGATGCGGGTTCGATCCCTGGCCTCGCTCAGCGGGGTAAGGATCCGGCGTTGCCGTGAGCTGTGGTGTAGATCGAAGACACGCCTCAGATCTGGCATTGCCATGGCTGTGTAGCTGTAGCTCCGATTCGACCCCAAGCCTGGGAACTTCCATATGCGGCAGGTGCAGCCCTAATAGCAAAAATATACGTATACATATATGTATGTATCTGTTCTAAAGAGGTAATTTTCAGACACTGCAGATAACTTTTTATTTGTCCTCAGGAATTGCTTGTTCCTAATGTGGCTCTAGCTTATTCTGTTAAGAAAATCAGGACAAAATAAGTCAATAAGAAACAAACCACTACATAAAGATCAGACCTTGGGGAAGAACTGGATTATTGCCATATACTATAGCTTTTTGTCTGGAGGACATCTGGGATGAGGGTTTGTAAGCCGAGTTGGAATTCATCAAGCACGCTTGCATCCTCTGCCATCAGCCCAAGCACAGAACATCTGGGACCAAAAAGGGGTGAGGGGGTAGCCAGCTGTGTGAGGCCCCTTTGAATGCCCTGTATCATCCACCACGTTCCCCAAAAGAAGGGAGGGTCTTGCCTCAATGCTGAAATTGGGGTTACTTTTGTTTTCTTATTTGTTTGGCCGTGTGCAAGGTAGAATTTCCCAGGCCAGGGGAATTGAACCTATATCACATCAGTGTCCCGAGCCATCTGCAGTGACAATGCCAGATTCTTAACCAGCTATGAAACAGGAGAACCCCTGCAGTTGCTTTTCCTAGGACCGAAGCCCTGCAAGTTAAAGAGGTCAGTGGAGAAACAATTCCCAATGCTTATGTTAAATCAGTAAGTGTGGTGCTAGGACGTGATGGGTGGCAGGCAGTTGTAGAAAGCTAGTCACCACCAACAACCAGAGACGCTCGTCCTTGCCCTTTCCATATGGATTCGTGTGTAGATCAGGTCAAGGTGGAATGGTTCTCTCCGGACGTTCAAGGAGCTTGTTTGCCATTTTCCTAGAGAGCTCATCTGCTGGACTGAAGTGCATGTCCTCGAAGGAAGGCTCAATACTTTATAAGCCCTCCGGAAACCTGGACTCAGGGTGACTCAAGATGCAAAGCGTCTACCCCTTTGTCCTCTAGAGGAGAACATTTCCCCGCACAGTTTTTGACTCTTGAACGAAGCATGCTTTTATTTCTGAAATGCTAGTGGGAAAATTAATTAAGCAGCACTTACCAGTTCCTCGTGGTCTTTGGTTTTGCTTCTGCTATAGGAATATGGAAACACGATCTTCTGGGAGTACGAGTGCATGCTGATGTAAGCTTTGATGTGGTTGATGTTTCTTCTCAGGAAATCGGCCACCGCCTTCACTTCTGGTTCCGACTCTGGGTAAGGTCCACAGTAGGTTTCTGAGCACGAGAAACTTGAGGCACCTTCCTCTGTAGTGACAACGGATGGGGCAGAATTATGAGGAGATACACACCCTATTGTAACGTGCTTTTTGGTTTTGGTTTTGTTTTTTTTTCTTTTTAGGGCCACACCCACGGCACATGGAGGTTCCCAGGCTAGGCGTCTAATCAGAGCTACAGCTACCAGCCTACACCACAGCCACCGCAACGCGGGATCTGAGCCACATCTGCAACCTACACCGAGCTCTCAGCAACGCCAGATCCTTAACCCACTGAGCAAGACCAGGGATTGAACCCACATCCTCATGGATGCTAATCGGGTTCATTACCGCTGAGCCACGACAGGAACTCCACACCCTATTATAACTTGTGATCTCCCCCCAAATGTATTGACAATGTACCTATGACGTCACGTTTTTAGATAAATGAACTTGCTCGAGCTCAACAAAGAACATATTTCTGATGTCTACTAAATATTTATTTTGAATTCAGATATTTATATGCCCCCAGCAAATAATCTAAGAGTTGCTACCTGAGGGCAGCCATCTCGCAGCCTCAAGAAAGTGGCTGAGATGTTAGCCCTGCCTCCAAACTTGTGGTTATGTGGGAAAAATAAACCCCATTTTCTTTAATCATTGTAAGTTTGGTTTTTTCTGGTATATGTAGTTTAAAAATCCCTAATTAAGGAGTTCCTGTCATTGTTCAGTGGTAACAAACTCGACTAGTATCCATGACGTTGCCAGTTCAATCCCTGGCCTCGATCAGTGGGTTAAGGATCCAGTGTTGCCATGAGCTGTGGTGTAGTTCACAGACCCAGCTTGGATCTGGCATAGCTGTGGCTGTGGTGTAGGTCGGCAGCTGCAGCTCCGATTCAGTCCCTAGCCCGGGAACCTCCACATGCATGGATATGGCCCTAAAAATACAAAAAAAAAAAAAAATTTTTTTAAAACAAAACCCCCTAATTAATATACCCCGTAAAAGAAAAGTCTCATTTGGGAACTCAGAATAGCAAGTCTGCTCTCAGTGCTACTTGTAACTTGCTTAAGTGGTTTAGTAAATAAAATGAGATGGTGATACTTTATGTCAGAATAGCACTTTTTCATTTTTTTCTTTTTTTTTTTTCCTTTTTTTCTTTTTAGGGCTGCACCTGGGGCATATGGAAGTTCCCAGGTTAGGGGTCAAATCAGAGCTGCAGCTGCCAGCCTACACCACAGCCACAGCAACGTCAGATCTGAGCCACATCTGTGACCTATGCTGCATCTTGTAACAACACCAGATCCTTAACCTACTGAATGAGGCCAGGGATTGAACCCACATCCTCATGAGCCACAACAGGAACTCCCAACACCTGTTCATTTCTTTGAGAAATTAGAGTAAACATTGCTTCACATGGTGACCTGATGCCCAATCCTTCTCTTTTCTGCATCTAATTCACAAGGCTGGAGCTCCAGGGAGCCACTTTTGACCCAAAAGATGTTTTTCTGCTGCAAACAGTTTATTAGCTGCCAATGGGGTCCTTCGCTTGTTTTCTGCCAATCAGAACTCCTCCATTGAAAATTTGAAATGAAGATGCAGATTCTAATTTCAATCCAGCTGCTCTCTTGAACAAAGAGAACAGCAATAACACCACCAGCTGACATCCAAAGAGCACCTGCTGTATGTCAGGAACCCTGCTAAGATTTATATGCAATATCTCATTTAATCCTCACAGCAAACCTATAAAGTAAGTGCTGTTATTGCAGGAAATGCAAATTGGGCTTTGTAGGTGGTTAACCATTCTTTACTGTAAGAGGCTATATCACTTGATTTCCGTCTTGACTTTGCCAATAATAGCTATATGGGTTGGGTCGTTTTTTTAATCTATGAGTCAAAGGTTGATGTGATCCAAATTAGTCCTTTATAGGAATGAATAATGGTAATGAAAGGTGAGGCTTTTAAATTGGACACCACTTATAGCTTTCCCATATAAGGACTATTTGGAATCCCCATTCTATGTGACATCAACAAAAATTTTGTAGCCCACAGGAAGTCTGAATTGTCCGTATGCTCCCTGGCTTCCTGAAGCAACCAAATTCTGTTCATTCAACAGGTGCTTTACATAATAAAAACAACTTGTGGTATAAGATGGGCATCTGACATGTTGGATATGTTGGAAATTTTTCATTTCAAATATATGTGTTTTATTTCTAAAAATGCTGGAGCTCCCGTTGTGACACAGCAAAAATGAATTCGACTAGTATCCATGAGGACGTGGGTTTGATCCCCGGCCTTGCTCAGTGGGTCAGGGATCCAGCATTGCTATGAGCTGTGGTATAGGTCGCAGACATGGCTCAGATCCCGTGTTGCTGTAGCTGTGACTTAGGATGGCAGCTGTAGCTCCAATTTGACTCGTAGCCTGGGAACTTCCATATGCTGCGTGTGTGGCCCTAATAGGCAAATAAATAAAAATGTAAAAAAATAAAATAAAAATAAAAATACCATTTACTCATTACGTGTAAGGCACTACTAATTGTTAGGCCTCAACAGTGATTTTAAAAGGTAAGTTCTAGTCTTCCATTTTGGCATTGAAGCTGTCCATCACTCTCTCGTATTTCAATCAATCTTCTAAAGTAGGTGAGAAAGATTGGCACTATTTTGCATGCTGTAGGTGGCAAGTCAATCTTGATTTTTTTAAACCGATCTATCCCTCAATTTCCTTATCTGCTAAGTGGATAAATTATAGATCAAATGAGGAGTTACTGAAGTTTCACTCCATCTATACGCTTTGCCCAGTGCCTGGCATACACTAAGCGTTCCGTAACTGTGGCTTATTGTCATTGTCATCTTCATCATCCTCATGTGGATTGGGATGCAAAGACAGCCAGTGTGTGCTGCAGAGATGAGATGGGCACAGAAAGGACCCACGGAGCCCCCTACAGGGCTCCGGGCCCAGTTCAAGTCGGTTTCTGAGGTCTGGCTGCATCCCAGTCCTTGGGTCCTTGGGTTCCAACACCTGCTCCATCATCTTTACAGAGTCTGCCTTTATTCCTTAAGCTTGCTCTGTTTTCCCCCTTTTATTTGCAACAGAAACAACCCTCATGTTTGTTAAACACTCCCCCCACCCCCAAGAAAATGTGGTGCTAAACATCCAACGCCTTTCCAAGTATTTGTGTTCATTTGCAATCGACAATGTTATTGGACAAACCGTTTTTGATAGCTCAGTTCTCTTTGAATCCTTTTATCTAATCCAATATATACAAAATATTATTTCAAATGCAATCAGTATGCAAATTATTTGTGAGATGTTTTATTACATTTTCATATGAAGTCTTTGAAGTCTGGGTTGTATTTTGCTCTCATGGTACATCTCAGCTGGGACAAGCCACCTTTCAAGTGCTCAATGACCACATGGGGCTGGTGGTTACTGTAACAGACAGTGTAGCCTCAGATGCTGATTTTGGGACCGTCTTTCTAGAGATTTCAGTCTTTTGGTGGAAAGAGCCATGCAGTCAGGAGGTTTGGGTTTGAGGTACTGTTTTGCCATTAAAGAGGCTTAATGTTAATCTGGGTAAGTGACTTCAATTGCTCTCAGCCTAAGTGCTTTCTGTACCAAAAGATGCTTGGTCTTCCAGATCCCTCCACACCTAACCATTCTTTGCTATATAGGTGTGCAATCAAAAAAACAGAAGAGGAAAATTCATAGAGACAACGGTAGATGTTTCCAGGGGCTTGTATCAGTGGTGAATGAGAAGATATTGCTTAGTGGGTACAGAATTTCTGTCTGGGATGCTGAAAAGTCTGAGGAATGGATGTTGGCGATGGTTGCACAAGGTCACTGAACTATACTTAAAAATGGTTAAAATGTGGAGTTCCCATTGTGGTGCAGTAGAAATGAATCTGAATAGTATCCATGAGGATGCGGGTTCGAGCCCTGGCCTTGCTCACTGGGTCGAGGATCTGGCATTGCTGTGAGCTGCAATGTAGGTCTCAGATGCAGTTTGGATCCCACATTGCTGTGGCTCTGGTGTAGGCCGGCGGCTGCAGCTCCAATTGGACCCCTAGCCTGGGAACCTCCATATGCCCCGGGTGTGGCCCTAGAAAAGGCAAAAAAAAAAAAAAAAAAAAAAGAAAAAAAATTTTTAGAAAATGAGTGGAGCTGTTTTAGGAAGTTTGAGACCAGAGGCTCTCACAAACACCTCCTGTTATGGACTGAATTCTATCCCCCCTCCCCAGAGTCATAGGTTTGAAGCCTAACTCACAATGCGCTATTTTTGGAGACAGGGCCTCTAAGGAGGTTATTAAGGTTTAACAAGGCCACGAAGGTAAGGCCCTGATCTATAGGCTGGTGTCCTTCTAAGAAGAGACACCAGGGACATTTGCACACAGAGAAAAGACCATGTGAAGCCACTGCAAGAAGGTGGCCATCTGCAAGCCAAGGAGAGAGGCCTCAGGAGAAATCCGTGCTGCTGACACTTTGATCTTGAGCTTATAGCCTCCAGAACAGCAAGAAATAAATTTCTCTTATTTGAGCCATCCAGCCTGTGGTATTTTGTCTTGGCAGCCCTCAAAGACTAAGACATCCCATCCCTAGTCCATCGCCAAGCCAGGGATCGAACCTGCACTGCCTCAGAGACAGCACCAGACCCTTAACCCAATGCACCGTAGTGGGAACTCCTACCACTTCCTGTTAACAAGTGAGGTGTTCTTCTTTATCATTTACAGAGTATCACAAAGGCACCTTCTAGTTGAAGGCACGGGAAGAGCTAGGATTTAATTCTTTCTCACCATCTTGCTCACACAGTACTGAAGAGATGCTGGGGCACTTGGCCAAAAAAAAAAAAAAAAAAAAAAGGAGTTCCTTACCATTACTTTTTGTTTTATTTGAAACTCCCTCTTACCTATATGCTTGCTGCTTCTGTTTCTGTTTTTACCTCTTGTGATATGTAATAATACAGCAGCAGGCCCATTCCAGGCCTGAGATATTTCTTGATGGCAATCACAGAATCTGGTTTGACTGCTTGGCTATTCAAATTTGGAGGTAACTCTAGTTTCACCATAAAAAACAATAAATAAAATAGAGCACCAAGACGGCTTGCAGATAAAAGAAGTTGCAAAAGGGAACACAGAATCGAAGAGTGACTGTCAGACACAGAAGAATTTCAACCAGTCTAGAGTCAGTCAGCCTGGCTTTATATCCCAGCTCTGCCATCTCCTAGCTCTGTGCTCCTGAGAAAGTGACTCAACCTTTTAAAGTCTGGGTTTCTTCATCCATGATACGTAGATAATGAAACTGAAGGAATGAAATATATAAACTGTTCGGCACTTAGCAACTGTCAGCGCTATTTATTCAGAGATATTTTACACGAATTGCTGCTTCTCTGACTCCCTTCCCCGTTATCACTGCTATGGCAGTCTTTGCGCCCTGATGGGTCCTTTTATTGGATAGTCTTTTTAAATTTTTTTTAATTTTATTTTTTGTCCTTTTGCCTTTTCTAGGGCCACTCCCGTGGCTTATTGAGGTTCCCAGGCTAGGGGTCGAATCGGAGCTGTAGCCGCCGGCCTACGCCAGAGCCACAGCAACGCGGGATCCGAGCCGCGTATGCAACCTACACCACAGCTCACGGCAACGCCGGATCCTTAACCCACTGAACAAGGCCAGGGATCGAACCTGCAACCTCATGGTTCTTAGTCGGATTCGTTAACCACTGCGCCGCAAGGAGAACTCCTTATTGGATAATCTTAATGATCACTCTTACAGAGAAACCACTAAGTCAAGGTCGATGTTCTTTCCTCTGTTTACTTACTACATTGTCCCTTTCTTAGAGCAACTAATTTCATGCATGTATTCATTTGAACAATTTTCTGAAACCCCCCATGGGCTAGGCAGGGTACCAGGGAGTGAACAATGGTCTCTGCCCTCATGGTGTTTCTCATCTGGATGGAGGAAGAAATAAAGAAATAAGGTAAGTACTCTATTGTGAAGTTTTGGTATCTACGCTGGGATAATGATAAAATGTACAAAATCAGGAATTTTTGCTTCTTTTTTTAGAGGAAATATGAAAGATTATGTACCTAGAATTGTGTATGGTACACGAGTGGGAAGAAGAGGATGTTTCTGTGGTTTCAACAGCTTTGCTGCCTTGTAGTCCCCATAGAGACACATGCTCCTACCTCCAAAAATATAGATGATTCAAATTCATTGCTAGAGTTCCCACTGTGGCTCAGTGATAACAAACCCAACTAGTATCCATGAGGATGCGGGTTCGATCCCTGGCCCCACTCAGTGGGTTAAAGGATCCAGCATTGCCATGAGCTGCAATATAGGTCACAGACACAGCTCAGATCTGGCACTGCTGTGGCTGTGGCATAGGCCGGCAGCTGCAGCGCCTATCTGACCCCTAGCCTGGGAACTTCCATATGCCATGGGTGTGGCCTAAAAAAAAAAGTCAAGTTCATGGCTAAGTTTCGTATTGCTCTGTGGTTGTTTCTTAAATGCATTAACCATGAAACATAGTGGAGGGGTGCAGAGGAGGTGAACTAGCACTTGCCTTTCTGAGAGAAGACAGCATTCGTGAATGTTCATTGAGAATCAAGGGACAAGGAAATCCTACTGTGCTAGACATGTTTCTCTTTATGATATTCATGAAAGAAAGTGAATAGCGAACACAAAACAAAATGTTTTGAATCACTATAACAGTAAACATCTTCCTAAGCAAGAGAAAATAAGAGGTACCCACCCAAGCCCTGTCTTCATAATGAATGGTGTTTATGAAAATAGGAAATCCAGTAGTCGCCTCCTTATGATTTTAGAGAAATAGAATTTTAGAATTTGGAAGGTAAGAAGGAACCTTAAAGAAGTGGTCCAACTCCCTTCTTTTTAAAGATGCAGACATGGGTACAACCACTATGGAAAACAGTCTGGAGGTACCTCAGAAAGCGAAATATCGAACTACGATGTGATCCAGCAATTCGACTCCTGGATATATATCCAGACAAAACTACAATTGAAAAAGACACATGCATAGCAGCCCTATTTACAATAGCCAAGACATGGAAACAATCTAAAGGTCCATCTACAGATGAATGGATTAAGAAGCTGTGGTACATATACACAGTGGAATACCACTCGGCCATGAAAAAGAACAAAATAATGCCATTTGCAGCAACATGGATGCAAGTAGAGATTATCATACTAAGTAAGGCAGAAAGAGAAAGACAAATACCATGTGATATCACTTACATGTGGAATCTAAGATATGGCACAAATGAGCCTATCTATAGAACAGAAAGAGACTCATGGACATAGAGAAAAATCTGTGGTTGCCAAGGCGAGAGGTGGGGAGGAAGAGGAATGGACTGGGAGTTTGGGGTTAGCAGATGCAAACAATTACATTTAGAGTGGATTGACAATAAGATTCTACTGTATATAGCACATGGAACTATACTCAGTCTCCTGAGATGGACCATGATAGAAAATATTATATAAAAAAGACTGTACATATATATATACATACATATATATATGTATATATATATGAGTCACTTTGCTGTACAGCAGAAATTGGCACAACATTGTAAATAAACTACACTTTAGTTTTAACAAAGAAACATGAGTTCCCATTGTGGTGCAGCAGAGATGAATCCAACTAGTATCCAGGAGGATGCGGGTTCGATCCCTGGCCTCCCTCTGTGGGTTGGGGATTCAGTGTTGCCATGAGCTGGGGTGTACGTCACAGATGTGGCTCAGACCCTGTGTTGTTGTGGCTGTGGTGTGGGCCGGCAGCTGCAGCTGTAATTCGACCCCTAGCCTGGGAACTTCCATGTGCTGCAGGTATGGCCCTAAAAAGCAAAAAAAATTTAAAAAAATTGTTTTAATAACCTGAAACAAAATTTTTTAAATAAAAATTAAAAAAAATAAAGATGTGGATATGGTAGAGAGGACAGGGTAAAGGTGATTTGCTGATTTTG
Source organism: Sus scrofa (assembly GCF_054392235.1). Classification (NCBI taxonomy): domain Eukaryota; kingdom Metazoa; phylum Chordata; class Mammalia; order Artiodactyla; family Suidae; genus Sus; species Sus scrofa. The sequence goes on along the minus strand of NC_139393.1, from coordinate 21,734,414 downwards.
GTCAACTTTCACAGCATTGCATTTCCTAATTCAGAGAGGCTTCCCCTCTAATTAGTGTGACTTAGTGGGCATTTATGAATACAGATCACCTTTTAAACACAATTGCTAGAAATAAAACAACCTACCACACCAGTGTTTGGAGGCAAAGTTCCTGTTCAGGTCTGTTCCAATGCAAGGATTATTTTCATGAAAAGAACGGTTCTTCCTCCACATCCGATTCTACAGAAACAAAGCACAGATAACCAGGGCAGCCATGTGTGCAGTTCAGGAAGGACAGGAGTTTTGAGTTTTTTTTGTTTTTTTTCTCCTAAGGCCAAGCTGTGGCCTATGGAAGTTCCTGGACTAGGGGTTGAATAGGAGTTGCAGCTGCCAGCCTACACCACAGCCACAGCAACGTAGGACCCTTAACCCACGGAGCAAGACCAGGGATCGAAGCTGCATCCTCACGGACACTATGTCAGGTTCTTAACCCACTGAACCACAACAGGAACTCCAGGACAGGACTTTTAAAGCCTAAGTGGATAGTGCTGTGTTCCTCTCCTGCAACCGCCATCACTTCATCCAGCCACTGTCTTCACAGCCCTTCTTGCACAGCCTCTGTTCTATCCAGGGGTCTCAGCTGGGCTCACTCAAACTATTTTAATTTGAATCAAATGAAGTGGTGATATATGGAGTCCCTGTCCTGGCCCAGCAGAAACTAATCCAACTAGGAACCATGAGGTTGCAGGTTCGATCCCTGGCCTAGATCCAGCTTCGTGGTGAGCTGCAGTGTAGGTCGCAGACGCGGCTTGGATCTGGCGTTGCTGTGGCTGTGGCGTAGGCCAGTGGCTACAGCTCCGATTCGACCCCTACCTGGGAACCTCCATATGCCAAGGGTGTGGCCCTGAAAAGACAAAAAAAAAAAAAAAAAGAAACAGTGGTATGTGATGAGTTTTGACCCATAAAAATTTAGTTTTGCTAGGCTGTTTATTGGCCTTCCTGTTTGGTCTTGTTTAAATTAATTTATGCATTGTCATTTTAAGTTCCTTCTAATACAAGTAAAATAACCTGTTTCAACTCAAATTAAAATTATGATTCATGAGTTGTTTTTTTGTTTTTTTGTTGGTTTTTTTTTTTTTTTTTTTGTCTATTCTAGGGCTTCACCCGTGGCATATGGAGGTTCTCAGGCTAAGGGTCTTGTAGACGCCAGCCTATGCCAGAGAAACAGCGACGCCAGATCCAAGCCACATCTGCCACCTACACCACAGCTCACGGCAACACCGGATCCTTAACCCACTAAGCGACGCTAGGGATCGAACCTTCAACCTCATGGTTGGTTCCTAGATGGATTCATCAACCACTGAGCCACGACAGGGACTCCTGAGTTATTTTTTAAATTAAAATGTATTTGACATACAACATTGTGTAAATTTAAGGTATTAGACATGTTGATTTGATACATTTATATATTGCAATATGATTGCCATTTGTAGGGATCATTAGCACCTCTCTCGTGTCATGTAATTATCCTTTCTTTGGTGGTGGTAATCTTAATTATTAATACTTAATAATCTTAAGTCTTTTAGCAAGTGTGATGATTATAATACAAAATTGTTGAATCATGAGTTTCAATGCTTTCTTTAGATTGAATTCAACACTCTGATTTTTTTGTCTTTTTTTTTTTTTTTTTTTTAAGGACTGCATGGCATATGGAAGTTCCCATGCTAGGGGATGAATCAAAGATGTATCTACGACCTACACCGTATCTCACAGCAACGCTGGATCCTTAACCCACTGAGCAAGGCCAGGGATGGAACCCGCATCTTCATGGATACTAGTCATGTTCATTACCTCTGAGCCACGATGGGAACTCCCTCCACACTTTCATTTAAAAGCTATAGGGGGGGAGTTCCCGTCGTGCCTCAGTGGTTAACGAACCCAACTAGGATCCATAAAGATTCCGGTTCAATCCCTGCCCTCACTCAATGGGTTAAGCAACCAGAGTTGCTGTGGCTGTGGTGTAGGCTGGCAGCTGTAGCGAAGATTCAACCCCTAGCCTGGGAACTTCCATATGCCACAGGTATGGCCCTTAAAAAAAAAAAAAAAATCCGTAAGGGATAGAGTCGTGAAAACACCTCTAACCTGATGGCCCCTTTGATTTTACTGATTCAACTTGGGTTTTTAAACATAAAACAGATACCCCATTGGGTTCTTGGGAAATTTGATCATGTGAGCAGCTGCATAGCCTTTAAGTTCTGGGTTGGGATGATGTGGCACAAATTTCCCCTTCTCCACCAACCCTTTTGCCAAGCCTCCCAGTCTGCTTCCGACCCCAGGCCTATGACTCGCTAGCAACAGTTGTTGAGGAAATCAGGTTTTGAAACTGCAGGGATGAACTGGTAGAGTTAAGATACAAAGGACAGTTGGGGGAAAGAATCTCTAAGGGATGGCTGAATTCCATTATGCATCAGACAAAGACATACATTTTTTTTGTAATAGCAATCAATAAATGTGACAGCTTCTTCTTTATTTATTTATTGTCATTTCTTGGGCCTCTCCTGCAGCATATGGAGGTTCCCAGACTAGGGGTCGAATCGAAGCTGTAGCTGCCAGCCTACTCCAGAGCCACAGCAACTCAGGATCCGAGCCGAATCTGAGACCTACACCACAGCTCACGGCAACACCGGATCCTTAACCCACTGAGCAAGGGCAGGGATCAAACCTGCAACCTCATGCTTCCTAGTCGGATTCGTTAACCACTGCGCCACGACGGGAACTCCAGTGACAGCTTCTTGAACACCAAATCTGTGTTAGGTACTGTTCTAGGTATTCCTCATTTACTTAGTTCAGGGTTTGCCCACTCCTACCCATAAAGTTTTGTTCACAGTATCCCTTTTCCCTGAGATCACTTTTTCATTGACTTCCTTCACCATTCCCACCTCTGTAGCTTAAATTACCATCTACATAAAATATTTTTTTTTTTGCTTTTTTTAGGGCCACGCCCATGGCACATGGAAGTTCCCAGGCTAGGGGTCAAATCGGAGCTACAGCTGCTGGTCTATGCCACAGCCACAGCAATGTGGGATCCGAGCCTCATCTGCAGCCTACATCATGGCTCACAGCAATGCTGGATCCTTAACCCACTGAGAAAAGCCAGGGATTGAACCCATGTCCTCATGGATCCTAATCAAGTCCGTTAACCGCTGAGCCACGAACAGATCTCCCGCATAAAATAATTTCTGATAATTCCTCACTGCAATTATTCTCATTCTCCTTAGTGTTTATATGTGCTGTTCAAGTGGATTTTTCTGAACTTTACATGCTCAACTGCTTTATGTGCCCCTCATTAAACTAGAAAGGACTGTACTTCATATTGCCTGAGGAATTTTACATGAATCATGATGTCGATGGGATTCGAAATAGCAATGGTTTCCAGCAGCGATGAGACTGATCGTGATACTCACACTTATGTTCCTAACTGAGTTCAAGTGTCCCGTGGCTTAAATTTGCATATTGGTTAGAATGCAATTCTGTTACAATTCCAGTTCGGCTGGAATGCTGGTCTAATTCTTGCCATTTGTGATTTTACAAATCAAAATGCTATTCAAATGAGTCCCATTAAAAATGAAAGGATCGGAGTTCCCGTCGTGGCGCAGTGGGTAATGAATCCGACTAGGAACCATGAGGTTGAGGGTTCGGTCCCGGCCCTTGCTCAGTGGGTTAACGATCCGGCGTTGCCATGAGCTGTGGTGTAGGTTGCAGATGCGGCTTGGATCCTGCGTTGCTGTGGCTCTGGCATAGGCCGGTGGCTGCAGCTCCGATTCGACCCCTAGTCTGGGAACCTCCATATGCTGTGAGAGTGGCCCAAAAAATAGCAAAAAGACAAAAAAAAAAAAAAAAAAAAAAAAAGAAAGGATCTAGGTACAGTGCATCAGTGGTAGCTAACATCACAAAAAGAGATACAACCACACAGCATCAACTTCTGTTGGGAGAACACACTATCACAATGAAATAGTCTTGCAAAAAAGTTAAACCTGAATCTGAGTAAGCTTCTAGAACCCAAATATCCAGTTTTATGTCTGCAAAACAGAAACAGACTCATAGACATAGAGAATAGCCTTGTGGTTGTCAGTGGAGAAGGAGGGTGAAGGGGTATGGATTGGGAGTTTGGGAACAGCGGATTAAATTTGGGTAATGGATAAACAACAAGGTCCTACTGCAGAGCATGGGGAACTATATCCAGTACCCTATAGTAAAGCATAATGGGAAAGAATATATATCTGAATCGCTTTGCTGTACAGCAGAAATTAACACATTATAAGTCAACTATACTTCAATAAAATCAATTTTAAGAACCAAATATCAAGTTTTAGAAAATATAAAGGACAAAAGAACATATTATTTGCAAGATGGCAATGCAATTAGCAAATCCAAACAACGGGAAATGCTTTTCTTCAATTAAACAAATTACAAGGAAATAGAGAAGAAGAGAGTGAATCCATGGATTAAAAGAGAAATAAAAACCATAAACCAATCACAACATATTAGCCTGATATGGACCCTGAACCCAAGAAATAAATTTTTTAAAAAGTTATGATACAATTGGTAATTTAAATACTGATTGGGAATTTTATGATAATGAGTAATTATGCATTTTTATGAATAATTGTATGGTGGTTATTTTTAATAAATGTTTTTAAAAGTTGTGATACAGGAGTTCCCATCATGGAGCAGTGAAAATGAATCCGACTAGGAACCATGAGGTTGTGGGCTCAATCCCTGGCCTCCCTTAGTGGGTTAAGGATCTGGCATGGCCGTGAGCTGTGGTGTGGGTCACAGATGTGGCTTGGATCTGGCATTGCTGTGGCTGTGGTGTAGGCCGGCAGCTGTAGCTCCGATTCGACCCCTAGCCTGGGAACCTCCACATGCCGTGGGTGCAGCCCTAAAAAAGACAAAAAGACCAAAAGAAAAAAGTTGTGATACAATTGGTAATTTAAATACTGATTGGGAATTTTATGATATTAAGTAATTATCATGCATTTGTATGTCTAATTGCATTGTGGTTATTTTTAGACCTCATTTAGAGATGCACCCTGAAATATTCATTGACAAAATGATATAGTATCTGAGATTTGCTTCAAAATAATATGGGTAAGATAGAAGTAGGTAGGGGATAGAGATAAAAAAAGATTGGCCATGAGTTGTTAGGCTGCACGATGGGCATATGGGAGTTTACTATACAATCATTCCCATTCTTTTTTTTTTTTTTTTTTTTTTTTTTTTTTTGTCTTTTTTTTTTGCTATTTCTTAGGCCGCTCCCGCGGCATATGGAGGTTCCCAGGCTAGGGGTTGAATCGGAGCTGTGGCCACCGGCCTACACCAGAGCCACAGCAACTCGGGATCCGAGCCGCGTCTGCAACCTACACCACAGCTCACGGCAACGCCAGATCCTTAACCCACTGAGCAAGGGCAGGGATGGAACCCGCAACCTCATGGTTCCTAGTCGGATTCGTTAACCACTGTGCCACGATGGGAACTCCCATTCCCATTCTTATATATGTTTAGATTTTTCCATAATGAATTAAATTTTTTTCATAATAAAACCATTATGTCAGGATCCAGGATTCCATAGATATTTCAGCCTCTGTAGCCTGTATCCCCAAAGGGCATGTGTTTTGTTTTCTTTGCCTTCACGTACCTTTTTCCACGTGTAGTCATAACCATCCACATTAACCACTGGCATAACATAGAAGTCCATGTGCCTCAGAAGACTGGTGTAAAGTTTTTCTGCCCCATAGAAATGAGTTGCCTGCAAATCAAATCAAACATATTTAATAGCAGACCTTTTACATGCTTCTTTTTTTTCCGGTCTTTTTTTTTTTTTTTTTAATTTCAGGTCCGCACCTGTGGCATACGGAAGTTCCCAGGCGAGGGGTCCAGTCGGAGATGCAGGTGCCAGCCTACACCACAACCACTGCAATGCCAGATCCGAGCAGTATCTGCAACCCACCCCGTAGCTCAAGGCAATGCCAAATCTCCAATGCACTGAGTGAGGCCAGGGACTGAATCCGCATCCTCATGGACACCTGTCAGATTCATTACCTCTGAGCCATGGTGAGAACTCCTTTTTTTTCTTTCTTTTTTTTTAAGGGCCACACCCATGGCATATGGAAGTTGGCAAGCTAAGGGTTAAATCGGAGCTGTAGATGTCAGCCTACACCACAGCCATGTGGGATCTGAGCTGCGTCTGCAACCTAAACCACAGCTCACAGCAGTGATAGATCCTTAACCCACTGAGCAAGGCCAGGGATTGAAACTGCCTCCTCATGGATACTAGTCAGGTTCTTAACCGGCTGAGCCACAACAGGAACTCCATTTTTAAGTGCTTCTAAACTTAGCTTGCTTCTTTTTTTAATTTGAGATATAATTGACATCTAATATTGCATAGTTGACCCTTGAGTAACACAGGTTTGAAAGGCGTGGGACCACGTGCATGCCGATTCTTTTCAACAGGAAGTGCTATAGCACAGTACCATACAGCCTGCAGTTCACTGAGCCCAGGGATGAGGAACTGTGGATATGGAGGGCTGACTGTAGTTACGTGTGGACTTTTGGGTGTATGGAGACTGGGGGCCCCTAAGCCCTGTGTTCTTCAAGGGTCAACTGTATTAGTTGCAGGTATTTCACATCATGATTTCACATCATGATTTGACATCTGCACATATTGTGATCACCTTGATAAGTCTAGTTAACATCCATCTCGTTAACAGCCACTAAACCTAGTCTATTCCTTTTATTTTTGAAAAAGTATTCAACTTTCAGGAAGCATATTAATTCCCTGAAAAGTTTGAACTTAAGGTACTGTGTTGCCAAGTGGTGGTAAATGTCCCGGACATGGGACAACTGGTCTACCTACCGACTTAATGGAGGCAGAAAATAGAGCCATACATTTTCTACAATTTCCTTTAAGAAATAAGAAGAATTCTTTATTAAGGCATAAAGCCCACTACAAAGATTTAAGGAAACAAAACCCTGGATATAGTTCCACACTTCCATGTTTTTTGTGGCCACACCTGTGTTATTTGGAAGCTCTCTGGTCAGGCAGGGGTCAAATCGGAGCTGCAGCTGAGGCGCACACCACAGCCGTGGTCCTGTGGATCTGAGCCAAATCTTCGACTTACACCACAGCTTGAGGCAACACCGGATCCTTAACCCAATGATTGAGGTCAGGGATTGAACCTACATTCTCACAGAGACAATGTCAGGTCCTTAGCCCTCTGAGCCACAGTGGGATCTCCTAGGTTCACTCTTTTTACAATAATCTATGTCAATCAGAGCTTAAACTAACCTTGTCTTATTCCCAGACATGAGTAGATAATACTTTCTCCATTGTCCTTATAATTGGTGAGCTAATTTTTTTGCTAGGATTGAGTGTGTTTCTGAAGCATCAGGTCATTTGGCTTTAAAGTCAGTGGTCAGTTTTCCTAGATACTGGCTATGAGTTTCCTAACACGCATCATCTGACAGCTCCTCTCTGCTTTAGACTCATGCCCAGCTTAGTGTCATATATTTCAACATGATCCAAGGACATCCATGTTTTGATGACTGAGCAGTTCACCCCCAAATGTCCAAATAGAGGTGCAGGAGAACCACAAAGCTGAATTTCATCCAGTTAAATCATTTTATCTAGAACTAAGCTTTGGTTTAAGATCTTCACTGTGGCAACATTGCTACATTTTATTTTGTGGATTAGTTTTCAATTATTTGATTTAAACTTTACCCAAAAAACTTTAAGAATTTTTTTTTTTTTAGTTCCCTGGTAGCCTAGTGGGTTAAGGATCTGGTGTTGTCACTGCAGCAGTCAGGGTCACTCCTGTTGTGAGGGTTCAATCTCTAGAATTTCCACATGCTGCAGGCACAGCCAAAAAAAAAAAAGGAAAGAAAAAAATTATTTTTTCATTATTGACCAAAAAAAAATGTCTTTTAAAATTTATTTATTTATTCATTTATATATTGGCCATACCCACGGCATGCAGAAGTTCCCAGGCCAGGATGCCATAGAAATAATAACACCAGATCCTTAACCCACTACTTAACCACTTAACCCACTAGGCCACTAGGGGACTCCCAAAATGTCCTTTTTTTTTTTTTTTTTGGCCCCACCCTTGCCATGTGTAAATTCCTAGGCCAGGGATCAAACTCATGCCACAGCAGTGACCCAAGCTGCTACAGATCTTTAATTCACTGTGCCGCAAGAGAACTCCCAGAAAATGTCTTTTAAATCTTACCTTTGCTATAGCTAAAACTTTACCACTTTTTCTTTCTTTCTTTCTTTCTTCTTTTTTTTTTTTTTTTTTTTGTCTTTTTTTTTTTTTTTTTTGTCTTTTTGCTATTTCTTGGGCCACTCCCGCAGCATATGGAGGTTCCAGGCTAGGGGTCCAATTGGAGCCTTAGCCACCAGCCCACACCAGAGCCACAGCAATGCAGGATCCGAGCCACATCTGCAACCTACACCAGAGCTCACGGCAACACCAGATCGTTAACCCACTGAGCAAGGACAGGGATCGAACCCGCAACCTCTTGGTTCCTAGTCGGATTCGTTAACCACTGCGCCACGACGGGAACTCCCCCACTTTTTCTTTCAATGTTTAAAATATTATATCCATATTTCCCTAAAACAACCACAATAGTCAAATTAAGATCACTTATGTGTGGAATCTAAAGTATGGAACAGATGATCCTATCTAAAAATAACAAACAAACAAAAAGCAGAAACAGATCATGGCCAAGAAGAGCAAACTTGGGGTTTCCAACGGGAAAGGGGGACGGAGTGGGATGGATGGGAATTTGGGGGTTTTTGGGAAGAAAACTGTTACATTTGGAATGGATGGGCAAAGGGACCCTACTGCACAGCACAGGGAACTGTGTGTGATTGGGTCACTTTGTTGTACAACAGAACTTGATGAAACATTGTAAATCAACTATACTTTAATAATAGTAATAATAATAAAACGAAATTCCATTGCACATATCACATATAAATAAATGCTCCTGAATAAAGGAAATTAAAAAATTGAAAAAAAGATCCTTTGCTAGGGGTAACCAGTTATGAAATATGGCAGAAAGGAAAGCAAAAGTACAAGTGACTTCTTAATCTACTAAAGGTCAGAAAAAAAAAGCTTGATGAAAAGGAAGCGATTTTATAGAATGAGAAACGCCATCTCTTAAATAGCTGAACAGCCAGTTAAATATATTTTTATGCTACAAATTTGTAACTTTATATTGGAGTAATTTTTCAGTACTAATGCAGCTTTCATTATGAGGAAAAAGATTAGGAGAGCTTATTTTCTTTAGAATAAGAAAGCACCTTATTCTTATTTCTACAATGACTGCAGAACTCTCAATAGGCATGCAGTGGTTAATCTCTCTGGTCCTTCTCATCCTCTTTATTTCCTTCCTATCTTAGCAATAGTTGGAAGGAAGTCTTTCAGCAAAAAGTTAGACACTGAGAGGGCTCAATATTAGCCCTAGAATTTCTTGTCTGATTAACAGGGCTCCAAACAGAAGGGGTGAGTGAAGGGTGAAATATAGCCTGTCGTCTGCATGCCAAGCCCTGCCCTCATGGGCAGCTGCAGCTGAAATCCTAGAGGAAGGTGTGACTATTTTTAACAGCTTCTTTGAGATACAATTCACGTTCCAGAAAATTCACCATTTTAAAATATATAATTCAGTGGGCTTTATGATATTCACAGTTATGCAACCATCACCTCTATTTGACTGTAGAATATTTTCATCATTGTCCCCATAGGGGGTGGCTTGAAGAAGGATGGTTAATTCTGTGAGGTGTCTAGGGTTGGGGCTCCTGAAGGGCAGATCAAGACGGCAAGAAATTCAGGATACAGGTGAATGGAACGTTTGTGATGGGATTCAGACCCATTAGTGAAGGAAGAGATTCCTGGAAAGGAGCAGATGGATTGGAAGAAAGCAGACATATCCAAGGACTGGAAATCTACTAAAGGAAAAAAATTAAAAGCAGGCATAGTAAGTGTACGGAATGAGAGAAGTGGAAGGAGAGGAAATTAAGAAGCCAGAGTGGGAGTTCCCATCGTGGCTCAGTGGAAGCGAATCTGACTAGCATCCATGAGGATGCAGGTTCGATCCCTGGCCTCGTTCAGTGGGTTAAGGATCTGGGCATTGCCGTGTAGGTCGCAGATGTGGCTCAGATCCCACGTTGCTGTGGCTGTGGTGTAGGCTGGCAGCTGTGGCTCTGATTCGACACCTAGCTGGGGAACCTCCATATGTCACAGGAACGGCCCTAAAAAGACAAAAAGAGAGAAGTCAGAGTGTTCAATGGCTCCCCTGGCCTTCTCTGTTGCTGTCAGGGGTCACATTCTGTATCAGAGGATCAGGAAGAGAATTCTCTCTGAGAGGATGGCCTTGGGAGAAGTTTACTAAGACAGTATTGAGGTTGGGTTTAGCTGTGTATTCCATTTCAAGGAGCTGAGAAAATAATTTGTTAGATGGGTCTCACATAGGGACTTTGAACTCACTCAGAATAGTGGTAAGAGTCAGAGGGCATAAAGAACAGAAACTCCTCTTTGTCTTACACATGGATTTTTTTGATGCCAAGTCCTTCTCCAGAGACAAAATCCCTTACTTCCCCTATTATGATATATGGAAAATATGATCCACTCTATAATGTTGTACTTTATGTTCAGTTTCCAAGGGTGGAATAGGGCAAAAGATCACCTAGCTAATTCAAATCAAAAGAGAAATAAATTAATCAGGACTCAATTTAAATAATTGCTTCAGTTCTTTCTTGTACTTAGTAAGCATGTTACAACTGCAGATTTCTTAATTATGTTGCAGTGTTTAGCCTCAGCCAGCAATGTAGAGAGGATAAGGCAGATAATCTTTAGGGTAATTGAAATGTTTAAATCTTGGTTCTCAAACTTAATATGCATAAAATCACCTGGGAAGCTTGTGAAAATTGTAGATTCCCAAGCCTCACCTCTAGAGATTTGAACTCCAGAATTCTAGGTTGTGACCTGGGAAAATGCATTTAATAAACAGGCCAGTTGATTCTGATGCACGTGGTCCTAGAACACATATTGAGAAGCTCTGGCTTAAGAAAATGTGAACACTAAAAGGGAACCCTCTTACACTGTTGGTGGGAATGTAAATTGGTATAACCACTATGGAAAACAGTATGGAGGTGCCTCAAAAAACTAAAAATAGAACTACCATATGATCCAGCAATCCCATCCCTAGTCATCTCTCCAGACAAAGGCATAAATTTTCTATTTATCTATTTTTCTATTTTCTATTTATCTAATTTTCTATTTTCTATGTATCTTTTCTAGATACATGCACCCCAGTGTTCACTGAAGCACTATTTACAAAAGCCAAGACATGGAAGCAACCTATATGTCCATCAACAGAGGAATGGATAAAGAAGATGTGGTACATATAGGAGTTCCCATCATGGCTCAGCGGAAACGAACCCGACTAGCATCCAGGAGGACGCAGGTTCGATCCCTGGCCTTGCTCAGTGGGTTAAGGATCCAGTGTTGCCATGAGCTGTGGTGTAGGTCACAGATGTGGCTTGGATCCAGCATTGCTGTGGCTGTGGTATAGGCCAGCGGCTACCTCTTGGATCCAACTCCTAGCCTGGGAACCTCCATATGCCACGAGTGTAGCCCCAAAGGAAAAAAAAAAAAAATTGATGTGGTACATATATACAATTGAATACTACTCATCCATAAAAAGAATAAATTAATGCCATTTCAGGAACATGGATGGACCTAGAAATTATCATACTAAGTGAAGTTAGTCAGACAATGAAATATATATAATTGTCATATGATATCACTTATACATGGAGTCTAAAAAAAGGATACAAATGAACTTATTTGCAGAACTGAAAACAGACTCACAGACTCACAAACTTATGGTTACCAAAGGGGACAGGCAGTGGTGGTGGGGACGGACTGGGGGTTTGGGACTGGCAATGCACCCTGAGGCACACGGAATGACTGGCCAGTGGGGACCTGCTGTAGAGAACTCATCTGAAAGAGGCTGGCTGTGGGTACATGTGTGAATGGGTCACTTTGTTGTCGTGTAGGAGAAAATATCCCCAGAAAAAGGTACAAAGGAGAGACCCCGGCCATGATGACTCAGCAAAGTCCAGCCAACTGTCCCCAGCCACCCTCCCCACACACCTGCTTCTGTAAACTTGTCTCCGCCTCTACTACCTTGCCTGACCTCACTCCAGGTCCGACCAGCCAAGCATGGACGGAAGAGGTAGCGCATAAAAGCCTCGTGAAACCCTTCTTCGGGGCTCAGACTCCGGAGAGCCATCTCCTCTGAGCCCGCGGGCATGATAAACCTGAGGTCTCCACCTCTCTGAGTGCTCGCTTGGTTTCTCACTGGGGCAAAGAGCGGATCCACTGCAGCCACAGAGCTGCTGGAGCTGGTACAGAGCTGATATGCAGCGGCGCAGGGTTGCTGGGCAACGGCCGTAACAGTAGAGCCGAAATGATCACAGCCTTGTAAATCAACTAAACTTCCAAAAAACTTTCAAAAAAAGAAAATGTGAATACTCACATGGCCTATGAACCACAGGCAGAAAGCAGGAGAGATCCATTCTCGGGCATGGATTCCACAGTCAATCCAGACGGCAGTTTTGGCCTTTTGTTCTTTTGTAGAAACCTGCCCAGAGAAACCCAAAAAGCAAGGATAATAACTTCCAAGTATATAGTGCTTCTATTTAAAATCCTGTTAGCCAGTCTATGAAATATGCATCCTTCTCTGCATTCCTTTGCGAATTCTCCAGGGAAATTAAAAGAGGATGTGATTAAAAATCACTAGCTAAGGTCACACAGCTGGTCAGAGTTGGGACTGAGGTCTGAAGCCAGGACTTGATTTAAGGCTCTTTTTATTCCCCTACAATTACCTGGTGATGCCAGAGCTGCGTGAGAAAGTACAGAAGTAGAGACCCAGGAGCTAGAGCTTCACACTCTAGTTAGAATTAATTGGCTACTATGTGTTGGGTGGGCAATTTCCTGAGGGAGGTTTGGAACAGCAAAGGCTTGGGAGGGTGAAGCCAGCGGTGCTCCATATAAATTTGGACCCTCTCACCATTTTCCCAGGGTTTACACTTTTAATGTGTGGATTATTTCCTTACTTCACACACAAAAAAGCACACTTCTAGCATCACACAAATTTATGACCAACAAATCTGGGGACAGAGGACTTATTCTGATTTACAGCATGGAGGACAGTGTAAGCTGCCAACTTTCTGGAGTAAGAACTCCCAACCCTTCCCCAATGACAGCCTTTGATATCTTTAGACAAATTCTCAAAATCACCTCCAAACAAAATGAATCATAGTTTCACTTGCGTTTGTTTGTTTGTTTGTTTGCTTTCTTTTTTGTCTTCTTTTAGGGCCGTTTCCCTCGGCATATGGAAGTTTCCAGGCTAGCAGTCCAATCGGAGCTGTAGCCACTGGCCTACACCGCAGCCACAGAAACATGGGACCTGAGCCGGATCTGCAACCTACACCACAGCTCACGGCAACGTCGGATCCTTAACCCACTGAGCAAGGCCAGGGATCGAACCCGCAACCTCATAGTTCCTAGTCGGATTCGTCAACCACTGCGCCACGATGGGAACTCCTAGTTTCACTTGTGTTTAAAAACTACTCATGGGGGTGGAGGGAGAGGGCGGAATAAAAAAAAAAAATAGCGACAATTTTAGAATTTGGAGGGAAGGGAGAAGAGAGTTGCAAAATCAAACAGATTTACGGGGTTGGAATTCCAAAACCAGAACAAAAGAGTGCTTGATTTTTAGGTTGCCACTGACATCACGCAGAAGTTTTTTCTTCACTAACCTGGAGCTAAGCGATACCCGACAAGAAGACATGTGAGAAAATCAAATGACGTTGACCTCAAGGGGTCAAACTGGACAGAGAGGAGAATTACCCAGCTGATTTAATCTATTCCATTTAAAAGAAAATCCTGAGTTGTCTGGACTAGTTGCCTTCCTCAACCTTTTGTCTAACTGTCTTGGTCACCCCAAGACATGTGGACACCTCACATGATGTCCACATTCTAGATTAAGTAAGATTGGGAGTGAAGCAAGCAGGAAACAGGGGTTTCCAACAGGTACATCTGGGTTCCAGACACACCAGTTCCGAAGAAAGTAAATGTCATACGTAGGCATGCCGTGACTACACCAAGCCAGCCTGGATGGCCCACTCAGCTGCCAGGAAGCTCCGATGTTTCCTACATCTGCCTTCAATTTGCACTGCAGGTTCTTGTCAGAACAGATTAAAACCCAGAAGTCCTGACTCAAAATCTTACCTTTGGATAATCGAACAGGCTCACCTATCAGCAATTTAGGCAACATCGGGAAAGTATGCATAAAGTAAATGCTACTATGTCGAATGCATTTTTCCAATGGTCACATTTTTCCAGAGCATCTTTAAAATGTATTTTATTTCACATTTAATTTTTTTTTAAGGGAAAGAGTGGTTAAAAAAAAAAAAAAACAAAAAACAGAAGTGCAGAATCAGCAATTGACAGGCAGAACTTAGTTTGGTTTCAGTATTCTTCCTGTGGCCAAATTCACTAACCAGACTAAGGCTAATTTATTTACCTGAAAATAAATAACCAAACAGAGGGTGACTGAAGCAGAAGCTATCATATCAGCATCTCTGCCAAGGATTCCCAGTGTCACCCCGATTCCTATCCTTTCGTGGGTTTCATTGTTCAGCTCTTTCTTTGGTTCCAAAAACTGGATCTATGTCAATATTTGTTCAATAACAGACTCCTCTCCTTTTTTTTTCTCCAAGTAAGTCAGTTAGAGGTGGTGGTGCACATAAAACAAGGGTTTGAAAAATAATCTAGACCACATCTCTCATTTTCTGAAAGTAGGCGCTGAAGCCCAGAAAGGTTAAGTGGCTTCACTGACACATAAGTAGACACAGAATTGATTCTAAAACTGAGGTTACTACGCTTAGACCTACACGGCATTAGTAAAGGGGGGAAAATTAAAGGTAGTAACAAGCTCTAAATAGCCGGGTATTAAAGTTGAGGGACACTGGTAATATACTTATTCCCAGAACTCAAAAAAAAAAAAAAAATCCAAGTAATAATAAGCCTTGCTGGAGAAGGAACACCCCCCCTCCCCAAAGTTGAAAGATCAATGCTTCTCCCCACAACATACCTTTAAAACATAAAGTGGGCGCTTCTCATATGAGGATCCAATGTGGATTTTTTCAATCATATCAGGATGCCGCTCAGTTATAACCTCTATCCAAGAATAGATCTATCCAAGCAGAAAACCAGCGGTCAGTCACAGAGCAAGTTCAAAGCATTTCCCTGACAAAAGAAGCGCCTTTTTCAGGGAAAGGCGATCCCTCTAAAACACTTGTACGTGGACAGAATGAGGAGCTGAAACACTTGGGGGCAGGGTGCTGGTGCTGCTGTTGAGAAAATCAATAAAGTTTTGAAACATGTCAAGGGTTAGAGAAAGCGTGAAAACGTTCTAAGAATCTTAGGACAAGGTAAGAAACGTTAATCTTTAAACCACGGTTCCTGAAAGCTCTTTTTAAAGGCTCCTCACGTTGATGTCCTGCTCTGCATATGAAATTCAAGAGCTTATTTTTATATGGGATTTTTTCTTTTTCTTTTTTTTTTTTTTTTTTTTTTTTGAGGGCTGCACCCACAGCATATGGAAGTTTCTGGGCTGGTGTGGAATCAGAGCTGCAGCTGCCAGCCTACACCACAGCCACAGATCCAAGCTGCGTCCTCAACCTACGCCACAGCTCATGGCAATGCCGGATCCTTAACCCACTAAGCGAGGCCAGGGATCAAACCCATGTCCTCAGGGATCCGAGTCAGGTTCACTACCACTGAGCCACCATCGGAACTCCTATATGGGATTATGTTTTAATTCATTTCTCAAGAGGAAGCTAAAGAAGCACTGGGCACTGGCTTTGCACCAGCTAAATGGAGGTGTCACTATTTCCCACCGGAGAAGCTGGCACCCATGATAAGATCTCTGAAGGGATGAGGCAAAGGCGAGGACGATCTGGAGAAGAGACAATTCTCTTCCACCCCGGGAAGCGTCTGATTCCGGACCTCTCTCCTGGGTGGAAGTCCAGTGCTTTCTGATTCCGTCAAGAGTACCGTGGAAGGAAAAACAAATGCAAGATGCTGGGTCTGACTTTAGGCTAGCGTCCCCTTCAAAGCAGGCCGAATGATGGACCTGCTCGTGTCTTAACCCAGACCACATTCTCAGGAGCCATCTTCACACCCGTACACCATCTACAGGGGCCACAGCCAACGCTCGGCTTTATTTCTAATGCTTTTTTCCGCTCATGGCTTTCCAATTCTTTCCTGGGGATAGGGTAAGAAAAAAATCTCTCTTCGAACAAAATATTTTAAATATACAAGAAAAATATTTTTAAATACTTCTGGCATTCCCCTCTTCCTACCAAACCCAACACAGCAGCTGGACGTAGTAGGAAGGCAGAGTTTCCTTCTCCATTTTGCAAAGGGTGCCTACCCAGCCTCTCAACTCTGGGCCTCAAGTTTGCTGCCGCAGGACGGATGGGGGAGGCTGGAGGGAGGGGATCTTGGTGGAAGAGACAGAGGGAAGGTAGGAGAGAGAAAGGACAGGGCTGCCATTTGAGATCCCCATCAACCAGCCGGGTACATCAGGGGGAGAAGCGCACGGAGTTCTGGTGTAACTAACTGGAAAGGAACAGATGCTTTTGGAGATTAAATTTAAAAATTGATTCTTATTGCTTAAGTCTTAGATGTCTTAAAAATAAGGATATGGTCCTTAACAGTTTCTGGGCACCTAGCCAAGCAGGATAAAAATACTCATATGAAGGAATACAGCAGCATATGCCTATGAAAGAATAAAAGGTATCAAGGGATTTGTATTACTTGGAGTGTATTACATTGAAAAGAAAGTGCTCTGGGGAGTTTGTTTCTGCAGCGGAAGTGAATCCGACTAGGAACCACGAGGTTGCTGGTTCGATCCCTGGCCTTGCTCAGTGGGTCAAGGATTTGGCATTGCGGCGAGCAGTGGTGTGGGTCACAGACACGGCTCGGACCTGGCTTTGCTGTGGCTGTGGTGTAGGCCAGCAGCTGTTGCTCTGACTGGACCCCTAGCCTGGGAACCTCTATGTGTTGCAGGGGCTAGGGGGCGGCGGGGGGGCAGCCCTAAAAAGACAAAAAAAGAAAGAAAGAAGGTACTTTGAGGGGTTTACCCTTTCAACTAACAAATATGGGAAATGGCTCTTACAGTAGAATGTGAAAGCTTACTGAGGTCAACAGCCGATCAATATGCTGCTTAATTTCCCTCTAGAAAAGCTGGAACCTATAAATACTAATAGAAAAAAAATCAGAGCTCCCATTGTGTTTCAGTGGGTTAAGAACCTAATTGGTATCCATGAGGATTCAGGTTCGATCCCTGGCCTTGCTCAGTAGGTTAAGGGTCCAGCGTTGCTGAAAGCTGCAGCATAGGTCACAGCTGTAGCTGGGATCTGGCATTGCCATGGCTGTGGCACAGGTTGACCGCTGCGGCTCCAATGCAACTCCTACCCCAGGAACATCCATGTGCCCCAGGTGTGGCCCAAAGAAAGAAAGAAAGAAGAAAAAAACAGTTTCTTAAAGATTAAAGCAAAGGATTATTATTATTATTATTATTATTATTTTACATAGGTTCCTTCTAAGGGAAATAAAATGCACTTATACACTTTATAATAAGTGAATAAATCCCTTCAATTCTGTGAGATAATGTGGCAATTATTCCGCAAGAGTATTTTCAGGGTAATGGTTCAAGGGGGCATGATTAATTGGACTGTGTGTGTGTGTGTGTCTGTGTGTGTGTGTCTGTGTGTGTCTGTGTATGGCAGTTTCAGGAAAAAGGCCCCATTTTAATTTCCTGCTCTCCCCGTTCTCACTGCAGTGTTACTCCTGACAGTCAGAGACACTCTCAGGACCAACAGCCTGCTCAGGGGCCACGTCCAAGATCAGCGCCATCTCCCCAGGCACGAAATCTACAAAAAGGATGCATTACCTGCGCGTAATCCACCCACGTGTGACTTTTCTTCACCGTCTTCCACCAATTATGATTCCTCAACAATTTCCCATGGAAACGGCAACGCTCGTTACCTGAAAGGACGGATGTGGGAGCGCAACGTGACAGCTTACCTCATCTAGTGAGTGATAGTGTTCGTAGTACGAGGACGAGGCCCGGGGGCTGACGGTGTCGTTGGAAGTCTGCTGCTGGATCAGGTCTTCCACATTTTCCAACAAGACACTGGGTGATGAAACACAGGGTGAGCTGGTTTCCAAGCCGGGCTCTGATTTTCCCGCACAGCCCACTGCAGGCACAACAGGTGAGCTTGGAAGGAAAAATCACTAAAAAATGCTAAGTATGAGGTGAAAATACGAGCAGGCTAACAGCACGCGATGCTGAAATTCACAAGCCCTCTGGGCAGAGCCTTGGTGGGGAAGCAGAGAGACCATGGCTTGTGCGTGGTAGGTGTTCAAAGCCTTGAACCTCTCGATCTGTCCTCCCTGTTAGCATATTTCTTGATTGTGACTCATTAGTGTCTTTTATACAAACACACAGGTTAATAGACAACTTTCTTCAATCCAGAGGAACACGGCATTATTCTGTTTTCAGTTAAGGACCAAGGAGAGGCAGAAAGACTTTATTTTTTTTTCCTTGTGACAACCACAGACCTCTACCAGATGTTCTATAAGCCCAAAGATGGCCAAATCTCTAGAGAAATAAGAGCACAGGAGAAGGAAAGGTTTGGGAAAGTGATCTCATTTATTTTGCCAAGGGTCACACAGTTATCTAGGCACAAACATTTTAACTGAGTTAAGCCATTCTATGAACAATTTGAAAGTTAGCTGTCATTTTAATAAAACTTTTTGGGGTACCTGCTGTGGACACTGGAGTTAAGGATCCAGTGTCATCTCTGGTAGCGAGGGTTTGATCCCTGGCCTGGCACAGTGAGTTCAGCGTTGCCGCAGCTGTGGCATAGGTTGCAGCTGCAGCTTGGATTCGATCCCTAGCCCAGGAACTTCCATATGCCACAGGTGTGGCCAAGAAAGTTTCTTTTATTTAGGCCTGTGGGTAAAAGCCAAGGCTTGACATTAGAAAGGTCTGAGTTTGACTCCTAGCTCTGCTATGTTCTAGTCTGTTGACCTTGCGAAATTCCTTTGTAAATTTGTACATTTCTTTCATCGGCATAATGAGGATTGTATCTCACAAGGTTAAATAAAGATTAAATGATACAATGTATAGAAAGGCTCAGCACAGTTCCTGGAAGGGAACTGTAACATGTTTTTAATGATGATCATATTACATTTAGAATGGATACACAAGGTCCTACTCTATATATAGCACAGGGAACTATATCCAATCTCCCAGGATTTAGCATGATAAAGAAGAATATAAAAAAAGAATGTCTATCAGAGTTCCCATCGTGGCTCGGTGGTGAAGGAACCCGACTAGTATCCATGAGGATGCGGGTTCAATCCCTGGCCTTGCTCAGTGGGTTAAGGACTCAGTGTTGCCGTGAGCTGTGGTATAGGTAGCAGATGTGGCTCGGATCTGGCTGCTGTGGCTGTGGTGTAGGGTGGCAGCTCTAGCTCCGATTCTAACTCTCACCTGGGAACTTCCATATGCTGTGGGTTCAGCCCTAAAAAGACCAAAAAAAAAAAAAAAGAATATATATATATAACAGAGTCACTCTGCTATACAGCAGAAGTTGGCACAAATTGCAAACCAACTATACTTTAATTAAAAACCAAACCCCCCCAAACAACAAAGTAAAAAAATAATCATCATAGTGTGGTATCCAAAGGCTGCCCACTGATACACGGAATTGAGCACGGCCTCCGGAAGTACAAGGGCACGTGGGACCCTGGCACTTGGGCAATGGATGCAGAAAGGAGATGCAGACAAGAGATTCCAAAAGGAAGAAGGAACAAAATCCCCTTCAGCAGCTGCTTTTTCAAGAGAGACCCCCAAAGCCCGCTAAAGTGAAAGACCAGTTTGCTCCCGGAGCCCTGGCACAGAGCAGAGAAATCATACGAAGGAAGGCATTGGGAGGAACCACAGCGTGTCCACAGATGACGGAGTCTAACAGTGCTTTTCAGAGAAGGGACTGAGGCCGGGAGAGGAAACCACTTGGCCAAGCTCACAGAGCTGCCACTTGGGCTTTATCACCTGTCCATTCCAGAGACGTCCACATGGCCATGTTTAGTGTATGTATTTTTCTAAGAAGCATCAGAGGGGCTTCTTCTGATGGCTTCTACTCAGGAATCATGCCTACCTGGATGGAATTCCGCTCTCATTTAAATGAGTTTTCACAGCGCTTACATCAGATGCATTCACAAAAAAATGGACTTCTTTTTTCTTCTCAATTACATCAGCTGTTACTGGCTGCCAGAGCACAATCTGCAGTTTCAAGGGGAAAAATTGATAAAATAAAAATGACTATTCACATCATTCTCATCTATATCTAAAGCCATAAAAGTATGTCTGTAAGGGCGAGGGGGAGACAATTCCTGGCCACTGGTCCCCATTACACGTGAGGAAGTATAAGCATTTATTTTACAGGGAGGTTGTTTTATTCTCTGTAACCTCTGTTGCTAAAGAGGGCCTGGAACATACTAGGTCCTCTAAATATTTGGTGAGATAATGAATGAATGAATGAATGAATGAATGGATATTTTTATGGACCCGCTGTAAAACTGAATGTGGATGGGAGTTCCCTGGTGCTCAGTGGGTTAGGGATCCATCATTGTCTCTGCTGTGGCTCTGGTTAGAGCTGTGGCTCGGGTTCAATCCTTGGCCCAAGAACTTCCACATGCTACAGGTGTGGCAAAGCAAACACAAAAACTGGATGTGTATGTCAAATGTTTAAAAAGAAATGCAAGTGTATCTAGAAAGAAAAATGTTTTTTTCTTTAATAAAAATTCCATACCTGGGAGTTCCCATCGTGGCTCAGCAGAAATGAATCTGACTAGTGTCCATGAGGATGCGGGTTCCATCCTTGGCCTCGCTCAGTGGGTTAAGGATCCGGCGTTGCCATGAGCTGTGGTGTAGGTCAAAGACGAAGCTCAGATCCCTCATTGCTGTGGCTGTGGCATAGCCTGGCCGCTGTAGCTCCAGTTCGACCCCCAGCCTGGGAACCTCCATATGCTGCAGGTTCCGACCCTAAAAACCAAAAAAAAAAAAAAAAAAATTCATACCCGTGATATAATTACCATGTTGGTGTTCCTTTTCCTTAACCTAATCATGGCCTTTGGGTCATGCCTTCCCATAATACTTAACTTTTTTTTTTTTCTATTTGACTACATTTTTTCCAAAACACTTTCATGCTCACGGCCTTGGATCACTATCACAACACTTCATCATAGAGGAGGCAGGGGTTATTATTTTCACTATTCAGATGAAGAAATTAGGGCTCCAAGCTCAGTTGTCTAAAATCTCACATTAAGAATAGATGCAAACTATTGCCTTTGGAGTGGATTAGCAATGAGATCCTGCTGTGTAGCCCTGGGAACTATGTCTAGTCACTTAACGATGGAGCATGATAATGTGAGAAAATAGAATGTAGACATGAATGTGTAACTGGGTCATCATGCTGTACAGTGGGGGAAAAAAAATTGTATTGGGAAAATAACAACAGGAAAAAAAAAAAAAAGAGGCGGAACACAACCTAAATTCTGGATCTCTGATGCTTCCTCTGGCAGAGTTTCCTCTGTCCGCAGCCTGGTGGCTGTGCAAACGCATCCATCAGCTCTCTGTGGGAGAGGCTGTGTTGACCGACCTTTCCCACCGCTGCCCCTCTTGATTCACCAGAGGCTGAGGCTGTGCGGCTCCACCTGGCGCCAGTGATGGGGCACTGCAGGCAAACGATGGCAGGCAAAAGATTGCAGGCCCCTTCCTGCCAGATAAGGGTTTCCACTGATAGGGAATGTCAGCTTAAGGACTTGCCAGGGTCCAGCCAAAGCTTCCTCCGAACTGCCCTGCAGTCTGGAGTGGTCCAGGCGCAACCCTCCATTCTGCACAGGCGTTGGAGCGGCTTGATGGTGCAACCCCCTGGCAGGGCTCTCACACCTTTAATCTGCCTTTCCTTTTTTTTTAGGCTGCATCCATGGCATGTGGAAGTTCCCAGGCCAGGAATCAAACCTGGCTACAGTGGCAGCAATGCTGGATTCTTAACTCACTGCGCTACAAGGGAACTTCCGTTAATCTGGTTTTGATGTCTGCTTCTCAGAGAACCCTCAATCAACAACCAGGGAGCCATGAATTTTTTATCATGACATTTTATAACTCTTATCAGTTTTCTACATTCTGGAGAATTGGGTCTCAGGCATGGCCATTTTAATACATTTTCTTTTTTGTTTCTTCTGCTTCTTCCTTGGTTAAGAATTATGTTTTTGTTTGTTTGTTTTTGAGCTGCGCCTGTGGCATACAGAAGTTCCCAGGCTAGGGGTCGAATTGTAGCTGTAGCAGCAAGCCTACACCACAGCCACACCAACGCAGGATCCAAGCCGCGTCTGCAGCCTAAACCAAGCTCATGGTAACGCCAGATCCTTAACCCACTGAGCAAGGCCAGGGATCAAACCTGTGTCCTCATGGATCCTACTGCTGAGCCCTGACAGGAACCCACAAGAAATATTGCTTTTTAAGCAAAGTCCTACTGGACTTCTTTTATTGTAGCATCTTTGTAAATTCACACTTTCAATCCCAAGGTACTATTACACAACTGACTGAAAAGCCAATAGCACAAATGAAGTTTGGTTTGGGGAACCATAAAATTATGGAAAGGAGAAGGTTTCGAGAAGAGGGTTTCGTACCAGTCATTTTTAAGTCACACAACACAAAGGAGAGACCATGGCACTCCACCTTTGTATAAAATAAAACCAATAGGAAGAGAAACGAGGGAGAAATTACCTCATACGTTGTAGTAAGATTCTGCAGAATTTGAACTTGCCTAGAGGTTCTAGGAAGAGCAGATAAAACCTGGCCACTGGGGAAAAAAATAAAACAGGATTTTGATGTTAAGTAAAAAGTGAAAATAAGGTAAATCATACTGGGAAGCGCTTCTAGGTAATTATGAAAGGCAGCAAAACATTGAAAGAAAAAGGGGTCTTATCACAGACGAAGTAAAGTGTTAAAAAGAAAATCTTGCCATTTTTGACACACGGGTAGATTTTGAGGATATAATGCTAAGTGAAATAAGTCAGATGGAGACAAACAAATATCACAGGGTTTCACTCATATCATATGTGGAATATAAAATAAAACAAAAGAGACAAACCAAACCAAAACAACCAGACAATCTAGGTATAAGGAGCAGAGTAGTGGTTACGGGGGGCGGGGGGGGGGGCTAAGTGGGTAGGGGGTCAACTGTATGGTGACAGATGGAAAATAAATTTTTGGTGGTGAGCACATTGTCTATACAGAAGTAGAAATAAACTGTTGTACCCATGAAACTTCATGTCATCTGTCAATGTAACCTCAAAAAATGAAAAAGAGAGTAACTCTGTCATTCTCTCCACTCCTAAGCAATTACAAAATCAAAAGCCCTCCTAAATGGAGGTGGTTTGCAGAATGCTTACTTTTCCGACGTGTATATGTTTTAATTTTAAAAATTAAATATTTAATGCATAAGGGTGTGTTCTTAATCATTACATTTAGACAACGTTATAAAAATGGTATATCATACGTATAGTGTTTTTTCAGTCAATGTTGTATTTTTACAATTATCATCTGTGTTAAAGTATCTAATCATAGTTTCTATGTGCAAGGATTTGTCTACAAGCAGAACTGCTATTTCACACAGTACATGCAATTTTCATTTTACAGGACAGTGTCAAATTATTCCTCAAATTTTTTATATCAATTTATATTTTCACCGGTGGTGGAAAAGTTTTCCTATAACTCCTCAAGACTTGATGCTATCTGAATTTTTTTTTTTTTTTTTTTGGCTGCACCTAAGGCACATGGAAGGTCCTAGGCCAAGGATTGAACCCGTGCCACAGCAGCAACCCAAGCTTCTGTAGTGACAATGCCAAATCCTTAATTCACTGTGCCATAAGAGAATTCCAGTGCTGCCTTTTTAACTTTCTCAATCTAATGGTTGTAAAATGGAATATTCTTGTGATTTTAATTTAAATTTTCAGGCTTATGAATGAAGTAGAATTATTTCCATTTGGTTACTGGCCATTCGCATTTTCTTCTCTGTGGTACACTTGTGTTGCCTACTTTTTATTATATTTATTCTAGCAAATTTGCTTTTCTTTTGTAAATGGTGACTTTTTAACATTTCATCTCTTAGTTATTAATTGCTGAGTTAATAGAAATAAAATGGGCTTTTGCATTTATTTTCCATCCAGATACCTTGGCAATTTTGATCATTTTCATGTAGATACTTTGTTTTTTTTTGTTTTTTTTTTTTTGTAAACCATCATTACAATTGCACATAGTAAGTTTTATTTTTTTCACTTAAATAATTACAGAGGCTTTCTTTCTTTTACTTATTTTTTTTTCTTTTTTGGTCTTTTCTAGGGCCACGCCCATGGCATGTGGAGGCTCCCGGGCTAGGGGTCTAATGGAGCTGTAGCCTCTGGCCTACACCAGAGCCACGGCAACCCCAGATCCAAGCCACATCTGTGACCTACATACACCACAGCTCACAGCAACTCCGGATCCTTAACCCACTGAGTGAGGCCAGTGATTGAACCCACAACCTCCTGGTTCCTAGCTGGATTCGTTAACCACTGTGCCACAACGAGAACACCTTTCTTTCTTTCCTTCCTTCTTTTTTTCTTTTTCTTTTCTTTCCTTTTCTTTTTTCTTTCTTCATTTATTGTATTGGTTAGGACCTTCAGTACAGCATTGAATAAAAGAAGAAATAAAATACATGATTCATAATTTTTAAGGAAAACGTTCTAACATCTCACTTAGAATGCTTGTAGGGTTTTGTGGGTGCCTTTTATCAGGTTAAAGAAATTTCCTTCTACTGACTGATATGAATTTTTAATCACAGATGGATGTGGATTTTTTCATATGTTTTTAGGAGATGAGCCTAAGGCTTTTCTGGTTTAATCTCTTAATGTGGAAAATTACATTAATAGAGGTTTTTTGTTGTTTTAGCTGACACTTGGTTTAATTTGTTTTCTCACCTTTGTTTTGTTGTATTTCTTTCTGCCTTGCAAAGCTTGCCAGGTTGAAAAATGCTTAGTGATTCTTGCAAAGCCCAAGGTAATAGATTAATATGAACCAACATGGACCTACTTTATTTTCACATACCACTTAATCAGAGAGGAAAGAATCTCACAGTAAATGTTCATACTTGCAGCTCTTCATCCATTTTTGCAAGTGATAGAGATTTGGATAAAGGTGGAACAGAAGCAGCAGGGTGAGGGACTATAGGAAAAGAAGCTGAAAAAGAAAGTATTGTGTACACATAGAACCGATTCACTTTGCTGTACACAGGAAACTAACATAACGTTGTTAAGTCAACGATACTCTAACAAATTTTTTTAAAAAGAAGAGAAATACAGGAGTTCCCGTTGTGGCGCAGTGGTTAACGAATCCGACTAGGAACCATGAGGTTGCCGGTTCGGTCCCTGAGATTGCTCCGTGGGTTAACGATCCGGCGTTGCCGTGAGCTATGGTGTAGGTTGCAGACGCGGCTCGGATCCTGCGTTGCTGTGGCTCTGGCGTAGGCCGGTGACTACAGCTCCGATTCGACCGCTAGCCTGGGAACCTCCATATGCCGCGGAAGCAGCCCAAAGAAATAGCAAAAAGACAAAAAAAATAAAATAAAAATAAAAATAAAGGCGTGTACCAAGAGCTCTAGAAACTCAAAAGGTTACAATAACTTCTGCTGTCATCATTAACAAAAGCACCATGGGAGCGAGAACTGGGTCGGTAAGCAGCATGTAGGCAGAAGAGCAGAAGACAAAGAGGCAGTGTTGGGGAAATGGCAAGTTGTTTATTTTTGGCAAGTGTAGGATGTAGATGGTTCAGGGCAGGAAAAGAATGGTAGCCAAACAGAAATGAACTTGAACCTTGTGTAAGTTCTTGCAGAGAGAAGTTTTCTGATGCATGCTGGGAAATTTGGTCTTTATATAGCAGGGAGTGAACTGCTAGGAAAGTGACATAATTTGACTCGTGACTTTTTTTTTTTTTTTTTTTTTTTTGTCTTTTTAGGGCTGAAGGTTAGGGGTCGAATCAGAGCTGTAGCTGCAGGCCTATGCCACAGCCACAGCAATGCCAGATCAGAGTTGTGTCTGCAACCTACACCACAGCTCACACCAATGCAGGATCCTTAAACCACTGAGCGAGGCCAGGGATCAAACCTGCATCCTCATGGATATTAGTCCGATTAGTTTCTGCTTAGCCACGATGGGCACTCCTGACTTGTGATTTTTAAGAATGATTTTGACAGCAGGGTAGAGGATAGTTTATTTTGGAAAGTACGATTAAAAGATTCTTCATTCTGGAAATAAACCTGGGGAGACTTGATTATCAAAAGAGAGAAAGAGGCATTCACAGAAACAACAGATTTAGAAATTTTATGTCAGTTCCCTAGTATAGTTGAAGCATAAATTATTCAGCTAGTGCTTAAGGATATATATTCAAGGATAAGTATTACAGGATTATTCATAGCAGCAATAACTGGAAACCATATGAATACTTATCAATATAGAATTGAATGTTAATGGTGTCTCCACATTCTAGAATGTTCTGTAGCCATTACAAAGAATGAGTTATATTTAAAATAGTTAACTTGGGGGAGATTTACATGATGCATTACGAGTGAAAAGAATCAAGTGGAGAAATCTATGAAATATCCCACTTTTGTAGAAAAATAAGTTAGATAAAGGAAAATTATAAGTGTTAAAAGCAAGAGAAAAATATGAATAAATAAACAGCCCATTGTTAACAATGATTTGGATGGTGGAGAATAAATGGCAATTGAAGGACTGGGTTGGTGAGGGCAGGAAACAAGTAAGTTTGTTTTCAAAAGAAAATCTCTATGCCTCTGCTACAAGATATGATATTCGGCTAATGTGATATTACACCCAGATATTTATAAATCCATAGAGAAATGCATGAAAAGAATAATCACCAAAATGTTAATAAAATTTTCTCAGGATGATGAAATTTCAGTGTTTCCCTGATTTTGTGCTGTTCCACATTATTTACTTTTTATAACCAAAAAGAACCTATTTTATTTAATCGGAAAAAAACTATTTTGGAAAGCTATTGTGTGAAAAGCAACTACCAATCTTTTCACAACACTGGTGACCCTTTCATTGTTTTCAAATGTCCTCTGAGCCCATCAGTGGGGCGTAGTTACTGGTGGGTTTTCTAGCCCTTTGTCGTATTTTTATTCTAGCACATTCCACCCTAGGAATTTTCTGTTAGTTTAGTCTTTTTAGGGCCACACCCACAGCATACGGAAGTTCCCAGGCTAGGGGTCGAATCGGAACTGTTGCTGCTGGCCTATGCCACAGCCATCGCAATGCCAGATCCTTAACCCACTGAGCATGGCCAGGGATCGAACCCACATCCTCCTGGCTACTAGTCGGGTTGATTACCACTGAGCCAAGACAGAAAACCCCTTGCCCTAGGAATTTTTTGATCCCCACTCCACCGCCTTTTACCATCGGCCACAGTCATTTTGACATTTCTAGTTCATTTAATGCAGGCCATTATTTTCTCCAAGCTTCCAAGCACCATCCTAGAAGCAGTCAGCACCACCCTGCAAGGATCTAACCAGAAGGTCAAATCCTATATCACAGGCAAGAGTATTTCTTTAGGGACAAAGTCCTATTTGTTTGTTTTTGTGTTCTTTGGTTTGTTTGGGGTTCTTTGGCTGTGCCCACAGCATGTGGAAGTTCCCAGGTTAGGGACTGACCCCAGCCACAACCAGAGCCACAACAGTGGCAACACTGGATCCTGAACCCGCTGAGCCACAAAGGAACTCCACGTCCTTTTTCTTCGTGAGCATACTCAGCCCTTCCACAGCTGGATCATATCATGACTTAACCCTAGATGCTGCTTTGGAGGCCAGGAGGGGAGGTGGGAGTCGATTCTGAGGGCTGATGGTTGGAGATGACATGACAGAACAGAGCTCCCAACAGCAATGGGGGTGATGGGAGAGCTTTGCAACCAAAGCCAGGTGGGTGTACTTAACCAGGAGTAGCAGGCTGGACACAATGATCGTAAGAGCCACAAGGTCAGAGTGGTAGCCAGAGGGACATGGCCTTTGGAAAACCCTAGTGAGTTAAGAGAACACCGAGTTCTTAGGGGCAAGAGAGTCAGCTGCCAATAAAGGTATTGCTCAATCTTTACAATCAAAACAAGTCCGGGCTAGATGAGAATGGCTGAGTACAGCCTCCCCAGGCAAAACCCTCGACCACTGCCCCAGGCCCAGACCTGTGCAGTTCTAGGTCTAGAATCCTTTGCCTGAAGGAGGAGTCAGGTCCCCACAAAGAAAGACCCTGCAGGAGTATAGACGGGGTACATGATCACAACTCCCTCAGTCCTTTGCCAAAGGAACCTCTGACCATTTGCTCAGGTAACTCTGCCCGCTGGGGAAAGATGAACCCTCAGCCTGGCTGAGGTCTGGGGGATGCAGGGTGACACTGAAACCGGAAGATCCAGAGTCTTAGTCTAAGTTCAGCTCATACTGGGTGCCCCAGGCCCGTGGGTCTCCCCATGATTTTCTCCTACTCCCCAAATGTATAACTGAAGTGGACCAACTCAGTCGTTGGCAGAACACCCACAATGGTTCCTCGCCTGTAAAGTAAGAGCTATCTGGCAAAAAAACACGAAATGTGAAACTGTCCACCCCCCAGCCAATTTAAAAAATGTACCAAAAAAAAAATGCATTCTGGGGGGAAATGGCAGATTTAGGGCCACTCATAAAGATATCATCCTTAAATATGCAGGAATGGTGGCTCTTATCAAGTTCACCTTTAATTGACAAGTCTGTCTCCCACAAAAGCTAGATGGATCCTATTGGATGGCAGTGGACAAACTTGACCATGGAGGAGTCCCCATTGTAGCTGCTATGCTCAGTGTAGCATTGGCTGGGCAGAGCCTCCGGTGTGTGTGATTCAGCTGTTGGACTGGCCATCCCTATCAGAAAAAAGTATCAGAAACAGTTTGCATTGCCTCAGGACAGATACTAAATATATTTACAGTCTTGCTTCAACTTGACTTTCCCGGAGCTCCCGCTGTGGCACAACAGGACGGGCAGCATCTTGGGAGCCCTGGGACGTGGTTTCCATGCCCAGCCCAGCACAGCTGGTTAAGGAGCCAGCTTAGCTCATGGATGCAGCTCAGATCTGATCCCTGGCCCAGGATCTCCATATGCCGTGGGACAGACAAAAAATAATAATAATAATAATAATAATAATAACTTTCCCACGGTCTGTCATAATATGGTCCAAAGGGAACTAGCCTGTCTGGCTGTTGCAGTCACCATAGGACATCACTTGACTCTTGGATCAGAGGAGCAAGAAGTGGCTAGAACACTGGAGGTCTTGGTAAGACACATGAATATGATGGAGGATAATCTGAGAAAAAGAATGTGTACACACACACACACACACACACACATATATATGTATGGTTGGGTCACTTTGTTGTACAGCAGAAATTTTGATAGAACATTATAAGTCAACTATAATAAAAAAAAGTTTTAAAAGACACACGTGCTCCCAAAGTAGGAAATAAATACTACAAAGAGCCAGGGACCCGCCCCATTGAGAAAATGTTAAGTGTCTAGTAGTCTGAGATGGGCTGGAAAATCCCCTGCAAAATATTACTTAGCCATTAAAAAAAAAAAAAAAAAAGAATGGGAATTCCCGTCGTGGCGCAGTGGTTAGCAAATCCAACTAGGAACCATGAGATTGCGGGTTCGATCCCTGGCCTGGCTCAGTGGGTTGAGGATCCGGCGTTGCCGTGAGCTGTGCCGTAGGTCACAGACGCAGCTCGGATCCCATGTTGCTGTGTCTCTGGCATAGGCTGGTGGCTACAGCTCCGATTTGACCCCTAGCCTGGGAACCTCCATATGCTGCGGGAGCGGACCTAGAAAAGGCAAAAAGGGAAAATAAAAAAAAGTGAAATTTTGCCCTCTGCAACACCACGGATGGACCTGGAGGGTATTATGCTAAGTGAAACAAGTCAGACAGGAAAGACAAATACTGTAAGTTATTGCTTATATGTGGAATCTAAAAAACAAACAACAACAAAAACCACAAATGAATATAACAAAATAGAAACAGGCTCAATTTAGAGAACAAACTAGTGGTTCCCATCAGGGAATCAGAGGCAAGATACGGGTAGAAGACTGAGGTACAAACTACTATGTATAAAATAAATAAGCTCAAAGATATATTGTACAGCCCAGGGAATGTAGTCAATATTTTTAAATAACTTTAAGTGGAGTATAATCTATAACTACATTGAATCATGAGTTCCCGTCGTGGCTCAGAGGCAACAAACCTGACGAGTATTCATGAGGACCCAGCTTCTTTTCCTGGCCTCGCTAAGTGGGTTAAGGATCTGGCATTGCTGTGAGCTGTGGTGTAGGCTGCAGACACGGCTCGGTTCCTGTGTTGCTATGGCTCTGGTGTAGGCCAGTGGCTGCAGCTCCAATTGGACCCCTAGCCTGGGAACTTCCACATGCTGCAGGTATGCTCCTAAAAAACAGAAAAAAAAAAAAAACTGAACAACTGTGTTGTCCACCTTAAACTAATAATATTGTACATCAATTAATTTAAAAAAAAAGATAAATAATTGCATCTTTTACCTCCTGTGACAAAGGGAACACAATACCTGTTATGTCCTGGGGGTCCTGGCTATGCCTCACTTGGAAATAATGCTTCAGCCAGTATAGTGGGTGACTTGAAAGATACCATCCTTGCGAGAGGCCCAGAGCAGAAACTGTTCAGCTGGTGGTACAAAAAGCCCTGCCACTCGGACCACATGGCTTGGCGGACTGTATGGGTTTGGGAGCATTTTGTGCTGGGAAAAGATGTTTTCTGGAGGCTTTAAAATGTCTCAACACAGGAGTTCCTGTCATGGCTCAGTGGAAACAAATCTGACTGGTATCCATGAGGATCCAGGTTTGATCCCTGGCCTCACTCAGTGGGTTAAGAAGCTGACTGCAGGAGCTCCCATTGTGGCTCAGTGGTTAACGAACCCGACTAGTATCCATGAGGATGCAGGTTCAATCCCTGGCCTACTCAGTGGGTTAAGTATCCGTCATTGCCATGAGCTGTGGTGTAGGTTGCAGACATGGCTTAGATCTGGTGTGGTTATGGCTGTGGCTGTGGGGTAGGCTGGCAGCTGCAGCTCCAATTTAACACATAGCCTGGGAACCTCCATATGCAGTGTGTGCGGCCGTAAAAAGACAAAAAAAAAAAAAGTCTCAACAAAATAATCACAATTTAGACACCTAGAACAGGGCCATACCACCTGCAGTGGAGAATTATGCACCTTTCAAAAAACAGTAACTAGTATGACTTGTTGAAGCATCAGCTGAGGCGCTGGTTTGGAAAGGAGCAACATCCTCCAGTATCTACTTCTTTTTGTTTGTTTTGTTTTGCTTTTTAGGGCCACACCCACGGCATATGGAGGTTCGCAGATTAGGGATTGAATCAGAGCTACAGCTGCTGGTCACAGCCACAGCCACGCCAGATCCAAGCTGTGTCTGCGACCTACACCACAGCTCACGGCAACGCCAGATCCTTAACCCACTGAGCGAGGCCAGGGATTGAACCTGCAACCTCATGCTTCCTAGTCAGGTTCCTTTCCACTGTGCCACGATGGGAACTCTGTTTCTTGTTTGTCTGTTTGTTTTTACTTTAAATCAAAAGTCATTCTATGATGCTACGTCCTCACTGGATAGAAGACATGGTTTCAGGAAACAAGCTGGAGCCATCAGCTCCATTTACCACCATTCCAAGAGCTCCACCTGGAGAGTATGTACTTTTAGTCTACAAATATGGGCTCTGTAAGTTTAAAAGTTCTGGTTTCCAGAGGAGAAAAACTTCCACAAGACATAGGAGGAGTCCCACTAAACTGAAAGCCATTGCTGCTACCCAGTCAATTTCATTTCCTTGTGCTAACAGATCATGTGGGAGGCGAGGTATTATCATGCTGGACAGAGCAGTTGATCTCGGTCATCAGAGGACACTGGGGGCTGATCTCACACTGTCAAGGTGCAGGGAAGAATGCATTTGACATGCAGATGATAGGCTTTCTGTGAGACTCTCTTGTCCAACACTGATGCGTGTAGATGAGTGTAGTGGCCATGACCCAAGAGGCCACTGTAACTGTGGGCTTGGACCCTTGAGGTTGAAGGTCTGGGTCATCTCAGCAAGTAAGCCACCTGGACCAGGACAGGTGCTAGAGAGGGGAAACCGGAACAGATGACAGAGAAGGGGGATGCTGAGTACTGGGTACCATCTCAAGACCAGCCATAGCTGTGGAGGGCTAGAGTTAACCCTCAAAAGTTCCTTCTGTATGAATCCTTCAGGCGAAGAGACCAATGTGAACCCCAAAGTGGTACAAGGGCTGGTCTCCAGGAGATGCCATGTTTTGAGCCTGGATCTTCATCCAGGAGTGAACACTCATTTCCCCAGCTTCTGTGAGCTCTGGCAGCTCTCAGTCATGCCCTTTACCAGGACTTTCGCTTGACTGCAGAGGGCCGTCATCCTCTTCCGGGTGACTCCACACCCGATGACTAATAAGCAGGGGTCATAAAGGCCAACTCTGTTGCCCCAACTTGGGACAACTCTTCAAGGACAACCCAGCTTTCAGGGCTCCCCGTAGGTATAGCTGAGGCCTTTGTTGTGACTGCATCACAGTTCAGTTCCTCCTCTGCTCATTTCTCCACAGATGCTGATCCTGAGATATCTGTCCATCAAACTCCCTACATGCAAATCTCTATCTTAGAATCTGCCTCCTGGGGAAACTAACCCACAGCAGATACAAATGCCTACTTTATGTGACATAAACCATGACAAGTACCATATGAGCGGTAAAAATACTCTCCTACAAGAATATAAAGTCAGAAGTGACTTTTGTCCTAGAATGGAGACATTCTGAGCTGGGCTATTGAGATAGGTAGGATTTGACAGGTGAATAGCAAGTGGATGGCCAGATAAGACAGGTAACACTTTGATAAATGAATTAGAGAGGAAGTAGTATAAGCGCTGGTGCATAAGTGGAAAAACAAAATCGGAGTTCGAGGACTGGCACGTGACCCAGGTGGGCAGGAATAAGGGCTCATGCTGGGATGTACCAGGAAATAGGAGCCGGATGAATGGGCAGCCTAGGACCTGATCATTGAGGGTCTTAAAAACTGGGTATCATTTTGGGAATTTGAGCGACAAACTCAAAGAGTTCTTTCAAAGCAAAGTGAGGATTTATCTTAAGGAAAAAGAACAAAGCTGGAGGCATCATCCTTCCAGGTTTCAGACAATACTACAAAGTTATAGTAATCAAAACAGCCTGGTGCTGTCACAAAAACAGCCATACAGGTCAATGGAATAGAAGACAAGGCCCAGAAATAAACCCACACACCTATGATAAGTTAATCTTTGACAAAGGAGGCATAAATATACAGTGGAGAAAAGGCAGCCTAGTCAGCAAGTGGTGCTGGGAAAGCTGGACAGCCCCATGTAAATCAATGAAGTTAAAACACTCCCTCACACCATATATAAAACCAAACTGAAAATGGCTTAAAGGCTTACATATAAGACATGACACTACAAAACTCCAAGAAGAGAACATAGGCAAAACCCTCTCTGATATAAATGACAGCAATATTTTCTTAGATCACCGTCTCAAGGCAAAAGAAAGAAAGGAAAAGACAAAAAAAATGGGACCTAATCAAACTTAACAGGTTTTGCACAGCAAACAAAACTATCAACAAGATGAAAATACAGCCAATGGAATGGGAGAAAATATTTGCAAACCAGGCACCTGACAACTCAATGTCAAAAAAAAAAAAAAAAAAAAAAAAAAAAACAGCCCAGAGAGTTCCTGTTGCGGCGCAGCAGACGTGAATCCTATCCATGAGGATGCGGGTTTGACCCTCAGTGGGTCAGGGATCTGGTGTTGCAGGGAGCTGTGGTGTAGTTCGCAGACTTGGTTGGCTCAGATCCCCACATTGCTGTGGCTGTGGCATGGGCTGGCAGCTGAAGCTCCAATTTGATCCCTAGCCTGGGAACCTCCATATGCCACAGGTGCGGCCCTAAAAAGCAAAAGCAAATAAATAAGTAAATAAATAAATAAACAACCCAATCAAAGAAAGGGGAGAAAACCTGAATAGACATTTTTTCAAAGATGTACAGATGGCCAGCAAGCATATGAAAAGATGTTCATAGGAAATAAAACTCATATCTTATGGCAAGACAAGAAAAATTAAAGATTTTCTTTGGGAGTTCCCTTAGTGGGTCAGTGGAAATGAATCTGACTAGCATCCATGAGGATGCAGGTTCGATCCCTGGCCTCACTCAGTGGGTTAAGGATCCGGCATTGCCGTGAGCTGTGGTGCAGGTTGCAGATGCAGCTTGGATCTGGCATTGCTGTGGCTGTGGTATAGGCTGGTGGCTACAGCTCCAATTAGACCCCTAGCCAGGGAACCTCCATATGCCATGGGTGCGGCCCTAAAAAAGACAAAAAAAAAAAAAAAAAAAGATTTTCTTTGTCCTCTGGCCTCTTCTCCCCCCTACTGTGCATTGTGTATCTGTACTGTGCATCAACCAAACTATCCTCACTGGAAGAAACACCCGCTCAACCATAAAGAGCAATGTTCTCTTAGCACCAACAAGAGGATAACTTAAAAGATTCCTTCTTGATTTTGTAAGGAGCTCGATGACACTTAGATATAGATTGCGTAAACTGTCAATAATACGTCATTTAATGTATAGCCTTCTGTCTCAAAAAGCTTATATTAACTGTGCCTTGATTTTGAATGGGTGGAATAGTTCTTGGAGTTCTTGAGATGCTGTCTGGGGTAATAATCCTTAATTTGGCTCAAATAAAATTTTCCATTTCTTTCTTAGATCAACTGATTAATTTTCTTCAACACTCAATATTGCTAATTACTAGAGAAACGCAAATCAAAACTACAACAAGGTATCACCTCACACCAGTCAGAATGGCTCTTATGAAAGTCTACAAATAATAAATGCTAGCAAGGGTATGGAGAAAAGGGAACCTTCCTACACTGTTGGTGGGAGTATAAATTGGTTCAATCACTATAGAAAAGAGTATGAAGTTTCCTTTAAGAAAATAAAAATAGAGTTACCATATGATCCTACTCCTGGGCATATAACTGGAAAAGTTGAAAACTCTAATTCGAAAAGATACATGCATCCCAATGTTCACAGCAGCGCTGTTTACAATAGCCAAGATATGGAAGCAACCTAAATGTCCATCAACAGAGGAGTGGATAAGGAAGATGTGGTACATATATAAAATAGAATATTACTCGGCCCTAAAAAAGAATGAAATATTGGGAGTTCCAGTGTGGCTCAGTGGTTAACGAATCTGACTAGGAACCATGAGGTTTTGGGTTCGATCCCTGGCCTTGCTCAGTGGGTTAAGGATTCAGCACTGCTGTGAGCTGTGGTGTGGGTCGCAGATGAGGCTTGGATCCCATGTTGCTATGGCTCTGGCATAGACTGGCAGCTACAGCTCCAACTGGACCCCTAGCCTGGGAACATCCATATGCCGTGGGAGCAGCCCTGGAAAAGACAAAAAGACAAAAAAAAGAATGAAATATTGCCATTTGCAGCAACATGGGTGGACCTAAAGATTATCATATTGAGTGAAGTAAGTCAGAGAAAGACATTATATAAAATCATTTATATGTGGAATCTAAAAAATTATATTGATGAATTTATTTACCAAACACAAGCAGACTTGAAGACATAGCAAAATTGTGGTTACCAAAGGGGAAAGAGGGAGATATGTGGGGTAAATGATGAGGATGGGATTAACAGATACACACTACTATATATAAAATAGATAAGCAACAAAGATTTACTATATAGCACAGGAAACTATATTCAATATCTTTAATAACCTATAATGGAAAACAATATGAAAAAATATGTATAATGAATTACTTTGCTATACATCTAAAACTAACACAATCTTGTAAATCAACTATACTCGATTTTTTTAAAAAGGAAGGGGTATTTGTATAATTCTATCAATGTAATTTTAGGATGAATTTCCTAGCAAGTTAAGCTCACAATGAAATATAATACCTTACAAAGCAACAAGTTCTTCATTATTCAAATAGAGGCATTATTCAATTCCACATAAAGGAAGTTCTGGGTTGACTAGAAGATGAGATGCTTGGGTGTTTTTCTCATGCGTTAAAGGACAAGCAAGTACCAAAGTTAGTCAACAGAAGGAGAAAGAAAATGTAAAGGTAAAAAATGTGTGATCCAAACAGATCTTTCTTAAGGAGAAAAAAAAAAAGAAATATAAAAAGTGAGTTAGGAAATGTGGAGTAATAAAATTACGGGGATATACATTTACCATAAAATACAATAATATGTCCAAGTTCAAATCGTGGCGAGATGGACTCTTCCTTTCTCAAGTTTGACTAAAGTGCCAACACCACAGAATCAAATAATGCGCCCCGGGGTCAGTCTGATATTATGCCGTCCTGGCCCCAGGCACAAAAACTGGTTTTAACCATGCAGGTTAGTTGTGTTTTGTCAAGAGGGTGCCGCAGAGGCCCACAACAAAACCAGACTGAACCAGCTAGATCCAAGATCTCGGGCAAAGGAGGCTTTCCTTGCCTCGATTTATCCTTGCGTTTGTTTCAAAAGTACCTGGTGTCGGCAAGAGAGGCTTTGCAGCTGTGCTTGGAGAGCTAGACAGCAGTCACCCTCCGCGGACCGGCTCTGACTGGAGCACAGGAACATGCCTACGCTGGATGAAACCTGGAGGTGTCTAGAGTTACCCTTGCTTCATCAGCTGGCTAAGATCTCTGCCTTGAGCTGGGAATTTGTACTCTGCTGGCACAACGTGTGCCCTGTGCAAAGGAGCATGGAAGACTGCGCATGCCTGGCTGCCCCTGGAAATCTCCGCCCCCTCCCTCGCTGGGGACCTGTCTGCCTCCTAAGCCTGAAATTCCCTGACTTCCCTCCCTTGACGGGGGAGGAGCTGCCCTCAGAGCATGAGCTCCCTGTTCCCATTTTCTGCCCGTTGATAAAAGCCTGTCTTCCTTGCACCAAATTCAGTGCCATCGTTGAAAGGAGGAACCTGAGCTGGGAAGAGCCCCCTGACCCAGGCAGGGGGACATCGTTTGGGGAGTGGGAGGCAAGAGGGGGGTCCCCGGATCTAAGGGGAGCGAGGGGAAGGATTCCTGAAGATGTTTCTTTGCAGCAAGTGTTCCCAAGTCCCCACGCAGGTGTTACATCCTTTAAGTCAGCCTAGCAGGGAAGATAATGGGTGAATCTAAGCCTTTTTCCTCAATTTTATCCACACAAGGACAGGTGCCTGACTTGTTCCTGATTAAACCTCCTGGGGCTGGCCTGCAATTAACTAGATTAGTCATTAAAATCAAAAGGATAACCCCTTCATGTTGTATAGTTAGAGCTCAGATGCCATCCAATATGTGTCACAACAGCCAGAGCCCAGGTGAAGGCAAGATTCTTAAAATGAAAGATGGAGCCCCAAGTGACCACCTAGAAAGAGACACCTCTATCCTGGTCTGGAGAATTGCCCAGCAAGGGAATCTTAGAAATCTCTAAGTTAAAATCCAAGGAAAGGACTAACGGGAAAAGGAGTCAGGGGTGTGTGGGGGTGTGTGGGTGTGTGTGTAAGGAGTCACTTTCCTGCCAAGATTGAGATCTTTGAATAATGTCTTGGTTGGACTTGACATTCTAGCTTCTGAATTGAGGTTTGCTTTTCAGCATGACCCAAAGGACTACCAGTTACTTAAGAGCAGGTGAGAAAGCCACGGAATTCTCTAACTTTCCATGCAAGAGCGGAGGAAGATTGCTTTGCCACATAGAATATGTTGGGGTAATGGAAGATGAAAAATAAAGACGAGTTTTGATGACATCTCTAAAGGGATAGAGTTACAGCATTTACCCAATAACTATTTGGGGTGGGGATGGGGGTGGTGAGACTGCATCAAAAACAGAGTGAAAAGCACAAGCACAGTGAAACAACAAGTCACCTTAAACAAAAAGGAAACCGAGGCTCAAAGAGACTCCGATTGCTTAGGACCGCATGACTGATAAATGGCAGACCTGAGGTTGCTCCTCAGCTCCCCGGCTCCTGAGCCTTTAATACCCAGGCAGCATTTCCTCCGCTGCTTCCCCTCTAAGAACATGATTATGCTCATCAAGCTCTGTCCCCTGCTCTGGTGGACGGTTCACACTTGCTCTGAAAGACTATTTTTGAATTTAAAAAGCTGGTGAGATGCCTCTGAACAATGGAACATAGCCCAAGGCTGCATTTTGTTGTATGCATTGCAGCATTTTAAAGGCACTAGTACCCCGTTCTCTAAGATGAAAATAATACATAATCAGTGGGAGCTAAGCGAAAGCCAATACGCTTGTCTCCAGGTAGCTGATAGTATATGAAGTCAACAGAAGGAACACTTCCTGGTCTATTAATTCAAAAGCCCTCTATCCTCAACCCTCCTCCATCCTCCGATTCCTTTTCCTCCTTCCTACTTTTTCTCATGTCCTCTTTCCAAATAAACAGCCTCGCTGACTGGCTGCGCTTCGGTAATCAGAGCAATGCAATTGGTGACTGTTTATAAGATTCTCGCTAGTATTTTACATTTACCCTTTATGGTATTTGGCCTTTAAAAGCAAGTGAATACAGAGACTTTTTTTTTTTTTTTTTTTTTGGTTGCCTTTCTCTTTGGCATATGGTATTTATGCCTTTAAAACTTGTTTTGTTCTTGTTCCAGGGTGTTTTACGGATGAGATCTATCAAAATGCACCTATCAATCAGCCACTAAGAGAGTGCCTGAACACAAAGAGGTATTAGGAAAATGATCAGGACAGAAAACAGTAACAGAACAGCTTTAGGAAAAAGCCAGGCCCTCAGCTCTTTGTAGGAGGCGTCATCTTTTTTGCCCCCAGAAAATAATTCATCAACGTCTGTCACCCTGAATAAAATTAGATTTTTTTCTTTTAGCTTCAGTAATAGGCAATTCCTGGAAAGGCAATGCTCAGAAACATTTGGTGGAAAAAAAAAATTATTTTTACTCACAGAAAGAAGAGTTTGTGATTTTATTTCTAGGGGAGGAATGGGACCTAGGAATCAGATCTGCTTCTGCCCACGAAGCTGTGGTACCCCCTCCCTGATACATGGGGATCATCACGATATGCACAAAGTATGAAATATCTTCAATATGATATGATTTGACTATAATATAGACAGTCGCATCCCTCTCTTCAAGAATAGGTATCAGGAGTTCCGTCGTGGCGCAGTGGTTAACGAATCCGACTAGGAACCATGAGGTTGCGGGTTCGGTCCCTGCCCTTGCTCAGTGGGTTAACGATCCGGCATTGCCGTGAGCTGTGCTGTAGGTCGCAGATGCAGCTCGGATCCCGCGTTGCTGTGGCTCTGGCGTAGGCCGGTGGCTACAGCTCCGATTCGACCCTTAGCCTGGGAACCTCCATATGCCGCGGGAGTGGCCCAAGAAATAGCAACAACAACAACAACAAAAGACAAAAGACAAAAAAAAAAAAAAAAGAATAGGTATCAAACAGACTTCAAAGTACATGCTGAAGCCAAAAATAGAAGAGTCAAGCATGAGGGAATTGTCCTCATTCATTTCTTTACTATTTTCTTTCCATGCATTTCCTTTATTTGCATACCGTTTAGTCCTACTGAACTCTTGTAAGCTTATTCATTTTTGCAGCCACATGGTCAAGCTTTTGTATATCTTGCTAGTGGTTATCTCATCAAGTTTAAGGTTCACTATATGATCCAGATGGTGGTTTGTAGGGGAGCCCACTAAGCTTGGACACAGCCAGCTGTGATGATACTTGGGCTGGCTGGCACTGAGGCCACCTTCTGAACCTGCCATACACAGGGGAGGACCTTGAACCTGGCCCTCCAGCCCTGGCCTCTCTTCTAGGCTACCTTCCAGCCTGGCTGCCTTCTCTGCCAACTCCCTGTGATGAAGTCTGACCGCCCTTCAAATTGGATCTCTTCCTAATTTCTGTAATTTTTAGAGGCACTGCTGTGCTGTGAAAAGGGCTGGAGTGAGGCAAAAATGGAGTTGAATCCAAACTCTCCACGTACTCTTTGATTTGGGGGCCACTGATTTGTTCTTCCTGAGGCTGATTTTTCTCCTCTGAAAAGTGTTGGGAAAGATCCCTGGAGTAGAGGATTGTGAGAATGTAACAGGGGAACATTCCTAAGTGCCTAGCCCAGTGCCAGGGACATCACCCTTGCTGAATAATCATGCACTTCCTCCTCCTTCGCTCTCTGGCAATGACACTGCCGTTGTCTACAGTAGCCAGGTTAGACACATTGAAATCAGTTGTTCTCCTCCCCTCTCCTTTACCCTTAATTACAGCCAATCATCAAGTAATAGGATATTAGAACTCGCAAGAACCTTAGAAATCATAGCCATCTGATTTACGGATAATGCATAGAGACATAAGTCACCAATTATCCTAGCAATTTGATTCCCATGTCAATTCTAGTCACATGGTGATGGAATTTGTGGCTAGACCCTTGACGACCATCTGGAACAACAAAGAATCAACCGACTATAATTAGCTTAGTAATGATGTGCAAACACAGCTTCCGGCTCACACGTCAATCTCTATTTTCTTAAATGCTGTCTTACGGCTCTTTCAGTTCAGTTGCTTTGGTGGAATTTTCCCTGCTCCTGATACGTCCTTTCCCTCTTAGCCTCCCCCTGACACAGGGTAAGGAATCTGTCTCAGAGATACTTGGAGGAGAAAAAGATCACAGAAGCAAAACAAAGTGTGTGGGAGGGAGAAGATCATTCCAAAAGGAAGCAGTATCAATTTTGAAAAGCCCCCAAATTGACGAGCTAATCAATTACGGTCACACAATACAGACGAACTATTTACATCAAGTTTTGTATATGCTAGAGCATGAGTTCTTTTGTGTGCTTTCAAGGGGCTTATAGTAGAAAAGCCTAAGGGAACCACTCTCCAGAGACAAATGAGAATTAGAAAAAAAAAAAAAAGAATTAGACATGTTCATGTGTGTCTTCTTTATCGCTTTACTTTTAATTTTTGTCTTTTTAGGGCTGCATCCGAAGCAGATGGAGGTTCCCAGGCTAGGGGCTGAATCGGAGCTGCCACAGCAACTCGGGGTCCAAGCCCTCGCATCTTCAACCTACACCACAGCTCACGGCAATGGCAACGCTGGATCTTTAACCCACTGAGTGAGGCCAGGGATCGAACCCGATACCTCATGGATACTAGTCGGGTTCATTAACCACTGAGCCACAATGGGAAATTCCATGTGTTTCTTCTTTAAAACACAGCTATCCTTCCTTTATATTCCACGCTGAACACCCAGACACAACCCAAACCTCCTTTCCAATCCATCTATACCTTTGCCCGCTGCCCCCTCCCATGTTGCATGTACAAGAGAAAAGTAAATAATCCATAGCCATGTAGCACATAGATGAAGACAGGAGAAATATAAACCATGTGGTATTGACATGTAAATAATTAGTTTTTTTAATTGAGTCTATTTCTTTCATTTTCATAGTCACTGAATATACATATCATCCAGAGTTTTCTCAGTAATAAAACTAGAGCCAGAAAAGAAAAGAAAGAGCCTGGGTTTAAGTGAGATCCTTATTGCACTGAATCTCCCATTTGGAAGGGCAACATGGAATGTTTCAGAAAGACCTGACCTTGACCTCCCCCAGGCCAGTGGACAAAATGGGTTTCACGAGGGGCAAATGAGCAGGGGGAGGAAGGACCCCGCTCATCTAGGGTTCGACAGGGTTACCTCTGAAACGCGAAGACATCCTGCTCACAGAGGAGAACGGCGGCTACCAGGACTGCAAAGCTATAAAGCTTCATCCCAGCAGTGATTTGCTATAAACCACAATTCTCTGAAGAGAAGGGTCCGGAGAGCCGATGACCTAAGAGCCGTCTTTACACACTGGTTAAAATGTAATGGCGTGTTCCCTCTGCTTGCTGTGATCCATCGACTTCTCGTCTACTTCCACCCCCAAAGAGAAAGCAGGGTGACAGCTGTTCTCAGGTTAGACGCTCTAGAAAATATTTAACTCCTCAGGGAAGATGAGGCCAAGACGAAAACACTGGTAAAACAGCACAAGCCTGTCTGCTTTGCTGAACCAGAGCCATAGAGTGCTGATCAGTAGATTCCAGCCCATGCAGAGCGGAGTCTCCCGTAGGGTCCAGCTGAGGTCTCCCCTGGTCTTTGTCTTTTTCAACGTTTTCAACTTAGATGAAGACCTAGAAGGTGAGTGTTTCAAAACTGACTGCTGGTACAGGGCTGGGAAGGAGAGCTAGTCTGGACCATTATAGAATCTCCATGCAAAGAGAGCTTTCCTCGTCCATGTGGAAGGAGGGGTCCACCCATAAAAGAACAGGAGCTCTTTGAAGAAGTAAAAGATTCTGGCTGGGGAGTTCCCATCATGGCTCGGCATGAACGACCCCGACCCGTATCCGTGAGGACTCAGGTTCGATCCCTGGCCATGCCATGTGGCTGTGGCATGGACTGGCAGCTGCAGTTCCGATTTGACCCGTGGCAGGGAAACGTCCACATGCCACAGGTCCCAACCTAAAAAAAAAAAAAACTGATCGATTCGAGTCATGTTTATTTAGGGCCACCATAGAGCCCCTGTTTAAATCAAAGCCCACCTCGTGCCATTCTGAAGTTAGCACCAAATAACATTTGCTCTGGTGTGAGACCTCATCCAACCTCTGTATGTGAAGGGAGCCCAGGTCCTCTCCCTACATTTCCACTAAGTGCATTTCTTTGCAGTTCAGATACCGTTCATTTACAATGTTGTGCCAATTTCTGCTGGACAGCAAAGTACCTCAGTTATACTTATATATACATTCTTTTTTAACATTCTTTCCCATCGTGGTCTATCCCGAGAGACTGGATGTAGTTCCCCGTGCTATGGAGTAGGACCCCGTTGCCCATCCACGCTAGAGTGCATCTACTAACCCCCAACTCCCTGTCCATCCCACTCCCCCTCCGCCTCCCCCTTGGCAACCCCTAGTCTGCTCTCTAGGTCTGTGAGTCTGTTTTTCTTTTGCAGATAGTTTCATTTGTGCCATATTTTAGATTCCACATCTAAGTGATATCACACGGTCTTTGTCTTTTTGCTTTACTTCACTTAGTATGATAAATCTCTAGATGCATCCGTGTTGCTGCAAATGGCCTTGTTTTGTTCTTTTTTATGGCTGAGACGTATTCCATTGTATATGTACCACATCTTCCTAATCCACTTATCTCTTGA
The DNA here is from genome assembly GCF_054392235.1 of Sus scrofa. Lineage (NCBI taxonomy): Eukaryota > Metazoa > Chordata > Mammalia > Artiodactyla > Suidae > Sus > Sus scrofa. The sequence continues at coordinate 21,690,856 of NC_139393.1, read as the reverse complement.
TGGACATCTAGGTTGCTTCCATGTCTTGGCCATTGTGAATAGTGCTGCAATGAACATAGGGGCCCATGTATCTTTTTGAATTATAGTTTTGTCTGGATATATACCCAGGAATGAGATTGCTGGATCACGGGGTTTGTTCAATATTTAGTTTTCTGAGGAAACTCCACACCGTTTCCCACAGTGGTTGAACCAACACATGTTCCCACCAACAGTGTGGAAGCATTCCCTTTTCTCCACATCCTCTCCAGCACTTGTTATTTGTAGACTTATTAACAACAGCCATTCTGGACTTCCCATTGTGGCGCAGCAGAAAGGAATCTGACTAGGAACCATGAGGTTGCGGGTTCGATCCCTGGCCTCACTCAGTGGGCTAAGGATCTGGCATTGCTGTGGCGGTGGTGCAGGCCGGCAGCAACAGCTCCGATTGGACCCCTAGCCTGGGAACCTCCATATGCCACGGGAGTGGCCCTAAAAAGACAAAAATAATAATGGCTATTCTGACAAGTGTGAGGTGGTACCTCATTGTAGGTGTTTTCTTTTTATGGCCACACCCATGGCATATGGAAGTGTCCGGGCCAGGGACTGAATCTGAGCTGCAGCTGCAACCTATACTGCAGTTGTAGCAACACTGGATCCTTTAACCCACTGCACCAGGCCGGAGTTGGAACCCATGCTTCTGTAGCGACCCAAGCTGCTGCAGTAGGATTCTTAATCCATTGCGCCATGGCAGGAGCTCCCCAGAATGCTTATTTTAAAGTCTGTGTCAGGCTGCTCTAGAAGTTTCATTATGTTTGGGGTGATTTCATGCTCTGAGCATTGCTTTTATGGGCTGCCTTTCTTAACTTTTGATTTCTTCCATGGCTGGGAGCAAGGGTTTATAAGCTCATTTTGAAGCTTTTTGTTGTCCTTTTCTTTGCTCACTTCTCTCCATTCTGCACACGCCTCCAAGAAGCCCCGGGCTTCTAATCCAGAACCTCATTTACACTGGCTTTTCACGTCTATGCCAGGATCACACTGTGGCCTTCAAGGAGCCAGTCATCAGTCAGGTGACTTGACTTAGTTACTGGTTGAGTTCCTCCTGGTTTAGTTAGTTACTCCTTTGTCTCTTACAGACCAGCTGCTGTTATAAACCAGGCCTAGGCAGCAGTGGGGCAGTGTCTTTTTAAAACTGAGGTCCATGCCATGCAATGCACAGATATTAAGTATATAGCTAGATGAGTTCCCCAAAAAATATGTATCCTGGAGTAACCCATGCTTCTATCAAGGTACAGAAAACTTTTGTCACTCCAGAAAATTTCCACATATTATCCCCCAATCCAAAAACAGCTGTTCTGACTTGATTTTGTTTTTTATTTGCCTGTTCTAGAACTTCATAGAATCATATGTTGTCCTAATTAGTTTGGGCCACTACAACAAAAATATCATAGACCGGGTGTCGAGTTTTGGCTTTAATTTAAATTTCTAAGACCAATAATGTTGACAGCCTTTTCTGTGCTTATTGTCTATAAGTGTATATATGTACGTGTGTGTGTGTGTGTGTGTGTATGTGTGTGTTCAAATTGTGTGCCTGATTTTGACGGTTTGCCTTATTGCTGCTGTGTAGCAGGCATTCATATACTCTGGATGAATATCTGTATCATCTGTATGATGCCCTAAAAGGTAAAACTAGAGAGACAGAAAAGAGGTTAGCTGTTGCAAGGGGCTTGGAGGAAGGAATTAACCTACAAAGAGGTACAGGAGAATGTTTTTGGAGTGGTGGAGACATTCTCTAGTTTGACTGTGGAGGCAGTTGCACAATTGTGTATAGCCCGAATTCCTCAAATTCTATTTTATTTTTATACAATTTTATGTGAGTTTATTTTCTTTTTCTTTTCTCTTTTTAGGGTGCACACATGGCATGTGGAGGTTCCCAGGCCAGGGGTCAAATTGGAGCTACAGCTGCCAGCCTACACCACAGCCACAGCCACGCAGGATCCGAGATGAGTCTGTGACCTACACCACAGCTCACGGCAATGCCAGATCCTTAACCCACTGAGCGAGGCCGGGAATTGAACCGGCAACCTCATGGACACTAGTCGGGTTCTTAACCTGCTGATCCACAATGGGAACTACAAAAGCTGAATTTATTGCATGAAGAAAAAGGGAGAGAGAGAGAGTGTGTGCTAGAGACGAACACAACCATTTAATCAGATGGACTCTATACCTCAAATCACAGGCAAATCTCTTGGCTTCTTGGAGGTGCAGTTTCCTCTTTGCAAAAACGAGGTTAAGGATAACCTACCCCTGGGGGCTGTGGTGGGAATTCAGCGGGATCACCTCTGAAAACAGGAGGTCAGTATGGCCCACTTATTTAAAAAAAGAGAGAGAGAGAGAAACCAGGAAGGAAGCAGATGGGGCCAATGTGCTTTCCGCCCGGAACCTTATGCAGGTCACAGTGACCTTGGGGACGGCTGTCCTCTCCTTCTGTTCCTCCCAAAATGTTAGGTGATGGTCACTGTCCCAGAAGGCAGTGAGGTGGGGGGATCCGTCTCATTGAATCACACCCCCTGGGACCCAGCGAATGCGCATGTTTGCTCTCCAGTCAATTTGGAATATTAGGCAGCAAATAAAAGAGGGCCAGTGCTTCTTCAAGAGCCGTGAGCCTCTGGCTTAATGAAGCTGGAGTCTAAGAGGATAGATAACCTCCCCAGTGAGCAGTGGCTGCTTCGCCTCCTCTCCCTCACTCAGCCTGAGGATAAGGGCGACGCCTCTGTGATCCGGGCTGGCCTGGACTCAGCTATGCAGCTCAGGCTTCCTGATAGGGAAGCCCTGAGAGAGTCAATTCATTCCATGGCATTTTATTATGAGTTCAGGTGCAGCTCAATTTACAAGTTTTCCTTTCAAAACCATTCAGCCATTAAAGCACCATCTTGGGAGGTTTGGGAGACACATAATTGATAAATGTTTCTTCCTCTCTCTCTCTCTCACACACACACACACACACTCACACACTCATGTTTATTCATGCAGCACCAAGCCGTTTTAGAGTTTGCACAAAGGGTTGGCAGGCCCCTTGCATTTCTGAGAGGGAGGGACGATGGTGTGGTCTCGGGGCCACTGAAGAGGGGGATTTGGGGCTGGAAGGCGGAGAACTCTGTCCCAGGTTCTGACGCCGTCACATGGGCTAGAAATACTGAGCCTGAGACATGTGGCACCAGCAGGGCTCCTGGGCACCCGGAGAGGCAAATGCCTGTTGGCTGGGTGGTTAAATCGTGAAGCAAGCAAGGTCTATTCTTGCAACACTTCATCCCTTCATCCCCCTTTCTAAACCCTTACTCCTTGTATTGGTGTCTCTGCTTTTTAAGATGGTGAACTGAAGTTTGGCTCTTGCCATCAGCCTCGACGCAGATTAAATCATGAGCCACTGCAGCTGCCCTCCCGCAGCACCCCCTGAGCAGAGCTCTGGGTGCAAGTCACGAAGGAAGCACTCTGTGCTCTGGGAAAGCTGGAAGAATGGATCTTCAGATAGACAGATGTTTTTAGAAGATTGTATGTGCCCAATTCTTGCGTCTCCTCACATCTAGAAAAATGCTAAACTCCTGCATGGTGCTGTCTGCTCCTTGTGACTGGTGGTGACCTTCGGGAGACCAGCAACAACCATTTGTAAATGTGTGTGTGGCTGCACGCACCTTTATCTTATGCTCACCTTTATCTTATCCTGATATCCATCTCCCCTTTCTCCCTTGGGCAGTATTTCAGAGCCATCTGATCTGATATACTGCCCCCTGGGCTGTCAAGAAGGATAAACAAAGAATGTCAAGGAAGGATTTCAGGGAGCCCAGGCCTCTTTTGTTCCTGCTACCTACTCTGTGTTGCAAAAACTCCTATATATCCTAGCGCCTCCCTTGTCACCCTGAGCAGCTTCTCAGGGCCACCTGAGATGCTGTCTGCTCGGCCGAAGTCCTAATTCTGCACCCCCAAAAACTTAACATCCAACTTTCAGGTTGTGCATTTTTTTTTTTAAAGTGGACCCAGTGTTCCACCTGCTGTCTAGCACAGGAAAGTCTACCCACTATTCTGTGATCACCCACGTGGGAAAAGAACCTGCAAGGGAATAGATGTGTGTACAGATACAACTGAATCACTTTGTTGCACAGCCGGAATGATCACAACCTTGCAAATCAACTATACTTCCAGAAAACTTTTAAAAACGGGGGGAAGAAATGCTCCACCTGGCCCACCCTTTGAAGCGGGTAGACCACGGGTTCTCAAACTTGACCGCCAATTAGAGTCGTCTGGGCATCTTTTACGTATCTGGCTGCCCTGGCGGTACATCAGATCAATTACATCAGAACCACAGAGGGCGGGGTGTAGATACCAGCATCTTGTAAAGCTCCAGAGATGAGGCCATTGTGCAGCCAGGGCTGAGAACAGCCGGCTTGCACTGGGGTGGTCTGTGAGTTTCAGAGTCTCTGAGGGTATCTGAGGAAAATGCAGCTTCCTGGGCCACCATCCTCCCCCCCAAGTCCTCTAGGTGCTGAATCCCAAGGTGGGATCTGGAAAACGTGTGTTTTGACAAGCTCCCCAGGGGATGCTCAAGCCACTTGGCATCTGAGAATCACCCTTAAACTTTTCCCTAACCCGTTTCTCACAAGAGGGCAGTTCTCCCTTTCCTTCGGCCGTCCTAGTCTTGCCGTTCCTCAAAGATAACCAGCTTCTTCCATCCTCCAGACCTTTGCCTGTTATAGATGCTTGTTTGGAAGGCACTTGCTCTCTCTTTGCCATTAGGGAATTGACAAAGATAACAATGATACAGCTATTGCCCCAGAAAGTCATTGCAAAGTGCATGTTTTGGAGGAGAAAAGAGTAGGAAATGAAAGGCCACACTCCCCTCCCCCAGGACAGTTTGGTTTACTAAGTCACCTGCTTAGTTGCTCCAGGGACAATAGGAAACAAGCCAGTAGGTACTGAAGGAACAGGAGAAAAGCCTTAAGGGATGTGACACCACCTGGGTCAGATGCATTCAAGGGGCAGCCCTGGGCAGCAGGTAAGAGAAGCCTGGGCCAAGGGACACCTTAAGTATATGAGTGGAATCAGAAAGATGCAGGTTTTGGGGTCTGTGCCTGAAAGGGGGGGCCACGGGGAAGAGAGGGGCCAAGGAGCCTTTAAAGGGCAAGGCTGGCTGATGGGGGATATACCCAGATGGAGGGCAGGGCCACTCTGGCCACTTCAAATGGACAAAGAGGATGGAAAAAGTTAGCAGAGGGTTATTTTTAATCTCTCAGGTCTAGTGTAATTAGGAATGTGTAATTTAATTGAAAGTTGGTTAAAAGGAAACTGCCTCAATTGTAGCTCTCTTAAGACTTTGCTTCTTTAAGGAGAGGTTTTTCAAACTTAATTGCGCACACAAATTAACTGGGGATCTTATTAAAATGCAGATTCAAAGGTCGGCAGGGGTGCTAAGATTCTGCATTTCTGTCTTGTCTTTCTTTTTGCTTTTTTTTAGAGCTGCACATGTGGCATACAGAGGTTCCCAGGCTAAGGGTCCAATTGGAGCTGCAGCTGCCAGCCTACACCACAGTCACAGTAACACAGGATCCAAGCCGCGTCTGCAACCCACAACACAGGTCACAGCAATGCCGGATCCTTAACCCCACTAGTCGAGGCCAAGGATCGAACCTTCGTTACCACTGAGCCACAATGGAAACTCCGGATTCTGCATTCTAACCAAGGTATTGGTGCCCAGGCCGAGCACCACACTTAAAACAAGGACATTTGAACATTCAAAGTCTTTTTTTCTTTCTTTCTTTTTGCTATCTCTTTGGGCCGCTCCCTCGGCATATGGAGGTTCCCAGGCTAGGGGTCTAATTGGAGCTGTAGCCCCCGGCCTACGCCAGAGTCACAGCAACGCAGGATCCGAGCCACGTCTGCAACCACAGCTCACGGCAACGCCGGATCGTTAACCCACTGAGCAAGGGCAGGGACTGAACCCACAACCTCATGGTTCCTAGTCGGATCCATTAACCACTGTGCCACGACGGGAACTCCTGAACATTCAAAGTCTTAACAATGAGCTCTTTGGTTTAGCTCAATTTAAAAATGCCTGCTGAGTCATTAACTTTTATGTTGGATTGCACAGGGCTTTTGAATTCAATTATTTGCATGCAATCTAATCCTCTAAAAGTTGCTAACTTGCTATTCTAAAACTATATATGGTAGCACGTAATTAATCAGACTTCTTTATTTTTTAATCTTCATTTTTGACCACCCTGAAGCATATGGAGCTCCCAGGCCAGGGATCATATTTGAGCCCTAGTCTTTTTTTTTTTTTTTTTTTTTTTGGCTTTTTGCCATTTCTTGGGCCGCTCACACGGCACATAGAGGTTTCCAGGCTAGGGGTCCATTTGGAGCTGTGGCCAGCTTATGCCACAGCCACAGCAACACCCGATCCAAGCTGCATCTGCGATCTATACCACAGCTCAGGGCAATACTGGATCCTTAACCTACTGAGCAAGGCCAGGGATCAAACCCGCAACCTCATGGTTCCTAGTCGGATTTGTTAATCACTGAGCCACGACGGGAACTCCCTTGAGCCACAGGCTTGACCTAAGCTGAAGCTGCAGCAATGCCGGATCCTAATCCACTATGACCGGCCAGGGATGGAACCCATGTCGCAGCCCTCCCAAGATACCGCCAATCCCACTCTGCCACAGTGGGAGCTCCCAGAATTCTTATTTAAATGAACTCCCCAATTTTGACATTCCAGATAAAATAAAATCACTACCATTTTGCCAACTTGCCCCTGAGCTGTTGAAGGGGAGGTGGTGGATGTTGACTAGCTTATCTGTGTTTTTGTGCCCAACAGAAAGTGGGTTATTAAGTATATATAGACTTGAGACTTGATAAATATTTACCCAATTTTCTTTTTCTTTTTTTTTTTATGTCATGCCCACACAGCCTCAATTGATAAACTCTGCCTTCCAAAAAATGAGACAGGACACTGAGAAAAGAGCAGTGCTTGGCAGCTGACAGTTTACTGGAATTTTGTTAGGAAACCATCAGAGAAACTAGATTTCACAAGAGGATCAATCAGCACTGCTGACTTGTTCTGAGCATCAGCTCTGGTTATGGGATCACGAGGCTGGCCGAGGCGTGCAATGTCAAGTTCACTAAGAGGGCACTGCCAGCATTTAATCTGAGCACAGGTACACGGGGCGGGGGACAAAGGTCGATGGCTCAGCATCTGTTGTCGGACAACAGGTACAGTAACTGCAAGGACGGTGGCCCTGGGAGCCACCAGGGACCTGGAGAGCACAGAAATATCTCTCGTACATGCAGCATCAGTCTGAGGCAAGCTGGTATAAGGTGGGCTGAGTTGAGGAACTTTTTACAAAGTGGACTACAATTGTGCTCCAAGGCTAGATTGTGTGTGTGTGTGTGTTCAGGTGGATAAAATCACTAGGTCGGCTGAGACTTGAAAAGCCCATCTAGTCGACAGGCTCAAATGCCATCATTTCCAAAAAGGAATTCATTCCAGTCTAAACACTCTGCAGGTGAATCCATTTCTCATTTCTCACAATGGCTTCGGCTTGGCATCTGCCACAGTCAGAAAAACATTTGTTTGTATCTAATAATTTTTTTTTTTGGTCTTCTTAGGGCCACACCCATGGCATATGGAGGTTCCCAGGCTAAGGGTCCAATCAGAGTTACAGTTGCCGGCCACAGCCACAGCCACAACCCGGGATCGGAGGCGCATCTGTGACCTACACCACAGCTCATGGCAACACCGGATCCTTAACCCACAGAGCGAAGCCAGGTATCGAACCCACATCCTCTTGGATACTAGTCAGGTTCATAACCCACTGAGCCGCAATGGGAACTCCCGATGTCTAATAATTCTTCAAAGTTCCCCAGCTCTTATAAAAATCTGGCAAGTACCTGGCATTGTAGGAGACATTGACATGGCAAGGCGTGGCTCCTGCCCACTTCCCATGAGTTGGAGCTTGGCTTTTCCACAGAATTTTGCTCATCCTTCCTTCAGAATTAATTTTCCCCCGAGCTCCCATATTTTATTGACAAATTTGTTACAGCATTGATCATACCCTGCTTTTGATTATAGTTTGCATGTGCACGTTCTCTCCTTGCTGGATTAACATGCTTCTTTAGACCTGAAATGGAGACATTGGGATGGGCTCAAGTGTCCATCTCAGCTGAGGGTTCTTTGTCAAAGACCTCAAGGAAACTTCAGAGGAAGGATTTATGTGTTATTCCCCAATGTTCGGTAACTTTGCCAGAGCAGACACCTGATTAAACACCTGCTGAATTAAAATGAACATTCTGTGTACAAGCAGCAGAGGTGATATTATTCATGTTGGCTTCCTTTGCTGTAGCCAAGGATGGAAACAATCTAAATAGCTGCGTAGAGGCCACTGGTTAAACACAGGTGGGCACATCCACACAACAGAATACTATGCACCTGCTGAAAAGATTGAGGCAGGTCTATATTTGTTAATATGGAACCCTCTCCAAGAAACGGTGTGAAGAAAATGAGATGCGGAGTGATGTGTGTGGCATCCTAACATTTGCAATCAAAAGGGGTGTGTGTGTGTAACAAGTGCATTGAATACTTCTAGAAGGATACAGGAGAAATCGCTAACAGTGGTTGCTGACCAAGAGGAGAACTGAAGGTGGTGGTGGGTTGAAAAGCCCTCTCTCTGGGGACAAAAAGCCCTATTGTAGAGTTTGATTAATTCTGTGGTGTACATACGCCCATCACGGCCAAGTTCAAGGTAACACTGGTTTACCATCGGAGCCAGCTGGAGCCAACACGAGCTGATGTTCAAACATCTCTCTAGACACGAGGTGATGGGAAGGTGGCCTACTTCCCACCACAAACCTTTCTGCACAATTTTACTTTCGGATGCTATTATTCACATGGACTAAAACGTAACAATAACACTTCTAACTTTAGAAAAATTATCATGCTTAGATGGCTGTATTCCTTTAGCCTTTTCTTCCCCAAGAGTTTTCATTTTCTTCGCTTGATAATACTCTGCTTTCCTGCACCTGTTCAGTCTTCCTGCTCAGGTCCTATCACTACAGTCTCTCTCTCTCTCTCTCTCACACACACACACAACACTTAACGCCGGTAACTGCATGATATATAGGGAAGGCTGCTACCTCCTAAGTGTAAAAGCTGCAGGAATGTTAAGCCAGTAAAGAGCCATCTCCAAAAAGCTGCTGCTGCTGAAGTCAGGAAGCACAGCTTAAGCACAAAAGCCCGGCTTCTGGAGGCCCTGCTGTGGCTCAGTGGTAATGAACTCAATTAGTATCCATGAGGATACAGGTTCGATCCCTGGCCTCACTCAGTGGGTTAAGGATCTGGCATTGCCGTGGGCTTCGGTGTAGGTTGCAGACGTGGCTTGGATCCTGCATTGCTGTGGCTGTGGTGTAGGCCGGCAGCTACAGCTCCGAATGGACCCCTAGCCTGGGAATCTCCATATGCCCCGGGTGCGGTCCTTAAAAAAAAGACCCAGCTTCCTCGCAGCTCTGTGGGTGCGTGACCCTCCCGTGGGTCAGGACTGACCAGGCCAATTGGATGCCTTTCTGTCCTAGCAGCCCACCCTGAGAAACCAGCTGCCACATGCATCCTCAGCACAGGCCTCCCACCCCGCCAGCCAAAGGCCGGCCGGGCCGGGCTCAAGAGGAGACGCCAGGCACCGGTGGCCCCAACGCTTCCTTCTCGAATCACTCTGGAGACTGTTTCACACCAACCCCCACGTCTGGCGTCTGTTCATGACCGGCTTCAATGTGTGTCTGAGACTCTGTGTCTTACCTTTTGCTTCAGCCGCGTCTTTGTCTAACTCGCCCCAACTTATTCCGTTTTCTCGGACATTCTTCTCCTGAGAGGGCTCCCCCCGCTGTAAGCACGACTCCCCCTGCCCTCACGCCTCCCTTGGCACCCTGTTGGTTAACTCGCTCAACTCCGCCTGGAGTTAAAGCGTCTTTCCTGAGCAGCTGAAAGCAATGCCCGCCTCATTCGCAGGCATTCCCCGTAAATACCCTGCAGGGGACCTGGCACGTTTAGGCCCCTCGGGGCCTGTGGGCTGAGTGAGTAAGTGAGAGCACACTCTTAAGACACCTTCCGAAGATGTCCAATATAGGGAACGTTTTATTTGGAGACATCTCCAGCATTATTTTCTCTTCATTTTCCATTAAGGCAGTAACACTCTTCCTGGGGGCAGACGGGGGAGAATCTCAGGGGCTACATTAAGTGCAGATTAAGACCGAGCCAGACGCTGTGCATTCAGAGGCAGGTTATGGGCTGGGAGAAACCACACATCAGCTTCCTGAGCCCACGGCCAAGGAACTGGGCTCCAGGGCCATGCATTTCAATCGCTTTGAAAAATGACAAAGTTCCATTACACACGACCGGAAGGAAGAGGACACCTCCCCCCTGAGACCTTTCACCACGACGGGGCGGGGGGGGGGGGGGGGGTCTAGTGTTGGTTCACATGCTCTGTTGCTATTTAGTCTTTGGTGGGTTTTCAGGGAAATTGTATAATCTATCAGAACTGCTCAAATTCACACTGTTCCTCTGCTTTTGCTTTGGGATTCTTTAAATATCCAGTAAATTAGCTCTTTATAAAACCATTCAGCCAGTTCTTACCCAGCCTGACACCTGGCTAGGTACGTGTGTGTGTGTGTGTGTGTGTGTGTGTGTGTGTGTGTGTGTGTGTGTATGTGTTCATTGGCACATATCGCCCCCTGGGAGCTTGGGACGGGGGGCTACCCAAAAGTAAACTTTGGCCGGGCAGCAATCAGATGCACCATGATCTAAGAGCAAATAAAATCGGAGCAGGATGGTTCCCAGTCATCAGATATTTGGCCATAGCACAGTAACAGCTCTAACGCAGGGCAGCACCAAAGTACCGCTGCTTTGCTGTGGCTCCACACTGCCCCCTCGTGGTTTGCTACTCAATGACACCCTCCTTGGACCTAACCCTCCGCCCAGAGTTAAGAATGCATGTGTACCTAGGTCACTTTGCTGTACAGCAGAAATTGACAGAACATTGTAAATCAACTATAATACAATTTTTTTAAAAAAAGAATCTATCTGAAGGCACAGTATTCAAGATGTTAGATCTGGTCAGAGCCCAAATCTGAGGGTTACAAACTGAGGGCTTCCTATTGGCTGAAAAAGCAAAATCTGAGAGCATTGGGGACCTTCGTGCTGAGAAAAGGCTCTGATGATGAGTCTTACTTCTGTGGGTTACCAGAGATTCCTGGGGACCCCACCAGCCTGACTGATTTGTCAGATGATCCAAAGGGCAGGGAGAGGAGGAGAGTCAGCAGAAGCGGGCCATCGGGAAGGGATCTGAGTGGGTGGAGGGCAAAGTCACAGGGAGATGCAGTGTAGGACAAGAGCGACACGAAGGAGGCTTGTTACAGGTCAAATGGTGGCCTCCAGAAGCCAGTTTTAGGGCTGGTTTGATGATTCTCCCCTCCTGGTTCTCACCCTACACAAGAAGGCGGCCAACTGAAGCCGGTTTGAAAGATGTTAAAATGGACAGCACTGTGGATTCTCTACTTGACTATAACGGCAAAAGCAAGAAGGGCGCCTGGAAAATGAGTTGTTTTCCTCTAGATTTTCAAAGAAGCAATCGATTCCATGGTTTAAAAAAATATTTGTAAGAGACTGGGTCTTTTGCAAAGAATAGAGCACTTTTTGTTAAATACACGGAGGCTACTTGGCTGAACACATAACACACTTTTTGGAACCTTGTACAAGGTCACCAAGTTGAAAGCTTTGGAAGGGCTCAACTCATCCCCGCGTTTCCTGGGAGCACCGGGTGCCGGGTGCCGGGGTGCCGAGCTGCGAGAAACGCGCATGCGCCTCCAGCCCCGCCCCCTGAGCCTCACACCCTCTTCATTCCTCTCCCCATGAGGCAGGCAAACACCGTCATGACCATCTTGGGGTTCACTTCCACCAGGTCTTCTGGGAGGGCATACACTCTTGCTCCAATTTTGCGGGCCATAGAGATGGCATACCTAAATGAGAAAAGAGGGCAAATGAGGGGGAGCCTGAGCCACCAAGTAGGCAGGGGACGCCCTCGGGATCACAGCTACGGTCATTCTATGCAGTGTATACTGTCTAACCTACACTTGTATTCCACACTGCAGGCGATCTCCTATACAGAGTTCACTCCTAGAATGGCTGGAGCCCATCACTGGCTTCCTCCAGAGATGTGCAGGCAAATCTCCGCTTGACAACACCCCGGACTCCATCAAACTTGCTGCCTAGCCTCCTGCTCATGACCGAATGTATGATGTATCCTTAGAGAGCATCCTGGCAGCTGCCTCTCTGGATGGAGTACCCCCCACCACACACACACACACACACACACACACACACACACACACACACACACACACACACACACCCCTGCTTATTTGCCCCGACTGTGCAGTGGCAGAAAAGGTCACAGAACCGAATAAGAGTGTGGTCAAGGGAAAGTCTGCGGATGACATTTCAACCATAGAAACATTATTTTTCTCTTTTTATGGCCGCCTCTGCAGCATACGGCAAGCTCCCAGGCTAGAGGTCAAATTGGAGCTGCCGTTGCCAGCCTACACCTCAGCCACAGCAACGCGGGATCCAAGCCACATCTGTGACCCATGCTGTAGCTTTCAGCAACGCTGGGTCCTTAACACACGGCCCAAGGCCAGGGGTGGACGCCACATCCTCACGGACCCTATAACAGATTCTTAACCCTTTGAACCACAACAGGAACTCCTCGACTATAGAAACATTTTTACAAGGCAGAAAAAAGGGCCTCGACCTTATACATCAATTCTTTTATTCCTTGTTCCGTTCCAATCCTTGCCTACATGGCTATTTATTTACGTTACTAGAATGGTAGAATAACCAGAGGTTTGTGCTACACATTTTTCACATTAAGATTATCCTTGCTGCATCAGAACATGTCGCCTCTGTTTAGAGTTATAAGAAGATAATTTTTATTAGTTGTAGCCTATTTTCAAATGAGCCCCTGCCACCACCTGGCAGTTCCTTTACGCTCCTCGTTTATTACCTTGTAACCTCTTCCCGTGGCTGCTCCGGTCTCCTGCCACCCAAGGCCCCATTACTCCTGAAATAACTTTACTCCTACTTTATTGATCAAATTAAACTAAGAGCATCAGACAGGAGTAGTTCCCATTTTTTCTCCCTGTCCATCTCTGGATTACTTCCTTTATGTTAACCATCAATGAAATAAAATTTATTTTTCATTATAAAATAGAGGGAAAACTTTTAAAATTAGGAAACAGAGTTTCCAAAAAACATGTACAATTTGGCCACCATAACCTTTTTTTTTTTTTCGTTTTAGGGCCGTACCCGTGGCATATGGAGGTTCCCAAGCTAGGCATCGAATCAGAGCTGCAGCTGCCAGCCTACACAGCAGCCACAGCAACACCAGACCTGAGCTGCCTCTGTGACCTACACCACAGCTCATGGCAACGCCGGATCCTTAACCCACTGAGTGAGGCCAGGGATCGAACCCACAATCTCATGATACTAGTCAGATTCTTAACCCGCTGAGCCATAAAAGGAATGCCTCATTTTTCACATTTTATAATAATTCCTTTTACCCATTTTTCTAAGTCACTTTGTGTCTTACTCTTACAGGCACTGTGCTTAGAAGCCTGGGCTCTGAAGTCAGACTTGGCATCTCAGCTGAACCACCTGATAATTGTAAAGCCTTGGGCAAGTTCCTTAAACCTAATCACATCTCTCTTGAGCATCTACAGGCTCAAGGCCTTTGGTCATTTATTTTTTAATTTTCTGTCTTTTCAGGGCCACACCCACTGCATACGGAGGTTCCCAGGTTAGGGGTCGAATTGGAGCTGTAGCCACCGGCCTGTGTCACAGCCACAGCAATGCCAGATCCGAGCCGCATCTTCGATCTACACCACAGCTCACAGCAACGCTGGATCCTTAACCCACTGAAGAGGCCAGGGACTGAACCCACATTCTCATGGATACTGGTCGGGGGTTCGTGACCACTGAGCCACGACAGGAACTCTTTTTTTTTTTTTTTTTAATTTCTGGATTTTCATCTGTGTTATTCCCTCTGCTGGAAGATTCTTCCTCTTATTTCTTCGCCTGTCCTGCTCCTTACTTGCCCTTTGCATTTGTCCCAGCTTAGGGGGTATTGCTTCAGTTTCCTTCCTGTCCCCTCCGCAGCACCCTGGAATCCTCCTTCTATACCATCCATCATATTCTATTGCAATTGCTGTTTAACTATGTATCTTCTCTCCATCAGACTGAGCTAAATAAACACCTGCATACCAGAAGCACATGTCCCCCTCTTTCCCAAACTGGAAACAGACAGAAGGCTCCAGGTGGGGTTATATATACACGGGGGGGGGGGGGCCGCTGGGCACTGTCACTTGTTAGCTGTGGTCCTGTGTTACAGGCTGAACTGTGTCCCCCCAACAAAAACATATGTGGAAGCCCTCATCTCTGCTCCCTCAGATGGGGACCTTATTTGGAAAGAGTGTTATTCCAGATGCAAATAGTTAAGACGAGGGCATGCTGGGGCAGGCTGGAGCCGCATCCAGTACGACCGATGTCCTTAAAAGAGAAGAGACACAGACACAAAGGGGCGGGGGCACGACGGCCCTGTGAGGTCACAGAAACACAGGGAAAGCCATGTGAAGAAGGGGGTGGAGGGAGAGAGAGTGACGCCTCCATCAGCCAAGGACCACAGGCCATCACCGGAAGGCACGAGAGAGCCCGCCCTCAGAGGGCGCCAACCCCGCCAACACCTTGAACTTGGACGTCGAGCCTCCACAAGAGTGAGAGAGGCCATTCCTGTTGGTGGTGTTTGGTTATGACAGCCCCAGGACGCTCATACAGGCTGCTCTGGGAAAGTCACCTCTCTGGAGGGCAGCAAGCTTTCCATAAAGACCAGCTGGCTAGGAAATATTTCAGACTTTGTGGGCTTCGCCACAACCATTCAACTCTGCTGTTGTATCAGGGAACGAGCTACAGAAAGTGTAGGAATGAAGGGGCCTGGCTGTGCTCCAGCAAAACCTTATCTCTAAAAGCAGGTGACAGGAGTTCCCTCGTGGCACAGCATAAAGGAATCCAACTAGGAACCATGAGGTGGCGGGTTCAAACCCTGGCCTCGCTCAGTGGGTTAAGGATCCGGCGTTGCCTTGAGCTGTGGTGTGGGTCACAGACACGGCTTGGATCTGGCGTTGCTGTGGCTGCGGCAGAGGCCAGTGGCTACAGCTCCCATTGGACCCCTAGCCTGGGAGCCTCCATATGCCCCTGGTGCGGCCCTAAAAAAGGACAAAAGACAAAATAAAAATAAAAGCAGATGACAGGCCAAACGTGGGGTCAGCTGACCCTCCCTCTGCATAGAAAGCGATGACAGCTGCTCTCAAGCTGGTGAAGACTCTGATCTTGAACCCCACCTCTGCCCATGCATATCCGGGGATACTCACAAATGGGGTGTTTATATTTGTGCCCACTGTGTATAGACTACTTAGGAAGCTCCCTTAGACTATGATGAGGATATTGGTTTTAAGGAATTACAGGCTTGCTTCTCAATCGGAAGTCAACTGTTTTCCACTTCAATTGTTTTAATTTTATCAATTGTGTCTTTGCCTTGTTGCTGCTAACATTTGGAGCCTTAAATAGGGCTGTAACAGTATCTAAAATAAGGAGTTGCCATCGTGGCTCAGTGGAAACAAATCTGACTAGTATCCATGAGGATGCGATCCAATCCCTGGCCTTGCTCAGGGGGTTAAGGATCCGGCGTTGCCGCAAAGCTGCCGTGTAGGTTATAGATATGGCTCAGATCTGGCGTTACTGTGGCTGTGGCATAGGCGGGCAACTGCAGCTCCGATTCGACCCCTAGCCTGGAAACTTCCGTAGGCCGCAGGTGTGGCCATAAAAAGAAAAATAAAATCAAGTATCAGTGATGGGACGCAAATCATGAGAAGAAAAGGCATCAGTAGTGAAACTAAAACTGTGCACAGGCACCAGCCGGGGCGCAACCATCCACCTCCCGCCCTGCCCTCAGGTCTATTTACGCACTTTGCATTGTTGAGTTTCTCTTCATCATTCAGGTTTTCTGTCTTCAGAAGGTCATAGTTAATGGAACCAGGCTGAATGGCATCGATGAGATCCAGAACGGGCAGACTCGTGCTTATCTTTGGGTCCTGCACACAGAGAAAGCGTGCATTTGATCAATGTGCCCCCGAGTTACCTCTGTTTGGCTCAAGAATGTGGGTGGGTCTTTCCTCTTAAATATGAAATCAGGAGTCCCCTTGTGACGCAGCAGGTTAAGGATCTGGCATTGTCACCGCTGTGGTGCGGGTTTGATCCCTGGCCGGGGAACCTCACGGCTGAATAAATAAGTAAGAAATATATACACCCTGGTCTGGGAAATGCCACAGTGTGGTACATGCTGTTTCAAATCCACTGTGGTTTCTCCTGGGGCTTCAGCAGCTTCCTGGTGGCTCAGGAAGCAGCGGAAAGACCTCTTGTCTGCCAAGAGGCTGGGAGTCATCCTCAAACAGTGAATGGAAGGGAGTTAGTGCAACTAGAGAAAAGCAGAGGGTTCAAATACAGGATGTTTCATTCAAGTCCTGGTTGTCAGTAGAGAAAGGAAGCGCTGACCACGAAACCATCAGAAAGGAGAGAATGAAGACATTAAAAGAAACCCTGCTTCACTTGGGGGGGACACCCCAAAGGTGGCAGACAGGGACAGTGATGAGGGCTCAGTTGGACAGGAGGAGTCAGTCAATGCTCCTTTCTTAGGGACCTGAGGGGTGGGGGGAAGCTCTGTCGGTGCAGGGAGACAGTGCTGAAAATTATGCAATCAAATGCAGTGGCAGTAACTAATACTCATGGTCTCTCCCAGTTTGCTCAGCACGTGTGTGTGTGTGTGTGTGTGTGTGTGTGTGTGTGTGTGTGTCTTTTTAGGGCCACACCCATGGCATAGGGAGGTTCCCAGGCCAGGGATCAAATTGGAGCTGCAGCGGCTGGCCTTAAACCACAGCCACAGCAACGCCAGATCCGAGCCATGTCTGTGACCTACACCACAGCTCGCAGCAACGCCAAATCCTTATCCCACTGAGCGAGGCCAGGGATCGAACCTGGGTCCTCATGGATGCTAGTCAGACTCGTTTCCGCTGCGCCATGATGGGAACTCTTGCTCAGTGCTTTTTGTGGGTTATCTCACTGTTCGCCACCAGCCTCAGATGCAGGCATCTAATCTTATTTTACAGCGAGCCAAGGGAGTTTCTGAAGGTGACTTGCCGATAAGTGTGGGGGCTGTGCTTGGAACCCAGGTATTCTGACTTAAAATCCTGGGCTCTTTCTTTGGCATCTGTAAACAATTTGATTCAGAGATCCCAGAGCTGTGAATGCTTTTAAGGTGTGAACACACAAAACTGCTCCCTCTGTTCTCTTTCAGGGACCTGTGGGTACAGACACGGAGAAGCCACTATGTGTCACTGTCCAAGCAGCGTCAAAACCAAACACCTCAGGCCTTGAGGGTCCAGGTCAGAACCAATTCTAACCAAGAAACAAGACAAAGGACCCTGCAAGATGCTAGGCCTCCAGCAGTCTCCCTCTGTAGAGGTAGCATAATATTTTAAAAGATAAGATGGGACCATTTTTATTTACTTCTGGGTAATATGAGAACCACCAGAAAATTAAAATCAGGAGTTCCTGGTGACCCAGCAGTTAAGTATCTGGTGTGGTCACTGCTGCGGCTCAGGTTTGATCCCTGGCCTGGGAACTTCTGCATGCTCTGAGCAGGGCCGAAAAAGAAAGAAAGAAAAGCAAGGGAGTTCCCATTGTGGCTCAGCAGGTCAAGAACCCGACTAGTATCCATGAGGAGGTGGGTTCGATCCCTGGCCCCACTCAGTGGGTTAAGGATCCAGTGTTGCCGTGAGCTGCAGTGTACATAGCAGATGAGTTGCTACAACAGATCTCGCGTTGCTGTGGCTGTGGTGTAAGCCGGCAGCTGCAGCTCCAATTTGACCCCTAGCCTGGGAACTTCCATATGCTGCAGGTGAAGCCCAAAAAAGACAAAAAGAAAAAAAGCAAAAAAAAAAAAAAATACATATACTTGTAGTCTAATTTCCATCATGAGCTTCTGTCTCCACAGAATCTTCTAATAAAGAAGCACAAGGGAAGCAGATGGAGACATGTGAGTTCACCTTCTTTCCTACTTTCTTCCCACTGTCTTGGGGGCTCACAGGCAGCGAAATCGCCAGCAGCTGGCAGTATTCACAGGCGAGGAGGGGCCAGGACTGTTTGTGCAACAGTCAATCAAGAATGGGCTGAGATCATTTTTTTTTAGGGCCGAACCCGCAGCACAGGGGAGTTCCCAGGCCAGGGGTTGAATCGAAGCTACAGCTGCTGGCCTACACCACAGCCACAGCGCTGCAGGATCCGAGCCACGTCTGCGACCTACACCACAGCTCACAGCAACACCGGACCCTGAACCCACTGAGCGAGGCCAGGGATCGAACCTGTATCCTCATGGATACTGGTCTGATTCGTTTCCACTGCACCACAATGGGAACTCCCTAAGCTCATTTTTTAAGGGTTTTACTTATTTTATTTACTTATTTTATTTTATTTAAGGGTTTTACTCATTTTACGGGCAGTGTGGGGCTAATTTGCCATTTTCCTTTTATGGGCCTTTTCTACCTACTCGATTCTGTACCGACTCAGCGAGAAGACAGGAGAGAATTAGGCCGGAGCAACACAAGGAGCAAAAAAATGGTCAAACATCCCTCGGAGTGAGTCCCAACGAGCACACCCCAGAAGCTGCTGCGTAACGAAATGCGCTGCATACTGTAAAGCAGCAGCAGTTTTGCACAGAGACGCATGCCCGGGGCGCTGGAACGTGGCACTTCACAGCCACCGTCAAGGGACCCATGAGAGGCACAGCGGCTGTCCCTCCCTCGTGGACCACACGCCGCGCTGGCCAGCGGTAACCTCGGGAGTGAAACGAGCTTCAGCTTCCTCACTACATAAAATCAGGACAATGGTAAAGCCGTCTTCACAATGTCTACGAAGATGACGGGAGGAGCCCGTCACAAAAAAGGAGCCCCTGGTCCTCAGGGCGCAATGCCTCTTGGGAGCGCCCTTCTCCATCACTTTCTGAGGCTCCTTCTGGCAGAATTTGCGTGTGTCCGTCCATCACCAGCTTCTGCTTCGACCTCTGCTCAGCCCTCTGAACGAATGGGAAGCAGAGGGAAGACAGGGCTGGCCTTTCTCTGTGCTAAGCTCACGGGGACTGGACGCCCCTGGTACAGCCCAGCCCAGAGATAGACCTGCTGCCTTTTCTGGGAGGGGAGAGATTTCCATTTTCTTCTTGCTTTTGAAGCAGGGGCTTGCTATCCTGAAGACCTGCCTCACCCACTTTTGTTAATATAATTCCAAACGGGTCCCTTTCCCCAATCTTGACCTTTAAACCAGAAAAATGCAGTTAGGATGTGACGCAGACATTATAATATGAAGAGCACGGGGCCCTGGAGGAAGGATCCAGCAGATGTATAAAACATGAGTTAAGAAATGTAATAAACTACGGTGCTGTTATTAATAAAAATGGGATTTGGATACAAGTACACAAGTGCTTCTTCTCAAAAAAACACCCCCTGGGAGATCTGCTGGCATTTTACACTTCACCCTCATTATGTTAACAATCCAAACCATGAGTTGTGCACATTTTCAAAATCTTAGATTTTACATTATTACTAAAATCATGTGTAAAAAAAATGGGTTTTAAAAATTAATTATTATGGGGGAAATGACAAAGAATAGGTCCACGAAATGGCCTATGACCGTCAAAATGACAGTGGGTCATTCACGTAACATCACAGGGGGGAGCCTCATAGGTCACTTGTGAAAAGGTGTGAAAGCAGTGAAGGTGACCGTAAAGCCCAGGTGGCCACACGCAGGAGACAAGGCAGGAGCGCACGCGCGTCACCTTGAAACTGGAGATGGATGTACTTTTCCCCGCTTCCTTCAGTGTTTCGTTCACCCAGTTGACAATAATGTCATCATTGACCTTCTGCCCTCCTCCGATTTCTTCAAGGATATTCAGCGTGTACCTGGAGAAAAATCAAGAATGATTTGCTGCAGAAACGTTGCCAAAAACGTTCACCATCTCAGAGAGCCACCGGTGTGGAAGAGTTCTTTTTTTCCTGTTGCAGAAGATGGCCTGAAACCATGACATGTGAGGGAGAAAAAAAAAAGATGTCACAATCACAGGTCCTTTTAGAATAACGAAAAGCAACTTGCTGGGAAGCGTAAGACGCAGAGCAAATACTACGGCCGTTGCAGGAAGGAAGAGCAGAAGAGAAGAGAAGCAGGGACACGAAAAGGAAGCAAAGGATTGGAACCGCTGATCTGGTTCTTAAAAGAACCACAGAAATCAAGAGCACGTCAACGATCAAAGAGGCAGAGCAGCCAACATCATGAAAAACAACTGAAAGAGTTTCTTCCAGGTATCACAGAAGCGGAAACAATGGGAATACACATTAATCTCTAGTTAGTCTCTTGTTGGAGGGTAAGGATTACCTTAGACATACCTGGGCTGGGAAGGAGGTTTTGCGGAGGGAAACGTTAAGATGCTTCCAGCTCTGAAAATTCCATGGAGCAGAGAGGACTGGCCATTCCCCAGGCCAATCCCTCAGAAAAAGGACTCCGGGAGTTCCCGTCGTGGTGCAGTGGTTAACGAATCTGACTAGGAACCATGAGGTTGCGGGTTTGATCCCTGGCCTGGCTCAGTGGGTTAAGGATCTGGCGTTGCCCTGAGCTGCGGTATAGGTTGCAGATGTGGCTCGGATCCCGCGTTGCTGTGGCTCTGGCGTAGGCCGGTGGCTATGGCTCCGATTCAACCACTAGCCTGGGAATCTCCATATGCCGCGGGAGCGGCCCAAGAAACAGCAAAAAGACAAAAAAGAAAAAGAAAAAGGACTCCGCGGCGAGAGCCCAGCAGGGGGCAGATGTGCTGGCCCCGCGGTTCCGTCTTTTAAGAGGAGGTCAAACTCCCCGTGAAAGACCAGCCGTCGAGGTTGCAGCGTGTGCATTGTCTACACTGAAACTTAAGTCCCCTGCCCTAGAGTCGTGTCTGGAGGGCCTCCCGAAACGAGGTCACCCTCCACTCGGGTGCCTGGGGTTTCGCTTCCCTAAGCCGTCGGGTGTCATCCTCCAGTTACTGCTTGCGTGGAAAACACAATTCTCCCACGACCTCCCCCACGGTTTTCAAGGGACCTTTCTGCTTGCGTGGAAAACACAATTCTCCCACGACCTCCCCCACGGTTTTCAAGGGTCCTTTCTGCAGCCTTCAGGTGAAAGCACTTCCCTGTCGCTGGAGATGGGGGGAAAGGGCTCTTGAGACTTTGCTTTTCTTTTCTCTTTGCCGGCTGCTCGGGGTTTATTTTTCGGGGTTTATTTTTCACCCGGCGCAAGGCACAGGGTTACAGGGTGTCAGAGAGGCGCTGGTGGAGTTCCCATCATGGCTCAGCGGAAACGAAATCTGAGCAGCATCCATGAGGAAGCAAGTTCCAGCCCTGGCCTGGCTCTGTGGGTTAAGGGTCCGGTGTCCCTCAGTGAGCGCAGACGTGGCTCGGATCCCGTGTTGCTGTGGCTGTGGTGTAGGCCGGTGGCTACAGATCCGATTCCAGTCCTAGCCTGGGAACAACCTCCATATGCTGCAGGTGTGGCCCAGAAAAGACAAAAAAAAAAAAGAAAGGCGCTCGCGTGGCTTGAATGGTAAAGAGTAGGTTTCTCTCAACTTCCTTTTTTTTGGTGGCGTGTTGTTTTGACATGAAAGAACCCAACTGCTT
The DNA here is from genome assembly GCF_054392235.1 of Sus scrofa. Classification (NCBI taxonomy): domain Eukaryota; kingdom Metazoa; phylum Chordata; class Mammalia; order Artiodactyla; family Suidae; genus Sus; species Sus scrofa. Next base: position 21,668,989 of record NC_139393.1, on the reverse strand, counting down.
CCGCCTGCTGCAGCCTGTTGGGGGGTGGGGGAGCTAGAGAGGGAAGCCTAGCACCTTGGAAGGAAGCCTGGCAGCTGGTGGCCACTCAGGACGTGGCCTGCAGTTGGTTGGGCCAGGCTGGCCACCGGGCTGCTGCTTCCGCACGGCTTCCTGGCTTCTGGAGCCAGGTCACAGGGGATCATGCCACTGGAGGCCTCGGCAGATTCCCAGTGCTTTGGGGACTCCAGCACGGTGGCCAGGAATGAGAGTGTGGACATCCCCAAAAAAGAAGCCAGCCCGCCAGTGTCCCGGGTCGGCGCTGGGGAGACCAGGGTGGTGGGGGCGGCTTCTGCAGGGTCCTGGGCACTTCCGCAGGGGCTGTTACTGGAAGTGGAGCCCAGGCGGCGCCGGGAGTGGGTGGCATTGGAAAAAGCAAAGGGAAGAAAAGCTAGAATCAAGTTGCAGACTCAGGGCAGAGAGTCCACGAAGCACCGAATGAAGACTCACAATTAAAAAGAAAAATCAGTGTGGTTTGTGTCTTCCGAGGATTTTCCTTGTGAGATAATCACCCCCTATCATCAAAACGTATTTTGGGGGGACTATGCTACTGTCAAATGAAACCCTGCAGACAAGATCCCAATATCCCTTATGTTGATATACTGCGCTGGGCTGAGAAGCCCTTTGTCAAAATGCAACGGTCCCACAAATCCCAGCTTCAGCCAGTGCTCATCCGACGGCACAGGATCTTGATGGATGTGGGGCTGGAGGGGCTGTGATTACAATGCATGCTTCCCTTCCTTCCATTGAACACCTGTTTTATTTATTTGCGACCCCGAGGGACAAACCTCAGTGCTTTGTTTTTCAAGGACCTCTCCCCAGCTCACCTTCCAAGGTTTGATTTCAGGAGAATTCCCTCCTTTGCCTGCCTCAGACCCTTGGTTCCTTTTCAGGGGTCTAACTATTGTTGCTGTCCGTGGCAGGCAGCCTACCTGCCTCAGGCTTTTGTCTCTAAATTTATACACATGCAATTTGCCAGCTTTCCAATCTGAGAACAACTTCCAGGCTACTGAAGGGGAAAGGGAGGTTTAAGCTTTCATTTGCTTTTAGGGGGAAAAATGACAGGCCATTTATTGTCCAGATAAATGACCAAATTAGCACATCTGTGCAATCCAATGAAATAAATTCCAGCTAGAACTGGCACACAGAGGGGGAAAAAAAAAAATCCCTCCTGATGGCATTTACATAATTATCACTCATTTCATCACCTTCAACAATGATGTATTTCTGTCCATTTTCTTATAGGCACAATTCCTGTATAGTAAAGACTAATGAAAAATATGAGTCTTATTAGCCAAGTGGAGACACAGCAGCAAACTAGACCTTATTATATATACATTATGTATAATATACTAGACCTTATATTATATACGTCTTAAACTATGATGTTGGGTCATATTTTCATAAAACTTTCAGAATGAAGATCATATTATGAGATGACTTTCAGATATTACAAAATTCAAAATAGAATAAAGTAGGCCTGAGTTTTTTTGTTTTGGGTTTGGGTTTTTGTTTTCGTTTTGTCTTTTTAGGGCCACACTGGCAGCATATGGAGGTTCCCAGGCTAGGGATCGAATTGGAGCTACAGCTGCCGGCCTACACCACAGCCACAGTGACGCTGGATCCAAGCCACGTCTGAGACCTAGACCACAGCTCACGGCAACACCAGACCCTTAACCCACTGAGCAAGGCCAGGGATCGAACCTGCAACCTCACGGTTCCTAGTTGGATTTGTTTCTGCTGTGCCACGACAGGAACTCCAAGGCCTGCGTTTTTTAATTACTAAAACAGAAACTATCAAAGATTATCTCCTCTTTAAACCCATGAGTCAATTTAACTGCTGCAACCAGAAAGACCTTTGCTTTGGTTTTTAAAGCAATTAGTACCAAAAGCCAGTCTGCTAAGAATTAAACACATATATGGAAGAAAATAGAAAGTAGTTCAGAAATTGTTTCTGAAAATATACTGGTGAGGGTGGCTCTTAGGGACTTTTGGGGATGTTCTAGATACATGCAGTAAAACAGGTTAAAGTTTCTTTAGCTCCAGGATTTTCTGAGCCCGAGAAGCCTTATGACATCTGACTTCAATCATTAAAGAGATCCCACTTTAGAGAGGGGCAGTGGGGCACCACAGTTGATAAAGCAAATGTAAATCGGTTATTCAAGTCGATATGATCACTTCTGATTATCCTCCATCAACTGGAGACACTAATGATATAATGATTCTGAGGACCATTATAAATATTAAGAGCTGCAGACAGTGGCCTGGGAATAAAGCTGAAGTGCTTGGGGACACAACAAACCTTGTCTCTGCCATTACCTTGTTGGACACAATGCAATGTGACATATGGTGTCTGGGGCTTCCTTCCAGGTAGAGAAATGAATTAAGTCCCCCTAACATAGGTTCTAATTAAGGACGGGAAAGACTTCTGCCTGGTCAGAGCTATCAGTATAGGGGGAAAGGCAGAGCATGTAAAAGGAAGCTATTTTATGCTGACAGATTGGCTATCTAAAATTCTTCCCAGCCTCATGCTTTTGCACCAAAAAAGTTTATTTTTTCTTACAATTTATTTAATTTATTTATTTATTTTTTGTCTTTTTGCTATTTCTTTGGGCCACTCCCGCGGCATATGGAGGTTCCCAGGCTAGGGGTTGAATCGGAGCTGTAGCCACCGGCCTACGCCAGAGCCACAGCAACTCGGGATCCGAGCCGCATCTGCGACCTACACCACAGCTCACGGCAACGCCGGATCGTTAACCCACTGAGCAAGGGCAGGGACCGAACCCGCAACCTCATGGTTCCTAGTCGGATTCGTTAACCACTGCGCCATGACGGAAACTCCCTATTTTCTATTTGTATATCTTATATTCTACCTTTGCTTAAAAATATGGACACACAGCTCTCACATGAATCAAGTTTATATTTGGCTCTAAAAGGTACTTAAAGCTCTCTATTAAAGAACAATGCCTCACATACAATGAAAAATTAGTAGGCCTGCAAAGAAGCAGGAAAATGTGACCCATAATGAGGAGAAAAATAAGTTAATACAAACAGACCCAGAATGAACAGTTATTATAATTACATTCCATATGTTCAAGAAGGTTAATAAGGAAAGAGATATGGGAAATGACAAAAAGATTCAAATCAAATTTCTGTACATGAAAACTGTAACACCTAAGATTAAATATATACATACACACACACGTGTATATATAGTGTATATACAAGTATATACACACATACATATACATATATGCACACACACCAAATGGAATCAATGGTAGACACTGCAGGAGAAGGGAGTCGTGAGTTTAAGACATGGCAACAGAAATTACCCCAAACGAAACAGAGAAAGGAAAAAAGGTAACATAAAGGAAAAGGATGATTACAGCATCAGTGAATTCTAGGACAACTTCAAATGACCAAATATACGTGTACCCAGAGTCCCCCTAAAACTAGCATGGGTGGGTACAGAAGTCACAGTTGGGAAAATGAAGACCCAACTTTTTCCAAATTTGATGAAAACCATAAACCCAGAGATTCAAGAGGCTTGACAAACCTCAAGCACAAGAAATACCAAAGCACATCGTAATTAAATGACTTAAAATGAATGATCATGAGAAAATCTTAAAAGAAGCCAGAGGGACAAAGACATATTAATACAGAGGAACAAATATACGAATGACAACAGATTTATCCTTGGAAACAATGCAAGCCGGAAGACAGTGAACACTATCTTCAGAACACTGAAAGGAAAAACGACCAACCTAGAATTCTATACTCAGATCCAACACCTTTCAAAAATGAAAATGAAATACTTTCTCAGACATACAGAAGCTGCAATAGTTCCTCGCCAATGACCTGCACTTCTAGAAATATATCAAGTAGACGGTAAATGACATAAGATGGAAATTTGGATCTACACCAGGGAAACAAGCACCTGAAATGATAAATACGTAGGTAAATATAACATATTTACCTCCTTATTTTGAAAATCTCTTTAAAAGATAAGTGACTGTATTTACACAAACCAGCTAAAAGTCAAAGGATGAAAAAAAGTTGGGCCATGCTAAACCTAACCCATAAGCTGGAGTGGCTTTATTAACATCAGGAAAAATAGGTTTCAGAGAAAAGAATATTATAAGGCATAACAAGAAAGGGTGATTCATTAAGAGGACATAACAATCGAAAACACTGATGAACAGAGTTGCCAGGTGCCTGAAACAAAACTGATAGAACTGAAGGGGGGGGGGGACACACATATAGGAAACACCCCCCCCAAACATTTCTTTGGTTTTAAGTTTAGCTTCAGATATAGTTTTATGGGATTAAATCACATTCCTGAAATTTGCCAATATTTTTCTAGATTAAATAGTACATTCCCCCAAAAAATGCCATTGCATTACCTTCTCATCAGCTGCCAGACCAAGGCCAGTGTTAAGGTGCGGTTTCCTTCGTTGAGATCTTGTCCACCAATGCCAACCAGGGAGAACTTAGCCTGATTCTTCCCCAGTTCCACTGCGTAGTTACAATTCTCAAGCTGTTAGTAAACAGGGAGGAAAACAATCTACTGTCCTCATCTCTATGGTGATAACCACCAGAGAAAATAAGATAATACAAAGAAAGACACCAAATGCAATAATGAGGTCAGATCAAATGATCTCTCAAGTCTTGCCTAGAATGCTGCAGTTCTAGGATTCTAAATCAGTCAGATAATTTTCCATCTTTTCTTAAATGGAACCACTCACTCCCACCAAAATAATATTCATGGTGCCAAAACCAAAGTAGCATTATTATGACCACTTTCACGGCTACATCATACTGTGTAACTAGAGAGCTATACTCAGGAACCTGTCTATAATAGCCTGAAATAGTTGAGATGGTCATACTATGACAAATAGTCAGAGAGATGGACATGGAAAAATCTGGATGCTCCATCCTGTGTGCACACAGTGGGCTGACATGTGGAACGGGTGTTCCCAAGGCTGTGACACACGGATCACTGGGTCACAGAGACAAGGCATGGTGGGAAATGTTCATGCCAACCCCACGGCTGTGTTGACAAAACAATGTGTCCCCACCGCCTTGTCGGGAGACGAGCTACTTAAACACGCCAACCTGTTGGTACAAGGCTTCAGTTCTTTAGAAAATTAGAATGAGGATCTTGCTGGGAGAAAAGCAGCCCGCAGCTCTGTTTGCTCTAATTATCTTAACGAGGATTTTACATCAGAATGTTTAAAGACAGCCAGCATGGAGCTATAAATAAGTAATCAACTGAGATACCGAGCTCACGTTGATAAACCCCTTCAGGTTCCTGAGGGCTGCACCATAATTTAATCCCTGAATAAACATTTCTTCCCCCTGTCTGGCCTCCTGAGAAAGTATTCCCGGGGCTCTTGCAGGCTGATGATCCAGCCGCCGCCCAGAACATCAGAGGAGCCACTGTTTACCTTCTTCATGTTGCCCCCCAGTTTGGGGTATGGTGGTTTGTTTACTCTGTTCCAATCAACAGGGACTTTAATCTTTTCATAGAGCTGGAAGATGACCAGGGCGTCTGATAAGTCACTGCACAAACACACACACAAAACGAGGCTCAGATACCCAACGTTCACGAAGGGCCTGCAGTGGGCCCGGCACTTCTCTCTGTAGCAGCCCCAGCAACACTCCCAGCAACCTGGCAACACTGGTATCAGTAACTCCATCTTTAGAGGTGAAGAAATTCCGACTCAGGGAGAGGGAGGGAACTTACTGGAGGTCTCCCCCACCTAGGCCCTTCCAGCAGACATATGCTGTCTCCAGGAAAAGAAATATGGCTCTAACGAATGGCTTAAATGGACTCAACATTGACTGTCTGGCCTCCTTGTGAGCGGGTCTTGGGTTTACAGTGTGGAGTCCATAGGGCCTTTTGCGGCCGGGTTATGATTTTGGACTAGACACACAGGAAGGGTGGTGCCTATGGCAGCTGAGTTTCTCACCATCTGCAGCTCAGATTGGCATTTCCCTGCGCACAGAGGTCGATGCCTTTTGTGAAAGGAACTGCCCACCCGAGTGGTATCTGAAGTCTTGGGGATCCTTCCAGGTCTTGGTACCTCATATTAAGGATGAGCCGCCCCTCCCGTAGTCTCACCTGTACAAGTGATTGACTCGAGGGTTAACACCCAAGGAGTTCATCCAGTTTCTGAACGTCCGCTCCTCTCTCGTCTCACCTAAATGAATGAAGACAAGTTATCTTTCAGGCATCCAGAAAATACACCTTTTTTGATGATCAAAGTTTCACTAAAGAGGTATTAAAAAAAAAAAAAACACTGAAAAGTAGAATGAAAACAATAAACCCTAAGGGATTTGGATGGCAGTTGTTATTCTGTGTTAATTTTGTTGCCCATTTCAATTCAACAAGTATTTCCATAGCACCTATTAACAGTGTGCAAGATTCTGTGGCGTGCGGCGGGGGGGGGGGGGGGGGGGGTTCCTGTTCAGAGTTGGCCCTCAAAGGCTGACCTTCTTTCTGGAAAAACAAGTCTTTTAGGCATCAAAGAGGGATCACAGAGGCTGGAGGGATAACATATGACGTAGATAGATTTGTATTTGATTTTGTTTTGTTTTGCGGGATTTTTTTTGGCCATGGTGTGTGTAGAGGCTTGATGTGGGATCTCAGTTCTCAGACCAGGATTGAACCCCGGGCAACGGCGGTGAAAGCACTTAGTTCTAACCACTAGACCACCAGGGAACTCCCTATAATTGTATTTGAGTTTACAGAGAGAATTATATGGGCTCAATTTGGAGGGAGCGGAATTTGAGCTTTACCGTCTAGGGCTAGTAAACTCTGGGGAGTAAAAAGGAAAGAGGAGAGGATTTGGGGGTGTAAACAAGGAGTGGGAGTAGGACGTAGAGTGTGACTATGAACACGAAAGGAGCAGGAGGCAGGGTCTGTATTAAAACCAGTAGGAACTGATTTTTAGGGATCCGTGTTGTATGGTCCAGAGAGGTAAGACTGTCCCATAGCTGGAACCAGGGTCAGGGATTTTTGGATGCCAGGGAGCAGATTTTAGTTGACACATTGTACAATGACAGTCATCATGGGTTCTTTTTTTATTACCATAATAAATTCTTGAGCAAGGCAGGGCTATAATGGAAGCAGTACGGTGATGTGCCTGGCAGCAGTGTGCAGAATTACTGAAAGGCAATATGCATTTTTTTTTTGCCATTTCTTGGGCCGCTCCTGTGGCATATGGAGGTTCCCAGGCTAGGGGTCGAATCAGAGCTGTAGCCACCGGCCTACACCACAGCCACAGCAACACGGGATCTGAGCCGCGTCTGCAACCTACACCACAGCTCACGGCAACACCAGATCCCCAACCCACTGAGCAAGGCCAGGGATGGAACCCACAACCTCATGGTTCCTGGTCGGATTCGTTAACCACTGAGCCACGACGGGAACTCCCAATATGCATTTACATGAAACACGCGGAGGAGACAGTGTTTGACACTGGCACATGGGCACATTCAAGGGCTTGATGGATGGAGGACTAGGTCCCCAATACCTGTGGAAATAGCTGGTGTATATTTTAATAAGGGTCCGGAAGAGCAGCAAGGAAAAAGGACAATCTAAAAGTCATTCTGCAAGAAGAATTATCCGTGTTTGCTGATTCAAGAGCTTTAGGGGTGATGGAGAGGAAGATGTCAAAGTGAAACCAGGGTTTGGGTGACGGAAGAAAAAAAAATGTTGGATGATTAATGGAAAGGGAGAATTTCTAAAGGAGAGTAGATGAGATGGCGGAGGGGAAAATGATCGATTCTCTTCTGTTACATAGTGAATTTCAAGGGATAGGGAAGGACCCAAAAGGGGACATTCTAGAGGCAGCTGGAATGGGGTGATTAGAGGCTTGATACATGTATTCAGTAGTTACCAGAATACACAGACTCAGAGTTCCCGTGTGTCTCAGCAGTAACAAACCCGACTAGAATCCATGAGGAAGCGGGTTCGATCCCCAGCCCTACTCAGTGGCTTAGGGATCCAGCATTGCCATGAGCTGTGGTGTAGGTTGCACACATGGCTTGGATCTCAAGTTGCTGTGGCTGTGGTATAGGCTGGCAGCTGCAGATCCAATTCGACCCCTAGCCTGGGAACTTCCACATGCTGCAAGTGTGACCCTAAAAAAAACTAAAAAAATAAAAAGGACAAGAAAAAAATTTTAAAAAAAATGCACAGACTCCTGATGGCCATTTTTCAAATGATACAAATGCAGCCGTGCTGAAACACAGATTGTGTTTCCAGCTAGAATAAGGCAGTGCAAAAAAAGATCAACCAATTTTTTAAATGTGGATTTCCTTTCATTGGTGATATATATTATTACCTTTGTATTGATTTTTCTGTCTCAGTATTGGGACTGATTTATGATGAAAGAAAAGTGAATATCTCTGGCACTATTACTGTTAGAATTTGACCTAAAGCTGTGTGATTTTTGTCTGGCCTTAGGGCATAAAGCCCCCAAATGAAACTACCAGGGAATCTGCTTCAAAATAGTATTTTGTGGCCCCCATTAGCCAAGTCAAAGAAACAAAACAAACACCTCAGTAAGCACTTCTTATCATAAGTTAAATATCATTTCTAGATGATGAGTGGCTGCAATTTCTTGCCTCTGGGAATTAACACTCAGTCCATTAAGTACATAAATTAGGTTTTTGGAACTCAGGATTTATTTCATCCGATAATTAAATGCACTGTCTTCCCTAAAACATTTAATTCTAATAATGGATGAAGCCTATGTATAATGGATGTGATATAATGTATTTGATTATTCCTGCTTGGTTGTAATTGACTTGATTAATCTATTAATTCTCTTTATTATGTTCCAGCACACTGACGACCTGTTTGCAAATCTTCCATGTGAGGGGCTTGTATTTGCTTAGGAGGTGACTTCGAAGACCTGCACACGCTTTTCCAAACATTTAAGCAACTAGTTTCCAGTTACCTTCAAGAGCCCCCCAGTCGATGTCTTGGTTCTCTGGTTTGTGCAGGGCGGGGTATCTGTTGAAGAGGTTGGCAATAAAAGCCAAGTTCAACTTGGGGTTCCCTCGGACCACATCGGTGGCTGTGACAAACTGCCGGCAACCCAGCCTCTCTGCCTGCTGCAGCATGCACTCTGCCCTCTGGATGTCATCCTTCTCCTGCAAGGAAAAAGGACCAACATGTCAAGGCTGGGCCGTGGCTCCTCAAGCACAAAGTGGACGGGAATAACGTGAAAAAGAAATGGGGATCCACGGAGTTCCCGTCGTGGCGCAGTGGTTAATGAAACCGACGAGGAACCATGAGGTTGCGGGTTCGATCCCTGGCCTCGCTCAGTGGGTTAAGGATCCGGCGTTGCCGTGAGCTGTGGTGTAGGCTGCAGATGCGGCTCGGATCCCGAGTTGCTGTGACTGTGGTGTAGGCTGGTAACTACAGCTTTGATTCGACCCCTAGCCTGGGAACCTCCACATGCCGCGGGAGCGGCCCAAGAAAAGGCAAAAAGACGAAAAAAGAAAAGAAGCGGGCATCTTACAGAAACCGTTCGAATTCAACCTCGGAGAGACGCATAATAACAGCAAGTTATACTTGTATTTGCCTGAACCCAAACCAGAAAGTCCCAAGTAAAAGGAATCTCCAAAGTTAAGTCACTGAGCCCCGCGCCCATCTCTGCACAGCACAGAACTATTGCCGATGAATGGCTGGTTGTCTTGTTTTCAAAGAGACTCAGGAGGTTCTACAGTTTTATCACTTAAGTTCATCTTAATTATTTTCAACCATTAGTGTCCTTTTTAAATGTTATCTTCTTGCAGAGATTTCACAAACAATGTTCATTTAGGTAATCAATTATATTCCTGTTTTCAGTGCATCAAAGGCGTTTACACCTGCCAACAAGAACTGATTACTTTAGCTGCCTTTCCCACACTGAGCTGGTGCACTTACAGTGCAGACCAAATAAATTTAAGCTACATAGAGTCACTGGCAAATATATAATATCAACCTGGCCTTTGGAGATGTGGTCAGATTGAGGATCACTTACGTAACACACTCGAAGTCTATTCAAACAGTTCTAGAGAATTTCTAGCCATTTGTAAGCAGACTCTTATTAGAAGACTAAAGTTTCTTGTTGGCGGTGGTGGTGTTTTGTTTTGTTTTGCTTTCCTTTTTTCATTTTCAGGGTCACACCTGCAGACATACGCAGGTTCCCAGGCTAGGGGTGGAATCGGAGCTGCAGCTGCAGGTCTACACCACAGCCACAGCCACGCCAGATCCCAGCTGCCTCTGTGACCTACACCACAGCTCACAGCAATGCCAGATCCTTAACCCACTGATACAGGCCAGAAATCAAACCTGCATCCTCATGGATACTAGCTAGGTGTATAACCTGCTAAGCCACAAGGGCTACTCCTAGAAGACTAAAGTTTTGTGGAAATATGGTCGACTGCTCTTTAACGCTCTGAAAAGTCTATGAAACCCACAATTTAGACAATAGACCTTATTAAAATTATAATTATTTCTTTTTTAAGATTCTTTTTCAAAAACATGTTTTAATTACTTTTTCATAGTTTTTATAAAATATATACTGTTACATTAGTTTCAGGTATATAGCAAAGTGATTCAGAGATACAGTCTCTTCCAAGTTATTACAAGATATTGAGTGTAGTTCCCTGTGCGATACAGTTGGTCCTTGTGGGTTATCTATTTTATATATATTGTAGCATGTAAATGTTAGTTCCAAACTCCTAATGCATCTTGGAATTATTTCTTAATATGATGCTGTATTAGAGAATACATTTATACATTATCTATTTCGTGAGCTTTTCTTCTCATTCAGAAATGAGTTAACTTTAAAATGAACACATTGGATTTAACTCTAATGATGTGAGACGCGGCACAGAACGTGTAAGGCAACTTCTCTAGATCGATATTAAAGTGTTGGCAAGACTGCAGTTTTAACCAGACCCAGGCTGTGCCCACTGTTTTTTTGAGTCTCCCCACCAGACACCAGCCTCAGTGGTGAGGCGAGGCAGGGCCGCATGGGCATGGAGTCTGGAGCCATCCTTGGCTACTTCCTCACTATGCCACGCACTGGCTCTGTGGCCATGAGGTGATTAATTACGAACGTCTTTGACCTTCAATCTTCTCAACTACGAACAGAGTTACTAACACTTTAGTGATATTTGCGAGGATTAAGGGCAGTCAGTACAAGCCACGTGCCCAGCACAGTACCTGGCACATGCGGAGAATCAGTAAGTGGGGTTTCCTTTTCTTATTATTAACAGAGCAAAGAGCCTCAGGCTTGGCTCATATAACTTCTGATCATCGGTCCTACAGTCTTGGACATAAACCCCTCTGAGTCTCAGCTTTTTCATCAAGACAGTGGAAACTTATTTCTGTGTGTAAACATCCCATCTATTTCCAGAAACAATATTCAGCCACCTAAAAATGGAAAAATAATCCTTCTGGGTGCTGTAGAGCCTCTGATGGGACATGGGCAGCTGTGCCTCTGATGATGCATGGCATTTAATTAGTGTCAGTTTCCTTCTTTTCTTAATGTTGATTTCCAGATTCCATTTTCCACACTTACTACCCACCACTGTTAAGAGTCTTTAATAACAGCACAGGGCGCTAAGCAGATATGTCCACACAAGGCGCTCTGGAGCCAGGACACGTGGGTCCATGGAGATGCTGATGCAGAGGAAATATGGCATCTAAACAAACCCGGGGCGTGGCCTTACCCTCAGTCCTGACATGTCAATCACAACAGCAGGAATGCCTTCTTCGTCGCCTTTGGGAGCCACCTGCTCAAGCAGGTGGTAATAAGCTTTCGAGTCCTGTGAGAAACGAGGAAATTACACTTTCAAAATGGCACAGCTAATTACATACTTAGCACGACAATCACTTCCCCCCAGCAAACATATTTCATTTCTTATCCAACTACCATTCAAGGATGCAACTTAATTAACAAAGCTGGAAACATGCACCAGTTTGAATTTTCTCTTTGTCTCTCTACCTATGATATCTGCCTTTCTTTTTAAAAGGAATATAATAGTTAAAAATACAGGACATACATAAAAGGCAACCCAAAGAAGCAAACAGTATTCTGTTGTCCTTAAGAAAGAAAAATAACTTGTATATATATGTATTAAATATACACAGGAAAATATATATACCTTTATATTGCTGTAGAAGTCAGTCAGCTAAAGTTTAAAAAAAAAGTGACAGAAAAAGGAGGCAGAAGTTTAAAGCAGAGTTTAAAAATACATTTAAATGGACAATCAGCAAAAGAAAAGGATTTCAAAGACAGAAAATTGAAGCATTCACAGTCTTTATATAAAGGGAGAAACATTAAGATAAGTGCACTTAATGTGTATCAAGAAGCTAGAAAGAGTGCTTAAATTTAGTTATCGCAGAGTGGATACAGACACTGAATTCTGTTTTCTTAGATTCTGGAAATAGGCTTATGGACCAAAAATTCTCTGAGTCACAGTCTTAAATTTATAAATTTATTTTCTTTCAATGAAAGTATACAGATTTTCAGGAAGTTTAGTTAAATCATTTAAAAATACCTTAATTTCTCTTAAAGACTGAACAATCAGCTGTTGCCCTGTTTATCTTTTAAAACTGGGTAGAGGTCAGCGAGAGCAGAGGTTGGCTCACCCTTGTGACAGCAGAAAGATGAGAAGAGAGGGCACCCGCCATGGGTGCGGTATACGGGAAACCGGCTGTCACCTCTTCTCTCCACCGCCCCCTTCTCTTCCTTTTCACTATAGCTATTTTGAAGTCAGTGAAAGTCCCATGCAGGTGTTTGTCAGGAATAAAATCTGCCCACCCCATGTCCCATCTGCTCAGCTCTGCTAAGAGTCATCTCATTTCACCAGACCCTGAGAAGCCTTTCTCACTCAGTTTCAGATGCTCTCCCCTCCTTCACTGACTTGGTGTGATTCAAGGGCATTTCTCTATGTGCTAGGTGCTCAGACTTACACGTCCCAGCCCTGACCTTGGTGGGGATGCAGCTCTTCTTCCCTGAGAACAGGCACAGCCACTGTATCAGTGCTCAGCTTGCCAGGTCTGAGCGCTTAAGTCCAAGATGGTTATTATTCTAAAGAACACAGCCTTTCCGTGATAGGAAATCAAGGGAAGTTTATGGCTCAGATCAAGCATCCTAATTTTGTCTGCAAAGTTGGAGAGTTTTGGCTGAAGGAATTGCAGAGCTAAACTGTTGAGCACAAAGGGAGATCACGCTGTCCAGCTCCTGGTAACTAACTCCCAGTTTGGCTGGTGGTGCTGGAAGAAGGTTGATATCCAGTGAGAGCTGTGTAGGTAGAAAAAATGTACCTGGCCTTATTAGCATACATCTGAAGGAGTGGAGGACTTTGCATCCAGGAGCTTCACTCCAATGGGCACTGTGCCCAGTAGACCTTGAGTGCTAAAAGCCACTGAGTCCACAGAAGTGGGGGCAGCTGTCACTCCAAGAGTAACAAGCCTGGCTTGCCGCTTGGTGAGTCCTGTGACCTTTCCTGATTCTTCCTCTTTGGAGAAAATGTCCTTAACCTTTGAGAAAGTGGAGACTGAATGTTTTTCTCATGTTGCATCCTAGCCGCTCCCACCCTTTCCTACTGGGGCCTGACGGCCCTTCCTGTTCCTTAAGCTCTTTCTATCTCATTCCATCAGTCACCAATGCCACAAGCTGTTCCCTTCACCTTGACATGGAACCTGTCACAGACTTGAAAACCACAGTGCCTGCTTCTCTCAGCCTGTCTCCCTTTGGATCGCTGCTGTAGGGCTAATGGTATCTTCTCCATTTTCTGGGGTTAATTCTCATTGCGTAAGGATTCCAGAATCCTTCTCTTTTAAACATTATTCTGGTAAAGCTTTCAAGAAATTCACGAGTTGTTTTAGAGGAGCAGCGTGTATGGTAGTCGAGTATGTGAGGCCCCGAGGTCAACTGGCCTGACCCCATTCCCCGGCTATGTGACCTTGACCACGTTACTTCAATTCTCTCCCTTCTCTTTACCTCAGTTTCCTTATCTGCAAAATGAGAAAATAACAATCCTGATCTGGAAGCTTTTGTTGTGAGGATTAAACGAGTGTCTACAGGTGGAAAGCAGTTCACTCTGTTTGCGATGATCCGTACAATTAGAAGAGTAACCTTGGTTTAATTCTTTTAAAGGACTCCCCATCTGCTGCTCCCATTGATAAAATCGGAAAGACACACAGACCCTCTTTATCTGAAAATCTGTCTTATCTCTTGCCCTTTTTCCATCTCCCCTCATCCCTCTATGTCCTGAAGCTGAAACTTCAAGGGACACCCATCTCCCTTGGATGCTGTGCAGTCGCTAGGACCCTGGACAGAGCCGCACATGGCCCAGTGCTGGAGCTGCACAGGGACTGGAGGACAGCAAGGGCTCCGTGCAGCACCAGCCCCTCTACCTAACCCCCAAACCTCCAAAGAGATGAGGCCCATATCTTGGTCTCCTATCCCCAGTCAAACGACACTCCTCCTACCTTGATGTCGCTGCTGAAGTTGTTGATTTTGTTGCAGCCTGCGTTTTCCAGGTGGTAATTAGCCCATCTCAGCAGGAGCTCCTCGGGGGAGAGTTTCATCAAATCCTCCAGGCTCTCCCCTTCTCTCAAAAGAGCAGCCAGAGCTGAAGAAGCACCAAATTCAAAGAAAAATAAATACAGGGGCTTTTGGGCGGGGGGGGGGGATTCGTTATAACCTAAATTGAGTTCTGCTAAGAAGTCAAAGATAGAAAGGATATCTCTCAGGGCTAAAGGGACTTATGGCCTTTCCTGTGGAATAAACACTTTTTTATTATTCCCTAAAAAGAAGTGTAAGATATTACGAGCTTATCATCCCCATTTTTCAGGTGGTGAGGACAAGGCACCAATGAGTGTCACAACTATGCCTAAGAATATAGGGCAGAGCCACCAAAATAACCACGACTATCAACTCAGGACGCTCTGCGGGGTCCATCAGACCCCATGTCAAGATTTGACAACAAGGGAGCTCCCTGGTGGTCTAGTGTTTGGGATTTGACACTTCAGCACTGCAGCCCAGGTTCAATCCCTGGTCTGGGAACTGAGATCCCACATCAGGCCACTGCATGCTGAGAAAAAACATTGTTTCTTTTTAACGGCAAGATATGACAACATTTTTGCTTTTAAGAGATTAATTTTGTAATAATGACTGTGTCCTCTTGTTTATTCCCACAGATGTTTTATATTTCAAATGCTTACCTGCATAATTATAGCATCTCAAAAAGTATAATCACCTCTTTCCTCTATGTTTCCAAGAGGAATGAAGTATTTTTTGCTCAGCTAGAAGGTTTAAATTTAGCTGAGATCATTATTTGCAAATCAATATTTTTTCTCGTGGGTTCTAAGCTCCCTATTTGTTTTTTTCTTCTTTATGTACTGTTTAATATCATGGTTTTAAAACGGTACCCCCAGGGAGTTCCCACCGTGGCTCAGCGGAAGCAAATCTAACTAGTATTCATGAGGACGCAGTTTCAATCCCTGGCCTTGTTCAGTGGGTCAGGGATCCCGTGTTGCCATGAGCTGTGGTGTAGGTCAAAGATGCGGCTCAGATCTTGCACTCGTGCAGCTGTGGTGTAGGCTGACAGCTACAGCTCCAATTCAACCCCTATCCTAAGAACCTCCATATACTGCAGGTGTGGCCCCCCAAAAAAGACAAATAAATAAATAAAATGGTACCCCGGGATTCCTCACTGATTGTTTTGACTTGGACATATAAATAAAATGGATATTTAAACAAAGGTTAGAATTTGGCTATAGATTTTATATTAGTAAGACCTACACAGGAAAAATGAAAGGTAACAGTTTGTTTTGTATGATGTTTATCAAGGTGTCTACTGCTGTCTAAAGAACAAGCTGAATTTCACTAGTCCCAATAGCTAAGATGGGGAAACAACCTAAATGTCCATCAACAGAGGAATGGATAAAGAAGACACATATGTACAATGGAATACTACTCAGCCATAAAAAGAACAAAAAATGCCATTTGCAGAAACATGGATGTGACTAGAGAATATCATACTAAGTGAAGTAAGTCAGAAAGAGAAAAACAAATAACATATGATATCACTTATATGTGGAATCTAAAATATGACACATATGAACTTATCTATGAAAGAGAAACAGACTCACATAGAGAGCAGACTTGTAGTGCCAAGGCAGAGGCAATGTGGGGGAGGGGGAAGGATTTGGAGTCTGGGGTTAGCAGAGACAAACTATCATACATAGGATGAATAAACAACAAGGTCATACTCTATAGCAAAAGGAACTGTATTCAATATCCCACGATAAACCGTAGTGGAAAAGAATACGAAAAGAATATATACAGGTGTAACTGAATCACTTTGCTATACAGCAAATTAACACAAGATTATAAGTCCACTATACTTCAACAAAAAAGAAAAGAGAACAATGAAAAATCTTACCAGTAAGATTAAAAAAGAAAAGAACAGGCTGAATGCTTAGAAAAAAGAACAGCCTGAATGCTTAGGCTACTGACAGCAGATAAGGAATAAGATTGACAACTACAATGTTTAGTTGAGAACTCTGAAATGTTAAGTAACTTCCTATAATCTTAGTAAGAAAAAGACCAAGTTTCTCCTCTCTGATACTATCAGAGAGTGATAGTGAGTGGCTTGGTAAAATACAAGTTTAAAAATGGTGAGTGGCTTGGTAAAATACAAGTTTAAAAATGGTCTAATTTGTTACAAAGTGTCTAAAGCCAAAGTGAACTCAGAAAAGCTCTTGAGGTTGGAGTCCCAGACAGCTAGACTGAGATACAGGTTCTAAACAACCATTATCATTAGTCTGTGGTCTTAAAAAGCTTTTGCTCTGTCATTAAAAAAAAAAAAAAAAAAAAGTCTGGGCTCTGTAGATAGAACCCATAATACAATGGATTGGATACGATGCTAGTTTTCACAAACTGAGGATTCTGAACTTGACAACATCTGACATCTTCTTCCTACAGCCCTCAACACACGCATTAACAAAAACCACGCCAGTCGTACGTCTGAGGCTCTGCTCGTACCTTCATTTCTGCTGAGCTCAATGTCGGCAAACAACCCAATCTTGATGACCTGCCACAACAGTCCCAGGACCAGGTAAGGCTTCCCTTCCTTTAGGTCTTCAGCCCCGATATTAACCACGTGGCACCCAATGGCTGAAGCAGAGTTCAGAGCCAAGTTCAAATTCTCCTGCAGGAGAAAAAGCATGCAAGTTGGGTTCATGACTTTGCAGATGCCAAATGATCACCATGGATTGGCAGTAAGCAACAATGCTTTGTTTCTGGAATGTTCCTAGGTCTAGAGGCACTGTCTTCATGAGATTTTAACACTGAAAAAAAGAAAAGAGAGAAAAATCCAGTAACCCAGATCCTGGGCTCAGGCAGTGTCTAGTCAAGTCAAGCCAGAACCCCAAGCTGAAGGTTCATCCTGGTCAAGATGAAACGAGTGAGTCTTCTTCTCCACATCACTCTGTGATGGAGGCGTCACACTCAGCATCTCCATCAGCCAGCAATGACCTTGGACACCCTTGAAGGCAGTCATTGTCTTATTATGGCTAGCATCAATAACACAACTGCTGGATGTCAATCAGGGTCACAAAGGAGTAACACATCGTGTTTTGACTTTCAGATTGGATACTGAAGGAATGAAACAGATACAAATAAAATTCCTAGAAAAGGAATGGTTTTTCCTAGGATACTTCATTGCGTATTCAAAATATCTAGGGACATTGAGTACACACACACACACATACACACACACACACACACACACCTATGCACACACTACCAACTGCATGTTCTTATAGCTAGTAACAATGTATGTAACGCATACCCAGATGGAATGGGGTCTGAAATTTCCAGTCTAGGGTCTTTATACAGTTGCCCCTTGAATAACACGGATCCACTTACAGGTAGGTTTGTTTGGGTTTTTTTTCAAGAGTAAATACTACAATACCACATAACCCATGGTTGGCTGATTCTGTGGGCTCAGCGCTGTAATTATGGAGGGACCACATCTAGAAAAGGCGGACTGGAAATTATATACAGATTTCCAACTGAACAGAGGGTTGACACCCCGACACCAAGGTGCTCGAGCGTCAACAGTGCTATTATTCCTGGGTCCACAAAGGAGGAGACACCAGAGGTAAAGATACAGAGAACTTGTTTTATGATAAATTAAAAACAAAATAAAACGCCGGCCACCAGCGAGTCCGGAAGAGTGCTACCAGAAGAGAAGTGGCTTTTGGCCATAGTATAGAGCTCAAATGACAAGTGAAAAATACTGTGTCCACTTACGGCCAAGATTAAAATTTAACAGCAAGATTAAGAATGACAGTAAGTACCTTCCTATACATTTAATCATGGTTCTTGCTTTGATCGCCGCTTCTATTTTTTAAGAACAAAGGCATGCTTAAATCCAAACAGGACATAATATATTGTTCATGATTTTAAGAAGTGAGACGTGGTTTTTGAGCAAGAAGATTGCAATAATGTTAAAACACTGGGACACAACACAGAAATGCAACTGGTCCTGGTTCCAGTTAATCAACAAATTGAAGGCCTAAAAGCAAGTTCTATTTATCACATTGGGGGCTGCAGCCAAGACCACAGCGAAGGCTGCCAGAGCACTTCCCGTTTTTCACCCCCTCACTTCTTAGAAAGGCTAATCTTTTCAGATAAAATGCTGTGTATTTGGCATCAGCTCAAAGATAAATGGCCAGGGAAGGTCTGAGTTAAAACTTTAGCCAATGTAGATTTTACTCGTAATTGGCTGAAACAAAGAGAAGCAAAGATTACCCCAAGTACTAATATTCACTAACCTTCCCCAGCCCCACCTCCACCCTCACTGTATTAATAAAAGGCAAAATCAAGGGAGTTCCCGTCGTGGCGCAGTGGAAACAAATCCGACAAGTATCCATGAGGTTGCAGGTTCTATCCCTGGCCTCGCTCAGTGGGTTAAGGATCCGGCATTGCTGTGAGCTGTGGTGTAGGTCGCAGACATGGCTCAGATCCTGCATTGCTGTGGCTGTGGTGTGAGCTGGCACCTGCAGCTCCGATTTCACCCCTAGCCTAGGAGCTTCCATGTGCCGAATGTGTGGCCCTAAAAAGACCAAAAAATTTCTTTAAAAAATAAAGTCATGACAAATCACCAGCCCAAAGCCTGGGTTTGGGGAATAATTTAGCAGTTAGGAGGCTCATTTCTTTTAAGCACAATCCTATACTGAGGGAAGACAGGGGAGACCTACCTGGATGGTGAAAGGGGTGAGTTTCTTCTTGTTGATGGTTCTTTCGTCAATTGTGTCTGGCACTGATAAGTTGATCATTTTACTGCAAGAGACACAAAGAAAGCACGTTTCCAACTAAAAGAGCCTCGTGAATTGAATTTAAATTCTAGCAATGCCACAAGCCAAGAAGACAGCAATGTTATCCGTGCTACCCAGGGTACAGATATAAAGTCAGTTATGCGATTTTGGCGAGATTCAAACTCTCCGCGGGAAAGGTTCATGTTCCTTGAGGTGACATGAATACACTGAGGCAGGGAATAAGGGTCTGACTTCATTCTCTCACAAATGGATTTGTGCAGGAGGAGGGGGTGGGGAAGGGTATTCCTTTTTTTTTTTCCTTTTTATCAGCCACTCCCATAGCATATGGAATATTCCACTCAGGGGTTGAATCAGAGCTGCAGCTGTGACCTACGCCCAGCTGTGGCAATGCTGGACCTGAGCCGACTCTACGACCTACGCTGCAGCTTGTGGCAACGCCAGATCCTTAGCCCACTGAGCAAGGCCAGGGATCGAACCCATACCCTCACACAGACAACATGGGGTCCTTAACCGGCTGAGCCACAGTGGGAACTCTGGGGTAGGACATTCTTAAAAAGGACAATAAAAGGCAAAGCCAGAGTTGCAAGCTGTAAGCAGGGCACGCCTGGGGAAGAGGGAGTGTGGCTGCTGATGGGCCCAGTCACCCACACGACTCTCCACCAGTACCCTGGGCTCTGTGCCTGAATTGCAGGGGGCTGGGGAGGTGAAACTAGAAAGAGGCTGAGGGAAGCCCTGGGAGTGCACTGGGTGCCAACCTAGAGAGTCAGAACCTGGTCCAGTAAGCTAGGTTTTTGATGTCTTTTTCTAACTGTTAAATTTGTGTGTGTGTGTGTCTTTTAAGGGCTGCACCCGCAGCATATGGAGGTTCCCAGACTAGGGGTCCAATCAGAGCTACAGCTGCCAGCCTACACCACAGCCACGCCAGATCTGAGCCATGTCTACAACCTACCCCACAGCTCATGGCAACGCCGGATCCTTAACCCACCGATCAAGGACAGGGATTGAACCCGCAACCTCATGGTTCCTAGTCAGATTCATTTCCGCTGCGCCATGACGGGAACTCCACTACTGAACTTTTTAAAAAAAGAAATCTCATGGTGAACCCTACTAAATAAAGTACAAAAGTGGAAGTGCTCTGGTCAGAGCAGAAGAACAAGGGCTCAAAGTCCTATCCATTCATCCTTCAACTCCTGAGGCCACCTGAGATTGCGCTTTTCAAGCCTCCTCACCCACAGGGTGTCCTGCAGTGACAGGAGAGTGGTTGCTGAAGCAAGAGGCACAGAAGCACGTTTCGAGACAACATCCCCTACTGATCAACTGTGTTGAGAGGCCTCCCGTGGAGAGAATACTTGCCTCCTTTTCCAGGCACCCTCAGCATCTGAGCAACCCCCCAAAAGTCCCTTTGCTTAAGGACCTGCATTGGGTTGCTTCACTTGGCATGCCACTGTTATCCATTCAACGATGTGTATTCTCTTGGTAGTTCCCGCTGTGGCGCAGCGGAAATGAATCCAACTAGTATCCATGAGGTTGCAGGTTCGATCCCTGGCCTCACTCAGTGGGTTAAGGATCCGGCGTTGCCGTGAGCTGTGGTGTGGGTCACAGAGGCAGCTTGGATCCCACAGGTGCCATGGCTGTGGCGTAAGCTGGTAGCTGCGGCTCTGATTCTTCCCGTAGCCTGGGAACTTCCCTATGCCATGAGTGTGGCGCTAAAAAAAGCAAAACCAAAACAAAAAACAAAAAACAAAACCACCCCCAAAAAACTCCAACATGTATTCTCTTGGTGGGCTATGCTCAGATGAAGCATGTATTCCAAAAATAACCGCTTTTGCCCTTGTGTTACTATATGGCTACATTCATGTTTGTCTCTGGATCGTGCAGCCCTCCCCTCCACCCAAGCGACAGCAGTTTTTCATTTCTCATTACAAGCTGTTCCTGCAACCAGCTTGCTCTCCTCAACCTGCCAGGTGAAAGTCCAGAGAAGCATTTCAGATCCAGCTGAGCTCCGAAGGAAGTGAGCCAAAAGATAAACACAGTGAAGGGTTGGCATTCCAGACAATTCTAGGGAAATCTTTGGAAGCCGAGAAGCTGATGCTATTTACCAAAGGACGATGCCGTCTCCAACGGCACTGAAGAGATCGTTGGTGTTTGGATCCATGGGGATGACGTGCCGACAGTCGGGGTCATTTTCCAGGGCTTTGTTTATCCAGTTGACAAAGGCATACTTCTCTTCCTCTGCAAGTAAATGATTAGAATGACTTCTTTGCAAAGTGAAAATGCGACGTGAAGAAAATCACACACGGGGATCTTAGATTCTCATGCCTAGGTGAGATACTGCGAGGTTAATCCAGTCCATTATCCTAGCATCTCATGTTTACTGACATTCAAACATCTCCAGTGCTTTGGCAAACAGGCACAGAATCTCAGTTCACTTCAGGTCACAAAACATATAGACAGCAAGCAGATTTAGAGGCTCTATTATGCAACCATGTTATATTTTGAAGCAAATAGATACATAGCTGTCTTTTACATATGTAAATATCACCAACTAGAGGCTGGCACCTGCCATCTGCTTCTACCAGGATTAAACCAGGAGCCACTGCACCTGCTGACTCTCAACGCCCCTGAAAGGAGCGCCAGGCACGGAGATCAGAATCGAGGCACTCTGTGCTCTGGGAGTACTGGCAGAACAGGTCTTCAGATAATTAGATATTTTCAGGAAGAGATCTTATGAGTCCAATTCTCGCATCTCCTTGTATCTAGAAAAGCACTAAAACCCTTCGTGGTGACCAATGTCTGCTCCTCGTGACCAGAGCAACCTTCAAGAGACCAGCAGCCACCTTCTGCAAAATGTGCGCCTGACTGCGTGGACCTCCCCCTTCACCAAAACCCCATGTACACGGACCTCCCCCCACTTCCTGCGAGAGATTTCTCAGCGCTATCCAAAATGCTGTCCCCCAGGCTCTAGTTCTCATGTTACCCCAAATAAAACTTCCCTTGCAGCTCTCACGCTGTGCATTTTTTTTTTTCAGTCGACAACATACAAAAATATTTAAAATTTTTAGGTGTTCCTGTTGTGGCTCAGTGGTTAACGAATCTGACTAGGAACCATGAGGTTGCGGGTTCGATCCCTGGCCTTGCTCAGTGGGTTCCGATGTTGCCATGAGCTGTGGTATAGGCTGCAGACGTGGCTTGGATCCTGCGTTGCCGTGGTGTAGGCCGGTGGCTATAGCTCCGATTAGACCCCTAGCCTGGGAACCTCCATATGCCACAGGAGCGGCCCTAGAAAAAGGCAAAAAGACAAAAAAAAATTTTTTTATTTATATTTATATACAATATAAATATGAATGGGGTCTCATGCTTAGAGGATAAAAGTCAGAGTTCTATCTTTAGCCATGCTGATTTAAATGTGGAAAGATCCCGGTCAATTTTTGCAATATCTCTGAGCTTCTGCCTACCATTACAGATATCCCCTGCTTTTTCAAACTTTTTTTTTTGTCTTTTTAGCGCTATGCCCCCAGCATATGGAAGTTCCCAGGCTAGGGGTCGAATCAGAGCTGTGGCTGCCGACCAACACCACAGCCACAGCAACAAAGGATCTGAGCCACTTCACTGACCTACACTAGAGCTTACAGCAACCCTGGATCCTTAACCCACTGAGCGAGGCTAGGGATCGAACCTGAGTCCTCACAGACACTAGTCAGGTTCACTACCACTGAGACACTCTGGGAACTCCTGAAAGTTTTCTTTATGTCACTTTGCTTTTTACAAAAGTCCTACATCAGTGCTTGTTTTCACTCACCAAAAGAAACCCGAGGGGGATTTTTGCTTTTATGAAAAAAAAAAAGGTTAAAAGTAAGAAGAGCGCTCAGTGTTTCTTTTTCAGGGAGCCCTTACAGAGGCAGTAGGCACCCCCAGCAGTGACAGTGGCACCGCACGAGCGCCTCAATGCTTCACTCAGCATCTCGGCGTCCAGCTGCCATAGTTTTGACCTGTGTCTGTGAGCATCTGTGCTTTATCTCGATTTATTCTGTGTATCCTAAGGGAATGGCTTCTTCCCTTCATGCCATTTCAGTGTGTGAAAGGCTCTACTTGTCAATAGTGGGGGAGACCCTATAGAATGAAATGGCAGGAGTTCCCGTCGTGGCGCAGTGGTTAACGAATCCGACTAGGAACCATGAGGTTGTGGGTTCGATCCCTGCCCCTTGCTCAGGGGGTTAATGATCCAGCGTTGCCGTGAGCTGTGGTGTAGGTTGCAGACCCAGCTCGGATCCCGCGTTGCTGTGGCTCTGGTGCAGGCCGGCAGCTACAGCTCCGATTAGACCCCTAGCCTGGGAACCTCCATATGCCGTGCAAGCGGCCCAAGAAATGGCAAAAAGACAAAAAAAAAAAAAAAAAAAAAAAGAATGAAATGGCAATGAAATAAACTCAATTATGACGCGGTTTTTCTTTCCTATCCGTAAAGCTGTCAGAAGTTGATTCTAGAAATTTTAATAAAGTTTCAAGTCCTGCCTTACAACCCGGCACTGTGTTTCCCAAATTGGGTGTTACTGACAACAAGCGTCTCTCTCTCAAAAGAATCCTGAGTCACAAACGTTTGGGAAACACTGTACAGCATTTACTGTTTTGAAGATTCCCGGTGCACATTCACCCAGCAAAAGGCTGTGAAAATTTCTGTATTTATGAAGAAAAGGCTGAACTGGGTCTCTGCAATTATAGATGGTACTCAACCATGAGCTGCTTAAAGATCAACCAATGTTCTGAAGACCTCTGTTTGGCGATTACTGGCTTCCTGTACTGTCTGGGCTACTAGAAGATTCCATGAGGGCTGTTGGATGGCAGCCTTCGGAATAAACATACAATGTTCCTCTAAATCGATGAAAACACAATTGTTTGGGACCACTCAGCAGGCGTGGAGAAGAATCATGAAGCCTGGAGGTAGGAGCCTGCATAGCTCATTTTGTCCAGAAGATTTACAAAGGCACGTCGGCAGCCTTTAATGGATTTTTTTTTTTTAAATGCTGATGTGATTATTTGGTATTGACCTCTACCCAGAGCCAGAACTGCTGGCCAACTTATGCATCAGAAAACAGGCAATCGTCAATAAACTCACGTTACCGTGTGTCTTTCTTTGCCCCCCTTAGGCGTGAATACTGGGTCTGGAAGCTGTAACTCCAGAAGACACGGATCCCGTGGCATTATTACCCGTGCTCTCCCCTCAGCGCCTCCGAACACTCTCGCCACCTCCACGTCCCCCCACACCTCCGCCTCCACGCACTGGTGGGTACACCTACCTGAGTAGGAGTGTTGGGTGCCAACACTAGACTGCTCTGAAGTGCCCCCGATGGCACAAATCCCTTCCTTCTTGTTGATTGCTTTTCTAAAGGTCTTGGCAACTTCTGTGCTTTTCAGGCCATGAAAAACCTGCAAAAGCAAAATAGATCTTTAGAAACCCGAAGGTGATCAAAAAGAAGGAAAGAATAAGTAAGGTTGAAGCCAGGAGGATGAGACGTATTTGTAGATTTTTTTTTTTTTTTTTTTTTGTCTTTTAGGGCCACACCCGTGGCACATGGAGCTTCCCAGGCTAGGGCTCCATTCGGAGCTGCAGCCGCCAGCCTACACCACAACCAGAGCAACTCGGGATCTGAGCTGCGTCTGCGACCTACACCACAGCTCACGGCAATGCCAGATCCTTAACCCACTGAGCAAGGCCAGGGATCAAACCCGAGTCCTCATGGATGCTAGTTGGATCCGTTAACCACTGAGCCACGATGGGAACTCCCATATTTGTGGCCATTTTTGAAACTGAACTTCCACATTTCAGACACATCTCCTCGGATTCTGTGTTGTCCTCACCTTGATAAACTCGTCAAAGCTGATCCTCCCATCCCGGTCCAGGTCACCTGTAGCCATCAGATTTTCTGTGATTTCTCTCACCCTGTACCCAGGCAGAGGCAAGCAGGCAGCCTTGAACAAGTCATTCAGCTCATTACAGCTGATGTATCCATTGCCATCGGTGTCTGCAAGGCAAATGAGGAGTTGGAGGTTCAGGGCAATTCGGGTCACAACAGGGAGAGAGGGAGGAGAGGGCTGGGGGGCAGGGGAGGCGGCCGCGCAGGGGGCATGGCCCGACCCCCTTGCAGAGTCAGAATCTCCCAAGGGGCCCGTTGCTACTGGATACGGCATTAGCATCACTTCCAACATCCTAATTTCAAAACAGAGGTTCTGACAACAGAATCTGAAGAGGCTCTTCTAGAAGCAGATGGGAAAATAAATCACAGGCTTAAAGCCAGAGAGTACGAAAAAGTACAGGAGCGTAAGCAAAGGAAACCAAAGGAAGCAGACAAGCTACGAAAGATGAGACTTAGAGGCCATTTCCAGGAAAAGCTGGAGGTGAGCAAGGGTTCATATTCCGTGTTTTGATGCAGAAAGAACGATTTTGAAAAAATACGAATAAGAGACTTACTTTTGAAAGCTACGCAAAGTACAATATTTTGAAGCACAGCTCTCAAAAAGATGTTTCCCCAGCTCCTCTAACCCACATCACACAGGGTTCCCCGTCCCTTTCCCATTTTGCTCAGCTTACCATTTCACTGAATCTGTCCTGAAGCTACTAAAAAAGAAGAAAATTGTGTGGCTTGAGCTATCAGGGCTACTCACCAACTTTGGCAAAAGCTTCTCTGAGCTCCATCATTTCTTCATCGGATACGGATCCTCTGGCCATTTTTTATTGCTTTCGGCAACAGATCTGCGGGGGAGGGGGCAACATAAGGAGTGACTTAAGCATCTTCTCAAAATTCCACACTGAGAAGCACTTCCCACTGACTAGGTGGAGAAATACTCCTTTCCATCCCTCATGACGCGTAACTTCCTTTCCACAATGAATGAAAGAGCCCTTTTCTTAACCCTCCACGGGGTGTCTCTGGAGATGGCTTCACCAGGTTTCTCTCCTCGCCCTGATCCAGACAGGAGATGGAGCTTATTTCCCTCTCCTGGAGTCTGGGCTGATGCTGTGACTTCACTACCCATGTAGAAGGATGGAGAAGCCCTGTCCGGGGCTGGAAACTGCCTTTTGGAACGTTCCCTCCGTGAGGAATGCTCATCTTGGGATGTTCCCTCTTGAAACCCGGCTGCCGTGCTGTGAGATGTCGAAGCCTCATGAAGACGCCGGGTGAAGAATGAGAAGGGGATGCTCTGGTTAAGAGTCCCCGCTGTGCTCCTAGTCAACAGCCAGCGTCAGCTGCCTGCCAGCGGCATGCTCCATTCTGGACACCCCAGCCCGCTTGAGCTGCCAGATGAACAGGGTCCCAGCCCACATCACAGGAAGCAGAACTGCCCAGGCAAGCGACAGAATCGAGAGATGATTAAATGGGCGTTGTTTTAAATCATGACGTTCTAGGGGAGTTTGGAGCATAGAAGTATGCAATTAAAATACAACTTTCACATAAATGTCTTTTTTCGAGATTTTTTTTAAGGGCTGCACCTGCAGCATATGGAGGGTCCCAGGCTAGGGGTCAAATCAGAGCTGCAGCTGCCAGCCTACACTACAGCCACCGCAAGGCAGGATCCAAGCTTTGTCTGAGACCTACGCCACAGCTCAGGGCAACGCCGGATCCTTAACCCACTGAGCGAGGTCAGGGTTCGAACCTGTGTCCTCATGGATACTAGTTGGGTTCATTAACTACTGATCCATGATGTGAACTCTGAGATATCTTTATTCTATTTTATTGTATTTATTTCAGCTGCACCCCTGGCATGTAGAAGGTCCCGGGCCAGGGATCAAACTCATGCCACAGTGACCCGAGCCACAGCAGTGACAACACCAGATCCTTAACCCACTGAGCCACCAAGGAACTCCTTTTTTTTTTTTTTTTTCATGTTAATGTTTTAAATGAGTCTGTTTGGCTAAGCCAAAGGATAAATTTTATAACTTCAAAGGAAGTTATAAAGTTCTCTAAATATTTACAAAAAGAGGAAGAGAACCTGATACTCTAAAAATTCATATGTGGGAATTTGAGGGACTTTTTAGATGTTCTCAGGAAAGCAAGTGTTGGCCAATTAAGGAATGATGCTAGTGCTGGAGTGATTTTCCTTTCCCTGTGCATTATTGCTGCCCTCTAGTGGGGAGAAAGAGAATGCATCAGAAAATGGATTATATTCTTATCTCTAAATTCCATTAAAGATTAAAGTTTCCGGAATTTCCTGGTGGGGAGAGTGCGGAAGACAGGGAATTTATATGTATAATTATATTTGGGGCATTTTAGTGAAGTTATTGAATTTTTTAAATATTTAAAATTTGCAACAGGATGTTGTTTTAAATGTATTTCTTTTTTTTTTTTTTTTTGCTTTTTAGGGCTGCACCCGTGGCATATGGAAGTTCCCAGGCTAGGGGCTGAATCAGGGCTACAGCCACCATCCTACACCACAGCCACAGCAACGCCAGATCCTTAACCCACTGAGTGAGGCCAGGGATCAAGCCCAGGTCCTCATGGATGCTAGTCAGGTTCACTAATTGCTGAGCCACGACAGGAACTCCTAAATGTATTTCCTTTTCTATATTTTCACATCATTTTAGAGTGCTGTACTTGTTCTCAGTGACAAAAAACAACCACATAAAAAAAGGGAACAATTTTAAACTGAAACCTGGAGGCCAAAAATGCATTATGCTCCATTTTGCAAATCCACATCCATTATCCACCAGTTTACTGTCCTGACACATACATATATCTATGGTTTCAAACTTTTGTTTTCCCAAGCAACCTTCTGTGAATAAAAATCTGACATGTAAATTACAGTGAACAATAAAAATAACAATTCTAGGGAGGGATAAATTAAGAATTGGAGATTAGGAGTTCTCGTCGTGGCGCAGTGGTTAACGAATCCGACTAGGAACCATGAGGTTGCGGGTTCGGTCCCTGCCCTTGCTCAGTGGGTTAACGATCCGGCGTTGCCGTGAGCTGTGGTGTAGGTTGCAGACGCGGCTCGGATCCCGCGTTGCTGTGGCTCTGACGTAGGCCGGTGGCTACAGCTCCGATTCAACCCCTAGCCTGGGAACCTCCATATGCCGCGGGAGCGGCCCAAGAAATAGCAACAATAACAACAACAACAACAACAAAAAGACAAAAGACCAAAAAAAAAAAAAAAAAAAAAAAAAAGAATTGGAGATTAATGGATATATACTACTGCCCATAAAATAGATAAATACAAGGACCAACTGCATAGCCAGGGAACTATATTTATTATCTTGTAATAATCAATGATGGAAAATAATCTTAAAAATAATGGATATGTATAACTGAAACATTTTGCTGTTCACCTGAAGCTAACATTACAAATCAACTATATTTCAATCAAAACAAAAACAAAAACAACTCTGAGTGCCTTTGGTGGAAAAAACCCAAATACCGCCCCCATCTCCACTATCCCACCTCCTTGTCACCTTACACCCTGGTGGGAACGCCAGGAAACATGATTTTAAAACTGTGGAATTAGGAGTTCCCGCTGTGACACAACAGGATTGACCACATCTCTGCAGCACCAGGATGAAGGTTCCAATCCCAGCCCAGCACAGTGGGTTAAAGGATCCGGTGCTGCCATAGCTGCAGTGTAGGTCACAACTGGGGCTTGGATCTGATCCCTGGCCCAGGAACTCCATATGTTGCAGAGCTACCAAAAAAAGAAAAAAAAGAAAAAAAAAAGAAAGACAAAAAATTTTGGAATTAGGAGTTCCCACTGTGGTGCAGTGAGTTAAGGACCCAGCACTGCTGCAGCTCTGGCATGGGTGGCAGCTGTGGCTCAGATTTGATCCCTGGCCTGGGAACATCCACAGGCTGCGGATGCAGCCAAAGGGGAAGACTGTGGAATTGTATGTATTGTTATTATTTTAATTCCTTTAAAATATATTTATTATCGATAAAATTTTATGATAATTTTTACCTTGCATCTAAAAAGGTAACTGGTCCACTGGGTTCTCTGATGGAAGACAGAAACTGCTGAGGCTTAACTGTGTAAGGAAATGTAGTCTCATCACATCCCAATAACCCTCCCAGACAGGTACTGTCCGACTTTCTTGCCTTCGCTTCCCTGTCTTCTTTTTTTTGTCTGGTTCTCTCTCTGTCTCTCTCTCCCTTCTTCCTTATCTCTTCCTTCTTTCTTCTTTCCTTTCTCCCTCTCTCTCTCTCTTTCTTTTCTTTCTTTCTTTCTTTTTTTTTTTGTCTTCTTTTCTAGGGCTGCACCACGGCATATGGAGATTCCCAGGCTAGGGGTCGAATCGGAGCTATAGCCACCAGCCTACACCAGAACCACAGTAACTTGGGATCCGAGCCTTGTCTGCAACCTACACCACAGCTCACAGCAACGCCGGATCCTTAACCCACTGATCGATGCCAAAATCTCATGGTTGCTAGTTGGATTCATTTCTGCTGTTCCACAATGGGAACTCTTTTTTCTTTTTTTTCATTTTTGGCTGCCCTGTGGCATATGGAGCTCCTGAGCCAGGGATCCAATTGGAGCCACAGCCACATCCTAAGCCACAGCTTCTGCAACGCCTCTTCCCTAACCCACTGTACCACTCTAGGGATCAAACCTGAGTCCCAGTGCTCCCAAGATGCCACCGATCCCGTTGTGCCACAGCAGGAGCTCCTGTCTTTCTGAACCAAACCTTGCTTACAAAGATATATCCAAAGCTAAGAACTAAACCAATATAATAATGCGACCAGGGAGAAGGAGTAATAAACGGGGGGGAAATAAGATGAAGTCAGGGAAAAGCTCTGACACTCCAAACAGAGGGTCGGGACTGCAGGCTGAAAATCTAGCTCTGAGGTCTCTAGAAGCCAAACTCGAAAAAGGAAATAGCATCAATTACGTAATTCACACTCTCTACAGGAGACAACCCGGTTTTCTTAGGGCAGCAGAACTGAGGCCTGAGGGTGTATCTTCTCCCAGGACACTCGTGAGCTGCAGGAATCGCAAGTTTTGAGTTTCTTATAATGTCCTTCAGTGAACGCTGATGGCTTAGGTATGTGTGTTCCCACTTTATAGAGCAGGGACCAGAAGCTCAGAGAAGTTAAGTTTCCTCTCTCAGATCACACAGCAGGGTAGAGAGGCAGCTATGATTCAAGTCTCTTCTCCTCTCCTTGCTGTCTGTTCACGTTGCCTTCGCGTTTCTGTTTGACACTCATTTCATCCACCCATGCATTCACCCAGCAATTATTCATTAAGGATATAATATGTCCAGCCCATGGGAGATGGGAAAAAAAAAAAAAAAAACTATAATAGGGAGAGCCTATCTAGGTGTTCTAGCGGAGGGAATTTTGCTTTCATTTAAATCGAATCTTCTGTTGCAGGAAATTGTACATAACCTTGTAGCCTTTACTGAATTCTTGTGACTAATCTGGCTTGGCTCTCCTTAGACCCCCACCACCAGTCCACGGATGCACCAAGAGAGGGCTCTCCCCCATTGCATTTTATTTAGCAAGGCCTTTGGTGAAGCCTGGGCCTTCCTGTTTTGAGGTATCTGATTTCTTGGTTCATGGATGGTCATGCGATGATGAGATACATTCATTCATTTACAAATATTTATGAATTCCTACTACAAGCCCGGCTTGGATCTTTGCTTTGGGTGGGGCGTGCTTACCTCCCCCTGGTTACCCTGAAAACATGACCCAGTGTCAAAGGTCAAGAGAACGAACAAATGACATCTCTGCATCTCAACTTGGCCTCTCCTTTGACGTGAGAGTTTTAGATGGCAGAGCACTGAGTCACTGGTGAGAAGCACACGTAAAGGCATAAAATAAGACGGCAGTTGAAGGGTCAAGGGCAGGGCTGAGGACGAGAGGACAGAATGACCGTGTTGGGTGAGAGTGAAAGTCTGGAGCTCATGGTACCGTGGAAAAGCAGAGAAAATATTTTCGCATAAAAACTGCAGGACCCATTCAAATAAGAGACCTAGGAAGCGAAAACAGGGTTATTTGAAACCCATGTGACTTTTAAACCATTTTTAAACCATGGCAGGCAGGACAAGACAAGCAACCTTGAACATTTAGAAAACCACATTTTTCTAAGAGATTTCTATAAACACGAGAAGCCGAATAGTGAGCCTTCACATTAAAAAAAATCCAAAACCCTACGGTGATTTAATAGCTGAAGGAAAAGAGAATTGAAGTTTCGGAGGCGAAGGAGAGGGGCAGTGACCAGCCTAAATTACTGTGAACCCATTTGTTTGTTGGCCCAAACAGAAACAGATATCTCAAAAGAATCTCTTTTAGCAGCAGAAGGAGCTGGAAGTCCTGGAAACACGACCCAGTGTTTAGAGACAGAGGAACCTAAGAAATAATTTAGCACAGCTCCCTCGTTTTATAAGTGAGGAGCCTGAAGGGCCGAAGAGATGCGAAGCTTTGTCTCTGGAGGAGTTCTCAAAGCAATGCCCGGCTAGGAAATGCAGAGCTGAAAGGGCAGAGCAGGGAAAGGAGTGACCATTAACAGGGCCCCTTAAGATCCAGAACAGAGAGGACACCCCTGAACTAATTAAACCAAATGTGCAAATGGCAGCATTTTCACAAAGCAGGAGGAGGAGGTAATTAATGGAAAAATGTGCAGATCAGACCATTTCTAAGAAGGATGTTGCTGGGGTTAGAATTAAAGATGAGGTACTTTACATAGTCTATTAATACATTTGCCTGAAAAAAAAATACACCCACATCAATTCATGCATATTTGATGGTGTAGG
The DNA here is from genome assembly GCF_054392235.1 of Sus scrofa. Lineage (NCBI taxonomy): Eukaryota > Metazoa > Chordata > Mammalia > Artiodactyla > Suidae > Sus > Sus scrofa. The sequence goes on along the minus strand of NC_139393.1, from coordinate 21,636,857 downwards.
CTATAATATTAGCAAGATTCATAAGGGTAACTGACAAGGGTTTGTTTGCAAATTACTGGCACCATATTGGCAGCTGACTCTAGAGAGGTCACTGCAGTGATGGGGTGGGTGGGCTGAGGGCACAGAAGCAGTGGCCGAGGAAGGCACATCCTTTGGCAAGGCCTGAATGAGCAGTTTCTCGGGCTTTGCTCTGCTGTTCCTGCAGTAAATGCGGCCCCTTTAAATGTCTGCATCATCTAACTATGTCTTGCCAAGAACCATCTTAAGGTCTTTTGCAAATCAGTGGCAAATTCTGAAACCCCTTTTCTGAATCACTGCCCAACTCATGAATCTAAGAAGACAAATCTCAAATCATGTATCTAAGTCACGTCTGGCTGCTTTTTCTTCCCTAAGCACTTAGGTTTATTAAATCAATAATTACAGCATCCCAGGACATTTGGCCAAAGAAAGTACCTGCTGTTCATTTTGAGATGATGATTTTGAAAGTTGCAAGAAAATTAAATAACCATCCCTCCCCCCCCTCCCCAAACTACAAAAAGCCGCAAAACCTGTTCGTTCCTTTAGGCCAGGGGGTTTTGAGTCTCTGTTCCCAGGAGGCTGGTATTTTCCAGATGGGTAGTGAAAGAGGATTTCTGAGAATGACTTCTTATAATAAAAGTACCTGATTCAAGTTCCCTGAAGTCTGCATGCAGGAACTATTCTCAGGAGTTTACTATCGAACACAGTGGTGCAAAATTTACAGAAGGAAGTGCCATCTCTAAAGCATGTGTGAAAAATGCAAGCTGAATTTCTTCTGAGGGGTTTCATAACTGGTAACAAAAAGAAGCCAGGAAGTTGATAAAAGGTGACCTGGAAGAATGAGACAGCTCATGGGCTGGAATCATAACTGAAAAGAGGTGACACTGTGCTGGTCGGTATTTTGCTTCAATAGATTGATGCCCAGTTACGTAACTACCAGAGACAGAGCAGTATCTGTAACCCCGCGTCACGTTGCCAAGGGACTCTTTTGAATGTGCCCTACTTTTCTTGCAACTTGACCCAGTGGGTAAAGTAAAATGGTAAACTCAGGACCCAAATTCCCAGTTTGGCCTCAGTAAGTTCAGTAGGTATCCAGGGGAAAACCGTACAACCTGCCAACACCTCTCCGAGCGGCAAGTCACGCCAAACGACACGTCATTCAGAACAGCAGTGACACCGCAGTCTTCAGCATTGGACTCGGATGATGAAGGAAGGGAAAGATAAAATCCCCTTAAATGTTTGAAAAAGCCATCAGGCTGAGGTTATATCAGATAAGGAAGGAGGTTTGCTCTCACTTAAGCGGGTCCCCTTCCGTTTACAAAGGGGATGCGGCACCGGGGCTGGTGAGGAGTGCTTTACTCTGCGTGCTTGGGACACCCTTTCTCCGTGGATACAGATGTTCCAAACTTTCATACAAGGGATGCACCGCAGAAGGTACTTCAAAAATAGCTTTGTTTTCAAGAAAGCAAATAATTACAAATGGCCTCAAATACAGATGGCTGCTTACAGGGGCTCTTGCGAATTTCTTTTGCCCAATTAAAATCTCTGAGATTTTGAGATTGTCTTTCTTCTCCCTGCAGATCCGTTGAGTTTCTCAAGGCTGGGGCAGGGGGCAGAATTCTCTCTGTGGCGGGGTGGCGGGGAGTAGAGGAGGGGTGGATGGGGAGTGGGGGGGGGAGGTGGGGGGGTGTCAGAAGCTGCAGGAGGAGGCTATTCCCCCGCATGCAGAGGCTTTCCTCCCCATCCGGGCGGTGTAAACACTCCCGGAAGCCAGCCACTCTGCTCACTCGGAACCTGATGAACCGGATATTGCTCTGGGGGTCTCTGCAGGTTGATCGCGCAGTCAGAGGGGCTTCTGAAGCTGTAACAGCGCAGCATGCAGAGCCCAGCTCTGTCCCCCAAAGAAGGAGAGCCCAGCTCCCCGCCTCCTCCCCTGGCACATCCGTGATGCCTGGTTTCTACCAAGTGGCCCAACTCCATGAAGGATGGGACCCAGAGCAAACATCTTGCAAGCAAAGGGGACCCTCCAGGATAGGTCTGGGGATGCCCTCGGAGCCTTGGCCTCTCTCTCCTTCCCTGGGCTGCAGACCACGACACTCTGGGCGTCACGTCTAGAAAATCCACGGCTACCCTGCGCTGCACATTCAACCACAAAGACTTCAGATCCAAACTGTCTGTCCCATACGGAAAGCGCAGGGGACCCCAAATACATCTTTTCGAAACACCGACTACTGTTATGGGCTGGTTGATTATCCACTATGACACCATTACCTCAGCATCAGCTATTCACTCATTCACTCATTCTCTCCACCTAGGAGTGTGCGTGCAAAGCACGGCCCTGGTGGCTGGGCTACAAGGTCGAGACCCACAAGGACTGGAGCTTCGTGATGCTGCAGTTACAGGTCCAGTATCAAACGCAACACAGAGACGGCAGCTCACTTACTGCCAAATGGTGAAGACAGAGAAAAGAGTTCTGAAGATCAAAAATGAAGAAGTGAAAAGGCTAAACAGAGGGCTGCTGGGGTGGGGGGAGAAAGATAAGAGTAAGAAATTAGCACAGAAGCTTATCGACAATAAAAATAGCAACCAGCTCCTGCAACACAGGCAATCAGATCCTTGATACACGTGGGTGTCTCCCAGGAAACCAGAGCAAAATACCTGGCGGGGAGCAGGAGAGGGAGCTTGGGAACCCCAGGCTGGTACCTGCTGAGCAACATCAGGCTCTGTTTGGCCTCTCTGAGGCTCAGTTTCCTCATCTGTAAATTGAGAGACAGAGTCCCTTCCATGTTACGAGTTCCAAGAGGCTGTTCGCTAGCTGACCGAGTGTGTGCACGCGAGTTAGAACCAGGACCAGTGGGCTGCAAGCGAGCCTAGAACCGGGGCCAGACCATCGGGCCCTGAGGTGTCTTCCAGGGAGGCACCTTCTCTGAAGTGGATCAGCATCGCCCAGCCCCGGCTGCGGCTCCTGCTCTTACCTCAGTAGCAGGTAAAGCTCTGTCCTCATGCATTCTGCTCACTGACCAAGGCAGATGCCCACTGCCCAGCTGCTCAGCCCGGAGCATGCAAATTTCCAGAATGGCACCTGGGATCTGCTTTCTGGGACGTCTCTGCGTACAAGTCCCCGTGATCCAGTTCCCTCCTAGTTTGTAAGCAAGACGGCTCACAGACTGTCCCAGAAAGAGAGCCACCTACTATTTTCTCAAAAATATCCAAATAAGGAAACTCGACATCCTCTCTGGTGTCTCCTATCCCTACCCTGTAACCTAAATCTTTTCTGATACGACTAAAGCTGCCTCTCTGGGGTTATTCTCAGAGGGAAGAAGCTATTCTCAGAAGCTGCTCAGTTCATAAAAACTCTGTCATATGCCTTGGTGATTGCCAAGGGGCCTTAAAAAAATCCTTTAGGGAGTTCCTGTTGTGGCACAGCAGTAACTAACCCGACTAGTATCCATGAGGATGTGGGTTTGATCCCTAGCCTTGTTCAGTGGGTCGGGGATCTGGTGTTGCTGGGGCTGTGGTGCAGGCTGGCAGCTGTAGCTCCAATTCAGCCCCTAGCCTGGGAACTTCCATATGCAGCAGGTGTGGCCCTAAAAAGCAAATAAAATAAAATAAAATAAAATAAAATAAAATAAAATAAAATAAAAACACTTTTAACCTGTTCTGGGGCGGGGGGGGGGGGGCTTTGTTTTCCTCCAAATCTTTAATAGTTTTCTCTGCTATCACCTGGGTCCATGCCAAGTTCCTTAAATCCTAACATAAGAATCACAGAGTCACAGAATGCAGAGGTAAAGGAACCAGATTTTCTATCTGGCCACTCTCCTGTCATAGACGAGTGAAACGACACCCAAGCTAAAGGATGTGCCCAGTGTCACACAGAGCTCATTGGGACTGGGGTCCAGGCTTCCTTGTTTCTCCTCTTTGCTTTATAGTAAGCTTTCAATCCTGGGAGAGAATGCTGTTCTTTAAGTTAGACCTGCAAACCCATAATAAAGTATAACTCCCCCATGATTTCAAGTATCTTGTCAAAATAATTTCATGTACGTTTCCTGCACGTGAAGGAGAACTTAATCCAAGTACTGAGAAGGCAGCACCCTGATCTGGGCTACAAACAGCATGTGCCAAATCCTAGCTACGCACCCTCCTGGCACCTTCAGGGTTCCGATGACCAGTCAGGGTGAAGGTCAGTGTGTCCATGGGCACATTCATTCCTGACTTTGCACGAAGGACCTTGGCAGCCCCAAAGCGAACCACATGAAGACAGCACACCCCGAGGCACAATGCCCTAAAGACAAAATGCCAAGGTCACAGATGAATATGAACAGGATGGCTGACACCAGCAAGGCGTCAGACACTCCGTTCTGGCTGTTGGGTGGGGCTCCGTGAGTCCTTCCTCCTCTGGGCTCTGGTTCAGACCTCAGCACCTCAGCCCCCGCGTCTGCCACCATTTCTTCTGACAGATGATGAGCTCACAAACCAAAAGCCATCTCAAGCCCTGCCTCGTGGCTGGCACACAGGAGGTACCCAGGGAACAGGTGCCGCCACGAACAAACCAAGCCATAAACGAATGGCATACAGGGATTTAGAAGGCTACCGTCACCTTCTTTGAGGAGTTTAAAAATAATCTTTTTTTTTTTTTTTGTCTTTTAGGGCCGTACCCGGGGCATATGGAGGTTCCCAGGCTAGGGGTCGAGCCAGAGCCACAGCAACGCAGGAGCCGAGCCTCATCTGTGACCACAGCTCATGGCAATGCGGGATCCTTAACCTACTGAGTGAGGCCAAGGATTGAACCCACAACCTCATGGTTCCTGGTCGGATTCATTTCCACTGCGCCATGATGGGAACTCCAACGATAATATCCTTGTTATTTATATTGGGATGGGGTCCAGGGACAATAATATTCTTGTTTGACAATAGTATTCTTGCACATCCTTATCGTCTCCCTCCCACTGAAAGTTACAAACATCAGAACAAGGCAGGGGGATGCATCAAGTTTATATGAAATCACCTTGCGAGAAAAACAACTTTGAAGAGTTGAGAAGGAGTCTCATGACGAGAGGCGAGTGTCCCTGGGCAGTCTGTGAACCCGCCCTGCCAGCCACCAGAGGGCTCTGTGTGAGGTAGCCGGGCCTGGGCTGGGCTTCTAGCAGTTTCTGTAAACCCTGCTAGCTCTCACTCACGCTCAGGTCTCTGCCTAAGTACACGGTGTCTGACCGGGGGCTGAGTCCTGCTGCGGTGTGAAGACAGAGAGGGGTGGAAAGGAGGGTAGAAGCAGCCCAGATGCACAAACTCAAGGTACCAGGAAGAGACAGGAAATAATCAGGAATGGGTTTGGTTAAGAGTTCACCTGAATGTAATTCACCCATCACATTCATCCTCTGGCAATTCTAAGTATCTGCCACTAAGCGGATTCATATATTTACTTGTGTAGTTCTCTTTTAATTAATTATTTATTTTGGTCTTTTTAGGGCTGCACCTGCAACATATGGAAGTTCCCAGGCTACAGGTGGAAGCCGAGCTGTAGCTGCCGGCCTGTGCCACAGCCACTGCAACTCAGGATCTGAGCCACGTCTGAGACCTTCACCACAGCTCACGGTAATGCCAGATCCCCAACCCATTGAGTGAGGCCAGGGATCGAATCCACGTCCTCATGGATACTAGTCATTAACTGCTGACCCACAACGGAAACTCCTGTATAGTTCTTCTTTCAATAAACACCTGCCGGGTACCCTACTATATTCCAGGTTGTGGGTTAGATGCTGGTGCTGCAAAGGTAAGATATGGGCCTGGCCTGTTTAGCAAAGGAGCGAGACACCAGCCACTGTGATACAGGGGGACTTTTTAAAGCCAAGGGAAGCATGAAAATGGCTTTCCTCTGGGAAGCCGAGCGTGGCATCCTGGAAGAAGGGACATGTGACCTGGACATCCACAGACGAGGAGGAGACTTTAAGATCAGACTTTTCCCTCATTCACACAGGAGCACGGACGCTTCCTTCACTCTGCCTGAGGGGCGAGGGGAAAGCTTCCCCCCAAGAAGGAATACTGACCCCCGAGTTAGATCTTAAAGAACCAAGAGGAGTTTGCCAAAGAGACAACATGAAGGGCACCCTGCAAAGGGAGCAGAAGCCCACCGAGAAGATGCTGGGGGTTTGGCAGGACTGGCCGGGCCGGGGGGGGGGGGGGGGCGGGGGGGGGAGCTCCGGGAGAGTCACGTGGTTCCTTTCCTCTCGAGCTCCTGCTTCCAGACCTTGCCCCTCGCTTTCTTCAGCCGAGATGCTCACGGCGTTCACTGCCCTCAGCCTTCGCGAACAACGACACGGTTCTGCGAAGAAGCCGCCCGGGTTGCTCTGTACGGACCCAGCTTCCTCCGGACGCCACCGTCCGACAGAATGGCCCTGCTGCGTGAGGAGGGGACCGGACACGTTCGAAAATGGGAAAACGGGGCTCAGAAAAGTGAGGTTGTTCCCCAGAGTCTCAGAGTGACTCATCAGAAAAGAGAAGTCCAGCCTCCGGAATCTTCGTTTGGTCTAACCAAGGTATGGGAAACACACAAATCAATTCACAGTCAAGGCTTTTTTGAAGATTAAAAAACCCCACAAAACCCCTGGAGATGCTCCGTCCGTGAAATGTACTTTCCGTCTCTGACAGGTGGCTGGAGAGGAGACTAAAGGGAGGCGTTTCTTCGTGTTTCAGGAACAGCACGGGCTTGGTTGTAGCTTCACCTGTGTCAGAACACGACCCACTTTTCTCCCGGTCCAAGTGGGTGTGAAGGCATTGCAGCGTCCACAGACTGCATCGCAATGCTAACGATCTGCTTTTCCCTTATGAAATTAAGCTCGCTAAATACATAAAAAAGGATGAACTGGGAAGCCACAAGAGACAGTGGAAGGATGCTGGGTTTTCTGATGCAATGGCTTCTTGCTGTGTGCTTGAGTCCATGTTACTTAAGTGTCTGAGCCTTGGTTTCTTCATATGTAAAACAGGATTATTATCGATGCAGACACAGGGCTCACTCCATAGCACTGTGTTAGAATGAAATTAGATAAAGTGTCTAAATTGTATACAGCAGTGCTTGGTGAAGGAAGGAGGGAGAGAAGGAAGGGAGGAAGGAAAGAAGGGAAGGAAGGAAGGAAGAAAGGGGTGAGGGAGAGAGGGAAGGAAGACAGAAGAAAATAAAAAAGAATGAGAACTTTTACAAAATTACCTTGGGGAACAAACCCAATTTCCACTCTAAATTGTATGAAATATAGAGTCACCGCCTAAAATTCACACTTAATTAGATGCATGATACATGTGTGGGTGGGTGTAGGCCTAGTTTTCACACCGTTGCTTTATCTTCAGATGGTCTTAGCTTGGCTTGTTCTGGCTCCTCTACCACTTTTCTCCTCAGAGTCTTTGAAGTCAGTTTCAAAAGGTCCTGCGGAATTGGGAGATGACACCAACTACAGAAGCCACCAGCACTGGTATTGGCTGGTCTCATGTTGGGCGGTGAAGGGGCTCCGGGCTTAGCCTTGCCTGAAATACTTATTGTGGAAAGTACCTTCTAACAGTTGAGGAAGTGTGGCCAGAGTGGGAAGATGTACAGCAATGTTGAGAAAAAACCTGACCGCATCCACTGTGAGTCATGAAAAGAGAAGAGATCTTGGGGGACCTCTGACAAAGACCATTGGGCTACATCTGCTCACTCTGAGGCACACATGCCAGAGCTGGGGGACCAATTCTGTTAGTGGCTTCTCTACTCTGCCATCCATGCCCTAATTCTCCAGGCATTTTCTCTATGGTACCTTGAGCTGAAAAAACACTTAGGCAACATACAGAGGGTATCTGTAGACTAGCAATGACAAGAGAAACTTCTTTTCATTCTCAATAATGTGACCTCATTTCCTCTGGGTTCTTGGGGTGGTTCTTTCAGAATTTCTAACGACACGAATGCTCACAAAAAACAAAATGTACAGTTACAGATAAATTGAGGCAGAAATTTGTATCACTTTGATGGACTATATTTTGGTGGCAGCCACAGTGTGGTGGACAAATATTTATGAACACCAATTGAATAACAGGATATGCTATAACCTTTCTTTTGCAAAATTTTAAATAATGAAATAGCCTAATCCCTTCATAAATCTCATTTTAAGGACTCTGTATCATGAAATCCTCAAGCATGTATTTGTTTTTCACATATGTTTGGTATACCAGCAGACCCAACGAAAGTAGAGGTGGGATCTCTGCCTATTGGAAAATTATGGATAATCACTCAATATCCAATCACTGAAAGGCATATTTAGACTTATTGGAAAGGAGCTAGTGGAGCATGTTAAAAATACAATGCAATTTCAACAGGCACAGTCTGCATCTTTAAGAAACTGTGGAGACTAAAATGGAGAAGAAGTAAAGTGTGAATCTCAGCTCTGATGGGCTCTGTGACCTTGGACTTGGTGTCCCGGAACCTCAGTTTGGTCATCTGTTATAAGAAGGTGATGACCTCAACCTCACACAGCTTTTGTGCAGAAATATAAAAGCGAATATATGTCAGCACGACGCTTAGCGAAGAGCGAGGGCTCAGTAAGTCAGCAGCGATGGTGAGATGGTGAGTGGAGCCGAGTGAAAGACACACACAGACTGAGGATAAATGGGAAGCGGGAGGGGAAATGGACCCAAGAGCAGCCCCAGGGAGTAGACAGCACTTTCCCCTACTTGGTAGATGAGGAAACTGAGCTTCAGGAGGCCTAAGAGACTTGCGCAGGCTCCACATTTAGCAAAAGGCTCGAGAAGGAACCAAATTTGCCTCCCAATTTGTTCTCCCGTCTTTATACCACATGTGTTTATCTCATGCACAGAAACTGCAGCCACCAAGACTCGCCAGCTCTAAAAAGCTGATGTTATAGGCGCTATTTACTGCATTCTACTTAAACACATTATATGCAATCCCCAGACAGGTAAAGGGTCCCGACTGTCCTCCTTTGTGGTCACAGGAAAGCAACGGAGAATCGGGAATATTGTGATGGAAAAATCTCAACTTGAAAGACAAAAAAGGAAAAGAGGGAAAGGAAAAATCTGAAAAAGGTCCTTAAAGGTGCCCAGGATATTGCACCTTTCCAAAGGGAATTTTTTTTCAATGTTATAAAGCACTGGAAATGGAAGGAAGGTTCGTTCACATCCTTGAGACGCAGAAAAGGGGGCTTGATGATGCAAAACTGCATACATGTTGCCCATTTTTTCCCTACTTTCTCTTGGCATCTATTATGTAGCTTTCTCCATAAGGACTGGATATCCCACCCTTTTTTTTGTCTTTTCAGGGCCACACCCACGGCCCATGGAGGTTCTCAGGCTAGGGGTCAAACTGGAGCTGCAGCCACCGGCCCACACACAGCCACAGCAACGCGGGATCTGAGCCTCGTCTGTGACTATACCACAGCTCATGGCAACGCCAGATCCTTAAGCCACTGATCCAACCAGGGATCAAAACTGCATCCTCATGGATCCCAGTCAGGTTCATTAGAGCTGAGCCACAACAGAACACCTAAATTCCACTCTTCTTTCTTAATCCGTCCCTCCTGGTGAAGGTGCTGTGAGCTGATGATGATGGCAAGGAAGTACAAAGGATCTACAGTTTTTAAAATGCTACACCTGAAGCTAATGAAGATGCAAGTCTAATTCCAAATTCGGCCTGCGGAACGGTGATGGAAGCAAGAGGATGCAAATTTTATACAAGTGCATCTGTGCGCCTCTTTACTTCATACGTTTGGATAAATATTGGTGACCACTATGAGACTGAGGGATCAAAATGCAGGCTATCATTTAATTAGGAAGTAACTATGCCATCATTCGTTCACTTCCCTCTTGAAAGTGCAACCAGAGGAAAAAAGGAAAACAAATTATCTGGGAGATGGCAATTCCTATGCAGGAATAATTTGCCTTCTGAATCTGGCATCTTGGCTTTTTTTGCCTGTGAAGAACGGAGTCTCTTTTCCATTTTAGGCATCAAGAGATATGTGTGTGTGTGTGTGTGTGTGTGTGTGTGTGTGTGTGTGTACACACGCATGCGCACATGCACCCTTGGCAGGGTGGGGAGGAGAGCACGAGGTGGCGGGAGGGAGAGGGAGACACACAAAGAGACAGCATCAGGGCGTGTCCATCTGTCCCTGGACCTGGCGCGGGACTAAAACAAGAATCAATGCTGCAACCACAAAACTGTGGCTTTCTTTGCAAGTTCCTCAATTTACCATCTAGCTTTTTCCTTCCGCCAGAAAAAACAACTGGCCATATTTGAGAAACAAGCCTCCTTAGAACTTAAAGCGGAGCTGAGGCAGGCGTGGCTCTGAGGTTGAGCACAAGTTATTTTAACTCAGTGAAGTGGGTCACGTTTTACCTCTACTGTAACTCACAATTCAAACAATCTTTTTCCTGCTTTCACAGTTTTTAGGTCACCTCTATTTGGCCACTACTATGTAGTTATAGATATGGGTGCCAGGGTATAAATACGAAACCGTGAAAGGTATTTGTATCAATCACAGCAGACAGAAACTGGGAATGCCCCCTGACTAAAGTGTTCTGACCTTCTCTGACTGAGAACTTTCCAAAGCTTTGGAGGATCGAGATTGTGTTTTGAGACCCAAGCACAGGCCTAAAAGGGGGTGAAACCCAAAGAGTCAAGTGCAAAGAAGGGCCGGGTGAGTAACTGGTGATGATGAGGCTGACTGGTGATGAAGAGTCTTTAATAAAAGCTATTGGGGTACAGATGCATTTATCTGGGATAAATTGGGATTATTTGAGCTCTGCTCCAGGTTTTAGGTACAAAGAAGCACTGTGGTTTGCTATCTGTTTATTCCAGGAGCTTTCTCCTGGGATTGGGCAGCTAATACAAAATTGAGTCCATTGCAGAAAATTAGGAGTTCCGGCTGTGGCACAGTGGGTGAAAGATCCAGCATTGCTGCAGCTGCAGCTCAGATGCGATCCCTAGCCAGGGAACTTCCATACGGCACAGGTGTGGCCCAAGAAAGAAAGACAAAGAAAAGGATTTTCATAGAAAAAAGAAAATTAAAGTAATAAAATATTTGAATGGGTTAACGTGCCTTCAAATATGAAGATATCACCAGAAGCTACCTCACAGAATTGTTGTGATGACTAAATGCATTAATAGGTCAAAACACTTAGAAAAACAGTTCAAAATGAATAGTACAGGAAGTTCCCATTGTGGCTCAGCAGTAATAAGCCCAACAAGTATCCATGAGGATGTGGGTTTGATCCCTGGCCTCCCTCTGTGGCTTAGGGATCCAGCGTTGCTGTGAGCTGTGGTGTAGGTTGCAGAAGGGGCTCGGATCTGGCATTGCTGTGGCTGTGGTGTAGACCGGCAGTTGCGGCTCTGATTCAACCCCTAGCCTGGGAACTTCCATATGCCGCAGGTGTAGCCCTAAAAAAGAAAAAAGAAAAAAAAAAAGTAGTACAGTCTTAGCTATTATTATCAGCGTGATAAATTGAAATGCTTTGTTCCCCCTCTGCTGCTTGCAGTAGCTTACAAGAGGGAGCAATTATGAAATTACTGGGAAGACTGATGTAATGACTAAAATTGACAAACCAAAACAGCAGGAACAGTCAACAAGCATAAGGAAGTTGAGTCAGGAAGGGACTGGGGAAAGCAATGGGGAAATGCCATCTGGGGAGCCCAGTGGCCACAGCCCCTGCAGGGAGATGCTTCTGATCAGGTGGTAACATCTGAGAACCTCAAAATGAAAACAAGGGGAAACAGGACTGCTTTTGATTGAAGAATTTCGTTGCCATCTGGCAAAGAGGGAGACTTGAAAGTCTTGGAATCACCTCGCCCTGATTCCTTTTATATTTTGGTGGGCTCTGATTCTAATTTCTATCTCTGCAGGGTTCAATATGCGGATGGAATAGCATCATTTCATTTGATGGTATCTGTAAGCTGGGAAACCAGCAGACCCCAAAAAAGTCCCAAGAAGACAGTTAAATGAATCTAAAAGAGTGTCACTTGGCTATAAAGTCTGCTACTAGTCGTAAAGTCCAACGCCTTTATCATCTGACTTTATAAATTTTTAACTCTTCATAAACACAATCTTACAAGAAAATTTCTTAGTTTCATTTTGCCTAACCTGATTTAAAAACTCACTTGCTGCCTCTCTGGTGTGTGCAGAGAGGGGCCTTTGCTCCTTAGGCAAGAAAAAGAATTGAAAACTTTCTGGGAATAATGCAAAGTGAATAAGTAAAAGTTAATGATACGGTTTCTGTGCTCTTGGTCATCAAAGAAGCCCATTATCAGGTGCACAGTTTGGGTCAGGGTAGCTAAGTCTGGGCTCAGTGGAAGATGTAGACTAAAATAATGAGATGGATTTTGCCTGTTGGCTCTGGTCATTGGACAATTTCTTAAATTTCTTAAAGTCAATCTCTATATAGTGCTTTTTTTTTTTTTTTTTTTTTTTGTCTTTTTGTCTTTTCTAGGGCCGCACCTGCGGAATATGGAGGTTCCCAGGCTAGGGGTCGAATCAGAGCTGTAGCCGCCAGCCTACACCACAGCCACAGCAACGTGGAATCCGAGCCGCGTCTGCAACCTACACCACAGCTCACGGCAGTGCTGGATCCTTAACCCACTGAGTGGGGCCAGGGATCGAACCCTTGTCCTCATGGCTCCTAGTCGGATTCGTTAACCACTGAGCCATGACAGAAACTCCCTCCATTTAGTGCTTTGAGGCTAAAATGAAGAAAGGTGCTTTGGCAAAAAAAAGGCAACATGTTAGAATACAAAATACTGTATTACTATTGTATCTTCTTTCATAGCAATCACTGGGGGAACTCAGTAAATATTAACAAGTGGAATGCTTAAGAGTTCCATTCATATCCAAGGAGCTGAGAAAAACAAATTAGTAAATATTATAAGCACCTACTAGGTACCAGGAGAGACAGAGGAGCTCAGGCTGCCAGCAAATAAGGACTTGAAATGAAGACAATACAATGACTGCTCTACTTACTCTAAAATCAAAGCATTAAGCAAACACACACAGAAGAAACAGTGGAAACAAGGACGGTTGGGGCAGGGACCAGTAGGAAAAACCCTCAAAAGGACACGTTTCTTGCAGTGAGCCTTAAAAAATGACCAGATGGTTTACAAATAAAGAAGAAAGCTCTTGGAAAAACCGTCGGAGAAGTGAAAGAACGTGGAACTTTCTGGTGGCTTGTGGTCTTGTGCACCCAGAATGTGGGGGGGGGGGGGGGTGAGAGGATGGTGGGGTGTCGGCCAGAGAAGAAGGAAGTGACAAGAAATAAGGCTGGGGAAGTGGTTGAGGCAAGTTTGAGAAGGCACACAGCTCTTGAGTAAAATTACGCATTAGTTAAAAGAAACGACTTCATTTGTTATTCTAAGAAACCTACAATGATAGCTCTTGTTGAAGAAAATTAAAATGTTTCTGGAGTTCCCTTCATGGCTCAGCGGTTAATGAATCTGACTATTATCCATGAGGACACAGGTTCGATCCCTGGCCTTGCTCAGTGGGTTAAAGATCCGGCGTTGCCATGAGCTGTGGCTCTGATTCGACCCCTAGGCCTGGGAACCTCCATATGCTGGGCGCTTGGCCCCAAAAAGACACACACACACACAAAAAAAGTTTGGGGACTTTACTGCAATTTTTTCTTCTCTCTCTCTCTCCTAATCATGAATCTCTTTAGTCAGCTTCAGAACGAAAAGCCTGTAATTATCAATATCTAGGAAAAGTATTCTAGCGTGAAAGAGAGGCAGAATGGAGCCTGAAAGCCTGGCTCCCTCCTGCCCTCGCCCCCTCCAACAGCCCAGTGGCCTTGGGCCGCTTCTGCCCAGGGTCTAATCCCACTGTTCATCTCTAAAGGTAGTCGGGGGATTCAATGAACGCATGCATAAAGAGTGCTTTATTCATAAGTACTTATAAACATCAGGCGTTTTTACTACTTCTTCTGCCCTCTCTGATTTAAATAGATACATCCTCTCTGATTGAAATAGATACATCTGCATCGAGTGGCTTTATTCATAAGTACTTATAAATATCAGATGTTATTACTACTTATTCTGTCCTCCCTAATTTAAATAGATACATCTGAACGAGAAAGTTGCTTGCTGGCCTCCCACTCCCCAAAGCGTTCAGCAAACGACTCAGAAATGGCCTTAGGAGTCAGATATTGTTTCCCAATTGTTACCGATTGTTTCCAGGCAGAGTTTATGAAGGAGACACAATGTAAACTGTGACAAAAGAGAGCAGCCCTGGGATGGCTGAAGAAATGCCCCACCTCAGCAGTGTTTGTTCAAAGGGCACAAAGACCCAGAAGAAGATTCCTCCCTGGTGTTTCTGGGAGTGAACGAGAATGAAGAGGAATGGATAATTTTTAACATATCAGCTTTAACGATCTCAACTTGATTTGAATGAAGAGACTTTTTTCTATTTTGAATTAACTGTGGCACATTCCCTTCTCTTTCCTCCCAATGTAAGGAAAATACAGACAGATCTTTGCATCCTAATTCATTTCATTCTCATTCATAGCTTTACTTAAAATAAGACACGGCCTATTTTTAATCTTGTTCTCTTTGGGGGGGTCAAGTCCTCCTCCCCCATTCCACATTTTTGCTCGTTTACAACTATTCAGGTGAGACGCCGCAAGATCCATGACCACATTTTCAACTTCAGGAATTCACATTTAGAGGTAAGCAGTGAAGCCCATTCCCATTTGCCTATGCCGATGCTCTCTACACTATTTTATTTAATAGAAACCAATCAGGACACGTTTATGGAGATTCAAAATGGAGGAGGGTGTGGATAAACCACCTTTATGTATGTAATGATCATTTTTTTAAGGTGTCCTGAGGAAGTAATTTCAGAAAACCCGTTGCTCTACTTGATGAAGAAAACCCGGGTTGGGATGTGTTTGCTGACAAAGGAAGCCTTTTCCAGTGTTTCTCACCTGCCAGGGTCCTTAACAATGGCTGAAGGATGACAACGCTGACGTTACAAGATGCAAAGTCTGTATTTCAACAAAGTTTCTGAACTACATGTCCTCCCATGTCAGCTTTCTGAGACTTTCTCTTGCAGACAGAAGCCTTTCTTCCATAACTGAACGGTCATTGGGCGGCTCATAAGGTTAACAGAGAGTTCAGACAATTCTACAAAACAGTACAATTAAGTAGCCCAAGTGGCTTTTATTTTGAGAGAACAAATGGGAAAGAGGCAGCCTCTGATTCCATGTGGTTATTAAGCGCACCCATTAAAAACCGTTGGCGCCAAAAACCAGTATCGCCCTCAGTAACGCAAGACTCAAGATGTTACTGTATCCACTAACGTACAGTAAAGGCGTTTTTTTAAGAACACCGGAGCCACAGGAGCTAAAATTAAACTATCCCCATTAGGCCAAGGAGCAGCACTATCTAAATGATCGATATCCACTTTCCTGAGAACATTTGAAAGTAGATAAAAATCACAGTAAATAGCCTCCCTGAAATAAAGCCATAGAAATAAATCAGAACAAGACTTGGTTTAAAAAGGGAAAAAAAAAAAAAATCATTGTTTTTGGAGGGGTGATAACTGCGGGGAATTGGAGCAACCACCCCAGAAGGCAAAAGGGAGAGGTCCCGCTCTGGACCGGCGCACGAGGTGGCTGCAGCTTTGCTGGGTAATTCAGTGGTGGCAGGGCCAGGGGACAGGTGCTCAGATCTCCAGTCCCCTGGAGGCAAGATCCACGATCCTCAGAGCCAGCACCGCCCAACTAGCAAAAACACCATAAGCACTTAGACATGACAAAAAGACATAAAGAAACTTTACCTGGTAGCCAAACTGTCCTCAGCGGTACTGGCGTGTGCCCAGAACCCCTTCTTTCTGATCTGCAGAACAACTCTGTCAACCCCGGGTGTGTGGTCACAAGGCAGGAAGTGACTAGAATGACAAATCATCAGCCAGGAAAGAAATAGATTTTGTCTTTATAAGGACATTTTAGTTAACTTTTTTTTTTATGTCCCCTCCCCCACAAAAATCACCTGACAGGTCACACTGAAATTCAGAAGCCTCTTCCCACTTCCTCTTTATAAGCATTTCTCTCTCTCCTTCTCTTTCTTGCTCCTCTAGCTGTCTCGCAGGCAGGCGCTGGGCTACTGAAACCTGTCTGATTTCAGATAACAAGGCCAAGGTCAGCCTTGCTACCTGCCCTTCTAGCTCTGCCCCTAGTTGCCCATGCAATGTCCCGGTGCCTAGCTACTGACAGCGAGGACGAACAAATGATTCACTTTTAAGGAAAGAGCCTAGGAGAGAGGGGGTGCACCCCTGCAACAAGCTAAACGCCATCTCCTTGGGAAGCCCCGCCCCCTCGAAACCAAACCCCCCCCTTCAGAGTCCCCGAACAATGATCTTATTGGTGCAAACAAAACAAACCGATCTCTTTAAGAGGAAGGGCCCAAAAAGGAAGGTCCCCATATTATTTACTCATTCTTTTATTTATAGAACACCTCTGTCCTAGGGAACTCCTTAACCCAATTCAAGATTTCAATTATTTAGGCGTTTCCTATAAAGCGCACCAGGGGAGCACGAGGGCAGCTGCTCGACCTCAAGGGCAGCTCGATTCCTTCTTACAGACCAGGTGTATTTTTTTTAATGCATATTTCATAACATTTGCAAGAGAATTAAAACAGCTTGACTCTAGGCCCAAACCCTGAAGGAATGCTTATCCTGAGGGCTCATTCTCATCTTCAAATGAAAGTGCTCGAGCCGAACAGGTTGCAAAGCTGTGCAGCATCCCGAGTAAGCTGACCAAACCTTCTGTCTGTCTCCACCTTACCCGGAGCCTGTGCTCCAGCCAGCCTGCTACTAAGCGATGCGAATCTGGGGCTGTGCTCCGGGTTGGATGGTGAGCTGAAGATGCTCTGAACGTCCTGTATTTTTGAGGGGCCTGGGACCCCCTCAGCGGGTACTCTGGTTGGGGACGCGGGGGGTGGGGGCTGCCCTTCTACTTCTTCTGCTTCTTTGATTTCTCCTCGAGAAGGCGCCTGCCTCCAACCAAGCCATTCTGGTTTTTCTACTTCATTAGCCAGCGGTGTACCAACAACGTCCAGGTGAGAACCCTAGGGGGCCCTCCTGGGGGAGGGGTGAGCAAAAGAGCAGGAAGAGACGGTGGCGTTTCGGTCCACTCTAGATGTGGCTCCTGTCACAGGGAAATGTCTGCCCTCCCGGGACTCCCCAGGGAAAACTAGGGGTGACGCTGACCCTGCTCTCTCCTCTGCCTCATTACTCCCAAGTAATACAACGCCAGGGATGGGGGCGGGGTGGTCAAGAGGCAGGAAATTCTTTCAGGACACCGGAGACACAGCCAGGCCGCACCGTGGCAGGACTGATCACACCACGAAGCAGCCAGATGCTGGTGGTTTTCACTCTGGTGTGAAAAGTCATCAGGACCCTCCAGCAGCACAGATAATGTCTTGATAACGCCTTTGTCTTTTTTGTTCAATGACCGCACCTGCTGCATATGAAAGTTCCCGGGCCAGGGATTGAACCTGAGCCTCCACAGTGACCTGAGCTGCTGTAGTCAGATTCTTTTTTTTGGAGTGTTTTTTGTTTGTTTGTTTGTTTTTTGTTTTTTTAGGCTTTGTAGGGCTGCACCTGCAGCATATGGAGGTTCCCAGGCTAGGGGTCAAAGCAGAGCTACAGCTGCCAGCCTACACCACAGTCACAGCAACGCAGGATCCAAGCAGCATCTGGGACCTACACCACAGTTCACGGCAACGCCAGATCCTTAACCCACTAAGTGAGACCTGGGATCAAACCTGCCACCTCACTGTTACTAGTCAGCTTTGTTTCCCTTGTGCCACAACGGGAACTGCTGTAGTCCGATTCTTAACCCCCCTGTGCCACAGCGGGGACTCCTCTTGATGGTTTTCAGGATGAAAAAAATGTGAGATGACTGTGGTTCTCCCTAATCTGCTTCCCTGCAGTTCCAGGGTGGAAGGGAAGTGCAGCGGCAACACTTCCTAAAGAAGAACAGAGACTCATTTCGTTACCTGGGAGGAGGAGAGCAGCAGCATCCTGTGCCTACTGGTGCCGGCTCATCGGTGATCTGAGGAATCTAAAAGAAGAGCAAGATACACTTGTGCGTGGGCTCAGCAGGTGTCTGAGCACCTATCTGGAGGCTGTGGTGATTCAGAAATGAATAAGACATGATCGATGCTCTCAAGGAGCACAGAGTCTGCTGAGGAGAAAAACATGCAAGTAAATAAATGCCGTCTACTTTAAAAGGAGTGAAAGAGGCAGTGGCTCGTTGAGCTGGAGGCAGATGTGAGCAGAGCTGACATTTCAAGAGGGTGAAATGGGTGATTATGTCTAGCAGCTGGTGCACGTCAAACAAAGGACAGCAGACTCCAGGAGACATCGAGAGTCTAGGAGATAAAGCCTTTGAACCGTGCTGCTTGCAACCACCCACCTGAAGGAACCCTCTACTCGCGCATCAGCTCAGCCACCCACCAACCACCTCACCCACATCCGGGACCACGCCCTCAATCGCAATCTCTCTATCTGCCTCGCCCTGCCACCCGGCCACCCAGCGGCAGGCAGCTGTTGAAGTCATAGACCAAGGCTTTGTCAGCGAGGAGTGTTTTATCACTGTCCGTGTTCAGAACTTGCAGACTGATTGGAGTTTGGTTATTTGGATGCTCTTTACTGAGCGCGGCCCCCCGAGAGCCCGCACGCAGAGAGGACCTCTCCCACCTCCCACCCTGCCATCCACACGCCTCTACTGCCACCTCTGCCACTTCACCGGCCTCTGCTTTGCCTTCGCTCTACCTCCACTGCCCTGTTATACCCCACCCGGCTGCTCTGGAGCCCACAGCCTCAGTCCCTAAAACCACACCGGCTGCTACTCTCTGGCCACTGAAGGCTGCTGCACAAGCCCCCAAAACATAGACCTGAAATGCTACAGATTCAAGCAGCTCAAGCTGCTTGCCGTTTTTGTTTTGTTTTGTTTTGTTTTTTTGGTCTTTTAGGGCCGCGCCTGAGGCACATAGAGGTTCCCAGGCTAGGGGTCAGATCAGAGCTGCAGCTGCCAGCCTACATCACGGCCACAGCAATGCCAGATCCAAGCCATGTCTGCAACTTACACCACAGCTCATGGCAATTCCAGATCCTTAACCCACTGATCCAGGCCAGGGATCGAACCACCATCTTCGCAGATCCTAGTCGGGTTTGTTACCACTGAGCCACGACAGGAACTCCCAAGATGCTTGCCTTCTTGTTCCATCTCATTAATTCCTGAGAGCAAGTATTCTCAACCCCTAAAATCCGATGCCTAATTTTGTGTATATAGACTTCCTTTCTGGGTCCATCCTAAGTATTCATCATGGTATTAAAGAGATCACAGAGCCCAAAAGTTAGACATGTATTCCAAACTTTCTCCTCTTGCCTCACTTTCCTATTCAGCCCTCCTGCATCCTTTCCTGGCCTGAGATTCCTGCCCCTGGCTTACTGAGTCACGTGGCATGAGCTTCCTTCTCTGCCTCCTTGACTCGGACAAGGGCTCTTCTCTTTCATTCTTAAAGGAGCAGGTGTTCTTCTGTCTTCTTAAAGCCAATGGTTCCTCATTTTAATCCTAATCTTATATATTCTACTTACTTGGATACATTGCTCTGTCAATTATCTCACCTTCTCCACTTCCCCTTCAGGCACACTAGGAATCATTTAGAGGGAAAAAACAGCTCTGCCTCCCCCGATATATGATGGACGAGGGAGGAGAGGAACTCAGATGATTACAAACTCCGCCTTCATTAGAATGTCCACTGTGGCCAAGGACGCAGATGAGTGACCAGCCAGTGGTACTTGGAACCATGACAGGAGAAAAGCTGGGTGCCCCTGAGACCACACAGCACTAACCCAGACATGGGGTCTGCGAGGCAGGCAGAGGGATCAGAGCAGAGTGATTAAGAGTAAAGATGCTGGGAGTTCCCTTCGTGGCTCAGTGGAAATGAATCTAACCAGGATCCGTGAGGACACAGGTTCGATCCCTGGCCTCACCCAGTAGGTTAAGGATCCAGTGTCGCCGTGAGCTATGATGTAGGTCACAGACGAGGCTTGGATCTAGCGTTGCTGTGGCTGTCGTGCAGGCTAGCAGCTGCTGCTCCAATTCAACCCCTGGCCTGGGAATCTCTATATGCTGCAGGTGCAGCCCTAAAAAGACAACAACCAAAAAAGGGAGGTAAAGAGGCTGAGCCCACTTGTCTGGTTGTCAACCCCCAGCTCTAGGACTGTATTACTTGTGTGGCCTTGGGCAAATTATTCCATTTCAGTGGCCTCAGCTCCTTCATCTAGAAAGTGGGGAGAAGAAGAGTGTCTGTTTCCTACAGCTGTTATGAGCGCAAGGGCCACTGATAACACGCAGAGAACTTGCAAGAGTCTGTGACACAGAGCAAAGCCTATCTCAGTTTAACTGGTCTTTTAATACTTTCTTGTTTTCAAGCCACACCCATGGCATATGAAAGTTCCCAGGCTGGGGTTGAATCGGAGCTGGATCTGCCAGCCTACACCACAGCCACAGCAACACAGGATTCTTACCCCACTGAATGGCCAAGGATCAAACCCAAATCTTCATGGATACTAGTTGGGTTTGTTACCCCTGAGCCACAATAGTAACTCCTTGATATGTATATTCATCTTTTTGGGGCCTCAACCGCAGTATATGAAAGTTCCCAGGCCAGGGGTCGAATTGGAGCTGCAGCTGCCAGCCACAGCCACAGTAATGCAGGATCCAAGCCATGTCTGCAACCTACACTGCAGTTCACCGTAACACCAGATCCTTAACCCACTGAGTGAGGCCAGGGATCGAACCTGCAACTTCGTGGGTATTGGCTGGGTCTATTACCACTGAGCCACAATGGAACTCCTCAAAGTCTTTTTTTTAACTTCTTTACTTGTGAGGTGAAGATTTGACCGTCTCACTCCCCACTGACCCTAGCCCTCCCACCAGCCTCTAAAGCAGGTTATAACACCTTTAAACCAAGATTCAGTTGTGACAATGACTATGTAAGTATTAATAGCTCAGTTATGCAGAGCAAGATCTTCTATTTCCTTTTTCCTGTACCTTTTTTTAAAAATCATTTGTTAGGTTTCTATGTGGGTCATCACTGATTCTGTACCAAACTCTCCAACAGAACTAAAATGCACAGAAAATGGATCCGCTCCTCTTTTGTCCTCTTGGAGAGGTGCTTCCCACAGCCCCTTGTTCTGCTGTCTGGTCCCACAGCCCAGTCCCCATCTAGAAGCTTCACCATCATCGTGGGAGCCCCCTTCTCCATCTGGGTTGGATCTCCTGTTTCTGGACCAAACACCCCCCACTTTCTTGGTCTATTCCTTTGTCTCAATGAGCACCACACCCTCAGAGTTCCTGTCGTGGGTCAGTGGTCACAAACCTGACTAGGATCCATGAGGTTTCGGGTTCAATCCCTGGCCTCACTCAGTGGGTTAAGGATCCGGTGTTGCCGTCAGCTGTGGTGTAGGTCAAAGATGCGTCTCAGATCTGGTGTTGCCGTGGCTGTGGTGTAGGCCGGCAGCTGTAGCTCTAATTGGACCCCTAGCCTGGGATCCTCCATATGCCCGAGGTGTGGCCCTAAAAAGCCAACAACAACAACCACAATAAAAAAGAACACTTTCTAGTAGATGCTGGTGCGCCTATTAGGACCCTGAGAAAGATCGCATGGGACAGAAACTTCTCAAGAGGTCTTGAAACAGAAAACATGCATAGTCTGCTCTCATTCTTGGGAGTCCGCACAATCATTTTCTCTCAAAATTCTGGAGGAATTGCTCCAGTGTTGTTCTTGAGAAGTCTGCTGAACTACGGTCTCTTGCATGTCATTTTTTTTCTTTCTTTCTGGAAATATTTAGGGTTTTCACTATATGGCTGACATTCCAAAATTTTAAGATATGTCTTAGGATGGGTCTGTTCCATCCACTGCGCCGGAGACTCAGCGGTCTCATAATTTGGAAATTCAAATATTTCAGTTCTGGGAAGTTTTCTCTCTCTTTTTTTATTTCCTTTCCTCTGTGTTTTATGTTCTCCTTCTGTGGGATTAGAATTACTTGTAAGTTGGGCCTCTTGGATTGATCTTCTCATTTTCCTCCGACTTTCTGAGTCGTGGCCTTCCTGTTCTACTGTCTGGGAAGACTGTCAAGGTTTTCTTCAAAACTTCTATTGAATGTTTTATTTCTTCTGCCAGTTTTTAAAAATAGCCAAAAGCAAAAAAAAAACAAAAAAAAAATAAAAAAAAAAAAAAGGAGTTCCCGTCGTGGCTCAGTGGTTAACGAATCCGACTAGGAACCATGAGGTTGCGGGTTCGGTCCCTGCCCTTGCTCAGTGGGTTAACGATCCGGCGTTGCCGTGAGCTGTGGTGTAGGTTGCAGACACGGCTCGGATCCCGCGTTGCTGTGGCTCTGGTGTAGGCCGGTGGCTACAGCTCCGATTCGACCCCTAGCCTGGGAACCTCCATATGCCGCGGGAGCGGCCCAAAGAAATAGCAAAAAGACAAAAAAAAAAAAAAAAAAAAAAAAAAAAAAAAATAGCCAAAAGCTCTTTTTCTTTGAATTTTTTTTTTTTTTTTTTTTGGTCTTTTTAGGGCTGCACCTGTGGCAAGCTAGGGGTCAAATCAGAGCTACAGCTAGCTGCTGGCCTACACCACAGTCACAGCGATGTGGGATCCCAGCCGCATCTGCAACCTACACCACAGCTGACGGCAACACCG
Organism: Sus scrofa; assembly: GCF_054392235.1. NCBI lineage: Eukaryota > Metazoa > Chordata > Mammalia > Artiodactyla > Suidae > Sus > Sus scrofa. The sequence continues at coordinate 21,614,110 of NC_139393.1, read as the reverse complement.
GATCCTTAACCCCCTGAGTGAGGCCAGGGATCCAACCTGCGTTCTCATGGATACTAGTTGGATTCCTGACCTGCTGAGCCACAACGGGGACTCCCTAAATCTTCCTTTTTTTATAGCAAGGTCGGGGCAAAGAATGCTTTGCTGCTCCTTCTCTAAACCTTCTACCAACCCTCCTGTTTGACAGCTCCATCCTGCACCCCTGCTTCAAAGGTACGGGGTACCTCAGAGTTCTGAACTTTGCTGAGGGTCTGTGGTGGCTGTGAAGTGTTTGTGTTGCCTTCTCACATTACAAGCTTCACACTCACCTTTGCCGTGTGTGCCTGGGCACTTTCCACAGTCCATCTAATTCTGGCCGCCAGCATTTGGCTGGCATCCTCGTTGCTGCCTCAGCCGATACTGGTCTCTCCCACTAGACTGGGAATCCCATAAGGCCAAGTGCTGGGTTTATTTTGTTAGCTCCTAAACTATACCTGGGAGTTCCCATTGTGACACAGCAGTAACAAACCCAACTAGTATCCATGAGAATGCAGGTTCAATCCCTGGCCTTGCTCAGTGGGTCGGGGATTCAGCATTGCCGGGAGCTGCAGTGTAGGTCACAGACGCAGCTCAGATCTGGTGGTGCTGTGGTTGTGGCCTAGGCTGGCAGCTGACGCTCCAGTTCGACCCCTAGCCTGGGAACTTGCGTATGCCCAGGTGCAACCCTAAAAAGCAAAAAAATTAAAAATAAACCATACCTGGCATTTTAAAACTATGTATTGAATAAACCAATAAAGAGGACTAAGCTGAGACGTGAAGGATGAGAGGGAAAGGAAAGGCAGAAATGTGCTCTAACCGCAAGACACTGGCGCGGGCAGAAGATCGTAGGGGACGGAAAGCAAGGAACACCTAGAACCTGACGAAGCTGAGCACATCTGCAGCGAGGAGTGCACGGCAGCTGGGGGGGGGGGGGTGCAAAGAACGAGGAAAGCCTGGAGACTATAGCAGAGATCGGATCCCCGTGGGCCTCCCAGCTGTGTTAGGGAGTTGGGGTTTCACCCAGCCAGCCCTGGGGAGATCTTTTAGGATCTGCATGAGGGTGCTGCGGCTGCTGTAACAAAGCGCCACAGACTGGGGCGTTTAAAAATAACAGAAATGTATCGCGTCGTGGTTCTGGAGACGAGAAGCCTGGAATCAAGACGGCAGCAGGGTGGGTCCTTCTGGGGTCTGAGGGAGAACCTGTCCCGTGCCCCTGCCCCGGCTTCCGGTGGTTGCTGGCGCTCTTCGGTATCCTGGGTTTGTAGAGAAATCACCCCCATCTCGGCTATGTCTACATTTCCCCTTTTTATAAGGAGACAGTCATACTGGAGCAGGGCCCATCCTCATGACCTCATCTAAATGTGATCATGTAATAACAAAGAGCTTATTTCTAAATAAGGTCCCATTCAGAGGCACTGGGGGTTAGGACCTCAATATCGTGTGTGTGTGTGTGTTAACCGGGGAACACAATTCATCACAGGGTCTTAAACAGAAAGTGACACAATCAGACCTGTATTTTAGAAAAATCTCCCTACTTCCAATGAGAAGAATGAGATGGTGAGGACAACAATCAGGCTATTCCAGACGCCCCTGCCTTCAAGGTGATATAAAGTGACACTAAGAGGTGGTGGGACAAAGAGTGGTGGGTAGATTCAAGGGACACTTGATCGGCAGAAAGTACGAGAAAGGACCGATTGAATATAGAGGACGAAAGAGACCGAATAGAAGGAAAGGAGGTGTCGAGGACGCCCCTGTTTTTGGTTGGGAACCCCCATGGGGAAGAAGGGTACCACGTGATGAGACCGGGAACCCGGGGGGAGCAGTTTTGGAAGAGAGGATTCTGAACTTGGGAAATGCTACCTTATCTCCTCAGTTCCCTCACAGTTTTAATTGGGCCCCTCTTCTAAAACTGATCTGGGGAGTTCCCATCGTGGCGCAGCAGAAACGAATCCGACTAGGAACCATGAGGTTGCAGGTTCGATCCCTGGCCTCGCTCAGTGGGTTATGGATCTGGTGTTGCCGTGAGCTGTGGTGTAGGTCGCAGATGAGACTCGGATCTGACATTGCTGTGGCTGTGGTGTAGGCCAGCCAATTGGATCCTGAGCCAGGGAACCTCTATATGCCGTGGGTGCGTCCTTAAAAAAGAGACAAAAGACAAAAATAAAACTGATCTGAAGGACTCTACTCAGTCTTACTGTCCTCCCCTTATGCAAGATTTGACACTGTTAACCACCCTTTCCTTTTTCCCACTCTCTTCTCCATGACTAATGATTTCCATTTAGTTGTAAAAATGAATTATTCTATTTCAAAAACTCGTTACCATCTCAAATACCTAAAACTGCATTCATCAGTCTCCCTACAGATAAGCCATTCCCCACCCGGTCCCTCACCTCCTCCGTCCAGCCAGGAGCGCGCCACTGGCCCAGGACAGACCAGAGTATTCTGGACGCTGACTTTTTTTCTCATTCCCACATGTGGTCAAAGCTGCATCTGTTTTCCACTCACAGTCTGCCCCCGTTTCGAGCTTTCTCTGCCTCTTCTACCTTGACGTAAGCCCTTACTACCGCAGCCTTGGGCTTCGAATCGGTTCCTGATTTGCGATGTCCTGCCTCACCTGTCCTCAACCCATCTGCATCTGGCACCTCATTACTGTTCAGAAGCTACACCTCCCTTCCCACGCTCTCCAGGGCATCAGTCACCTGAGAGGTTGATGCCCGCTTCCAGGACAACGTCCACACTCCGCCCTCGGGCCGCCTTCCAAGCCTCATACTGACAACACAAGCCCTCTGGCACCCTTGAGCTGATCTGCGAACCCTCTGACACGCCCAGCGCACCTCTCACTGTGTCTCTCAGACTCCTGTGGTCTCCACTGCCTACTCTCCCACTTCCCCTGTCTATACATCTCACTCACACTGCGAGAACCAAGAACAGGGTCAGCTACATAATTTGTGCATCCAGTGCAAAAGGAAAACGTGGGATTCTTTGTTCAAAAATTATTACAGGAGTTCCCGTTGTGGCTCAGCGGGTTAAGAACCCGACATCACGTCCATGGGATGCAGGTTCGATCCCTGGCCTCACTCAGTGGGTTAAGGATCTGGTGTTGCCACAAGCTGAAATGTTAAGTCTCAGATGTGGCTTGGAAAACTGGCGTGGCTGTGGCTGTGGCACAGGCTGGCAGCTGCAGTTCCGATTTGACCCCTAGCTTGGGAACTTCCATAGGCCACAGGTGCAGCTCTAAAAAGAAAAAAATCAAAACATAATGAATTTTCAGATGTTCACAGCAGAGCAGGAAGCCAAGTATGGAGCTCTTTGAGCACAGAGCCCCACACGGCCCAGGCCTCACGCCCACAGAACCAGGCCCTGATCAAGAATAGTTCCTGGACTATCAATCTGTTTTTTCTTCTCCTCCTAAAACCTCTAGCGCTTGCTTATAAGCCATTCTTTTTGTTGTTGTTGTTTTGTTGTCTTTTTAGGGCTGCACCTAGGCATATGGAGTTTCCCAAGATAGGGGTCTAATCAGAGCTATAGCTGCTGGCCTACACCAAAGCCACAGCAACACAGGATCCCAGCCGAGTCTGTGACCTACACCGCAGCTTACGGCAATGCCAGATCCTTAACCCACTGAGCGAGGCCAGGATCGAACCTGCAACCTCATGGTTCCTAGTTGGATTCATTTCCGCTGCACCATGACAGGAACTCCTATAAGCCATTCTTGACACGGACTGCATGCTACCTTTCTTTGTCAGTTAATTTCCATGACCGTCTGTGTGTTTGTGGCATCTTTGCTCATTTTCAAGCTCTCATTAGGAACATAATATGTGCCAAGCCCTCAGGAAAAAAAAAAAAAAAAATTAAGTTTCATAAACCTGAGGAGATTGCATTCTGGAAGTTTACCAAACACACTAACAATTATCATCCCCCGGGACAAACACCGTGACAGAGAGGGGCCCAGGGTGCCGACGACACGGGAGTGGGGTCGCAGGCGGGAAGGCATCTTAGAAGACATGGAGGAGTTCCCATTGTGGCTCAGCAGTAATGAACCAGACTAGCACGCATGAGAACTCGGGTTCGATCCCTGGCCTCACTCAGTGGGTTGGGGATCCGGCGTTGCCGTGGCTGTGGTATAGGCCGGCAGCTGTAGCTCCGATGCAACCCTTAGCCTGGGAACTTCCATATGCAGGAGGTGTGGCCCTAAAATAACCGGGGGGGGGGGGGGGGGCGGAAGACGTGGCGCTCAGTCTCCAAAAGCATGTTGAAGCTGCTCAAAGCAAAGGAGGGCATTTGAGACAGAGGGACCAGCACATGTCAACAGCACTCGGTTGTTACAGGCATCTCCCAAGTGAAATGTCAGCTGCTGGAGGACAGGAACCATATCCACTCCTAGCACCTAACACCGTTCACTGCTCATAGTACAAATTCAACAAATATTTGATGAATTGAAAAGGCAATTTTTAAAAAAATGATAGTCGATTGGCATGTGGTGCCAAGAAGGCAAATTTTTTAAAAAATTATAGTCGATTTATAATTGATTCTATAAACAGTATGGCATTTAAAAGTTAAACCAAAGAACAAAGCTAATTAGATGTTTTAAATTTTCATCTAAAATTCACTCTCTGAGCATGACAGTACTTTCAGAGGATGTACACATGCAGCTGCCGTATAAAGACTGATTCTCACACCTGTTTACTGCTAATTTGACTGTCCTTTTCTGATGACAGTGCAATGAAAGCTGATTATAGCTATTATTTCCAGGTAGATTATAAAAGGAAGAAGGCTGTTCATAGCTGCAAATTTTATTTTCAGAAAATGTCAGGTACATAAAAATGTTATCTCTGCTATATTTCTAAGTATTAAAAAGTTGAATCCAGCAGACTACATGGATATATGATCATTTCCAAATTAGAGAATTCGCACATCTTTAGTTTATAACAACTCCCTAGATACTCACTGACATTTAATAACTCATTTGCATTAACTGAGTCATTAAAACAGACACAGCTTGAAATGTATGCTACTTCCCCTGCTGGAAATACAATATTTTCTCAACTTTTGTAAACAGATATGCTTCTGAGACCAAGTTTGAGACGCTCGCAACCACGAAGAATTGAAATACCAGGACAGGAGTTCCCACTGTGGTGCAATGGGAGTGGTGTCTCTGCAGCATCAGGATGCCGGTTCGGCCCCTGGCCCGGCACAGTGGGTTAAAGGAGCCATTGTTGCTGCAGTTGCAGGGTAGGTTGCAACTGCAGCTCAGATCTGATCCCTGGCCTGGGAACTCCTCATGCTGCAGGGTGGCCAAAAAAGTAATACAAGGACAAGGATTTTTAAATAAGCATATAGAAAACAGTAAAAGAAAAAGAGTGTGAATCGTGTATTAAAATAGAAAGTCATAGGCTTTTAACAATGCAAACAAAAACGACATTTAAAAAAAATCTAATAAGAGAAGTATTTGAGGATGATACACAGGAAAAGCCAAAGACTTGAAATTAGAAATCTCAAGCAATCTCACTCCTGGGCATCTATCCAGAGAAAACCATGACTCGCAAAGACACATGTACTCCAATGTTCGTGGCAGCACTATTTACAATAGCCAAGACATGGAAACAACCTAAATGTCCATCGACAGAGGAGTGGATCAAGAAGAGGTGGTACATATACACAATGGAATATTACTCGGCCATTAAAAGGAATGAAATACCAGCATTTTTAGCAACATGGATGGACCTAGAAACTATCATGCTAAGTGAAGTCAGCCATACAATGAGACACCAACATCAAATGCTTTCACTGACATGTGGAATCTGAAAAAAGGACAGACGGAACTTCTTTGCAGAACAGATGCTGACTCACAGACATTGAAAAATTTATGGTCTCCAAAGGAGACAGTTTGGGGGGTGGAGGGATGCACTGGGGTTGTGGGATGGAAATCCTATAAAATTGGATTGTGATGATCATTGTACAACTACAAATGTAATAAATTCATTGAGTAATAAAAAATAAAATTAAATTAAAATTAAAAAAAAAAGAAATTAGAAATCTCAGAGATAAATCCTGATTCCAGCGTAGGCTAACAGATCTTGCATAAAGCATTTTCCCTTTCCTTAGCTGAACTTATACAAACATTAGAGAAACTACCACTTGTATCACAGGATTACTTTGAAAATTAAATGAGATAATATATACTAAACACACCTAACACAGTGCTCTTAGTGCTGAATTTTAATGGAATCTGATTTGTAGACTGTGACGTATATAAAGTACTTAACTATTTCATCATGTAATTCAGATTCATTCATCCAATCCATCTTTTTACAAGAATCAACTGGAACTGACTTTGCCTTCACCAGGGCCACACCTCACACTTAAATGCCTGAGGCAAACCCATCATTAAGTGGCCTTTATTCTATTTTAAAGTAAAGAAACGGAAGCTCAGATGAAAATGTTTTGCTTTTCTGTTTCTCTCCAGTTGCAACATGAACTTATTTCTAGCCGAATTCTCCATTCTTTAAATAGAGTTATGAATCAACTGCTAATTCTCTGCTTACGAAGCCCAAAGGATAGTCAGCAGAGCTTCAGGGAATTCATGTGACATAGTTTCCGGATTTCAACCACTCATTTATGAAGCAAGGATTTACTGTGTAGGATGAAGGGCCCAGGAAGGCTCACAACAAACCCAGGTCAAGAGACTCTTAGGGAATGTGCGCATTAGGAAGTAAAACAATGCAATAGGTGGTTTCAGATCAGTCTGATGGTGGAGAAATGGGAAGGAGTGGGACGAGCCTAGAAGATGGAGAGGGCGAAGGAAGCCATGGCTCTTGACAGGTCCGAGGCAATAGCTGCCAGGCCTAACTGGTGGCAGAGGGCAGGAGAAGCAGAGACAAGACTAGGAGATGTTTCCGAGGCTGACTGTCTACAGAGGATAAATGAGAAGATGAGTCAAGGATGACCCTGAGGCCAATTGGCTATGGAATTCAGGGAAGCGTGGGCTCCTGGACGGACTTGTGACATCTAGGGAGGACAAGGATGAAATCCACTGGGCCGCACTGAAAAGGCTCCAGGGGAGCCTGCCTGGGCACAATGCAAGCTCTGTAGCTGGAGTGTGAGGCTAGGGCAAGACAGAATACAGCGATCTGAGCCTCATGAGCACGGAGATAACGAAAACCATGAGATGGCGTCAAATCTCCAGAAGGAGGAAGCACTTAGAAGCACAGGAACGGAAGTTCAAGGACTGACATCTAACATTAAGAAAGGAAGATGCAACTAGAGATTATCATACTAAGGGTAGGAAGTCAGAAAGAGAAGACAAATACCACATGATATCACTTCGATGTGGAATCTAAAATATGGCACGGGGAGTTCCCACTGTGGCGCAGCAGAAACGAATCCAACTAGTATCCAGGAGGATGTGGGTTTGATCCCCGGCCTCACTCAGTGGGTTGGGGAGCTGGCGTTGCCATGAGCTGTGGTGTAGGCCTGCAGCTGTAGTTCCGATTCAGACATAGAGACTAGACTTGTAGTTGTCAAGGGGTAGGGTGTAGGATGGACTGGGAGTTTGGGGTTAGTAGATGCAAACTATTATATCTAGGATGGATAAGCCATGAGGTCTTACTCTATAGTACAGGGAACTATATCCAATCTCTTGGGCTAGACCATGATGGAAAAGAATGTAATAAAACGAATGTATATACATGTATGACTGGGCCACTTTACTGTACAGCAATAATTGGCACATTGTAAATCAACTATACTTCAAAAAAAGGTTAAAAAAATAAAAAGAGAGGGAGAAAGAAAAGGACCAATTTGACCCATTTTTGGTATGTACTGAAATATATTCAGATAATATTATCTTTGGGTTCAGATTACTTTAGATTAAACGAGATAAGAAAGGACTATATTTTATTCTTGTTTTTCTGTGCCCAGTAATGGCTGAGTGTCAGTAAAAGAGAAGGCATGCTTTAGGAGTTCCCATCGTGGCTCAGTGCAAACGAATCTGACTAGCATCCATGAGGTTGCAGGTTCAATCCCTGGCCTCGCTCAGTGGGTTATGGATCTGGCGTTGCCATGAGCTGTGGTGTAAGTTGCAGACACGGCTTGGATCCCGTGTTGCTGTGGCTGTGGCGTAGGCAGGCAGCTATGGCTCTGATTTGACCACCAGCCTGGGAACCTCCACATGCCTCGGGAACAGCCCTAAAAAGACAAAAGACCAAAATAAATAAATAAAAAGACAAAAACAAAAAAGAGAAGGCATGCTTTAAATTCTGTCCATTTTGAGGGGAAGCCTATTCAGGGAAAGGAAATCATGGCTAAAAATGAGGTCCCTTGAACCAAAGAGGAGTATGAATATCTATGTCCCTTAACACCAATGTGTCAGACCTGCTTCCATCAGCGAGAGCCTGGAAGTGCCCAGCAAATGTGAAAACTTGTTTCTGTCTACACTGATCCCAGCATCCAGAGTCATTTACCCCTTTCCTCATTCATCCTCCTTTCTCCAAGGTACTCGGCCAGACACTGCGAGAACAGCAGTGGATAAGACAGACACACTCCCTGTCCCTGTGGGGTTCGTCGTCCAGTCCCTGACACTTTGTGACCTGCCTCTTTGCTCCCCCTCCAAAGCAAACGGGACCGAACCTCAGGCACATTTCACACTGCCCCCAGCCATGTACTTCTTACAGGTGAAGGCTGAACGCTTCTTAACCAGCAGAGGAAGTCTGCTTTTATTTTTTTGTCTTTTGGGGGCTGTGCCCGCAACATATTCCCAGGCTAGGGATCGAATCCGAGCCGCAGCTGCCAGCCTACACCACAGCCACAGCAACGCTAGATCCAAGCCTCATCTGCAATCTATACCACAGCTCACGGCAACGTCAGGTCCTTAACCCATTGAGCAAGGCCAGGGAGTGAACCTGTGTCTTCATGGATATTAGTGGGGTTTTTAACCTGCTGAGCCACAATGAGAACTTCCAGAAGCCTTTTAGATGAATCTTACAATAGCTGGAAAATGTGACATGTATGTGCCCCAGCAATTACATATGTTAACCTGAGTAGCAGGTTCCTATTACCCTGCAGAGCGCCGTGTCAGTTGTCTACACAGTGGGGCTTTCAGCCTTACAGAGACTTCCGTGTCCTTTATGATTCCCGTCAGAGGAATGAGGAGGAGGAGGGAGAAGAATCCTTGTCACCTCATCTCCTTTCCCACTGCACTGCTCTTTCCCGTGTCAGTCAAGGGGAATGAAGGGCAAGTGAAAGATCACCAAAAAAACATCTATTGAAAATTAAGAATGAAAAAAGACACAAGCACCAGAATGAACAGACTTCTCCAAAACTACTTTTGGTGGTAGAGTTACTGAAGCTACCGGATTTATGAATTTTTGCTTGCTAAGTCTAGGGAGAGGAAGCAAAGCTTCAGAGTAAATGGACCAATTCTGCCTACGCTAGCCGCTGGCATCACTGGGCGTCAGTGAGCACACAGGCTTGTTTTCATTTCTAAGCCATTTCCCTGCCTAAGGTTTTTAGGGTTTTTTGCTTTTTTTTTAAAAATTTATTTTATTTATTTTTTTATTTATTTTTGTCTTTTTTGGTCTATTCTAGGGCCACACCTGTGGCATATAGAGGTTCCCGGGCTGGGGGCCAATCAGAACTGCAGCTGTTGGGCTACACCACAGCCACAGCAACACCAGATCCGATCCTCATCTATGACCTATACCACAGTTCACAGCAACACTGGATCCTTAACCCACTGGGCGAAGCCAGGGATTGAACCCGTAACCTCAGGGTTCCTGGTCGGATTCATTAACCACTGTGCCACGACGGGAACCCCAGGGTTTTTAATTTTTTAAAAAATGTTATTTTATGACTTTTTTGGCCCCATCATGCAGCAGCTTGATGTGGAATCTCCATTTCCAGACCAGACTTTGAATCTGAGCCACCACAGTGAAAGTGCTGAGACCTAACCACTAGACCACCAGGGAACTCCCCTGTGTAAGGTTTGAGTTAATCTCAAGTACCTAAAGGGACCAGGCAGGTAACTAAACTGAGTGAAATGGGCCAAGTCTAAGTGGCAGGGACGGACACACCTGGAAAATGCATATCTTGTCTACAGGTAGTAGCAGAAGGAACGCAAATGTGATTGATAAGAGAAACCAGAAATGTAGATTTTTATGTGAACTCATTGGATGTTTTAAAATATTGGCAATGAATTTTTTTAAATTAAGTGTCCTGTTGGTCAATCTGTAACTGATTCATCTAGACGTCACTAAAGTATGACTTCTGGTCTATGGCTGTGTTTGTATGGAAAGAGGGAAGCCATCCCAGGTTTACAAACATGATCAACCTTAGCACCTGCATTCAGTGCAAACTATAAGAATTTTGATATAACCTAGGCGTTCCCATCGTGGCTTAGCGGGTTAAGAACCTGACTGGTATCCATGAGGATGCAGGTTCAATCCCTGGCCTCACTCAGTGGGTTAAGGATCTGGCGTTGCCATGAGCTGCAATGGAGGTCGCAGATGAGGCTCGGATCCCGAGTTGCTGTGGCTGTGGTGTAGGCTGACAGAGGCAGCTCGGATTCAACTCCTAGCTTGGAAACGTCCATATGCTGCAGGTGCGGCCCTGAAAAGAAAAGCAAAAAAAGAAAAGAATTTTGATATAAGCTAAAGGAAGGGGTATACAGTTATAATTGAGGTGAAAAGAGAGACAATTTAAAACCTTAAGAATGATGAGAATATAATGACCATTACTGGCATATATGGGATAAAGGTTCAGTAAAAATGATACTGAAAGGTTGATAACAAATCATACAAGATGCTGAAATGGGCTTAACCAATGCAATCCCCATCATCATCACTTAGAAACTAGGGGAACATCTTCGGTGTGCTAAATGCCTGATGTTAATTCAGAGGCAGAAGGCTAAGAATTTGAATAATAACCTATCATGTGGCAAATTGCTGCTGAAAGTTGTTGCAAAGCCTGGGTAAATCCATTGATTCAAAGCCTGTTTCACTAAAGCTTCTTCCAGTACAGATTCATGCATCCATCCATTCATTCCACAAGTATCTGTTAAGCAGGTACCACGTGCCAGGTACCGTCAGAGGCACGGCAGACACAACAGTGCATGTATCAGACGAAAGTTCCTGACCTTCTGGAGTTCACACTCCAGTTAGGAGAAACAGACGAGAAACAAGATAACTAGGTAAACACTGTACTAGAGAGAGAGAGGTCGTCGTTGTTGTTGTTGTTATTGTTGCTAGTCAGCAAAGTCTTTACTAAAATAAAGCAAACATCCTGTGAAATCAGATTGTTATGATCATTATACAACTACAGATGTGATAAATTCATTTGAGTAATTTAAAAAAATGAAAAAAAATTAATTAATAAAATAAAATAAAATAAACAGCTCCCAGGACAGACTGGGAGGGGAAAGAAGAGTCCCCCTCTCTATTGTCTTATAGGGCTTTTTATCCCTTAAAGATAGGGGGTACCAACGTGGTTTCTCCCATTGGCCTCGCCCAGTTACCTCTATCAGTCCTTGTCCAATAGGAGTCTTAGGGGTGGAAACGCCCCGTAAGTTTTAGGGTTTCTTTGCTCCTCTTTGCCTCGGGATCGAGATAAGTCTTGAGGAGGAAAAAAAAAATTAAATCAGGGAAGGGGAATAGAGGTTTGTGTGTGGAGTATGAATGCATCCTTTTGCCGGGAGAAGGGTGAAGCGGAATTGAAATTTTAAATAGGGAGCCAGGAAAGGCTTTCCTGAGAAAGTGGCATTTGAGCAGACGCATGCAGGGAGTGGGGGCTGACGGTGAGGGAGTGAGAGGGGAGTGAGCCTTGAGGTATCTGGGGTAAGAAAATTCCAGGCAGAAGGAACAAAGGAGCACAGGCCCCGAGGGAAAGGTGCAGGTGTCATTTTCAAGAGCAACGTGATGGAGCAGACGGGGTCAGAGAGGCTTGATCACACAGGGACTGGCTTTTACCATCGGTGGTTCAGGAAGTCATTGCAAGGAAGGTGCCTAATCAAAGGAGTTATAGGACTTGATGTATATTTTATTATTTCATTTATTTATGTATTTATTTTTATTTATTTTCTTTTTAGGGCCACACCTGCAACCTATGGGAGTTGCCAGGGTTGGGAAGTCAAATCGGAGCTGCAGCTGCTGGCCTAGGCCACACGCCACGGCAATGCCAGATGTGAGCCACATCTGTGACCTACGCTGCAGTTCGAGGCCACACCAGATCCTTAACCCACTGAGCAAGGCCAGGGATGAAACCCACATCCTCTCAGAGACAATGGAGGAGCCTTAACCCACGGAGCCACAATGGGAACTCCTGACGAACATTTTAAAAGACTCCTTCTGATCGCTGTCATGATAGAATCAAAGGAGAGCAAAGAAGCCAGGGCCTTGAGCCCAGTTGGGAAGCTGCTGCAATAATCTAGATGGGAGGCAATGGTGGCTTGGACTCAGGTCTTGACAGTGGAGAGGGCAAGAAGGCATCCGATTCCGTGTACACTGGGACAGTAGGGCTAGAAGGATTTGCTGACTGTCCTTGAGGCCTACGAGAAAATGCAGAGTCAAGGCCTTTGGCCTGAGCCACTGCAAGGAGGGACCTGGCATTAACTTCTATGGCGAAGACCAGATGCAGAGCAGGCTTAGGGCTGAAAAACAGCAAGAGTACAGTTTAGCCCCATTAAGCTAGTGGGGATCCAATCAGGAGATGCTGAGGGGGTCCAAGGCCCACACTGCAGGTTGAAATTCGAAGTCATCAGCACAAAGATGGTGTTTAAAGTCGTGAGCATGGATACGACCACCTAGAGGGTGAACACTGACAAAGAAGAGAAGCAGGCCAAACTTCGAGCTTTGGAGACCTCCCACGTAAAGAACCGGAGGGAGCTCCCATCGTGGCTCATCGGGTTAAGAACCCAGCTAATATCTGTGAGGATTTGGGTTCAATCCCTGGCCTCGCTCAGTGGGTTAAGGATCTGGCGTTGCTGTGAGCTGTGGTGTAGGCTGGCGGCTGTAGCTCCCATTGGACCCCTAGCCTGGGAACCTCCATATGCCGCAGGTGTGGCCCTAAAAGGAAAAATAAATAAGTAAAAATAAAGGGCTGGGAAAACAAAGAGGGAGCAGCAGAGTATACTAAGAAGGACTCCCAGAGAGGCAGGAGGTGAATTTATGGTGATGCAGAGAGGCCTAGGGAAGGCCAGACTCAAGCCGGGGAGAAGGCTCCACCTCCGAAGAGCTGTGAGTGGTCATCTGAGGACAGGCAACTGCGGACCACTGGATGCGGAACCGTGGAGGCCATGAGTGATGGTGCAGAAGCGTCTGGTGGGAGAGGTGGGGCTGATGTCCCCTTGGAATGTTTTCCTAAAAGAATGGGAGGAAACGGAAGGCAGCAACTATAAACACATTTCAAACGATTTATGGTAAAGGGAAGAAAAGCAGCATTGCAGAAGCTGGCTCAAGGGGGAAGGGGGCTCAAGAGGTTTTTTGTTTTCTTGTTTTGTTTTTTTGTTTTTTAAGATGGAAGAAGTTGGAGTTCCCGTCATGGTGCAGTGGAAATGAATCTGACTAGGAACCATGAGGTTGCAGGTTCGATCCCTGGCCTCGCTCAGTGGGTTAAGGATCTGGTGTTACCGTGAGCTGTGGTGTAGGTCGCAGACATGGCTCGGATCTGGCGTTGCTGTGGCTGTGGTGTAGGCTGGCAGCAACAGCTCCAATTAGACCCTTAGCCTGAGAACCTCCATATGCCACAGGTATGGCCCTAAAAAGATAAAAAAAAAAAAAAAAAAAGAAGGAAGGATTAACAGTATGTTTCTATGACCCCATGAATTATCCAGCAGAGAGAAAAAAAAAGACAAAGAATGCCAGAGGCAGAGGAAGAATTTGCTGAAGCAACTTTCTTTTTTTGTTTGGCTTTTTAGGGTCACACCCAGAGCATATGGAAGTTTCCAGGCTAGGGGTCTAATCAGAGCTGTAGCTGCCAGCCTATGCCAGAGCCACAGCAAAGCCAGATCGGAACCTCGTCTTCGACCTACACGACAGCTCACGGCAACAACGGATCCTTAACCCACTGAGCGAGGCCAGGGATCGAACCTGCAACCTCCTGGTTCCTAGTTGGATTCGTTAACCATTGAGCCACGAAGGGAACTCCTGATCACCTCTCTTTACACCATGAAGGACGGGGGGTCAGGAGCTATGGAGGGTCACAGAGAAGGAGTGCATGGAAAGCCTGTCTAGGAGTTTGGAAGAGAGAATGCATTAGGCACAGAGGATTATGATTTTAAAAAACTATTTACCTCCTCATTTCCTAACTTTTCATTTTGTAAGCATTTCAGAATTGCAAAAAAAAAAAAAAAAAAAAAAAAAAAAGCACAAAAACAGTTTAAAGAATTCCCATATGCCCTTCATCCAACTTCCCCAAATGTTAACATCCAACCACAGGACAGCAGTCAGTACCAGAACGTTCTCAGTCACCCAGCACTCTTCACTCAACTACAGACCTTTAGTTGATTCAGCAAAGGGTCCTATTGATGTTATTTTCCCAGAATAGGATCCAATCCATGAGCCCACATTCTCTGTCGTTGTGACCTCCTCTTAGTCTCGTGTAACTTGGGATAGTTCCTCAGTCTGTCTGTCATCACTTTGACACCTTTGAACAAGCTGCCCCTCAGTTTGGGCTTGTCTGTTTCCTCACTATTCATTTTATTTTAATTTTTTTTTTTTTTTTTTGTCTCTTTAGGGCGACACCAGGCTAGGAGTCAAATCAGAGCTGTAGCCGCTGGCCTTCGCCAGAGTCACAGCAATGCAGGATCCAAGCCGAATCTGCGACCTACACCACAGCTCACAGCAACACCAATCCTTAACCCACTGAGCGAGGCCAGGGATCGAACCTGCATCCTCATGGCTGCTAGCCGGGTTCGTTAACCACTGAGCCACGATGGGAACCCCAGTTTCCTCACAACTTAAATTGGGTGCATATGTTTGGCAAGAATAGCACAAAAGAGATGTGTCTTTTTTAGCGCATTACATCAGGGGCATGTGTCTGCCAGGGCCCCCCACGGTGAAGCTACTATTTACTTTCTAATTAATACTCAGGTAATACAAACATTCCACACGGCGGCGTTTCTTCCACCCTATTCATCTCCACTGGCGCGGGTACTGAGTAGGTGGACGACTGATTCAATATTGCGATTTTTTTTTTTACTAAGGGCCGCACCTGCGACATATGGAAGTTCCTAGGCGAGGAGTCGAATCAGAGATGCAGCTGCCAGCCTACACCACAGCCACAGCAACGCCAGATCCAGATCCCAGGCCTCTCCGTGACCTACATCACAGCTCACGGTAACGCCAGATCCTTTAATCCACTGAGCGAGGCCAGGGATCAAACCTGCATCCTCATGGATACTAGTTAGGTTCGTTACTGCCAAGCCACAGGGGGAACTCCTACGAATAATTACTAAGTGAGGATTTTAACCAAGGTATAACTTAAAACGGGTGGAGATGTCATGGAAGAGAAGGGGTAACTGCCTCAATAGATTTTTCAATGTAGATTTAGACCATCGATTACAGAAAAGGATGTTTAATAGATCAAGGGAGAAAAACAGGTCTGATTTTAAAGCTTTCCAGGACTGATTGATTTATACTCATCTTTACTTGAAAAAACTCTGGGGACTTCTGGGAAATACTTATTAAATCCATTTTTGTCATCATAGAGTTATATACAAGCGTACTTAAAACAGCCTGTTGGGAGTGCCCATTGTGGCTCAATGGTTAACGAATCCGACTAGCATCCATGAGGATGCGGGTTCGATCCCTGGCCTCGCTCAGTGGGTTAAGGATCTGGCGTTGCCATGAGCTGTGGTGTAGGTCGCAGACATGGCTCAGATCCCACGTTGCAGTGGCTCTGGCGTAGGCCAGTGGTTATAGCTCCAATTTGACTCTCAACCTGGGAACCTCCATATGCTACCAGTGCAGCCCTAAAAGACAAAAAGACAAAAAAAAAAAAAAAAAAAAAAAAAGTCTTCTGAATTGTAACCTCTTCATAAGCAGGAAAGAAGTTCTAGACTTTTATTCATCCATTCAACAAATAGTCATTGGACCAATATCTGGTCCCAAACTCGAACACCTGGTTTGTGGTTGTGTTTGTTCTACCACTCCACAGGTGACAGAGGAAATTAAGTGTCAAACTTTTAATTAAGACATTCCAGGGGTTCTATGAAAAAAAGTTTTTCCCCAAATGAAACTGAAAATATGATTAAATATTCTGGACTTGTTCTAGCAGATGTGCCTAATGAAACTTTTTTCTTGCAATAGGATTTTGAATGACTCTGTGGCTTCAGGTACATACTTTCAAAGAAATGGAGGCCTAAGGCCAGGTGGACAACGTTGACCAGGTCATAGGTCAAGAAACCTTGGATCTTCATTGGGCTGAGTTTCAGCTTGTGTGGGCGGATGAAGCTGGGGGAAAGGTGGTTAGGAGCCCGTGGGCTGCGGTTACAAAGGCTTGGGTTCCTAACCCAGTTCCTACGTGTATGGTTTTTGTGCCTTGGGACAAACTTCTTTTTTTAAGGGCCGCCCCCAAGGCACATGGAGGTTCCCAGGCTAGGGGTCAAATCAGAGCTGTAGCTGCCGGCCTACGCCACAGCCACAGCAACATCAGATCTGAGGCATGTCTGTGACCTACGATACAGCTCATGGCAATGCTGGATCCTTAACCCACTGAGTGAGGCCAGGGATCCAACCCAAAACCTCATGGTTCCTAGTCAGATACGTTTCCACTGAGCCACAACGGGAACTCCTTGGGACAAGCTTCTTAATCCCTCTAAGCCTGTTTCTTCGTCACAATAGGAAAGGTAAATAGCACTCACATCCCAGCTTGGTGACAAGGTACACATGAGGCGATGCATGCAGGGTGCTTAGCATCATGACTGGTACACAGCATTTGCACCAAAAGTTGTCATATTTCACGATTTTTATTATAGTTACTATTATCCTTAGTCACCACTCTGTGTATGCTTCGTTTTACTTAACTGTGGAGTGAGCAGAATCAACTAGACCGGAATTTCTCTAACATGAATAAGCATCTGGGAAAATGATCCCAAACTTCCAGTTGTCTTTTTTTGCTTTTTTTTTTTTTTTTTTGCTTTTTTAGGGCCACACCTGCGGCATATGGAAGTTCCCAGGCTAGGGGTCAAATCGGAGCCACAGCTGCAGGCCTACGCCACAGCCACAGCAACACTGGATCCTTAACCCACCGAGTGAGGCCAGGGGTCGAACCCACATCCTCATGGATTCTAGTCAGGTTCGTTAACCACTGAGCCACGAAGGGAACTCCCCCCCCCCGTTGTCTTTATCTCTATTACATATCAAACATAAAACTTGGCATAAACTGCTAATGCTGTTAGATCCTAACTATAAGCCCAATATTAGCTTAAAATGAAGTTCAAGACATCAGCAACGACAAATCCAAATTAAGTATCTTTATGAGGAGGGTGGTGATTTTCGGGAATTAAATTGCCTCTCAAACACGGCACTAATGCCCTGTGGTGTGGCTTTTTCTGTGTTCACTGCCAGCACCCTCCCCTGTGTCCTGCAATAGCTCAGTTCTCCCACTTTGCTTTCTTTGAACTAGCGCAGGCTGCAGTGACATTGAGCCATCACTTTGCATGATTTCTTTGGAGCTGGTTCTTTTCGTATTAGCCCTTGAGAGTTAAGGGAGGATGCTGGCCTCAATTCCAGATGCAGCTCTTAATGCCGAGCCTGTAAATGTCATTCCCAGCTCTAAATCTTTCAGTGGCTCTCTACTGCCTGTCAAAATCCAGACCCTGACGTCCCTCCCAGACTTACTTTGGCAGCCTTACCTACCCAACTTCTCTCTAGTCAAACTAGGATACCTTCTGCCATAGACTGAATGTCTAAGTCCTCTAGAAACTCCTATGTTGAAACCTAATCAGGAGATGAGGCTTTTGGGTGGAGCTCTCATGAATGGGATTAGTGCCCTTATAAAAGGAGACCTTAGAGAGCCCCCTTGCCCCTATTGTCATGTAAGGACACAACAAGAAGGCAGCCACCTGGAGAACAGCAAATGGGCCTCACCAGGCAGCAAGCCTGCTGATGCCTTGATCTTAGACTTCCCAGCTTCCAGAACTATGAGAAATAAATACGTATTAGGCAGTCTACGGTGTTTTTGTTATAGCAGCCAGAAGAGACTAAGACACCTGTAAAATATCCTTTGAGATTTTCATTACGGCCAAGCAGGCATCCATCTTGGTCAATAGTTCTTGAATAAGGAAGAGCATGTGTGTTCTCTGTTTACTGGATACAGGTATCTATATGTGTGTATCAGATCAGACTAACAATTGGGTTATTCAGATCTTTCGGATCCTTGGTAATCTTTTGTTGGCTTGCCCTCTTAGAGGCTCAGAGACGGTGTTTATAAAATTCCCCACTTTAGACGTGAATTCATCAGTAACATCTTGTAATTTTGTCCATTTTGGCTTCATGTATTTAGAGTTATGCTGTCAGGTGCAGACAGTTTCATGTTGGCATGTCATCGTGATGCATCGTTTCCCTACATCCTTAAAAATAAGTCCATGACAGCCCACCTTGTCCAATATTCATATATTTTTGCCCCAAGCCTTATGGTCACCTTCCTTGACACTTGGCTGACCAAGGTGTGGATTTTCTAGTTCCAGAGAAAAGGGTCCCAGTTTGGAGGCTCTTGACTTTACACAGGGAGTTTTCATTCAGTTCTCTGTCCGATGCAGGCTAGAGAGCTCATCCCTACTTCCCGTGCGAGTGATACAATCCCAGCAGTGAGCCCCGAAAAGCCCACGTCCAAGGTGGATACCCCCACGGAGAACCACAGCTTCACCTTGACCTTACTTCACTGCCATTAAGTTTTCTGTTGGTTCTAACACCCAGGATCTCTCTTTCTGTTCATCTCAGCTACATATTTCATCCTGCATTTCTCTGTATTTGGGGTGGGGAGGAGGCTGTCCTCATTAGCACTGTTACCGCACAGACTGCAAGTTCTAGTACCATTTCCTAATCAACCCAACAGACTACACATGCTCAAGTGTAAGATCACACACGAGGAAGGTGAGGCAAAAAAAAAAAAAGATGAAAAAGTTAAGTATAAGATAACTTGATCACTATTCATATAAATATATATTTGGTTGGGGGGGAGGCACAAGTTCCATTTTCGTATCATCTGGCAACAAAGAAAGTCACTGTTATACTTAATTATAGTAATGATGGTCATGAGTGTGGCCGTTAGATTACTATTAAATTCTGGAATTATCACTGAGAAAAAAAAATCACGGTTGGCATTCATTGAGCTTTTTTTTTTTTTTTTTTTTTTTTTTTTCGGTCTTTTTGTCTTTTCTAGGGCTGCACCCACCGCGTATGGAGGTTCCCAGGCTAGGGGTCAAATCGGAGCTACAGCTGCCAGCCTACACCACAGCTCACAGCAATGCCAGATCTGAGCCAAGTCTTTGACCTACACCACAGCTCACAGCAATGCCAGATCCTCAATCCACTGAGCAAGGAATCGAACCCACAACCTCACGGTTCCTAGTCAGATTCATTAACTACTGAGCCACGATGGGAACTCCGCTGCGCATTTTCAATACCCCAGGCCCTAGGTTAAGGCATATTGAGGTCATTCAATATGAATTTTCATAACAACTCTATGTAGGGTCCCAACCTCACAGATGTGGACATGAACACTTAGAGGGGTGAGTAACTTGACCAAAGGCACACAACTAGCAAAGGGTGGCGGCGGTACTCAAACGATACCTGCTTGGCTTTAGGGCCCAAATATGTAACCGCTCTGTGTTTCAGCTGAAACAGCAGAGGTAGGCAAACTGGGGATAGCAGGCATCCATAATATACACAGACCCCTTCAAAATCACCAGGGGGATTAATAAGTGCTACAATGTAAAAAAAAAAATAGGCAAGAGACTAGGATAAGTCATGCATAATAAAAAACATTCAGTAATAAAGAAAAGATGTTTAAGCTCATTAATAATCAAATGCTAATGACGATGCTATTTTCCACCTATCAGAGCAGCAAAGATTTAAAAAAAAAATGATTAATTCCCAGAATCATTTAGGATGAAGGGAAATAAACACTCTTATACATAGCTGGTAGGAGCTTAAGTTAGGATTTCTGGAAGACAAATTGGGAGTATTTTATCAAAAAGCTTTAAAATGCTCATGCACGTGGGAAAAAATTCCCATACTTTTGAGAGAACAAGGTTATAAAATAGCAATGGAACAGAATATTTTAAAATCAAAATACATATAAATGTGCAATGTATTTATCTGTAAGTATACAAAATGCTTTTATTTATTTATTTATTTTAGTTTTTCTTTTTAGGGCTGCACATGGACGTTCTCAGACTAGGGGTCAGGACATAGCCACAGTTCCAGCAACGCCAGATCCGAGCCACATCTGCGACCTGCACCTCAGCTCGCGGCAATGCCAGATCCTTAACCCACTGAGCGAGGCCAGGGATGGAACCCACACGCCAAGTTTTTAACTTGCTGAGCCACAAATGGGAACTCCATTAGATGCTTTTAATTATATACTTATATCAAAATGTTAACAATAGTTTTCCCTATTGGAAAGGATTACAGGGAATTTTTCTCTTTTTTTGTTTCTCTGTATAACTGATTTTTCTACAATAAACATGTACCAATTCCATGACCCTAGTTCACGAAATTAGTATGTCTACTAACATTTACTACATGTTTTTGAAGAAAATACTCGAACAGACCGAAAAAGCCAGGCTCTGAGCCTGCAAAATCAAAGGCTGGGATTAGAAAGAGTAAGGTGATATATCCTATTTCATGAAAGAGCCGGAATAAAATATCAGGTGAAAAAAGCTAAGTCACCAAATACTACACATAATGTAATCTCTTTACATAAAAATTATGTATGAGTATATATCATATATATTGTATATAGTTTTAAATATATGTAAATCTGGAGTTCCCATCATGGCGCAGTGGAAACGAATCTGACTAGGAACCATAAGGTTGCCGGTTTGATCCCCGGCCTCACTCAGTGGGTAAAGGATCCAGCATTGCCGCGAGCTGTGGTGTAAGATACAGACTCAACCTGGATCTGGCATTGCTGTGGCTGTGGTATAGTCTGGCAGCAACAGCTCAGATTAGACCCCTAGCCTGGGAACCTCCCTATGCCGTGGGTGCGGCCCTAAAAAGCAAAAATATATATATATATATGTATACCAGACATTTAGGATTTGGGAGAAGACTGAGGAAAAGATACTTTCTACCCTTCTGTGGTTTTTTCCCCAACAAGCATTAATTACTTTGTAATTAAAACAATCAATGAAAAACATGAAAGAGGAGCAGCTGATCAAAATCCATAAAGCAGACACATATTTTTGTTCATTAAATCACAGAAATAGCAAACTCAAGAGCTTCCATTCACCAGAGCTTAACAGCTATGATTGAATGGCAAATAAAATTACTTAGTCTACTACTTTGAAAATCAAATATTTTATAGACATTTTTACCCCAAGATCGGTACACGAGGAAAATACCAATACATTCAGGACTGATTTCGTTACCCTCATGGCTAATTGATCAATCTTTCATGAATGTAAATTAGGAACAGAACCACAGAGCATGAATATGGAAGGAGGCGTCAAGGTGAGGAAACTGAGGTTCCCAGAGGTTAGTCGACTGAGGAGTCCCAAATCAGTTTTAGAAACTCTCGAGATGGGTAGCATGGATGACACCAATCCCAACCGTTCTCATGGCTCTTCCTTGGGAGACTCAGGATGGAGTGACGCAGTAACATAATTCTTACGTAAATTTCATGATCACACATTCCACAAACACACCACCCACTGTTTAAAAACAAACAGAATAGGAGTTCCCATCGTGGCTCAGTGGTTAACGAATCCGACTACGGGTTCGATCCCTGGCCTCGCTCAGTGGGTTAAGGATCTGACGTTGCCATGAGCTGTGGTGTAGGTTGCAGACATGGCTCGGATTCTGTGTTGCTGTGGCTCTGGTGTAGGTTAGCAACTACAGCTCCAATTAGATCCCTAGCCTACCCTAGATCCAATTAGAACCTTCATATGCGCATGGGTGCAGCCTAGAAAAGACAAAAAAAAAAAAAAAAAAAAAAAACCAATAAAAACGAACGGAATAAAACCTCTATAAAGGGCAGGAGACAGGATCTTGATCTTAACCCTGATTGAACTGTGTGGCCTCCAATGGCCTGTGCTTCACCCAGACACCATCAAAAGTCGGTCCCTTCTGCTTAGTGAGATGCTATGAGGTACCCAGAGCAAAAGAGCCTGTTAATCTTTGCACAGATGTTCCTAAAGGGCAGAGGTCATCTGGGGCGGTCTAGAGGTCAAGCAGGAGATGAAGTCCTCACTTCCATCTCAACCTGAGCCCTTCCCCTCTGTGGTTCTGATAGGGATGGAATAGGTACAGGTAGGTGGAGAAGTCCCCAGTAAGGGACCACAGACAGAGGAGGAACTCTGGGACATCACGAAGTTACTAACTGCTCCAGAAAGCCGTCAGCACAGGGCAGGCTTGCTTGATCAGTGGAGGCGCAAGATTTAACTCAGGTCGTTGGGTGGGGGATGGGGTGAGGCCTGCGTTCAGGTTCAGACCCAGGGCAGGAGCTTAAGGACCACCCTTCCGCTGATTTGAATACGGGATACTAAGGAGGAGCAACTGCTTCCAGAAAGGAAGGGGTGGGTCTTTTCCCACCCCTACACCCCTTGGATGATAAAACTGTAGCCTCCCCAAACCTCCTGGCCTACCCGCTAGCATCTCTCACAAGCATCCTATCTTAATAAATCTATTTCTTTTTCTTTTTTTGTCTTTGTGCCTTTTCTAGGGCCGCTCCGTCGGCATATGGAGATTCCCAGGCTAGGGGTCAAATCGGAGCCATGGCCACGGGCCTACGCCACAGCCACAGCAACGCGGGATCCAAGCCTCGCCTGCGACCTACACCACAGCTCATGGCAACGCCGGATCCTTAACCCACTGAGCAAGGGCAGGGATCGAACCCGCAACCTCATGGTTCCTAGTCGGATTCGTTAATCACAGCACCACGACGGGAATTCCAATAGATCTATTTCTTGCCCATCCCTTTGTCTCTGGCTGAGTTCCTTCTGCGAGGAGGCATGAAGAACCTGAACCTCAGTGAGTCCAGACAGCGGCTGAGGGCTTCTAACTTAAAACTGGGGGTTCAAGTCCCAATCCGGGTTCTGGCTGGGTTCAGACCATTCGTGCTGTCAGTCTCCATTCCTTTACCCTCCAGCCAGAACAGGTCAATAACTCAGGGAAAAATCTTGACCTCTTAACAACAGCCACACCTCCACGACTGTGGGACGTTCTCATAGCGGTCCCTTCTTGGATACTTCCACAACTTACAGAAAACACTTCTCTTTGAAAACGACTTTTCCCCTTGAACAAAATAAGTGAAAAACACTCTGGACCAAGTCTAGTCCTCAGGTGTGGGTCTAAAAATCACAGCTGCTCTAATGCATCCCAGCTCGTCTTCCGTCTTCCGGCTCACGGTACAAGATTAGCAAAACCGGCCCTTCTGGTTCCTAAGTAAATAATTCCCTCTGTGCAAATGGTGACAAGCCGGATTGGTTACACTTGTGCTTCCACTTTCACTCGCTGTGGTCTCTCGGTTTAGCTCCTCACTGACCCTCTCTTAGTCTCTTTTCCCTTCACTGGGGACACCAAGTGACTCACAAATATGTACTGAGAAGAAGCAGAGAGAGGAATCACCTGGGAAAGTGATACATGAAGGTACAAGGTCTCCAGACACAAGTCTTTTCAATGCTGGGAGTCTGGGTTTGGGAAGTGGGGGGTGGGGAAGAAGGCGACGGCCTGCTAAAGCTCCTGATGTAGGAAGCGGTGACTAGACTACCTCCTTATGGGTCTGATTCAGGTGGGTTCAAGAGCGATGGGGCGTGCAGGGATCCTGGGTGCGAGGATAGTACCCCACCAGCAACAGCATATACAAGGCCTCCATGATTCAGGGTAAGGTACTCTCCCAGAAGAAGCAGGAGCACAGACTTATTCTCACATGGTTTGGTGGTCTGCATGCAATTATCTTACAGCTACTGAAACTCTTCCTCTTTTTTGGGGGGGAGGGGGGCTGAGGCATGCAGCAGCTTGATGTGGGATCTCAGTTCCCAGACCAGGGACTAAACCTGGGCTGCAGTGGTGAAAGCACCAAACCCTAACCCCTAGACCACCAGGGAACTCCTCTGAATCTTAACCACTAGACCACCAGGGAACTCCCTGAAAGCAGGTCTTAAGCAGAACCATAGTAATATGTCAAAGAGATAAGCTGCTCTGCTTGGAACTGCAGTGGAGGGCAGAGCAAAGCCTCATGCTCTGTCTTCCCTATGGCTCCTGAACAGAGCTGGACACCCGACTCTCCCGTGGGAGGGTATTACTTCACCTGGAATAACTGGCAGAGGAAGTGAAGCAACAGGGTGAGGAAAGAAGCAGTGTCTTGGGACTTTTTTTTTTTTTTTTTTTTTTGTCTTTTTGCTATTTCTTGGGCCGCTCCCGCGGCATATGGAGGTTCCCAGGTTAGGGGTCTAATCGGAGCTGTAGCCACTGGCCTACGCCAGAGCCACAGCAACGCAGGATCCGAGCCGCGTCTGCAACCTACACCACAGCTCACGGCAACGCCGGATCAGTAACCCACTGAGCAAGGGCAGGGATCGAACCCGCAACCTCATGGTTTCTAGTCGGATTTGTTAACCACTGTGCCACGATGGGAACTCCTGGGACTTATTTAAATCCTGATAAAATCTCTGCCATCCAAACATAAGGTTGGGAGATTGAGATTACTGTCAATCTTTTTTTTTTTTTTTTTTTTTTTTTTTTGTCTTTTTGTCCTTATTTTAGGGCTGCACCCGCAGCATATGGAGGTTCCCAGGCTAGGGGTCTAATCAGAGCTGTAGCCACCGGCCTACACCACCGCAACGCCAGATCAGAGCCGCATCTGCGACCTACACCGCAGCTCACAGCAACACTGGATCCTTAACCCACTGAGCGAGGGCAGGGATTGAACCCAAAACCTCATGGTTCCTAGTTGGATTCGTTTCCACTGCGCCACAACGGGAACTCCAAACTACTGTCACTCTTAAAGAACTGTCAAAAGCATGCTAAACTCACTGTGTGATACTGAAACAAAAGTGGTGATTCTCTCAGTCTAGTTGCAGTGTAAGAAAGACAGGTTCTTAAAGTTCCCACTATGGTGCACTGGGTTGAGGACCTAGCACTGCCACCTCTCAAGTAGGGCACAGCTGCAGCTCAGATTTAATTCCTGGCCTGGGAACTTCCATATGCCACCGAAAATGAAAAGAAAAAAAGAATAAGAAAAAGAAAATGAAATGCACATTCTTCAGCAGCATAGAGAATACAACGCACCACGACATATCCAGGCAATCTGTGTTCTTCTCTGCCCACCGTCCCCACACACAATTACAGCCTCATGATACTTAGGACCGTGAGCATAAGGCAGAATTTTGAAAAGCAAAACCATCCTGGGAGTTCCCTGGTGGTCCAGTGGTTAGGACTCGGTGCTTTCACAGCTGCGGCCTGGGTTCAGTCTCTGGTCTGAGAACTGAGATCCCTCATCACGCCTCTGCATGCCATGGCCCAAAAAGCAAATCCATCATACATACTGTTTAAGAACATAAACTGCTATTTGCCTTAGAATGAGGAGTAAGTCACTACAAAGCACTTCTCAGCTGTGGCTCTAAATGCTAGACGCCCTTTTCTGAGGACTAAAGAGAGGGCGTGCAGCCCATACAGCTCACGCTCCTTGTAAGTTTAGGACTAAACCCCAGCCGGTCCCAAGGACTCAGCAGATGACTCTCCCGAAGTCGGGTGCGCACATTAGGAAAAGCCTGAGAATGATTACATGCTTTGGGAACATCTCTCCCTCTAGCCATGTCAGAGGGTCACACTACAGCCCTTTGGCCTCTTCCACCTTTGGGAGGCTCACCAGCTGGCCTGGAGGACGCTGAGAACAAGGCGGCTTTCAGCCTTGGGTCGTGGGTTGGCATTTATCGTGGATTCGATCCAGCTCAATCAATGCGGATGGCAGCTCTCGGACTCAGTGTACAGGAAGGGCATGAGTCAAGACCTCCTTACTCGCATCGCTGCACTTGGCACTGCATTTTCAGGCACGAGCTGTCCCCATGGTTCCTCTGCGGTCCAGGGGGTATCAGCACCAGTGACAGAGTGCAGGGACCTTCCTGGAGCATGCAGAGCGTTTGTCACAACCGGAGGGCTGCAGACCTGGGTCTCCAACATACAGGAGATGTTGGCAAACCAAGTGTGATACTTTATGGATAAATGCCCAGGACTCACCCTTTGACCCTCCAAATACTCTGGTTAACCTCAACTGTCATCACATAAAGCAGGGACAACGCAGATGAGAAACCTGAGCCAGTTGTTTTTAACACCTCGCATCTAATAAGGACTCAGCTGCACCCCGCAGCAGCCCAAGTCCTTGACCCAGATTCTCTCTTTAAATCCTGACAACAGGGAGTTCCCGTCGTGGCTCAGTGGTTAACAAACAAACAAATCCGACTAGGAACCATGAGGTTTGGGGTTCGATCCTTGGCCTCACTTAATGGGTGAAGGCGAGGCGGTTGCCATGAGCTGTGGTCGCAGACTCGGCTCTGATCCTATGTTGCTGTAGCTGTGGTGTAGGCCGGCATCTACAGCTCCAATTCAACCCCTAGCCTGGGAACCTCCATATGCCGCAGGTGCAGCCCTAAAAAGACCAAAAAAAAAAAAAAAAAAAAAAAAAAAGACAAAATAAATCCTGACGCTATCCCGAGTCAGGTACCATTTTACCCCAATTTTACAAGTGAAGAAACAACAGAGGCTTAGAGAGGTGACATAGCTGGTCCAAGGGCACAGAGCTGTCAGGGGGCGGCCAGGGATTTGAACCCAGCCAAGCTGAGCTATGCTGCCTTTGACTGACATTTGATGCAGAAGATAGAGTTTTCAATTAAGGCGATAACTTTAAGAGAAAACCTAAAATCAACACAGAGACCAGTGCTTTCCACAAAGTAAGGAACCGCCACTGACATTTCACCACTCACAGCACTGAAGGCAACGCTGCCTCGAAAACCTAACATGAGGGAAACAAATACTATTTGTGTTTTTGGTGAAGGACACAATCTGACAACATCCACAGCTCTCTAGTATCAGCTGGGCACAGAGAGTCTAAGACAGTCACTGGAGCTAAGGAAATACAGAAGTGTTTCTGAGTATCCAGGCGAGTGTGGATAAACAACACTTATTCTACCTGAGCAACATGATAAAAAAAAAAGTTAAAAAATTTAAAAGCCTCAAGTAGTCATAATTATAGATAAAGCCTTTGAAAAGGACTTAAAATTTCATTTTAATGTCTACGACTGTAAAGCCTCGAATAAAATATTACAAGTTGTTTCGATCAAGTTTAAAGTTGAGCACCTAGCAAAGAGCCTTACCGCAGGTTCCAACAGATCATTCTGGAATGAATGGCTGAATTCATGAAGACGCTTTTTACAACAGACAGATATTGTTCTTTCATTACGTTTGGGAATTTTTTTTAATTCTCTGATGCAGGTTGTATAACATTCCTTATTAATAATGACTGTTTTTGGAGGGGGGGAAATCCCAGGACAAATCTCTAGTTCAAACAAAAGAAAAGAAATAACTAATATCCTGAAGGACAAAAAAAAAACCAAAACAAAACAAACGAACAAACAAAAAACAAAAAACCTACATAACTGGCCCCCAAGTAATTAAGAACAAAAATGAAGTTTTTGCCTTTGCAGTGAGATACGAGAGGCAAAATGAAAAGCAGCTTCTTCAAAATGTCTTTATTAACATTTAAGAAAATAGAAAATTGTTCTCTATGCAGCAGCATGGAAACACACAAAATAAATGTATACATGTTCTCTGGTCACTGGTAAAGAGTAAAGGCTTTTCCCAATACAGCTATAAGAAAATGGTCAGGTAAATTCAGATAAAGAAAATAACCTCTTTCCCCAAAGTATTTTCCTGCCCTGGGTTAGCCTGGGGACTCAGCAGTTTCCCCAGTGTGCTCTCAAAAATAACTCTTCATTTTTTTGAACTCATCTGAACATAAAAATACAAGTTACTGCAGTTATTTCCATAAAGTAAAATGTGGGATTAAATCTACACGGATCAAACGATTTAGTAAACATCCATCCTATTTAAAAGGAAAACAGCCAAACAGAGAGGTGTCTAGAAAATAGTGAAGATTTCTAGCAAGTTCCTACACCACTGCAACAGAGCTGTCTCCTCTCACCCACAGCAAATCTGAGACGCTCCCAGGATTCCCCACTCACTAGGAAAATCAATAGCATTATCTGTGGGGTACCTGGTAAGGCTTTTATCTTATTTTGGCAACGTTAAAAACAAAAACGCAGGATGTATATCACCTTGGCCCTCACCATGACCGTGGCCTCCTTCACACAATCTGCTGAAAGTGTTGTGGTTCAGTTTGACAAGCTTCATCGCATGGTTCTGCCAAACTGTAAAGCTAACGGGACAAACCAACTGTACTGTGTACATCAGATAATGAAAACCCTTAAGGTCAAAGAAGGAGTTACATTATATAAAGAGACCTGATTTTTTTTAAAAAGGAGAAAAGGAAACTGAGGTAGCGATCGTTTCAAAAGTAATTTCAAAATCAATAAGTTAAATAAAAATAATAAACAAATCCAAATTGACTGAGATGCGCACTTTCTAAATCCAGCCTGAATATCATTTCCACAGACGAAGAATGCAATTTGTGCTAGAAAAACTGATACGTGCATATAAACCACACAAAGCCAAAGATTTAATTTTTCATAATAACTATCTCATTTGCCTACATGTTTGGTGCCAAGCAACAGAAGCAGTAAGTGGAAGAAGATAAAATAGTCACACTTAAGGAGGTTACATATTAAATAGCCCTAGGTTCTGCCTGGTACACGCTAGAAGAAATCTGCAGAGAAGGAAGAAGCCAGACGGCTGTTTCCATGTGTGACAAAGCATTTTTTAAAAAACTACTGATGAGCACATGGTTTTGATTTTGACTGTGTAATTCTAGGCATAAATTTTAAAGGTCAAGCATTACTTAGCACAACTGAATCCCAGGAGTTGTCATGGTTCAAACAACTTCTAAGAGGACAGGAACCTGACTCAATTGATCTATTGGAACATAAACATTTTGATCGCTAAAAAACATAAACACTTTCACACTTAGAAAATATGCACAACAAATATAATTTGAGACAAAACCTAGCAATCAGATCTATCTATCGTCACCAACTTTCTTGTCTTTCTGAGGAGCTACTCAGTCATTGCGGTGGACACACACAAAAGTGGAATAAATTCATGGTCTGAGGCAGCAGTTTAATTGGGACGCAGTCATCTTACAAGGAAAAAAAAAAAAAACCACATGCCAATAGTCTATAAAGGAAAACACGGTGCATAATATTTCCCAGAGTCTGATGAAATACTTTTTCACTTTTTTCATCGACTTTTAAAATGTATGCTTGCTCCTAAGGAAAACAAGAAGACTTGGTTAGGGAGTAAATCATGAAAGATCCCCAAAGCTCTAAGGATTCACGCAGAAGTCTCTCATCTTCAAACAACTGTTACTACAGTTCCTACACTTGTCCTTAAAGAACGTAACAAAACACAAGACAGGAAGGAAGCTGCATCTACTTTACTTTCAGAGTTGGGCTTAGACACCTACCTAGCGAGCTCTCACACTTCCTCCCTCAAATTCCCGAGAAACATATGCACATACAGGCAAACACACACGATGGAATCGATCACTGTAGTACAAATCCATCAACACCAGGACCCAAGTCACAATGCGATAGTCAGAACAAATAACCACAACAGTGAGAAATGGGATCTTTCAAAGTCCGCTTAGATCCTTCCTTAATGCCCCCTCCCCCCTTTCCCACACATTTCCTCTTCATTCATGAACTTTAAAGGATCAGAAAGACAAAAACAGGTTGCACTAAAGGAAGAGAAAGAAAACAGAAGGTTCGCTTTTCGAAGGCCACTGCAAAATCAGCCACGGGACCCTGCTGCGCAGAAGTGCAGCATCAAAGACCGCCAGCCCGGACCCTAGATACCCGAGTTAAGCATCTTGCAAGCGAGAAAAGTAAATAAATGACAGTGGTCATTGTCGTTAAGAATAAAGACAGTAATAACGATTGTCACCGCGGGGTTCCGTACAGCAGGTGCA
This sequence comes from Sus scrofa, assembly GCF_054392235.1. Lineage (NCBI taxonomy): Eukaryota > Metazoa > Chordata > Mammalia > Artiodactyla > Suidae > Sus > Sus scrofa. The sequence continues at coordinate 21,583,801 of NC_139393.1, read as the reverse complement.
CGTGGAGCGGGCTCCTCCGGCAGCCCCACACCGCCTGCTGAGCGAGGCTCGAGAGCTCCGGGCACCGCCCGGTGGGGCGGGGCCGAGTGCCGGCTCCGCGGGTGGGCGCGCGCCCCGCCCGCCCTGCCCAGCCCCGCCCTCTCCTCCTGCGCTTGCGCGTCTGACGGGGTTGGCGTCCCGTTGCTAGGGCCCCTCTGCTGCGGGCGTCCGGAGGCATCTGGGCGGTGGGTGAGGGCGGCCTGGGTGCTTTCTTTTGGGACAACATCCCGCGGGAAGACTTGCAACCTCACTTGGGCTTCACCTGCCTACATGCCCAGGAAAAGGAGATAAAAGAGAAAAAGCCAGTTGTTTTGAGAAGCAGCTGATTGCCTTACGGGATAGTCCAATATTTCCAAGCGTCTCTTCCAGTAATACAAAAGGAAAAGTACTGGCACCAAGTGGGGCGTACCAGGAAGCGTACTTTGAGTGCTGTGTGCGAAGTCATCTTTGGGGGATAAAAAGGGTGCATTCGTGCAGCTCCAGAACCTTCCCTTCCAGGCTGTCAACGGATGGGGATGAGCCAGGCACTTCCATGTCCTGAGAACCAAGCACACATATTTGGTTCTATCTTCTGGCATCATTTCTAATGCCATTTGTCATTGAGACTGTGAGCCAAGAAAATCTTATTATATTGAACACCATTTTATTTTTAGATTATAGACTTATGGCCCAACTGTAGTGGTTGAAATTTAAAATAAGTCATTATTACTGAAAACTTAGTTGTGAGCAATTAGATACTGTGGTTTTTCAGTGGCCATGGAGAGTTTTCCTCACCCTTTTGATCAAAAACGCTTTCCAAATTTATAAACTGATAACATTTTGGAGATAGAAAAAAATGAGTGTCATTTCTACTCTTCTGGAAAATCCGTACTTACTAATTGAAATAATACTGACAGATTGAACTTTTTGCTAACATGAAATTTTAGAATGATCCTGTTGGTAATAGTATGCGTATTTTGAAATTTTTGTATTTATTACACACCTAAATTTTATCTAGATTCTTTCTAGAAGTTTTAAAAAATTATTTTCTTCCCTCTTTTTCTTTTATAGGAATTCCATTTGGACCCAGTAGAGTATCAGTGCAGAAGGACTCTCACTAGGATGTAATCTGGATTCTACTGAATTATTTTTCAGCAACAATTCAAACAGATTCCAAAACCTTTCCATTCTCAACCAAGAGCTGTGAACAACAGTGCTTATTATTAAAATGCAAAACCACCCTCTACTTCTTCGGAGACCTTTAGCTCCCAAACTCCCTAAGTTGTCCTTATGTCTGAAGAAAGCCCGTCCAGGTATGTTTATTAATCAGATATGTTATTAGCTTTATTTTTCATAGAAGTTTCTCAACCTGCAGAGCTCAGCATCACTAATAGTGAAAGACACGAATGGCCTGCAACTTAGATTTGTTGTAGGATGATAAGATCCAATTCATTTCCACAAGCAGAATTGACTCTACTTATTTGTGGATTCTGTACGAGTGAATTTACCTAGCTGCTAGAATCTATTCGCAACTCCCCAATTAGCACATGGTACTTACTATACTTTGGCTTTTTGGCCCCAAAATAAATAATGAGGAACACTTCAAAGCGGTACATACAGCTTTTCCTCACTCCTTTCGTAACAGTGACAAGGTGTGCAGGAGGGGGGTGTTTATAGTAACTCTCAGGATAATGTAAGGAAAAAGGCTAGGGCTCCCCCTTCTTGTTTTAGCGCTCACATTGTAAACAACTGCTGCGTTCCCGATCTTATTAGTGCCAGGTTTTCCAAATTCTGTACTTTTTGTGGCCGATTTCACTGCCTAAAATAGCCCCCAAGAGTAAGTACTGAAGTGCTGTCTACTGTTCCCAAGCATGAGAAGGCTGCAATGTGTCTTAATGGTGAAAATGTATGCCTCTGTGTTTTCCCAAGAAGCAATGGCTCCGTGTTGGGTAATTCAGTGTGCACAGACGCTCTAGAACAGAACTGAGTTTCTGAGCAGAGTGCGAAGAACTGGAGACATAATAGCAAAACAGACTCTGCCACGCCTCATTACTGGTTACCCTCCGGCGGCATCAAATAATCATATCATTAAATGTAAAGTTATGCTGTGATAAGGGCGATGAAGTCAGATGAACCACTTTGATGATTATAACTTCATATAATACCCTTAACCCTCATGTTGGACATGGTATCTAAAGGACTCCCTACTTATAAACAACGATAAAATTAGCATATATTCTCATCTTTCCCCTTTTCGGTTCCCTCCACTTCCTGACTTTAGTTGATTACATTAATTATTTTAGTGTCAACATTTATACTGTAAAAATACGCCTCATCTATAACTTGATTTACAATGCTAAATTTTTACCTTTTGACCCATGGCTGTGAAAGATGTGTGAATCGGGGAGTTCCCATTGTAACACAGCAGAAATGAACCCGAATAGTATCCATCAGGATTCAGGTTCCATCTCTGGCCTTGTTCAGTGGGTTAAGGATCTGGCATTGCTATGAGCTGTGGGGTTGGTCACAGATGCGGCTCAGATCCTGGTGGCTGTGGCTGTGGTGTAGGCCGGCCGGCAGCTGCAGTTCCAATTGGATCCCCAGCCTGAAAACTTCCCTATGCCACAGGTGTGGCCCTAAAAAGCAAAAATATAAAAAATGCAACATTTTTTAAAAATTAAAAATTGGAGTTCCCGTCGTGGCGCAGTGGTTAACAAATCTGATTAGGACCCATGAGGTTGCGGGTTCGATTCCTGCCCTTGCTCAGTGGGTTAAGGATCTGGCGTTGCCGTGAGCTGTGGTGTAGGTCGCAGACGCGGCTCCAATCCCCGCATTGCTGTGGCTCTGGCATAGGCCGGTGACTACAGCTCCAGTTTGACCCCTAGCCTGGGAACCTCCATATGCCACGGGAAGCGGCCCTTGAAAAAGGCAAAAAGACAAAAAAAAAAAAAAAAAATTAAAAAATTAAAAATAAAGGTGTGTGAATCAATACACCTGTGTTATCTCCAATTTCCTCTCCTTTCTCTACCAAATTTTGTTACATCATTTCTACATTGTCATTTCTACATTTCTATATTGTTCTATATTTCCTCATTTACAGTCTGTTCTGTAATAATAATACCCACAGTTATGGAGATACACTGCTGACTACCAGTTCTTTTTCTATAGTTTTTCCATTCATCTTTTGGTTGAAGTTTATTCTGTAGTAGAGTTTCTCACTACTGTTATTTTACGTTTGATAATTCTTTTATGTGGGGACTCTCCCGCCTTTGGCAATTCGGAGATTTAATGACCTGAAGTTAAATGAGCTTTTTTTTTTTTCCTTCTTTTAGGGCCGCCCTTGTGGCACATGGAAGTTCCCAGGCTAGAGGTTGAATCTGAGCTGAAGCCGCTGGCCTGCAACACAGCCACAGCAATGGTAGATGCAAGCTGCATCTGTGACCTACCCACAGGCTCGTGGCAATGCCAGACCCTTAACCCACTGATCGAGGCCAAGGATCGAACCTGCATCCTCACAGACACTATGTCAGGTTCTTAACCCACAGAGCAATAACAGGAACTCCAGCATAGAATTTATGTCCAATTAATGGTGTAGACAGCAGTAGTTCATAAATGTGAGAAACTCTGGGCAGGGATGAGATCTGAACGAAGACTTGAGGAATTCGTAAAAGTGAAATGTATTTGGCCTTGCTGACATCTGGATTTCAGCTCAGCGATGCCGATTTGGACTCCTGGCCTCTAGAGGTGTGACAGAATAAATTTCTGTTGTTTAAAGCCACCAAGCTTGTGCTAATTCATTATGGCAGGCAGAGGAAACTAACACAAGAGGAATGAAGAATTCTGGATGTGTGTGTGTGTATATGTGTGTGTGTAGAGAGAGAGCAGGTGTACCTCTCTGAGATAAAGGAGAATAGAAACTGCTGATGAACTTGATTTAGACATGCTTAGGGCTTCCTGACCCAGATTTTAGAATTATCATTATACATGGAAAATGAATCAGAGTGAGAAGAGGGATGATGCTAGACCCCTTAAAAACACGAAACAATAAATTAAGGACGTGAAGGAATTGCCAAGACAGCAAAGATAAACCACCAAGGTGGGGGGCGTGGAAGAAAGGAGGGAATGTTTTCATGGGAGCCAAGGGGAGAGTGAGTTTCAAGGAGAATAGAGTGGATTAAAATATCAGATGCGGAGTTCCCGTCGTGGCGCAGTGGTTAACGAATCCGACTAGGAACCATGAGGTTGAGGGTTCGGTCCCTGCCCTTGCTCAGTGGGTCAACGATCCGGCGTTGCCGTGAGCTGTGGTTGCAGACGCGGCTCGGATCCCGCGTTGCTGTGGCTCTGGTGTAGGCCGGTGGCTACAGCTCCAATTCGACCCCTAGCCTGGGAACCTCCATATGCCGCGGGAGCGGCCCAAGAAATAGCAACAACAACAATAACAACAAAAGACAAAAACGACAAAAAAGACAAAAAAAAAAAAAATAAGATGCTAAAAAGAGGTCAACGAAAGATAAATAATGATGCACATCCACTGGATTTAGCAACAAGATGTCAATAATAACTTTGTGATAATAGTTTTGATAGTCAAGGTGGCAAATTCCAGGTCATAATGGTCTGAAAAATAAACAGGAGGAGACTTTCCGGTTCAGCTACAAAATGTAAAGCGATTAGAAGTAATCCCTCCCATTTTCACAAGAAAAAAATGAACAAACTGATAATCAATGAATTTTCTTAGATCCATCAGAGAATGTGGGTCACCAGAGCAAACTGCCATTCTGAAATCTGGAGAAACGGGTAAATACACAGAGTCACAGCTAAGATCTGCTTACTGGGATTAGAAGATGCTTAAGCCAGTAACTGGTAGGAACACCTCAATGCTTAATTTTGACAAATTACTGGAGGTTGAGTGTGGACGAGCTGGAGAATGAAAAACTCCTGAGTTCCCAGTCTTTGGGGAGTCTCTCCACTGCAGTGGGTTTTGCTCCCAGGAACCCTAACAGGTTCTCATGAGGATCAAACAAAAATTTTCTCCTGTTTCCTCCAGGAGGAGGAACAAAGGAATCATTTTGAAACACTCCCAGAGCATCATCCATTTCAAAGCCCTGCCTCCTATGGGAAACGAGATTACCAGAGCCTCATCTGACCCAAGGGAAGGGATTTAGGCACATTCGAAATCTCGGATTTATTCATAAGAATATGGAAAAATTTCTTTCCCCAACAGCTTACCTCTACCTCAACAGGGCTCTAATATAATAACCATGGATTACAACTGAGAGAGCTATAAATATGCAGAATTTCGGAAGGAACTTGTAGGGAAGCCCAAAAGTAACAGAGCAGAAAACCAGACAAACAAGCAAACGAAAAACAAAGGGAACTTAAGTCTCCGATACCTACAGCTACAATTACCTCGGTTCCTATTACCTGTAAACATCACACCCAGCTTTCAGCAACAACAAAACTACAAAGCAGACTAGGAAAGACATAGTCTGAGGAGAAAAAGCAAGCATCGGACTAATACTCAGATATAACATTAATGCTAGAATTATCAGACAGGCAATTGGAAATAACTACGATGGGTATATTAAGAATTGTGATGGTAATAACAGATGTGTAAGCTAAATAGATGGAACCTCTAAGGAAAAATTAAAAGGAAAGGCTGGAAATAAAAAACACTGTAATGAAAATGAAAAATGCCTTTGACAAGCTCATCAGTAGCCACGACACGAACGAGGAAAGAATCGGTGAGCTTGAAGATGGACCAATTGAGACTCCTCCACCTGAAATGCAAAAAATAAAAAGGGTAATAGCTTTTAAAAGAGAAGACCCAAGCCTGAGGTAAAATTACATAAGGTGTGGCAGACACGCAATGGAAACATCAAAGAGTGAAGGGAGCCGAAGAAACATCAGCAGTAATAATGGCCGAGAATTTTCTGAAATTTAATGACCAATCACAAAACCCCCCACAGATCCAGGAAATTCAGGAACCACCTACCAGAATAAAAAAATAAACACACACACACACACAAAACCACTTAGGCATATTACATTAAAATTGCATAAAACTAAAAACAAAGAGAAAATCCTGAAATAAGCCCAGGGCAGAGGGAGGGGAGAAATACCTATCAATAGAGGGGAAAAAAAAGATAAGAATTAAATTGAATTTCTTATCAGAAACCAAGCAAGCAAGAAAAAAGGAGAGTGAAATATTTAAAGTATTGGAAGGAAGACAACAACAACACTAAACTAGAATCTGTATCCAGTGAACCAAGTCAGAAAATCAGGTCTACCTAAAGAGGAGTGTGGGAAAAGAAACAAGTGATCTTACCTGGTCTAATAGATAACTATTTGTTCTAAGGAATCGCAGCAGCTTAGAGGTACTGGGTCACTATAGCATATGGATAAATGGAATGAATGACAGTGATGTTATGAGGAAAGGGGGGAGGAGTTGGGAATTCTCTGTTAAAAGATAGTTGCCAACCCATTAAGCAGTGCAGTGTTTTCAATAAGCACTAAAGAAATAAAGTAGACTTAGATTCGTTGTAAAGGTGTACTGCAAACTCAAGGGCAACCACTTTTGTAAAGATTTTTGTAAGTATACTCGATATGGTAAGAGAGGAATGAAACTGAGGAATCGATGGAGAGAAAACGACTCCTAAACTTCTCAATCAAAACCAGAAAAACGTGGCAAATGTTAAACTAACAATGTCAATAATTCATTAAAATATAAATGGTCTAAGTATACCAACGAAAAGATAGAAACAGTCAGAGCAGATTAAACAAGAGCCAACTATATAGTCTCCAAGAAACATCCTTTAAATATAAAAACACAGGTATATTAGATGTATGGTTTTTTAAAAACAGGAGACAGAGAAAGATACAGCATACTAACACTAAGCAAAAGAAAGCTGGAGCCGCTGTGTTCATTTGGGTTGTTTTCTTATTGTTGAATTTAAGAACGCTTTATTTTGGATGCAAGTCCTTTATCAGATGTATGTTTTGCAAATATTTTATCCCAGTACATGGCTCTTTTTAAAATTCTTTTGACAATGTCTTGCACATAGAAGGTTTTCATTTTAATGAAGTCCTACTTGACCAATTTTTTTTCATGGACTTTTGTTTCAGTGTCATATTTGAAACGTCATTGCCAAACCCAGTGTCACCTAGATTTCGCTCATGTTCTCATGTCTTGTTTGAAGATGAGAGAGAGAGAAAATAAAGTTGAAGGCTCTGGCCATTTTGTTGAATGACTTGGCTGTGATTAGTTCCACATAAGCAGAAAGCAAACATTATTTACCTGAAATACCACTGCCCTTTAAATTCACACTCAAGGCTTTTCTAGTCACTTTCATCTATTAGCCTTGTCTCAGTTTTAGATATTAACCAAGTCCAATCTAGATCCATGCTTTGATCTAGCATGCAAGCAAACCCTGCCCTTTCTCCCAGCCCAGACCAGGTCTGCTAATTTTTAGACAAACCCAGGGAAACAGAGGCAGGATACACTCTTCCCCCTGGTTCTTTGACTCCTCACCCCAAATCCTAGTTTCTGTTATTTTCGAAGGTGGGGCTAGGAGTGGGGAAGAGTTAAAGAGCTAAGTATGAAGGGGAGAATTAGTCATCAGTCTATGTAAGCCCTGAAATGCTGGGGGACAGAGGTCAAGCAGTGTCAAGGATTCTCTTGTCTTATTCTAGCTGCAACACAGCACTGGGTGAACCAATACATTTTTGCTGCTTTGTAGGTACGGGGCCGGGGGGGAGGGATGTGGGCAGAGAGTGGTAAGAGGTTATCTTCTCCTTGCGGTGCACACTCCTGTTCTCTAGAGACAGGTCTCTGAGAGTCCCCCTAATTGGGTTTGAGATGGGCATAAATCCCCCTCCTCCACCCACTGTGGGGCGGCAGGAGATCGGGGAAACAGAGCACGCCTCAGCTCTATTGCAAAGAAATCTCTGAAGGCAGATCAACCTCTAGTCATCGCTTATATACAGACAACAGGTGAGACTTGGCCTTCTCTTGGCCATCTCTTTGCAAATCTAGCCTTAATGAATCTATGACCCTCTCATTAGGATGTTGAGGTCCTCATCATTTATCGTGCTCAACTGAGGCAACAGACAAAAATGTCATTTAACATTCTGGCACACTGGCAAGAGAAAGCATAATATAATGTAGTGAGGTCCCTACGAATGAAGGCACAGAACATTTTCTGGACCTAAGAGAGGAAAGAATCGTAACCAGTATAAATTTGTGTATGTTGTGATTACAATGTTATCATGTTCATAAGGCACCTTGTGGACAAGTTCTCCTCTGGTGCAGCTGGTTAAGGATCCAGCATTGTCACTACAGTGGCTTGGGTTGCTGCTGTGGTGCAGGTTCGATTCCTGGTCCCGGGGCAGGGGTGGGGAACAGCCAAAAAAAAAAAAAAAAACAAGACACCTTGGTCTGACATCTGGCATTGAAAAGAAATGTAAATTTCTGCTCAAAGAAGTTTCAAATGAGGAAGAGATAATGATAAATGCTAAACAGCCAAACTCCACTGAATCATTTTTCCCCTTTTATATGACCAGAGTTTTAGTGGCAACTGCTCAAAAATCATCCTTTATGTCCTACTCTTCTCCATCAATTCTGTTCTTCTAAGAGTAGCTCCCTCCTCTTTCTAAATCGAATCTAATTTAGCCTTTTCAATTCTCCAGTTGTTCACTCAAACTTTATCGCGGTCAGCTAAACAAAAGCCCTGATAGCTGAATTAATATATACAGAAACATTTTTATTTTACTTTATTCTATTTTATTTTGTCTTTTTAGGGCCACACGCTCGGCATATGGAGGTTCCCAAGCTAGGGGTCCAAGTGGAGCTGTAGCCGCCAGCCTACGCCACAACCACAGCAACGCCGGATCCTTAACCCACTGAGCAAGGCCAGGGATCGAACCCGCATCCTCATGGATACTAGTCGGGTTCATTAACCACTGACCCATGACAGGAACTCCCCAGAAACATGATTAGAAGGTGAGAGAAGATGAGTGGATAAAGGAAAGCTATGAATGCTGAGACATGAACAGTTTTACCCCAGGACACCTTGATAAATATAATCTGACTGGGCTTTATTTTTTTCTTTTTCGGATTTAGCTGAGATTGGTCAAACTAAGCTACCACGTGTACGGTTCGCTGAAGATAATATCACTTCAAGGGAAAGAGCTGAAACTAGTTTTCCTGATGTCCTTCCGAGAAATCAATCACAACCCCCAGTCAGTATTCAAAATCTCCTTCTTGATCATCATGTACAAAGAAGAGTGACGACTATTTCGACAACCAAAAAACCTTCTAAGGGGATTGACTGGCACATTCCAGAGACTGCTACTGGGTGCATATTTTTCCCAAGGTGCTGTTCAGCTTCGCATCGAGTTTTCGGAAAAGAAATAAGCAAAATGGAAAGTGGCAGAAAATCAGAAGACATTTTAAAAAACATTCTGATTCTCTCCTCAGAGTTCTCCAAACGCCCAGGTGCCCCTTCTCCAGAGCCTCCTCCCAACATCCAGGAGGTTCATGCCGAGCATCTGCTTTTGCAAAACAGAACCTATTCTTTTAAGCAGCCCCTGCTACGTTTAAGCGCAACAGTGCCGATCCCTGTACCGAGGACACCTGTTAAAGCAGAGACACAGCAGCCGGACCGTCTAGGACACTGTCCTATAGTGACGCTAAGTATCACTCATGTTCCAGGTCCCATGTTCATACCAACACCAACTTTGCCAAGGAAACCTCTGAGACAGTCCGTGATAGGTAAATCCAATCTGAGTGTCATCTGTAATAACCCGGCAGGTACAGCGCAGGGGAGAGAAGGCATTCAAGGAAAAAAAAAAAAAAAAAGTGGTTCCTGGAGTTCCCGTCGTGGCTCAGGGGTTAGCGAATCCGACTAGGAACCATGAGGTTGTGGGTTCGATCCCTGGCCTTGCTCAGTGGGTCAAGGATCCGGTGTTGCCATGAGCTGTGGTGTAGGTCGCAGAAGCAGCTCGGATCCCGCGTTGCTGTGGCTCTGGCGTAGGCCAGCGGCTATGGCTCTGATTCGACCCCTAGCCTGGGAATCTCCATACGCCACGGGAATGGCAAAAAGACCAAAAAAAAAAAAAAAAAAAAAAAAAAAAAAAAAAGAGGTCGTTCCTCCTGGGCTTTGCAGCATGGAATGGTGGGATAGCTTTTTTGCCCGGGCAGTTAATACATGGGGCAGAATGCAATAACGGGACTCCTGACCTTGCAGTCTGCCGGGGCCAGACTGGGAACTCCACCCAGAGAGTGGTGATGGGAGCCAGTGAGAGCCATTCAACGGGTCAGAAAAGCTAAGAGAAAGGAGCAGGGAGGATGAACAGTTACCCCTAGGGTTCATCTAGGGGTCTAGATGAACCCTAGAAGCAGAATGCCAAGGCGGATGGATACCTCCATGGGCACGTTTCCACATTTAATCCCGATTCATTAAAAGATGAACAATTATAATGAAGGCAGAACACCCTCGACATGAATTTTCACAAGGTTCTGAACATTTTCCTATTTTTAATTCTTTTTCCCCAGAAAGTCGTGTAACAGAATATGATCATGTAGAAAGTGCCCCAAAGCAAAGCGTCCAAGGTACACGTAAAGGTAAATGCTAGGTTTACAGAATTCTTTTTAAAAATTGTATGCATGATTGCCCTTCCATAATGGTATTCGTGATTTTGTGTGTTACCTGTGTGTAATTCACACGTATGTCTGCCCTCATGTTCAGTTCCTTAAGCTATTTACTCAGAAACTATTTTTAAAGTGTTGGCTATAAATCCAACTTGGTCCTCAGAAACAGAAAAACTGGAGTATCCTTTTTCACTTTTTTTTTTTTTCTTTTTTTAGAGCCGCACCCGAGCACATGGAAGTGCCCAGGCTAGGGGACAAATGGGAGCTACAGTCCCTGGCCTATGCCACAGCCACAGCAACTCGGGATCCGAGCCATATCTGTGACCTCGTGGCAACGCCAGATCCTTAACCCATTGAGCAAGGCCAGGGATCGAACCTGCATCCTCATGGGTACTAGTTGGATTTGTTTCTGCTGCGCCACAAGGGGAACCCTTAATCTGGAGTATTCTTAATCTGAGTGGGGAAGAGAGACACGCAATCGTGAGAGTAACTGCTTGCCATGTGGCAGGCACCGTTTTAAGTGCTTTGACCTTAGCCACCTAGCAGAAATGAAAAATCATCTTTAAAGAGAGATTACATCCTTCTAGATCTCACATTATTTCTGTAAACAATTTCACAAATACAGTGTGCAGTAAACAATTCACAACAGTCAGGTACACAAAGAAAGACCAAATGAATGAAAATGAGCAGAAACAGTAAGCAAATGTCATTAGGTCACTGAAAAATCTGGATCTGATCATTCCAACACCTGATACTCCTATGGATATATTTCTTCTGCTTACTGTTTCTGCAACTGTGTCTGTTGGACAAACTCTCCCACCAAAAGCAAGTATTAAAGCTGCCCCAAATCTACAAAAGAGCCATTAACGTTACGGCAGAGTGACCCTTGAGAGCATGACCTGAGTGGCTACAATCCTTGAAATAAGCTGAATTAGCTGCACATTTACTGTGGCTTTTGCCCGAGGGCATTTATGATGTTGGGAGTAGGGCACAGGTAGAAGGTGACAGTTTTACTGGATTGAGGAGGTGGCCCTCAGACCTCAGAGCTGACAGTACAGCTGGGTTTGGAGGGGTAATTATCTCCAAGAAAAAAGAACTGAATTAAATGTCTGCATACACACTCCCGTAAGGGTTTTGGCTGACGTCTAAATGGGCACGTGCAGGAACACAGCAGAAAACATCAGCCGAGATACTAAGGAATTGAGTGTGGATTTTGACAGTTGCACAGGAGACAATGACTGGAGTTCAAGGTCTGCCAAAGTGATGGGGCCTTGGTAAACGCACAGGGCTGTCAGTTGAAGACCTGTGCCTTAGGAATAAGAATGATGTTCTAAGAGAAAGGACAAAACTAAGAGAGATTATCGCCTACAAAACTCAAAATCCAACCTTGATAAGTCAAAGTGATAGCTTTTTGCATTGATGAAGAAAGCCTAAAGTTTAGTAGAGACAGGTATTATTATCCAGACCCTTTAAAATGTTCACCCACAGTGTCCAGCAACAAATTTAAAAATCACGAGGCATCCTAAAAATAGGCTAAAAGGTCTGAAAATCAGTAGAAAGAAACAGGCAATAGGAAGAGAACCACTGGTTCAAATACTGGCATTTTCAAAAGACGATTTTAAAGTGACTATGATTACCCTGTTGAAGAAAATAAAAATTTGGAGTATTTTTATCAGAGAGCTGGAATTTCTTTTTTTTTTTTCTTTTAGTCTTTTTGCCTTTTCCTAGGGCCCCACCCACGGCATGTGGAGGTTCCCAGGCTAGGGGTCAAATGACAGGAGCTCCTGGAATTTCTATTTTTAAAAATCAGAGTCAAATAAAATTTTAGAAAAGAAAAAGTAATGTAACAAATTAATGATTCAACAGGTTGTTTAGTGGGAGGTTATACACAGAACACGCCAATCATAAAACTTCCTCTTTTTCCCCGTTTCACTGAGATAAAATTCACATCTAACTGTGTAAATTTAAGGTGTACAACCTCATGATGTGCTACATGAATATGTGGTGAAAGAATCATCACAATAAATTAACATCCCCTCACTTCACAGTTTCTTCTTGTGACAAGAACTTGAACAACAACAACAAAAAAAACCTCAAAAAAAAAAAAAAAAATGGAGTTCCCGTCGTGGCGCAGTGGTTAACGAATCCGACTAGGAACCATGAGGTTGCGGGTTCGGTCCCTGCCCTTGCTCAGTGGGTTAACGATCCGGCGTTGCCGTGAGCTGTGGTGTAGGTTGCAGATGCGGCTCGGATCCCGCGTTGCTGTGGCTCTGGCGTAGGCCGGTGGCTACAGCTCTGATTCGACCCCTAGCCTGGGAACTTCCATATGCCGCGGGAGCGGCTCAAGAAATAGCAACAACAACAACCAAAAAAAAAAACTCAAAAAAAAAAAAAAAAAGAACTTAAAGATGTACTCCAGGAGTTCCCTTCATGGCTCAGCGTTTAATGAACCTGACTAGGATCCATGAGGATGCAGGTTCAATCCCTGGCCTCGATCAGTAGGTTAAGGATCTGGTGTTGCCGTGAGCTGTGGTGTAGGTCACAGATGTGGCTTGGATCCCACAGTGCTGTGGCTGTGGTGTAGGCTGGCAGCTACAGCTCTGATTCAATCCCTAGTTTGGGAACTTCCATATGCTTTGGGTGCTTCCATTGAAAAAAAAAAAAAAAAAAAAAGAATCACTAAGCCTATAGAATATGTTGCATCAAGTAATGCAGCAAAAATGGCTGGGAATGTAAAATGTATTTCAGACTTCCCGTCATGGCTCAGCAGAAGCAAATCTATGAGGACAAAGGTTGGATCCCTGGCCTTGCTCAGTGGGCTAAGGATCTGGCATTGCCATGAGATGTGGTGTAGGTCACTGTGGTATAGACCAGTGGCTACAGCTCTTACTCTACCCCTAGCCTGGGAACCTCCATATGCTGTGGGTGCAGCCCTGAAAAGACTATATATATATATAGTCTTTATCAAAAAAAGGCTGTTTTTGATAAAAAGTCAAATCCACAAGAGTCATGATAACAGAAGTGTAAGGGGCTGCTGCTTGGCTACTCCTGAGTTGTTTGGGTTTTGGTTTTTTTTTTTTTTTTTCCTTTCCTGTGTGAGGTCTTCAAACTGAGGGAAGAGACGAACCATCCAGGGTATCTGAATCATGCATCAAGGTGATATTACGGAAAAAAGCAAGGTTGCTCTTTGGGAAGTGATCTCTGTCTGAGTTATGCTTATATGATGTCCTTTGGTGAAGGAAGAAGTCGCTTATGTGATTCATAGTAAGATAAGATATTTTTACATAAGGTACAAAAAGACTCAGATTGGGAGTTCCCACTGTGGCACAATGGGTTAAGAATCCGATTGCGGCAGCTCAGGTCTCTGCAGAGGCACGGGTTCAATCCCTGGCCAGGCGTGGGTTGTAGCCACAACTTAGATTCTTAGATTCACTCCCTGGGCCAGGAATTTCCATATGCACCCATAACCAGCAGGGTGGGGGGCGGGAGAGGCTCAGGCACTGTGGAATCTATCCAGGTAGAAATCTATGAGCTTATGGTTTTCTTTTTGAAAGACAACTGTGCTATCTAATATTAAAAAAAAAAAAAAAGTTTGGGGGTTCCTATTGTGGCTCAGCAGTAACAAACCTGACCAGTATCCATGAGAATTCGGGTTCGATCCTTGTTCCCACACACAGTGGGTTAAGGATCCAGCATTGGGGTGAGCTGCGGTGTAGGTAACAGACACGTCTCAGATCCTATGTTGCTGTGGTTGTGGCACAGACCAGTAGCTGCAGCTCTGATTTGACCCCTAGCCTGGGAACGTCCATGTGCCACAGGTGCGGTCCTTGAAAGCAAAAAAAAAAAAAAGTTTGGCAAAGAGAACCAAGTGAGATTTGGTGGGTGAAGGCCATGGGGTATCTCTTCCATTGGATATGTGCAGGTAAACTATTTGTGATGACTTACTGTTACCATAACAAAAATAGCTTTTAACTTTCACTCTAAGTGACGACATATTTAAGTTTTATGTTTCTTTTGTTCATTTAGGGAGTCTTCAATCTAGAAAACCACCAGAATCACCAATTGAAAACGTCATACATGGTGAAGGTTTTAAGACTATTGTGGCAACTCAATATGAAACAATAATGGCCATGACCGACCTGGCGATAATAAACTGTCAAATACATGGACACAACGCACTGAATCTTAAGGTATGCTAGATCTTTTTATTGGCAATTTCCTGTCGAATCATTAGTTATTCTTACTTTAGGTTTCCTACCTTAAGTTACTCTCCCTGGTATCAAAGAAGCAACAGAAAGTGGGTGGGGTGGGGAAGATGATGGAGTTACGTAGTAATAAGAATTTTGTGAGCTACTGAAGTGAACTTGGTATCAATCCAAACTAGGTTGTTTTAAATTTAGGATGCCAATTGTAATCTTCATGGTAACCCCTCCTACGACACTTTTTTTTTTTTCTTTTTAGGGCCACACCTGTGGCATATGGAAGTTCCCAGGCTAAGGGTCAAGTGGGAGCTACAGCCGCTGGCCTACATCACAGCCACCACACTGGATCCGAGCTGTATCTGCAACCTACACCACAGCTCACAGCAACACCGGATCCTTAACCCAGTGATCAAGGCCAGGGATCCAACCTGCATGGATACTAGTCAGATTCATTTACACTGAGCCACAACAGGAACTCCAGAAACTATTTTTAATATATACATAAAGGTTAATAGAAAGAAATCACTATGGCAAATTGCAAAAAATTAAACACCAAGGAGGTAGTAATGGAATAAACAAGGAATAACAACAGCAACAAAAAACATTCCAGAAAAGGCAAAACTATGGTGACAGTAGGTATATCAGTGGTTGCTGTGAACTGAGGGGCGGGGAGGACAAGTAGGAAGAATAGAGGGATTTTTAGGGCAGTGAAATTATTCTGTATGGTATTGTCAAAATGGATACATTTCATTATAGAACTGTCAAGACTCATAGAATAAACAATACAAAGTCTGAACTCTAACATAAATTATGGATTTAGGTTGATAATGATGGTCCATTGACTAATGTTAGTCCATTGATTATAACAAATATATTGGCGTGGGAGATGCTGATGATGGGAGATGCTGTGGGAAAGGGCTACGTGGAGAAGAAAGATCTCAAATCCATAACCTACCTTTACACTTTAAGGAACCTGAATAAAATAGCAGACTAAACCCAAAATTAGCATAAAGAAGGAAATAATAAAGATGAGAACAGACAGCAATGAAATAGTAGAAAAGCAACAGAATCAATGAAACCAAAAGTTAGTTCTTTGAAAAGATTAATGAAGTTAATTTTTAGCTAGACTAAGAAAAAAAGGGCAAGATATAAATAAATAAAAATGGAAATATCACTACTGGTTTCACAGAAATAAAAGGGATAGTATTTTCTTATAAGAATACTATAAACAACTGTATGCCTGAAAATTAAATATCCTAGATAAAATGCAACATTTTCTAGAAAAACACAAATTACCAAAACGGACAACAACAAGCAGAAATTTGAGCAGACCTATACAAAATAAAGAGACTGAATAAATAATCAAAACCGCCCAACAAAGAACAGTGCGGGACTGGATGGCTTCATGGGTGAATGCTGCTAAACGTTTAAAGAAAAACAAATGCCTATTCATGTCAAAATCATCCAGAAAACAAAAAGCAGAAGAGACACCTCTAATAGTATTCTGGACGCAATGCCACTGTGGTAGGGGATCGCATACCACCAAACAATTCTCAGACACCAGCTGGGTGTCCTATAGCTCAACTCAACGTCTGACACTATCTACCCAGAGATAACATCAGATTCCACAAATCTACAAAAATGATACAAAAGAACCTACAAAACAGAAAGAGACTCGAAGATTTCAAAACCAAACACATGGTTACCAAAGGGGAAATGTTTGGGGTAGGGATATGTTGGCAGGGGGCGGGGAGGCGGGGAGAAATAAATCGGGAGTTTGGGATTGGCATCTACACAGTACTATACAAAATCGATAAGTAACAAGTACCTACTGCACAGCACAGGGAAATCTATTCAGCCCTCTGCAGAGACCTATATGGGCAAAGAATCTGAAAGGGAATGGATAGATGCATATGGATAACTGATTCACTTTGCTGTACACCTGAAACTAACACAACATTGTAAGTTAATTGTATTCCAATAAAATTTAATTTAAAAAACAAACATCTCCCCACCCCCAAACAAAACACATCAGATTCTGCAGGTAAAGGGCTCAGTCCCGGGAGACTGTACTTCACATGCCAATCACAAGTCCAGATTGTCACCTGTGATTATGACCATCCAGCTACTGATGAGAGGTTCCCACCACCCCCTCCAACCCAGGGCGCCAAGCACAAGACCAGGTTGTTACCTCTACTTCTGACCCACTGACTTTTTTGGTTTTAGGGCCACACCCATGACATATGGAGGTTCCCAGGCTAGGGGTTGAATCAGAGCTGTAGCTGCTGGCCTATGCCACAGCCACAGCAACACGGGATCTGAGCCATGCCTGCGACCTACACCACAGCTCACAGCAACACCAGATCCTTAACCCACCGATCGAGGCCAAAGACTGAACCTTCGTCCTCATGGATACTAGTCGGGTTCATTAACCAGTGAGCCACAATGGGAACTCCTGATGACGTTTAATCAGAAATTCCCATGACCTCCTCATTGGGCTCCATTAATTTGCTGGAGTGGCTCACCCAACTCAGGACACCCATTCGCTTACTTGACCACCACTTTGTTACAAAGGATGTCAAAGGATGAGGATGAGCAGCCAGAAGAAGAGGGGCAGAGGGCCTGGCACGAGCAACAGTGCGGAGACGCCACACCCTCTCCAGGTGCCTCTCTCCTGATGCCAGTCTCCGTGTGTTCGCCAAGCTGGAAGCTCTCCATGTCGGCTCTTTTGGGTTTTATGAAAGCTTCATTAGTAGTTGCAATTGATTAAATCATTGGCTGTTGATGACTGAATTGGATCTTCAAGCCCTTCCCCTCTTCAGAGGTGGGGGGATGGAAAGTTCCAATCGTTCTAATCACATGTCTGGGTCTTCTGGCACCCAGCCCCCATTCTTAGGAGCTTTTCAAAAGTCACCTCATGAACATAAACCCAGGAGGAGTGGAAAGAGGGTTGTTCGGAATAACAAGATCCCCATTTCACTTTTATGGCTCTGAAGCAATTTCAGGAACTGGCGACAAGAGACGCGTGTTATGACAAAAGACGCTGCCATTGCTCTAATTGTTCAGGAAATTCCAAGGGTTTGGGGAGCTGGTAGCCAAGCCATGGACGAAGTCCAAATACATATGGGAAATACATTTTGATCACTAAGATGCCACTATAACCCAGATACCCCAGGAAGACAAAGATACTATAAGAAGACTACAGATCAGTAACTGTTGTTAATTAATAAAGTTGCTACATCTATGATATGATTAAGAAAAAAAAAAAACCCTAAACACCAAATTTAAAATTTAAAAATGGGAAATTAGCACATTTCCTACAGACCTTAAAATAGAAACTAATGAAATAACAAGAACAACATTTTCCCAATAAATGCAACAACTCTGATGCAATGGAAACAGTTTGTGAAGAACACAATGTGCTGAGACAGACACAACAAGAGCCAGAACATCAGAAAATCTTGCCTTTGTTAAAAGATCTAGTTGAAATTTTATTTCATGTCTTTATTTTTTGGTCATGCCCGTGGCATGTGAAAGTTCCTGGGCCAGGGGTCAAACCTGTGCCACACCAGTGACCCCAGCTGCTGCAGTGACAACACCAGATCCTTCACCTTCTGCACCTCAAAGGAACTCCCACAAAATCTGAAATTTTAATTGAGTCTTCACACAAAGAAAGCTCCAGGCACAGAGGACTTCAGTGGTGATTCTATCAAACACGGAAGGAAGAAATAATGAAATAATGCCACTGCACCCCAACTTCTTCGGAAAGCAGAAGAGGAAGAACACCTGCTAACTCATTTTATGACGCCTGTGTAACTCTCCTACTAAGGGCAGACAAGGATATTACAAGAAAGGAAAATGACAGGCCAGTCTTTTTCGTAAATGTAAGTGCAAAAATCCTCAAAACATATGAGCAAATCAAATCCAGATATATCAAAAATTTTAACTGAAGGGCCATGTACCATGACCAAGTAAAGCTTTCCCAAGAAATGTGAAGTTGTTTTCATACTTGAAAATCAATGTTTGTTCTCGACAGTATCATCTCAGTAGATGCAAAAACTTGACAAATTCAATACCCATTTAAGATTTAAAAGCAAGGAGTTCTCATTGCGCCTCAGTGGTAATGAACCCAATTAGTACCCATGAGGATTCAGGTCTGATCCCTGTCCTTGTTTAGTGGGTTAAGGATCTGGCACTGCCATGAGCTGTGGTGTAGGTCACAGAGTCAGCTCAGATCCTGCATTGATGTGGTGGTGGCGTAGGCTGGCAGCTATAGCTCTGATTCACCCCCTAGCTTGGGAATTTCCATATTGCTGTGGGTACCGCCCTAAAAAGCAGGAAAAAAAAAGATTTAAAACAAAAAAAAAAGTCTAAGTAAACTAGGGTTAAAAGGAACCTTTTTTCTTTTTTCTTTTTTTTTTGCTATTTTAGGGCCCCACCTGAAGCATATGGAGGTTCCCAGGCTAGGGGTCCATTTGGAGCTGTGGCCAGCTTATGCCACAGCCAACAGCAATGCCAGATCCGAGCTGCATCTGGGACCCACACCACAGCTCACTGCAACACTGGATCCTTAACCCACTGAGGCGAGGCCAGGGATTGAACCTCATCCTCATGGATCCTAGTCAGGTTTGTTAACCACTGAGCCATGAAGGGAATTCCAAAAGAAACCTTTCATAATTAAATAAAAGATGTCTAAGAAAATCTACAACCACTAATACAGATTGAATACTTTTTCCCATAAGCTTGAGAACATGGCAAGAGAAATTTGCCATTCGGTGTTATTCTACGCTGTAATGAAGGTTCCAGCCACTTCAGTATCGTAAGGAAGAAAAAGTCATAAAGATTAAAAAGGAAGAAGTAAACTGTATTTATTAGCAGAAAACATATAGTGTATGGAGAAAAGATTAAGGAAATTTAAAAAAAAATCCCATTAACAAGTAAATTTAGCATGATTGCTGGGAACAATATTTTAAAAATTGACACCAGTTTTAAAAAAGTGTCACCAGAGAGCAAAGTCATAGTGTGGACATCTAGACTTCTGCCTTTCATGTAAATTAACAAACAAACAAGACAAAAGACTTCAACAGATCCTTCACAAAGGATGACACGTAACAGCCAATAAGAACAGGAAAGTGTTCTCATCAGCGTTGTGTGTCAAGGACACTCACTGGGATGACTTAAGAAACTCTTTAAATCAACTATACTTCAATAAAATTTAAAACGTAAAAACTCAGACAACATTCCCTTACTTGTCTGTTCAAAGAGCCAACTTTTTGATTTGCTGACTCTTTCCATTCTATGTGTTTTATTTTATTAATTTTTTGTTCTATCTTTATTATTGTTTCTCCTCTTGGGAGGGTTCCATTTGCTGTTCTTTCTCTAACTTCTTGATAAGAATATGAGAATCAGACTTCCCGTCATGGCTCAGTGGTTAACGAATCCGACTAGGAACCATGAGGTTGCGGGCTCGATCCCTGGCCTTGCTCAGTGGGTTAAGGATCCAGCATGGCTGCGAGCTGTGGCAGGCAGTTGCAGCTCCAATTAGACCCCTAGCCTGGGAACCTCCATATGTTGCGGGAGCGGCCCTAGAAAAGGCAAAAAGACAAAAAATATATATAAATATGAGAATCATTGATTTTTCAGCCTTTTCTTCTTTATTGATTAAGGATATACATTTTCCTATAATCATGATTTTAACTCTATCCCCCGAAGTTTTAAATGTCATATTTTTTAATATTTTAATTTTGCAACGATTTAAAATTTACAGAAGTATTGTCAGCAAAGGATAAAGAACACCTGCGGGCATTGTGCTTCATGACCCCCGAGTACTTGAGTGCATATTCCCTGTGAGCAAGGACACTCTCCTATATAACCACAGAGCAGCCCTCAAAGTCAGGAAATTAATTTTGATTCATTACTCTATCCAATCAACAGACCCCACTCACATTTTGCCGATTTACCCAATAGTGTTCATTGTATCAAACGGATCCAACCCAGGGACACAGGCAGGTTGTATAGTTGTTTCCGTTTCTCTCCAGCTGGTATGCGGCTTGGGTTGCAGCTGTGGCTCAGATTTGACCCCGGGCCCTGGAACTGCCGTATGCCAAAGGTGCAGCCAAAAGAAAAAAAAAGGCAACTTGAAACCAGTACTGTCAACTGGAAGATGCTTTAGCCATGAACCTTATCACTCTCTTACAGTACATACCACAACCTAATCCATTGGTAGCAATGCCTCCTTTCACTATAAGCTGGGGTTTGATCTTCCAGCAGTAGAGTTCCTTGTTTCATTCAGTTAAACACGGCTGATGCTAGGATCCTTAAGAAACAAATGCAGGAGTTCCCATGATGGCGCAGTGGTTAACGAATCCGACTAGGAACCATGAGGTTGCGGGTTCGGTCCCTGCCCTTGCTCAGTGGGTTAACGATCCGGCGTTGCCGTGAGCTGTGGTGTAGGTTGCAGACGCGGCTCGGATCTGGCGTTGCTGTGGCTCTGGCGTAGGCCGGTGGCTACAGCTCCGATTCAACCCCTAGCCTGGGAACCTCCATGTGCCGCGGGAGCGGCCCAAGAAATAGCAACAACAACAACAACAACAACAAAAAAGACAAAAGACAAAAAAAAAGAAAGAAAGAAAGAAAGAAACAAATGCAACAATTACCCTGGAACATTAAAGATACTGGGGGCAGCTAAGTATGTCTTAGCCAGTTTGGGCTGTTATGACAAAACACTGTAGAGTGGCTTAAACAATAAACATTTATTTCTCCCAGTTCTGGTGGCTGGGCAGTCTGAGATAGAGGTGTCAGCCAATTGGTTTCCTGGTGAGGGCTCTCTTTTTCACAGCTGTCTTTCTGCTATATCCTCACATACAGGCAGAAAGGGATCTCTGATCCATTCCTCTTCTCATAAGGGTACCAGTTCCACCATGAGGGCTCCATCATTGACATCATCTAACCCTAATCACTTCCCAAAAGACTTCCCTTCTAAATGCCATTACTTTGGGGATGAGGGCTGCGATATATATTTTTTAGGGGAATATAAGCATTTATTCCATAACAAGGTATATGTTTTCCTCAATAGAAATCAGCATACTTAAGCAAGAAATGTTAGATAGATGTTTGAAAAATAGAAAAATAACAGAGAAATAGAAGTAGAAACATGAAAGAAAACAGGAGGTAAAGAGAATTAAATATAAAATATACTTAATTATTTATTTTAGCATGTAATGGACACTCAATAAATGTTTGCTTCTTAGTAATTGAAATAATGCCTGTCACATATATAACACTATATTACATACATAAGTCCTCAGTGGTTTTTCTATTTTGTTTCTTTGCTTTATATATTTAAGAAATTATTATCATGAAAGACTAAAATAAATGAATGGAAGGTTATTACAGGCTTGTTACATAATGTCAAATATTGTCATTCATATTATGTGCTCATTTTTTTTATTCCTGTATAAAACATTTTGTGCCTTGTTAATTATTAACTCCTTATCTTTTATCATTTTCTTTTAGGGCTTTTTTCTCCTGAATTGTCCAGACTTAACACCTTTGGCTTTCCAATTAATATATCTTAATTTATCATATAATAACATCTGTTACTTTCCCACAGAAGTGAGTCCACTTTTATTATTGTACATATTGTAATAATCTATGATTAATAATAACTATAATTTAAAAATAGACACATCATACCCTGGAGTTGCTATAAAGTAAATATATTTTGGATTGCATTCCTAAGGCTTATTTTCAGAAGTACCAAAAGTAGAGGGTATTGTTTCTTAGGAAGTCCCATGAATCAGGTCTCAAAGACTGTGTTACAGTCAGACTCTCAAATATGTTCTCATATTGTATAATGCATATAAAATAATTTATTTTTCTAATTCTGAATAAAACCTAAAATATGCTTTATCAATATATATTTTTTTCTTTTTAGGGCCAAACCTGTGGCACTTGGAAGTTCCCAGGCTAGGGTCGAATTGGAGCTGTAGCTGCCAGCATACATCACAGCTCACAGCAATGCCAGATCCTTAACCCACTGAGCAAGGCCAGGGATCAAACCTGCGTCCTCATGGATACTAGTTAAGTTGGTAATGGCTGAGTCACAATGGGAACTCCCTATAAATTCCTATCTTTTAAAATGGAAGAAATCAAAATCTAACTTTCCATCTTAAGTCACTAGAAAAAAAGAAGCAAATTAAATCTAAAGAAAGAAAAAGGAAGGAGATTATAAAAATCAGTGAAATGGGGACTGGAAAAAAAATAGAAAAAATTAATAAAATCTAAAGTTATTACTTTGAAAAGATCAACAAAATTGACTACCCTTACTTAGATCAACTGAAAAAGAAGATTCAGGAAAGATTCAAGTTACTAATATTAGGAGTGAAGGATGGGATATCATTATCAACTTTACCAAAAAAAAACTGTTTACGATTTTAAGAGAATACTGCAAATAACTGTATACCAACCAACTGGATATCGCAGATGAAAATGGACACATACCTAGGAAGACACAAGAATGAACTCAAGAACTGAGAAAATCTGAAAGGTTCTGTTAAAAAAAAAAAAGTTTCAATAGTAATTTAATTTCTTTTTTCAATAATAATTTTTAAACTTTCCATAAAGGAAATTCCAAGATCAGATAATTCCATTGCTGAATGCTACCAAATGTCTTAAAAAGAATTAACACACATCCTTTCCAAACTCTTAGAAAAAATGGGAGAGAAAATTTTATCATTCAAACTATTAAACCAGTAATACTCTGATAACCAAACCTAGACAAAGATATAGAAAGAAAAGCAAACAATAGAACAGTATCTCTTATGAATGTAGATGCAAAAATCCAAAAGCTAGTAAACCAAATTCAGCAGCATAGGATTTTATTCCATAACCAAGTGAGTTTTATTCCAGAAATTCAAACTTGGTTAAACATATTAAAAATCCATGTAGGGGGGTTCCCGTCGTGGCGCAGTGGTTAACGAGTCCGACTAGGAACCATGAGGTTGCGGGTTCTGTCCCTGCCCTTGCTCAGTGGGTTGACCATCCAGCGTTGCCGCGAGCTGTGGTGTAGGTTGCAGACGCGGCTCGGATCCAGTGTTGCTGTGGCTCTGGCGTAGGCCAGTGGCTATAGCTCCCATCCGACCCCTAGCCTGGGAAGCTCCATATGCCGCGGGAGCGGCCCAAAGAAATAGCAAAAAGACAAAAATAAATAAATAAATAAATAAAGATTGTAAATTAAAAAAAAAAAAATCCATGTAGGGAGTTCCCATTGGGGTGCAGCAGAAACGAATCCAACTGGTATCCATGAGGATGCAGGTTCAATCCCTGGCCTCGCTCAGTGGGTCACCAATCGGGCATTGCGGTGATCTGTGGTATAGGTCACAGACAAGGCTTGGATCCCATGTCGCTGTGGCTGTGGTGTAGGTGGCAGCTGTAGCTCCAATTTACCCCCTAGCCTGGACTTTCATATACTGTGGGTGTGGCCCTAAAAAAATAAAAAAATAAAAATCCATATAACGTAGTGAAGGGAGAAAAACTATGCGATTATCTCAATAGAAACAAAAAAAAGCGTTTTTTACAAAATCCAACATTTTTTCATGAAAAAAAAAATTCAATAGCTATGCATAGAAGGGGGTACCTTAAACTTGACGTCTACAAAAAACTCACAGCTAATACCATACTTAACGGTGAAAGACTGAAAGTTTCCTTCCTAAGATGAGAAATAAATGAAGACACCTAGCCACTATGTATTCAGCATCGTACTCAAGTGTCTAGCCAGGACCATTAGGCAAGAAAAAGAAATAAAAGGCATTCAGATTAAAAAGGAAGGAGTTAAACTATCACTAGTTGTAAATGACATGGTCTTGTATAGAGAAATTCTAAGGCTTTCTCTAAAACCTGTTAGGACTAATGAGTGAGTTCATTAAGGTTGCAGTGTTAAGATCTGTACACGACAACCAACCGTGTTTCTCCACATGACCAACGAACACGTCTGGCAATAAAATTAATGTTAATTCTATTTACATGAAAAAGAATCAAATATTTAGGAGTACGTTTAACAAAAGCACAAAACGTATCCTGTGAAAACTACAGAGCATTGTTAAATTAAAAGAGACATCCGTAGATGGCAATACATCCCATGTTCATGGATCTGAAGATTTAATACTGTTACGATGCCACCATCTGCAACTTGATCTACAGAGTCCCTGCACTCTATGAAAACGACAAGTTGCCTTTTTTTCAGAATTTGACTGGCCGATCCTAAAGTTTTTATGAAACTGCAAGGGATTCCAAATAGCCAAAACAATCCTGAAAAAACAAACTTGGGGGACTGAAACTTTCTGATGGCAAGAATGAGCAAGCTCTACTCCACCAATATTAAATCTTTATGATATAAAAGGTCCAATTTAATGCTAAAGAGAGCTAACGCAAAACGCACTATAGCCACAGCAACACAGGATCCAAGCAGTGTCTGCAAACCACCCCACAGCTCAGGCAATGCTGGATTCTTAACCTATTGAGTGAGGCCAGGGATCGAATGCATCCTCATGGATACTACTCAGGTTCATTAACTGCTGAGCCACAACAGGAATGCCTCTATTTTTAAATTTCATAAGAAAGGTCAGTATATATAAAATTACTGTGACATCAGAGTAAAACGAGCTGGCTAAGGAATCCGACACCCTATTGGTCACTAAGGTTAATTCCACTTATTTTCCTGCAGGTATCTCCTACATTCCTCAGTCTGCACATAGTTGCTTCTTATGAAACCATGACCTTGATCAAACAGGATCATTTTTTCCATTTAGAAAAGGAACATTCTTTTCTTTTTTTTTTTTTTTTTGTCTTTTTGCCTTTGTTTGAGCCGCTCCCGAAGCATATGGAGGTTCCCAGGCTAGGGGTCGAATTGGAGCTGTAGCCGCTGGCCTACACCAGAGCCTCAACAACTCAGGATCCGAGCCACGTCTGCGACCTAAGCCACAGCCCACGACAACGCCGGATCCTTAACCCACTGAGCAAGGCCAGGGATCGAACCCGCAACCTCATGGTTCCTAGTCGGATTCCTTAACCACTGAGCCACGATGGGAACTCCAAAAAAAAGGAACATTCTTTAATCAAGGGTATAGTGTAATCAAGTTACACTATCTTACCATGTAATTCATATTAATGCTGGTCAGTTATCCTGAAAGCTTACCAAAAATATTTACTGAGATATATGAAATACAGCCATTTAGTGTTAACTTGACTGCATTAGTCCAATGGTTTATAAAATGTAGCAAATAGAGATCTGCATACTTTACTAGTCTACTCATGTTTGTTTCTCTTTTCTGCTCCTCAGGTATTTTGTCTTGAAAATTTACAAATACTGATCCTGAGAAACAATCCTATCAAAGAAATTCCTTCTACGATTCAACAACTTAAGTTCCTTAAGTCTTTCAACATTGCCTTTAATTTGATTACTACTCTTCCACCTGGGTAAGGCTGACAGTCTGAGATCATAAACACAGAAAATCAAGAACTTATAATTTAGAAAAGGATCAATTTCCCTTTTGAAAGCAGCTAGCTACTTCTTAGCCACTTGATAATTCTTATTCTGTTCCAATTAGCTGATTTGCTTTCTATTATTGTGTTAAAAGGATCCTATGGGTTACACAGATGGCAGTTAATCTGGGGCTAGTTAATACACATCCAGACATCCAGACATCCATTATCTGACTACAGATTCAATCATATAAAGCTCAGGTGAGAACCTTATAGCGAACTCTTTTTTTTTTTTTTTTTTTTCCTTTCCCCTTTGGCTGCACCAGCAGCACATGAAATTTCCGGAGCCAAGGATGGAGAGAACTCACGCCACAGCAACGACCGAGGCCACTGCAGTCACAATGCTGGATCCTTAACCCACTGTGCCACAAGGGAACTCCAAGAACCTTATACCTAACTTTTGGTAGCCTTTTTGTATGTGTAAAGCATACTGAACTTGAAATTAGAAATTCTAGCCTATTCAAAGTTGAGAATTACCTATTTGATCTGTAGAAAGTCCATTCTAGGCTTCAACTTCCTCATCTGCAAACTAGGAAATTACTTGTACGATATCTAAAATCCTTTAAATGCTAACAGAAATGTCAGTATCCAGGTATAAAAGAAGTTTTTCTTCCCACATATGGACTGGTAATCATTTATTTAATTGCTAAGGAAAATTCTGAACCAAAAACTTAACCAAATGCCAAAAGAAGATATCTCTTTCAGTTAGATTTTAGCAAATTGAATGTAGGTTAAGGGCAAAAAGTTAAAAGCATAGGGACTCTTCAATAGTTGAATAACATTTTGCAAAAGAAGATTCGAAAAGTAATTAAGTGCATCAAAATTCATTTATAAAGTTGTTAATAATTAACAGCACTGTTTATAATTAACAGTCCAACAAAATCTACATTCATACACTGTAAAACTATTTGGTCATTAAAAAAAATTTTTTTTAATGGCCACACCTGCTGCATATGGGCATCCCCTGCCAGGGACTGAATCTAAGCTGCACCTGCGACCTATGTCACAGCTGTGGCAACTCCCCGATCCTTTAATCCACTGTGTTGGGCCAGGGATCAAACCCACACCTCCACAGCGACCCAAGCTGCTGTAGTTGGATTCTTAACCCACTGTGCCACAGCAAGAACTCCTGAAAAAAAAATTTTTTAAGTATGTAAAAATTCCTGCTGTATAGCACAGGGAACTATTTCCAATCACTTGTGATAGACCATGATAGAAGATAATGTAAGAAAAAGAATGTATACATATACATATATATGTGTATATATACAAAACTGGGTCACTTTGCTGTACAGAAGAATTTAACAGAACATTGTAAATCAACTATAATAAAAAAAATTTGAAATGGGGTTCCTGTCATGGCTCAGTGGAAAGGAATCTGACTAGCACCCATGAGGATGCAGGTTCGATCCCTGGCCTCGCTCAGTGGGTTAAGGATCCGGTGCTGCTGTGAGCTGTGGTGTAGGTCACAGACTCAGCTTGGATCTGGCGTTGCTGTAGCTGTGGTATAGGCCGGCCACTGCAGCTCAGATTCAGCCCCTAGCCCAGGAACCTCCATATGGCCCCAGTATAGCCCTACAAAGACCAAAAAAATAAAAAATAAAGTATGTAAAAATGATATCATTTCTGTGTAAAAATACATATATACACATTAGACATTACATATAAAACATAAAAAAGAAGGAATAAACACTAAAGAAGTAAAGGTGTTGCACTATCCTCACTGCTGGACTCACCTCTGTTTTTTCCACAGTAACATACGCTCTGCTGCCTTGATACTAGAATCAGCCATTTCTCTAAGGAAATCCTGTTTCCTTTTATGGAAGATGGGATTTAAACACCAAGATCTGGGTGGTGGATATTCTCACTGATGTTGGGATGCTATTGCTTTCAGACATTCTCAGAGGACAGTGATAAGTAATTTATGTATGTATACTAACCTGCGTGTACACACGTCTGTCACTGTTACTGTACACACACACACAACTCACTCCCTGAAGTTAGGCAGACATAACTGTAACAAACATTAAAAAAAAAAAGAAAAAAGTTATTATCTTTTCCTCATGGATGGCAGGAGGAAAATAACATAGAAAGTAGCTACATTTAAAAACAAACAAACAGGAATTCCCATCATGGCTCAGTGGTTAAGGAATCCGACTAGGAACCATGAGGTTGCGGGTTCGA
This sequence comes from Sus scrofa, assembly GCF_054392235.1. Classification (NCBI taxonomy): domain Eukaryota; kingdom Metazoa; phylum Chordata; class Mammalia; order Artiodactyla; family Suidae; genus Sus; species Sus scrofa. The sequence continues at coordinate 21,555,208 of NC_139393.1, read as the reverse complement.
TCCCTGGCCTTGCTCAGTGGGTTAAGGATCCGGCGTTGCCGTGAGCTGTGGTGTAGGTTGCAGATGCGGCTCGGATCCCGCGTTGCTGGGGCTCTGGCGTAGGCCGGTGGCTACAGCTCTGATTCGACCCCTAGCCTGGGAACCTCCATATGCTGCGGGAGCAGCCTTAGAAAAGGCAAAAAGACAATAAATAAATAAATAAATAAATACAAAAAAACAAAAAAAACAAGAGAAAAAAAGAAAATGGCTAATTTTACCTAATAGAATCAAATGTTTGCCTTGCTTTTTTGATGCCATTTGACTTAATTAGCTAGCGTGTTCCTTGGTAAAGAGAAACTGTTCAGGAGTTCCTGTCGTGGCGCAGCAGAAATCCGACTAGGAACCATGAGGTTGTACGTTCGATCCCTGGCCTAGGATCCAGCATGGCTCGGATCTTGCGCTGCTGTGGCTGTGGTGTAGGCAGCTGTAGCTCTTATTCGACCCCTAGCCTGGGAATCTCCATGTGCCTCATGTGAGGCCCTAAAAAGAAAAAAAAAAAAAAAAAAAAAAAACTGTTTAGAATAAACTTAAGAACATACTTGTGAACCCTGAAGTAAGAAATGACTCTGGAAATGCCCACATTTATTTTCCCAAGTTGCTAGTGATTAAAAAGATAGGGATTGGACGACTTTGTACATCTGAAGAGTTATATCTGATTTCACATTAACTTGGCTGAACTACTCAACTTCTTGTAGCTTCCTTTTTTGGGGGTTGTAAATAATATTAACATTGCTGTTGTCCAGTGATAGATCATTCTAAACTGCTAGGAACACACAGTAGGCTCTCAAAAGGTAATATTTATATCATTGCAGTGGTAATTAATGTTATCACATGCAACTTTAGCTAGCCCAGTCTTCCAAGCTAGGCTCCAGTTTAAGCAGCTCAATAATGTGCCAATAAAGACAGCAATGAAATAAATGTAAAAACTGTGATAGGGAGTTCCCGTCGCAGTGGTTAACGAATCCGACTAGGAACCATGAGGTTGCGGGTTCGGTCCCTGCCCTTGCTCAGTGGGTTAACGATCCGGCGTTGCCGTGAGCTGTGGTGTAGGCTGCAGACGCGGCTCGGATCCTGCGTTGCTGTGGCTCTGGTGTAGGCTGGCGGCCACAGCTCCAATTAGACCCCTAGCCTGGGAACCTCCATATGCCGCAGGAGCGGCCCAAGAAATAGCAAAAAGACAAAAAAATAAATTAAAAAAAAATTTAAAAAATAAAAATAAAAATTATAGTTGATTTACAATGTTCTGTAAATCTCTCCCATACAGCAAAGGGACCCAGTCACATATACATATATACATTCTTTTTCTCACATTATCCTCCATCGTGCTCCATCACAAGGGACTAGATACAGTTCCCTGTGCTAGACAGCAGGACCTCATTGCTTATCCACTCCAAAGGCACTAGTTTACATCTTCCAACCCCAAACTCCCAGTTCACCCCACTCCCTTCCCCCTCCCTCTTGGCAAACACAAGTCTGTTCTCCAGTCCATGAGTTTTTTCTTTTCTATACATAGGTTTATTTGTGTCATATACTAGATTGCAGATATAAGGATAATTAATGCTATTACACGCAACTTTAGCATGTTAGGTATTTGTCTTTCTAACTGACTTCGCTTAGTATGAGAATCTCTAGTTCCATCCATGTTGCTGTAAATGGCATTATTTTGTTCTTTTTTATGGCTGTGTAGTATTCCATTGTGTCTACATATATCACATTTTGATGTGCTAGGCACCATGCAAAGCACTGGATGTATGAAAACATAAAGATGAACCCTTGGCCTCCAGAATGTCATGGTTTAGTGGACAGATATTTATCACACACTGTGATAAGTTCTATGGCAGAGGTAAGCAGGAAAGTGCAGAAGAGGCAGTGCATCCAATCTGAAAGATCAGGAAGAGTTCCTTGGAAGAGGTGACATCTAAGCCAAGAGTTAAAAAATGAAGACATAGATCAAAGAATCAGGTTTGGGGGAATTGGAGATATGTGAGAACTGGCTAATTCTGGGAAATTTAGCAATTAAATTCTGGACCAGGGGTGAATGTGGGGCAGTGTGAGAGGTGAGCTGGCCAATGTAGTCTGGGGCCAGATCATAAGAATCATTATATGCCACATTAAAAGAGCAGGGAGTTAATGAAATATTGTGCTCATGATGCTTCAGTTAATAATCATGCGATGTTTCATCTCTTACTTTAGGGAACACGGGAAGGCTTTAAAAAGAGCACTGACAGGGGAATATTTACTAGGGATTTTGGTGACTGTCATTCCAGTCATCAAGAAGCAACCCCCCCCAGCCCCCCCCCACACTCCGCCGCCGCCAGGAGGCAGGGCTCTCTGTGTCAGTCTTTGTGTTCTTTGGCTCTTACTTTCAAGTACTTCACTAAATGGAAAGACAGACCAAAGATATGTCACCTGGAAAATCTTAGTGCAACTGCACGGATTTGAATCGTGTCCCACAAACACTCATGTCCGTGCAGAACCTGAGATTGCAACCTTATCTGGAAACGGGATCTTTGCAGATGTAACTAGTTAACCTGAGGTCACACTGGATTTTAAGGTGGGCTCTAAATCCAATAAACGGTGGCCCTATAAGAAGGCCATGGAGTTCCCACTGTGGCACAAAGAGATCGGTAGCCTCCCTGCAGTACCAGGACACAAGTTCGATCCCCGGCCCGGCACAGTGGGTTAAAGGATCCAGCGTTGCCACAGCCGAGGCGCAGGGTTGCAACTGCAACTCAGATCTTATTCCCAGCCCAGGAACTCCATATGCCGTGGGGCGGTCAAAAGCGAAAAACAAAAAAATTAAAAATACAAAAAGAAGGCCATGTAGAGACAAAGGTGGAGACTGGAGTTTTGCTGCCATAAACTAAGAGACAAAGATTGCTGCTGCCCCCTAGAAGCTAGAAGAGAAGCCAGGGAGAGCGTCTCCCTCACAGCCTCCACAAGAACCAACCCTGCTCACACCTTGATTTCGGATTTCTGGCTGCCTGAACCGTGAGAGAATCCATTTCTTTTGTTCTAAGCCACCCAGACTGTGGTAATCTGCCACGTCAGCCCTAGGAAGCAAATACAGCAACCAAGAAGAAAATGTACCTATGAAAGTTGTCAGGAATTTCTTTTTCTTTTAGATGGGATTCTATCCACTCCAAACATCTCAAACCAGTCTTAAGGGATCATCATTTTTTTTTAGGAAACTTCATGGTAATTATACCATCTAGAGTGAAAAAAGAAAGTCTCTAAGTTTCAAGATCTGAGAAAAATAGTTTCTCTCCACTTCTACCTATTGGCTGAAGAATTAAACTATTTATGCCCAGTAATGATGAACAGATAATCATTTTTACAATGCATTTTCTCTTTCTATTTAAGGTTATTTTGCTTGTTTAATCTTGAAGAACTCGATATTTCCTACAATAGCATTGCTTTTATTCCAAATGAAATCCAGAAACTCAGGTATTTTGAAAGTAGTAAGTACTCAGCAGACATGTGTCCCCTAAGGATCTATTTGGTGATGACTGTGATGGAGAAAATTGAGTCCTTTCACTTATTTAATATCAGGAAACATAATACTTGAAGCATAAAGTTTGCCAAAATGTACTTGGGGTGGCCATTGTGTACTATTTTTAAGAGATCACATTTTCAGTAATTATTTCAAAGATAGTACTAGAGTTCCCGTTGTGGCTCAGCTGCAACAAACCCGACTGGTATCCATGAGAGGTTGTAGGTTCGATCCCTGGACTCACTCACTGGGTTAAAGGATCCAGCGTTGCCGTGAGCTGTGGCTTAGGTCACAGATGCAGCTCCAATTCAACCCCTAGCCTGGGAACTTCCATATGCCCTGCGTGCAACCCCCACCCCTCAAAAAAGATAGTACTGCTGACCACTTAAATGACAAGCTGCTTTTGCCCATTTATCTGTGTGTGCACCTGTAATTCTTTTTTTTTTTTTTTTTGTCTTTTTGCCATTTCTTTGGGCCGCTCCCTCGGCATATGGAGGTTCCCAGGCTAGGGGTCTAACCGGAGCTGTAGCCACCGGCCTACGCCAGAGCCACAGCAACGCGGGATCCGAGCCGCGTCTGCAACCTACACCACAGCTCACGGCAACGCCGGATCGTTAACCCACTGAGCAAGGGCAGGGACCGAACCCGCAACCTCATGGTTCCTAGTCGGATTCGTTAACCACTGCGCCACGACGGGAACTCCTGTAATTCTTATAAGTTTATTTTTTGTAAGGAAATACATATATACAAAATGCTAATAATACACAGTGCTATAACACTAAGCTCCAATTCCTTCTCACACTAATTTTTGAAAGTCTCTTAAGCTTATTTCTGTCCTAGGTCAGTACCATACAATTTTCATTATGACTTTAGAATAATATTTCATAATCAGTAGGGAGATTATCTTTCAATAACAGTGTCTTTCAATTGGGATCTTTAAGGTCATTTAATACAATACTAAGACTCTCTTCTTCCCCCCCGAAATATAAAATTGTATTGCTTCTATGAATGTACTACTTTCTGTAATTTTCATTTCTAATTGACTATTACCAGACAGAATAGAGAAATGGAGAGTTGAACAAAATAGAGAAAGTTATTTACTTCTTCACATTAATTTAAAAATATACTATGTAAACAGGAGTTCCCGTCGTGTCTCAGTGGTTAACGAACACAGCTAATATCCATGAGGACGCAGGTTCGATCCCTGGCCTCGCTCAGTGGGTTAGGGATCTGGTGTTGCCCTGAGCTGTGGTGTAGGTCACAGACACGGCTCAGATCTGGCCTTGCTATGGCTGTGGTGTAGGCCGGCAGCTGCAGCTCCAATTCGAGGCCCAGTCTGAGAACTTGCATATGCCAAGGGTACAACCCTAAAAAGTCAAAAAAAAAAAAAAAAAAAAAGGAAAAAAAGAAAGAAAAATATACTATGTAAACAAATTATCTTAGTTCTGGTTGAATTTTATTAAATTCTATTTGGTTTTTCTAGGAGCATTATCTTCAGTAAAATGAGATCATTTTATATCTGCTTTTCTAATATTTATACCAATTATTTAATATCCCATGTAAAAATTTTTATATTTTAATAGAATTCAGCCTGTTCACATTTGTTATGACTTACATATTTAATTTTTTGCCGTCTGTTTTATTTCGTATTTACTATTTATTCACTTTCACCTTTTTATATTTTTTTTCAGGATGCTATTTATTCTCTTTTTTTCTCCCTTGTTAATTCTGGAACTCCACTGAACTTTCCCAGTCCACTACAGGCTCTCTTTCCTTCCCCAAAACTCAAACATATATTTATTTAATATTTTATAAAGCAAGATAAAAGCTACTTCCCCCAAACGGATGGTCTGTCTCCCCACTGCTGTCTTCCACCAAGAGTTGAGACCTTTAGAAAACTTGAATGAGAAAAAAAGTGTTGATGTTTAATCTGTCTACGAAAATAAAGTTTTCTTTATATCATTATACCATATTATATTTTATGTAGTATAACATTCATTCTTCCTTCCATATCTGTGATTACTCCTTTTTCCATAATGATGACAGGTTGCAAAGACATAAAATATGTATTTTAACTCTATCATTTACATAAATGCATTTATTTGCATAACAACATATTGGTTCAGTCACTTTTAAAATTAATTCTCTTGATTCTAAGGAAATACTTAACACTTGGTATTTTATTATTACTAAGTTTTATACCAATTTCTGGGAACACGGGGACATATTTCTACATCGGTATTAAACCTCTGTGAATACCTTTCAAAATAGAGTTTCCTTTATTTGCAGATCCCTTGAAAGATTGATTGTTGATGGGAATGAACTGACTACTTTCCCACATGGAATTCTGAAGCTTAACCTTAAAAAAATCCTATTTGAGAATAACTTCACTAATCCCAGCTTTTGGAAAGAGAATTCTATGAATAATCCGCAACGTCTTACTCAACTTGCTTCTTGGTTCTTTTTAAAGAATAATCTACATAAATATTATCCTGTGATCCCAGTGGAAATTCAAAAGTTACTAAAATGGTGAGCAAATTCTGAAGCCCTTTTAACCAAAACACACTTTGTAGCCTTTAAAATATTCTCTTTTTTTGTCTTTGTTGTTGTTGTCGTTGTTGTTTTAGGGCCACACCTATGACACATGGACCTTCCCGGGCTGGGGGACACACTGGAGCTGCAGCTCCTGGCCTATACCACAGCCACAGCAGATCCGAGCCATGTCTGCAAATGGCTCATGGCAAGGCAAGCGACTGAGCGAGGCCAGGGATTGAACCCGCATCCTCAGGGATACTCGTCAGGTTCTTAACCCACTAAGCCACAATGGGAACTCCTAAAATATTCTTTATTACAAGGCCGGATGATACTTTTACCATACACGCACACACCAAAACATACATGCAATTCTTCAGACTGTTTCTTCTACCTCTTCAGGCACCATAATGTGGTCTGACTTCGGCCCATCTCCTAATATTCTCAAGTTATTACTTAAATCCCGTCTGAGGGGCAGGTTGCTGAGTTGTAACTGGCAACATCTAAAAAGGTGAAGCATAAGGCTTTCCTGTGAAACACCAAGGACACAGAGTGGGTTCTTCAGTCTCAGGCGCATTAGGAAAGAAAACGCCTTATTCCACCTTAACTTTGTAAAGAACAGGAATAGGGCAGAAACACAGAGAGCAAAATTTCTTCCCTCAGGGGTCAAGTGAGAATTATTCCCTAGTTCAGGACTAAGGTTCTTAAATCCCACACACTGAGTCCACTTAGGCTTATCACTTCCTTTTTAAAGAAAAAAATTATTTTAATCTTTTTAGGGTCACGCGTGGCAGCATATGGAGGTTCCCCAGCCAGGGGTAGAATCAGAGCTGTAGCCACCAGCCTACGCCACAGCCTCAGCAGCATGGGATCTGAGCCGCGTCTGCGACCTACACCACAGCTCACGGCAACACTGGATCCTTAAGCCACTGAGCCAGGCCAGGGATCGAACCTGTGTCCTCATGGATGCTAGTCAGGTTAATTTCCGCTGAGCGATGACGGGAAATCCTAGGCTTAGCACTTCCTTTCTTCAGATGGCGTGAAACTATTTTTACTGCAGGACTAGTCATCAGTGCTTGTATTACTGACTTAACAAATATTTGTTGTATGCCTAAGTAAAATGGTTTTCCAGGAGTAAATTTATTACCAAAATTTACTCAATAAAAAGGCAGAAATCCTGAGCAGACTAATAACCATTGGAGAAACTGAAAAAGATGATTTATAATCTATCCATCAAAAAAGGAACTGGGGGGAGGTCCCATCGTGGCACAGTGGTTAGGGAATCCGACTAGGAACCATGAGGTTGCGGGTTCAATCCCTGGCCTTGCTCAGTGGGTTAAGGATCCGGTGTTGCCGTGAGCTGTGGTGTGGGTCGCAGACGCGGCTTGGATCCCCTGTTGCTGTGGCTGTGGCCGTAGGCTGGTGGCTACAACTCTGATTTGACCCCTAGCCTGGGAACTTCCATATGCCGCAAGAGCGGCTCAAGGGAAAAAAAAAGGCAAAAAGACAAAAAAAAAAAAAAAAAAAAGGAACTAGGGGCATTCCCTGGTGGCCTAATGGTTAAGGATCTGGCACTGTCATTGCTGTGATGAAGGTTCAATCCCTGGCCTGGGAATTTCCAAATGTCACAGATACGGCCAAAAAAAAAAGGAACCAGGCCCCAGAGTTTTGGTGGGGTTTTTTTGTTTGTTTGTTTTTGTTTTTTGTCTTTTTGTCTTTTCTAGGGCTGCACCCACGGCATATGGAGGTTCCCAGGCTAGAGGTCTAATCGGAGTTGTAGCTGCCAGCCTACGCCACAGCCACAGCAATGCCAGATCCGATCCGCGTCTGCGAGCTACACCACAGCTCACATCAACACTGGATCCTCAACTCACCAAGCGAGGCCAGGGATCGAACCTGCAACTTCAAGGTTCCTAGTCGTATTTGATAACCACTGAGCCACGACGGGAACTCAAGAGTTTTTAATTTTAATGCATTGAGATGCTAATGTGCATGAGATTTGAATGCACAAGGAAAGTTTGAAAAAATCACTAAAGACAAAAAAAAAAAAATTTTAAGAGAATTAAAACCTACCTAGTGAGTTCCACGTATGAAACCAAGAAATCCGAAGTCACCAGAAAGTAGGGACGCTGAACACAGCATTCCTGGGTCAAACCTGTACCCCCAAAGGGGCTGGTGGTCCCAGAGCAGTGAATACTTCCCTTTCTGCACAGCAAATGTTTTTGAGAGAAACAGCCTCAATTTAGACATTGAAGATTCCAGAAAATTAAGTTCAAATATATATTATTTCAAAATTTAAAGAAATTTTCAAATACATGAGGAAATAAACACCAAGAGTAAAAACTGGCAAAAACAATCAACAGATATAAATCTCCAAGGATCTCAGTTACTAGAATTGTGGAAAGAATATGAACCACTTACTTTCAGTGTTTAAGAAAGAAAAATATAATTTTGAACTGCTTAAGGAATAGAATAAAAAACCGTTAAATACGACCAGGCAAATATGAAAAAGAACTTTCAAATGAAATGATATTCTAGAGACTATAAAGTGTAATAGTTGAAATTAACTTGGTCCATGGGTTAAATAGACAATTATCCACATATGAAGAGAAAGCTGAAGAAACTGTTGTGTATACAGACAGGAGGTAAAAAGACAAGGACTATAAAAGGAGAAAATTGAACATACAATCAGAGTCCAGAAAGTGAGAATATATTCAAAGTCCCAACGTCGGGAGTCGTTGTTCAAAGAGATAATGACTCAATTCTCCAAAGTGATGAAAGACAGGAATTCACAGATACTGAAAACTCTACACCAGCTACGTAAGACGCTTGGTTGTGAAATTGAAGAAGATTGAAGACAAAGACTTAAAATCAGATGGGGGAGAAAGTCACAAAGAATAAAAAATCAACTGCCAGCCACAGTGGAACAATGAGTGAATAAATGTTATTTTGTGCAGCAAAACTAACTTTCAAGAGCAAGGGAAAAAACATGGCTTTTTCACATAATGAAACAGAGAATTTATCACCCAAAGATTTTTCACCTTAGTGAAACTTGCAAAGGATGTGTTTTAGAAAGAAGGAAGAGAACGCCGGAAGCATATTCTGAGATGTAAGAAGGGCTGGAGGGAAAAGAAATTACAAAATATGGAGGTAAACAAACATGATCTCTATTATCCATAAAATAACAGTAAGAACAGCAACTGCAGTGCGGTATTAAAAAGATGTAACTAAAATCAGACATCAAACAGAAATGTAATGGATAGGAGTTCCCATCGTGGCACAGCGGAGACGAATCCCACTAGGAACCATGAGGTTGCGGGTACAATCCCTGGCCTTGCAGTGGGTTGAGGATCCGGCATTGCCGTGAGCTGTGGTGTAGGTCACAGATGCGGCTCAGATCCCGAGTTGCTGTGGCTGTGGTGTAGGCCAGCAGTTGTAGCTCCAATTTGACCCCTAGCCTGGGAACCTCCATATGCCACAGGTGCGGCCCTAAAAAGCAAATAAATAAATAAATAAAAATTAAAAATGTTGCAGTTCTCACTTCAAATATAAAAAGAAATGTAATTGATAAAAAGATATCTTTTATGACAAAAGGTATAACGTACATAGAACTATATCAAGTGAAACATATCCAAGATATTTTTAGAGAAAGAGATTAAAACTTTACCAAAGTAAGTAAAGAAATCTGAATTAAATTGGAGAGACACATATTTTCAGGTACAATAAGATTTAGTGCCAATAAAAGGGGCTAGAGAAGGGGCTACTGCTGGGAAAGTAGGGAAGAGATTCAGGAACAAAATGATCTTTGAGAAGAGTCTTAGAAGTGCAGGTATTTGCAGCAACATGGATAGAACTAGAGAGTCTCATACCAAGTGAAGTAAGTCAGAAAGAGAAAGACAAATACCATAGGATATCACTTCTATCTGGAATCTAATATACGGCACAAATGAACCTTTCTACAGAAAAGAAACTCATATACATGGAGAACAGACTTGTGGTTGCCAAGGGGGAGAGGGAGGGACTGGGAGGGACTGGGAGTCTGGGGTTAATAGATGCAAACGATTGCATTTGGAGTGGATAAGCCATGAGGTCCTGCTGTCTAGCACAGAAAACTATATCTAGTCACTTGTGATGGAAAATGATGGAGGACAATATGAGAAAAAGAATGTATGTATACATGTGTGACTGGGTCACTTTGCTGTACAGTAGAAACTGACAGAACACTGTAAACCAGCTATGATGGAAAAAATACAATCATTAAACAAACATACAGGTAAAATTTACATATTTGTAAATATGTGTTGTATTGAAGGGACATTCCCGGAACAGGGAACCAACTGGGGAAATGAACCAACGTTGAATAAAAGAAGAAATGTGTGCAAAGAGAAAAGTGAATGTTCTGCCAGAACAAACCATCTATGAAGAGTAGCCACAAGGAAGTGTGAAAAGGAAGGTTGGAGCTCGTTGATGGGGACACTGAGAAACCATGGGGGGTTTCTTCTTTAGGGCACAGGAGCCAGAGTGGGACAGGAGCAGACCTAGATGGACTAGAGGAGGGGAAGGCTGGCTGGTGCTCAGTGAAATGGTCTTGTTAGGATGGTAAGGAGGGACTAAGCCACAGTAACAGACACGGGACTAAATGGGTCGGAAATAACACAAGACAAATTATGAAGGTGAAATTAACTCAAGAGCTGCCTAGGTAGGTGGAGCAAGTCAGAGAGGAGGGAGTGAAAACGACAGCAGGGTTCCATCTCATCACGGCCAACTGCAGTGATGTTAATACAGACAGAAACAATGGAGGTGGCATTTGTCACCCCATCCCATTCTCACCTTCTAAAGTCTACTCTGGGCTTTTTTTTTTTTTTTTTTTTTTTTTTTTTTTTTTGTCTTTTTGCCATTTCTTGGGCCGTTCCCGAGGCATATGGAGGTTCCCAGGCTAGAGGTCGAATTGGAGCTGTAGCCACCAGCCTACGCCAGAGCCACAGCAATGCAGGATCCGAGCCGAGTCTGCGACTTACACCACAGCTCACAGCAACGCCAGATCCTTAACCCACTGAGCAAGGCCAGGGATCGAACCCCCAACCTCATGGTTCCTAGTCGGAATCGTTAACCACTGCGCCACGACGGGAACTCCTACTCTGGGCTTTGATGCTTAAATGCCAGCTTAATTCAGAGTTAACACTTTGGCCGAGTTCTCTGGATGGCAGCGTAGCTCTGGGCTCGAAGCTGCTCCAAGCTCAGCTTCTGCAGCCACTCCAGTGACTTTGACCTGTCAGGTAGCAGCTGCTGTATTTCCTTTGGACCTCTACAATTTCTGTTCATCTTTTGCCTCCCTCAATCTGCACTTGCATTCTGTCACCTCAATCAGATGGAGACACTGCCTTTGTTGACAGCTGGGTCAGAAAACGTCATGATCCCTAGAATTTCACCTTAACTTCCTTGTGCCTGAGGATGATAGAAACGTTGAATTAGAGATACAGACAAAAGCTGCAAAAGTACTATTCATTCCACTGAACTGCAAAGCTTTGATCGTACCTAATACTTGCAAAGTCATCTTTACTAAAGATAACTCACTGTGCTTAATCTCCCATGTAATTGTATTAATACCAGTGTATTTTCTCAAAGACATATCGCTTACTCGAAGGCAGTAATAGAAATGTCAGAGGGAAAAAGGAAATAACTCAGGCCACTACACTCCCTTCTTCTGAAGCTGACATTCCCCAAGAGTTTAGGTGTCCTGCTCAACCAAAAATTTTGTTCTCTTTATCTTTTCAACACAAGTATTTAAGAGACGAATATTTGGGGACAGTACTCAGAGCTTTCTGAGATGCTGTTCCCAGGTTATACTCCTCCATTTGGCTCAAAGAAAATATTCCCCCCAAAAGAATATTTACTACTAATGTTATAATGAAAATTATCCCTGCCCACATCTTCCCCCCTTTACCGCCAGAGACACCTAATGCCAAACTCTGTTTCCAAGTTTCTTCTGGTATTTGCTCCCAAATTTTCAAAACTTTATTTTCAACTGGGGTAAAATACACATAAGATTTACCCATCTTAACCATTTTAAAGGGTATATTTTTATTTCTGTGGAACCAATCTCCAGAATTCTTTTCATCCTGCAAGCCTGGAATGGGTCTTCATACCCACTAAAGATCAACTCCCCACTTCGCCCTCCCCCTCGGCTTCTGGAAAACACCCTTCTATCTTCTCTATGAATCTGACTACTCTAGAACTCCCATATAAGTGGAATCATAAACCATTAGTCTTTTTACATGTGCGATCAGCTTATATCAGTGAGTATAGTGTCCTCAAGGTTCATCCATGTTGTATCATGTCAGAATTGCCTTCCTTTGGGTGGGTGGGTGGGTGTGTGTGTGTGTTGCAGCAAGTTTTTTTTGTAAGATTTTTATTTTTTCTATTATACTTGATTTACAACGTTCTGTCAATTTCTGCTGTACAGCAGTGACCCAGTCACACACACACACACACACACACATATATATATATTCTTCTTCTTCTTCTTTTTTTTTTTTTTTTTTTTTGTCTTTTTACCTTTTCTAGGGCCGTTCCCATGGCATATAGAGGTTCCCAGGCTAGGCGTCTAATCAGAGCTGTAGCTGCCAGCCTACGCCAGAGCCACAGCAACTCGGGATCTGAGCCGCGTCTGCAGCCTACACCACAACTCATGGCAACACCGGGTCCTTAACTCACTGAGCAAGGCTAGGGATTGAACCTGCAACCTCATGGTTCCTAGTCGGATTCGTTAACCACTGAGTCACGACGGGAACTCCTATATATTCTTTTACTCACATTATTTTCCATCATGTTCCATCACAAGTGACTAGATATAGTTCCCTATGCTTATAGAGCAGGATCTCATTGCTTATCCACTCCAAATGCAATCATTTGAATCTACTAACCCCAAACTCCCAGTCCATCCCACTCCCTTCCCCTCCCACTTGGCAAACACAAGTCTGTTCTCCAGTCCATGAATTTGTTTATTTTCTGTAGAAAGGTTCATTTGTGCCTTATATTAGATTCCAGACATGATATCATATGGTATTTGTCTTTCTCTTTCTGACTTACTTCTCTCAGTATGAGACGCTCTAGTTCCATCCATGTTGCTGCAAATGACATTATTTTGTTCTTTTTATGGCTGAGTAGTATTCTATTGTGTATATATACCACATCGTCTTGATCCATTCATCTGCTGATGGACATTTAAGCTGTTTCTATGTCTTGGCTATTGTAAATAGTGCTGCAGTGAACACAGAGGTACATGTAACTTTTTCAAGGAAAGTTTTGTCCAGATATATGCCCAGGAGTGGAATAGAATGGCCTTCCTTTTTAAGGCTGAATAAAATTCCACTGTATAAATATTTTATTTATCTGTTAATGGACATTTTCAATGCTTCCACCTTTTGGCTATTGTGAATGATGCTGCTTTGAACATGGGCATGCAAATATCTGCTCTCCATTTTTCTTCTAATTCCCAGAAATGAAATTACTGCATCATATGGTAATTGTATTTTTAAATTTTTAAGGAACTACTACATTGCTTTTTACAGTGGCTGCACCAGTTTACATTCCCATCAGCAGTGCATAAGGTTCCAATTTCTCTACATCTTAACACTTGTCACTTTCTGTTTTGTTCTCGGTTTTACGGTCGCCATCCTAATGGGTGTGAGTGGTATCTCCTATGACTTCGATTGGCATTTCTCTAATGATTAGTGATGCTGAGTATCTTCATATGCTTGTTAGCCATCTGTACACCTTCTTTAAAGAAATGTCTATTCAAGTCCTTTGTGTATTTTTTACCTGGATTGTTCATGTTTTCTCTTGTCAAGTCATAGCTGTTCACATATTCTGGATATTAACCTCTTCTAAGTGATTAACAAATATTTTCTCCCTTTCAGTTGCTTTTTCTCCCTGTTGATGGTGTCCTTTAATGTCAAAAGTTTAACATTTTGATAAAGTACAACTTATCTATTTTTTTCTTTTGCTTCCTGTGCCTTTGGTGTCATTTAGAAGAGATTATTACCAAATCCAATATCATAAAGCTTTTCCTCTATATTTTTTCTAACAGTTTCATGGTTCTAGTTCTTTGATCCATTTTGAGTAAATTTTTGCATATGGCGTGAGGTAAGGGTCTACATTTTTTTTTTTTTCTGGCTACACCCACAGCATGCAGAAGTCCTTAGTCCAGAAATTAAACCTGAGCCACCGCAGTGCCACTCCTGAATCCTTAACTGCTAGGCCACCAGGAAACACCCTCAACTTCATTTTTTTGCATTTGGGGGTGTTCAGTTTCCCCAACACCATTTGTCGAAAAGACTGTCCTTATCCCCACTGAATGATTGTCTTGGCACCCTTATTGAAAATCATTTGAGGAGAGTTCCCGTCGTGGCGCGGTGGTTGGCGAATCTGACTAGGAACCATGAGGTTGCAGGTTCGACCCCTGGCCTTGCTCAGTGGGTTAAGGATCTGGCGTTGCTGTGAGCTGTGGTGTAGGTTGCAGATGCGGCTCGGATCCCGAGTTGCTGTGGCCCTGGCATAGGCCGGTGGCTATAGCTCCGATTTGACCTCTAGCCTGGGAACCTCCATATGCCGCGGGAGCAGCCCTAGAAAAGGCAAAAAGACAAAAAAAAAAAAAAAAAAGAAAAAGAAAAAGAAAATCATTTGAGGGTTTTTTTAGGGGTTGCCTCTCTATTTTTTACTGGCATCCTTGGAGGAAGGAGACATGATATATATGAAGGCTGATAAGAGTCATAAATGCCTTTCCTTCTTAATTGGAAATTTAGAGATAATTACCAAAATTGAAAACACAAGGAGAGTAACTCAAGGATGCCAAGCTTCACCCAAATGAGGAGGTAAACAAAGAACAAGCTATGTGACGTGACATTAATCAAGGGAAGCTCGCACATTCTGGCCTACACGTGCCCATTTCCCTCCCGCCAGCTTCTGGCAACCTTCGCTCTACTGTTTCTATGAGACTGGCTTTCAATACCTGGATTGGACTTGAAGCTCAGCCTGCTAGGGTTATGACATGTACTGTAAATAGACAACTTTCTTTACCAGTAGTTGCTCACTAATTGAGCATACACTGCTTTTCTATTTTGAAATGTATCTATAAGGAGTTCCCATCGTGGCTCAGCAGAAACAAATCTGACCAGTATCCATGAGGACTTGAGTTCAATCCCTGGCCTTGCTCAGTGGGTTAAGGATCCGGTGTTGCCATGAGCTGTGGTGTAGGTCGCAGACGCAGCTCGGATCCTGAGTTGCTGTGTCTGTGGCGTAGGCCAGCAGCTGCAGCTCCAATTTGACCCCTAGCCTGGGAACCCCCATATACCATGGGCGGGCCCTAAAAGACAGACGAAAGAAAGAAAGAAAGAAAAGAAAAGAAAGCTATACGAGCACATTTATATAATGAATATAGTTTAAATTGAAAATTTCATTGCTTTGCCATATCTTATCATTTTGTTATGTACGCTTTATATCACTATTTGTAGGTAAAACATCATAGATACAGTGAAGCCTCCTTTGACCCTTCTCTAATCTCATTTGCTTCCTCCTTGAAGGTAACCACTCTCCTCATTACGGATAATTATGATTCCCTTACATGTTCCGGTCTAAGAAAAAAATATTTGCTTTTTGCCCCCAGTTCCTGGCACAGATCTCCTAAGACTCTTGGAATTGTCTGAGTGATAGGCGTGTCTTGTTATTTGCAGCAAAAGGCCCTTTGAACAGTAGCTGAGTTTATACAAATGAAGTGATTCTTGCCGGTGTCTGGGGATGACGAGATCAGACAGCTTCTGGATCAGGGCTGTAGCCAGACAGACCATCTGCCTTCAACAAATAGGCGACTAGATGCCCTAGAGATTGAGTTCTGTCTCAACGGCCAATCACTTAACCAATCATGCCTATAAAGTGAAAATCCCTAAACAGTGGAGTTCAAGGACATTCCAAGTTGACAAACACATTCCATGCCTAAAAGGTGAGGCACCCCAACTCCATAGGGATAGAGGCTTCTGTGCTCAAGATCCTTTGAGACCTCGCTTCAGCTGATTCTCCATTTGTATCTTTTACAACAAACTCTAACAGTTAAGTACAGCATTTTCCCGAGTTTTATGAGTCATTCTAGCAAATTATCAGAACTGGGCAGTGGGCTGTGGGTACCCCCGGTTTGTAGCCATGTTGAACAGAAGTGTAGGCAACCTGGGGCCCCAATACTTGGAGGTGCACCTGAAGTGAGAGTAATTTTGTGGGACTGAACACTTGAGTGTGTGGCGCCTGATGCTTAATTCCAGGTAGTGTCAGAATTGAATTGAACACTAGGACACCTAGTTGGTACCTACGGAGAACTGGAGAACTGGCCGGTGCCAGAAAAACAGCTCGAACAAATACACGGTATCATTTTTCACGGTTTTCAGGTTTATGTAAATATCACAAGATATGCGCTTCTGCAACTTGTTTTTTATGCTCAACCTCTCTTTTTTTTTTTTTTTCTGGATTCTCCACCTCTTTTTATAGAGCTCTAGTTCATTTAAGTTTCCTCATCTGTTTATCCCCTCTCGCTGGTAGACATGCGGATTGTTTCTGACTTGACTATTACCAAGAAGTCTGCCCAAACATCCTAAAGTAAATCTCTTTACACAAATATGCAAGTGTCTCTCAGGCATCGAGTCTGTGCACCTTCAGCCTACGGAGAAACTGCCACATGGCTCTCCAACGTGATGACACCACGGAGGCGTGCGAGCCCCTGGTGATCTTCATCCTCAGCAAACTATGTACAGTCAGACTTTTCCGCGTCGCCCATCTGCCGATTTGGGAAATGGTGTTTCTTGGTTATTTTCGTTTTGCATTCCCTGACGACTGATGAAACTGAGACGCTTCCCTTCTCAGTGTTGTCTGGACATTCAAGTTTCTTCTTCCGTGAACAGTTAGTTCTGTGCTAATGTTAATGTAGTAAGGGGCTGATATCTTTAAAAAAAACACACAAACTGATTTGTGAGCATTTAAAAATATATACCCAGAAGTTTTGGTCGTGGCTCAGCAGAAACGAATCTGATTCGTATCCATGAGGACGTAGGTTCGATCCCTGGCCTTGCCCGGTGGGTTAAGGATCTGGTGTTGCCGTGAGGTGTGGCTGTGGTGTAGGCCGGCGGCTATAGCTCCAATTGGACCCCTAGCCTGGGAACCTCCATATGCTGTGAGGGTGGCCCTAAAAAGACAAAAAATAATAAATAAAAATATATATCCTACACTAATCATACACTAGGTAACGACAGTCCCTTTATTTTTAAAATGATGTATCTATTTTGAGTAATAAAAATAACAGATATTTATTATAGAAGATTTGAAAAATACAGAAAAACAGTATGAAGAAATTTTAAATTTCCTGTGATCACACAGGCTAAGTCCAAGGATAATTACTGTCTATTTGAGATTTGTCCTTAAAAGTGTTTTCTTACTATGAATCGATACTTTGTTTTAGAAAATCAGGATTGTTTTATATAAATATGTATTTTTAGCATTTTAGTCTTTCATTTGTGGATATCTTAGCTCCTCGATGAGACGGTAAGATCAATAATGATAAAGGCCATATTTTATACTACTCTGAGTCTCCCGTAGCATCAAGCAAAATGTCTTTCCTCTGGTGGATCTGATATTTCCTGTGTTGCAGCACGTCCAAATGTGAGTGGTGTCACGGGCCAAGGTTCGGTGAAGGTTTTCGCATCATCCGATCCTACGATATTTTCGGAGCCACCCAGCTTCCTGTGCTATTTTATGTCTGTTCCTCTTCCTGCTACAGAAGAGTAAAGGAAAGCAGTTTGGGTTTTGAGAATGTTCCTGGTAAAAGAATCTCTCTAAATCCCGAGTTGATGAGTTATACAGTGATTTATGAGTCCCCCTTTAAAAGCCACTGAAGTTTATGTGTAGAATCACGCATTTCTTTCAGAGCACAGGTGCTGTGTGGACGATGTAAGCGTTGTCTCATGTGACTCCTCTCTGCAATCCTAGCACCTGATGCAAGTTGGTGATTGTTAGGGAATCTTGGTAGAATACTTACTTAAGAAGGATTAGTAAAAGTCTTCGGATTCCAAAGAAGAGCTAGAGAGTTTCTTTTGGAGCATGTTTACTATAAAAAGAAAAATGTTAGCATCCTTTGTAAAAAGGATTTACCTTACAAGTGGCCTTTTTACCCCATTCTCAGGGATAAGGTAGTATTTCATCAGTGGAGTCTGGGCCTCCTATGGATTCAGAGTCACGTACCCAAGTTCCCAATGTTTGTGCATTTCTGTGGATACCTGTCAGTGCCACTCATCTCAGTTGTAGACTGCTTTGGGGAAATAAAGATTGATTCCAGTACTGTATTTTGTTGTTTGAATTTATTATTCAGGCTCTTAGAAAAGTGGTACTATCTTTCAGGGGTTTTTTTGTTTTTGTTTTTGTTTTTGCTTTTAGGGCCATACCCTCAGCGCATGGAAGTTCCCAGGCTCAGGGTCAAATCGGAGCTACAGCTACCAGCCTACGCCACAGCCACAGGAACTTGGGATCCGAGCCACATCTGCAACCTAAACCACAGCTCATGGCAACAGCAGATCCTTAACCCACTGAGTGAGGCCAGGGATCGAACCCAAAAACCTCCTGGTTACTAGTCAGATTCGTTTCTGGTGTGCCACAACGGGAACTCCCTCTCAGTTATTTTGACCATCATCTTGTAAAGCCTGATTCCTTAGGCTAGGCTAGTGCCAGCATTCAATAGGTTTTCAGTGATAGCCTGTCAAGAAAATAAAACTTATCAAATTACACTGCAAAGCAACATATGCAAACAGTAGAACTTGAGACTTTAAAAATTAGTATTTGGCAAGAGGAAGGTAAAAGAGCATTTTGATACAAGAGACAATTCTAGAAAGGCATAGAATTGTTTCATATATGGCCTACCTTTTGTGTGCGATTAACTTAAATCTAAAATGTCATTGCCAGGGTTCTCTTGTGGTGCAGCAGGTTAAGTAAGGATCTGGCGTTGTCACTGCAGCGGCTCAGGTCACTGCTGTAGCACAGGTTCCACCCCTGGCCCAGGAACTTCCACATGCCATGGGCGCAGCCAAAAATAAATAAATAAATAAATAATTAAAAGGTTGGGGACTTCCCACCTTGGCACAGTGGTGAACAAATCCGACTAGGAACCATGAGGTTGTGGGTTCGATCCCTGGGCTCACTCAGTGGGTTAAGCATCCGGCATTGCCATGAGCTGTGGTATAGGTCACAGATGCGGCTTGGATCTGGCATTGCTGAGGCTCTGGTGCAGGCCAGCAGCTACAGCTCCAATTCGACCCCTAGCCTGGGAACCTCCACATGCCTCAGGTGCGGCCCTAAAAAAAAAAGACAAAAAGACAAAAAAAAAGTGAAAAATAAAAATTGAAATGTCATTGTTAATTAAATTTGGTGAAATGAAATGAATTTATAATTTATACAACTGTCTTATTAGAGAATGTCAGAAAATATACTTTATGTCAGGTTTGTGCATGTTGGGAAGTAATATCATTTAGATAAAAAATAAACTAGGGGAGTTCCCGTTGTGGCGCAGTGGTTAACGAATCCAACTAGGAACCATGAGGTTGCAGGTTCGGTCCCTGGCCTCGCTCAGTGGGTTAACGATCCAGCGTTGCTGTGAGCTGTGGTGTAGGTTGCAGACACTGCTTAGGTCCTGCGTTACTGTGTCTCTGGCGTCGGCTGGCAGCTACAGCTCCGATTTGACCCCTAGCCTGGGAACCTCCATATGCAGCAAGAGCGGCCCAAGAAATGGCAAAAATAAATAAATAAATAAAAATAAAAAAAATAATAATAACAAAATAAATTAGGCGAAATCCTCTTTCAACTGATGATTCCAATAAATTGGGATGCTTGTATTCTTCTCCTTGAGAATTCAATTTTAAGCAGAAACAGGAAAACTTTGCCTGAGAGGTATATGAGGTATTCTCTAGCAAAAGAGTAAAATTATTTATGTAGAAGTACCTGCCAAATTACACATGTAATCCAGAAAGGTTATTTATAGCATAACAAATTCATTATAAATGTAATATACCCACAATTATAAAATAAGATTTTAGAAAAAGAAAATCCGAGTGGCATATAGCCTTTTTTTGTTGTTTTTTTTGGGGGGGGGGGTTGTCTTTTTTAGGGCCGCACCTGCAGCATATGGAGGTTCCCAGGCCAACGGCTGAATCGGAGATGTAGCCACCGGCCTATGCCACAGCCACAGCAATGCCAGATCCAAGCTGCCTCTGCAGTCTACACCACAGCCACGGCAATGCTGGATTCTTAAGCCACTGAGCGAGCCCAGGGATCCAACCTGCATCCTCATGGATACTAGTCAGATTCGCTTCCACTGAGCCACAAGGGGAACTCCGCATACAGCCTATTAATGCGTACACTTTTCCCTGAGTTATTTCTTTGAGAAAGAAGTGCATTTACTTTTTAATTCAAGAAATGTTGGGTTTTGGTTTGAGTAATTGGGTGCTATCACGTTGAGTTAGGAATAAACACTAAAGAATAGGATTCAAGGGAAATTATAATAACACAGAGACATTGCAGAGAAACAAATATACCTTACTTAGACAAATATGAAAATATACTTAGAGCTCATAATCATGTGTACATATACACATCAAAGCGATTATCTTGTTCAACTTTGGACAAATATGGAATAGAGTTCAATCTCATGATGAGTACACACCTTGAATCTAAATGATCTTTCAAAAAAATAACTTCCAGTGTGCTTTTTAAATATGAAAGTAAGACCCACTTATTATAGAAGTATTTGAAAACAGACCTAAACCTAAGAACAAAGACCCAATTATAACGCCACCACCCGATGAACAAGAGGTCATCATTTGGAGATGCCTACATATATGCCGTACATGTTGATAGAACATTATTCTTGTTAAAAAACAATTATGTATCTGGCTCACATCCCATACAACAATTGCTTCCCAGATTCCTAAAGGTCAAAACTGAAAATATAAATATAAGGGATAAATAGGGTCTTAATCAAGACTCAGAATGAGAAAGGTCTTTTTAAGCAGGAAATGAAATTCGAGAGAAAAGATGAACCAATTCACTATGTAAAAAAATTTTTTTAATTCCTGTCCAGCCAAAACTACCGTACACTTCGTCAAAAGACAAGCAACACACTGGAGAAAACATCTGAAACACATAAGGCCGACAGAGAGCGAGGCTACTAACCCAGGAATCTCGACTGAAAAATGACAAAAACCCGCTAGAAACTGTGGAAGCAACAAAAGCATTTAAGTAGGTGTCTTTAGGCACAGCCAGCTCAGGAGCTCAAACTGTGTCATCAAGAGTTATCGATCCATCAATCAATCATCCATCTCTTAGTAACACCTTTCTGAAAGCCTGCCTCATTTCAAGGTAGCAAGGATGACCACTGATGATTCCAGGCTCATGTGCTGGAATGTCAGGAGCCTCCGAGAAAAGTGTACTATCTGCCCCACTGTTACTACAGAATAGACGAGGGATGGTTTTCATTGGCTCAAATTGTTTTCACATCTTCAGAGATGAACAGGTCATTACAGCAGCAGGAATGGAATACTCTGATTGGCTGAGTCACACGCCCATTTCTGTAACTGAGAAAGGGGCAACTAGTCCCCCCCTCCCAAAACACATGGAACAGATTCTTTACAAGAAAGAAGAGTCTGGAACTGAAAATTGAGGCAAGGGAAAATGTTTTGGGCAGCTAAAGTCTAGAACTATCAGATTTTTTACAAATAATAAAAAGATGAACTAGGAGTTCCTGTCATGGCTCAGTGGTGAACAAATCCGACTAGGAACCATGAGGTTGGCAGTTTGACCCCTGGCCTCGCTCAGTGGGTTAAGGATCTGGCGTTGCTGCCAGCTGTGGTGTAGGTCGCAGCTCGGATCTGGCGTTGCTGTGGCTCTGGCATAGGCTGGCAGCTATAGCTCCGATTGGATCCCTAGCCTGGGAACCTCCATATGCTGTGGGTGTGGCCCTAGAAAAGACAAAAGACAAAAAAAAAAAAGAAAAGATGAACTAAATATTTAAACAGCTATAACAGTCAAAATTAAATACACATATTCTTATCCTACTATTAGACATTATTGCTCAAAAATATTTGCACATGTGTGCAAAATTATATCCAAAGATATTTCTTTTAATGATATTTACAACAGTGAAAAATTAGACATGCTAAGTTTTCATCAGTGGAGAATTGGTTAAATACAGTAAATCCAACAAAGTATTATCATTCAGCCATTTAAAAAGTTAGAGAGCTCTGTTTTCCCTGACATGGAAAGATATCCACCAAGTATTTTTAGAGAAATATTTACCAGGTAGTATAGTCACATAACACAAAATTTAAAAGATACAAAAGAGTACATCTTAAAAATTTTTTAACCCCAGTGCCCAGTCCTTCATTTCTTTTCTCAGAGATAACAAATGATGTCAAGCCTTTTATATTCTTCCAGGATATTTTATGTATGTGTAAGCTTACACATATATTTCTTTCCTATTATTTATAAAATATTAACACAGGAGTTCCCTTCGTGGCTCAGCAGTTTAGGAACCCAACAAGGATCCATGAGGATGCAGGTGCGGCCCTAAAAAAGCAAATAAAATAAATAAAATAAAATGTTAACATAATATACGCCCTTTCTGAAACCTTTCATTTAATGTCACTGAGACAGTTTCACATCAGTGCATTATTAGCTTATTTTTATTTTACCAGCTCACACTAACGGACTTTCAACTTTTTGTAACCTCCTGCTATAAAAAAGAAAAATTGCAATGAATCATCTTGTCATTTGCACGTGTTTAGATACAGCTGTGGGAGAAATCCTTAGAAGTGAAATTGTTGGTTCAAAAGGTATGAGTATTTATATTTAATAGGGAGTTGGAGGAATATGTAACATATTTGTTTGATTTACTTTTTTTTTTTTTTTGCCTTTTTAGGGCTATACCTGTGACATATGGAGGTTCCCAGAGTAGGGGTCAAATTGAAGCTGTAGCTGAGGCCTACACCACAGTCACAGCAACGCCAGATCCAAGCCGCATCTGTGACCTACACCACAGCTCACGGTAACACCGGACCCTTAACCCACTGAGAGAGGCCACGTCCTCACCGATGCTAGTCAGATTCGTTTCCACTAAGCCACAAAGGGAACTCCTGTTTCATTTACTTTTGAATGGGTAATGGTAGCACATAATATCCAGTTCAAAAAAGATTTAGGTAAGAGTAAAAAGTAAGTCTGCCTCATATGAATTTCCTCCAGATGCCAGTTTTCAGAGGCAAACATTGCTACCAGCTCTAGAGAAATGCTACACACATATATAAGCATTCAGCTGTATATAGAAGAATCTCCCTTATTCTAGCAGGCTTTAAATTTTTCTTACATTATATTCTATAGGAGCATCATTTGTAAGACTCTTGGAAATGCAGATTCAAAGATCTACCTCAAACCTACTGGATCAGAATCTCTGGAATGGTGTCCAGGAATCTTCATTAACTATGAGCTCTCCAGGTGATTCTATTGCTCACTGAAGCTGGGAATCACTGGTCTTCAGAGGCCAGAGGCCCCCAGCAGATGCTGGTTAAGTAAGAGGTGCAGGTTCTGGTGCAAATACTTTACTGTCTTCTGATTCACTCTCAACTGTACACCGTCATCACTGACATCCCATCTGTAAAAATCAGCCCAGGAATGCAGCACTAGTTTAACGTTTAAAGATCAATCAGTCACTGGGCATCCACTGTAATTTCCAGAATCCCCGGAGCATCAGAGGCAGGAGAATAGAGATGGGTGAGTGTTTCTACTTTGACGTTTTCGTCATCCTTGTCCAAAACCGCTCAGGGGCATATGGAGGTTCCCGGGCTAGGGGCTGAATCAGAGCTGCAGTTAGCAGACAGTCACAGCCACGCAGGGTCCGAGCCACGTCTGTGACCTCCACCACAGCTCATGGCAACGCTGGATCTTTAACCCACTGAGCAAGGCCGGGGATCGAACCCGTGTCCTCACGGATACCAGCCAGGTTCATTACCACTGAGCCACAATGGGAACTCCCAAATGCTTTAACTTTTAATGGGATCACGGAAGGAATAGTGCTGTGTTGTAACTATCTTTCTCCCCTCAATCATATATCACAAACATTTTTCTTCTCTGTTAGTATATCCAATACTGATATGTCATCATGGAAGTGGCCTAACTTAGGAGTCTAATATTCTCTTGCTGAATAAATTCTCTTCAGTTTTTATCAATTGTAAACAATTCAATAAAATTTTGTAAAGCTAAGTCTTTGCCAAAAGTTATGCTTGCTTTGATTTTAATACAAATTTTTGACTAAGATTGTAGACATTGTATGAAAGTTTAAATCTTTTTTTTTTTTTTTTTTTTTGGCCACACCCAAGGCATACAGAAATTCCTGGGCCAGAGATTGAACCCGCACCACAGCAGTGACAATGCAGGGTCCCTAACTGCCAGGCCACTTGGGTACACCCAAGTCGTTTTATTTTTAGGGTAAAAGGTGCTCTTTCCTATCAGTTTCTTTTCTTCAGGAGTTAAAAAATGCCTTTTTACTTGAACTCATAACATCATTTTTTTTTTTTTTGTCTTTTTGTCTTTTCTAGGGCCGCACCCGGGGCATATGGAGGTTCCCAGGCTAGGGGTCGGATCAGAGCTGTAGCTGCCAGCCTACACCGCAGCCACAGCAGCGCCAGATCCGAGCCACAGCTGCGACCTACACCACAGTTCACAGCAGTGCTAGATCCTTAACCCACTGAATGAGGCCAGGGATCGACCCCGCAACATCATTCATTTTAATGAATTAACTAGTATATTCATTTGCCAATGAGAGACAAAAAGTACATATGATTCATTTACCTTCTTTTATTATTAATAAAGTTGATTTGGGTTCCATGTTAAATAGTCATGATTGTATCAACTTTTCTGATTTTCCATTTACATCTTTCTATGATGTTTCTACTGATGTTTATTTTATTGATTTATAAAATTTTATATATATTAAGAACATTAACCCTCTGTCCTGAATGTTGAAAATATATTTTTTTAGCTAACTGCCTCACTTTTACCATGTGAAGTGGGGTGGTTTGTTTTGGGCTTTTTCTGATGTGAGGATTTTTATATTTTAGGTTATAAAATCATGGGTGAACCTGGAGGACAGAATGTTAAGCGAAAGAAAAATACTGCATGATCTCACTTATATGTGGCATCTAAAAAAAACCAAATTTATAGGAGCAGAGAGTAGAATGTTGTTTACCAGGAACCAGGGATGGCAGGGGAGACAGTTGGGAAAATGGGGAGATGTTGGTCAAAATCAATCTAGTCTTTTATATTTTTGTTTTTATTGCTAAGCCTAACAAGTCCTTCCTTATTCCCAAATTTACATAAATAATTGATCTGTATTATACTTTTTTTTTTTTGTCTTTTTTTTTTTTTTTTTTTTTTGCCATTTCTTGGGCCGCTCCTGCGGCATATGGAGGTTCCCAGGCTAGGGGTCGAATCGGAGCTGTAGCCACTGCTCTACCCCAGAGCCACAGCAACGCAGGATCCGAGCTGCGTCTGCAACCTACACCACAGCTCCCATGGCAACGCTGGATCGTTAACCCACTGAGCAAGGGCAGGGACTGAACCCACAACCTCATGGTTCCTAGTCGGGTTCGTTAACCACTGCGCCACGACGGGAACTCCGTATTATACTTATTTTAAGTATACCTATACATGTATATAAGTATACCTATACAGGTGTATACTTTTAAGTACATCATATAGGTGATAGCATATGATGTTTGTGTCTCATCATCTAACTCCACTTAGCATGATAATTTCTAGGTCCATCCGTGTTCCTGCAAATGACATTATTTCATTATTTTTTATGGCTGAGTAATATTCCATTGTGCATATGTACCACATCTTCTTTATCCAGTCCTCTGTTGATGGACAGTCAGGTTGCTTCCATGTTTTGGCTATTGTATATAGTACTGCAATGACCATTGGGGTACACATATCTGTTTTTTGCTTTTTAGGACTTCACCTGTGGCATATGGAGAGTATTGAATTGGAGCTACAGCTGCTGGCCTACACCATAGTCACAGCAACACCAGATCCGAGCCACTCCTGAGACCTACACTACAGCTCACGGCACCACCTCGGGATTCAAGAACACACTTCCTGCAGACATAGTAGTCAATCCAAATGAACAGGGTTTTTTGGGTTTTTTGTTTTTTTTGTTTTTTGTTTTTGCTTTTTAGGGCTGCACTCTCAGTATATGGAGGTTCCCAGGCTAGGGGTCTAATCAGAGCTACAGCTGCCAGCCTACGCCACAGCCACGCAGGATCCCTAACCCACTGATCGAGGTCAGGGATCGAACCTGCCACCTCATGGTTCCTAGTCAGATTTGTTTCCGCTGAGCCACAATGGGGCGGGCGGGGGGGGAGGTAACTCCTGAATAGGGTTATTGTTGTAAAGTGCACAGCAGAGCATTGTGGGAGATAAGGCTAGAGAAATAACCAGAGTGGGGTCCTCAGACTTGCACACTATGCAAAGGAGGGTCACTGACTCCTGAAGAGTCACTGAGGGATTTTAAGAAAGAATGACACAATTAAATATGGAAGCAGAGTAGGCAATTCAGAGAAGGTGCTAAGGTTTCCCCCCAGGCACAAGAGTCATAGCAGGAGAAGAATTTTCAAGAAATATTAAAATATAAAATTAGTACATCTGGAGTTCCCGTTGTGGCTCAGCAGAAACAATTGTGACTAGGAACCATGAGGACACAGGTTCGATCCCTTGCCTAGCTCAGTGGGTTAAGGATGCCGTGTTGCTGTGGCTGTGGTATAAGCCAACAGCTGTAGCTCCAATTCGACCCGTAGCCGGGGAACCTCCATATGCCGCAGCTGTGGCCCTAAAAGACAAACATTTTTTTAAATAAAATAAAATTAGGACATTAGACGTTGTAGGAATTCTTCATGAGGAAGAAGAGGCTAACATGAGGAAAGGCAGTGAGTCTCCAGAATGGTTATCTTGATTTTTATTTCATAGGAGAAAGCCGCACAAAAAAAAAACCCCTTAACTCCATTCTTTAATTCATCAAGCCTATACAACTTTGTCAGAGGGGAAAATTAGTTTTACAGAACTGATACATATTCAAAGTATATGTTGGGTTTAAGGCACAGTCTGTTCCCTTCCAGGCACTAAAGTGGAGTCGAGGCCACTTTAGGTAAGTGTCACATATTTTTAAAAAAATCTAGATTTGTCAAGCAAAATAAGGGTGACTATTCTCTTTATAAAAGCATTTTTTGAAAATCTTCATATGGCTCCTTTAAATTATCAGCCCTAAGGATGATTTAATATACTACCCCTCAGAAATATATTTATTTTATAAAAACATGCATATACATCTATATATCTATAGATATATATGTAGATATATCTACAGATATCTTCAAATTGATTTGTGGGTTTTTTCCCTACGATTTTTTTTAGAATAAGAGGCAGGTCGGTATCTTCTAAGATGCGTTTCTTCATTCATTCAGTTAACAAATATTTATCCTAGACCCTTCCGTTACAACAGTGAATGAAACTAACAGAAGTTCCTAATCTCATGGAATTTACATTCTAATGGGTTGTTCTTTTTTTTTTTTTTTAACTCTTATTAAAAAAAGGGTATGCCACTTTCCCTTTTGCTAGTTTTTCAGGTATTTTCCAGCACAATGCCTTGCACACAGCAGGCACCTTCTATGCTTTTATTTAATGGACTAAATCTCAAGAGAACAGAAAGTGACTCTAACAACATACTGCAAAATGACTTCCCAAACTTTTTTTTTTTTTTTTTTTTTTTGGTCTGTTTGCTGTTTCTTGGGCCGCTCCTGCCGCATATGGAGATTCCCAGGCTAGGGGTCAAATGAGAGCTGTAGCTGCCAGCCTACACCACAACCACAGCAACGTGGGATCCGAGCCATATCTGCAACCTACACCACAGCTCATGGCAACACTGGATCCTTAACCCACTGAGCGAGGCCAGGGATCGAAACGGCAACCTCATGGTTCCTAGTCGGATGCGTTAACCACTGAGCCACGACAGGAATGCCTGCAAACTTTTTTTTTTTTTTTTTTTTCTGGCCTCACCCACAGCATGTAAAGTTCCCAGGACAGGGACTGAACCTGAGGCACAACAGTGACTTGGGCCACGGCAGTGACAATGCCAGATCTTTAACCCACCTCGCCTCAAGGGGACTACTGACTTCGTAATTTAAAATATTCTGATCTATTACCAGACTCAGATGAGATGCCAGTCTATACATTCTTGGGTTTTTTTTTTTTTTTTTTAATTAGATGTGTGGTCACGATGTTTATAAGTTACTCATCAGGAGCAAAAGACACTATATTTGAATATTCCTTATTTGCTCACTTAATCTCTCTTCAAATAGGGTGCTGTCTTTGCATCACTTCAATCTCTTACAACCCATGATAAAGCAGATTCCATTACCCAAATATTTTATACAGAAATGCACTTTCATATACCAAAAGAAGGCAGGAACTTAAAAGTCATTGCTTTTCTCGTATTATCTGTGTGGCACACAAGACACAACGCTCAACATTTCCTTACTCATTTTTCCTCGTTAGGAGCAGATTCTTGATTTTTAACTAGGCATAACTGCCTCCTAGTATAAGATACTGAATTTCCCAGGCTCCCTTGAAGATAAATCTGATCACGAAATTATGGCCAATGAAATATGAGTGAAAGGTTCCATAAGACTCCAGGAAATCTGTTTAAAGGGAACATATTGATCCGAGAGAAGACCCTTTCTGCCCTTTTCTCTAGCCTAGGATGTAGATGAGATGACTGAGCTCCAGCAGCTATTCTGGGCCATGAGGTGACCTTGAGACTAGAAAGTAGAAGCCCAGGGATCTGATGACACCATAAACCACAATATCAGACCTGGTACTGCCCAACTTGTATATGAGGGAAAAATCAATTTCTACACTGGTTTTGCCATGGATATTTTGCATTTTCTGTTATATCCAGGTAAGTCTAACCTGAACAACTACAGCTTATCATAGACTCCAATCAACTATAGCAGCAACAAGCTAATATTCCCTCTACTAAAGTAATCTATCTTGAGCGCCCTTCTTTTTCCCCACAAGCTTCTCTTTTAAACCTGATTTCACTTAGGTTTATATGTCAGGCTGGGAACAAGGTTAAGCAAACTGATTTGCCAAGATCCCACTCGGGAGAAGCAGGGGGGGGCCTGGCCCTTTCACCTCACCAGATATTGGTCTACACGGCTACTGGCAGAAAGAAACCAACCGCCTCTGGTCCAATTAATTTCCTTTTTTGTACCTCTGCATACCTCTTCAAAGGAAAAAAAAAAAAAAAAAAAAAGTTTTCAAAATCAGCAAACCAAGATTGCCTGAGAAGAGCATGTAAGACCTACTTTGACACAGAGGCCCCAACGTCTTCTGGGACACAGATTCCTAGCCTCCATGGTCACATCCCCCAGCTCTCCGCAGACAAGACTAATCAGTCCCAACACTCACACCTTTGAGGCCCTGACCTTGTCAGGATAACCCTCCAAACTAAGCCTTTCTTCGTTTACATGTCAGCACCTTATAAATACATTTGATATCACTACTTTTTAGGTTGCTAAGCTCATGTTTGGAACTGGTTAGCAACTGTAACAAGATGCTAAAAATGGGACTCTTGATGTTTCCATCTTGCTGAGGTTTCAATGCTTAAAGTTTCCAAATCGAGGTGTTATCCATGACATTCCAAATCAAAACACTGTATAGGGTGTGAGTGAAAAAGACGGGCCTGCCGGATGGGTAAACAGAGGCTGTGAGAGCCGTCAGCCACGACAGCCGACCCCCTCCCAACAGCGAGCCCTGAGGACACCCAGGAAAACACAGGTTCCTGGCCCTGGACCCCCGAGGTGCACATCAAAGGAATGAGTTCCAGGGGCTCTTGCATCTTGCCGTACACAGAAAAGCGCTAAATTCCTTAACCTGAGATGTCTGGTTTTCCTTAATCAACAGTCATCTTTCGATGTTCCGACTACCCGGTCTCTGTTGCAAAACCTCCTCCATATTCTAGCCCCCTGCTTGTCTCTTTAGAACAGAGTTATCTGAGATGCTGTGTCTCAGGCTCAAGTCCTCAGTTTTGCCCACCAAACAAATCACAATTCTCAACTTTAAGCTTGTGCATTTTGTTTTAGTCGACAATAAGGTGGACAAAACGAGCTTTGTGAGAGCCAGTCACAGACAGACAGACAGACAGGGACCCTCCAGCTGCTGGAAAGAAAGTGTGGTGGTTGCCTTCCCCTTGCCTTAAGCCCAGTGGGAGAGGTTTCAAGGGGCTGCCTGAGGAGCTTTGCAGTTCACAGGAAGCTCACGGACTCCAGGACCTGGTGAAGGACGCGCACAGAGAGTCCGAAGAGCAGAGACTGCGGCTCGAAGCCTTTGGCGGCCACGCAGCCATAACAGAGACAGGGCAGCTTGGGCACACGTGGCAGGAGTTTTCCTTCGAGTCAGGTGACCAGAGGCAGGCTCTGGCCTGGTGTCATCCTCAGAGGGTTCCCTCTGGGGGCTTTACTGGGCTGTGGAGCCCAATGACTCTGCAGAGGGCTCTGCTGCTGGTGGCACAGGGCTTGAGGGAGAAGGCGGAAAGTGACAACTGCAGGCCGCATCGCCTGAACAGCAGGAGCCGCAGTGGGAGATTCCGGGCTGGCCGGCTCTCCGAGAAACCCACACAACTGCCCAGAGAGAGGGGGCTTTGAGCATCAACCCGGCCCACAGGGCACAGGGCACAAGACTAATCCCCTAATCCCCTCCCACCCACCCCAGTGGGGGGGGGCATCTCTCTGAAAGGTCTGAAGCTGCAGCTAAGCGACGCAGAGCAAGCTGGGGCGGGTGGGGATGAGGGGTGACAGATGCAGCTGATCTCAGCCCCTCCTGCGGTGGGTTCCGGGTCTGACCCAGTAGGTTGTCACTTGCTGAAGAGTTCAGAGGATAATGAGTTCACTGGTACTGCTCGTACGACACAGAAGGCAGGAGACTCTGCGATTTGGCAGAGACTCGGTGCAAGGGCCGGGGAAGGACCAGTCCCTGGACACGGGGCTCTAAAGGGCGGTACAGAGAAAGGGCCAAGTTACTCCGCGAGGGCCCCACGGCCTCACCCTCCCTGGGTCCCGCTTGCTCAAAAAAGCAGCCGCACCCCCCTCGCCTTGGGGCCCTCTGGGCCCAAGGACAGCGCCTGTGTCCAGGACCCTAGGACCCCCTAGCCCTTTGGAGAGAATTTCCACCCCGGACTGCTCTGAAAATGGGAGAGGATGCTTCCCGACAGCTGCAGCATGAGAAGAATAGGATCGGGTCTCTTCAAAGTGTCACATTAGGAATGAAATGCCCCGCCTTCCTCAACAACACCCCACAGCGACGTGCTGAATATGACCACTGGGAAAACCTGAACCAATTAAAATTCCACTGCGTTTTTCTTTTCCTTTTCTTTTTTTGTCTTTTTAGGGCTGCAGCATCAGCATAGGGAGGTTCCCAGGCTAGGGGTCAAATCGGAGCTACAGCTGCCAGCCTACACCACAGCCCCAGCAGTGCCAGATCTGAGCTGTGTCTGCGACCTACACCACAGCTCACGGCAACGTGGATCCTTAACTCACTGATAACCCGCTGAGCGGGGTCAGGGACTGAACCCTTGTCCTCATGGATGCTGGTAGGATTTGTTACCGCTGAGCCACGACGGAAACTCCTTCACTGTATTTCACATACAGAAGGCCGATGTTATAAAATTCTGTCGAAGCCCAAACTGAAACTTTATGGGGACAGCTGGCAAATTCCTCAGGAACTCGGCCAAGCCACTTACCATAATTGCAAGAGTTCAGCAAGAACCATGGGTTTACTTAAAAGGGTACAAATAATAGCTTGATTTTCTTCCTTTACGTTTTTCTAGCTCAATTCCATGGGGCTAAGGGGCTGTAGAAGTTTTCTGTACTAAAAAGAGATGCACACTAATTGCAGTTCCTGATCCCTGAGTCACTCTCGCTTTGATCATACACTTTCAATTTAAGGAGGAGGCACTAAAAAGTAAGAATTACCCGAGTAATTTAGAGTAATGCAAAATTTGGCTCAGCAAGCAGATCGATAGTCTCCATAAGGCCCGGGACAGATGCGGAGACGGTTACAAAAAGTCATTATCTAATTGCGACATATCTGCTCAGCCACGAGATTTCCAATTGACCTTAACTGAGCTTCTCTTGGCCCAGAAAGCAGAATCATAGACAGTCCTTGAAACAGCATCCAGCCAAGGTCACGTTTTTGTAACACCGAGTGTCACAGGAAGAACTGCCTTCACTGAAACTTGCCAATGGCACTCTCCCTTTCTGCTTGGCAACACACCAAGAAAGAGACCCCACGTGATCTGCAGTCTTCCTTTTGGCAGTGCTCAAGAACTCTCAAACATCCTTGCATTTAGATTCCAGCTGCGTTCACTCCATTTTGGTAACAGAGGGTGTCGTTATCATGACGACTGGAGCTACCTCTTTGACCCCCTTTTTACAGAGCAAATGGAATTACAGCTCTTTATAGGACACAAACAGATAGCATCTCCTGTGTTTAAAAAAAAAAATAGGTTTTTAAAAAACAGAAAAGCAATATTACCTTATAATGGTAATAGGGAGGCCATTAGGCATGGTCTCGGCCAAAGGGTCTAGTATTTCAGCTGACAGAGCACAGGGCAGATGGAGGTCAGGTCTATGCCACATGCAGCCCAGGGGCCTGTGAAGGCTTGTGGGTCAATGATGAAGACACCATTCAAGGCGGCTCGTCTACCCATCTCCCCACCTCCCTCCCCCACTCCCCGGGCAGCACCCCCACCCCCCACCATTCTGACCATTCCCTTTTGCTCAGGTCCCAGCTAACCAGCTCTCCATCCCGTAAACACCACTTGCAGCTCTCTCTATTTTCTGTGAGTTCCTGCTGCACCCCCCATGCACTGATGTCCCAAACAGCTGAATTCTCTTTCACAACAGACCTTGCGTTGCTCATCCAAACTCCAGCTCGGTCATTACCAGCCAAAGCCAATCTGAATCTCCTTCCTTAAGGCCAAGGAAGGCGTGTCTTCAAAGACCTTTGAAGCCCTTCAAACAGACCCAGATCCTAATCCTACAAACCTGGCACTAAGAAGCTCAATAAGCCCCCACAAAACT
The DNA here is from genome assembly GCF_054392235.1 of Sus scrofa. NCBI lineage: Eukaryota > Metazoa > Chordata > Mammalia > Artiodactyla > Suidae > Sus > Sus scrofa. The sequence continues at coordinate 21,521,881 of NC_139393.1, read as the reverse complement.
CTCAATTCCAGGCACTGAGCCCTCACTAGCATGTTCCCTCAGGAGAACACGAAGCTGACCCTAAAAGCAACCCATCAAAATCACACATGCAGTTTTCTTGCAACAAAGAAGGCCTTAACCCTTTTTATGACAATGTCTGCATGAAATCGAAAGCTCCAGTTTACACAACTCTGAGACATCTTAAGAGGTCTACTTCAAGAACTGAATGGGGGAGTTTCCACTGTGGCTCAGTGGAAATGAATCTGACTAGTACCCGTGAGGACGCAGGTTCGATCCCTGGCCTCACTCAGTGGGTTAAGGATCCGGTGTTGCCATGAGATGTGGTGTAGGTCGCAGATGTGGCTCAGATCCCTCGTGGCTGTGGCTGTGGCGTAGGCCAGTACAGTGGCTACAGCTCTGATTAGACTCCTAGCCTGAGAACCTCTGTATGCGCAGGTACAGCCCTAAAAAAAATCCGAATGGGCCGTGAGTGGGCCCATGCGCTCTTCCTAAAATAGTATATAGGTTTGTTCAAGCACATAGAGTATCAATAACTGAAATTTCTATGCCATCACGTTGTTAATAATTTTTATCTGGAAAGACTCTGACTTACTTTCATCAGGAATTATGCCTAACAATTATCAAACACACGATGTGTGCCAGTTTTCCATTATTTAATACTCAAATCACTCTATGAAATAGTCTCTCTGAGAGTTCCTGTCGTGGCGCAGTGGTTAACGAATCCGACTAGGAACCATGAGGTTGCGGGTTCAATCCCTGACCTTGCTTAGTGGGTTAAGGATCCGGCGTTGCCGTGAGCTGTGCTGTAGGTTGCAGACACGGCTCGGATCCCGCGTTGCTGTGGCTCTGGCGTAGGACGGCAGCTATAGCTCTGATTAGACCCCTAACCTGGGAACCTCCACATGCCCCGGATGCAGCCCTAGAAAAGACAAAAAGACAAAAAAAGAAAGAGTCTCTATGAGCATTTTCTATTTGAGAAGTAAGGAGACTGAAAGGATGAGTGTTAAAAGGATAAATTTTGAACAGCATAATTTCAGGGTTTTATATATAAACATGCTGAAGGCTCTTGATACAAAAGGCAGTTTGCTTTCTGGAAAATTCACGCCCCGCACTCGTGTACACACCAGCAACCTACACCATCGTCCCCTCGTCTTTTCCACCGCACACTCACCAAAGCACTGAAGCCTGTCATTTAAAATAGTTCATGGTTTGACAGGGAAATTGGTGCCTTACTGTGCTTGTTTTAACTGCTTTTAAATTTTTTCCTATTTTTGGAGTTCCCCTCGTGGCACAGTGGAAATGAATCCGAATAGTATCCATGAGGCCATGGGTTCGATGACTGGCCTCGCTCAGAGGGTCGGGGATCTGGCATTGCCGTGAGCTGTGGTGTAGGTCACAGACGCTGCTGGGATCTGGCGTGGCTGTGCCTGTGGCGCAGGCCGGCAGCTGTAGCTCTGATTCCACCCCTAGCCTGGGAATCTCCATATGCTGTGGGTTCAGCCCTAAAAAGCAAAAAAAACCCAAACAAACAGATTTCCTATTTTCCACTGGTTGAATGTCATAATCCTTCTGAATTTTGTGGGTGCAAAGATGGGCATAAATCCAGAGGAAATGGATTAAATGCTTCGTTATTTTGCCTGGAGCCAAACTTAGCTATTTTATTCTAAAAAAAAAAAAAAAATTAGAAAAGGGAGAAACTCAAAGTATCCCACTCTCCTATAGCTTGTTCCAGAAACAGGAACAGCTACTCTACTTTAAGGAACCAGAAAAAACTTTGTTCCTCTTCTCAACAGCCAGCGGGTCTCCGTCAACATCGTGTCATCAGAGAAGCTGGAGAAGCTGAGGCCAACCGATCCCCAAGATTGGGAACAAGCAGGCAAGGACGTATGTGTCAAAACAAGGCTGAGCCACACTCTGCTTTTTCTCTTTTTTTTATATAAACTCATCGCTGGCAACGGTCATGTTACGGTGTCTCTGCGAACTGAGAACTTGATGCAACGTAATGAATGCGAGGTTATAAAATTTGCACACACCTATACCTGTGCTCGAGTGGAAGGAAGTGGGTCAAACAGCAGCGCTCCCTGCCGCTCACACGGCATCAAAGGGTTGCGTCAAACAGGATGATGGGTGTTGCAAGGGGCAGAGACCACAAACCGTCTACCACCACTGCCGGGCACCACAGATGCCACTCTCTCAACCCTTTCCTGGCAAACAGCGTCCTTGACACATTGCAAGAGGGCAGCACTGACTAAAACGTAAGATCAGGCAAGAGAAAAAAAAAAAAAATCAGGTTGCCAGCCATCTTAGAGTGCATTTGAATTGCCAAGTGTGATGACTCCCAGATGAAACCACGATTTTTGATTTAGCTGTAACCAAAATAGCTAGAAGCGACTGAAAGCCAAGGGAGAGAAGCTATACCCTCAGGAGACACAGGCTTTCTGCTTTGATTGCCTCTGTTACAGCATATGCCGCCCCCAAATACCATCATGAGGTGTGTCTCTCAAAAAGCTCCATATGGAGTTCCCATCGTGGCTCAGCGGTTAATGAACCCAACTAGGATCCATGAGGACCAAGATTCAATCCTTGGCCTCGATGAGTGGGTTAAGGATCCAGCGTTGCTATGAGCTGGGGTGTAGGTCACAGACATGGCTCAGATCTGGCGTTGCTGTGGCTGTGGTGTAGGCTGGCAGCTGTAGCTCCAATTAGACCCCTAGCCTGGGAACATCCATATGCCTCATGTGCGGCCTTAAAAAGACAAAAAAAAAAAAAAAAGCTACGTCTTCCAAAAGACAATGTAAGGACTGCTCTAGGAAAGCAGGAATCATGCTCAGATGAAAGGCATATTCGTTTCCTACAGCTACTTCAATGAATTACCACCAATCAGTGGCTTAAAAGAACACAATTTCATTATCATACAGCCCTGATCATTTAAGTCTGAAATGGGTCTCCCTAGGTTTAGAGATTAAGTCACAGTGTCAGCAAGGCTGTTCCTTTTGGAGGGTCTAGGGTAGAATGCATTTTCTTGCCTTTTCCAGCTTCTAGAAGCGGCCTACACTCCTTGGCTCATGGCCCCCCTTCTATCTCCACAACCAGCAACGTTAGACACCCTTCCTCTCACTGACAACTGACAACTCTTAAGCTTTCCTCTTCTGCGGACTGTTGTCCTTGCAACGCCCCCCCCCCCCCATGATCCACAATCATCTCCCCATCGCCGGATCAGCTGATTAGTAACCTTAATTCCACCTGCCAATGCTAATTCTCAATTGCCATGTAACATGGCACAGTCACAGGTTCCAGGGATTAGGACCCAGACATCTTTGGGGGACCGATACCCTGCCTACCACACAAGGGAACACCAGAGACATCAGGTTTGTATCTCTCGCCCTCACAGCGGACTTCCAGGTGGGGTGCTGACAAAAATCAGAAACTGAGGCTTTGAGGAATTAATTCGTTTTTCCAAAGATATTCTCTAGTAAGAGACAGAGCTGGAACACGACCCCATCTATCTAGTTGTGTTTTTTGTTTGTTTGTTTGTTTGTTTGTCTTTTTTTTTTTTTTTTTTTTTTTTTTTTTGCTATTTCTTGGGCCGCTCCAGCGGCATATGGAGGTTCCCAGGCTAGGGGTCCAATCGGAGCTGTAGCCACTGGCCCAGCAATACGGGATCCGAGCCGCGTCTGTGACCTACACCACAGCTCACGGCAACGCCGGATCCTTAACCCACTGAGCAAGGGCAGGGACCGAACCCGCAACCTCATGGTTCCTAGTCGGATTCGTTAACCACTGCGCCACGATGGGAACTCCCTGGTTGTGTTTTTGATTTGCTTTTTTTGCTTTTTAGGTCTGCACCCTCAGTATATGGAAGTTCCCAGGCTTGTGGTCAGGTCACAGCTGCAGCAATGGGATCCGAGCCTCATCTGAGACCTACATCACAGTTCATGGCAACGCCGGATGTTTAACCCACTGATTGAGGCTGGGGATCAAACCTGGATCTTCATGGATACTAGTCGGATTATTTCTGCTATGCCATGATAAGAACGCCCTTTTTTTTCTTCTTCTTCTTTTTATGGCTATACTCAAGGCATACAGAAGTTCCTGGGGCAGGGATTAAATCCAAGCTGAAGTTTCAACCTACGCTGCAGCTGCAGACTACCACTGCAGTCAGGTTCTTAACCCACTGTGCCAAAGTGGGAACTCCTATCTTCTCATCCTCCTCATTATGCTCCCGCCCAGGGGGGCACGCCTGACCCTTCTACTCAGTCCCTGTGTCAGATGGAGCCTACAACTAGGGAGCGGGAACCTAAGAAGAAATTTGTCTTCCCTTGGGAATCTCAGGGAGTGCTGGTGATGAGAAAAACTTAGGACACTTGGCCTCTACCTCATATGGCATTGCACCTACTATAGGAGTCTGGGCAATTTACTAAAACTTCCAGGTTCTCAGTATCCTCGACTGTAAAACCAACGATTTGGACTGGATGGGGTCTAGCATGCCTTCCATCTCTAAAATCGAATAATCCTATGGGTGAAACCAGGGTGGTACAGAACAGGGCCCCATAATGATCCAGGCTTTGTGGATCCCGGTCAGTCCAAGGACGATGTTATCCGTCTGTCTTAGTCCATGCAAGCTGCTGTGACAACACACCAACCGGGTGAAATTTATGATTCATAGTTCTGGAGCTAGAAGATCAAGGATTTTTGTCCTCAACTTGTTTGGTAAACTTGGGAGAGCTGGTGGGTTTTTTCCTCTGGGTTTTTGTTTGTTTGTTTAGCAAACGGATGCAACAGTAGTAACATTTATATAATGGATATTATGGATATTCTAATTTCTAGAAACAGATACCTATTTTGAATACAGGAAGAATGTCTGTTACATAGGGTGGGAGTTAATGTACGAGACGCTTTTATTCCACATAATGATAGAGGTGAGTACAGAGGTCAAGGCTGATGGCGATTTCACTTGGACACTTAATCGATCGCATCTGTGGTTGATAAGTCAGCTCTCGGAATGATTACCATTCTTTTTTTTTTTTGTCTTTTTGCTATTTCTTGGGCCGCTCCCGCGGCATGTAGAGGTTCCCAGGCTAGGGGTTGAATCGGAGCTGTAGCCCCCAGCCTACGCCAGAGCCACAGCAACGCGGGATCCGAGCCGGGTCTGCAACCTACACCACAGCTCACGGCAACACCGGATCGTTAACCCACTGAGCAAGGGCAGGGACCGAACCCGCAACCTCATGGTTCCTAGTCGGATTCGTTAACCACTGCGCCACGACGGGAACTCCTGATTACCACTCTTATGCAGGTAAACCTGTGCATCTTCTCCTTGTGTTCAGTATTTCCTCCTTGTCTCCGATGTTCTGAAGGTGGACCCTGACATATTTAGTGTGGATTTGATTTTCCTTGTTATGCTGGGGAATTCAGAATGGTTCTGCAAAAAGAGACTGTATACTGTTCCTCTCCAGAAAATTCTTGTTGTTGTTGTTGTTGAATTTCTGGAAATTCTATTTCTTTCTTAGCTCTCTTTTTCGTAGACGCTATGCTGTTATTATAATTTCTAAGCTTATTAAAAATTTAGTCATTATATCGTGTTGAATCAGCTGTGTACAGACTCTAGGACTCATTCTGCCCTGTTCAAAAGGTACATTTTCTAGTGCGGAAATGGTCCTATTTGTTCCCTCTCAGTGAACAACTCAGAGAGTTACTTTAGTAGACTAGGTTTCCACAACTAGCAAGTAAATAAACTCAGCATCTGCTTTGTTTAAAAAAAATTTTTTTTAGTCACTATGTTTCTTTTATAGTTTCTTTCAGATCAGCCTGTATTTAAAATTCTCAGGGAGTTCCCATTGTGGCTCCAAGGGTTAAGAACCCTACTAATATCCAGGAGGACGTGGGTTCGATCCCTAGCCTTGCTGAGTGGGTTAAGGATCCAGCGTTGTCGAAAGCAACTCCGATGGGGCATTGCTATGTCGTAGGAAGGCAGCTGCAGCTCCCATTGGACCCCAGCCTGGGAACTTCCATATGCTGCAGGTGCGGCCCTAAAAGGGAAAAATAAAATAAAATTCTCAGTATGTTCATCTCCTGTTTATTATATATGTTAACTCTCCTCCAGAATGGCTGACTTCCTCTTTTAAATAGACTATCTTTTTATCGTATCCACATTTACTAGGAGTTACTTTTTCCCTGGGAGGCCCAAGGAGCCCTGGGTTAAGAAAATCTTGCATTTGTTTTGGCTGGGGTGCCAGAGCTTTCAATGGCTCTGCATCGGTTTGCACATTCACTTCTTGGCTTGAATTTCATGATCCATAAAAGCAGGATATAGAGTTCCCATCATGGCTCAGCAGGAAGGAACCCAACAAGTACCCATGAGGATGTGGGTTCAATCCCTGGCCTTGCTCAGTGGGTTTAGGATCCAGCATGGCTGTGGCTATGGCATAGGCCAGCAGCTACAACTCCAGTTGGACCCCTAGCCTAAAAAGCAGCCCTAAAAAGACAAAAAAAAAAAAAAAAAAAAAAAAAAGCAAGATACACTGAGGCATCATGCCTGTTTGCAGTGCATGTCCAGAGTTTTTATTTTTCATGGGTGACTTTTTTCCCCCACGTTCCCGCACATACTAAAGTTTCTCATAACTTCCTCGGGCAAGTGGCCAACATTTTTCTAATATGTATTTGTTGCCAGAGCTGCCTGAGTCTTTGCTCAAAACCCATCAACCATCATCTTTCGCGAGAGTGCCTCTGCTCAAAACCTGCCGAGTGAGCCCTCTTCCACCTTTAGCAGGAGTTAATATAAACCTTTAAAGTACGCGGAGATAAGGAGGGACGCAACAAACAAGCAAACAAAAAACCAGATGGAATAAGGAGGGATCAAGACAGCAACAAATCTGACCTCCCACACACCCTGAGTCTCATGACACGCTGATTTTACTAAAAGAGCATAATAAATGACACGCCCACCTGCAGTCAACACTAGACCTGAAGGACCAAAAAACCCCACTCCCTCAAAAAAAGCCCTGTGCCTTCCCTGGGAGACTAATGCATAGGCCTCCCCTTCGTGAGCCTCACTCCTCCTTCGTCGTAACTCGCGATCAAATTAAACCCCTCTCCGCAGGTGGGTGAGACCTTGTCCACGAACCCAGTTTCCTCGTCTCCATACTCTCGCCACGGAATAAAGCTTGTGCGGGTGTGGATCTCCGCTTGGGTTTCCTTACCTCCTTGAACCAAAGCAGAAACTCCCCCACCCCCACCCTCACCCCCACCCTCACCCCCACCCCCAGGGCAGGGGCGGGAGCAGGGTCCAAACAAATTAATTCAGTAACATTTTGCATGGCGCTCCTCCCCCAGCCCCCTGCTTTTCCTGTCTTAAGCAAAATCCTGATTCAGCTCCACTTGGGTTTTGGAAAGTTGTTATCCTTGAGTTTTCTCACTGGAGTTGGCATCCTCCGGTCACTCCCTTCACAGACTGAGCTCAAAACCAAACATTTTCCAAACTCAGAATTCGCCGTCTTACCCTGCTGTCTCAGAAACGGCCTGGGGAAACTTCGAAAGAAGAGGAGTGGCATACCTGTGATGGTTCTAGGTGTCAGCTCGGCCAGGCTGAACTGCATTTTCCAGCATTCCCTTCCCGGTGTGTTTCCAGTTGGAAACCGCAGGAGAAACGTGCAACGAAGCATTAAGCACGTTTCCGGTCCTGGGAGGAACGGTGGGGGCAGCGCATGCGCATTGTCAGGGTTCCATAGGCTCACCTTGAAGATGCTCAGCCGCCACTGAGCCCAGAGACCTTCCAGCATCCTCAGGGTCACTTTCTTTATCTTTTCCACATTCTGGACCAGGCACGAGTGCGGCTCCACTGCAGGAGCACCAGTTCCCCCCCGCAAGCCGTCCACACCGGCGAGGTTCGAGTCCTGGAGTGGGGAGGCCCATGCAAGTACTGTAGGCTCACGAAGGTATGGGCGGGGTACAGTCGAGCGTGAGATGGCAAAGGCGACCGGGGTGACAGCGGCAGAGCTCGCATCATCCTCCAACAGGAAGGGACAAGGACAGACCTTCTACAACCCAAAAGGGGAGAGGGGTTATGTAGAGCAGGCCACCTAGACGAGAGCCTCGACTTTGATCAAAGGACACGGCCAATTCAAGGGAGCCTCGTGGGAAAGAAGCAGGAGGAACAGCAACCCCGACCTGAATCTCCTTCGTCTCTCAGGTCTCCTTACAGCACACCTGATCACCCAGACCCACCTGAGACCAGAAGGCAAGGGAGCCATTGACCCACAGCTTATAGACTGGCTTCCTGGGGCCACCGCAGCTAGAGAGGTTGGTGAAGCACCCGGAGGAGCAGACACGAGCTCTCTGCTCCTGGCTCTGCCTTCTCCTACCACTCCTCATTGGAGGAGAAAGTAGGTAAAGTTCAGCAATACAGGCAGAGAAGCCCTACCAGGTATCATTCACTTGCCCAGGAAAACCAATACTTCCTTTTTTTTCCAGCCACACTGGCAGCATGCAGAAGTTGCCAAGCCAGGGACGGAACCTGTGACACAGCAGTAACCTGAGCCACAGCAGTGACAACGCCAGATCTTTAACCCACTGAGCCACCAGGGAACTCCCAAAACCAATACTTTTAGTGCTAATACCGTCTTTATACCAACATAGTTATTGCATATCCACTTGTTTTTCCTCTCGCATTTGTATGAAACTCATAGCAAAACTTTCTTCGTGAATGCAAACTATTGCATTTAGAGTGGACAAACAACAAGGTCCTATGGTACCACACAGGGAATTATATCCAGTCTCCTGGGATAGACCGTGATGGAAAATAATACACAAAAAGAATATTATATGACTGGGTCACTTTGCTGGACAGCAGAAATTGGCACAACATTGCAAATCAACTATACCTTAATTTAAAAAAAAAAAAACAAAAGCAAAAACCTTTCTTTGTGAATATCGAAACAATGAAGTCTCAGCAACACGTTTCAAGTTTCACCCGGGGAGCTTCACTGGGTTGCAAGCAACACAGACTCTTCAAGGGAACTCAGACAAAGGGGATTACACAAAGTAATAGGGAAGGTGGACTGTCTTTCAAACTTTAAAGCACAAGCTCTTACAGGGACTGGACCCGGAGAGGATTTCTGGTTCCACAGCCTCCCCGGGAGTCTAGCAGATAAGACATCCCATCACTGCGAGGCTCTGGTTTTACTCTGACTTAGCTATACTCTGTGCGTCTCTTTATTCTTGTCTTACTATAGTATGACACAACTTTTGTCACTGCCTTCAGTGACATGTACACTATGCCCAGGCCCCTTTATTATATAGCTCTTTGTGTTTCTTTTTTTTTTTTTTTTTCTTTTCTTTGTTGTTGTTATTGTCTTTTTAGGGCTGCAGCCTCGGCATATGGAGGTTCCCAGGCTAGGGGTTGAATCGGAGCTGTAGCCACTGGCCTGCACCACAGCCACAGCAACGCCAGATCCAAGCTGCTTCTGTGACCCACACCACAGCTCACAAAAACCCTGGATCCCCAACCCACCGAGCAAGGCCAGGGATCAAACCCGCAACCTCATGGTTCCTAGTCTGACTCATTAACCACTGCTCTATGATGGGAACTCCGAATGTCTTTATTCTAACCTCAGAGTTTAGCTTACAGAATTCCAGTCCAGGAGTTCCCGTCGTGGCGCAGTGGTTAACGAATCCGACTAGGAACCATGAGGTTGCAGGTTCAGTCCCTGCCCTTGCTCAGTGGGTTAACGATCCGGCGTTGCCATGAGCTGTGGTGTAGGTTGCAGACAAGGCTCGGATCCTGCGTTGCTGTGGCTCTGGCGTAGGCTGGCAGCTACAGCTCCGATTCGACCCCTAGCCTGGGAACCTCCATATGCCGCGGGAGCGGCCCAAGAAATGGCAAAAAGACAAAAAAAAAAAAAAAAAAAAAAAAAAAAAGAATTCCAGTCTGAGAGGGGACTGTCACTTCCGTTGCTCCATTGTCCCTTGAGGCTCTGACACTGCTATTCAGCCACCTGATGCTGGTCTGATTCACAATCTTTTGTAGGTGGTTGTTGGTCGCCTTCCCAGGCCGCTTTTAGCATCTTTGTGTTTTGCAACTTCAGAGGCCAGCTTTGGTGTGGGTCTTTTTCCGCTTGTCCTGCTCAATCATCCTGCCACCTGGGAATTCAGGTCCTTCAGTTCTGAGAAATTAGCACATCTTATTGCTTGAATGATTTTCTCCACCTATTTTCTCTCTTCTCCTTTCTGGAATTCCTATCCGTTTATACTGAGCATTCTAGACTAATTGTCTAATTTTAAATTCTTTCTCTCATAGTTTCCACAGCTTTAACTTCACTTGTGTTTTATGTGAGATTTTTTTTCAGGATTATCTTCCAGCCCTTTAATTTTTTGGAAATGAATCTTTTTTTAACCTCAAAGAAATCTGTCTTCCTTTGATTATTTTTATGGTGTCTCTCTCTCTCTCTTTTTTTTTTTTTTCTTTTCAAGGCCATTCTAGTGGCATATGGAGGTTCCCAAGCTAGCGGTTGAATTGGAGTTGCAGCTGCCAGCCTACACCACAGCCACAGGAATACGGGAGCCAATCTTCATCTGTGACCTACACCACAGCTCACGGCAATGCTGGATCCTTAACCCACTGAGCAAGGCGAGGGATCGAACCTTCAACCTCATGGTTTCCAGTCGGATTCGTTTCTGCTGCAGCACAACGGGAACTCCTAGACTGCTAATTTTTAAGTTATTTTCTTCTGCTTTCAGCCTGATGTTGCCTCCATGTCCTTCCTGAGCTTCCTTCCCTCCCTCGCTCCTCCTCGCTCTTCTTCCCCCTCCCTGTTCCCCCCTCCCCTCCCCCCCTTCTGTTTTGTAGTTACCTGTAAACCTCTGGTGATCTTGCCTATTCTTTCACGTTTAAGCACGAAGCTAACTGCACGTTCAGTTATGGGAATATATGGGGCTTCATCGCAGTGGGATCAGTTGGCAAGTTCCCATTCTCATTGGAGGGGCCTCCAGGCTTGATGCCTGGAATCTTTTCTCTTGGTTCTTTCAGAGAAGAGAAGAAGCCTCTGATCTTCTCCCCAAGGATGAGGAGGACAGTAAGCCTGGCTGCGAACTTCCTGGAAGCAGAGTGTGGGGAGGGGCTGAGAGCCTACTGTTTAATGGGCCAATTTTCACTTAATTTCCTTGTTTTCAACTTGTATTCCATCTCTCCCCACCCCCTTTACTGTGATTCTACCAAGTTTCTTTTCTTTTTTTGTTTTTTTTTGGGGGGGGAGGGGGGAGTGGAGGGCTTCACGCATGACATGCAGAGATTCTTGGGCTAGGGATTGAACACGCATCGCATCGTAGCAGCGACAACCCTAATCCTTAACCCACTGCACTACCAGGGAACTCCTGTTAAGTTTCTTACAGTCATTTTCTCTAGGGACTAAGCCTTCAGACGCTGGGGGGTGGGGAGGGCAGTTGCCTAACTTCACAAGGATGGGGAGAGTGGCTAACTGCTCCACGGACGACTTCCAGCAAATTCTCCTTCTCAGCCTGTGGCCTTGTGGCACCACAACCTGGAGAAGCCTTTCTGTGGGTTTGAAGACAAACTCTTGGCTTCCCATCCTGCCCCCTCTTTGCAAATCCTCCATCACCCCAAAGTGTGTTGAAATCTCTCCCACCTGATGCTGTTTTCTATCCAATTCATTTTGCCCTCTTGGACTTTTGTTTTTTACAATCGTTTTAATGAGATTCTAAGAGGGAGAGTGGGAAGGGGCACGCAGGTTATCTGCCATGTCTATGCAGCACACAACAATCATTTTTTAAAAAACAATATTTGAAATATAGACGAAAACCAAATGTTTTATCTGAATGCATTTTAAATATAGACATAACATGAGGATTCTAGTTCAGACAAGGCATCACCCCCCCCCCAAAAATTAAGATTACTTGCATGGCTTCAGAACAGAAGGAATATTTTTGCCTCATTTGCCCTTTTTTTTTTTGTCTTTTGTACTTTTAGGGCCGCTCCTGCAGCATATGGAAGTTCCCAGGCTAGGGGTCTAATTGGAGCTGTAGCTGCCAGCCTACACCACAGCCACAGCAAGGCCAGATCTGAGCCACGTCTGTGACCTACACCAAAGCTCATGGCAACGCCGGATCCTTAACCCACTGAGCAGGGCCAGGGATCGAACCTGCAACCTCATGGTTCCTAGGCAGATTGTTTCCACTGCGCCACAGCGGGAACTCCCCCTCATTTGCCTTTTAAACTTTGTTGAGTGACACAGGGCTCTGCCTTCCACTTATAGTCACTCCCACTTGCTGTTCTTAGAGCATCAGTGTTGTGAAATTTGACAGGATATGCACGGAAGGCTAAGTTTAAATGAGCTCCAGACTATATATGCACCTTTGGTCTCTAGAGTTAATCATCTCTAATCAACCATCCATGGATCCACAGGCCTCTCTCTCTTTGGGTTCTTGGCGGATGACCTGAATGAGTGATGAATTTATCTGCTCTTACCGTCTTTGTCGTCTAGAATCCACACCGCTTCTGACTGACTATGGCCCAAGGGGATGACAAACAGTGTGGGTGGGGGCTGGATCTGTAGCTGATTTGAAAAGCTCTGAGTGGAGTTCCCATTGTGGCTCAGTGGGAACCGTCTCGACCAGTATCCATGAGGACTGTGGGTTCCACCCCTGGCCTCGCTCAGTGGGTGAAGGATCTGGCATTGCCATGAGCTGTGGTGTGGGTGGCAGATGTGGCTTGGACCTGACATTGCTGTGGCTGTGGTGCAGGCCATTGGCTACAGCTCCAATTCAACTCCTAGCCTGGGAACTTCCATGTGCTTTGGCGGCTGCCACAAAAGGGAGAAGGAAGAAAGAAAGAAAAGGAATTCTCCCTGCTAGAGAGAGTAAAAATTAATTAACACAGCCCAACAATGTTGTTAGCTAAAACATGTTGACATACTTACATCCTAGAACCCACCAGTTCACCCCTGGGCATGTGCCCGAGAGAAACTCACATACACATGTATTAGGAGCTTTGTCCCAGAAAGTTTGCAGCTTTGCTTTAACAGCCAAAAGTGGGAAAACTCCAAATGTCTACTGTCAACTGAAAAAAACAAAAAGCACAACCTACACGTTGAGAGTTATGTTTTATTTGGTGGACCTTCTGAGGATAAGAGCCTGGGATGCAGCCTCTCAGATAGCTTTAAGGGACGGCTCCAGATAGGTCCAGAAGAGCCAGGATTTATAGCAGTTTTTACAACCAAAACCAGGTAGCGGGAACATCAAAAGATTACTGTTTTTATTTTATTTTATTTTATTTTTTTATTTTCCCACTGTACAGCAAGGGGGTCAGGTTATCCTTACATGTATACATTACAATTACATTTTTTCCCCCAAAAGATTACCGTTAATTAAAGAAAGCCAGATATCTCAAATGAAGGAATTTAGTGCTTTTTTTTTTTTTTTTTTTTTTTTTTGAGCTTTTTAGGGCCAGCCACAGCCACAGTCACTCGGGATCCAAGTCACATCTGCGACCTACACCACAGCTGATGGCAATGCCAGATCCCCAACCCACTGAGCAAGGCCAGGTATGGAAGCCACATCCTCATGGAAACTAGTCAGATTTGCTTCCACTGCGCCACCACGGGAACTCTGGTGCTTTTCTATATACAGGAAGATGCAAGAGACAAGGCTTACTGAAATCACCCCTTTGACAGGCATCTTGGCTAGCTAGGGCCATCCTGAATCCCCTCAGGGTGCCCAGATAACAGTGGCTGCAGTGGCTGATGGCTTGTTCAGCAACATCCTTTTTTGTTTTGTGCTGGCTGGGCCTGCAGCACGTGGCACTTTCTGGGCCAGGGATTGAACCCAAGCCACAGCAGTGACAACACCAGATCCTTAACTGCTAGGCCCTCTCATCTGCAGTGATCTTACTAAACTCAAAAACAATGACTGGAGTTCCTGCGGTGGCTCAGTGGAAATGAACCCGACAAGCATCTATGAGGATGCGGATGTGATCCCTGGCCTCGCTCAGGGGGTTAAGGATCCGGTGCTGCGGTGCAGGTCAGCGGCTGCAGCTCCAGTTTGACCCCTGGCCTGAGACCTTCCATATGCAGCCCTGAAAAGCAAACAAACAAACAAACAAACAACCAAAAACGACGACTGTGTTGAATTCCTTTTTGAACACGGTGACAAGAGACAAGCCTCATGTCTGGATGTGATGCAAGGCCAAATAATGGTACATGCAGATGTGGAAATCTAGAAGAGAAAAGTGTGAGAAGCGGGGCCCAGAAACTTTCAGAAATCCTGGGAAGGACTTGAGAGGCTGCAAGTCTGGAAATGAGCGCCCCCCCCCTCAATCCAGGGTAGCCCTGCTTGGAACAGGCAGTGGGCATTGCCTGTAATCTCTCGTGTGTCCAAGAAGGAAAGTGGGTCTCAGAGAGATTAAATATTTGCCCAAGACTGTTTACTTGCTCAAGTGGCAGAGGCAGGATTTGAACCCAAAGCTCACTGGACTCCAAACGTGTGGCGTTTTCTCACTTCTGGCAGCCAGAGAAGACAAATACTTCCATTGGGTTCCAAAGGGAGGGAAAGGGTAGCGGGAGAGCGCCAGGAGGAGAGAGAGAGAGAGAGAGAGAGAGAGAGAGAGAGAGAGAGATGTGTGACGGGTCTCCTGCTGAGCCCACAGGCATGATGACCAGTAGGTCCCCAGTCATCACCAGTTATCGCCTCCACCCTCCAGGACACATTATCACCTCCAAGCATGTGAGTTCTTCCTCCAGAGTCCCGCCCCCTCGGTCTTTATCTCAAGAGCTTTTCCTTATTCTTCTAATCTTATCTCCAGGATCTGTTCCTCCAGGCAGGCCTAGAAGCTCCAGACACTCCAGTCCGGTGCTGGACTGCGTGTTCCCTGAAGCAGAGGAATAAGAACTTAAGTCGTGGCTCCTGCACAGAAAGGGCCACAAGTTCACGCCTGTGACATTTCCCGCCCAGAGCATGCCACGTCATGGCAATCACGAGACAACGAAGCCAGACTCACTCGGGGACATCCTCCAGCAGGACTAGACTGTTAAGGGCATGAGAGACAAAGAATGAAGAACCGACCCAGGTGGAAGCTTCAAATACAGGACAGAACAGGAGAAACACAGCAGGTGCCACCAGATGGAACATGGACGGCAATTTTGGAATAAGGTTTGGGGGTTTTTGCCAAGACAATACCACCATATCAATGTTCATTTTCCGACTTGGATCCATGAGCTCTGATGATCAAAGAGAGCATTCTTCTTCCCATTATTATTTTTTTAAATCCCCACTGAAATGTTCGGAGGCAAAAGGCCACCATTTCTGCAGTTATTCCCAAACATCTCAGCAGCATCCGCGCACACACGTGAAGGCGGCCTGGGAAGAGGCGGCGCTGACATTTGGGGACCCGAGACAGTGGCGGATGGGAGAGCTTTGTGCTGGCTTTGCAACATTCCGTAATTTGGAAACTCTTTCAAAAGAAAAGGTTTTTAAAAGTTAGATATTCGAGCTAAGGAAGAGACAAAGAAGGAATAGAAAGAGAAAGAGAAGGAGAAGAAGCTGAAGAGGAGGAGGGGTGGGGGGAAGGTGGAGGGAGGGGGAGGGGGACTATTTCCTCTGAACATGCGCGCCCGCCCCCCCATTCCACGCCACAGAGGCGCCCCAGCAATGTTGCCTTTATCCGGAGGTTTCCAATCTGACTGTCTTCCCAAGTGGATCTTCATTAAGCAATTGAGTTGCAAGAAACTAGAGACCCAAACAAAATGCTCTGAAAAAAATTGGGGGACAGGATGCCGCAGCAACCCCCATCTCCCTTAGCACCTCCCTGATCTGTGGTCTCGTCCCCACTCGGGGCCCTGCTTACCTTACTGCTCTGCGACACCTCAGCCCTGTCCCCTCACCCAGGGGCGCATGCGTGGTCCCCCAGGCCACCCTTGCCTCCTTCTGCCTCGTAACTTTCAGGTGGGACTCCCTCTGCACCTCACCTCTGCCCCTCTTGGATAACTGAGGGCTCATCCAGCCGACTAGGTGGCCAGCAGCAGGTCCCAGGGAGTTCCTGTCATGGCTCAGCAGAAACCAACCTGACTAGTGTCCATGAGGAGGCAGGTTCCATCCCTGGCCTCCTTTGAGGTTTCAGTGTTGCTGCAGCTTGGATCTGGTGCATCTGGTGTGGGGCTGTGGTGTAGGCTGGGAGCTGCAGCTCCAACTCGACCCCCAGCCTGGGAACTTCCATCTGCTTCAGGTTTGGCCCTAAAAAGCAAAAAAAAAAAAAAAAAAAGGCACCACGTCCCAGCCAGTGCAAGGATTGGACCCCTGGGGGTCTGGAGTGGCGGGAGAGGAGGAAGAAGGGTGGGCGGGGCAGTTCCCTTAAAGGGGCCGTTGGTGTGGAAGGAAGATGCTCCAGCCTCTGGGGCTCAGCCCCTCAAATGCAGTCTTGAATATTTCAGCCCTCTGAGCTGGTCCAGGGGAGAGAAACAGTACAGAATCTGGTGCTTCTTTTTTTTCTTTTCAATCTCTCCCCTCTCTTACACACACACACACACACAGCAGCAGCAGCAGCAGCAGCTTCAGCTCAGCACTGCTGCCAACCCATTTGATGTCTCCCTTCCTTCTGGAAAGAGTATTTCTGTCCTACCAGCCAACTCCACAGACAATGTTCCTGCAGTCATTTTCCTGCCACTGTGTTGGTTTTTTCGGTCAGGCTCACCAGCTCCACAGTTAACCTCTGTGGTTTATAACTGCAAAATCCAGTGATTTGGATTCCATCATTGGCAGGGTCTCTTCTGGCTCTAAAAATCTGTGGTTGGCAGTTCCAGAGAAATCCGGTCGAGGACACAGGGAGAGCTGCCAGCGGGGCCTTCCCACTGGGTCTGGAAATGCTTGGAGGCAAAGCTGTGTGGCCAGCGCCCTCTCGTGGGCACATCTGACACCTCAAACAGCCACAGCGCCTGGAGGAAATCCCAGGATCAAGACAAGAAAACATTTCGAGGATCATAGTTAACCTTGAACTGAGGGCTTTCTAAGTGCGGGTGCTCATCTCACGGAGGTAACCAAGTGACACCCTGCCTGGTGGGGTTGCTAGTACTTCCACTGTATCTTTTTTTGTCTTTTTTAGGGCCGTATCTGCGGCATACGGAGGTGCCCAGACTAGGGGTCAAATCAGAGCTACAGCGGCTGGCCTACACTACAGTCACAGCAACGCAGGATCCGAGCTGCATCTGTGACCTACACTACAGCTCACAGCTATGCCAGATCCTTGACCCACTGAGTAAGGCCAGGGATTGAACCCGCAACCTCACGGATACTAGTCAGCTTCCTTGCTGCTGAGCTGCAACCGGAACTCCTACTTCCACTTTAGAGGAGAGGAAATTGAGGAACCCAAGGCTGAAATAACTTGTCCCAAGTCACACAGCTCACAGGTCGAAGAGCGGGGTCTGAGCTGTCTTCAGAACTCATCATTATGCTGCCTCATCCAAGGAAAATTCCTTTAAATGTTTTTTAAAATGGAAACCCATTTGGAGATTACCTCGCCGGCATTTCCCTCAATGGCCCACTGTCTAGAGGCAGTTTTGCATGAGGGTAATAAGGTTATGGGGAAAAACAAAAAATGGAGTTCCCTGGTGGCCTATCAGTTAAGGATCTGGCATTGTCACTGCTGTGGGGTGGGTTTGATCCCTGGTCTGGGAACTTCTGCATACCATGGGTGCAGCCCAAAAAAACCCACACAAAAAACAAAAACAGGATAATAAGGTTATGGGTATGTGATGGCGGGGGCAGAAGACAGTGTGCCATAATGAAACGAGTCCGAGAAACGCTGGGTTAAAGAACATGTGTGGGCAGTCCCCGTTATGGCACAGCAGAAACAAATCCAACTGGTATCCATGAGGATGAGAGTTTGATCCCTGGCCTCACTCAGTGGGCTAAGGATCGGGCGTTGCCATGAACTTCAGTATACATCGCAGACACGGCTCGGATCCCACTGTGTTGGTGTAGACTGGCAGCTGTAGCTCTGATTCAACCCCCAGCCTGGGAACTTCCATATGCCTCATGTGTGGCCCTAAAAAGGAAAAAAACAAAACAAAACCACATGATGATTCTCTGCCTTCATTATGCTAATGTGCACTGAGAAAGTGAAGGCAATCTCCAGAAACCTCAAACTCCTTAGACCAGAGCTTCTTTTTTTTTTTTTTTTTTTTTTTTTTTTTTGCTATTTCTTGGGCCGCTCCTGCGGCATATGGAGGTTCCCAGGCTAGGGGCTGAATCGGAGCTGCAGCCACCGGCCTACGCCAGAGCCACAGCAACGCGGGATCCGAGCCGCGTCTGCAACCTACACCACAGCTCACGGCAACGCCGGATCGTCAACCCACTGAGCAAGGCCAGGGATCGAACTCGCAACCTCATGGTTCCTAGTTGGATTCGTTAACCACTGCGCCACGGCGGGAACTCCAGACCAGAGCTTCTCATTAGAGTTTAGTTCCTTGACCTCGGAACCCCCGGGCCCGATGCTGCTTTGGGGTGGGTGTTGCGAGGACTGTCCTACACTACAGGAGGTTTAGCAGCATCCCCGTGTCTCTACCCACTACATGTCCAGGCAGCCCCGCTTCCCAAGTCCTGACAATCAAAAATGTCTCCAGAGGAGTTCCCATCATGGCACAGCGGAAACGAATCGGACTAGGAACCATGAGGTTGCGGGTTCGATCCCTGGCCTTGCTCAGTGGGTTAAGGATCCAGCGTTGCGGTGAGCTGTGGTGTAGGTGCAGATGAGGCTCGGATCCCATGTTGCTGTGGCTGTGAACCTAGCCCGGGAACCTCCATATGCCATGGGTACGGCCCTAAAAAGACAAAAAACAAAAAACAAAAAAAAAAAAGTCTCCAGACATGGCCAGATGTCCCCTGAGGGCCAAGAATGAAGCTGCTGCTTTAGAGCACATTACAGTTTTTTTCTTGAAGCAACCCAAAGGACTAATGTTCCAGGGAACTCACTTCTGGACACAGGTTTAATTCATTTCTGTTTAATTTATAGGTAAGGAAATAAAGGCCTAGGAAGGTGAGGTGACTCACTTATGGCAGTCACTGAACTTGAGGGGTGCAATTTCTACAGTCTGAACCCCCAGTACCAGGTTGAATAGAAGTGGTGGGGGCAGGAGTTCCCCTGTGGTGCAGTGGATTAAGGATCTGGGGGTGTCACTGCCGAGTCTCAGGCCACTGCTGTGGTGAGGGTTTAATCCCTGGCCCAAGAATTTGCACGTGCTGCAGACACAGCCAAAAAAAAAAGTGGTGAGAGCAGATAAAAAACAAACAAAGCCCTGAGTGATGCATATAAAAGCCATGTTTCTAAATAAACTGCAGGCCTTTGGGCTTCAATCCTATCCTAGGTTTTCTTGGGTGATGCTGAAAATGCAGGCTGGGGTGGGATCGGGAGACAGCTTTCCCTCAGATCTGTAAAGTCCTATCTTTGTCACTAGTGCTGCATCACAGATATTCAAACACCCTACACATTTCCTTCTCTTACTGATGCAGCTCCTGGACCCAGGGCACTAGACACTCACCGAAGGACAGACCAGCTCATGGCTGACCCTGTGGTCAGAGTCTGACTGTAGTGAATTTCTATTCTTTAAATCAAAAGCAAGAAAGAGGCTAAGTTCAGAAAGAGTCCTTTTGCCTGGAGTTCCCGTCGTGGCTCAGTGGTTAACGAATCTGACTAGGAACCATGAGGTTGCGGGTTCGATCCCTGGCCCTGCTCAGTGGGTTAAGGATCCGGCATGGCCGTGAGCTGTGGTGTAGGTCGCAGATGCGGCTCGGATCCTGAGTGGCTGTGGCTGTGGCTGTGGCGTAGCTCCAATTCAACCCCTACCCTGGGAACCTCCATATGGCGTGGGTGCAGCCCTAAAAAGACCAAAAAAAAAAAAAACAAAAACAAAAACAAACAAACAAACAAAAAAAAACCCTTCCCTTACTGAATTCTCCCATAGTCCCTTTTCCTTGTGGGTTTCCCAGCAGTGGCAGTGCTGGGACCAAAGCTGGCATCTTGAAGAACAAGCTTGCCATTGATTGAGGCTAGTGTGAATGTGGCATGAGGATCAGGGTGGAAGTGACAGATGGGCAGGTGACATTGGCAGAGAGCACACTCTGTGCGCTCTGAAAGTTGGGACCCCACGGGAGTGGGAAGTTGGACCAGGTGCAAATCTATGTTCTACTCTGCCTTCCACGGGCTTGGTGTATGGTTCATTCTAGAAGCAGGGACGTACCTTATGTCTCTCTGTCCACTCCCACTTGGGGTTTCCACCCCCTGGACTTGGGAAAGCCAGGAGGTGTTCTGCAGCCGGCTGTTCCTGGTTCAGGGCAAGGAGCACTCGGTGCTCTGCAAAGCGGTTCTCAGCCCTGAAATGCACATGCATAATGTCAACAATATCACTGTCACTTGCTTTCCACGTGGCCAGCCCTGCTCTGCATGCTTTACACTTACAACTCATTTACTCTTCACAACAACCTCGTGTGGCAAACGCTGCTATTACACCCATTTTACACATGAGGATACTGAGACACAAGCATTAAATAACTTGCATGAGGTCACAGAACGAGTCAGTATAAGAGCCAGCTTAGAAACTCAAGTGGTCTGGATCCTGAGCCACTTAACCTCTGTCCTCCCCAGCACCTCCCCTCCCCAGGTGTAAAAAGAGCCCTGGGAGCCCCTCCTTTAAAGAGGTAAAGACACTAGACTTACCAGGAAATCATTCTTGATGCAATATGGTGCTTTGTAATGACTGGAAAGATGAGATAAGCCAACTTTTCCCTGTGAAAAGGTGACATGCTGTCTTTATGGGAAAATGACATGTGTAAGTGACAATCTCATCAACCCCCTTCCTAAAGGGTGATTGTCTAGATGATGATAATGATCGATTAGCTGCTTCTCTTCCTGTGGAGACACCAGAGTGAGCTTAAAATCTGTTGACTGGGGCAGCCTTGCCACACACACTTCATTGCTCCAGGCTTGCGGTGTGTGGAACGCAAGGCGATGCTGCCACCTGCTGGGCAATGGATGATGTTTTCTTCTTTTTTCTTTTTTCCTAAACAACATTAAGAGTCAGGGAAAGGGGCAATGATCAATCTCAACTAATTTCCCCAAGTGCCAACTTGGTGCCTACTTGGGGTCATGACCAAAGTAATTTTGCAACTGCATTTCTTCTCACAATTGAGCATATGTATAATTTCAGGTCTTCCTTTTTTTTTTTTTTTTTTTTTTTGTCTTTTTAGGGCTGGACACGGCGCATGGAAGTTCCCAGGCTCGGGATCCAATTGGAGCTATAGCTGATGGCCTCCACCACAGCCACAGCAACACCAGATCCAAGCTGCATCTTTGACCTACACCATAGCTCAGGGCAACACCAGATCCTTAACCCACTGAGCGAGGCCAGGGATCGAACCCGCGTCCTCATGATCACTCAGCCACCATTCCCTCCTCTAAACATGCTCTGCTACTTCTTTATTTTTATTTTTGGTCTCTTTGTCTTTTAGGGCCACACCCATGGCATATGGAGGTTCCCAGGCCAGGGGTCCAATAGGAACTGTAGCCACCAGCCTACACCACAGCCACAGCAACTGGGGATCCAAGCTGTGTCTTGTAACCTACACCACAGCTCACGGCAATGCTGGATCCTTAACCCACTGAGCGAAGCCAGGAATCGAACCCACAGTCTCATGGTTCCTAGTTGGGTCCGCTAACCACTGAGCCACGACAGGAACTCCCTCCCTGCTTCATTTGAAATGCAGGGCAGAGCACCACTGCTCCCCTTCACACTATCATCCTATGGGCTCCTGTTTCACACAGAATCAAGCCCAGACTCCTCCCATGGCCTTGGCGGCCTGATGGGATCCAGCTCCTGCCTGTTCTCCAATCACTGCCTAGGATGCTCCAGCCATGACTTTCTGGTTTTGGGACACAGCAGCTCCCTTGTACCTGGGGTCTTTTGCTTTTGCCATTCTTTCTGCAAATGCTCTGGCCCCCGGTCTTTGCATGTCTGTCTACTCTTTTATTTATTTAATTAATTAATTTATTTATTTGTCTTTTTAGGGCTGCACCCACGGCACATGGAAGTTCCCAGGCTAGGGGTTGAATCAGAGCTACTGCTGCCAGCCTACAGCACAGCCACAGCAACGCAGGATCCAAACCACATCTGCGACCTACACCAGAGCTCACAGCAACACCGGATCCTTAACCCACTGAGTGAGGCCAAGGATTGAACCCATGCCACAGCAGCGACCCAAGCTGCTGTAGTGACAGTGCCAGATTCTTAACCTGTTAAGCCACAGGGAACTCCTACTCTTTGTCTTTAAGGCTCAGCATCAATGTCATTTCCCCAGAATTTCTCTGGCCGTTCATTTAAAAATGGAAAATCTCAAGTCTCTACCACATAATAGATGCATAATAAATATTCGTTTTCTTCCTTTTCCCAGACAGCCCTGGTTCTGGTGCTGTTCACACACAAAGCCAAGGGGAGAAAGAATTATTGCTTGAAGCCCACACTGCCCCAAGCCCTGGCGTTGGTACAGAGCTGGCAGGCCTCAACCACCTGTTAGCATAACAGTGTCCCCTGGAAGGTGGAGGGAACCATCGGAAGTAGGTGAGTTTGGCTTCTATTAGTGTGGGGCTGCATTCCTCAGGACACGGGGAGCCCTGGCTGGAGCCACCGTTGGAGTTCCCGTCGTGGCGCAGTGGTTAATGAATCCAACTAGGAACCATGAGGTTGCAGGTTCGATCCCTGGCCTTGCTTAGTGGGTTAAGGATCCAGCGTTGCCGTGAGCGGTGGTGTGGGTCACAGACATGGCTCAGATCCCGAGTTGCTGTGGCTCTGGCGTAGTCTGGTGGCTGCAGCTCCAATTCAATCCCTAGCCTGGGAACCTCCATATGCCGTGGGAGCGACTCAAGAAAAGGCAAAAAGACAAATAAATAAATAAAAATAAATAAATAAAAAATAAACACCCACCATTGCATTCATACAAAGATGACTTTGCAGAGGCAAGCAGGACTCAGGGGACCTAACTAGTATTCGACCAGCTCTGTGGTTCCTGAATGCAAAGCGCTCCATGGGAGAAAGGAGATGCCAAGCAGCACTTCAAAGCTTCAGGCCACAACCAACACACAGCATCCTTTCCAACAGAATCGCCAGCCTCTCTTTTGCTACGTGCAGGGGGGCTAGGACTCCCGGCCCATGAAGAGCAGAGCAGAGATTGGTGGACATGCTATAAGCTGTAAACACATCCTCCTTCTTGGTTTTTGTTGTTTTGTTTTGTTTTTTTTTTTAATAGGCTAATGAAACATTGTCTTACATTTCATCTTACTCATCTTATTCTGTGTGCCTAATTTTTTTTTTCTTTTTATGGCCGCACCCACAGCATATAGAGGTTCCCAGGCTAGGGATCAAATCAGAGCTGCAGCCGCCAGCCTACACCACAGCCACAGCCACACAGCATCCAAGCCACATCTGCAACCGACGCCACAGCTCAAGACAATGCTGGATCCTTAACCCACTGAGCGAGGCCGGGGATGGAACCCGCATCCTCACAGATCCTAGTCAGGTTTGTAACCACTGAGCCACGATGGGAACTCCCGTTAGTCTGTTTTTTCATAGTTGATTTACATTGTTCCGCATTGGTTCATTTTTTAATGTCAACACTTGTTTAAAGTGAATGGTCCTGAGGATGAGAACAAGACAGCGGGGATAGGGAGGTGGCAGAAGGTGACGTTTCCCAAATAAGCAATGAGGAGTTCCCGTCGTGGCGCAGTGGTTAACGAATCCGACTAGGAACCATGAGGTTGCGGGTTCGGTCCCTGCCCTTGCTCAGTGGGTTGACGATCCGGCGTTGCCGTGAGCTGTGGTGTAGGTTGCAGACGCGGCTCAGATCCCTCGTTGCTGTGGCTCTAGCGTAGGCTGGTGGCTACGGCTCCGATTAGACCCCTAGCCTGGGAATCTCCATATGCCGCGGGAGCGGCCCAAGAAATAGCAAAACAAAACAAAACCAAATAAGCAATGAGAAGCGTCTGCTTGGGTGGCGGCAGGGGGGCTCTGCGGGCAGAAGGCTGGTTTGCAGCCCAGGGCTCGACGCCGGAACTGTGAGCTGGTGCCTCCAGGCTGCCTCCTTGAACCCAGCATCCTCTCCTGGCAGAAAGGAACACTGCAGACATGCCAGGGAGTCAAAACTTCAGTCGCTGCCCCCACGGCTCAGCCAGGCACCTACACCCAGGAGGCCTCCGTCACAAGATTCTCAAGGCCATGTCCACAGGGGGACGTGGGGGAGGACTGCCCCGTCTCATTGCCAACATCCGCCCCACGCCCGCTTCTTCAAAGCAAACACCGAAGGACCTCTGCCTTTAACCAATCCCCAGCTGGTTGTGAAAAGAGGAATCGGACTTTTTCACTTCACCAGAAACTAAAATGGTGCTTTGATGGGTGACATCATGAGAGGCAGACATGTAAACAACCACTGGAAAACCTCAGCGTGGAACTGAGAACACAAGGTTGCCGGCTTCCTCACACCTGGAGCAGTCGCTTTCCCGGCGGCGGAGGGGACCCAGGAGCCAAGCGATTAACCACAGAGTGGAAGCAAATTCTATGCTTTTCTCTGCACTTGGCAGCAGGCGTCTCTGCCTGCACTGTCCTGGTGCTTTTTGTCCCAAGGCTGCCCCCTGATCTTCATCCCTCTGCGTTCCTGCCACCACACTCTGCTTGGGGTCAGGCCTTCTGCTGGGGGCTTCATTTTCATTTCCTTTTTTTTTTTTTTTTTTTTTTGCTTTTTAGGTCCACACCTGCAGCATACAGAGGTTCCCAGGCTAGGAGTCAAATTGGTGCTATGGCTGCCGGCCTACACCACAGCCACAGCAACACCAGATCCAAGCCGCGTCTGTGCCCTACACCACAGCTCACGGCAACACCAGATCCTTAACCCACTGAGGAAGGCCAGGGATCGAATCTGCAGCCTCATGGCTCCTCGTCAGATTCGTTTCCACTGTGTCAACAGGAACTCCTCATTTTCATTTCTAATTTCCGTAACAATCACATGGAACTCT
The DNA here is from genome assembly GCF_054392235.1 of Sus scrofa. Classification (NCBI taxonomy): domain Eukaryota; kingdom Metazoa; phylum Chordata; class Mammalia; order Artiodactyla; family Suidae; genus Sus; species Sus scrofa. The sequence continues at coordinate 21,496,830 of NC_139393.1, read as the reverse complement.
TATCACCCATGTTCCAAACAGAGGCTCATTTAAGGAGCGTGGTCAGAGGCACACACGCAGGAAGCCACAGACCTGGGATTCAGCCCATGGTGCTGGGCAAGGATTTGCACTCACGTCACCGCATCAGAACGTCTCTGGGATGCTTGGCGCTCCTTGCCCGGTGGCCCCTGCTTCAACTCCCTACCTGCAGAGACTCACAACTCTAAAGCACATGTTACTGGACTTTTCCAAGGAAAGAGTATAAAGGTGGAAAAAGAATCACAGATCCCAGCAGGACGCCACAATGGAGGGACGGTCTGATAGGATATATACCAGGGGTTCATCTTCCTTCTGGCAGCTGAGGAAGAAGTGCCGGGGGGCACCACACCGGGAGTAAGGCCCATTCAAGAACAATGTCTGCAGCAACTCACTATCCCCCTCCGCGGTGCTGCACGTGGGAGCCACCCCTCTGCTCCATCAGGTACCAGGAAGGAGCCCCTGTTACCACAATGGGAGGAACTACATCCCAGTCAAACCTGTAGACTGGTGGTTTAAATCACATCCTCCTTCCTTAAAATAAAAAAAAATAAAAAAATTAAAGGACTTCCCATTGTGCTCAGTGGTAATGAAGCCAACTAATATGCACGAGGAAACGAGTTCAATCCCTGGATCCGGTGTTGCCATGAGCTGCAGTGTAGGTCACAGACGTGGCTTGGATCTGGTGTTGCTGTGGCTTCGGTGTAGGCTGTGGTGATTTGACCCCTAGCCTGGGAACAGCCCTCAGGTGCAGCCCTAAAAAAAAGTCCATATGCCGCAGGTGCAGCAAAAGAAAAAAATCCAAAGCATCACTTCCTGGCCGTTCCTGTGCACTCTCTCCCACAGCATCCAAGATGCATCACACCCCCAGGAGCACGCACGTGTGTGCACACACACACACACACACACACACACACACACACTCACCAGTGCCTTACAAACATAGCAGCCTCACACTGAGCCCTTCAAGCAACACACAAGCCACAGCCACTTCCTCAAATCAACGCCAGGGGAGGATGCAAGAAACTCCTCAGCATGATGCCACCAACTCAGGCTTGACCTTACAAGTGAAAGGTGTTTTTTGTACTATCTCAAAAAGATGCCACGGAAGACGTGGGAGTTAGAACGTGGTCTTTGGAGGCAGGCAGCATGCACCTCTTGTGGGAACCTACGTAAGTTATCTTTCCTCTGAGGCTTACTCAGTGTCCTTATGTATAAAGTGGAGACAGTGGCATGACCCTCGCGGAGCGGTGGAAAGGAATAATGACATGCCCCCCGGACCCTGGATTCCTAACAGGGAATATAAGCTATGGGGAAGAATGAAACATTGTCTTAAATTTCATCATATTTTATCTACTTAATTTTTTTTTCTTTTTATGGCTGCACCTGGGGCATATGGATGTTCCCCAGCTAGGAGTCAAATCGGAGCTGCAGCCATCAGCCTATGTCCCAGCCATGCTGGATCCAAGCCACATCTGCACCTACACCACAGCCACAGCGACACCAGATCCAAGCTGCATCTGCAACCTACACCACAGCTTTCAGCAATGCCAGATCCTTAACCCACTGAGCGAGGCCAGGGATCAAACCTGCCTCCTCATGGAGACTACGTTGAGTCCTTAACCCACGGAGCTGCCAGGAGAACTCCCTAAATTTCTATTTCAAAGAGACCTGGCTTGGGAGTTCCTCTTGTGGCTCAATGGTTAATGAATCCAACAAGGAACCATGAGATTGCAGGTTCGATCCCTGGCCTCACTCAGGGGTTAAGGATCCGGCGTTGCCATGAGCTATGGTGTAGTTTGCAGATGTGGCTCGGATCTGGCATTGCTGTGGCTGTGGAGTAGGCCGGTGGCTACAGCTCTGACTTGACCCCTAGCCTGGGAACCTCCATATGCTGCAGGCGTGGCCCTGGAAAAGACAAAAAAAATTTTTTTAATTAAAAATAAAAATAAAAGAGACCGGCTTAACTAATAATGGGACACGGCTCTGGCAGAGGCCCCCGGGATGGGAAAACAATTGATGGGATGAGAAGACACCGAAGTGACAGGAGATACTCATTTCTGCATCTACTCAATATTATCCCACTGAATGAACCAGACACACACACACGGGATTGGGTGGGGGTGAGGGAACGACCTGTACCACTTTACTGCCTGCCTGTGCTGTCTGATAAGTTCATTCAGAGTAGGTTTAGTCAGGGCGTAAGAATGCAGGGATCCAGCACCATGCTCCAGGCTGAGGTTGTGTCGCGAAGGGACCCTGTCACAGGGCTTTCCTCAAGTGGAAAAAGTAGAGAGGAAATGGAACAAAAACCATAGGCTCAGGTGTTTTAAGAAAGCATAGAAATATGGAGTTCCCGTCGTGGCTCAGTGGTTGACAACTAGGAATGATGAGGTTGCAGGTTCAATCCCTGGCATTGCTCAGTGGGTTGAGGATTCGGCATTGCTGTGAGCTGTGGTGTAGGTTGCAGACGCGGCTCAGATCCCATGTTGCTGTGGCTCTGGCCTAGGCTGGTGGCTACGGCTCCAATTAGACCCCTAGTCCCTAGTCTGGGAACCTCCATATGCTGCAGGAGCAGCCCTAGAAAAAGGCAAAAAGACTAATATCAGGAAAAAGCAATTCATAACAGTTTAGTGATTCACCTAACCTGCTCAATGGAATGTCTTTATTTATTCGCTTTTTAGGGCCTCACTCACAGCATATGGAGGTTCCCAGTCTAGGGGTCGAATCGGAACTTGTAGCCACCAGCCTACACCACAGCCATAGCAAGGTGGGATCCGAGCCATGCCTGCGACCTACACCACAGCTCACAGCAACGCCAGATCCCCGACCTACTGAGCAAGAGCAAGGATCGAACCCACATGCTCACGGATACTAGCTGGATTCATTTCCACTGCGCCACTGCAGGAACTCCATCTATGATTTTAATATCATTACTAGCATAACACTGGTCATTAACAGCATTTTCCCATAACTTATTCAAGTCTTCAAATTCCTAAGGTTCAATCTGATATCTAGGAGACAAAATCCTGAGGGGCAGGGATAAAGTTCTACTCACCCACAGATCCCTTGACTTTGAGGGATAGAGGTGACAAATACAGGTTTGCTTTGAGCCATCTGAACGAGCGCCATCTAGAGGCAACTACTTCAAATGGCACCTCCATGCACCGCAAAGCAATTCAAACTCATAGACACAGACGTAACTGCAGAAGCAATGGGTATCCTTTCTACAGACCCTGGAATGAGTAACATCTGTAAGACTGACACAGTTACAAAATGAAATTTAAGTGCTGGAAAAAAAACCCAGAGAAAACATACTTTCGGTTTCATTTTTGTTCATTGGAAGTAACAATCCCTTTCACAAAATAAGCTTTACAAAGAAGGGGAACTGAGTAATTCATCTTGTCAGTTACAATTCATAAAAAACAGGCTAGGTACAACTACTCAAATGCAATTTAAGTATCAAAAAAGAAACCCCACAAACTCTTAAAAAAAAAACAGTAGCAGCAAAAACATTAAAGATTTGTAAACAACATCACCAGTAACAACCCTAGGCTTAATAACAAAGAATCTTCATTCTTTTAAAATATTAAATATATATATTTATATAATAAAGAGAATATTGGCCATCTTTTTCCTTAATAGACAATACTCCATAATAAAACAATGTCAGGACACAAAGGACGCGATAATTAGCTGTGTTGAACAGTCTTCTCGCGATAGTCAGGGGCATCATGTGGCCGCAGAGGGCGGACTCTCCAAAAGCCTCCTCCTGGCTGTGATCCTCGCACAGCGGGGGCACTGGGAGGACTGGAAGCACTGCTTGTGAAAGCAAGCTCTGCACGCTGCAAGCAAGGACACGGCCATCAGCAAACAGGAAGCCGGGTTTCCCAAATACGTACCGATGCCCATCCCCACCCTGGGGAGAAAGGGGATCTGAACCCAGAAACCAGTCTCCCGGAGAGAAATCAGGCAGTTTGGAACTCGGAGGGACGACCAAGCTCCCCATTATCCTGCTCCACCCCACTCCTCCTCCCTGTGCACCCCAAACCTCACTAGCTCACATTCAACATAGAAACACACACCAGCATCGTTACACTTTAAAGAAACAATGCCGTGCTTTAGTTATTAAGCTACTGTCAGGTCATGAAGCTCAGAGAGCTTGATGGAGCAGATGCTGCACTGCCTCCCAGAGCCGCCCAAGACCACTCCCTGAGGAGCTGAAGATGTTGGTGGCCCACGGCTCCGGCGGCATCGTCTCTTCTCTGGAAATGGCCCAAACCAAAGAGAGCTGCCTCGATCAAGGCCATGGCCCCTCGCTGGCCCCAGCTTGCATCCAGAGGCTGGTCAAGGTGCGCTTTACAGGCCTGGCTGGCTCTCTGCCCCCAGTGTGGCTGAAAGGCCACCCCAGCTCCAGAGTTCCCCACGAGATGCGCTGAGCCTTCATGGCAACCACACGCAGCTCAACTTCTCCCTCTGTCCATCCGGCTGTCTCCACATCCAGCGGGTGATGAGCCCGAGGACACTCCCCCAGGGTACGTCCTCCACGCAAATCCCGCTTCTGAGTCTCTCTGCTGGGAACCCATCCTGCACTGCCTAATGGGTGAGGGGAGAGAACCCCGGGGGATGCTGAGAGGGACCTGCTGATACCAAGGATGAGGCCAGAACTCATCACGCAGCTCTCTCCCATGAGAGAGTTTAGAGAGCAAGGGGTCTCCTGGGGCCCTAATACAGGCAGACCTCAGAGATACTGGAAGTTCAGCTCCAGACCATCACGGTAAAGCAAATAACGCAATAAAGTGAGTCATGTTTGTGTTTGGTTTCCCAGCACATATAAAAGTTATGTTTACCCTATACTGTAGTCTCTTACGGAGGCAATAGCATTGTCTTAGAAATGTACATAGGTTAACTAAAAAATACTTTATTGCTACAGCAGAAACTGGCACAACACTGTAAATCAACTATATTTAAAAAAAAAAAATACTGTATTGCTTAAAAAATGCCAGCCAGCACCTGAGCCCTCAGTGAATTAAAATCCTCTTGCACGAGTAACACCAAAGCTCCCTGATCACAGATCACCATCATGAATAGTGATGAGCAAAAAGTTTGAGGTATTGGGAGAATCACCAAAATGTGACACAAGGACACAGGGTGAGCGAATGCTGTTGGAAAAATGGTGCCGGTAGACTTGCTCCCACCGGAATTGCCACAAACCTTCAAACCTTCAGTGTGTGAAAAATGTACCATCTGTGCAGCTCAGTGAAGCAAGGCAAAATAAAACGAGGTGTGCCTGTATAGATGAACAAGGGTCTGCAAACTTTTTCTTTCTTTCTTTCTTTTTTTTTTTTAGGGCCGCGCCTGCAGCATATGAAAGTTCCCGGGCCAGGGGTCAAATCAGAGCTACAGCTGCCGACCTTTGCTTACAGCCACAGCAACACCGAATCTAAGCCCTGTCTGCGACCTACTCCACAGCCTGCAGCAACACCAGGATCCTTTGACCCACTGATCGAGGCCAGGGATTGAACCCACATCCTCATGGATACTAGTTGGGTTTGTTTCTGTGGCACCACAACAGGAATTCCTGCAAACTTTCGCTGTAAAGGGCCGGTCAGTAAGTGTTTTCGGCCTTGCGGGCCATTTGGTCTCCGTAACAACTACTTGACTCTGCCACGTGATTGATGCCAGAGATGCCAGAGACAACACTTCGGGGTCAGGTGTGGCTGGGATTCAGTTACAAAATAGAGGTGGCTGTCACTTGAGCTGATGCAGAAAAACTGGGGCATAGGCCAAACAGAGGTCTCGCCAAACCCTGTTCCAAAGGACATCATCCTTTCTCCCTGCCCCGCCCCAATACTCCTCCCTGTGCACCCCAATCCTCACTAGCTCACATTCTACATAGAAACACACACCAGTATCCTCACACGTTAAAGACATAACTCTGTGCTTTGGTTATTAAGCTCTTTTTTTTCTTTTCTTTTTAGGGCCACACCTGCGGCATATGGAAGCTCCCAGGCTAGGGGCTGAATGGGGGGAGCTGCAGCTGCTGGTCTACACCACAGCCACAGCAATGCCAGATCCGAGCCGTGTCTGTGACCCACACCCCAGCTCATGATCATGCTGGATCCTTAACCTGCTGAGCAAGATCAGAGATTGCAGTGACATCCTCATGGGTCCTACAGCAGGTTTTTAACCCACTGAGCCACAACGGGACCTCCTGAGCTACTACTAAGCTTAAGTTAAATTTGCGCTCAAGCCATCAAACTTAACTTTGCCCCTAAGGGATCAAGCGCTGAGCTCGCTTACAGCATGTGGGATTTAGGTACCTGAACATCGTCTGCACGTTGCCGTCTGAAACGGGAAGATGACAGCTGCGCTCCGGCAGAATTCACAGATGAAGCCCTTTCCTTGGCACAGCTGTAAGAACAGGAGTCAAAACGTTAGTCCTTGTTGGTAACGTTTCTTTTGATGGAGAAGCTGAGGTGCCACGTGTACAAAACTGATTCCAGCCATAGAAGGAACAGGATGCTTTATCCTGCCACGGTGGATGGATCAGAACAATAAATGTGCATTCATTTTGCCTGGAGAAACTGCACTTTAAGGCATTCGAGGCACAAGAGAAAGACAACAATTTTAAACATGTGGTTTTTTGTTTTGGTTTGGGTTTGTTTTTGGTTCTTGTCTTTTCTAGGGCCGCTTCCCACGGCATATGGAGGTTCCCAGGCCAAGGGTCTAATCGGAGCTGTAGCTGCTGGCCTACACCACAGCCACAGCCATGCCAGATCCGAGCCACATCTTCGACCTACTCCACAGGTCACGGCAACGATGGAGCCTTCACCCACCGAGCAAGGCCAGGGATCAAACCCCCAACCTCATGATTCCTAGTCGGATTCCTTAACCACTGAGCCATGACGGGAACTCCTGTTTTTCCTTCTTTTTAAGGCCACACCTGCGGCATATGGAAGTTCCCAGGCTAGGGGTCGAAGAGGAGCTGCAGCTGCCAGCCGACACCACAGACACAGCAACGTGGGATCCAAGCTGCATCTGTTACCTATGCCACAGCTTGTGGCAATGCTGGATCCTTTACCCACTGAATGAGGCCAGGGATCAACCCCTGGCTTCATGGATAATAACTGGGGTCTTAACCCACTGAGCCACAATGAGAACTCCCAAAACGTGTTCTTAAATGACCTCATTTTGCTTCTGACGGCTCCCTTGCGATTCTTCAGTCCCCGAGGGCCCAGAGCTCCCCTTCCACGGGATCCCCAGTCTCCTTGGCGGCGTGTGTCACATTAGAGCAGATGGGAGTGAATGGGGGCCCCACGCAGGGCTGGGCACCCGGACTCTAAGTCTCTCGGCCCAGGCTTGCATCCCACTAGGATGCTCTTGGTCTGACACCTAACAGCTCTGAACCTCATTTTTCTCCTCTGTGAATGGTGGTGCCAGAACTTTCTGCAGAGTGTGTGGGGGTTAAATGAGATAAAGTGCACAACACCCAACCTGGGCCCCGCTGAAGAAGGGACAGCTTGGGACGCGCCCTCCTGGGCCGGTCGAACCTCACCTCACAGCCAGCCACGTGCTCCAGGGAAACTTTCAGAATGTCCTTGAGCGAGGGCACCAGCAGCCCTTTCTTAACCTTGACCAGGTCCTCCAGGGAGAAGAGGTGGAGGTCATCAGTCAAGTGTACTGGCACCTGCTCAAACTCCGCCAACGCGCTGCCGGAGAGGAAACAGAGCGAGTCAAATCCCACCCGCACGGGCCAGAGCAGAAGCAGGGGGATGCTTTTTTCTGGCCCTCCACTTAATTTTGTGATCTCAATTAAAAAAAAAAAAAAAAAGCCCCAGGAACAAAGAAACCTTATGGCCCACTTTTGGCAAATCTGCTTGGACGCCAGAAAGTTAAAATTCCATCACTGCCAATTTCAAAAAGCTGAAGGAGAAAACTGTCTCTGGCAGCCTGCCCACGCAGACACGGAGTAAAAGAAACTCCACCTTTGTTTTCCAAGCCTGGAGAGGTGTCCTGAGCTAAAAATTGCCACCTTATTCATTCCAGCTCGATTTCAAGTCCTCGAGCATCACTGACGGATGTGTCAGGAGAGTTACTATGACACCTGAAGCCACGGGTCCAACACAGAGATTGGGAATCAGACGTCCGCCTGCGGGCCGGTGGCAAAGGCATTCACACCTGAACAGGCCCTTCTCTAAGCCCTCCTGACCTCCTCCTGACTCCCCCAAACCAAGGAGCAGCATCGCCACGCACTGCATCCCCGAGCCGGCCGCTGCCTCCATTGGACTTGACATCCTAGGAATGCCAAACCACACTGGAGTCTCTGCCCAGCCTGGGGTCCTCGGTCACACTGTTTCCTTGACCAGGGGTCCTCTGACCCCTGTCCTGGCTCTGACTTGCTCTTCAGGCTAGGGTTTTTTTCCCCAGGAAGCCTTGTTTGTGAGCTTCATCCCCCCACGCCACCTCCACTTCCCCCAAGGTCCCTTAGGGAGGTGCTTGCAGCCCTCTAGGCCCCAGGGCACCTGCGCACGTGACCGACACACCCCAGCAATGATCCCTTTGCGCTAACTTTCTCCCCAGACTCTACCTCAACATGTGTCCTGTTGCTCTTTTATCTGAAGCACAGAATGGATACTCAAGAAACTTTCACAGATGGTAAGAACTGTAGATATTGTTACATGTTACAGAGAAACTGGGGCCCTGAGAAGAAATTAACCTTTCGCCCCAACACCATGAGGGGGCGCTCAAGGCCAAATGACAACAGAGGACAAGCTCCTCCCCAAGAAATGTACAGAAGCAAAATACAGCATCATCAAACAGAGGTTGGAAGTGGAAAGCAGCTTTAAAACAGAACCAAAAATGTGAAAAACCTATGATTCCAACTATTATAACAAATAATCCTAACTCCTTGAGGAACGTGCTTTTCCCTTTAGAAATCTCCATCAGTGAATTCACGTCTGTGCCTTTATGGCCTTGGCCTCCAGAAGTTCATCCTAAGGGATGAACCTAGGGATGTGGCCAGAGGTTCAGCTAAAGCCTAGTGGTGTCTTTCTTTCTTTCCTTCTTTCTTTCTTTCTTTTGCTTTTTAGGGCCACACCCGCATTAGCTAGGGGTCTAATTGGAGCTGTAGTTGCCGGCCTACACCCCAGCCACAGCCACGGGGGGTCTGAGCCACGTCTGTGACCTACACTGCAGCTCATGGCAACACCAGATCCTTAACCCAGGGAGTGAGGCCGGGGATCGAACCTGTGTCCTCACGGATACTAGTCATTTCTGCTGCACCACAATGGCAACTCCCAATGATAACAATTTGTAAAAGGCCACTGGCTAGAGTTGTTTCACCCTCATATTGATCCATTCTTCTTAACATGTGAAATTCCCCACTGGTGAGTTAGAAGCTTAGGCAACATTCAAGAGAAGGTCTGCATTGCCCAGGAGAGACACAGGAGATCGCCCATCCCGGGGGCACGGGACCAGGAGGCACAGCGGACTGACAAGTGCATGGAGGCCACATGACCTCACCCCCCCCCCTGGGGCCCGCCCTGTCCCAGCCAGCGGTCGTACCTTTCGGCAAACCTGCAGGTCTTCAACAGCTTCTTGACATGGAATAGCTGCTCCTGGATTTCCTAATGTGAGAAACCAAACAGAGAGGACAGGGTGAATGTGATACATAACACAGGCAACGTGGAAGTCAGAGTTACATGTCATTTCTAACCTCGAAATGCTGCAACTCTAGAAAATAAGCCTTTGAAATACACAGTCTAGCCTATTGTAGAGCAGAGAAAACTATAGCCAATCTCTTGTGATAGACCAATGATGGAAGATAATATGAGAAAGAGTATGTGTACACACACACACACACACACACACACACACATGAATGACTGGGTCACTTTGCTGTACAGCAAAAATCGACACAACACTGTAAATCAACTCTAATTTTAAAAATTAAAAAAAAAGAAATACACAGTCTATAGAGGTTCATAACTGAGTCCAGAGAGGTACAGATGGTCCAGGAGGGACTCAGGCTTTGGGGAACCTGAAGTTGACACAATGTTTGGGACCTTTGTTAAGAAAAACACCAAAAACTCTGCTCAGAAGAAGGAGATCCTGCCACGGAGATGCCCTGGAGGAACGTGGAGGACCTTATGCTGAGCGAGATGAGCCAGGCACAGAAAGACAAGAACTGCGGGATTTTACTTTGATGTGCAATCTAAAAAAGTCGAGTTCATACAAGCAGCGAGGAAAAGGGGGCCTCCCCGGGGGCAGGGAGGTGGGGAAACGGGGAGATGCTGGACCAGGGCACAGCGCTGCAGTAACACAGGACGACCTTGCCGAGAGACGCTGTGTGCGGCATGACGACTGCAGTTCATGAGACTCTTATTAAACTCTGGAAATTTGCTGAGAGGGAAAGCTGCAGGTGTTCTCATCCCACACATAGCAGGTAATGGTGTGAGGGGATGGATATGCTAACTAGCCTGACACCAAATCACATGACCACGCACCCACACATCAGATCATCACATGGTTTTGTTTTCTTTCTCTCTCTCTCTCTCTCTTTATTTTTATTTATTTTTATTTTTTTTGCTGCCTGCCTCTCGGCATATGGAATTCCCAGGCCAGGGACTGGATCTGAGCCACAGTTGTGACCTACACTGAAGCCGGGGCAACGCTGGATTCTTTAACCCACTGTGCTGGGCCGGGGATCGAACATGCGTCTTGGCATTGCAGAGCGGCTGCCAATCCCATTACACCACTGGTGTTTGTTTTCTTTTTAGGGCCGCAGCTGTGGCCTATGGAGGTTCCCAGGCTAGGGGTTGAATTGGACCTACAGCTGCCAGCCACAGCCATAGCCACAGCAACAACCTGAGCCACATCTGCGACCTACACCACAGTCTGTGGCAACACTAGACCCTTAACCCACTGAATGAGGCCAGGGATAGAATCCAAATCCTCGTGGACACTATATCAGGTTCCTAACCCACTGAGCCACAAGGGAAATGCCATCATGCTGTACACCTTAAATACACACAATTTTTATTTGAATGGCAATAAAATCCAAAAGCCATGTATACATGACAACTATGCATACATGTCAAATGTGATATGGAGCCACGGAAAGAGCCCAAGCAGGCGAGGGTCTCTGAAGCATAAGCTCCATCCACTGGATGCTAAGCTGACCCCTTAAAGGCTCTGTCTGGATCCCCTGAGCCAGGGAAGATGTCCATTTACGGACCCAGAAAGGCAGCTGCTCACCCGCACTCTGTCCAGCTCCTTGGCTTTCGTGTAGAGGCTGCGGCTGACGTGCAGCAGGTTGAAGACGGGCTGGTGCCATATGCTGTCCAGCAGCCGTTTGGAGAAGTTGCTGACGGAGTACTTCCTGAAGTCCCACAGCTGGAGGATGCGGGCCGGGATGCAGGACTCGGCATGGCTGTGGCAGCAGTCGCAGAAATACTTGCCCAGGTATTCGCAGTAGCGCAGCCGCCTCACGAACTCTGGGGGCGGATGGCCGGGAGGATGAGCACCACGCACCTGCCGCCGGAAACCCACCCTCGTCCGGTCCCACCGCCAATTCCCACTCAAGGTCAAGGCTACGCTTGCAGAGTCTGTGCTGCCCAAGTCATGCTGGGGACGCTCTGGCAGACCCTGGGGGCCTGAGGTCGTGGCTTTTCTCGAGCTTAGCTTTTGTGGAGCAGGTGGTGGAAGAGAGACCCTTCCCCAAATGCTCCTGGATTTGGAAGATGGGCATCGTGAACTGACGTGTGGCCAAAAGAACATGAGATTCAAGGTCTGGAGATTGTGAGCATCCAGACTTGGCCTCCTAGTGGCCGGAACTCCTACAAGCCTGACTATCTTCAGGTTTTCGGTCCTGATGCCACAAGAACCAACTCAGAACTGGATTCCGTGATATCATACATACGAAATGCGTTTTGTACGTGCTAACGCACTCTACCTGTGCTGCTAGGAAGTAGCGCCCAAAAGAGTTCCTGGATAAAGAGTGAGGAAAACAATACCACAAAAAGCACAAAGGATGGAAATGCATGGAAAGAGGAAACACAAATAACCAGTAAAGAAAGGAAAAATACTCAGGCTCAGGGAGTTCCCGTCGTGGCGCAGCGGAAAGGAATCTGACTAGGATCCGTGAAGACACAGGTTCGACCCCTGGCCTCGCTCAGTGGGTTAAGGATCCAGCATTGCTGTGACCTATGGTGTAGGTCGAAGACTTGGATCCTGTCTGGCGTGGCTTTGGCTGTGGTGTAGGCCGGTGGCTACAGCTCCAATTCGACCCCTAGCCTGGGAATCTCCATAAGCCATGGGTGCGGCCCTAAAGAGACAAAAAAAAAAATTCACTGAATACATGTTACACATTATACTATCAATGCAGAATGAATTATATCCATCTCTTCTGGCTTCCTCAGTCCTTTCGTTAAAACAGACAATGACACTGGACAAAGGACACGGATTGATGTCTCCACGGCTGCTGGTGCTTCTGCCCTCTGCGCTGCGCTACCTCTGCAGCAGGTTTTCTGCTCTTGCTCTTACTTTCCAGCCACACAGGACTTTTGTGCAATAGCCTTTGGTTCCTTTGCACGTGGCGGCCTCCCCCACCCCCACGCCTCTGGGGACAATCACTTACGAAGCCTTTCGCCCCGCCCCCAGCCCGCATCAGGTTCCCTGGTGGGAAATCGCACTGCGCTTCTGACTTTCTCTCCCCTTTCGGGCATCCACTCGAGGACCACTTCCTGCCGGCAGCTCCACGCGGGAAGGCCCGTGCTGCTGTCCACAGTGGGCCCTACGTCTGCCTCCTCCTCTGAACAAACTCCGGGAAGGACTTGCAGAGTTGCTGGAATCCCGGTCATGCGCTCAGAGTGTCTGACTCACACATTCAGTGTTCACTGGGGTACCAAGATCCTGTGGTTAACCACGAGGCATGGTCCCTCCGAGACGAGCTGCGAAGATGAGTCACTCCAAGAAAATGCCTTCTAACTGTGATGCACGGCAGGTGTCCTCACGCAGTGCGGGAGAGGGATGTTCGGAGGGGTTTCCGCATTCTCTTTTTATTTCTTGAGGTGGAGCTGCTCAAAGCCTTCTTCCTTCCAAGGCTGCCTATCAAAGGCCAAGGGAACCCTTCCTGGCAGAGCCCTTGTGGCTAATCTTCGGCAGGTCAGACCCACGGACGTCCTCGCAGCAGAATAAGGGAGTCCAGGCTCAAGTGGCAAATGGCCTTTCTGACTGGGTGAAACCTGATTTTCTAGGCCCTCGGGCCACTCCCTGGAACTCGCTCAGAGGAGCCTGGCTCGCTCCTGGCGAAGTCATCTCATCCTTTAACAACTTTTAATTCATTAATTAATTAACTGTAGGGCCACACCCACAGCATGTGGAGGTTCCCCAGGCTAGGAGTCAAATTGGAGCTGGAGCTGCCGGTCTACACCACAGCCACAATAATGCTGGATCTGAGCCCTGTCTGGAACCTACCCCACAGCTCACGGCAACGCCAGACCCTTCACCCACTGGGCAAGGCCAGGGATTGAACCTGCGTCCCCATGGATACTAGTCAGATTCGTTTCTCCTGAGCAACAATGGGAACTCCTATTTATTGATCTTTAATTTTTTTTTTTTTTTATTTAGGGCAGAACCTGTGGCATATGGAAGTTTCCAGGCTAGAGGTGGAATCAGAGCTATAGCTGCCCGCCTACACCACAGCTACAGCAACTCGGGATCCAAGCCATATCTGGGAGCTTCACTGCAGCCTGAGGCAACACTGGATCCTTAACCCACTGAGCAAGGCCAGAGATCGAACCTGCATCCTCACAGGGACAACATCAGGTTCTTAACACATTGAGCCATGATGGGAGCTCCTAACAACTATCTTTTGAGTCCCAACTGTGCACCAGACACACTTGTAAGATCAGGCAATAAAGCAATGGATGAAAGAGACCACATACCTGTCCTCAGGGAACTTAGAATCGAGGGAGGGAGACAGACAATAATAAGAAAAAAAGAAAATCAGTGGAGTTCCCGTCGTGGCGCAGTGGAAACGAATCTGACTAGGAACCAAGAGGTTGCAGGTTCAATCCCTGGCCTTGCTCAGTGGGTTAAGGATCCGGCGTTGCCGTGAGCTGTGGTGTAGGTCGAAGATGCAGCTTGGATCTGGCACTGCTGTGGCTGTGGCATTGGCTGGCTGCTGTAGCTCCAATTTGACCCCTGGCCTGGGAACCTCCATATGCCACAGGTGCAGCCCTAAAAAGACCAAAAAGAAAAGAAAAGAAAACGAAAAAAATCAGTAAAATAGGAAAGGGTATTTTAGGAAAATAAAGGCTAGAATAAAAAAATGAAGAAAGGAGGGAATATAAGGTGTGTACGTGTGTGTTTGTGGCCAGGAGGGGGGCCAGACGGACAGTTTCAACAGCGCGGCCAGGGCAGACCTCAGGGTTTTGAGTGAAGATGGAAAGGGAGGAAGGGAACCAGCAGGGGGGATGTCCGGGGTGCGGGGGGGGGGGGGGGGGCATGAGAGGGACAGAAAACCACAAATGCAAATCCCGGAGACAGGGGTGGGCCTGCCACCTTCAAGGACCCACAAGGGAGGCCATGTAGCAACGTGCCTGATGGAGAGAGAACCAGGAGATGCATCTGAGAGGCAACGGGCCAGGCACATAGCCTCGGAGGTCACGGTGGCCTCTCTACGAAGGAGAGCCCAGTGTCCTGAAGCTCCTATAACAACAACTTCTCATCAAAAACCCCTCTTACAAAAATAGCGTACTGCCCTGCCCGACTCTGTTTTTCGGTCATCGCGTAACAAGCAGAGACCCCATTATCCATACTTACTGGGTTCGATGGGAGTTCCACAGCCAGCACAGAAAAAATTTTGGGCTGCTACCACGAGATCCCTCCTGAGAACAAAAAATGAGAAGAGTTTAACATTTTAGAAAAAGCCATGGAGCACGTTTGAATGACTGGAAAATAAACTGACATCGTGAGACTTTTCTTGCCAGGGTGGCTTGGTTTTATCATTTTTCATTTGGGAAAGAAATACAATTATTTAATAGTTTTCCAGTTGAAATCTCTGGGACTTTTTTTTTTTTTTTTTTTTTTTTTGGCTGCACCCACAGCATGCGGAAGTTCCTGGGCCAGGGATCAAACTCGTGCCACAGCAGTGACAATGCTGGATTCTTAACCCACTGAGCCACCAAGGAGATCCGAAATTTTGGGTCTGTTTAAAAGCCCCTGCTACCACCAAAGCAGAAGTCAGGTGCACAGGTACCTATTCCACTAACGGGTCTTTAGAGACTTTGTGTGTGTGTGTGTGTGTGCTTTTTAGGGTCACACCTGCGGCATATGGAGTTTTCCAGGCTAGGGGTCAAATCAGAGCTGTAGCTGCTGGTCTATGCCACAGCCACAGCAACGCAGGATCCAAGTTGCATCTGTGACCAACACCACAGATCCCGGCAGCACCGGATCCTTAACCCACTGAGCAAGGCCAGGGATCGAACCCAAGTCCTCATGGATATCAGCTGGGTTCGTTACTGCTGCACCACGTCGGGACCTCCTTCAGAGACTTCTTACTCGACATCCACAGGCTTCTCTCTCTAGAGAGAACTATAGGCACATAATAATACATGGGAGAAAGTTCAGGGGGACAAGACACCAAGAGCTAATATACTTGGGGAGTTTACAAATGGATCCGCAGAAATTTAGAGGAATAAGAGATAACAGAAGGCAATGCTCACGAACGTTTTTGGTGAGATTGCCTATTGAACTGTTAGTGTCACAATACCACATGGGATTTGGAAATATGGAGAAAGTTATAAAATCTTTTTACAGTTTAGGATCATCAAAAAGAGCCAAGGTAAACACAGGCGGAACCTTTGGGTGTGCCTTAGGACCCGGGAAAATCCCCGAGGCAAGACTTCCCAGCCAAGGAAAGGAATGCCTCAGAAGGCCTGTAGAGGGCGCGCTTCGGCCCACGCAGCCCCGAGACCTTCCTGCAGGTCTCGCCAAAGAAAAAAAATACAGCGTCTGCAAGGTCACCTCCACCGGGCACAGGCCATGACCCTCACCAGTCCCTTCATAACTCTGCAGTGTGCACGCTGTAGTAAATACCAACCAGAAGGAATGGAAAAACTGAACTTGGTCAAAATGTCCCTTTGTCGATGTCATAGACTCTCAGAAAAAATACATTAATTTACTACTTTAAATTATTATATGTATACTTATATATAATATATAAAACATTTGTTCCCTTTTCTTAGTTGGTTTTTTTATAGGATTTTGTTACTTCTTAGAGAACAAAGATTTTTATTTGCATCCTATTACATTTCTTAAGTACAGACGTTCTCAGAATTTAATTTTCCTTTAAAAAATTTATTCACTGGAGTTTCCACCTTGGTGCAGTGGGTTAAAGGAGCCATGCTGCCACAGCTGCACGTAGGCTGCAGATGCTGCTTGAATTCAGTCCCCAGCCTGGGAGTTCCCATATGCTGTGGGTGTGGCCGTACAAATAAAGAAATTTTATTCGCTGATTTTTTACTTCACATGGCACTGGAAAATAGAGGGCTCTAGTCTTAAAATGATTGTATGCACTTTTTAAGGTTCAATGGTAGTCACTTATTAGGAGCCAATTTAATTTTCAATTGTTATGCAATGTTCATAATGCAGGACACAGAGTTAAATTCTCCGACTGTCAAAACGAAACTTACAGAGCCTAAAAGCCCATGATGAACGTGGTGCCAAGACAGCTAACTCAGGAAAAATACGCCCAACTTTCCTTTTCCTGAAACAGATTTTCCTTTGTCCCTCGGTGTATTATTTTTTGCCTCCACCCATTTCCGCAGAGTCAGGTAGGAGCCATCACAACTTGATTTGTTTTTTTCTTTTTGGCTTTTTACAGCCACGGCTGGGCATATGGAAGCTTCCAAGCTAGGGGGTGAATCGGAGCTGCAGGTGCGGAAGCAGTGTGGGATCCCAGATGCATCTGCAGAACTGCACCTGAAGCTTGTGGCAATGCCAGATCCTTAATCCACTCACTGAGCGAGGCCAGGGATCAACCTCGAGTCCTCATGGCTACTAGTCAGGCTCGTTAACCATTGAGCCATTATAGGAACTCCACTAGTTGGGTTCTTAACCCACTGAGCCACAACAGGAACTCCCATCACAACTTGTTTTAACTGGGTTGGGGGTCCAGGCAGCAACTCAGACTTACTTGAGTGGTGGATGAACATTAAATATGATTTGAAACCTGGGGGGCGCCCAGTCTCCAGTCCCTCTGATCCTTGACTTCAGTTTAATTTCCTGCACCACCTCCAGACTGGATTCAAAGTCTTCCCGGACTCGCTCTTCATTTACAACCTGCATAAAGAACGCAGAAGAGGATTCAGGAGCCACTGAAACAAGCATCTTTCAGGAACGGAAACAAAAAGAACATTCAAATGTGTTTCCAACATTAAAATTCACCTTGCAAAATGAAAACAGCTTCCAACTGGACTCAAGGACCTGGCAAGAGCCGCCCCTGTATCTAAACCCGTCTGCAGGAGAAGTGCTTAAAACCTCACCCCGCTGAGATCACTTTGCTTCGTATTTTTAGGGAGTTCTTTTGCTTTCAGACTTCAAATTACTGTAAGTAGGTCAGTATGACCTGGAATGCTTTCCTGCACAGCAGAAGCTTTGCCCCGCTTAGTCAAGAGGCTGACAGATGGAGCTGATCAGAATCCCCTGTGGTCAGACTTCCCCAGAAACTACCCTCCGCAGACTGCAGAGGCTCCCCCTCTGAACCCTTCGACTTCCTCCTTAGCATTTAACATCCCAACTTCTCAAATTAGCATCTATGCCCCAGTTTGGCCGCTTTTGAGCCTTATTTACCAGGAAGATTAAGATTAACCCTCCCCTTGGAGTTCCTGTTGTGGCGCAGTGGTTAGCGAATCCAACTAGGAACCATGAGGTTGGGGGTTTGATCCCTGCCCTTGCTCAGTGGGTTAACGATCCCGCGTTGCCGTGAGCTGTGGTGTATGCCGGCAGCTACAGCTCCAATTTGATCCCTAGCCTGGGAACCTCCATGTGTTGCGGGAGCAGCCCTAGAAAAGGCAAAAAGACAAAAAAAAAAAAGATGAACCCTCCCCAAAACACACAGAGCTAACTAAACACAAACACATGTTATCCAACCACGCCGAATCGCTCTGCTCATGAAACATACCACGCGTCTCCCCGCCGCTGTTCTCCAGCTGCCGTTTGCCAAGAGGGCCCTTTCACATGTCCCTGCCTGCAGTCCTGCCTGGCCTGACTTAGTTCCGAGATCTCCAATCAGCCCTTCCAAGTTCCCCCGATGAAGTGGAACACTGCCTCCCCACACTTGCAGAGTGCTTTTCTCCTACTTCCATTTTAGCCCCTGGCACAGGGCAGTGCGTTCTACCAGGGAACCAGCCTGGACATGCTTTTTCTTTTCTTTTCCTTTTTTTTAGGGCTATACCTGCCGCATATGGAAGTTCCCAGGCTAGGGTTCAAATCGGAGCCACAGCTTGTGGCAACGTCAGATGCTTAACCACTGAGCGAGGCCAGGGATCGAACCCGTATCCTCATGGACACTATGTCAGGTTTTTAAGCCGCTGAGCCACAGTGGAAACTCCCAGCCTGGACTTTCAAAGGAAGTAGCCTGGGACTCACCACTCTACCACTGACCAGCCTGGCTGAGGGTCTAGAACTAACACTCTCAAATTAAAATCACAATAGCACCTCCCTAATAGGAGTCTGATGAGGATTAAAACATGAATTGCTGAGCACTCAATAAACATCAGGCTGGAGTTCCCGTCGTGGCGCAGTGGTTAACGAATCCGACTAGGAACCATGAGGTTGTGGGTTCGGTCCCTGCCCTTGCTCAGTGGGTTAACGATCTGGCGTTGCCGTGAGCTGTGGTGTAGGTTGCAGACTCGGCTCGGATCCCGCGTTGCTGTGGCTCTGGCGTAGGCCGGTGGCTACAGCTCCGATTCGACCCCTAGCCTGGGAACCTCCATATGCCGCGGGAGTGGCCCAAGAAATAGCAAAAAGACCAAAAATAAATGAATAAATAAATAAATAAACATCAGGCTTATCAGTTCACATCTCCCCCAACACCCAGCAACCTTCAAACAAACACATAAAGGTCTGATGGGAACAGCAGGCAAAATGAGAATTCAGGAACTTTCAATTCAAGGTCAACTCATGTTGCTACTTACTATGGAGCCAGCTGCATTCAGGGAGCTAGCCAGCTGATAACGATCTCCCAACAGCATCCAGCACCTTCGGAATCCTCGGTATAACTCTTTGGCTATTAGCTCAGCAGAACTGAAGTCTGGCTCATAAGTGACACTGAGAGATAAGAGATGGAGAAAATGGGCAACTCTGCTCCTGAGGCGTGTGTTGAGGGTCTTCTGCTTCAGGTTTTCCACCGTCCTCCCTTCTCCAGGCACCAGAGGGGGCGTCACATAAGAGACCCAGCATCGGCGTTCCCGTCGTGGCGCAGTGGTTAACGAATCTGACTAGGAACCATGAGGTTGCGGGTTCGGTCCCTGCCCTTGCTCAGTGGGTTAACGATCCGGCGTTGCCGTGAGCTGTGGTGTGGGTTGCAGACGCGGCTCGGATCCCGCGTTGCTGTGGCTCTGGCGTAGGCCGGTGGCTACACCTCCGATTCGACCCCTAGCCTGGGAACCTCCATATGTCGCAGGTGTGGCCCTAGAAAAGGCAAAAAGACCAAAAAAAAAGAGAGAGAGAGAGAGAGACCGAGCATCAACCACCCACTGAGGGTTATCCTAACGCAATTCCGCCACGCTCAACAGAGCAGCTTGTATCTATGGAGGGGACCGAGGCGGAAAGGGGTGGTGAAAAAAGCACTTTAGAGTCAGGAGACCTGAGTTCAAGTCCTACCCCTGCTATTTAACAGAATGGTGTCCTGAGGCACATCCCATCTGAACCTCAGTTTCTACATCCGTAACATGGGATTAAAAAAAAATCTCACCCAGCCTAACCATGAAGATTAAGTGAGAATGCATACAACATTTCTTTTAAACACTTAAAAATCACTGTAGGAACTTTAATGGTGATTTCTAAGCAGTGATCCCTGTTACTGGAACTGGTGGAATAAGCTCCAAGTGGCCCGTGAGGTCAGAGGTGCTGGCCCCGGGGACGGTGCGTGGTGACCATGGAAGACAGATACCTCTTAGAGGAGCTGCAGGAACACCCACAGGTCTCCGTGGTATTGCTAAACTCTCCAAGTTCTGTGGGGAAACCAAAGAAAAAGTAGTGAGGTCCTTTAGTCTGTTTCACTTAATCACAGTCGATTTTATAAGAATGCAAAAATAGCGCCCTGCGTTGCAGAAAGGACCAGTTATTCAGCATCTCCATGCTTCCTGTTCTTCTTCGTTTCTATTATGAGATGACAGCTAATGCCCAGAGACAGGATGTCCAAATATGCCCATCGGAAATTTCATCAAAGTGTAACTGAGGGACCAAAGAGCTAATCCAATTTTGCATTCAGGTCTATGAGAGGTTAATATCAAGCCATCTTATTTGTTTTATATTGGGGACATAATCTGACCTTGGGAGGAGTCTCTCTGAATGGTGTCTCTCGCTGCGATGTGGCAGAGTGTGTGTGTGTGTGTGTGTGTGTGTGTGTGTGTGTGTGTGTGTGTGTGTGTGTAGGTGTGGTGGGGAGGTACTTGGTCACAGTTCATGAGTTTCCAAATCTTACCTACGATAACAAAATCATCCAAGTCACATTTGCAGGACTCTTTCATCACATCACAGTAAGTAGCTGCTTCAACCACTGGGCTGACCTGTAACACAGCACAACCTAGAGAAAGAAAGGGGCTTTCACCAACAAGGAGTAAAAGAATAACCGCCCGACCTGCAACAGCCAACTAAACAATTTGAAACTGGGGGATGCAAGCGCTAAGAGTTCCTTTCAAAGAATTCAGACATTCGGCTGCAAGAATTAAAAAGTGCAGGGGGCTATTTTTGTGATGATTAACATGATTAAATGAACCAGACGGCTGAGTCACAGTCATAGTCTGTCTACCTCTATGTAAGTGTGAAAACTTCTAAAATACAAAGAATGAAAGAGGAGGGAAAACAATCTTTTTTTTTTTTTTCCACACAGTGAAGCAACGTTGACACAAATACTGCATTAGGTTAAAATGTTCCCCCTAAAATCATATCCACCCAGAACCGATCCCTGTGACTTGGAAACGGGGTCTTTGCAGAGATAATCAGTGTTAGAGCAGAAAATCAATGAAGAGGCAGGAGGCTGGAGCCCCGAGATTTCAAGGCAATTCTATTGACCAACAGATTGGCCAGGAGCTCTGAGAGAGAACCCAGGCTCCCTGGCGCTTAGGGAGCATTAGCTATATAGGAAAGGGGGTTGTTGCTATTTTGAGCACGGGGTTGTTCTTTGGGCTAAGTCAGTATTCAAGGGGGGAGGGGCAGCAATCTCCTTAGGAGTGTGGGTGATGGTTTTGGGTAGGGGGTAGGGAGATGTTGCAAAGAAACATCCCATGACGAGTGACGGTTTAACTGGTCTCCAAGGCCAGTTATTAACTGGTCTCCAAGGCCATTATTGGGGGAGAGATTGGCCGTCTAGACTGTAAGTCTGATGAGAGTTTTGGTGGCGCCTAGCAAGTCAGGTCCCATTCCCCACCAAAGAATCAAGTTAAGCTGAGGTCATACGGGACCAGGGGGAG
The DNA here is from genome assembly GCF_054392235.1 of Sus scrofa. Classification (NCBI taxonomy): domain Eukaryota; kingdom Metazoa; phylum Chordata; class Mammalia; order Artiodactyla; family Suidae; genus Sus; species Sus scrofa. Next base: position 21,475,111 of record NC_139393.1, on the reverse strand, counting down.
CCCTAAATCCAATGTGATGGTGTCATAAAAAGAGGGAGGTTTGGACACAGACACACACAGAGAGAAAGAACACTATGTGCAGATGGAGACAGAGATCGGAGGATGTATCTATGCGCCAAAGAGCATCAAGGATGGCCAGCAACCGCCAGAAGTCAGGAGGGGGCATGGACCTGGTTCTCCTTCTGGGCCTCCAGGAGGAACCAACCCTTCCTGGCTGGGGACTGGCCACCACGACACGACAGTGAGAGGATCAACCTCTGTTGTCTTTTTTTTTTTTTTTTTTTTTTTGCTTTTTGCTTTTTAGGGCTGCACCCTCGGCATACAGAGGTTCCCAGGCTAGGGGTCGAATCGGAGCTGCAGCCGCCGGCCTACACCACAGCCACAGCAATGCCAGATCTGAACCGAGTCTGCGACCCACACCACAGCTCATGGCAATGCTGGATCCTTAACCCACTGAGCAGGGCTAGGGATCGAACCCGCAACCTCATGGTTCCTAGTCGGATTTGTTTCCGCTGCACCACGGTGGGAACGCCGACTTCTGTTGTCTTAAGCCACCCAGTTTGTGGTAATTTGTTAACGGCCCTAGGAAACTCATACAAGTATGTTCATGCTTTTCAATCCCTAATACTGAAAGGATGAAAATGCAACCTGACTCTCCCAGAACCCAGGAAGTTAATAAGAAGCTCTAAATGCCCTCGAATTCCAGACCCTGTTCCCTATAGGTAAAAGATCATACTTTTTGCTGTTTTAGGGCTTGCTTTCTGCTCTGTACAAAACTTTGTGGAAGGGGAAAAACAGGCCCCTGAGTATGTGCCTCTATGCTTGAAACTTCTTGAAACTGCTCCTAACTGCTTGTTTGGCTTCTGTAAACCTGCTTGCATAAGATAAAAAGAGGAGAAGTCAATTGCCTAACGGACCCCAGTAAGATCGGGCGTGCCACAAAATGTTGAAAATCCTGATAAATATATCTTGGTGACAATATGTCTCCCCCACCCAGAGACAGGCACAAACATGTAACTCCAGAACAACTTAAAATTAATTGGTCCACAAAGCGCGGGCTCTCGAAGTTTTGAATTGACTGGTTTGCGATATTTTAAAAATGATTAGTTTGTAAAAGCGCGGGCTTTGTTGTGAACCCCATAAAAGCTGTCCCGACTCCACACTCGGGGCCGCAGTCCTCTACCCCTGCGTGGCGTACGACTGTGGGCCCCAGCGCGCTCGGAATAAAAATCCTCTTGCTGTTTGCATCAAGACCGCTTCTCGTGAGTGATTTGGGGTGTCGCCTCTTCCGAGTCAGGACGAGAGGGATTTTAACTCGACTGGCCTTTCAGTTTGGTGCGTTGGCCGGGAAACCCGCGACTACCCCTCACACCCGAGAACCGACTTGGAGGTAAAGGGATCCCCTTTGGAACGTGTGAGTGTGTGTGTCGGCTGGCGTCTCTGTTCTGAGTGTCTGTTTTCGGTGATGCGCGCTTTCGGTTTGCAGCTGTCCTCTCAGACCGTAAGGACTGGGGGACTGTGATCAGCAGACGTGCTAGGAGGATCACAGGCTGCCACCCTGGGGGACGCCCCGGGAGGTGGGGAGAGCCAGGGACGCCTGGTGGTCTCCTTCTGTCGGTCAGAGGACCGAGTTCTGTTGTTGAAGCGAAAGCTTCCCCCTCCGCGGCCGTCCGACTCTTTTGCCTGCTTGTGGAAGACGCGGACGGGTCGCGTGTGTCTGGATCTGTTGGTTTCTGTTTTGTGTGTCTTTGTCTTGTGCGTCCTTGTCTACAGTTTTAATATGGGACAGACGGTGACGACCCCTCTTAGTTTGACTCTCGACCATTGGACTGAAGTTAAATCCAGGGCTCATAATTTGTCAGTTCAGGTTAAGAAGGGACCTTGGCAGACTTTCTGTGTCTCTGAATGGCCGACATTCGATGTTGGATGGCCATCAGAGGGGACCTTTAATTCTGAGATTATCCTGGCTGTTAAAGCAATTATTTTTCAGACTGGACCCGGCTCTCATCCCGATCAGGAGCCCTATATCCTTACGTGGCAAGATTTGGCAGAGGATCCTCCGCCATGGGTTAAACCTTGGCTGAATAAGCCAAGAAAGCCAGGTCCCCGAATTCTGGCTCTTGGAGAGAAAAACAAACACTCGGCTGAAAAAGTCAAGCCCTCTCCTCATATCTACCCCGAGATTGAGGAGCCGCCGGCTTGGCCGGAACCCCAATCTGTTCCCCCACCCCCTTATCCGGCACAGGGTGCTGCGAGGGGACCCTCTGCCCCCCCTGGAGCTCCGGCGGTGGAGGGACCTGCTGCAGGGACTCGGAGCCGGAGGGGCGCCACCCCGGAGCGGACAGACGAGATCGCGACATTACCGCTGCGCACGTACGGCCCTCCCATACCGGGGGGCCAATTGCAGCCCCTCCAGTATTGGCCCTTTTCTTCTGCAGATCTCTATAATTGGAAAACTAACCATCCCCCTTTCTCGGAGGATCCCCAACGCCTCACGGGGTTGATGGAGTCCCTTATGTTCTCTCACCAGCCTACTTGGGATGATTGTCAACAGCTGCTGCAGACACTCTTCACAACCGAGGAGCGAGAGAGAATTCTGTTAGAGGCTAGAAAAAATGTTCCTGGGGCCGACGGGCGACCCACGCAGTTGCAAAATGAGATTGACATGGGATTTCCCTTGACTCGCCCCGGTTGGGACTACAACACGGCTGAAGGTAGGGAGAGCTTGAAAATCTATCGCCAGGCTCTGGTGGCGGGTCTCCGGGGCGCCTCAAGACGGCCCACTAACTTGGCTAAGGTAAGAGAGGTGATGCAGGGACCGAATGAACCTCCCTCAGTTTTTCTTGAGAGGCTCATGGAAGCCTTCAGGCGGTTCACCCCTTTTGATCCTACCTCGGAGGCTCAGAAAGCCTCAATGGCTCTGGCCTTCATAGGACAGTCAGCCCTGGATATCAGAAAGAAGCTTCAGAGACTGGAAGGGTTACAGGAGGCTGAGTTACGTGATCTAGTGAAGGAGGCAGAGAAAGTGTATTACAAAAGGGAGACAGAAGAAGAAAGGGAACAAAGAAAAGAGAGAGAAAGAGAGGAAAGGGAGGAAAGACGTAATAAACGGCAAGAGAAGAATTTGACTAAGATCTTGGCTGCAGTGGTTGAAGGGAAAAGCAATAGGGAAAGAGAGAGAGATTTTAGGAAAATTAGGTCAGGCCCTAGACAGTCAGGGAACCTGGGCAATAGGACCCCACTCGACAAGGACCAATGTGCATATTGTAAAGAAAAAGGACACTGGGCAAGGGACTGCCCCAAGAAGGGAAACAAAGGACTGAAGGTCTTAGCTCTGGAAGAAGATAAAGACTAGGGAAGACGGGGTTCGGACCCCCTCCCCGAGCCCAGGGTAACTTTAAAGGTGGAGGGGCAACCAGTTGAGTTTCTGGTTGATACCGGAGCGAAACATTCAGTGCTACTACAGCCATTAGGAAAACTAAAAGATAAAAAATCCTGGGTGATGGGTGCCACAGGGCAACAACAATATCCATGGACTACCCGAAGAACAGTTGACTTGGGAGTGGGACGGGTAACCCACTCGTTTCTGGTCATACCTGAGTGCCCAGCACCCCTCTTAGGTAGAGACTTACTGACCAAGATGGGAGCACAAATTTCTTTTGAACAAGGGAAACCAGAAGTGTCTGCAAATAACAAACCTATCACTGTGTTGACCCTCCAATTAGATGACGAATATCGACTATATTCTCCCCTAGTAAAGCCTGATCAAAATATACAATTCTGGTTGGAACAGTTTCCCCAAGCCTGGGCAGAAACCGCAGGGATGGGTTTGGCAAAGCAAGTTCCCCCACAGGTTATTCAACTGAAGGCCAGTGCTGCACCAGTGTCAGTCAGACAGTACCCCTTGAGTAAAGAAGCTCGAGAAGGAATTCGGCCGCATGTTCAAAGATTAATCCAACAGGGCATCCTAGTTCCTGTCCAATCTCCCTGGAATACTCCCCTGCTACCGGTTAGAAAGCCTGGGACTAATGACTATCGACCAGTACAGGACTTGAGAGAGGTCAATAAACGGGTGCAGGATATACACCCAACAGTCCCGAACCCTTATAACCTCTTGTGTGCTCTCCCACCCCAACGGAGCTGGTATACAGTATTGGACTTAAAGGATGCCTTCTTCTGCCTGAGACTACATCCCACTAGCCAACCACTTTTTGCCTTCGAATGGAGAGATCCAGGTGCGGGAAGAACCGGGCAGCTCACTTGGACTCGACTGCCCCAAGGGTTCAAAAACTCCCCGACCATCTTTGACGAAGCCCTACACAGAGACCTGGCCAACTTCAGGATCCAACACCCCCAGGTGACCCTCCTCCAGTACGTGGATGACCTGCTTCTGGCGGGAGCCACCAAACAGGACTGCTTAGAAGGTACGAAGGCACTACTGCTGGAATTGTCTGACCTAGGCTACAGAGCCTCCGCTAAGAAGGCCCAGATTTGCAGGAGAGAGGTAACATACTTGGGGTACAGTTTGCGGGGCGGGCAGCGATGGCTGACGGAGGCACGGAAGAGAACTGTAGTCCAGATACCGGCCCCAACCACAGCCAAACAAGTGAGAGAGTTTTTGGGGACAGCTGGATTTTGCAGACTGTGGATCCCGGGGTTTGCGACCTTAGCAGCCCCACTCTACCCACTAACCAAAGAAAAAGGGGAATTCTCCTGGGCTCCTGAGCACCAGAAGGCATTTGATGCTATCAAAAAGGCCCTGCTGAGCGCACCTGCTCTGGCCCTCCCTGACGTGACTAAACCCTTTACCCTTTATGTGGATGAGCGTAAGGGAGTAGCCCGGGGAGTTTTAACCCAAACTCTAGGACCATGGAGGAGACCTGTTGCCTACCTGTCAAAGAAGCTCGATCCTGTAGCCAGTGGTTGGCCCGTATGCCTGAAGGCTATCGCAGCTGTGGCCATACTGGTCAAGGACGCTGACAAATTGACTTTGGGACAGAATATAACTGTAATAGCCCCCCATGCGTTGGAGAACATCGTTCGGCAGCCCCCAGACCGATGGATGACCAACGCCCGCATGACCCACTATCAAAGCCTGCTTCTCACAGAGAGGGTCACGTTCGCTCCACCAGCCGCTCTCAACCCTGCCACTCTTCTGCCTGAAGAGACTGATGAACCAGTGACTCATGATTGCCATCAACTATTGATTGAGGAGACTGGGGTCCGCAAGGACCTTACAGACATACCGCTGACTGGAGAAGTGTTAACCTGGTTCACTGACGGAAGCAGCTATGTGGTGGAAGGTAAGAGGATGGCTGGGGCGGCGGTGGTGGACGGGACCCGCACGATCTGGGCCAGCAGCCTGCCGGAAGGAACTTCAGCACAAAAGGCTGAGCTCATGGCCCTCACGCAAGCTTTGCGGCTGGCCGAAGGGAAATCCATAAACATTTATACAGACAGCAGGTATGCCTTTGCGACTGCACACGTACACGGGGCCATCTATAAGCAAAGGGGGTTGCTTACCTCAGCAGGGAGGGAAATAAAGAACAAAGAGGAAATTCTAAGCCTATTAGAAGCCTTACATTTGCCAAAAAGGCTAGCTATTATACACTGTCCTGGACATCAGAAAGCCAAAGATCCCATATCCAGAGGGAACCAGATGGCTGACCGGGTTGCCAAGCAGGCAGCCCAGGGTGTTAACCTTCTGCCTATGATAGAAACACCCAAAGCCCCAGAACCCGGACGACAGTACACCCTAGAAGACTGGCAAGAAATAAAAAAGATAGACCAGTTCTCTGAAACTCCGGAGGGGACCTGCTATACCTCAGATGGGAAGGAAATCCTGCCCCACAAAGAAGGGTTAGAATATGTCCAACAGATACATCGTCTAACCCACCTAGGAACTAAACACCTGCAGCAGTTGGTCAGAACATCCCCTTATCATGTTCTGAGGCTACCAGGAGTGGCTGACTCGGTGGTCAAACATTGTGTGCCCTGCCAGCTGGTTAATGCTAATCCTTCCAGAATACCTCCAGGAAAGAGACTAAGGGGAAGCCACCCAGGCGCTCACTGGGAAGTGGACTTCACTGAGGTAAAGCCGGCTAAATACGGAAACAAATATCTATTGGTTTTTGTAGACACCTTTTCAGGATGGGTAGAGGCTTATCCTACTAAGAAAGAGACTTCAACCGTGGTGGCTAAAAAAATACTGGAGGAAATTTTTCCAAGATTTGGAATACCTAAGGTAATAGGGTCAGACAATGGTCCAGCTTTCGTTGCCCAGGTAAGTCAGGGACTGGCCAAGATATTGGGGATTGATTGGAAACTGCATTGTGCATACAGACCCCAAAGCTCAGGACAGGTAGAGAGGATGAATAGAACCATTAAAGAGACCCTTACCAAATTGACCACAGAGACTGGCATTAATGATTGGATAGCTCTCCTGCCCTTTGTGCTTTTTAGGGTGAGGAACACCCCTGGACAGTTTGGGCTGACCCCCTATGAATTGCTCTACGGGGGACCCCCCCCGTTGGCAGAAATTGCCTTTGCACATAGTGCTGATGTGCTGCTTTCCCAGCCTTTGTTCTCTAGGCTCAAGGCGCTCGAGTGGGTGAGGCAGCGAGCGTGGAAGCAGCTCCGGGAGGCCTACTCAGGAGGAGACTTGCAAGTTCCACATCGCTTCCAAGTTGGAGATTCAGTCTATGTTAGACGCCACCGTGCAGGAAACCTCGAGACTCGGTGGAAGGGACCTTATCTCGTACTTTTGACCACACCAACGGCTGTGAAAGTCGAAGGAATCCCCACCTGGATCCATGCATCCCACGTTAAGCCGGCGCCACCTCCCGATTCGGGGTGGAAAGCCGAAAAGACTGAAAATCCCCTTAAGCTTCGCCTCCATCGCGTGGTTCCTTACTCTGTCAATAACTCCTCAAGTTAATGGTAAACGCCTTGTGGACAGCCCGAACTCCCATAAACCCTTATCTCTCACCTGGTTACTTACTGACTCCGGTACAGGTATTAATATTAACAGCACTCAAGGGGAGGCTCCCTTGGGGACCTGGTGGCCTGAATTATATGTCTGCCTTCGATCAGTAATCCCTGGTCTCAATGACCAGGCCACACCCCCCGATGTACTCCGTGCTTACGGGTTTTACGTTTGCCCAGGACCCCCAAATAATGAAGAATATTGTGGAAATCCTCAGGATTTCTTTTGCAAGCAATGGAGCTGCGTAACTTCTAATGATGGGAATTGGAAATGGCCAGTCTCTCAGCAAGACAGAGTAAGTTACTCTTTTGTTAACAATCCTACCAGTTATAATCAATTTAATTATGGCCATGGGAGATGGAAAGATTGGCAACAGCGGGTACAAAAAGATGTACGAAATAAGCAAATAAGCTGTCATTCGTTAGACCTAGATTACTTAAAAATAAGTTTCACTGAAAAAGGAAAACAAGAAAATATTCAAAAGTGGGTAAATGGTATGTCTTGGGGAATAGTGTACTATGGAGGCTCTGGGAGAAAGAAAGGATCTGTTCTGACTATTCGCCTCAGAATAGAAACTCAGATGGAACCTCCGGTTGCTATAGGACCAAATAAGGGTTTGGCCGAACAAGGACCTCCAATCCAAGAACAGAGGCCATCTCCTAACCCCTCTGATTACAATACAACCTCTGGATCAGTCCCCACTGAGCCTAACATCACTATTAAAACAGGGGCGAAACTTTTTAACCTCATCCAGGGAGCTTTTCAAGCTCTTAACTCCACGACTCCAGAGGCTACCTCTTCTTGTTGGCTTTGCTTAGCTTCGGGCCCACCTTACTATGAGGGAATGGCTAGAGGAGGGAAATTCAATGTGACAAAGGAACATAGAGACCAATGTACATGGGGATCCCAAAATAAGCTTACCCTTACTGAGGTTTCTGGAAAAGGCACCTGCATAGGGATGGTTCCCCCATCCCACCAACACCTTTGTAACCACACTGAAGCCTTTAATCGAACCTCTGAGAGTCAGTATCTGGTACCTGGTTATGACAGGTGGTGGGCATGTAATACTGGATTAACCCCTTGTGTTTCCACCTTGGTTTTCAACCAAACTAAAGACTTTTGCGTTATGGTCCAAATTGTCCCCCGGGTGTACTACTATCCCGAAAAAGCAGTCCTTGATGAATATGACTATAGATATAATCGGCCAAAAAGAGAGCCCATATCCCTGACACTAGCTGTAATGCTCGGATTGGGAGTGGCTGCAGGCGTGGGAACAGGAACGGCTGCCCTAATCACAGGACCGCAACAGCTGGAGAAAGGACTTAGTAACCTACATCGAATTGTAACGGAAGATCTCCAAGCCCTAGAAAAATCTGTCAGTAACCTGGAGGAATCCCTAACCTCCTTATCTGAAGTGGTTCTACAGAACAGAAGGGGGTTAGATCTGTTATTTCTAAAAGAAGGAGGGTTATGTGTAGCCTTAAAAGAGGAATGCTGCTTTTATGTGGATCATTCAGGAGCTATCAGGGACTCCATGAGCAAGCTCAGAGAAAGGTTAGAAAAACGTCACAAAGAAAAAGAGGCTGGCCAAGGATGGTTTGAGGGATGGTTCAACAAGTCCCCATGGGTGACCACCCTGCTTTCTGCTCTAACAGGACCCCTAGTAATACTGCTCCTGTTGCTTACAGTTGGGCCTTGCTTAATTAATCGGTTTGTTGCCTTTGTTAGAGAACAAGTGAGTGCAGTTCGGATCATGGTACTTAGACAGCAGTACCAAGGCCTTCCAAGCTAAGGAGAAACTGACCTTTAGCCTTCCTAGTTCTAAGATTAGAACTATTAACAAGAGAAGAAGTGGGGAATGAAAGGATGAAAATGCAACCTGACTCTCCCAGAACCCAGGAAGTTAATAAGAAGCTCTAAATGCCCTCGAATTCCAGACCCTGTTCCCTATAGGTAAAAGATCATACTTTTTGCTGTTTTAGGGCTTGCTTTCTGCTCTGTACAAAACTTTGTGGAAGGGGAAAAACAGGCCCCTGAGTATGTGCCTCTATGCTTGAAACTTCTTGAAACTGCTCCTAACTGCTTGTTTGGCTTCTGTAAACCTGCTTGCATAAGATAAAAAGAGGAGAAGTCAATTGCCTAACGGACCCCAGTAAGATCGGGCGTGCCACAAAATGTTGAAAATCCTGATAAATATATCTTGGTGACAATATGTCTCCCCCACCCAGAGACAGGCACAAACATGTAACTCCAGAACAACTTAAAATTAATTGGTCCACAAAGCGCGGGCTCTCGAAGTTTTGAATTGACTGGTTTGCGATATTTTAAAAATGATTAGTTTGTAAAAGCGCGGGCTTTGTTGTGAACCCCATAAAAGCTGTCCCGACTCCACACTCGGGGCCGCAGTCCTCTACCCCTGCGTGGCGTACGACTGTGGGCCCCAGCGCGCTCGGAATAAAAATCCTCTTGCTGTTTGCATCAAGACCGCTTCTCGTGAGTGATTTGGGGTGTCGCCTCTTCCGAGTCAGGACGAGAGGGATTTTAACTCGACTGGCCTTTCAATACCAGTCTGGGGAATTATCCTAAGAATATCATTAAACAGAGAAAAAAATGTGAAAGAGGAACTGATCACAAGGGCGCTCTCTGAAGTCCATTTAAAAGGTGAAAATATTGAAAGCGGTGATTTTGCAAACCACGCTGTTGCCTCAAGAAGTACCGTCACTGAAGAATGTGAGAACTGAAGCAACATGGAAAACTGGGTATGAACGACTGTTCATATAAAATAATCACATTATGAATGTAATTACATCAATCTGTGTCTATAATTACTTTGAAAATGTATTTACTTGAATAAACAGGAGATACACAGCACAGTGAACTGTTGCTCGGGACAGTATTCTAGCCCGCAGCTGACACGGAGGTTACACAAATGGGCTTCAGAGTGGACTTGCTGAGGTTTAAAACCACCCTGGACCATTCCAGCTCGGGGACAAGCAATTCTCAACTTTGGTTTCCTCGTGGGTTAAATGAGGGCGATTTCAACCCCTCCGTGATACTTTTGATCACAATGAGCAGTGACATACAATTTACACGGCAACCTAGTACAGGCACAAAAATCTGTTTCACTGATAAAGTTCCAGGAAGCAGTGCTCACCCTGTGGGAGGTGCATGCTGATCCTATCTGGCTTAGGGGGGTTTTTTGTTTGCTTTTCAATGCTCTCTGGATCAACCTGCAACTATAAGTTGCCCTACCTCATGGACCATAACTATCACAAGACAGATACTTGCTAAAAGATAAATATTTCATCTGTGTGGTAGAAATATTTTAAATATTTTAATATAAATAGAATAAAAATAAATAATGTAAAATATTTAAATAGTTTGCAATTTCATTGAACATAATCATATTTTTCAAAATTTTTCCCCAAAAAAATTTCAGCTAAAACATGAGCTTCCAATCATTCGACAAAAAAAAAATTTTTTTGTCTTTTTTGGCCAGGCCTACGGCATATGGAAATTCCCGGGGCAAGGGATCGAATCCAAGCCATGGCTGTGACCTACACCACAGCTGTGGCCATGCTGGATCCTTAACCCACCCTGCTCTGCTCGGGATCGAACCTGAGCTGCCACAGAGACGATGCCAGATCCTTAACTTGTTGTGCCACAGCAGGAACCCCTCATCAAATATTTATAAAATAGCTATTTCAGGCAAGCTTATTCTACCAAATGCAAATATAACTAAGACCAATTCTCATCCACCTGGAGTTCCCATTGTGGCGCAGTGAAAACGAATCCGACTAGGAACCATGAGGTTGTGGGTTCCATCCCTGGCCTCGATCAGTGGGTTAAGGATTCGACGTTGCCATGAGCTGTGGCGTAGGTTGCAGATGTGGCTCAGATCCCATGTTGTTGTGGCTGTAGTGTAGTCTGGCGGCTAGAGCTCCAATTTGACCCCTAGCCTGAGAACTCTGTAAACCATGGCTGCGGCCCTAAAAAGACAAAAAAAAAAAAAAAAAAAAAAAAAAAAAAAGAAGCAGCAGCAGCAGCAGCAGCCTTAGACAAAGGGTTTTCCCGAGGAGATGGATGTGGAGAAGACAGCACAAAGCCCCACTCGCCTTCATATCCACTGTCGGATGAAGTAGAAGACCCAGATTCCTGCTTTATGTTGCTGAAAAAGGTCACTTCAGAGTCCACCTGATCGTTCCCAAGTGACCTGCTGGTCTCTCGGACACTCCAGGTCTCTGTGTGCTGCTGACTCAGAATATTACATTTCATTTTCTCAATGACTGATATAATCATATCTGCAACATAAAAGTGGGCATTTTCCTGCAGAAAAAAAGGATCAGTTAAAATACTCACAAGCATGATCACCTTTTTCTTTTTTCCACTGAGGGTGTATTAAATTGAAAAATCAAGAAGCTGTATGTAAGCGGAGTAAATGCATAGAAATATAAACGTGCATTTAACGGAGTCATCATAGGACATTATATGAAGTGTAGCCCATATCTTCCAGAGATATAAGACTTAGCCGACTGATACCAAAAGATGACCCAAGTTGAATTTCTTTCTTTCTCTCTCTTTTTAGGGCCACACCTGCAGCACATGGAAGTTCCCAGGCTAGGGGTTGAATGGGAGCTTGCAACTTGTGGCAATACCAGATCCTTAACCCACTGAGTGAGGCCAGGGATCGAACCGGCATCCTAAAGGCTATTAGTTGGGTTCTTAACCCACTGAGCCACATGGGGAACTCCCAAAGGTGAATTTCTTGTGAGGTAAAACCCAAGACTGGTGGTTCCCCAATGTAGACATCACCAATCAATTGTGGAAAATGTAACTGCTGGGTACAGACACTACTAATCAAATGCTGAAATGAAACTCATTTGCCATGCCTCATCCAACCAAGTTTCCAGACTGCAATCAGCACAGCACTCTCGAAGGGATTACCACTCTTAGTGGTTTTAAAAAGAAAAAAGAAGATATATTCACCTTTTCAACATCGACAGGGAGCACAAATGCCTCTGGGGAGAAGGAATTCAAAGGAACGGTTCTTCCACTGACTTGAACAGCACCTGCCCAGAAAGAAAGTTATTAAAAATGAAGAAAAAAGAAGTTCAAAGGTTATCTAAGAAATCAGCCCTAGGGAATGCCTTTTAAATGCTAAAATGCTTTGAAAAGCAGCACAGGAGTTCCCATCATGGCTCAGCAGTAACAAACCTGACTAGTATCCATGAGAATGAAGGTTCCATCCCTGGCTCAGTGGGTAAAGGAGCTTAAGGCATTGCCATGAGCTGTGGTGTACGTCACAGATGAGGCTCAGATCCCGAGGGGCCGTGGCTGGGGTGCAGGCCAGCAGCTGCAGCTCTCTTTCAACCCCCAGCCTGGGAACTTACATATGCTGCAGGTGCTGCCGTAAAAAGACAAAAAATGAAATTAAATTAAAAAGTAGCACAATTCTAGAATAATTAGGATGGCATAAGAAGAAAGACCTTTCTGATGCTGGTAGGCCTGGCAGATGGCAGAGAGTCATTCTTTCTCCAAGAAGCTACCAGAGCAACTTGGGAGGAATCCTCAGAGAAGGCAGGTGAGAACCGCTCCTCCTCACGAAGGAGACCCACGAGGCAATGAGGTAGAAAGAGAAGAGCATCCCGGAAACTACGAAAGGAGACGGAGGGCGGGGAAAAAACAGCCTAGATGCAGGGTCATGAGAAAGAGATCACTCCCTCAACTCACTGTAACTGACCCCAAACTTCCTGTTTACGGGAACAAAATCTAGCTGAAACAATTCAGCACTGCTTCTCTAAAATGATCCTCCTCCAGTCAAAAATGAGAAGAAACTGCAGAGGTTATAATCGGATGACTCATCCATTCTGCACCCTATTAAGCCACTCCATTCCTGGCAGTCAAAGCCACCGAGGGGGGGAAAAAAAAAAACCAAAAAAAACGAGATCTGTCATGTGATCTCTCATTGCAGCCCTGAGGCAGCACTTTGCCACAAGAGCCAAGCTGAGCTGTAAGCACTGTTGTCTCAACCTGATGCATTAGAAGAAAATGCCACAGAGGTCTGGATGGTTTTAAACCCTCAGGGCAACAGAGAGGCAAGCAGGATCCTTCCAACCCCTTGGCTCGACTTCCAGAATTCCATTGTTCCGTGGAAAACTCGGGACCTCCTAGCTTCAGAAGCCACCTGGGGGCGGGGGGGGGGGGCAAATGTGCTCTGAAAAGGACTGGGTAGTGAATGTGGGAGGGTCTGGGGGGCTACACAGGGTCCACTGCAACTGCAATTCAGTCTTGCCACTGTCTCCAAAAAGCAGTTCTACTGAAAACAAACACAACTTGATGCGTAAAATCGGGAGTCTGGCCGGATTTGGCAGCAGGTCATAGTTTGGGGACCCTGAGGATAGAGGAAAAAGCACGGGAAGACTTAGACAGTGGATTCCGGTTCCCTGATGATTATCTTATTAGGAAACTAAAGGACAGAAGGGATGCGAAGGCGCTTTGCAGATCCTGTGCAAACAAAAGGGCTGTGGAATTGTTTCTCACAGCCTCAGGAAATGCTGACGGGCTCCAGTGGTGTCTTTCCCTCCCAAGTAACCTAAGACAGGAAAACTCTGCTGCTGCCATAGGAGAGGCAGCCGATCCAGGAAAATTCCAGGGCTTGTGGCAAATGCCAGTTCTCCCCTTGCCTGCCCCCACCAAAGAAAGGGCCAGATCGCTCAGGACTTCTTCATCTTAATTCCACGGAATGAATCCCTCTATCAAGTTCAAGAATAACTCTCAAAGGACAGAGTGGTGGATAAAAGTACTTAGAGAGACAGCTGAGGGGGTGAGGGGGTGTGTCACTGTTTTTGAACAAAGGAGCTGGGGCATCTGTGTTCTGGGAGGAAGACAAAGCTACAGGATCATTTTTTCTTTTTTGGCATTTTTTTTTCCATATGCACCTGTGGCATATGGAGGTTCCCAGGTTAGGGGTCGAATCCGAGCTGCAGCTGCCGGCCTGCACCACGGCCACAGCAACGCCAGATCCAAGTCGTGTCTGTGACCTATGCTGCAGCCCATGGCAACGCCAGATCCTTCACCCACTGAGCAGGGCCAGGGATCAGACCTGAGTCCTCACGGATACTAGGCAGGTTCGTTTCCACTGAGCCACAATGGGAACTTCTACAGGATCATTTTAAATTGCAGAACTACTTCCTGTAGAGGGACACAAAAAATGATTCGGGGCAGGGGTACACTAGGCCCTAAAGATCATGTTCCATCGCCTTCTAACATGTCATGGTGGCGATCCATAGGAAAGAAGGCTTCCACTGGCGTGTCTTCCTTACCCTTCCCAGAGACAATGTGGTAGGAGACTAAGCTCTCACTCGGTAACCACGAAATCTGCAAGTCGCTCTTTTCCTGAGAACTATCGGGCGGGTTGTTGAACAAAAAGATAGAAAAAAGACCTGCAATCGGACCCTGCCATTTTGCTCAAACTTGGTTCTCATCTCAAAATAAGCCCCTGAAAGATTGCCCCCACTCTGCTCTCTTCTTGAGCTATAAGTAGTATGTTAAAGAGTGTCACCATCTTTGACTTTGCAGAAGATTCCAGTAAAACAAACAAATCTATTTTAGGAAAGGGGGAGGAGGGTTCCTATTAGCGAGAAATAAATCACACATGTGCATGGGCACAGGTGGGCAGCTTTTAAAATTTTTAAATTTCTTTAAAATGTTTTGAAAGAAAAAATATCTTTGACTATTTGAACTAGGGTTCCAACAGAAATACAAATTAATGCAAAGTGTAAATATAACATAGTGAATTTTTTTTTTCGTTTTCGGGCTGCAGCTGCGGGACACGGAAGTTCCCAGGCTAGAGGTCAAATCAGAGTTACAGCTGCCAGCCTAGGCCACAGCCACAGCAACATGGGATCCAAGCGATCAAAGCCGCATCTGTGTCCTACAGCACAGCTCATGGCAACGCCAGATCCCCAACCCACTGAGCAAGGCCAGCGATCAAACCCGAATCCTCATGGATACTAGTAGGATTCGTTTCTGCTGTGCCACAACAAGAACTCCCAACATAATATCTCACAATAAATGAAGCATGCCACACTTATAACAATGAGACTTGTGAATTCATTGTCTCTGGTGTGGATTATCTCATTTTAGGAAGTTTAGTATTTTAGGAATATGTGCTTGACCTAAAAGAAGTGGGAGCCCTAGTTTTAAGAGAAAAAGGTTTTGTCCAGTTTAGAGGAGCTGTGGTTGCTATTTTTAAGCCTTACGATTTTTCTAGCCACGCTCTGTCCAAGTAAGTCTAATGCGTGAGTTCCTCTCCTATGTCACCGCTGGCGTCACACAGAGCCTGCTCTGTCTGGACCACCTTCCAACACCACACTGAAGCCAGAGCATTCCTGGTGCTCTAGCTGGCAGAGTTTTAATGGGCTGGAAACTCCTGAGGGCACATACCCACTCCAAGACGGGAGGTGACACTGCCTATCAACCAAGTTGAGCTAAGGTGAGATTCCCCTGCAGTCCAAGGAGAAGGGAAATCCTTGATTCCAGCCACTGGGGCCAGCCAGGCGGCTGGGCTGAAGACAATATGAACTGAGCTGGTGCCCTGGCTTGTGGGCAAAGTGGTAACGCGGGAGCTTTTCCTGTACAAGGAGCACTTGGCTTCAGACCAAGGTAAGGCGAGCATGAGAACAGACAGGAAGTTACCTGCATCAGCGGAAGCTGTGGGCTGCGAAGGGTTGAGAAAAGCACTGTTCGCCTCCCGACCTGGGGAGGTGGCCGCAATCTTGGAGTTTGTGAACAGAGACGTCAGGGAACAGTGTCCCGGGAGCACGGCCCGCTCTTCCGTGGAGGTGGGAGAGAAGGCACTGCTCTTTTCAGCTGAGCCCGGGGCAGGGGAGATGCCCGTGGAGTCTGCAATGTCCTTGGACAATGAGGTCTCCGCCACGGAGCCCCGAAGACACAGCCCCGAAGGGCTCAAGGGAGAGGCAGCGTCCCCCGCATCGTGCCTCTCACTGTCCCCCTCTGCTGGCACCTGGGGGGTCAAGTCCTGCAGCTCTTGCTGCACACACTGGGGGTTAATCCAGGCAGCTCTGTGCCTTGTGAACCTGACATCTAATTGGCAAGGGGGACGGTCAGTGTCCAGGAGGCTGGGCGAACCATCGATGTCAGCAGGGTCATCGTTGACCGCTTCCCAGAGATCCACGGGAGAGTCCTGCCGGGCTGCAGACTGTGACACCATCTCCCAGGCTCCGGCCTGGTGTAAATTCCTTTGTACGGTTGGGTTAGGACCTTGAACTCCCCACGTGGCCAGCTGGAGGGCTGCGGAGCCTGTCATTGGAGAAAAAGGACTCATCATATTTTGAACTACAAATTCTTTTGAGGAAGCAAAGAACCAAGAAATAAAGTTTGGACTTCACCCTACCCAACACAGCAGCTTCCACTTGTATTTAAATATAAAAAAATGAAGAAATAAATTGGTCAGAAAACTAGCAGCAAACAGGAGTTCCTGTCATGGCGCAGCGGTTAACGAATCTGACCAACATCCATGAGGTTGAGGGTTCGATCCCTGGCCTCCTCAGTGGGTTAAGGATCTGGCATTGCCATGAGGTGTGGTGTAGGTCGCAGACGCGGCTTGGATCTGGCATTGCTGTGACTGTGGTGTAGGCTGGCGGCTGTAGCTCCAATTACACCCCTAGCCTGGGAACCTCCATATGCCTGGGATGCGGCCCTTAAGAAAAAAAAAAAAAAAAAAAAGCGAAAGAAAGAAAAGGAAAAAAAAAAAACCTATCAGCAAACACAAGGGATATGACACTGGGATAAGAAACAGGTTTCAAAGCATAAAAATAATTATTTTTATATAAGGATAAAGTCGTATAAGGACATTGCTGATAAAACAGGTAAAAATGTAAAACATCCGTGCAGTATTTCAGTAAAATCAAGTATCAAACCCCAAATGGGAATACCATCTGGAAGCAGAGACACATTTCCATAGCTTCTTATTTTTATTTAGTTTGTGTTTGTATTTCAACAAAGTAGAGAAGTGGCGTGTGAAACTGAGAACAACGAATAGCTGGAAAACCTTTGTCTTGGTAGAACTTTAGCGGAGCTTCTAATCCTTAGAATAGCAATTTCCATTTATGATTAGCTTGTAATGGCTAATCACATATTGAATAGCTTGTGACGGCTCAGGAACACCCTGCGGACCTAGACTCTGTAAAATAGCCCTCGCTCGTTTCGGCTCCGCTTTTCGCTTTAATCAATTAGGTAATGATTAACATGTTGAGAGCAGCACAAATGAGACGCACTCTCGCCCCTGCAATCCCAGGCCAGCACATGCGTCTTTCTCCCACCATCCTTCACATTGTGAAGTTCAAAGCCACCTTCAACAGCAGAAGCAAGGTCAGCAAGGGGAAGGCCTGGGGGTGAAGGCATCGGCTTCGGTGCTGAGCCTGGAGGGAGGGTGGAGCCCACAGCAACCCTGCCGTCAGCCGGAGACTGTGGGCTCCCGAAAGTACCAGGGCTTTAAATACCATCACGTATGTAGGTGGCTCCCATGTGCATCTCTAGTCATTTTATTTTATTTTATTGCTTTTTAGGGCTGCACTTGCAGCATTTGAAAGTTCCCAGGCTAGAGGTCAAATTAGAGCTGCAGCTGCCAGCCTGCACCACAGCCACAGCAACTCAGGATCCGAGCCTTGGCTGTGACCTACACCACAGCTCACGGCAATGCCAGATCCTTAACCCACTGAGCGAGGCCAGGATGGAACCTGTGTCCTCATGGATACTAGCTGGGTTCTTAACTTGCTGAGCTACAATGGGAACTCCCCAGAGACATCTTTTATAAACCTCAATCAGATGCTACTCCCCTAATCAAAGACCGCCCCTCTTGAAAGCATCTCATCAAATCTGGAACCAAATCCAAAATCCTTTCCTGGTCTATCCAAAGTCCTTATCTGGTCCTTCAGGCGGGATCCTGTCCTGCAGGCCCTTCTCACCTGTTCACCCTCCAGCAGGCCCTGGAGTCAGTCCCACAAGCTCTTGGCCCCGTTCTAGTCCGTCTGCCTGGAACGTTCTTCTCCCAAATGATCACACATCTGGCTCCTTCCCGTCTTATGAATGAATGGGTTATGAATGACTTCCTCTAAGATGTCTTTCCTAACAGCCTCTCACAAACCAGTTCCCTTAGTCCTCATCACATCGCCTTGCTTAATTTTCATCACCGTCATTCTCACTTCCTGATGTGTTTCTTTTTTTTTTTTTTTTTAGCTCCTTAACTGTCAGCCCCGTCCACTCTCTCCCCCTACCCTTACAACTAGAAACTCCAGGAGTGCAGGAGCCTCATCTCAGAGTGGCAGGTGGCGGCTCAATAAACATTACGGACCGAAAGAACAAAGCAGACAAAGTGGAGACAAAGTTCCGGGCCAAGGGAGAGACTGCTGTGCTAGACAGAACCGCAGTTGCATCTAGTACCAGCGACAGGTTCATCCAGGGCTGGAAGTCAAGACATGAGACTTTTTTTTCACCCAGTGTTTAAAGATAGCCCTAAGGTAATGTGATTATTGAACTAAAAATCCTTGGGTTTTCTTGATTTGAGAATCTTGCATTCTAGGTCATAGCTTCTGGAGTGATGCAGATGTGTATATGCATGTGTGTGTATATATATATTTTTAATTTTATTTTCCTCAGTATGTATACCTTCCTGAAAACACAGCACAAGCTCCAAGTCACCAGTCACAAACTATCACAGGATTTGGTGACCACTGCCGGCACTCACTACTCCTTCTCCTGACCTTGTGCCCCAATTTCTCTTTGTCACACATCTTTCCCTGCCCAGTAATTTTAGTGTTATAATTACCAAAAAACCCATTCCATGATGACTATGCTTTTATAAAATTCCCCAAACACAGAAGCCTAGAGTAAAAAGCAAAGCACTCTCATTGCACCAAGTCCCAGCAATCCTTCTTTCCCAGAAATAACACTGTCAACCATTTTACTCCTTCCAGACTTTTCTTTTTTGGCAAGAAGTAGATTTATTAAGATAGGACGCTTGTGAGAGGTACAGCGGGCAGGCACAGAAGCTTTTCAATCAATGAACAGACCTTTTTCAATGAATGAACAGACATATGTCAGTTCAGGAGGTGTGTCTTGTTTTCTTTTTTATACACAAACAAGATTATACTGGACATATTCTAAAGTACCTGCTTTTTCTCCCTACAATATGTCTTGAGGGTGTATGTCCTTTTTCTTAAATCTCTTACCACTTTCTATGGTATAAATATACCATAATTTCTCAGCCAGACTCTTATGGATGAAAATTTATTTTCAGTTTTTTCACCAGTATAAGACATACTGCAGGGAACATCTTCGTTCTTATTACTTTGGGTTGATCTTTTATCAGATTTTTTCTTTTAATAGTTCCAAGTTTAGGTCTGAGTCCACTGCCCATGAAAACCTCACTATTTCCAAAAGAAGGAAGATATGCATATTACTCTCAATTTTCTACACATCATATCTGTATTTGTGAGGGGGAAATGATTACAGATGTGAAATCACATGAAAAATACACAACCTCAAACAAATGGTAAGCGACAGTGATTCCTGTTTTTTCTTAAACAGATTCAAGTTAATAATGCAAAGAGAGGCGTTCCTGTTGTGGTGCAGGGGAAACGAATCTGACTAGGAACCATGAGGTTGTGGGTTCGATCCTTGGACTCGCTCAGGGGGTTAAGGATCTGGTGTTGCTGTGAGCTGTGGTGTAGGCTGCAGACACAGCTTGGATCTTGTGTTGTGGCTGTGGTGTAGGCCAGCAGCTGTAGCTCTGATTCGACCCCTAACCTAGGGACCTCCATATGCCGCGGGAGCGGCCTTAAAATGCAAACATAAAATAAAAAAGATAATAATAACAATGCAAAGAGAATGGCACTGTTTATGAGCCTCACAGACACGGAACTGACTTATTTGCACTGAGCAAAAACAGACTTCCTTTATAAAAAGAGGCGGATGCTTGTTTCACTTCCTTCTAGAAAGTAGCTTCACGCAAACAGCCAGGAGGTGCTGGCTTTGCCAGGATATCAAAATGAGAACATTTTCGAGCTGGAACAGGCCCACAGAAATTCAAAGCCGTATCTAAGGTCATAGCAGGGTGGTGGCAGAAAGGACAATAAGCCAGGGTGGATGCTCATTAAGGAGCATGAGTTTCTCTGAGAGGCAGAGGGACCCAAAGGAGAAAGCAATGCTTGGAAAGAAAGGCCAGACCCTCGCGATGGGAAACCATCTCTGTTTCTTGATCTTTGGGACAACACATAATTCATGAGACACCAAGGTACAGGTGCTGGTTGGTGTTGCTTGTTGCCACATTGCTTGTCGCTGCTAGTTATTCAACTAAACCCGTATTTACTGAGTGTCTACTAACATAACTGGCATTGTTTTTGTTTTGACAGCCCTGGGGCAACAGCGGTGACTAAAAGAAGCTTCCTGCCCTCCAGCAGCTCACATTCTGGTGGAGACGAGACAGTGACTGAACACATGCATTCAGGCACGGAAGGGCCGTTGGGAACAGGAATCTAAGCAAAGCCTGGCATCTTCTCAAAGTCCCTGCCACTGTCATAAATGAGCTCCTTGGAATCAGAGATGCTTCGGTGCAAAGACAAACATCAATTTCCAAACCCATTTTAAAGGAAGAGAAACCCAGCTGCAGAGCGTACTGGCATTTTCCATTGAGATTTTCCTAGGGAGGGTGAGCAGAGGCCAAATTACGAGTTAACACATGGGCAGCAGCAAAGGCCCGAGACAAAGGACAGCCTCCAGGACTCCCCCGCCAAGTCACTCTGGAAGGTCCCCGCTCTCGTTCTCCGGGGACCTGCTGAGAATGACTGCAGCACTAGGGCCACTGCAACCTTTGCAAGAGGGGTGGGCGACTCGGCTGGGCATGAGCCACCAGGACCTCTGTAGTGACCTTGCGAAAAAGCCTTGCGGACCGGATGCCAGCAGCACTTTGATGGCTGATAAACAGCTTTAGCTGCTCATCCCGCTGGCAACCTTAGAGATGCTCTATGAATGGGCACAGCATGTTAGGATTTCAGATTTTTTTCTGCCTCGGCACTAACTAGTACTTCAATATAGAACTGGGAGCATCAAAGACTCATCCTAAATGTTACCTTCTCAGTGAGGTCTCCCCGGTCACCCAATAAGTAATAGCAACTGCCCCTCCCCAGGGGTCCTTTTCCTCCTTTGCAGCTGTTCCATTTTTTCTCCCAACTCCTCAGCGCTCATCCTCATTTTATTTAACCTCAGGGACTAACACCCACTAGAATATAAAATCTTTGAGGGAAATTTTTCTTATTTATTTATTATTATTTTTGAATGGCTGAACCTGTGGCATAAGTAAGCTCCCGGGTCAGGGTGAGCTAGAGCTGCGACCTACGCTGCAGCTGTGGCAAAGCCAGATCCTTTAACCCACTACACCTGGCAGAGGATCGAACCTGGGCTTCTGCAGTGACCAGAGCCACCGCGTTTGGATTCTTAACCCACCGTGCCACCGTGGGAACTCCTGGGCCATTTTTCAAAAATTGTATTTTCATCACGGCTCTATCTCCAGAACCTAGAACAGAGGCACAGAATAGGTGCTCAATAAATATATTCTTTGAGCTTATGAATGAAAGAAGGAACAAATTCACCAACAGTACCTACGCAGGCTTAGGCTGGTTATTTCTGTTGCCCGAGGGAAGCCAAGAACAGATATCACGCTGTAGAACAATCTGGAGATCACGACCTAAAACGCCTGCCAACCATTTCCCCAGAATAAAGGATATTAGAGAAGAGAAGTTACCAACAAGAGTTGAGGGAGGAAGGAAGGTCAAATTCATTTCTTTCAATTTTATGGTATCTTACTGAGCATGCTCAGTATGAGACCAAAGCATGCAGAAGGCAAAACGATCTTTACCAGAACATTCCAGCTCTTTGATTAATACACCTTCCCAGGGGTTCCCATGGTGGTGCGGTGGAAACAGATCTGACTAGTAACCACGAGGTTGCAGGTTCAATCCCTGGCCTCACTCAGTGGGTTAAGGATCTGGCATTGCCGTGAACTGTGGTGTAGGTCGCAGACATGGCTCGGATCCTGTGTTGCTGTGGCTGCGGTGTAGGCGGGCAGCTACAGCTCCAATTCGACCCCCAACCTGGGAACATTCATATGCCGTAGGTGCGGCCCTAAAAAAAAAAAAGAAAAAAAAATATATATATATACAGCTACCCAGGCCCTGTTCCCATTTTTCTGTATCTACTTCCGTTCGTGCTTTGACTTTAAACAAAGGCTCACACTTCCCAAATATGTCTACGAACTCGCGCTCTCACGGATCACACAGAAACCATTAAGATATCCAATGATGTGGCTCCACGGCTTCCATGACAGTGACCAGATCAGAGGAGACAGCTGCACTTCACTACAGCACAGGCTGAATGCCGTGTTCTCACGCTACAGCACCAGAAAGGGAACGGTTCCATATTGGGATGGTGGCTGGTGACATCACACGAATCCTCTCCAGCCAGCCACACGTTTGGCCATGAACCTATCTTTTGAAGGTCAGCTGTCAGAAGAACCCAGAGAAAGGACATAAAGCAGGGTGGGGTGGGAAGGGGAAGACCCAAGCAGAGCTAAGATCAAGGAACCCCAGAAATTGCCTAAGAGAACAGCAGGGTTGCCCAAGATGCATAAATGACCAACTTCCTGTGGGCACCAATTATGTCACACTTACCACTCTCATTCTGCACAATGATAACATATATTTCAAGGGTCATGAGGCCAGTTTGGGAACTGAAATGAGGGGGCCGTTAAGGGACTTGCCCAAAGTCTCACCATGAGTAATCAGCAGAAGCAGAATAAAAAGTCCAGCACCTGATCCAAAGCTCTTTCCACTAGTATTTATATGTTCCCCTTGGGCTGAATTGAGCAGGATATTTTCAATTTCATTAGCAAGGTCATTTTAAGAATTTCCTATCAGATTTGGCACAAAGCATGGGATTGAGAATCATACAGGCCTTTAGAACAACTGTCCCCAGAATTTTATGATTATGACTTACTAGTTGTAAAAAACAAAAACAAAAACAAAAAAACACCTCTGCATTTACATCTCCAACACAGGACTATTTACTTATAAGCTTTACATGTGTACAGATATTCTAATACATTGTATAATCATAAAACATCATTGAAAACAGAATTCTGTGGGAATTCCCCTTGTGGCTTAGCTGGTTAAGAGCCTGATATAGGAGTTCCCATCGTGGCTCAACAGAAATGAATCTGACTCGTATCCATGAGGATGCAGGTTTGATCCCTGGCCTCACTCAGTGGGTTAAGGATCCGGTGTTGTTGCAGGCCAGCAGTTACAGCTCTGATTCCACCCCTAGCCTGGGAACCTCCATATGCCGTGAAAAAGAATCCGACATAGTCTCCACGAGTGAGGATGCAGCTTTGATCCCTGGCCTAGCTCAGCGAGTGAGCAATCTGGCATGGCTTTGGCTGTGGCATAGACTGCAGATGTGGCTCCGATTCGAGCTCTAACCCAGGAACTCCCATGTGCCACAGGTGCGGTCATATAAAAAAAAAAAAAATAGCATTTTGTACTTGCTTTCCAGTGAATCGTTTTGTATCTTAAAGGTAGATAGAGGGACCACTTTGGGGACCACTGCCCAAGTAGTGTTTGACTCAAAATCTTATACACATAAATCAATAGCTTCAAAGAGATCTCTACATGAATATAATTGGGTTATCTCCATCAGACTCAGAAAAATAATGATACCAAAGTCCTTGCCCCACAGCGAGCCACAGTCACCCCCTGTTTCCCAGGAGATCCTCTAAGAACCGCAGGCAGGTCTGACCTAGATGCCTCTGGAGTCTCCGCTTTGCCCTGGGATCCAGCGCGCATGAAAGCCCGTGGGCGCCTTTCGAGAGGATGGTCTGTTTTCTCCACTCCTGCAGAGCTCCTGTGCACAAGCCCCGCTGGCCCTCAACACCAAATGCTCCAGGGGCTCCTCCTCCCAATGCCAGATCCCCAGGCGTGGGGCTCAGGACTCTCACTCCTCTAGGTGAGCCTCTGCGATAGTTACTTTCCAGGCTGTGGGCCGCCCACCGGGCGGGTATGGGGTTGCCCCTCCTACTGTCTCAAGGTGGCCTCCTCTTTGTCTTCTGGAGTAGGATATCTTTTTTTTTGATAGTTTGCGGTCTATTTTGCTGAAGGATGTTCAGCAGGTGGATGTAATTTTGTCGCTCCAGTCCTTCTCCTCTGTCATCTTCAGAAAAATGATACCAAAATTTACCAAAGTAAAGGCAGGGACCTGCGCTTCAAAGCTTGCTAGATTCCCATATTTGGGCAAAATAAAATGGGGAGTCATAACAGAAAACAATCTAACAGTTCCTCAAATGGTTCAACATACAGTTACCATATGACCCAGCAATTCCACTCCTGGCTATGCCCAAGAGAAACGAAAGTATTATGTTAACCGTAAAAACTTGTACATGATTTTTTTAAATATTGAGCTAGCCCTAGAAAAGGCAAAAAGACCAAAAATAAATAAATAAATAATAAAAATTGAGCTATAATTGACATTCAGCACTATATAAGTTTAGAGGAACAGCACAATGAGTCAATTCATATACATCATGAAGTGATTATCACAGTCAGCTTAGTGACCATCCATCAGCTTACATGGGGATAAAATTAAAGAAACAGGAAAAAAAACTTTTTCTCTTGTGATGAGGACTCTTAAGATTTGCTCCGTTGGAGTTCCCTCTGTGGCTCAGTGGTTAAGAACCTGACTAGTATCCATGAGGACGCAGGTTCGATCCTTGGCCTTGTTCAGTGGGTTAAGGATCCGGCATTGCTGTGAGCTGTGGTGTAGGTCACAGACATGGTCTGGCATTGCTGTGGCTGTGGCATAGGATGGCAGCTAGAGCTCTGATTCGACCCCTAGCCCGGGAACCTCCATATGCTGTGGGTGCGGCCATAAAGAGACAAAAAGACAATAATAATGATGATGATGATGATGATGATGATGATACAGCGGGAGGTGCTATGGTACGGGCCCTCGCAGAACAAAGGGAAGGCGATAGTGCAAAACCAGCATCTGTGTGCGCATGTGCAACTTGGTGGCAGTATGACAGATTCCCTATCCATGTGCAACTTTGTAGCACAGACCATCCAACCAGAATTTCCAGAATGTATGTTATGTTATAAGGGGGACAAAGAGACCAAAGTGTAAAAGAAAAAAATAACAGAGGGTATATAAGACAGCGCCCCGCGCATTTGGGGCTCAGCCTTTGGATATGAATCCCCTGAGCCAGTGGCGGCACAAATGAACGCTGCTTCCTGGGAAAAAGCTGTGGTGTCCCGTCTCTCTGTACGAGAATCCTGCAACAGTGCCAGTGGGGGCTAGGGATGGAACACAGTTGGCCGTGTTGATCCCTGCTGAAGGTAGGAGAGGGGCACATGGACTGTGCTCTCTACTTAGCGTTTAAAATTTTCCATGAGAAAATTCCCAAGTGGAAAAAACCTTCAACAGTCGCTCTATCTGTGTGTGTGTCCCTGAGCCACCTCTCTGTCCTCCCTCTCTATCTCTGTACCCCAACACCTCTACACCATCTGCATACCTACACTCTTCTCTACTCCGCTACCCACCCCCCTTTATTCAAATGGGGGACCTTCTCCATCACGCTACTAAAACCTGCATCGCTACAGCTCTACGCCACCCCCACCGAATGCTCTATTTTTCCCCATAGCGCCCGTCTTCTGATCTCTCAACCCCATCATCAGCTCATTACCAACACTTAGATGGCATTTTCTATTGCCTGACAAGGTTCTAAGCTTTCTTTTTTTTTTTTCCTTTAAGATTTTTATTTAGTTGATTTACAATGTTCTGTCAATTTCTGCTGTACAACAAAGTGACCCAGTCATACATACATACATACACATATATACATTCTTTTTCTCACATTATCCTCCAATATGTTCCATCACAAGTGACTAGACATAGTTCTCTGTGCTGTTGTTCTAAGCTTTCTTTTTTTTTTTTTTTTTTTTTTTTCTATTTCTTTGGGCCGCTCCCGCGGCATATGGAGGTTCCCAGGCTAGGGGTCGAATCGGAGCTGTAGCCACCAGCCTACGCCAGAGCCACAGCAACGCAGGATCCGAGCCGCGTCTGCAACCTACACCACAGCTCACGGCAACGCCGGATCGTTAACCCACTGAGCAAGGGCAGGGACCGAACCCGCAACCTCATGCTTCCTAGTCGGATTCGTTAACCACTGCACGATGACGGGAACTCCTGTTCTAAGCTTTCTAAGCACACATGCACACACACTCCATTCTCCTAAAAAACCTATGGGGTAGATAGAACAGCAGCATCTTGATTGATTTATTTATTTATTGCTTTTTAGGGTCGCACCTGTGGCATATGGAAGTTCCCAGGCTAGGGGTCAAATTGGAGCTGCAGCTGCCAGCCTATGCCACAGCCACAGCAACTCTGGATCCGAGCCGTGTCTGTGACCTACACCACAGCTCACGGCAATGGCAGACCCCTAACACACTAAGTGAGGCCAGGGATCGAACCCGCATCCTCATGGATACGCGCTGAGCCACAATGGGAATGCCCATCTTTATTTTACAGGTGAGAAACTGAGGCTCAGTTAGTCAAAGGAGCCAGTTTCCCACCCAGGCAGTCTTGCTCCGAGTCCGCGTTCCTACCCACAAGAGCACAGGGGTGAAGGGAAGGCCTTTAAATCTCAAAGGTGCAAATATCTCTACAGAACAGAAAATTCACCGAGCCTGGAGTGGCCGCTGTGAGCCTGGCAATATCAGTAACACTGACACACTCACCTCCCTCAGCTCAAATCTCCACAGAGACCAGAGTCTAAATCAAAGGTGAGACTCTTGCCCCCCAAAAGACTTTATATAGGTCATAGGATAGTTCAGATGATTTGACAATTGAACCATATTCTTTAAAATACCCTTAAAATAGGAGTTCCCGTTGTGGCGAGAAGAGACAAATCTGACTAATGTCCCTGAGGATGCGGGTTCCATCCCTGGCCTCGCTCAGTGGGTTAAGGATCCAGCATTGCTGTGAGCTGTGGTGTAGGTCGCAGATGCGGCTCGGATCTGGTGTTGCTGTGGCTGTGGTGCAGGCCAACAGCTGCAGCTCTGATTCCACCCCTATCCTAGCCTGGGGACGTCCATAAGCCGCAGGTGTGACCCTAAAAAACAAAAGAAAACAACCACCACCACCACCTTAAAATAAGCATGTACAGAAGTTCAAGTTTCCTCACCTCCTAGGTTTAAAGTGGCCATCCCAAAGCTACTGTCTAAGAACGACTTCCAAACAAAGAGAGAGAGAATAGGGAAGTAACTGACATCTATTTTCAGGACTTGGTTGTTCTCTGACCCGCGAAAGCTCCTTGAAATAAAAGAATGTAGAAGAATGTAAGGACTGGAAAAAAAAAAAAGCCTCTGCCCTCCAATTTTTATCACCTGAAATCAACCAGAGACCCACAGCTTGCAGGCCATGGGTGCTATTTGAATATTTTTTTTTAGGGCCATACCCACGGCACATGGAGGTTCCCAGGCTAGGTCGAATCAGAGCTACAGCTGCCGGCCTACACCACAGCCTCAGCCCCGCCAGATCCAAGTCACATCTGCGACCTACACCGCAGCTCACGGCAATACTGGATCCTTAACCCACTGAGTGAGGCCAGGAATTTAACCCGCATCCTCATGGATCCTAGTCGGGTTTGTTAACTGCTGAGCCACGACGGGAACTGCCCATGGGTGCTATTTCAATGTTACTTGCCAGAAAAGCTGAGGTCTAATTTGCATTTCTCTCTTTTATTAATGTAATGCTAAGGATCCAAGAACAGAACTAAAGAATATTTTAAAACAATATTCAAACATCATTGTTGGACAAATCACATTAAGCAAGTCCTTTCCTCCAGCTTTTCCTCATTTGCCATCTGCCAGCCTGAGGTTACAGATGACAAAACACTCAACTCAGAAACCTCCCTTTGCATGAGTATTTTTCACAGTTCATGCTCCATGTTCCAGAGAGAAATAAAGGATTCATTCAACATGGGATTATTATCACTATCGTGTAGATGCGAAAACTGAGGCTCAGAAAAAGGGAGTGAAGACCACAGAGCAACTAACGCGGCAGCAAGTTCAAGGTCCTGGGTCCTTGCTCCAGAGCCCTCAGTTTCACCCCCGCCCAGGCTGCCTCTTTGTGTGGGATAAAACCCAGTGTGGAAGAAAAAGAAAAAAAAAAAAGCCTACCAATCAAATACAATCGTTATGCCAATGCGAGAGAAATTATGCACTTACTAGCTGTGTGACCTTGGACAAGGCACTTAACCTCTCTGTGCTTCAGTTTCTTTACAGATTCTTGTGAGAACTAAATGGGTTATAACATGCATATCTGAGTCTGGCACACAGTAGTCTATAAATTATCATCATCAGTGTTATTTTGTAAAGATTTACAGTTCAGTATAAGACAGTCTAGTTTTAGTTCCCAAGCATTTAAATCAGTCCTCTTCCAACTTTCTTTTTTAGTTAAAATGGAAAAGCCAATCAGAGGCCGTATTTGCTATCATGGAAAGATCCACTATGACATACAGGCTCTAGTATTGCTCACATTTATAATCTCTGGGAGGCTGGACATGCTTATCTAAAAAGAACTACTTAAATTTTCAGTTATGCAAGGAACCACGGGACTCTCTCCTTTCAGTATTAGAAATATGAAGCTAAATTTAGTAATAAGAGAAACCATTCAAATGTGTCCCTGCTGTTACTGTATGCTCTGACTTGTGTACTATGACTCGCTGTGACTTCCCGAGCTCTTAATTTATCTTCCTCTGAAGACTTTCAAATTAAAATGCTTTTTCTTGCATGTTCATCCTTGGCTCTGACAGAATGTTCCCTGTGTCAGCAAACAAGAACTCCACCTTCAGAGAGCCGACAATGTTTTCAGAGCTTAATGGTCCCAGAAGAACACATCCATCAACTCTAAACCCCCAACTGCCACACCAACGCCTCTCAACTTTCATCAACTCTAAGAGCAGCTCCCCCACTGAGTACACTCTCTAAGGAAGTCGATGAACTAGACAACCTTCTTGCCCTCTGATGCCACACTGTGGATGGGCAGTTTCACGGCGGCTGTGCTGGTGAAGAGATGCTGCAACAAGAGATTGAGAAACACACATCTTGCCCTCTGGACAGGTAATCGGGCAAACGCCAGCACTGGCGTGAAGTTCCTGCCTTAACTCGGCTACAAACAAGCTTCCGTGGGCGGCCAGGAAGGAGGTGTGGGCAGAAATGCGGTGATAGCTTAATTTGTAGAAACCACACTTTCTCCTTTTCAAAACACTACACCTCGCTCCAGTTATCTTCCAAACCACCCAGTGAGGTGAGGGCAGGAACTAGCCTCCCACTTCTCACACAAGCAAACTGAAGTTCAACGAGGTCTGCTGACTTGCAGAGACCTCACTGCTATTCGACCTCAGGACAGGGTCTAAGAAACCCAAGCGCGCCAACCCGCAGTCCCTGCACTTTGCCTGCACATCTTCAATTCAAAAATCCTTCCAAATTCCACTGGAATAACACAGGGCAGCCCTTGAAATATCCCCTTTCCTCCGAGTCTTCATTCCATTAAGACTAAGTAACCCCTGTTCTGAAGCTTCTCCGCGTTCTCCAAGCTGACAGCATCAACTTGGCAGGAAGTCGGTAGCCAACATCCCCGCGTGGTCAAGGGCGGGCGGGGTGAGGGTGAAATGCCGCCTCCTCTTTCCCAGCCGCAATCTCAGCAGGTGGATTTCACACCTGGCGCTAGGACCGAAGCATGCGCGGCGCTTTCATGTTCCTACCCAGCGCGGTTAAGCAGCAAAAAGATTGTTTGCCACCAGGTTTGGGCTTGTTGGGGAGGCGGTCCTCCCCCGGCCTTCGCCATCTGTGTGCGCGCTTTTGTGGAACCGAGAAAAGCCACCGAGTCTGCAGCTGCAACCCCGCGTCCAGAAGGGACCGCGCCGGGCGCAGGCTTTGCGCTCACCTAGAGTCTCCCTGCGCTAAAGTGCCTTGTGATCCGGCTCCTGCGTCCCTCCGGATGCTAGCCAAGCACAGAGTCGCCCGCCTACTCCCTTGCAAGTCAACTCCACAAAAATCTGCGACCCGCTGCGACGAGCCCCCCTCCCACCTTCTCCCAGGGACTTGGCACAGCCCAGACTTACCTTGGGGTACCCAGTCTCCGCTCTGCGCACGCCTTTCTCGACCCCCTTTCACCACCCTCCTCTCCAGCGGCCTCTTCCCACTTGAACCCCCAGCCCCGCTCGGCTCACCCAAGTGGTGGAAAGCCAGGTGGGCGCCGCGCGTGGGCTCCTCAGGGGCTCGGGTCGGAGCAGTGCTGTTAGGTCACTACGCCCCCCAGGGGCCGAGAGACGGAGCGAGGAGGGGGAAGAGGCGCCCTGACGCCGCCACCATTTCTCCCCGCACCAAAAAAAAAAAAAAAAAAATCCGGGGCTCCGGCTGCAATCCGAGAAACTGCTAAGGAAAGGGAAGCGCCACTCCTGGGCCTGGGGCTCGCTGGGAGACGCTGAGGCGGCGAGCTCCTGGAAGGAACTCGGGCCCCCAGCGCTCCCCCGACCTCGGGCCCCGGGCGACGCGGGCTGACGACAGCCAGAGCAGCTGTGCTCCGCTCTCCCCCGGTTCTCTCCGGAAATCACGCCCTACCCTCTCTGGGGGCCCAGGTGGAAAAGAGCTTTTCGGGATCGAAATGAGATAATCGCAGACCTGGCAGACGTGAATGCCCAACCCCAAAGCCCCAAGCAGCGGTTTAGAGCACCACTGTAACTGCCTGAAATGATGATCTATTTTTGTAATTGGGATTCAAGCCCGCGCTGAAACCAATGGGCCCAGCGTGGACCTGCAACTTACCCGGAGCGAGAGCCGCGTCTTTCTGACCTCAGCCGGCTGCTCCCCGGCCACTGGGAGGGCGCCACTGTCAGCATTCGTCCAACCTAATCGTCACCTCGTCCTCTTGCAGCGAGGGGGTTGGAATCCCATCACAGCTGTGCCGCCGAGAGCGCGCAGATCGCGGTGGAGGCTGGGGAGACGCTGCCAACCAATACAGAAAGTTTTCACAAATAGAAACCTAAGCCCTGACAGTAGGGCTGAGTGCACGGCGACCCTGCCCCCTAGGGAGCTGCAGCGCGCTCTGTCAGCGCCCCTCACGTCTCTTGGGGAAAGAATCTCCCAGTTCCCTGCCCTGGTAACAGCACGCAGATAAGCCCCTCCCGGCTTGCTTAAGGAGAGGCCCTTCTCCGTACAACCCGCATCGCACTGCCTCTGGTCCCTTGGCTTTGTCCTTTGTCACTTCCAGGCCGTGGAAGCACAGTCACAGGTATTTTGGGCTTTATTTGCCAGGTGTGTCTTTGAAACACCCCCTCCTTGCTCCAGCCCGGCATGGAGTAGTTAAGAGCTGCGCACAGTCGCAACTTCTTCACATGAAGACCTAAGTGGGAAGCCAGGGAAAGGCTGTCAATCACCCGCTGACCTTGAGGGCAGCCTGAAGAACGTTGGATGCCTGGTGTTCTGCCTCAGGAATTCAAGTCTGCTGAAGGCTGACTGACATGACATTAAATCACGGGCGTTCCGTGGTGGCCTAGCGACAAAGGATGCCACGGTGTCACTGCTGGGGTTCAGGTTCAATCCCTCTCCCAGAAACTTCCACATGGCACCTGAGTAGTTAAAAAAATAATAATCTGGAGTTCCCGCTGTGAGGCAATGGGATCCGCAGGGGCTTGGGAACGCCTGGATGCAGGTTTCATCTGTGGGCTGGCCCAGTAAGTTAAGGACCCAACGTATTCACAGTTAAGGTTTAGGTTGCAACTGTGGTTTGGATCTGATCCCTGGCCCAAGAATTCCATATGCTGCGGGGTGGAAAAAAATAAACAAACATACAAACTGAATCGAGAAAGAAAAGAGTTTGGGATGTGAGCTAACACTTCCTGAGTCTCTATGTGCCAGGCACTTTCCTTAATTATTTTAAGCAATCCTATCAACATCCGTTAAAACAAGAAATCATTTGTTCTGATTTCACAGGGGAGGGATCTCTGGCTTAGAGAGGTTCCGTTGCTTGTTCAAGGTCACAGGGCTAGGGAGAAGCACAGTCATGCTTTGAAGGCAGATGTATCTAACACGAAACTTTGTGTCCAGTTTCCATCCAACCAGTAGCAAGACACAGAAAAAGAATGAAATGGAGCAGCCAAAGCCAGACCCTTTTTTCAGGAATATTTAAAGAAGGAGAGGAATCAAGAGGAAACTGAGAGAAAAATCTTAAAACAAGGGCAAATGTCATGCAGAGTAAATCAGAGTTTACTAGTCAAAAAAAAAAAAAAAAAGAGAGAGAGAGAGAGAGACAGGAGTTCCCTGGTAGACTAATGGTTAAGGATTCAGTGCAGTCACTGCTGTGGCTCTAGTTCGGGAACTTCCACATGGCTCTGGCATGGCCAAAAACAAAACCAACAAAAACCAAACTGAGTAGGTGGTAAACATAGCCCAGAGCAAGACAAGCCGTCTTGTAGGGAAACTGGGAGGTTCTGGACCAAGACAGTAAGTTTGGGCAGTTCTTTGGAATTCCCATCGTGGCAAAGCAGAAACGAATCTGACTAGGAACCATGAGATTGCAGTTTCAATCCCTAGCCTCGCTCAGTGGGGTTAAGGATCTGGCATGGCTGTGGCATAGGCTGGCAGCTATAGCTCCATTTGACCCCTAGCCTGGGAACGGGTACGGTCCTCATAAGCAAAAAAAAAAAAAAAAAAAAAATTGGGCATTTCCCTCTGAAGCCACTTTAAAATCATCTTTACCAATAGGTAAAGATCCTATAAATGTACTTTTTTTTTTTTTTTTTTTTTTTTTTTAGGGTCACACCCATGGCATATGGAAGTTCCCAGGCTAGGGTTGAATCAAAGCTACAGCTGGCAACCACAGCCACAGCCTTGCAGGATCCAAGCCGCATCTGCAACCTACACCACAGCTCACGACAACACCGGATCCCTGACGCACTGAGTGAGGCCAGGGATCAAACCCGCATCCTCACAGATCCTGGTCGGATTCCTTAACTGCTGAGCCATGAAGGGAACTCCTGGGCATCCTATAAATGTGAATAAACACCTTCCATATCTAATCACAGCTAAAGGAGGCCCACATCTGGAAGAGCATCTCCAGAACTAAGTAAGTTCCAGGACAGAGTTCTCAAATTAGAAATACTGGCTGGAAATTGATTCTGTTCCGCCCCCCCTTCCCCAGGGATCTGGAAGTAGAATTTTCCAGGCACCAAATGCTGCAGGCTAGGCTTTCCAAGACTGCCTAATTGGTCGGCCCTGAGAAAGTCACAGATAATTACAAACCAGGAACCATGCAGGAAAAGCAGAGGCGGGTTTGCTTTGTTTTTCACGGGGAAGGTCATCTGCCAGGTTACAGTGTCCTCTGACCTGGGGTGAGAGTAAGTACCAGCAACAACTCAGCACGTCTGCCAGCGAGGCCCCGGCCCAGCCCCCGTTTGTCACACACAAAGCTCCTCTGTGGCCAGGACAGCCTCCCAGGAGACTAGAAGCCTGGCAGCTGCCCATGCAAACCCAGGCAGGCTTCACAAGAAGTGATGACTTGTGCCCCGGGCAGAGATGCGACCCTGTTTTGAGCTCAGCGGACAGAGCCAGCAAGGGGGAAATCGGTCTCTGTACAAAACAGGAAGGAAATGGGCTGAGATGAACCGCACGATGAGCTTCGAGAAGGTGCCTCGTGGCATCCTCACCCCGCGGCCACCCAGGGAAGGAGGGACCAGGCTGCAGTGAAGGAAGCCAGGACACGGGCCAGGGAGCGGAAGGAGCAGGGGAGGCCCCATGGGGCTTGTCTCTGTTTCTTTTCCTTCTGTCTCTCTGAAAGACATCCACTCTTTTCACCCACCAAAACCCAGACTTGTAGGATTCTATTTACATGAGAAAACTAGAACAGGCAACTTCATGGAGGCAGCAAAGAGAACGGAGGGCACTAGGTCCTGGGGGAGGGGAAACGGGGAGCTGTTTCATGGGTGCAGAGTCTCTCTTTGGGAGGATGAGAAAGTTCTGGAGATGGAGGGCAGGGATGGCTGCACAGTAACGCAAAGGTACTAAATGCCGCTGAATCGTATCATTTGAAAATGGTTACAACAGTAAATGTTCTGTATATTTGACCATAATAAAATACATATATATTTTATTAATCTCTCCCTCTCCCTCTCTCTGTGTATATATTTAAATGTATTATCCTGATGTGATATTGGATGCTTCTTTCAAGTAAAAGCCGAACTGAAAGCAAATGCTGGAGTTCCCGTGTGGCACAGTGGAAACGAATCGGACTAGGAACCATGAGGTTGCGGGTTCGATCCCTGGCCCCGCTCAGTGGGTTAAGGATCTGGCGTTGCCGTGAGCTGTGGTAAAGGCCAGTGACTACAGCTCAGATTCGACCCCAGCCTGAGAATCTCCATGTGCCGTGGGTGTGGCCCTAAAAAGACAAAAAAATAAAATAAAATAAAATAAGATCCACAATGACTCACCAATCGTTCTGGAGGCATTCTTTATATTTTCCTACCTCTGTACCTCAAGCCATTAACCACCTCTTCTGCTGTCACATCTGCTCCTAGGAGCTGACCCTTCAGTGTTTCGTGCCTGACATTTCAGAAATTCCCATGGTAGCTTTCTGGCCCAGTGTAGACAATCCCCCAGTCATTTCCACATGGACTGTTTGATAAGGTAAGGCTGGAATTCAGTGCCTGGCATTGAATTTTTCTCTGTAACTGTTACCGAAACCAAAGTTACCTTATTTTTCTTTCTCTTTTCTTTTTTTGGTTTTTAGGGCCGCACCCACAGCATATGGAAGTTCCCGGTCTAGAAGCCAAAGTGGAGCTGTGGCTGGCTACCCAAAGCCACAGCACCGAGGGATCTGAGTCATATCTGCGACCCACACCACAGCTCACCACAATGTCCCATCCCCAACCCACTGAGTGAGGCCAAGGATCCAACTGGCATCCTCAGGGATACTAGTGGGGTTCGTTTCTGCTGCCCCTCAACAGGAACTCCCTTATTTTTCTCAATTTTGTTCTAAATTAAGTTGTCTTGGTATCTTTACTTGAATAAATGGCAAGAAACATCTGCTGTGTGTTGGAGAAACTTGCCTCCTCCCCCCCCCCCCCCCCCCCCCGCCGCAGAGTTTCTTAAGATCCCAGATGCTTATGTAAAGGATGCAGAAGTTTCCAGGCCAGGGACTGAACCTATGCCACAGCAGCAACCTGAGCCACAGCAGTGACAATACCAGACCCTTAACCTGCTGAGCCACCAGGGGACTCTGCATGGGTTCTTAGTTTGGGAAGTTCCACCACTCTGTGCCAAACATGGGTACGAGGATCCTGCAGCTGGCTCATAGGGATTCATTTACTCAGCATTCAGATGTCCCTTCAGAGTCTGACCCTCTCTCACAGACGCTCTCTGCCCTTTCCATTAAAAAAAGGGGCGGGGGAGTTCCCTCGTGGTGCAGTGGAAATGAATCTGACTGGGAACCATGAGTTTGCAGGTTCAATCCCTGGTCTTTCTCAATGGGTTAAGGCATTGTCATGAGCTGTGGTGTAGGGTGCAGACGAGGCTCATATCCCATGTTGCTGTGGCTGTGGTGTAGGTCAGCAGCTGTAGCTCTGATTAGACCCCTAGCCTGGGAACCTCCATATGCCATAGGTACAGCCCTAAAAAAAGCAAAAAAAAAAAAATTTTTTTTTAATTTAAAAAATTAAAACAAACAAAAAAATCTCTTTTTCTTAGCTCCTACTTAATGAGGCTACTTCCCACCCAGGAAACTCCTGCCTTGGAGTCTCCTGGTGGCTCAGCAGGTTAAGGATCTGGCACTGTCACTGCAGATAGACATAAGATGGCTGGAGTTCCCATTGTGGCTCAGTGGTAATGAACCTGACTAATATCCATGAGGATGAGGGTTCAATCCCTGGCCTCCCTCAGTGGGTTAAGGATCTAGCATTGTGGTGAGCTGTGGTGTAGGTCTCAGATGCGGCTTGGAGCCCACATTGCTGTGGCTGTGGCATGGGCCGGCAGCTATAGCTAATGTGACCCCTAGCCTGGGGGATTCCGTATGCAGCAGGTGGGGCCCTGAAGAGCAAAAAAAAAAAAAAAGGAAAGCCCACTCTCACCACTGCTCCTCAACATAGTTTTGGAAGTCTTAGCCACAGCAATTAGACAAACAAAAGAAATAAAAGGTATCCATATAGGAAGAGAAGAGATCAAACTGTCACTGTATGCAGATGACATGATACCATACATAGAAAACCCTAAGGACTCAACCCCAAAACTCCTTGAACTGATTAATAAATTCAGCAAAGTAGCAGGATATAAGATTAACATTCAGAAGTCAGTTGCATTTCTGTATACCAGCAATGAAACATTAGAAAAGGAATACAAAAATACGATACCTTTTAAAATTGCACCTCACAAAATCAAATACCTCGGAATACACCTGACCAAGGAGGTAAAGGACCTATATGCCGAGAACTATAAAACTTTAATCAAAGAAATCAAAGAAGATGTAAAGAAATGGAAAGATATTCCATGTTCCTGGATTGGGAAAATCAATATTGTAAAAATGGCCATACTACCCAAAGCAATCTACAGATTCAATGCAATCCCTATCAAATTACCCAGGACATTTTTCACAGAACTATAACAAACAATCCAAACATTTATATGGAACAACAAAAGACCCAGAATCGCCAAAGCAATCCTGAGAAACAAAAACCAAGCAGGAGGCATAACTCTCCCAGACTTCAAGAAATACTACAAAGCCACAGTCATCAAAACAGTGTGGTATTGGTACCAAAACAGACAGACAGACCAATGGAACAGAATAGAGAATCCGGAAATAAACCCTGACACCTATGGTCAATTAATCTTTGACAAGGGAGGCAGGAACATCAAATGGGAAAAAGAAAGTCTATTCAGCAAGCATTGCTGGGAAACCTGGACAGCTGCATGCAAAGCAATGAAA
The DNA here is from genome assembly GCF_054392235.1 of Sus scrofa. NCBI lineage: Eukaryota > Metazoa > Chordata > Mammalia > Artiodactyla > Suidae > Sus > Sus scrofa. The sequence goes on along the minus strand of NC_139393.1, from coordinate 21,438,027 downwards.
CTAGAACACACCCTCACACCATGCACAAAAATAAACTCCAAATGGCTGAAAGACTTAAATATACGACAGGACACCATCAAACTCCTAGAAGAAAACATAGGCAAAACACTCTCTGACATCAACATCATGAATATTTTCTCAGGTCAGTCTCCCAAAGCAACAGAAATTAGAGCAAAAATAAACCCATGGGACCTCATCAAACTGAAAAGCTTTTGCACAGCAAAGGAAACCAAAAAGAAAACAAAAAGACAACTTACAGAATGGGAGAAAATAGTTTCAAATGATGCAACTGACAAGGGCTTAATCTCTAGAATATATAAGCAACTTTATACAACTCAACAGCAAAAAAACCAATCAATCAATGGAAAAATGGGCAAAAGACCTGAATAGACATTTCTCCAAAGAAGATATACAGATGGCCAACAAACACATGAAAAAATGCTCAACATCACTTATTATAAGAGAAATGCAAATCAAAACTACCATGAGATATCACCTCACACCAGTCAGAATGGCCATCATTAATAAATCCACAAATAACAAGTGCTGGAGGGGCTGTGGAGAAAAGGGAACCCTCTTGCACTGTTGGTGGGAATGTCAACTGGTACAGCCACTATGGAGAACAGTCTGGAGATACCTTAGAAAGCTATACATAGAACTTCCATATGACCCCGCAATCCCACTCTTGGGCATCTATCCGGACAAAGCTCTACTTAAAAGAGACACATGCACCCGCATGTTCATTGCAGCACTATTCACAATAGCCAGGACATGGAAACAATCCAAATGTCCATCGACAGAGGATTGCATTCGGAAGATGTGGTATATATACACAATGGAATACTACTCAGCCATAAAAAAGAATGACATCATGCCATTTGCAGCAACATGGATGGAACTAGAGAATCTCACACTGAGTGAAATGAGCCAGAAAGACAAAGACAAATACCATATGATATCACTTATAACTGGAATCTAATATCCAGCACAAATGAACATCTCCTCAGAAAAGAAAATCATGGACTTGGAGAAGAGACTTGTGGCTGCCTGATGGGAGGGGGAGGGAGTGGGAGGGATCGGGAGCTTGGGCTTATCAGACACAACCTAGAATAGATTTACAAGGAGATCCTGCTGAATAGCATTGAGAACTATGTCTAGACACTCAGGTTCCAACAGAACAAAGGCTGGAGGAAAAACTGTAACTGTAATGCGTACATGTAAGGATAACCTGACCCTCTTGCTGTACAGTGGGAAAATAAAAAATAAAAAAAAAAGGAAAAGAAAGAAAGAAGATGGCTAATCAACTGACCTGGATGATCCCCATGGGTCCAGTGTAATCACAAGGGCTGTCATCAGAAAAAGAGGGAAGCAGGAGTCAACGTGATACAATGTGACAAATCTGAAACCGGCCATTGGTGGCTTTGAAGATGAAAGGAGGCCATGAGGCAAAAAAAACCTGCAGGCAAGATCTAGAAGCTGGCAGAGACAAGGAAGTGGGTTCTTCCCTGAGCTTCCAGAGGAATGTAGCCCAGCTGACACCTTGATTTTAGCTCAGTGAGACCCAAAACGGTGCAATCACTAATTGGTGTTTTTAAAGCCACTAAATTCCTTTTTTTTTTTTTTTTTTTTTTGGCTGCCCCACAGCATATGGAGTTCCCTCCAGGGATCCGATCTGAGCCCCACTTGGGGCCTACACTGCAGCTATGGCAACACCGGATCCTTAACCCAATGTGCTGGGCCGGGGATTGAACTGGCGTCCCTGAGCTCCAGAGATGCTACCTATCCTGTTGTGCCCCAGTGGGAACTCCAAGCCACTAAATTCTTTTTTTTTTTTTCCCCTTCTTTTTACGGCTGCATCTGTGGCAAACAGAAGTTCCCAGGCTAGGAACTGCAGCTGCCCAGCCTAGGCCACAACAGCCACAGCAATGCCAGATTCAAGCTGCATCTGCAACCTAAGCAGCGCCTTGCCACACTGCAGGATCCATAACCCATGAGCAAGGCCAGGGATCGAATCCGAATCTTCATAGGCACTCTATTGGGTTCTTAACCTGCTGAGCCACAACGGGAACTCCCCACTAATTCTTAATATTGTAAATCAGCAACAGGAAACTGCTACAGCTCTATGAGAAGGAACTGTGACTATTATAGCAAGACTAGTACAGACCCCAAGGGACTAAGAGATTTTTGGGTGAACTGACAAAATGCAGTTCCTGGGCTGCAGCGCACCGGCACTGCCAAATGGGTTCCAAGACTCCCTTGAAAATGTCTCAATGTTTTTCCCTCTCTTTCATCAACAAAGTGCTCTGAACATAATATAAACCCTTAAAATATTTGTTCAGTAAATGAGGTTTGGCAAAAGATAGAGACAGAGCCATAACTGGTCTATTTTATTTTTTTAATTGTATTTTTTAACTCAATGAATTTTATTATAACTGGTGTATTTTTGAGAGACTGAAAAATTTAAGGTTTAACCCTCTCTCTAACTAGTTGCAAATGAATGGCTCTACTCTCAAGAAATGGGTAATTAAATTATACGAACTTGAAATAACAGCAAATTTGTTGATGATAATGAACACCACTTAAAGGGAGAATGTGGGCTTGATTTAAAAATCAATGCCTGGGAGTTCCCGTCGTGGCTCAGTGGTTAACTAATCCAACAAGGAACCATGAGGTTGTGGGTTCAATCTCTGGCCTCCATCAGTGAGTGGGTTAAGGATCCAGCATTGCCCTGAGCTGTGGTGTAGGTCGCAGACACGGCTCAGATCCCGAGTTGCTGTGGCTGTGGCAAAGGCTGGCGGCTACAGCTCCGATTAGACCCCTGGCCTGGGAACCTCCATATGCCACAGGTGCAGCCCTAGAAAAGACAAAAAGACAAAATAAATACATAAATAAACTTTAAAAATAAATAAATAAAAATCAATGCCTGGTCTTAGCCGTCAGTAGTACCCTCTCTCCCATAAGAGGAGGCTTCATTTCTATTCCGAGGCAGGGGGAAGCTCTTCGGGCTGGCTGGGGGAAGAGCTTGTGACATTCTTGTCAACACAGCAGACACCCATATCATGTCCAGCACTAAACACTAGGCCTATTCGAAGAAGGGAAGACAAGGAGAGCATATCAATGAATCATGACAACATTCGGTCAGCCAAGCAGGGCTCCCAAGAGTCCTGTTGTCATTCTCTAGTGTTGGAGCTGCTGTCAGAGAGTCAAACCAAGTGTAAATAACAAGGGCCCCTGGAAAAAAAAGCCATCCACAGGAAGGTGCTGACTCAGGAACCCTCCTGGGAAGAGATGTGCTTCTCAAATTGAACTGTGTGCACAGCCGATGCCCTGACTTGGCCACGTTCACACTTCCTGGGCTCCTATGGGCCAGGCGACCCTTTTCTGTGTTCAATGTCCCTAACTAGTGGTGTATTTACTTGGCTTTCGAATAGGTCTATTTCAGTTAGCAGAAATGTATGCAACACACAGAGCAAACGAAGCCTTGCTGGTTTGCACGGCTTCTCTGAGTTTGGCTGGAATATCAGCGGGATGAGTGGGGAGCGGGGGCTGAACACTGAGTCTAAAGCCACGTTAAGGAGGTGGAGCCTTATCCTGATGGCAGTGGGGCTGTCAAACGGTTCTGGATGGTGGGACTGGGGTTTGCACTTTCCCTCCTTGGTGATCTAATGCCTTAGGTTCTCAGACTTTAATGTGCTTGGGAATTGCCTGGAATCTGCATAAAAAGCAGATTCGGATTCAGTAGTTTTCAGGGGGGTGTCCGATGCTGCAACAACTCCTGGGTGATGCCAGCACTGCTGAGCCATGGACCACATTTTCAATAGCAAACGCTGAAACAGAACTGCTTGTCAGCATCCACCATTGATTTTTTTCAGAGCCTGCAAGAAGGCGAGGGAGCAGCTGGAGGGCACACAAAGCTCTCTTCCAGCCTCAAAAGAGCCGTGTGTTTTCCTGGGATGACCTAAGAGCCCAGGCAAAGAACACTGTGGCCATGACCTTAGTCATTCATTCTGAGCGCTGTGTTTGTTCCGGACCATTACTCAGACTCTGTGCTTTCAGCTCAGAGCTCTCTGTCTTGTCTTGCTCTCTGGGTGCTCCGTTACCAAAGAGGCGTCTGTCTTTCCTGCTGTCTTTAGCTGGATAGATTTCACCAATTCTTGAGGTTGACACCGAGCCAAGAACATCACACCCTTCCAAATGACCACCATGCTGTGGTGTCGATAATTTAGGGATGTGCAGGAAGGCTGCAGGTAGATAAATTAGCTTCTTTTAAACTGATACTGCTCTCATAGCCTTTGTTTTGCCAATATAGCACATATATATGAATATATTTATACACACAGTGGTATGTGTGTGTATATATATGCACACACACTATACAATAGTATATATATACAGTATAAATGAAATGATAAAAGTATTTGGCACAGTGTCTATCCAGCACACAGGAAGCATCCAATTTTTGGTAACTATTACTATCAATGCACATGCTTTATAGACAGGTTGCAAGAGCTAAGGAACAAGTGTAAAGCACTGAGAATAGCACGTGGTAGCTGCGGAGCACACCGCTGAGCTCATTTGATGATGATGATGATAACGAGAAGGAACAGGGTACGATGACGATGAGCTTTGCTCCCTCTTCTGTCAACAGAATGACCTTCCCGGGATGAGAACTTGGGAGGATTATGGAGGTAAAGTGATCTGCGTGAACACATTTCACCAACCAACAATAATTACAGCCCAACCAAAACTCTTTCTTGGCATCGCTTGAGCATCACCACAGGTGATCCCACTCTTTCTTTCTTTCTTTTTTTTTTTTTTTTTGCTTTTTAGGGCTGCCCCCATGGCATATGGAAGTTCCCAGGCTAGAGGTCAAATCAGAGCTACAGCTGCTGGCCACAGCCACAGTCACAGCCGTGCCAGATCCAAGCCACATCTACAACCTACACCACAGCTCACGGCAACGCCGGATCCTTAATCCACTGAGCAAGGTCAGGGATCAAACTCGCAATCTCATGGTTCCTAGTCGGATTCATTTCCACTGCGCCACAATGGGAACTCCATAGGCGATCCCACTCAACTCTACATCCCATTTCGCGGCATCCCTTTCCTCCCCTCCAACTCCTTTACACCCAGGCTCTACCCACAAGCATCCTCTCTCTCTCTCCAAATGCCACTCACCTCACTGGGGCTTCCACTGTTTTTGACACAGAGCCCACCACCCAGGGAGAACTTGGCCAACACTGGCGGAACTGAACGGAGTTTTATCAGAATACAGAGTTCTTCCTGCAGAAGTACTAGCACCAATGATTATTTCTCATTTAAAACACCCTTCAGGAGTTCCCGTCGTGGCGCAGTGGTTAACGAATCCGACTAGGAACCATGAGGTTGCGGGTTCAGTCCCTGCTCTTGCTCAGTGGGTTAACGATCCGGCGTCGCCGTGAGCTGTGGTGTAGGTTGCAGACGCGGCTCAGATCCCGCGTTGCTGTGGCTCTGGCGTAGGCCGGTGGCTACAGCTCCAATTCAACCCCTAGCCTGGGAACCTCCATATGCCGCGGGAGCAGCCCAAGAAATACCAAAAAGACAAAAAAAAAAAAAAATTATGAAAAATAAATAAATAAAATAAAATAAAACACCCTTCACCCCCTCACCTACCCAAGACAGAAAGGAGCATGAGGAACAGGATGTGGGCGTCTCCTTGACCAAAACGACACGCCACTCCTCCCCCGTGCTGTCAGCTTAGCTCAGTGGGACAGTGACCAGGGAGTGACCTCAATCAAAGTTAGGGTGCTGCATGCTTCCCTCCAGCTCTGTCTGGAGTGCTATCTTTTGGCCACACCTGCAGCCTGCAGGAGTTCCTGGGCCAGAGATTGAACCTGAGCCACAGCAGTGGCAACTGCCAGATCCTTAACCAGGAAACTCCTGCCTGGAGTGCTTCTAACTCCTTAGGATGCAATGAGATGTTCTTCCTTAAACGTGTACAGCTAGCTAGCTTTCCAGGGGTATCCAGGTAACCACAATTCTTTTTTTAACTCACTACCAAGGGGAACTGAATCACATGGTGCAAATTAAACTCTCCTCTTCACTTCTGTCAACCCAGATACACGCGTACATCTACTCTCCATTTTCTGGTAAGAGGCTCCCGTCATTGCTCCCTGGGTCACATTGCAGAGGCTCCTGGTCCTAAGGCAAATAGAGCAGGCACTTAGATTACACCCCTGGGGGTAAAAAAGAAGAAAAAAGTTCATCCTGGAGCTCAAGAGAAGTTTGCAATCCCTCGAAATATGGTGGTGGTATTTCGAGGGATTGCAAACCAAAAAATCAGGTAAATGACATAATGTCTGATAAAGGACATTTTCTGATGTGTATTGATGGAATTCATACAGTTATAAAGACTGTTCTAAACTTAAATACTTGCTCCTTTGATTCTTATTGGCAAGAAAACAATGGAACAAAATCACACTCATCTGGAAAATCCATGAAAGACGCCTACCATGGATTTGGATTTGGTGAAAGGGCCAAGAGGCCTATTTCAAAAAGCAGCCACAAATTCCCTAAATCAGCTTATATACTTGTGTCTCTATTTTTTCTTTCTTATCAAATCAAATGGCTCTGAATTCACTTCAACACATTTCTTTTCTTTTCTTTTCTTTCTTTCTTTCTTTCTTTTTTCCTTTTTTTTTGGTCTTTTTGTCTTTTTATGGCTGCACCCACAGAATATGGAGGTTCCCAGGCTAGGGGTCCAATTGGAACTACAGCTGCCGGCCTACACCACAGCCACAGCCATACAGAATCGGAGCAGCATCTGCTACTTACACCACAGCTCACAGCAACACCGGATCCTTAACCCACTGAGTGAGGCCAGGGATTGAACCCACCTCCTCATGGATGCTAGTCGGGTTCGTAACCCACTAAGCCACAATGGGAACTTCATACTTCAACACAATTCTTTTTTTTTTTTTTTTCAACAGATTTCAACCAGCAGAAATTATAATGCGATCAAAACCCTTTCTTCAAATTTTTTGAGGATCCGTCATCAAAGACAACCCCATTCATACCTGTCCACCACGATTCACTGCATTCCTTCCCCCCGCCCCAAGTCATTTACACCCAGGATCTGCTCCCAAGCATCTTCTCTCTCTCCAAATGCCACCTAAACCTGCTCTCTCAACTTACAGGACAATTGACCTCTGGCTTCTCTCTTAAATTTTTTTTTTTTTTTTTTTTGCTTTTTTCAGGGCCACACACAGGGCATATGGAACTTCCCAGCCTTGGGGTTCAATCAGAGTTGTAACCATCAACCACAGCCATAGCAACCAGGGATCTGAGCCATGTCTGCAACCTACACCACAGCTCACAGTAACACCGGATCCCTTTAACCCACTGACCGGGGCCAGGGATCGAACCTACATCCTCATGGATATACTAGTCAGGTTCGTTTCTGCTGAGCCACAATGGGAACTCCTCCCTTAAACTTTTTTTTTTTTTAATAATTTTTTTTTTTGTCATTTCTTGGGCCACTCCCACGGCATATGGAGGTTCCCAGGCTAGGGGTCTAATCGGAGCTGTAGCCGCCAGCCTACGCCAGAGCCACAGCAAAGCGGGATTGGAGCCACGTCTGCGACCTACACCACTGTGCCACAACGGGAACTCCTAAACTTTTTAAGATGCTTTCCAAACAAGCAATACTCCTTATTTGTTATGGGTGGGAGAAACTAAACAGGCAAATACAGGATTTGCTTTATTGGGTGCATCTGGTGAGGAAAGATCGCAATACTTAGATGCTGGCTGGTTTTTGATCCATCAGATATAAATGTATGCAGAATACCTTTTCACCTCCAGGAAACTTTCTTAAAATTTTATGTACGGCTTTATAATCTAGTTACTATATTAAACTGTATTAAACTTAGGTCTTCTTTTCCTTTCAACCTCAGAAAGACAGTGTAACTCACTAGTTAAGGCAAAAGGCTTCCACTGACTAACAGATGAAGAGAACGTCCAAACACAGACTTGGAGACCTATGGCCACCTGGGTGACAACAAAGGGGCCACTGCGGTTCAGTGGGGCAGGTATGGTCCTTGCAGATAAACAATTTGGTGCCATGTGGAACACAGCCGAACGTGGCCCTCTCCCTTACACGATACACAACAATTAATTTGAGAAGGATCCAAGACCTTAATGAAAAAGGTGGAACAATAAGGCTTTTTTTTTGTCTTTCCTAGGGCTACACCTGCGGCATATGGAGGTTTCCAGGCTAGGGGCTACATCGGAGATACAGCTGCTGGCCTACACCAGAGCCACAGCAATGCCAGATCCAAGGCATATCTGCGACCTACACCGCAGCGCACAGCAACGCTAGATCCTTAATCCACTGATCGAGGCCAGGGATCGAACTTGCAACCTCAGCATTCCTAGTTGGATTCATTTCCACTGAGCCATGACAGGAACTCCCAATAAGGCTTCTTTTTAAAAAATATGTAGGCAGAGTTCCCGTCGTGGCACCAGTTAACGAATCCGACCAGGAACCATGAGGCTGCAGGTTCGATCCCTGCCCTTGCTCAGTGGGTTAACGATCTGGTGTTGCCGTGAGCTGTGGTAATAGCTCAGATCCCGTGTTGCTGTGACTGTGGTGTAGGCCGGCAGCTGTAGCTCCGATTCGACCCCTAGCCTGGGAACCTCCCTATGCCTCAGGAGCGGCCCTAGGAAAGGCAAAAATACTAAATAAATAAATAAAATTTTAAAAAACATGTAGGGGAATGAATATCTTCATGATTTGAAAGTGAGCAAAAATAATCCAGACACAAGAAGCACTCATCATAAAAGATATGATTGGTATTTGAAATAATATATTCAATAATGCCTACAATTTAGCTGTCTTTTGTATTAGCTATGGTTTGGATTAGAGATTCACAGTGTATGCGAATGATATTCAGATGGACTCAAATGCTCACAGACACAAAGCATTCCACATTAATTTTGTAGCTGCATTACAGTTGCAAAATACCAGACCCTTTCCAAAACGCATGATTTACACGAGAGAACCAAAAAGAGGAATCAGATGTGCTTTTAGAATCTCCCTAGAAAGACAAGAGGATGGAAAGAAAACTGGTCCTCAGCACACAGACAGAGCTCTTGATGAAGGTGTCAGCATAATTTGAGTCATGGGACCCTCCCAGCTACTGAAGTGATGAGCTTGTTTTTCTCAAACTTTTTTTCAGCAGACGATTCACCGTCAGACTTAAAGATGAATCCTGCCTGAACTTGCTGACATTAAAGGTTGGCGGTTCCAGGGAGTTCCTGTTGTGGCTCAGCAGGTTAAGAACCCAACTAGTACCCATAGGGATGCGGATTCGATCCCCTGGCCTCGATTAGGGGATTAAGGATCCAGTGTTGCCATGAGCTGTGGTGTAGGTCAAAGACTCGGCTTGGACCCCTCGCTGCTGTGGCTGTGGTGCAGGCCGGCAGCTACAGCTCCAAATTGACCCCTAGCCTCAGAACTGCCAACTGCTGCGGGTGCAGTCCTAAAAAGCAAAAAATAAAAAACAAAACAAATGAAACAAAGGTTTGTGGTTACAGGGAAGTCTTCATTTTGTTGCTTTTATCTTTTTTTAGGGCTGCACCCACAGCATATGGAGGTTCCCAGGCTAGGGGTCCAATCGGAGCTATAGCTGCCGGCCTACACCACAGCCACAGCAATGCCAGATCCGAGCCACGTCTGTGACCTACACCACAGCTCACAGCAATGCCAGATCCTTAACCAGCTGAGCAAGGCCAAGGATCGAACCCGAAACCTCATGGTTCCTAGTTGGATTCATTTCCACTGCACCACAACAGGTACTTCAACAGGGAACTCCAGCAGGAATAAAATGCTAGATCATCATTTGTGCAACAAGCCACTGGACTACTCCCCCCTTAAAAGAGCTACGTCACTTCTGGCAGCCCTATGACATCATGATTCTTCATTACTGTAACTGCTTTTTTTTTTTCCAAGCTAAAATTTATGCAACACACTTGATCTGCTGGCATCATTTACCATCTTAACCACTTTAGTTTCAACCATAAATCTTCACCTTCCTCTTAAAGGTTTTTGGTTCTCTCCTTAAATCTTTTCAAAGTTCACAGTGAAAACAAGCTGAAACAGGATTGGTATATAAACCCTTCCTCAGCCAGCAGCCTTCCCCTCAGTTCAGTTTCCGAAACACTGAGCTGGGTGTTTAGGGCTGGGGCTCAGAGACAGACATCTGTAGGTTCTCATGCTTTTGCCACTTACCAGCTCCCAGTCTTGAGCAAGGTACTTCTCTCAGAGCCTCACTTCCCTTCTTTGCAAAACAGCCATAATAGTAATACCACGTATGGTTTGTATTTATTAGAGATGCACAAGTATTTGTATTTATTAGTCCATGTGAATGACTATTCAGATGGACCCAAATGCTCGCACACACAAAGCCTAACATTTCACACTAATTCTGTAGCTGCGTTACAATTATAAGATGCCAGACCCTTTTCCAACGCGTGATTTACAAGGAAGGACCAAAATGAGGAAGCACTTGTGCTTTTAGAAGCCCCCTAAAGGAGTTCCCATTGTGGCTCAGTGGAAGTGAGCCCGACTAGTACCCATGAGGATGCGGGTTCAATCCCTGGCCTTGCTCAGTGGGTTAAGGATCCAGTGCTGCTGTGAGCTGTGGTGTAGGTCACAGACTAGGCTCGGATCCGGAGTTGCTGAGGTTGTGGGGTAAGCCAGCAGCTTCAGCTCCGATGTGACCTCTAGCCTGGGAATTCCCTATGTCACAAGTGCGGCCCTAAAAAGAAAAAAAAAGAGAGAGAGAGAGAAAATCCCCCTAAAAAGAAGAAAAGAAAACTGGCTCCCAGTGCTGAGATTTAGACTCCAAATCTTAGCACGGGGTCTGGCATGGAGAAGTTAACTGTTCACGTGATGATCACAGCTGTCCTGTGCCCCAGAGCTACAATCTGGTTTTGCCCGACACTCATATTCCCTAAAGATTAACTCCCAAGCACTTCATCGTCAGACTCTCCCAAGCTCCCAGCATCTAGGCTTCCCAGTGTCCCAGACGGAGGTGGCCATCCTCTTATTATGGAAATTAAAGAAAAACGGGCGCCCTTAAGAGACCGAGAGGCAAGTCTGAAGACACGGAATCCTCCTCATTCCAGCCTTTCCCTGATTATCACGAACAGAAAAGTAACTTGCCAAAGTGTGTCCATCTGGTATTGGTATGTGGTTCTGAGACAGGCCAAGGTCAAACAGGGACTCATTAGGACGCAAAGCACTAGATCACAGAAATGATGGGTGTTTATCTGACTCTGGGCATCTCTAAGCCTCCATGTTCTTATTTGGAAAGATGAGTGTGATAAGATGCCTACTCTGACACAGTGGTTGTCATCGTGAAGATAGATCACATGAATATTTAGTACAGCTGATCACATGCTAAACACTCAAAACATTATTCACAATTCTGATCAGTTCATTAGAACTTAATTTCCCTGTCCATAAAAGAGGATAATAATATCCATTATATAGGTTTTTGTAAAAATTAGATATTTGAAATGCGTATGGCAAAGCTTCTGACATACTGTAAGAACTTAATAAATGTTAGCTTTTCTTTTTTCCTTTTTTTCTTTTTAGGATTGCACCTGTGTGGCATATAGAAGTTTCCAGGCTAGGGGTCAAACTGGAGCTAGAGCTGCTGGCCCATTCCACAGCCACAGCAACACCTGATCTAAGCCCCATCTGCAATTTGCTTGTGGCAACAATGGATCCTTAACCCACTGAGTGAGGCCAGGGACTGAACCTGCATCCTCGTGGTACTAGATGGGTTCTTAACCTGCTGAGCCACAAGGGGAACTCCATAAACATTAGGTAGCTTTTTTTTTTTTTTTTTTTTTTTTTTTTTTGTCTTTTTAGGGCCACACTCTCAATACATGGAAGTTCCCAGGCTAGGGGGTCGAATTGGAGCTGCAGCTGCCGGCCTATGCCACAGCCACAGCAACACAGGATCCAAGCCACATCTGCGACCTACACCACAGCTCAGAGCAACACGGGATGCTTAACCAACTGAGCGAGGCCAGGGATCCAACCTCATGGGTACTAGCTGGTTTGTTATTGATGAACCACAATGGGAACTCCCAATGTTGGCTTTTTAAAACAAACTTGTTTCTTTGTTTCACTAGCCATGTACACCCATACACACCCATACACACCCATACACACCCATACACACCCATGTACACCCATACACACCCTGCATGTACATTTCCCCTGCTCAGCACTGAGAGTTCCCAACAAGGAGGCTTCAAAGTTGCTTCATGAACTTGCACAGTGCTTGAGATTTAAAAGGTCCAGTCATTGAGATTTGTGCCATCGAAACTTACTGGATAGATAAAAATAAGCATTCTTTTTAATACGTGCTTTTCCTTAAATAAAATTATACTGGGGGGGGTCTATAATAACCTGTAAGAGAAAAGATTCTGAAAAAGACAACATATATGTTTATGTATAGCTGAATCACTTTGCTGGAAGTAACACAACATTGTAAATCAACTATATTTCAATTAAAAAATAAATAAAATAAAATTCTTGGAACAACCCCCCCAAAAAAACTATACTTGAGGGGAAAAGGGCAGTTTCTACTTATCCTTTGTCCACTATTATTTTTCCCCTAATCCAAATGGAAAGCATAAACCACACAATCTCTTCGAAACACAGATTCCTGGGAGTTCCTGTCGTGGCTCAGTGGAAACTCATCCAACTAGTATCCATAAGGATGTGGGTTCGATCCCTGGCCTCACTCAGTGGATTAAGGATCCGGCGTTAGCTGTGAGCTGTGGTGTAGGTGGCAGACATGGCTCGGACCCCGAGTTGCTGTGGCTGTGGCCAACGGCTATAGCCGCGATTCAACTTTCAGCCTGGAAACTTCCATATGCTGCAAGCACGGCCCCAAAAAAGAAAAACAAACAAACAAAAAAAACCAAAGATGCCCCTGGAATGTTGTTCTCTCTCCTCAAAAGCCAGTCACTTCCCATCTAACTTCTCATAAAGCCCTACTGGTCCTGTCTTTGTCCCAGTCCATCAGACCTCAAGTCATTTCCCTCTCAGTGAATCAACATTAGCCTTTTTTACAGACTTTTATGTTTAGATTTATGAGTAACTTGATAAGGTGGTCGTGGGTCCCAATAAATGTCTTTTTTTTTTTTTTTTGTCTTTTTTGTTGTTGTTGCTATTTCTTGGGCCGCTCCTGCGGCATATGGAGGTTCCCAGGCTAGGAGTTGAATCGGAGCTGTAGCCACCGGCCTACGCCAGAGCCACAGCAACGTGAGATCCGAGCCGCGTCTGCAACCTACACCACAGCTCATGGCAACACTGGATCGTTAACCCACTGAGCAAGGGCAGGGACCGAACCCGCAACCTCATGCTTCCTAGTCGGATTCGTTAACCACTGCGCCACGACGGGAACTCCATCTTTTTTTTTTTTTTTAAAGAAGCATTTGTTTAAGCAGCTAAATATAGTAATTACTCAATACATTTTTTTCCCTCCACATACTTTTAGAAAAGGAACTGTGCTCTGTGTCAGGGACACACAGCAATGGAGCGTGAATGATGTGTGTATTGATCTTAGGCAAGATAGGGAAGGTCTCCAAAGCCTCAGTGTGAAAATTAAAATACAGTGGAGTTCCCACTGTGGCTCAGCGGTAACAAATCCGACTAGGATCCATGAGGATGCAGGTTCCATCCCTGGCCTTGCTCAGTGGGTTAAGGATCTGACATTGCTGGGAGCTGTGGTGCAGGTTACAGACCTGGCTCGGATCCCAAGTTACTGTGGCTGTGGTATAGGCTAGCGGCTACAGCTCCAGCTCAACCCCTAGCCTGGGAATTTCCATATGGTGCAGGTAAGGCCCTAAAAAGAAAAAAAAAAAAAAAAAACCCTTTTCTTTTTCTGCCTTAAGGCTGCCATACTCTCTGGCCTATGCTAGCTCCTCATACCTGCCACCCCCTGAGCTCTGCCTGGCCCTCTGGGATGGGTTGATGTGGAACCTTCTGCTCCCTGCTAGTCTCATTTTAATAATAGAACAGTTGGAGATGAGAATAATTGACTGTAAAATACTAAAAGCTGCAAACATCTCTGTAGCCTTACACAAACACTCAAAAGAAGCCATATACCAAGCTGCACTATAGAATTTAAAGATGCTTTTATTGAATTAAAAAAAAAAAGCTGCTCTGCATTCTGGTGGAGTGGGGATCTATAGGACTAGATTCTAACAAGTGCAAGTGGAAATGAAGTGGAACTTTGGGGGAGGGTGAGAAGGAGGCAGGAGGAGGCCAGGAAGAGCATTTATCACTTAACTTCATGCTGGAATTTTTTTTTTTTTTTTTAATTTGATGGCGTTCGAAGAGAGGGCAAAGAAAAGGCCCCTGCCACCCCACTTGGGTATGTTCCTGGGCGGCACAGATCAAACGAGCTCTGAAACTGGTCTCCCAGCACAGACTCTTCGGAGGGTTTTTTTTTTTTTTTTTTTTTGGTCTTTTTGCCATTTTTAGGTCCGCCCCCGCATATGGAGGTTCCCAGGTTAGGGGTCGAATCGGAGCTGTAGCTGCCAGCCTATGCCAGAGCCACAGCAACGTGGGATCCGAGCTATGTCTGCAACCTACACCACAGCTCACGGCAACGCCGGATCATTAACCCACTGAGCAAGGCCAGGGATCGAACCCGCAACCTTATGGTTCATAGTCAGATTCGTTAACCACTGAGCCACGACAGGAACTCCCTCTTCAGAGGGTATTTTTACACTGAATCCTGCTGCTGTGTGTGGCTTCCAGAAGCCATGGCTCGCAGAGGCGGCTGCCCTGACAACTCTCAGCTGCTCTGTGCAGTCACCCAAGCTCCCTCACCACCCCACAGCCTTCTGTCCAGGAAGGAGAGCTCCTGACACGAAGTCTGGCCGAGCACCAAGAGGTCCTCATACACTTCATGTCTCGTTTCCTCTTTTTCCCTAGATGTGCTATCCCACAAATGGTTATGTGAAAGCTAACCTCGCTCGTTTCCACTTCCTCTGTCTCATTTGCAAGGGAATGTTTGGACTTTTTATTTATTTAAGTGCTGCATCCGAGGCATACGGAAGTTCCCAGGCTAGGGATTGAATGGGAGTTGCAGTTGCCAGCCTGCACCACAGCCACAGCAACTTGGGATCCAAGTCACATCTGCAAGCTACATCACAGCTCATGGCAACGCCGGATTCTTAACCCAATGAGCGGGGCCAGGGATTGAACCTACATCCTCATGGAGACTAGTCAGCTTCATTACTGCGGAGCCACAATGGGAACTCTGGGACGGGAATGCTTGGCTGTGGAAGGGCAGACACACAGAGGCAGCCTGGCTGTGCGAGTGTGCCCGAGGGTGCTGGGCTTCAGGCTCTTACTCCTGAAAGGAAGAGTATTTGGTTAAGTTGGCATATTTGGTTAAGATCGAATAAATCCAACCCCTTGGATTTATTCCAACCCCTTGGATTAATCCAACCTCAGCAGCTGGGAGCCGGGGTAAGAAATAGAACCTGCTGATGCAGCCCTTTGTAACCACTGCACCCTGGGCCAGACGACCCCAGTGCAAAGCATGACTGAGCTCAGAGCAGCAGGAGGATTTATGCAACCATTTCTCCAAACCACAGTGGAAGCTTCTGAATTGACTGCCAACATAAGGGCGCTGGGTTTTTGTTTTACTTTGTTTTTTGAATTTTTTCTTTCTTTGCCTCAGATTGATCACGCTCAGAGTTTAAGTCAGTCCTGGGTGACGCCACTGACATAGAAAGCCAAGTTTGGAACAATGACAAGAGGCATGACTTTCCACCCAGGCCCTACTTACAAAGTTGGGTGACATAAGTACAATTGCACAAAGAGGCTTCCCCAAAGATTCAGCTTGACCCAAAAAAACTTATTTATATCACAATTTTAAGAAAACTGTTATATTCTAGAAGTAGGCGATCTCAATGTTCAAATGCTATGACTATACTCTAGAATCGGGGTACTTTAAAATGTGTTCCCTTTGAAAGCCCTAGATAAAAGCTTCTCTTTATAAGAGACTAGTTGTTAGCTGCTCAATTTTGACGGTTTTTATCCAAGATGGGTCAATTCTTTGATATTCTTTTCCTACCTCAGGACAGTGGCCTTAGGAATTCTCTTGCTTTGTTTATAGAGCGAGAGCTTGTACATTTACAGTCCAGGTCCCAGTGCAAGTCACTGAGCATCCGGATCTCTATCTCTAAAGCATCTGTGTTCTTTGTTTGGTGGAAGGGGTGGGCAGTAAGCAGCTGGGGGGACTTTAGAGTCTGCACGAGAGAACTGGATTTCCTACCAAGCAATCTAGAAAACAGCAATAAACACTGCCTGGAAACTGCAAGTCACATTCCAAGAGAGGCTGGACTGAGGAAAGGGTTAACTTAGCAATAGTGATTCTTGCTAGATCCTACTAGTGTAGGTAGAATGGCAAAAAAGGAGAATGTGTTTTCAGAACAACTTTCTTCTTAAAAAATATTCATCATCAAGAAAACAAAAAGACAACTCATAGAATGGGAGAAAATAATTTCAAATGATGCAACTGACAAGGGCTTCATTTCTAAAATATGCAAACAACTTATACAACTCAACAGCGAAAAAGCCAAGAACCCAATGGAAAAATGAGGCAAAAGATCTGAACAGACATTTCTCCAAAGAAGATATATACATGGCCAACAAGCACATGAAAAAATGCTCAACATCACTGATTATTAGAGAAATGCAAATCAAAACTGCTGTGAGGTACCACCTCACACCAGTCAGAATGGCCATCATTAACAAGTCCACAAATAACAAATGCTGGAGAGGGTGTGGAGAAAGGGAACACTCCTGCACTGCTGTTGGGAATGTAAGTTGGTACAACCACTATGGAGAACAGTATGGAGGTACCTTAGAAATCTATACATAGAACTATTATATGACCTAGCAATCCCACTCTTGGGCATATATCTGGACAAAACTTTCCTTGAAGAAGATACATGCACCCGCATGTTCACTGCAGCACTATTCACAATAGCCAAGACATGGAAACAACCTAAATGTCCATTAACAGATGATTGGATTAGGAAGATGTGATATATATACACAATGGAATACTACTCAGCCATAAAAAAAGAACAAAATAATGCCATTTGCAGCAACATGGATGGAACTAGAGACTCTCATATTAAGTGAAGTAAGTCAGAAATAGAAAGACATGGGGGAAAAAATATAATTGTAATGTATACATGTAAGGATAACCTAACCCCCTTGCTGTACAGTGGGAAAAAAAAAAAAGAAATAGAAAGACAAATACCATATGATATCACTTATATCTGGAATCTAATATATGACACAAATGAACTTTTTTTTTTTTTCTGTCTTTTTGCCTTTCCTAGTGCCACTCCCACAGCATGTGGAGGTTCCCAGGCTAGGGGTCAAATCAGAGCTGTAGCTGCCGGCCTACGCCAGAGCCACAGCAATGCAGGACCCGAGCCGTATCTGCAACCTACACCACAGCAACACTGGATGCTTAACCCACTGAGCAAGGCCAGGGATCGAACCCGCAACCTCATGGTTCCTAGTCAGATTCGTTAACCACTGAGCCACAACGGGAACTCTACAAATGAACCTTTACACAGAAAGAAAATCATGGACTTGGAGAACAGACTTGTGGTTGCTAAGGGGGAGGGGGAGGGAGCAAGATGGATTGGGAACTTGGGCTTAATAGATGCAGACTCTTGCCTTTGGAATGGATAAGTAATGAGATCCTGCTTGTGTAGCACTGGGAACTATATCTAGTCACTTATGATGGAGCATGATAATGTGAGAAAAAAAGAATCTATACATGCATGTGTAACCAGGTCACTTCCCTGTACAGTAGAAAATAGACAGAACACTGTAAACCAGCTATAATAGATGGCTGGAGCTCAAGATTCTCATACTAAGTGAAGTAAGTCAGAAAGAGATAGACAAATACCATGTGAGATCACATATCTGGAATCTAATATATGGCACAAATGAACCCATCTACAGAACAGAAACAAACTCATGAACCTGGAGAACTAACCTGTGGTTGCCAAGGGGGAGAGAGAGAGTGGGATGGACTGTGAGTTTGGGGTTAGTAGATGCAAACTAATGAGATCCTGCCATATAGCACAGGGGACTATATCTGATCACGTGTGATGAAAAATGATGGAAGAAAATGTAAGAAAAAGAATGTATGTATATATGTATGACTGGGTCACTTTGCTGTATGGCAGAAATTGACAGAACACTGTAAGTCGACTGCAATAAAATAAAATAGAAAAACCAAGAACGGCTTAGAGAGGGCGCAGTACTCAAGAATGATGAGAAATGCTCTTCCGGAGCAAGAGCAAGTAGAGAGACCACGAGGTGAGGTGTTACCCACATCCTTCAAGAAGTTGTCAAGTGCAGAAGAGAAGAGAGATGAGGCCTGTGACTGAGGTCCAGCTGCTGAAGGTGGCTCAAGGCCAGGACTCTAACCACCTGAGAAAACTCGGCAACAACCCGGTTCTTCAGGAGCTGAGAAACCTGACCCCATCATCGAAGCAGGGGTCCACGCTCAGCAGAGCCCACAAGAAAATGTGACTCCATGGGGAGCCAACCAGGAGCTCGATTCTAGGAATGAGTCCAAAGTCAGAGGCAGGCCACAGAGCCAAAAAATTCTCCACTGGAAGACATGTGAGGAGTTCCCATTGTGGCTCAGCAGAAACGAATCTAATATTCATGAGGATGCAGGTTCAATCCCTGGCCTTGCTCAGTGGGTTAAGGATCTGGCATGGCCATGAGCTGTGGTGTAGGTCGCAGACGCAGTTCAGATCTGGCGTGGCTGTAGGGTAGGGCAGCAGCTGCAGCTCCAATCTGACCCCTAGCCCTGGAACTTCCAATGCTGTGGGTGTAGCTGGGGGAAAAAAGAGAAAAAAAAAAAAAAAAAAAAAAGACGTATGATTCCATTTCCTGAGCCAATTACCTCTTCCCCAAGGAAAGCTCAGACCTCGGGCCTGGAACGTGCGCTGTGATGTGTAACACACCCCTTGAAGCACATCAAAGCTGAGAACACTACTGGATTCTCTCTTCTCAGCTTAGGATGCCTGCCGCATTCCAGATGTCCTGAGGGCAGAGCTACACAGGGGCAGGGAAGGCAGACAGGAGCCCCTGCGCCTCCAGAGAAGCCCAGAACACAATGGTCAGCAGCCTGCTTTCAGAGTCTCCTAAAAAGACATGGGCTTCCGAGAACACTGACCTTGGAAAGCCCCGAACTCACACAGGGTAGGGTGGGCGACCCTGTCCACCTCACAGCCTGCTTTTCGCATATTCAAAATGAGCCCTTCGCTGCTCAGGGACGCATTCTGGGAGGGTCACTGAGCCTAACACAGCAGCCAGTTCTGGTCCAGAAACATCAAAGCTAAAAACAGTTGAGACCAGGGTAAGAAGGATGACTTCCGGAGAAGGGCCAGGATGCTCCATGGGAGGCTATGAGAAATTCCCTCCCCTTCCCCCTAAGGGGCCACCCTGGAGATTCCTTGCTCTTGCCAGGGCTGACTCAACTTGTCACATCCCCGGCCAGATCACCACTCAAGCAGAAAGCTTGATAATCCTTCTCGCCCACCTCGTAGCCGTGTCGAGAGGTCAACTGAGGAGAGCGAGAGCTTAACCACAGGACACCTGGTAAAGGTCAGAGATCATCCTTAGTATTAGTTTAGAACAGGACCCTTCTCTAGCCCACTGGAGGCCCGCAAGTCCAATGGCTCAGCGGAAAAATAAGCTGCTTCTGTCTAAAAGGAGAGGGAAGAGTGTTGCGGGAAATGTTTCACAAGTGACCCTCCGGGGAAAAGAGCCCTCATTTGTAGCGCCTACCAGTTCTGTGGTGCCAAGAGTCCCACCACGGGTGACATGACGCTAGCAGTGCGATGCTGCTGAGTAGAGAACGGGAAAAGAGAAGCGGAGGGTGCGAGCTGGGCCCGGGATGCTGTCGGCCGTGCAAAGGACTCGGGGCCCAGAGGTACCTAACCACAGTTTAGGCCCTCGGAGGTGAATGGCTGGGCTGGTTAAGGAGCCAAGTAAAGAGAAATATCCTCCAAACCAGAGTGAGACAGTGTGACATCTTCTTTCCTCCATCCAAGCCCTCAGGCTTCCCTGATGTGATGGGGGCTTTAGCTCTGGCCAAAGTGGAACACACACACACACACACACACACACACACACACACAGACTCAAGACGTGCTGTCCTAAAACTGGGACAGTCCCCACAAACTGGGACAGAGGGTTGGCCATCCTATGTTTCTCACTCTGTCTCCCCTTTCCAGCCTCCCTTCTCTTTAGGTGTGCTCTGTTGAAAAGGATAAAGACACACGTGACATATTTTCAGCTTGCTTAGAGGACGATGAGGAACTCCAGCTGATTTTGATCCCGCCTTCAAGAAGCAGCATGGCCTAATGATTTGGTAAAATTAAAAAAAGAAATATTTTATCCTGTTAGGTCCCATCTAAGTGCCTACACTGAGAACTGGGAAAATAATCATCTTTAAAATGGTGTTGAAATTCAGACGTAGAGTGGACCTATTCTGAGTATGTAACCGTGACTTCCACCTGAACTTGGACCCTTCCCTTATAACCAAAAGCCTCTGAAAACAGCCTAAATTCACTCTCCCCTCCTTCTGTTGCGTTCTGGCCTGAGCACCCACAGCTGTAACCCTGATGCTTTCTGAGGATTATCAGAACGCGCTGGTTGTCAGAGTTCATGGACAGCATCTTCAGCCATGGATGGCTGAAGTTCAAAAGCCTGCCGCGCCAAGCGCTGGCGAGCATGTGGCAGAACGGGATTCGTACACACTGCTGGCAGGAAGGTAAACTGGGAGAACCACTGTGAAAACTGGTTTAGCTGTTTCTTAAAAAGTTAAATATACACATACCCACATGAGCCAGCCTAGGCAGTCATCCAGGAGAAAAGAAAACCCAAAAAGACAAAAAAAAAAAAAAAAAAAAATGCAGGTTCCATCCCTGGCCTTGCTCAGCGGGTTAAGGATTGGCATTGCCATGAGCTGGGTGGGGTGTAGGTCACAGACGCAGCTCAGATCCCATGTTGCTGTGGCTCTGGTGTAGGCCGGTGGCCATGGCACCGATTAGACCCCTCGCCTGGGAATCTCCATATGCCGCGGGAGAGGCCCTAGAAAAGGCAAAAAGACAAAAAAAAAAAAAGAAAAGAAAACCTATGTTTGACATAACACTGTAAGCCAACTATAATGGAAAAAATTTAAAAATGATTAAAAAATAAAAAAATAGGCAGTGGGATGGACTGGGAATTTGGGGTTCATAGATGCAAACTATTGCCTTTGGAATGGATAAGCAGTGAGATCATGCTGTATAGCACTGGGAACTATGTCTGGTCACTTGTGATGGAGCAGGAGAATGTGAGAAAAAAGAATGTATACATGTGCGTGTGACTGGATCACCTCGCTGTGCCGTAGAAAACTGACAGAACACTGTAAACCAGCTATCATGGAAAAAATTAAAATCACTATAAAAAATAAAATAAAATAAATAAAAAGTAAAAAATCCTGAACACAAAAAAAGGAAAACCCATGTTCATACAAAGATACGAACATGAATATTCAAAAGAGCTTTAATTGTATAAACTAAAAACTAGAAACAACCCAAATGTCTACCAACAGAAGAGATAAAGAGAGATCTACAACCACGGTATATCCACAACGGAAAACGACTCAGCAAAAAAGCGAAAGGGGCAGGGGGTGGAGTGGGGAGACAGAGAGAGAAGCAAACAAAGACAAAGCTATCTGATACACGCTCCAACATGAATGAGTCAATCGCAATTAATTAGGCCAGTTCTCAAAATAAGGAACCCAGGTTTGAAAAAAAAAAAAAAAAAGAGTACACACTGTATGATTTCATGTATATAAAATTCTAGAAAATGCAAACTAATTTATGGTGACTGATCTGTAATTGCCTGGGAAGGACAGATGAGGGGGTGAGGAGACGGGTTACAAAGAAGCAGCGGGAAATTTCAGGGCGATGGGCGTGCTTCTTAGCTTGATGGTGGTGATGCTTTCAAGAGGTGTACATGTGTGAAAACTTATCAAACTATGCGCTTTAAGTATGTGAGGCTTAGGGAACACCAATTATCCTTCAATAAAGTTGTTTTTAAAAGCTCCATGCAGGAGTTCCTGTCTTGGGTCAGCGGGTTATGAACCTGACTAGTGTCCAGAAGGATGAGGGTTTGATCCCTGACCCTGCTCAGTGGGGTTAAGGATCCGGTGTTGTGTAGGTTGGCAGTTGCAACTCCAATTTGACTCCTAGCCTGGAAACTTCTATATGCCACAGGGACAGCCTTTAAAAAGCAAAACTAAATAAACAAATAAATAAAAGCTCTGTGCACATTTCAATCCTGTATTTACTGACTCTGCTAGAGTATTTGAGAAATCTGACAATGTCTTTTTTATTTGTTTTTGTTTTTGTTTTTTTGTTTTTTGTTTTTTTGGGTTTTTTTTAGCCTCATCATGACATGTGGAAGTTCCCAGGCCAGATAGGGAACTTGAGCCACATTGGTGACAACACTGGATCCTTAACCCACTGATCCACCAGAGAACTCCCAATTTCCTCCTTTCTGCTGTGTCTCTCTTCCCAGGCTCTCCTAATTTCTTCCTGCCACACTACACGTACTGGAAAGGCCATAGCAGTAGCTGTACAGATGAGATCAGAGTCTGGCCTGTTGACTTTAAACATACAGACCTATTTTCCTACTGTCATCAGGAGCAGTCGCAATAATCACAGAAATGCAGAGAGACTTCTCATCAACCTGCAAATCCAGATGTCTCAACAGAGGAGTTCCCGTTGTGGCTCAGTGGTTAACGAACCCAACTAATATCCACAAGGACATGGGCTCGATCCCTGGGCTCACTCAGGGGTTAAGGATCTGGTGGTGCTGAGAGCTGTGGTGCAGACATGGCTCGGATCCCGAGTTGCTGTGGCTGTGGTGTAGGTCAGCAGCTATAGCTCTGATTCAGCCCCTAGCCTGGAACTTCCATATGTCACAGGTGCAGTCCGAAAAAAAAAAAAAAAGACCAGTGTCTCGATAATTACTTTTGTATTTCCTGGCTGCTATGATACCAGAAAGGGGGATAGATTAGTGTATTGGGGGGATATTTAATCATTTTTATCATGTGTAAGTGACTGCTTTTATAAAATAGGGAAGTAAGGAAAGACGAAAGTTTCAAGAACCAGCTCCCAATTAACCCAACAGCCCTTCCTGTGCCCCTTAAAGCTGCAGAGGTAAGGAGTTGAGGCCCAGGTGCCTGGGTAGTCATTTGGCTTTGCACCCATCACTGCAACAAACTGGTGCAAAGGGTGGGACCTGGCTGGGCCTCATTCTCCTTAGATGCTGTGTAGACACATATCTCTGGCTTGACCCCAAGCCCTATCCTCACCCGTTTAGGAAAGAAGAGCAACTTTCTCAGTCCTCATCTGTCCTGCAGCTGCTCCCATCAAGGGCTTAAAGAAATGGCAAGTGGCCAGGCTTTCAAAGGCCGCCTTGCTTACCAGACAATTGAGTAACTTTTACGAGATCTGCTGCCAACTTCTCAGTTTGCCCGATAGTGACCCAAATATGTTATGACATATGCTTATTTAATAAGTCACTCCATGTGGTTTGAATTTAAAAGAAATATACCAGACTGTGGATGTGCAGTTTTACCAGGACGCTGTAGTGCAACACCAGCCCAAGTTTCTGTCTAAACACCCAAATCACAGTTGTTAATCCCTGGAGGGGTCACATGCCTAGGAAATGACAGGCGCCTGTTTTGAGATTCTCCTTTTTTACTAAACTCAAGGTTGTCATGGGTAACAGTCAAATTTGCTGACTACTCCACTTAAATTTTTTTTTTTTTTTTTTTTTTTTTTTTTTTGCTGCACCCACAGCATGGGGAAGTTGCTAGGCCACTGATCGACCCTGTACCACAGCTGTAACCAGAGCCACAGGAGTGACAATACTGGATCCTTAACCCTCTGAGCTACTAGGAAACACCCACACTTAATTTTTTTTTTTTTTTTAGGAAACTTTCTGCCAAGTTTCACTTTCAAATTGTGTCTTAATGGTAGATGTTCTTAAGCCCCTTAGTTCAAAGATCTCCTATGAATCTATTTGCTGACTTCTTCCAAATAAGGATCTAATCCCTTGCTCAGAGAGAGAGACATTCTGTACACTTATAGGTAAGAAAGTAAACGCTGTCTGATGGAACCATTGTCTAAGGACCAGGCAAATCCCACTCGACTAGGGGAATGTAGGTATGAAGAGAAAGGAGAAATACCACTGCATCCAACAGTGAAAAGGAGAATCCAGGAGCTCAGTGAGATGTGATTGCTATTAGCTCTTTGGGGATACAGAAGCCAGAGGGCCAGAAGGCACTGTCAGTTCTCTGATCTATCAAGGGGCATTTGCATCATAAATCGGTATTAAAGGAGACAGAGGTCAGAGGGACAGAACCATTTAGGAGGAAATAACAGTGATCGAAGCCAAGCAACGCCCCAAGACCCAGCTTCCCTTTGGGGGAGTCTGTTTAAAGAACAGCTTCCTCTGAGAAGTAAATAGGCAGGGCTTCCTTTTTCTGTATTAATAAGAGTCTTCGCCAGCTCTTTAAAGAGTTTCCTACCTTGAGACTCCGAACCTCAGAACTGTGACATGTGGAAAGCACAGAAGGGCTTACTCTTATGTGGAGCAATAGCCCTGAAACTAGTTTTTAACTGCGAAATCAAAAGAGAGAGACACACACACATAAAAAGAGGAACGAGCAGGTTCTGTGGCTATATATAGCATAGCAAGTGAAATAAGCTTTACTTTAACGAAATCATCTGTCAAAAGATCATAGCTAGTAAAAAGAAACATTTTTAATGGTGTAGGGAATTGCACCACTGTAAACAGTCCAATCCGGAAAATGGAAATAATCCTTCAATAATAACTAAAATTGGGAGTTCCCATTGTGGAAACAAATCCAACTGGTATCCACGAAGATACAGGTTTGATCCCTGGCCTCGATCAGTGGGTCAGGGATTCGGCGTTGCCACGAGCTGTGGTGCAGGTTGCAGACGAGGCTCGGATCCCGAGTTGCTGTGGCTGTGGTGTAGGCCGGCAGCTACAGCTCCAATTAGACCCCTAGCCTGGGAACTCCCATGTGCTGCGGGTGCAGCCTAAAAAACACATACTCACACAAAAAGCTAAAGTCAACTGAATATTTGGCTTGTGTACCAGAATTCATTGAACTCTCTCAACACACACAACTCTTCGTTTATTTTCTACATGAGGAAGTGAAGGGAGAGAGGACTCAGTTGCCAAGGGCCCTAAGCAGGTAAGTGGCAGAGCACGGATCTAAAGGCAGCCTCAGTGACTCTCCAGCCCTCCATCCTGTTCCTGATACTCTGCAGATCCTCTGGGAGTGTGGTTGATGGTTTTGCTCATTTGTTTTCATCAGTGGCTTTGTTTTGATTATTTTATTTTAGTTCGGGACTGGGGTAGGGGTGGGGATGCCTGGTCAGTGAGAGTTGCCTGTCGAATCTAAATAATATTTAACATTCACTGAAGTGTTGTGTACACGTGGTGCACAGAAAGCTGAAATGTCCAGTTCAGGAGCAGGGCTCCCTGCCAAGGGGAGACACTGCACGACGTCATGAACGGAGCGCAGAACTGGGAATAAGGCGGCACGGTCTGGTCCTGGCTCCATTACTCATAAGCCACGTGATTTAGGGCAAGCATAACCTCTAGGTCCATGGTGTGTTTTTCTGTTTTGGTTTTTTTTAAAATGGCTTCACCCCCAGCATATGGAAGTTCTCCAGGCCAGAGATTGAATCTGAGCCACAGATGAGTCAACCTCAGGTCCTTTAACCCACTGTGCTGGGCCAGGGATCAAAGATGCAAGCACCTGAGCCACTGCAGTCAGGTTCTTAACCCGCTGTGCCACAGCAGGAACTCCCACGGCTTTTTTTTTTTTTTTTTTTTTTATCAGTGCCTTGAGTTCTGTCTTCCTCACATACTCACTAGAGGACAAAAGACAGTGCCTTCAGCTCTCTCCAACGTTTCACTGCATCAAAGGTTTGGTTTGACTTGATGCTTTCCCAAGTGTACAGAGCGGTGATGGAAAATGTACCTTGTCTACCCTACAGGCCTAGGGGATCTGCAGGCGGGGTGGAAGTAACGCTGCCTTTCTATCTCTGCACCAAACAGCAGGCCAGTGAGATGAAAAGGGAGGGGAATCTTGGGGCCCCTGCAGACAACTACTAGTTTTTGCCTGTTCTTTGCTTCCATTAGGACTTTCTGTCTTGATCTTCAATTTCCAGTCATTCAACCAACAGGTATGGCATCTCTGTGCTAAGCCCCGGGTGAATGGCAATAAGCAGTTGCCTGAAGACCTAAAGCCTGCACTCAAGGACCACAACCCTTGGGAGTTCCCGTTGTGGCTCAGTGGTTAACAAACCTGACTAGTATCCATGAGGATGCGGGTTTGATCCCTGGGCTTGCTCAGTGGGTTACGTATCTGGCGTTGCCATGACTTGTGGTGTAGGTCATAGATGTGGCTCAGATCTGGCACTGCTGTGGTGTAGGCCTGCAGCTGTAGCTCCGATTCAGCTCCTAGCCTGGGAACTTCCATATGCCGCAGGTGTGGCCCTAAAAAGCAAAGAAAAAAAAAAGGACCACAACCCTTAATGCAGCACAGCAAAGTGCAATAGCTATCAGCCAACAATGAAGTTAAAAGTGGAGGAGGTGGGGGTGCAAAGAAAAAACACAATTTTTTTCACCTAGACAGTGTTTTATCAAGGAAATGACATAAGTAGTTTTGCAAAATGAGCTGCTGGTCTTCTGAGGGTCAAGAGACAGCAAAATGGGGAGAAACTGCAAGCAAGACATGGGCTGGATCACGAATGTCTTTGTACGATACCTGGACTTGACCTGCCGGTAAGTACATTCTCTTTCTTTGGAGAAACTCCGTATGACCTCAAAGTACCTGCCTTGGTTATTAACAACAACAACAACAGTCACGACCACGGAGTTCCCACTGGGGCACAATGGGATCGGCAGTGTCTCTGGAGCACTGGGACTCAGGTTTGATCCCCCAGCCCAGCACAGTGGGTTGAAGGCTCCAACGTAGGTCACAACTATGGCTTGGATCTAACCCCTGCCCTGGGACCTCCATATGCTGCAGCGTGGCCAAAAACAAAACAAACCAATTAAAAAAACCACAACCAGCCTGACTATACCTTTGGTGGGTGGAATATCCCAATTTGAAGCTGTGGAAAGACATCATTGCAGTAGAAGCCATGATTCTCAAGGAAGTAGTCTTCTTCCAGAGAGAAGCTAGATGCTATTTAGTGGGGAAAAGATGTCCGAGGACAAAACTTCTGGCCGCATCCTGCTTTTAAAAACAAAAGGCCACCAGAGGGCACCAGACTTCACTTTTCTGGATGGAGAAGACAGCCAAGCCGGCCTTACACCAAGGTCACCATGGAAGGGAATTAGCTCTTATTATTTGACGTGTATTTTTGTCCTCTCATAAAATTAGAAATATATATATTCTTAGTATTTTGCATAAATTTGAGTACAGGCTGGGTGACTCATAAACAACAGAAATGCATTACGGTTCTGAAGACCGGAAGTCTGGGAGGAGGGTGCCGAGCACGGCGGGTTCTGGGAGGACCTCCTTCCAGGCTGCAGACGGCCGCTTTCTCCTTGTGTCCTCACTTGGCAGAAAGAGAGGGAGCACGCTTTCTGGGGTCTCTCCTTAAAAGGGCATCAATCCCATTCCCGAGGGTGGAGCTCTCGTGACCTAATGACCTCCCAAGGCGCCACCTCCTAACGCCCTCATCTGGAGCGTTAGGGTTTCAACCCAGGAACCAAAGGGAACACAAACATTCAGTTCACAGCACCTCCTTTACCTGAACAAGCAGGCGAGGCCAGGGGTCCGAAGAGCTGGTGTCCAGGAAGTTTAGAACCTCAACACTCCATTCATGCCAAGTATCAGAGACCAGAAAGTTGAGTATGGGAAACGTGGTCTTACGACCACGAGAAATTGCTCAGTGATGTGGTCATGAGGAATGAGATTTCAGGAAGGAGAAAATCAAAGCCAGTTTGGTCCTAGAATTTTTTATTTCTTGCTCAAAGGTAGACTAGACGTATGTAGGAGACCACTGGCCAGAAGCACTGCTGCTGGAAAGCAGACAAGGAGCATACTGACATCGAGAGCATTTGCCCAAACTGCAAGAAAATAATACGGTTTTATTTTCAAAGTGACTGAACCTCTTGGAGGTTCACCATTGCTTAAATCTGTGCTCTGCTGGAAAACTTTCTGGAGGTAAAGTGTGAAAGGCAGAATTAGGGTCTGGGCACGGGTCACTGGGAGGCTAAAAGAATTTTGCACTAAAAATAAAAGACATCATTGATACCAAGCTCCCTTTTTCCCTAATTGAAACAGACCACAAACATAGGTTTCCATATCAGCACACTCTCAATGCCTCCAGCTTAAAATAAATCAGGTTGGTTGAATAGAAAACACATGGCCCTTATTCCTTAAAGCCCCAGGAATAGTGTGCAGTTAGGCTGGACCAGGGTTTAAACCTGGACTGCCTGGTTTAAACCCTGGTCCAGCCTCTCCTAGATGTGCAGCCTTGAGCAAGCTAGTTAAGTCCCCAACATTCAGTTTTCTGTAAGATGAAGAGAATAATGGTATCATAGGGTGATGAGAATTAAATGATAAATCTAAACCCACAGCACCGTGGTGTTTTTGGTATTATTATTATTGGTTGGTTGGTTGGTTTTGCTTTTTAGGGCCGCGCCCACAGCATATGGAGGTTCCCAGGCTAGAGGTGGGATCAGAGCTGCAGCTGCTGGCCTGCACCACAGCCACAAGCCACGCGGGATCCAAGCCACATCTGTGACCTACACCACAGCTCACAGCAATCCTGGATCCCTGACCCACTGGATGAGGCTGGGGATCGAACCCACCTCCTCTTAGATACTAGTCGGATTCATTTCCACTGCACCACAGTGGGAACTCCTATTATTATTAAGTGGCTTTGGGATTGGATCCGTTTTCTCTTAGCCTACCAACCTTTAAGCAGATAAAATAAGGGAGACAACACGCCACAGAGGAGAAAAAAAAATAATGGCCTCTGCCTGTAGGTCACTGCATGACCTTGGGGAAATCATTTTACCACTGATCTCAAAGCTTAGTGTGATATCTGTGTAATGATGATGAAGCAGATATGAACTTTCTTCCTCAACTGTGTGCACTAGATGCTGTGACACTCTTCTGTTTTTCTAAAGCCAAGTTTGCTCTGACCCTGACCCCACCTGGGAGGCAGGAACTCAGTCTTAATGGGCTCCTCTCCCCAACCAACATCGGAGAAAGGACCCTCTGCCTTTAGTCCGGGAGTTGCACTGGTGCTCCATCCTCTATCCAGGTCTTTTGAAGGTGGGTCACTCTGACTCTTCTCTGCCCAAAAAGCATAGGGTGATGCGGAGTGACCACTCCCCCTTGGTGTGCCATCCCTTCAAAAGCCTGGTCACCCCCTCTCGGTGCTGCAAAGGATGGAGGCTCAGATTACCAGTACTTCATGCCACCCGAGTTCCAGACCTGGAAGAAGCCCTCTGCCCGCTGTGCTGGCCCAGCTTCTACCACTTCCGCCATAAAGACCTTCACTCTCTTCCCCCTCCCTAGGAAGCTGCTTTAGGCTTTTAAAACAAGTGCCAGGAAGGTGGGGGTATTAGTGGGGTTATGCCCAAGATACCTCTCTTTTCAGTCTTGAAATAAAAGAACATAAAGGCCCAGCCATCTTCCAGAATCAGAAGAGAAGGTACCCTATTCTCAGGTCTAGCAGGAAATCTCAATTGGCTTAAACCAGTCGATGTGTAACGCCCAGTCCTCTTTCCAAGTGAATCTTTCAAGAGATGGGAAATGTGACTCCATTCTGACCAATGATATGTAAGGAAAATATGACACACATTAACCGCTCAGTAAATGACTCATTATTCATTATTCAATGAAGACGATTCATTGGCACAATGATGAGTCTCCACTTTGCCTCTAGAAGAAATTCTGCCATCATTTTATCCTGTTCCCAAATAGCAATTGTTAAATGCTTCGAAGCACACTTTCAATAAATATCATGTATGCTGATTTTTAAAGTTCTTATTTATTTACTACAGCAAATGTGTTTCTTTTTTGTTAACTAAGTTGCATTGATAGTAACACCATCTATAGAGGACAAAGGACATCTAAACCGATTCTATGTCCTGTCTTAATAGTATTCCTGGTTAAAAAAAAAAAAACAAGTCTTGAAGAGATACATAGATAGGAAGAAAAGACTTCAAAGGAATTTCAGCAAGAAAATAAAGCAAATGATGCTATATTTTCAAAAGGTTATCCCTAACTTTACAGTATCCACTTTCAACAATTTATCCTGTGAAGGTAACTGCAGTTCACCTCGCAGTGAAAGAAGTGGATCCCAGGCTTTGCACCTTTGGGTGACAGCTGGCAAACTAACCTTGAAATAGCACATGATAAATGGGAACCTATCCCACGTGACCAGCATCCAGCTCACACTGCATCCCGCCCACAAGGAGTGTGACACCATCCAAACTGGTCCACACCCTGTCCAGTAAGATGAGTACCCTGACCAAATGCCTGCACTTCACAACAATGTGAAAGTGTTAGAAGAGTTTCTAAATGCTTACTCTCAATTTCTATAGGAATCTTCGGCAGCTCTCTGTAAACTGATGGAAAAGGGCATGAGTTTCTCTGACCTCTTTCTCCTCTTCTTCCTTTGAGTTTTGCATTTTCATCCACAGGCACTGTTTCCCTTCAGTCCTGGGAAATAGTGATTCTCTCTTTGTCTGCATATATTACTACTCCCATCTTTCCTGATATTCTTGGGAACATCTCTACAGCAGACACTTTTGATTGCCTACTCTAACTTTCCTCCTGGCTTGTAGAGTCCCAAATTTAGGGGTGAAATCTATCCTGCAGGAAAGATGACTCTTGTTAAAGGTCTTTTTTTTTTTTCTTCCCCAGGGCCGCACCCGTAGGACATGGGGGTCCCCAGGCTAGGGGTCGAATCAGAGCTGTAGCCTTCAGCCTACGCCACAGCCTATGCCACACCAGATCCAAGCTGCACGTACAATCCACACCACAGCTCATGGCAATGCTGGATCCTCAACCCACTGAGCAAGGCCAGGGATCGAACCTGTGTCCTCATGGATGCTAGTCAGATTTGTTTCCGCTGAGCCATGACAGAAACTCCTAAAGAATTTTTTTTAAGATAAAATCATAAGTCACATCCAAATTTAAAATAAACGTGTCAAAGTGGGGTTTTTTTTGTTTGTTTGTTTGTTTGTCTTTTGTCTTGTTAGGGCCGCCCCCCAACCAGTTCCCAGGCTAGGGGTTGAATCAGAGCTGCAGCTGCCAGCCTACACCACAACCACAGCAATGCAGCATCCGATCCTTGTCTGTGATCTACACCACAGATCATGGCAACGCCGGATCCTTAACTCACTGAGAGAGGCCAGAGATCGAACCCGCATCCTCATGGACTAGCCGGGTTGGTTACTGCTAAACCACATCGGGAGCTCCAGGTCAAAGATTTTATTTAACTCACTTGGTAATGAGAGAATCAGTAAGATGTTACAACCAGTCCAAGGAAGAATTCCAATATCCATACACAGACAGGCGGAAGAGGACGGCTGAGATGAATTTATGAAGAGATGCACCAAATCACAAGGCAGTGATCAACTGCATCCACTGCACGTAATTTACTTGCATTTCTCATGATAAGAATCACTTATGTTACTATCAGTTTTTTACAATTTCCAGATTTCTCAAATAGCTCAAAAGCAATGAAGGTGGAGAAAACCGGGGGGCGGGGGGGGGGAGCTAGACCTGTAATCTTTTCCCTCATTTCGAAATCTTTCACTTTTTTTCCCGATACCCCTAGAGAGAGAGAGCAAGGGTGATGGACTCCTCCAGAGGCATTTAAGTGAGACATCAAAAAGGACCTTCACCTCATACAGCCAGGTGAAAACACTGTGCACAAATATTCACATGAGAGGAGTTCCCATCGTGGTGGGGGGGAAATGAATCCGACTAGGAACCATGAGGTTGCAGGTTTGATCCCTGGCCTCGATCAACGGGTCAAGGATCCGGCGTTGCCGTGAGCTGTGGTGTAGGTCACAGACACAGCTCAGATCTGGCGTTGCGGCTCAGATGTGGCTGTGGTGTGGGCTGGTGGCTGTAGCTCCAATTAGGCCCCTAGCCTGGGAACCTCCATATGCCATGGATGCAGACTAAAGACAAAAATAAATTAATTAATTAAAAAAAAACTAAAAAAAATTCATATGAGATAGTCTACAACAAATTCGAAGAACTTGATCTGTGTTGTGTTAGCTATTATGACCCCTGCGAAGTAAGAATGTTCTGTCGTAATTTGCACACTTACTCTTGCCTCCAGCCATCATCCTGGGAGGAAGACCATTATAACAATATAAGACATGAGGTAACTGATCAATGAAGTAATGCTACAAGGTGTAGCAACTCCTGGATGCACCTCCAGGAGTGGCTTGGTCCTTAGATAATTGGTGACCAAACCTGCCTCTCTGACAGGCATTAATGAGGTAGAATGGGTCTTGATCAACAAGACTCTACCTGACCTGGAATGAAAGCCGGTGCTCTTAGTCAGCCATGAAATCTCAAGAATGGGCATGTGCTCAGGGCTATGGAGGAATTTAAAAAGAGCCAGGACACACAAGTGAGACACATCTAAATTCCCATCAGAATGCTTTATGCTCTTGGCTATATCTCCTACAGGTAATTTTTTTTTTTTTTTTTTTTTTTTTTTTTTGCTTTTTAGGTCCACACCCAAGGCATATGGGGGTTCCCAGACTAGGCATCCATTTAGAGCTGTAGCTGCCAGCCTACGGCAGAGCTACAGTAACTTGGGATCTGAGCTGCATCTGTGACCTACACCACAACTCACAGCAACGCCAGATCCTTAACCCACTGAGCGAAGCCAAGGATCGAACCCACCATCTCATGGTTACTAGTAAGATTCATTTTTGCTGCACCACAGCAGGAACTCCTATTTTTTTTTTTTTTTAATCTGGAGAGCAGATGAAAAGTGAAAATAGTTAAGAAGAAGCAAAAGACATTGCTAATAGAAATCAGATGCTGTTTAATTGCTAATTAAATTCATAGAAGCACTTTTGAGCAGCAACCTAGGAAGGATTGGACATGGAAAAGCAGCGAGGTTATCTGCAGGTGTGCAAAGTTCAGGGAGTGGGCTGACCAAGCTAAATTCCTCACCGCTCTAGGTAATGCCTGGTTCTCAAAGGAAGCTTAGCAGCTTGGAGCCACCCATGGTCTCCAGATTGCATCCACTTGGAAGTCTCTTTGACTTTGCTTTTTATTTATTTATTTTAGGGCTGCACCCATGGCATATGGAAGTTCCCAGGCTAGGAGTTTGCATAGGAGATGCACCTGCCAGCCTACGCCACCACAACTTGGGATCCAAGCTGTGTCTTCAACCTACACCATAGCTCACAGCAGCCCTGGAATCTTAACCCACTGAGCAAGGCCAGAGATCAAACTCATGTCCTCATGGATCCTAGTCAGGTTCATTTCCGCTGAGCCACAGTGGGAACTCCTCTTTGACTTTGCTTTAAATTGAAAAGGAATTGATGCTGTGTAGCAGCTTTGCATTCTTAGAAAGATGAGCTTCGTTGACTATGGAAGACACTTAAAATCCTGATCAAGAACATTCCTTCTGGTCACTAATATCTGGTATTGACAACTAGTTATGAGAATACTTGAGATAATTACGCACAGCTTCATTCTGTCATTTACATGTAAACATTCCAAGAATCCTAAACACTGAAAACTCTGTCAGCAGTAGCCAGGCCCTAATCACACGCCTGGAGACGGGCGATGCCGTGGTGCCTCCCATCCTTGTAGGACTGAGGAGGAGATGGGCTTTCGGATGCAGACTTAGACACGGGGTACAAGATGGGATTCAATTAATACAACCAGACTGTTGAGGGAATGGGTACTAGGATCAAAACACAAGCTCAGTTCTCAGAACCGGAGAAGTGGCCTGAAGTCAGACCGGCAATGAAGGCGAGTGGCTAACTTTGGTCAAGGACATAGGTCAAGGGCCTTTTAAATCCTTAAGTGTAAAGGCAGGGTAGATCCTTCAGGCTGGGGAAACGGTGAGTCCATAAAGGGGGGCCTAACTGCTCGATTAGCAAAGAGGGATCACGAGCTTAGGAGCTCAAGCAGGCCTCCACATGGGGTCTGCTCTCATCCATTGTGGGGAGATAATTTGAGCTCTAGGATCTGAGTTCTGTTAGGATGAATTGATACTAAAAAATAAATCTTTGCAAACATATGCTGAACTAGTCTTTCTTTGGGGGACAGGTCTCAAAAGTGAATCAATGTGTCATTGAAGTCAGTCTTAATTCCTCCAATGAGCAGAAAGCCAAAACGTCCTTCAGAGCAGCAGTCCCCAAACTTTAAAAAATTGCTTACAACCTTCAACAAAAAGCCTTTGAGCACCTTCATGTCCATGAATTTCACATGCATAAATAATGTATGTACAGTGTACCTAAAATATTATGTATGTTAAAAAACAAAAACAAAGGCAAAATAGAAACTTAAGATGACATGAATACATGGAAATTCTAACATGCTGCTGTCGCACCCCAGTAGATTATCTTGGGGCCCCTTTTGGGTGGGCACCTTCCATTTCAGAGATCTCACCCTCAGAATATTAATGGTGAGATGCATGGATGCATGGCGTGACTGAGCTTTCAAATGACCCATGCCAGGCCCGGAACCGTGCTGCTTCTTCCTCCCATTCGTTAAGCTGACAGTGAGGGCCTTACAGAGCTCTGCCTTGGTATTCTGAAGCCTTCTGATTAATGGCAGACAGCGCCGGCCTCAGACGGCAGTGCTGTTCTGACCTGATCATCAGAGCAAAGCAAGCGTGCATTGATTCATTTTCTGCATGCAGAATATTAGGCTCCAGCTGCTGAGGTCAAAGACCGAAGGAAACGTCACCAGATGCCAAATCCAGGAAATCTCCTGGCACCTGGGGCTCAAGTTCAGAGCCAGAATCTATCTATTTCCTGGAGATCTGGGCCTCTGGGATCAGAGGACAAGCACAGTTAGACACAAATATGCTGCTAAAGCAACCTAGAGCCGCTCCCGGGACTGCGGTATCATGACTATTACCACAACCCAGCTCCTTAAACTTGTGAGCCTGAGCCTTGAACCCCAACAGGGTCCATACTGAACCCCAAAACTTACTGAGGAGGTCACAAAATCATTTTGTTACCCATTTCTCCATAGGTTTTTTGGGGTTTCTTTTTTGTTTTTTTTTGGTTTTTTTGCTTTTTAGGGCTGCACCTGTGGCATATGGAGGTTCTCAGGCTAGGGGTCAAATCTGCAGCTGCAGCTTCTGGCCTACACCACAGCCACAGCAACTCGGGATCCGAGCTGCGTCTGCAGCCTACACCACAGCTCATGGCAACACCAGATCCTTAACCTACTAATAGAGGCCAGGGATTGAACCTGAGTCCTCACGGATACTAGTCAGGTTCATTAACTGCTGAGCCATTCCTCCATAGATTTTTTTTTTTTTTTTAAATAACAGCTTGGAGATCCTGTCGTGGTGCAGTGGTTAACAAATCCGACTAGGAACCATGAGGTTGCCGGTTCGATCCCTGGCCTTGCTCAGTGGGTTAAGGATCCGGCGTTGCCATGAGCTGTGGCGTAGGTCGCAGACGCGACTCAGATCCTGCGTTGCTGTGGCTCTGGTGTAGGCCGGTGGCTACAGCTCTGATTAGACCCCTAACCTGGGAACCTCCATATGCCATGTGAACGGCTCAAGAAAAGGCAAAAAGACAAAAAATAAAATAAAATAAAATAAAGTAAATAAAAAATAACAGCTTTATTGAACTATAATTCACATTCCATAAAATTCATTCATGTAAACCAATTAAATAGCTTTTGATACATTCAGAGATATCTGCAACCATCACCACAGTCAATTTTAGTACATTTTCATTGTTCCAAAAATAAACTAATTGGGGAGCTCCCATCATGGCTCAGAAGTTAACAGTTCCAACTGGTATCCATGAGGATGTGGGTCTGATCCCTGGCCTCGCTCAGTGGGTCAAGGATCCGGCATTGCCGTGAGCTGTGGTGTGGGTTGCAGACGAGGCTCGGATCCCGAGGTGCTGTGGCTCTGGCATAGACCGACGGCTACAGCTCTGACTAGACCCCTAGCCTGGGAACCTCCATATGCCACGGGTGCAGCCCTAAAAAGACAAAAAAGAAAAAAGAAAGAAGAAACTGATTGGCAATCACTCCCCAGTTTTCTCCAACAAACCCTCCCCCCTTCCCTCCAGCCGGGGGCAACCACGAGTCCACTTCCTGTCTCTGAAGATTTGCCTATTTTACATTTTCTATAAGTGGAACCATATAATGTGAGATCTTCTGTGACTGGCTTCATTTCCTGAGCGTAACGCTTTCAAAGGGCACCCATGCTATAGCTGAGCCACGGTGGGAACTCCAAATTTTGATGATGTCCACCTTATCTATTTTTTCTTTTCTTGCTTGTGCTTTTGGTGTCATGTTTAAGAAACTACTGCCTAATTCAAGACCATGAATACTTACATTCAAGTTTTCTTCTAAGAGTTTTATAATTTTAATGCTTACATAGAAGTCTCTGATCAATACGAGTTACTTTTTCTACATGGTGGGAGGAAGGCGTGCGATTTCTCTCTTTTGTTTGTAGATAATCAGTTATCACAGAACCACGTGTTGAAAAGACTATTCTTTCCCCCACTGAAATGTCTTGGCACCACTGTTGAAGATCAACTGACATAAATTTGAGTTTATTTCAGAAATTAACAATCAATAAATTATGCTCTACCTATGTGATGGAATTTTATGAAACCATTAAAAAGCATTAGGTATTTTTGTATCACTATAAATGTAATAAAATTCATTGAGTAACTAAAAAAATTTTTTTAAATAAAAATTAAAAAGAAATTTTTGTACCAACTGACATGGAAAGACAACAATATACTTTCTGAGTAAAATCAAAATAAAACCACAAAATCCTGACCCAGATTATAAAACCACATGTGGCCTCCCTCTATGGATATTCTTCCATATGCTTTTATGAATTTTATGAATGGGCAGGGTGTATGTACGGGGGGAGGATTTACTCTGTAATTTACCTTTATCATTTTAATGTCCGTGATGAAATAAATATATGAAAATTGAAGTTAAAAAAGCAATTGCCAGTCTCGCCTCCAGAGGGCAGGAAAGCAAAACAGCACCATGAAGCCCAACGGCATCTCTCTCAAGTTCTGCCACACGGAATCAGCCAAAGGATCCCCACTCTTCGTGTCTCTTGTCCAAGTTTCAAACCCTCGGGTGGGAGAATGTGACTGGGGTTCCTGAGTCTTCCCTTAAAGCGGCCCCTGACGGCTGGGAACACAGGTGCACAGACACTTTACCAGGACCCCTCTTTCTGCTGGGAACTATACTAAGACAAGACACCCAACTCCTGGCATTGCAGTATGTCTTAACTCTTCTCTCTGTTTCCAGTCTTTCTTAACTGGAAAGGTACAAAAACCTGAGCCCTACAGAAAGTGATTGGAACAACTGTTTTCTCAGTTCTCTCAAGTTTAAAGCTAGTTCCATTCTAGACGCATAAGAGAGAAGTTGATCTACTAAAAATACATCAGATGGAGTTCCTGTCGTGTGTTCAGTGTAAATGAATCTGACTAGTAACCATGAGGACGCAGGTTTGATCCCTGGCCTCGCTCTGTGGCTTAAGGATCTGGCGCTGCCAAGAGTGTGGTGTAGGTCGCAGATGCAGCTCAGATCCCAAGCTGCTGTGGCTGTGGCGTAGGCCAGTGGCTACAGCTCCAATTCCACCCCTAGCCTGGGAACCTCCATATGCCACGGGTGCGGCCCTAAAAAGAGACCAAAAAATGAGAAAATAAAAATCCATTAGCTGCCTTAAGGCATTAAGGATTAACATTATACAGGAATCCCAGCTGAGAAGGGCTGGCAGCCTTCCAGGAAGTGAGCCGTCTGAGCACGTGCTCTCGGCTGGTGGGTGTTCAGGGCGCTCACCTTCCACCCACATCCCCACCCCGACTCGCACGGGTACAGCCCCATGTGAGCCTGTGGGCTTGCCTCACATACACAAGCAACAAGGGAGACCTGGAACTAGCCAGGACCAGGCCTTCCCATCCTGAGAGCAAGCAACATTTTATCAGTTTTATAATCCGACTCTGGTGATTGTTTCTGTAGGACAATAATACAGGATACAATAATAGAGGATCTGGAGCTTTTCCTGAAAATAAAAGAAAGGCATATTTCCCTGAGTAAACCCTTCCCCCCAGCAGCTCATCAGCACCAGCAGGATAACATCTGAACTTCCTGACCCGGCCCACTGGAGTCACAATCTGGCCCCAGCCCTCCCTCTCCTCCCCTCTCGTACGCTCCCTATCCTACAGACACGTCACCTCAAACCCACGCCCATCTCACTCTTCCCCCTCTGTCCGTGCTGCCTGCCCTTCTCCTCCTCATTCCTCAAGACTCTGCTTTAACGTCACCCTACCATGAAGCTTCCCCATGCATCCCTTCTCCTTCCCGTGAAATTGGAACCTCTCTATTCCACGCCTCCTCGGCCCCTCTTACCTCATTCTGCTACCTCACTCCCACGTTGTCTTCCTCACCATCTATCTATCTGTCTCCTGCTAAGAACATGTATGTCCCAAGGGCAAGAACCTTCCCACACCCTGCATCATCCTGCTCATCACAGATGTCAGGGAATGTTATTGAGTGAACGTGTGTAAAGAAATCCCACTGATGTCTGCTGTGAGACAGAGGCCAACCAGTTATCTGTAGCAATCAAATACATATATATTTGTTTTGTTTTGTTTTGTTTTGTAGGGCATATGGAGGTTCCCAGGCTAGGAGTCGGATCGGAACTACAGCTGCCGGCCATAGCCACAGCCACGCAGGATCCAAGCCTCATCTGTGAGCTACACCACAGCTCACGGCAACGCCAGATCCCTAACCCACTGAGTGAGGCCAGGGGTCGAACCCACAACCTCACAGTTCCTAGTCAGATTCGTTTCTGCTGTGCCACGATGGGAACTCCCAGCAATCAAATATAAAGGGTAATGTTTATGCCTAATTTGAAAAATCCAAAGGATTTCCCTGAAAGTCTTCCCAAGAAACTATCACCACATTTCAACTATTCCAATAAATCAGAAGAAATGACTTCCACCTGAGCTACTAGAGTAACTTAGGGTGAAAGTTGACCAATTGAGAAGAACTGTTCACTGGAGTTCCCATAGTGGCGCAGTGGTTAACAAATCCAACTAGGAACCATGAGGTTGCAGGTTCCATCCCCGGCCTCGCTCAGTGGGTTAAGGATCTGGTGTTGCTGTGAGCTGTGATGTAGGTCACAGACGTGGCTCGGATCCCGCGTGGCTGTGACGTAGGCCAGCAAGTACAGCTTCGATTAGACCCCTAGCCTGGGAACCCCCATATGCCATGCGAGCAGCCCTAGAAAAGGCAAAGACAAAAAAAAAAAAAATATATATATATATATATATATATATATGTAAAACTGTTCAGGTTAGCCTTTTTATTCCTGAAGTTCACTTATAAAATGTCAGCCTTACTTCATGCTGCACGAAATCTTTGAAGGAAAGCAAAAAGGCTGATGATCAAGTTGTTTTTTTTTTCTTTTCTTTGTCAAGAAGAAGAGGAAAATGAATATTGCTATCATTTGAGAGGAAAGTGGCAAAACCACAAGCCATTTGCCTGGCTTGTGACACTTTATTTCTCAGCACGAAATGTCACATGGATCCTATATCCTGTTTAGCGCAAGGAACTGTTATTCATCCCGCACAGGGCAGCATTTGGAATTCATTTATCTGAGTCCCGTAGCCCCGTGCTCATAATACCTACGGTGGGAGGCTCTGGTTTCACCCTCCAGAGCAACAAGGAGACCTCTCAGATGGTATGCAGATCACATGCATCAGATTTTGTGCAAGAGTCAAGATTTGGTTCCGAGGGGACAAATAAGAATAAAGAACAAAATAAAACAGGACAACAAAACAAAGCTAAAAG
This sequence comes from Sus scrofa, assembly GCF_054392235.1. Lineage (NCBI taxonomy): Eukaryota > Metazoa > Chordata > Mammalia > Artiodactyla > Suidae > Sus > Sus scrofa. The sequence continues at coordinate 21,397,756 of NC_139393.1, read as the reverse complement.
AAAGAGGGGAATTAATGACAACAACAACGGAGAGCAACCCGTTAATCCAGGAGAAAAGTACATAACATCGTTTTCATTATTAGGATTCTCTTGGTTTTTACCCTCACTCGAGTCAGCCAATAGGGTTCCCATTTAATTCCCAAGGGGCCCTTCTGGTGTCTAGGAAAAATGCCAACCAGGATGGTTCAGAAAAATCTATTTACTCCCCAAAGAAACACGGGAGACCACTTCTCTTCTTGCTCTGATGTTTATCCTCCTCTTATTTCCTATAGGGACTGACGTGAAAATCCAAAAACCAAAGGCTTACCTGTGACATCCAGGAACGGCGACCGATGGGAAGTGGGCCAGCCACAGCCTACTCATCCTGGCCAGGGCCGAGGAGCCTCCAGCGGGGGTGTGGAGGCAGGACACACTCTAGCAAAAGGAGAAGAAAGGTGAGGACCCAGCCCCGTTCCCAGGAGGACAACCAGTGCAGAGCGGACCTGATGCCACTCAAGCTTACACGTTGTCAGGAGGGCAGTGACCTTTATTTTATCCCCAAATGTAGAGGAACAAGCCACGTACTCCCCCACTGCAGTTCCAGATCAATCATATGTTTCCTGGTTGGTTCTTTTTTATTATTATTCATTTCCTAAACTTCAGACTCAGATATCTAAATGCCCACACAGTGTCTAGCTCAGCCTCAGCAATGCTGAAACGCATCCTCTTCTTCCCTAAATCAGCACTTCCTCTATCTCCTCTGTCTCGCTTAGTGTGAAGGCACCACTTCAACCCAGCCATACAGGCGACAAACTGAGAAACCATCTCATTTCCACCCTCTTCCTCAACCCCACTCCCTACCCCGGCCTCACATCACCAGTTACTAAATTCTGGCTAATTTACCAACCACTTCTCAGTTCCTCCCGCCAGCCTTCTCTTTTTCCTGTATGACATTTAAAGAATGTTTGGGTTTTGAGTTCCAGCTATGGGCAATGGGTTAAGGATCTGACTGCAGCGGCTTGGGTCACAGTAGAGGTGCGGGTTAGATCCCCGCCTGGCAGCAGCGGGTTAAAGGATCCAGCATTGCCACATATGCAGTCTAGGCCACAGCTGTGACTCAGATTCAATCCCTGGCCCAGGAGGTGTGGCCATAAAATTAAAAAAAAAAAAAAAAATAGACTGTTTGGTTTTGACTGAATGAAAAAGGATCTTCCCACCCGATTTTTTAGTGTTGGGCTGGAGAGAGAAAACAGAACAGGATTTCACGAAGCTGCCTGAGACGAAGGACTACTAAAGAGGGCTATAACCCAAATTTCCGCCGCTTTCATCAGCCCGTCACTGAACTACTTCTCAAAATTGATCCTCTGTCCTGTCTTTCCGACACTTTACTAATGAGGAACTGTGGGGAAGGGGAGGCCGGGAGGGACAGGACCAGGGCCCATCTCGGGGGATTTTCCTGGACATCAGGCGGTCCCGCCTGCGGGTTTAGAAGAAACACCTCCATGGGTAAATCTCCAGAGGGCCGCGCTGTGACTGCCAAGCGGCAGGGGATGGAGGGGCACACGGGCACAGCCGGGGGCCTGGGACCCGCAGAGCTTCAATGTCACGTGTCACGTTCCATGTCGACGGCTGTACCTGAGCTTGGGCGCACCATCTGGGTCCACCAGAAGCCCCTCGCAGTTGCAGGGGACGTCGCTGGGGTACAGTGGAGACCAGGTGATGAACGTGGGGCAGGTCGCGAGGGCCGCGGCGGCGTCACTGGGCGTGGCCAGAGCGGGGGGGGGGGGTGGAGGGCGTCGTGCGCCTGCGCGACCTTCACCTCGCACTTGCCCAGGGCCTGAAGTTGAACTGCTACCCGCCATTCGGTGGAATGAGGAGCCAGTTCAGGATCTGCTGGTTCTTGGCGTTTTCCTGATGTCCAAACTGGTGGCAGGGAAAGCGGAGCAACACCAGGCCCCGGGGCCAAGGCGCCATTGACGTCCGTTCATCTAGGTGTCCTCAGAACCTTTGTGCCCCAGAGCAACGCTGCCTCCCCGGCCACCCGCCCCGCCCCAGCCCAGGTTCAAGGTTTCCCTGCCCCGCCAGCAGTATGCATGAAAGGCAGACACCCAGTGTGAGGCTGCCACCGCCAGGTGGGCTTCCGGGCGGCAGAGCAGCACACCCCGCCAGGGTGTTGGCAAGGGGAGAGCCCTGGAGTAGAAAAATCCCTCTGCACCAACGCACCTTTCTACCAAACAAAAACGTACTCACAGAAAGAACAGATTCGTGATTGCCAGCGGGAGGGGGAAGGGGGAAGAGAAGGCCTGGGAGTTTGGGGTTAGAGGCAAACCAGTATGTATAAGGGCCTACTGTATGGCACAGGGAACTGTATTCAGTATCCTCTGATAAACCATAATGAAAAAGAATATGAAAACGAACATATATGTATAACTGAGTCTCTTTGCTGTGCAGCTGAAATTAACACACGGTAAATCTACTGTTTTTCAATATATATTTTTTAAAGGTGCCCCTGTCCTGTCTTAATCCTTTTGAGCTAGGCTCTGCATGTGGAATATTATCTAAAATCTCAATAATCCGTGGGTTACAAGAGAGCTTTTCAAAAACCGCAATTGCTTGGAAGCCTGTTGAAATGCAGATTCTTAGTTCATGAGGTTTGGGTGCAGCCTGAGTTTTAACTTTGCTGACAAATTCCGGGTGATGTGGAGGCCACTGGGTTGCAAGGGCTTAGATGGTCTAGAATTTTATTGCCCCGAACTCTAGCTCAGTCAATACTGAACCCTTAAAAGCATGTCAGGAACAGAGCATTACAGAAAAAGGTGGGAAATGGATATGGGCTGGTTAGTGGAAAATTTAAGCAGCTCATCAGACCTTACAATAAAAGCTTCACACTGGATTGAGAGTTCTCATCCTCTTTGTAGAAATGTGTGACTATTTTAAACACGTCATCCCTTAAGACAGAGTGGAGAAAAGGCCATTCTTGACATGGTCTGTTGGACACCCTGACTGCTAAGGCGGGGTCAGGCCTAACAGGAAGCAAACAATAGGTGTGACCTCAGGCTAGTCCCCTTCCCTGTTTTGACTGAGGACACCACACGAAGAATCTGGCTCCAAGTCCTACTTTCCTGGACAAGTCAAGTCCTGTGTGTGTGTGTGTGTGTGTGTGTGTGTGTTTAGGGCCACACCCACGGCATATGAAAATTTCCAGGTGAGGGGTCGAATTGGAGCTGCAGCTTTCAGCCTGCGCCACAGACATAGCACTGAGCGAAGCCAGGGTTCAAATCTGTGTCCTCATGGATCCGAGTCGGGTTCGTTACCATGGAGCCACAACAGGAATTCCCAAGTCAAGTTTAAAGGACTCTGGGCAAATATGTATTCGTTCAGACACTAGTCTAAATAAAGTTGCTGGCTTTTCCAAGTAGATTCCTGCTTTCTTTTCCAAGGAACATTTTCATGTCTAAGAAGGTATAAATAGGAGAGAATGGTTTCCACACACCACGCCCTGCTCCAGATGCACTGCAAACTCTGCAGAGGAAGCTGGGGCAAACTGCTTGTGGGAAAACACACAGGACACTTGGATCAGAACGTGAGCCGTTGAGTTCATCCTCCACTGAGCCATAGGATGCAGAATGCTGAGGCCTGGCACATCCAGCTTAGGAGGATAACGGGTTTCTCTGACCTCACTGCCTCAGAAAAACTCAATAGGTCACATTTCCGGCTTTGGCCACCAAGCCCTCCTTTGGCTTTTCCTTCCTATGCACAAAATTTCAGAAGTCACTGTGTTGCTGAATTTCCTTTGGTCACAGAAAAAACAGTCATTATGATTGAATGCAAGGAACTGATCTGACCTAAAGTCAATGATTTCTTCCTGCAAGTGACAAAGCCTGTTTCCTCCAGCTGATAATGAACCCCCGAAAAGGCACTGAACATGCATTTTCAAAAGCAAATCATCTACAGCCAGGGTGCAGGCCAGTACCTCTTTCAATCAGAAGTGAAATACTTGAAATCAATTCTTTCTGTTGTGGTAAAACATATAGTACCATAAAATTTACCATTTTAACCATCTTAAGTGTAAATTCAGTGGCTTTATGTACAGTAAGAATCATATTTTACAAATAAATAGCTATAAATGGGTTCCTAGTCTCTCTGAAGAAAGAGACCCGATAAGGGCATCAAAGAAAGAGCTACATTTTTCATTCCAAAGAAGGATGGAAAAAGTGTGATACTTCTATATGAATAATTTACAGGCCTAGAACAAGGGGAAAAAAAAATCCTAGATCTTGTTGGAACACTAGCTCTGCTGCTTCTGCTGTTGTTGCAAGTTACTTAAGCACTTTGCTGTAAAATGAGAATGAATATTAGCATCTACTTCTTAGAGTGGTAACAAGGCTTACACTGGATAAGAGGATTCATCAGGATAGGAGAGGTTCAGCTGCAGTAACAAATGAACCCCAATATTTTAGTGACTTAACCTGACAAAAGTTTACTTCTTGCTCATGTCACAGTCTGAGGTGGGGCAGGTGGCTTTCCTCCAAGGGTGATGAAGGATCTGGGCTGCTTCCGAATAACATCTCTGCCATCTTGCAGGGCTTTACTTCCTGATGAATGGAGGACACACATCCTTTACACCCTTGGCCTCAAAGTAGCTAGAGTTAATGTCACTAATGGTTCTTTACACTCTTGGCCTCAAAGTAACTATGTCCTTTCTCGTTACAGTCCTTTGGAAATAAGCATGCGTATCAGTCAGAATCTGAGCAAAAACCAGATGGCGCACTCTAAAGGCCCACTTATTTAATGGATTTACAAAGGTGTAAACAGGGTTAAAAGACACTGCAAAGGATGGTGAAACACCACAAGACCACCAACAACTCAGGACAGGTGCTGGGTTGTCAGCAGCTGAAACTTAAGGCAGGGATGGAAGATGGGAGGCTAGGAACCCATAACGTAATCTCTCTCCTGTCCTGCTGACTCTTGCTGTTGCCTCGCATGGGTCACACTCCACAGTCAGTACAACCTGGTGGGATGCCATCCATGCAAGGTCAGCTTCCTGGGGGCTCAGAGCAGGTGGAAAAGTGGATCTGGAGCAGCAGGTGGAGAACACCCAGCATGACATGCAGAAGGCCTAGCAATGTGCCAGGCACATAGTTGGCACTGAAAAGAAAATGAAGGAAAGAAGCTAAGAGTATAGCACAGGGAACTATATCCAATCTCTTGGGATAGGCCATGATGGAAGATAACATAAGAAAAAGAATGTGTGTGTGTGTGTATATATATATGTATATGTATATATGACTGGGTCACTTTGCTATTCAGCAGAAATTGGCACAACACATAAATTAACTATACTTTAATAAAAACAATTTGTAAAGACCAAAAAAGAACTTAAGAAAACATGAAGTCGCAACAGAAGAAACGGTGGGGGAAAAAACTGTAACTGCAATGTATACATCTAAGGATGACCTGACCCCCTTGCTGTACAGTGGGAAAATAAAAAAAAAAAAAAAAAAGAAAACATGAAGAAAAAAAAAATATATTTTTTTTTTGTCTCTTTAGGGCCATACCTGTGGCACATGGAGGGGTCTAATTGGAGCTGCAGCTGCTGGCCTACACCACAGCCACAGCCACTCGGGATCCAAGCCATATCTGTGACCTACACCACAGCCTACGGCAATGCCAGATCCTTAACCCACTGAGCAAAGTGAGGGATCGAACCTATGTCCTCATGGATGCTAGTCAGATTCGTTTCCACTGAGCCATGACGGGAACTCCTATATTTTTTTTTAAGAAAAAATATTTTAAAGTAGCTTATGTTTATTGAGGTCTTCACAGTTCACTTCACCTCTGACAAAGAGAGATTCACATTTGCTAAGGAGAATTTTTCTCTCCACAATAGATTTTTCTTTTTTTTTTTCTTTTCTTTTTTTTCTTTTTTTCTTTTTTTTTTTTTTTTTTTTTTTTTTTGGTCATTTGTCCTTTTAGGGCCGCACCTGAGGCATATGGAGGTTCCCAGTTCCCAGGTTAGGGGTCTAATTGGAGCTGTTGCTGACGACCTACGCCAGAGTCACAGCAACTCCAGATCCAAGCTGCATCTGCGACCTACACCATAGCTCACGGCAATGCCGGATCCTTAACCCACTGAGCAAGGCCAGGGATTGAACCCAAAGCCTCATGGTTCCTAGTCGGATTCGTTTCTGCTGCACCGGGACAGGAAGTCCTCCACAATAGATTTTTCAACCAGAGCTCACTGTCCAAAGCTGGTTTGTCCTCTTTCTTAAAAGATGGATTTAACGGGAAGAATAGCGTTTTGTTTGCAAAGCGAGAAACACTGAGAGCTACACCCCGTAGAACTTTATCTGTGCAGCCAGTAATTACAACCTAAGTTAGGTTGAATGGCACAGTTACACTGATAACTGCTGTTACTGTTTTCACTCTTTCACCTGCCAACAAGGTCCTCTGGTTCCTTATCTTGTACTCGGGCCAATCCAACAAGACCGGGAGAAGCTGAAATGCTGACACTTCAAAGTACAGGACACTGGGAACAAGCTGGCGAGTTGTTTGTGTTGGGCTTTGCTAAATAATAGGCTGGGTTCAGTGCCAGTAAAAAGCTCTGGAGGGTAGCATTTGATTTTATGCGTAGGAATCTCCTCACTCTGCACGTAAGCGAAACCATCTCTTCCGAGGATCAAATCCATTTCTTGTTGCTTTCGTACCATCGAGTATCTTGATGTCAAAAAACCAGGGAAGTTTTGCATTTGAAGGGAGTTTAGAAGTTGTTTTGCCCAACCTTGTCCCACACCGTCAATGCTTTGCAGGGACGGGGAGGGGGGTGGTGTCAGTCCTTGGACCCTTTCAGGGACAGGATGTTTCGTGACGCCAGCAGCTCCTGCTCCTCCAGTCCTCACAGCTCTCTGAGGTAGCTGCCACCATTAGCCCCATTTCCCAAATCAGGAAACCAGAGCAGAGAAGTAACTTGCCCAGGGATCCTAAGCTCAACTGCACTGAAGCAGGAGTTCAAACCCAGGGCTGTTTTTCTCCAAACCCCAAGCTTTTCTCCATGCAGGTCTCTCGGTGCCTTTCAGGACAATCCATTCCCACCAGGAACTCTCTGAAACAGTCTTACCCGCAGCCCCCATAAGCTTAGCTAACCACTGTTGGTTTCACATGCTCTCCAAAAATGGAAATGAAAAAAAAAAAAAAAAACTATTCATGATAATTCACATTACGTGCCACTTTACCACTTATGAAACATGTCAACAGTTTCACTTGAGCCTCTCAACACTTCTGTGAGATGGGTTATCAAGATCTCTAGTTTATCTGTTAGAAAGTTGAGGTTCAGAGAGTTTGCACATGGTCACATGTGCAAGAGGGTGGCAGAGCCAGGAGCAGAGCCCAGGTCCTTTAGATTTGAGTCCTAGGCTCCTTCACTACAACATACTATGGACAGCAAGAGGTGAAGCAAGGAGGTATCCCTCTGGCCTTGGGTTCCATACTACTTCCTATCTTGTACCAGTGCACTGTGGCCTAAAAGCTTTCCTTAAGAGGTTCATGGAGTTCCCGTTGTGACCTAGCAGGTTAAGAACCCTAGTATCCATGTTATGAATAACTAGTATCCATGAGGATGCAGGTTTGATCCCTGGCCTCACTTAGTGGGTTAAAGGATCTGGCATTGCTTTGAGCTATGGTGTAGGCGGGTAGCTGCAGCTCCAATCTGACCCATAGCCTGGGAATTTCCGTACACCAAGGATACTGGCCCTAAAAAAAATAAAAATACAAGAGGCTCAGCCTTCCTAATAGGCCCGTCTCACATAGACTCCTTAGATCGGAATCCCAGTGGGAAAGTCCATCTCCATCAACTTTACTGCCTGACCTTGGCCCCAGCTGGTACCTGCCCTGCTTTGTCAACAATGTCTCTGGGACTGCATCTTAGGAGAGTGGGCAGATCAGTCAGAATAGATCCAGAACCCCAGTGGTACAGTGATGCTTCTGTTTGGGCCACAGGATAGCAAACAGCTGCTTCTAAATATCCAGATGTTTGACATCATGTAGAACAAAACTTTGATTCATTCGCCAACTATTCCATTGTCATCTAATTAATCAACATACGCTGGAATGTTTTGTCATCCCACAGACAGAAGTGATTTGATTTTCATATTTCGGCTTCCAAGAAGTCTCCCACAACAAAAGCCCACCCCTGCTATTTTCCAGTGCATAAATCTTCTTTCCCTGTTGCTTGCCAATCTGACAAAAAGTCCCCCACATTTTGCGAATTCTTTAATCAGCTGAACACATCTGCATCAAAGGCCAATATGTTCTGCTGAGAAAAAAGAAAATCTTGGTTTTCTCTGGTGCGATGAAGCCCAAACCAATGTAAGCGTGACACATTTTATCTTCCTTTACTCGGTCTTTGATTTTATTTTGTAAATTGAGGTATAATTAAGATATTACATGGTATTAGTTTCAGGTGTACAACAGGATGATCTGATAGTTGTATGTATTGCAAGATAATCACGACAAGGAGTGTAGTTAACATCTGTCACCATACACGGTGACAAGATTGTTTTTCTCGTGATGAGAAGAACGTCTAAGATTTGCTCTCTTAGCAACTTACAACTTAGCAAATTTTGGGTTTCTCTCCCATACTTTACATAAACGCTTCAATGAAAATTATTTCACTGTTTTTCCTAATTATTTGTCTTTTAGCATGGCTACCTGGAAATATATTTTCCAGATACTCTGCAATGAGGATTGGAAGTGGTTGCCAGTAAACAAGATTTCCAAGCTTGCTTTCCAGAAGAGGTGATACCTTGTTTCTCCCTGGGAGGTCCTTAGATACACCGGAAGTGTCTCTACCTTCTTTTAGAGCCATTAGCCGACTGCTACTCAAATTACTAATAGCACCTACATTGTATTAAGCGATCGCTACAGCGGTCAGAGTCTGTGGTAAGTGCTTTAAAGACAGACTCGTTTAATTCTCTCTAGACACCTTTTCGGGGTACACCATGAAGAGCACCGATTTGCAAATGAGGAAACTGCCGCTTACAGAGGATCCTCAGTTTGTTCAAGGTCACGCAGCTCCTGAGCATCAGAGCTGGGACTCTGAACCCCAGCCTAGCCGCTGCCAGAGCCCATGTGCTGAACCCCTTACTCTTCGGCTTTCAAAGTGATCGCCCTTCAGCACAGGATGGAATTGACTCACTCAGAGTATCGGCTCTGCCCAGGATGGCCGGTCCCCGACTTTACCCGCCCGGTCTTCCGGTTCCGCCTCCCCGGAGGCCGCCTGTTCTTCCTGCATCCTGAGGTTCAACCCCACAGATTGCAAGTCTTCCACGAGACACCATCCCTTCATTTGCTTTCTCCATAGGGAGCATCGTACACCCCCAGACTCACTGCCTACAAGCCAACCTCTTTCCATGGGAAAAATCCCTTGCTCATCCAGCAAGGATCACTCAAAAGCTAATGCCTCCGGAGAGTCCACCTGACTCTACGCTGGACCCTCCTTCCTCCATAACCGGGCCTTCCTTGGTGATAGAACCTAACACGTTTATCATCCTTAGAGTGTTGATCACGAGTTTTGAAATATTTTGTTTGCTTGCCTGGTTCTCTCATCAGCCCAGGAGCACTCGGGGAGGGCGCTGATTTCTCTCTGTCTCCCAGGCCTGGTGCGGTAGGCTCTCTCTTGGTGTTGATTGAATAAATGTGCACAAGTGTTGATGACGTGTGAATGATAATGAACGTTTATTTAACACCTCCAGGGATTTCAGACAGGTCAAATCTGTGCTTCTATAGGTTTCCCTAACACAGGACTCAATTTTTATCTTCACAATCTCTGGGCAGAGAGTCTCTGCTTTGCTTTCAGTACAAACTGTGAAAGTAGCCTTTAATGAGAAAGAGAGAAAGAGACACAAAAAGAGAGAGGGAGGGAGGGAAGGCAAGAGAGTGAACGGATCAAGGGCTCTTTTTCTCTGCACCTCAGTCCCAAAGTCTCAAGGAAGATTCGATGAACTCAGTTCTGACACTAGAACGATCACCACCAATAATCGCATTATTCTAACAGAACTGTTCCCCTGATGACCTGGTCATTGGAAGGAAAAGGCCCTTTCATTAAGTGCGAGTGGGGGTGGGGTAGAGAGCAAAGAAAACAGCAGATGTCCGCTGTAGACGCTGACATCAAGGGTTGAAAAACAATCTCTTAGGGGGTTAGCAAAACCTTGTTTATGCAGTCATCCCTCTCAGCGTTTTGGAGATTTTAATAAGGGCCCCTTAAAGGCCAAAAGGTCACCCAAACTCAGAAAAATGCCTTTCTAATAGAGGCATTACAGGCCCTGATGGATGAGATATTTAGGGGCATAAAAGGCCTCTCAGAGTCTTCAAATTACCCCATGGAGGGAGCTGTGAAGGTCCTTTCATAAAGCCAGAGAGCTCTACTTATTGACATGGATACTTGTGTCACGGGTAGAAGCTATGGGGCAGTTAGATTCTAAGAGTTAAAATCTGGCAGCACCCACATCTGCAAAGCCAATGGACTCTAGAATTCCCAAAGCACTGAGCTCAAGGCATCACCCAGTGGCTCTAGGCTCTGTGTTCAAGAATCGAGAATCAATGACTTTTCTGAGCCTCTCTTCCCGCCACTGTAAAAAGCAAACTCACTGAGTTGCTAGGAGAATCAAGCGAAACAAAGTATAGAAAGCTTGAAATTACACAAGGGCTATTTACTTGTGTTATTTTAGGGAGAAATGGAAAATAAAGGAAGTACTCATTTAGAAGGAATGGTAAATAAGCTTTGTGTAAGTACTGGTTTGGACATTACATTTTGCGCCATAATTAAAATAGAAACAAAAAAATGCACAGGGACATGACAGTGGTACAGGTTAAATGAAGGTGACTGTTATATTTTACTACTACGATTTTGTAGACAATATGAATGCAAATGGGAAAAAACCTAGAGATGGAGTTCCTGTTGTGGCTCAGCGGTAATGGACCTGACTAGTATCCATGAGGATGCGGGTTAGATATCTGGCCTCGCTCAATAGGTTAAGGATCCAGCATTGCCGCGAGCTGTGGTATAGGTTGCAGATGCAGCTCAGATCCAGCGTTACTGAGGCTGAGGCCTAGGCCGGCAGCTGCAGCTCCCGTTCAACCCCTAGCCCAGGAATTTCCATGTGCCACAGGGCAGCCCTGCAAGGAAAAAAAAAAAAAAAGAATGAGAAAGCAAGTTCAAATAAAAACAATTTGGTTTTTTGGAGGTGGTAGAGTTGGATTTATATTTTTTTTTCTTCTACTTTAATCCCTGTTAGGCTTGAAATTATATTTTTTTAAAGTTTTTCCTTAAAATGAAAAAAGCAAATTGCTTTGTCCCTCGTCACTCACAGGCATCCTTCTCCTAGATGGTTTGTTAGCCATGGGATTCTTGGCCCTTTGCTTGAGTCCTAACGAATTATGCTAGTCTGCGTGGAGTCCTGAGCCCAGTGAAGACACCAACGAAGGTGGGAGTGCCCGATGTTGAGATGGATTAAGAAATAGAGCCTCTTGGCGTTCCTGTTGTGGCTCAGTGGTTAACGAAACCAATTAGCATCCATGAGGACTCAGGTTCGATCCCTGGCTTTGCTCAGCGGGTTAAAGGATGCAACGTTGCCACTGCCATGACCTGTGGTGGAGGTGGAAGATGCAGCTCAGATCCCGCATTGTGGTGGCTGCGGCGTAGGCCGGCAGCTGCCCCTCCTTAGCCTGGGAACCTCCATATGCCGAGGATGCAAGCCTAAAAAGACCAAAAAAAAAAAAAAAAAGTAAAAGAAAGAATACAGCCTCTTAAACAGAGGCGGGAGCATGGAGGTAGAGCACACATGGGCATGTTGGCACAATTCCCAGTTTCTTTCCCTGCTGACCATTCATTCGCCTTCCCCCGGAATGGGCACCATCTCCGCCTCAGTCAGCGTGTTCCAGGTGGAGCAGATTATTGAGGTCAAAGTCAATCAGCATATCAATCAAGAAATGTGAAGTCTCGGAGCTCCCGTCATGCTCAGCGGTTAACGCACTGACTAGCATCCATGAGGACTCCGGTTCAATCCCTGGCCTCGCTCAGTGGGTTAAGGATCCGGCGTTGCAGTGAGCTGTGGTGTAGGTCGCAGATGCAGCTCGGATCTAGAGTTGCTATGGCTGTGGTGGAGGCCAGCAGCTGTAGCTCCAATTTGACCGTTAGCCTGGGAGCCTCCAAATGCTGCAGGGGCAGCCCTAAGAAGACAAAAAAAAAAAAAGTAAAGTCTATGAGATTTTATCTTGTTTGCAAGAAAGCAAGCTAGCCTGTTACCACTTTATGGCAAAAACATGACTCCTTGACAGACACACACGCACTGTACATTACTCACAGTAAAGCAGTAGCCAGAGTGTCAGCCATTTGCACTGGTCCCCCAAACTCCAACTCCACAGGGTGATGAAAAGGCTAGATGACACCTGCACACTTAGTGGGTTGTGTTACAGCAGAGAAACTCAGAGCCGAGGGCCCAGAAGACTGTGAGTGAGCAGAGGACACTGTGGCCAGCAACCAGTCAGTCTTCCCTCCCCAGCCCCTGCCCTGAAAGCTGAGGTCAAACGGTAGCTCCTTCACCTACTCGGTTGCCTTTGTGACCAAGTGCAGAGCTGCTCAGGAGAAGGACAGGCCTTGGACACCCAGCAGGTATGCACAAGATGCTCAGGGCCATGATTCTCTGTGCATGTGATCCAATCAGAACTACTGAGATGAAATGAAACCTTTGAAGCTTTTGCTTCAGATGATAGGCATCTGACTTCTCTCCCAACCTCTACCTCAGAGAAGAATCTAGAAGAGCCATCTTGTGACCAGTTCAGAAAAGTCTGTATGGGAATGAAGCCCACTCAAAGAAGACGGAACTAAGAAATGGAGAGATCAGGAAAAATGATTCTGATATATCATCATTTGATCCTCTGTATAAAGCCAGGCTTCTCAGAAAACTAAGTATAGAACTACCATATGATCTAGTAGTCCCACTCGTAGGCATATATCCAAAGCTTTCATTGAAAAAGATACGTGCACCCGCATGTTCACTGCAGCACTATTCCCAAGAGCCAAGACGTGGAAACAACCTAAATGTCCGTTAACAGATGATTGGATTAGGAAGATGTGATATATATATGCAATGGAATACTACTCAGCCATAAAAAAAGAACAAAATAATGCCATTTGCAGCAACATGGATGGAACTAGAGACTCTCATATTAAGTGAAGTAACACAGAAGGAGAAAGACAAATACCATATGATATCACATATATCTGGAGTCTAATATATGGCACAAATGAACCCACCTACAGAAAAAAAACAAACTCATGGTCATGAAGAACAGACTTGAGGTGCCAATAGGGAGGGGGAGAGAGTGGGAGGGACTGTGAGTTTGGGGCTAGTAGATGCAAACTATTGCATTTGGAGTGGATAAGCAACGAGATTCTGCTGTATACCCCCAGGAACTATATCTGATAACTTATGATGGAACATGATGGAGGATAATGTGAAAAAAAGAATGTATATATATGTATACCTGGGTAACTTTGCCATATGGCAGAAATTGACAGAACATTATCAATCAACTATAATAAAAAATTTCTTAAAGTTGAAAACAGAACTACCGCATGATCCATCAAAAAAAAAAAAAAAAAAAAAGCCAGTTGTAAAACCAATCCATCTACCTCCAGAATTTCCATTTATGGAAAGCAATTTGGGCACATTTTTCTGTCACTTGCCATCAAGTGACTCCTAATGGTCATAAATATCAATGTAAACCTGTGTTAGAATTCTCGAGAGAAACAGAACCAATAGGATCTAGAGATCTCTCTCAACAGATAGATGGCTGATAGATAGATCAAGTAAGAGAGGAAGAGAGAATGGTATGGAAGAGAGATTTATCATATGGAACTGACTCATGTGATTACAGAGGCTGACAAGTCCCAAGACTTGCAGTTGGCACGCTGGAGACACAGCAGCACTGACGGTACAGTTCTAGCCTAAACGGCAGGAGGCTTAAAACCCAGGGGAGAGCCAGTGTTTTACTTTGAGTCTGAAAGCAGGGGAAAATCAATGTCCCAGTTCAAGGCTGTCAGGCAGGAGGAATTCTCGTCCTCACAGGAGGGTCAACCTTGCTTCACCTGATTGGCTGAGGCCCACCCACAACAGGGACGGCAATCTGTTTTAGTCAGTCTCTAAATTCAAATTTTAATCTCATCCAGAAACACCCTCACGGATACACCCAGCATAATGTTTGGCCAAACTTCCAGGCACCCTGTGGCCCAGTTAAGTTGAGGCAGTAAAATCAACCATCACAATACTTTATTAAATTACATTCATCAAATGTTATGAATGTGAAGGTCTTTCCTCCAGTGAATGTTTCAAGTCCCTGACTGATTCAACAACAGACTTTTCATTCTTATAGACTCTTGAAAAAAATGGGACTGTTTGAAGAATCATCTGGGGTTTTTTTTGGTTTGGTTTGGTTTTTTTGTTTGTTTGTTTTGTTTTTGCTTTTTAGGGCCACAGTTGTGGCACATGGAGGTTCTCAGGCTAGGGATCAAATCAGAGCTAAAGCTGCCAGCCTATGCCACAGCCACAGCAACTCTAGATCCGAGCCGTGTCTGCAACCCACACCACAGCCCACAGCAACACCAGATCCTTAACCCACTGAGCAAGGCCAGGGACTGAACCCGCATCCTCATGGATCCGAGTCAGGTTCGTTAACCACTGAGCCCAAAGGGAACTCGGATGAATCATTTGTTGATTCATTTCATTCAAGGCTTTGCAGGGGTTTTAAGGACTTGGGACTCAATTGTCATACTTGTGTTCTTCCTTAGACTAAATCAAAACCCCTGGGCAAAACCTTTCCTTCTGTTCTAAGTGTGATTCCCCCATACACAGCTCTCTTTTTGAAATACAAATAGGACTGAAAAAAAGAGGGAGAAGAGAGAATTTTTCAAGATAAAAATCTGTTTGGATTTTCTCATGCTATTTTAAGTTCACAATCTTGTCCATTTGATATTCATTTTACATGCCTGGCTTTCATCACAATGATTACCATTTAATTACATTTTAGCTGAAAAAGCCAAATAGCATTTCAGTGAGATTGGGGAAAGACTGAGAGTCATTTCCAGGCTTTTCTGTAGCCTTATATCTCTGTTTTAACTTTAGAGGCTATCTTTCATAATGCAGGGGCTACACTGTAGAGAATTGGCCTCCTGATGATGTCAAGTACATTAAAAAATGGCTTGATTTCATTTCTGTTCCACACTAAGCCTTCATACATGGATCATCCAAGTGTTCATCCCCATTAGGAGCTTCTTCCAAGGGAGCCCACAGTTCAACTGCCAGAGTACCAATCAGCCAGGAAGGAAAAGAAAGAAATGATGAAACCTGACTCACCACAGAGGGGGATTTCTTTTCATTCTTGTCCAGCATTCTCCCTCCACCTTGGCTGTAGAGCGCTAACTCCTGAAGTTCCCGGAGATGCTGAGTAACTTGCTCCAGCCTTCTTGGAGAAGCGCTGGGAGGAAACGTTGCCTCTTTCTGGCTCCTCCCCATAGCGGAGAGACCCACGGATCTTACCTGCCAGCAATGAGAGATGGTCTCCTCCCCGCCTCCTCCCTTCCCGTAGTAAACTCAAGAAGAGGTTTCCCATCTTGAGTCCTCTGCCATTCACCCTAAGACCGTGGTATTTGTCAGGGTGAGGAGGACGCTCTAGTTCCGCCTTGGGACGAGCCACCATCTCTCGGGCACTGGCTGTACCAGAAAGAGAGCCGATGTGTTGCAGTGAAGCCTGGCTTCTTGTGTCTTTTTTGGATTCGTTCAGAATCTGGAACAGAGACTAGGTGACAGGTACGATCAGCTCCTTTCAAATCCCAAACCTACACCAAGGTCTCGCGAGAATTTGCAGGTAAGTAGATTACCGTAATAACTGGAAACCAAGTTCCTAAGAGAACAAGTGCTTAGAAGACTTGGAGGAAGGCAGGAGGAACTTAGGGACGCTTTTTCTCTTCCACTCTTTTTCACATCCTATCAAATGTAACATATAAGACAGTTCTAGTTGCAAGAACTGTATAAAGTGTTTAGTTAGATCTCTAAGTTCCCCTTTAGCTCCAGCTTTTGAGGTGCAACTGTAAATGATTAAACAAAAAACATATTTGCAAAGTAAATGACTATCAAACATGAATATTTTAAAAACTAAAAATAATTGATTGAGAGGTTAAAAAAAAAAAAAAACTTGAATAAGTGAGAAAAATCATGTCCCAGAGGAACACTACATTTTATAAACATGTTAACTGTTCGAAATTAACTTAACTTTTAATACAGTTCAAATCAAAATCTCACAGTGAAATATTTTGGAAACTTCCAAAATGATTTTATTTTCTCCGCACAAATTTTTATTATGTGAACTGTTTAGGCAAACAAAAAATTTGGAAAAGAAGTTCCTTTCCTGGCTTAGCGGTGACAAGCCTGATTAGTATCCATAAGGACATGGGTTCCGTCCCCGGCCTCGCTCAGTGGGTTAAGGATCCGGCATGGCTGTAAGCTGTGGTATAGGTCACAGAATTAGCTCAGATATGGCAGTGCTGTGGCTGTGGTGTAGGCTGGCCATTACAGCCCCTATTCCACCCCTAGGCTGGGAACTTCCATATGCCGTGGGTGCCACCCCTTAAAAAAAAGAAAAAAAAAAGTTGGAAGATATAGTTTCAAGAACATTAATATTTCCACCACATAGGTTTGATAATTATTAATATTTTTCTATACAAGTATACATTTATTCATGTATGAATATATAATATATACACACTATAAATATATTTATATATATGTTATAAATAATTATTTATTCTGTGTTTTTATATTTTTCTTGACTCATATGAAACCAAGTTGAAGATGTCATTATACTTCACCCTCAATGCTTAAATATGCATCTCCTCAAAATAAATTTTCCTGTATAGTCACAATACCATGATCATGTAAAAAAAAGTAACAGGAGCTCCCATTGTGGCTCAGTGGGTTAAGGTCATAACATTGTCACTGTGAGGATTCGGGTTCAATCCCTGGCCTTCCTCGCTCAGTGGATGAAGGATCTGGCATTGCTGCAAGCTGTAGGGTAGGTCACAGATGATGTTTGGATCTGGTGTTGAGATGGCTGTGGTATACCAGCAGCTGCAGCTCCGATTCCACCCCTACCGCAAGAATTTCCATGTGCCGTGGGTGCAGCCATTAAGAAAAAAAAATAAGGGCTGGTCTTCTTGTAGCACGTGAAAATGCAATGTAATGTAATATAGGGATGCATTAGGCCAAGAGGAAGAAAAAAGACATTCATAAGCCGATGGTGCAGCAGTAAAAAAAAGGGGGGAGGGGAGAAAGTAACAATTATTTCCACATACCCATCCCATATTTAAATTTCTTAATTGTTCTGAGAATGTCATTACTGCTTTTTTTCCACCCTCCAAATCAGTATCTAATCATGGTTCACAAATTACATTTCATTATTATGTATGTCTCCCTCTCTCTCTGTCTCTTTTTTTTTTTTTTTTAATCTTTTTTCAGGACCGCACCCATGGCATATGGAGGTTCCTAGGCTAGGGGACCTACACCACAGCTCAGGGTAACACTGGGTCCTTAACCCACTGAGTGAGACCAGGGATCGAGCCCGAGTCCTCATGGATACTATTCGGGTTCATTAACCACTGAGCCAGGACGGGAACTCCCCTATATGTATGTCTCTTTAGGCTCTTGAATTGTAGACAACAGTCCCTCCCTCCACTATTTTTCATGTCTTTGGCTTTTTGAAAATAATTTTGAGATAATTTGAAAATGATTTTGATCTTTGAAAAACATCAGGCCGATCCTTTTGGCCTGGACGTGCCTGATTATCTCTCCACGGTACTTGACTTTGTTCATCTAGTCCCTGTATCTCCTAAAAAGGCTTGATTAGCCCAGAGTCCACATTTTTGTTTGATTTTGGCTGTTGGTTTTTTTCTCCATATGCAGAATTAACAGAAAAAAAATGTATCTATCCTCACCCCACCTCCAAAACGGGGTGCTGGGCTCTGCAAAAAGGGAGATGGCTTCCTGCAAAGGCCTTTGTTCTGCCGTGTATTGTACCCTGATGGATTTCTGAGGGCAGGTTGGC
This sequence comes from Sus scrofa, assembly GCF_054392235.1. Taxonomy (NCBI): domain Eukaryota; kingdom Metazoa; phylum Chordata; class Mammalia; order Artiodactyla; family Suidae; genus Sus; species Sus scrofa. The sequence continues at coordinate 21,379,624 of NC_139393.1, read as the reverse complement.
GGGCAGGGGCGAGTGGAAGGTAACCTGCTTTGTCTGATGGAGCCGCACAAATGATGGCGTGTGTGAAGCTCTTGTCCTTCACTAGCCATCCGGGAACCCTACAAACGTGCCAAACAGCTACTTCAGCCCTAAACGGGGTGGACTGGGTGAGTTACCTTGTCAGGCGTCTCAGCAGGGGTCCTCCCCCTCATTGGAGAGGCGCTCTCCTAGGATCAAGATTCCATTGGCTTGACCTGCACGATGGGTTATTTTCTGCTAGTCCAACCACAGGAGTCCCCACACTGATGTTTAGGAATGAAGAGGGCACTTTGACTACCGCAAAGCCTGCGTGGGTATTTGGGGAAAACTCTCCCGACTGTTCTGCTGACAGAATCGTCCTGTGTCACCTCCCCTTCCTCCTTCCTGAGGTCAGCACAGGCAGCATGAAAGAGGAGGTTCAGGCAGTTGGACAGACTCAAAAACATGGGCTGGAGTTCCCGTGGTGGCGCAGTGGTTAACGAATCCGACTAGGAACCATGAGGTTGCGGGTTCGATCCCTGCCCTTGCTCAGTGGGTTAACGATCCAGCGTTGCCGTGAGCTGTGGTGTAGGTTGCAGACGCGGCTCGGATCCTGCGTTGCTGTGGCTCTGGCGTAGGCCGGTGGCTACAGCTCCGATTCAACCCCTAGCCTGGGAACCTCCATATACCGCTGGAGCGGCCCAAGAAATAGCAAAAAAAAAAACAAAAAACAAAAAAAAAAAAATGGGCTCCTCACGTTGTTCTTAAGGGAAAAGGGTGGCCCAGACCATTATGCTCGTAGATCATCTAGTCCAGATCAGCAAATCCCCCTGTTAAGGTTCCCCTCTCCCTTTTCATTTCCACCCCCCCGCCTTGGAAATCAGTTCTGACACGTCTCTCATTCTTTCCTGGTGAGGGCAGCATCTGGGTTCTAAGAACAGGCATCCAAATCAGAGTGAGTGCTGTTCGCTTGTGTCAATGGATCCAGAAAAGGCTCATTTCCTTGGGATGCCCGGGAAGTTTTTGACTGCGGCGCTAAAGAGAAAGCTATTGTATAACATGAGTACATCAGCTGACTGCCTTGCTTTCATCATCCTGCAGTAAATCTTTGCAGCATGCATTTTGAGCCCAGACGACTAGCTTTCCTAAAAAGCTTCCACTCTGTGTATAGCGTTTTTCCACAGTTGAAAAGAAATTCCTTTAAGGCACACATATTCCGTTAATAGTGATAGGGTACTGTCCTTTGTAATAAAAACAAGACTGTGCTTAAAGCACATAATCTAAATAATAGAAATAGTTATTTATAACAATAGTTAAGAGTCCAGAGGAGTTCCCGTCGTGGCTCAGTGGTTAATGAACCTGACTAGTAACTATGAGGTTGTGGGTTCGATCCCTGGCCTTGCTCAGTGGGTTAAGGATCTGGCGTTGCCATGACCTGTGATGTAAGTTGCAGGTCGCAGACGGGGCTCGGATTTGGCATTGCCGTGGGTGTGGTGTAGGCCGGCGGCTACAGCTCCAATTAGACCCCTAGCCTGGGAACCTCCAAATGCCGTGAGTGCGGCCCTAGAAAACACACACACATGCACACACGCACGCACGTGCGCGCGCGCGCGCCCCCAAATTTGTTAAGAGTCCTGAGGCCTTAGGACGCCTTAGGTACCAGGAATGCTACAAAAAACAAAAGCATTTAACAAACAGAATGCCATGGGCGCTGACCAATCAGAACTGACATTAGCCTCAACCCTCCAATAGGACAGCTGAGATCTGTTGCCATGCTGGGTGCCGCCGACCCTCTGCTGCTGGGTCCTGAGGAAGCGAGAGGAATCTAAGGGAGGAGCCAGGCAGGTGGTGTGGGTGTCTGCAGTTGGGGACCTGGGCTCAGAGAAGCTGCTTACTACCTGGTAGGGAAGTGATCTGTATTTAAACAACAAATACCAGGTACATCTGAATCTCAGTAGTGCCAGGCCCTGTGCTACAGTCCTATTCCCTCCACAGCCCGGTGAGAGAAGATCCTGCCCTGACATCCCAGTTACAGATAAGGAAGGCCTACAGAGTTTAAAAATCTTCCCCAAGATCACACAATCAGTACAATGAAATAAGTAATTAAAAAAAATTAATACATTTTGAGGGGGGAACAGTTTTAGGTTTACAGAAAAATTGAGTGGAACTTATTGAGAGTTCTCATATACCCCCCCTCACCTGTCTGCCTCCAGTTTCTCCAAAGATTTTTTTTTTTTTTTGTCTTTTTAGGGCTATACCTGTGCCATGTGGAAGTTCCAGGCTAGGGGTTGAATCTGAGCTGCAGCCTCCGGCCGACACTACAACCACAGCAATGTGGGATCCGAGCCACATTTGCAACCTACATCACAGCTCACAACAATGCTGGATCCTTAACCCAATGAGCAAGGCCAAGGATGGAACCTGCATCTTCATGGTTCCTGCATACTAGCCGGGTTCATTACCACTGAGCCATGAAGGGAACTCCCAGTTTCTCCCATTATTAACATCTTGAATTAGTGCAAACATTTGTTATATTTGATAAGCTGACATTGATACATTATTGTTAAAGTTCATAATTTGCATTAGAGTTCACTCTTCGTTGTACATTCTATGACAAATGTATAATGCTATGTACCCAACACTAAAATATTACATAGAATGGATAATGTGAGAAAAAGAATGTATACGTGTGACTGGGTCAATTTGCTGTACAGTAGAAATTGACAGAACACTGTAAACCAACTATAATGGAAAAAATAAAAATCATAAAAAATAAAATATTACACAGAATAGTTTTGCTGCCCCCCAAAATCCTTTGGGCTCCTCCTATTCATCTCTCTCTCCCTTCCCCAAGCCACAGCAACCACTGATTTGATTTGATTTGATTTTTTTCCATCTCCATAGTTTGCCTTTTCCAGAATGTCATACTGCCAGAATTATATGGTACATAGCCTTTTCAGATTGGCTTCTTTTGCTTAGCAATATGCATTTAAATTTCCCCTTTGTCTTTCTGTGGTTTGACAGCTCATTTCTTTTCGTCGCTGTATAATACTCCATTGTCTAGATGTACCACCATTTGTTTTTCTATTGAAGGACATCTTAGTAGTTTACAAGCTTTGGCAATTAGGAGTAAAGCTGCTATCTACATTCCTGTGCAGGTTTTTGTGTGGACATAACTTTTCCTTAGTGTGGGATTACACTAAGGAGTACAATTGCTGTATCATATGATAAGAGTGTGTTTCGTTTTGCAAAACTACCCAACTGTCTTCCAAAGTCGCTACCATTTTGTACTCCCAGCAGCAAGTAATAAATAACGAATCTTATATATGATTTTGTAATTTGCAAAGTACTTTTACCTCTATTATCTGAACCTGAATCACAGAAAGACCTATTGGTTCAAAAGTAAAGCCATCATATCTCTTTGGTACGCTATGGGCTTTTCTGTGTAATTATGACTGCCAAATAAAGCCTACTTATTCAGAACCTACTTGGTGAATGGCACTCATTTCTTTACATGTGTGTCTTATTTAACCTTCGTCACCATCCTGAAAGGTAAGGATTGTCATCCCCCGTATTACTGAAAAGGAAACAGACTCAGTGGAGGCAGGTACGTTGCTCAGCCTGACAAAGGAATTCAAAGTCAAGGCTGCCTGTTGCCTGTTGTCCTGTCCTGGGTTCCTTACGCTCTACAGCGTTATGCTTCCTCAGGGTGAATTAGCAGGAAAAATTGTGAAAGGCTTTGAGGGGAGAAACAAAAAAAGAAAAAGGATTACTCAATGTCCTGTCCAGTACATCTTTCTGAGTTGTCTTCCCCTTTCCCTGTTTCAGAGCTATTTTACAGCTCTGTAAATTGTAGAAAAATAATAATGATAACGAAATGATTCCTGTCCACAGAGCTGCAGATCCGCTGTGGCTGGTGGAATGCAACTGACCATTGTCCTGAGGATAGATGGTTCTTTGTATCTATTTGTAAAACCACTTCATCATTCCTTATCTGTCTTTATATTTATTAATTCGATTTCTCCTTTGAACCAGCTGAATATGTTATTGGTTCAATGATTAACGAATGAGTTCAGGAAATTCCTTAACAAGTGTTTATTTTATTTTTTGTTTATTTTTTGTTTTTTTTGTCTTTTGTCTTTTTTGTTGTTGTTGTTGCTATTTCTTGGGCCGCTCCCGTGGCATATGGAGGTTCCCAGGCTAGGGGTTGAATCGGAGCTGTAGCCACCGGCCTACGCCAGAGCCACAGCAACGCGGGATCCGAGCCACGTCTGCAACCTACACCACAGCTCACGGCAACACCGGATCATTAACCCACTGAGCAAGGGCAGGGACCGAACCCGCAACCTCATGGTTCCTAGTCGGATTCGTTAACCACTGCGCCACGACGGGAACTCCATCAAGTGTTTATTTTAGACAGGTATGACAGTCCTGATTTTGCCCTTTAAAAAAAAATATCTTTTAACAGAAGTTATTTTTGAGTGTGTGCATCAATTAAATCAGAAATAATGAGAGTGTTATTTCATTATTGTGGTTCTTTTTCACAACTTAGGTGCCCATAACACTAGTATATCAAGCTGTATGAAAATCCTGGACCTTCCTTAAACACACTCGACTGACCAGCTACCTTTTGAGATTAACCTTGAGTTGATCCTTGCCTTGGTTTCTTCTCCAACGTTACCATTGTGTCATTTGGGGCCGCACCAGCCGCATATGGAAGCTCCCAGACTAGAGGTGGAATTGGAGCTGCAGCTGCCGGCCTCTGTCACAGCCACAGCAACACAGGATCTGAGCCTCATCTGTGACCTATACCACAGTTGATGGCAACGCCGGATCCTTAACCCACTCAGCAAGGCCAGGGATGGAACTGCATCCTCGTGGATAGTAGTCGGATTTGTTTCCTCTGCACCACAGCAGGAACTCCTCATTTCCTTCTGAAATGGTTTTTCTCTTTTTCTGAACAATTAAGATGCTCTGCTTATTGCTTCTACAGGAACAAGGTAGTATTAGAAGGGGAATATCCAATAGTCATCCAATTAAGAAGAATTTTAGAATTTTGTGTGTGCTCACACCATGTCACACACTCATTGCGTGACAGGTGATCGTGTGTTGTGTGGATTATTTCAGATATTAGTTTCTCCTCCCGCCAGACTCAGGCTCTCCCCTAGCCATTCATCCTTTCATCCTGAGTAGGCAGAGCACACTTTAGAATTATGTCTTTCTCTGCAAGGGAAGTACTATCAAAATACTTATGGTAGGGAGTTCCTGTTGTGGCTGACTGGTTTAAGAACAAGGCATAGTATCCATGAGAATGTGGGTTCAATCCCTGGCCTTGCTCAGTGGGTTAAGGATCTGGCATGGCCACAAGCTGTGGCGTAGGTCTTAGATGTGGCTCCGATCTGGCGTTCCTGTGGCTGTGGCTTAGACGTTAAGCTGCAGCTCTGATTTGACCCCCAGCCTGGGAACTACCATATGCTGCAGGTGTGGCTATTAAAAAAAAAAAAAAAAAAGGAAAGAAAGAAATTCCTAGTAGAATGGAAACTTGAAATTATTGTATTGGGGGGTGGGGGAGTGTGCTTGGGCTATGGGATGGAAATCCTGTGAAATCAGATTGTTATGATCATTATACAACTACAGATGTGATAAATTCATTTGAGTAATTAAAAAATAAATAAATAAATAAATAAAAGCCAAAAAAAAAAAAGAAATTATTGTAAACTGTAATTTTGAGAACCCCGACATTTTAGAGAAAAAAATCTTAAGCGGAGTTCCCGTCGTGGCGCAGTGGTTGACGAATCTGACTAGGAACCATGAAGTTGTGGGTTCGGTCCCTGCCCTTGCTCAGTGGGTTAAGGATCCGGCGTTGCCATGAGCTGTGGTGTAGGTTGCAGACGCGGCTCGGATCCAGCGTTGCTGTGGCTCTGGTGTAGGCTGGTGGCTACAGCTCTGATTAGACCCCTAGCCTGGGAACCTCCATATGCCGCGGGAGCAGCCCAGGAAATAGCAAAAAAAAAAAATTCTTAAGCATAAACTAGCCAGTCCTTTCATTTGACAGAGGTGGCAACTGAGTTCTAGAGAAATGAAATGACTTGGCCACAGTGACACAGCTGACCACGGATGCTGCTAGAAAGAGGGCTGCATGCTTATTTCCAGTTCAGTTCTCTTTCCAGGATGTGCAGCATTTCAATGACCTTGGCCTTCAGGAACTCTGGTCAGCCATAGAGAACACACTTGTGGTTGCTGAGAGGGAGCAGGGAGGGAGTGGGATGCACTGGGAGTCTGGGGTTAATAAATGCAAACTATTACATTTAGAATGGATAGACAATAAAGTCCTATATCCAGTCTCCTGGGATAAACCATGATGGAAAATAATATTTAAAAAAAAAAAAAAAAGAGGAGTTCCCGTCGTGGCTCAGTGGTTAACGAATCTGACTAGGAACCATCAGGTTGTGGGTTCAATCCCTGGCCTTGCTCAGTGGGTTAAGGATCCAGGATTGGGGTGAGCTGTGGTGTAGGTCACAGATGCGGCTCAGATCCTATGTTGCTGTGGCTGTGGTGTAGGCTGGCAGCTACAGCTCCAATTCAACCCCTAGCCTGGAAACTACCATATGCTGCAAGTGCAGGCCTAAAAATACAAAAACAAACAAACAAACAAAATTCCAGTCACACAGTAGTTTAAATAACTGTAGCACACATTATTTTTCTGAACTTCTCTGATCTTATGAAATCATGCAGTTTGTAAACGCTTACTGTTTTACTCATTTGAAGGAGAAGTCAAGGGCAAGGTCAATGGTAGCAAATTTACATTGACGTGACAACTTGCAAAGATAAATTTTAAGTTAATGCTAGCTTTTTGTTGCTGCTCTCACTATCTGGACTAGGTAGGCGGTATGACTGTCACACAAGCCCCCTCCCTCCATGTATGATGGCCTTCTGGATTTTTCCTGGGCTTGCCGAAGTTAGGTAAGGTTGCCTAACAGAGGTGGACCACATATTTGCCTGTCTACTGAATTCAATAGCTAACGACTATGAAAACAGTCATTATCAAGAGCCCGAATTTGCAATATTACAAAGCCATGGTAATCACGACAGTGTGGCTGGTACCAAAGCAGACATAGAGACCAATGGAACAGAATAGAGAACCCAGAAGTGAACCCAGACGCCTACAGTCAATCTTTGACAAAGGAGGCAAGAATATAAAATGGGAAAAAGGCAGTCTTTTCAGCAATTGATGCTGGGAAAACAGGACAGCCGCATGTAAATCAATGACACTGGAACGTGCCCTCACACCATGCACAAAAATAAACTCAAAATGGCTTAAAGACTTAAACATAAGACAAGATACCATCAAACTCCTAGAAGAGAACATAGGCAAAAAACTCTCTAACATCAACGGTACAAGTGTTTTCTTAGGTCAGACCCCCAAGGCAACAGAAATAAAAGCAAAAATAAACCAATGGAAACTAATCAAACTGACAAGCTTGCACAGCAAAGGAAACCATTAAAAAACCAAAAAGAGGAGTTCCCGTCGTGGTGCAGTGGTTAACAAATCCGACTAGGAACCATGAGGTTGCGGGTTCGGTCCCTGCCCTTGCTCAGTGGGTTAACAATCCGGCGTTGCCATGAGCTTTGGTGTAGGTTGCAGACGTGGCTCAGATCCCGCATTGCTGTGGCTCTGGCGTAGGCCGGTGGCTACAGCTCCGATTCGACCCCTAGCTGGGAACCTCCATATGCCGCGGGAGCAGCCCAAAGAAAGAGCAAAAAAAAAAAAAAAAAAAAAAAAAAGAAGCCAAAAAAAAAAAAAAACCAAAAAGACACCTACGGAATGGGAAAAAATAGTTTCAAATGATGCAACTGACACGGGCTTCATCACTAAAATATACAAACAACTTATACAACTCAACAGCAAAAAAGGCAACAACCCAATGGAAAAATGGGCAAAAGACCTGAATAGACGTTTCTCCAAAGAAGATATACATATGGCCAACAAGCACATGACAGAATGCTCCACATCCCTGATTATTAGAGAAATGCAAATCACAACTGCTGTGAGGTACCACCTCACACCTGTCAGAATGGCCATTATTAATAAGTCAACAAATAACAAATTCTGGAGAGGGTATGGAGAGAATGGTACCCTCCCCTGTTACTGGGAATGCAAATTGGTACAACCTCTGTGGAAAACAGTATGGAGGTACCTCAGAAAACTAAATCTAGAACTACCATATGAGCCAGCTATCCCACTCCAGGGCATATATCCAGACAAAACTTTCCTTGAAAAGTATACATGCACCTGTTTGTTTCCTGCAGCACTATTCATAATAGCCAAGACATGGAAGCAACTTAAATGTCCATCAACAGATGATTGGATTAGGAAGATGTGGTATATATACCCAATGGAATACTACTCAGCCATAAGAAAGAACAGAATGATGCCATTTGCAGCAATATGGATGGAACTAGAGAGTCTCGTACTAAGTGAAGTAAGTCAGAAAGAGAAAGGTAAATACCATATGATATCACATATCTGGAATCTAATATATGGCACAATTGAACCTTTCCACAGAAAATAAACTCATGGACCTGGAGAATAGACTTGTGGTTACCAAGAGGGAGGGGGAAAGAATGGGATGGACTGGGAGTCTGGGGCTAATAGATGCAAACTATAGCATTTGGAGTGGATAAGCAATGAGATCCTGCTGTATAGCACAAGGGACTAGACCTAGTCACTTATGATGGAACATGATGGAGGAGAATGTGAGAAAAAGAATGTATATGTGTATGTGTGTGTGTGTCACTGGTCACTTTGCTGTACAGTAGAAACTGACAGAACACTGTAAACCAACTATATTGGAAAAAATAAAAATCATGAAAAATTTTTTTTAAAAAGAGCCCTGATTTAATATCTTTCATCTGCATTCAAATGGTTGTTTTAGTTGAAAAGGAAGTCCGAGGGAGGAAAAGTGAATAAGAGCCTGGCTTTATTTTTAGAAAACCTGAAACCTTGAGGCTCTCTTGGACTTTCAAGAATGATAAAGAGAAACAGGTATTGCTTAACGCAGCCATCTGGACCCACCCAATCCCGTTTACAGGAAGAAGCGCGTATAACGGGAAACAGCCGGTGGAGGACAGTGTAACCTAATCAGTAGCAAGGACCTGAAAGAGGGGAGCTTCTCCCCCATCTGATCACGAGGCTGCCATGCACCATGTGGGGGACCTGCGCCTTTGGGGCCCGCCCTCTCCACTCCCCAGTTTTCACACGGAACCGCCAACCACACAAGGTCATCTCCACGCTTACTAGTTTGTCACCTGATGAAGTGTGAAGACAGAAAGCACCACTTCTGTTGCAGAAGTTTTTTTTTTTCTCATCTGTTTTTTTAAACATCAGGCTTGGAAATTGCCTTTCCTCTCAGGCGTAATTCACTGCATGACCCGAGTAATCCAGAATCCCTCGGGGATGGTGTCGGGTGAACATCTGTTTAATGCAGCCTCCACTGAACTCAATAGTCAAGCCCTTGCCTTGTGATTTTTAACCTTGCAGGTGTAATGGGTGGCTTCGTTAGGTAAAATCTGTGCCTTCGTGGGAAACAGCTCCAGGTAAATGGGAGGCGATGGATGGGGCTTAAAGATACCGCAAATACAGTCATGTCATTCACCACCGACTCGGCCCAGAGTGGGAGGAACCTCGGTCATTTGTGTCCTAGTTGCAGATTCATGCAAAAGAGATGTCTTGTGTCCATAGGACGTGAGCCACACGCTGGGAAGCCATGCTGTTCGTGAGGTCAGATCTGTGCCCCAACCCACAGGCGGGTACCCACAGCCTGCTGCTGACATATGGTGCCCCGTCATTAGCCAGATGGCAGAAATGCTGCAAGGGGCCTGAACACACATGAATAATCTAACCTGGGCCGTGGGAGGCAATTAGGATCGGCTGGGTGGGGATCGAAGCTGGGGTGAGGCTGTGGAAGCCTCAACAGGAGTTTAAAGGGGTAAAGGCGGGGCTCTCGGTCAGCAGGATGACTCTTTAGCACCAGCATCCCCTCAGGAACCCCGACTCTACTTAGGGGACCCTCTGTGCCCAAAAGAAATGTCAGAGCTTCAGGACAAGAAAAACTTGCTGCACATAAAAAGTAGACTATTTTTGGAGTTCCCATCGTGGCTCAGTGGTTAACAAATCCAACAAGGAACCATGAGGTTGTGGGTTCGATCCCTGACCTCGCTCAGTGGGTTAAGGATCTTGTGTTGCTGTGAGCTGTGGGGTAGGTCGCAGATGCGGCTCGGATCCCTGGTTGCTGTGGCTCCGGCGTAGGCTGGGAACACAGCTCTGATTAGACCCCTAGCCTTGGAACCTCCATATGCCACAGGAGCTGCCCCAGAAAAGGAAAAAAGACAAAAAAAAAAAAAAGTATTTTGGAGTTCCTGCTGTGGGACAATGGGTTAAGGATCCAGTGTTGTCTTTGCAGCAGCTTGGGTCACTGCAGACGGGTGGGTTTGATTCCCTGGCCCAGCGCAGTGGGTTAAAGGGACTGGTGTTGCTGAAGCTGTGGTGTAGGTCGCAGCTGCAGCTTGGATGCCATCCCTGGCCTGGGAACTTCCATATGCTGTGGGTGTGCCAAACAAACAAAAAAAAAAAGTAGACTATTTTTTGAGACTGAATCACAGAACAAATTATTTCTCTTGAGATTTTTTTTTCAATAAAGATTTGCTCAGAATCACAGTCAAAGATGATGCTTGACTAGCCCAGAAGGATTCAGAGAGCTGCTAATACCTTTGAAATGATATGCAAACCAGTGTGTAGGATTTCACGCTCATCTTTCTGGGAAGAGGGTCTCTCTCTTGTCAAAGAACCTTGGAAAATCTGTGATCCCCAAATATTTTGCAGCCACTGGTCTAGAAGCCAGAGGAACCCAGCCTTTCTGATCAGTGCAGAAAGAATCCTGAAGGATCACTGCATGAAGTGGATATGCGGTAACTCATGGCCTTATTTTTGTTTTTGGCGATGCCCGAGGCATGTGGAAGTAAGTTCCCCGGCCAGGGATCGAACCCCTCGCCACATCAGAAATGAAGTCACAGCAGTGACAACTGCCAGATCCTTAACCTACTGAGCCATCAGGGGGCCTTGTATTTTTGCCTGGCCTCTGGGTACTTCCATTGCCCTGCAGCTGGGCCAGGTGCCTGTCCTGTTCCAGAGACAGGTAGCCAGACCCTCTCAGGTCCTTCCAACCAGCTCCCAAGACAGCCCTTACCCCGTATCAGCTCTGTGAGCCAGTGCCCTGGAAGACATCCTTTTAATGAGGTTATACTCTGGCAGCAAGCAAACAGACCATACGGATGGGAGGACAGGAGCAGACGTCCCAGCAGGACAGTTTGCGGCATAGTCAGTGACTTCTAGTGTGATGAGGGCAAGGAGATGGAGACCAGATTCCTGGTCCACATTCTGCACCGGCCAGCGCCTAGCATTAGGCAATTCACCCTTATGCATTGGTTTCAGTTGCCCAATCTGTAGAATGGGCAAGTTGGACTAGATTCCTCAGGCCTCTGGGACTGAGGACCTGGCAGGCTATGGACAAAGTTTGTGGTGTGGCCCTGTCTGCGGAGAAGTATTGGAAGAGCAACTGGTCTTTCATTAGGAGCCGGCTTATTCTTTCATCTTAAACTCCAAGCTCTGTGTTTTAAGACCGGCTGCGTTTTGCAATCTATAGAAGGATTACAAGCAAATACACCCAAGAGGAAGAATATCACTTGTGGGCACAGCAGCAAGATTTCAGTGATGGGTCAAGGTGCTACTGGGGCTGAAAGCTAAAGATTGAATATTTCTGATGATAAAGAGGTGCCTGCTCTGTGGTTTCTGATTTGGAAATATTGTGCAGCAATCTCCTTTCCCACTTCCAACCTCCAGTTCTGTTTTTAGCAGATAATGCATATTTATTTTTATATACTTATTTTTCATTTTTATTTTGTTTTGTCTTTTTGCCTCTTAGGGCCGCACCCGTGGCATAGGGAGGTTCCCAGAATAGGGGTTGAATTGGAATTGCAGCTGCCGGCCTACGCCAGAGCCACAGGAACACGGGATATGAGCTGCATCTGCCACCTACACTGCAGCTCACGGCAACACTGGATCCTTAACCCACTGAGCGAGGCCAGGGATCGAACCCCCATCCTCATGGCTGCTAGTCAGGTTTGCTAACTGCTGAGCCAAGTTGGGAACTCCCGACAATGTATGTTTAGATTCTAGACTCTTCAGCATACAATTGCTAAGGTGTCTGAATCAATATCTTGGCATTTTGGTCCTATCCAGGTCTCGTGACTTTTTCACTCTCAGCCCAAAGGAGGCCTCTGAATCCTTTAATCTGTCCTGGATTCCTTTCTTCTCATCTCCTCTTGGGTCCTGGATGTCACACCCCTAATTCTCCTCTCCACCCTCACTCTGCCTCCTCCTCCGGGTGCTCCAATCTTGCCTTCCTCCCAGACCATCCCTGTCATAAACAGTAAACCAGTTTCTCAGCTGTTTGTCTTTGTAGTCACTTTAAAATGTTTTTCCTTTTCCCAATCGCCAAATTCTTGGAGTGAATCACTTACACCTGCTATTGCTACTTCCTTTGTCTCCATCTCGCCTCTGCAGTCGGGACGTTCCTAAGCTGCCCTGGAGATGCTCTCTCTAAATGGAGCTGCCGTGCTCTCCCTTCTTTGTCTCTGGCGTGAGATACGCCTGCAGGACTCCGGTGCCCTGCATTGAATGTGATTTAGCAGTGGCTCAGCAAACCGTCACTGAATACGGAAGCTCTCTTTCCTCTTCCTTTCAGATCTTTATTTCTGTCTTTCCTCCTTCCTTCCTCTCTTCCTTTCTCTCTCTTTCTTTATGCTTTTTTTTTTTTTTTTTTTTTTTTTTTGTTGTTGTTGTTGTTGCTTTTTAGGGCTGCACCTTGTAGCCTATGGAATTTCCCAGGCTAGGGGTTGAATCGGAGCCACAGCACTGCCAGATTCGAGGCACATCTTCGACCTACACTGCAGCTCAAGGCAATGCCGGATCCTTAACTCACTGAGTGAGGCCAGAGATTGAACCTGCATCCTCATGGATACTAGTCAGGTTCCTTACTACTGAGTCACGAAGGGAACTCCCAGATATTTCTCATCCATTCATCCAGTGTCTCTGTTACTGAATCCAAGTCCATGTGCCCGACGCACAGTGAGGCCAAACGACACGGAAACATCCGTGCTTGGAGCAGAGAAAGGTTTATTTCAGGGCTATGCAAGGAGAGGGATGGCTCCTGCCCAAAAAAGCCCTGAACTCCCTGAAGGCTTTCAGCAAAGCCCTTTTAAAGGCAAGGTGAGAGAGGGCCGTGGTTAGTTGTTGCAAATTTCTTAGAGTCCGAGAGCCTTTGGTCTTATAACTCTCCGTGTAGGTCAGGTCATCAAGTTCCGGTAAACTTCCAACAAAACAAATGTTATTCTCTGTTCTGCAACTTTTTAGTCTAAAAATGTAATGTTCTTGGAGCTCCCTTTGTGGTTTAGCTGGGTTAAGAACCTGGCATTGTCTCTGTGAGGATGTGGGTTCTATCTCTGGCCTCAATCAGTGGGTGAAGGATCTGTCCATGTTGTGGCTGGGGTGTAGGCCAGCTGCTCCAATTTGACCCCTCGCCTGGGAACTTGCACATGCTGCAGGTGTGGCTGTTAAAAAAAAAAAAGTAACACTTTTAAATATTAGAGCCTTAAGAATAAGGCTCTCCTGTATATTTCAGGCTATAGGTAGCTTCTTTTTGCAAAAGGTGCAGAGCCAGGATGACTAGCACAAGTGACAGAGGACAAAGATTAAAATAAGGTTAAAGGAAAAGGAACTTACCTAATATGGCGTCAGACTTGTTCTTCCCTATTACATCTCATTCTAATTCGAGCCCTCCTTGTCCGGCTTCCTATCACTGTAGCAATATTCTGGCTCACTTCTTCACTTCTAGTTCACTCCACAGAGCACAGTATCACTTAAATCTTCCTCAGGACTCACCAACAGTTCCCCAGTGACTACTGATCCAAGCTCCATCTTCTCAAGGAGTATTTTTTTTTCCGGCTGCCTCCACGGCATATGCAAGTTCATGGGTCAGGGATTGAATCTGAGCTGTGCCACAGCTGTGGATCCTTAACCCACTGCGCGGGGCCAGGGATGCAACCCATATCTCATCAATGATCCAAGCCAGGGCAGAGGCAACACTGGCTAAGAACAAATCCTTAACCCACTGCACTACAGTGGGAACTCCTCCTCGATGGGTATTTTATAACAATTTTTTTTTTTTTTTGGTCTTTTAGGGCTGCACCTGCAGCACATGGAAATTCCCAGGCTAGGGGTCCTATTGGAGCTGCAGCTGCTGGCCTATACCACAGCTCACAGCAACGTCAGATCCTTAATCCACTGATCGAGGCCAGGGATTGAACCCAAGTCCTCATGGATACTAGTTGGGTTTGTTACCACTGAGCCACGACGGGAACTCCTTCCTTAATGGGTATTTTTTAAATGTGGCTCATTGAATCTAATCACTTTTGATGGAGCATGATAATGTGAGAAAAAAGAATGTATACATATATTTGTGACTGGGTTACTTTGCTGTGCAGTAGAAAATAGAATACTGTAGGAGTTCCCATGGTGGCGCAGTGGTTAACGAATCTGATCAGGAACCATGAGGTTGCGGGTTTGATCCCTGGCCTTGCTCAGTGGGTGAAGGATCCAGTGCTGCTGTGAGCTGTGGTGTAGGTTGCAGATGCGGCTCAGATCTCGCGTTGCTGCGGCTGTGGTGTAGGCCGGCGGTTACAGCTCTAATTGGACCTGTAGCCTGGAAACCTCCATATGCCACAGGAGCGGCCCTAGAAAAGGCAAAAAGACCAAAAACAAACAAACAAAAAAAACCAAAAAACGAAAAAGAAAATAGAGCACTATAAACCAGCTATAATGGAAAAAATAACAGTCATTATTAAAAAACGTAATTAATTGCTTAAAAAGAGTTACAGATGCTCAAGTGAAACGTTTAAACTGAACAAAGGCACCAGAGAAAAAGTTTCTCTCTCCCGTTGTCCTAGTGTTCCTTCGCGGGAGCTCACTGTTAGCGGTTTCCTGTGCATCCTTACCCATCCTCGCAGGGAGAGTCCGCGCCTGCAGTGCTTCCTGATTGGCCTACAGCTCACCCGCCTGGGGCCCTGCCCTGAATCCAGCCATTGGGGCTGGGGTGCTACCTGCTGGGCGTTTCTCCCAGAGCTGGGAGCTACCATACGTACGTCCACTCACTGGTCTGCGATTTGCGCGGCCTGAGACTATCCTTTGCTCTCATTCAATGGGCTGGAGCTTCTGGTGGCCAAGAGACCTGCAGACAACAACGCCCCCGTGGCTACTGATTCCAGAACGGTTCATCCTCCTTGGGGCGAAGCTCTTTTCATGTCCATGGTTCAGTGTGAATCCCCCTCCTCCTGATTTGGCTCTTTCTGCATCAGCCAGAAATTGAAGAAAGTCCCCTTTTTTAAAATTCTAATTCATTTTGCTTCTGCAGCAAGGTAGGTTGTGCTGCCTCTGGACCTCGTTGCCAGGAGATGAGGCTGCCATGACAGCGTTTCTTTGTTTCTGCATGACCAGCCCCATCATGCGGCATTATTCCCAAGTCTGGGTCTGACCCCTCATCGAATGATGTCTGGAATGATGTGACTTACACCTGAGGTTGCGCGCGGGTACAGTGAAAGACCCTGTGTGCCCCGTGATTGCATCGGCGTGTAGAAAGCGTCCTGTCCTCAAAGCCAGATTGTGTGTCCCGCCAAATCCGGGGAGAAGAGTCACTCTGGGACCCATCCTATAGTTCTGCATCTGACCAAGCCCTAATGACAGCCTTGGGTTGGGAAAATAACCCGGTCATGACATCAAGAGTCTGAACTCTGCCTTGAGGGAACATAGAAATGAGTGTTTTAGTTAAATGCAAAGTATCTGAAGTACAAATCGGAAGACCTGTTTGTTCTCTGAAGATCCACCTGATGAACAACAGGCCTGGAATGGTATTTACTGGAGGACCTGCATTAGTGACACTGGCCTTATTTAAAATGTAGGTTAGGAGGTAAATTTTAATCCTTTATATACTATAGTTATGCTATATATGTATTATATGTTATGTCTGCTACATATGTTAACATATATAACACAAGCACATGCTTTATATGTTATATACATAATATATGTTAAGGTTATATATGTAATGGTATATATGAAACATGAATATATAATACATACATATAAAATGTTTCCCAATGTGTGGTCTAAGGATAACAGTCTTACAAGAAGAGATTTATTGGTCAAAGGTCTGTAAGAAAAGCTGGATATATAGTATCTCTCCCTCTTGCATATTCGCAATGCACTTTCGCATATCAAAGCCTCTGAGATGCCCCAGAGTAAAACAATTTCTAAATTTTTTATTAACCCAAACTTATTTGGCAGCGAAACCCATTTTGCACAACGCCTATTAACAGCCTAAGGACTAAGGTTCAGAGGACTTCAGTTTATTCAGGCAAGACAAGTATTTATTTAAAAAAAAAAAATTTCCCTTAAATACTTTACATACTCTTTTTTTTTTTTTTTTTTTTTGCTTTTTAGGGTCACACCCAAGGCATATGGAGGTTCCCAGGCTAGGGGTCAAATCAGAGCTGCAGCTGCTGGCCACAGCCACGAAACACGGGATCTGAGCCAGGTTTGTGACTTACAGCACAGATTGCCAGATCTTTCACCTGCTGAGCAAGGTCAGGGATCAAACCTGGGTCCTCATGGATACTAGTCGGATTTGTTTCCACTGTGCCATGAAAAGAACTCCTGTTTTTTGTTTTTTTGTTTTTTGTTTTTTGTCTTTTTGCTATTTCTTGGGCCGCTCCTGCGGCATATGGAGGTTCCCAGGCTAGGGGTCCAATCGGAGCTGCAGCCACCGTCCTACGCCAGAGCCACAGCAACGCAGGATCTGAGCCGTGTCTGCAACCTACACCACAGCTCACGGCAACGCCGGATCGTTAACCCACTGAGCAAGGGCAGGGACCGAACCAGCAACCTCATGGTTCCTAGTCGGATTCGTTAACCACTGCGCCACAACGGGAACTCCTTTGTTTTGTTTTTTTAACTAATTAGGACAGATGCTGTAACTTTCCCAGACCAGCACTGTATTTTATATATTCTTTATATTACAAACCAATAACATACCATGCATTATATTGTAACCCAATAACATGAAATAATAAATAGGTGAAATATTTAGGGGAAATAATCATAGTAAAGATATTGTCTAATATTAGAAATCACATTTTTTTTTTTTTTTCTTTTTAGGGCTGGACCCGAGGCATGTGGAAATTCCCAGGCTAGGGGTTGAATCGGAGTTGCAGCTGCCAGCCTACGCCACAGCCACAGCAATGCACGATCCAGGCCATATCTGTGAGCTACACTGCTGCTTGTGGCAACACGGATCCTTAACCCATTGAGGGAGACCAGGGATCGAACCTGCATCCTCACAGGGGCAACATCAGATTCTTAACACGTTGAGCCACATTGGGAACTCATACACTCACATCTTTAAAAAGCCAGCTGCTTAAAAATATGTTTCTTTATAAGTTAAAGTCCTATTAGCTGATGCCCTTATATCCTTAACATCCAATGACTTTTTCCCTGGGATCCTCCTAAGTAACTTCTGACAGGAACCAGAGTGTCGGCTCTTGATCACGATAATTTTTTCCTTACAATTTATTTAAGGAGAGATCAACTTCATTAAACCAAAGAATCCTTTTCGTTACAATCAGTTTCTCACCTCAATGGTCCAAGTTCTATTGTCCTCATAGTTTCTTTCAAAATGCTGTATTAGGAGTTCCCGTCGTGGCACAGTGGTTAACGAATCCGACTAGGAACCATGAGGTTGCGGGTTCGGTCCCTGCCCTTGCTCAGTGGGTTAACGATCCGGCGTTGCCGTGAGCTGTGGTGCAGGTTGCAGACGTGGCTCGGATCCTGCGTTGCTGTGGCTCTGACGTAGGCCGGTGGCCACAGCTCCGATTAGACCCCTAGCCTGGGAACCTCCATATGCCGCAGGAGCGGCCCAAGAAATAGCAAAAAGACAAAAACAAAAAAACAAAAAAAACAAAAAAAACAAAATGGTGTATTATATCTCATAGGTGCTGGTTAGATGCAAAGTACCTTAAGTACAAATAGGGAGACATTCTGGGTCAGAATGTTGTTTTTCTGCTACACAATTGGTTATAACATCTTATATATATAATTTTAAAACATTACTTAAAAGAAATAAAAAGCACACAAAGGGAGTTCCCATTTGTGGCTCAGCAGAAAAGGATCTGACTAGTATCCATGAGGATGTGGGTTCCATCCCTGGCCTCGCTCAGTGGGTTAAGGATCCGGCGTTGCCGTGAGCTATGGGGTAGTGTGGCAGATGTGGCTTGGATCTGGTGTTGCTGTGGCTGTGGCGTAGGCCAGTGGCAACAGCTCCAATTTGACCCCTAGCCTGGGAACCTCCATAGGCCATGGGTGTGGCCCTAAAAAGACAAAAACAAACAAACAAAAGCAACACACAAAATTGGCATTTTGTCCTAAGCTCAAGTATATTTATGAAATAGAACACAGATAAAAGCCCATAACATCCAGTTATACACAGATAGCTCTTCTCTTGTCATTTGGAGGATGGTTCCAGAAGGCAGCCTCTTTGAGATGGATATTTTGATGGCCCAGATTTTGTGGCTTCTTCATTTCAAAGGAGCTGCAGTGGAAAGGAGGGCGTAAATAAAGTCTCCCTGGTCTAGGAGCTAGAGCTCTGTTTTGATAGAACAGGGAGAAAGGCAGAGCGGGGCCTGGCCACAGAGAAGCTTCTGGGGCTTTTCTCAGGGAGGACCACACATGAGCACCAGTGACTGAGGTTGAGGGTTTTGGTTGGGAGGATGGAATGGAGAGGGCAAGAAAGCTGGACTGGGATAAGGGTTAGTTGCAAAACCGTTCAAAATCCAAAGGCAGGCAGGTTTTTCTTTTCAGATTTAGGATCAACTCTGGAATGAGAATGCCTAGAAAATAGGTTGGGAGTTGGGGTGGCGACCCAAACAAAGCTTAGCACCCTCACAGAGATTCGAGGCATTACATTCAATTACAGTTTGGTGTGAGCAAAGCTTGAGAAAAAGCTTGAAGGCAGGTTAAGTAAGATTAACTCCTCTCTCTCTTAAGAAAACTGAGAATCTCAGCAAGCAGTTTGTGGGCTTTCTGATTTCACAGAGAAATAACATTAAACAAACTAATTTGGGAGCTGACTCTAGCAGCCTGCTTTTTTAAAAAAAATGTTATTATTTTTTCTAGTAGCCTGCTTTTTTTTTTTTTCAAATAAGGGTAGACTAATTTGACCAGAATTTATTATTACCATTGTTTCATTTTTTCCCAAGAAAAAAAAAATAGGAGAGCACAGTCTTCCATTGATATACACAGTTCAACATTTATACACAATTCTTAAAATTGAAAACATTCAGCATTAATGAAAAACTCAGGATACTGTTCTAGTTTTTTCTCATTTTGTCAGGTTTGCTTTGTCAGATTCGTGTTTTGGAATGCTAGGAAAAAAAATCTCCTGAATATGTCCCAGGTAGTATTATCATCTTCAGAGAAATTCACATTGTCTTATTCGTTGCCTTACGATATGCAAATATCTCAGACAGACATTATTTACTGAAACTTCTAGGGGAAAAAAAGGACTGAGAGCTGCATTTTATGTACCTAAAAGCTAATGAACACAAACCCACATACTCTGACCACTTACAGAGAAATACTTACTGAAAAATATTTATAAGTACAGATACAAAGAGAATACTTTAGACTGAGAGCATGTGGACAGAGTAACCAGAAAAGGGGCAGAAAAGGGAATATTCTTCCTCCTTTTTTTAGAAAAGAGGAACCTGAAACTGAGAGGTTGGAGAAGATTAAGGTAAAAGATGTAAATAAGCCTGATTCTTCCTGCCTTTGGGGTCAAATGCCTGTTGTTATTTGCCTATGGTTTTGGAGTGCTTTTGCTTAAATTTTCAGGAGAGAGAGTCCAGTCGGTACCCTCACCTACTGTGGCTGGAGGGGGCAGTGAGGACCATGAAAGACACACTTGCCTTGTCTGGAGAAAACACTACTTTGATAAGTTACATGTACCCCAAGATTCATAGTAGCACTATTTACAACAGCCAAGGCATGCAAGCAACCTAAATGTCCATCAACAGGTAAAGAAGATGTGGTATGTATACCTACCTATCTATCTAATACAATGGAATATTACTCAGCCATAAAAAATAATGAAATTAAGTAAACCAGCTATAATGGAAAAAATAAAAATCCTTGTGTAAAAAAATAATGAAATTACAGCAGAAATTGGCACATTATAAATTAAATATTTTAATTAAAAATATGAGATTTGGAGATGCAAAAAAAAAAAGAGAGAATGAAATAATGCCATTTGCAGCGACACAGATGGACCTAGAGATTATCATATTCATATTTTAAGTCAGGGAGACAAATATCATATGATATCACTTACATATGGAATCTAAAATAATGATAGAACTTATTTACAAAATAGAATTAGACTCACAGATGTAGAAAACAAATTTATGATTACTAAATGGGAGAGCAGGGGACTGGGGCATGGGGGGAAGGGATAAATTAGAAGTTTGGGATTAACTTATACACACGACTACATACAAAATAGATAAACGACAAGGACTTACTGTACAGCACAGGGGACTATATTCAATACCTTATAATAACCTATTATAGAAAATAATCTGGAAAAGAGTATATATATATATATATATATATATATATATATATATATATACTTTTCTTTTTTTTAAATTTTTTTTGTCTTTTTTGTCATTTTAGGGCCACACCCACAGCAAATCTTCCCAGGCTAGGCATCGAATGGGAGCTACAGCTGCCAGCCTACACCACAGCCTCAGCAATGCGGGATCCGAGCCATCTCTGCAGCCTACACCATAGTTCAAGGCAATGCTGGATCCTTAACCCACTGATCAAGGCCGGGGATGGAACCCGCATCCTCATGGACTCTAGTTGGGTTCATTAACCACTGAGCCATGACAGGAACGTCAAGAGTATACGTATGTATAACTGAATCACTCTGCTGTACACCTGAAACTATTACAACCTTGTAAATCAACTACACTTCAATCAAAAAAAAAAAAAAAAAAAAAGACACACCTGACTGACTATGACCTCTTCTTGGGCAAATGTTTTCCTCCCCCTTCAAAAGAGAATTCTCAGTGGTTTTCTGAGAAGGTGATATGGGCTGAATAGCCCTGCTCACCTCTATCTGCCATTTTTAACAAGTTTGATTTTTATAAGCTTGTCCACACTTCCATTTTTAGGTGAGAATAAAAGAGCAAAGTCTTAAAGGTGGAAGAGTCTATATAATCTGATATGTTTTCTGAGTACAAGAATTAAAAATAAGTTCTCAAATTTGTTGATTTATTGGTGAAACACCAATTTTCTCCTAATAGCCAATATTGTAAACAGGGAATATTTCTATTTCCCCCATTCTCTCAATCATGTGAATCTTGTTAACTTGGTGAAATGATTGGAAGGTACCAAAGATGAAACATGGGGAAAAAATTCTGCTGCCATCATTCAAACAGTGTGTAAAAAGGACCATCAGAAAATGAGGCTATTTGGAAAAATAAGAGGGAATAAAGGCTAAAATGTGGCAAATTAAATGTATTAACTAGAACTCTTGGCTGGATTTTCAGAAAACAAAAAAAAAATTGACTTCAGTAAACTGTAGAATATTTTATCTATAAGCTACTGGCTTTCTCAGAGAAATTAAGGTGGGATCAGAAACAGTCAGAATCTAGGTTTTTTTTAATTTATTTTTTTATTTTGTTGTTGTTGTTGTTGTCTTTTTGCCATTTCTTGGGCCGCTCCCACGGCATATGGAGGTTCCCAGGCTAGGGATCTAATCGGAGCTGTAGCTGCCAGCCTATGCCAGAGCCACAGCAACGCGGGATCCGAGCCGCGTCTGCGACCTACATCACAGCTCACTGCAACGCCAGATCGTTAACCCACTGAGCAAGAGCAGGGATCGAACCCTCAACCTCATGGTTCCTAGTTGGATTCGTTAACCACTGAGCCACCACGGGAACTCCCAGAATCTAGGTTTTGAACACAGTCAGGAGCCTCCGATCCTTTGGGCGCTCTGTCATTTGGTCAGAAGTTCACTTCTGGAACAACCAAGATGGTGAGCCGGGTGGATATAATAACACAGCTCTTATCAGAGGACCATCTGCATGGCGTCGGGAAAGTGAACCAGGAAGAGGAGTCTTTTCAGAAGAAACAGAAAGGGTACCGAACCAAGCAGAGATGTCCACCTTATTTAAAAAAAAATTAGTGAAGAAGCAAGATAGCAAGAGAAAATGGCTGTGAAGTTTCTGGAATATTTACAAACAGCCAAGATCAGTTTCAAGGGTTAGTATTCTCCCCATTTTAAGGAAAAAAATTCCTTCCTCAGGAACATCATTTAAAAGATGTGTCAATAAATGGCCACCTGTAAAACACAGGTTTTATGTCAAATGGCCTATTGTGCAACATTTAATTACTAATCATGGGGCACTCATTATATGCAAAGTAGTTTTCTGGATTCTGGGATACAGGGAGGAAGCTGTAAAAATGACTAGGTCCCTCCCTCAAGGAGTTTACACTAGAAATCTGGAGAGGGTAAAGCAAACTGGGATAACTAGGTCAACCTGACATAAGAACAGATGACTCGTTCCAAAGCAAACTCTGCCCTTATATCCCATCATTTCTTCTAAAAAAGAATCTGTGGTCTTAAGAAATTATGCTCTAGGAGTTCTCATTGTGGCTCAGTGGTTAATGAATCCGACTAGGAACCATGAGGTTATGGGTTCGATCCCTGGCCTCGATCAGTGGGTTAAGGATCCAGCATTGCTGTGAGCTGTGGTGTAGGTTGCAGATGTGGCTCAGATCCCGAGTTGCTGCGGCTGTGGTGCAAGCTGGCGGCTACAGCTCCGATTAGACCCCTGCCTGGGAACCTCCATATGCTGCGGGTGCGGCCCTAGAAAAGACAAACAAAAAAAGAAAAAAAAGGAAAAAGAAAAAGAAAAAGAAGTTATGCTCTACAGCTTGTATCACCACCATTCATGGTCTAAACAAAATTTGCAGCCTTGCAGAAGGTGTCCTCAACAGTAACCTCCATGCTGATCCCATAGACTGGCACCTGGTCTTCGCTGAACACTTTCAAAGGAAATTTGAAAATTTTCTGTGTCTTGCTTCTCACTGGCTTTTGGAGAAAAGAATAGTGAGGAAAGGGACTGGTAGGTTGCTTTTTTATAGGTACCCTTTCGTTGTCACCGTCATCATCATCATTTTCAAGCCTGGTTTTTACACATCTAGGAGGCAGAGGGGTCGAAGGCTTTGGTGAGAGAGGGTGTTTGGGGGGAGGATACCAGCAGGTGGCGCTTGTCTCCTCCTTGGAGGTTAGAAAGCTGTAATTCTAGAATCCCACAGGAGTCAAAGCGACTTACTATGCACGCAGTCAATGCCAGTGACATAGATCATGCCAGGCGTTAGGCCCCGCCTCGGGCTCAGGTCATCCTCTTTCTGCAACACCACTTAAAAAAAATGACTCCCCCGCTCCAAGCGTTGAATTATTTTCTCACTCGGCCCTCATCCTCACTTCCCCTAGCTTAAGTCGCTCAAGGGGGCGCTGCTCAAGCCTAGGGTGTAGAGCAAAAAATAAAGGCTCCCTCCCAGGGAGCTGGAGCTGGAACTTTGGGAAAGAGTGGGACTTGATCCATCTGCCAGCTGATCTGCTCTTATGGTGTCAGATGCTCTGTCACCTCTGGTGTTGCAGGCGTTGGTCTGGGCTGAACTGAAATTCGCTTGCAGGCAGATAGATGAGCTCCCATGCCCCGCAGGGGTAAGAAGAGCCCACGCGGGTACCTTGACGATACCAGTGCGCAGGCTTCAACTGTGACTGAGTTACCGGCCAGTTGGGGTCAGGGACTTTCTGACCTCTCCAGCTCCACACAGTTCCAAGCTCAGCCACAGCCAGCCCATCTTTCTCCTGTGCCAGAGGGGTCTGTCTACCATAACGCCACCTTCATTTTGAAAGTCCTTTCTTTCTGTGCCTGTGGTTTTCTGCCATCACTCAGAAAACTTTCTGCCCGGCTGCTATTTGTTTGCAGTGGGGTTCAGCCCGAGTTTACAGGAAGGAGGGCGGCCCTAGAACCTGAAGGCTCCACTTTCGAAACCAGCTCCGTCTCTGACTGCGCGGGTGACCTCAGACTAGTTTCTAAACTTCCCCTGGGGAGTGGAGAAGGCGGTTTTTCTGCTCGTGGGGTCCCTGGATTAATTGAGATCATTCCTGTAGACGACTTAGATCAGCGTCTGGCTCATTGGCGGTGCCCACCTGCCAAGGGTCCTCCGTTGGCCAGACCCCCCCACGGTGAAAAACTGCCTTCCCTGTGGGTCAAAGAACAAGAAAAATGTGCAGACTTGAGATAACTTCACCTCCCCGTGATCTCACTGTATTTCACATCCCATCTATTGGCTCGCCACTGTCTTCTCAGATCCCCTAAAACCTCTGCTTCCGTAAAGCCCTCTAAGGGGCAAAAAGAGCCCCAGAGGGACGTTCGGCATTTGAATGAAAGTGACCCCTGGGCAGGCGTCCAGCCCCGCCCCCCCCGCCCCGCCCCGCCCCGCCCCGCGTTCAGAGAGAAGGGCCCGGCGGCGCGCGGCGGAGGAGGGCTCGGGGCTGGGCTGGCCGCTCGCGGGAAGGAGGAGGAGAGAGCGGGCGGCGGAGGAGGGGAGCGCGCCGAGAGGAGGGAGCAGGGGCGGGAGGAGACACATGCGCGCTGCCTGCTGCCGCCGCCGCCGCCGCCGCTGCCGCCGCCGCAGTCCTTAGCTTCCCGGGGACAGGAAACCTTCGAGACCAAGCTGCCGCTGCCGCTGCCGCCTCCCCGTCTGCTCCTCGTACCGCGCGCCTGCCACACCCTCCTCCCGCTCTTGCAGCATCTTTCGGTGGAGCCCTGCAGGAACTCGGCCCGGGCAGCTGTCTCCCTTTCCCGGGTAAAGCTGTGACCCCCCCGCAGGAGCGGCGGGGCGGGGTGGGGGGGCCCGGGAGAAGATGGCGACGCCGGGAAGCGAACCCCAACCTTTCGTCCCTGCCCTTTCGGTGGCTCCTCTGCACCCACATCATCATCCCCACCACCACCACCACCACCAGCAGCAGCAGCTCCACGGAGGAACCGGAGCCAGCGGCGGGCCCGGGGGAGGCGGCGGCGGCGGAGGCAGCGGGGGCTTCAACTTGCCCTTGAACCGGGGGCTGGAGCGCGCGCTGGAGGAAGCGGCCAACTCCGGGGGATTGAACCTCAGTGCCAGGAAACTGAAGGAATTTCCCAGGACTGCGGCCCCCGCGCACGACCTCTCGGACACGGTGCAGGCAGGTGAGAGAGGGCCGTGGGCGGGCAGTGGGTGTGGGTGGCTGGTTGTCGTGCCTTCCCGGACGCGGTGGCCGGTCTGAGATCTGGCCTTGCTGGGGGTCCAGCGGCCCGTGCTCTCCCGAGGAAGGGAGCCGCGGGGGCGATCCCGCTGTGCGGCGCGGAGAGAGCGGGACTGCTCCCCGCCGCAGCGCCCACGAGCGCGGGGGTCTGCGGCTCCGCACCCGGCGGCGGCCGCTCGGGGGATGCGGCAGCCAGGCTGGGACCTGCGGGCGCGCCCCGTGCGCGCCGTGGATGTGGGAGGTTTTCGCCCGCCGCAGCTGCTTCCTGGGCCCCGCGTGGGGTCTGAGGACCCGTCCGCGGTGTCTGCACCTCCGTCCCGGGCAACTCCGCTTTACTGGGAGGCGTCGCGGCTCTTGATGGGGAACCCCAGACAAAGGTGGCGCGGCCTCCGCCGACTGGAGGGCACCGGCTCGGTGCCTCGAGACCCTCTCGGCGGCCTCGCGCAGCGATCGGGCAACTTGGTGCCGCCTGCGAGGAGGTGCCGAGGCTCCCCCTTCCTGCGCCTGTGCGAGGAAGGAGCGGCGGCGGTGGTCGGGAAGCCGAATCGCGGCCACTTGGCAAGGCGGTTGGCTGCCTAGTGCCTTGCCTCTAGCTAACCGCCCACGCGGCTTGGTTTCTGCCACCGAGGCTACCTAGTTCTCAGTAACCCAATCTTTGCGGGGGCCCTGGAGAGGACGGCCTGGCATGTTTTAAAGAAAAAAAAAGTAAAGTGAGCCGGTTTTCCTCGGTGAGCCGGGCAAGTTGTAACTCGCGCCAAGGAGCATACAGGGTTTTCAAGTTATGTCATGTGTTGACATATTTCTGAGACGTCTGCTTTCTCTTTGGTAACTGGAGTTATTGGAGCCGGGATCTATAAACAGGAAGGAAGGAGGGTGGTGGAACGCGATTCAGGCCTTGGGATCCTACAGAACGGATTCGGTTCCCAGCAGTCCAATTTCATCTCCTCGTGGGGAGGGTTTGTAGCATGGCCAGCACCTAGCATTTCCCAGAGCAATGGGTGCCCCATTTGGGAACCACTGTCCAGACTTGCTGGCTGTCATCACTTCCCGGGCCGAGTGTCAGACCCCTTGGATCCCGAATGGCCTGTGAGGTCCAGATCTGCCTGTTTCCTCTTCGGTGGGAAGAGATGGTGGCGGAGGGAGCAGGCAGTGGCTTTTTGGAGCTAGTTTTCCAGTGCTTTCTCCCCCCCTCCCCTTAATTCCACACACATTTATTGAGAGTCCTAATGACTATTTAGGCAGAATTCTGAGTTCACTAGAGGCAAACAGGACACCTCAGGGTCATTGAACTTTGTAATTTGGATTCGGGGAGAGTCCAGGATGGGCAGAAAAGAGGGAATTTCCAGAGCAGAGCTGTCAACAGCTGGGGCAGTCTCTTGATAGGATCTCTTAGTTGCCTTTTCTCAAGTGGAAGTTATTCCAAGAATTGCTTGAATCATTAACTTAAAAAAAAATCTGTTGTTAAGTTCTGCTTCTCTTTTGCCATAGAGTGTACCACGAGCTATGGGAGAATTAGATGTGACTGCAGAAAATGGACCTGGCGTGACCAATAATAATATGTGTTTGTACATTTCAGACGCGGGGATCAAAAGTTGTTCCTCTGTTTGTTCCGCTGATGTTTATTTCCAAAGTGGAGGAAACTTTGGACGTGTCTGCTCTGCTGGCATTTCTTTTAAGAGCAGGGACCACTTCTTTCAGTTAAGACCTTAACCATGGGAGGCATGGCAATGCTTAAAAATATTTCCGTTCACCTCTCTTGCTTGCTTGTGACGAGCTGTGGTTGTGAGTTCTGCAGGTTTTTAATTATGAACTTCCCTTGCATGGTTGGCGCTCAGGAAATTCTACCTAGTTATAACTTGGAGGCTTAACTCCACGTCAAAAAAAAAAAAAAAAAAAAAGAGAGGCAGTGTTCATTATGGGAGGGAGAGTGTCAGTGACATTTTGTGGAAAGTTAGGGCAACTTGCTAAAGAATAGTCAATGAAGGCAGCTCTTTTCCAGGAAATTAAAGCACCTGAATGTGTTAAAGAGTTGCTTTTGCCAAACATCTTTGCCTCAGGTCAAAGCTGGGTATAAACCAAATGTCTCCTGCCCTTTGTTCTGTTTACTGAGCACTGTTCCTTATTTGGAAGCGCAAAACTCAAAATAAAACACGAGTTAAAATTACCTTCAGTTTGGAAGTGTTGACATTTGCTGCATATGAAGAGTTCTAGTAGAGCGCAGAGTTCGAGTAGTAACATATACAAGACAGACACGGTGTCTCCCGGGAGTTAATATTTAGTTTACAGAACATCTCTTAACATCAGAAGGACGCATGAAGGTCCTTAAAGACCTAAGACGTAAAGTGGACTTTTTCATAAATTTTGTTAAGACAGGGAGTGACATAGACAGCTTTTTCTCCCTGTACGGTGGTGTATACTCCAGGCCATTTGGTTTATGCCTTGTAAAAGTAACTCTGTTGGCAGCCGCCTAAACAGAACTGCACTCTTGGGCAATGTAGCTTATCCGGACAGAGGTGAAAACCCAGGTGTAAACACCCAGTAGAGAGGCCCTGGGCCACCGGGCAGATGTCTAAGCTCTGTCCATCGAGTGCGTACGCATTTTTCTTAGGGGAAAAAACCCATTTTCCTTAAATGGGTTAGGAAGGCCCCTGATAGCAGAGGTGGGCTTTGGGGCAGGTTTTGTAGGATGACTAGGTTTGGGATAGAGGGGCTCGTGAACATTCTGTGCCGGGAAAGGTGAACACGTGGAGTGAGAACCTGACAGCCTCAGATCTGCTGTGAATAAAAGGGTGGGAGAGGGCATTCAGGCCTGTTCCAGTTGCTGTCCTCCGCCGCACGGTCACCCGTGGGGTAGCAGCACAGGGCTCTTAGGACCCTTGGAGGATGCTGGGGATGGCCGGAGCCTGGGATGTCTCAGTCTGTGGGGCCAGTGCCCAGCCTGCGTGAGATACCTCTTTTCAAATGTCTGCAGAGGCAGAGCATCCTCTCTGAGATTTGTGGGCAGGCTTATCTGCTAAAGCCTGACTGCCCTGTGCCGCTCCCATCCTACAGCAGCCTGGGGATATTAGCACTCTTGAGTCATTGGGATGTGACAGGATGTGATGAAATCTATTATTTGTCCTCACATACTATTCCATAATTTCAGCATAAAGATTTTTTATTACCAAGATAATGAAACCTGAAATCCCATATGCTTTCTTAGAATGTCTGATCTGTAGTGGTTACAGCTAGTGGCAAATTGTTTCTGCTATTGAATTAAATTTATTAGTCATGAGTGTAAGATTGCTTATGGTGGTAATCACTCTCATTTAAATGGCCTTTTTTTTGTGTGTGTGGTCTTTTTCTAGGGCCTCATCGGCATACGGAAGTTCCCAGGTTTCTAGGGGTCTCATCAGAGCTGTAGCTGCTGACCTACACCAGAGCCAGGGCAACACCAGATCCGAGCCATGTCTGTGACCTACACCACAGCTCACAGCAACGCCAGATCCTTAACCTACTAAGTGAGGCCAGGGATCGAACCCGCAACCTCATGGTTCCTAGTCGGATTCCTTAACCACTGCGCCACTATGGGAACTCCCTCAATGTCTTTTATTCATTACATATATTCTAAACACTTCACTCAGAAACAATGAGTCACATCCTTTGCATTCCTATTATTTTTTCTTACTGATCAGTTCCTCCCTTGTGAGGTGTAGAGGATAATGCTACTAGGACTACTAAGACTGCACGCGTTTGCTGGCCCTGAACCACGTCCAGCTAGGCTCGCTCTGCCACGTTTCTGTGTGTGGCTGAAACCGTCTCCCCTCTCACACCTCTGTTCTCATGGCCTGCATTCTGGGCTGCTCTGTATTGAAAAGGCAGGAGCACACTAATCATGTTTCTAGAATAAGAGCACACAACTGTAGGCCACAAAAACCTCTGGGAATTTTTGATCTGTGCCAATTTATAAAGGTCAGTCCAGGGTTTGCCCTTCAGCATTGAAAGGATTCCAACAGATAATAGTGTGTTAGTCACCATGACTTCTTGGATTTCGGGTGCACGCGGATTATTAGGCAAAAATGTGGCAAACTCACTATTTACATTTTTTAACTGCAATTATTGGCTAAGTTTTTTTGTTTTGGTTTGATCGGCTAAGAAATTTTTTTTTTTTGACCTCTGTTGCAAACTTAAATTTTTCATGTTGTGGTTTAGCACTTCTTTGGTATGAGCATTTCAAGGGTAGAGATACCTTTTGAAATTCATGTCGCTGTTGATCTGGGCAGCGGTCAGCTTCCTCTTGCTCTTGCTGTCCTGCTGGTGTGAACAAAGGCCTTTTCTATCCTGTTACACAGCTTCACCGCTACTTATTTAAACATAAGTGATTTCCTCCTTTTGTCTGTACTCGTCTATTTTTCCCCTTTTTTCATATCTATCCTTCTATCTACCTGTGTCTCTCTATCTATAGGTGTATCTATAGGTCTACTGATTTCCTGTAAGGATAGTTATCCCCTGTATTTATAGGCATATATTTCTATGTATGTAGATATGTGAGTGGCTTAACCAAAAAATAAAACCCAACTGTATTTATGTGTCCGATGCTTTTATTTCTGTATAATTTATAGGCAGTCTAGCAGCATCTGTTATTTCGACAGTTTTTTTGTGGCATGAAAGTTCTTTTGCACTAGAATTTTCAATTGCTGCCTATGTCTTTACAGATAGAAGTACAGATATAGAGACTTACTTTGTTTAGGCTGGGCAGCCTGTACTTTTTTCTTAATAGCTCCCCAAAGTCATATCCCCCTACGTGCTGTATTGAGTGTGCTTTTCCGCAGACTTGGCAATTTAAATGGCAGAAACGCTCCGCTCTGCTTAAGGTGGTCATGGGTTCATCAGACAGACCACATGACTTGAACTTTTGTCTGCGCCTCACAAAAACCTGTTTGTGATGCTCCTTTCCAGATTTGGCTTGGTTTTTGGAAAATTAGACGTAGGTCTGCCTTAGAGAGACATCTGGGGAAACTGGCTTGGGCTTAGCTCTGGTACTGCCACCAAGATCACCATTTGTGGACTCTTGGAATGATTGTGTCACTTGTTGGAATAAAGGTAATTTGGTGTTAATTGCTGTGTTTATTTCAAATGATAAAAGTATAGTCTGTACTTTTAGAGTCCATCACAAGTTTAAGGATGTAAGACCCTAAACCCAGATATTTACATATCGGATGCCTTTATTTGTGTATAAGTTATAGGAAGTCTAGAGGCTTCTGTTCTTGCTACTCTTTTTTTGTGGTGTGTAAGTATTTTTTGGAGCAGAATTTTCGGTTGCTGTGATGTTTCAGATGCATTTTTGTGTGTGTCATGTGAATTGTTTAACGAGAAAGGGGAAAAAAAGCGAGAAAGAAGAAAAATAAGAAGGTCGGGCTTTCGTGTAAGCCTCCATTCAAGAAAACCAGGCCTGCCAAGACAGACGCAAGCTTGAAGTATGTCTGTGTTTTCTTCATCTTAATTTCAGAGTTCAGTAGTATTGCTTTCATATACTGTAGTCAGAAGTCAGACATTTGGAAACCATCTGTTCCCACAAAGTAATTCAAAAATCAAGTGAGATTGTTTACGCAAAAAGAAAGTTGAGGAACTGTGAGAATTTGGCGTTTCTTGCTTTTACTCAGCAAGAGGGAAATGCCTTGATAGTCAGATTTCTGTGTATATTAATATTCTCCCATGCACATCCTCCTTCACTGGCCATAAAGGAGGAGTAGAGGTGGGACCAAAAAACCAGACAAGGGAGTTCCTGCTGTGGCGCAACGGGATCTGCCAAGTGTTGGGAGCGCTGGGACGCAGCTTCGATTCCTGGCCTGGCTCAGTGGGTTAAGGATCTGGCGTTGCGAACTCCATATGCCGTGGGGCAGCCAAAAAGGAAAAAAGAAAACCAAACCAAAATAGAGAAGAACAGTGTTTTGATGTGCAGAACAGAAGCATTTTTAAAATTAATTCAGTTATTTGTTGCTTGATGAGAAAGCATTGCTTCTGTAGTAGTGCGAGGTTGATACGGAACCAGCTCAGCTTCTGGTACCCGAACCTCTCCCAGGATGTTTGAAGTCACCAGGGCCAGCCTTGTGTCATTTTGGATTCTTCCGTGATGCTTGCTTTCCTCCTTCTGCTGTGGTTCCTCAGTCTCTTTGCTGGAGGGGGCTTGAGACCCTGGGCCTTGAAACAGAGCCCGGATCCCTCCCCCTCAGTGAGCCTTGAATTTCCTCTTCACTGTTCAATCCAGAGGGGCTGAGAGGCCCCGTCTTAGTTTCCTCAATCCTCTGGCTTCTCCCGTGGCCTTGCCTTTGACCTCGGACCCCCGCAGCGCAGGCTGTAAATTCGCTACCCACTGTATTTCTCTAACGTCCTCTCCTGTTTTTTGATGTTGGTGCCTTAGAGTGCTACGCCTGGCCTCAACGCATCTGACCTGGTTCCGTCAGCTTGGCTCTGATTTGACGCACTTTATCTCTGCAGGCGACAGGGACAAGTTCAAAGATAGCATCACCAGCAGACTGCCTGACCCGGCCTTCTTTAGATGGCCTTCCTTTCGCTTTTCCAGGTCATTTCTCTCCCTTGGGCCCCCTCCCTGCCCTGGGAGAACCTCCTTAGCCCAGTCCCCCTGCAGCCAGTCCTGAGCCTCCTCCAGTTCCAGCCTCCCTGCCAGCCCCTCCTTGCAGAGCTGAGCCTTGTAATTAGCAGCCTTAGGGCACTTTGGCATCATTTCTTTATGGCATTTTGGGGTTAATTATTGCCTTCCTCTTTGGTACTTTCCCCGTGTTGAAGCTTTCTCCCCCTTTGCTGGCCTGTGAAGTCTGGCTAGGCAGGGCTTTTTCCTTATTGTCATATGTGCCCTCCAAGCCTCTCACAGAAAGTGCTAGATAAACACAGGGCACTCTTCTGCTTCCTCCTTCCTACTCACAGCTCTCTTAGTCCATATGCTTTGTGTGTGTGTGTGTGTGTGTGTGTGTGTGGTCTTTTTTGTCTCTTTAGGGCCTATGGAGGTTCCCAGGCTAGGGGTCCAATCGGAGCCATAGCTGCCAGCCTACACCACAGCCACAGCAACTCAGAATCTAGGCCGCCTCTGCGACCTACACCACAGCTCACGGCAACGCGGGATCCTTAACCCACTGAGCCACGCCAGGGATCAAACCCGAAACCTCATGGATGCTAGTCGGGTTCGCTAACCACTGAACCACGATGGGAACTCCAGTCCATACACTTTCAATCCATCGTCTTAGATCTGCCACGATGCCACCCCCTACCTGTGCATGGTTTGCTGATTGGCCGCCTTTTTTTTGGGTCCTGACCTTATTTTTTCATACAGCTTTTTTTTTTTCTTCGCTTCTCACTGTATTAGTGGGTTCAGTCTGCCATACCAAAATACCACAGTTTGGGTGGCCTAAACAACAGAAATTTATTTTCTCAACCGTTCTAGAGGCTGCTAGTCCAAAGTCAAGGTGCCGGCAGGTCTGGTTTTTCTCCCAAGGCGTCTTGTAGACAGGCCCCTGGCCACCCTCCCTGTGTGTTCCCATGGCTTTTCCTCTGTGTGAACATCGCTGGTGTCTCTGTGGGTCCAGATTTCCTCCTCTTATAAAGACGTCAGTCACGCTAAATTAGGGCCTCTCCGTAAGAGCTCACTGAACCTTTTTTTCTCTGGCCTCGCCACAATGCCAGGTCCTTAACCTGCTGAGCCACCAGGGAACTCCCATAGCTCATTTAACCTTACTTACCACTTTCAAGGCCTAATCTCCCGATAAATCACTTTCTGGGGGACTAGGGGATAGGGCTTCCGTTCACAAATTTAGGGGGCCACGATTCAGCTCAGCACGAGCTCACCCCTGGTGTCACTGTAACTCCTCCCTGGGCCTGGGTGAAGTGACTTTTTTGCCTGTGCAAGGCTGCGCTTCCACCAGGTCCGGACCAGGCTTGTCTTGTTCCCTGCCCCATCCCAGGATCCAGCACAGCTCATGCCGATCCCGCCTCAGCCCAAGGTAGACCCTCCATGAATGCTACTGAGCCCATGAAGCTGCTGTGAAAGGCAGGGGCCACGGTCATACTTAAAAATGGGTGACTCTGGCTAGTCTGGGCCCCCTTGATCTCTCTCAAGTTGAGAATCTTCTTTTTTGGTGGTTGGTGGGTCCCTAGAGTTACTCTTTATTGACAGCAGTGAAAACAAAGATAAGGTTGCTTGCTTCTACATTTGCAAGTGTTTGATAAGCCCTCTGAAATCCAGAGGCTGTTACCATGACTTCTGAGGGGGATGGGTGGAGATTTTATTGTATTAAATATTGCTTGAAATTGACAGTAAAGTAAAAGTAAATAGTCTTTGAGTACCTGTCATGTGTAGGGGCTGTGGGTGATTAAAAATAGAGACATTGGAGGTCCCGTCGTGGCTCAGTGGTTAAGGAATCCGACTAGGAACCATGAGGTTGCGGGTTCGATCCCTGGCCTTGCTCAGTGGGTTAAGGATCTGGCATTGCCATGAGCTGTGGTGTAGGTCGCAGACATGGCTCGGATCCCGCGTTGCTGTGGCTCTGGCGTAGGCCGGTGGCTACAGCTCCGATTCAACCCCTAGCCTGGGAACCTCCATAGGCCGCGGGAGTGGCCCTAGAAAAGGCAAAAAAAAAATAGAGACATTGGAGTTCTCTTCGTGGCTCAGTGGATAACGAACCCGACTAGGATCCATGAGGATGCTGGTTCCATCCCTGGCCTTGCTCGGTGGGTTAAGGATCTGGCATTGCCATGAGCTGTGGTGTAGGTCACAGACATGGCTTGGATCCCAAGTTGCTCTGGTTGTGGTGTAGGCTGGCAGCTGTAGCTCCGATTCGATCCCTAGCCTGGGAACTTCTACATGCCATGAGTGCAGCCCTAAAAGCAAAAATAAAAAGACATAGTTCTACCTCCATACTTGGCAGAAGTGCACAAAGATTAAAGAAATAACATATTTAAAAGTACTGCACATGTTATAGCATTCTCATTAACAAGGGTCATTTCCAGGTAAAGCCTTGCAGCCTTAGCCAAAGGGACTTTCTCTCCTCTTGTGTACCTTAGAGATGAAAAGTCAGCTCTCTTGCGTCTCAGAGACTTGGGTCCACCTCTTGGCTTTGCTGATTGTAAACTAGGCCACTCTGACCAGATGGCTCAAACCCTGAACATCAGTTGCCTATAAACTGATGTCAGCTGTAAAATGGGAACGATCTGTACTCAGTAGTGTGGTGAGGACAATGATTATAAAACAATACGTGACTTTATCAAGCGCTTTCTCTGTGCCAGGCATGCTCCATGTGCTTTGTATGTAAATATATGTATTAAATATATGTGACATATTCATTACTTCATTTAATTCATGCTAAGTGTTCTGTTCTAACTGCAGCAGGAGCGCAGTAACTCCTAAATCTTCCGGCTGTTCGCTGGATTCTACCCAACCAGTATCTGGTCAAAAGTGATCTCTGCCTCTGAAATGCCTTTCTTGACTATCATAACCTGAAGAGGGAGTTCATTATTTTATTTTATTTTTTAATTGAAGTACAGTTAATTTACAATGTTGTGTTAGTTTCAGGTGTACAGCAAAAGTGATTCAGTTATACGTATATATGTGTGTGTATATACGTATTCTTTTTCAGATTCTTCTTATCTGATAGGTTATTACCAAATATTGACTGTAGTTAAAGAGGGAGTTTAGAGTTCTAGAAAGCACCCATTCACATCCCTCCCTCGTTTAATAGCTGAGGACACTGAGGCTCAGAGAGCTTAAGCCATTTAACCAAGGTCACACAGCAGGGAGGTGGCCCCTCCCAGCGGAGGGCTGTTTCTGTGGAGCCGGGAGGATGGGTGCATGGAAGACCCTCATTCCATAACCTTCTCAGGCCGGCCCCACCCGGACCAGCCATGAGGAAGGTCTCTAAGAAAAAAATTCATGTGGCCCAAAGCTGGGAAGACTAAGACAGAAAACTAAAGAGTTCCCGTTCTGGCTCAGTGGAAATGAGTCTGACTAGTATCCATGAGGACGCAGGTTCCATCCCCGGCCTCGCTCAGTGGGTTAAGGATCTGGCGTTGCCGTGAGCTGTGGTGTGGGTCGAAGACGTGGCTCAGATCCTGCGTTGCTGTGGCTGTGGTGTAGACCGGTGGTTACAGCTCTGATTAGACCCCTAGCCTGGGAACCACCTCCATATGCCGCGGGTGCTGCCCTAGAAAAGGCAAAAAGACAAAAAAAAAAGAAAAGAAAACTAAGAGTGGTTACAGATTGGACGTGTTAGTTCAGGATCGCAGTGAGTGTGGTTTGAGGACTTGCACTGGCTCCGTGCGAACTGGATCGCAGAGGTGACTCTGTGTGGCGGGCAGTCACACCCAGACTCGCCAACTGGAGATCCGCCGCGGCCGGTCACAGCCGGGCTTCCTCGGAACCTGGAATACATTTTCCTGGGGAAATGAAGTAGGAAGTGGTGGTTTGGTTTTTCCGCCGATCCTCAGTTTAACCCTCGCAGAGGTGGGCCTGCGTGTGGACGGTGTGTCTTTGGAAACAATGCAACCTCCGTTCCGAGAAGGGATTCTGACTCTGGAGAGCAGGGGCAGCCTGGGGAAGGACCCCTTCTTGCGGATGACTTTGTCTCCTTTGGTCATTCAGAACATTCCCCTCCGTTCCAGGCCACTTGGTCAGTGGGTCCAGCAGATGGGGTGTCCTGCCCCCCTGGCATGGGGAGCAAGGATTGGCATAAGGGGGCGCTGGGCTCTGGGACTCCAAGGCCTCCAGGCCGGAAGATGCTCTCCCTGGCAGACAGGCAGGGATTTAAACATGTTTCTACCTCATTGTGGTATTTTTGACATATTATCTCTCCCATTTATTAATTCTAGAATTTGGAGATTACAGAGGCTCCTTGAACTTCAGGTTTGTAATTTGTTAACAGTGAAAATAACACCCCCCCCCCAGTCCCAGGGTCATTGTGATGCGAAGAGATACGGCCCCCAGCACGGAGTCTGGGTCTGGCTGAGCAGGAGTGATGGATGGATGTCGGCTGCCTTCCTGGATTCCTGTGGGTTATGTATCATAGTTTTCTTACGTAAAATAAATCATTGGGCATCGTCTGCCTGTCATTGACACAGTGGCTAAGAGCACATGTACGTGGCTGGATCTCAGTCCAGGTTCCACCAGGACGTGGCTGGTATGTAACCTCCCTGTGCCTTGATTTCCTCCTCATGAAATGAGGGGTAGTACTCATCGGATACTGCGAGGAGCAGGTGAATGACTGGCTGGGAGTGTCAGGTCGACGCATGCATCCATGTTTGCTGTTATTCTCATTAGAGTCCATTATCTTTAGAAAAGAGGGTCAACTCGGAGCTCCCGCTGTGGCGCAGTGGGTTAGGAATTCAACTGCAGTGGCTCTGGTGGCTGCGGAGGTGCTCGTGTGAGCCCCTCTCTGGAGCAGTGGGTTAAAGGATCCAGCGTAGGCAGCAGCTTTGGCTCAGATTCAGTCCCTGGCCTGGGTACGTCCATATGCTGTCGATGTCATAAAATTTTAAAAAAGAAAAAAAGGCAACTTTCTAAGGCCCAAAAAACTAAATTCCTAGAAATATTGTGGCATGGATAAAATGATCCTGATATCCGGAAAGCTTCAGTATACATGCTTTCAGTCGGTGGAAGCAATATTTGTATTCTTTTGACAGTCTTTGGAAGGTGGCAGGGTAGGTGGTATTTAGTCTTCCAGCTCTTAATATTCAGAGCTAAATTACATGGACGGAAACCCAGACACAAGGGTGAAATGTTTTATTTTATTATTAGAATTATTATTTTTTTTTTGGCAGCGCCTGTGGTATGCAGAAGTTCCTGGGCCAGGGATCAAACCAGGGCCACAGCAGTGACAACTGCCAGATCCTTAGCCTGCTGAGCCACCAGGGAACTCCTAAAATGGTTTTCTTTGGGTTATGTTCCTTACTTAAGTGGGTGAGCCAGGACTCTGTCTTCTGAGGTTTTTAAAATTTTTTTTTATTATTTTTTAATGTGATTTCCATTCATTCCTCAATATAACGTGTTTGTAGGGTTTGATTTGATTTTACCAGGACAAAGAAATCCTGAGGGGACAAGGCTGATGGAGAAGAATGAGTTCAGGCTTCTCCCAGGGGAGAATGGGGCACTTATTCTGGGGCACACACTTCCTGGGATCTAGGCCTGTTTCTGGCTTGGGGAGGGAGAGGACGGAAAGGGGAGGGAGGGGGAGGGAAGGGGGGCGGGGGGGGGGGAGGGAGGAGGAGCATGGCCCCAGAGGAGAGTTTGGCTCACAGCTCTCTGACCTCTGGGAGAGTCCAGTTATGGACTTAAACGCCTTTCCAGATTAAAATAAATAAATTGATCATCCTTTGATGCTCTTGGCAAAAGACAATTTGTGAGTCTTTTCATGTTCTTGGCAGCTGCTCTGAAGATGTATCGCAGATCCTTCTCTGAGGAGTGAGGACCTGTCTACAAAGAGGCAGAGGTTAAAGAATAAATATATAGATGTCAACGCAGGTCTTCTTTGCTATTTTTCCTGGCTTCCAGCATTTGTTTTGAACTTGAACGGGAAGTTAATTTCATCAAAAGCCTGGTGATGGGTTCAGTGTCAGCCTGAAGTTACTGATAAGGGAGTGGGTGGGGGATATGATCTGGGTCCAGGGTCCTTCAGGGTATTTCCTCATTCGATCTTCACAGCCACCTGCCAAGGTAGGTCGTGCCCTTGAAGCCAAGAAGGAGACATCAGTTAGGCCACCTGAGTACTTCCTTGTGCTCGTAAAGGCAGAGCTAAAGTTGGAATCAAAACTCTGGTTGAAGGAGTTCTCCTTGTGGCTCAGTGGGTTAAGAATCCCACCAGTATCCAAGAGGATGAGGGTTCAATCCCTGGCCTCGCTCAGTGGGTTAAGGATCTGGCGTTGCTCTGAGCTCTGGTGTATGTAGGTCACAGATGAGGCTTGGATCCTGCACTGCTGTGGCTGTGGTGTAGGCCAGCAGCTATAGCTCTGATTCCACCCCTAGCCTGGGAACTTCCACTTGCAGCAAGTGTGGCCCTAAAAAGCAAAAAAATAAAAATAAAAAAAAAATAAAAAAAAATTAAATACACAGTTTTTTTTTTTTAGTTTTGGTTTAGAATCTTGTGAGACTTTATGCTACATAACTTGAGCAGCCAGTTTAAAGTTTTACTTGATTTTATTTCCTCCATTGAGAAATGAATGAATAGCCATTGGTTGAGTGACCAAGTAACTTACTGTTTAGAACATTCCTTCTGCAATACAAGTGCTTATATTCACCAAGTTCTTTTTTTAAGTAAATTTCTAGAAATGCATTTTATTTTGTAATGACGATCCTTCAATGCATTAATGCATTGCTTTTACAATCTAATGAAATAGCTCAACAGCACATTTTGGCTCAACTGGCAGCACCATTTATGGCTAGAGAACCCCAGTGTTTCGTTGATGCAAATTGATCTCATTCAAAGCAATCTGATCGTGCAGTGAAGGCAAATAGATCTCTTTAGGTGCCCTTCCCTTGGGGGTGAAGGTGATCCGTCTCTGTGTGCAATTTAAGGCAGTTAATGTGTTTTTTTCTGGTCTTTAGAAAGCCGGGATAAATCAAATTTAATCTTGAGCTGTACCTGTCCTTCCAGTGGCTCTAGCCTTGTAATAAACTCTTAGCTGTGATTTGATCAGATGTTTGCAGTTAATGCTTTCTGGTGTCTCTGCAGTACTTTAAGGGGGGCCATGCCATAGCTTTATGAGCACTCAGGTGTCAAAGTCTGATCTGTTTTATGGCGTTCGGTTGGCAGCTGTGAAGACCTGCTGCTGCTCCCCCACCGCCACCCCCACCCCAGAGTCCTTGCCATCAGAAGGTTAATGAAGACCTGCTCTCTCTCCCCCTAGGAAGTTTGCACCGAGGGAGTTTGGAGGTAATGTGCCCTGGTGGAGCCCTTCCTGTCTGCCTCTCAGGGAGTGAGTGACAGACAGGGGAGCCCAGCTAAGTGCGTTCACATTCAGGCTGCCTGGATCTTTCTAAAGTCATTTCGCGGTTTCGGGGTGTGCGCTGTTCCTGAACCCTCAGGGTGTGTCTCAGTGTCTCGGAACCCTCTTCTCTTCTGTCAGCCAGGCCACCTTGTTTGTCCGCTCTCAGTACCACCTGGGATTTGGAGTCGGATGAGTCCCATCACCTTCTTAAGAAAAAATCGAATGTAATATTCTTTCATTCTAACGTGCTTTGCAACTGTAAAAAGTGTCACACACATGATTTCATATCATCCTGTTATAACCCTCCCCCCTGCCCCGTACTGCCCGTTGCCCTCGCCACTCTCCCTGTGGTGACCACTGGTTTGTCCTTTTTATCTGTGAGTCTGCTTCTTTTCTGCTTTATTCATAGTGCTGGGTGTTAGTGAAACGTTCCCATTAGTTATAGGTCAATTAAAAAAAAAAGCCAAGTTTCCTTTTATTCTGTTAGAAGCATGAGCATGGGCGGAACAGTCCAGAGGGGAAGAGTCGAACTCACAGAGAAAGAGAATGTTCAATTTAGGGAAGCGAAAGCCTAAGAACAAAGATGAGGGAGAATAGATTCTTGAATGGCAGGTGGAGCCATACATTTTGTTTCTTTTCTTTTTGTGGCCATACCTGTGGCATAGGGAAATTCCCGGGATGGGGCCAAATCAGAGAGGCAGCTGTGACCCACGCTGCAGCTTGTGGCAATGCCGGGTCCTTGACCCACTGAGCGAGGCCAGGGATTGAACCTGCATCCTTATGGAGATTACTGTAGGTTCTTAACCCTCTGAGCCACAGTGGGAACTCTGGGAACCGTAGAATTTTTATCTTGAGAGACTGACTTTATACCTTCCTGAATTTTACTCTGGCAGAGCAGGAATATCCAAAATGAAAGGACGGGAGGGGGTGACGTAGTATTTCTCTTCTGATTTTGAAGTTGCTTTTTTTTTGGTCTTTTTGCCTTTTCTAGGGCCGCTCCTGTGGCATATGGAGGTTCCCAGGCTAGGGGTTGAATCGGAGATGTAGCTCCAGGCCTACACCAGGGACACAGCCACGTGGGATCCGAACCATGTCTGTGGTCTACACCACAGCTCACGGCAACTCGGGATCCTTAACCCACTGAGCAAGGGCAGGGACCGAACCCGCAACCTCATGGTTCCTAGTCAGATTCGTTAACCACTGAGCCACGATGGGAACTCCTTGAGGTTGCTTTGTTAGCTTTTTCCGGTCAGCGACTCCCCTACTTCCAACAGCCCTTTTCGGGTACAGAATTAAAAGCTGATGGTTGATTACCTCCCTCAGGCCCTTTCACTGGTCCGCTTGCAGACCATTGAAATTCACCCTAGAGCTCACCCTTCAAAGTAATTAACTATTTAAAAATTTTTCCCTCTGTTAAAGTTTTATTGAAGTGTAGTTGATTTACATCCATTCTTTTTCGGATCCTTTTACCATGTAGATTGTCACAGAATATTGGTAGAGTTTCCTGTGCTGTGCTTTAGGTCCACGTTGGCCAGACATTCCATATACCTCAGTGTACATAGGCCACCCCAAGCCCCCAGTCTGTCCCTCTCTCCCTCACCACCTGTCCCCTTTGGTAACCATAAGTTTGCTTTCAAAGTCCGTGAGTCTGTTTCCATTCTGCAATTACGTTTATTTGTATCTTTTTTTTTTTTTTTTTTAGATTCCACATATAAGTCATATTATATGTGTGTCTTTCTCTGATTAACTATTAAATTAAACTAATTAAACTATTAACTAATTAACTGTTAACTATTAAAACTAATTAACTATTAACTATTAAAACTAATTAACTATTAAAAAAAAAATACTTGGGGAGTTCCCGACGTGGCGCATGGGAAGTGAATCTGACTAGGAACCGTGAGGTTGTGGCTTCGAACCCTGGCCTCAGTCAGTGGGTTAAGGATCCAGTGTTGCCATGAGCTGTGGTGTAGGTCGAAGACATGGCTCAGATCTGGCGTTGCTTTGGCTGTGGTATAGGCCGGCGGTTACAGCTCTGATTAGACCCCTAGTCTGGGAACCTCCATATGCCGTGGGTGAGGCCCTCAAAAGACACAAAGACAACCTCCCAAAAACCAACCAACCAACCAACCAAACAAACAAATACTTGGGAATTCCTGTTGTGGCTCAGTGGGTTAACTAGTATCCACGAAGATGCAGGTTTGATCCCTGGCCTCAGTCAGTGGTTTAAGGATCTGGTGTTGCTCTGAGCTGTGGTGTTAGAGGTCGCAGGTGCAGCTGGGATCTGGCTGTGGTGTAGACCAGCAGCTGTAGGTAGCTCTTATTTGACCCCTAGCCTGGGAACCTTTACATGCCACAGGTGTGGCCCTGAAAAGAAAAACAAACAAATAAACAAGAAAAAAACCCTTGGAGTTCCCTGATGGCGCAGTGGGTTAAGGATCTGGTAATGGCTCCCTTGGGTCATGCTGCGGTGTGGGTTGGACCCCTGGGCCAGGAACTTGCACATGACCCAGGGCATGGCCAAAAAAAAAGAAAGAAAACTAAACAAAAAAGGAACTCTTATGTTCTAAAAATATGTTAACAATACATTAGAATTTTGTTGATCAAAACACATGCGCCCTGACTCCCCGTTTAGCCTGTACTGCTTGTAGCTCTTCGTGCAGGTCACCGGCCTGAAGCGGTGACGGGTCTGCCTCAAATGCAGCTCCTGGGTCTCGGAACCTGTTCTGTCAGCGGAGTGTTTCCCCGTCGTGTGCTGCCTGCACGGAAACAGTTGGTGGATATTCACAGATGTGTGTGTGCGCGAGAGCCAGAA
Organism: Sus scrofa; assembly: GCF_054392235.1. Classification (NCBI taxonomy): domain Eukaryota; kingdom Metazoa; phylum Chordata; class Mammalia; order Artiodactyla; family Suidae; genus Sus; species Sus scrofa. The sequence continues at coordinate 21,337,300 of NC_139393.1, read as the reverse complement.
GAGACGCGAGTGTAGACTCTTGAGTGATGGCCACCAGCTCTGCCTTCCACCCTTGGCCCTTCGTGCTCCGGGGAACTGGAGACACGCCGGCTGTGTGCGCTGGGTTTTCTCCGAGCCGGTAGGGCCATCGACTCCCAGGCCGGCTCCCGGCTCCTTCGACCCGTGGGTGCCGGGCGGGCTCTCCTGCAGTGAAACCCCGCGGGGCGCACCTCCCGTGCCTTTGTCCCTGGCTTCCTTGTCTTAGGAACTCTGACCATCCATGAGGTTTAAGACGACTGTGGCTGTTGAGGTGATGGACTTGGAGGCCGGTGGATCAAGGTCAGATCCCTGTTCCTTCGGTTGCTCGTTGAGTGACCTGGAGAGAGATTGCTTCATCTCTCGGAGCTCGGATGTTTTGTCTCTAAAGTGAAAGTAGGAAAACTTATCTCCTGGGGTTGCTGTGATGATTAAAATAACAAATGCTAAGTACATGGCGCTTGGCGTGCACTCTTGCGAGTGTGTGTGTGAGCCATTGGTAGTAGCTGCTTTTTGGAACTGTGCTGGCCCCAGAGGGGGGCTATTTTTAGACCCGAGTGATCTGCTCCCTGCCTGCCATCCCCACCCCAGCCGGGATCTGCATCTGTCTCTGTCACTAGTCTGGGAACATGTCCCTTGGCTGATACAACTGTCACCCTGTTCCCTTCTGTCAGCCCTCCTCGTCCTCCTTGTACCCCCCCCCACCCTGCACAGGGCCTGGGGACTCCTGGTTGCACACAGGGTGGCAGTGGTACCCACTCAGCCTGCAGCTTGCTGAGGGGAGGACTTTGGCTCCTCTTGGCTGCCTAGGCAGCTGCAGCTCCCCTGAGGTTTGGGCCTCTGACCAGATACATTTATCATCTTAGTTGAGTGCTCTGGGGACTCCCTGCAACATTTCTTTACGCTGCATGACTTAAATTTGGGACCCAGTGTACGATATGGCGTGGTGTCTTAGCTCTTGGTAAACATAGAATGGGAGGGAAAGAGAAAGAGAGCGAGCAAGTGAGAGAGAGAGAGAGAGATGGTAGCTGGAGAGCAGAGTGCTGTAAAGGCCAGTTCTATTCAGCGATGTGAATACCTTAGGGTGATAATGCTGAATGGTCAGGGATACAGTTTAGAGAAAATATTTCTGAGCATTATTTTCATTACAGTGACAAAAGAAAAAATAGCTCAATAAAATCATGCCAACTTGGGGAGTTCCTAGTGTGGCTCAGCCATAAAGAGCCCGATGAGTATCCAAGATGACATGGGTTCAATTCCTGGCCCCACTCGGGGGTTAAGGATTCAGGATTTCCATGAACTGTGGTGTAGATCGCAGACACAGCTTGGATCCGGTGTGGCTGTGGCTGCGACTGGCAGCTGCAGATCTGATTGGACTCCTAGCCAGGGAACTTCCCTATGCCGCGGGTGTGGCCCTAAAAAGACAAAAAAAAAAAAAAAAAAAAAAAAAAAAACCAAACCAAAACAAAAAAAAAACTTCTTGCCAACTGGTGGGGGGTGCAATGCAGGAGGCAGAGTGAGAAGGCAGTGCCAGGGGACATGGGTGACTTCAGGTAGTAAAAGGCTTTTTAATCTCTGCATTCAGACCTCATGCTTTTATTACTTTATAACAAGTGCTGTTATTCATTCCTTCATTCATGGATGCAGCAAGTATCTGTTATCCACTCTGCGGACTGTTGCCGGGCTGGTTCTTCCCCTGCTTATCTCCCCATGTGATAAGGGCAGCAACGTGCACAGAGGCTAGAACCTCACTGACAAGGTTGGGGTTCCTGCTCTTCCACCTCCTGGCCTAGTGACCTCAGGCAGGTTACAGAATCCCTCTGTGCTCCAGTTTCTTGCTTGTAAATAGAAGAGGGAGTCAAATGGGTCAGGTGCATAGAACAGCGAGAAACAGTAATCATTAGCTATTACGTGTTTCCTATTTATTGGTCTGCCTCTTTGTTGTCATTTTCTGTCTCCATCATCAAATGCTGAGACCTTGTTTTTCCTTTTCTCTTGTAACTAGTAGCCCTAGTTCCCAGGACCCCTGGTAGAAGCTTAGTAAATATTTGAGCTCAAGACCTGAATGAATGAATGCACAGCAGGCTCCAGGCTGGATGCTTCATTTACCCTAGTGAACCCAGCGTGGTGCCTGCCTTCACCGGGCTGCCAGTTAGTCCAGTGGAAGGAAACTACAGATGTATAATGACAAATGGCAACCCGGGACGTGCAGGCAAAGAACCAGTTGGGACTGTTCTGGTTGAGGAGGAAGTGGCAGTGGCATTTTCAGGCTACATTGTACCCTTTTTTCTTTCTTTTTTTTTTTTTGCTTTTTAGGGCCACACTTGTGGCATATGGAGGTTTCCAGGCTACGGGTCGAATCAGAACTGTAGCTCTTGGCCTACACCACAGCCACAGCAACGCCAGATCTGAGCCGTATCTTCAGATTGTACCACAGCTCATGGCAACACCGGATCCTTAACCCACTGAACAAGGTCAGGGATCGAACCTGCGTCCTCATGGATGCTAGTCAGATTAGTTTTTGCAGAGCCACGACGGGAGCTCCTACATTGCACAGGTGACTCGTCAACAGGACATCTTTTTCCCCGTCGTCCATTTAAAGCCTTAGTTCTTTGTGGGTTCCTCCCCCTGCTTTTAAAGCATTTCTACCCAATTATTCCCTCTCTTCAAACATATAAACTATTTAATATCCGTGTGTTCTAAAGTTTTTAAAAGGAAGGCAAACAAACTTTAATGATTTACAAGATTTTAAAAAGTAAACCCATGTAACTTAAAACTCATTATGAAACCCTTGTTTACTCTTGGTGGTTTGGAATTAGGTTTTTTTTTTTTTTCTTTTTCTTTTCTATTTTGGTATATAGAATATTTATTGGGTTTTCTTCATCTCCTCCTTGTCTGTTTGGATAAATTCAGCCAGCAAAATTCTTTCCGGATGCAGTAATAATGAAAACTGCCTAGTCTTAGGCTTTGGAGGAGGTTTACCTTAAATATTTACAAATACACTCCTGAATGTTGGAATTACAGGTTCTTTTGGCCAATGGAGAGTGAGATGACAAAAAAGAAAAAAAATCAAACCAAAATATGCCCAATGGACAAGAACCACCTTCTTTTGTTAGACAGAGTCCTCGCTAGGGTGGACTCTTTCTTTCATTCCTGTCCTCCCTTGGGAATGACTCAGACCTTGGGCAGCAGAGAATTGCTAGAAGGGCTGGCCTGGAGCTGCTGCTTCTCACCACTATCATCAGCTTGAAGGACTGCATTTCCTGCGGCAGATCAGTCATTTTATAGGCTGGAAGTTGAGGCTCAGCTCTGCACCCTGGACTCCTGGTGAAGGTTGCCTATTGTCCGGCTTAGCATGGCACAGCCAGGAGACGTGTGTGTGTGTGTGTGTGTGTGGTTGTCTAATAAATGAAGAAGCTGTGCTGGGGAGGGCTTTTCATTCATCTACACAAAGGGTTTTGTCTCCAAGTTGAAGGGGACCTTGCTCTCCAGCCTAAATCTGTAAAATCGAAAGTTGTGCACTTGTGTTGGGAGCAAGGGGACAGAGTGGTCTCTGTCCTACTTGTAAACGTGGTCAGAAAGGGATTTTCAGAGCTTTAGCACAGGCGGGTGTTTTTCAGCTGCTTGTGTTGATTAAATATTAGCAGAGGTTCTCGAACCCTGCCCAGTTCCTTGAAATCAGTGGGAGATTGCTGTGTGCGCAGGCGTCCATTTAGGCTGAATTAAATGATTGGTGGTATTTAGATGGAAAGGTACAGAAATCATCGCCCCGTTTATATGGAGATAAATTTGTGTTTAGGTGTTGAGATGTTCCTTATCTCTGTTTAAATTTTTCTTGAAATGCCTGCAGGAACTTCTTGGCCGAGCCCTTGAGCTCAGGCCTCTGGTGACATCCTAAGGTCTGTTGGGGAGACAGGGAATGAAGGTGATTAGCAGAAGCTGAGGGAAGAAAACCCTGGCAGGGGTGATGCGAAATGGTACCTCATTCAAAAGGAACCAGTATCTACCTTGGGAATGCATTTCTATTTCTGGCAGTGGCTTTACTTCCCGAGTTCTAACACTGGAACTAGTCAGCATTCCGGAAGCACGTGCTGATGATAGCCAAGAAAGTGGGAGCCCCGGAGTTCCCATGGTGGTGCAGGGGAAACGAATCCAACTAGTAACCAAGAGGATGTGGGTTCGATCCTTGGCCCTGCTCAGTGTGTCAGGGATGTGGCGTTGCTGTGAGCTGTGGTGTGTGTAGGTTGCAGATGCGGCTTGGATCTGGCGCTGTGGTGACTGTGGTGTAGGCTAGTGGCTACACTTCCGATTCGACCCCTAGCCTGGGAATTTCCATATGCCACGGGTGCAGCCCTAGAAAGAAAAGGAAAAAAAAAAAAAAAGTGGGAGCCCCAGGGCACAGCCATTTGGATTAGACCTTTGCCCTGGACCTTGTATTCATGTAACTTCTCCCTAAACTGCAGAAATGAGAAGCTGCCAGGCACTTTTAGCGATTTCTCTTGCAAGGCAGCATGTTTTAGTAATAATGCTTCCTTTATGTTGGCCCTAAAGGAGAACATTTTTTCCCTTTCCCTGAAGGGTTCAGGTTGTCAGTGTAAAAACTTGTTCGAATTCCCTAGTGGAACAATTTCAGTGCCCTTCTGATAACCTGAAGTTGTTGGTTGGTGCCGAGCTCCACAGAAAGAATTGCATTCTTTATGCTGATTCTCTGCACGTTTCTAGACCCAGGACGCCTCTTGCAACACGGTCCCAAGACTGTTGGTGATTAGAGCTCTGAGTTTTCAAGCTTTGACAAGTTGGGGAACCAGACTGCCTGCCTTGAGATGTTCTCAACCTTCCCCAGCCAGAATTAGAGGCTCCCTCCCTCATCCCACGGAAGTCTGTATTTACCCTTTATCGTTTGTGGACACACACACACACACACACACACACACCTTGCTGTGTCCTTTTCTCTGTTTCTTTGTCCCGACATTGCCAGGTCCACCCAGCACAGTGCCAGGTCCACGTTGATGTTTGTGTTAGCTTTCTATTGCTTCATGAGAAATTGCCACAAAAAAACATAGTGGCTTAAAATAACATGTATTTATTATCCCACAGTTTCCCTGGGTCAGGAGAAAGGGCATCCTTTGATGGATCCTTTGCTCAGGGTCCAACAAGACTGTAATCAGGGTGTCGGCTGGGGCTGCCCTCATCTGAGGCTGGAACTCCTCTTCCAGGTTCATGAGGTTATTGGCAGACTCCAGTTCCTTGTGGTTGTAGAACTCAGAGAACTCATGGTGGCTTTTTTTTTTTTTTTTTTTGTCTTTTGTCTTTTTTTGTTGTTGTTGCTATTTCTTGGGCCGCTCCCTCGGCATATGGAGGTTCCCAGGCTAGGGGTCAAATCGGAGCTGTAGCCACCGGCCTACGCCAGAGCCACAGCAACGCGGGATCCGAGCCGCGTCTGCAACCTACACCACAGCTCAGGGCAACGCTGGATCGTTAACCCACTGAGCAAGGGCAGGGACCGAACCCGCAACCTCCTGGTTCCTAGTCGGATTCGTTAACCACTGCGCCACGACGGGAACTCCTTTTTTTTTTTTTTTTTTAATTTAGTAGAAGGGTCCAAGTCCCTGTTTTAAAGATGTTACCTGATTAGATCAGGCCCACCCCTCCCATCACCTCCAGGTTGATGACCTCAAAGTCAACTGTTGGGATCCTTAATTATTTTTGCAAAATCTCTTTGCTCTATGAATTAACATCATCCTAGGGGTAATATCTATCATATTCATGGACCCCACCCATATTCAAGCAGAGAGACTGGTACAGGGCAGACATATCCCAGCGGGTGGTGGTGGGGGGGCAGATAACTTGGGGAGCATCTTAAAGTTCTATCTACCACATTGCTCAGTAATGTTCAAAGGATAAATGAATGAAATGAATGAATGCTGAGAGGTGGCATCACAGCCAGCAGCTAATTGTAAAATGAGTGAGAAGGTCCTGAGTTCCTCACGGCAAAGTGCAGTGGCAAAAGCAGTTTATCACTAGTGCGAGCTACTTCCTGGAACTGTAAAAGCATATGGAGTTCCCATCGTGGCTCAGTGGTTAACGAATCCGACTAGGAACCATGAGGTTTCGGGTTCGATCCCTGGCCTCGCTCAGTGGGTTAAGGATCTGGCGTTGCCATGAGCTGTGGTATAGGTCACAGACGCGGCTCGGATCCCGCATTGCTGTGGCTCTGGTGTAGGCCGGTGGCTACAGCTCTGATCGGACCCCTAGCCTGGGAACCTCCATATGCCGTGAGCGCAGCCCTAAAAAGACCAAAAAAAAAAAAAAAAAAAAAGCATAAGCAGAAGAGAGGAAGCAGCAAGAAAGGAAGGAAGGAAAAGGAGAAGAAGGAAATCCTGTCTTGGGCTGCTTTCATGTGGCAGTGCCCGGCGCTCTACCCACTCTCCAGGCTGCTGAGGTTAATAGTTGGTCAGAGCCCAAGAGCCTCATGTCTGTTCCCGGGCACAGCCACTGTGGATTCGGAAGCACGGAGGCATCCGCTTAAGGGAACCCCTTTCCACTCTGCTCTTAGTTTCCAGAGATGGAGTCTCTGCCTTTGGCTGAAACGAAAACCCAGGGTGAGTCTCTCTTCCATCCCTTTTAACCATATGCACATGCTGTATCCCCTTGGAATAAGGCAGGGGGGGTGCATTTGGCGTGGAAAGGAAGCCTTCATTTCAAATCTCCTGGCTGTGATTGGCTATAAAAAAAAAATCAAATTGAACCATGGCTGTCTGTGTTTAATTTGCAAGAGCAGAGAAGGATGTGTGCCGTGTGGTGCCCACATGGTATAAAAGCCTCCATGACATAAATACCCCTCGGCCCAGCCTTGGAAGCTTCCAGGGCAGGCAGACAATAGCCCTGCTTCCTGACAGTTCCCAGGCCTGGGTGCCACCTTGTGTAAACACGGCTGCTTTTAGTGCCTCGCAGAAGCTAGGAGATGACACATTAATAGCAGCTGGAGGATCTCATTAGAATTCGGAGGAAAATAGGGAAGCTGGAGCCTGGAAATGTCCAAACAGTTAAAAGAGCCTTTGTGTCATCTGATTAACCATCGGATACATTCTGAGTGCTTTTCTGGATGGGAAGAACCAGCCCTTCAGCCGGAAGTACCATGTTATTCTTCTTTAGAGTAGCCTAGACAGCCTAACCTTGTTTTTCAGTTTTCTTTTTCCCTCCCAAATTGATACACCGGACCCTCGGATGCCTTTGAGAACTGAAGGAGCTTGATGGCCGGTCCCTGCGAGCCAGTGCCGAATTGGCAGCTGCTGGGTCGGAGGTAGGAACATCTGGATTGTGCAGTCAGACACTAATACCCCGGGAGCTGGAAGCACAGGGGTTGGTCCTCCTGTCCAAAGGAACAAGGAGACACTCTCTCGGGGAGCTCCTTGCGGGGGAGGGGTGGGCATTCTCTTGCTCTTATTAATGGTTTTAACTGATGGAGCCACACTGCAGCCTCTCAACTCTGCAGGAAAAAAAACCCTAATGCCGGTGAAAGTTGAGACAGTTTGCCCCGTGGTGTGAAAGGTGAAAGACTTGCCTTGTGCAGGCAACGGACTGCATTTTCAAGAATTTGCGAATAGGTCCTGGAATAACAACAGAATATTCCCAAGGACTGTTCTTTTGAAAGCTTGGTCCGGTGGACTCAGCCGAGCAGGAGAGTCGTCATATGCTCACCAGCAGCATCTAATTATGGGCAGAGTTTGCAGCCTGCGTGCCACCTGATGGGAACCTGCAGAACACAGTTTAACTGTAGCTCTGACTGCCAGCCAGCATCAATGTTCTGTTCTTTAACTCATCAGAGAAGTAATAATCACCATGCACAGTGGCCTGCCTGTCCATGTGGCTTCTTAGAACTCCATGGAACAAGCTGTTGATCTCAAATGGATTGATATGCCCTGTGTCTTGGTGTTTTTTGTTTGTTTGTTTTATCTTTTTTGGCTCCCCCGTGACATCTGGAGTTCCTGGGTCAGGGACTAGATCCAAGCTGCATTTGTGACCTATGCTACAGCTGCTGCAATGCCAGATCCTTTAATCCACTGTGCCGGGCTGGGGATTGAACCTGCGCTCTGATGCTGTCGCGATGCCGCCAATCCTGTTGTGCCATAGCGGGAGCTCCTCCTTGTGTGTTTTTGCCCACGGTTATTTTTCCTTGCTGGGTAATGGTTTTTCCACATATGCCCACTTGCTGCTGGCGGGAAAGAGAGTATTATTTTTTCCTTAAATTGAGCCTTTTTTGGCCGAGTTCAGTAGAGAGTAGAGTCAGCTTCTTTTCTGGGACTTTTCACTGTCACTCTGATGATGTAAACGATAAAGAGGTAGTAACACCTCTGTGAACACAACGACGCAAATCATCTTATTTTCTTCCCTCAGTTACCTTTTCTTTTCTTTGCTTTTTGTCTTTTGTCTTTTCTAGGGCCACACCCACAGCCTATGGAGGTTCCCAGGCTAGGGGTTCAATCAGAGCTACAGCTGCTGGTCTGCACTGCAGCCACAGCAACGCCAGATCCGAGCTGCATCTTCGACCTACACCACAGCTCACGGCAACACTGGATTCTTAACCCCCTGAGCGAGGCCAGGGATCGAACCCGCAACCTCATGGTTCCTAGCTCGATTCGTTTCCGCTGCACCAGGACGGGAACTCCCCTAAATTACCATTTTATCGCCTTCATACGTTTCAGGGTTAATTTTTCCGTAGACTCATCCAAAGGCAGCTGCCTGCTTCTTTGTCCCTTATGTACTTAAGCAATGTGAACAAGGGAATAATCGCCGGTTAAAAAAAACCTGGTTTCAGAAACAGCTGTCCAGATGTTCACCCTCTGGCGACTTAAAACGAGGGAGCTTGAGGTGCATGATCTCAGGACAATCAGCATTGTGACACTTAATCTTGTTGGGGCTTCAGGGTAATTTGAAGGGACTCCCAGTCTATATCTCGGCAAAACAGGACAAAAGCGGCTTCAAGAAGGAGCGAGGCCTCTCTCGCAAGTGGGATGGGCTGGGGCAGCTCCTGGCGTGTTTTGGCACGAACATTTGTTCGCTCAAGGCCTTTTTATAGCATTTGTTCCTCAGCGCCCCCTCCCCCCCACCGCCACTACCTCCGATTTTTCAAAAATTTAGTCCCATGTAACTCAGACGTTGTTATTTGATTGTCTGCTAGGTCTGGAAAAGCTTTATAGAACTATTTTCAGTGAAGGAATTTTAAAACTAATATCACTTGTCATCACATTGTAAGTTGACTATAGACTGTATCTAAAATTCTAAAATAATAAAAAGAGCCACAGTTCCATTACTCTTTGTTTTCTTTTTCTTTTTTTTTTTTCCTTTTGCTTTTTAGGGCCACACCTTTGACCTATGGAAGTTCCCAGGCTAGGGGTCAAATTGGAGCCTCAGCTGCCGGCCTACGTACGCCACAACCACAGCAATGTGGGATCCAAGCCGTGTCTGTGACCTACACCACAGCTCACGGCAACGCTGGATCCTTAACCCCCTCAGCGAGGCCAGGGATCAAACCCGCAACCTCATGGATACTGTCGGGTTACTTACCACTGAGTCACAACAGGAACTCCCCTTTTTTCCTCTGTCTTATAGGGCCTTTCTCTTATTACTGCCTTCTGGGAATCCTGTGTCTTTAGATTGAGGATATGAAATAACCCAAATGGTAATTTGTAAGTTACATCCTACCCTGCAGTTGCAACAACAATAGCAAACCTGCTAAGAAAAAAGGAACCTGTGTTTTCTTGTAATGCCAGTGATTAGAGTTAGTGCCCGCTGCTTTCTGTTCCAGGGGGGAACAGAAACACTAACATTGAAATTGGGGACTTTTTGATCTGATACAAATCTGTAAGACTGCTAAATCACATGTTCACATTTTGAAGCAGAGGTTGTGAGACGTACTTGTGAGACCAGAAGGCAAGTCCCTTCCGCTTTTGCTATTATTGATCCTATAATGTGGATTACTTAGTGCTGATAGGGTGGCAAAACCTACTGTCACCTGTATGCAGCGGACCCAGTTGGAAAAGCTTAAATATGTTGCTGTGATAACAGAAGCGACAGAGCTTTTGGAACAAAGTTCTTTTCACCAAAGAGGAGCAGAACACAAGGGGAATTGGTTAAAAAAAAAATCCTAGGGAGTTCCTTTCATGGCTCAGTAGTAACAAACCCGACTAAGATCCATGAAGATGAGGGTTTGATCCCTGGCCTCTCTCAGTGGGTTAAGGATCCGGCGATGCCGTGAGCTGTGGTGTAGGTCACAGACGTGGCTCCGTTCCAGTGTTGCAATGGCTGTGGCTTAGGCTGGCAGCTGCAGCTCCGATTCAACCCCTAGCCTGGGAACCTCCATATGCTACAGATGCAGCCCTTAAAAAAAAAAAAGAAAAAAAGAAAAAAATTGTATAATTTTCAGTGCTGGATCAGTTCTAATGAAGCTCTAGGAAATGGAATTTATGTACAAGGGCTGACTCTAGGCTTCTAGTGCTATTACTGTTATTCTTAGCAGCAGTAGTACTTTCATGCCACTTCGGTATCGCAGTGTGTAGCTGGAACTTGTCCTTGTGTTAAGAGATGCATCACCAGTAGCCTCACTTGGCTTAATCAAATAAGGGAAAACAGCCCCACAGCACTGTTGTACCAGAAAGTGGGTTCGCGAGTCCACTCCCTGCCGACTTTTGGAACCCAGCAGGTGGGATTGTGTTTGCATCGTTTGTTGGTCTCCTCATTCTTTCATTGCCTCAGTGACCCCCAAACAGCTGGAGAGCCTTTGTTTCCTGTCTCTTACTCCCGGGGCCGCCTCCCACCCCCGCCACCCAAACCTTTGTGGGCTGCAAGGAATATGTGTTGACTGTGCCTTTGAGGCATCTGAGGAAAGAGTGGGAAGAAGTGAAGACAAAGCCACTTTAACAAGAGCCGCAGCAGGGAGCTGGGGGCTGGAGGAGAGGAGACGGGGCAGGAAGGATTGGGAGGAGGGGATTGAGAGAGGACGGGAGGTGAAACTCGCCAGCTTCCCTGGAACGAATGCGCGTGCGAGGCGTGGTTCTAAACACTCAAGGTGCCTTTATTTCATCATTATCACCCTTGTGTGAGATATGAGGGACCTGCAGCACGAAGGGAAGTGATTTTTCAGTTGCCAAGTAGCCGTTTTCAGGGATTAAACCTCAGCAGTTGGACTCTTAGTTTATGCCCTTAACCGTCATATTGGACCGAACAGAGGGGGGAGCGAAAAATCACAACTCGAAGGTGGGCTGGGAGCTTTCAGTGAGTCCCCCCAGCCCTGCTCCCACCCCTGCATTAGTATTCCAGCTGTTGAAGCCCACGTGCTGCTTTTCATGGAGCACGGAGTTCCCAGGCCAGGGATCAGATCTGAGCTGCCGGTGCAGCCTACAGCGCAGCTGCGGCAGTGCTGGACCCTTAACCCACTGTGCGGGGCCGGGGATCCAGCGTGGATCCCAGGGCTCCTGATGATATATAGTCACGCCATAGTGGGAACGCCAAGCCCATATACTCTTGTTCTTTCTATTTTCCCTTCTCTCCATAATCAATCGGTTGCCATCACTTTATGTACTCCAAAAGAACTTTTAAAATTCTTTGCAGAAATGGAAGGGTAGAGCTCGAAGCTGCTTATTCCATGGGACCCTGACAGTTTTAAAAATCAGAGTGCATTTTGCAATTCAGAGGATCCTTATTGCCAGGTTTTTGCACCCATGGGAAAACCACCACCACTCTTGTCTTTTTTTTTTTTTTTTTTTTTTTGCATTTTGTCCTTCTGGTGGCTGAGACCAATATGGGACGACACTCTGTGGTTGCTTTGAGTTCCTTTGGAGTAAGGGGATGAGCCTGCTGCAGTGGGATGGAATTCAACTGTATTACTAGGCACTGCCAGCGGTTATGGGGCTCAGAATAAAAGCTCCTGCTCTCACCTCTTCCAAAGATCCCAAAGACCTGCTTTCTCAGAAAGAAAACAAATAGCAGTTCTCTTTGTTCTGTCCAGCCAAGGGTGGAACCAGGAGCATGACACATTTCTCAAAAATGTATTTCCTAAGAACTCCCCTCTGACCCAAGCCAGAGACCATCCAAGGTCTGTCTCCTGCCATCTCAAGGACTAATCTGAATGTCATAAAACTGAAAACCTTTTTATCTTTTAAAAGTTATCAATTCTCACACCAAGTGCTTAATTTGATAGCTACGAAGACAGGTCAGGTCTGGCTTCCCTTAAAGGTCTCGGTGAAATTTGCTGTACCCTCGTGTCCATCTTCAGTCAACCATGTTGAAAGCACGAATGTTCTGTTCTTTTCTAGGTGCTCTAGAAATACAGCCAGCGAGCGTGCTGGCCAAGTTAAAAAGAATGCGATTCGCTGGACCAAGACATTTTCCTTGCCAAATTAAGCCCGTGGCCTCTGTCGTGCTCTGGCAGTCTTGGTTGGGAGAACGGTGGTGTGGTTTTGTCTAACTTCTAGTCTGATGCTCTTGAACTCAGAAGACACCGCAGGAGAATTTGGCTCCAGAAGGTGCCTGTGGATGTCTGAGTGTGTTCTTGAGTGTCAGGACTCAGTCCGGGCAGGAGGTCTAGCTCTTAGGTTCTAGGCAATTGAGTGGAATAAATCCTCCAGGTTTCTTTTCTGTTTAATAGAATAAATGTGATTTGATCCAACCAGATTACTACAAACGTTTGACTAATTATTATTATTATTATTATTTGCTTTTAAGGGCTGCACCTGTGGCATATGGGGGTTCCCAGGCTAGGGGACGAATCAAAGCTGTAGCTGCTGGCTTACACCACAGCCACAGCAGTGCAGGCTCCAGGAGCGTCTACAACCTGCACCACAGCTCATGGCAACGCCAGATCCCTAAACCACTGAGCAAGGCCAGGGATCGAACCCACATCCTCATGGATACTAGTCGAGTTCATAACCCTCTGAGCCACAACAGGAACTCCTTAACCTTAATTATTGATTCATATTTTGGTTCACATTTCCAATAAGGTTTTTTTGTTTGTTTTTAAAAAAATTTTTTTAGTCACATTGATTTTAAACTCCATGAAGTCAGGTAACTTGTTTTTCACATAACGTGTTTTTCCTTCATCTGGAAGACTATTTTCTAGGGGTTTTTTTTGTTTGTTTTGTTTTGTTTTTTTTGTTTTTTTAGGGCCGAGCCTTTTGCATATGGAGACTCGAAGGCTAGGGGTCTAATCGGAGCTACAGCTGCCGACCTACACCATAGCCACAGCAATGCCAGATCCTTAACCCACTGAGTGAGGCCAGGGAGTGCAACCTCATGGGTCCTAGTTGGATTCGTTTCCACTGCGCCACAACGGAAACTGCTCTAGCTATTTTTTAGAGATGGTGTGTGTAGCGGTTGAAGACTGAAGTTTCCTTATTTTCTGCAGATCCTGGCCTGGCCACTTGCTGGCTGTGCAGCTTTGGGCAAGTTCCTTAATCTCTGGGGGCCCAGTTGGGGATGCCAGAGGATGCTGAGTGAATTAAGTGAGATCCTCCACCTAAAGTGCCTGACAGTCAACATTTAATGAATGGGAATGGGTATTACTATGTTTCTATTCATGTCATTTTATAGCTTTTTAATAGTAAACAAGAGAGTGAGACACAGAGACCAGTACAGTGGTTTTTATGAATAGAGCAACTAAAAGACTGAAATAAATCAAAACCTTATTCTTCAAAGAATGGTTGCAGAAACCAGATGTTTAGCCTAGAAAAGAAGAAGGAAATACAGAAACTATGGTAACTGTTGTCCAGTATCTCAGGGGAGCCTGCCTTCTATTACAAATTTATTTTAACCATCAGAAAGACAACAGAAGCCTGGAAAAGCATTCCATTTGTTAGTTAAAATGAATCTTTCTATAACTTTTTCTGAAGTGTGTATGATTCTGAAATTCTAGGCAACAGGGACTTGTACTCAAAGACCAAGGGTAATTAAGACACATCAATTCTAGTTCGTTCCATTCATCACTGGTGGCATTCTCATTTTAGTTACGGAGTGGCTTTCTTCCAGGGAACCTAAAATTCTTTACACACATAGCCTCATCCTTTGGTATAACATGGTGCTGTGTTAATCCCATTTTTCCACATTTGATTTAAGATCTTCCTGCCCATGGCAGTTCCTTTCATGGCTCAGAGGAAGCAAATCTGACTAATGTCCATGAGGACGCAGGTTCGATCCCTGGCCTCACTCAGTGGGTTAAGGATCTGGTGTTGCCGTGAGCTGTGGTGTAGGTTGCAGACGTGGCTTGGATCTGGTGTTGCTGTGCCTGTGGCTGGTGGCTACAGCTCTGATTCGGCCCCTAGCCTGGGAAGCTCCATATGCCGTTGGTGTGGCCCTAAAGAGACACACACAGGAAAAGATCTTGCTGCCCGGGGTATGTTCTGTGGAGCAGCAGCATTGCCATCACCTGGGAGCTCCCAGGGAAATGCAGACTCTCAGGCCCCGCCTTAGACCTCCTGAATCAGAGTTTGTATGTATTTTTTTTTTTTTTTTTTTTTTTTTTTTGGTCTTTTTGCCATTTCTTGGGCTACTCCCGGGGCACATGGAGGTTCCCAGGCTAGGGGTCTCATCGGAGCTGGAGCCGCCGGCCTATACCACAGCCACAGCCACTCGGGATCCTAGCGGTGTCTGCAACCTACACCACAGCTCGCAGCAATGCCGGATCCATAACCCCTGAGCAAGGCCAGGGATCGAACCCGCAACCTCATGGTTCCTAGTCGGATTCATTAACCACTGCGCCACGACGGGAACTCCCAGAGTTTGTTTGTTTGTTTGTTTGTTTTTGTCTTTTGTCTTTTTGTTGTTGTTGTTGTTGCTATTTCTTGGGCTGCTCCCACGGCATATGGAGGTTCCCAGGCTAGGGGTTGAATCGGAGCTGTAGCCACCGGCCTTCGCCAGAGCCACAGCAACGCGGGATCTGAGCTGCGTCTGCAACCTACACCACAGCTCACGGCAACGCCGGATCGTTAACCCACTGAGCGAGGGCAGGGACCGAACCCTCAACCTCATGGTTCCTAGTCGGATTCGTTAACCACTGAGCCACGATGGAAACTCCAGAGTTTGTATTTTTAACAAGCTCCCTGATGATTCAAGTGCGTATTAAAATTTGAAAAGCAGGAGTTCCCGTGGTGGTGCAGCGGAAAAGAATCCGACTAGGAACCATGAGGTTGCAGGTTCCATCCTTGGCCTTGCTCCGTAGGTTAAGGATCCGGTGTTGCCGTGAGCTGTGGTATAGGTTGCAGACACGGCTAGGATCCCTCGTTGCTGTGGCTGTGGTGTAGGCCAGCGGCTCCAGCTCCGATTCGACCCCTAGCCTGTGAACCTCCATATGCCGTGGAAGTGGCCCAAGAAATGGCAAAAAGACAAAAAAAAAAAAAAAAAAAAATTTGAAAAGCAGCATTCAAGACGCCAACGTTCACTGTGTTTTGGAATCCATTGGCAAGCAGAGTTTCTGCCTGGCCTGGGATTCGTAGCTTTTGTTGCTAATATAAGAGAGATACTCTCACTCCTTTCTTCCCTGCCATGCTTCAAAGCCCCCTCTGCCACCCTGGGGCCTCTGATGGTCCCTGGGGCCTCTGATGGTCCCTGTGTCCCCTGTTTTCTTCTTAGGCTTTTAATTTTTTTTTTAATTTTGTTTCTAATTTTTTTAATTTTTATTTTTAGGGCCACACCTTTGGCATATGGGTGTTCCTGGGATAGGGGTCGAATCAGAGCTGCAGCTGCACCAACACTGGATCCTTAACCCACTGAGCGAGGCCAGGGATAGAACCTGTGTCCTCATGGATACTAGTCAGATTTGTTTCTGCTGAGCCATGGCAGGAACTGCTTTGTCAGGTTCTTAACCCACTGAGCCACAGTGGGAACTCCTCAGTAGGCTTTTTGCTATGCCCCCATATGCTTTTGTTCTTTAAGATTTTGTCCATTTAATTTCTTCTTAAGGGCTCTTGAACTTGAGCTTTTTATTTCTTAATTTTAACATGGCATTTCAGTCTGGTGACAATTTTGTTTTATTTATTTTATTTTTTATTTTTTTTGTCTTTTTGCCATTTCTTGGGCCGCTCCCGCGGCATATGGAGGTTCCCAGGCTAGAGGTCGAATCGGAGCTGTAGCCACCGGCCTATGCCAGAGCCACAGCAACGTGGGATCCGAGCCATATCTGCAACCTACACCACAGCTCACGGCAATGCTGGATCGTTAACCCACTGAGCAAGGGCAGGGACCGAACCCGCAACCTCATGGTTCCTAGTCAGATTCGTTAACCACTGCGCCACGACGGGAACTCCAGCTGACAATTTTAGAGACAAAACGCACATGGTACCTATTTAATAATGTTTTACAAAGCACCAGTTGTCATTAAAAAAAAGGGATCTTCCTGAGATGAGGCTGTCTGTAAAATATGGAAGGAATTTGTGGGTCATTTGGGAACTGATGGAGAAGTATATTTCAGCTTGCTCTAAAAGGTCCTTCCTCAAACTGCTTCCATACAACTCCGCAATTAAAGCGCAGAGAATTCTCAGTTTGCTTCACGAGTGACATGGAAAGAGAAATTTATAGGGTAATAGTGACATTGAGAAGAAGTAGTTCTTTAAGAGAACTGCGTTTTTCATAGGTACCTGGAAACGTTTCCAGCTTTTATAATGAACAGATGTCTTTTTCTCTCATGATTAGTAAGGTTTTGGAAATGAGTAGGAACAACTTGGTGGAGTTCCTGATGTATATTTCAAAACATTTGGGATCTCCTTGTTAAGTATGATGTCTTAAGAGCTGCTGGCACTTGTATTTTTGCTACTCGTAAGAAAACATTTAGTATTTCTGTACCTTGCAGCCGTTTTGTAGACATGAATGTGACCTGAAATTCGTGTGTCTGCGTATACTTTACCTTCATGTGTCTTGTTTATTTCAGTAATTTTCACTCTTTAGGTTACAGCTCTCTGTCTCTTTTTCATTGTAACTGGATTTACTACGGATAAGAATAAACATTGTCATTTATGCCCTTCCAAGAATGATAAATGTAATTGCAGTACTAAAAAAAGCCTTTCCAGCTGAAGGAACAAACCGTGAAGACTGTGGTTTAAGTCTTTGTAAATGTATTTTTCCGCCTTTTCAATCTAAACCATACATTCGCGTTTGGTTGTGCTTCGCAGGTGTCCATTTTAAGAATTTTCTTGACTTTGTGGGCTCCCCGATCTCAGGCAGGACTCTTTCCAGTCCTGGGGGGAAAATTGCACTTTTTTTTTTTTTTTTTTCTTCTCGACCATGCTCGAGGCATATGAAAGTTCCCAAACCAGGAATCGTATCTGAGCTGCAGCTGCCACCTAGGCCATAGCTGTGGCCACACGGAATCCTTATCCACTAAGCCACAGCAGGAATTCCTGCACTTTCAAGTTTATTTTCACTTTTCATTTTGAGGTTTGAAACCTTCAAAGCACGATGCATTCTTCTCACCAGGATAACATGTATTGCCAATCTAACATCTAGAAATAGCTTGACTTGGAGGAGATACAAAGTCAATGGTCATAAAAAATAAAGAGAGGGGAAGAGAGAATGACAGGCGGGGAGAAAGATCGGTGGGTGTGGCCACAGAAACGGCACTTTTTGCCAACTCCACATGGTAATTGTTGCCCTTGAAGATCTTCGGAAAGGTCACACATGGGGTCCAAGGCTGCTGACACATGTGCTTGGCGGTCCAGGACAGCCCCGGCAGAGGCGGAAGAGAACTTCCTTCATTTGTTATTTCATTTGGCCAACTTTGATGGACTCCCTCCCTAGGCTAAGGAAGTCTGTGACAGTTGTGCAATAAGTCTTGGGGGCGGGGCTGGGGTCTTGTCACCCTTTGCTGTCTAGAGCAGCTTTTCCTACCCTTGACTCTCCCCAAGCTGAAAGGACCATTAGACGCAGTGTATAGATGTGGCTTGTCTCCGCTTCCACAGAGGGACCATGACTCGCATTCGATCTCGGTTTCTTTATTAGGAAAATGAGAAGTTGGCCGTGAAATAACCGTAGTCGTGGCTTCTAGCTCAGACCCTAGTTATTGTGTGGTTTGCTGAGGATCAGACAGCTCATGACAGATACTGGACGAGGGTTATAGGTCTAGACCTTTCTCTAACCATCCGGATTGCTGGAGTTGTAAATGTTCTGACAACAGCATAGCCGATCTCGCTGAAGGTAAAGCTTCCTGTCTCCACTGGCCCCGATTCTAGGGAAGAGTGGACGCCTGGTCTGGAGCGCCATCTTGGTCCTTGGCTCCATTCATGGGCCACACTTTCTTTAGTCCCTGGAATGGCAATTCTTCGAAAGGAAACACTATCCTCAAATATGCCCTGAGCCATCAAAAGGGCCTCATAGGTCGCACTGCCTGTGATTGTAATGCTGATTAAGTGAAAACATGTTGAAGCTTGACAACTGATTTTTTTTGGCATTGATGAAATAAGGCAGGTTAGACAGCTTTTCAGGACACTTCTGATAACCTTGTTATAAGTGAAAGACTTTTTTTTTTTGTCTTTTTTAGGGCCGCACCCTTGGCATATGGAGGTTCCCAGACTAGCCTACACCACAGCCGCAGCAATGTGGGATCCGAGCCCCATCTTCAACCTACACCACAGTTCATGGCAACGGTGGATCCTTAACCCACTGAGCGAGGCCAGGGATCGAACTTGCATCCTCATTGATACGACTCAGATCGATACTAGTTCGTTTTGGCTGAACCACGACAGGAACTCCGCAAAAGACATTTTAGAAGAAGAATCAGAAGAAAATAGGGTGCTGGAACATAATTATAGATTCCTGAGAGAAAGTGTTTGACTCAAGCTAAATTTTAGGTTGTCCCTGATTTATGAATGCGCTTCTTAGTAAATGCTTTCTTTGATTAGTTAGGAATTAGAGACAAATTTTAGAGGAGGACATTGTTATTATTGTTTTATAGCAGACTTTTGGTAAATTTCATTAAATGCCATTGGTTTTATTGGTGAACAGTTGAAACATATCTCCCGTATTGTGAACAAATCTGTGATAGTACAGACTTGAAATTAGAATCTTAGCGCAGGTCAGAGAGCTATGAAAGAAGGTAAAAATACGTAAATCACTTCCATTATTATGCACGATGCATGAAATTAATAATTTCTCTTCTGTATCTCGGTTGCTGAAATTAGTCTTAGCATTTCTATTTAATT
This sequence comes from Sus scrofa, assembly GCF_054392235.1. Classification (NCBI taxonomy): domain Eukaryota; kingdom Metazoa; phylum Chordata; class Mammalia; order Artiodactyla; family Suidae; genus Sus; species Sus scrofa. The sequence goes on along the minus strand of NC_139393.1, from coordinate 21,318,104 downwards.
TTTGGTATGACTAAGTTAATAAATGGTGGGGCTATGATTATGAGTGCTCTGGGGATATTTAGATATAATTTGATATGAGGAAATTAAAGGAATGTGCAAACTTGAGGCTGTATTGCTCCCTCATGGGTAAATCCAGTCATGTATCTCAGACAGAATTATAAATGCTGAGCTCTTTGATTTTTCCTGACTGGCTGATCTTGGAGTAATTTACAATTTACAACATGCTGTTCATGAAAGCCTGAAAACCAGAACCATACAGTTTTGCTATGGTGAAGTGGTTTTTATTTACATAGCAAACCCGGGACAGATTAGAGCAGATAACTCCTGCAAATCTTAAGGTAGTGAAAGTGGTAGCAGCGTTCAGATATAAATAAGTTACCTATTAGTCTGATTAAATGTCTCTGCTAGTTACATGATAAATAATACGTACCTTTCCTTGTTCACTCTTTTGAGTTTCCTTAGAGATGTACTTACTTGCTGTTCCCGTGTTTAAAGTCTCAGCAGCATTGCCACCTCCGCCCTGCACAGCTTTTTATTATAAAAAATTCCAACAGAGAGAAATTGAAGGAATAGTACAGTGAACTTCCATGTTTGTATTTACTGCCTCGATTCCTTAATTGTTGACGTGATGCTGCATATGCTTTATCTGAGTGGGGGGGGTATGTATATGTATATTTTTTTCCTGAACAATCTATGTTGTCACATTGGGGCAGGCAAACCTCATGATGCTTGCCCCCAACTTGGTTAACCATCTGTCTCAAAAATAAAGACATTGTCCTACCTAACCACAGTAACATTTCAAAATACGAAAGGTACTAAGACTTTTCTCATGATCCCTGATCACCAGTCTGTATTCACATCTCCCTGTTTCTCCAAAATGTCTTTCGTGATTGTCTTTTCCCTGCACTAAGATTCAGTCAGTGTTCATGCATTGCAATGGTACGGCCATAAGGGCTCTTTTGTTTTAGAATCTGGAACAGCTCTCTGACCTTTTTTTCTACGACAGTGACTTTTTAAAGAGACCCGGCTGCTTGCCTTGGAGACTCTTCCACCCTGGGGATGTGTCTGGTGGATTGTTTCCCTTGGAGCCATTCAGTTTTCTCCTGCCCCTGTATTTCCTACAAACCAGAAGTTAGGCATAGAGTGTGGAGGTGATTTTTTATTTTACTCTTTTTGGGGGTTGGGGGAGGAGACTAAGAAAAACTGAATGCTGGAGTTCCCGTTGTGGCTCAGCGGGTTAAGAACCTGACTAGTATCCATGAGGACGCGGGTTCGATCCCCGGCCTCGCTCAGTGGGTTAAGGATCTGGTGTTGTGGTAAACTGTGGTGTAGGTCGAAGACGTGGCTTGGATCCTACGTTGCTGTGGCTGTGGTGTAGGCCAGCACCTGCAGCTCGGATTCGACCCCTAGCCTGGGAACTTCCATATGCTGCAGGTGGGGCCCTAAAAAGACCAAAAAAAAAAAAAAAAGGCAGAGATGGGGCGGGGGAGGAAGGAAGGAAGGAAGGAGTGAATGTTGCCTTTTCAGAGCAAGAGTCCTTAACACCCTTCCTAAATTAAGTGAAGAAGAATAATGGCTTTATTGGCAGGTAAGACATGGAAGTTTCTAGTTTCAGATACTCCAGGTGAAGTGATAAGTACGTGTGTACATCAGCGGACGTCCACTTTTGAGGAGCAGATGTGTGTCTTCTCTGAACGTAATTTTCTGTTGCCTGCGGTGTTTTATTTTCTGTGCGGGCTCTGCCGGCTGTCGCTGTGGAAACACGGGGACCTGCTTTCACTTTCCCAGGTTAAAGTTCCTTCCTGCCTGAACAGGCGGATTGGCCCTCTGGCCTTAAAATGTCAAGCTAAGTCCACTTCTTTTTGCATGCCCTGCAGCCGAGCCTACCCTTTGCTATAAATGGCAAAGTTACTGAATTGCCGTGGCTCCACGCCAAATGCTGGAAATAATTTTAGGATCTAAAAACACAGCATTCATAGGAAAATATTTATTTTACGGGCTTTCGATAAGCACGTAGGCATGCTGTTCATTTTCCTAATGAATTAGTTCCTTTTTTTCAGTTGTGAGAAGAAACCTTCATTAAGATCTAATTTGTTGGAATGGAAATGGTTCCAGTAGGATTATTATGACTTCGTTGCGACTCCCTTCTGGAAGGGCATCATGAAATGGATACTTTAATCAAATTTGAGGGAAGAGGAATATAACTGCGCATATGCATAAAGAGGAAAGGCAGCTTCCAGCATTCATTTTTAAATATTATTTTCTCAGCTAAAGCTCCAGGCTAGCCACCAGGTTCCTAAAGGCAATTAAGAAGAGAGTTAGGATTTTGGAGATCTTTGTGTCCCAAATCTAATTAAGTTCAAGTTCTTAGACCTAGAAGGGGCCAGAGAAAGCCAGCAGGTCAAGCCCTTTGCCTTTAGGCAAGTACGATATTAATCCTTATATTCTTAGGTAAGAATTTGAAAGCAATAAATGGTGCTTTGAAAAAAATGAAGGAGCACAGAGGACTGGAGCCTGGATTGTCTTTTTTTTTTTTTAATTGCAGTTTTCCTTCCCTAATAGTAGGTTTTTTTGTCCATTCAATTCATTAGGTTCATATCAAGGAAAATAACATTGACTGTTGGAGAAATTAGAGACATTCAGCCATCGGTTTGCAACTTAAGTCTTTGTGGCGGAGTCCTTCTTGAAGTTTGGAACAGAACTGGGTGGAAAATGTCCCTGGTTTTCAAGGCTTCCCTGGCGTCATTTGGTGTTTGAATCAAAAATAGAATCTTGTTTTAAAACCGTCAGAATAGGCACAGTTCCCACCCAGCAGTGCTGCTTGTGGCTCAGTCCATATTTTGAACACAGCAGCTGAGTGCTGAGGCTCCTCAACGCTTTTGACTGATGTTCACATTTGGTTAGGTTTTTATGAATCTTTTTTTTTTTTTTTTTGTCTTTCTTTTAGGGCTACACCTGCGGCATAGGAAGGTTCCCAGGCCAGGGGTTTAATCAGAGCTGCAGCTGCCTGCCTACACCACAGCCACAGCCACAGCCACAGCAATGCGGGATCCGAGTCTGTGACCCACACCACAGCTCATGGCAACACTGGATCCCTAACCCACTGAGCAAGGCCAGGGATTGAACCCACAACCTCATGGTTCCTAGTCGGATTCGTTTCCGCTGCACCACGATGGGAACTCCATGTTTGGTTAGATTTTTAAAGTAGATCATCTCACATTCTTGGAGAATGGTGGTCTCCTGACTTTGGATGGCTTTTTTTTTGTTAAAAATGGTAGCGTTCCTGATTCAGAGTGAGCCACGGCTGAGAGGCAGCAGTTTCTGGGAGATTTCGCTGCCAGTTAACCCCTGAAAACATAATGCCCGTGCCAGTGTTTAAGTGATACATGGCACTGTGTCATTCCATCCTTACAGCCTCTGGATTTGCCTTTCCAGTTCAGAAGAGGCTGGACACTGGGGGTGGGGTGGGAGCGCAGAGCTAACATTACTGCCTGCCCTGTCCCCCCTAAGGCTCTGTGTCTTTTATATGTCTTTTTTTTTTTTTTTTTTTTTTTTGCTATTTCTTGGGCCGCTCCCGCGGCATATAGAGGTTCCCAGGCTAGGGGTCGAATCGGAGCTGTAGCCACTGGCCTATGCCAGAGCCACAGCAACACGGGATCCGAGCCGCGTCTGCAACCTACACCACAGCTCACGGCAACACCGGATCGTTAACCCACTGAGCAAGGGCAGGGACCGAACCCGCAACCTCATGGTTCCTAGTTGGATTCGTTAACCACTGCGCCATGACGGGAACTCCTCTTTGTCTTTTATATGGACATGAGGGTTCCCTATGACAGGCACACAGGCCTTTGGAGTCACAGTGATCTGGGTAATTTATTTCATCCTCGATGTCTCAGTTTCTTATCTATAAAAGGAGATTATAGGAGTTCCGGTTGTAGCGCAGTGGAAACAAATCCTACTAGGAACCTTGAGGTTGCTGGTTTGATCCCTGGCCTGTCAGTGGGTTAAGGATCCGGCATTGCCATGAGCTGTGGTGTAGGTCACAGACGTGGCTCGGATCTGGCGTGGCTGTGGCTGTGGCGTAGACCTTCGGCTGCAGCTCCAATTGGACCCCTAGCCTGGGAACTTCCAAAGCTTCGGGTGTGGCCCTAAAGAGCAAAAAAAAAAAAAAAAAAAAAGCCCCAAAACAAACAATTATATTGCTAGAATATGTTATGCATTTAGCCAGTCTGTTACAAGTGGTACTTAGCATCACCCCACTTATATGTCTGCCAGTTTAATTATTTTAAACCACTCATGGGATCACCTCATTCCCATCCCTTGGTCTTAGAGCTGAAGACCCTTGTGTGGTCCCTCCTGCTGTGGACTCACATGTCACCTCCTAGGTTTGGGAATTTCCCTGGTGGCTCAGCAGATTAGGGATCTGCCCTTGTCACTGCAGCGGCTTGGGCTGCAACAACGCTGAACATTCAACGCTGCTGAATTTCTGGCTTCCCTAGGTTTGGGTCTTTTCTCTACCTAAAACCTCCTCAACACCTGCTTTCTCACACCCTCAGCCCCCTACCCCACCCCCCGGTCTCCACCTGCTCAGAAATCCCCTGGTTCCTTCTGAGACTTGCACCTCCAAAGTAGTCTTTCTTGTTTCCTGCTGGCTGTTTTCCTCTGAATTGCTAACTCCTATGTTTATAGCTTGTCTTAAAACCCTAAGCAAGTTTATTTAGAAGTCAAGTCATTAAAAAAAATTAAACAAAGTTCAGGACGTCCATTTATTTAGTATGCAAGTTTATCAGTGTATTTTCAAAACAGTTTCAAAAAGAATTGAAACAAATGTTTGTTGCTCCCAAGGAGTTTTATTTCTTTATGTTTTCGTCCTCCTAAAACCTGATTTTAGTTAGACAAGTGTCATTAACTGGAACATGCCATTCTTCAGACCTTTCTGGGAATCCTAGTACTTGGTAGCTGATTCGGTCATGCTGCAAAATACAAAGGCAGAAATGAAAAATCTACACAGAGAGTCGCTGAGTCTTAGGACCAGGAGCGGTCACCGTGACTTTTGTGCACCATCGCTGTGATCCGAATAAAGCACCATCTCAGCTAAGTGAGGCAAGCTTCTGAATAAATGTGTTCCCTCGGTTGATCCAAATGGCTTGTTTTTCTCGAGGCTGCCTCGTGACCCAGTGGACACGCCTGTGCATTGGCACACCTGTGCCCCTCAGTGCCGCTGCCCTGCCAGGCGCGTGATCCAGGTGGGGGCCAACCCGAAGTTGGTGCGCTGCCCAGGTGAGGCTGTTGCTGCCACTACGTCAGGTCCAGGGAGCAGGGCGTTTCCCCGGGGGGACCTGTATTTCACTCCCATCAGCTGCTTCTGCCCTGCTGAAATTTAAACTCGCTCTGATCTGATTTTCTCTTTGTTCCCTGTGGTCGTTTTGGTTCTGTTGGCTCACAATAATGATGGAGAAAAAACACTGCGTTTTTTGGTATTTTTTGGTTAGGTATTTTTCTCCTCTGTTATTACCTGTACAGACATACCTCGTTTTAGTGCTCTTGATATATTGTGTTCTGTAGAGACTGCACTTTTTACCAATTGAAGGTTTGTGGTAAACCTGCCTCTAGAAAAATCTGTCAGTGCCCTTTTTTCCAACAGGATTTGCTCCCTTCATGTCTCTGTGTCACATCTTGGTAATTCTCACAATATTTCAAACTTTTTCATTGTTATGTTAGTTACGGTAATCAGTGGTCTTTGGTGTTACTGTTGCAAAAAGATGATGACTCATGAAGGTTCAGATGATGGTTAGCCTTTTATTAGCAATAGGGTGTTTTCACTTAAGGTCTGTGCGTATTTTACACATAATGCTCTTGCACACCTAATAGACTACAGAAGAGTGTGAACATAACTTTCATATGCCCTCGGGAAACAAAAATACTGTGTGACTCACTTTATTGTGATATTTGCTGTATTATGCTGGTCTGGAATTGAATCCTCATGATCTCCTCAAGCTATGCCTGTATAAAGCTAATTTTAATTTGATATGGTAACATGTAAAGATATCCTTAGGAATTAAGTATTACCACTTCCAATGTTATCAATTTGGAAAGGTGAAGTCATCAATATCATTATTTATCATGGGGTTCCCATCGTGGCTCAGTGGAAATGAATCTGACTAGTATCCATGAGAATGCAGGATCGATCCCTGGCCTCGCTCAGTGGGTTAAGGATCTGACATTGCCAAGCTGGTGTAGGTCACCAATGTGGCCTGGATCTGGTGGTGGTGTGGCTGTGGTGTAGGCAGTGGCTACAGCTCGGATTCAACCCCTCACCTGGCAACTTCCATATGCCGAGGGTGTGGCCCTAAAAAAAAAAAGGGACAAAAAAATTATTCATCAAAAGGGGCCCACCCACAGATGGCATTTACTATGTGCTAAGAAAGAACAGTTTTTAAAATTAAATTTAATATAGTTTTTTTTGGGGGGGGTCTTTTTTTTGCCTTTGTAGGGCCGCTCCTGCCTGCATATGGAGGTTCCCAGGCTAGAGGTCTAATCGGAGCTGTAGCCACCGGCCTACGCCAGAGCCACAGCAATGCGGGATCCAAGCCGAGTCTGCAACCTACACCACAGCTCACAGCTAATGACAGATCCTTAACCCACTGAGCAAGGCCAGGGATCGAACCTGCAACCTCATGGTTCCTAGTTGGATTCGTTAACCCCTGAGCCACAATGGGAACTCCCTAATATAGTTTTTTTAATTGAAGTATAGTGATTTACAATGTTGTCTTAGTTTCAGATATACAGCAAAGTGATTCCTACACACACACACACACACACACACACACACACACACACACACTTCCTTCCCTCAGAGGTTATTACAAGATATTGAGTATAGTTTCCTGTGATATATCCTTGTTGGTTATCTATTTTTTATATAGAAGTGTATATGTGTTAATCCCAAACTCTTTTTTTTTTTTTTTTTTTTTTTTTGTCTTTTTGCTTTTTAGGGCCGTACCCGCGGCATGTGGAGGTTCCCAGGCTAGGGGTCGAATCAGAGCTACAGCTGCCGGCCTATGCCACAGCAACGTGGGATCTGAGCTGTGTCTGCAACTTACACCACAGCTCACGGCAACACCGGATCCTCAACCCACTGAGTGAGGCCAGGGATCGAACCTGAAATCCCATGGTTCAGATTTGTTTCTGCTGTACCACGATGGGAACTCCCCTAACTCTTATCTCTCCTTTCCCCTTTCCTCTTTGGTAAACCGTATGTTTGTTTTCTAGGTCTGTGGTTCTGTTTGTTTTGTATGTAAGTTCATTTGTATCATTTTTTATTTTTTTATTATTAAAATTCTTTTGTTGTTTGATTTTAGGGCTGAACCTACAGCATATGGAAGTTCCTAGGCTAGAGGTTGAATTGGAGCTGCAACTGCCAGCCTACACCACAGCCACAGCAATTCGGGATTCGAGCTGAGTCTGCGACCTACGCCACAATGCCAGATTGTTAACCCACTGAGCAAGGCCAGGACTCGAACCTGCATCCTCATGGATAGTAGTTGGGTTTGTAACCAGCTGAGCCACAACAGGAACTCCCTGTATCATTTTAAAAAATATTCCGGAGTTCCCGTCGTGGCGCAGTGGTTAACGAATCCGACTAGGAACCATGAGGTTGCGGGTTCGGTCCCTGCCCTTGCTCAGTGGGTTAACGATCCGGCGTTGCCGTGAGCTGTGGTGTAGGTCGCAGACGTGGCTCGGATCCCGAGTTGCTGTGGCTCTGGCCTAGGCCGATGGCTACAGCTCCGATTGGACCCCTAGCCTGGGAACCTCCATATGCTGCGGGAGCGGCCCAAGAAGTAGCAACAACAGCAACAACAACAACAACAGACAAAAAGACAAAAGACAAAAAAAAAAAAAAAAATTATTCCATATTTGGAGTTCCTATCGTGGCACAGCAGAAGTGAATCCGACTAGGAACCATGAGGTTGCAGGTTTGATCCCTGGCCTTGCTCAGTGGGTTAAGGATCCAGCATTGCTGGGAGGTGTGGTGTAGGTTGAAGACTTGACTCGGATCTGGCGTTGCTGTGGCTGTAGTATAGGCCGGTGGCTACAGCTCCAATTAGACCCCTAGCCTGGAAACCTCCATATGCCGAGGGTGTGGCCCTAAAAAGCAAAAAAAAAAAAAAAAAAATTCCACACTTAAGTGATAGGGACAGTTTTTTTTTTTTTTTGTCTTTTGTCTTTTGTTGTTGTTGTTGTTGTTGTTGTTGTTGTTGCTATTTCTTGGGCTGCTCCCGCGGCATATGGAGGTTCCCAGGCCAGGGGTCGAATCGGAGCTGTAGCCACCGGCCTACGCCAGAGCCACAGCAACGCAGGATCCGAGCCGCATCTGCAACCTACACCACAGCTCACGGCAACGCCGGATCGTTAACCCACTGAGCAAGGGCAGGGACCGAACCCGCAACCTCATGGTTCCTAGTCGGCTTCGTTAACCACTGCGCCACGACGGGAACTCCGGGACAGTTTTAAGTGCTTTATATATTTAGCTTTCCCATTTAATTCTCACAATAATCCCATGAGGTAGTAGCTATTAGTATCCTCACTGAAGCACAGAAAGTTTAAGTAACTTAGCCAAAATCACACAGCCAGTAAATGACAGGACTGTGATTTAAACCCAGGGAGTCCGACTCCAGGAAACAAGTTAAGACATTCATTGTCTTTCTCTCGCCTACCTATAGTCTTGTTGTTTGGTACTAGATCCCTCTTTCATTTCAGGGGGAAAAAGTGGAAAATCTGTATTTAACAATAAAGCGTAGATTATAATAAATTTCCACACTCACAGGGAATTGTTCAAAAAGTGTATTTGCAGATAAGGTTTCTAAGAAAGCCACTGTAGGACAGACATGGGACCCTGGTTTTCTGATGAGTGCTCCTTATTCAAAGAAAAATTTAGTGAAGAGATTCTTACAGAATAACCAATGACGTTTTATCTCCCTGAAGAAGTAAAGATGCTTTGATTTAAAGCCGCTGTTGTGCTCTTTCCTTGAGGTAGAGAACTTTTAGGGCCACAGGACAGCTGCCCGCTGCGCTGGGAGTTTGGTGAAGCTGGTGGCCTCCAGCTGAATTTTGCAGTAGAATTTGTTATTTGAGGTTTCTCAAAGAGACTTCGTAAGTGACTGCTTCGTGTAGCTTTGATGAATAAGGCAATCACCAAATTCCGTGGCGACAAATTCTGAAAAAGACACTCACCCCCGCTTTCTAGTTGGTGCTTTCTAGAAATAAAACATGCCTCTGTCTGAAACGTGAAGACCATCCTAAGATCACATAACACGCGTGTCACTTTGGAAAACCTGATTGCCTCCAGTTTATGTGGCTCCGGTTTATATGGCTCTCCAGGCGACAGCTGTAAAGAAAGGCTCATAAACAGATTTTATCTGAGTCCCGTTCACACTGCGTTCAGTGCTGCTGCATTAACGTCCCCTCACTTTGTAGGCTCTGGGTTTTCTTCCTACCTTATTCTGAGTTAACAGTCTTTATTTTTATTTTATTTATTTATTTTTATTTTTAGGACCCCACCCAAGGCATATGGAGGTTCCCGGGCTAGGGGTCCAATTGGAGCTGTAGCCGCCAGCCTACACCACAGCCACAGCAACGTGGGATCCGAGCTGAGTCTGTGACCTACACCACAGCTCACGGCAACACCGGGACCTTAACGATCCTTAACCCACTGAGCGAGGCCAGAGATGGAACCCGAGTCCTCATGGATACTGATCGGGTTCATTAACTGCTGAGCTGCAATGGGAACTCCTATCTATTTATTTTAAACATTTTATTGGAGCATAGTTGACTTACAATGTTTTGTTAGATTCAAGGGCACAACAATCTGGATCAGTTCTCCATATACATATATCCATTTCTTCTCAGATTGTTTTCTCATATAGATTATTACAGAATATTGAGTAGATTTCCCTGGGCTATTCAGTGGGTCCTTGTTCCTTATCTCTTTTATTTCTAGTAGTGTGTATATATATTAATCCAAACCTCCTAATTCCCCCCCCCTCCGCCAAGTTTCCCTTTGGTAACCATAAATTTGGTTTTGAAATCTTGGAGTCTGTTGTGTGAATATGTTCTTTTGTATCATTTTTTTTGGGGGGGTCCTTTTGTCCTTTTTAGGGCCACACCCACAGCAAATGGAGGTTCCCAGGCTAGGGGTCCAATCGGAGCTGCAGCCACCGGCCTACACCAGAGCCACAGCAACGCGGGATCCGAGCCGCGTCTGCAACCTACACCACAGCTCACAGCAACACCGGATCCTTAGCCCCCCAGAACAAGGCCAGGGATGGACCCCGCAACCTCATGGTTCTTAGTCGGATTCGTTTCTGCTGTGCCGCAACGGGAACTCCTGTATCATTTTTTATTAGAGCCCCCATGTTGGTGATCTCATGGTATTTGGGTTTCTCCGTCTGATGAGCGTGCAGTCTTTATTGAATAACCATTTTCATGATGATCATTTTCAGGTTTGCTCTCACCCCTCGTTCACTGAAGGTTCATTTCATACCATCCCTGAACCTTCCTGGCTTTGTTCTCTCAACCCCCTCCTCCCCCATTTGCTCATGGCAGGCGGGTAGGAACGTGGTGACGCTGGATCACACATCTTCTTTCTCTGGGGAGCCAGAGGAGGAACAGGCCTGGGGGCAGCTGTTGGGAGAAACCAGAGCTTTCCAAGTTGTGCTGCTGCGAAACTGCCCATCTTGTAATAAGCTCGCCTCCTCGCCACTCACGCCCCGGACCTGCCCTATGTCTCCGTCCATTTCTGGATTCTGCCCCAGGCCGTGTGCCTGTCTCCACCTGGCACCTGCAGAATGGGCAGGAAGTAACCGGACGCGATGTGCGATGCGTGTCAGCGTTGTCACCTAGGAGGCGTGGTGGCTGTACCCCAAACTTCTCGGCTCTCTGAGGTTTTTTACTGACATCTCTTCTGCCTGAGCATCTCCAGCTGGTGCTGAAGCCGCATCTGCCCCTTACCCTTCCACCTGCCTTTTTGTTTGAAATGTAATTGAGGTTTCATTTGTTTTTAATGGTGAACTCCATAGAGGAAGGGGGCTTCTAGCTGTGACTCAGGCTTAGTTCCTATGTCCTAATTCTGCATTTCTGGAGTGTTTGCACCTGACAGGAATTGACTCAAGGAAACAAAAAGAACAGGAAAGGCCCTAGGCACCCAGTGGTTGGCCCAGACACAGAATGTTTGCAAAATCAGCCACGTGACATCTAAGGCCTGGCTCGACCTTTTTTCTTTGAATATTTTATGTAGTAGGAAAGGGGACGTTAAAGTTGGGAAAGTAATTAAGAATGACAGACATCTCTTTCCACGTAATAAATCATAACTTTAATTCTCAAGCTTTTTTAGTTGTAGCATCAAAAGTCTTTCAACAGCTGTAAAAAAAAGACTAAAAACCACCGTATCTTCTCCACAGTGTTTGTCCAATCGTTGCCTATTAGAAACGCAACGTCAGTTTCTCCTGCCAGACCTTTTATAGGAGACTTTATCTTCTCCTGACCAAGGCTTATGAAATTCCACAGGAGTAGAATAAAGGTGAATTTTGTTTGGGGGAAGAAAAAAAAAGGCTTTACAAAAGTAAGCAGTTACTGAGTTCCCGTCATGGCGCAGTGGAAACGAATCCGACTAGGAACTATGAGGTTGCGGGTACGATCCCTGGCCTCACTCAGTGGGTTGAGGATCCGGTGTTGCCTTGAGCTGTGGTGTAGGTTGCAGATGTGGCTTGGATCTGGTGTTGCTGTGGCTGTGGTGCAGACTGGCAGCTGTAGCTTCGATTAGACCCCTAGCCTGGGAATCTTTATATGCCGCGGGTGCGGCCCTAAAAAGACAAAAGACAAAAAAAAAAAAAAAAAAAAAAGACAAAAAAAAAAAAGAAAAATGTAACCAGTTTTGGGACTTTCAAAAAGCAGAAGTTTCAAAAAGCCATGGTTCCTATTTTCGTACTGGACTGGAAGAAGGCGGAGCTGAGACCCGAATAGTGGTGCTGGGGGAGGGGGTTTGAGTCACAGTCAGAAGCACGTCTTGAGTGCTTATTGGTTTCATTCCAAGCCAGTGTTGGGCTGGTGAAGTCTCACCTTTCCCTGCAGCTCTGAAGAAACACTATGATCCCAGGGCACGCCACCCCCCCCCAGTGGTGGGGACCTGCGTCCTGTCCTGTACCCCCGAACGTTTTCTGCCTCAAAGAGGCAGCGTGAATGGTGCACTCTGATTCAGTGACAATAAATCTGAGTCTTTATTTTTCCAGAGAGATAAAAAAAATCATTTGTTATTTTGCAAGGATCCCATATCAGTTGCATTATGTCTGTTGTATGTTTCCATTTCCGTGATGGAAGATGCTTGGTGTGACCATGAATATAAGTAGGAGAAAACCGGGCATCTTTTCATCCTGCGTTTTTATCTTAAGCATATGGGTGGAAAGGAACTATTCTGAAAAACAGAGATATCTTTGTTAGTGTGTGAAAGAACGCCAGCGACTTCTAACTTGAAGTTACATTCAGATGAGACTTTAAAGGCATGAATAGACAAAGGGAATGATTTTGAGGAAGTGCCTTCTGGAGATGGTGGGAAATCCCGTTGTGGGTAGACAGGCGGCTGGTGATTGGATCAGAGCCCCTCAGATGTTGTGGTGGCAGAAGCTGGTGGTCAGACCATTAGTCCATGGTGATTGGCGCCTTGCCTGCTGGATTTGGGGGAGTGAGGGGTGCATTTGCAGTGCCTCCCACAGATGGTCATTTGTGTGCACTGTATGCAGCTCAGAACACCCGAATTTTCAAGTGGCCTTTAAAAGGTTTGCATAGACTTCATATTAATTACTCTAAGTCTAGGAAAGTTTCCAAGTTGCCTAATACAGCTGGTCCTTGTTATTCGAGGGTTCCGTATTTGTGAGTTTTCCTACCTGCTCAGATTTGTTTTTTGCCCCCAAATCAGTACTTCTGTTGCTCTTGGGCTCATTTGCAAATGTGTAGACTGGCAAAAAAATTTGAGTTGCTGGAGGCAATGCTCTACCTTCTTGTTTCAGCTCTCGATCTAAACAAGCAGCCGTTTTGCTGTGGTAACACGCTTTTTGCATTTCTGAGCTTTCCTTCACTGATTTCACTGTTTAAATGCCCCCAAGCGTCGTGCCCAAGTCCTGTCTGTGTTTCTGAGTGCAAGAAGGCTTGAGGTGCCTTTTGGAGAAACTGCATGTATCAGGCAGGTGTTGCAGGGCCGTGGGCTGTGAGTACAGTGTGGTAAGGAAGGAATCCGTATCCTGTGTCGCGTAAGGTGTTTTTAAACCAGAAACGCACGTAAAACAAGATTGCTCTGTTCAAGTTGACCTTCCAGAACAGAACACAACTAGCATATATAATGAGGATCAGCTTTATTTATTTATTTACTTTTTCTGTCTTTTTTTGCTATTTCTTTGGGCCGCTTCCGAGGCATATGGAGGTTCCCAGGCTAGGGGTCGAATCAGAGCTGTAGCCCCCGGCCTACGCCAGAGCCTCAGCAACGTGGGATCCGAGCCGCGTCTGCAACCTACACCACAGCTCATGGCAACGCCGGATCGTTAACCCACTGAGGGAGGCCAGGGATCGAACCTGCAACCTCATGGTTGCTAGTCGGATTCGTTAACCACTGCGCCACGACGGGAACTCCAGGATCAGCTTTAGATAAGAGCTTCTCTTCTCCCCCTCCCGCCCCCAAAGTTGGACAAGCGTAGTTAGAGGCCAAACCAGATGACCCTCCCCAACAGCACCCAACATTCTGGGAACCCCTGGGAGGTTTTGATCCCATGTTATAGTTGGTCTGTCACTGCAAGGGCGGATCTGTGTTGGTGTGCAGTTCCGCAACCCCAGGTACGCTAAAAGGACAGCAGAATTCGAACGTCACAGTTTTTGAGGCGGTTTCAAAGTAAGTCAGTGTCTGGTACACGCTTTCCTCCACAGGTTCCAGAAACACTGCTCTTTCTTTGTGTGCGAAGTGGCCTCTTTGGCACCTTGCTCGCGTGGTTTCCTCTGGCCTTCTTGCAGCCGGGGTGCCTCAGTTCAGCGCACAATCCGAATAAAAATAGACAGCACAGGAACTTGCCTGTCTAGAGGAAAGAGATGGTTGCAGATTTTTAGAAGGTTTTGCGTCTGAGTGGCTGATACATTACAAGCTCAAAAAAAAAAAAAAAAAAAATCCAGTTTCAGAAAATTCAAAGGAAAAATTTGTCTGTCTTTTTAGACTCCCCATGCCTTTTTCTTTTGTAATTTCACACCCCATCCCCACCCCTGAGAGAAAAAAAAGGACACAAACAAAACAGCCCTGTTCTGTGTTTTGAGGAAATGGATTGGGGAGGCTGTTTGGTTAGACAATGAATTAAAGATTCAGAACTTCCTGGATGGGCTTTTTGGAAGGGAAATGTGTGTGGCTGCAAAGCCTGAGATTCAGCTTCCACAGGACACTTGAAAAGTTTGTTCTCAGGAGCTCTCTGACGGCCTAGGGGGTTGAGGCTCCTGCATTCTCACTGCTGTGGTTCTGGTTGCTGCTGTGCGGCGTAGGTTCAGTCCCTGGCCCAGGAATTCTCACTTACTGCCTGTGTGGCAAAAAAGAAAAAAACAAACAAACAAACCAAAAAACCCCAAAAGACCAACCAAGAGAGAACCTGAAATATACGTTGCAACTCTCATTTAAAAAAAAAAAAAAATGGTGTTCTCTGTGTCAGAACCACAGGTTAACACTATGGTACATAAAACTCCAGAGCTAAACGTTGTTTGTATATATATAATATATAATGTATATTTTTTAATCTCTCTCTCTCTATTTTTTTTAGTTGTGATAAAATATATATAAAATTGACCACTTTAACCACTTTTAAGTGTACGGTTCAGCAGTGTTAAGTGTGTTCACAGGTTATTGTACAGCCAATCTCCAAAACTCTTTCATCTTGCAAAACGGAAGCTCTGTACCCGTTAGCTACTAACTCTCCACTCTCCCCACCCCTCAGACCTTAGACATCACCCTCTACTTTCTGGCTCTGGATTTGCCTGCTCTGGATGCTCCACGTAGGTGCAGTCACACAGCATTTGTCTTTGGGCGACTGGCCTGTTTCAGGGAGCGCTGCGTCTTCGAAGTTCATGCAAGTTAGAGCATGTGTCACCATCTCCTTCCTTTGTAGACCAAAGCGCATTCCCTTAGCCACGTACCCTCTATTTTTTTGTTTTTTGTTTTTTTTGTCTTTTTGCTATTTCTTGGGCCGCTCCCACGGCATATGGAGGTTCCCAGGCTAGGGGTCGAATTGGAACTGTAGCCGCCGGCCTACACCACAGCCACAGCAACGCGGGATCCAAGCGTGTCTGCAACCTACACCACAGCTCATGGCAACACTGGATTGTTAACCCACTGAGCAAGGGCAGGGACCGAACCCTCAACCTCATGGTTCCTAGTCGGATTCGTTAACCACTGCGCCACGACGGGAACTCCCGTACCCTCTATTTTACTCATCTGTCCCTCTGTTGAGGGGCACCGGGGTTGCCTCTACCATTGGACTCTGGTGAGTGATGCTGCTGTGAGCAGAAATGTGCTGATACCCCTGCTTTCGATGCTTTGGGTCCATACCCAGCAGCGGCATTGCTGGATCACTGATAATAATTCTATTTTTGAACGTTTTGAGGAAGTACTGTACGATTTTCCATGACGGCTGCACCATTTTCCATTCCTACCAAGTGTGTGCAAGGGTTCCAGTGTCTCCGTGTCCTTGCTGTCACTTGTTACTTTCTGTTAATTACTTAATGGATTGGTTAATTAATGATGGTAGCCCTCCTACTGGGTGTGAGGCGGTATCTCACTGCTGTGTTGATTTGCATTTCCCTCATCATTAGTGAGGCTGAGATCATTTCATGTGCTTCTTTGGCTACTTTCATATCCTCTTTGGAGAAACAAAGTTTCTCTAAGTACTTTAAGTTCCTTAAGTTCTTTGCCCATGTTTTAATTGGGTGGTTTGTTTTTTATGTTGAGGTATAGTTGTTGTTTATATATTATCAATATTTAACCCCTTATCACATATATGATTTTTATGGGGTCTTTTATTTGGGGGGGAGGCTTACCCGAGGCATATGGAAGTTCCCAGGCCAGGGGTGAATGGGAGCTGCAGCTGCCAGCCTACACCACCACAGCAATGCTAGATCTGAGCCACGTCTGCGACCTACACCGGATCCTCAACCCACTGAGCGAGTCCAGGGATTGAACTGGCACGCACCCTCACAGAGATGAGTCCTTAACCTGCCGAGCCACACAGGATCCCCCACCCCCCCACCCCCGCGCCAAAGTTCTTGGACCAAGGATTGAACTCGAGCCACAGCAGTGACATGATGATGTCCATAACTGCTGGGCCGCCAGGGAGCTCCTTCGCCAGGCTTTTAAATGTAGAAACAAACATTTTTATCCTAATAATGTCTTTATGGTTTGGGAATGTGGCTTCCTGTCTTTCAAAACTTGATGTGATTTGTTTTATTTTTTCGGACATGCCTTCTAAACACCTGCATTCGAGGTTGAAATTTCAAGTGTTTTGCAGTTGTTTTCTCAGATAGTTGGATTCCATCAGGCCAAGAATAACAAGAGTTAAGGGTCAAGGCCCTGAACTGTATGGTCAGCTCTTCCAAAGAAGTATTTATCTTTACTCATTTTTGTTTGCCTTTCCTTGGGTTTTGCTGCTCTTACCCCCAGTTTTTTCCACTGAGCTTTTTCTGGGTGGGCCATGGAGTGGCAGGTCTCCCAGCAAGGTCACCGGTGCCTGGCATGTTAGGGACATAAGCTAGCCTTGCATCATGATGTCAGCACTGTTGCCTGACTCTTGAAATCCAGCTCCAAGTCTGAGTTTCCATCTACTTTCTTTGGGAGGAAAAGTCTGTCTGATAAACCTGAGACTTCATAGCTGGTGTGTTGTAGTTGGGTTTGTAGATTGGATATTTTTTGCCTCCCCGTTTGCGCCATTGTCGCATAAACTAGAGATTAGGGATCCAGCTGTGGTTTAATGGTAACTGCCTTGGATGTGGATTCAAAAGATCAGGATTTGTATTTTGGAGTTCCTGCTGTGGCTCAGCATCCTCAGTGGGTTCGGTGGGTTCGATCCCTGGCCTTGCTCAGTGCGTTAAGGATTCGGTAACTACTGTGAGCTGTGGTGTAGGTCGAAGATGCTGCTCAGATCTGGCGTGGCTGTGGCTGTGGTATAGGCTGGCAGCTGTAGCTCAGATTCTACCCTGAGCCTGGAAACTTCCATATGCTGTGGGGGTGGCCCCAAAAAGGAAAAAAAAAAAAAGAATTTATATCTCACTTCTTTCTGTTCTAGCCATGTAGTCTCAAGGAAGTCTATCTCTCCTCACCTTAAAGGTGTCAGGAAGATGAAATGTGACTGTGTACCACTGATCCTGAGAAATTTGGGGTTCAGATTGAACAGAGCCTGGATTTTGGATGTGCGAAGTCTTTGGAGATGGTCTGGTTTCGTTGTCACAAAAATTTAAGTGTGTTTCCTCCCTTTATTGTCTCAACTGTAGTGTCATTATTCCCACCCAGAACACACGTGTCATTTAATCTGGGACGGGGTGTCCACTTCGGGTTGAGAGCATGACTTCTGGATTAGTCTACCGAGGATCTGAATTACTGCCCCGAAGTTTACTGTGCTGTATTCACACAGGCTGCTTCATGTCTAGCACTTAGTCTCCTTGTGAGATTAAATAGAAATAAGAATCCTTTTTAAAAATTTTCTTTATTTAAAGTATAGTTGATTTACTGTGTTTTGTCAATTTCTGCTGTACAGCTTTTTTTTTTTAACCCACACTCAGAGGAATGTGATGAAAATTGAATGAGATAAATTTATGCAAAACCGTGGCTGCACTCAGAAAGCACTCAGCATCTTTATTGTTTTTTTCCTCCTTCCTTCCTTTTTTTTTTTTTTTTCCCCCTGCTTTTTAGGGCTGCACTTGAGGCATATGGAGATTCCCAGGCAAGGGATTGAATCAGAGCTGTGGCCACTGGCTTAGGCAACAGCCACAGCAACGCAGGATCCGAGCCACAGCTCGCAGCAATGCTGGATCCCTAACCCACTGAGCGGGGCCAGGGATTGAACCCGCAACCTCATGGTTCCTAGCTGGATTCCTGTCTGCTGCGCCACAACGGGAACTCCCATTATTATTTCTTTTTTTTTGTTGTTGTTGTTGTTGTTTTGTTTTTTGTCTTGTTGTTGTTGTTGTTGTTGTTGTTGTTGTTGCTATTTCTTGGGCCACTCCCGCGGCATATGGAGGTTCCCAGGCTAGGGATCGAATTGGAGCTGTAGCTACCGGCCTACGCCAGAGCCACAGCAACGCGGGATCCGAGCCGCGTCTGCAACCTACACCACAGCTCACGGCAACGCCGGATCCTTAACCCACTGAGCAAGGGCAGGGACCGAACCCGCAACCTCATGGTTCCTAGTCGGATTCGTTAACCACTGTGCCACGACGGGAACTCCCCATTATTATTTCTTAATCAAAGGACATTGCTGTTGATCCCCCAGCAGGCTTCTCTGGACAGCAGGCTGAAGTTCTGCATGGTCAGAGGGTTGGTTATTGATAGTCATTGCTCAGTACTTTAAAAAAATAAGTGAATTTAAATACATTTATTTCTTGCTGCATACATGGCTGTGTTTTTATAGTAGAAGGTCTGCTTTCTGTGGCTCCATCTTTTAAATCATTTATACCCCTTGCACTTTACATGATCCAGGAGGAGGAGGTGCCTTCTTTTTCACTATAAGCATCAAACGGAGATACAGACAATCTCCAGATTACTTCTTTTTGGCCTGGTTTTGTATTTTGAGCATGGGTGTGTCCGATCACCCAGGGAGGAACAAAGCCATGCCGCTGAGATCGGAGGAGCTGGAAAGCCGTCCAGTCCTCCTCCGGACCCTGACTCAGGCCTTGCCTGAAATCTGTCAGCCCATTCTCTTTCCATCAGCCACCCTCCTTGACATAACCCCAAAGGGTTATTTCCAAGGCCGGCATCCAAAGGGGTGTTCTGTGTGTAACAAAAGTTTTCTAAGGGCCGCACCATCGGCATACGGAGGTTCCCAGGCTAGGGGTCTCATCGGAGCTGGAGCCGCCGGCCTACACCACAGCCACAGCAACGAAGGATCCGAGCCGCGTCTGTGACCTACACCACAGCTCACGGCAATGCTGGATCCTTAACCCGCTGAGCGAGCCCAGGGATCGAACCTGTGTCCTCATGGATGCTACTCAGATTCGTTTTTGCTGAGCCATGACAGGAATGCCAGCTAATGTATTTTTAATAGATCAACTTCTCTAACAAAAGTTTTTTTGGCAGGGGGCAGTTCATATGTGTCACCAGAGCACATAACTTAAGTGGAAAATGGTGGATGCTGACAGTGAATGCCAGCAACAAACTTGAAAATTTTATCAACTGTATTCAGCTTAGTCAATTGTCTTGAAAACCTTTTAAGTATTAGTGAATTTTAAGCATTTAAAAACACTTTCTGGAGTTCCCATCATGGTGCAGTGGAAATGAATCCGACTAGGGTTGTGGGTTCAGTCCCTAGTCTCGCTCAGTGGGTTAAGGATCTGGCGTTGCCATAAGCTGTGGTGTAGGTCCCAGACCAGGCTTGGATCCTGCATTGCTGTGGCTGTGGTGTAGGCTGGCAGCTGCAGCTCTGATTAGACCTCTAGCCTAGGAACCTTCATATGCCGCGGGGGCGGCCCTAAAAAGCAAAAAACAAAACCAAAAAAAAAACCCCAAAAAACACTTTCTAATCTATCTTCAGCTTTTTAATCAGATGACTTCATATTCAGAGTACTGTGAAAAGGAGTTCCTGCCCTGGCACAGTGGGCTAAGAATCTGACTGCAGTGGCTTGGGTTGCTGTGGAGGTGAGGGTTCAATTCCCTGCCTGGTGCAGTGGGTTGAAGGATCTGGTGTAGGTCACAGCTGTGACTCAGATTCAGTCCCTGGCCTGGGAACATCTATATGCTTGCAGGCAGGGCCATTAAAGAAAAAAAGTCCTGTGAAAAGAGGTTTGTTCTGCAGACCTTGTTTCAAATAATGATTCCACTGATGTTCAGATTTGGGGATGGTACAGTGATAATGTCTAAAATCACTTGTCTTTGCTATTGTTGAAATTTTTTTTTTTTAAATCCACCTGGTTGATCCCTCCCTCCCCCTTTGTTTTGCTGGCAGTAACTAGTTTTTCTTCTTGCAAATTACCATGGAGAAGTTTTGGAAGGGTGGGGGAGGGGTTGCCAGATTTAGCAAATAAAAGTTCTGGACACCCACTCACATTTGAATTTCATGTAAACAGTGAGCTCTTCTAGTATAAGTATGTCCCATGCAAGAGTTAAATTTGAATTTCAGATAAACAAGGAAACATGTTTTTAGTATAAGTATATCCCATGCAATATTTAGGATATACTTATAACTGAAAAAATTTGTTAGTTGTCTATCTGAAATTCAATCCTAACTGTGCATCCCTTATTGTTATCTGACAACCCTAACTGGGGTAGGGAGTGGTGGGGAGGGTCCTGAGCGTGACCAGAGGAGAGGTCTCAGAAAGCCACATGTCCTTGTGGCCACCAGAGGTTGCTGCAGCGTGGTGGTGGCCTGACCTCCACATTTGCAGGCCTTTCCCTCTCCCATAGTCGGTCAGAATAGGATGAAGGGGATGGCTTGAGATAGTAGGATAGCTTTATTCTGAAGGAACACATAAGTTAACTTCTTCACAGTGTTATGTTATTATTTATTTATTTATTTAGTCTTTTTGGCACCACACCTGCAGCATATGGAGGTCCCCAGGCTAGGGATTGAATCGGAGCTGTAGCCACCGGCCTACACCACAGTCACAGCAACTTGGGATCTGAGCCACATCTGCGACCTACACCACAGCTCACAGCAAGGCCAGATCCTTAACCCACTGAGCAAGGCCAGGGATCAAACCCGCAACCCCATGGTTCCTAGTCGGATTCGTTAACCACTGAGCTACGCCGGGAACTCCAGGGCCTGCGGACTTCTATGTCATTTATCTCATCACAGATGAGTGTTTGACCTTCATCCTCAGGAGTCAGCCATTGCTGTGACCATCATCAAGTCAGCAAATTGTCCTAGTGCTTTAATGAGAGGAAAAGGTGCCTGAGAGAATGTTCTAGGCCATGTTGGCTCTCGGTTGAAGGGTAGTGAGTGAAAGGTCACAGGATGAGAAGCATGTGGGCCAGGGGACAGGCCATTACATCATGGTGCTGCTTCCTCAAGAAATCAGCCCCTTCATTTTTCAGCAAAGGCCCTGGCGCAGGCCTCTGCTTTCTCAGCACAGAGCAGCAGCACTGAGAAGAGTTTGGGAGTAGTAAGCCCCCCCTACCTCTCCCAAATCTTAACTATTCTGAGTTTAAAGCACATTTTTTTTTTTTTTTTAAACGCAGGAAAATTGGAGTGACATAAAAAACACACGTGTCTGGAATTCTCTCTCTGAGCCTTTTTTGTAAGCAAATAAGCTGAGACTTGGAAGGGCACACCTTCGGTTCCAGGGTGTTTTCCTGGGCTGGGCTCCAAAGCTTCCTGACTCTTGAACAATAATGGGTTCTTTCCATGGTACTTTACGTATTTATTTTATCTCAGACTTGTGCCTTTTATCCATTCATGTCCACTTGGAAAACATACTTGGGTCCTGCAGGAGCAGAGGTACAAAAATTGTGGACGATTTTCTGATGCTCCATAGGCCATACGGGCAGAGGAAGAGGGAATGTCTCCCCCCTCCTCCTCCCTTCTCCCCCCTCCCTTCTCCCCCCTCCCTTCTCCCCCCTCCCTTCTCCCCCCTCCCTTCTCCCCCTCCCCCTCCCTTCTCTCCCCCTCCCCCTCCCTTCTCTCCCCCTCCCCCTCCCTTCTCTCCCCCTCCCCCTCCCTTCTCTCTCCCCTCTCTCTCACCCCCTGCTTTCTCCTTCCCCAACCTTTTAATCTTTTTTTTTAAAATAAGCATAAGGACATTTTTTTTTTTTCTCATCATGTGCCTGTAAACATTTTTGCGGGAATTCTTAACTGGGATTTCTAAACATCCTGATGAGGAAGTTGGGTGTTTCCTCATGAGGTAAATTCCTTAAGGAGAGGTTTGAGGAGTTTTGCCCTTGGGAGTTTTCTTTTCTCTTTCAGTTTCCTGGCTGTCTAAAAGTCTAGTTATGAGGCAAAACCAGAGCTGTCAGTGGTGCTAGTAGCTGAACTATGCGTGATTGGGATTCACATTTTGAGTTTAATAGTGACAAATAACTTCTTAAATATAAGATGTCAAATCTAGGAGGAATCTTAGATTTTGATCTAGTCCAACACTTTCCCTCATTCCAGGAAATGGAGACTCAGAGACATGAAGTGTCTTCCCCAAGGTCACACAGCAATGATAGTGGTAACGTTGGAGAGTCGGACCTGGGGTGCTTAACTCCAGAGCAGAGTTTTCTTCCAGCTGTTGAAGAAAAAGGAATTCAGTGTTGAAACTGAAATACTCCTCTAAATGCCCCAGCTCTAATTGTAGCAGTTTCTGGTGGAAGTCTTTCTGAACTACTTCTCTGTAGTCTGAACTGACCATGTAGCACATACTCCAACCTCTTCTCAGTCTCATCATTATCAACTTTGTTTGGCGAGCATCAGTTATTGCTTGTGGTTTAACACGTAGATGCCCTTATCTGAGGTTTTGTTTTCATTGCCTTCAGTTACCTGTGGTCCAGAAGTATTACACAGAAACTTCTAGAACTAAACAATTCCTAAGGTTTTGCTTTTGGTTTTGGCTTTTTAGGGCCGCACCTGTGGCAGATTACGTTCCCAGGCTAGGGGTCGACTGTAGCTGCCGTCCTACACCACAGCCATCGCAACGCCAGATCTGACCGTCATCTGCAACCTGCACTGCAGCTCCCGGCAATGCCGGATCCTTAACCTACTGAGCGGGGCCAGGGATCGAACCCGAGTCCTCATGGGTACTAGTCGGGTTCGTTACCACTGAGCCACGGACGGGAACTCCCAATTCCTAAGTTTTAAATTGTGTGCCACTCTGAGTGGCGTGACGAAATCTCTCACCATCTGTCTCTGTCCTGCCTGGGATTCCCAGCCATCAAGGTTGTCGTGGCTCCTTGATCCAGGATAACCTGAGGCAGACGATCCTCTGCTTCTGAGGACAGGGGGCAAGGTCAGCTGTAGCCTAACTCTCTGTCCCAGTGCGGGGTCAGTCACCTCACTTCATCCCATCGCATAGCCATTTTACCATCATCCCAGTAGGGTGGGTACAGTACAGTAAGATGCTTTAGGAAGAGAGAGACCACATTCATGTGACTTTAATAAAAGTATGTTGTTAGAATTGTTTTATTTTATTGTTATTGTTGTTATTCTTTTACTGCGCCTTATTTATAAATTAAACCTTGTCATAAGCATGCGTGTATAGAGTTGGGTACCACTTGGGGTTTTTAGGTATCTATTGGGGGTCTTGTGGATCAGGGGAGAGGGCTCGGACTGTGTATAAAACCTCTTGGTCCTTAGTTATACTACAACTCTAGCGGGACTTCCCATGGTGGCTCAGTGGTAATGAACCTGAGTAGGATCCATGAAGATACAGGTTCAATCCCTGGCCTCACTCAGTGGCTTAAGGATCTGGCAGTGCCGTGAGCTGTGGTGTAGGTTGCAGAAGCAGCTTGGATCTGGCATTGCTGTGGTTGTGCTGTAGGCTGGCAGCTGTAGCTCTGATTTGACCTCTAGCCTGGGAACTTCCATATGCCTTGGGTGCAGCCCTAAAAAGCAAAAAAACCGCAAAAAACCAAAAAATCAAAACCTCCAGCACGTCAAGCTCCTTAATAAATAGATCTGAACTTAAAACTTTTTTTTTTTTTTTAAACTTGACATTTTCTTTTTTCTTTTTTTTTTTTTTCGTCTTTTTGCTATTTCTTGGGCCGCTCCCTCGGCATATGGAGGTTCCCAGGCTAGGGGTCCAATCGGAGCTATAGCCACCGGCCTACGCCAGAGCCACAGCAACGCGGGATCCGAGCCGTGTCTGCAACCTACACCACAGCTCACGGCAACGCCGGATCCTTACCCCACTGAGCAAGGGCAGGGACCGAACCCGCAAACTCATGGTTCCTAGTCGGATTCGTTAACCACTGCGCCACGACGGGAACTCCTGAACTTAAAACTTTTTGATATTTTTCCTCATCGTCAGTGTCACTTTTTGCTGCCTTATAATAGCACTTTGTAAGTGTCACTTCCCAGTCTCACTTTGCTGCATTTCTTTCTTTGGTGAACCAGGCAATCCCAAACCTCTTGGAAATGTGTGCATTTTCATAGAGATAGGTCTGGAAGAGTGGCTACCTTTTTTTTGTGCACGGTGGGGTTTAGGATGGATTTTTATTTTTATGTTTTCTGTAAATTTGAGTTTTTTAAAAAACAAAACCTTGATAGCTCTATAATTAGAAACAAGGCTGTGTTGTTTGGACACACAGCGTGCATAGTGATAAATAGATACTGAGTGAGGATTTTCTGGTTCCGGGACCCCTGATGCATTTTCTTTCTCTTCCTTGGAGAGGTTTTGCGGTGAAATTCTACCTGTGAAACTAAGCCTAAGTGCCCCTTTCCAGCGACATCATGGTCTGAGGAGCTGCCTCTGACCGCCTCTGTCAGCTCAGACTGCAGGCATCATTTTCGGATTCTCACATGGCATTTCCCACTTCTTGGTGTTTTCCTGTGTGCCGTATCTTTCCTCCACTAAGCATGGTCCTTGCTTATCTTATGTCTTCTCCTTAGTGTCTAGGGCAGAGCGGTGTGCTCAGTAGGTGTCCAGAAGTAAATATCTGTCGAATGACATCCCTAGTGGCTTATCATTTGCCATTGTTGCTTATCTGGATGCATGTCAGATTTGTCTTGATAGTGGAGGCCGTCTGCAGCGTGACTCCTGGAGTGTCAGAAATGACTTGATGTAATTCCTGTGACTCTGTCTAACAGGTGAAATGTTAGGAAGCATCACAGCAGACAGACCTGACTCAGCGTTTCTGGGTGTAATGGGGTAGTCTTTTGCTTTTTAGCGCAAAGGAGTGACCAAGGTCATATAATGAAAACTAATGAATCAAAAAGACTGCAACCTAATCTTATCTGTTGGTAGGCAGAAATTACATTTTTTATTTGAATGCACATCCCCAGAGCCAAAGCCTTTAGGAAGAACACCGAAATGTAGTTCCTTAGTGAGGGAGGTCATGTAAGGACCACCCCCACCCCCAGTGGATATCCAGGTCCTGATCCTTTTTACCTTACGTGGCAGAAAGCACTTTGCAGATGTGATTAGGTTAAAGATGCGGAGGGACAGCGATTGTCTTGGATTTTCCCAGTGAGCCCAACGCAGAGTAGATGCGGTGAAAGAACAGAGGCAGAGGCTGGAGTGATGCAGGGCTGAAAGCAGCCTCTGGAAGCTGGAAAAGGCAAAGAATGAGCCTCCCGAGGGAACCAGCTCTGCTAACTCCTTCCCTTTGGGCCTGTAAGACCCATGTCTGACTTCTGACCTCTAGAACTGTGAGTGGATACATTTCCGTTATTTTAAGACACTATGTTTGTGGTCATTTGTTGTAGCAGCAGTAGGAAACTAATACAGTCTGCATTGGAAACTTTCTTAATTTCTTCAATACTTTCTTAATTCCTATGGAGCAGTGAGTGCCTGGGACACGTGGGTGTAATGAAAAGAAGGGCCATGCTGGGAAACTGATTTCTACATCATCTCAAATGCTCAGAACAAGACCCCTCACATTCCCTATTCCCCCCAACCCCAGTCTGCACTAACACGCGCGCACGCGCGAGCGCACACATACACACACACACACACACACACACTGCACTTTAATGGGAATAGCTGAGAGAAAGAATGCACACGTGTTTCAGTTGGTTTTAAGCGACTGAGTGCCTCCACGCTGCCAGATTCTGAGAGAGGCTCAGGTGAAGGAAGATACAGCCATTGCCTTTCCCGAGTTGAGACCCAAACCTTTCATTTACGTTGTCAGCATTAGACCTTTTCTGTCAGAAATAACCAACCCTTCCCTTTTTAGAAATTTCTGCTCTCCATGCAACCATGTAAAAGACGCTTGGCATGTTAAAGACTTTTATTGACACCATTTAAAGCATCTTAGGAAATGCCCGAGACCCCTTCGGAAAGTGATTGTTGTCTGCTAACCAGGTGAGCACCTTGCGTGCAGGTGAGGGGTGGGGCGGAGAAGGGCTGAGAGGCCAGGTGGAAAGGCGAGGCTCCCTTTGTAATGAGGGCTTCGATGGGGGGGGATCTCTGCACGGAGTGCAGCTGTTCTCTCTAACACCCTTCGTGATCACCGGTCCTTGTGAGGCAGCGGTGAAGACAGCGCGCATCTTCTCTGCGTGTGGGGCAGTCAAAGGACTTCCTTCCCCGGGAGGTGCCAGTCGTATGGTCAGAGTGGAAAGGTGATGAGTCACTCTGATCAAAACGAAGGCTGGGAGTGGCCGGTGGATGCACTGTGACCCTGGGGGGCAGTCGAAGAAGTCCGGGATTTGTGAAGGGGGTCAGAGGTCACGAATGCCTTTCCGAAGTTGCTTGAACCTGGGGACCAGTGGGCACCCAGGTTTTGTTTGGAGGTTTTGGAGGTTTTGTTTTTGGAGGTTTTGTTTTTTTTTTTTTTTTGTCTTTTTAGGGCCACACCCTCGGCATATGGAGGTTCCCAGGCTAGGAGTCCAATCGGAGCTGTAGCCGCCGGCCTACACCAGAGCCACAGCAACGAGGGATCTGAGCCATGTCTGTGACCTACACCGCAGCTCACGGCAAGGCTGGATCCTTAACCCACTGAGCGAGGCCAGGGATCGAACCCGAAACCTCATGGTTCCTAGTCGGATTTGTTAACCACTGAGCCACGATGGGAACTCCTGCTTTGGAATTAAAGAGGGACTTGGACACTGTGTGGCCTTTGCGGATCTTATTTTCCACGGACAGAGCCTTGTGTCATTGGGGGTAACTTTGACTTTTATTTCACTAAATGTGAAGAAAAGACCATAAGACATAATTGGAGTAACTTCTGAAAAAAAAGAAGTATATGCCTCGTGGAGTCTTCTCCTAATACGGATTTGATGAACATGCTTGTATGACCCATGCTTCCTCAGGAGGGCAAACCAGGTTCTCTTCCTGAGGCTGCAGCTTGGAGGGTTTTTAAGGTAACCCATGCCCCGCCCTCCTCCCCTCTTTTCTTCTTCCCTTCTTATGCGATTAGAAGGCAAAGTTGAGTTCCCGGTGGGTACTGTTAACATGCAGTGGCGTTTGTCACTTGATTGTCAAAAGGGTTAATAATGTGACCTTCACATGGATTGATTTTTATACAGTGCACTGGATTTTTAAAGAGAGACGCGTCTTCCATGTAACTGACAATTAGCTTCCTACGTGACACTCGAGCGATTTAAATTCTTCTGGAAAGGGCGCGATACACTGTGCATCCCTCTTTCATGCAAAGTGGACAGAATACAGTGTCATTCTCGTTCTGGAACGTGCTCGCCCGCCGCTTGCTCATCCTGTGAAGAGAAAATGCACAGCACTTCATTGTGTGATGCGAGCCGTGTAACCCTCTTGAATGAACCGGGTAGAGGCGACCTCTTCCCTGTGGTTCCTTCGGATCCACAGAGCCTCACCGACTTCAGATGAGTGGTTTGTGACCTTTCACTTGGCACCATAAATTTTTTTTTTTTTTTGTCTTTTTGCCATTTCTTGGGCCGCTCCCATGGCATATGGAGGTTCCCAGGCTAGGGGTCGAATTGGAGCTGT
Organism: Sus scrofa; assembly: GCF_054392235.1. Taxonomy (NCBI): domain Eukaryota; kingdom Metazoa; phylum Chordata; class Mammalia; order Artiodactyla; family Suidae; genus Sus; species Sus scrofa. The sequence goes on along the minus strand of NC_139393.1, from coordinate 21,290,291 downwards.
AGCTGCCAGCCTATGCCAGAGCCACAGCAACGCGGGATCCGAGCCGCGTCTGCAACCTACACCACAGCTCACGGCAACGCCGGATCGTTAACCCACTGAGCAAGGGCAGGGACCGAACCCGCAACCTCATGGTTCCTAGTCGGATTCGTTAACCACTGCGCCACGACGGGAACTCCAATTGGCACCATAATTTAAGATGGGCCGATAATCTCCACCTCGAGAGGGCACTGAGCAATACCCTGTCCGCCGAGGTCTGTAGCCTTACTCCTCACTCGGGCATGAGCATAAGGCATGAAGGCCGTGTGCCTTTCCCTATTTCGATGTTGTTCTGGGCTGGAGGTCCAGGGCGGTTGCCTTAAACAAAACATCTGCACACCTCATCCTTAGAGGGGGGTGGTTTTGCTGACGAGACTCTATGTTTCCCCCCATGTTTTCATACCACTTGTGCTCCCTTACTAATCACTAGTCATTTTTAAGATTAAAACCCGCATTTGGACAATAACTGAGACATGGAAGCAACGTTCCATGACATGAGAGATGAATGGATGAAGGAGATGGGACATAGAGGTACAATGGATTCTTACTCAACCATAAAAAAGAATGAAATAATGCCATTTGCTCCAACATGGATGGACCCAGAGATTCTCATACTAAGTGAAATCAGCCAGCCAAAGACGAATATCACATGATATCACTTATATGTGGAATCTAAAAAAAATGATACAAAGCAACTTATTTACAAAACAGAAATAGATTCACAGACATAGAAAACAAACTCCAGAAGAATTTAAATCGTTTGAGTGTCACTTAGGGTTACCAAAGGGGATATTGAGCGGCAGGGATTTACAGATTAACAAATAGGTACTGTATTTGTTAGTACTTAGTTGTTATATTTGTTATACTGTATATAAACCGGCTAAACAACAAGGACCTACTTCGTAGCACAGAGAACTATACTCAGTATCTTGCATTAACCTATAATGAAAAAGAATCTGAAAAAGAGTAAATACACATGTGCCTGTAACTCAATCCCTTTGCTGTAATTCCCACCTCTAACACACCCTACCTTGTAAATTAACTATACTTCAGTTAAAACAAACAAACGAACCCCCAACCCTGCGTTTTGAGGAAGCCAACGACAAGAGTACAAGGCGAAAATCATATGTATTTGTGGTTTTTTTTTTTTTTGAGAAAAGAAATAACATCATTTTTATTCAGAGATTATGTGACCGTACACTGAAAAAAATTAGATACTATATAAATCAGCTGGCAATTTGTGTTGAGTATGATTCCTGCACTCCAGATCCCCATATGAAAAAAAACCTATCGCTCTTTATTTTTTCAGTTAAAGTTTAGTTGGTTTGCCATGTTGTGTCCATTTCTGCTGTACAGCGACCCAGTCATGGTCTGTCCCAAGAGGCTGGATGTAGTTCCCTGTGCTGAGCAGTAGGACGTCTTTGCCTGTCCATTCTAAATGGAATAGTTTGCTTCTCCTAATCGCATATAAACACTCAGCTGCTGATCTTTTTCTTTTCTCTTTATTCAACGGTGAAGCATTATTTAAGGAAGGTCTCATAGAGAGTTTTAGAATTTCAGAATGAAAAGAGGTCTTAGATGAACTCACCAAATAGCCAATTAATTCATTCAACCAGAAAGACCTACTGGGAACACCTACTGGGTGGCGGCTTCTGGGCTGGGAACTGTGCTTAGACGGTGAACAAAGCAGCGGTGGTCCCCGTTCCACGGGGCTCATACTCTACGGGGTGATGGATAGTATTCAAGTAAGTGGAAAAAAAAAAATCTCTAATCATAAACTGAAACAAACTATGGCAAGTCCCCTGTAGGAGAGAGAAGGGAGCTTTGAGGGGGGGGACCCTATCTAGTCTTGGGGGGGAAGGAGGCGGGGGATGTTTGAACAGATCTGGAAGATGAGCAGGAATTAATCCGAGGAGGGGGGGAGAGAAGGGGATCTGGGAGAGGGACCCTCTTGAAGTCGTAAATACTCATCTTTTTTTTTTTTTTTTTTTTTTTTTTTTTTGCTTTTCAGGGCCATACCTGGGGCATATGGAAGTTCCCAGGCTAGGGGTTGAATTGGAGCTGCAGCTGCTGGTCTACACCACAGCCACAGCAATGCCAGATCCTTAACCCACTGCACCAGGCCAGAGATTGAACCCTCATCCTCATGGATACCAGTCGGGTTCATTAGCGCTGAGTCACAGCGGGAACGCCTCAACACGCATCCTTAAAGAAAGGTGACCAGGAAAGGAGAAGAGGTGGTATTTTATGAGCTGTGGTTACCAAGATGTCCAGGAGCCCGTAGGACACGTCTGATTCCTTTCTGTCCTCGTTGTCGTGGTTGCCAGTGAGACCTCTGGGCTGTTCACAGGCTCCACCATCAACATCAAACAGAAAAGAAAGCCCGGGAAGTGGACCGCTCACCTCTTCGGCTTTACTTTAAATCCTGCTGGGGATTCATTTGGGAGCCAGTTTGAAATAACAGCCCAAAAATGATCTCTCCCTGGGACATCCGTAGACGTTCATCATTTGAGCGTTGTTTTTAACACTTTGTTGTATCCAATTTTGTACTTTTCGGACCATTATTTTATGTTCAAAGGCAAATTTCCTCAGGTAGTGACAGATATTTATGCTGCCTCTGCCTTCGGTGCTCTTTGGGTAAGTGGTGTAAGATCCGAGGGCTGAAATGTGATTGGCTAGAGCCGTAATTGCTCAACTCTGGCTGTTCATTAGACTTGCTCTGGGAGCTTGAAATACAGATGCTTGAAATACAGATGCAGTTACGTTCTGATTTAATTGGTCTGGTGAGGACCTGGCTGAAACCATTTTGAAATGGGTTCTTTGTAACTTGTAGCTGAAAGCATTCGAATAGACGCAGCATAAGGAAGGTGACCAGAGAATTTATCATGCGACTCTGATATGTCCCTCAGCATCTTCAGAATCCCTACGTCCTCCTCTCAGCCTTTTGAAGTGGTTTGATCCAAATACACTTTTTTTTTCACAGCATCAAAAACATGAGTGGGTTGTTTTGCTTCATCAACATGTTCTTAGCTGAACCGGGTTGTATGTGTTTTAATCTCTTGACACTGGCGTCATTAATTATGCCTTTTGAGGTAGTGTGATGGTTGTTGATCACTGCATTTTGGGAGCCTTTGTCTGGTTCCAGAGAGATGAAATTGATAAAGACCAGAAGGATGACTATGAAAGAGCTTAAGGATGACCTGTGAACCAAATCCTAAAACTAAAGTTGGAAACATCTGCCAAACGAGTCCATATATGGAAAATATAAAAAAAGAAACAATGAATTCATGCAAGACTAAATAACAAATATATTCTTAGAAGGAAAAGTGTATACAATGAAGAAAACAGTTAAAAAATTAAGTCTGAATCCAGTCTGATCTCCAGTGGTAGATATTGTGTCCCAATTACATGTAGAATTTTACCCCGCATCGTATTTTCTGGTTGAGTTTGGTTCATTTTTCCTTTGAAAACGACTTCTCAGTGGATTCTCTTTATTGCAACTCTCTTATGTTTTATGGAGTTCACTCTCTCTGCCGAACTCGGATGAAGGGCACTGGGACATAATAATGACGTGACAAGGACTTCCTCTAGTGTCTGTCAACGTGATGTCAAAATATTTTGTCCCAGGAAGAGATGACAGTAGCTCAGAAAACCCGGTCGGAGTTGAACGATAATCTACACCACCATTTCGGAATTACCATCTGACACACTTGGGATTCTGAGACGCTGACCTCGTTCCACGGCCTCCCCTCCTTATAAATTAATGAGAGTGCTGTTGTTTTTAGTGCCAAGACCGGTTTCCTGTCCCCACTGCTGAATTCCTTGCATAGCAATGAACCTGATTTATGGCTACCACTGATTGGCTCCTTATGCTCTCTCTCTCTCTCTTTTTTTTTCCTGGTTGGCCTCATTTTGTTTCCTCATATTATTTAAAAAAATTTTTTTATTATTATTCTTAAAAAGGTTTCTTCCACGACCAAGTGGCTGGAGATGCAACTATGGCATTTTTTTTTTTTTTTTTTAAATCTGGCTTTCAACTTCTAGTCCTTCACCCAGACCTCACCCACCCTTCATTGTGGATACGTAGTGCTTTTGTCTGATTGTGTCCCAAGAACAAAAGGGACCTTAAGCAGGAAGGTTTTTGTCCCCAAGATGGAATATTTTCGATTGTATTTTCTTCGAGTGTTTCTGACATGTGTAAACAGGACCCATTATGGTATTCTGTGTGGATTGTCTCAAAAAATGAGTTATTATTATGATTAGGGGTTTGCTGGGAAAATTTCCCAGGAAGCCTTAGGCCTTGTGTGCTGGCGAGGAGAACTGAGCAGATAAAGCAGAGCAGATCCTGGACCCCTTGCTTTCTTTGCCCTGTTTGCACCCCTGTAAGGCAACCCCGGTCCTTGTGGTTTGTAAACAATTTGAGTAGCCCCCTCTTGTATTCCTCCTGGAGTAATTAAACAGTGTTTCTTGGAAATGTAAACATGAGACGTAGAATTAAGTTGCGGTAATGCATTTGGCAGAGGAATTGTGTGCTGGGACAAGAAAAATATCCTGGAGTGAATTTCAGTTTTGCAGATAAGGAAGCTGGCTTTATTTAGCCAGTTAGAACAAGACAAGACCTTATGCCCTGATGTCCGTCCCTTTTCTTCCCAGATGAGTCTACCTGGGCACAAAACCAACTTCCAAATACGACGTGAAGGTCAATGGCACAAGACAGAACCAGAGCCCTGTAAACGAAGTTTTTATGCTACAGCTGCGTAAAAATAACTAATTTGCTATCAAAAGACGCTTAGAACAGAACTGCTGTCTGAGATAGCTTGGCCTCTGCCTTTAAGATGACAGCATCCTTGGAGTTCCCGTCGTGGCGCAGTGGTTAACGAATCCGACTAGGAACCATGAGGTTGCGGGTTCGGTCCCTGCCCTTGCTCAATGGGTTAAGGATCTGGCGTTGCCGTGAGCTGTGGTGTAGGTTGCAGACTCGGCTGGGATCCTGCGTTGCTGTGGCTCTGGTGTAGGCCGGTGGCTACAGCTCCGATTGGACCCCTAGCCTGGGAACCTCCATATGCCGCGGGAGCGGCCCAAGAAATAGCAAAAAGACCAAAAAAAAAAAAGATGACAGCATCCTTCACCCCATCCTTTGGTCGTAGCCTGACCCTTAAGAAAATCACGGGGTGGATGGGGTGTGAGGGCCTGGTGGCGAGGTGGGGGAGGGGCTGGTGTTTCTTTGGTATTTGGTGAGTTTCTCAAAATGAAAATACGTGTGATTTCTTCAAGTTCCCAGGGAACTGTAAGTACTAACTATATGGAAAAGAAGTGACCTATCCTTTGTTTTTTTTTTAAAAATGCCCCTGAATAAATCTCTTTTTCTGTTTGGAGGGTAGGTGATGTGAATTTTTTATTTTTTTATTTTTTCTTTAAATTTTTTAATACTTGTTTTTCAGAGGTAGCCTAACCCAGGTTGAAAACTCTCAGATCGGCTGTCAGGTGAATGATTTCCCAGGCAGGCCTCTGGTGGACGGCAGGTGTGTTTTGGGTGGTGTGTACTCTGGATGGGGAGAGTCAGGGAGTCAGGCTTTTGTTCCAGGCAGAGCAGTGGTGGAGAATTGAGACACAGCTTTGGACCCTGGGCCAGGAGAACTTGCTTCTCATCCCGGGGCCAGTGACTTACTCGCTGTGTGGGCGAGTCACCTCCTTTGACTGAGCCTCCCTTTTTCTTTTGTGAAATCAGGATGCCGGCTCATCTGTCCGGTTCCCTTCACCACCGTGTTTTTGTGACTTGCAGCCCACACAGTTGAAGCAGGAGCTCCCAGCTCCTGAAGGGTCATCTGAGCTGTGCAACCGTATGGGCTGCTCAGGGAGGCTGCCCGAAGCTGCCGTGTGACCTGGCAGGGCCAGTCTGGACCTCACGTCCCCCGAAGGTCTCCTGATGTTGGATGCTCTGGTCCTTGCCTAATCCTTCTCTTTAGAAGACAGGTATCTAGGCCTCGCTGTTACAGTTAAGTGGCCTTAGATTTACTGACTCAGATTCTTCTTAGAGCATGATCACTTTAAAAGAAATTTTTCTTTTTTTTTTTTGTCTTTTTGCTGTTTCTTTGGGCCGCTCCCGCGGCATATGGAGGTTCCCAGGCTAGGGGTCGAATCGGAGCTGTAGCCACCGGCCTACGCCAGAGCCACAGCAACGAGGGATCCGAGCCAGGTCTGCCACCTACACCACAGCTCACGGCAACGCCGGATTGTTAACCCACTGAGCAAGGGCAGGGACCGAACCCGCAACCTCATGGTCCATAGTCGGATTCGTTAACCACTGCGCCACCTCGGGAGCTCCTAAAAGAAGTTTTTGAGGAAACGTAACAGCTCTCTCCTCCAAGAGAAGCCCCAGAGCTTTTTCATCATCTGGATAGGATGTCATTTCCTTAGTTTGTATTTGTTCATTCACTTATTCATTCAATATTTTTTTAGATCGAACATTTTTTTAATTGAAGTATAGTTGATTTACATGCTATGTCAGTATCAGGTATACAGCACAGTGACTCAGTTTGACATATACATGTATGTATGTATACATATGTGTATGTATGTGTGTATCATACCCCAGAGAGGCAACTTGCATAGCAGGGTGGGTCCCAGGCTTGGTCAGTTCTGTGAAATTTTGCCGTAGCAATGACATTGTTTTCAGGATTTCCAAGAGTTCTGTCTTTTCCACTTTTGATTCAGAATGAAATTTTTTTTTTTTAATTTGAATAGTTGCACCCACGGCACATGGAGATTCCCAGGCTAGGGGTCGAGTCTGAGCTGCAGCTGCCGGCCTGTGCCACAGCCACAGCAATGTCAGATTTAAGCCACATCTGTGACCTACACCACCTCTTGGGGCAATGCCAGATCCTTAACCCACTGAGCTAGACAAGGGATTGAACCCACATCATCATGGACACGATGTCAGGTTCTTAACCCACTGAGCCCCAACGGGAACTCCTGAAATAGTTTTTTTAAGTTCTGAAAAAAAAAATACTCTTTTCTGTTTCCTTTCCATTATCAGTCATTACAGGCTACTGAGTATAGTTCCCTGTGCTATACAGGACCTTGTTGATTATTTTATATATAGTAGTCTGTATCTGTTTATCCCAAACTCCTAATTTATCCTTCCCCCTTTCCCCTTTGGTAACCTTAAGTTTGTTGTCTGTGGGTCTCTTTCTGCTTTGTAAATAAGTTCATTTGTGTCATATCTTTTAGGTTCCACCTCTATGTGATACCAGATGATATTCATTCAATAATATTTTTAGGAGTTCCCGTCGTGGCGCAGTGGTTAATGAATCCGACTAGGAACCATGAGCTTGCAGGTTCGGTCCCTGCCCTTGCTCAGTGGGTTAACGATCCGGCGTTGCCGTGAGCTGTGGTGTAGGTGGCAGATGAGGCTCGGATCCTGCGTTGCTGTGGCTCTGGCGTAGGCCGGTGGCTACAGCTCCGACTAGACCCCTAGCCTGGGAACCTCCATATGCCGCGGGAGCCGCCCAAGAAATAGCAAAAAGACAAAAAAAAAAAAAAAATAATAATAATATTTTTAAGGGTCTGCTGAGTGGCAAGTGTTGCTAAACAGTTGGACCCAAAGATGCATCAGACACATCCCCTCTCTTTGAGAAGCTTCGTACTCTACCAGTGACACCCTCAGTGTGTTGCATCGGCTGTGGGTGGGTGTTCCTCTAGATAAAATGATAGCTACTTCAAATTAGAGCAAAGCCTGGTGTGTAGGAAAATTATTCTTTGTGTCGGTTGCACTGAATTTTGCTATTTTTCCCTCAGCTCATAAGACAAAAGAAAAGTTGCTGTCCACAAAGGCCCTCTTCTGCATTTAGGGTAGAGGTGATGGATGCTGAGGTCGTGGGACCGAATCCCGCCCCCGTCCCCTCAGGAAGCCCTCAGTGGGCACGGCTTCAAAGCCTACATTTAATAGGAAACGACAACAAAACAGTGTACCCTGAGCAGTTCGTAGGGCTTTTCCCCCTTGTAACTGATATTTTTTTAATCCATCAGTCATGTTTTTGTTTTTTTCTTCCAGTTTTGGCCATGAGGAGTAGCCATGTAAAACTTTACTGTCCCGGAGTTCCTGTTGTGGGGCAGCGGAAATGAATCCTACTAGGAGCCACTAGGTTTCGGGTTCGATCCCTGGCCTCGCTCAGTGGGTTCAGGATCTGCATGAGCTGTGGTGTAGGTCGCAGACTTGGCTCAGATCTGGCATGGCTGTGGCTGTAGCATAGGCCGGCAGCTGTAGCTCCGATTAGACCTGTAGCCTGGGAACCTCCATGTGCTGCAGGTGCAGCCCTAAAAAACAAAAAAAGAACTTCATTGCCTCGATGCCTCTGCCACTGTCCTGTTTTCCTGATAGGGGTTTTGTTAATGTATTTTTATGTTACATGGACGGTGCTTCACAGGTTACAAATATGTTTAGAAGATTCCTGCCAGATTCTTGGGATCTTTAGCTTCCTGTCTTGTTTCCATTTCAAACATTTTCTTCTGACTTCTTTTAGTTTAAGAAGTTGGGTTTGGGGGTTCCCATCCTGGCTCAGCGGAAACGAATCTGACTAGGATCCACGAGGACGCAGGTTTGATCCCTGGCCTCGCTCAGTGGGTTAAGGAGCTGGCAGTGCCGAGAGCTGTGGTGTAGTTTGCAGATGCGGCTCGGATCCCATGTTGCTCTGGTTGTGGTGTAGGCTGGCAGGTAGAGTTCCAATTGGACCCCTAGCCTGGGAACCTCCATATGCCGCGAGTGTGGCCCTGAAAAAAAAACAAAAGAAAAGAAAAGAAGAAGTTGGGTTTGAAGCAGTGACCACGTATGTCCCGGGAAGCCATTAAGGCGCGAATTATTCAGCAAAACAGGCTCAAAATGAGCTCCCTGGTTTGCAGGACAGAGGCAAGAAGATGGTGATATTATAGAAAGAGAAGATACTTCAGTATAGAAACCATCCTTGGAGTAATTTTATTCTTGAAAAGAGATCACATACAAAGCTTGGTATTTTAAGTCAGAAGAAAGGAAAGTGAACATTTGGCTGAAGAGGCTGTTGGATTGGCTTGAATTTTACTACTGTTTTTCCTTTGGAAGATGGAGCAAATGCGCCTTGCGGATTTCGTGTGTTGTGAATTTTAGCTAAAATAGATCCTCATGTTGAAACATTTCCTAAATTCTATACCCACACACTCAGTCCTGGAATTCCTGCCAGTAAAACATTTTCCAAGACACCAGAATTGCATTCTACTTCTTTTAATACTGGATGAAATATACTTTCAAGAGAAAGAGTACATTTAACTTCCTTTTGGTTCAGTAATAATTTAGATTATGAATGGAGAGCATGTAATTCTGGTGTCTGCATTGGGTTGTTAAAATATTTGGACTCAATTCATTTATGTTTTTAAATTTGGGGAGCTCCCCTTGTGGCACGGTGAATATGAATCTGACAAGTATCCATGAGGATTCAGGTTTGATCCCTGGCCTCACTCAGTGGGTTGGAGATCTGGCGTTGCTGTGAGCTGTGGTATAGGTTGCAGATGTGGCTTGGATCCCTTGTTGCTGTGGCTGTGGTGTAGGCTGGCAGCTGCAGCTCCGTTTTGACCCCTAGCCTGGGAACTTCCATATATGGCAGGTGCAGCTCTGAACAAAAAAAAAAAAAGGCAGATAGGAAGAGGTATAAACTTATGAGATGTATCCCCAGCCCACCCAGTTTACCTCCTTCTAGGCAGTGTCACCAGTTTCTTGCACATTCTTCTGTATGTAATAACAGATACAAAAGAATACTACTTTCTTTCCAGTTTTACACTACGATGACATACTGTGTTCATTGTCTAGGGTGTATGCACTTAAGTTCAGGTAATTCTTAAGGGGAAAAGTGAAAAGTGAAGGGTGTGTTGAAAGTCTTTAGTGTTCTCCACTGGAAACTGGTGTGAGGTTCAAAGGACAGTGTGCTTCATCATCACAGAGACCTTAGTAAGGTAACTCAGCAGAACGTGGAGCCGCAGTGACCTGTAAGATCTGCCGTATTTTTCTAAAGCAGTGACGACTTGTGTAGCTGAAGTCAGTCTACAGGAACTTGCTTTTTGGCTCATTATTTAGGGAGAATTTTGCCTTTGGGTTTGGACATTCACACACTTCCCATCTAATTTAAATTTTAGTTATGACTATACTCAGCACTTCTTTCTTTTTTTATAGAAACATAATTATGTATTTTTATTGAAGATAATTGACATAAAATATGAAATTAGTTTCAGATATACAGTGTAATGATTCGATATTTGTACACATTGTGAAGTGATCCCAGTAGGTCTAGTTAACATCCATTTGAAAAATGAGAGCTCTCCTGGCCTCTCATGGCATTTCATGCTATTGCCTTTGTAAAGTATGATCCCAGACTAATATATTTGTTGAGAGATACATGTTTTTCTGCAGAGTTTTACAATCTTGGAAATGCCTCTGGCACTTACTATTTCTAATTTATCTTGTGCTGGGGAGCACTTATTTCTTTTCCATTTTATAGGGATATGAGTAAATCATTAGCCGACGATAATTAACTACTTTCTATCACGTGCTGAAATGTTGTGGGGCTCCTACTACCTTTCTTGGCTTCTGTGAGAAATGTGTGATTCATTGAGTCTGACTGCATTCGGGGCGAGGAGGTTTAAGCATCGCGGGCGCTGAGAACAGGTGCTGGGTCTTGTCTGCCTCGTCCCCCAGAGGCTCCTTCTCTTCCTGTTTTGAGCCGCACGACTCAGGACATCTTGGGATCATTACAGTAGAGCTGTGCTTGAGCACCTTTTCTTGTATTTAACAGCCTTTTCAGCCCCCTTCCCCAGCCCAGACAGAAGGTGTGCCAGTATCATGGCAATACAGTCAGATTTTTCTCCATCTGCATCAGCCCCCCTGTGGGAGGTGCATGGCAGGTACCAAGGTGCGCTTTTCTGCGCATGCTCGCTTAGCGCCTAGTGGCTTCAGGACGGGCTGTGTTTACCCCCCGAGTCTAGCGCGCGGTAGGAATGCCTTGCACGTCGAATGAATGGAGACCAGGCTGACTCTGGAGAGTCCAGCTCTGAGGATAAGTGCCTGGATGCCATGCAAACGAGTTTAGAGCACAAGTTGAGACTTTGTAGGAAACCGTAGAAGATGAACTGAGCGAGAGAATGATGGGCTTTCATGTGCATCCTCAGCAGTTAATTCTCACACATTAGATGCGGGGAGAGGTTGGAGGGAGGCTTTTGACAAAGTCTAGGTGAGCAGCGACGGAGCTCTGCGTTGCTTATTTCCTGCTGCTTGAACTAAATTTCTCGGAAAAGAGAAATCTAATATATGATGTATACAATAAATCTGACATTGTAATACCCTTCATATTATAAAGTTATAGAAAGCCTAGTATAATAAGGGAATACAGGGTGTTAGTAACCATCTTATACTCAGAAAGGATAATATTTTATAAACAGCTGATTTTTTTTACAGTGTCTTATATGATAGTAACGTAGAACCCATCAAGTGGGTAAGAGTGTTGCTTTGAGAAGTGTGCATTCATCTCTTGGTCGCTTTGTCCAGTCTCTTCTCTATGCTCTTAGAAGCTAGAAGGACTGAACAGATGGATAAGATACGGGGCTGTTTGGGTTCCAGACACTGGGCTCCCAGCAAACACTGCATTATTCCTCCTTAGATACTAGACATGTGTGTGCAAGGTACGAGTGTAAATCAGTCCTGAGTGACTTGAATTAAGTGGAATTTTCTAACCAAAGTCACTATTTAAAGAAGCCCTGGGATGAAACTTCTGTGAAATAAGCGCACTCTCATTTCTACCCTTGTTCCCCAGGCAGGGTATCCTGTAGCTTCTGTGTGGATTGAATTCTAGTTGGCTTACAACCTGCTTGGCGTGTACCATTAACCAGCTCAGTGACACGGGAGCCCTCCAAAAGAAATAAAACAATCTAGCATTGTACAATCTCGGCTAGTAAATAGATTTTAATTCTCTTCAGCTTGGGTGGGTGTGATTTGCATCTTCCCTAACAGACAAGCGTCTGCAAGTGTTTTGCCTCCAGAAGCTCATTAAAAATCAGTGCAAAGCCTGACAGTGACTCTAACAGCAGGCAATAACTTGCAGCAGCCTTGTAAGTGGATGGCATTTCCAGTATCAGTGACGCTTCCTCATTTGTCTCGAAGCGCCCCATGGAAGTTTAGTCCTGTAAGATTTAATATGATTCCCACAATGCTGATTTTTTAATCAACCCCAGGGGAACTGTGAAAGAACCTACAGAGGGACAACAAAAATCCTCAGATTGTCTATTTATTGAAATTAATTTATGCTCTGAGTTAAGCGAAAAAAAAAAAATTACTTTCAAGTATGAACAGCCGGACAGCCTGCAGAAATTTCCAACAGTGTTCCAGAGCCCTGTGGTAAAGCCGGCGTTTCTGTCGTGCTCCTTTAACACGCCCTTTTATTTTTGTAAAAAACTTTGCAATTCGTAATTTCAGTGAAGCAGCTTTGTTGTTGCGTCATACTGTCCATTGAGCCGAAGCCTTTTGGGAAAACGGCATTTGGAGAGGGACCCAGGGTGTAATAGCTGATCCCGCTGGCACGTGTCCCAGAGTAAGCGGGGGCTGGAAGCTTTTAGTGTAGTTAAAAGATGCCGGGCTGTCATTTGCATCCATTGACACTGAGCAAGGAGGTTTCAGCCTGCGATTTATAGTCTGCTTCCCAGGAGAGCAGCTGGGGAAGAGCTGCGAATTCCGTGTGAGCTGGGGACCTGTCATCTGGTGTGCTTAATGCAATTCCACCTCATCTTGGGAGCAGTTTCTGGGACCTGATCATCATAATAATGCATGCTCATGGTGAAAGATAATGCTTGTGGTTATGAGAATGTGCAGAACTGAGTTGGGGCTTGGGCATAAAGGTGGCAGTGGGGGGAGAAGGCAGATATTTGATAAATGGATGGTGATGAGGAGAAGGCAAGTGTTTTGGATAAGGAAAGCCACACACATATGATTAAGAGCCTTAACAATATTTATAAAATGATAGCTTTTCAGTACTAGTAAGACAAAGTGGCCCATCTCTGGCTTCCTTTATAAAAATCTACTTCATCCTTGGAGGGTGCCTTTTTGTTGTTTTTGTTCAAAGTCATCCTATCCCTCCAGGGATATGTTTAATTAATCCCATCATCTTCCATTAGTGACTGTGCCAATTTGATCATTCTTTTCCCTTCTGCTGCCCAGCCCCCTTTTCTTGACTCAAAGAATAATTAATGCAACCATGACTCTGTTTCCTCCCCCAGCACATCTTCTGCAGACTGAGTTTATGTAAGATGGTCAGATTTGTGGACATACTAGAACACTCCATTGTCAGAGCCGCCTTTCATTGGTTCTGTTCGCTGGTGTTTGATTTGACTGGCGTGGCGTTTGGAAGTGGTTGTGATCTATGCCGTCATTGGAAAGCACTTTGGGGAGGATCCAGGACCCACCAAACTGATGAGAATGAGCTCACTTGGACAGCCGCTCAGTCTCTCCCCATTCGGGACCCCCACCCCCACCCCCGCTCACAGACATGCGGGCTGTTGTGCTGATAAACCTCCATTTTCAGTGCAATATACTCTTTCATATTTTTCCTTCCCGAGAAGACACAGATGTCTCTTAAAATGGCTGGACTCTCAAGAGATGGCACAGAGTTGAAGAATCTTGCGGGGAATCAGTGGAGCCTGAAGAGCTTCTGTGGCGAGAATGTCCCAGAACAGGTGCAGGACTGAGAGCAATTCCTGTCACAGTTAGAATTCAGCTGCTTAGCTTGTTGACACAATCTGGTTCAGCCAACATGAAGAAAAGAAAAGAAAAAAAAAAAACAACAAAACCCACTAACATCCTTGGAATGACCTAGTGGGATTGTTGATGGGAAAATTCTCAATATTGTGAGCTTAATCTAGCCATTCCAAATATGTGAATTATTTTTTCAAGACACATTTTAACCCTTGTTACGACAGCATTTACTCGCGGAGCGGAATGCTGGGTTAGGCAGATTCATTGGGATCAACCTTCCATCCACCAGAACTCTTCCTGTTACTTTTTTACTGAAAAACCTTCGGGAGTTCCTTGGTACCCTAGCCGTTAGGGATTCTGAATTGTCACTGCTGTGGTTTGGGTTCGATTCCTTCCCCAGGGAATTTCCACCTGCTGAGGCTGCAGTCAAATAAATACATGAATAAAATTAAAAAACCCTTCGGTAGCTACCAAGGCCTCAGGGTCATGTGCACGGAGAGTCTGTTCACCCTCATATTCGCATTACCCGGCTTCTGACCAGGTTCTAGCCCTACCCGTCTGCTTTTCCAGTTTGCGTGCCCAGCCCCCTCCCCCAAGCACATGGTCAGTGAGGAGCTGTTGGCACGTGGGCTTTAGGCTTAAGTGTCTCCCTGGGTCTCCGTTAGGGCTGCCCGCTTCCAAACTCGCCTGGCATCCTCTGTGAAGTCTCTGTTCCCCGCTCTCCACCACGGTGGCACCCATCGCCCCCACACAGCGGCTTAGAACAGGAGCAGTCATTTATTTTGCCCGTGAACCTGGAGGGTTGTGGCTGGAGTCTCATGTGGTCACAGAGGGTGCTGGCAGGTCATCATCAAAGAAGAGGCTCCTTTGCTCCCGGGTCCAGGGCTGGGGCCGGGGAAGGGGTGGGGCGCGGAACCTCTCCACGTGGCCTCCAGTAGCTAGACTTCTTCCCTGGTGGCTGAAGGCTCCTGGAGTGGGTGTCCCAAGACAGGCTGGTAGAACCTGCCTGATCTTGAAAATCATGCAGAGTCACTTCTGCCAAGTGGTATTCATTCAAGGGGTCACAAAGGCCTCCCTGTTTAGGGGAGGTACGTAGACCCCACGTCATGATGGGAGGGATATCTTAGGGGAAATTTTTTAAAAATTTTAATTCCTGGGAGTTCCCGTCGTGGCGCAGTGGTTAACGAATCCGACTAGGAACCATGAGGTTGCGGGTTCGGTCCCTGCCCTTGCTCAGTGGGTTAAGGATCCGGCGTTGCCGTGAGCTGTGGTGTAGGTTGCAGACGCGGCTCGGATCCTGCATTGCTGTGGCTCTGGCATAGGCCGGTGGCTGCAGCTCCGATTCAACCCCTAGCCTGGGAACCTCCATATGCCGTGGGAGCGGCCCAAGAAATAGCAACAACAACAACAACAACAACAACAACAAATTTTAATTCCTAACTGTAAAAATTCAGGTAACAGGAAACTTACTGTCTTAACCATTTTTAGGTGTACACAGTTCGGTGACATTAGGTACAGTCACTTTGCTGTGCAGCTACCATCACGTCTGTCCACAGAGCTCTTGTCTTGCAAAACTGAGGCTCTGTACCTGTTAAACAACTGCTCTGCATATTCTCATACCCACGCCCCCACGCCCAGCCCCTGGCAACCAGCATTCTCTTTTCTGTTTCTATGAATTTGACTCCTCTGGATATTCCCTGTAAGTGGAATCATACAGAATTTTATTTCTCCGTCGGGCTTACTTCATTTAGCATAATGTCCTTAAGATTCATCCTAGTTGTAGCATGTGTTAGAATTTCCTTTTCAAGGCTTACTAATGCTCCATTGTATGCGTACACAGTAGTCTGCCTATTCATTCATCTGTTGATAGACACACGGGTGGCTTCTACCTTTAGACTTTCGTAAATAATGCTGCTATGAGCATGGCTGTACAGTGGAGGACATGTTTTAAAACCAGCAGGCTGTTATGGTTAATTCTTTTTGTTGTTATTGTTGTTTTGTCTTTTCTAGGGCCGCACCCGTGGCATATGGAGTTTCCCAGGTGAGGGGTCGAATCAGAGCTGTAGCCACCAGCCTACGCCAGAGCCACAGCAACGCGGGATCCGAGCCATGTCTGCAACCTACACCACAGCTCACGGCAAGGCCGGATCCTTAACCCACAGAGCGAGGCCAGGGGTCAAACCCACAATCTCATGGTTCCTAGTTGGATTCACCAACCACTAAACCACCACGGGAACTCCTGTTATGGTTAATTCTGTCTTTTGAGGTCTTTTCTTCACTGGACTGGAAATACTTGACCTCAGGAACAGTGAGTTTCCATCTTTCCATCTCTAGGGCCCAGCGAGGCTCAGAGGTGTTTGTTGGATGAGTGATGGCTGGATGGCGGGGTGGCTGGATGATAACTGCTGTAGAGGGAAGATGGGAGGTTTGATTTCTGAAGTGTGGCAAGAGCTGTCTTGTGTCCTGCTGAAGAAGGGCTCATCCCGTGATGTGCATCCTCAGGACCGTCGCTGCCAAGCTCGACTCCGTTATTTTAATATACATATTGCCTAATGTCAGGCAATAAACGTATATAAACATGGGTTGAGTTAAACTGCAGTTGAGAAATGGGCTCTAGACTTGAGGCGGGGACATTTTAAGAAATTTTCGTCACTCGAGTCTTCCACTGTGCTTTACACACAATCCTGTGTGGAGTGCTTTTCTGGGTCATTTAAGGAGTTGTGAAGAAGAGCCACTTCCTTTGATTGCTGGTTTGTTTCTACTTAATTACATTTTAAGCCTGGCAACCTTGATAATGACATGTTACATGCAAACCCTGTGATGACAGACTCAGTTTTCATTAGACCAGTTTTAGCCTTTATTTCATGTGCTGAGATGGGGGGAAAGAAGACATATGTTAATATAGCAAATAAACAGCCACTCATGCATTTCTTTGTTTTCTCTCATTACTTGCCCCTATTGGTGGGTTTATGCAAAAAAAGAACCACCTCCAACAAAAGTGAAAGTGATAATATCCTGAGTTCCTGTTTTATTATAAGTTAGATAAATGCTAGGTAGTGTTTCCCTTTAAATTATTCATGTGACTTCCTTAAATTAGTGTTGGAGGCATGGTTAGGAGTTTTCATGGACCTCATACACAAGTGATGTAGACAGATGATAAAATGGGAAAAGCCTTGGGTTTGGACTCCAACAGGTTGAGTTTGGGTTTTGGTTCTGTCATTTCCTTGTAAACGTGCTACTTGGAAAAAAGGGGCAAAGCAGAAATAATAATAGTTTCTCTTGGCCAATTGGAAAGTCAGTTGAACCCAACCGGCCCCTGCCTGCAAGTATCTGTGCACACACGGAATGTGAGCGTCACATTTCGGCCAGCAGCATTTCAGGCTTCCGTGTCTGCTGGTGTCTGTAAATGTAAATGTGATGCCAGCTGAATCCTCCTTCTTCCTGGGATCCTGAGAAAGGAGGCTCCTGTTTCTGACTCTTTCCTTTAGTTTAGTATCAGACAGTTTTTAGACAAGGCTGGGTGTTTATTTGACAGATGGGGAAGTTGAGGCCGAGAGGATGACAGGAACCATGCAAGCCCCTGTAACACGGAAGAGGCGGAGGTGGGGCTTTGTCCAGTGTTTTTTGGTACCGTTAGGTGGCTGCTTGTCTTCCCGTTTTTGGGGTCTTTCCCTCCCCTCAACCTGGTTCTCCTTATTCAGTGCGGGCGTCCAGGCTCCTCTTCCAAGGGAGCTGCCAGTACCATTCCTGGGGAGACGTGGTTCATGGTTTAGGTCCCTTACAATGACAGAGTATTTTGAAGGGCTTCATGTAATTCTCTCTTTTCAGGTTTGCCTTTTCATTTGTAGTCTTTGGACCCAGGTGATATCTTTGAGGCACCCACATTATTTTCTTTTTCTGTTTCCCTGACCCGATTCACTGTTACAGATATCTCAGCAAAGAGCTTGATACACACCTTCCTGAAAATCTCGAGGTTCCTCAAGTCATGCATTCAAACGTCCGCAGCCGACAGGAAATAGCAGACTGGGCCCGCCACTCTAAATTTGTGCGAATTTGCAACCAGAGCATTAACAAACCCCCCAAAACCAGAATTAAAAGATAGCATGATTCAGAAGACATTAAATTCCTCCTGTACCCAGACATGCTTTCATAAATATGACTTTCATTTATTAAAAAAATATGTGGAGTCAGAGTTCCCTGGTGGATCCGTGGGTGAAGGATCTGGTGGTGTCACTGCTGTGGCTCTGGTCACAGCCGTGGCTCAGGTTTGATTCCCTCGCCTGGGGACTTCTGTGTGCCGAGGGTATGGCCAGAAAAATGTAGGGCTGCTTCCCACGACGAGGAAAACCACGATTCTCCAAGGGGGCGGGGATTGGGAAGGGATGGATGGGGAGGGTGGGGTTAGCAGAGGTAACCTGTTATACCTGGGGGTATGGACAACAAGCTCCTACTGCATAGCACAGGGACTATATTCCATGTCTTAAGATAAACCACAATGGAAAAGAATATAAAAGAGAGAGAGGGAGTGTGTGTGTGTGTGTTTCTATGAATATGACTCCTCTGGGTATTTCCTGTAAGTGGAATCATACAGAACTTTTATTTCTCCATCAGGCTTATTTCATTTGGCATGATGTCCTTAAGATTCATCCAAGTCATAGCATGTGTCAGAGTGTCCTTTTTTATGTATATATATAACTATGTCATTTTGCTGTGCAGCAGCAATTAACACAACATTGTAAATTAACTACACATCAATAAAAAAAAACATGTAGGCCTGCTTCATGGAAGAGGAGGTAAGGAAGGAGATGAGTATTGGAAGCAGGAGAAAAGCACAAAGCCCTGAGATGCACACAGAGCCACTGGCACAGGGGGCACTGCTGAGACTCGGGGCCCAGCATCCTCAGACGGCCAGGGCACCTCCCCGGTGCTGGGTGGAGTGTCAGCTTCCCTATTTCCTTTGTGTCCAGCCGCAGCCACTTGGAGGCTCAAAGCAGTGATGTTGGGGGGCGCACATGTATGAACCAGCGTGACTCCTGCCTCACGCTGCAGCCAGTCCCGTTTCCCGTCTGTCGCATCACAGAAATGCCATGTAGCCCCAGACCACATCTAGTGTTACTGAGGCCATGAAACGTTCACTGGACATGCCCATTGGTTTACCCACAGGGCAATTTTTATAAAGCATTGTGAACGTTGTATTCATTCTGAATGTGACCCTGGCCCACGCTAAATGTCCCCAGCACCGGAAGGTAAAGATCTCTCAGAGGCTTTTCCTAGGAACTTTCATGCCGTGTTCCTGGTAAGCCGTGGAAACAAAAAAGACCAAGGGTCATGTTGCAGAGTTTCTCAAGGGGTTCCAACCTTGGGCAAATGCAAGGAGAGCAGCAGACTGCTGAGATCAGGAGAGAATCCTTTGGGGGGGGGGGAAAGACCTCTCTCCCCAGATGAAAACTGTCTTCTCAGGTCTGTAGCTCATGTCTGTCTTTTGCTTTTCACATCTCACTTGTTATTGTTACTTTTGCTCATCCTATGGAACTGTGCTTTATGTTATCCTGTGCACAAGCATCCTAAGATGATCCGTTATCTAAGAATCCAAGACACACATCCTGCCTCTCTGCAACCCCACAGTTTGACGAGCGCTGCATCCAGGAGTCCGTTCTGTTTTTCTTTCAGTTGTTCTCCGCCAGGCTTTGGGGTGCATTGAGAAATTGGGTTTGGAAAAGGACTTGCATTGTTTGTTCCATGACAACTCCACACAGCATCGAGGCTTTGAATGAAGAGGGAGGGGGTATTTTGACTTCCCTTCCTTTTTCAAATGCAGTTAAACTGATATTCAGAACGATGGTGAGAGAGTTGTAATAAATCTAGGAAAGATGGCAAAGGAAACGAAGCGGCCGGTCGTTTACTGGAGACTTTTTTCCCCCCAAGTTTTAAAGTTTCGTTGCAGTGTAGTTGCTATGCCTTGTTGTGATCATTCTGCTGTGCAGCAGAGTGATGCAGTTACGCAGGTACCCACATCCATTCTCTTGCAGGTTCTTTTCCCACATAGATGAGCACAGAATAGTGGGTAGAGTTCCCTGTGCTCTACGGCAGGTCCCCATTGGCCAGTCATTCCTTATAGCATAGGGTGCACATGCCAGTCCCGAACCCCCCGTCCATCCCTCCCCAGCATCTGTCCCCTCTGGAAACCATAAGCTTGTTTTCAAAGTCTGGGAGTCTGTTACAGAAGCCAGCTGTGAACTTCACTTTGAAACTGCAGGCTTCAGGGAGATCTGCTTGTCTCTGGTTTTCTGCTGCTCCCTTCCCGTTCTGCTCCCTAGATCTGTGGGAACCTTGCTGTCTGAAGGCCACCAGGAGACCTCAAAGTTGGGCTCTGTTCCCTGCTTCCTCTCTCTGAACTCTATTTTGGATCTGCAGTCGAGTTTTGAGGCTTTTTGCAAGCCTGCAACTCTGAGGTATTTTAGAGAACTGTAATTTTGTTTGTTCTCCGCTGTGTGCATGTGGTTTCTTAAAACATGAGTGTGATTATTTTCTGCATCCTTTCCATAGCAAACATTTCCCCCTAAACTACAGACTCCAAAAGTGGGTTCTCCGTGCACTTGGCAGCCTCCCTTGGCATCCTCAGGCAGCGAGACCGTCTCACAGTGAACAACGTGTTACAGTTTTGAGGCTTTCTAGGTGGCTTCCAACCTTGTTTTGGGGTCTGCCCCTCAGGTGTTCTGTGTTTTCCAGCAGCCATGCAGTGCTGTTGAGCTCTTGTGAAATTTAATTTGAGGATGATGCAGTGCTATTGAATTACTATGAAACTTAAAGTGCTATAAACTAGCACTTTGGGGGCATTTTTAGCCATAAACTAGCAATTTGTGGAAGACCATTAGCATATGTAGCCTGGGCTCTGAAGCTTGATTATTTGGGTGTGAATCCCAGCTTTGCAGTTTTTGTTTTCTAGCACTTTTATTTATTTACTTTTATTTATTTATTTTTTCTTACTGTTAGATTATTTCATTTCATTGCCCACCTGCGGCAGGGATTGAATCTGAGCTACAGCTCCCGTGACCAGTACCACAGCTGTGGCAATGCTGGATCTTTTAACCTGCTGGGCTCCTCTTACTGTTAAATTTTTAATGTACTTGAAATTAATTTTGGTATAAGGAGTCAAGTTTGACTCTAGCTTTTTTTTTTTTTTAAATAATACTTTAAGTGTTTTTTTGGGTAACATATTGCATAACATAGGATTGACTGTTTAACCACTGGTACGTGTACAGCATTCACTTTTCCACTTTTTAGCTGTGTGTTATAGGTCAAAATATTTTACCTCTCTTTGTCTCAGTGTCTTCATCTGCAAGTAGGGATAACATCCCCTTTAGGTGCTTTTTTTGTTGGTTGTTTTTCATTTTTGTTTTTTTTTTTTTTTTTTTTGGCTACACCCACGGCATATGGAGGTTCCCTGGCTAAGAGTGAAATCGGAGCTACAGCTGCCGGCTTGCGCCACAGCCACGGCAACTCGGAGTCTGGGCCATGTCTGCAACGTACACCACAGTTTATGGCAACACCAGATCCTTAACCCACTGAGTGAGGCCAGGGTTCGAACCCAAGTCTTCACGGACACGAGTGGGGTTCGTTACTGCTGAGCCATGCCTGGAACTCCCCCTTTGGGTGTTTATGAGATCAGTTAATTCATAGACAACACTCGATGTGCCTGGGAGACAGTAAGTGCTCAATAATAATCAGTGGCCGTGGCAACTTGTATTACGGGCAGGGAGGGCCGGCATCTGCTCATAGGAACTGTGGGTGAGCTAGTGTCCTGTGTATGGTGCATGTGTACGAATGCTTAGCTGGGGCAATTACTGCCCATGGAATCAGCCTGAAGACCCAGAGAATTCTCGTTGTAGACACTTACTTGATAATTTTGCATCACGTCTGTGTTCACTTTAGCACGGGACTAAAATGCAGTTTGAATTTCAGGGGAAAAAAGGATTTTCTAAGATTTGAATTTCAAATTGTTTGTAAGGCAATTAATAATAAAAGGTAGAACCTACTTTGTCTTCAATTATTATTATTATTTTTTTTAGGGCTGCCCCTGAGGCATATGGAAGTTCCCAGGCTAGGGGTTGGATCAGAGCTGCAAGCCCACCTGCACCACAGCCACAGCAACGACAGATCCCGGCCACATCTGCGACCTACACCACAGCTTGTGGCAACGCTGGATCCTTAACCCCCTGAGTGAGGCCACGGATCGAATCCTCATCCTCATGTCCAGTTCTTAACCTACTGAACCACCATGGGAACTCCTTTTTCTATTTTTCATTTTTCTTTTTGTTTGTCTTCAATTTTAAAGCGTAATTCAAGAAGGTTAATAAAGAGAGTAGACTTCTGAATATATTCCATTAACATGGTAACATGTGCTAGCTCTTTTCAAAAACTTTGATAAAAGCTCTTGCTTAAAAGAATATGAGCAACAATTGTTAGGCATGAATTCTCGATGAATTTATAGAGTTTATATAAACAGCCTTTCTCTTATAGTTTCTAGTCGGAGGTAATGGGAAAGTTTCTACTTTATTATTATTATCAGTAATCTTTAATTCTCTTTAGTTCAGCAGGATCTGTAAAAAAGGATACAGACCTCATCTGAAATAAACTATTTCTAAACTTAAAATTCATGTTCCTACAATGGAATATACTAGATTCAGTCACCATCACAAAAACGTCTTTCTTATCAGTGCTGCCCTAGCCAAATGCGAACTTTCAAAATTGGAAATCAGGCATTTTGTAGACAGTTCAGGCTTTGTTTCCTGTTTGGGGGCTAAAAAAAAAATTGCCCAAGAAAGTGTTTCTGGAAGTGAAACCACACTGCTTCTCAGGTGGGACTGAAACCCAGCCGAAAGTCAGATTGGGACTCAGACACAGGGGTTGGGACTCGAACCCACCTGCATCTCAGACTGGAACTTGATCCCGAGATCCCTGACTTAGGAGGAGGCTCGAACCCACTGTCTGTTAATTGAAACCACTCACCTGGTGTCAGGACTTAGCGAAGTTCAGGATCTTTCATCTCCTTGCAGAGAGAACTCAGCACGAGGCCAAGCATCAGGGAAAGAGTGTTTATTAGTGTAGGATGCTTGTGAGTGACACAAGGGGGCTGACAACAGAGCGCAGTCCTGAGAACAAAGAGGCTACAGTTTTTTGTCTTTTTTTTTTTTGCTTTTTAGGGCCGCACCCACGGCCTGTGGAGGTTCCCAGGCTAGGGGTCGAATTGGAGCTACAGCTGCCGGCCTACACTACAGTCACAGCAACTCGGGATCCTTAACCCACTGAGCGCAGCCAGGGATCGAACCTGAGTCCTCATGGATGCTAGTCGGGTTTGTTAACTGCTGAGCCACAACAGGAACTCCAAAGGGACTACAGTGTTACAATCAAAGAAAAAGTGGAGGGGGAGAAGACCCCTTTCTCCCTCATTTTTGGGTTGACGTCAAGGCTTCCATCATTAGTTGCTTCTTTGACCCTTTATGGTTTAACCAGGACTGTCATGGTGCTATTTAAATCATATGTGAATCAGCAAAAGGTTGGTAACATGTCCTAAAATATGGTAATTCATCTCAGGATTGGGTATGGTGTCCCCCTTCACCTAGTTTTTCCCCCTTTTACCTACATTTCTGTCTTTGCTACATGCAGACCTGCTCTTCTCCAAGGGCTGTTCACTCCCTGATTTCATGTAACAAAATTGAGACCCCACCTCCATTGTCCTGTGTTCTAACCATGGGGATTTGTGGCTTGAGTGTGTCTCGAGCATACCTGTGCCTGGGCTTCCTTCAGTGTAGATTGTTGCTCGGTGATTGGATTCTTTTCTTGAGTCACAACAGGAACTCCAAAGGGACTACAGTGTTACAATCAAAGAAAAAGTGGAGGGGGAGAAGACCCCTTTCTCCCTCATTTTTGGGTTGACGTCATTCGCTTTCCACAGTCGACAGACACCCTCAAAATCCCCTTCCTGTCGGAGTTCCTGTCGTGGCGCAGTGGTTAACGAATCCAACTAGGAACCATGAGGTTGCGGGTTCGGTCCCTGCCCTTGCTCAGTGGGTTAAGGATCCGGCGTTGCCGTGAGCTGTGGTGTAGGTTGCAGACGCGGCTCGGATCCCGTGTTGCTGTGGCTCTGGCGGAGGCCGGCAGCTACAGCTCCGATTTGACCTCCTAGTCTGGGAATCTCCATGTGCTGAGGGAGCGGCCCTAGAAAAGGCAAAAAGACCAAAAAAAAAAAAAAAAAAAAAAAAAAATCCCTTCCTGTCTTTAATCTGCTAGTGGGATTTCTAAACTGACTACTTAATTATCCTACTCTATCCCCATAAGAAGGAGTCGCACTTCCCAATTGCCTTGGTAGTTTAGCCTACAATATTTTTGTTGTTCTAGGAATTGGTAGTGACCCTAAGTGTAACTGAAAGAATACTCATTTCTGAAGCCTGGATTGTGATTTGTTCCTAAAAAATGAGTGATAATGTAGCAATTGAATGCTGTCATCATAGTGCACACACTCAGTCAGAGTGTCATTATAAAACCACCATTGGGTAATAACCCATGGAGTAGGGTGCTGTAGTGGAAATAGTACTGGATTTTGGTTCAGGACGTCTGAATTCCAGGACTCATCATGGCCCTCAGGTCATGGAATCAAGCCTTTAGGATTCAAGAAATTATGATGGGAAAGAGAAAGGCATTGGCTTTATGGTAGCAGTTGCTGGAAAGTCTTTTCCTCGTTCATTTTCTCTCATTTTTCACCTTCTTGCAGGGTGCTGTCATAGATGGTTACTCCTTATTTATATGCCGATGTCTTCCAAACCTACGTTTTAATCAAGACCTTTCTTGGGCTCCAGACCCCAAATCCAATGGCTAAGAAACTGTTTTCCTTGGCTGCTCCATAAATACATTAAATCAGTGTATCAAAAATGAAACTCATCAAGACACTTCTTTCCCACCACTACCCACAAACCTAATTCTTTTCCTACATTCCTTTTGAGCAAGTAGCACGCTTCCGGCATTTACCCAACCAAAGCCCCTATTTCTTTCTCTTCACTTTCTATATTTAACAGCTCACTAAGCTCTGCCAGTTCCGCCTCATAAATGTCGCTCCTGTCCATTCCCTTCTGATGATGATGGAAAGATCCAGGACTTTCATCATCATTGTCCATGATGACAACGACAATGATGAAGTCCATTCTTCCACATTAGCCGTCTCTGCCTTTCTTCCTGGCCCTTCTCATTTCTCACCTGGATTTTTGCGGCCGCTCTCTTTAACCACAGTTCCATGCATCCCTTCTTACATCAGTCCCGTGGGCCACAGCCAGAATGCCGGTGACACTTTCTCAGCAAGCTACCCAATCCTCATTCTTCACTTGGGTTGCACCTGCTAGTCTGGAGTGAATTATCCACTTGGCTCATGGCAGTCTCCCAGACACTGGTCCAGAAATTCAGCTTACAGGTCAACGCTACTTTGAAGCCTTTCTCAACCTTTCAGACAGAGTTGATATTTAACCATGCTGGGAAGTGTAGTTCCAATTCAGTGTGTATTTTCTTTTGTTTATTTCTCTGCCTCCCCTGTTGACTCTGAGTTACTTGAGGTTGTGAATTGAATCTTAACTTCATGTCACTCTATACAGTGTCCAGCATGATGCGCCCCCTTGTAGAGACATCGGTAAATGATGGAGTGAATGCAGATGGTTTCCTTGAGGTGGGAAGGGGTAGGGAAGATGCCACAGAGCCCCGGGAGTCCCCCACCCTCCAGCATCTATGACTTCCTGCTGAGGAGGCTTTCCTGTGGTGACTTGCCTTGGCTCTCCCCTTAGATACGAACTCTGGAACCCAAGCTGCAAATGCTAAGGTGATATGTTTTTTTTTTTTTCATCTCCGAATTTTTGATAGGCAATAGTACTTTCAAGTAAGCGCGGTGAAACGCGCGTGCCTTCTCGGAGGCGTCTATGCGCACGACGGCCATCCCAGCCATCTCACTTTTCATTCATGATCACCCGGCACTCACTCTACATTTCTCAAGTGCCGTCACATTCCCACTCTCTGTGTGTCTGTCCCTCCACCTCCTCCCAGCCACAGGCACTTGCAGGCAATCAGAAGGGCACTTGGCCGTGTGTGTGCGCACCAGCCCCTCCGTTACGTTGTCTGCATCTGTGCGCCTGTCCACTGCCTTGCTTCCTATGCTGGAGAGGCTGCCACCTCCCCACAGGTTCACTGGTGTCCCCACCATGCCCCCCCCACTCTGGGCTCCATCCCGGGTGGGGGGAGGGGAGGCCCCGCCCTCCCAGATGTTCCCAGGACTTCCTTTCTTCCTTCCTTCAGCGCTTCATTCTTTGTCACTTTATTGGCGACTTTGCCCAGGTCATCCTGTTCACAGGTGCACTCCCCTGCTCCATGCTTCTTACTTCCTCGTTCCACTTGATTCTTCTCTTCAGCACCTACCACCATCTAACATACTATGTATTTTCCCCTTTGGTTTTGTTTAGGTCGCCCCACTAGAATGTAAGCTCTGGAGGGCAGGGATTTTGGCAGTGTTGACTGCTGTTTGCCCACTGCTCAGAACTATTCCTGGCACCTGGTGGATGCACAAAAAGTATTTGTGCAGCGTGTCTGTTGAGAAGAAGCTTTCCCAGACAGAAAAGCGTAATGAATTGTCTGCTTCCCTCTTAAACCTACAGGCTTCATTTGAAATTTAAAGTTTTGAGTTTATCCAAAAGATGACAAAGCTGAATTTAAAATTCCTCCAAACAGGGAGTTCCCTTTGTGGCTCAGTGGTCAATGAACCGGCTAGGATCCATGAGGATGCAGGTTCGATCCCTGGCCTTGGTCAGTGGGTTAGGGATCTGGTGTTGCCGTGAGCTGTGGTGTAGGTCGCAGATGTGGCTTGGATCCCATGTTGCTGTGCCTGTGGTGTAGGCTGGCAGCTACACCCTAGCCTGGGATTCTCCATTTGCTGCGGGTTCAGCCGTAAAAAGACAAAAAACAAAGAACAAAGAAAGAAAAAGAGACCAAATCTATAATATATGTGCAAGTGCTGGGTAAATTGTAAAAGCATTGTATCCTCTTTACTTTGAAGGTGGGTAATATTAACTTCCCTAATGTTTTTATTTGCTATTTTCAAAATATATAATGAAAGAATCTAATTAATTGATGCTTAGGATTAAGGTAAGTTTTCAGACTTTCACAGTATATTTGATTTCAGGAGTTTCTTGCAAAGGTAAAAATCTTGGAAAAAATTCGTGATGAGTCATTTTTATTATGAAAGACTTTCCAGCAGATAACACTTCTTTTATGGTTGAGGGTCAGTGGTTCTGTCATCAGCTCACAAGAGTGCGTTGTTTCAGTCTTGGTAGTAAACCTGGAATGGCCGTAGAGCTCCGGTGACACAGGAGACCCTGGAGTCCTAGTTGGCTGTTATGCTTTTTTCCCTGCCTCCCGCTCCACTTACAGAAAGCCTCCTTCCTCCTCTAACTCCAGTATACTCATGTGAGTGAGCCCTTCCGGCTCTTGGACTCAAATTCTTTGCCAAAAAAAAAAATTGGGGACAATTACTCATTTTGTAGCACTTGTCAGATCCCTGAATCACTAGCAACTAGGCTTCCTCTGATTACAATGTGACAGAGACTGTCCATGAGCTGGCAGCTGAGTGATTGTCATCAGCTGCTCGACTTTAGTCCAGCAACAAGTTAGTGATACATTTAAAATACTTAGGGGGAAAGGGTGGAGTGGGAGTTTGAGGTTAGTAAATGCAAACTAGTGCATTTGGAGTGGATAGGCAATGAGAGCCTGCTGTACGGCACAGGGAACTGTATCTAATCTTTTGTGATGGAACATGCTGGAAGATAATGTGAAAAAAAAAAAAAGACCGTGTATATATGCATAACTGGGTTGCTTTGCTGTACAGCAGAAATGGACAGAACCTTGTAAATCAACTATAATTAAAAATTTTAAAAATAAAACCTTGAGATGCTCTTAAAAAACAAAAAACAAAAGCAAACCTTAATCCTGGGCTTTAGGGCAGGGCCCTTTCCGCTAGAGCCTCACAGTGAAAGCTTCCGAGCCGCTGTTGCCCTCTTACTCCGCAGGGCTCCCACCCCTTCCCAGCACCTGAGCAGCTGCCCTTCGCCTGCCCCGCCCTGGGGTGGGTGGGGGCTGTGTCTCCTTTGGGCTCCTCTGCATGCTGGGGACCCCGTTCCTGCGGTCATCTCTGGCCGTGCTTCTTCTGACATCGCTCTAGAATTTAACCATCGGGCTCTGTGTCTCCTCCCTTCCTTTCTGCTCCCTGAGATTGATAAGCAGAAGCCCTGCCATGATGACATTTTTTTGGTCAACTGTCATTCATGCAGTTCTGGACACTGCTATCCAGTCTTCTTCTCAGCCTTTATGACGTGCAGGTGTATCAAGCACACGTGGTTGGCGGTGTGCTGAGTGAGAGCGTACGTGTGGAATCGAAAATGGGTGCAGCTCGAGAGCACTGTTAGGTGAGGTGAGTGCGACCCAGTGGCACTTGGTCACAGAGCTGCCTGAGACCGTGAAGGGTGGGGATGTGCTCTCGGTCCCTGTGCGCCTCCCCGAAGTTGTCCCCTTCTTCACGTAAGCTTCCCGCCTGGAGGAGTAGTGTTTTCTGTTATTCTGAGAAATTCTAAATTCTGAAATCGTGTTTGTATTTTGTCACCATTTTAAAAAGCATTTTTTTTTTCCAGTTGTGATGAGAGAACACGTAGTATAAAAAGGACCAGGTCCACCACGTCTAAGTGTCTAGTTCAGTGTGGCATTAAGTACATTCCTGTCGTCATGTGCCATCGCCCTCATGCATCCATAGAACGTTTTCACCTTGCAAAGCTGAAACTCTGCCCCCGCTAAACAGTGACTCACCACTCTGCCTGCCCCCCAGCTTCTGGCAGCCATCATTCGACTTTCTGTCTCTATGAGTTTGAAAACTCCAGGAGCCTCGTCTAGGTGGAATCATACAGTATTTGTCTTTTTCCGATTGGCTTATTTCACTTAGCGTAATGTCCCCAAGGGTCAGCCGTGTGGTAGCATAGGGCAAACCTTCTTTTTTAAGCTGAAAAATAGGGAGTTCCCATTGTGGCTCAGTGGGTTAAGGACTCAGTGTTGTCTCTGGGAGGATGCAGGTTTGATCCCCGTTCGGTGGATCCTTGCTTGTGAATCCAGTGTTGCCACAAGCTGTGGGGCGTAGGTCACATATGAGGCTTGGCTCTGGTTTTGCTGTGGCTGTGACTTGGGCAATGGCTGCAGCTCTGATTCGACCCCTGGCCTGGGAAGTTCCGTATGCTGCAAGGGTGGCCCTAAAAAGGAAAAAAAAAAAGCTAAATAGTATTCTATTGTATTTATAGACCACATTTTGCTCATCTCTTTATCCGTCAATGGAGATTTGGGTTATTTTTACCTTTTGACTATTGCAAGTAAAGCTACTTAAAGCATTCCTATTCCATAAGAAAATTAGTATTTCCTGTTCAAATTAGTATTTCTCATTTTAATTTAATTTTTTTTGTCTTTTTAGGGCCGCTCCTGTGGTATATGGAGGTTCCCAGGCTAGGGGTCAAATCAGAGCCATAGCTGCTGGCCTACACCACAGCCACAGCAACTCAGGATCTGAGCTGTGTCTGGGACCTACACCACAGCTCACGGCAATGCTGGATCCTTAACCCACTAAGTGAGGCCAGAGATTGAACCTGCGTCCTCATGGATGCTTGTCAGATTTATCTCCACTGAGCCATGACGGGAACCCCAGTATTTTTCATTTTAAAGATGGTTACTACTAATGGGGCTGTTTTTATTGTCTCAGAGCAAAATTCTCTTAAAGCAAATGAGAAATAATTCATTAGCTAAACAATCACTAGAGGATAGGTCATTTCAAAGAAACTGCGACTACCTAAAATTTTTTTTTTTTGCTATTTCTTTGGGCCGCTCCCGCGGCATATGGAGGTTCCCAGGCTAGGGGTCGAATCGGAGCTGTAGCCACTGGCTTACGCCAGAGCCACAGCAACTCGGGATCCGAGCCGCATCTGCCACCTACACCACAGCTCACGGCAACGCCGGATCGTTAACCCACTGAGCAAGGGCAGGGACCGAACCCACAACCTCATGGTTCCTAGTCGGATTCGTTAACCACTGCGCCACGCCGGGAACTCCCCTAAAATGTTTTTGTTTTTTGTTTTTGCTTTTTAGGGCCACACCCATGACATGTGGAGGTTCCCAGGCTAGGGGTCTAATTGGAGCTGCAGCTGCCAGCCACAGCCACAGCCATGGCCACGCCAGATTCGAGCCTTGTCTGCACCCTACACTGCAGCTCACAGCAACGCTGGATCCTTGACCCACTGAGGGAGGCCAGAGATCAAACCCGCAACCTCATGGTTCCTAATCAGATTCGTTTCAGCTGCGCCACAGCAGGAACTCCCTGAGATGTTTTTCTTTTGCGTAATTTTGCATGACAAGAAAACAAAAAAATAGTTAATGCACTTCCCCGCTTTCTTGAACAGAACATTTTAAAAGCAGTTTAATTCTCAAATATCTTAATAACTCTTGTTAGATTATTCAGTGTTGTATTATTTTGGTGCTGCAATTATGTTGCACTATGTCGTTTAGAAGGACTCTGACACTACATTTAATGTTTTTAAATTTAAATACTTAAAAAATACGTCACTCTTCATTACTATTGTTGTTAGAAGCATGCTTTTTTATGGCTACCTCCCTTTAAAAAAAATCTATTCGTTGTTTCCAAAAGGCAGTGGAGCTGAAACAGTCAATCATAGTGTTAGTTAAATTGTGTTCAAGAGGGAAAAGCCTCCGAGTGAGGCTTTTAGAGATTCTTTGAGTGAAATGATTACGCTTTGGGACAGGAATTCCCCCTTCCCCCTGGCCAATTCTGTCTGCGCTGGTCGTTTAAAATCTTATCTCCTGATTTTTTTGGGCAGCACTTTGGATAGGAGAGGTGCAGTAGAGAAATCAATTTTTGCTGTCAACATTTCAGTAATGCATTCAGTAAAAGGCCACCTATATGTAATTACCTCTTTAGTATTGTATGGGCTTAATAGGTATCAGCTGCTAATAAAATCACTGGGCCAAGAGTCTAATCTGTCATTGTATCCTTTTTGGCATTTACCAAAAATAATTTCTCTTTCTTACTTCCTTCAGCCTGGGAAGGGTAACCTTCAAACCAACTGAGAGATTGTTCACTCATAATACGCAGTTGGCTTTTTTTCTTCTTTTATCTCTGATTTCTTGTTTTATCATGAAACATGTGTATGTGTGGTTGCTTCATGCACTTGTCAGCTAGATTTTTAAGCTCCTTCCCAGCCCAGGCCTTTTTTTCTTGCCAGAAATTCTGTATTCGGAACCCAGCATTAGCTAACATAATGATAGAGACTATTCTTGGAGTCCTTTCCTCTGTGCCCGGTGCCGCTCTGAGGTCTTTATATGTATCATCTCATTTAATCCTTCCAATAATTCAGAGCGGCCAGTACTATTATTATTCCCGTATTGTAGGTGAAGAGACGGAAGCATAGAGAAATTAAGTAATTGTTTCCAAATCCACACACTAAGAGGTGGGATCAGGATTTGAACTCAGGCTGTCTGCCCGAAGAACCGGCTTTCCTACCACATGCGTTCAGTTCATTCAGTGAATATTTATTAAGCTCTTACTGTATACCAGGGAACAGTGCAAAGATCTCAATCTTCATGGAACTTAACATTCTAGTAGAGTGAGAAAGTTCACCAAAATATGTGAATAAATTGTATGCCTTGTTAGAAGGCTACCCAAGTGCTAAGACAGAAAAATGTCGAGCAGAGGAAGGCAGTGAAGAGGGTATGTTGACACTTTAGATAATCAGGGAAGACTTCCATGGTTCAGGCTGAGGATTTTTTTTTTTTTTTTTTTTTTTTTTGGTCATTTTAGGGCCACACCCCTGGCCTATGGAGGTTCCCAGGCTAGGGGTCGAATCAGAGCTGTAGCTGCTGGCCTGCACCACAGTCACAGCAAGTCAGGATCCAAGCCCCATCTGCGACCTACACCACAGCTCACCAGATCCTTAACCCGCTGAGCAAGGCCAGGGATCAAACCTGCGTCCTCATGGATGCTCGTTAGATTGGTTTCCGCTGGCTGAGCCACAGCGGGAGCTCCAGGCAGAGGAATTCTTTAACAAATCTCTTCGGTTGGACAGCATTTTTTGGTTGTTGGATCTCTCTGAGATGTAGCCTGAGATCTTAAGTGACTCACTCAAAATTTTTATGAAAATCTGCTCATCAGTTCTGCTTGTTTAACCCTGCAAGCGTCTGGTGGTTGTATCTCCACAGAGTCAAGGATGACTCAGCCCGTGGGCTCGCTTCACTGCCTGGAGCAGAGTCCCTCGTTCCAGCGCCTTTCCGAATGTGCGGGAGTCCTGGGAGCGCCCTGCGGGTGCTGAATCACGGGGCGGGTGGGGTGTCTGTGCCGAAGGAGGAGTGGGGGCAGTGAGGAGCAGTCAGAAACCCGGGACATTGTGGAGGGGTCCCCTTTAGAAGGACATTGCTGAGATTCTTCCAGCAGGACCCCTGCCTTCCTAGGGGAAGAGGGATGTGGCTTGTCCAGGTAGAGCAGGTGGCCCCCAACCATCCTTCCATCCAAAGATTCTCTCTCAGCAGCGGTCCCTGGAGGGACCAAGCAGGAGGGGAGGAGGTGGCCTGGCACAGAGGGTCCCCCTTCACTATCAGGAAGACAGCGGGTCCCCTAGGCTTGTCTGTGGGTCGGGGGTTTGGATTTCTCTGTGAAGGACACACATTTCACCCAGTTACTGAGACATCACAATTAGTGTTTATCTTCTAAAATTAAATGTCCGTGATAACATGTTTACCCTCCAGCTCAAAAAATGGATCATTGGGTCCTTCCGGCCCTGGGCATGATTCACTGCCAATGATGAGGCCTTTTCTTCCGACCAGAAAGCAAGACGTTGCAAACGAGGTTCCCAGCTGCCCCTGGTGGCCGGGAGCTCAGGATGTTGTTGCTGGAGAACCAGGGCCTCCAGTTCCTCCCGAGGCACCACTTTCCTTTTTTATACAAAAACAACGTCGTGCCTCCGAGGGTGCTGACTGCACACCAGATTCCATTGACTGTTTTTCTACCCTCCTCTGCTTATTTTTATTCATCTGGCTACTTTATTTTAGGGCTTTGCGAAGCTTGTTTTGGCCGGGGCGAAACTTATTGTTTTATTTCTGGCCGCTGGGCTCGCCTGTGAACGCTTCAGTGAAGAAGCGGCAGCAGGGAGGGTGCGGCTCTGGGGTTTGGATTTGCTGCTGGGTGTTCGATCCCCAGGGCCGCGCAAGCCCCCCGGGGGTGTTTCCAGCCAGGAGGACCCCGTCCAGCTCGGGTGGCAACCACGTACCCAAGACACAGGCTCTGCTTGCCGGAGAAATATTACGACCTGGTCAGAGATGACTTACTTTTAGTCCAGAGCTGTGATAGGGGATCATTCATGCCTCCTGACCCCGGCACCCAAAATGACTCTGTTGATTTTTTAAAAAATTAGAGATGGCCACAGAACAATTCAGCTTCCCTAACTGTCATCCTCCCAGGCTGAATCAGCAATGGTTCAGGGCTTTGGTGGCCTACGTACTGGTTTAGTTCTTGTGTTTACCACCTGACTAGCTCTGGGTCCTCAGGCAAATTACCTAACCTCTCTGGGCCTCAATGTCCACACATAATGGGGAGCTTTAATAAGAGCACCTGTCTCTCTGTTATGGTGAAGATACAATGAGGGAAGAATCTAATTTTCTATGACACAGCCAACTGATAATATGTAAAATGGCACTGCAGCTCAGAATTTTGTTGCTCTGATTGTATCAGAAGCTAGTTGAGTTGTAACTTAGAGTAAGAATCTAATCATCTGATCATGCAGTGATGAACTCCAGAGTGAGGCAGATTTTCTTTCCAGAGTGAGACCCCTCCTGGGCCCAACCACCTGCTCCTGGGAGAGCACCACCTGTTGGTGGGTCTTGGTTTCGGTAGGAAGCAGAGAGGGCAGATCACCTGCCTTTCTCCCTGCTTAATGGGAATCACCCAGACATCCAAGGATGCTCAAGTCAAACCCTAAAACTTCTGGCCATGGACCCTAGGCTTCCAGATTTTGCAAAGCTTTGTTCAAGTGATTCCAGTATACTAAGGAGGTTAAGAAGTACTAGGTGAATATTTTATTTAGGAAACTAGCTCATAAATGGATTTGTTCATACCTCTATGTATTTATAACAGAATGGGGGCAATAAACAACAAAAATAAACACAGATTCTTTATCTCTGTTCATCTCTAGTTTGAAAGCTTCCTTAAGTTTTCTGTCACTGCTGGATCTTTCCATAGCTCCTGACCCATTTCCCCAAGCTGTTTTGGGTTGTATTTCAAAATAAAAATACACATTACCTTCTTAATACTTGCCTGTTATCTATGAGCTCTTCTTTTTTCTGTCTTTCCTGAGCTGGAGAACTTTCCTTGCTCCCATGTTGGTCTGTCTGTAAATCATTATTGGGACAGCCAGGCTCGGGCTTGGGCTGTCTGTCTCAGGCGGGATCTGCCCTTCCAAGGGCCCAGTTGGGGACACTCACATCTGTGTGGGCACCATGAACTGACTGTCTGCTCATGTCTTCAACTACAACCAAGTTCTAGATTTTTCCCTCCTTCTCCCTCGTGTGTGTGTGTGTGTGTGTGTGTGTGTGTGTGTGGTTAAAGAGGGATCAGACCTCATTTTATTTCTCTGCTTTCAGGAACACTTTTAAACACATTTGTGTCATTTTTTTTACATTGTTGATAATCAGATTATCCAGTCTGGATTATCAAAGTCAAAACAGCTTAATCCAGACCGACTTCCTCAGCCTTCCTGAGCGTCTTTCCTGTGGTGGATGAGTGAATGCCCGAGGATACAAGAGGATTTTTGCATTAGCCCAAGTAAATCATAGGAAAGCAAAGCGTACCCTTTTTTGGGCACCCTCTTTCTCTCTCCCAATAGGACAGTTGATTGAGAATTAAATGATAGTCAGACCCAAGTAGGAAAAATAAGTCATGTATTTGAAAACTCATTCTGAATTTTGAGTGAAACAGAGGGCTTATGTGACATTAGGATCATTAGCAGTTTAAGCCAGAGTTTCTACTCACCACCTTTCCTGCAGCCACTTCCAGAATTTAGCCTATCAGGTAGCATATTGTTTTCAGGCCTCTCTCTTTTGAATGTAATGTTTGTAACTCTCTTATCCTCCGGGTCTTTGCACAGAACGTGTTGACTTTACTTTTATTGCATTTCGGACAACTAAAAATGCAGTGATGATTTAATCGCTCTGCTTCCTAATCCTCTATCTTCCGACCATTGCTCTTGCTGAGCATCAGTCCGTGGAGGAGGAGGGTGGGAACTCAGTCAGGCCTTGGAGTTCGACGTACTTAGATACCTAAGTATAACTAAGATACCTAAGTATGCCTGAGTATAATTACTTTATTTCCGTGGCCTTAGATAAGTCACATAAGCCTCCTGAGCTCAGTTTCCTCATCCTTAGGTGGGTGGTGACCCTGTTCTTTGCAGTGGTTTAAATAAGGTAATAGACACAGATCCCCAGATACAGTGTCTGGCTCAATGGATGTGCTCAAGGGATGGTACTTTGACCCAACCGGATGTTAGCTCTTGATTTGTACTTTTTTTTTTTTTTTTTTTTTTTTTTTTAGGTTTAGCACAATTGAAACCTTTCAGCCATATCTGTGACGTACAGCTCGTGGCAATGCCGGATCCTTAACCCACTGAGTGAAGCCAGGGATCCAACCTGCATCCTCATGGATACTAGTCAGATTCTTAACCCACTGAGCCACAAGGGGGACTCTCATTGTTTAAATAATTTGAAAAATCCCTATATTCCTAGAATAAATCCTCTTTGGGATGTTGGTCTTTTTATGTGAGTGCTCAATTCTGTTTGCTCATTTGAATTTAGGACTCACGTCAGTATTTAGAAAGGAAATTCGTATATAGTTGCCCTTTTGTGTATTTCTTTGTGGGGTGATGGCATCAATATTTTACCTTTTACTATTTAAATAAGAATTTGGAAACTTTCCTTCCTTTCGTATGATTGGAAATGGGTTCAGTCTTATCAGGATTGTCCCTTAAAAGTTTTCTAGAATGCCCCCTCTGAGGCCATGTAAACCTGTTTTTATTTATTATGTATTGATCTGTTGGAAGGTCGTTTGGGGAGGTAGCCTTTTGACTTGTATTTCATTATAGTATTGACCTACTTAAGCCCCCCACCCCCGTGTAGTGTGACACCTTAAGTATGTCTGAAATATTGTTTACTGAATATATTCAATTCATACTGATTGAGTCCCTCTTAATTAAGGGTGAAGTGATCTGTTATTGTTGAGTTACAGTTTTCAAGAGTGGCAGCCTTTTTTAATATTCAGTGTTTTATGGCATTTCATAAGCATGTCTACCGTTCCCTGGAGTTCCTGCCGTGGCTCAGAGTTAATGACCCCAACTAGGATCCATGAGGATTCGAGTTAGATCCCTGGCCTCGCTCAGTGTGTTAAGGATCCCGCATTGCTGTGAGCTGTGGTGTAGGTTGCAGACACGGCTCGGATCCTGCGTTGCTATGGCTGTGGTGTAAGCCAGTGGCTGCAGCTTCAATTCGACCCCTAGCCTGGGAACTTCCATATGCTGCGGGTGCAGCCCTAAAAAAAAAAAAAAGAAAGACGTGTCTCCCATTCCCAAATTTGGACTTTAAGGATTGGTCCATATTTTTATTGTTGAGGTGGGGATATTATAAACTGTACTTACTGTATGTGTACACTGCTCTGCAGACCGTCACTAGTTAATCTTTGGTACCTTGGCCAAGAGAGCCAGCTTTCCTGCAGGTCATGCCCCAGACAGTGTCTGACCTTAACAGACACAACGGATCTGTCTCTTTCTTAGACAGTGCAGGTACTCCGTAATCCTAGTGAATGAAATTCTTGTTTAGTATCCACTGTGTGTTTGTTTGCAAAAAGTATAAAACGCATATTCTGAGAGACAGTATATGTTATGAATGCAAAACTGAATGAAATAAATATTATGGTTAAGTATGTGTGTTCAGATATGTTAAAGGATGCAATTGTACACATTTGTCTAGCGGAGAAGTAATTTTCAGATTGAGTGCAAAGTAAATATTGATTCAGTTGTCCTTATATCTGGCCTGAATTTACACATTAACAACAGAGAGCTAAAACTGTTTCAGCAGCATTTTTGCTTTTCCGTGTAAATTGGGCTACTGTGCTAAGAAATGGGAATCACAGCACTGTGGTAAGAGTGGTGCAAAAAACGATACTGTTGATTTAACCGTAGGTTATAATGTTTATTTTAAAACATGTTAAGGAGAAAGTATTGATAGTTGATACGATTGTATTGCATTATGTTGAAGATTTACTGACAAAATATTCTTTCCTTTTCTTGTAGATTTATCTAAAAACAGACTGGTCGAAGTACCAATGGAATTGTGCCATTTCGTATCACTGGAAATTCTTAACCTGTATCATAATTGCATCAGAGTCATTCCGGAAGCCATCGTTAATCTGCAGATGCTGACTTACTTAAATTTAAGGTAGGTGGACTCTAAAGGTTGTAATCCGATTCAATGAAAAAAAAAAAAAGAGTGCTTACATTTCTATCAGGTTTTTCTCTTTGCAATTTCTCATCACCCTTTGAAGCAAATCACATGAAGACTTTTATTTTTTTGGTCTTTTTAGGGCTACACTCACCACATGTGGAGGTTCCCAGGCTGGGGGTCCAATCGGAGCTGTAGCTGCTGGCCTACACCACAGCCACAGCAATTCAGGATCTGAGCTGCATCTGTGATTTGATTCGAGGCCAGGGATGGAACTTGTGTCCTCAGGATGCTAGTCAGATTTATTTCCACTGAGCTACGATGGGAACTCCTCACACGAAGATTATTTTAAAAGTTTCTTTTATGATACATGTGTAGTGCTGTTAGTATTGTTTTTGGTGCTAGACTTCTCCGAATGGCCATATAACAAGGTGTTTTAACTTCTTAGAAGAACTTATGCAGCATCATTTATACTCTTTGTCTGTTTGGGACTTGAAAGTTTGCTGGTGTGTTTTCATCAGGTATTGATATAGATTTTGGAAGCGGAGGATCCGAGGGAAGTGAAAAGGAATTGGATGTTGGGACAGATTAAAGCCCTGTTGGTTTGGGACCCCTGGATTTGCTGCCCAGCACTCACTGAGCCTGTTTGCTTAAAGCCACTGGAGAAAGTTAAAGAGGGGCACAGAGCAGCCCCAGCAAGATATCGTTTGCTGTCTTTAGCCCATTGAAATAGGTCAGTGTTTGCTGAGGCTGGGTCAGTGGTCTGTACTGGCTCTGATTATGTATGACCAGTGTAACGTATTAGGGCAGTGAATAGCCCTGAAGTTAAGAAAACCAGCTAATTTTAAGGTCTAGCTTTTAGATCTTGCTGCTGTGACTGTCAGCTGCTCTGGTCAGGTTTTGGCACCTTGTCTTCTAAATCCTCGCCTTGCATCTGGATGTGAGGAGAGATAGGGAGCTGTTTGAATTAAATCTGTCTGTACTTTTAAAACAAAGTTGCAAGGTTTAAGCATGAGCATGGCCTTCACTCTTGTCAGTTGCAGTGTCTTAGTGTGCAAAGAGTAGCACCTGACTTGTGCTGTGTAATAAACATGCCAAACGTTAAATCGTAGGCTTCCCAATAACCCAAGTATAGCATTACTTTACAATAGATAATAATGTCACTTATATTTTAGGACTTTTGTTTGTTTTCGTTGACCACTGAGAGTTAGGAGTCTTCTGCAGCTTTCTTTGCAGTCAAAAATAGGTGTTGTTTTTTTTTTTAATTATTTTTTATTTTTTCCCAAAAATGCGTTTCTTTTTTTTTTTGTCTTTTTGCTATTTCTTTGGGCCGCTCCTGCGGCATATGGAGGTTCCCAGGCTAGGGGTCGAATCGGAGCTGCAGCCACTGGCCTACGCCAGAGCCACAGCAACGCGGGATCCGAGCCGAGTCTGCAACCTACACCACAGCTCATGGAAACGCCGGATCGTTAACCCACTGAGCAAGGGCAGGGACCGAACCCGAAACCTCATGGTTCCTAGTCGGATTCGTTAACCACTGTGCCACGGGAACTCCCCCCAAAATGCGTTTCTGTTGTGTTTTATTAGGACTGCATTTTTTTTTTCTTCTTTTTTGTCCCTCTGCTATCTCTTGGGCTGCTCCTGCGGCACATGGAGGTTCCCAGGCTAGGGGTCGAATCGGAGCTGTAGCCACCGGCCTACGCCAGAGCCACAGCAACGTGGGATCTGAGCCGCGCCTGCAACCCACACCACAGCCCACGGCAATGCCAGATCATTAACCCACTGAGCAAGGGCAGGGACCAAACCTGCAACCTCACTGTTCCTAGTCGGATTCGTTAACCACTGCGCCAAGACGGGAACTCCAGGACTGCATTTTTTAACTCGGAGTGAGAAATAAATCCTAGTCATGCTTTTAAGTGGCCCTTATTTATTTATGTATTTTTTTACTTCATTTTTGGTAACTAGGATTTAGGTTACTATTCAGATAGCCTAGAGGCTCAACATACCTAGTTTTCATTTTTCTAGGGTCCTAGTTCCCGGGAGCTTTCTTGCATAAGAAGCTTTCAAGCTGTTTCTGCTGCAGCAGAATGTTAATTACCTTGGAATTGCCTGATGGAGCCACCAGAGTGGTGTCTGTAGTTATTGCTGCATTATCCCCTAAAACATCTGCCTTCTAATCCCAACCCACAAAGGTGAAATAAACCAAGAGCATATGTAGTCAGTCTGGTTGCTTTACTTACCTGCTCCTCACACTTTCACCTCCAGCAGCCCTTTGTGCAGCAAGGAAATAGACTTAACTTTGCCTGGTTGTATTAAATGTATGTACACGGAGAAACTTTTGGGCGCACATGACATATTTCTTCTGGGATCATACAAACTATAAAATTCTATGGAGTTCCTGTTGTGGCCCAACTGAAATGAATCCAACTAGGAACCAAGAGGTTGCAGGTTCAATCCCTGGCCTTGCTCAGTGGGTAAGGATCCGGCATTGCTGTGAGCTGTGATGTAGGTTGCAGACGTGGCTCGGATCTGGCGTTGCTGTGGCTGTGGTGTAGGCTGGCAGCTACAGCTCCGATTGGACCCCTAGACTGGGAATTTCCATGTGCCGCAGGTACAGCCCTAAAAAACAAACAACAAACAACCCCCCCCCTACAAATACTGGAGAATCTAATCTTAAAATTTATATTTTGCTTTAACAGCAGTAGTAAAATTGGTTTTTGGTGGGATGATTTTTATGTTGAGCCTCTTTGAGAGAAAAATAATACTGATGTCTCCAGATGGTAGAAAAATTATATTGGAAAATGAATCTCAGGAGTCTTTAAACCAGGAACAGAGAGAATTTGTTGAAACTGACACTGGCTGAAGAGGAAGTAAGGAAGTGTTTGGTATATTGTTTTGTTTTGCTTTTATTTTTTTAGGGCTGCACCTGCGGCATATGGAGAACCTTCCCAGGACTTTCCCAGGCCAGGGGTCAAATGGGAGCTGCAGCTGCCGGCCTACATCACAGCCATAGCAACTCAGGATCCGAGCCGAGTCTGTGACCTACACCACAGCTCACGGCAGCACTGGATCCTTCACCCACTGAGTGAGGCCAGGGATCGAACCCACATCCTCATGGATACTAGTTGGGTTTGTAACCACTGAGCCACATTGGGAACTCTGTGTTTGGTATATTGCCAACAGTTTTGTGATGCCTTCCTGGGTAAAGGAAAAGACAAAGAAATAAGGGGGGTCATTAAGCGCCCAGCTTTTTTAAACTTTGTTTTCTACGTGTAATGGTTTAGTTTCTCATTTGCCTTTATCTTTGCTCCCATTTCTACAGGTCGTTTTATTTTGTTTTGGTTTTCTTTGCTCACATCTCCTACTTTTATATGATCGTGTTTGAAGACATATTCTCTAGTGTTGAATCGTAACTCTTTAAAGGAATTGATCACTAAGTGGAAAAAAATGAAGAAAAAGTATGTCTTTTACCTTTTGGAGATAGTACATCAGGGTACATGAAAAATTTATGTACATCCTCTAAACTCCTTGAAAACCAGATACTAAATACATAAATGTGTGTGTGTGTGGGTGTGTGTATGCACATCTGTAATTATTTTTGAAGACTTCTATCAAATTTACTTCACGAATATAAAGACGTAACATAAAATAGTAACAAAGGGCAGTCTTTC
The DNA here is from genome assembly GCF_054392235.1 of Sus scrofa. Taxonomy (NCBI): domain Eukaryota; kingdom Metazoa; phylum Chordata; class Mammalia; order Artiodactyla; family Suidae; genus Sus; species Sus scrofa. Next base: position 21,249,224 of record NC_139393.1, on the reverse strand, counting down.
ACGTGACCAGGAGATGGTCATTCTGTCTATGCAATTTTAAGGCCTTTAATTCCTGTGTGGGAGTTCCCTTTGTGGCTCATCGGGTTAAGAACCTGATATAATGTCCGTGAGGATGCGGGTTTGATCCCTGGCCTCACTCAGTGAGTTAAGGAGCCAGCATCGCCACAAGCTGTGGTATATAGTTTGCAGATGCGGCTCGGATCCCACATTGCTGTGGCTGTGGTGTAGGCCAGCGGCTGCAGCTCCTATTCGACCCCTAGCCTGGGAACCTCCATAGGCCACAGATGGGGCTGTAAAAAGAAAATCATAATACTAATTCCTGTTTGAGTATTGGGTTGAAACATGTCTTTTAGGAATTGGACGCTTGGAATTGAGTTATTTCTCTGGCAATGATTTGAGGTAGAATGCTGTATTTTCCTAAAGGATTTATTTATGGCTTGTGAAATGGCAGGTGACTGTCAAATCTGTCTGCAAATATGTAATAATCTCTAGAAAATACTGTGGCGTCTAATTAAATGCACATCTTCTAAGCTATGTTGAGTAATAACATCACATGTCAGTCGTGTTGTGTACGTGAGTTCTTGCTGTCTTCAAGCTACTACCTGTACTCCCAGCCGCCCCCACACTGGTAACCAGGAGGAATTTAGGATGTTGCGCTTGTGTGTGGTCACAACGGAGTCCAGTCCACGACAACCAGGGTGAGGCATGCTGGGCTTTTCACGTCTTTTCCTCCCCACGTGAAAACTAAGTCAACGCCTGAAGAGACATGATGGCGTTCTGTTGACTTTTGGCCCCCAGAGGAGAAGCTGCTAATCCAGTTCCTTGGAAAAGAAGCAAGGCACTCAGGAGACTGCAAAAGCACTGCTTTGTGGGAGAGCTGTTGAGTTCCTGTCAACCCAGTTTTTTTTCTGTGATGTTGGAAATGGGATATCAGGCCAACCAAAAAACTTAATTCTATTTTTAATAGTTCATTTTATTGATTGATTTTTTTTTTTTTTTTAATGGCCGCACCTGCAGCATATGCAAGTTCCCAGTCGAGGGACTGAATCCGAGCTGCAGTTGCAACCTATGCCCCATCCTTTAACCCATGGTGCCGGGCTGGGGATGGAACCCACACCTCTGTTGTGACCAGAGCCACTGCAGGCAGGTTCTTAATCTGCTGCGCCACAGCAGGAACTCCAGATTGATTGATTGCCTTTTATTTGAAGAACAGTTGATGTTATATAAGTTACAGGTGTAGAGCAGAGTGACTCACTATCTTTAAAGGTTGTGCTCCCTTTGTAGTTATCCTGAAATCTTGGCTTGAGTCCCTGCATTGTGCAGTATATCCTCAGAACTTATTTATTTTATACATAATAGTTTGTACCTCTTAGTCCCCTCCCTCCCCTCTCCCCACGGGTAACCCCTAGCTGCTTCTATCTGCGAGTGGGTTTCTTGTTTGTTACATTCACTGGTTTGTTTTATTTTTTAGCTTCCACATATAAATGATATTATACAGTATTTGAAAAAAGATGTATTCTAGACAAAAGCATATAATCAAATCAAGACACTGTCACTAATTTAGATGTATTGGGAACGTCCGCATCAATTTCAGAAAAATTAAAGAAATGCCGTGAATTATTTCTGAGCGCGTGCGCACACACACACACACACACACAATGTAGATTGGATCAGACAGAGCACGTTCTGAAACAGCTTTAGCAAATAGGCAGTTTCAGTAGGCTTTATCAATAAATAGCCCAAAAACTTTTTTTTTTTTTTTTTTTTTTTTGTCTTTTTGCCGTTTCTAGGGCCGCTCTCGCGGCATATGGAGGTTCCCAGACTAGGGGTCGAATCGGACCTGTAGCTGCCAGCCTACACCACAGCTCACGGCAACACCAGGTCCTTAACCCACTGAGCAAGGCCGGGGACCGAACCCGCAACCTCATGGTTCCCAGTCGGATTCGTTAACCACCGGCGCCGCAACAGGAACTCCCCAAACACTTTCTTTTCTGTATCACTCAGGATGTTCCCTCTTCTTCCTATTAACTAGAAAGAAAAGCTTGTTTGATAAAATAGTACGGAGAAGCTACTTTTCAAGTTCCACAGATTTCATGTTACTGTACTTAAAATGAAACCTCGTCTCATATGTATTTTTAATTTTTTTCTCTTTTTAAGTAAGTCACATGGCTGATTTTCTAGGTTCCAAAATAAGAAATGTCAGACGAAGCGACTCTGAGTTTATGGGGCCCTTTCAAAACGCATCACCCCCTCTGGGATATCCGCAGAGTCCGGCGGCGTAAATAAACGCTTATAAATATTTGATGGCTCAGCGATAATGATAACAATTGAGGTGACGATGGTGGTGTTGGGGGTGTGTCACTGCCTCCCCAGCTTCTTGGTTGACAGGCTCCCTTCGTGACATGATCTTGAAATGTCCCTTGACTGCTTGGTGCCGGCTGCCCAAGGCTGGTCTTGTACTTAGAGAGGGGTTTAATTAGCACGTGGAAAGAAAACCTTCCTTGTGAAACACGCTTCAAAACATTTGCGTTTTGTCGTTTTTCTCCGGGGATGGAAATGACCTCTTTTGGAAAACATTAATTTATTGCTGTTTGTGTCGCCTGCATTGGCAGGAACCGGGCTTTGAATCTCCGCGTCTCTGTGTTCACAACAAAAGGTTATTTTGCTTTGGTGTAGGTGCCACTGGGTCTCTTCCTGTTAGAAGGCATCTTAGTCCAAGAGAGGTGGCCAAGAACAATACCCATGATTAAGCAAGACTTGTTCCCACATAGGAGCAAACACTTTGAACTTGGGTTACGTAGGAAAGCCTCCCAAGTTTAAAATCTATTTTCAGTTGTCGGAGAGGTTGTTGTTGATGAGGCTCACGAAGAAAACGTACCTTAGAAAAACAGAAGCGCCCAGAGCGGAGAAGCTTTTGGCAACTCGTAGGGCTGTTGTGAAACTAAAAATAGGGAGTTTAGTTTGAAAGTTTGATCTCAGAGAAGTTTGGGAGTAGAAGCTGCCAAAAATGCAGGTTCTTTACAGCGTCTGCTCACATTGCTTCCAGAATTCTTGGTGAGTGGTTGTACTTTCCTGGGGTGAGAGGCGAAGGGCCAGGAGCTGGTTTATTCATTAGAAGCCCCCCTTTTCCAAAATCCCAGTCTCCCAGGAGTGGATGGTGAGGCATCCGTCACCTGTAAAGGAGGGGGCCCCCGTCTCTTGAGCAAAATAGTATCACGCCGTAAAAGGAATCTGTCTTGGCTGCTTTTTCTGAAGCTTGGCATCCTTCTTGTCTGCTGAACAATGTGCAGAAAGAGCCAACTTCCTGATGGCAGTATAACCTGTATCCCCACATTCCTTTGGGGGTTTATTTAGAGAAATAATCTGTAATCCCCAGAACCTAACTCTCTATTTAAAGGGCTTGGGAGAAGCATCCTACTTGCTAGAGTTGCCTTAGAAAAGCACAGATTTTATTTTCTTTTGTGGTTTTGAACCAAAAACCGAATTTTCATTGTTTCTAGGAATTTTAATTTCATTCCTAAGAAATATACCTCCTTGCACGAAAGAAAGTCTCAATTGTAGGACAGAGTTTTTTCTTCCCAGAAACAGAAAATGGACGGTGTCTTCCTCAACTGGAAATGGGAAGGAATTTTGCTCGGTTCAAATGGAATTCCTCTTTCTTTTAGGAAGATCTTATCTCATTCAAAGGGAAATGAGAATACTTTAAGTGTGTATGTATTTTAGAACAAGGTTGTGCTTTGTGAATGACAGATCAGCAGGAAGATACCAAAACACAATGAACCATGTTGGAATTTGGAAGTATTGTCTTCAAATTGGAAAGTATTTTTCATGGAGTGCTGGAGTTCGAAGTGGCCTCCAGAGTTGTTCTCTGCAAGAGCAGCAGCTTGTGGTTTAAGCCTTGCCTTTTCTTTTTCTTTCTTTCTTTTTTTTTTTAATTCCTTTTTTGGCCACCCCAAAGTATATGGAATATTTCTGGGTCAGGGATCAAATCTGAGCTGCAGTTGTGACCTATGCCGTAACTACAGCAACACTGGCTCCTTTAACCCACTGCACGGGGCTGGGGATTGAACCTGTGTCCTGGCACTGCAGAGACACCACCCCCTTGCGCCACAGTGGGAACTCCAAAGCCTTGCTTTTTTTTAATGCGCTCAGTGGGTGTTTGTTTTTAAGGTGGAACCTTTAGTCAACAGTCCCTAAATATTTTAGTTTGTTTATAAATTATTGTGCCTGTAATTGGCATTGGTAGTGGAAGGGCTTTGTTAAATGTAAATGAGTTCACCCTAGGTGTTTCTCCCCAGACTCCAGTCCTTTTAGTACAGCCCATACTTGACAAGACTTCCAAAAGGGATTTTTCCATCCTACACGTCACCTGATCACTGATATTAGATGTTGCTTTTTTTTTTTTTTTTTTTTTTTGTGCTTTCTCAGGCTGCGCTTGTGGCATATGGAGGTTCCCAGGCTAGGGGTCGAATCAGAGCTGTAGCTGCCGGCCTACACCACAGCCACAGCAACTCGGAATCTGAGCCGCATCTGCCACCTACACCACAGCTCCTGGCAACCCCAGATCCTTAACCCACTGAGTGAGGCCAGGGATTGAACTCGCAACCTCATGGTTCCTAGTTGGACTCGTTTCCACTGCGCCATGACGGGAACTCCTATATGTTGTTTTATATCAGTGTTTGTATTGAAAAAAGGAACAGAGTTCCAAAGAGACATGATGGCTTTGAAGGTGAGACTGCTGTCAGAATGTGTTGGTTTGGTTTTCAGTTCTGCTTCTGATCTTAAAAAGTTTTTAAGATCTTTGTGCTGCAAATTTGCTTCCTGAAAATACTGTGAATACCCACTTCTAATGCACTATATAGATTTTTTGCTTATGGTAATCCTCAAATTTTTTTCTGCAAGCCCCAAATGAGCAAGCTGCAAATGGCATTTATTTTTCTCACAAAACAGACCATAGCTCTTTGAAACATGGCCATTTCATCAATAAGCAACTTAGGAGTTCCTGCTGTGGTGGAACAGACTAAGAAGCTGGCGTTGTCTCTGAGGCGTTGCAGGACAGTGGGTTAAGGGTCTGGCATTGCTGAAAGCTGTGGAGTAGGTTGCAGATGCTGCTTGGATCCCGTGTGGCTCTGGCCTAAGCCTGCAGCTGTGGCTCAGCTTTGGTGCCTGGCCCAAGAACTTCCATGTGCCATGGATGTAGCTGAAAAAGAAAGGAAAAAAAAAAAAAATAAGCAACTTATATTTCCTCTAAGAACATTACAGTTTACCAAGTCTTATAACAAGTAATGTAGAGGAGAAGAGAGAAAGAAGGAAAAACAGTCCATAAACAGGGGAAAGAGGATGTGCAGGTTTAGAGTGACCTTTGCCACTGTCCTGTCACCATCATCACATCTTAACAGCTGAATAGGGTTTAGCAGATGCACCACCTTATTTTAGTCCTTCAAAAGTCCTTATTTTATTTTATTTTTTTATTTTGGGCCTTGCCCACAGCATGCCGAAGTTCCCGGGCCAGGGATTGAACCCACATCACGGCAGTGACACCCCGTTTTCAAAAGTAATAAAATGTATGCTATCATGGCTAGAAAATTGTAGAATATGATGTTTAAAATACTATCCTACTTCTGAGTGGAATATTTGTGCCTTGGGAACTCAGGGAGGAGAAATCTTGGTAAAATCCTGTAGCCAGGAATTTCATCATAGGTAAGAGTCCCAAATAACATATTTTCCAGGGAAGAGAAATTAAGTCAGGAATAAATGCACATTCTATACTAGTTTTCTATCTAGTGAAAGATTCAGTGGGTTGGATGCTTAGGGTACAGAAGGAGTGGTTGTGAGGGGAGCAGTTTATTCTGTAAGGTGGCTTTTTTTTTTTTTTTTTGTCTTTTTCTAGGGCTGCACCCATGGCATATGGAGGTTCCCAGGCTAGGGGTCTAATTGGAGCTGTAGCTGCCAGCCTACACCACAGCCACAGCAATGCGGGATCCGAGCCTCGTCTGCGACCTACACCACAGATCATGGCAACACTGGATCCTTAACCCACTGAACAGGGCCAGGGATCGAACCCAAAACCTCATTGTTCCTAGTTGGATTCGTTAACCACTGAGCCATGACGGGAACTCCTGTAAGGTGTTTCTCTCCCCCCCCCCCCCGCCCCGCCCCTTTCCTGGCGTGTCTTGGGACACCTTAATGGCATCTGGACCAGATGGACTGTCAGAATAGACAGAACGAGCTGATCTCTCTGAACGGCGAGGTCCAAATAACCAGAAGATTTGGGTCATTTTGAGAGCTGGATCACGTGGAACTGTGTTATCTACTAATCTCAGCTTATCTCTCTCATCCTCATGCAATCAGGCAGTGTTTTTCTGAAACTCCATTTGGCAACTGGCAAACCACCGCAGAAAGGGCTGGGGAAGTAACATGAGAAAATTGACTCAGTCTGCTCAGTGATTAATCCTTCTTCTCAGGAACAGAGAAAAGTAGATCTGGAGAAAACTCCCCTGTCCACCTCCCTTGGAGAACAGAAATGATTTATTTCTAACCCCAGAGATGCCATTGGATCAGTTAGGGTGTAAATAGAATATCATTTCCGAAAAGTGCATTCTGTGGAAAAATAGTCTCTTGAGTGTTAATAGGTATACTTTTTAAAAAGTCCACATTTTGGGGAGTTCTCGTCGTGGCTCAGTGGAACAAATCCTACTAGTATCCATGAGGATGCGGGTTTAATCCCTGACCTCGCTCAGTGGGTTAAGGATCCGGCATTACCATGAGCTGTGGTGTAGGTTGCAGACACGGCTCGGATCCGGTGTGGCTGTGCCTGTGGTGTAGGCTGGTGGCTGCAGCTCCAGTTGGACCCCTAGCCCGGGAACCTCCATATGCTGCGAGTGCATTCCTAAAAAGTGGGGGGAAAAAAAGTGCACATTTTGTGCTCTCAGTTTTGTGACTCTCCAAGCCACATCGAGCTCTTTTTGCTGTTTATGTGAGGTCTGTTCACCTATGAGCGTCTCCTGCAATGTGCTTGTCAGAGCACCAGTTCGTAAACACTGATGGAGAACTGTGCGCCCAAAGGATCCTTTAGGAACTGACCTGACTAAGAAAAGGATGAAGTTAGAAAGTCTGTGTCTTCCGGATGTCCTCTTCAGAGGCCAGGGAGTCTCTATGAACTGGATATTTGAAAGATAAACCGAAATGTCAGGAGAAAAGAGAAAGGCCAAGGAGACACTAAAGCATGGCGTGCGTTCACAGAGCTGCCAGCCGGGCTGAGTGATGCTTTAGGTAGAACCTTTTAAATATATATACATATTCATGTATTTAGTATTCACTATTGATTAAAAATGCAGTGAAAATGGGAAAAAAAATAAGTACTGGAAAGTACCAAGAATGTATCCATCGCTTATACTAGGACTCTGGTTAAGGTTTTTCCTTCGCCCTGGCTCCTGAATAGGGTTGACCTTTTTTCTGGGGGAGGCAAGGGGACTTTTTCAGTTTCTGAGAGCTCTGTATTATATAATGGGGAAAAGAAGGACCTTGACCGGAAGTCTAAAGCAGCTGAGTCTTTAAATTATCTGCACTGAAATTTCATTGTTGAAGCACCAGAGTCCCTGTGGTTAAAACGAGTCACCGTTTAAAGGGTTGTCTTTTAAAAAAGGTACCATCATGATGCTCATGCGGATATAAAATGTACATCTGTCAAAGACTGTATTTAACCCATTCATGAATGAAGGAACTAGCAAAATGTTATGTCTTTAATTTTAAGGAGAAGTCAACACAGACAGACAGAAAACGTTGTATCTTATTTAAAGGAGAAGTAAGGAGAAGTCAACACAGACAGACAGAAAACGTTGTATCTTATTTAAAGGAGAAGTAAGGAGAAGTCAACACAGACAGACAGAAAACGTTGTATCTTATTTAAAGGAGAAGTCAACACACACACACACACACACACAGTGGGCTTGCTGATAGTTGCCAAACTGGTCCGTATCCAGAGGGCAGTCATCCATTGCCGCTCCTCTGTGCTCCCCACTATGCATCTCTGTTTCTGTGCACAAAAAGGGTTTGCATTCCTCTCCATTTCTGCAAACACAGGGTTGTTAAACAACTCAAAAACAGTGAAAGGCAGAGGTCGTCTGGGAGGGTGTGTCAGGCAAGTCCCCCAGGAATGGTTTTTGTCCATTTCAAAATCACTGTCGGTTTTCTTCCTCTGCCGACTCTTTTAATGTGTGTGTATATCACCGCGTGCAAGGAGGGTGGAGCTCGGTGAACTCTCTGAACAGGACCATAGGTAGAAGAAGACATAGGAGGTTCAGTGGGGATTGTGAAATCCTTCCCTTCAGATCCTGTGTTCCAAAGACTGAGAGGCTGTTGGCATGTAGGCGGGCGGGCAGGGAGGACCAAGGAGATGGTGGGGGTGCTTTGAAGGTTTTTGTTTGGCCAATCATCTAGGGAAACTGAGGGGCGGCCCCGCTGGTGCATTTGTCCCACCAGGAGGCCATCGTGACCTCAGTACCAGCAGAGGACAGCCTGGGGCCTTCAGCAGAGGCCGCCTCTGAGCCTCTGACAGTGGTGCGCAAAGTCTGTAAACACTTGTTTAAAGATAAGTTAGCAGCAGCCTGGGGTCCCTTCATTCCACCTTACAGGATAAGATCCGTAAAGGAAGTCTCCCTTCCTATATTCCTTAAGAGGCGCTAATTTCTTATCTTAAATTTGAGAACTCAGAAGACTATATATGTATTTTTTTTTTTTTTTTAAGGGCCGTACCTGCGGCATATGGAAGTTCCCAGGCTATGGGTCGAATCAGAGCTGCAGCTGCCGGCCTACACCACAGCCACAGCCACACTGGATCTGAGCCACATCTGCAAGCTACACCGCAGCCACAGCAACACCAGATCCTTAATCCACTCAGCGGGGCCAGGGATGGACCCTGAATCCTCATGGATCCTAGTCACGTTCTTAACCCTCTGAGCCGCAACGGGAACTCCAACATTTTCTGCTTTTAAAATAAATGATTCACATTCAAGTTGGAGGCAGGAGATAGCAGCTCAGAGAGATGTGGCCTAATCCTGGTAGGAGTTAGGTTTTGGGATTCATAGTAATTTCACATTTTCTCAGCATGTACAACAGGATCATGGGCAGAGCGAAATTCAGTGAGGGTAGAAAATAATTGACTTTGATCTGAAACATCTTCCTTGGTTTGGTCACATGCTTTCCTGCTCATTGTTCTGCTTCTTTCTGTCGCTTCTCTATTCCGTGTCTGGATGTTCTTTCTCTTTCTGCACCGTAATGCTCATATTCCCCCAGGCTCCATCTTTGGCCCTTAAATCTTCTCTCTCAGACGATGCTTTATTTGTAGCCAATATATTCTCTGTCACCTTGACTCTTTTTTTTTTCTTATTGAGGGCTGCACCCTCAGCATATGGAAGTACCCAGACTAGGGGTCCAGTAGGAGCTACAGCTGCTGGCCTATGCCACAGGCACAGCAACACCAGATCCGAGCCACATCTGCAACCTACACCATAGCTCATGACAACGCCGGATCCTGAACCCACTGAGCAAGGCCAGGAATCGAACCCGCAACCTCAGGGTTCCTAGTCTGATTCATTTCCTCTGTGCCACGACGGGAACTCCACTTTGACTCTTTTTAACACTAGTCCTAATTGTCCCAGTCGACAAAGATTCAGTTCCTCTTGGGTGCCTATTCACTGTTCAAAATTCAGCATGTGCTCAATGAAGCCCATTTTCTTCTGTCCCAAATTAGTACGTTTGGAACCTCTTTTCCTGGCCATGCTCCTACTACTTTTTTTCCAGCACCCTCGCCTGGAATCTCAGAGGTGGTCTCTCACCCTTTCCTCCATCCCTTTTTCTATAAGTCCATCACTGAACCGCCAGGTAGCCTCTTGCTGCCTCCTGCTTGGAATTCAGGATCCTCCTCCTCTTGTTTTCCTGGTTTACCTTACTTTTTATTCCAAAGTAAAATGACGAGGTGTTTTTTTTTTTGTTTATTTTTTTGTCTTTTTAGGTCCACTCCCTCGGCATATGGAGATTCCCAGGCTAGGGGGTCTCATCGGAGCTATAGCCACCGGCCTACACCACAGCCACTGCAATGCCAGATCCGAGCCTCATCTGCGACCTACACCACAGCTCACGGCAGCACCAGATCCTTGACCCACTGAGGGAGGCCAGGGGTGGAACCCGCAACCTCATGGTTCCTAGTTGCATTCGTTTCCACTGCGCCGTAACGGGAACTCCATAAGGAGTTCTTTTTGTGGCTCAGCATTAACGAATCCGACTAGTATCCATGAGGACCCGGGTTGGATCTCTGGCCTCCCTCAGTGGGTTAAGGATCCAGCATTGTGTGGCTGTGGCACAGGCCGTCGGCTACAGCTCCAGTTCGACCCCTAGCCTGGGAACCTCCATATGCTGCAAGTGCGGCCCTGTAAAGCAAAACAAAAACAAAAAAACAAAGTAAAATGAGAAAAGGCTGTGTTGTGTTGAGGGTAGATCAGACTTTGATCTGAAGCCAACCCACCTGGTTTCAACCCTTATTAGCACAGAGTGACTCACTAGTGAGGCAGCTTGGAACTAGTGATTTAAATTCTCCGAATAACATCAGTTTTTGTGTCAGAAGAATAGAGGGTTTTATACTTAGAGTCCAGGATTGGAATGAATCTAAATAATAGTTGTCAGAGTGCCTAGCATGATGCCTTATCAATAATAACCAACTAAGGAATGTTTGTTTAAGTATTAGAGCAGTTAAGCAGAACTGAGTTATTATTGTATTAGTTACACGAGAGAAGCTTCCTGAAGGCTCATTCCCCTGGAAGGGTATGTGGGAAGAAGAGAATGTAGAGAGACTTAGAATCACGCAGATCTACCTGCGTTACACATTCAGTGATTCCTGGAACTCAGTGGAAAGGCACACGTCGTCAAATGAGACCCAAAAAAGGTTCAAGCACCTTATATTTTATTATGAATGTTTTGTGTTGGCTCGGTGTCCCTGGCAAAAGTTGATCTGAGCAGCCTGTTCTCATTTAAATCGCTATCCACAGCCCTTTCTTTTTTGGTGGGGAAAAAATGTTAAAGTAAAAAAATATATATCTGGAGTTCCCATTGTGGCTCAGCAGAAATGAATCTGATTAGCATCCATGAGGACGCAGGTTCGATCCCTGGCCTGGCTCAGTGGGTCAAGGATCTGGTGTTGCTGTGAGCTGTGGTGTGGCTTGCAGATGCGGCTCGGATCTGGTGTTGCTGTGGCTGTGGCCAGCAACTGTAGCTCAGATTCACCCCCTGGCCCGGGAACCTCCCTATGCCACAGGTGTGGCCCTAAAAAGAGAAAACAAAATGAAATAAAAAATATCTATTTCCGTGGCAGAGAAGGCAGGGAAGGGGGGTGTACCTTCCTGGGAAGAGGTGGGTAGTGTCCATTCTACCTGGGACGGTGGTCTCAAAAGTGGAGGAATTCTCTTCAGTGCTGATACATCTTTTTTTTTTTTTAAAATCAAAGTATAGGTGATTTACAGTGTTTCTTCGATTTCTGTTATACAGCAAAGCGACCCGGTCATACATAAATGTACCTTCCTTTTTTTTTTTTTTTCCATACTATCTTCCAACCTGAGAAATTGGACATAGCTCATAGCTCCCTGTGCTGCACAGTAGGGCCTCATTTGCTCATCCTTCTCTAGCCATTGAGTGATAGTTTCCCCACTCGCCAGCAGCAGCGTTTTGCACACAAGCTCAGGTCTCTACATTCTTAAGGCCTAAAACCTCAAATCTACCTTGTTGCCTCTGGAGGTATTTGGCTCATTGATATTCTTGCTCGTATCAGGTGTTGGGTCCTCTTCAAACATCCACAGCTTCTTTCTTGATTTTGAACATTTAGCTCCATTTTAAAGCAAAGAAAGGACACCACAGATATTATAGAGGAAACTTAAAGGAATAGTTTTTAGGGCTTGTGCTTTGAGCATGAAAGAGCCCTTAAAAAAAGGAGAGGAAATAACCAAAAAAGGAGCAAGTTATCAATAACCATACTTTGAAATCTAATTACAGACATTGGTAGTGGTGGTTGCTGACCGTTAAGGGTGTAAAAACCCAGACTATTTTAAGCAAGGGTTTATTTCTGCTCAAGAGGAGACTGACAGGCTCTTACTGTGGGAAACCGGTTCAGTTGCACAGCTGCAGAAACAGGGTGCAGATACGCAGAGCAAAAACGCACAGCACAGTGGTTGGTGCAGCAAGTTGCCTGTGTTCTGAGCTGCCTCAGAGGCTTACTTATTTTTGTTTCTTGCTCTTCATTTTCTTTTTTTAAAATGATTTTTATTTTTTCCATTATACTTGACTTACAATGTTCTGTCAATGTCTGCTGTACAGCAGTGACCCAGTCATACACACACACATATATATATACACTTTTTTTTGCACATTATCCTCCATCATGTCCCATCACAAGGGATATAGTTTTCTGTGCTAGGCAGCAGGATCTCATTGCTTATCCACTCCAAAGGCAAAAGTTTGCATCTATTAACCCCAGCCTCATTGCTTATCCACTCCAAAGGCAAAAGTTTGCATCTATTAACCCCAGCCTCATTTTCTTTTCTAAAGTTTGACTTTAACCTTCTCAAAGCGTGGCCTTTATGTGTGTAGGGTGTGAAACGGATCGGCATAGTGTTCAAGAACTGGTTCAAGATTCACTTGAAATGATGGCTCTGGGTTTCTAGTTTTGCAACATTTGAACTTTTCGAATGACTGTCATCCTTCTGAGTGGCGGGTAGCAGAACTGCTTTCAAAGTTAGACGTACACGTGCACGCCCAGATTTTATGTGCATCCATAATGTCAAATGTCTGCATTAAAAATGTCATGTGAAATATTATTGAAATGATATTTATAGAATTTATCTTTATAAAATTCAAGTCGACCGAGATAGCTCCAGGCAACTGAAAGCCAGGCTCTGCTTGTTGTAGGTGACTGTCTCAGGCATAGAGTGACAGTGGAATGAGTTGGGGGCCTGGGGGTGGGGGGTGGGGGAGGCTGGCGATGCCAGGGAAGGGTTTAGTCATGTGGGGAAATGAGGGTGAGAAATTTTGCCATGGTGGGTCTTCAGAATGAACCAAGCAGGAAAAAGGAAGTAGTTCTCTATGGATATTGTTCCCTGTTGCGTCGGCGTGGAGACAATTAACAGTCAAGTGTCCTGTGCCCAACAGAAAAGAGTCACTCTGCCTTTCAGGAGAGGGAAAGGGGGTTTGCAAAAAAGAGCATAAAACAAAGTTGGCGAGGTATCCTGTGCCAGAGGAAACTTGCTTGGCTCAAGTAAAATAACTGCTCTTCTGTGTATTTCGTGTGCCAAGCACGGCCAGTGCCATTCATACAAGCAATAGAGAGGAGCTCCTGCGGACTTGTTTATGCCCTTTCCTGGCTGAGACGCCTATAGGGCGAGCCTGGGGTGCCCTGCCCTGCCTTCTGTGTGCCCTTTACATGCACACTGTGACGTTTTGTTAATAGGTTTTCATTGGAGTTTCCGTCATGGCGCAGTGGTTAACGAATCCGACTAGGAACCATGAGGTTGCGGGTTCGGTCCCTGCCCTTGCTCAGTGGGTTAAGGATCCGGCGTTGCCGTGAGCTGTCGTGTAGGTTGCATACAAGGCTTGGATCCCGCGTTGCTGTGGCTGTGGTGTAGGCCGGCAGCTACAGCTCCGAGGAGACCCCTGGTCTGGGAACCTCCATATGCCGCGGGAGCGGCCCTAGAAACGGCCAAAAAAAAAGGAAAAAAGGTTTGCGTTGGTTGGTGATTTTATGTCACGATTTCTATCATGTTTTGGAAAACCAGCTAGTAAATGGCGATGATGATCTCCGGGTATTCGAGTTTTCCCGGAGAAATGGTAGGATCTTAGAATCAGAGAAGATGAGAAAGGAAAAGTCATTCATATGATGGTACATTCCTGCCCTGGTCCTCCAGGACAGAAAGAGTTACTGGGTTGGTTTGAGCCTGAAATTTTATAGCCCAGCCTGGTTCTCCCCGGCAGCCTCAGAATGGTCATCTTTAATTTGTGTATGTTTTTAACAAATGGAACATGAAACTGTATTTTAAGACTGGATGAAAATGGGGAGTTCTCATCATGGCTCGGTGGAAGTGAGTCTGACCAGTATCCATGAGGATGCAGGTTCAATCCCTGGCCTTGCTCAGGGGGTTAAGGATCCGGCATTGCTGTGAGCTGTGGTGTAGACCAGCAGCTGTAGCTCCGATTAGACCTCTAGTCTGGGAGCCTCCAAATGCCGCAGGTGTGGCCCTAAAAAGACCCTCCCTGCAAAAAAAGACTGTTTGTATCATCACGTGATAAAAACAGTTTGTGGGTGGAGGATGGTGCAGGATTTTTTTTTTTGTTTGTGATGTACCCACAGCATATGGGAGTTCCTGGGCCAGGGATTGAATCCTAGCCCCAGCTGCAGCCTGTGCCACAACTGTGGCAACACCAGATCCTTAACCCACTTTGCTGGGCCAGGGTTCAAATCTGTGCCACAGAGACAATGCCAGATCCTTAACCTGCTGCACCACAGCAGGAACTCCATCCTCACATACTTTAAGGGAAATAACTTTCTGATAAGCCAGTAATATTTAATGTGCAATACTGAAATTAAGCCTGAAAGCATAGATTTTAATAAGGAAGGCCATAGTCAAAATCCATTAAAATAAGACTCTGAAAGAAACCATACAGAAGTGACTTGGTTTGTGAATTCCAGGGTGGTGATACTTGAGAAGTTGAGCCTGCAAACTCAGGCTATCAAAAGTGTTCAGATTATGTCGAGCTGCCTTGTTTCAACCTGAAAGGAGAAAATCAGGCCAGTAAATCTGTGGGGGAGTCATTCAGCTGAGAAAGGAGGAAGGCAGATCATGAGCAATTAAACCCGCTGCCTTCCTGCCCCTCCTCGTTCCTGCCCGCACCATCCTCCACCCAGACTGGGCAGGGAGGGTGACAGGGGACTCTGCCCTGCGATGGCAGGAAGGCTCAGGCCACCATGACCGAATCTGTAATTTCTACTTCTGAATAAGTGCCCCCTTTCCCTCACTAATTTACTCTTTTGTAATGAGTGAGTTTAAAAAAGTCTTTTTTTTTTTTTTTTTTTTTAAATATTGCTTTCAGATGTGACTCCCGGGCTGGATTTGAAAATAAATGCTGGCCATTACCTTATCAGATAGTCCGTGGTGGTATTTTTAAACATCCTTTCCTCCTCTGTTCATAACACAGAGGGCTGAGGAGACAAGTGCGGGCCAGGGGCTGGTGGAGTGTGGCCTGAGGCACTTATTTGCTGGAGAGAAATTGCTGCCAGATGAGTGGTTTCAAAAGGCTCAGGCAGCTGATGTGGTCTGGAGCGGGGAGCGGATTAAAGGACGTGCAGTTTCTCCTCTTCTTGATAAATATTTTCTGGAGAGCTAATGGGTTTCTGTGTGCATGTGTATTTCCTTTTTCTATTGGGGAAATTACCAGTAATACAGGAACATCCTGCCGTAAAATAGGCGAAGTGCAGGCTGAGGGACGAGATGGATGAGATCGAAGAAGTGTGCCCCAGGGCTGTGGTGTGCCCATCACAACCCGTCCTGGCATCTTGATTTGCCTACAGGCGATAAACTACAGTCTGAATAGAGGAATGTACACGGCCTAAATAAGTGGGCTCTTCCGTCTGCTGCTTTTAGCGTCAAAAGCATTCAACCCCTTCAAGGAAACCACAGATGCTTTCACAAGCCTCTTTTTTATTTTATTTATTTTATTTTATTTTATTTTAATCTTTTTAGGGCCATACCTGGGGCATATAGAGGTTCCCAGGCTAGGGGTCTAATCAGAGCTGCAGCTACCAGCCTACACCACAGCCACAGCAATGCCAGATCTGAGCCATGTCTGTGACCTACACCGCAGCCCATGGCAATGCTGGATCCTTAACCCACTGAGCGAGGCCAGGGATCGAACCTGCCACCTCATGGTTCCTAGTCGGATTGTTTCCACTGTGCCACAACGGGACCGCCCTTGTTATATTTTAAATTAGTTACCCACCCAGGAAGAATTCCAGGGGGAAGAATCCCATGTAATTTCAAATGCTCATGTGTCTAAAGGAGCAGAGCCTCCACTGCATTGCTTAGGTGGTTATGCAGATGCTCTCCCAGGGCAGCGCATCCCAGTCAGATGAGTGCAGAGCTCCTCGGACTAGATGCCTGCATGCAGGCAGGGAGACTGGCAATATTTTATTGGTATTTATTAGGGCCACACCTGTGGCACATGGTCCCAGGCTAGGGGTTGAATCGGAGTTGCAGCTGCCAGCCTACACCACGGCCACAGCCAACGAAGGATCCGAGCCACATCTGCAACCTATACCACAGGTCACGGCAATGCTGGATCCTTAAGCCGCTGAGTGAGGTCAGGGATTGAACCCAGGTCCTCATGGTTGCTAGTCGGGTTCATTACCACTGAGCCACGACAGGAACTCTGAGACGGGGAGGCCTTTAAATCCGAGTTCCTAAGCAGAGAAACACAGGAAAGATCTCCAACTGTAATCGTTGATTCTGTGGAAAATAGGAGTGTAGGAATTTCTAAAAATACTTATCTTTGTTCCCGTTATTCTCTCTTCAAAATAGAAGTTTACGAGCTCTCCTGTTAAGCAGGTTAAGGATCCACTGTTGTCACTGCAGTGGCTTGGGTGGCTGCTGTGGCTTGGGTTCAATCCCTGACCTGGAAACTTGCACATGCCACAGTGCAACCAAAAATATATATATATATATATATTAAATATGGCTTATTTTTAGTATTTTAATTTATCAATCCTCACTTTATGAAATTGCATGTTAATAAATATTTTAAACCACAAATTACATTCTGAGTTATTTACTTGCCACTTTGTAATAAACCAAGTTCTCCTGTCTGGAGGGAGCATCTCAGGAGCCTTTTTTGGAGCTTGAAGAAAGCTCTCCCATCCAGGCACCAGGAAGGCCCCCTCACCCAGCCAGAGGAGCCCCTGCAGGTGACAGAGGGCAGCAGGAGGGGTGTGAAGGCACAGAAGGACAGGCTGATAGCCCTGGCTCTCCCTTCTGCTGCCCCCAGAGATCAGGAGACAGCACCAGGGGTGACCCTGCCGCCCTTATTAACCTGCCAGCCTCACCAGGGGGAAGCTAAGAGCCAGCTGGTCTTTCCAGGGCCAGGACACATCCCCCACCCCTGGGCTCACAACCTCTTTCCCCTTCTGCTGGACCCCCTTAGAGAAAGCTCTTTGCCTTTGTCCCTTTCTGAAAACAGCTTGCTTTGCAGATTTGGGCAGTTGAGAGAAGATACAGCTATCCATTTTCTTGCTAAAACCTGGCTACCTGGGCATCGGGTGTCAGACACCTGGTCAGGTGGTCACAGTGAGGGAATCCAAATTGGAAAGGTTATTTTGACAGCACAACACCTGCTTATTCTTTTTCTTTTTTTCTTTTTAGGGCCACGCCCACAGCATATGGAAGTTCCCAGGCTAGGCGTGGAATCGGAGCTGCAGATGCCAGCCTACGCCACAGCCACAGTAATGCCAGGTCCAAGCCACATCTGCAACTTCCACCACAGCTCACGGCAACACCAGATCCTTAACCCACTGAGTGAGACCAGGGATCAAACCTGCATCCTCGAAAGTACTAGTCAGGTTCCTTACTCGCTGAGCCACAGTGGGAACTCCCAACACCTGCTTTTTCTGAACCCATCAGTCAGACACACCCTTTGGCTAACCACACAGCCATTCCCTCTTATGGTAGCATGGGGAGTAAAACATTTAATTGAAATATGACGTACATACAGAAAAGTGCACAGATCATAAGTGTACATACATCTCAATGAATTTTCACAAATAGAAGCATTCATGTACCTGGTATCCAAATCTGGTTTATCTTTTTATAATGATATGTCTTCCCTAAGTATAAAAGCACTTTGTAGGAATTTTGGAAAACAGAGCAAAGTGTCATGAAAATAAAATCCACTCTTTGTACCCACTCCCCCCTCCCCCCAAAATGACCAGCGATAACGTTTGGGTGTGTTTCCAGCCTATCTGTCTGTCCCTTCACGCACAAAAATAATGCATGCTCATCAGTACACACATAGCCCCGCAGTGTGCAAATGCACACAGAGGAAGTTCCAAAGAATTGCAATAACATGGCACAGATTTGTAGATATTTCACTGCCTGGTTGTTAACTTCCTCAGCAGAATGGCCGAGAAGGAAAGGGAAGCTGAAGACCATCTGTCTCCTTACTTGATCGCAGGAAAAGGGCTCCTTGTGAAGGAGGAGGGGAAATAAGTGGCTGACATACCCTTAGGGGTGATTCATAGATTTCACTTCTCCAGTATTTTCCTCGTCCCTTAGACAACTGGGATTGACGGTAGAAGGTTTAAAAACCTCCGAGCAGAGACCTCTTAATGCAGAACAGGTGAGCTGTGGGCGCACGCTTTTCAGCTTCTCTGTGAAACAGAACCCCTCTTGGCTCCAGCTCCACTTTTACCATAAGGCCAACTCTCCCTTTTTCTTTTTTAATTAGCCCTCTCGCAGATACCCAAGCAGCGTTTAACCACAGAGCTCTTGCTTTAACAAAAGGAAGCTGAATCAAAACGTTGGAAGTGGGCCCAGTGGTTTTGTGAGTTGTGGCCAAACCATCTCCCCATCACTCCAAAGATGGATGCGGTGATGCTTTCCGCTCTGGTCCTCGCCGCATCTCCTGCTTATACCATCAGGCAGGGAGCGGTTGGCACCAGCTGCCCATCACTGCTGGTGGTGCAGCCTATGTTGCCCATCTGCTTGGAGGCTGCCCAAGGACTCAGCTTCTGCAGAGGGGGTCCCTTGTGCTGGGGAAAGTGGTTTCCCTCAGAGCTGTCTATGCCTCTCCTTTTTTTAAAAAAAAAAAAAAAGTTTGTTTTTTTGGGCTTTGAGTTCTTACACATCTAGGAAGTTCCTTGGACTTGGTATATTTGCAAAACCTTTTCCTCCATCACTCCTTTCTCCCTGCTTGGTAAACAGCATGTTCTCACAAACAGGATGAAGTGGCCTGCCTGTTTACCAGAGTTCTTGTTGTATTTCTTTGCAGTCGGAATCAGCTGTCCGCCCTGCCGGCCTGCCTGTGTGGTCTGCCTCTCAAAGTCTTAATCGCAAGTAACAACAAACTTGGATCGCTGCCCGAAGAGATAGGTCAGCTCAAACAGTTAATGGAGTTGGTATGTTACCGATTTTTAAGATGCCCTTTTCTGTGTGTTTACTGATCGCAGCTTATCGAGGGAGTCAGAAGGACTTTTTGCTCCGGTGGGACGAGGAGGAGGTGGTGGCGCTGGTGGCGGTTTGTGTATGATAAAGACGTTCAGTGGGAAAAGGAATAATCATGGCTTTGCTGTGACAGAGTTCCTGAAATTTACAGGTTTCCTGTAGTTTACACTTCCTGAAATGTGCAGGATTTACAGTTCCTGGAGCTTACAGATTATCCTATCATAGTTAGATCCCCTTTTTCCAGATTGCATAAGTGAGCTGGTAATACATGATAAAAAAAAAAATACACTGGCCAAAAAAAAAAAAATCTGCAAATAAGTTAGAAGGCCACAGTTTCGTTTCTTTTCTTTTTGTGTGTGTGTGTGTCTTTTTGCCTTTTCTAGGGCTGCTCCCTCGGCATACGGAGGTTCCCAGGCTAGGGGTCTCCTCGGAGCTGTAGCTGCCGGCCTACACCAGAGCCACAGCAACTCGGGATCTGAGCCGTGTCTGCAACCTACACCACAGCTCACGGCAACGCCGGATCCTTAACCCACTGAGCGAGGCCAGGGATTGAACCCGAAACCTCGTGGTTCCTAGTCGGATTCTTTAACCACTGAGCCACGCCGGGAACTCCACAGTTTCTGAATGTGTATAATTACATTGGAAAGAACAGAGCCTCTGATTCTGTAAGGACATTAGTAACTATTGTTCCAAATTGAAACTTTAAAACGTGGCCATGTCCCTGGGGATAAGAAAGAAGAACAAGTTATAGGTAGGCAGGGATGGCGTCTGAGTGCGTCCCTGAGGCCGAGATGTCAGCTCTCTGATTGAATTACTGACCTCGCTTTTTCAAATGGGCAAGACTGAGTTTTTGTAGACTTCCACTGAGCTCAGATATTTTGGGTGCATGCAGAGGTACGAATGAGCAACTGGGTGACACCACGGTAGTCATAATTTATTGTCCAGCACCCATCCTTCTGCCCTGCCCTTGTGTCCAGCACAAAGCTGAATGTCACAATTACAACCATGAAAAGGACACATTACCTTCCTTTGCGTAGCCTCCAGTCTAGAGCACTGAGGGTCAATGACTTTTCTCTTGTGAGCCGGTTCCAGTTAATTTCTTTGAGGCCACCTGGGGCATGAGGGTGATGGCTTGTGAGGCCCAGACAGAGAATGCTGGGACCCTTTAGTCATGTCTGCACCTGGAATTGGCTTGGAAAGTGACACCACCCATGTTCTATTTGTATCTCTTTTTTTTCTCCCTTTTTTTTCTTTTTAGGGCCGCACCGCGGCATATGGAAGTTCCCAGGCTAGGGGTCGAATCAGAGCTGTAGCTGCCAGCCTCCACCACAGCCATAGCAACGCCAGATTGAGCTGCATCTGCAACCTACACTGCAGCTTGCAGCAGTGCTGGATCCTTGACCCTCCGAGTGAGACCAGGGATGGAACCCACATCCTCATGGATACTAGTCTTGGATTTTTAACCCATTGAGCCATAGTAAGAACTCCCACCACTTAATTGTTTTATTTTTATTTTTCTTTTTTCTTTTTCCTTTTTACGGCCGTAGTTGAGGCATATGGAAGTTTCAGGGTTAGGGGTCGAATCGGAGCCATGGCAGCACTGGATCCAAGCAGCATCTGAGACCTACAGTGCAGCCTGCAGCAACACCGGATCCTTTAACCCACCGAGGCCGGGGATGGAACCTACATCCTCCCAGAGACAACATTGGGTCCTTAACCCACCGAGCCTCAGTGGGAACTCCACATTTGTATCCACTTCAATTTTAGGATGGAAGTGAGTAATTGCTGTTTAAAGGCCATGGAGCTTTACAAAGAGGGCCTTTTTCAGAATGCCTATGACAGTAGTATCTCCACCCATCGAGCGTTGCGGGTGGGGTCTAACCATGCAGGGGTCTTGGTGTCACTAGCATCATGACATCTGGACACATCACAAGGGACTAGAATAAGACACTGAAAGTTTCACAAATCCTGGCAGCCACTGGTTTTCTTGCTTGGCTTTCTGTTTTTCTCTCTACGACAGAGAGGTTGCCACGCCCACAGATCCCAAGTTTAAATGTCCTCCAGCTAAAGCAGTTGGCACGACCTATTTTTTTTTTTGGGGGGGGGGGTCTTTTTGATTTTTTAGGGCCACACCCATGGCATATGGAGGTTCCCAGACTAGGGGTCAAATTGGAGCTGCAGCTGCCAGCCACAGCCACAGCAACCCAGGATCTGAGCTGCATCTGCGACTTTCACCACTGTTCACAACAACGCCAGATCCTTAACCCACTGAGCCAGGCCAGGGATTGAACCCGAAACCTCATGGTTCCTAGTCGGGTTTTTTTCCGCTGTGCCGTGATGGGAACTCCTTGGCATGATGGGAACTCTGTTACAAGAAGTGCCTGGGGTAGGGGGATGGGTGAATCAGTCCTGGGCTTAGGAAGGGTTTGGAAGGGGAAGACGCCTTTGGGAGGCCCCTCCTCACATAAGTCCATGTAAGGGACCCAGGAGGCACCCAAGAGAGAAGGGACAGCTTATGCAAAGGCCACACAGCCAGGGAGTGCACGGCTAGGAGGGGGAAGCAGGGTGACCCCACTGAGGCTGGGTGCCCGACACCTCCTTGCGCAGAGCATCCAGAGCCTCCTGAGCCGGCCCTGCTCACCCGTCCAGCTTCATCTCTTGTCCCGGCCCCTTCACACGCTGGATTCCAACCTTGTTCACTTTCGTGTCTGGACTATTGAGCACATCAGTCTTTCTACATGGACTCTTTCTTCCTTTTCCTCTTCTCTTGGTCTGTTCTTAGCCGAGTTAGATCTCCCTTCCTGCAAAAACGCCTTCCCAGATTTCCAAGCCCAGCTGAGTGCCCCCAGGCCAGCAGTCTCTCCGAATCCCTGAATTTTCACGGAGCCGAGTTGATCTTCTCACTTGGCGTTCTCCAGGCCAGCTCCCGCCATACCTTGAAAACTTTGTCAGGACAGGAACTGCAACCTGCTGTTGTACCCAGTGCTTGACCTAAGACAGACACCCCCAAAATGTTTGCCGAAGGCTGCTGTCAAATTGCAGACAAATCGTGGGCTAAGAAGGTGGCT
This sequence comes from Sus scrofa, assembly GCF_054392235.1. Lineage (NCBI taxonomy): Eukaryota > Metazoa > Chordata > Mammalia > Artiodactyla > Suidae > Sus > Sus scrofa. The sequence goes on along the minus strand of NC_139393.1, from coordinate 21,226,912 downwards.
TGGAATGAATCGTGAGGACTCCAGGTGCTGTGCCAGTGTGTGTGTGTGTGGCGGGGGAGTGGTGGCGGCTCTGTCTTTCAGTCCAAGCTAATTCAGAAGGTGTCATTCCTGCCCAGCCACCCCACGATTTATGGAGTTCCCGGACCAGGGATCAGATCCGAGCTGCAGCAGGTGCTGCGACGCCAATCTTTTCACCCACTGTGCCGGCAGGGGATTGAACCTGTGTCCTGGTGCTCCAGAGACACTGCCCATCCTGTTGTGCTGCAGCAGGAACTCCAGAAGGTGCCATTTTAGTTGATTCCAGAAAGCAAAAAATAAACCAAATAACCCTTTGGATGAAGCTGAGAGATATATGCGTTTCTAAAACATGCTTCTTTTAGGAGTGATAACCCCCCAAATCTGGGTTTGCTAGAATTTGGATGAGGTCTTCATAGGCATAAAGGGTTGGTTTTATTCTGCTTCCCGGGCTCCCTGGGAGCAGCTGGGTGGCACACAGGTGAGTCAGTCTTTGGCAGCTGGAATATGTTTCTGTTCTACTCCGCCCTGGGCTAAGCCGACAGGGTGCCACCCATCAGCGGTGCTGCTGCGGCTGCCGACCGCCCTTCTGCTGAGCCCTGGAGCCAGCCCAGGTTTTGAAGGATGCGCTGAGCTTTTCTTAGGCTCCCTGTCCCAAACCCGCTCTAGGGAAGGCTGCCCTGCCTCCTAGTTCAGCATCATCATCAACTCATCCTCATGTCACTTTTCCACCCACACTTCCTCTTGTACCCTTGAGTCCTAGAATGTTAGAGCCAGAGGGGTTTTAAAGGCCACCTAGTCCAGAGTTCCTGACGTGGCTCAGTGGTTAACGGATCCGACTAGGAACCAAGAGGTTTCGGGTTTGATTCCTGGCCTCACTCAGTGGGTTAAGGATCTGGGGTTGCCAGGAGCTGTGGCTGTGGTGCAGGTTGCAGATGTGGCTTGGATCCTGTGTTGCTGTGGCTGTGACGTAGGCTGGAGGCTACAGCTATGATTCAACCCCTAGGCTGGGAACCTCCATATGCCCTGGGTGCGGCCCTAGAAAAGACAAAAAGACAAACACACAAAAGCATATGAAAATAAATAAATAAAATAAAATAAATCAGCAAGCATTGAAGTTCCCTGGTGACCTAGAGGTTAAGGGGACAGCATTGTCACTGCTGTGGTACAGGTTCGATCCCTGGCCTGGCAGCCTCCATGTGCTGCGGGTGCAGCCCTAGAAAAGACAGAAAGTAAAATAAAATAAAAGCCATCTAATCCAAGCACTTGACATCTTAAAATTAGAAGAAACCCATGGCAGAGAGACCAGGAGCAACGTCGGGAAGGTCATCCGGGCATAGCTGCTTCACGATCTAAGCAGAAATGCTGGTGTCCAGTACTGCCCGTGAAAAGAAGATGCAGGCGGCAAATGTCATTTTAAATGTACCGGTAATCACCTTAAAAAAAAAAAAAGAAACAAGTGAAATTGATTTTAATAATATGTTTTGGCTAACCCCAGATAGCCAAAATGTTATTTCAGCATCTCTGCAATATAAATTTACAGATATTTTACTGCCTTCTTTCTTTCATACTAAGTTTTTGAGGCCAGCTGTATATTTTCCACTGACGGCACATCACAGATTAGACGAACCACAGTTTTCATGCTCAGTGGCCACGTGTGGCTGGTGGCCACCCCACCAGACCCCACAGCTCTGTAGCCTGTGTTCTTTCCGCCCTATGAGCATGCATGATCTGTGCAAAAAAGCATTTATTTGCAAAGTTGGTGAATATTCATACATTGCCCTTATTTAACTGCTGGCCTTGCTTAAGGTGACAGACTAAAAAAGATTAGTTTCCCTTTTTTTTTTTTTTTTTTTTTTTTTGCTTTTTAGGGCTACACCTGTGGCATATGGAGGTTTGCAGGCTAGGGGTCGAGTCAGAGCTACAGCTGCCAGCCTACACCACAGCCACAGCAACATGGGATCCAGACCGCATCTGTAACCTACACTGCAGCTCACGGCCACGCCAGACCCTTAACCCACTGAGCAAGGCCAGGGATCGAACCGGCAACCTCCTGGTTCATAGGCCGATTCCTTTCTGCTCTGCCCCAATGGGAACTCCCCATCTATTCTTATTTATCTTTCATATCTTTTTGCTTAAAATAGTGTGATACTACAAGTATCACGTCAGATGATTTTTGGCTATTAATTGGAAAAAAAAATTCCATGGAGAGCCTGTAGTAATTCTAGAATTGCCTGGGAGGCTTCTGTTTTGTGGTTACATAGTAACCAATGTGTCCAGAGGTAGAGAGAGAGAGAGAGACAACAACACAAAAAAACAGACACTCCCGCTGGGATTCAAGAGTACCTTCAGCCCCCTAGGTACTGATGAAATCTCTCAGCTTTCTATTAGGCTCTGAGCATTGTTTAAAAGATTTTGGAAGAGGAGTTCCCTTCGTGGGTCAGCAGAAACAAATCTGACTAGGAACCAGGAGGTCGCAGGTCCGATCCCTGGCCTTGCTTAGTGGGTTAAGGATCTGGTGTTGCTGTGAGCTGTGGTGTAGGTCACAGACTCGGCTCAGATCCTGAGTTGCTGTGGCTGTGGTGTAGGCTGGCAGCTGTAGCTCTGATTGGACCCGTAGCCTGGGGAACCTCCTTATGATAAGATTTTGGAAGGAATATTTTAAAAACTTTCATATGAGACTCAGAGTATCCTCAACTGAGCTGTCAACTCTCTTCTCTTCCAAGTATGAGCGAATGTTCGGGTCATCATTGTTTTAAAAAACCAAAATGAAAGCAGTGCGGCCCCCTGTGAGAAAGGAGGTGCCGTCTAATGTTTGAGAGCAGTTGGAACAATTAACCTAAGAATCTTAAAACACATAAAGCATTGCCATTCAGTCATTGCGACTGCACAGTGAATCTGGACAAGCAATTTTTCCTCCTTCCATGAAGACTTTCTTTAAGAAACATGTCTGGGGCGTTCCTGTTGTGGCGCAGTGGAAAGGAATCCAACTAGGGTCTATGAGGACGCGGGTTCGATCTCTGGCCTTGCTCAGTGGGTTGGGGATCCGGTGTTGCCATGAGCTGTGGTGTAGGTTGAAGATGTGGCTCGGATCCCGAGTTGCTGTGCCTGTGGTGTAGGCTGGCAGCTGCAGCTTCGATTTGACCTCTAGCCTGGGAACCTCCACGTGCCGCTGGTATGGCCTTGAAAAAAGAAAAGCAAGAAATACTTCTGAGGCATCTTTTCTTGAATCCACAAGAGAGGCCGAGGTGTATTTCCACATAGTTTCAGGAGTAGGGGACTTAGGGAATCTTAGCTCTTTGGACCTGCCCCTCCAGGGTCATTTCCGGTGGGAAGGATCTAGAACTTTCTGACCTCCTCGGCCACTTTGGCTTGTCTCCTTAGAGTTGTAGCTGTGCTTCTATGTTGCTTTGTAAGTTTTTGTATCTGCATGTTCTTTCTGTTAAGGGAAAGAGAGGAGTTCTGCCCTTGACGGAGCACCTGCTGTATGCCAGGCACTCTGCCGGGTACCTGACCTGTATTCTCTCATCTGATCGTGACAGGAACCCAGCATGGTGGATGGCCTGTCTTGCTTGCACAGACAAGTCTGAGTTTTAGAATTCCTTACCCCGAGGCTGGGGCTGTGATGGGGTGGAGCTGGAGTGAAAACCAGCTTTGTCTGATGAAAGCCCCAGGCCTTTGCCCAGCACAAGGTGGCGGTGCCCGCTGGGTCCTGGTCTAGATGGAGCCTCCCGTGGAGAGGAGCCATGGTTTCTTTCTGGGGTCTTCCCTGGTTCAGCTTGCACTGGTTTTCCCACCAAAGTTGAGGCAAGTGATGGACAGCGGGGAGAATGTTACAGAAACGGGGTGTGGTCCAAATGGGCCATGACTGTCCGCGAGCTTCCTCGCAAAGAACCACAAGGCAGGCAGAAGGGTCTGCAGACGGCGCTGGGCTCGACGGAACCTCATTTTACTCATAAAACAGTGTCGGCATCCTGGACACATGATTCTTTTACTTGTCGCATCATGACTGAAGGATAAGGTGTGTTACCTATTGGGTTAGAAATACCGTATGAAGGCCATGTTATAGTAACAGACAGCTGGCTGTACGAAGCCGGGCACTCTACGTTGTGGCTCAGTGGAAGTGAGCCCGACTGATATCCACGAGGACACGGGTTCGATCCCTGGCCTCCCCCCGTGGATTAAGGATCTGGCATTGCCTTGAGCTGTGGTGTAGGTCGCAGACGTGGCTCGGATTTTGTGTGGCTGTGGCTGTGGCTGTGGTGTAGGCTGGCAGCTTCAGCTCCCATTCGACCCCTAGCCTGGGAACCTCCCTATGCCGCAGGTGTGGCCCTAGAAAGCAAAGCAAAGCAAAACAAAGAAAAGAAGGATAAAAAGGAGAAAAGTCAAAGAACATTTCTCTCAAGTCCGTTAAGTATCTATCTTTCTAACAACACCTCTTCATTATTTCTGATGTGGTAAATGGATTTTCCTGATGTCGGAAGGAAATCAGAATTGTTTATAAAATCTCATCTCTTCTTTCTTCATAGGCACAGAGAAGTTAAGATATTTACCTACAGTTACACAGTGAGTCATACAAAAGACGTTTTTCAAAAAAGGACACAGTCGCATGATGGCAGGCCGGTATTAATAGCGTGTATTTCCTGTCAGAATGTTTGTTTTTTCTTCAACTAAATAGCTAGATTCTAAAAGATGACTTCAGCAATAGTATCACCACACTGAGTTTTTGAAAACCCTAGAGTCCGGGGAAGGTAGTGCATGAGAATAAATACCACATGCAGTTTGGCAGCTTAGCCTGGCCTTGCTGGAAATCTCTCTTCATTAACAGAGATCATCTTAGCCCAGTAGTCTGTTGGCTTTCATCAGAAGTCACAGCTTAAACAAACATGTCCAGTCTTTTAAAAAATATTACTTTGAGCAAGTGAGCGTTTCCGGAGCTCCCATTGTGGCTCCGCAGAAATGAACCTGACTAGTATCCACGAGGACCTAAGATCGATGCCTGCCTCGCTCGATGGGTGAAGGAGCTGGCTTTGCCATGAGCCACAGTGTAGGTCACAGATGTGACTCGGATCTGGTGTGGCTGTGGCTGTGGTGTAGGACAGCAGATGCAGCTCTGATTCGATCCCTAGCCTGGGAACTTCTATATGCTGCAGGTGTGGCCCTAAAAAGACCAAAAAATAAAAAAAAAAAAGAAAGAAAGCGAGCATTTCCTAGTTTAATGATCCTTGATCCTAGGCTGATATTTTCAATCCTTGTCATTTTTGCATTCTCAAGGTAAGTTAACAGCTAACCATTAGTCAAGTAAAATGGATTAATCTCCAACATGCACTTAACACTTCTAGAGACGTTTTTTATTCCTAGAAGTGTTGTTTGGAATCTTCTAAAGTTTTTCTTTTATTACTTAAAATCATCTTTTAAGTAACAAAATCAGTGGAAACTAAATATATTTTAAGTCATACCTAATATTCTCTATTTTGTTTTCTTACCTAAATGACAAAATTAGGAGTTCCTGCTGTGGCACATTGGGTTAAGAATCTGCAGTGGCTCAGATTGCTGCAGAGGCGGGGGTTTGATTCCCTGCCTGGTGCAGTTGGTTAAAGGATTCAGCATCACTGCAACTGTGACACAGGTTGCCATGGGTATGGCAATAAATAAATAAATACATAAATAACAAAAGTTAGACTGGAAGGCCCATTAAAAAACTTAAGTTTGAGTTTATGTTATATACTGTATAATGATTAGGTTCATTCCAGTATCAAAAAGAATAGAGCTAATAAGTATGACATATTTATGATTTCTTTGGGGCCTACCTGTATACTTATAATACTGTGACACTACAGATATGGTAATTTGATGTCGCTGTAGCTTGGAATAATTATTCTCCAAGACATTGCTTTGGGCTAATTGACTGTTCAGAAGGGATTCATTTAACTCTTCTAAGAAGCTACTGGCTCCCGAACTCATAGCTTGATTAATTCTCACTCATTATAGAAATGTGGGGCATTCATGTTTGTTTTTAAAATATTTTTCTAAATCTTATCTTTTAAAAATGAACTCTAGGAGTTCCCCCCGTGGCTCAGTGGACACGAATCTGAGTAGCATCCACAAGGACTCAGGTTTGATCCCTGGCCTCTGCTCAGTGGGTTCATGATCCTGTGTTGCCATGAGCTGTGATGTAGGTTGCAGATGCGGTTTGGATCTGGCGTTGCTGTGGCTGTGGTGTAGGCCGGCAGCTGTAGCTCCGATTTGACCCCTAGCCTGGGAACCTCCATGTGCCGTAGATGCAGTCCTAAAAGACAGAAGAAGAAAAAAAAAAAAGGAACTCCAAAAAAAAAAGCCATCTTTTCTTTCAGGCTAAATGTGGACAGGCATGTTCTAGAGATGCAGGCTATTCTAGGAATGTTGCTTTTACAGTTTCTAACTTGAAGTGTCTTATCCCCAAACATCTAAACTATTCTCTTCTCTGTCCTCCTCCTCATTCCCCAACTAATTAGGACATAATTACCTATGGGGTTTTATTTTTGTGACGCAATTCATAACCTCTTTAAAACTTGGCAGGTTTCAGCAGTTGGGAGGGAATAGAGTTTGCACAGTTTTAATCATCCAGCAGTGAAAAGCCTTCATCTAGCTTGTCCGCTGGATCTGCCTGGGCATTTTTTCCCTTGTTATGTTGGCAGAACGGGAAGTAACTGACAGCAGTGCAGAGGACTATTAAAATAATTTGACCTTCACCGTATACCCTTCCAATTATGAATGGACAGTTGGACCTTGTGTTTCTAATTGTCTGCAGATGTCCTGTCCTGTAAGCTACAAGGAACTTGTTTTTGTCCTTATGTGAAGTTTTTTTTTTCTTTTTTAAAGGTAAATTAGAAAAGCATTTTCCCTGCTGGTAAATAAGTATTTAAATAAAGCTGAGGGGGGGTCTTGTTGGCTTCCTTAAAGCCGGTTAGAAATATACGTTGGGGGAGTTCCCCTCGTGGCACAGTGGTTAACAAATCTGACTAGGAACCGTGAGGCTGCAGGTTCAATCCCTGGCCTCGCTCAGTGGATTGAGGATCTGGCGTTGCCGTGAGCTGTGGTGTAGGTTCCAGATTTGGCTTAGATCCTGCGTTGCTGTGGCCCTGGCATAGGCCGGCGGCTGCAGCTCAGATTAGACCCCTAGCCTGGGAACCTCCATATGCCGCAGGTATAGCCCTAGAAAAGACAGAAAGACAAGAAAAAAGAAATATACGTTGGGAAAATTACCTTGTGTTTACGGGGATAGCTCATTCTAATTTCATGGCTGACCAGGGGTAATCGACAAAGTGCGGAGTGAATCCAGTGCCCACACAAACCATTGCATAAGGATGCACGTCACCTCAGGCGATCGCATGCTGAGAACATGCTGCCTAAATAGATCTGTTATCTTTTGGCCTTCCTCACCCTCCTCTTTCTTTTTAAGAGAAAGGTTTTTGAAAATTGTGTCCTTGAGGCGTTCCTGCTATGGTGCGATGGGATCGGTTGTGTCTCTGCAGCACCAGGATGCAGGTTTGATCCCTGCCACGGCACAGTGGGTTAAAGGATCTGGCATTGCCACCACTGCAGCTTGGATCTGATCCCTGGCCTGGGAATGCCATATGCCGCTGGGAGGCCAAAAGTGAAAAAGGGAAAAAAAGAAAAAAAAACTGTGTCATTGAAACTTCTGAAAATCATCAGTTTCACATTAAAAATCTGTGGTTTTCATGATCTGCCAAAGGGTCTTTCTCATGCTGTCACTCACAGATTTACCAAAACATTTTCGATGTCGGTGACATAAATTCTCCCAGGAAAACAATTCCCACTAATTCTTCCCGCACAGTCTCCACTCCTCTCAGTCACTGCCAAGGTGACTGTGCCTGGTCCCGAGTCCAGTAAAAGGACTTCATCTCATATGTTTCTGGGGCTTACCTATGTACGATTTGTGTGAGGGCTCCTTGATTAAAATGGGACCTCTCGCTTATTTGTAACTTGGTTAAAGCAAAGAAAGATAAAGCTTTCATTGAAAGGATTTGTCTCTTGACTTCTGTGGCTGATCAAATGCCATAGTAATTGGGGAAAATGGCATTTCACTTGTCACTACTCCTTTAGAGAAGCATCTTCAAAAAAGCAGAGTAATTTACTGACTCAGTGAAGGACTAAGGATGACTGAGCAAATCTCTGGACCTCCTAGTTCTGCGATTATTTCCTTAGACTTTTACTTATTTATTTATTTGATTTTTATTTTTTTGTCATTTTAGGGTGGCACACATGGCCTATGGAGGTTCCCAGGCTAGGAGTCTAATTGGAGCTGTAGCTGCCAGCCTGCCCCACAGCCACAGCAACGCAGGATCCGAGCCTCATCTTCGACTTACACACACCACAGCTCACGTCAATGCAGGATCCTTAGCCCACTGAGTGAGGTGAGGGATCGAACTGACAACCTCATGGTTCCTAGTTGGATTTGTTAACCACTGAGCCATGACGGGAACTCCTATTTCCTTAGACTTCTGTGCCCATAGATGTGCTCGTGGGGTTTTTCTTTTGAACACTAGGGGTGTTTTTCATAAAATTTGCTGTGACTTTTCCGGGTCAGAAGCAATGCAGCAACAGCCAGCTTGGTGATGGGGGAAGGATATGCCATCAAACACCTAATGTTCTTTTTTTAAAAAAAATTTGGCGCAGCATATGGAAATTCCCTGGCCATGGATTGAATGAACCTGCGCTACAGCAGCTTCCCAAGCCGCTGCAGTGACGACACTGGATCCTTAACCCCCTGTACCACTAGAGAACTCTGAACACTTAATGTTCTTCACCTGCCACCCACCAGCCCCCCACCCCCACCCCCACCCACGTCAGACAGCTGAGTGCAGAACAGCACGGCGGGCTGGTCCCGGTGTGTGCACCAGCCTTTACAGATCCCAGCTTCATTCCCTGTAGGAGGAGCAATGTTATTCCTCTTCATCCAGCGACAGCCGTTTAGCACCTTCCTGACCTTGACAGGTGGGCCCGTCCCCTGAGAGTATTTAAATGAGACGCTCTTAGAGGACAGTGGTCCACTGTGTCCAGCACAGCTCCGCTCGTACACGGACCCTGGGGGTTTCAGAATGCCTCCCATTTGAGTGAATGTGCAACATTTCTGAAACAAAGCCTTGCTGCCTTCTAAAAGCAGGAGTGAACAGGGGCGTTTTTGCAGGCTCGGCAGTGATGTGGGATCTTTAAGGACTTGAGCTCTCGGGGGTCATTTGTAGCCTCAATACACCTGTGGGTCCGTGACATCAGGCGGGACCTGTAAGGGATTTGGTGTGTGTGTGAGAGCCTCCTGTGATCCCAGCCAGAGACAGAATGAACTACAGCATTAGAGAGCATCAACATAAGTGGACTTTAGACATTTCAGCCCGCATTTATTGATCCCTTATTTTTTTGGGGGGGGGGCGCTGCACCCTTGGCATATGGAGATTCCCAGGCTAGGGGTCAAATCAGAGCTGTAGCCCCCAGCTTACACCACAGCCACAGTAACGCTGGATCTGAGCCATATCTGTGACCTGCACCAGAGGTCACAGCAACGCCGGATCCTTAACCCACTGAGCGAGGTCGGGGATTGAACCTGCGTCCTCATGGATTCATTTCCATTGAGCCGGGACGGGAACTCCCCAATCCCTTACTTCGTACCTGGCATTCTGCTCGGCGCCAGGAAAGCGTGAACAAGACGCCCTTTCTTCCAGCGAGGAGCACACAGGCTTAGAGGAGAAGGCAAACGTTTGAGCAGACCTGCATTTGGGACCTTACCCTAGAGTTCCTGGGAGCTGTTGGAGAGGTTTCAGCTGGTGAATGATACAGGGAGATGCACACCCTGTACCTGTTCACTCTGGGGAGGGTGGATCCGCGGAGGAGACTGATGCCTGGAAATAAACAGGAGACCATGAGGGTGTCTACCTGAGGGGTCCTGCTGGTCTGGACTAAAGGCGTAGCTGGGGTGAGGAGGTGGAGAGCCGGGCCGAGGTCTAGAGACAAAAGGAAGAGGGGGACTAGGGCCGATAATAGGGATATAGAAGATTAAACATGTTGTGCTTAGAATAGATTTACAAGGAGATCCTGCTGAATAGCACTGAGAACTATGTCTAGATACTCATGTTGCAACAGAAGAAAGGGTGGGGGAAAAATGTAATTGTAATGTATACATGTAAGGATAACCTGACCCCCTTGCTGTACAGTGGGAAAAAAAAAAAATCGGAAATGCTTAACCTTTCACCAGTAGCTATTGCTGAACAATAAATTATTTGCTTCCACTGCTGAAAAAAAAAAAAAAAAAAAAAAAAACCATGTTGTGGCCACTGGTTTACATGTGCCAAGAGGTGATGCCCAGCAGGGATTGCGAGGAAGGTGGTCGTTTTGCGAAGCAAAGAAGACACCATCTTCAGAGCCCACAGTCTTGCTCATCAAATATCTGTGACGGCGTTCAGGTCCAAAGTTTCCAGCCTTTGGATATGAATTCCGTTTTGAATAAATAATGCGTCCAAACAGTGCATTAATTTAAGATGCATAGTGATGCAGCGTTGGGCTGGAAATTCCTTCTTAGCGCGAACTCTGGTGTGCGCAGGTGGCGGCCAGCTGCCTGGACTTCGCTGCGTGTCATCGGTCTCATCTGTGACTATTAGGGCGTGATAGTGCCTCATGGATTTGTTTTGAGCATGAAATAAGACCCAAGCCTGCGAGAGCAGTGGCAGAGGAGCTCCCAAGGGCTGCTCACATGCTTCCTTCCTTTCTCTCCTCTCCCCGGAGGATGTTCCAGACGTTACCCATTCGTTTCCTTCTCTGTGCTCACAAGCCTTTCTTGGCCTGGGACCTGGAGACCAGCAGAAAAGGGGACCTACCTGTGTAGTTATCCTAATGTTTACATTCCTTCAGGAGATGTCACACGAGCAGTCTGAGTTCCTGAAACAGGGCCTTCATCGTGTCCCTCTGTGTTTTCAATACAGGACGTCAGCTGCAACGAGATCACAGCCTTGCCTCAGCAGATAGGACAGTTGAAATCCTTACGAGAGCTGAATGTCAGAAGAAATTACCTTAAAGTTTTACCACAAGGTAAAAAACGGAAAGTGGGGAAAATGAATCAAACAGGAGACTGTTAGAGTTTTTTGTTTACCTTTGGGAAGTTAGATCTCGTCATGTTTGTCGGTGTCTTTGATAGTAATTACCATTTGCATTTCATGTGCAGATAACAGAAAAGTTATACTCAAGTTGTAATTTTAGTCAAGGGGTCAGTAACGAAATCATTCCTGGTTTAAGGCCGTGTGTGTGTGTGTGTGTGTGTGTGTGTGTGTGTGTGTGTGTGTGTGTGTGTGTGTATTAGTTTTCTCAGGCTCTCATAACAAAGTACCACGGATTGGGTGGCTTAAGCAACAGAAATGTATTTTCCCGCAGTCTAGAGGCTGGAAGTCTGAGATCATACGGGCCGATTCGGTTTCTTCTGAGGCCTGTCCCCTTGGCTTGTTGATGACCATCTTTTCTCTGCATTTTCGTGTCATCTGCCCTCAATATCTGTGTCCTAATCTCGTCTTCTTGTAAAGACACCCATCCTATTGGAGTGGGGCCTGCTCTAATGACCTTTTTTATTTTTTTGGTCTTTTTAGGGCCGCACCTCCGGCATATGGAGGTTCCCAGGCTAGGGGTCTAATCAGAGCTGCAGCTACCAGCCTACACCACAGCCACAGCAACGCAGGATCTGAGCCGCATCTGTGACCTACACTACAGCTCATGGCGATGCCGGATCCTTAACCCCACTGAGCGAGGCCAGGGATCGAACCTGCGTCCTCATGTGTACTGGTCAGGTTCATTACTGCTGAGCCACAACGGGAACTTCTAAGGACCTCCTTTTAACTCGGCTACCTTTTGAAGACTTTTCTCCAAATACAGTCACGTCTGAGTCCTGAGGGTTAGGGCTCCAGTATGTGAGTTTGCAGGGCACACAATTCAGCTCCTACCTGGAGGCAACATGAATTGCTTTTGGTGTAAATGTGTGACCTTCCGGAACGGCCAGCCAGCCTTTGAGTTGTTGTGCTTGGTCCCGCAGATCCTGCCTCCAGAGTTTCAGGTTTGGGTGGGGGTGGGGGTGTCTGGGAGCCCTGACTGGGAAGCTCCAGTGCCTGGAATCCATGATTCAGCCAAGGGCAGGCTCCGGCTGAAGTGAAACTTGGGCTGTTAACACTTGTGGTTTTGATGAATTTCTCAAATCCTGGAGCAAGAATGGCTCTAGAGCCTCAGCATTGAGACTCGGGGCACTGAAAACACAGCAGGAGCACCGAGCCCCACAAGACAGCCTCATTCCAGAGCCAGACTCCGGCAAACCCTTCCCTGCAGCCGTGGGCTTTCCCCGTGTGTCCTTCTGATAGGTCATGTTGAAGTTCAAGTAAAAAGGTACTCAGTCAAAATATTGTCAATCAGCTGTACTTCAACAAAATAAAAATAAACTTAAAAATTAAAAGAACTATTTATTCAGGGAGTTCCTGTTGTGGCTCAGTGGAAATGAACCCAACTAGTATCCTCAAGGATGCGGGTTCAATCTCTGGCCCCGCTCAGTGGGTTAAAATCCACTGTGGCCATGAACTGCAGCACGGGTCGCAGATGCAGCTCCGATCCCGAGTTGCTACGGCTGTGGTGTAGGCTGGCAGCTGTAGCTCCCATTCGACCCCTAGCCTGGGAATTCCCATATGCTGCAGGTGTGGCCCTAAAAAGAAAAAAAGTAAAAAAAAAAAAAAAAAAAAAAAAAAGAAATATTTATTCAGGAATATTATATCATTAAGAACTTGGACAAACACCTTGTGGGTGGTGCTGGATTTGAATTTCCTATTTTGGGGGTTCCATTTGGACCTGGATTAGGAATGCGTTGACAGGCTGCAGAACACTGAATGCTTTCTCCAAAACATACTCTGGTTTTCACAGATCGCATTGATTTCTGTCGTTTTCATTTAAGGACATCAAGGCATACCTGATTTCGAACTTCTCTTGAAAAATATACCTCAGAGCGAAATCCTGTATTTGGAAACAGCATTTCGTTAATCTGACTCTAATGCTGATTTTTGTATTTTCTCTGAGAGCTGCCTGATTTTTATTATTCTCTTCCTGCTTCATGATCTTTGGCTTGAAATGCTTCGTTATGCCAGGCAAGAAAACAGAGCTCATGAATGCGAAAGACCTGTATCAGGTGCTGCGGAGGTGGGAGTTTGAAGGGTTTTCTGCCACCTTCACCTTTCTCATGCCGGCTAGTACTTTAAAGAAGAAAAATCAGAAGCTGTCTTGGTATAAAGATTTATTACTTTATTCCTCGAGATGATTTGATACAAAAGCATTGATTTGGAGTTCCTGCAGTGGGTTAAAAATCTGACTGCTGCGGCCCAGGTCCCTGTGGGGGTGCAGGTTCAATCCCAGGCCAGCTCAGTGAGTTAAAGGATCCAGAGTTGCTGTGGCTGCAGCCTGGATTCAGTCCCTGGCCCGGGAACTTTCATATGCCATGGGTATGGCCATCACAATTAAAAAAACATCAATTTTTCGTTTTGTCATTGTGCAGTTCCAGTTTTGAATGGATGAAATTGTTGTCCTTGGTTTGAGTAAGTACAACAGAAAAACCCTTACATCAAATTTACACACATATAGCCTTTCATAGCATTAAAGAAAACTTTCTTTTAAATGAATGAATTAATTTATTTTTATTTATTTTGTCTTTTTGGAGCCGCACCATTGGCATATGGAGGTTCCCAGGCTAGGGGTTGAATCGGAGCTGTAGCTGCCAGCCTACGCCACAGCCACAGTAACATGGGATCCGAGCTGTGTCTGCCACCTACACCACAGCTCAGGGTAACGCTGGATCCTTAACCCATTGAGCGAGGCCAGGGATCGAACCTCCGTCTTCATGGATGCTAGTCAGGTTCGTTAACCACTAAGCCACGATGGGAACTCCTCTTTTAAATTTAAACTCTTAGGTTAATTATCGAGAAATCATCACAAATTATTAAACTCTCATTTTCAAAAGAAAAATGTAATTACCATGGAGTAGTTTCCTGTAATAGTTTAGAAACGTGTGGGAGAACGTGCATCTGTATCATCGAGTTATTTATTTCTCTCGCCACTCCTTACTCTCTTAAGAGCCTTCCTTCGCCTGAAAAGATCAATTACAAATGTCTATATTTTCCATAATTATGTTTTTTTAGGATTGGCATTTTCATGTACACTCAGAGCTCAAACTTGAGTTTACTGGGGGGGAAAATTTTTTCTTTGGTCATAATTTTCTGAATATCGAGTTCCTTTTTGCTTCACTCTGGGGATCTCTGTTAACAAAAGAGCACTGATAATGTTCTCAGGCAGTGGGTTTAAAGACTTTTCATATTTAGTCATTTGTTTATCTTCTGTGAGTACCCCTCCTCATGTGCTTTCAGTTTGGGGAGGCGGGTGGGAATGTTTGTGGTCTAATTGCCCACATCAGTTTGGGGGTGGTTTTACTACAGCTTATACAGTGGGGAAACTATTTTGTTCTTTCTGGGACCAGAACGGGCAGAGGATTAATGGGGTCATTCATTGCCCCTCTTAGCGGAGCAAGAGGCGTGGGATTCCTTGTTAGTTTTCTTTTTTAAAAAAATTAATTACCTTAATTACCTTAAGTATAGCTGATTTAAAGTATTGTGCCAGTTTCTACTGTACAGCATAGTGACCCAGTCGTAAGTATAAATACATTCTCTTTCTTCTATTATCTTCCATCATATGCTATGGCAAGAGACTGGATATAGTTCCCTGCGCTGTACAGTAGAACCTCATTGCTTATCCATTCTAAGTGCAATAGTTTGCACCTATTAACGCCCAACCCTCTGTCCATCCCATTCCCTCCCCCTTGGCAACCAACAGGTCTGTTCTCTATGTCTTTGAGTCTGTTTATGTGGTTTTTTTTTAATTACTCAATGAATTTTATTACATTTATAGGTGTACAGCAGTCATCACAACCGAATTTTATAGCATTTCCATCCTAAAGCCCCAGTACATCCCCCCACCCCCCAACCTGTCTTCTTTGGAAACCATAAGTTTTTGCCTAAGGGCAAAACGGTAGCCACTATCTCAGAGGCTGCTGCAAGATCTGGAATTGCTCCATCCGCAGCCCAGCAGCTGAAGACACAAAATGACCTCACATTTAATACAAGACTGTCTGAAGCTAAGGTTCTATCTCCTTTGCCTCCCAACAGTTTGCAGGTGAGGGAGGTTTCAAAATAGAAAGCGTATCAGAAGAGGGTCGCCAGACCCTCCCTACAGAGGGCATCTGTTAGTTTGCTTTCTGCTATTCCTTTTGTCTACTTTTAATAATAATGTCTTATTTTTTTCTTCAGGGAACCATACTCTTCCAGTATAAGTCCATGTGGTTTAGTTGGTAGTAACCCTATTCAGTGGCTTCAGGGACAGATACATGATTCAGGAGATGGCCCGTCAGAGTACTGACTCCCTTGACCACGATGCCTGTCTGGCTAACTTCACTTAGCATGGTAATTTCTAGGTCCATCCATGTTGCTGCAAATGCCGTTCTTTCATTCCTTTTAATGGCTGAGTAATATTCCATTGTGTATATGTACCACATCTTTTTTAGCCACCTCTCTTCTGATAGACATTTAGATTGTTTCCATGTCGTGGCTATTGTATATAGTGCTACAGTGAACATTGGAGTACATGTATCTTTGCCAGTCATGGTTTTCTCTGGATAGATGCCCAGGAGTGGGATTGCTGGATCAAATGGTAATTCTATTTTTAGTTTTTTGAGGAATCTCCGTACTGTTTTCCACAGTGGTTGCACCATTTTACATTCCCACCAACAGTGCAACAGCGTTCCCTTTTCTCCACACCCTCTCTAGCATTTATTGTTTGTAGTCTTTTTGATGACGGCCATTCTGGCTGGTGTAAGGTGGTACCTCATCATGGTTTTGATTTGCATTTCTCTCATAATGAGTGATGCTGAACATCTTTTCATGTGTTTTTTGGCCACCTGTATGACTTCTTTGGAGAATTGTCTGTTTAGATCTTCTGCCCATTTTTTGATGGGGTTGTTTGTTTTTTGGTACTGCACTGCAAAGGTGTTTATAAATTTTGGAGATTAATCCCTTGTCAGTGGCTTGATTTGCAAAGATCTTCTCCCATTCTGTGGGTTGTCTTTCTGTTTTGTTTAAGGGTTTCCTTTGCTGTGCAGAAACTTTGAAGTTTAATTAAGTCCCATTTTTTATTTTTGTTTTTATTGTCATTACTCTAGGAGGTGGATCTGAGAAGATGTTGCTGTGGTTTATGTTGGAAAGTGTTTGGCCTGTGTTTTCCTCTAAGAGTTTTATAGTAACCGGTCTTATATTTAGATGTCTTTAATCCATTTTGAGTTTATTTTTGTGTGTGGTGTTAGGAAGTGTTCTAATTTCATTCTTTTCCATGTAGCTGTCCAGTTTTCCCAGCACCATTTATTGAACAGGCTGTCTTTTCTCCATTGTATATTCTTGCCTCCTTTGTCATAGATGAGTTGACTATAGGTGCGTGGGTTTAATTCTGGGCTTCCTGTCCTGTTCCACTGATCTACATTTCTGTTTTGTGCCAGTACCATATGGCTTGGATGACGAGTCTGTTTCTGTTTTGTAGATAGGTTCATTTGTGCCATATTTTTTTTCCATTTTTTTAAAATTACTCAAATGTGTGCCATATTTTAGATTCCACATATAAGCGATATAATATGGTGTTTGTCTTTCTGACTTAATATGAAAATCTCTGCTAAGATTGCTGCAAATGGCATTATTTTGTTCTTTTTTGTGGCTGAGTTGTATTCTATTGTGTATATTTACCACATCTCAATCCATGCAAGTGTCAGTGGACGTTTAGGTTGTTTCCATGTCTTGGCTATTGTGAATAGTGCTGCGGTGAACACAGGGGTACATGTATCTTTTCGATTCTTTTGACCTTTTTTGAGGTGGCATTACCCTTTTCTCCTCCATTTCCTTGTTGTGAAACCATCAGGTTCCAGCTTCCCTAAACCAAGATGCTAATTGTGTTCCCAGTGGGCACTAAAAGGCATATAGTCATCATAAAAACCATTTCTTACTTATTTAACTGTGAGCTGCCTTCCTTCCCCCTCCTGCTACGTCTTCCGGAAACTTAGCTCTCTAGTCTTGCGTAAACATCTTCATTGTAAGTGGCAAGTTGCTGAGGATCTAGGGTCCAGTTAACCTTCGCTACCAATTGCCAAGCTAACTTTAGTGAGTCAGGTTAACCACTGGAGAGATGGATTCATGTTCCTGGAGGTTACAGCAAGGAGAGACTCTTTAGTCCCTCTCGTTCTCAGCCCTGTTTAAGAAATGGAAAGAGATCTTAGTTTCCCCTTTCCTTTGACTTTCTTGATTCCATGCTGTCCTCTGGGTTCACCTGCTTCTCTCCTCTACCTGCCAGTGCTCTTGAAATGCTTCATCAAGGCAACCAGCACCAGTGAGGCCAGAAGCAAATCACTTATCCTGCTATTGAGCGGAGTTTGAGCAGAGAATTACATGGGGCTATTTTAAAAATACACATCCTGTTCAAATTAGAATTCAAAAATTCTAATTTGAAAATTCTAATTCAAAAAGATACTTGCATCCCAGTGTTCATAGCAGCACTATTCACAGTAGCCAAGACCTGGAAGCAACGTAAATGTCCATTGACGGAGGAATGGATAAAGAAGATGTGGTACATGTATACAATGCAATATGACTTAGCCATAAAAAAGAATGGAACAAGGCCATTTGCAGCAACATGGATGGACCTAGAGGTTTTCACGCTAAGTCAGAGAAAGACAGGTATCATCTGATATCATTTATCTGTGGAATCTAAAAAAATTGATACAAATGAACTTATTTATAGAACAGAAACAGACTCACAGACATTAAAAAAAAAACCTTATGGTTACCAAAGGGGAAAGCGGGGGCAGAGAGAAAAATTAGGAGTTTGGGATTAATGGATACAAACTACATAAAGCAGATAAACAATAAGAACCTACTGTATAGCACAGGGAACAATATTCAATATCTTGTAATCAACTCTAATGGAGAAGAATCTGTAAAAGAATATATATGTCTATAGGTGTGTGTATATGTATTATAGACGTCTGTATATAAAACCCAATCACTTCGCTGTGCAACAGAAACTACCACAACATTGAAAATCAACTATACTTCAATAAAAATAATAAATGAAATATTTCAAAAAGCACATCCTGAGTTCCTCTTCCACAGCCACCTGCCTGTCATGCGTTTGAGAACAGCTGAGCTGCCGCTCTTGTGCTTCTGTTCTCACATTTCAGTCTCAGGACTCTTTAATACACAGTAATTCACGAAGGTATGAAAGAGGGACGGTCCCTTCCACACCCGGAGGAGTTGAGTTCTGTGAAGTGGTTGCCAAGTGAACCTTTGTTGGTGAACTTGAAGTTGTCTAGCCGGGTAACGAGGAGAGCCTGCTGCTGCACAGGGGGGGCGGTGGGGCTGGTGGGAATTCTTTCTCCAGGCCACTGCCTTCGCATCCTTGTCTGGACATCGTCTCTGCCCTTCATCGGCTTGGGACCTTGAGTATTGGAAAGCCTGGCACATCACCCCTTACCAGGTTGCATAACAAACGTGGTGAGGCCCGTTTGGAATGAACCCTCCGCAGCCTCTCACCCGGAGATCTTAGGCTTTGCCCTGTGTCACCCTGCATGTCTGGCATTGCTCAGCCCCTTTGCTCGATGGAATATATTTGACTTCATTTCTTGCAGCTGCCAGCGTCCGTTGGCATGCTTGAAATTACTGAGCGTTTACTAGGCCACTGGGCGGGGATTTTAAGCTAAATATAATGTTCTGTCTTGTGTGCGGAGCTACAGAAGACTTTTTTTAAAAGCAGTGGAAGAAAGCCTTATCAAATCAGGATGACGGCGTCTGTTGGAAAATTTGGAATTAGATCGCATTTGTATTTTGAAGCAGAGTTCAACAATCATGAGCATATTGCTTGTACCTCGTTCCGAGACTCTCCCGGCCCACACACGTGGGATGCATAAGCATATGTTGTAACTAGCATATTGTCCATAAGCTAGCAAGCTGTTTGAAAACAGTTGGAAGTTAAAACATAAGCATATCTTGTGTGGTGTGACTTTTGTGATTGTTTTGCTGGGGGAAGAAAAAAAAAAAAGCGTGTTCAAACAATGGATATTGTAAATGTCATGTTTCCAGCTCTTCGTAGAAATAACAAGTTGACACTGCTGAGCCCCCAGTGAAAGCTTTCCTCTCGTCTTTAGTAAAATATTCTATAAACAAGATACATATCCCTAATGTACAACTTGCCTTAATTATGCTAAGTGATACATTGCTTGATGAGCAGAAAATTGATTTTTGAATGTTTAGCCATTTCATCTTGTTGCTTTCTGAGTTTTTTTCTTTTCTTTCTTTTTTTTTTTCTGTTCTTGTAGAACTAGTAGATCTTCCCTTGGTAAAGTTTGACTTTTCCTGCAATAAAGTGCTCGTGATTCCCATTTGTTTTAGAGAGATGAAGCAGCTGCAAGTATTACTGCTTGAGAATAACCCTTTGCAGTCTCCTCCCGCGCAGGTGAGGGGGTCTCCCAGCAAAGCTGTTGGGGGGGGCGGTGGGGGCGGGGAAGGAAATATGCCATCAGTAGCGCCTGCCTCGCTCTCAGCAGAATCACTTTTTTGATATTCTGCTCAATTCGTGTATGAGACTTGATCATAATCAGCCACAAGCTCTTAAAAAGATGAAACTACGTGTGAATCTGACTACAGTATGTTTTTGCAACATCCAGTCTGTTTAGCAGCATTTGCTTCACTGTTCTGGTCACCGCAGTCCCAGAATTGCCGTGTTCAATTATTTCAATTATTCAGTGATTACAGTGATCATTTGTACATGCATTTGAAACGTTTTCATGGAGCATATGGCTTACAAAAGGAGTAATCGATTTCTTTATTTTTTGTGTGTGTTTGCATGTGTCTTTTGTCTTTTTAGGGCTGCACCCGTGGCATATGGAGGTTCCCAGGCTAGGGCTCCATTTGAAGCTGTAGCCACCGGCCTACGCCACAGCCTTCAGCAACGTGGGATCCGAGCCGAGTTTGCAACCAACACCACAGCTCCCGGCAACACTGGATCCTTCACCCACTGAGCAAGGCCAGGGATCGAACCTGAATCCTCATGGATCCTAGTCAGATTTATTTCCGCTGAGCCACAGTGGGAGCTCCAGTAATAGATTTCTTTCTTTAAAGTTAGCTGGGAAATGGAGTTTAAACATTTGAAAATATGTTTGTCAGTTATTTGGAGACAAGCAAGGTACAGGCTCACATATTAAACTCTGTGAGAATAAAATGAAGTAGATATGCCTTCAGAATTGGAGACTTACCAGGTCAGTTATCAGAAGTCTATACTTTTTACAGTTTGTACTTAAATATATTTCTGTTAGAATTTTGCAGTTTAGTGCAAGAGAGATGGGAAATTTCTTGAACATGGTTTTCTGTTCAAATAGAATTTGGAAGAAATGATTGGCTAAAATCTTACCTGTTTTGGAGAGGTCAGATTTGGTGTGCATTGTGAACATGCTGAATGAAAATGCGAAAATGAAAATGTGCGGGAGTTCCTGTTGTGGCGCAGTGGAAACGAATCCGACTAGGAGCCATGAGGTCGCAGGTTCGATCCCTGGCCTCCCTGAGTGCGTTAAGGATCCGGCGTTGCCATAAGCTGTGGTGTAGGTCGCAGACGCAGCTCAGATCCCATGTTCCTATGGCTCTGGCGCAGGCCAGCAGCTGCAATTCCCACTCGACCCCTAGCCTGGGAACCTCCATATGCCTCGGGTGTGGCCCTCAAAAGCAAAAATGAAAATAAAATGTGCACAGCAGGATGTCTAGTGTTTACATTTTGTTTTACCATTAAAATCGAAATATTATTAATTTCTCCATAGATTTGCACCAAGGGTAAAGTGCACATATTCAAGTATCTGAGCATCCAAGCATGCCAGATTAAGACAGCTGACTCCCTCTACCTCCACACCATGGAGAGGCCACACTTACACCAGCACGTGGAGGACGGGTAAGTGTGACCGCCCTTGGTTAGAAACCGCTGTTGGAGTATTTGCTTAGACCAAGACGCTCCAGGTAACTAACTCCAACAGTCCTTTTGATTCAACCAGTGCAGATTTATAAATGAGACTTTCAGCAACTTTTGGAATAAGAAGGGGAAAATTGATGCTGTTGACAACATTTTGGCATCTTTCAAGTCTCATCGACCTTCTCCCAATCAGTCTTTTGTGAATGCCACGTATGTGTGTGTGCTCACACACGTATATACACGTCTGTGTATATCTTTGTATATAAGAGCTGTAATATAAATATATATATGTTTTACTTGTCAGTTAAAACAACCATATCAAACTGAGACATGTTTTTTTCAATTAATGTTTAATATGCTTCCGCAACATTATTAGAAGGAATGCAGGCTTTGTATTTTTTTAATTGTCTTTTAAAAATGCATTGTGCATAATTGTTCCCATTTCCTGTTTAGAATGGAAGCTTTAGAATCATTTCACGTGTCCTTGGCCATTTTTGGCTTAAATTGGGCCTTGGATTCTCAGAGAACAAAATTCTCACCCTGAAAGAGAATGGGTCACGCTGCAGAAATTAGCACAACATCGTAAATCAACTATACGTCAATAAAAAATTTTTTTAAATTTTAATAAAAATTTAAAAAATTCCTATACTGAACACACTTGTTAGAAACATAGGGTTTTTTTGAGAGGTCTTCACTGCAGAAATCTTTCCTGAACGTTTTTCTAAAAAAGTAAATATGGTGACTTAAAAATCTCAGCCTACCCTGGTGGTACCTGCATAGAATGCTTAAAATATGTATTTGTCATTTTATCTTTTTAAACGTACTCTCCAATTTATTTAACCATTGGATACAAGTTTATAGAATTATTGAAAGTCGGGACCTTTTATAACAATCGAAGTAAAAGCAATTGGTAGTTTTTGCTTTTTTATATGCTAGAATTAATAAAGTAATAAAACTGTTAACTGTTTCAAAGAACAGGCCACTCCGAGTGTAAACCCATGAAAACTCTGAACACAAAGACTGTCCCTTGTACTATATTTAGACAGTACAAGTATCTGATTTTCATTAGGCCCTTGTCTTAACATCCTTTAATCCTGGACTGGTGTGTCGCCTTTGGGTAATAACAAGAATTTGTAGAACAAAATCATTATTTGAATATAAGTTGTATTTTGTTGTAAACTTTGTGACTTTCATTTTTTTCTAAGTGAATTTAATATTTACTCTTCTATCCCAGCAAGAAGGATTCTGATTCGGGAGTCGGAAGTGATAATGGAGACAAGCGATTATCTGCCACAGAGGTAAAGCTCGGGATCAGATTTTTTTTCCTGCTGTGCTTCTAGATCTATCTGCCCACGTTTGCTGAACTCCTTCCTCTCTGGTAAAAGACATCAATGCATTGGCATGAGAACATGCGGTAATGTTCGTGAAAGTTATTTGAAATCCTCTAAGTGTTATATAAATAGAAACTGATGTTAGCTTTTTCTGCATCTTTGGTATATTGTAAACGTCTCAAGAATGGAGTCTGTCTCTCCTTCCCCTCCTGCCACAACCCTCACATTATCTAGAATATTCTTGCATGCTTAACACATATTACGAAACAGCTAAGTGGTGTGGAGGTATCTGGGGGGCTTTTTTATAAATGTTGTTTTGTTTTTAAGTGATGGAGTAGTTTAGGGAAAAGCTGGTATATGCCTGCGTAAATGTCAAGGAATCCAAATGCATGTTACATTTGACCCACAGGGAATTGCATGTTGGAGCTGTCATAATTTTTATAGCAACATTTGTTTTCCTGAAACTTTTTGGTAGCGTTCTTTTCAGTTCTTTTCAGACAATTGAATGACCTTTGGCTATGTTTGAGCTAAGAGCCCCCCCCCCACGCTGGAGCTTCCTTAAGTGGCTATAAATAGGTCATTGAGAACATTTGTTAGCTTCTTTATAGTCTGTTAGTTTCCCCAAAGTCTTTCACTAATAAACCATTAAATGGGGCTTCTTGACCAGCAGAGCTGGGAGGGGTTGGGAATGAGTGGATCTTCAGGCCTTCCCTTTTTGAGGGAACTTACTGGATTTTTGTGATTATTGAGTTTTGAAACATTATAAGACTCTTTGAAGATATAATTGGTAGGTCAGTTACCCCACCTAAGGAATCTCCGTCTTTACTACATATAAGTCCAGGAAAAATGCCTTTTCCCTGTTTTCTTCAGGTCTTCGAAGTATAATATGTAGTAACTAAGATGGTTGAATTTTCCGTGACATCCTTCATAAATCAATATATTTTTAAAAATTAAAAATTAGGATACCTTAAAATCTTTCTAATGCAGACTCTTTTCCATGAAATAATTCATAAATCAATATATTTTTAAAAAATTAGGATACCTTAAAATCTTTCTAATACAGACTAGTAGGCAGAAAAAGAAGGCCAGTGTCAATAAAATAAAATTACCTTTCTGAAGCTGCATGAATAGTTCACTGGGGTTCCCTGGGGGAGAAAATACCCAACACATTGCTTTACAAGTTATATTTAATTCAACTCCCTTAGCTTTATTAAAACTCATAAGTCCCCTGAAATAGCCCATTGTTTCAGAAATTACTCACCCAAGCTTCTTTTCTATTAAATTAAAACAGACTCTGCTTTAAACAGATCCTTTATCTGTCTTCTAAGGATAATTAAGTTCATTAATAAAACATTACACAAAGAACTTCATTCTCCTTTTGTTCTCACTTACTGTATAAGTGGGAGGCTAATATCATTCTAAAAGGAGGCCAAGGGTTTATTTTCTCCCTTCTAACTAGATGCCTGTGTTGGAATTTTGCTAAGTTTTTAAGACAGCAGGAAGGTGGAAGAACTGCAGAGAGGATTAGATTCAACAGAATGAGGTGTATGCATTTTCCCTTTGCCTTTTTTTCCCTTTTGTCTCACGCTGTCCTCTCATTAGCTGAGAACACCTCCAAGAAACTTTGTTTTTAGTAAAGGGTAAAGGTTCTGACTTACCCTCTGTCACTTTCTAGTTTTGCTTTGCCTGGAGGTCTGTGGTCAGTCATTTTTGATCCGTGCTTCTCCCTCAAGGTGGAGTTTCAAAATCACACCAGATTCTCTTCTTTGGCTGTTGCCATTGTCTGCTTGATTTAGCATTTGTCCCTCAGACGTTGAAAACACCTTTTTTGTAAGATAAACAAGTAAGAGAATGTGGGGCTCAGTGAATCGCTGTGTAATGAATGAGAGGCATGTTTGTTTTCCGCCAGTTTCTGAGCACTTTGTGCACGTGTCCAAAAGTCAGCAAACATCCTTCTCTGAAAGTCGTAGCCTCGGGAATTTAGGAGCCAGCCTCAGTCACCTGCGGTGTGTTCTGTGGAGGTTCCTGATTTGCGTGTTTTGAAAAGCCTTTCATGAAATCGCGACACTGCAATGGAGACCCAGGAAAATACATGAGGCTTCGTATTTCATGTGTGATGGAATCATAGACGCTCAGAATACACTTCCATCAGTTAGCGTGGGGGAAGCAAGACCCCCCCCCCCCCAAGGAGAACTAACTGTAGTTACTAAATCCACGTGCTGTTCTGAAAATTGCACAGAACCCCTGTTCCTTTTAAGACCTATAATTATTTAGCACTGTTACGTATTTAAAACAGCTTTCTCAGCTTGAAACAGAGAAATAACCAGAAGCTTCATGTTGCCCATAAGATGCACTGTAAATAAATGGGATGTTGTCCCAGGGGTTGACTGCTTGCTTTTCGTGCCTGACCACATGAAACCTTAATATATTTTGGTAAATTGGTGTTGTCCTCAGAGCTCAGGGCACCGTTACTGTTGAAAAGATCAATGAGACATAGGGCTGGTGTGGTGGTGTGTGTACAGTTATTTCTTTCTTCCGTCAGCTGTGACACAGGCCTTCTTGGTGCCCTGACTATGGCTCTTAGGTTAGAAAAATACCATCAGGTTCCTGAAAAAAAAATCTCAGCTTAGAACGTACCTGCAGAGTACCTGAGTGTTAGCTTGATGAATTTTGGCAAAGTGAACACACCTCATAACCAGTTCCTCGTTAGAGAAACAGAATTTTTCCAGCCACCGAGAAAGCCTCCTCCTGCGCCCACCCCCCAACCCAAGAGCAGCCGCTGTCCCGACTTCAAACACCGTGGATCTGTCTTGCCTGTGTTTGAACGTCTGTGAGTGGACTTGGCCTTTGTATTTGGCGTCTTGTACTCAATATTTATGAGAATTGCAGTATTTTTTTAAATCACGGAGCATGCTCTTAGTGTGTGTTGATGTGCCCTTGGATGAAGCCGTGCCCCGTTTCCTTTCAGCCTTCTGATGAAGACACCGTTAGCCTCAATGTGCCAATGTCCAATATCATGGAAGAAGAGCAGATCAAAGAGGACTCTTGCCATCATCACCTCAGCCCCGTTAAAGGTCAGAGAACCAAGACTGGGGCGACGAGTGCTTGTCTTAAGGTTGAAATGCTATGTTTAAAATATGCGGACCAGGGGCAACACTAATAGTTCATGTTTAGTGAGCATTTCCTGGGTACCAGGCGCCATGCCAGTCTGTGACAGTGACCTCATTTAAAGTTTGAAACTCTGAGATGCCTGCTCTACTCTAATCTCCATTTTATAGGTGAGGACACCAAGGCTCAGAGAGTTTAAGTAACTCCTCACAGCACGTGAGCAGGGGAGCTGTTCTTGTTCTGAAGTTTCATACAAGATTCTTTAAGTCTGTGATTGGGAAGAAAATATTGAGATATATTATTTGGGACATTTTGGGTCTTTAGTGTTGTAATGCACAAAATCCCCAAATTGCATTGGCTTAACCCAATCTAAAGTAAGTCCCAATGGGAGGTAATGATTGCCAGGCACCTCTCTTCCAGGTGGTGATTCGAGGATCCAAGCCCCTTTTATCTAATGACGCCACCATCTTTAACACCAGATTTCCAAGTCCCTCTGCTTCAAACCCAAAGAGGAAGAGCATGGAGGTTTGCTCCTGGGAGGTTTTTAGGGCTGAGCCTAGAAAAGTGTCCATCCCTTAGAGCCAGCCTTGGTTACTGGGTCATATCTAACAACATGCCAGGCTGGGAAATGTAGTTGGAAAGTGTGCCCAGGAACCTGGACTGTGTGCTCTTATGCTCTTGACTTTGGACAAGTCACTTGACCTTAATTCTCTCCTCTGGCAATGAGGTTAGATGAGGATATCTCTAACATCTCATGGAGCTCTCGAATTCTCCGGCTCTTTGATAATCACCACATGATCACTGAGCTCTCTATGTCTTGAATACCTTCAATACCCTAGTAATAGGTTTCATGTCTCGATGAGAAAGCTCTCATTTGATTATATATGGCAGGACTTTGCACCTGTTTATTCAAATGACTTTTTAAAATAAATTTTAAAATTTAGTGTTTCCCGATTTGTTGCAGAGATGGTTGGATGACATATGGCTAGAAGAAGACTAGATTAATAGGCAGATTTTCTCCCTAGTAGCTGGACTATGCGCTCACTAGTGATGGGAGAGCACTCCCACTCCAGTGTTTGCTTTCACTTCTTATGTTCAGGTTTTTAAGTTTAGCATTTGCGTTTATCTGAGATGATCATTGGAACCATCCATTGTCCAAAAATATAACTGTATCCGTTTGGCAAAAATAAGATATGCTTTGTAACAACATATGTCATATAGGTGTTTTAGGCAACTTTGTCAAATAAAAAGAATTACATAATTTATTACCACTGAGTTTTCTCCCCTCTTCTAGAAGGGGGTATTTTGCTGGCTGGGAGTCCTTGAAGGTGGCGAGGTCCTACTAGATTTTTTTTGTTTGGTTGGTTGGTTTTGGTTTTTTAAGGCCGTACCTGTGGCATATGGAGGAGGTTCCCAGACTAGGGGTCGAATTGGAGCTACAGCTGCCGGCCTACACCACAGCCACAGCAACACCCGATCCAAGCTGCATCTGCAACCTACACCACAGCTCACGGCAACGCCGGATCCTTAACCCACTGAGCAAGGCCAGCGATCGTACCCGCAACCTCATGGTTCCTAGTCGGATTCGTTAACCACTGCGCCACGACGGGAACTCCGTGTATTGAATTTTGAATTGGAAATACTTGTCACACGCTGCTGAGAGCTCAAAACACCCTCTTTGATGCTTTCTTTTCTCTGTTCCTTGAAAAAAAGAATTGGAGGTAATTTCATTTCTGTCTTGGGAAACTGAGCCCTAAAGAGGCCTTGACTTTTAAGTTCATTCGGTTTGGGGCTTTCTGTGTCTTTTCCTTTTCTTCCTCTTCTTCCTTTTTCTACCTTTTCCTCGCATCCTTGAGGGAAGAGAAAACTTGGGTCCTTCATGCAGAGAAGATGGGAATAATCAGATGATGTATTTGAGAGTTGTCTGTTTTGCTCATCTGACCATGAAGTCATGCTCTCTGCCTTTCTCTGTGTTTTCCTAATAGGGGAGTTTCATCAGGAATGTCAACCAGCGCCTTCCCTTGTGAGGGACGGTGACAACCCTGGAGAAGAAAGAGACCCATTTCCACATGAAACGGATACCCTCCATCCAGAATTTATAAACTATATTGAGGCAAGTTGAGACTCGACTAATGTTTAAATGTATTTACGTCTTTTGGGCGCCTCCGACGTGAAGTGCAAGGTTCCCAACCCATCACCTCTGAATGATGGCTGTCAGCTTATCGCCAGCTTCCTCAGGCCTTTATAGCATCTTCTCAAAGCTAAGCACGTTTATTTCCTGCTATTAGGAGCTGGTCCCTGCCACCCAAACCTCTCCATTTGTCCGTGCATCTTTGATTTTCTTTTGTTTTGAGAAATGACTCAGCTTTCCGGTTGGCAGTGCCTCGTATAGGTTAGCAAACTTAGCAGAATTACCGTGATCCTACGGAAGCTGAAACAGAGGTTCACATGCTTTTCAGTGCATTCTAGGTGAATGCTTTTCTTGAGAGTATATTCATAGTCAAAGGGGAAAAACTGAGACTTTTAAAATCTGGGAAAAATGTCTTCCCTTTTGAGAAAGCTCACTCCGAGGACACACGCTCCTGAACAGGTGGAGAGTGGCACTGCGGTGTTGAAAAGTTGGACAAAGTCACTAAATTGCCAGGTGAACCTTTAGGGGTGGCAAAAATGAGGGATAATATCTAGCCCTTTGTAAAGCTGGTCGTGACGGTTCCACTTTGTGACATGATTAGGTGCCTTGGTATGTTTCTACCTGTCCTTTTGGTTAAATTGTGGCACCCAAGGGTCACAAGGAAAATCCTTTTGGAAAAATTCACATTCCTTGTAGCTTTCGAGATTCAGTGATCTCTGAGTTAGTGTTACAATCAGGTGTGGGCTCTCCAGGGGCTGGTCCTCTTTTTCCCAAGGATGCTGTTACAGTGGCGGGGCTCTATCTAGACTCACGTTTCTGGGCATCGCCTTCAAGGGAGCCGGGAGGAAAGCAGCCAAATTGTACATTCTGTGAGCCTGGTGTGCTTGCGAGGTCTTTATGCCCTCAAGACAAAACCAGTGAACCTGGCATATGACATACACTTGTAGAAAGCTTAACTCTATATCTAACCCATCGTTAATCCATCAGTTCTCGTTTCCAAATATCTCACACCCACTGCCTCCTTTCTGCCCTCCACCTGCACTGATGGTGCTTCAGGGGAGCCTCATCACGGCTCACTTGGAGGATGCCAGAGCCCCTCCCACCCCAGCGGGGCATCCAGCACCCCAACCTTGCATGCCCAAGATCACCCATGTACACACACACACACACACACACACACTCTCTCTCTCTCTCTCTCTCTCTCTCTCTCTCTCTCTCTCTCTCTTCTTCTGCCACCAGACATTTTCCTAAAGTAAAAATCTAATCGTGTTACTCTTCAGCCAGTGGTTCTCACAAGGCTCTCCCAGATTTGATGCCTGTCTATCAGCTCTGAGGCAAATCTGTCATGACAATGTGGAAAATTGGTCTTTTGTCCTTTTTTTTTTTTCTTTTAAAGGGCCGCACCTGTGGCCTGTGGAAGTTCCCAGGGTAGGGGTCGAGTCAGAGCTGCAGCTGCTGGTCTCTGCCACAGCCACAGCAATGCAGGATCCAAGCCACATCTGCAAAGCTACACCACAGCCACAGCAACGCCAGATCCTTAACCCACTGAGCCAGGCCAGGGATCAAACCCTCATTCTCATGGATGTTAGCTGGGTTCTTAACCCACTGAGCCGCAATGGGAACTCCATTGTCTTTCTGGTGTGAAGAATTTATCTTCAGTTGAGAGTCTAAAGATGGAAGCCTTGAAGGAAAACAATGAAAGCAATTAGGAAAATAAAGCAGATTGTTTCAGAAAAGCAAATTTCTCTAGATCTGGAGATTTCAGGAAGCAGGGGGCTGGAAATGCTGCTCCACAGAATGGGTCCTGGGGGAGGAGTCCAGGGGAGCCACGAGGGGGCATGGAAATCTACCAGGCCGGTGTTTCCAGAGCGCCCACTCCTGCAAGAGGCTTCTGTTGGCAAGTGGAGAGGAACGCTAAGCTAATAATAAAATAGAACCCATATCACTTTTACAGTCCGGGGGGAGTGTGTTTGACTGCCAGCCAGGGTGCCGAATCAAGAGTTCCATATTTTGTATAACCCGGCTTTCTCTCCTTCACCGAGTTAGCATCTTGAGCTGTCAAGACCACAGTCAATCCTCATTCGGGGCAGTTCTGTTCTGTAGACTCTGCTTGAACGCTGCTATCTGATCCTGAACCATTGCTCCTAGGACTGGGGTGTGGGTGGGAATACAGAGGTCGGTTCCTGCCAGCCACTGGCCACACGGATTTGTCCACTGGTCAGCATATAAGCTGGTTTTATGTGCATTACTGTCTCAAGACACCTTATTTAACGTATATTGTCAGTTCGTTAACATTGAACTTGCAACCGTCAGCCCCGTCACTCACTCGCGCGGGAAGGAAGCTTTGGTAACACAGATGTTTTCTCTGTAGGGTTCGTCACAGCCTTCTTGCGCTTAGGACAGCTAGACGGCATGTCAGTGCCAAACTAGAGGGCATTTTAAAAAGCAAAATCAGGAATGAACAACAGGGAGGTGTGAAAGTGGGTACTAAAGAGACTCTGGAAAGGACTCTTTTTTACAGTCGGAGAGCTGAAACAGGAAGGCAGGGTGTCTGTCGCCTTGTTCACCCTCAGCTGGAAAGGAGCTCCAGTTTTTCACCAAGCTCTGCATGTGTCTCCAAAAGCACCATGAGCATTAATTTGGGGGTTCCAAATAAATTTTGGTAGGTAGGCAAATTTATAAATACAGAACGCGTGAATAATGTGTAGCAACTGTATAATCCACTACCTTAGCCAAAGAAGCCCCGTGTGCCCCTGTTTTGCCTACTGAAAAAAAAATGTTTTATACCATTGGCTCCTTTTTTATTATAAAACTAAACATTAGAAGGAGGAGTTCCTATTGTGGCTCGTTAGGTTAAGAACCTGACATAGTGTCCATGAGGATGCGGGTTCCATCTCTGGCCTTGCTCGGTGGGTTAAGGCTCTGGCGTTGTCACGAGCTGTGGCGCAGGTTACAGATGTGGCTTGGATCCCGTGTTGCTGTGGCTGTGGTGTAGGCCGGCAACTGCAGCTCCAATTCGACCTCTAACCTGGGAACTTCCACATGCCACAGGTGCTGCTGTTAAAAAAAAAATACAATTAGAAGGAAATACTCTTGGCTCCTACAGTTGAAACCCAACTGGATCATATAAAAATATGTTTTCTTGGTTATTTCTGGAAGTATATTTTCGCCCAGGAGTTTCACTATCATTTGGCTAGTGGCACAGTAATTACTGTATTGATTTGATTAGGTCCCAAAAGTATAATCAATCTAGAAGAAGTCTGAGTGGATTTCAAGCCGGAGGCGGACATTGTATAGCAAGAAACCTCCTTGAAAGACTTGTTCTCTGTGGCACATCCAGGGACTTGGCTGGACCTGAGTTCGTTCACGATGTGTCAGAACTTTGACACAGAAAACAGTCCTTTTGTCTGTTGTTCCTTCCTTGCTCGGGGACTGTCCCCCTGTTCAGGGGTGGCTTCCGATCTAGCCGTCAGCTGAGTTGAAGCCGCATTTCCCCGTGTCTGAGATCCGAGTGGAAAGAGGGGGCGTGCCAACAGTGGGCCGTGCCTTTCTAACTACTCCCCCCCACAGTGCTTCTTTGGGGTAATAAAAGGGGGTGCATTTCAGGGAAATCTGGATGTTTACGCATGAAAACTGTTAGATGCAAATTGAGGCATCTTATGTTGTTAAGTATTTTATACTTCCTTTTTTCCTAACTGCGCGTGCACGCGCACACACACACACACACACACACACCCCCCTCCTCTCACTCACAGTAGAATGTACCTTCTCATGTGACTGATAAGCCCAGTGGAAGAATCTGTCAACACCCGGAGGTGCTGAGAGGGCCATAAGGAATCCAGTTAAGCTTTGCATTTCTTTTATTTATTTTTTTATTTTAGTGATTTTTATTTTGTCCATTAAAGCTGGTTAACAGCATTCTGTCCGTTTTCTATGTACAGCCAGGTGACCCAGTCACACATCCATATATACATTCAAGCTTTGCATTTCTGACTCTTTTCTGACTCTAAGGTATTGTGGCTCTGGGCTAGGGTTTCTTTTTTTTAATTTCATTTCATTTTTACTTTTTTATTGAAGTATAGTTGATTTACACTGTCGTATAATTTTATTTTTAACTGTGGCACAGTGTAAATCACATGAGGCTGACCATCTGCAGCACATGGAGGTTCCCAGGCTAGGGGTCCAATCAGAGCTGTGGCTGCCAGTCTACACCACAGCCACAGCAATTCGGAATCCGAGACGCATCTGTGACCTACACCACAGCTCACGGCAATGCTGGATCTTCACCCACTGAGCGAGGCCAGGGATTGAACCTGCAACCTCATGGTTCCTGGTCGGGTTCGTTAACCCCTGAGCCACGATGGCAACTCCCATCTTAGCGATTTTTAAGCATACGATTCAGTGGTAAGTACATCCACATTGTAACCATCACCATCCTCCATCTCCAAACACTCATTTCATCTCGTAAAACTGAAACTCTTCGCCCTTTCAGCGATAGCCTCCTGGGGGCTCCCTGGTGGCCTAGTGGTTGGGACTTGATGCTTCCAGCACCATCGTCCGGGGTCAACCCCTGGTCTGGACACCCAGATCCCAAATCAAGCCACAACCATCCTACTTGCGGTCTTTAAGAATTTGGCTCTTCTAGGAACCTCACCTACGCAAAATCATACCGTATTTGTCTTGGGGGGAACTGGCTTATTTCACTTACCGTAACGTCCTCATGTCGTCACAAGTGTCCGAATTTCCTTCCTTTTTAAGGCTGAGTGATATTCCACCGTATGGATCGACCACATTTTGTTTCTCCACGCATTTGTCCACGGACACTTGGGTTGTTTCCGCCTTTCGGCCGTGGTGCGTGGTGGTGCTGCCGTGAACACGGTTCGGGGCAGGCTGAGACTGCTGCCTGTTACAGCCGGTGTTTCTCAGGATTCCCCTGTGTTCTGTCCACAGGAGAGGGTTGAGACCCGCATGGAAGTGTTACGGATAGACGAGGACGTGCACTGGCTGTCCAGGGAGGAGCTGTGAGTACCGAGGGCTGGCGAGGAGCCGCCCTCCTGTGAGGTTCATGTTTCGCACAAATGGCAGCCCCGTCCTGGTAGAGCTTCAGTCCCCGTTGGGCAACGATGCTGCTCAGAAGCTGCCAGTGTTCCTCTGTGCGAGGCTTATTATCAAAGTGTGGGGGCCATACAGGGCCGGGTCATCTCTCTTTCTTGGCCTCGGGTTTTATCTGGACATGAGGCTCTTGGGTAAAATGGGGTCTGGGAAATCAGATCGAATTCCTCGACGGGAGAGTGTAGCTTATTTTCACTTGTCTGCACGCACTGACCCCTGGACCAAAAGTGATAGGTGGTCCTGTTCCCCCATCGTTCCTCAGAGCCTTCAGAGTCAAGTGAGAAGCCCATTACCTCGGATGTCCTGGTCTTGAGTCTCATAGTCATAGTCACTGACAGTTATTAAAGAGCACACGCCAGGCACCGTTCTGAACGCCTCACTTGTAGTAACTCGTTTCATCTAAGCAACAATTCTATAGAGTAAGTTCTGTAGTTATCCATTTCATTGATGCCAAAACTGAGGCACAGAGAAATTGACGACCTTGCCCCGGGGTTACGGAGGGCTGGGATTGAACCCAGCGACCTCGTACCAAATGGACATCCCTTCTACTCTATTGTGTATCAAGATTTCCTTGGCCAGCTTTACGGGGAGGGCATAGCTGTCAGACAGTGAACTCTTGGCGGGGGCATTCAGTTTGGACTTGATGGCACGGGGTTGATTTTTGGTTCCCAGGATTTAGTTTTCCACGATGCAGCACAGAGGCGTGGACCTTCCATCAAACCTCACGAGGGTCTTCCCCCTTAGTGAGGATTTACTGCCTTGTTCAAAGGTTTCTCCACTTACAGATCAACATTGGCTCATGTTCTGTAGTGGAAAAGAGTAACTTTGGTTGACTCTCTCTTGCCCTTTAAAAACAGTTTAGAATTCCTTTCAAATCACTGTCGACTATAACAGGCTATTCGTTGGCTCTATTTCTGTGATGCGAAGGAGAATTAGCTTCGATATAGAATTAGAGGGGAAGGGATTTGATAGGGAGAGTTTTTAAACGGTGTCAAGCTTTAGAAACCCCCTTCTCAATCTTCTAACTGTTGTTCTCAGCTCTGCCTGTAAATCAGTATCATTGGTAGAGCTTAACAAAATGTCCAAGCCCGCACAGACCCACTTGGGAATATCAGACGTTTTAGGCACCGTTGATGAGGTTGCTGCCTAAAGAGACTCTGAGAACCAGCATCCCACACTGAAGTCCCATATTGTATGAAAGCAGTAAAACAGCCACGCTGGTTGAACCAGATTTGGAAGCAGTGCAGGCCCGCCCTCACCGAGCACCCCTGGGCATCCCCTTAGGGCTCAGGAAAGCATGGTGAGAGCAGCACCCAGCTAGTCCATTGCCCTGATTTTATAGAGGAGCAGGTGGGGGCCCACAGGCATTGAGACTTTGTGTGAGCCCTTTACAGTGGGGGCTCCCCCACCCCACCCAGTAGCTTTTTCTGCTCTGCTCTGGCAACCTACCCTATAGGATATGGACACACCATCATTAAAATACTGAGTTTGGGAGTTCCCGTCGTGGCTCAGCGGAAACGAATCTGACTAGCATCCATGAGGACTGAGGACGCAGGTTCGATCCCTGGCCTCGCTCAGTGGGTTAAGGATCCACTGTTGCCATGAGCTGTGGTGTAGCTCACAGATGCGGCTTAGATCCCGCATGCTGTGGCTGTGGCGTAGGCCAGCAGCTATACCTGCAATTAGACCCCTAGCCTGGAAACCTCCATATGCTGCATGTGGCCCTAAAAAGACAAAACAAAGTAAAATAAAATAATAAAATAAAATATTGGATTTGTCAAAATCTTTTTTTTTTTTCTTCTTCTTGTTCGATCTGCACCCTTGGCACATGGAAGTTCCCAGGCAGGGGTTGAATCGGAGCCACAGCTGCCGGCCTACACCACAGCCACAGAAATGCCAGATCCAATGAGACCTACATCAGAGCCAGGCCAGATCCTTAACCCTCTGAGTGAGGCCAGGGATCAAACACGCATGGTTCCTAGTCGGGTTCATTACCACTGAGCTACAACTAGAACTCTATGAGTTTGTCAAAATGATTTTTTTTTTTTTTTTTTTGTCTTTTTGTTGTTGTTGTTGTTGTTCTTGTTGCTATTTCTTAGGCCGCTCCCGCGGCATATGGAGGTTCCCAGGCTAGGGGTCCAATGGGAGCTGTAGCCACCGGCCTACGCCAGAGCCACAGCAACGCGGGATCCGAGCCGCGTCTGCAACCTACACCACAGCTCACGGCAACGCCGGATCGTTAACCCACTGAGCAAGGGCAGGGACCAAACCTGCAACCTCATGGTTCCTAGTCGGATTCGTTAACCACTGCCCCACGACAGGAACTCCAAAATGATTTTTTAATGTTAGATGGACTTCTATAAGTTTGCTCTTGAGGACAAGTTTGCTTTAGGTGGTATTCATATTCTCGTGACCACTTTCTGTCTCATGCTTGGTTTCCAGCTGCAGAATAAGTTCATCCCCAAACCAGGAAATGGATATAGCAATGATCAAACAGCTGAGAGAAGCAGTGGATTTTCTGCAAGAACCTGACAGGTATGTTGGTTTTTCCTTGGCCCAGGTTTCCTGTGTAAATAATGCGCACTAATTTATTGAGCGCGTTATCTCAGTTTTCAAAATATTTATACACACGGCATGAGCTAACCATTAACCACCAACAAAGAAAAGTCATTGTCACTGCCTGTTTTTCCAAGATCCGTAAGTAGAAGGGTCAGACTTCTGGAGGGACCCAGATCAATTCCCCCCTTCTCCATCTCTTCATGAAATTCATTCACCCTTCATGCAATTCATAGGGCAATTTTTTTTGTTTGTTTTTTGTCCTTTTTAGGGCCGCACCTGTGGCACATGGAGGTTCCGGGGCTAGGGGTCGAATCGGAGCTGTAGCCACCAGCCTACGCCACAATCATAGCAACGCCGGATCCAAGCCACATCTGTGACCTACACCACAGCTCATGGCAATGCCGGATCCTTAACCCACTGAGCAAGGCCAGGGATCAAACCCTCAACCTCGTGGTTCCTAGTCAGATTCGTTTCCACTGCGCCATGACAGGAACTCCAGTCGGGCAATTTTTGGAATCAAGTACTATCATATTTATTTCTGGTGGTGCCAAATCTATGTTAAAGAAATCATATATTTCTAAAGATTTGGGTGACAAGATAATTTTTTCATTTGTCACTATCAATAATTGGCATTGGGAATTCCTGTCGTGGCGCAATGGAAACGAATCCAACTAGTATCCTTGAGGATGTGGGTTCGATCCCTGGCCTCGCTTAGTGGGTTAAGGACCCGGCGTTCCCGTGAGTTGTGGTCTAAGTGGTAGACGCCCCTTGGATCCCGTATTGCTGTGGCTGTGGTGTAGGCCAGCGGCTACAACTCCGATTTGACACCTTGTCTGGGAACTTCCATATGTCGTGGGTGTGGCCTTAAAAAGCAAAGTAGTAGTAGTAGTAATGATAATAATAGTAATTATGATAATAAAAGGCACTACATGCAGTAGATATATTTTTTGATTTCTTAGCTGAGGATAAGGGAATTCCCATGAACAAAATCTTTTTGAGGAAGGAAGTATATCTAGTATCAGGTAATAACTGCCCTATTGATAGAGAAATTGATCCCAAGCTTTTCCCCAAGAAATTCTTCAGAGACCCTGGGAACTTAAATATGAAGATGAAAAAAAAAAATATGAAGATGACATGGTCTTGTAAGATGGTGTGTGTGGAAATTCTGGGAATGTGTGAGTCCCAGCATGCTGTTGTGTGGCTCTGAAAGCACAGTGACAGGTCAGCTTGCGTACGGCTGGAAATCTTCAGCAATTGATTTGAAAAGCATTTCAATTCTGCACACACTAGTTAGGTGCTTAGAGCGTGGGCATATCGACGGTGTGCCCCTTGGGAGCCATCAAGATGGACGAGACGCAGCCCTTCCTTCTAAGAACTTACGCTGCAGTCAGAGAGAAGGGCCTTGAGCAGTGATTGATGGGTGTACTTGATTTCAGTGCTTGAAGCGAAGGGGAAAAGTGATAAACTAGAGTGAATGCCCCACCCCAGAAGGGAAAGGGGAGATGGCCCAGCTGGCCTTCCTGAAGGTTGGAGAATTTTACTGGGCTTCATAGCGGGCCTTTTCAAGGAGAAAGCACGTTCTGGATTGAAACACAAGCTTATACAAAGGCACCGAGGTCAGAAGGAAGGGAGCAGACTTGAGAAGTCTCAGGTGGGAAGGACCCATGGCGCTGGGGTGTATTTTGTATTTTGGGGTGAGAGAGAAATGATAAGAAATAGGGAAATAGCTGGTGAAGAATATACCTTGAATCAGTCAGTCACTGGTTGCAAACCCAGCGTTAACACCTGTTAATCTGGGTAAGTTATATAACTTCTCTGTACCCCACTTTTCTTATCTTTTTTTTTTTGTCTTTTGTTAGGGCCACCCCCTAACAAGTTCCCAGGCTAGGGGTCCAATCAGAGCCGTAGCTGCCAGCCTACCCCACAGCTGCAGCAACTACGGATCCGAGCCAAGTCTGTGACCTACACCACAGCTCACAGCAATGCCAGATCCGTAACCTACTGATCGAGGCCAGGGATCAAACCTGCATCCCCATGGGTCCTAGTCAGGTTCATTAACCACCAAGCCACGATGGGAACTCCCAGTTTTCTCATCTTAAGATGGGTTACAAGTACTTATCTTTCAGGGTTGTGAGGATTTGAAATGATGTATAAACGGCTGGTGGAAAGGTAAGTTTGCAGAACCACTCCAACAGGCATCCTTTGTAGTATGTGGCCATAATATAAAAATAAATATAAACCTTTTCAATGAATTCTAAAAATAGATCCTAAGGGACAAAGAGATGTGAACAGAGATTGCGAGGGGAGAGATGTTTTTAATAGCATATATTTGGAAACAAGGAAATGGCCTCACAGTTTGGAGATACTTAAATGTAGTTTGGTCATTAAGAAGATGAACTGTGTGGCCAATAAAAATTTTTAAGTTTCCAACAAATTGTTTTTGGCTGCGCCCATGGCATGCAGAAGTTCCTTGACTAGGGATTAAACTCAAGCCACAGCACTGATAATGCTGAATCCTTAACTCGCTGAGCCTCTGGGGAATTCCCTCTAATATATTTTTAGATTGCTCATTATATAGTGTTAATTTTAAAAAGTATAAAAATGGCATAGCGTTTGACCCTGGTGATATAAATAGAATTAGGTTCCAGTTGTCTAAGAAGTTTAGAAAAAAGTAAAACTAAAAAGATAGGTGAAGATGGATTTCTTTGTGTGTGCGTATTTCCCCTTTTTTGCTTTTTAGGGCCACACCCGCAGCATATGGAAGTTCCCAGGCTAGGGGTCAAAGCAAAGCTACAACTGCTGGCCTCCACCACAGCCACAGCAACGCCAGATCCAAGCTTTGTGTGCAACCTACACCATAGCTCACGGCAAAATGGCAGATCCTTAACCTACGGAGCAGGGGCAGGGATTGAACCCACAACTTCATGGTTCATAGTCGAATTTGTATCCGCTCCACCACGACAGGGACTGCCGCCTGTGGGTATTTCTAAATTACCCTTTTTCTTTATACTTTTGCGTATTGTAGAGACACGGCGGTAGATGGTGTTGCCGTTGTTTTTCTTGGGTGATTGTTTGAAGCGGGTGGTGAGGATGAGAGGGAACAGCCCAAGGAGTTTTACACCTGAACCCCTTTTGTCTCCAGCTGAGATGCGAACCAGGAGGAGGATGTTGGGACCAGTCCTGACCAGCTTAGGACTGGATGAATAGCATCCAAGATGGTAATGCCATTTAGCTGCTAGAGGTTTAGGTCTGGGATTTTGAGACTTAGATTTAAAAGTTACTTTCAGGAGTTCCCGTCGTGGGGCAGTGGTTAACGAATCCGACTAGGAACCATGAGGTTGCAGGTTTGGTCCCTGGCCTTGCTCAGTGGGTTAACGATCCGGCGTTGCCGTGAGCTGTGGTGTAGGTTGCAGACGTGGCTCGGATCCCGGGTTGCTATGGCTCTGGCGTAGGCCGGTGGCTACAGCTCCGATTGAACCCCTAGCCTGGGAACCTCCATATGCCGCGGGAGCGGCCCAAGAAAGAGCAACAACAACAAAAAAAAAGACAAAAAAAATAAAATAAAATAAAATAAAATAAAATTATATTCTGTTGTAAAACTTTATATGGATTTGATTTCCTCCCTGAGAGAATCCACTACTTTGGCTGCGTTAGATCTTCGTTGTTCGTCCTGAAATAGCTGTTATGACAGGACAATGCGAACTTGATGATCATGTGTCTGTGCGCCTGTGTAATGGGAATAAAGAAAGAGTCCTGGTTTTGCTTCTGATAAAGAGAACGCACCTCAAGAGGTCATTTATTTCCAGCTGCTTGAATGAAGGGTAGTAAAAAGTTTATATGCACGTTAGGGTTTTCCTGTCTCTCATATTTCATAGGTCCAGATTTCGTTGTTTTAGTTACGTCACTGATGATAGGATTAAGTTTTAGAGATTTATGTTTCATACAACGTCAACATCAAAAATTTTAGTTGAATACTGTTTTAGTTGATTCTGTTTTGCCTTTATGTTAATTTTTTTTTTGCTCTTCAGGATTTCTAATAGTTGATATGATAGCGTTTTCAATAGGCATGTGTTGTATGAATTTATCCCTGCCTTAAGGTCTGTAACTTTTATATGACTTATAGAAAGTCCCTATTTTATAGATCTTTCTAAAAAGTCAACCCTTAAAATTATAGAAATTCAGAAACTATCTGTAAGACAACTTCAGAAATGAAAATACAGATCAAATTGCTTATGAATTCCTTTTTTTGTTGTTGTTTTTTTGCCTTTTCTAGGGCCGCTCCCATGGCATATGGAGGTTCCCAGGCTAGGGGTCGAATCAGAGCTGTAGCTGCCGGCCTACACCGCAGCCACATCAAGGCGGGATCTGAGCCGCGTCTGCAACCTA
Source organism: Sus scrofa (assembly GCF_054392235.1). Taxonomy (NCBI): domain Eukaryota; kingdom Metazoa; phylum Chordata; class Mammalia; order Artiodactyla; family Suidae; genus Sus; species Sus scrofa. Next base: position 21,187,171 of record NC_139393.1, on the reverse strand, counting down.
CACCACAGCCCACAGCAACGTCAGATCCTTAACCCACTGAGCAAGGCCAGGGACCGAACCCGCAACCTCATGGTTCCTAGTCGGATTCGTTAACCACTGCATCACGACGGGAACTCCAATGAATTCTTAATTTTTTTTTTATAACCCAAGAGTATTATTGGTGTCTGTCTACAAAGAGATCTTCCTATTAAAACAAATGTCCTTGATATAAATACCATAATATAGCCCATGTATAGTATAGGATAGAACAGTTCGTGAGGGAACCTGATGGAGGATAATGTGAGAAAAAGAAGGATATATATGTATGGCTATACATATGTATGTATGGCTCGGTCACTTTGCTGTACAGTAGAAATGGACAGAACACTGTAAATCAACTATAGTGGAAAAAATAAAAATCATAAAAAAATAATCTAGTACCTTAAAAAAACTTTACTTGCTTCTGTAAACTAATAAAGTTCGAGAATAAACGCTAGTGTGAGTTCCCTACAAATACTATGACCCGATCTGAAATTACTACTGTATTTTAAATAAGTTGGATTTTGATACCCAAGCAGATGGAAAATTATATTAAAATTACACTACAATAAATTTGGCCCGTGGTGGGAAAATACCATGAAGTATGAAATTTCTGCCATAAACCTTTCATTACTTAATCCGAATGATAAACAGAACTTTTTAATATTGAAATTTAAAACTGAATATGCGTAAAAGCAGGAGGGTATGTTAGAAGTTTAATAGATTTGCTAACATCTTTTCCCCCTACTCTCTAGGGTAAACATAGATGTTACAGAGAGAAGTGTTGCAAACTTTTATCCTGTGGAATCAGCAGAAGACTTGGAATTACAAGACTCTGCACTAAAGTATGTTGGCCCTTTTATAACAAAGTATTTTCTCTTGTTACATTGAAACTTTTTTGCTTTAGATTCTACTTTATATCTTCTTTTTCTCTTATTCCTCCAGTGGTCAAATACAGTTGGAGCCATCTCCAGAATGTGAGGTAAGACTGCTTGCTTTCGGATTAACGAGAGATCCGGTGCAATATTCTGCCAGAATAGGGGCCACATACTCTACCAAGATTTATCGTGGAGTTGAACACTCATTAGTGAGATCAGTAGTCAGACCTGTTCAACATCTGGTTTTCCAGTCTTTTTAGCTTTTTTAGTTTTCCTGCTCCTCTGCTATACTTCACCTCCCATTAAAGATGAGAGTTGCCTGTTTCCATTAACTTCACTAAATCTTTATGTCAGTCTTAAGTCAGGCCATGGCAACTAAGACCCACAGAAAACCTGCTTTCGTAGAAACTGAAGGCAAAACCATCCGATGCAGGTTTTTACAGCCGCAGAAGAAGCCTATGAACTGACCGGATGAACATCAACTTGGAAAGACTTGAAAGCCAAAGAATAAGTGATTTTGGAAATGCCTAGGAAGATTAAGAGACTCTAGCAAAGAGCCACTGGTGGGGGAATTTGGGGACAGAGTTCAAGGTAGGTTAGGTGGCTCCATCGGGTAAAATTTGGGTGGCGGCAGAGAGAGCAGTTTGGGCATAAACCTGGAAATAAATCTGCAAGGTTCCAAGCAAAACCCAGGTTTGAGCTGGTGACATGGAAGTAAAGCATTGCTTACAACTCTTTCTTCCCTTCTCCCAGAATGAATGGGCTTCAGATGGTTAATTTCAATATAGCTCATTTCTGTGCCATGAGGTGTCTGAACATGTACTATCAGAAAGCCGTTTTCAGGAGTTCCCGTCGTGGGGCAGTGGTTAACGAATCTGACTAGGAACCATGAGGTTGCCGGTTCGATCCCTGCCCTTGCTCAGTGGGTTAAGGATCCGGCATTGCTGTGAACTGTAGTGTAGGTTGCAGACGCGGCTCGGATCCCGCGTTGCTGTGGTTCTGGCGTAGGCTGGTGGCTGCAGCTCTGATTAGACCCCTAGCCTGGGAACCTCCATATGCCGCGGGAGCGGCCCAAGAAATGGCAAAAAGACAAAAAAAAAAAAAACAAAAGCCGTTTTCACACTCTTAACGGGCTCAGTCTCTGTGTTAAAAAGCGAGGAAAAGAGCTGCAATCACAAAACCCATGTTCCTGGAGAGTATGGTGTCATGGTTGTGGGCAGTGAGTTGGAATTCAGTTTCAGCCGCATGTCAAAGACGTGTTACCCACCACAGGCTCCTTTGAACTGCCCCTCTCTCCTTACCTTTATCTTCTGTGCATCGGGATTAGTCTCACAATGCTGGGCACCTAAATGTTAGCTGTTACTGTTACTCTCATATGTGATGGTTGTGTGCTCCTTAGATTCGCTGAGCTACCTCTTCCCCGGGGGCGGCATCGCTGAATGACCCAACAGTGGGACCTCAGAAGGCCTCTTATGCGAAGGCTGCCCAAGCCCCATTTCCCCAAGCTATCCTTTTGAGACATGGTGCTTTTGGTTTGGTGCAGACTCACTTTTTTTCAGCCTCTTATTTGGAAGTAATTTTAAATTGATGAGAGGCTGAAGAAGAAGTACAAGTTTCTACAAATGGTTACAAAAAATTATAACCTTCTTCCCAGATTTACCTGTGATGAACACTTACCGTATTTCTCTCTTTTTTTCTCCTCCACACACATAATTCTTCTTCCGAAGATTGGTGGATAAGTTTTGTACTTCCTTGTCCTTTTCCCTAAACATGGATGGGAATTTTATCTTATGTAACCTCATTTCAGGTATCACCTTCATAAACTTTACATTTATAACGTATTTTCATCGGATCGGCCACCTGTATTTCAAATGTTAAGATTGATCTTTTTCATAGCACTTCTTCTTCCCCTTTGGTGTGGGATGGTTGTCAGGTGGCTGTAGTTTCCCTTATTCTGAAATATTTCCATAACCTTTCTTTGATTTTTTCTTATGACCTTAAGATTTTCAGGAATATAATGCATCCTTTTTCTTTCTTTTTTTTTTTTTTAGGACTGCACATGTGGCATATGAAAGTTCCCAGGCTAGGTGTCAAATCAGAGCTACAGCTGCCAGCCTACACCACAGCTCACCTACTCAGTGCGGCCAGGGATCAAACCCACATCCTCATGGATACTAGTCGGGTTCGTTTCTGCTGCGCCACAATGGGAACACCTACATCTTTTTTTTTTCAATGAACTACCTCTTATTTTGTGAGGCAAAGTCCCCCCTGGTTCCTCATGATAAAATTCTATGGAGTTCCTGTTGTGGCCCAACTGAAACGAATCCAACTAGGAACCAGGAGGTTGCAGGTTCGATCCCTGGCTCTGCTCAGTGGGTTAAGGATCCGGCGTTGTCGTGAGCTGTGGTGTAGGTTGAAGGCATGGCTCAGATCCTGCATTGCTGTAGCTGTGGCGTAGGCTGGCAGCTGCAGCTCCGATTTGACCCCTAGCCTGGAAACCTCCACATGCGCCGGGTGCAGCCCTAAAAAGAAAGAAGATAAAATAAAAAGAAATTTCTAGCTCTGGTGGAAAAAGATGTCACAAGGGAAAGGAGGAGGAAAAGAAAAGAAGGTGGTGGATTAGCAAGACTAGTGCTAATGATTACGTAGAACTTAAGTGGGACCCTCATTATTTATTTGGTTATTTCTGTATTTTCTCTTCCATCTCATTCAGGAAGAAAGCAATATCTTTACCATAGTCTTGAATCAATTAACCAGCATTTATTAAGTTCTTGTGCTGGATTCAGCCTTGTTTTTGGTGTTGAAGGCTAGCATAGGAAAGAGATGAAGTTGCCCTGACTTTTAAGGCATTTTCAAAATTGTGGAAGAAGACTTAGATATTGAGAAAATTTAGAGAGGAATTTGACATGGTCCATACCCCTGAGAGTTTTAGGTACTCTGGGAGATGGAGAAGGATAAGAGTTAAGGAAAGGGAACTAAATCTAGACTTGGGGAACATTTTGTATTTGGATTTGTTCTGGGAAGCTGTGCTGGAGCAAGACAGCCTGGCTGTGGTCGAATTAGCACAGAGTATTAACGGGGCAGAAATACCGAGGGGCAGGCTTGTGCCCGGGTAGATAAGTGAGGCCAAGATTATGAAATGGTTTGTGACTGTCAGCACATCATGTTATCTGACTTGAAACCCAGTTGAGTTTCCTGTCCGCATGGAGTTTGGGGAGCCCTGGCATCCATTCAGGAAGAATCACAGATTATATTCTCACATGTAAATAATACCCAGTGGAGAAGGATGTTTGGGGAACACTGGAAAAATAGAGGAAGGAGTGTCTCGTGGAGAGAATCAAATCTTCAAGGCACATATTAACACTAAGATGCTTAATTGGGTAGGAAGTTCGTGACGCTTCCCTCTAAAAATATGTTTGTGGCTGGGATTTGTCAACATCGGGAATCTTCTGTTTACAGCACTCCTCAACAACAGGAATAGCTACAGACATCTTAAATGTATACCGATTTGGTGACAGATATGAAGATATTTATATTAGCTGTCACCAAAATTTTGATGAGGATCCATCAGTGGGCTGCTTGATTACCTTCTAAAGAAGGCGGATTGGGGTAAAATAAGCTATCGCGTTTCCCCATTGGGTACCAAAGCAAACGGATGTTGAATTGACAGCATCAAATTTTCCTAGGTCCAGGCATGTGCATTTATTAAAAAGCTTCCAGTGAGATTCTGTGCATTTGAGAACTACGGCCTTGGACCATTTCTAAAGACGCTTAGGCTCCCAGTCGGTGGGAGCTGTCAGGTTGCTTAGCAGCCTAGCAAGGAAAGCTGATGTTCACGGTACCTTGGGCAGAGCTCTTTGCTCTGGGAACCCCCTTTTCTTAGTTTATGTGATACTTTAAATGTATTTTTCTATGAATAGATCTGCATGGTTTTAGGAAATGTAAGTATGACCCTACTTTTTTTTTTTTTTTTTTTTTTTTTTTTTTTAGGGCTGCACCCACGGCATACGGAGGTTCCCAGGCTACGGGTCCAATCGGAGCTGTCGCCACCAGCCTCACCACAGCCAGAGCAACTCAGAATCTAAGCCGCCCCTGCGACCTACACCACAGCTCACGGCAATGCCAGATCCTTAACCCACTAAGCGAGGTCAGGGATTGAACCCGCAACCTTATGGTTCCTAGTTGGATTGTTTCCGATGCGCCACGGACGGGAACTCCTAATATGACTTACTTCTAATTAATTAATTCTGTGTATTATTCATTGTGCTAGGGATGTGACGGAAGTTAGAAAGACTCAGTTCTTGCCTCGGTAATTTGCGTCTCATGCATTTTTTTCTTCTTTAAGGTGCAAAATAATCTAACATTACAGAGGAATGGGAACGAGTATTCTCCCACTGAGGTAAGTTTCCTGAGGTTAATGAAAGCTGAGGTACGTGGTGAAGCCTGACTTGGGACTGTGCTTTTGCAGAAAGCTGCAGTCTGAGACTGTCCTGACTCATGAGTTAATTGTACTGCAGATTCTCTCAAGGAATCTCTCATCCGGCCCTATTCAGAATTAAAGGTTCATTTTATAAGATATATTTTGCAAATCAAATATGGGAACATTTTTATAGAAAAAAGAAGTGAAAATAGCTCAAATAGGCAGCACTTAGAATGTCACGTTAGCCTTAAATCATTCAGGGCATGGTTTCCCTGTAGCTAAGGCATCTGTTCCGTGTTAGCTGTTTCTTCATCACCTGGTGTCAGGAGAGTCTTTATTAGATGTGCCCTCTGTGACGTGTACGTGTACGTGGGTGTGCTTGTGCGTGTACGTGCCTGTGTGTGAATACACGCATCTGTTCTGGAGCAGAAGAGGATTGCCAGTTGCACAAGATTGTGCCATTTTTATAAGGACCACATAAAAAATGGAATGGACCTCCCCCAAGACACCATTCTGTCACTTCTGCCACTGAAATCATTTTCATTGTGAAGAAGCATCAGCGATGCTGTTGTTTAAGTCAGGACTTCCTCACGGCAACAAATGCAAGGAGGGAGTGGATTTATTATAATTCTTGATCATAGAGAAGCATACGTGGTTCTGCTCCAGTTCTTTTAAAAAAAAAGTCCTTTCCACAGGTGGGAAGGAGGAGGGGTGGACTAGGGGTTTGGAATGGCAGTGGTCTAAAGTTAGGTTGTGATGATGGTTGTACAGCTGTGGGTGTATTACAGTTCATTGAGTTATGAAATAAAAGTTTAAGAGTTCCTGTTGTGGCTCAATGGAAACGACTCTGACTAGTATCCATGAGGTTTGATCCCTGGCCTTGCTCCGTGGGTTAAGGATCCAGCATTGCCGTGAGCTGTGGTGTAGATTGCAGATGCAGCTCGGATCTGGTGTTGCTGTGGCTGCTGTGTAGACCGGCGGTTACAGTTCTGATTTGACTCCTACCCTGGGAACCTCCCTATGCTGCAGGCGCAGCCCGAAAAAGACACACACACACAATTTTAAATGTCCTTTCTTTCCAACACCACAGATGAGAGAGAACTCACCTGCCATCTCTCCTACCAACACCAGCACTGCTCTGTTTGGCCTGAAGCCTCGATCAGGTAAATTAAAACCTCTGCATTCGTGTATGTGGTGTGAGCAACTCAGGTGTTTCTCTCAGGTCCTTTAAATGTGTACATCACAGTGTGAGCAGCGCGTCAGCTCTGGTGAGTTGAGTCCTGGTGTCCGAAGTTCTCTGCAGGTTGGGGAGGCCCGATTTTCGGGCTTTGTGGTCAGTGAATCACCTGTTAAGGCCGTATTATCTGTGATCGATCCTTTTGAACCAGAGCAAAGAGACAAAGGTGTTGGGGCGTGGAAGTGGGAGAGAAATAGTCTGTTGATAAAACGGCTCCCCGTTTGCCCCCGTGGTTCCCGGTGCTTGCTGAGTTAAGGATGGTGACTCTTTCTCTGAGACATCTCTCGTTTGTTCTGTGGGTCTTGGTAAGGTTTGGGTCTTTGTTCATATAACGGTGTGATCCTTTCCAGGCTCACGTGCGTGATCAGGAGTCCTTTTTTAAAGAGCCTTTCTGTTTTTGAAAAAGAAGGACTGATTTGAAAAAGAAGGACTATGGATAGAAAAAAATTGGTTCTTCTGATTTCTCCACGTACTTAAAGTTCTAGCGCAGTCTACCTTTTAGGTGCTTCTTTGTTTTAATATTTTTGACTCTTAGGTCTTTTGCATGTACTCACTGCTAATGCTTTTCAGTACATGCTAAGAAAGGGCTCGGATACTTGAAGCAAAAGGTAGTCAAGAACGCAGATGTTTTTGGGTTTTTCAGGAAAACATTTTGGCAACAGTTAAAGTTATACGTGTGTGTATTTTGGAAAAGAATACCCATAGGGCAAAAGAAAAGATGATTCTTTTATAAAGGATTTTTCTTCTTTAATTTTGAGGAAGTTGACTGAGGACTAACTTGTGGGCAGGTGTAATGGTTTCCCAGCATTTGGAATGAGCTATACGACAAAGCCATTTGAGAAGATGCTTGGGTGTGGCAAGGGTTAGGAGATGTTTTATGGAGGACCACCTGGGCATGAATTAGGGCTCAGATGGCTGGCCTCCCCGATTATGGAACTGAGCGTATGCAGCCAGGTCTGAGCTGGGCTTCCATTTCCAAGGTCTCAGGTTGTGCTGGGAGGAATGGAGGCATCCCTGCCTTGAGGATGGATCTGCCTGGAGAGTTCTCTACACACAGAGGACCTCACATTGGGCTGCAGGCTTTCTCCTGTCCCTTACAGGCGTGTTACACCATTTAAAAATATCTTACAATTGAGCCAATCCCAAGCTGAGTGGATCACAAAGGATAATATTCTTTTGAAGGTGCATCTTTGCCATTTTGTTGTAAAACTGTCTCTGTGACTTTTAAAATTATTTTTATGGGGACTGGACTCAGCTTACCAACCTTCTACCTGAACTGTGAACCATTTCAAATTCTTTGTAGTGGTGCAAAAACAAAGTATTTATTTTGAATAGTGTGAAACAAAGCTAATTTCCTCTCTTAGCTTCCAAGCTTTCTATAATGCTGACCAACCAATGTGGAAATTGTTCTAGTTGTTGAAAGCTTTGTGGAGTTTGGTTACTATAAATAATGATGTTTTTCTCCAGGAACATTAAGTGGCATGTTGGAACTTTATAAAACTAGCATCACGTATTGGGAATTGAAAACTTTTATTTAGTAATTTTAAAATATTAATGTATGTTTCGCATTTTCTAGAAAATAATATATACAGTCATCTTAATTGAAGATCATATGACTAAAAAAGAAACTCTTTTTGATTGAGTGGCTTTGGAACTTTAAAAAGTGATTAACTTTTTATTTTAAAGTTAAGCATATAGAGCTCTTTGTTTCTGTGTTATAAATAAAAGACGACTCAAATCAGCAAGATGAAATAGAAACTTAGAGTCTTAAAGTAGGCTGATAGTTTTCTTCGAAAAAAATATTTTTTTTTCTGTGTTTTCCTCCAAAGATAACTGTATATACCCAGCTGTTCATTCCTAGAACCCTGTCCATTTGTTTTACGGGTCCCGCCTTAGGATTAAATAAAATTGTATAGTTAATTCCTAAACATCTGAAGTTAGTATATGGATAGTTAGTGCAAAAAAGTTATTTCTTAAATGACCCACTCAGAAGTGCTTTGAAATTGATTGATATCTATTGCTGAAATGGGTTTGTTATCAAAAAGACTCTGTTAGTGTCCAAAATTGGTTTTATCCTGATCAATATCAAAGACAGTTTTGAGAGCTGTACCCGTGTGTCAAGAGTTGAACAGAGTTGGCTCCATTCAGCTATCAATAAAGCATGCCAGCAGACTTAACAAATGTCTTTAAAGAGAAATTTTACATTGCGTTGGGAAAACAAATTCACCAGTGCGGAACACTGATTCTATAATATTTTATTTCTAAATAATAGATGTATTTACAGCACTTATTAAGCTATGTCTATGAAACCAAACTTTTTGTGTGAATCATATTTGCTAAGATGGTTAGTTGTTGAGAAGGTCTTTGGAAAAGGTATCTGGTAGGTCGTTTGCTTTGTATCTACATAAGGTATGGGTCCTCTTTCTTTCTGCTGACATGATTCATTGGTACTCAAGTCTGTGGGCTTGCAGAACTGTTAAGATTAATGATATTAACTGCATGCAAAGTCTTTGATTGATAAGTACTAACACTCAGTTTTTATCATTCTTTTTATTCCATGCGCCATCTTTCATTCTTCTCCTATATTGTACATTTGAAATGCAATCCCATAATGTGAAATTCGCTTCATTTCCATGCAATCCTTATGCCATTTGTGAAATGCTGCTGCCCCTTTGGTTTTTCCTGGTCCTTGTGCAACTGTACGCGGACTGGCTCTCTCGCTCTCCTGCAGACCCAGCCCTCACTCTTCCTCCTATCTCCTTCAACAAACTTACACAGGCACAAACATGGGACAACTCTAGCTACAGTGTTCCATCTGAAGGAGACAGTGACAATGGTAGGTGGCTTTGTACCTATTCCTCCATGTGCTAATGAGCCAATGAATGAATATACTGAACATGCGTTTCTGTGCAGCTGCAGATAGAGTATAATTCGCCTGCATGCCTGATATGATAAGGGATGATAATACACCTGGAAAGTCCAGAAAAGTGCATGTGCATTGTTCTCTGGTGGTTTTATCAAACTATGTTTATCTTGAATATTCTGAATTTTGGAGGGATTTTACAATAATTTCTTCTCTATCCTTGCTGTTTGGGTTTTTTATTTTCTGGAGGGGTGTGTTTGCTTGTTTATAAACATGTGGGGTTTGCACATTTGAATTATCTCTGCTTCTTGTGCTTCTGAACTTTCAACTTTAAATGCTTTCAGAGTTTGATCTTTTATTATCTATGCTTACCATAGGAGATTTTTTTAAAGTAATTAAGACATACTGTGACTGAGCCTAGAGGGGTGCACTGAGAATAGTAAAAATTAAGAAATTTCTAAAAATGAAATCACTTGCCTTCTTTTTTTTGCAAATTGTTTGTGCATTTGGACTTTTGATGTCTTCTGCCCTTTGAGTTAGTTTCATCTAAATATTCAAGAATGGGAACTTGGCCTGAAAACAAATGTGCAAATCAAAAACCAAGGACACCTAGCTAGGATTAATGTGGATATCTTTTGATTGTAGGCCATTAAATATCTGAAGTAGCCTAAAAGATAAAAATAAAATAAATACACTTATTTACATCTACTTACCACAGATATCTGAATCTCTATATGGGTGTGCTCAGATTTTAAACATTTTATTCCAAGATACCAAGTGAGAAAAGTAATGGTAAATGAAATAGAGAGGATGATTTATGGGGAGAAGTGAGATGTTTGGGATACAACTACAACGCAAACACAGTAGGAAGGTATCTTTTCCCATGATTCCTGTTTTTTAATCTAAGTATGTTATATATAATAAATAGAAAACATATATTCAAAATGTTTGCTGTGATTTATCGTCAAAGTTCAACCAAAAAAAAAAAAATGCATTTCCAGATTTCCTTGCAGAGAAAGACATTGTATACCTTGGCAGGTTAGTTATAAAGGCAATTTTATTATTTCATAGATTTCTGAAAGTTTTAACTAAAAACAAATATGATTAAACAACAGTGACAAAACCAAAGTCTCTTCTTATATCATCCCATTTTAAATTCTGGAATTCGAGGGAGGCCAAATGGAAACTTTGCTGATAAACTGGTCCCTTGACTTAAAAAGGGGGCGAGAGGCATTTTTGTTTTCGGAAAGCGTGGCTATTTATAGGTCTGAGGTTGTTTAAAGGAAGTAAAGCCTAGAATGAAAGATTTATGTGTGATTTGGTATTTCCTTAGGAATGATATCTGAAACCAAAGACTTTTTTTTAAGCTCACCAAGACCTAAGACATTTTACAAAGCAGTAGAATTTCTATCTTTGTAGATGAACTAACTAAAAGGAGAACCAACGAAAAGGGGGGAGGGGACCACGTCCAAGGCTCCTAACTCTCCAATCATCTCCTCTCTACCGGGTCTACCTTCATCACTGGCAGCTGTTATTGAGGATTCTCCCCCCGCCACCACCCTTTTCAGGTCTATACCTGCAGCATATGGAGGTTCCCAGGCTAGGGGTTGAGTCAGAGCTACAGCAGCCGGACTTCGCAACAGCCACAGCAACGCCAGATCGCAGCCGCATCTGTGACCTACACCACAACTCATGGCAATGCCAGATCCTTAACCCACTGAGCAAGGCCAGGGATCGAACCCGCAACCTCATGGTTCCTAGTCGGATTCATTCCCGCTGAGTCACAGCGGGAACTCCTATTGAGGATTCTTTGTGCAAGCTACTAAGTGAAACTGCCTTCTTTTTATTAAAAGTCCTAAAATTTCCATTGAAAATGATCACTGTGAAAATCTTTCAGAAAATAACCCTGCGGTATTTATCTGGTATTTTTCGTATGAGGGCAAATTCCAGGGATTCACGTGTAGCTGTTACACTGGACCACAGAAAAATAATAATGCAGGGATTGTTTTCAGTGTTCATCTCCCTGGGTTAATCACCCCAGATATGGGGCAGTTGTTATTTTCCTCTGTTTGCACTTAGTCTGCCGTATACCCTGGGCAAGGGGTAGTTTTCTGACAACTTTCTGGCAGCAGCAATCCTTATAAATATTTGTGTAGGTTCCCAGATCTGACCTTTCAAATTCAACCATCCTTCTCTTTGTGCTAAACATTGCCTTCTGATTTAAATGCATTTTCCAGTGTATTTTTTAAGTTAATGAAGAAGCACTCTATGTATCCCCAAATATATGAGCTGAACTTGGAAAAGGATCATAGCCCATTTTTACGGTGTTCTTGCTGATCCCTCTGAAATAGCAGGTCCCATTTAGTGGCCTCTCATGGCATTTCACACCTGATGACCCATCAGTCTGGTTTCCTCATATTTTCTCCATTATCTGGTATTTGTGACTCTCTCAACAGGTTTAAATAAATGGCATCATGTGACCAGCTCAACCCAGCATAATGTAACCTGCCTTTCATTTATATTTTTTATTTATTTTTTTGGCAGAGTTGGCATTTTGATCTCTTGCCCACTGTCTTTCTTTGTGTTAAAATCCCCCCTTTAGTTAAATGTCCATATTGAAGTAAAATTTACATTACATTTATGGTAAATGTAAAATTTTAAATATATACATATATTTATATGAAATATAAAATTGTTACATTTTTAATAGTAATATTGCTTTCTAATATTTTGTTTCGCATATATCTCAAGTTCCCTATATTCCCCGGGACTCATTCTTTAAGGAGATAAAAGATTGGCAAACTGGCTATAGAAGGTCCGTGGGAGTTTGCATTCCCACAGTCCCCAAAGTTCTGCCTCCTGAGATAATCGGGGAAGGATGTGGACGCGTGTCTGTATGTCTGTCCACCCCGGGCCGGATGGGGCAGCTTCACTTCGAGTTGTTCTTACCCTGAAAACCTCTCTTCGGCTCTTTGTCTTGCGTGCTCTTAACACTCTGCATCTTTCTTTCCTTTCTCCTTCACGTTGAAGTCAAAACCAGCCCTATCTTCTTTTGAATCCTTTTCCCTTTTTCATATGCAGTGAATTGGTGGGCGCTAATTAATGCTTATTTAAGATCGATATTTAAATTATCCCTGGAAAGTGAATGAATGGACCGATCCCTTTGGGGCAGCTTCTGGACATTTTCTGGAATTGTTTTTTACCTTCATCTTGCATGTCTAGGTAGTATTTTCCCCATTACAAAAAGGAGGAACCCGAGGCTGTAGAGGCAGGTCTGTGGGTCTCAACCCAGGCTTCAGATTAGAATCACCTGTGCATCTTTGGTTTTTTTTGGTTTTTTGTTTTCCTCTTTTTAGAGCCGCACCTGCAGCATGTGGAGGTTCCCAGGCTAGGGGTCAAATTAGAGCTGTAGCTGCCGGCCTGCACCACAGCCACAGCAACGCCAGATCGGAGCCGCATCTGTGACCTACACCACAGCTCACGGCAACACTGAATCTTTAACCCACTGAGCAAGGCCAGGCATCAGACCTGCTTCCTCATGGATGCTAGTCAGGTTCTTGACTGCTGAGCCACAATGGGAACTCCTACACTCGTTATTATTGTTATTATTATTTTCTTTTACCAATTTTATGTTATATTTAAGTAGGTGAAAACCACTGGGTTAAGTAAACTGCCCAAGACCAGAGAGAGGGAATTTGAGCATTTTGAGGGCCGAGGATTTATGTAATTCATTTTTGGGCACCAGAGGGAATAAATGAGTGTAATCAGATTTCTAACTGACATTAACCTGAGTCTACAACTCAAGATACTCTTTCGAAGCTACCATGTTGCTACTAATTTCCAAGAAGAAATGGAGAGCTAAATTCCATAACTTCATGTGTCCACAAAGAAATCGCTTCTCACCAAGTTAAATTTAGATACTAAAGATTGATAACACAGGCTGGTAATTTCTACACAAAGTGCACTTCATGTAATAATTAAATAAGAGGCCTTTCTGGCAATTTTTAGAGGAATGGGCTTTCTTTGCTAAATTGAAAGAGATTCTTAGCACATGTGGAGAAGTGGTTTCTTGGGCCCATCCTTAAGTATCTGTTGGGAGCCTCCCATGTGTTAGGCATGAGGTTCGTTTCTATGGATGTAGCTCTGAAAGAGAGTCGATCTGTGCTTTCCTGGAGCTTCTATTTCAGTCTAATGCAGTCACACCGGAAACAGGTTTTAGGGAGTTTTTCATGGTTAAAAAAATTCAGTTGACTGATTATCAACTGGGTAATCTTTGCCAAGGTGCTCTCCGGGTAGAATGATCTTCGAATGAGGGAGCGTTTCAAACTCTTCGTTTTGTTTATTCATCTAGCAAACGGCTTGGTGGAGCAGGGGTAGAGGTTTAAATTGGAAGCAGACTTAAACTCTTAGAGTCCCGATGGAGAAAAGCAGATCTCTGCTGTAAGACAGAAAGTGATGAGTGCCCTGAGAGATGGAGGTAAAGAATGTTCTAAGTTCCTGGCTGACAGACCACTCCCACGACAGGGAGGAGGAGGAGGGAGAGAGAATGGAAGAATCAGTGGAATTTGACCTGTACCTGCAAGGATGAAGTTAATATTCTGCCTCAGCACAGTCATCCTGCCCAGCAGGATTTTTGCTTAAAAATTTGTCTTTTCAGCTAGAGAAATTGCAAATACGATCGAATTGTCCTTTTCATTCTTTGACTATTGTATGATATACAATAATTAAACAGCTAAGCAGGACTCTGGGTTTTTTTCCTGCATCTTTTTTTAAGCATTTTTTGTTTGTTTGTTTTAGGGTTGCACCTGCAGCATGTGGAGGTTCCCAGGTTAGGTGTCGATTTGGAGCTGTAGCCACTGGCCTACGCCACAACCAGGGCAGCGCAGGATCCTTAACGCACTGAGTGAGGCCAGATATCGAACCTGCGTCTTCATGGACACTAGTGTACACACACACACACACACGTTCATATAGACACTCAGACACTCACTCTGCTCCCTTGCCCCTCTTGTTTTCTTCTTATTTACACAACCAGGGTGGCATCTGATTTGAAAAATAATGTGTTAACGGGGTGGCTCTTAATATTGTCCTGTAGAGCCTCAAGCTAAATTTTCATTCCCCAGAATTAAGTAGGGGAGTTCTTGAAATGCAGTGATATGAAATTAAGGAAAACCAGAATAATTCCTCCGTGGACTCGTTTCTTGAAACTTTGATCAGGCTGGTCACTGCATTTATTATTTAAATATGACTTGAAAGAAAAAAAAAAACTATAGGTAATATAATCAGAGCCACCATAAATGGTCCCAGTTAAAATTATTTTGTCATAATAAACTTGCTCTGTAGATTTATTATCAGTCTAAATAGTTTGTTTTCAATTCATATATAAACACTGTAAACCAGCTATAATGGAAAAAATAAAAATCATTAAAAAGTTCTTATATATACTATGATAACTAATCCATTTAGAAAGCTAGTAGTATTATAGTCAGGTTTCCAATAATTGTATGTACATTTGAAGTGTCCCCTTTTTTGGGGGGTCTTTTTTTTTTAGGGCCTCACCCGTGGCATATGAAAGTTCCCAAGCTAGGGGTTGAATCGGAGCTGCAGCTGCAGGCCTACACCACAGCCACAGCCACGCCGGATCCAAGCCGCATCTGGGACTACATACAGCTCACAGCAGTGCCGGATCCTTAACCCACTGAGCCAGGGATTGAGGATACTAGTCGGGCTCTTTAACTGCTGAGCCACAGCGGGAACTCCTGAAGTGTTTGTTTTAAAAACAACAGCTCCCATGTGTTTTCGTGCTTTTTAATCGCTTCCGTGGATAAAGCAAATAGTCAAGCATGCATTTTGTATTTTTTTTTTTTTTTTTTTGTCTTTTTGCTATTTCTTGGGCCGCTCCCGCGGCATATGGAGGTTCCCAGGCTAGGCGTCCAATCAGAGCTGTAGCCACTGGCCTAGGCCAGAGCCACAGCAACTCAGGATCCGAGCTGCATCTGCAACCTACACCACAGCTCACGGCAATGCCGGATCCTTGACCCACTGAGCAAGGGCAGGGACCGAACCCGCAACCTCATGGTTCCTAGTCGGATTTGTTAACCACTGCACCACGACGGGAACTCCGCATTTTGTATTTTTTAAGATGTACAGGAATTTAAAAGGGAAAGCAATGCCAGGAAATTGAAATGCAGACATCACTGCATTATCTCGTTATCTCATAGAGGGCTCTAACAAGGCGTCGGTATTTGAATAGTGTGCTGTTAACCAAAAGCTCACAGTTAATTTAACTTCCTGATAGTTTCGTATTCAGAATGAAATCTGCCAATAAAAACATATTGAAAATATTAGACAGGCAGTATTAGATAAGATTGCCCCCAGAAAAGAAAAAGGCAAAGGAAAATAAAACCTCCAAAGAAAACATTGGATTTGTTTAAACGGTGTTGGGCTCCCCTTGCTGGTCAGTGTGTGTATTACTCAACTCGGTCCACACTCCTGGGCTTGGTCCGTTTGGTTGACGTCTCTTCTTTGGGGATGTGGATTATTTCTCCATTTTCCATTTTAATATATAATCTCTTTTGGTCGCTGTTTAAATGCATAGATTTGGGGGGGGTAGGGCTTCATGTGGTGCAAAGGCAAATTTCCTGCATTTCCAGTGTCTCCCCTGCTTCTTAGGTTGTCAGACTCTTCCTCATTTCCCTCTGCTCGGTGAGCTTCTCATCTCTCCCTGCCAGTCACCCTACTCTACTTCCTTTGCTTGCCCTGCCTTTAATTTTTAAAACAGCCGGTCTCATTTCCTGCGGGGTTTGGTATTTGTGGGCCTTGGTGACTAGCCTTTGGCTCTTTCTGCCTGTGACTTCCTTGGGTGCCTTGAGGCAGAACCTGTCTGAGGTCCAGAAGGTACAGTGTACCACACAGATCAGTGTAGATCACCCCCTT
The DNA here is from genome assembly GCF_054392235.1 of Sus scrofa. Lineage (NCBI taxonomy): Eukaryota > Metazoa > Chordata > Mammalia > Artiodactyla > Suidae > Sus > Sus scrofa. The sequence goes on along the minus strand of NC_139393.1, from coordinate 21,170,819 downwards.
TCCTTTACCCTGTAAGTCAAGAGTTTCTTAAGATGTGTCAGCTTTCGGGTTCTCGCTAGTGCACCAGAGTGCTGATTCACATATCCCAGAACTGAGTTACAAAGAAAATACTGAGACGGGCGTGTAATGCAAGACATTTATTCAGGTGTTTTGGTTCAAAGATACAAGTTGAGATGAAAATGACGCCGTTGGGAGAGTTCCCTGGTGGTCTAGTAGTTAGGACTCTGCATTTTCAGTGCGGCGGCCTGGGTTCAATCCCTGGTGGGAGACCTGAGATCTCACATCAACACAGTGCAATGTGGCCAAAACCTAACCAAAGCGAGATAAACAAATGAGTAAAATGATACAGTTGGGTGAATGTGGGATAATTGATTATATGGTGGATAGGTTTGTAAGCCTTATTTAAAAACAGCTAATAAATTGGAATAGCTTTTAGAGTGGCTCGTAGGAAGTCTTTGTCTGAATAGGATAAAAATTGTATGATCTTCTTACCCTACATTGTTGAAGATACAGCGATCGAAATTTCTAGAATTGCAGTACGTCAGTGCAAGCCTTCTGCATGGCATTGCTTTTTAAAATTAGAGTGCTCTGCCCAAAATATTCTGAAGCCCTTACCCCCCTCCCCCCACAAGCTGAAAATCTATGGGATACGGGGAACCAACCACAACTCCTAACTGCTCTGCCCCCCTCCGCCCCCCCCCCACCGCCCCCACCTGGCAGAGGGTGGGCACAGAACGTTGACAGTCTTAAGATAAACATCTCAAGGAAGAAAAAGATTCAAGTTTAAATCTGCCTTGGGCTCTGTATTCTAACGACATGGCTATAACCACTCTGCCACACATAGAAGATTTTGTACCTTCTTTATTAATTAGTCTTTAAAAGTTGTCATCCTTCAGCGTTGAGACCATTTATTTTCTCTGCAGTCAGAGGCTTAACTCCTTCCAAAGGGAGCGTCACTGTGAGTTGCTGTTCCTGGAGGTTGTAATTTTAAGGACCTGAAGCCAAAGAGGCTCTCTTAAAGCATCCTCTCATCCTGCCAGTTTTCTAAAAGGGGTTTGGGGTCATCCCTGAAGAGCTGACGTTTAGGATAAGGGTGTCAGTGACATGATAGAAGGCAGATTTTGTCCTCCTGCTACCGCAGCACATGGAAGTTCCCGGGGCCAGGGATCAAATCTCAGCTTGTTTTTATCATGTAAAGCAATCCTGACTTCTTACTCGAAATGAGTTATCTGAATTTAATGAAAGGCTTGTGGAACCTCACCTATAGATGGAAACTTGTATAGACAAAAACTTGGGCAGAAACCAGTGGGAAAAGGAGAGAAGGGGTCGGGAAGGGTGTCAGCAAGGACCCAGCCCTCTCCTTCCTGGATTCAGCGGATTGTCCCCCGAAGGTACAGCTTTTCAGACACACAATCCAGAATAAGTGAAAACATAACCTTTAGCATATTCGAAACAAGCGTTTTCACGTGAAGTCAGAATTTCTGGTTTCTGTGAGTGGTAAATGAATTATTTCAGATAAATTAACAATTTGATTTAAATAGGAACAGCCTGATAGGGCAGCCTGGACTGGGCTCTCCATAAAGACTTTTTTCCCTTTCTGTTACAGTGTTTCTAAGACCACAGAGAAATCTGGAATCTATAGATCCACAGTTTACGATTCGGAGAAAAATGGAACAGATGAGAGAAGAGAAGGAACTGGTGGAACAGCTGCGAGAGGTACTGAGAAGCACCGTGTAACTGACTAACAGTTTGCAGAATTGAAGCAGCAGTCAGTATTTTTAAAAAGCAGACTTTGATGACACGCTGCCAGCAGACCTGGTGTCAGAGCCAGTTCACCTACTGCCCGTTTCATCCTGGGAAAGTCACTCAACATCCCCGAGTTTCAGTTTTTTCATGTATTAAAATAATAAATAGTTCCCATCTACGTTCATGGGATTTTGTGAGGAATAGATGAGAGAATGTAAGTAGAAATACTTACTACCTATGTATAAAAGCTAGTATTGTTTCAGTCCTGGTACTCTTTTTTTGTTTGTTTGTTTTGTTTTTTAGGGCCGCACCCACGGCCTATGGAGGTTCCCAGGCTAGGGGTCGAATTGGAGCTGTAGCTGCCAGCCTACACCACAGCCACAGCAATGCCGGATCTTTAACCCACTGAGTGAGGCCAGGGATCGAACCCGCAACCTCATGGTTCCTCATTGGATTTGTTTCCGCTACGCCATGATGGGAACTCCAGTCCTGGTACTCTTGAAAAAGGAATTGTTACTAATTTAACCTAATAACATTCAATGAATTTAAAGATGTTTATAGCTATTCTTGCTCTGTACCCCAAACTGATGAGAATTTATTTATTTATTGCGGGGGGTGCACTTGTGATATATGGGAGTTCCCAGGCTAGGGGTTGAATCAGAGCTGTAGCCACTGGCCTCTGCCACAGCCACAGCAACTCTGGCTCCTTAACCCAGTGATCGAGGCCAGGAATCGAACCTGCGTCCTCATGGATCCCAGTCAGATTCATTTCCTCTGAGCCACGATGGGAACTCCCTGATCAGAATTTTTGAGTCACTCATTTAATAGGCAAACCATTTGAGTTTGCTGCCAAGGGTGATGTCCTGTGCTGGTTGCCAGGGAAGATTTTAAGCTTGGTGATGGCAGGGGCCATGGCTTCTTCCTTGTTATATTTCTGTTGCCAGCACAGCTCCCAGGCAGAGCCGTGGATGTAATTTTCCACCCTCACGGTCTTCGTCTTTAGTTACGAGGATCATACACACGTATGTGGAAGGTCAAACAGCAGTACAAGGGTCCGTCATCAAAGAACACAGTTATTAAAGGTGTTAGTTGTTAAAAGTATTGTTATTTTTTATTTTTATTTTATTTTTTTGTCTTTCGTCTTTTTTTAGGGCTGCACCCATGGCATATGGAGGTTCCCAGGCGAGGGGTCTAATTGCAGCTGTAGCTGCTGGCCTACACCAGAACCATAGCAATGCCAGATCCGAGCCACCTCTGCAACTGACACCATAGCTCCCGGCAATGCTGGATCCTTAACCCACTGAGCAAGGCCAGGATTTGAACCCACAGCCTCATGGTTCCTAGTCAGATTCGTTTCCGCTGCACCATCACAGGAACTCCCAAGTTACTTTTCTTATAATGATTTTAATTTTCTCCATTATAGCTGGTTTACAACGTTCTGTCACTTTTCTAGCTGTACAGCGAGGTGACCCAGTCACACATACATGTATACATTCTTTTTTCTCACATTCTCAGGCTCCGTCCTAAATGACGAGATAGAGTTTCCAGTGCTGTATAGCACGATCTCATTGCTTATCCATTCCAAAGGCAATCTGGAAGTTTGCATCTGTTAACCCCAAACTCTCAGTCCATCCCTCCCCCTCCCCCTTGGCAACCACAAGTCTGTTCTCCAAGTCCCTGATTTTGTTTTCAGTGGAAAGATTCCTTTGTGCCATATATTAGATTCTACATATGAGTGATAGCATGTGGTACTTGTCTAGCTCTTGAAAAATATTCAGTTATTAAAAGATAAGTTCTTTACATTCCAAGGGAAGTACCATAGCCATTGAACGAGGCCAATATAAGAAGCTTCTTGAGGAGGCAGATCTTCCACCACAGTGTCTCCTTGCACTAGCAAATCATGATTGACTGCTGCTTTGTAGGCTGTATGGATGATGGATAGAGAAAGGAACAAAAGGCCCTGCTCCCATGAAGTCTATCGTCTATTGAGAAGAGTAAGAAGGAAACAGGACACAATTTCAAACAGCAGTGCGTTCCACCAATAAGCAATGAATTCTGTACATTAAATTACGGCTGAATTAAAGTAGGTCAGAATCATTGTTGTTGTAGATGATAGTTAATATATGGTTTAGTAGGTAGTCAGGAAGAAAGAAAGAAAAACCCAGAAACCGGAGTTCCTGTCGTGGCGCAGTGATTAACGAATCTGACTAGGAACTATGAGGTTGCGGGTTCGATCCCAGGCCTTGCTCAGTGGGTTAAGGGTCCAGAGTTGCTGTGAGCTGTGGTGTAGGTCACAGACGTGGCTCGGATCCCGCCTTGCTGTGGCCCTGGTGTAGGCCGGCTGCTACAGCTCCGATTAGACCCCTAACCTGGGAACCTCCATCTGCCGTGGGTGGTGCAGCCCTAGAAAAGGCCAAAAGACAAAAAGAAAACCCCAGAAATCTCTCACTACCACTTGAAGCCACTGTGGTTGACTCAACAGTCACATAGGCAAGTCTCGGACCTCTGCCACCTGCCTAAATTAAACTCTCAGCAGTAAACATCAGCCTGTTAGCTTGGGAGGTCAACTTTCAGAAATATGCCAAAATAAGCTCATAAGTTGAAAGATACCTCTCAAAGAGTGATATAGTTTTATCTTAAAGCCTGAGTCATATTGATAACTTATGTTTTACTTTGGTGATGTAGAATCAGAGACCGAAAGCATGCTTAGAGAAAAATGAGGCGTCTCGACACAGGATAGTTCTGGTCTTGTGGTTGCCAGTGGGGAGGGGGTTGGAGGCAGGATGGAGTGGAGGGTGGGGTTAGTAGCTAAAAGGTGTTATAATGTAGAATGGATAAATAACAAGGTCCTACTATATCGCACAGGGAACTCTCTTCAATATCCTGTGATAAAACCCAACGGAAAAGAATATTTTAAAAAAGAATGTAGGCGTTCCTGCCGTGGCTCAGCAGAAACAAATCTGACTAGTGTCCATGAGGACACAGGTTCGATCCCTGGCCTCACTCCAGCATTGCCGTGAGCTGTGGTGTAGGTTGCAGATGTGGCTCGGATCTGGTGTTGCTGTGGCTGTGGCACAGGCCAGCAGCTGTAGCACTGATTCAGCTCCTAGCTTGGGAACCTCCATAGGCCATGCATGTGGCCCTAAAAAGACAAAAAAAAAAAAGGGGGGGGGGATGTATGTGTGTGTAACCAGATCACTTTGCCATATAGCAGAAGTTAACACAACTTCATAAATCAACCAGACTTCAATAAAAAGCTCCCAGATTAGACACGGGGCAGCTCTAGGAGAAAATTACGGAACACTGTTGCATGCGCTGATTTTCAGCTGCTTCACTTTGCAAATCTCCAAATTAAGTCATCTTTCTTCCACTATTACTCATTTGCAAGGAACTTCTGCTGTAAAGCAGGAATTTCTGTTTGAAGTTTTAAAAACAGATCTGTCTCCTCCTTCTGTGCAGAGATGGAGTAGATGTCCTCTTCCCCGTTCCTCCCACTAAATACAAGTAAACCCTTTGGACCGTAAATGCAAAATAAGCCTAAGACCCCTCTGAAAGATGGAGAGAAGAATGCAGACCAGCTGGATCCCTTGGGCCTAGGAATGACCTGGTGTCGAGTCCAGTGGGTTTTCTTCTTTGCTTCATCTTTCTCAGACTTGGCGCTGAAGTAGTGGAAATCAGAAATGCTAATAGGCACAAATTAAAAAAAAAAAAAAGTCCCAACAAAAGCTAATTTTCTTTAGTCAGAGGACCAGGAAAGAGGCAGCCTAGTGAGATTAGGAAACTTTTAGATGATAAACGCTTTACTCAAGCTAAACACAGCTCCATCCTTACCCGTGCTTGCAAAGAAGGAGCAAACAGCTGGACTTTCACCTCCACTGGGTATCAGAGAAGGCCGAATTGGGAACCAGGAATTTCATCCCCATCAGCTAAGAGCTATCCTGTCCCCTGCCATGGCGTCACTTGGAGCCCATATGGGGAGCCTATCCAGGCTCCCCTACCCCTAGGCATCTGACACCAAGTGGGAATCCTAGCTTTCTGCACTTGCACAGCAGTGACAATGTAGGAACCCCCTTTCCCCTGCCAGAGCAATGTCCCAAAAAAAAAAAAAAAAAATAAACCCAGCAAAAACAGAAAGTTTACATAGGATTCAGTAGGATCCAAAGTTTCTTAACATAATACCAAAATGTCCGGGTTTTAACCAAAAAAATCACTCATTTTACCAAGAACAAAATGAATGTAAAAAGATAATCAGCAGCTGACAGCACTGATATGGCTGAGGTACTAGAATTATCTGACAAAGATTTTACAGCGTTCGTGATAAAAATGCTTTAACAAGCCATTGTAAACACGGTTGAAACAAAGGAAACAAATCGAATGCCTCTGCAAACCAATAGAACATCTTAACAAAGAAATAGGAGACATAGAGAAGAACTGCAAAATACATCATCCAAACTCAGCAGCAGAAGGGAGGTAACAAAGGAAAGCATCAGTGAGCTGGAACAAGGACCAATAGGCATTACCTCATCTGAGCAACGGAGGGAAAACAGACAGAAAATAAATGAGCGGAGCCTCAGGGACCAGGGAGAGTGGAACAGATGATCTGCATTCGTGTTCGGGGAATTCTGGAAGGAGAGGAGAACGAGCAGGTGGAGGCAGCACTGGGGGGAGGGAAGTAGGTGTGCCCGTAAAAGGACAACGCGGATCCTTGACCCTGACTTGACCATCAGTGTCATCGTCCCCATAGGGAGCTTGTGGTGTACACGGTGGCACGTCATTACCTCTGAGAGAAGCTGGGCAAAGGATACATGGGATCTTTCTACATAACTTCATATAACTGCACAGGAGTTTATGATTATCTCAAAATTAAACATTTAATTTTTGTTTTTCTTTTTTTTCTTTTTTTTTCAAAGCGTCGCACCCATGGCATATGGAGGTTCCCAGGCTAGGGGTCGAATCGGAGCTGCAGCTGCCAGCCTACACCACAGCCACAGCCACGCCAGATCCAAGCCATGTCTGTGACCTACACCACAGCTCACAGCAATGCCAGATCCTTAACCCACTGAGCAAGGCCAGGAATCGAACCCTCTTCCTCATGGATGCTAGTCAGATTTGCTTCTGCTGAGCCATGACAGGAACTCCAAAAAGCTAATTTTTTAAAAAGGGAGAAACATTTATTTTTGAACTAAAATATAGTCTTAGAGGAAAAAGCATTTCCGCTGCTAAGTCTGAGGCCATATTGAACTCAAGGAGTGATTCCATTATTTTGTAAATTCGACCAGTTAAAATTTTTAGACACAATTGTGTTTTTTCTACAGAGGGATTTTTACTTTTAGTATCTTTTCAAAGGTTTAAATCATGACAGTGGTATCCACAAGTTCTCATCCTTCTCCTCAATGAAACTTAAGTCTCAATTCATAAAATGCCCATAACTGTATTTTACCCTCCATTGCCTGAGAGCAATTGGCTTCTTTCTGATTCCTTCCCAGAGCATCGAGATGAGACTCAAGGTCAGCCTGCATGAAGACCTGGGGGCTGCCCTCATGGATGGGGTCGTCCTCTGCCATCTGGTCAACCACATCCGCCCACGATCCGTTGCAAGCATCCATGTCCCCTCACCAGCAGTTGTAAGTAACACCATATAGAGGCAGACTAAATTTTACCTAAGACAAATTCCTTGGGACTGTATTGCTGGTTAAACATGCTGATGGTATTACCAGGACCCCGTTCCAATTCTCCTCTTGGACCCCAAACAGCTAGAAGAGCAGAAAAGGAATAACATTTCTAAATGAAGCAACATTTTTACTGCAAAAAGGGAGACTATTTAAAATAAATATGTAAATGGCAGAAAAGAAACATTTTAGGAGTTCCCTTCATGGCTCAGCAGTAACGAACGTGACTAGGATCCATGAGGATGCTGGTTCAATCCTTGGCCTCGCTCAGTGGGTTAGGGATCTGGCGTCGCCATGAGCTGCGGTATAGGTTGCAGATGCAGCTCAATCTGGTGTTGCTGTGGCTGTGGTGTAGGCTGGCAGCTGCAGCTCCGATTGGACCCCTAGCCTGGGAACTTCCACGTGCTGCAGGTGCAGCCCTTTAAAAAAAAAAAAAAAAAAAGGAACTTATTTCAGATGTAAAGCAAATCACATTGAATAAATGATTGCTTGGGGTGCTAAATTTAAGACTGTAGGGACGTAAAGATTCATTCCTCATCGAGGGTATTTAAACAGGGAGAAGTCTTTTTGGTAAACTTCTTTGGGTGGGTGGGTTCTCTTCTAAATGGAACCTCTTTCCTTTATTAATTATTAGGGATTTTAGGATAGCTCTGAAAAGATATGGATTCTATATAAATATCATTAGTAACCTTTCAGGCCAGAAGTGGGTCAGCCAGTCATTAATTCAACACTCCTTGATTGCTCATTGTGCTCAAGGGGGTAGGTTGGAGAGAGTGAAGAACTGGGGGGGAGATGAGTCTGCCTGAGATGCCCTCAGAGCCCTAAATAGCCTCATCTCCCTGTTGGGGAGAGAAGGCCGGCGCAGGGAACCTCTTCCTGTGCTTCAAAGCGCATGTTCCTGTCCAGAAGAGAGCCGTGGAGTCACTCCATGGGCATTCAGATGAGGGCAGGGGAAGCAATGATGAGTTTGTCTTCGAAGCCTACAGAGAGCGCAGATAAGTAGAGGTTTTCTGTCTACACTCTCTGCTGGTAGGTGCGACCGAGGAGTTTAGAGGCTAAGCATGTAGGGTTTGGATCCCAGTTCCACATCTGTAGAAGCCATAGGACTTCGGGAAAGGTATTTAACTTCTCTTTAGCTTGATTGGCTCTTCTCTGTCACGGAACTGCTCTCAGGAGGATGAAACGAGGTCCAAGCCACTGTCGTCATCCGTGTCTCTGCGCACATGCTCAAGAGGCAGAGCCCCCACCTCCAGGCACAGCGTTCATAAAATATCGCATGAAGAGTGTGTGGAGTGAAAGCCTCCTGCGAAGCCCCCATCCCTCGCTCCCCAGGAAAACAGTCTTAGGGGCATTATTTGTCTTCATTTCTTTTCTCTTGGCAGCAAGAAAAATCCGCTGAAGACAGTGGTCTGTTTTCTTCTGCACACTTAAACATACTTCTCCTTTCAAAAGCTTTGCTGCTTTTTTGCCTCTGAAACACAGGAAAAAAAAAAAAATAGACCCCTTTGTCTTCTCATTCCAGTCTGTTTAAGCTGCCTGAGTTTGGGCAGTAAATTTTGTTCTGTATTCCAGAATATAGGACGGGATTACCTATAGGACAGAATTTACTGCCCAAACTGAGGCACGGTAAGTCCCAACTGCTGTCACGTTGTTTGAGCTATGTACCAAATTCTCATTCAGTCATTCTTCCCAAGTTGTGAGAACCAATTCCTCAGCCTCCAGTTTAAATATACAATTGTTGTTTTATAAGGTATGAGAGGATACCTGGAATCATGTATCTACACGTGTTTTATGTTGCATTTGTATGTTTTATTAATTCTTCAGGGAAAAATGCTACATTCTTTTAGAATCCTTTGATTGTCACCTTTTTTATCTTTTTCAAATAAAAAAATTTCATTGAACATGTCATGGGAAATAATGCCTGATTGGAGAAAAAGAGAACATGGAGAAATGCAGGAGGATAATAAGTCGTCTTTTATTCCACCTCCAAAGACAAGCACTATTTACATTTTGGCTGCTGTACTCCTAGTGTTCCTCCTACATATGAGGAGTTTTGGAACTGTGAACTTCTCACATATCCTATTTAGTCATTTTTTAAATTTATGGAAACCTAAGCATTTTTCCACATCATTAAAACTCTTCATAAATGTCCCTTTTAATAACTGTAAAATATTTTAGCTTATGTTATTGTACTGTAGTTTTCCTCCTTAGGAATGTGGGCTGTATTTAAATGTCCACTTTGCAGAAATTCTTCCCTGAGCATTTGAAACTCCCATTGACCAGGTCCAGCCACACTGTGGCTGTAAAATCTGCTTCCATCTCTAGGCTGTGCCGTTGCCGTCCACTCCCATGTTTGCACAGGCTGCTCTTGCTAAACTCGAAGGCTGCTCCCCACCCTGCCTCTAAATCTCCTTGCCTTGCAGCATCACTAGGGCTGCACCTGTAGCATACGGAAGTTCCCAGGCTAGGGGGTCGATTCAGAGCTGCAGCTGCTGACCTACACTGTAGGCACAGCAACGCTGGATCCGAGCCGCGTCTGTGACCTACACCACAGCTCACCACAATGCTGGATTTCCGACCCCCTGAGGGAGGCCAGGGATCAAACCTGTGTCCTCATGGGTACTAACTGGATTCGTTTCCGCTGCTGCGCCACAATGGCGAGTCCCCATCACCAGCTTTCTAATAAAACCCATTGCTTTGGTGGGAAAGGAGTCATTTGCCTGGTGAATTTAACCCTCCATATGGAAATATATTTGCTGATGGGAAAAGATGATGGCTGTGGTGTACTTTTAAGTAAACTAAAGCAGGTCACACACAGTGTGATCTCATAAAAATTGCGTGTGTGTATCCGCACATATACATACACATACGTTTGCAGAAAAAAACTGCATACATGTATGTATAGACATCTATACATACATTCAGGAATTCTACATATAAACACACATCTATGTGTAAACATGTCTTTGTTTATATACACACACAGGTACATACACAGCGTCTACAGGATATAATCCAAAATATTAGCACTGCCTTAGGGGGATGTTCCTGGATAATTTCTTGTCTTCTCTTTGCTTATGTAATATTTTTTTTTCCTCCAATAAACATGTATTACTTGTGCCATATAGAACATTTAAGATTTAACCTGTTATTATAATTATTTCTCTTAATAATTCATTTTTTCTGCATATGTGCATTTACAGCCTAAACTTAGCATGGCCAAATGCAGAAGAAACGTGGAAAACTTTTTGGAAGCATGCCGAAAATTAGGCGTACCAGAGGTAACGTCAAACTTAATTCCGATAAGATGTTATTTAATGTACGTGTTGGGATGCCCTTGTCCATCTTTTTCAGTCTCAGTCTTTCCTGAGGAATAATACTGAATAAGTGATATAAAAGTCTAGTTTAAATTACTCTATTGCAGTGAAATTAAAATGGCCTAAAATGGTGTGGTCAGTTCTGAGGAGAAGGGGCATATATTTTCTTGAGTGTTTTGAAATAAATGTGAAATTCTAAACTTTAAAAAAAAAAATTTGAGTCAGATTGAATCTCTACTCATAGAGCAGAAATTGCTGAAGTTTTCGTGAGCCTTCTGTTGGGGTCCAGAGGATGCTTTGGAGGTGATGTTTTTCCTTATCCAAAGCTGTTAAGCAAAGTTGACCTATAGTGACCACTGATTTGTTGATTCCCTGCCCTCCCCTGCCCCGCCCCCGTGTAGGTTTTGGGTATGTAGATCAAAATAGTCAGCCTTGAAAATATTATCATTATTGTTGGTATCATCATTAGGCAGTGTCATCGGTAATAGCCGTGTTTGTGTATTGCTTTATAGTTGCATTTTACGTTTTCCCCTTTAGCCCACTGCTGACCCATCTGGCAGTTCCCTGGAGCCAGCCCAGCAATAACTGGCTACTTTTTCTTTCTCCCAAGCTAAGCCCCAGCCTTCGCCTCAGGCAGATAGTTGATTTGGGGAAAAAACTTGAAGATTAGTAAATAAAATGATTTCATAGGGAGATAAAAACCAGTCCACTCAGAATTTGGGGGTACGTTGGCAGGCTTCTCACCATTGTGATGAACAGAAATGGACAGAAATTACATTTCTTAAAAATGTCTTGCCTTTTCTAATGTTCCAGGAATAAAGTAGCTGTAAATTCTATGATGAGATACTGTTTTTGAGTATGTGAAGGAATTACATCTTCATCTACTTCTACCCAGTGATAGGAGTTATTGGAATTGAGAAAGGCTTTTTCTCCCTCCCTGCCTCCCTCTCTCCCTTCCTTCCCTCTCACTTTTTAGCTTGGTGCAATTTGAAGGTGAGGGTTAGTGGTGGGCTTCTAATTTTATTTGAGGAAAAGGAGAGAATTATTAAAGTGTCTCCAATCAAACCTGTATCATTTACAAGAAGTTTAACAAATGCATTTTTTAAAAGAATGCCGTCTTTATACAATGGTCACTCTACATGTATTATGGTCACTCTACATGTTTTTCAACAGTGTAAATGTGTGTGTCTGTACTGTATGTGTATTTTATTATTGCATGTACATCTTGGCTTCAGATGTTTGTGAAATTCTCGTATGCATACCTTTTTTAAAATCATTAGATTCCATCATGGGTTAATCAGATTTCCCATGTGTGAATCAAAATTACCATACTAAGTTTCAGATGGTAAATTATTCGTGTCCGAACTCAAAAGCTCTGATGAGTTATGACCTAATCCCTCGTGGTATTTTATAACTCATCAGGATTTTTTTGGCTTAGAATGGTACAAAATGAAATGCAAATGCCCTTAACCATTTATTGTGAGTAAAGATTGGTAATTATGATTTCCTTTTAAAGTGAGGAAAAGGAAATTAAATTACTATCAAAATGCAGAGAAAAATTTATCCTAATTTCTGAATTATGCCCCTGGCACTTACAAGCAACGGATGATTTCAAACAAATGAATTACAAGAAGCAAACCATCTTTTTGCCAGTGTCCTGCCTAACTATGCTTTGTAAGAAATATATCACTTAGGCTATTTTTGAAATTTTTTTAAGATTTGAGGTGACTTTCAAGTTTGCATTGTGAATATATGCGTGCGGGCATGTGTGAACATCTGTATCCATTCTGATGGGTGATGCAGTAGCATTTTGCTAGTGACTAGAGTTACGTCAAGTTTATTGCTACTAGAAAAAGTCTACTGGCTGGTTAGCAGTGGCACTTCTTTAAGGAGATATGTTGAAGGAAGGGAGGAATATTCTAGTGGAAAACCAGGAATTGCCGATTGGAAGGCAACTGGCACATCTTTCTGTATACTCAAAAGGAGTGTGCTTTCATCTCTTGGAATGAATGAGGGATAAAGTAGTGGAAATGAGGAAATGTTTTCATCTAGGAATATGACACTACGTTGGGCAAGGGGTGGAATGACTTCTTCCCACTCAGTTACCCTGCTTTCACTACTTAAGAAGGTTGATGAGTTGAATGTGTATGTGGCACACTGTAATTCATGATTTATACGGAAAAGATAGTTGTATCCTAAGTCTAGTTGCAGAAATTCTCCCCTTGCAATCAGACATTTTAAAAGACTGGTACTTAGAAGCAGACTACTTTTAACATGCATTCTTTTTTGCATTAAACTTAATACTTGGGTGACAAAGTAGTCATTGATTTCCCCGTAGCGTAGTTTAACGCCTTCCTAATCTGCAAGTTTGTCTTGTTTTCTCCTCCATCCGTAACTTGTCTAGTCTACATACGCATGCCCATGAGCCACAGAGATCTGGAACTCTGTATTTTTTTAAGCTAAATATCTCAATGACAGTGATAAATCATCCCGTAAAGACTGAAAATTCACAGCTGTGCTCTCAGCCCCGTTAGTCGCCCTTCGTGATAGAATCACAATTTGAAGCTATAATCCAAAGTCAGGGTCGTCAGTTTATTCACTTTTATCGGTTCATCTAGAAGGTGGCTGCTGAGTAGATTTAGTTAAATTATTATGTATAAAGTAATACAGTAGGAAGTCATTGTAAAATCGTTCCAAGTGTTATAGTTTATTATATGATCTTTAGAAGTCTCCGTGGAGACAAGCCTAGCTGTCTGCCTTGGGCTCGATCAGCGTTCACGAAAGCTTTTATTGTGCGCTTTAGTGGAGCGGTCCTGGTGTGGGCTTACCTATAAACGTGGCTTCTTCCAATTGGCTGCACTCAGAACTGCAGATGATGGAAACAGCCTAGTTGATTTGCAGAAGCTTCGGGTATGTCGTAAACGGGCATGTGGTGCCTGTAGAGTCGACACCACTGATGGACAGGAGTTGACATCGCAGGAAGAAGTCGGTGATGGGGTTCTGGGGAAATTCCGTTGGGGCAACAGCAGGCACATTTGCTGTCAACGGCGGGGGATCCTGGGATGACACAGAGGTTCGCGAATGAGAATGCCAAGGAAAGATGCTTTAACAGACACACGCAGAAATGCCACTCCCTGACAGGTTCCTTTTCTGGCGTCAATGCTAATATTCCTTGCGGGAATTATTTTAGTCTGGGTCACTTCTCTTCCTGCTGCCCATTTTGAGCGGGTTTGGTTTTGGTTTTCTGTTTGGGACCAGTTCCCCAACTAAAGGGACACAGACGTGGGTGGCCATCACCCAGGAGAAGCGTGCGGGTGAGCACAGGGGATCCCTGAGCAGAATGAGGGACACGCGAGGTCGGAGGTGGATTAGCCACGCCTGGGCCCGTAACTGGTTCTGTGACCCGAAGGTACGCGCGTCAACACCTGGGGCAGTTAGCTTGTTACACCTGCATCCTCTTCTCAGCTGCTCCCGGTGGAGGACTGGAAGGAAATAGTTTATTACCATGCTCTGAGGAAAATGAGGTCCAGAGGGGTTAAACAATTTCCTGAGCTTACACTTGTAGCAGGGAGGCAGCAGAGCTGGCGTTTGTTTTTTGTTTTTGTTTTGTTTTTGGTCTTTTTGTCTTTTTAGGGCCACACCCGAGACATATGGAGGTTCCCAGGCTAGGGGTCGAATCGGAGCTGTAGCTGCCGACCTACACCCCAGCCACAGCCACGTGGGATCCGAGCCGCGTCTGCGACCTACACCACAGCTCATGGCAACGCCGGATCCTTAACCCACTGAGCGAGGCCAGGGATCAAACCTGCAACCTCATGGTTCCTAGTAGGATTTGTTTCCGCTGCGCCACGATGGGAATTGCAGAGCTGGCTTGTGAACCCAGTTCTGTCCACACCAAGAGCCTGCCTTTTTCCCAGCACACACACAGGCTCTCTGTGGCAGAGTTCCCTGCTCTGCAAACTGCAGGTGTTGGACTGCAGTGGGTTGAAGCCACATTCTCCAGAGCCCTTGATTTTTTTTCAGAGGCTCCGCACAGGAGGTGAGGGAAAAGCCAAGCCCCAGCCATAGCTCTTTCTCCTTTGCCTCTGGCATGTATTGGATTTCCAGTTAAGAGTTCCTTTGGGGGGAGAGTGTTCTCTTGCTAAATACTGTTTGAAAATCACTGGACCCTTAAGGTTTCTTTGAGCGCAAGTGGTCCATGAACGCTCAGCTCCGTCCCGAAGCCCCGTAATTGCCTTCCCCCATCGGCTGCTCAGCTGCTGGAAAATTACCTCGCATGCATCCAGGACCCTGGAACATCTGGGCATTGGGTGACATTGCTGGCACCATCCTGTAGTCCCTTGTCGTGTTGATGCCAGTGGTTACACTCCGCAGCCGTCTCTGACCTCTGGTGCAGGTGTCCACTTGATCTTGAACACAGGCTTACCCCTGGTGGGCTTCTAGATTCTTCACACTGTAGTCCTTGTATCACTCAAGAATTTGACTCCAGTTGAGCCTTGAGGTCATGAGGCATTTGTGGGCCTAGGGAGGCTTCCTGCTCCTTTTCTGAGTCAGCTTGGTCATTCCTAGCCTCTGACCTTGATAGAGACTTTTCACGGTTACCTCCTGAGGGTTTCCAAATGGATCCAAATTTAGGGCTGTTTCAAAGCTTTTATTATCATCATCTCAGGTCAAAAGAAATCTAGGAAGCATCAAAAGTATTAGATGTTTTTTTCACTCACTAGGGAACTATTTGAGACAGATGGTCCTAGGGCCGTTCAGAGGGGAGTCTCCCAGTCGCTGTTCAAGGAGAGAGCCTTCGATCTCTGGCCTCGCTCAGTGGGTTGGGGATCCGGCGTTGCCGTGAGCTGTGGTGTAGGTCACAGACATGGCTTGGATCCCACGTTGCTGTGGCTGTGGTGTAGGCCAGTGGCTTCAGCTCCGATTCGACCTCTAGCCTGGGAGCCTCCATGTGCCTCGGGAGCGGCCCAAGAAATGGCCAAAAAAAAAAAAAAAAGGAGAGAGCTTTAGTCTTTTTCTTTTTTTTTTTTTTGGTCTTTTGTCTTTTTTTTTTTTTTTTTTTTTGTTGGTTGTTGTTGTTGTTATTGTTGCTATTTCTTGGGCCACACCCGCGGCATATGGAGGTTCCCAGGCTAGGGGTCGAATCGGAGCTGTAGCCACCAGCCTACGCCAGAGCCACAGCAACGTGGGATCCGAGCCGCGTCTGCAACCTACACCACAGCTCACGGCAACGCCAGATCGTTAACCCACTGAGCAAGGGCAGGGACCGAACCCGCAACCGCATGGTTCCTAGTCGGATTCGTTAACCACTGCGCCACGACGGGAACTCCTTTAGTCTTTTTCTGATAGAAGTTGCCCAGGTCTCTGCTGGGAGACGCTTGGTCCTTTTCTGATAGAAATCGCCCACGTCTCCCTTACAGATCCTGATCTCTGTCTACTGGATTTTAAATAAGCAGCCTTGGCCTCCAGCTTCTGTTAGGAGCAAGGTCTTTAATTTAACAGGCTTTCCCTGTTTATAGGAGGAAGGAACTTGGACTGGACATGCACTTTGTTTTCTAGCTGCCTGGCCCTTCGTATTCGGCAGTGTCTGGAGAGAGGAAATAAGGAAGAGAATGAGAACAGCAACTCCACTAGCACAGCACAGAGGCCAAGGGTCCTTGCTAGACGGTGGGAGGTGGAAGGACTTTCTCCGTGTCCACAAGGACAGATCCCTTGATGTCCAGCCTCCGCATCAGCCAAACGGAGTTAAAAATAAAATCCTAAAGTATATTGAGAGTCTAATGATGATTGTGTTGATACAAATGAAATGATGGCTGAATCTTCCTTTCAGTACCTTTCATGTTTGTATTTTTTTTTAATTTTTATCCTGAGATTATATTTGAAAGTAATTGCAAAATCTTTCCTACTTTACATCCGTTGGGTGGTTTAGGACACTGTACATATGTAACTAATCTCAATTTTTTTTTTTTTTATTGAAGCACATTCTGTAAATTGAAGCTACCTTTTTTGTTTTAATCTTGAGGAGATAAGAGTTCCTTTTCCTCTTTGAGCCTTATGCCTCTTTTTCATCCCCAAGTCGATGACTTTAGTAGCAATTAAAGTCATAACTAATAAACACTTTGGGGGGGGGTGAGTTGCTTCTTAGAAGATTTAAGTTTCCATTCACATTGGTTACTTTTGAAGTTGAATAACCAGAGACGTAGATTGACACCAAGTTAGGATTTTATTAACATCAATTCTTAAATTCATAATTTATTAAGAAGAGCCAGTCTCTCAAAACCAGTCATCTCTAGCAGAACCACATCTGGTCAGTGATCTCTCAACCTTTCAAATGTACGTGGTAGAGAATAAATAGTTTCTCCCAGCAGCTTCTTGAGAAAACTTTCTATTTCTAGATAAAGCAGCTTATCAATATTAGAGTTTCTATCTAAGTGCATAAAATTGGTGATGAGTTCTCATATATCCAGAGAAAACCCTGGAAGCCTTTTTCTACCTCGTCCCCCTCTGCCAGATTACACCTTGTCTGTTAGGGCTTTACATTTTCAGAGTGACAGTTAACATTCCTGTGCTGTGACATTTTAGATGAAAAATACTTGGTAAGGCTACTGCCTTTCAAAATTAAATTTAACGAGACACTATATTCTGTCTTAGCAGTTCGTCTCTATCACACTCAGAGTGCCTGTAAGTTAGACCTGTTGCCAGCTCTGTCTACATTTTTCTTTGTATCTGTAGTATTTGGGGAACTTGAGTTAATCTTTAATAGTAATCTTTGTCACACACTCTTGTGTTGACATGTGTGGGAATCAGTTCCCCTCTGGTGATTGTGATTTCTGTTCACAGTAATGGAATTAGCATCTGCACTTGCCTCGGGGGACTCTGAGTGTATTAACTACGGGTTTTTTTTGTAATGATTTTTATTTTTTCCGTTATAGTTGGTTGACAGTGTTCTGTCAATTTATTGCTGTACAGCAAAGTGACCCAGTCACACACACATACATACATACATTCTTTTTCTCGCATTATCCTCCATCATGCTCCATCACAAGGGACCAGAAATGATTCCCAGTGCTATACAGCAGGGTCTCAGTGCTTATCCACTCCAAATGCAGTAGTTTGCATCTATGAATCCCAGATTCCTAGTTCATCCCAATCCCTTAACCATATTTTAACGTGGCTTTAATGCTCTGGAAATACGTGGTGAAATTTGGCCTCTTTAAATTTACTTCCTTTTTGTGTTTTCCTTTTTTTTTTTTTTTTGTCTTTTTAGGGCTGCACCACGGCACATGGGAGTTCCCAGACTAGGGGTCCAGTCGGAGCTGCAGCTCACGGTAACGTCGGATCCTTAACTCACTGAGCGAGGCTAGGGATCGAACCTGAGTCCTCATGGATACTAGTTGGGTTTGTCACTGCTGAGCCACAAAGGGAACTCCTCCTATTTTAATTATAAGAAAAACATAAAGCATAATCTGTAAGTCCCTCTTATTAATAGATTGATATTTGGGAAGCACCAGGGTCGTAAAGCCTCCAGCTTTCCCGGCATTGCAGCCCCGGTTCCCACCGTAGCATCCTCGAGGGACTGATCGAAGGCCCACGGGCTGTGTGACGTGGGATAGGACCCGAGAGTAGCCCACCCTCCACATTATGGTGCTTCAGATTTTTGCCTGCCAGCCAATCTTTCTTAGACCCATGCTTTTCTCTTCAGAGATGGCACTTTAATTTAAACCACCCACCATGACTGTGAGTCTAGGCTACACCCACTTTAATTGAATAAAGCTGAGATTCTGTGGCATCATGAGATTATTTCCAGAGTAAGAAGAATGGTCTGCAGTTGCCTGCCCATATGAGAAGCGAACTAAATAAACACTGCAAACCGCAGACAATCTGATTCTGAGTGCTTTGATGGAGTTGCTGGGGAGCAGACTAGACATTTTTCCATAGGGTTCCAGGAAATGTACTGAAATATGTACTGGCGATAGAGTAATTTGGTTTTCACATAGAAATACTATGTTTGTGACAGTCACATTTCAAGTTTGCATCTGCCTTCTGTCTTATGTCCGTTTTGCTCCGAGTTCACCATTGCAATAGAAAATTCTTATTGCAAGAGAAAACTACGACTCTTAGATGTTCCCCGTCCTTTAATTCCTGCCCAGCATCTCTGTCCCAGTGAAATCCATTCTATGTGTAGCTGTTTTAATTCTTGAGAAAATAACAGTGGTAGTTGGATTCCTCCAAATCCACTGAGAAGAGATGCATGATCTGAATAGATATAACAGGATTTATTAACATCCTTAATTTTTTTTTTCTAAGAGTATCTTTACCTTCGTAGGTTAAAATAAGAGGAGGTTTATAATCTTATCGATACACTTAACATTGTAGTTTCCCACCTTACCAGAGGGCATCAAGCTACCTTCAGAAGATAGGAGCAAAACACGATCTTAGACTCATCTTTCAGTTGCTCTGTGATCTGCATCTCCTTAGCAGTGAGGCTCAAACAAAGGGCAATATTGCTGCAAAGGATATTATAAAATATATATTATATATATATATATATTTTTAAATGCTTTGCCTAATTTGGACCTAAAGCTGCATTTGTAAAATGTATCACAAGTATTTCCAATCGTTAACTTAGAAACAAATCCAGAACTTTTGTTTCATACTGACATAGCAATTTTAAATCACTCTTAATTTGGAGCTGTGTTCATTTCTGGTTCAGGAATTCAGGGTGTCAGAAAACCCTTTCCTTCCTGAGAGCAGTAGGCATCCAGGGGTCACCTCCTAAGACCCAGCCTCGTATTTTTGCATTCGGTTGATGAAGTGAATGTCAAGTAGACAAAACATGGAGGCCCGTGTCCCCCACACCTTTTTAGTGGTGACGAAATGTACATACTATCTCTGTGGGGGACTAGACTTCTATTCTAACAGCAGATCTAAGAAACTGCTTCTAGACTTTTGGTTTGTGCCCAGTTGCAAAAAAGTGAAATGTAATGTACTCTTTTATTTAGCACATGTAAGGACATCTTAGAACTAGCCCTCCCCAGAGTTAATCAGTGAATCTAAAGGAAAACAAGTCAGGCCTATGAGAGAGAAATATTTCATATTCAGTCTTCATAGACCAGGGTAAAAATGCATTAAGAGACAGGTGAGGACTAAACTCTAAAAATTCCGTGTTTCCCTTTAGCAGGGTAAAGATTTAAATGTCCCTGGTTTGAAAAGCTCTTCATTTTATGTTGTTGATGATAACATGACACCACTTGAATATTAAAATTGTTTTTTAAGAGTTCTTTCCCCAACGAAATGTTCAAATTGCTGGAATGCCGGAATGACAAATAAATTACAGAACACACAGTCCCCAGCGAGATTGTGGGTGAAGGATTTCTCTGCCTCCTCTTTGCTTAGACCCCGTTGGTTCTGCTGCTTTTCTTTTGTAATGAACTAAAAAAAAAATCTTCGGTTGCACTGGTTTTACCTGTTTGAAATGAAGGTTACTCTTGCCGTTTGCTAGTACCTAAGAATGTGTGCTTCTCTCCAGCCGTTGTTCTGTGTATTTTTAATTGTATGCACTGTCTCTTTCTGTTCTGACGGCTGCCCTCGGAATAGGCTGACCTCTGCTCTCCGTATGACATCCTGCAGCTGGATTTTCGTCACATTCGAAAGACTGTTGACACTCTGCTGGCACTCGGGGAGAAAGCCCCACCACCAACCTCTGCCCTCCGCTCCAGGGACCTTATAAGCTTCTGTCTTGTCCACATTCTCTTTATAGTGCTGATCTATATCACTTACCGCTGGAATGCTCTGTCTGCGTGATGCCTGCATGTCCATCCCAACGCTCTGCTCTGTCACCCTGCTCCGGGACAGGGTCCTTCCCCGCCTTGGGCCTTTGCCTTGCCAGCTTCTGTCCCTGTCATCTCTTCCGTAATCCCTCCGCTTCTGAAGGCGACCATTTTTAAGTCCAGTTTTTCAGAAGCACAAGCATTACAGCACGCCGTTCCCATTAAATAATTTCTCTCCCTTGCTGAGACTCAGTGGGGACAAAGAGTAGCCACAGCTCGTGCTTCCTCATCCACATTGTGCCAGCAGCAGTGCCATGGGTTCCTCTTCTCTCTCCCAGTGAGCTTTGCTGCCCTGGGTGGAGCAGAAGAAGGTTCCAGAATAGGAGCAGAGGGGATTTAGCATATGAAGATCTTCCCATTGGGTCAGTATTAAAGTCACATCCTAATTCAGGATTGGACAGGTGAGGGGCTGCCTTGCGGGGGAGACAGAAAACCAGCATTGGGGGCCCAATTTGGTCTATAAAAATCTGTAATAATATTGCTGTTGACCAAGTTGCAAAATACCATGTGGAGAAGCACTGCTTTGCTCGCCATCCGATCGATCGCATCCCTCCCTGCCTCCTGCAGCGGAAGCTGTGAGGGGCATTAGGGAAGGTTACCCCCCGCCCCCAGCTTCCACCCTGAGCGAGCCCCTCTGCCCTGCTACTTGATAGGGGGCTGTGCAGAAGGGGCGCAGGGGAGGGTCTGGCCCCCGTTAGCCGCCCCCAACCTCCGGAGCGTCCACTGCACACCACTCTTTCTGTATATTTTTACTTCTTATTCCTTGTTTGGTCTACTCTGAAGCTCTAAGACAAGCATTTTCCAGAAGGAATTTCTATTTTTAAATGATATAATGGGTCATTGCGCTTTTTTTGCTACATCACATCATAACTTCGAGTCTAGAATGTGAAGGACTTGACACTATTTGTTTTCAAATAAAGCCATGAGTCATGGAACATTCTTTGTCCTGGGACTTGGGTTACTGTGGCAGGAGCCAATGAGATTTGCTCTTATTTTGGAAGAATGTGCTTCTCCAGGGACTCGAAGTTTCCGTTTCTCCTTTGATTTCCATGGGCCGTAGCGGGCTGCATTTGTATCTAAGTAAGCTTAAAGGCGCATGTGTTAAGAACTATGTCTGATTTAGGAGCATTGTGATCTGTTTGTAATTAAAAGAAGACACCCCGAGACTCTTACCTAGGCCAGGATGTTCCTGGGTCTGGGATGTCATTTTCTAACCCGAGAAAGCCCTGTCCAAGGTAAAGACAGACTCCTCTTTGCTTCAGTTTTCAACCGGTGGCCAAATATTGCTTCTTAAACTGGAGGGAATGACGGAGATCACGTCCTCAAGATAAATTTCTAGTTTACGCAGATGGAAACTGTCTTTAGAGATGGCTGCTAAGAAGATCATTCTATTTTTTTCTGAACATTTCCATGAATCCAGGGGACTTGAGAAAGTGTAAAACCCAAAGCGTTTAAGAGAGTATATTTCTAAAGATCCTTTGCCGGATCAGATTTTCTAACAGGAGACATTCTTTATCTGATACTACCTTGAGGTAACGGAGCTTTCCCCTCCCGACTTTGTGTTGATTGCTGACTTACCGGGATGTGGCTATCATCTAATTTCCCTCGGCTGTGTATGAAGTAACCCGCAGATGTACTGAATTGCTATTGGTTCGATCTTGTACCCTTCCGTCTGTTACACAATAAAGTCCCATTGCCCAGTGTCCGCGAGCACCCTGAGCCATACGTTTGTTTAATAAACGCATTTTGGGTGTTAATTCCAAGTTTTTATTGGCCCGTCGGTACATTAATTTCTGCACTTCCCCAGTTGCGCTTAGCCCTTCCATCCAGTTCTGCGGTGCATTGAGGCTTCCCGCCAGTGGTCACCCCATCTGGATGTTTCTTCTTTGGCGGGCGGGGCGGGGGGGAGTAGAGGGGAAGGAGAGAGATGTCTTACTGGGTGGTCACCTGGAAGAAAATTCTGTCAGGAATTCCCGTCATGGCACAGAGGAAGTGAATCTGACCAGCATCCATGAGGACGCAGGTTCCATCCCTGACCTCGCTCAGGGGGTGAAGGATCCGGCGTTGCCGTGAGCTGTGGTGTACGTCACAGATGCGGCTCGGATCCGATGTTGCTCCAGCTGTGGCTTAGGCTGGCAGCTGCAGCTCCGATTCGACCCCTACCCTGGGACCTTCCACATGCAGCCCTAAAAAGACAAAAAAAAAAAAAAAAAAATCTGTCCTTAAAGACTAAGGGGCACAATCCTGTGAAATCAGATTTCATTTTCAGTGTTGACCTGACATCATTCTTCATAATTCGATTCTGGCAGCCAGAGTATTTTTTGAGTGCACTTTGATTTCTCATGTCATTAGTGTGTCTGTACCCTAATGTGCTGCTCCTCTGGGGATCCGTTGGATAGTATTTTTTTCATCAAGTAGTCTGGTCACCAGCAGAATGCAATTAAATTTGCCCTTTAGGCAATGCTTTGAATGAACTGTCTTGCCTGTTACCAAGCTGTTAATTTCACTTCAGAATATTGTTAAGCCTCCCCATGGTTCTTCCCCAAGGTACCAACACACCGACTCATATGCTAGTGTGATGCCTGCCGTTGCCAGGCGCCTGGGGATACCTGGCCGACCCACTTGTCATCTGAGAGGTGGTTGGGGATTTAGTTGTGTAATTTATGCGTGCATACTAAATTTCCATCCTCTCACAAAAAAAAAAACTATTTTTTCAGGACGTCTAATACTTGATAAAAAAATTACCAAGCATTTATTTACATATTTTTATTGAAAAAAACTTGAGGATAATTTTAGATATGTATAAAATTGTGGGAAAAGTACAGAAAATTCCCATACACCCTTCATCCAGTTTCCCCTAGTATTAACATTTTATATTAGTTATTTACGTACTCTTTTTTGAAATAGATCTGTTTGAAATAGGAAGTTCTCTTTCTCCAGTTCTTGCAGTTGGTGGCGACTTGTCACTCCGTGTGAAGATTTCCAGGAAGTCCCCATCGTGTCTCAGCAGTAATGAACCCAATTAGTATCCATGGGGATGCAGGTTCGATTCCAGGCCTCGCTCATGGGTTAAGGATCCAGTGTTATGTGAATAAGAAATGAAATTTAGTGAATGGTAGCTCGGGTCTTCTCTCTCAAATCCGTGCTGCTCTCTGTCATGAGGACAAAGGATGATTCCCCTACAGGGTAAAAATAATGGGCAGTAGATTGAAATTTCAGGAGCTTGAAAATGGTTTTGGATTAGGTGAAAAATATTTGAATATGATTTTATTTCAGGAGATTTGGTTTTCAAAATCAGGTTTCTCAATAAACAGGTATATTGAGTGTGAGCTTTTTTTCTTAAGATTATCAGGGTTCAGGAGTTCCTGTCTGTGGCTCAGTGGAAATCAATCTGACTAGCATCCATGAGGACACAGGTTTGATCCCTGGCCTCGCTCAGTAGGTTAAGCATCTGGCGTTGCTGTGAGCTGTGGTGTAGGTGGAAGGCTCGGCTGGGATCTGGTGTTGCTGTGGCTGTGGCATGGGCCAGCAGCTACAGCTCCGATTCAACCCCCAGCCTGACAAGTTCCATATGCCATGGATGCGGCCCTACAAAGACCAACACACACACACACACACACACACAATCAGGGTTCAGTTCCTTGGCTTTCCGTTGGATTCGGTTTATGATTTTGTTCATTCATTCATTCCTCGAACACTGCATGAGAACTCTTTGTATAAGACCCAGCCTTGGGAATAAAAAGGTGACCATGACACATGACCCCTGTCTTCAGAAAACTTAGATTCCAGACCGGGAGTTGGCAAATTTTTTCTGTAAAATGCCAGTAAATATTTTAGGTTTCGTGAGCCATCCCATCTCTGTTAGGAACACCAGCTCAGCTGCTGTAGGGGGAAGGCAGCCACAGACACGGGTCAGTGTGTCTCAATAAAACTTTATTTCCAAAAGCAGGCCATGGGCTGGATTGGCCTGCAGGTTTTTGGCCCCTGTGCCATGGACCTAGCGGACAAATAAAGAGGAATTCAGTGTGATGAGACCTGCGCTAGCTTGGGTACAAGGTTCTGTATGTGAGACTCTGGACAGGGGGCTGATCCTGATGGGACTGATTGGTCTTTGAAGCTTTCCTGGAACCGTGATGTTTACACTGAGCCCTCAGAGGTGTGTAGGGATAGCCAGGTGAGCGGGGTATGGGTTAGGGAGGTGAGAGGAGCGGCAGAGGTGTGTTGAGAAGAAACGTTCGAGAAAGTAGCACGGCTGGGAAGCAGAGAATCCAACGAAGAGTGACGGGGATCCATTGGGTCTGGGAGAGGTTGACGTGGTCTGCGTGTCACATCGGAAGAAGCTGCTCCTGAGAGTCCTCGTTTGACTGGCAGGAAGCCAGGTTCTCTTCACACAGACAGTTTTATTTAAAGGGTCAGTCCGTGTAGTGCCAGCAAGCCGACTGCACAAAATTTAAGGTGCCACGTGGATGACATCACTCTTTTTGTCCAGCAGGTGGCCTGGGAGCAGGTGTGCAGCGATTGGGAGGTGTTAGAAACGGCAGAGGCAGGAGAGCCAGGTGGGGATGGTGTTTTCTGCCAGAACAAATGCCTGTCCCTCCCTGGCAGGAGTAACTAATCAACGTGATGAGGCTTCATAATTTCCATTCTAACTTCTGAAAATGAATGAGCATTCTATAGCTGTCCTGGACTGCCAGAGTAGTTTTGCTTAGTCTAGGTCATGAACACTTGAGATATAGAATTTATTTGATTTACCTATTTTTTGGCCACATCTGTGTCCTCTGCAAGTTCTCAGGCCAGGGATTGATCCAAGCCACAGCCGTGATCTACGCCATAGCTGTGGCAACGCCAGATCCTTAACCCACTGTGCTGGGCCAGAGACGGAATCCACTTTGCTGCAGAGAAAGCACTGGATCCTTAAACCCTCCCTGTACCACAATGGGAACTCGGAGATAGTTTAAACTTTTTAATTTTTTTAAATAAGAAGCCAGATGAGCCAACTGGCAAAGCCAACGCCTTTCCCCAAGTTGAGGGTTCCCTCATAGCCACCTGACCTTGAATTTGGTGGGATTTGCCTGGAGAGGATGCTGACGGGGACAGGGCCCTCTTCCTGTCTCCTGGGCACAGACAGAACCGACTTGCTTGTCGGTGAAGGACCTTATGGGAAACAGCATGATGTCCTGGAAGAGGCCGTGGCTCTAAGATGACACACGTTCAGAAGTCTAGTATCGCTGCTGTGTGACTTCAGCAAAGTTAGACTCTCTCCATCTCCATTTTCTTATCTGTAAAATAGAGGTAGTGTATCTACCTTGCAGAGTTGTCATAAAGAAAGAACCTACGAAAATCTGATAGATTGCTGCCAGGTCTGTAGCAAGCACCCCAGGAGTCTTGCAACGTTTGAATTTCGTCTTTATGGCTTGCCCGCCTTTTCCAGCCTTGCCTGTTGTGACTCAGAAGCGGAGTGAGTGAGCGGGTCGGGGTGAATAATTGTTTCCACACTGGAGAGACAATACACAGGACAGGAGGAGGTCGGCAGAGGGGGGTCGGGATATTTTGGTACAGGATACGGCTTAAGGATTCTGCTCCATGCTTAAAAAAGAAACACAACAAAAAGAGCTCGTGCTGTACCAGAACAGTCTGCTGGTACGTTCTCAATGAAAGCCACTAACATCCTCTAACAGTAAAATCTGAGTGCATTTAAACTCACTGGCAATGTTCACCTCTCGCGCCTTGAAATCCACGGTAGACGGGGTGAGGTGATCCCTCGCTGTTATTTTGCCTCCACCTGTGAATCCACAGCGGCAGCTTCCCCATCCCAACGTCCAGCTCCCTTCAAGGATTCCCTCCCCCATGGGCGAGGCAGTGACAGGACCACGGGGAGGGAAATGGCCTTCGGGTCATCCTTGCAGCCCCTCCCTATTGCAGGCTTCCCTTGTGCATCTTGGTAACCAGCGCCTCAAGTCATAATTCCCATCCGGGTCTCCCTCGCAGTCCTGGGATAGAATAACCGCAGCTGCCATGGTTTTGCAAGGGTTCTATGATCTGATGCGAGTCTTCTTAGGTACCTCCGACCCCATGATGTGATCCGAAGGCACCTCGGGGCTTCTTAGGAAGTTGGAATGAAAAGAGAAAGCCAGGAAGGATGCAAGGGGTACCTTTTTTTTTTTTTTTTTGGTCTCTTCTAGGGCCACACTTGTGGCACGTGGAGGTTCCCAGGCTAGGGATCGAATCAGAGCTGCAGCCACCGGCCTACAGCCACAGCAATGCGGGATCCGAGCCGCATCTGCGACCTACACCACAGCTCACGGCAGCGCTGGATTCCTAACCCACTGAGCGAGGTCAGAGATCGAACCTGCAACCTCATGGTTCCTAGTCGGATTCGTTAACCCCTGAGCCACAACGGGAATTCCAAGGGGTAGCTTTTTATGTCTTCTCTTTACTCATCGCCAGCTGTAAGGGTGGGAGGGAGGATCTTGAACTCTGCACCTGGTTTAGAAGCGAGGAGACCAGGAAGCCGAGAAAGTGCCTGGGAGTGAGGATGTCCTTTAGCTAACATGCTGTGTGACATCTCCAGGGTCCTGTTAGCAGGAGACTGAGGTCTCCGTGTCTTCCCATCCTTGTTTCTCTGGAGCCTCCAGACCTTCCCAACCATGAACCCTGGCCTGAAAACGCAACACTGCTAACCAGTGGAGCCACCACTCAGTGGGACTGGAGCAGTTGTCGTAGAGACAGGTCACAGCTCAAGCTGGGCCCTGGAGAGCCCTCTCAAAGGCACGTGGCACACAGAGATTTAGGCTCTGCACATATTCTAGAATTCAGGAACACTTGGGACTAAATACAGGTGAACACTGAGGTCAAGAAGCAGAAGATCTTGTTCCAAATGCCCTGGGCAAATCCCCTGTTTTTATTTTGTAGTCTATTTATTTATTTATTTTTTAGGGCCGCACCTGAAGCATATGGAGGTTCCCAGGCTAAGGGTCGCATTGGAGCTGTAGCTGCCAGCCTACACCACAGCCACAGCAATGCCGGATCCTTAATCCACCAAGCGAGGCCTGGGCGCGAACCTGAATCCTCATAGATACTAGTTGGGTTCTTAACCTGCAGAGCCACGATGGGAACTCCCAAATCCCTTGTTTTTAAATTTCCGTTGATAGTCTTTGCCTGGTGCTCTCTTGATCTCTTTTTCTCACGGATTTGTTGAGCTTATGTGTCAACATAAAACCCTTTGTAATTTGACGCAAAGAATTGTTTACAGTTTGATATTTATCTTTTAATTAATTTGGGGTTTTTTGGATACACAGAAGCTTTACGCTTTCTGATGATCATCTTTTTTTTTTTTAATTTTTTCCTCTGTGATTTTTTATATCCCTCTTCTAGCTTAGAAAATCCCTCCCCATCCATTTATCAGAGAGAATATTAAATATTTATCTATATTTTATTGAGAAGAGTATTTGGGGTTTTTAACATTGAATTCTTCAACTCATCTTAAATTGATTTTAGCATATAGTATAAAATGAAGATTTGTGGGGTTTTTTTCCCCCAAGTAATCCTTGCACCAGGAGCTTAGCCATAATTACTAGCCATTTATAATTCCCTGCTTGGGTGCTCCGGGAGCAGGGGAGCCATAAGAATGAGGAAACCTGCTCTGCCCCCGTGGGACCCGCCTTAGCAGTGAAATGAGATTCAGTGATCCCACAAACCCGTGGTACACAGAAGGTGTCAGGAAAGGGTACAGCAGCATAAACTTGCATCCCCGTCCCATACACCGTTTATGACAAGAGAATCCTATTTGATACCCAGCAGCCACTTGAAATAATGGTTACAATTGCGTTTTAAAGAATCAACTGGCGTTCCCGTCATGGCTCAGTGGTTAATGAATCCAGCTAGGACCCATGAAGTTGTGGGTTCGATCCTTGGTCTTGCTCAGTGGGTTAAGGATCCGGCGTTGCTATGAGCTGTGGTATAGGTCACAGATGTGGCCCAGATCTGGCGTTGCTGTGGCTCTGGTGTAGGCCGGCGGCTACAGCTCTGATTCGACCCCTACCGTGGGAATCTCCATATGCCGCGGGTGCAGCCCTAAAAAGCAAAACCAAAAGAATCAAGCGTTTTATGTTGACAAGTGGCCATTTCTTAAGGCCCGGCGTCAGAGTGGGAAATACTCTGAATTTGCCACTGGTTAGGGAAGTGGGAGGGATGGGGGCTGGGAAGACGGTGAGCGTGGGGGACCCACTGGCATTTCCGAGGTTGTGGAACAGATTCTTGGAGATGCCATCATGTGTCCTTTGAAGATCTTTTAAAGAGCAGAATGCCCATCTCGGTGGCAGTTTATGGAGAGTCCTGCATTGAGGCAGCAGAAAGATCTGGTTCCTCAAGCAAGAGTCACATGAAAGGAAACAGTTCTGTCCAGAGACTGATTGGCTTCATGGCAAACACTGTGTCCACCGCCTGGAGCTTGAGGCAGATTCCACTTCCAAACTCCTTAAAAACAGCGATCAGAGTTCCTGCTGTGGCTCAGCAGTAACGAACCTAACTAGTATTCATGAGGATGTGCATTCAATCCCTGGCCGGCTCAGTGAGTAAGGACCTGGGTTGCCATGAACTGTGGGGTAGGTCACAGATGTGGCTCAAATCCTGTGTGGCCGTGGCTGTGGTGTAGGCCGGCAGCTACAGCTCCGATTGGACCCCTAGCCTGGGAACCGCCATATGCTGTGGGTGCGGCCCAAAAAAACAAAAAACAAACCAAAAAACCCAAAAAAACTACTCAAACAAACAAACAAAACAGCGATCACTGAACTGTGGAGAACATACCATCTTGGGGTAGATGGGAGTGAGAGTTTGCTGTGGAGTCGTTTGCCAGCCAAGGAGACACGCTCTGCAAAGAGATTTCCTTGTACGGTATCAGGCCAGGGTCAAATGACAGAAGTGTGAAGTTATTTTGTCTCTGCTCTTTTGTAAACTGTTTGGTTGAATACGCAGGGTGCCACACAGAGGGAGTGATTCGACTTGATTACCTCCTTTGAGTCGTATGGCTGGCCATCTTCCAAGAGCAAAAATACAACATAAGAAAGTAGCAGGACATTTGTGTCTTTGACAGTTTTATAAAAGCATCTTAAAAGAGAGGCTCTTAAAAGTTCTGGCTAAAATGACTTATTTACAAGGCTGTTCCTGAACTGTGAAGAAAGCATGCCTCCATTCCAGAGATCACGAGAAATCAAATGAACTAAGCCAAGATTTACGGTCAGTAGGATGCTGTGTGGTCTGTCTAAACGAGCATTCAGACTCCTTTAAATTGGGTGAGAAGTTCCCCTCGTGGAGCAGTGGTTAACGAATTTGACTAGGAACCATGAGGTTGCAGGTTCGATCCGTGGCCTTGCTCAGTGGCTTAAAGATCCGGCGTTGCCATGAGCTGTGTTGTAGGTCGCAGACGCGGCTCGGATCCCGGGTTGCTGTGGCTCTGGCACAGGCCGGTGGCTACAGCTCTGATTCAACCGCTAGCCTGGGAACCTCCATGTGCCGCTGGAGCGGCCCTAGAAAAGGCAAAAAGACAAATAAATAAATAAATAAATAAA
This sequence comes from Sus scrofa, assembly GCF_054392235.1. Classification (NCBI taxonomy): domain Eukaryota; kingdom Metazoa; phylum Chordata; class Mammalia; order Artiodactyla; family Suidae; genus Sus; species Sus scrofa. The sequence continues at coordinate 21,140,691 of NC_139393.1, read as the reverse complement.
TAAATAAAATGGGTGAGAGGCTGTGTACAATCTTGCTTTATGAGAATATAAGCTAATGTGTTCTTGATGTGTGGTTTCCAACTGACTGTATGGAGCTCAGTTGTTCAGTGTCATGTTTTCTGAAGTGTCTAGATCTTTGTAGATTTCAGGATGATTAGAAGCCTTCCTAGAACAACCCTCCCTTGTGGAACAGTCCTTGTTTTCTCGGTGACCCCAGAAAAGGTCATTGCAGTGGGTTGAAAGCAGGAGAGGGAGCACAGACGGAGGGGATCAGACAGACCTGCCACAGAGCTCCGCTGAGCTCCCGTCAGTGTCTCAAGATTTTGTGATTAGATTCCAGTCATCTGAAAACCAGTGCCACTGTACGGTGGAGAACTGGCAGAACACCGTAAACCAACAATGATGGCAAAAGTAAAAGTCATGAAAAATAAATAAATGGACAGAACACTGTAAACCTGCGATAATGGAAAAAATAAAAATCATTCATCATAAATACATAAATTAATAAAATAAAAGCCAATGCTTTCTTCTTCTTTTTAGGAAAAACTGTGTCTGCCCCATCACATCCTTGAAGAGAAAGGCCTGGTCAAAGTGGGCATTACGGTTCAAGCATTGCTAGACCTAGCTGTCACCAAGGCTCTTTTCACATGAGACCAGCGGCTGTCCTTTGCGTCAGCTCAGATGCTTCTCCGATCAGGGACCCTGGACTCCGCTCTCGGCACCCGTCCCCTCCGCCCTCCCACGTCCTGCTTGTCGGTTCCCTGACTCTGAACTGAAGGGAGGGCTTAAGAGGAGACCCCGGCCCCCTTTCCTCCCCGACCTCCGAGGTCCAGACGTGGACAGGTATTTACCTAAAACCTGGGAGGGGGGCTGGTTGTGAAGACGCGCGCAGCACGCCGACGCCTCTGCAGCCTCCTTCCTCTTCCGCGCTCACCCACTGCCATCACCCAAACACCAAGCACAACCGTCCCGCCGCCAGGTGCATTTGTTTTCTTGAAACCAAACGCGTTGCCTAGTTCGTGGGGTGGGGGGAGGGGCGGGGGGAACTCCATCAGGTTTGTCGCCACCAAATTTTTCAAGAAGTTTCTTGAGACCATTGCCTTTAAAAAACAACAACAAAAAACACACAACTATTTTCGACATAAAAAATATTTATATAAATATTATTTATTAGTGAGTTGTTATTCATCCTTTGGATGCAAATTGTAAATTAGGAAACTATTTTATTACTGCTTTTTTGTGGTTAAACACTTTATTTTAATATTATAAATATTGAGTTATTTTCTATCCTCTTTGGTGTGCACATAGATCTAGGTTTCCATTGTCATGTTCTTTGCTGTCTATGACTCAAAAAAAAAAAAAAGAAGCAAAAAACAGGCACTTCTGTGACGAGAACTGTTTTCTGGGGAGGCATTATTTACACTTTGGTTTATGCAACATTGGTCTTATTTATATTTCTGCATTCCATCCAGCTTCCTACATTCCAGCAGCCCTTTTGTCCCCCTGATAGAATGAACTGACTGAAATCAAGAGAGCACCCCAAAGTTATGTGTAAATAGCTGTGATGGGAAAAAAAAAAAAAAGACATATTAAACTTGAAGATCAAATGTGAACAATCACCTTTTGGGGTTCATCCTTATTTTGCTATGCACAGAACCTTCACATTTTAACACACAGACGTAGCAAGTATCGGCAGCATGTGTCTTGTATCATTTTGCACTGTGACTTGGGTAATGAAAAGTCTAGCACCAAAGGTAGATACTAAGGAAGAGGCAGGGAAAGTGGAGATGAGAAAAAGATTACCGTTTAACCAAAAAGGTTTCTCGAGGACAGTTTTGGCTGAGCGTGATCAGGAATTATCTTGGCACACAGGACCTGGGTCAGGAAACCAGTACTTCTCCCATTGCCCATTCAAAAGAGGAAATGAGGCGTTCCTGTTGCCCAGCAGGTTAAGAACCTGACCTAGTGTCCGTGAGGATGCGGGTTTGATCCCTGGCCTTGCTCAGTGGGTTAAGGATCTTGCCATGTAGAACGCAGATGGAGCTCAGATCCAGCATTGCTGTGGTGTAGACGGGGGGCTGCAGCTCTGATTCCACCGCTAGCCTGGAAACGTCCATATGCCTTGAGTGTGGCCAGAAAAAGAAAAAAGAGTTTCGCACACTCACCATGTGATATAAGCACAATTTCTTTTTTAAAAAAAGAAAAAAATTCTGAGATGTAGACATGCTTACTTGATTGCAGCTTAGTTGATGGCTTTCAAAGAAGTCTGTAAAAAACACTGCAAGATTTGCAGTGTCTGGTATGAAAGCACAGAAGTGAGTCAGAAAATTGGTGGTGCAGATGCATGCGACCCCAAGGTGGGCTCAGGAGAGGGTTAAGTAAGTAGCATTCCTGAGGCTGAGTGGCCAGGAGAGAGCAAGAGCAAATGAAATAAGGACTGGAGAGGGAGTTCCCCTCATGGCTCAGCGGTGAACGAACCCGACTAGGATCCATGAGGATGCAGGTTCATTTCCTGACCTTGCTTAGTGGGTTAAGGATCCAGCGTTGCTGTGAGCTGTGGTGTAGGTCGCAGATGCAGCTGGGATCCTGCATTGCTGTGGCTGTGGTGTAGGCTGAAAGCTGCGGCTCCCATTCAACCCCTAGCCTGGAAACTTCCATATGCTGTAGGCACAGCCCTGGGGAAAAAAAAAAAAAAAAGACTAGAGAAAACCTAGCAGAGGAAAGGGATCCGTGTTGGTCTGAGAGAGTTACACACACAACCTATTTTAGACAGTTCCGTGAGCCTGCGGCCACCCTGCAGTTAAATTTCCCAGTAACTGCTCTTTCAAAGTCTAGTGATTGCTGATTGCATCTTTGCCTTTGTGAAAAGCCATTGTACATTTTAAGACAGGTCGTAAGACAACTATCCAAGTGAACACGGAAAAAAAGACAGGAGGACAGGATGGATTGAACACAGGCTTAGGGCAGCCAACGCCAAGGCTGCCCTCCAGCCGCCAGAGGGAGGGGTTCCTGAAAACAGTGGTTTGGGTTGGCAGCTAGCAAGTTACTCCTATCAGATGTACTGTGCACTTTAACCTAACTTAAACTATATTTTAAGATTTTCCTGTACTGCACAAATACCTGTTTTCTCAAATAGAAGAATGATGTAAAGAAGAAAGACGTGTGAACAAGGAGGGTCTTGGATGTGAACAGCAAAGGTGATGACAGCAGTAGGAGTTCAGATGACTGCACCTTGATGGGCATGGAGAATGCAGGGTCCTGAAAGATTTTTTTTTTAACCTGTGTATATAGCAACATGAAGCTCTGTAATCCTTGTTTTCAGAGATTTTTTTTTCAAAATTAAAGTATTTCTTTTGATATGAATTTCCAGTATTTTCTTGCGGTTGACTGTATCACAAATGGCCTCAATATTTCATAAAATGGCTTTTTTTTCCCTTCAAAATGCAGTTCTCGTATGGTTAAGACGTCTTCAAGATCCTCGTATATTGTTTCTCTGTGCAGTAAGATGTGCGTGGCCGGCTGTCTGCATCCTCGGTGGACAGAATGTGCCCAGTGCGAATAGCCTTCCTTTTATGATATACCAGCCACTAAAACTTCAAATGTGTACAAACCATCTTCCAGTTGACCTACCCGTGAGACCCCAAGGTTGATTATGGTCACAGAAGAAATTGTGCATAGAGTTTCACCGACAAAACAGATGGTAGCAATCATATATATATATAGATGTATATGTGTATCATATATAGATGTGTGTATGTGTGAAATATACATATATTTTATATCTATATAGAAATAGGAAAAAATTTTTTTTCAAACTAAAATTTTTCTTGGACCCCCAGGACATACAGCAGTTAAAAGCAGAGTTGTGGGAGTTCCCGTCGTGGTGCAGCAGAAACGAATCCAACTAGGAACTATGAGGTTGTGGGTTCGATCCTTGGCTTTGCTCAGTGGGTTAAGAATCCAGCATTGCCGTGAGCTGTGGTGTAGATTGCAGATGCGGCTTGGATCCCATGTTGGCTGTGGCTGTGGTGTGGGCTGGCAGCTCTAACGCGGATTCAACCCCTAGCCTGGGGACCTCCATATGTCACAGGTGCAGCCCTAAAAAGCCAAAAAGAAATTAAAAAAAAAAAAAAGGCAGAGTTGCTATGTTGGGGGGGCGGAAATGGGCTAGAGTCAAGGTGGGCATCAGGTCCCTCCCCCTGCCCCTTGGGTGGTAGCTCCTGAAGCATCTTCAAGGAAGCCTGCAGGGTCTCCAATGCCTGTTGTGAAACCACGTGGTCTGGTCCTCTCTCTGAGGAATCTGAGCCTCAGAGAGTGAAGTGGCGGGTGGTCCTGATTCCCCCGTGCATGAATCCGGGCCGGTGTTCTCATTTCCCCCACACATCCAGCCCACCTCTGGGAGAAGAGCAGCTGCCTTGAGGAATTCAAGGGAAAATTGTGACGGACGATTTCTGTCTTCTCATCCCAACCGACACACAACACACACGACCCGAAACCCACAGCCTGGGCAGGAACGGCAGGGACCAGTGTCAGAGCCTCCACGGTGAAGGGCCACGTCTGCCAAGTCAGAAGGAGCTTCGCTGGCCCGTGATGTTCTGACTGGAGGTGCTGCTCCTGTGCCCACTCCCACAGCTTAGCCGTCTTGCTCTCCTTCTCCTTATGAAGAAGACACTTGGCATCGTAAGTTGGCTGACCCACTGGAATGCGTGAAGGACAAGGGGAGGGATGGCAGCAGGGGTCTGGGGGAGGTGGAGGGGGGGAGCCTGGCAGGGGCATGTTTGAGTTGGGGTTACCCAAGCAGCTCAGCCACACAGCATCGGCCACAGTGGGGATTGTCTCAGAGCCTGGATTCTAGCCAATAGCTGCATCTGGGGGTCTTCCTAGTTCTTCCTGGGGGAGCCTGAGAGATTGGGGTAGTAACGACTCCAGTGGGACTGGTTAGCTAATCTTCCCTCTTTCACCAGAGGTCAGCTAGCACAGATCAGATCCAGTCGCGTCTGGTCCAGGGGATGTATGAACTCAGCGATCATCCGAGCTGGTACTTCCTGAGGGTGGGTATGTGTATAAGGCAGGATTCCACCCGAAAGAATTCCCTTACTGGAGTTCCCAGATCTAACATTGCTGTGGCTGTTTGACCCCCCCCCCCCCAGCCTGGGAACCTCCATATGCCGTGGGTTAAGAATCTGACTGCAGCAGCTCAGGTCACTACAGAGATGTGGGTTTCATCCCCAGCCCAGCCCCGTGGGTTAAAGGATCCAGCATTGGCACAGCTATGGCTTAGATTCAGTCCCTGGCCTGGAAACGCCCACATGCCTCGGAGGTGGCCTTTAAAAAAAAGAAAGCCAACAAAGCCATGTTAATGTCATACAAAAAAATGACCAGTGAGATAGGATAAAGTTTGGCCGCAAACAACAGAAAACTCCAGTAACAGTGACCAAAATAGAAATTTATCTTTCTTAACATGTGAAAGAAAAAGTCCCAGACCAGGGGTGAGCTGCCAGGGCTGAGATGCTCCCCTGGTCAGCAGGTATCCCCTAGTCAGCAGGTGTCCTGGCTTCTCAATTCTGCCCTTTTTTTGGGGGGGGGGTCTTTTTAGGGCCGCACCCGCAGCGTGTTCCCAGGCTAGGGGTCTCATCGGAATTATAGCCACCAGCCTACACCACAACCACAGCAACACCTGATCTGAGCCACAGTGCCATGAAGTGTTCAGCATTTCATGAACACTTCATTCATTCTGGTGTGTCTGCGACCCACACCACAGCTCACAGCAATGCCGGATCTTCAACCCACTGAGCAAGGCCAGGGATCGAACCCACAACCTCATGGTTCCTAGTCGGATTTGTTTCCACTGGGCCACGACGGAAACGCCTTAGTTCTGCCTTTTAATGGATGATCGATCCACTTGGGAAAGGCACTTGAGACTCATCTAAATAGATAAGCAGAACCTTCCAGCAACGGCACGGGACATCTGTATCTATACACACCCAGGGCTAAGACAGCCGTATCCAATCTAAAGATCTTTGAAGAACTACACGTGTTAATGGGCAGAGGACAGTATCCTGCCTGGCAGGTCTGGAGCTGAGGATCCTTGCGCTGAGCACGGTGTCACTGAGAAGGCAGGGCAAACGTCCCCAAGAAGAGGGCAGAGAGGGATTCTCTGACTCAGAGAAGTGTTGAGACCAAGGGGATGGGAGATAGTTACCTGTATGAAATCCGTCTTAGCACTAGTCCCTGTGCTTTTCAAATGCTGGACTTGAAGGTTGATGGGTACAGAAATACTCACGAAGAAAAATCTCCAAGGATTTAGAGAGGATGGCAGGGAAGGCTTGGCATTTCTGCAGGATCAGGTGGGGTTGGTGGGGATGGGGCAGGGAGGAGAAGCAGGTGGGGGTAGGCTGCCTCCTTTCCTCTATGCTTAGACCTGCCAAAGCAAATAAAATTTGGTACTTGACCAATAAATACTCCCTAACAATGATTACTTTTCTGTGAGTCAGAAAGAGAAAGACAAACACCTTATGATATCACTTCTATCTGGAATCTAATATGTGGCACAAATGAACCTTTCCACAGAAAAGAAACTCATGGGCTTGGAGAACCCACTTGTGGTTGCCAAGGGGGGAGGAGGAGGGAGTGGGATGGCCTGGGGATTGGGGGTTAATAGATGCAAACGATTGCCTTTGGAATGGATAAGCAATGAGATCCTGCTGCATAGCACAGAGAACTGTATCTAGTCACTTATGATGGAACATGAGGGAGGATAAGGTGAGAAAAAGAATGTATATATGTGTGTGACTGGGTCATCTTGCTCTACAGTAGAAATGGACAGAACACTGAATCAACTACAATGGGAAAAAATAAAAATCATTAAAAGTCAACAGCTGTACTTCTCCCACCTTAAAAAACACATTACTTTGAGAAGTAGAAGAAAGTATCTGATCTCTTGGAATTCGATCCCCACATAAATACGTACTCTTGTCACAAAAGCTGGGGGCTGGTGATGGGGTGAAGACGCATCTGTTTGAGGAAGACTCCACACGAGACGTGCCGGCGAGTTAAGTGGACACCTCGTCCCACATTTTTATTGTTTTGCTTGGTACCGCGCTGCTTGGAAATGAGGGCTGACTCCGTACCCTTTGGCTCTTTTCCTGCTTCCTGCTTCGGTTCTTCACATCGTTCTCTCAAATCTTCAATCTGCTCTCAGCATGTCCCTTCCCTTTCAGGGGACATGGAGGCCATCAAGCTCTGAAATGTCAAATCCTGTCCTGTCTTGGAGGAAAAAAACGACCCCTTGACCTTCCACGGGGAAACACTCACGCCACGTCTGGGAGGGGTTTGGCGTGATTGGTCTCTGTCTCTGTTCCTTCCTCTCTCCCTTCATCTTCAACCTGTCCTCTCCTTCTGCTGTGATTCAGCCACAAGCTCAAGACTTACCAGCCTTTGGGACGCCCTGCGTTTGACTTTTCTCCCCTCAAAAAAGCATCTAGTCTCTTGCCTTCCCAGATCCTTGGCGGATGTTCTTTGAAGAGTGTCCTATGAACCATTGCGTCTGGAGTGGATAAGCAATGCGATCCTGCTGTCTAGCACGGGGAACTGTATCCAGTCACTTGTGATGGAACATGAGGGAGGATAATGTGAGAAAAAGAATGTGTACATATGGGTGTGAAAAAAAAAAAAAGACGAGTATTCTATGAACAATGCTGGTGCGAAAGCCCCAAGAGTACAGGGGTCTTTGTTTTGTTTACTGCTGTATCTTCAAGGCTTAGACAGTGCCTGACATATAATAGGTGCTTGATGAATGTTGAGTAAAAGAACAGAAAAGAACGGATTGCTCCACTTCCATTCATTCCCGCCTCGGCCCTCCCCTCTCCGTTGGGAGCACTCATCGTTACATACTGGGTCCCGGCGCTGTTGCCAGATCCAGTGGCCTCTTTTCAGTCCTCGTTTCTAGTTGAGCCTCCTGTAGCTTTGAGGTGGTTGAGTCCTTGCTACTTGAAACCTACGAGTTCTCTCTCCGTGCTATTTTTACCCTCTTCGAGTGCGCCTTTATCATTTTCTTCGTAGTGCCCTCCTATTTTTTTCTTCTAAGGAGGAGTGAGGGTTTGGGGCTCTTCTATCCATGCCGAAGCTCCCTGGCGGTGGCCCGCAGCAGCGGTGATGTGCAGATCTGCATACCTCCGCAATTCTAGGTCCTGCTTCCCCTCCGAGATCCAGAATGTGTCTCTGGGTATCTTCACTGGGATGCCCTTGTGAAGGTCATCCACATGGAGCTTCTGCAAGCTTGAGGTGTTTGTGGGTGGTTTGGTTTTTTTAGGATTGCACCTGCAGCATGTGGAGGTTCCCAGGCTAGGGGTCAAATTGGAGCTACAGCCATCGGCCTACACCACAGCCACAGCAACTCGGGATCTGAGCTGCGTCTATGACCTGCACCACAGCTTATGGTAACGCCAGATCCTTAACCCACGGAGCAAGGCCAGGGATCAACCTGCATCCTGATGGATACTAGTCAGATTCGTTTCTGCTGCACCACAACGGGAACTCCCAAACTTAAGGTATTTGAAATTGAACTCCCTCTCTACCTTCTCCAACCCTTTCTTCTTCTCATGTTTTTCCTGATGCCGTGGTTTCAGCTCCCCAGCCTCCCAGGCTAGACACTGGAGGGTCATCACTGATGTGTCCCTTTCAATTGGTCACTAAACCGTGTAGAACCTTCTTCAGGAACATCCTTCGGCCCTGGCATCTCCTCTTCATGCTTACCACCTTAGTGACAACCCCCATCTTCTCTCCCTGAGGTGAGTGGCCAGTGGTCCCTCTGGTGTCCCAGATGCCCTCATCTTACCATCATCCCCTGCAGTCCCGCAATGATACGAGTCGAGCACAAGCCTTATCGTGTCTCTTCCCTGCTGGAAACCTCAGTAATTCCTTCAGTACCTCATTAATACTGAGTACTATGACCTCAGTACTAAGTATTGCTTCAGTGCCTCACTGATACTTGTTGAACAGATTTCAGTGTGAAGTGTTACCTCAGTACTAAGTATTACGTCAGCACCCCACTGATACTTGTTGAACAGATTTCAGTGTGAAGTGTTACCTCAGTACTAAGTGTTACTTCAGCGCCTCACTGATACTTGTTGAACAGATTTCAGTGTGAAGTGTTACCTCAGTACTAAGTATTACTTCAGCACCCCACTGATACTTGTTGAACAGATTTCAGTGTGAAGTGTTACCTCAGTACTAAGTATTACGTCAGCACCCCACTGATACCTGTTGAACAGATTTCAGTGTGAAGTGTTACCTCAGTACTAAGTATTACTTCAGCACCCCACTGATACTTGTTGAACAGATTTCAGTGTGAAGTGTTACCTCAGTACTAAGTATTGCTGCAGTGCCTCACTGATACCTGTTTAACAGATTTCAGTGTGAAGTGTTACCTCAGTACTAAGTATTGCTTCAGTGCCTCACTGATACCTGTTTAACAGATTTCAGTGTGAAGTGTTACCTCAGTACTAAGTATTACTTCAGCACCCCACTGATACTTGTTGAACAGATTTCAGTGTGAAGTGTTACCTCAGTACTAAGTATTACTTCAGCACCCCACTGATACCTGTTTAACAGATTTCAGTGCCATGCATGCCTTTCCAACCTGTTAACAATTTGCTGCTAATACTGTCTGGTGGCAGCCCCTGCAGTCTCCCCTCCCCTACACCCTGCCAGGGTCTCTGATGTCTCTGTTTCCAGGGCCGCACTTGCCGCTTAGAATTTGCTTTGCAAAGTGCTACCCAGGCTTGAAGACTTAGGGCTGAGGCCTTTCTTTGCAGTGAACTTTCCTCTCCCCCTTCAGATGACGTCTCCCTCCTTAGTATTCCCGAAGAAAGAATCTATCCCGCTGTAGTTGAATGTTTCCCAATAAACTTCTTTTATCAAGTTCGTATTTAACAAATAATATTTTTTTGGGGGAAAAGGGCATAGTAAGACCCACAATAATTTATCTGTTCCCTTATAGAAGTCTTAATAATCAGAATAGTCACAGGTATGAGGGATGAAGAAAACGAAATACAACAGCTGATGCTTATTGAGTGTTAGGACCTGAGTGGCCCTGTTCAAAGTTTCATTGTGAAGTTTCATTGCAAACCTGTGAGGTGACACCTGCAACAACCCTCAGCCAGATCAGAACAACTGAATAAGGCTGGACTATTAGCAGGATTATCTTAGAATTTGTATTTTAAAGACAAAATGATCATTCCAACAGCTGGAATAGGCTCTCAACACAACGCAGCAGCAAGATATGGGCTTTGAAGGCAGAAAGTGTAGGTCTTCTTTGTGTGTAAGAAAATGCTATTTGCTATTCAGTCTAGAAAACTTTATGTGTTATGTGGTCAACTGTGCTTCTTCTAATCAAAACACTGGGTGGCAGTATTTTTGCTGAAATGATTTTAGAAGAAACCCCAAAGGAGTAGGCGTTGGTCTTCTGAGAAGAAAAACAATCCGAAGTTCCCGTTGTGGCACAGCAGAAATGAATCTGACTAGGAACCATGAGGTTGTGGGTTTGATCCCTGGCTTCGCTCAGTGGGTTAAGGAACTGGCATTGCCGTCAGCTGTGGTGTAGATTGCAGACGTGGCTCAGATCCGGCATTGCTATGGCTGTGGTGTAGACCAGTGGCTCAGCTCCGATTGGACCCCTAGCCTGGGAACATCCATATGCCACGAGGTGTGGCCCTAAAAAGCAAAAAACAAAACAACAACAACAAAAAGAAAAACAATCCTGTTTACTCAGCAATGACCAAAAAGGCAAGATGCCTTCAATCTACCACCTGAACATCTGTGCTCTATGTGACAACCCTGCATGCAGGGGTTAAACACATACACACAGAGTCAGATTTCAAAAAGCTTTCTGCAACAAATTGCAGAAAAAATTGCAAAAAAGAAAAGAAAAAGAAAAAGTTCCTTGCCTCACCCAGCTCCTATCTCCATGCCCCATTTTCAAATTCGTATTAAATTTGTCTAACAAACTCAATGAGATGAAAATGCGAATTTGACTGGCTGAGTATGTACCGTTACCATCCCAAAGAGAAAGGGTTAGAATTCTCTCTCTACCATCCCCAGAAAATGAGCTTCTCATTAAGCATCATCAATGGCAGAAGGCTGCCACCTGGTGCCAAAGATGGGCAGAAATTGGAAATGCCATGTTCTCGCATTGGAGTCCTGGCCTCAAGCCAAATACAGCAAGGATCTAGATTCTTTTATTATCTCTGAAGACCAAAATGACGTTTGCTCCTGGACTGTCCAGGGCTACTGAAGGATGGGAAGAAGTTTACAAACTATATTTTCCTGGAGGAAAATATTTTATTTCTACAGTTAAGGAGGCCAGGTGCCGGCAGAGTGCAAATTAATAGCACAGCAGATATTCTGTGTTGGTCCTCATAAATTCTTTGACACAAAAAATTGTGGTAAGAGACTTTTGATAGTTTCACACTTGCCGCATGCATCCACAACTTATGAACTATTTAATTTTTTTTTCAGTTTTTTTTTTTTTTTTGGCTGCACTTGTGGCATGTGGAAGTTCCTGGGCCAAGGATGGAACCCAAGACACAGCTGTGGCAACGCCAGATCCTCAACCCTCTGTCCCATGAGGGAACTTCCAACACATTAATTTTCTATGTGGTTGTGATAGGGAAGAATCTTTGTATTCAATTACAAGTTAATCACTAAGGGGATGCTGCCTATAAACTTATAAATTATACATAATGGCCCATCTCTGGGAACCCTGCCTCCCAGGTAATGAGTGTGAAGCTAAAACACCTTTGTTAGCTCGCAGGCACCATCCTGACCAGGCCCACCTGGGAAGGGCGGCGGGGGTGGAGGGAGGGAAATGAGCATATCCCTTCCGGAGGCTGACCGGAACCAGGAAATGTTTGACTTCCTGCCCGTTTAGTTTAAAAGAAGCCTGAATTCTAGCTCCGGCAAGATGGTTCTTCCACATCAGGGCTCTATTTTTCTCAGTTTGTTGTCGTTCTGGTTAAAGTCACTCTCTTGCCCCGGCAGCTCATCTCTTGATTTCTTGACCTGTCCTGAGGTGAGTAGTATGAAATTGGACTTGGAAGTGGTATTAACATATGTTTGTTTGTTTTGTCTTCTTTTTTTTTTTTTTTTAGGGCCCCGCCTGTGGCTTATGGAGGTTCCCAGACGAGGGGTCAAATCACAGCCATAGCAATGCAGGATCTGAGCTGCGTCTTAGAACTGCACCACAGCTCACGGCAACGCCAAATCCTTAACCCACTGAGCAAGGTCAGGGATCGAACCTGCATCTTCATGGATAGTAGTCAGCTTTGTTACCTCTGAGCCACAACGGGAAATCCCGGGTGTTTTCTGTATATTACAAAGTATGCAAAAAATACACACCTTTCCCCATTTTTTTAAGGTTTTATAGAATTACAGTTGATTTACAGGGTTGTGGTGATTTCTGCCGTGCAACAAACTAATTCAGTTGTACATAAAACACATCCATTATTTTTCAGATTCTTTCCCACATACATTATCACGGAATATTGGGTAGAGTTCCCTGTGCTGTACAGCAGGTCCCTGTTGGCCAATCATTCCATACTCCACAGTATATGTATGCCAGTCCCAGCCCAGAGTCCATCCCTCTCCCACCCTGTCCCCTTTGGTAACCATAAGTTTGTTTTCAAAGTCTGTGAGTCTGTTTCTGTTCTGCAAAGTTCATTTGTATCCTTTTTTAAGATGCCTCATGTAAGTGATATCGTATGTTTGTCTTTATCTGACTTAAGTTCACTTAATAGGATAAATCTCTAATTGTATCCATGTTGCTGCAAATGACATTATTTCATTCTTTTTATGGTTGAGTATTATTTCATTTATATATGTACCACATCTTCTTTATCCATTCCTCTGCTGATAGACATTTAGGTTGCTTCATGTCCTGGCTATTGTAAATAGTGTTGCAATGAACATTGGAGTGCACATATCTTTTCAAATTACGGTTTTCTCCAGGTAGATGTCCTGGAGTGGGATTGCTGGATCAGATGGTAGTTTTATTTTTAGTTTATTGAGGAACCTCCATAGTGTTTGTACCAATTTACATTGCCCCCAAAGAGAGTTCCCTTTTCTCCACACCCTCTCCAGCACTTATTGTTTGTAGATTTTTTTGATAATACCCACTCTGAACGGTGTTAAGGTGGTACCTCATAGTAATTTTGATTTGCATTCTTCTAATAATTAGCAATGCTGAGCATCTTTTCATGTGTTTTTGGCCATCTGTATGTCTTCTTTGGAGAAATGTCTATTTAAATATTCTGCCCATTTTTTGATTGGGTTGTTTGGTTTTTTGAAAAAGTGCACATTGTAACAGGAGGGGATTAAATAAAAATAAACACATGTAGAAGCTCTGTTACATTCCAGTGGGTGCTCTAAGGAAAACACGCCTCATTTTGGAGTCCACTGGCGCTAATGCACCTGGTCACTAACATCTGAATAGGATGAGTGTGATTTCATGGGAATCTGGTCTTGCTCTGCTCCATGGTCCTGGGAGTGGGTGAAAGGGCTCTTGTCCATGCCATTTGCAGATGAGAAATCAGGCTTAGAAGGATGAAATGACCTGTCCAAGGTATATTATGGAAGCAGAACACATCAGGTTTCCTTCTTCTAAAAGTCTTATTAAAGCAATTCTACTTTTTAAGAAAGTGTTTCTGAATCAGAACTTAAAGTCTCAGGACTGTAAAGAAAGTACGAAGCACAAAGATGTTGATGCCGATGGCTGTAAGCACAGTTTTCTCTTCCTGCCTTTCAACATTTATTAAACATTAAGGTTTAAAATTCATATTTTATAACCCAAAATATACACCAATAACTTGTTCATAAAAATGACACCATCTATCAAAAGTAAAGCCCCTTTGTCACCCAGTGTGTCTGTCGTGTGGCCAGATTCAAGACAGCCTTCAACAGCAGGAGATCTGCATTTTTTTTTCTGATGAGAATAAGCAAAAAAGTTGTTTGGCCGATTTAAAATATGTTTAAGAACGCTTTAATACAAAATTCATGTCTACTTGTCACAACTTAGTACACATTGTAAAAATATTTATTTTTTTTAATTTTAAATGATTTTTATTTTTTCCATTATGGTTGATAAAAATATTTTTTTAAATGTCAGCTTGGAATGTTTCCACTCCATGTTTTCAAGAAATCATTTTATCCCGACTCTCCACTTCATCACAAACCATCGCACATCACCGTCGTTTCCAAGTGATTTCTAAGTGAGATGCAACATGATTTGAGTTTATAAATGGCACGGCCACTGGAAACTTTGTCCCCCTAAGTAACCATCCTGGTAGAACATCAGGATTTTTTCCTTTTCATGCAGTAATATATTTATAATCCCCACGTCATGACTACCTAATACATTTTTAATGTAAACTTGACAGTAGTATAACATATATGAAAAAGTGTATAGGAGTTCCCATGGTGGCTCAGTGGTTAATGAACCCGACTAGTATCCATGAGGATACAGGTTCGATCCCTAGCCTTGCTCAGTGGGTTATGGATCTGGCGTTGCCGTGAACTGTGGTGTAGGTCAAAGACAAGGCTTGAATCCTGCATTGCCCATGGCTGTGGTGTAGGCTGGCGGTTACAGCTCTGATTTGACCCCTAGTCTGGGAACCTCTGTATGTCGCTGGTGCAGCCCTAAAAAAACAAGTGAATAAATCTTAACTATATGCCCTGATGAATTTTCAAAGTGAACACACTCAGATGAAGGGCATCACTAGTCTCCTAAAGGACCTCACATGCTGCCCTCTCATCACCTCTGTTTAAGGCCCCTCCCTTCCTCCTGCTCTAGGTAACCCCATTCTTACTTCTGATGTCACGGATAAGTCTCGCCTGGCTTGGATCCTTAAATGGCACAAAGTGACTTATAGCTTATAATTTCATGTCTGGATTCTTCCATTCAAGATTGTGTTTGAGGTGCCTTCCATGTTGCAGCATCTGGCTTGAGTGTGTTCATTTTCATGAATGAAGACTATTCCATATATGAAAACTTCAGTTCTATCCATTCTATTGGAGATGGACATTTGGGTTGTTTCCAGATTTGCAGCTACTCTGAGCAGTGCTGCTACGAACATTCTCATATAGGTTTGTGTACATGTTTCTGTTGGCTGCACCTTGGGTGGAATTGTCCAGAATGGCCAGAGGTTCCATCTCAGCAGACTCTGCCAGTTACACTCCCATTAGCAGGTCACCATACAGCCTGGCCCAAGCTTGGGATTTCTGCTGTCTCAACTTTAGCTGTTCAGGTAGGCATATTCAGGTAGTGGCATTTTGTTGTTTTTGTATTTCCCTGGTTTTAGGAAGTTAAGCATGTGTTCATGTATTTATTAGGCATAGGTATATCCTACTTTGTGAAGGACTCAATTGAATCTTATTGCCCATTTTTCTCTTGCCTTATCTTTAACAAAAATTCATTGATGGAGTTCTTAATATATTCTGTTTCCTGGAGGCTGATAATCTCCTGATCACTTAGCTGTTTTTCTGGGGTTTTTTCTTTCTCCCTTATCTGGGTTACAGTTCTCTGTCTTTTCATTTTTATAGGTTTTTGGTGTGACTTTTTTGCAGACAGTAGAGTTGTAGCCTCCTTACTTCTGGTGTCTGTCCCACTTGTGGCTGAAGTTGGTACGGGGGCTTGCTGTAGGCTTCCTGATGGGAGGGACTGGTGCCTGCCCCCTGGTCGGTGGGGCTGATTCCTATCCCTCTGGTGTGTGGGGCTTTGTCTCTGGGTGAGATTAGAGGCGGCTGTGTGCCTGGGGGTGGGGGTCTTTAGGCAGCCTGTTTATTGATGAGTGGGACTGTGATCCCACCTGGATTATTGTTTGGCCTGGGGCTTCTCAGGGCTGATGGGTGGGGCCAGATTTTCCCAAACTGGCCACCTCCAGAGAAACGCATGCTGATGAATATTCCCAAGAGCTTTGCCTCCAATGTCCTTCCTGCACAACAAGCCACAGTCACCCCCTGTTTTCCCAGGAGGTCCTCCAAGAACTGCAGTCAGGTCTGACTCAGATTCCTATGGAGCCTTTGCTCTGCCCTGGGACCCGTGCTCATGAAAGCCTGTGTGCGCCTTTCAAGAATGGGGTCTCTGTTTCCCCCAGTCCCGTGGAGCTCCTGCGCACAAGCCCCACTGGCCTTCAATGCCAGATGCTCCGGGGGTTCTTTCTCCCAGTGCCAGATCCCCAGTTGGGACTCAACTCTCACTCCTGTAGGTGAGTCTCTGTGAAAATAGTTACTTTCCAGTCTGTAGGGCTTCCCACCAGGAGGTATGGGGTTGCTTATAACTCGTAATCACTGCTCCTACCTCCTGATGTGGCCTGTCTTTGTCTTCTGGAGTAGGCTATCTTTTTGAAAGTTCCAATCTGTTTGGTTGAAGGTTGCTCAGCATTTGGTTGTCATTTTGTTGTTGTTAGGAGAGAAATTGAGCTCCAGTCCTTCTATTCTGCCATCTTAATCCCATCTTCTACTCAATTTAATGCAAGGAGTTCCCATCATGGGTCAGTGGTTAACGAACCTAATTAGGATCCATGAGGATTAGGGTTCGATCCCTGGCCTCGCTCAGTGGGTTAAGGATCTGGTGTTGCCATGAGCTGTGGTGTAGGTTGCAGACATGGCTCGTATCTCAATATATTCTGGTTATAAGTTCTTTTAGATACCCATACTGCAAGCACCTCACCCACTTCATGACTTGCCTTTACTAGTAATAGTGCCTTTACTGCATTGTGTTCTTTCCTTTTTTTTTTTTTTTTTTGTCGTTTTAGGGCTGCACTTGTGGCATATGGAGGTTCCCAGGCTAGGGGTCTAATCGGAGCTACAGCTGCTGGCCTACACCACAGCCACAGCAACGCCAGATCCAAGGTGTGTCTGTGACCTACACCATGGCTCATGGCAATGCCGGATCCTTAACCCACTGAGCAAGGCCAGGGATCAAACCCTAGTCCTCATGGATGCTAGTTGGGTTCATTAACCAGTAAGCCACAACGGGAACTTCCTGTGTTGTTTCTTAAAGGGATCTTAAAGAGGGTTTTACAACATTGTAGAGTGATTTACAGGGATTCAGGAAATCTGTCAATTCCTTTGCTTCTTTTTATACCTGAATCTATCAGGTGACTTTTAGAAGCACTGGCATTAGGAGTTCATTTTTAGGTTATTTGTTGTTTACTATAAAATGGTTGATATGGTTTCTTATGTGACAGACTGAGAATTTTTTTCTGATGGGGGAAACACAGGTATACATGAGTTGAGGTACATGTAAGACTTCATCCCACCCTAAGGCCAGGATCTTAAAACCAAGTTCAAATTTACTGGCTTCCTGTCTGTCCTCATGGTCAATTCTGAAGGCCTTTGTCTTTGTTATCATTGACGGTATGTTAGTAACTACTTACTAAGTAGTTAAATGGTTTTGTATTTACCCTGCAAAAAGGCAAAGCAGCTCTTTTCTTATGATGTGCCAACCTGGCAAGGCTGTAGTTCCCAGTTAATTCAATTAAACACTAATCTAGGGGTTGCAATAATGGGATTTTTGCTGATATAACCAAAATCCTTAATCAACTAAAATAAGGATTATTCTGGAAAATCTGGTGGGCCTCACTCAGTTAGAAGGCCTTAAAAGCAAGACTGGTTGAGAAAGAGAAAATTCCAACTGTGGACAACAGCTTCAGCCCTGCCCAAGGAGTCCCATCCTGTTTTTGAACTTCCCTTCCTGATTTAGATTGCTTGGCCAGCCCCCACAATCATATGAGCCAGTTCCTTGTAAAAATCTCTTAACGTATGTATCTACTACTGGTTCTGCTTCTATGGTTTAATCCTCAACTAATGCAATGATTTTAAGACCACACAATTTTTATTTCCAAAGGAATTACCAACAATATGCAAAAAATTTGTGAACTTAAAAAAATATCTTCCTTATGAGAAGGACACAAATCTGTTTAGACTTAGAACCATTTTGGGTATAGCTCATCAGAAGGCTCGGGACTGACTGCGGACACTTAAACAGCATTATTTTTAAGAACCTGAAGTCTTCCTCAATTACCATGTAATACGCATTCTTATTAAATGTTTAAAATGTATAAACTTTGTGCTCTGTAACAGAAAAATATGCTTCTTTAAAAACCAGACTTCACTTATCATCTTTCAAAAATCCGTCCCTTAAGTTCTTCAAGGAACACACTTTGGAATTTACCAAGAGACTGATTTACTTTTCTTGGCAAGCTCATCAAATGAAATTTCTGCGTGTAACTAAAGGAAAATATTTGTATTTATAGTAACATATGAAACAAGTTTCCTAACTACCTATATTTTCATACTGAATCTTAATATTTAATTCTTGTCTTTTGAGAGATATCCATAAACCAATGTCCGCAAATCTACTTGACAGATACGAAAAGAAGTATCACTGATGGGCTTCCAGAAATCTGACTTCAAATCTTAGATTCTCCCACAAATAACTGTGTAATGATGGGAAATTCACCTCATCTTTCTGCGCCTATTTCCTTATCCAATAACTAACAGTTAATGAATACTAGAAGCCAAGCAGTTGCGAGTCACTAGATATATAACAATGAACCGGAAGAAGACAGTCCCTGCCTTCAGAGGCTTGAAGTCTGCAAAGATGAGTTTAGGCTCAATTACCTTCAAACCCTCTGTTCCAGAGTTCACATTCCATGATCTGAACTGGGATTACATTCATAGTTTATGTCCTGGGTCGTTTCCAAATGACCTCGAAAAAGCTGTAAAGAATGAACTATTTCCCACGTGAACACTGGTAAAATAACTTTTTAAATCAGAAGGCGGTTTGATATATTTATTCAGAGGGTGATTCAATTGGAGAAGGAAGCATTTATAGCATTATGAAATCCAGTGTTTTAAACTCTTTCTTTGTCACTCTGTTTATTACAGTTTCAAAACCCTGGAGGGCGTCTCTTATCTGACGTTTCTCACGCATTCAGGTATTTGGCGTGATGTCTGATGTGATCGGTAATGAAGGTTGCGATGAAGTAGTAGCTGTGATCATAACCCTAGAGGACAGAATAGGGAGATAACAAGATGCGTCACCATTCCGAAACATCAGTGCTAAGGACATTAAATGTACCTCTCCTGCCCCTAATTTGCTTATAAATAATCAAACTATCACAATATGAGGAAGGTTAGGAATCCAAGCAAAGCTTATTACACTTCAACACTGTCACTGAAAAAAAAGAATAGCAAAAATGTGGGAAGAAAAGCAAACATTCCGCAGAGCCTCGTTCCTCGAGGCCGCTGTTTCATTTGCGAGCAGAGGAAAGAACCTGTTGATTAAATGTTCAGAGTAAACATGTGGTCACATCCACAAGGACTAAAAGACTCAATTCAGAGAGCTTAGACTCCTGGGCAAGAGTTTCAACTCACAAAAGAAATGCACTAACACCAACAAGAGAATGCTAAAACACAGAATAAGCACACAAACCATCCAGAGAGAGAACAAACACCCCAAGGCTCTATCACCGGGAAGTTAAACACAGCCATCATAAATCACGGGAAGCATTCCACCTCCCACGCGGTAAAATCATATCATATCTTTATCTGATTAAAAAAAGGAGTAACTCATTAAACCCTGATGTCCCTCAGCCAAAAAACTAAACTGGGTAAAAAAGTCAGTAAACTTTTTAAAACCATCATGAAGCAGAGAGAAAAAATGTTATGTGTCAGACAGGGGAGTTGAAACAGATCTTTCTGGTCAAATAAAACTGCTGTCAGGTAATCAATGGTAAAGGAAGAGGGAATCCTGGCTCAGGGTGTCCTCTGAGAGCAAAATAAGTAGTTTTCAAAGGAAAAAAAGAAAAAAAAAAAAAAGAAACACAGGGTAGGAAAAACCTACGGGCATCAAAACACCAGATGATTTTTGAGACAGGCCTTACCTAGCCAAGAGAAAATTAAAACAAAATGGAATACGATGGGAAAGATAAAAGTCTAAGAAGGATTTTTGGCTTTAACTTAATCGAGTGAATAATCGCTGATGGGAGGAAATGGGAATTTTTCTAAGCACTTAAGAAATAAAAACAGACTAATAAAAACATCACCCGGGTTTCAGGGAACAAGGCAAAGACTCTAAGGTTTGATGAACAATGAGAGATGTTCTCAATCTCTTACTTCCAGGGCTGGGTAATGCGTATCTTGGGAACAGCAGTTAGGAAAGCGTTTTAAATCATCCAAGTAACTTAAAAGCAATCTCTCCTGTTGCCAGTGGCCACACGCTAGAAGGGAATCGGACAGGAGAGACGTCAAAATTAAGGCTGAGCCTTGGAATTACTTGGTTTCACATCTCTCACTGATTAGAGCAGTCACAGCTTATTAGTTAAATTTATTGATGAGGGACAGTTTCTTATAGAAAGAAAGTTAAAGAAAAGCATTTTCCACTCTACCTCTTAAATCGTTAAAACGTTAACCATGCCCATGATTCTCAGGCCACAAAACTTGTGAAATAGATCACCAAGTAGTACCTGTCATTTTTCACAGATGAAAAGATGGATCTGGTTGAAAACAGATATAGATGCAAGGGAACAGATGCCTCGAAACACTAGTTAACAAAAACCCTAACGTGACTCAGCTGTCTTACGCTCAGCTTCACGATGTTTAGCACTGTGCAGTTTCAGGCACATAGTAGGCAGCCACCATTATTACTGTTATTTATTATATTATTTTATTTTTTCTTTTTAGGGCCACACCTGTGGCACATGGAGATTCCCAGGCTAATCGGAGCTGCAGCTGCCGGCCTACACCACAGCCACAGCCACACGGGATCTGAGCTGAGTCTGCGACCTACACCGCAGCTCACTGCGATGCCGGATCCTAAACCCGCTGAGCGAGGCCAGGGATCGAACCGCAACCTCATGGTTCCTAGTCGGATTCATTAACCACTGAGCCATGATGGGAACTCCCCCATTTGTTTATTTAATAAGCACTTCCTGGGAGCTTATGAGCTAAATAATTGTGCTAAGTGTGGGATACTGATTAGTGAAAGCTTTTACAACTCCGTGCAGTACTCCTTCCTCCTTATAAGAGGCAGGCACAGGGGCTAAAACAACTTATGAATCCTCAAAAACGGCCTGAGACTTGAGGAGGTACTATAGCCTTGCTTCAGTGTTGTTTCTGGAAGTTTCCATTAAGTCACTGAAATTTTTTCTTCACTATGTTATTTTGATAACCAATAATAAAGACACACGGGTCTGTTCCGCATGAGACTAAGACTTGATCTGTGTACACTAGCTATCAGAATTCTGCTCCCTTGCACATTCTCAATTTAGATACACTGAAACCAAAGCAGAAAAAGAAAAATGAGGAAACAAATACATATCGCTACACACTACAACTTCCCTCTCAAATTTTTTTGACACTTGGTAGAGAATAAATGTAGATGATGAGCATTGAACACCATTAAAAAGAGGAAAATGGGAGTTCCCCCTCATCCTTAAAGATTACAGTGGTACAGACGGAGTTCCTGTCATGGCTCAGTGGTTAACGAATCCGACTAGGAACCATGAGGTTGTGGGTTCGGTCCCTGCCCTTGCTCAGTGGGTTAACATTCCGGCGTTGCCGTGAGCTGTGGTGTAGGTGGCAGACGAGGCTCGGATCCCGTGTTGCTGTGGCTCTGGCATAGGCCGGTGGCTACAGCTCCTATTCAACCCCTAGCCTGGGAATCTCCATATGCCTCGGGAGCGGCCCAAAGAAATAGCAAAAAGACAAAAAAAAAAAAAAAGGAAAATGAAGTTAGGTGAACCATGTACATGATGGCAATAATTGTTCTTTGTCCTCCTTAGACCACTTATTTATATTTATCCTCCATTATGTTTGGCTTAGTTAATCCCTCACAGCTCCTATTTCATAATGAAATACTTGAAATGATAAGCTGATTATAAGACCCTGAGACCTGAGGTAATCTGAAGTCTGTGGACGTTGGCTTGAAAATCTGAAAAGCAGCCTCTCTGAGGCCACTGCCCAGGCCTGTCCATTCAGTCGCTCATTCAATTACGATAAACCTAAACCTCATCCGCTGCAGCCGACGTGGTTCACTCTTAACCTGACCGTGCAGGGAGGAAAGTGAACGGGAAATTGTGCCTGAGCTGAAGACTGACGGATGATTTCAAGACTTTCTCTCTCTCTCTCTTTTTTTTTTTTTTTTTAAAGAATTGAATGCTTCGTCTTGACTGTTCATTTGATACAGATGACTCTGTCAGTTGCTTGGGATATCGGCATTTTAGAAATAAATAAATTGACTTTTTTTCCCTCGAAGAATTTCATCACTGTTCTAACTAGGCTCTTTTTATAACAAACTAGAGATTTTTCAGTCTTTGTTGGCAGGCTGAAACTTTTTTGTTGGTGGTAACAACAGAACTTCCTGGCACAGACATAGGGGAAGTAGGAGAGGCATCCAGCACCGCTAGTGCCAAGAAGTGAAAAGTCATTTGGAAAAAAACCCATAAGTTTGTTACCTCACTTTTAGCTATAGTTAAACACCAAACACTCTTCACTGTCAAAGTTTTCCGATCTGTGTGGAATTTGGTCTTAGATATCAATAACTTGAAAGGGAGGCTTTCACTTTAAGTGTCTTATAAGTGGAAACTTACCTGGAGTTCACTTTAAGTGTCTCATAATTGAAAAATTATCTGGAGTTCGCTTGTGATGCATCAGATTAAGGATCTGGCCTTTTCATGCGGCAGCCCGAGGTGCTGCTGTGAGGCGGGTTCAAGCCCTGGCCCAGGAATTTCCACATGCCAGGGGAGGGGGAAAAAAAAGCTACAAGAGGGAGCTTTCTAAATTCTAAAATAAATTAAGAAAATACTGTGGAATCTTGCTTTGTTGCAGTTCATTTAGAATAAGCTAAGGTTTCTTAGTACTTGCCTCTTGTGATCTAAAAACAACAGGGATTTTCTTTTCTGTACAAGCAGCTATGAAGTTATCAGGTAGTAACTGTCCATCTGAAAGGAACTGGTCATCTTTTCCTTGATCAATTAGTATATCCAGCTGAGAACCTGGATAGGACTTCACAAGATGGGTAGCATCATAAGCCTAAAAAAGAGAAGCGAAATCAAGAAAAATAAATTTGAAAGTGCCCAGAAAGATATTCTTCAGACTGTCCTATACTAGAACCGCAAAAAATATTTAAGTTTTTAAGCTCTAAGGCTGATTAACTTGAGAGTATACTTTTAGGTTTGCTTGTCTGGTGTTTATTTATAAGGTCTTTAGAATTTTAGTCTCAATTATAGCCTCTTCCCTACTCTAAGCAGCCTAGACCAATAGCAAGAATTCTGCATCTCAAGTATTCTTCATATTATAGCTTTTTTTCTTCTAAATCTTTAAGGTTCTTAATCACTTCTCAACTCCAAAAAACGTATTTTTTTTTCCCTTTGTAAATCTTTTCACAAATTGACTATTTCTTCTAACTCCGTTATCTTTTTATATTTCCAAATACTCTCTACTTCAAAAGAATAGTCTGTTTTTGTGTCTCTTCTTGTTGACTCTAATTCCAGACATCAGTCTCTCTTGTGCAGTCTGTTGAACAGCACCAAATGTCTCCTGGCTCCAGGAACTTTCAGAAAGACTTGAATAATCTGAATCATATTAATGACACAAATTTATTATCTGAGGAGCTGCCACTCGTTACAACTTTCTATTTTACCACCCATCTTTAAATGTTAGTTGCTCATGTATACTCAGTAACCACAACTTTTATGCATCAGGATAAACAAAACCCCAAAGATTTCCCCTTCTAAAGTATCGTGTTTTTATTTTATTCAATTAATTAATTTTTGCCTTTTTAGGGCCGAAATATATGGAGGTTCCCAGGCTAGGGGTCAAACTGGGGCAGTAGCCGCTGGGCTACACCACAGCCACAGCAATGTTACCTCCAAGCCAAGTCTGTGACCTACACCACAGCTCACAGCAATGCTGGATCCTTAACCCACTGAGCAAGGCCAGGGATCGAACCTGCGTCCTCATGGATGCTGGTCACATTCACTTCCACTGAGCCACAGTGGGGACTCCAGTACCATGCTTTTTAAACTTGGTTTCTTTAATCTTAAAAGGTGAGAGTGGAATGAGCCCTATGAAGTCACACTAGTTGTAAGGTCTATGATTTCCTAATTCTGCATGGCCTCCTTATTCTAAGAACAAATTAAATAATAGCATAAATATGGCATAATCAAGATAGTAAAATCCACTGCCACTTGGAGAAAAATGATATAAGTAGGTTTCTTTATAAGCTACTTCTCCCCTACTTCTTTGAATCAGTTATTTTTTATTCTTCTCTCTCCCTTTTATTTTATTTTATTTTTTGTCTTTTTGCCTTTTTAGGGCCGCACCTGCGGCATATGGAGGTTTCCAGGCTAGGGGTCGAATCAGAGCTGCAGCTGCCGTCCTACACCAGAGCCACAGCAACTCGGGATCCAAGCCGCGTCTGCAACCTACAGCACAGCTCACGGCAACGCCGGATCCTTAACCCACTGACCAAGGCCAGGGACCGAACCCTAATCCTCATGGTTCCTAGTTGGATTCATTAACCACTGCGCCACGACGGGAACTCCTGTACATCTCTTCTATTAGACCATAAGACCCCTGTGGACAGTAAAGGGTCATCACCTTCATGACACAAGATCTTAAAACGCTACACAGACTCTGCACGTGGTGAGGGCTCGAAACACCGATGCACATACATTCTCAATGCACTGTTCTCAAAGTAATTAACAGCAATAATTTCTAGCATTCTTCCCATCTAATAAAAATTTAAGCCTAAGCCAAACAATAATCTAGTGACCAAAAGATTAACCTTGCAAATGTGTCAGAATTTCAGGGACCGATCTTAAATAAAATAGGGGTCCATGGGTAAATGACTTTGAATCCACAGAAATAAGACCCCCACTCAAGTATTTTCTACTTATTAATATGCACAAGATGATGAATTCATTTGCAAAATATTCAAACTCTTGGTGGAGTTTGCAAATAGCCCATTTCTGCACAAGAGTAAAATCAGTCTCAGGAAAAAGAGCCATTAAAAAATTTTCATTTGGAAGCATCTGCTCCTGTGCTTGAAATAGTAATCTTGCTGTTGGAAATATACTCATAAATGTACATTATATACACATTATCTATTTTTAAAAGCTTTTAAGTCTAGAATTTAAAATCCAAATCTGAGAGATGCTGGATTTTGAAACAGATAAAACAAAATGAAAAGCCAAGCCTTATGGTTCTTATAATACAATTAAGCACATGTTAATAAGAGGTAAGTTTAAATATGGGATATTTTGGGGATGTTAATTTAGGAAAATAAACATAAATTAATCATTAGTAGAAAAAAAATGTAGCCTCAGAATATCTGCCACGATTCAATACAATTAAAAAACCATTCTTAATTGTTTTTGTTATATGTATGCACTTTTGCTAATTATTTCTCACTCTGGATCCTTGAGTAAGTTAGGAATATGATGTCTGTAGTGTGTAGCTACTGAACAAATTTGAAAACTTAAGAATGAGGAGTTCCCATCATGGCTCAGTGGTTAACGAACCTGACTAGGATCAATGAGAATTAGGGTTCCATCCCTGGCCTCACTCAGTGGGTTAAGGATCCAGCATTGCTGTGAGGTGTGGTGTAGGTTGCAGACTCAACTTGGATCCCAAGTTGCTGTGGCTGTGGTGTAGGTTGGCAGCTGTAGCTCCGATTTGACCCCTTGCCTGGGACCTCCATATGCCATGGGTATGCCCTAAAAAGAAACAACTATGGAAACTTAAGAATGAGTATTAAAGAACAAAATAATGCCATTTGCAGCAACATGGATGGAACTAGAGACTCTCATACTAAGTAAGTCAGAAAGAGAAAGATAAATACCATATGATACCACTTATATCTGGAGTCTAATATGCAGCACAAATAAACCTTTCTACAGAAAAGAAACTCATGGACTTGGAGAACAGGCTTGTGGTTGCCGAGGGGGAGGGAGTGGGATAGACCGGGAATTTGGGGTTAACAGATGCAAACTATTGCCTTTGGATAAGCAATGAGATCCTGCTGTATAGCACTGGGAATTATATCTAGTCACTTATGATGGAACGTGATGGAGGATAATGTGAGAAAAACAATGTACATATGTATGTGTGCCTGGGTCACTTTGCTGTACAGTAGAAAATTGACAGGACAATGTAAACCAACTATAATGGAAAAAATAAAAATCATTACAAAAAAAAAAAAAGAACGAGTATTAAGACAGTCATCCAGGAGTTCCCGTCGTGGCGCAGTGGTTAACGAATCCGACTAGGAACCATGAGGTTGCGGGTTTGGTCCCTGCCCTTGCTCAGTGGGTTAACGATCTGGCGTTGCCGTGAGCTGTGGTGTAGGTTGCAGACTCGGCTCGGATCCCACGTTGCTGTGGCTCTGGCGTAGGCCGGTGGCTGCAGCTCCGATTCAACCCCTAGCCTGGGAACCTCCATATGCCGCTGGAGCGGCCCAAGAAATAGCAATAATATCAACAACAACAACAACAACAAAAAAAAAAAAAAAGACAGTCATCCAGTACCTACCTTCCATTTACTTTCATCTGTTCCCAAATATCCACTAAAGGCTTTTTTGCCCCAAGGACAGAGCACTGGGTTGCAAATTGGAGCAAATGCTGACACAGACTTTAGAGACAAAAATAAATTTAAAAACAAGTTATATTTTGCTAAATCAAATATGAACAGATATCTGCAACTCGCTTAAAAACTCGGACTTGCTGAGAAAATCCCTATGAACAGTTTTCCTTTTGCTGTATTACAGGCTTAGATTGAACGCCTCTCCAGATACCACATCCTTTGTGTGTTCTATTAAGAGGGCTAATAAAATCTAAGTGCTAAAATAATGTAAAGCAATGCATGACATTTTCATTATAAAGGCACAAAAGGAAGTTTATGAGTTTCTACTCATTTTTCCACTGAAAAAGTTAACTTTACAAAAATATTCTTGATAAAAATATAAGTAAATGATAACATACTGCCAAAATAATGTTAATCAAGGATAACTTCTAGGAAAAAAAATCTAGAAAACTATAGTTTGAATAGAAGCAATGACAACTGCTTTCTAATACCACTAGCAAACCAACGAGAAACGTCTGGGATACAAGTTCCATACTTCTGATTTTGCAGCATATACTGTGTGGTCAGATTTAATACTCTTCCCCCACAACCCCTTGAAATTCCCAACACCAGAAAAGTTAATCTCAAAACGAAAACAACAGTATCTTAATTTCAATCTTTGAAAGTTCCTAATAGTATATTATGCAAGAGAAACATCTGTCATTAGAAGTTTAGGTCATCTTACTTTGTATTTTCCAGGATTCTTCAAAGTACAAATCAGAGCTCCATGGCCTCCCATGGAGTGGCCGAAAATAGACATCCTTTGGGGGTCTACTGGAAAATTGGCATTTATGAGTTGGGGAAGCTAGAGAGAATAGTTGGACAAAAGATAGGAGAGAAATAAGTTCAGACTTTTTCAAAGTTACATACAATAATCAATACTTCGAAAATCACAGTCTTAGAGTTGTTTACACTTGCAAAGATTTTAAAAAATGTCAGATAGGGAGTTCCCGTCATGGCTCAGCAGTGACGAACTGGACTAGTATCTGTGGGGACACAGGTTCGATCCCTGGCCTCGGTCAGTGGGTTGAGGATCTGGTGCTGCCATGAGCTGTGGTGAAGGTCTCAGACAAGGCTCGGATTTGGCATTGCTGTGGCTGTGGTGTAGGCTGGCAGCTCCAGCTCTGATTCAACCCCTAGCCTGGGGGAACCTCCATATGCTGGGAACCTCCATATGCTGTGGGTGTGGCCCTAAAAAGACAAAAAAAAAAAAAGTCAGCCAATGATTATTAATATTACTACTGGAGACTATAGGGCACATCCAACTTGGAAAGCAACTTTAAGAAGATAATGTGGGAGGAGTTCCCGTCGTGGCGCAGTGGTTAACGAATCCGACTAGGAACCATGAGGTCGCGGATTCGGTCCCTGCCCTTGCTCGGTGGGTTAACGATCCGGCGTTGCCGTGAGCTGTGGTGTAGGTTGCAGACGCGGCTCGGATCCCGCGTTGCTGTGGCTCTGGCGTAGGCTGGTGGCTACAGCTCCGATTCAACCCCTAGTCTGGGAACCTCCATATGCTGCTTGAGCGGCCCAAGAAATAGCAACAACAACAACAACAACAACAAAAAAAAAAACAAACAAAAAAAAAAGAAGATAATGTGGAAAGAAACTTTAAAGTGTTCTAAATTTTGATCTAGTAATTTCACTTCCTGGAGTCTATTCTAAGGGAAAAGTCTTTATGGGGAAAAATTATATTCAAAGATAATCAAATGCAGTAACACATTTTATGGTAAATAATACATACATAAATATAGCCTCTGTTAGGAAAAAGTATTCATGTCGTATGACAGAATACTACCCAATTATTAAAATTATGTTACAAATAGAGAATATTAACAAACATTTATTTTACACAACTAAAAAGAACGAGATAAAAAAATGTTTTATAATTACATGAAAACTAGTCATAACAAAAAGCTTGAAATATACCAAAATGTAATTCTTGTTTGAAGTGACAGAATTACGGGTGATTCAAATTTTATATTATTGTTTCTGAGTTTTTATGAGGTGCACATTAACAGTTAAAGTCATATAAAATTTAGAAAATGCATAAACTGCACACAACTATTATTAATAGAAGCATTATCATTTATCCTGATTACGGTTAATCACTTTGAAATACATCTGAATGAACCTGCTGTCAAAGAAATGCAAAGTTTTATGGAACATGATGGAAGATAATGTGAGAAAAAGACTATATGTACGACTGGGTCACTTTGCTGTACAGCAGAAAATGACAGAACATTGTAAATCAGCTATAATAGAAAAAATAAAAAGAAATACAAAGCTTTTTCATGTACTATTTTCTCTGTATAATATGGGTAGTGTATACAGGCATCAAAATAATAATTCAACTCTTTAAACTTTGGAATTTTTACTAAGATAATAAACATATACCAAATAGATTCAATAATACCATATATTAATTTAAAATTCTTGGGACTAGAAGGACCTTGTGTCTAAAATCAAACTTTTAGCAATAGTTACAATACAAATGAAATTACCTCCTCCGTTACATAAGAGTACATTCTGTAGTTAGTTTTCCAAGGATCTTCAGTAGCATCCAGATAAAATCCGGCCCCAGTGCCAAAATCCCAGCTCTCATCTTCGCCTTTAATATTACAGCCACCTAGGAAAGAAGAAATCTTGTCGCTTCATTTACTTTGTAGTAATGGCCCATGTTTAACAACACACCTTAAAAGGAACCTGAAATTTCATGTGCCTTAAGGCTGTTCACCAAATATTATCGGCTCTCTGCCTGCTGGGGCGGGTACTTCCGGGCCCTCTGAGTCAGGCCATGTGACTCGTTCTGGCCAATGAGGCAGGGGAGGAAATGACCCTGCGGGCTGGGGTGTTCACCGACAAGGTAAAGCACTGGCTTTCTCGGTTGAGGAAGCTCCCTCCACTGCACTCTGAACATACCCTTCCTCACTCTGTTTTACCCATCAAAGTGCTTATCCCCTCTTTGTCTCTTGCAGAGACGTGTTCAGATTCCTTCTCTGAGAACACTCCCCGTGACCAACACTTCTTCACTTCTCTGTACCACTGTATTCTTTTTTTTTTTTGGTCTCTTTTGCCTTTGCTAGCTAGGGCTGCTCCCGCAGCATATGGAGGTTCCCAGGCTAGGGGTCTAATCGGAGCTGTAGCCCCCAGCCTTCGCCAGAACCACAGCAACCCCCGATCCTTAACCCACAGAGCAAGACCAGGGATCGAACCCACAACCTCATGGTTCCTAGTCGGATTCGTTAACCACTGAGCCATGAGAGGAACTCCGTCTGTACCACTGTAATCTTTAAGGATGAGGGGGATAAATGCTTGTGTTCAATTCTCTGTCTTGAACTGAAAATGTCTCCTCATGTACTTGAGTCACCCCATCATGTTTTCCCTATTTACCCATCCCCCAGTGGGATTTTCTGATATTCTTCTTAAAACTTAGTAGGTTTTATTTTTTATACCTGTATACAGTTAAAAAGCCAACCAATGGGATTTCAAATAAAATTACAGTGATATGTAATTTGATGGAAATGACTTCATAATATTGTCGGTTTGCCCATCCAGGAATGTGGCATTTTTCCATTTATGGTCATTAGGAAATTTTATATGCTTTTTTCCCCTATTGGCTTATTTTATCATATAGAGAATAATCATTTCCCTTTTCTCAGTTCTTTAATAAAGAAGGTACGAATTATTCCATTTTATATTTTTGATGCTATTCTGAATTAAACATTTTATTACATCTCCTGTGAGACATGTCTTACTTTTACATAATATGAACCATGAAAGGAAATGAACTGCTTCACGAGTCCAGCCATTTTACTTCCAGATGGTTTTAGCTCCCATTTAAATTCCGTTTCCTAACCATTCCAGGGTCACAAAACAAGTTTCAACTATCTTGATTTGGACTGAATTCTCAAACATTTGATATTCTCATTTCCCTAAGGTAAGCATTATAATCATTTATATTAAAACTAATACTTGTTTAACTGTATGACTGTCTGATGACTAACAGAAATGAGAAAAGTTAATTATCATGTGACAAAGCAGTTTACCCAAGGAATTAAAAAAAAAAAAAATCACTTCCTAAGCATGTAGGTTATTTTGGAACTAGTGCCAATAGGACATATTATTATTATTATTATTTTTGTATTTCAGGGCTGCATCCACGGCATATGGAAGTTCCCAGGCTAGGGGTCGAATGAGAGCTACTACAGCTGACAACCCACACACAACTCATGGCAACATCGGATCCTTAACCCACCGAGTAGGGTCAGGGGTCAAACCTGCATCCTCATGGATACTAGTTGGGTTTGTTACTGCTGACCCACAACAGGAACTCCCAATGTGACCTATTATTAATTGAGTTGCTCAAGCTCTGTTTTAAAGTATCCTCATCTGTAAAATGGGAAAAATACGAGTGATGTGATGAGTAAAATTCAGTGAGGAAGAAGTACAGCATGGTATTTTACAGTCATGATGTTGCTTCAAAGATTAATAAATAGCAAAAATATGAATTGTGTAAATGTTATGCCGCTTAGACCTTAGTCTTTAAGACTTATATTTTCACAAAAGATCTCATAAAAAAAGACTTACGAGGGCTGGTATCTGGAGCAATGACGACAAGGCCGTGTTCTGAGGCAGCTTGATGATAACCAGATTTTGTAATAAAATTTTGTTCTGTGCAAGTTAAACCTGAAGATCAAAAACATTGTTATCTCATGTTATACTGTGAACAGTTTATAAGCTTTAATCTTTTTGTAAAACAGGAAAACAAGCTCATTTATTATTACAAAGATTTTTTTTTAAGAAATAACGCTGAAAAGACATTAAAGTTCCCCTTCTTATAGAATTTATAACAGTATTAATCTAAGAACGGTCTTAGGTTAAATGCTCCCATAGCTGTCCTTTGAAAGTCACTCTCTAAATTTCAAATACTGAAGTCCTTTGGAGCAGATATATCTGGGAATTCAGGATTTTTCAAACTGTATAATGGCAATATGGTGTATAAATGAAACATTATAACAAACCCAATGGATCAAAATCTGCTTCACTATGTAACTACTCACTAGTCTAGTTCTGTTCTCTGGAAACATCTAAAACACACTTGGGAGTCCCCGTCGTGGCACAGTGGAAACGAATCCAACTAGGAACCATGAGGTTGTGGGTTCGATCCCTGGCCTCACTCAGTGGGTTAAGGATCTGGCGTTGCCGTCAGCTGTCGTGTAGGTCGCAGACACGGCTCGGATCTGACATGGCTGTGGCTGTGGCATAGGCTGGTGGTTACAACTCTGATTGGACCCCTAGCCTGGGAACCTTTATATGCTGGGGTGTGACCCTAAAAAGCAAAACAAAAACAAAAACAAAACCCAACAAAACACTCAGATGATATGTCCTGACAGATTTCAATCGTGGTTAGAAGTTCAGACCTTTCATTGCAGTACATGTTACACAACACCCTGGTACTTCCAAACTGGGTTATTACTCCTTTAACAAGAGACATGACCCCTTTACTTTACTCCTGTAACAAGAAATAGAGCTCTCACGAAAAACAAAATGCAAAAATAGGAGAAAAGACTGAACACAGCTTTGAACCACACGTCAGAAAACTTGTTCACTCTTTGAGTGACCTTGGGTGATATATAATTTCCCTAATCCTGTGGGATAATTTCCTATTATATAGGTTACATGATTTCTAAGATCATTTTTAGCCTCACCATACTACGTTTCTAAAACAGACATATAATTTGTTGTTGCTTTTGGCGATACTCGGTGCTCTTCTAGCAGAACTGGTCTGTTTGCTCTTCCCCATCAAAGAAATCAGTTGAAATTAGGTAAGCACTTCATTTTTACCTTTTTTAAATAAAATATCTATTCTCATTTTTAAAGACTGGTATTTGAGGCTTAGCCTCGATGAAACATAGATAAGGGAAGATTTATTAAACCAAAGTTAGAAGAAGCAATTTTAGAGAAACAAAAACAGAACTCTATGACGTAATTTGGTTTCTATGAGTTCTTCTTATGTTTGCTTCTAAAGAGGAAGTGCCAAGATCTTGTGAAATAAAAGTTAGCACAAAGGTTCAAAGTTACTCTCTCACGATCCATTTGACAATCTTAAGATTAACCCTGGTTAAGCAGCCTTAGTATGATGTTCCAGATTGTTGCCAGAGGAGATCTGAGTCCAAGTACAGCATTCTAGAGATCACTGTAAGCAGTTACTTGTCTCTGGTTTCCAATTAGCATTCCACAGGTATGCTGGTTTTACCTGAAATTGTTCTATCTGCATGGTAAAGTCGCTAAGAAATGCTTGGGAAGGTACAAAGAAAACTTATCTAAGCTCTTGCCACTGAGTCTAGAACTTTATATTCTCTGTTAAACTACTTGGTCTAATGGAAAAGGAAGCAAAGTAAGCGTAATTCAGCAGGTCTGAAATTATTCTCAGGATAAAGTAAGAGACTATGACAGGCTTCTCAAGTCTTTCATAAACAGTTCAGAAACACACCAATAAGTCAGGACTGAAGAGTAAGATAAGCCAGTTAAAAAGATAAAGAGACTCTCCCCGCTACCCCCTTTTAAAGGCCGTATCCAGGGCATATGGACGTTCCTGGGTCAAGGACTGAATCCAGCGATTTTACACCACGGCTGCGGCAACGCTGGACCACTAAACCACCCCACCAGGCTGGGATTGAACCCGCACCTCCACAGTGACCCTGGCTGCTGCAGTTGGATTCTACCACACAGGGAACTTGAAACTGTTTTATAAAACTCAAATGCATAACACTCACCAGAGAGCCAGTATAGTGCAGGGCATTTTCCAGTTTCTGCCTTTGGTGGTAAGTAGATAGCAAATTTCATTTTGCACTTCAATTCAACACTGAAATTTTAACAGCCCCAAGACAAAACAAGACAAAACAAAACAATTGCCCTTCATTAGCTGAGAGAGAAACACAAATGATTTAATGTCCAAAATAACTGTTTCCACCAACATTTAAGGATCGTACTTCAGCCCTTAAAGAAATGGGGCCAATTTAGCATAGTGAGTAACCAACCTGAGCCTATGCCATGCATGGTTTATAGTCATTTTGAGCAGAATGAATTAAAAAATAAATGTAATATACTCAATGTAGCACTAATATTATTAAACATTGTTTCTGTTTCTAAAGAGATGTATGAAAAAACCAATCAGTTTTCACAAAAAAATGAATTCTAAAGATCTTAAACTACAGGTTTGCTCCTGGGCAGTGAAATGGACCACATCCTTAATTTGCTTTTATCACTAATATTACCACCACTAATATCAAAACTGGATAAAATAAAGCTCATAAAAACCACAGGTATTTTTCCATGTAAATAGTAATTCATGCAACAGGGATCTTTTACGGGCTTATTGAAAGAATCAAATAGATGGAAGCAGGGAACGAGAGATTTCTAAAATTGTATCTTCTTAGTAATTACCTGTCATGTTCAAAAACCTTTTGCAATCCTCCAAAGCACTTGTTGCTGGAAAGCTGTTTCAGTGCCATTCTTCACCTATTAGTGAAGATTAATCTCATTAATTTCTAGAGAAATCGTTGCTAAAAAAATCTGAAACAAAACTTTTTTCAGATAAATTATCTAAACAAACAACTGTTTCTACCTTAAATTTTTTCCACATGCTGATTTTCTCTGATAAATAATATTATGAAACTAATTTTGATACGTACACTTACACTTGTTATTTTAAAAACTTTAATACTTTAGCATGTCATTACTGATTTATTAACAAGCTTTTTTGTGTGTGTTTGTCTGTGGACTCCTCCAAATTCTTTTTAGAAAGAGGCAGAATATAAGTAAGTTATTAACTTACTACTTTAGCTTAGAAGATCAAAATTATTAATAGT
This sequence comes from Sus scrofa, assembly GCF_054392235.1. Lineage (NCBI taxonomy): Eukaryota > Metazoa > Chordata > Mammalia > Artiodactyla > Suidae > Sus > Sus scrofa. Next base: position 21,106,138 of record NC_139393.1, on the reverse strand, counting down.
TTTCTTGTTAACTGTAGCAAAGGAGTCAATGGTTATGGTTGATACTAAAATGGGAGGAAAATGATGTATCAATCATAATTTTGATAATAATAATAGATAACATTTATTGAACACTGACAGTGTGATAAGCACTTTCCCATATGTTAACCAGATCAAATTACTCTTCCTAGGAGAGTTTTTCTGAGAAAGAGATATATATACAACTTTCAGATCAACATTCCTCCTTTTAAAACAAACCGGCAAGTAAAACCTAAGGCTCTCCCAAGTGAAATATTTTATTTATTTATTTTTTTTTTGCTTTTTAGGGCTGTACCAGTGGCATATGCAGGTTCCTAGGCTAGGGGTTGAATCAGAGCTGCACCTGCCGGCCTATACCACAGCCACAGCAACATGGGATTCCCAACCCACTAAGTGAGGCCAGGGATTGAACCTGCATCCTCGTGGATACTAATCAGATTGGTTTCCCCTGAGCCACGCCAGGAACTCCTCCCAAGTGAATTAAAAGTACAATTTGCCGGAGTTCCCGTCATGGCTCAGTGGTTAACGAATCCGACTAGGAACCATGAGGTTTTGGGTTCGATCCCTGGCCTTGCTCAGTGGGTTAAGGATCTGGCGCTGCCGCCGTGAGCTGTGGTATAGGTTGCACATGCAGCTCGGATCCTGTGTTGCTGTGGCTGTGGTGTAGGCCAGCAGCTGCAGCTCCAGTTCAACCCCTAGCCTGGGAACTTTCATATGCCTAGGATGCAGCCCTAAAAAGACAAAATAATAACAACAACAATAATAATAATAATAATGATAAATAAATGAGATTAGTTTCAAACCTACCTTTAAGCAGTCTCCTCAATAAATCCAAATCCTTATCTGTGCGCTGGAGAGCTGGGATGTGAACCAGGAAGTCTGACGTCAGAGCCCTTACTCTGCTACTATGCTCTCCTGCCTCCCCAGAGGGTCTTAAATACTCTTACAAAAATGTCTTTTAGAGAAGAGTGACTAATTTTTACAGTATTAGGGCACCACAAGTACACACAGAGGAATTACCGTCTATTCGCAGGTTTATGCTTTCAATCTATAAAAGACCAATTTTTATACAAACTGCCCACAGGATGTTACTAATTACTGAATATTAACTTCAGCTATTCTTGTGTATGACACTATCTTAAATAATGAATTAATGGAGATAGATGTATACTTTTAAAATACATACACATGAGACCAAGGAATAACATTTATTTGTTGAGTTACTCTACAAGGAAAATCCTATTTTTTTAGACCTAGCAGGGACTATGTTTGCGTTCCCAAAACATGGTTCACTGATCATGTATCTAGTACATGAGGTACCTAAGAATCATTTTTTTAAATTAATGAATAAATTTAACTTCTAACTACCAATTATGTGAAAGTTTTTAAGATTAGTCTTAAAGATTAATTTTTTTTTTAATTTTATTTATTTTGTTGTTGTTGTTGTTGTTGCTATTTCTTGGGCCGCACCTGCGGCATATGGAGGTTCCCAGGCTAGGGGTCTAATCGGAGCTGTAGCCACCGGCCTACGCCAGAGCCACAGCAACGCGGGATCCGAGCCGCGTCTGCAACCTACACCACAGCTCACGGCAACGCCGGATCATTAACCCACTGAGCAAGGGCAGGGACCGAACCCGCAACCTCATGGTTCCTAGTCGGATTCGTTAACCACTGCGCCACAACGGGAACTCCCCAAGATTAATTTTTAAGATTAGTTTTTATTCATCTACTTTAGTGATCCATAACTAGTCTATTTCCTATGCTCTTTGAATGTCCTTTAAGTTAAGTGCAAAATCAGATAGTTCCCATTTGGCCAGAGAAAACAAAGTTAAAATATTTTTTTTTTAATTGATAGAATGAAGCAAAAAATAAAACGAAAACCTTAACGAGTTCCCATTGTGGTTCGGCGGTAACGAATTCAACTAGTATCCATGAGGACATGGGTTTGATCCCTGGCCTTGCTCAGTGGGTTAAGGATCCGGTGTTGCTGTGAGCTGTGGTGTAGGTGGCAGACATGGCTTGCATCTGGCGCGGCTGTGGCTCTGGCTGTGGCAGGCAGCTGCAACTCTGATTCGACCCCTAGCCTGGGAACTTCCATATGCTGTGGGTGGGGCCCTAAAAAGACAACAACAACAACAAAAAAAGAATCTTCAAGTATGAATCAAAAAAAAAAAAGTTCAATAAAAAGTATGACATAGCTAAGAAGTAGATGTAACATACTCTGTAGCACATGACCTGGTACCCTAGGTGATTACCTATTTGCTGACATTATTCCATGGGAAAAATAGCATATTTAAAACCAACTTTATCAGATATTTCACTCAGCTTCCACAATAACACATAAAAGATAAAACTTTAAAATTTTAAAACGTAGTTGGCTTGTCCACATTAACTGGCTGATGAGAAATGCTTGGGCAACTCCTGGATGCTGCTGCTATAGGTGTAGAGAGCTAATCCCACTCAGTTGTCAGCCCAGTAGTTGAAAACCAATGTCACCAAAACCAAGACACTATAATTAATGATACGATTTTTTTCAAGCTTGAGGCCATTAAAACTTAACAAAAGTGAAACTATAGGAGTTCCCCTCGTGGCGCAGCGGTTAATGAATCCGACTAGGAACCATGAGGTTGCGGGTTCGGTCCCTGCCCTTGCTCAGTGGGTTAACGATCTCTCGTTGTGAGCTGTGGTGTAGGTTGCAGACGCGGCTCGGATCCTGAGTTGCTGTGGCTCTGGTGTAGGACAGTGGCTACAGCTCCGATTCGACCCCTAGCCTGGGAACCTCCATATGCCTCGGGAGCGGCCCAAAGAAATAGCAAAAAGACAAAAAAAAAAAAAAAAAAAGTAAATAAATAAAAGTGAAACTATACATTGACAAAAAGATAAGGATGAATAAGGCTCCATATATACTGGGATCACATTTTTAACTGTGTACTAAACATAATTTCTTTTCCTTCACAAAAATTCACATGGCTTGCCCATAGATGAATTTTTAATCCACCCTAGGGAAAAACCCACAGCATCCATGAGCTCTAAACACCTCACCCTGGCTCTTAAAATTGTCTTCAACGGTCCCAGACTATTTTTCTGGCCTTGTTTTCTATTACTTTAATTTAGTCGAACTCAATTATGTACATAATTCTAGGATAGCCTGGATGTTTCTACTGGGTGCCATGGTATAACGGTTTGGGACCAGGTAGGTTGTGGAGCCAAACCCTTCAGGTTCAGATTCTGGCTTCACCAGGTACTACTAAGTCGTAGTACTTGGTAGTGGTAGTGATTTTGGGCAAACTACCTCATAGCTCTTTTTTTTTTTTTTTTTTTTTTTTTTTTTTTTTTTTTATGGCCACACTCTCAGCATATGTAAGTTCCCAGGCCAGCGACTGAACCCCAGTAGCAGATGAGGCAAGAGGGATCCTTTAACCCACTGCCACAGCAGGAACTCCTATGCCTCATTTCCCCATCTGCAAAATGGGCCTATTAATATGATCTACCTGATAGGGCTGTTCCTGGGACTAGGTAAGTTAATTCACATACTTGGAACACTGCCGGCCATGATACACAAATGTTAGTTATCATTATTCCCGCAACATCGAATGCCCTCCAAGTTCTGCTCAAGTGCTATCTCCCTGGCGACCCCGTGAGACATGACCTCCAGATCCCTACACAACTCTGACAGCGCATTTACAACACGATCAGGCTTCGAAAGTGCTTGCAAGCGTCCGGAGATGCGCACGGGCTTCCTGACCCAGGCGCCCATGGGGCCTCCGAACATTTTGGGTCTGCTTCCTCCACGAGCGGGGGACACATCCACTTCCCGCAGGAAAAGCTACAGAGGCGTAGCGGGCTCTAGAGACACCCGCACCTGCTCCGCAAAGATCGCACGCCCGAATGCCCCGGGGTACACATGCTTGGAAGCGCAGAGAGGAAAAGGTCCAGTGCCCCTCCCTCGGCTTCCTGCCAAGGCTTGGTCGTTCTCCCGGACAGAGGCCGCGCGGTCTTCGCATTTGCGCCCATGCGACTCGCCGCAGGCCTCAGCGTCCTCCCCTATCCGGCCCCACAGCCCCACAGTGTCATCCGTGCAGCAGGAGACCCTGGCCGGCCCAGGACGTACGGACCTCGGCCCAGCCCCAGTCTTACCTACGGCAGCAGCCGGAGGCCGAGCAGTAGCCGTCAGGGAAAGGCGGAGCTTCAACATGGCCGCTGTGCCACCGCCTCGGTCCCACCCCCTCTAGGGCCCGCCCCTCGGTCCCAACCACCGGACCCGCCCATCTCGGGCCCGCCCACTAGGGTCCCTACTCCTCAGCCCCGCCCCTCATCGACCCCGCCCCGAAGGCTCCGCCCAGAAGACCCCGCCCCCAGCGCCCGCCTCCCTGACCTCACATTTCCCGGGAGAACTCTCTGCGGCTCCACTTCCTGTGACGGATCCGAAGTCAAGCACCCGCCAGGCGCTATGGTCCCGACCCTTCTCAGGGGACGCTTAGTAAGGCTGAGGCTTGAATAAACACGAGATCTGGCCCCATTTAACTCGTGGAAAATGTTTCCGCCTAATCCTTTGAGGTTATTTAGAAACCGGGACATAATTTCAGTTCCCCTATTTGGTAGCTGGGGTTAAACAAAAGCCATTGAAAAAAATCACCTGTGCTAGAAAAGTAGTAGGTGCTTCACCGGTGTCCTTTTTTCTTCCTTCTCTCAGTGTTAGAAGAATTGAGTAATATAGTTGCTGGTTGCTGACTTAACAACAAATAGTTCCTTGACCTTTTGCTTCCTTGGCTTGCCTTAACCAAATTGATTGTGATGTACTTTGCCTGTTGAGAAAATTAAATCTGATTACAAACAAAACAAAACAAAACCCTTAAAAAAATTTAACAGCTAGGCCATCAGATTGTGAATGACATCTTCGGAAGGACAAAACTGGTTTTGTGGGCATGCAGCCCGTGCAGTAGAGCAAGATCGCCGAAGGACCCTGCCCTTAATTTCTTTCCTGTGCCACATTGTTAAGAAATTTTGAAAGGGGCCTCATATTTTCGTTTTGCACTGGACCCTGCAAATTATGTGGCATATCTTCCTGAAAGGACTGGTAAGTGAAGTGACCTCTATTGAAACTGATGTTATAGATGCTACAGAAGAGATTACATGGCGCGGGTCCATTTGGCCACAGTGACTTGTGGGTTGCACCTGTGGAGCTATATCGATTGGAATTCAGCCCAAAATTGGTACTTAAAATACTATTTTCATTTTGAGAAAGCATTGAAATGAAAAATGTTTTATTTTCTACCATTTTAAAAATATAAATCACCGAAAAGGGAATTTTCTTCAAACTGAGTTTCACAACTAAAACAGTACCCAAGGAGTTCCCGTCGTGGCGCAGTGGTTAACGAATCTGACTAGGAACCATGAGGTTGCGGGTTCGGTCCCTGCCCTTGCTCAGTGGGTTAACGATCTGGCGTTGCCGTGAGCTGTGGTGTAGGTTGCAGACGCGGCTCGGATCCCGCGTTGCTGTGGCTCTGGCGTAGGCCGGCGGCTACAGCTCCGATTCAACCCCTAGCCTGGGAACCTCCATATGCCGCAGGAGCAGCCCAATAAATAGCAAAAAGACAATGAATAAATAAATAAATAAATAAAACAGTACCCAAGCTTGCAAGTTATTTAGAAAGGATAGGAAATGATTGAAGAAAGTTATTTACAGTGTGTTTATTTAATAAATTGATTGCTGTGGGGTGTAGAATAGCCTATGCTATGAGATGAAGTCTTTTACGGCAAAGTTCTTGCGTTGACACTGTGTGATGATAACCAGAGCTAAAATTTATTTTGCTTAACATAATACAATTTTAATTTATAGCTCCAATACATTTGTTTCTTCTAAAATTATATATGTATAATTTTATAATATATAGCTTAAAAAGACAGAAAGACATGTGTACTCCCCATGTTCATTTGTAACATTATTTACAATAGATAAGACCTGGAACCTAAGTGTTCCTTGGTGGATGATGGATGAGTGGATGAAAAAAATGTGAGATTATATATATACGTGTGTGTGTGTGTGTGTGTGTGTATATGAAATATATATATATGAAATGGAGTATGTCAGCCTTAAAAAAGGAGAAAATCCTTAAAAAAGGAAACTGAGGGCATTATGCTAAATGAAATAGACAGAAAAAAGACAAATACTGAATGATCTCAAAAACCAGACCGGGGAATTCTCATTGTGGTGCAGCATAGACGAATCTGACTAGGATCCACGAGGATGTGAGTTAATCCCTGGCCTTGGTCAGTGGGTTGGGAATCTGGCAATGCCATGAACTGTGGTATAGGCTAGCCACCGTAGCTGATTCCGACCGTAGCCTGAGAACTTCCATATGTTGCAAATGCAGCCCTAAAACAAACAAAAACCAGGGCTCAAGGATCCAAAAAACAGATTGGTGGGTGCCAGACGTGAGGAGCTGGGCAAAAAGGCTGACTTCCGGCCAAGAGATAAACAAGTCCGAGGAGGCAGCTCAAGATGGCAGCTCTCTCTTGCCAGAGACACACCAAGTCTGCTGCTACTTATGGTACAACTGACCTGCAAACGAGCGGAGCAACTCCTTCACATCAGCAAACGAAGCACATCAAAGCAGGTAGGAGAGGCTGAGACCCAGTCTCGCCATAAACCCCATCCCTGGCATGGTGACCTGCAATTTAGAGGGACCTCACACAGCTGGAGCTTCTCCCTCAGGAGCAAAGGGTTCATCCCCGCTCGGGCCCTCCACCTTTTAAGACCTGCACCTGAGAAGTGAGGCCTCTGAACATCTGCCTTGGAAAACCACGAGACCCAAAAAGCTGTAGGAGCTGAGAAGCAGCCCCTAAAGGGGTTGCATCCTTTGACTCACACCCCCTTGGAATGACAGAAGCAGCCCAGGGGTTGAACATCGCCCAGATTTATGTCAAAGAGATTATTAATTTGCTAATCTTAAAACATCACAGGCTGGCTGGAGGGACCTGGCCTGTGGGGATAAGCTCCAAACAAGAGGTGCTGGTGGGCGCCATTTTTGTGCTCTCCCTCTGCTTTGCTAAAGCTGGTGGGTGTCAAGATGTTTTGTTGTTTCACATTGGACTTTTTTTTTTTTTTTTTCCACTTGGGATGGGGCACCGTCTTCATGCTTTACTTCTGACGTACTCCACAGTGCCAATATCTCCTGGAGGAGACGGTGTACACATCTGCTGCCCTCCCTGGGTTTTGCAGCTACAGCCCAGGGGATGCCCCCTGACCACCTGGCTCTGGAGGCCAGACTGTCGTGGTCAATGCACCCAGGTCGGAAAAAGAATTTTCCAGCATAGCGAGGTGAAGAGAAAGAAGAGTTTATTGCTGTAAGAGATGTTGGGCTAGCAGCAGGATGACTTCCTGATGATCCGGGGAGAGCTGACTCTGAGCCATGGTCCTGTTTTTATAGCCCAGGGAGAGGAGCGATCTTAGGGTATACCTGCCGACCTGCTGATTGGTTGGGGGAAGAGGGGCCTTAGACACCCTTGCTTATTGGTTGGTTGCCTATGAGGCCTCTATAGAGGCGGGGTGAGGAGTGGGCCACATACCTTTCCTAGAAGGGGGAGGACAGAGTAGTACAGGTTAAGGCGGGGGAGGGGCATTGGACTGAGACGGGTGGGGCAATGATAAGGGTGTGGTAACTCTTGTCTTGGCCGGAGGCTTTGAGTTCTGTCTCCTTGAATGGGCCTTGAAGCCCCACACAGACTACCAGCCCAGGGCACTGCTCAGACAGCAGCCAGAACACCCCCCAGTCTTGCTGAGAAAGAGGCCGATTTGCCTGTCCTGGAGCTTTGGCTTAAGGGGCAGACTGCCTTTATGTTCTCTTTCTAAATATCTCAACGTCCCCAAACTGATACCACTTAGGCCTTACCTTTCATTGATTTCAAAGTTTCATAAAGTAAAATTGCATATTCCTGCTTTCATGATTTCAGTTAGATTCATCTCAGTTTTTAAGAAATATTCATTATATTATTAGCATTAATTACATTAATAATACAAATATACATTTGAAAAGAACACAAACTATGGAATAGTGCAGAAGATTAAATAACCAATAAGCCTACTATTTAAGAGAGAATTTAATTTAATTTCTCTATAGGTCATTTGACCATTTAAGATTTGAAAACACGTGCCTCGAAAACTTTTTTGCCTGACACATTTTTGAAGTGGCAATGAAAGCTTTTTCTCACTTTCTAACATGGCTATTTAGAATTTTAAATTCCTTTAAGGTAAATTTTGATAATTTGTGTTATCTAAAAAGGTAATCTCTTTTACCCAGATTTTATATTTTTGGTAGCATTTTCTTTTAAAAAGTTAAAATTTCCACACCTGTGGTTGTTACACTTTCCCCCTTCTTAGTCCTGAAATGTTTGCGTAATTTCTCTTTTTAGCTTGTTCTTTCAGAGGTGATTCTTTGTAGTTGGCCTTTCTGAAGAACAATACTTAGATTTGTGTATGCATTTTTTTAAATGAAAATTTAAAATGCATTCCTACAAGAGGGATTATTGGGTCAGCTGTTTTGAAGGTTTTTACTATTCTTGAAATATACTGCCAAATTGCTTCTAGAAAGTTTATAAGACTCATGTGCAGTGTTTGTTTTTCTCTTTCACAAATTGGTCATAATTGCCAATTACTCAATAAAGTTGGAGAAAAGAAAACCCAAAATAAGAAAAAAAATATTAGGGTCATATTCTATGAATTGTTCTAAAATTACTCCATCCTTTAACAGTTGTATAGTGTTTCATTCTGTGGCTTTACCATATTTGACTGAATCAATGCCTTATTGTTCTGGTGACCAATGCTTCATAAAAACTAGTCTAAAACTTAGTCATGTGAAATAGCATTTTGTTGCACTCACTCTGTGGGTTAGGAATTCAGAGCACAGTTGAGATGTCTTAATCTCTGACACCTGATGTCCAGGGCCTCAACTGGGGAGAACTAACAGCCGAGGTGACTCAATAACTGGGGAATTGAAGTCATCAGTAGATATTTTTCCTTACATGCCTGGTGGTTGATGCTGGCTTTTGTCCAGAGCACCTACCTCTCCAGGTGGCCTGACTTCCTCACAGTGTGACAGATTGAGGATACCTGGGCTTTTTACATGGTGGCTGAAGGCTCTACAGGTGAGTGTCCCAAAAGAACCAGGCAGAAGCTACATAGCCTATTCTGGCCACTTCTGCTGCCTTCTCTTGGTCATAGCAGTCACAAGCCTACCTAGATTTTAGGAGAGGGGATGTAGACCCCATCTCTTGAGAGGAGACATGTCGAAGAATTTGTGGACATGTTTTAAAACCACCATACTGGAGTTCCCTTCGTGGCACAATGGAAATGAGTCCGACTAGGAACCATGAGGTTGTGGGTTCGAGCCCTGGCCTCGTTCAGTGGATTAAGGATCTGGCATTGCCGTGAGCTGTGGTATAGTTTGCAGATGTGGCTTGGATCTCGCCTTGCTGTGGCTGTGGTGTAGGCCAGCAGCTGCAGCTCCGATTAGACCCTTAGCCTGGGAACCTCCATGTGCTGCAGGTGCGGCCCTAAAACACAAAAATAAATAAATAAAACCACCATACCTATTATGAACTTGTAGACTGTTTACAGTTTTGTCCATGACAATGCAGCAGTGAACATGTACATACATATATCTGTGTGCACACAGCACGGATTCCTGAAGGGCATATTTCCCATGAACACAGCATGCATATTTAGAATTTTGATAAATCTACCTAATATCACTCCTATCACTCCTTTGCCAGATTTATGCACATGAAAGAAACTTTCCTTATCCCTTTTCTAACATCAAACTATATTTGAACAGCTTTCCAAGATGAAAGTACTTTCCTAGCAAGAAATTTTTCTTTTTATTAAAGTATAGTTGAACAGTGTTGTGCCACTTTGTGCTATACAGCAAAGTGACCCAGTCATGCAGATATATACACCCTCTTTCTGATATTATCTTCCATCGTGTTCTAGCCCAAGAAACTGGATATAGTTCCCTGTGCTCTACAGTAGGTCTTCCTTGCTTATGTATTCTTTTTTAAAATTATTTTTTTATTTTATTTTTTTGCTTTTTTAGGGCCGCACATGCAGCATATGGAGGTGCCCAGGCTAGGGCTTGAATTGGAGCTACATCTGCGGGCCTATGCCACAGCCACAGTAACACCTGATTGGAGCCACGTCTGTGACCTACACCACAGCTCACAGCAATGCCGGATCCTTAACCCACTGAGCAAGGCCAGGGCTCGAACCTGCAACCTCATGGTTCCTAGTCGGATTCGTTTCCACTGAGCCATGACGGGAACTCCTGCTTATCCATTCTAAATAAAATAGTTTGCATCTACTAACCCCAAACTCCTCATCCATCCCACTCTTTCCCTCCTTCCCCTTGGCAACCACAGTCTGTTCTCTCTGTCTGCAAGTCTGTTTCTATGCCATATTTGAGATCCCACATATAAGTGATATCATATGGTTTTGGTCTTTCTCTTTCTGACTTACTTCACTGAGGATGAGGATCTCTAGCTGCATCCCTGTGGCTACAAATGGCATCATTTCATTCTTTTTTTTTATGGTGCCTTGTGTACATGTACCATATCTTAGTCCATTCATTTGTCAAGGGACATTTAGGTTGTTTTCATGTCTTGGCTATTGTGCATGGTGCTGCTATGAACATACAAGTATATTTATCTTTTTGAATTATTGTTTTGTCCAGGTATATGCCCAGGAGTGGGACTGCTGGATCATATGGTGGTTTTATATTTAGTTTTGTGAGGAACCTCCATACTGTTTTCCATAGTGGTTGTGTCAGTGTCCATCCCACCAACAGTGTAGAAGGGTTCCCTTTTCTCCACACCCTCTCTCGAATTTGTTATTGGCAGACTTATTAATGATGGTCATTCTGACTAGTGTGAGGTGGTACCTCATTGTAGTTTTGATTTGCATTTCTCTACTAATTAGTGATGTTGATGACTTTTTCATGTGCCTACTGGCCATCCGTATGTCTTCATTGGAGAAATGTCTGTTTAGGTCGTCTGCCCATTTTTTGATTGGGTTGTTAGGTTTTCTTTTTTTCCTTGGTTGTTGAGTTGTATGAGTTATTTGTATATATTTGGATATTAAGCCCTTTTGCTTACATCATTTGCAACAGTTTTCTCCAATTTTGTAGTTGTCTTTTCATTTTTCTTATGATTTCCTTTGCTGTGCAAAAGCTTGTAAGTTTGATTATGTCCCATTTGCTTATTTTTGGTTTTATTTTTATTGCCTTACCGAGGGATTTTTAATGGGTGAATAGTTTCCATAAAGTGTATTTTACCTTTCATTTGCATGGTTAGATTGTTTCTAATTTTTCATTACAATAAAGAATTTGAGAATATATATCCTTGTAAGTAAACCTTTCCTACTTTCTTAATCATTTCCTAAGGACGCCGTCCTAAAAGCGGAATTACTAAGTCAAAATTTATTCTCCTTTTTAAGCCTTTGGATATGCATTGTCAAAATAACAGTGTTTATGCCATTTTACATTCCCACCAACATCTCTCATTCCCTTTTTACTCTTTTCATTAGGCAATGCTCTTCAACAGTGGGACACTTTGCATTTTGTGCACATTTCACTACAAATTTCCAGTGTGAATTCAGAAATCACATGTAATAACTGTCTAGTTGTAATTTTCTATGAATGGGATGTTTTGGTGAATGCAGTGTCTCTTTGATCCATATCATGTATTTAAAAAATTAGAAAACTCAATACCTAGACTTCAACACCTGTCATTATCTCCCTGTCCCCCTGTAGTTTGCATTTCCAGAATGACGCTTTGGCATTATTTTCTTTTTTTCTTTTCTTTTTTTGTCTTTGTAGGGCCACGCCCAAGGCATATGGAAGTTCCCAAGCTAGGGGTCGAATCAGAGCTGTAGCTGCTTGCCTACACCACAGCCACAGCAACGCCAGATCCAAGTCACATCTTTAACCTACACCACAGCTCACAGCAATGCCGAATCCTTAATCCATTGAGCGAGGCCAGGGGTTGAACCCGAGTCCTCATGGATGCCAGTCAGATTCATTTCTGCTGAGACACAAGGGGAAGCCCTGGCATTATTTTCTTATATAAATAGCTGAAATGAAAACATGTAATGTTTGACATGGCTTTCTATAATATGTATAAAGCAGTTCAGTGTGTTCTTACAAACTCTCCTATAAGTATTTCTCTAAGCACTGGGAGTATGAATAAAAGTTTGTGTTCCCCAATAAACTACTGTACTTCTGTCCATCAGTAAGAGGTATGAATTGTACTTCCTTATATGTCCTATTTTTTAGGATGCTCAGAACTAAGTTTTCCCCAGATACTATAGCATGTTTACTTTAATCAAGATTTTTATAAAGACCAAATTTTCTTCTGTTTCTTATTTTTTCAATTTTTTGGCATGTGGAAGTTCCTGGCAGGGATCAAACCTATGCCACGGCAGTGACAAGGCCAGATCCTTAACTGCTAGGCCACAAAGGAACTCTTCTTCTATTTCTTATCCCTCTCTCTTTTATGGGAACATTTGGGTCTTGCTTAAATTAATCTACTTTCAATTGTTTTTAGAAGACTGAGAGGGAAGTTCAAACCATAAATCAACTGATAAAAAATTATATCTTTAGTAATAAAAGTGATTTGAAGATTGGGCTAAATATGTATTTGTTTTATATGACTTAGAAGCAATTTAAAAATTAGAGTGCAAGTTATTTTGCTATTCATTTTTCTGTGTCTGGCAAAAGGTTATAGGAATTTGGGAGTAATCAAAGGCTTTATTTTAGATTTTATTATTATTATTATTATTATTATGTTTGCGGCCGCACCTGGGGCATATGGAAATTCTTGGGCCGGGGATTGAATTCAAGCCAGAGCTGCAGCCTGTGCTACAGCTGCAGCCACGCAAGATCCTTTAACCCATGGCACAAGGTAGGGGATCAAACCTGCATCTCTGCAGTGACCCAGGCTGCTGCAGTTGGATTCTTAACCCACTGCACTGTGGCGGGAACGCCCTAATTTTTTTTTCTGAACTATATTTAATAAGACATCTAATGGATCCTTTTGTAACACAGAATTAGCTGTAGAGAAAGTTTTGCTCATTTTAACATTTTGCATTTATAATGGTGATAGATCCAGCAACCCGAGGCTGACATCCTGAGATAATCTGTCTCTGATTCTATATTTTTGAAACATTATGTTTAGAATTTTAGTTTTCTATTACTCTGTGTTAGCTTGGAGTGGACCAAGGTCTGCAAGAAAGGCAGCATCTGGAAATGCTGTAAATATCTGTAAATGACTGTTGCTTTCAGTCCAGACTAGCTCAGTTGAATTTGAGAAAACAGAGCTCGTGTTTCCTGATTCTTATTAAATTATGATTTTTTTTTTCCAATGTCCCTCTTCCTAAACCATAGATGTGGAAGTCAGACGATGTTATATAAACATTCTAGAAGCATTATATTTTGAGTAGGAAACAGGGGTAATGAGCCAGATCTAAAAATGTTTTCTTTGGAATCAACAAGGGAAGGAGAGAACAGAGTTTTTAAAAATAAGAGTAAATGAGTGAGTGGAGAATAAAAGTAAGATAAGAATAAGCTGTGTGAATAGGAGAGATTTTTATAGACTGAAACCTGAATCAGAATGAAAGAATTGGAAAAATGCCAGGGCCATTTTGAACTTATTGTAAATGGTTGGGAAAACAGTGATATTTTATTGTTATATTTGGATTGCCTGGTATACAAAAGGCCATTCTTGCAAAACTGACAGATTTCTGGAATTTTCATAAACTGGTTAGAGAAAACCAGAGGCTAGGATGTTTCAGGAATATACTCAGGTGAAATCAGAGCTCACATAAGAATTTATATCTCACTTTCAGAGTTCCCATGGTGCAGTTCCCATGGCGTGGCGCAGCAGAGACAAATCCGACTAGGAGCCATGAGGTTTCAGCTTCTATCCCTGGCTTTGCTCGGTGGGTTAAGGATCTGGCATTGGCGTGAGCTGTGGTGTAGGTTGCAGATGTGGCTTGGATCCCACGTTGCTGTGGCTGTGGTATAGACCGGCAGCTGTAGGTCTGATTGGACCCCTAGCCTGGGAGCCTCCATATGCCGAGGGTGCAGTCCTAAAAAGCAATGAATAAATAAATAAGAATTTATATCTCACTTTTAATTTTATTGTCACTCGACAAAACTTGATTAATAAATGGACGTTCATCATAAATCTGGTCCCACATTTCTCAATGTGACCTTGAGAAACTCTAATTCCATTGGTTTTATTTAGATTCGTGTCTCTGTGATTGAGTATGAGAAGGATAGCCTAAACAAAGGACTTTGCTGAATGTTTAAAGTGCTGCCATGCATTATGAATATTCCATGGCCTGGGGGTGGGTGAGTGTAGTACTGCTTTTGTCCTGGAACATTCTGATAGATTTGTGCCATCTGGAACGCAATTTGGGAAAGACCGATCTAGTTTACTGCTGGCCATGTTCCCACTGAATCAGACCCCCTCACAATCTTTTTCTGTTCACAGAGTCCTTAACTCTTCACATTCCCCTGATGGCTTGGTTTCTCTATCTTAGCTTTCAATACTGTGGTATTGATAGGGATGGAGTAGGCCCAGGTAGTTGTAGAATTCCCTGTCAGGAACCACGGATAGAGAGGGAAACCTAGGGAACTTTGGGAGATCTCTGGAAGTTAAAAACTGCTCAGAGGGCCATCAGAACAGGGCCGGCTTGCTTGGCTAGTAGAGGCATGAGATTTGCCTCGGGTCACTGGGTAGGGAATGGGGGGAGGCCTGAATTCAGATTCAGACCCGGGGCAGGAGTTTGAGGACCGCCCTTCTGCTGATTTGAATAAGAACCAAGACAGTCCTAGTCTGATCTTACAGGGTCAAATACACTCTCATCGGATATCAAGGAGGAGCTACTACTCAAAGAACGAGGAAGAGGCGGTCTTTCCCAACCCCCACTCCCCTTGGATGATAAAAAGTGTAGCCCACCTGAACTTGAGGCAGAGTCTCCTTGCCTGCCCGCTTGCATCTCTCACAAGCACCCTATCTTAATAAATCCATTTCTTGGCTATCACTCTGTCTCTCTCTGAATTCCTTCTGCACAGAGGCATAAATAACCTGAGCCTCAGTAAGTCCAGACACCAGGCGAGTGATTCTAATTTAAAAACCGTGGGTTTGGAGTTCCTGTTGTGGCGCAGTGGTTAACGAATCCAACTAGGAACCATGAGGTTGAGGGTTCGATCCCTGGCCTTGCTCAGTGGGTTAAGGATCCGGTGTTGCCGTGAGCTGTGGTGTAGGTTGCAGATGTGGCTCAGATCTCGCCTTGCTGTGGCTGTGGCGTAGGCCGGTGGCTACAGCTCCAATTAGACCCCTAGCCTGGGAACCTCCAGGGAAGCAGCCCTAGGAAAGGCAAAAAGACAAAAACAATAAAAATAAAAAAAATAAAAACTGTGGGTTCAAGTCCCAAGCTGGGTTCTGGCTAGGTTCAGGCCATTAGTGCTACCAGTCTCAGCATCACCCATTTCTCCAAGCATTTTATATTTGATTGCTTTTTATTCTACCTCCCCCATCAATCGCCAAGTCCTATTGCATTTTTTTTCACAGAATTTCACAAAAGTTCTCACTTTTTATTTTTCTGGACTAACATCCTCATGTAGGGGCTTTGATCAACATGTGTCTAGGCTGTTTCAGCCTTTTCAACCAGCCTAATTTCTCTCCATGGAAATTTTGTTACTGATAAAGGTGTCATCCTTCCTCTTCTTCTTCTTCTTCTTTTTTTTTTTTTTTTTTTTTTTTGCTTTTTAGCGCCGAACCTGAGGCATATGGAAGTTCCCAGGCTAGGGGTCGAATTGGAGCTATAGCTTCGGGTCTACACCACAGCCACAGCCATGCCGGAACTGAGCTGCGTCTGCGACTTACACCATAGCTCAGGACAACGCCAGATCCTTAGCCCACTGAGAGAGGCCAGGGATCGAACCCACATCCTCACGAAGGGAACTCCCTTCCCGCTTCGTTTAACCATGCTGCCTCCTTGGTTTCCTTAGAGGAACCACATATTATCTCACTTATAGTACTACTAGTGTAATTTTTAAAAGGTTCTGTGCATGATCTCTTATATAAATAAAAACTGCCCCTGAAAGATTTTATTCACCTCGTTAAATGAGGCACCAGTAAGATGTTTAAACTGGTTCAAATGGGAACTTGAGTTGCAAAGATTTTTGTTCTCTGCCTGGTAAAATTAATTTGCATTAAATACTGTGAGTAGAAATCATTTGCATAGCTATTAACTGGAATTATTTGCATGGCTATAAGTTTTCTACAACTTTACCTCTAGAGGGTTGTAAAATAGCCTAGTCAGTAAAACATCAATCACAGATACACACTGGCATACAGTAAGATGACACCCAGTGTCCTTACACCATGCCCAGTCTCCCCTGGGTTTAGCTTGCCAGAGCAGAGGCCTAGCATAGTACCACCAGAGTTAAGAATTTTAAGGCTTTTAATGAGAACTTTTTTTTTTTTTTTTTTTTTTTTTTTGCTTTTTAGGGCCTCACCCAAGGCATATGGAAGTTCCCAGGCCAGGGGTCGAATCAGAGCTACAGCTGCTACAGCCACAGCAACTCGGGATCTGAGCCGCATCTGCAACCTACACCACAGCTCATCCTCTCATCACAGCAGATCCTTAACCCACTGAGCAAGGGCAGGGATCAAAGCCGCATCCTCATGGATCCTAATTGGGATCATTAACCCCTGGGCCATGAAGGGAAGTCAAGAGAACTTTTTAGAAGAGAGATTTTTCTCGTGAAACAAAATGAAAAGTAAATTTCCATGTAGATTTAAATAACCTGTGATTTTACAATGCCCTGCTTCCCATGCCCCAGGCCTCTAAATACTGAGCTAAATATACAGTCTTCTGATAATTACTGCCTAGGTGGGAGGACTGCCGAGGTGCGCGTACAGTTTGTGGTTTTGAGGGTTTCTGTCTGAGCAAGGCTCATCCTTTCAACGATGAGACCCATGCATTGGGCTCTTTGAGCACAGCTCTTTAAAACGGGCTCTACTGAGAGCATAATTCAGTTATAGTGGGGATACTGGTTTAAGTCAAATAAACAAACCTCCTTACCAATCCATTGGAGGCTTTATCCTTTCAGTGAAAGAGTTCAGCACCTTTCCAAAAGCAAATGCCCCTCAGAGGCTGGATTCTTTACGCATCCCTCAGTCCTTTACTTAGTTTTGTCCCTCTGAAACTGTCAGTGGTGAATAACGATGCATATGTAAATTCCAATGTCATGGGCCAATATCATAAAACTGACTTTCCAGTAAAGTGCAACAAAAAACCCACTCTGGTTCAGAGAAAAAGCAAGCTTAGATCAATGTGTGTACCATGCTCACTTTAGAATATAAAAGTGAAAAAAATACAAAGAGGTATTTGTATTTGGGTAAGGAAACACTGGGAGGAAGTGCAAATCTACTAAAGTGTGCTCTCTGTAAATAAATACGTACATAAATAAGTAGATAAATAAATTATAGGGAGTGGCCATGAAGAACAAGAGGGAGTGAAATTCCTAATTATAGTCATTTGCTTTTTGAAACACTTAAATCTATTCACTATAAAATGAATTTTAAAGCAAAATGAAAACATTTATATTCTGTACTTAGCTGAAAAAGAAATATTTATTTAAAAGTTCTGACCATTCATCGTTGACTCAAGGACTATGACTAAAGGGAAAGATGGCCTTGTCTTGCTCAAAGTATGTGCCACACAGCTTTCCATTTGATTATCTGTTTTAGATGAAAATGACATTTTCTCACATCCCCTCTCTTTCATCTTTACTTTTAAATAACCAGTCTTTGTATTCCAGCTTTTTATTCTCTAAAGAAAATAAATGTTTAATTCCAGAAATGAATGCTACCAACTGTTGAAGAAGGCCATAGACTTACTTTGGGCTGTAAATTTTTGTCAATTGCCAGGTCTTCTATTCCCCGACTCTTTAACTTTTTTGAGTAAATGGTTATTCTCTATGTTAAGTTAGCAAAAGAGTAAACAAGTACTGAGAAATATGTCTTTTCTTATGAATAACTAACAATGGACTGTTAAGAAGAAGGCTAGTTTGTGTGTATGGTTACCTCATCTCAGGCCTGTACCTGGCACTGTGAATCCAGGTTATCGTGGAGTCTTGGATATGAGAAACATGCAAGATGAACAAAGTCTGGCTAGGAGAAAACAAAAGATGAAAGATCCGGGCCATCAGTTAGAAACATAAAACGCTGGTTGGAGGGGAAGATATTCACATCACCAATAAAAGACCTAAGAATACGTTTGATCATGAATTGGCGAAACCCACGCAAGGAGGAAGAATGAAATATAAAACACAAAACCTTGCTGAGACTAGTTTCCTGAGAAGGAAACCAGATAATTAAAAAAATGTAAATACCTTTCACATGGATTGACAAGTTTTGTGTAATGCCTATCACAATTCCATAAGTATTCTTGCGGAACTTGGCAAAGGACTCAAGATTCCTTTGAAAGAATAGGAATTAAAAATCTACCACAAAACCAAAACCCAAAACAAGCCAAAAACACAAGGCAGGTTAATAACTAGGTACAGGGATGATTAGACAGGGATAAAGCAAATACATTGACTTGTAAATTACAGAGTCCACATGATGTGTGTAGGGTGTTAAGTGTACAATTCTTTGAACTATTCCTGATATATGAACATTTTACAAATAAAATGAAAAAAAAAATCTGGCACAGCTCCCTCTTCTTATTATATCAAGTCCAAATATCTCTGCCTGGTTTTCAAAACTCAGAGTTAAAAAGTTAGACCATCCATACATGTTCAACAGTATTTTCCACTGCACCCTATTCTGGAGCCAACTGATTTCCTCACTCTCTCTTGCTCCTGCTATGCTCATCTTCCCTTTCACACCTTTGCTCCTTCTGTTTCTCCTGCCTAAGTTGACCTCCTGTGCCCTCTTCACCAAGATTCACCAAGCTTTCCCGAACTTGCCAGACCTCCATTTCCACCATACCCGGGTCCTGCTGTATGCAGCCCTCCTCTGGTCCAGATACTCTGATCTCTTATTATCCTTATGATTTCATGCAAACTCTACAGTGCCTCACTCTTAAGTGCTGGTCTATTAGTCTGGTCATACCTAACTGTGGGCTCATCTCGATGCTTCTCTGTGTTACTCAGCGTCTAGCATGGTTTACTATATGGTTGATCAAGAATTGATCAGCTTGACTGATGGGTGAGCAAGAATCATAGTCATGAATTTAACTGTTGAATGAATCAGTTGACTTCGTTCCACTTAGTGGCTGGCATGGTGCCTGCCATGGTTATGGTGTCTGGTCCATAGGAGATTTTCAGTAACTATTGAAAAGAAGAGAGAGGGAGTGAACATTAAAAGGAAAAACCATTGACTTCTCCTTCCGAACTATCTGGAGCACAGGAGAGGATGTGAAGGGTGAAATGACCTACACCAAGCTATTGTCCTTGGTGTAAAATAGGAGAGCCTCAATGCTCAATGGCCCTCAAGGACCCTTTCCATCTTGCTGTGTGTGGCTCTACATTTGAATCTTTTATGGCAACATTGTCATCTTTTGTTACTTGCATAACTTTCAAAAAGTTATAGGTAAGACTGATAACTTTTACAAAGGACACACTTCTCTTCAGGCAGCATGTACGCCGTTTTAAATGAGCTTTGCAGAGATGTCGGTTAATCAAGAGAAATAGTCGGCCTCTACAGTTAACAAGGACACTGCAAAGTGCCGTGGAACCTTCTGATAGATATAGGATTATAAGGAAAGTGCAATCAAGAATGGAACAGTTTAATGTGTTATTGAGAGGAGATTGAGATATAAATACAATTGAGGTTAACCATGTATAATTATAGATCTAAATTTTTTTTAGAAGGGAGATACGTTTACTGATTGAAAAGAAAATGGTGATCAAATTATATTGTCAGAATGCTTGAACGGAGGGAGGTACAGACTGCCTTTATTTTATTTTAATTTTTTTACAGTGGTCCCATACTGCTGTATTATTTGATAAGTTCAGATAGTTGTCAACATTTTTCATATTGATGTGGAAGTATAACTAATTAGAATGTGTGGCTCTGTAGACTCTGTTTCTGAGAATATCAAACCCTTTTCTGCCCATAGAGGCTTTTCTGGCATTGAATGTATTTTTTGAAATATAACATATATAAACATATACTGAATGCTTTTTTTAAAATTAAGATTTAGCTGAGCACATGCATACAAAAATGCCTTGCAGTTCAGAGGATTCAGTGCAGTGATTGTAGGAAATTTCTCACAAAGCTTAAAGCACTACAGTGACATGAAGCATTGTTTTTATTCTTGCTTACCTGCTGTTAAGAGGTTTGAGATAGTATAGACACAAGGATTTCTAGATGTGTACAATAATGCATTTAAACACCATTTTAAAAAAATGAATACTTTGAACTGGAAAATTCCTAAATTCCTGTAGAATGTTCCTTAATCTTTTGGCTCCCTCTTCCTCATTCTGGGTAGTGATAATCTTATTGTCCCAAACTCAAGCCAGACATGGGATTTATTCCTCTCCATTGCCCTCATGGCTAAGTCTTGTTGATCTTCTCTTCTTTCCACTGCTACGCATTTGTGAATTCAAATTGTTCTGGTTTTACGAAGATAATCTGAACCCTATACATTCCATAACATCTCCAACAGGATCTAGAACAGCTCCCAGGAACCATATACATAAATATTTCTGTGGTGGAACATATGAGTCGTCACACCAAATGGCTAACTAAAAATTACGCCTAGTCTCCTATCAGCTCAGGGCAGATTTTGCCAAAAAGACTTCA
The DNA here is from genome assembly GCF_054392235.1 of Sus scrofa. Taxonomy (NCBI): domain Eukaryota; kingdom Metazoa; phylum Chordata; class Mammalia; order Artiodactyla; family Suidae; genus Sus; species Sus scrofa. Next base: position 21,085,243 of record NC_139393.1, on the reverse strand, counting down.
GGTCAGGTGTTGCTACCAAATCAAAATATTATTTTTGGGAAGTTCCTGTCATGGGTTCACGGAAACGAATCTGACTAGCATCCATGAAGATGCAAGTTCTAACCTTGGCCTCGCTCAGTGGGTTAAAGGATCCGACACTGCCGTGAGCTGTGGTGTAAGTTGCAGAGGCAGCCTGGATCTGGCATTTCTGTGAGGCTGTGGTGTAGGCTGGCGGCTATAGTTCCTGATTCAACCCCTAGCCTGGGAATCTCCATATACTATGGGTGCAGCCCTAAAAAGACAAAACAAATATTTTTTTTAGTGTCCAGAATGTTTTGGTTTTGGAATTGAGGATTCAGGATCTTGGAACTGAGGTTAAAAGATTGTGAGCCTGTTATAGCATTTTTTTCTGGAGGGCTTGATGCAACAGTTCTCCCATCTCCAATTCATCTTTTGTGTTAGTAAACGATTTCCACATTTAAAAAAATTTATTGGAGTATAGTTGACTTACAGTGTTGCGTTATTTTCAGGTGTACAGCAAAGTGAATCAGTTATACATATATCCATTCTTTTTTTTTTATTACTCAAATGAATTTATCACATCTGTAGTTGTATAATGATCATAACAATCTGATTTCACAGGATTTCCATCCTACAGCCCAGGCACATCCCCCCACCCCCCATGCTGTCTCCTCCGGAGACCATAAGTTTTTCAATGTCTGTAAGTCAGCATCTGTTCTGCAAAGAAGTTCCGTCTGTCCTTTTTTCAGATTCCACATGTCAGTGAAATCATTTGATGTTGGTGTCTCATTGTATGGCTGACCTCACTGGCCTTCAATGCCAGATGCTCTGGGGCTCTTTCTCCCATTGCCAGATCCCCACACGTGAGAGTTTAATGTGTGGCTCAGATCTCTTACTCCTGTAGGTGAGTCTCTGTCAACCAGTTAGTTAGTTTCCAGTCTGTGGAGCTTAAGTATGGAGTTGTTTATATCGCGAAATCACCCCTCCTACCTCTTGATGTGGTCTCGTCTTTTTCTTCTGGAGTAGGATATCTTTTTTAAGGTTTCCAGTCCATTTGGGTGAAGAGTGCTCAGTCTTTAGTTGTGAATTTTGTTGTTTTTAGGAGAGAAGTTAAGCTCCAGTCCTTCTATTCTGCCATCTTAATCCTGTCTTTCTCTCCACACCACAGAGACCGATGCCAGCGACAGGGTAGGGAGCGAGAGGAGATGATGGGGACGAGCTCCCGCTGGCTCCAGTGGCCCCTGGGCCTCAGAGCCGCCCAGCACCGCCGCCTCCTGCCGCTGCTCGCTGGGCTGCGCTTCTCCCATGTATCCATTCTTTTCAGAGTCTTTTCAGGTTATTGCAGAGTATTGAGTAGATTTCCCTTTGCTATATAGCAGGTCCTTCTTACTTATTTCATATCTTTTAGTATGTTTATGTTAATCACATTCTCCCTCTCCCCACATTTGCCCTTTGGAAACCCTAAGTTTGGTTTCAAAATCTTTAAGTCTGTTTCTGAATTGTGAATAAGTTATTTTGTATCATTTTTATTAGATTCCACAGATTAGTGACTTCATGTGATATTTGCCTTTCTCTGGCTGACTTTACTTAGTATGATAATCTCTTGGTCCATCCATGTTGCTGCAGATGGCATTATTTTGTTCTTTTTTTTTTTTTGGACTTTTTGTCCTTTCAGGGGCACAGCCTCGGCATATGGAGGTTCCCAGGCTAGGGGTCTAACTGGAGCTGTGGACGCCAGCCTACGCCAGAGCCACAGCAACGCCAGACCCGAGCCACATCTGCAACCTATACCACAGCTCACGGCAATGCCAGATCCTTAACCCACTGAGCAAGGCAAGGGATCAAACCCGAAACCTCATGGTTCCTAGTTGGATTCGTTTTCACTGTGCCATGACAGGAACTCCTATTTTGTTCTTTTTTTATGGCTAAAGAACAGTCTGAAGATGTGGGTACATATACACAATTTTTGCGTTTCTTGCTTCTTCACCTGTGCTCCTCTTCACCTCTTGCTTCAGATAAAGTCCAGGGCTGTGTGTTGCAACCGTAATCAACTCCACTTGAAACAGTGGGCTTCCCACTGGTGCCTAAATGATCAAAGGTGCAAACTTGGTTACATGTTATCTTGCTAATTTCATAGTCAGTGGCTCCCCATTGCCCACAGGAGAGATTCCCAACAGGCAAGTTTCCAGTTTAGGGTGGTTTTTGTTCCAGCGCCCACCTGTACAATTCCACCTTGTCTTCTGCTGCTCCTCTCTCCCCCCCGCTTCACTCGGCGTGAGATTTACAGTTCTTGGAGTAGCCTTACTTTGCCCACCTCTGCTCTCCTTTATGATTTCAGTGCCCTTCCCTCAGGTCAGCTTGGTGAATTCATCCTCACTGATCACAGTACAGTCATCAGGGAAGGTTCCTCAGCCCTCCCCACGCAGAGTTCGCCACCCTTTCTTCATGTCTCCCATGTGGATGTTCTTTGTTGAATAGATGCCTGCGTAGCTCCGATGACATTCCTGCAGATTTTGTTTACCTGTCTGAGTTTCCACCAGGGCTCCGGTCTTCCTGATGGCAGGGACAATGTCTCTGTCATCTCCACATTCCCAACATCCCCCAAACTCGTATGTGTGGTTTTAACATATACTAGTGGAAAGGATGACTAAGTGGAGTGTGATTATACCTTCAGGTCAGTGTTTCCTGAACTAAGTGTTGAAGAAACACCCAGGGTCTTAGAGAGACCTCAGATTTCTGGGCCCAACCCTAGGTAACCCCAAAGAGAATTCCAGAAGGAGGCTCTGTTTTCTACACTTCAAACCAACTCTCAAGGCATTCTGAAGACAGAGAACCATTGTGTTGGGTGCCCGTGAAGCATCTGGGATCTGTAGCCAGGAGTGAAACTCTCAGACCTAAGGTGATTTTCTCCGGCTAACCAATTTGTGGTTTTTCTCCTTAAATTTTCAAGAGCAGTCAGATACCTCAGCTGTGTGGTTTTTTTTCTTTGGTTATTTTTTGTTTGTTTGTTTATTTGTTTTTAGAACTGCACCTATGGCATATGGAAGTCCCCAGGCTAGGGGTGGAATCAGAGCTGTAGCTGTTGGCCTGCACCACAGCCACAGCCATGCCAGATCTGAGCCACATCTGCAACCTACACCACAGCTCACAGTAACATGGGATACTTAACCCACTGAGTGAGGCCAGGGATCAAACCTGCAACCTCATGGATCCTAGTGGGGTTCATTACTGCTGAGCCATGACGGGAACTCCACCTCAGCTGTTCTTTAGATCCAGCTCCCTATTGCTCAATCTTCTGTTTCTTCTCTATTCTGTAACAAGGAACCAGTGGACGGCAATGCACAGCCCCTCACCCCCTCACAACAATCCCAGGGTGCATGGGACTTGAAGTTGGTAAGAGTTGGGGGTTGAAAGAGTGTCTCTCATTACCTTGACTGGCTGCCTCTGCTTCAGGATTCGCGGACTTTTTCTGTGGAATGAAGGGCAGAGTTGTGTCTAGAGCTACTCAGAAGCTCTTCTCAGTCATTTCTATGTATAGCCTGGTTCTAGAATCCTGAGATTGCCGAACAGCCGGTGCCGAGAAGGTGTCAGCCACGATATGAGAATTCCCCGATTAGAAGGCTCATTCTTCCCAGGAACGGCTCAACTAGATCAGCATGGGGCCTCCCTCTGCCTGGGTGTGTAGGGCTGATATGTCATCCAAGGGCAGATCTGAAAAGGAAGTGTTAGCGTTCCCGCATTCCTCCTTCGCACCCCTCTCTACAGTGACACTAGAGAGAAAAATAAAAACTCACCTGTTGTTCTAAATAAATATCAATCTGGGGAAGCTCCCTGGTGGTGCAGAGGCTTAAGGATCCGACGTTGCTGTAGCTGTGGCTTGGGTTGGACGTCTGGCCTGGAAACGTCCACATGCCGAGGGTGTGGCCAAAAAAAAAAAAAAAAAGAAAAAATCTGGTCCTGATTTCCCCTGTCAAAAGTTGGTGGAACTTTTATCACTATTGCCAAGGAGCATCAATCCTCTTACTTTATTTATTTAGAAATTTTAAAAATTAAAGTAGAGTTGATTTACAATGTTTTGGCAATTTCCGCTATGTAGCGAAGTGACTCAATTATACATACATATACATTCTTTTTTCAATTTTTTTTTTCCATCGAGGTGTATCCCAAGAGATTGGATATAGTTCTTTGTGCTATATGGTAGGACCTGTGTAGCTATTCTAATGTAATAGTTTGCATCTAGAAACCCCAAACTCCCGCTCCCCCACCGCCCCCTCCTTGGCAACCACAAGTCTGTTCTCCATGTCTGTGAGTCTGTTTCTGTTTGTAGATAGGTTCATTTGTGCCATATTTTAGATTCCACACAGAAGTGAACAATCCCCTTATTTTAGAAGAGTCCAAAGGTCATGGTCCAGAAGCTTGGAGATGCTTGCATCCGTGACTGTGCAGTGGATGGAGGCTGGGAAGCTCACTCCCTCCTTGCCAGCATCAGACCTGCAGTGCTTTGATCAAGGCACCTCGTTTTCTGTTCTCTGCCATTCAGCAGCAGCCTGACAGAGGCCTTACTATCTGGCAGCTCTTTCTCACGTGTGGAAGTGCTCACCTCTTTACCTTGCTGAGCCTCAGGGGAACCTCAGCATAGGCCGTCCCTCCCAGCTGCAGTGAAAGCCTCCGTTCCCAGCCTCTCCGCATCTGCTATGGACCAACCTCAGTATTGGGCCTGTTGACCAGGCTCCTCTGGGAAGGAGCCGCAGACCGTTAGAGACAGGTGCAGGCAAGGGAAGAAGATGCCTTCTTTCCAAGTGCGTGTTGGTAAGAGCGCCCCGAACAATAGTAGATGGGTTTTTTTTTTTTTTTCCCTTGATAAATCACCCTAATCTACAAACACCAAGGGAAAAACGAGGTGGGGTTAGATTAGTGTGAGAGGCTGCCAGATATCACGTGTGAATTTTGCCTATGGTTTGTTAACGCTGGAGGTCCCTTTGCCTTCATTTTTGCCTCCCTTTCTGTGGAATATCGTCAGGCATGTTCTCCTAATGGGTAGCTGGCTCTTTGCTCTTGACCCAGTCATGTTAACCTTATCACGGGTTCTGTAACAGCCCAAACCCTGGTCAAGGATCTCCCTCTAAATCTCACAACTCCGCAAGATGTCATCACCTCCATTTAACAGATGAGGTGTGCAGAGGGTAATTTTTTTTCTCTTTCTTTAAATTCTTCCAGTAAACAGTACAGGTAGAATTTGAAGTCATGTCTGTGTAACCCTTAAGCCCATCCACTTTCAAACATGTTCCTCAATCTGAGTGTTCCCGTTGTGGCTCAGTGCTAAGCAATCCGACTAATACCCAAGAGGATGTGGGTTTGATCCCTGGCCTGGCTCAGTGGGTTAAGCATCTGGCATTGCCGTGAGCTGTGGTATAGGCTACAGACACAGTGCTGATCTGGTGTTGCTGTGCCTGTGTCATAAGGCTGTAGCTCTTATTCAACCCCTCACCTGGGAACGTCCATATGTCCCAGGTGTGGCCCTGAGAAGCAATAAACAAACGAACAAAACAAACCAAAAACATGTTCCTAAATTTTTAGCCTTAGTTTTTTTTTTTGTTTTTTTTTTAAATTTTTTTTTAGCCTTAGTTTTAAAACACAATCTTCCCTTAATGGCCTTACTGTGAACTTTGAATCGTTGCAAAATTCACTAAGATAAAGTTCCCACGCTCTATTAGGTAACTTCTTGGTTTTTGTGAAACTAAGGAATATGGAATAATTCGAACAATTATTGCTATGCTGCAGGGGGAAATATATTTTATTAGCTTATTTTTACTAATGTCCGATAGTTCTCTCTTCTTAAAGTTTTGGTTTGTAGATAATTAAATCCATGCTCAACTCACAGGTGTAAACTGGGTATCTCCCTGAGGGCTGCAGGTGCCTGTATCATTCTGTGCCTTTCCTCTCCCAGGTATGTCAGCCCAATGACATAAGTGTTTCTAATTCAGGTACTAAATCACTTTCTCCTCTAGGAGGCTTGGCAGATTTTTCCTCCTGTATTGTCTAATTTTCTTTAGATTGTAACATGGCTATTTTAATCACAGTGCACTGTGACTGCCTGTTGAGATCATCAAATCACAATTCCCAGGACAAGAGGTGGAAAAGCATCACTGAGTTTGGTTTATTTCCTGTCCATTGTATTTCCCAGATTTCATACTTAAGCTTCTGTTTTTTTTTGTTTTGTTTTTTGTTTTTTTTAAATAGCGATGACACTTTTGCCGATTGCACCATAAAAGAAAACTGGCCAGTTCACTTTTTGGTGACATTCTTTAAAGTGTGTAGGGTCTGTCTTTATAGTTTAGGCAAGAGATAGGAAATTGGAAATAGCTGTATTGGAAGGAAAAAACATGTAAAGTTAGAAATGGGAATGCTATTTTTTTGGGGGGGGGTTTCTTTTAGGGATGCACCTGTGGCGTATGGAGGTTCCCAGGCTAGGGGTGTAAAAGGAGCTGTAGCTGTTGGCCTGTGCCAGAGCCACAGCAACGCCACATCCAAGCTGCGTCTTCGACCTACACCACAGCTCATGGCAACGCCGGATCCTTAACCCACTGAGTGAGGTCCGGGATCGAACTCACAACCTCATGGTTCCTAGTCGGATTCATTTCCGCTGCCCCACGACAGGAACTCCAGGAATGCTATTTGACAGCGTTGGCACCCCTTTCCAGAACCGTCAGTAGATTCTGTTTTTGTTCTATCAGGTGTTGACTAGACATGGCGTTGACCCTTCTTAGCCCCTTGTGTGAAAATTCATCTTCTGTCCAGGGATCCAGCGAGGGGAACATTCTGCACTGCCCACCACAGCTGGCTGGATTGGAGCATCTGGACATGGTCTAGTGAGAAGACTGTAAGAGGGGCTTAGAACAAAATCTCTTCCGGAACAGGGAGAACCTGGACCAACCTGCTCGCCATCCCTTAGAAATCTGAAGGGGGAGGATGGGAAAGGTCCAGTAAACAGTGGCAGGTGCAGGAGATGAACAAGGTCACGGTGGACCGCGAGAGAGCACGTAAAAAGTAAGGAGACAATGAAGGAAGCCACTCGATAGCAGCAGAAGGAGAGAAAGGGGTGCAGAGAGGAATGGGCTGGGGGCGAGCAGAGGAATCTCACGAGGACTGGGGGATCTCGGGCCTGTGTAACCTCAGGAGCCTTCGGTTTGGTACAGAGCTGGTTGTGTTTTTCTTTCTTTGACATCAGTGATTCCTGTCTGCTTGTTCCTAAGTGGGTCCTGACAATAAACTCCATGTTCTCTGAAGGAACTTGGCTGGAGAGTTTCCAATGAGTAAACAGGTCTAACACTCATTTTAAATAGTATTTTCCCCCCTTAGTCCAAATTCATTCTTTTATTTGTTAGTGCAAGGAGTAGAAAGGATATATCGGAAATTTCCTTTTGAGCATAATTCTGCTGGGATGAAGGGCATCTAATTTATTCATTTAACCCCCTTTTAAAAGAGGAACTTAATATTAGATATATTCCGTGGGCATAAGGGAAACCAAGAGAAGACATAGTGGGAGTTCTATCATGATGGTATCTTATAAGATCTGGAATGACCCTTCATATGGAGATTTAATCATGTTGATGGTGAACCATATTTATGGGTCAAAGTTATGTTTATTCATAGAAGTCTAATTTACCCTGCACGGTAAGTTAGGAACTTTGGGAGAAACTATGTTTTCACACAGTTAGAATTCCTGTGAGCTTTATTCTTCAGTTTAACTGAGGCCAGGCAATCTCAGGGATAAAGCAGGTGTGAGGGCATTGTGTGCTTGCATTTCTGAATTAGGGAAGAAATAGAGCAAAGAACTGAGAATAAGAATGTTGATTAAAACACAGCTCTGAGAGTTCCCATCGTGGCTCGGTGGTTAATGATCTGACTAGGAACCATGAGGTTGCGGGTTCAATCCCTGGCCCCTCTCAGTGGGTTAAGGATCTGTCATTGCCGTGAGCTGTGGTGTAGGTTGCAAATACAGCTCGGATCCCGTGTTGCTGTGGCTCTGGCGTAGGCCGGTGGCTACTGCTCCGATTAGATCCCTAGCCTGGGAAGCTCCATATGCCTTGGGTGTGGCCCTAGAAAAGACAAAAAGACAACCCCCCCCAAAACCAAAAAAGCCCCACAGCTCTAATGCTTACTAGGTGTGAGCCTGAGCATGTCACTTAGATCTCCAGTTTCCTTATATACAAAAAGAGGTGATAAATGGAGATGATAATAGTGTTAAGCGTGTAGTCTTGATATTGTGAGAATTAAGTAGAATAAAAATTTAAAGGGTCTGCACAATACTTGGCATTTTATAAGGGCTCAGATACATGGCTGTGAAGGTAGTCGTCATATGTGGCTAGTGTTGTATTCGTCGAAATCATTGTTACTGTTCTCGGTGTGTGGTGCAGTCTGGAGATCGCTAACTACGGCTCACGGGATTTGTCTGGCACACAGCCTGTTTTTGTAAATACAGTCTTACTGCAGGCAGCCCCATCCTCTCATTTGCTCATTGTCTGTGGCTGCATTCACACTGCAATGGCAGAGTGGCATACTGGTGACAGATGGCATGGCCCGCAGAACCTGAAATATATACTGTTTGGCTCTGTACAGAAAACATTTCCTTGTCTTTGGCATAGTAGAAATAGGAAACAGCAAAGACTTGACAGCCGTACAGATGTGCACTTGACTTTTGATTCTACTCCTCAGTCCGTGAAATGGGGCAAGTTCTCCTCTGAGACTCAGTTTCTTTCTTGGTTACAATGAAACATAAATAGATATATCCGTGATTACATGTGTGAAAGCACTTAGTATAGAGTAGTTGTTGGGATGTAAATAAGCCTTGACATCTGTATCTTCCTTTTACATTCCTTCTGCTTTCTTTTTTTTTTTTTTTTTTTTTTTTTTTTTTTGTCTTTTTGTCTTTTTGTCTTTTTAGGGACGCACCGCAGCATATGGAGGTCCAATTAGAGCTGTAGCTGCCGGCCTACACCACAGCCACAACAATGTGGGATCCGAGCTGCATCTGTAGCTCTCATGGCTACGCTGGATCCTTAACCCCCTGAGTGAGGTCAGGATCAAACCTACATCCTCATGGATGCTAGTCAGGTTCGCTAACCGCTAAGCCATGATGGGAACTCCTCTGCTTTCTGTCTTATAGTAAGGAAGGTAGATTGATGGTTCTGGGTTTAATTTAATTGTTTCAAGAAATGTCAAAACATTGCTAATTATGCTTTATATACAATTATCATCCACCTATAATTGGGTATTTGTACTTTATCTGAGTTCTTAGAACTAATCGGGGATTGCTCAAAGCCATTAGCAATGTAATCTGTTACTAAATTTAAATAAAAAGTATTTTTTTCCAAGGGGAAAATAATTTGTCTTTCAAAGTCATTAAAAGGCTTTTCTTAGAGAACATTGCATGAATGCCCCTGTAGCTTCAATATTTTATTTACTATGCTTATTACAAGTTGAAGTAACTTGATATTTGCATTGTGATTATGATTATAATTCTAAGGCTGATAAGATTTTCTCTTTTTGAGTGGTCCTCGTGGGTTTTTGGACATGGTCCGATCCATCTGGTAAACGGGTAGAGGAACAAATGTGAGTCATAGTTTCAGCTTCTGCTGCAGACAAGTGCAGGGCTGAATTAATCATAGTCAAGTTCTCTGGTGACTATATTTGAAGACTGAGTGTAATATGACATTTTCATGCAAATCACTCTTCTTTCTCTTCAGTCTTGAACATGTTTAGTTTTTGTAAATGTGTCATACTCAGAATCACTCATGAATAACTATTTCCTATTTTCTTGCTAATTCAGAAAAAAGTCATCATCTCATTTTTAGAAATGATATACTTATAGATATATCCCATTTTTAGAGATCAAAGAGACAAATGATGAAATGTGCACATGCTGAGCAAATTAATTTTAATTTTTATCGCTGTTTTATTTCTTTTATCTTCTTTAAAAAAATTCTTCTTGGGAGGGATAAATTAGGAGTGTGGGAATATCAGATACAAATGGCAATATATGGAGTAGCTAAACTGCAAGGTCTTACTGTATAGCACAGGGAACTATAGTCAATATCCCGTAAAAATCCTGAAAAAGAATGTGAAAAAGAATATATGTGTAACTGAATTACTTTGCTGTACACCAGAAACTAACACAACATTGTAAATCAACTATATTTCAAGAAAAAAAATAAAGTACTTAACTCTTCTCCCACTTAAAAATTCTTCTTTATTTGCTCTTCTATGTTGACTTAATTTCCATCTTTTGGATATTCTTTTTAATATACCCTATTATGAACCCTGGGTCTTAGAATGTAGACCATTCATAGTAGAGCCTGGAGACAGCGATTATGAACAGTCTCTCTAATTTTAATTTTTTTCCCTTTATAACTCATTTCCAAATGCTGTGTTCTTAACACCTTTGCCAATAGCCTACCTACGTCTGCTTTTCACTGGGGTAGGCCATGGCCAAAACATCAGCATCAAGGTGGTGGCCTTGCAGCAGGGGACATCTATCAGATGCTGACTCTCAAGATGCATCATTGGATCGGTGTGTCAGGTTATCCGCCTACTCATTGACAAAGCTGTGGGTTCAACAAAATCAACATGAATTTTATAAAGAGGACAGGATCATTTGTCACAAAACATCTTGCTTCCACTATTAAAAAAAATTCTATTCCTGATCTTCCCACACTTAATAATGTCTTAGGTGTAACACACACACACTGTAGACACTCACTAAGAAGCCTGTTGAGAGGATATGTGAGTCAGCAAGATGGGTGTCTCAATCTGATTTAAATACATATTTTGGTGATATTATCAAATAAACCATATAGGCCATAAACCAATGAGCCCTCCTTAGATTTGTTTTTCATAGAAAAGGGGAAAAGTAGAGATTGGTCACCCTTGCTGACTCAGATGCTTCCAGGCCTGGTGACCTTGGATAATTTCTCTAAATTTTCTGACTTTTTATCACCACTCCCCCTAAATGAGGGGCGTGGACTAGATGATGCCTGAGCTCTTAAATTTATCGACTCTGTTTCTTTTTGTCTGTTTCAATAGTTTATTTTTATTAAAGTATAGTTGATTTGCAAATGTAGTGCCAATTTCTGCTGAAACCGGTCTCATATATATATACATATATATATATCTCCCCTTTCTTATCTCCCATCTTGGTCTCTCCCAAGAGACTGGGTTTAGTTCCCTGTGTTATACAGTAGGGCCTCATTGCTTATCCATTCTGAATGGAATAGTTTGCATCTGTCAACCCCAGACTCCCCATTCATCCCATTTCTTTCCTCCTCCCCTTTAACACTCACAAGTCTGTTCTCCATGTCTATGAGTCTGTTTCTGTTTTGTAGATATGTTCATTTGTGCCATATTTTAGATTCCAGCTATAAGTGATATCTTATGGTATTTGTCTTTCTCTTTCTGACTTCCTTCACTTAGTATGAGAAATCTCTAGCTGCATCCATGCTGCTGCAAAAGGAATTATTTTGTCCTTTTTATGGCTGAGTAGTATTCCATTGTATATACGTCCCACATCTTAATCCATTCACCTCTTGATGGACATTTAGGTTGTTTCTATGTCCTGGCTATTATGAATAGTGCTGCAATGAACATAGGGGTGCATGTATCTTCTCGAATTACAGTTTTGTCCAGATATATGCCCTGGAGTGGGATTGCTAGACAATATGATAGTTCTATATTTAGTTTTCTCCATTTTGGTAGTTTAGATTGATCACTTAGGCTAAATAAATAGAATGCATATAAGAAATTGGGCAAAATAGAAATCACATAAAGAATTTATCATTTACATTTTAGAAATGTAGAGTGCTCTTTTTGGTCTTCTAGAGTTCTTGTAGGAATAATGATGGCCGAAAATAACCATCTTAGCAGAGCCTGAAGGAATTATCTGCAGCATGCTTCTGAGTTTGATTCTGTATGAAATGTGTGTGCTGGTCCTAGGGTCTCAGGAATAAGTTTAGAAGTGATTGTATTATATGAGTCTGTTTATTTAAAAGTTGTTAGTGATACTACTACTACTACTTTCTATTGAGGAGGCATAAAGACTTTTGAGACCATGATTAATCACCAACTGGGTGAAACATTCATGCAAGATCTCGACCACGTGCCTTTGACTCACCTTTGATTTTAACTGTAGCTGTGGTGCAGAGTTCCAAGTTATCCTCTACTGTTGGTGGAATTCCTAATTGTCTTCAGTACCCTGGACGCCACACCATTAATGAGACTTTTACATCTTCCCTACTTCTATCTGCTTCCTGGCATTCTTCCCACAGAAACAGCCTGCACCCAAGTTCTCATCTCAGCTCTGCCCTTGGGGTCACCCCCAACTACGACAAGATCATCTGGATAATGGCATATTATTACCTTTCAATAACTGGAATAAATATAGGATAGGAAGTACCAATTGTACTGTTCTCTAGCAGCCAGAATAAACACCCTTCTAAGACCTCATAATCTTAATTATAAGCAAAAACTTAAATGACCTTGGCTCACTTTCAGCAAAAATCTGGCTTTAAAAAAAGAGATTTTTCTCTGCACTGTGCATTCTAAATCTATTTAGGCTTTTAAAGTTTAACCCTTCAAGGAGATCGAACTTCGCTAGTAGGAACACTTGTTCTTCAGGAAGCCTGGGAGCTGTTTTTTTTTTTTGTCTTTCTGCTATTTCTTTGGGCCACTCCCGCGGCATATGGAGGTTCCCAGGCTGGGGGTCGAATCGGAGCTGTAGCCACTGGCCTACACCAGAGCCACAGCAACGCGGGATCCGAGCCGCGTCTGCAACCTACACCACAGCTCACGGCAACGCCGGATCGTTAACCCACTGAGCAGGGGCAGGGACCGAACCTGCAACCTCATTGTTCCTAGTCAGATTCGTTAACCACTGCACCACTACGGGAACTCCCTGGGAGCTGTTAAAAAGAGCAACTTGATATCTTGGAGCAGCTAGAAACTACAGAAGAGAGGCTGACTTTGAGAAAAATGCCACAGCAGGAATCCTTCCTGTTGAAATCTGATTCTTGGTCTCATAGCTTAGGAAGTCCTTCGATCATTAACAATTTGACTTTTCTCATGAGATTCCCATATAAATGTGAAAGCTGTCATATATTTGAAAAGCATCTAAACAATTTTGGAAAATGTGAGAATTGTGAGTTCCATGATATTCCTTGCACACAGAACTGTGCCTTGGTTCATCAATGCTTTGACCGGACATCCTGGCACTCAAAGAAGCATAGACTGGATCCTGCAGAGATCATTGACTCTAAGTCCTTCATCAAACACTTGAAGGAAAAGAGGCTTCGACTTGTCCAGGCAGCAGACCCAGGTTTCCTGCCTCGGTCTTCTGCTCCAATGGGCTCATGTCAAATCCTGAGGCTCCAAATGGATGTGAAACCTCCCAAAATTGTTGCTCAGGTGGACATACTGGTGTTAAATATCAAAAGGAAGAACAGAGCTAAGACTGATGTGAATAGCATTAAGGGAAAATAAGCCATTTTTTTTTTGCAAGCTGTCTGCACAGATAATAAAAAATTAACAAAAAAATTTTGTCTTCTTGCATATTTACCAGGGCACATATCCATTGAGAGTAACATTATGAGTGTCCTCAGTTTGCAGTGAGTCTTTAAAGATGCAGATGCTTCTTTCAAAATCATCATTATGATTGTGGATTAACATTCAAGGTGAAGTTATACAATTTTATATAAATTATGAAGTGTCCGAAGGTATTTGTTTTTTTGTGGGTCACCTGAGCAATACCAGGAGGATGTTTCCTGCCCCCAAATTCCTTTCTCGCTTGTCTCCCGGCGCCTAAAATTTTTGCCTTTGGTTTCTGTCTTTTGGTTCATCTTTGCAGCGGACAGCTAAAGGGACCTCAGTGGAGACAATGGGTTATCCGCTTGAATTACTTATTGATGCCCTAGCAGAGAGGAGAAACCTGAGGGAGTGGGACATAAAATCACTAAGTTTTGGTGGAAGCAGGAAAGATCTACACTATGGTGAGAACAAAGCAGAAGCAAACAGTTGGCAAAGATGAGAAGCACTCAGAGAAAGGATAATAGGAGCTGTTGAATAGTAATGCGGCCTCTCCCACGATTTTATCTAGAATTTGTTCTGATGGCTAATAATGTATAGAGGCTTTTTTTTTTTTAACGACACATTTATAACATTTATATAGCATCTTACAGATTTTTAAGTACAACTCTAGAATGATTTAAGCAACATGGTTTGTTAGCTAGGGTAGGTACTAGAAGTTCCATTTTAGAGACAGTGACATTGAGGCCCAGGGTTAGTAAGTGACTTGTCCAAGCTCATATAACCCGTGCCCAGGGGAGCTAAGATGGGAACTTGCATCTTTGGGTCCTCAGCCCAGCGCTCTTTCATCTGCACCGAATTGAGCAGGGGAAAGAGTTTATGCTTCTGAGTCAGATGACCTAGGCTTGCACTTGCTACTCTCCTAGCCAGCTGTGTGACCTCAGGTATGTTACTCCCTCCTCTGAATCTCAGTTTCTCCATCTGTGAAATACAGGGAATAATAACACCTATGCTGTAGGCTTGTGAGGATTCCATCAGGTAAAGCAAGTCAAGCGAACCAGCTTAATGCCTGGCATGTGATATGCACTCAATACAGGGAGCTGTAAACACCTGGCAAGGATACCTCCCCTCCCTGTTTCCATTCTCCTACACTTGCAGGTGAAATGATGAATCAGGGCAGCTTTCCAGCTTATTCAAGGATATGGCGTTTTCTTGGTTTACTTTAATTCCCGAAACTAGCTCCTGTAAAAGTGTGTATGTGTGTAAATGCACCTGTTGGTGTCTTCAGGTACACCTGTACATGTGTACCCACAGGTGGAACCAGACATTGTGATTGAACATGGAGCACTTGGCTGCTACAGATAACCAGAAACTGAATCCTGACCATGCATCGAACTCAGCCTGGTGGGTCCTAGCTCTGTGACCAAGCTCCAGAAGCATTGGCTCTGTACCCTCAAAATAACTGGATGATACCTGGAGTTCCCAGCTTGATGACCCAGGAGGTTTCGGGGATCTCTTTTTAGCAGACATAGCCATAGATTCACAAAATTGCATTTATTTTTGAGTATATTTTATTTACAATTATTTATTCTTTCTTGAAATCCTTTAGAATAGCCTTGATTAAAATCATGACATAAAATAATCTTCCCTGTATTTGTTACATATGGCACAGAATAACTTAACACTTTATATAAATATGTTTCATTGATGCACAAATGGAAGAAGCACCCTTTGCCAAAAGCAGTACAGTAACTTAGTTCCATTTGGCTATGGTAGCAGTTTCAAAAATGACCATGAGATGGTGCTGTGCTAAAGTAGATTAAGTGCTTTAAACTGAGCGTGTTCCCTAAAGATGGCACTTAATTCTTTTCTTTAAATGTAGAAGAATCTACCGTTCAACTTAACATAGAATAAAGTTGGTCACTCTATTTTAATAATATAAACTAGGAGTGAGTCCTTTAATCTCAGATCCATAAATTAGTCAAGGACTGTATTTCGCTGGGGTGAGGGGTGTGTTTAAAAAGCTTTAGTAGTCAGAAAGTCCCCAGACTAATTAAGAAGCCCAAAGGTACCATTTTATTTAGCATCAATCAACCACATATAAGGAGCATGGTTCCCCCCACCCCTGTGTTAAAGTCGTCCCACAAAATTAGGTCAACTTCCAGTTTATTTAAAGAGCTGACACCTCTGTTACATTTTAATCTGCTTTGACAGCAATGGAAGATCATAGAAACATTAGAACAGGAAATTCACATTTAAACTGACATGATACAAACATGCACACAGGTGTATATACTACGTATTTTCATCAATGACTCTTGCTTTTCCTCCATATAAATATATAAATATTGAATAAAGTGCATGGGACCATGTCTGTACAAGTATACAGATACAGGTTTGTCTATATACACTTGAATAGATAGTGACGGAGAGAAAAAACACACACATTTGTAATATATATGTAGTCAAAAGACATCAGGCAGTATTTACGTTCATTCTGATCAAGATTGAGTATAGGAGTGTAGACGCCGTAGTCTTTAATATATAATGAGATGTGCGGAGTTATAAACTAAGGCGAGATACATTAGAGCAGAGACTTTTAAACATCTGCATTTTTATCTGTTAGCACAGAGTAATCATTAAGATAGTTCAGTTCAAATGCAGCTTAGATACCAGTGGCTTACTATAAATTCTAGCTTTGGAAAAAACCTTTCAATGTACCTAAAAGAACCTAATTAGGATAGCCCTAATGCGTTTCCACATTATACAATGGTATCTCCCACATTTAGTTTTCAAGGACATAATTTTTTAAAAGGGTGTAGAGGAAAAAACCATTTCTCCTTCAATAGAAACACTTCAGTATTGTAATCACATCTCTAATATCTATTGAATAGGAATGTGCAATTTAACCTAGAGTAATGTAACATCAAGGTGAATTAACTGCTGTTAATTTCTGTCTCTCTTTAACAAATTTTCAGCAAAATATTCTTTTTCCCCCCCTTTTTTAGGGCCTCACCCGTGGCATATGGAGGTTCCCAGGCTAAGGGTCCAAACGGAGCTGTAGCTGAGGGCCTGCACCCCAGCCATAGCAACGCCAGATCCAAGCCACGTCTGCGACCTACAACACAGCTCACGGCAACACCAGATCCTTAACCCACTGAGTGAGGCCAGGGACTGAACCCACAACCTCATGGATGCTATCGGGTTCGTTAATTGCTGAGCCATTTCTGCAAAATATTCTCTCACAGCTTTTTCCAGTGTGGGGGAGTCCAGCATCAGTGAGTAATACCTAAGTTTGTTTTTAGGAAAGTGAAACAAAAAATTTGCTCAAAACCTTGGTAGTCATAGTTGGGGTCCAGGTTAAGTGCATATTCCTAAACTAATTGCAAAACTGACCTTCGGGTCACCCTCCCACCTTTGGTTGGTTGGTATTTGTTGGCAATCAGTCCGGAAACTTACTGAGAAAACTACCCTCAGAGGTGAAACACACCTGTTTCTGAACCAGGTGAGAAGGAAATAAATTGAACTGATTCTCAAAATAAGTCAGTGATTTACTCTTTTTGGTGAGGTCCATTCAAATTAGGTCACTTTCTTTAAAGGCAAAGATCTTCTTTCAATTATTTTTATATATGTAGTACCTTGGACATTTCTTTCTCCACAGTATACATTCAGGAGAGCATTGTGAGTCCAAAGCTGAATAGTT
Organism: Sus scrofa; assembly: GCF_054392235.1. Lineage (NCBI taxonomy): Eukaryota > Metazoa > Chordata > Mammalia > Artiodactyla > Suidae > Sus > Sus scrofa. The sequence continues at coordinate 21,067,968 of NC_139393.1, read as the reverse complement.
TTAATAAATAATATCGATGGATTTGGAGCCTCACTTTACCTAATGGGTGCCAACAGGTGGGTCATCTGCATTTTTTAAGACATGTCCTAAGACTCTACTGCTGTTAGTAGTCGCAAACCTGAGTTTATTCCTCAATCCTGTCCCAGTTACATCAATACTGCTTACAGCTCAGAGGAGCGCATGCAAAAATGCAGTCGTTAAAGAGCAAGTTACCAGACACTTCTCTGGTGCTGTTTAGGAGAAGCACATTCTAGGAATGCATTTGGTAAATGTTTGGTTATCCTTTTGATCGTTTACCTACTAGAGCAAACACTAAACAAGACCACGTTGGAAATTCAGAATAAAGCACAAGTAGTAGAAGAGAAAGCAGCCAATAGTTATTACATAGCATTTAAACTCTTTTTCGCTTCTCAGGAGGATGAACTTGAAATGCAGCCAATGCCAGCAACCTTGTGAATATTTCAAAGTGGCATCCATGAAAAAGCAGGAATGAAAACGTTGTCAAGTATTTCCTTTAAGCATCTCAGCAATGCAGATCTCATAACACTGTCCTTAGTGTCTTTTTGTTGTTGTCGTTCAAGATATGCATCGTGGTGAGTTTCAGAGAAGATTTGACTTTATTCGAGAGGTCATCATAGTCAACCAGTGTTTCACAAGTTAGAGCGATTTTTATTTACAGCAATAGGCAACCGTCTCATGCTGGCCATTAACAACACAGCAGCAAGGTTTCCACTTGAAAACAGAAGTTAATCTAGATTTATTTATGGCCTCATTGTAATTATACAATAAAAGCTAATTATTTTAAGGACATAACATTTACAGTGTTAAAAACAATATCATAAAGCTCACAGCTGAAATGCTGTCAGAATAGTTTTGGAGCGCACATTTTGCGGCACTGAACCCTGCTTTTCATTGACGGAATAAAATGAAGCACATAGATTCTCTTGTTGCTTCCACTAGACTAGCCTAGTTTTTTCCAGTCTCCCTATTTTGTTTCCTTTCTTTCTTTCCTTCTTTTTTCTCCCCCTCCCAGATAGGGGAAAACTCGCTCAGTGGGCCCTCCACGGTTGCTATGGCAACCACTCCATCATACACAGCTAACCTTTTCGTTCACTGTGTTGCAATTGTCTGCAGGAGCATCTTCTGAATGTTGTTTTCCTAGAGCAACCATAGTGCAGTCGTTTTCTGTGGCCTTGTCCTCTTGCTTTGAATTCTCTTTTTGTCCCGTTTGGAGTTGACTAGACTTGTAGGCCAAGGCTGGTATGGTGTTCACTAAAATTAACTGCAGCGGTTTTTTATTTTCCTTGTACTGACACTGAATATACCTGGAAAAGGCCGACCTGTAGGTCTTATTGAACAGTGTGTACACTAGCGGGTTGACGGCTGAGGAGAGGTAACCGATCCAAACGAACACGTTGAGCAGGGCTCCGATGACATCCTCGTTGCAGGACTCTTTGCAGATGACGGCCATGATGTTGGTGATGAAGAAGGGGCACCACATCACCACGAACAGAAAGAAGACTATGCCCAGCACCTTGCACGCCTTCTGCTCGTTGCTGATGGACTGCATAGTCCTCCTGCCGTAGGAGCCTGGCTCCCTGTGGATGGACCGCTGGAAGAGCTTTTCGGAAGACAGGGAGCTCTGAGGGAGGAAGCTGAAAGAAGCTAATTTGGCCCGTGTCCCAAGATCACTCACACACAAAGTAGCTTCTTTCTGGAGTGACTTGATGGTTAGAAAGTAGGTGATCACCATGATGGTTAAGGGAATGAAAAATGACACAAAAGAGCCAATCAGGACAAAGTTATCATCCGCAAGTAAGCAGCTCCCTTCCTTGAAGACCTTGGAATCATCCTGGAGCCCAAAGACAGGGATTGGCATGGAGATACCTGGATTGGACAGAAAGTGACACACGGTTATTAAGGGAGCGGGTGTATCAAGGCAAGAGCATCACTGCGTCATGGTGGCTCTTGAAAGGATCTCGTGTCGGCCTTGTTTCAAAGCTTAACATACACTTCCAAAGAGGATTAAGATTCCCTTGGACTTAACCTTTTTATAAGTGTATATTATATAGTTCCTTATATGTTTATACTGCCTTATATAGACAATCCTTTGCTTAGACAGAAATACAACTTTATTTTTTCATGCTGTTTTCCTGATTATAACATTATACTTAGTAATTGAAGAAGGAACATAAAGAGACAAAGAAACAAAAATAAAAATGACCAGTGGTGCCATCACCCAGAAATAGTTATCATTAACAATTTGGTGATGTTTCTTTTCTTTTTCTTTTTTTTTGGCTGCCCTGCAGCATATGGAGTTCCTGGCCAAGGGATCAGATCTGAGCCTCAGTTGCAGCAAGGCTGGATCCTTCAACCCACTGTGCTGGGGGCCGGCCAGGGACTGAACCTGTGTCCTGGCACTGCAGAGATGCTGCTGATCCTGTCTTGCCACAGTGGGAACTCCCATGATGTTTATTTTAGGTATACACACACATCATGCATACACATTTAAATACAAATTCAGATATTATTTCATGAGCAATTCTGTAACTTTTTTTCACCTTACCTATCATGAGCATGGTTTACAAAAATAACTTTATAAAATGAAAAACATTTTCTTTCTAGAAACTTTGGAAAATGGAAAAAAATAACCGTGAATAAAGAAAAAAAACATGTATTCTTGCCTGTTAGGAACAACCATAATTTAATTTTCCTTGACTTACATGCATATGTAAATATATATATGTACGCACAATATTTTATGTGCAGTTTTAAATCTTACTCCATTTAAATTAAATCATAAAATTGCACCCATTTTAAAGTATTTTTGAAAAATATGATTTTCATGTGAATTTTAAATAATTTTAACCAATTTTGAGTCTTTTAAAAAAGGCTTTTTATTATGGAAAAATTCTAACATACACAAACAGCACAAATCAAAACAAGGTCCAGCACAATGAACCCATTGCCCAGCTTCAACAATGATCAACTCGAGGCCAATTTTGTTTCACCTTTACCCCCACCGCTGCAACCTTCCCATGCTATTTTGAAACAAGTCCTGGACATCATATCATTTGATCTGTAAATATTTTAATATGTATATACCAAAGCTATGCACTCTTAAGAAACCTAATATTATCACAATACCATTCCCACTCCTACACATAAATTTAATATCCCCTTAATATCAGTAAATACAGCATTGGTGGTCACATTTCCAATGTCCCATAAACATCATTATGTATTTTTTGTGGTAGAGCATTCATAAGGGTAGATTACAAAAAATAAGCAGATACAGATTTTTTTCTTATGGACAAATACAAGATTTGGGCACATACCTAGCCAAGCAGGTGGGAACATGTGTCCATGGTTATTGTCACTTCAATCTGGGGACACTGTAAAGCTCTTAGGCTTAGGCAGAGGTGGGAGCGGAACCAATAAGGGCAACAGGTGGCCTCTAATCATGCTCATTTCTCCCTCCTGATGACAGGACCAGGGTCTGCCACCACCACTCTACAGTTTGGAGGAAGCGGGAATGGCTTCCTCTACTGGCCTGGGACTGGTCAGGCTGAGGCAGTCATGTGATGGCCATAAAGGAAGGATCAGGATGATGGGGAAAGGAGAAGAAACATGAATCTGATAGTCTGTGTAACTTCGTGTAAGGTCGCTTCCTTCTGGAAGGGGTGCCCTGGGAGAAAGTCCGCCAAGTTCCTTTCCAACTCCTGCCTATGTTTTCAGCTCCTTCAGAACTGTAGAACAGGCTGTGTCCTGGTCCTGCTTCTAGGCCATGCTGTATTTATTTATGGCCACACCTGTGGCATATGGAAGTTCCTGGGTAGGGGTCAAATTGGAGCTGGAGCTGCCGGCCTACGCCACAGCCACAGCAATGCCAGATCTGAGCCTCATCTGCTACCTACACCACAGCTCATGGTAATGCTGGATCCTTAATCCACTGTGTGGGCCCAGGGATCAAACCTGCATCCTCATGGACACCAGGAACTCCTGAACCATCCTTTAGAATCTAGTAAGTGGTCACCATCCAGCCAAGAACACAGACTTATTCTAGAGTCAGGAGCTACTATAGTTTGGTTCTTGCCATCCATGGAAAAACTTCCTTTGAGATTCTGAACCTAACTTCTGCCTACTCAGAAGAGAGTTCCTCTCCATCCAACCACGGATCGGACTGTCCTAACCTCACGTCACCTCACTTGCTTGCAAAGCGGGCGGCACATTAGCTTGAGTTAATGTAATGCCTGACACAAATCTTCCTCAGTGACATTGGCCATGATCTCCACAGACTGAACTGACAATATTTGTCACTTGTCTAGGCAAGGCCATCCCAGGATTCTTGGAAGGCGGGGATCAATGACATCAGAGCTGTTCTTAAGGACACTACTCAGCATGGCTAATGACTCTTCATTTCCTTCCTTCCTCTCTGTCCCTGGCCCTTTTCTGGGAACGTTCTGTGGGCCAAGAAGAGACGGAAGAAATGTGGTTCTGAGAGGAACATCCTCTCAAGATGCTGGATACAGCCCAGTTGTGCTTTTCCTTCAAAATAATTTGACTGTAAAAGTTAACGCATGGTTTCTAAGAAGAACGTTTTGTTTTTCTAAGTGTTGGAACGTATTATCTGTGAAAGGTGTTCCGGGTACTCACCTGCATGATTTAAAGTACTTGTTCACTAATTAGAACAGATGCCACCTACTTGCCTCCCTGGACGGGGTGAGGATAAAAGGGATCAAATATATAAAGCACCTAAGACAGTGCTTAGTGAAGAACGCATGTTCTACCAGTGGTGGGTCATCATGAGGTTAGCTTTCTTTGCAGGGTTATTCAGATCAAATGCATTCATTTGATTTTTCTCTAGTTTTGTTCTATTTGGCTTTGCTTGTATATGCTAGACTTTAACCTATGATAGATCTTAAATCAAAAGAAGTTAAAAAGACTTTTTGCTATTGGCTAGTCTACTTTAATAAATAATGATGTAATTATTATCTTCTGCCAGGGTGACAAAGGGTCTAAATCAATTTTAATTTCGTGCAGCTCGAACTGTGGCTTGCTTTTCTAATGTGATGAATTACAGCCATTACGATTAGTCATGATAAACAAAATATCAACTGTCCAAAAAAAGTGGATGATTTTTGTTATGCACCTCTTGGGTGTGCATTTTCCTGATTAATACAAAGGAAGTCACCTCCTTGAGAGCCTTTTGCCCTATTTGTTTGTCACCTGGTAATTTACAGAAGTGGCAGTTCTCAGTTAACTAGAATATAGGATTACCCCAGACACCAAAATCTTCAATTCATTTGGAGTTCAGATGCATGTCCTTGTTTGAGAAGAAGATGGTTGTGTGCGTGCATGAGTGTTCGCATGTGTGTGCGCGCACGCACACACACACACACACCTCTCCAAATGAAAGGTCAGGGAGGGAAAGGGATGGTTGATGCAGCCACTTGACTGAAGCAGAGATTCCTTCATGAGCTTCCTGGGATGGAGAGCCACTTTAAAGTGGCTGGAACAAGAGGACAGCTATCTGCAAGGCGGACCTTGGTTGGAAGGGGCAGAATCCAATGATTAGGTATTTATGTATATAGGTATGTATTTATTTATCTTTTTAGGGCCGAACCTGCGGCATATGAAGTTTCCCAGGCTAGGGGTCCACACGAAGCTGTAGCTGCCGGCCTACACCACAGCCACAGCCGTGTGGGATCTGAGCTTCATCTGTGACCTACACCACAGCTCAGGGCAACGCTGGATCCTTAACCCACTGAGCGAGGCCAGGGATCAAACTTGCATCCTCATGGATGCTAGTCAGATTTGTTTCCGCTGAGCCATGATGGGAACTCCTGATGTGGTCTTTAAATGGCTCATTTGTCTTTATATATGACAAAAATATCTTGAATCCTCTCATATACCATTTTATTCAGTGCTTCACTCAGAGTAGATGGTAAGCAAGGGTTTAGGGAAAGAAGAATGAGAGAGTGAAAGCAATACTCTGTAAAAGAAAGGGGGGATTTGACGTCAAAGAAGTAGCGCACTTAGACAAGCCTGGTGGATATAATAAGCAGTTCAAAACCATGCTCCTACCAAGAGAGATGAAAATGCTGGCTGAGAGCCAAGACTGTGGTCCCAGCCGTCACCAGGGCATTCATTTTCTGGTTGCTTTGTTTGATAATAGCTGTTTTTGGAGACCTGAGATCACCTCTCACTTGAAATTTTTTCATATAAAGCATTTTCCTTTATGAACAAACAGAGAGTAGCTTAAGCTGCGTGACTCTGCATTTTGTTGAATATCTTTTTTTTTCTGAGGCATGGAAAACAGCAGTCAAAATTTAGTATCAGTATGAGCTCTTCCACATTCATTTTAATTTCTTTTCATTAAGACTAAGACAAGGACATGAACAGGAAAACCAGGGGTTGGCTGGTGTCTTTCTTCTAGGGTAGCCCTGCTTACGCCTGGCATATAAAGTCTGCACCTCTGGTTAACATCTTAACCACAATCAAGATAAATAGCTCTAACTCTGTAGCACTGGCTGTGAAAAGCAGGCTTATTTTAAAAATTTTTAAATTTTTTTGTCTTTTTACGGCTGCACCCGTGGCATAGGGAGGTTCCCAGGCTAGGGGTCCAATCGGAGCTATAGCTGCCTGCCTGCACCGCAGCCACAGCAACTGAAGATCTGAGCTGTGTCTGAGACCTATGCCACAGCTCACGGTACCATCGTATCCTTAACCCACTGAGCGAGGCCAGGGATTGAACCTGCATCCTCATGGATACTAGTCAGATTTGTTTTTGCTGAAGCACGATGAGAGCTCTGAAGCAGGCTTATGTTTAACCCTAGATTTTTACACTTCATTGTCTTGAAACTGAAGGCAGAGTTCTGAGACAGTGTTTTCCTTGGGAACTAAGAAGGTTGCTTTCCTAGGTAGGGACCCTCTGCTAGGGAACCAGTGCCAAACCTCAAGGCCTCCGTTCAGGTAGGAGGTGGAAAGAAAATACTTCCGGGCTCCTGCGAAAAAGACGAAAGTTTGGTTCAAAAGTTTCATTTCCCCTGAAAGGACTACTTTTCCTTTGCATTTTAACACATGCTGAATTTTTTTCAAGTTATAAAAATGGATGTACTAGCAGCTTGACAGAAAGCATGACAAATGACTACTGCAGGCTGGTCACCTTTCTGCAGGGAGAAAGAGATTGAATATATAGGCCAGCTGGGGCTGGGACTCACCATCCCACTAACACGATGTGAACTCATGTTACCAAAGGGGACAGGTGGTGGGGGAGGGATAGACTAGGGGGCTGGGACTATGCACACTCAGGTATATGGAGTGACGGGCCTCTGGGGACCTGCTGGGTAGCACGGGGAACTCTACCAATATTCTGTGATGATCTTTGTGGGAAAAGAACCTGCCAGAGAATGGATGTGTGTATATGTGTAACTGAATCGCTTTGTTGCACATCAGAAACGATAAACTACACTTCACACCAATGAAACTTTAAAAAATGAAAACAGGAGTTGTGACTCAGCAGGTTACGAACCCAACTAGTATCCATGAGGATTCAAGTTAGATCCCTGGCCTCGCCCAATGGGTTAAGGATCCAGCGTTGCCCTGAGCTACGGTGGAGGTCGAAGACATAGCTTGGATCCGAGTTGCTGAGGCTGTGGTGGAGGCCAGCAGCTGTAGCTCTGACTCGACCCCTATGCTGGGAACGTCCATATGCCGTGGGTGTGGCCCTATAAAAAAAAAGAAAGAAAAAGAAAAGAAAGCAAAAACCAAGCCAAAAGAAAAAAACAATGTGAGCTCTGAGTTAGCTGAAGAGTTTCTGAATTCCTTATCATCTGTGGTCTGCTGACAAACCAGTGTGCATAACAGAGGAAGCTGGATACTTGTGTCAGTTACTCAAGAAATTTTATGTTTCTTCTTAGATTAATTCTGAATAGCTCTAATAATAAATCACAACATTTCAAAGTGCTTTCATACATATAGTCTATGCGTATATCAGAGGTCCATAACATTGGTTTTAGGAAGATGGTGATAGTCTTAAAATTGGAAAAATCTGTATATTATGTTCATTGTTTTGGAGAAAAGAGAGCCTTTATCAGATCATCAGAAATGTTTCTGCTCCTAAGGCTGTTAGTAACTCCTGAATTATATCAACACCCTACCTACAGAATGTAGACACGCACACAGGCACACACACACACACACACACAGGTACACACACACACAGAGTCCCCAATGATTCTCTATGCATTGATACTTTCTTTTTCATCCTTTTATCCTTTCTTTTTCTTCCAGGAAAGTGGAAATTTCCTCTAGTGAGCCATTATTTTTTGAGGCCAGACAGATATTTCAAAACTAAAACCCTTATTATAATCGACACCTAGTTTCTTTTTTATAAAGTGTGATTCTCGACTTTGGCTGCTTATTAGAATTACCTGGAGAGTTTTTGAAAATTCCATTGTCTGGGCTCCGTTCCCAGAAGTTCAGATATTAGTATTTTAAAAAATGCTAATGCTCAGGCCCCACAGGGACATTATTATCAAAACAAGAGAATAGCCAGGTGGGATCCTAACCTACGACCAGCATTGAGAACTTGAAACATATAGGATTGAAAGCATAGTAAAATGGTTTATTTTGAAATGAAACCAAATCAAGCAAAGCTTTCCAGTTCTGCCCTTTGTCTTCATTAAATAAACCTATTAATTTCCCAACAGGCTCAGGTTCACTTTCCGCAGCAAACCGCGAAGCAGCGTGGAGAGTAGATGGAAAGGACCAGAAACCTGCCCTTTGTTGCTGCCCCATCATCTTGGGCAGGAGTTGTCCGGGTGGCGGGGAGTTTTGAGTGAGGTTATTGTGTTAAGCCCCAAGTCTTTGTTTCAGATCTTCCCCCGCTATGGCTAAATCTCTAAGAAGCTTTTAAACCTTGTGTTCTGCCTGAGTCCATATGCGGTACTTGGGAGAAAGGCTCAATCTCTCTGTGCGGTACAAGCAGTTGTGCAGTCACTGCCCAAGTGGGTGGCCTCAGCATCATGTCCTGGCGACCTCTTGCTTGTCTGACACTGACTCCTTTTCCGTTGTGTTTCATAGCCCAGAGGGTGTACTTTTGAGGCGACTCTCTTGCACTGAAAGGTAAAGAAACTGGCTTCTGACTTGTCAAATGTGGGTTGTCACTGGGACACCTGAAATCCCACCCAGGTCTCTTGTCCCAGGCGGATGGATGCCCGCCCACACCTTCTTCCCCTGACAATACATCATGAAGCACAAATAGAATCGGAATGATACGATGGAATTTCAATAAATTATCAGAGCCGTGTTTTGTTGTTGGAATCACAACTTCTCCAATTATTTCATTCAATTTGTCCCCTCTAATAAGCAGATATCACACATCGATGGAAAAGTGTTCTTTTCTAGACTGTGTATTTAGCAAGGTGTTCATGAGCAGAGGTTATTTACCAAAAAATTCATCTCTGCCCGACATGACTGAACCTCAGTTTAAAGAACTCCATCCTATCTTCTTCTTCTTCTTCCTTTTTTTTTTTTTTTGCTTTTTTAGGGCCATACCCATGGCATATGGAAGTTCTCAGCCTAGGGGTTGAACTGGAGCTGCAGCTGCCAGCCTACACCACAGCCACAGCAATGCATGATCTGAGCTGCGTCTGAGACCTACACCACAGCTCAGGACAACGCCAGATCCTTAACCCACTGAGCGAGGCCAAGTATTGAACCTGCATCCTCATGGATCCTGGTTGGGTTCATTAACCGCTGAGCCACGAAGGGAACTCCCCCATTTGTTTTAAACATTTTAAAGGGGGTAGATTTGGGGAATTCTGCCTGTGGTGCAGTGGATTAAGATTTGGTGTTGCCTCTGTGGCTGCTCAGGTTAGGTCCCCGGCCCAGAACAGAGGGTTAAAGATCTTTGCTGCTGCAGCTGTGGTGTAGGTTGCAGCTGTGGCTCGGATTCTATCCTTGGCCTGGGAACTTCCATGTGCTATGGGTGTGGCACAAGTAAATAAATAAAGGGAGCACCTTTTGGAGTAATTCCTTCTGAAAGCTTAGAGAATGAATCTCACATGTGACATCTCCTTTCAGGCTTGGGTCTAGAAGGTGTGGGTAGAAACAGTTACAGTGTCTGGAGAGTGAGCTTGCAGCAGGTACCTGCATAATCCAGGCCAACAGCTGGTCCGTTCTTCCCCCAGCCTCTCTCATCCTCAGCTTCCCAAAGCACCACATTTGTCATCATGAAAAACCACAGCGTCCCTGATGTTCAAGCCATTACCAATGATGAGAGCCCTTGCAGAGCCCACCCTGCAAGGTCTCTGTGATTTTAATGTCATTATTCAACTTTCTCAATTGTGACATAGCCATGTGGGTTCTCGGTCTAATTTATGTCTTGAACTCTTCAGGAGGGTGTTACATTGAGCTTGACATGGCAGCAAATCACATAGTGTGACTTGAGGAGCTTCTGAGATCTGCCCATTCTTTTCCCCATGGAGTGCTTGGGGCACTCAGTGTCTACTGTTAGAGTGAGGGGTCCCTGTTTCTGTCCCTGTAATACTTCAGAAGGTTAATGATTAATTATTCCAAGCTCAAGTTGCAGAGGTGCAGAGATGCACAGTAGGGGAGACTCCTGGGGGCACGGGCCTCTGAAAGAAGCTCATCATAGGAGAGGGACACAGAGCACAGCCCAGGGATGCAGATCAGAGATGTGGTGTCTGTGGCATGATGGGTTGCCCTGAGCACCATGGGAGAAGGTGCACAGCACTTAGTGACTGGGAGGTACAGACTCACTTCTCCATTTTGCCCTGGACCAGTTCTGACACCATCGCCTCCCCTGAAATGCTGGTCCAACCACTGGGGGCTCCAGAATTTATCTGCAACAGGAGCTAGGGGTGGCAGCCGGATGGGTGGGGGGAGCAAGGCAACCTGTTTTGACTTTGTATGATTATGTGGGGGTGGTTTAGAGGCTGCAGATGGAGATGATGGCCCCAGACCACATGAACCTGCGGCTTACGGAAGTCTCTGGGCTAGGGGTTGAATTGGAGTTACAGTTGCTGGTCAACACCACAGCCACGGCAACACCAGATCTAAGCCGCATCTGCGACCTGTGCCGCAGCTGTGGCAATGCTGGATCCTTAATCCACTGAGCAAGGCCAGAGATTGAACCCATATCCTTGTGGACTCTATGTCAGGTTCTTAACTTGCTGAGCCACCATGAAAACTCCCATATCCTACAACTCTTTTGAGACACATCTCATGACATCGTTCTTCAAGACATGCCCTGTATGAGGTCTTTCCCGAACTATTTCTCTCTATAATTAGATCTCCTTTCCTTACTGTATAGACCTGCATAACCCCATAAATAATTTATACTGAGCTAATTCGCACTTCTAATAGCTTAGAATTTTTCTCTAGAAATGTCATTTCAACCATGAGATGATATTCTCAGTAATGGCAGGGATAGATTATCTTTTTACTTATTGCAAACCCCTCCAGCATCTCATGCAGCTCTGCTCATACTGGGGGCTTAGTAGATGCTTTGGGATTGGTGAGCAAATGAGTGAGTGGGAGAGAAATGATAGGGAATCATAAATGTGGATTCTAATAAATTTTATATCTACCATTTGCATTTATTGGATTGTTTCACAATGTTTTCCTTCATGTTTGCTGGGAAGACACAGTCAAGGAGGCAGTCAATTAGCTACAAAGGGTAGAAAGAGGAAAAGGGAAAGTCTGTGTAATAATGCGTATACGCTCCTGAGAGAACTGCAGAGAGGATGAAACAGCACATGAGCTGACCACCTTAACAGCTAAAATCACAAGGGAGAAAGATGGCTGTCAAATGCAGCACCTGCAGGAGAATCAGGAGACCAGGGTTTATTCCTGTCTGTTCTGACTCACAACCTAGATCTAGGGCTGTTGGTTTTCTCAAAGCTCTTTCAAGTCCGTTAAACGGGTTTGGTCCTGTGATAATCTGTATGGGAAAAGAATCTGAAAAGGAAAGAAAGAAATAGCATTGGAAAAAAAACAAACAGGTATGCACTAAGAAACTAGAACAACACATGGTCAGGAAAGCACAGAGTCGGGCATCAAAAGATGCACGTTTGCATCTGACTCTGTCCATTGCTGGCTGGGTGACCTTGATCTGCTTAATTTTAAAGCCTCCCTCTGTCAGGTGGAGATAATAAAAAGAGGCCTTCCCTAATTTATCTCTAGGGGGCTGGTGAGAAAACCATGAGGTGATGTGTCTGAATTAAGATCCCATGATTAGAATTTACTTGGCACTATGCTAGACTCTGTGGGTACCCCAGAAGACTTTTGAGAAGCTTCTCGAAGCCTAAGATTTTGTCGGGAAAATGAAATATACACAGGTGACTTAGAAAGACAGCAGTGCAAAGTTCCCTGGGGGCCTAGGGGTTAAAGATCCAGTGTTGTCATTGCTGTGGTATAGGCTTAATCCCTAGCCCAGGAACATAAAAAGACAAAATAGAACAAACAAACAAAGAGACAGAAAGACAACAATGCAAGAGAGAATGAAGTCAAGAGGGGAAATAGGTGACAAGGACAAACACTTGATGTCAGAATGTGATTATCACTGTGGGTTTTGTCTCTGGGAAAGGGCTGTGTAGAAGATGGGATGGCTGAGCTGGGTCTTGTGGGTGAATATACTCTGGGCAGGGTTCAGGTTCAAAGGCAAGGAGAAAGGTATATGATTGTTGTACATCCAGGGCTGTAGTACAGCCCACCTTGCTGGGGCTGAGTTCAGCTGTGTCTGGCATGCAACTGTGAACTTGGGAGCAAGCATACATGCTTCTCAGAGGCATCAAGCAGGTCCCCTCTGTGTGACAGCAATCTGTTTCAGTCACTCATCTGGTAATCAAATATTAGGTGAACAGGAGTTCCTGTCGTGGCGCAGTGGTTAACGAATCCGACTAGGAACCATGAGGTTGCGGGTTCTGTCCCTGCCCTTGCTTAGTGGGTTAATGATCCAGCATTGCTGTGAGCTGTGGTGTAGGTTGCAGACGCAGCTCGGATCCCGTGTTGCTGTGGCTCTGGCGTAGGCTGGTGGCTACAGCTCCGATTGGACCCCTAGCCTGGGAACCTCCATATGCCGCGGGAGCGGCCCAAGAAATAGCAAAAAAAAAAAAAAAAAAAAAAAAAAAAAAAAAAAAAAAAAAAAAATTAGGTGAACATACAGTGAACTACGTACTTTAGGAATCTGAGAGGAAGGAGCTTGAGTCTATAATCACTCTACTTCCAGACTTTTAGGGATCCTTCGTGAACTCACCTATCCAAATTAAGACTGAGGAGGAAGAGCATACAGAGATGTATGCAGAAAAACAATCAAATTGTTGCAATAATGCAATCAAGAAAAATCCTGTCTGATCGTTCTGCTAGGCAGCATCATGTCAAAAGATTGTATAACACAAGCTTGTGCTGAGCACTGCTTTTTCTCCAGTCATCCCAATCTCCCCGGCCTCCTCCTCCCTGGCTCCCTTTTTTAATCCACCTGAGCTTTTCTCCCATAAAATGGGGGATTATTTAATAGCATCCTCATTAAAAGATTCTCAGGAGGAATATAAGTGAGAATTGCTATACCGTTGGTAGTAAATACAGAATTGCCTACCAGACAGAAATCATAGAGAAGAATGTTTGACAGTCTTTCTTAATGTGCAGCGTCCTTCATTGCTGTCTTAAAATCCCTGTCGTAGCTGAAGTCGCCTACATCCTTTGTTTGGCTCCACCAGAACTGAAAACCAGCTTGTTGTCATCCTTATAGCTTAGCTTAAAGTTTGTGTCTTGCTTGTGTCCTTTGCATAGGTCTGTGACTAGGGAACCAATTTATCAGTCCCCGGGAGAGGCTTGGAGAGCAAGACTGTCTCCCAGCTGATAAAGCACTCCTCAGAGCTATCATTTTCCCCAACTGACCAAGTAGCAAAGGGTGAAAATGTAATGACCTCTTATGTGGATGGTACCAATTAAGTCAACTGCCAGGAGCACTGAGTAATGGGTGTGCAATATGATAGGACTATAGAAAGTCCATGTTGGGATTCACAGAGCCAGGATCAAAAAGGGATTTTTACCATGCGCTTACTTCCTCTGTGGGAGCAGGGGCCTGATGAAATCGAGGGCGTCTTTCACACAGGTTGGGGTTTGTGGAAATTAGTGCCAGTAGCTTTCTCCCAAGGCAGCTCCAATGAAATGTTCTCAAAGATGGATCTCTCATTGTTTTTTTTTAAATTTTTAAAATTTTTTTTTATTTTTTATTTTCCCACTGTACAGCAAGGGGGTCAGGTTATCCTTACATGTATACATTACAATTACATTTTTTCCCCCACCCTTTGTTCTGTTGCAACATGAGTATCTAGACATAGTTCTCAATGCTACTCAGCAGGATCTCCTTGTAAATCTATTCTAAGTTGTGTCTGATAGTTTTTTCAGTCAGCTGTGGTATTTGGTTTTAAGCATAGAAGCTGATTTGGGCTGATCTAGCACAAAATAAGTTTCATAAAAGGATATGGAGTAGTTCAAATAATTCTTGAGAAGGCTAGGCTCCGGGCTAAAATTCCAGGAGTAAAACTGCAGCACAGACCTGGTCCGACAAGGAAACTGCTGCTGTTTTCCTTGTCTACTCCGCCCCAGTGCCCCCTGCCTTGTCCCTGTCACTTCTCTACCAGGGACTCAATTATGCAACCACTGGGGACCTGGCACCTCTGTTACCTCCACGCTGGCACAGACATCCTATTTGTTCACTTTGCTCTTTACTATGTCACAGTTTTGCCAAGGGGCTACTCTTGGGAGGAACCAAGGCCATGAACCAATGTCCTAGCTAGAAGGAAGGCTGGGGAGTTGAGTTCTGCTTCTTGGGAATTTCTCCAAATATAGAAAGGCAAGTTGAAAGGGATGGGCAGCCACGATTATGGCAGGTACCCATGTCCCCTGACATGGTGGCTGCTGTAATTGGGCTGGGGGCAGGGAGATGCTTCTTCCAAAGATGGTGATGCTGGCAATTTTGGCCTTTTCCTCTTTCCCCTGTGACTATCCTCCTTCTCTGCCATCCCTGCAGTCAGCATGTGTTCAAATATTTAATATTGAAAAACTTGAGCCAACCTGGAAATGGCATACCAATAGCTGTGGACTTGAATGCATACAGAACTAGTGTAGTCATATAACCGAGATGTGTGTTGGGGTAGAAGATGATGGGAGACCACTGCTTGGTACACTGGACGGTGTCTAAGGACAATCAGGTTCAGTTAAGAAAATAAACACATTGTGCAAGTCAAACAAAACAGATCTGTGGGCCGGGCTGATGGTTCATTATTCAGTTAGCTTGGCATGGGTTTGGAGTTTAAAAAGTCTTTTGGGGGGAGATTTTTCTTTATTCTCATCTCCTATAGGCTTCTCATCTTGGCCTTGCTCTTTGGGTCACTGTCCCTGAAACTTCCTATCGCAAGGCTCAAAGACACTTTTGTTTTGGTTCCTAAGTCCTCTAATCAAGCCGTGTCTTTCTTAGCAAGCATGGGATTCAGATGCACCCTGCTCCCCGGACTCAGTTCAATGCTGCTGCCACACACATGAATAAGATCTTGTTCTGAGGGTGTCTCTAGAGAAGGAGGACCCAGAAAATCCTAGCTAGTGACTCCCTTTTCTAACCTGAGCTGAAATTCTGTGTCTTCTCTCTGCCTTAGCGACTCTCTCCGTGAGTGGCTAGGATTCTAGAAGCTTCTTTACAGCTTCCCGCTCTTTTATCACTCATCAAGCCAGTTGGCCCAGACCTACAAACTTCCCATCGACTTGCGGGAAGCCTGAGATGAAGAGCTTTGAGTTTTGATTTCTCTTGGACTGTATTTTCAGCAAGTGATACTAAAATTGCTACTCAGTAAGATTTCATTTACTCTGACTTCTACAAAGGCGTTTCCATCCTGAAATCGGAGAGACATTTCTTTGGTCTAATATCTGCTCCTGAACGCTGCATATTCCTCAGACTACATGTGACCTAGGCTTGTGGAAGGATGCACTAATATCAGGATAAAGAGTGGCTTTAACTAAGAAATCTATCTGGTTGTTTTCAAGTGGATAATTTTATGGCTTTTTAAAGAGCTGCAATAGAGCTTAATGATCATCTAATGAAACATTTTCTTTTGCAGTTGATGAACCAAGGTAGAGAGATATTAATTAAAAAGAGTAGAAAAAACCCCCAAGTTTATAGATGCCTATCATAGATAGTGTAGACACTGTGTAAATGTCCACAGCTGTCGGCAAATTTCATCCTCATAAGGCACAGATGAGGCAGGGACTATTATCCCCATATTACAGGTGAAGAAAATGAATTTCTAAGATATTCCATAATTTGCTCTAGGTTTTTCAGTCAGACCCCTGCAGCCAGGGGTCAAGCCTAGGACTGATTTATTTTCTTTGTACCTTATGTTTTGTTAGGACCTTGGCCTCATAATCCCTAGGCTAGGGGTCCTTTGACTACATCAGAGTGTTTTTCATTAGTGTTTTCATTGCTTTCACTTTATAATGAATACTTTTTTGAATGTGAGGGATTAAGACTGTTCACTGGTAAAAGAGCTTGAGATGCACACGAATGTCACGTGGGAACTTAGACCCAGGAGGTAGGGACAGAAACAGGAGTTAGAAGCGGAAAACCAACAACACCCCCAGCCAAGGGCAGTGAGTCACCACCGATACAAATAGACCTCATTCTCAGAGCTCTTCCATAAAAGCATCCTATCCCAGGTCCCAGATACGTCTAGGATAAGCAATAGACACATATCTAGCTGCTGACTTGGCCTCTCCACTTAGGTGTCTTTAACAGGCATCCCTAACCTTACTCGATAGACCGCTGGATCGCATCCTTCCCCACCCCCTAATTTTCTCCACTTTTCCCATCCTAGTTAATAGCACTACCTCCCATCCAAGTGCACAGCTCAAAGATTTAAAGAGTCATTCTTTTTACGACTGCACTTGCTGCATATGGAAGTTCCTGGGTCAGGGGTCGAATTGGAGCTTCAGCTGTGACTTATGCCACAAGCATGGCAATACCGGATCCTTAAGTCACTGAGCCACAACGGGAACTCCTTAAAAGCGATTCTTTTCATTATCCCCTGTTTGCAGAAAACTCATCAACATACTATGTAGTATACCTCCAACATGTATTTTATGGCCAAATCTGTCTACCTTTCTCTAGCTCCACTGCCATCTCTGCACCCCCATTAAGACTCACACCTGGATTATTGCAAGAGCTTCCTCACTGTTCTCACTGTTTCTGCCCTTACCTGTGTAACCCTTTGCTTAAACCCTTCAGAGATCTCCCCTTGCACCTAGAATAACATCCAACTCCTTACTCTGGCTACAAGGCCCTCAGGGATGCAGTCCTGCCTCCATCTCCTTCCCCATCTTCTGACTCTCGTCGTTTCTTGAGGAACTGCTTGAGCTGCACTGGTGTCTTTCTGATCTTTCAACCCCATCGGCTGGCTTCCACATAGGACTTAGGACTTGCTGTCTCCACTGCCAAGAACACGTCCTCCATATGCTGTGGCTGGCTCCTTCTCATTATTCAGCATCAATTTTAATGCCCTCTTCTTAGTGAGTCCCTTCCTGACAACTTCACCTAAATTCGCCCTTCCTCGCCCTGCCTGAGTCACTCTATATTTCCCTGATGTATTTTCTTTCTTTCTCTCTTTTTTTTCTTTTTGGTCTTTGTAGGGCCACCCTCGTGGCACATGGAAGTTCCCAGGCCAGGGGTCCAGTTGGAGCTGTAGCTGCTGGCCTACGTGACAGCCACAGCAGCTTGGGATCTGAGACATGTCTGTGACCTACACCACAGCTCATGGCAACACCAGATCCTTAAACCACTGAGTGAGGCCAGGGATCGAACCCACGTCCTCATGGATACTAGTCGGGTTTGTTAATGGCTGAGCCACAGCAGTAACTCCCCTGATGGTTTTTATTTATAGCACTTGTCAGTTTGTGAAAATGTATTTGTTGGTCTATTTATTTGCTTGTGTACTGTTCATCGCTTTCCATGAATGTGAACTCCATAAAATGAGGGACTTTTCCTAAGAGAGTGCCTGGCATATCGTATTTAAGTATGAAAAACTAAATAAATATTTTTGAAATAAATGAACAAGCAAATTCAGAGGTCTTTGGGTCATAAAAAGAAGAGAAGAAAACAATTATGATTAAATAAGAGACTTTCTCATTACCTTGGTTATAGTGGTAAGGGCAAGAGTTTGCCCAAATATAGGCCATTTGGGGGACTAGAAATTCTAGGCAAATGAAGTCTTTATAGGTGAGGAAGTTAAAGCTATGAAATAGGGCTTTTAATAGACAGTACCCTTTCTCTAATGTGCTGCGGTTACGAAGATCTTTCATCTTGAAAACCTAATGCTTCTTTAGGGACACTCTGTAGTGATGGTAATATTTAATAATGATCTTAAAAACTTGTGTGACATTTCCTATGTTCCAAGCACCGTCCATCCTAGGTGCTTTATATAAATTAGCTCGCTTAATTGTCACCTCAACCTTGGGAGGCAGGTACTATTATTATCTCTATTTGCTGATAAAAAAATGTAAGATTCCAAGAGGTTAAGTGACTTGTCTAAGGTCACACGTAAGTGGTGGAACCAGGATTTTGAGATGCGGTCCGTATGGCTCCACAGTGTGTGAGCTTCTTGCTCTGTGGCCCCAGCACAGTTCAGCTGTTAGGCATGCAGTCTTGAGGCATCAAACTGTCATATTTCAGCAAATCTGCTACTTAACAAATCACATCACTCCTGGATCCTGCATCATCAGATCTGGGTCCTGAAATTCACATTGGGCCCCAGCTATGAAATACGCTGATGAGTGCATGCCTCCTTGTTTCTTTGTTTGTATTTAAATTTGGCATTGAGAGCTGCTTAGATGCTTTTCACGGGAAGGCCATTTACGGCTTCCCATGGGAGACATGAAAATGAAGAGATTCGGTATGGGACCTGTCATCTAGGAGCTTAAAGTCAAGGAGGAATTATCTACTGTGTCTTGAATGTGCATCTCCTAGTTTTTAAAATTTTACACTTTTATATGAACAGTTTTAACACTTAAAAAAAATTCCAATTTCCTCCACTGTTTTTCACAATGCTCATTCTCTTTCCATGAGTGCCAGCTGACTGGTATCCTGTGCCTGGACTGATGTTGAATGTTCTTCTTCCAACTTAAACTTTGGATGGTTTTGCAGATGGGGATGGGGCAGAGACCCTCTGAAAATGAATGCACAAGTTTATGTTCTTGTGACTGTGTCAGTTTTTCAGGAGGGAGGTAATCCTCTAATATGCTGTAACACAAAAATGATTCTGGATCACTGAACCTGGATGTAGAAAGACTATGTCGTGTGTGTGTGTGTGTGTGTGTGTGTGTGTGTGTGTGTGGTGTGTATGTGTCCTGGTAAAATCACAGTCTCATAGGTTAATGTCTCCTGGATAATGCTCTTCTGAGACTACTGAAGCAATGTATACTTTATCAAGATACAAAAGTCACAGTTAAAAATTTAATGAGCCAAGTAGCTTTAAGGAAATGCAGGAAAAAGTGATAAAGGATGAAGCTTTTTTGTTTTTTTCTTTTCCACTGCACCTGTGGCCTATGGAAGTTCCCAGGCCAGGGACTGAATCTGAGCCACAGCTGCGGCAGTGCCAGAGGGGATGGGCTTTTTTTAACCCATTTAATTGGGTATTCAGGTTAAAACACACACACACACACTCTCTGCAAAACACATTAACTTTAGTGTCTTGGGGAGAAGGTGATTTGCTGTTTACATACATTGTACATCGCTATTTACATCCAATTAAAGTTGAAGCCCTGCTTAGGAGGAGGCAGACCGAGAGAATACTTTCACGCAGACAAAAGACAACTTTCATACAGTGGAAACAGGAACTTCTGAAAAATGCTTCGGCTGTCCACTTCGGTTACAAGGGCAGGATAGTTTTAGAGTAGGTGGGAGAGAGCGCCTCCTTTTAATGATCTCTTGGGCGTGTGGGGTAGTAGGGGATCCAGCGAAGTTAACTGAATGAACCTCTCAATGATACATTCACTGCTTTTCTAAACTTTGGGACAGTAGCAAAGACCCTGTTTAACCAATCCCATCAATGTATTTTTAAACGAATACTCTGTGGGGGGGCGGGCAGAATAATGATCCCCTGAAATGCTCCCACCTAAGTCCTGGAACCTGGATACCTTGTGTTTCACAGCCGAGGGGCGTTGAGGTTGTGGATGGGCATTAAGGATGCCAATCAGCTATCTTCAAACAGGGCGAGGGGCCTGGGTCCTCCAGGTGGGCTCAATGTACTCACAAGCATCCTTAAGGCGGAAGAGGAGGCGGGGACTTAGGTCAGTGATTCACTCTTCAAAGATGGCGGCAGGCGGCTCCTGGAATTTCAAGAGGGCAGGGGGATGCTTTTTTCCCTCTGGAGCCCCCCTGGAAAGGAAGGCAGGCCTGCAGACACCTGGACTTGGCCCGGTAAGACCCATTTTGGACTTCTAACTAGACCAGCAAGTAATACTCTTGTGTTTTTAAGTTGACAAATTGTTGCCTGAGTTTGTGATAATTGTTACAGCAGCAACAGGAAAGTGAGTACATGTTGCCTAGACCTGCTACTGCTCTGAAACTTAGGTTTTGTTGTGGGTACAGAGACACCTGGGGAGGCAGAGAGGGGCTCTCCAGGCTGTGAACGTAGCTTTGGTTGGTACACAATGCTCTCTGCTCCTACTGTTTTAATGGCATTGCCCTTGTGCGTTGGGAGTGGGATTCACCAGGTGAATTCTTCAAAACTGGATGAGTTTTGATGCCATCCAGGCTCATGTATGAACTTGTTAAACCTTTCTCTGAGGAAGAAAATTGACAATATGCAAAGTGGTATTACTTTTCATCTTTATGCTATGGAAGTGGATTTCACATCAGGCACCATGTCGGGTGGAATCAGCAGGAGACTCGGGGTGGGGTGGGGGTGGGGGAGATGGAAGCCTTTCCTCTTCCTCATACACACTGCAGATGTGATGGAGTTTTGTTCTGCTAGAAACATTTACAGTAACTTTATCAAGTCCCTCAAATGCTTTTGGTATTTGAATGGAAATTGGTTTAATTTTGGGGAAAACTAACCTCTTAGTTCTGCAGTTTACGATGTCAGATTATTTCAGTATGAACATGTTATATCTTTTTACCTAGGTCAGTCTTATTATTTTGTCCTAAAGTCTTTTTTTTTTTTTTCATAAGTCTTGAGGATTCTTCATGTTATTTTTGCACCCAGTATTGCTGGGTGGTGGTGATTATTCTTTGTCTGGTGTGTTACTTCTGAATTGTCAGGGGAAGGTTGGTCTACTTGTATTTCCTTTGTAGACTTGCTTCTCAAAGGCCTGAGCACTTTTCCTTGAGTTTAGGTTCCCCGTGGGGATAAAGGGACCTCAGTCGATAGGACGTGCACAGCAGGAGGAGGGGTTATACAGCTCACTCTCTAGCCCAGGTGACCCTGGTGGGGGAGGAGGACAGTCCTTAGGGCAGAGGACAGAACATTAAAATGTGGGCTCAGAGGTTCTCATCATAGCTTAGCAGAAATGAATCCAACTGGGAACCATGAGGTTGCAGATTTGGTCCCTGGCCTTGACCAGTGTGGGTTAAGGATCCTGCATTGCTGTGGCTGTGGTGTAGGCTGGCAGCTGTAGCTCCAGTTAGACCCCTAGCCTGGGAACCTCCATATGCCGCAAGTGCGGCCCTAAAAAGTGCAAAAAAAAAAATGTGGGCTCAAATATGCCCCGTTAGCCCACATTGTACCTGGATGTCTCCATGGATACCTGCGTGGGCTGCCAATTGAGCTTGCCATCCCCGACCCTTTGGGCTGGGAGGAGTAGCAGGAGAGAAAGCTTGGAGCCAGCTGGCTGCTCCCTTCTCCCCTCTCTCTGCTCTCATTTGGTGGTTCTCGACCTTGGAGCACCTTGGAACCATCTCAGAGCTTTGAAATACTGACACCTGGGAGTTCCCATTGTGGCTCAGCATACTAAGAATACGATATAGTGTCCATGAGGATGCGGGGCAGATCCATGGCCTTGGTGGCTTAAGGATCCAGTATTGCTGCAAGCTACTGTAGGTCACATGTGGTTTGGATCTGGTGTTGCAGTGGCTGTGGTGTAGCCCGGCAGCTGTAGCTCCAGTTCGACCTCTAGCCTGGAAACTTCCATATACTGCAGGTGCAGCCCCCCCAAAAAAAAGCTAACACCTGGATTGAATCCAGAGGTTAACTATGAGCCCCAGGTGAGGCCAGGACAGAGGTTTTAAAGTGCCGCAGGTGGTCCTCATGTGCTGCAGAGGCTGAGATCTTCAGACCTGGCCTGAATGTGTCCCACTGGCTGGAGGAGGTGCTGTTTCTCTGCTTTGCTTGATCACCAGGCGGCAGCCCCCACCCAAGGCAGCATGGAGACTCTGGAGAGAGGATACCTACCCTGTCTGTGGCTCTCAGGGCTTTTCCCTTCTGGGGTATGTGTCATTTATGCGTGGACCTGATCCCCTAGATTTTTTTCCTAGAGATTTTTTTTTTCATAGCTTTTATGCTAGTTCTCAGATGAACCAGTTTCCATCCTGTCTCAGGTGTTGAGAAGGGAGGCTGCAGTCCTAGTGACCTGGTTTTGGTAACAACATCTGGAGGCCCTTGTTTACATTTCAGCCAGAAAGGCTAAAAGGAAACCAGCTTGAGTGACTACACCAGAAGGGTCCATGTTTTCAGCACCATGTGTATTTTCCTTCAGAACACTATCAAATTGCGGGGTGGGGGGGCTGGGGGTGGGTTCAGAGAAGACTCTGGACACAGCACCAACTCTGGGATTGGATTCTTAGCTAACAAGTTTACCCCTCAAGATGTGGTCTCTTATCAATGAGCTAAGAAGGAAAGGCCCCAGCAGCATCTTGTAGGAGATGCCCACAGGCATGAGCTGAACTTGAACTCTTGTGGCGAATAGGACAAAAACTTGGAGGGATGTGTGAGGGAGGACCAGCACTCTGAATCTACAAGAATCATCTAGGAGGGGCTGTTACAAAGATGACAGACTTCGGTGGCTGTGAGCATAGCTTTAGTGCTCCCTTCTGTTAGGTTGCTTATTAGAATTTGTTAGAATTTAATGAGACATCTCTGTTACCCTACAAGAGGGGCTCGTAATAAAGCTCATCCAATTTAGCTCATTTCTGGCTTGGACAGGCTCGAGGTGGAAGCAGCCAGAATTGACTTCTGTTGTCAGGACTTCCAGTAGTGGGCTGATTGTTTGAGCCTGGATTGGGATAAAGTATCATGACGACATGTTGGTCTAGCCCTTTCTGACTTCACCTCTTTCTGGGCTGACACTTGCCCTGGGATTGTCTGATGGACATCACTAATAACAGAGGTCAGCAGAGATGCCTCGGTTCAGGGATGTGATCATATTTTAGCACTTGATAATACTCAAGGCAGAACCAGACTCAAGGCAGAACCAGAACAGAGCCTTTGGTCAAGAGATCATACTTGGCTCCCAGAACCCCTGTTAGGAGTTGAAGACTATCTCCCCAAAAGAGGTGAAATCCTAATCCCCCAGGACCAGTGAATGTGACCTTGTTTGAAGGGTCTGTGATGATCAAGTCCAAATAAGGTCATTAGAGTCGTAAGACCTAATCTGCTCTGACCAGTGACCTTTATGACAAGAGGAAATGAGGACACAGAGACAGACAAGCACACAGGGATAACGCTATACGAAGATGAAGGTAGAAATTGGGCAGTGCATCTACCAAGACAAGGAGTGCAAAGGATGCTTAGCGAACCACTGGAGGCTGGGAGAGAAGCATGGGGCAGCGTCTCCCCTCCACGGCTCTCAAAAGAGCTCATCCTGCTGCTCCCTTGACTTTGGGCTGCTAGCATCCAGAACTATGAAACAATACTCTGGTGTTTGAGTCATTGGTTGGTGGTATTTGGGTGTGGCAACCTAGGAAACTGGTAACACCCCCTTTCCCTCGCTCTGGCTCCTCAGAGAAGTGATGCTATGGATGGGTCAGATTCAAGGACACTTGTGGAATTAATCAGGTTGAAATGTGAAAGGGCTGATAGTGAACCAGTTTTGACCTTCAGAAAGGACAACTGCACATGACCCAACCCAATGTATTTCTGGCCAAATCTCAACAGGGTGTGATGGGCTGGGGGAGCTGTCTCTTATTTCCATTCCCTCCCCCGCTTGTGGAAAGTGGGAAGGGGCTCACAGCTGGAAGAAATCCTGGCCACCTTTTCCTTAGGGCTTTCATAAGGTTTTCCTTAGATTTCTGAGTACTCTTTATTCCATGTAGCTTGGTAAACAGGTAAACTAACTGGGGACAGAACCCCAAAGTTTGCCTTTCCTAAAAAGGTCTGAGGTGGGGTGGCAGGTGGGGACCTTTCAGTGTTATGAAAGGCCTATGAAAACCTTAGGGCCTGGAGAAAATGATGAAAAAATAGCAATATGTAACCTTTTTGAAATAAACATCTAAAGAGCTATATAACATTGTAGCCATCAAAGCTGATCTGGCTAGTGACATTAATATGCACATGAAACACAGCTTACATATTTAAGATGATCTAGGCGGGGTCTCCAAAAGTTAGAGTTAGCAAAAGGTGATAAATGGCCCTGGGCACTAGGGCTAATGTTCTTTCCTCTGGTTACCGTCAAGTTAGACTCAACAACTACTTCCTTGCTGGTGTATTTCTTGGCATTCGTGGAAAGATCAGAGACTGGATTCAGGACAAAAGGGATAGAATAAAGCAAGTGTTTGTTTTGCTTCGTCTTTGGCTATACATTTCTCTTGGAATAGCTGATAGGGTTCTAAATAGTGTGGATTAAGAACAGGATTCATGTATTTCTGTGTCCTACCACTAGGATCCTAACCCTCCTTGTAAGAGGACCCAATTCATTCATTCAGTTTCCTCTATAAAAAAAATCTTAAATAGCCATCCCTCAGGCTTGGAAATCAACCTAATAGGCAGTTTTGAAAAAGGCTTGAAGTAAATGCAAATATCTTGGTACAGCTTTCCATCTTCCTGTGAAATCGCACAGAACCTGAACTAAAGATGTAAGAATGTTGCTTCATTCACTATGAGCTTATGAGACTTGAGAAGACTGTAGCAGGATTCTGAATAGAAATAAGCATCTTCTAAATGGACATGGGGCTTGCTTGTCCTTCTACTTGATGGGCTATTGATCTTTTAAGTGAACCTGAGTCTTAGATGTGCCTTAAAGTTTGTGGAAGGGAAGATCAGGTTGCCTTTCTCTGGTGTGGCCTTTTCAACTCTCTTAACTACAAAATGCCAGGGTAAATGGGGCCCCTAAAATCACCATCATTTGGTATGGTGATTTTTTTTTTTCTTTTTTTTGGCCATGTGTGCAGCAGATTGATGTGGGATCTTAGTTCACAGACCTGGGATGGAACTTGAGCCACAGCGGTGAAAGTGCTGAATCCTAAGCACTAGATCACCAGGGAATCTCCCCCGCCCCTCAACCCAGTATGGTGATTCTGAAACACTCTCAAAGTACTTTGATCCTGGGATCAAGGTCTCTTATGAAAAGACCTGTCACTTAGGTTAAAGGGATATCATTATTTAATTATCATTAATCCAGAAAGTTTGTGCTTTTTAGAGCCACACACACGGCAGATGGAAGTTCCCAGGCTAAGGGTTGAATCAGAGCTGCAGCTGCTGGCCTATGCCACAGGCACAGCAACACCAGATCCAAGCCACATCTATGACCTACACAACAGCTCATGACAATGGCAGATCTTTAACCCACTGAGCGAGGTCAGGGATTGAATGGCATCCTCACAGAGACTCTATTGGGTTCTTAATCCTCTGAGATAGCAGGAACTCCCAGAAAATAACTTGTGAAAGTCTCCGTCATGTCAGGCATGATGTGAAGCACCAAGGATACAACCTTGATGGAGACGGTCCTTGACATCAGGAGCTGACAGTTGAGTAGGGGGCATTGCTAATTCAGGGGAATGCATTCCAGGCTGGTAGCTGTTGCAGGCTGCAATGAGCACTACAGAGTGAGATGTGGGGGCAGATCAAGAAAGCTTTCTGTAGAAAGTGATCAAAAACCGAGACCTCGAAAATAAGGCTTTATCTAGACAAATGGGATAGGTTCCCTAGAGATAAGAAAGCACAGCACATAATAAGAACTGAAAGTAATTCAATATGAGGTCAGGATCCTGCAGAAAGAGATGAGCCTGAAGAAGGATGCAAGAGCCACATCCTGCAGGGCCTTGCAAGCCATTTGGAGCAGTTTTAACTTGTATCCTGAGGGCAATGGGCAGCCATGAAATGATTGAAACCAGAGTGGAAAATGGATTAGAAGAGAACTCGACCCGTCAAGAGGCTGATGGGGTACACAAGGTGAAAAGTGACACAGGGCAGTGGGGACAGGGAAAAGCGGGGGATTCATAAGACAAGAAGAGAACTGGAAGAACTTGACACTTGGTATGGGCACAAGGAAGGAAAATGAAGATGGAAGCTTTTTAAATTTGTAGAGTGGTGCCCATCATGGAACCACTTGAGGACTCAAGTTTTATTTAATTTTTGCATTTTAGGGCTGCCCTGATGACATAGGGAAGTTCCCAGGCTAGGGGTTGAATCGGAAGCTGTAGCCGCTGGCCTATGCCACACCACAGCAACACCAGATCCAAGCTGTGTCTGCAACCTACACCCCAGCTTATGGCAACGCTGGATCTTTAACCCACTGAGCAAAGCCGGGGATTGAACCCACGTCCTCATGGATACTGGTTGGGTTCATTGCCGCTGAGCCACAATGGGAACTCCAAAGAACATATTTTAGGGAAAATGTAGTAACTCAGTTTGGAACACACGGATTTGGAGATACTGACAGTATATCCAAGGATAGCTTCTTTTAAACAGATAGGAGTCTGGAGAAGGAAAGTGATAAGGACTCCTCCAGGACAAGCCCCTTAGACATCTGGCTGGAGATAACTCTAGGAAGAGGTGAGTACTGAGCTGAGTCTGGGTGGATGAATAGTGGTGTCATGTTAATGGAAGAGCCCAGAAGGCAATGAGGAGTTTCAGGTAGCGTAGAGGGGTTGGGATGGAGCAGGAAGGCAGGAAATCATTCCTGATGGGGGCCTTGCGTGACAGGCCTTAGGCATAAGGAACTAGGAACAAGCCAATAAGATTCTAGGCAGGGGACAGACCTGGTCTTTTTTGTACTCTACAAATTATTTTATTTTATTTTATTTTATTTTCCCACTGTACAGCAAGGGGGTCAGGTTATCCTTAGATGTATACATTGCAATTACAGTTTTTTCCCCCACCCTTTCTTCTGTTGCAACATGAGTATCTAGACATAGTTCTTTGTACTCTACAAATTAGACTGGGCACTAACATGAACAAGAACTGGAAATGACAAGTCAGCCCATTAAGAGATGCTAGTGCTATTTCTGTCAAAAGATCAAATCCCAAACGAATGCTGAGGCAGAGGAGAAAAAGGAGTGAAACGGGGCAATACTGAGGAGAAAGAAAGGGCAGACATAGCCATGCCCTCTGGGAAGCAAGGAAAATGGCATGAATGATGCTGAGGCTTCAGCTCAGCTGGTGGTGGCCACTTGATAAGATAGACAAGGTGGGTAATGGGAAGGAGTTAGTAAGAAAAGCAGGATAGATGGGCCATAATCCTTGGTTTTTCATTAAACCAAGTCAGGAGTTAAAAGAAAGGAATTTTTGTTGGCTATGAGAAGCAATTATAACTTTCATCTGTAGTAAAGAATTTTCAGTGATGTCACATTATCCTTGTCTATGAATACTGAGGCTCAGGAATTATTTCACTCTGGAAAAACTCCCTTTCTCTAAAAAGAGACAGCAATATTCAACATGGGGCCGAAAAGAGAACACTGCCATAACTTGGTATTTGCATATGTCTTTCCCAAATAGAAATCTTTGTAACAAAAGTATTTTTTAATTTGTCCAAGCCCTCAAGATCTTACAACATGGCTACTTATTTTCTAAGTTTCAGTTGAGATAAAAATGGTCAAAAAAGCCTTCCCTGAAGATCTTCTCTAAATGGTTGCCTTTCCTAATATCGAGGTACCATGTCTCATTCTTGATAGCACTTTTTTCTTCTGCTTCAAGTTATATTTTGTTCAGTTATTTCTTTCCTTCTCAGTTTATCATAGGGTTCTTCGTTGGTGGCTCTGTTGTAGAGAATAGTAGATATTTTGACAGCTATCCCTGGCTAGACTTCTAATCTAAACCTACTCTAAATCTGCTAAAGCTACTCTATGTTGCTGTATAGTGCATAGAAATCTCCATTAGGAATTAAAAAGAGCTCCCCATGGTAACATGAATAAGAAAAGCAAAAGTGGAGTGTCACAGAAAATGGGTGGGAGGGTCTGTGTGGGCGCGTCTGTGTTAGGGCCTGAGATGGGGAGGTCTGTGGCAAAGGAGGATTGCAGAGCAAGCTCCTCAATTTTCTTTTGGTGGAAGAGAAGCGTTGTTGCTTCCACAGAGAAGAGCTTCATTGAAAGAAGCTCCAATTCAACTACTGTGGATTCTATGACTATATTCTGGAGTGGGGAGATCCTGAGGGAGCCTGTCTCCAGAAGCTGGCTTAATTGGGTTCCAACTGGGCAGAATGAATTTTTAATCAGAACAGATTTTATTTGCTTTAAATGAATATTGTTGCAGTTAGCTATTAATGACCCCTTTGTTGATCAATAGAGGCTATCAGTGGCTGACCTTGACAGATTCCATTACTGAAATAATGAGTCTGATGGGTTATGATGATTAACATTTGCGAATGGTTTTACATTTGCAGGGCAGGAGAGGGGTGTGAAATAAAGCTGCTTATTCAGGCGGGTTGACCATGGGGAGATGGAAGGAAGTAGTGAAAAGTGCAGGGAGCTTGATTAAAAAATGAATGGCTCCCAGGAAGAAGTCGTACAAATGAAGGCATATTCAGATACATATCTTGGAATCACCATGTTGAAAAGGTTGATTACTTAAAATTGGAATTACCAGATGTTTTGGGCAGAAATGGGGAACCAAGTGGGAAAATAGGAATTTATCCTTTTAAAAGGTCCTGGTTTATTTCTTAACAGCTGGTGGGAACCTGAACCAAACTGACAAATTGAAGAAAGCAGCCAGGTTCAGAGGGAAATGTAGGAGAGACGCTTATAAGTAGGATATAAAAAAAAAAAAAAAAAAGAGGTGAAATCCGATTGAATGTGAGCACTTCTGAAACTTGGAAGCTTAGGTTTCCAAGAAATGTGATTTTATTTTTTCCCCCCTAAGCAGCTTCCTTCTCAATGACATACTTTTAGATTGTAAAAAAATTTCTTCCCTTATCCTCAAAACTATTAAAAAAAAAAAAAAAAATTCAGTGCCTCCAGACACATGACCCAGCAAACAAATACCAACACAACTCCTCCTATCCGCCCCCCGCCCCCCAGTCAGCTGTGGGAAAATGTGAACTTTTTCTTGTGATACAGTTTGGGCGACTGTGGAAAGATCTGTTGTCAAATTTTCCCTCCCACCTTCCCCCAATTTTCCCATCACAGATTGATTTCTTTGTATCTATTGAGCATCTTGAGTTTTCTGGCACTATGTCCTTAAGATGCACCCATTTCTGGAAGGGGTAATAACTTTGCATCCATAATTAGCTCATACCAACTAAAACCTTTTGCAAAGAGAAATCACATGGGGACCAATGCATGTGAAATGAATTACTTTGGAGACAATAGTTTTCTCCTTGTCCCGGTGCTACTTTTCAGAGGTGGAAGAGCCTATTTTTGGCCTCTTAAACGACTCTGAATAGGAGTTTCCTTCTCTGGCTTATTAATCTCTATTGTCAAACTTCCTGGATCACTAATTAACCGACTGAAGGCAATTTGTTCTATGCCTTTACATATTGCCAAAGAACCCAATATAATGAGGAATATTGAATATACATGGAGGCAAACTCCTATATAAGACACAAATAGACCCTGTCTTGGTGTTGCCTATCCTTGGTTTCTGGATAATGGGTCCAGGATCCTACTAACTGCTTACATAAGAAGTTAACAGGCTTCAAAATGACCTGTGCCCAAGCAAGCAAAATAAAGAACCAGATGACAATGAGTAAGTTCCTTGCCAGATCTGACTCTATTGTAATGAATCAAATTACTGTACCTTCTGTAAGTGCAAAGCCAACAGTTGGTGCACAGCATATGGGCAATGCATACAGTTTTGAACCAATCCATCCATTCCACACCTTAGAGGAGATGACTCAGAGAAAGAAGCTCCTTTAGAAATGGTTTTCCCCATCATTAAGGGCCTATTCTATGTTGGTACCACAATCTAAGTATAGAGGTAAGCACTGTATCAGCTAGGCTGTAGGCAAATTAATATATTAGGGACAACAAACTATACTATCAAGTTTAATAAAATAGAGCACAGGGAATTATAACCACTTGTGATGGAATAAAATGGAAGATACCATGAGAAAATGAATGTGTATATATATGTATAACTGGGTCACTTTGTTGTACAGCAGAAATTTACAGAACATTATGAGTCAACTACAATAAAAATTAAAAAAAATCCCAGTAGGCCGTTATAGGGAAAAAATAGAAACAGAGCAAGGAAAATCAGCTGGGGAAAAAAAGTACTGTAGAATTCATCTGGGGATAGATCCAAGGTGGCTTTTCGGGACATAGAGGCCCCCAATGAGAAACTCTCAAAATAGGAAAAAGAAATGGAAAATCAAACTGGTGGACCCTGATGGGGAGGTCCAGTGGTTAGTGACTCCTATTAACTGAAGTCTTTCTAAGACAACTCCAAGTTTTTGTTGGGTCACTTCACCCTGTGTCCTCTCATGGGTCATAACTTCAGTGGTAAAATACACCACTTCGCAAAACTTGGAGCCAAGACCTAGAGGAAGACGAGGAAGTGAAGTAAAGGGGAGGGTGGGATCAGAAATGATACTTCAACCCTGAAGTCAAAGACTGTGGTAACTGGGGAAAGACGAGGCTGGTCTTCAGGGAGATAGGGAGCAAGTGAGGTAACGAAATGGGCAGGTGCCTCAGGGTGAAGAATTTAGCGTTTAAGCCTAGAGAAAGCATCTCAAAGTCATCCTAAGGGTGATGGGAAGCCACTGAAAAGTTACTAAAAGACCTTCACTTACTTAGCTCATATCGCTGAATTCTGAATGAGTCACATCTGTAGGTTGTTGAAAAATCCCCGTGTTCGCCAAATTAACTGGGTTAATAGGTACATGTATAATGGAAACTTTCTGACTACTTACTAACATTAAGGTATTTGATGAGAATGAAATACACAGAGTACGTGGACCACAGCTGATTTTTTTTTTTGTTGTTGAAATAAATGATGGTATGACTCTTTGTTGAGTATGAATCTTTGCAATTTTTGCAGTCAACTTTTCAATAAAGTAGTATGGGGGGGTTAGTTTTCCTAAGTTATAACTAAAGTTGCTGAGAGCTTGTAACATGCAACATTTTCAATATAGTCTGGCAGTACATCCAAGGAAAATTCTTTGCTTGGTTTATTATAACTTGATTGGAATGCCACTACTTCAGACTCTGTAGAAGAATACTGGTACTACTTATAAAATTACATTTGTTCTGAAAATAAAACAAGTTACGGGTGGGTATGTTAATATTTAGAATGCTTTCAAGTACTTAGGGGTCACTTTCCTGTAAGTGACTTAAATCACGATGGAACTTTTCAATCTTGAAAATACTAAGGACCTCTAAACTAATTTCCTCCTTGGTATAACCCTGTATTACTACATGAATTTCAGAGTAAAGATTTCTTTTAAAAAAAACTGTAAAAAAAAAAAACAAAAAAAAAAAACAAAAAAAAGTTAACATCATAAAATGTATAAAACAAAAATACAAACCTACTGAAAATCTATAATTTAGGTCCTTTAATTCAGACTTACTTGCCCAACATTAGTCAAATAAGGTCATATTATTAATGATCATACAACTTTGAGTTAATGTATTACTTGTACAGATGTTAAGGGAATAGATAGAAATTAAAAGCAAGAGACTACATTCATATTAAAAATAAGAGATGTTCCCTTTCATTTTCTTAGAGCGTTTTCCTTTGTAAAGTTCTAAGTTCTTTATTTGGCTCTGCGTTGTAAATCTTTTAAAAGGCTTCTTAAGTCTTCTAACTAGGAACGTCTTTGTCCAGGACCTAGAGACCAACCCTTGGAAATGCCATCATCATAAGTGACTAGATATAGTTCCCTGTAACTATAATGGAAAAAATAAAAATCATTAAAAAATTATCAATGGTCGTGTTGCAAAAAAAAAATACCATCATCAAGGGGGAGATAGAGCTTTTAAATAGCTTTTAAATAGACATATCTGGTGGCTATCTTTATAGATCTATTGGATTCAAAGCAAAAACATTTTGGGGGTCATTCACTTAGGGTATATGTCTATATGGATACACCTGTATATACACATACCTGTGCTAATGGTGGGGGACAAATCTGACGTATGGAAAGCTGATCGGCATTTACCACTGATGGGAGGACAGGGATGCTAAAGCTAAAAGCTGCTGGAAGCCATGGGGCCATCTGGATGTTCCGAACAAGGTCGGCTTTCCTGCGCCTTAGCCAGCCATCCCATGAGAACTTTGGGCTGTCCTTTTCGCACTCACTTCATTATGTTTCAAGTTCTGCTACCTTTATCTTGCCCACATCCTGGGGATCCTAAGAGGATTCATTTGTGAGAGTTTTGTAAATTGCTTTGTAGATTAAAATTCTCTATAAAGTGTTTATTACTACGGGCAGTCCTGACCGGGAGAGATTAGACTTCTGACAGTTGCCATTTCTAGGCTCAGAGAAACGTGTCTGTGTTATTCACCCACAAGGCTGGCTCACACTGATAGCGTTGATCAGGTGATGTGCTTCCTGATCTGCTTCCCTGTACCGATGACTTGTCTTTCAGCCTTAGCCTGGCCTCACCTTTCTCCTTCCTCTGCTTCCCTCCTTTTCCTGGGGCCTCCCAGCTCCTAAGCAGAGCTCCCCTAGACTTGTCAAGAGCCCTTTGGATAGGGAGAGGCCGAGGAAAGCAGTGTGGCGCAGTGAGGAGCTTCTGTCGTGGCTCAGTCGTAATGAACCTGACTAGGATCCATGAGGGTGTGGGTTTGATCCCTGGCTAAGGATCTGCACAGTGGGTTAAGGATCTGGCTTTGCCGAGACGTGTTGGGTAGGTTGCAGATGAGACTTGGATCTTGCATTGTTGTGGCTGTGGTGTAGGCTGGCAGCTGTAGCTCTGATTCAACCCCTAGCCTGGGAACTTTCATATGCTGAAGATGGGTCCCTTTAAAAAAAAAAAAAAAAGACACACACAAAGTGTGGAACAGTGGATATGGTCCTGAACTTCAAGTCTGGAGATCTGCCTTTGACCAATCCTGCCTTGTAGTTACGGAATCCTGACCGGGTACTTCATCTCTTGGAGCCTAGTTCTCATTGAACACATTTATTGAGCCTTGACTAGGGCCGGGCTAGGTATAGTGTTTGGGGCTGGAGAGTCATCAGAGAACTAGCTCCAAGCCCCTGTCCTCATGGAACTTATATTTCAGCGGGGGAAGCTGAAGATAAAGCATAAGTACAGAATGGAAGATAGCAACCTAAGGTTGGGGGACACCTGGGTGAAATGGATGGGGAGCGGATGGGTGAGAATGTGATCGTTTCTCTGGGGGATCAGGGTAGACTTCAGAAGAAAGGGGCATTTGAGCAAAGACCTAGAGGAAATGAGGCAGTAGGACCAACACTGTACCTATCTTGAGAAGAACTTGCCAAATAGAGTCCAGGATCAGGAAAAGGGGAAACTAAAAACTAGTTGTTGACCCTTGCCTGGAACTAAAAACAAGGGCAACAGCTACTCTTAAAATGGTTACTATAGGCTAGGCGTGTAGTAGACAGAGCTATCTGGTAGAGACCTTGTATCTAAAATATGTCTACTTTACAAGCTGGTCATGGCTGACCTTCATCTTGTCCACTTCTACTGTACAGCAGAGTGACCCAGGCATACACGTAGATACATTCTTTTTCTCATATTATCCCCCATCATGTTCTATCCCGAGAGTCTGCACACAGCTCCCTGTGGAGGAGGTCAGTTCTTAGAGTTGATTTCCTTAGGCAACTGGGAACCTACTTAGTCTGTGAAATTGAAATTCACAAGTTTACATTATCAGTGGAAATTCTGTTTAAACATCTTTTCTTATTATCTCCCTAAAGCTGTGGGAGTATCTTTCCCCTAGAGAGGTCCGATTTCAGGAGCACATAAACTTTGAATAATCCGAAAGCTCAGCATTCTTGGCTGTGCAAGGTGCCAGAGCTGGGTCAGAGTCAAGCTGGATGGAATTACTGAAGGTGGCTGTGTGGCCGGCAATGCAGTCTGAAGACTAAATGCAAGGCACCACTTAGACCGCTTGGTATTGAGAATGAAGGTTTGTACGAGGTCTTTGAGGGTGAAGGCCTTGCTTAGGAACAAAGAAAACTGTTGAGAAGATGATGTATTTGGAGGAATTCAACCCTGTGACTGAAAGCAAATTCCAGCTCAAAGAATTAAGAACACTTCCTTAAATTATCATCACTGGCATTTTTCCCCCTTAAATGAAGGAATCCCATTTTCAAAGACCTGTAACTACTAATACATAGTTCTTTGAGAGGACCCACTTATGGGGATTATACCTTAAATCCCCCATATTTAATTGAATTCTGTTATATGGAATTTCTATGATTTATCTTCAGACTTTGGAAGGAAGTCCAGGGTGGCAGTTCATCCCTGAAGTATCCAAAAGGCTTGCAAGCTGGGTCCATATTCACTAGCCACAGGGAAACTGCCATTTCTCAGGATGGAAACATTATTCTCGGCTATTAAGATTGTCACACAGGCATTCCCGTCGTGGCTCAGAGGTTAACGAATATGACTAGCAACCATGAGGATCTGGGTTTGATCCCTGGTCCTGATCAGTGGGGTGGGGATCCAGCGTTGCCATGAGCTGTGGTGTGGGTTGCAGATGCAGCTCAGATCCTGCGTTGCCGTGGCCTTTGCCGGTGGCTACATCCTGATTGGACCCCTAGCCTTGGAACCTCTATGCCGTGGATGCAGCCCTAGAAAGACGAAAAAAGTGTCACAGAGAAAAATTTCCATACTGACAATACTTTTAACTAGGAAATTAGAGGAAAAGAATGTTATTGCAAGTCTGCATTATTTTCAGATAACTATTGCTGGATTACTATTTAACAGTAATACTTGGGGTGATAAAGGAACCTTAAAGAATCTGAAGGAAATAAAAAGGGATACAAGATTAAAGGGACAGTGAAGGAGGTCACACCAAAAGCACAAGAAGAGAAGAAAAAAATTGGGCTTCAGGAAAATTAAACTTCTATACATCAAAGGACACTATCAAGAAAGTAAAATGACAACCTATAGAATCTGGAAAATCTTGGCAAATGATGCCCGACAAAGGCTGATTATTCAGAATAAAGAATTCCTGGAGTTTCCTTTGGGGTGAAGTGAAAAACGAAATCTGACTAGTACCATGAGGCTGCGGGTTTGATCTCTGGCCCTGCTCAGTGGGTTAAGAATCTGGCATTGCCATGAACTGTGGTGTAGGCCAGCAGCTGCAGCTCTGATTCACCTCATAGCCTGGGAATTTCCATATGCCAAGTATTATGACCCTAAAAGGCAGGGGGCAGGGAGGAGACCCTGGAACTCAAGCATTCTAATTAAAATGCGCAAAGGACTTGAAAGACACTTCTTCAAAGACAAAGGCCAAAAAGCACATGAAACAACAAATGCAAATCAAAGCCACAATGGGATAACACTTCCCACCTACTAGGATGGCTACCATAAAGAGCAAATAACAGAAACTGGAATCCTTGTACATTGCTGGTGGGAATGTAAAGTGATGCAGTTACTGTGGAAAATAGTTTGGCAGTTCCTCAAAAAGCTAAATATAAAATTGCCACATGACCCAGCCATTTCACTCCTCACTAAATTCCCCACATTGAAAATGGGCCTCAAACAGACCTTGTCCGCCAGTGGTCATTACAACATTGTTCACAATAGCCGAGCTGCTCAGTGGATAAATCAAACAAGATGTACATGCAATTGACTCTTCAGTTATAAAAAGGAGTGAAGGAGTTCCTGTCGTGGCTCAGAGGAAGCA
Source organism: Sus scrofa (assembly GCF_054392235.1). Lineage (NCBI taxonomy): Eukaryota > Metazoa > Chordata > Mammalia > Artiodactyla > Suidae > Sus > Sus scrofa. Next base: position 21,031,762 of record NC_139393.1, on the reverse strand, counting down.
AATCTGATTAGTATCCGTGAGTTTGCAGATTCGATCCCTGGCTTCACTCAGTAGGTTAAGAATCCAGCATTGCTATGAGCTGTGGTGTAGGTTGCAGACCTGGCTTGGATCCCTTGTTGCTGTGGTGTAGGCTACAGCTCTGATTGGACCCCTAGCCTTAGAACTTCCTTATGCCCTGGGTGCAGCTCTAAAAAGACCCCCCCACACAAAAAATTTCTGATAGTGCTACAATATAGGTGATGAACCTTGAAAACATGCTAAGTGAAATAAGCCAGACAAAAAAAGACAAATATGATTTCACACATATGAGAGATCTAGAAAGGATAAATTCACAGACAAACTAGATTGGAGGTTACCAGGGGCTGGGGTAGGAGGGAATGGGGAAAAATTGCTTTTTGGTCAGGGTTTCTGTTTGGGGTAATAAATCTAGAAATAATGGTGATGGTTGCATAAGGTTGTGGATAGAAAACCCCAAAATCGTATACTTGAAACGGCAAATTTGTTCTTGAATCACAGTTTGTTTAGATGGAAATACTTTTTATTTGTGATTTTTAAATTAACTTCCAAACTGGTCAAAGGCTTTTTTTAATGGAAAAAGTAAAAATTATTGGGATGACAAGTAAATATATCTGAGGTAATTATAGGCAAGTGGAAGCACATAGATTATCATAGGGATAGAATAACATCCTAGCGTAGGCCAAACTACTGTTTTGAATATACTATTAAAACGAGAACCAGAATTGGGAAAATGGCTAATGATGATAATATACTAACACAAGGGAATGACTTGCCATTAAAATCGTAATTACGAAGCGCATATGAAAAAAACATAAATACGTGAATACCTTACATGAAGTATGAGAATATAGAATAGCATGTAGAGTATCTTTGCTAAAATAGGTTTTATGTGGGAGTGAAAACATTAAACCCATTTTAGGGATAAAATATTTCTAATGCCTGTGGCTTTATTTTTTTTGAAAAAAAAATGAAAACTGCTGGTGGGCTCAATACTTTGCATCGCTAGTCATTACCTTTTGTGCAGAGTAGAGTTGGCGTTTTGAGCTGAGAAACTCCTTCAATTCTGGAGCTGTATCCATTCTATTCAGTTTTAATCTGAAGACTTGTTAGGTGTACATGAGGCTAAAATTAATGACAGCAGAGATAAACTACTGGTTTAAAGATGTTATAAGTTAAATTCCAATTAAGCGTTGCTTGCAATCTCACTAAATATTCTCATTTAATACCAAGACCCAAGACTTCAGGGTTTCTTTCATGTAACTATAGGATGATAGAGTGAACAACTGCAGTCTAAATCCTCATTTTGAAAGTGAGGGAACTGATAAACACAGTTTGTATTCTGACAAAAGCCAGGCAGTAGCCCAGGTCTTAATGCTTAGCCCATATCTGGTGCTGAACTGTGCATGGAAGTGTCCTACAGACAGAGGGGCATGTGCTGGAAGATATAACTTCAAAATGTGGTTGGCTTAGTGATATTCATACCAAACTAGCCACACCTGTCATCCTTTCTCTCCTCCGACTTTTGGAATTTTTACATTGTGAGAATTATTTCAACTTAGCAATAATAGCACTTTGCTTCATGCTGGAAGCTTAGGGCAGGAAAAACTTTCTCAAGAACATAAATGCAACCTGATGGGTGTTTCCTATCTTGGTGAAGAATCTGTTAAGAACCCACAACCCAACAGGTCAATTTTGACCTGAAAACAAAAAAGAAACCAATCCCCAAACCCTGATGCTTTTTAGGACTGTTAACTCAGTTCTACTTGAAGCAGGGGCTGGGTTACAAGAGAACTCTTTCAGGTCCCTCAGTGTTCTCCTGGCCTAACTCAGGATGCTGAACTACTGATGGGGCTGTTAAATAATCCATCATCAGCTCTGAATGCAAGCAACCATTACAGCAAAGGAAACAGGCCAATCATCCTGAAGATATGGACTATTTAGCATTCATTACTGTGTTGATAGGGTTGATGATGTGGTTTATTCACCTGAAAACCAACTCTTTGGAAACAATTACAAAGTGTTGGTAAACTCTGAAAGCAGGGAACAGATGGGAGTTGCAGGTAACACCACCTGTCCTGGTCAGGCCAGTAAGAGGTTTCAGTGCCGTTCTTTATGTCTTGACACCCAACTTCATAACATAATTCTGAAGGTCGAATAGAATCTCTTGGTACCGGAACAAAGGCCTCTTTGTTCAGTGGCTTGCTGACAATTTTAAGTATTGAGATATCTAACAGGGGAAAATGGAATTACAGAGCTGGAAAGGATTATCAAAATGTAATTTAATTCTAGACAAATCCCATCTAAGTCCTTAGCTTTCAAAAGAGCTCCAGGGAAATTACTTCAGTTGTACCTTTATTTTTTCCCCTTCCATTCTGGGAGCTTTATTGATGATGGGTAGTGATAGTGTGAGAATATCATGGTGCTCTTTGAGATGTGGGAAGGTACCTTATTACCTTGCCCAACTTGGAACAAAAATGATCCTTCAATTTAGATTTTTTCTTTCTTTTTATGGCTGCATCTGTGGGATTGAACCCACATCCGCGTGGATACTAGTCTGGTTCTTTACCTGCTGAGCCACAAGGGGAACTCCTTCAATTTAGATTTTCAAGATAACATAAGAGAGGATAAAGAACCAAGTCTAATGCACTTGCTTGAGGAATTGCTCAGTAATGGTCAGTTCTGCCAGCATTTAGCAAATTCTTACTACGCTAGCGATGACTAAATCAAAGAGTAAGAATGATCCCTTCCTGCACCTGAAGGGTTAAAAACCTAGTATGCTCTAATGAAGTAAGTCGGAAAGAGAAAGATAAATACCACCATATGCTTTCACTTATATCTGGAATCTAATATATGGCCCAAATGAACCTTTCCACAGAAAAGAAAATCATGGACATGGAGAACAGACTTGGGGTTGCCAAGAAAGAAGGGGAGGGAGTGGGAGGGACTGGGACTTAAGGGTTAGTAGATGCAAACGATTGCCTGTGGAATGGATAAGCAATGGGGTCCTGCTGTGTAGCACTGGGAAATGTCTGGTCACTTGTGATGGAGCATGAGAATGTCAGGAAAAAAATGTATGCATGTATGTGTGACTGGGTCACCTTGCTGTGCAGTAAAAAATAGAACACTGTAAATCGGCTATAACGGAAACAATTAAAATCTTTATAGAAAAAAAACCCCAAAACCTAATATGCTCTATTGCATGGTTAATAGGCCCGTGCACCACCACGGTACCACTGGTTCCTTGCAAGGAAGTGGAATGCAATGTATGTATCCGAAATTTTTACAAGTGCATGTGTGAGGCAGTTCGTCAAGAGTCTACATTAAAACGTCTAGCCACATCCTAGGCTGATAGTGCCAGCATTGCTCTTGGTGCATTTCAAATCCTGGTCTTCCCTGTGATTTCTGCTCAAGTCAGATCATTTGGGAATGGGCCTAAGACGAGGCCCTCCTCTGTGATCCTAATGTACTTCCAGTGTTTCCTTCCAGAAAAGTCATCCTTCAAATAAATAGGTTCTCGCCCAAGGGTGAAATGGTCTTCAGTTACGGGTCATTATTTTTGGCTTTTCTATTGTTGCAGAAACTGGTTTGAGAAAGGTTTTGATAGCTGCTTAGATAAATACTTCACTGTGACAGTTCAGGCTTCATCTCTGAGTTTTCATTTGTTTTCTTTTTTTTTTTTTTTTTTGTGCCTTTTAAGGCTGTAACTGTAGCACATGGAGGTTCCCAGGCTAGGGGTTGAATCGGAGCTATAGCTGCTGGCCTCCACCACAGCACCACCGGATCTGAGCTGCATCTGGAACCTATACCACAGATCATGGCAATGCTAGATTCTTAACCCACTGAGTGAGGCCAGGGATTGAACCTGCAACCTCTTGGATTCTAGTTGGGTTTGTTATCCCTGAACCACAATGGGGAACTCCTCGTTCAATTTTCTTTTACACTTTTACAAATGGTCTAGCCAAATGTGAAGAAAATAGCTCAAATGGGCAAGCGAGCAAGTGCTGGCTAAAACCCTTAACTGAGGGGAGGGTGCCTGGTAGCGGCATTCTCCGGGCCAAAAGCAGAACCCTATAGTCCCCCATCCCCTGAGGAACATTCCGAGTAACACTGCTCCTGGAATTGCTTTTGTTTTTATGGGATGTGTAAACAGTCGAAAGTGAAACCCTCATTAATGTAATGAAAATTAATGAAAATATTTCTTGCTTAATAAGGCACCCTCCTGTTGTGTCTAAAGCACTAAGTTATTAAAAAGACAAAAGTGTGACTTTGAGCTTTTGCTTGAAGTTAGAACGTGAGAGTCTCATGGTATGTGTCTCTCACTCTTAGCTTCTATGACCAGCCTTGCCAGACCTGTTTCTATGGAGACAGACATTAAACCGGTGAACATACTAGAGAAACTACTATTGGGATGTTCTTTGAAACTTGGATTTGCCAGGTGAGGCCCCCATTTGCAAAACAGGCACAGGGAGACACAGTAAAGATGACTCGCTATCAGGGCAAAACTACAAGGGCTTCTGGGAAACCCTTTTTCTCTTTATTTTCCTCTCCTCTTTTCCTTTCTCCTTCTCTCATTGATTGTATTTATTCAGTCAAGCATAATTGAGCTCTTAGATGTGGTTAAAACCACATACTTTTCCCTTCCTCTTGTGTGAGTCAGATAGATGGCTTTAGGAGACAAAACCAATAGGAAACTCTTTCAGGATATCTGGGGAGCACATCTGTTAAACACACTGATAGAAGGGCAGAGTTGGTACCTCTGCCTCTCGAGCATCCCAAGCATGATGGCTCAATACACATCTAAGCATGGTGATGCCTGAATAGGATGGCTGGAGCCACAGGAGAACACTGGCAGACTCTTGGACCCAGAGGTGTTGGGGAGTTAGCATAACTGAGAAATAGAATCTTTCCTTTCCTTTAAGTAGAGAAATCACAGGTGCATGGTTTGTGTAACGTCATGGGCATCTCCCAGGGGTTCAGAAGCCAGTGCCTATAACAAAGACCCAATAGCCTGTGTGCCAAACAGAAACAATGAATGAAGATTGACTTTCTTCCAGACAGGCTTAAATGTCTTTCATGGGATAAAACAAAGCTGAATAAGCAACAAACACTTTACCCAACAGGTGGGTTAATCGCTCTCTTAGGGAAATAGAGAGCCACCTTGAGCAGAACTTGGGAAATCACCCAGTTGACCCTGAAACCAAAGTTACTATATTGGATGTAAAAACTGGGTGGTTTCTTTGAATAGAACACACAGTAGTAACTTGGTTGTGTTTTACCCATTTGAGCCTGTAAACACATTCACCCATGTAAACCTTTAGAGCAAATCATCTGGGAGTTAAAAAGGAATAGGAACATGAAAACAAATTCATCCCATAGGCAAGAGAGAAATGTAGGAGACACATTAATTCACAATTTTGGGATGTTTTAAAAATCTGAGATGATGGCAAGCATTTACAACGTATAAAGGTTCTCATGAGCACATTCTAATAAGAATTGAGCAGGAAGCTTCTATCCAACTCTACACCCCACCAAAGCCAATGGTCTTAACTTCTGAAATCAAGCCTTTATTAAAAAATGAGAAATAGGGTAGATTAGAAACTACATTTAGGAAGACAATTCAATTTTTTTTTCTTTTTGTCTTTTGTTGTTGTTGTTGTTTGTTGTTGCTATTTCTTGGGCCGCTCCCGCGGCATATGGAGGTTCCCAGGCTAGGGGTCGAATCGGAGCTGTAGCCACCAGCCTACGCCAGAGCCACAGCAACGCGGGATCCGAACCGCGTCTGCAACCTACACCACAGCTCACGGCAACGCCGGATCGTTAACCCACTGAGCAAGGGCAGGGACCGAACCCTCAACCTCATGGTTCCTAGTCGGATTCGTTAACCACTGCGCCACGATGGGAACTCCCAATTCAATTTTTTTTAAAGTATAGTTGATTCACAATGTCGTGCCAGTTTCTGCTGTACAGCAAAGTGACCCAATCATATATATACACATACGTACGTACATTCCCTTTCCCATATTACCTTCCAACATGGTCTATCCCAAGAGATTGGATATAGTTTCCTGTGATGTACAGTAGGACCTCATGGCTTCTCCATGCTAAACGTAAGAGTTGGCGTCTACTAACCCCAAACTCTCCGTGCATCCCACTCCTTCCCCCTCCCCCTTGGCAACCCCAAGTCTGCTAGCTCCGTGAGTCAGAGGAAGACATTTTTCAAGTGCTGGCATACTTCAGGTTTCCTGACTTTGTTTCTAAAACAAAGGCTGTTCCCTTTCGCTAAGCAAGAGACCTGATTGTCGGCGAAGATCAGAAAGTGGTACCTTCTGGAATTAAAACCCTGCAAGATCATAATGAGATGGATGAAACTCTTCATCTGCGGAAATCTTCCGAGACGCAACTCTCTAAAAGAAAGGTGCGAAAGTGTTTCTGAAAAACACCACAACTTCCTGTTCATCCAAGACTCCAAGGTGCCTCCCTCCAAGTCAGCCAGCACCTGTAACATGACTAATGCCAAGTGCTAATCTTTGAGCTGCAACATTAATGTATAATGGGCTATTTTGGTGACAGATGAAATATTGAAAGGGTTCGATAGCTACAAAATCTTTAGCATTCTTTCAGTACTGTCCAGGGAAAGATGTTCTGACTCTAGATGACTAGTCTTGCTTATTTAAAGACAAATATCCCTAGAGTGGAAAAGGGCAATTTATCAGTGTTAAGAGTTATAGAAGTAGCCTTTCAAGGGTGTCTAAATCCATATAGCCAATCCCTTGTATATCAAGCTATACTAGAATGTTTTCCCTCTACATTATTACTCTTTCTGAAGAGTTCTCATTCTCCATTTTCCCAACTTCATCCTATTCTTCAAACCCCAACTCAAATATCTGTCTTCACGCAACCATCTCTCATCCTCCATTCTTCCAAGTTCTTGGCATTTTTTTTTATAATAAATTCTGCTTTCTGTTATAGCTGGCTTTATCCATCAGGCTGTATGTTCTTTGCTGTGTACTTACTTTTTGATTCGTGTTTAAAAAGTTTGCAGATACATGCATCAAACTCTCCTTTAGATGCTTGCATATTCGTTCTATCCTGTGTCTGGCAGGTGCTTAGACTTGCTCTAGCCCATTGTAGACACTCCCTAACTGCACACTGCTATTTGGTATGGCATCTGAGGGGATTGCCCTACTGCAAGGAGAGTCCCATGAAGGTGAACGGGTCCAGGAAAATGGGTCTGTATTACCCACGTATGAAATAAATCAAGTGATTGGAACTTGACTCATGTAAGTCAGCTTCAGAGAGTGTCATTATTCCTGGGTCAAGGTGGGGAAAAGAAGTCGGAACTTGGAAAGTTGATGGTTGGTATTGTGGAATGTGGAGACCCCACTGATGTTCACCTGCAGTGGTGAGATTCTGCCTGGGAGACCCATGAGGCCTCTGAGAGATGCATCGCACCTCTTCGCATAATGATTGCAAAAAATCAGCCAGATTAATGGAAAACTACCCTGAGATGCTATGTAGATTCTGACACAAGAGAACTTGGTTTAGGAGAACAATTGTCCAAATGGGTCTTAAAATCTCAAACCAAAGCTCAGCAGTTGCTGGGGGAAAAACATTCAACATCGTTCTTACAGACCCTATTAATTAGGCATTTATAATAACCACAATATGGTTGGTATTTAGTAGAAAAAGGTAGTTTATTTTTTAATAAATGTTAGGCTTTCATAAGGTATGGGAAAAGTAATCTAAAAATAGCATTGTTGGGGAGAGTTTGGGGTTAACAGATGTGAACTATTACATTTAGAATGGATAAGCAATGAGGTCCTACTGTACAGCAAAGGGAACTGTATCCAGTCTCTGGGATGGATCATGATGGAAAATAATATAAGAAAGGGAGTGTGTGTGTGTGAGAGAGAGACTGGGTCACTTCGCTATACAACAGAAATTAGTACAACATTGTATATCAACTATACCCTAATAAAAAAAAAATAGCAGTTTGAAACCAAATGGACAAAGAAGGAAGTTGGTGAAAGGTGCTTTCAGTTCAGACTCTAGAAATTAATTCTGACATGCATGCCTGTATAGGCATTATCTATTATATAACTTGGGCTGAAGATTAAGTGTATTTTTATTCCTTGTGTTCTCTGGAAACACATAATCTAGTGAGGGAATAAAAGATGATGGTAAGATGTGAAAAGATAATATGTAAGGGCTGTGGAAGAATCAAAGCAGGGTACATATCTCACCCTTGGATAGAAGGGAAAAACGAAGGCTTCCTGGAGGAGGTGATGCCAAAGGTAGAAATTGGCCAAGCAGGGAGATGAAAGGGCATTTGAAGCAGAAGATGCAATGATGAAGGTGAAGGGACGTGGGAATTCTAGGTAACTGACTGTAGATGGAGAATGTGAAATAGAGGTGTGGGCAGGGACCTTCTTTATGGGGCCCTGTGTGTCTCATTTAAGGATCTGTAATCTTATTGGCAGCAAAGTCATTCAAGGGTTTCCAAAAGGAGAGAGATTTTAGTTAAATATTTATTTGATATGGTTAACTTTGGTGAAGAGGTGGAGAATGACAGCCATGGAAGGGGACATGTTTGCCATAACCCAGGAGATGAGATGGGGCTGAATGAAAGGAGGGGAGGCTGATGTGTGAAACAGCGAGGAAGCAGACAGCAGAGGCCTCAGCAAGTGCTCAGATGTGCAGGTGAGGAAGGGGAGGAGTTTGGGGCATCTAGTGATGGAGCAGACTGTAATGCCATATTCTAAATCAAAGATTTCAGGAAGCGGGGGACGGAACACGAACACAGCTTGGGAGCAGGTAAGACTGAGGTTCCAGTGGGACTCGAGGCTAGAGTCCTTCATCACATAGTTGGATGCAGGAGGCCGAGGCCCTGGGGAGCGGGGTAGTCCAGAATACAGATTTGTTAGTTCCTCGGTGTTCTGCTAATAGCTGAAGCCATGGAAATGGAAGGGACTCAGCAAGAGCAAGGAGAGTGAGAGATGAGAAGGGAAAGAGTGGATCTGGGGAGAGCCCTACCATATAAGGAGTAAGAGAAAAAGGAGTCTGCAAAAAAGAAGCAACAGACCTGGGCGGGGAGATGCTGAGGGAGGAGACCGTTTGGAAGAGAGGTTGATACGCAGAATGAGGTGCATGAAAGAGTAGCTAAAGAAAGATCTAAATATATAAGGAAAATTGGGGTTGGGGTTGCCACTGCAGTGCAGTGGAATTGGTCTCTGTAGGGCCAAGACACACGTTCAGTCCCTGTGCTGGCACAGGGAGTTAAAGGACACAGTGTCGCCACAGCTGCAGCATAGGTTGCAAACTGCAGTTTAGCTGCAGCTGCAGCATAGGTTGCCAACTGAAGTTCCCTGGCGGGGGGGTAGCCAAAAAAGAAAAAAAAAATTGGGGTCAAGATAGTCTCCAAGCACATGTCCATGTGTCTATAAGCTCTCATTCCTAATCTTCAATTTAATGATTAAAAGAGGCAAAAAGCACGTCAGTCAGAATAAGCTACAACCCATGAAAATGTCATCTCGTGAGTATTTCACAAATGATGGAGGAATCCCTGGAAGACAGACAGCAGATGGGACCTGGTTTACAGAGAAGCAGAGGCCAGCAGGGTTTGGAGGGCACAGCTTGAAATGTAAGCACAAAGTCAAAGGATATACAAAGGGAAGGAGGAGTTCCCACTGTGGCTCAGGAGAGACAAATCTGACTAGCATTCATGAGGATGCAGGTTTGATCTCTGGCCTCGCTCAGTGGGTTAAGGATCTGGCATTGCTGGTGAGCTCTGGTGTAGGTCACAGATGCTTCTCGGATCTGGCATTGCTGTGGCTGGGGTGTAGGCCAGCAGCTATAGCTCTGCTTAAATCCCTAGCCTGGGAACCTACATGTGCCGTGGGTGTGGCTCCAAAAATACAAAAAAAAGGGGGAGGGAGGCAAGGGGAAGGCTACTGTGGGATATTCTCAAAGGGAATATCCTGAGGAGGCTCTGCTTGGCCATACTCCATCCTTTCTGCTATGCTCCACATTGTGCAGGAACAGGTTCAAGGTCAGCATGGTGATGATGGGTGCTGGTCTGTAGAGGCAGGGAGGCGTGAAGGGCAATTCACTTTTATGCTCTGTAGTTGGAGCTGTTTGACTCTCTGACATTGAGAATGTATTCATGTGTTACTTGAGTATATTATGAAAGTAGAAATAGTCTTTTGGATTTGATGAGCGATCAGGGAGGTTTGGGTGACCTTGAGAAGGACAGTAAAGAGGAGGGGTCAAAGCCGGATGGTGCTTGGAGGTGTGAACAAGAGGTGACAAAATGGAGCGAGTGAGGGCAAAAATCTCAGAGGGAATTAAAATTGATTAGAGGGGGGTGGGGAGACGTCAAAGATTGTTAAGAAAGAGATAGGAGGTAGAGTTAGAAAGTACAGAACATGGATATTCTTGGAATTACCCATTTGGAAACTGAAAACTGAAAGCGGAATTGGAACGTGGGAGTAGAAACAGAAGAGGAATGGCTTTCGGGCCCCTCCTTGGAGCCAAAGGGAATAAGAACATCTGCTTGGAGAAGGGCACCCCAAGGTTGAAAGGAAAGACTTGAACAGAAAAGGATTTGGAAAAACCCACTAGGGTTGCACCGAAAGGTCAATAGCAATGAGAAGTCATGGCAAGGTTGGAAACTACAGACAGGTGGTGTCTGATGCAGTGCGTGACTTTCCCTGGCAGCTCTTGATGACTTGGGTGCCATAACCATAAGGGCTGGTTGTCCAGGGTTTGGGTTAGGGAGGTCCATGAAGGAACAGGTGGTAAGGTGCAAAGAGTGTGGGTGATAACAGACTGATGGGGTGATCCGCTATAGCTCCCGACTTAGAAGGAAACTCAGAAGATTCCCATCTATGGTCCCCAAAGAACTGAAGAGACTGGAGCAAGTAGACTCCCCTGTAGCTCTGGCCCAGCTTAAAGGGAGGAGTTCCTGAGTTCCTGGCACAGCCCAAGGGCCAGGAGGGAATCTTACATAGATGCTAGTCTTCTGCTTTAAGTGGCCAGAAGCAGTAAAATTCCCAGTCCTGTGCTGCCACCGCCTCTGACCTCTCCTTCTTAGAAGAAACTCGGTCCATGAGGCAGGTCCAGTCAACAGAGAACAAAACTTTTTTTCTTTCTCATCGGGTCATCTCTTCATTTTTGCCACCAGTTTCCAGTGGCCAAGGAGAGCTCTTTGATTCAGCACGTAGTCCCATAGCTACTGGCTAGAGTCTGCCATGCAGAGAGACGTCAGCTGTCACTTTGGCAGGCTCTGAGCTGCCGGGGCCATTAAACCGCCTCTTACCCTTGGGCCAGTGTCCTGAAGGACAACCAAGGACATGTCCACCAAGAGCACAGTCTTGCTGCAATGTTAAGTTCCATGTGAGAAGTGGTGGACCAGTGAGGGAGATTTTCCTAAGTTCCTTGTACCTGTGTGTGGGCAGAAAGGGACAAGACCACTGCACTCAGGGGTCAGAAGGAGCTTGGCTGAGTGGTGGCCCTGCAGAGGCTTTGTTTCAGGGCAGTGACAGCCTGGCTGGCTACTTGGCAGCTCTCTGGTGCTGTGACACCCTATGGAGGGCCAGCAGTCCCTCTCAGCATGGCTGAGAGCAGCCTGCTCACATTGGACATTGACCTCCTCATCTACGGGCTGGGGCAGCACCTGGAGCTCCCTTCTGTACCTCTGATGAGATACTAGATACTGCATTGTGCCAGGGGACAAAAGGTGGGGGCAGTTGTACCTCACCCAGGAGAGAAATGGGAAGATAGTAGAAATCCTTGCCTTTCCTTCAGCTTCTCATTTGTCACATGTTTGTTTCATTTCCTGTCCTGCTAGATGCCCCTACTGTGTGATGTCTAAGCATGGGGCTGGGAACGGGTAACCCAAGTCCCTTCCTTCCTGGTTGCATCATGAGTCTTTGAAATCTGATTCTTAGGCTGACTGCTGGCAATAGGGGGTTGGCAATTTTTTTTTCCTTCAGAAGATAGATATGATAGGAAAACTCAGCATGTGTATTTCACTACCATTCCTCTTGGACCTAAATAGGCATATAATTTTTTTAAACCCAAGTGCTAAAATTGGAGGTAGATTTGTTTATATACTATTGACACTTCATTCCATATGGAATCTGAGGCTGCTCACAAACACACAAAAAGTAAATAAGACCAAAAAAAAAAAAATAAACAAGTAACCAGCTATCGCAAAAGGTCTAAAAAATTAACTTACTAAATTACACGCAGTTCTAATAAAATTTTTTCTCTTCTGGGACTAGATAGAAGCTGATTTCCATAATACAAAGAAGCAAACGAAAAGGGTCAGGAAAAGTCTGAAGAAAAGCAACAAGGAAGGAAATACTAGTTGAAGAGTTAATAAACGTCATTAAATATATTCCACTAAAGTATGCTGTAGGTGAATGTGAAAAAATGATCAAGAGAATTGAAAGCCCAGAAATAAACCCAAATATAAATATACATATGAACTGAGTATAATGATAAAGGTGGCATATCAGATCAATGGGGAAGGAGATGGGATAATAAGTAGCTGTGAAGAAAAAATGTAAACCACAGGTTAAGTTCTAAATTGGTCAGGGACTTAACATGTATAAATGAAACCATAAAAAGTAATGGAAGAAAATATGCAAGAATTCCTTTAACTTTGCAGTGGGAAAGGTAATTTTAGAAATGACTCAAAATTCAGAAGCCATAAAGGAGAAAAGAACATTTATAAATAAAACCATAGGGAAAGAAACATCTATCCAAAAAAACCCCCACCAATAATGGCAAGTGACAACATACTGGGAAGACATAAATTGTGCCAACACGGACAAAAAGTTAATTCCCCTAATGTGTGTTAGGAAGAGTCCAAGGACCTTCCAGAAAAGAGTTCAAATGATGGTTGTAAACTTAAAACACTTATGTGACAAGACAAACACTGCGTTCGCTCAGTCATGAAAGCAACCTCATGGCAGAGGTGCTGTTCCCATCATGATGCACTCATCAGGAACCGAAGGTGCAGAGAGGTTAAGTCACTCGCCCAAGGTTACACAGCTCATGGGGACAAAGTCTGGCTCCAAACTTTTGCTTATAGCTACCAAGTTCTACAGCAAAAACTATAGGCAGCCGGCCATAGAAAACATAATATAAATTTGCTCACAAACCTGAAAAGATGCTCATAATCCTACTACATACTAAAATAAATAAAACTATACTGAGAGTTAGCATTTTCACTGTCCCTTAAAGCGGCTTCATTCACCTGCACTGTCTAGGAAGTGAAATGTTTTGAAGGCCTAAGCATTAAGTTTCAAAATCTATGTCTGCTATCCCAGTCGGTGAAGGCAAAGGGCCAGATAAATGGACACAGTGTGTCTCTTCTATTATAAAAGTAATAGTGCATAAAATACAAGGTCATGATTAGCCTTGAGGGAAGAAAAAAATCTTATTCATACTCATGATACCTCAAAATTACTCCATGAACACAAATACATTTCTGAAATGAAAGAAGGGCAGAGAAAAAATTAAATTGGTGTCTCTGCTTGCTTGTCAGGATGTGACAATGTGAAAAGAGTCATTTTCACGTTTTCTATACTTTTACCTGCTAAAGACGGTCGGAGAATAAATAGCATCTATTTTCTTTTCTGATGTGGAGTTAGCAAGGCAATCATCACAAGGAAACGGTTTGCTCATTTTGTATATTGTAGTGGAGTCACGGCTACCTCTGATCAAGGGAATTGGGTGTATGAAGGCAAAATGAAATCCAGAGAACCTCAGGATCATTCTTGATGCAATGCTTCAATCTTTGACTGTCGTCACCTCTTTATTCAGAGAAGCTCACAAAGAGAAAAACGCAACTGATTCGTAATTATGTTCATTTTCTTCAGGGTAAGATAGAAATATTGGCAAAAGTAAAATGACCAAGTCGGTCACAGTAATGAGAGGGAGAGAAGCAGGAAATCTTAATAAACTTGAGTCATCTATGATGAGGTCCCAAGGCTGCTGTCTGTGAAATCCTAGCAAACTTGGGGGCTCAGCTACCTCCTCTACAGAGCCTCTGTGCACCACCCCGTGATGCAGGTGTAACTGTTTGATTCTTGATCTTCCCAAACATCTTATCATCATATATGTGACAAAACTATAGAGAAATATATAAGGGAAAATACAACAATCGGCCACTCTTGATAATTTTACCTTTTTTTTTTGCTACCATAATAAATTTAATAAAGCATGGAATTATATCACAATTAATAGGTAGGAAGGACATAGTCAAAAATTAAGTCAAATGGAATAAATGTCGTTTTATCAAAAACGATCTACATTTTTCTTAAAGAGTATCAAGACTTGGAATGGTTTCTCAGTGCTAATCCTGTGTATCTCCATATGTTATTACTCTTCCCTTAGCAGAATGGGCTCAGACCGTGCATACTACCCTGAAACTTGCTTTTTGCACCTTACATCACAAACACTTGAAGGTCCCATAACCCCAACTCAGTATTTTTAAGAGCTGCAGATGGGAAGTGCTATAAAATTGGGTTGTGATGATCGCTGTGTACAACTATAAATGTAATAAAATTCATTGAGTTGGGGAAAAAAAAGAGCTGCAAAATATTCTGTAATTTAGATAAAAAGAATATATTCAACCACAACCCAGCCCTTCCGCTTTTCTGCTCTTCCCCCAAAATGATACAGATTCTTGCAGATGCTTTTGTTTTTCTGCAGAACAGAGTCTCTCGAGTGGGGTTGGGAGGTCATATTTTGAAAACGTTTGCTAGATTGTCCAAGAGCAAACAATGCATGTTTACATAAACGGAATATGAGGGCATAGGGAACCATCTCCAAAACAGTAGTGGATGTTTTCACTCACTTGAATTTGGCCTATCAGATGGATAAAGAAGGTACTGCATTGTCATTTTAAATTACACTTCCATGGCTGTTTAAAAAAAAAACAAACAGACAAAGCCTTTTTCACGAGCTTGGTCCATTTCAACTTACTTGCTGTGAATTGCCTATGCATATTGTTTACTTATTTCCCTGCTGTATTGCTTGTCTTTTCATTTTTAAAATCAAAATGTGGGTGCTCTTTGTAGGTTAAGCATAGAAACCCTTGGTCTGTTACGCATAGACATTGAAAAATTTTCCTCTGACTTTATGTTGATTTTAGCCATATAAAATGTACTATTTCTCATGTAGTCACCTAGGTCTATATTGCTCTTGATGGTTTCTGCTCTGCATTTTTTTTTGGGGGGGGAGGGGGACTTTCTTTTTAAAGGCCTATTACACCACTGGGTTATTTTTAAATGGTGGCAAAACCTATGAATTGGGACTCAGGGTGAATAAGGCAATAAAAAAATTGAGTGGGGTTATTTATTTTATATATAGAAATAGAAGTATCAGTGTGAGGAGTATTTGGAATGGGACTATAATCCCAAAAGGAATGGATGAAACTCAAACAAACTGGGATGGGGGAAGGGAAGTGAAAACATTGTGGGAGTCGGCAAACATGAAATCAGGAAGAAAGTCAACTCTTAAAAAGAAGGATGCATGACGAATGTAAAAAAAGGAGGGATAAAACAAAGTGTGTCACTTGTCCCAGTTCATGGAGCCGGGCAGAATTTCATTACGAAAAGGTGGCGGGTGTCAGACTTTGTGTTTTTTAAAAAAATCCATCTGTAAGTTACTTGTAAAAATATGTATGTAAAACAAAAGAAGAAAGATGTGAAAAGGTGGGAAAGATACACTGGAGAGATTCTACGGAGGAGGAGGAGGTGTGGTAATATTAATACCCAATAAAGCACATTTTGAGGCCCCCAAACTTGTCTCGAGGTGGGTGGGGGGGATAGGGAGATCAGAAATTGGAGTTAGGACTCTCAAAACACTTGGGATTTGAGGGAGTAAGATTCTGGAGTGAAGGAAAGAGGGAAAAAAAAGTCAAGTAATGGTGTGAGCTGCCTTTCCCTTCAAGGCCTTTACCAACTTGTTAGAGAAGGAGCTGGAGGGGAGAGGGAGGAAGTGGGATGGACGGGGAGTTCTGGGGTTGGTAGATGTAAACGACTGCATTTAGAATGGATAAGCAATGAGGTTCTGCTGTACAGCACAGAGAACTATACCCAGTCTCTTGGGACAGACCATGATGGAAGATAGTATGAGAATCATTCATATACATGTGCATGGACTAGGTCACTGTGCTCTACAGAAGAAAGGGACAGGACACCGTAAATCAACCATACCCTAATAAAAACAAAATTAAAAAAATAAACACAGATGGAGGGGCTGAGCATCTAAAGAGTTAGTAGCAGTCTGGTGGTGCTGAGGAGACAAAACCTGGAGTTGAGAAGTCTTCAGAATGAAGAACAGCTCGGTCCTTGTTCTGGGGTCCTGAAGGAATATGTCCTAGGCGTAGGGTAGACTCAAAACTCAGCAGTGCTCACAAAGCCCAGCCTCACCCAAGCTCGATCCCTGACTGGATTTAGGGGACCTATTCTAATTGCCTGCTCAAGTTAAAGGACCCCTCCATGAAGAATAAGAACATCAACAAAGGACCCACACATTTTATCCAATGTCAGTATTCAGTAAAAGCACTAAGCTTACCAGCTGACAGAACCAAGTAGGAAAAGACCTGGAAAATAGAAATCCCCAGGTAACTCAGATACCCAGATACCTCTGATTACTATTCAAGGAAATAGATGAAAAAATGGAGAGTTATTCCAGAGAAGCAGAATCTATAAAAAGGATCAAGTGGGAATTCTAAAAATGCAGTACCACGTTTTGAATACAATATGTAGTTTTAACAGCAAATGAGAAATAGCTGGTGAGAGGATGAGTAACCCAGGAGAAGAGTCAATAAACTTAGCCAGACTAAAGTAAGAATTGAAAAAAGGTGAAAAATATAGAAAAGCATTTAAGAGTCATAAACATAGGTAAAAATTCTACCATACAAGAAACTGGAGTCTGAGATGGGTTGGGGAAGGGAGAGGGAATGGGCAGAAGCAGTCTTTGAAAAGATAATGTCAAAACCTCAATTCTCCACTGAGCAAAGATAGGCTTAAAAATGAAGGGAAAATAAAGATGTTTAGAATAACAGCCAAAATAAAACTACATGATGCTCTAAAAGACATCCTTTAGGAACCCAGGCAGAATCACAGAAGTGACAAAAGCAATAGAAAAGATCAACATGTGAAAAAAAAATACTGAGGGAATAGGACACTTAAGATGACTTCGAGGTTTTAAAAAGATACAAAGAATCGGAAAATAGGAAAAAATACAAAAGGTAAATTGAATTAAATAGCCCAAGGTTTTTATATTATTTCAGAAGTGATACAAGTAATTTGTACTAGTCTCTATTAGGTCACAAATATTGTAATCACTAAAGGGATTTAAAAAAATGGAGTAACTAATAAGCATATAAAGGGGATGATGAATTAACAGTTATTGATTAGCCCAAAAGGTAAGGATTGAGAGAAACTGGAATAGAGAATAATAGAAAATGAAAAGACTATAAGAGGGTAAATTTAAACCCCAGTATATCTGAGTTACAGTAAATGTAAATGAACTAAAGATTCCAAATAAGACAGTGACTAAATTAAAACAAAGCAACTTTAATAGGCTTCTTAATAAGCAATATACTTTAAATATTAGGTTAGAAAGGAGTTTGACAGTAATAGGATGGAATAGGATATATACAAAAAATGATTAAAAAACTAAAAACTGCAAAGCTATAAATCAGATGAAGCAGACTTTAAAGTAGTGTTATATTTAATAAAGATAAAAGAATCAATACAAAGAGAACTTAAGCTTTGTATGCAGCTAATAACCTAAAACAAGGTAGAAAATGTAAATGAAACATTTCAAAGATACTTGAGATATAATTAAAGATACCATTTGAAAGACATCAGGACAAGAAAGATGGGAAACTAAATTCTATATAGCTTTAAAGAACATGTATGTTCTTAAAAGACCTTAAACATTTTAAGATCTTAGGGAACAATCAGAAAACTGTCAAATTTTGTGTGACTTGGTTGATTATTCTTATAAGTCCCATTCATTTATGAATATCTTCTAGGCATGAAAGGGCAGTTTAATATTCAAATCTACAAGGAAAATGCAATATATCAATAAATCAAAGGGGTAAAACATATCTAAGAGATAGATTGCTATCGATCTAGCTCTCTATCTAGATGCTAAAAAGGCTTTAATCACTGGTAGAAGAAAATGTTGGACTATATACAAAAATCCCAGCCAAGGATTTAAATGTACAACAACAAAAATTAAAAAAAAAGGTGGAAATGGAAACAATAGAAAAATAATTCAGAAGAATATTTATGCTAAGCCCTTTCATTAGAACTGCCTTTCGTTCTCTTTTTAAAAAATACTTCTACCAACTCCTCAGCCACACATCTTACAGACGTGTGGCACTGAGCCTAGATAACCACCTCAGCTCTTCTGAGGTTTCCGTATCTGCCTTCCCCGATTGCACGGTGGGAGACCTCTAAATGCACGTCTTAAGATATTCAGTGCCAAGCACAGAGTAGCTAAGCAATAAAAGTGTGACCAAATGGATGAATGCTGACCTCTGACCAGCACCCCAAGAACCATTCCCTCCAGCCTGCCTGTCTGCCTCCTGGGGTGGCGGCTGGAGGAAGAAGGAAGCAGACTGTCTCTATGGGCAGTAGTAAGGGTGAGGGCTTTCAGATAGGATTGACTCAGGGTGACTCTTAGTTACAAGCTGTGTTATTCTGTGCAATTTGTTTCTCTGCAGCTCATTTTTTGTAAGGTGCTTTGAACACGACTGGGTCTCTGGTCGTTGTGCAGAAACAGCCATTACTAACAAATGATGATTTTTTTTTTTTTTTGGCCACACCTGTGACACACAGAAGTTCCCAGGCCAGGAATGGAACCTGAGCCACTGACAACTCAGGATCCTTAACCCACTGTGCCACAAGGGAACTCGATACCTGTGCTATTCAGCTTGACTAAGACAGGGAAAACGGTGTCAGTATGACTGAGGGTAAAAGATAGGTGACTCTTGCAGCCTTGGTCTTACCAATGGGACAGTGTCCAGGCAGGGGTAAAGCTAGAGTAGATTTGACCGTCGCTTGGCTGGCTTTGTTTACGTTATTCTTGCCCCCACTTTTGCTAATTGCATCTCCCTCTTGGACAGTTGATGTCAGTCCTCAACCCTGGCTGCACCTTACGGTCACCTGGCTTGCCATGGACCGATGAAATCAGAGCGCTGCCCAGGGGTTTTATATGTGCCTGGATTGAGAACCACTGGTCCTTCATTGTCTTGATGCTAGAAGAGCAAGTCCAAGGTTGCAGAGTCCCAGAAGCAGCAAGCATTCTGGGGATCAAAACCTGGCTCCCAAGAAGGAGGTACATTTAGCAGTAAGAGATGTGGTGCCGGGAGCTGAGAGTCTCAGCCCTGATCCTGGCTGGAGAGGAGACCCAGCCAGCCACACACTTCTCTCTGCTCCAGTTTCCCAAATCCTTCACAGAAGCACTAAATAAGATCTCCTATCCTGTCTGCCTCAGACTGTAACAAAATAGAAAACAGACTAAGACCATAAAGAACTTTGGAAATCATACAAAGGTGGTTTGTTAGCGTTGCCATCACAATCGAGCATGACCTTGGCCGTGCTCTTGACTAGCCATAGGGTCCTGCAAGGTCCACCTCACTTTTTACACCTGTCTTGTCATCCATAAAACCGAGTGAACTGCTCTGCAGATGACACATTCCGCAGCAAGGCAAACCACAGGCGCTGACACACAAGGTATCCTATTACTTCACTTGCCATTGATGTGCATTTTGATCATGAGAGAATTGTGGGTAGGCTGAGTCAGAGATGTCAAACCCACCACCAGGTCCCATAGATGCTCAAGTTAGACACTGGCGCACATGTAACCATAAGCAGGGGCAGCATTTCTGCTTTGCAACTTGAAAATGAATCCCAGAGAATCTTGGGTTAAGAACCAAGCCCACTGAGGTGACAGGTGCCATTGGCTTAGCTGCCTGGGAGCTCCCATTCAGCTTCTACTACCTGGCTTTCCTGTCTGTCAAGTGTGAGACAGATCAATTCTGGCAACGGGTCAGGTGTGTAATCAGCCCAAGTGGAGCAGCTTGAAATCCTAGCACGTGATATCCTAACAGGAGGAGGAAGAGTCAAGGAGGTGCTGGAGGCCCCGTGAGTGCCCAGTCCTGCTGCCAGCCTCTGTCCTCACCTTCTCCCTCTGTTATGGCACCTGGGACCTTTCTCTACCCTCTAGAAGCTGTGTCTGCTCTAACAGGGGGCTCTGTATTCTTATAGTGACAACAGGTAGAGTGATTATCAACACTGAGGTCTCGGGGAAACTCAAGATCGAGAAATTTCAAAACTCGAGTGAGTTTGAAAGTATGAGGTGGGGGGAATTCCTGGAGGCGGCAGGGACACAGTTACTCTCGATTTTGGTTCTCTTGGGGGATATGTACATTCTTTTCATGGCCATACCCAGAAGTTCCCAGGCTAGGGGTTGAATCAGTGCTACAGCTGCCAGCTTATACCACAGCCACAGCAACACTATATCCTAGCTGTGTCTGCTACCTGCACTGCAGCTCGAGGCAATGCCAGGTCTTTAACCCACTGAGCAAAGCCAGGGGTGGGACCTCCATCCTCATGGATACGAGTCGGATTCATTTTTGCTGAGCCACCACGGGAACTCCTGGCTATGTATGTTCTTACCCGTACAAAGCAACACAAGTTTATGTTGTTAGCTAGTCACATTAACAGATTTTTCTTCCCTAAAGCAAATTGGATAATTTGCTGGGTTAGAAAATCTCTTGCAACAAACAGAACAATAGACTCAGGACGTGAGCATTCCGTGCAACAAGAACAATTCTACTTAGAAGGCATGAACCATCACTTCAAATAGGATTGAAAAATACCATTCCCACTTACCTACTGATATAGTCCAAACAGCAATTATTTTCAGAAATGCCTTAGTTCTAGAGTTGAATCGGCTGTGATGGATGGGGTTCTGGATGGCAACATAGCGGTCCAGCGAGATGGCACAGAGGTGCATGATGGAGGCCGTGGAGAAGAGCACATCCAGATAAATCCAGACGGCGCAGAGCTTGCTGGGCAGAGGCCATCGGTACCCTATGGTGCAGAAGATGAGCATCAGTTACCAGCTTTGAACTTCTGTGGGGTGTAGTATTTATCCTGCTTGAACCATTTCTGTCCTAGGGAAAGGCACAGGTAGCAGCAAAAGACAATGCAGGCTTTTTTCAACACTTCAAAAAAGCCTAGCAACAACTGTGCTTAGCTACAGTAAGATGGTACTGACCGATGATGAACGTAAGGTTTGAAAACTTCTTGTGGCTGGAATCATGCTGGTGGGTTGCAGACTCGGGTTGTGTCTCTGAGGGTTTCTCTTGTTCTATGTCTTCCACCTAACAGAATCTACCCCTGTTTGTTTGTGTTTGCTTTTTTGCTTTTTAGGGCTGCACCTGAGGTCTTACCCACGTTCCCGGGCTAGGGGTCCAGCTAGAACTGCAGTTGCCAACCAACGCCACAGCCACGCCAGATTCCAGCCATGACTGTGACCTACAACACAGCTCCCAGCAACGCCGGATCCTTAATCCACTGAGCGAGGCCAGGGATCGAACCCACATCCTCATAGATACTAGTTGGGTTTGTAACCCGCTGAGCCACAGGGGGAACTCCCTGTTTGTTGTTAAGGACTTGGGTCAGGAGTTCTGATGTACTTTGGGTTCCTGTGTCAAAGCGCTCTACTGTCACTATTTAGTCTCACGTTTTTCACCGATGGTGTATCCCCTGGGGCTAGGCCATCTTTTAGCCATTGTTACAACTGCTCAGTGTCACAGCGATGGCATTTAGTAGTCTCTCATTGGTGCGAATGAAGAAATCATGAAAAATCCGGAGTAGAGGCCATGTCTTGGTGAAAATGGAAAATCATTACCTGATACTACTTAGGGAGTTAAACTTAGGGAGGTGTGTGTGGGGGGAAATGAAGACAGTGGTGAAGGGAAGTGTGATACTCGTATCCTGAGAACGGTTTCAGGGCAGTGGCGCTCAAACTTGAGGGAGCCCTGGCACCTCTGAAGTGGTTTCTGAAAATGGGACTGTGGGACCTCATCTCTGGAGCTTCTGATTCTGTAAGTCTGTGGTGGGGCAGGAAGATCTGCATTTTTCATAATGTTCCAGGTGGTGTCGATGCTGCTGGTCCAGGGACCATGCTTGGGCCACGGCTGCCTAGGGCCGTGGTTCTCACCCAGGGCTGCACATGGAATCTGCTAGGCAGCATTTCTGTGGCTCCTGATGCCCAGGAGGGTGGGTAGAGGTGGGCCTCAGACAGGAAAGTGGTTTAAAGCTCCTCAGAGGATTCCACTATGAGACGCATTCAGGAAGTCACCTGCTGCGTTGGCAAGCCAGGGGATGCCTCATGGGCATAAAGTCTCCTCTTTCTGTTTTAGAGGGAGATCAGATGGTTATATAAACCTCAGTTAGTTGTGATGACAGTTGAAGTAGTGATCTGTGTGATGGGAGGAGGAAAATGAAGACCACCTTTCATGACATTCTGGACCCAAAGCTGAAGCAACTCTCTATTCACAAACATACTCTCTACCAAAATACCACCACCGTGCTAAGAAAAGGGTGCGGGATGCAAATTTGACTTGGTGCTTTTCACCCTGTTCGCGGAAAGCTTGAGCTAAAAGCAGAGGCTTTTCTTAGCAGTGCCTGGTGAGGAAGCCACGCTCTGCCTGGTCGGAACTGATGTTAGCCCTGGGCGGAGTTTCCTCTGTAAGGGAACAGCCTCAGGCCATAGTCTGGGTTTTCAAGACGGGGGATAAGGAGGGGGGAATTTCCTCATCAGCCCTGCCGAGTCAGGGGGACCAGTCCAGGGGGAGGGAGAAGCGCATCTCCAGGCAGGAACCAGCTGTGCGCTGAGCGGCTGCCACCAGAGGGCGCCATTGCACCCACGCCCGAGGCACCGGCCAGGTCCCGGCTTCCTAAGCCGGCTGGCGGGTGCCTGCCCCACACCCACCGCTTAGGGTCCCTCCCAAATTCCCACCCAGGTTTTAGTTCGCAGACGGGCCCACTGGGAGTCATCTCCCACTCCTGGAGTTTGCCTTCAACGCAGAGCGGTTTAGGAAGTGGGAACTCCTCCAGGATGTCTGGGAAATGACAGGCGAATTTAATCAAATCATCGTGATGTGTGACATTTTGAACGGTCAGGCGGGGGCTGCCCTGGCAATGAGTATTATGGATCCTGTGCAAACTGGCGCCCGCTCTCTGTTGCTCATCTCCTTCCTCCTCCTCTTTCTTCAGGGCTGGGTTGATATTTTTTTTTAGCCCCTAAGATTTGGCCAGAAATTCCCCTCTAAAAGATAGTGCTCACAACCTGTTCCTAGCTCTGGATGACTGCTGGTGGGTCGTGTGTCAGCGGTCTCAATATTCTCTCCCCCTTTTTAAAGGGCGAAATCTGGTCGTATTGACATGTTCTTAAGCACTCATAATCTGGAAAGAATATCACATTCTGCTTCCCGCTGAAGCCGTCCCAGTGTTTGCTGACTTGCTGGGAGGTTTGACTCTTTCAGACTCTTGGGAAGAAAGCAAGATTAATCTCTTCCCATGGGTTTCCCACCCTCCCCCAAACCAGATGAGAGGAGTTTCTGCAGATGCATTTTTAAAGAGTGGAGGGTATAATTCAAAGGCACGCTTCCAAATGAGCTTCTCCGGGCAGGGAACAATTAAAACTGGAGTAATTAATTTATTCTAATGGAGACTCTGCATATTTTAACATTAAACCTGCTGCAGCCCTCATGTTCCCTCTGCAAATGTTCCAAGGTAATTGAGAAGGTTTTGCCACTCCGTTAGAAGTGCTGAAGACAGTGTGACCAAGATAAAACTGTCCTGTCTTGAAGGCTGGCAGATTTGGTGGTAGATAGAAAGGAGCAAAAACCAAGTGGATTCAGAATGACAGAAAGCTGGTGGCTTTATGGCTCTGTTGGGACCTTGATAATTCTACACAAAATCGACATGGTCTTAAGCACACTTTGTCTCTCAACGTAAAATGTACATGTTGCAAAAAGCATACGACTCTCCAATGATCACAAATAGGAGATTGATATATAATTTCTTTAAATGTGAGACCCCATTTTAAGAGTAAAATTTAAGCAGCCTAACAAGTTGGACCCTCCTTTATAAACAAAGCCTTGCCCTTAAATTGTCCCATCAGCCCCGGCTCGGCTGCTAATGACATGCACATGCTCTTCGTTACCAGTGTGAGTACAGCTGGGAAACTAATGCCACTCACCATAGAGAATGGTTAACATGGACACAGGCATGACAAGGAAACCCAGCAGCATATCCGCTATGGCAAGTGACATCAGGAAATAGTTGGTGGCATTCTGCAGCTTTTTCTCTAGGGACACTGCCATGATGACGAGTATGTTTCCAGCAATGGTCAGGATAATCACTACAGCTGTCAACAAGGCAGACCAGTTTTTTTCCTGGAGATGAAGCAAGGAGAAGCAGGGTGGTGAGAGACAGCCCTCACAGGAAAGGTTGGTTCGATTTTCTGAGTCCACGGTCCAGTTAAATGCGTCTGAAGTGTTAGCTTCTCCCGAGTTAAAGTCGTTATGGTAGAGCCTTGTGTCATCGTTTAATTGCATGAAGGAGTTCGTAGGTGAGCTCAAAGAAGTGTTTTCTTCACAGAGAACATCCATGTCCGAGCCGGAACTTGTAGCAGATGAAGAGTAGAAAAGCTAAGGAGTTAACAGGCTCTGCTCACCACTCAGCTTTATGTTTCCGTGCTCTGTCACACTGAGGCTGCTCTACAGGCAGGGCTCCTTCGGTTGGCTTTTTCTCTCCCATTATTACAACAGTTGTTACAGAACTGCAGTGGCTTCTTTCTGTTTCCTTCCTTCAAAATTTTAGTAGAATCTTCTGTTGGGTTTCATTCTTTGTTTTTTCCCTCTCACAAGCAAGGTCAAAAAAGCAGAAGGAACTTTGGACGGAGAGGTGGCTGAGTTGTGAGCATTCCGGGAGAAAAATGTGATCCTGGCCAGAGAAGCAAAGTTTTGTAACTACCAGGAATCTTCTTTCACTCTATCTCATTCGGGTGGTGATGCTGATGATATTAGTTGAGCCACAGCAGCATTAAAAGAGCATGCCCTCCAGAACAGTCGGGCTATAGGCATCCTACACTAAGAAAACGCGGTTAAAAATACATCCAGAGTTAATCCCATAGTAATCGGATGTACTTTGGGTTATAGTTCTCCGTGGGTCTTAGGCTGAATGGCCCCCCGGCCCCTGTCAGGAATTTCAGCTTGAATTATGTGGCTTAGTTAGTCAGAGAAAGAAAAAGTCTTAAGCAAAGGATGAGCAGACAACTTTCCACGCTAGAAATTCCCATTGAAGCGACTACATTTCGTCCAAGAGCAGCCTTTCAAGCCAGAAAGAAAATTACACAGCCATAAAATACAGCCGCCCCAGAACTCACAGAGGTCTTCAGGGTCCACCCGGTAGACACGCTGGGCTGTTCTGTGACTCGCAGCATCTCTCATGGTAATGAAGCCGGTAATGAGTCCCTTCTCCCGGAGCTTCCCCCCAGCATCATAGTAAGTCGATTCCTGTTCTGCTGACTTCAAAAACTGCCTGGGAGAGTCGAGCCAGTGCCAGCGCTGCTGCAAGGTCCGTGGCGGCTCCCTCTGCCCCCGAGCCCGGGTCCTCCCCCCTCCCGTGTGGATCGCCCCAGCCGGGAGGGATCGTCCCCCAGCCCCTCTCAAAGTCGCCCAGCAGACAGCGCAGGGCAAAGGAGGCAGAGCTGGTTTCTCCGGGAAATGGACTTGCTCCCCTGCGGCTGCCTCTTTCACTCCTCAGACCTCCCTCTATCTGTGTGTCATAAACTGCAAGGTAGCAACTGCCAGGGAGGGCGGACCAGAGGAGCTCCCCCCCCCCCCCCCCGCGCTTTTTGCTACACATTAACATGGGGAAGTTTTTGTTTTAAAAGCGACAAACGGGAGAAAATTGCCTTTTGTCCAGGTTCCTAAGGCAGGTAAGCCCCACTGTCATACTGTTGAGTGTGAAGGGTGAAGACAGAGGGTAAATGAAGGCAGGAATTTTTTTTTTTTTCCTCCGGGAGCACTGTAAGTGTGGGGCTTCTTCCACCCAGAGCCCACCCGGCTTAAGGCTGCCTTGGAATTGTTGACCTTGGTGACCAGGGCTCAGCGTGGCTGAGCAGAATTTTGGCCATAACTCTGATAAACCATGAGTATTCTTTTTATTTATTCTTAAGTACATATATATCATGCAACTAGCTTATTTTGCTTCAGCGGAAATATTCCCCCTAGAAGTAATTCAAAGGCTCACTCGTGGAAGAGAGTGAAGTTGGTTTTTCCAGAGGTAACACTAAAGACAGCCAGCTTTACTGGCCAAGAAAGCCTCTTCTCGGGTTTTTAAAAAAGGCAGGTATGTCGAGGGTGTATGGGCTGTGTGTGTATCTATCTTATTTTTACAGATGGGAAAATGGATTCTTTGCTGAATAGTTGAGGTTTTTTAGGTTGCTACCCATCTTCTAACTCTCTGCATTTTCCCTAGACAAATCCACCTCCTCTCATGCCTTCAACATGTCTTTTTGCCCAAACCTGTACCTTCCTAGCAGATGGATTTTCTCTGCTCCCAATCTAAATAGCTGACTGCCCAGCAGGCCTTTCCACCCCTAGTCTAGGAGCCCTTGGCCTCAGCATCTTATCTTTCTCCTGTTCCCCTGCCCCCCTCTGGTTCTGGTGCTTATTTCTGCCCATTCTCTTGATGAAGGCATTGCCAGCTCTTCCCTTCCCTTGTCCTCACTGCCCCGAGCTTACTAAGTCCCCGCTGCCACCTCTGTGTACACATTTCTCAAATCTCTTCTTTCCTGCTGTCCTCTTGCCCCTCTGCTTCCCCTCAGGGAGGGGGTGGGGAGAGGGAGAAAGGGGGTGGTGGTTGCCATGGATCTTAGAACTGGCAGCTGAGAGCGTGGGCTTCGGGGTCAGAGTTCCCTAGTTTGGAGCCACAGCTCTGTAACTCATAAGGGGTAGAACCCTATACCCTCGAGTTGCTTCCTTTGACTGTAATGAAGCTGAAGCTAAAATGTGATGGAAATATTTAACCCATGTCTGGCTTAGAGGATCATCTTAAAGAATGTTGGCCATGTTTATACTTACTAGTATTCTTCTTGGAATTATTAAAAAATGTAGCAGTTTGCCTGCCCAGCACCCCCAGCTCCCACTTTGGAGTCCTGGACTCTTGTTCCTCTCCCACAGGCAGCCTCCATGAAGATGAGACTTGCCACAGGTTTCTGACAATTTTTAAAGCATTTGTACTTGAAGTTCCCTGTGTCTGGAATCCTCCCCCCCAACCCCCCGCAGCCGCCTTCTGTGTCCATCTGGCAAGTTCCTACTCAGCTTTCAAGACTCATCTCCAATGGTGTGTCCTCTGCAAATCCTGGGCTACCACTTGCTACCTGTGTGACCTTGGTTAAGTTACGTAGTCTCTCTGTGCTTGGATTTCCTCATCTGTACATAGGGAATAATAATACCACCTCAGAGGATTGACTTGAGAGTTACATAAATTGACCCATGTCCCTGGCACACTGTGCACCCTCCATGAAGATCAGTTGCTATTGTTACTATTGTTGCTAAGCTTACTGATGACAAAACTTTCCATGGTGCTCCTTCCCATGTCAGCTGAGACTATAGCACCTTCTATAGCCTTCTTTTTGCATACTTCTCATACATTGCATGTAAGCCCCCTAAGAGCAAAGACTGTGTTTTTGTTCATGGTAGGACCCATTGTTGGGGTTTAGAATGAATATTGAGGGAATGAATGATTTCTAACCACTTGTTTACATGTCTGTTGTCTTTATTAAATGATGAGCTTCTTATTCATCTCTGAACCATGGATACCAAGCATGGTGTCCCCTTGGTGGATGCATTTGTTTTTGTTTTTGTCTTTTTGCCATTTCTTGGGCCGCTCCCGTTGCATATGGAGGTTCCCAGGCCAGGGGTCGAATCGGAGTTGTAGCCGCTGGCCTACACCACAGCCACAGCAACTCGGGATCCAAGCCGTGTCTGCGACCTACACCACAGCTCAGGGCAACGACGGATCCTTAACCCACTGAGTGAGGCGAGGGATAGAACCCGCAACCCCATGGTTCCTAGTTGGTTTTGTTAACCACTGTGTCATGACGGGAACTCCGGTGGATGCATTTTGAGGGACTAAGTGAATGGATTATTAGCGTATATTTAAAAGCAGCATCAGGGAGAAACTTAGAACCTCTAAGCCCTTTTTTATTATTTTGTCCAATGGGATACTAATTGAATTTTATTCAAAAAGGCAAAGAGAACAACAAGGTCCTACTGTATAGCATAGGGAACTATTTCAGCATTTTGTTATAAACCATCATGGAAAAAGAAATATATATATATCTGAATCACTTAGCTGCACTCCAGAAACTAACAACATTGTAAACCAGCTATACTTCAGTGAAAAAAAAGGCAAAAAAGGCAAATGAAAGTATGATGTTTAAAAAAAAAAACCACTTCAGGGTAGAGAAGTGACTCTAAAGTTTTTGACGTTACTTTTGTTTTACTGATCGCTGTGTTAGAATTCTTAAAGGCGTCCAGTGGTCTCAGGCCATTGTTCTTCCGGAAGAACACCTAGGTTTCCAGTCATGGCCAAGCCAGTCACTGAGTTTCTTGGTATAGAGTTTATATAGTGAGGGAATTTTTTAGTAACCATTTAAGATTATTTTCAGTTTCTACCGCAGTGGTATGAACGCTTGTCATGGACAAAGGACAAAGCGATTTGGGCAAAATCTAGGTCTTTGGCTGCTGAAACAGAGCTTGTCTGTTAACAGTCTGAGAATTAGATGTGGTAGGAATGGTTTCTTGCAGATCAGACACCCGCTTGGAAGCCTGGTGGAGGGGGGTGTCTGGGCTGCTGTAGTGGACACTGTGGTGTGGGTCTCATCTCCGCCTTCAGCACAGGCGCTCATTGTCTTTGCTGCCAGGAGTGATGGTAGCCTAGAGCTCTCGGCTGAGCCTCCCTGTGAAAATGACCCTCTGCCAAAGAGGCCACCGTACCCAGAGCTGTGCCCCTTCCTAGGGCAGCCAGCATACAGTGGTTGGTCTCTTGTGTGGATATAATGTGGATGCAAAAGTCTGGTCTCCTTGCCTCAAAACTGGACAATCCTTAAGGGCCACCCTGGTTGCAGAGCTCCCCAACTTTATTGTGCCCACAAGTTAAACTCCTCCCCCTGCCTTGTTCTGCCTCCCTCCCTCCCTCTACAGGTGTTGATCTGCTTTCCTCCCATAAATCTCCTGCACGCAAGTGTCATCTCAGAGTCTGGTTCCTGAGGAACCCAACCTAAGACCGCTGTATTTGAACTTGTGTTTCAGTACCTTGATGCACTTCTGCATGAGTTGCATGTCTTGCAGAGAATGGAAAAATAAATATTGTCTATATTGATGAATACTTTCTTGCCACAAACTTGGAGTTCTTCAATAGGCAGGTGGCTCTCCTACCTAATTATTGCCAGAAGGAATTTGAGATTATCAACTCTAAAAGGAAATTTGTTATTTTGGGTAGAGCGGCTCCAGTAGTTAATTGGGCTTTCTCTAATGGCGTATTTTGCTACTAGTTTATTCTCAGGGAGTCACCAAAAAACGATGGCCTAAAATTAAATGTTGATTTTACATTTTCATTGGCTACAGTGGTATTCATATCCCTTGTTGAAATTTTTCCAGGCTAAAGTTACTGAGTTTTGAAACATGAGTGCCTTGTAGATGTTAATACATGTAAGAAGAAAAGTAAGATTCCGTGAACAATTGAATCTGGAACATAGAGCATCCGGTATTTTCCTCTTAGAGATTTACAGTGCACATGAGTATGTTGCAGGCTATGAGAGATACTGCAATGAAGACATTTGTTTTTATTTTTCCCCCACCCTCCCGGCACTCCCTGCACTCTCTGCAGGAAACTTAATTGTTTAAATCAAATTATATTGTACATTCATTGAAATGTTAAGATCTTCAGCAGTTTGATGCATTTTGATAAATATATTCACCCATTTCACCATTACCTCAAACAAGATAGCTACCGCCTCCATCATTTCAGAAAGCTCCCTTTTGCCCTTTTTGGACCTTCACTTAAGTGGAAGTATGTAGTATGTGCTCATTTTGTGACTGCCTTATTTTGCTTGACAGTATGTCTATAAGATTCATTCATATTGCTGTGAGTAAAATACTGTTTAAAATTTTTTTTTTTAATAGATGGCAGTCTGGGAAACTTAAATGGCCTGGATGTTGGGGGTGTCAATCCCTTATTATTCAGAGGAGTATAGTTTAGATCCTCTGTCTGGATCTTTATTTTTTTTTTTAAGGTAGTGGCCATCTTAACCTCCGCTTGACTGTATCTGATTTTTCTCTGAATTGGCAGCAGAGAGTTTGTTTATTCCATGTTCTTTCTTAACATTATGTCCCTGGGATTTCTATTACTCAACTAATACTAATGGTCTAAGAATGAAAAATAAAATTTCACAGATTTCCTGAATGGTATGTAATCCATCATTTCCTTTCGATGTTCCAGTTCTGAGGTTTGGAGCAAGCTAGACCACCTGACCTCTGCATGCTTGGAAAACAGTGTCTTGCATTGCCTTCTGTTCATGCCATTGGCATGTGTGAAACGAAACAACTACTTGAAATTAGCTAATGACTGTCATCTATCTTTTCAGTTTTCCCACAGTGGTGTCTAGTTGAACAATATTCATACATTTAATGGATAATTAACAAAGTGCTGTGTCAAACACTCTTTTAGGAGCTGAGTGGAATGGAGAAGTTGGACAAGGTTCCTGCCCTCATTGATCCACTCAAGGAATTGTTGGTAGTAGCATGTGTGAGTGTAGGGTCGAGGTACAAACTCGGCTGTCAGGCTGTCAATGGCACGTTGGTGGTGGTTAAAGTCTGAAATGGGATGAGATCATCCGGAGAGTGAATAGAGGTAGGATAGGAAAGAGATCTGAAGCCTGAGCCCTGTGTTGCTCCAGTCAAGGAGCTGTAGAGGGACCAGTTAAGCAGATCGATAAGGAGCAACCAATGACTAAGCAGGGATGCAAAATGAGTGGTACCCTGGAAGGCAGGTGAAGAAACTGTTTAGAGCACTCAGCTAGGTCAAAAGTCTGAGTATCATGAGAATTAAGAAGTGATCATCAAATTTGTCAAGATGGAGGCCTTTGGTGGCCCCAGTTGGAACTTTTCCAATGGAGTGGTTGGGTCCGAGAAAAAATGGGGAGAGAAAATTGATCACAAAGACAAATAACCACTTTGAGAATTTTGTGGAGGACACAGCAGAGTGATGGAGTCATAATTGAAGAATGAAGAGGCAAAGACTTTTTTTTTCTGGCAGGATAAGTTATAACATACTTTTGTAGTCATGGGAATGGTCCAGTTGAATGGGGGAAACTGACCATGCAATAGAGGCAGGGGATAGTTGCTACAATGACGTCCTTGACTTGGTGAAAAGGGATGGGTCAAGGACACAAGTAGAAGGCTTCCTCCATCCTGATAAGAGAGAAGACAGACTATGTGGGATCAAAGGCAGGTGACTGTAAACGTGTTGATGTCAGATGATGATCAGAGTCCTTTATGAGGTTTGTATTTTAGTTGGAGGAGAAGAATATTTTTATCTGTCCTTTCAGTTCTACTAAGGAAGTGATGTTTTGATATAAAAGAGTAAGGATGAGTGACAGCTTTTTATATGGGCATCAGGAGGGTCTCCTGTGGCATCAGAGCTGAGAGCAGAAGGATAAGAAGATGGGAGAAGACTCAGCCAGAGCAGCACGTGGGGAGGTCCTGAGGTTGGACTAAGCTTGGCAGGGGAGGGGTGGGTTCTGAGGACCAGTTGGGGTTGGGGGAGGATTGGTGCAGGATGAACTGAGTGGTGGTGAGGCAATTTGTAAGGCTTTCTGGGCCATGGTAAATGGTCTGGATTATGTTCTAAGTACAACGGGAAGGCACTTAGGGCTTTAGGAATGAAATACCATAATTTATGTTAGGAAAGATGATTGTGCTGCTATATGGAGAATAGTGGATGGTGACAGAAATGAAAGCAGGGAAAGTGGTTAATAGATACTGCAGATGCTCAAGTGAAAGATGGTGGTGGCTCAAACTAGGACCATGGTAATAGAGATGGAGGGAAGCATTAGGACTTGTTGGTTTATGGGCAGTGGGAGAGTGACGGGTGAGAGAGGAGGACAGGAATCCAAGGTCAAGGATCTCTCCTAGGTAGAGAACAACTGGGTAGATGAGTGTCATTTATGGAAATGGGAAAACTGGGTTTTAGGGGCAAAATCAATAATTCTGTCATAGATCTCCTAATTTTATTATCCTAGTTAGGATTAAAGTTAGCTACACGTGACAGAAATCTAGGATAATAGGATATTAAACAACTGAGAAGGTTTTTCCTTTCTCATATCAAGGAAGTGTGCAGGGGTCAGGCCAGGCTGACAGAGGCCTTTCTAATCATCAAGATCTAAGGTTCCTTTTGTCTAGCTCCTCTGCCTGCCATTTGCATTGGGAGCAAAATGGATGCTTCAGCTCCAGACATCTTGTCCACATCCCAGCCAGCACACAGGAAAGAGATGTTTCTCCCTTCCTCCAGTGACACTTCTTTTTTTTTTCTTTTTTGTCTTTTTTTGCCTTTTCTAGGGCCACACCCACGGCATATGGAGGTTCCCAGGCTAGGGGTCCAATCGGAGCTGTAGCTGCCAGCCTATGCCAGAGCCACAGCAACGCAGGATCCGAGCCGTGTCTGCAACCTACACCACAGCTCACAGCAACGCTGGGTCCTTAACCTACTGAGCGAGGCCAGGGATCGAACCCACAACTTCATGGTTTCTAGTCGGATTAGTTAACCACTGAGCCACGATGGGAACTCCTTTTTTTTTTTTTTTTGACACTTCTTCTTAATCCCATTGGCCAGAATGTATATACATGGTTGCTCTAGCTGCAAGGGGAGGGGAAGAATCTGGAAAATGTAGTCTTTATTCCAGCTGCTTCTGTGTCCAGATAGAGATCAGGGATTCTGTTACTGAGTAAGAAACTGGGAATGGAAATTTGAGGAAAATTAGCAAGCCCTGCCGCTGGTCTCTAAGAGGAGTTGTGTGAAACCTGTCGAATATGTGGATCAGGAGATACAGAAGGTACATTTGGGAGTCATTCGGCTACATAAGCAGTGTTTAAAGTTGTATGTGTTAGTTTTCTCTTCCTGCCATAACACAGTACCATAAAATGAGTGGCTTAAGACAACATTCATTTATTATCCTTTAGTTTTTTTCTTTCTTAATGTTAGACATCGAGCAAGGGTCTTACTAGGCTAAGATCAATGTTTTGGCGAGGCTACATTCTTTTTTTTTTTTTTTTTTTCTCCTTGCTTTTTAGGGCTGCACCCATGGCATGTGGAAGTTCCCAGGCTAGGGACCGAATTGGAGCTACAGCTGCCAGCCTACACCACAGTCACAGCAACGTGGGATCTGAGCCACATCTGTGACCTATACCACAGGTCACAGCAATGCTGGATCCCTGACCCACTGAATGAAGCCAGGGATCGATCTCGCATCCTCATGGATCCTAGTTGGTTTTGTTTTTGCTGTGCCTGGATGGGAACTCCAGGGCTGCATTCTTGTTGGAGGGTCTATGGGAGCTTAGACCTAGTATTTTCTAGCTTCGAGAAGACATCTGCATTTCTTGCTGTGTGGCCCCTTCCTCCATCTTTCAAGCCAGGAACTAGAAGTTTGCATCTTCCCATGCTGTCATCTCTCTGGTTCTCTGAAAGTGAGAAAGATGGTCTACGTTTAAGAACTTGTATGACTAGGTTGGGCTCACCTAGAACATTCAGGCTGATCTCTGCATCCCAAGGCCCTTAGACTTAAACACATTTAAAGTAACATAGTCACAGGTTTGGAGGACTGAGGGGGGATCATTATTCTATCACATGGTCCTTCAAAGAAAAAGGGTATAACAGAAGGATGGAAGGCCTGGGCCAACCATGCCAACATTTAAATTCTCAGTCTTAAAGGTTTCTAGGATTCCACAGATAAAGCCTGTAAGGAGAGGCCAGACCACCAGGAGAGTCTGATGGCAGAGAACTCGACAGTATCTCAGGCCAGCTGAGACGTCTGCTATCTTGAGAGCTCTATTTAGAGGAAGACCTTGAGTTCACTGGATTTGGCAATGTCGCTTTGTTGGTGACCTTGACAAGAGCAGGTTCACTGAAAAGGTTGAAATATACAAGAGCAACAGGCGGTGAGCCTGGAGAGCTCTGAGAGTGTGAGGAGGAAGGATGTAAATTACGGGGTATACACAAGTGATACCTGGTACGGAGAGAAATAAAGCACGGGAAGGGGAAAGGGACGGGGAAGGATTTCTAAGAGTAGGTGGTCGGGGAAGGCTTCATGGGCAGGTGGTATTTGATCAATGACTTGAAATCAGGGAGGAAACAATCCAGGCAGGTAGATGGGGAGAGGGATGAAGATGGTTGAGCAAATTTCTCTCCTTGCAAAGGCCTGCAGTTGGGGGCCTGACCTGGGTAGGTGCGAAGAAGCAACGAGGTCAGTGTGGCTGGAGTGGTGTGAGTGGGCTGAAAGGCCAGAATGGGGATGGTCTTGCCCGGGCCAGACAAAGGATGTGGCATTTGCTTCGTGATGTGGATCCCGCATTGCTGTGGTGTGGTGTGGGCCAGCAGCTGTAGCTCCGATTCCACCCCATCCTGGAAACTTCCATATGCCACGGGTGTGGCCCAAAACCAAAAACTGAGATGTTCAACTCTAGATGTCTTCTGACAAACAAATGACTATGCTGGATATAAGAGTCTGGAGTAGGAGTTCCCTTGTGGCTCAGCAGGTTAAGGACCTGGTGTTGTCACATCTGTGGCTCAGGTTCGATCTGGGGCCCTGGAATTTGCACATGCTTGGAGCAGCCCAAAAAACCCAAAACAAAACAAAGAGTCTGGTAGAGAGGAGAGTCCAGACTGCAGATGTAAATGAGGAAGCTGTCCGTGTATGGAAGGTGTTGAAAGCCACGAGACCGGAGACTTGCCAAACATCTGAGGAGAGAAAGAAGCAGTTGGAGAACTGAATCCGAGATACCTCAACATTTAGAGGTGAGGAAGCTGAGGGAAAACCAGCGAAGGATAAGGATGTGTGTGTGTGTTGAGGAAGGAGGAAGAGCAGAGAATGTGGGGTCTTGGAAACCCAGGGAGTAAAAAATTTCAAGGAGGAGAGAAGGCAAGTGAAGCATCATGAAACCTGAAGAATCATACACTTGAATTGCACAGTATTACGTGGGAAGTTAAAAGTTCATGTTAAATTATAGAGATTTTGTCCTGTTCTTGAATATGATCTCAACTTGAAAAAACCGGTCTACATGGTCCTAAATTGAAAGGAAATGCATGAAAGCATCTGGGCCTGGCGGTCCGCTAAGTGGTAACAAAATTCGCGTGTGCGTGTATGTGTGTGGTTAGAGAGACAGAACAGAGACAGAGATACTATTCAGTGCATTAAAGTTGAAGAATGTTTTTCAGATGGTGGCAATACTAAACAATACTCGTTAATTGTTAACTGTTTTCTGGCTTGAATTTTATTTTGTTATTAATCTAACCTTTTTGAAAACTGTTCCTTTGGGAGTTGGGGGTTAATAGATGCCAACTATTGCGTTTAGAATGGACAAACAATGAGGTCCTGCTATGTAGCATAGGGGACTATATCTAATCTCTTGTGATAGACCATGATAGAAGATACTAGAAAAAGAGCGTGTATAAATGTATGATTTGGTCACTTTGCCATATAGCAGAAAATGACAGAACAGTGTGAATCAACTATAATAAAATCTGGGAGTTCCCGTCGTGGTGCAGTGGTTAACGAATCCGACTAGGAACCATGAGGTTGTGGGTTCAGTCCCTGCCCTTGCTCAGTGGGTTAACGATCCGGCGTTGCCGTGAGCTGTGGTGTAGGTTGCAGACACGGCTCGGATCCAGCGTTGCTGTGGCTCTGGTGTAGGCCGGTGGCTACAGCTCCAATTGGACCCCTAGCCTGGGAACCTCCATATGCCGTGGGAGCGGCCCAAGAAATAGCAAAAAGACAAAAAAAAAAAAATCTGTTTTTAAAAATTATTTCCCCAATACTTTATTTTTTTTCCTACTGTACAGCATGGTGACCCAGTTACACATGTATATGTTCTTTTTTCTCACATTATCATGCTCCATCATAAGTGACCAGACATAGTTCCCAGTGCCACACAGCAGGATCTCATTGCTAATCCATTCCAAAGGCAATAGTCTGCATCTATTAACCCCAAATTCCTGGTCCATCCCACTTCCTCCCCCTCCCCCTTGGCAACCACAAGTATATTTTCCAAGTCCATGATTTTCTTTTCTGTGGAAAGGTTCATTTGTGCCATATATTAGATTCCAGATATAAGTGGTATCATATGGTATTTGTCTTTCTCTTTCTGACTGACTTCACTCAGTATGATTAAAAAAAAAATCTAAAAAGAAAACTGTTACTGATACACTTTTTCTGAAAAAATATGATTGAATGAGTTCCCTTATGGCTTAGTGGGTTAAAGATCCAGCATTGTCACTGCTGTGGCTCAGGTTACAGCTGAGGTGTGGGTTTGATCCCAGGCTCAGGAACTTCTGCATGCCTCTAGGGTGGCCAAAAATATATGTAAATATAAACATAAGTATAAATATCCTTTATAGCAATTACTGGGCCAAGGAGTTATAGTGCTTTTTCTTATTTATGTTTATTTTGGGTTTTACAAATTTTTTGGTGTTATGTTTATAAACATAAAATAATTTAAAAATATTTAAAATGCTTGAAGGTCATAGGAAGAGAACCGGGGTAATATGTGCTAATGGTGACTAGGATACACTGGCTTCATGGTGAGATCAAAAAAAAAAACAAACCAAAAAACTTGTTTGCTTGAAGCATAGCTTTTGCGTTACTCAGGATTATTATTGGCAAATGGCAGAAATCCAAGACAAAGAAGCATTAAAGGAGATTCTTATGTAACTGACAAGTCCAGGAATGGAAATAGTACTTCAGGCATGGCTGGATCTAGGGCTGTATTTCTGTCTCTGAAATCTGTTTTCTCTAGATGGACCTGATTCTCTTCTACTACAGAGGGCTCACTTCTTGTAGCTGGGAAAGATATTGTTGGCAGTTCTGATTTTTAAGTGCAGCTTGTGGAACAAGGTTTAACTTTAGTACATGCAGGGAGGACCCTGGTTGGACCTTCATGGCGCACGTGCCCATCTCTGAGCAAATCATGGTGGCCACGGGGACAGAGTCCTGGAATTGGCCAGTCTAGGACCTGCCACCTGTCCATACCTGTGGGATGAGATCAGAGCGAAGTGATGGACTGCTTCACTGGGACCCCTTTCCTAAATACGGGTTTCTGCCAGACTAGTAAAACGAGGAGGATCCACGCTATCAGTGGAAGGTGGAAGGTAGTACTTAGCTTATCTATGTTGTGCTCTTAAGTATTTTTATTCAGTCAGACTGACTCTGGTGCCTCAGTCATACTTAGGTGCTTCAGGAGGTGTGGTACTTATTGCAGGCCTTGGGGAAGCCCCTTGGTATATTCTTGCTCTGGATATGAATAGCCCCCCAGTCATTCAGTGTCCCCAAGGAGTAAGTTATTTCCTAAGTTACCTGATTTACTACCAGGCATGACCTAGGCTTGGGAAAAATGAATCTATTCTCATTTAGATTCTCATAGCGCTAGACGATACCTTCTTTCTTACAAGAAGAGCACAGCACTACTGTGAGGTAAAGTCCCGAAGAATTATCCTCATAAAATTTTGCAGATACCTATTGGTTGAACTCCAAAGATCCTTGGACAGGGTTCCAAATTTTGTTCTAGAACCAACTCTGGGCACAGATACCCTGTTAGATGTTTATGGTATGAGCCGAAGGAATGTTGCAGACACATTTACTTTTTACTCCTAATTGGGGAATGTAGTGAACTGGACTGGACCATGTGGCTTGTGAGAGTCTGTTGGTTGGGTCAGAGCCACGCCTAACGGCATGTTGGGTCTTTCCTCCGTGTTCGACTCCAGCCCCACCTGAGGCTGTGGGGGGCAGTGGTGGATGGGAGATTGATGGTCAAGATAGTTTCCCTTGGGGTCAGTTGTACTAAACTAGCTCTATGAGAAAAGCAGCCTATAGGAGGAAATAGACTCATCTAAAAGGCAAATAGTGAGAGCTCACTGCTGAGAATAGATTTTTGTTTTTGTGTGTTTTTTGTCTTTTTTCTTTTTTTTTTGCCTTTTCTAGGGCCACACCTGTGGCATATGGAGGTTCCCAGGCTAGAGGTCTAATTGGAGCTGCAGATGCTGGCCTATGCCACAGCCACAGCAACTCCAGATCTGAGCCGTGTCTGCAGCCTACACCATAGCAATGCCAGATCCTTAACCCACTGAGTGAGGCCAGGGATTGAGCCTGCGTCTTCATGGATACTAGGTGGATGCGTTTCTGCTGAGCCATGATGAGAACTCCCGAGAATAGATTTTTATCCTCTCATTCCTCTCAGTGAAGGCTGTATCTTTTAGCATTATGGCCTAATTGTGACCTTGGGGCTTTGACTCCGCTGTGGAGTAGCCCTGTGGGAGAAGGGGAATCCTGAATTTTGATAGGATAAAATGGGTAGGCCATACACGGCTTTCTTCTATTCCATTGGGTTTAGTAGCCATAGATCAAGCAATATGAATATGAAGTATTGACTGTCTTAGGAGGATAAGGTTTTCACCTTTGTGAGGTCACTTTATTTTTAAAGCATAGTTGGTTTTACAGTGTTATGCCAATTTCTGCTCTTCAGCAGAGCGACCCAGTGGTACACACACACACTCTCTCTCTCTCTCTCTCTCTCTCTCCCTCCCTCTCTCTCTCCCTCTCTCTCCCTACCTTTCTTATCTTCCATCATGGTCTATCCCAAGAGGTTGGATGCAGTTCCCTGTACTGTACAGTAGGACCTTGTTGTTTACCCATCTAAATGTAATATTTGCATGTATTAACCTCAAACTTCCTGTCCATCCCACTCCTCCCCCACCCCTTGGCAACCACTAGTCTAATCTCTATCTGTGAGTCTGTTTCTGTTCTGTAGATAGGTTCATTGTTGCCATGTTTTAGATTCCACATATAAATGATACCATGTGGTATTTGTCTTTCTATGAGGGCCCTTTTTAAGGCCAAATTACTGTTCCTTTTGTTTATCTGATAGCGATGATGTGGGCAGTTCAGCTCCTCAGGTCCTTTGATAAATATCTCAGATGGGGTCCCACAAAGTACAGAAATGGATAAGAAGATTAATTCAATTTTGTTTCTTCTAAGGCCACCCTATTCATTGAGATAAAATTACTCTTACCATTGTATTTCCCATCTCAAAGTGAGGCTCACCTCTCTTGTCCAGGATAAGGTGGTACATCATACACCAATGTCCCCAGTAAGACCTGGACCACCAGTTTGGAGTAACAAGTAATGCTCAATGTCTTATTTGTAAAAATGAATCACTTAAGCTCCTATATGCCCTTAACCCAGGAGGTCCAAGATCTCCCCTTTGAGGCCTCTTCAACTTTAAGACTCTGGGGTCTTAGAACCAAGAGATGAGTTGTTTCAAACTTCACATAGAGAGGGAATTGCAGCTGATGAGTCCAGTACTGCCCTTGCTTCTTGCTGCCACACGGTGTCTGTGTTGAAGCCTCTTTCTGGCATTTTTCAGGAAAAGCTGATCTTCTATAATGAGAGTCCCCTTGCTCCTTGGCATCCTGCCGTGGTCCCCGCCGTTCCTTGTTCATACTCATGCAGTGGCCGTTGCCAGTGAGGTCATTCCTCTGTGTTAAGTGGCGTGGTCCTGGCTCTCTTTCTGCCAGAACCACAAACACTTAGGATCCCGAGAGGTGGTAAATTTTCAAAATAGAGGGCTCAAAGGAGAGATTAGATAACTGCATTTCAGAGATTTTTAGAGGAGACACATAGAATGACTTAGCTTTGTCCTTGTAGGTCCTTTCCAATTTTAATACTGCTTGATTCTGTGAATCTAAAAAAAATGCAAGTAAAAATAAATTTAGGAGTTCCCATCATGGCACAGTGGAAACAAAACCGACTAGTGTCCATGAAGATGTGGTTTGATCCCTGGCCTTGCTTAGTGGGTTAAGGGTTTGACAATGCTGTGAGCTGTGGTGTAGGTTGTAGACGCGGCTCAGATCTGGCGTGGCTGTGGTGTAGGCTGGCAGCTACAACTCTGATTTGACCCCTAGCCTGGGAACTTCCATATGCTATGGGTGCAGCCCTAAAAAGAAAAAAAAATGATACTATGTCTTAAAATTGGTTTTTATTTTTAACTATAAAATAAATGCATATTGTTTAAAAAAAGTCAAACCATGGAAAAGAACTCTCTTCCAATCATGCTGCCCACATTTTATATTCTCGCTGATATTTCCTTTGCATATGCAAGTGTTGGCATAAAGTATATGCATACATGTGATATATAGATGTTACACATCTATATATAATGTTAAATTTGTACATTAAAATTTAAGTTACATATATTATAAACATATAAGCAATATAATTCTACTGATGGATATACCATGACTCATTTGATCAGTCTTTTCTTGATAAACAGGTTAAATAATGCATTAGGATTGAAAGTACTCAATTTTAAAAGTACCACCAATGGGAGTTCCCGTCATGGCTCAGTGGTTAACGAATCTGACTAGGAACCACGAGGTTTCGGGTTTGATCCCTAGCCTTGCTCAGTGGGTTAAGGATCTGGAATTGCTGTGAGCTGCGGTGTAGGTTGCAGATGTGGTTCAGATCTGATGTTGCTGTGGCTGTGGCGTAGGCCAGCAGTCATAGCTCGGATTAGACTCCTAGCCTGGGAACCTCCATATGCCGTGGGTGCAGCACTAGAAAAGACAAAAAAAAAAAAAAAAAAAAAAAAAAAAAGGCAGCTGTGCCTCTGGTTTGATCCCTGGCCCAGAAACCTCCACACACCGTGGGTGTGGCCTTTGAAAACAAAACAAACTATATCGAGTCCCTTGTGATGGAGCATGATGGAGGATAATGTGAGAAAAAGAATGTATATATGTATGTGTGACTGGGTCACCTTGCTGTACAGTAGAAACTGACAGAACACTATAAACCAGCTATAATGGAAAATATAAAAATCTTAAAAAAAGGAATATACCCTGATATTATAATAATAAAAACCGAAACAAAAGCAGTGTGTGAGCTGTATATTCACATGTGGGAGTGTATTTTCCAAAAATAACCCAATCCTTTTTCGCTAATGAATGTAAATGTTTATGAAGTATTGATACTTGGAAAAAATTTCTTTTCCTTTATGTATACACGTTCAAGACCTAAGAAATAGAACAATTTTCGGAAGCCACAATCTTAGTAGCTACCTAAAAACCCCGACTTCCGCTTGGAGCCCCTTTGTCTCTCCGTTGGCGATTGTCTGCTTTGACTGTTTCCATCAATGTTCGTTTAAACTGCGTTCTCGTAACTTGGTCCCAGGTAATTTCTCTACAAAGATGAAGTGCTTTTCTCTAGATCGTTTGCCATAAAGAAAAGTGTCAGAGGCTGTATTGTGTTCGGAGGAAATACTTGACCTCCTAAGGCCCTGTGAAGATTTCACACACAGGCCTTGAATAGATCTGTGCCTGTGATCAGGGTCTTCCCAGCTCTCTGACTTCTAAGTGTGTGTGTACCTTTACTATCAGCTTTGCATAGACGCTGAAGGAAGAGAAAAATCAGCATGCTCTTAATACTTTTTATCTTCTTTCCTCCTTTTCCTTCCAATTTTGATAATTACATCATTTCTAAACATTTCTGGGGCTTACAACGTTAAATCCACTTGGTGATCATAATCCTCACATGGCTTTGGGCTTCATCCCACAGTTTGCTGGGATGGGTGCTTAGCAACATCTCTTTGGCCGTCGATGGCTACTTAATCTCTTGGTTGATGGAGGGTTATTCGCTGGTGGTTTCTTTAAAAATGAGTCATGGAACTATAATGCTTGAGGGCTTCGTAGTTCAAAAGACACATCTCTGTCTTTACCTTTGAACAATGTTTGGTCTAAAGTTCTGGTCCCATTTTCTTGAACACTGTACACAAAATTTTGACCATTTTATTCAAGTGTGATGGAGATATAAGAAGCTGTACATGTTTAATGTGTACAACTTGATGAGTTTGAAAATAAATAGACTGGTGAAATCATGACTGCAGTCTATGTAGTAAACTATCAGAAAGTTTTTTACTGCCTCCTTCCCTTCTCTTCTCCCCTTTCCCTCCCCTCTCTCCTACCTAAAAGTTTGCTAGCAGGGTAGATCTTCCCTCCCCTCTCTCCTACCTAAAAGTTTGCTAGCAGGGTAGATCTTCAGTGTACAGTGTACAAGACAGAGTTGTTGACCGTCGGCACTCTGCAGTCTGCAGTGCAGTGGGTATCTAGGACCTACTTCATCTCCTGTAACTGAAACTTTGTACCCTTTGACTAATACTCCCCCCATTTTCTCCTCCTCCCCAGCTCCTGGCAAATACCATTTTACTGTCTACTTCTGTGTGGGACTATTTTCGATTCCTCATGTAAGCGGTAGCATCGAGTATCTGTCCTTTTGTATCTGGCTTATTTCATTGAACATAATGCCCTCCAGG
Source organism: Sus scrofa (assembly GCF_054392235.1). Taxonomy (NCBI): domain Eukaryota; kingdom Metazoa; phylum Chordata; class Mammalia; order Artiodactyla; family Suidae; genus Sus; species Sus scrofa. The sequence continues at coordinate 20,988,987 of NC_139393.1, read as the reverse complement.
TCCATTCACGTTGTGGCAAATGGCAGGATTTCCTTCCTTTTAAAGGCTGAATAGTATTGCGTTGCACGTGTATATCGCAATTTCTTCATTCATCCCTCAGTGGACATTTACGCTGCTTCCATGTTTTGGCTGCTGTGACTAAGGGGGTGTTGTACATACTGTCTTCGCATCTTCAGGGGTTGAATGTGGTTGTGAAGAAGTGCCAGTTCAGGGAGATCGTTGCCCCTTTTCAAGTGTATTAAACTGTCTTGATGCTCAAATGACTTTGTTGTTGTTGTTCATGTGTTTAAAGCTTTTGATGTATAGTTAATCAGGAAATGTATTACTATTGGTGGTTCTGTGTCATTTTTTTTCTGAAACATTATGTGCCCTTTTAATGCCTTTTAGATTAAATTATTCTTAAATTTATCTCTCTGTCTGTTTCTTTCTGTCTGTCTCTTGGTCAGATTGAGTTAGAGTTGTTTGATGTATTCTACTCGGTAGGAAGGTGGTCTTAGCAATACTCTACAGCAGGGATCATCAGACTCTGGTCCTTGGGTTAAATGTTGCTTGTTGCCCATTTTTTTTTTTGAATAAAGTTTTATTAGCAGACAGCCATGCTCATTAACTTATATATTGTCCATGCTTTTTTTTTCTGCTACAATGGCAGAGTTGAGTTGAGACAAAAATCATTTGGCCTACGTATTCTAAAGCATTAATCTGGTCCCTCATTGAAAAAAAAAAAACTGCAATTCCCTGTTTCAGAAGAACTAATTATCTATAACCTTACAGTTTTCTCCTTTAATTTTTCCATTGTAGTAACTCTAAGAATAAACCAGAAACGTCCATTTCCCATCTCTGTCACTCTGGTAGATGGCATGTTATTTGGCACATAAACCAACTTTTTATTTCTTAGCTGTAAACTTGATCACATTTTTGTAAGTCATCAATTCGCATTTTGGGAGATGTTTGAAAATTAAACTTGTGAAGATTTAAAGGTAAAGAGGAAGGTTATCTTTTCCTATTGGTCAACCTTTTCGAAATTCTGAAGTCATGTAATATATCAGTCTTTAATGACTACGTAACTGCCCCCAAATTTTGTTCATATTAGGGGGTTCCTGGTAGTGCAGCAGGTTAAGGATCTGGCATTGTCACTGCTGTGGCTTGGGTTACTGCGGTAGCACAGGTTTGACCCCTGGTCTGGGAACTCCAATGCTGTGGGCATGGCCAAAAAACATTTTTTGTTAGTGTCTGTTTTGGGGGTGGTCATGTCCAAGACTTGTAGAGCCATTTACAATTGACTCTAGTGGCCAAGGAATGTACTAGAAGATGGTAGAATATAAAACAACTTGATTCACCCAAGTACCCCTTTCTCTTCTAAGCTACATTTTTATTTCCATTCCAGGCATATGTTTCCACTGTTGTAATCAGAAGTTACAGTGATTATATACTGACTGTATGTGCTTTTCTGAAAACGAGGCTAGTGAGAGAGGTGTCATTTTTGCCCAGGAAATCAGTGATGGAACCTTAGGCAGGGCGCTAGAAACAGGCCAGTATGGTTGATAACTGGCTTTGATTTTGTTGACAATGTACTTGGTATTTTTCCCCTAAATCCTTGATTTTTTTGATTCGAAGACAATTAAAATTGTGGTTGAATGGTACCCTACTTTTCTTTGTGTGAATAATGCTGGATAATTTTAAGCTTTGCTTATTTGTCTTAGTTTTCAACCTTTGCTCCTCTCAGTTGTCTCCAAATCCCATCAGTTGGGAAGCCCAGATGAAAACTGGGTGAGGCCAGAGGCGCTGTACACAGTAGATGTTCAGTCAGTGTGCCCTGACTAACAAGATGCTGGCTCTGCCTCAATCTGATAATGATCTGCCTTTTTTTTTTTTTTTTTTTTTTGCTTTTCCCAGGCAGCAGCCACAGCATATGGAGGTTCCCAGGCTAAGGGTCCAATTGGATCAGCAACACCAGATCCGAGCTGCGTCTGTGACTTACACCAGAGCTCATAGCAATGCTGGATCCTTAACCCACTGAGCAAGGCCAGGGATTGAACCTGCGTCCTCATGGATACCAGTCAGATTCATTTTCACTGAGCCACGATGGGACCTCCCTGATGTGCCTTTTAAATGGAAACATGCTCATGCTGACTCTCATGCAGGTCAAAATCCTTCAGTATTCAGATAGGTCTTTTTTTTTTTTTTTTTTTTTCTTTTTCTCTGGTGCGTTTGAATTTGGCTCCTGGAGTTTGATCATCATTTCTTTCTTCCATGACACTTATTTTCGTGACACCCCACCGAGTCAGGATCACAGCTCCTGGTTGTTAAAAACAGTGTGTCACAGCCAGTAAGTATGCTTTCAGACATCACATTATGTACCCACGGATACAGTTGCTAGAGAAGATAGCCATCTTTTTGGTAGCTTAGTCACCAACTACCCTTTGCTTTCCCACCCTCGAAAAGCATGTAAAATTGGAAATATTTAAAAATCCTCTGGAATTGTCTAATTTTAAGCTGGTATGAACATTCCCTTGTACTGTGCTTGTCCACCCTGAGGTTGAGTTATAGTACTGGTTATGCACCCTTGCTCCATTTAAGAATAACAGTAGATGCTTTGGTATGAAACGTGAGATTGCATCTTGTTTTGAAACCAAGGAAGAGAAACAAATGTTGATGGAGCCCAGTCCTAAGTGTTAGGCTTTACATGCATGTTCTATAATCATGGCAAAAACTCTGTAAGAGAGCAGAAATAAGAATCTATGACACAGATGCCCTGCAGAAGGCAAGAGCTAAGCCTGAGTTTAATCTTGGCCAGTGCTGTTGTTGGGGTATTTTTTTTTTTTTTCTTTTTAGGCTTGTACCTGTGGCATATGGGAGTTTCCTGGCTAGGGGTGGAATTGGAGCTGCAACTGCTGGCCTATACCACAGCCACAGCAATGTGGGACCGGGGATCCGAGCCTCGTCTGCAACCTACACCACAGCTCACAGCAATGTTGGATTCTAAACCCACTGTGTAAGGCCAGGGATCAAACACACATCCTCATGGATACCAGTCGGGTTCATAACCCACTGAGCCACAACAGGAACTCTTGGGATTTTTCCTGTGGCCACATCGGAGGCATATGGAAGTTCCTGGGCCAGAGATTGAATCTGAGCTGCAGCTGTGGCCTATGCTATAGCTGTGGCAATGCTAGATCCTTTAAACCACTGTAATAGGCTGGAGATCAAACCCGCTGTGCCACAGCAATAACTCGTAGTGTTGGGGTCTTAACCCCTGTCTCCATTACTCCCTCTCTTTCTATTACATCATATTTTCTTTGACTATATATTTTACACTTTATTATGTCTTGGCTTTTAAATTTTAAACTGCCAAATAACTGCTATTTGCTTTGTGATGAACATTTTAGTTTTATTTTGCCTTCATTATGTTGCTATCTAATATATTACAGCAAAGTACATATATTGTAAGTGTCGAGCTTGATTAATTTTTCCTGAAATGAATATACCCATGTGTTCAGTATTCAGGTTGAGAAACAGAAAAATTCCAGCATATAAAGAAATCCACTTTATTTTCCCTTGCAGCCCTTCTATATTCACAACAAGGGTAATCATATCTTGACTTCCAACAGCAATAATGAGTTTTATCAGTTCTTAGATTTTATGTTAATGGAATTCTATTATACGTGACTTTTTGGGTATCTGGCTGCTTTTGTTGTATGTTTTGTGAGATTCATCTTATTGTTGCATGTAGCTGTTGATTGCTTTATAGCATTGATTGTGTGCGACTAGACCACAACGTATTCAGGCTACTGTTGTTAGGCTTTTGGCTAGTTTGAATATGGGGCTGTGATGCATGTGTTGTTATTGGTCTAGTCAATGTCTTTTGGTGAATAAGTATTTTAATGTCGAACATATGTTTAGGAGGGGAGTTGCTGAGTTATTTTTTAACAAAAAAGTTTTAGTAGGGATTCTCAGTCATTGGCCCATTCAACAAATATCTCTGAAGATTTTTCAAAACATCTATGCCTAAATTCTACCTTAGGAATTTAGATTCAAGTCTTTTGGAGTGAGGCCAAATTTTGCTCATTAAAACAAAAACCAGGGAGTTCTCTTGGGGCACAGCAGGTTGAAGACTGGGTGTTGTTGCTGTAGCGCTTGAGTCATGGCTGTGGTGCAGATTCGATTCCTGGCCTGGGAACTTTCCATATGCTGTGAGCACAGCCAAAACAACAACCCCCCCCCCCAAAAAAAAAAAAAACTCCATAGAAATATACTTGTGCAGCTGACGTTGAGAATCACTGACCTTTTTTTGAATGACAGAACAATGTTCAGTATTCTATAGGTACCTTTTCTTTATTCCATATAAGGATATGTATACATTCACTATAATCTAGTGATACTTTTTTATATTATACAGACACATTATTTATACTTGGCTAATTATTTTCTGTTTTGAGCTTTTATTTTCTTGGAAGAAGAATAAAATACTTGAACCCAGTTGAGTTCCATCTAGTATTTACTCAGCGGTGTGTTCCGCACTTACGGGATTTGATATCCATGCAACAGGTGTCTTAGCAGATCAAGGAGTTCAGTATCTTTTATTATAAAAGTAATCCATTCACTTTGCTTAAAAAAGGCAGTAGATAGAGAAAATGAGAATAAAACCTCTGCTCGTTCACCCACCTCCTCACGCCCACTTCCTAGAGGCACCCCTGCCCTCCTCCTTTCTAAGCATACGTGAGGTATTTGACTTTTCTTGGTGGCAGTATGGTAGTCTGGTTTGTGTCCTGAGGCTGGTTGAATCTCTCAGAGCCTCACTGTCCTCTTCCACCTCATGGGATTACTGCGGGGATTAAAAGTGACGGCATTTTGGAGGACACTAAGTGCAGTACCTGGCATGTGATGGGAACTCAATACTCAGAACTATTAGGATTATAACTCTGATAGCTGTTAATCTGCTTTCATAACAAAGCACGTTTATGGCATAAGAAAGGAAGGTGCTTCATACGAGACTCTTGGGCAGCGTTGCTCATCTTATGAAAATGTCGGTTCCATTTGAATCCCATTTCCACATGAGCAGAAGCAAGTGGGAAGCTGGTCCCACTCACAGAAAATGTCAGAGATAATGGTTTCATAATTTGCTGAGTTAAAACGTCAAGCTGCTGGAAGGTAAATTTTCTTGGGTCCAGTACTTCTCTCACTATATCAGGGTATAATGGAGTTGCATTTTTTTTTTTTTTTGTCTTTTTGGTCTTTTTGCCTTTTCTAGGGCCGCTCCCGTGGCACATGGAGGTTCCCAGGCTAGGGGTCGAATCGGAGCTGCAGCCACCGGCCTACACCAGAGCCACAGCAACATAGGATCCGAGCCGCGTCTGCAACCTACACCACAGCTCACAGCAACACCGGGTCCCCAACCCACTGAGCAAGGGCAGGGATCGAACCCGCAACCTCATGGTTCCTTGTCAGACTCGTCAACCACTGCACCATGACGGGAACTCCCGGAATTGCATTCTTAAAGTCTATGACCTGTGTGGGCATCATGCATGTAGCCTTGTATCTCCCTGCATAAAAGCACTTTCTTAATGTCATAGTACAAGTGCTCTAATTGCTAAACTATTGGACTGCTTTTTGGCTTGAGTTTTTCATTCTCCATAGAATGAGTTCCTGACACTTTGCTAAAGCCTCCAGCTTGCCTTTAGTTGTCATACAACAAGCTATGAGATTGGTTAGTGTGGTTAGATTTATACATAAAAAATCATCAATACAACCTCAGTAGTTTTACTTTAAATGGACTCATTTCTTTAAAAAAATAGATTTATTAAGATAGGACGCTTGTGAGAGATACAAAAGAGCAGGCAAAGAGGCTCTGCAAAATGGACTGATTTCTGCTGCTTCCCTTTGCACATCTCAGCATACTTGTGTACAATTTGAGATGGAGTTCACAGACCCACTGCAGATGTGGTTCCCTTATTGTCTGTGAGGGTCTTAAGGACTAGCAGGATTTTATACATCGAGTGCATTATGTAACAGTGTGAGGACCAGAACTGTGTCAAAGAAATGCACACATAGGTGGGTGAGTGCTCCTTGCTGTGTATAATAAATATGTTCTGAAACAGTTACGGCTAATTTTTGTAAATCTGAATTTTCTGAGAGGTAGGGATTGCTCTTTTAAATTAACCCCAGAAAACCTTCTGAAGGGATCATGTCTTCAGTTGGGAATCATTTCTCTTTCTAAGAATGGAACAGAATCACCTTTTACATTGAATTGTGGGCACATTGAGAGCATAAGAATGAGTATAAGAATAAGAGCATAAAAATCAGGTTTCACTCATGGTCCACACAGCCCAGTAATCTAAATTGATTACCACTTAGGCTATCCAGCTTGAAAAAATACATGTCCTCCTATTTCTATGAACTATGATTCTCTTGTATTTCTAATTACTGAAGATGAACTAATTTAAGGATAAAAAAGTGAGGTAGGATCAAAACAGCTTGGCTCAACTACTGGGAAAATGAGAGATTTTCCCACTGAAATGGAACATCTCAATGCCATTATATAGTTATATCATAGGTTAGTCAGTCTGGGCAAGTGCATGCTTACCATGTCATCAATACTAGTAATAAGAATATTTCTGTACATTTACTACCTCATACTAGATGAGCTTTAAACAATTTGTGCCTCGTGGAACCAAAACAATAGGACATGTACCTGTGGGGTATCCTACACATTGTAAAAATATTCCACTTGGTTCTGAGGGGTTGCATAATTGTGAACAGGCCCGTTTCTTGGAAAATTCTTTCCCAGTAAGAAATAGAACTCATCTAGTCTAGTTTAAGGTCAAAGGAACTTGAACTGCAAGGACACAAAGACATGCGCCTAGCAGATCTTAAAGGCGGAAGTGCTCCTGTGCCTTCCAGTGGTGTAGACCTAGAACTCAGCTTCCAGGAGTCAAGCCAGCTTGCTCTTCAGATGGCTCCTTTTCTTTCCTTGCTAATTCTTATCTGTCGCATCATTAACCTCATTCTCTAATCACTCACTGCAAACAGCTTCCTCTGCTTTATCTGGTTGAACATCTCTTAGCTGAGCTGTGGCTCAGTGGGGTAAGAATCCGACATAGTGTCCGTGAGGATGGGGGTTTGATCCCTGGCTTTGCTCAGTGGGTTAAGGATCTGGTGTTTCCACAAGCTGTGGCACAGGTTGCAGATGCGGCTCTTTCAATCCCCTAGCCTGGGAACTTGCTTGTGCTGCAGATGCAGCCTTAAAAAAAAAAAAAAAAAATCATTTCTCAGCTCAAGCTCCCAACAAAGACTTGCTATTTTTTTTTAAATTAACATTTTAAATGTTGAGATAACTGTGGATTCACATGCAGTTGTAAGAGTATCCTTAGCTTCCTCTAATGGGAACATCTCACTAGACAATCGTACAATATTAGGATGAGGATATTGACATTGGCACAGGAAAGATACAGAATATTTCCATCACCACAAGGCTCCTGATACTATCCTTTTATAGCCACATGCACTTCCTACTGTCTCCACTCCTTCTTTAGCCCTTGGCAACCACTAATCTGTTCTCCATTATTATAATTTTGTCATTTCAAGAATGGTGTGCAAATGGAATCATGCAGCATGTAAGCTTCTGAAATTTGCTTTTTCTCTCAGCGTGATTATCCAGAGAGAGAGATCCAGGGTTTTGTATATTAACAGTTTGTTCCTTTCTATTGCTGAGTATGTTTAACTCTGCAGTTGGTTTAACCATGTACTTGAAGAACATCTGGGTTGTTTCCACTTTGCTCTTACAAATAAAGTCTTTTGTAAAATTTGTGTACAGGTATTTGTGTGAACATAAATGTCATTTATCTGGGATCAATGCTCAGTAATGCAGTTGCTGGGTTGGAAAGTGATGGCATGTTTTTAAAATTTTTCCATTTTGTTACAACATTACAGATGCATTGCCCTCTGAAACATCACATTTAAGAAGGGGACAAATCCTTTAAATCCCAATGATTATTAATGAAAATGACAAAACTTTGTTTTCTCTAAACATTGATGAAAAGTGACATGTGTCTGGTTATTCTTGTACAAGAAGGCCTGATGTGTAGCCAAGATGATTTCACATTTACTTTTTTTATGGTCTAAAGGAGCTGTAGTATTTTACATTCACACTAGTTAGGCATGAGTGATTCGGGTTCTTCATATCCTTGCCAGCACTTTGTGCTGTCACTTTTTATTTTTAGCTATTGCGACAGGTGTGTAGTGATAGCTCATTGTGCTTTTAATTTCTAGTTCCCTAATGGCTAATGATAGTGAACATCTTCTCATGTACTTCTTGGCCAACTGTATGTTCTTGTCAGTGAAATATCCGTTCATGTCTTTTGCCCATTTTTAAATGGAATTCTTGTTGAGTTCTGAGAATTCTTTATACATCAAGATATGTTCCTTTGTCTTATATGTGGCTTGCAAATACTTTTTCATATTACATAGCTTTTTTTTGTTTGTTTGTTTTTGTCTTTTTAGGGCCCTGTGGCATATGGAGGCTCCCAGGCTAGGGGTTGAGTTAGAGCAGTAGCTCCTGGCCTATACCCAAGCCACAGCAATACGGGAGCCAAGCTGCCTCTGCGACCTACACCATAGCTCGTATCAGCGCCGGCTCCTTAACCCACTGAGGAAGGTCAGGGATTGAACTCGTGTCCTCATAGATACTAGTCTGTCTTTTCATGTTCCTGATAAATCTTTAACAGAGAAAAATTTTTGATTTTAATGAGATCACATTTATAAAGTTTTCCTTTCATGGATTGTGATTTTTGTGTCAAATTTAAAAACTCTTTACCTATCTCTAGACTCTCAAAATTTTCTCCTATATTTCTGTTGGTTTTATAGTTCTGCAGCTTACATTTGTCTGTAATTAATTTTGAGTAATTCTTGTAAAGTTATTAGATTAGGTAGAGTTTCATTTTTTGCTCTATAGCTGCCTAGTTGCTCTAGTACTGTTGGTTGAAAAGGCTGTTTTATTCACTGAAATAGTTTGCATCTTTGTAGGATAAGTCGGGCATATTTGTATGGGATTACCTTTGAATCTTTCTGTTTTGTTATCTATGTGTCAATCCTTCTGCCAACAATAGTCATGATTACTCTCTCTATATATAAAATATCTCTTGAAATTGAGTAAACTGATTCCTATTTTATTATTATTTTTTTAAATTACAGCTATTCTAGATTCTTTGCTTTCCCATATAAATTTTCAAATAGTTTTGCCTATATCTATAAAATTATTGGAGTTCCTGTTATGGCTCAGCACATTACAAACCTGACTGATATCCATGAAAATGCAGGTTCAATCCCTGGCCTAGCTCAGTGGGTTGAGGATCTGGTGTAGCCTGCAGATGTGACTTGGATCCCACATTGCTATGACTGTGGTATAGGCTGGCAGCTGCAGCTCTGATTCAACCCCTGGCCTGGAACCTTCCATATGCTGCAGTTGTAACCCTAAAAAACAAACGAAACAAACAAACAAAAAATTTAATTTTGATAGGAACTGTCTTAACTCAATTTGCATATCAATTTAGGGAGAATTGACATCTTAAATATGTAGACTCTTCCAATCCATGAATATGGTATATCTCTTTAATTTTTTTTTAGGTCTTTTATTTTTTTCATCAGCACTTTAGAGTTTAGCATTACAAGTCCTGTTTGTATTTTGTTAGATTTATATATAATTACTTTATATTTTTTGAATGGCTGTAAATGATACTGCATTTTAAAATTTGGTGTCCTTTATTCATTGATAGTATATAAAATAAAATTGATTTTTGCATCTTTACTTTATATCCGTGACCTTGCTAAATTCATTTCTTATACTTCTGAGTGGTTTTTGGAGACTCATTGGAAGTTTCTGCATAGACAATCATGTCATTTGCAAATTGGGACAGTTTTCTTTCTTCCTATCCAATCTGTACATCTTTTGTTTCTTGTCTTATTGCACTGGGTAGATCTTCTAACACTATGTTAACTTAGAATGGTAGAAGTGCCTTAATCTTTGCTTTAATCCTGTTTTCACCATGAAGTATATTAGCTGTGGGTGGTCTATAGACGCTTTTTATAAAGTTGAGGAAATTTCCCTGCATTCCTGTTTCTTGAGTGTTTTAAAATCATGAATGGATGTTGAAGTTTGTCAAATGCCTTTTCTGCATCCATTGGTCTGATCTCATGACTTTCCTGCTTTAGCCTATTAAGATAAATAAAATTGACTTTTTTTCTAACTTGAAATCAGTCAAGTATCCCTGAAATAATCTCCACTGGCAATAGTGTTTAAATTCTTTTGATGTTAAAGACTATTTATATTCTTTTTATGTGCTCCTATTTGTTATCTTTGGTTAAGAATTTTTGTGTCATATTGATGAGAGATATTGACCTACAGTTTTTTGTACTGTTTGTGTGTGGTTTGGGTATTGGGGTGATACTGGTTTTATAAAACATGGGAAATGTTTTCCTCTTCTGTTTTCTGTAATAGATTATATAATGATGTTAATTATTTCACTATATGGTAAAGGTTTGCTGTGAACTCACCTGGGGCTAAGATTCATTTTTTGAGGAGTTTTAAAATTAATAATTCAATTTACTTAATAGCTATAGGGCTATAAAATTATCTATTTGATATTGGGTGGGTTGTGGTAGTTTGTGTTTTTCAAGGAATTGGTGTATTTCAACTAAATTGTAAAATTTATGTGTGTAGAATTATTCATGATAGTTACTTTTTTTTTCAATGATTTTTATTTTTTCCATTAGAGTTGGTTTACAGTGTTCTGTCAATTTTTTTTTTTTTGGTCTTTTCTAGGGCTACCCCTGTGACATATGAAGGTTCCCAGGCCAGGGATCCAATCGGAGCTGTAGCCGCCGGCCTATGCCAGAGCCACAGCAATGAGGGATCTGAGCCGCATCTGAGACCTACACCACAGCTCATGGCAATGCCGGATCCTTAACCCGCTGAGAGAGGCCAGGGATTGAACCTGCAACCTCATGGTTCCTAGTCAGATTTGTTAACCACTGTGCCATGACGGGAACTCCTGTTCTGTCAATTTGCTACTGTACAGTAAAGTGATCCAGGCACACATACATAAAACTTATTCTTTTGATGCCTACAAAGTTTGGGTTTCATCCTAGGTTTTACTCCTGCTGTTGGTAATTTATCTTTTCTCTACCTCTTTTTTTTCAGTCTTGCTAGAGATCTGTTGGGTTTTTTTTTCTTCTTTTCAAAGAACTTTCTGTTTTTTTTTGTTGGTTATTGTTTTTGTTTTTTTTTTTTTTTTTGTCTTTTTATGGCTGCACCTGCAGCATGTGGAGGTTCCCCGTCTAGGGATCCAATCTGAGCTGTAGCCACTGGCCTACACCACAACCACAGCAACAGGGGATCTGAGCCGTGTCGTCTGCGACCTACACCACAGCTCATGGCAATGACAGATCCTTAACCCACTGATCAAGGCCAAGGATCGAACCTGAATCCTCATGGATACTAGTCGGGTTCATTAACTGCTAAGCCATGATGGGAACTCCTATTTTTTTTTCTGTTCATTTTCCTTGATTTCTTTTCTTATTTCATTCCTTGCATGAGGTTTATTTTGCTTTTCTTTGCTTCGTTTATTGATTTGAGACTTTTCCTTATTTCTAATGTATGCCTTTAATGCTGTACATTTTCTTTCTAGAGCTGTTTTCTCTGCATCCCACATTTTTTTTTTTGTCTTTTTATAGCTGCACCCAGGGAATATGGGGTTTCCCAGGCTAGGGGTCGAATTGGGACTGTAGCCACTGGCCTATACCAGAGCCACAGCAACACATCTGCAACCTACACTATAGCTCAGGGCAATGCCAGATCCTTAACCCACTGAGTAAGGCCAGGGATCGAACCCATGTCCTCATGGATAGTAGTTGCTTTTGTTAACTGCTGAGCCATGACAGGAACGTTCACAATTTTTGATATACGGCATTTTCATTTTAATTAAGTTCAGTTATCCTTTGTATCCTATAAACTTCTTTGACACATGGATTATTTAGAAGTACGCAGTTTAGGAGTTCCCATCATGGTTCAGTGGAAATGATTCCTGTATCCCTGAGGACACCAGATTTGATTCCTGGCCATGGAAAATGGGTTAAAGCTGTGGCATTGCTGTGAGCTGTAGTGTAGGTTGCAGACGTGGCTCAGATCTGGCATTGCTATGGCTGTGGCTGTGGCCAGCGTCTGCAGCTCTGATTCATCCCCCAGCCTGGAACCTCCATGTACTTCAGGTACAGCCCTAAAAAAAAAAAAAAAAAAAAAAAAAAGTATGCAGTTTAGTCTCCTAGTATTTCAGAGTTTTCCCTGTTTTTATTTTGGTACTTATGTGTAGTTTGAATCTACTGTGGTCAGAGAACATGTTTTGTTAGATTGTAATTCTTTATAATTGCTTGAGGTTTGTGTTATGGGCAAGGATCTATCATACTGTGGGAAGAGATGACCTTTTAGTAGCCAGTAGTGAGCATCCTGCCTCTCCAGCTAGGCTTCCTGTGGTACCACCTCATCAGAGGAAAGAGGACCTCGTTTCTGCAAGTGTGGGCAGAAATCCAGGCTCCTATGTGGTTTCCACAGACACCAAGGTCAGGATAAGTGTCCTGGAGATCTGCTCGGTCTTCTCTAGCACCACGTGGGTTGTGGGCTGTGAGCGCCTCACTATAGTCTGGTCAGCGTGGAAGCATAGTCTCTTTACCCTGCCTTTGCTGAATGGGACCACAGTTACTTTGTGGTGTGTGAAGTAGCGTGCTTTTTAAGTGAACATTTTCTATCTTCCTAGGCTGTCGCTTTCTTGATCCTTTGGCTAGAGAGAAGTTCTGGTTGAGGCATTTCTTGTTCATTCCTCTTGGTGTTTCTGAGTTGCTGTCTCCTCCAGCACCCAGTGTGGGCTAAATGAGGCAAAAAGAGAACCTAGGAGCTCCCCAGGGAATGGTGTTCCACTGTTGGGTCTCATGACCCTAGTCATTCTACCACTTAATGACCACCTTTCAGAGTCTTAGGTTCATTTTATATATATATATTAGCTAGGGCTTTATCTTAGTGGAAGACTTAGTGGAAGGAATAGGGAGCCATATGTCTATTCTCTATTGCTAGTGGTAAAAGTTCTCTTGCTGGAGTTTTTGGAGACCATTTCAGAATCATAGGCGAAGACCACCTGATTGGCCCTTTTTTGGGGTCAAGTGCCCTCTTCTGTTGCATTTATCCATTGGGAGGTCAGCAGCCCCCTGGCTTATTACCTACCCAGGTAGCATAGTGGAGGTAGAACCTTTGAAAAGGGGATTGGAATAGTCTGATATTCAAGGAGATGGTGGCTACATAGACTGTGAAGGTTTTTAAGAACTATTACCTTACTCCTTATGTGTTTCCTTTTTTTTTTTTTTTTTTTTTGTCTTTTTGCTATTTCTTTGGGCCGCTCCTGCAGCATATGGAGATTCCCAGGCTAGGGGTCTAATCAGAGCTGTAGCCACCGGCCTACGCCAGAGCCACAGCAACGGTGGGATCCGAGCTGCGTCTGCAACCTACACCACAGTTCACGGCAACGCCGGATCCTTAACCCACTGAGCAAGGGCAGGGACCGAATCCGCAACCTCATGGTTCCTAGTCGGATTCGTTAACCACTGCGCCACGACGGGAACTCCTGTGTTTCTTTTTTGAGAAGAGATGCCAATTATTTAGGTTAGCCATACTGGGGCAGTCTGGAAACTGCATAAATGGCAAATTAAATAGGATGTAATGTAATGTCTCTACATTAGGTGATAGACTGAATATTTCTTTTAGATAGATAAAATTTAAACTATAAATAAATCATGGATGTTGATAATCTTTAATAATAAATGGGGAAGAAATGCCACTAACAATCTTTGTAAATCTTTGAAACTATCCACTTCCATATGCATTACTTAAACGTATTAGTGCAAAAATACAATCTATTAATCATAGCCTACTCAGTTGGAAGATGTTCATTACAAATTCCTGACAAATTTCAAATGTCATTTTCCTGTCAGAAATTTGACAGCCTCTACAGTGTTTGCTGTAGCCTTTTTAACAGTATTTAAAAATCAGTTAGATTCCTGCAAATGTAATTAGGTTAGAGATGTTCTGTCTCTGATAAAAACCCTCTAATTGAACAGAGGGATGTTTTCTGTAACCTCTTTCCAGTTCCAGTTACCCTGACAGTTCCTCATTTTCTCCCCAGTTTCTCTGAAACAACCTCTTGCATTTTATTCATTCATTAGCTATTTATTAAGGATATACCATTTTCTAGGCGGTGTTGTAGATGCTGGGTATGCTTAGGTGAGGAGGGTGGAATTACGTTTCTCTCTTAGAGGGCTTCCATTCTATTTGGGACGGTAAATCACCATATACACACACAGATGTGTAATATTGGACCTAGTGGATGATGAGTGTCAAAAAGAACAGTGGCACAGTGCTAACAGGATAGAGCGTAAGGAGTGGCGGGGGAGCATTTTTGACAATATTCTTAGGAAAGATTTTTCTGAGATTGTATGAGAGCTAAGAGCTGAGTAGCAGGAGAATCCAGCTCTGATAAGAATGGAGGCGAAAGCACTCCGGGCAGAGGGAAAAGCAAATGCTAAGATCCTTGATGTGTGATTGACTTGGGGTATTTGGGGAACAACAAAAAGTCCAGCGTAGCTAGAGTGGAGGAAAAGGGGAGGAGCGGTGGGACATGAAGTTGGAGAAATAGGCAACTATCAGATGATGTAGGGCTGTGCAGGTCATGGCAAGAAGTTGGAAATGTTGGAGCACAAGAATGTTTTGACTCTTGGGTCGAAAATGGACTGAAGGAAGCAAGTGCAATAGAAAAAATGTCCAGATGGAGGTTGTTGTAAGAATTGGGCTTGAACCAGCTGGAATGGGTGAATGCAGTAAGGTGTCAATGGATTTGGAATATTTTACGAAGGCAGACCCCATGTAACTTGCTATTGGCTTCAATGTGAGGTGTGAGAGAAAGATACGTGTCGAGGGGGCAGGTGACTTTGAAGTTTGTGACCCGAAGAACTAGAATGGAGTTGCCATTTACTGAGATGTGAAAGGTTATAGAAGAAACATATTTTGGGGTGGAGGGTAAAGGTTAAATCTATTAAATTGAGGTGTTTTTTTGACACAAATGGAGATACTGAGGGAGTAGTTGAATATAGGAGCCTAGAATTGAGACTAGGAATGGAGTATCAATTTGAGAGTCCTCAGCATTTATGTGATGTTTGAAGTCATGGGATTGGAAAAAAATGCCTAAGGAGTAAATGGAGTTGAAGAAGAGAAAATGACCGAGCCCTGAGGTGGTCCAGAGATGAGTCAGTAAGAGAAGGGGAGGGAAAGCTGGCAAAGGAAATGTGGGGAGCAGCTACTGAGATGGTAGGAAACTCAGGGCAGAAACCTATTGTGAAGTCCAAGAAAAGAGTGTCGTCCAAAATGACCATGATGTCAAATGCTGCTGAGGAATAAACCAAGAGAAGAACGGGAATTGAGAATCAGTTTTGGCTATATAACCCGAAGTGGGATTGCCGGATCATCTGGTAGTTCAAGTTTTAGTTTTCTGAGAAACCGCCATACCATTTTTCATAGTGGCTGAACCAATTTACATTCCCACCAAGAGAGCACCAGCCTTCCCCTTTCCCTACATCCTTGCCAATGTTATATTATCTCTTGTCTTTTTCATGATAGCCCTTCTGATAGGTGTGAGGTGATATTGCAGTTTTGATTTGCATTTCCCTGATGATAAGTAATGTTGAGCATCTTTTCATATATCTGTTGACTCTTTGTATGTCTTCTTTGAAGCAATGTCTATTCAATTCTTTTGCCCATTTAAAAATCTTATTTTCTGGAGTTCCCGTCGTGGCGCAGTGGTTAACGAATCCGACTAGGAACCATGAGGTTGCGGGTTCGGTCCCTGCCCTTGCTCAGTGGGTTAACGATCCGGCGTTGCCGTGAGCTGTGGTGTAGGTTGCAGACGCGGCTCGGATCCCGCGTTGCTGTGGCTCTGGCGTAGGCTGGTGGCTACAGCTCCAATTAGACCCCTAGCCTGGGACCCTCCATATGCCGCGGGAGCAGCCCAAAGAAATAGCAACAACAAAAAGACAAAAAAAAAAAAAAAAACTTATTTTCTTGTTGTTTTGACTTGTATGAGTTCTTACATATTTTGGATATTAACCCCTTATCTGGATATATGGTTGGCAAATATTTTGTCCCATTTCGTAGGTTTCCTTTTTGTTTTGGTGGTTTTCTTTTGCTGTGCATAAGCTTTTGGTTTCACATAGTCCCACTTGTTGATCTTTGTGTTTGTTTTTTAGAGTTATGTCCAAAAAATCATTGCCAAAAGGATTTTCTTCTATGTTGTCCTTAAAGAATTTTACAATTTCAAGTCTTAGGTGTAAGTCTTTAATCAATTTCAGTTAATTTTGGTAGGTGATATAAGTTTGGGATCCAATTTTGTTTTTTTGCATGGAACCTCTCTCATATTGCTTTAAAGGAGACTCTTGACATTTTTGTTACATCATTCTTCAAATGTTACTTGTTGTCTTGTAGAGAAATGGAAGTTTTTGAGAGCATGTATAGTTTCTAATGTTCTACTCTAAACAATTTTACTTAACTTCCAAGGATTTGTGCTACCTTCAAGACTAAATACTCCAGTAACAATTCAGTGGCACACACATAACTCGGAGCTTGCTTATTCCTGGATCTTTTTTTCCTGAGAAGGTTTTCGGTGGCTTGTAGCCTTGCCAGTAGTTCCTTTGTCTGCTTGCTAATGGGCACCAGCAATGGTGCTGTTCTCAAGCAGTCCTATCTCAGCAGGTGAGAAAGGGTGGGCTCTTGAATGAGCCAAGACCTATCTGCCATGTTGCTCCTCTCTCCTTTCTTAAAGTGTGCATTTCTTAGGAACCTGTGCTCCCATAGAAGTTGGGTTGCACATTATTTCATGCCTGCAAATTCATCTGAGACTGTGTTAGTTCGGTAACTCACATAGTAATTCATGTGCCTGACTCTCCATCAGGAACACGCAATACCTCATAGCGCATTTCCCCAACAGTTGTGAGGCTGGTGACAAAATAGCTCTACAGTTTTCATCCAACTGGTAGGTGGTACCCCAGAGGGTCATCATGACTTGATCAAGTTTATTCCTGGGTCTGTTAAGACGATCTGCTTAAGAGTCACAGTGAAGATGTATTTTTGGTCCATGGAGGTCTGAGGAATTATGTCTTAGCCACCTGTGGCCAAATCCTTGACAGACACTGATTTTAGGAAGGGGGACTGAGAGTTTCAACACAGGTTTTTAAAGCCAGTCTGGGACACTTTGAGAGGAAAAATGTTTACATCAGTGTAATAACCAATAAGAACAACAAACTTGAAGCAGGGAACTACAATTCCAAGCAACAGGGAAAGACTGGGAATAGGAAACTCTAAGATATTATTACATCCATAACAAGGAACATAGATGGCTGAAAAGACTGAAAAATGGTTGAAAATTAGAGCTTTGAAACTATATAAATGTAAGGTGGAAATTGAGCTCTGTCACTTAGATTAAACTTTCTAAGCTTCAAGTTACTCATCTGTGAAATAGGGTAATGCTACTGGCTACTTCATAGAGGTTTTGAGAGAATTAAAGGAGATAATGCCTATAAAGTGTCATGCATGGTACCTGGCACATAATAAATGTAAACACTAAGTATTATTTATTCTGGGTACAATTATATCAAGGCTGATTCGCTAGACATAATCTAATTATATGGGGGCTTGGTTGTAGTGCACCATTGGCATCTGTGTGTGTAAAGACGGAGTCAGAATGGCATGTCGGTAATTATTTCCTAAAAATTGATGGGTTTAAATGTGACAAACATCTTTGTGGTTTATAGCTGCAATGGAAAAAGGTGAAAGATCATGTTTCCAAACTTGGTGTTTGAGGGAGTTGTGTGATTTGGTAGGTACACATATGGATATGTTACTTAGCTTCTGAGCTCCAATTTATTCCCCTATAAAATGGGAATTATAATAATAACCATACATAGAAAATCCAATTAAGTAAGCATTGATACATATACTTTTACACATTAAAATATAATAGTAGTTATTATTATGAACAGATGCAAATTAGCAAGTAGACTTACTTAAAAAGGCTACCCTCAAAGAATCCAGTTTCCATGTTAAAACATTGTTTCCCCAACACCCTTGTAGAGAGGATGCCAATGGAATGTATCAGCAGCTGTTACATGGAGGTTCAAATGAAGACCTTGAGTTAGATGACAAAATAAATGCTTCCATGTTTAACTAAAGTATTATTTAGTATAATGTGATGCAAGCATCTGACTTATTTGCAGTGTATGTGGGGTTTATTCTTTCAAAAAGTGTTTGTGTTTCTACTATGTGCCCTACACTAATAGTATGAAAAGTTTCATAAGGTGACACTAAATCGAGATGGGTTTTACCAGATTAAGATTTAAGTACTTGTTCTATGCCAGGTATTATGTTGATTGCACAGCATTTGATTGTCCCAATATTATGTGTTAAGTACGACAGAAACAGAAACATAATGACTGAAATAACTTGCCCAACGTCATACAACTTGTGAGTTGCAGAGTTGGAGTGACTCCATGGTCCATGCTTCTAACCTCTACATTCTTTGGTGATGACACCCAAGACTAGAAGTGCCTTTGGTATGTTTAATTTTACTCTGTGCTTTTCCCTCATAGTATTTGTCAATTTGGGTTGTTGTTACATGAAGAATGGACTGTCTGCTCAATTTAGCCTCGGTGCCTAATAAGATCCAGCACATAGTAGATGTTAAAAAAAAAATACTAGCTAAATGAATGAATTAGGTTGACCAAAGGGGAAGACATTGGAGGCAGAGGAAATGGTGTGGCAGAATAATGGAAGCGTGAAATGACATGGGTGTTCTGGAAACAAGAGCTACCCACCATTGACTGCAAATCGTATGCTAAGTAAGATTGTCAGTGTAGAACAAATATGAATTCTCACAAAAGTCCTTCAGAACAAGTATAGTTTTTTGTATTTCCATGTTAAAAATGAGGAGATCAAAGTTCAAATAGATGACATAACTTGTTCAAGATCACTTAACTATTAAGTGATAGGGGTTCAAATGAAGATCTGGGTAAATCTCAAACACAAGCTCATAATACAATAGTATCTCCCTGTTGGTATTTCAAGATGACATCATTCAGAGAGAGAATTGTTCTTTAGAGCCTAAAGCTCTCAGAAAACTTGGGAATTGATATTCAAGGTATATAATTCCCATAGTGTATCTAATGAAAAGTATAGACTACAGAGGAGTTTGCCCATGTGTATAGTATATACATACATTTAATTACTTCTCTATTCCTGGACACTCCAGTAATGATTAGAATTATTGTTGGTATATAGATAACATGAAATATTTTCCCCTAATATTCTAAGGTAGTATCTTATACTCAAAATTTGACGTTACTCGGTTAGGCATATTCTGATATAATTGTCTATCAAGGTCTTTGAGATAAGATCTCCTCTCTGTGGGCCAGAAGCAGGGTCTCTCAAAATGAGAATGATAGTCCCGATAGCACTCAACTTGTGGAAGGCAAATCATCAGAACTCAGAAGGCACATGAAGGTAGAAGAGGGAATTTATGGCTCCTTAATTCTTACTCCCTTGGAGTTTTCAGCATCAAGGCATGCTTGGGGGCATTCCTGGCAAGTAGAGAAAAAACGACCCATGACATGTGAAGGCAGACAGAGCACTTAGAAGACCCCTTGTTGAAAATCAATGTGGTGTATTTTACATGCAAACCTTACCATTCATTGTTCTCAACTCAGAATGCAAATAGAATTATCTAGGGAGCTCTTAAAAAATACTGATGTATAGGTCATGCCGTATTCTAGACCAGTGGTTCTCAAGTTTGGCTGCACAGTGGAATTCTTTGGGGACATTTAAAAGCTACTGATGCCTGGCACATACCCAAGTTTTTTATTTAATTGGTTTATTGTAAGGCCTGGGTGATAGGACTTTTAAAACTCCCCAGGTGCTTCTACTGTGCTGCCAAGTTGGAGAATGATTATCATAAACCAATTGAATCAGAATCTCTAAAGGTTATCAAGTTCAGTGATTGTTGAACTTGTATTCACAGAAGAATCATGTCATAGCTTATTAAAGCAAGGATTCCTGAACCCTATCCCCAGATACTCTGACTCAGTAAGTATGGGGTGAGGGTCCATGAATTTGCATTTGTTACAGACTCCCAACTGCTACTGATACTGCTGATGCTGTGTCCACTCTTTGAGTAGCCATGATCTCGTTTTATGCTACTCTTAGTGCTTGTTTTCTTTTTATTATTCCTGAATTTTAACTGAAATCTTGTCCAAGTGTTTCAGTATTAGCTCATTTTTTGCTTGAGGATATAAGAAATGTATCCTATGTTCTAACCTAGGTCAGAATATGAAACAGGAGTGACAGGTCATGCATGAGGCAGCTGTACTCAATAAAGTAAATCTTTGGGTGAGAGGAAGGGTTACGAAGTCTAGTGGTTAGTCCTCTTCCACCTCAAATTCTTTTTCATTATCAGTGGAAGATCTGGGGTTTGATGTTTTTAAGACATATGATAATTTGAACTAAGAGTAAATAATACAAGACTCCAGATAAAAGTGACTGCATTTTAAAGCAAACATGTTAGAACTTATAACTCAGAGTTATGCTCCTGCAAAATAGTCACCTTGGGAAGACAATTGCATATTTGAATGAGGGTGAAATAAACCCAAATCTTTTCTAATTTTCATTTTCAGAGATGCTTTTATAACTTATCTGACAGACTTTGAAATATCTTTATGATACCATCAGCAGTAACTTTTATTAAAAACATTTTTTAATAAATAACATTTTAAACATACAGAAAAGTAGAGAGACTAGTGTGCGTTGCCATATATTCAACATCAAGATATGTTACCAGACTTTCCATATTGCTCTATGTATAAATTTCTTTTTTCCTCCTCCTTTCTGAAGTGTTAGAAGGCGAATATCAGACATCATGTCATTGCACACCTTCATGCTTGAATGTACATCTCTAAAAAAGAACATCTTTAAAAATAACTACAATATCTTGGTCTTAATCAAGTGTTAATTCCTTAGTATCATACAATGCCATTGTTTCAGAGGTGCAAAGATGTCTCTTTTTAATTTTCCTTCGGGTCAAAATTCGAACAAGATCTATGTGTTGGGTATTATGTTTCCTCCATTGTTACTTTTCATTTTCATGACATTTTAACTGGTTACAGCACCTGGCCAGTGACTTGGCAACAGAAATCTGTAGATGGTCCTAATTTTAGAATAGTTTTGGGAGTTCCCGTCGTGGCGCAGTGGTTAACGAATCCGACTAGGAACCATGAGGTTGCGGGTTCGGTCCCGGCCCTTGCTCAGTGGGTTGCTGTGAGCTGTGGTGTAGATTGCAGATGCGGCTCAGATCTGGCGTTGCTGTGGCTCTGGCGTAGGCCGGTGGCTACAGCTCCGATTGGACCCCTAGCCTGGGAACCTCCATATGCTGCGGGAGCGGCCCAAGAAATAGCGAAAAAAGACAAAAAAAAAAAAAGAATAGTTTTTTTTTTTTTTTTTTTTCTTTTTTGCTTCATTGTGTTGTGTTGTCATGTAGTTTGCTTTTCTATCTCCTGGGTTTTTCTTTTCTTCTCTTTGTAAGTTAGCATTAGCTTTAGATATTTGATTTGTTTTGGCTTAAAATATTTTTGGCATGACTACTTCATAGGATGGATTTTATGTACTCCCTATCGCATCACATTAGAAGCCAGCGATGTCTGGTTGTTTTAATTCTGAAGTCCTGATCCCTCCATTGTGAAGCTCCCCATTAACCGATTGTCTAATGGTTTCTTCCTGTTTGTGTTTGTTGCCTGACTCAATTATTTCATTTAAGGACTGAAAGATAGTGATTTTCTAAATGTATTATATTTTCCTACATGGTTTAGCTAGAATATTTTGATTCAAAATTAACTTTCACCTCCTTATTCAGGTTTATTCCTAGGTGTTTGATTATCTTGGGGTGCGATTTTAAAAGGTATTGTATTTTTATATTCCTTTTCTAATATTTCATTGTTAGTATACAGAAATGCCACCAATTTCTGAATGTTAATCTTGTATCCTGCTACTCTGCTGAATTCGTTGATCAGTTTGAGTAGTTTTTGTGTGGAGTCCTTAGGGTTTTCTATATATAGTATCATGTAATCCCCATACGGTGACAATTTCACCTCTTCTCTTCCAATTTGGATGCATTATATTTCTTTTTGTTTGTCTGATGGCTGTGGCTAGGACTTCTAATACTATGTTTAATAAAAGTGGTAAGAGTGGGCATGCTTGTCTTATTCCAGATTTTAGTGGGAAGGCTTTCAGCTTTTCTCCATTGAGTATTATATTTGCTGTGGGTTTGTCATAAATGCTTTTATTATGTTAGGGTATGTTCTTTTTATACCCAGTTTGGTAAGAGTTTTTATCATGAATGGATGTTGGACTTTTTCAAATGCTTTTTCTGCATCTATTGAGATGACCATGTGGTTTTTGACTTTTCTTTTGTTAATGTGGTATATGATGTTGATTGATTTGTGTGTGTTGAAGCATCCTTGTGAACCTGGGATGAATCCCACTTGGTCGTGGTGTATAATCTTTTTTATATGTTGTTGTATTCAGTTGGCTAAAATTTTTTTGAGAATTTTTGCATCTATATTCATCAAAGATATTGTTGGCCTTTGTCTGGTTTTGGTATTAGGGTAATGGTGGCTTCACAGAATGTCTTTGGGAGTGTTCCTTCAGCTTTTTGGAAAAGTTTAAAAGGATTGGTATAAGTTCTTCTTTGTATGATTGGAAGAATTCACCTGTGAAGCCATCTGGTCCTGGACTTTGGTTTGTAGGGAGTGTTTTTATTACATGATCAATTTCATTTCTACTGATAAGTCTGTTCAGTTAATCTATTTTTTCTTGATTCACGTTTTACAGGCTGTATGTTTCTAGAAAGTTGTCTGTTTCTTCTAGGTTGTCAAATTTGTTGGCATATAATTATTCACAGTAGTCTCTTATGGTTGTTTTTATTTCTTCAGTATCCATTGTGATTTCTCCTTTTTCACTTCTTATTTTGTTTATTTGGGTTCTTTTTATCTTCTTCTTGGTGAATCTGGCCAGAAGTTTATCAATTTTGTTTACTGTTTTAAAGAACCAGCTCTTGCTTTTATTGATTTTTTTCTATTTTTTTTGAATCTCTATTTTATTGATTATGCTGAGAACTATAAGATATCTATCTAGGAAATTGAAGAGGATTCAAAGAAGTGAAAAGATATTCCATGGTCCTGGGTTGGAAGAATTATCATCATAAAAATGGCCATATTACACAAAGCAGTCTACAGATTCAATGCAATATCTATCAAATTACCCATGACATTTTTCACAGAATTACAAAAATCCAAAAATTTATATGGAACCATAAAAGACCCAGAATTGCCAAAGCAATCCTGAGGAACAAAAACCAAACAGGAGGCATAACTCTCCCAGACTTCAGGCAATATTACAAAGCCACAGTCATCAAGACAGTGTGGCATTGGTAACCAAAACAGACATACCAATGGAACAGAATAGAGCACCCATAAATCAACCCAGACACCTACAGTCAATTAACTGTCGATGAAGGAGGCAATGATATAAAATGGGAGAAAACAGTCTTTTCAGCAAGTGGTGCTGTCAAAACTGGACAGCTGCATGTAAATCAATGAAACTGGAACACACCCTCACACCATGCACAAAAATAAACTTAAATGGCTTAAAGACTTAAGCATAAGACAAAACATCATAAAACTCCTAGAAGAGAACATAGGCAAAACATCTTCTGACACCAATCTTACAAATGTTTTCTTAGGTGAGTTTCCCAAGGCAACAGAAATAAAAGCAAAAATAAACCAATGGGTCCTAATCAAACTGACAAGCTTTTACACAGCAAAGAAAACCATAAAAAAAAGCCCAAAACAATACCCAAAAAGACAGCCTATGGAATGGGAGAAAGTTTCAAATCATGCAACTGACAAGGGCTTAATCTCTAAAATAGACAAACTTACACAACTTAACAGCAAAAAACCCAACAAACCAATGGAAAAATGGGCAAAAGATCTGAATAGATATTTCTCCAAACAAGATACACAGATGGCCAACAAGCACGTGAAAAAATGCTGAACATCACAAATTATTAGATAAATGCAAATCAAAACTACTGTGAGGTACCACCTCACACCAGTCAGAATGGCCATCATTAACAAGTCAACAAATAACAAAGGCTGGAGAGGCTGTGGAGAAAAGAGAACCCTCCTACACTGTTGGTGGGTTTGTAAATTGGCATAACCACTATGCAAAACAGTATGGACGTACCTCACGTAACTAAATACAGAACTATCATATGACCCAGCAATACTACTCTTGGGAATATATCTTGACAAAACTTTTCGTAAAAAGATATGTGCACCCTTGTGTTCATTTGTTGCAGCACTATTCACAATGGCCAAGACAGGGAACCGACCTAAATGTCCATCAACAGATGAATGGATTAAAAAGGTGTGGTATATATACATGATGTAATACTACTAAGCTGTAAAAAAAGAACAAAATAATGCCATTTGCAGCAACATGGATGGGACTGGAGAGTCCCATAGTAAGTAAAGTAAGTCAGAAAGAGAAAGACAAACACCATATGATGTCACTTACATCTGGAATCTAATATATGGCACAAATGAACCTTTCCACAGAAAAGAAACTCATGGACTTGGAGAACAGATTTTGGTTGCCAAGAGGGAAGGGGAGGGAGTGGGATGGATTGGGAGTTTGTGGTTAATAGATGCAAATTTCATTTATAGTGAATAAGCAATGAGATCCTACTGTACAGTACAGGTACTATATCTATTCACTTGGATTGGAACATGATAGAAGATAATGTGAGAAAAATAATATGCATATATATGTATAGGTATGACTGGGTCACTTTGCTCTACAGTAGAAATTGGCACAATAACTGTAAATCATCTATAATGGAAAAAGTAAAAATCATAACCTTAGAAAAATAACAGAAAAACAATCTTTCCATCATCAACTAAGACTGTTTAGATATCCAGAAATACAGTTCATGTAGGTTAGGGCAGAATGACTGTTTAATTATTTCCTTTTAGCTTCTAATTGCCAACTTTCATAATAAGAAATGGTTGATCAGTTCCTTCCAAAGATGGTAAATGCATTTTCTGTCTTTCATTTTATCTCTTCTAACATCAGTACTAATCATTCATTATTTTACAATATTCATTGTTTCCAATCATTCTTTTTGATAGAAACTCTTTCTAATTAGCTTCTTGATCTTCTTGGCATAACCCACTTGTCTTTGATAGATTATCACTGGTGTAAAATATCTCAAAAATATGGCAAATATTTGACAGGTCTTTGTCAGAAAACTTTGTTGCATATGATGCAAAATTGAGCTTGATGACACCAGGTTTGTTTAAGCAAGCAACAGGAAAACCCAACATTTAACCATAAAATAAAACAAAGTTTTTGTGGTTGGTTAGCTTATTTTAGAGGTAAATCAAAAGGGCTACAATGGATTTTAGGAAAAGTTTTGTGGAATTTGAGGTAAAGACCTTTAATCATACTACTTTGGTGAAGGGAGGTATATGTGTGTTGTAAAGAATGTAGCCCAGTGTCTCAGGTAGGTGAGTGTCAACTATTAGACCTTTGCATTGAGTTTCTTCTATTTTTATATTCTAAAATTTTCAGATTTATTCTTTATCCATTTATTTATTTGCTGAGACTTTGTTTTTTCATTTAAGAGTTGTTATGATTGTTTGCTGGAGCTTTTTAAATAATAGCTGCTTTCAAGTCTTTGTCAGGTAGTCCTAATATCCATCTCATCTCAGTGTTGATGTCTGTGGGTTGTCTTTCCCATATAACGTGGGGACGGAGAGTTTTCTGGTTCTTTGTGTGCTGAGTAATAGTGGATTATTTCTGACACATTTTGAATATTAGGTTGTGAAATTGTGGGTCTTGTTAAATCCTATGGCAAACAAGTGTTGATATTTTTGTTTTAATAGCCTGATTAGCTTGAAGTCGAAAGTTTAAAACTGCATTCAGTACACTGGGGTTCCAGTGTCAACAGTTTTCAAAGACTTTGCAGTGTTATTTGAATGTATTGCATGTGTGCATCAGCCAGTGATCAGTCTGGGATCTGGGTAATGGTCTTTCAGTTCAGTTCTCAAAGTCTTTTATATTCTGGTTAAGATCTTAGCCATATGTACACAGGTCAGGGATAAGCCGAGTAATTAATAAACTGCTTCGTCTTTTGTCTTTTTTTTTTGTTGTTGTTGTTGTTATTGTTGCTATTTCTTGGGCCGCTCCCGCGGCATATGGAGGTTCCCAGGCTAGGGGTTGAATCGGAGCTGTAGCCACCGGCCTACGCCAGAGCCACAGCAACGCGGGATCTGAGCCGCGTCTGCAACCTACACCACAGCTCACGGCAACGCCGGATCGTTAACCCACTGAGCAAGGGCAGGGACCGAACCCGCAACCTCATGGTTCCTAGTCGGATTCTTTAACCACTGCGCCACGACGGGAACTCCTCCAATAAACTGCTTCGTAAGATCATTTTCGTAATCTTCTCCACTATTACAATCTTCTCAGTTCTTTCTAGACTCCTGGGTATCTCCTTTTCAGTCTTTTGACCAAAAATACAGGGCTTTAGTGATCCTGGTGTGCCATGGATGTCTACAGCTGCACCCACATATGAGGACAAATGGTGGGAATTCAACCAGAGGGAAGAAAATGGCAAACTCACCACTGGTTTGGTAGTAATTTGAATTGTGGTCTTTATTCCCAACTCACCTGCCCCTGCTTTTCAGAGTCTTCCAATTCTTCATGCATTCAGTCCAGGTTTTAAAACTGAACTCAGTGGAAGAGACAGGACCATCTTACCCAGAACCAGAAACGTTTGCTTAGAATTTAAAGATTGACGTTCCCCCCACCCCCCAAAAGGGTCAGATAGTAAATATTTTAGGCTTATAGGTCATATGATATCTGTTGCCACTACTAACTCTGCTAATAGATCACAAAAGCAGTCGTAAGACTTTATTTTAAAAACAGGTGTCTGGCCCGCAAACCATAGCTTTCCAATCTCTGTTTTTGATAACAAATTCAATGTTGACTGAGTGAAGGAATGGCAGTAGGAAATATAAAAAGTTTTATCATTTCACCATCAGTCTGTCATGGATGATAACTCTTAATCACTTTAAAACTTGGGTTTAATTACTTAGGTCTTTGCTTAATGTTGGTTTTTGACGGGGTTAGGTTGGGACAGTTAATTGGCTGATTATCTGAACTGGATGCATAAGCATACTTGAGTGGTGCTACCTCTGCAGCTGTCATTCAAGAGGATGACAAGCAGGAATAATGCTTTCATGGTACAAGATTGACATTTCTTTTTCATTTTTTAAAGTTTTATTGAAGGATAGTTGATTTACCATGTTGTGATAATTTCTGTTGTACAACAAATTGATACAGTTAAACATATACACAGATTCATTCTTTTTAAGATTATTTTCCCATATAGATTATCACAGAATATTGGATAGAGTTCCCTGTGCTATACAGCAGGTCTCCGTTAGCCAGTCATTCCACAGACCACACTGTACCTGGGTCAGTCCCTATCCCCTGCCTCTGTCTATGCCTTCCTCCACCTGTCCCCTTTGGTAATCGTAAGTTTGCTTCCAAAGTATGTGAGTCTGTTTCTCTTCTGCAAATAAGTTTGTTTGTATCCTTTTTAAAAAGATGCCTTATATAAGTGAAATCATATAATGTATGTCTTTTATTGTCTAACTTCACTTTAGTATGATAATTTCTAGGTCCATCCAAGTTGATGCAGATGGCATTATTTCATCTTTTTATGGCTGAGTAATATTCCATTGTATATATGTACCACATTTTTTAATCCATTCATCTGTTGATGGACATTTAGGTTTCTTTCATGTCTTGGCTATTTTGATTTGTGCTGTAATAAACATAAGGGTGCATGTTATTTTTTGAGTGAAAGTTTTGTCTGGATATATTCCCAGGAGTAGACTTGTTGGATCATGTGGTAGTTCTGTATTGCTTTGAGGAACCTCCATAGTGTTTTCCATAGTGGGTGTACCAATTTACATTGCCACCAGCAGTGTAATGTGGTTCACTTTTCTCCACACAATCTCCACCATTTATTGTTTATAGACTTTTTGATGATGGCCATTCTGGCTGGTGTAACATGGTACCTCATAGTAGTTTTAATTTGCATTTCTGTAATAATTAGCAATGTTGAGCATCTTTTCATGTGCTTTTTGGTTATTCTGTATCTCTTCTTTACAAAAAAATCTATTTAGATCTTCTGCCCATTTTTTGATTGGAATTTTTGCTTTTTGAGCTGTAGAGGTTGTTTGTATATTTTGGAGATTAATCCCTTGTCTGTCACTTGGTCTGCAAATTCTTTATCCTATTCTGTGGGTTGTCTTTTTGTTTTGTTTAAGATTTCCTTTGCTGTACAAAATCTTTTAAGACTGACATTTCTAACTAACGCATGTAGACATATCAGCCCTATATTTACCATTTACCATAGCAGAGATTGCTGATATTAGTACTGGTTAATCAGAAGCATTATTTTTCACTTTTGTCCCCAGGCTACACAAATCTCATTAGAAGTGCATTCTAATGAGTGTTCAAGTGTGTAAGCTGATGTGTATAAGGGTCTACCTGGGTTGCCTTTCAGGCTTAAGTGTTATCCCACCGACTCCATTTTTCCCTATGGGCACACAAAAATAGTTTTATAAGATCCCAAGAACCAAGGAGAATTGGCGGAGAATGTATTGTCTTGATTTCAAGAGGAGATCTTTCAGGAGAACCAAAATTTTCAATTTTATATTCTGGACTCAAGTCTGGCCAATCTTGCACAAAGCGGGCGTCCCTAGAGGTTCTGAGACTTCTGTCTGCCTGAGATTTCACGTCTGGTGGAAGCTGATGTGAGTCTGTATTCTGGGGCTCTCACTGACGTGTACCATGGTCCTTTCCTTTAACCCTACTTTCAGCAACCCCTTTGAGGAGCAATGAGCTTTTCCACATGCTAGGTCTGATAATGAGAACAAAAAGGATATAAAGAGGAAATGATGGGAGGATAGACTAGTAGGAGAGAGGAAATTATAAAACCAACACTCCTTTTTTTGAATTAAAAAAATGTATTAGGGTATAGTTGATTTACAATGTGCCAATTTCTACTGTACAGCAAAGGGACTCAGGCATACATGTATACATTTAAAAAAAAATATTTCCCACTATGGTATATCCCCAGGAGATTGGATATCTGCTGTGTTTCCTGTGCTATACAGTAGGAGCTCATTGCCCATCCTTTCTAAATGTAATAGAGTGCTCTTCTTAGTTGGCACTGGGACATGGCAGAGACAATTGTTTAGCTGATAGGACATTGCTAGGGGTAAGATCAAATTTGTGGCATGGCCATGGTCACTGGGTTTGAACCTTACTTCCTCACCCTAGGATATTATTCACTGTAGATGGTGACTTTAGTAATAGCTTTTTGGATAAAAAGAAAACATGAAATATGTGTACAGATTTTTACAATTAAAACCATTACGAAATTAGTGGAAAAAGCGAAATATGATATTTGATTACGTTTCATGCTTGTGTGATCTGGGTTACTTAGAAGTGAAGGGACGTCCAGAGATTTTAGGTATCTTTCTCAGTGTTGCCTAGCTAGTTAGGCACCAGTTGCTGGAACTCATGTATTACTCTTTCTCCTGACTGGTTCCAAATGGCAGTACATATCAGAATCATTTGGGGGAGCTTTTAAAATATGAACATACTTGATACCTGTACATCTCCAGTAAATCTGAGCATCTGAGGGTCTGTTCTAGCACATGTATTTTGTGAAATCTTCCCAGGTGATTCTGATATGCAGCCCAAGTAAGAGTTCTGTTAACCAAGCTGAGTGTTAGGTAGAAAACTCTTGAATGAATGATGTGCATTTACAGTTACCCAACTTAGAGAACAAATGTAATTTACTTTTAGGAAGCAAACCTCTATGTATTTTGTGAACTCACCAGTTAACAGTTAGGTGTTTATGAAGAACTCTGTTGGAAACATTCTTGATAATCTAACTAAAATATGTCTAGGATACCATTAGGATAGAGTTTTTGTTGTAATTTTCTGAAAAAAGTACAGAGCAGAGTCTGTTTTAGGAGTTGACCTTTCTTCAGGATCCATTGCCAAATTTTAACCATTCCTAAATTTCGTGCAAGGATTTTTGGGTTTTATTTACCTTTTTTCCATAATTGCTATAAATTAATATTGGTACAAACAAGTAGTTACTCCAATATTGTCCTTCAACTTTGACTAAAACAACAATGAAAATAATCCCCGCATAATGTAGAAGGTTGATATGACCTGTTGACTATAATGATCTTGCATTTCTGCTTCCAAATGGCAGTCCATATCAGAATCATTTGGGGGAGACTTTAAAATATGAACATACTTGATTCCTGTCTTTTTTAGGGCTGCACTGGTGGCACATGGAGGTTCCCAGGCTAGGCATTGAATTGGAGCTATAGCCACTGGCATACACCACAGCCACAGCAACACCAGATCTGAGCCGTGTCTGCGACCTGCACCAGATCCTTAACCCACTGAGTGAGGCCAGCGAGTGAACCTGTGTCCTCTTGGATGCTAGTCAGATTTGTTTTTGCTGAGCCATGACAGGAACTCTTCTGCTGTATTTTAAATACTTAGCATCTATATCCCTTGGAGAAGATGACTCCAGATCAGAAAGAGAGGCTCTCATTATTTATGCAGGAAGATTTGATAGCTTAGTTTACAACATAACAACAACAATAACAACAAACAATAATAAACCCCCAAACCAAACCTTATTATACACCTTAGCGGAGACATTTCTAAGGAATGAAACCCCCATTTGGACTGATGGTTTTGTGAACATCACTGGGCCAGGACTGAACTACTGAGCTGAATTCTTGCTTTGGCATAGACTGTGAGTAGATCAGACTCCCATATCTGAGCCTATTGAAGGATCTACATATTGTGTTCTCAATGAAACTGGTCTCTGTTCCTCTTGACTGCAGTTTTCAAGCTGCTGAATTTTGCACCTGTAGCAATTTCTGGCTGATTTTCAATAAAAACCCAGGGACTCACAAATTATAGAGTAATAACACCTTGTAACAAAAATTGAGCACCATGGGCTCATGTGGTCTTTTGCATTAAATGTATCATAAATTAGAGAAAATAAAGATGAATTAAGGAGCAAATACTAAAATTTTGTTGCTCTCAGCTTATGTGGAGGTAGGAGTTATACAGGCATTTTCTTAGTGTTTTCATGGTCTGGATAAAGCCTGCTTTTTCAATTATATCATACAGCTTTCTAGAATCCTAAGTGTCAGGAATAATGAGGTTCTAGGTTTTTTTTTTTAAAGAAAATTATATTGATCCTTATTAAATCTAATAGTGAGATCTTTGCAAATAATTCAGATAGTACTGCTGTCAATCAGCAGAGCTTCTCAGAGGAAAATTAATTGTCCTGTGCAGTGGTGCAGGGAGCTGTGTGGGTGAAACAGAACATGGGCACAATCTCTAGCCTAATGTCTAGTGTCTGCTTTGATGTTGTGGGTTCTAACCTCATGGAAGACTTGTACTCTGACCTTACAGTTATTTTCATATCTATTGATTGAGCAGATATTATGATATATTAGTAAATAAATGCAGAATAAAGTTAGAAAATCACTGTCTTGGCACTTGGCAGCAGAATAAAATCAATAGGTGTTTAACCTATTGGGCAAAGGTTGTTGGGAACAGGAAGATGATACAGTCTTGCAGTTGTCCCTTAGATAACTTATTATTTTCGTTTAATACTCTTAAAAAATTGAGATATAATTGACATACAACACTGTGTAAGGTGGGTGTGTTGATTTGATGGACTTATATATTACAATAATCCTGTGGTACCATTAGCTAACACTTCTATCATGTCACATAACTATCATTTCTCCTGTGGTGAGAACAAGATCTAGTCCCTTAGCAACTTTGAAGTTTATAATATAAGATTGTCACTACCTGTGTGATGTGTGTAGTAGACCTTTGGAACTTACTTACTGCCTAGTTCCAAGTTTGTATGCTTGATCATCTCTCTCACATTTCCCCAAATCTCCAGCCTCTGGTAGCCACCATCCTACTGTTTTTATGACCTGAGCTTTTTAGGCTCCTTATGTAAGTGAGATCATAGAGCATTGGTCTTTTCTTGTCTAACTTAGGTCGTTTAGCATAATGCCTTTAAGGTGCATCCACATTGTCACACGGACGGGATTTCCTTCTTTCTCATGGCTGCATAGTATTCCATTAATGAGTAAATATACACTGCATCTTTATTCATGTGTTGATGGACACAGATTGTTGTTTTTTAATCTTGGCTATTGTGAATAATGTTGCAGTGAATATGGGAGTGGTGCAAATAATCTCTTTGAGATACTGATTTCAGTTCTTTTGAACATATGAAAGTGTGGAGTGGGAGTGGTGTTGCCAGATGATATGATAGTTGAATTTTCAATTTTTTGAGGAACCCTCACATGCAGTTTTCCACTGTGGCTGAATCAACTTACATTCTCATCAACAGTGTACAAGGGCTCTCTTTTCTCCAAATCCTCACCAGCAATCATTACCTCTTGTCTTTTGGATAATCGCCATCTTAATGGGTATGGGGTGATATCTCATTGTGGTTTTGATTTGCATTTCCCTGATGATTAGTGATGCTGAGTATCTTTTTATATACCTATTGGACACTTATATGTTAGCTTTGGAAAAATATCTTCAGGTTCTTTGTTTTGTTAAGTGGATTACTAGCTTTTTTGTTGAGTCATGTGAGTTATTTCTGTATTTTTTAATGTTAACTCTTTATCCCATGTATGGTTAATAAGTGCTTTTTCCCATTCTGTAGGTTGTCTTTTCAATTCATTGTTTGCTTTGCTGTAGGGAAACTCTTTAGTGTTTTGTTGTTGTTGTTTATGGCTGCACCTGTGGCATATGGAAGTACAGGTCTACACCACAGCCACAGAAGTGCCAGATCTGAGCCATATCTGCAAACTACACTGCAGCTTATAGCAATGCTGGATCCTTCACCCACTGAGAGAGGCCAGGGATCGAACCTGCATCCTCATGGACACTATGTCAGATTCTTAACACACTAAGCCACAACAAGAACTCCAGAAGCTCTTCAGTTTAATCTAGTCCCACTTACTTATTTTAGATTTTGTTGCTTGTGCTTTTTGGGTCTTATCCAAGAAATACTTGCCAAGGTCAGTGTTAAGGGTCTTGTCCTCTGTTTTAGAGAAGTTTTACAGTTTCAGGTCTTAACATTTAAGTTTCAGATCTGATTAGAGTTTTTGTTAGTGGCATAAGACAGGGGTCCAGTGTTATTCTTTTGCATGTGGATATCCAGTTTTCCCAACACTGTTTATTAAAGAGATTGTCTTTTTCCCTATCATGTAATCTTGGCACCCTTGTCAAAAATGAGTTGACCATATATGTGCTTATGTCTACACTCTCTATTCTCTTCCACTGCTTTAAGTGCCTGTTTTTAATGTAAGTGCTATACTGTTTTGATCACTTTGTAATGAGGTATAAAATCTGGTCAGGGGATGCCTTCAGCTTTGTTCTCAGAATTGTTTTGACTGTTCATTGTCTTTTGTGGGTCACCCAATTTTTTAGAATAGTTTTTTTTTTTTAAACTTCTGTGGAAGATGCCATTGGTATTTTGACTAGGATTTCACCGAATCGTGGTTTGCTTTGGGTAATAGGGACATTTTCACAATATCAATCCAAGAATACAGGCTATCTTTCCATTTACTGTGTCTTCAATCTTTTTTGTCAATGTCTTATATATTTTGTTGTACAGATATTTCATCTCCTTGCTTAAATTTATTTCTAGGTATTTTATTGATTTTTGACATCGTAAATGGGATCACTTTCTTAATTTCTCATCTGAGGGTTCGTCGTTGCTGTATACAATTGTAACTGATTGCTACATGTTGATTTTTATATCCTGCAACTTTACTGAGTTCATTAGTCCTAAAAATTTTTTAAGGACGTCTTTAGGGCTTTCTATATATAAAATCGTGTCAGCAGAAAACAGGTAACTTTACTTTTTCTTTTCTTACATGGATGCCTTTTATTTCTTTTTCTTGCTTAATTGGTCTGAGTAGGATGTCCAAAATTATACTGAAATGACAAAAATGGGATTCTTTGTTTTAGAGGGAAGGATTTTAACTTTTCACCATTGAGTATGACGTTGGCTGTGGGATTGTTGTATGTGGTCTTTATTATGCTGAGGAATATTCTTTGTATGCCCAGTTTATTGGGTGTTTCTATCATGAAGGGATGTTCTATTTTGCCAAGTGCTTTTTCTGTATCAGTTGAGATGATCGTGCGCTTTTTATTTTACTGTATTCATATATCGTATCATATCTATTGACGTGTATGTTGAATTACACAGAGAAATGCAACTTGATATTCACGATGAATGATTCTTTTAATGTGCTGTTGCATTCAGTATGCTAATAGCTTGTGGAGAATGAGGCAACTTATGAGTTACAAAGGGAAAAATGAATCTTTGTAATGGAGATAGATGCCAGGGATGCACTTAACTAAGTGATCAAACAGTGTCTGTAACGGTAGGACAGTGGGTATTATTTGTCCTATTTCAGTGAAATAAGTACACAATATCACCTCTTTAACTTTTTGGCCAAAAAAACAAAAGTTAGCTGAATCTATTAATGAGGCATCAATCAGACAAATTAATTGCCTGACATATTCTACAAGACCATTGGCTGCCCTCTGGCAAAACTCAATGCCATTAGAGAAAGTGAGGGTAAAATTCTATCCTACAAGAGACTGAAGGGAATATAACCAAATTCATCCTCTGAATCTCATTTTGAGCCTGGGTCAGAAAAACAATCTCTAAACTTTTAAAATATTTTTAGGAATTGGTGAAATGTAAATACAGTGTCCTCCCCCCCCCCCATTTCTTCATTAGATAAGTGAATCAAATTGTGGTTGTGCAGGAGAATGTCTTTAGTTGTAACCTTAGGAGGTGATGCTAAGGGATTTAGGGGTGAAGTTGTGGACTCTGAAATTCAGTTTTCCAAATAGATCAGGGGAAGAAAAAACACAGGGAGTGAAAAAGAATGGCCAGAAATGCTAAAGATTGGTGAATCTAGAAAGGGCCTAGGGGTGTTCTTCATGTGCTATTCTTTCAGCTGCTCTATAGATTTGAAAGCATTCAAAATAAAGAGTTGGGGAAAGTCTGTTGATTGAGTCAAACATACATGAACACCTCTTAAATGTAAGAGAAAACTGAGTCCAAAAAGGCTTTTGCAATAAGTTGAATTTTATTGAATATAAAATGACTGCTTACATTTGAACAGTCAGAACATTATATGTAGATGACACATTCAGCCTATAAGCATTGAATACTAGCAGGTAGACTCCCACAGCACTTGAAATAACTGGAAGCCTACTCATGCTCACCTCTCATAGGTGTGTTTCCTTGGGAGGAAGTCTCTGATCCATTGAAGTTAGCTTCCTTGTCATCAAAGCTAATTGGATGGATCTCTGTGCTGAGTGTAAAGCTACCTTAATTAAAAAAAAATAATAATGAGAAGTTCCCATCGTGGCTCAGCAGAAACAAATCTGACTAGCACCTATGGCATCACTCAGAGGGTTAAGGATCCAGCGTTGTCATGAGCTGTGGTGTAGGTCACAGACATGGCTTGAATCTGGTGTCGATGTGGCTGTGGTGTAGTCCAGTGGCTACGGCTCCGATTTGACCCCAAGCTTGGGAACCACCATATGCTGTGGCTGTGGCCCTAAAAAATAAATAAATAAATAAATAAAAATTAAAAAAAACATACCCTGTGCAGCTGCTTTGGAAGATACTGTTCATTCCTGGGCCGATGGCATCTGCATTGCTGGGATGGCTGCCCTACTACTGACCTCTGTCCTGTGCACCTTGCGAGTTCTGTGGAGAAAAATACCCAAACTCTTTAGTTCTGTATAAAATCAAAATTGGTTTGATATCTTTAGCTTTCTGTGGCTATCCTGCTTGCTCTCAAACTTCTGAATCTCTTACCCCAAGGGGGGCACATTTTGCTTTGCTTTGTAACCACTTCCTGAGAATCTGCTCCATGCTCTGTTTTGTTCAAAGCATGGATACAACCATAAATATAATTTTCCAATGCAATGGTAACTCCAGAAAGGGGAGTTCTTAGTTAAAAAGCATGGCTATCAATGCAGACCAATAAACAAAAGACAGCTTGAAAGAAAGTCTTTAAGGAGTTCCCGTCGTGGCACAGTGGAAACGAATCCAACTAGGAAACATGAGGTGGTGGGTTCAATCCCTGGCCTTGCTCAGTGGGTTGGGGATCCAGCATTGCCATGAGTTATGGTGTAGGTCACAGATGCGGCTCGGATCTGGTGTTGCTGTGGCTGTGATATAGACCGGTGGCTATAGCTCTGATTGGACTCCTAGCCTAGGAACCTCCATATGGTGCTGCCCAAAAAAGACAAAAGACAACAACAAAAAAGTCTTTAAAATATTTTATTTTTCAAGAGCCATTTTTATTGTAAAAGCAAGGGATTACATAAAACACATGTATCACAATGCAACAAGGCAACTCTCTTTGTAAGTTAGCTATGGCGGGGAAAGGGCTTCGTTAGTCACCTTAGCAGCCTGCCTCCTGCACCTTTATATTTGCACTTCCTCATTCTCTTCACAGCTGCTTCTGTTTCTTCTAAAAGTGACCACTATGCCGGCTTCTAAAGTTACCACTTTTTTGCTTTTCTTCGTAATTTCATCACCAAAGTGTGCAACCTGGGGCCCCCTCCCATCCTCCCTCCCTCTCTTCTTTTATATAAAGTCCCTATGTAGTAGAGTCTAATATAGTATAAAAGAGTCTAGTCCTTTTACAGTGTCCTAAACGTACACTTTTCCTCCTACTCCCACCACCTCTTTCCCTTGCAGTGTGTGGAAGAAACTCAGATCTTTGATCTGTGTGTAGAGTTTCTCTCACTCTGAATAATGCTAATCGCATCCCCAACATAAGGCTTAGCATGTTTCTCTGTGCTTTTTGTTTCCTGTGTATTGTTAGGAGGTTAGCCAAGTATGAGTATTTGACAGCAGTGTGTGATTTTTGCTGTTAATGTTAGCAGCCATTGCTGCACACGGCTTAGATCTGGTCCTTCGTTAAGATAGCAAAGCAATGCAACCCTCTGTCATTCTTCATCTGTTGAAACCTTCTACAAGAGGAAACTCACCCTTATCTACTACGTGATTATTCTTAAGTATAGCTAGACTTAGAAAGACAGCACTTCTTCCCCAGTGGTCATCAGCTTTCAAAGTAATGAGTTGGTTCACTCTGATTTTTTTTTTTCGAGTATAGTTTATTTAGAGAGTTCTGTCCACTTCTGTTGTACAGCATAGTGACCAGTCATACATATACATACACACTGCTTTTCTCATACCATCTTCTGTCATTGTTCTACCCCAAGAGATCGGACAGAGATCCCTGTGCTGTACAGTAGGAACCCATTGCTTATCCATTCCAGATGACTCTGATCTTGCCAGGCTGAACAATCAGGCTATCCCTTTTTGGCAAATATTGCTGTGAACTTAGGGGTTTGAATACCTTTGTGTCTCCATCCATTGCAGTTAGAATCTTTATTAACCTCACATCGGCCCCTCTTAGGCTATGGAGGACTCCTTAGGTCCTTCGTGTATACCCCTAGGAGTCTTGGCCTCTTTTTACTCTGGTAAGATAATAAATATAAGGTAATATACTCTGGTCCAGCCTGTTTTGTGTCCCAAATTTGTAAGCAGCTATTCCCTAAGGGTTGCTGGTATCTTTCAGTGGAAAATAGTTTTCAAGCCCATAACCTTGGTGTGAGGATACTCACCGCTACTGGTTGGTCATTGTTTCTAGACCTTTACAGTGGATGTTGGGAAAGAAGTTACCTTAATAACAGTGCATGTGGAGTGACGAAAGCAGAGAGATCCTGCTGTATAGCACGGGGAACTATATCTAGTCACTTATGAACATGATGGAGAATAATGTGAGAAAATAAGGTATATATATATATGTGTGTGTGTGTGTGTAACTGGTCACTTTGCTGTACAGTAGAAATTGACAGAACACTGTAAACCAACCATAATGGAAAAAATAAAAATCATTAAAAATTAAAAAATACCAGTGTATATAAAGTTGTATGCTGAGAAATGACACTTTCAAGTCAAATTGTGATGACTGGGTTTCTGTTTAATAGGTTCTTGTTTCTTCCAAGAATTCTGGTTCTCATGGACCTGGGATGATTGAATTAAAATGCCATTTAACTGCTTATTCATGTTATGTACATAGCAGGCTCATAATCACACACTGATATTACCATCACCAATATAAAAACAGTTAACATTTCCTTATGTACCTGTTCTTATTTTTCCTCATTAAAAAAATAGTTGCATGATGTTTTTGTCAGACTATAGCTATGAAATACTATATTACTAGTCTTTCAACCATCGTTCAGCCCTAGTTCTTCAGGTAAGTGTATATTTAATGCTTATCACTCATCGCTATTTATATTTAGTAATCTGAAACTTGTTCTCTAGCAGATTTCTCCAGGAAACCATGGAAAAAATCCCGAGTTCTTGTGTGCTGATATTGGTTTGATGTGGTTATTATATTTGCAAGTTAGACAGTATTTAAAGTCTGTGGCTTGCTTTTACGTTCCTTGAGATCATAAACTTTAGTTACTCTGTTTTTCTTGAGCATAAGAAAACTGTTGAAGAAAGCTGTTTGAGAAAGCATTGCTGCTTTCTTTGCTTTGTAAGTAAGTTAGTCTTTTGCCTGGATATAGGTTTCTTTTCCCCCTTAAATTCCCTTAATTTACTAGAATTTTTCTTGGGGTTGGTAATTTTTATTTTCCCAGGTACATCTTTTGTTTCAATATCTTGTTTCAAAATGTTTTAATATTTTTATTGACAGAAAACGTTTTATCAAGTTACATATATTTTGTAGTCCGTTCCCACAATTTTATTTTCCTCTTTGGGCACTCATAGTTATGTACATTGAAGCTTCTCTGCTTACTTTAAAAATTCATTACTTTCTCTCAAATCCATTTAAGCTATTCCTTCAAACCTTACCTCTTTTTAAACAGACTTTACTTTTTAGAATAGTTTGAGGTTTACAGCAAATCTGAGCAGAAAGGACAGAGTTGAGTATAGCTCCTGCCCCTCTCCCCACAAAACCTCTCTCCATCATCAACATCCCACACCAGAAGGATGCATTTGTTAAAATAGGTAAATGTACACTGACACGTTGTTATCACCCAAAGTCTATAATTTACTGAGGGTTCACTCTAGTGTTGGACAGTCTATGGGTTTTTGACAAATGTATCCACTGTTGCTGTATCATACAGAATACACTTTCAGGGTAGTGGGTGCTGAGTTGTTTATGTGAACATGTTTCATAATTTTCAATTAGTCCTCCAACCTTTGCTGCCTTACATCATTTCAAAGAAGAAAGAGTAAGAGTGGCCATTTTCTGTCTAGGACCACAGGCATGAATTTCTCACTGGTAAAAGAATCCTTCTTTCCAAAACCATGAACCATGCTTTACTTCCTAATTCTCTTCACTTCTAGGTTATATTTTTCTTTTTTTTTTGGCGGGGGGGGGGTGTCTTTTTGTCTTTTAGGGCCACAGCTGTGGCATATGGAGGTTTCCCAGGCTAGGGATCCAATCGGAACTATAGCCGCCGGCCTACACCACAGCCACAGCAATGCAGGATCATTAACTCACTGAGCGAGGCCAGGGATCGAACCCGCATCCTCATGGATGTGAGTCTGTTTTGCTAACCGCTGAGCCATGAAGGGAACTCCATATTTTTCTTTTAAAAAAACCCTTATAAAATTGGGTTGTAATAATTGTTGTACACCTATCAATGTAATAAAATTCATTAATAATATGTATATGAATAAAATTAAAATCTTCTCTAAAAATATAAAAAAACCTTTTTAATTCTACTTCTAGTTTGCTTTATGTAAATATTCTTTGGATGTATAAGGAATGCAGAATCCTAAACTTTTACTCTTTGAAGGATTTTTGGTTGAATTACTGAGATCTTAGTTCAGTATAGAAGCAATCCTGGTAGTTGATGAAATAGCATATTATAGGGAAAGAAGGGAACAAAACCATAATACAATAAATTGGAAAAATTAACTTGAAGTCAAACTTTAAAATTAAATACATTTTTTTCTAGCTCAGACACATGAAAAAAAAAAAAGTCCAACAGCATTTTAGGTCTTTTTGTCAACTATCATTTCTGTTGTGTACCCTTAGTGTCCAGACTTTGTATGATCCCAAGTTTGTTCTCTACGTAAAAGGGGCCAGGTCTCGTTGGAGGTATTTGATTTCCTACTTTAAGGCAGGAGAAAAAAATCAGGATTTGTGTGGAATATTCTTTTGTCAGAAAGCAAGAATGCCTTCAGAGATGTAAGGGGCAGTAAAAGGGTGAATAGATCTGCCTAAGAGAACTCAAATAACAACAACAACAACAACAGTATTAATACCTAGAAATTTGCGTCAGATAATACCAACAATAATACTTAGAATCAGCATCTATAAAAAGCCATGAATTTATAACACCCCAAATAAAAGTTAATATTAAGTGTGCAAAGAATAGTTTATATTTAAAAGGAGCTCATATGTACTGGGATATTAAAAAAAATTTTACTGAGTTTTACAGTAGCGAGCACTATCATGTGTGGTATTTTCCTTCGGTTAAATACATACACACATGCGTGTGCACACACACAAACACACTTGTTTCTATCTGTGTAAGCAGGAAAGGAATCCTGCGTTATGTAGGAACTCTACCAAGAACACGAAGTCGTGATTAGCATTTGTGGTCATATCAAATAACCTAGCAAATTAGGCATAAAAGTTAATCAGACCTGTTGTTCAAGAAGCTGGAGATTATAAAATTTGTTGCCAGTAAAATAGCCTGTCTCTATTCTGAGCCTGATAGCTCAAAGGGGGGAGGTATTCATGGAGATGAAACCCTAGATGGCTTGTGCAATTAAAATTTTTAAAAATCTAGTAGAAATGGCTACTTTTAATAATACCCATAGACTAGGTGCATATATCATTGTGACAGGCCAATCCAGGAAATCCAAAAGGTTAAGAATAAATCATTTTCAGAAAAGGCTCCAGCTTAAAAAAATGCAAACTATTGCATTTGGAATGGATAAGCAATGAGATTCTGCTGTATAGCACTGGGAACTACATCTAGTCACTTGTGATGGAGCGTGATGGAGGATAATGTAAGAAAAAGACTGTATATATGTATGAATGAATGAGTCACGCTGCTGTACAGTAGAAAATTGGCAAAACTCTAAACCAGCTATAATGAAAAAAATAAAAATTGTTTAAAAAAACTGAAACTTAAAAAAATTTATTATAGAAAAGGACTCTGCTTATGATACTCGGTGTCATATATTTGAATTACCCAGAGCCATTATAGTCAAAGCTGAGGTCCTGAGCTGGAGTCTCCCTGCTGACAACTAGAATCTGCAACCTTGATTTGTGTGGTGATGATTTTTTTCTTACGTATCTGGAAAGATTAACAAGACTCTTAAGAGCTTCTAAAAATTCCACCAGCAATATGTCAAAGTAAGGATAAGAATGAGAAACAAATTTAAACTTTTTTTTTTTAGCATTTTGATAATGACCTTTAATGTAAAGGTATCATACAGTTTATAATCAGTGTACTTTGGTAGGATTTGTTTGCTTTTTTAGATGCTTAATATATTCAAAGGAATCAATCATACTAAATCTATAATCACTACTTAAGGACATGTAATCAAATTTCTAACTGATGTCTAAGTGCTCAATAAAACAAGCTTGAAAGTTCTCAGTTGTGAGTTTAATAAATGGCACTGACAATGTGAAGCACCCTATCCGTGTATATTCCTCTCCTTCAATAAAAACCCCTTGGTCATAATCATTATTGGTTCTCTAGCATTTTAATTGAAAACCAATCTTCTCTAATACATAAAACTTTAACTTGCCTTTCAAGTTCTTTCCCCTCTGCATTAGGAAGCTGTAGCAATGAGATGAAACCAGCCTTGTGACTCACCACGCTGTGATCCATCACAGTGTCCATCACCAGCCCTTGGTCATCTATTTCAGTTATTGCCGATATGGAAGCTGAGGAGAACCAGCACCATGAATAAGCTGGTTGTGGAGAAGCAGAATTGTCTTATTGGATAGTAGATTTGCAGACAGGGTCTGGTAACATGGTCTCAAATGAGGTCCTGAAGGAGAGAAATACGAGGCAGAGAATGGTACTGTTGAAGTGTTTGTAGCGGGTATCTGTTGTTTTGTCTTCTGCCCTTTCTTCTGGGGGAGCTCTTCTTTCTTCATCCCATTCATGTGCTTCTGGTGGTGGCTACAATGATAGCCCCTGATTTCCTCCCTCCAGAAATGAGCATATGTTGCATGAGGCACCTCTTGATCACAGATGCATTAAAGAAGGCAGTAGGGATAGGGGACCATGAGTCGAAACTCCTTCAGTGTGTATTTATTAAAAAGCCGGAGAGAAGATTTTCCCCCAATTCTCAACCTCTCCTTTGGTCGTGATTTGGAAAGTATGATCCTGGATGGTGACAATGTCCATGATCCCTGACTTAGGAAAGAGCCCAGCATTACTGAAATAGAGAATGAGGGTGATTCTTAGACAAGAGCAAGATCGGGGGTGGGAGGTGCTTGAGAGGAAGATCCGGATGGTGTTGTCTCTGCTGCTAGCACCTGAGGTCTCAGAAGCTGTCGTGGGTATTATAGCACTTATTCCTGTTGGGCGAGTGTGCAGGCTACTGATTGCTTCTCATCTCTAAACCTCTCCTTTTTTGTCCTGTTGTTTGCTAATGCATCTGGACTTAGAGGACTCCCATTTGTTTTTTACCAGATGGCTTGATGCTAAACTCCCCCAATAGGTGGTGCTGTGGAAGGGAAAGCGAGGTGAGAGAGGGAAGGAAGAGCCTTTGGTCCTTTGCTGTCTCTCTGTTCTGTGGTGCATGCAGATCAGCGCTCAGTGGGTTGACTTCCTGTGATTTTGGCAAGTAGCCTGGAGCCTGTTTCTTCTTTACCTTGACTAGTGGCTACATGTTCCTATCACAGCCATGTTCTCAAATGCTGGAATCTCTGTCTTGCTGGGGGAAGGTCCTTCTTTTAAGTTTCTAAGTTCCTTATACACTTCTTTAAGTCTTAACAGTGGCAACAGCGTTCTGAAGTTGCTACCCCATTATACCTTAAACCTTTCTTTTACATCTTTCAGTAATGACCTTTTACCCAAATTCTTAATACAATTTTATGATTCTTGGTATTAATATTGTCCTTGTTCAAATTGCTGGTATGGTTTTTGTCTTCTAATTAGACTCCAATGGATATAGACAGCTGACTGAATTTATTACTCTCTAATATACTATTTTTGCTTAAGGGAACTCAATTGGGTTTCTTCCCTTATTCCAGCCCTTCACATTTATTATTTGGACTCATTCAATAAATCATCAAGAATATGTGAGGCACCCGGCCAAGCCCTCTATTGGGGCTTGGGGTAGAAAGATGAGTGTGCTAACATACCTTCAAGGTAGTAGATAGTCATGTACAAAATAATGCTGACACACAAGGTGTTGGGTTGAGAGATAGGTAAATGATTAAGATGCACCTAATGATAGGGAGTTCCAGGTGTGGCTCAGAGGAAATGAATCTACTCTATCCATGAGGATGCAGATTTGATC
This sequence comes from Sus scrofa, assembly GCF_054392235.1. Lineage (NCBI taxonomy): Eukaryota > Metazoa > Chordata > Mammalia > Artiodactyla > Suidae > Sus > Sus scrofa. The sequence goes on along the minus strand of NC_139393.1, from coordinate 20,945,023 downwards.
CCTGGCCTTGCTCATTGGGTTGGGGATCCAGTGTTGCCATGAGCAGTGGTATAGTTCACAGACATGGCTTGGATCTGGCATTGCTTTGGTGGTTGTAGGTCGGCGGCTGCAATTCTGATTCGACCCCTGCTCTGGGAACTTCCATATGCCTTGGGTGTGTGGCCAAGCTGTAAAGCAAAAAAAAAAAAAAGTGCACTCTGATAAGTATTATAAACAAAGGATGAGGAAGCCTAGAAAAAAGAGTGTTTAAATTGGTAGGAGGGCAGGTTGAGGAACTGGTCAGGAAAGTTTCACAGAGGAGTCAAAAGATTTTAGCAGAAACTTAAAGGATGAATTACATATTAAATAGGGAGGAAAGTGGCAGAGGGAATAACACAAACCAAGGTAAAAAGTCTGGACTTAGCCTGTTCAGGGAGCTATAGCTGGCCACTGGATATAAGAGGATCTGAGGGGAGAAAAGCTGGGGGTTGTGGTTTTCTAGTTGGATCGGAAAAGGCAATGTGAGTTATATTAAGGAGTTGGGGTGTATTTCATCCGTAGCAGAACATGCAAAGTTTTTTCTTGGTACTGTATATTGTGCCAAGTGATTATATGCATTATTATATTATTAAAAGAACGATATAGAGTGGATAATCTTATTTGCATTGTGCATATGATACTTTTTTTTTTTCAAATTTTAGGGCCACACCCACAGCATATAGAGGTTCCCAGGCTAGGGGTTGAATCGGAGCTACAGGTGTCAGCCTACACCACAGCCACAGCAACATGGGATCTAAGCCATGTCTGTGACCTACACCACAGCTCATGGCAATGCTGGATCCTTAACCCACTAAGTAAGGCCAGGGATCAAACCTGCATCACTGTGGATACTAGTTGGGTTCAATGAACCACAACTGGAACTCCTAATTTCTACTTCATATGTAATCCACAAAGTAAACCTAAGTACAGTAAAGGACAATGGTTCCCCCTTATGTGCAGGGAATATGTTCCAAGAACCCCTGGTGGATGTCTGAAACCATGGATAGTACTAATCCCTATACATACTGTGTTTCCTCCTGTATGTATGTACCTGAAAGGATGTTTAATTTCTAAATTAGGCCCGGTAAGAGATTATCAATAATAACTAATTATAAAACAATGATTATAACAATATAGTGTAACAAAAGGTGAATTTGGTCTTTTCTCTTTCAAAATGTCTTATTGTTCACATGCAATGCATTTTTCCATCTTAACTAAGCACACGTCGCACACTGGAGGCATAATTTTTGCTGTTCGAGCTCTGTCAGCAAAACCAGCATGAGTTTTTTTCCTTCTTCACAATTTCACAGTCCAAAGATTCATTCTCGTCATAGATCTTAGCAACCTAAGCATAGGATTTTTTTTTTCTTTCCTTGTTAAGTCGAGAACTTTCACCTCTTCGCATAGAAGAAGCACTTTATTGCTTCTTTCAGGCATGTTTGAATCACCAGCAGCACTACTCTTGGGCTTTGGGGCCGTTATTAAGTACAATAATTTTTACTTGAAAACAAGCCCTGGGAAACCTAGACAGTCAATGTGGTAAGTGGATGGCTACTAAGTGGCTAAAGGGTGGGGTAAGGGGGACAAACGGATGGTCCACATCTCCAGTGGAACAAACCAGGGCCATGCAACATTTTATGACGACACTCAGGATGGTGCACAATTTAAATCTTAGAAATTACTTGTTTCTGTTTATTTTATTTTACTTTTTCAAGTGCAGGTGATTTTGGAGTTCCCACCATGACTCAGTGAAAACAAATCTGACTAGCATCCATGAAGACACGGGTTCGATCCCTGGCCTTGCTCAGTGGGTTAAGGATCCGGCATTGCCATGAGCTGTGGTGTAGGTCTCAGATGCGACTTGGATCCTGTGTTGCTATGGCTGTGGCGCAGGCTGGCAGCTACAGCTTGGATTAGACCCCTAGCCTGGGAACCTCCATAAGCCGCTGGTGCAGCCCTAAGAAGACCAAAATACATACAAATATATATGTATATATATAGCTAATTTACAGTGTTGTGCCAATTTCTGCTGTACACCATAGTGACCCAATCAATACACATTCTTTTTCTCATATTATCTTCCATCATGTTCTATCCCAAGAGAGTGGATGTAGTTCCCTGTGCTGTACAGTAGGATGAATTACTTATTACTAAAATTTTCTACTTAGTAGTTTCCTGCTATGGTTGACCATGGGTAACTGATGCCATGAAACATGCAACTGGGTTGGGGGACTACTGTAACTTTATTGTGTGCATATGACCATGCAATAGTAAATGAATATATTTACCAAATATATCCAGCATCAAAGTCTAAGTCTTTTGCCACTACTGTTTCCACAGACAATAAATGCTTAATGGGGCTATTTTACAGGACAGAGACTCAAATACAGTATATTGTCTTTTGCCCCCTAATTCAGTGGTGTGTCAGAGCTGGCTAGTACAAGTTTACAGGGGCCAACTGTGCCCATCTGTTTCCAAATATGATCACTGATATGTGTCAGTAGCTTGGAATCATGGAAATAGGCAGACACCAGAGATGAGTTTTCTTTTTCTGTATACCTGGTTGTTAAACGTATAGCAACACTGCTGTTCTAAACTCTTGGATTTTTAAATGTACAGATTACTTAGACCAATTGTTTTTCTATCTATTATGATTTCTTCTAAATTGAATGATTTTTGTTCCAATAGTTAGCAGTCCTTCCAGAATAGTTAAATTGCATTAATTCACATAGTATCTTCATGTAAGAGCTGATATTAGAATAAAGTCAAAACATTCACCAAGAGCCCTGTTTAGTATTTAACCACTGGCTTCATTACTATTGTTATTTATTAATAAAAAATTATTCTTAATTATGGATTTTTATCCCTTTTTCTAAAAAGTATTAGTCAACCTGAATTGCCATTGCCATTCTTTTTCTGCCTTAAATATATGTGCTTATGTACTTACTTTTAATGACTGGGATAATATTTGCTTTCCCTCGACTGTTTTCTTTTCCCTTTAAACGTGTCAAGTATGTAGTTCATATTTTCTCTAATTAGGCTCATGTTTTCTTTAGCATTCATTTTTGGCTTATTATAATTATGTTCCGTTCAATGATGTATTTATGGTCAGGGGAGAGCCCCATGCCTGTAAGGAACAGCAAAGACTATACCTTGAACAACTACATACATCTCAAAGTAGACAGGGATGTGAAGGAGACCATTATTTATTCTTATTTAATGCACAGTAAGCAGAGTATCAACATGGTAGCACTGATTTCCTTGCCCCTGAGCCACAAAAGCAATGCAGTGAACCCAGGGTGTAGCGGGTTGGGTTCTAGGAGGGGAACACAGGGTCCAAAGGAAAACAAGTCAGGGTCAGTGCCAGTAATTACAGTGGACAACGGATGGGCCAAAAAACAATCTTCATGGCAGATATGCCACGCCCCACTCTCCTTCACCTATAAACATAGAACCAGAGGGCATGGGCTACTCCAGGAGATGTCATTAAACTTAATCTGGCTGACCTTTACATGGTTTTGGTTAAGCCTCATGGGCAATGTTCCCAGGGAGTTGCAGACTTGATTGTCATCCATGGCATAACTCAAGGCTGTTGGGGCTTCAGAAGACATGCATGCATTTGTATCAGTTGCCTTGAAACAGATGGTGACAGTCTGTGTGTTTGACATAAGTTGGGGAGGGGAGGTCCACACTGGGAGCTGTTTACATTAGTGTCAAGCACAGAAAGTAATTCCTGGATGGCCATGCCCACCTGAGTCTTCTGTTCTCATAGCATGGGGACAGGGACCATAAACCCAGCAGAGGACCAATGGCCAGCTTAGATGCTGCTTGACTCAAGCAGACCACAGGACTGCTTTGCCAAGTTGTGATGGTCGATCTAGGGGACAAGGAGAATATTGATCATTTTCCTCTCCCCACACTTCGCAGGATCTAAGGTCTTCCTTCCTTCAGTGTCAGTATTGTTTTCCTCCTCCAAATCCACATAGTTTGTTCTAATTTAGAACGTACTTCTTCCCTTTGCCCTTCCTTTTGCCTATGATGGGTTATAGGCATCAAGGGGGCTGGTGTACCATGGTAGAACTTGTGATGACCCAAGGTGCCCCATCACTTCCCAAGTGGGCCATCATAAGATTGTTTTAGAGTTTACTAATTCTTTCAGCTACTCAATCTGCTTATGGGCTGTGATCTGTCCTACTTAATAAATGAAACCAGGTATAGTTTAAGCCACAGGTTGGAGTCGCCCAAACCCTGTTCCCTAATTGCCACCTACAATGAAACTAGTCAGGCCTCCGAGATGTAGGGTAAGTGGGAAAAAAAGAAGAGGAATGGTTGGCTATTGTCAACCTTTGGGATCACGTGCATTCCACTCCCCATGTTCCCTTCTGAGTTTACATGAGCATTTATTCCAAAGGGCATGATCCCTTGTCAGGGACAGCTATATTTAATGCCCTGTCTTGGATGTTGATGCACAAGGCTGACAAAGTGTTCTGTCCAGAAATTTTTTTCAGCCAGGTGTGTAAATGTCCATTCCACTGGGTGATGACACTAGTATTGTTAGAATCAGGGTGTGAAGTGTCTTTCAAAGGCCATGTCCATTTGTCCACTGTTGGCCTCCTTTTGCCATGAGTAGGATGCCACTGTCATATAGTGAAATGAAATGGCCTGGATATAAAAAAACATGGTATATCTCGTTTCCAATGCTATTACGATGTGGCTGTAGCTGGAGTAACTGTCAATGGCCTTTAGACCCTAGTGGTAGCAGTGAGATGGCAGTAGAGGGCCAATGTAGACTACTTGCCAGAAATGGGCAGGAGCTTCGGGCTATGAACTCTGCTTAAGATTTAAGACTTGTGGTTCCCCTGGGGACAGAGAGACGGTAGACACATCCCTAGTTGTCCTCTTCAAAAGCTGTCAAATCGGGTTACAGGGATTCTGGGCCAGGCAGCAGAAGTCCTGAAGGAATAGTTTGTTCTAAGGAGGCTGCCCAGATTCTTAGTTCTTCCATTCGAGCACTATCAGTGTCCGTGGAAGAATCCAGTCCTGCAGAGCAGTTGGAGTTTCCTTGGTCTTGGAGATGTCTCCCTGAGCAGCCGTGACGTTTCATTAAAACATAGATCCAGGAGTTCCCGTGGTGGCGCAGTGGTTAACGAATCCGACTAGGAACCATGAGGTTGCGGGTTCGATCCCTGCCCTTGCTCAGTGGGTTAAAGATCCGGCGTTGCCGTGAGCTGTGGTGTAGGTTGCAGATGCGGCTCGGATCCCGCGTTGCTGTGGCTCTGGCGTAGGCCGGTGGCTACAGCTCCGATTAGACCCCTAGCCTGGGAATCTCCATATGCCGCGAGAGCGGCCCAAGAAATGGCAAAAAAACAAAACAAAACAAAACAAAACAAAAAAAAAACATAGATCCAAAGTAGGAAGCCTTATTGTGGAGCATGGTTCTGTCTCTACTACATTGGATGCCTAGATAGAAGCATGGAGGGCAGCGTGAGCTGGCTTAGGTGTTGCCGTTCACCTTTGGAGAGAGTCATCTTTCAGTACCTCCCTTTTCTTTGACACTTTCCCTTAGTGGATTTCAAAATGACACTTCTTCCTAGGATAGCCTTCTCATAGCATCTCAGATTTCCTCCGTGTATTTCCTGAGGATGAAATACCTGTTCATTCTGAATTGGGTCCACTTCTTCCCTTTCCTGATTGAATCAAATGATGTGTTATAGTTACCAGATTGCTTTAGGAGTGATTTCTCCAAACTAATGGGTAGAGCTAAAAGCAAAGGGGATGAGCTGTGGGAACATCTCCAACTGGCTTGGAAGTACACTAAATTGAGCGTGTATGTTATAGCCAGCGGAGCAGTGACTGTCATACTGTGCAACAATCCCTGTCTGATTACTTTGGCTCAACATTTTTCAAAAACATGTTCAGCATAAATCATGTATATGCATTTTCTTTACTAAATAAAGACAGTGATTATTTTGTCAAGATCAGGTACCCTCAGATATTTATTTCAGAGAGTGAAAGTTTATTCATGGAGTTCAGAATTGTCTAATCCCTTACCAGCCCTGAAAGTACTGTTTTTTATGCTCTTTCAACGTCCTAATGTCTCTAGGACAACAGTAAAAAATATAGACTGTGTACTATCAACAAACCAAAAAATATTTATAGACCACTGTCTATATAGGAGAGAGGGGAGAGAAGTTTATATGTACGGACCAAGATTTACTGAGGTGGAGGTGAGGAGAGGAGTGGCAAAAGGAAAATGGACCTTACCAGTTTGTAATGTGTCAAGGGAGAAGGCGTGCCTATGTGGCACATGGACAGAGGGGTGGGGCTGGGATGAACCCATGGAACTTCACAAGGCAATTTTAGAGGCTAGAAGGATCGGAAGAGAATGAATTGGATGAAATAGTCATTCCTCCTTGATGTTATAGCACCAACACAAAATTTATAAAAGTGATAGTTCACTTGTTAAAGCTGAGCGAATTTATATAAATGTTAGAACTCAAATATCTCTGATTCAGGGGTATCAAAATATTTAACAATCAGTAATGCATATGGCCAGTGACCAGTCAGGACCCTGGTCACAGTGGTGGAGCCCCTTTATGCAACAGGTGTTGACCCTTTCATTTTGAGATCCTGGACTTGTCAAGGTACTTCTGAGGGAGGGGTTGATGATGGGATAAGGGGACACTCAGGAGGTGCTGTCCGCTGGCTGTATACTAACTTATGTGGACTTGTTTTAGTATTTTATAAACCATTATGGCTATGCTAGTGTGTACTGGCTAGGTATGAATTGGGTCCTATGATCTAAAATTCTACATTATAGGATTTTTTTTTCTCAGAGAAAATGAGCCCAAATATTGAAAATACTATATGCATGGTAGTAGTCACTGTGATAATTTATAGATGGTAGGACAACTGGGAATAACCTATATATTCCATAGGAGACTATTTAAGTTTTGATGTACCTAGCAGAAAATTACACAGCTTATAAAATGATGGTTATGAAAGATTTAAGATAACATGCAAATGCCTCTGATACTCTGTTGAGTTATAACACTGTTGCATGAACAAATTTATTTATTTTTAATGATTTTTATTTTTTCCATTGTAGTTGGTTTACAGTGTTCTGTCAGTTTTCTATGTACAGTCACACACACATATATACATTCTTTTTCTCACATTATTCTTCATCATGTTCCATCACAAGTAACTAGCTATAGGGTCCCTGTGCTATTCAGCAGGATCTCATTGCTTATCCACTCCAAATGCACTAGTTTGCATCTGTTAACCCTAGACTCCTGGTCCATTCCATTCCCTCCTCTTCCCCCTTGGCAACTACAAGTCTGTTCTCTAGTCCATGGTGTGAATGTATTTAAAACATACACACGGATGAACATACCACCATGTTTTCTGTTACTTACTATCTGGGGTTCTGTTGAGTATGGACTCAATGGAAATTCCAAAACCTTTTTTACATAAACTTGTGTTAGACCAGATCTTCTCAAACTTGTGCTGTGGTTTGAAAAACAATAAGGGTAAAAATTTTAAATTGATCTTTATGAGAGTTTGTCTTGCATGTTTGAGCTCATAGTTGGAGACATCCACATTCTATTAGCATATGAATTCTGCCACCAAAGCTAATTGCCTAGGATTCACTCTTTTTAATTTAATCTTTTAAATTACTTAATTTTATTTTATCATTGTACATGCTATAAAATTGAGTTGTGATGATCATTGTACCACTAGGATCCATTCTTGTTTGCTCTCTTCTCCTTATCTCCTGATCAAATAATCAAGTCTCAATCAGCAGCATCTTCAAAATCTTGCCTGAAACTTACCCTCTCTCCCAGCTTCCACTGTTATCATCCTACTCTAAGATGCCCCACCTCCTGTCTGGATGCCTATGAGAGTCTATCAGCTTCCACCCCCACCCCATCTCCAGTGCCCACAAGCAATTTTCTACCTAACAGCTGGGGTGATCATTCTGGCATGTCAACAAGATCTCATCACTTGCCTGCTTCAAAGTGTCAAATGGCTCTCTACTTGTCTTAGAATAAAATTCAGACTCCTTGTCAGGGTCTGTGTCTCCTGCCTGACTTGGCCCTTGTTTACATCTATAATCTCATCTTTTCCCTTTTTCCCCTCACAGGTGATGCAGCCACTCTCTCTGGTTTCCTTCCCTAAAGCCCATCAAGCTCATTCTGCCTCCAGACATGTGCCCAAGCTACTCTTTCTGTCTGAAAATTTTGCCCACAGAAACTTCAGCCACAGACTCCTTCTTGTCATTTGAGTCTTAGCCAAGATAGTTGGTATTTCGACATTGGTTAAAATGTGCGGGCATTTTATACGTAGGACTCTTCGCATTGTGCAAATGCTATGAAATATCTATCTTTAACAGGCAGACATTGAAGAGATAGTATGAAAAACTCTCCTCATTGGCTTGCTAGGTATATTTTAAAATTGCTTGTGTGGCTTCTCATTTTAAGAACAGTTGGAGGGTAGGGAACATGGTTTTCTGAGCATTATGGTTACATTTGTCAAGAAGTAGTCATTTCCTACGGGACTTAAAGGGATTTAAAGAGGGGCGAAACTGTGTGTGTAAAGGAGAGACAAAAGAGGAAGGAAGTGTATGTGGGGCTGCTTAAAGCTGCATATTGCTGAGCTTCCAGCAGAGAAAGCTTGAGACCCACGCCCTTCTGAGAATCTGCTAGAGTGGTGAGCATGGCAGAAACTGGACCTATGGTAACGGCTACATCTACACATTTGCATCTGTGATTGCTTATTTTCAATTTAAATACGTATACCATTGTTGCCTTGATCATGCTAATCAACCACCATAGTCGTTACTATTATTTTATTACTAATACAAAAATCGTAATATTTTTATTACTAATCATATGACTACTAAATTTCACTTGAGAATAATTTTGTTCTACCACAGGTCATTTTTTCCTTTTTTGTGTTTTGAACTACAAAATAGACATTTGAATTTGTATGTAAAAGTTGAAAAGGTGCTTGAAAAGGGGGAAGCATTTTTTTCATTTATAATAATTTTTTTTTCCCATTATAGCTGGTTTACAATGTTCTGTCAATTTTCTACTGGACAGCAAGTTCACCCAGTTACATACATGTATACATTAACTGTGATGAATAGAGACTTACCTGACACTGTGTTTGTCATACCTAGAAATTTAAGAAATACTCTTGTCAATGTTTTCGGCAGTAGCCCATCCTCTTTCTGCATTGTAACATTCTCCCTTTTGCCTGTGTAATTTCTTCCTGTGTCATTCGTCTCAAAAGGTGTAGGATGTTGGAGTCTTATAGAACACTACAATCAAATGCCATAGGCCCTCATTTCAGAGGTGAAGAAATGACAATTTGAAAAGGAGGTAGGGTCATATTAACCTATTAAGGGGACATAATATAAGAGTGACATTAGAAAGATAGTGGAATAGGAAGTTCCAAATCTTCCAACATCCATTCTAGAGACCAGTTGGAACAAATCCTATTAAGAGGATCCTTCACCCCCAAAGTGAACCTCAGATCAGCTGCATTCATGACATGACTTCCCTGCAATTCAATGTGATGTGATCAGGAGAAAATTTCCAGCACCGGGCTTCTCCCAGGAGGAGGGAAAGAAAAGGAGGGACTGTACACTCAGTGTTCATACTTCTGGTTGTGAAGGTGGGGATGCTGCCAGAGGAACTGGCTTCTGTGTTGCCTGAATCTAAGCACTGACAGGAAAGGCACCAGGTTAAGGGCCACTGAGAACAAAGGCAAAGATTTTGGGAAACACTGTCTTAATTGTCAGAGTCCCTCCCCTGGCTCAGTGCAGAATAAGTAAAAGAAACTTCCAGCTTCTAGATTCTGGTGAGGAGAAGAGTTGGAACATGGGTTCAACATTTCAGCATTTTAGGGGGCTGAGGGACTGGTTTCTGTCTCATCTGTTGAGGAGCCCTTCGAGGGCCTTGGCATACTTTAGATACCTGGGGGCCACTGAGAACAAAAGAGAGATGAAGAGCTTGCTATTGCTGCAGATGACTTGTGGGACAGCAGGCAGAAGCTGACCCAGCTTGGTGGCCTTTCCCTTGGTGGGAGAAGGGGATGAGAAGCATGGAGCATGCATCCAGTGTTCTAACTTTTACTAGTCTGCATGAGGGACTAATTCAGTCTTGTCTGACTTGGAACACTAATGGCACCTTGGCGTAGTCTAGAAGCCTGGGGTCCATAAAAATAAGAGAGGAAGGAAGAGATTATCAGCTCCTTAAAAAAAAAAAAAAAGAAAGAAAGAAAGAAAGAAAGGAAAAAACCTGGCAAATCCATAACTAAAACTTTTAACTTCATAAGACACATCCACAGAAAAGGTTTGAGAACCCACCTGCCACAGTCTTTAGCTCGGCTTCTTGGTGAAGCTCTTTTTATGTATGAAGCTAGTCCATAAAGACTAGGAAGCATAGCTGTTTGTTGTTTTTATTTTTGTGTAATTTTTTCTCAAATGTGTGGATCCCAACCTAAAGATACAAGGCACGTGAAGATGAAAATATCGTTCAGTCAAAAGAACAAGAAAAATCTCCAGAAACCCACTCTAAAGAAATGGAGGTATATGAATTACCTAACAAAGAACTCAAAGTAATGTCATAAAAAATGCTTAATAGCTCATAAAAATGATGCATGAACAAAATGAGACTATCAGCAAAGAGAGAAAAATGTTAGTTTTTTTTGAGCTGCAGAGACAAATAATTGAATTAAAAAATTCACTAAAGGTGTTCAACAGGCTTGATCAAGCAAAAGAAAAAATATCAATGAAACATAAGACTGATAATTTTAAGTTATTCAGGAACAAAAAAATAGTATTCAAAAGAGTGGGAGGAAGCTTAAGGAACTTAAGAACACTATCAAGGAGATAAATACACAAATTACAGAGTCCTAGAAGAAGCAAGAGAGGGGGACAGAAAGCTAATTTGAAGAAATAATAGCTGAAAACGTCCACCTCTGGGGAGGGAAATAATATGCAATGCAACAAGTCCACAGACTTCCAACTAAAATGAAACTAGAAAGTCCACAGTGAGACACATTATAATTAAATTGTCAAAAACAAAGACAATTTTCAAAGTAACAATAAAACAGTGACACATCATGTATAAGGCAGCCCCCATATGTGTATATCCAGATTGCTCACCAGAAACTTTACAGGCCAGAAGGCAGTGGGATAATATATTCAGAGTGCTAAAAGAGAAAAAATGACAACCAAGAATTCTATATCTGGTAAAACTGTCTTTCAAAAATGAAGGAGACATAAAGACTTTCCTAGAAAAACCTGAGGGGATTCATCACCAATAAACCTAATTTACAAGAAATGCTAAAGGAAGTCCTTCAAGGTGTAATGAAGAATGCTAGACAGCAAAATGAAAGCATATAAAAGCATGAAGCTCACTGATAAAAGTAAATATATAAGCAAATACAGAATGTTGTAATACTGTGTAATGGTGGTGCCTAAATTGATTTGAATTCTGGCATAGAAGTTAGGACAAAAGTATAAAAATAACTCTTCACAATATTTTAAGAGATAAAATATAAAAGATATAATTTATGATATCAGTATCATAAAGTGTTTAGGAAGAATAAAAGCAGTAATTTTGTATGTGGTTTATGTTATTATCATAAATAGATTTTGATAGCTATACTTGATGTAAGTCCTGTTGTAACCACAAAGAAAATATTTATAGATGATTCAAAAAGAAAGTAAAAATGTATCAAAGCATGATACCACAAAATATCAGTGAAGAACCAGGGAAGACAGCAAGAGAGAAAAAGAGTAACATAAGAAATACAAGACAGAAAACAGTTACAAAAATGTCAATATTTTACCCTCCCTATCAGTAATTACTTTAAATGAAAACTCCCTAATCAAAAGATACAGTGGCTGAATGGATTTAAAAAATCTAACTTCATGCTAAATCACTGTATTTAAAAATTTTTTTAATTTACTTTAAATTGAAGTATAGTTGATTTATAATACTGCATAAGCTTCGGATGTAGCAAAGTGATTATTTTTTTCATTTTGTATTCCATTATAGGTTTCTACAAGATACATAAATCCTTGTGCTATACAGTAAATCCTTATTGCTTATCTATTTTATGTATTAATTTTTTCCTTTTGTCCTTCCTTTCCCTTTGAGAACCATGAATTTGTTTTCTATATCCATGTAAAGTCTATTTCTGTTTTGTATATAGATACATTTATATTTTTTATATTTCATGTATATAATATCATATTTTTCTTTTACTTCACTAAGTGTAATATTCTCTATGTCCATCCATATTGTTGCAGATGGCAATATTTCATTCTTTTTTATGGCTAAGTAATATTTCATTGTATGTATATATGTACACACACACACACACACCACATCTTCTTAAGCCAATAGTCTGTTTCCATGTCTTGGAAGCAGAAGTGGTCTTAGTTATATCAGATAAAATAGACTGAAGTCAAAAGTGTCATAGAGACAAGTGCTTCATATAATAGCAAAAAAATATAATAATTTAACAGGAAGCAGTAGCAAGTGTAAATATGTATTCATTCAACACTAGAGCACCGAAGCACTGAACTAAAGGGATAGTTAGTAGTAGAAAATTTCAATATCCCACTTTCAAGAATGAAAGGAATATCCAGACAGAGGATCAAAAAGGAAACAACTTGAGCAATGCTATAAACTAAATGAACCAAATGTACACATACAGAACATGCCGCCCAACAGCGACAGAATACATGTTCTTAAGAACACACAGAACATTTTCCAGGATAAATCACATGTTACGTCAAAAACTAGTCTTAAGGAATTGAAGGAGACTAAAAGCATACCAAGTATATTTCCCACCACAGTGAAATAAAAATACAAATCAATAACAGAAGAAAAACTGGACAATTCATAAATTAAGGGGAAATTAAACAGCCTGCCCTTGGACAACCAATGAATCAAATAAAAAAAATCAAAGTGGAAATTAGAAAATATCTTGAGACAAAGGGAAACAAAACCTCAGTGTACCAAAGCCTATGGAATGCAGCAAAAACAGTATAAGAGGAAGTTTACAACAATACATGCATAGGTTAAAAATGAAGGAACATCTCAAATAGCCTAACTTTATATTTCAAGGAACTAGAAAAAGAATAAGCTAATGTCAAATTAGTAGAAGGAAGGAAATAATAAAGATTGGAGTAGGAATAAATAAGGCATAGAGAAACAGTAGAAAATTAATAACAATGAAACTTAAACATTTTTAAAAGATAAATTGACAAAGCATTAACCTGCCTAACCAAGAAAAAGAGAAGTCTCATATGAATAAAATCAGAAATGAAAAAGGAGACATAATAGCTGAAATAAAATGGATTGCAAGACTGCTATAAACAATTATTCACAACAAATGGGATAATCTATAAGAAATGGATAAATTCCTAGACACAACCTATCAAGACTGAAATTACAGAAATATGGAAAATCTGAACCTGACCTCTAACTCGTAAGGAGATTGAATCAGCCTCCCAATGAGAAAGGCCTAGAACCAGATGGCTTCCCCAGAGAATTCTTCCAAAAACTTAAAGAATAATTAATGCCAATCCTTCTCAAACTCTGTGAACAAAATTGAAGAGGAAGAGACACTTCTAAGCTAGCATTTTTAGGCCAGCATCGCCTTGATGCCAAAGTCAGACAGATCCTACAAAAGTAAAACACTACAAGACCATACCTCTGATAAATATAGATGTAAGATTTCTCAACAAAGAACTAGCAAACCAAATTCAACGTACATTAAATGGATTATACCCTATGGCCAGTATAGACCACAGCATGACACCCCACATTAACAGAAGGAAGGACCAAAATTACATTACTTAAACATCAGTGCTGAAACTATAAAATCTGACAAGAAAAACAATATAAAATCTTGATAGCATTGTTTTTGCAATGATTCCTTAGATATAATGTCAGGAGCACAGGAAACAAAAGCAAAAATAGGCAAGTAGGAGTACATCAAACTAAAAATCTTCTGCACAGCAAAGGAAGCATGCAAAAGAGTGAAAAGGCAGCCAATAGAATGGGAGGAAACATTTGCAAATCATCTGATAAGGGGTTAATATACAAAACAAAAACTCATATAACTCAACAGCACAAAAACACATAATCCAATTTCAAAATGGAGAAAGAAACTGAATAGATACTTCCTTAAAGATGATATGTGGATGGCAAATAGCTCTGTGAAAAGATGCTCAACATCACTAATCATTAGGGAAATGCAAATAAAAACACCAAGATAACCACCTCAAACCTGCTAGGATAGGTAATATATATTTAAAGAATGTTGGAGAAGATGCAAAGAAAAGGGAATCCTTGTACACTGTTACTGGGAATGAAAAATGGTGTAGATGCTGTGGAAAAAAATATGGAGATTCCTCAAACAATCAAAATTAGAACTACTGCATGATCCAGCCACCTGCTTCTGCTTCTGGGTATTTATCCTAAATAATTGAAAACAGGATTTTTTAAAAAAAGTTTTTTAATTTTTAATGATTTTTATTTTTTCCATTGTAGCTGGTTTACAGTGTTCTGTCAGTTTTCTACTGTACAGCAAGGTGATCCAGTCACACACACACACACACACATACATTCTTTTTTCTGACATTATCATGCTCCATCATAATTGACTAGATAAGAGTTCCCAGTGCTATACAACAGGATCTCCTTGCTTATCCATTCCAAAGGCAGTAGTTTGCATGAAAACAGGATCTTGAATAGATGCTTGTACACCCATGTTTATTTCAGCACTGTTCACAATAGCCAGGAGGTGAAAACCACCTAAATGTCAATCAGTAGATGAATGGATAAAGAAAACTTGGTTTGTATACACACAATGGAATATTATTCTGACTTACAGTGTGGATGAACCTTGAGGATATTTTGCTAAGTGGAATAAGCCAATCACAGAGGGACAAATACTAGATGATTGTACTTACAGGAGGTTATCTGAAGTAGTCAAATGCAGAGCAACACGAAATAGAATGGTGGTTGCCAGAGGCTGGAGGTGGGGGTGGAGTTCCAGAGGCCCTGGAGTTCAGCAGATGTAGTTTCAGTCACCGAAGAAAAAACTTGAGACCTCTGCAGTTAAGCCATGCACATGTAGTTAACATACCATGCTGCTCAGTGAAAGAGAGGGTAGATTTCAAGTTATGTTTTTTTACCACAATAAAATAGAGGGAGAACACAGCATCAAAGATGTGTCATCTCTGCCACTCCTCCTACTCTGGTCTATACCAGATTTCTGCAAAGGCAAGAAAACAAATGGAAAGAAAACAAAAACACGTTCAGTTTGGGGCCTGAAGATTGATAATATTGTGTGTGACCAGATGCCTTGATGCTCCTGTTTAGGAAAACCTGTGATGAATAGCTTGTGATACTGGTGTTGATGCTGTTGGTGATTTTCAGTTTTAATACAAATACTCTTTGCTTTTAAAAGTACCTGAAATTTTAATTTATAATATTGTACATAGAAATATGACGTGGAATATTATATATATACAGCAGTATATCTTTATTTTTCTTTACTTTACTTTGCACTACTCTACTTTATCTTACTCTACTCTATTCTACGTTACTCTACTGTACTTTACCTTACTCTATTTTACTCTACTCTACCCTACTTTACTCTACTCTACCCTACCCTACTTTGCTCTGCTCTGCTCTACTCTACTTTACTATTTTTTTTTTTTTTTTTTTTTTTTTTTACAGCAGTACCTGCAGCCTATCGAAGTTCTCAGGTCAGGGGTCACATCGGAGCTGCTGGTACCAGCCTATGCCACAGCCACAACATCACTGGATCTGAGCCACATCTGTGACCTACATCACAGCTTGTGGCAATGCCAGATCCTTAACCCACTGAGTGAGGCCGGGAATCAAACCCATATCCTCATAGAGCCAACATTGGGTCCTGAAATCACTGAGCCACAGTGGGAACTCCCAGCAATATAGCCTTTGTATGAAGTATTTTTTATACTTTTTTTTGGCAGAACATATAAAATTTATGTTTACGTAATAGAATAAGGTTTCCATATAAGGTTATGATTGCACCATTTTACATTACTGTTAAAAATATATAAGGGTGCTTATTTCACTTGCCAGTATATACTTCAGATACAATATTTATTTATAATACATACAATTTATTTTATATACATATAGATACAGACTCCTATATACTACAGAAGATAGCTTTTGGAGGACAGTAGGAGGGATAAGAAGAGGAAAACAGGGGAGCTGAGTCTGTCTGAAATTAGAAGTACGTGCTCTTCCTCTTTACTTTGACTTGATGGAGGAAGGGTGGTTATTTTTGAGATGGGAAGGGAAGTGCAGAAGCTTCACTAGAGCATGCCTGGTCCCTCAGCATTCCCGGCCAGGTGTCTTCACCATCCCTTGTCCCGAGGAGCGACCTCGTGGCAGAACAGATGTTGGCTCTGGGCACTGGGGAATGTGGCTTTTGTCCTGTGCTCTGCTATCAGCCAGCTAAGGCACATGGAAGCAGCTCCCCAAACCTGGATTCCTCATTTGTCAAATGAGGAAATTAATCTACCTGTCTTTTAGATGGATTTCCTTGTTTTTTCATCACCTTGTCGGTTTCAAATGTTTTTCCCTTCTCAGACTGTACTCTGATTTTGACTTAGTAAATATGGCGGGCAAAGTTTTCAAGTCTGTCCCACACTGAATCTTTGGTCTTTAGTCACTTCTGTGATACCCGGGAAACTCTTTGCTCTGAAATGCAAATTTGTCCAGAAGAAAGGAAGGAACAGAGGTGGGATGAGCTGCTTTTAGCAACATCCCTCCGCTCAGGTATCTGTCAGTCTCTGGCTGATGCTGGGTGAGTGCTGGTGGCAGGAATGGTCTTTTGCAGAAAACAGCAAGTGAATCCACAGCAGGGGGTTTTACCATTTAACCCCTCAGTTCTGCTGAATTTTCCTCTGGGTGTAATTTGTTAGTATCCATTGTTGATCATCTGAAGGTAATTACACTGTCTCCTGTCAGAATGTGTCTTAATAGTGATGGGCAAGAAAGACCCTGCATGGATTTTGGCAGAGATTAGGGCCTCTGAGCCCATGCACTGTAAGATCATCATTAAAAAAGCAAGGGGGAGGGAGAGGAAGTGGGATGGACTGGGAATCTGGGGTTAATAGACCAAACCATTGCTTTTGGATTGGATAAGCAATGAGATCCTGGTGTATGGCACTGGGAACTCTATCTAGTCACTTACGATGGAGCATGATAATTTGAGAAATAAGAATGTATACATGTATATGTAACTGGGTCACCTTGCTAATACAGCAGAAAATTAACAGAACACTGTAAACCAGCTATAATGGAAAAAATAAAAATCATTATGAAAATACAAAAAAAGGAGGCTCTACTATAAGATAAACAGGAATAGCAATAATAAAAAAAACCCCAAACACTTGAGCACATATTGTAAACTAGGCATCGTGCAAGATGCCTTCTCTTATTACTATTTTGCTCATCCAACTGTAGTTCAGCAGGGTTTTTTTTTGTTGTTGTTATTTATTTTTTTTACATTTCATTTATAATTATGTGCCAATTTCTGCTGAGCATAATTATTAATTTTTTAAAACTATGACCTTGAAATGGAGACCATCCAAGGTAATATGGTAACTTAGAGTTATTCTCTGAATAAATTTTTAGCTTCAAAAGAGGCAGAACAGAACCTGAAGTCCTTGACCTGTAGCTTTCTCTTGTGCCCTAAATGCAAATTACTGCCTTGTCATTCGATCCTACATCCCTGGACAAGGATACCTCTCCAATTTCGTATATGATACATGGCATATACTCAAAAGCAGGGTGAGGGCAGAGGTAGAAGTTCTTTTTTAAAAAATTTTTATTGAAGTATAGTTGATATACAGTGTTGTGTTAGTTTCTTCTGTACAGCAGAGTTATTCAATTATTCTTCTTTTCCATTATGGTTTGTCACAGGATATTGAATATAGTTCTCTGTGCTGGACCTTGTAGTTTATCCATCCTACATATAATAGTTTGCCTCTACTAATCCCAAACTCCCACTTCTTCCCTTCCTACCCTCCTCCCCCGTGGTAACCACGAGTCTGTTCTATATATCTTAGTCTATTTTTGTTTTGTAGATAAGCTGATTTGTATCATATTTTAGATTCCACATATAGGTAATATCAAATGATGTTTGTTGTTCTCTGTTGGACTTCACTTAGTATGATAACCTGTAGGAGCATCACTTTGCTGCAAATGGCATTATTTCATTCTTTTTGATGGTTAAGTAATATTCCATTATATATGCATACTACATTTTTTTTTTTTTCAAATCTTTTTTTTTTTTTTTTAATTTTCCCACTGTACAGCAAGGGGGTCAGGTTATCCTTATATGTATACATTACAATTACATTTTTCCCCCACCCTTTCTTCTGTTGCAACATGAGTATCTAGACAAAGTTCTCAATGCTATTCAGCAGGATCTCCTTGTAAATCTATTCTAAGTTGTGTCTGATGAGCCCAAGCTCCCGATCTCTCCCACTCCCTCCCCCTCCCATCAGGCAGCCACAAGTCTCTTCTCCAAGTCCATGATTTTCTTTTCTGAGGAGATGTTCATTTGTGCTGGATATTAGATTCCAGTTATAAGTGATATCATATGGTATTTGTCTTTGTCTTTCTGGCTCATTTCACTCAGTATGAGATTCTCTAGTTCCATCCATGTTGCTGCAAATGGCATTATGTCATTCTTTTTTTATGGCTGAGTAGTATTCCATTGTGTATATATACCACCTCTTCCGAATCCCATCATCTGTCGATGGACATTTGGGTTGTTTCCATGTCCTGGCTATTGTGAATAGTGCTGCAATGAACATGCGGGTGCATGTGTCTCTTTTAAGTAGAGCTTTGTCCGGATAGATGCCCAAGAGTGGGATTGAGGGGTCATCTTCTTTATCCATTCCTCTGTGATGACCATTTAGGTTGCTTCCATGTCTTGGCTATTGTAAATACTGCTGTGATGAATATAGGTTATGTAATTTTTGAGTTATAGTTTTGTCTGATTATGTGCCTAGGAATAGAATTGCCAGATCATATGGCAACTCTATTTTTAGTTTTTTTAGAATTGCTGTACTGTTGTCCATAGTGATTGCACCAATTTACATGCCCACCAATAGTGTGGAAGGGTTCCCTTTTAGCCACATTCTTTCCAGCATTTAATTATTTGTAGACTTTTTAATAATGGCCATTCTGACTGATGAAAAGTGGAACCCCATTGTAGTTTTGATGTGCATTTCTCTAATAATTAGCGATGCATAAGTTATTTTCTACTCTAGGTATTGTTGAACATTCGAATACCCTGATCTATGGCAGATCCTGTCTGCTTTATTTCCACCTTCCAGATTCCGACTCATAGCCTCCTCTTCACGACACCTCTGCATTCCTTCTAACTCTGAGACATATATGGGACCTTTTCTATATTTTTAATTGAATTTGATGGTTTGATGTGCAATCGTATATCCCCAGAGAGGCCCTCAGGCTGGAGAAGTCTTTGAGTGTAATATTAGGAACTTTCTCTTGTGGGTCCTGCCTTCTATGTCAGAGGAGTCCTGCTTAGGAGTGTTATTGGCCTCATACCTGTTAATCAGCCAGAAAGTGTATTTACTGAGCACACTCTCAGGCACTAAGATTACTGTTACTGTGATATCATAAGTTAAATATGCAGGCGTATTTTAAAGAATCTTGAAACAGGTTACTCTCCTCTGGGGAAAAAAAAACAATTATATCAGTAAGAGCTGAGAGTTTATCATATCCTCTCTTAATTTCCACGCTTAAAAACTATGAAATCATGACATTTCTGTCACCCATGGCGTTTTTCTTAGTGATCATAAATGTAAAAGCTAGGTTATAAAGGTGGCCATTTGAGATTTAGTTTGTGGATTGGAATTAATTAGTATGAAATTGATTTTAGTCTTAGACACATTTGAGAGAAATGTAATCATTTGTTAAATAGAGCTTAAGTGATTGTATTTTTTGGTGTTGTTTTAGAATAAGGTCCAAATGGTAATACCTAGCATTTATTAGGATGTTGCTTTATTATAATCGCCAGGTGTTTTCACAGGTATTACCTCATTTAGATATGGACTCTGTTCACAAAAAGCGTACGTTGAATAATTTGGAGGAGGAAAAACCAACATATGTGAGTAACTATTAGAGAATGATTAAGTGGTTGTTGAATAAGAATCTAAATATCATAGAGCAGAGAAAGGTCAGTAGAGGTTGAATAAATCCCATTAAGTGAGAATCTGCCTACTCCTTTCTCTGGTTCGCTTTGTAAAAATGTATTTGTTGAACCTCCTTAGACTCAGACCACAGCACTGTTATCCTAGCTCATGAATCACTGATTCATCAGAAGGGCAGAGGTTGTTTGCACTCTCCAGATACAGAACATGCTGGTGCCTAATCACCTTTGATTGATTCCCTCATTTTATAAGCCAGAGACATGGCAATTATAGAATAAAATCATGGCCAGAAGAAACACTGAGAATAGTAAATTCTTTGATTCCGAGGGAGAAACAGATGAATTGTTCCGCTGGCGTTACATGATTTTGTTGCTCTTTGCCTCTGCCATGACACTGGATTCTCCCTGAAGACCCACGGAAGGTCTTGGAATTTGTTATGTTTCCCATCAGTTTCCTGACGGCACAGCCTCATGACCTCAAGTCACACCATTTACCTCTCATGGGAAATGTGTGCAGCAGGTGGAAAATTCAGACTCAGAATTAGCACAAGTTTGCATTAGGAAAAGGGAGAATTCGCTTATAAATTCTTTTTGCTTGAACTACATTGTGTTAGGAGCCCATTTATTTCATGGCAGTCACCCCCGCGTCCTACAACTCAAGGGCTATAGGGAACAAGACGCCCCAGAAAGGGCTCATATTGGTTACTCTGGTTATCACGTGTGTGTAAGATTTTTTTTTCTTTCTTTCAGTAAATGCACATTTTAGAAAGGAAGGGAAGAGGGAAAGGAAGTATAGCTTATTGAAGTGTTTTAGTTGTTGGTCCTTTCATAATGTGTGATTTAAGGCTCACAGTGATCCATATCATATCAAGAGATCCTTATGATATCACGTGGTAGTTGGCTTTCTTTTCTGACTTACTTCACTTAGTATGATAATCTCTAGTTGCATCCAAGTTGCTGCAAATTGCATTATTTCATTCCTCTTTTTTGGCTGAGTAATATTAATATTCCATTGTATATATGTACCACATCTTTGTCATTCATCTGTCAATGGACAGTTAGGTTGTTCCCATGTCTTGGCTGTTGTAAATAGTTCTGCTATGAACATAGGGGTGCGTGTATCTTTTCGCATTATGGTTTTCTCCAGGAGTGAGATTGCAGGATCATATGTAACTATTTTCAGTTTTGTGAGGAATCTCCATACCCAGGGGCTGCGTCAATTTACATTCCCACCAACTGTGTAAGAGAGTTCCCTTACTCTCCAGCATGTATTATTTGTAGACTTTTTTTTGTTGTTGTTGTTTTAAATTACTCAATGAATTTTATAACATTTATAGTTGTGCAACAAACCACATGTGTGTAAGATTAATTGCGAAAGCAACACTGTGTTCAATGTTGTATTTAGGCATCGTAAGAAATTAGCATCTTTAGAACTGAAGGGTTTATTACATGGAGGCCTGTAATTTTGTATAGAACCTGAGTCAGTGATTCTCAAACGTGAGCAGCATGACACATTTTGGTTTCTTGAGCCTCTTAAAAATACTGAATCAATCAATCTAGTACGGAACCTGGGCATTTGCATTTTCAAAAGTATTTCACAATTTTCCACTAGAGTTGGTCCATCTTGCTTTAGAAATACTGAGCTAGATTATTAAAAGATTGAGAGTTGAAACAATTCACTGCAGTTTACCTGAAAACAAATTCTGATGTATCGGCTCTAACTGAGCCCATCTTTTTTGTGATACATTAAGTCGGGTTAGTTTGAGTTTATTCACATGTGAATGATACTGCTTTTGAGAGTCTTTTCAACTTTGGAAGACTGAGTGTTTTTCTACTACTTTATTACTGTTTTATGTCTTATTCAAGAAATATTCTTAGAGTTATTTTGCTTCTGAAGTAAAAATCTAATGCTATATATGTGAATTTGGACTATTCTGAATTCACATGCATAATCTTATTTTTTCTTTGTTAGATTATTCAATCAATTGATTTTATTAGTGCTGTATCACTTCACTGCGGGGAAGTTTAGGCTTTAGTAACAAACAATTTCTGATATTTTTTTGGTGATACGTTATTACCTAAAATGCCTGGTTTTACTTTAGGGTTCACTCTGTACGTTCTGTGGATTTTGACAAATGCAAATAATATCCACCATTACATTATCATACATATAATTTCAGCTGCTCTAAAAATGCCCTGAGCTCCACTTACTCTTTCCTGCCTCTCCCCACAAAAACCCTGGCAACCACTGATCTTTTACTGTCTCCATAGTTTCGCCTTTTCCAGAATGTTGTATTATTACAGTCTCTTCAAATTGGCTTCTTTTGCTTAGCAATGTGCATTTGAGCTTCCTTCATGTCTTTTCATGGCTTGAAAGCTCATTTCTTTTTAGCGCTGAATAATATTTCATTGTCTGAATTACCACAGTTTGTACATTCAGCTCCTGAAGAACGTATTGGTTGCTTCCAAGATTGGGCAGTTTAGACTAAAGACGCTATAAACATTTATGTTCAGGTTTTTTGTGTGGATGTATGTTTTCCACTCATGTGGGTAAACACCAAGGAGCATGATGGCTAGATCGTATGGTCAAACTTCAATATTTATTTTTTGCTCAAACAAGATGTTGATTTTGAATTAGATTGGGGTCACTGCTCTCTTCTTATCTAGGATCTCAGGCTCAAAAGCATCTCTCAGCAGTCACTGGGTTTCCACGATCAGCACGGTAGAAGAAACAGGGAAAGAACTCTAGGGGGTCTTAAATGAGCAATTCAATACTCTAGCTTGGAAATGACCCACACCATCTATGCTCATGTTCTCATGGCCCCACGTCCACAAAAGGGAGCCAGGAAATTCAGTTTTTGATTTCCCAAAAGGAAGAAGACTGGATTTCAGTGGGCAGCAGTGATAACTACTACCATTTGCCCATGTGTTCATAAACTGTTTGGTTTACTCTTTTAACCACATATGAAGTACACTCAGCCCTCTCTGAGCATCACAACCCCAAGTCCCATTTATTCATAGCATCAAACTCAAAGCTCAGATCTCTGCATCATGCACAGTAGTCTCTACACTGGTGAGCAAGGAGTGGGGGGATGGGTAGGAGGATGGCCCTTCTCTCTGGGTGTTATCTGGGGGTGGAGACTGTTGCTAATTGGCCTTTCTGGGAGGGACTCCTGCTCTGTTACCCTCCACAGCCCTTGGCTTCACTCTCTGGGGGATTCTTGTTTTTCTAACACCCTTTGTGATCTCATAGGAAGTAAGGGTTGGGCCGTAAATTATTTGGGGTCTAAACTGATTGTTCTCAGCTCATTTCTTGGCTGGACATGTGTGAAATCCCAAGTTTTGGTTTGTTTTGGTAATCCAGCTCTGTGAATATCTTATCTTTTTGCTTATTTTAATCCGATCACCAAAATTTGCCAATAGCCACACCAGCAGTTGCTTTCTAGGTTTTCCTGGATTTGCTATGTATCTCTGCCTTCTTAGCCCCAGGCCTCTCTCTTAGCTTAATTGTGGATTCTGTGGACCCCCTGCATCCATGGCAGAACCATGGCTTTAGTCTACCTTCTGCTGAAGCAGTTTTTTTTTTTTTCTTCCAACTTTTACAGTTTACTGGATGCCACCTAAATCTGTTCAGAAATTTTTAACTGTCGGCGAGTCAGCTAAAGTCAGTGTAATTCTTGCTGCAGTGCGGAGTTCTAGTTGGCATTTGTCGCTAAAGATAATCTCTCATCTTTCCCCCCCTTATTCATTGGGCTTGAGATTTGGGTGTGTCTTCAAAACTTAGAAGTTTCTGCTTTTGTGGACTCTGTGCCCCAGTATTTTTTGCTTGCGATGGGGAGGTAATTAGGTTAAAGTCGTTAGGATGACCTCTACTACAGTATGATACGTCCTTATAAAAAGAGAAAATGTAGACACAGAGATGGGAAGGTGGTCTCAGAGGCGAAGATGAGGGCAGAGCTCAGAATAATGCATGTACAAGCCAAAGAACACCAAAGGTTGTCAGCAAGATCCCGGAAGCGAGGACAGAGGCATGATACTGATTCTCCCTCTCGATACTCGAGAGGGACCAACACTGTCAACACATGGATCCTGGATTTCTAGCCTCCAGGGCTAAGATCAATATGTTTTCTCTTTTCCTTCCTTTAAAAAATAATTTTTTTTAATGGCCATACCCACGGCATACAGAAGTTCCTGGGCTAGGGATTGAATCTGAGCCAGAGCTGAACCTATGCCACAATTGCAGCAACGCTGGGTCCTTAACCCACTGTGACAGGCGGGGAATCTAATATCTTCATAGTGACCTGAGCTGCACTTGTCAGGTTCTTAACCCAGAGTGCCACAGGGGGAACTTCCACATTTTCTACTGTTGAAGCCATCCAGTTTGTGGGAGTTTGTTATGGCAGCGCTGGCAAACTCCTATACCCTGCAAATGAAGCCAACCATGTTAAGAAAGTACCATACCGTTCTGATTCCTAATCCCTTCTGGAGATGTATGTTCACGAAGTATATCTATCAGCTTTCCAAACTATCATAGATAATCATTTTGTCAAATGCTATTACTATGTAACACAGAGCACCATATTCCTGGTACCAATTTCTGCCTTTATTTGGGGTAGGTTATGCTGCTGTTAGAAACAACCCTGAAATCTCAGCTCAAATGGTTCAAGGATTTCCTTGAAGGACCAGAAGCTCATCTCCATGGCTTTCTCACTCAGCTACTGTGTGGTAGAGCCTTGATGGGAAACAAACTTACTGAGTCCAAGTTCAGTGTTTTTTTCATCTTACCACCAGGTATCTGGGGATTAAGGCATCAAAGTCAGAAGTCGAAAATACTGCAGAGTACCGTGGAGAACTTGGCCCAAAGAATAAGATGATAAGAGAGATAACAAATACAGTAGACTTTGCTTCCCCCAAACAGTGTCTTTGGCAAATGAATCTTTTTTTTTTTTTTTTTTTTTCCTCCAGGGTTTTCCTCCCACTCCGTATTCTGAGTGTCTGCCCTTTGATCTAAAACAGAGTAAACTTCCATACGAGAACATTTGATTTTTTTCTCCAATCTGACTATTTATAACCTATTTAAAATTGATTTATAGTCATACAGTCTTCAAATTAATTCCAGGCATAAGCCCGGAGAAGGTCATCTTCCTCACGACTTTTACAGCTTCTCAGGGTTTTTCCTCTGCCTGGTTTAAAGGGACAGCTTCAGCTTCACTGCCTTGCTGCTCCTGCGTTTAGCATGCATTAACCCAGCCTGATGGCCCTGACCTGGCTTATCACACACTTTTCTCTGCTTGAGGTTATCCACTCAGGAGGCCGCCAAGGCCAGGAAGGCAGAGATGGTGAGCCACTTGCTCAGTGTTGGATCGCTAACTGGTCTGAGAGTTGCCTAGTCCTCTTCCTAGGGCATTGCCATTCAAAGCCTCAACTTCGTTGCTCCTCTGAGGCGGAAAGAGCTGCCATGAAAGTGACAGCTGGTCCCATGCGGAGTATTGCAACCCAGGAATGGTTTGATTTGCTCTAAAGAGATTCTGTTACGGTCTGCTCTGCCACTCTGGGCTTCCCCTGTGTCTGCTCCTACTCACTCTAGTTCGTTCTTTTTGTTTTTTGTTTTTTAGGGCTGCACCTGAGGCATATTAGAAGTTCCCAGGCTAGGGGTCTAATTGGAGCTACAGCTGCCGGCCTACACCATAGCCACAGCAACACGGGATCCGAGCCACATCTGTGACCTACACCACAGATCACTACAATGCTGAATCCTTAAGCCACTGAGCAAAGCTGGGGACTGAACCCATGTCTTCATGGATACTAGTTGGGTTTGTTGCCACTGAGCCGTGATGGGAACTCCACAGAGTATTTTTTAACATTGGGCTTGTATGTATCATCTTGAATTATAGTTTTGTCCAGATACATACCCAGGAGTGGAATTGCTGGGTCATATGGTAGTTCTATATTTAGTTTTTTTGAGGAACCTCCATAATGGTTTTCCATAGTGGTTGTACCAATTTACATTTTAACCAATAGTATAGGGGGGTTCCCTTTTCTCCACACCCTCTTCAGCATTTACTATTCGTTGACATATTAGTGATGGCCATTGTTAGGCAAGAGTGCATTGTTTTGCTTTGTTGTTACTTGGAAGTGTAGTCATAAGAGAGAAGGAAAGGACATTGAGTTGTGCAAGGAACAACTGATACTGTAGGTTGGCTTATTGAATACCTGTTCTCACTCTGTCGTGGCTTGCTCTCCTCTACCACAGTGACAGTGCAGGCAAGGGGCTTAGGTTCTCCCGAACCAATGAAGCAGTGAGAGAGTTGGAGACAGATGGCAACCACAGTGGCCGTGAGCAAGGAAGAAAGGCGGTGGTGGAGGATCTGAGTGTGTGGGACAGCAGTGGCCCAGCTCTGCCAGTTTGTTGTCTGGTGGTGGTACCCCTGGGGACTTGCTGGCTCTTCTCTTGGCTGAGCAATACCAAGCTACGGGGTGTCTGCGTATGCAGCAAGCAAGTTTGGTTCTCCAGAAGCCACAGAGATTGTCAGTTGCACAGTTCTTTTACCAAAGACCAGTTAGCTTACATTTCTCCGAATAGACTCGGTCATTTTCAACTGCACCCTGGTATATACACTACATGTTCTGATTCCAGTTTCCTCGTCTTTGTACTTTATTAAGGCTTTTTCTCAAGAAGGGAATATACAGCCAAATGAGTTTGATTAGTCACCTAAGTCCTACTTGTAAGTTAAGTAAAATAGACTGGCAGAGTGCACGGGGACACTTGGTGACTAGTCATTTTTAAAGTTTTCACCTTGGAGGCTTTAGATTAATTTCTAGAGTCAAGGCAGTTTTAGTAGATTGTTGTCACTGATTAGTTGTATGACTCCATTGAAAAGACAATAAACTATGTTTCCATAATGAAAAATTTGAGTTGTTTGTTCTTGCATTAACTAAAGTTGCCGTGTTACTAATTACATTTTGAAGACAGTGAAGTTATGGATTCCCCAAGGGTTTTAGAATTTCTAACTACTCCCCAGACTTGTTACTCTTTTGTTACAAGTTGCTTGTTTTGTTACAAGTTCTTGCATTGATTAACTGACTGTCACTAATGCTATCTTTGTGGCTATTTTTGCAATAAGAGTGGTGGCTGCTAGAGCATGAATTTCCCCCCTTCTCTGGTGAGGCTGTGTTTAAATTCCAGCATGAATAAATATCGTAATTCACATGGGCTCCACTGGGAGACCTCAGAAACACAAACTCAAGGGGTGGAGGAGGAAGTCAAGTCTGTGGATATGATGTAACTCCTAAGGACATATCAGAGGAGTATGATCAAATCTGCTTGGTTCTGGTCTGAGGTTTAAAAATGTCTGATTTGTCAGCCTGGTAGCATAAGTCAAACCCTGGTAGTCAAGGAAACACTTCAAGTTCAGATAGGTGGTTGTGGTCTGGTTGGTTTCCGGAAAGAACTTAATGAGTGTCTAGGATTTTTAAATGCAGCATCTAGCTTTTAGGAGAAGGGAATTGTCAGGAGCATTTCAAGTCATAAGGGTGCTAATCAGGTGGGCTATGGTTCAGGCAGAGGTATAATATCAGCCAGAAGCAAAAGTTCTGAGTGGGAAGCCGCAGTAGATACACACAGTCTGGTATTGGGACAGAGGGATGTGTGTATGTGTGTGTGTTTGTACCTGTGCAGGGGGCAAAGGGGGAAGGCAAAGAGATGAGTAGTGAGGCAACCCGTGATTTTTGAGTTTTACCTGAGGCACCTAGAAACCTATATGTAAAAACCTAAATAGCAGCAAGACTGCAAAACTCCCAAGAGTTAAGGTGAGGCTGTTGGGTTACTTGCTGCCACACAGCTGTTACTTCAAGAAGCAAGGAGGGAGTTTCACTGAAGGCATCAGTAAGCCTATTGAGGGAGGCTAGGCAGGCAGGGGCTGACAGATGGGTAAGGGAGGCATTGCGCTTTGAAATGGGAAACAACGCAACTAATTTACACATCCTGGATGAATGAGACATTAGCAGTCACTTTCGGGCCAATTATGTTGGCCATCACATTTTCATAGCGGCAGTTGCAGCCAATATAATTAGGAAGTTTTTGAGAGTAATTTAACATTTCACTGAATGAAAGACCATTCTGAGGGGAACACAGGTATCCTCTCTAAATAATATTCACAGCTATGCAAAAGCAAATCAGTTAACACAGGGACATTTGACAACAGAGGCATTGTTCCATATTTTTAAAGTGACAATTTAATTAGGTATTTAAAAAGGGAAAATAGAAACACTGTTAGCTATCAAAGGTGGTGATGCATAAGTTGGCTTAAATTTTGGCACTAAACTGTATTTGTTATCACTAGTTCCTGGATTCCAACTCGTTATTGAATATGATCTATTTCCTCTTATTTTCTCTCCTTTATTCCCTCCCCCCATTTCCCCACTAAGCTCTCTTTGCCTGGTTTCTCTTTTCTGTGAAATTCTGGGGTTCTTTCTCCTACGAACCCACCCAGTGATTAAAGCTTTGAGAAGAACTGTTGGGTTCTTGGTAATTCTTTGTTTAAAAGGAAAAACCATTCGTACCATGCCTTTGACCAATTCCGTGTTCCTCTGCAAGTCTGCCCTTCATCTGTCTTTTCTAGTCAGAGTTCTTTTATTTTCACATCTTCTTTTATATTCCAATCTTTTGTTTGAGACTGACTCACCGTCTCTTGAAGATATGTCTTCTTCCCAGAGAAGATGAAAAGATCTATATATTTCCCATATATAGGTATAAAAATATATAGGTCTCATTTTCTCTAATTTTGTCTATACCAGTCAACCTGTTAGAAGCCTTTACTTTAGCATTCTCCTTAATTATATACAATTAAGAAAGAGTCCTAATTTAATCTCAGGACAAACACCAAATCCAACAGAATTTGGTCATCTGTTATGGGCTGAATTGGGTCCCCCCTCCCCGCCAATTCATGGAGTATTGAAATCATAAGCCTGGAAAATGTGACTCTATTTAGAGATAGATCCTTTAAAGAGGTCGGGAAGTTAAAATGAGGTCGAAAATGTATGGCTGGTGTTCTCCTAAGAAGGGATGAGGACGTGTTAGGACAAGAACAGGAGGACGAAGATGCGAAGATGTTGGGGAAGGACCTCAAGCCTCCCTGGCAGCACCCCGATGTCTCCTCCAGGTGGCTGTGCACAGGGGGACCTAGTTCTTCGCTCCCTTTTTCTCCCTCTGTTGTTCACTAAGCGGACCCCCTTGAGTAAACTGCCAGCTTGCCATACTTAGCGCCTCTGCTCATCTCTTTTCTCCCTTTCCTCACGGCCTGAGGCTAATCTTTACATCCGCAAAGCAAGCATAAAGCCTCGGCTGTCGTTCCCGAACTTCCAAGGCCCAGTTCAGAGTTCCCCATGAGCAGTCTTCCACTCAGGTATTCTTCACACTTGGTGTTGATAAGAACACGTGCCCCTTCGCCACACTGTCCTAATTCCCTGTGCATGCCTCTCCCATCGTGTTGGTCACATTAAACTCCAGAATCTAGGTGGCGTGGGGAAGCCATCCACAGTGTCAGTTCTCACCGTGCTGTCGTCCCTGAGGCCGACTCAGTACTTGAGAGCATTGCTAGATGGATCCAACTTCCCATTGTGCTAATGAGAGATGGACAGTCTACTGCAGGGTTAGTGGGGAGTTGAAGTGTGAGTGAGGCCAGCGTGGCAATGTTCCCGTCCTACATCTTAACCTGTGTTCACTTCAACCACCCGATGCTTCCTTGAAAATCTCTACTGAACATGGCAAGAAAACTCTCAGCCCTAGGCTGCATGTTTCACTCCCCCCCGCCCCCCAAACAAAAGCACAGGGAGAGAGAAATCTGCCAGTTATGCTTATGTCCACCAAAAGGAGAGGTTGAGTTTCCTATGACAAGTGCATCAGCTTCAAAGTAAAACAAGACTCCACAAATACCAGAAGAGTTGTCTGGGGAGACTTAGACGGAAAAAAGCATAGCTTTTAAAGGTCCTTATTTTAAGGATGTAGCTAGTGTCTTCTGCTATGTGGAATTGATAGTAAGTTCCTTTGTGATCCTGAAATAGGTGTATTACGTGTTAAAAGCTATGTTAGTTTCCACTGTGGTTTAAGTGAAGACAGAATATTGAATCTTTGCTTTTTAGCTTTGGAAATATACATGTCATTAACCTATGCAAGGCTTATGAATTGTAGGGGTAAATCAGATACTGGTTTGTACATATGTTTGTTTTTGCCATCCTTCTGTGGCATTTTCAGACTTTTTAAAAATGATTCTGTGGATCGCTAGTATGAATGCCTCATTATTTTAGTTTTTCTTATGAAAAGCATTCTGAAATGATTTGTATTGTTTGTAGATGGCTCAAGAACTGTCCTTCACATTTGACCTTGAAAAGGAGAATAGACCATCTGATCTGATAAGTTAGGAGAGTGCATATGAAACATGTCTACAGAGGGAAAAGGAAAAGAAATGCCATTATTAAAACATGGTAATACAAATGATCTAATTGTCCGCCAGAGTAACTTTGAGAGACATTCATAAGATAGGGAACTGCTTAGAGTATTCATCATTGGTTTTGGTGGGACGGGGTTAGGACTTAAAAATGAAAAGGCAATGCAGAAATAATCTTTATTAGGCCCATACATGATTCCTGGAAAATTATCTGCAGTCTCAGGCTCCCTTGCATTTCAGGCACTGGTTTAAGCCAGTTGTAAAATCACTTAGCTAATTTCTCTGAGGTTTTGCCTCAAAGCAAGTCTCTTCTCTGTGCTTATGCCTTGGAATTTTCTTGGAATTTATATGTACAGTTAACATGGATTCTTTAAAAAAAAAGTGAATGACACAAAGCATGTGTTTTTTTTTTTCTTCAGTGATCCAGGATAAAATTGGTTAAAAACATATTTTGGAGTCGTATTGGTGATCTCACTTGGGGCCGCCAGCTGATTGATGGTTCAGATGGGATCCCAGGTGATGGTTTAACAGGTCATTCAGGTGGAGAAAAGTCCTTAGCATATGAACAAAAAAGTGACACAGAAGATCACTACTGAAGCACAGCTATAAAAATGATCGACTCAAGGTTGCCTGTTCCAGCCATGTCTTTGTAGGCCTTTGGGGCCTCATGGTGACAGTGGTGTCTGTCATATTCCTGGACATAAGACATGTCTGTTAGTCATTTGAGTATCTTTTGGCATCATTCTGTTTCTAATTCAGTGTTTGCTTCTTGAATCCAACACTGGTCCAATTATCTTCCAGAGATGGTAGAGGTGGTCAGTGGCCATGTTAATAACAAGGGCAAGTACCGCTTGCTCTGAGCCTTAGTTTTGTTGCCTGTGAAATGGACATTATAATGCCTATATCACTGTCATTTGCAACAACCAGAAGTCAATCTCTCTTCCTCTCCCACTCTCTCTCTCTCCCTCTCGCTCTGTAATACGTCCACACAACTCCTCCTCATCACTCTAGTGCCAACTGCTTCATATACTCAGTATTAGAAGTCAAGAGAAAAAATACCTTCTGAAGGCAGCGTTACTCGTAGTTTGTGGAGCGCAGTCTATAAACAGTTTCTGTTACCCTGACTCAGGGTGTCAGCACCATTGTATAGAAGACCAATCTTAACCCCCAGAAAGAAACACCTCACCGTGAACAGGAATGATCTGCCTGCCAGATCCCCTGCTCCTCTCGGGGGGCTGGACGTGGAGTCCCAGTGTGACCCCAGTGGCACAAGTCCCAGAGTTGCTTAGGGCTTTGGTCGACTTTCCATCCAGAAGAGAAGGTCAGAGAATATCCTGAGGGGAAGAATGGGTTTGCGCGTCGGGTACCCTGCCAGGATGACTGCCCATTTGTCCCAGACACCAGAGAAAGACTTAGAAAGCTGTAAGATAGGCACTCCAACTCATGAGAACATCTGACTTGCGGACCCTGTGTGTGGCGGGGACCCCTTTTTTTGAGAGCCTAAGGGAGATACTGTCTGAATCAGTGGTTATTTTCAAAAGTCTCAATTCCAATCACTGTTTTCAAAACTCCCTGTGTTGGGGCTATGGATTTTCAGGCTAAACTCTACCTTCTCCACGTAGTGTTCACCAGATAAAATTTAAAATAATGGAGGCTGAGAACCTGTAAGAATTCCTGGAGAGAAAAGTTCAATCAGGCTACATCTTAGTGTGAGATTCAAACAAAGCCTCACTGTTTTATAGCTTTCTTTTGCTCAGGAAATAAGAGTTTGACAGTAGAATTTCTTGGGCTTGTCATCTCAGATCTTCCTGGACTTTCCCTTTTTTTCTTTTGGTCGACAAGAGATTTTTTGGGGACATTTCTGCAGGTACATAAAGCATTAGACTGTTTAAAACATAAACATCTGTGCTGCTACCATCTGTTGGTTGATTGCTTATCACTCATAGGATGACCTGATCTTTTTTCTCTCTCAATCATTTACACTTATTTCCAAAATTATCAGTCAACAATTAAAGAAAAATAACAATCTAGCTTTATTAGTTACTTAATAAAACTAACACTTAGCTTTATTAGTTATTTGCCTTTATTAGTTAAGTTCTCTAAGATCTCCTATTTCTGACTTTACTGACTCGGGAATGCTTCTGATCTTTTCCTCATTTTTCCTCTTAGTGAAAGTAGCCAACTATTTTGTTGTTTTATTTACAGCATTTCTAGCATATTTATTGTCCCCCTAAGTGTCAGCTATCTTTGTATTGGCGAATTGAGATATCTCAACATGCACTCATATGTTGAAAAAGCCCACAAACCCTACTATTTTTATATATAATGGTATTGATTTTTGACTTCCTTGATTTTTGGCATTAACCTCAAAAATTCTCTTGATTAGGTGATTTGTTTGCATGCCAAACTTATGCTGGTTTTATTAGGAAATATGAATTAGTATATTTATTAACCATTTAGAAATGAAGCCATTTAACCTGAATCTATTTTTAAAAATTGTTTGATTTTAAGAATATTTTCTTATTTTAATAATTACGTAATAATTATATTACAGTTATGTTATAACTAGTATAATAATATTTATTTACTTAGTTTTTTGCTTTTTAGGACCACACCTGCACCATATTGAGGTTCCCAGGCTAGGGGTCGAATTGGCTGCCCCTGCCAGCCTATGCCACAGGTGCAACACAACCTGCAGCATAGCTCGTGGCAATGCCAGATCCTTAACCCACCTAGTGAGACCAGGGATCAAACCTGCATCCTCACAGTTACCACTTGGGTTTGTAACCTCCTGAGCCACAATGGGAACTCCATAATTTAGTATTTTTAAAGAATATTTTAAAAATATTTGGTAATGCCTAAGCCTCCTAAGAGATAACTTTAGGGAGTCCCCTCATAATAAAGGTCAAGAAGGTATGTGGTTCCTAGCATCAGTACTGACCTTCACACCTGGCGTTTGCAGACCTGCGTTGCATCTCTTACTTTAGAGGGATGCAACAGAAAGAATTCAACGGACAAGGAATACCTTATCCCAGATTATTGCAATAGGAGAAAGAGGAAGAAAGGGAACTCAGCTCTTGGGAAACCAATTGTGGCTGAGTTTTCAAAGGCAGGAGTTAGCTAGGTGAAAAGTCCTGAAGAAATTTAGAAGGGAAGTATGGCAATGTGATTAAGCTCTTTGTGTTTGCTAATTTGTGGTTTGGAAAATTAGGCTCTTCTACCTTTTTGAGACTGAGAGGAGGGACTTTATCTTCCTTGATGCTGACACATCAAAGAGATGGCTCTCAGGTCCTTGAGAAAGACATTCCTGGATTATAAAACTAGCAAGAGGCTAGGAGAAGATTTGCATCTTAACAGAGGCAGAGAAATAATTTATAAGTGCTTTTTTTCTTTTGTTGTTCAAAACATATAAACAGTGACACATATAAATACATCCATTCTTGGGAAAATTCCCATGTAGCTTATTACAAACTATTGTGTAGATTTTCCTGTGCTATATAGTAGGTTCTCATTAATCATCTCTTTTATGCAGTACTATGTATGTGTTGTTACCACCCTCCCAATTCTTCACTCCCCTTAAGTGTTTTACTTACTATGACTTTAAGATTGGTTTTAAAATCTGAGTTTGTTTCTATTTTCTAAATTCTTTTGTATCATTTTTATTAGCCTCCATGTAAAGTGATATCATATGTTTGTCTTTCTCAGTCTAAATTACTTCACTGAGTTTGAGAATCTCTAGGTCCATCCATGTTACTTCAAATGGCGTTCTTTCAGTCTTTTTATGGCTGAATAACCGTCTATTGTATATATATACGCCACATCTTTATCCATTCCTCTGTCAGTGGACTTTTAGGTTACTTCCATGTCTTGACTATTGTAAATAGTGCTGCAATTAATTTTTGGGTGGCATATATTTTCGAATTATGGTTTTCTTTGGATGGATGCCTAGGAGTAGGATTGCTGGATCATGTGATAGTTCTGTATTTAGTTTTTTAAGGAATCTCTGCCCTGTGCTCCATAGCAGTGGCACCAATTTGCATCCCCACTAATGTGGAGGAGGGTTCCCTTTTCTCCACACCGTCTCCAACATTTATTGTTTGTAGACTTTGAGATGA
The DNA here is from genome assembly GCF_054392235.1 of Sus scrofa. Taxonomy (NCBI): domain Eukaryota; kingdom Metazoa; phylum Chordata; class Mammalia; order Artiodactyla; family Suidae; genus Sus; species Sus scrofa. Next base: position 20,910,162 of record NC_139393.1, on the reverse strand, counting down.
TGGCCATTCTGACTGGTATGAGATGATACCTCACTGTAGTTTTGATTTGCAAATATCTAGTAATTAGCCAAGTTGAGCATCTTTTTATATGGTTTTTATCTATTTGTATGTCTTTGGAGAAATGCCTATTTAGATCTTTTGCCTACTTTTTGATTTTTTTGTTTTTGTTTTTTAGAAGTAAATCTCCATGAGATGTTTATATATTTTGGAGATTAATCCCTTAGCAGTTGCTTCATTTGCAGAGAGTTTCTCCTATTCTGTGGGTTGTTTTTTATTTTTTCATTCTTTCCTTTGCTGTGGAAAAGCTTTTGTTTAATTAGGTCCCATTGTTTTATTTTTGTTTTTATTGCCATTATTCTTGGGAGTGGATTAAATAAGATATTGGTGTGATTTATGTCAAAGAGTGTTGAGCCTATATTTTCCCCGAGGAGCTTTATAGTATCTGGGCTTATATTTAGGTCTGTAATCCATTTTCAGTTTATTTTTTGTATGGTGTTAGAGGATTTTCTGATTTCATTCTTTTACATGGAGCTGTCCAGTTTTCAAAGCACTACTTATTGAAGAGACTTATCTTTTTTTTCCATTGTATATTCTTGCCTTCTTTGTCATAGATTAATTGACCGTAAGTGCTTGGGTTTATATTTGGGCTTTCTGTTCTGTTCTACTGACTTACATTTCTGTTTTTGCACCAGTAGTATTGTTTTGATTACTGTAACTTTGTAGTATAGTCTGAACTCGGGGAGCCTGATTCCTCCAGTTCTATTTTTTCTTTTTTAATCTTTTCTTTTTAAATCTCTTTTAAAATATTTTTTTCTTTTGCTATTGAGGGTCTTTTGTGCTTCCATACAAGTTTTAAAATAATAGGTTTCAGTTCTGTGAAGAATGTCATGGTAACTTTGTATGGATTGCATTGAATCTATAGGTTGCCTTGGGTAGTATAGTCATTTTGACAATATTGAATCTTCCAATCCAAGATCATGGCATATCTTTCCATTTTTGATTTCATTCATCAGCATCTTATAGTTTTCAGAGTACAAGTCTTGTCTCTTGTCTGTTGTCTTTTTTTGTTGTTGTTGTTGTTGCTATTTCTTGGGCCACTCCCGCGGCATATGGAGGTTCCCAGGCTAGGGGTCCAATCGGAGCTGTAGCCACCGGCCTACGCCAGAGCCACAGCAACGCGGGATCTGAGCCGCGTCTGCAAGCTACACCACAGCTCACGGCAACGCCGGATTGTTAACCCACTGAGCAAGGGCAGGGACTGAACCCGCAACCTCATGGTTCCTAGTTGGATTCGTTAACCACTGCGCCACCACGGGAACTCCAAGTCTTGTCTCTTTAGGTAGGTTTACTCCTAGGTATTTTATTCTTTTTGATGCTGATGCAGTGGTAAATGGGATTGTTTCACTAATTTCTTTTCCTTTTTTATGTAAAGATGGAGTTTTTAAAAAATGATTTTTATTTTTTCCATTATAGCTGGTTTACAGTGTTTTGTCAATTTTCTACTTTACTGCAAAGTGACGCAGTCACACATACATATATACATTCTTTTTCTCACATTATCCTCCATCATGCTCCATCATAATTGACTAGATATAGTTCTCATTGCTGTACAGCAGGATCTCATTACTTATCTAAAGGTAATAGTTTGCCTCTATTAACCCCATATTCCCAGTCCATCACACTCCCTCCCCCTTCCCCTTGGCAACCACAAGTCTATTCTCCAAGTCCAAGAGTTTCTTTCTATGAAAAGGTTCATTTGTGTTGTATATTAGATTCCAGATAGAAGTGATATCGTATGATATTTGTCTATTTCAGACTTACATGACTCAGTATGAGAGTCTCTAGTTCCATCCATGTTGCTGTTTTGTTCTTTTTTATGGCTGAGTAGTATTCCATAAATACAGCACATCTTCTTAATCCAATCACCTGGTGATGGACATTTAGGCTGTTTCAATGTCTTGGCTATTGTGAATAATGCTGCAATGAACGTACTGGTGCATGTGTCTATTTGAAGGAAGGTTTTGTCCAGATATATGTCTAAGAGTGGGATTGCTGGGTCATATGGTATTTCTATATTTAATTTTCTGAGATACCTCCATACTGTTTTCTATAGTGGTTGTACCAATTTACATTCCCACCAACAGTGCAGGAGGGTTCCCTTTTCTCCACACCCTCTCCAGCATTTGTTTCTTGTGGACTTATTAATGATGGCCATTCTGACGAGTGTTAGGTGGTACCTTACAGTAGTTTTCATTTGCATTTCTCTAATAATTAGTGATGTTGAGCATTTTTTCATATGCTTGTTGGCCATCTGTATATCTCCTTTGGAGAAATATATATTCAGTTCCTTTGCCCATTTTTCCATTGGGTTGTTGGTTTTTTTCCTGTTGAGTTGTATAAGTTTGTGTATTTTGGAGATTAAACCCTTAGCAGTTGCATCATTTGAAATTATTTTCTCCCATTCCATAGGTTGTCTTTTTTTTTTTTTTTTTTTTTAGTGGTTTCTTTGCTGTGCAAAGGCTTGTCCGTTTGATTAGGTTCCTTTGGTTTACTTTTGCTTTTATTTCTGTTGCCTTGGAAGAATGACCTGAGAAAATATTTGTAAGGTTGATATAAGAGAATGTTTTGCCTATACTCTCTTCTAGGAGTTTTACAGTGTCTTGTCTTATATTTAAATCTTTAAGCCATGATGAGTTTATTTTTGTGCATGGCGTGAGGGTGTGTTCCAGTTTCATTGATTTACATGCAACTGTCCAATTTTCCGAGCACCACGTGCTAGAAAATACTGTATTTTTCCCATTTCATATTTTTGCCTCCTTTGTAAAAGATTAATTGACTTTAGGTGTCTGGGTTTATTTCTGGGTTGTCTATTCTGTTCCATTGGTCTGTGTGTCTGTTTTGGTACCAGTACCACAGTGTCTTTTTTTTTTTTTTTAATAATAATTTTTTTTTTATTTTCCTACTGTACAGCAAGGGGGTCAGGTTATCCTTACATGTATACATTACAATTACATTTTTTCCCCCACCCTTTGTTCTGTTGCAACATGAGTATCTAGACAAAGTTCTCAATGCTATTCAGCAGGATCTCCTTGTAAATCTATTCTAGGTTGTGTCTGATAAGCCCAAGCTCCCGATCCCGATCCCTCCCACTCCCTCCCCCTCCCGTCAGGCAGCCACAAGTCTCTTCTCCAAGTCCATGATTTTCTTTTCTGAGGAGATGTTCATTTGTGCTGGATATTAGATTCCAGTTATAAGTGATATCATATGGTATTTGTCTTTGTCTTTCTGGCTCATTTCACTCAGGATGAGATTCTCTAGTTCCATCCATGTTGCTGCAAATGGCATGATGTCATCCTTTTTTATGGCTGAGTAGTATTCCATTGTGTATATATACCACCTCTTCCGAATCCAATCATCTGTCGATGGACATTTGGGTTGTTTCCATGTCCTGGCTATTGTGAAGAGTGCTGCAATGAACATGCGGGTGCACGTGCCTCTTTTAAGTAGAGTTTTGTCTGGATAGATGCCCAAGAGTGGGATTGTGGGGTCATATGGAAGTTCTATGTATAGATTTCTAAGGTATCTCCAAACTGTTCTCCATAGTGGCTGTACCAGTTTACATTCCCACCAGCAGTACAGGAGGGTTCCCTTTTCTCCACAGCCCCTCCAGCACTTGTTATTTGTGGATTTATTAATGATGGCCATTCTGACTGGTGTGAGGTGGTATCTCATGGTAGTTTTGATTTGCATTTCTCTTATAATCAGCGATGTTGAGCATTTTTTCATGTGTTTGTTGGCCATCTGTATATCTTCTTTGGAGAAATGTCTATTCAGGTCTTTTGCCCATTTTTCCATTGATTGATTGGCTTTTTTGCTGTTGGGTTGTATAAGTTGTTTATATATTCTAGAGATTAAGCCCTTGTCAGTTGCATCATTTGAAACTATTTTCTCCCATTCTGTAAGTTGTCTTTTTGTTTTCTTTTGGGTTTCCTTTGCTGTGCAAAAGCTTTTCAGTTTGATGAGGTCCCATGGGTTTATTTTTGCTCTAATTTCTATTGCTTTGGGAGGCTGACCTGAGAAAATATTCATGATGTTGATGTCAGAGAGTGTTTTGCCTATGTTTTCTTCCAGGAGTTTGATGGTGTCTTGTTGTATATTTAAGTCTTTCAGCCATTTGGAGTTTGTTTTTGTGCATGGTGTGAGGGTGTGTTCTAGTTTCATTGCTTTGCATGCAGCTGTCCAGGTTTCCCGGCAATGCTTGCTGAATAGACTTTCTTTTTCCCATTTGATGTTCTTGCCTCCCTTGTCAAAGATTAATTGCCCATAGGTGTCAGGGTTAATTTCCGGATTCTCTATTCTGTTCCATTGGTCTGTCTGTCTGTTTTGGTACCAGTACCACACTGTTTTGATGACTGTGGCTTTGTAGTATTTCTTGAAGTCTGGGAGAGTTATGCCTCCTGCTTGGTTTTTGTTTCTCAGGATTGCTTTGGCGATTCTGGGTCTTTTGTGGTTCCATATAAATGTTTGGATTGTTTGTTCTAGTTCTGTGAAAAAAGTCCTGGGTAATTTGATAGGGATTGCATTGAATCTGTAGATTGCTTTGGGTCGTATGGCCATTTTTACAATATTGATTTTCCCAATCCAGGAACATGGAATATCTTTCCATTTCTTTACATCTTCTTTGATTTCTTTGATTAAAGTTTTATAGTTCTCGGCATATAGGTCCTTTACCTCCTTGGTCAGGTGTATTCCGAGGTATTTGATTTTGTGAGGTGCAATTTTAAAAGGTATTATATTTTTGTATTCCTTTTCTAATGTTTCATTGCTGGTATACAGAAATGTGACTGACTTCTGAATGTTAATCTTATATCCTGCCACTTTGCTGAATTTATTAATCAGTTCAAGGAGTTTTGGGGTTGAGTCCTTAGGGTTTTCTATGTATTGTATCATGTTATCTGCATACAGTGACAGTTTTATCTCTTCTCTTCCTATATGGATGCCTTTTATTTCTTTGGTTTGTCTAATTGCTGTGGCTAGGACTTCCAAAACTATGTTGAAGAGCAGTGGTGAGAGTGGGCATCCCTGTCTTGTTCCAGATTTGAGTGAGAAGGCTTTCAGTTTTTCCCCATTGAGGATTATATTTGCTGTGGGTTTATCATAAATGGCTTTGATTATCACAGTGTCTTGATTAGTGCGGTTTTGTAATATTGCCTGAAGTCTGGGAGAGTTGTCTTCTGCTTGTTTTTTTTTTTTCCCACATCTGTAGTTGTATAATGATCGTAATAATCTGATTTCACAGGATTTCCATCCCACAGCCCAAGCACATCCCCCCACCCCCCAAAATGTCTCTTCCAGAGGCCGTAAGTTTTTCAGTGTCTGTGAGTCAGCATCTGTTCTGTCTGTCCTTTTTTTCAGATTCCACATGTCAGTGAAGGCATTTGATGTTGGTGTCTCATTGTATGGCTGACTTCACTTAGCATGATAGTTTGGTTTTTTTTTTTGTTTTGTTTTGTTTTTTTTTTTTTTTTTTTTGGTCTTTTTGCTATTTCTTGGGCCACTCCCATGGCATATGGAAGTTCCCAGGCTAGGGGTCCAATTGGAGCTGTAGCTGCCAGCCTATGCCAGAGCCACAGCAACGTGGGATCCGAGCCGTGTCTGCAACCTACACCACAGCTCACGGCAAAGCCGGATCATTAACCCACTGAGCAAGGGCAGGGACTGAACCTGCAACCTCATGGTTCCTAGTCAGATTCGTTAACCACTGTGCCACCACAGGAACTCTAGCATGATAGTTTCTAGGTCCATCCATGTTGCTAAAAATGCTGGTATTTCGTTCTTTTTGATGGCTGAGTAATATTCCATTCTGTATATGTACCACATCTTCTTGATCTACTCCTCTGTCGATGGACATTTAGGTTGTTTCCATATCTTGGCTATTGTAAATAGTGCTGCAATGAACATCTGAGTACATGTGTCTTTGCGAGTCATGGTTTTTCTCTGGATAGATGCCCAGGAGTGGGATTGTTGGATCAAATGGTAGTTCTATGTTTAGTTTTCTGAGGCATCTCCATACTGCTTTCCACAGTGGTTGCACCAATTTACAGTCCCACCAACAGTGTACTAGGGTTCCTTTTTCTCCACACCCTCTCCAGAACTTATTATTTGTAGACTTTTGGTTGATGGACATTCTAGCTGTTATAAGGTGGTACCTCATTGTGGTTTTAATTTGCATTTCTCTCATAATGAGTGATGCTGAACATCTTTTCATATGTTTCTCGGCCATCTGTATGTCTTATTTGGAGGATTGTCTGTTTAGATCTTCTGCCCATTTTTTGATGGGGTTGTTTGTTTTTTTGGTATGGAGCTGCAGACGTTGTTGATAAATTTTGGAGATTAATCCCTTGTCAGTCGATTCACTTGCAAAGATTTCCTCCCATTCTGTGGTTGTCTTTTTGTGTTGTTTAGAGTTTCCTTTGCTGTGCAGAAACTTTGAAGTTTGAGTAGGTCCCATTTGTTTATTTTTGTTTTTGTTGTCAATACTCTGATAGGTGGATGGATCTGAGAAGATGTTGCTGTCGTTTATGTCAGAATGTGTTTGGCCTAGGTTTTCCTCTAAGAGTTTTATGGTATCTGGTCTTATATCAAGATCTTTAATCCATTTGAAGTTTGTTTTTGTGCATGGTGTTAGGGAGTGTTCTAATTTCATTCTTTTCCATGTGGCTGTCCAGTTTTCCCAGCACCACGTATTGAACAAGTTGTCCTTTCTCCATTGTATAGTCTTGCTTTCTTTGTCATAGATGAGTTGGCTGTAAGTGCATGGGTTTAATTCTGGGCTTTCTATGCTGTTCCACTGATCTATATGTCTGTCTTTGTGCCAGTACCATGCAGTTTTGATGACTGTTGCTTTGTAGTATAGTCTGAAGTCCGGGAGCCTGATGTCTCTGGCTCCATTTTTCTTTTTCAGGATGTCTTTGGCTATTCTGGGTCTTTTGTACTTCCAAACAGACTTTAAAATATTTTGTTCAAGTTCTGTGAAAAATGTCCTTGGTAATTTGATAGGGATTGCATCGAATCTGTAGATTGCCTTGGGTAGTATAGTCATTTTAATAATATTAACTCTTCCAATCCATGAGCATGGTATATCTTTCCATCTATTTGTGTCATTCTGCTTGGTTTTTGTTCCTTAGAATTGCTTTGGCAATTCTGGGTCTTTTGTGGTTCCGTATAAATTTTTTGATTGTTTGTTCTAGGTCTATGAAAAATGTCATAGGGTAATTTGACAGGGATTGCATTGAATCCATAGATTGCTTTAGGTAGCATGGCCATTTTTACAATACTAATTTTTCCAACCCAGGAGCATGGCATATCTTTCCATTTCTTTGAATCCTCTTTAGTTTCTTTGTTTTAATGTTTTATAGTTCTCAGGATTACTCCGTGGTCTGGTTTATTCCCAGGTATTTAATTTTTTGGGGTGCAACTTTAAAAAGTATTGTATCTTTGTTTTCCTTTTCTAACATTTCATTGTTAGTATACAGAAATGCAATCAATTTCTGAATGTTAATCTTGAATTCTGCTACTTTGCTGAATTCCTTGATGAGTTTGAGTAGTTTCTGTGTTTGAATACTTAGGGTTTTCTGTATATAGTATCATGTCATCTGCATACAGTGACAATTTTACCTCTTCTCTTCCAATTTGGATACCTTTTATTTCTTTTGTCTGATTGCTGTGGCTAGGACTTCCAATACTATGTTGAATAACAGTGGTGAGAGTGGGCATCCTTGTCTTGTTCCTGATTTTAGCGTGAAGGCTTTCAGCTTTTCTTCATTGAGTATTACATTTGCTGTGGGCTTGTCATAAATGGCTTTTATTATGTTAAGACATGTTCCCTCTATACCCTCTTTGGTAAGAGTTTTTCACTGATTTCTCTTTCTGATCTTTCATTGTTACTGTATGGAAATGCAGTCGACTTCTGTGTATTACTTTTGTATCCTGCAACTTTACTAAATTCACTGATGAATTCTAACAGTTTCTCAGTAGCATCTTTGGGATTTTCTAGGTATATTATCATGTCATCTTCAAACAGTGGTAGTTTTACTTCTTTTCCAATTGGGATTCCTTTTATTTCTTTTTCTCTCTGATTGCAATAGCTAGAACTTCCAAAACTATGTTGCATAACAGTGGTGAGAGTGGACATCCTTGTCTTGTTTCTGATCTTTGCAGAAATGCTTTCAGTTTTTCACTGTTGAGAATGGTGTTAGCTGTGGGTTTGCCATATATGGCTTTCATTATGTTGAGGTAGGTTCCCTCTTTGCCCATTCCTGGAGAGTTTTTATCAGAAATGGGTGTTGAATTTTATCAAAAACTTTTTTGGCATCTATTGAGATAACATATGGTTGTTTTTCTTCAGTTTGTTAATGTGGTGTATCACACTGATTTGTAGATACTGAAGAATCCTTGCATCCATGGGATAAATCCCACTTGATCATGGTGTATGATCCTTTTAATATATATTTGTATTTGGTTTGCTAGTATTTTGTTGAGAATTTTTCCATCTGTGTTCACCAGTGATATCGGCCTGGATTTTCTCTCTTTCTCTCTTTTTTTTTTGTCTGTGGTTCTTTGTCTGGTTTTGGTATCAGGGTGATGGTGGCCTCATGGAATGAGCTTGGGTATGTTCTTTCCTCTGCAGTTTTTTTGGAACCACTTTTATTGGATAAAATTTAAGAAGAGAAATTATAAGATATGAATTTCATCATCATAATGACGATCACTACTTGTGCCCAGCTGTACTCAGCCCCCTGTAAGTTATCTCACACCTCTAGAGGCAGGCAATGCAGCCTGCATAACAGAAAATCACACAGTGTACAAATTAAAGATGGTGAGATGTAACTAAACTTTCTGAATATGAGGTTAGGAGAAACAAAATCTAGTAGCATAGGTTCACCTTGCATCCTAAATGGCCACAACTGTGAAGTGTTTATCGTGTACTGTGTTAGAAAGTGACTTAGATTCAACTTTTCACTGTTTGACCTCACTGGGAATTTTGGAACTGATTCCATTGTTGACTTTGGGTGGTGGGTACAGGAGGAGGTCACTCATGTCTGTTCATGCCTTAGTTGAAGTAGCAGTTTAATGAAATCTCTGAGTTTTGGAGAGCCTCTTAACAATTTATGCATTCAGTTACTCGTTCAAAAGATATCCATTTTCTACAGTATATAACGCATTCTGAATTCTGTCCTTATGCAAGGAGCTTAGGGTTTATTTGAGGATATGAAACACACATATAAAATAACGATACTTTAAAAGAGAAAGTGATGAATTTTTGCTGTTTGTTGACATATATTTATCCCTTAGACTGAGTTTCTTGAAGGCAAGAACACACATTATGTTGGAACTAATGCCTGAATCTTTTGTACGCAGGAGGTAATCTGTTTTCCTAATGCCTACCTCATTTTATTCCAACAATTCTTAATACATTTAGCAATCTAATATGTGCCAGGTACTATATTAGGCAGGGGGAACAGGGCAGAAACAAAAAGACCATGTCTCTGAGGTCAAATAGCTTATCTTGAAAAAGGAAGTATTTGCCTCGATCTTAAAGTATGAAAATAATTTCTAAACATGCAGCGACTGAACAAAAGAAAATTCTAGGTAGAAACAACAATGAGGGCAAATCTATGAAAACAAGACATTGTGGCGTGGTAGGGAGAGCAATTAATAGCTCAGACTGACTAGAAAAAAGAACAAATCACCAAAGAGAGAACATAAGGTGTTGAGGCCATGATAAATAAATCTCTCTTCTTTGCTTGGGTTCTGAACCATGTGAGAACAGGTAAGGATGGAATTAGATGGGCAGTGGACCTGAATTAAAGCTGTGGGTCAGTTAGATTGACTTTCACTGTTACAGGCAGAGCTGGACCAGCAAGGCCCTACCTGTGGTGAGAATTTGTCTCTGCTTCATTTACAGAGTGATTTCTATGTGTTGGCTTTCTCCTAAAAGGGAAAAGTGTTAGGTCAACACCCATCCCAATTGTTTTCCCCAAACTTATAAATTAGATAAGTCACTTCACTTACCCAATATTAGAAAAGCGTAAAGGTTTGCATCTAGTAACCCCAAATTCCATGCAAACTGTTGGATTTATAGTGGTTAAGCAATGGAAACCTGCTGTATCACACATGATGACACATGATTGAGGGTAATGTGAAAAAAAGAATGTATATAATTGTTACTTTGCTGTACAGCAGAAATTGACAGAAAATTATAAATCAAATGTAACAGGAAAAATAAAAATCTTAAAGTATAAGGGTAAAGAGGGTCAGGGTTAAACTAATGAAACTCTCTCCTCAAGAAACAAAATACATCAAAAAGTCCACAAACAATAAATGCTGGAGAGGGTGTGGAGAAAAGAGAACCCTATTACACTGTTGGTGGGAATGTAAATTGGTTCAACCACTGTGGAAAACAGCGTGGAGATGGCTCAGAAAACTAAAAATAGAATTACCATTTGATCCAGCAGTCCCACTCTTGGACATCTATCTAGAGACAACCATGACTCAGAGAAGCATGTACTCCAATGTTCATTGCAGCATTATATACAATAGCCAAGACATGGAAACAACCTAAATGTCCATTGACAGAGGAGTGGATAAAGAAGATGTGGTGCATATACATAATGGAATATTACTCAGCCATGAAAAAGAAAGAATGTTATTTGCAGCAACATAGATGGACCTAGAAATTATCATGCTAAGTGAAGTTAGTCAGTGAGAATCCAGTGTCATATGCTATCACTTAGATGTGTAATATAAAAAAAAGGACACAATGAACTTCTTTATAGAACAGATACTGACTCAAAGATTTTGAAAAACTTAGTTTTCAAAGGAGACAGGTTGGGGTGGGGGAATGGGCTGGGGGTTTGTGATGGAAATGCTATAAAATGATGATAATCATTGTACAATTATAAATATAATAAAGTTCATTGAGTTAAAGAAACAAAATGAAACAACAAAAAATAGAAAATAAAACAAAAACAGTTGGAGGGAAGCATTGCTTTTCATAAATAACCCCTTTATATAACTTTTAACTCATTGGATTAGAAGGGGAACATCCTCATGCTCAGGAAAGGAAATCTGAAGTTTCTCAGGACAGCCTTGTGTGCACCTTCCTGAAACTCTCATATTAATATCCACCATTGCTCCTTTGAAAATCCTTCCAGACTGCTGGTGGGCAGATTGTATTTTGCTTCTAGAATCTGAAATGATTAGTGAAGTAATTCATTACCTGAAGTTAATCCATTCTCAAGACTGAAAATTTGTTCCCTGTTATATATCCCGTCCAAATTAGTCTGGCCACATTGTCCAACACAACTTATCAAAACCCTGCAATGCGATTAAGTGACAATATTAAGACATTCGTATAATAGGCTTTATAAAGACCCTCTGATATAAAAGGCCAGCAAGCATAGAATTGCCCCAAATCTGAATGTTAAAGCCCCACAACAAATTCTTGTGTTTTTGTGAATTAAAAGTACAGATGGAAAAACTGGACCAATGCTCTGTTCAAACTCAAGAGTCAGATTCTAGCTTTATCCCCTGGATTTTATCAAGTACTCTCATGTTCTCGAGTAGTTCCTATTGCAGATATGAGTTGGTTGTTTGCATTTAAATATTTGACTTGACTTGTTAGGTAGCTTTCACCCAAGGAGTTAGGGTTAGGTTTTTAATGTGGAAAAATTCGATTTATGGACATGTCTATGCACAGGTCTTGGTCAAATTTCTTGCTTAGAATCATCCCCTTTAATCAAATCTCAGAGGAACCCAGAGACCCTTAGAGGCGAAAAGACCTTGAATTTTGGGGAGGGAGGGAGAATGATCTTTCCATCTCTGTCGCATCCCCTCTCTTCCACTTTAAGATTGTCCACTAGAGAAAAGGAGAAAGGAAAAGAACAATTCTAGAGCTGTCCATACTCTTATAGAGGTGGGTGAATCAGTTCATTCATTTAGCAAACAGTTAAGTGCCATCTGTGTGCCTTTGTTCTAAACATTGGGGATATGTTGGTGATCAAGATAAAACTTCCACTCTCATCCTGAGAGTCTAAAGTGCGTGGTGGTACGTAGCTGCAAGGGTTTGAGGTCTTGCTAAAAATCACAGGACTCTCTCCTGATTCTTTGGAATTAGGTCCACACTGTTCTTTTTTGCCTTTTTTTTTTTTTTTAAAGAAACAGCATGCTATAAAAAAAAAAGAAATAACTTGTTATTAAGAATAGTTCTTAATTGTTGCAAATGGCCACAATTGGCAAACTTTGTCTTAAATTACTTTTCAAAGGCAGGAAATAAGAAACTGGAGGACATACTGAACAATATTATTTCTAATTAGATCAATACCTTTCAATTCTAAGGTATCTTTTAGATTCCAAGGGTGCAATGGCTGTTAAGAGAGAATATAGTGACGGGTATTTTCCCACCTTTTTACCCTATGGCTTTTGTTCCTTCTTAGAAGATAAAACTGGATAAGTGCCAGGTAGTGGATATGATTCTAATGGATTTGCCATTGTTGCCACCGCTATGAATTATAGAATATAGCAGTACTCTGCAGGGGCATCTAAGTTTAAGCACCTAGACTTTTTCTGTGCAAAGCTTCTACCATTTCATTTATAGATTTGAAATGTCTTTGGTGCTTCTAAATTAAACTCTTAGATATAATGAGAAAGGGTTAGGTGCCTATGGAACAGCACCTGGAATTCTAACCTGATTTTCTTATTGGTTCTTTCCTACATCTGAATGTAGAAGACCTCTTTTGACTCTCAGGGGCTGCCACAATAGTTAATCAGTGAAACTAACCTCTCTTGTGGAATATGGTGATAAGTTGTCTTTCATAGTTGACTTTGTGTCATCTTTTATGCTCTGTGTCATTCTTCTAACCTTGTGATGAGAACCCTTAGTTTACTCGCAAGAGCTTTCAAATATACCACACCTCAGTGTTCACTATAGTCACTGTATGGTGTGTTACATCCCCAGTACCTGTTCATCTTAGAAATAGAAATTTATTTATTTTTATTTATTTATTTATTTTTTTCCTTAGCTATTTCTTTTTTTTTTATTTTATTTTCCCACTGTACAGCAAGGGCGTCAGGTTATCCTTACATGTATACATTGCAATTACAGTTTTTCCCCCACCCTTTCTTCTGTTGCAACATGAGTATCTAGACATAGTTCTCAATGCTATTCAGCAGGATCTCCTTGTAAATCTATTCTAGGTTGTGTCTGATAAGCCCAAGCTCCCAATCCCTCCCACTCCCTCCCCCTCCCATCAGGCAGCCACAAGTCTCTTCTCCAAGTCCATGATTTTCTTTTCTGAGGAGATGTTCATTTGTGCTGGATATTAGATTCCAGTTATAAGTGATATCATATGGTATTTGTCTTTGTCTTTCTGGCTCATTTCACTCAGGATGAGATTCTCTAGTTCCATCCATGTTGCTGCAAATGGCATGATGTCATCCTTTTTTATGGCTGAGTAGTATTCCATTGTGTATATATACCACCTCTTCCGAATCCAATCATCTGTCGATGGACATTTGGGTTGTTTCCATGTCCTGGCTATTGTGAAGAGTGCTGCAATGAACATGCGGGTGCATGTGTCTCTTTTAAGTAGAGTTTTGTCCGGATAGATGCCCAAGAGTGGGATTGCGGGGTCATATGGAAGTTCTATGTATAGATTTCTAAGGTATCTCCAAACTGTTCTCCATAGTGGCTGTACCAGTTTACATTCCCACCAGCAGTGCAAGAGGGTTCCCTTTTCTCCACAGCCCCTCCAGCACTTGCCATTTGTGGATTTATTAATGATGGCCATTCTGACTGGTGTGAGGTGGTATCTCATGGTAGTTTTGATTTGCATTTCTCTTATAATCAGCGATGTTGAGCATTTTTTCATGTGTTTGCTGGCCATCTGTGTATCTTCTTTGGAGAAATGTCTATTCAGGTCTTTTGCCCATTTTTCCATTGATTGATTGGTTTTTTTGCTGTTGAGTTGTATAAGTTGTTTATATATTCTAGAGATTAAGCTCTTGTCCATTGCATCATTTGAAACTATTTTCTCCCATTCTGTAAGTTGTCTTTTTGTTTTCTTTTGGGTTTCCTTTGCTGTGCAAAAGCTTTTCAGTTTGATGAGGTCCCATGGGTTTATTTTTGCTCTAATTTCTATTGCTTTGGGAGGCTGACCTGAGAAAATATTCATGATGTTGATGTCAGAGAGTGTTTTGCCTATGTTTTCTTCTAGGAGTTTGATGGTGTCCTGTCATTTATTTAAGTCTTTCAGCCATTTGGAGTTTATTTTTGTGCATGGTGTGAGGGTGTGTTCTAGTTTCATTGCTTTGCATGCAGCTGTCCAGGTTTCCCAGCAATGCTTGCTGAATAGACTTTCCTTTTCCCATTTTATGTTCTTGCCTCCCTTGTCAAAGATTAATTGCCCATAGGTGTCAGGGTTAATTTCCGGATTCTCTATTCTGTTCCATTGGTCTGTCTGTCTGTTTTGATACCAGTACCACACTGTTTTGATGACTGTGGCTTTGTAGTAAGAAATAGAAATTTATACCTTTTGACCACCTTCTTCCACTTCTTCCCACTCCTGCGCCCTGTCTTGTAATCAGAAATCTGATCTTTTTTGTCATTTTTTAGATTCCACATATAAGTGAGATCATACAGTATTTGTCTTTGTCTGTTTGTCTTACTTCACTTGGTAAAATGCCCTAAGGATCATCCATATTGTCACAAATGGCAGAATCTGTCTTTAAGGCTGAATAATATTCCTTTGTGTATATATGTGTGCATAATTTGGTGTATATGTACATATGTATGTGTATATAAATATAACTGCATTTATGTATAGATATGTATATATATATATGCTTGTGTATAATGTACCTGTGTGTGTTATACCATACCACAACTTCTCCATCCTTTATCCATTCATGTGATGATACTTCGGTTGTTTGCATGTCTTGGCTGTTGAAAATAATGTTGCAGTGAACATGGGAGTGCATGTTCCCCCTGTGACAAATCATTTTCATTTCTCTCATTTATTCCCAAAAGTGGAATTCCTGGATTGTCTGGTAATTCTATTTTTGATTTTTCGAGGAAGCTATATACCATTTTCCATTTTGGCTGTACCAATTAAAATTCCATCAGCAGTGTATATGGGTTTCCTTTTCTCTGCATTCTCACCAGCACTTGTTATTTCTTATCTTTTTGAAGGTAGCCATCATAACAGTTGTTAGGTGATATCTTAGTGTGGGTTTTGATTTGCATTTCCCTAATGATTGGTAATGTTGAGCACCTTTTAATGTACCTGTTGGCTATTCATATATATGTATATGTGTGTGTGTGTGTATATGTGTATATATGTATTGAACAAAAGGATCTGCATATATATATATATAAATTGAGAAAAGGGTCTGCATAGACATTATATACATAGATTATTTCTTTTTCCTATTGAGTTGTGTGTTTTTTATATATTTTAGATTTAACCATTTAATAATGATTTGCAAATATTTTTCCCATTTTGTAGGTTGTAACAGTTTATTTTTAAGTTAACGGATCTGCTATCCTTTCTAGGGGGAATATTTTTAGTTTAATTGTTTCTATTCATATATAATAGACATGTTTTGGATAAGAGGCTGATAATCTGAGTCTTATTCCTTATTCTGCTTCCTGCAAGGCATCTGAGGACATGGGTGATGGATATAGTTTAAAAAACTCCATGATGGACTTAACTTCCTGTTCTAATAAAAACAAAAAATTTTGCAAGAGACTTTTGCTCTCATCCTAAAATACCAAAATAATCTGGATGAGCTACATAATTAAAGAAATTATTAAGAGCCATGGACATGAAAAAAACCTCAATAAATTAAACTCCAAAAAGTGATGAGCTTTTCATAAGAGAAAAGAGATCCACAGTGACACACAATCCCAACCAAGAAAAGGGGGAGGAATCTTCCAAACACAGGAGAAGAGAAATAAGACTAACTTAAATGAGAATAACAGCTAAGTGGGGGCTGGTGCAACAGAAGTAAGAAAAGCCCCAGGTTCAGAGTGAGACTCAGCTACCACCACCTCCACTTCCCCCACTGGTCTTCACTGAGTGCTCTGAGTAGGCACAGGGGAAGAGAGTTGAAAAAACACTTAGGTGCTCCAGGATTTCAGTGAGTCTGAAGAGTGAGTTCAAGGAAAAACCTGGGCACCTCACAGACAAACTATTGGAAGCCAAAAGAAAATACAGATCTTAAGCCAAGGGGTGAAGAGAGAGACATTGCATATAGGAAAACAATTCCCATTAACTTTGCATCAGAAAAAAATGAAGACAAGAAGAAATTACACCTTCTAAGTATTGAAAAATACTCTGTAGTCCTAGACTACTCTAGTCAGTGAAAATAATATTCAAATATGAGGGTGAATTCAGACAGGTAAATGCTGAAAGAATTCATCTGCAGAAGACCTACACTGCCAGAAGTGTTTAAAAGACTTATTTCATGCTCATGGGAAATGATTTTAGGTGACTAAGATAGAATCTCAGATCTGTAGGAAGGAATAAAGAGCACCACAAAATGTAAATACCTGTCTAATATAAAGGAGAAATGTTTTAATAACATTTTATATGCCTACAAAAATACATTTATTTTTAAAACTATTAACTGTTTAAGCAAAATACAGTAATGGTATATGGTGGTGGTTATAGCATATTGTGGAAGAAAAATTAAGACAAAATAAGCACGAAGGGTAAGAGAGGGTAAGTGGAATAATACTGTTTTAAGATTTTCCATTATATATAAAAATATTATATGTAATAAGATATATATTGTATGTATAAAATAGAATATATATGATATAATTATATATCTAATATATTATAAATTATAAAGATTAAATTTTATGCATATAATGTATATTTTAGTGCATATTTTTATATATAATTATTATTTGAAGGTACATCATAAAAATGAAAGAAACATATTGTAATATCCAGAATCAATGTGTGGGATGCAATTTGTAGCATTAAATGTTTGTTAGAAAACACATCTAAAATCATAGCCTAAACTCCTACCTTAAAACAATTTGTTAATTTAACCTCAAATTAAGTTGAAGAAATGAAATAATAAAAAATAAGAGCAGAAATAAATGAAATAGAAAAGAGACAATCAGGAGAGAAAATCTAAAAGGTCAAAACATAAATCTTTGAAGATTAACAAAATTGGTAAATCCTTAGCAAGCTTAAGAAAGGAGGAAAAACACAAATTACCAGTATCAAAAAAATGAGATTACTACAGATCCTACCAACATTATAAGGTAGTATAAGGATTTGTAGCAGTAAACTTGACAACTTACATAAAAAGGCATAAAGAGGACACATTAAAAAATGTGTCATCAAAATGGTCAAAGAAGAAAGAAAATTTAATTATTACTAACATAATTAAAAATTTGAATGTGCAAACAATAACCATTCTACAAGGAAAACTCCAGGCCCAGATGGCTTTATTGGTGAATTAATATTTCTTTTCGTGGCCATGCCCATGGCATGTGGAAGTTCTGGGGCCAGGGATTGAACCCATGACTCAGCAGTGACAATGCTGGATCCTTAACCTGCTGAGCCATTTATTGGTGAATTATGTCAAACATTTAAGGAAGAAATAAAAATATGGAATAGAAGGGAACACTTCTCAATTCATTTTGTAATATAAGCGTAATGTAATAATAAAACCAATCAAAAATAAAGAATAAAACATCATTCTTAATGTAGACACAAAAGGCATTAGTAAAATATTAGCAAATTAGATCTAGTAAATTTGTAAAGGATAACAATAAATCATGGTTAAGTGGGATTGATTCCAGGAAGGCAAGGTTGATTTTGCACGAAAATAAATCGGTGTAAATACAGCATTGAAAGAACAACAGAGGAGTTCCCGTCGTGGCTCAGTGGTTGGTGAATCTGACTAGGAACCATGGGGTTGCAGTTTGATCCCTGGCCTTGCTCAGTGGGTTCAGGATCTGGCGTTCCTGTAGCTGTGGTATAGGTCACAGATGCTGCTCGGATCCTACGTTGCTGTGGCTCTGGCATAGGCCGGCAGCTGCAGTTCTGATTGGACCCCTGGCTGGGAACCTCCATGTGCCATGGGAGTGGCCCTAGATAAGGCAAAAAGACCAAAAAAAAAAAAAAAACAAAAAACAAAAAACCCAAAAAACACAAACAAACAAAAAAAAGCAGAAAATACTGTCATTTCAATAGGTACGGCACGGCAAAAGTATTTGACAAAATACAATTCTGCTGAGCATACAAGGAATTGAAAATTTCCTCCATTTGATAAAGGCAATCCTCAAAAAAACAAACCCCAAACAAAACTAACCCAAACAACCCTATAGCTAACATCATACTTAATGATCAAACATCATCATTCTCCTAAGATGAGGTGGGAAGAGTGTCAGCCGCTCCCATTGCCTCTTGTACTAGAGGCTAGAAAATAAAACACAAGGCATTAATAATGAGAAAAGATTAGGTAGGGAAGATGATTGTATGCATAGAAGACCTATGGAACTCACCCCCACCCCCCAATTCTGCTAGAACAAATAAATTAAGCATGGTGGAAATGCTTAAAATTCTTTATTCATAGGAAATGTTGTGTGCATAGAAAACACTCTGGGATCAATAAAAAACCCACTGAAACAAATAACAAATAAAAAAATGCTAGCAAAGTCACAAGATACAAGGTCTGCGTGCAGAAGCGAACTTCATTTTCTACATGAACAATAAACAATTTGAAAATAAAATACCACTTAAAATAGTATCAACAGAAAAACTAGGAGTATATTTACAGAGTAAGACCTCTACACTGTAAATTGCAAAACAATGCAGAGGAAAATTAAATACCAAAAAAGTGGAAAGCTAAATCGTGTTTATGAATTAGGCGATTCAATATTTCAGTACTCATTCTCCATAAAACTGACATAGATTCATGCAGTGCTTCT
This sequence comes from Sus scrofa, assembly GCF_054392235.1. Lineage (NCBI taxonomy): Eukaryota > Metazoa > Chordata > Mammalia > Artiodactyla > Suidae > Sus > Sus scrofa. The sequence continues at coordinate 20,891,147 of NC_139393.1, read as the reverse complement.
CAAAATTTTTGCAGTATTTTCTTTTAAGAACTATGAAATAGGATTTTAAAGTTTATACAAAAATGCAAAGGACATAGAGCAGCCAAAACAATTCTTTACGAAAGAAAAGTTGAAAAACTTACACATTTGACTTCACAACTTACTGTACATTTGCAGTAAGCAAGATAGTGCCAAACAAGGCTAAGAACGGACAAAGAGACTAATGGAACAGAATGAAATCCAGAAGTAGACCTGCATATGCAACCCACTGATTTTTTTCAAGGTATCCAGTTAATTCAATGGGGAAAGAAAAGCCCTCTAAATAAAATATTCCTGGAAAAACTGGACATGTGTGTGTGGGAAAAATTCAACTTTTTTTTTTATTCCACATATAAAAATAAAATTTAGAACTCAACATAGACTTGTAGAAGATCATAAAACTTCTAGAAGAAAGTGTAGAAAAGTATTTTTGCAGTTTCTGGGTAGGAAGAACTTTGACTGGAAACAAAAGGCACTAAGCATATTTTTAAAATTTGATAATATGTATCAATCAAAATTAAATATTTTTGTCTTCAGAAGATGCCATTATGAAAATGAATAGGAAAGCCACACACTCAGAACATGTTTTTGTGACACGTATCTAACAAAGGACTTGTATCCAGAATACATAAGCTATTAAAAATGTAAAAAAATGAACAATCTAATTAAAAATGGGGAAGATATTTGAACAGACGCGTCACAAGAAATATACAGCAATGGCCCATAAACACAGAAAAACATAAAACCTAGTCATCAGGGAATGCAAATCAAAACCACAGTAAGAAAGGCTTTCACACACATTAGAATGAATAAAATAAGATTAGATATTGGTGAAGATGAAAAGCAACTGCTATTGTGTGAAATGATGCAGCCACTTTGGAAAACTGTATCTACGAACCTCGCAGTTTCAATCTTATGTTTTCATCGAAGAGAATACCTGTGTTATATATTAAAAAAAACCTTGTATAAAAATATTTATAGCAGTTTCATTTGCAATAACCAAATTTTGGGTATAATATGAATATCCCTCAATAAAAGTATGGATAATCACATTTTGGTTTCCTCACACAACAGAATACTATTCGGTAATGAAAGGAAATTAATGACCAGAACACACAACAACGTGGATGGTCCTCAAAAGCATGTCAAGCAAAACCAGATCCAACTGGTAAACATTGTGTGGTTACCATTTATATAAGACCCAAGAATAGACAAAATGAATCCCTGAATCTACAGTGATGGAAATTATAAAGTGGTTCTGGGAGGTGCAGGTAAGGGCAGGAATTGACTGGAGGGGGAGGCATAAGAGAATTTTTTGGGGTGTTGTAAATGTTTTATATATTTTTCAGGCAGTTGATATAGACGTATATACAACTGTCTAAAGTCATGGTCAATAGTCAAAAGTTAGGACATTGGAATACCTGGTGTATCCTGCTTACTTTATTTATGGCAGAGGCGGTGAGGTGTCACTACCTTATGGTACCATAATTATTCATGTTGCATTAAATGAGACTCCATTTCAGCAAACCAGAGCACGCTCTCCTGCTGGCCTTGAAGAAGAGAATGGCCATGATGTGCACTGCCTGTGGGGAGGGTCCTGTGGCAGAGGACTGCAGCTGCTTTCCCAAAACGGAAGGTCTCCATCTTACAATAACAAGGAGCTGAAGCCTATAAACAACCACGTGATCTTGGAAGGGGCCCTCAAGTTCTAGTTGAGCATATAACCTGGCTGACGCCGTGATTATAGCCTTGTGAGGACTAAGGGGTGCCCTGACTCCTAACCTAGGGAAATTGAGGTAGTTGGTGGGTGTTGTTTCGAGCTGCTAGGTTTGTGGTGATAAGTTACCACAAACTGATACCAGTTGCTGAAACCACAGCAACTGAACACCAGTATGGAAGTGCTGATGTACCGATCAAGACCCCCCAGATAAAATCAGCTCATGTATCAACAACTAGAAAATGAATCTGAAATATTTCTACTGTGTTCAAAAAAACGAATTGAAGAAGAATACTTGAGGCACATCTGCCTCGTTGTGAGAGCTGAGTGACCTACTGGAAACAGAAAGATAGATGGGCCCCCTTACCCTGCCTGTGCCCTGATATTCTTGCCTCCCTTAATGTTGAACGTGAGCAGCTCCAGATGTTCTCACCTTCTGTTTCAAGTCATGGTAGCTTGTTTTTTGGTGCCTGTAGGTTCAACAGCAGTAAATGAGGAAAGGCCCCAGTGTCTCTTCCAACCCTTTTGCATTGTTCAACTCAGTACTTTTAAAAATGTCTCTGAACTTGCCTCTGTCGTGCATGTTCATGGTATCCTAAGGAGAGTCAGTATGAATTGATGAACTGTTACTTGAGCTTTGCACCAGGAGCTTCTCGACTTATAAACTGTTATTTTATCCAGTTCTGATGAAGGGCATGAAGCTATGGGCCAGAATGGCTCAGCTCTGCTACCACCAACAGATGATGTTGGTGGTTTGGGCAGTGTCCTTAGGAATTTTGGAATAAAAGGTGTTATGAATCTCCTGAATGTATTTGGACTTTAAACTTTTTGGAGTCAGAGGGCATCAGTATCACCTTAACTTTGTAGACATAGTACTGAGGCCCAGGAAGTACAGAGGGAGACGATTTCTCCATCACCAGTGAGCCCACCCCCTTCTTCATCCACTAACAGTGCTCCACTTGGGCACCTGCATCCTTTGGCTGGTTCTAGATGCTTATCCACTAAGTGAACATCCTTACCTGTGAGAGAGGAGGTGATTTGGCCAGATGATCTACTATTTTTAAACTGAAATCATTGGTAGTATTTTTTAGTGGCTTATTGCCTCCAAAGCTTACCTAAAATAGCATCATAGAAATAAAGAATTCTCACAACTCAACAGTAAAAATATAATCCAGTTAGAAAATGGACATAACACATGAACAGACATTTCACCAAAGAGTTATGCACATGGCAAATAAGAACATGAAAAGACATTCAGCAGCATTTAACACTAGAGAAAAGCAAATTAGAACCACAATGTGATATCACTATATGCCTGAATTAATGGCTAAAATTAAGAAAAAAAGACAACACTAAACTCTGGCAAGGATGTAAAGAACTAGATGGCTGATACATTGCTGAGGAATTTAAAAATAGTACAGTGACTTTAGAAAAGAGTTTGATAGTTTTTAAACTAAACATTCAATCACCATATGGTCCAGTACTTGCACTCTTGGGCAACTCTGGGAAAATATCACTGGTTCAATAAAAAGGAATGTATTACTGAAACATCCAACATTGTGGATCAGTCTCAAGGGAATTATGCTGAATCAAAAAGCCAATCCTAAAGGGCATGTACTGTAAGATTACTTTTGCATAGCGTTTTTGAGATGGTAGTATTAGAGAATTGGAAGGCAAGGTTAGTGTTGGCCAGGGATAGGGGTTAGGTAGGTGACATTATAAAAGAACAGTAGAAGGGATCCTTTTGGTGATGGAACTGTTCTGTATCTTGTCTATGGTGGTGGATACACGAGCCGATACATAGTATACAATTGTATAGAACCTACTACGCATATGTGCACCATTGAATACAGGGAAAATTAGGAACATCTGAGTTAGGCTGGTAGATGGTAGCAATTTCAATATTCTTGTTATCATATTGTATGATAGTTTTGTGAGATGTTACCATTACGGGACAGTGGGTAAAGGGTGTACAGAATTCCTCTCTTATATCTTACAATTGCATGTGAATATACACTTATGAATTTAATAAGAGTTATACGTACCCTGTGGGAAATAAAAAGCAGAAGCATCAACAGACATTTATTTTTTCCCCCAAATGTATTTTGATTGAAATATAGTTGATTTACAAAGTTGTGCTAATTTCTGCTGTACATCAAAGTGATTCAGTTTTATATGTATGTATATAGATTTTTAAATATTATTTTCATTATGGTTTATCAGAGGACATTGGATATAGTTCTCTGTGCTATATGGTAGGACCTTGTTTATCTCCTCTATATGTAAGAGCTTATATTTGCTACCTCTCACTCCATCGCTCCCTAACCTCTACCTCTTTGGCAAACACAAGTCTCACCAGGCATTTCTTAAGCACTTATTGTGTGTCCCTGTGGCAGCCACTGCCCTGCCCTAGAGATCACTTCTTTTGGTGACACAATTATGAAACTTTCAGAGGACTATGTAACATAACGGTGCTCTTAGAAAGTGTCATTTGGCCAACTTGGCCCATCCGGACAGCAGAGAAATGACAAAGTTTTTCCTTTGTCATCCTCAGTTAACATAGCAGTGATGCATACTGACTTGAATCATTTGACATTTCTTTGATCGCATAACTCCTGGGTACCAGGTGAAATAATAGAAGAAGAATTCAGCCTAAATCAAAAATTGACATTCTTAGCAGAATTAGAGACATCTCATTGTGTAAAATTCTGCAATCCCCTCATAGTTTCAGCCTAGAACTGTAAAAACTTGCATCTTATGATGGGAATATATCTGGTGATGCAGGCAGGCTTGATACCATCACCTTTGCTGTTTTGACTGGGGACTGCTGGTTCTGGGAGGTTTTATACAACTTAATATATACACACAAAGATTTTTAGAGATCTTGAACAGTGTGTAGTTCGGTCATCAGAAGTAACATTTAATGAAAATTTCCTTTTGGGTCACTCTAAAATGCTTTTAGAGTTTACATTTCTTTCTCTCTTAGATGCTAATGAAATGTTCTGAACAGGCTTCTGAGGTGATCATTCCAATCTGATGATTAATAGATGTGTTCCTGTGTTCCAATATGTTATCTTCTGTTCATAGAACTATGCTGTTATTAACTACACAACTTAGAGTCAACATTTGCTGAAAACAAAAATAATTGTCATGTACTTTGTGCTGGTTTGCATTTTGCCTAATAGCTGTCAAGTGGCAGCATCTTTCTCTTGAGAACAAATTTGCTGCAAGATTAATTTTCCCAGTGATTACTCTAAAGATTTTTAATGGTGGTACACATTGGAAACTGTGGTAGTAACACATGCTGACAACTTGGGCTTGGCCATTAGCCTTGACCAATTATGTCATGCACTGGATAACAAGTACTTTATTTCTTTTCTTTACAATGTTGAGCTGTACAAATTGGTTTGAAAATGGACATGGGAAGAGGCAGTGCTTTGGGGATCCGGTGCATCCTGTTCACAGGGCTTCATTCTTGGTCTCCAGCAAAGGCAAGAGTAATGGTGTAGCTGACATCTCTGAGCACCTTGCATCCTCAACTCCAAAGAGTTCCCCTGTTTGGTCTTGGATCAGTGCAGAATCTCACTGTTCAGTGCTTTCTGTTTGATTCCTTTATACTTCGGATCTTAAGCTTTTGATCACTTTATTTACTTTTTTTGTTGGTTCTCCTTTTATTTATACTCTTTTTAAATTTTATTTTTGTTTAAAAATTTTTAATTATCATCGATAATGTTGTGTCAATTTATGCTGTACATAAAGGTAACCCAGTCATACATATATAATGTGAGAAAAAGAATATTATATTTATATATGTAATTTATACTCTTAAAGATCAGTGTTCCCTGGGACCTTCACGTCTTCACCATTTAAAACCTAGGGAGGAGTTCCTGTTGTGGTTCAGCAGTTAATGAACCCCACTAGTATCCATGAGGATGCGGGTTCAATCCCTGGCTTTGCTCAGTCATTTAAGGGCCCAGTATTTCTGTGAGTTATGGTGTCCTGCATTGCTGTTGCTGTGGCCAGCAGCTGTAGCTCTGATTCAACCCCTAGCCCGGGACCTTCCATATGCTGCAAGTGTGGCCCTAAAAAGGCAAAAGATAAAAAAGAAAGAGAGAAAGGAGAAGGAAAACCTAGGGAATGGTGTTTCCAGAATAGATACATTTTGATGATTTTGTTTGGAGAGTCAAAATATGAGAGACGGAGGTTTGAATGAGGAGTACAGCTCAAAGTGTGGCTGAAGTTTCTTCTTGCTAGGATTTTGGTGGTGTTAATGTGGTTGTGGGATTTTCTTCCAGATTATTCTCAGCTCCTAAATAAAAATATAATAAGATATATATATACAAATGTTTAAGATTAGTTCTAGTTTGTTGGATACATTTTATTTGTCAATATTATATTACTCACCTTTGCAGGCATTTCTAATCTTTGAATTCTCATAACGACTTTTATAAAAGAATATTTTAATCTTCATTTGACAAAGGTCTTGAGCTCACTGCAGCCAATTTACTAATTAAAAATAATGAAATAAGCTGTTGATGACATCTTTTAGGCATTGTATTGGACGGTTTACAAATATAAATGTAGTAGATATGAATTTGACATTGTAATACTAGGATGAGAAATGGCTCATTTATTTCTCTTAAATTAGTTAAATCTGCTTCACTGGGGGAAAATTCAATTTCCATTGCGGGAGGGAGAATGGATGGGTCAGGGGAGCCCTTTACTTCTCTAATGATAGATAAGAATGTGAGGTCCTTTACCATACAGACTCTGTGAAAAAGTCCCTGTGTTCTTTAACCCACAGTAGCTACTGCCTTGCCAGGACTTTTTTGCCTCTTGCTGGCAAGTCTAAGATTAAATCCAGGGATGGACTGACTGGCTTGCAGCCAGTGTCTAGCAACTCACCCACCTTCCTTCGCCCTTCCCTGTTCACTTGCCTTGGGCTGAACTATTAAACATGATGGCACTCATTTTCCCTGGCTTGATGCCTGGAGCCCCTTCAGGAAGAGAAATTATCTCTTCGTCCAGTTGTTCCCTTGCTCTTAGCTCAGGGACTTTGAAAGCTGGCATCAGGAGCCTTTTCGTGACTGCCAGCTAATCAAAAAAGACAGAGCTGGGGGAGGAGGGTCGGCTCACCATCCTGCTCCTCCTCTGTGTCCCACTTTTCATTGAATGTCTGTCAGGTATTGAAAACGCTGTGGAAGTACACTGCCTGACAAAGGGACTAGATGGCCAGGAAGTTAATTTGGGAATGTTCAGTTATTTGTTGAATCAAATGAGCAGAGGAACATCAAAAGCCCCAAGCATATGAAAGCACCTATGAATCAGAGTAAGGAAGTTAAATTGCTTCTATTTCTCCAAAGAAGAAGAATGATCAAGGCCCTAAAACTCCGTCTTGGGTAGTGCAGAGCCAAGAACTGAACCAGTACGGCACAGAGAAAATTAGACAGAGGAAGCACAGCACAATAAGACACAGATTGTTGGTCTACGGTTTGCAGAAAGAAGATAAGAGGAGGAGAAGACCAGAATGAATTGTGAGAGACAACCAAGAATGGAATTAGTATTGACCAACTTTCCAGGGAAAAGAGCTGCTGCAGCACTGACATTTACAAATGAGGAGACGGATGATGATCAAAGGGGCTTAGATACTAAATTAAAACATGTGACTATAGGCAGGAAAGCATAAGAACTTAAAAACATCTATTGATAAAGGGTGCAAAAGCAACTACCTGGAAGCTTGTGGCACTAAATGATCAACATGACATAGATCCAAGGAAGCTGAATGAAGAAAACAAAATTTCATGGTCAAATTGAGAAAATACCCTAGTTTTTAAATTAGCCTGTCTATGGGCAATTTTAGCAAAACAGGGCAGCAAAAACACATGCCCTACATGCCTAAGTGTGATTCATAAGGCCACACTTTAAAATGACAAGGAAAAACTCAACATCTAGGAGATGACCAAGGCGAGCTAAGTTCTAAATGTACCATCTTTGTAGCAGAATTATAAAGTTTCTTCTTAAAATAGTGAGTCTTTGAGAAGGCACAGCTGACTTACATATGAAATTGCATGGCTTAGTCATCGAATTAATATATTTTTTCCTGGCCATGTCTAGACATTGAAAAGTAGGCTGTGGGTTGAGTGCAAGCACATGATAAGGGTGAGTGTCCATCTTGTGGCAGGAAGTGGTTGTCAAATTGATGAATTCCAAGTCTGTTCTTAGTAATTTCATTAATAATCTGGACAAAAAAGACTATGACTTTTGGATGGACCTGAATTTTTAGTACAAGTGTGGGCTCTGGATAACCTTGGGGAAGTTAGATAATGTCACTGAACTGCTTTTGAAATTGTAAAATAATAACAGTAGCTATCTTGTAATACCTGTCTCCAAGGGATGTTAAAACATAATAGGATAACATAAGCAAAGTGCCTGATGCAGTAGACACTCAATGCCTACAGCTTCCTCTTCTACTCTTACCTGTTCTTGTAAGTATAGCCTGTCCTTGCTGGGTGTGAGGCTTTGTGTGTATTCTCTTCTCTTTTATACAAGTCATCATGTCTTGGTTTATCATCAAGCCCTCTTTTTTCTCTGCTCCCCTTGCTCACGGTCCTTACAATATTAATGCAGTTTGCTGCTCCTGGACATGTATTCCTGCATATTCTTCAGTTAGTTTGACGCTATAATTAAGCACCTGTGAAGTGCGTTAGGAATTTAAATTCTATCTTCAAGGGGGTGGTTTGCACCCTTGGCTGTATAGTAGAATCACCTGAGGAGCTTTAAAAAATACTGATGCCCAGACTGCACTCCAGACCCATTCATTTAGATTCCAGGGTGCTGGACCCAGAAACCAGTTTTTTTTTAAACTCCCCAGGTGATACTAATGTGTAGTTAAGGTTGAGAATCCTTGTTCTAATGTTTTGACAAGGTACTTCATCTTGATACCATCTGGATACAAACTGTACATTGTCTGAGCTCATTTAGATTTGCAATAAATAGAAAAATTTATTTATTTCTCTTTAATTTTAATGAAATTTTTCTCTTCTGATATCAATACTGTGCCCTGGGGAGTCTTATTTGAAATTAAGTCAGTAAATTTCAACAATAATTATTGGTTTTTTTGGTAAGTTTGTTTTATATAGAAGGTCCCATTCAGTGCTAAGTGATGTGTGTAGATGTTGAGTGAACGTATTAATAAATGAAGGAGTGCAAACTTAAGTCACCAAATTAATTGCAGCAACAATAAGGACTTGACAGGATTTAAAATCCCAAAGACTCTGAGGCTTTTAAGAGTTGAACCTGGCCCCTAGAGTGCAGTTTTGATAGCAGAAGGGAGAACTTGGTTTATATGTTCTGCTTCTGAATCTCTCTGAAAATAGACCATTCAGCTCATCTGTATTTTTCTGCAGGGAGTATCACTCAAAACTTAAACTCTGTCAAAGAAAAATTGCACCTGCAGAGTCAAATAGGCAAGGTAGATTTTATTCAAGACTATTGCAATAGGGGAGAAAGATTGACCTCAACTTGTCTGAAACAAAGGGGGGGAGGATTTTTCTATTGTGCATTTTTTTTCTAAGCTATAGTTGATTTACAATGTTTCAGTTCCTGCTAAAGTGACTCAGTCACACACACACACACACACACACACACACATGCTTTTTTTATATTATTTTCCATCACAGTTAATCCTAGGAGATTGGATATAGTTCTTTATGTATAGAACCTGTTGTTTATCCACTTTAAATGTAATAGTTTGTGTCTACCAACCCCAAAGTCCCCATCCATTCCACTCTTCCCTTCCTCCCCCTGCCCTTGGCAACCACATGTCTCTTCTCTGTGTCTGTGAGTCTCTTTCTGTTTGTGGATAGGTTCATTTGTACAATATTTTAGATTCCACATATAAGTGATATCATATGGTATTTGTCTTTCTCTTTCTAACTTCACTTAGTATGAGAATCCCTAGTTGCATATATGTTGCTGCGAATGAAATGATTTCATTCTTTTTTATGGATGAGTAGTATTCCACTGTGTATGTATACTACATCTTCTTAATCCATTTATCTGTTGATAGTCATTTAGGTTGTTTCCATGTCTTGGCTATTGTGAATAATGTTGCTGTGGACACAGGGGTGCACGTATCTTTCTGAATTACAGTTTTGTTCAAATATATACACAGGAGTGGGATTGTTGGATCATATGGTGGTTTCTATTTTTAATTTTCCAAGGAACCTCCATACTCTTGTCCATAGTGGTTGTGCCAATTTATAGTCTCACTAACAGTGTAAGAAGTTTCCCTTTTCTAAAAGTGGGAGAATTTTTAAGCACTGGTGTGAACTCTACCCAATATTCTGTGATAATCTATATGGGAAATAATTTGCAATGAGATCCTGCTGTGTAGCACTGGGAACTATGTCTGGTCACTTATGATGGAACATGATAGTGTGAGAAAAAAGAATGTATACATGTATGTGTAACTGGTCATCATGTTGTACAGTAGAAAATTGACAGAACACTGTAAACCAGATATAATGGAAAAAAAAAGACTATCATTATATATAAAAATGTGTGAATATGTATAACTGAATCACTTTTTTTGTACAAAAGAAATTATTACAACATTGTCAATCACCTATACCTCAATAAAACTTTTAAAAAATGAAAAATACTGAAGAATGTAAAATAGACTTTCATCACTTTGATTAGATCTTCTGGCTTTCTAATTGAGGCTTCTGGGCTCTATTCCTCCCAAAGACTAGGAGATAGGGGCATGATCTTCTTTGATTACATTTCAAAGAATGGTGTCTATCCTTGAGAAAGACATTCCTGGACTGTAAAATCGGCAAAAGGCTGGGAGAAGCTTTACATCTTAAAGAGGCAGAGAAGGAATTTACAACTTCAAGCTGTCTCAAGTAAATGTTAGGAAAAGAGAGGTCAGGATGGCATTGTCAGGAGGAAATCTCTGCACATTTAATTACTCTAAGGAGAATGTTGAGAAACTTTGGTTGCCCTCATGAGCCATCCTTTCTGATTGCGTCAGATATGTGTAAACTCCCACTGGACAAACAAAGCCCCATGCAGATGACTATGCTCAGGTCAAGAGTCCAGCCAGAGCTTTGGCTAAAGCGTTATAAACATTCCTGCACAGAACTTATCATTGGGCCTGGAGATTGAGTCCATTGCTGAGCATTAGAATTCTCTGGGGAGATTTTCAACATTTTCAATGCCTGCCCCCCCCATCTGAGTATCTGATTTAATTGGTCTAGGTTGACTCAGGCCCTATATTGTTTTAAAGCTGCTGGAGAGATTTCAGTGTACAGCCAGGGTTGAAAACCACTGAAGGAGGCCAAAGCTCTCATTTAAGTTGTGAGAGAGAAATGGGGCCAGACAGGAGGGGACGATGGCCTATGACTTTGTCTGTCAGTTACAGCCCACCTAGGCCCCACGCTCAATCTCTATTGATAGCTCAGTGCTTTCACTCAGTGTTCTCCATAGTTTCCACATTTGGACTTGAGGTAAATAACTAAATTTCCTTAAATTTAATTTCTCTTCAATGTGCATCTGATTAGTCGTTTCAGAATAAAATCTTGGTGTGTTAGGGGATGTGAGCGTTCCATGTGGTAAGGTGACTGTGAATAAGGCCCTTTGCTTCTCTGCCTCAGACTCTCATCTTTAAAATTGAGACTGTCTGTACATCTGTTTGAGCTATGATTTTTCAATAGAAGAAATCGTCTGTGTTCCTTAGTCCTTGGCTATGTGTCTGTCCATAGAATAGCACACAGATTTTGAAAACAATTTTAGCAGGTCTCTGTCTGGATGAGTCTCATTTCTGGGGGACAGTATAAGCACAGAAAGGGCCTAAAAGAAGGGCATCTTCCATTCCTAGAGATGTGCAGTTGATCCTTGGAGAGAGAGTCTGGTATGGCTGGCTTAGTAGGCAACCTATGCTGAATAGTAAATATTTTCCTTTCAAGATGATGCAAACATTGTTTCCTCATTGTAGTTTGCCTTTTTTCTTAAATATACTTTGATACCAAAAAGATTTAAATTTTTGTGAGGCCAAATCTCTCTCTTTTATTTATGGTTTTGAGGCTTTGCACCTTGCACAGGAAAGCCATTCTTCCTAGAGTATCATTAAAAGAGTCCCTTCTTGGGTGGCTGGGTGCATGTACTGTAAAGAAGAGGTCCTTGTAACCAGGCTTTTTGATTTTCAGTTAGGAAATGTGCTCTCCCCACTTTGTCAGTATACTTTGGAACTAGTTTTATAGGTGCTTGGGCTGGGACAATCAAAGAGGAGAGGAGGGGTTCTTGCATGTTCTTGCATTGTTCCTATGCTTAGCCTCATAGTACTTGACTTAGAATTGTCTGGAGATGGGGGCACATCCAGAAACATGAGTCCAGAAGACAGATGACTTCCTGTGGGTGTGTGTACCTCCAACAGAGCCTTGAGATATATTGTAGCTAATGAGTACTTATTAAAAAGTATTTTGGGAGTTCCCAATGTGACTTGGCAGGTTAAGGACCTGACAGAGTCTCCAGGAGGATGCTGATCCCTGGCCTCGCTCAGTGGGTTAAGGACCCAGTGTTGCTGTGAGTGCAGTATGGTTTACGGATGTGGCTCAGATCTGGGGTGGCTGAGGCTGCGGCCACAGTTGGAGCTCCGTTTCAACTCCTAGCCTGGGAACTAACATATGCCACAGTTGCAGCCATAAAAAAGTATTTTGAAAATCATTTCCATGAAGGTTTATTATTTTCTGCTCTTCTTAAAAAGCTGTAAGAAATGTGGACTTTGTGATCAAGGTGACCCGATATTTCGGAGGTATCCCACTGATGGATCAATGATATTTATCTGTAGAACTTATAAAATATGTCACCAGTCATTTTTTCAGTTTCTTAGACAATAGATTATTTTAAAGGACTTATTTAGGTTTTAAAGGACATAGCTTATTTATTTAGGACACCGAATCTTTGATCTTTCTAGTTTATGGCATGCCAGGAGTGAAAGAGGAGGAAACAAACCTTTGCTGAACTCGTACTTTGTGCCAAACTTTGATCAGAGATCTTGCTTCTGTACTTTTCCACTATTTCACAGAAAGTGATATTTTCTTTTTGTTTTAATGTTTGAGCATTTGAGCCCCCTAATGAAACTTGCTGCTCTTAAAGATAGTTCTAGCTGGATTCTCGTTTCTTTTTTTTTTTCTGTCTTTTTAGGGCCGCACCCACAGCAGCATATGGAGGTTCCCAGGCTAGGGGTCTAATTGGAGCTCTAGCTGCTGGCCTACACCACAGCAATGTGGGATCAGAGTCACATCTGCAACCTACATCACAGCTCACGGCAATGCTGGATCCTTAACCCACAGAGTGAGGCCAGGGATAGAACCCGCAATCTCATGGTTCCTAGTCGGATTTGTTAACCACTGGGCCACAATGGGCACTCCCTGGATTCTTGTTTCTAGTTGTATCTCTCACCAGTCTCGAGAGTTACACCTAGGAGATGTTGATTAATATGTGTAAAGAAAAGGAATTCTGCAGGTATCACTATAAAAACGAGTTATATGTAATTAATTATGAATAAATTGAAAAACAGAGCTTCAGATAATGAATCTTTTAAAATTTAGGGTATTAGCTAAAGTGAGCATTTAAAAAATTATGGCATTTCATGAAGTCATGGATGACTCTGAGTTGAGGGCCATGGAAAGAGCTCAGCTTAGAAATGAGACAGAAGTGGGTTTGATTTCCAGCTTGGCTCTTTGGCAGCGGGGTGCCTGAGTTGAATTAATGTTTTGGAAGGTCTGTTGGCTCATTTTCAAAAGAGGAGTAATAATTACTTCATGGGGTTGTGAGGAGAATTAAAGAAAATAAAGTATGTAAAATATATGGAAACATCAAATATACATGATTTTTCCTGTTTAACATTTTGAAAATGTCTATATAGTTCACAGCTCTCTCAAGAACTCTGATGTGGGTCTATTACCTTGAGCTCAAAAACACTGCTATGGTTTCTTGGGTTGTAAAGTCATATTATATATTTCCTCCTTGACAGATGTAGAACATCTTTTAGTATTTTCTAGAGGCCTGTTCCAGAGCTTGATGTTGTAGTTATTAGTATTTTTTTCCCCTGGCAAATCTATCTTACTCCAAAAAAAAAGCCAAAAAACAAAAACAAAAAAATCCACAAAAAACAAACAAACCGAAAAAACAAACAAACAAACAAACAAACAAACAAAAAAACAAAAAAGCACAACTATTTGGGTGTTCCTGTTGTGGCTCAGTGATAACAAGCCCAACTAGTATCCATGAGGATGTGGATTTGTTCCCTGGCCTCACTCAGTGGGTTAAGGATCAGACATGGCTCGGATCCCACATTGCTGTAGCTGTGGTATAGGCTGGCAGCTGCAGCTGCATTTCAGCCCCTAGCCTGGGAACTTCCATATGCCATGGATGCAGCCCTTAAAAAAAAAAAGACAAAAAATAAATTAAAAAACTATTTGGAATTTTTCCTTGTCCATGGAACTCAATTTTACTCCTTTTATAAGTAAAATCTCCCCTTTCATTGTCTGTAAATACTGCATATTTCATAGAAAAAAAACGATGCAATCACATGAGAAGTATTTCATTTTCCCAGCACCAGTTTTACAACTCATTTTCCTCTGTTTGTACAGAGTGTCCACTCCCTCCCCTTAGAATAGAAGTGTGTGTTCTTTCTGCCAAGGCCAACCAGCCTCTCTACAACCCTTTCCATCTTCTCAGAAGATTGGCTTTTGCTGTAGTGTCCTCTTGCTCTCCTCTCACCAGTTTCTACTGGCTTGTTGCTATCAGCATGCAATGATGCCTTAGGAATGGTTGTATTAATATTTTTACTGACTCCACGTCTTCCTCCTGCTACTGCTCTGTCCTAGCAAACACCTCTACAAGGCTGCCTCTTCTTACTGTCTCTGCTCCTTCAGTTACATTTTCCCACAATCCAGCTCAATGTGGCTTTTATTTCCTCCCTCCCCTCCTCCCTTCCTCCCTCCCTTCCTTAACATCTTCCTGTCAAGGATTTATTTCTATTTTTTAGTTTTAATTTTTTGTTGAAGTATAGTTGATTTATAATATTGTATTAGTTTGACGTACACAGGACATTGGTTCAGTTCTACACACACCATCTATTTTTCAGATTCTTTTCCCTTATAGGTTATGACAAAATATTGAGTGTAGTTCCCTGTGCCATACAGTAGGTCCTTGTTATCCCTTTCATGTGTAGAAGTATCTATATGTTAATCCCAAACTCGTGGTTTGTACCTTTTCTTCCTTCCTCTCTGTGGAAGTGGCTCTAGTCGGGGACACCTGCTATGTCAGCACTCGACACCTGTAGGAAGTTCTCTGTCCTCATCTAACCGGCTCTGTGGGTGGCACTCGGAGGACCAAGAAGTGCTCCTCCTTGAAGCACTTTGTACACACCTGTCCTGTGACTCCACATCTCCTGTTTGCCTTCCGACTCCCTGGCAGCTCTTTCTCATTCTCTTGCACTAGCTTCTCCTCTATACACACTACTAAATCTTGAAATATTCCAGATGTCTTTTCTATGAGTCATATCCAGTGTCCAGACAGTTGCTCACACCAGTTCCCTTTCCCTCTTATAATCTCTCTCTCTCTCCTCTTTCCTTCCCTCCCTCCTTCCTTAAGTTAATGGACTTCAGTTGACTATCTTCTATGTCTTTTTCTAGGCAAGATATTAGGGTTGGAAAACTGAATAAGATGTATTCCATCTTCAAGCAATTCAGTGTCTACTAACAAGTTAGACGTGGAAAGAAATAATAATAAAGAAGTGCTATGAGAGGACTGTGGGTAGGTACTGAAGGGTACACAGGACAGAGGGGATGAGGGTGGGAGCCACTCCTGGGGGGCTTTCTCCCTGAGCTAGGAATGGCTCACCGCATTCTTATTCCAAACCTGTAACCCACAGGGGACAAAATGAACTGAAGATCACACATTAATTTTTAAAAATGTGATCTTTCAGGTAAAAAAGAAAATGCAGCTATCTCAAACCATCTGAGTTTTAAAATATTAATTAGAAGCAAGACATTTTACAATTAAAGTAATTTAAAAATCTCTTTGGCAATTTAGTTTTTACTTTTATTAAAGCTGTATACATCCATAGATTTTAAAAGTCAAATGGTTCTACCAGGTCAGTTGTTAAAAACAAAGCTTTTTTGGTTCGCTTCTCCCTCCATTCCTGTTTCCCAAAGATAACCCCTTTCATCTATTTCAGCTACCTCTTTAAGTGTTTCTACTCCTATTGCTAATTTAGTTTCAATAAATGATTGTCTTCCTGATTGTGTTTTCCTCTTGGTGAAGGGTGAAGATGTCATACTCTCACCTGCTTCTCCAACATGCCCATATACAGCCTTCCCCTATCTTCCTGTATATAATTTTTCATTTGGTCTATATTCAGTTTTTATATTTTTGTGACTGTGACATTTTATCACTGCTATGTCATGTAGTATACTATTATTACATTGGATTTTTTGTATACTTTTTTTCCCTTGGTTGTAATCCTTCCGTTCTGGTGGTTTACTAAATTTTTAGGTGACTATTACTAATTTACCCCAAGACTCTGCTTAAAAAGTGAATCTTTTCTGTATGAGTTCAGATGCATCAAACATCCTGTAAACACAATCTTCATGGTGACTTCCCACTTGGAGCCCTTTGCATTTCTGCTCCAACCAGGATTGGAACCTCTCAAGATGTGTTGTACAGCTCTAGTCCTGAGACGTCCCTAATCATTATTCTGGGGATTACCTTTGTTTCTCTTCTGTATTCGTGGCTGTGGGTTCTGTATTCCTTATTCTTTTATTTCTTGGTTTATATTCCTGTTATGGCAGAGTTCCTCTATCAGCTTCCTAAGAAAGGATGTATAAGAATAAATTTTAGGCCTTTTTTGTGGGGGTCACATCTGTGGCATATGGAAGTTTTTGGGCTAGGGACTGAAGCCGAGCTGCAGCTGCAACCTAAACCACAGTTGCAGTAACTGGAGATCCTTAATTAACTATGCCACAGTGGGAACTCCAAGACTTTAAAAAAAAAAATCCTCACAATTAGTAGCTTTAATTTTCAGGGAAAATTAAATAATTTTTCTTGAAAATATTTGTCACTGTTCCATTATCTGCTGGCTTTCAGAGTCTCATTGAGGAGACGAATGTCATTCCGATTCTTCTTTGGCTAGGACCTAACTTTTTTTTTTTGCTTTTTGAGCCTCATCCATGGCATATGGAAGTCCTCAGGCTAGGGGTCAAATTGGAGCTACAGCTGCCAGCCACAGCCACAGCAACACAGGATCTGAGCCACATCTGTAACCTACACTGCAGCTGATGGCAGCACTGGATCCCTGACCCACTGAGTGAGGGCAGGGATTGAACCTGCATCCTCATGGATACTAGTCGGATTCATTTCTGATGAGCCACAATGGGAACTCCTAGGACCTAACTTTAAAGAATGAACTCTACGAAATCATTTTCTCTTGACTCTGGAATTTCACTAGGAAGAGATATATCTGGGTTTTTCTCTCTTCTCTTGAGCTACGCACTCAATGGGCTCTTCAGTCTGAAAGTTCACAAATATCAGTTCTGGAAGTTTTTCTCAATCAGTTCTTTGATTTCCTTTCATTGATTTTGTTTTCTGTTTATGCAATTCTGTTATTTGGATACTTAGCTTACTAGACTGATTTTCTAATTTTATTTATCTTTTAACTCTTTTTGAGCTACTTTTTGAGGGATTTCTGTACCTTCATTTCTATACCTTCTCTGATTTTTTTCCTGTTACTGCATTTTTAACTTCCAAGTGCTCTCTTTTGTCCCAGAATATTATGCATTTATAGTATCCAATTTTTTTTCATGGTTGTAAGATCTCTTCTTATCAGTCTGAGAGATAAGAGTTTTTAGTGTGTTTTCTTCTCCCTGCAATGTCTGTTTCTTCCAATTTCCTCTTTCCTGATGGATCTGATCTCTGCTGTATGAGAGGCTTTCCTTAAATGTCTAGTGTTCTCAGGCTCATCGCTCGTATGTAAGGCAGAGGGACTAACAATCCTGATTCTAAGCATCCTGTGTGTGTTGGAGATGGGGGTTCCTCTGCACTATTTTGTTGGTGGTGGCCATCACTCACCTGTCTGTATCATTAGATCCTTCCTCTTTGTTTGATGATACTTGCTTCAAAAGACTTTCTGTTACCTTTGGAAGGTACAAGTCTAGTTAACTCTGCTGTGGGATCTGAGCTGAAGAGAAGACTGGGGACCTTACCATTCAGTGAGGAGACTTCCACTCATTCAGTATCCCTGTTCTTAACTCTGCCTGGCACTCCTTTGAATCCCCCAATTTACCCTATTCAGAGAGAAAAATTTCTATCATTCATTGAGATGGGAGAGGGTATCTGTTTTCTTTCCAGACAGATTTTCATCTAGTCAGCTCTACCTTCACCCAGTCCTTTCAGATGTACCAGGTAACTTCAGTTCCTGAACACCTCCAGGATTAGTTGTGTACACTGGCTGGTTTGGGGTCTCCCCATGAACCAGACTGGTTTCCATGTTGGCAGGTTTGCTAAGTCATTTACCGGCTGGTTTCTAGCTTCTAAAATCTCGTTGATGCTGTCTCTTCCTTGTTCTCTTTGTCCTTGAGGATTTATGCCTTCAGGGGGAAAAATCCATATTTTCACTTTACAGGTGTTTTGAGAAGAAAAAGAAGTTTAAAATATGTATTTAGCCTTCCATTTTTAAGCCAAAGCTTGCCAGTTTATTCACATAATCAGTTAAGGAGAGACTGAAAAGGAAAAAAGGCATCATGAATACAAAAAGAGTGAATAAAGTAAAACTGGGGTGGTGGAGAGGAAACTATCAAGAGGAAGCAGGTAAAGAGATGCTCACATTACAATGATGCTAATTTAATTCCTTCATTTCCTTATCTATTCGTTCATGTTTCCCTAGAGCCTTTGGACTGGAAAGTCTGATAGATGTTGCACATAGCAAATATGAGAGTCGAAAGTGAATCTGAATCAGTGTCTTTCTTTGATAGTAACAATACCTAACCTATATGGCGTGCGCGCCCCCCCCCCCCAATCTTATAGCCTGGTGTCTTCAGATTATTTCAACTAAAAAGAATTATTTTTATTCAAAGCCTAGTGAGATTCAGGCATGGTTCTGGGTGACAGAATAGTATTAATTTCTTTCTGTTATAGCTGCTGTTTGTTGATTTGTTGATACCAACCTTACTTTGTGGATTACTCACTTTTCATACCTCTTCAGGTATTATTTCTCTTTAAAACCATGAAAGAGACTAAATCCATTCACATGTGACTATGCAATATGCTTTTGTATTCTTATACTGGTATGTTTATATCTTTATGTGGCCAAAAAGCAATACAAAGATTTTTCATGTGTGACTTAACACATCTTCACTTAACTTGTAGTTACTTGTGGTATACTTAGATGGTACATGAAACTTTTGCTTGAAGAGCAAGTATATAGAGCTTAATAAAAAGAGCTGACAATACCAAAGTAGCTGTATGGCTACATCACTAGAGGTTTAGAGTAACGTAGGGGTAGAGAATTTGGTAATAATAATTGTGTAATTAGGTAACATGTACTGAATGCTTGCCATGTGCCGAGTACCTGTGTTAACTCATTTAATCCTCAGAGTGAAGGAGATGCTGTATTTATCTCCCATTTAGAGATTGGAAAACTAAGGCATAGATTCAAAACCAGTGGGAGAGGTTCTCTTAAGAGAACCTAGATCACAGTCGTCATCAACATCAAGGTCCTCCACTGCAACGGAATCATCTGTCAAAGAAAACCAGGACTGGATGGTAGTTAAGGCCATAAAAACAGATTTCACACGGGAGCTTTTGCAATCAGGAAAAAGAGAACTCTGCATAGAACTGAGCTCAATTCCAAATACAGCCAAAGAGCAGGGTAGGGGTCTGTGGATGGAAAATTAGTAAGAGTAGGGTAATCCTTTGCTAAATAAACTAATAGGATTCTGGCTGAAGACAGACCAGGTTGATGAAATATTATTTGGAGGATGGTGGAGAATGAATAATTTGGGTGGGTAATTCTGGCTAACCTGACTTAGAGGAATTTTTGCTGTAACTAGGTCCTACAAAATTAGAGACAAGGTCAAGCCTAGTTGAGCAAATGGCTCACAGGAGCCTGACTCAACCTAGGTCAAGGGAAGCATCTTTCTCTATTGATGGGAACTAAAAAGCCTCTTAGAAAAGGTCCCAGAACACCTCAAAGGTATCCAGGGAGGTGATAGATCAGCCCAGTTTTGTTTGCTCATTTATTTATTTGCTGGTTTTAGGGTTAGATTTGTACCGATGGATGAGTGGCTTGATAAGTATGGAGGAGCCAACGAAAGGAATTGCAAAGCTTTGAAATTTTTAGTGTTGGAAGAATAACTTAATATTAGAGATTCTTAGTTCATGTCTCTGCCATTTATTCAGAAGGACCCATCCATGGATTTTAAGGGAAAGGTTTTGTTTATATTGGTTTTATAGAAGGAGGCACTTTGGGAATTATTCTTAATGCTCCATATATCCACCTAAACCCGGTTTATGACTTGGAAATTACCATCTTCTAATATCAGGGTCTCCTAAGTCATATTAGCGGTCATGGTTTGCAAATGAACACCTACACCCTACTGCCACTGATTTTGACTTCCTTTCCTTGTATTTTTAGTTTAAATAATTAACGGTCATGCAGTTTTCTAGCAGTTGCTAGTTCGTTCAGGCGCTTAAGGAAATGACAGTGTCAGATGCAGTGCTTACTGGATAAATGAGGCTGCACCATCACTTCAAGAGTTGTTGCCTCTTAGACAACATGATGGTTCTAAAGAATTCTGGATCAACCTCTCTTTTCCAAAGATGATCCTGAATTCCTCCAGTCCTTGGTGGCTACTGTATAGAATCAAAATTAATTTGAGTTAGAAACCTAAGCTCATACCTTTTTATAAAGAATGTGTGTTGGTCTTTCATCTCTGTTTTCATCTCTAAACATTATAAGTAAGCTCTCCTTGGAGTTCCCGTCATGGCGCAGTGGTTAACGAATCTGACTAAGAACCATGAGGTTGCGGGTTCGATCCCTGGCCTTGCTCAGTGGGTTAAGGATCCGGCGTTGCCGTGAGCTGTGGTGTAGGTTGCAGATGCGGCTCAGATCCTGCGTTGCTGTGGCTGTGGTGTAGGTTGGCAGCTGTAGCTCCAGTTCGACCCCTAGCCTGGGAACCTCCATATGCTGCGGGAGCGGCCCCAGAAATGGCAAAAAGACAAAAAAAAAAAAAAAAAAAAAAGTAAGCTCTCCTTTATATGAGCTAGTGTTTAAGTAGTCTAATATTTACCACTCCCCCAAAGGATCTAATGTTTAGGTGTGTTGTTGCACTAAAATCTGTCACTTGCCTTATATAAATCATGTCATTTTTCATTTGGTGTTATCTCTTATTTTTTATTGAGACACAGTTGATTAACAATATTATAGGACTTTGAGGTGTACAACATATGAGTCATAATTTTTAGAGGCTATATACTCCACTTAGAGTTATTATAAAATCTTGGCTGTATTCCCTCCCTGTGCTGTACAAGATATTATTGTAGCTTCTTTTATACACAGTAGTTTATACCTCCTCATCTGCTATCCCTGTCTTACCCTCCCTTGTAGATCTCATAATTAACAAAAAAAAAAAATGACTGCCTTTGTAAATAAACTTGAGCAAATGCCCTAGCCGTCCTGGGCCTCACCTTTGTCCTCTGTTACATGGGGATGATATCATACCCATCTTCATGGGTTATGTGAGAGTGAAAGAAAAGTAGAATCAAGTCGAGTGAAATGTTGTCGGGTAAAAATGATCTCGCAGTAAATGTCAATTATTATTACTACCAATGAAAAGCTCTCATTTCCTTTCTGCTCACATGCTGCTTTTGAACATTGGAATATAGAGAAATAGTCCCTTCTTCAGTAGTCACCTGGAAGTGTATCTGTTTACCCTCTTCTTTTATGCCACGTCTCTGCAGGTAAGAGGCAGAGGGCAGAGATGATCCAGCCCAAAAGACTATTACCTAATGAGTCTGTGGAATCGATCTTTAGGATTTGAGCTCCCGTTGTCACTCCGTGGAAGAGAAAGCCACACCTGCCTTTAAGTGAAAACATTCCCCTGTTGAATGGTGCTCTCACAACATGATTCTCTTTTCTGGCATCTCACTGGTGGTAACATGAGCATCTACCTTGACCCATTGGGAAAATATCTGTATAGAAGAGCCTTGTTGAATGTCAGGCATTGGACGCATTTGAAAATTCAGTGCAAATGTGGTGGAAATCCACTGCAAAGTGAAATCTCAAGTCTTGGTGGGGAGAGTGTAGATTTCACAACATCCAGGAATGTGATTAATCACAGGAAAAACCACAGATAGTTGAAAATGTGGTAGAAAATGTGCTGTGCTATTTAACAGTTGAAGAGAGACAACGATCACGAAGTGCCAGACTTAAAAATAATGGTTTGAGTATCAGAGGTTCTAGTGTCCCTTGAGAAAATTAAAAATTCTCAGAGTTCTCTTGTGGCTCAGTGGGTTGAAGATCCTGTGGTCTCTGCAGTGGCTTAGGTCCTGCAACATAGGTTCAATCTCTAGCCCAGAAATTTTTGTATGCTGTGGATGTGGCACACATAAATAAACAAACAACCCCCCCCTTTTTTTTGGTGAAACATGTTTCTTTACAGTCATCTGTAAGGATCAAGTATAAATTGATCCGCATACTTGTTTTTGAAAAACCAGGTTTCAAACACTTGTTTTTTTCCCCTAAGAATTAGTGCTGTGTTGCAATAATAAGCAAACATATTACGTATAAGAGATAATAAAGGTATTTCCATAATCTTAGGTTTTTTTTTCTTTTTAGGATATAGTCCCAAACAACCCCAAATATCTTTGTTTTCAATATATTCACATTCAAAAGAAAAGAAAAAAAATCTTTGTGAAATCCCTACCATTCCTTAGGTAAGCTT
This sequence comes from Sus scrofa, assembly GCF_054392235.1. NCBI lineage: Eukaryota > Metazoa > Chordata > Mammalia > Artiodactyla > Suidae > Sus > Sus scrofa. Next base: position 20,868,404 of record NC_139393.1, on the reverse strand, counting down.
CTTATGCTTTTCTTAGTGGCTATCAGCATAGGTCAGAAATTACTCATCTTCAGTTCTTCTGCATGGATTATTTGGGAATCAGTTGCCAAGAGTGCAAAGCTCAGGGAAAAAAAATTAAGATTCAGTTTGTACTTGTGCTTCTGGAGTTTGAAGCACCCCCTTCCTGTACTTTCAATTTACATTATCCTCAAATAGGTTTTCATCCCTGACTGAACATGCCAATTAATATTCTAGCTATTATTATGTCATTCGTTTCAAAAAAAGTTGCAGTCAAGCCCAAATTAAGTTACTGAAAATATGAAGTTAAGAAAAATAAACCTTAACAAAGAAAAAATTCCTACTGAGAGGAGAAAAAAAAGTGCTCTATTTGACATCAAATTTTAATGTTATCTTGCAAGAATGTCAATTTCTAACTTAGCTCTGGTCAAGTGTATGAAATAAATCAGTTCAGAATTTCTATATTGATGGTTCCAGCGTTTACTGGGGAAAAGATAGCCGTTAAGATAAAATTTCTGTTCCAACTATTTATTCCATAGAAAGGAGATAAAAGCAGAAACGTTGAAGAGTTGTGTTGGTCTTGGGAAGCTTGGCCGTTTTTGTTTATGAAAGGCCAAGCTAATGCGATGGGTCCTTCTCAAGGAAGTAGCTTTCTAAAATTAACTGTTCTACCTCGACGCTCATTTGCAATTCGGTCTTCTTCCTTTGAGAATGTGACTTGATAAACATCTCTAACGAGTTGGCTTTCTCCAGGTCCTTCTCTGGCCTCCTCTTCACTTCTTTTCTTACTATGTTCTCTTTCTTAGTCATTTCATCCACTCTGAGAATGGTAACTCACACATTGAGGCAGATGATTCCCAAATTTGTATTTATAGCCCTGTCTTATCTGTCAAGCACAGTCTCACATGTCTAAATATCTGCTAGACATTTGCACTTAAGTGTACCACCCGCACCTCAAACTCAAAATGTCTTAAACTTACTTTCTTATTTTCAGCTTTTTTTTTAAATGATAGCCCTACTCTTCCAACCAGGTACTCTCAAAACATGCAAGTATGATTGTATCTTTTTTATCTTTCTTTACATGCAAGTTGTCACCAAATCCCTCCAGTTGTGTTGTGTTTTGTTTTTTGTTTTGTCTTTTTAGGGCCACACCTGAGGCCTATGGAGATTCCCAGGCTAGGGGTCAAATCGGAGCTGTAGCTGCCGGCCTACACCACAGCCACACCAGAGCCTAGCCGCATCTTTGACTTACACCACAGCTCATGGCAATGCTGTATCCTTAGGCCACTGTGTCCTCATGGATGGTAGTCAGATTTATTTCTGCTGGGCCACGATGGGAACTCCCACCAATTTTTTTTTTTTTTTTTTGTCTTTTTGCTTTTTCTAGGGCTGCTCCCACAACATATGGAGGTTCCCAGGCTAGGGGTCTAATGAGAGCCGTAGCTACCAGCCTATGCCACAGCCACAGCAATACTGGATCTGAGCCACGTCTGTGACCTACACCACAGCTCACGGCAACGCCGGATCCTTAACCCACTGAGCAAGGCCAGGGATCAAACCTGCAACCTCATGGTTCCTAGTCAGATTCGTTAACCACTGCACCATGATGGGAACTCCTCACCAACTGTTTTTTAAATGAACTCAGCTCAATTGTATAAACTCATCTATTGGAAGCTTCTTATTAGGTACAGCCCCGTGCTAAGGACTATGGTGTCAACAGCAGACATATCAAAACACGATATAAATTCTGTGCTCAGGACGTTGTAACCTAGCAGTGAAAATAGAATATGGAAGTGAATTTCATTTCCAAGACTGTCAGATGAATTTTCTTACATATCATACTGTCCTGCTCAAAACCCACCGATGTTTGTTTTCTTCTAAATGAAGGCCATATTCTTAACTCTGGCTTCGCTCAGCCTGTAATAATAACTTACCTTACTTCATGAGCTAACTGTGTGCCAAGCTTTGTTCTAAGTACTGTTCTAAATATTTCACCTGATATTTCAATAATCCTCATAACAAGCCTATATGGTAGATATTACTGTTATCCCTTTACACTCTGTAAGAGGAAGGAGGAAGCTAAGATGCAGAGTGATCAAATAACTTGCCCAAGGTCACATAGCTTATAAATGAAAGATCCAAAGGTTGAACCCTGGAGTCTGGCTCCAGAGACAAGTCTCTGAACCTCGGTGCCCTAGTGCCTGCCCTGTACCTCTGGGCTCTGCTTTTGCTCAGTACAAATGACAGGAAAGGACCCTGACCCTCCAGAAGCCAATCTGCTGGCTGGACCGTCACTTATAATTTGTGTGTTGTGGCTTAAGGAGATGAACTGGACCTCTTGGAGGTTTGTCTCCTGAGAATTTGAAATAGAAAATCACAACTCCTACCATGTACACTGGTGCTTAAAAAATAGAACTTTTGTTCTATTGTTTTTTTTTTTCTCTATGATTCTGGTATATTTTGGATGCTTTTGAATTGAGAATTTTAAATTGAGATTAAAAGGGCTTTTACTTCATATCGTTTAATGTAAAATGTTCTTGTTGATCCTTTTAAAGAAATTTAATTCAGTTTAAATATTTGTGTCCTGTTTTTCTTTCCAAATGGTCAACCTTTTTAATATTCTTTTGTGCATTTTCTCTGGTGGCTTGTCAGCTGTATTTATTTATTTATTTATTTTAGTTTTCCCAATTAGAATCGCAAATTTAATATTTGAGGTGTTTGTTTTGACATATCTCTGTAGTTTTCTCACTAGTCCAGATTTACTGATCCAGAATAGTAACCTTGTCTGGAATACTCCATCCTCCTCACTGCCTGTCTGACTTTTCCCTTTGCTTTTTTATATTTCTGCAAACTTCTATTGATTAATCAGTCATAATTATCCTTGTTATAAACACTTCACATTTGTCCAGGTTATTTTGACTAATTTTAGTTTCCTTTAAGTCTTTTAAATATAATTTTTTATTTGTTCAAACTTAATTTTCTTTTGTGAATTCTTGAGAGGCTACTAGCCATTTTTTATAATGACCAAGTTAAAACTAATTTAAATTGTTTAATTAAAATTGAAAAAAGGTAACTCAGAATCATCATTATAATTAAAAATATTCTCAATATTTAAATCAGTATCACAGAAATATCTCTATGTGAATTAGTGTTTTAATTTTTTTATTAAAGTATAGTTGATTTACAATGTTGTGCCAGTTTCTGTTGTACAGCAAAGTGGGCTAGTGATATATATATTCTTTTTCTCATTTATCTTTGAGTCTTATTCAGCAACATCTGAACGGAATCAGAATTAGCTGAGATAACCCTATAGGAAAAATGATGAAATGATGGAGTTCTGAGACCTGCTAATGAAAGATAATTTTCTAAACATTTCACTAGAAGTCATAAAAATTGAAGATACCTGTTACAGCCATTGAAACATTCTTGTTACATTTCTTAACCATTCTTAACAACAGTTTGATACATTTAGGAAATGGACTTTTCTGTCAGCTGGCTGCTTGGTAAAATAGCTTTCCAGAAATAAATTTTTGGTCTGTATTGGCCTCCGCACCGAAATCCCCATGGTCAAGTCAGTCTTAATTCTCTCAGCATTTCAGTAGCGTTTGTTAGAATTAACTTCTCCACTGTTTGACATGCTCTCTTGACCTGACTTCTAAAAGACCATGCAGCTGTCTGGTTCCTTTCAACTCCCTGCATTCCCTTCTCTGGTTCTGGCTCTTCTTAACATCTCACTGTGGGTGTCTTTTCTCTCCCTACACAGCTTTTCCTGGAGATCTCAAACAGTTCCATGGTTTTTAAAAGGTCCTCCTGCTGCTCTCTCCGGAGCTTGTATGTCTAGTCCTTGCCCTGGTTCTTGACCTCCAGACTCTGGACCCAACTGCTGTCCACATGGATTTCTAGCCAGATTTCAACTTCAGCATGCCAAAAAGAGAACAGTTAATTTCACCCTACCCCTCTGGTCCAAATCACTACCAGTTTTCATCTTTGGGTCCAATTCACTGCCAACCGGGAGCTGCTTCTGCTCTTGCTCCTCTAAGTTCTCAGAACAGCCAGCAGCGTCGTCTTATTAAAAGCACACTCCAGGCTCGATAGCCTGCACTGTCTTTGTATCTATGCTTTTCTGTATCTATGCTCTTCTGCAGGACCTGTCTCTGCCCATCTCTTTATCCCTCCTTCCTTTTCTTACTCTGTCCCAATTCGGCTCCCTCCACATACTAACTAGTATTCTTGTTTCTAGAATACGCCAGGCTCGTTGGCATCTCTGAACATTTTCTACTTGCTTTTCCCTCTGCCGGTGGCACTGTTGTCACTAACATTGTCTTGTTTTGATCTTTGCTCAAATGCTCTATCCCCAAGGAGGCCTGCTCCAATCCTCACATATATGGTTGGACTCACTCCTGTTTTCTGCCTTGAACCTTTTTTATTTTCTTCATGGCCACCAACTCTACCTAATGTTATAATGTGTCTCTCTCACTAGGCTTCATGAAAGCAGGGACTTTGTTTGACTAACTCAGTGCTTTCCTAGCACAGCACCTGGTACATAGCAGATGTTCAATAAACATTTGCTGAGAATGAACACATATGAGAAATAAATTACATTTTTCTTGGCTTTGTGAAACTTTGGTAAAAATGGCCATCTTCAGGCTAACAAAACTGTCACCCTTACAAGCTCATAATCAGTGTCCTGATGGTTTTCACTGTTTTACAACTGTTTCCAGTGTCAATTGTATATCATACTGCTGCCAGTAAAAGCCATAGTCAAACTTCGTAGGGACTGCAAGGAGCTGGTTCAGGCAGATTGGTCCCTTCCCTCCAAAGACGAGTTTTTGGTTACCTGGAAGGGCGATTCTCTTGAATCAATAGTCCCTGGGCTGGGTCACCTTAGTTATTCAAGAAAATAATAAAAAACACCAGGAGAAAAACTAAGGTGTCCTTCTAGATCCCAAAACCTCCCTAAGGAAGAGGGTTTTAGCTGGAGTTGAAAACAATCTATTCAAATGAAATATTAACATTCAGTGGAATTAGAATATTTTTGACATAGGTTCAAGAGGGCTTTATTTTGTGTTCCAACTCACAGCCATGCACATTCAAGAAAATGTACTGTCGTTTTTATTATTATATGGCCTTCAGACAATACATGACCAATGGTGTCAGTGTTCTGCCAGGATTTATCCTTGCCCTCTGTGAGCACCAGATCTTATATCTGTCACTGGGCTCATTCATTGTGCTCAAAATCTTTATCTCCAATACTCGGGAGAGATTAAGATGTCTCACAGGTTAGAAAAGTGCTGAATGGAGCTGTTGATGTAATGTTTGAAGGGTGACCTGAGTACTAGAATGATGTCTTAACACATCATATTCAAACCTGATTATTTGTTTTGTCAGACAATTTTCTCTGAAAGAAAAAACAAAACAGAAGAAGCAGCGTTTTGCTTCCACGCATGTGTGCATGATCTCGCACCTTCAGATTCACATGGGTGTGTGAAAGGGCATGTGGTTAAAGAATAGGTAGCAAGGCAAGCAAAAATGAATTGAGAACTTAGAACTTGCTGGTAAAGAGAATAGATTGTGTCTTTTTAGTGCATTGGTGGTGTTCATATGTTTCTGGAAGCATGCCTTGTCTCTCTTCCTCCTAGTACTTGCCCTTTATTCCTTGCTGATGGTGGTAACATTGCATTGGTTCAAGATATTAGCATTTCCTTTTTCGCTTCTTTTTTAAAAAATTATTTATTTTAGGAGTTCCCATCATGGTGCAGTGGTTAACGTATCTGACTAGGAACCACGAGGTTGTGGGTTTGATCCCTGGCCTTGCTCAGTGGGTTAAGGATCTGGCGTTACCATGAGCTTGCTCAGTGGGTTAAGGATCTGGCGTTACCATGAGCTGTGGTTACAGATGCAGCTCAGATCCCACAGGGCTGTGGCATAGGCTGGTGGCTACAGCTCTGATTAGACCCCTAGCCTGGGAACCTCCATATGCCTCTGGAGTGGCTTAATAAAAGGCCAAAAGACAATAAAAAAAAATAATAAAACTATTTATTATTGGAGTTCCCATCATGGCTCAGTGGAAACGAATCTCACTAGCATCCATGAGGACACAGGTTCAATCCCTGACCTTGCTCAGTGAGTTAAGGATCCATCATTGCCGTGAGCAGTGGTGTAGGATGCAGATGCAGCTTGGATCTGGTGTTGCTGTCAGTTACAAGGGAACCCCCATAAGGCTATCAGCTGACTTTTCTACAGAAGCTCTACAGGGCAGGAGGGAATGGGAAGGGATGTTTGTCATTTTTAGATAGGATCATCTGTTCCATATTTTATTTTTTTTGTCTTTTTTTTTTTTTTTTGCTATTTTTTGGGCCATTCCCGCAGCATATGGAGGTTCCCAGGCTAGGGGTCAAATCGGAGCTGTAGCCACTGGCCTATGCCACAGCCACAGCAACACCAGATCTGAGCCGCATCTGCAACCTACACCACAGCTCATGGCAACGCCGGATCCTTAACCCACTGAGCAAGGCCAGGGATGGAACCCACAGCCTCATGGTTCCTAGTTGGATTCGTTGACCACTGCACCACAACGGGAACTCCTGTTCCATGTTTTAGATTCCACAAGTGAGTGATATCATGTGGTATATGTCTTTTCCTTTCTGGCTTACTTCACTTAGTATAAGAGTCTCTAGCTCCATCCATGTTGCTGCCAGTAGCATTAGTTTGTCTTTTTAATGGCTAAGTAGTATTCCATTGTATGTATGTACCACATCTTTTTAATCTGTTGATCTGTTGATGGACATTTAGGTTGTTTCCATGTCTTGGCAATTGTGAATAGTACTTACAACATAGGGGCACATGAATCTTTTTCAATTAAATTTTTGTCTGGATATAAGCCCAGCAGTGGAATTGCTGGATCATATTATAGCTCTATATTTAGTTTCCTGAGGTACCTGCATACTGTTTTCCTCAGTGGTTGTACGAGTTTACATCCCCACCAACAGCTTAGGAGAGCTCCCTCTTCTCCATACCCTCTCCAGCATTTATTGTTTGTTGTCTTGTTAATGATGGCCATTCTGACTGGTGTGAGGTGGTACCTCATTGTAGTTTTGATTTGGATTTTTCTAATAATTAGTGATGTTGAGCATTTTTTCATGTGCCTATTGGCCATCCATATGTCTTCTTTGGAGCAGTGTCTCTTTAGGTCTTCTGCCCATTTTTCAATTGGGTTGTTTTTTTTTGTTGTTGTTGAGTTGCAGGAGTAGTTTGTATATTTTGGAGATGAGGCCCTTATCTGTTGCATCTTTGGCAAAGATTTTCTCCCATTCTGTGGTTGTCTTTATGTTTTTTTTTAATGGCTTCCTTTGCTGTACAAAAGCTTTTGAGTTTGATGAAGTCCTATTGATATACTTGTGGCTTTATTGTCATTATTCTAGGAGGTGGATCAAACAAGATGTGATTTATGTCAAACATCATTCTTCCAAAGTTTTCCTTTAGGAGTTCTATAGTGTCTGACCTTATATTTATGTCTTTAATCCATTTTGAGTTTATTTTTGTATATGGTGTTAAATAGTGTGATACTTTCTTTCATTTACATGAAGCTTTCCAGTTTTCCCAGCACCATTTATTGAAGAGGCTATCTTTCTCCCACCCTATGTTCTGTCCTCCTTTGTCATGGATTAGTTGCCCATAGGTACTTGGGTTTGTATCTGGGCTTTCTATCCTGTTCCTTTGGTCTATATTTCTGGTTTTGTGCCATTACCATATTGTTTTGATGACTGTAGCTTTGTAGTATTATCTAAAGTCAGGAAGCTTGATTCCTCCATTTTCATTCTTTTTCAATATTGCTTTGGCTATTTGGGGTCTCTAGTGTTTCTGTACAAATTTTAAAATATTCTCTTCTAGTTCTGTGAAGAATGTCTTTGGTAATTTGATAGGGATTGCATTGGATCTGAAGATTGCCTTGGGTAGTATAGTCATTTTGACGATATTGATTCTTCCAATCCAAGATCATGGTATATCTTTCCATCTGTTTGTGTCATCTTTGATTTCTTCCATCAATGTTTAATAGCTTTCATAGTATAGATCTTTTGTCTCTTTAGGTAGGTTTATTCCTAAGTATTTTATTCATTTTGATGCAATTGTAAATGGGATGGTTTCTCTGATTTCTCTTTCTGAGCTAAGACATTAGCATTTTCATGGCATTTACACTATTTTATCTTTACCAAATAAATACCTTGATGCTCCTTTTGTGTTGATTTCAAGCCAAGGAGCTAAGATACAAGTGATTCAGAGTCTAGATTCTTTAGACTTAGATTCTGTGAGATGAATAAATAAAAAAGAAGACTATGATTGGCTCTTTGACTAATCTGTAGCAGAGAGAGGAGGGAATTTTATATATCTCTCCTGTTCATCCTACACAAATCAACCAAATGTCCATTCAGGAGAGTTTCAGGGGATAAAAGTACTGCTGGTAAACATTTAGTAGAAAGAGAACAAAGGAGGAAACAGGAAAGCATTTTAACATGATGGACAGGCAGCCAATCAGGGCAATTTTCTACCAAGAAACTCCCTAGTAGAGGATGGGGTAAGAGGTGGTTGCATTTTGGTACCTCTTCTTTCCTTGCCTGTGACCCTACTGCCTGCCCAACCCTCACCCCACTTACCCCCTCTATTTGGAGCCAGGGAGTCAAAAAGATTTTAAAATGACACTTAAGGGCATCCCTAAGAAGATAAAGAATTGAGGGAAGATGGGGAACAGCACTGCCACCCACTTGATAATGTTGGCGGTAGAGAAGGATGTAGGATTTTGGTTTGGTTCTGTTCTTGAGATCCTGTTAATTTTTATCCCATTGGCTGGCAGGGTTTTGTCTTCACGTGGAGAAATGGAGTGTGCTCTTATGGCATGATGGGCATATGTTTTAGAATCAGTCTCAATTTGAGTATATAGTTAAAACATTTAACTCACCATATTATATTTGGAGCAAAGCATTTAACTCTGAATCTCAGTGTTCTCATCTGTAAATGGGGAGCACCAAGAGCTGTGTTGAAATGCTGTTTTAAGAACTGGCAGTAGTACAAGCACAGTGCCTGTCACATGGGCCGTCCTGGAACTGTTTCCCTGCTTCACTGAATTTGCCTCCATTGTGTGGTGTTGTTCCCCACCTAGTCCCCATGCCACACAAGTTGAACCTCACAGAGACCAGTTAGCTCAGGGCTGTTGTGACTTGTGCTTAGGATGACTCCTCTACCTCTTGATGAACCAGGCAATGATTCTGTCTAGTTGGGGTGAGAGACATATAGGAAACCACTTTCCTGACTAAAACTAAACTCAAGTTGGCCAAGATTTTAACTTCAAAAGAAGAGACTTTCTGGTGGTTAAAGAGGGAGTGTGATGGCCCCACCAGGCAATTCGGATTCTCTTTTCTGAATTTTGCCTTTTCAGTGGGTGAGGGAGCTTTCATTGGAGTGATAATTTAATGCTGTCCTTCAGGGATATACCAAGCCCCCTTTTATGGACTGTAAGTGTGGGCACAAGTTCTTCCTTGATTTTTCTTCGGAGATAGGAGGCAGGTGGTAAGTCTTTAAAAAAATGGAAGGCAAGAGAGAGGGGAGAGAGGGAAGCAGAGAGAAACACACACACACACACACATGCGCACACACACTGTCCCCAACCATAGAATGTCTCTTGTTTGTAGCACCAAGGGACGAGGCACACACTGGGGTGATTTTAAAGAGAAACCAGAGGGCTGGTTTATATAACCCTCAGAGGTCTTCTGTGTTAACTCAACAGCTTGCCTTGGAGCCCTGCAAACAATAGATCTCTTTTGATCAGCTGGGCTCCTTGTTATGTAGCTGGTAGGAACTAATAAATCTGTAGGTCTCTGTTCTCCCCTCAGAGATCATTGAAGAGAGAGTACACACATTCAATGTGGTGAGGCTCACATAATGAAATTTCAAAAACCTTTCATTAGAGATTACTATTTTTGGCCAAGCTGGAAAAACAGGAACTCTATTTACCTAGATTTACAATACTGCCTAAAACAACTAAAATCTCAGACAAAAATATGAAGACATTGGACATGAACTAATGAATGGGATCTCTGATCATAACAGGTAGGATGTGATCCCTAAGGGATGAGAAACAAGCAGAGTGCATGCTCTGATTGCCCCAAACACTGCCTTGAGAAAGCTTCTGGTCTTTGGGGCAAGGAGATAGAAAACAGGAGGTCTCCTTGATTGGAACTAGATGGAGCTGAGAATCGGGGAAAACAAGGCAGCTGGAGTTTGTAAGCAAAGTACAGGAGAGAAGAGAACTGCAAAGAGAAAACTGTATAGAGACCTGCAGAGCTTTCTCTTTGGGTGTTTAGTGAAGAATTGATCAGTACATGTGTAGAAGAAAACTACTCAAGGTTGGAGAAAAAACTACAAAAAAGAATGAGAAGTGACAGCCTCTGGAATTGTGCCTGTTTTCGGTATCCAGGGTAGAAAAACCCATAATTCATGGAAAGTTTGCTAGAGAAATCAGAAGAATATTGCTTTAGCTATGGAGTATGAGTGACCCTCAACTAAACTGCTCTGGCCTCATTGAGCAAAGAATTAGATTCAAAAGGATAAAACTGTTACCAAGGAAGTTAACTATATCCAGAACAAAGTTCAAGAATAGTTATAAGAATATAAAAATAATTTGTATCTAAAAGATAAAAATCACAATGGCTGGAATTCAATACACAATTACAAAGCAAGATAAAAGCAAAAGAATAAAACAGAAACAAAACTTTCTCTTATTAGTAACTGAAACATGTAACCAGAAAGAAAAAGGGCATGCTCAACGACATCATTGCTGTGAGATTGATTTCTTTTGGTTTCCTCTTCCTTAGTCAACTGGTCTACCTGCTGTTGCAGCAATTTTGAAAGTGTAGACCTTTCATGGAAATGGCTGGCTTTGTCTTTGCTTGTTCTGTATGTCTTCTATACTTAACAAATAACGGTAACAATTAAGAGACAATTGAGAGTTTCTTTTTTTATATTTGTCCAGAGACTGATTTGACCTTTGTAGAATCACATTTAAAAATTTTCAGGTAGTGATAAATGTAAGTTACTAAATTCTTATCTAATTTCATTCTTTAATGTCCTCCTTGGGCATTAGGATAAAAACCAACCCAGCAAAACAAAAATATTCCACATCTGTAGTAAAAACAAAAAAACCCAAAACTGTGTGAAGTTGCCTCTGAAACACTGTAGCCACCCCCATTGTTCTGTAAGACTTTTGCTTTTCAGAAGAATGATCAACTATCATGTCTTAGTTTAAAGCAGTTGAAGTAAAGCCTGAAATCTGCCCCCCCACCTGAACACAGTCACAGCTTTCAAAAAATTTAATCATTTGGGAAATTTTTAGTGTTTCCATCAGAGCTTTCAAAGTTCAGATGACCTCAGGGTGTTTTTGTTGTTATAGCCTTTTTTTTTTTTTTTTTTTTTTTTCTCACCATCTTTCCATCTCCTGTGGAGTCTCTTTTTTAGTCTGTTCCCTAGTTCTGCCTCTGAGATATTGATACCACTAGCAAGAAAACTCCTGCCCTGTATGTTCTCTTTAATTCTTTTCTGAAGAACAGGCTAGTCTACTTCTGTTCTCTTTGAATCTGGAAACTGCTCTAGTCACATGTCTGATTGATGCCTGACAACCATGTGAACAACCAAGTCTTGGCAGGTGGCTACATTTATACACAGAATTGAAAAGAGGTACCAGGCATGAGCAGACTGACCAAGCTCTTAATTAAACTGGTCATGCAAAAAAATATAAGCTGTCTGATGTTAGGAAGAGCCCGTTATTTGTCTTGATTAGAACTATGATTGATGCATATTATATATTCAAAACAATTGGTATGTTTCTGGAAAAATAGGCAGTGTAAGAGCAAACACATAAATTCCCCTTATAGATACTGCCCGTGATAACTGAAAACAAACACAAGTTGAATGGGAAACTTGCCGAATTACCCAAACTAGGGAAAGGTGCCAATCACATGCCAGGACCCTGGAAGTCTCCGCTAAGTGTAGTCTGCCTGGTATTATTTTGAAGGAAGTCATAAAGAGTCAGCTAATCTCTCTCTCTGTCTCTCTCCTCCTCCCTCTTTATCCCACTTTCCCTCTCCCTCCCTCTCTCTCCACCCCCACCCTGAGTAAAATGGTACAGAATTCTAGGAAGTACATAATAAGTTTTGGAAGATGGTCACACACTCCCAATTATTTTTATTATAGTTGGTTTACAATGTTGTGCCAATTTCTTCTGTACAGCATAGTGACCAAGTCTCATATATATATGTATATGTATTTTTTCTCATATTCTATTGTATTCTATTCCAAGAGACTGGATATAGTTCCCTATGCTGTACAGTAGGGCCTCATTGCTTACTCATTCTAAATGTAGTAGTTTGCATCTACTATCTCCAAACTTCGAGTCCATCCCAATCCCTCCCCCATACCCCTTGGCAACCACAAGCCTCTTCTGTATGTCTGTGGGTCTGTTTCTGTTTTGTATATAGGTTCTTTGGTGCCACATTTTAGATTGCACATATAAGACAGTACTCCCATTTTTGAGGATACAGCGATAGCAGTGAAGAGCGCCATGGGAAACCAAGGGCTATTTCACTTGAGGCCATGTTTAGCTTCCCAGATAAATACTTTCAGGATTTACAACAGAGACTGGAAAAACAATTATCACCAAAAAAAAAGTGTATGAGCAGTAGGATGCTTCTCTTGAAGATTTAGTAATTGGTGGGTCCAATGAAAATTCCAATCTCCAACTCAACAGGCAGAAGTACTAGAAAAAAGACTAGACACAATTAGTCCATATGTCTGAGGTAGGGGCACACCTAACAGTCAGAGAGATGTACAGATGCAAAAGTTAAAACACAGAGAACAACTATGATGCAAAGAAGTGGCTCCCTCATTGGTACATTCCATGGCCTAGCTCATTTTCCATTATCTTTAGGCTCTTGAATATTTGAAATTAGTTAGAACTAGAGTATCTAACACTCCAGATTAATATCTAAGAGAATTTCAGAAACATTTAGATAAATTGTAAAGATTCTGTTTGTTTTTGAAAAAATACCAGGTATAGGAAATAAAGGCAGTTACTGAAAATGGAAATGGAAAGATGAGATTTCTGAGAGATATTTTGTATAAGTAATGTTATAATCATGTAATTTATGTAACATTAATGTTAGATCATGGTAAGTTAAAGAGATATAGGAACATATTTTGAAAGATTTACAAGCAAGAAAATAAACTTCAAACAGGATCTGCTTTCTGCTCTCATGTAAATTAAAAAAATAAAAGGACTCTGGAAAAATAAAGAGAGATAAAACATCAGATTTTAATGAACAAGAATATGGTAGTGTTGAGGAAAGGATTCAAGGAAATGAAAAACCAGAACATGAAATTAAAACAATTAAAAATCATGTTAGATGCTGTAAGGAATGGAATAGACTATATTGAAAATTCAATCAATGAGGTAGGTACCAAGATTGTGAGGTTTCATCTTAAGGGATGAAGAAATGAAAGTGAATGAAATTGAGACAAGTGCAGAGGACATTCGGTGAAGACCCAACACAGAGATAATTTGATTTTTCTAAAGAGGAGTTCTCGCTGTGGTGCAGTGGGTTAAGAATCTGACTGCAGTAGCTCCAGTCACGGAGGAGGTGTGCATTCAATCCCCAGTGCAGTGGATTAAAAGATTCGCATATGTTGTAGCCATGGTTCAGATTCAGGCCCAGGCCTGGGAATGTCTGTATGCCTCTGGTGCAGCCATTAAAACAAACAGGTGAACAGAAAGAACTGATGGTTGTATTCTTAGCTATGATGAGAGCAGTTTTGAATTGAAGAAAGACATAAACAAGCAGGTCAAAGAGCCTATTCCGTACCAAGCAAAGTTAATGAAGATGAATGAAAACCTAGACATAATGAAAGTTTGGAATTTTGAGAGACCTCCATTTGCCAGGAAAGGGGAAATATCAAACTGGTCTCACACTTGAAATACTAGATCTTTCAAGAAAAAAATATCAGAGCTGTACCTAAAGTGTTTGAAGAGTATTTTTGTGCCTACCCCCTCCAACTGCATGTCAAGCCAGGTGGTTTCTCATTTATAAAGACTATGAAAATATAGTCCCAGATACATAAAGGCTTTTAAAAGTATCATTTATTCCACATACTGTATCTGTAAAAAAAATTAAAGATGGATTTTAATCAACCCCAAAACAATTTAAAGAACTGCAAATCAAGAAGTCACAACATCAGAGAAATAACAATAAGAAAACTAGATTAGAATAGAATTAACTTTAAATAAATGGTGTAAATGCAATTAGAAGATGCAAATATTAATATGCTTAAAAGAGAATGTGTAGAATATAGCAGAAAAATAATAACGACCATAATAAAATTCCAAATCATACTAAAGATGAAAGAAGAAAATGTGGGAGAAAGAAAGGGGAAAAGTTGATGTGTACATTTTTTTTTATGTAGACAGAGAAAATAAAATTCTACCTTTGTTTAGAAAAATGTTTAAATTGTTTTCTAAACATGAAAAGTAACAGCTAGTAAAAATAAAAGCAAATTATATTACTTCCAAATTACTAGCAAAGCAAAAAAACAAAACAAAACAAAACAAAAACAACTGGAAAATTAAAAGCTAAAAATATAAACTAAGTATCAGAAATAAGACGTACCTATGCCTGACATGATAAGAATTGCAAATTGCATGAGTCAGTTTAATAAAATATCTATTTCGGATTGGGTACCAAACCAAAATGAAACTCTGTGCCATTAACAAGTAGCATACTTGTTAACAACTGTCTCAGAAAAAAAAAGTAGAAAAACAAAATATCCCATACAAATGAAAACATAAAGTTAGACTGCAATATTTTCAGTAAAGATGGGTTTAAAAATCTGAAACGTTAAATTGATCAAAGGTAGAATTGTACGTTATAATGAAGGGGATTGTCAAAAAGATGTAATTTTCATCAACTTTCACATATAGAAGAATTACCACTATACTAAAAATGGTGGCACTAAAAAATGGTTAGGAATAAAGAAAGATGAAAAGAATAAAATAAAAAACAAGTAGAAAGATACACCCATGTATACATAAAACAATTTAAAAAATTGTAATAGGAAAACCTGAGATGATCTTTTTCCTCTAGCAGTTGACAGACAACGAAAAATTGCTAATTTCGTATGTTTTCAAGGGTATGGTGAAATGCATCCTTCCAAACACTTCAAATTGTTAAAATCTTCCTGGTGGGCAGTTTGGCAATGTGCGTTAAAAGAAAACAGCTGCAACAAAACAAACAAAAACAACCAAAAAAACAAAAACCATTAAAAAAAAGTTAATGCCTGGAGTTCCTGTCATGACGCAGCGAAAATGAATCTAACCAAGAACCATGAGGTTGCGGGTTCAATCCCTGGCCTCGCTCAGTGGGTTAAGGATCCGGTGTTGCTGTGAGCTGTGGTGTAGGTTGCAGACATGGCTCGGATCTGGCATGTTGCTATGGCTGTGGCTTAGGCCAGCAACTATAGCTCTGATTAGACCCCTAGCCTGAGAACTTCCATATGCCACAAGTGTGGCCCTAAAAAGACCAAAAAAAAAAAAAAAAAAAAAAAAAAAAAAAAAAAAAAAAAAAAAGTCAATGCCTTTTGTCTCTTCTTTCTTCTTTAGGAAATTATCCTAGGGAAATCATAGGACATACGCACTGATACCTTTAATCATTTACCAGAGTGGTGTTTAAGGTCCCTATCTCAAAGCAAATGTATTGGCTTGAATCAGAGATTTAAATGTTGAAACATCAAACCCTCCTTGCCAAATTCATACAAAGAGAAGACATAGAATTTTCTTGTGAAAATTTGAGAGTGAAATGAATTAAATATTGAACAAGAGAATATTGTTCCAGCCTTCATGCCTTTTCCCTTTCTGTTTCCGTTGCCTGGAACTTTGCCTCTCTAGCTCCATCCAGGTAGCTCATTCCCACGTGACTCAAATCTCTGCTCAGAGGTCATCTTTCTTGTCAGCCTCATCCAAAACCCTGGTCCTCCTCTGCCCAGCCTTGCTTTGCAACATCGCATTATCCTGTATTCTCTTTCTTTGACATGTTGGTCCCCACCTGCCTTTATAATAAAAAGAAGTATACATTTATAGATAGAAACCCATTTTTATAAAACTAACACGTTTTTATTTGTTCATATCAAACTGTGAAAAAGCACTAGAATAATTTGACTTGTTTCCTTCTCTTTGCTAATTCTATTTCCTATTTATTTCCTACAAGGGTATGTGGAACTTTTGATATCAGAAAGAGAAAATTTCCAGAACAGCTGTTGAATGACTTTTTTTAGGGTGTTCCTACCTTTGTATTTTTCCCTGGTATATGAAGACACTAACAATGTGCTGTTTTACATATGAAGACTGTGGTATTAAACGGTGTGGGTACATGCTCTAAGGGGTTATTTTATTCTGTATTCTGAAGAATACAATAGCCAGTCTTCCAATTCATCAGCATCCCCTTGAAACACTGGCTGGAACAAATCTGGTGGCAGGACCCTGGAGAGCACCAAGCTGGCTGGGCAATAGCCAAGGTCACCTGTGACTGTGTTGCTGAGAAGAGAGACAGGAGTATAATAGATGAAACGGTCAAGGTTGTGGCCAAGAGAGAGTGAAATATATGTCTTGATGAGGAGAGATGAAGACCACATGCCAGTAAGAGCAGGGAACTCAGCAGCAGGAAAAAACCAGAAATGACATATAGGTCCAACTATGGGGAAAAGGGAAATGGTTCAGGACCCAGTCCTTAAGCAAGGGCCCCTTAGGGTTGCTCTGCCACGTGTAAAGGAGCTATTTAAGCTGGGTCTATTTTTTCCTTTTACTCTAATTTTTAAGTAGAATTTTAGGTTATAAAAGTAACACATGCTCATCATGAAAATAATTTGGATAATACAAAAGGAATAAAGTGAAAAATTGAATTCTTCTACTGCTGTCAGGACTCCTGCTTCAACCCAGCCTTATTCCCACTCTTCAGAGTCAACCACTGTTTCCTACTTTATTTTCCTCAATTTGCTATGGACTTAAAACATTTATCCATCCATCCAATGATCTACCTATTTCATTATATACCAACTATATTATTCCATACAAAAGCTTCAGCAAATTGCTTTGTTAACATTTTCCATATGAATACAGAAAAAGATCTTATTTTCCTAAGGGCAATCATTCTATTGAATGGATATTCTAAATACGGATATTTGTAAGTATGTCTGTTGGAAAAACTTCCTAGCATTTCCTGGGTCAAATGGTACGCAAATTTAAATTATTTTTATTGATACTATCAAGGTATTGGCCAAACAAGTGTGATAGTTTCTTTTCACAACAGGGTTTGAGAATGCTCATTTATTCCTACCTTACCCATACTAGATATTATTACTGTTTTAAATCTTTTCTGCACTTCTAGGTGAAAAATGGCATCTTTTTAAATCCATATTCCTTTGCTTGCAAGTGAGATAAGCCTCTCTTTATAGATTTCCTGACTATGGCGTTTCTTTTCCTGTGAACTCTAGTAACATCTTTTGCTCATTTTTTTTGCTCATTTTTATTGTTCATCTTTTTTGGCTGATTTATAAGAGATATCTTCATGTAAAGGATATCAATAGTTGATCATGTGTGCCGCACAGTTTTTCCTGGCTTGCCTTTTTTTTTTCCCTCCTGTAAAAAAAAAATTAAAAATTTGATGTCGTCCAACTTATACTGGCAGGTGTGGGAACCGCCACTGGAAATCTGTGGGACTCATCCTGCATTGTAATGAGAATAAGATGAGGACATGACATGACAGAATTTTACATGATCACAAATCTATTATTGGAGAGAATGTGGACCTTTTTGTCAAATCTGGGAATCTAGAATCAGGATCACTGTATGTCGGCTGGAAATAAGTAGTTTTTAAGACGTAGAGTGGGTAGTGAATTTATGGAAGTCATTATTTAAGAGGTAGTATGGTCAAGAAATCAGTAAATTTAAGAAAGACTGAATCATGTTTTTAGAAAAGTGATACATATAATTTTGAAGGAAAATTAAGGCTATTCCTAAGGGTTTGAAGAGATACCATTAAGGTCAAAAGAAATTTACCTAAATTCATAGGCAAAGACTCAAAGGTCATTATAGAAGCCTGTGTTTAGCTGTTTAAAGTGCCAGCTCTAGAGTCAAAATGCCTGGGTTCACTGTCAGGCTCTGCTGTCACTTGCGTTGGATAAAGTGCCTTAATTTCTCTTTGCCTGAGCTTCCTGCTAAGAAGTACTGTGATAGCAGTGGTACCAATTTCATATAGACATAAGTAGAGTGATTTAGAATGTTGCCTTGCATATAGTACAGATTTTATCGATAATAGCTGTCAATGTGGAAAACTGGATTGCTGGAGGATATTCGTTTTTAAGGAAATGGAAGGGTGGATTGACATTCTTTCTCAAAATCTTCTTCTGAACTAGAAATGAAAATAAAGCTGATAGTATCCATGAGGATGTGGGTTCCATCCCTGGCCTTACTCAGTGGGTTAAGTATCAACTGTAGCTGTGGCTTGGATCCTGTGTGGCTGTGGTGAGGCCAGCCAGCAGTAGCTCTGATTCAGCCCTTAGCCTGGGAACATCCATATGCCATAAGGGTGGCCCTAAAACAAAACAAAACAAAAACAACAAAGCCAGAGACGTGGCCAATGTGAATGATGCCATTTCTGCCCTATTCTTGCTCCTGAAACAGCTTAACCTCTCATTTGCAGTGACCAGGGTTGAACAGCTCAACTGAGGGGTGAAAGGTCAAGCTGTAGAATTACTGTTTTTAGCAAATAAAAATAAAGGCTCTGGTTAAATCTGAATTTCAGAGAAACAGTAATTTTTTTCGTGGGAGCATGTCCCACACAATACTTTGAACATGCTTATACGAAAAAGAATTGTTTATCGCTTAGTGGAAAATCCAATTTATGTAGGCCTCCTGTGTTTTATCCAGTAACACTAGTAAGTGTGCAGCTAATGACACAGGACTGGGTGTGTGCGCAGAGGGATGAAGCCGTCACGCTTTGGGAGGGTGGCCTGGTAAGTCCTATCCTTTCCATTCTGAAACATACTTTCTTCCTGTCCCTGCCCAGATCCAAATTTTTATTTCGATTTTAGATATTTAAGATGCGGTTTGTTTTATTTAGTGACTAAAGCAGGACAGATTTTGAGCTCTATTTTGATTTTTGGCAAAGAGTAATATTTGGTGGGAGGTATTGATAAGTATGCCTTGGGGGGAAATGGATGGTTTATACCCTACAACTTACTAAATGAAAAACTGTGGTATACATGAAAGGAAACTCATTTTTGCATGCTTTGTGGTGTTATTTTGCATTGTCAAGGTGTTGGGGATGACTCTTCTGTACCGTCATGCTGATGGGAATCCTCCAACTCTGGGCTCAGTCACGGAAGTTCGCTGGATTCCCGTAAAAAGGAACTATTACCTGTTAACAAGAAAGAAGCCCACGCTCCAGAGAGACAACCTATTTACAGACAAATTGTTGATTCCCTGGGCATGGTAGTAGCATGTTTGTATTCCCTTGGCAATTCTTTGGGGGAACGCTTTAATTTGGAAGTGTTGGAAAGAGTGAAGGCGTATAAAGATCCTATTATTTATTTGCTTGTGGAGATTCTTCACATCATCTTGAGTCATCAGGAAAAAAAAATTGAGAAAGTTGGTCTTTATTCCAAGTGCTTCCACGTTGGAGATAAAGATTTCTTCCAAAATGTCTCTCTTCTCCCAAGGATGCTCTTGTGAGGCAAGTGGGTGTCTCATGTTCTTATCTCTTTGTCTTACCTGGGGCTTTAGACCTTGGGTCAGCCAGGGTTATAGCAAGGGATGCTTTCTTCGTCAAAGCCTGTGTTTGTCTCGGAAAATGATACCTCTGTGTAAGTTCAAGGGAATAATTTAGCTCTTTTTTTCAACTTGGGCTTATTTCTGAAATGTAGCACAACACCCACAAGATGGAGAAAATAGAGTGGTTGAGGGAGTGGGAGAAAAAAAGAACAGCTTGGTTGCAAGGTTGGCATCCTCGCTTGGGTGTGGCGTGGAATGAGAGAACCTCTGAATCCCTGGCCACAACCCTGGGCAAGGCAGCGAAGTTGTTTTAAAAACAAGCAAGCAGGACAAAGAGAAAACAGGAGGTTTGACCAGTAAATCCTATGGACTCTTCTTAAGAAATGCTGCTAAACAAAACTATGAAGTCATAATGAAAGCAACATTCCCCATCTGCCCCATATTTTTCCTTAACACATTCTAGGGTCACTGTGCTTAGGAGCATGTCACAAAATACTGTGTCATGCTGTCTGTGGTCAGTGTCGGGTGTCAACTTGATTTTGACGAGACTGGGATGAAAAAGGGAAGCTGGATGTAGGCGACTTCAATCCCCAGCCGCATCTCTCAGCACACGTCTGCGGCATCAGAAGGCACCTTTATGTAGCCTTGGCTGTATTTTTCAGTTTTGCAGGGCTTCCTGGAATGTCAGGGAATATAATAGACATATCAAATTGAAGAAATGTTGAGTTATTTAAAACTCAAATGTGGGCTTGTGGGGTAATTCTTATTCTCTATCTTTCTCTCTCTTTTTCTTTCTTTCAGAAATTCAGGGCAGGAAACAGGAAAGCAAGGCTCAGATGATAGGACTGTGAACTTGCATTTTGACTTCTCCTCTGACATGACTGTTGGCCAGTCTTAGGATTAATAGCTTTGTAGCCTGTTGTAGGGAGAAGTGTTTTTTCCTGCTTTGCTCCTGATTCCTGTTGGAGCAACGTCACTAGCACTGCAGTTGTAGCCGCCTCTACCTGTCATGCAAGTTTTCTGGAGGGAAACGTGACCATCTCAGTGGGGATTTGAGATGGAGAAACCAGGCGTGTACAGTTCAATTCCACCCTTTCCCCTTTTCCTTGGAGCAAATGTGCCTCCTGAGCACATCCACCCTTGTGTCTGTGGTGGGTTTCACAGTAAAGGTTGAGAAGATCTCTGGTTACAGTTTGGGAGGGGAAGTCTGTATGTTTTGGAGCACTTAAAGAAAACCACTTCCTTGCAGATGCACACTAACTCCTCCAGTATCCTCTTTGTTAGAACAAAGGTGGTATAGTGTATATATTTTTTCTACTAGCCTTATGATATTGTTTTATTTCTCAATTGGTTCAGAAACCTCTCTAAGGACAAGAAGTATTATTTATTGAGCCCCTTCGTGCCTCAAGACAGTTGTTCAATTCAATGTAATGTCAAGTACCCAGAGAGTAGCGGTGTGGGATTCAGAAAGGATGAAACAAAGCAAACAACTTGCTGGCATGTGCAAAGGCGGTTAGAGTTGGGTGACTTTAACCTAGAGCAGGTGAGGAGGTGGAAAGAATATAGACTTCCCTCTGAGCCCAATGTGTAAAATGACATGTGGACAATTCCTGAAAAGAAACACTCTGCTTTGTTATCCACTTGGCGTGAGACTGACCAATAAACATGGCTCGTATTTATGATAAGGTACATTAATTATCAGCATGTGCTTTCTTTTCATTTAATCCTTACTGCCAGCCTATAAGACAGGTGCTCTTGTTGCCCATTTTACAAATGAAGAAATGAAAACAGAGGTTAAGAAATTTGTGTCAGGTCATAAATGGCAACTCTGTATTTGCCTGGTAAATGGCAGAGCTGGGACCTACTGCAAGTGGACTGTCCACCTTGGACTCTAGAACTCTCTTACTCCAACCCTTGTATGAACTCTGTGCCTGTAATTTGCATTTGACTATGCTGTTTTCTCTACTTTTCCCCCCAAAGGTTATGAAAAGTGGTTCAATTATAGATCCAAATTGAAATGCTCGCTAAATCCTTATTTTTTTTTTCTTCCTGAATACTCTTTGGCTGCTTTTGTCAGTGCAGGAGCTGGAGAACTTCCTGCAGAGAAATGACAGGAGAATTGAAATTCGTAGGGAAAAAGTGAACCAAGCCAGGGACATTAAGGAGCAGGACAAGAAAACTGAAATAGAAAGCCATCAACCAGGATCCGGGAATGGCACAGAACCTGGAAATAGAATTGGGAAAACTCCCGAAGAAAAGAGGTCTATCACAGAGTGCTACAAGACTGCTATACCCTTTTTGGGAAAGAAAGACAACTATATTTTGTTGGATAATGTTTTATCAGAACAGCTTCAGAAGCAGATTGAAAAAAATTCTGGAGCAACAGCAGCATGAAAATAGGATACCAGTTTCTATGGCATGTGTGCACTTTGCAGTAAAGAATTCATGGAAAACACAGCTGTCTTTTAGAGTCATGTGGCTTGAAAACCAACCTTCAAGATTTTACTGCTGGGAAGTTCCATGTCATTTTATGCGCATTGAGAAAAAGTAGACAACATGTGATATGAATGCTGAGCTCACTGGAGACAATGGCACAATGAAGGTGCAGCACTGGAAGATGAGTGCTACAAGTCTAAAGCATGCTGATTTTAGGAGTTCCACTGTGGTGCAGTGGATTAAGGATCAAGTATTGTTGCAACTGTGGCATAGGTCACAGCTTTGGTTTGGATTTGATCGCTGGCATGGAAATTTCCATATGCTGTGGGTGCCACTGAGAAAAAAACCCCAAAAAACATGGCTAATTTGAAACTTGGAAAATCTATGGAAGAAATGTACTTGGAAGATCATCAGAAATTGTTAGATGTTGGAGTTTCCATCATGGCTCAGTGGAAATGAATCTGACTAGGAACCTTGAGGTTGCAGGTTTGATCCCTGGCCTCCCTTGGTGAGTTAAGGATCCGGTGTTGCCGTGAGCTGCGGTATAGGTTGCAGACGCGCTCGGGTCCCTCTTTGCTGTGGCTGTGGTGTAGGCCTGTGTCTGCAGCTCTGATTGGACCCCTAGCTTGAGAACCTCCATATGTCATGGGTATGGCCCTAAAAAGACAAAAAAAAGAAAAAAAAGAAAAAAAAGAAAGAAAGAAATTGTTAGATATTGATGAAGGGGACCAGAAAGATGACCAAGAAGTTCATCTTTTCTGTAAACTGACTTTATGCAAAAATGCAGGGGAAACTAACTCAAAAGCAAAATATCTTCTTGGAGAGTCTATGCAGGTTTGTCCCATTCAAAAGAAAGACATGACTTGGATTTTATTTTTGTCATAGGGAGGTTCATTATAATTAAGGTAGATGCTATGGATATCTTTAAACCAAAATGGAATTAAGGATGTCAAAAAGAAGCTAAACAACAGCTCCTAAAAGGTACATATGGGAATAAGCCCAGTATTAAGTTTTCAGTCTATGGAAATGACCTTTGTTGAAGATGTTGTCAGTGATGATGACCTCAGAAGCAGAATGAAGTTCACTGCAGCATCAGGAAAGTTACATCCAACTGTGAAGCTAAGCAGTGCTGCAAACCAGTTGAAGTGTCTATAGTCAGGTATTGGAGGTTTTTCCTGAAAGGTGGGAAAGGGTTTAGATTTGAATGTTAGCAGGTTCGTGTTCTCAGCAATAAAGATTTAAAGCTGAGTGTTGTTTTTAAAGAAATCAAGTGAAAGGATTACATCAATAAATTGCAAATAAAGAACCCGCATTGATGAGTCACAAATAATACCTAGCAGACACCCAGGCAGGTCAGAATCCAGATCTAAAGTGCCCAAATGTGTGGGGGCATTTTAAATTCCCTAGAATCATGGACTTGATATGGGCGGTGTTGATTCTGTAGCCCTTCTTGCCTGATTCATGCACAATCTAGCCTTCCACAGCTCTGGGAACAGCTGCAGGCACAGAAATGCTGTGTAAGGACCCAGGGATAGAGGCAAAAATAACATCTACCGTCAATGGACTAAGCCTGTTAGTCATTCTCAATAGAGTGTGAATGACTTGAATCTCTATGTTCCTTTTTATTAGAAGAGAGCCTAAGAATTTTGATGGGCTTGTATGGAAGGTGGATAATTTGTGAGCTGAGAGCCTGGACAGGAGGCCAGAGTTTGAGTTACATCTTTGCCTGTGACTCTGTCTCATCCTAGTAACTTCCCAATAACTAGTAGTTGAATTGTATCAAAAGGGATGTGTAAGATCATTCAAAGACAAACTTCAATAATTCTATTTTTTTAGTTTACAGACCATTCCAGATCCTTGTCTAAAATGTCACTTGGGATTTTATAATTGGCAACATTTGAAAAGCAAGATGTTTAATAAATATTGAACAATAACAATGAGAAGATCTGTGTATATCTCACCATCTGGGAATTTTCACACTAGTGTTCCGTTTTCATGTTCTTATTCATCTTCTTGTATTTAATTAGACTCATTGTACTAACATAAATAATTCCTTTCACTGAAGGAAGTTATTAAATATCCTCCTTTATTATTAATATTCAAAGATGAATTACATAATTTCACATTCTTGGGATGATTCCTCGTATTTTTGCTTTTGAAACATTTTGTTGTGTATCAGTTACTTTGAGGGATTAATGTTACTGATTTGATTCTGTGTTAGTGATAGACATAATCATGGTAAGTGATGATCAGTTTCTTAAAATACTAGATAGCTTCTTTCTTTAGTCCTTGTACTGTGCACAGTGCAGTTGTTCTTGGAACTTGTGATGATACTCAGCTTTTTAAGTACTCCTTTGGTTTCTCAACTGGGACCATAAGTAATGGTTTTGAAGTCCAATTATTGTTTAACTACTGTTTAGCCTTAAACAACTTTTTTTTTTGAATTCTCTTTTGTCAGTGAAATTCATCCAGGGTTTTAAAGATAAGTATTATTAAAATGTGCACAAGATAGGAAAAATCTTCAAATATCAGTCCTTCCATTTTATGACTTCTTTCTTTTTTTTAAAGTATAGTTGATTTACAATGTTTCTTCAATTTGTTTCTTCAATTGTTTCTGTTGTACAGCAAAGTGACCCAATCACACACATTTATCTGTGTTGTACAGTAGGGCCCGATTTGCCCATCCATTCCAAATATAACAATTTGCATCCCAACTCCACCCCCCCACCAATGCCCATCCATCCCACTCCTGCCCCCTTCCCCCCAGGAACCTCAAGTCTGCTCTCCTTGGCCATGATCTGTTTCTGTTTTTTTAGATAAGGTCATCTGTTCCGTATTTTAGATCCCACAAATAAGTGATATCTTATGGTATTTGTCTTTTCCTTTCTAGCTTACTTGGTATGAGAATCTCTAGTTCCATCCATGATGCTGCAAATGACATTAGTTTGTCTTTGTTATAGCTGGATAGTATTCCATTGTGTATATGTACCACATATTCTTAATCTATTCATCTGTTGATGGACATTTATGTTGTTTCCTTGTCTTGGCTATTGTAAATAGCACTGTGATGAACATAGGGGCGCATGCATCTTTTTCAATGAAAGTTTTGTCCAGTTATATGCCCAGGAGTGGGATTGCTCGGTCACATGGTAGTTCTATATTTAGTTTTCTGAGGACCCTCTGTACTGTTTTCCATAGTGGTTGTACCAATTTACATTTCCCACCAACAGTGAAGGAGGGAAGGGTACCTTTTTTCCACACCCTCTCCAGTATTTGTTATTTGTTGACTTTCTGATGATGGCCATTCTGACTGGTGTGAAGTGATAACCTCATTGTAGTTTTGATTTGCATTTCTCGAATAATTAGTGATGTTGAGCATTTTTTCATGTGCCTGTTGGCCATCCATATGTCTTCTTTGGAGCAGTGTCTCTTTAGGTCTTCTGCTCATTTTTCATTTGGGTTGCTTGGTTTTTTTTTTTTTTTTGTGGTTGAGGTGCATGAGTTGTTTGTTTATTTTGGAGTTTAGGCCCTTATCTCTTGCATCATCTGCAAAGATTTTCTCCCATTCTGTGGGTGGTCTTTTTGTTTTTTTAATGGTTTCCTTCGCTGTGTTCCATTTTACTCCTGGACATTTAATACCTGATTAGCTGTCATTACGTGGCCTACCCCTTGGCAGTAATTGTAAAGCACTGTTTTAGACTTTGGTCTTGGTGATGGTGGTGCTGACTGAGCCCTCTATGCGTTACAGTTTCACTACATGTCTTTCCCTTCTGTGAATTCTGAGCTCCTTAATGACAGAGTCTCTAAGTTTTTAAATTTTTTATTTCTGAGTCTAACTCAGTACCTGGCATAGAGTAGGTATTCAATGAATGTGTGTTGAGTGAACAATATACCAAGATAGGTGAGGACCTTAATAAGGACACTGTACTTTCATAGATGCCATTATTTTCCATCTCTCACACTCTCTGTGATAGAATTCAATACCATCAACATTCTCAAATCTGATCCATGTGCCCATAGGACCCTATGTGGAAAGAATTCCTCCCAAGTTCTCATTTTATGTTTACCTTTATAAAGAAATTAAAACAAAAACAAAACCCTCCTTGGAGTTCCCATCATGGCTTGGCAGAAATGAATCTCAATAGTATCCATGAGGGTGCAAGTTTGATCCCTGGCCTCGCTTAGTGCGTTAAGGATCCGGCATTGCCACGAGCTATGGTGTAGGTTGCAGAAACGGCTCAGATCTGGCGTTGCTGTGGTGTAGGCCAGTGTCTATAGCTCCGATTGGACCCCTGGCCTGGGAACTTCCATATGCCACAGATTTGGCTTTAAAAAGAAAAAGAAAAAAAAAAACAACAAAGAAAATCCTCCTTGACCGTATAATTTCCTTGAGACTGCATTACTCCAATTGAAATTGTAAAGCCATTTAATTTACCAGGCACCAAGCTTCTTCTCTGCTGTCTGAGAGCTGGGAACTTTTCTGTAATCAGACCCTTTCTATGATGTGACTTTTACTAGTGGATGCCAAGTCTGTCTGCATACACGTGATGCTCTGCTCAGATGCCAGGGGCCCTATCTATGCAAAGACTTCTACAAAACTGACATCATTTGCAAATGAAAAAAATAGTTCTTATAAACAGAGGGACAGAGAAATGGTTTATTCCTCTCATTTCTTTTGTGTTTCCAAGGTGGAGCTCTTTCTCCACCTTCCCTATCCATGTACTTTTCATATTGCCTGCATGTCATCCAGATAACCACAAGCTCCCACTTCTTCAAGGAGGAACTTTCTCAATTCCCTTGGATAATTCTCTGGAATGCATTAGTTGGAAGCATGTTATAAAAGCTAAAGGCAAGCAATGGAAGAGAGGGGAGGCAGGAATAATCTGCCGAGATTTTGCTTGAGGAATGAAACTTCATTTGGGTTGGAAACCTTTGCTGTGGGGGCTGCGGCTCCCATTGGCTGCTCCTGGCTATGATAATGACAAAGATCATTAGAGCCAGCCTCTCCGGTGATCAATCCACTGGCGGGCAGTGACTTCCTGATTTTGTGAAATGATTGATAATTGCAATCAATATGTTTCTTAATGGCCTTGTCAATATGTTCTTCTTTTGACTGAAACACTAATAAAAAAGACAGAAAGTTTTTGTTTGCTTCCCGCCTATGGGGAGGATGATGAATATCTTCAAGTCACCTGGAAGTGAGGAGAATGGATTTTCACATATGTGCTCTAACAAAATCAGCAATATTCAGACTCCACCAGAACAGCTTTCTACATTTATGTGTGCCCTCAACAGTTCTTCTTGGGGCCTCGAATAGGACTTTAATGATGAAATTGTACAAATACCAGCTGGTGAAATTGACTGAGAAATCTGAGGGTGACTGTCTTCCTTTTGGAAGACCGAAGATGCCAATGCATGTTCTTGCAGTATTTGTCTGGTTTTGAAGGCAGTACTTACCTGGAGACAGACAGGGATATGTGAACCTGGCAGGCTGGACCAGCTCTCTAGGCTTTTCATGAGCTGTGTTCCTAGAATGCCAGCTATAGCCTTACTTCTCTGATGTCCTGAAGCCACATCCACTGGGAACCTCCACGTGCATCTCAGATGTGCCCTACTTCTTCAATCCATCCTGACAAAGTGTGTCTCAGCTCTCCTTCCTCTTCTTCCCTGGGGAATTTTGTGGGGTCCATCTTGATCAGACCTTGGCTGTAATTCAACACACGCCTCCTCTTAAGGATGGCAAGCTCTGTCTTCCATCTTGGCATGATTTAAGGGCTCAATTTCTGTCCTGATGGATACTCTTAAGGACTGAATCCCCACCCTGGTACCAGGTGTAACTTTCACTACTTGAAACCCTACTCTGCCCCTTTCCCTACCTGCGTTTGGAATCATTTGATAGAGAAAGCAGACAGAGATCAAAACCATAGCTTTGTTACTGATCAAGGCGACTGGACGACACAGCTTACATATGCTGCTCTAGCATGTTCTCTAAACCTAGCTCTAGAACTGGAGTCACTCATCCAAACAGAGGCAGCACTGAAAGTCTGCAGACATGTCCCACCCACCCTGCCTGGGGATCGGTGCCTCTGGGAGCCACAGTCTGGAGAAGCCAGAGGCATGTCCTTCCTGCAAAGGCTGCCCCTCTGGAGGAAGGGAGAGAGGAGGCACTAAACTGATTATGTGGTTCTTCTCTGAAACGCTAAGGAAAAGCATAAGGGGTAGAGATAGGCTAGGGGTATTCACGGAAGGTCTGTGTCTTAGTTCCCGGTATTGCTGTGGCTGTGCTGTAGGTCAGCATTTGCAGTTCCAGTTTGGCCTCTAGCCTGGGAACTTCCGTATGCTGCAAGTGCAGCAGTAATAATAATAATAATAATAATAATAATAATAATAATAACAATAATAGTAATAATAATAATAATAATACAAAGGTCTTGGAATTCTCTTGTGGTACAGTGGGTTAGGGACCTGGCATTGTCACTGCAGTAGCTCAGTTATTTCTGTGGTTTGGGTTTCCTGGCCTGGGAACTTCCACATGCTGTGGGCACAGCCAAAATAAATAAATAAATAAATAAATAAATAAGCAAGCTCTCACCAAGGTGTCAGCAGGGCTGTGTTCCTTCTGGAGGATCGAAAGGAGAATTGTTCCCTGTTGTTTTTTTTGTTTTGTTTTGTTTTCCATTTTTTCTAATGGCTGCTCGTGCCACTTGGCTTAGGTCTCCTTTCCAGCAAGCACACCTCTCAAAGCTCTGCTCCCATCGTCACATCTCCTTTTCTTACTCTACCCTCCTGTCTGTCTTTTAGAAGGACACTTGTAGTACATCAGACCCAATCTTGATCCCCTCTAGGATACTCTCAAGAGTTAAGAATTTCAAGACCCTCAATTCCACCTGCCATGTAGCATAAAGTAGCCACAGGTGTCGGCAGCTGGGGTGTGGACCTCTGTGCGGATGCCATTATTCTGCTTATCATAACCTGTCATTGTAAAAACCGGGGTTTTAGGGAAGTGCCTGCCTAACTTGCCTCTGGGCCTTAGTGTCCAGGCCGAGACACTGCCTCAATCAAGCTCGATCTCCCAGTGGCCACACCTTCTGCCTGATAGCAGAATTCTGAGTGTTTACACCTGCATTCACTGTCTCTGTGCCACCCACAGGTAAAGGCCACTTTCAGTGTCGTAACTGAGACTGACCTACCTGGGAGCCACTGTGCTTTATGTTAACAGCAGCAACAATGACAGTACAGCCCCATGCTTTGGAGCTTTATATGAATCATTTAAAATTTTCAAATGAACTCCCCAATAGATATTAACAACTCTATTTTACAAACAAGAACTGAAGCTCAAAAAGGATAAATTATTTGTGCAAAAAAAAGAGCAGGAATTTGCCTATGGGTCAGCAGGTCAAGGGTCTGGTTTGGTTAGTGCAGTGGCTTGGGTCACAGCTGTAGTGGGGATTCGATCCTTGGCCTGGGAACTTCCACATGCCCATGGGTGCAGCAAAGAAAAAAAAAAAAAAAGGAAAGAAAAAAAGAAACACACACAAAACAACAGCAATAAAAACTAGCAGGAAATGGGTGAGCTTGCCATTTAAACTGAGTTCTTTGCTTTCAAACACAAGGTTTTTTTGTTTTTTTCCCTTACTGCTTTCCTGCCTTTCACCAGAATGGATCCCCAGGCCCCATCCTACCATCAGCAATGAGCCTTTTCCTGTTCCTTGTTTGTTATCCCTCTTTGCTGGTTCTGTGCAGCCGAGGGCCCACTGGTCTCATTGCCTATGGTTTAGACCAGTAGTGAATCCCAAATGTGCTTGGCCCCTTGTACTTGATTCTCCCATTTCTGTCCCAGTACAGCTCAGGAGAGAGCTTTCCCTGGAGCAGCTGTGACTGCAGAGGCAAAGGAATGCCTTTCAGGAAAGCTCAGGGAAGCCAGCCCCAGGGCAGCCCCTGGGAAATTGGATGACTGTTTCTTTCCAGGCAATGAGCAGCTCCAGTTCTGTTCCAGGGTAATTTGGGTGATCGTGACAGGCAAGGCAAACTGGAATTTAAAGGGAAGAACAAGAACATTTTCTTTAGCAGTTATGACGAATCTAGAGAAATAGTCCAAGCACATGTTGAGGCTTTATTGTGTAAACATCGCATTGTGTGCACAACTTAACGCAGTACCTGGAACAAGGCTGGTACTTAATAAATATTGGATAAGTTCAGCCCAAATACTCAGATGTGTTAAAAATGACTCTGATCACCATTTGATGCCCAGAATACTAAAAGTATAGAACATAGAATCAGCTGGACTGACATCGTGATTTTAGCAGAGCTGCTTTCTAATGTTTCCTCATTATTATTAATATTAGCATTTACTGAGGAGTTTCCACGTGCCGCTCGCTGGAGAGAAATGCAGATACCTACAGGTGACTCTATACTACGATCTGTATCAGACACAATGCAAATCCCTCTTTGGTTATATCCTTAGTTAAGCCACATACAAGACCAACTTTTAGCTTTAATATGTATTTGATCTTGGAAGCAATAATACTAAACAAACAAGCTTACATAGAGCAGTGATGAGAAGCTTCCTTCTGCGATTAAGTTAGTGACTTAAAATTTTGGATAATTATTTTTTTAAGCTAAGATAATATTACCAAGCAAATTTGAATTGTCCCAATTCACATGGACCAATGGCATTATCTGTTTATCTTGGAGTTCTGAAATTCGCCAAATACGTAATGGTTAAGAACATTAGCTTCAGTTTGAGGTGTGTTTAGTTTCCTCAAATGCTCAAATATTTGAGAAGATGTAATGAAAATGATAAAGTAGTGTTAGTTTTCTTTTGAGCCAAATGGTTGATTTCTGATGGACTTTATTTCTTTATTTTGCTTTTTGAAATTTGTTTAAAAATGTTATGTTCTCATTATATTTACACATTTAAAGAGTTAACTAATTATGTGAGATTTGTTAAGATGAAAATAATCTTTATCTCCTTCTCCAGAGATTCCCTATTTTAAATATTTTTATTTTTTTTGGTTTTTCCCTTATTTTTTTATTTTTTATTTTTTTTAGGGCCACATCCTCGGCTTATGGTAATTCCCAGGCTAGGGGTCAAATCAGAGCTGTAGCTGCCGGCTTACACTACAGCAATGCCAGATCTGAGCCATGTCTTCTTGAACCTAAACCACAGTTCACTGCAACACCAGATCCTTAAGCCACCAAGCGATGCCAGCGATCAAACCTGAATCCTCATGGATGTTAGTTGGGTTTGTTGTCACCGAGACACAATGGGAACTCTCTCTTTAAATATTTTTAGCTAAGATTTTAGAATTTCCCTCCATGTCTATAAGTAATATAGTTGTATTACGTTTTCTTTCATTAGATCAATTTTTTACTGAATTTCCACTGTAGAAGATGAGGGATTTGCTGTCTTTCCCCTGTTTTACTTCAACAGGCATCCTTTCCTTCTCCCACTCTGTTGTCTCAGTTCATCTGGATTTTGATTTCTGTTAGACTTTGTATTTTTAAGACTATATAAATGCTATTTGGAGACGAATCAATTAGGAGGCTATGATTGCATTTTCTTTATGCCTAGCCTTTTGTTTCCCCTGGAGTTAATAATTGCCTGTTTTCTTATGTGCCCAATTTTCTATTTGGGTAATGGTAGTTTAATCCCGAACTTTCTAAGAGTTGTCTAAATCTGTTCTGAATACCTGAGTTATTATCAGTTTCATCTTTTTATAGATCTCCACACCTTCTGACTGCTTCTTTTTGGACTGCTCCCTTTTTACACCTGTGGCCCAGATGTGTTGCCTTAGGAATCTTTCTTCATCATCATCCTCCTGACTATTCCCAGTATTCCTTTTGCCTCTTCTGTGTTGAATCTTCTGCTTCTTGTATTCCCTGTCTTTGTTTTTAAAGTTAAATGTGGTTTAAGGACTTGATTAGTTGGAGCACACATTTTCTGACAGTTCTTGGGAATGGATGCAAGACAAAAATTTTTTTGGAATTTTGCATATCTATCAATGTCTCCGTTCTAGCCTTACATTTGATGAGAGTTTGGTTGTAAATAATTATCTTTTTGTATTTTGAAGGCATTGTTCCATTTTGTTTTAGATTTCATAATTGCTGTTGAGAAACCTTAGGATTTTCTTCTTCTTAATCCTTTGGGTATGACTTTTTTTTTTTTTTTTTCTCTTGCATGATTGCTCTTCAGCTCTGATCCTGAAATATCTACAATGATGTAGACTTCGGTGAGTCCACATTTATTCATCTGTTTGTGCACTTGGTGGGACCTTTCAATCTAAAACTCAGGTCTTTACGTCTGAAAAATTCTCTTGCATCATTTTTATAATAGTATCCTTTCTGTGTTTTCTCTTTCTGAAACTTCTTGTCATGTAAATATTGGATGATCTGCAACTGATGGAATGAAGAAACATTTGAGACTCCATCTGCCTTTAATTAACTCAGACATTAAAGAGGATTGAAAAAAAGTAAAGCAAAGTCACTATTGTCACTGACTATTTGCCTTGGAAAATATATTTTTTTCATAAAAATATGTACATTTCTATATTGACCACAGATTATATATAATGTTTTATGTTGACTCAATGAATATTGAAAATTTATGTTTTAATTTCTAGTATGATAAATGCCGATAGATATGATCTACATAAACAGAAGGTTTTGGGGGTCCTCCATAATTTTTTAAGTTTTAGGGGAAGGGATCCTTAAAACAGAAGGTTTGAGAACTGTTGCTCTAAATGTTCCTACTTAGATTATCATATTCTTGTTTCATGGAGGCAATGTTTCTCTTATCTCTGATAATATTGATGATAATGTTTTTGAAACTTCCTTGTTTTCAGATAGTCTCTGTTTCTACTAAGTTGCTTTCTTCTGTTTGTCTTTTGGTATCTGTCTTGAGGCTTTCCTGAGATTTCTGGTACACTGTGGTTGTCTTCATGTAAACGTGAGGACCGGCAAAGGTGATCAAAAGCTATGAGTATTGTTTTGTTTTGTTTTAACTTCAGGGTGTTGAGGAAATCACAGGTGTGGAAGTTGGCATCTTTAGAGATTTTCTGGAGTTCCCTGGTGGCCTAGTGGTTAAGGATATGGCATCATCACTGCTGTGACTCATGTTTGACCCCTGGCCTGTAAACTCCCGCATGCCACAGGCATGGGCCCCCCCCCCCCAAAAGGATATTTCCTATTAGGATGAGCTAATTGCCCAAAGAAGATCCATGCCACCTCTTGCCTGGAGAGTAATAACAAGTGTGCCATTGTTCTGGAAGCCAATACAGGAGCCACCTCGAGGGGTGTCGGCATGTATCGGGTCCAGGTTCATCAAACTCCCAAGTTCACTAAACTCTCCCACTTTTTTTCTGTGTGTGAATTCCCAGAGCCCCTATTCTTTACTCTCTTCAGAGAATAAATCTCAGCATTCTGGGGCAGGTGCAGTAACCCAGCAACATGGAATGAGTTTTAGATACACAGAATATAATGCATATTTTCATGTCTTTAAACCAGACTTCCTTATCCTAACATTTCCCCAGAGCCCTACATAACCTAGGAGTGGGTTAAATTCTTAGCCTTTGAGAATCTATTGTGCAAATCATACTACTTCCCAGCTTTCCCCACCACTGGTGTAGAATTTTGCTCTTTGAGTTCTGCCAAATGCGTTGCCACTTGTCCATTTGCTTTTGAGTTTCCAAAATTCTGTTTTAGTTATTGCCTCTCTTTTTGTCTTTGTCCTGTGTATTTAGACTTGTTTTTTAAAAAAAGCCATTGTTTATAGTTCTTCTAGGGCTTGCTAATCTATAGCAAAATTGGTTGGCTGTGTTAGATGTGCCATTTTTATTCGAAACCAGGCCCGGTTTCTATATGGGCCCAGGCACATGTCCAGCACTTATTTTTATGAATGTTCCATTCTGAAGATTCAGTAATTATGTTAAGTTCTGTTGCCAGAGCTGTCTTTTAGCACTCCAGTTAGTTTATTTTTAGCAAAAGGACAGATACATTGACAAGTCTAATATTAAAAATCTTCCCTAAGGCTTTTTTTAAAATTTCTTTTAGGATCAAGTCCTTATGTGAAGATATCTGATTTCAAAAAAGTTTATTTTAATTTAAGAAAGAAGAAGTTGCTATTTTGAATAACAGTCCCACAACAATAAATGTTTCCCTCTGTAGATGTTGGTATTAGGTCAATGTTAGCCGATAAGCTGAGTACAAAAAGCAGATAAGCTAGATATCCTATAGGAATATTTTTGATATTAACATTACACTTCATTAATATTTACTGAACACCATAGTGCTTGGGCTCTAAGTCATACCCTAGTAGTATTTAAGGAGATTCTGTCACTATTTTAAGTTCCTCAGAGACCATTTAAGGCACTGTAAGTGCTAGAATCATTTTTAGAAAATGACTAATCAAAATCTACCACTAGAAAAAAAACAAAACAAAACTGGCAATACTCCCTGCTTTGGTGATGAGTCTTCAAAAGATGTTTGCATTCCCTGTTTCTTTAAGTGGCTCAAGAAATGAGATTCTTCCCACTTCAGGGTCTTTTGGCTGGAATGGTCTGACGTAGATACATTTCTTGAGCTTAAGTCACCCTTTTCCTAGCTTAGGGACAGTTCTTCCTGCTCCTCCTTGGAGGGATTAACTTTCTTTCTGTACTCAGGGCAGTGGAGTTTTCATATATGCCTAAGGCAAATCAAGCTGGAAACAAGAAAGAAAAAAAATAAAAGTGGATGATACTTTAGCATTGGGGTTGCTGGGAAGGATTTGATTTTGACAGTTTATCTTGTCATTTTTTTGTGACTAAAACTGAAATGGACATTTCTATGTTGATTTCTGTCAGCAGTCTGAATACTATAGTAATAATGCAAGGACTGGACTACTTAGAGCCAAGAAAGGGCTGCAAATGTCAGCATACCTGACAAGACGCAGGTTGCAGGTCAGAAGTCAGGGAGGAGTGACTAAATAATAAAGAAGAGTCAAGAACAGGACATGGAAGTTTGTGGTTAAAATCAGCAGCACTGAAACTTAGACTGTCAATTTCCTGGGGTGGAGGCGGGGCCCCAGTGAGGCTGCATTTATCATAAATCCCCCAGGTGATTCTTGTGGAGTTTGTAATTCATAATTTTAAAGTCCATTTTAAATACCTTAATAGGCTCTTCTACTTCTGTTGAAATGCCTGACTTTCAGTTAAAATTCAATACCATTAGTATTATAAATATGTATGTCTAACATATTGCTTGTATCTTATAAAATTTTTATGATTTTTGCTGTTGAAGTGATTTAGCAGTAGTAACTCACTTAACTTAGGATTAGCTCTCATTTCTTTGCAATCATTGTGCATTCTTGGAAATTACTGAGAAGTCAAAACTAGCCTACAGATTATTTTCATAGGTTTGGATTTTTCAACGAACATTAAATTTAATTAGGAATGAATCTGGGAAAAAATGGTATGTTTTATAGGTATCTGCTAAAATTTGATTTCCATTTTTTTAGGTTTAATTTGATACTTTGGAGCCGTAGCTCACTTCCATATACATATTCAGCTCTGAAGAGCTTTTGGGTCTATAAATATCTGGAAGGTAAGACAGCTTGATCCTGATGTAGAGTGTTTGGTCCTGATGTGGGTGCTGAGACGCAAATAGATGAATCCAAGATAGAGAAAGCTTTGATCAAAGGAGCGCTGATGTGGATGTTAGAATTGATAACAAACTGAAGAAGTGTAAAACCGACATAGCAATGATCTTCACTTACCTGAAGAATTATTGATTGAAAAAAGGACTTAAATTGTTATCCACAGGCCAGACTTAGGATCAGTAAGTGCAATTTATGGCAGTGAATTTTGGCTCAGTATAAAGAAGAATTTTCTAGCACTTGAGTATCCCATGGGTGGAATGAGGAGATTTATAAGACGTTAGACTCTTTTTTACTTGTTCAGCATGCATGCCCCATCTGCAAGAGTATGGTGAGTTTTTGATCAATGGCTGGTTTAGATGACTCGAGAGTCTCTCAAACTCAAATTCTATGAGAGGAGGTTTAGAAATCCACATACATCATCAGTAGGCTTGTATCCATGAGGTTGCGGGTTCCATCCCTGGCCTTGCTCAGTGATCTGGTGTTGCTGCAAGCTGTGGTGTAGTTCGTGATCTAGTGTGGTTGTTGCTATGGCCTAGGCCAGCAGCCGTAGCTCTGGTTGGACTCCTACCTAGCTGGGGAACTTCCATATGCTGCAGGTGTGGCCCTTAAAAAACAAAAAACAAACAACGAAAAATAAAGGAGGATAGATTTCATTTGAATATAATCCCGGGGAAGTTCACCTTGGTGCCCATTATAATCAATAAGTCTGTCGGCAGATGTAAGGATATCCTTTGTCTCTAAGTAAATTCATTTCAGCAGCCCTTTAATTTCATTTGATTTTTTAAAATTAGATGTCTGCTAAAGGAGGTAGGAGCCTCCTAGAGCACAGCAGTCCATCTTATCTGTCATGAAATTTGAAAAAGCAGAAAAGTTGCTCCAAGGAATATAAGTTCAGTTAACAGTAGCACTAGCTGGAAAGACGACTTAACCTTTGGAGGCCAGGCGTCTTCTTTTTGTTATTTTTAAATTGCAATGGCTGTTTGTCTATAGTATTCCTATCTAATTAAAAAGAAAAGCTTCACAAGAAAAGAAACTTTTCTGAGCACATTGATAGGTCTGTTTTCATTCTCTGATGGGCACATGATGGGGGACGTAGTTTTGCAGCTTTTGAGTGTTCTGCACCAATTCAAAGACAATAGGATGAGTTGCAGGTGACATGTTGATATAATGTCCCACCAACAAGCCTCAAACCTAACACATAGATGCTCATATTACCATCACATCAGCAACAAAACCAAATTGATCTTGACAGACAATTTCTTATGCTTCTTATAAAAGATAACCTAAAAATTTCGGCCAGTGAAAAGCTCACCAAGATGTTTAGAAACTGAAGCTTTTTTTTTTTTTTTTTTTTTTTTTAAATCCACTTGCAACACACCGTTGTCTAAAAAGGAGCAAATAGCTAGTTCTCTCGTACTTGATTGCTTACTGTGAAAGGCACCTTGTTCTAGGTATTTTGATCTGTTCTTTAGATCTTGGCCTTGAGAAATTTTAGGGTCTTAAATCTAGAGATTGCAGCCCCTAAGTTGGTTTTTTTAAATCTACATGTATTTAATTTATTCTGATGGGAAATATGAGCTCTATGGATCAGGAAACAGACCAATGACTTACAGAACATCTGTGACAGTTCCCCAGGCCACAGTCCCTCCCAGGCAGCATGGAAAGGGCAGATGTCACCTGCATGCACAGTGGGTTCGAGAGGAGCTCTCAATTATGACTTTGGGAACTTACATGGGGCACACCTGCCCTCCTCTCCTTCAGAGAGAGGGAGTGGTGGTGGGGATGCTTTTGAGCTTTTGTTCTGTGGGATGTAGACACACCCTCTCTAGTGAGATGAAAGCAGGTCCCTCGATCTGCTACTCTTTGGAAATATAAACAAATGGTTCCTAGGGAGATAAGCCAGTGACTATCTCTGTCTTTAACTTCTAAGACTTGTTTGCCATTCAGCATCTTTTAACTCAGGCTACTAGCACTCTGACACTCTGATCAGGGATGCCTGACCACCATGAAAATAATAGTTGCCACCTGATACTAACAGACCCATGGTATGACTTAGATGTCACATGCACTTGAGGGTTGAGACCCTCTGTCCACCACATATCATTTCCCATATCCTTTATTACGGGTTTCCTCCCTCCCTCCCTCCCTTTCTTCTCTCCTTCCTTCCTTTTCTAATTGATTCCTTGTTTCTGTTTTTATTTTTATTTTATTTTATTTTTTATTTTATTTTTTGTCTTTTTAGGGCTGTACCTACAGCATATGGAAATTCCCAGACTAGGGGTGGAATTAGAGCTGTAGCTGCTGGCCTATGCTACAGCCACAGCAATACCAGATCCTAGCCACGTCTGTGACCTACACCACAGCTCAGCGACACTGGATCCTTAGCCCACTGAGAAAGGCCAGGGATCAAACCCACATCTTCATGGATACTAGTTGGGTTCATTACCCCTGAGCCACATTGGGAGCTCCCTCATTGTTTCTGTTTTTAAAGACAAAAAGTATAACAAAAATGGCTATTGGATGAGCAGCCTGATGACTTTTTAAAACTTAATAGCTATGGAGTTTCCATTATGGCTCAACAGTTAAGAACCCGACATAGTGTCTGTGAGGATGCGGGTTCAATCCCTGGCCTCACTCAGTGGGTTAAGGATCTGGTGTTGCCATAAGCTGTGCTGTAGGTTGCAGATGTGGCTCAAATCTGGCGTTGCTGTGGCTGTGGAGTAGGGCAGCAGCTGCAGCTTCAATTCAGCCACTAGCCTGGGAACTTCCATATGCCGCGGGTATGGCCCTCAACAGAAAAAGAAAAAAAAAAAAACCTTAAGAGCTTCACCATAATACAAAATTCAGTGTTTTTAAAACACACACCTGTTCTTTTTCAGATTCTTTTCCCATTTGGGCTCTTACACAGTAGTGAGTAGATTACCCTGTGCCATACAGTAGGTCCTTGGTAACTATCCATTTTACATACGGTAGAGAGTGTATGTCAATCCCAACTCTCTAATTTATACCTCCTGCTCCCCTTTGGAAAGCATAAATTAGGTTTCAAAATCTTTGAGTCTGTTTTTGATTTATAAGTTATTTTGTATCATTTTTTGTTACGGTGATTTGTCTTTGTCTGACTAACTTGACTTAGTATGATAATCTCTAAGTCCATCCATGTTGCTGCATATGGCATTATTTCAGTCTTTTTATGGCTGAGTAATATTCCATTATATATATGTACCACATCTTTATCCAGTCCTCTGGTTGATGAACATTTAGGTTGCTTCCATGTCTTGGCTATTGTGAATAGTATTGCAATGAACATTGAGGTGTATGTAACTTTTCGAATTACGGTCTTCTTTGAATAGATGCCCAGGAGTGGGATTGCTGGATCACATGGTAGTTCTATATTTAGTATTTTAAGGAACCTCTGTATTGTACTATTCTCCATAGTGGCTGGGCCAGCTTACATTCTTTCTTGCACATGAATATCTAAAAACAGCGTTGGATATTTGCGTAATTAATTCTAAGATCATTTACATTTAGCTGTGGTTGTAGGCTGACTATGTCCCCCTCAAAATCTGTTTGTTGAAGTTCCAAACTCCAGAACCTCTGAATGCAATTGTACATGGAGATAGACCCTTTGAGGAGGTAAAATGAGGTCATATTGGTGGGCTGTAATCAATGTGACTGTGTTTGAAGATAGGGCCTTCAAAGAAATGACTAACTGAGGTCACTAGGGTGAGACCCTAATCCAACAGGACTGGTGTCCCTGTAAAAATAAGGGGAGACATCAGAGGTGTGGATACACAGAGAAAAGGGTAAATCAGAACATAGCAAGAGGCCAGGCTTCTGCAAGCCAAGGACAGAGGCCTCGGCAGAAGCCAAATATCCTTACCCCTTGATCTTGGACTTCCAGCCTTCAGCACTGTGAGAAAATTAATTTCTGTTGTATAAGCCATGAACGTGTGGTGTTTTATAATGGCAGTCCTAGCAAACTGTACTGATTTTCTTCATTTATGTATGTGGTACCTAAGTATAAAGAGTGTACTTACTGTATATGAGGACAGTCTCTTAAGGCAGGTAGGACAAAAGTGATGGAGAGAAGAACAGTGAGGCCCGAAAATCTTATTTATAGAAATAAATGGTATAGTAAGAACTGAAATCCAAGCTTCTCTAATTCCTAATCCAATACACCTGCCTCTGATTCTGGAGCAGAATGGCTATTTTGGAAGTTTTTTGGTTATGAGAATTGTTCCCGTGAACTGTGACCATGTAACCACCTGCAGAACTCAGGGGCTTAAAAACAATAGCACTTTATTGTTTCTCATGATTCTGTGTGTTGAATGGTTCAGCTAGACAGTTCTTCAGTTCCATGTGGTGTAACTAAAGCCGCTCATGCAGCAGATTTCAGCTGGGGACTCAGCTGCTGATGGAACATTCAAGATGCCATCTTTCCACATGGCGTCTCATGGTTTCATAATCTAGTTTGAGCGTCTTTGCAGCCTGGGACCTGGCACCTTTCCCTCCAAGGGAAAGAGTTCCAAAAGCACAAATTTCAATGTGCAAATATTTATCAAGCCTCAGGTTGCATCACACTTGCTAATGTCCCATGATCCACTGGATAAGCTCAAGAGTTGAAGGAGCAGATGACACAGAGGCATGCATCCTGGGAGGCAGAGGTCACTAGGGGCTTTTGTAACAGACTTTTTAGTAGTCTACCACAAGGAGAGAGCTGAAGGTTGCCTTAATTGGATGCTTGTGCTATGAATGAGAAAGGCTCCCAGGATGCTGGCAAGAAATGCACATACACATAACTGGGTTATCCCATTGTGCCAGGAATTCAGAGACCGCTGTACTGATGTTCTATTCTTCCTCTTCCTCCTCCAATCATTTGGGTTTTGGCCCCTCTACCAATTGCTCAGCTCTCTTTTTCTCCTATTTTGAATTTAAAATATCAAAAAATAGTATATGATTATTCCAAGTAGTCACTTTCTTACACCCCTGTTACACAGAGCTTCATGTCCAGTCCTTTGGTAGGGCTCTGGTTCATAAGCCTATGCTGGTCCAGCTGGCTGTCATCAGAGGAGAGCATGGTAAGAGCATGTTGACTCTTGCAGAAGGAAACAGGGCTCAAGAAAAGAAGCCCTTAGTGGTAGCTGTCAAGGATATTCTGAGTCTTAGCCTATTTTTTTTGGCTTGTCATTGCATTGTTCCATCTAATGACATGGTAACCTTAAAAGTTTGTCCCCTTTGGGCTTACAAATGCCTGTTCAAGGACCCACTATCACTGCCTTTGCTCACAGTGATCATTTATCTGGTTTTGTGGACAGTGAGGCTCTAACTGAGCTGATTTAAGGAAACTATCTCTTTGGCACCGGACTTCTAGGAAATCCTGACTCTACTTTGATGACTGCCTCTAAATCTTTGAGGGCTCATAGGTTCAAACTGACCCAGAGTTTCAGTGCATCCTTGGCATCCACAAAGGGAACATGAAGTAGTTGAGAGCTACCAAAATTACAAATAACACTATAATATATTACTGCCATAAGGGTAACAGACACATTTAAATGAGCCTTTTGTTTCACTAAGACGAGTTACCATGCCTGTGAAGATAAATGGCATACTACAAAGATGTGTTTAGCTGCAGATGCCAGCAATCCTATTAATACAGAGCAATGATGTTTCCCTAAGAACCCCACCCACCTTCTACAATGACAATTTTATACTTCAACTCTCTTTACACTTTCCATCTAGCCCCACTTACCACTTTATCTAATGACCTTGTCTTTACAAATAATGACTGGGACATGTCCGCTTCTTGCCATCTCCAGGTATATATGTGGGAATGCACCTTCACTCAGCTCTTCGTTCATCCTGCATCCACCCTCACCACGTGTCCTCTGGACCCTTGCCATTTTCATCACCTCAAAGAATTTCTTACTTCAGGAATATATTCCCTTTTCTATATTTTCAGTTTCTTTCTGTCTCATCATTTCAATCACACAAACCCTTTCCTTGACACTATATCCCCTTTCAGGTACCATCCCACTATTCTCTGTTGCTTAAATTCTCAAAAATGTTGTCGAC
Organism: Sus scrofa; assembly: GCF_054392235.1. Classification (NCBI taxonomy): domain Eukaryota; kingdom Metazoa; phylum Chordata; class Mammalia; order Artiodactyla; family Suidae; genus Sus; species Sus scrofa. Next base: position 20,826,408 of record NC_139393.1, on the reverse strand, counting down.
ACATTTTTCTCTCATTGTTCACATCTTTTTTTCATCCCTCATCTCATTCCATTCTTGGTTCTTTCAATATATAGAAATGTCCACATTTCCAAATCCTTCAACTTCTTACTCTGCGTAATCCATCAGTAGCTGTGGTCCAAGGTGATCTCTCCCATCTTTGAGACCATCTCTTTAGTTTCTGCTTACCTCCTGGACTATCCCCTGTGTCGCCTTTCCTTATCTCCTCCTACCAGTACTGGAGTTTTATGCAACTCAGTCTCGAAACCCTTTCTCTCACATTCTCTCTCCTAGATAACTGCCTTCATTATCAGGGCCTTAGATGACAGCTGTATTTTGATGACTGTCATCTTCAGTGAAGACATCTCCTTGATGCTACCCACTTCACATAGATATTTCATATTCATTGTAATTTCATATTTCAGCTTTGCTTATAGTTTTCTTCCTGTTCTTCCTCCAGTCTTCCCAAATCTTGTACATAATTTGCACCATTGATCCAGCTGGAATCCTGGGTGTACCTCAAGCTTAGAGATATATGCTTAGAAGAATTTCCAATTGAATCACAACTGTGTATTAAATACAGAATAACGGGACAAAGTTATACTTTGTTATGATCTTTGCCATTTACACCTTTTATCTCATTCCGTCTCTGTTTCTGGTCCAGAACTGCATCTTCTAAAACAAATTGATACTTCATCTTTACAGATTCTTTCGGTGGAAGCAGTAGGTATTGCTTGACTAAAAAAGTCACTAATCAAAGGTGTTAAACTCTTCTCTTAGGTTCAGGAGTAGTAATATTTCACTTTTCTTTTTCTTACATTTTCCAATGACATTTGTTTTATTTTTTAATATTAGAATATATTTGATTTATAGTGTTGTGTCAGTTTTTGCTATACAGCATAATGACCTAATCACACACATATATATATATAAACACATGTCCTTTTTCTCATTCTATCTTCCATCATGTTCTGCCCCAAGAGATTGAAAACAGTTCCAGACAATCCACAGAGTGGGAGAAAAATCTCTGCAAACAATGCAACCAACCAGGGCCTAATCTCCAAAATATACACACAGCTCATACAACTCAACAACAAAAACAACCCAATTGAAAAATGGGCAGAATACCTAAATAGACATTTCTCCAAAGAAGACATACAGATGACCAGTAGGCACATGAAAAAATGTTCAAAATCACTAATTATTAGAGAAGCACAAATCAGTGACATTTTTATATCTAGATAAGGCACTCTAGGAAATTAATGTGTGCCAAATAAGTGCTCTGGTAGACAAGTCCAAGGTTAAGCCTTTTTTCCCCCATTTATTTCCACAAAATTTGTTCACTGTCCCATTGGGAAGAGTCACATATTATTCATTGTGGAAAATAAAAGTCATCTCAGGGATTTATCAGAGATGTTGGAACACCTGTCCTAGTTTGACTCTAGATAATATGTTGCTTCTGAATTATTTTGAAAACCTTTGATATCTATTTACACTAGAAAAATTGGGGGCATTTCAGCCGTGTGAGAACTTTGCAAATATTTTGACATAATATATGAAACTTCAATTTTGGTATGGTATTTTTTTTTTTAGTTATTTAGAACTTAAAATAAGAAATATCACTTGTGATAATTTTGGGTTTTAAATTCTCTTTTAATAGTCATAAAGGAAATATATAAACTTTCTCTAATGTTCTATGTTAATTTTTAAAAAAAGTTTCCATACTTACATCTTACATACAAAGTGTATCATATACCTTCATTTTTCTATTTAATTTTTGAAAAACTTCTAGTTACAAAAAGAATTAGTAAACCAAAATTATCACTATAAATAATGTGTGACTGTTTAGTATCCAGCCCATTAAAATCTAGAATAAGATTTGAGAATTTTAACAAGCATTTCAGATTAGTAATCATCTATTGAGCACTTTCTATGTCTCTGGCACTGGAACAAGTAACTTCCCAAGGTCAGCATTAATGGCGTGCATGATGCAGTTTACCTGCTGGCTTGCTTGGCAGGCGTTGCTAATTTTTAACTACAGTCTTTCAGAATGAATTCATCCAAAGCTGCCTTTGCAGTTGGTCTCATTATAGGTCACTTTCATGGCGGGCACACTATATTTACAATTTCAGTTTTAGCAGGGTCAAGATTTGTGAAGGGTCTAAGATTTTAACCTAACTTGCAGCTAATAGATAATCCTCTTACCTTTTCATGGAGGCTAGCAAGAGACATGAGACTCCTGGGTCAGAGATAAAGGACTTCATTACTGAAGACAGCAAGCAGCATGAGCATCAATGTGTGTGTGTGTGTATAATTATTTTTTTTATCACATCTGTAGTTGCATAATGATCATCACAATCCAATTTCACAGGATTTCCATCCCACAATTCAAGCACATCCTCCCACCCCCCCAAACTGTCTCCTTTGAAAACCAGAAGTTTTTCAATGTCTGTGAGTCAGCATCTGTTCTGCAAAGAAGTTCAGTCTGTCCTTTTTTCAGATTCCACATGTCAGTGAAAGCATTTGATGTTGGTGTCTCATTGTATGGCTGACTTCACTTAGCATGATAATTTCTAGGTCCATCCATGTTTCTAAAAATGCTGGTATTTCATTCATTTTAATAACTGAGTAATATTCCATTATGTATATGTACCACATCTTCTTGATTCACTCCTCTGCCAATGGACATTTAGGTTGTTTCCATGTCTTGGCTATTGTAAATAGTGCTGCAATGAACATCGGAGTACATGTGTCTTTTTGAGTCATGGTTTTCTCTGGATAGATGCCCAGGAGGGGATTGCTGGATCGAATGCTAGTTCTGCATTTAGTTTTCTGAGGAATCTCCATACTATTTTACACAGTGGTTGCACCAATTTACAATCCCACCAACAGTGTATAGAGTTCCTTTTTCTCCACACCCTCTTCAGCACTTATTGTTTATAGACTTTTTGATGGTGGCCATTCTGGCTGGTGTAAGGTGGTACCTCAGAGTGGTTTTGATTTGCATTTCTCTAATAATGAGTGATGTTGAACATCTTTTCATGTGTTTTTTGGCCATCTGTATGTCTTCTTTGTAGAACTGTCTGTTTAGATCTTCTGCCCATTTTTTGATGGGGTTGTTTGTTTTTTTTGGTATGGAGCTGCAGAAGTTGTTTATAAATTTTGGAGATTAATCCCTTGTCAGTTGATTCACTTGCAAAGATTTTCTCCCATTCTGTGGGTTGTCTTTTTGTTTTGTTAACACTCCCTAACGCCATACACAAAAATAAACTCAAAATGGATTAAAGACCTAGATATAAGACCAGACGCCATAAAACTCTTAGAGGAAAACACAGGCCAAACACTATCTGACATAAACGACAGCAACATCTTCTCAGATGCACCTTTTAGAGTAATGATAGTAAAAACAAAAATAAACAAATGGGACCTAATCAAACTTAAAAGTTTCTGCAGAGCATCAGTATATTTTATATTGATTCCCTGAGACCCAATCCTCACCAAGGTAAAGGGTACATGTAGTTGTGTGAGAACACTAAGTCTAGGGAATACAAAATTTTATAATGGGCAGTAAGCCTTCTTGCCCTTTGCCCTAGAGGGAGAAATTACTTCTATTCTTTCAAGTCTGTTCCTACACAAAGATCTTTGGAAAAGATAGACTTTAACAAAGGAGAGTCTGTGCCTTTGCCTATAAAACATGTAGAACAGAGAAGACCCAAGGAGAATTGTGTCCCAACAAACAGAATACATTGTCTCCCCAATGCAAAGGATAAACTCAGGATTTCATCCTCTTCAAGCTCTTCCGTATCACACATTCTCCAGAAAGCAGGAAGATAATTGAAATTGTTGGGATGTTAATAAATGAGTCAGGGCACTCTGTATACAACTAGGAACCCATCTAAGCAACCAGTTTCAGGTGAAGCGATCAAAGTTAACAATCCTGTTTCCAGGTGAAACACAGGTACTGTATCTGTATTGGAGCCAGGTTACCTTTTCAGTATTAAAATAAATCAGCAAAAAGCCATTTTAACAATTTCGATTATTCTTTTTGATTGGTTCTGCTATTAAATGTAGATCTCAGTCTTGCTCTCTTTAAAAGTTTATCCAATCAGTATCCATTTTTTGTTTGTTATAGACCTTTCCCAATATACACAGAAGTGGAAAAAGTAGTATAGTGAACCATGTGTATACATCACTCAATTTAACCAATTGTTAACTCATAGCCAATCTTGTCCTCTGTCTCCCTACTTCCCTTGAATTGTTTTAAAGAAATATCAGATATCACATCATTTTGTTGAGGCTATGTCTTAAGAGAAGGTGGTTTTGTTGTTTTATCCTTTTTTACCCATTACTTTACTTTAAAATTTTTTATTAAAATATAGTTGATTTACAATATTCCTTCAATTTCTGCTTCACAACAAATTGACCCAGCCACACACATACACATCCTTTTTTCCCCCACACTGTCTTCCATCATGCTCAAACCCGAGAGACTGTACACAGTGCCCTGTGCTGTTCAGCAGGACCCCATTACCCATCGCTTCCAAATGCAAGAGTCCACATCCATCAACCCCCGAATCCCCCTCCATTCCCTGCTTTTCTCCCCCCGCCCCAGAAAACACAAGTTTGCTCTCTGTGTCCATGATCTGTTTCTGTTTCACAGGTAGGATCATTTGTGCCATATTTTAGATTCCACATATAAATGGTATCATACGGTATTTGTTTTTCTCTTTCTGACTTCAATTAGTGTGAGAATCTCTAGTTCCATCCATGTTGCTGCAAATGGCATTATTTTGTCCTTTTTTATGACTGAGGTAGTATTCCATCGTATCCATGTACCACATCTTCTTAATCCATTCATCTGGTGATGTACATTTGGGTTTTTTCCATGTCTTGGCTATTGTGAACAGTGCTGCAATGAATATAGAGGTGTATATATCTTTTTAAAAAAATTTATTGTTTTTTCCCCAATACATTTTTTTCTAATGTTCAGCATGGTGACCCAGTTACACATACATGTATACATTCTTTTTTCTCACGTTATCATGCTCCATCATAAGTGACAAGACATAGTTCCCAGTGCTACACAGCAGGTTCTCATTGATATTCCATTCTGAAGGCAATAGTCTGCATCTGTTAACCCCAAGCTCCCAATCCATCCCACTCCCTCCCCCTCCCCCTTGGCAACCACAAGTCTATTCTCCAAGTCCATGATTTTCTTTTCTGTGGAAAGGTTCATTTGTGCTGTATATTGGATTCCAGACATAAGTGATATCATATGGTATTTGTCTTTCTCTTTCAGACTTACTTCACTCAGTATGAGAGTCTTTAGTTCCATCCATGTTGCTGCAAATGGCATTTTGTTCTTTTTATGGCTGAATAGTATTCCATTGTGTATATATGCCACATCTTCCTAATTCAATTGTCTGTCGATGGACATTTAGGTTGTTTCCATATCTTGGCTATCTGAATAGAGCTGTAATGAACATGTGGGTGCATGTGTCTTTTTTAAGGAATGTTTTGTCCAGATATATACCCAGGAGCGGGGTTGCTGGGTCATATGATAGTTCTCTGTATAGTTCTCTAAGGTTAGACATGTATATATATTTTTGAATGTAAGTTCTGTCCAGATAAATGCCCAGGAGTGGGATTGATGGATCATATGGTAGTTGTCTATTTAGTTTTCTAAGGAACCTCCATACTGTTTTCCATAGTGGTTGTACCAGTTTACATTCCCACAAACAATGAAGGAGAGTTCCTTTTTTTTCTACACCCTCTCCAGCATTTGTTTATTTGTTGATTTGTTAATAATGGCCATTCTGACTGGTGTGACGTGGTACTTCATTGTAGTTTGGATTTGCATTTCTCTAATAATTAGTGACATTGAGCATTTTTTCATGTGCCTGCTGGCCATTTGTATGTCCTCTTTGGATAAATGTCCATTTAGATTTCTGCCCATTTTTTTATTGGGTTGTTTGTTTTTTGTTGTTGTTGAGTTGCATGAGTTGTTTGTGCATTTTGGAGATTAAGCCCTTGTCAGTTGCATCATTTGCCAAGATTTTTCTCCCATTCTGTGGGTGGTCTTTTCATTTTTTTAATGGTTTCCTTTGCTGTGCAAAAGCTTTTGAGTTTATTTAGGTCCCATTGGTTTACTTTTGTCTTTATTATTATTATTCTAGGAGGTGGATCAAACAAGATATTGCTGTGATCTGGGTCAAAAAGGTTTCTTGCAGTGTTTTCCTTAGCTTTGTGTATTTAACAGTTAAAGCCTTAACTTTATGTCTTTAATACATTTTGAGTTTATTTTTGTGTATGGTATTAGAGAATGTTCTAATTTCATTCTTTTACCTGTAGCTCTCCAGTTTTCCCAGCACCACTTACTGAAGAGACTGTCTTTCCTCCATTGTATGTTCTTGCCTCCTTTCTCACAGATTATTTGACCACAGGTGCTTGGATTTATTTCTGGGATCTCTGTCCTGTTCCATTAATCTATATGTCCATTTTTTTGGTGTGCCAGTACCATAATGTTTTGATGATTGTAGCTCTGCAGTATAGTCTGAAGTCAGAGACCCTGATTCCTCCAATTCCATTTTTTCTTTTCAATATTTCTTTGGCTATTCAGGCTTTTTTGTGTTTCCATATGAATTTTAAAATACTTTATTCTAGTTCTGTGAAGAATGTCATTGGTAATTTGATGGAGATTGTATTCAATCTGTAGATTGCCTTGGCTAGTACAGTCACTTTGATAATACTGATTCTTCTAATGCAAGAGCATGGTATATCTTTCCATCTGTTTGTCATCTTTGATTCCTTACATCAGTGTCATACAGTTTTTAGAGTGTAGGCCTTTTGTCTCTTTAGATAGGTTTATTCCTAGGTATTTTATTCTTTTTGATGTGATAGTAAATGGGAAGGGATTTCTCTTTCTAATCTCTTAGTATATAGAAATGCAGTCGATTTCTGTGTTTTAATTTTGTATCCTACAACTTTACCAAATTCATTGATTAGCTCTAACAGTTTTCTGGTAGCATCTTTAGGATTTTCTAACTATAGTATCATGTCCTGTCTGCAAACAGTGATAGTTTTACTTCTTTTCCAATTTGGATTCCTTTTATTTCTTTTTCTTCTCTGATTGCTGTGACTAGGACTTCCAAAACTATATTGAATAACAGTGGTGAAAGCAAACATCCTTGTCTTGTTCCTGATCTTAGCAGAAATGTTTTAGTTTTTCACTATTGAGAATGATGTTAACTGTGTATTTGTCATATATGACTTGTACTGTGTTGAGCCAGTTCCCCTCTTTGCCCATTATCAGGAGAGTTTTTATCAGGAATGGGTGTTGGATTTTGTCAAAAGCTTTTTCTGTGCCCATTACTTTCCGATAGTTTATTCCTATGTTTTGGCCTTAGGAAACCTAATAACCTGCAAGATACTGTATTAGAATATTGTTTGGGGACTTGAGGTATAGTCACATTGTATTGTATTTTTGTTATTCTTTAACAGTAAAATCTTAATTTTTACTCATGAAGATGGAAATGCCAATATGATCAAATCTGGGCACTGAAAGAGAGGATCTGAAACTTGAATTTTTTCCTTTTGATAAAGACAAATCCTAGTCGTGGATAATTTTTTTAGAACCCCACAAAGATGTCAGTATTCTTTCTCTCAAAGGCTACAGGGCCATGAAATTCCTTTAGACAAACTTGTAGTGCTGAAAATTCCTGTAACCTTCCTTAATTAATCAATTGAACCAAGCCATGAATCAGCTTTTTTTTTTTTTTTTCCTTTGAGCCTTCTTCAGTTTATATACAGCTTTAGAAATGAGTTACCCTAAAATGAAAGTAGGACTCGGGCTTCAAAATAGAGCTGGCCCCATATTCCATGGAGATCTCAGTCTGTATGTTGAGAAAAAAGGTGATGCTGGTAGAGCTTCTGACTTGGTAGAACTCTTTAATCTCTCAGAATTACAGCGTAAGGTTTCTTTTCAACTTCAGAGTATCCTCCTTGGAGACAATGACTTGTCTATCACAGTTTTGGTGCTAATTCTTAACATAAATAGAATTATCTTAAATTTGTGACTCAAATACTATTATCTTATAGCCTCCTGGTGGATAAGCAAACTATGGAAAATATGGGGCAGGAGATGGTGGTGCAAAAAGGAAGCAATCTTTTTTGAAGGATGGGATTGTTGATGGTATTCATCACTGGAAAAGACCTAAACCTCTGTAGGATAAATGTATCACAGATTGGCATTGCTAAGGAAGAGGAAAGAACCAAGGAAGCCTGAAATGTGAAAAAGGAGTATTTGGTAAGCAGCTGGAAGTTGAGTTGAGTCTGGAGGCATGACAATTTCATGGCTCCTGTCTTAGGTAATCAGATGAATTTCACGGAGGGAAGAAAATCATTGCCACCGCAACCTTGCACAAACACACTGGTGTGTAGCCCTTCAAGGATCAGAACCAAAATGAAAGGACATTGGTGAACTTACCTGTTTGGTGTTGTTTATTCCTGTTGTTGTTTGGTTGGTTTTTGTTTTTTGTTTGTTTTTTTTGCTGCACCCTTGGCATATGGAGGCTCGCAGGCTAGGGGTCGAATCAGAGCTGTGGCTGTTGGCCTACATCACAGCCACGCAATTCAGAATCCAAGCCCATGTCTGCCACCTACACCACAGCTCATGGCAATGCTGGATCCTTAACCCACTGAGTGAGGCCAGGAATTGAACCCACATCCTCATGGATACTAGTCAGATTCCTTTCTGCTGAGCCACGGTGGGAACGCCGTGGTTGGGTTTTTTAAATAGTTCCTTTTGGATACTTCCCATTTTTCTTGTGACGCATTCTAGCACCTTTTACAGTGCCCTCTGTTTTTTCTTTGATTTTCAAAGTATTCTCACATGTACTTGGTGGAATTTTTAGGAAGAAAATCCAAGATGATCACCTGTACAGTAGAGTGGCACTTAGGAATACAACTTAATTTCCTCTTTTCATTTTAGGTGAGGATTTTAAGAAAATGGCTATACTTTTCCATGCCGATGTCTTTGTCCTATGTTATCTATGCACTTGTGCATGTGTCATGTGTTAATTAGTTTTTTTTTCTCTTAGCTTTCCACCACAAAAAACATTCTGGGAATGAATGTTGTTCTTAAAAATCAACTACTACCATTTTACATTCTCACATGTGAAAATTTTATCTTATATTCTTGTTCACAGGAAAACACAACAAGATCCTTTAAATAGAATATTCGAAGATTCCTTTTTGGAGAGCACCAGCCGTGTTTCTCCAATAGCTTCTAATAATATGAAGTTGGGGAGAGCGGTGCACTGAATCACAGGCTTGCAGTGTTATACAATCACTTAAGGTCAGTTACATAAGGAAATAGACAAATAAGGCAAAAGCAAACTTCTGCATTTGTGAAAAAAAAATCCAAGGTACATAGAACGGAAATGGCAATCAGTTAAGAGTTGGCTGCATTCAGGGTCTTATTCATCACTCATCTGCTTTTCAGGTTGCTTGTTGCAGTCAGCTTTTTTAGGTTATTTATACCTTATGATTGCAGAGGGAATGTGAGGAGAAATATTAATTTCCAGTAACTAAACACAGTCTTATTAATTTCTTAAGGCCTTTTTTTCTTAAGGCCTTTAGTAGGTCTCAAGATGTTGAAAAAACTGACATTGAAGGATTGGGAGTGGAAAGCCCAGATGTGAAAGGACCAGCCCTCTCTCTCCCAACATTGCATAAGGAGGGAGCTGGTGAGGCAGAATAGAGATACCACTGAACTTGGAGTTAGCACATCCAAGCCTGCCCTTACTAATAGAGGATTTGGGGCAAATCCCTTGCCTTCTCCCAGCCTCAGTTTTTCCTTTTTTATAAAGTGTGGGCAATTGTACATGCCCAGATCAAAGGGTCATCAACAAGGTAAAATGAGATAATGAATGTTACAGTACTTTATAACTTCAAGTGTGCCATGCACACCTACATCTATAAGGTGTTCTTATTCAAAGTTTTGTTCTAATGAAGCACACAGATAAAGACATCCCTGGAGAAAGATGGTTGGGATAGTCACGGATAAATCCTGCCCTTGAACATGATCTTTTCAGTTGCTAAAGGGATTAACAGATACTTTTATAAGGGTGTATTTTTTTTTCCCCCAACAACTTGGACACAAGTTTCAAAAGATCATGGCAAGTTACTGACTATTCCAGCTGTTCAACAACCTGAAAGTAAAAGCTATAACCCCTGTCCTCTAAGCCAAATATAGGCAATGTCACAGATACACTTGGTCCTCTATCCATGCATTCTGCATCTGTGAAGTCTACTCACTGTGGATCAAAAATACTTTTTAAAAATTCAAGAAAGTTCCACAAAGCAAAACGTGAGTTTGCCAGATTCCAACAACTATTTACATGCCATTTGCATTGTATTTACAGCAATTTACACAGCATTCCAGTTGTATTAGGTATTGTGAGCATTGTAGAGATGGTTTTAAGTAAACAGGAGGATGTGTGTGGGTTATATGCAAATACTCTACCTTTTTATACAAGGGACTTAAGCATCCCTGGATTTCAGGATCTGCAGAGGGTCCTGGAACCAGTTCCCCAGGGAGTGACTATACCCACCTTTCACCAAATTATCAAGCATTTTCAGTTTTACACACAATCCAATAGCATCTGGAAGAGACACATGATGGACTATTTGGGGTAGTATTTAAGCTTAGGATGGTTGTATTAAAGGCACTCATTTTGTTTGGAATTTAAGAGAGTATTGGGAAGGGTGAAGAGATGAAGAAGTTTATAAATTCCTGCAATCCTTTATTGATCAATCCCTCTCTTATCCAGAGATCTGTAGATTCAGCATAGGGACTGAAAAGCAAGGCCATTCTAGAAGGCATCTTGGCCTGCTTGCATCTTCAGAGGGCTAAGAGGGAAGCTTGAAGAGGTTAGATGACATATTAATTTATTGGACTGATTAGTGAGGGCTTGGCCTCTTAGCTAAATATCTGGCAAATCTGAAATGAAGAGTTGAGATAATCAGAGGCATGATCTAAACAAGATTCTCCAGTTAGTAACAGCAGCTAAGTATTCATGTAGGAAACATTTGACCAGAATTATACTAATAATTACAGCAGTCCTGTCTTTGACTTTGCATGTATAAACAAACACTGCCTAGGACTCCTCTCTATACCAGAACCACATTGCCGAAAGTATAGCTATTTATGCTCTTTAAGGCACTGGACTAATAGCCTGGAAAATCTTGGAGGGTTTATAGGATGGAACCACTCTTGATTTATCTTCATCTTTAACTTTCCAGGAAAAACAAAACCAGAAAACCAAATGGAAGACTGACTTTTGACCTCAGTGTGCATTCTAATTCAAGTTGCAAATTTGCATCATTGGTTTCACATTACTGAGTTAAATCATGTTTGCCTTTTGCCAGGTCAAAATTTTAATACCAGCGCTTCCTGGAGTGGCACATAAGTAATTCAATGAACACAAATTAATACAGACACAGAGAGATCACTACTGTGCCTCTGTTTCCAACAAAAACTGAATTTCCTCCCAAAAGAACTCATAATTAGACTATAACCAGATGAATGTGCACTATAAAAGAGTACAGATCTCAACCAATGTGGAGGCCACATCCAACTACCCTTAGATGTGTTAGAAAACTAATACCGGGGTTCCAGGAATGATAGTCAGCAGCCACCTTTATCACCATCCCTGGCTTTGGCTGGGACAACTGAACTGATGTTAGCATGCTCGCATGGGGGCATAGAAAGAGGCAGGGATTTGGGGGCAGAACAGTTTGGGTTTGAATACTGGCTTTGTTACTTACGAAATATGATGTAATTTCCACTGGGCCTCGTTTTACTCTGAAATGGAAACACGGTATCTCAGAGACAAGGATGAGTGAACACAGGTACAGTGCCTTGAACCGTGTCTGACCCAGAAATGGCAGTCAGTGCATATGGTGTCCGTTCTCCTTGAACAGGTAACAGAAGTAAGAGAATTGTGGCTACTTGAGGAGGTAGCTGAGGGTTAGTCTGTCCACTTAGGGATCATCGAATCCTCTCTATGTCACAGCAGAATGGATCTTGGGATCTGGGTTTGAGCTATTCCTCTGGGTCCTTTCCAGGCCTCTTCCTCCACTGCCCATTCCAATTTTCAATGTGGTATCAAGCAACACCAGAGCCTATGATATCAGGAAATCCAGGAGCGCCTATAAATGCAGGCACATTGTTTACAGTCCTTTGTGTGCCAGGGGAAAATCCTCCATTAGTTCTATTCAAAAAACATTGGGCCTCAAAGAGAACTCAGGGAAATTTGCAGGAATGGCTGATAGCAGGTTTGGCACCATCCTGCTTCTCTTCATGATCCCCTCCCAACACAACTTGGGCAATTTTTTGGTACCTAAAAGTCATGCCATGGCAGCATAGTCACTTCAAGTGCTTCAGAAACAACTTCCTTTCCCCTTTAGCCCCCTCAAACCTTCACTTTAGCCCGATGTCAGGTAGATTTAATAGAAAAGCAAACAGATTAAATTAAATCTCTATTGAACTCAGCCTGTATTTATTGTCCTTGGTCCTCAGGGCTATGCTAAGTGCTGGGGAGGTAATGATGAGCAAAATACAGCCTCTGCCTTCACGGAGGACATAATCTAGGGATGTCAGGGTTCCATGTGGAAAGAACCATGATAGTCACAGGAGCCAAGTCCCACCAGAAAGGAGGAGGATGCCAGGGACTATACCAGGAGCTTTCTAATATATTACCTCATTTAATCCTCCCAGTGTCTCTGGGGGGGAGGTTTTAAGTTTCCACACTTATGGATCAGGAAACACCTGCACAGAGATTTTGAGTAAAACAAACATGTCTTAATGGCAGAGCAGAGTAAGGAGTGAGTTGCTCTGCCCAGGGAGTAGAGAAGTTTTCACAGAAATGGCTTTTACCATTAGCCTAGAATCAAGATGAGACATTTGGTAGACATGGCAGAGATGGAGGAGGGGCTTGGCACTGAAAGACGTACGTGGATGAACTTCTTCCTCACATGCTCAGAAATGCCCACTCAAGTCAAGAATGCGGCTCACCACGTGGAGGGAGGTCTTCGGCTCCAACAACCCTGACCGAGTTGCCGTTGGGATTTACTGTTGCTACCAGCTGTGTCTAGAGAGTGGCCACAGACCATTGACTTGGCTCCTCTTAGCTCAGGGATGCAAGCTGGGACTTGTAAAACTTCACTGAACATCAGTGGAGGGTGAATACAGTGCAAAGCATTTTAGGGTGTGGTAGATCACCCCGTGTTGCTTTTTCAATTCTACTTCTGCTGTTTCTTGATCACTGGGGCTGCCTTGTTTGACCAGTGTCCCTGACTTCCAGTTTCTGTGGGAAGATAGGAGCCTAACTTCCATATGCAACAATGAGCAAACACAAATGGCCTAACTACGTAGACGATGCTTCCCCCTAATGTCTGCTGATATTTTCCACGGATTTACTTCATCTCCTCAAAATCCTCCCACCTTTTCCCATCTGGAAAATTAAAATATGTGTGAATGGGCTCTTGATGGAGTGAAGAGTGAAGTTCCATTGTGAGGTCTTTTTAGTGCGGCGCTGAGATGGTGAGCTCTGAAGTTTGAGGGGCTGTTAGTTTCTGAAATAAGCTTTAGTATTTACTCAGTCATAATTCAATTTTGCAATCAACTATCAACAAAACAAGAAAGACTTCACTGATGTTACAGAGTAAAATATAAATGTTTTCAGTCTTGATGATGTGAAGTATGGAGGTGGACAAAGGGAAGGACAGAGGCAGGAAAGGATAAGGGTAGGGATGTGAATACAGCAGACTGGAAAAAAGGTAAAAATATTTCATTAAAAAGAGATCTGGGCATTCCCATCATGCTCAGTGGGTTACAAACCCAGCCAGGATCCAAGAGGATGTGGGTTCGATTCCTGGCTTTGCTCAGTTGGTTAAGGATCTGGCGTTAGTGTGAGTTGTGGCGTAGTTCACACTGGATCTGGTGTTGCTGTGGCTGTGATGTAGGCCAGCAGCTGGAGCTCTAATTTGACTCCTAGCCTGGGAACCTCCATATGCCATGGGTGCAGCCCTAAAAAGCAAAATAATAATAATAATAATGTAGAAAAAGATATCTAATAAAGAGATATAATAGGCTCTATTGGGGAATGGGAAGAGGGTAAAGAATATTAAGCATGTTAAATACTTAATTATAGGAGTAATCATTTTTAAAGTTGCTAAGACAACAGATAATATACTAAATACTTAAAAGATAAGTATGGTATTTGAAAATGAAGAACTAAAATTAGAGATTACATGATTGTCTCTGAAAAGGAGTTTTGGGGTGGTGAAGATTACTGGCTTTGTTTTATGATAAACATTTTTGCACATTTTGATTGTTTAACCCTGCCGTCTATTATTTTGATAAAAAAATATAGATTACTTCTTCAAAGTTTCTTTTTGACTGTTTACACGCAGGCTTTTCTTTATTGAAATTCCTGCCTCAGCACAGCCTCCAAATCTCCCCAGATCCTGCTGCCCTTGGAGCAGTCTTCCTTGAATCCTCACATCTCTCTCCTACTCTTTTTTCTTCTTTTTTTTTTAGGTCCACACCCGCGGCATATGGAGGTTCCCAGGCTAGGGGTCAAATCTGAGCTGCAGTTGCCAGCCTACACCACAGCCACAGCAGCGTGGGATTCAAGCTGCATCTGCAACCTGTACTACAGCTCACGATAACACCAGATCCCTAACCCACTGAGCAAGGCCAGGGATCAAAACTGCAATCCTCATGGATACTAGTTAGGTTCCTTACCACTGAGCCACAATGGGAACTCTTCTCTCCTATTCTTAGTCCGAGGTTAGTCCTTTCTTTTCCCCACAACTCCTCTTTTTCAGTGAAGAACACCCCCCACCCCTTCTTAGAAGGAAGCAGGTACCAGACACTTCCCTTCTTAGAAGGAAGCAGGATATTATCAATAACAAAAGGCAGCCAGACACGCCAGAACTAAAATTTCCTGTCACGGTTTCTTTATTTTCCGTCACACCTTGAAAACTTCCTTTTTGTGATAATCTTTGGAGTATTTGAGGAAGGCTAGTAGCCTGCCCCTTTCCCCTCAGTATCTTTCTTCCTGAAACCCTCTCTCTATAAGCTAAATTGTCTCCAGGTTTTCAACACTTGTCATATGCCTCTTAAGCCCTTTGTCATGTTCTGGAAACGTCACAGTCCTGTTTGCTCACCTTTGGACCACTCTCTGTTAATCTCCTCTTGAACAGTTGGCTTCCAGGATGGAAGAGAAGGCTCTCACGGTTGCTCAAGACCTATTCTTTTCCTTCACTGCTCTTTTCCTGCAGCCATGTTCATCTGAGTCCCCTGTGCTTATCACTGCCGTCGCTGTTTGTAATGCCGGATGGTGTCCAGTACCCCTTTGGACTCTCATTTTGTGATGACTTGGCTTCTGGCGCAGTCTCTGTGCTTTCCCTGGTTTATGGATCTCCCGAAGATGTGGGGAATCCTAGCATTGCTCCCCCTATCGTGAGGAGGAAGATTGGGCCATGTTTCTTCAACACAAATCCTTGAAAAATCATATTCTCTCTTCCTCTTTAACTTTTCAAGGAATTGCTGTTCTTCCTGTCTTCACTTGCTTCCCTCCCATTCACACTGACCCCTTCTGGAGTCTCAGTTTTGCCTTCGTCACTACACTTGACTTTTCTGACCAAGATGGCCGGTGAGCAAAGGCGCGGTTGGTGTCCTCAAAGGGGGTGTCTGAATCATGACCCGACCTGACTATGTCTGGAATTAAACATTCCCTCTTGAACAGATGGGTGTATTTCCCTGCTCTTCCTTCTGTCTTCTGGTGACTCTTCTCTTTTTTAGGATCCACTTCCTTCACTTGTTCCTGGCATCCTCTTTGGGATCTTTTCCCTTCTAGATCTACTAACTCGAACCAGAAGACCGTTTTCTTCCATTTCCAAAATGACTGTCAACCATCGCTCATTTGGCCAAAGCTCTCCCTTGAGTTTTAGACCTAAATATCCTCCCACATAGTAGTCTGCAACCCCACTCCATTGTCAGATCCCATGTTGTGAAGGTAAACGTATTTCCTAAAAATTGTAACATTAAATCGGTATCATCTACTTTCAGTTTTATTGAAGTATAGTTGATTTACCATGTCATGAAAATGTCTGCTGTCCAGCAAAGTGACTCAGTAATACATAGAATCTGCTTTAAAATACCCAGGAGATGTATTTCTAGGAATTTATATTTCTGTTAAAAATATTGCAGTTATGATCTTAGAACCTCAGAAATACAAATGTTAGTGAACCATTTATGAAAATAATATCAACTAATTCTTATTAAGCACATACTATGTGCCAGGGACTGTTTTAACACCTCAAGAGGTATACAGACAGTACCTCCTTAAAAACTGCTCTACAAAGTGGTACTATGATTATTTGCATTTCACTGATGAGAAACCTGAAGTACAGAGAATCACATCATCTTTTCCAAGCCACACAGGAAGAAAATAGAACAGGACTTGACTCCGCACCCTGACGTCAGTGCCTAAGTCCTTGGTCATCTGGTTATACTTCCTTTAAAGCAAAACCCTGAGAAACTGTAAGAAATTCTTAATGAAACATTACAAGAAATTAGAAAAGAGATCAAGAAGATGATTAGATGAAAAGACTCTTTGAAGATGAGGGTAGAAAAGAACTCTGAAAACCAGATTGAAAATATGAGGAAACTCCAGTGCAAAGCAGAAAACGTCAAGGCTACGGTCAGCATGAAGGATCCTAACATAGAAATTTGGGTCACAGTTAAATCACTGCCATCAATATGGTGCTTTTTCAGGAGACTGCTAATTTAGGTTATAATAGAATGTATTAGACATATACAAACCAAAAAGCATTAATAAAAGTTGTTAGCCAATAGTATCTTCTAGAAAGTTACACAGTGTGTTAGGTACAACTAGATATTTTTTCATTAGTTACTGGAGAATTTTATTTCTTCCATTATGAATTTTCACACCCCTCTCCCTTGTCACACTCATAAGTATATTTGCAATGCCTGGAAAGTTCTATAAGAGGGTTAGTAAACTATAAAAATGAAACTTTGTAAATACTGGCGGACTGGGGAAAAGAACTTGAAACCGATGAAGACGACCTGAGGTCTGATGAGGTGGCCAATCCTCTGATCCGCCCACGACTGGAATTCATGCCCCTTTCTAGTCACTGGTGGACCAGGATGGTGATCACAGCTAGATCCAGCTTCCTGAATTGCAAACCTCACCACTTCAGGAGTATCCCTGAGCCTTCCTAATCCCACTCTGCTCACCTATGATGTGACTCATCCCAGCTCCTCATGGGGCTGCGTGGGTGAAGTTGTTGCTGAGTCAAAGCGGTGGGTGCTGTTAGGGCACGGGAACCGCGGGGGACCCCGGATGTGGCTCTCCAGCTGTGTCTCTGCACTTCTCCAGAATACTCAAAACTCGTGTGTAGTGCCTGCGTTTCTCATTAGCTAACGGATGGAGTCTGACGTGTAGTTTGTTATCAGTAAATCTACGGTGAATAAACACAAGGGTCAGGGACAAGTGGAGAGAAGTGTGCATGTCTCTTTACTCCCCCTCCTTCAACCCCTCCCCTATGCATCATCTTTCTAGGTCACTCTCCACCGGGGAAATTGGAGTCTCAGTTTACCGTGTCCATGCCCGGTGGGAGAGCAGCAAAAGGCTCTTCGGAGAGTAGGATGGTGTGACAAATCCTGGGTCTGTGGGTGGGAGATGGGGGGTGGGGTGGGACGAGCACAACAGCATTTGCGTGGGGTCTGTATACCAGCTCTGCTATTTCTTCTGAGGACGAAATATCATAAAAGCACATAGTTTTAGAGATTTTGAAAAACTGTTGGATGGGATTGCTCTGCAGAGGTGAGGGTGTCAACGTCAATATTTACCTTTTCCGTGCTTCTCTTTCCTTGTTTTCTTAAACTGAGTCTTCCTAGTCAATAAGAAAAGAGGTGGTGGAGGGGGGGGTGGGGAGGGGGGATGGATTGATTCCAGAAAGGAAGAAGTGGCTTATTTTAAATGACCATTCAAGCTACGATTGAAACTGTGCATCTTATAATTACAAGGTTGAAATATGCACTAACACATAAAGACAACGATAGCAGTAATTTCACAAACGTCATATGAACAAACTGAGAAATCTGTGGAGCACAAATGCTCAATGACCCGAATGTATTGCTTGTATCATCTTTGCAAACCTGGCTGTGATGTAAATAGCCCTACTGAAGCAGTGTGACTAAGCATTTCTTTATCCTAATGGTAGAATACCCATATTTAAATTTGCAAAGGCCTGTATTAATATGTGAGAATTTTGATCAGAAGAAACTGTGCTTATACACCGGGAATCTTGGTGCCTCCTTTGTAGCATAAGGCTATTTTTCTTCGGCAGTACAAGCTTCACGTACAGAAATATCACTGTGTCACTTTGTAAATATCCACTGTGGATAGGAATAGTCTTAAAAGGACTCATTCTCACTGTGGAGGAGTTTATACCACATATTAGAAAATCACGTAAAGGGAACACAGGCCACACACTCTAGACTATAGAAAACAGATGTCAGACACATGTACATTTGGTTGGAAGTGGCAGAGTTAACTTCTTAACTTAAAAGAAAGCATTCAGCATAAGGATCTCAGTGTATCTCTTGGAACTTGGGGACATAAAAACAGCCAGATTGCAGGAAAGTCTGTCTCTGAAATCTGCTCAAACATTTTAGAAAAGGATGCAGCTATTCACAAGAGAGCAGGTGAGAGTGTGGGTGCTTCAGCGTGGAGCCACTAAAGTTACTAGGAGTTGCAAAGTAACTCCCATGAACAAATAAACTGGCATAGGTCACAGCTGCAGCTTGGATTTGATCCCTGGCTGGGAGCTTCCATCCATATGCCACAGGGGTGGTGAACCAGAGACTCCTGGGTTTGTGTCCCTTCTGAGTCTTCCTACATGAAGACCATTTAAAAAAATGAATAACAAAAAAATATATATAGGAGTTACCACTGTGGCTCAGCGGAAACGCATCTGACTAACATCCGAGGATAGAGTTTCGATCCCTGGCCTTGCTTAGTGTGTGAAGGATCTGGCATTGCTATGAGCTGTGGTGTAGGTTGCAGACTCGGCTTGCATCCCACATGGCTGTGGCTGTGGTATAGGCCAGGCCAGCAGCCTACAGCTCCAAATCGATCCCTAGCCTGGGAACCTCTATATGCCATAGACTCTAAAAAAGACAATAAATAAATACAAACATATATACATACAAAGAAAGTCACTTACCTTTTCATTTCCTCCCAGATTTATTTTTTCCTCTGAAGAACATTCTGCATAAAATAAAATTTTATTACCTACACATGGCTTCTGACAGGAAGGACTGTCAAATCAGGAAGTGTAATTATTATTATTTTTGTTTTTGAGCATTAGAGCCTATTGTTGGAGGGGTGTGTTCACACATTTTAATGAAACAACTCACCCTCAGGGTTTCTCATATCTGGCCTCACATAATATGAGGAATTGTTGTTAAGTGGGGATTTCTGAGTGGAAAGACAAAATGGTTACCTCCAAATTCTAAACAGAAATAATGAAATGAATTTTTTTAAGCTAAATGTCTGGATTGCCTTACCTAGTCTATGTTGATCCTTTTTTTTTTTTTTTTTTTTTTTTTTTTCTCCTTTTTTTTTTGGCTGTGCCCACTGCATGTGGAAGTTCTCGGGCCAGGGATCAAACTCATGGCACAGTAGTGACCCAGCAGCTGCTGTGATGATAACACTGGATCCTTAACCTGTTGTGCCACAGGGGAACCCTGAGTTTGCTTCTTGTAGACACAGCCTGCACTGTTTGCTGAAAGGGCTGCTTTCTGGTTCTACCAGGCTTATACTTTCAGACTGAAAAAATAACATGTCTCCCTAGGGACTCCTTTTCAGACTTCTCTGTTCTTAAAACTGTTTCTTTGGAATTTCTTTTTTATTGATGCAAACTATGACAGTTGGAACAGATAAGTAATGGGGTCCTATGGTTCAGCACAGGGAACTGTGCCCAGTCTGTTGGGTTAGAACATGATGGAAAATGTATGGAAAAAAAAAAAAAAGGAATGTGTGTGTATGTGTATTTGGGTCACTTTGCTGTACAGACAGCAGAAATTGAAGGAACATTGTAAATCAACTATACTTTAAAAAAATAAGTTTAAAAACATCTTTTTTTAAAGAAAAAAGCTCTGAGCAACTTGTGATTTTCCATATGCATCAGGAGAGTTTGTGAATTTACACTACATTTGTTCATTGAACACATCTTTTTTGACAGCTTAAGTTCCAGGCACAGTGCTAGGTACTTGGGATATATCAGTGATTTAAAAAAAAAAAAAAATTCCCCTCAAGGAGCTTATATTCTAGTGGGGGAAGGTAAATGAGAAACATAATAAGTAGTAAGTGATAGGTTACATCAGAAGGTGGTAAGTGCTATGGGGGAAAAATGGGGCCAGGTAAGGAGGATTGGGAGTGTTGGGGGTGAAGGGCTGAGTGTAGGTTTCAATTTAAAATAGGGTGGTTTGTGCACAGCTCATTGGGCAAGTGACTTCTGGGGCAGAGATTTGAAGGTGACAAAGTTAGCCCTCCTGACGGAAGTGGGTTCGCAGGCACAGAGGTTGGCCAGCGCGAAGGCCCCAAGGGTGTGTGCGAGGGGAGGAAGGAGGCCAGTGTGGCTGGAGGGGAGTGAGTCAGGGAGGGGCCCTTGGGGGGGGGCGTCAGAGAGGAGGGGGTCTGAAATCAGATCTGTGGGCCAGATAGCGTGTCAGGAGTTGAACCGTGTCCCCCAAATTCCTAGACTGAAGTCCTAACTCCGGTACCTGAGAATGAGACCTTACTGAGCAAGTATAATAAACCTAAGATGAGGTCACCTCAGGATTAGAGGGGGCCCCTGCCCCAATAATGGTGTCAGAGGGGGAATTTGTAGACAGCCAAATGCGGGGAGAAAGAACACCATGCGAAGATGAAGGTACCGACGGGGGTGGTGCTGCTATAAGCCAAGGAATGCCAAAGGTGACCACAGACCACCAGAAGCTGGGAGAGAGAGAGCAAACCCTCCCCCACACCCTCAGAAAGAACCAACCCTATCCTATGACAATAGGTCACAACGCTAAAAATAATAATAGTAATAAGCGCAGTTCCTGATTTGATAATCCTTGCTGTAGGAGGCCATGTGTAGGCAATACAATTTTATTTTAAGCAAAATATTCTTCAGAGGAAGAATAAATAAATAAATCTGTTGGGAGGGAAATGAAAAGGTAAGTGACTGTCTTTTATTTATTTTTTAATTCATTTTCTTCATGTAGGAAGATTCAGAATGGACTCAGACCCAGGAGTCTCCATTCACATTTATTTATTTATTTATTTATTTATTTATTTATTTATTTATTTTGGCCACATCCACAGTATGTAGAAGTTCCTGGGTCAGGGATTGAATCTGAGCTGCAGCTTCGACCTATGCCAGTTTATTTGTTCATTGGAGTTAATGTTTTTGTAGTAACTCTGGTAGCTATACGCTGAACCACCCACACCCTCACCTGCTCTTTTGTGAGCAGCTGCATCCTTTTCCAAAATATCTGAGCAGATTTCAGAAATGATAGGCTTTCCTGCAATCTGGCTGCTTTTATGTTCCCCAGTTTCTAGAGATACCCTGGGATCCTTCGAATGAATGCTTGCTTTTGCCTAAGTTAACTCTGCTACTTCTGGCGTCTAGAACTCTGAGTCAGTGAACTTCTGGGTTTAAGTCCTGCAGCTGGTGTGGCACTTTGTTACTACAGCCCTAGCACTGGAGTCCATGAATCACTGGAAGGACTTGGGCTTGGACTCTGAGTCAGAGGACAGGCACTGCGGAGTTTTGAGCAAAGGCAGGGCGTAATCCGACTTAGAATTTAAAAAGACTCTCCTGGATGCCCTGTTGGGGAAGAGAGTGTTGAGACGCCGAAAGGGGGTGCTGACATCGTAGAAGTGGGCCAGAGGTGATGGTGGCTCAGACCAGGGTGGTGGCAGTGGATGGCGAGAAGTGACTGGATTCTATGTTGTGGAAGTCGGGTTAATAGATTATGTGTGTGTGATGAGAGAAAGAGAAGTCAATGAGGATGATGACAAGGTTTTGAACTTCAACTACCAAGTGAAGTATGAGTTTCTGGTCCCTGGGCAGAGGAAGGCTGTGACTGGGGTGGGTTTTTGTTTGCTTTTGGTGGCAGGACTTTGCATTTTGGAACTGAGAAGTATGAGGTTTCTTACGGACCCCCACGTAAGTGTTAGCAGGTAGTAGCACAAAAATATATGCATATCCCTTTAATGTTCCTGAAAAATGCTAATGGAGATAAAAATCCATTAAAGTAGAGGGAAGTCAAATGCAGAGACTTAATGCCGACTCATTTAACAAGAGCCATTTAGGGGATTAAATGAATGCCACACCGATAGGGAATTAGAGACACATGAAGATGCTGCAACTCCGTAAGATAGCTTTTAATTGGAAATGGGGCAAAAACACCTCCGTTCTCAGGGTTTATCTGCTCTTTTACATACCATACATTACTTACGCCCTATGTACATGGAAATGGGTTGAAAGAATCTACTCAGAGAAGGTAGTTATGTGTTCTTTCTTTACCATGATAGAGAAGTTTTTCTAGGTGGTGCCGTTTTAGCTTTCTTTCTATTTTGTATCATCAACGGGCTTTCCTCTCTGTTCAGCTGCAATTAATTATGCTGAAAGTTTTTATTTAATGCTCCTTCACTCCTGAAAAATCAATATCCATGACCATTAGTCTCCAAGTTATTTCCATGAGATGCTTTAGCGTCCATTAGCATGCAAATGAAAGGGAGTGAGATCCCAGGTCTGGTGCCTTAAGAATTAAAAGGCTTGCAAAATTGTTTATTTTGACTTTTTAGAAATGGTTACATTCAAGACACACTCCTGGCCTCAGCCGCACTTTTCTTGGGTATTTTGAGCGCTGTTTTCTTGTGGGTGATGGCCGAGAAAGCAGCAGTTGGGAGACAGAAGGGAGCTGGTGGTTCTAGGAGCCTTTGAAGTGGCAGGCAGCCTGCTGGGGTGGAGGCTGCAGGGCAGGTGGCAGGGGGTGGAGAAGCTGTGAGGAGAAGGCAGAGGCATGAGGACCAAGTAGAGATGGTAGAAAATGTTGAAGGCAGAAGAGGCAAGCAAGAAAGTGGGAAAGGGAGAGAGTGTTGGCATCCTGAGCGGCCTGCCACTAAGAGATTCAGATTGGTTCTTTGGCCTGCGCATACTAGAAGGAAGATTCCTTTATGATTGGGATGAATGTGGCAAATGTTGTTTAAGGATCACTTGGCTGCTGGGTGGGGTTTCAGGGATGAGGAGGTGATGTCCCTGAGGCCAGCTTTTGGCCACTACAGTAAGTTGATAAATTTGGTTCTCAGAGGGGTGTATCTTTGCACTGGACTGTCACATCAGGCCTCTGAGTTGGAGATCCACGGTGGAGGTTCCCTAGGGACCCAAGTCCACCTGGCTAGGCTGTGTGGGTGACAGCCTGGTGACCTTTCTTCCTCCTGAGCTCACATACCTGTCTGCTTCCCTGCAAATGTTGCCAAACTGCCTCCCTTTTAAATTTCTATGGGAAGTGCCTTCCTGACAGCACACAGAGTGGGTTACAGCATAACAAGCAATGGGATGGAAACACAGTTTTGTTTGTTTGTTTTGTTTTGTTTGTCTTTTTTAGGGCTGCACAGGTGGCATATGGAAGTTCCCAGGCTAGGGGTTGAATCAGAGATGCAGCTTCCAGCCTACGCCACAGCCGCAGCAACCCTGGATCAAAGCTGCACCTGTGACCTATGTCTCAGCTCATGGTAACACCGGATCCTTAACCCCGCTGAACAAGGCCAGGGATCAAACCCACATCCTCATGGATACTAGTTGGATTCTTACTCCCTGAGCCACCTTGGGAACTCCTAGAAACAGAATGTTAATGTAGCAGCAAGAAGTAGTTGAGGAGAGTCCGCAGAGGTTGCTGAGAGCCTCACCATGAAAGACAGGTGAGCTTAGATCAAATACCTTTTAGACCCAAAAATAAAAATATGAGTTGGGAAGACCCAAAGACTGTGTTGGTTCTTCCGCCTTGAGAAGAAATGTTGTAATAGGTGATACTTACTGAGTACAGCTTGCCAGGTGTTGTCTCAAGCATTGGAAGTCATCCATTTACCTGATACTTAGAAAACTCCTCTAAGTTACATCATACTGCTTTTTATGTTATGGTGAAACTGAGGTCGCAGAGGAGTTAATTAAATCATCCAAGATCCCTCAGTCTGAAAGTAGGACCTGGGATCCAAAGGGAGGGAGTCTGGTCTCAGGACCTACTGTGCCTTTGACTGTGGTGCTACCACGTAGCATCTAGTTTTTGTCCCTGTGGTCTTCTGTTTGCTTTTTCTTTCCCGCTGGGTTATAGCTCTTAAAGGCCAAAAGTGATGCAGAGCAAGCCCCCGCAGCCAGGGCAGCACTTAGGCACAGTGATGTCCCTTCTGTGTCATCCACATGGCTGATTGATGCTCTTTTTGGTTTTATTTGTCACCAGACGGCTGTGGGGAAGCCACCTGAGTATCACTAAGGAGAAATCTGGGGCTAATAAGGGAAAGCTTTGCAAACAACAGCATCAACTACCCTGCAGCAAGTAATAGCCTTTGTAGCACTTCTGGTGTGTTTTGTCAGCTTTGGCATATGGCTTCAGGATAAGAGATCCTTTGATGGAAGGTGGGGTCAGGATACAGATACAGGTCACGATTCACATCTGACTTGGAGAACATGAATGAATGTTGACATTCATCACGAGAAATAGATAATATGGATACGTTCATCCAAGCTTCACTTCCATTTAAATACCTTCTTGAATAAAATTTTCAAAAAATTAAATGTATGGAAGCAAAATGCTTCTAAGGTGCCTCTGGGTAGAGGAATTTAGAGGATGCCAGCATGAAAGAGAGAGATACTAAAGATTAAGATGAGTAGGCAGTTTGGGCAAATAGAACTCTATGTTATTTTCCTCAAATGTCCAGTTGAGCTCCACCAGCGTGAAATGGTACACAGGAATATAGAAATAAATATAATTTATCAATATTGAAAAATAAGCAAATCACACAGATGATGATGGTCCCACAGTTGAAGTTGTAGCCAAATGTGGGAGAACTACTGGCAATTTCCGTCTTCTTAAAAAAATTTTAAGTCATTTATTCTTTTAGGGCCCCACATGGGGCATATGGAAGTTCCCAGGCTAGGGGATGAACTGGAGCCACAGCCACAGCAACACCAGATCCAAGCCACATTTGTGACCTACACTGCAGCTCATGGTAACACTGGATCCTTAACCCACTGAGTAGGGCCAGGAATCAAACCCACATCCTCATGGATACTACTCAGGTTCGTTTCTGCTAATCCACAATGGGAAATCTAATTTCCATCTTTTAAGAACCTAAGACATTTTGATCATGAAAACTGTATCTTGATAGCTCTGGGGACTATGTTTTCACAGCACAATCAAATATGATTTCGAATCCCAGGGGAGGAATCATAGCCCCATTATAACCAAAAGGAGAATGGTATCTAGAGTGGATGGATGCTGTGTACCACTCTACCTGCTCAACCAGCAACAGCAGTAGGTCTAGCCAGTAAGACGCCTACCAGTCTCCTAGGTCTCTGAGTGTGGAGGAGCTATTGGAGGGTGACTGTCCATATCAGGATTCCCAGCCACCTCCTTGCTCAAGGTGGTTTCTGAGACACATCCAAAAGGGCCCTAGTTCCTGAACAGAGGCTGACAGTCACCAGCCCCCAGGCTAATTCTAAATGTCTTTGCTAGCCTCAAGCATCACCATCTGTGTGTCTTGCCTTCTACTCATTCTCTCCTGCTTTTCTCAGAGTTCTCCAGTTTTGTTTTTCTAACTAAACTGTATCTAGGCATCACTTGACCTTTTTGTTTTCCCCCCACAACTTTCTCCTTTTATAAGAGTAGTTTGAAGCAAGGTTTTTGAGCAGGCAATTTTCAAACCATTACTGTCTCTGAAAACAAACAAGGAATTGACTTTAATATCATGGGGAAGTTGGAGTTCCCGTTGTGGTTTAGTGTGTTAAGAACCTGACTAGTATCCAGGAAGACATGGGTTCCATCCCTAGCCTTGCTCAGTGGGTTAAGGATCTGGCGTTGCTGCAAGTGGTGGTGTAGGTCACAGATGCAGCTGGGATCTGGCATTGCTGTGGCTGTGGCATAGCTGCGAACTTCCATATACCATGGGTATGACCCTCAAAAGAAAAAAAAAGTCATGGAGAAGTTTTTTACTTAATTCCTACCTAGGAGACTTGCAACTTTATCAAGTTCTTCTACCATTAATCCCCGAGATGTCTGAGACTGATTTTAGACTTGGTAACTCTGTTGTCTACATATAACTTTGCTTTAAACTACATTCCCACATGAGGAGAAAGTCATGAGAAAAAAGTTACAGATGCTTGAAGGTACTGTAATCAGGAGAAAATGTGAAACGAATTTTGGATCTTGAAAAGTTGGAAAGAAGAACTGAGTGATGGGAAACACTGCTTGGGGTGATACTTGAATGCTGTATATGGCATTTAGAATTTAGACTTGTTAGCTATTCTGCAGGTCTGGCCTTTTTTTGGTACTTGTTTTCTGTTTGTTGTGAATGCTGTTAATTGGATATTTGACTCATGCTGGATTTTTCACTCTTTGAAATTAGGACATAGAGATTAAGTGAACCTATACTCAACCATGAAAAAAAATCAGCCTGTGGATATTAACTAATTTAGATAAACACTGAAAGCAAGTCAACAGTAGCAGTACAAGTGATGTGTCAACTTTGGGTCACCTTGCCCACAGGTACATTGGTGAGTGCATGATGTTCATACACTGAGTTATTCCACACCTGTCTGCATGGCTCCCACCCTTCTGGCCAACTTCTCATCTTCCCTGCTCCTGCCTCAGACTAGGTCCTAATTCTCAGAGCCCATTGGTTATGCCTGCCTCCATCATCTTGGCTTCTGGGCAGCAGGATTGCCACATGGGCCAGTGGATTCATGGATAGGCCACTGGGCTGACCTTTTTATTTGGCAGGCCCTGTGCCTCCCCTCCTGCTCAATGGACATCTCAGACCACTGCTGCTGGATGCAGTTCAGCTCCAATGTTACCAAAATATTTACATTCAGGAGTTCCCGCTGTGGCTCAGTGGAATTGGTGGCATCTTGGGAGGCTTGGGATGCAGGTTTGATCCCCCGCCTGGTACAGTTGGTTAAGGATACAGTGTTGCCACAGCCGCAGCTGGGGTCCCAAGTGCAGCTTGGATCTGATCCCTGGCCCAGGAACTCCATATGCCATGGGGCAGCCAAAAAAAGGAAAAACAAAAGAAAAACAGCAATCCTTACATTTTAGCCAAAGATCACTGAAAATTGGGATGTGAGAGGACTAGAAGATTAGCGTGTCGGTGGCTAAACCCAACTTTAAGGACTCGAAAATAAGGATGTAATAATCACTCCAAATCAAGTGTGCATCCAGTAGATATGTGTGTGGATATACAATTTCAGGAATCAGGCCAATGCTAAAATACTAGGAGCTCCACAAAACACGCAAAGCTTGAGTTCCCAGCTGACTTGCCATCTGAAGAATACATAAAGCTTTAAGGATCTTTCTTACTCCCTTTCTTACTCGTGCTAAATGTTGTCTTTTCTTCCTCGGAACACTTTCCCCGGCTGACCCTGCACATCTGCCCTTTTCTGCTATTGTGATTTCCACGTGCCCAGCTTCCCAGTAGGGCCCAGGGATAGCCGCAGTATTAACACTGGCCCGTGGGAAGCAGCTGGGGAGGTTCTGTGGCTGTTGAGCAGATGGCCTGAGCCAACTTTCAGTTTAAATGCCAATAAGGGCAGCAGGCATCACCTCTTGGGGAAGTGTTAAAACGAACTTCTAGTATTTTATGTTTTCCAATTGGCATCCTTCAAAGCTTTATGACGGACCCCACAGGAGTTGGTAAGAGCTGGCCTTCCCTTTCTGCAGTCATCACTGCTGCACCACCAACGACCAGACATGGGGAGCGAGGTTGTTACTGGAGGTATCAGGAGTGTTGGCCTCATGCGTCTGTGTACGTGCTGATAACGGAGAGAAAAGGAAAAAGGAAAACCACCAGCCCAAAATACCCACTCCGGCATCCTGAAAACACTTAGAGCTGCTCTCTTTGGTATTAGCCATATGTCTCCATTAAAACCCAAATGACCTTGAGGTACAATACATTCAGTATGAAATCATTCCTGTGATCTTCCCCTCAGGTGCAAAGGATGGAGAGAATCACCCTGAATCTGTAGGTCAAATTCCGTGCATGGATTACATATTCAGCACACTTTACCAATTATAAAACTTTTAATATACATTGCCTTCTTTGCTTTTCAGCACTTTTTTTTTTTTCTGACAAATGAGGCAGGGTTTATTATGATAGTTTTGCAGGTGATTTACACCCGTGTTAGGAAAACTCAGTTCATTCTACCTCTTGTATAGAGGAAAAACCCCATTTTTTTCCTGCTAGGTCTTTGCTGTGTCTCTCCTTTACCTGCAAAGGAAACACGTGACTCCTGGTCATCAAATGCATGTGAGTTTTTCTCACACCAAGCATATCTCTGCAATACCAACTGAGTGTCTTAGAATTTAATTTAATGTTAACACCATCTACCCGGAGATAGTGTCTGACCTCCCACACAATTGCTCTTCCCCCACTTGCGATACCAATCACCAGGTTACTCAGAACTTTTAATTTAGCCACAAACTGGAGCTTCCTAAGACCCCCCCCCCCAGGTTTGATTAGTTTGTGAGAGTGACTCACATAACTCAAGGAAACATTTACTTGCCTTTACCAGTTTATTTTTTTCCATTTTTAAAGTTTTCTTCAAGTACAGTTGATTTACAATGTTGTGATAATTTTTGCTGTACAGCAAAGTAATTCAGTTATACATGTACACGCATTTCAGATTGTTTTCCCACATAGATTATCATAGACTACTGAGCAGGGTTCCCTGTGCTATACAACAGATCCCCTTTGGCCAATCATTGGGTATACCTCAGTGTGCATATGCTAGTCCCAAACCCCTGTCCATCCCTCCTGCCCACTACCTGTCCCCTTTGGTCACTGTAAGTTTTTCAGTCTGTGGGTCTGTTTCTGCTCTGCAAATAAGTTCATTTGTATCCTATTTTTAGACTCCATATACAAGTGGTATCATATATTGTCTTCCTCTAACTTCATTTAGTGTGATAATCTCTAGGTCCATCCATGTTGCTGCAGATGGCATTATTTCATTCTTGTTTATGGCTGAGTAATATTCTACTGTATATATTACCATATCTTCTTTATCCATTCATCTATTGATGGACACTTAAGCTACTTCCATGTCTTGGTTATTGTAAATAATGCTGCTATGAATATTGGAGTGTGTGTATCTTTTTTAAATTATGATTTTTATTTTTTCCATTATAGTTGATTTACAGTGTTCTGTCAATTTCTACTGTACAGCAAAGTGACACAGTCACACACACACACACACATTCTTTTTCTTGCATTATCCTCCATCATGTTCCATCACAAGTGACTAGATATAGTTCTCTGTGCTATATAGCCGATCTCATTGCTTATCTACTCCAAAGGCCATAGTTTGCATCTACTAACCTCAAACTCCTTCCCCCTCCCTCTTAGCAACCACAAGTCTGTTCTCCAAGTCCATGAGTTTCTTTTCTGTGGAAAGTTTCATTTGTTCTATATATTAGATTCCAGATATAACTAATATCATATAGTATTTGTCTTTCTCTTTGTGACTTACTTCACCTATTATGAGGGTCTCTAGTTCCATCCATGTTGCCGCAAATGGCATTATTTTGTTCTTTTTATGGCTGAGTAGTATTCCATTGTGTATATTTACCACATCTTCTGAATCCATTCTCGGGATAGATGCCCAGGAGTGGTATTGCTGGATTGTATGAATCTTAACCACTTTATTAAAGGATGTAGGTGAAGAGATGTCTATAGTAAAGTCTTGGAGGATCCAGATCACAGGAGCTTCTGTACCTCTGGAGTTGGGGTGCGTCGTCACTTTGCCAGTCTGAATGTGTTCACTAGTCTGGACATTCCTGAACCCTGTGCTTTTGGGATGGTATAAAGATTCCTTCACCTAAGTATGATCAGTTAATAACTCCACTTCGTTCCTGGAGGATTGGGGACATGGCTGAAAATTCCAAGCTTCTAATTATGGCTTGGTCTTTCTGATGATCAACCCCCACTCCCTCTAGGAACTCCTCAGAGTCACTCAAAAGACAAAAAATGCTCCTAGTACTTTAATCACATACGAAATTACAAAGGTTTCGGGAGCTCTGTGGCAGGAACTGGGAGCAGAGACCAATATATATTTTCTATTATGTTATAATTATAAATCACATAGTGAATATTAGGGAGAGACAAATTTCAAATGAGGGTTTTCTAACTCCAAGCTTTTGTTCTCTCCCTTTAGCTCGGTGGAACATTTGTATTGGGGTAGAAAAGAAGTTGAGGTCCAGAGCAAACAACGGTGTGTGAGGAACTCATGTAGGCAGAGGCAGGGCAGTAGGAAAGATGTCTGTGGGCCACTGCGAGCTAACTGGAGGTCAGTGGGCCCAAGTGGTGAGGGAGACCAAAAGGGTACAGAGCACTGAGATTGCTCATGTGTCCAGCAATGGTACATTGAGTGTCCAGAGAAATCACTCCTTGTGCATGATGCCTTAAGATGCTTGATATTTTAAAAGCATGCCTTTAAGTGTATGCAAGTATGGTATGTACATGGGGAGAGGGGCCCAGTGGGGATCAGGTCGAGGAGGCCAGAAATGAAGAGGAAGTAATATAAATTAGATAAACAGGATTTATAATGGCACTCATATTCAATATCATGATAACTTATAATGGAAAAGCTTTTTAGTTTGTTGTGGTCTTTGTTTTTGTTGTTGTTTTGGGGGCTGGCTTTTGTTACTTTGACTTTTGGTGTCAAATCTGAAAAATCATTTCCAAGATAGAGGTCAAGGTGCCTATCGCCTGTGTTTTCTTCTAGGAGCTGTATGGTTTCAGGTCTTATGTTCAAGTCTTTGATCTATTTTGAGTTAATTTTTTGTATGGTGTAAGATAGGGCTCTAACTTCATCCTTTTGCCTAGTACCATACTTTTTTTGATTACTATGGCTTTGTAATATGGTTTGAAATCAGAGAGTATGATGCCTCCAGCTTTGTTCTTCTTTCTTAAGGTAGCTTTGTCTATTTGGGGACTTTTGTGATTCCATACAAAGTTTAGGATTGTTGTTGTGTTCTTAAAATGTATGTTTATGTTTATGAATTAAGAATATACATTTAAAAATTGATCCCAACTCTGGCGAGAGGCTAGAGGTGAGGAGAAAAAACAAAAACTAAAATGGGAGTTGAGTGGGTATTGATCAACGGCTATAATTCTTTGTGTGCACATATGGTGCCAGGAACATTCCCCACATATTTTGTAATCCTCGCAGTAGTCTACAAATAAGTGTTGTTGTACAAGTAGGTGTTAATTATCAAAGAAAGTTAATATTCCCAGATTTGATGTACTTACCTAAAAGCGTACATTGTGACATTGAAAACTAGGTTTATCTGGTTACACAGCCAGCTCACTTTCTCCTGAGCCTGGCTGCATCCCTCACTGTTCAATCTTGCTCAGCTATACTAGAGAGGTCATAACTAGGAAGGAAACAAGGGCTGTTCTCACTCATTCCAGCTGCCAACTCCTGTGACCTGCAAAATTCTCTGTGTGGCTGAAGCTCAATTGGGAATAGGTGAAACTTTCCATTCTGCTACAGGAGTTTCAAGGCTTGTTTC
Organism: Sus scrofa; assembly: GCF_054392235.1. NCBI lineage: Eukaryota > Metazoa > Chordata > Mammalia > Artiodactyla > Suidae > Sus > Sus scrofa. Next base: position 20,794,475 of record NC_139393.1, on the reverse strand, counting down.
CTCAGTCCCTTCCATAGCAGAACTGGGGCTCCAGCAAAATCAGAGAGGATCCAGACACTCCAGGCACCAACCACGTGCAACTCAAGGCATTGATCAAAAGGTAAACACAACACATCTACATTTTCTGCAAAAATAAATACATTAAGCTTTACTTCATTAGGGTCTTCTCCCCATAAATTCAGTGCATATGTATGTGTGTGTGTTGGGGAAAACGGAAGAATGGGGAAAAATTAACAAATGGAAAGGACAAGAAGATTTATAAAACTGGGTAAGAGGAAAGGAGATCATTATGGGAGTCAAATAGATTCATTGTTGTATTTTATCAATTCAACTTAATTTTTGTAGTAAGGTATAGCTGATTTACAGTCTTGTGACAATTTTTGCTATAGAGCGTAGTAACCCAATCATATATATATATGATTTGTCACATATTATCTTTGTCACATATTATCTCCCATCATGTTCTATCCTGAGACTGGCTATAGTTCCCTGTGCTTAGTTTTGCTTTTTGTCTTGAAATGATTAATAAGGTGAGCTTATCTTTATAATAGCAATACCATTAACTTATACCTCCATCAGTTGATCAAGAAATAATCTTAAGGATCACTCATCCCAACCATCCTGTTTTACAGAGGAGAGAACTGAGGCTCAGGCCCTCACCAAGGGTAGAGGTCACTAGGGGCAGGTGAGTATGGAGTGCACAGTGGGAACCAGAACCTAGGACTCTAGCATGGCTTCCACCGCCTCATCTAAACTTGCTTCCACTCATGAGAAAACCCCCCTCTGCTCACTTGGGCTTTGATCCTGAACATTTTCCAGGAATGGAGGTTGCAGCACTCATTTACCAACACAGTCCATCCCATGCTAGAGTCAGTCCTGAATACAGAAGGAGCTTAAGCCAGGCCCCAGGCTGGGTTTCTCCATTGCCTTTGAGAGAAGGGGTATGATGCTGAGAAGACTGTGCCTGTGTAATGAATTCATGTCCACAATCCATGAACAAACTGAATTCAGACTTAGAAAACCCCAAGTGACTCTCGGGTATGGATAAACAAAGTCCTAGGGAAGCCAGGACAGGGCCCACCCAGAGTTCTTGGCCCATCAAAGGCGCACTATCAGCTTTTTAGCAATACACAACTGATGACAGGGCTGTTTTATTTATTTATTTATTCATTTTTAATTTTTATTATAGTTGATTTACAATGTTCTATCAATTTCTGCTGTACAGCAAAGTGACCCAGTATATATATATATACATACTCTTTTTCTCATAATATTTTCCATCATGTTCCATCACAAGTGATTGTGTATAGTTCCTTGTGCTCTACAGTAGAGCCTTAGGGCTCATCTACTCCAAATGCAATAGTTTGCATCTACTAACCCCAAACTCCCAGTCCATCCCAATCCCTCCCCGCTCCCTCTTAGCAACCGCAAGTCCATTCTCCATGTCCATGAGTTTATTTCTGTTCTGTAGACAGGTTCATTTGTGCTATATTTTAGATTCCACATATAATTGATACCACATGGTATTTGCCTTTCTCTATCTGACTTATTAATTTTTTTGTGGGCTTTTTGGCTGACATGTACAAGGTGATTCTGCTCTCAAGACAGCCCTGCTGTGAATTACTTAATAGTGCAAAATCTAATCATTGGTGGCAGAGAATCCTAAGACGATGATTTTCTAATTTAGCCTTGTGGTGGCAGCTTTGTTAGTAATACTGTGATACATTATGTAGATAACAAAATGCCATTTACTCAAGTTTTGCTCTAGGAATCCTTCTGTTTATGTGAGAAATAATCACCAGAAATAATACATTGCCTTACTTTACATCCTGGTCTCTTCTCTGGAAAATGAACCTGACATAATGCATTGTCTCTAAACGAGACTTTTGGAGGCAAAGCCACCTCTTTTCCATGGCACATACTGCATGTGTAAAGGAGCAGGAAAGCATGAGGTCACAAATCCAGGTGAGCAAGAAGCACTGTGCATTGGCTTACTTTCTTGAGAGTATGTGCCTATTTCTCATCACAAGTGGAAAGTTCAAATCCTTTATTCCTGGGTTCTGTGCCCCCCGGGATGGATGGTACAGGGTGCCAAGGATTCAAGGCATTGGTCCTGAGGCCACCACTGCCCAGGCCCCAGGGCACTTCATGACTGCAGCCACTCTGGTCTCTGTGCCCTGCTCCATCTTCTGGCAAGGCTGGGACCAGGTGGTGGACCATAGCCCCATGCCCTTTTGGTTTGTGCCACTTCACCAGAGGGCAAGTTTCCTGAGGGCAGGGTGTCCTTCTTGCTTCTTAGGGACCCACAAAGCTCCATCTTTCCGGGACCCAAAGAATCTCTCCTCCCAGCCTTGCTGCTTGCCAAAGGCACATTGTCTTTCTGCTTCCCTTCAGGGAGTCAAGATTCCTGAGGCAAGACAATGAAATGAGCTGGGAGGGAAAATTAGAAGCAGGAAAAGCACAGTTTAATAGTGCAATAAATCATCCTGCCATAATAATATCATGTCTATAAATTGGGATTTTCCCCTCTTAGAGAATTTTTGAAAATTCCACAGAAGGAAATCAAGGGTGCAATTATTTTATATTCCATATGAAAAACAAAAGTGTGTGTGTTTGTGTGAAATACATATATACAGATAACATATATATACATACAGATATGCAACTATGTGGTGTGTATGTATATCTTATATATACACACAAGATATATATACATACAGATACATATATACATGCATATATATACGCATATGCACTGTTTATTCAAGTATATATAGAAAGCATATGCAAATGGGCATGCAAGATATATATGTATGTACATACAATATGTATACACAACACACATACACACAATTTAATTGTGTGTTTCCATTATAGAGTCACAAATCCCTACCAAATGATCAGAATTTAATTTCTCTTTGTCTTTTCAATACAATCCTGAGTTCCATCATTTGTAAAATAAAGCATAGCTAACATTTGAGAATATTCTTCTCCTTGCCACCTTATCTTTCTTTCATTCATTCCATTTTTCTTTCAAGTTTTGTCCAGCTATGATTTTTTTTAATGTATGTATGGCTATGTTCATTTATATTTCAATTATTGTTGTAAAATTTGCTTTTGACAGAAATATCGGGTCCAAATATTTGCTGCCTCCCTCCGTGAGGGGCACTGCCCTGAACTTAGTGGAGACCTGTGACATGGGGGGCATGGTTCTAACCTAGGGGAGCTGTCCATCAAGAGGGTTAGATGGGGTAGGTTTCTGACAAGTCGGATGGAAAATCAAGAACAAGTAATGACTGAGAAAAAGGAAAAAAGCCAGGGTGGGGGTTCAAGGAAATACAGGAAGTTTGAAAGATGAACCAGGAAGTTCCCGCTGTGGCACAGTAGGTTAAGAATCCAACTGCTATGGTGGCTTGGGTTCAACCAGGCACAGCGGGTTAAGGGATCTGATATTGCTGCAGCTGTGGTGAAAGTCTCAGCTGTGGCTTGGATGCAATCCCTAGCTTGGGAACTTCGTATGCCATGGGTGCAGCCATCAAAAAAAAAAAAAAAAAGATAAACTGGGTTGAGACAGGCAACTTAGATAAAGAAAGCAGGAGTAGAGTTGCATTTTGTGTACCAGAGAGCTTGAAGATCCCAGAGAATGTAAATTTGGAAACCCAAGGATCTCTCTCAAATTTGGCCTTTGACAAAGTACAATTGAGAATCCTTTGTGAAAAGCAGCCTTTCTCAGAGAAACTGAAAAGGGCTAACAACTGCCGGAGTCTTTGGCCTCTGAGAAGTAGAATTCCCCTTGCAGAGGGCAAGATGCCTTTGTACCTGGGAGAAGACACTAACTTGGTCTCCAGCAACCTCAGCAAGCCAGGAGTTTTGGAAGAAGAGGTCAAATGAGTGAAGGCAAAATAGATAGTAAACCCTGGAGTCATAGCTGGGAGGAACGGAAGATTATTTGGTCTTGTCCCCTGACTTGACAGAGGAGGAAACTGGTCCAAGAAGAGGTGCGATGTGTTCAGGGCCACATGGGTCACGAGTGGCGAACCTCTTTGAGAACCCAGATGGAACTACCTCTTCTGATGTATCTGAAAAATGTTTGGGTTTTTCCAAGCATTCCATGGCTTTTGTCTTAAAGATAATGAAGTCATTTCTTGGATTGAGGGGGGAAAAATACTTATTCAAGTGACAGCACTTAAGGATTCAAGGTTTATCATGCTTGAGAAGTAACAGTAAATAAAAGCGATCAATCATTGCCTAGATTATAGAAGTGACTCCCAGGGGAGAAAAACAAGTTAAAAGAGGAAGCAGGATTACGCTTAACTCATGTCATACTCTTGAAACATTTCTCTGTTTTCTGGAATCTCTTATTGTCACTGCATACATTTCTCGTGCTTTAGAGAAAACCGAGGTTTCTTTCTTTTCTTTTTTTTTTTTTTACCCTCAAGATTGATTCTCGGTCAGGGAGACTTCATCAAACCATATATTGAATTGCATTCCTGAATTCTCTATGTTCTACTTTAAGTAGATCCCCACTGTAAAAGCCAGCTTATTATGATTTTTAGTTATCTCCTGAACACTGGCATAGGTTTGAGAATAAATGGCCCAACCCTGTATGCATTTTCTTTTCTACTGTGGATAGAAACACTAACTTGTTGGGGAATTTCCATCAAGAAGGAAAACTACTTAGAGATAATGAAATAGCAGAGTTTCAGTGTGAAAGTGTATGCCCTATTATATAATATGCATTAAGATTTCCTGGTATATCTATTGTCAGTTTGGTAGATTATTCCCCAGAATTGTCTGTGCCACATAAGTTAATAGAAGCCAGTGGCCCTTTCCACTAGTACAGCAGTTGCAATTTTCTGCCTATTGAGAAACAGTTCCGCCTCTGCAGAAACAAGAAAAAATTAACCCCCAAACCAAAATGGATCAGAGCAATACTTATGAGTCTAGAGTTATTCTATTATAATTTCTAGGACTTGGAAATCCTGAAAGTGTCTTTGGATTCCTCAAATCAACACAGAGTTTGTGAGGTGTTGGGGTACATTTTCAGAGAGTACGGCTTTGAAGAAATAAAGGTTATGGAGTTGCCATTGTGGCTCAGTGGGTTAAGAACCTGATGTAGTGTCTATGAGGATGTGGGTTCAATCCCTGGCCTTGCTCATTGGGTTAGGGATCTGGCGTTGCCATGAGCTGTGGGGTAGGTCACAGATGTGGCTCGGATCCCATGTGGCTGTGGCTGTTGCTGTAGCTGAGGCCGGCAGCTGCTAGCCTACTTAACCCCTAACCTGGGAATTTCCATATCCTGCAGGTACGGCCCTAAAAAAAGAAAAAAAAATTAAAAAAGAAATAAAGGTTCTGAGGAGAAGGACCTTGCAAATTAAAAAGAGCTTCATAATTTAAATTCACATGTAAAAGAGCTATTCATCAACATTTCAAGGTCCCTGAACAAAGTTTTTCTTGGCCAGGGGACCAGTAGTTCCCCTGCTAGCTGTGTAACCATCGGCAAGCTGTCAGCTCTGTCTTTCTATGCTTAATTTAGTTCCTTTACCAGTAAGATGGGATTAGTGAAAGAATTTTCTTCACAGTATTCTTGGGGTTCGGTGAGTTAGGACTAGTAAGTCCCCTAGAGCAAGGCCTGGTTTACAGGGGAGAAAAATTTAATCAATGCTGGCTCTGTTCCGGGTAGACCACTGCTCACCTTCTGGTGGTCTCTTCAACAGCCGGGAAGCTCAATACCTAAGAGGTGATCTCGGCAAGCCCCTTCCTTCCTCAGGGGCTCAGTTGCATTCTCACTAAATGAATCAGCTTCACCATTTTCTCCAGTGTCCAGTTGGGGTGAAATTCATTTAGTGGTCCTGACCGCCTAACAGCATTTTTTACTGAAGCAAATTGAAATGGATAGAAAAGGACACATCAGAGAACCTCATATATACTTAAGCATTGCTTCGTGATGCTTTTGTTTCCATATATTTGGGGAGGGTACTAGATTGAAATGAAAAATGAGTATTTTACTGGTCATGCTCCATTTATTTGTTAGTCACTGGATTCTGTGATATCCCAAGTTTCCTTTTCTCTTGAGGGATTGAATATTTGGGAAGGAGCAAAGTCCTGGACAGCAGGACCCTGGAGATGGAGCCAAGAGGCTCTGCTGGGCATGACCCTTCCAACCTCTGTGACATGTGGGGACAGTCTCCGTCTCTCCTCGACCTGTTACAAGGAAGGAATAGATGAGACAACGTATTATCAGTTAAGTATTGTTATAAAATTTGCGTATTGATTCTGAGCACGGAAATGTCTTTTGCCTTAGGACCCCTCTTTCTGCATCATCTGTTGCCTTCACTCCATGCCTTTCCTTAGGTCAGCCCCTTGGCTTGAAACACCTGTCCCGTTTTCACTATCTTGCTCATCTTCTAAGACTTGGCTCAGGCACCATCTCCCTCATGGCACCTTCTCTAAACTCCAGATCGTATTCCAATAGTATCCCCAAAGTATATCTCTTTTTACTTACCACCGTTGCTTTTTTTTTTTTTTTGGCTGTCCCATGGCATATGGCGTTCCTGGCCAAGGATCAGACCCAAGACACAGTTTTAACCTAAGCTGCAGCTGCAGCAATGCCAGATCGTTAACCCACTGAGCTGGGCTGGGGGTTGAACCTGTGTCTCAGTGCTTCCAAGACACTGCCAATCCCATTGTGCCACAGCGGGAACTCCTACTTACCACATTTTAAAGTAAAAATTGTTCATGAATCTGACACCCTTACTAGGCCATTACACTTCTCATCTTCCTACTTAATGTTTCATTTCCAAACCTTAGCCCAGTATCTGCATGTGCTGGGCACCCTGTAAACTATTTGCTGGGCTAAACTGAACTGCCTTTATTCCTGCTTGTTTATCTTCCTGTTAATTCACTCTGATTCCCTACTCCCTTTCCAACATAGTTGCAATATTTTTCCTATCCCTTATCTCTTTGCTAGCTTGTAACATGGCATAAATAATAGCTAATTGGGCAGCAACAATTACCTCTTTGGTCTTCCTTCTTGCAGCGTCTCCAAGGGAGGCTATTCTAAAAGTGTATTCGGAAAGGAGAAACAGTAATTGTGGCAGAGACATAATAGCCAGATGAGAACGGTGGTGAAGTCAAGTTATTTACACATTGTGACATTGAACTGGAAGACCAAACATGAATATGCAGGCAAAGGAGGAGTCAGGGGGAAAGCTTGGAGCATGGAGGTGATTTGCAGAAGGACAGTCTGGTCCAAGCCTCTGCGTCTTTTCCTCATGTGCCCACAGCCCAGAGGGGAGAGAAGGTACTGCGTTCACTATGGCACCACGATTAAGCTCCTCCCTCTGCCCAGAGAAAAAGGGAGACCCCAGTGGCCTGATGACTCTTCAGTCATTACCCAGCCACCCTGACCTGAAAACCTCTGATCCTGCATCCGACATATAAATAATTCACAAAGCAATTTCCAGGCAGCCATGTTAGTGCAACCCAGAAATCAATACAGCCCTGAGCACAAGGACAGATGCTTTTGCAAACCCCAAGTCTGATCCGATGGTTACATCACTCTCTGGCTGTGGAATGTCTCATTTCTTGTCACTGCCGAGATGCTGGGTTGATATATCAGGCGAAAGAGGTAACAGTCACCTTCTCCTGGCTGTTAGCTGATTCTTGTGAGAGCACAGGTTACAAAAACATCTGGTTTGTCTCCCATGCATTTATCTGTTTATTCATGCATGGAGGTTTGTTCCAGGGGTAACTCAGGCATATCATATTCCGGGTTCTAATAAATTGAAAATTGCTTCTGCTGAGATTTTGACAAGTTATTTTCCTGCTGGGAAGCAGTCAAGACTTGTCTGTCTTTCACAGAACATTTAAAGTGGCTTCCACTGTGTCAGGTACACTGCAAACAATTTACTGTGTTATACCTTCAAGGGAGGTTCAGTATGTTTTTCAGAGCTCCAGGCCATCCAATTTGCTATTTAGTGTATATTACCAATTTCAATTGTTTGTCTGCCAACTCTCTAAAAGGTACTGTAATAATAATAACAACAACAATATTAATAACACCACATGGTGCCTTTCCTCTTGAATGAACCTTCACTTGTCTTGCAGATGGCATGAATGGAGAGCGAATGGCATGCTGTCATTCAGCTAAGTTCTATCTCCACCCTTTCAAGTGCCTGGTTGCAAACAAAGCGTTGTCTCATGAATTATCTTATTTGACCCCCACAATGGAATGATAAGTCTGTTGGTGGGGAATAGCATTATCTTCAACTGACAGAAGAATGAACATTGTCTTAAAGATTTTTGGCGTTCCCGTCATGGCTCAGCAGTAACGAAACCAACTAGTATCCATGAGGACACAGGTTCAATCCCTGGCCTCGTTCAGTGCGGTTGAGGATCTGGCATTGCCGTGAGTTGTGGCATTGGCACATGGCTCGGATCCCGTGTTGCTGTGGTGGTGGTGGTGTAGGGCAGCAGCTGCAGCTCCGATTTGACCCCTAGCCTGGGAACGTCCATATGCCATGATGCAGTCTTAAAAACACACACAGCAAAAATTAATCAGCATACCAAGCGGTGGGTTTAGAAAGGGAAAGGGCCAATACCCAGATCATCTGACCTACATCCAGCGCCCTTTGTGCTGTCTTGTAACCTGTGGCCCAGCCCTGGGGGTCTTTCCAACAGCTCTAGTTACTTCTTTCATGTTACACGAACTTGAGTTTGGTCTTCCCTTTTGAACTATAATTTTCTCCAAATATATGCCCAGGAGGAATCTTGATGGACTGAAGAGGAGAGCAGCACTTGTGCTCTTCCTGGCTGGCGATCACCTAGGAGAGCTAAGGGTCCACAGTTAAAGTCACTGCGACATAATTTGAGGTCATTAGGGGGCCTTTTCAGAGTGTTTGCTCTAATAAAAGAAAAGGATTGAAAAAACTGTTTTCCTTGCTGCACTTTTTGGTTCCTTTTTGGGACGTTGTGACATTTAGAGTGTGGCCCAGTTGTTTTGGGACCAAGTGGGCAGACATTTCTGGCATAAAGCCAGTGGCTTTCCGAAAAGATGGGAAGTACCTGTGTCTCTGAGGACACCAGTGAGTTTCTAAACCAACCACATCTACCTCTGGACTGCTTGTTAACATGTTTATGTTTAAATTGTCCTGATCGGATTTTCTGTTACTGGCACTTTGCATTCTAACTGATGGACAGCTGTTCTTTATCTGTACTGTTCTTTTTTTAAAAAAAAAAATAGCGGAGTATAGTTGATTTAACATGTTGTATTAGTTTCAGGTGTACAGCAATATGACTTAGTTTTATATACATCCTTTATTTTTTTTTCCCATATGGGTTATTACAGAATATTGAGTAGATTTCCTTGTGCTTTATGGTAAGTCCTTGTTAATTATCTATTGTATATGCAGTAGTGTGTGTGTTATACCCATTCTCCCAATTTTCCTCCCTTCCACCGTTTCTCTTACATAAACTAAAAGTTTGATTTGGAAATCTGTGAGCTTGTTTCTGTTTTATAAATAACTTCTTTTGTATCATTTTATTAGATCCTGTGTATAAGTGATATCATATGATATTTGTTCTTCTCTGACTTATTTCACTTGTACAGTTATTTCTAGGTCCATCCATGTTGCTGCAAATAGCATGATTTCATTTTTTATGACTGAGTAATATTCCATTGCATATAAATACTCTATCTTGTTTATCTATTCCTCTGATGTTGGACATTTAGGTTGCTTCCATGTCTTGGCTATCATAAATAGTGCTGCAATAAATATTGGGGTGCAAGTATCATTTTGAACTATAATTTTCTCCAAATATATGCCCAGGAATGGGATTGCTGTATCATATGGTAGTTCTATATTTACTTTATAAGGAACCTCCATACTGTTCTTCATAGTGGTTGTACTATTTTATATTCCCACCAACAGTACAGGAGGGTTCCCTTTTCTCCATACCCTCTCCAGCATTTATTGTTTGTAGACTTTTTTTTTTTTTCTTTTTGCCTTTTCTAGGGCCACACCTGAGGCATATGGAGGTTCCCAGGCTAGGGGTCTAATCAGAGCTTTAGCCGCTGGCCTACACCAGAGCCACAAAACCTGGGATCCGAGCCGCGTCTGTGACCTACACCACAGCACATGGCCACGCCAGATCGTTAACCCACTGAACAAGGCCAGGGACCGAACTTGCAACCTCATGGTTCCTAGTCAGATTCGTTAACCACTGCGCCACAACGGGAACTCCTGTTTGTAGACTTTTGATGATAGCCATTCTGACTGGTGTGAAATGATCCCTCATTGTAGTTTTGATTTGCATTTCTCTAATAATTGGGGATGTTGAGCATCTCTTCATGTTCTTTTTGGCCATTTGTCTGTCTTTGGAGAAATGTCTATTTAGATCTTTTGACCATTTTTTGATTGAGCTATTTTTGGGGTTTTTTTTTTTTATAAAAAGCTGGATGAGCTGTTTTTGTATTTTGGAGAGTAATTCCTTGCAGTTGCTTCCTTTGCAAAGGTTTTCTCCCATTCTGTGGGTTGTCTCTTTTTTTTAATGGTTTCCTTTGCTGTATCTGTACTGTTCCTGAGAGAACAAATAAGGTGTCTAGCAAACTTGAGGTTTGTCCACTCTCCTCCAACTCCAGCAGGTGCTGTGACTCATGTTCCAGAGCCACAGGAGCCCTGTTTTGATACACCAGCTGCTCATCAAAAGAATCTGTAACACTCCCTGCTGAGGGTTGTCACAGCTGCTCAGGCACCTTTCCTTGTTCAGCTCTGCCTGCCTGGCCCTCCCTTTCCCTATGCTTTCTGCTTCTCCAGATGAGTGTTAGTTTCACCTTCGGTTTCTTCCCCACCCCCTTCTCCACCCCTTCAGCTTTTGCCTCCTTTCTGGTCTTCAACTGTTTGTTTACACCCTACACCTTGGCCGTGCTCTGCTCTCTGACATTTGTATGCATTTGATTTTAGCTCAAGGCTCTTGTTGTGGTTGCTTAATTATTAGGGTGTGATTCGTTGCCTTCTTATAGAACCTTATAGAAGAGAGCTAACGTTTATTGAGCGTTTAATATGTGGTCAGTATACTGACTTAGGAGGTTGCTACATTTAATCTTTAGAAGACGTCTGTGAAATAGGTATTATCTCCATTTCCATTAGTAGAAATCTCAGCATATAGGTAAACTACCCAAGGTCACACCTCTGGAAGAATGTACCCATGAGGCCAACCAGTTGAACTGGACTCCGAGACCTGTGTCTTCTGATAATAGGCATCACAGTATATGATGACTTCCTCCAACCTTAGTTTGTCTTCTCTGATCTTTCAGTGACTGGCTTAACCTAGACTCAGTTCTGACCACCAAATTCTCCTTCTGAATCTAATCTTAGAGAAGCATGGAAATGTTGCATATGTCCATCACATAATTACCTTTCCTCTGAAATGCCTTGGGTCCTGTTTGCTCTATGTCCAGGCAAGGTCATCTAATTCTGTTTAACTAATAAACACTAGAAAAGATAACTAGTGAGACTTTTGGCTAAGATACTTGGTTGTGAGGCATCAGTTGATTTTTGGTATCAGTTATTTTTTAAAGAGCACCTATCTAGTGTGACCTTAATACAAGTGTCAGCTGTGTGTTTCTTGAACAGACAGATCCATTTGGTGAAACACTTGATCTAAATTTGATATGATTTGGAGTATACATTTGTATGATGATACGCATTATACTTTTATTTATAATCAAAATTTTATCAGAAACTTAAATGCTCAGTGATAAAGGCTTAGCTAAATAAGTCATAGTATCCTTGATGGAATACCATATAGATCTTAACTATTTTACTTTGGGAAATATGTTATGACATAGGAAAATATAATGGAATATTAAATTTAAAAGTAGGGTTCTGGGTTACATACACTATAGGGCTTTGCATTCATAATGAATATACATGTTTATGTGTGTAAAATAAAAGACCAAATGGAAATATTACCATGATGTTACCTGTGATAAGATGTTGTTTATTTTAATTACTTTCTTTATTTTTTATTTTTTTTTGCTTTTTTAAAATTGTCTGCAATGCATAGATTTTATTTTATTAAATGTAACAAAAAACCATAAAGAGAAAAGTGATTTATAAGTAAATTCTCATTAATGTTCCTTAAAGAGTGAGCTTCCTATCTGATAAGGTTGAAAAAAATAATTTGATTTCTTAAAAAAACCCCACAACTTTTCAACAGCATACCTATTGCTTATAACACTGTGTAATTGTTTCTTTACAACAATGTATTGTATTTGTAATGTATTTTCATAATACAGTGAATAGAGGGGTTGCTGAGGTTTCTGTGGGGATTCATCCTACCTGTGGGCTTCCTCTGAGTCATTCCATGTCAAAGAGAGAATCGGGGTTTGACTTTCTTGTTCAAACTTCAGTGCAGTACATTACAGATGGGCTACATCAACAATGGGTAGATCAGTGACTGAGTAGTATTGTTTTAGATGGTGGTACATCCAGAGAGGAAAATGTCACCACTGATGTGACAGAAATTTGCTTGGGGAAGGGGACATGGAAGGTTGGCTGCATTTAATTGGATGATTGGGAAAGACTCTCTGGGGAGGTGATAAAATCAAATTAATTGAGAACTGACTTAGACGAAGTTCTCACCCAAGTAAAGATCTGGGGACAGAGAGTCGTTGTGATGGAATAGCAAATGCAGAGGCTGTCAGATAGGAAAGACCTTGACAAGGTCAATAAACAAAACCAAACAGACTATGGGCATGTGGATGGAGCTTAGAGAGGAAGGGGAGAGGAAGACAAGATGAGTTAGGGATGAGGGCAGTTCCCACATCCTATGGACCCTGGCAGGAGACTATTTTGTGTGCCATGTTTTCACATTGTGATGAAAGTCAATACACACAATAGAATAATAGAGCTTAAACATTCAGATTAACAGGGGCTGCCAGGCTCAGGATCTAAAAAGAAATTGAGTTGTGCCCCAGAAAAATTAGACTTGACAGAAATGACAGTTTTAATAAAATGGGAAAGTATAAATATTAAATGATATCTCGTAGTCTTACTGGTGGGTGAATGGTGACCATGGGAATAGTCAGAGAACAAAGAAAGTCTATGAATAGTTCTGTAGGCTGATAATGTTTTGATTTGGTCTTCAAGGAAAATTCAACAAATGTGGTCTGATAACCATGGCTGCAATGACTATGATAAATCAGGCAACTGTATCATTTCCTGATTTATGAAAGCAAGGTCAAAGAATCATCTGCTTACATTATGCTCTATATATTTGGCCAGCATGGCTAACTCATATTTTCAGGTAGTTCAATGATTATTGAGGGTACCACTCAAATTTTATGATCAAAATTTAGAAATCCTTGGTTTTCAATAGTGGCCTTCAACTTTTTAAATATATTGTTTTTAATGAGTAGTTTAAGGCTGACAGCAAAATCGAGGGGGGCATACAGAGATTTCCCATAGAATTCCTGAACTCAATTATCAACATCCTCCACCAGAGTGGTGCATTTGTTGCAATTGATGTACCTACACTGATATATCGTACTCACCCCAAATCTACAGTTTACGTTCAAGTTCATTCCTGATGTTGTAAGTGGCATGTATCCATGATTATGGCATCATACAGCATGTACTGACTGCTCTAACAATCCCCTGTGCTCTGTCTATTCATCTACCCCTCACCCAAGCCTTGGTAACCACTGATCTTTTTTACTGTCTTCATAGTTTTGCCTTTTCCAGAATATCATATAGCTGAAATCACACAGTATGTCGCCTTTTCCCATTGGCATCTTTTGTTTAGTAATATGTATTTAAATTTCCTCTATGTCTTTTCATGAGCTCATTTTTTTTTTTAGCCCTAAATAATATTCCCTCATCTGTATGTACCACCCACCGAAGGACATCTTGGTTACGTCCAAGTTTTAGCATTTAGGAATAAAGTGGTAGAAACATCCATGTGCAGGTTTTTGTATGGACATGTTTTTAAACTCCTTTCAGTAAATATTAAAGAGCACACCTGCAAGATCATGCTCTAAGAGTATGTTTAGTTTTGTAAGAAACGATCCAAGTGGCTGTACCATTGGGCATTCCCTCCTGCAGTGATACATTGTTTCACATTCTCACCAGCATTTGGTATTTCAAGCATTCTGGATTTTGACCATCCTAATAGGTGTGTCGTAGCATCTCATTTTAATCTGCATGTCCCCGATGACATGATGTAGAGTATCTTTTCTGTACATTTTCTGTCATCTGCATATCTTCTGTGGTGAGATGTTACTCAAGGTCTTTGACCCACATTTTAATGGGGTTGTTTTTTTCCTACCATGGAGTTTTAACAGTTTCTTGGTCCATTTTCAATAACAGTCCTTTATAAGGTGTGTTTTTTTGGCAAAGATTTTTCTCCCAGTCTTTGGTTTGTCTTCTCATTCTCCTGACAGTGTCTTTTGTGGAGAAGTTTTTAATCTGAATGAAGTCTAGCTTAGCAAGTACTTCTTTCATGGACATAGCTTTCAATTTATCACAGAAAATGTTCTGTACTGTTATGTATGGACAAAGCCTAAGCACTGTTTTGAAAAGAATACATATTCATTAGCTCTTCCTTGAAGAGAGTTCTTCAATCTAAAATATATCGGGTAGTTGCTTTCAGTTTCCACTTTAAATCAATCAAGCCTTATAAGAAGGCTGAAAGTTTGAAATTCAAATATCTTGAACATTTCCAAACATGCAAGCATTGTGCTTAGATTCATCTTACACGTCATTTCCAGGGAAAGGCTTAGGTTGGATCTAGAAGAGTTCATTGCTGGATGACCCAAGTTTGGAAAAATACATTTAACTTGAGAGGTCAGTGTGGTTCAAACCAGAAAGTAAAATACAAACTTTTTGAGTAATCACATTGGTAAATATATAGACAAATACAATAAGTAAGAAAATGTAAGTATAGTTGGGAATATGTCACCTTGTAGGGCTTCTTTCTGTGGCCAACTGGCTTTTCCCTGGTTTTATTTTGCACCTTTTGAAATGTGATATCACACTGACATAGATAAAACTTTTTCCAGTCTTTTGAGGCTATGAATACTTGATCACAGATTTCAGCAAGAGGAACACAAAACATGATTGAAACTTGGTCATATCAATATTGAATACATGTGAGGCATTAGCATTTTGGTTGATGGCTTAGTATTTGGTAAGAATGACCTTCATAGACTGCTGGATATGTAATTTCCAAAAATTAATTCCATTGTATTATAGCTGTTCATGTAATAAACCAGCAGCTACCTCTGTGATTTTTAATAAGAACATTTAAAACATTGCCTGCAATCCTTAGCCAGTAGATTTCATGAGTCATCAAAATAAGAAATGGCTGGATAGCCTCAAGTGTTTTGAGTTTTCTTATTCTTTTGGCTAGGTTTTGTGCATTCATTTTTCACTGACAACATTTTTGTGGTTATAAACAGTGTAATTAGAAATCCCAAAAGCTATTTAAATAAATCAGCTAAAAGTGTATGTCCTGAAAATTAGGACATCCACAAATTCATACGGGGCACATTGTATTTCAGATGAGTAGTTTAGACATCTCGATAAATATTTCACTATATGGTGCATCAAGAGGAAAAAACGTTATGTAGTTTTTGTTTTGTTTTGTTTATGTATTTAGTGTATTTGAATTGTCTCCTGTCCATATTGTCTTATAGCAACTTTGGATGTTTAGACGGGTGGTTATATTTTGCTGCTGCTACAAAGGAAGTTGAGGCTGTTTTAAGGCAAATCACACCCGTTGTGGTAATATTGTTGAAGGCTACTCTGGCACAGATGTGGCCTGCTTCTGTTTTGTTAACTCAGCCTTCTTCTGAAGGTGACCTCACAGTATCTATGTAGGTACATTGTCTTGAATTCGTCTCAGACTTAATTGGGGGTGTCACCACCTAGAAATTGATTTTCCTAGGCACCAGTGAAGGGCTGATACACTGTCATCACTCACTGCCTGGTCCTTTGGAGTTGAAGGTGGACAAGTCTATCATCCAGTGCTAAGCATCAACACTGGAGGGTATCATGGAATTTCAAGTTTAGAAGGGATTTTAAAGGTCATTTTGAAAACCTTTTTTTTTTTTTTTTTTTTTTTTTTTTTTTTTTTTTTGGTGACAGTTATAGGTTTATGGGAAGTTGAATAAATAGTACTGAGAGGTCCGAGATCATTTGTGTTAATGATCCACCTTGCCTTGCATGATCTATCCTTCTGGAATGGAGGCAATTCTGTCCTGAAGATTTAACCATCAGGATACTGAAACAGGTGTCCAGATCAAAGGACCAACTTAACAGCTCATAGAAGCTAGTGAAAGTAACACCCATGACCCAACAAGGAAAATCCTTATCCAAGTGGCTTCAATTAGAGAACAGGCAGTGATGACACTGGAACTTACAAAGAGGGCGCCTTTAATTCCAGAGTTGGGGTGGGGGGGACAAGTATATATGCAGTCACCTGGTTTCAAATTCTGTCTCTGTCATTTAATCAGCTATCTAATCCTGAGGGGATAACATTGTTTTGTGTCTTTGTTTCCTCCTCTGTGGAATACCAATAATAATACCTTCCTCATATGGTTGTTACAAAAATTAAAATAGCTAATAAGTATAAGACACTTATACTCTGAGCAAGTGCTCAATACATTAAAATATTATCGTTATTGTTGATTTCATTTCACTTCTGAAAATATTAATACAGTTATTATGTGTGGCAGTTACATCCCATACAGTGCCTGTGAACACTGAATTAGCAAATATTGAACTATTGTCTTTCAGTGAAATCCAGGACTGGGTTCCTACAAACCTCTGGTCACAACATTTTTGTCAGTTGATCAATATATAACCTTGTTTTATGTGAATTTCTGTTTAAGGACACCTTATTATATATGTGTGCGTGTTAGATATTTTGTACAAGACTCAGATAAGCTTCCTTTAGGCTGAGTTATGGTACTCTTGGCCATGAGCTCAATATTGAATACTGTTTATATTATAGCATCGCATATAGACTAATTCATAATTATAATTCATAATATATATTATGCATTTTAATATAAATATTATAATTTATAGATAATGAACTTTGAAAACTCATGGCCAACAGCACTATAACTCAGGCCTGGAAGAAGCTTCTCTCACACGTGTATTTTCACCATAATGCATATCCCAGCTTTTCTTGCTTTTAGGGGCATCAGAAAGTCCAGTGCTGTTCTTGGAGGTGATTTTAAACAGCAAAATCACCAACAGAAAGCACAGAGATATGAAAAATGCAGCGCTGAATAAGCTGCAAAAAAGCACTCTTGCTTATATAATGAGAACTGAAAACCTTTGTTCCACTTCAGCCAAGAACTTGGGCACAGGATGGGGGGCACTTAAAGTTTTCACTAGTCTGCACATGCGCATGTCCGCCAAAACTTGAAAAAAACCTCAAGTATTGATTTGGGGGTTATAAATACATTTTAGTGAGTTTGATGAGTCACATGTAGGGAATTTGCAAGTGATGAGGATCAACTGTAGTAGTTCTTTCTGCCTACGCAAATGGGCTCTTACACTGAATCCTGAAAATGTAAGTGTAAAGGTCAGAGTATAAAATAAGGAGACCAGTTTATATGCATGTCTTGCGGACTCAAGGTCCCACCCATACCTCTGCTCTGGTCTCCTCCTCCTCAACCTCTGTTCTGCTCTGGGCCCTGTGCTGTTAAAGATCCCTGAAGGGGGATTTCCCTGGCGGCACAGCGAGTTGAGGATCCAGTGTTTTCACTGCTGTGGTGTGGGTTCGATTCCTGGCCTGGGAACTTCTGTATGCTGCAGGCACAGCCAAAAAAAAAAAAAAAAAAGCCAGAAAAAAAAGATCCCTGAACAGGATAGGGCCTCCTAGGCCTTTAGGGTAGAGTTCTCTCTGCCTTTGATGGGCCAAAGCAGAGCATCTAGCCTGCAGGCTCTGGCTTCATGTAGCCTGGGTGTGACAGCTCAGCTGCTGATGATACATGAGGCCTGGGGTAAGTCCTGCACCCTCACGGGCTATAAAATTGTGATAATGAAAGCATTTACCTAAAAGGATGCTGTGAGAATCAATGAGATCATGTTTAAAAAAAAAACACCATGCCTGACACATAGTATCATCCTGCATTTTCCTGTCTAATAGAATTTTTTTAATTTATTTTTATTTTTTTATCTTTTACACCTGCACTTGCAGCATAGGGAAGTTCTTGGGCTAGGGGTTGCGTCAGAGCTGCAGCTGTGGCACCACAGCCACAGCAACCCTGGATCTGAGCCACATCTACGCCTACACTGCAGCTCTCAGCAACACTGGATCCTTAGCCCACTGAGCAAGGCCAGGGAACAAACCCGCATCTTCACAGAGACAATGTCGGGTCCTTAACCTGCTGAGCTACAGCAGGAATCTCATTAGTAGGATTCTTTCAGCCTGCGTCCATGTCACTTCCTCTGTGCACATCTTGCAGATTCCTCAGGTATAACCAGTCATTTTTCCTCCCTGTTCCCAACTCTCTTTTGTCCATAACATTTCCTAAAGTACATGAGGAAATTCATGGCTGACAAGCCTCCCTCCCTGTTAGCTCTCTGAATGGGGAGACCCATCATTTCCATCTTTGTTTTCTGGGTGCCCTTCAGGAAGCAAGATCTACCATAGGTACTCACCAGTACTTGCTGAATACTCGCTGAGTTATTAAACCAAAGCACACATTTATAATTGCAGCTCATAAAAACTAGTGGCTTAGATAATTGGAAGGAAAACGTTGGATAGGTATAAAATATCTACTCTTTTTGGAATCAAAAGTACAGACTTTGAAATTCCCATCATGGCTCAGTGGAAACAAATCTGACTAGCATCCATGAGGCTGCAGGTTCGATCCCTGGTCTCACTCAGTGGATTAAGGATCTGGCATTGCAGTGAGCTGTGGTGTAGCTTGCAGATGCAACATGGATCCTACGTTGCTGTGGCTGTGACTTAGGCCGGGGGCTACAGCTCACATTTGACCCCTAGCCTGGGAACCTCCATATGCTGCAGTTGCGGCCCTAAAAAGTCAAAATACAAAAGAAAGAAAGAAAAAGGAACAACAGACTTTGCACAATGTGTTAACTGAAGCCTAAACATACACAACAAATTATGCATTCTTTACCCCAAGTCCCCAGAATAGGGTTTCTCAAAGTGTGGTTATCATCACCCGGGAAGTGTATTAATTATGTAGATTTCTAAAGTCCACTCCAGATGGGCTGAATATGCATGACATCTAGCAAGCTGCCCTTGTAATGTTTGATAACCTTAGGGTGGCAGCCCAAACTTTCCGGCATAATCTCATGGAACACACGCATTTACATGCATTAGGATGTCAATGCCTTGGTGAGGGACAGGGATCAGAACAGGACAAGATAGAGAAAGAACACCATAAATTGTTGCTGGTTAAAAAAGTCGATGAATTACGCAGGTGAAAACCAAGTTCCCTGTCTTCAGCACTATGGACTGCATTACTCAAATGAGGGCCCTGCAGCCCACCGCTTCTCAAACTTGAGTGCAGTTAGCAACCACTTGGAAAGCCTATTTAAAAGGAATCTGCAAGATTTGCTCCTAAGTCTGGGGAGTGGAGGTGGCGCCGGACCACATGTGACATGATTTTTAGCCTGATCTGTTTTTAACATGATCCCACGTGATCCCAGGGATGGTGGTCATTGCTCCCCGCTCTGAAGAATGCAGTCCATCAGGCAAGCTCTGTTGTATTTTTCCAGGAAATACACAACAGCCTGCATGTGTCCACATTACGTTCAGAGTAAGAAGTATCATTTAAATTCTCTTCTTTTCTGAAACTTAATTTCCTTCTGGATAGATGAGAAACAGGACCGGGTATATGTGGATCCTTGTCCACCGTCTTCTGTACATGCCCTATTGAACGTGTGAAAAACGGTGTTGGCGCCTTGGTCTCCCAAGATGGTTTCCTCTTAATTGTGTGTTGTGATTATTGCGGTTGTGTAAATTTCCATTGGCGTTTCTTTTTGGTGAAACTCGTTTTTCAATCGTTTACAAGTCTAGGTCTTCATTAATACAAGCTATGCCCACCTGCTACTCCAGCTGCTTGTTTCCAGCATTTTGAAGGAGAAAAGATCTTGGTGGGGGGAGGTTACAGGGGGTGTGTAGGGACTGGAGGAGTTTCTATACTGACTGCAATGGGGAAGGGGAAGCAGAAAAGCCAGGTGAAGTTTTCTGTCCCTGGGCGGCACTTAACACATAGTAATGCACAGATACCTCTGCTTTTATCTGCAGCTTGAATGCAGGCACATTAAAAAAAAAAAAATCTCCAAGAAGCTCTTCTGCTGATGGATTAAAAGAAGTTAATTGTTTTTATAGTGTTGCCGTGAGGTAGATAGGGTCAGCCATTGCATTTGGTTTACTGATTAGTGTTGTTGTAAATTGCTTCATTAGAGTTGTGCTGTAAACAGTAGTATTTATTACATGATGTTCTATCATCCTCCTGGGCTCTCATGACCATTATCCATTTGAAGGTCCAGTGATCTAATGAGATTGGTAACTAGGAGCAAGACAGTGGGGAAGAGCCTGGAGTTGACATTAGAACATCTGGATTCCAGCTCTTGCTTCATTATTGATTGGTGGAGTCAGCTTGATCAAGACTTAACAATTTCAGTGATACTCAATTTTTTTGTTCTGTTTTAAACATCAGGGAGAACAATGGTGACCTTGATTCCCTCAGCACTGCTGAGGAGCAGATTCATTCCCTGGCCCAGAACTTCCATACGCCATGGGCACAACCAAAACCAAAAAAAGTCTCACTCCCACTTAATCTATTCCCTTAGTTTCTCTCTCAAAACTGGTCTTGACTAGCTTTCTAGAGATAGTCCATGCATGCATAAACTTGGGTTTGTTCATCTTTTTAAAAAAAATTTTAAGGGAGTTCCCATCGTGGCTCAGTGGAAACGAAGCCAACTAGGAACCATGAGACTGCAGGTTCGATCCCTGGCCTCGCTCAGTGGGTTTAAGGATCTGGCATTGCTGTGAGCTATGGTGTAGGTTGCAGACGTGGCTCAGATCTGGCATTGCTGTGGCTCTGGTGTAGGCCAGCTGCAACAACTGCAATTAGACCCCTAGCCTAAAAATCTCCATATGCCGTGGGTGCAGCCCTCAAAAAAACAACAAACAAATAATAAAAAAATAAAAATGTTAAGGTTTTTATTTTTCTCTTATAGTTGATTTATAATGTTCTGTCAAATTTTGCTGTACAGCAGAGTGACCCAGTCATAAATACATATATATATAAATATACTTTTTCTCACATTATCCTCCATCACGATCTATCACAAGTGATTGGATACAGTTCCCTGTGCTGTAGAGCAGGACCTCATTGCTTATCCACCCCAAATGCAATAGTTTGCATCTACTAACCCCGAACTCCCAGTCCATCCCACTCTCTCCCCCTCGCCCTTGGGAGCCACAAGTCTGTTCTCCATGTCCATGAGTTTGTTTATTTTCTGTAGATAGGTTCATTTGTGTCATATATTAGACTCCAGGTATAAGTGATAGCATATGGTGTTTGTCTTTCTCTTTCTGACTTACTTCACTTACAAGTCAACAAATAAAAAATGCTGGAGAGGGTGTGAAGAAAAGGGTACCATCCTTCACTATTGGTGGGAATGTAAATTGGTACAACCATTATGGAAAAAAGTATGGAGGTACCTCAGAAAACTAAATTTAGAACTACCATATGACCCAGCAATACCACTCCTGGGCACCTATCCAGACAAAACTATTATTGAAAAAAATACTTGTACCCCTATGTTCATTTCAGCCCTATTCACATTAGCCAGGACATGGAAACAACCTAAATGTCCATTAACAGATGGATGGATTAAGAAGATGTGGTATATATACACAATGGAATACTATTCAGCCATAAAAAGAGCAAGATAATGCCATTTGCTGCTACATGGATATTCATCTTTTTTTTTAGAAAATCACAAATGGTGGCATAATACATGGTAGAATTCATTTAAAATTTTCCCACTGAACAATATTTTTTTCCATGATTATCTTTCCTTTCCAGTCCAACTTTTTGTTTTCTCTAAAGTTAGTAATTGTCTTGATTTCATGCTATTCTGTGAACTTATTACTGATGGAGCCCTGAGTACCTGTCAGTTTTCTAAATGTGATCTTGATCTATTCAGTCCATCATATACCCTACTGATGTTGCCTCCTGAAGAGGCTTTCCCTACATCCTCTGATGTGTTCCTTTCAAAACTACCCATCACCAGTACCTGGTACAAGCTCACCTCCTGGGATCTTCCTTCACCATCATCCTGGGCATTTCATTGCCTCTCCTCTGGGAGTCCCTGTTTCCTACTTTTCCATTCCTCCTACTTCTCATTTTCCTCCACCCTTTTGGAGAAATGGGTAGGATGTAGTTTTTTTCCTGAGGTCTTGCACATATGAAAATATCTCTATTCTATGTTCACATTTGATTGACAATTCAATTGAGAATTAAGGGGTTGGTGTGCAAAAAAAGAGTTAACATACTAGGCTTGATAATGCTATCCTCAGAAAGGCCTTCTTGCAAGGTTGGCCCTTGGCTGGTATCTTGGAACTTGAATTGTAAGCAGTTCCATACAGTGATATAAACATTCCCTAAGTGATAAGAGTACTTTACCATGCCTTAGTTGTTTGCGCAAATGATATTGGTTTATACGGAACATCTGCTTTCTTTCTGGGCATCTGGAATTTTGGTACATGCTGGGCAGAGGATGCCTACATGACCAGCCTCTAATGAAAACAAAAAACAAAAAACTGGGCATTACATCTCTAATGAGCTTTTCTGGTGGATGCCATGTGATGTCACAGCTGTGGAAAGAGGTAAACACATCATTTGTGATTCCACTGGGAAGAGACTCTTGGAAGTTTGAGCCTGGGGTCCTCAGGACTTTAGCATACATGCCCTTTCCCTTTGCTGGTTTGGCCTTGTCTCCTTTTGCTGTTATAAACTGTAGCAGTGATTACAGTTACAGCCAGAGTGGGTCCCGCTAGTGAATCACTGAAATTGGAGGAGGTCTTGGGAACCCCCTTGATGTACTTAGAAACTACTTTCCTTCAGAATTTGTAAGAATTTGTCCACTGCCTTTCAGTTTCCATGTTGTTGAAAACCTATCTGCAAAACAGAAACAGACTCACAGACATAGAGAACAGACTTGTAGTTGTCAAGGGGGATGGGGTGGGGAGTGGGATGGACAGCGAGTTTGGTGGGGGTAGATGCAAACCATTACATTTAGAATGTGTAAGCGGTGAAGTCCTGCTCTACAGCACAGGGAATTCTCTCCGGTCTCTTCTACTTCCCATTGTTTGAATATTGGACCTCTTATCAAGTCTTCTAATATTCTTTTTTTTTTTTAACCTCTCTGATTTTCCATATATCTTTGGCTAATTTTATATAAATTTCTTTGATTTTATCTTATAAATATTCTATGGCATTTTTCATTTCTTCCCTAATATGTCAATTTTTAAGAGCTTGTTTTTGTTCCCTGAATTTTTTTTCCAATGGCATTTTATTCCTTTTTTCCTCTTTTTTCTATGAGTATGTTAGTGATAGTTATTTTGAAAGTCTTGTTTCCCAGAAGAGTCCCTGTTTCTGCTGGGAGCACTATAGCAACATGATTCTTTCGGTTGCTTTCAGGTCATGGACTTTCTTTAAATCTTTGATACCCCTTGACTATCTACTCATATTTAAGACTTGGGCAATAGAAATCTGTTTAAAGTCTCTGAACTAGTGTGTTTGATTTTGGAGCCATCTAGCCAGGCAATTTCCTTGGAAGGTTTACTGTTGAGAAGTTCTTGAGTCTCTTAGGCTGCTTAGGATCCTTGAACAAGGAGCTGAGTGACAGAAAACGGTGTGAATCTCCTCATTCTGGATGTAAGTACTCAATTAGTTACCCCGTGGTCAGTATGATATTTCCGGCCTCAACTCTGCTTGGTGATTCTCCTGTCCAGAAGCCATCAGCTTTTCCCTTTCCAGAGGTACTGATTCCCATATTGAAAAGGAGAAATACTTGGGGATTTGACCGATTTTTAAACAGACTGTAATTCCTCCTCTTTTCTTTAGCACATCATCATTCCCACTTGCAGAGATAATTGGTGTTGTCAGTTTCTGAAATTTGGGGTTTCTGTTTGGTGGTAGAGATTGGATTAATTCTTGGCTTTCTTCACTATTGGCTATAATTGGCCTATTGTTTTTCCTACAATAAAGGGCTTTCTCAAATATCTGCTAACTAGCTGCAAAAAATTTTTGCTATCTCTTCTATCATTCTCTGTTCTTATAAGTGTATGCGTTTCAAAAATCTCTCCGTGGTTGTTTTAGAGGGATTTTTGGAGAGAATAAAAGTAAATATATGTGCTTAAAAGGTCATTGTAACCCAGAATTTCTTATACTGTTAAAGCATGTATTAATATATCTTCCATCTTTGAATCTGTAGCACCTAGAATATTACTGGTAAATATTAGGTCCTCAACATATTTTAGTTGAATACACATATAGGTATGTATGCATATGTAAATAGATGTACATGTGCATATACAGTTGTATATACATCTGTATAACATATATATCATAGAAGTATGTCATACACACACACACAATTTTGGTTGCCAGTGAAAGAAATCTAACTAAATGAGCTTAAGTATAAAAGATAATTTATCGTCCTATGTAATAAGAAATTCAGGTATAGATCTTGCTCTGAGCACCGATGGATCTCAGAGTGCCAATGGCATAATGAGCTCTCCTGCACTCTCATGCTCTTTTGGAAACTCTCTGTGTCTGCTTTTGTCTCTGTTTCTGCCTTATTCTCCCCTTTACAGACATAGAGCAGGTACGATGATTTATATCCTTTCGCTTCATGATTCTCCCTGCACTAAATTGAAAAATCCCAGAAATGAACTATTATTGGTCTGGCATTAGTCACATACCTACTCCTGAGCCAATCAGTGTGGCTAAGAGAATGGACTCTGTCAGGGCTTGACAAACTATGGCCCATGGGCTAAAACTGTCCACCTATTTTTTTCTTTTTTTTTTGGTTGTTGTTTTGTTTCTTTTTTCATACCACATGCTAAGGATGCTTTTTGGATTTGTAAATGGTTCCATTTAAAATACTTGCTTTAAAAAAAATACCTGTATGATACCTTCCATTTTCCCTTTAGGTCCTCATAGCCTAAATACTTCACTTTACCCTACCCTTTGATATGATGGCTGAGTCTGGACATGGACCACATTCATGCCCCTGACTAGGGGCATGGGATACAGGGATTGTCAGCCTCATTCCAGACAAATGTTTACAGTGGAGCAGCAGCAGCCTCCCGAATAAAAAATACATCAAGGTCGCAGTCATCCATTTGCATGGTAATAATTTTTCCCTGAATATAAAAAATTATTTCTATAATTGTTGCAGCCCAAACACATACTCATGTAGATGCTATGTAATTAAAACTGTTTCTCTTCATTCTTCCAACCCTTGAGAGCTGTTACAGTTGTAGCACTATTGGGAGAAACTTAATCTATCTTTATGACTATGAAGGATGGTGCACTGGCCTAAGGAGGTCTTTCTTCAGGTTTGGTTGGAATGAAATTCATCTGCCTCATTTTTAAGCTCTGTACTGAGAGAGAGAGAGAGAGAGAGAGAACTAGCCATTTGATTTGGATCAATTCAATTGTTAATTTGTTATTCAACAAATATTTCTTACTGCCTACAAGACACTGGGCCAAACACTGGGCATACAAGATGTAGTTTCTTCCTGCAAGAGGTTTATGGGCTGATGGAATGTTTGAAGCACACATAACTTCTTCAATGTGGTTTTCAAGGCCCTTCTTCAGCTAGCTTCACCTCAGTGATTTACACACATCTCCCTACTTCAGCTTATTTAAAACATGCATTTCAGTTGAATCATTAACTTCATCTGACCCCTTTTTAGGGCATACGCACTCCTATCTCCAGACTTGGTTCCCTTTCTAGAATTGCTTCTTCAGAAATCCATTTCTAGCATTTCCTCTAATTCTCAGCCCAAAGCTTATCTGCTCTTGACTAATCCAGCTATAATTGACACACTTCTAGAGAACCAAAGTCAACACCATATAACCCAACTCTAGATGATAGGCCATTCCATAATTATATCTTGGATTTTTCATTTGAACATCTTGAGGGCTCTGCTATTTAGGAGTCCATAAAATCTAGTGTTTCACTTACAAATAAGATAACTTTGATCTTTGGGAATCGAGATGGCAAAAAGATCACATCCTATTGCATAACTTGGTAACAGTAAAACTTTTAATTTCATTCTCTAGAGATATCCATTTAGAAGTAATATGTATACATTCATTTACTCTTCAACCCACTTGAAATATATCCCATGGGCAAAATACCACATGGCCTTTAAACAAGTCTATTCATCGTAGCATTATTTGTAATAGCAATTGAAATGTCCACTAACAGGAAATTGGTTCAACGAATTATGGGTCATTAACCCAGTGATGTACTATGCAGCTGAGAAAAGGAATGGATAAGATAGCAATATACTAATATGGCCTGATATCCAAAATGTACTGTGAGCATTCTTCTGCATGTTGCCTTTTTAAACCTATCATTGTATAAGAAATAGGATGGAAATGTATTTACTTATATTTTATAAAAGAAACAGTGAAAGGATAACCCCAAATTAGTATACGGTTACCTGCATGGGGGAAGACGTAATCAGTGGAGGAACAAAGATGGTAGGGAGACTTCTGTGAATGAGCCTCTTTATATAGGTTCTCTTTTTGGAATCCTGTAAAAATTCATACATAATTAAAAAAATTAAACTCAGATGAGAAAAAAAGCAGTCTCTAAAAATTAGGGGAAAAAGAGAAGAAAACAAGCCTAACTGTATCAAGTTGGTGATATAAACACAGGGAAATAATTACTTCAACTGAGTTGAAAGCAAAGTTATTTTAGTCGAATGTCCTCCTTGGGATTTACATCATGGACAAGACAATCATCATAAACTGCATTCAGTTAACTCAACATTAATGATAATACTCATATTATGATTTTGAAACTATTACAGAAATAATCTGATACAAACCAAACAAGTAACTGTTAAAGCCTTTATGAACTAAGACTGTTCAGCAAAGAGAAAAAGTAAAAAGTATAAAATCAAGGAAGTCAAGTAAAGCTCTGTCTTAAATTTGAAATAGAAATAGCAGCATGAACTTACTTATTTTTTTCTAATATACATGTTTCCTGGCTTTGCCCATTAAAAAACCTTAGGAGCAGTGACAACCCAAAGCAATGAGTTTTCTTATCATCCAGATTGTGGTTTCTAATGTCATTTTTCTACTAAAAGGGAGCAAGACTCCTTGGCTCAGCTCCAGGCCTGAAATAGTTGTGCAAAATGAGTCTGATATACCTTATTATGCCAGGAAAGGAAAAGCATTATCTAAGATTAATGGTGTTATTTCAGTGGAACCCTGAAACAACCTAAAAGTCACTCTGACTGGCTCAGGATGGGACAGGTTTAAGCATTAAACACATAATAACTGCAACTGAGTAAAATACCTTCAACATAAAAATCCATAAGTTCTTAATACTAAGACGTATGAAACAGCTCACAGGATGGCATTGAAAGATAGTGGGCACCAACTCAGTGAAAAGTTTTCAATAAAAAGAATTACAATTTTCTCCTCTCTTTGCTGTACCAAATACAACCCTTTGGGTATAATGCTCGCCTGTCGTGCATGAATCTGTTCATACATGGTAGATAAAAGAGAAAATAAAATCACCAAAGTGCAAAATACGCAGTTTTCTACCCAGGGAATTACCACGTTACACCTACTGTGTTTGAGCACTGTGTCTTCGAAGAGCATAGTGGCTTGTGGAAGAATATATGGAAAACTTAGACTCTTGTATCACTTTTTCTCGTCCTTCAGTTAATGATGAATATTGCCCTATCAGTGTGAAGCATGCTTTCCTGAGTTTGGAAACTTTAGTACAGAATCTAAAACATACGTGAATGTCTTGGTTATAAGAATCCAGGCAATGAATGAAAAAGGAAAACCTTGTGTATTGAAGAGAAGCTTGAAATAAAGTGTTTTGAAACAACCAAAAGAATATATGTTATGGAGAGAATCTATGGATCTACAGGAATTGTGTACCCTAAGATGCAATGCGATGAAAGTAAAAGGGACAGTAGATCTTAGCCCATCAGTTCCCTGCTTTCACTGGACCTGAAAAGCACCTGCAGTGGCCCATGAGATAAAGATGAGGATGCTGAGTACAGCAGGATATCACTTAGAAGCACCCAGTGTCACTGAGATGTATAAGCTGGTGCTTCTTTGCGAAAGGGAGAAACCAGTAAAACAACAAAATCCAGGTTTCTATTTTAAGCCAATGTAAAAAAAAAAAAAAAAATACCACCACCAACCGAAAAAAAAACAGGACAAAAGCTATAGCCTCTGATTTCATTACATTTTATCCTATGAATGATGCTGTGTTTCCTTTTTTCCCACTGTACAGCATGGGGACCAAGTTACACATACATGTATACATACTTTTTCCTCCATTGTTGTGTTGCAATATAAGTATCTAGACATAGTTCTCAATGCTACACAGCAGGATCTCATTGTAAATCCATTCCAAGAGCAATAGTTTGCATCCGTTAACCACAACCTCCTGATCCTTCCCACTCCCTCCCTCTTCCCCCTGGGCAGCCACAAGTCTATTCTCCAAGTCTATGATTTTCTCTTCTGCGGAAACGTTCATTTGTGCTGGATATTAGATTCCAGTTATAAGTGATATCATATGGTATTTGTCTTTCTCTTTCTGACTTAGTTCACTCAGGATGAGAGTCTCGAGTTCCATCCATGTATTTTCTTCTTCTTCTCCGTAAATTAAAAGTTAAAACACTTGAATATGTCCACTTCTGCCAAGCAGACTTAATGTCTACTGCTAAGGTCAAGTTCATTGTTTACTATAATATTTCTTTACTAGGAATTAAATACTAATTTTAAAGTGTCACATATTTGAGCTTCATTTACTTACGCTGTATCATCTGTGAGATTATACAAGTTCATATTCAGTCTCAGCCTTAATTTCCCACGAGCCCTGTTAAAACTAATTGACAAAATCCCACAATACAATGATTTGGGGAATATTAAATGACTATGGTTGATGAAAGTTTTTTTTTTTTTTTTTGTCTTTTTGCCATTTCTTGGGCAGCTCCCGTGACATATGGCGGTTCCCAGGCTAGGGGTCGAATCGGAGCTGTAGCCCCCGGCCTGTGCAAGAGCCACAGCAACGCAGGATCTGAGCCACGTCTGCAACCTGCACCACAGCTCACGGCAACGCCGGATCATTAACCCACTGAGCAAGGCCAGGGATCGAACCTGCAACCTCGTGGTTCCTAGTCAGATTCGTTAACCACTGCGCCACGACGGGAACTCCGAAAGATATTCTTTATAGAAAAATTGTAGCTAATTCTGAATGAAGAGAAAATGATGTAACGAGAAAAGCATTCTTGGGTGTTCACATTGTGATTCAGTGGGTTATGGACCAAACTAGTATCCATGAGGATACGAGACTGATCTCTGGCCTTGCTCAGTGGATTAAAGATCCGGTGTTGCTGTGAGCTGTGGTGTAGGTTACAGACACAGCTCAGATCCCATGTTGCTGTGGCTGAGGCATAGGCTGGCAACTGAAGCTTGGATTCCACCCCTAGCCTTGTAACTTCCATATGCTGTGGGTGCGGCCCTAAAAAGCAAAAAAAAAAAAAAGAAAAAGAAAAAGCAAAAAAACAGAAAAAAAAATCATTCTTTTGTGACCATTGTTGAAATATTAGACAGTAATCATCAGTAGCCATTAAAACCACTTGGCGAGAGGTCACTGGGAGCTTTATAAGTGTTATAAAATTATAATGGATTCAGGCTGACACACTTGAACATAATCAATTTTAGCATCACACAGGGCCTCCTGACGAGATACAGACATGAAATATTTGCACCAAAAAATAAGGGAGTTCCCGTCGTGGCACAGTGGTTAACGAATCCGACTAGGAACCATGAGGTTGCGGGTTCGGTCCCTGCCCTTGCTCAGTGGGTTAACGATCCGGCGTTGCCGTGAGCTGTGGTGCAGGTTGCAGACGCGGCTCGGATCCCGCGTTGCTGTGCCTCTGGCGTAGGCCGGTGGCTACAGCTCCGATTGGACCCCTAGCCTGGGAGCCTCCATATGCCGCGGGAGCGGCCCAAGAACCAAGAGATAGCAGCAATAACAACAACAACAAAGACAAAAGACAAAAAAAAAAAAAAAAAAAAAAAGCAAAATCTGGACCTACTCCCGATCTTTAGGTCTAACACTTCACAATAACGATAGAAGATAGAGGAAAACATTAACCACAAGCCCAAGAGAGCAATCATCTAAATCCAGAATGTGGGACACTGTATGAGACAACCTGGTGTCTCCAACAAATAAATAGTATGTAAAAATAGCAAAATAGGGTGACTCCTATCAAATAAAGATTCCCAAGAGACATAATGGACACATGCAATTCATGGATCCTTTTTGAATACTATTTGAATAAACCAACAGGAAGAGGGTATTTTACACACATAGGGAATTTATTTATTTTTTAATTTTTTCTCTTTTTTGTCTTTTTGTTTTTTCCAGGGCCACACTGACAGCATATGGAGGTTCCCAGGCTAGGGATCTAATTGGAGCTGAAGCTGCTGGCCTACACCACAGCCATGGCAATGCCGGATCCTTAACCCACTGAGTGAGGCCAGGGATTGAACCTGCAACCTCATGGTTCCTAGTTGGATTTGTTAACCACTGAGCCACGAGGGGAACTCTGACAAATAGGGAATTTAAATATGAATTGGCTATGAAATAATATTAAGGAATTGTAGTTAATTATTTTGGTGTTATAATGGCTTGGAGATTACATTAAACATCTCAGTTGGAGATGCACATTGAAGTATTTATAGATAAAATGGCATAATTTTAGGATTAAAATCATACTCCAAAAAGACAAGGGCTTCCATCTATGGCTTAGAGGTGAAAAGACAGATTATCTTTTCTGACATTTTAGCACCAATATGTAATAGTAAGATCACATATTTCCATAGGACGAAGAGAGATGAACAGGAGAAAGACTTGACAAACTGACTGCTAGAGAGAAGAGCCTGTTCAGTGCTCAAATTCTTAAAAAAAAAAAAAAAAGTAGCCCCTGGCTGGCATTGGAAATGAGAGTGACTGGCAGTGACAAATCTGTGATGGTGGCAGCACTTGAGGTTGGGCTAAATCAGAGTTAAATTCAGCCCATTAAAGTTAAAGCACAGCCACCGATCAAATCAACACTCAGTGAAATCCAGCTTATTTCATTTTAGCTACTACAGACCCTGCTCTCTGGGAAAAACAGAGCAATGGAATAATATTTCTCAGTCTCCACTGTTTTTCTATACATTATATCTGGTTATTGGTCAAAAATCACTAGGCATAAAAAGCAAGAATGTAAGACCTAAATTTATCTGGTGGTCAGGTGAGGGGATGGAACCAATCCATAGGTGAACCAGATATTGGAACAAGCAGATGAAGATTTTAAAATATTGATTATAAAGGTCCAAGGATTTATAGGCAAATATGGAAAGAATGGGTCAACAGGAAAGAATTATCAGCAGAGAAATGGAAACTACTAAAGAAAAATCTGATCCAGGTATAAGATATGTAAAACAAATATCTGACGTAGGAAATACATTGGTTTTTAAGGGCAAAATAAATACTAAAGAAGAAAGTATAAGTGAAATTGAAAATAGGCTAGTACAATTTATATGAAATGAAGCACATGAAGAACAAAAAGACTAAAGACCATGTTGGAGAGCAATGGGACAAGATAGCAAGGGGTCTAACATGCATGTCCTTGTACTTGGAAATCTCAGAACAGTAGAGAAAGAAAATGAAGCAAAAAATACTTGAAATATCAACTGAAAATTTTCCAAAATGATGAAAAGCATATCTGTACATAATAGGGTATAATCACTGATACCACATTTAGTTTATGGTAACAGATAAGGGATGTTGTTACCTTATTACTAAACTGTCACCCTTTAGCATTGGTACTTTATCCTTGCAGTATCAGTTACTTAAATTGTTTTCTAATATCAGGGACGGACAACAAGTGGGATTATCTTCTATAACCAAATACAAAATTGTGCTACTTATGAGTTGGTCTTGACCATGACTGGAGATTAAATATTCTTTTTTAGTATTTTGTGTGTGTGTGTATGTGTATACTGCACCTGTGGCATATGGAAGTTCCCAGGCTAGGGGACAATAGGAGCTGCATCTGCCACCTACACCACAGCTCACAGCAATGCTGAATCGTTAACCCACTGAGCGAGGCCAGGGGTTGAACCTGCCTCCTCACAGACACTATGTTGTGTTCTTAACCCGCTGAGCCACAATGGAAACTCCAGTGTTGTATATTCTTGATGTATGGAAGCACCCAGCTGAGATATTAGAGTAAATGTACCCTAGCATAAATTAAACTTAAGAAGAATGCATATTTAAAAATCTCAGTGGAAGGAGTTCCCGTTGTGGCACAGTGGTTAATGAATCCGACTAGGAACCCTGAGGTTGCGGGTTCGATACTTAGCCTCGCTCAGTGGGTTAAGGATCTGGTGTTGCCTGAGCTGTGGTGTAGTTGCAGATGAGGCTTGGATCCTGCATTGCTGTGGCTCTGGTGAAGGCCGGCAGCTACAGCTCGGATTAGACCCCTAGCCTGGGAACCTCCATATGCCACGGGAGCAGCCCTAGAAGAGGCAAAAAGACAAAACAAACAAACAAACAAACAAACAAACAAAAACCCTCAGAGGAAAAAATAAACAAAGATATACTTAAAAGAATATCAACTGAAAAATTTCCAAAACTGATGAAAAACATCAGAAGAAATCCACATAAAATCAAATGTAATAAATGGGTTCAGAAATGTCTCAGGATACAATGTCAATGTAAAAAACAAATCAGTGATATTTCTATTTACTAGCAAAAGCAATTAGAAAATGAAGTTCCAGGAGTTCCCGTCGCAGCACAGCAGAAACTAATCCGACTAGGAACCATGAAGTTGCAGGTTCGATCCCTGCCCTCAGTCAGTGGGTTAAGGATCAGGCGTTGCTGTGAGCTGTGGTGTAGGTCACAGACATGGCTCAGATCTGATGTGGCTGTGGCTGGCAGCTGTAGCTCCAGTTGGACCCCTAGCCTGGGAACCTCTATATGCTGTGGGTGCGGCCCTAAAAAGCAAAAAAGAAAAAAAAGATATTAAAAAATTAACACTGCTTACAAAAGTATAATTAACTATAGATATCTACAGATAAATATACCTCACGGGAGTTCCTGTTGTGGCTCAGCTGAAACAAATCTGACTAGTATCCATGAGGATGCAGGTTTGATCCCTGGCCTCACTCGGTGGTTAAGGATCCAGTGTTGCCCTGAGCTGTGGTGTAGGTCGCAAATGAGGCTCAGATCCCACGTTGCTGTGGCTGTGGAGGAGGCCAGCAGCTACAGCTCCAATTCGACCCTAGCCTGGGAGCCTTCATATGCTGTGGGTGTTCACCCTAAAAAGACAAACCCACATCTCATTGATAATTACAACATTTGTTGAGAGAAATTAACACCTATTCATGTATATAAATGGGGGAAAACATCATGCTAATGGATTGGCGGATTTCATATTTCTCCCCAGTTAATCTCCGGACTCAATAAAATATCAATAAAAAATGCCAAAGAGTATTTCATGAAAATCATTAAGCTGATACTACAATCCATATGTAAAATGAAATGCCCTAGATTTTAAGTTAATCAAGAGATTCTTTTTCTGAAGTAAGGATAGACAAATGGATACAACAAAATTAGAATCTAAAAATACACCCACATATACATAGTCAAATATTTGATAAAGGCATCAATGTAATTCAACGAAGAAAGGACAGCCTTTTCAATAAATGGTGTATAACAAACTAGATATCTGTGTGGGGAAAAAAAAATCCCACATAGTGTGCAAAAATTATCATGAAATGGATTATAGCCCTAGATGTAAAAGCCAAAATTATAAAGCTGGCAGGAGAAAATACTGGAAAAAGCAAACTGGAAGTTAGGAAGTGTTTTTTTGTTTGTTTGTTTTTAAATATGGAACTCCAAAAGATCTAAGTATAAGAGAAAGAAAAATGATAAACTGGAGTTAATCAAAATGTAAACATTTTCTTCTCAAAAGATACTGTTAATTAAAAAGCAAAATCTTTCTGTTTCTGGCCCCAACTGTAAAGAGCCTGGAAGTTGTCACAGTAAGAAAAAGCTGAGGTAGAGTTCCCTTGTGGCACAGCAGGTTAAGGTTCTGGTATTGTCACTGCAGCAGCTCAGATTTTTACTGTGGTATGCGTTTGACCCCTGGAACTTCCACATACTGTGGGTGTGACCAAAAAGAAGAAAAATGCCGAACAAACTGAAGTCCTCTTAGATCTGTTGGAGAAGTGATGTCACAAAGCAAACAGTTGACCTGATAAATGGAGAAAGAAGTCAAAACAGAGTCAAAGTTTGCCTGGAGCAGAAAACTTTGCTGGGGCCAGAAATTGGTAGGAATAAGGAATAGCTGACTAATAACTGGAGACTGAGAGTGGACTAGTTTAAGAGATTAAAAGGCCCAACTCCAGCCCTGAGGAAGCGTGAACTTTGCCCACTCACAGTCTTTGATGTGGGCGAAGGGAACCACTCAACACTGGGTCTCACCAGCCTTACCATCTAACTTAAGGGGTGGGGGAATCCAAGGAAGACTTGTGAAGGTCAAGGCCCAGGGGCAAAGGCTTAGAGTGGGAATTTGGAAATAACCAAATCCTTCAGTAAGTAAATATGTATTTATCACAACCTGTAGCACATCCATTCAATGAAGTATTATTCAGCAACAAAATCTACAAGAAAACATGGAGGAATCTTTGATGCATACTGCTAAGTGAAAGAAGCCAGTCTGAAAATGTTACATACTGCAAGATTCCAACTCCATGACATTCTGGAAAAGGCAAAACTCTACAGACAGTAAGAAGATGAATGGTTGCCTGGCATTGGTTGGGAGGGAATGAATAAATGCATAAACGGAGCACAGGGCATTTTTAGGTAAAGGAAACTGTTCCGTATGATACTTTAGTGGTAGATACATGACATCATGCTTTTATCAAAACCCACAGAATTATATAGCACAGGAAACTATATTCAATATCCTGTGATAAACCATAATGGAAAAGAATATGAAAAAGCTTATATGTACAACTGAGTCACATTGCTGTACAGCAGAAATTAACACAACATTGCAATCACCTGTAGTTCAGTAAGATTTTTTAAAGAAAAACCCCACAGAATTGAACAACAAAAAGAATGAACTCTTAGCTATGTGGACTCTACTTCCTTGTCAGTATTGGTATATTCATTGCAAAAAAAAATAAATAAAAACATACTAATGCAAAATGGTAATAGTAGGAGAAATGGTACATGGAAATAAAAGAGAAAGTATATAGGAACTCTCTTTCTGTAATTTTTCTATAAACCTAATAGGGCTTTAAAGAATCATCTTTTTAAAAATGCTATTGGGAGTTCCTGCTGTAGCTCAGTGGATTAAGAACCTGACTAGTGTCCATGAGGATGTGGGTTTGATCCCTGGGCATGTCATGGGAAACTACTTAGCAATAAAAGGAATGAACTACAAACATCCATATAAGATGATCTCGAATTTAGGCTCAGTTGAAAGAAGCAAAAGAGTACATTTTTATGATGTTCAAGAACGCAAATAATTAACTTATGAAGGAAGAAATCAGAAGAGAAATGGCCTATTTTTGTAAATGAATTTATTGGAACATACATGCTTATTTGTTTATAATCTATGGAAGCTTTCACACAACAACAGAGTTAAATACTTGTGGCTGGGACTAAATGGGCCAAATAACTCAAATTATTTACTATTTGAACCTTTCCAGAAAAAGTTTACGGACCTTTGGTAAAAGTGGCCACGATGAACAAAATGCTGATGATTACAGAGGCCGGACAGTGGTACGCAGGGATCCGTTTTACTGTTCTCTCCACTTTTATGTGGTTAGACATTACAATACATTTTAAAAAGTTGGGGACCATCAGCTTGAATGAGACCTTGCAGGGCTTTTGCTGGTGAAGTTCTGAGTAGAACGTTTGAGGAAAGAATATGAATTCTCTGCTGGGGACATACAGGTGCCAACTAGTGATTTCCCTGAGAGTTGTGGAAAAGCAGGAAAATGTTCCAACAAAACTGTTGTTATGACGTTCTGATTGCCGGAGTTACCTCCTACCCTCAGCAGGGCGGCATCTCTCTAATCTCCGAAGAGTCACAGACTTGGCCTTGCTCTGCCTTTATTCTACCATCAAGGAGAAGGCTTGTGAAATGGCTCAGGGAATGATCAGGCCTGAGTGCTCGGGCCGGGAGGAGGCTTCAATGCCTGGAGCGCTTTTATTTCTGCCATCACGCCCCGCTACGCCCCCGCCACCTCCTCCCTTCTTTCTGGAATCTTCTGGGCCTTTCTTCTTTTATAGCATTTTCCTTTTAGATGGACCCGGTCGACTCCTTGGCAGCTTGTGTATAATGCAAACAGTAGTGCACCTCCCACGTGGAGTGGGAGTTTAGGCAGCAGACTGTGCCTTCAGCAGTCTAGCAGGTCTGAGTGGACCGGCAGAAAGGGGGGTATGTCCTGCATCACATAATTGAGGTCTCTTCCAGGTCTTGGATAAAAAAGGCTATTTTCCTTTATTTGTCTATCTCTTGTCCCCCCCGAGGCAATTTCAGAATTGCTAGTTAAGGGTTTCTACACCAAGATCAGATTTAAATTCTGACAAAAGAGGGGGCGGTGGTCACCTGCTGGTTAGGCTTTGGGCTGAAGTAGTACCCAGATTAGGAGTCCATGTAGCATTCAAACAGGGCCTTGGTCCAAACCCTCGGCCCATAGTAAAGACCATTCCTTTGTCAGGAATGTACCCATGAGGCTGTGGGTGGAGTGGCCAGCTGGTTGAGGATTCAGGTTTTTGAAACTGCATCCACGTCTTTGTTCTGAGAACCAACCAGTCTCTGATAGTTTTTGCATGAAGTCAACCCTCTAAGAAAGTCTTCTGTGAAATCACGGCATGAAAGGTGATGAGGAATAAAGGGCAGACTTTAAGATTTAGCCAAGAATTGGGCCTAGTATAAGGGCTTTTGTTCGTGTATTTTGGAGACCAACTCTGGGACTGCAAATTTAGTTGGTGTGACAAGGGGCCATGTGTAAATTTTGCTGTGGATCTAACTTACTTTTTCCAAAACTCACACATTGTTATATTTATACAACCTTATAGGTCAGTGCCAGTTGTGAAATTATTAGGCTTTTAGAAAATTCGAGAATCTCACACTAAATTTAAAAACTCATTTTTCAAGCCAGGTGAACATTTTCCTTTCCTTTCAATATTTTTAACGCATTGAGTATAATTAACATTTAATTGGAATCTCAGTTTACTGAGTCAATGAAATGATTCAGGAGTACAGCAGGGAGCTATTGAGAACAGATAGAGACTTCAGAAAGTGTGGAATCCAAATGATAATGTGAGAAATAAGGTTAGATATGGGGATAGTTGTAACAGTTAGTAGAACTTATGTATGGGAGGGAAATGTTGGCTCATAACTTAAGCTGTAGGAATGATTACTATTTTTTTTTTTTCTCTTTATGGCATATGGAAGTTCCCAGGCTAGGGGTCAAATTGGAGCTGCAGCTGCCAGCCTATGCCACAGCCACAGTAATGCTGTATCGGAGCTGCGTCTGCGACCCCTACACTACAGCTTACTGCAACACCGGATCCTTAACCCACTGAGTGAGGCCAGGGATTGAACCCTCCTCCTCATAGGTGCGAGTTGGGTTCGTTACTGCTGGTCCACAACAGGAACTCTGATTTCTGTTTTTAAATGCTTTGCACTAGTTGCTGAAATACTATTTGAAAACCTCTTTAAAGTTAATTTTTTGGGGGTGGAAGAGCATATATTATGTCACTAGTCACCATGTTTTAGAATGTGATGTGTGAGGGGGCAAGTACATTAACCTCCCAATTATATGCCTTTTGATAGCAAGTCATACTTGGAAGGCAGATATGATAACCACTATACCACCAATGCACCGGCTCCAGCTAATATTTGAATTATACTTTATAATTTACTGCTTTTGTTCCCTTACTTTGTTTCATCCACACAACCAAGCTGTAAGTTAGGAATCATTAACATCGCCCTTGGACAAATAAATGAGAAAACAAAAAGTGAAGGTCACTAAGCCACCAAGTTTCAGAGTCAGAGCTTCCGGTCCTCCTGTCTGCAATCTAGGCTGGTTCTACTGCTTTCTGCTGCTGAGGTCTTAATTAGTGTAGCAGACACTAATTTACCTTCTTGTCAAACACAGGAGATCGGCACTTTGCACTCCTGTGCAAAGTGCACAGAATTGTGAAGGTGGTTGTGTAAGCTGAAACTGTGCAAAGCGATCTTAAAGGAAATTTTTTTTAAATGTTCCATGACTTCTAAACATTTCTTGTCAAAATTTAAGAACCCTGTTACAAATGTGTAGAGAAACAAAATATAAAATGAACACTTCAGTTTATGTAGTACACTATTTTAGTACACATGGTGTTTAGTACACTAAAGCCTAAACCAATGCAGACTCTTGCCTTTGGAATGGATTAGCAATGAGATGCTGCTGTGTAGCACTGGGAACTATGTCTGGTCACTTATGATGGAGCATGATAATGTGAGAAAAAAAGAACGTATACAGAGAGGTGGAACTGGGTCACCATGCTGTACAATAGAAAATTTTACGGAACGCCATAAACCAGCTGCAATGGAAACATAAAAATTATAACTTTGCCTTAAAAAAGAAATAAAAAATAAAACCTAAATCATTAGACACCTTAGGAATTAAAAGGTGGAGTTCCTGTTGGGTTAAGAACCCAGCTGGTATCCATGTAATTGCAGGTTCGATTCCTGGCCTTGATCAGTGGGTTAAGGATCTTGTATTGCTGAATGCTTTGGCATAGGTCACAGATGTGACTTGGATCCAGTGTTGCCATGGCTGCGGTGCGGGCCTGTAGCTGCAGCTCCAATTCAACCCCTAGCCCAGGAACTTCCATATGCCACAGGTGCAGCCACCAAAAGAAAAAATAATTAAAATGTTTTCTTTCTGAAAAAAAAAGTATCAAGAGCAGTTTGACGAGGGCTTGCCACCTTGTACAAACTACCATGTGGAGTGAGAACCTTCTCTATGCCTTTGTAAATTATAAGACCCTTTTATAGGTTTGGATCAGCCTCCAACATTTTATACTTTACTTTTTTAATGCTAGAAATTAGCTCTGAGAGAGTTCTCTTAATCTGAAGGTTGTCACTCTTGTCACCTCCTCTAGGACACCTTTTCCCCTTTTCATCACAACTGCTTTCCTCATTTCATTTGGAAATTTCTTCTCAATAAATTTGCTTTCAAAATTCCTTTCATGGCATATGCAGAGTCTCAGAACCAAGACACTATCAACTTTCCCATCATTAGCTCCTTCTTCTGTAATTCCATTTGCAATGGATTTGAATTTCACTTCCAGAATGATCACTTTTATTTCTTTGCTGTGTTTGTATCTTTGTTGGCCAGTTCCCCCTTTTAAGAGTCTGGTTTTGCAAGTTGTCATGTAGGTTTATCACTGGGAGACAAGGAGGCAACCCAAGTACTCATTCGTTGCCTGTGCCTGAACTAAATAACAGAGGCGCAGTGACCAATCACCAAAAAAAATTGAAAGGCATGATGTGATTGGTCACTGATCATGATGCACATTTGTTATATACGTAGTGATTTGCAGACTGAAGAGCTGGCAGCAGAATGCTTTATGCAATGACTCCGTTCATAAACTGTGATAGTGAAATTTGAATCATATTTTGAGGAGACTGGCGGTATTTTTACTATGGAATTGGAAATTTGTATTTATCAGGACAGTGCAAAGCAAAATGTGCCTGTATTTGAGCCTGTGATCCTCTGGTGACCACTAACTTGGAATCTAGATAAACAAGAAAGGGAAAATTCTGTTGCTTGGAAAGGAGAATTACTGCAGGCAGAAGAAGATTGGACAGTGGATGCCTTGACTAGGTCAAGGGTGTGACATAAGTTTACAGAAAGAAAGGCAAAGTGGAAGATGACTAAAGCTAACCACCCACTTTTGCCTTCCACTAAAAGCCACAGTTACTATAAAATCTAGTTTCCTGACTAGAGAAAACACACAAAGCTGTGTCCTTAAATATAAGTAAATTAGTACACACATATAATATCTCTACTGTAACTTCTGTTCATGTTGGTTGTAAAAGTAACACATGCTTGTAAGATTTCAATACTGTAGAAGGGAAGGAGGCAAAAAGTAAAATTCCTTTTATTTGCCAGTCTCTCTTCTGAGGAGGTAATAAGTGCCAATAGTAAAATATATTTCAATAGTATGCCATTTTTATTTTGTCTTATGTACATTAGTTTAATAGCAGCTATGATATTATATGATGCTTCCTTTAATTAGATGTATGTGGAAATTAGGAAGAACATTACTAGTGGAAACATAAAATGCATTTTTAAAATTAGCCTTTCTAGGAAGAGAAAAGATGAAATCAATCGATTGCACTTATAAAAACCAAAGCCACACTTCTGTTCCTGCATTGAGTCCATATTGGTGGTGAATCCATTAGAAAATACAAAAAGGAAAAAGACCTTTCTAAGAACCAAGTTTTCTAGTTTACTTGTGAAAGTACGCATTTCAGAGTACTTGATTTCCTTTGGATTGGGGTATCGGAACCCAAGGATCTCTGTCACTCACAGTGACCTTGAAATATTCAAAAACAGGAATATGTTTTAATCCAGAAATAGTTCAAACCTCTAATTTGCCATAAAAATGATGTGGCCATCATACAGTTAATTTTTCTTTTAGCTTTTAAAATTACAGTGCATTGAAATACTCAAAAGAGTATTAATTATATAGATGTTTTGATAGTACTCATGTGTAATTACATATGCATAAGAGTGTTACTTAATGTAAAATGAACACACATGAATACAGCCCTGAACTTAAGACCTAAACCCATGACTTTGAAGACCACATGCTTCAAAGGGGAGCTTGTTCCTCCCTAAACTTATTCTTGAAATATAACCATTGTCTTGAATTCTTGGCTTTATTCCCTTTCTTTTCTTTGGGGTTTTAACACAAGTATTTGAATTCCAGAATCACTTCATTTCTTTTTGCACCCTTTTGACATTTAGATCAATATTATTCTTATAAAATTTTCTGACATCATTTTCTTTTTTTTTGTTTAACATTATCCTTATTTAACCATGAGTGTTTCACTACATTTTATCCTGCATTTACAGTACTGTATGGCATGCTGTTATACGAATATGCAACAATCTATCATTTCTTCCGGAAATGGACGTTTGGATTGCTTCCTATTTTTAAACTACCTTAAGGGATTTTTGCATGTGTTTTCTGGTGTACATTTGCCAGAATATCCCTGAGATTTACACCAAGAAGAGAAATGACTGCATCAGAAAGGCTCTGCACATCTTCAGTTTACTTAGTCCTTGCTTTCTTCTTTCAAAGATTATATGACTTTACCTTCCCAATGGCTAAGCATTGGAGTTCCAGTTCTCCATACATTGCAAAGGTGAGTTTGAAATTCACTGTGGAATTAACTGACATCTGACAAACGCCACCAGTTAGCCTTGGCCTTCTTGAAAAGCGTAGGGATTTCATCCTATTTGGCAAATACAGTCACTGCTGACTTTAGGGAGAGCAGATTCAGAGAAGTGGTGGGAACAGATACTGTGGGAAGGATGTACATTTAGGTCAAATTTTTCTTAGTAAGATAAGGTGGCCTTCTGTCTGCTGAGAATGAAAGAGGAAGGACACTGGGAAAGGTTTTGAGTAACTGATAGAGATCTTG
Source organism: Sus scrofa (assembly GCF_054392235.1). Lineage (NCBI taxonomy): Eukaryota > Metazoa > Chordata > Mammalia > Artiodactyla > Suidae > Sus > Sus scrofa. The sequence goes on along the minus strand of NC_139393.1, from coordinate 20,752,406 downwards.
CAAAGTAAAGATTGTTAGGCTGTGCTTATCAGGACCCATTTACTCATTAAACATTAATTTTTTAAAATTGAAAGTCCCTACCACTAGGCATGGAAGTAAGACTCAGTCCTGGATCTGAGAAAGCCTAGTGAGCAAGTCCAATGTAAATAAGTAATTATGCCACGAGATGCCTGCTAGGCTTACAGTGCTGTAGGAGTGCCAGAAGGAGTAGTTGGCTCTGAGTGAATGAACAAGGAAGGGCTCGTGAATGACAGATAAGGAGGGAGCATTCTGTAGCTTGAGGGGCACCATGCCTAGAGTGGTCTGAGCCGAGTGTTTCTAAGGAACAGGACACTGGCGAGAGTGGAGGAATGAAAGGCTGAAGAAGTAGGTCTGAGCCGAGTGTTTCTAAGGAACAGGACACTGGAGAGAGTGGAGGAATGAAAGGCTGAAGAAGTAGGTCTCTACATCACAGGTCTAGGGATTTATCTTGTGAATAGTGCAGTAGTGTCAGAAGTTTTGTTTTTAAATTGTTTTTTAATACACTGTTTTTTAGAGCAGTTTTAAAATTCACAGCAAATTGGAGCAGAAATGAGGGTTCTCATCTACCCCCTGCCCCTACACATGCATTGGAAGTTTGTAAGCTGAGTGTCTTGATGGCAGTATTTTCAAAAAGGCACCTCCAGTAATCATCAGGAGACTGGAGCAGAAGAGCCAGGGAGGAAAAGCAGTTAGGAGACTCATTCTAGAAGGGAGCGTTGACGAGCCTTGGTGACTCTCTGAAGGAAGATTTTTCACTTTGCAGGTGGAAGGCAGCATAATTAACCAAGGCTGAGTGTCTGAGGGGAAGGAAAAGTTGAGTAGGTTCTACACAGAGAACAGTTTGATCTCAGTTTGGGGCAGTTTCTTTTATTATCTCAAATGTTCAAAGAAGCTGAAATATATGATACATAGCAGAATAATCATTCTTACAATTGCCTGCCCTAATGAGCCAAGGTTTTCTTTATATAATTCCAGTGCCTATTTTGTCTGCCACAACTTAGTAAAACTAAAACAGTGTTGCTGTTATAGAAGTCAAAATAAATGTCTATTACAGTGGCCATTATATAAGCTCTGCAAAATCACTATTCAAGGAAAGTAAATAATATATTGAAAATATTTTGATCTCAAACATAATTACCAAGAGCTGCATGTTCTTGTATCTGATCCCTCCTTTTAAAATTCATCCATCTTGCAATATGTGTCAGTGTTTCATTCCGTTCTGTTGCTAAATAACATCTTATTATGTGTGTATGCCACATTTTGCTTACCCATTCATCAGCTGATGGTTGTTTGGGTTGTTCCCATCTTTTGGTTATTACAAATAATGCTGCTATGAACATTATTGTGGAAGATTCTGTGTGCATATATGTTTTCAGTTCTTTTGGGTATGTGTGTAGCAGTGGAATTGCTGGGTTATATGGTAACTCCATGCTGAACTTTTTGAGAAACTGCCAAAATGTTTTTCAAGGTGGATACACCATTTTACATTGTTTCCAGGAATGTGGGATGTCTTTCTGTTTATTTGGGTCTTCATTTTTCTTTCAGTAGTTTTTATTTTATTTTTTCAGTGTGTGGGTTTTAATTTTTTGGTTAAACTTATCCCTAAGTATTATTTTTTTCTGTTTGATGCCATTTTAAATGGAATTGTTTTCTTCATTTCATTTTTGGGTTGTTAATTACAAGTATATAGAAATACTGTTTATTTTTATGTATTGAAACTTGTATCCTGCAAATTTGCTGAACTCATTTATTCTAATTTTTAATGTTATTCTTTTCCTTAGGATTTTTTTATAGATTATATCTTTTGAGAATAAAAGTAGTTTACTTTTTTACTTCCCATGGGTACCTTCTCTTTCTTCCTTCTTTTCTTTCCTTCTGTCTTTTCTCCCTCTCTTCCTTCCTTCCTTGCTTGCTTTCTAATTGCTATAGGAAGACCCTCAAACACAGTGTTAAATAGAAGTGGCAAGAATGGACATCCTTATCTTGTTCCTGGTCTTAGGGTAAATATTAAATATTTTATGTAATGGTGTTAGGTACGGAGTTTTTAATAGATGGCCTTTATCATGTTGAGGAAGTTCCCTGCTATTTCTGGTTCATTGTTTGTTTATCATGAAAGGTGCTGAATTTTGTCAAATGTTCTTTTCTGTACCTATGGAAATGATCACGTGTTTTGTCCTTTTCTATTAATAAGATGTTTTATAGTAATTGGTGTTTGGATGTTAAAACAACCTTGCATTCCTGGGTTAAATCACACTAGTTGATAGTGCATAGTCCTTTTTATATGTTGTTGGATTCATTCTGCTAGTATTTTATTGAGCATTTTTGTTTTTATCTGCAAGAAATTTTGGTCTATAGTCGTCTTGTGTTTTGAGTGCCTATTTTTTCAACTCCTGCTTTCCAAAAGGGTTCAGAGTTGAAGAAGGTAATAAAAGCTCATGTGCAACTACTGAGGCATTAATTCCTACCTCTGCCACCCAATTTACTCACAAATTCAATAGCAGTTTATTGTGAATCCATTATCCATACCTCTGTTTTATGTTTTGGGAATATAGCAGTGAATAATGCAAGTTTTCTACTGACAAAGAGCTTAGCAAATAAGTAAGTATAAAATAATCAAAATATATGAAAAAACGAATTCATACATACATGTCATGCCAAGGCTAGTAAGTAATTAACAAACCAGGCATGGTGAAGGGAAAGATGTGAAGACGTTGGAGGGAGCTCTTAGGTAGGATCAGTAGTAAGATCTGCTTAATGAGAAAGACATGAGTACAGTTAAGTTGTCAGTCGTGTGGACATGTGGGGAAAGAGTTCTCCAGATAGAGGGAATAGTAAGTGCAAAATCTGAGGCAGAGGCAATCTTGATGTGTCTGAGGATTAAAAAGGAGGCCGGTAGAGCTGGGGTGGAATCACCAGTTAGAATTATGTCCTGCTGCACACAGCTGCCAACTTCATCTATCATGGCTTAGTTAAATAGGGCTCTTAGTTGCAACATGTGTGGAAGGTGGTATGGAAGCTCCGTCATGTCGTCAGGAACCCAGATTATTTCTAGCTTTTCTCTCTATCAACCTTAGGATAAATTGAATGTGCATGTTGTCCTGAGATTTCAGGATGGCTGGTCTACTCCTATTTTCCCTTCTGGCTTTAGAGTGGGGAGAAAGTGAGAGGTGAAGATGCCAAGGCTTCATGTCAACTGAATCAGCTTCTTTAAAGGTTTTCTTTGTTTTCCAGCTGGGAAGCTATTTAGCAACGTATGCTTATTTGGCCACAAATAGGTATATCTTGTGAACACCCCTAGCTGCAAAGAAGGCTATGCATGGCCATGTGACCAGTGGGTTTTTTTTTTTTTTTTTTTTAAAGCTGAGCCAATTACCTGTACCTCTAACATGGTAATGCTTGGAGTAGGAAAGTAGGAAAGCATAGATATTGAGTAGGAAGTTAGTAGTCTCTGCTTCATGAGGTCAGAAATGTAGTGGGAGCGGGATAATGTAGGGTCTTATAAATTAGTTAGAGACTATGCAGAGGGGTCATGTGGTATGACTTACCCACTGTTTAGCCTGGTCTTACCTGGATACAGAGCATTAGACAAAGGTTTGTAATCAGGAAGTTCATCTGGGAAGTAAGCAGGAGTGTGGGACCAGAGAATGTGAAATAGGAGAGGAAGGGAAGGCTCATAGCTATGATTAGAATCAGAATCTTACTAAATCTGAAGGTACTGAATACTGGGGGAGTTATCACCAACCCACTTAACACTGGCAATGGGGTTGTTCTTGCTGTCTGACAGACAGCTGATCCAGCTCTAAAAACTCATCTGTAGAATTTGCTTGGACTACTTCTCATAGCAACTCTCTTATCCTGAATGTCCCCTAAAATCAGAGCCTGAGATGAAAGCTTACTGAGGGTAGTTTCTTTAGGGAATGACCAGGCCTAAGGGACTGGGGGGAATAAAATAAAAACCGTTATAAGAATGTATTCTAAAATTGGTTGTTTTTGAGAGAAGGCCAATCAGTGGTACTCAGTCATTTTAGGACTTTTTAACAGAATAGTCACAATTGTCTAGGGAAAGGATGAACAGAAAACCCATATACCCACTGGCTTTCAATACTCCTTACTTGAGTGTCGCTGGGGCTGGGGTACTAAATCCCCTGCACTTCTGAGTTTCTCGTGCTTGATTGGCAAGGGGACTCTTGCATGCTCCCCAAGTTGAAGTATCTTAGACCCGAGGGAACAGAGCAAGGGATGCAGTACACATTTGAACTGATGTGCTTTTGTCATGAAGGAAGTCGAAACTTGCCAAGAAAGGGCAGGCTTTATTCAGTGACAACTCTTGGAACTGAAAGCGGGGATATGTCATATCTATTGTCTTCCTACCCTTGTCTTGGTTGGATTTGAAGATAATAGGATATTTTCTTAATAGCCTCCTATAGATATTTTTTGTTTTCTTGCCAGCTGGAGGTGCAGACACATAATTTTTCCACAATGTAACCAACCAAGACAGATTGCTGAAAACTGGGCAACCTGTGAACATCTGTCTCCAGCACAGAATCTCCAGGGAAATATTTATGGGTGATAAGAATTCCAATATGTACGTGAAATAAGGAAGTGAAATGGTGCAGCAGTACAGCTGCTTCCATTACTCTTCCAGTGCATGGCAGGTCAGAGAGGGGGGATGTTTAATTTGCTGCCAGCTCATGTCTAGGTAGAGCCAAAGGTGGGGGAAATCTGAAATCAGAACCTTGGCTCTCTCAGAAGTGGTCAAGAAAAGCAAAGGAGAAACAGGCAGGGAACACAACCATGATCTACTGGCTGGTATACGTTATGAGCAGGGAAAGATATCATTCAGTAGTAAATGTACAAGGAGTCAAGGTTACCAGTTACAGTGAAAATCAATAAGCAATTTATAATAAGAATAGAAAAGAGCCAGATTTGAGCCAAACTGAGGACTAACCTGGAAGCCAACTTCCCAGATTACGCTGAAAATCTGCTCCAGAGAAATATGGTTTCCATCACAGTTTTATATCTTGTCAGAACCAAGAACATTAAACAAGTTAGGAATACATTTCAAGAAAACACACACATGCATGTCAGCACACACCCAGCAAGTCAGCATGGCCTTGCAGCTGGGAAGGGAATCTTATCATCAAAGGAGTGGCAGCACTGACATCCCAGGAGGCAGGGCATTCAATCTTATTTTTAACATGGACATTCTTAACTTCTGGTCAATGTGCCCTTTTCTCTAATAATTAAAGCAGATGTAGAATGTATGGTTGTTAGGCCACAAACAGGCTATTTTAGTTAGCATAAATTTCCTATTAACTTGGGTATAAGCTAGATGACTTCTCTATATCTCAATATGTGAGATTTTTTTTTTTTTTTTTTATCACCAGTGAGGTAAGGGACAGGGGGGCCCTTGGATGAATAGCAGGCTCCTGTGAGAGCTCACATAATAAGCCTCCCTTTCTCTTCAGTGCTGGAGCTAAAAATAGTTGACTGTGGGGGACCTGCTTACTCACCGGGTGAAAAGGCAAGTGTGTTTACACGCTGGTAAGAAGGCGAAGCTGAAATCCCAGTTTTGCTCATCACAGTGTTTATTTTTATACTTCCGTTAATGCTAATATCCACCTTCTGAGATCTTGGCTGTAGTATGCAGAATAATGGCCTCCCAGCGATAGCTGCATCCTAATCCCTGAAACCTCTGAATATGTGATCTTACAATACAAAGCAGAAGGGACTTTGTAGATGCAATTAAGCTAAGAATCTTACAATGTGGTGATTATTCTTGATTATCTAGATAAGCCCGATGTAGTCAAATGGTTCTTGTAAGAGGCAGAAGGTGAGAGTCAAAGAAGGAGAAGTGGGGTCCCCACTGGGGCTCAGCAGGTTAAGAAATGGATGTGATCTTCATAAGGATGTGGATTCCACCTCTGGCCTCCCTCCTTGGGCTAAGAATCTGGCATTGCCTCAAGCCGCAGCATGGGTTGCAGGTGTGGCTCAGATCTGGCGTTGCTGTAGCTGTGTGTACGTAGGCCTCAGCTGCAGCTCAGATTTGACCCTTAACCCAGGAACGGCTCTAAAAAGAAAAAAAGAAAGAAGAAGGTGTGATCATGGCATCAGACATCAAAGTGAGACAGATTTGAACATATTTGGTTGCTGGCTTTGAAGATGAGGGAAAGAGGCCAAGGCATACAGGTGGCCTCTAGAAGCTAGAAAAAATCGAAGAAAAAGATTCTCCCTAAGAACCAGAAGGAATGTAGGTCCACCGACAGCTTATCCTTAGCCCAGTGAGACAAATTTCAGCTGTTGACCTCCAGACTTGTAAGATAATAAGTGTGAGATAATTCAGGCCCTATGTTTGTAGTGTTTTGTTTCAGAAGCAAAAAGAAATAACAATGGCCAATATCTGGTTACCACTGCTGGCGTTTCCCATTTTCCATTTCACTATTAAGTTAGACAACCAGGCATACCTCAGACAACTATTTCTTCCTAGACACCAATTTTTTTTTTTAGTAGGAATGCTGCCTTTCCTACCCTGATGAAGTAGGCTGAACAATGAGAAATCTGAAGATTCTCTTTCCATCTTTTGCTGTGGCTAAAACTATTTCTGTGTAGTTAGCACTCAGCATTCTCTTACTGGAGCTTGAATGGAACCATATGTCTCAGTGTTCTAGAGTCAAAGGTGCCATCAATGCTGAAGATAGTCCTTATACAAATTTCCAGGAGCCGGAGTTCCCGTCGTGGTGCAGTGGTTAACGAATCCGACTAGGAACCATGAGGTTGTGGGTTCGATCCCTGCCCTTGCTCAGTGCGTTAACGATCCGGCATTGCCGTGAGCTGTGGTGTAGGTCACAGATGCAGCTCAGATCTGGCATTGCTGTGGCTCTGGTGTAGGCCGGCAGCTACAGCTCCGATTAGACCCCTAGCCTGGGAACCTCCATATGCCGCAGGAGCGGCCCAAGAAATGGCAAAAAGACCAAAAAAAAAAAAAAAAAAAAAAAATTCCAGGAGCCCAAGTGCTCATGGTCCTAAGGATCAGGGCAGAGTTCAGACGATTGCTAAAAAATGATCCTCAATAGAGAAGGCTACGTGAAGGAAATCCTCTTCTCTCTTCTCTTCCCTTCCTTTCTCCTGCTGAAATGAAGGTATGGTCCTTTCATTCCTTCTACCAAAAGTTGATCTCCATCCTTCTCCTGTTGCCATCCTCTGAGAAGTAGAAAAGAGGGGTATCAGCATGCCTGCTCCTCTATTCTACAACATTAAGGACAAGTACAACATTATTGATCTTTGTGTTTTCAGTACTGGCAAAGAAGAGAGATTCAATAAATATGTGTTGAACAGCATCCAAAATTCCACTTTTGTAAATGTTCTTGGGTGCCCCAAAGTCGTGTAAATCCTCAGAGCCTCTTGTTAAAATGTAAATATTCTTTTGAGAAATGAATTTTTGGCTGTTATCTGATAGTGCCGTGAAGGAAATTAATTACTCAATAAACTCCAGACCCACTGGAAATAGAACACTCACATTTATTAAACATCATCTGCATCTGACATGCCTGATTTATATTATCTCATTTAAACCACTCAACAACCCTACACAGACTCATTCTCTCCATTTTATAGATAATGGAAGTAAAGTTCACAGACCTACAGTTCATAGAGAAGCCAGTGCTTTTTCTGATCCACAAAAATGAAAGGAAAGAGTACATTTTGAGAAGGAATAGGGTGTGACACAAATATTTGCCCTCTGTCTTGGCACTTAAAAGTAAGTCAACTAAAAATAACTCAGGCAAACAATTCCATATGAAGGTTTCCTTGGGATCTGGCATTATCACAAGAGTGTCATTTACTAGGATTATGAGTAAGATCTACTCTGAGGCTGAACAAGATAGCTCTTTTGGTCACAAAGCCATATCTGAGTTCTTAACTCCAGCTCCATCAGAGCTAATGCTCTGAATATAGCTATCTCAAAAGATATGTCTTACTATATTGATTCTTTTTAGGAAAAAAAATGTTCAGTTATTCTCACTTCATAGTATCATCCTTATCACAATCAGAGAGTTTCTGGGTCTATGGACTATTTTAGTACATTTGGTACTTCTGATTTATCTTCTCCTTTCTTTTTTTCCCTTCTTTATTTTATTTCGACACCTTAGTGTTTGGAAATGTTCTCCAAACTCAGCCAAAGCGTGAATAAGTAATTCACCTGGTATTTCTAATATTTTTCTTTAGATTTTGTTTTGCATTTTATGAGATTTGTGATTTCTAAATCTAGAAGGATTTGAGCAAGACTCTGACTGAGGTTGAAGAGTGATTAACTCTTTCCAAGTTAATGTGGGCTTCGGAGGCAATCTTATAGTTAAAATTGCCTTCCTGTCAAAGGTATAGCAGTATTGACAAAGCACTTTCTGAATTACTAGGGTTCTCATAAAAGATGGAGATACTATAGAAATTCCTTATCTCTAAAGAACAGCTGTTTATGAAGAAGTCTCCACTAATAAAAAAGTGGTCCATTTAAATTATTTTGTATGGAAAGCTGATATTGTAGTTGATATTACTCAGCATATATAGTTTAAAGTTTGACTTTATTAAAATTTCCTTTTTGATATCTTGCAAGTATTTTGATTAAAAATAAGACATTTATTGTATTGGAAAAAATAGCACTTGTTATAAGCATTAAGAAGAGAACGCTATCAGTAAGATGCCATGAATAGAAGGTTCCAGCCCTCATCCCCCACAAAAGCACTGATTTAATGGCTATTCACAGTTAAAAGTACAGTCATGATAGCTCTGGTGTTCAGATGAGAGATTATAGCTCCTTGGTGAAACTGACATGGTTTGAAAAAAATTGAAAAGGGTAAGAAGAATAGCTTCACTTTACCCACATCACCCCAAGGTGCACAGCATGAGTGAAAGGGATCAATTCAACCGCAAATTCTCCTGTGTAGTAAAGAGAGAACAGAGTTAATGTTTGATTTTCCTAGACTGGGTATCTGAGTGGCTTGCTTCTGTCACCTTTGCATGGAACACTAAAGTGGCACAGCTAGATCACCTAGAGGAAGCTAAGAACAAAGGAGCGGGGTGAGGGCTCTAAAAAACCAGTGTGCAGATCCCAGTGGCTGGCCTGAGGCCCTGGTAGCAGGCCTGCCTGCAGCCTGCAGCAATAGGCTTGCTCATGCAAGGACTCCAGCAGCAGACCTACATGCTCGAGATTCTGGCAGCAGACTTGCCTGCCTGTGGACCATGGCAGCACGCTGTTCCCAGACCCTGCCAGCTGGCCTGCCAAAAGACCCTTCCAAATGGCCCACCCAGAATCTCTGGCCAGGCTGTCTGGTGAAAGCCAATCTGTAAAATCAGAAATAGTTGACTGTTTTTTCAAATATGCAAACACGGACGCAAGGCTGCAAGGACCATGAAGAATCAGGGAAACACCACTACCAAAGAAACAAACAAACAAAAAGCTCCAGTAATGAACTTAAGGAAATGGAGATGAACTACCTGACAAAAAATTCAAAATAATAGTCTTAAGCTCAGTGAACTACAAAAGAAAAGACATAGACAGCTAAACAAAATCATGAAGACAATGTGTGAATAAAACGAATAGTTAAAAAAGAGATGGAAACCAGAAAAATAAAGAATAAAACAAATTCTGGAGCTGAAGAATATAATGACAGAACTGAAAAATTTAATACAGAGCTTCTACAGCAGACTTGATCAAGCAGAAGAAAAAATCAACAAATGTAAAACCAGATCATTTGAAATTACCCCATCAAAGGCAAAAACAGAAAAAAAGAATGGAAAAAAACGAAGAAAACCTATGAGGCATAGGGAATATGATGAACAGAATCAAAGTCCACATCATGATAGCCCCAAAAGGAGACGAGAAAGGGACAGAAGTCTTATTTAAAGAAATTGTGGCTGAAAAGTATCCAAATCTGGGAAACATATCCAAATTAATAAATCTCAAAGGACCCCAAATATGTTAAAGAGATCTACACTGACATATATTGCAATTAAATTATCAAAACACAAATACATTTTAAAGTAGCAAAAGAAAAGCTACTTACTTACCTGGCAACTCCTCTAAGATTATCAGTGAATTTCTCAGCAGAAATCCTGCAGATCTGGGAAGAGTGGGATGATTTTATATATATGTAAAATGCTGGGGAAAAAAAAAAAAGCCTACCAACTAAGAATATGATAGTAGGCAAAACTATCTTTTAAAAATTAAGGCAAGAAAAAGACTTTCCAAGACAAATGAAGACTTGATGGAATTCACCACCACTACAAGAAGGGAGTTATTGAAGTTGAACTAAAAGGATGCCAAACAGCAACACAAAAGCGTATGAAAGTGTAAATCTCACTGGAAAAGGTACATGTCACAGATGAATACAGAATAATGTACCACTGATAGGATGATAGATAAATCACTTTTTCCCCTAATGTAAAAGTCAAAAGTATTAAAAATAGATAGGTATGCCTGGGGGATATTGTGGGTTTTGTTCCGGACCACTGCAGTAAAGCAAGTCACAAAAATTATTTGGTCTCCCAGTGTGTGTTTTATGTTAGGTTTATGCTATATTGTAGTCTCCTAAGTGTGCAGCAGCATTATGTCTAAAAAATATATACATATTTTACTTTAAAAATCGTGTATTTCTAAAAGTTGCTAACTGTCTTCTGAGCCTTCAGGGAATCATAATCTTTTTGCTGGTAGAGGGTTTTGCCTTGATGTTGGTGGCTGCTGACTGACTAGGATGGTGGTTGTTGAAGGATAGCTCTGGCAGTTTCTTAAAACAAGACAAGAATGATGTTTGCCACCTCCATTGACTCGTCTTTTTGTGAATGATTTCTCTGTAGCATGTGATGCTTTTTGATAGCATTTTACCCACAGTAGCGCTTCTTTCAAAATTGGAGTCAATCCTCTTTGATCCTGCTACTACTTTATCAACTAAATTTACGCAATATGCTAAAGCCATTGTTTTCATTTCAGCAATCTTCACAGCATCTTCCCCAAGAGTAGATTCCGTCTCAATAAACTGCTTTATTTGCTCATCCATAGGAAGCGACTCCTCATCAGTGAAAGTTTTGTTATGTGTTGGCAGCAATTCAGGCACATCTTCGGACTCTACTTCTAATTCTACTTCTCTTGCTATTTCCACCACATCTTCAGTTACTTGCTCCACTGATGTATTGAACCCCTCCAGGTCAGACATGGGGTTGGGATAAACTCCCAAACTTCCTGTTAGTGTGGTTATTTTGACTTCTTCCCTTGAGTCATGAATGTTCATAATGGCATCTTAGGGAATCAGGATGATACAGGATATAGTGTCTAAGAACCTGGCATTTGAAATCAACCTAATACATGCAGGTTCACCTTTTGAAATTTCAGTTCCTCAATCTAAGAGGGGGGATAATAATATTCCTTAAAGGATTAAGGGATATCATGTTTTTAAAATGTAGCAGCTCAGTGTCTGACAACTCATAGCTATTTATTATCTGAAAAGTATGTTGTCCATATTAGTCACTACATAATAAAAGAAACATGATCCTTATTTTTCATGTTTATATCATGAGCTCACTGATTTGTAGTTCTTTCTAATAAAACAGGCCCTCTTCCTTCTAAATTATTAGGGTTATGCTTCATTGTTTTTTCTTTTTGGGTTATTCTTAATTATCAGGGTTGTATTTTAACATTTTAATTCTTAATTGTTGTTTATAATGTAATGCTAGATTAATTAAAAACTCTATGATGTTCTCTATGAAGCGGAATTATGGGTGGAAGTAGTATGCATAGGATGTTATTTATCGGGGCCTTAGTTTCTGAGCCAACAAATAAACTTCCTTTTAAAGCAATTTAAGGAGTTCCCATCATGGCACAGCAGAAACAAATCCGACTAGGAACCATGAGGTTGTGGGTTCAATCCCTGGCCTCACTCAGTGGGTCAAGGATCCAGTGTTGTTGTGAGCTGTGGTGTAGGTCACAGACGTGGCTCAGATCTGGTGTTGCTGTGGCTGTGGTGTAGGCCGGCAGCAACAGCTCCAGTTAGACCTCTAGACTGGGAATCTCAATATGCTGTGGGTGCAGCCCTAAAAAGACAAAAAGGCAAAAAACAAAACAAAACAAAAAAAACAAAGCTATTTAACATATAAAATAATCTAAAGCTGACACTATGAGAGCACAATTCTGCCACAATCCAGAGGACTTACTTGCCATGCTGTGGGACTTGTTCTATCAGAACTGACCCCATCAAAATAGAATCGGTGGGGATTTAATGGATTCTGTTCTAAGAGTAAACTCATAAACTGTCTCCAGGGCTGTACTAACATCTTTAGTGCACCAAGTTATCTGATCCAATAAATGTTCTCTGGAAGTCAAAATCCTTTTAAAAAAAGTTTTTGTCTCATTTGCAGTGATGTAAGTGTGTGATGGGTGGTAAGCTGTTGTTGCCAAAATTAAAGAGACACTGATACACAAAAGTTTCGCCGACCTCTTCCCCAAACCCAGATCAAGAGGGGTAAATAATAAACACATATGCCAGAGATAAAATGGAACTTTGGAAGCTATGGTCCATTTTATGGGCCCAGCACACTCCTGCTGTGCCACTCTGCTGGTGGACTATTGTCCATTTTAGAGCTCAAGAAAATAAAGCTCAGTGATCACAAGTATAACTAGCATTGTCATACTCAATCCAGGGTCCTAGATACCTGAGCAACATTACAAAGCTTCCGGAGCCATGTCTTAGAAAAAAATTAAGGCAGCATAAACTCACATAAAATATTGTCATATGTATGTTTAGATGAGGTGATGGACGGGAAAGGTATGTTTAAAATAGGCAGTCCTGACAGATGGTTGAGATTGCATTCTTATCAGGCTATAAATTCTCTGCTTGGGCTGTTATCTGCGAGTTTGAGTCTCTATGGAATCTCTTATACTCACAGAAGTTTACTTTCCTTTCTCATGTCTTATTGCATTGTACAACTAGAAATCAGCACTTCAAGGTTGTGTTGTTTGTTTTGTGGAAAACTGAAAACAAGTGATGCTTTGCTTTCATTTTAAACTTTTGTGGCTGGAGAAGAAATGCCTGGGTAACGAGGTTTCAGTGAAATTTTCATATTTAAAAATCTCCATGTGTTACTCTGTGGAAGGATGGATGAAGACATGAAGAGATGATTTGGCTCCATAAATTAACCTTGCACCTCAGATTATTTTGGTTGCGGGCAGGGGATAGAAGAGTCTTTAATCTAAAAGGAGCTATTGATAAGCTAAAAGATGAAGATAGTAGAAAAAAAAAGAATTTTTGCTCCATTTAAAAAAGCATAAGTGATTGACACTGATATTTCAATTTTGACAAACCTTGCTACGGAGATTTTTTTTTTTTTGGCTTTTTGGGGCCACACTTATGGCACATGGAGGGTCCCAGGCTAGGGGTCAAATTGGAGCTGCAGCCGCCATCCTACACCACAGACACAGCAATGCCAGATCCAAGCCACGTCTGCAACCTACACCACAGCTCATGGCAACGCCAGATCCTTTACCCACTGAGCAAGGCCAGGGATGGAACCCTCAACCTCATGGTTCCTAGATGGATTCATTTCCACTGCACCACAACAAGAACTCTGCTACAGAGATTATTAAAAAGATTAATCTCTGTTATATTTATATGCCTTAAAAAGCAATATACAAAAGGACAGATTCATCAGATAGCTCATCTTTGGGTTAAGGCTTTATTTATGTTACATAGTACAAAACAAATTCTTTTTTAGTAAGAAATTAGACATGCTTCAAAATATGACATTTAGATTATTTGTTTTTGTAATTATTTTATATTTTCTGTCTCAGAATTAGTCTTTTGAATTAGGAGTCAAGAATATCAGGATCCAGTGACAGCTGAAATGGTCTTTATTGGCTATAACCCTCTGGGGAAATTCACTCAACTTTCGGAAGCTCACTAACTTCCTTTGCAAAAAGGGAATAATAATCTCACTCACTCCACCCACAACAGAGGCTTCGGACTATTGAACTTTTGGTAGTAAATGTCTGTTCAGCATCTAACTCTAGCATAGGAGTATTAATCAAGCTTGTATACGTGAAGTCATTTTGCAAGTTTGAAAATCATGATGTCAGATTTTGGAGGAAAAAGGTGAACATGAATAATTGGTATCCATGAATACTCAAACATTTCAGGTCACAAGTAACATTAGAAGAATTAGAAACATTTATTTACTAAATGGGTCTGTGTGTGGAAAGGCAGGGACTGATGAGAGTCAAGTATATATCTGTGTGTACATACCCAGAGAAATGCACGTGTTCTTTGGCGACTGTATTAATTGTTAATCAATACATCAGATCTCTTTCTAACAAGTTCAGTTATTAGCTCCAGGTTTTCATCTGGTAGGAGTTTTTATTTCCTTGTGAGTTTGTGAATTTCTTTCTCCTGTACATTTAATGTCCTTTTAAGACATACATGCAGAAGTGCCTTAGGAAAAATTAAAAGATGTTTTGGCATCAAGGCTCAGCGGTAACAAACCTGGCTAGTATCCATAAGGATGCGGGTTCCGTCTCTGGCCTCGCTCAGTGGGTTAAAGAATCCAGAGTTGTCATGAGCTGTGGTGTAGGTCCCAGACATGACTTGGATCTGATGTGGCTATGGCCGTGGTGTAGACCAGCAGCTGCAACTCCAATTTGACCCCAAGCCTGGGAATTTCCATATGTTGTCTGTGCAGCCCTAAAAAGAGGCATAAAAAAAAAAAAAAGGCGTTTCTCCTGGAGTGAAATGATAACATCCTAATGAGAACATCTTAATGGGTAGAAGAGTATTACGTCTTTAAAATTAAAAAAAAAATTAAGTATAGTTCATTTGGGGAGTTACCATTGTAGACCAGTGGCTTAAGAACCTGACAGTGTCTTTGAGGATGCGGGTTTAATCCTTGGTCTCTCTCAGTGGGTTTAGGATCCGGCATTGCTATAGCTGCAGCATAGGTCACAGATGGGGCTCAGATCCAGCATTGCTGTGGTTGTGGTGTAGGCCAGCAGCTGCAGCTCTGATTCGACTCTTAGCCTGGGAACTTCCATGTGCTGAAGGTTCAGGTGTGGCCCTAAAAAGAAAAAAAAAATTGCAGTCGATTTACATTGTGCCAAGTCCTAAGTGATCTCTCTCTCTCTCTCTCTCTCTCTCTCTCTCTCTCTCTATATATATATATATATATATATATATATATATGTATATGTTCCTTATTTATATTATTTCCCATCATGGTCTATCCCAGGAGACTGGATATAGTTCCCTGTGCTATACAGTAGGACCTTATTGTTTATCCATTCTGAAGGTAATAGTTTGTGTCTACTAACCCAAACTCCCAGTCCTTCCCACTTCCTTTCCCCTCCTCTTTGGCAACCGTAAGTCTAGGGAGCTGTGTCTGGATCGATCATTTTTGTCTCATCTCCAGTAGCTCCATAAATGGCCCCCACAACTATGATTATAATGAGTCTATATTCTAAAGGGAGTTAATGATGCTACCAATGCTTAAACATTCTCTAAAAGATGTTCGTAAATTGACTACATAGTCATGTATTTATTGCATTCATATTAAAGACACGAAGGCAATGTATATTTACACTAGGGAAAAATCCATTAGGGAAGCAAGAGATTTCATGAAACAAAAACAACAGACAGTGAGTGGTAGACAAGTGAGCAATAAACTATGGGGAACAAACTGTAAGTCAAAGAGGAATGTGAAGATGGAAAATGTCAGATGGAAATCAGATTGGGATTTGCAAAGTGAGCAGGCATTGGACATATGCAGAGAGAAAGAGCAGAACTGGCAGGTCTAGGTAGAGCCGTTAGGTGTCAAGGTGGTCAGTTAGAAAAGTAATCACCAAGTCTCCATTCATTCATTGCAACATTGCAAGAGAGAGGCAGAGTGAATCTCCATGTTCCAGAAATAGCACCAAGTAAGGGTCAGTAGATGCAGCACAGACAGGAAGAATCATCCCCAAGAGCCCCACACAAAAGGCTTCTGCCACTTTATGGACCCATGGGATGGGCAGGTCTAAGCGTGAGAAGGTATTGAGTCAAAGTGGAAAAAGTGCCTCAGTCAAAGCCCCTGATAATGAGGTCTCTGAATGGAGGCAGCTAGGCTAGGGGGTGCAGAAATGCCTCCAAGTGTGGCTGGCCAAGGGAAGGTTAGGTTGGAGCTGAGCCCTTGACTGCACTTGCCCCCAGAAGACTGCAGTGCCTTGTTTGTGCACTCAGAGTGGGGAAGGTAGCTTCCTCCCCATGAGACCTGCTTGGCAAAGCCTCATCATTGCCTGGAGTCAGGCCTGAAAAATCACACATAGGATTTTGAACTGGAGCCAGAATCTTCAGTGTAAGGAATAGCAACCTGAGAAAAAGCATGGCCAGAGGTTTCTCCAGCCAGAGTGGAAATAAGCTGGAGAGATGGGGGAAGTTCAGGTTGTAATCTCTGTAAGATTCATAGGGAAGTGTTAGATTGACTAGAAAAGCAAGTGCAGAATTCCAGTGCTGGTTTTGTCCTTTACTGGTTGAGATGACTTGGGCAGAACATTTTCATCTCTCTGAGGAGTATGTTTCTTCATCTACAACATGAGACGATGATATTGCTTATAGGTCTGGGTCATGTGAGGAAGTATCTGAGAAAATAGGGCAAGCTCTCAGATCAGTCAAGGCCATGTCCACTTGTGTGCTCAAACCTTGGCATAAAACTCATCCTACTTTAAGCTTGATCCAGCGACAGGGCTGTGGGTAGAAGGAATAATGGTCCCCAAATATATCCACCCCTCAGTTCCTGGAACCTGTGAGTGTTAGCTTATGTGGCAAAAATATGGCCTTTGTAGATGTGATTAAATTAAGGGTTTTATGATGGGGAGATTATCCTGGTTATTCAGGTGGGTCCTAAATGTAATCACTAAGGTGCTTACGAAAGTGAAGCAGAGGGAGCTTTTGGCTGCAGATGAGGAAAAAGCATTGTCATGGCAGAAGCACGTATTGGCCATTGGGGACCTGCTATAGAGCAGAGAGAACTCTACCCAATATTCTGTGATAATCTATGTGGGAAAAGAATCTGGAAGAGAATGGCTCTGTGTCTATGTATGACTGAATCACTCTGTTGTACAGCAGAAATTATAGTTGATTTACAAGGTTGCAAATCAATAAAACTTAAATTTGTAAAAAAAAAGAAAAAAAGAGAGAAGCAGATATTGGAGTAATGCAATCACAAGCCAAGGAATGTGGGCAGCCTTAGACACTAGAAGGAACAAAGAACAGATTCTCCTCTAGAGCAGAGAAGAGCCAGCCCACTGACACTTAGATTTTAGCCCTCTAAGACTCAGCTCAGAATTTTCACCTCCAGAACTATTTTAATGCATGTGTGTTGTTCTAAGCTCCCAAATTTGCAGTAATGTGTTAGAGTGGCAACAGGGTACTAATACAGAAGCCTTAGTTATCATTTGGGTGGACACTGAGGGCAGCTTGGCTTCTGACAGTCAACTTGGACCCATGTCTGAGTGTTAATACACTTTTCTACCAAAGAGATGGAGGTATTGGGAGATACTTTCTCCTGGATTTGCTGCAAGGATGCAAAGAAATAGACCACTGTGCCCGGTGAGGCAGGAGAAAAAGAAGTCAACTCATTTGCAAGTACACAGGAGACATCCATCCCTTGGAATCTTACGTTGGTAAGAGGCAGTGTTCCAGCAACATGTGGTTGTTACTGTTAAAGGGACTCTGATACCCCTTGATGATGTGGTCAAAGGGATTTTTGTTATATAGTCTAATGGACCTTCCAATAATAATGATGGTCTGAAACTTGGATGTTTTTAGGCTCCAAGGTCTGTATAGAGAAAACAGCTTTTAGTCTAGTGTCTAGGTTTGCATTAACTAGAGGCCTTGACATTGACTTTACATCCCTGTTGTATCTGTAGCAATGAGAATGGCCAGCCAGCATATGCAGAACCCCTGAGACTTTGGTATGTGATGATGGGGGCTGGGGACCATGCAGATACCGGGAGACCCCTGGTATCAGATCCACCAAGCCACAAGCTTGACTCTTTGTTGGACCTCCTTTTCCTTCCTTTCTTCCGTCTCTCACCTTCTGGCCATCCACCTTCTGCCATCTGCCTCCTGCACCTCCACTTCAGGAACCTTTGCAGAGAGGAGGGGAAAATATAAGTCATAGAAATCAGTTTTGTTACTTGTCCGCAGTTTTCGCACAAGGCTTATGAGAGATGAAGGTGAAAATTATTGACAGAGGTGGATTTGGAATAGCTGTTGAGTTCTCTTGTTTGGTGAAACTGTTTTAGTTGAGAGCTGGAGATCAGGGTCTTGTTTATTTGCCACGGGTATTTTTATTCTGCGAGTGGAGAATTTACTGATTTCTAAGCCTTCTCTGTAAAAAAAGAGAAGGGGGAGGGACTGGAGGAAGAAAAACATTTCTAAATGCTCAGAATTCTTAGTAGTTACTGACATGATTCTCTTTGGTCTCTTTCATGGAATTGATAGCAGACAATTTATTTTGGAATAACTTCCCATCCTTTGCTTGGCATATGGTTATACCATCAAACATTAATCTCTGGTCCTTTGAGTTTGTTTTCCCCTGAGACATATGCCTGTTTTGTTCAACATGACTTGAAAGTCAGCTCTACATTCTTCTCCTTGATACTTCATTTCCCACAGTTATAGAATAAGTGGCAGAGGCACGACTAGATATTTGTACTATGGTGTCTGAAGGGCTTATTGCCAATTCTGCAAAGACTTATTCCTGGAGAGCAGAATAAGAACAAATGAGTGAAAACCACAGGGATAGGCTATGGGTCTCTTGCAAAGAGCCATCTTGTCATAGCTAGAGCCATTCAGCGCTGCAACAGGAGGGGTGATGTTGAAGGTATTAAAGCAAAGATTGGGTGGCTGCTTGCTAAGGATGCTGTAAAGGTCATTAATGAGCACAGTAAGGATGGAGTCATAAGAAAACTCATCTCTTCTGATTTTGAGATTCTGTTCGTCTAAATGTGTAACTGAGTGCAATGAGCCTATCACTGTATTTTATTTTCCTCAAATAACTCAGCTCTGATATGCGCATATTCAACTTAAGCTTTCTTCCAAACCATCTAGTCCTCCCTCATCCACCCATCTATTCAAATCACTTCTGAGCTTTAAGGATCGGTGAAAGCTTCACTTGTTTAGCCTTTTTTCCCACTCAGTGATCTGTCTTTTCCCTGATTAGCGTAATAGTCACTGAGATACGTTACTCCAGCACTTAGTCACACAGCAAACCTCGTTCATGTCTTATCTCCTCTGCAAAACTGACACCCTGAAAGGCTTGAACATGACAAAGCTGAGTAAATACCAGGGGTTCTTTTGTTTGTTTTTGTCTTTTGTCTTTACAGGGCTGCACTCTCAGCAAATGGAGGTTCCCAGGCCGGGGGTTGAATCGGAGCTACAGCTGCCAGCCTACGCCACAGCCACAGCCACGCCAGATCCAAGCCACAACTGCAGCCTACATCTCAGCTCATGGCAACACCGGATCCTTAGCCCACTGAGCGAGGCCAGGGATTGAACCCACATCCTCATGGTTGCTAGTCAGGTTCATTAACCGCGGAGCCACAACTCCCCAGGGTTTTTGTTAATAATTAAAATTCATTTCCCATATATTGGGTAGGAATGAATAATGAGCTTTTCAGTGAAGTTTCTCTTTGTCATGGATAAGACCTCTAAAATGTACTACCACATCAGTTACCCAACAGTCTTGATAGGGTGATTGTTTCTTTCACAAAATTTATTAGGTGGATATCTTTCTAGATCCAGGCTTTAGAAATGCTCAACTGTTTCTTTAGCATCATAAGCCCTGAGTATCTCTGTTCCTGATCTTTTGTAAATGTCGCTTTCGTGGCAAAATAAAATAATGACACAAGCAGCTTTATAAAAGATAGCATATGAGAATGTAGGACTACAGAAGTTTAAAAGTCAAACTAGAAAAATGAATTTCATAAAACTTTAATAATGGAATAGTATTACATGACCACCAAATATTTTAGTTTTATCACAGTTATGACAAAATGAAGAAGAAAAAAACAACCCCTTAACCCTTTCTTCTAAATTTGTTTTCACTCTTTTTACTTTTCGAAGTCTGTTTTTGTACAGACTTAATTAAGGAAGACCAGTTGTGGCTGCTATTTAAGGTACACATGAGAACAGACAGCCATTCCTGGGGTGACTCTAAGGATGTACTACTATTTGATGGATTCTCAACATTCTTTTCCACAAAATTGTATGCTGAACTATAGCAAGCCAACATGAATTCATTTTGCAAACACATATCAAACAGCTTATCTTGGGAGTTCCCATTTTGGCTCAGCAGAAATGAATCCAATTAGGAACCATGAGGTTGCGGGTTCAATCCCTGGCCTCACTCAGTGGGTTAAGGATCCCGCATTGCCATGAGCTGTGGTGTAGGTCACAGACAGCTTGGTTTTGGTGTTGCTGGTGGCTGTGGTGTAGGCCGGCAGCTGTAGCTCTGATTAGATCCCTAGCCTGGGAACCTCCATATGCCACCTGTGCAGCCCTAAAATGCAAGAAAAACAAACAAAAACCAGCTTATCTTATACCAAGAGTTAATCTCACTTTGATTAATTTACAGGATTTTTAAATGAATATGATAATACCTGCTTTCTGTGGCTTAGTATTGTGTGTGAAATGAGAGAGGACCATCAGCTTGGGAGGAGTTCCCTGGTAGCCTAGTGGTTAAGGACTTGGCATTATCACTGCAATGGCTCTGGTTGGTACTGTGGGTTGGGTTTGATCCCAGACCTGGGAATTTCTCCTTATCATGGCCAAAAATAAACAAACAGACAGACAAAGAAAAACAACCCAAAAAACCCCAGAGACTTGGAAAGCCATGAAGGCTTTTCCCGGCTGCCAGACCCTCTCTGCCTTGGCACAGCAGGTCAGACCTGGCTCAGACTTAGTACCTCTATGGAGCATCCCTTGACAACCCTTCGGAGCAGCCTAAGCTTCCTACCCCTGCTCCCCATGCAGAGATGGTGGAGCAAAATGAGTGAAATTAGTTCATGAGTCTCTCTCTCTCTTTTTTTTTGTCTTTTTGTCTTTTTTAGGGCAGCACCCGCAGCATACAGAGGTTCCCAGGCCAGGGGTCTAATCGGAGCTGTAGCCACCAGCCTACACCACAGCCACAGCAATGCCAGATCTGAGCCACGTCCGCGACCCACACCACAGCCCACGGCAATGCTGGATCCCCAACCCACTGAGCAAGGCCAAGGATCGAACCCACAACCTCATGGTTTCTAGTTGGATTTGTTTCTGCTGTGCCATGATGGGAACTCCAGTTCATGAGTCTCTTGATCTTGGACCTGATGTCTAGGCTGGATGGTAGTGTTTATTTTACTGTATCTCTTCAAGCGTGCGTGCACACACACACCCACACACACAGTATATAATTAGATATTTAAGTAGATGTATAAATATTATATATAATTTCATCATGAGTTCAGTTTTAAAGAACTATAACAGTAGGAAATAGGGTGGGGTGAGAAAGAGAATTTTTCCCACCTTACAATGAAGCTCCCAGGAGGGGCTGGGGTGGGTTGGGGAATGCCATTCTAGTTTTCCAGTCTGTGCAGGTGCAGTGCTAACTTTTACACAGAAACTTCTGTTTCAACAGTCCTATTCTAGGTCTCCCGTGAACTGAAAACTAGATAGGATTTTCTCAGTGCATTATCCTTCTATCTTAAAATGAATGCCAAGGCCTTGTAAATTCTATAGCTTTCACTGCAATATTTGGTAGTGTAATGAATTTCCATCTTTTTACTATATATTAGTATTTTTTTTAAGGCCACACCTGTGGCCCATGGAAATTCCCAGGTCAGGGATTGTATCTGAGCCCATAGCTGTGACCAAAGCCACAGATGTGACAATTGTGGCTCTTGTAACCCACTGTGCCAGGTCAGGGATCAAGCCCATGCCTCCACAGCAACCCAAGCTGCTGCAATCAGATTTTTAAGCCGCTCTGCCATGGTAGGAACTTATATACATGTCTTTTAGCAAGAAATCGAAATATAATCTGGTGGAGACTATTGATAAAACACCATTTAATGCTGAAATTTTTTTTATTTTTCTGTGTGTTGCCAAGCAGTTATATCCTTTTGCTTAGATTATAATACATGGCCTGTGAGTTTAAAAAATTATTTTATTTCATTGTCGTAAAAACACTTCATATGAGTTCTGCCCTCTTGACAAAATTTTCAGTGTATTCTACACTGTTGTTGACCACAGGTACAATGTAATACAGTAGATCTCTTGAACTTGAAACTCCCGATAAATTAGTCATGCTGTTATTATTGCTCATAAAGAGGAAAAAGATGGTGTCTCTTCTGATCCTTTGTTTCTTGTGAAAGTTTTCTGACTAGGCAATCAGTAAGAGTACAATATTCAATTCAATAAGCATTTTTATTCAGTCCTACATGTTATTTGCACATTGAAGAAAGAAAACATACAAATCACTGATTATGTTCCATGGATAATAATGTACATGGATAATGAATAATAGTAAGTAATTTTAACTGGGGGATCACAATAGTACAAAAAGAAATCCCATGGAGTAAATGACATCTGAATTGGTTCTTAATGAATAAAATTTCATAAATGTATAAAAAGCTGTATTAGGCTGAGGAATTCACATTAGCAAAGACATTACATGATAGAACAATTAATAAGTGTGTTAAATAGAGTATTTTTAAACATGTACATGTAAGATACACCAGCCACTTTTCTTCAAAAACAAACTTAGGTCATTTCAGCCTCAGGGCCTTTGCACATGCAATGCCCTGTATCAGGGATGCTTATTTTGATGTCTTCAAGTATTTGGCTAGACTTTCATATCCTCAAAGAGATCAACTTCACTGTAATATTTAAATTTGCTTTCTCTGCCCACCCCACCCTCTATCATCTCATGTGCTTCCCTCACAAGATTTTTTTCCTCTAAATACATTGTCTGCACATGCACTGAGGCGTTTGGTCTTTATTCTGCAGGTTGTAGAATGCCAATGGTGTCTTTACAAGGTGGGCAATGACATGGTTTGTTTTGATTTTAGGAATTTCTAAATCAGAGGTAGGGGATTATTTCATGGGTCTAGTTGAGGACCTCTAAATGCTATGCACAGCTCAGTGCTTGAGGGAACAGATGAGTTAAAGCCAATTCACTTGAAATCGGTCACAATGTACAATCTTGCTACACACCAGTCCCTAAGGAGTGGCTTATACTAGATGTGTTTGTGCACAAATAGGAATTTTTACATATAGATATTACATATCTGCACAAATATAGAGATTCATTAGAAATTTGTAATTCCTTTTTTATATTTTTCTTTTTCCTTTTTTTATTTTTATTTTTTAGGGCTGCACCTGTGGCATATGGATGTTCCCAGGCTAGGAGTCGAATTGGAGCTGCAGCTGCCGACCTGCACCACAGCCCACCACAATGCCAGATCCTTAACCCACTGAGCAAGGCCAGGGATTGAACCTGCATCTTCATGGATACCAGTCGGGTTCGTAAGGAGATGAGTCACAGTGGGAACTCCCCTTTTTGTATTTTTCATTGACTGTTCTATCTGCTTATGATGCTCGAGGTTAATCAATCAACTCTTAGTTACAAGGTGTCCCCAGTCGCCTTGTTTTGTAGGAAGGCAAAAGTTAACAAAACTCAAAATATTATACAGCTAATTACATTGACTTAGGCCCTGACAACCACCCCCATTGTACGTGTAAAATGGCTATGTGGGCCTCAGCAGGGAGGAGAAAACCTTTTCTGACTACCCCACCCTCCGCTATTTAAACTAATGTACTTTTAATTTAGAATGGAATAGTTTTACTTATTTTTATTTTATGATTTTTATTTTTTCCATTATGGATGATTAACAATGTTCTGTAATAGCTTTAGATTTATAGACAAGTTAAACAGAAAATACATAGACTTCCCATACACCCTCTCTCCCTCCCCCCATGCCCACATTCCATGCATCGTTTCATTTGTTATTAACATCCTGCATTGGTGTTATATATTTGTTATGATTAAAGAGCCAATGTTTATAAGAAAGGGAATGTATATGTATATGTGACTGAGTCACTGTGCCATAGAGCAGAAATTGGCACACCAGTGTAAATCAACTATACTTTAAAAAAAAGAACCAATGTTGATAAATAAACTAAATTTTTCACATTTGGGATCATTGTGCTAGATAGTTCTGTGAGCTTTGACACATATGTAGTGTCATGTACTGTACAGAATAGTTTCACTGCCCTAAAATCCCCTGTGTTCCCCTGGTCATCCCTTTTGGCCTCTAAACCCTGGCTACTGCTTATCCTTTTACTGTCTTTATAGGTTTGCCTCCTCTGGAATGTCACATACTTGGGATCATACAGTACGTAGTCTTTTCAGACAAACTTTCACTTAGCAATATGCATTTGAGATTCCTCCATGTCTTTCTGTGGCTTTAGAACTCCTTCCTTTTTGTTGTATCCTCTGCATGTACCTCAGTTGGTTGATCTTTTCACCTATTGAAGAACATCTTGGTTGCTTCCAATTTGGGGGCAACTGTAAATCTCTTATAAACATTCATATGTACTTTTTTATGAGGATATGTGTTTTCAGTTCAATTGCCTAAACACCCAGAAGCACAATACTGTATCTAAGATTGTTTTCCTTTATACAAAACTGCCAAACCATCTTCCAAACTGGCTGTACCATTTTTGCAGTCTTACAAGCAATGAATAAAATTTCCTCTTGCTCCACATCCTCACCAGCACTGGGTATTGTCCGTATTTTGTATTTTGTTCATTCTTATAGGTATACAGTGGTATCTCATTTCTATTTTCATTTGCAATTCCCTAATGACATATGATTTGACATACGTTTATTTCCCTTTTGCATATCTTCCTTGGTGAGAGGTCTGTTCAGATAGCTTGTCCAGTTTTAAACTGGATTTTTTGTTGTTGTTGAGTTTTAAGTGTATATTTTGGATACAAGTCCTTTATCAGATGTGTTTTGCTAATATTTCCTCTAAGTTTATTTGTTTTGTCTTCATTCCCTTAACTTTGCCTTTAGTCAAGTCCAACTTATAAACTTTTTCTTTCATGGATCATGTCTTTGGTGTTGTACCTAAAAACTCATTGCCAAGGATTTCTGGCTGTGGCTCAATGGGTTAAGAATCTGACAGCAGCAGCTTGTGTCACTGCAGAGGCCCGGGTTTGATCCCTGGCCCAGCATAGTGGGTAAAAGGATCTGGCATCACTGTGGCTGCAGATTCTGTCCCTGGCCCTGGAACTTACGTATGACTTGAGTGCGACCATAAATAAATAAAAATAAAAACTCACTGCTAAACCAAGACAACCTAGATTGTCTCCTCTGTTATCTTCTGGATGTTTTATACTTTTGCCTTTTAGGCCATGTGATTCATTTTGAGTTAATTTTTGTAAATAAAATCATTTTTTTTTTTTTTGCACGTGGATGTCCAGTTCTTACAGTACCATTTGCTGAAAAGACCATCCTTACTCCA
Organism: Sus scrofa; assembly: GCF_054392235.1. NCBI lineage: Eukaryota > Metazoa > Chordata > Mammalia > Artiodactyla > Suidae > Sus > Sus scrofa. The sequence goes on along the minus strand of NC_139393.1, from coordinate 20,726,812 downwards.
TTGATTTGCCTTTGCTCCTTTGTCAAAGATGAGTTGATTAAATATGTGTGGGTTTATTTCATGGTTCTATGTTCTCTTCTACTGATCTGTCTGTCCTTTCACCAAAATCATACTCTCTTGATCATGGAGCTTTACGGTAAGTCTTAAAGTCAGATAATGTCAGTCCTCTGACTTTGCTTCTCCTTAGCATCATGTTGGTTTCAGGGCATGGGCTGTTCTTCCATATAAATGTTACAGTTTGTCGCTATTCACCGAATAACTTAGTTAGATTAGGACTGAGATTGGTTTGAACATAGAGCAATTTGGGAAAAACTGACATCTTAAAAATATTGAATCTTCCTATCCACACACATAGAATATCTCTCAACTTATTTGGACCTTTGATTTCTTACATCATTTTTTTTCTTTTTTTTTATAGTTTGTTAGATTTTTACTGCAGCATTTTGTTGTTGTTGCTAATGGTTGTGCTAATGGTTGTAAATGGTTTTGTGTCTTTAATTTCAAATTCCAATTGTTCTTTGCTGGTTTATAAGAAAGAAATTGCATTTTATATATTAACCCTATATCCTGCTATAACTGTTACTAGTTTCAGGATATTTTTTTTGTCATTTCTTTCAGGTACTCTACATAGACAATCATTTCATGTGCAAACAAAGACAGTTTTATTTCTTGATTTCTGATCTGTATATTTTTATTTTCTTATCTTATTTGGTTGCATGAGTTAGCACTTCTAGTGCAATGTTGAATAGTGCAGTGAAAATGGCCATCCATTTCTTATTTCCCATTTTAAGGTCTAGTTTCTCATCAGTAAGTCTGATGTTAGCTTTTTTTTTTCATAGATATTCTTTATCAAACTGAGGAAATTCTCTTTTATTCCTACTTTACTGAGAGTTTTATCTTGAAGGAGTATTGCATTTTGTCAAAAGCTTTTTTGGCATCTATTAATATCATTATTAATAGACAATCAAGGTAATTAAAAATTTTCTTTAGCCTGTTGGTATGATGGTTTGCATTAATCGATTTTCCGTTGTGAATACCTAGAATAAATCCTGCTTGGCCATGTTGCATAATTCTTTTTAAAAAATTGAGGTATAATTGACATAAACATAATTTTTATATGTTGTTGGGTTCAAATCATTAACATTTTCTTGAGGATTTTGTACATCTATGTTCATGAGGGCTATTGGTCTGTAATTTTTCTTGGTATGGTTTTGTCTGATATTGGTATTTAGCTAATGCTGGCCTCATAGAATGACTTATGAAGAGTTCTCTCTGCTTTAATTTTCTCAAAGAACTTGTAGAGAGCTTATATAATTTCTTATTTAAATGCATGTTAGAATTCATAGTGAAAGTGTCTGGTCCTGGGGCTTTTTGTTCTGGCAGATTATTCATTATAATTTTTTTTAAGGGCCGCACCTGCAGAATATGGAAGTTCCCAGGCTAGGGGTCCAGTCGGAGCTGTAGCTGCTGGCCCACACCACAGCCATAGCTATGCAGGATCCTTAGCCCACTGAGCAAGGCCAGGGATTGAACCCACGTACTCATGCATACTAGTTGGGTTCTCTAACTGCTGAGCCATGGTGGGAACTCCAGATTATACATCATTTATTCAATATCTTTAATCGATCTAAGCTTGTGTACGGTATTCCTTCTATCTAGTATTGCTAGATTGTGTCTTTTAGGGAATAGATTCATTTCACCTAAATCATAAAATTAGTGGGCATAGAGTTGTTTATAATATTCCTTTATTGTCCTTTTAATCTCCACAGGAGCAGTAGTAATGGTCCCTCTTCCATTTTTGGTGTTAGTATTTTATGTCTACTCTCTTTTTCACTTGGCTAGCCTCACTAGAGTTTGTCAAGTCTATAGGTCTTTTCAAAGAACTCGCTTTTGTTTTCATTGATTTTTCTCCATGGTTTTCCTGCTTTCAAATTCCATTGATTTTCATTCTAATTATTACTATTTCTTTTCTTCTCTGTACTTTGGATCTAATTGGCTTTTATATTTCTGGTGTCCTAAGGTGACAGCTATTATTGTTGAATTTAGAATTTCTATTTCTAATGCATGCGTTCGTTGCTATAAATTTTCCTTTAAGCATTATTTTTGCTATATCCCACACATTTTGATAAGTTGTGTTTTTGTTATCATTTAATTCAAAATATTTTTATATTTCTCTATTTCTTTCTTTTATATTAACTTTTGTGTTGCTTAGAAATGTGTTGTCTAATCTCCAAATATTTTGAGATTTTCCAGCTTTTTTTCTGTTATTGGTTTCTAGTTTAATTCCGTAGTGGTCTGAAAATATGCATTGTATATTTTCCATCCTTTTCTTTGTCTTTTTTGGAGCGCACCTACTATGTATGGAAGTTCCCAGGCTAGGGGTACAATCAGAGCTGCAGCTGCCAGCCTACACCACAGCCACAGCAATGCAGGATCTGAGCCACATCTGTAACCTATGCAGCTTGCAGCAATGCTAAATCCTTAACCCACTTAGCAAGGCACGGGATCCAATCTATAGCCTCATGGATACTAGTCAGGTTCTTAACCTGCTCCAGCTACAATGGGAACTCCTGACTTTTATTCTTTTAAATGCATTAAGGTGTGCTTCCTCGTTCAGAATGTGGTCTAGCTTGGTGAATATTCCTTGTAAACTTGAGCTGAATATGTATTCTGCTGTTGATTTCATGAAGTATTCTGTGAAAGCCAAAGACATTCAGGTGACTGTAGTTGCTGTTCAATTCAACTATATTCTTACTTATTCTGTACCTGCTGAATTAGTTAATTACTGATAGAGAGCTACTGAAATCTTCCTCTGTAATAGTGAATTGTCTATTTCTCCTTCCTGTTGTATTACTTTTGCCTTATATGTTTTGACCCTGTCTTAAGGAGATGCACATTAAACATTGTCTTATGTTCTTGGAGATTTGTTGCCTTTATCATTATGCATTGACCCTTTCAATCTCTGGTCATTTCCTCCCTTTCAAGTCTGCTTTGTCTGAAGTTAATATAGCTACTCTAGATTTCTTTTGATTAGTGTTAATATAGCATAGCTTTCTTCATTTTTTAACTTTTAATTTATCTATGTTTTTGTATTTAAATTGAGTTTCTGGAGTTCCCATCATGGCACAGTGGTTAACGAATCCAACTAGGAACCATGAGGTTGAGGGTTCGATCCCTGGCCTTGCTCAGTGGGTGAAGGATCCAGCGTTGCTGTGAGCTGTGGTGTAGGTTGCAGATGCGGCTCAGATCCCACGTTGCTGTGGCTCTGGCATAGGCTGGTGGCTACAGCTCTGATTCAACCCCTAGCCTGGGAACCTCCATATGGCATGAAAGCGGCCCTAGAAAATGCAAAAAGACAAAATAAAATAAAATAAAATAGAGTTTCTTTTAGACAGCATGTAGTTGAGTGTTGTTTTTCCACTCTGACAGTCTTTTAATTGGTATATTTAGACCATTCACATTTAAAGTGATTATTAATATTGAATTAATAGCTAATGGGCTTGTAGCTATTCTCGTTACAAGCACAGTAACATCATCCTTGTTCTTAGTTTGGTTTGTTTGTGGCTTTTCAGACAATAAATGTGTAATTGAACAATAAAGTTTCTAATTACTCTGTTACCATGTTGATAATAAGGGGAAGCTATGAGAGCAGCCTAATAGCTGTTAGTTAAGTTCTTTACCTATTTCCTCATGTACACACAGCTACCAGCATTGATCCACTTCTGATTCATAGATATAGAATGATTCTTGTGCCACTAGTGTCATGGTATCATGCAAGATTCCCATAGATAATATGATTCTATACTCCAGAGAATCAATAGGAAAGATTTTACATTTAACCCTAAATTTTTAAAGTATTTCAACAACATTTATTCAGTAGTTATGTGGACATCTGGAAGCAATATTTAAATCATTTCTGCATATACATCACACATATTGTACACATGCAGTCTGAAGTAACTGTTTTGTATTCTGTATACAAGTGGTTATTTTTATAAACTCCAAAACACCTCAGCTATATCTCAGTTGCATATTAAAATAATGGAGTGAGAGAATCTTAAATTAACATACTTCAGTTTAATTTTTAGTGCAATATGCAAATTTTAAATTGGGGCAAAGCCAAAACGTGCATATGCCTGCTGGCATTTCCTTCTTCTACTCTTAAGTTCTCACTTTTCCATTTCTGAATCTTTTCCCTGGTAGTTTCTCCTTCTACTAACTGACCAGTGGCCTCATTGTCTCTCCATCCTGACTCTTCCCATGATAATAATCCTTAATCAGGAAGTTATTTTATAAACTGTATCATCTTGAGGTGAAATAGTTTTTTTTTCCTTTTTATGGCTGCACTTGTGGCATATAAAAGTTCCTGGTCTAGGGTTGGAATTGGAGCTCTAGCTCCTGCCATAAGCCACAGCCACAAAAACACCAGATCTGAGCCATGTCTGTGACCTAATGCTTCAGCTTGTGGCAATTTGGATCCTTAACCCACCGAGCAAGACCAGGGATCAAACCTGCATTCTCACAGACATTAGTTGGGTTCTTAATCCCCTGAGCCACAAGGGGAACTCCAAAAATAGATTTTTTTAAAGTTTAATTTGATGCTCTCTAAGGAATTTTTATTTCAGAAAGAAACAGAAAGATTTTAGCCAAGGAAATAAAACTTCACTTGTGGAATTTCCTGGATCAGTAGACTTGAGGAAGTATTTCAGAAAGAGAGTTAAGGGGTAAGTTTAGTGGATTTGAAAAACAACTTTCATGTGTCTCTGAAATCAAGCTATAGCTAGGTCGGGTCTACACTGTTTGATCCAGCCTGGAGGCTGCACACTCTGAACCTTAGCTGCAGGCTCCTGTTTGTGAGAGTTTCATAGAATAAACAACAATATAGCTTTAGAAATAGAGCTTTGGATTCAGATATCACCACATAAGTTCTAGCTCTTTAGGCAAATTATATAAGCTTGTTAAGCTTTTATTTTCTTATCTGTAAAACGTAAATAGGTTAGTGTGTGGATTAAAAGACAAAACTTAGTTTTGTACATATAATCCTAGAAAACAAATACAGTATGTATGTACTCAAGCAACACACATGTACACACACATGTGCGCGCACACACACACACATGCACATGAGAGAAAAAGAGAGAAAGAAAGAAGATCAAATCTAGCCTTTTTGACTCCAACATTTTAGGAACTGAGGAGTAAATGTGAGAAAGTCCTAGTCAGAGCATTTAGGCAAGACAAAGAAATAAAATCCACCCAAATTGGAAAGGAAGAAATAAGATTGTCTCTGTTTGCAGATGACAAGATCTTATATTGTGAAAATCCTAAATATTCTACCAAAATAAGTATTAGAACTAACAAATGAATTTAGTAAAGATGCATGACACAAAATCAGCATACTAATAAGAGTTGCATTTCTATACACTAAGGATGAACTGTCTAAAAAAGAAACTAACCTCATTTACAGAACATACTCAAAAGTAGATTAAACCAAGAATGTAAAAGATCTATACACTATAAACAATAAAATATTGATGAAATAAATTGAAGAAGATATATAAATGGAAAGATATCCCTGTGTTCATAGATGAGAAGAATTAATATTGTTAAAATGTTCAGATTACACAAAATGATTACAGATTCAATGTGATTTCTATGAAAATTCCAGTGGCATTTTTCACAGAAATAGAAAAAACAATCCTAAAATTTGTATCCAGCACAAAGTGGATTAAACATAAGATGTAAAACCATAAACATCCTAGAAGAAACAGGGAAAAAGCTTCTTGATGTTGTTCTTGGTAATGATTTGGGGGGGGGATGACATCAGAGGCACAGACAACAAAATCAAAAATAAATAAGTCTACACCAAACTAAAAAGCTTGTGCACAGCAAAGAAAAAAAATGAGTGAAAAGACAATCCAAGTAATGGGAGAAATTATTTGCAAATCATATATTTGAGAAAGGGTTAATATCCAAAATATATAAGAAACTTCTACAACTCAAGAGCAAAAAAATCCAATTAACTACAGAACTGGGCAAACGACTTCATAGATATTTTTCCAAAGAAAACGTGCAAATGGCCGACAGGTACATGAAAAGGTGTTCAATGTCTTTAATCACAAGTGAAATGCAAATCAAAACCACAAGATAGCACCCACACCTGTAGGATAGCTAACATTAAAAAACAAGTATTGGTGAAAATGTGAAGAAAGGAAGCCCTGGTACACTGCTGGTGGGAGCCAACAATATGGAAGATCCTAAAAATAAAAATAAAAATAGAACTACTATATGATCCAGAAATTCCACTTGTGGGTGTTTGTTCAAAAGAATTGGGGGAAAAAAATTAGAATCTTGAAGAGATACCTGCATTCCCATGTTCATTGCAGCATTATTCATAACAGCCAAGATAGTTAAACAACTTAAATTGCCATCAACAGATGAATGGATTAAGAGAATGGTATATATATATATGATGAAATATTATTTAGCCTTAAAAAAGGAAAACCATACCATTTTAACAACATGGTTAGAGTGTATCATGCTAAGTAAAATAAGCCAGACACAGAAGATGAACACCCACTTAGATGTGGAATCTGAAATCGTCAATCTCATAGAGGCAGAGAGCAAAATCCTGATTACCAGGGGCAGGGAAGAGGGGAAAATGGGGAGGTGGTGAGGAAAGGGTACAAAGTTTCAGATAAGATAAATAAGTTCTTGAGATCTACATAGCACAGTTCCTAGAGCTAATGATAGTGTATTTTATAGTTAAGATTTGCTAAGAGGTAGATTTTATGTTGTGTTCTTACCACACACAACCAAAATAATAATGATGATAATCTTAATGATAATAGCGAAGTGGGTAGGAGGAAAACTTTATCAGGTGATAGATAGTAGGTTTATAGCCTTAATGGTGGTGATAGTTTCACAGATGCATACGCTTCCCCAAACACATTGAGTTTTGTATATTAAATATGTATAGATTTGTTATGTCAATCATACCTCAGTAAAGAGGTTTTAAAACAACCAAAGAGACTTTAGAAACCTCTCGGGCTGGTGTAGTTTGTAAGAGATGGAATGGGGATGGGATGCAGGAGGCAGTGGGAAGTGGCTGGTGCTATTGTAGGATGACTAAAGGAGGGAACCACTGGTGGGGTTAGAATGAAGATGGGATCTAGGGGGAAGGGATGGGGAGGAACAGTGGCTACAAAGAAGGAAAGGACAAATGGTACCTAGGCTCATTCAGTTTCAACTTTGACTCTGACTCATCCGTTTGTCATTGTAAGGTGTTTAGATTGGAAAAGCGAGACAAACACTCCCATTTAAAGCAGGAAGTATTATTGTAAATGAAATGTCTCCACTGAGTGGGTAACATTTCTCAACTGTTGGTTTGTAGTTGACAGACAGGAAAATAAGACCGCCAGGAGTGAATTCTGTGTTCTCTCTGGGACTTTAATTGGATAGCCAGGACACCTATCATTTTGAATTTTATTTACCAGTCTTCAATCGGGAGAGAGTTTCCAGAAGCATGGAGACAAGTTGAAAAAGCAAGCCTGCCCTAGAATCGCACTTTATTGATTTGGTGCTAAAACAGAATGGAAAAAAATTGACTGAAATATTTCTGTTTAGTTACCACTAAAAAGGATTTAAAAAGGAGACATAAGATATGTACAGTTGTGTTCCTTAAATCAAATATTATTTGCAGTCTGGAGAGGTCCTGTGGTACCTCTTGATAAAGGTGTAAAATCTTGATAAATTGGAATTCCTTGTGCACTTTCCTTGCAAAGCCATCACGCAAGAGAGAGCTAATGCAAACAGGTCCTCCAGGGAAAGTCCAGGAATAATACAGATTACGTATAGCCTTCTCTGCATGTCTGGTATTGAACATGTGGAAGAGTAACAACTGAAAACTGAACAATCCAAGGACCAGCAAGATCTCCCATAACCAAAGAACATTAAATTTTCTTTTTATATTTTATACTCTAAGGAAAATAGAGCAATAAATTCATGTATGTTTTTGCCAAACAAGTGTTGAAATTAAAAACAAAATGAAACAACACAGAGAGGATTTTCTGGCTTGACCGATGTCTACCTCAATGTGTGGTTAGTGAATATACCCACTCCTGAGTATTATTTGAATGTTTCATTCTCATAAGAGGCTGGAAGGAACAGAAGCGTTATACATGACTGCACCAGGAAAGACCTCCATGAGAATTAACTGTGTCTTTTTTTTTTTTTTTAATCCCTCTGGTTATTTCTAGTGGATGTTATCAACCAAAGAATTTCCAGTCCTCTTGATAACCACAAAAATATCCCTCCCTACTCTAACCCTCAAGTGAAGTCTGTTTGTAGTAGGGCACAGATGCATAATATGTATGGAATAGAAGCAGAGGGAAGAAGAAAACAGGAATGCCTTATCGTTCTCTTGGTTGGGAGTGGAAAGATGCTGCACTGTTCTCTTCCTTTTCTGAAGCTGGCATAGAAAGATGGACAGGAGATGGTCCAGCCTGGAAGTGCTCCCTACAGGGAACGATTGAGTAGATCCAGGACAGAAGGTGGAAGACCTGGCAACCTGTGTTTGGCTTAGGCGATAGGGAGAGAAGGGGATCTGGAGGCTGACACAGGAACCAGCCCAGCTCACTGGGTTATGAAAACATACGGTGATTTAGGGGAAAGAAAACAGCAACACTAAATCCAAAATTAAGAGATTGCACTTACACAATGTGCCTGGTTTCACAACTCTGGCAACAAATTTTGATCTCCATACTCTCTATCTGTAGTCTTATCTCTACCATCCTACCTCAGTTCATACCAACCAAGCTCCTCTAGAAGTACGTTGTGACTAAAAAACTCTACGGTCTATCCAGGGAAGCTAACCCCATGTATACCATTAACTTCTGAGTTTCAAAGAAATTGCTTATACCTGAGCTTTTGAAATAATCCATTTGTCAACTGAAGATGCAGTGAACTGACTATTTTACATGCGCAAGTGGTATCTTTTTTCAGTTTTTACTAAACCTCTTTAGATCTTTCCCTTTAATACTGAAGCATATTATCTCCTGGAAATAGGTTTATAAAAGATTAGATCTGCCTGATTTCATTCTGCTTCACCTGATTACTGCTTGCCTGAATTAGGCCTATCTTTGGAGATAAATGACGGCTTCTACCCATCATCAGTACAGAGGGTGACATCTCTATATTTTATTAACTGGCCATTGTTTTTGCTCTGTGCTTCCTTTTCAACCTAGTCTTGTGTAGTTTATCTCTACAGGCAGGTGTTAATATGCCTTACTGTATTAGGCACATTTGTAAATAAAAATAATGAATACCCAGACAGGTTAATGGGCTTGCCCAAAGTACCTAGGTAGCCAGCATCTTTAATTTGGCATTACTAATAATTTTAACTGCACCACTCTTTTTTTCCTTCAGTCTTTTTAGGTCCACAGCCATGGCATATGGAAATTCCCAGGTGAGGGGTCAAATTGGAGCTGTAGCTGCCAGCCTACACCACAGCTACTGAAACATGGGATCCGACTGCATCTGTGACCTATACCACAGCTCATGGCAATGCTGGATCTTTAACCCACGGAGTGAGGCCAGGGATTGAACCTGTGTTTTCATGGATACTAGTTGGGTTCATTACTGCTGAGCCACAATGGGAACTCCTGAACTACAGGACTTTTGACCTAGAAGGGACTTAGAAACCATCTTCTAAAATCCTCTCTGTTGAAGTGATTGAGACAGGTGCAAGCAGGCGCTCTCTGTTGGTGGCGTGAGACATGTTTCCCTAATTGGAATGAGTTTTCCACATTACAAAGCACCTGGGGATAATCTCTATTCAACTTTCCAATTTATTGTTCAGTATGGTACACAGAAACCTTTGAAATCCAGACTGCTGTATCAGTTAGTAGGCTCTCAATTTTAAGCACTAGAGTACCCAACTAAAAGTGGCTTGAATCTTAAGAATTTATCCAAGGGGGAGAGGGGAGAGAGTGGGATGGACTGAGAGTTTGCTCTTAGTAGGTGCAAACGATTACATTTAGAATGGATAAGCAATGAGGTCCCACTGTATAGCATAGGGAACTATATCCCCAGTTATGTTTTGCTTTTACTTGTGAGAAAAACACTCAGAAGTAGGTTCCCACCAACAAAAATGTGATATCTTATTTTAATCATTCCTTATCTTTGTAACTTAGAAAACAGAATCAACCTAAAAAACAAAGCCGTTGAGACCAAGTGGTGAGACTAATGCATGTTTAAGACAATCAAATGAAGGTACCTATAACCTCAATGTCCAAAGAAAAAGCATTGTTGTTCACATTGTGACCATAATTGTGTCTGAGTCAATTAAATTACCCCAGGGCTCTGGGGAGAGATGGGCATTCTAAGATTGTACAAGAGTGGCTTGAATCACAAGATTCTTCTTGTTCTTGAAAGATGAATAAGTAGGTGTTGGTAAAAACAAAATATCTTTGCCAACCTGCTTGTAGGCATTACCAGTAAGCACTAAAATGAGCTTTTGTAAGAGACTTAGGAACAAAAGTTTATAGAGTTTGAATTCTCTATTTGTGGTTCTTGGCAGGAGACTTTTGTTTCTAACACAAACTGTCCTGTCCTTTAGCTGTCAAGGTGAATCAGCTGTCTACCCTAAGCATGTCTGATTGATCAATTGCTTACCATCATTTACTAAGCAACACACAATGTGCTAAATTGACATTTGATATTGATCTTTCACCATAAAAGACATAATGTGGTTTATTCTGGGGCAATATGACCAAACTCTATTTGATTTCACATTCTTTTTTTCTGCTATTTTCCCAGAAGCCCTTTTAAATTTGACTGGAATTGCATGCTGTGTAGCATAACAGGATAGAGTAGTTGATATCCTTACATGGTAATCAAGGTACTTTTTTTTTTCAGGATCTTCTAGCTTGGAACAAAAATAATGCCATCAAGAGCAGTAACAATAAGAAGAGAAATACATTCATTAAGTGTTTGTGTATAGTAGTCACTCTTAAATTTGCACAAGTTATGTAATCACATCCTAAGAGCAGCTGGATGGATGAATTTGGCACCTTTGTAATGTATAATTTAAAGATGACTCAACTAAAAGAGATTAAGAACCATTCTCAGATCCCCCAAGTCCCTGTGTCTTCAGAAACATTGCCCTGACATGTCCTCGTCTCAGGAGACCAGGGCTTTAACATCCCACCACAAAAATATCTATTACTTCACACATTTGATAGAATAATTTTTTTTAACTCCCAGAAAAGCCACATTATAAATCTGGTTGCTAAGTTATAGGGAACAGTGTTTTTTAGTGACTTAACCTGTACCTTGATCACTGGGAATAAAGAGAACTAGGATAATTTAGGGCCCTCACAGAGCATCCTGGTCCAGAGTGATCAGTTCAGGGGATATGCAGTGTATCTAGCCGTCATTGCAAATTTACCAGGCCTATTTTCATGATAAGGGGTTTGAGGAATCCTGTATTTTTTTAACCTTGGTTTTCCCAAACTTTTGACTATATGGCTTTTAATCAATTGATGGTATTTATTAAATAATACTTAATATCTAATAACATTGCTCTTACACAGGCACGAGGTGGCAAACATAGATCTAGAAAAGATACAGAAAGCCCTTGTGTGTAATTTTCCCAGAGCTGCCTTTAATTTATGTTCAACTAATAAGTGTGATTTATACATAAATAACCATATTCAAAATACCCACATATTTTATTATGGGATTTTAAAACAATGGCTACATTTCAAAATAACCATATATCATAAAATCACCTCTTAAAGTATAATTCAGTGGTCTTGGTATATGCCCAGCTGTGACACCATTACCACTGTCTAATTTTAGAACATAATCTCAAAAGGAAAGCCCACACTAATTAACAGTGTCTCTTGTTCCTAACTTGTCCAAACTTATGGTAAATACTAATCCGCTTCTATAGATTGGCCTATTATAGATATTTTGTGTGAGTGGAATTATGCAATATTAGATCTTTTGTGACTGGCTTCTTTCACTTAGCATAATGTTTTCAGGGTTTATACATATTGTAGCATAGGTCAGTACTTCATTCCTTTTCATCATCAAATAATATTCCATTATATGGATATACCATATTTGTATATCCTTTCCTTTGTTGGTGATATTTGGGTTGTGTCTACTTTGGGGCTATTATGAATAATATGATTGTGAACTTCATGTGCAAGTTTTCAATACTCTGGGGTACATACTTAGTAATGAAATTGCCAGATCATAGGATAACATTGTGTTTAACTTCTTGAAGAAATTCCAGACAGTTTTCAAAAGTATCTGCAGCATTTTACATTGTTACCAGCTGTGTACGAGTGTGTTCATTCCTCCATATCCTCATCAACACTTATTTTTTTCTTTTTTAGAAATTGTAACCATCTTAGTGGTTTTGAAGGGTTGTTTCATCATGGTCTTGATTTGCATGTTTCTAACGACTGATGATTTTGAGCATCTTTCTGTGCATATTGGCCTTTTACATAGCTTCTTTGTAGAAAAATGTATATTTAAGTTCTTTGCTGATTTTTTTATTATAGTTAGTTGATGATAACCCATTTTTTTGAATTGAGTTATTTGCCTTTCTGTTTTTGAGTGGTAAAACTGCATATACACCAAATACAAATTCCTTATCAAATATATGAATGCAAGTATTTTCTCCCACTATATGAGTGGCCTTTTTACATCATTGAAGGTGTTGTTGAAACATGGCAGATGTTTGTTTTAAAATTTTAATCGAGGAGTTCCTGTTGTGGCACAGTGGTTAATGAATCTGACTGGGAACCATGGGGTTGCAGGTTCAATCCCTAGCCTTGCTCAGTGGGTTAGGGATTCGGCATTGCCGTGAGCTGTGGTGTGGGTCGCAGACATGGCTCGGATCCCACGTTGCTGTGGCTCTGGCATGGGCTGGCAGTTACAGCTCCGATTAGACCCCTAGCCTGGGAACCTCCATATGCTGCGGAGTGGCCATAGAAAAGGCAAAAAGACTAAATAAATAAATAAAATAAATAAAAAAATAAAATTTTAATCGAGTTCAGTGTTCATCTTATCTTTTTGTTGCTATTATTGTTTGTGCTTTTGGCGTTATATCTAAAAAATCATTACCTAATCTAAAGTCATGAACAGCCATTCTTTCTTCTAAAAGTTTTATGGTTTTAACTCTTATATTTAAGTCTATGGTCTATTTAGAGTTATATTTTGTAGATGGAAGTAAGGTTCAACTTTATTCTTTTACATATGAATATCCCATTACGTAATGCCACTTGTTGAAGAAAATATGTGTTTTGAAAATTGAATTGTTTTTGTGTCATTAGTTTCCTAAGGCTGCTATAACAGAGTTTCACAAACTGAGTAGCTTAAAACAACAGCAATTTATTGTCTCACAGGTCTGGAAGTTAGAAGTCTGAATTCAGGGGGTTAGTAGGGCCATGCTTCCTCTGACATTTGCAGAAAAAAAGCCCTTCCTTGTCTCTTTTAGCTTTGGGTATTTCTTGGGAGTTCTTGGGTTATTGATATATTTATTATTCCATTCTCTGCTTCTGTGATCATATGGTTGTCCTTCCCTGTATGTCTCTCTCCTCTTCCTATAAAGACACCAAAGTAGAATGGTAAGACCAACATAAGAAAGCCATTTCTACTCCAAAAGGAAGAACTTGGAAGGAAGAGAAAGGTCATGGATCACAAACATGTCTAAAACCCAGCAGGACGAATTCATTCGATCAAAACCAGTGGATAACTCTATTTGGATCAATGAATGCTTTGTCCTCCTGGCCTACAGATACGGTGGCCTCACCCTCCAAGCTCCAGGAGTCTCAGTCTTGCAGCCTTGGAAGGCCCTGTTGGCAAAGCCTCTACATCCATGGTTCTTTCTTCTTATATTTTATGCTGTCTGTTCCTTTCAGTCCAGGCTGGTAGTATTTCTGCTGGTATAAAACACAATGTAACTCATAGGAAATCAAAACATGAAACAAGAGAGTCCTTCCCATGTTTCTTCTAAATAACTACATGTCTATTTCTGACTTCTGCTGAAATGGCTGATTGGATGCATCAATCAAATACCTAATCTCTTCAGGGAAAAAAAAAAAAAAAGTTCACCAACAGCCTTGACCCTCACTCAGAATTCTGTGTCTGGATAAGCTTAAAATTTTCCAAATTCTCAAGTTCAGACTTCTTTTTGTTGCTAGAAGTGTGGTCTTCCTTAGGAATATGTCTGACCTTTTCAAAGCCTCCAATATACATCTCACTCTCAGATTTTCCTTCTGTTTCTGGTGATTTTTCTCATTTGCCCCAACTGATATTGCTGCCCCAGGCAGCTGTGATGTTACTCTTTGGCTACTGACTGTTTTTAATGTATGCTCTGGGGTAGCACTTTTCCCATAGACAATCTCTAAATCAAGTCAACTGAGCAAATGTTCTAGAGCCCAAAAGAGGGAAAACAAGCATGTCATGCAAAAATCATACAAAGTACTTCTCCCGGAAGAAATAATTACCCAAAATGGAAGATCAGTTTTTTAAAATGGGAGGAGCAATAGAACTACTGAGTAAGAATATCCAACAAAGCAAGAGCTGAATAATGAGACCAAAGTCAGAAAAATCAAAAGCTCGAAAATGAGATCATAAAAGGAAATAAAATTAAAAGATAGCTTGTAAACCTAATGAAACTAATGAAACTAAAACATAAACAAATCAGAAACAAGATGAGAATAGACACTGCTGAAAATGGAATTATTGGCATAGAGGAAGGTCTTGTAATATTAGAATAAAAGGGAAACACAGTTTTTTTTTAAAAAGACAAAAATTAATGTATAGAGAAGTATAGAAAAAGATATAATCTAACCTAAGGATGATTTATGTGTGTGAAGTATGGATTTAACGAATGCAATATAAATTACACGTAAATTATAAAAGAAAAATTCCCTATTATGAATAAAAAACAAAATTTGATTCTTGTATATAAGTGCATAGTGTTACATGAAAAATATAACAGGACACTCAACACCAGATGTAAACTAAATAAGTTATTGAACCTTAAAGAAAAAGAAATAATTCTGGTATTCAGACGTAGGAGAAAATAATCAAGGAAGAAAATTATAGACTGATCTCACACTTCTCTAAAGCATCGTTCAATGCCAGAGAACAGTTCCAAATGCATGTGAATGCTGAAAGAGTAAAAATATGACAGGAGAATATTCCATACAGCAAAATGTCCATCAAAAACAGCAACAACTCTTTGATATTTCCAAATATTACATAGCCTGAGCTTTTCTTTAAAAAAAATTACTTGACAATGGACTATATCCATTAAAGAGCTAAATAAAAATTGAGAATTTTGGAGTTAAAGAGATATGCTAAAAGGATTATCATGAGAATTGATTAATTTAAAGATTAAATCAATACATAGAATATGGGAATTTTCTTTTTGATTTCTATCTTTGTGCTTTGCTTCATTATTTGAGTTCATTATAATGAACACATGTGATTTTCCCAGTTAATTTTTTTTAGAAATAGGCTAAATTAGGAAATAATTAGCAATTGTTAATGTAGGAACTTAGGAATATATATTTTTGTTATTGTTGAGTTGTACAAATTTTTTTCTCAGTTAAAAATTAGTATGTGTAAAAAGAACTGAGTTAACCCTACTTCATGAGTTCACGACTACATGAAGAAGAGAAACCATGATAAACTATAAAATGACATAACATTGATAAAAAACATGAAAATTAATGCTTTATGTAGGGGATGGGGGCAGGCCAATAAATCCTCTGTACAGTATGGAAGATAAAAATGAGCCTAGTAATCTAATTTGAAACTGTATTATAAACCCCATGAAGCCACACAAAGAAGTACTAACCTTTTCCAGCAGACAATGGGAAGCTTTTAAAACCTAAGAAGGAATGGGGTCAAAGAGGCAGAAAGGAACCTTAATCTTTCAGAAAATAATTTTAGAATTGCATGGTAAGCACATATCAATGAGCAATTTGGCTGTGCTGCTAAAGAGCAAGGAAGATTTTCAAAATACATTAAAATTCTATTTTAGACAGGAAACCAAATATTTATATGTGCTATTTCATGAAAATACTTGAGTCATAATACAGCGTGTATAGGTAAGAGCTCAGGAAGAAGTTTTATTTGTTGCATTTGAGGAAGAAGCAAGAGGTATAGATGGAAATGAAGAAAGCTTCAGTCTTCATGATTTATCCCAAGACTTTCCACTACGCTATGCTGAAGCACAATTGAGAAGAAAATGACAAGCATACAACTCAGACTACATAATGACAGGATTATCTCCTATTGTGGGGATCAAAGTCACTAACAACTAATTTCTCTCTTATTTCCTCACCTGTGTAATCAAAATAGTACTTACCCTACCTAAATGCTAGGATTCATGTAGGATTGGTAATGGGATAATGATAATGGGATAAAAGACTTCTTTATTGGCAGAATATGGAATTCCAAATTTTCTTGTTCACAGAGCAATGAGAATATTGCCAGCAGTTGTCAACACTGACTTGTTCAGAACTCTAGAAATTAACCAAAACTTAAAAAAAAATCTGAAGAATGTTGATTCAAAAAGTGACTAAATGTCAGTAAGAACAACTAGATTTGTATCAGTTAAATTAACCCTATATCTATTCCCCTATCCTAAACTCCATCATTGTAAGCATGATAAGCACAGTAGCTGTGGAAACTATCAGCCAAACAGGCAATGGAGGGCTGAGACAGGTTTGAAGCCTCTCCAAAAAGGCCCATCCCAAGGAAGGTGTCAGTATTTCATCTACCTGGCAGTTCCCTGGAAAATTCCATTCACAGAACTTGATTTGACTTGATTTAGACCTTGCCCTGTGGGAGAAGCCTTACCCCAGAGCATATGTCAGAAATAATCAGTGGCACTAGATTAACATCACAGCTGCCCGAGGCACCAATATCAGTTGGGAGAATCAAGAAACATCACCAAACCAAAAAAATATATTTATATATCACCAAAAGCTTTAAAGCAAAGTCTATGAATGAGACGTGCAGTGTACATGGGGACCTTCAAAAGGCTCAGGCATATTTTGGGGAATCTAGAAAGCTGCACTCAGCCACCTATCTCAGTCTTGATGGAATATTCTGGTGTTTGTGAAACTTACCTTTTCAGCCAGTCTGAGCTCTTGGTTGTCTCTCAAACTCATGATTTTAAAGCCATCTACTTTCTCTTGGTGGCTCCTTAGCAGTTGAGGGTGTACCAAGACCTGTCAATGCCCCACAGGGAGGCTCTCATTCAGCACCTTAATGCAGGATGCTTGGAAGCTGGACTCTCAGGCAGCATCTTTTCTTTTTCTCTTTTTCTTTTTGGCCATGCCCACTGCAGTGACAACACTGGTTCTTAACCCACTGTACCACAATGGAATCCTCGGGCAACATCTTAACCTAAGCAGACTCTTTTCAGGGAAATACTGGGAGATGGTTGTTTCTGTCTGCTCCCTCTGTACTTAGCCCTTAGGGGGCAAGCTGGTCAAGAACTGTGTGCTACAGTCCAGTGAGACTTAGGAATTCAGGCTCTACTTAACACCAGATTCAGGCAATCAGGGGCTACATCCCTTGGGTGGCATCCACAAATGCATGTCCACATCCTCATTCCAGGGGGACACCAGTGACTTGGAGGTGCCGGAGGGAGAACATGGAGACAGTGCCCCCTGGCCTTTTTGGGCTCCAGGGAAGCTTGCAGTTACACCCTGGATGTGTGCTAAATTAGAAGGCTGATCCTCTCTCTAGAGCTTCTGAAAGTATGTAAATCAGTCTTTTTCTGGAAGACTAGGAGATGGGCATTTCTGTGTGCTCTCTCTGAGCTAAAACCCAGGTGAGTGTAGCCACAGTGCGTACGTGCAAGCTCTTTGAAAACCATTTCTTTGTTTGCTATGGTCTTCTGGGTTTCCTGAGTTCAAGTCCCATTGACTTTCAGAGCGAGCTGTCTGGATGCCCATCTCTCAGCTGGAAGTTGTAAAAGCTGGGGTGTGAGATGTTGGGTCCATACCCTTCACCCCATAGTGAGAAGCTGTGAGCGGTGAGTTCCCTTCTGATTGTATGTCAGTGTGCCAGGAATGGGATTTAGGGCAAGAGTATATCTCAGCCTTTCCTACCCATTTTGACAAAGGTGTTTTCTCATTTTGCTGAACATAGAGGAGTCACTCAGCTAGTTTCTGGATTGATTTCAGGGGTCATTGCTCCATGAAGAGACATTCACTGTGTTCATGGGAAGAGGGACGTTTAAGAGCCTCCTAAGTCACCATCTTGGGCTGGAATCTGAAAAATCTCTTAATACTCCCTAAGCCACAGCCTTCTCTGTCTTTGCTATGATCATGATTACATTAAAACAATATTTATGAAATTATTGATGTATGTAAGTTAAATTAATGTAACATGATTAGACATCTCATTTTTATTGAATAATTAGTACATGTCATTCATAGCATTGTGATTGCAATGATTATGAAAATAATGACCTCAAAAATTTATTGAACACCCCCTATGTGTAATTTGTTCCCTTTCCCTGATAATTAGCAGTGTCTTGGCCAGCAAAGTCAAACTTGGTTTTATTTGACTCCAACTCTTTTGTGTCCAATCATTATTACTTGACCCTCTGCTCTGATTTTATCTGTACCTCATTCTCTTTAATTTTTTTCATCTTTTTAAAGTTTTGTTGAAGTATAGTCAATTTACAGTGTTGTGGTCATTTCTGCTGTACGAACATGTGATCCAGCTATACATATCCTCATTCTCTTTAAAATGTCCTCTTAGTAGTTCAGTTTCTATGAAATGAAAGTTTCTCTGAGAGTATGGCTCACTTCTTATCTGTCTTTTTTATTTTAGCCTCTTACAACTGATAAAGCCTAAAAAATTATTAATAATTTCTCCTTCCTTAGTGAAACTCTCTTTATCAGAGAAGTTGCTATTAAACTCTATTTGAAAAATACATGTTTTTACATATATTATATTATATTATATTATATTATATTATATTATATTATATTATATTATATATTAGCTAGGGAGATGCCTAATCAGCATTCTGTGAAGTGACTTACCACACATTTGGTGACTATGTCATTTACTAATGTGAATTATACATGAGGCTCTGTTTACCTGAAAAGTAATATATAAAGCACCTAGATCTTCACACTCTTCACATTCTCTGGGATAATATATTAGTATTTAAAGCTGGTAGTTTATTAGTAGATTATTATTAGATTTGAAGTTTACAGCTTAATTGTCTATGGTCTCTGAAAGTGGAACAGTTCTGTGTGGGATGCAGCTTCTATAAAGTTGCTATTTTTTAGAGTACGATTTGTCAAAAGTTACTCACAGAGCAACCTGAAACCCAGAGGAGCGCTAAATATAGGCGTTGCTATTGAATCCTGTTGCTCTCGTGTGCTGTTAAAGAAAACTAACAGTTCTGTACATAACTTTGATCCCATTGTTTACTTACCTTGTAATACAACAAAATGCCTCTGTATGAATGTATTTGTATTTTGTAGTTGATTGATTTTGTCATCATTATTGTCCTTCAGCAATTATCATGAGATCACTGCCTAGCATTTCTACATTTTTAAGTTTTAAGTGCCCAGTATGCTTAATTTTATATAAGCCCCATATTATATTATTCTTTGTATAGTCAGTTATCTTTGACAGAGATTTCAATAGTAAGAAAAACATTTTTTATGTATACCTACAAGATATCCTTTTTGGTGGTCATTATTCCTCCTTAGAAAACGAAATTTTTACTAGTATCATAGTCCTTCTACCTGAAGGACTTTACTTTCTAAAAACATCTTTTGAAGTAAGTCATCTAGTAATAATTTCTTTCAGTTTCTGTATATGAGAAAAAGTTTTTATGTCACCTTCATTTTTTTGTTTTTTGTTTTTTTGGTTTTTATATAATTTTTATTTTTTTCCCATTATAGCTGGTTTACAGTTTCCTGTCAATTTCCTGCTGTACAGCATGGTGACCCAGTTACACATACATGTATACATTCTTTTTTTTTACATTATTATTCTCCATCATAAGTGACAAGACATAGTTCCTAGTGCTACACAGCAGGATCTCATTGCTAATCCATTCCAAAGGCAATAGTCTGCGGAAAACTATACATAGAATTACCATATGACCCAGTAATCCCATTCTAATGTATATATCTGGACAAAACTTTCCTTGAAAAAGACACATGCACCCCACATGTTCATTGCAGCACTATTCACAATAGCCAAAACAATGGAAACAACCCAAACGTCCATCAACAGATGAATGGATGAAGAAGATGTGGTATATATACACAATGGAATACTACTCAGCCATGAAAAGAGAAAAATAATGTCACCTTCATTTTTGAAAGAGATTTTCACTGCATATAGATTCTAGATTGATTAAAACATTTTTTAGTAATAAAATATTGTTTCGCATTTTTCCAGCTTGCATTGTTTTCAACCAGAAATATATTATTTTTGTCTTTGTTTCTCTGTATGTAATTTATCTTTTTTCTTTGGCCTTTATTGCTTGCTTTAATCAATTGATTATGATGTCTTTTAGTGTGGTTTTCTTTATGTTTTGTGCTTGGAGTATGTTGAGTTTCTAAGTTCTGTAGGTTTATAGTTTTCATTAAATTTGGAAAAATTTTTGACTATTATTCTTTCTTACCTTTCTCTTTCACTCATTCTTTGGGGACTACAAGTCCATGTATATTTGGCATTTAGAAATTGTCCCAAAACTCACCAATAGTCCATTCTTTTTATTTTTGAGTAATTTTTTTCTCTACTTCTTTTTGAATACTTTCTTTTGCTGTTTCAAGTTAACTAATATTTTCTATTCCAATGTCTAATATGCAGTTACTCTTCCTGTATTTTTCATCATTAGAATTTGAATTTGGGTCTCTTTTTTACCTTTTATATTACTACTTAATATGTCCAGTCTTACCTCTGCCTTCTTGGACATGTCCAGTTAAGTTATAATTATTTTACTGGTTTTTATTTCTTTCATACCAATTGTATTAACTGCATCATTTCTAGGTCTGTTTCTATTGATTGATTTTTCTCCTCATTATGGGTTCTATTCTCCTTCATCTCTGCCTGCTTACTAATTTCTTATTTAATGACAGTGTGAATTTTATCCTGTTGGGTTCTGGGTATTTTTATAGTCCTATAAATATTCTTGAGCTTTATTGTAGAATGCAATGAAGATACTTGAAAATTTTCAGTCCTTTTAAGATGTTTAAAGTATTGCTTTTAGATCTTGTTAGGTAAGATCAGAGCAATGTTTCATCTAGGGTTACTTTTTCCCCACTGAGGCAATTGCCTTCTGAGCGCTGTGCTGTGTCCTCTGAATGATGATGTTTTCATTTTAACTATCTAGAGTGAAAATAATCCTAGCCATCTCTGAACTCTTGTCATTTTGGGTATTTTTTGTCTTTTTTTTTTTTTAGGGCCACACCTGGGGCATATGGAGGTTCCCAGGCTAGGGGTCAAATTGGAGCTATAGCTGCTGGCCTATACCACAGCCACAGCAACGTGGGATCTGAGCTGCATTTGTGACCTATACCACAGCTCACAGCAATGCTGGATCCTTAACCCACTGAGTGAGGCCAGGGATTGAACCTGCATCCTCATGGATACTAGTCAGATTTGTTTCTGCTGAGCCACAATGGGAACTCCCCTGGATAGTTTTTAATTCTAATCTCCAGTGGTTTCCTCATGTACATACACTGGTCAATTCTCTGATAAATACTCAGGTTAGACCCTCTGCAGATCTCTGTAGTTCCCTCTGTGTGAAATTCTCTCCTCTCTGCCCTCTGCTTTGGCTTCCCCAGACTCCCAGCTCCATCTTTCCACCCCATGGAGATCACCAGGACCCTCCTATCCTTTCTCCTTGCACACAGTCTGGAACTCTCTCTAGGAAGTAAGCTGTTGGAGTCCTCTCCTTATTTTCTCCCTATGTCTCAGGCAATACTATTTCTTACTTTCTTTCACTGCCTGATGTAGTACAAGGTCTTAAAAAGTTTAAAGGAATTTTCTGTCCATTTTTGTTTGTTCCAGATGTGGGGGTGGGGGTAGATCTGTTCTTGTTATTCCATTGCTTTCAGGAGTAAAGTCAAAACTTTTTGTTTTTGAAATACAGATTAATATATTTTACCTGGTATTTACTTTTTCTCCTTTTTGCCTCTTAACTTTTACTCTTCGTTTAAGAAGTTTCTAGCCTTAAATAACCACAGTATCCTAAAGGGTCCTAGCAGGTGCAAATGAGGGCTTGTTCAGCAGCAAAGTGCATGAATTGGTCACCGAGGGCCAGTAAGCAGTGTTCTGGAAGTCTCAGGAGATGCCTGCATGGACAGATACTTGCAAGGACATGGTTTTCACTCCTCATGACACCACAGCTCCATGAAACACTTGGGATTTGGATATAACCCCAAGCAAACAGGGAAATCCCTGAATTGACTGAGATTCCATTTCTTCCAACACAACAGAATACATTTGAATTTTATAACTCTACCTATATAAAACATTGCATTGTCTGAGATGAATGGAGTATTAGGACAGAGGAGTTGTTCATTTTGGTGAGGGGAATAGAAAAGCGACGATTATAAATATTTACCCATATTGGATTGAGGTGATAATGACCAATAAGAAATATGTACAGGTATCAGGGTAATAAATGTAAATTTAGAATCTGCATGGGAAATTCATGAGAATGAAAGAAATCCCCAAGGAAATGAGTTTAGACCAAGAGGAATGAAAATAAAACTGGTGTGAAGAAGCAAGAGATGCCAGGAAGCAGGGAAAGAACATTCAAAGCCACTGGCAAACAAGGCGAGTTAGGGTTCACAGAACAGAATTTCAAAAAGTAGATTGTCAGTAATATTTTGGGCAGAGAGGATGAATTGTGTTAGATGGAAAATTCACAGCACACATGCTGACACTCCTACCTCCCACATCCTTAGCTGCCAGCACTGAACTACAGTGATGTTCTTTTTCATTGGACTCAGGCATATCCTCACAGCTCTTCTCAGTTTAGTTTTCTAAGCATTTAAGATGAGACCTGTTAGCCTATTAGAACTAAAGTTAGGGACTCACTTATAACTTGGCCTTAGAAGCATGCTTTTCTCTCTCCCACAGTAAGAGAAATATTACTCTTGCTTGATATACAATCCAATATGTTTATTGCCCATTTCTATGTGGCTACTCAAAAGATCTCTCTTCCTAATAGTGTCTTACATTGTATAGTCCTTCTTTGTTTACAATCATGGTTCCATCTTATACCAGCTTATCATACAAATTGACCTAATGGTAGAATGAATAAAAATTATGATGTTTATAAAATTTACTTTATAACGATTATGAAATTTACAAATTTAAATGCATACATTATAATCTATAAAAATAAATATTCATAATTTCATAATAGCAGAGGTTGGATGACTTGATCAGAATCACATAGATAAAAGGAAACACAAACCTCTTTTCCAAGTCCATGATTTTCTTTTCTGAGATGTTCATTTGTGCTGGATATTAGATTCCAGTTATAAGTGATATCATATGGTATTTGTCTTTGTCTTTCTGGCTTATTTCACTCAGGATGAGATTCTCTAGTTCCATTCATGTTGCTGCAAATGGCATTATGTCATTCTTTTTTATGGCTGAGTAATATTCCATTGTGTATATATACCACATCTTCTGAATTCAATCCTCTGTCGGTGGACATTTGGGTTGTTTCCATGTCCTGGCTATTGTGAATAGTGCTGCAATGAACATGCGGGTGCACGTGTCTCTTTTAAGTAGAGTTTTGTCTGGATAGATGCCCAAGAGTGGGATTGCGGGGTCATATGGAAGTTCTATGTATAGATTTCTAAGGTCGGGGTCATATGGAAGTTCTATGTATAGATTTCTAAGGTATCTCCAAACTGTTCTCCATAGTGGCTGTACGAGTTTACATTCCCACCAACCTTCTCTGGGTCCTAGTTGTACTCTTTTTCAGTTTAGTTCACTTTTTCATAGTTGTCCAGATAATAATTCAGTTTTTCATGCCTGGCTCTCTACCCTGCACTCTGCTAACATGGGTGAGGCTGAACTGTTCTGTCTACCTGTTAAAGAATATTAAATTATTCGGGGTCTACTTGTGCTGACCACTCAATCACTCATTGTACATTTGCTATTTTATGTAATTCTTTTTTTCTCCTTTGTTGAGTAAACATTTCCATTTTATTAACCTCTGAATTCCTCTTAAAAAGACAAGTAGCAAGTAACAATTTAGTACTCATTAATGTTTTACTTTCACAGAAATCAGTGAAAGGAAACATAACCAATGTATTGAATTTCAAAATGGACTATTCGCCATGTAAAGGCCAAAGTCAAATCCATCCTAGGATTGCTCTACCTGTGAAAGGAGTTAAATTATTCAATCTACTTGTGGCAATTACTCACTCTTTGTACCTTTGCTATTTTCTGTAATTTAGGAGTTATTATTTTATTTTAGATGGATGGAATTTTTATTTTTAGGTATTATTGTTTTTAAAGTATTATTATTAAACAGTTAAGAGTGAGTACATTTCAAATTATTTTTTATTTTTATTAAAGAATAGTTGATTTACAGTGTTGCATCAATTTCTGCTGTATAGCGTAGTGACCCAGTCATACATTTATATTCACTCTTTTTTCTCAAACTGCCTTCCATCATATTCTATCCCAAGAGCTTGGATACAGTTCCCTGTGCTATACAGTAGGACCTCATTGCTTATCCATTCTAAATGTAATAGTTTGCATCTACCAACCCAATCCTTTTCCATCCCACTTCCTCCTCTCTGCCTTGGCAACCACAAGCCTGTTCTCTAGGTCTGTAAGTCTGTTTCTGTTTTGTAGATAGGTTCGTTTGAGCCATATTTTACATTCCATATATAAGAAATACCATAAATTGGAGTTCCCATCATGGCACAGAGGAAAAAAACCTGACTAGGAACCATGAGGTTGCGGGTTCGATCCCTGGCCTTGCTCAGTGGGTTAAGGATCCAGCGTTGCCATGAGCTGTGGTGTAGGTCCACAGACATGGCTCAGATCTGGTGTTGCTGTGGCTGTGGAGTAGGCCCCTAGCCTGGGACCTTCCATATGTTGTGGGTGTGGCCCTAAAAAGACAAAAGCCAACAAAAAAATAATAAAAGAAATAGCACAAATCATATGGTATTTGTCTTTTTCTTTATTACTTCACATAGTATGAGAATCTCTAGTTGGACCCATGTTCCTGCAAATGGCATTATTTTGTTGTTTTTTATGGCTGAGTAGTATTCCATTGTATATATGTACCATGTCTTCTTAATCCATTCATCTGTTGATGGACATTTAGGTTGTTTCCATGTCTTGGCTATCGTGATTAGTCTGTGATGAACATAGGGATGCATTTATCTTTTTGAATTATTTTATACGTGAGCACACAGAGGCTTGGAGAGATTAAATAACTTACCCACGATTTGACAGTTAATTGTTGATTGGAATTCTAACCATTATAATTCTATTGGTTTTTTTCCTGGGCTTCAACCTCTTGAACTAAAAATCTTCTAACAGCTGTTCATGTCTTTAGTTACCTCTCCTGAGTCATTCATTTGTAATGTACCCCCCACCACCATCCAAACCACCCCCTTTCCTTGCAACCACCAAAGATACAAGGGCTGTAAAGATGAATGTCCGGCTGTCTGTGGGTCTGTGGTCCACACGGTGTCCAGTATCTGAAACACAAACATCTGGACCACTCTTGTTCCTTGACTTGCAAAAAGCCATTAATCACTCCTGGAAAAGTCAGAGTAGTTTCTTTTCTATGATCTGGTAATCAATCCTGGGATCTTTGGTCGGTTGAAATTCTGTTTGACCACCACGCTCTTCATCCAGAGCCTAAGTGCATGGCCGGGAGAATCCTCATACCTTTTAACAGCCTGCTCTTTGCTAGCATGCAGACAGCCTCATCTCACTGGTGTAAGTTTTTTCCTCTGAGGTTAGCATCTGGGCAGACTGACAGTGCGTGGGTGGTATCATCACCATCTGCGTTTGCCTGGTAGGGATCTTACCAGCTGTTACATAGGATCCTGTGAACTCCGTGTCCTCAAGGGAAAGCAAAACAGAGGAACACCAAGTCCTTTTTTCCTTCTGAAGGGGAATATGAGTGTAAGGAACCTGGGGGTACAGAGCAAGGCAAAGGGAACCCCACATTTGTTGCAGCGAGGCTTTGCTTTTGTGCGTGCCTGAGGACTGATGAGACCAGAGAAAGGCTTGTGGATTCAGAACAGGAAGTCACAGAACTTGCGTTTGTGTTTGACTCGCAGGAACATGTCACACTGGGTATTCAAACCCCCCCACCAGCATTTCAGAAGAGGAGAAGGGGAGTTCCCGTCATGGCGCAGTGGTTAACGAATCCGACTAGGAACCATGAGGTTGCGGGTTCGGTCCCTGCCCTTGCTCATTGGGTTAATGATCCGGCGTTGCCGTGAGCTGTGGTGTAGGTTGCAGACGCGGCTCGGATCCCGTGTTGCTGTGGCTCTGGCGTAGGCCGGTGGCTACAGCTCCGATTCAACCCCTAGACTGGGAACCTCCATATGCCGCGGGAGCAGCCCAAGAAATAGCAAAAAGACCAAAAAAAAAAAAAAAAAAAAAAAAAAGAGGAGAAGGAACACAGAATTCCTGGGGTCTGAAGGACAGCCCCAGAGAAGGACATATATTTTTAGATAACCTGATTTATCATAAAAATTCATGAGGAATCTATCTGATGAAATAGAAAATAATGCTTTCCCACCATACTTCTAGGAAAATAGATGCTCTAGGAAAACATGTTTTCCTGGGGCTTACTCCATTGCTCATCGGTTATATATGCTCTAGTTTGAGTAGAATAGCATTATACTGAGAAGCAGATCTTTGGGATATAATGGTCTGGCTTGCTTTCTTTTTTTCCTCCTAACTTTAAAGGAGGTTAATGCCGCAGGCGTCTTCTCTTGCCACTCCATTCTGATAGGGTTTCAGGGCTCCCAAGGGCAAAGGACCTGATGAAAGAGAAACGACCAGCTCAGGTTTGTCTCACAGCAGTCTCTCCATGGTATGAAGGCTTTGGCAGTTGAGAAAGTTTTACATATAACTCATCTTTGCCTCTCCAGCTTGGTGATTGGCATTTAAAAAGCTTGAGGATACTGTGAATGGGCTTCATTTTCCAGAGCAGTATTTGACAAGAAAATCCCCCGAGTCACCCCCCTTGGAAGGGAAGGGCTGTGTGGTCCTCGAGATTGCCTTAGTGCCATAGGGGTTCTTGTAGGATGATGGAACTGTTCTGAGATTGAATTTGTTCTTACAGATCCGAGGGTTTGTAATTATATCTGTACAAGGAATTCTTTTTGAACTCAACAGGGTGTTAATGGAAAATTAATTAGTTAATTGCATGAGAGACTCTGACGATAAGAATTCATTATCATTGTACCTAAATTTATATATGGTCAGTTAAAGAAATGTCCTATAGCTCTCTATGTAATGCCACAATATATGATTTAATCAAAATGAAGACAAGACTGATAGGGAATCAAACCTTTTATTTTTAATCATTACATGTTATGAAAGAGTATTTAAGGTTATTGGTGTATTTAGCAGACTGTATTTCAACTTGCTGTGACCTATTTGGGGAGCATCAGTCAAGAGTGGTCACTGTTCTCAGCCAAACCATGACTCCTACATGGCAAGCACTCTAATTTAGTAATAATAATGAAAACAGCAGAAGCAACAACAACAATTAAGCTAATTACTACCATTTTGGAGAACTTTTTGTGCCAAATGCTGAGGCAAGTGTTAGGCATCTCACTTAATTTTTCAATTAAATGAGAGAGGGACTGTTATTATTTCACAGGTGAAGCAGTTGAGGATTAATGCTCTTACATCACCTGCCTGTGGTCACAGAATTGGAGGTAAGAGTTCAAACCCAGGTCACCTGGCTTCAGGGTCCTTGCAGTAATTATGACTTCATATCACCTTCCAATGAGCCAGATTTGCTTTTGTTCTCCCCACCTCACCTCCAATACTTAGCACAATGCTCTGATGGATGCCCCAACACTTACTTAGTTGAATGGGACCAAAAGGTAATACATGAATATCCAGGGAACTTTTTGTAGACGATATGTGGTAGCCTCATTTGGCAATAAAAAAGATGGATCAAGAACAAAATCCTGATTGTTTGCCTTCTCCTCTTGGAAAAAGCCGGAGTTCAGCTTTGGCCCTGGGATCTTTTACTTCTCAATACTTACCTCTCCTGGTGATGATCCCAGTATTGTCTTAATCATGACAGTGAAGCAGATAATCTAGGCTTTTTTATTGTATTTGAAGCACTAATTTAAATAAGTTTACTGAATAAAGAGTACCTTCCCCCTCCCTTCCCAGGAAAAATGACAAATGAACCTCTCAAAACTCTTACCTAATCTTACCAGACAAATGAGTTCCATTCATTCATTCACCTCTTCCCTTACCCTCTCAAACTTTCCTTCATTCTTTCAACACATTTTTAAAATTTTTGACATAATTTTGCCTTTAGGAAGTTCACGCGTAGTGAGGGCCACCAGCAAGTAACGAGATGCTTATAACAGAGTGTCCGTACTGACCATTGAACACAGGGATATGGCAACTGGTTTGCTTGTGACTCAGGCTTTTCCTGGGATGCAGGACTTTCAGTTGCCAAACCTGGGGGAGGCCCTGGCAAACTGGTACATCTGGTTACCCTCGTTGTGGGAAGATAGAGGAGAAAAACCATGATACTGCTTCAAGAAGCAGGAACAAGTTACCAAAAGACGTGGTTGTAAGGCTGAAATGTCAGGCCAAGCAGATGGGAAGGTCAATTCCTTACCACCCTGGTCTAGGAGCACCCACTTCATATCCCCAGGACTCCCTGGAAGAAGGGATGTGATATGTGATGATGGACTAGACATTCCTTTGCTAAACGCACGAGAGAGAAAGATGGACAGAGGAGCGGGGATGGGGCGGGGGTGTCAGAGAAGAACATAGGCACAGGTTTGGCCTTTCTGAATGAAACTAAGCTCTTTTAAAAATTATTTCTCTCTAGGGAGTTCTCACTGTGGCTTAGCAGTAATGAATCTGACTAGTATCCGTGAGGAGTATCCACTGGCCTTGCTCATTGGGTTAAGGATCCGGTGTTGCCATGAGCTGTAGCATAGGTTGCAGATGTGGCTTGGATCCCACATTGCTGTGGCGGTGGCATAGGCTGGTGGCTACAGCTCCAATTCAACCCCTAACCTGGGAGACTCCATAGGCCTGCCCCAAGTGCAGCCCTAAATAAAGAAAAACAAAAACAAAACAAAACAAAAATCTTTCTAAAAATTATAAATCCCATCATACACATTCCATTCTTTGCTGTAATCAAAGCCTGAGCCATTTTGCAGGGCCTCTAAAACAGTTTGCTGTTTTTCATCCCATAGATATCACAGAATGAAACATTCTCAGGAGAGGAAAAAAGCAGCCAGGTACAGTGGCAGCTTCTCCTTTTCTACGCGGCACTGCGTCACTCTGTGCCTTCCATGGCACAGCTGAGTCACAGCTGATGCTCTCAAGAGCGACCCAGGCAGGAGAACAGGCTGGAGCCTCTGTTGAGGACAGATGCCCTCGGTTCCTGAGACAGGACTGGACCTCCAGAGGCTTGCTATGTAAGGGTGGCATGAAGCTGCCAGAAAACATAATCACTGCAGTGATTATTATTATGAGTGCCTTTTAATTGCCGCGGCATCATGCCGAGTATCTTGGGGGAGGAAAAAGTGGGGCCTTATGAATAAATGATCACTTAAAATATTCAAATAGAGGATTACCATATACAACTCTAGAACACTTTGCTTTACATTACCCTGAAGCTAAGGGCTTCCTGCAAAGTCTGGAAAAGTCATGCTCAGTGGCTGAGCTGTTTCAATGTCTGGCAGCTTAAAATACCTATATCCTTGTTTAAGAAAATTTATATGAGCTTATATAAGTATGAGTAACAGACACATTACAAATTATTTAATTATGTAATATGGAGATTTAGGATGCTTATTTCAGGAATGTATTGGGGAAAAAAATAGCATATTAAAAAACAATGTGATTTTAATCCCCTATTGGCACTGGAAATTCACAGAGAGCTAAGTTTGCTTTAGAAAGACATTTTCTAAATCCCCAAATTTCCCCTTTATATAGTGACACTCAAAACCAGTATATTCATTCAAAAAGATACGTGCATCCCTATGTTCATTGCAGCACTACTCACAATAGCCAAGACATGGAAACAACCTAAATATCCATTGACAGATGAATGGATTAAGAAGATGTGGTATATATATGCACAATGGAATACTACTCAGCTGCTAAAAAGACAAACTAATGCCATTTGCAGCAACATGGATGGGATGGAACTAGAGATTCTCATAGTAAGTAAGCCAGAATGAAAAAGACAAATACCATATGGTATCACTTATTTGTGGAATTTAAAGTATGGCACAGATGATTCTGTCTACAAAACAGAAACAACATGGCCAAGGAGAGCAGACTTGTGGTTCCCAGGGAGGAAGGAGTGGGATAGACTGGCAGTTTGGGGTTCATGGATGCAAACTCTTACATTTGGAATGGTTGGGCAATGGGGCCCTACAGTACAGCACAGGGAGCTGTGTATGATTGGGTCACTTTACTGTGTATAACAGAAATTGAAGAAACATTGTAAATCAACTACACTTTAATAAAAAAATTAAAAAAAAAACGCTAGGGAAACATAGTAGAAGAATTTTCCTATAAAGTTTAACAGATCAAAAGACATGATCCACTGAAAAGAAGTAGGAAAAAAAGGGTAATTTGGAGTCGGTGTCATTAGGAAGGGATGGCTGGTGCCCAGGCCCCTGGAGCAAGCTCGTACCTCCTGTCTCCTGAGCCTTAGGCCATCACAGTCCCCACAGAATCCCAGAAGGTAAAGGGAGGGTGAAAGGATGAGCCAGCCCTTGCTGTTTCTGGGATCAGAAATAAGGTACTCTGGGAAAAGAGAGTTTTCTAGACAGATGGACCAGAAATATCCATCCACCACCTCCCACAGACTCGGTTGGGCATTCCAGGAACCCAGGAACTCCTAAAACCCATGGAAGGAAGGAATTAGAAAAGGCCCAGTGTTGGAATGGAAAGGCTGTAGGTCAGAGACTGACAAACTGTGGCCTTTGGGCCAAGTCCTGCAAGTCTGCTTTTTATAGCCCTGAACTAAGAATGCTTTTTTACAGTTTTTAAAGAAGACAAGAATAAATAAGAACAGGAGGGGAAGGAAGATAAAGAAAAATAATACCAACCACCATCGCCACACCACCAACACCACAACCACCATCACAAGAACAGTAAGAACAAGAAAAAAGGAAAATATGCAACAGAGATTGTATGTGGCCTGCAAAGCCTAAAATACTTATTAATTGGCCCTTTAGAGAAAAAGTTTGCTGACCCCTGCTGCAGAGCACAGGGGCATCATAACATAGGCAGGTCACAGCCCCTGATGATTTCAGCATCTGGATCTGGTACATTCCCCAGAAGTCCAAGCAGAAGTAGATCCACCCTGGTGGATACCAGCACAGGGACCAGAGCAAACCAAACACATCACCACATGGACTGGGAGAGCAGGGAGGAGAGCTGTGCATAGAAGAACTCCCCTGGTAAATCCATGAGGAAAAACAGTTCAACATGAGGTCAAATACGGTCTCAGGAAGAAGAAGGAAAGTAAACCATATTTAGAGAAGACAAATGGCCATGACTGGGAGTTTTAGTCTTTTTTTTTTTTTTTTTTGTCTTTTTGCCTTTTTCTAGGGCCGCTTCCCACAGCGTATGGAGGTTCTCAGGCTAGGGGTTGAATCGGAGCTGTAGCCACCAGCCTATGCCACAGCCACAGCAATGAGGGATCCGAGCCGCATCTGCAACCTATACCACAGCTCACGGCAACACTGGATCCTTAACCCACTGAGCAAGGCCAGGGATTGAACCTGCAACCTCATGGTTCCTAGTCAGATTTGTTAACTGCTGCACCATGACGGAACTCCCCATTTTGTTTTTGTTTTTGTTTTTGTTTTTAGTCTTGAACTGAGTATCACATGAGGTTATTTTCAAGAAAAAGATGGACTAAGCTTAAGAACTTCTTATTTTAAGCAGTTTACTTTATTTTCTGGGATATTAAAATGGAGCTCTAAGATGAAATGAGAATAGCTGTTGAAAGAAAAGACTACTTTTTGGAGTTCCTTTTGTGGTACAGTGGGTTCATGATCCGTCTTGTCTCTGTGGAGGTACTGGTTCAATCCTGAGTGCAGTGGATTAAGGCTCCAGCATTGCTGCAGCTGTGGTGTAGATCATGCCTCTGGCTCATATTTGATCTCTGGCCCAGAGACTTTGCTATGTCATGGGTTTAGCCAAAAAAGAAGGAATAAAGAAAGATCACTTTTTGCTTGCCTGTGCTATTCATATTTTAACCCCCATTGCATTCACTTTATAAAATAATTCTTTGTCTTAGGGTAGGAAATGTTGTGCTGTGGTAACTAAATAATTTTGAAATGTTAGTGGCTTAACGCAAAGTTTATTTCTTGCTCGTGGTACTTGCCCCATATTAGTGGGCAGAGAATTCTGCTCCACACAGCCTCTCAGACCCAGGATGATGGAGGCTGTGATTTCTTGCAGCTGTACCAAGTGGACTATGTAGCCTTGGGGTCACTGCAGAGGGGAAAAAATGTATAAATGAAATGAGAATAGCTGTTGAAATGTAAATGTATAAATGTATAAATGTAAATGTAAATGTATAAATGTAAATGTATAAACATCTACTGTAGTTGCCTTATCCTTGAAGTAGACACTATTTCTGTTCATAGTCCATTGGCCAGAACAAGTCACATGATCCCAATCTAACAGCAAGGCTTGGAAAAGGAAAGGACTCTATTTACCCTTTTCAAAATTTACATTAGAATTTCAAAAGTGTTCATGGTTTAGAAAGCATGCTAAAGTATTTGTAGACAGATAAGGAGAGACTGAGAGTTATAAGACAAAACCAAAAGTTCTGGGGTCAAGGCAAAATAATAAACAGTAAAAAAAAGTATGACAAAATAATGAAAAACAACAAAAAAAACGTAAACCTATGGGAGAACAATTTGATTTCCCAAGAAGTACTTCAACCATTAATAAATAGTTTAGATAGTCTGCCTTTTTATTTTTCTTTCTTTTTTTTTTTCAATTTTGGCTGCCCCACGACATATGGAAGTTCTCAGGCCAGGTCAGATCCAGGCCGCAGTTGCAACCTAAGCTGCAGCTGCCACCTCACTGGATCCTTAACTTACTGTGCTGGCTAAGGATGGAACCCATGGCTCAGCTTTCCAAAGGTGCCAGTAATCCCCTTGCACCACAGTGGGAACTCATTTTTTGGATAGGTTTTTTTATTTTTTTCATATAAAGCTTCATTAGATATTTGTATATTTTGGAGATTAATCCCTTGTCAGTTGCTTCGTTTGCAAAGATTTTCTCCCATTATGTGGGCCGTCTTTTTTTTTTTTTTTATGATTTCCTTTGCTGTGCAAAGCCTTTAAGTTTAATTAGGTCCCATTGGTTTATTTGTGTTTTTATTGTCATTATTTTACCAGGTGAATCCAAAAATATTTTGTTGCAATTTATATCAGAGTGTTCTGCCTATGCTTTCCTCTGGGTAAGTCAGAGAAAGACGAATAACATATGCTATCACTTATATGTAGAATCTAATAAAAATGATACAAAAGAACTTATTTTAAAAACATAAACACTTTGGCGAGGGTCCTGATCATGAATGGATGTTGGACTTTGTCAAATGCTTTTTCTGTGTCTATTGAGATGATCATATGATTTTTGACTTTTCTTTTGTTAATGTGGTGTGTGATGCTGATTGATTTGCGTATGTTGAACCATCCTTGTGAACCTGGGATGAACCCAACCTGGTCATGGTGTATAATTTTTTTGATATGTTGTTGGATTTGGTTGGCTAAGATTTTGTTGAGAATTTTTGCATCTATATTCATCAATGATACTGGGCAATAGTTTTCTTTTTTGGTGGTATCTCTGTCTGGTTTTGGAATGAGGGTGATGGTGGCATCAAAGAATGTCTTTGGAAGTATTCCTTCTTCTTCAACCTTTTGAAAGAGTTTAAGGAGGATGGGCACCAATTCCTCTTTATATGTTTGATAAAATTTACCTGTGAAGCCATCTGGTCCTGGACTTTTATTTGTAGGGAGTGATTTTATGACCTCTTCAATTTCATTTCTAGTGATCAGTCTGTTCAGTTGGTCTGCTTCTACTTGATTCAGTTTTGGCAGTCTGTAAGATTCTAGAAAATTGTCCATTTCTTCCAGATTGTCATATAGTTGTTCATAGTATTCTCTTATGGTTTTTTGTATTTCTGCTGTATCCGTTGTGATTTCTCCTTTCTCATTTATAATTTTGGTTATTTGGGTTCTTTCTCTCCTCTTTTTAGTGAGTCTGGCCAGGGGTTTGTCAATTTTGTTTACCTTTTCAAAGAACCAGCTCTTGGTTTTATTAATTTTCTCTATACTCAAAGCCATTTATGATAAACCCACAGCAAATATAATACTCAATGGGGAAAAACTGAAAGCCTTCTCACTCAAATCTGGAACAAGACAGGGATGCCCACTCTCACCACTGCTCTTGAACATAGTTTTGAAAGTCCTAGCCACAGCAATTAGATAAACAAAAGAAATAAAAGGCATCCATATAGGAAGAGAAGAGATAAAACTGTCGCTGTATGCTGATGACATGATACTATACAAAGAAAACCCTAAGGACTCAACCCAAAAACTGCTTGAACTGATTAATAAATTCAGCAAAGTAGCAGGCTATAAGATTAACATTCAGAAGTCAGTTGCATTTCTGTATACCAGCAATGAAATATTAGAAAAGGAATACAAAAATACGATACCTTTTAAAATTGCACCTCACAAAATCAAATACCTCGGAATACACCTGACCAAGGAAGTAAAGGACTTATATGCCAAGAACTATAAAACTTTAGTCAAAGAAATCAAAGAAGATGTAAAGAAATGGAAAGATATTCCATGTTCATGGATTGGAAAAATCAATATTGTGAAAATGGCCATCCTACCCAAAGCAATCTACAGATTCAATGCAATCCCTATCAAATTACCCATGACACTTTTCATAGAAGTAGAACAAACAATCCAAACATTTATATGGAACCACAAAAGACCCAGAATCGCCAAAGCAATCCTGAGAAACAAAAACCAAGCAGGAGGCATCACTCTCCCAGACTTCAAGAAATACTACAAAGCCACAATCATCAAAACAGTGTGGTACTGGTATCAAAACAGACAGACAGACCAATGGAACAGAATAGAGAACCCAGAAATAAACCCTGACACCTATGGTCAATTAATCTTTGACAAGGGAGGTAAGAACATAAAATGGGAAAAAGAAAGTCTATTCAGCAAGCATTGCTGGGAAACCTGGACAGCTGCATGCAAAGCAATGAAACTAGAACACACCCTCACACCATGCACAAAAATAAACTCCAAATGGCTGAAAGACTTAAATATACGACAGGACACCATCAAACTCCTAGAAGAAAACATAGGCAAAACACTCTCTGACATCAACATCATGAATATTTTCTCAGGGCAGTCTCCCAAAGCAATAGAAATTAGAGCAAAAATAAACCTATGGACCTCATCAAACTGAAAAGCTTTTGCACAGCAAAGGAAACCCAAAAGAAAACAAAAAGACAACTTACAGAATGGGAGAAAACAGTTTCAAATGATGCAACTGACAAGGGCTTAATCTCTAGAATATATAAACAACTTACACAACCCAACAGCAAAAAAGCCAATCAATCAATGGAAAAATGGGCGAAAGACCTGAATAGACATTTCTCCAAAGAAGATATACAGATGGCCAACAAACACATAAAAAAATGCTCAACATCGCTGATTATAAGAGAAATGCAAATCAAAACTACCATGAGATATCACCTCACACCCAGTCAGAATGGCCATCATTAATAAATCCACAAATAACAAGTGCTGGAGGGGCTGTGGAGAAAAGGGAACCCTCCTGCACTGTTGGTGGGAATGTAAACTGCTACAGCCACTATGGAGAACAGTTTGGAGATACCTTAGAAATCTATACATAGAACTTCCATATGACCCCACAATCCCACTCTTGGGCATCTATCCGGACAAAACTCTACTTAAAAGAGACACGTGCACCCGCATGTTCATTGCAGCACTATTCACAATAGCCAGGACATGGAAACAACCCAAATGTCCATCAACAGATGATTGGATTCGGAAGAGGTGGTATATATACACAATGGAATACTACTCAGCCATAAAAAAGAATGACATAATGCCATTTGCAGCAACATGGATGGAGCTAGAGAATCTCATACTGAGTGAAATGAGCCAGAAAGACAAAGACAAATACCATATGATATCACTTATAACTGGAATCTAATATCCAGCACAAATGAACATCTCAGAAAAGAAAATCATGGACTTGGAGAAGAGACTTGTGGCTGCCTGATGGGAGGGGGAGGGAGTGGGAGGGATCGGGAGCTTGGGCTTATCAGACACAACTTAGAATAGATTTACAAGGAGATCCTGCTGAATAGCATTGAGAACTTTGTCTAGATACTCATGTTGCAGCAGAAGAAAGGGTGGGGGAAAAACTGTAATTGTAATGTATACATGTAAGGATAACCTGACCCCCTTGCTGTACAGTGGGAAAATAAAATATTTAAAAAAAAATCTGAAAAGACAGAGAAAAAAAAAACATAAACAAACTTGACAGATTTCAAAACCAATCTTAGGGTTACCATAGGTGAAACCACTGGGGGGAGGTAAGAATTGGGAGGGGGGAATAATACATAAACTCACTGTATAAAATAGATGATTAACAATAACCTACTGGAGTTCCCATCATGATGCAATGGAAATGAATCCGACTAGAAACCATGACGTTGTGGGTTCAATCCCTGGCCTTGCTCAGTGTAGGTGTGGTGTAGGTCGCAGATGCAGCTCATATCCTGCATTGCTGTGGCCATGGCATAGGCTGGCAGCTGTAGCTATGACTGGACCCCTAGCCTGGGAACCTCCATATGCCATGGGTGCAGCCTAAGAAGCAAAATAAATAAATAACAAGAACCTACTGTATATCACAGGAAAATATGCTCAATAGTTTGTAATAACCTATATGGGAAAAAAGAATGGATATATTTATATGTATGACTTTGATGTAGATGTTACAATATAATATTGTAAATGAACTATATGCCAATAAAATTAAATTTAAAAAAAGAAATAGTTGCTAAAACTGTTCTGAGTTTGAGATCTAAAGCGTCTATATTAGGAACATGACATTTACCTCTGTGATATTCATGAAAAATTGGTTTACTCAAAAACACCTCAGAGGTTTAAGAAGTCACCTGAATTGTGCTATCATGCATTAATTACTAGAGTAATCCAGGAGGAACCTAATGGATGTTTGTTTTTTATAAGCATGTTCTAGATGTTCAGAATTAACATCACTATGATTGAAATATACATTATGGATCTTGCATATTTTTAATATTAATCCTCTTGCAGCACCTGGCTTTCCTGTGGTTTCATCCACTTTGCTTTCTAACCTAGTTTCCCACAGCTAAGTCCATCTTGTGAAAAGAGCAGTATGACTTCATGCCCTAAGGATTGTATATCCCAAAACATACTGGGCCACTTGTTCAGTCTAATGCATGCTCTTGC
The DNA here is from genome assembly GCF_054392235.1 of Sus scrofa. Classification (NCBI taxonomy): domain Eukaryota; kingdom Metazoa; phylum Chordata; class Mammalia; order Artiodactyla; family Suidae; genus Sus; species Sus scrofa. The sequence goes on along the minus strand of NC_139393.1, from coordinate 20,688,974 downwards.
CTGAAGCCGTCTGTAACGTTTTTCTAGAATCCACAAAGTGAGTATCTTTGTGGTGAATGAAAGGACCAGCTCTTAGCCAATGAGGCTTGAAACTCTAATACTTAGAAACCTGAACACAGGAAGGAATAACCTGGCATTGACCTGCGTCTACATGTATGCATTTAAAAAAAATAATAGGTGTTATTTTTTAGAAAAGTTAAGATTTACATAAAAATTTAGTATATAATTCAGAGTTCCCATATACTTCCCTAGAGTTTCCAATATCTACGTTTCACATTATTATTGTATATTTGTTATAAGTAATGAACCAACACTGATATGTAATTTCAGTGAAAGTCTACAGTTTACTTCTATTTCCTTAGTTTTTCCCAAATGTCATTTTTCTGTCCCAGGATCCCATCAAGGAGACTACATTAAGTTTCATCTTCATGTCTCCTTAGGCACCTCTTGGTGATGAAAGTTTCTCAGATTTTTGTTTTTTGATGACTTTACCAGTTTTTAGGAGTCTCGTCAGGTATATTGTAGTATAATCCTCTATTTGAATTTTGAAAATCTGATGTTTTTCTTATGATTAGATCGATGTAATGGGTTTGGGGGAGAAAGATTACAAAGATAAAATGATATTTTCATCACATTAGACATAGTCTTTGTCAGGTTTCTCCACTATAGAATAACTCTCTATTCCCCACTTTCATGCTGTGCTCTTTGGAAGGAAGTCATTATGTGCAGCCCACACTTTCGGAGAAGGCAATTATTCTTCTCCTCTGAAGTGTGGTGTATCTACATAATTTATTTCTAATTCTTCAGTATAGGAGAATTGTCTCTTCTTTCCCACTGATTAATTTATCATGTATTTATATCAGAATTGGCTCATAAATAGCTATTTTATACTTTGGGTCCAGTACTGCTTTGTTTTATTCCTCAAATTGTCCATCTTTCATCATTGGGAGTCCATTCATCTGGCTCCTGTGCTCCTTTGACATATTTCCATCAGTGGTGTGGGGTCATTTTTCCTGTTCTTTTTTTGTTGTTGTTGTTATTATTTTAATTTTTTTAACAAGCTATTCCTTACTTTCTGGAATGATAAGATGCTTATCATATATATTTCCTTCTCTAGCCCTAAAATCAGCAACTTCTCCAAGGTTCCTTGGGTCCTTTTATTGGAGAAAGGGTATTGAGAACAAAGATCTGGGTGTTGTGACTGTGGTGGTATTTCCTTTAGAGCCTCTCAGCAGATAGAACAAAGAAAAAAAAAATATATGAAACACATGTGTATATATATGTCTATAAATATTTCTTTATGTAACCATATCTATATTAAACTTAAAATGAGTTCTTAGTGACGTCTCTAATTCTAATCCATCACCACATGGATCATTAGTTTTGGACTTTTGCTTCTCTGTACCCTCCCACTCCAACAGTGAGAAACTTGAGTGTCACCATCCGCCATCAGTTTACTTATTTGTTCACTTCCCATGTATGGGTATGGCAGTATCAGAATTCTTCATTTGTAATCTCATGGGAAATAATTTTATCTACGAGAGTACAGAGCATCCATTTCATTTCCGAAGTTACTTAAATCAGCACCTTTTCCCCCTACCCTCTTCACTGAGGCTGTTTCACACATTTATAATACAATTACATTCTCTTGTTACAGTCTGTGTTCCTTCAGGGATCCTCCAACCTTCTAACTGATTAGCAGAATTTTTAAAAATTGCATATAAAAGTTTGTTCTTGGGTTTTGGCAAATGCATAAGGTCATGTACACACCTACCATTGCAGTATCATACAGAATAGTTCCACCACCAATAAAAATCCCCTAATGCCTTTTTATTCCTCCCTTCCCCCAGAATCCCTGGAAACCACTGATCTTTTTAATTGTCTTATAGTTTTATTTTCCTGAATGTCATATATTGGAATCACACAGTATATACCTTATTAGGTTGGCTTCTTTCACTTAGAAGTATGCATTTAAGATTCCTCCATGTCTCTTTATGGGTTGATAGGTCATTTCTTTTTATCACTGAATAATATTCCCTATTGTGGATGAACTATAATTGGTTTATCCTTTCTCATGTGGAGACATGTTGGTGGCATTTGGTGATTATGAATAAAGTCACAAGAAATATTCATGTGCTAGCTTTTGTATGGTTGTTACTAAATCTGCATAAACCCCTAGGAGGACAATTGCTGGACTGTATGATAAAACTATGCTTAGCTTTGTGACAATATGTCAAATTGTTGTCCAAAGTTGCTGTATTATTTTGCATTCTCACTAGCATGACAGTTCTTGGTGCTCTACATCCTTGCCAGGAATTGATGTCATCTCCCTCCCAAATTTTTAGTCATTTAATAGGCTTGTATTAGTATCTTATTTTTGCTTTACTTTGCAATTCCCTAATACTAAATATTGAACATCTTTTCATATACTCATTTGCCATCTGTATATCTTCTTTGGTGAGGTGTTTATTTAGATATTTTGTCCATCTTTCATTTGAGTGTGTTCTTATTGTTGAGTTTTAAGAATTCTCTGTATATTTTGGACACATGATCATTATCAGATATGTATTTTGCCTATATTTTCTCACAGTATTTTTTAATAAAGTCTAATTTATCTATTTTTTTCTTATATGGATCCAGCTTTTGGTGTTGTACCTAAAAATTCATCGCTAAAGTCAAGGTCACCTAGATTTTCTCATTTATTACCTTCTAGAAGTTTGGGCATCCTGAATAGTAGTCTATTTTTATTACATTAGTAGTCTACCATATTGCAAAAATGACCAAAATTAAAAATATTGGCATAGCAAATGTTGGCGATGATGTGGAGCAACTAAAACTCTTTAAAAATGCTTGTAGGAGTATAAATTGGTTCAACTATTTTGGAAAACTTTGGAGGTATCACTAAAGCTAAATTCACATTTACCCTATGACCTAGAAATTCTACCTTCAGGAGAATGGAGTAATTTTATCTACAAAAAGACTCATATGAGGATGTTCTTAGCTTTATTTACAAAGGCAAAAGAACTAGAAGCAACACAAATGTGCAACTTAAATGATAATGTATACATAAATTATGAAATCGTCATACCATGGGATAATATCCAACAGTTAAAAAAAAAATCTTGCTACACTCAACAGCCTGGATGAACCTCACAGATGTTCTGCTGTGCAAAAGAAACTAGACGCAAGAATCTATTGCATGATTCTATTTATAGGATGAACAGCTGCCTGATTTTAGCATTGAAAAGTCCACATCTGGGAATCCCCTCAGTATCAGCAAACTAGACTGACCAGTCATGCTACCTTCATGTGATGTTCAAGAATAAGTGTAATTAATCTATGATTACAGATGTTAGAATAGATATTACCTCTGAAGAGCACATCAAATAGAAAAAGGCAATAAGGAACTTTCTGCCCTGGGGAAACTCTATCTTGAGCTAGGTGTTAACTCTAGGCTATATACACATCTACCAATTCATGGGCTGTATACATAATTGGAGTGCAGTTTATGTATATAACTGTACTTCAATAAAACATTTAAACAGGAGTTCCTGTTGTGGCTCAGTGGTTAACGAATTCGACTAGGAACCATGAGGTTGCAGGTTCCATCCTTGGCCTTGCTCAGTGGGTTAAGGATCCGGTGTTGCTCTGAATTGTGGTGGAGGTTGCAAATGTGGCTCGGATCCCACGTTGCTGTGGCTGTGATGTAGGGCAGCAGCTATGGCTCCCATTCAACTCTTAGCCTGGGAACCTCCATATGCTGGAGGAGCAGCCCAAAAAATGGCAAAAAGACAAAAAAAAATTTAAATAGACATTTCTGGCAGAGTTCCGGAAACAAATCCGACTAGGAACTGTGAGGTTGCGGGTTCAATCCCTGGCCTTGCTCAGTGGGTTAAGGATCCCGTGGTGCTGTGGCTGTGGTTTAGGTCAGCAGCTACAGCTCTAATTAGGCCCCTAGACTGGGAACCTCCATATGCTTCAGGTGCAGCCCTAAAAAGACCAAAAAAAAAAAAAAAAAAAAAAAGACATTTCTGTACTCCTTGGCTAGGGATCTTAGCAATGTCTTTAAAACACTCCTAGTTTAGCTTTCTCACATGTAAAGTGAAGATAACAGTAATTATCTCTATGGCTGCTGTGAGTTAAATAATATTTATAAAATGTCTATTATATATTAGGCATTCAGCTAATACTGGGTCACATCTTTGTGAATCTGCAGGTAAATGCCTTTCCCAAGTGAAGATTTTTCTGTTTCCAGAACTTCACTTCAGAGAGCTTTCCATGCTTGAGTCATGCATTAGCTTGTGACAAGTTATTTTTTAACAACTTTTCTTCCCGGCAGTCACCACCTGTGATGAAAACACAGAGGAGGAAGTTACATCCCAGCGGCTAAGAATAATAGCAAGCAGTCTTTTGAACTATTTAGCTGGAGGAAATGATGAAAAGTTATTGAGTCATCAGATGTATTTCCCTCTGTTTTCTCAGGAGATGTTTTCTACTTCCTGTGAGACAGACCCAGGAAAATTTGCTGAAGAGCAGGCAATTGGTGTGAGATCTTCTGCAAACATTCTTTCACTGAAGGTAACTTAGAGGTCCCACTTTGGCCTAAGAAACACGCGGAATGTCTAGTTACTTTCTCTTGGATCACTTATGGCTTAGGTCACATTGCCACTCTCAGAAGGGATGCTTGTAAGACACCCTCTTGCAACACTTAGAGTAGAGTCTATAGATTCTAAGTGCTGAGCAGTGTATCTTGATGTTTCCAGATCCTGAACTCTGCAATTGCCACTTCATGCATTTGCTTTTACATCCTTATGAGTGAAATATTTGGGTTTCTATTCAGTTGATTTCTGCATATCTGGAAAGTCTATCAACCTGGCTAAGAAATCTTGTGATTTTTGGAGACAGCTTGGCAGGTGTCCAGGAATACTGAATGTTCCTGCCATCTAGTACAGTGTACTATTCTATTTGGTTCTCCATTTTTCTCTCTTTACATAAATTTCTGGGAAATTTTCACATTATATGCAAATATATAAAAGCATATGCTTTATTTTTCATTTTTCATTTTATTAGAGTATAGCTGATGTACAATGTTGTGTTTGTTTCAGGTGTATAACAAAGCGAATCAGATATATACATGTCTGTTCTTTTTCAGATTCTTTTCCCATGGAGGTTATTACAGAGTAATGAATAGATTTCGCTGTGCTATGCAGCAGGTCCTTTTTACTTATCTAATGTATAATAGGATGTATATGTCAATCCCAACCTCCTGATTTTTCCCTCCCCCCCCGTGTTTCCCCTTTGGTAACCATAAGAAATATTTGAGCCTGTTTTATGAATAAATTCTTTTGTGTAATTTTTATTAGGTTCCACATATTAGTGATCTCATATGATGTGTGTCTTCCTCTGTTGGACTTAACTTCACATAGTGTGATTATCTCTTGGTCCATTCATGTTCCTGCAAGTGGCATTATTTTGTTCTATTTTATGGCTGAGTAATATTCCATTATATATATACACTATATCTTCTTTATCCATTCCTTTGTTGATGGACATTTAGTTTGTTTCCATGTCTTGGCTGTTGTAAATAGTGCTGAAGTGGACATTGCAGTGCATGTATCTTTTTGAATTATGGTTTTCTCTGGATAGATGCCTAAGAGTGGGATTGCTGGATCATATGGTAGTTCTATATTTAGTTTTTTTGTTCTCCATAGTGGTTGTGCCAATTCGCATTCCCACTAACAGTGTAGGAGGGTCCCCTTTTCTCCATACCCTCTCCAGCATTTATTGTTTGTAGGCTTTTTGATAATGGCTATTCTGATGGTGCAAGGTGATACCTCATTGTAGTTTTGATTTGCCCTTCTCTAATAATCAGTGATTTTCAGCATCTTTTCATGTTTGTTTTTTGTTTTTGTTTTTGTTTTTTTTTGGCCATCTGTCTTCTTTGGGAAAATGTCTATTTAGATCTCCTGACCATTTTTTGAGTGGGTTTTTTTTTCTTTTTTAATATAAAGCTGCATGAGATAGTTGTATGTTTTGGAGATCAATCCTTTGTTGTTGCTTCATTTGTAAACATTTTCTCCCATTTGGTGGATTGTCTTTTCATTTTTTGAATGGTTTCCTTTGATGTGCAAAGGCTTTTAAGTCTAATTCAGTACAATTTGTTTATTTTTGTTTTTATTTTCATTAGGAGGTGGATCCAAAAAGAAATTGCTGTGATTTATATCAGAGTGTTCCACCTATGCTTTCCTCTAAGAGTTCTGTAGCATCCAGGGTTATATTTAAGTCTTTAGTTCATTTTGAGTTTATGCTTGTGTATGGTGTAAGAGAATGCTCTAATTTCATTCTCTTACATGTATATGTCCAGTTTTCCCAGCACCACTTATTGAAGAGACTGTCTTTTCTCCATTATATATTCTTGCCTCCTTGTCATAGATCAGTTGACCATAAGTACATGTGTTTATTTCAGGGCTTTATATCCTGTTCCATTGATCTATATTTCTGTTTTTGTGCCAGTACCACACTGTTTTGATGACTGTAGCTTTGTGGTATAGTCTGAGGTCAGGGAGACTGATTTCCTCCAGCTCCATTTTTCTTTCTCAAGATTGCTTTGGATATTTGCAGTCTTTTATGTTTTCACACAAATTTAATTTATTTTCTTCTAGATCTGTGAAAGGGAAAAAAAAGCCGTTGGTAATTTGATAGGGATTGTACTTTATCTGTAGACTGCCTTGGGTAGTATAGTCATTTTCACTATGTTGATTCTTTCAAAAAAAGAGCATGGTTAAAAGTATGTACTTTAGAGAGCTCTTCTGGGTGGGATTTGGTAGAAATTAAAATTATTCAGAAGAGATGGTTAATGTGTATGTTGTTTACAATTAGGACAATTCTAGTTCCCATGAAATAACACTGACTTCAAATTAAAAACCTGGGTTTGAATCTAGGTCTACTCTATAAAGCTGTGCAAACTTGGACATTTAACCTCAGTTTTCTGCATCTGAAAATTTGGAATAAAAAGTAATACTTGCCCCTCAGGATTATTGAAAACCATTTATAAAATCACGCATGTGAAAAAGCTAGCGCACTGTTTTCTTAGTAGATGCTTCGTGTATGGCAGATTTATGCTATTCATTGCCACTCAAATGGTTCCTCAAAGTTTAGGAAGTCCACCCTGAGAGCAGATAGTGAGGACAGGGGTGAGCATAATAATACTCCTACCTCATCCACACAAACCAGCCCAGACACATACCCAGGTCTTTGGCCCAACTAATGTTTCCACCTCTCTTCTGTCTCCTCTGTGTTTTGTCCTTTATCCAGTGCTCAACTACTGGAAAGGGGTCTGTAGAACAAATGCATGATCAGTCCTTGAGAAATTTTAAATAACAAGCCATTAATTGCCTGAAGGAATTAGCTGACCCTTGCTTGTTTCTGGGAAAATCAATAGTTTCTTGCCAGGTTTCCAAAGTAAAAGAACTGAGTCTTATGGAACATTGAAGACGTTAAGATGTTAAGGCCTAAGATTTTTTCCCCTTCTTCTTTCTTTTGCCTTTGTATCCCCATGTCTCAAGAATAAATTTTGCAGATTAGAGATATTGGCCCAGAGCAAGAACAGCTTGTCCACCATGTTGAAATGAATTTCTAACTTATTTCATGTAAAGACCTAGCCACATTTCTTATAGATTTTTTAATAGTTCAAATTCTACTTGTAGCATTTAATCTACTGATTTGACGCTGGAGATGATATAAAAATTCAACTTTATTGAAACCTTGTTGCTTGAATTGGAAGCCAACAGGACCATTTAATGGCCTCTGATGACTTGCTTTTTTAGAATATCCACTAGGAGAGTGATTTCAGGGGCCAGCAAAATTGTTGATCTCCCCTCTCTCTCTCTCTCTCTCTGGGAGTTGGGAGAGGAGTATAGTCTACCAATTAGGAGTAGATTTTATGAAATGATTTCAGGAAGTCAGAATCACCAAGGCCCACCCTCCATATCCTCCATGATGAGTCAGAGTCTATAATTAAAATCCAAGTCCACCACTTAAGACCTTGTTTCTTGGAAAATAATCAAATCTCTCCATTTGCACCTCTGTTCTGTTCCAGGGTCCTTCAAACCCTGCCCTCTCAGGGGATGTTATGTGTCACGGAGAACAATATAAGGTGAAGCCACCTCACTCTGAAACCCATGTTGGTGCTCCTCCAGAGAGGGAACACTCCATCTTCTCCCAGCCTGGATCTCAAGCATCTTAGTTTTCTTTCTAAGCAGGAATTCTAAGCACTACCCAGGAGTTCTCTCTCTAGACCAGGAAGGAGTTCTTCTTGTTATATATTAATCATCATCTTCCCTTTTGTGACTTGGTTAGGTGCATGAACCTAGTCAAAACTACTACCCAGACCTTTGCCCAGGGAGTACCCATGCCTTTAGTTACCCCTGCCCACAACAATACTGCTTCCATAAAGTAGGGATCTTACTGCCATAGCACAGTCAGCAGGCTCTGCACCATCCAGATGTAAATAAAACTGATTCTACCAAGCCGGATTCCCAATTCCCTTGTGTGATGACAAAGATGCAAAATGTCCTGTGGTCCTGCCTGTTTTCTTCCCTTGATTGGTCTCTTTCCTTCCAAAGTTTTTATTACCTGCATAGTTTCACCAGCACTTACTCTTATTTTAGGGCCACACCTGTGGCATATGGTGGTTCCCAGGTGAGGGATCAAATTGGAGCTGTAGCCACTGGCCTACACCACAACCACAACAATGCCAGATCCGAGCCACATCTGCCACCTACACCACAGCCGTGCTGGATCCTTAACCCACTGAGTGAGATCAGGGATCAAACCCGTATCTTCACGGATGCTAGTCGGGTTCATTACTGCTGAGCCACAATAGGAACTCCTCACTAGTACTTACTACTTTCTAACCTTGGTGCTTTTTATCCTTTCAAGTTTACTTACAATCATCCTTTCTCACTTTTGTCCAGCAACCTATGCCTTTAACATCATCACCAGTCTTCATGCAAATACAGATCTGAGAGCAGATTTGGGATGATTTAATTGCTACCATGTGGTGACCAGGAGTTGATCCAGTATTAGGTTCCAGGATCTGGGGCTGCAATGGGAATTATAATCTGAGGCAAAGGCTGAAGAGTAGGCATATTAAAATATCAGGATTCTAGGAGTGGGGTCCTGTGCAATAGAATTTTCTGCAATGATGGAAATGTTTATACCACCCTGTATTGTCCAATAATTAATAACTAGCCACTTGAAATGTGACTGGTGCTGCTGAAGAACTGAAATTTTAATTGTACTGGCTTTTAATTAATTTTAATTTAAATAACCACCTGGGGTTAGTGGCTACTTGATTGAACAGCTCATGTCTAGAGGGAAGTATACTAATTCCAAGGGGGCTAGAGGGAGCACTAAAGACCACGGATCCAGCACGGAGTGGGGAGCTAAGAAGAAGAGATTACAGTCAAAGGCAAGTTAGGCAGGAGTGAAAGAGAAACAAGGAAGTAGGGAGGAGGGATTACAAGCACTTTTCTAGAAAAATTGTTTTTACTACATTTTATGGATAAGTTGAGTTGTTCTCAGAACTTTAGAGAGAAGCACTGGACCAAAGATATCTAGATGATTCTTTTTTGCCTCAGCCTTTCATCCTTACACATCAGTCAGTTTTCTCTGCAAGATGGTCTGAAGCCCAAACACCATGAAGATCAGCAGTACAGCCTTCACTTTGCAAATCAGTACAAAGAGAACAGAAGGTGAGGACCCAGTTAGAGGTGCAGGTGGGTGGGCACATGTTAGGCTAGTCATGTGTGGAAGCCCCCCCCCTTTTTTTTTGGTCTTTTTGCTATTTCTTTGGGCCACTCCTGCGGCATATGGAGGTTCCCAGGCTAGGGGTCGAATCGGAGCTGTAGCCCCTGGCCTGCACAAGAGCCACAGCAACGCGGGATCCAAGCCGTGTCTGCAACCTACACCACAGCTCATGGCAACACCGGGTCCCCAACCCACTGAGCAAGGGCAGGGATCGAACCCGCAACCTCATGGTTCCTAGTCGGATTCGTTAACCACTGCGCCACAACGGGAACTCCAAGAAGCCCCTTTTAATAATTACATCTTACCAGTGACATAGAAGTGTCGTTATCAACTGAGTGATGGTAAGGAGGAGATACTGGACATCTATTGAGAGGAAGTGTGTGAACTAGATGCCTGGAGAGTAGGTGAATGAAAGAACTCAGGAAAAATAGGAGGATATCTGGGAATCCCCTAAGGCCCACTTAAAGTGAGTGGCCATGGATTTAAAGGAAGTTGGCATGACCCTATGTCCTTCTCCAGCCATGCCCACCTGCCCAAGCTAATTTTCTGATTTAACTGGATGGTGCAAGGAGAATACAATGGAGATAGAAAGAGAAAGGCATTGAGGGTGTGTGCTGGGGGTGACTACAATGATAGACTATAGACTCAAAACAGGGAAAATGGAGAAATGAAGACATTTTGGATTGTGGAACAGTGAAATGCAGTAAGATCAATGGGTTAAGGGCTTGGGTAGGTTAAAAAAATGGGGATCTTAGGACAAGCCAGAAAGATAGAATGTGGTGGTTGAAGAGCAAGATGCTTAAAATAAAGTAATGGAGAATATGCTATTGTTGATTTAAAAATATGTATATATCTATGGTGTAATAATGGGAGTGGGTGGCTAAGCCTGGATGGAAGATGGGATTACTGGAAGAGGTTAAGAAATTCAGGGAGTTCCCATTCCAGCTCAGCAGTTAATGAACCCAACTAGTATCCATGAGGACGCAGGTTTGATCCCTGGCCTTGCTCCGTGTGTTAAGCGCCCGACATTGCCAGGAGCTATGGTATAGGTTGCACACAAATGAGGCTTGGATCTGGCATTGCTGTGGCTGTGGTGTAAGCCAACATCTTCATCTCTGATTAGACCCCCAGTCTGCAAACTGCCATATGCCGAGGGTGTGGCCCTAAAAAGACAAAAAAAAAAAAAAAAAGAAAGAAAGAAAGAAAAAAAAGAAAATAAATTCTGAGGTCATGGGAATGGGAGAATGGTACATGTGTGTGTTAAAACCACCTGAAATTATGACAAGAGAAAGTGATGGGTGAGCTAGGTTTGAAATCTTCAGTATACGAGAGGAATGACCTGATGATGTGTTAATGACTGTGGCAGTAGGTGTTATAATCTAATGGCATGAGTTGCCAGGCTGGGATGGTCTAGGAATAAGGAGAGACGGTGGTCAGGAACACGTGAGGAACAAGGAAGACATCAGTACTACTTCTAGGCCCTAAGGTAGCAGGAGTATGGGAGAGAGCGGAAGAGGAAGCACTGCCTCAGGGAAAATCCAGCCTTTTACAAGACCGGAATGGAGAATATATAGACAACCATAGAGAAGATGGGGACGATTTTGCTGACCCTGGACCATGAATTCCCAAAACCTCCATGGAAAGACTTTAGAAATTAGGAAGAGGGATATGGGACCAGAAAAGAGGATGAAGAATTCTGAGAGACATTGCAGTGGGGGACGAGGAAGGACCTTTTGGAACTAGATTTTGTTGTTGATGAATTTTATGTGATATGCAGGACATGGTATGGTTATGAAGAATATTAAACACCTATGGGTGCAACATGAGGGAACATCTCTTATTATTTTTGCTCCAGTACCTTCCCATGATGCTGGAGAAGATATGAGCAGCCCCACTACTTCTATTCTTAAGATAGGTACCTCAGCCACCCTCTCACCCATGATGAAACCATGTTTTCTAACATTTATTTCTTCTGACTCAATTTCATGAAGGGTCATATGCTGGGTAGATTCAGGATGTCATGCCCATATCTTAACTGAAAGAGAGGCAAGGAAAGCCAATTTCTGGCTTTCTTTGTGAAAAGAAACTCCAAACACAAAAGGGAATTCAGAAGCTTAGAGATCTTGACCATGGCAAATGGACAAATGCCCACTAGAGACTCCAAAAAGCAACTAATGTTTTCTGGGGCTCTGCTTAAGGATGGGGTGTTTTCCCATCAATGATTTAATTCAGTCACATTATAAATATTGGTTGAGTACTTGCTCTGTATCAGACACTGTTCAGGGCACCAAGAATATAAGGATAAGAAAGACACAGCCTGACCTTTAAGAAACTCCCCACTACTGGGGAAGACAGACATAGCAAATAAACAAATAATAATGCAGAATAAAGGGTGCTATTTAAAAGGATTTTACAAGAATCAAAGAGAGGACAGCTAAGTGCTTGGGCTGGTTGTGATGGAAATGGGAAATTAGAGATGGCTTTGTTTAATGTTGGGTCAAAGTTCAGGACAGAATTTGTTTTGGGAGAATTGAAGAAAAGGCGAGAATACCTCTGGCCAAGAGAACTGCATTGCATATTTCAGTGTGGCTGGTGTCCTGGTGGGGAGAGTGTAAACAGGGTAGAATTTGGGAAAAACAAATGGCAGAAGGTGTAGTTAGAAAAGGAGGCTGAAGCCCAACTATAAAGTAGACGTCTTTAAGAAATTTGCTTATAACCTACAGGTGAGGGGTTGTCAATGTACTTGTGCTTATCTGTTGGTTTGCCATTATGGGAATCCTTCTTTCAAATAGTACAGGATGCCTACCCAAAAAATACAGCTTCTGTGGTTAAATTAAGAAGAGGGAGGGGAAAAAAAGAGGAGGGAAGGAACAAATTCCTACTCTTTTCCCCTGTTAGTTCATAAGGTGCCTTCGTGGGCTCCTGTGGTTCCAACAGGGTCTGATGGAAGGCTGATGGAAAAGGCATCACCTGGAAAAGATCATGCATATTTCATGTTTTAGGAAGATGACTTCAAAAGATCTGAGGAAGGAAATGGATCTCCAGGAAGCAGAACTGAAATTGGGAGGCTGGGGACGGGGAGGCCAGTTGGAAGCCTATTACAGGGGTTCACTGCTGATAGGATAATGAGAACATGGACCAGGATGTCAGGATGAGGAACCATTGTGATGCTTGAATTTATGGAGGAGGCTGTTGTGTTGCTTGAATTTATGGAGAAGAAGAGAAAGAAGAGTCAAGAATTTGTAAAGATTAGCATATAGTAGAACTAGTAGTTGTAGCAGGTAACGTGGAGCATAGAGGGTCACAAATTTAGAGACTATCAGAATAGGTCCTTAAACAGTATTGGCATCACTTGAGTTTGTGGTCCTGGAGGGATCATTAGGTAGAGGTATTCAACATATAGGGAAAATATGTGCCTGAAATGAAGGAGAGAAATGGTGCTAAATCTATAGAAGTGAGGGTATTGGTAGCTGGTACCATGGATGTGGACAGGCTGGCTCAAGGAAAACACGGAGGGAAAGGAAAGAGCAGCAGGACAGAAGTCTAGAGCACATAGCATTTTGAGAGGGTGAGGCAGAGAAGAACCATGACCTGTGTGTAGACATGGTGATGGAAATCAGAGGAGACCCTGTTAGTGTAGGTCTTATTATTTGTTCAAAATGTCTCATTCTGCCCCCACCTTTACCACGCCCAACCACCACTCCTGCTGCCATGCTCTAGCTCCATGTGGCGTTGGCCCTGGCTTCAGCTCATGGATTATTAGCAGGCATAACAAAGACCATATTGAACCAAAGCTTTAATGATGCCTGAAATGGCTCTGTTTCTTTTGTTTCTGTCCTTCACCGTGAGAACAGCAGGGGCCAGATGGCAGCTAATCATCATGGATCCCAAAATGAGAAGATGCATGGAGCCCAGCCAATCCATAACCAACATGTAACCCTCATGGATTGTGAATGAGAAATAAACATTTGTTGCATAAGCCATTGATTTTGAGGGCTGTTTATTGCTATAGCAAAAACTGACTAATACTGTCACATTCCAGGAAGAAGAGAGCAAACAGCATGAAGGAAGAGGGACCAAACAGCAGAGATGGCACATAGCTTGGGAGTTAGAAGAGGCTGCTGGATAGGGTAAGCTCCACATAGGTGAGAACTATGAGATGTCTGATGTATATCCAGGATCAGGGTTTACCTTGAGCCAGACAATGAAGTTTGTTTTGGACACTTCCCCCTCTCGGTTACCCAATCCTCCCTATTACTTTCCTATCCTCTTGTCTCCTGATGTCCTCCAGAAATAGACATGTCTTCTCTACACAGTGGCCTGACCTCTGTATTAGGGTCTTCTGGAGACTCAAAAGCCTTTGAGTCTAAATGATGTTCAGATTCAGCGAAAGGGTGGACATGGGTAATTTTAATCGCACGGCAATCTTTCTAGGAGGACGTTCTGCTCAGGGTAGATTTCCTGAGTACTTGAGCTTTGTGGGGTTCTATTTTCATATCTTTTTAAAATAGTATAAAATCTGAAGGGTTAGCCAAGCTGTACACATTCTTATTGTCATATCTTTTTAAAATAGTACAAAATCTGAAGGGTTGGCCAAGCTGTACACATTCTGGGCAACCACATTTAATGAAACGAATACTGAAATTCTGTAAGCAGGACGTGCTCGCTTGAAGGTCAATTCGTCACATCTAACTGCAGAGGACAGCAGTTGTAAACTTAAGGTTTGGGGTTCATATCTGGGCTCAACAAATACCTAGATCTGTGCATTTAGACACCTTAACTCTCTGTACCTTAGTTTACTTTTTTTATGGTGAAAAAGACTATCTTTTGCATTTTCTGATAGTAGTTAAATCAGAAAATGCTTAAGCAGCTCGGAGCACAGAGATTGGGACAGAGCCCTCACTCAACGTTAGCTGTTATTCTATTGATACTATTGTTATTACTACCCTATGTTTTAGGATTTGCATTGTACATATAGTGAAAGTCCCAACCTAATTCTAAAGTGGGATTTCAATGTGTTTGGACATGAACTAGCCAGGCTGCTGCCAGGAGTCAGAGTCGACTTGAATGAGAGTTTTCAGTGAAATGAGAATGGGAGGATACTGCGTGCCGACAGAATGAGGGGAGGAAGAGAGCCTGGCATCTCTCCCAGAGAGTGGGTACCTATCGTGGCCCTGCCCGACTGACTCGATTCCAAGAATTGAGAGCTGACCCCTACTGAGAGGGGGGCTGTACTCGAAATCCCTGTGGCTTCTAATGAGGTGCTGTTTTTACAGGTTTTTTTTTTTTTTTGATGTAAAGTTAAAACAGTAGAGTTCACTTGGGAATCTGACTGTATTGTGGGAGGATCTTTCTCCATCCTTCTGTCTGGAAGAGCAGCTCCCACCCAGAGAGCACTGGGAGAGTGCGCTCCACACCTCCAGGCCATTGGTCAGCTCACGGAGACGGCATCACCACCACGAAGGCAGCCTCCTCCTCTGTGTGACTTCAGAGGTAAGACAGGCTTCACAAGGCTTCTTGGGCAATAGCCACAGTGATGAGGGGATCCCAGCAGGAGAGCACAAAGAGATGACTTGAGAATTCCTACAAGACTCCACTGAGATAACTATGGATGGTTCCTTGGTGGCGGGAGGGATGGACTGGGGGCTGGGACTGGCATCTGCACACTGTGGTATATGCAGTCTCTGGCCATCAGGGACCTGCTCTAAAGCACAGGGACCTCTGCCCAATATTCTATGATAATCTAAGTGGGAAAAGACTATGAAAAAGAGTCAATATATGTAAATATACAACTGACTCACCATGTTGTACGACAGAAATTATCACAACATTGTAAATCAACAAGACGTCAGTAAAGCTTTAAAAAATGGAAAAAACATGGATAGTTCTTATGAATTGACCACATGTAATTCCTCGTCTCATATAGCCTTAGGCCATAGGGGATTCCGCCTTGGATCCATGCAGCTGATGAGAGGGCTAAACTTAAATAACAGCTCTATTTCCTCCTGGTAGTTTGGTTGGATTCCCAATATCCCCACATTTTCTTTATCTCCCTCAGTGTATGTGAGAAAGTCCATGTAATGGTTATATCCCTTTATTTTGGGGTTAAGAATGCATTTTCCCCAGGGGAAGAAAACTCACTGTAACTTTTATTAGAAGTAGTGAAGAGTGTATGAAGACAATAAAAGAAAGTTTTCAAAAGAAAGTAAGTGTGAAGAACATGAAGGTACAAATGTGATTTATTGAAGTCAGCTGGAGAATGGCTGATGGTGGGTGTGGGAAGATGGGACTGTCGCAGAACAGAAGCTGAGGCCACGAAGACAAGTTCTGTCAACTTCACAGCTCTGTTCAGATTCTACATCAATTCTCAATCTAATGAGGAAGGAATATCCATTCTAGTACATAGACACTATAGACTTGGTCTTTTATCCAAGGATTGGGCATGTCTAAAGATTGTGTGTGTGTGTATTTTTAAATAACACAATACTAGCTATCGTAACAGATAAGTTATATTGTAACAGATAACGTAAAATGGGTCAGTGTACCAGAGTGGAGAGTAGGGATGCCCTGGTGGACTTGGCCAGGTTTAGCTTGTGACTTTGAAGGCCATCCTGTCTTATAGACATGGAGCTGTACCACCCTGCTCTCCTTCAAAGGACTTGTTTTCAGATGTCAAGTGACCAGACCCACTTTCTAGAGTGGCCCACAGCCCAGGGTTGAGGGAAGTGGGCATACTAGCCATTTTGGTTCTACCCGAGTCAACACTATAGGACCAGTTTAGCTCCTGAGATCCCCTGGGGTCAGCCAACACTGGCATCAGCCCAGTTTCACAGCTTAACTTGCCTTCTGCCCCATCCTGCTTTTTCCTTACCTTCCACGGGTATTGGTCCCCAGGCATTTCCTAATAAACATTCAGCTCAGAGTCAGATTCCCACAGAACTCAACCTGGGAATCTCTGAGAAATGACTGACAGCTTGCTACAGGAAAGACAAAGGAGGTTACCCATGCAAGGTTTCCTCTGAAAGGGACACATATCACTTCCTCTCACATCATTAGCTAAAACTCAGTCACCTGGTCAATCTCTCCAACTCCTCATTTTATAGACTCAGAGATACCCAGAAACATTGGCTGGCTACCCAAGATGATACAATTCATTCTATAATTCAGATCATTGTACTCCTGACCCTTCTCGGGAAATAGTATGGTTTTATTTTTTCCCTTTAGGTAATAATAACTCTGTAACTATGTCCATCTCTTTCTTCCCATCCATCTCATCTCTTTCTTCGTCGTCGTTTCAGAAAAAAACCTCAGAAAAAAATCAGAAGTAAATTATAGCAACTGTGTAATCTCTAACAAAATACATTATTTCCTTTTCTTTCATGTCATGACCCACTCTTCTAATTTATCTTTGCCCTGGTCCTTCCCCCCCCCCTTTTATTTATACTTTATCATGTTATTGTGGTTCTGCTGTGAATTACCTCACATTCTTTTTTTAGAATGAGTCAGGGTAGGTGTAAATAAGTGAATAAATAAATACATAGAAGCATGATTCAGAATTCTTTATACCATAGCATCCTATTACAAATCCTTCCATTAGCGTTGAGCATCATTACAGGAACATTTCCATCTCATTATAAAATGAACTGACTAAACCCACAGAAGGTCTGGCTTGAATAAAAATTATATGCAAGGCACCTGTTAAATAGCTACTGCCTATTAAAACTTCTGATTTCCAGATGGGAAATAGCAACATAATTTATGATTTATGATTCATGTAAACGCTCCTTTCAGGAAGAGTGCCTCTCTGGCAGATAAAGTTTAATTATTCTCCAAGGAATGTATTTTCTTTCTTTTCTTTTTTTTGGTGCCTACTCACATGTTAGGTACTGTAGTCTTCTACTTCGTGGCCAATGAAACTTGGGTCTGGAGAGATCATTGCTCATAGTTATACAGCAAGGAAGCAGCAGCACTGCCCCCCTGGGCTATTTTTTTTTAATGAAACTCTCTAATTTAGAAAAACCAGCCCAGTAGAGGATTTTAATGCCACTATAAAAGAATGTAGTAGCCAGAGTCAATGTATTCCCATGATAATGCCCTTTGAGATACCTACTACCCAGGCTTTTCTCTTGAGTTATGTGCTCCTGACCCTTGAAAGGATTGTGATTCTGTCTCCTTCCATCATCTTGTGAACATTCCTGCTCCAAATTCAGCCTCCTCTCTGTCCTCCCTAGTGATCCTCAAACCCACACCCTGTGATAGTCTTCCTGTCTTGCTGGTAAGACAGGTCGGGGGTCTTGTCCAATTCCGCTCTCCAAATGAGTTTTGGGAGATCCTGTTGTGGCTCAGTGGAAACGAACTCAACTAGTATTCATGAAGACACAGGTTCAATCCTGGCCTCGCTCAGTGGGTTAAGGATCTAGTGTTGCTGCAAACTTCAGTGTAGGTTGCAGAGGTGGCTCAGATCCCATGTTGCTGCAGCTCTGATTTGACCTCTAGCCTGGGAACTTCCATGTGTCACAGGTATGGCCCTAAAAAGCAAAAGCGAAAACAAACAAACAAAAGGAGTTTTGTGTCTGTGTGTGCTGCCCAGTAATAAGAGCCCCGAAAGTGTCAGGGGTGGGGGGGGGGTGGGGGCTGAAAAAGGAAAAAGACACAGAGCCTGCTGCCTCCAAACCTAAGCTTGAGGTTGGAATACCTCAACTGAGATACACTGTTCCCTGACAAGCCTTTGGTTTATAAATGCTTCCTTATCTCTCAGGCGCAGCATGTATTTTCCTAGAAATTTGTTCATGAGCTTTTTAGTTGGTGCCCTTCCTTAGTGATTATATTTGAACCCATTTCTTTGGGAGATCTTAAACTCCAACTGGGCTTTGGAAGAGGTGAGACCTTGATCTGTTCTCCCAGGAGAGGGACTCCAGCTCTGGTCACTTCTTTGGGGGTGATTTATAGCTTTCAACAACTTTTCTTCTATGAGGTATCAGGCCTACCAGCCTTTTGAAGATAATTCACTTCTTCCCATCTTTTCAAGATGATAGCTGTGGTTGTCCTTCCCAAAGTAATTTATTCCCATTGAAACAAGTAGTATTCATCAATTCATTCATTCTCTTATCATCCACATATTTATTCAACAAACATTTTTGGTGAGTCTGCTAAGAGCCAGGTGCTAGAATGTAAGCTCCATGGTGGCAGGGACCCTGCCAGTTTAGTTTATAGCTGCACTGCCAGGGCTTAATCCCATGGCTGTTACTGAATAAATAGCAAATTTAATGTAGTGCCTGTTGTGGCAGAGACTATCAGTTGCCTATACCAGCATCCATTCTCTCCTTCCCCCTTAGCTAATAGGGCCCTAGTTTTGAGCTAGGAATACTGTCACTCACCTTATTTGCAGCTAGTTATGGGCATGTGGATTTGTTCAGGCCCAAGGTATCCATGGTACCAGCAGTATGGTACTACTGGGAAACTGCTTAAGGGAGGTTGGTTCACCTGTAAAGAGTGTTCTTTGTAATCCATCTCTTTCCCTCCTCTTCTAGCTTGTAATGTAGATTTTTTTTCTGACTGTTAGCATTGAGGAATAATTAATATAGATGAAGTGTACAAATCTTAATGATAAAGGTTAATCAATTTTTATAGGTATGTACACTCATAAAACTATTAGCCAGGTTAAGATAAAATATTCCCAGCACCCCTAGAAAGCTCCCTTATGACCATCCCAGTCAATAACTTTTCCAGAGGTAACCACTATCCAAGCAGGTTAGTTTTGCCTGATTTCTTTATTTCTTTATTTTTTTCTATTTTGGCTGCCCAACAGCATACAGAGTTCCTGGGCCAGGGATCAGATCTGAGCCACACTTGCAACCTCTGGCAACCTACTGTGCCAGGCTGGGAATCAAACCTGCATCCTGGTGCTGCAGAGGTGCCACTGATCTCATTATGCCACAGTAGGAATTCCAGTTTTGCCTGATTTTGAGCTTCATATAAGTGGAATCACATAGTTAATCAGGCAAGATCTCATCAAGAGACAGAAACTACTCCAGTAATTTGAATAGGGAAAACTTTTTATGACTTTATTGATTTAAAAAAAAATTATTGTTGACTTAAAATGTTCTGTCAATTTTTGCTGTAAAGTGATCCAGTTACACATATACAAACATTCTTTTTCTTACATTTTCCTCCATCATGTACCATCACAAGTGACTGGGTACAGTTCTCTGTGCTACACAGAAGGATCTCATTGCCAATCCACTCCAAATGTAATAGTTTGCATCTCCCAACCCCAAAGTCCCAGTCCATCCCTGTCCCTCCACCTCCCCCTTGGCAACCACAAGTCTGTTTTCCAAGTCCATGAGTTTTTTTTCTGTTGATAGGTTCATTTATGCCATATTTAGATTCCAGATATAAGTGATATCATACGGTGTTTGTCTTTCTCCTTCTGCTTACTTAGTATGAGAATCTTAGTATAAGAATTCTTAGTATGAGAATCTCTAGTTCCATCCATGTTGCTGCAAATGGCATTATTTTGTTCTTTTTTATGGCTGAGTAGTATTCCATTGTGTATATGTACCACATGTTCTTAATCCACTCATTTGTCAATCAAAATTTAGGTTGTTCCCATGTCTTGACCATTGTAAATAGTGCTTCAATGAACACAGCTGTGCATGCATCTTTTTCAGTGAAAGTTTTGTGTGGATAGATGCCCAGGAGTGGGATCATATGGTAGTTCTATATTTTGTTTTCTGAGGTACCTCCATACTTGGACAGGGAAACTTTAATATAAAGAATTACTCAGCTGGAGCTCCCTGGCGGCTCAGCCTGTTTAGAATTGAACATTGTAACTGCTGTGATGTGGGTTCAATCCCTGGCCCAAGAATTCTACATGCTGTGGGCATGGTACCCCACTCCAAAAGAATTAATGATTTAAAAATAGTTAATGGAATTCCTGTTGTGGTTCAGTGGTTAGCAAATCTGACTAGGAACCGTGAGGTTGTGGGTTCGATCCTTGGCCTCGCTCAGTGTGTTAAGGATCCAGCGTTGCTGTGAGCTGTGGTGTAGGTTGCAAACTCGGCTTAGATTACGCATTGCTGTGGCTCTAGTGTAGGCTGGTTGCTACAGCTCCGATTCGACCCCTAGCCTGGGAACCTCCATATGCCATGGGTGCAGCCCTAGAAAATACAAAAAGACAAAAAATAAAAAATAAAAAAAATGAAAGTAGTTAATAACTGGAATTCCCATCGTGGCGCAGTGGTCAACGAATCTGACTAGGAACCATGAGGTTGCGGGTTCTATCCCTGCCCTTGCTCAGTGGGTTAACAGTCCAGCGTTGCCATGAGCTATGGTGTAGGTTGCAGATGCAGCTCAGATCCCGCGTTGCTGTGGCTCTAGCATAGGCTGGCAGCTACAGCTCTGATTAGACCCCTAGCCTGGGAACCTCCATATGCCGTGGGAGCGGCCCAAGAAATGGCAAAAAGACAAAAAAAAAAAAAAAGTAGTTAATAACTAAGATGGGTAAAAAAGGATTCAAGGGGGTACAAAGTAGCAAATATAGATGGCAGGTACTACCTCTAGGGCTTAGGGCGAGGAAAGATATTAGGAATTTAAAGGATGCTCTATCCTCATCCCTGAGATTCAGACCTGGATGGAGAGAGTTTAACTCTCAGAGGAGCAGACTGCTGGTGGCTAAGAACCTTGCTGGAAGTTATAGGTTGGCACTTGCCCATAGCAGTGGCTTGCCAGCTGGTGGAGGACACAAGCCTATGTGGGTCTGTGGGGGCTGCTGATGTGAGCACTACTGGGCCACCCACATGCCAATATGCCAGGTTTCATACACACTCAAAACAGTACCCTGAAACTGGAGAGGGAAGCCTCCTCTGCCTGCTACAGATTTGCAGTGTCCCTGCTAAACTATTTGTTGATAAGACTAATAGGGAATGAACTGGCAAAGGAGAATGTATATAGAGCCAAACGCCAGCATCACAAAGCAAGGCAAAAAAGATTTAGAGCTGAGAGGCAATAAATTGGTAATTGTCCCAAATAGCATATACTCTATCTTTTTTCATTCATGGACACTGGGTTTGATAGCTGGAGCTCTAGCAGCTAGCTGGAACCATGAGGCAACCTCAAGAATGGAAGCCTTGTACTAGGATGGTGAACATAGTGTTAGGAGCCTGGGTCTCTGGTGTCAGCAGTAAAGCTGCTATACCAGCCTAGAACTTCTCAAAAAATATGGACTTTTTTTTTTTTTTTAATGTGAAAAGAAAATAGCACATTACCTCGTTTAAATCATGTGATCTTTTTTTTCTTGATATATGCATGGAATCAAATGGTAACTAATATACATACTTCCAGCTGTTTATTATCTGGGTGAGATTGTCATATAAACAAAACCATGATCAAAATGAGGAAGATTCAGGAAGGAATTAGAATTGGTTGTTTTCTTTGTGTCAGGCCCTATGCGAGATAGTTGGTATACTGGCAAGATTAAGACCTGCCTATCATACAGTGTTGTGTCTGAGTGTCATATCAGCCACCAAAAGATGAGTCGAGGTTTTCTGACTTCTCGTTTAGTGCTTTAGTATTTAATAACCCAAATGTCAGATGGGATCAACTTTTCTATTAAGAACTAAGTAAGGTTTCCCAAATGTCCGATTTTGTGCCTTTGTCTCCCAAATCTAAAGCTTTTCCTGAAATTCCTGTCAATTTAATGGTTGGGGAAGGAGAAGGAAAAAGGCAGTTGTGTAAAGTGTTTAAGTTTTCACAGTTACCTCTGGTTCTGATTTGTCAGTTCATGGATCAGTTTTCTATCTTATTAGTTCATGCACTAATTTTCATACTGTGTCAACTCAGCTGTGACACTCACACCAATTACCAATTTCAAAAAAAAAAAAAAACCCACTCCCACAAGTCAGTATTTATGTGTAATAGTCTCTACTGAAACATACCCAAACAGTAGCCAGAGAAATATCTATACTTTGATTTTTATTTTATTGTCTTTTGAAAATGTATATTTTAAATGTTCAAAGATGATAAATTGGGAAATAGTAAATAGACAACCCAGTTTTCTAATGGGTTGCTCATCTTTTCTGAGTGAGAGAAATTCTTATGTTAAATGAGCCCTCCATGACAAGATTTTTTTCTCAATTTTTCTTCTTTTGTCTTTCCTTGCAGTGGTTTGGCCAGGGGCTTTAAAAAATTTTCATAGGCATCTTTTTTTCAATATTTTCTTTTAAAGCTTTAAGAGATCATATTTTAATTAGAAAGCTCTTCTACATTCCATGGTTATAAATAATTCTCCCAATTTTTTTTCCTAGTAATTTTAGGGCTTCCTTATTATATTTAAATCGTTAATCCATTTGGAATTGATTCTTGCATAAAATATTAGTTTACATCTGATTTGTATTTTTTTCTAGATGGCTATCCAATTATCCCAATACTACTTAATATTTCTCCATTGACTCAAGATACCACTTTTATTATTTATTGAATTATCACTTGCATTTTTTGTATCAGTGGATTCTATTTTGTTCATCAGTGTCTATTCTTGAACCTGTATCTCAATGCTATAATACTTGATTTATACATTTTAATAATTTGCAAGACTAATTATCCTCATTACTCTTATATTTCAGAATGTTTCTAACTATTCTTTGCTCACTGATATTTTTACATGAGTTTATAATCACCTTGTCTAGTTTAAGAACTAAATCCTGTCGGTATTTTTATTGGAATCATGTTAGAGCTACAGATCAATTTCGGAGAATTTAAACCTTTTTGATACTAAGTCTTCCAATTCCAGGCTTTGTGCCTTTCCATGTATCCATGATTTTTTTTTCCCCCACTACAGGGGTGTTTGACAGTTTTGTCTCCAGAGATATTATATATTTCTTATTTTTCAGTTGCTTCTCTTGAGTTCATCAAAATATTTCATGTTATTTCTAATTAATGATAACTTCACATCCTCTTTAAATTTTCTGGCCCCAAATGTCATCAGTGGTGAGGTTGAAAGATCCTCTGCTACATGATTTTTGCCTTCCAGCCATATCAGCCTTCTTTTTTTCCTCAAATATACCATACTTCTCCCTTCTTAGGATCTTTGCCTTGACTGTTTCCTCTCCCAGGAATATTTTGTCTCCAAATTTTTACCTAGTTTTCTCCTTCACTCATTCAGGAGTTGACTTAAAAACCTCTTTAGATAGACCTTCTTTGACCAACAGTTAAGATGATTTCTTTACAGAACTTGTCACTCTTCGTATTTTAAAAACAGATTTGATGGTAGTGACTTCTTCTGTTACTATTTACTAGTGAATCCCTCACGCCTTCAAAAAATCAGGGTAGGTTGAATTAAATTCTAAATAGCAGTTCTTTCCTTCATCTCCTGTGAAGTTTTCTCTTATTTCTCCACTTCCTGGCACCGCATCTCTCACTCTTGGCCACCAGCTTCTTGGTTTAGGAAATAAATCTCCTCCTTAAAGAAACTAAGCCAAGTAGTTCCCATTGTGGAACAGCGGGTTATGAACCTGACTTGTATCCATGAGGATGTGGGTTCGATCCCTAGCCTTGCTCAGTGGATTAAGGATCCAGCATTGCTCTGGCTGTGGCAAAGACTGGCAGCTGCAGCTCTGATTTGACCCCTAGCCTGGGAGCTTGCATATGCCTCAGGTGCAGCCCTAAAAAGAAAGGGGTGGGGGAGGAAAGAAAGAAAGAAACTCAGCTAAGAGGAAGAGATGAGGCCTGATGTCTCAAAGTCTACTGAAGTTCCTCTGTTTTTCCTCCCTAAAGTCCAAATGTCCTTCATGTCAAGTTATTGACAACTATGGAGGGAGCAACCATGGCTTCCATCACATAGTGGGCAGGTTCTTCTTTCTTCCCCAAAATACCACCTTGAGGAGAGGATACAATTGATTGGCATGTGTAGCTCAGACTCTTCTAGGGGTAGTTCATAGGCTCAAAGGAAGAGCTGCAGGGTCCAGGGCCCCAGAGACTAGAATGAGGTCTCACATCACCAGGCTTTTCCTTTCCTTTCTCCTTCATGCAGCTTCCTGTCAATCTATCCCTCCTTAGCCTCCGTCTTTAGAAAGGCTTCTCCAGGTCGCTAGACTGAGTAACTGCAGGGTAAAACGAGTAACTGCAGGCCCTTTCCAAAGGGCCTGTTAAAGGGAAAAAAAATTATTGGCCCTTCCTGGGTCACATGACCACCTCTGGACCAATTACCACATACTCAGGGTATGAATAGGGAACTCTGATTGGCCCAGCTCTGCTCACATTCCCTTAGTGACTGGAATGCCTATTTCCAATGCTGCTGGGGCTTGGGTGGGGGAGAACTGCACGGATGGGCAAAAAAGTAACAGTTCTTTGCAAGCCCTTATTAAATAAGAGAGAGTTTTCCATTGTGTGTGTATTATTTACAAAACTGTATGTTTGAGCATCAAATTACATAAGAAAATAATAATGGTTGAAGTGCTGTGATAAGTTTGTGCTTATTTTAGCACTTCTTTTTGTTTGTGGTGTTTTGAGAATTTGACCTAGATTTTCAGTTTTGTCAAGTTGAATTTATCTACTCTGTTTTACGGTTCAAAAACCCCATTGTTCAACCCATTATTTCCCAGAGGTATTCGTTCCATAAGGATCAAGTCCTGTGAGCATCTCTTACCAGGAACTGGGAGATTTTGCCGGCCCCTTGCTGACATCTGATGTGAGTTATAGGGAAGTGTTTTATCAGTTTCAGCAGCCTAAACCCCAGCCTCAATAATAGCCTACACAAGAAGATTCACTTGCACTTTCTGCTATGTAATTGAGAAAAGATGTGGCTGGACCTGGCTTCTACTGCAGACTCCATTCACTCTTCTCTGTAAAACTTTGGGAAACCCCATAGACTTCTCAGATTCTCATCTATCAAGGGAGATTTTATTACCAGCTTCACAAGATTGTGAGAACAATATATATGTAAATTCACTCCATCAGTTGCAAAGCACTATATATGTATTTTTAATAATGATAATTATCAAGCAGCTTTAAATCTTTCGAGTAACAACATAGGTGATAAATACCATAGTCGTGAACAAAGTTCTAACAAAATGTAATGCATTTATAGTCTGAACTATTCATTTTCCAACACAGCCAGAGATAATTGTGAACATTCTCCATTTCATATGTAGGCTTTGTCCACTAACTTGATGCAAATACAGCATATGTCCTATACCTTTTAGAATATCCTTATCATGTCTGCTGTAGAGCAGGGTGCATAGAAGGCACTCCATAAATGTAGGCAGTATTGTTAAGGGGCAGAATCATGGGGCAAGTGAAAGCAGGGTTGAGGAAGTTGAGAAGGGAAGCCTGGGGGCAGCAATGGAGCTGGAGCCTTTAGTTGTCAAGTTCACGAGTCTGAAAGCAGGTGTAAACAGGATGTTAGAGGTCTAGTGTAGGTGTCCCTTCTTGAGTCTCGCCATACACCCCTGCCTTCAGAGTTGTGACAGATGGTGAATAAATAGAGACCTGGGTGAAGTGGGGGAAAAAAATGAGCTTTTATTAGGGCTCTCCAGAATGACCAGAATTGAAGAATGCAATGGGGCTTCTTTCCCACGGAGTCCTTAGAAGCATCACAGCTTTGATTGGCATACTAGGTTCAGACAGTGGAGCTGAAGCCAGACTGGCCCCACCCATTCGGGCTTGTCTGAAAGATTCGGAGACTCTTAGTTGTCTATAGCCACTGGAATCAATTGCCACAAACTTAGTGGCTTAAAACCATACAAATTTGACAAATTTCTCATCTTACAGTTCTGAAAGTTAGAAGTCTAGCATCAAGGTGTTGGCAGGGCTGGTTCCTTCTGGAGGCTCTGGGATGGAATCCATTTCTAGACCCTTTTTTCTCAGCTTCTAGGGGCCTCCAACATTCCTTGGCCCTCATGTATTTTATGAATAGTAGTTTGTATCTGTTAATATCAAACTCCTACCCACCTCCCTTTCTCCTTTGGTAACCATAAGTTAGATGTCTAATAATACACCATTTGGATTATAACCTCTTCAAGTTTTATCAAAGTCATTATTAAATGTTTATGATAGATTCAAGGTGGAATTTTCCAAGTAACAAGATGTCCAGTGAGATATCTGCTGTCATCTCAGAACTGAAGTTAAGGTCCCAAACTGAGGACAAAAACTATGACCGTCATCCTCTTGCCTTCTCTCTGAGTTTGAACTTCTTGCCTCTAAAAAGAAGTCCTGTGATTCCACTGGGCACACCCGGATGGATAATCCAAGATAATCTTTCTATCTCCAGTTTCTTAACTTAATCACCATGAAGGCAAAGTCCCCTTTGCCATATAAAATAAAAGATTCACAGGTTCAGTGGGATTAGGATTTGAACCTGTGTGTGTGTGTGTGGGGGGGTGCATTATTCAGGCAAAAACAGAAGTCTAAAAACTCAACGGAGAGAATAACCCAGGTGGTGACAGGAGCTGCTGCTTGCGACTTAAAATAGTGATCCACTCTTTATTATTGTGGTGCAGTGACTGTCAGGTGGTTCCTGAAGTCTTACGATCAAATTTGTCACTTGGCCTGGAGGGCAAATCCAGGTGGCAGTGGGGGGGGGGAGGTCTGTAAAAGTAGCTCCCTACTGCTCCCTTATGAGGAGAGAAGCATATGTCTTTTCAGAGAGAGGGAATGGGTAGGGATGTTGTCTTCCAAGAAAGAGGAGAGGAATTGCTAAAAATCATGGTTGCTTCCTTTTCAGTCCTCTCTGGAGCCAACTTTGAGGATGGATGGTCATCTGTATACTGAGTCAAGACACTGACTCTCTCTCTCCACTTTCTCCTTTCTCTTTATTCCTAATCTCAGGGGAGATGGAGAAAAAAGAAGGGGGAAAACATAGCAACAAAGATCAAAATAACAAGGAAGCAGAGAGGAGAAGGACAGTGGAGGAAAGAGAAGAGTTGTTGAGGGAAAAGTGGGGAAGGAAATGAATCAGCATCCCTAGAGGGTGATGGTTTCAGCTGCAGCCCAGTGGAAATGTATTGTGCACCACCAATGAGAGCTATGCATGGTATTTTAAGTTTTCTAGTAGGCACATTAAAAAAATAAGAAACTCAACATAGCCAACATGTTACCTTGTTAATGTGCAGTCAACATAAACACCTGTTAATGAGATCTTTTTCATTATTTTTTTTCCTATGCTAAATACTTGGAATTTGGTGTGAATTTTTTTTTTCTTTTTAGGGCTCCCCCCGTGGCATATGGAAGTTCCAGGGCTAGGGGTCAAATTGGAGCTGCAGCTGCCAGCGTATACCACAGCCACAGCAACACCAGATATGAAACACATTTGAGACCTACATCACAGTTCACGGCCACGTCGGATCCTTAACCCACTGAGTGAGGCCAGGGATTGAACTCACATCCCCATGGACCCTATGTTGGGTTGTTAACCTGCTGGACCACAACAGAAACTCTGGTATTTTGTATTTTGCAGTATATCTCAGTTGGGTTCAGCCACATTTCAAGTGCTCAAAGGCCACATAGGACTAGTGGCTACTGTCCTGGGACACGTAGCTCTAGAAGATTTCACTTGCCCTTTGATTTGGTTTTGCAGGGGAGGAAGATCATTTAATTCCTCAGAAAAGGCAGTGAGGATTGATGAAGAATGCTTGACTAAGACAGAGAAAAAGAAACTAGGTCCGTTATCGTGACTCCATCCATAACTCACTGGGCAGATGACTTTTCAGTTTCCTGTGAAGGAAGCTGATGCTTGAATTTCACATTCCCCACAGTGAGAGCTGCAGAAATGAGAACAGACTCTAAAAGGCAGTTTGCACTCCCTGAAAACAGATGCTGCAGTAGGTAAATTTAGTAGGCGGATCTGTTTATTATGTTGTCTTGTTAAATGCAATGTTATTGTTAATCCCTCCTGTGAGTTTTAATACTTGATACTGCTTCTGCCACTTTATGTTGACTCAAGAAGTAAAAGGAGGCTTAATGTGTTGCTACGGCAATGGGTGCTCCTAAGAGTAAGGAGCAGAAGAAACAGCAAAGGCGTTTTTTCCCCAATGCTACTACATTCACATCTGCTATGTGGTGCCTTGTTTTGTCTCAGCTTACTTGCCATATGTGTTTACTCGCCATGGCACGAAACTTTAATTATGGTGTAGCTGGCTCTCTCCGTATCATAGGGACACAAAAACTGACTGCAGGGAAGTCAACAGAAACTGCTCTTAGGTGGTGTCCACCAGAGCAAAGCGAAGGTGCCAAGCAATCATGTGATGAGTAAGACCATGTAGAAAGAAAAAACAGATTATTCATTCCTTGCCCCCCCCACCTCCTTTTTGCATTATTGGACAGAATTTCCAGAGAAAGGAGCAAGATCTTTACTTTACATGACTTCTATAAGGTTATCTTGGTTTGGCTCACTCCCTAGAGTTCTCTTTACTATGGCCCAGCACTTCTCAGTGACAAAACTGAAACAGTATTTTTCATGCTAGTTAGGGACAATGCAACATTTAAAATGAGTTTTTTATTGCAGTGTAGTTGACTTACAATATTGTGTTCGTTTCAGGTGCACAGCGAAGTGATTTCAGGTGTGTGTGTGTTTCAGATTATCTTCCATTATAGGTTACTACCAGATATGGAATAGAATTCCCTGTGCTATACAGTACATCCTTGTTGCTCATCTATTTTATATATAGCAGTTGGTATCTGTTCATCTCAAACTCCTAGTTTATCCCTCCCCTCCCCCTTTCCCCTTTGGTAACCGTAAGTTTGTTTTCTATGTCTGACAACACATTTTGATCACAAGCTATTTGAGGCTTATCAAAGTCATTATTATGATAGATCCAAGGCATACTTTTATATGTGACAAGATGTCCAGTGGGTCATCTGCTGTCACCTGAGTTAAGGTCCAAAACTGAGGACAAAAACTACTACATAAGTCCTTAATGAAACTAGGCAGTGAGCCAGCAATAGCAGTAGCCACCTCCCAGTACATCAATATGATAAGAAATTGAGAAAGGAGGGGAGACATTGTATTACTGGGGGTGCATTGCTAATAGAGAAGCTATTAATACTTCTCTATGGGGCTGGAGAAGGTATACTTTGCCCTTCTTGGGTTGAGCTGACTGAAAGAAGGGGAGATGCATCTGTTTTCTGGCTGTATTCTTGTTGAGCCCCCTGAGTCCTGCTCATACTTGGGCTGCTCCCTCAACGGGAGCTGGTAAGAGAGCCCCAGAGGGAATGTCCCCCAGAACAGAGCTGTCACATGATCCATCTGCTTGTGTGGAGCACAACTCCAGGCTCCCGGCTACCACTGTAAGTGTTCACTGTTGTCTTTCTCTTGTTTGCTGTGGGGAAGAAGGTATTTGTTATGTGTCTTCTGAAGTTTGGGGGTATACTTGACCAAGATATTGGGTCCTCATCTAGTTCAGACATTTCTAAGGGTTAAAGATGGACGGAGTATGGCACTAAATTTAAGGGACCTTGTGGTGATGTTCCTGAAAAGAAAATGAAGTCAACCTCCACCAATTCCAGTCCTCAAGTCTCTCACTGAGAATATGTGAAGGAGAATCCATCTAATCCAGGATCTACACAAAGGACACTGAGGTTGGAGGAGAGGAAATAACCTTGAAGCTGCCCTGGTTTCTCCACACCCTTTATTTGTAGACTTTTTGATGGCGGCCCTTCTGACTGGTATGAAGGGACACCTCATTGTCATTTTGATTTGCATTTCTCTAATAATTAGTGATGTTGAGCATCTTTGCACGTGAATTTTTTTTTTTTTTTGGTCATCTGTCTTTTTTGAGAAACATCTATTTCAATCTTCTCATTTTTTGGATGGGTTGTTTTTTTGGTTTTGTTTTTTTGTTGTTGTTGTTGCTTTTTGTTTTTTTTGCTATTGAGCAAAATGTACCCTATCGTGCATGTGGTTGTGATATGCAGGGTAGTGTAGCTTGAGTAGTGAGAGGGAGGACAAGTAGGTCACATAGATGATTGTCAGAGAAACCCAGAGGCATGGAGAGGACTTGAGGCAGTAAAGTAAACTCTTACAGGATGAGTGATGTATTACATATAAAGGGGAAGAGGGAAGCGTGGATAACGTTGATGTCCACCTGTAGAGAGAGAAGGGGTGATGAGTTGGTAAGCAGGGTGTTTAGGAAAAGAGGGTAATTTGCTTTGGGAAACAACCAGGGGCTATAAAAAGAAGCAACTAAGCAAGAGGACAATTCATTAGGATTTCCTCAATCTGTGAGATTTTGATGCTGTATAGTGTCTAGCGGGGAAATGATTGGCATTTAGTACGGTGTCCATGTCCCCAAATATTGGATTTTTTTAAACTGTGATTCATGCAGTTGCTGGAGACTAAATGAAAGAATTTTGGAAATGTGAGTCACAGGGAAGATGTGTGATATAGTGAAAGGCTTACTCGATTTGGAATCAGAGGAGAGAGGCTTGCATTTGGTACAGCCTAAGAGTGTGAGAGATAAACATAGGTAGTAATCATGGGAGCTTCTATTTCTTGACACAGATGTGATCATGGCCAACCACTATGCTACATGCTTTATATGCATTATTCTCATAATAACATATAAAAAGGAACAGATACTGTTTTATCATAATTTTCCAGATGAGGAAAATGAGGCTTAGAGAGGAAATGAGAAGGTCACACAGCAAGGGTGTATCCAGAATATAAGCCAACATGGGTCCTCCTCCAAAGATTGAGCTCTTCACAGTCTACGGAACTGCCTTTTAAACATCAAATAGAAAAATCCAAATAAGGCAGGAACTAAATGAAAACAGTGCCAGGAATAAGGTTATACATAGAATCCTGTACCAGTGCTATCAGCAAGACATAAATTAGGCTCTGAATTTTTCATAGAAAAGAATGTAGGATCAACTACACGATTTGCAGTGTCAAGATAAAATCAAGTGCTACAGAATTATTCTAATTGTAACATTAGCAAGAAATGTCTTCCAGAAGTTTTCACTATGTTCAATATAATACACTTCTTCTTCAGCAATATCCTTAATGCAGACGCAATGATGAATATCAGATAAGGCAGCAGTCTTACCCTTGGCTAAGTAATAGGATGTTGAAATTAGTTTGAACCAAGATACAGAAGTAAAGGAGATGAGAATTACAAAAGCTAGATCACACATGTACAAATGCTACATCATCCAGATCAATTATAGAAGCAGTTGTCAGAGTGAAGATAAGAAGGATTTCTGGATGTGTCTCTGGAAGATCTGTTATAAAGCTGTGAGTCCCACCCCCGCCCCTGGGGGATAGGTGGGATTCAGGGTGTGTAACCTTCTTCACCTCAAGCCTAGTGAGAGGTTAAATTTAGTGTAAATAGGTATGTGTGTATCCCAGTGCCCTTTGTCTTGGCTTTGTCTCTCTGGATCTTTGAATCCTAGAGAAGAGAACTTCTTTGTTCCAGTTCATCAAGCTGATGAGTGGAAAAGAGAAATGATACTAAACAGAAACGATAGTGAAAGAGGAGCAGAATGAAATCAGCCACCACCAGAGTGGCTGTGTATGAGCCCAGGGCTCATAAAGTCACCTCCAGGAATGAAAAAGAAGGGTATTGACATCCAATCATAGAGGTGTGATAGACAGGTGCCTTGGAAGTCTGTGTATCGCCTGGAGTCCAAGAGGAGAAAGACGTCATTGGTATTGAAGAGAATCTCCATAAAGGGAACATACAAGTCCGCCAGAGGACTGCACAAACTAGCAGAGCCATGTGATGAGTCTGGGAGGTGTTATTCTGTTACTGTGGTCTTGGGTGCAGGGGAACACAAAGCCACCATTATTGTGAAGTTTGATGATTAGATGTCGAGCGTGCTTTTCCAACTGAAAGATGCTTCTCCACATGTCCCTCACAAGTAAAAGCTTTAATAAGTCAATAGGCATTGAAATGGGCAACAATTAATGGGCCGGATTCCCTGAGAGATTTTAAGAAAAAGATCAGATAGGAGTTCCCGTCGTGGCTCAGTGGTTAACGAATCTGACTAGAGACCATGAGGTTGTGGGTTTGATCCCCAGCCTCGCTCAGTGGGTTAGGGATCTGGTGTTGCCGTGAGCTGTGGTGTGGGTCTTAGATGCAGCTCGGATCCCTCATTGGCATAGGCCAGCAGCTACAGCTCCGATTTGACCCCTAGCCTGGGAACCTCCATATGCTGTGGGTGCAGCATGATAAAAAGACCAAAAAAAAAAAAAAAAAAAAAAAAAAGACACAGAAAAGAAAAGAAAAAAGATAATGCATACTTCAGTTCTGAATGGGGGAGAGGAAAGCCAAGTAGGGATTGTGTGATTTACTCATTGTGTTGAAGAGCCAGGGCCAAGGCCCTACACAGCCTGTTCTTCAGTCCAGGACTCCATCTCGTCTGTGAAATGGTTTTCTACTAGAGAGGAGCTCGAGAAAGTATCTTTTACATACCCAGGCCCTGTTCATTTGGTGGAGGTGCTTTGTCACCAAGGTTGAGAAGGACATTTTCCGCTATAGAGACTGAAGTACATTCAGAAAGAAGTGACCAATCTGAGCTTACCTGGAAACCCCAAACACTGCCCCTCTCTCCTTGCTGCAGGGTGACTAGGGTCTCTCCTTAGATTGTCCCTCCTAGAATTGGGTGTCTACCTCTTCCCTTACAGGCTGCAGATTCATGTTCTTGATTCCTCATTCACTTACCCAAAGCAGCCATCTTCATGACTTTGATGTTTCTAATCGTTGGCAGTGCAAGTGGTCAACTGGTGTAGCTTATTCAAGTCTGCCCTTATGCAGAACCTTCATGTGAGGCCACATGAGATCTAAGAGGTCTTATAAAGCAGCACTTTGACATTCATTTATTTCATCTTTCGGTGTTAACTCTCCTCCATTTGCTGAGTTAGAACAGCCTGCTGTTTGCCAAAGGCACTTGGCGCTCTCGTATCTGGGGCCATGGCTGGGAGTCACGATGTAGGTTATTGTTAAACCTTCGCTTTGGCTTCTGTGAGCTTTTCTGCATGTGTCATATGCCTGACATTCTGGGAAAACTCTCATTCTCATTCTCCCCTCACTTACAGACTTGGCTAGACACTGGATCATCTGTCTACCTACCGATTTCTCTCTTTTCTTGACTTTGGCTACTTACTGGAAACAAAGATCATAGCTGGTCAATGACCCTCTTTGTTTCTGGCCTATAATTCACAGGCAGTTGAGGTTGTTATGGGGGTGGATTTTTATCCCTGCTATGCACATACCAGCACTGGCCCTTAATCTTCTATTGCTCTGTCCACTCTCACAACACCAAGGACCTTGGCTTCTTTGTTTTCAGAAGCAGACGTCTGAGCTGAGCCTTAGAAAAGAGTTCAGATGCACCTCAGCATAGTTTCGCTATAGGGCACTGGTAGGCAAACTCCTCTTGGGTGACCAGTTGGTGCTTTCTCACATGAGGCAGAGTTCTCCATAGCCCAGCCTAGAGGGGTTGGGGAAATCTCAAATTTCCTAACTTCTTAGTTTCTGTTTAGTCAAAGATTATATTAGACATGCTCTTTGTGTAATGCCTTTAACTTTTCAAAATATATATATATATATATATATATTTTTTAGGGCTGCACCTGCAGCATATGGAAGTTCCCAGGCTAGGGGTTGAACCAGAGCTGCAGCTGCCAGCCTACACCACAGCTCACTGCAATGCCAGATCCTTCACTCACTGAGCGAGGCCAGGGATCAAACCCACATCCTCATGTATACTGGGGGGGGGTGCATTACTGCTGAGCCATGACCGGAATTCCTGAAAATAATTTACTAATGATCATGTGCTATCTTAGAAGAATTTTTGAGAGGCAGAAAGGAAGAACCGTTGGGACTGGGAAAGTCAGCCAACAGGTTAGTGACTTGCCCAAGTTCACACAGTGGATAAAGGGAAAGCTGGGATGAGGATTCATTCTCTAACCACAGAGTCTACCTGACATGATAACCCTAGTCCTATCATCTGCTGCCAAAACACAGAAAAACAAAGCACACATTTAAAAGGTTTTCTATTTTTGATCCAGAAATATGAGCAATCCACATGGTGACTTGCCTTAGATTTTACTTGACGACTGAGAGGCTATCTCTCCCTTTCATTAGTACTTAGGAAATACATGTGCATTCTTTCGTTTATAAGGTAGTGGAGAAAAGTGTGCCCTTTCAGTTGTCTCATCTACCATGTAATAACAGCCTATGAAGTTAACTTGCCATTTTTAAGCACAAATTTTAAGAGGGCTTTGCAAGAAGGAGAGACAGGGGCTGCTCTCTCTCTCTCTCTGTTTCCTTATCCTTGCTTCCCATTGGCTTTTCTGATTAACCTTCAGTGTTGAGTTTTGCATTCATTGGATGTTAATAAATATAGCGTTTGATTCCTCCCTGCTTCCTTCTCTTGCACATAGTCCTTTTTCAAGATCTCTTTGTCCAACACACTGCCATTTGACAGTAGCTGTTTAATTCGGCCAATAAGAGGGCTACATTCTGGAGGCTTTAGTGACTTAAATTTGAGGGGTTGCAGCCAGTCCTCACATGGCTATTTTTGATTTACCGTAGGAGGGCCTAATATTGCACAAATGCGTCCAATTTATTTGTTACTTTATCTATTTGTTTAAAATGTTGGAATATAAAATTTTTTTGAAGATAAATGTCAAATACAGTATATTCTTTGTTCCTTGATATCATGATGAGGGAACTATTTTTTCCTGCCTTGACCTCCTTATAATTATTAGTTTTATGTCTGATTTTCCTGAGTCAGTTCTAATGTGCTTCAAATACATGCTAAAAATCAGGTTGGTATATGCTAAACAACCCTGGTCCATTGGCTTTGTCCCTTTTCTAAATTGTGTTTGGAGATTTACATTTGTATCTCATTATTTATTATTAAAAACACAAATAACCAAACCTCAAAAATGACAGTTTATCACACACTTAAGGATGCAGCAAATTAAAATGAGATTTTAAATTGTAGTGTGCTTAGGTATTGTCTGGTAACTTTTTGACTAATTTTCCACAGTTTTTATGGATGCCTGCTAAATTTAACTTCAGTCTTCCTTATGCTAATTTGAGAATATTTACATTTCTCAAGTGATTGAGTAAATGCTCACAGGAGTTCCCATTTGCTTTCTGCAGCCTAGTTAGCTCAAGCTCATTTACCTGAAATACAGCTACACCCCTCTCTTTAACTACCTGCTTTAAAATTATCAGAAAGAAAACATTAAATTCCTCTTCAACCCTCCCAAATAATTTCCTAAGACTTCTATTTCCCAGATTGCCTCCTCTGCATATGCTCATCCCACCAAGAAAGGTCCTTGGTCCCTTCTTTTCTGCTCCCCAGCCAGCCCTCTTCCTTGTGAGGAACAACACACAAAAGCACTCATCTGTGTCTTCAGGGTGCTTTTTTTTTTTTTTTTTTTTTTCTGTGAACGTTCTTTAATACAGGGTCTTTGTGGCAGATATTACTTGGCTAACCCAAACCCATTTCAGTTCCCCTCTTCCCATTCTTTCATGTGGTGTAGAAGCTGGAAAAGCTAAATACCTTCTTCCCAGCTTCCTTTACAAGTGCATGTACCCACGTGACCCTGTTCTGGCCAATCAGACTAGAGAAGAGATCTATTGAAGACATTACACTCGGAACAAGACTGCTATGATAACACATTCCCCATTTGGCTTCTCCTTGTTATTTGATCTGACTTAAATTATTTGACAGGGTGAACAAAAATCACCTTGGGAGGGGGAGCTTGGTGGTGGCTGATAAAAAATGAGATCAGTGGCCTGATTCCCAGAGATGCTAGTCAGGCACTCCTGAGTGGGAAGCTGGAGGTAGAATTATAAACAGCTGCTCAGCTAATGCTAATGCAGATGTTTGGGATAAATCTTTGTGAAACTCTGCTTTATGTTTCCCAGACAATTTTACACCCTGGTTTCCATCCACTATGAAACAATTTCAAGTATACTGGAATAGATAAGAATGGATTTTAAACATCAAAAGAGGATTACTGAGGAATATTAATAGTACACTATTTGAAAAGTTCAACAGTGTTATTTCAGGCTTGCAAATGTTTTCCCTGTAACTGTACAACTATCTGAAACCTTCTTTTAGGTAAGCCTTCTTTTTAGTAGTAAGAACTTTTTTCTTTTCCTTTTTTTTTTTTTTTTTTTTTTTTTTTGAGAACAAGTGTCTGAAGACCATACTTAGACTGCTAGCATTTATGTTAAGTGAATCCATATACACTTGGATCAAATATCCCTTGAATTGACTAAAACATGAAGCATTTCACATGGGTTAAACATTGCAGTAATTTCTCTCTGGTTTTTCAATCCTTAATTTGTGTGGGTTTCTTTTTTTTTTTCTCCCCTATATTTAAAGTGTTCATCGGAAGCTTTCATATAAATTTGTTTTATATATATATGTTATGTATCTACCATTACTAACCAAACAAATAAGAGGTACTCCAGTAAAATAAGAATCACTGGAAGCAGAAGAGAATGTTGAATAAAATAATCCTTGTCACAAACGTTCTTATACAGGTAAGAGGAGATCCATGCTATAATACCTACCCTGTCACTGTGTGTGTGTCCTTGGGATGCTCACAATGTTTATAGTATTCGTTTACCTCTTCTCTAAAAGGGAATTGCAAAAAGATCTTGGCTTCAGAGCAGGTTTTTAAAAAAAAAAAAAAACAAATAATAGTGTCCAGAGATTTTCAACTTCCTGAAAAATGGCTTTTTCAGCCATTCTCTTCAAAACTTACTGTGAACCCCATCTTCCATTAATGAATACGCCAGGGATCACCAAGCACAGTGCTGTGACAAGTTGTGTGTTGTGATCAATTTTGTTATATATAGTATATAATTTATTATCAAGTGGAAAACCAAAGTTTGAAATGATTTTAAATTAGAGTAGATTCAAGATTTTTCTTATAAAAATAGCATGTATTCCGAAAGCCTGTCACTTACTTTGTGACATGCTTTCCAATCTTTCAGAGGAGTTGAGCTTAAAGAGACCCTATAGAGAACCTATCAGAACATGGGCTGTGTAGCCCAAAGGCTTAAAAGATATTGTGATATTTTATGTTTGGATTTTATACTTTTGTAACCTAAGTGTTCCCTCTACTAAAGATGACCTTACTCCTACTCTGTGTTTCTCAAAGACTGGTCTTTAAACCATCTGTGTCAGAATTCTTGGGAGTGTTTGTTAAAATGCTCATTCCTGGCTAAGAGAGCAGACTTAATCATGATCTCTAGGACGTAGTGGCCAGAAATCTGTGAGTCCAACAAACTCTTCAGGTGCAGACTGTAGTTTGAAAATTCCTGCCATGGTATATCGTCTTGTATTTCCACGCTGCGACTTTCTGCTACACCCACCTCACTCTGTCCCTCCTCAATTATTATCAGCTCAAAATCCTAGACAGAATGCTAATAAATGCTAATAGATTGCTGAACCGCCCATAGAGATGCCAACATAACCACAGAGAGGTCAACACTTAGCCGACAGTGTCTTTACTTTCCACGACACAAATTCCAATTGAGAACCAGAACATCATCGGCATCAAGACACTCCTATTATATATAACCCCTCGGTCACCTCCTTCAGCAAAGATAATAACTACTGTGAATCTTCTCATCATGGATGAGCCTGCCTATGTTTTACTTTTAAATCAAATTGAATCATATAGTATTTCATCTTTTGTTTTTGGCTTCCTTTACTCAATGTTCTTTCTGTAAGATTGATCTGTGTCACCTGTAGTAGTCCATTCATAGAAATTACTGTATAATAGTCCAGCCATAAATTTATAATTTGTCTATTCTACTGTTGATAGAAATATGGCTGTTTCATTTTCATTTTGGACTTGAATAGTGCTGTGAATATTCTATAGTTATACTTTAATATTGAGAGACGTTCACTGTGTGAAGTTTCACATTTCTCCTATATTCTGTGCCTTTTTTTTTTTTAATTTTTATTGGAGTACAGCTGATGAATTTAGGTATTAATTTCAGGTATATAGCAAAGTGAATCAGTTATACATATACATATATCCATTCTTTTTCCCCATAAAATTCCAGTACATTAGGTAAACCTCCCTGTGCTATACAGTAGGTCCTTATTATCTATTTTATATATAATAGTGTGTATGTATTAATCCCAACCTCCAGTCCCCCCTGCCATGGGTTCCTCCTTGGTAACCATAAATTTGATTTTGAAATCTGTGGGTTTGTTCATTTTGGAAATAAATTATTTTGTGTCATTTTTATTATTTACATATCATTTATATATATGATATTTGTATATTTATCATATTAATTCAAGTAAGTCAGACAATCTCTAGATCCATTCATGTTGCTGCAAATGGCATTTTTTTGTTCTTTTTTATAGCTGAGTAACATTCCATTGTATGTATGTACCACATCTTCTTTATCCATTGCTCTGTCAATGGACACTCAGGTTGCTTCCATATCTTGGCTAATGTAAATAGTGATGCAGTGAACATTGGTGTGCATGAATTTTTTCAAATTATGGTTTTCTCTAGATATATGCTCAGGGGTGGGGGTGTTGCATCATAAGGTAGTTCTCGTTTTAGTTACTTTTCTTTTGACTTTGTAGGGCATCACCCATGGAGATTCCCAGGCTAGGGGACAAACTGGAGTTGCAGCTGCTGGCCTACACCACAGCCACAGCAATGCAGGATCCAAGCAGTGTCTGAAACGTACACCACAGCTCATGGCATTGCCAGATCCTTAACCCACTGGGCAAAGCCAGGGATTGAGCCTGAATCCTCATGGATACTAGCCAGATTCATTTCTGCTGAGCCATGACAGGAACTCCCTAGATTTAGTTTTTTAAGGAAGCTCCATGTAGTTCTTCATAATGGCTGCACCAGTTGACATTCCCACCAAGAGTGCAAGAGGTTACCCTTTTCTCAGCACCCTCTCCAGCATTTATTTTTGTAGACATTTTGATGATTGCAGTTCTGACTGGTGTGAGGTGATACCTCCTTGTAATTTTGATTTGCATTTCTCTAATAGTGATGTTGAGCATTTCTCATGTGCTTTTTGGCTATTTGCCTGTCTTTTTAGAGAAATGTCTATTTAGATCTTCTGCCCATTTTTTTGATCAGGTTTTTATTTTGTGATATAAAGCAATATGGAATGTTTGCATATTTTGGTGATGAATCCCTTGTTGGTTGCTTTGTTTGCAAAAATTTTCTCCCATTATGTGGAGTTTTTTTTTTTATTTCTCATGGTTTCCTTTGCTGTGAAAAACTTTTTAAGTTTAATTAGACCCCATTTGTTTCTTTTTCTTTTTCTTTTCATCACTTTAGGAGTTGGATCCAAAAAGATACTGCTGTAATTTATGTCAAAGAGTGTTCTGCCTATGTTTTCCTGTAGGAGTTTTATAATAGCCAATCTTACATTTAGGTCTTTAATCAATTTTGAATTTATTCTCATGTATGGTATCGGAGAATGTTCTAATTATCTTACATGTAGTTGTCCAGCTTTGCCAACACCATTTATTGAAGAGACTTTTTCTCATTGTATATTATTGCCCCCCTTGTCATAGATTAGTTGAATTAGGTGTGTGGGTTTATCTCTGGGCTTTTTATCTTGTTCCTCTGATCGATATTTCTGGGTTTTTGTGCCATACTGTTTTGATGAATGTAGCTTTGTGGAATACTCATAAGTTAGGGGGCTTGATTCCTCTAGTTCCTGTTTTCTTTTTCAATATTGCTTTGGCTATTTGGGGTCATTTGTGTTTCCATACAACTTCAAAATTTTTCCATTCTAGTTCTATGAAAAATGCCATAGGTAATTTGATAGAGATTGCACTGAATCTGTAGATTGCCTTGGGTATAATCATTATGACGTTATTGATTCTGGTATAACATTGCATAGTGTTCCATCTGTTTGTGTCATCTTTGATTCTTTCACTAGTGTCTTACAGTTTCCAGAGTACAGATATTTTGCCTCTTTAGGTAGGTTTATTCCTAGGTATTTTATTCTTTTGAGTGTGATGGTAAATGGGATTGTTTCCTTAATTGTTTGTGTATAGGAATGCAAGAGATTTCTGTGTATTAATTTTGTATCCTGCTACTTTACCAAATTCTTTGTTGATTTTTAACAATTTTCTGGTAGCACCTTTAGGATTTTCTATAGGATGTCATCTATAAACAGTGATAGTTTTATTTCTTCCTTACTAATTTGGATTCCTTTTCTTCTTCTTCTTCTTCTTCTTCTTCTTCTTCTTCTCTGATTGTCATAGCTAAGACTTCCAAAACTATGTTGAGTAAAAGTGGTGAGGAGTTTCTGCTGTGGTGCAATGGGATCAGTGGTGTCGCTGGAATGCTCTGTCATAGGTTTGATCCCCAGTCTGGCACAGTGGGTTAAGGATCTGACATCACAGTAGGTCACAACTGTGGCTCAGATCTGATCCCTGCCCCAGAAACTCCATATGCCACAGGGCAGCCAAAAATGGGGCAAAAAAAAAAATGAGTAGAAGTGGTGAGCGTGACATCCTTGTCTTCTTCCTGATCTTGGGAGAAATACTTTCTGCTTTTCACTATTAAGAATGATGTTAGCTGCAGTGGGTTTGTCATATATGGCCTTTATTATGTTGAGGTAGTGTCTTACAGTTTCCAGAGAACAGATCTTTTGCCACTTTAGGTAGGTTTATTCCTAGGTATTTTATTCTTTGGGTGTGATGGTAAATGGGATTGTTTCCATGCTCACATTCTGGAGAGTTTTATCAAAAATGGGTGTAGGATTTCGTCAGAAGCTTTTTCTGCATCTATTGAGATGAGCATATGGTTTTTATTCTCCAGTTTGTTAATGTGGTGTGTCACAATGATTGATATACTGATACTGAAGAATCCTTGCATCCCTGGGATGAATCCCACTTGGTCATGGTGTATGACCCTTTTAATATACTGTTAGATTCAATTTGTTAATACTTTGTTGAGGATATTTTCATCTTTGTTTATTGTGATGCTGGCCTATAATTTTCTTTTGTGCTGTCTTTGTCTGGCTTTGGTATCAGGGTGATGGTGGCCTCATGGAATGAGCTTGAGAGTGTTCTTTCCTCTGTAATTTTCTGGAAGGGTTTCAGTAGAATAGGTGTTAACTCTTCTCTAAATTTTTGATATAATTTTGGCTGTGAAGTCATCTAGCCCTAGACTTTTGTTTGTTGGAAGTTTTTAAATCACAGTTTCCATTTAAGTACTTGCTATTAGTCTATTCATACTTTTTTCCTGGTTTTGTCTTGCAAGGTTGTGCCTTGGTAAGAATTTGTCCATTTCATCTAGGTTTTCCATTTTATTTTGTACCTTATATATTTAAAGTTATATTATTAGGTATATTACAAACTAGAATTTTATTAGTTTTTGTCAAGCATGTATGTTGTAGAGATACACATGTATTTCTAGTGTAAACACAAAAAATGCATTAACTCATAAGCTAGTAAGAGAAAAATGAACTAATAAAAATAATAAATAGAAGAGAAAAAGAAAAGTCAGGAAAAAATAGTAAACAATTCTAAGACTGTAAATCGCCTCCATATATCACTGATTACATTATACTTGAATGGACTGAGTAATCCAATAGCAGCATAAAGAATTTCAGAGCTCTACGCTTTTTGCAAGAGGTGTATAATCATCCCTTGGAATTCACAAAAGATTGGATCCAGGACCCACAGCTATACAAATCCACAGATGCTCAAGTCCCATGGTCTGCCCTCCGTATCTGCAGGGTTCTATACTCACAGATTCAACCAACTGCAGATCCTGAACATAATGCACAGGTTGCCATTGGTTGAATCTGCAGATGGGGAACCTATAACTATGGAGGGCCAACTGTATTTTAAATGCAAGGCAGAAAATATTAGAAATCTTATTTTGGCTGGTATTGTAGCCACATTAACTTTTTAAAGTTTTTCTTTGCATAGCATATCCTTATTTGTCATTTTAATATTTTTATGTCCACTGTCAGCTTATTATTGCTTCTTTGAAGGTAATATATTATTTTCCTTTCAGCTATTTTAAAATAATTTTTCTTGTTTTAGCAGTTTGTGATTGTCTAAATGTAGCTTTCTTTATATTTTCCCATTTGGATTTATAGAACGTTCTGCATCTGTTTCCTGATGTTTTTATTAACATGTGAGAAATTTATCTCATATCTCTTGAAATATTTGTCTCATTCTCTTTTGCTTCTCTTCTAGAACTCTTATATGTTAAGTATATTTTTACTGACCTATCTTCCATTTTACTAATCTTCTCTTTTGTCAAATCTATCATTAAACCAATTAGTTT
Source organism: Sus scrofa (assembly GCF_054392235.1). Lineage (NCBI taxonomy): Eukaryota > Metazoa > Chordata > Mammalia > Artiodactyla > Suidae > Sus > Sus scrofa. The sequence goes on along the minus strand of NC_139393.1, from coordinate 20,645,893 downwards.
TTAATTTTACTTATTTTAACAGTTCTCTAATTTTACACTTGTATAATTTTCATTTGATTTTTTAAAAGATTATTTTTCCTGATAAAATTTTCCATCTTGTGGAGTTTCCATTGTGGCTCAGTAGGTTAAGAACCCCATGTAGCGTTTGTGAGGATGTGGGTTTGATCCCTGGCCTCGCTCAGTGCATTAAGGATCTGGAGTTGCTGCAAACTGAGGCACAGGTCCTGGATGCGACTTGGATCTGGTGTTGTTGTGGCTGTCATGTAGGCTGGCCGTGGGAGCTCTGATTCAACCCCCAACCTGGAAACTTCCATATGTGACAGGTATGCCCCCCTCCACACACACAGATTTCCATCTTCCCATTTCTTTTCTCAAATTTATAAAAATTACTTTCATGTTCTTGTCAGATGATTCCAATAACTCAACAATCTCTCCATCTCTTTCTATTGCTGATTTTCTTGTCTCTTGCCATTTTGTTTGACTTCTAATTTTTGAATAAATGGCAGATACACATTAGAAAAATTTTGGAGGATCTGGAAAAGTTTACCTTCTCCATAGAAGTTTATTCTATTCTCAGGTAAGCAATGGGGAGGATAAAGTCATAGATACTACTGAAACTACGATCAGAGACTGAGCTCACTCAAGTTACCTTTTATTTGGTAATTTTTCTCCTTATTTCTGAGTAATCCCCATCTGAGAGTTTAGGATATCTACCATAATGTTCTTTTTGGTGTGTCCTGAACTCTAAGTTTTGTCTTGCACCATGAGTCTTAAAACCCTGATGTTATTTTTCCGAGTTTTGCTGTTTGGCTTCTTTCTTCTTATGCTCTGCAGTTTAAGAATTCATCAAATACTTCATGGAAAAAGAAAAAAAAACCTGCCAAGACTCAGAGTTTGTCTTCTTTACACTTCTTTTCATTCTGAAAACAAGACCCTCATATCTTGGCTACTTTGGCTTCCAACTTTTATTTTCTTGGCTCCATGAAACTGCCAAAAGCTCTGTTGACTTTTCGAACTTCATGAGCAGCCCCTCTGTCTGATTCTCAGTATCTAACTCTAGGCCAAGAATCAGAAAATATCTCACTCAGTAGGCCAGAAAATATTGGTTATGTCTCTATAGTTCCCTTCTTAAAAATCTTACAGTAGCTTTTCTTTTTCTTTTTCTTCTGGCAACTCTCTGATGCCTTCAGACAATTTTTTTCTTTAGTTTTATATGGATTTTTGTCTTTGCTATGAGTGATAGAATTGATCTACCACACCCATTCCATATTAACCTTAAAAGCAAAAGAAAGTAGAGACCAGTTACATCTATGCAAGGTCACAAGTAAAGTATCTACATAAGTAATTGTAGGGGAAGGCCATCTCATACACGCAGTCATTCAACCACCTAATAATGGACCTTGGGTCTAGAACACTTCCTTGCCAAAGACAGAGTCCTCATAGACTGTGCTGGGATTTGCCCCTTGGGTAGGAATATCTTTCCAAGTGTCAGCCTCAACATGTATTCCTTTGTTTTGCTTGAGTGTGTGTATTACATGGCACCCAGCCCCCTTCACTATTATATCTGTTCCCAGCAGGGAGAGGACAGGGTCCTGCTGCTGCTTCACAAGAGAGGAACCTACAGGCTAAATGCCACTTGGAAGCTGCTGAGAAGGACCCACTGGCCATGGGGGACCAATGCCCACTACGGAAGGTGAACTTGCTTGCTCTTCTCCGCGTGAGTAAAGCTTGTTCCATCCAGTGCTTGACTGCACTGTTTTCATAGGCAATTCTAAGGCCATTGTGCAAAATAGGCAGTTGATTCTACTTGCTCGACAGTCATCCTAGAGAAATACCAACATATGTACTAATCATTTATTCACTGTTCCAGTTATCCACTGCTCCGTCACAGTACTAAATGATTTAGAACAAGAGCAGTCACTTTTTCCGCTCACAAACGTACAATGTGGACAACACCTGGAAAGGGAAGTTCATCTCTCCTCCATGTAACATGTGCTGAGAGTTGGAAGGGTAGGGGGCTTGCAGTGGCTGGGGGCTAGAATCATCTGAAGGCTGTCTCAGTCACATATCTGCAATTTGATATAGGCTGTCAACTGGAACCTCAGGCAGGATGATGACAACAACAGCTGTACATGACTTCTCCATGTGGCTGTTTGCTTGATTGCCTTCTTTTTTTTGTGTGTGTGTGTGTCTTTTTTAGGGCTGCACCTGAGCATATGGAAATTGCCAGGCTAGGGACTGAATCAGAGCTGCAGCTGCAGGCCCACACCACAGCCACATGGGATCTGAGCCACATCTGTGACCTACACCACAGCTCACTGCAACACTGGATCCTTAACCCACTGAGTGAGGCCAGGGATCAAACCCACATTCTCATGGATCCTAGTCAGTTCATTACTGTAAAGTCATGATGGGAGCTCCACATTTGCTTTCTTAAGGATCTTTTGTGGGTTCCATGAATCTCCCACGAATACATCTCTAAAGGCCTGAGCTGAAACACTAGCACAGCATTACTTCTGCCACAGTCTATTAATTCAGTGTCAAGAAGAGGGGACACAGACCCTACAGTCTCACTGGGAGGCGTGAAAAATATTTTTGAGTTATGTTTTAACTCAAGACTCTGCAGAGTTCCCATTGTGGCTCAGCAGCAATGAACCCGACTAGTATCCAGGAGGACACGGGTTCAATCTCTGGCCTCACTCAGTGGATAAAGGATCTAGTGTTGCTGTGAGCTGTGGTGAAGGTTGCAAATGTGGCTAAGATCCTGCATTGCTGTGGCTCTGGCGTAGGCCAGCAGCTACAACTCCAATTTGATCCTTAGCCTGGGAAGTTCCATATGCACGGCACTAAAAAGAAAAAAAAAAAATCTCCACACTCTTTGATCTACCTAATTATCATATGTACAAATGTGCATGTATTCTCCTAGGTGTTGGTAATGAACAGTAATGATCAAAATCTATCAAGATTCTTCCCTTGCAGTAGGAATAGAAAATTAAAACAAACACATAAATCTGTAGTATAATTTAAGATGGTTATGGAGGCAGATGGTATCAGTGGGTGGAAAGTGATGCTCAGGTTGAAATTTTTCAGACAGTGTCCAGAAAGTGCCTCATTGAAATGGTCAACTTGGAGTTCCTGTTGCAGAACCCAACTAGTGTCCATGAGGATGCTAGTTTGATCCTTAGCCTCACTTAGTGAGTTAAGAATCCTGTGTTGCCACAGCTCTGGCAGCAGCTGCAGCTCTTATTTGACCCCTAGCCTGGGAACTTCCATATGCTCCAGGTGCAGCCCTAAAAAGTTAAGAAAAAAAAAAAAAAAAGAAATGGTTACATTTAATCAGATACCTGAATGAATACTTGTAAGATCTGGGGGAGGAACATGACAGGAAGAGGAGATGAAAAACAAACCTGTACTGAGGGGGGAAACGAAGTTGGCAAGTTCGAGGGACAGGTAAGCAAAGTTGTTAGTGGAAGAAAAAGTCAGAAATATTGGCAGGATTAGGCATGTGATGTCTTAAGGATTGTACTGAGGAATATGAATTTGGATTTTATTTTGGGTATTGGGGGATGATATGGGTGGGGTTTAGGTAAAGGTTAACAGATTTCTATTTGTGCTTTTAAAACATCCTTCTGGTGGCTCTGTAAATTGACTGGATAGTGGCAAGAACGGGAAGTTGGCAAGAGATGAAGTTACCTTGGACTTGCGTGGCAACAATAGAGTGGGTTAAAAGTAGGGGGATTCAGGATATGTTTTGAATGTGAAGCTTAAGACAGTCCAGTGCAATGGATATGTATTATGGCAGGGACAGAAGAAAATATTATTTGCAGGTTTGAGCTAAGCAACAAGGTGAATTGTGCTGCCTTGACTGAGACGTAAAAGAATAGGAAAGAACAGGTTGCACAGGGGTATAAATTGCATTCTTAAATATGTTAACTTTGAGCTTCCTCTTACGTATTCAAATGCCAAAAAGTTCTGAGTACATGAGCATAGCGTTTAGGGGAGGCGTTCCCATCATGGCTCAGTGGTTAACAAACCCAACTGGTATCCTTGAGGACTTGGGTTGGATCCGTGCCCTTGCCCAGTGGATTAAGGATCTGCCATTGCCATTAGCTGTGGTGTAGGCTGCAGATGCAGCTTGGATCCCAAGTTGCTGTGGCATAGGCTGGGAGCTGTAGCTCCTATTCAACCCTTAGCCTGGGAACCTCCATATGCTGCAGGTGCAGCCTTAAAAAGACAAAAGACAAGAAAAATAATTTAGGGGAGAGGTCAACATTAGAGTTATTAAATGTGGTAGTCTTCAAGTTTATAAATGATATATAAAGTCATTGACCTGGTTAGAAATCACCAAAAAAGTAAGCGTGGACAGGAAGGAAATAAAAACTATAAAACATAACCATTTTCAATTCATTAAAATGAAATACTTGAGGTCACAATTTTTTTTTTTTGAGAATGCACCTTGGAAGGAAAGAATTTTTATGTGTCCTATAAATTCTCAAAATATTACTCTGATTATTATTGGTCTCAGAAAGATAAGCAAGAGTTTCCAAGAATATCTATTTTTCCAGAAATTTAACTTTTCATCTTATCTGGGCTGTATATCACATGCATCATACCATTAATTTATTCTATAAAATGTATCACCTAGATAATATGACATTTTTTGCTTATAGTGTGAATAAAACCATCAGCTCTATAGTAATTGATCTTAATCTGTGAATAATGTAGACCTTCTGATGCTCAGAAAACTGAGTCATCTTGTAGTCTTGCCTTAAATGTAACTCTAGCAGATTTGAAACCAAATACATAGAAGCAGCATGACGTCTTTCATTAAAAAGAAAAGAAAGAGGGCCTAGGACTGAGCTCAGAGAATGTTCAATAGTTAGAGCTCATGAATAAGAAGTGAATCCCATTACAGATAATTGAGAATTAGAAGTCAGTGAAAAAAAGGAGAGAATAACATCTTAGAAACCAAGTTAAAAATAATGTCTTTCATAAGAAGAGAACAGTTATGTCTGTTTAAATGCTGAAATAAAATGAGAAATAAAGGTTAGGTATTAGATTTGGCAAGATTGGTCACACGGTTAAGTATCATCTCAGTAGACTCTGGAGACAGTGTTGTGACTGGCACAGGTAGATGTGTGAATCCATGCAGGAAAATAGAGATGTTGAAAAAAAGAGATTTACTATAAAAGAAAGTCGGAGACTAGGGAGTTGCAGAAGGAAGACATGGAGCCTAGGGAAGTTTTATGACATTTCTTACAGCTTATTTGTACCCTGTTGAGGATAATCCAGAAGCGAAAGGGACGTTCATGGGACAGAAGGCGGAAGGGCAGTTGTAGGTGCCATAACTGAAGTAAGCACGGCTTCCAGTGTGCAAGTAAAGGAGTTACATTTAGAAACAGTTCACTGGTTGGGTTAAGAAGGAAGCCTGTGTGGGTGCTAGGGAGAATAGGCTGGTAGGTTTGGTGGTGGAAATACTAAGTAGTTTCCTTTTGATTACTTTGATTATACCCATAAAGTAGATGGTAATCATGACCTGAGAGTAAGGCGAGGTGAAGGAGTGTATGAGGCGTGAGGAGAGAAAATGAGTGAAAGCCTCACCCGGAGAAGAGGAGAATGAATTAACCAGCGCCCAGAGTAATTCTGAGAGGTAGTGTCCACAGGTTTGGGGCACTTTTCAGTGAGCAAGAAGGAAAGACAATCTTCAGAGACCAAGAAATTGTAGCGTTCTAACGAGCACCGTGGAAAGATTTGAGAACGCAGTAAAGAATTGGAGATGGGGTTAAATGAGGAGAACTTCAGATGAAGACATTCTGAAAGCTGGGGGCTTTAGCGCTGCAGGTGTCTACACAGATATGAATCTTCATGGGATTCCCTTTTGTCCAGTACGACCTCCAAGTGTTTGCGGAAGCCGACGTTAAGTTGATGTTCTTAATGGCGATCTGAGAATACTCTCATCTACCCTCCTTATAGAAAACTATCAAACAGGATCCCTATCTCACTTTAAAGATACAAGTAAATTCCAGATTGGGTAAAGACATAAATTAGAAAAAAAAAATTGAGACTTTAAGTATGGGGAAAAATATCTTTGTGCCCTTAAAATTGGAAAATATTTTAGTCCAGTCACTAAAATTGAGTCCATAAAAAGGAAAAATTAACCAACTTGATACCATTAAAGACAGGATTTTAGCCTGACATCAGTATCATACATAAATGACCAGGGGAAGATGAGAAGTCAATGTCCAATATAGAAAAAAACAAAAGTTATGGACAAAAGAAATAGATATGCAGGTCACAGAGCAGAAAAATAGGCTAATACACATCTGAAAAGATACTCCACTTATAGCCAGGAAACTATAAAATAATATTTTGATTTCCCTTTATATCCACTTAATTGGAATGAGTAACAATTACTTATAACAGTATTCACGAGTGCCCATGAGAAAAACATAAGCTTGCCTACATTGTTGATAGTAAATTTGGTGCAACTGCTACTGACAACAAGTCAGCAGTATCTAGTAAAAGTGAAAATGTGTGCACGCTATCACTGATCATTTTCATTTGGGGTACATTCCTGGGGAAAAATTATACTCATGTACATAAAGAGAGATATACAAGAGTATTTTAGTAGTGTTACTCATGAAAATGAAAAAAATTTGCAGCAACTTAAAATACTTTGCTTTGGGGAATGGATGTATGAAATATGATATATTCAAATTACAGAAAATGATGGCACAGTGGAGGAGAATGAATTTATACATCTACCACGCCAACCTGCACACATCTAAAAAAGTCATATTGAATGAAAAAAGCACATTTCGGAGAGACTTCCCCATTTTATAATCTATATAATGTTTTACATACACTAAAAATCGCTATTATTTTTGGATAGCTATGTAACTAAAAATATACAACATTGAACTTGGAAAGATTCACATTAAATTTATCATAGCAGATATTTGTCTGTGGGAGAAGGCACATTTAAATTCCTTTTCTTCATTTATAAAATTAAAATATGGCACAAATGAACCTATCTACAAAAAGCAGAAAAAGACATAGAGAACAGATTTGGGATTGCCAAAGCGGAGGGAGTGGGATGAACTGGGAGTATGGGGTTAGTAGATGCAAACTGTTCCATTTAGAATGGATCAGCAATGAGGTCCTACTGTAGAGCACAGGGAACTATGTCCAATCACTTGAGAGAGAACACAATGGATGATAATATGAGAAAAAGGATGCATACAGGTCTATGACTGAGTCACTTTGCTGTACAGCAGAATTTGGCACAACACTGTAAATCAACTATAACAAAAATAATATATAGATTATCTTTGATATAACATTTTGTTCCATTTCTGTATTTTTAAATTCTCAAAATCAAAGTGAAAGGAAATAAAGACAGATGAAAATGAGGAAAGATTTAACAGTGCATCCAAACCAAAAATGAGCATTTCTATTAGTAAAAGCACAACAGCTGTGATAGTTGAGGAAAACAAAGGAGAGAAATACTACTGAGTTATCTGGGGTCTTGAGCAGAGTTCTGAAGTCAGATTTGCTTTGTCCATTTTCCATTCCTATTTATTCTACAGTTTAAGTCACCTCTTACATCCAAAGTGTTTTTATTTATTGAAAAAGGTAAGTTGATTAGAACAATGATTCTCTTTTATTTTTAAACTATTTAGTGTTTACCTTTCTTCCAGTTGTGAACTTTGACCTATAAAGTTTTGGCATTCATCTAATTTGTTAATTTGAGATAAAGAAGAGAACCACAGTGGAATTTCTGATAGAAAGAAGACGGCCCAGCTACGTCATGGTATTTTGGTGCCTGCAGAGACTGTACATCACAAACTAGCCCAAGTCCCCAGAAAGAAAAGATATGACGACCTGATTAAATGTCTCAAAAGGTTGAATACATGATGAGAGAGGATTACATATGTCAAAAAAATTTTTCCATTTTATGTCTCAATAGATAGGTATGTTGAGGACTGTTGAGTTCAAATATTCACTAAGAGATTAACCTATGTATGGGCCTGTTTCATCTCCAAAAGCAGAACAGCAAAGCCAAATGATGTCTGACCTGCCACTCAAGTTTCCAGTTACAGAAAAGACCCTGCTTCATTCAGCCTGCCCACCCCAGCTGCCCTGATCTCAAAGTGCAGACAGATCACAGGTACTGACCCCAACATCACCTATCAAAAAGGCAGCTAGTTCTTAGCAGGTAATCACCTGGGTTTTATCCAGAATTGTGTGTGTGTATGTGTGATTGAGAGAGAGAAGGAAGGAGAGAGGGAATAAAGAGGGAGAAATAGGCACAGTTCTGATTGCTGTCAGCTGCGCAATCTTGCTCGACTGTGGCTTGCAGGGCACTCAGAACTCTTGGGAAGTTGAGGCAAGGGAAGCAGGCATTTCCAGCCACAAGGCCTGCTTTGTATACAATTTGTTTGCCGGGGCAGAAAGAATTGGTGAGCTCTTGATGCTAACTCAGAATAATATTGGTCAGGAGAGAGGGTGATTTACTCAAGATGTGCAGCTTCCTTTTATTGAAATATTTTAAAGATGGAAGGAGGAGAGTCAAGAAACCAAATTAAAGCACACATTTCAAGTAGTGTAATGTGCATCTGGCATGTTTGATTCAGAACATGTCTGTCTGAGTGTTATTGGATTGCTTTATAAAGGTGTTTTCTAGAGGGCACGGACCATGTGGGGTGAGCAGGTGTGCTCTCTCTCTCCCCCAGCACACAGATATACTCCCCCAATACTGCAAAACCACGGCTTTCCAGAATGCCCACCTGTATCAAATGGCTCTCAGCACAGAGTCCTGAATGTCTTCTGGTTGTAAAACCACTGAAACAAGTAAGAATAAATGATCCTGAGACTAAGTCCCCATAATTATCATTGCAGAGCCTGGTCATGCTCATGGTCACGATTACCTTTAGCTTTAGTTGCCTTTCGTTTGCTCTGGTGAGAAAATCAGCCAGGCAAACTCCCCCTTTTCCCATCTTCTCGGTAGACTAAAGAAAAGTCACTCACTCTCTTCTCTTTCTAATAACCTGGCAGCAGTATGTGTCTGTGTGTGTACGAATGTGTATGCAAGCATATGTGACACAAGTGTGTGTCTGTGGGTTATGCATGTGCATATATGTGTGTATACATGCTCATGTGTGTACCTGTGTGGGGGCTCATGTGTACGTGTTTTTAAGGGGGAAGAGTTGCTAATGTAGGAGTGTGTTGTTGCAAAAATCTTTAGTGTTTCCCACATTGTGAGAGGTAGGCTCTCGGCAGGGCCTTCTCTGTCCTTCCTGTCACTGCAAAGGCCTGTTGGGTGGGACATCTCTGACCTCACTGTGCTGGATGAGGGGTTCGAGCTAAGGGAGACTGGTTTGTGTGCAGTAAAATGTGAAGGAGCATTACCTAAGACTAAATGCCCCAGGACATTAGACTTGACCTCTGTATAATGCTTTACAGTTTATTAAAATGTTTCCATCTAAGTTAATTTGTTTAATAAAGATATGGTCTTCGAGTTCTGGTTGCCGCTCAGTGGGTTAAGAACCCAACATAGTGTCCCATGAAGATGAGGGTTTGATCCCTGGCCTTGCTGAGTGGGCTAAGCTGCAGTGCAGGTCACAGATGCAGCTCTGATCCTGTGTTGCTGTGGCTGTGGTGTAGGCCGGCAGCTGCAGCTTTGATTCGACCCCTAGCCTGGGAACTTCCATATGCTGCAGGTGCGGCCATAAAAAGAAAAAGAGAGAGAAATATGTTGTTTACACACTTTTCCTCCCTTATCTTAACACTTGCATTTACTTATCTAGCAGGGTTTTTTTTTTTAAGACCTTAAGAATAGATGAAAAATCAAGAGCTAAAGAGAATCCATCCATTTGACCCCAAATAGAGCTTTCTATTGGCAGAATCATTTAACCAAGCAAGAGCCTGCTTAGTGGGGTGCTCTCCTAAGGAGTCAGCATACCCCAAATTGTTTTTGACACTGAAGCTTGAAGGAGGCCTTATCAACCCCCAACAACTCTACTACAAGAGATAGAGACTAACATCTATGACATTCCTACTATGCTTCACCTGTCTTATATTACTTCTCACACCAACCAGTGAGAATAGCTCTTAGAGTCCCATCTTCTAGATAGTCAAGAATTTTATATATCTTACACAAGTCCTTAGGGCGGTAAGTGTTAGAGCTAACATTTGCACCTTAGTCATCCAGAATCAAATCTATGCTTCCTATATCACACTGTGTTTTAATCAAAAAGGAAACTAGAATAGCTTTTTCCTCTATGTCATGGTAGCAGAAAGAATTTACAGGTTTTTTGAGTGATACTTCTACTTAAGAAGCAAAAAATATTTTTTGCCTCATCTAAAATATGACTCTTTTCTGTTCTTCTAATGCTAGCAGATATAAACCCCATCTCCGTGTTATAGTCCATATAATCCTCTGAAAAGGAAGTTATCAGAAAATGGAAGGGATCTAAACAAACAATAAAAGAACATGTGCTTGAAACTAAAGGAAAATAGATGGTAGATTATGATACACATGTGGCCAACCAGCCAGAGCTTGCTGTAAGAGCCAGCAAATAGAGAGATGTCTAAAAGCCTCCCAGGAGCCATGCCCCCCTGGGGCAAGGACAATATTAATTTTCTCCTAGCCCTCGAAGTGCAATACTTTATTCCATGGTCTTTCTAGCATTAACCATTGCCAGGGGGGCCAAATACAGTAAATGGATCAATGACTTGATGCTATTAGGCAGGTCCTATGAAGAAAAGAAATAACTGCAGTCTCCTTGGCAATAAGACATCAATATGAGCCGTCCTCCGAGGAGGCCTCTGGGGTAGAGTGCCTACACACATTCTTGATCAATAACGCATTAAACAAGGATGAGTGTACCAGCCTGGCAAACAATAAACAGTGCTGAGTCATCCACAGCCCCTCAAAATGAACCAGGCTTTAGATGATGCTAAATAGAAGTTTTAATCATCTTAAGCAAATCTTGACATGCTCTCATGCATGACTTCCTGGGAAGCTGTGGTCAGGGCTGGACTTACTGCACACACTCAAGCAGCCCTTTCTTGACATCTCTGAATAGCAGTAGTAGCAACAATAGTGGAGTTATAAGTAATAGGTAATAATGATAGCAATAATTGATAGCGATGATTTCTAATTTCAGTGTGTGTATTAACTTGTTTAACCCTCACAACAACCCTATAGCATAGGTACTATTATTATATTCACGTTAAAGAAAAAGGAGAGGTCACTAAGATGGTGACACACTGGAGGCTACCAAGTTTCCCTCATCTCACAAATACACAATATACAGCTACACGGGGGTCAAGTCCCTCTGAGGAAAATTCCAGAATCTAGTTGAGTTACTCCTACACATCAGGCAGCTGAGAAAGCACCCACATCAAAGCAGGTGGGAGAGGCTGAGACATAATACACCATGAACACTATACTCCTAGTGCCTTACAATGGAGAGGGAACCTCCAATTCCCAGCTTCTGCAAGAGGAGTGAGGAGTTTAGACCTCATGTTTAGCACCCCAGCTTTTAAGGCTATTGCTCGAGGTATAGATCCAAATCGCCTGTCTCTGAGAACCAACAAAGCTTGTGTTCCCAAGTCCCATAGCACTATAGCAAACAAAAACTGAAGGTTTTAAATGGATGTGCAAACACTTCCTATGGCTGGGCTCAGTGCAGGGGAAACAGGCAAGAGAACCCATCTCCCAGGTTCTCCTGGGAAGGAGTTTCACTGCATACTTTTCCAAATGCTGCCTGGGGATTCAGCTTCTGATCAGCCTGCATCTAGGTGCCAACTACAATCCTTCCCAGAGCTCAAAAGAGCTAGTGGACACTTTGCTTACATTCTCCCTCTCCAACTTCCTGGAAGGAGCTTGTTCACACATCTCATGCACCAACTTTTGTGGCTGCCCTCTAAAGGGTGATCCCTCTTATTATCTAGCGCTAATAGCCAACAGGGCTCAGCATTCATGAGTCCCACAGGACCATATTAAACAAAAAAAGCAGTTTTCAAATGGGCATGCAAGCCCTTTTCTGCAGGCTTAGCACAGAGAGGGCAAGCAAAACACCTGTCTTGCAGTTTCTCCCTGGAAAAGATTTGACTTCATACTTTCCAAGCTTCTGTCTGAGGTTCTAGCTTTTAATCACCTTGCATATGGGAGCTGAGTAGGCTCTTCCTGGGAGCCCGAAAGAGCTGGTAGTCACATCCTCCACCATCTCACTTGACTCAATCCAGTAGTAAAAGCAAGTCTCAAGATTCTCCTTGTAAAGAGCTTTTCCACGTATTTAGCACCCCAGCTGCCAAGACTGCCACCCCATGGGATGGCTTTCAGTTCACCTAGCTCTAGGACTCAAGAAGATTCAGCATTTCTGAGCTCCTTAGAACCACACAAAACAAAAAGGCAGTCCCCTTTGAGCACACAAGGACTCCAAGAGCTTATCCCCCCTGATTCAGCACAGTGAATAGAAAAAACACTCAGCTTCTGATTTCTCCCTGGTAGGGGCCCTACTGCATACCCAATGTCCTGATTTTCCTACCTGATGCCTGAAGGTCCAGTGTACAATTAGCTTGCACTAAAGTGCTCAAGGAGCTGGCAATTGTATTCCTCTGGGAACCTAAACAAAAATATGAGCATTTCCAACACATTTGAGATGCTGAAGGGTTTTGTTATACCCTCAAATACTGGGAGCCACCAATAAGAAAATGGCAGTATGGATATGTAGAAACATTTCAAGGGCAACCAGGAAGTCAAGCCAGGCTGATTGATAAGGTTAATCTGCTATCTGAGGCTAGTCTGTCAAGACCAACCAAGTGGCTGTTTGACATTCAGAAATCAACACCGAGGGTCAAAACGAAGATGTAGGGGAATATGTTCTAGACAAAAGAATGAGAGAAATCTCTAGAAATTGGCTCTAATAAAATGGACATAAGTGATTTACCCAACAAAGATTTCAAAATAATGGTCATAAATATGCTTGCTAAAGTCAGGAGAGCAATGCATGAAAAAAGAGACTCTCAAAGAGAAAATACTAAAATGTACCAAATGGAAATCATAGAGTTGAAGAATATAATCTAAGTGAAATAAAAAATTTAATATAAGACTTCAAGGGCAGACTAGATCAAGCAAGGAAAAAAAAAAAGAATCAGAAAACTCAGAACAGGGCAGTGGAATTCATCCAATCAGAGGAGCAAAGAAAGAAAAAGAAAGAAAAAGAGTGAAGATAGCTATTAAAGGTCTATGTGACACCATCAAGGAAACCAATATATACATTACATTATAGGGGTCCAAAAAGGAGAAAAGAGAGAAAGAGGCAGAAATCTTATTCAAATAAATAATGGCTGAAAACTTCCTAACATGGGGAAACAGACATTCAGAACAAGGAATCCCAAAAAGAACAAAATAAGAAGGATCTAAGACCCACACTGAGACATATTATAATTAAATTGTCAAAAGTTAAAGACAAGTGAGAATCTGAAGGCAGCAGGAGAAAATAAACTTGTTAATTACAAGGGAACTTCCATAAGACATTCAGCAAATTTTTAAGCAGAAACCTTGCAGGCAATAAAGGAGTGGGATGATCTATTGAAAGTGTAGAAAGAAAAAAAAACTCTGCCAGCCAAGAATACTCTTCCCAGCAAAGCTGCCTTTCATAATTGAAGTAAAGGTAAAGAGGTTTCCAGAAACAGACCAACAAAAGTTAAAGTACTTTACCACCAGCAAACCAGCCTTATAATGTTAACTAGAGTTCTTAAAGCTGAAACAAAATGATGCTAATTAGTTGCATGAAAACATGTGAAAATATAAATCTCACTGGTGATATATAGTTAAATTCAGGATATTCTAAAGTTGTAATTATGAGGGGGATTAAATCACTTATAATTGTAGTATAAAGGTTAAGGGTATTAAAAAACATTATTTATTAGTGGTATGCAATATAAAACTATAAATTGTGACATCAAAAATGTAACACCTGGGGAAGTATAAAAATGTATAAGTTCTGTATGCATTCAAAGTTAAGTTGTTATCAGAAGAGATTGTTGTATGATATTTTATGTAAACCTCATACTAGCTACAAAATAAAAACCTATAGTAGATAAAAAGAATGGAATTGACGTATACCACTATAGAAAATAATCAAATAACAAAGGAGGAGAGCAAGAGAGGAAGGAACAAACGAACTACAAAAGAGCCAGAAAATAAAAAATGACAATAGTACGTCTATACCTATCAATAATTTATTTAAAAGTAGATGGACAAAATTTTCCAATCAAAAGACAGAGAGAGAGAGACCCAACTATATGCTCATTATAAGAGGTTTACTTCAGCTTTAAGGACATATACAGACTCAAAGTGAAGGGATAGAAAAGATATTCCATGCAAATGCAAGCCAAAAAAGAATTAGGGTAGCTCTGCTTATATTGCCCCAAAATAGAGTTTAAGCCAAAAATGTAACAAGAAAAAGAGAAGGTCATCATACAATAATAAAGGGTCAATTACTTATAAGAATATAACAATTTCAGCTATTTATTCTCTCAATATTAGAGCAGCTAAATATATAAGGCAAATATTAACAGAACTGAAGGAAGAAATAGACTACAATACAACAATGTTAGGGGACTTCAAAGTCCCACTTAGACAATGGATATATAATTCAGACAGAAGAAATAACAAGGAAACATTTGACTTAAATGACACATTAGACCATATAAACTTAACAGGCATAACAGAACATTCCTTCAGCAGCAGAACACACATTCTTTTTAAGTGCACATTGAACATCCTCCAGGATGGATCAATTATTAAGCCAAAAGCCTTAATTTTTCTTAATTTAAAAAGATTGAAATCAAATCAAGTGTCTTTATGACCACAGTGGTAGGAAACTAGAAATCAATTAAAAGAGGAAAAATTAAAATTCACAAATATATGAAGATTAAACAACTTATTTCTGGAGAATTAATGGATCGAAGAAATCAAAGGTAAATAAAAGGCAATCTTGAGACAAAAGAAAATAGAAACACAACATACCACAACCTATGAGATGCAGCAAAAACAGTTTTAAAAGGAAAGTTCACAGTGAAAAACACCTACATTAAGAACCAAAAAAGATCTAAAGTAATAACCTCACTGACATTCAAGGAACTAGAAAAAGAGATAAATTAAGCCCAAAATTATTAGAAGGAAGGAAATAATAAAGATCAAAGTGGTAATGGACTAAAATAGAGACTAGAAAGACAATAGAAAATATCAATGAGTTGATTTTTTCATCAAAGTCTAGTTGATTTACAATGTTTCTTCAGTTTCTGTTGTACAACAAAGTGACCCCGTCATGCATTTATGTACATTATTTTTTTCTTTTTTCATATTATCTTCCATCATGTTCCAACCTAAGAGATTTTTCTGTGCTGTACAGTAGGACTCCATTGCTTTTCCATTCCAAATGTAATAATTTGCATCTACTAACCCCAAACTCTCTGTCCATCCCACTCCCTCCCCCAACCCCTGGCAACCACAAGTCTGTTCTCCATGGCTGTGATCTTTTTCTGTTTTGTAGATAGTATCATTTATGACATATTTTAGATTCCACATATAGAAGAGATTCTCATACTAAGTGAAGTAAGTCATAAAGAGAAAGACAAATACCATATGATATCACTTATATGTGGAATCTAAAATGAGTTGGTTTTTTGAAAAGATGTACAACAGGTAAATCTTTAGACTAAGAAAAAAGGAAAAAGACTGAAAATCAGAAATGAAAGAAGTTCATTTGTGCCATATATTAGATTCTAGATATAAGTGATATCATATGGTATTTGTCTTTCTCTTTCTGACTTACTTCACTTAGTATGAGAGTCTCTAGTTCATCCATGTTGCTGCAAATGGCAAGTGATACTTCAAGATGACTAAAAGGGAATCAAATCCAATTAAGTAAATTATTATATTAAAAATCTAAAATTAAATCATCTGCTTTTCATAATTAAAAAAGTGGAAGAGGTGACATTACCACAGGTAAGAAAAGAAATGCTAAGGATCATAAGAAACTGCTATGAAAATTATGTGTTAATACATTGGATAGAAACATACTACCTACCAAGACTGAATCATGATGGAAAATTTGAAAGCACTAATTACTAGTAAGGAGATTGAATCTGTAGTCAACACTTCCCAACAAAGAAAAGTCCAGGACCAGATAGCTTCACTGGTGGACTCTACCAAACATTTAAAGAAGAATTAATACCAATCCTTCTCTAATTCTTCCAAAAAAACAGAAGACAAAGGAACAACTCTAAACTCTGTTTAGGGGGCCATCATTATCCTAATTCCAAAGATAGAAAAGGACACTACAAAAAATGATGAATGTGAATACAAAAATACTTAATAAAATATTGGCAAATGGATTTCAACAATACATAAAAATAATTATAGTCTATAATCAAGTGAGATTTATTCCTGAGATGCAAAGCTGGTTTGACATATGAAAAATCAATCAATTTGATATACCAGGTTAACAAAATTAAGGATAAAAATCGTATGATCATTTCATCAGAAGACAAAGAATTTCACATAATTCAACATCATTTCATGATTAATACTCTCAACAAAAAAGAGAACAACGTACTGGAAGTCCTAGCCAGAGCTGTCAGGCAATAAAAAGAAATAAAAGGCATCAAATTAAAAAAAGAAAGTTGTCCCTGTTTGCATGGCATGCTACAGAAAACCTCAAGACTACACCAAAAAAAAAAAAAAAACCTGTTACAACTAATAAACTATTCAGTAAAGTTGCAGGATACAAATTAAGAATTAAAAAATTACTATAAACAGAAACAGATCATGGACATGGAGAGCAGACTCATGGTTGCCAGAGGAGAGGGAGTGGGATGGAGGGGGAGTTTGGGGTTGGTAGATGCAAACTATTATATTTAGAATGGATGCACAGTGGAGTCCTATGTATAGCACAGGCAACTATGTCCAATCTCTTGGGTTAAAACATGAATGGAAATAGTATTTTTTAAAAAAAGAATCTATGTATATATGCATGACTTGGTCACTCACTCAGCTGTACAGCAGAAATTGAAGGAACATTATAAATCAACAATAAAAATTTTAAAAATTGCTATAGGCCAACAGTGAAGTATGAAATAAATTAATAATCCCATTTACAACAGCATCAAAAATAATAAAATGACATTAATTTAACCAAGGAAGTGAGAGATCTGTAGACTGGAAACTATAATACAGTCACCCCTCAGTGTCCACAAGGGACCCTCAAGGATTCCAAAACTTGCAGATACTCAAATCTCTTGTATAAAATGTCATAGTACAATTGGCCCTCCATATCCATGGGTTCCATATCTGTAGATTCATTTGTCTCTTGATCAGATTCAGAACCTGTGGATACATGAGGCCAGCTATATATTGATGAAAGACATTGAAGAAGACATAAGTAAATAGATATTCTGTGTTCATAGATTGGAAGAATTCATATGTTTAAATATCCACACTACCCAAATTGAGCCACAGATTCAATGTAATCCCCATAAAAATCCCAATGGCACTTTTCACAGGAATAGGGAAAATAAGCCTAAAATTTATATGGAACTACAAATGACCCTGAATAGCCAAAGAAATCTTAAGAACAAAGCCTGATGCGTCATGCTTCCTGCTTTCAAACTATATTAAAAAGCTACAGTAATCAAAACAGTTTGATATTGGCATAAAAACAGACATACAGATCAATGAAACAGAAAGGTTTCATTGGAAACTATCAACAGAACATAAAGAGTACCTATGGAATGGGAGAAAACCACATATCTGATAAGGGATTAATATTCAAAATATACAGGCAGCTCATATCACTGAATAATAAAAAAAAAATTATAAACCAATGCAGGTCTTAACATTTTCCAAAGAAGACATACAGATAGCCAAAAGGTACATGGAACGGTGCTCAACATCATTAATCATCAGGGAAATGCAAATTAAAACCACAATGAAATATCGCTTCACACCTGTTAGGATGGCTATTATGAAAATAGTAAGAGATAACAAATAATAGTGAGGATAGATGTAGATAAAGGGAATACTTGAATACTGTTGGTGGGAATGTAAACTGGTACAGCCTCTTTGGAAAACAGTATGGAGTTTCCTCAAGAAATTAAAAATAGAGCTAACATAGGATCTAGCACTCTTACTTCCGGGTATATATCCAAAAAGATATGAAATCATTACCTGGAAGAGTTTTCTGCGCTCCCATATTCACTGCACCATTATTCACAGTAGCCTAAGTATGGAAACAACCTAGATGTCCATCAGTGAATGATTGGAAAAAGAAAACATGACACACACACAAACACACACATGCATGATGTCATGCATGATGGAATATTATTTTGTCTTAAATAAGAAAGAAACTCTACCATGTGTGAAAACACGAACAGACCTGAAGGGTGTCACACTATTTGAAATAAGCTAGTCACAGAAAGACAAATACTGTATTATTTCATTATATGTGGAATATAAAATAGGCAAACTTGGAGAAGCAGAAAGAATGCTGATTACCAGGGATTGGGAGGGTAGGGGAAATGGGGAAAAGTTAGTAAAAAGATACAAAATTTCACTTATAAGATAAATACGCTGTGGTGCAGTGTGTTAAGAATCTGACTGCACAGACTTGGGTCATTGCAGAGGTATGTGTTGGATCCCTGGTCCAGCACAGTGGCTTAAAGGATCTGGGGTTGCCACAGCTGTGGTGAAGATCACAGTGGAGACTCAGGCTCAATCCCTGGCCCAGGAATTTCCCTATGTCATAGATGTGGCCATAAAAAAAAGAAGATGCATGTGCTTTGAAGATCTAATGTGTAACCTGTTCACTACGGTTGAGATTCCCATAATGATTGTTTAATTGAAATTTGTTAAGAGAGTATCATTCAAGTGTTCTCACCTAAGAAGTAAATAAATGAGATGATGAATTGTGTTAATTAACTGATTGTGAAATTCTTTCACAAGTTTAAATTGTGGTATATTAAATCATCACATTGTACCCTTAAAATACATCATAGTTTTGTCTATTACACTTCAATGAAGCTGAAAAAAAGAGAAAGAGAAAGAAAGGGAGGCACAGAGACATTAAGAAACTTGCCCAAGTTCACAGAGCTGGTAAATTCTGATTCTGAATCAACTGGCTACCAAATTTGGATAGAAGCAAGAGGTGTGGTACACCACTTCAGGCAGGGATCTGCTGAGGGTATATGTCACCCATGTTTTTTAGATAGATTAACCAATCTCACACACCTATGCACCTGTATTTTAAAGTATATGTAGATGCTGTTGTGATTACTAAAATGTAAATTCATTGCATTAAAGTCATTTCAGTTCACAAACCTCTTGAGAGCAAAGACTATATTTATTCAGTTCCCTGCCTATCACATAATATAAGCATTTTATACAAAAACGTGTTGAGTGGAAATCTGATATAGATGAGCTGTCCTTAAGGGGGGGGGGCTACTAAAAAAGTTACAATTTTCAGAGGAATAATTTTTTTATTTTAAGAAAAGATTCTCATAATTCCAAAGTTTGGAAACAACTGACTAAGAATCTAACTTTTTGTTTGGGTTGAATCTTTCTCAATCATATATTGCCAAACAGACGACATTGGGTGGACCTACTGGTAATACAGTCCCAGTACTGAATATGAAATCAAAGTGGAACTGCTCTTTATATCCTTTTCTCTTTGTCTAAACACCATCGAGCTCATGGTAAAATGTTAGAGACCCAGTGGGCATTAGAAAAGATTAATTGGATGCTGACCTTGGCTTTGCTACTGAGGTACAGCCCAGACACCTGTGTGTGTTGGAGTTCTCCTCCATGAAAAATGGAAATGCTAATCTGGATGTTGGTAGAACGTGAAGGCATTTTTATGAAGCAAACATTTACATAACAAGCCATGAATGTTGTGTGTACCTTTGGAGTGAAACATGAAATACACACACACACACACACACACACACACTCACATATAAATATATATAATATATATAAAACTGGTCTCAGTCCCCAATATGTCAAATTGGAAGAGACCCTAAAGGAGACTCCTCAGCTGAACACCAACAGAGACTTTTTCTCCTGCCTATTTCTGTCTATTTTCTCCCTAAGTACAGTTATCTCAGGTGGAAATGGCATCAGTATGAACTTGACGTTGTCCTATTAAGTCAGCAAAGTGCTTAGGGAGGAAACCACATACAACAGTATCAGTAAGTATATGAAAGAGGAAACATTTCAAGAATCTCCTTGTCAAACAGTAAGTCATTACTTGAGTCAGAATTAGTTAAAACACTGCAGGTTCTCCATCTCATATGCATTTGGTCACCTTCCGCTCAGGGTCCAGATGCTCTGACACTCAGCACAGAAGCAAACGGACATAGAGGAGCCCTGTGGCTGCCTGTCATTGGAAAGGGCCTCCCTAAACAAGAAACTTAAACATTAAACCTTACTTTAGAGTTCTAAACAGAGGGAATTAAATAAAGGCCAACTAATTTATTCCCTAAGGGTATTTTAATTTAAAAGATTACTACCACAACCAGAGAAATGTTGAGATAGGTATACTTAGCACTAGTAATATTTTGCATTTTGGGGGGTTGAGAATTTTAGTATCTCTAAGGAAAAATTTCATAAACAAGTAAATTATGGTATCACTAAATCAGCAGGGCACATTATTTTCTTTCATCTTTAATGTCATCCTTATTTCAAAGAGGCCCAGGTGAATTTATGATGAGAATTCATAGTCACCAACTGTTTTTTTTTTTTTTTTCAGCTGGCATTACTTCATTTTTTTTCCTAACTAAAGAACATTTAATTTCAAATTTTCATTTTAAATTAAGAGAAAGTGATTATGGTACAGTTACATGTCTCACACATATGAGAAACAAACCTACTTAGCATAAAGTGAATGATTTTGGAATTCTAAATGTGACGTAGAAGTCAAAAGGTTCTTATCCAGTACCTCTAAGGTGCAGTCATATCCCTCTAAGGCAGAGAGAATCTCCTGTCAAGAGGTCATATCTCTATTTCTTAAGATATAAGTAGTAACACAGTCCCGTAAGAGTTCTTTCTCATATGGTACATATACACAGTGGAGTACTACTCAGCCATAAAAAGAATGAAATAATGCCATTCTAGAGATTCTCATATTGGTGAAGTAAGTCAGACAGAGAAAGACAAATATCACTTATGTGTGGAATCTAATAAAAATGATACAAAAGAACGTATTCACAAAACAGAAACAGACCCAAAGATTTCAGAACCAAACATATGGTTACCAAAAGAGAAATACTGGGGGGACAGATAAATGGGGCGGCTGGGATTGGCATATATATATACTACTATATACAAAATTCATAAGTAACAAGAACCTACTGTATAGCACAGGGAAATCTATTCAATAATTTATTTAATACTGTGTGATAGCCTATATGGGGAAAGAATCTGAAAAGTGTGTGTGTATGTATGTATGCGTATAATCAATTTATTCTAAAAAACAAAGTTCATTCTGGCTCTAAGATACTTAGCGTTCACAGACCCCAAATAGCTTCTCTCAGATGGTAAATGGCATTAAAATGCCAACTACTCTGGTAGTTTCTTTGTTCCGGGGGGTACTTGAAGCATGTTAGTGTGTATAGAGGATGTAAATCAGGGACACAACTTAATAAATGAGAGTCTGTAGTTCAAATACTTTTAAGTGCCTTGGGAAATAGCTACTTGGAAAGATTTAAGAAACATCAGAACTTATTTGGACAAGTTCATTTACTCTTTCCTTGGCTTGGTAATTATGGTAACTGGAACAGAGAAAGAGAGAGGGATACTTATTTTTCAGGAGGATTCAAACACACACAGAAATTCTGGGTTTGTAAACAACAGTCATTTGTACCATTAAGATGAGGGAGCAGATAGGGTGACCTATGCTTAGAGGATTGTGGCGTATCTGTGAAGAGAAGCAGGGCTGAGAACAGTGGTTCAAGGTATTCCTTGTTTCGCACCAAGTCCTCGGTGGTGATTCTCTTCATGGTGCCCAGCTGGGATGCCCAAGGTCCTTCCAAAAAGTTGCCTTTTTTCAGCATTAACTTACGTTAACGTTATGTTAACTTATGTTACAGTTTGGCCTGAAATCCCTCACAATCAAGAGGGTCTTAATGAATCATCCTCATCAGAATTAGAAGCAGTAAGAGACAACAGGGAAGTAACTTGCTGAGAAATACATCAGTGACAAGAGTAGGTACCTCTCACTCCTACTGTCTTCTACCAGTGAATTGTTCTTAGTGGTATAAAGAAAAACTGCTTTACTATTACTATTATGATGATGATTATTAATTAGCATTTCCCCACTATTTTCAATATTCTGTTATTACAATTCTTTATCATAAAGCACTTTGAAACTTTTCTCAAGGAACTTCGGTTTTATTTAATATTAAATAGAATGTGTAAAATCTGCTGTTGTTTCAGTAAACATGGATATTAGAAGGATGGAATCCAATGTTAAGTATAGGGCTAAAAAATATATCAAATTTCTTGAAAAGGGAACATTGAGGGGAGGGATAAATTAGGATTTGGGGATGAACAAACACACACTACTGTGTATAATATAGATAAGTAACAAGAACCTGCTGCATAGCACAGGGAAATCTACTCAAAACTCTGTAATAAACTATTTGGGGAAAGAATTTGCAAATGAATGGATATGTGTATATGTATAACTGATTCATTCTGCAGTACACCTGAAACACAACAATTATACTCCACTAAAAATTTTTTTTTTAAATATTTTTTGAGGTAATCCTCAAACAAGGAAAACACAGAGATGTAACTGAGGTGCTAACCTCTTCATTTTCTAACTTCTCTCCCCCACTCACCCTGCCTCCTCATTTATCCTACCCATCGCCAAGACCTCCTCCCTCTGGGTGGATTCTTTTTCTACTAATCATCTGACTTTTGAAGGAAGCATGTAAAAGAGTGAATGAAGAAGGGGTTAACTGGAGGACCACACAAATAACCTCTGGTGGGTGGGCTGACACTGTTACAGCCACATCATTCTTGCTAAAAAACACTTCACCTTACTAAGATTGGTTTACAGGAGATGTCTAAGATAAGGCAGAAGAAAAATTTGAAGAGGCAGTGACTCAGAAATCTCCTTAGTATGATGAGAGGGACATTTCTGAAGTCACGATTTAAATACAGGAAATAAAAAGCCAGAGGAAATCAGTTCAAAGATGATGACCCATGAAAGCTGCAAATGGTATGAAACACCCCACTTCAATCACCATTGAATGTCCAGCTACACAAAGCAAGTTGGAAAGGGAACAAAGGTCATGAACTTGCATCACATTCAGTGCAATGACAAGTGAGTGAAAAAAAATCAATCAATCAACTTCCCCTTGCTCCTTTCCCATCGCCTGACTCCCAGATTAAGTCTTTTGGGAGAGTTAGGGTAATATCAAGAGTCTGTAATTGTTCTTCCTTTGCTGCTGTTATTGCAACCACACCATAGTTTCCAAAATACTATCCTATATGTGTTTATATTCAACAACTCATCCCTTGGCAAAATGGCTCTTTCAATCAAGCACAAGACTTTATTTGCCAGGTACGTTACGTGGCTCCATCAAGGATTCTTAATTCGAATATATTCTCAATTAATGTTTGGATAGACCACATAGGTTGAAGAGCTATCTGACAGCTGGCATTTGGATATTGTAGACCATTTCCACAGCTATGCCTCAATTGTGACAGTATTTTTCAACGTTGTTAGACTTAATGAAATTCATGTTACATATTCATGAGTCATCAAGCTGTCTCCTGACCTCTTGATTAAATTTTTCCTCAACTGGTCTAAACACCAGGATGTCTGTTAAGTATGTTTATCTTCTCTTTATTTAAGCCAGTATTTCTTACAGTAAAGTATTGCATTTGGAATGTTTCTCTTGACCCTCTAGTGTCTTTTCTCTAAATTACAAACAACTTGCTAATGTTGGCTGGAAAAAATTAATTGGAAGGTAAAAGAGGCACTCTTAAAATAATGCAAGAGCCCTACACTGTTTATACACTTTTAAAAAGGAATTGCCATAGAATAAGTCCAGTTGAGATTCAAATTTAATTTCAGAACTGTCATTCCATAGGCTTAACAAATCTTGTTAATAAAATAATGATGAACAGTTGATTAAAATCAACTAATTAATGGCTGTTCTTTGTTAACTAAAGGTTCTGGCCTAGGCAACAAGATACCAAATGCATAAACTGTTATTTTTGTGCACAAATAGCTCATAATTTTGTTGAAAAAAGAGGGATATAGGCAATTATCATACATTAGATTATGATAAATGTGAAATAGGGGCATAAGCACCAAGCCATGGAGACTCAAAGGGAAGAGAAAGCAATTCTTACCTCTACAGAGGTCTTTGTAGAGCATGTGAACTATAACTGAGTCCTGAAGGCTAGGTTGAGTTACTGGATGGGTGGAGAATAGGGGTGGAGAGTATATTCTTCTTTGGAGAAAGAGCAGGAGCACAGGCTTCAATATCTGAAACTACACAGAATATTTGAGAAATGGCATAGTTTGGGACAAATAGAAGGTGGTGTTGAGGGTTAGAAAAGTCATTTGGGTGCAGATTATAAAAGATCTTGACCACCAGTATGAATGGACAGCCTTTTGATAAGATAGTCTTAGGGGCTTTTTCAGCAAAGGAACTCCATCATCTCAACCACGCTTTTCAAAAGAGCCAGGGGCAGTGTGGCATGTACGCAGGAAAGGGAGGGGGCTGTTTTGACCTTTGCCCAAATCATAAAGCTTTGAGAAATTATTTTTATTATGAATCATGTTTTCCAAAATGGCCCTGAAATTAGGAGGCATGTCACGTGCAAACACAAAAACATCCCATCTGAGGATAGACCTTTCAGTGTTCCTGCCACACAAAAGGGCCTGTGTTGTGGTCTAGTAGGGTGACCATAATCCTGGAAATCAGGTGCTTGTTCATTCTGGGATGCTTAGCACCACATATAAAGTCCAAATGATTGCCCAATGACAGGTAAAGCCAGTGTTTCTAAACTTGATAAAGAATAGCAAAATAAGACAACAACATAAAATTCCATATGGGGGGTTGACTGAATAAGTGAAGACAGTGAAATGGTTTTATTTAGGAAGAGAGAAGCTCCTAAAGGCCTGGGCCAGAGACTGATAAGTGAAGTTTTGGGGTCCAAAAATCAGAGAGCATTGGTCATCATCGAGCTGAGAACTGAGGAGGTATGCTGTGACATCAGGCTTAACTCTCCCTGGGGTCTAGAGATGGTGACATCATCCAGCACAGTTCAGACTCAGTAGTTTCAAATTAGCACAAAATCTCCTTCTGCAAAAGTATAAAGAGCCTGTGGGACTTTGACTTTCATTTAGTTAGCTCCTACTTGTATGCCAGGCACTTTGCTAGGTACTGGGGATAAAAATCTGGCCCTATTAGAGCCTCTATCTCAAGAAACTTCAGCGAGAATGATCCCATATACTTGTTTAGGTTACAAGTGGAAAATATGCATTTTTTTAAAAAAAATGTGAGATTGCTTGGCCCAATACAAGAGGTATTGGGTTGTGACTACTAACCCATGTCTTCACATCCTATGATGGGAAACATGGCTACTTGGGTCCAAGTTGATGTTTTGGGGCAGCCTTCCCAAATTTCCTTGAGCCCTTGATAAGGCACAGTAGTATCCAAGCCACTCAGCTCCTCCAAGGACATGTCCCCCATGGCTCAGTTGTCCTCTGAGCCTTCTTACGAAAATTTTCCCATCCGACTGGTTTTGTGACCACTGTCATCAATAAAAGCATGAGAGGAGTGGTCTCAGTGGAAGAAAATATTGCAGAGATGGATAACCAGAGGCCAAGAAGAGACCTTTGAGGAATGTCCACATTTAGCACAAAGAGTAGATTGTAGAACTATCAGTAAGCTTTGAAGAATTAGTGAAAATACTCCTCCGTGGAAGCCAGAACCTTCAGCACGTAAAGATTTATGTTAGGCTAAGACTAAAACTGTAATAAGTGGTTTTCTTTTTACGTCCATTTACTGTACTTGAAGTTTGCCCAACTCGGAGGTGTCTGCATGTTGACTGATTATTCGGCTCTATTTCAGATTCAGCTCATACTTACAGCACATCTATTCTATTCCAGGTACTTTTTCACACTTTTGAAAGAACCTTCTAAAACCAGGCTTTACTTGAAATGCTATCCGAATGTTACCTTGTTCACCTCTTTTGTGTGTGTCCTGCTCCTCAGAGAACCATTCCCACCTTTCTCCCGATAGAGCCACCAAGATGGTTAAGGATCTGCTGAAACCACGGAGAGCTCTGCAAGGAGTCAAGACATCGTATTTTCTCATTAACTGCACTCAGCAAAGTAAGCCACATCTCCATGTCACTTGTAAGAGTAAACCCAGTCAGGGCCCTCTGGGGACCCTGGGCACAAAAGCCTTTCTATGTCCCTCATTTCTTGTTTCTAGGAAATACGCCTTATTCAGCTTCCAGGACCTTCCCTGATTTTCAAAGGGTAGCTTCAAATGGTTGCTTATCAGGGAAGGGAGGGGATGCAGAGACAAGGGAGGAGCAGTCAAGAAACACTAGTGTAGCCTTGGGGGCAGGGTTCTGGTTCCTCCTCAAGGGATACACTTAACAATTATCTTTGAGTTCTAAAAACTCCCAACAAATGGAAGATGTTAACTACTTGATGAAGCATTCTTCATTCGGGAAAGAAAGTCACAATGCAAGCATCTTAACGTGTTCCAGGACCGCCTGATGCTAGCAATGCAGAAGAACACAAGTTTGCACCTACCCTGATCCTTATCTGTGGCCCAACTTTCCACTCCCAAACTATAAAACCTCTTTATTCTTCTCTCCCAAAGGAAGGTACAGTCTTTAGGGCATTCGTCTGCTGTGGCCTCCTTTGCCTGGCAAAGCAATCAAAGCTACTCCTTTCTCCTTCGCCCCAAACTCTGTCTCTGTGTTTCTATGCGGCACCAGTGGACAGAGACTAAGTTTTGGCAACAAATGGATTTCTAGATTCCTGGCTTTGCCAATAATTAAATAGACTTACAGAAGGAAATGAGAAAGTTCTAGGTGACATTGGGAAAAGCACTGTTGTGGTTACGTTACAATGAAGCCTGTCTTGCCAGAGGAGTAACCATGAAACCTATACCAGCACCAGGCAAAGGAAAAGATCTGTTTATTCTCTCTCTTTATCTGTTGGAGAAACAGAAGTATGAAGCCTGCTTAAGGCACTTATATAAATACCTTTAATTTGCACTACTTAAGAACTTCAAGTCTCTGGGGAAAAAAGGGTTGAGAAAAAAAATTTGACTGGAGATGCCCATACATGTGCCGTAGGTGAATTCTGAAGAATTTTTTTGTTTCTTTTTCCTATGAAAATGGGATACTTTTAATCCATTTTGTATCTCAGGGCACAGCACCTTTATCATTAGATTTACTTTCTTGGCCAAGAAATTGAGGCCTATGGAGCTTCATTGGAGATTTCAGTTCCCAGTAGAACCAGGTGAGGGATTACAACTTTGAGCTCTTAATTCTTAGTTCTGGGCAAAAGTATCAGAGCTTATGTTTGCTTCTCAAATCAGACAAAGAATCCTCTTTCACGTTCTCTCAAATTGCCAGCTTCAGTCACCAAAAAAACACTAACGGGAATTTCTTCCCCAATCTGAATCTCTTTTCACAGAGCATTAAAAGAATAGTCATCCAGGACCCTGAAGAATATCTAACCAAACCGTTTGAGAAGAAAACTGTTTTCCTCTGGCTCTGTGCTCACTCAATTTGCATGTAGGCCAGTGGTCACAGTGAAAAGCCAGATACCCTCTTTCAGGTCATTCACAAATCAAACAGAAGAAAATGAGAGATAAAAGATGTATGAATAAACTTGAACATAGAAAATAAGGGAGAAAACTAAGGATTCAAAAACCTGGTTCATTGAAAAGATCTGTAATCTTGATGCAGCTCTACACAAACAGGAAAAAAGGAGAGAGAGAAAAGATACAAATTACCAAAATTGGGACTAAAAGAGGACATACCACCCTGAATCCTCCAGACATTTAAAAATATATTAAGAAAATATTACAAATAACTTTATGTCTATAAACTCAACAACGCAGAAGAAATAGACAAATTTTCTTGAGAAACATAGGATTCACAGCCAGTTCCAGGAAACAGAGTAAGAGAGGATAGTGCCCAGCATATTTTATGAGGTCAGTGTTATCTCTGTACCAAAATTAGACAAAGATATTTTAAGAAAACTGTAGAATAACATCCCTTCTGAACATAGATATATAAACCCTTAAGAAAATATTAACATGTTGAATCTAGAAATATATAAAAAATATCATATTGCTTCCAAGTGGGATTTATCCCAGGGATGCAAATTGGTTCAGTGTTTAAAATCAACTGATGTATTTTACACATTAACAGACTAAAAATAAATCTGACCAACTCAAAGTCAATACATTGTATAAAGTTCAATAATCATTCACAACTTTTAAAAAGATCTCTCAGAAACTAGGAATGAAAGGAAAATCCACAAAATGCCCTGATAAAGGGGATTTATGAAAAGCTACAAGTAATATCACACTTAATCATAAAAGCTGACTATTTCCCCCCATAATACTAGGGAGAAGAGCAAGAATGCCTCCTCTCACCATTGATCTTGATGTTTTGGCTATTGTAATAAAGAAATAAAAAATTTAAAAGGAAACTGTCTTTATAGATAATATGATCATGTACATATAAAAGTCCCCAAAATACACAAAATAAAGCTACCTGAAATAGTGATTTTGGCAAGTTTGTAGAATTCTAGGTCAATACACAAACACAATGATCTCTCTATAGTCTAGTAACAAACAAGGGGAAATTGAATTTTTGAAGTAATAAATATCACAGCATCTAAAACTATAATATACTTAGGAATGAATCTGACAAAAGATGCCCAAGATTCCTATGGTGAAAACTATAAAACACTGGTGAGAGTAATATAAGAAAAACTATACAAGTTAAGAGGTACTTATGGACTAGAAGACATATGTTGTAAATATGGCAGGTCACCCCAAACTGATCTACAGAATCGACACAATCACAATCTCAGCAGGCTTTTTTCTTGTAAGATTTTAATTTTTCTATTATAGTTGATTTACAATGTTCTGTCAACTTCCACTGTATAGCAAGGTGACCCAGTCATATATATATATATATATATATATATACACATTCTTTTTGTCACATTATCCTCCACTGTTCTGTCAACTTCCACTATACAGCAAGGTGACCCAGTCATATACAAATATATATATATATATATATATATATACATACACACACACACACATATATATATACATATATATATACACACACACACATATATACACACATATATATATATTCTTTTTGTCACATTATCCTCCATCATGTTCCGTAACAAGTGACTAAATATAGTTCCCTGTGCTATACAGCAGGATGTCATTGCTTATCCACTCCAAATGAAATAGTTTGTATCTACTAACCCCAAAATCCCAGTCCATCCCACTCTCTCCCCTTCCCCCTTGGCAACCACAAATCTGTTCAAGTCCATGAGTTTCTTTTCTGTAGATAGGTTCATTTGTGGCTTTATTAGATTTCAGATACAAGTGATATCATATGGTATTTGTCTTTCTCTTTCTGACTTACTTAGTAGAAGAGTCTCTGGTTCCATCCATGTTGCTGCAAATGGCATAATTTTGTTCTTTTTTATGGCTGAGTAGTATTCCATTGTGTATATGTACCACATTTTCTTAACCATTCATCTGTCAATGGACATTTAGGTTGCTTCCATGTCTTGGCTATTATGAATAGTGCTGCAATGAACATAGGGGTGATTCAATGAAAGTTGTGTCTGGATGGATGCCCAGGAGTGGGATTGCTGGGTCATACGGTAGTTCTATATTTAGTTTTCTGAGGTACCTCCATACCGTTTTCCATAGTGATTGTACCAATTTACAGTCCCACCAATAGTGAAGGAGAGCTCTCTTCTCCACACCCTCTCTAGCATGTGTTATTTGTTGGGTTGTTAATGATGGCCATTCTGACGGAGACTTTTTTTTTTAATTGCCAAACTTATTCTAAAATTTATAGGAATCTGGGGTTAATAGATGCAAACTATTGCCTTTGGAATGGATAAGCAATGAGATCCTGCTGTATAGCACTGGGAACTATATCTAGTCACTTATGACAGAGCATGATGAAGGATACTGTGAGAAAACAATGTATATATGTATGTCTGACTGGGTCAATTTGCTCTACAGTAGAAAATTGACAGAACACTGTAAACCAACTATAATGGAAAAAATAAAAAAATAATTAAAAAATAAAATTTATAAAGAAAATGGAAAACACTAGAATAGCCAAAACAACTCTGAAAAAGAAAAAAGCTAGATGACTTACACTGTCTGATTTATTCACTGTAAAGCCATAGTAATCAGTGTGGCAATGATAAAAAAAAATAATCCATGGGATAAATACAAAATCCAGAAATAGATGAACAAATATGTGATCAATTTGTTTTAGACAAATGTCTCAAGGCAATTCAGCCATGAAAGGATAACCCTTTCAATAAATTGTGCTAAAAGAACTAGATTATCCATATGCGGAAATATGAACCTCAAGGCTTACCTCTATCAATATTAAAAAAAATTCAAATAACAGATCTACACATAAGAGTGAAAATTATAAAATTCCAGAAGAAAACATAGGAGAAAATCTTAGTGATTTTGTTCTTGGCAATAATTTCTTAAACATGACATGAAAAACTCAAACTATAAAAAGATCAACAAATTGGATCTTATCAACATCTTAAAAAAATTTGTTCTTCAAAAGACAAAGTTAAGGAAATGAAAAGGCAAGTCACAGATGGGGGAAAATATTTGCAAAATATATTTCAAATATATGAAAAATCCTTTAATTTAAAACAAGCAAAGAGACAACCCAAGACAAAGTAGGCAAAAGATTTGCATATGTGTGTTACCAGGAATTGATTTGGGGGTCTGACACGTGGTAGGGGTGAAGATATTTTCATGACCTTGGGATGGGGAAGATTTTATGTCAGAAAAAGGCCAAATGCTAAGGAAAAGTTTTGATAAATTATATTCAAAGGAAGAACTTATTATCACAAGAGATGTAATAGAATGAAGAGTCAAACCCTGCTGTAGGGAAAATATTTTCAGTACATAGAACTAGCAGATAACATGTTTCCAGAACATACCAAGAACTCCTACATCTAAACAAAAAGGCCATTAGAAAAATACACAATAAAGTTGAATAGGCCCTTTCCAAAACAATATCCAAAGAGTCAACAAGATTATGAAAAAGTCCTCAAACTCATAAGTGATTATGGAAATAGAATTTAAAATTATGGTGATTTACTAACCACCAAAATGGCTAAAATTAAAGACTTAACAATAGCAGATATTCCCAATACACCAAATGGAACTCTTTTATGCTCTGAGCATATAAGTGGTTGACAGTATTCACCAAAGCTGCCCCAATGCCTAGTGACCCTACATACATTCCTAAAGTATGTATGTATGTATATTTGTTCACTAAATAATATACAATGATGTTCACAGCAGCACTATTCTTAATGACACTAATATGCAACCTAAATGTAATCATAAACATGTAATTATACCATGTAATATGGCAATGGGAATGAATGATTTATTGGTGCATGGATGGATAATTTCATTAACAGAGATACTGAGTGAAAGCAGACAGACATCAAGTAGTATGTACTGTATAATTCCACTTATATGAAGTTTAAAAACAGTCAAAAATAACCAGTGGCAATAGAAGACAGGCCAGTGTTTACTTTCCTGGGGGAAGAATCTTGACTGAGCAAGGGGCACACGGGTTATTGGGAGTGCTGCTAATATTCCATTTCTTGGGATCGTGGTGGCAGTTACATGGGTGTATTCACTTTTTGAATATTCATCAAGCTGAACCTTTGCAATGTGAGCAGTTTTCTTGATATAGAAACTGTCTGGAAAAGACGGACCTTTCTGTAGGAGATGGCAGGAGATCAGGAGCAAGGTGGAAATCCCACAGGCATCAACCAGATGCACTGTTTCCATTCTTGTATGAAAGCTACTGTACTGTTAATTTAGGTCCACAGTAACCCCTGATCCTTGAAAAGTTAAGCATTTCTTTTCCCTGTAGCTTCAGTGCGTGCTGGTAAATTCACCTTGTTTTTTGTTGTTATTTTGTTGTTGTTTTTATTAAAGTATAGTTGATTTACAATGCTGTGTCCATTTCTGCTGTTCAGCATAGTGACCTATTCATACATCTATGTACACTCTTTTTCTCATATTACTTTCCATCATGTTCTATCCCAAGATATTAGATATACTTCCCTGTGCTGTCCAGCAGGACCTCATTGCTTATCCATTCCAAACGTGATAGTCTGTATCTATTAACCCCAACCTCCCAGTCCATCCCACTCTCTCCCCCTCCCCCCTAGAAACCAGAAATCTGTTTTCTAAGTCTCTGAGTCTGTTTCTGTTCTGCAGATAGGTTCGTGTGTGCCCTATTTTAATTATACACACAGAAAAGCTGTAGCTGATCTGATCCTCTGTGCTGCCCCCAGGTTCCTGGTCTCTGCCTGAGTGATCCTGCTTTGAAGACTCTCCTTTGACAGTTCTCAGATTCGACCCACCATCCATCCCACAGTGGTCTCCAAGTTCACTTTCTTGCTTCTCCTTCCTCTCACTCCCACTCAAGGGTTTCTTTCTTTTGGGAAAAAAATGAAACTTTCATCCTTTCCCACTCTCTGCTTCATTCTCTTAGGTGGAATTCCTCCTTTCTCTACAATATTCCCCTCAGGATTCAGAAATGAATCAGAATTCTCAGACACTGAGAAGTTGTTAAAGTTGCTGAGAGAGTGCGTGCATGTACTTTTCTCTGAGGGGAATTTCTGATTGGGGCAGAATTGCTATATACCTCAAAATTATTTTTTATCTCATGTCATTTTTCAGAAAAAGTAATGAGGTGGTGGAAAAAAAAAACATTTGTTTAAATATATAATATGAAGGATTTTTTTCCTACCCACTGTTTATGTGAATGTAGATTAGTTTATATGAAGGTAACATTGCTCTCAGCCCTTGAAGGAAATCTAAGTTTCTGAGCAAAGCAGATTGGTAAATAAATGCTGATATATCCTAAAACTTGATAATGCTCAGATAAGTTCAAAATGTAAAAGACACTTTCTTTTCCCTTTTTCTCTCCCGTTCTTCCTTCCTATCTTCTTCTTTGCATTTTCTTTTCTTTCTTTTTTCCTTTTTCCTTCTTCCTTGCTACCCAAACAGACCAATGTCTAATACAGACCTACTTATATGTCTGATTGAGCCAAAGAATCAAACAGACAAAGAGGAACTTGAGCAATAGCTATGTTTACAGGCAGCTTATCATTTTGATGTGAGATCTGGGATCCTGGAAGAAAAATGTGAAGAAAAATGTTCTACCTTTGTACTTGGATTGGATAAGGGAAATTCAATTCAATTACCTTAAGAATCCATTAGCTAATGAATAGTTTTATCAGTGTTCCCAGGAAAGTTTGGCTCAAAAGCCTTGATGGGGAGTTCCCGCCGTGGTGCAGCGGAAACGAATCTGATTAGGAACCACGAGGTTGTGGGTTCCATTCCCAGCCTCGCTCAGTGGGTTAAGGATCCGGTTGCCGTGAGCTATGGTGTAGTTGCAGATGCAGCTCAGATCCCACATTGCTGCGGGTGTGATGTAGGATAGCAGCTGTAGCTCTGATTAGACCCCTAGCCTGGGAACCTCTATATGCCATGGGTTCTGCCCTAAAAAGACAGAAAAAAAAAAAAAAAAAAAAAAAGGCTTGATGGGCAACTGCTTAGTTTAAAAGAGACCGAAGAGAGGACAAACTAGGAAAGAGTGACCCATAGAAACTTGCACTGTAAATCAGAATATGTAATTTGGTAGGGATCAAACATCTGAGAGTTGGGCTGAAAAAAATATATAGCCATAAATTCTATCTAAGCACAAGATTTATGAATTTGTAATTCTTTTCTCTGAAAGGTGAATGGGTGATTGAAGTCATTGAGAACCTATACAAATTACGTGCTTTGTGAATAGGGAATTGATTGAAAAGAATGGCCTATTGTATTGAAGCTACAAACACTTCCCCTAATTTATAACTTAGAGCCAATCATCAGCATCCTAAATTCAGAAATGCAAATTCACAAGTGCATATAATTGAGGGCTCAAATCAAACATTCTTTCGTCAACCCTCTAGTTGCCATTCTACCTAATTATCTTATGTTTGCTTGTTTGTTTATTGTCTACTTCCACCAGAATCCAAGTTCTTCTGTTTTGGTTGCAGGAACTTAGTTGGTCTCGTATCTTTACAATTTATAACAGAGTTTGGAACACACGAGTTCCTCATTATTCAACTGAATGTCTAACACACTAATTGCCAAACATATTCACCGTGGTGCCCATACAAGTGCACTTTTAAATCTCTTAGCAGTAAGAATACAGGCAGTCATGTAGGGAAGTTCCCATAAATCTCTGTCAATGGCTGAGGAATGAATGAGCACAGGTACATGGTCTGAAAACTCAGCGGGGACTAAGCATATAAAATAATGGTTCTGAGTTTGGGGTTTCAATAAAATGACAATGACATGTTTTAGGGATTCATATTTTGCATCACACTTTGGGCACCTGAGGTTCTAAACCAGAGAATGACAATAACTCAAACTTCCCAGTTCATTTATAATTATTGGCAGTTCCTGGAAGCAAATTCTTCACCTCCATCTTCTCTAACGGAAGGTGTATGAAGCATCCCTTTTCCACATAAATTTTTAGGTTGTATTCAACCATACACTTCATCTTGTCTCAAAATTTTCTGAACAATAAACAGTTATTGGCACCATCATCATCTCAAGTCACCAAAACCATTACTGACCCCTTCCATGTAACAGATTCAGGGATGGACACCAGGAGAATCTGCATTGTGGTGGGCAAGATGATGCTGCCCACAAATGGCCACATCATAATTCTAGAGCCTATTACTATGAAACCTGGCATGGTGAAAGGGACTTAGGAGAAGTGATTAAATTTAGCACTGAGTGGAGGATCATCCTGGAGTATCTAGGTCAGCTGAATGTAATCACAGGGAGCCCCATGTGAGAGAGCGAGAGGAGGGTCAGAGTCAGGAAAAGCAATACAACGATAGACACAGAGGTGTGGAGGGATGCAGGGCCAGGGACCAAGGAGTGTGGGCGGCTTCCAGAAGCTGAAAGAGGCAGGGAAACAGATCCTTCTTTACCATCTCCAGAAAGAACTAAGTCCTATTGATACCTTGATTTAACCCAGTGAAACTCATCCTAGACTTCTGACCATGGGAACTAGAACACATGGTTGGTTTGAGGGAAATGTTACAGCTTCTTGGTGACAAGTTGTCTCCCTGGGCATCTCTCTCATGCACTGGAATTAAAGGCACAGCGTGGTTAAGGAAGGAAAGCTCTGGTCTAAGAGCAAGGGCTCCTGACTCAACTGTCCTGGCTTTGCCACTGCTGAGTTATAGACCTCAGTTTTAAGTCACTTAACTGCTTTGCTCTTCAGTTTTCTCATATAGGCATGGGGTTTATTCCCAATTTCAAGGGACTATTATAAGCAAAGGACCAACAAAAGCAAAGGAAATATGTATTTGCAAACAGTATGCTTGGTTGCTCTGTGTGTTAGAAATCTTAGCTCTCATATGTTTCAGGCTTGGTTTGGGGGAAGGAATTTAGATTTGCACCTAATGATGCCAGTGCCATTATATGATACTTGGTATTATTTCAATGAACATGCAAGATGGCGTTGACCTTAGGTGTGGGCAAGTAAAAATAATTTACTAGTTCTATATGATGTGGTGTGAGGGCACAGGTGTACACATGTACACAAACACACAGATACATACACACTCCATTCAGAAAACAAAACACTGGTTCTTAAAGACACTGCGACCCAAATAGCTAACTGATCTCAAACATGAGAAAGTTTAAGAAATATATTGCAACATACAAACAAAATAGCATCATGCTCATATAGTAATAGTAACACACATGGAGCACTGACCATGGAATAGGAACTATTTGAAGCACTTTTCATGCATGGCTGTATCAATTCCCCAAAACAACCTTATGGGATAAGAGCTGTTGGCATATTCATTTCACAAATGAGGAAACTGAGGTACAGGAAGGGTACCTGATCAAAATCATGAAGTTAGCACAGCTAGAGTTCCATGTTCTCAATCTCTCCTGCCTCTCAAGGGAGGTCTTCCATCTCAGATCACTGAAAATAATCTTGTCCTAATTCCTGCCATGATTCTGAGATAGAGTTTGTATGGAGAAATAAGAATCTTTATTTCCTATAACTTGCTATCATGGAGCTCTTAGTTGCCGGACAATTTTTCCACAAAGGATGTATTTATTTCCTCCCAACAGAAATAGATATAAAACCTCAGGTAAGACTAATCATCTTGACTTTTGCTTTGAACAGCAAATTAAATTTGACTGGAGGGATCCCAAAGATCTAGAGAGGTGTCTTTTAATGATACTATTCTAGAAATTTGACACAGTAGGTAAAATCTGAAAAAATATTTCAAAAGACCATCATTAATAAGTCCACAAATAACAAATGCTGGAGGGGGTAGAGAAAAGGGAAGCCTCCTGCACTGTTGGTGGGAATGTAAGCTGGTACAACCACCATGGAAAACAGTATGGAGGTACCTTAGAAATCTATATATAGATCTACCATATGACCCAGCAACCCCACTCTTGGGCATATATCCAGACCAAACTTTCCTTAAAAAAGACACATGCATCTTCATGTTCATTGCAGCTCTATTCACAATAGCCAAGACATGGAAACAACCCAAGTGTCCATCGACGCATGATTGGATTAGGAAGATGTGGTATATATACACAATGGAATACTACTCAGCCACAAAAAAGGACAAAATAATGCCATTTGCAGCAACATGGATGAAACTAGAGACTCTCACACTGAGTGAAGTCAGTCAGAACGAGAAAGACGAAAACCATATGATATCTTGTATATCTGGAATCTAATATAAGGCACAAATGAACCTCTCCACAGAAAAGAAAATCATGGACTTGGAGAATAGGCTTGTGGCTGCCTGGTGGGGAGAGGGAGGGAGTAGGATGGATTGGGAGCTTGGGGTTAATGGATACAAACTATTGCCTTTGGAATGGATTAGCAATGAGATCCTGCTTTTTAGCACTGAGAACTGTGTCTAATCACTTATGACTGAGCATGATAATGGGAGAAAAAAAGAATGTATACATGTATGTGTAACTGGGTCACTATGCTGTACAGTAGAAAAAAATGTATTGGGGAAATAACAATTTAAAAAAAAAAAAAACAAATTCTACTTATATAAGCTATTCCTTCTTCCCAGGATTATTCCTGCCTCCCTTTCCTCCTGGTCCTCATTCTCATGAAGATTCATCTCCAGGACCACTTCCTGCCGAGGAGCCCCACGCTATCATCCCCCCCTTCCTCTGCTGCAGATAGTCTCAGTGATCCAGGTGCAAGCTCCACAGCACAGGTTCTTCCCTCCGTGGTGACATTTAAGCCACTTTGCAGAGGGTTTTTTTTGTTTGTTTTTCGGTCTTATCTTCTATGTTTTAAAGCTCTTGATAAACAGTGTCCTTTAACTTTATAACCTCAGCATTTAGCATGGACCTGGGATCTCAATCTACATGCATAGAATGAATGCCCATAAGAATTTTTATTCTTTCTCATAACGGGTTTTATATAAGAACCATCAGTCTCGTCAGTGGAGAGAAGAGAGAAGTGGAGAGTTGATGAAAGGGATCAATGGAAAAATGGTTACCGGTTAATTCTGTGGCTGTCAGGGATGTTATGTGTCATCAGGGACAGGGATGGAGAGTGGGAGAGGACCCATGAAGTGGAGTGTCTTTTGTTTCCTCCATCATCATGAGTCATCTGCGAAAACAATAGAGGCAGATCCACCAGGTCCTTGACCCCTGGCAGCTCTCTCCTCTGGGCTGCTCTGGCAGCTGTCACCACCCACCCTACCCCAAGTGGACTCATTAGCCAGAAAATGCAGCCCAGCTGGGTTACTTTCACCATGTGTCCTTGTCATCATTAGCCAGTGTTGGATCCTAGTAACTAATGGAAACCAAACTTTCCCAGAAAAAATAAGTCCCCTGGATTTTATGGGAGAAAGATGTGAGAGCATTGGGGCTGAGTGGGAGGGACACGCACTCTGGCTTTCTCTCCACCACAGTTTTGAGGCTAAGGGACCTCTTTGAAGTTGAAGATCACAAGGCTTCTAAGCAAGAGAATATTTCAGGAAAGGTGGTAAATAGCAGGGGCCTAGAGTTAACCACCTTAAAAGAATCAGTTTGTAAAGTGTAAAACACTCTGCATATTTTAATTAATTTGTTTGTAACCCCCTACCTGGCCTGTGCATGGGTTGAACACATACATGTGATGAGGGAAGGCAAGTAAACTCAGTTCTGTGGGAAGAAAAGAGATGAGGGAGAGAAGACTGTCCGGGGCTCAACTCAACAAAATGAGCACTGTCAGACCGAGCCCCGTGAGAGACAGCAGAGCATGTAACGCTAGGTCAGGCAGGACTTCCCAACAGCCCAGCGAGTGGGAACGGAGCCAGGCAGGCAGAACTCCAGAATCCACCTCTGTCTGGATATGAGCAAAGGATGAGAGAACAAGGAAGTCCTGCGGGAATTCACAGGAGGTCCCCGCACATGGCGACATGCACCTGGACTCAGGTGTCATCTCTGATGGAATCTTAGAAATTAGGGTGTCATGACTATAATGATTTCAACCCAAGCAGACCCTGGGTGATGAGGTTGAGATTAGAACGGATGTCTTGTTCTAGCCTTCCCCTCTGCCTCCTGCTGTATGCCCTTTTGTGTTTCTGAAGAAGCATGAAGTAAAGTCGAAGAATGGTTCTTTTTGATGTTTATGAAGACTGTTCTTTGTTTGGTGGGAGCCGGGGTGGGGAGACAACTATCTTTAACCCTACCCCCCAACATGGGAGTTCCTGTTGTGGCGCAGTGGAAACAAATCCGACTAGTATCCATGAGGATGCAGGTTCGATCCCTGGCCTGGCTCAGTGGGTTCATTGCCATGAACTGTGGTGTATTTCACAGTCAAGCCTTGGATCCCACATTGGTATGGCTGTGCCATAGGCCAGCAGCTACAGCTCTGATGTGACCCTTTGAGAACTTCCATATGCCGCAAGTGCAGCCCTAAAAAAAAGAAAAAAAAAGCTTTAATACATGACTCTCTCCAGGTTTAAGCTTCAGGTTTTTTCATGCTTCATTTTAACACTCACTGTACAGTATTTGTTCCACAAGACTCTGGTCTCTTAAGATGTTAACTATGTTAACTGGGACAGGTCTTTCTGTCTGTCTCTCTCTGTGTCTGTCTTTCTTACACACACACACACACACACACGTGCTCACACAAGTTTTATGATCCTATCTCAGGTCCAAACTATTATTCTAACTACTTCATAGATTTTTATTATTGCAACTAAAATATTTATGGAGCCCCTTCTATGTACCTCATAATGTGTTAGATACCACAGAAATATAGGGATATCATATAACCTAGGTGAGAAGAAAAGTGTAAATTTTAAACTTATACTATTCATATGGTTTACGAACATACAATCTATACTAATGTATTTTGCTGCTTTTAATTAACTTTCTTACGTGTTACCTACTTCACCTCTCAAAAACTGGTTGGGAAGGTTATCAATATTCCCATTTTAAGATCAGAAACCTAATTTAGGGGGTTAATAACCAGCCCATGGTCACCTGGTCCATATGTGACAGGGTCAGGAAGAGAAGCCACATCTTCTGAAACTGACAAGACTCCAGAGAGTCCAGTGTTTACAGTCCTGTGGAGGGACTCTGAATCACAGGCCTTAGAGCCATGCTGTCCTCTTGAGAGATAGAGGAAAGCAGAGTGAAGAGTCTGAAAGTGAATGGGGCATGAAGCCAAAATAGGAGAATGGCCAAGTGGGTTTGAAGCTCTAAGCCTGGACAATGCTGAGCAGACATGGGAAAGGGACCAGCTGGAAAACAAGGCAGAATGGATGGCTACTCTTGCCAAGTTGGTACGTGACTAAAGCAGGGTGAATCAGTAATTGAAAGATGAGACTTTCTTCCAAGAAAGATTTCACACTCTGTCCTACCAATGATAAAACCCAAAAGGGGCCAAGTATCAATTAGTTGGCCAAGTACATGTAGATCTATTTGAACCCAGGGCCAGCCAGGCTTAAGAAAGAGGAAACAATCTCCCTAAATTGATTCAACACAAAACCTTTCAAAACGCCAGCAGGAAATATTTTTTGGCTGTGCCCACTGAAGTTTCATGCCCAGGGACTGAGCCCACACCATAGGAGCAACCCAAGCCACAGCAGTGGCAACACCAGATCGTTAACCCACTGAGCCACTAGGGAACAGGGAACACTAGGGAACAGCAATTGAGGAGCCAATCCTAATATTTATAGAAATGTGAAGAACCCAGATTATGCATAACAATTTTGAAAAAAACAAAAAGAATAAAGTTGAAGGACTTTCAATTCTCAATTTTACAACTCACTGTAAAGTTGCAGTAATCAAAACAGTATGGTACTGGCATAAAGGCGTAGAGAGAGAATAAAATTGAGAGCCCAGATATAAGACCTAATAGTCAATTGATTTTTGGTAAAGGTGCCAAAGTAAACATTGGTGGAGTGGATACTCTTTTCAAACAAATGGTGCTGGGACAATTAGATATCTACATACAAAGAGATTAACTTAGACCCTTATCTCATACCATATACAAAGTTAACCCCAAAAAGTGATGAGACCTAAGTATAGGCAATAAATCTATAAGCTCTTTAGAAAAAAGGAAAAAATCTTTATGACATTGGGTTAG
Source organism: Sus scrofa (assembly GCF_054392235.1). Taxonomy (NCBI): domain Eukaryota; kingdom Metazoa; phylum Chordata; class Mammalia; order Artiodactyla; family Suidae; genus Sus; species Sus scrofa. The sequence continues at coordinate 20,604,819 of NC_139393.1, read as the reverse complement.
GAAAAATATTCTTGATATACTACTAAAAGCATGAGCCTCAAGGAGTTCCCACTGTGGTGCAACAGGCTCCATGGTGTCTCTGCAGTGCCAGGATGCAAGTTCAATTCCTGACCAAGCACAGAGCGTTAAAGGAGTGATGCTATCACAGCTACAATGTAGCTTGAAGGATCCCTGGCCTGGGAACTCCATCTGCCATGGGGAGACCAAAAGAAAAAAAAAGGCAAGTAAATACATGAGTCTCAAAAGGAAATAAAATGATAAACTGGACTTAATCTCATACTTCTGAATTCTCTTTGAGTGGTTTAGTAAGATCCAACAGATGAGTGTTGTACAGTAAATGAATTGAAACCTCTTTGTGTCAGTAAGCTTTCTGCTCATTCTCCCCTATGCTCTGGAGCAAAAAAACCCATCAATTCCCAGTAATTACAATTAGTAATTATCATTACTGGTATTAATTCCTGTTGTTTCCTATTGCTCCAATAATAGATTATCACAAAATAGTGGCTTAAAATGACAAATGTTATTATCTTACAGTTCTAGAAGTCAGAAGTCCAAAATCAGTCTTACTGGGTTAACATCAAGGTATTGATAGGCTCTATAAGAGGTGCTAAAGGAGAACCTGTTTTCTTGCCTTTCCAAGACTCTACAGACCACCTGCATTCCCTGGTTCATTGTCCTTTCCTCCATCTCCAAAGCCAGCAGCATAGCATCTTCAGATTCTCCCTCTTACACCTACTTCCATCATCACAGCTCTCCCTTACTTTCCTACCTGGTTTTAATCAGGACCCTTCTGATTGCATTAGGTCCACCTAAGAATCCAGAATAATCACCCCCTTTCAAGACACCTAATCACATCTACAAAGTCCCTTTTCTCATGTAATATAGCATTTTACAGGTTTCAGGGTTAGGAATGGACAATTTTGGGGAGGGGGTTTATTATTTATCCTACTATAGCCATTAAAAAAATCATCTAAAATGTTAATTCTGCTTTCTCCAGTGTATCAATTCGTGAGAGGGTATGATGAAACTAAATATGACATTTTGACATGCAATTGAATCCTAATAAGGTCTTCCATTTAGTAGGGTGTGTGTGCGTGTGTGTTTGTGTGTGTCTAAAGGAACCTGTCAGAATTCAAAGGTGATCTATATTTTTACTTTGATACTAAGAGACTAAAAATATCACCAGTTGCAAAATACAGTCATAGGGATTGGAGTGTGAACAAACCATCACATTCCCAGTCCTCAGTGTTTTGAGGAAAGGGGTATATTTTAGGGTAATTGTAGGACACCAGCTGGTAGAAAGCTTCAAATGACGTCTTTAATTTTTTTGGTTTTCTTAAACATCTGGTCTCTTCTGGTAGATTTGTATGTTGAAGAATTTAAATTTTCTTTGGAGTTCTAAAGCAATTACTCTTGTCATACTTTTGCAGTTTCTACTTGACTCCCCAGCTAAAATTTGAGATGATTTCAAATTCCAGAGCTAGATTTTGTGACTCTCTAATGTGGTAGTATAAGAAAGTATTGATTCCATTTCCCCCATGGTAACAATTTCACAGTATTTTATTGAAGCAGAACAGGATTTACCCCACAAGAGTGACATATATCATGGTTTGAAAACTTTGCTGTTTTAACACCTGTATCCTGGTGCTCCATTTTATAATTATAGGTAGTTATTTTTCTTCAAGGAAAAACATATATTCATCAATTTGTTTTTACTTATAGTCTGCTTTGTTCTAAAAATACTTTAAGATCTTAGTTTTCATTTGAAAATATTTGTCTGGATCAGCTTAATATGATGTAAAAATCTCAATGGCACTTTTAAAATTTCTCCTTGAAACCCTCCAATTCAGAAATGAGAAAAGCTTCCAGAACTCTTCAGAGCCACATTCTGGACTCCAGTGTTTACAGACCGTGTCAGGTGGTAGACCGGATTTGGCATACTAACAATAGTTAATATCATGGAGTGCTCTCCTGGATATATGCCTAGGACAGTGTGGACTTCCGCCACTGCCCCTGAAATCTGGTCTGTGTCCAGCTGGGTCCTAACACACTTAAAGCCAAGAGAGTTGGGTGAGGGGGTTGACCAGGTGAGAAGAACCTATTCAGCCAAGTGCTAGGAGGTTGATACCCATGCTGTGGTGGGAGGACCCCACGTGGCTCAGGGGTCAACTTCCATCTCCCATCGAAGTGCTCTGCAGGTATTTTCTTGGTTAACCTTGTAACATCCATAGGAAGCAGGCTCATAGTTATCCTCACTTTATAAATGAGGACTCTGAGGTTGATCTGAAAATAATCTCTCCATCTTCCCAATTCCCTTGGTACTTTTTTCAGTCCCCAGTTTAAGGTATTCTTTAAAAGCATGAGTTTCAAGGTCCATCAGTGTTCAAATCCTAGGGTGGGCACTTACTAGCTGAGTGCCCTTGAGTAAGTTACTTAATTTCCCTGTGCCTCAGTTTCCCTGCCTGTAAAATAAAAGGAGTACAATGAAGCTATCAACAAAGTATAAACAGACTCAAGGACATAGAGAACAAACCTGTGGTTGCCAACAGGGAGGGGTGAAGGAGTGGGATGGACAAGTAGTTTGGGGTTGGTAAGATGCAAACTATTACATTTAGAATGAATAAGTAATGAGGCCCTACTGTATAGCACAAGGAACTATATCCAATCTCTTGGGATAGAACATGATGGAAGCCAGTATGAGAAAAAGCATGTGTGTGTGTGTGTGTGTGTCTGTGTGTGTATACACATATGATTGGGTCACTATGCTGTACAGCAGAAATTGACACAGCACTGTGAATCAACTATACCCTAATAAAAAATAAATAAATAAATAAGTAAAATAAGTAGCAGTGCTTTTCTCAAAGGGTAATCACCAGATTGCCTGAGATAGGGCCTAGAAATTATTTAGAACAATGCCTGGCACATAACAGATATTAACTAAATCTCATTCTTAATTTTATGATGGCTTTCATCTCATTCTTTGTATTTGAGTATTTTATAAGTTATTGTTTTCCCTCCTCTTAGAAAGTAAGCTCTTTGAAAAGATGCTGCATTATTCATCATGAACCCCTTGGAGTATCTAACACAAAACAGACCCTCAATAGGTATTCAATTTGTGATTTACTTCTTTCTTCCCATTATAAAGCACAGTTGTCTTCTTATTAAATTTATCATCATCAGAAGAGGGCCAAACTTGTCTTCATACAGCAGGGAAACCAAATTAAATGTTGTGGTATCTGTTAGACTAAAAAGGGACACCGCTGTGTATTGATGGCTGGTGTGAACATATTCCATGGGAAGAAGGGACAGTTTATCTGGTGACATGGATGGCATGCTTTTTTTGGCTCATGCCATTGCTGCAAACACTTTCCTTGCATAATGAACTCTCACTAATTATATCCCAAAAGGCATTTTTTTTCCTTAGCTGCTATTCATTTATATGGAACTCCTTTTAAGTAATCTGTCCAAAGAAATAGAAAATAAGATTTTGGGGAAAACTGCAAGGTAATTAGAGCCATGTTAAAATATCTTGGTGTTAGAGGCAGAGAACTTGGAAAATATTCAGATATACAGATTGCCACATCTGAAATGGTACATATCCAAAGAGCTCATGCAAATTAGCTAGTCTATCAAGTTACCACCAGTTGTTTCCTGAGTTCAATGGACAATTAGAAAAGTGTTTTTTGAGTCTTTGGAAGGAATTAAATCCAAAGCTGATCTGTACCCACCCCCCCACCAAAAAAATGTTGATTCAAGTAATTGGTTCAAGAAGTCTTAGTTTGAGGACTTTTACAATATCTCATTTTCTTTGTACACTGGAGTGAGATCAAAATGAGGTAATTCATTTAGGAGTGCTTTGAAAAATGTTACTGCAGACTTCATATGTAAAGTGCTATTATTGCAACTAGAAGAAATTAGCCCTTAAACATTAACAATGACAAATAAAAAAATGGTGTTCGGACCTGTTATTTAAATTCAGCAGGAATAACTGGATAGTTTTTTTGTTAGGGTTTTCTTCTTTTTCTTTTCTTTTTTTTTTTTTCTTTTTAGAGCTGCCCTGAGGCATATGGAGATTCCCAGACTACGAATCGAATTGGAGCTACAGCTGCTGGCCTACACCACACCCACAGCAATGCCATATCCAAGCCACATCTGTGACCTACACCACAGCTAATGGCAACGCCAGATCCTTAACCCCCTGAGCAAGGCCAGGGATCAAACCCGAAACCTCATGGTTCCTAGTTGGATTTGTTTCCACTGAGCCACCAACGGGAACTCCTGGACAGTTTAAAAATGAGTTCTTGTAACCTGTGATTCTGTGATGACTCGTATGCATAATAATAGCAGTAGTTATCAATTTTTTAATACCATATGCTGGGTCCTTTGTAATTCATATCCCACAAGATTTGTCACATTTCTAAGAACTCTGATTTCCATTCCAAGTGAAGAACTGGAAGTTAGGAGAGATTAAGTGCTTGCTCAAGATCACACAGCTCATAACAGGCCTGAGTCTCTCAGACATCCAAACTCGCATCTGGTTGACTCCAGACCCTGCCTGTGACATCAATCTGTACCACATCCTGTTTTCCACACTGCCTCCCACTGAGTTCCCTATTCCCTTGGACTTGCAATGCAGAGTCTTGGCCCTCCATAGTTCTTGCACATTCTTCTTACTTTCAATACTTCACAATGTGCTCAGGGGAATCAAAATGATCGGAAATATCTGGCATTGAAATGCATGATAAGGCATGATGACACAACTTCTCCAAAACTCAATAATACCTGTGTCATTATACTCAAAGGTGATGTGGAAACCAATAGCATCCTGCTCTCACAGTAACTCATCCTCAATGTTTGGTGGAAAAGCAACATTTGATGTGCTGTGACACCTGTGTGCCTCCTTCTTATTCTCTGAAAAGAAATGACCCATTCTTCTTCTCAAAAAAAAAAATCAGTAAGTACTCTCATATTTGTTATTTTTCATATAACACAGATATCCAACTTTTTTTCTTCCTTTTAGGGCCAGACCCACAGCATATGGAGGTTCCCAGGCTAGGTGTCGAATCGGAGTTGCAGCTGCAACAACACAAGATCCAAGCTGCGCCTGTGATCTACACCACAGCTCATGGCAATGCCAGATCATTAACCCGCTAAGTGGGGCCAGGGATTGAACCCACATCCTCATGGATACTAATTGGGTTCATCACGGCTGAGCCATAACAGGAACTTCCAGATATCCAATTTTGGTGTGTAACAGTGTTTTAAGGATCTGAATAAACTTGTTCATTTTCAAGACAAGGCCCAGAAGGGCTGTACCATAGCCAAGGTCATGTAGACATTGCTCAGGTGAGTCCCTGTGCACCTGCATCAAGCAAGCAGTTACACTATGACTTCTATTCACTATTCTGCACATGCTTGCTGGAGCCCTGGTGAAGTGCCATGCTCTGTGGAGAGTCCTGAAGAGTCATTGTCTTGCTTCGAAAAATCTTAGAGCCTGGGGAATAGGTACTGACAAGAAGAGAGACAAAAGCAAGTCTGAGTAATAAGGGGTAAGCAGGGATGTATATGCAGCATCCTAGTAACTGTGAATGGGATACATTCCATCAGTGAGTCTGCCTTCTCAGGATTCACAGCACTTAAAAGTGAGACTCTTGCTACAGAGCATGAGTTTCCTTCACTGGAGCTAGACTCCCATCCTTGGTGCCTTTTTCCCATGAGGGATGTGCTAGTGCATTTACTCCGCCTCCATACATATTCTTTCCCTCCAGAAGGCTGCATCTCACCAACTGCATCATCTGAGCTCTCTTCCTCCTTAGCATCTGATTTAGTTTAGTGAAAGGAAACACTGCCAAGAGATCAGAAGAGGGGAAAAGGAGTGGTTTGGAGTATCCCCTCTCCAAATTCTCCGCCAGCTTTGGCACATGGGTGTCCATGTGCAGCATCTGCTGAGTAACCTTCCTCCACAGCTCTGGCTCCCACTGGGTGCCAGGAACACCCTTGCTTCCCACTGCCCCAGTAGCCTTAGGTTGGTGATGGTTTCCTGGGGTTACATGATGGCATCTCCACATTTTCCCCCCTTAATCCTGACCATATTTCTGTAACTCAACATAATAGAGACCACATATGAAAAGCCCACATCTAACATCCATACTCAATGGTAAAAAAACTGAAAGCTTTTCCTCTAAGATTGGGAGTATGACAAGGATGCTCACTCTCACCAATGTATTCAACAAAGTACTAGAAGTCTTAGCTAGAGAAATCAGTCAAGAAAAAGGAATCCAAATTGGAAGAGAATAAGTAAAACTGTCCCTGTTTGCTGATGACATGATCTTATATATAGAAAACTGTAAAGACTATACCAAAAAAACTATGAGAACTAACAAATACAGTACATTTGTAGGATACAAAATCAGCATGCCGAAAATCAGCTGTGTTTCTGTACATTGAAAATGAGCTGATAAAAAAAATTAGAAAGCAATTCCACTTTCAACTGACTCAAAGAATAATTTACTTAGGAATAAACTAAGGAGCTAAAATTGTATACACTGAGAACTGAGCACCATTGAAAAAGAAATAAAGAAACAAGGAAATGGAAGATATCCTATGGTTAGGGATTGAAAGAATTAAGATTTTTTTTAATGTTCATACTACCCCAAACAATCTACGGATTCAATGGGATCTCTATCAAAATCCCAAAGGCATTTTTTACATAGAAAAAAAATGATTCTGATATTTATATGGAACCACAAAAGACCCTGAATAACTAAAACAATCTTTAAAAAGAACAAAGTTCGAGGCATCATACTTCCTGAATTCAAAATATATTACAAAGCTACAGCAATTAAGAGAGTATGGTACTGACATAAAAGCAGACTTATGGACAGAGAAATAGAAAGCCCAGAAATTAACTCATACATCCAGAGTCAACTGATCTCTGATAGGGATCAATGTGGGAAGAGCTGCCTTTTCAACAAATGTTGTTGGGAAAACTGGGCATCCACCTGAAAAGAATGGAATTGGACCCTTTTCTTATACCATACACAAAAATCAGCTCAAGATGGACTAAAAACTTAAATATAAGACCTGACATTCTAAAACTACTGGAAATAAAAATAGGGGAAAAGCCTACTAACGATGGTTTTGACAATGATTTCATGGATAAGACCTCAAAAGCATAGGCAAAAAAAGCAAGTGGGAGTACATCAAACTAATAAGCTTATGCACAGCAAAGAAAACAACCCAAAGAGTAAAAAGGCAACCAATGGAGTGAGAGAAAATAACTGCCTATCACATATATGATAGGGTTAGTTTCCAAAATGTATAAGAAACTCCTATAATAGCAAAAACAAACACAAAGCAATAACCTAATTTTAAAATGGGCTAAAAAAAATTGAATAGACATTTCTCCAAAGAAGACATAAAAATACGTGACAAACAGGAATATATAAAGGTCCTTCACATCACTAACCCTCAGGGAAAGGAAAATCAGAACCACAATGAGATATCACTATAAACCTGTCAGGATTACTATTATTAAAAAAAAAAATAGATGCTTAAGAAATAACTTCGAAATCTTTTCCAAAGTCATCAGCCTATGATTGAGACTAAGCTAATCATAGACCACATTAGTAAGATTGTTCACGTGACGGGAAGGGGTGGCAAAAAATTATGGAAATCGAAGCTCTATAAAGCAAGTGAGGGGAGGGTGAGGAGGGAAGGGAAGTCAATTGGAGAAATGCTGCTGAACTAGAACTTGAACTCCTCCAACAGAGCACCGGTCATCTACACTCAGGACAAGATAGGAAGGTATAGATGTCATGGGATTAGTCGATTCTGTTTATGTGGAACTTTATAGGGGTGTCTAACTGAGTCACCAGGTCCCTAAGCACGACCCTGGGAACATACATATTTGAGATATGGTCATTGTCATTTAGGCTTTGCAAGCAGAGATGGAGAGCTCTGTCTGATGCAGCCACTTGTCCGTTCAAGCCTGTCTCCCGCCTGTCAGCCAGAATGCTGTTTGTGTTGTGCTTGTTTGCTTTTGACAATATCCCTAGATCCCCTTCTGTTACAGAAAATGATGCTCCGTGTAGCACATTCTTTCACATGCCTGAAGTTTGCCATTAAGTCACCAAATAACAGACTTTATAGTCTTTCTTCTTTTCATTCCCAACAAAGGTTTCAGTACTCCAGATCCAACTACAGCTACTGCATAGAGATGCCTTGAATTTATGAAAGGGGTACCTGAGGTTTTAAATACATTTTTACCATTTGAAACAGCAGGAGTCCCACAACTCAACTCCCACTCTGGAAATGCAGCCCGGAAAGGAGTCTACGCTTTCCCTGCATGGAAACCAAACTATTAGTATAGAATGATGAGATGGCCTGGGGACATGATTAATATAAATGGACCTATACATACAGGTAAAATTCTCTTTTAGTATTAGGCCTACGGGTAAAATCACTTTACAGATGCCAGGTGATTGTCATCCAAGCAGGCAAATGGAAATTGTTTTTTATTCTTCATAAAGCTGACAAGAGAGAATGCTTCTCTGAGCCATAGAATATGAATATGAGCAGGATTGGCTGTGATTCCAGACCTGCCTATCTTTGGAGAGACTGACAGCACTGGCGCTCAGAGTTTAGAAATCAAATCTGAGAGAGGGCATGCACGTGAATAAATTAGCATATCTTAGTGTCTCCAGATTTCACCGCTGTGAACCTCATTTTCCTCTTGGAAAAAAAAATTAAAACATAAATCACTTACATGGGCAGGACCTAAATGTTGTGATTATTCATTCAAAATCTAAGTGAGGTCTTTCGTTAAATATTAATGTTTGGCAACAAAAGAGAGAATAGTGCCTGTTGAACAAGTGCGGGCAGTGCTATAAGCTACTTTCAATAGACAATTTTGATATGGGTGATAATAGCGAGTTTTCTATTTTACAGATAAAAATGAAAAGCCAGACAAGTTTGTTAGCCAGTTATTTCTACACTGGTAAGCATTTAGATTTTGGCTATGACATCACTAAAATGTGGATAACTGCTACTTCTTTCCAGGCTCATGAATTTTCTTGTACAGGTTCTCTTGCAAAATTTAATGTTATTACTGACAACCAACTTATTTCCAAGAAAAGATAAGCAGATCAATACAAACTTCTGTAAGTGTTCTGAGCCTTTCAGAAGGAAGAGTTGCTCTGAGTATGTAAATGCTATGGGCTTAACGAAAGCAGTTTCAAAAATGAGAAGATAGAAAACAGGCAAACTGTGCTTTGACCAATTTCTAAGTCTTCAAGTCAGATTTTATTGAATCGTAATTCAAGCCCTTGGAGGTACTAATTTGACCCTGATGACAGAGGCAAGGAGACTCATTCGTGTGGAAAATTGTCAGATTATAATAAACCGAAACACCAGAGTACACTGTTGATTAACTTTTACAATTATAGCACCACAGATAACCCAAGACATGAAACTGATGTGTTTTATGTGGATTTATTTCCCCTAGAGAGGACTCAATGCTAATAGCCTGTGTCGGAAATCTATTCCTATGTCACAGAATCCCGTCATTCACCCACTGTGGAGACAAAGAATGATTCTGACTCACTTGCTACATAAAACTTAAGAGAACAGATCCCAAATCTTGGAATCATAGCATAGATAGCTTTGTTTTTGCTTTCCTGCCCTACCTTCTTTTGGTGGCAGCCCCTTGTCTTCCCTTTGAGGAAATATCCTGCTCTTCCATGGCTCAATCTTGAAATGATAGTTAAAGAGTCCCTTCCCCTACCTGCCCTGGGCACGTGACCTAAGCACAGTCAATCAGCCTCTACTTCCTGGGAACAAAATACATGAGAAAAGTGTTTTTCCTAAAAATCTGGATATGTTGCCTTTCCTTGAGTTCTTGTAGTCATTCCACTTCCTCCCAATAAGGCCTTATATTGTTTAAATTAACTGGATCTATTCTGTTTCTGTTGCTTATAGCCAAAGACTCTAGACACATAAAACCATGGACGTCTATAGTTGGCAGGGATCTTCATAGAAAAAAAAAAAATGCAGGAAACCCAGGGAGCTATGGAAACCCAGAAGAGATGGTGTGAGAGAAATTCACAAGCCACAATATTAGGCTGGTTGCTACGTGGTCCTTAAAAATAGCCAAGGAGAGATGGAGGGTTGGTGCAGTGACAGGCACATTAGAACAAGAGTTAAGAAACAGGAGTCCGATTCACTTATTTCACAAATAAGAACGTGAACGCTCAGAGAGAAGTTATTTACTGAAAATATTAGAGCCACCCATAGAATCAAGGTGTCCTGAACTCCAAGTCCAGTTTGCTGGGTTTGCGTCACATAAAACTTCCTACAAATTTTGCTTTTACTCATTTTAAGTGTTTGACGTGCTCAATTGATGGCTGCTTCCAGAATTAGACTATGTATTCTCAGTAGTCAAATATATGTTCTGCAAGCTGAGCCCATGACTGAATAGGAGTCGTAATAGTCTTCTCTCTGACTTGCACCATCCAGCCCTAAGAGCTAGGCATCTGTTCATCCTCAATGTTTATTTCAATGTTTTCTTCTTGAGATTTCATCCAGTTTATCTGTCCCAAAGGAAATGATCGATGTTGGCAAAATTAACCTGGCCTTCAGGCAAAGGAAGTTAAGCCCATGACTCATGGAGTCAGCCTTACTGCCAGAGCAGATAGAGATAAAACAGATCAGAGAAGATACTCCATGTTTATTCTAGTTTGCTGGCTGACTTGAAAATCAAGTCTAAGCAGAGACCACAAGTACTTATGGAATATCTGTCATATTCCCAGCACAATTACAGGCTTTCTGAGAACCAGCAAAACAAAAACTATTCTTCAAAGCAATGGAAACTCTTTATAAAAAAAAAAAATGCTAACAAGAGCTAAATTTTACATGATAGGCCACAGCGCAAGAGTTTCTCTGATTAAGTACCTTTCTGATCCATTGGTCATAAAAGCTCAGCCACAAAACGAAGACTATTAAAAATCAAAGTTGGCAACCTTCCACGTCATATGCATCCCCAATATGGAATTAAAAAACCTTGAGCCAAAAAGAAGTCATGAAAGCCAGAGATATAATTTCCTTCAAAGGAGTTCAAAGCCACTTAGAGGTAATCTTTCATTTTTCTAATCCATTTCTCTGAGAGAGAATTGAGACAAAATTCTAAATTCATACTTTTTTTTCCCTTCGAGTATGAATGGAAGGAAAAGGTTAATTATGGCTTTAGAGATGTTTAACAAGGTATAATTAAATATCAGCTTCATGGGCCCTTCAACAGCCATGGGGAATTTTAACAGAAGAGTTGGAACAGCAGAACTTTTTTCCAGCCTGGCCGAGTACCATTGCTCTCCAAACAGAGTCATGAAACTGAAGGAAAAGCACTCCTGCAGCAAATTCAGCCACTTTGCCCAACTGCAGACATGTAATTTTGGTAGGAATAAAAGCTGGTACAGCAGATTAAAACAAAAACAACATGTCATGTCTAATCTTGATTTGACTATTATTCAGATGTGTGATCTTAAACAATTTATTTAATTTCCACATCTGTAAAAGTATGAGATCCACTGCTAGTAGTAAAGAAGACTAAATATAAGGAAGACCCTCCAATTAAAACATTGGATAAAGTATTTTATCCAAAATTAAAAAAAAATACATTGTGCTATTATTCACCAAGGGAAAAATCTTCTGAGGCAGAAAACCAAGTATAAGACCGAGCATTTCCCTTGGAGTCACCTAATGAACCTTGAATTTTGAGTTTTGCTTTCCGTTCTGTAAAAATTCTAGAATAAAAAGAATGCCTGGGGCCCACGCTAAGTGGAGAGTCTAACAAAAAGACAAAGACAGCAAAAAGACTGCATTCTCCAGGGAGTTCCCTGGTGGTCTAGTGGTTAGAGCTTTGCACTTTCACCAGGAGCACTGGTTTCAATCTCTGGTCTGGGAACTGAGATCCCACATCAAGCTGCTGCACACATGGCAAAAACAAACAAAACTACATTATCCTTATTCTGAGCCATAAAAAGGCCTTTTAAAAGTTCAAAAAATTGATATCCTATAAAAAGGGACAAAAATGTCCTTAATTTAAAATTACATAATTTATTGTGGGTAAATTTTAGATATACTTTCAAATAATTCATGTAAATGTTGTCTTTATGCCCAACCTTGTCTAGAATTGTCCCATTGTGTCAAGTGTCTTCATATAATTCATGATCATGCAAACCTTCATTCCCAGATATGTCCTAATTTCGAGAGTAGAATATATGATCATACAACTGAAGGCTCAAGAAAAAATTCATAATTTTTAATTACTTAGAACTAAATAATAATTATGTATTTACATATGGAAAACTGTGAGGTGCAATTCAAGTGATAATCAGAGGAACAATTACGGCCTAAAATTCTTATAAGAGGGAGCTCCTTCATGCATTAGCAGCTAACACAACTAGGATCTACAAGGCTGCAGCCTCATTCGGTGGGTTAAGGATCTGGCATTGCCGTGAGGTGTGGTGTAAGTCACAGACATGGCTCGGATCCTGCATTGCTATGGCTGTGGCGTAGGCCAGCAGCCTTAGCTCTGATTCGACCCCCAGCCTAGGAACCTCCATATGCTGCAGATGCGGCCCTAAAACAAAAACCACAAAAAAAAAAAAGCAAAAAAATTATGCTGTACAGTAGAAAATTGACAGAATACTGTAAACCAGTTATAATGGGAAAAAAAATAAAAGTCATTATATAAAACAAATTCTCATAATAGAAACAGGGAAAGATTAATTGGCAGAAGTGCTATTTCTAGGTTTGTTCTCTAAGCACTGTATTTGCTATTGACATTTTAAAAGGGACAATTTCTTTTTTTTTTCTTTTTCTTTTTAGGGCCGCACCCACAGCCTATGGAAGGTCCCAGGCTATGCGTTGAATCAGAGATGCAGCTGCCGGCCTATGCCAGATGCACAAGGGATCAAGCCACATCTGCCACCTACACCACAGTTCACATCAAGTCCAGATCCTTAACCCACTGAGCGAAGCCAGGGATCGAACCTGCATCCTCATGGATACTAGTCAGGTCCGTAATCACTGAGCCACAATGGGAACTCTCAATTAAAAAAAAGCAGAAATTGGATGTTTTTAAGGTGTGCAACTTGATAGTTTGATACATGTATACAGGGAGAAATATTCACCACCATCAGGCTACTTAACATATCCATCATCTCATATAGCTCCCATTGCCTGTTTATTGTTCTGCAGTAACACTTAGGATCTACCCTTTTAACAGATTTCAAGTATACAGCATAGTGTTGTTACCTATAAACACCATTTTATGCATTAGATCTCCACAATGATTTCATATTGCATAACTCAATTTTTTTAATTTTATTTTTTAATTATTTCCCCAATACAATTTTTTTTTCTCCTGTACAGCGTGGTGACCCAGTTACACATACATGTTCACATTCTATCTTCTCACATTATCATGCTCCCTCATAAGTGACTAGACATAGTTCCCAGTGCTACACAGCAGGATCCCATTGCTAATCCATTCCAAAGGCAATAGTTTGCATCCATTAACCCCAAGCTCCCAATCCATCCCACTCCCTCCCTCTCCCCCTCCCCCTAGGCAACCACAAGTCTATTCTCCAAGTCCATGATTTTCTTTTCTGTGGAAAGGTTCATTTGGGCCCTGTATTAGATTCCAGATATAAGTGACATCATATGGTATTTATCTTTCTCTTTCTGACTTACTTCACTCAGGATGAGAGTCTCTCGTTCCATATATGTTGCTGCAAATGGCATTATTTTTTCTTTTTTATGGCTGAGTAGTATTCCATTGTGTATATATACCACATCTTCCTAATCCAATCATGTGTCAATGGGCATTTGGTTTGTTTCCATGTCTTGGCTATTGTGAGTAGTGCTGCAATGAACATGCGGATGCATGTGTCTTTTTTAAGTAGAGTTTTGTCCAGATACATGCCCAAGAGTGGGGTTGCTGGGTCATCTGGTAGTTCTATGTGTAGATTTCTAAGGTACCTCCATACTGTTCTCCATAGTGGTTGTACCAGCTTACATTCCCACTAACAGTGCTGGAAGGTTCCCTTTTCTCCACACCCCCTCCAGCATTTGGCATAACTAAAATTTTTACCCCTTGAGCAACATCTCTCCCATGTCCCCATGAACCCATCTCCTCATAATCACCATTCTACTGTTTCTAGGAGTTTGATGATTATCAATGCCCGTGGAAATGGACTCATATGGTATTTGTCTTTTTGTGTCTGGCTTATTTCACTTGGCACAATGTTTTCTAAACCTGTCTATATTGTTACAAATAGCAGGATTTCCTTCTTCTTCTTTTTTTCTTTTTATGGAAAAGAAAACCTGCAGCATATGGAAATTCCCAGGTTAGGGGTCAAATAAGAGCTGCAGCCAGCTACTGGCCTATGCCACAGCCACCACAACGCCAGATCCAAGACCCATCTGTGACCTACATCACAGCTTGCAGCAACACTGGATCATTAATCCACTAGGCAAGGCCAGGGATCGAATCCACATCCTCGTGGACACTAGTTGGGTTCTTAACCCACTGAGCACAATGGGAACTCCCAGGAGTTCCTTCTTATTTTAGGATGGAAGTAACATTCCATGTATGTACACAACGTTTTCTTTATCCATTCATCTATTCATGAGCATGTAGGTTGTTTCCGTATCTTGGCTCTGGTAAATAATGCTGCAATGGAGCTTTCTCTTTGAGATCCTGATTTCAATTCACATTGATAAATACCCAGAAATGAGATTTCTGGGTTATGTGGTAGATATATTTTTTAATATTTTTAGAAACTTCCATATCATTTTCCATAGCAGCTATACCAATTTACATTCACCAACAGTTTAAAAGGGTTGCCTCTTCTTCACTCTTTCTAACACTTGTTGTCTTTATTTTTTTAATAGGCATCCTTACCTATGTTAAGGTCATTGTGGTTTTGATGTGCATTTTCCTGATGATTAATAATGCTGGGCACATTTTCATATACCTGTTAGCATTTGAGAGTGCATTCACTGCTCTTGGAAAACTGGTCAGAAAAATTAAAACAGACTCAAAAGTAAAAACTACATTCTTCATACAACAAGTGAAGATACAAAAAGTTGCAGGGGAATAATCAGAAAATTCTCAGTTGCTCCTCCATAGCAACTTTTAAAGCCAGAAAAGTGGGTTAAGTTTTCTAAACTTTTGAGGAAATGCTACGTGCAATAATTTATTCAAATCTTACCCTTCAACAGACATTCTCACGTTTGCAAGACTTGAGGTATATTACACTTGAAATGCTTTTGAAAATAACAACTTGATTATGGCTCCAGTTAACAAATAGAAAATCGATAAAAAAGGATCTCAGGCCCAATCAAAAAAATAGGCAGAAGATCTAAATAGACATTTCTCCAAAGAAGACAAAGAGCCAAAAAGCACATAAAAAGATGTTCAACACTGCTAATTATTAGAGAAATGCAAATCAAAACTATAATGAAGTATCACTTCACACTGGACAGATGGCCAGCATCAAAAAGTCTACAAGTAATTAATGCTGGAGAGGGCATGGATAAGAGGGAAACCTCCCACACTGTTGGCGGGAATGTAACAACAACTATGGAGAAAAGTATGGGGGTTCCTTAAAAACTATATGTAGAACTTCCATGTGATCCAGCAATCCCACTCCTGAGATATATCTGGATGAACAAAAATTTGAAAAGATACATGCACCCAACGTTTATAGTAGCACTCCTTACAACAGACAAGATGTGGAAGCAACCTAAGTGCCCATCAACAGATGAATGGATAAAGATGTGTGTGTATACACATGCACACACAATGGAATATTACTCATCCATAAAAAATGAAATAATGCTATTTGCAGCATTATGCTAGAGACTATCATACCAAGTGTATGTCTCACTTATTTGTGAGACAGAGAAAGACAAATATAACTTATATGTGAAATCTAATTTTAAAATGGTGCAAATGAACTTATTAACAAAATAGACTCACAGACTTTGAAAACAAAGCTATGGTTACATGAGGGGAAAAGGGGAGGAGGGATGAACTGGGAGTTTGGGACTGACATATACACACTGCTATATATAGAATAGACAACCAACAAGAACCTACTGTATAGCACAGGGAACTCTACTCAATATTCTGTAATAACCTACATGGGAAAAGAATCTGAAGAAGAATAGAAATGTGTATATGCATAATTGAATCAATTTTCTGTACACATGAAATACAACATTATGAATCAACTATACTCTAATATAAAATAAAAATTTAAAATAAAGATAAATAAAAGCCAGTGTTGGAGGTCCCTTCATGGCTCAGCAATTAACAAACCCGACTAGGATCCATGAGGATGCAAGTTCAATCCCTCGCCTCATTCAGTGGTTTAAGGATCCAGTTGCTGTGAGCTGTGGTGTAGGTCACAGATGCAGCTCAGAGCTGGCACTGCTGTGGCTGTGGCACAGGCTGGCAGCTGTAGCTTGGATTCAACCTCTAGCCTGGGAACCTCCATGTGCCTCAGGCGCAGCCCTAAAAAAAGCAAAAAGAAAAAAAAAATCAGTGTTAATGATACAATGAATTCTTTTCTTCTTCTTCTTCTTTTTTTTTTTTTTTTTTTGCCAACATTCATGACATCCAGATGTTCCCAGGCCAGGGATCGAACCCATGCCACAGCAGTGATAACGCTGGATCTTTAACCCACTGTACCACAAGAGAACTCCAATAACCAAGATTCTTAAAGAGACAACATAAAAGTTGGTACATGTGCTAAATAAATTCCAGTATTAGGATAGTGTTTTTTAAAAAAGAACTCAGGAAAAAAAATACATGATAAAAAGAATGAGAATAAACAACTCTCAAAGTTATGGTTACAGAATAGAAAGTATACCTTAAATGAAGTAAAAATAATAACATAACAAATACATGTTGGAAAGGAGAAAGAAGACATGGAGTCAAGAACACAAAAATACTAATTTCATCATTTTTACAAATATTGAAAATTACTTAAATTGGTATTATAATGGCATTAATGTTTTAAAATTATTTATTCTGCAAGTATTTAATGAAGCTTTACTGCATGCATTTTAGGGACTGCTTAGAGGATCCAGTGGCAAATAAGATAAATTCCTCACCAGTATAAAACTCACATTCCAGAGGAGTTAAAAAAATACCCAATATGTCAACTGACTTGTAAAAATCAACTTATTATAGTTTTAGATTTACACAATAATTGCAAAGATAGTACAGAGTTCCTACATAACCCACACGGTTTTCCTCTGCTATTGACATCTTACAGGCGCATGGTACCTACTTCACAATTAATAAACCAAAACTGATACACCATTATTTACTGAAATTCAGAATGTAGCTCACACTTTGCACTGATTTTCTTAGTTTAAACCTAATGTCCTTTTTCTGTCTTGTGATCCCATCCAGATATCACATTAGATTTAGTCTTACTGTCTCGTAAGGCTTCTCTAGACTGTGACAGTTTCTCAGACTTGTTTTTGATGACTTTGGCAATTTTGAGGAGCGCTGATTAGACATTTAATAGAATGTCCCTCACTTGGGATTTGTTTTGGGTTTCTGGGTTTTTTTTTCCCCCCATGATTTGACTGAATTTATGAGTTTGGAGGAGGAAGGACACGGAGGTCAAGTGACATACTCATACCAAAGGCATATACTCTCAAGACACCTTATCACTGTTGATGTTTTCATGGATCTATCATGAAAATTTCCGCTGTAAAGTTACTCTTTTTTCCTCTATCTATGCCATGCTCTTTGGAAGGAAGTCACTATGCACCCATCTTTAAGAAGAGAGAGTTGGAGTTCCCGTCGTGGCACAGTAGTTAATGAATCCGACTAGGAACCATGAGGTTTCGGGTTCGATCCCTGGCCTTGCTCAGTGGGTTAAGGATCCGGTGTTGCCATGAGCTGTGGTGTAGGTTGCAGATGCGGCTTGGATCCCGCGTTGCTGTGGCTCTGGCGTAGGCTGGCAGCTACAGCTCCAATTAGACCCCTAGCCTGAGAACCTCCATATGTCGCAGGAGCGGCCCTAGAAAAGACAAAAAGACAAAAAAAAAAAAAAAAAAAAAAAAAAAAGGGAAGGGAGAGTTATAATTCAAGAAGATTACCAACATAAACTACTTGGAATTATTCTGCATAAAGGATTTCTCTTTTATGTCCCATTTCATTATTCATTCATTCATTTATATCAGAATGAACTCATGGCTGTTTATTTTATACTTTCAGTTGTAATTCAATACCACTTTATTTTGTTCAATTTTTTCTAGGTTTGGCATTGAGATGTGTCTCTGTGACATACTCTCACCGTGTGTGTGTGTGTGTGCATGTGTAATGTACACCTTTAGTACTTATCCTTACTTTCTGGTGCACCAACTCATCTTCTCTATTTCCTGCCTCAGTCCTAGATTCAGAGACACAATCTCATCTCCAAGGAATCCTTTTTTAATTTTTATTTTCAAAGAATGTTATTCAAAATTAAGATCTAGGTGTTCCATGTGCTCGTTGCCCTGGATGTATCATTACTTCTAGGCTTTCTAACATAAGGAAATGTGTTTTTGCTCACCTGTGTGTATGCACATGTCTATAAATACTCTTCATATGTAGCCATCTGCATCTCTATTAAATTAATAACGAGTTCACATTGTCTGCACGTAACCTATTACCATGTTGATCTTGCTAACTTCTCCTGTTTAGCTGTAATTTCCACTCCAGCAGTGAGGAATCTGGTTCCCACTCTACCCGTCCTTTGCTTAATTGTTCAGTTCCAGTGTGTAGACAGACAGAGTGGTTTAAAATTGTCAACCTGTACTGCACACACAGATTTATCGAGAACAGTGCTTGTCTACAGTTCCTTGTGCCCTTAGTTATTCAGAGTACTTTCATTTCCAAAGCAAATTTGTTCAACCCGCACTTCTCCCATCCTTCTTGGTGAGATGGTTTCATACATGTTTAAGGCAGGTGATTCTTTGCTCACATCTTGTATGCCGTCCTGACATCGCTGAACCTCCCAAATGCTTTTTAAAAAATTTTGTTACTTTGGGGTTCACTCTTGGTGCTACAAAGTTCTTTGGGTTTTGCCAATGTGTAGTATCACATATCCACCATTAGAGAATCATATAGAATAGTCTCAGCCCCTAAAAATATCCCCTGAGCTTTACCTATTCAACACTCCCTCCCAACCCTGGGCTCCTGGAAGCTGCTGCTCTGCTTACTGTCTCTAGTTTTTCCTTTTGGGGGCAGAATATTGTAAAACTGGAGTCATTCCGTATTGATTGACTTCTTTCACTTAACGATATGTATTTAAAATTAACCCATGTCTTTGTCCGGTGTGGCAGCTCTTTTTTAAATCACCGAATAGTATATTTCTATGTGAATGTACCACAGTTTGTTTATCCACACACCTATTAAAAGGTATCTTGGCTGCTCCTAGTTTTTAATGATATGAATGAAGCTGCTATAAAACATTTGTGTGCAGGTTTTTATGTGGAGATAAATTTTCTAATCA
This sequence comes from Sus scrofa, assembly GCF_054392235.1. Classification (NCBI taxonomy): domain Eukaryota; kingdom Metazoa; phylum Chordata; class Mammalia; order Artiodactyla; family Suidae; genus Sus; species Sus scrofa. The sequence goes on along the minus strand of NC_139393.1, from coordinate 20,585,236 downwards.
ATTGGGTACTATACTAGGAGTTCAATTGTTGTATCATATGGTAAGACACTGTAAATAAAAAAGAAATTACTGACCTTCAAGGGGCTTATTGCCAAGCACATAAAGCAAGAGTTAAGAAATACTGCAGTGAAAACTAAATGTAAGCATGCTGTGGAGACAATGAAGAAAGGTGAATGTATTTATTCCATTAAAATCATAACTGCGTATGGCATTTGATGTAAAAAGGAGGGAGGGCCAAAGTTGTATAAGAAAATTATAAAAATTCATTTAGTAATGGAATTCCATAGAGAGCCGAAAATCTAAATATGAAATTAACAATATTTGACAAGGACAGTAAAAACTGGAAAATTAAAGTGATAAAGTTTACCAATATGCCTGAGACTTGTTAAAACTGTATATAATTTCTGTCTCTCTCTATACATAAGCTACTTTTGAAATAATAAAATATTTAATGCTACATTCTGAAAACATTTTGGGTTTCCTATAGTAGGAGTTTCATTTTATTTTCTCATTTTGTAAAAAATACGAATTGCCCAATTATTTGAATAGCAATTGTTTAAGCTTTCATGTTATATCTTTTTAAAAAATTTCATGGCTCTGGCATAGGCCAGTAGCTGCAGCTCTGATTAGACCCCTAGCCTGGGAACCTCCACATGCCATAGGAGCAACCCTAGAAAAAGGCAAAAAGACAAAAAAAAAACCCAAAAAAACAAAAACAAAAACCATGTCTTTGTCCAGTGGACAAAATGGAATACTACTCAGCCATAAAAAAGAACAAAATAATGCCATCTGCAGTAACATGGATGGAACTAGAGAGTCTCATACTGAGTGAAGTAAGTCAGAAAGAGAAAGACAAATACCATATGATATCCCTTATATCTGGAATCTAATATACGGCACAAAGAAAACTTTCCAAAGAAAATAAAACCATGGACTTGGAGAACAGACTTGTGGTTGCCAAGGGGAAAGGGGAAGAAGTGGGAGGGACTGGGAGCTTGGGGTAAATAAATGTAGAATGCAGCCTTCGGGATAGATTAGCAATGGAATCCTGCTGTGTAGCCCTGGGAACTCTGTCCAGTCACTTATGATGGAACACTCAATGTGAGAAAAAAGAATGTATATACATGTATGCGTAAGTGGGTCACCATGCTGTACGGTAGAAAATATATGATAAAAAAAAATTCTATTTTATTGCCTGGAGGAGGTGATGCAGGTGAGGTACACGTTTTCAAAAAGACTAATTCCAAAATTAGTTTCTATTGCAAAAGCCCCTGTCCATCTTTTATATTTATCCCTCACTTGCCCCTATAAGTATCTGCTGCAGTCAGGCTCTCCACATAACATCGCCTAAATGCTTTTCATCTTATCTGTAATTTCACTCATGCTTCCCCCTTCATCCACTGTGCTCACTTGACTGCATTCTTCTTGTTCATCTCTCCCAGGGAAGTCCTCCTCTCGCAGCCCCACTGATCATGTACCTGGGATACTGCTTAACTGCACTGCCCATAGAACATAAAATATGTCCCCTTTCATTGATATTTGCCCTTTTTTCACACATGACCTGGCTCCCCAACTAGACTGTTCATCTGTGATATATAGTCTTCTACTTCTTGCTTTTTCTAATAAATTCCTGGTGACTGGCTCTCAATAAGCCTTCAGGTAATACCCAAGGTGCATGGTAGTGAGGGATGCTTCTAATGACGTCGGTGACTGGGAAGGTTATGTCGACGACTATCTTCAAAATGGGTCTGTCCACATAATCAGACATGAAGGAAAAAATTACAGTGTTAACACCGAAGACTTATTAGATGTTAATACCGTCCATAGTCATTCTCCCCAAGCCCTGGGGATGCTATTCTTCTTCCCATTTTAATGGCTATTCAGAAGCCGAAGAACCATTCCAAGGTTACACACAGGGGGTGGGTGGGGGGTTCCTGTCCCCTAAAGCCTTGCTTTTCAGTGATGTGTGGAAGTATCATGAGAGCGGAAAAGGCTTGATGAGAAAACCAGCTGGGTGCATTCGGGCCCAGATCAGGTGTGATGGACCAACTGCTACCTGGCAGTAAAGATTCTCTTTTGAAAGCTTGTAGTCACTGAGATTCAAACTGCTACTCTGAACCCTTGGCATTGTAACTTTCCAAGCAATTCTTCCTTAACACCTTAGAATTTATGCCAGTTTAGCTCTGGAACAAAAATAAGACACAACTAAACTTCCCAAAACATCTTGTTCCTGATAAATAGAGTCTTTTACAAGACATGTCACATCCATAGGTTTGGGAAGGATATGACAGTCTAAAATACTAGCCTTCTTATAAAGACTTTTACCAGAAAAAGAAGATATAATTAAAAAGAAGATATAATTAATAAACATAGACCATCCTTTTAAAACTATTCTTTATTGATTCCAAATATCTTTATTTGGAGATGATGGAAACTGTTCCCCTTTCCCTTTTGTCACCTAAAGTCTCCAGCAAATATCTTGACCCAGAGAAATGTCAGCCTGGAGTAAAACAGACCCAAGGCACTTAGCTTCCCTCTATCTGCTGCAAGTTCCTTAGGACAGGATCTGCTTTTCCTGGCTTGTTTTGTTCTTAATTTTGATTAAAACCTAGCGGAAGATATTTCTATAGAAATGTTCAGTATTCTGTGTTGCACTATTTGCACTGGGGTATGTAATCAGCACTATTAACCAGAAGCTCTGAACATCTGGAGATTACATCTTCTGAAATAAAAATAATGAAAGAAACAAGTATATTCCATGATCTTTGGGCTATTGAGGAGTTATGACTTCAATTGCCACAGGGTAAGATAACTCTGATAAATAAGAGTCTCTCTTATTTAGCAGAAACAGGCCAAATGGTTGCTCAAAGACTAAAGAGGTTTGGTCCATTGATAATGCGTTATGTTTCATTTGATTTTCTTCAGTCATTTATTAAATAAAATGCTCAGAGATCTCATCTAAAACTTCCTGGTCTCTACCTATGTAATTGGAAGCACATTAGGCTCTCCCATCAGCCAAAGTTTCCAAACAATAGTCTGCAATCGCCTCTACTTCTTAAAGGCCCACTTAACTCACAAACTATAATAAAACTGCTCTTAATGACCCCATAATTGTATACCTTTGTTTATGGCCACACCCACATTATATGGAAATTCTAGAGCCAGGGACTGAATCTGAGCCCTGGCTGCAACCTACCCCACAGCTGCAGCAAGGCTGTATCCTTTAACCCACTATACTGGGCTGGGGATTGAACCTGTGCTTCCACAGCAGCCAGAGCCAGTGCAATTGGACTTTTTTTTTTAAGGACTGCACCAGCGGCCAATGGAAATTCCCAGGCGAGGGGTCCAATCGGAGCTACAGCTGCTGGCCACAGCCACAGAAGATCTGAGCCGTGTCTGTGACCTACACCACAGTTCACTGCAATGCCATATCCTTAACCCACTGAACCAGGCCAGGGATTGAACACACAACTCCTGGTTCCTAGTCAGATTCATTCTTACTGTGCCACGACAGAAACTCCTGGATTCTGAACCCACTGCACCACAGCAGGAACTCATGATAATTGTGTATCTCGATAAACATGTTTTAGTACTATTCTTATTGGGCCACTGTGATATTTTTGGCACTGCTTACCTCTCCCATGTTCTTAAAACTCTCTTCCTTAAATGTCCCTGGTTCATCTTGAACTTTTTTTAAATCTAACTTCTTTGCAGATTTCTCCTATTTTTACCATTCTTAATATTTGGAATTCCTCAAGGTTCATGTTTGGCCCACAGCTTTGTGCTGCTATACACCTGTCCTACATCCTGGGTGATTTCAGGTATCTTTTATGGTTTGAGCCACTACCTATATGCTGATGGCTCCAAAAGGTACATTTTCAGGTCAGAGAAACCCCCCCCCCCCAGAGCTTCAGACTCCTATCCCCAAGTGCATCGTGACTATCCTAGAAGATGAGCTCAAACTCAGCATACTCAAAACTAAATTTGCCCTACTCTTGTCTACACCTGCTCTCCTTTTATGTAGGTCAGTTGCCTCCATCCGTTGCCCTGTCACTCCAGCTAGAAGCCTGAAAAGTAATCCACCATCTACCATCTTTCACATCCCAGACTCAATAAATTGGGCAATTTCACCTCACATGTAGGTCTCATTTCCACTCCCTCTCCTTCAACTTGATCCTTTTTAATATGCCATGTTTCAGACCTTCGTGGTCTCTTGTCTACACTGTGATAATAACCCCTCCATTCTATTCCCTAACTCCAGTTTGCTGTATTACTTCTCAGAGACCTACCTAAGACACAAAGACATCCCTTCCACGGCTTCCCTTTTTCTCTAAAATAAACCACAAGTTCCACGGTTTAACCTACAGGGTATTTATGACCTGACCTCTTCACACCGCTTTAACTTGACCTTTTGTGTCTCCCTCTACTTTCCTCTTTCAGTAAACTGCTCTTTCCTTTCAATGTCAAGTTTCACAGGCTTTACCATTCTTAATCTTTTCTCCATAGGGGACTACCGAGATAAAAACAATTCTTTTGTGCTGAACACGTAAAATGTATTTTTAAAATAAAGCCTTGGTTTTCCAGGGGAAACATCAACCACAATCTGAGATTATGTAACTTTAATGTGTGTGTGTGTGTATGCATGTGTGTGTGTACACACAAATATATAAAGGCTGGGCAATACTGTCTTTAGTGTGAGCAGGAAGACAGTTATCTTTGTGTTTGATTTTGATTTCTGTGGGGTGGTCTTTTAAAGGTGTTGATTGAGCTCTTCGCCTTTTTAGTAAGAAATAATGTGTGTGCGTGTGTACATGCATGTGGTTTATATGTGCACATGTGATAAGGTACGTGAATAATTATGGACTTAAAGGTTTTTGCACAGGATGCTGATGAACATTGATTTAATTTCTCCAACTGTCATCCATGAGCTACTTCTGTTTTTAAAAGGAATTGGTTCTTAAGCAATGAGAGCTTTTAACAGTGGGTTATATAATTATTGCAATGTCCCTTTTAACAGCTGTGTTTTCTCCATGTGTATTTTTAGCAGGAGCGCTTGTAAAAGCAGAACCGTGTGTCCTTCCGCCCAAAGCCCTCCCTACCTGCATCCATCCGTTTTCTTGTCTTTTTCCCCCAGTAAGCAATCATCGCACTTACCTTGCACTGAAATGTTGATTTTTCTCAATAATTTGTCATTTTACTTTTGAGTTTTATTTTTTTCTATTATAGCTGATTTACAGTGTTGTCAATTGCTACTGCACAGCAAAGCGACTCAGTCGTACATATATATATATATACATATATACTTTCTTTTTCTCACCTTACCCTTCATCATATTCCATCACAATTAACTGGACAGAGTTCCCTGTGCTGCACGACAGGATCTCGTTGTTTATCGACTGCAAATGTAATAGTTTGCATCTATTAACGCCAGACTCCCAGTCCATGAAATGTTGATTTTTAAGGGAACTTATTTTAAAGGGCTCACCTTTTTGTTTTCTTAATAAGATCACTTCTTGGACAAGTGTTACATGGATATTTGAATTCTAATGAATAGTCAATGTTTGGATATGTATTTCTCTATTTATGACGGTGATGCCAGGAGAGGGCAAAATGTCCCCAAGTGTTCTTAAGAGGCTTTCCTTTGACCCTGCCAACCAAATCCCACTTATTCATTCATCAGTCATCTAAAGGATTCCAATTTTTTTAAGATTAAAATCATGCATCACTGCCTCACTGTATTTATAGTGTTGTGAGGGCAGCAGCAAGTGAACTAAAATTATTGAGTAATATATAGAGAATACCACAACTAGATATCTGCAGAGGACTAATGAAGCCAAAAGGAGGGTACCTGGCACCCAGGAAGGGTTGAGAAAGCTACCAGGAGGATGATCCATACGGGTCGAATACTTGGGAACTTCATCCAGGCCCTTCAACCCAACCTACCCTCCTCAAAGCTATTTTGAGATATTTCCATAATCCCTCTCAAATGACTGCACAATTTGAAAGAAAGAATGGGTCATGCCGAGTTCTAAATTAATTTAATTTTGTCCTATCTTATTTAAAAGTTAGCAAAAGTTATCACTAAGCCTTCACTGAGCACCTACTGTACACCAGATATTGTGCTAAGTGTTTGGAATATAAAAATGAGGAAGAAACAGCCCCTGTACGAAGGACCTAAAAACACCTGGAAATAATGAGTAACTAGTACAGTAATTATGATACACACCGTCGTTTGTAGGATTACAGAGAAAGTTCAGGAAACCCAGCAGTATTCAGGATGCGAGGTAAGAAGGCCAAGAAAAGGCAGGTGCATAAGGTGACAGCTGAGTTGAGTAGGGTGAGTAGGAGGTAAGGAGAGAGCAGGGCAGGTCCTAGAGGAAGGAATGTGATAAGCAAAGCCAAGGAGGTGAGAACCCTCGCAGGGTTTCATGAAAACAGCCTAGGGTGTGGTGAGAACTCAGACAGGTGTTAGGTTTGGGAGAACTTAAAGCAACGTACAAACAAAGAGCAAGAAAGCAAGCTGCGGGGTCGGCAGGGACAACGTTGTATAGGCACTGTGATTTCATGGGGGGAGGCTGAGGCCGCAAAGGACCCTCGAGTGTCACTGGCTTGGAACAACAAAGGCACATAACTCACAAAGGACCCGGGGTCTGGGTCCACCTTGGCTCTGTGCCATGGGCCTTCTTTATTCCAGGATCCAGGCACCCCCATTTGAGACATCATTCTTGTGACAAAGGACAAATAGTCCTGCCAGTGGAACTCCACAGTGACGCTTAATGCTTCTGCTCCAATGTGATCCATGTCTTTTCTACTCATGGTTCACTGGGAGGCGGAAGTTCCTGGCCCAGGGATCGAACCTGCACCACAGCCGTGACAATGGCCATGAGGGGCTCCACAGATCTATAATTTTTTAATGTGTTTGTGTTCTTTTTTATGGCTATTGGATTAAGTTCACACAAGCTTTGAAAAATAAACAGGCCAGCTTTTCCTCTATTTTTCAGAAATAAATGTGAAAATGATTATGTATTGGTTATTTTTTTCCACCAGCATTTCTTATTGTGTATATTTGCATTTTGCTATTTTTCCTTACACTATTGCACTGATTCCCAGCTCAGACTGCTGATGAAAATCATCTGGAATGTATACATATCATAAACCTAGGCCCTTCCTGTAACACAGTAAAGTAAGAATCTCTCCAGTAGAGAGAGAGAAAGCATCTATTTTTAAAAGCAGGTATTTTTCAAAAAAATCCCTCTGCACAGGTGATGATAATGTGCAGTCAGGAACACCCTTGAGTTAGTTTATTTACTCAATAAATAACTTTTGAATGAATTCTAACATCTTTTTGTTTTTCATCATTCTTTTATCTGCCTTGTATTAATTTTTCTTTTCTTTCGGTTCATTTTGTTTTTCTAAATTTCATGTCAATATTTATATATTTGTGTATTATATATTATTCTGATATCTTTATATGCTTTATACAGTATAACGTTTTGAATTTTCCTCAGAGTTGCTTTACCAACATCCCATACATTCTGATCTATATACTATTATTAACATTAATTTTTTTTAATTCTGCAGTTGTACATGGTAGTTGCTTTCTCAAGTTTTTGTGAGTTTTTTAATTGAAGTGTAGTTGATTTAAAATACTATATTAGGGAGTTCCCGTTGGCGGCGTAGTGGAAACAATTCTAACTAGGAACCGTGAGGTTGTGGGTTCAATCCCTGGCCTCGCTCAGTGGGTTAAGGATCTGGCATTGCCATGAGCTGTGGTGTAGGTCGCAGACGCGGCTCAGATCCTGCATTGCTGTGGCTGTGGTGTAGGCCAGTGGCTGCAGCTCCAATTAGACCCCTAGCCTGGGAACCTCCATATGCTGCAGGTGTGGCCCTGAAAAAAGACAAAAGACAAAAGTAAAATAAAACAAAATAAAGTAAAATAAAATACTATATTAGTTTCAGGTGTACAACATAGTGATTCAATATTTTTATAGGTTATATTCCATTTATAGTTATTATAAAATAACAGCTATATTTCCCTGTGCTGTGCAATATACCCTTGTAGCTTATATGCGTTATACATAGTAGCTTGTACCTCTAAACCTCCATCTCTATCTTGCAACTCCTCCTCTTCCTCTTCCCAGTAACTACTGTTTGTACTCTTATCTGTGAATCTATTTTTGTTCTGTTATATAAATTCATTTATTTTTTAGATGCCACGTATAAGTGATATTTATAGTATTTGTACTTCTCTGATTATTTCACCAGGTATAATACCATCCACATTGTTGTAACTGATAGAATGTTATTCTTTTTAATGGCTGAGTAATATTCCATTGTATATATGTACCATATCTTCTTTATCCATTGTTTTGTTTTTTTCATCTTTTTAGGGCTGCACACAGGCCATATGGAGGTTCCCAGGCTAGGGGTCAAAGCTACAGCTGCGGGCCTATGCCACAGCCACAGCAATGCCAGATCCAAGCCACATCCCCAACCTATATCATAGCTTGTGGCAACGCCAGATCCTTAACCCACTGAGCAAGGCCAGGGATTGAACCCGGATCCTCATGAATACTAGTTGGGTTCATTCCCACTGAGCCACAACAGGAACTCTGGGTCTAGGTTTCTTTCAGCTCTCCTGTTGGTCTCACTAATGCTCAAACCAGCTAAGGGAACATGTCTTCCCAGCATCAGACCCTGGGGCTGTGGTACCCATCATGGGGCTTAAACCACTTACTCCCCAGGGAGCATCTCTGAGCCGTTCATCATCCTTCTCTCTTGTGTCCCCTTTCCAGGGACTCAGGTCCCAACCTGAGCTTTTCTCCTCCATTCCTACCCAGTTCCATGCGAACCTTTCTTTATGGGCTTGGTTGTACAAGAGTCTTTCTGCCAGTCTTCAGTTTGTTTTTAGTCAGAATTTTGCTCCACATGTAGATGTATTTTTCACATGTATGTGGGGGAGGTTAGTCCTGCATCTTCCTTTTCTGCCATCTTGACCTCCCCTCTATTGCTCTGAGTTTCTGAGTAGAATTTTTTAATTTTCAGATGGAAGAAAATTTTAAATTATTATTATAAATTTCTCAGTGTTATTACATTGATTATCAGGAAATCGGAGTGCCCATTGTGACGCAGTGGCTAATGAATCCAACTGAGAACCATGAGGTTGTGGGTTCCATCCCTGGCCTTGCGGTATGGTTACGGATCCGGCGTTGCCGTGAGCTGAGGTGTAGGTCGCAGACGTGGCTCGGATCCCTCGTTGCTGTGACTGTGGCATAGGCCAGCAGTTACAGCTCCGAGCCTGGGAGCCTCCATATGCCACGGGTGCAGCCCTAGAAAAGACAAAAATAAAAATAAAAAATAAAAAAAATAAAGGGGCAAATGCTGACTGTATGCTCTCTCTCGTGGAATTTACTGAGCCTTAATTTGTAGCCCACTAATATTTAATTTTTATGAATATTCCATGTGTACTTGAAAACATGGTATGTTATGTATTTTCAGTGAAGAGATATATATATACATATAGACATAATTTTCCTTATTATTTATGTATTCTATACTTGGTTCACATGCTCCACTTTGGACTTAGAGAAAGAAGTAAATCAAAGCACCCTGCTACTGGGCTAGGCTAAAACATTGCCTGCAAAGTCTGCTTTAGAAATGTTGCTGCCGTGTTAATTGCTGCCTAGTCTCTAGCGCTACAAATCACCCATGTGCACATTATATGGTTTTTGAGCTAGAGTTCTTTGTTCCCCTTTGGTTTTAAATTTGTTTGTATTTACCTAGCTTTGCCTATTTTTAAAAACGAATGCTTAATTTTTTTTTTTTTTTTTTGGTCTTTTTGCCTTTTCTAGGGCCTCACTCGAAGGCACTAGGGGTCTAATTGGAGCTGTAGCTGCCCACCTACGCCAGAGCCACAGCAATGCAGGATCCAAGCCGTGTCTGCAACCTACACCACAGCTCATGGCAATGCCAGATCCTTAACCCACTGAGCAAGGCCAGGGATCGAACCTGCAACCTCATGGTTCCTAGTCGGATTCTTTAACCACTGAGCCACAATGGGAACTCCCTTAATTTTTTTTTTTTTTTAATTGTATCTCCTGGATAAAGCCTACAGGAAAATTCTTTTACTGGGAGAATTAAGTCGGAATTCATTTCTGAAAATTCCATTTGACTCTGCTCTCCTCCTTCCCACCCACTCCCACCCTTCATGTCCAATTTGGTAGCAAGCCCCCTAGATAATATGACAGAGCTCACCGACTACCTGGTGAGAACCACTCCATTTCTGTCATTCTCACCACCCTTGTCTGGGCTCATATCACTGGTTGTCCAGACTCCACCAACAGTCCCCTGTCTGGTAGCCCCTTTCTTCATGGAAATCAGAAGTCAGAAATGCCCCCCTTCTTTTTTTTTAGGGCTACACCTGTGGGATATGGAATTTCCCAGGCCGAGAGATGAATGGTAGCTGCAGCTGCCAGCCTACACCACAGCCACAGTCACACCACATCTGTCTGAGCTGCATCCATGACCTATACTTCAGCTTGTGGCTACACTAGATCGTAACCCTCTCAGGGAGGCCAGGGGATCAGGGATCGAATCTACATGCTCACAGACACTACATCAGGTTCTTAACCCACTGAGCCACAATGGGAACTCCCAGAAATGCTTTTTTTTAAAAAAACAAAAAAACACTCAGTTCGATCATATCACACCTCTGTGCAACACATTATGAATGTTTTCCCCTAAAATTCAACGAAGGTCATCTGTATGGGCCTATGCTTTCTTTTCCCCCGACTAATGTCAACCTCATCTCGTGCCACCATCTCCTAAGTGATAAATATTCTGGCATCTTCTAGTCCTTCCAGCACAGTTTCATTTTCTTTCTGGAACATTATCTCCTCTGTTTCTTCTACCTGGAACTGCCTTCGCTTCTCTCTATATCCAATTAGCTTTTACTCACCTCCCATGGCTCAGCTCACATATTTCTCAAGAGACCATTCCCCACCTATATTAGGCCCTTCCTGTTATTTCTTTGAAAGACATTTTCCTTTATTGCACTTATACAGTTGCTACTTATAGAGCTATATGTGGGCTGTCTGTCCCTCCCCTGCTAGTGCTCTGTTCCTTTATAAGAGGACTTGTCTCTGTATTATTTATTCTCATCTATCTAGCATCTAGTGGTTGTCAAGTAGAGCTCCTCTACATATATTAGTTGAGTTGAACAAGTTTCAACTACGTTAGAGGAAATTCAGTCTTTGAGAATTTAGATGACTTTGCTTATGCATTAAAACTTTGGGGGGAGTTCCCACTGTGGCTCCATGAGTTATGAACCCAACTAGTATCCATGAGGATTTGGGTTCAGTCTCTGGTGTCACTCAGTGGGTTCAGGAGCCAGCCTTGCCGTGAGCTATGGCGTAGGTCACAGATGTGGCTTGGATCCCATGTTGCTGTGGCTGTGGCATAGGCCTGCAGCCACAATGCCAATTCAACCCCTAGCCCAGGAACTTCAAGATGCTGCATTTCTGGCTCTAAAAAGCAATAAATAAATAAGTAAAACTTTGGGAGAATCATACTACTTTGTGGTTCTAGTTGACTCCTATAAGGATTTTGAGAAATTTTCATTACACAAAGTCAATAAAGTTTAAAATGAAGTCATAGGTGTATGTAACTGCACAAGCCCCAGTCAGATACTGGCTGTGCAAACAGTGCATGTTTAGCCCTTGTTCTCTGGTCTCCCTTCGTCCAAGGCAGCAATATTCAAACTGGGTAACACTTCCCCAGGCTTGTTAAGCCCAAGAGCACGAATCATATTTGCAGGGGATCCAATGCCATGTCCACTTACACTAACATTCGATTTCTTTGTTGTTGTTGTTATTATAATGTTATTGACTTTATTCCCCATGCTGAATTTTTATTACTCAATGAATTCATTACATTTATAGTTGTACAATGATCATCACGATCCAATTTTATAGGCTTTCCATCGCACAACCCCAGTGCATCCCCCACCTCCCAAACGAGTCAGAACCCACTGACCTTGAGAAGGTAACAGGAAAACTCTTTTATCCTGTGACACTAAAAAACATTAACATGAACAGCGTCACTGTTATTTTACCATGAGATTCTCTTCAAGGGAGACAGAGGTCCTCAAGGAGCTAAAATTAAAAACTGGCATTTAAAAATCTTCTTTTGTGGCAGGGGGACAAGATGTAGACAGAAGCAAAGTGTAAAAGAAGATAAAAGAGCAGACTTTCAAGTTACTTTTCATCTTGGGGGGTGGAAGGGAAAAAAAAAAAGTTCCTGAGAGCTTTCTCAATATAGGAAGTGTGGATATTCTTGGCCTAATTCCTGTCTGGCACGTCTCTGCTCTGCTCCTCTCCCACCATCCCTCCCCCAAGCCCTCTGCTGAGCTCTCATTTGCATAATGAAACTGCTTGACAGAGATGCGAAGAGCATGGAACAAGTCATGCACTGAGCCAGGGATTCTTCAAATGCCATCCCTTCCCTGATCCCACAATGCAAGGGAAACCGATAAACCATGCGAAGAGAAAGCTGCAGTGTCGTGCTGATATTCCAAAGGCCCTGACATATGTTTTCGAAATTGAAGAATCTGTCATGAGCCCACTGGCCTGAGGGCAGAATGAAATTGTGCACCACCAAGCGGGTGGGGAGGGGATATGAAGATTTGTGAGAACTGAAATGGAACTTTTAAATACGTGGCGCAGCTCCTGGAGCTGGTCAAGGCTGACCCCGTATATGTGATGAGTTAATTCTCTCCATGATGGGCATGACTTGTCCCATTAAATTCCAGCCACTAGAGTCACTGGGTTGGGTAAATTCCCTTTGGGAAATTACTCCTAAAATATACATAATTTATCTGGTGGTTGATGATTTTCATACACGCAGATATATATATACATATATCTATAAGAAGTCAAGAATTTTTTTTTTCTCAAAACACTGAGGAATAAGACAAAGGGCTAATTCTGAGTAGGGCAAAATTGTGGAGAATAAAGGGGGAAGCACATGCTAGTTAAGTTTGATCTGTAAGAACATTGTAATATAAGGCCTTAGGCATGAAGGTTGATGCAGAAAATAGGCTTTTGCCTTCCCCTTCAGCTTTGCCTTAGGCCTACGCTGCTGATGTGCCCAATCACCAGATCTTTAATAGTGTTCAAAGGAAAAGTCATTTAAAACACTTGTGAGCTGAAGCATACATGGATTTTGATCCGTCTTAGCTAAAGACTGAATGGAGATGTTGGCCAGAACACAGGCAGCAAAGTCCTTCTTGGTGGGAGTTATTGGGCTGCCATTGCAGTACAGACTAACCCCCACCATAGCCTGACTCCCTCCTGAGCAACATCTGCTGGTCAGTGATGTTTCACACATCATCCTGTGGGGTTTAACATTAATTATAGCATGCAGGGTGAACCTCAGCATCCACTGGTTCCAGTTCTGCTGCTGCTGAAAAAGATAAGCTTTGTGGTATCAGATGCCTTGTCTGATCTGTGCATGGCTGTATTCCCAGTACCTAAACCAATGCTGTTACATGATCAACGCTAAATAAATGTTGGGTCAACAAATGAATGAATGAATGAACAAAGAGGAAGCTAAAGCTCAGGGAAGAGACCAACTCACCTGGTTTTAAAATGGAATGTCCTACAATGCAGGAACCATCTCGGTCCCAGACAAACCAGATAGTTGAGGTAGTTGAGGACTCTATTGTCCATCCGCATGGATGAAACTCATATGGTTTGGGCATGAGAGCTTATTCATCCAACAAATGCTTTTTCAGCATAAAACATGACCCGGACACTGCCCCAGGCACTAGGATGAGGTCAGTGCCTGAGACATAGAAACACCTACTCAAATGGAGTGGCTATCCTGGCATGGTGGTCCTTAAGTATACAGACTAATGGATACACGGATAGTACAAGATCAGGTAGCAAGATATTCTATGAAGAACAATGATGCGGCATAAAAGAAAAAGAGTGAGGGGGTAGGGGCCCTGTTTTGGGTATGGTGATTGGCAAACATCTCCCTGATTTGAGTAGTGTCTCTCCCAAATGAAGTAAGGGGGTGAACTTTGAGGATGCATGGGGAATGTATGCCGACACAGGAAAAGCAAATGCACAGGCCCTGAAGCAAGAGTGTGCTAGGCTGTTGGAAGAACCACACTTTGTTCTTGTTTGACCCACTCTCTGGAGTTTAGTGCTACAAGAAAGCCAGCCTGTATGACCATCTTGCTTCATCTGTGCATTCCTTTATTTATCCACTTATTTTAAAATCACTGGTCTAGATTTCTACCCTGCACCAGGGGCTATCCATACACCATCAGACAAAGATGGCATTGCCTCATTCTTGCCTAGCCTTTCCCCCACGGGACAGGGCCATGCCCCAGTATCTTCAGTGGCTGTCAGAAGCTATACTCTGAAGACATTAAAGATTTTAACCAACTCTACAGCCTGACTAATCTCCCCATTCCATAGCCTGGGATGTACTGATATTAGGTTCCCCTCCTGAGGTTCATCACTGCAGCAAATTACAGAGTTGAATCATTGAAAGGATTCATGACATTCTCTAGGGTATGCAGCACTCTTCTTGGGCTTTAATCAAGGTAAGAATGTGATACATCAGGAAAAGTAAAGGCAGGCAGATGTCAGAGTTCTGAGTCCTCCAAGGAGAGTTCCCAGTGTCTTCTCTCAAGAGTGCAGGCTGTGCTTCAACTTTGGATGATTACACTCTAAGACACTAGAAAAGAACCTTGATCCCAGCAAAGGCACATGTCTATTGAGAGTCTTTTATATCCCTTTGGTTTATAGGGCTAAAATCAAGCTGGCTAACCAGTTAGATTGGGGCAAACCATCAACCTGCACATTTTCAATACACCCTGCAGAAAAGGTAGTGCAAGATATATCCAAGGTAATTTTGGAACCCCCTTAGCACATTTTAAGTCATGAGCTACCACTTTTTCTTTTTTGGCTACCCCACAGAATATGGTGTTCCTGGGCCAGAAATCAGATCTGAACCGCAATTGTGACCTATACTGGAGCTGGAGCAACTGTAAATCTTTTTAACCCACTGTGCCTGGCTGCATCCTGGTGCTGAGGAGACACCACTTATCCCTCTGTGCTACAGTAGGACTCACCACTTACCCCTCTGTGCTACAGTAGGAACTCTCACTTTTCATCCTTATCTTGGCAGAAGGTCAGGACCAGACTCCCATGTACTTTCACCACTGTCACAGCAATTGCTTTTAGCACTAAACAGCCAAAAATGTGAAACTCCATCTGTGTCCATCTTCTTCCTTCTCTACCTGCCCACCTCTTCCAGATCCACAAATTAAAACATACTTATCCACCTGCTGAATCCTGAATATACAGCTTCTGCCCATATGTCCACTTTGCCACTTAGTATCTCTGCTTAAATACCCAGTAGGCATCTCCAACCTATTAGGCTCAACATAAATCTCCCATTTCTCTATCCAGTCCCTTGCCTCTCCCAGGCAGTCCCTTCCCAGTATGCAGCACAAAAACTCATCCGCTTCCCTTACCACTGCCATTCAAACATCAGCACATTCATCATCTTTCTTTCAACAAGATTCCAATTTTGACACCAACATGCTTCAGGCTAGATTGTATTTACAGAACAGGCAAGGAGGGTGAGTTGGGGGGTGAAGGGGGGGGACAGCTTATATAAACCTGAGAACTTCCTTTCCAGTGGTAGCAAGAGCTGAGGCTAGAACTTGAAATACCCAAAACTCAAGACCAAGAAAAAGAATGCAAAGTGAGGCCTTAGATGGGCTCAGAAGCACACAGCTCCTCAATATTCAAGTGAAGCATTCTGAAGCACTAGCCACAAGAAAACCTTGAGATGAAAGCTGTCCCTGCCTCAGACAAGAAATATGTGACATAGTTTCTGCTGGGAAAAGAAACAATACAGAGTAAGGCCAGCTCAGGACTAAGAGAAAGAAGGGAAACCAACCTACCTGAGTTGGTTAAGGGTGGATTTTGATCTAAGAAGAGGTTGGTTGAATTTACTTTGGTTGAAGTGGGTAGTTTTCAGGCAAAAATAAAGTTAATTTCTTAATGCCCAAGATGAGAGCTAGCAAATTCTACCTGTACATCAACTAAAAGAATAAACTGTTTATTTCAGAAAAACTTCATATTTTATCTGAGGCTTCAGAATGTAAAGAGGTTTGCTGAATTCGACTGATACAAATGCAAACAAAATCATGTAATTATGGAAACTCAAATATACTCCTTTTAGAGTCACAATTGACACAAATAGAGTAACTTTCTCACAAAAAAAAATAATTCATAAGAGCATTGCTAAATAGGCATTTGGCATCTTATATATTAAAAACAAGTCACTTAACATGATACTATACATAGAAAACCCTCAAGATGCTACCATAAAACTACCAGAGCTCATCAATGAATTTAGTAAAGTTGCAGAATACGAAATACTACACTGAAACTCTTGCATTACTATATACTAACAATGAAAGTCCCCTTTACTAAGGAAACAATCCCATTTTCTACCACGTCAAAAAGAATAAAATATCTAGGTAATAAACCTACCTAAAGAGGCAGAAGACCTGTCCTCTGAAAACTATTAGATGCTGATGAATGAAATAAAAGATGACACAAACAGAAAAATATATCTAGTTCTTGGATTAAAACAATCAATATTGTCAAAATGACTGTACTACCCAAGGCAATCTACAGATCCAATGCAATCTCTATCAAATTACCAATGATATTTTTCATAGAATTAAATCAAAAATTATTTTAAAATTTGTATGGAAACACACCAAATACCCTGAACAGCCAAAGCCATCCTGAGAAAGAAAAATGGAGATGGCAGAATCAAGTTCCTGGACTTCAGACCATACTGCAAAGCTACAGTCATCAAAATAATATGGTGTCAGCACAAAAAAAAGAAATATAGATAGTGGAACAGAATAGAAAACCCAGAAATAAACCTACACCTCTGGTCAATTAGTGTACAACAAAGGAGGAAATAATATACAATAGAAAAAAGACAGTCTCTTCAATAAGTGGTGTTGGGAAAACTGAACAGCTATATATAAAAGAATGAAACTAGAACATTCTCTAAAACCATACACAAAAATAAACTCAAAATAGATTAAAGACTTAAATATAAGACTAGACACCATAAAACTCACAGAAGAAAGCATAGACAAAACACTCTTTGACATAAATCACAGCAATATTCTTTTGGACCCACCTCCTAGAGTAATGAAGATAAAAACTAAAAGAAACAATGGGACCTAATTAAACTTAAAAGCTTTTGCACGGTAAAGGAAATCATAAACAAAATGAATAGACAACCACAGAATTTGAGAAAATCTTTGCAAACCAAGCAATTAACAAAGAATTCATCTCCAAAATATACAAATTGCTCATGCAGTTCAATGTTGAGAAAACCAAACTAAACAGCAAGCAAACAAACAAAAAGAGCAATAAAATACAAACCCAATTTAAAAAATGGGCAGAAGATCTAAATAGACATTTCTACGAGGAAGACAGACAGCCAAAAAGTACGTGAAAATATGCTCAACATCACTAAATGTTAGAAAAATGCAAATCAAAACCACATGAGGTATCACCTCATACCAGTCAGAATGGCCATCATCAAAAAAGGTCTATGAACAGTAAGTGGTAGACAGAGTGTGGAGAAAAGGGAACCCTCCTACGTTGTTGGTGGAAATGTAAATTGGTCCAACCACTATGGAAAACAGTAGGGAGATTCCTCAGAAAACTGCAAGAGAATTATGATCTAGCAATACCCCTCCTGGGCACCTATCCAGAGAAAACATATTTTTTGAAAAGATATGTGCACCCTAATGTTCACTGCAGTACTGTTTGCAATAGCCAAGACATGGAAACAACCTAAACGTCCACTGACGGATGAATGGATGAAGAAGATGTGGTACATATATACAATGGAATGTTATTCAGCCATAAAAAAAATCAAAATAATGCCATTTGCAGCAACATGGAGAGACCTAAAGATTATCATCCTAAGTGAAGTTAGAAAAAGACAAATATCCTATGATATCACTTAAATGTGGAATCTTTAAAATGCTACACATTAACTTACTAACAAAACAGAAACAGACTTCAGGGATTGTGTGTGTGTGTGTGTGTGTGTGTGTGTGTGTGTGTGTGTGTGTGTCTTTTGTTCTTTTTAGGGCCGCAGACTCACAGACTTCAAAAACAAACTTCTGGTTATCAAAGTGGAAAGGTGGGGGGAAGTGATGGATTGGGAGTCTGGGACTGACACATGCACACTCTCCTATACAGAATGGATACTCAGTATTCTGTGATAATCTATATGGGAAAAGAATCTGAGAAAGAATGGATATGGGTATACATAAAACTGAATCACTTGGCTGTACAGCAGAAATAACACAAAATTGTAAATCAACTATACTTCAATAAAATATTTAAAAGTCAAAAAAAAGTTGCTTTTGTTTGTTCTCACGTTCGCTTATAGCAGTGCTATTTGTAATGGTACACACAGTATAAGACTCTGGCTTGTCACCTTAAAAAGAGAAAGTTCACTCGCAAATGAGGAGAGCAAAGTAAGGAGGGAGCACAACAAAAAGGAAACCAACAATAGCAGAATCACGTAATGAATTAAACGTGATGCTAGAAGCATCACATTAGAAAAAAATGAAGAAAAAAAGAACACTAGCTAACAGCACTCACTGCAGAAACTTGTTTTTGTTTTTTGTTTTGTTGCTTTTTAGGGCTGCACCTGTGGCATATGAAAATTCCCAGGCTAGGGGTAGAAACAGAGCTATAGCTGCCGGCTACATCACAGCCACAGCAACAGGGGATCTCAGCTGTGTCTGCAACCTACACACACCAGCTCACCACAATGCCAGATCCCTGATCCGCTCAGTGAGGCCAGGGATCTAAGCTGCAACCTCATCGATACTAGTCAGATTCATTTCCACTTTGCCGCAGTGGGAACTCATGAAGAAGCAATTGTTAGTGTGCCTTTCAGCCTTATAGAAAAATGACCTTGGAAGTTTCTTTGCACTCTACATAAATATGACTTCTGCCATAGAAAATAGATTATACATATCAAATAGAAACAAAAATAAAATAACTTCAGTAGCCAGCTGTGTTGACCTTAAAAGTAAGCTTATGAATAGGTGATTTATTAACTAGCCTAGTAACTTAAGATGTTTTTGTCAGAGTAGTGACAAAATGTAACTTGATGACATTTACATTTTTAAATAGTTGGAGTAGAATAAAATGTAGGCATTTTTAATGTGATAGTATTATATAGACGGTAATAAAATATTCAGTTGTAATAAAATTACATGTGTGGGTGGATTAGTGTAGAAATAAGAACTGGGGAAAAAACTGTCGAATTTTTAAACATCTGTATTGCAGTAAAAAAAATCTGAGGGAGTTCCCATCATGGTGCAGTGGAAACGAATCCGACTAGGAACCATGAGGTTGTGGGTTCGATCCCTAGCCTCACTCGGTGGGTTAAGGATCTGACACTGCCATGAGCTGTTGTGTAAGCTGCAGATACAGTTTGGATTCAGCATTGCTGTGGCTGTGGTGTAGGCAGGCAGCTATGGCTCTGATTAGACCCTTAGCCTGGGAACCTCCATATACCACAGGTGTGGCCCTAAAAAGACAAAAATAAGAAAAAAAAATCTGAGTTGCTGTATACCTATATTTGTACTACTGATTAGTATGAAAATAAATATTAATTGGTCAGAAAACCCACTAAACCAAGATAATCTAATGTGGTGAATCATAAAGACTAAATTACACTGTATTCTAAATGCAACTTTGGTACAACCCTGATTCATTCTCTTCAATAATAATTAAAAATATGGTCTGTTCATGTATAAGTACTTTAGCTATACAAGAAAAAGCTTAAATATATCATGACACCACAACTAAAAATGAAAAGAACAGTTTCAGGAGACAGCCTCCTGGTACTGAATTAAATCATTTCAGATCAATCCTAGGTTGCTTTTCTCCCCCAAGGAAGACACTACAAGCAAAGGATTCAGTTAGAAAATGCAGCAGCCAGCAGTTTTTAAGATTCTTTTCTGTCAGCTTTTCCCACTTGTCTACATTTCAGCATTAAGTGACCCTTCTGCTGTGGAAAAAAAAAAAAATGTTTAAACAATCTTCAATTTAATTCAAAGAAATAAAACAGGGTCATTTAAATTCAGAAGCAATCTGGGGTGTTTTTTTTTTCCCCCCCTCATTTAAAGCCAATTGAAAGTTCCACCGGGCAAAGAATTAAGGAAGAGAAAAAAAAAAAAAAAAAAAAACACAGTCACTGGCTTAATTTATTATACATTCAGATCACTTAGTAGAACAGACAGTTTTTATTTGTCTCTGGATTTCGATTGCTTTTAAATGTCTTCCAGAGAATGTACAGTCAACATTTCCTCATCCCAGACTGAGCCTGCATCCAAGATTCCAAAGTCAACGAAAAAGCCAAGTTTTTCATCCACGTAATTGAAAGCCGTATTAGTTGAGTCATGAAATACCCTTCTCATTAAGCATGATGTGATTTTATTTTATTTTTTTCAGTCAGATCCCCCTTCACTTTAGGTCTGTAAACAAGTTCTATCTAAGCCTCGTGAAGAATTAGAATCAGGGCAAAACCTATTGTGTTACAACCTGAGGTGTATCATGGTCTTTCTGTGCTCTCGGAGAGAATCTCAAATTTATTTTCTTGAATTAATTTTTTCTTTTTTAAGGCAGCACCTGTGGCATATGGCAGTTCCTCCAGGGCTAGGGGTAGAATCTGAGCTGCAGCTGAGGGCTACACCACAGTCACAACAACACTGGATCTGAGCCGCATCTGTAACCTATGATGCAGCTGGTGGCAACAATGGATCTTCAACCCACTGAGCAAGGCCAGAGATGGAACCCGCATCCTTACAGACACTAGGTCAGCTTTTTAACCTACTGAGCTACAGCGAGAACCCTGAGAGTCTCAAATTTAGATAACATATCTTTAAAAGCCAGAATACCTGGGGTCTCAGTTTAAAATTACAAATACTAGCGTGTTGAATTACTTCTCACATTTCCTGAAAATACTGAGTCATTTGTGTCTTGCTTTTATTTTTAATTTAGACTGTATGTTATACTATTACTTTCTTGTGTTAATTGTAGTAGTTCTTCATAGAAACTTTTTGAAGAATACCCAGATACCTACATAGTGGTTCATTGAGATGATTTTGTACAGTGGCCATACAAATCTTCTGCTTTCAATATCTTGCTGTTTCTGGAGTTCCTGCTATGGCCAGGCGGAAAGGAATCCCACTAATACCCATGAGGACGCGAGATTGATCTCTGGCCTCACCCAGTGGGTTAAGGATCCAGCATTGCCCTGAGCTGTGGTGTAGGTCACAGACGTGGCTTGGATCCTGTGTTGCTGTGGCTGTGGTGTAGGCCGGCAGCTGCAGCTCAGATTTGACCTCTAGCCTGGGAACTTCCATATACAGCAGGTGCAGCCCGAAAAAGCAAAAAAAGCAATAAATAAATATCTTGCCATTTCTGTTCATTTGCTTATTTCTTTAAAGTTTCCAAGACTATGCCATTATTTCAGGGAGCCCCCTTGCTCCCAAGTGTTCAAACAAACACAAGAAGGCTAAAATGTAGCTACTGAAAAAAGCAGAGGGAGACACAAAATCTTTTAGTCAGCTTTGCAACAAAGTTTCCTCCTTACTCAACCAAACAAAAATCTCCAACTCTAAGTGCAAGCTATTTTCTGTATCCAAAATGAGACTTGAATTTAGCTTTAAGGCAGATTGTTCATCTCATGCAGAAAAATAACCCAAGTGAGTTTTGTAATTAAAAAGAAAAAGAAAAACTTAAAAAGTACCCGATAGTAATTCCTGGGGAGGAATACAAAGTTTTTTGCAAACCTAATGTCTGTATTTTAGACTGAGAAGCTACGGGTTTTATTCAATGGCTTAAGTTGTGAAATAGGATCCAGAGTTTTATAACCTTTGGCAAGATTTGGAGGGAGACAGGTGTGCCTTGGCTTGACTTTAGAGTGGCTTTACTGACAATTATTGCTTGGGCTCAGAGACTTGAAAGGGCTCTTTGGGGAGTTCCCATTGCAGCTCAGCAGGTTAAGAACCCAACTAGTATCCAAGAGGATGAGGGTTTGATCCCTGGCCTCACTCAGGGGGTTGAGGATCCAGCATTGCCACAAGCTGTGGCTTAAATCATAGATGCGGCTTGGAGCTAGCCTAGCCTGGAGACATCCATGCGGTACCCCTAGGAAAAATAAGGGGGGGGGTTGCTGATCATCACTTGCAGGGGAGCTGGAGTCCATGGAAGGAAAACACTAGCACACGCTATTCATCTCCTGCTGGTAAATAGTGGAGTGATTGAGCTTGACTGGGCTTGAACTCGGACACCAAACATGTAGCTATTTAAGATCAGTCATTTCAGAACACTGATATTGGCCCATTTTGTCCTGATGCTACTTCTCTGTGTGAAGCCATACACCAAGATGGGATAACATCAGGAGGATCGTGGACCTCAGGAAGCTTTCGTGTACAGACCCCCAGAGCCCAGCATGGTACATTGTACTTCCAGTAATTCAAAGGTGGGTTCCTTTCCTGGTCTAAAGCTACCTGAACTGCAACTAGAAAGCAGCAGTAAATGGGAAAGAAGCATTCCTCGCTCTCAGCCCAACGTGAGATAAAGGATGGTAATCTTACTTGAATGATCTAGAAAGCTCGTAAGCACAGAAAAATACGTGTGTTGATGTCTTGCCGCTCACCTTCCTCCATGAAGTGGGAAGATGAGCCTTCTTTAACCTCCCTTTCCCTTCCCTGGGTAAACGCTTACAATTCATGCTATGTCCATGGAACACAAGGTTTGACTGGGACTCTGCCTGCATCACTTGCTTCTGAGATGCAGATGGGCCCAGTATCAGCACTAAGGTGCATATAAGACAGATGCCTCCGCTCCTTGTGCAGATCAACTGAAGAAATGCCCCTGAGAACCTGCTCCACATCTCCTGAGTTCTCCAGTCCGATGAGGAAGAGCGAAAGGCTTCAGAGAGCATGAGCAAGAGGATGGTGAAAACCATCCTCAGAGATAACTGCCGTCTATGTGTGAGTCACTTCTACACCTTTTGAGGAGCGGCTGGTGCTTCCTTCTAACCACAGCCCCAGTGAGGAGGGCTTCACCCAGACCCCTGAGAGGGCTTCAGCATGGCTCCATCCTGGACAACTGAGCTGCTGGAGAAGGCTTGAGGGTGGAGCCTACAGAGACCACAGGGCAGTGTCAGCCTGCACCCCCTGATCATGACAGCAAGTGACATGTGGGTGTTTTACTGGACAGAAGTGGGTCTTATTGGAGAGAGCTGCATAGATGGCTGTTTTGAGTCCCACCCAGAGGAATTACATAAAGGGAAGAATAATTCTTAACAAAAAGAGGCTGAATGCCCAGGGATGAGAGTGGGGGCCTTAGTGACTGTAGAGAAATCGGCCACTTGGGTCATGAGAACCACAGCAAGGAGGGTCCCAGTAGGGAGGCCTTGATGACAGAGAAGTCATCAGCCAGGCCCTGGCAGGTCCGACAGGTGTAAACAGCTACTAGGACCAGTGAGCACAGAACCACCCACCAGGTAGCAATAGCCTTGCCCTTTCACCTCTACTCCCCACCCAAGTTTAGACTTAGGAGAAGTTCAAAAAAAACCAAAACAACCCACATAGGAAGGAAGCAAGCAGATGAGAGAACAGGAAGGCAAATCCACATGAAGGCTCACAATCAGGTCTACACTGGGGGGAGGAAGAATTTTAGCACAAAGTTATATCTAGAACTTGAGTTATTATCTGCAACTGGACATTTATTCTAATTACAAATTTAGGTTGTGTTGTTCTTTTAACATAACCACAGATCACATAAGAGTGAGCAGAAAGGCCAACGGGAACTGCCAGGAGAAAGTTATTCTCATTGAACAAAGTTGAAAGGGGTAGTAAGTTTTTTTAATATATATATATATATATTAATAATATCCTATGAATTTTCTTTGTTGTACGTTTAGGCTATAGATAAGTGGGGAAAATTTACAACAGCAGTTCTTCATCAGAGCTTTTTATCGAGTCACCTAGGGAGATGCTCCACACACACAAGCTCAGATTTAATCTCTAGATATTCTGAATCTGTCAGTTGTGGTCAAGTCCCAGCAAGTGTATTTTTGTGGTTAAACATCTCCAGAGAATTTTGATGAAGAACAGTTTACTTACATAAATCCATGGATTACAGTTCAATAATAACAAGTCACTGAAACAAAACAGGTTTGGGGAGGAATGTGACTCTCTGTTGAGTCGGAATTAATTTTGAGCTTGAGGGGCCACACTGTTTGGATTCTGTCCTCTTTCTCCTGTTTTGTGAGGACCGGCAGCTGCTGCCAAAAGAGTAACAGCTCATGTCCTCAAGAGCAACGTGTATGCAATTGTTGGAAGCAGGACATGTTTGACAAGGGACCCCACGTTGTTGAGAGTAAGAGTCACTGAGGAAGGGGCCTTCAGGGAAGACTGTGGTTTTGTGCCCACGTGAGGACTGTGGCTGGAGGAGGCCTTTAACCATCGCTGCTGAGTTTATGGAATTCTGTCATCCCTGCAGTTCTTTCAACTGGAATGAATGCTAAGTAACTGTAAGTGTATAAATTCTTATGCAGTCTTCAAGTTCAATGATATGGGGCACATCACAGTTAAGAATGTTCAGAGGAGGAAAAAAAAAATCAGTGCTTCATACCACGTGGGGCAGCTAGAATCAGTTGGCTTCTTTCAAAGCTTCTTTTTAGTTGACACTTATTTTGCCAATGGGTTGGCACTATCTGTAACTACATTCAATTGATCATATACATGGGAGAAAATCAGCCCCTTCTTAAAACTGGTGTAGTAAGAGAGAGAAAATCCACTATGTGTAACTGAACCCCGCTCCCCACCCCCTCCCCAAAAGAATATGTGAGAATTTAGGTATGAGTTCCCTTAGCTGAAAAAGAAACACGTTAATGTATTAAGTGCTTTACACTTTTCAAAGTGTTCTCATGGACAGTCTTTTTTTTTTTTTTTTTTTCCCCACTCCTAACAATCCTAGGCAGAAGATTTTAGGCAAATACTAAAATCCATCAAATATTCTGCAACTTAAAGTAGCTAAAATCCCTAAGTGATTAAGCTTAACTTTTACTTTTTTTTTCTAGACTCTGTAGACACATAGACAGTAACTCCGAGCAATTCCACAGTTGACATGTGCAATTCAGTAGAAAGTTATCCTCCATAACAAATCTTGCTAATGTGCTACCTTTTCAGAAGTTTACTTTATCTAGACAGGAGCTTTGTATGAGAAATGGAAAGTCAGTCCAGGTACTGCTATGCAGTGGCTCAAGACCTCATGGACCAGGACCATCCCAGACTTCTCAGAGTCAATACCTGAACCTGTGAGTCCCTTTCAAAAAGCCAACCAAGGGTGGAAGTTCTCTCTCTTTAGACTTATCATCATTTGTTTACAGCCTGACAGCAGAGTCACCAAGGATAAAAATATCTCTGAGAATCCAAAGCCCTTCCTCATAATTAACAAGCACCTGTTCTCACAGGTGAGGCTAGTGTGGACAGGGCAAAGGTGCACAAAGTCTGAAACAGAGCAACCCAATCCTCACTTATTTCAACTGCAAAACCTAAGTTGACAATTCTGGAGTTTTTGATTAGCACCAAGAGAAAATATCCATGAGATCAAATTGACAACATCCTCATGGAAGCCCATGGAAGGTCAAATGAATAAAACTCCTGATACCCCTTTGCTTCCCATCCCCGCCATATTTCTGTCTATAAATTTTATAACAGTATTTTGCAGATCCTGCTAGCCATGGCTTTAGAGTTCTAAAGAAGGAAAGAAAATTTGGTCTGAGTCCAGATTCCACAGAGTCACCATGTAGCCTTGGTCAAAGCCTCTCAACTTCTACACACCATCCTTTTGACATCTGCAAAACTGGGATGATACCAGCTACCTGGCCCACCTTCGGGTGTACTAAGATCACAATATGTAGAATTTACAACCTTCAGACAACTGTACAAATAGAAGACTGTTATGTCTATAAAATGCCTATAAACATGCTCCTAGGCAGCCCATCACAGAACACATTTGGGCTTCCCAGTCACTTCCTGGAACACTCTCAGCTGATAGCCTCTCCCTTTTGCTACCATTGCTCAACCTGGCCTTGACCTTCTAGACATTACCACATGCTTCTGGCCTTGGCTTCATTACAGAGTTGACTTATCTGTGTTGATCTCTGGCAAACATCCTACGTGACCAAGCTCTGGTCCCAGATTCCCATCCTAGTCTCAGCAGAGCTTGCTAGTGTCACTCTGAGGATCTGTCCCTGAAGGAGAAAGGGAACGTATTTCTTCTCTCTGGATAATATGAGAAAAAGAACATATATATATGTGTGTGTGTAGATATGTATATATGTGTGTGTGGATATGTATATATGCGTGTGTGGATATGTATATATGTGTGTGTGTAGATATGTATATATGTATACATACACACATATATAGTAACTGCGTCACTTTGCTGTGCAGCAGAAATTAATAGAACACTGTAAATCAACTATAATAGAAAAAAAATCTTTTTTTTTTTTGTCTTTTTAAGGCCACACCCATGCCATACAGAGGTTCCCAGGCTATGGGTCTAATTGGAAGCTGTAGCTGCTGGCTTACACCACAGCCACAGCAATGCAGGATTGGAGCTGCATCTGCAACCTACACCACAGCTCATGGCATCACTGGATCCTTAACCCACTGAGAGAGGCCCGGGATCTAATCTGAGTCCTCATAGTTACTAGTTGGGTTAGTTCACCGCTGAATCATGACGGAACTCTGAAAAAATAAAAATCTTAAAAAAAAAAAAAAAAAAAAAAAACCTTTCTCTCTCTCACCTGCTGATTCCCATGCCCATTTCTGGCCAAGTGATCCTGCACAGGGACAAAGGACAATCCAGTGGGACACAGCTAGGGGTGAAAGGGAGATGGTGGCCCTCCATAGGGTCAGTAGCAGGATGGCGTCCCCCTCAGGTGTACCAGCTCCCCTGCACTGAGACCCACCCCAGATGGCTTGGGAGTGAGAAGGGCAGAGAACCTAGTTCTCCCCATTCTATGAGGGCAGGTCAGCTTCCCTGGCAAAGGAAAGAGAATGCAGCCCCCTATCCTGTACACTCCAAACCTGTGTGCTAACCAGCTCCTGATAGTAAGCATCAAAGAAGAGCTCAGAGAGATGGGACAGTTCTTGGCTCCCTCTTTAAGGCACAGATACAGTGTCGGCACAACTAGTCACAACATACAGGGAAAATCCTTGACAGAACACTTGAACCTCTGCACAGCAGGATCTTTAAAATTCTCACAACAGATGGAATGAAAGGGAAAATGGACACACTAGGTGCCTACGTGTGCCAGGCACCGAGAGGATGCTTGCCAATGTGACCGCATCCAATATTCACATCAATTTTAGGGAGCTGCCTGGTGATGTAGTGGTTAGGACTTGGCACTTTCACCGCTGCAGCCCGAGTTCAGTCTGTGGGAACTGAGATCCCACATCAATCAAGTTGCTGTGCACTGCAGCCAAAAATAAACAATAAAGAGACATTTAATTTTTTTAAATATTCATATCAGTTTTGTGAGGCAGCTCAGGAACAGCTGTCATCTGTGCCATCACCCCCCAATATGTTATCAATACCGTCCTTGTATTTTCATAATTTCCCATGTTATCAGTTCTGCCTTCCAACAGCACAATTTCAGAAAACTGGCCACTCCGGCCTCCCTTCCAACTCTGGTACAGACGGGAGCTCTCAGGCCCACCAAGCAGTTACACCTACATGAGACTTCAGTTTCCAAATGAGCCATAGGGAAGTGAAGGCCTGTCAGGCTGTTCCTATTGCTGTGTGGGTGACAGCAGAAGAGCCCAGTTTTAAGATGTTATAACAGGAAGGGGGAGCCAGCAACAGCGGGCTTCTCATGGGGTCACTGCCGCAGCCTGGCTTTCATTACTGTAGGTGAGAGATTAGCCTCGAGTCTGTTTCTCTAGCCCTCCCAGCAATTTTAAGCTGCCTCCTGTGCTTTAATAAATACCCTTTTGAGGTAGAAGAAAACTGACTCATGGAGGCTAAGCGACTTTCCAAATGTCACACAGTTAAAGACGAGATGAGAGTGGCAACAGCGTCATCGCCACAAGATGCTCAACTGTTTACTGAAATGCACTGATGGGCTCTGATCCATCCTCTCATGTGTACCGTCATATTTAGCTTACTGATTCAGCCTTCTTTGCTCTAGCCTAGAACCTACGGACAGAGAATGTGACCATCAGAGCATCAGGCTGCTTGGGATAAAAAGGGCCATTTGGCAAAGAAGTACAATGCTTGGCACAAGCATTTAAGTGCAACAACATGCCGTCAACTGAAATGACCTGCGGTGACTCAGTTGTGTTCCTCCAGCAGCAGGCTATGTACCCTGGGATGCACTCTGAGTCATTTCTAGGCATCCGTGTTGTCACGGAATAGAATCCGCAGCTCTTTATCAGACAGAACCACATTGCTGAGGATTATTGGGAGCTGCAAGGGCCAGTGGGCTTGCCAGTGACTCAGAAGGGCACCGAGGGTAGAAATGAGACCTTACGAGGTGACTTGCGTTACTGCTCCTGTGTGGTTCTCAGGGAGGTTTTTTTGGTACATTTTGATCTAGCCATCTCAGTGATGACGAGGCAAGTCGCCCTTTGGGTAACATGCACTGGGAGATATAAAAGGATACACATGCAGTAGATGGGCTGGCAGAAGGGAACAGTCCCCAAATTGAAATACGTTCATTTTGACTAGGCACCTGTGGGTTACGCAGCTTCTCTATCTCAACCTTGTATCTCCCACCCATCTGCAGGTATGTTCCGAGAATGAAACTGGCTTTGACTTCCTGCTAAGGAACCCCATGAGGCAGCAAATCTGCTGAAAAAAGTCATCACAAACCAAAGAGCAAACATTTTCAAATTATCATCTTCTTGTCATTATCCATGGCTTCCA
This sequence comes from Sus scrofa, assembly GCF_054392235.1. Taxonomy (NCBI): domain Eukaryota; kingdom Metazoa; phylum Chordata; class Mammalia; order Artiodactyla; family Suidae; genus Sus; species Sus scrofa. The sequence continues at coordinate 20,556,131 of NC_139393.1, read as the reverse complement.
CTGTACACGCTGCCCGCGCACTGGGCTTTTAATAATAGGTCTAAAATAACAGTATCTACTAACTTTCCTCTTCACTTGCTTCATTAGAATATCCAGAGCAAGCGTGCAATTACATTTGCATTTGATTTTGGTTCTAAGCTATTGCAATTGCCACTAGATTTTAGCCTGATCCCAAGCCTTTCACAAGAGGAACTGAATAAAATTGATAATTATTGGAAGTTTCAAGATATGAACTCTATGTGCAAAGCCAGGCAGGCAAACCATGGGATGTGTGCAAACCACGGACGCCCTGAAGTGGATCTTTAGTACCAGATTGTTAGTGGAAGAATTCTTATTTCAAACAAAGTCTTACTCAAAAACTCCAATATGTAAAACAGATATAAGGAATATTTTTACAAGGTTATACATTTTTAATGTGTAAAATATACTTGTTTAACAATCAGAGAGAATGTTCTTGCCTGCTTTGTCAAAGATTAATTGACCACAGGGGTCTGAGTTTATTTCTGGGTTCTCTATTCTGTTCCATTGGTTGGTGTCTCTGTTTTGGTACCAGCAGCACACTGTCTTGATGACTGTGGCTTTGTGATATTGCCTGATGTCTGGAAGAGTTATGCTTCTGGCTTGGTTTTTGTTCCTCAGAATTGCTTTGGCAATTCTGGGTCCTTTTTTTTTTTTTTTTTTTTTTGGCCATTTCTTGGGCTGCTCCCACAGCATATGGAGGTTCCCAGGCTAGGGATCAAATCGGAGCTATAGCCACTGGCCTACGCTAGAGCCACAGCAACACAGGATCCGAGCCACGTCTGCAACCTACACCACAGCTCACGGCAATGCTGGATCCTTAACCCACGGAGCAAGGCCAGGGATCAAACCCACAGCCTCATGGTTCCTAGTTGCATTCGTTAACCACTGCACCATGACGGGAACTCCATGTTCCATATACATTTTTGGATTGTTTCTTCTACTTCTGGGAAAAATGCCATGGGTAATTCGATAGGGATTGCATTCAATCTGTAGATTGCTTTGGGTAGTATAATAAGTGATACCATATGATATCACTTATATCTGGAATCTAATATAGGGCACAAATGAACCTTTCCACAGCAAAGAAAATCATGGACTTGGAGAATAGACTTGTGGTTGCCAAGGGGGAGGGGCATGGAGTGGGATGGATTGGGAGCTTGGGGTTAATGGATGAAACTATTGCCTTTGGAGTAGATTAGCAATAAGATCCTGCTGTGTAGCACTGGGAACTACATCTAGTCACTTATGAGGGAGCATGATAATGTGAGAAAAAACAATGTAAACATATATGTGTAACTGGGTCACCATGCTGTATAGTAGAAAAAAAATGTATTGGGGAATTAACAAAAAAAATAAAATTAAAAAAAATTAAAATAAAAAAAGAATCAGAGAGATGAGTGTATATATATATATATGACTGAGTCACTTTGTCATACAGCAGTCTTGTAAATTAACTATATTTCAATAAAATGTAAAAGAAATATCAAAGACAAATACCATATGATATCACTTATAACGAATCTAATATCCAGCACAAATGAACATCTCCTCAGAAAAGAAAATCATGGACTTGGAGAAGAGACTTGTGGCTGCCTGATGGGAGGGGGAGGGAGTGGGAGGGATCGGGAGCTTGGGCTTCTCAGACACAACTTAGAATGGATTTACAAGGAGATCCTGCTGAGTAGCATTGAGAACTTTGTCTAGATACTCATGTTGCAACAGAACAAAGGGTGGGGGAAAAAAATGTAATTGTAATGTATACATGTAAGGATAACTTGATCCCCTTGCTGTACAGTGGGAAAATTAAAAAAAATTATTTTTTAATAAAGTAAAAAAAAAAAAGAAATATCAATGATAACAGTGATGCATACACAAAAATTTGAAAGCACGAGTGTGAATGACAGTTTCAGTCCCATATTAGAATCCACATCCAGTACATGTTTGGGGTTGCACAGTAAGAAAAATGTACTTCACATAGATAAGCATTTTAACTAAAAATTTGAACTGCTTGTTTTGGAACCTCAATATATTATTCAGTAATCATGACTCCTAAACTTTACATAAGAGTACAATGAAACTGGGTGCCATGTTTGAACCTTACGGACAAAAAAAGTCAAGCCTAAAACAACTGCTGTGAACATAAAAGTAAAACCAAAAGCACCCGAAACTGAAAAAACACCAAAAATATTCCAATACAGTATCATTGTGATGCAACCTACCACATGTTCATCTGTAATTACACAACTCATGATTACTCACTGGCACAGACCCAAATTGGCATGAAAATACAACTTCCCAAATGGGAAATTTTTATAGAAAGTTCACATATCTGTAGAAGTGGTAGTTTTAATTCGTCTTGAGTGTGAGTGTATGCACACGCACACACACACTTTGCTAGAACCACACGTTAGCAAGAGATTCTCCAGATGTTAACAATGTTGCATATCCTGTTACAAGGCATAGTGATTCAGTATTTCTGGACCTTTCAAATATATCTTCATGATAAATCTAATTGCAATACAAATATATGACATAGTTACGAACTATATTTTCCACACTGTACATTTCATACCTGTGACTCATTTATTATCCAACTGGAAGTTTATACCTCTTCATCTCCCTCACCTATTTTTTCCTCCCTCTACCACACTTTCCTCTGGCAACCACCTGTTCCTCTGTATCTGAAACTCTGTTTCTGTTTTGTTACTTTTTTTCATTTGTTTTTTAGATTCGCATAAATGAAATCATGCAGTATTTATTTTTCTCTGACATTTCACTAAACATAATACTCTCTAGGTCCACCCATGATGTTGCAAATGGCAAAGCTTCGATCTTTTTTGTGGCTAAGTAATTTTCGTGTGTGTGTGTGTGTGTGTGTGTATCACATCTTCTTTAACCATTCATCTCTCTTTCTGTGGACACTTAGGTTGCTTACATACCTTGGTTATTGCAAATAATGCTGCAAAGAACACTGGGGTGCACATATGTTTTTAACTTAGTGTTTTTGGTGGGGTTTTTTTTGTTTGTTTGTTTTTGGCTAAATACCCACAAGTAGAATAGATGGATCATACGGTAGTTCGATTTTTAAAATTTTTTTGAACTATCTCCAGAATGTTTTTTTATAGTGGCTGTACCAATTTATTTCTTTGTAATGATTTTTCCCATTATAGTTGATTTACAGTGTTCTGTCAATTTTCTACTATATAGCAAAGTAACCCAGTCACACAATTCTCATATTATCCTCCATCATGTTTCATCATAAGTGACTAGATATAGTTCCCTGTGCTCTAACAGCAGGATCTCATTGCTAATCCATTCCAAAGGCAAGAGTTTGCCTCTATTAACTCCAGACTCCCAGTTCACCCCACTCCCTCCCCCTTAGCAACCACAAGTCTGTTCTCCAGGTCCATGTGTTTTCTGTGGAAAGGTTAATTTGTGCCATATTTTAGATACCAGGTATGTGATATCATATGGTATTTGTCGTTCTCTGAGTTACTTCACTTAGTATGAGTCTCTAGTTCCATCCATGTTGCTGCAAATGGCATTATTTTGTTCTTTTTATGGCTGAGTAGTAGTCTTCCATTACATATATAGACCACATCTTTTTAATCCATTCATCTGCTGATGGATATTTAGGTTGTTTCCATGTCTTGACTATTGTGAATAGTGCTGCAATGAACATATGGATGCATACATCTTTTTCAAGGAAAGTTTTTTCTGGATATATGCCTGAGTGGGACTGCTGGGTCATGTGGTAGTTCTATATTTAGTTTTCTGAAGTACTTCCATACTGTTTTCCATAGTGGTTGTACCAATTTTCAGTCCCACCAAGGGTGTAGGAGGGTACCCTTTTCTCCACACCCTCTCCAGCATTTGTTATTTGTTGACTTGTTAATGACGGCCACTCTGACAAATGTGAGGTGGTACCTCATAGTAGTTTTGATTTGCATTTCTCTAATAATTAGTGATATTGAGCATTTTTTCCATGGGGCTGTACCAAGTTATATTCCTACCAACAGCACATGAGAGGTGCCTATTCTCCATAACCGCACGAGCACTTGTCTTTTGGCTAACAGCCATTCTGATAGGTGTGAGGTGATGTCTCACTGTGGTCGTGATTTGCATTTCCCTGGTGAATAGTGATGTTGAGAATCTTTTCATATGCCTGTTGGTCATCTGTATGCCATCCTTGAAAAATGTCTATTCAGATTCTCTGCCCATTTTTAAATCAGATTGTTTAGTTTTTTGATGTTGAGTTATATGATAAGTTTATTTGGAAAAAAAATAATATATCACCTATTGCTGGATGTTTTTAAATTGTGACTTGAAAATATTCAATTTACTCAAACTTGTGAAAAACTTGTCTCTGAACTCTGAAAATCACTGTCATAAATCACAACAGATGCATTAAAATAAAGAATTAACGAGAGAAGGTAAACTCTTCATTGCCATGACCATGACTGACTCAGAATGGAACTAACACCATCCATCTGGTCCAGTCCAGTGGAAGTATCCAAATGTGGATGGGTCTGATGGATCCAGTGGATCCCTGTAACCCTCCCCATGAAATCAGCCATGGCAGAAACTTATGGGACCTGGGTTTCAAGCTACACAAGTTGCTAGTGTTCACATAAACAAGTTCAAAAGAGGTCAGCACATATGAAGAAATTCCTTTCCATAAAATAATAAAATGGTACTTGCCCCAGAATCATAGCCCCCATCTGCAGGTTATTTGTCCTGCTTCCAAAGAAGCCTGACAATGGGTCATACACTTTGAGGGTTGTCATGTGGGTAGAATAAATCCATCCTGTGCATGGAACACATATTCTCCCACTGTTGTCACAGAGCAACAACTGTCTTAGAGTTATTTTTAATGGAGCTATACACTTCTTAATAAGGTCTTTTTTTCCCTTTGAAATTGGATACAAATCAACAGATTGTCCAGCAGCCCAGTGTATAAAAGGGGTAAAAATGATCCAAATGTGTATTTGTCTTAACAATGATCTCCATGAATGCATGGGACTGATGAGAGGTGCGAACACTGAGTGTACTACGTAGCTCGCCAAGTATGTCTGCCTTTTAACAACCAGGGTAGTATTGTGCTTATGACAGAAGAACATTGTGTTGGAAGGTCCATAAATCATCGAGTGCCCTGTCCATGCAAAGTGTGTAAACAGCACAGAATTTTGGCAGGATAAATACATATTTTGACATTTTTAGTGGCTATCAAGATTAATCATGAGACAGTATTCCTTTAGTTCATTTCCCTCAGAACTCTGCTTGTTTACAGTGCCTCTGGCGTGTAAATGAATTTCTACCTTGACTCCATATCCTGGCCCCACTTACTTTTGGCAGTGTTAAAGATAATTCTATCGTTTCACAACATATCAATCACTAAATCTGTAAGCTCAAGAGAGAAAGATGCAATTTACTAGTTTCAAAGTTTTCTGAGGAACCAAGCAGAATTCCATTCCTATACTGTGTTGGAAATCCTGTGAAGGAAAGGAGCTGGTTGTTGCTAAAGAAAGGTTGGGATTTCCCTGGAAGCATGGCCATGTAATTTTGGTCCAATGAATGAAACTATAGAAGGACTTCATCCAGGCTCAGGACCAAAGTGAGCCTGAGGAGCATGAAGAGTGTGGCTCCTCTTAGATAGAATTAACCAGGAGATAGTAACTCTGGTTATTAGAGCTTCTCATTACAGAAGACCCCTGGAATTCTGATGAGAATGGGTGAAGTTCTAGTTATAGATTTGTCACATTCAGGTGGGTTTGATTAACCAGAAATGAACCTAAGAGACACCCAGGATAGCTTGGCAAATTTTCCCAAAGGTCTAGGAGCAAGAATTGGCCTTAAACATAGGACTGATGAAACCTGATGAAGATTTGCAATGCACAGTGCACAGGAAGCTCTATTGAGAAAAAAGGAAAGTAAACTTATTGTTCCCTTCAACTATCCCAGGCCTCAGTGTAGTTAAACAGAAAACAAAATATGGAGCAAAAATTTTTCATGGGCCTCATAATTCAACACCCAAATCAAAATTTATTCCAAACAGACTCCTTCTGGAATAAGAAATTTTCAATCTTTTATCGCCCTAGTTCTTCCTAATGAATAAAGGCTTATGAAGTCAACAAAAGCATTTTAAAATATTAAATATTCTTAGGAAATACTATGTACTTAGGATTTTTTCTAATATTTCCTAAATGCCTAGTAAACCTTAAATCCTATGATCCACAAGTCAATTGGTGTTTGTCTCAGTTGAAGGGATTTGAGCCTCCTCTTTTTTAATGTGTCTGCCTTCCTTCACAAGCTTGTCCTGGTAATGGTCTCAATAGTTAATCTTGAATTATTAAGTTTCCCTACTTCAAACTACCTTTCATAAGACCAAAAGAGATCTTTAGTCAGGGAAGGCATGCTAATACAGAAAGAGCACTGGCCTGGGCATCAAATAATCGAAGAGACAGCATTCCATCACTTGGATGAGTGGCCTTGAAGTGATCCCTTATTTATCTGATGCTTGATTTTCTTCTCTGAATATCAAAAACATTGAATAATATGGCCTTTTAGGTTCCCTTTAAATTTAAAGTTCTACCCTAAAGACTACACAAAACTACTAGAACTGATAAGCAAATTCATAAGGGAGCAAAACACAAGAAAAATGTACAGAAACCTGTTCTCATTTCTTTACACTAACAATGGCAAAGCATAAAGGGAATGTAAACAAATAATCCCTTTTAAAATCTCGTCAAAAAATAAAATAAAATACTTAGGAATAAACCTCACCAAGGGGAATAAACCTCTTTCATCAAGGAGGTGAAAGACACATACTGAAAACTACAAAACATGAATAAAAGAAACTGAAGGTGATTCAAAGGAATAGAAAGATAGTCCATGCTCCCGGATTGGAAGAATCAGTGTTGTTAAAATGGCCATACTCCCCAAAGCCATCTATAGATTTAATGAAATCCCTATCTAATTACCCATGACACTCTTTATATAACTAGAATGAATAATCCTAAAATTTATGTGGAATCATAAACGACCCAGAATTGTGAAAGCAATCCTGAGGAAAAAGAACAAAGAAGGAGGCATGACCCTCCCAGACTTCAGAAAATTCTACCAAGCTACAGTAATCAAAACAGTGTGGTATTCGCATAAAAACAAATATATGGATCCATGGAGCAGAATACAGAGTCCAGAAGTAAACCTACACACCTATGGACAATTAATCTTTGACAAAGGAGGCAAGAGTATACCATGAGGAAAAAACTGTTATTCAGCAAGTCATGTTGAAAAAGTTGCATGGCCCCATGTAAGTCAATGAAGTTAGAACACACCCTACGCTATACACAAAAATAAATTCAAAATGGCTTAAAGTCTTCACAATCAGCCATAATACCATAAAACTCCTATAAAAGAACATAGGCAAAACATTATCTGACATAAATTATACCAACGTTTTCTTAGGTCAGCCTCCAAAGGCAATAGAAATAAAAGCAAAAAGAAACAAATGGGGCCTAATCAAAAGCATAAACTTTTGCACAGCAAAAGAGACCATCAACAAAACAAAAAGACAACCCACAGACTGAGAGACAATATTTACAAATGATGTGACATACAAGGGTTTTTTTTCCAAAATATGCAAACAGCTCATATAATTCATTAACAACAACAAAAAACAATCCATTTGAAAAGTGAGCAGATCTAAACAGACACTTCTCCAAAGAAAACATACAGATGGCCAATAGGCACATGAAAAGATAATCACTAATTGTCAAAGAAATGCAAATCAAAACTATAATGAGGTACCACCTCATACCAGTCAGAATAGCCATTGTCAAAAAATTCTACAAATAAATACTAGAGAGCCCGTAGAGAAAAGGGAATCTTCCCACACTATTGATGGGAATGTAAATTGGGACAGCCACCATGGAAAACCACATGGAGGTTCCTCAAAAAAAATAAAAATAAAAATAGGGAGTCACTGCTGTGGCACAGTGAGTTGTTAAGAATCCAGTTGCAGCAGCTCAGATGGCTACATAAATGCAGGTTTGATTCTTGGCCAGCACAGTGGGTTAAAGGATATGGCATTGCCTCAGCTGTGGCGTAGGTCATACTATGGTTTGGAGTCAATCCCTGGCCCAGGAACTTCCATATGCTATGTGTGTGACCATAATAAATGAAAAAAAAAAAAAAACTAAAAATAGAGTTGCCATATGATCTTAAAATCCCACTCTTGGGCATAAACACAGACCAGACTATTATTCAAAAAGAAACATGCACATCTGTGTTCATAGGAGCACTATTTACAATAGCTAAGACATGGAAACAACCTAAGTGGCCATCAACAGAGGAATGGATAAAGAAGTTGTAACATATATTCACTCAATGGAATACTACTCAGACATAAAGAAGAATCAAATAGTGTCATTTGTAGCAAAACGAATGGACCTAGAAAGGATCATACTAAGTGAAGAAAATTGGGAAAAGAAAGAGAAGTACCATATGCTATCACTTACATGTGGAATCTAAAATAAAATGCTGCATGCAAATCAATGAAACTAGAACACACCCTCACACCATGGACCAAAATAAACTCAAAATGGCTGAAAGACTTAAATATAAGGCAAGACTCCTGGAAGAGAGACAAAACGGCTGAGAGAATTAAATATAAGACCATCAAACTCCTGGAAGAGAACATAGGCAAAACATTCTCTGACATCAACCTTACGAATGTTTTCTCAGGTCAGTCTCCCAAAGCAACAGAAATAAGAGCAAAAATAAACCAATGGGATCTAATCAAACTGACAAGCTTTTGCACAGCCAAGGAAACCAAAAAGAAAAAAAAATACAACTTACAGAATGGAAGAAAATAGTTTCAAATAATGCAACTCACAAGGGCCTAATCTCTAAAATATACAAACAACTTATATAGCTCAACAGCAAAAAAGCCAACAACCCAATTGAGAGATGTACAAAGGAGGTGAATAGACATTTCCCCAAGGAAGATATACAGATGGCCAACAAGTACTTGAAACAATGCTCAACATCCCTTATTATTAGAGAAATACAAATCAAAACTACCACGAGATACCACCTCACACCAGTCAGAATGGCCATCATTAATAAGTCCACAAATAACAAATGCTGGAGGGGGTGTGGAGAAAAGGGAACCCTCCTGCACTGTTGGTGGGATTTTAAGCTGGTACAACACTATGGAGAACAGTATGGAAGTGAAGGTACCTTCGAAAACTATACATAGAACTATCACATGACCCAGCAATCCCACTCTTGGGCATATATCCAGACAAAACTCTACTTAAAAATGACACATGCACCCACATGTTCATTGCAGCACTACTCACAATAGCCAAGACATGGAATCAACCCAAGTGTCCATTGACAGATGATTGGATCAGGAACATGTGGTATATACACATAATGGAATACTACTCAGCCATAAAAATAACAAAATAATGCCATTTGCAGCAACATGGATGGAGCTAGAGACTCTCATTCAGAATTTAATAAGTCAGAAAGAGAAAGACAAATACCATATGATATCCCTTATATCTGGAATCTAATATATGGCACAAAGGAAACTTTTCACAGAAAAGAAAATCATCGACTTGGAGAAGAGACTTGCGGTTGCCAAGGGGGAAGGGGAGGGAGTGGGAGGAACTGGGAGCTTGGGGTAAATAGATGCAGAATGTTGCCTTCAGGATGGATTAGCAATGGGATCCTGCTGTGTAGCCCTGGGAACTCTGTCTAGCCACTTTCAATGGAACACGTAATGTGAGAAAAAAGAATGTATACATGTATGTGTAACTGGGTCACCATGCTGTGCAGTAGAAAAAAATACATATATAAAGAAACAAAAATTTTAAAAAATAAAATAAAATGCAAATAAACCTATCTACGAAACACACATGGACTCACAGACATGGAGAACAGACTTGTGGTTGCCTAAGGAGGGGAAGTAGAGGAGGGAAGGATTAAAAGTTTGGGATGAGCAGGTGCAAACTACTATGTATACCATGGTTAACCAACAAGGTCCTACTGTATAGCAGGAAACTACGTCCAATATCCTGTGAAAAACCACAACAGAAAGGAATATGAAAAAAGAATATATATGTGTAAATGAATCAATCACTTTGCTGTACAGGAGAAATTAACATTATAGGTCAACTACACTTAAATTAAAATTTTAAACATAAATTTAAAGTTCTATACCTCTTGTCTTATGTTAATTCTATTTCCTCATTTGAAAAATAAAGAACAAATGAGGCAGCCATTATCTGGCTACCCTGCTTGTTTCATAGGATGTTTTGAAAAATATGTAAAATCCAGGAGGTATCAGAGCCCAGTATATTCTCGACCAAACTGCAAGCCAAGCATCATGCTATGTATGCATTTTTATATACAGTATATCAAAGAACCTGGCAAATGTTAAGTGGAACATGTCATTTCCCTACCATCTTGCTCTACTCTTTAACCTACAATGTTTCTTTACAAGTCACTGCCTCTTCCTTGTGTTGGGAGTAAAGAGTGGGAATCAAAAAGGAATTTATGGATGTAAAATTCAATCTGCTAAAAGTAAAAATACCAGAGTGCACAGTGTAATTATAATGTGTGTCAAAAGACAGCGGACAAAATTTGTACATCATGGATCCAGCAATGGAGAGATTCTCTTAAATTAGAATTGTAATTTTTTGTCCATGAATAAATCTTTAGACTTGGCACATATTAAATTAATGTAGAGTGTGTTTTTTTCCCTACCTCAAAAAAGCATGGGTTTAAGCTGTGAGAAACCAAAGAAGTAATTTAATTCAATGTTCTCATTTTGGGAGTTAACCGAGACCTGGGATACTTAGTGGCTTGCACAGGATTACGACTCTCATAGTGGTGCCGGGACTCATATGCTATTCTTTTCATCCTCAGTCTGCTGTTCATTTAGTGACAGAAGAGTAGGAGCAAGGAGTACTGAGAGGAAGGGGAGAGTACTAGTTTTTTATAATAAACCACAATTTTGCTTCCCTATGATCCAGTCTTCTTTGAAGCTCAGTTAACACCAGCTATTTTCCTTTTTTGTCCTTTAGCTGGTCCCCAGAGCACTGAAGAAGGAAGCACTGTGGTTCCCAGTGCAACAGCCCTGATTCTAGCTTTAATGGGTCTCCTGGGACAGTGCACAACCTCATCACAACCTGACATTTAGAGGAGTCCACTGGGTGCTCCCAATGTTCTATCATTAAAATCACTAAGGAATGTCCAAATTTGCATTGAAAAGTCTTTCAATAAAGCCCAATGTTGGAATGAGCCAGAGGAAGCTCAAAGCCTCACTTTTCCCTTGACTTCACAGTCTCAAAAATGAAAAGAAACCACTGGAAGATGGATCTATAACTTATGATTTTGAGGGGAAAAAATATAAGCTCTTTACCAAAACACAGCAATTAGATAAATTCTTCTGGTTGCATCTACAGGCTATAAAACATATATGTAAATGCAGAACTAGACAGATTCTTTTTCTTTTCAAGTAATTATACCTTCCTCTGCTCCTCTGCTCTTGGAGCCAAAGTACGTCTGATAGGACATAACATAAGGGTATTCTATATGAGGCTGAGACTTTGCATGGTTGGAAGGAGCATTTTCCAAATGAAGAATATTAATATCTTAGTTATTGAAAAACAAGGGGAGGAAAGAGTGTCTTGTAAGCATGGGGCAGTGACTGTAGTTTTCACTTTTACTTCATGACAAGTAAGGGGCTGTGAGAGCTAATTATTATCCAGGAAGTATAATTAAAATATTAGCTCATGAAGTGTGATTATAGAGTGCAAGTCTACACAAAACTGAACATATTGCTACACACTGAGATTTGAAAAGTTACTTTTGTTATTATCATTGCTAGAATAATAAGAAGACAGTTACACAAAAAGGTTCAGTGGGTCTCTGTACTTTCAAATGTGGTTGTGTACTGCCTTTTATGGAGAAATTCTAGTATAACACCAGGTCATCAGAGCAAATTCCTAGTATGCTCAAAACATTGAATATTGTAATCATTACCTTCTACTTTCACAGTCCCCAGAATGTTAGAATTTTTTGCATTGTGTCTACTATAGGGTCTTTCCTATACTTGCAAATTTTTATAAAGCACCTATTAAAGACAATTACACTAGTTTATAAGAATCCACTGAGGAAAAAAGAGGTGGGTTTGACATTCAGATATTGCCCTTTTTTGATAGTTACAAAGTGAATGGAAGCAAATTAGTTTCACAGAACTCTGGAGAATCTCTGAGAATCACCAGGTACAGCAAGGAACAAGAGGAAAAAGTAGGACTGAAAACCAGAGGGAGGTCAATAAATATGAACTGCAGACTACTAAACCAAATTTAATTCATTCAAAATGGCCCTAAAAAAAGGAAAAACTAATCACTCACCTTTGACAATCTCTAGGACACCAAATCATTATTCTGAAAAATCATAAAGGAAGAGAGTCAAATCTTTAGTATCTGCTTTCTTGTACAAACTAAAATACCCAACTATTAGTTTAGAGCAAATTCTTGTTTACAGCAGAATTTCAGTGAATAAAAGCAGAAGAAATAAGAATTAGAAAATCACTATTTAAAAACTCCTAATAAAAGATCAGATCTGGGCGATGGCCATGACTAACTGTAAAAAACATTAAATCCAAACACCCATTTCTGATAAAAACCCTTCACAAAGGGGGTATGGAGGGAACCTACCTCAACACAATAAAGGCCATGTATGACAAACCCACAGCTAACATCATTCTCAATGGTGAAAAGCTGAAAGAATTCCTGCTGAGATCAGGAACAAGACAAAGAGGTCCTCTCTCGCCACTACTATTCAACGTAGTTTTGGAAGTCCTAGCCACAGCAATCAGAGAAATAAAAGAAATGAAAGGAATCAAGGTTGTAAAGGAAGAAGTTAAACTATCACTCTTTGCAGATGACATGATACTATACTTAGAGAATCCTTAAGACTCTACCACAAAGCTTTTGGAGCTCATCAATGAATTTGGCAAAGTCTCAGGATACAAAATTAATTCACAGAAATTGACTGCATTTCTATATACTAACACTAAGAGATCAGACAGAGAAATTAGGGAAACCTTCCCATTTGCCATCACAAAGAATAAAATACCTAGGAATAAACCTATCTCAAGAGACAAAATTCATTGAGGAATATTTAAAAAAAAAAAAATTTAAGTCTGGGGAAACATTAAGCCTATGGGGAAATGGATTAGGCTGGCATCATGGGAGGCCACTGCAATGTCATATCATCACTAAAAGGTCAGACATCACAAGCCTCTTTCTCTGACACAATGGGAAATACACATTTCAACCACTGAAAATTTCTTGCCCATGAACAATACAAAAGTCTGAATTTAAGTGAATGTATGCAACAGATAATTGATGTTAAATGCAAGAGTACAAAGAGCAAAATTCAGAACTTGAGAAATTCATTGGGATAAAATATCTAATTCCTCCCACCAATGAATGACATGAAGAAGTCTTAAGAGACCTATCAACCAAGTGCAATGCATGATACTTGCTTGGATCCTGATTTAAACCAAGCAACTCTCAAGAGACATTTTCTGAGACAATCAGGAAAAATAAGCAGAGGACAATGCTGGAGAAAGTCATTGAGTGGATGGGACCACCAGCTGATGCAAAGCTGGACCCCAGCAACCAGAGGTTCCTTTCCCTCTTCCTGTCCTTATAATGTATGTTCCACCCACTGTTCCCACACCAGATGACACTTCAAGGACACAGCCTTCAGAGTATTGTGTTATAGAGACGATATAGACTGTATGTGACTGAAGCCCATTAAGTCCTCAATATAAACTCTTGAGATTCTGGCTAGTGGGTGTAGAGATCTACTTATTTTGAATCTGCCCAAGACAAGCTTCCTATGGAAGTTCTCTTGCTTTTAAAATTGCTACCTACTAACCTGGAGTGGTCTGCTTCTTTCTTGCCCTCCATGTGCAGAGAGAACATGGAGGAACTCTAATTTCACCTGGGGAACTCTAAGGTTTCAAACCAACAACTAGACATTAGATAATGTTAAGGAATTAATATTAATAGTTCTGAGTGACAATTTTTTTAACATATCAGTATCTACTAGAGGTATACACTGGACCCAAAGGTGATATTATACAATGTATGGTATTTTAAGTGTTCTTCAGTGGAAAAAAGTAGTGTGGTATGAGTGAAACTAGAATATAAAAATACTGCTAAGTATTGAAGCTGTCTTATGATTAATGAGGGCTGATTATAATATTCTCTTATTTTTTAATATTCTTAATTTTTATAATAAAAATATTCTTAAAATATTGCTTTAATTATTATACACTAAGAGACCTGTAAGCAATGTTATGAATTACATATTTAATGGAGGAAAAAATCTGGGTAAAACAATGAAAGATTTGTTTCTTAGTATCCTGATTTTTTCTGGTTCATTAAAAGAATTAAATCTAGTCATATTCTAAAATAATAAAGTGGGTGCTGTTAAATTTGCTACTATCCAAATGAAATTATCTTGGCAATATTAGTATTTAACGGAAATTATGGGAAAAAATCATTATAAATAAAAAAATAAAACAGGTTGTAATACAAAAAAATTACTGAGAGAAGAAAAAAATTGATAGATTCAGTTTTACTATAAATATTCACTTCTGTGGTGAGACAAAAAAAAAAAAAAAGCACATATCTCCATGCCTTACTATTAACTGTTACTTTTCTAAATTTACTTCTTTATCCCTTTACGTGTATGTGAGAATCAAATCAGATATAATACGTAAAGCCCTCAGGCATAATGCAATGGCAACTACATCTAAATTTTTCTATATCACCTTTATGTTTCATACACTATTTTTTCACTTGATGAAAGTTCAATTGTAAACACACTTGTAAAAAATTCTATTGCGTATTAAGACAAAATGTTAAATCAAAGGGCCAAGAGATACATTTCTATAGCTCAAACACAGTTTAAAATCTGTTCTTACAACACTCATTTTTCTCTTTAATCCTTCATGCAGTTCTCCTAAAATATAAAGCAAAATCCCCACCTCCCCAAAAAATGCTTTTTAAATTATATTCTTCCTTATTTTGGTCGGTAAAAAACAAACAAACGAAAAACAAAACACACTTATATTACACTAAAACCTGGATTTAATCACTTGCACTTTGTCTAAGGTAGACTATAATGTATGTAAGTGAACAATTGCCAACTTTCAGATGCTAAGAGAGAACTTAACGCATGCCCCTTTTAGACAGGTACCAATTCATGTAAGACATTACATGAGACAACCAGACAAGACAGTTAAATAACAAAAATTCAGTATTACCACTAAATTCAAAGGAGCACTGAGTTTTTTAAAGCAAATCTTTGATGGTGGTGGTACATACATTAAGCAGACATAACAACAGCAATTAAGGCATCCATGAATATCGTTAATGCTGGGAACTACAGAGAAGTAGTAAGAACTAAAACACAAAAACGATCCGTTTTAATGGAAAGATATACCATGCTCTTGGACTGGAAGAATCAATACTATAAAAATAATTAAACTAACAAAGGCAATCTACAGATTCAGTGCAACAATTATTAAATTACTAGTGACATTTTTCACTAGTAATTTAGAACTGGAACAAAATATTTTAATATTTGTATGGAAACACAGAAGACTTCAAATAGTCAGAGCAATATTGGGAAAAACAACAAAACAAAACAATAACGACAATAACAGAACTGGAAGACTCAGGCTCCCTGACCTCAAGATTATACTACAAAGCTATAGTCATCAAAACAATATGGTACTGGCACAAAAACAGACATATACATCAATGGAACAGGATAGAAAGCTCAAAAATAAACCTAGGCACCTATGGTCTACTAATCTACGACAGATGAGGCAAGAATATGTAATGGATAAAAGACAGCCTCTTCAATAAGTGGTGCTAAGAGAACTGATCAGCTGCATGTAAAAGAGTGAAATTAGAACACTCTGTAACACCATGCAAAAAACAAACTAAAAATAAAAACCTAAAAATAAAGCCAGTTACATAAAACTCCTAGAGGAAAACATAGGCAGAACACTCTGTGACATAAGTCACTGCAATATCCTTTTGGATCCACCTCTTAGGGTAATGAAAATAAAAGCAAAAATAAATAAATGGGACCTCATTAAACTTAAGAGCTTTTGCACAGCAAAGGAAACCATAAACAAAATGAAAAGCACTCACAGAATGAAAGAAAACCTCTGCAAATGAAGCGACTGACAAGGGATTAATCTCCTAAATATACAAACATCTTATAAAGCTTTATCATAAAAAAAAATAACCTGGATTCTCCTTGTTGGGCAGTGGAAACAAACCTGACTAGGAACCATGAGGTTGCGGATTCGATCCCTGGCCTCACTCAGTGGGTTAAGGATCTGGCATTGCTGTGAGCTGTGATGTAGGTTGCAGACATGGCTCAGATCCCTTGTTGCTGTGGCTGTGGCATAGGCTGGCAGTTGTAGCTCCAATTCAACCCCTAGCCTGAGAACCTCCATATACCACAGGTGTCGCCCTAAAAAGAAAAAACTGAAAAATGGGGAGCAGATCTAACTAGACATTTCTCCCAGAAAGACAGACAGTCAGATGGCCGAAAAATACATGAAAAAATGCCCAATGTTGCTAATTATTAGAACAAAATATTTTAAAATTTGTATGGAAACACAAATTTTAAAACTACAGTGAGGTATCACCTCACAACAGTCAGAATGGCCATCATCAAAAAGTCTACAAATAATAAAATGCTAGAGAGGGTGTGGAGAAAAGCGAACCCTCCTACATTGTTGGTGGGAATGGAAGCCGTTACAACCACTATGGAAAACAATATGGAGGTTCCTCAAAAAAAAACTAAAAATAGAACTAACATATGATCCAGGAATCCCACTCCTGGGCATCTATCCAGAGAAAACCATAATTTGAAAATATACATGTACCGCAATGTTCACTGCAGCACTATTAACAATAACCAAGACATAGAAGAAACCTAAATGTCCATCAACACATGAATGGATAAAGAAGATGTGGTATGTATGTATGAAAAAAAAAATATATATATATATATAATGTAATATTACTTAGCTGTAAAAAAGAACAAAATAATACCATTTGCAGGAATATGGATGGACAGAGACAATCATACTAAGTGAAGAAAGTCAGAGATAGACACATATCATATGAGATCATTAATATGTCTATTCTAATAATTATACAAAAGAACTTACCTACCAAACAGAAGCATATTCATGGACATAGAGAACAGACTTGTGGTTGCCAAGGGGGAGGGGTGAGGAAGTAGGATGGACTGGGAGTTGGGGGTTAGTAGATGCCAACTATCCCATTTAGAATGGATAAGCAGTGAGGTCCTGCTGTACAGCACAGGGAACTATAACCAGTCTCTTGGGCTAGACCATGATGGAAGATAATAAACGAGCTGATGGAAGAAAAAGAATGTGTACACATATGTATGACTGGGTCACCATGCTCTGTGTCAGAAATTGATGCAACACTGTAAATCAACTATACTTTAATAAAAATAAATAAATCAATCTGAAAAAAAATTTATTCACAAAACAAAAACAGACTCAAACATTTCAAAACCAAACTTAGGGTTACCAAAGGCAAAACGCTGGGGGTAGAGGTAAAATAGGGGGTTGGGATTGATATATACACACTACTAAATATGGAATGGACGCATAACAAGATCCTACTGTATGGCACAGAGAAATCTGCTCAACTCTATAGTGATCTATATGGGAAAAGAATCTGAAAAGGAATGGATATATGTATAACTGATTCACACTGCCATCCACCTGAAGCTAAGGACATTGTAAATTAACTGCACTCCAGGAGTCTGCATCTATTAATCTCAAGTTCCCAATCCACCCCACTCCCTTCCCCTCCCCCTTAGCAACAAGTCTATTTTCCAAGTCCATGATTTTCTTTTCTGTGGAAAGGTTCATTTGTTCTGTATATTAGATTCCAGATGTAAGTGATACCATATGGTATTTGTCTTTCTCTTTGGCTTACTTCACTCAGTATGAGAGTCTCTAGTTCCATCCATGCTGCTGCAAATGGCATTATTTTGTTCTTTTTTATGGCTGAGTAGTATTCCATTGTATAGATATACACCACATCTTCCTAATCCAATCGTAGGTCGATGGACATTTAGGTTGTTTCCATGTCTTGGCTATTGTGAATAGTGCTGCAGTGAACATGCGTGAGGGTGCATGTGTCTTTTTTAAGCAAAGTTTTGTCTGGATGTATGCCCAAGAGTGGGATTGCTGGGTCATATGGTAGTTCTATGTACAGTTATCTAAGGTACCTCCATACTGTTCTCCATAGTGGTTATATCAACTTAAATTCCCACCAACAGTGCAGGAGTGTTGGAATGGGTAAGCAATGAGATCCTGCTGGGTAGCACTGGGAACTTTGTCTAGTCACTTATGATGGAGCATGATAATGTGAAAAAAAAGAATGTATACATGTATGTGTAACTGGGTCACCATGCTGTACAGTAGAAAATTGACAAAGCTGTAAACAAGCTATAATCGAAAAGGAAATAAAAATCATTATATTAAAAAAAAACACGATACTCCAGTAAAATTTAAAAAGAAAACTAATCCAGTTTGTAGACTTCTAGAGCAATATCATCCCACTATAAAACATAAGCTGTATAAAGACTACCCATTACTGTTAAAAGAGATATGGTGTAGGAGTTCCCGTTGTGGCTCAGTCGTTAATGAATCCAACTAGGAACAATGAGGTTTTGGGTTTGATCCCTGGCCTTGCTCAGTGGGCTAAGGATCCGGCGTTGCCGTGAGCTGTGGTGTAGGTTGCAGACGCGGCTTGGATCTTGCGTTGCTGTGGCTCTGCTATAGGCTGGCGGCTATAGCTCCGATTCGACCCCTAGCCTGGGAACCTCCATATGCCGCGGCAGCAGCCCAAGAAATGGGAAGAAAAAAAAAAAAAAAAAAAGATACAGTGTATACAGACACATTTTAAATTATAGTCATTTAAATAATAAACAAAGTATTTGTATATAACTTGAAAACATATCTATGTACAATATTTCTTATGGGTCTCAAAATTTAATTTACTTGGTATAATTATTATTTCCATTTTCCGACTAAATGTATTGAGATTCAGAAACATGCCTAAAATAACACAGCCACAATCCAGAAAGGTAGGGTCTCCAACCCCGCCCTCTTGCTGCAAAATTTATGCTATCACATGTTTCATGCTGCAGTTCCATTAACGAGGGTAAGTCTATACTCCGAGAAAACTTTAAGTGCAACATTAGAAAATTCTGTTAACATTTAATTTTTTTTTAATCTCACCACACTCTCCTAACAGTATACGTCAGAATTTATGACAGTGAATGGGGGCAGTGGCAAACACATTATAGTCGTTTAGATGTAATTATGTCACCATTGTTCCTATTCTATCATAGATCACTGAGGTCCCTATTTGTCCTAATCATTGTCATTGATGCAGAGTAGATCATCAATTTATGTCCTTCAGGTGCGTTCAGCCTCATTTTTAAAAAACACTACACAAACTACGTGAGCCTAAAATCTTTGCCACTTTTGGTTGAAAATATTTTGTGTATCATTAAAAACCTTGGTTATGCAAGGAGTCCATTGCTCTCTCTCCCCAACCAAGGCAGTGGGAAAATAGACTCCAAGTACCCTTGATTAGTGTCTTTTTTCTGCTAAATAGGTGCGCCAGCGGTTACAATTAGTACAATTCAGAATTCTAATGCTTCATCAGTGAGAGGATCAGTACAATACTCACTGCTACCAAGTTCTTAATTAAACAAGGGAATAAAGAGAGATCACACAAATTTACACAAAAATTGAAATAAGTTTCTGGAATAAACCACCTAAGGAGCCGATATTAGGTGTTTTGGACATATTCAGCCTGCAATTTCTAGTCTCACCACGGAAAGAAGTTTGAAAGAAAAACTGACACAGCTCCTTCCTCCTCCTTCCCCCAACTTCTTTTGTGCTCCTTGCAAATAGTTAATCGGAATCTAGTCTTACGTTTGTGATAAAGAAAACCTGAGGTCCCTACCAGCTCTAGAGGATATACAGGTAAGATATATAACCATTTGCCCTATGTCAGCAAAGGCTTTCAAGGACCCTTCTCCCTGTTCTTTGTAGTGTTTTCTTTATCTTTGCCAAACCTGTGCTGCAATTTCCAACCTGCCAATTCTTTGTTTTTTATTTTGGTTTTCATTTTTAAAAGTTTTATTAACATATATTGGATTTACAATGTTGTGACAATCCCTGCAGCACAGCATAGACATGTTATTATACATAGACACACAGCCATGCTTTTTCAGATTCTTTTCCAATACAGATTATCACAGACTATTGGGTGGAGTTTCCTGTGCTATACAGCAGGTCCCCTTTTGGCCAGTCATTCATATACTAGAGCGTGTGTATGCCAATCCCTGCCAATTATTTTTTTCGTTTTTTTTTTTTTTTTTTTTTGCCCTTTCTGGGGCTGCACCTGGGGCATATGGAGGTTCCCAGGCGGGGAGTCTAATCGGAGGTGTAGCCGCCGGCTGACACCAGAGCCACAGCAACAAGGGATCTGAGCCACGTCTGCGACCTACACCACAGCTCATGGCAACGCCGGATCCTTAACCCACTGAGCAAGGCCAGGGATCGAAGCCAAAACCTCATGGTTCCTAGTCGGATTCGTTAACCACTGAGCCACGACGGGAACTCCCCTGCCAATTCTTTAAGACCTTACATCATCTCTTTTCCACAAGGTTTCCTGGGTCCCCAGCCCAAATCAACATCTCCTTAACTTACTATCTGATGGAATTTGTCTCTTGACCACAGTGTTTATTTGTATGCGCTGTTATCCGCGTCAACATCCAGAACTTCATTTCTCTCTATATTTACATCCGCATTTCCTATTTCCTCTGACTTTAACTACCCAGAGAAGTTTATTCCCTCCAACTGGGGGCCGCCTAGAATCTGGCACTTACTGTTTGTCAAAGTGGATTGAGCGTCAAATAGACTGAAATTGTGAATTGTCCCCACTCCTTATTCCTTCCAGGTGTCAAATGTACCGGGTTTTACGAACCTCGTGACTGATTGCTAGAACTTACTGAATCACGCTCACGCCGGATATATTCCAAATTGAATCAGGGACGTTATCCTGTCAGACTACACACTGCAAAGTGATTTGGATTCAATTCTCTTAAATGGTTGAGTATCTGTGATGTCCGCTGCTACACAGTTACATGCTTTGGGGCCCCCAATCTCCAGGTAGAATTTCAGAGGCTCACAGAATGTGTGTTTCCTTGTTCTGCTGCTTTCTACACGAATAGAAGCAAGGTACTTCGAAGCCCTGTGCAAAACAGAAACAGCAGTATAGTACTGGTGGCCTAGCAACCTCTCAAAATCATTACGTGGTAACATCTACAGAGTGCCTTCTGCTTGTTAGATCGAGTGGGGCTTTGTTAAAGCCAGCCATTACTGGTGTCATTAAGGCAATACCTACCAGAGCAGGGTCCTATCGCCCAATATTTGCCATGACTTCAGTAATTCTTTGAAGAGCTAAACTAGTCATAATTGGAAATAAACTTTAATAATGTGTACAGAGTAACCTCAGTTAACCAACACAGAACTACAGCCCTAAAGCAGCCAGCTTTCTTCATAAAGAGAAGGCTGGTGTCTTTCTCAAGCACCAATAATCATTAAAGCAGTAATGAATACTTGTTAAGAGCTATGTGCCAAGAATGCATCTAAACATTTTTTTATGCAATACCTCCATCAATTCATATAGGAACCCTGTGGAACAGACAATATTTTTATTCCCATTTGATACATAAGAAAAATAACACATGGAGAGCTAAGTAAAATGATGAAGGCAACACAGAAATTGCAGACACAAGATAGAGATGCAGGCAATCTGATCCAAGGGACAGGATTTTAACCTCCATCCTTATGCAGCTAAAAGAGCAAAGAATGGGGATTATGGGAGGAAGAAGATTGTTCCTTTTCACCGTGTTTCATTTGCAAAATGTTTCATCTGATTCATGGTTTTGAGGTTGGATGGCACACAAATTACAGATTGGAAAGAAGCTGAGGCAGCTGTGGTTCTGAAGCACTTCCGCTCTGGAAGACTTGCCGTGGTGGCAAGAAGCCTAGGTGCAAAGAAGGCAACATTTCCAGTCACCATCTTCTGTAAAGTGATGAGCACATGCTTCCTTGGGTTGGCTGAAGCTGCTAATACAGCACTTAATGGGATCATGGGATCAGCCCCATCCACGTCTGCGTCACCAAAAGTTTCAGCTCTGTTATTAACTAGGAGAAGATGTGGTAACAAGACGCATTCTTGTGTTCACAAGTTATTCCAGACTGATCTCATTTGTTTTTTTTAAAGAATTTCTAAATTGGCAGATAAAGAGAATGCCATGAAATTACGATACCTGGAATGCAGCAAAAGTTTTAGCCAAGCTCAAGTGCAAGTGGATTAATATCATAGGAAGATGGATTTGGACCTTGTTGCAGGACCAATGAGGGCTCATTCATGAAAAGGAAAGTCAATTTCATGGAACGTAAGTTTCAGGATGCAGAGTTTTTTTCCTGTCATCTTTCACATTTCTATCAGTAATTCGGATGAGGAAATAAAAAGCAAGCATATCTTATTTGGGGGTTGTAGGAAGCTGGAGGATACCCGATCCCAAATGCAGAACCAAAAACCAAAGGGTTTAGCAGGGTAGGATGTGGGACTCAAATGAACAAGACAGAATATCAATAGGGCTTGACTCATTCTGTGTAGCTGTGGAAAGCAGGCAAGAATTGGCCATTAAAAATTATTTAATGGCAATTTTCAATTTAATGTGGAAAATACCTTTCTTTCTTTCTTTCCTTCTTCCTTTATTTCCACTGTACAGAATGGGAACCAAGTTACATTTTTAATGGCTGCATCCACAGCACATGGAAGCTTCCGGGCCAGCACCTAAATACAAGCCACAGCTGTGGCAACGCTGGATACTTTAATCCACTATGTGGAGCTAGGGATGGAACCCACACCTCCACAGCAGCACAAGCCCTGCAGTCGGATTCATACCTTATTGCATCACAGAAAATACCTTTATAAAAATTGGTACTATGTAAAAATACTTTAAATATTTTAATAAAGTTGAGGGAGTTCCCTTTGTGGCTCAGCAGTTAATGAACCCGACTAGGATCCATGAGGATACACGTTTCATCCCTGGCCTTGCTCAGTGGGTTAAGGATCTGGCATTGCCATGAGCTGTGGTATAGGTTGTAGATGCAGCTCAGATCCTGTGTTGCTCTGGCTGGGGTGTAGGCCTCTGACTACAGCTCCAGTTTGACCCCTAGCTAGCCTGAGAACTTCCATATGCCGTGGGTGCGGCTCTAAAAAGCAAAAAAAAAAAAAGAAAGAAAAAACAACTGAATAAAACACTTAGCATAGTAAGTTTTATATTAGAAAAATTAGTTGCACACATGGTTCTCATGTTTTGACAGAGCACAGAATGGTACAGAGTTTTATAAGAATATGTGATGCACTTTTTTAAGTCCAAGTATGCCACTGGAAAAATTAGTGAATCCTAGACTCTCTGTAATTCAGTGAATTTCTTCAAAGAATCAGCTCAAATGAAAGAACTAGCTTAAAGCATTTTTAGAACTCATGAAGCCAAAAGTACACAAGTTCTAACAAATTGTCCACACAATAGTAGCACTGACTGTGTAGGACTCTTTAATAAACCCCTTTAGGGAGTTCTCTTGTGGCTCAGTGGGCTAAGGATCCTGCATTATCGCTATGGTGGCTTGAGCTGCGGCTGTGGCATGGGTTTGATCCCTGGCCCACAAACTTCCACATGTCGCAGGTGTGGCCAAAAAGAAAAAAATATGTATGCTCCTTTATAAACAGTCATAGCACTCAATAAAGAGAACATTCAGAGGAAACCAGAGGTCAAAGTGACCTTGCTTTTCCTTAGTTAGAACTTAGTGTGCTATTCCTTCTGTTGCATACAAGAGCTGTAAAAAATTGTGGCTATTTTAAAGTCAGTTTATATCACTAGAACAAAGGACAAGAAAAGATAGAACATTTTAATAATAAAATTTAGCTTCTTTGAGTCTATTACTGCCGAAGATTTTTTTTCTATTTATTTTTAACTTAGGCCATGTAACTTAAGAGATTTTGCTGTCTTGATTTGCTTTCACTGAAAAGCTGTTGATTTTTTCATTTCTTTGTGAATCAAATTCTACTAACATTTTTATATGCCATTTGAATAATATATGTTGGCATTAGAGTATAAAAATATGAAGTTATATTTAAAATTACTTGAATATTCTTGCTACTACATTAGAACTGTTTTTTAAAGCTATACTGTAAGCATCTAGGTATACTGGTACCATAGTTAGTAATTACTATTAATTTTCAAAAATTGCAAAACACACGTTTGCCACAAGGCAAACTAGAAGAAGTTTTTTAGAGAGTGTACCATAATTGAATTTCCATAAAATAATTGGTATAACTCCTTCTGCCATCTAATATGTGAACTTATTAGTTTAAAATGGTGAAATAAATTCAGACTGTGCTGTGAACACATAACAATGATTCATGCACAGACACACACAGGTGTGTGCACACGCATGCACAGAAAACCCCAAAGACATATGTAAATTAGAAAAAACAAATAAGCATCTCTGGTGGAATCAAGTTTTAAAAGAGGGAATAGGATAAAATTAGAGCTGTTTTGAGCCCAGGCTGCTAAAGCGAACAACAAGGGCTTTGGTCTTGCAGAGTAAGGGAAACTAAAAGCATTCCATATCAAACGGGGTTGGGGCCCAGTGGGAGATGGGGGAAGTACTGGGAATTAGAGTCACTGCTTAAATCTGAGGGCTGAACACCACCCATCCTCAGTTAAAAGAAGTGCTCATTTTGCATCCTTACCTTCAGGTATTATACATGCTGATCAGAAGAAAACAGAGACTTACTGTCATGAAGGAGACTCTACTAGTGCTTATGTAATTTGCTCTGTCATATTCCCAATATTATCTAAGACAGAAGCTTGAAAACGCAATGAGAAGAGCTAGTATTTGTTAGGAAAACCAAAGATACAATAGAGACAATTATAAACCTGGTCCATAGAAGAAGGTAGGAGCAAAGAAGAGGGAAGAGGGGTTTTGAGAGAAGCTTCAGTAGCAAAGAGAAAGTTGGAATGGGACAGAGAAGAAGATGGAAAAGGAGAAAGCAATGGAAGGAGAGAGAGAGAGAAATACATATATATCTCTACATCTAGAGGGGGAATGAAACAGCTTTAAAGCACTAAGAACTAACAGTTCATAGCAAGTCAGTCACAAATGAGAACATAAGGACATACACATAGTAAAAGGGTTAACCATTCATAGATCCTTAAAGATCTATTGAAGTATATACAAGAGAAAGAATGAGAGATAGTAAGACATCATGATTACAAACGGAAAATGATTTGAAACTACTAAATATTAATTACTGTATTCACAGTAAATGAAATTTTTTCTGTGTATGTATTCTGAAGCGTCACATTAAAAATGTTCAGTCAAGAAGGTTGCTTAAGAAGTAGTTAAAGCAGGCTGTTGTAGTTGATAGAATGATTCATATATGAAATAAATATAGATTCACTCGAACCATTCATAGCTGAAAATTTCTGTTAAAATGTAAAAATAACCAAAAAGATTGAGCTTCCAAATAAAGAGAAAACTACATAGGACTTTATCAATCCAAGACAGAGAAAAACAGAAAATAGGAATAATAGTATAAAGGAAAAACTATTCTGTTACTTGTGAAAAGAGTAAGAAAGACTTTACTTTGGACTATTGCAATAGGATTTCAAGACTATTACAGTAAAGGACAGCAATCAGGCTCAATACATAACACAGCAAAGACAGCTGAAGAGTCATAGCCAATGAGCAGAGTCAGGGGGCTAGTGGATGGGCATGGAAAATTACTAAGAGGAAACATTAGGGGTAGGGAGATTCTTGATAAACTGACTTAACAGGATTTTTGTTGAAGTTAGTCTGCAGTATTCAGAGATCAAATATAGACAATGAAGAATTTGATCAAATCAGAACAGTGATCATTGATTGGTATTCATACTGAACTGACTTGGCAGGATTCTTTCTAATCATGAACTAGGGAGGCCAGGGACAGAGCCCAAGCATGAAGTCTAGTTAAAAAGAGAGTTCAGAGAAATCTGCCTCAAGTTTGGTCAAGGGGAGAGCCTTTGTCAGTAATAATAATAATAATAATAATAATAATAATAATAATAAGGTAAATAGAAAGATAAAATAAGCTAGACAAAATATTTTAATTGTCACATCAAATGTAAATGCATTAAATTCACCTATTAAAATATGTATAATCTGATTATTTTAAATTTAACTGCAGTGATCATTTTGAGAGACTCAGATAAGCAGGAAGTTTGAAAATGAAAATACGGTAAACATCTTCCTAGCAAATGGCAAAGTTAAAGAGAGATGTTAGAATAACTTATCAGATAAAATAGAAAAATACTAATAGGTAAAATGAGGGACACTAAAAAGAATATCAAGAAATTACAGAAACCATGAAACTGAATGCATGTGATGGTATTACCTCAAATTAGAAAACAGTTTTCCATTTTAATAATTTTTTGTAAAGGAAAGGAGACTTCTCTTGTATTCATTATGGAATAACAGGAACTACATTCATCTTCCTACTTTGCACAACTCTAAAAGCACATGCATGTAAGAAATAATAATATTCAGACATTATACAATGAGAATCCCAAGATAGCAATCCCTCAAAGATGGCAACCAAATGAGATGACTCATGACTTCTTCAACTTATAGACTAGGAAGAGTTTCCAGGACACAGCACAGGGATGGAACATCAAATGATCTGGCACTTTCCAAAAGCCAGGATACAGAGTTTGGTGCTCAAGGAGATTTAGATGGCTATCACTTGGGGGAACCCAACATTGGAGAGGATTAAGGTGCACAGAAAAGAGCTCCAGAGAGCTGCTGAGAGGTGATCTTGAATCTTTAGCTATGTTCTAATCTGAGTATGGGAGAGAACGACATAAATCTGAAGAAAACATCACTGATGGCACACAGGCAAAATATTCTTGGGGTTCCCATAATGGTGGTAATAGTTCAAAGTCCAACCAGCAAGAATAGAAAACCTCCTAGTACACAGAGTATTGAGTGTATCCTGAAAAAAAAAACAAAAACATTGACTCAGAAGTTGGGCTCATTTGCAGCAACATGGATGGACCTAAAGATTATCATGCTGTGGGCTAGGTCGCAAGAGAAAGACAGGTATCATATGAGATCACCAATATGTAGAATGTGACAAAAGATGATACACGAGAACTCACTCAGAAGGCAGAAATAGACTCAGATTCTGAGATGAGACTGATGGTGTTTTCCTGCTTTCTCTTCATGCCTACTAATTTTTTATGGATGTTGAATGAATGCTGTGGATTTTGCACTGTTGGGACATATTTTGTTACATTCCATCAGATATTGTTGGATATTGTTCCAGCATGTAGTTATATTACTTGATGTCCATTTGATCATTTCAAGGATTAATTTTAAGCTGCAGGGAGTAAGGGGTTGGAAAGTTGGGATTCTGTACAAAAGTGATGGTGACAGGGACCTGCTGTGTGGCAGGGGGGGTCTGTTGAATGCTCTGTGATGACCCATATGGGAAAAGAATCTGAAAAAGAAAGCACATGTGTGTGGAGGAGATGGATTTACTTCGCTGTGCACTTGAAACTAGCACCATGTTGTGGGTCAGCTATACTCCAGGGAAGTTTATTTCATTTTTTTGGTTTTTTGCTTTTTTTTTTTAGGGCTGCACCGGTGGCATATAGAGGTTCCCAGGCTAGGGGTTGAAAGGGAGCTGCAGCTGCTGGCCTATGCCACAGCCACAGCAACATGGGATCCAAGCCATGTCTGCAACCTACACGACAGCTCACAGCAATGCCAGATCCTTAACCCAATAAGCAAGGCGAGGGATTGAACCTGCATCATCCTGGATACTAGTTGGGTTCTTAATCTGCTGAGCCACAACACCAACTCCCCAGTGAAGTATTTTTAAAAAATAGAAGAAGTTGGACTATATTAGACCAAACTCTGCTCTGGATACATCCAGAGCTTAAAATTAATCCTTGAAATGATCAAATGGACATCAAGTAATTTAACTACATGCTGGAACAATATCCAACAATATCTGATGGAATGTAACAAAATATGTCCCAACAGTGCAAAATCCACAGCATTCATTCAACATCCATAAAAAATTAGTAGGCATGAAGAGAAAGCAGGAAAACACCATCTACAACCAGGAGATAAAGCAATACACTACACAGAACAGAAACGAAAGAGATACTGTAACTGGCAGAAAAGATGGTCACACATCTTCCCTGAGATTATCTCTTTATCCATTGAAATTGGGGATAATGGCAAAAGCATAGACAAATAGGTCAAGGGAATAGAATAGAGAGCTCAGAAACAGATCTGAGTCGGTCCAAATTATTTTTCACCAAGCTACAAAGGCAACTTATTGGAAGAAGAGTAGTCTTTAACAAATGGTACTGGAGCGATTGGCTATCTATGGTGGGAAGGGAGCCTTGACTTACACGTCACATCTTATACAAAAATTTAATTCAAAATGGTTAAGTGGACCATGGG
Source organism: Sus scrofa (assembly GCF_054392235.1). Lineage (NCBI taxonomy): Eukaryota > Metazoa > Chordata > Mammalia > Artiodactyla > Suidae > Sus > Sus scrofa. The sequence goes on along the minus strand of NC_139393.1, from coordinate 20,527,321 downwards.
CTTAAATGTAAAACATAAATCTAAAAAAAAAAAAAATCAGAAAAACATCACAGGAACTCATTGGGAAACAGGGCTGGGCAAAGATTTCCTAGGCAGACACTGAAAGCACAGTGCATAAAGGGATTCCAGATCCTTCAGGGGACTTCATCAAAATTCAAAACTTTGGCTGTGAGAAAAACTCAAGTGAGAATACAAAATGACAAGCTACAGATAGGAGAACATATTTGTAAAGTATGTAGCACATATCAAAGAATTCGTATCTAAAATATCTAAAGAACTTCCAAAATCTCATAGTAATAAAACAGCTAGAAAATAGACAAAATTTATAAACAGACATTGCAAAGAAGAGGACAAACCAATGACAAATACATGAAGATGTGTTCAATTATTAGACATTAGGGAAATTCAATTGAAAACACAACGAGGTATCACTACTCACCTATCTGAAAGGCTAAAAAAGAACATAAATGACAACACAAAATGCTGGTGATGATATGAGGAAATTGATCACTGATACATTACTTGCAGGACAATAAAATGGTAAAGCCACTCTGGAAGAGTGTGGCAAACATCGTTTTAAATTCAATACTCAATGTTCTGTGATAGCCTATATGCAAAAATAACCTAAAAAAGAATGGTTGCATGTACATGCATAACTGAATCCTTTGCTTGTACAGCAGAAATTAACACAACAGTGTAAATCAACTAATCTTGAGTAACACTTTAAACAATATTTTCAAAACTACAGTTGAATACAACTTTAAAAAATAGAAGAAAATTTTCTTAAAAAAATACTGCCCTTACCATTTCACAAAGTAATTGTCTCTTAGGCATTTGTCTCAGAGGAATGAAAACTATACACACAAAAATACCCCCACACAAATGTTCTATAGCAGTTTTATTTATAATGACCAAGAGCTAGAAACAACCCAGGTGTTCTTCAAATAAGTGAATGGTTTAACAACCTGTGGTATATCCACACTGTGTCATATTCCTCAATAACCAAAAAAGGGAACAAAATACGGAGGTACAGAACTTGAATAAATCTTCAGAGAATTAGGCTGAGTGGAAGCAGCCAAACGCAAAAGATAAAACTGTATCATTTGACTTATATAATGTGCTTGAAATACCAACTTTTTTTCTTCTTTGTAGGGACACTCCTGTAGTATACAGAAGTTCCTGGGCTGGAGGTTGAATCAGAGCTACAGCTGCCAGCTTACACCACAGCCACAGCAATGCCAGATCTGAGCTGCCTCTGTGACCTACACTGCAGCTTGCAGCAATGCCAGATCCTTAACCCACTGAGCAAGGCCAGGGATGGAACCTGCATCCTCACAGACACTCTGTCAGGTTCTTAACCTGCTAAGCCACAATGGGAACTCTATAAATGCCAACATTTTAGAAATGCAAACAAATTAGTGGTTGCCTGGAGGGCACCAGGAGGAAAATGAATTTGACTACAAAAGCGCAACTAGGGAGTTCCCGTCGTGGTGCAGTGGTTAACGAATCCAGCTAAAGAACCAAGAGGTTGCGAATTCAATCCCTGGCCTTGCTCAGTGGGTTGAGGATCCGGCATTGCCGTGAGCTGTGGTGTAGGTTGCAGACATGGCTCTGATCCCGCATTGCTGTGGCTGTGGCATACACTGGTAGCTACAGCTCCGATTGGACCCCTAGCCTGAGAACCTCCATATGCCACGGGAGTGGCCCAAGAAATGGCAAAACAACAAAAAATTAAATAAAAATAAAAAAATAAAAGCACATCTAAAAGATCCTTGAGATGGTGGAATAGTTCTATAACTTGACTGCATCCATGCCAATATCCTGGCTGTGATATGCCTTTAGTTTTGCAAAGTGTAACCATTGGGGAAAACTAGGCAAAGAGTAGGTAGGATCTTTCTGCATTATTTCTTACAACTACACATAAATTTACAGTTGTCTCAAAATAAAAAAGTTTTAATTTTCAAAAAGTGGAAAGTTCTTATCATCACCCAGAACATTTTGTGGCATTTAGTGGAGTCACCAGAAGTGTCACACTTCAGTAGTAGTGAAAATTCTCCACATCTGTCTTTGTAAAAATCTTAAAAATAGATCTTCATGCATCAAAATGATAAGCGCCTTAAAGTCCTGCTAAAAATGGCACACGACATCCCTTAAAGACAACAAATTCTAGATATTGACAATATATTATTCTCTACTTTCAGCATCTCGTAAAACATTACCACACATGCCTCACAGCAGGAAAATGTGGCTCAAAATGTGAAATACTAGTCATAAAATAATACGGCTGATGGTAAAGGCATAGGTAAATGTTTAAAAAGTGATATAGGAGTTCCTATTGTGGCTTAGTGGGGTAAGGACCTGACAGTCTCCACAAGGTTCAATCCCTGACTTCTCTCAGTGGGTCAACGATCTGGCATTGCTGCAAGATGTGGTCTGAAGTCACAGACATGGCTCGGATCTGTCATTGCTGTGGCTGTGTGGCAGGCTGGCAGCTGCAACTCCAATTCGACCCCTAGCCTGGGAACTTCCATATGCTGTGCGTACAGCAGTAAAAAGGAAAAAAAAAAAGTGACTCTAACTATGTAAAGTTATTTAAAGAAAAATGTGAACATAATGAGAGAAATCAAAGACAGAAAAATGCATTTAAACAAAGAACCAAGGAGACCTGGAATAAAAGAGGAAAGTCAGGCAGAATGGTAAATAAAAGATTTTTCCTCATTTTTAAACTTATTCAAAAGATTATTAATGATTTAAAGCAAAAATTCTAACAGTGTATTTGAAACTCCTAACAAATATAGACAAAGCACATGACAAAAATAATAAATGGGAAGGGAAATGAAAGCATACTGATGACATCAGCATCTTAAATTTTAAACTGGCATAATTTCATTTGTTGTTAGACTCTAACCACTAAAAGATAAAATAAGACAACAAAAATAAAAATATTGGGCCTAAAATGGACTGTGAAAATATTTTCAACTACTCTGAAAGAAAAGAGAAAATGGGGGAAATCAAAAAATATGCTTAATAGAATGTAACAGCAAATTTAAATCTGACCATATCAATAATTACATTGAATGTAAACAGTCTAAACAGTCCCATTAAAAAGAAGCTATTGTCAGACTAGATTTAAAAAATAGACTAACATAAAAATTTAGGCTGTCTACATGAAAACATGGTGGAAAAATACATACCACCCAAACACAAAACATAGCATATACCCTACCCAACTTTGTACTTGTGAGATCCTGAGACTAAGTGTCTCCTTCAAGTCTGCTCGAGGCACCCTACATACCTCACCCTAGTCCTAGCACTGGTATATGATTGTCACACTTGGTAAGTACTTAATATACATAGATTTTCTTGTATATACATAACATCTTAAGACATTGAATTAAAAAGAGTAACACTCACTCAAAATGGGGAAATTTAATAAGGTAAAAGCAGAAATTAATGATTAGAAAACGATAGGAGAACTCATAAATTCAAGGTTTTTTCTTCTTTTGAAAAGGACCAAATAAACCATTAGCTAACCTCCAAGAATAAAAAAAAAAAAAAATACTACTAAAAAAAGTTATATATACTTTGATAAAATAGAATATAAATAATTTAAAAATTTACAAAATAACCACCTAATCAGAGAACACCATTTCAGAATCATACATGACTATTTTGCTTAATCCTAAATAATTAAATTGGAATGCCTGAACAAAATGAATATTATATTGTATGTATATCGGTAGCTTCCCAAATACTGAAGTATATCATTTCTAAATCCCAGTTAAATGTGTATATTAATATTATATTGATATATCGCTTGAATCTGTTTGCTGATGGTGTACTTAGGATTATTCCATAATTATTCACAAGCAAGAGTGATCCACAGCGTTTTTTTCAATGTTATTCTTTCTAGGGTTTTCTGTGCCCACGTGATACTGACTTTATAGAAAGGATTTAGAAAGCTTTCTTGCTTTCCTGTGCTGTAGAATATTTGAACATAGTTGGAATTAAGGATTAAATGACAAGACAAATTCATCCGTGAATTTTTTTTTTTAATAAAGGAGGCTGTCTAGTTTTTTCACCACTTTACTTTGGTTTTGATGTAATTCACTTGTTTAGTCTGTCCCTTTCTTTTGGTGCCCATTTCGGTAAAGTGTATTTTCTTAGAATAGTATTCTGGACAAGAGGAGAAAGGTACATGAAGCCGGGGACATTAAAACATCCTGCAGCCATCAAATAATATTTTCAGACCCTCACATTTCTGCTTACCTGCAACTGAACTCAATCCTGACCTAAAACCTTAAGTGATAAATTAATGTCTGTCAAATACATACATGGATTAATAAATGAAATACACACAAATTATGTATATCATGGATAAGTAAAATATACTGATGAAATCTAGTTGAGATTTTTTTTTTAATATACTGATGAAATCCAGCTAAGATTTTTATTTTGGCTCTTCGAGAATTTTTACTTCCAGTTATGATTCCTGTGGAAAGTGCGATGAATAGTCTCCCTTTTAAGTCATGTGCATGACTTCACTACTTAGTTTTTGATTTTTGTTATTTTATATCCTATTTGTCCCACAGTCATTTGGGTCATCGATGTTCTTTCACTGTATCAGGATCCTACAATTATTTACATATTATTTAATTCATTTCTGTATTCATTTGACAAAAAGTTATTGCATTTCCAGTACTGTTCTAGACATCAAAGATACAGGTAGGACAAGAAGCCGACTAGGGGAGGACAGCTGGATTTTCCTCAAAGTTTGCTTAGCAGACAGGTCTTCGGAGTTCCCGTCATGGTGCAGCAGAAATGAATCCAACTTGAAACCATGAGGTTGCTGGTTGCCTGCCTGGCCTCGCTCAGTGGATTAAAGATCTGGTGTTACCATGAGCTGTGGTGTAGGCCGCAGACGTGGCTTGGATCAGATGTTGCTGTGACCTAGGCTGGCAGCTGGAGCTCCGACTGGACCTCTAGCCTGGGAACCTCTGTCTCCGTCACTTTATTTCTCGGTAGATTTTACTCTGTCCTTTTACTCCTTGCCAAAGGCTAGCTCCTATGTGACTACATGAATGCAGTTTCAAGTGCCTGTATTGTCCTGAAGCCCTCACTTTAATGGTAGTGCTAGGAGGTGAGTACATTTCTTATATTTATTTATTTTATTTTATTTTGGTCTCTCTTTTTTGGGGGGGGGGGGGCGCACACCCACAGCATGTCAAAGTTCCCAGGCCAGGGATCAAACCTGTGCCACAGCAGGGGTAAGGGTGGATCCCTTAACCTGCTGCACCACAAGAGACCTCCAATAATACATGTCAGTGTAGTTATAGAAGCCAAGAAAAAGTTAAGAAAGGTTATATGTACAAAAGGGCCCGCAGGTGATGCTAGACAATGCCCACAGCTAAAGTCCTGGAAAAGATATTTATTTTCCTCAATCCAGAGGGTGAGGCAAAAAGCACAATAGACTAGGATTTTTGACTGCAAGGAGAATTCCAGCTTCCAAATGCAATTACTGCTTTGGTGATTGCTATCTTTTTTCCCCCAGTATTAATTAAAGTTCTTTTTAAGCTAACTCTGAGGTAAGAAGAACTGCTCGGTAGTTCAGTTCTTTCTGACAGTTCTAGGAAGGGTAGCTAAGCTAACAGTGCCTGTCTTCCTCAAAACTAATTAAATACATCTCCTGAAAGACTGCTGTTCATGCTATAGGCTCTTTTCTGTGAAGTTGCTTAAATTTGTAGTTCTTTTCTATCTCCAGCTACAGAAAAAGTAATTTCAAAATCAAATTAGCTGCTAATCGTATCCATCGCGGCTTGTGTTTCACACACTGAACTACCTCCAGATGGCAGGTGGAAGCTCACTGGGTCGCGTACATTCTGTCCTAAATGGAAGGGGTCTGTGGAGCTGGTTTGGGTTTCCATTACTCCAAGTGCGTGTGTAGGAATCCCGAGGTCACTTGTCAATGGCAACATATGGAGCGAGAGACTGGTTTGGAATTTGAGAATGGGGAAGCTGTTCCTGCTGCAGAGGCTTTTCTAAAGCCTCTTGCTCACGAAGTTTAAAATCCTCTGAGACTGCGTTCTCTAAGCCTGAAAATGAGCAGCCTTACTGCACAGTCTTTTTTTCTCCAGCATCAGCATAATCAAAAAAAGAGACAGTGGCGCTGGGTGCTGGGGTTCCTCTTTCCCCCAAACTTCCAGATTAAAATTGATTGTTTTCTTTTATACTTGGTAGAAATATGCACCTTTGCACACACATTAAAAGATGAAGCATTCTTCTGAGTTCCCTTTGTGGCACAGCAGAAACCCATCCAACTAGGAACCACAAGGTTTTGGGTTTGATCCCTGGCCTTGCTTAGTGGGTTGGGGATCCTGAGTGGCTGAGGCTGTGGTGCAGGCTGGCAGCTGTAGGCTCTGATTCCACCCCTAGTCTGGGAACCTCCATAAAAAGATGAACTGTTTTTCAAACAAATACTCTCTATCTATATACATATAATGCCATACATATGATTCTGTTAACTTGTAAAAAGTTTGTATCATTTTATGAGGACATTTTTATGGTTCTTCCTAATCTCTCTAAATTGCTATCAAATATTATATTGCTTTGTAGGGAAAATGAGAATGGAGCTCTATTAAAGGAAGAAGAAATAGAGCACATGTACTTTATAAATTTTGTAAGGTTATTCCATTTGCAATGGACTTGAATTTGAACTTCTCTCTGTTGTCTCTTTCTTGGTCATCACTCCAGATGCTCAGTAGAAACCAGAGGCACAGTTAGAATCCCTCCTGTGTGACAGCTGCCTCCCTCATACAGTCCAGTACTTGAGTCTCTGTTATGTAGATTCCTTGCATTACTTTATTTGCTTTTTTGTTTGTTTTAAGGCTGCACCCACGGCATGTGGAAGTTCCCAGACTAGGGGGTCAAATCTGAGCTGCAGCTGCCTGCCAGCCTACACCCTGGCCACAGGAACAAGGGATCTGAGCTGATCTACATCCCAGCTCACGGCAACGCTGGATCCTTAGCCCACTGATTAAGGCCAGGGACTGAACCCACGTCCTCATGGCTATTAGTCAGATTCATTTCTGCTGTGCCACAGCAGAACCTCCCTCCCTTCACTAGTGAAGCACCTGGGGAATATTTTTAAATCCCAACAGCAATAATTATCCATGTATAGTTTGAGAATATGAAATATTTGAAACATTGAAGACAAGTGCAAAGGGCAATGCCACAAATTTCTATACTCCATCACTTAGCCCCATTGTTATCGTAACACTTAGCCTTATCTGCTTTAGCCTTATCTGCTTTAGCATTCTTTAAAAAAGAAAAAAGAAAAAAATCACAGACAGATGTGAAACTCCTTGTGCTTTCTCTCTCTCTCTCTCTTTTTTTTTTTTTTTTGCTATTTCAAACCACAGAAATAATCCCATAAACATACAACTGGTGATGATCCTTCTAATTCATGGTTAGGATTTTACTCTCTTATCTAGAATTCTTTTGCAGGTATATTCCTTCATATCGATGTTCAAATGCAGTAAGTCTTACACGATACTGTTTCACTCCATACCCTGTTTTTGAGATTTAGACATGTTTGTATAGGTAGCACTGTTTATTTTTACTGCTATAAAATATTCCACCTTCTGCACATATTATTTATTCATCCATTCTTCTCTCAGTGGATACAGAGGTTTCCTTATTTTTATTAGCACCAAAAAAGCTTCTAAAAATATTCGTGTATTTGTTTTTCTGGGATATATTTTTAAGAGCAGAAGTGTTGAGGTGCAGAATATTAGCATCTTCAACTTTAACCCATATTGCCAAGTTGCTCTCCCAAATGGGTGCATCTTTCTTCTACTAGAAAAACATGATAGTTTTTATTTCTTTGTAATCTCTCCAGCATTTGCTGAGGTCAGACTATTTTTTCCCATTTGTATGAAATACCACACTGAGATTTTAATTTACATTTCTCAGATTGCTAATGAGTTTAAGCATCTTTTCATGTTTATTGGTCACATATGTTTCCTCCTCTTTGAAGTCACCTATTATCCGAACGTCAAAGTTACTGTATTTTACAACTTCATACTCTAAGGGCTTAAGGCTGATAAATAGTTTCAGCAACAGAATGTCCTTTTTTTTTTTTTTGTATACCATGACTTTATTTTATTGATTTATATACATTTTTGGCTGCTGCCTATACTATTTGGAAGTTCCTGGGCCAGAGATCCAACCGGCGCCACAGAAGTGACCAGAGCCACTGTAGAAACAATACTGGATCCTTAACCTGCTGCACCACGAGAGAATTCCAGAATGTCCTTTTAAATGCCCTTGAAATGTACTTTTTTTGGAGGGTTTGGGGCCCCTCTGTCTCATGCTATTATGCAAATAAGTACCCTTAAAAGTTATCTCAAATAAAAGAGAAATAATAACTAGGCTTCTCCTTGATGCTAAGAACAAATGAGATACTATCTGGCAATACTTTTGAAGGAGTAAAATGCATATAAATGTACTAATTTCTAATGATTTTAAGGTAGGAAGCAGTGATAATGCAAAATCATCTAACAGTTGGCTTGTAACCCATCCCATGATTATCTTTGATGGACGGGAATGGTATCCACCATGAGCAGTCTGTTTATCTTGGAATCAGGCAACATGGCAGAATGTGTGTCTTTCATACTTATGATGAAAGATGGCTCCAGCATCCAAGTTCCCAGTTGGAAAAAGTGCAAAGGAAAACAGGCAAAATGTGGGCACTACTAAGTCTATTTTTTGAAATAGTTTCCCATGAAATCTTTACCCAAGAGACTTCTATTTGGACTTCGCTGGCCAGAAGTACAGCATAGGTCCCCTAGTAAAGAGTATGGGATATGCATTATCTGCCCCACTTACTGCGTATCAGGCTATTAATATAGATAGAAATTTATGAGACAAAGCACCTACTATCAAGTTGCTTAGGCCTAGTGAACTCTGCTCCAGTAATTCCACAGTTATTAATGTTATAGATACATTTTTATGTAAGGACACATCCATTTAAATGTAACTCATAGCTACATAGTGTAACTACTTTTCGTTTCTCCAGCTGTTCACTAACATGAATAGTGTTTCTACGAAAATGTCAGTAAATAGGATTTTTTTTTAATGGAGGTGACTATTTCCTCAAGTATATAGTTATTTGCAGCAGTTAACATTCCATAAAGATACTGCAGACACTGAATTAGTGAATACTAAGCCATTGCTCCTAGAGAAACATAGGATTACATTGCTACAAACCTCGAGTCACATTTTTGTCAACTGATCAGTGCATGTATGTTTCAGTTTAAACACAGCTTATTTAATATGTATTATTGATTCATTAATATTGAACTGATGGCCAACAGAGCTATAACTCATGTATGGATGAAGTTTATGTAACACAGGCATTTTCTCTTTAAGGCACATCACAATCTTCTCACACCTACAAAAACTAAACAACACTTCAGCACTATGTTTGGGGGCCACATTCAACAACAAAATCATCCACAAAATAACAATACCCCAAAATTGTGGTACTAAGTAAGCCACAAAAAGAGTACTTGTTTACAGAATTGGAGACTCAATTTCTTACCCTTCGTCAAGTGTTTTGTGAAAGACTAGAAAAGTGAATTAAGTACTGATTTTTGTTGTTACAAATAATGTGAACAGTGAGGATGAATGGTATCTCTAAAAGTCAACTACTGTCTCTTTTGGTATGAAGAGTCTTCAGTTCATACCTGCTCTGGAATGCCAAGGAAGTCCCTTAGACAGACTGCTAAAAACCCAACATTGACCAAGCAAAGTCATTGGCTTCAGTAACCAAACCACAGAAGGAGATAAGATGTCTAGACCCAGAAATTGCATTCATCAGAACCCTCTCCTTTTATCTTATCAAGGCTTTGCTTTGAAATCTTCATTGTCTCAAACTAGCTTTACTCCATGTTGCCAAGGACATGGCTCTGTTCAGGTCTGGACTCACATTTTATCACCTAATCCGGAAAGAAGAGAAGCACTTCTAGTTACTTCAAGTTTGAAGACTCCCAAGAGAAGGACTTGGGAAGAGCCCTGGCCTGAGTCCTTGATTACTGCCTGGCATCACTTGTGGTGGGGTTTATTACCAGAAGGGTGGGTTGCCTACTTTGGGTTTTGGCAGAAGTGCTGTCTGCTGTCTACTGCATCATCATATCTGTCCACGTGTGTTGTTTCTCTAGCAGAATGAACTCCTTAAAAGTGGAAGCCATGTAATATTCACTTTAATTTCCTCATTGCCTAACAAAGAGCCTAGAGATGGTACTTAACATGTATTAAATAAATATTATCAGTTTGTCCTCCAGAAGGATAATCTCTCAATGTTTATCCAGAGTCCTGCCAACAATGGGTTTTATCACTTTAATTCAGATTTTCTAGATACTAACAAAGAATTCTTTAACATAAATTTGATGATGCATATTAATATATATTACATATTAAAAGAGAATCATGCAGGAGGGAAAAAAAAGATTTTAGGACAATCTTCTACCTGTAAGAACTTAAATTATAAAACTCATTTTGAAAGACCAGTCCTTTGAAAAACTTGAAATACCCTAACATCTTATATGGAAAAAAATCAAATGAACAAAAAAATAAAAGACAGCACAATACCAGTTGATCTCTCGGATATTTCAGTATTTTCAGTATCCCAAAGAGCTTTAAATAAATAAAAGCCTTATTCTTCAACGGGCTTCTTACTTTGGAAACACCATTTATACAATCAACCCTTGGAAATGTTGGCTTTATTAGTAGCAAATTGTATTAATGGACTGCCCTCAAAAATCATTACTATTAGAATCTAATTCACTACTCCTGCCACTCATTGGTGAATACCCAGGGAGAACAGACTGTAAAGGTAGATACTATTCTTGTCCAATAAGGGTAATCATGAAACACATTGAAAATTTAATTATTAATTGCTTTTGTGTTATCACTGCTTCCCACACTGGAGGAATAATTAAGAATTAGTACACTCATCCAGCATTTTATATCTTCTAAGTACTCCAGATAGTATCTCATTTGTTCCCATTATCAAGGTGAAGCCTAGTTATTGTCCCTGTTTTATTTGAGATACTATCTTAAGACCACGTGTTTACTTAATAGCATGACACAGAGAGACCCTCAAATCCTCCAAAAAGTACATTTCAAGGGCATTTAAAAGGACATTCTGTGGCTGAATCTATCAGGTTTATGTGGCAAATTTCTTATACATATTTCTTGACAGTAAGTCATCATTTTGCCAGACTATTCGATGGTCTTCAGTTAAACATAAAAGCATTGTCTAGGGAGCTTTCACTTGAAATATGGTGATTCAGTCGTTGTGTGACAGGTCACAGGAGTTAGGTTGGAGGAAATGGGTTCTTTCTCATGCTTGGGGTCATCAGGTGGGGAAACTTGACCAAATTGCTTAATTTTTCTGGGTGTCTTTATATACAAATGAGGAAATAGTAATATCTATTTTAAAGGGTTCTTGTGAGATTACGTGAGATAATGTATGTGAATGATGCTGCAAGACTGTAAATCATTAATACATAATTACATGACATGATTGTATTTATCTACCTGACCACGTATCAGGGAAAATGCTGCATGAGGGCTGAGTCTGTGTCACTTTTATCTTAATGATTCCTCTCAAGATGGATCATAATAACGGGAAGGGGGTATAATTACATGTGAGCAAAGGTTAGGTAAATGCTTCTTACAATGATTATGTAAAAGGAATTGATCTCGAGACATGAACAGCAGTATTTTCCCATTATTTTAAAGTTAATTGCTGGGGCAATAGAGAAACAACTTTATAGACAAGGAAAAGAAGCTAAAATTTCTTTTTACAAACATCAGGTTCCAATGTCTGTCATAGGTCCTTTCAGCAGTGTCTCAAGTAACGGCCTGAATATCCCCAACCATTAAGAATTATTACCACTACTTTTATAGATTAAATAAGTGAAGCCACTGAGAGTGAATGAATCTGCTAAATTCATTCGGCTAGTATGGGGTTCACATCCAGGTCTTGCTCTCTCCAAAACTTGTTCTCTGGACTATTGTGCCCTAAACCCATTCAGTTGCCTTGGGTCCCTTAGCTTTTCATGGTAGAATTAATGGAACCTACTTTCTACTTGGCCATAAATAGATGTCACTTGTCATTGTGACTGCAGATGCCACTGTTAGTTTGAATTTTCTGGAGCAGTATGTCCCAAATTGTGTTCCATGGGAAAAAACGGTCCCATGGAATGCTACACAAATAAAAAGCTGCACAGTATATCCTGCCACAGAGATTCCCAGAATACCAAAATAACACAAGGGTTCTGAGAGTTCCTCCACCAAGGAAATCTGATGAATTTTCTTTAACCCAAAGTGTCTTTTGACCATAAACGTCTTCCCCTTACCACAGAGCACTGATGACCATCCAGGGAAATGGTATTTTATATGTTGGGAAATACTGCTTTAGGACTTTCTGCAAGCAAGTGCTCTTTAACCTGATAAGACATTATCATTATATGAGACATAAAACGAGCTCACTCTGCCATCGAGTTTGTTGCATTGTTGAGGCCCAGGAGCATCCTCTTTAGGAGAAGAGAAACCAGAGGGCAGAGATAAAGCACAGAGTGTGGTTCAGCAAGCAGGTGCCTTGGTGAAAGGTTCTGGGCCAAAAGAAGCCTTGGTTCTGAGGCAGGAGCAGCCAAAGTTGAGAGGCAAACAGGTTGTTCCTGAGGATAAATCTACCTCCTTCATGATTTTTACTTAAGGCCATTCTTAGGTGACTGAAGAAAATACTTGTTCAAAGTAGGAAGTAAGTTGGATTTACTATTATATGAATTCGAGGTTCCCATTTGGGTATAATGAGAACAATGCTTGAATTCTGGGGTGATCTTGAACTCATCCCTCGTGGAGAAGTTGTGCGTAAGGCCAAAGGCCCTTGTTGAAACGTGGGTAGAGGGCGTTGGCTGATGGCACATTTCCTTGTATGTGGAAAAACGTTTCCAGGAGAGGGTGATGGGAATTACACTGTAATTTCTTGTAAAATGTCATAGGAGGAGGAGGAGATTGATGGGCCAGGGAAGAATCTGAAGAATGTGCCACAAACATTCTTTAAATCCATTGATTCTAAATAGCAAAGAGTGGAGCAGGGCAATCCTCCATGGCTCACCATGTTCCTTCACAAGAGCTAGCGCAGGCATTTCCACTCCAGGTAACCTGCCTTTCTAGGGGAGAACTGGGATTGTACAGTTCTGTCTCAGCTAAGGGGACAGCACAGTCTTAGGAAGCTTGCTTCTACCCATTTAGCCCTTTAGATGTTCCAAATATTTTTCAGTGCAGCTTTACTTAGTAATACAGCTAGTGTTTCAATCTCCAGATATAGGATTCCTGGGTCTGGTCCTCAGTCAGTTAGGACCTGGGGGGTTGGATATATAGCCATCATTTTTATCCTCCCAACTTATCACAGTCATTTGCTTGCCTTCTCTTTTGATGCCTTTAGCAGGAAGGATGGCAAGGTGTCATTTTGGGGTCTACTGCCACCATCCCCAGCAGTTATTTCATCCCAAGTCCTTGCACTTCACTCAAGAAAGCTTTTCCTCTCCCCTTCGACAACTTGTTTTTTTAACTGGTTTTGGCAGTCTTATTCCATGTTCTGGGAAACTGGACAAGTTAAATAAAGTTGTTTCACTCGCAGGATATCTGGGTTCTGCCTGCTATTTTTAATAACACTGTTGATTGTAGACTCATGGGGACCAAGAAAGGCTAAGTATCCAACAACAAACTCAGGATGTGCTTGTCTGCCCTAGAAGGACAGAGACCATGACTTCTAGGCTCTTCCTCTGACGCCACTACGTAGGAGGCACTAAGACAGTTATTGAAGGAATGAAATTAAGGAGTGTGGTTCATTAGCAGTGGGAACTTACAACAAACCCCTGCCAGTTATGTCTTGTATGTGGCCACGATCAGAGTCTATACACGCCACATCGTTCTCTTCTCTTTCGCCCTGAGGTGGCATTCCAAGATGAAGCCAGAAAAATGGTACTGCTGTTGCTGACTATAGGGCTTGGCCTCACATCCCACTGCTGTCTCCCACAGGGATGAAGTGGACTATCTTAAAACCTGAAGACTCACTCTGCCTAGACCAAGGCCAGCAGCATCCCCATTGATCCCATCTGTTGAGCTTGGCCCTCCAAGGGAAATAGTTTTGTTTTGTTTTGTTTATGAAGGGGGAGGGGGTTGTGGGGGAAGGTGGAGGAGAGTATTTCCTTCCCAGTGGGAGCTGCTCCATGGACCAGCTTATAGTACCAACTGGAGAGGAGGAAAATACTCACAAGTCAGCTGTGAGGGTTACTTTTAGATGTCAACTTGACTGGGCTACAGGGTAGCCAGACACTTGGTTAAATTTTATTCTGGGTGGGTGTTTTTAGATGAGATGAACAGTTGAATCAGTAAACCAAGCAAAGCAGACTGCCCTCCGCAGTGCTGGCAGGCCTCACCCCATCTGCTAAAGGACTAAACAAAACAAAAAAGTCACTCTGTCTTGAGCTGAGACATTGGTCTTGTCTTGCTCTCGGACTTGGGACTTGAAACTCCAACTTAGACCATCAGCATCTTGGCTCCCCAGCTTGCCAGTCTCAGCACTTCTCAGCCTCCTTAGTCATATGAGAAAATTGCTCAGTTTCTGTTTATGTCTTTGTCAGTATCTAGATGACAGGTAGATGCATCTCTCATTGGGTCTAGTTCTCTGGAGAACCCTAAGGATTCCAAGGAGAACAGCCCAAATAGAACACTTCTTAATGATGCAAATTTTTAAATCTTATTTACTTATTGCTTTTTTAGGGCCACACCCATAGCCTATGGAAGTTCCCAGGCTAGGGCTCAAATTGGAGCTATAGCGGCTGGACTATACCACAGCCACAGCAGTGCCCAATCCCAGCTTCACCAGTGACCTCTACTGCAGCCCACGGCAATGCCGGATCCTTTAATCCACTGAGTGAGGCCAGGGATCGAACCCACATCCTCATGGATACTAATCAAGTTCTTAACTGATGAGCCACAATGGGAACACCATCCATTTTTTTTTTAAATAATTTACAAGAAAAGCACTGCTCTCTAGCACCGCAGCCAGTTTTATATAGGCCTTCTTGATCCAGACCCAAGTCCTTGGTCTCTATAAAGTTTACAGTATTAGCCTAGCAACTAAAGTGTGAACTTAAATCTACCATTTAACCTTAGTAGAAATCAGACATAAACTAAGTATGAACTGTATTCTGGAGAATAAGCTGTCTTCAGATGACTGAGTCCACCCTAAATTTGCTTAGGAGTTTTGTCCAGAATCTTAACTAGGAGAACTAATTGTCGAATCCTCTGCACTAAATGGATTTGTGACAGGTATACTGTTCAGGAAAAGGTCACTTACTAAAGGACTTGCAATTTGAAATGGATTGTGAACAGTAGTTGGGATTCTTTGGGGTTGTCAGAGTACAAGAAAATAGAAAGCAGAGAACAGAAAACAGAAGCAAAGTATTTGTCTACACAGGGGAGGTTAAAATAAAGAGTGGAAATTATCATGGAAATGAGAGAGGTTCCCGTAAGTTTGGATTTGGTCTTATGGGAAAGTTACACCTCTGTATAAATGGAAATAAAGGTAGAACTGAAAGGATTAAAAATAGAATTAGATATAAAAATCACGATCTCCAAAGGTAAAGACATAAGAGTCTTGAAAAGAAAAGGTGGAAATAGTAATTAATGACCAAGTACTAAAAATGACTGTTGAAATTAGTTTATCTTAAAAACATTCTCCAAGGTCTGACCAAATAACTGCTTCAGAAATGTTTGGGCTTTCTCCCTCCCATACTTCCCAATCTCTAGAACTTCTCTGCATCTGCTGAATCAAAACATCTGGATAATGCCCAGGAATTTGCATTTTGAACAAGACTTTGGTGGTAGTTATATTATTTTATCATTTAAGGTATTAATGCATCTTGCCTTATTGGACCGTGTTTCAGTTCTTTATCCATTCATGCTGTTGCTTTGAACTTAGGAGTACATCTTTGATATACCAGAACTTTAAAAACTCTACTTTCCTAGAGAACAGACATATGGCTGCCAAGAGAGGTGGGGAGGAGTGGGATGAACGGGGAGTTTGGGGTTCCTAGATGCAAACTACCACATTTAGAATAGATAGGCATCTCCCAAAGCAACAGAAATAAAAGCAAGAGTAAACCAATGGGACCTAATCAACCTGAAAAGCTTTGGCACAGCAAAGGAAACGAACAAAAAAGACAACTTACAGAATGGGAGAAAATACTTTCAAATGATGCAACAAACAAGACAAGGGCTTAACCTCTAGAATATACAAGCAACTTATACAACTTAACAGCAAAAAAGCCAACAACCCAACTGAAAAAGGGGCAAAAGACCAGAATAGACATTTTTCCAAAGAAGATGTATGGAAGGCCAGCAACCACATGAAAAAGTGCTCAGCATCCCTGATTATTAGAGAAATGCAAATCAAAATTACCATGAGATACCACCTCACACCAATCAGAATGGCCATCATTAGTAAGTCCACAAGAAGAAAAGGGAACCCTCCTGCACTGTTGGTGGGAATATAAGCTGGTACAACCACTATGGAGAACAGTATGGAGGTACCTTAGAAATCTATACACAGAACTACCATATGACCCAGAAACCTCACTCTTGGGCATATATCCGGACAAAACTTTTCTTGAAAAGGACACATGCACCCGCATATTCACTGCAGCTCTATTCACGATAGCCAAGACATGGAAATAACCCAAATGTCCATCAACAGATGATTGGATTAGGAAGATGTGGTATATATACACAATGGAATACTACTCAGCCATAAAAAAGAATGACATAATGCCATTTGCAGCAACATGGACAGAACTAGAGACTCTCATACTGAGTGAAGTAAATCAGAAAGACAAATACCATATGATATTATTCATATCTGGAATCTAATATAGGGCACAAGTGAACCTTTCCACAGAAAAGAAAATCATGGACTTGGAGAATAGACCTGTGGTTGCCAAGGGGGAGGGAGAGGGAGTGGGGTGGTTGGGGAGCTTGGGATTAATAGATACAAACTATTACCTTTTGAGTGGATCAGCAATGAGATCCTGCTGTGTAGCACTGGGAACTATGTCTAGTCACTTATGATGGAGCATGGTAACGGGAGAAAAAAGAATGTGTACGTGTATGTGTAACTGGGTCACTATGCTATACAGTAGAAAAAAACTGTATTGGGGAAATAACAAAAAAAAATAATGTGAAAACTCAAAAAAAAAGAATAAATAGGTTGTGTTACATGCATAAAAAAAAATAGATAAGCAAAGAGCTCCTACTCCATAGCACATCAAACTATTACCCAATCTCTTGAGATAAACCATGATGGAAGATATACGAAAGGGTGTGTGGGTGTGTGTGTGTGTGAATGGCTGGGTCACTTTGCTGTACAGCAGAAACTGGCACAACATTGTAAATCATCTAGTCACCAATTAAAAAGAAAAATCTATGTTCCTGTATATAAAGGCTAGAAAACTTTCTAGTCTACATTGGAAGCAGTGTGTTCATTGCCAGAAAAGGAGGAGCAGTCCTGGAGAAGAAGATCCCCCTTGGAGTTGCTCTTCATTACAACTTTTGCTAAGTTTGGATTTATTTTTCTAAGACTTGGTACCCTCACACTCAGCTTTAATGATCAGTTTCCATATGGGAGTCGCAGACAAATTCAACAGGGAATTGCCCTTTGAAAACGAGAGAGATTTTTTTGGAAGCATGTACTGTTCCACTCATATAAAATAAACATGCAGCAAAAAGAACTTATTTTCAAGATAAAAGCAAACATGGAACTGTGCAGCAGGTCCAGAGATCTGCCTTTATCACCAATGCGTTCCTGGACCACAGGTAGGCACTTCATTCCTAGTTTGTGAAAGTAGACGATTGGGCTTAAGAATTCTTAAGATCCTTGGAGTTCCCATCGTGGCGCAGTGGTTAACGAATCCGACTAGGAACCATGAGGTTGCGGGTTCGGTCCCTGCCCTTGCTCAGTGGGTTAATGATCCGGCGTTGCCGTGAGCTGTGGTGTAGGTCGCAGACATGGCTCGGATCCCGCGTTGCTGTGGCTCTGGTGTAGGCCAGTGGCTACAGCTCCGATTGGACCCCTAGCCTGGGAATCTCCATATGCCGCAGGAGCGGCCCAAGAATAGCAAAAAGACAAAAAATAAATAAATAAATATATTAAAAAAAAAAGAATTCTTAAGATCCCTTCAAATATCAACAAAATGTTTTTTTTTTTTTCCTGTAAATGCTTTAAATTGATTGACTATGCAGCTATTAGTTCTGGCAGAAAAGTACAAACTCCCATATGCTTCAAAGTTCAAAACTAGCACAGAGCATATATCTTGCACAGTTTTCAGCCTATATTTAGCATACAGATGTTCCAAAGCATTTTGATGCCTTAGAGGAAGTCTGGGATTTCTGAACACTTTGATAGCATAAATGCAGATCCATGGCTTTTGAGAGATGCAAGGAATTGCCAAGATTACACTGTGCAAAAACAAATTGGTAAAACAGCATTTGACAAGTAGTTTCATTTCTGTGAGTTTCCATCTCAACTATTTTTATTTATAAAACATCTTAAAAGAATACTTACTGCAACTATAACTACATATATATTCTTTATGAATAACATCTTGACCCCTTAGAGTTACTACACTATCTATTATTAAAGAATCTAGCTTTTATATTCCAAACTTCTCCCAAGTGTTTTGCCAAAATCCTTCTAGGAACTTGGTGACGCCCTATTTTACAATCTGTATGTCTTCTTAATTACCTCTAAACTTTAAGCTTTAGAAGGACAAAATAATTGTGAGACGAGGTTTGTATCAGATACCAAATTATCCAGAGTGTATGACTGGGTGTAAACCGTGCTATGAGAGCCCTAATCAGATGATCATTCATTCTCCTGCCATAACCCCAACAACCCATCATAAAATATGGGTAGAAGGAATATTCATAATTGCTGTATGTAATAATACTGATATTTTAGAATTCATTCATTATCAAGAAATCAAGATTTCACCCAAGTTCCACAGAAGGTGACTTAAGTCTTAAATTCTTTTCACTGTTACTTAGATGATTCACTGTGGGCTAAAGACCAGGAGGTCCATTCATCCTGAAAGCCAGAAAACACTGGTCTTTCACTGAAAGCTTATCTATTTCTTAAGTTAAAAAACAATGATATGTGTATGTATGAAATACTTTAAATCTCATACAATTCCAGACTTGTGTACATCTATATTATTGCGTTTTCTAAATTTTTTTTTAAATTTAAACTTCAAACTACACCTTTCTTTAAAAATTCTACAATATCAAAACTAGGGCTCTGCAAAAATTTCTCAAAGCACAACTGATTACACCCTCTCTCCTTTCTATAAACTTATAGGAAGTGGAAGCAGAAGCCAATAATCAAGCCCTTTACAGCTGCATCCTTAGCAGCTCGCATCATTATTCAGCAAGTACAGTATTACCAGAAATCTTCCATCTTAGATTGCGAAGGGACTTGGGTTTTAATTTGCACCTGTGCATATTTCAATAAAGCAATCAGCTCCCAATTAGTCAATGCCAAGGTTCAGATTGCACAGGTAGACAAGACTTTCTGTGTACAAGGTATCATCTATCCAGCAGCCACTCTTTCTGTCAACTCTGCCCCCTTGTGGCCAACGTGCGCGAAGGTCATAGGGCCAACTAGGAAGGGGCACCAGTATCATGATTAACAGTAGCACAGAGTTTTTGTTCTACATTGGAAGGGAGGTAACTGTAGTTTACTGAGCAGGATGGCATATGAATTCAAAAGATGTAATTTCCAATTCCTACTCTGCAACTTAGTGAATCTACAACTTGAAGATGATCACTTAACTTCCCTGAAATTATTCTTCATCTATTAAAACTGGCAGAGGAGTTCCCGCCCTGGCTCAGTGGTTAACGAATCCAACTAGGAACCATGAGGTTGCGGGTTTGATCCCTGGCTTTGCTCAGTGGGTTAAGGATCTGGCATTGCCTTGAGCTGTGGTGTAGGTGGCAGACGTGGCTTGGATCCCACATTGCTGCAGCTCTGGGGTAGGCTGGCAGCTACAGCTCTGATTGGACCCCTAGCCTGGGAACCTCCATATGCCGCGAGAACAGCCCAAGAAATGGCAAAAAGACAAAAAAAAAAAAAAAAAAAAAAAAAAAGACGGGCAGAGGCATAGACCCATAAATTAATGGGTCAGAATAAAGAGTCCAAAATGAGACCCACACAGATGTAGCCAACTGATCTTTGACAAAGAAGCAAAGTCAAATCAATGGAGAAAGGACCATCTTTGACTTTAAGCCATGACACTGGAACAATTGTACCAGAGAATTGTACATGCAGAAAAATAAACCTGGACACATTACTTACACAATGCAGAAGATTAACTCAAAATGGATCATATACCTAAGAATAAAATGCAAAACTACAAAACTTCTAGAAGAAAATCTACAAGACCTTGACTTGGCAATGGATTTCAATAATCTAACACTGAAAGCACAATCCACCCAAGGGGGAAAAAAGTGGCTAAATGTGACTTTACTAAAATTAAAAACTTCCGCTCTGTGAAAGACATTGTTAAGAGACTGAAAAAAAAAAAAATCAAGCCATATGCTGGTAGAAAATACTGGCCAAAAAAAAAAATCTCTAATGAAAAGACTTGTGTCTAAAATATAAAATAGAACATAATAAAGTTTAATTTGCCTCAATATTAAATAAGGTGCCAATTGTAAAAGTTCTCAACATACAATTGGAATTTTAAAAAGGTTTACTTAATCTGATGACAAATACATTATGTTGCAAATAGTTATTTAATTTTCCAAATCCTCTGGTAAATATTATGTCATTGCCTCACTCATCCACCTCACTCACCCACTCATAATTCTTAAAGAAACAGCCCCAAAGATTTCCCAGTTTACAACATGTCTGATTCTAAGAGGAATAAGTTTACCATGATTCATACATTTCTGGGAAAGACAGAAAATGACCATCCTAAATGCTTATGAAAAAGATGCTTGCGATTACACACCAAAAAAGCAGTCCTTGGATCTAGCCCCACAACAGATTGTTTCATAACTTGAAGAAAATTTAATTGTACAGTCTTTCAATGATAGAAAAAAATCATACTATGTTTTTAACATTTTAATCTCCAAGTTAAGCTTTATTCTTACTATTTAATTACTATCTTATTTTTCTGTATTAAAATCGGGCTTCATAGAGTCTGCTTCATTGATTCCAATTAACAGCCTAACCTACTCTGCTCCATTCCTTCTCCAATCACCCATTAAGTTCAAGCAGCACTGGGCAGAATACGCCTTGGCTCTCTCTCCCCTGCTCAAGTGTAACTGCAATGACTGGAAGGACACTGTCCCACATCTTGCCAAAAACCTCCAGGCAGGGTCCAGGAGACAGATCCCAAGAAGTTTACAAAAAAAGAAACCATGCACCCTCAGAGGGAAACTAAGGAGATAACAATAGGAAACCGCCTCAAGCAAGACTATTAAACAGAATATACATTGTGTCCACTGAGGCTGCACAAATTTGAATAGTGTTGATGAAAAAAAACATAGAAGGCTGCAAGGAAGCGTTTATTCGGCATCATAAGAATTGCAACTGGGGAGACACGGATTCAGGCCAACCAAAAGAATATTCTGGAGAAGAGAAAGGAGGGCTTATAAAGGCAAAAGCCATGAGTCTGCACCCTGACACAAGAAAGGAAACATTTGCCCTAATGGGTAGGATGTCACAAGTTATTTAGGGTAATAATTCTATCAGTATCTTGGGTTTCTGGACCGTTGTGCAGATGTTCTGGATGCCTGTGTTCAGATAATAAATGGTCAAAAGGTCAGATTCCATCTGAGCTGAGATGTGCGTTAAGTCATAATTCCTCAACGGCCTCCCAGTTCCATTTAAGAGAACTTTCCTAACAGTATCAGCTCTGTTTTGATAGTCTTTTCATGATGGCTATCATGTGAAGAAAACATGGTGGCCGCTTGTGACACTGGAGAGTTCAGTCTCAAAGCAGAAAAGGATCACGGGGGATGATTCAGCACATGGTGCTGGGTGGGAAAGACGCATGAGGAAATTAACACGAGCAATGATAAAGTGCTGACACACACCCCAGAGCTACAGCGGAGAGTCTGTTTCCCCAAATAAAAAGGGAAGAGGATGGAAAGACAGTTAAGAAGTCAGTCGACGGGGGCACGTGAGCTTGCTCAGAGTTTGCTCTGTCTCAAGCAATTCAACTTGACTTCGCTCATCCTCTGTAATAAATCTCTAAAGCCCCTGTCTGCTATAGCATGTGCTAAATCTAGGCCCTTTCCTTGCGAAAAAAATTTGAGGATTACCTGCTTCTCATCCAGCAGCTGTGAGAATAAGCCTAGATTTGGTACCCGCTGAAAATGGAGAAAGGAGAGGTTGGCCTCTTTCAAGGGAGATTGATGTCCTAGGCATCTGAAATTTATACTAAGGGCATGTACCTGCTAATCCTTTACCCCAAGTTGCCCCCAGAGAGTGAAAGTAACAGTTTCTATTTTGGAAGAGATCTCAGATGTGAAAGCCAGGCAAAAATAGCTCTGTCTTGGGAGTTCCCACTGTGGCTCAGTTGTAACGAACATGACTAGTATCCCTGAGGATGCAGGCTAGCCTTGCTCAGTGGATTAAGGATCCGATGACGTTGCTGTGAGCTGTGATGTAGGTCACAGACACAGCTGGGTCTGGCATTGCCCTGGTTGTTGTGTAGGCTGGCAGCTTCAGCTCAGTTCGACCCTAGCCTGGGAACCTCCATATACCTCAGGTGTGGTCCTACAAAGAAAAAAAAAAAAAAAAAGAAAGAAAAAAAAGAAAAAAAAAGCTGTGTTACTTCAAGCTCTGATTAGCATTCTAGATCTAGACCCCAGGTGGGTTTATCCTTTTTTCTTCCACTAATTCCCCCAGTCACGACACTGTCCAGTGGAGAAGATGAGGTTTCAACAGTGCTTCCTTTCCTACCAGATGACCGTGGGAAGTGAATGTACTCTAAATATAATCAGCCTCTTACCCGGCTCCAGGAGTAGTGTTGTTTTGAATCCGGCCACCATCACACCATAAGGAGAGCATCCCCCATAAGCTCAAGTGCTGTAACCCGTGGGCCGCCGCTAGCTTTTGCACTGCAGATATTTAAACGTAATTGCATGTAACACTTTATTTATAGTAATGAAAAAGTACTTAAAAGCCAATTACATAGTTGGAAATTGCACATCTCTAAACAGATGTAGAATAATTAAAAAGAAATCTACCACCCATCTACCATCTACAGAAACTCCTTGGAATTACCAACATGATTTATGTCAGAATCCTCCAGGCAGTTCCTCTGGTGAAATGGCTGGCCTGTATTAGGTACATTAGCCTAATGCACCTTTCATATGGCTTAATGGGGAATTGACGTGTAGTTTCCATGCATTCGTTATTCTTTTTATGATCAAAATTATTCATTCAGGAGCAATACGTTTCTGTAAATTTCCTTTGCCAAGAAGTGGTTTTGGTGAGCAAGTCCTTTGAGGTGTTTATCGGTAGACATGGGATAAAAGGATGGTGTTTTCCATGGGGATGAGGGAAGGGTGTCTTTACGCAGATACATCATTCACTGACTGCATCAAGCTCCCCATATGACACCAGTCAAAGAACCTAAACTAGGAATTCGTCATAGCTGAGAAGTCCCTGGTCAGCTTCCATTCATTTTGAGGGCAAATAGGAATAGAATGAATAACGGAAACCCATCCCTCATGTTATTCTTATCCTTAACTATTTCCTTCTGAGCCACCCCCACACACAGTTGATCAAAAGAGGAAGTTCATAGGTATCTTTGGTCGTGGAAGGATTGTTATACTCTAAAAGCTAACAACACACAGGAATCTGACCATCATTATAGATGAAACCATTTTGCACCAAAGAAGATTCTTGTTCCATTTGGAAATTTAAAAAAAAGTCCTCGAGGAGTTCCCGATGTGGCTCATTGAAAATGAACCTGGCTAGTATACATGAGGATGCAGGTTCAATCCCTGGCCTCACTCAGTGGGTTAAGGATCCGGCATTTCAGGGAGCTGTGGTGTGGGCTGCAGATGAAGCTTGGATTGTGCCTTGCTATGGCTGTAACTAAGCCAGCAGCTGCAGCTCTGATTCAGCTCCTAGCCTGGGAACCTCCATTTGCTGAATGTGTGGCCCTAAAAAAGCAAAAAAAAAGGAAGGAAAAAAAAAGAAAAAATTCTGAAAAGTTTGACCTCTGGACTTAACAGAAAAATAGTCTCTTGGAAAACTTCTATTAATAACTTCAATATTATATCAGTGTATTTTTCAGTCTTGATCCAGCATAATTAACATTTTCACTAATAAAGAATATATATACATAACATATAAAACATAGCTATGTCTACCTAGCAAGGAAGGGAAATTGAACTTACTGTGGGTTTGTTACATTCAATTTTTTTTCTTCTTAAAAGAAATAAATAATCTTAGTATTTTTTAAACTCCCAATGGTTTGTACATTGTTTGGAAGCTCAAACAAAAATACCTTTTTCTTACTCTCATATTCTTCAGTAGCCTCAACAGAAATTTAGAAACTTTCTCCTCAATGAGTATGAAGGGGAGGGTGGATTATTTTGCTCCTTCCCTCAGCCCTGCCACATCAGGCTCATCTTTTTCTTTGTTTCGCATCCTCTTTCATTCTCCTCTGCCTTCCTTCTTATCAAAACCTGCTGTGAGGAACAGG
The DNA here is from genome assembly GCF_054392235.1 of Sus scrofa. Classification (NCBI taxonomy): domain Eukaryota; kingdom Metazoa; phylum Chordata; class Mammalia; order Artiodactyla; family Suidae; genus Sus; species Sus scrofa. The sequence goes on along the minus strand of NC_139393.1, from coordinate 20,502,461 downwards.
CCTGGTGTGAGTCATTGTCAGGAGTATGACCGTCAGTTGCCGTGTTATCTTGTTTTTCAGGCAAATAAGCTGCAGGTGTCAGGAAATGGGGGAAAAAGAGATGTTTTGAGCAAGTAAGCTCTTTATTGCCCACCCAAATCATTCCACACTTTCAACTTACAAGCCGCCATGTAGTATTTAGTCTGCAAAGAAGGAAGGAGGGCCCCTCAGATTTATGGGTCAAATACAACTGATGAGGCTCCATTTTCTCCATGACCCTGCTCCCCTTCTCCCCCATGCATTTGGCAGGACACATTGCCCTTGGGTTTCATGACTGTGATCCCCAAGTCTGACTTTTTAATTTTCACTTCTTACTCATCTGTATCTATTTTGTTAGTTTCTATCTATCCTTCAGTCAAGGTTCTTCTACTTCTCATTCTGTTTCATACTGTTTCACCCTTTCGAGTTTTTCCAAGCATGTTCTTCTGATGCTTGACTTCACAAGAGATGGATTGTACCTAATGTTTCTGAGGAACAGCTTTACCATCATTTAAGACACAAGGTGACTTTAAAACACTAGGCAAACCATATGATTCACACCACATCTCCTAGCTCAGATGACAAAGTCTAAGAAGAGGGGGGTGAGTGACTTAGGTAAGGTCACTGGCAGGGGACTAGTACCATTTCTCTTGACACCCAGGAGTTTCCAATCCATTTCTCAGTTGACTGGACCACTGTGCACCAGGGCAGAGAAGGCATGAGAATGGTGGATGGCCAGGGCAGACACCAAGTGCCATGCAGAAGGAGGCTCTCTTCTAAAGATGTTTGCCTGCATCAAGCAGACCTCACACTCTGACCATTCAAACTCTCTTTCCACAAGGAAACAGAGTTGGAAGCAAATTGTTCCTTTGCCTCTTTATCTAGTCCTTTACCAAACATTTATTAGTCATCTAACCTTGCCTGGGTAGTCATACTACAGGGCCAGGGAAATAGTTTGTGGTAGGTATGGGCTAAACTGTGTCTCTCCCACAAAATTCATATGTTGAAGCCCCTAATACAGCAGAATATGACTCTTTTGGAGACAGGTAGAGCCTATAAAGAGGTAATTCAGGTTAAATGAAGTCATTAAGGCACACCTTATCCAACATAACGGGTGTCCTCATAAAAAGAGAAGTTAAGGACACAGACACGGGTGCATGAAGAGGAAAGATGTGAAGACACAGGTGGTAGAAAGTGGCCACCTACAAGCCAAGGAAAGAGGATTCAGAAAGAACCCAACTTTCCAACAACTTGACCTTGGACTTCCAGCATCCAAAACTGTGAGACAAATAAATTGCTGCTGTTTAAGCCACTGAGTCCGTGGTGTTTTGTTATGGAAGGCTGTTAACTAATACAGGGTTCAAGGATGAACACAAAAGCATCATTGCTACTCAAGAGCTCACCATACATCAGGACAGACAGTGGTATGGGCCCTGGTATTAGAATGCTAGCGTTCCAGGATGCAGAGAGGAAATACCAACTAACTCCTCTTTCTTGGAGACCATGGATGTCTTCACAGAGAAGGCAAGATTAAGCTGAGCAGTAAAGGATGAGAGCAGTTGACCCAGAAGAGAAGAGGAGAGAAAAGCATCCCAGGTAGAATGAACAGAACGGGTACAATGCTCACATGTGGAAATGCACAGTGCTTTCTGGCAACCAGTAACGGTGCAGCTGGCATGTTGAACAGATGGGAGGTTCTCAGGGGATGAGGCTGAAAAGCAAGATTGGAGCAATATTTTATAGTGAGTAGAGGGTGACGAAAAGAAGTTTGAAATTCTTTCTTAGATAAAGGATTTTTATGCATGGAAACTGTGACATGTTAGATCCTAACCACATTTTTAGGATCTGAGGACAGGGTCTAAGGTAGAGGAAAGATCAACCCCAAGCCAGAGAGACAAGTTATGGAGTGAGTTCCATGGCCCAGACAGGAATGTCAAAAACCTCATCTAGGGCAGCGGCAATGGACATGGAGGTGCACAGAAAGATGATGAATAGTGGCAAATTCAAGAGTAAAAGGATTCCTTAAATGTCTCTGTTTCCAGAGTTCCCATCATGGCTCAGTGGTTAACAAATCCAACTAGGAACCATGAGGTTGCGGGTTCGATCCCTGGCCTTGCTCAGTGGGTTAAGGCTCCAGCATTGCCATGAGCTGTGGTGTAGGTTGCTGATGCAGCTCAGATCCTGCGTTGCTGTGGCTCTGGCATAGGCTGGTGGCTACAGTTCCGATTTGACCCCTAGCCTGGGAACCTCCATATGCTGTGGGAGCAGCCCTAGAAAAGGCAAAAAGACAAAAAAAAAAAAAACAGAAAAAAAAAAGTCTCTCTTTCCTACTGTCTAGTCTTTGGGACTATCTCTAAGGAAGATGTTGACATCAATAGGACCAGGAAGCAGAAAGTAGAGGCTAGGATCAGAGGTCCTGCAAGTCTAAACCTCAGTCATCCTGCTGATGCTATAAATGGTAGATATTCAACCCCATCCTCTGAGCCCATTGAAGGGATGGAGACAAAACACAAAGAGTGGAAAGAAACCATGTTTGCACAAGAAAAATTTTACATGTCAGTCAAAGTGGACAGAGGCTAGAACAGCCCACCGAAGAGGATCATGAACTCACTCCTCTCCCGGAGGATGGTTGAAACCATTTCTTGGAAAGTCTAGGTTGCATTTCATGAAGATAAGGCATATTTGAGTATTATGTGTCTAGATTATGCTAACTCCAAATGGAAAAAACATCACATTGACCGGACTGCTCCACTCAGAGCCCATGGTCTCCACACCCATCAGCATCTCTGAGTGAGTGTACAGCTCCAAGAAAGGCTTATCCAATGAGAACAGAGGACCAAGCAGCAAGGTAATGGATATGGGAGAGTGAACATGACTGAAGGCAAAGTGCTGGAACCTTGAGCTGAGAAGTCAACCTGGAAAATGAGGAATGAACCTGAGCATGGAAATCATGTAGAGGAAGCACCTGCTGGTATCAAGAGCAAACACTCAGTCGCTGGTTTCCCCTCTTTTCCAGCTTCCATGCATTTCCCAATGCTTCCTTCCCAGATAAGACTTTGAGGAGAAAATGATCCTTGCTTGGTTTTCCCTGAAATGCCCCACTGAGGGCCTTAAGACATCCAACATTCCTCCAACTCTTCTCTCCAGAAGAGTACAAGACTAGGGCTGAAATGAGGGCTCTTGGGCAGGCAGAGGAGTGAAGGGAGTCTGGCAGAGGGGTGTACACAGTCTCCTTCAGAGGGAAAGAGAGTCAGGGTTTTGCCTCTGCGTTGGAGAGAGGCTTAGCCCCCCTCCCCTACCACAGCCAAACAGCAGTTCTGACCGATTCCCAGACGAATCCTAGGGTAATAGAAAGTACTTTGGTATCAGCATCTTGAGGGAACAGAGTTTTCAGCTTGGCCCCTAAGATGGATGGCCACCCTCATACTCCTATTCTCAACAAGACCCTGCCTGTCTCCTGTAATATATCATGATCAATAATATCTACTCCCATCCCCTCTGGCAGTTAGTTTCCTGGTCTCTGCAACCCCATTCCAATTAAGTGGAGATATTCCTGGTCTTTACTGTCTTAGAAATACAATTTTCAACCCTCATTCTCCTCCACGCCTGGTCATGGGACATCATCAGGAACTTCTTCCATGAAAGCAGTGAGCAATGCAAGTTCGACATGGCTGTGTGTGCCAATGCTTGCAACCCATCTACCATGCTCAGCTGCCCTCCTGAGCAGGTGTGTCTGGTGGAACCAGCTGACCATGGTCTAGGCTTCCACTGCTCAGCATGGGTTCACAGTGTCCTTGCCTCAATTCCCTTTTAGGGCTGTGATAGGAAGAGTTGCGGTCCAAGAACACCTCTCCTAATAAGGTGAATTACCACAGCCTGAAGTTGCATTCTCAGTAAGCAATGACTAATTCGGTGCACTGAATCTAAAGCTGCTGCTGGAATTGAGAGGCTTCCTTAGTCCATAAAGAAGGTCACTGCCATGAATCTGAATCACAAGGGGGTTATAGGTAGGGCTGTTCCTGGTCATCACTGTGCCCTGGCTTTACTCCAATGTTCAGCCACATGTGAAACGGATAGCTTCAGAGAGGAACAAGAGAGAAGAGCAGTAAGTCACAGTGAGTTATGGACAAAAGGGAAAACAGAGGGAGAAGGCACTGTTGCCATGCCTACAGCTGCAGTTCCACAGTAGTAACCTCCTTTATTCACAAGTGCCAGCTCCACCCCTCCCTCCCCGCTGCCTTTTAGACTCATTGCTCAACCCCCTGGTCTCCACACAAACATGGAGTCATAGGAAATTGCCCTGATTTAGTAAATCCTAGAGTCTGCCTTTGTTATTACTTGTGAAGGTTTGTTTTTGGGAAATTGAGGAGAGAGCCAGCCAGTTAAACGGTAAGCACGTTAAATCTCTCCCATAGGAGTGAACCAAGAGGGCATTTGACATTAAGTTTGGCTAAACTTTTAGACAGATTCTTTCTTTTGGTCCCTGACTTTCCTTGTCTTAGTGCATTTACTTTAGAAAACTTGCAATTAAAAATCTCTTCTTTGCCCCTTTTGAGATGCAAATTTTCTCCTGGACTCTTTCCAGTTTTTTTTTAGAATCCAGGAATGTCCTCAAGGACTGGGATTCATCCCCTTGAACTGTAACCATGAAGGAAATAAAGATGCTCATCTCTCAGTATCTGTAGGAGGAAAGGACTCTAATTTTGGTCATCAATTAGCAAACACAAAAGGCCTAAGGACACTGAGGAAACTCCCCTTAATGACCTCCAGTACATTCCTACTAGTTAAATGCAACACTTAACAACTCTCCCACCTTTTGTTTCAGAGGAATTGAGTTTAATCTCAATCCCTCCCTCCCTCTCTCTCAGCATTTATCTTGACCTCTATTGCAATAAATAGTCTTGAGAGAGAGATTGGAGCAGAATCCAGAGTCTGAATCCATTGGATTCACTTCCTGAATTTTGTACAGCTATAAAGGACTTTCTCTAAAACCAAAAGCTGGTCAAAAGTTGGACATTAAGTCTACTTCCTGAAAGTGTTCCATCCCTGAAGGTGGAGTGAGGTGCAATGGGCATTTTTTGAGAACTTTCTATAGATTGGGCTCAAGATCCTTCCAGTGCTAAGCAGACAGGATCAACTTTCATTACCATCAGTACACGTACGTGTGACCACATGTCCTTGCAAAATGACTGTAAGATTTTAAAAATTTGTGCCATGCAACATAATAAGGGCAAACCATGATAAACTCATGGCTAACATAATACTCGATGATGAAAAGCTGAAAGCTTTCCTTCTAAGATCAGGAGCAAGACAAGAATATCCACTGTTGCCATTTTTATTCAACATAGTATTCCAAGTCCTAGCCACAGCAACGTAACAAGAAAAGGAGGGGGATAAAGGCATCCAAGTTGGAAGGGAAGAAGTAAAATTGCCACTATTTGCAGATGACATGATACTACATATGGAAAACCCTAAAGACTCTCCGCCAAAAAAAAAAAAAAAAAAAAAAAAAAGAACTAAAAAATACATCCAGTAAAGTGGTAGGATACTAAATCAATATACAGAAACCTCTTGCAATCTATACAACAACAAACTATCAGAAAGAGAAATTAAGAAAACAATCCCATGTATAATTGTATCAAAGAAAATAAAACACCTAAGAATATATTTAACAAAGGAGGTGAGTGACCTATACTCTAAAAACTCTAAGACTTCAAGGAAAGGAATTAAGACATTACAAATAAATGGAAAGATATACTGTGTTCACGAAGAGGAAGAATTAACATTGTTAAAATGCACATGCTCACCAAAATAGTCCACAGATTCAACACAACCCCCATCAAAATACCAATAGTATTTTTCATAGAAATGGAAGAGGTAATTCTACAATTTGTATGGAATCCAAAAAAACCTCCAGTAGCCAAAGCAATGTTGAGAAAGGAAAACAAACCTGGAAGTATCACTCTTCCTGTAGTTTATATAGTTATATTAATCCATAGTTTATAGTTATATAAATCTATAATACAGAGCTATAATAATCAACAATGTATGGTACTGATGCAAAGTGAACAGACAGAACAGAAAGGTCAGAAATAAACTCATGTTCATACGGCCAATTAATTTACAACAGAGGAGGAAAGATTATGCAGTGGGGAAAATGTCTCTTCAGTGAAAGGTATTGGGAAAACTGGACATGCAAAAGAATACAACTGGACCACTTTTGTACACTTTCATGCTGTACAAAAATAAACTCAAAATAGATTAAAGACTTAAACGTAAGACCTGAAACCATAAAGTTTCTAGGAGAAAACGTAGGCAGGATACTCTTTTACACTGGTCTCAGCAATATTTCTTTTTATCTGTCTCCTCAGGCAAGGGAAGAAAAAGCCAAAGTAAGCAAATGGGGCTGTGTCAAATTAAAAAGTGTTTGCACAAGGAAGGAAACTGCCAACACAATGAAAAGCCAACCTATTGAAAGAGAGAAGATATTTGTAAATGATGTGTCTGATAAGGGGTTAATATCCAAAATCTATAAAAAACTCACACAACTCAATGTCAAAAAAAATCTGATTTTAAAATGGGAAGAGGACATAGACATTTTTTCAAGACAAACATGAAAAGAAACTCAGCGTCACTTATCAGGGAAATGAAAATCAAAACCACAACGAAATAGCACCTCCTTCAGAAAGGCTATTATCAAAGTGACAAGATACAGCAAGTGTTGGTGAGCTTGTGGAGAAAAGGGAACTTCCCCTCATGCATCATTAATGAAAATGTGTACTGGTGCAGCCACTGTGGGAAACAGGATGACGTTTCCTCAAAAACTTAAAAGTAGAATTGCCATAGGACCCAGCAATTCCACTTCTGGGTAGCTATCCAAAGGAAATGAAAACATGAATTCAAAAAGATATTTGCGCCTCTATGTTCAAACAGCATTATTTACAATAGCCAAGATTTGGAAGCAGCCTAAGAGATCCATCAATAGATAGATGGATAAAGAGGTGGCATCCATTTACATACATACACATGGAATATATCTCCATAAAAAAGAATGAAATCTTGCATGTGTGACAACATTTGTGACAACACTGTGACAATATCTGTGATAACACTGCAACCCTGAATGCACTTAGAGGACATTATGCTAAGTGAAATAAGTCACGGGAGAAAGACATATGCCATATGATTTACTTTTATGTGCAATCTAAAAAAAAGAAAACAGAAACGGACTCATAGATACAGAGAACAAACTGCTGATCACCAGATTTTGCGGGTGCGGGTATGGGATTGAGTGAAATAAGTGAAAGAAATTAAGAGGTACAAAACAATTAAGTCACCTGCATATAAAGTACAGCATAGGAAATATAGTCAATAATATTTTAACGCCCTTTTGTGACAGATGGTTACACCATGAGCATCAATTTGCCATGTATAGAAATGTCAAATCACTGTGGTGTAACTTGAATAATATTCTATGTCAACTATACTTCAGTAAAGAAAAAAATTGGAAAAAAATTAACATGCTGTAACTTTTGATTTCTTATGATAGAGCCTATCCTTCTTCACTTTCTGAGTCCATTTTTTAATCAAATATCTGACCTTTATGTTTCTACTGCAGGTTTGACTTATTCTGACTTAGCTTTCCTGATTTAACTCCTCTGACAGTGAAGGCTCTCTTGCGCTGATGTGTTTGCAGCTACCTAAGTCCAGCCCAGTAAGACTGTTACTCCATGGTAGACCCCAGCTGCCCTAAATATGGATGGAGGATTCCACACGCAATTTCCTTTTTCACGTCCTCCTATTTCATTTGTTATGTCAAGGGTCTATTACTGAACATTTCCTAAGGAAAAGGAGATGATGTAACAGAAACCTAGATCCCTATGAATAATTAAATCCTCAGTGGTCACTTTGCCTTCATCATTTCACCTTTAAATAAAGGCTCTAACATTTACAAACTGCTGCCTGACTAACGTGCTTAAGCACACAGCCCAGCTATTTACAGACCAAATTGCCTTCAGAAAGGGGAGTGAAATCCCCTCTCACATGAAAATGCTCAGAAGCAATTAACTCTGCTGGATATAGTGTTATCTACGGAAGATTATAAAGGAAAATAAGAATTATGTTCAAGCTGAATTAAATTCTGTCCTAAGTAGAAGTAGGTTTTCACATGCACATAAATAACAGTATTTTGGTAGATGCGTTACTTGATTTCCAGGCTTTAAACAAATTCATAGACTGCATTTGCTTAAAAATTCGTGCAGCGTGTTGAAAACACATTTTTCTCAAATTCAGAATGGCCCAATGTGATTCAGATGAGTTTTCATTTCCTTCAGACTAATCACAAAGCAAAAATTCAGTTAATTCGCACAGAATTACCCTCCTTTTACGTTCATATTACGTATCTCAAGATTTCACTTGCGGTCATTTTTACACAGCATCCTTTTTTATTTTCAATACCAACATCCATAAAGAGACAGACAATCCTGTTAAACTCATTTTGACTGCACAGCTTGATCCACTGTACAGTATTGCTCATTTATTTATTTATTTATTTTTTGGAAGGCAGTGAAGACCAAAGGTTGCTTCTCAAAACCCTGCCTATGCCCCAATGTTAAGCTGTCATCTGTGTCTTCAAGTCTGACCTGATTTCATTCCTATCCATCAGCCCCGCTCTGAGCTCTGTGAGGGAACTTGCACTCCTCTGCTTTGCGATGGAACTACTTGGACAGTGTTTCCCTACACACACACACAATTGCATGTTTAAGTGCAGGTTCTTAGCTATCACGCTGTGGGTTTCAATTTTCTATGGCATCAAGTTTAGAGCTTCCTGCACAGTAGGCTCTCAGGGAATGAATAAATTATTCCACATTTCAGGAGACTGTAAATACATGGAATTGACTTTATTGACCACATAAGCACCCTATTAATTAATTTCCTCTTCCACACATGTCAACATACATATGTACACATGACAACTATGTACACTTGGAAAGCATTCTTTCTTGACTCTTTTTAATTCTCTTATTTTATCTGCTGCAAGCAAGGAAATATTAAGCATAGAAATGCAGACAACATCACCATGCCCAAGCCACAGCTTATTGAGCCAAAGCTCCAGAAAAATTCACTCCCAGCAGGTAACTCTTGTCATTCAGCCCACATATAATTACTAGATCCCTTTTATGTGGCAGGTACTTTCTTCAGACAGAGACAAAGTGGTGAGCAAAACAGACATTGCACCTGCCTTGTGATGTTTGCGATCTACCTGTGGAGATAGACACCCAGTAAACATCAACAACAACAACAACAAAAATACCAATTTTGGAAAGTGAGAGAGAGGAAAAGAAAAAGAGGAGATTATGCTATGGATGACTCATTTTAGGATGAGTGATCAGGGAAAGCTTTTCTCAAGTAGCACTACTCAAGGTAACATTTGAAGAATGAGAAATTCTAGTTGGGGAAAGAACATTTCACACAGAACAGCGTGTACAGAGGCTTACTGAAGAAGGTAGAGTGTATTGTATATGAGATGACTGGCCAATGGGGACCTGCTGTAGAGCACAGGGAACTCTACCCAATATTCTGTAATAACCTACATGGGAAAAGAATTTGAAAAGAAATCGCTATGTGTATCTGTATGACTAACCCACTTTGTTACACAGCAGAAATTACCCCAACACTGTGACTCAACTATAATTCAATAAAACTTTAAAACCAGGAAGGTAGTGTGTTTTAGGAACTGAAATTTAGTGAAATATGGAAAGAGAGTAGCATTTCCATAGACTGGAGAGAAAGCCAAGACCCAAATATTCCTGAGCCATGAATGCTTTGGTGAGACTTATGAAAAAATAAGGCTGGCTCCTGTGTAGGGAATGGATTAGAAGGGGAACAATACTGGGAGTTCCCTAGTGGTCTAGTGGTTAGGATTCGGGGCTTTCACTATTGCAGCCTGGGTTCAATCCCTGGTCTGGGAACTGAGGTTCCACAGCAAGATGCTGCATGCAGTGGCCAAAAGAAAAGAAAAAGAATGAGAACAAAACTGAAGTGGGAAGGCATATCAATACGTGTAGACAGAGTAGAAAGACTTGAACCCTCTTTTCCTTTCAAAACACACCAATTTAGCCATACTTCATAAATAAGCCCTCTTTAGGAAGAATCACAATCTAATTGAAAGACTCCTACATTTCTTGGAGAATGAAAATTCAAATTCACCAAAGCTGATAGGGAGATACAGGATGGCCTCTTGGCAGAGACCCTGACTCCAGGGCAGTGCCATACAATCAGGAAGAGACCCACTAGCTCAGAGTTTCTCCCAGGGGAGAAAGAGGGGGGTTGGTCCATACACTCACCACAGCAGCTTTTCTGAAATGGCTCCCAGAGAACTGCTTCCATGTTCCCAGCCTTGGACCTCTAATGGATCTAGTACAGGTGAGCTTCCCAGAGGGGAAAGGAGGTGGCAGCTTGATAGACACATTGAGCCTTCTGCTCAAGCACAGAGCAAGCAGATGAAAATCCCAGATCTCAGCTTCCTTCCACCTAAGTAGCAAAGGAGCTGATTTGTGCATCAGTGCTTCAACTTTTCTGGAGATTCCCCAAGAACTAGCATGTCTCACTAGTCCAGGAGCTCTAACGGATTCAGCATCACCTAAAGGCTTGGGGGAGAAGGGAGGCAGCAGTTTGGACTGGCAGATGCTGTAAGTACCCTCTCAGCTCAGCAGAGAGAGAGGAAAGAAGACAAGTAGACAAAGACCATGGCTGCCTGCCTCAACCTGGGTAGGGAAGGAGTTCATGGGGCTCCCAGAATGTCTGGCGGGGCTCATGGGTGGGGATCTTCTCTATGAGCAAAGTCCATGAAGACAGAGAGGACTGGCTTTGTCTGACACATAGACACAGAGAATCAAGGAAAATGAAGCAACTATGAATGTTACCCTAAAGAAATAAGTCTCCAGGAAATGATCCAAATGAAACAAAATTATATGACCTACCTGACAGAGAAAGAAAAACAACTCTCATAAAGATACTTACTGAGGTTGAGAGAACAAATAGCAACACATATACAAGTATGAAACTCATTGATAAAATTAAATATGTAGAAAGAAATTGAAGACATGAATAAATGGAAATACATTTCAGGCTCACTAACAGGAAAAATCAATTTTTAAATGGCCATGTTATCCAAAGCAATCTACAGATTCAATGCAATCCCTATCAAAATCCAATGCCATTTTTCTACAGAACTACAACAAACAATCCTAAATTTGTATGGAGTCACCTCCGAACACCCAAAGAAATCTTGAGGGGAAAAAAAAGAAAAGAAAAATCCAGGGACATCATAGCTCCTTGATTTCAAAGTATATTACAAAGCTATAGTAAATTAAAGCAGTATGATATTGGCATTAAAATAGACATACAAATCAGTGGAACAGAATAGAAAGTCCAGAAATAAACCCATAGATGTATGGTCAATTAATCTGTGACAAAGGAGTCAAGATTACACAATGAGGAAAGGACAGTCAACAATGGTGTTGGGAAAACTAGTGAGACACATGCAAAAATGAAGATTGACCACTATCTTATACCCTACACAAAACTCAATGCAAAAAAATGGATTAAAGATTTGTATGTTAAGACCTGGTCATGATTTTTTGACTTTTGACACCACAAGCAAAAGCAACAAAAGCAAAAATAAACAAGTGGGACAAGGAGCTTCCATCATGGTGCAGCATAAACGAATCTGACTAGGTACTATGTGATTGCAGGTTTGATCTCTGTTAAGGATCTGGCATTGCCACGAGCTATGGTGTAGGTTGCAGACACAGCTTGGATCTTGCGTTGCCGTGGTGTGGGTGGGCAGCTGTAGCTACAGTTGGACCCCTAGCCTGGGAACTTCCATATGCCATCGGTGAGGCCCTAAAAAGCAAAAAAACAAAAACAAAAAAACAAACAAAAAAAAAAACAAGAACAAAGAAAAACAATTGGGACTAGATCAACCTAAAAAGCTTCTGCTCTGCACCCATCAACAAAACGAAAAGCCAAAGGCAACATACTGAAAGGGAGAAAATAACTGCAAATCATCTATCTGATAAGGGGCCAATATCCAAAATATTTATATATAGAGAGAGACTCAACAACTCAAACACAAAAACAAAAAAAAAAAAAAACCCAAACAACCCAATTTAAAGATGGGCATAAAATCTGAGTATTTTTTTCAAGGAAGACATCCAGATGGCCAAGAGGTACATCAAAAGATGCTCCACATCATCAGGGAAATGCAAATCAAAACCGCAATGAGATAGCACCTCACGCTTGTCAGAATGGCAATTATCAAAAAGACAAGACATAGCGAGTGTTGGGAAGGATGTGGAGACAAGGAAACCCTTGTGCACTATCGGAGACAGAAATAGGTGCAGCCACTACAGAAACAGCATGACAGTTCCTCAAAAAATTAAAAATATAACTACCATATGGTCCAGCACTTCCACTTCTGGGTATTTATCCAAAGAGAACAACAACACTAACTCAAAAAGATGTATCTACCCACGGAGGTGAATCCAGTGTTCACACTCTCAACCACCATAACTACGACATCACAAAATAATTCTATATATTCCTCAAAGATGTAAGTTCACCAGGAATGTTTATCAAATGCATGGGACAAGGACATATTAAACTCCTGAGAGTAGCCACTAACATGAGAGGGTAGGTGGTGGGACAGAGTGAGGAGGGGAACGGTAGTGAAGACCAGGGATTAAACAGAGAAAGAGTAATATAATAAAGTTCTAGAGGGCCAACGAGGACAGCATGTCCTATACTGATTAAGTCAACTCTTTTCCTCCACATTGAAAACAAAACAAATGTCAAAATTCCTAAAAAAAAAGGAAAGAGCAAGATACAATCCTAATTAAGAACATCATACATTGGAAACTGACATATAGCTCCATGTAAGTTCAAAAGAGCTGGTTTTTCTTGCAGAATTGGTGCAAATGATCATTTCTTGGCTCCACAGGAAGTAGTCACTTCCTTGATAAAAGAAAAAGACAGATGTGTACAAACTAGTGGCTCACCCAAGCCATCCAATGATGAAACATGAATCTGAGAACCCTCCTTTCTTTTGTTAGACATCAGGGCTTGTAAGGAGTGAACATTCTGAGGCATGCATCGTGCTGAATCATTACAAAGGCACTCGCTTAAACTGAATCATCCCAACACTTGAGTGACACTTTTTTTTTCTTTTCTTTTTTCCCCCCATTTTTAGGGCCACGGTTGCAGCATATGGAAGTTCCCAGGCTAGGGGTTGAATCGGAGCTGCATCTGCCAGCCTACACCACAGCCATGACACCACATCCGAGCCACATCTACCAGCTATACCACAGCGCTTGGCAATGCCAGGTCCTTAACCCACTGAGTGAGGCCAGGGGCTGAACCTGCATCCTCATGGATACTAGTCAGCTTCTTAATCCAATGAGCCACAACGGGAACTCTGAGCAGCATTCTTATAAAAGGCAATGCTAGATATTCAGTCTTTCCCCATGTCATCCATACCACCTCATACAGAGAATATAGCTCATTATTTTGAATGTTCCACTTCCATCACTTGGGAATAGCTGCAAAACAAGACTATTATGAACTATTTTCTAATTAAAGAGAAAAACTGAATATTTCAACAAGTCTACAATACACATCTCAGAACCACTACTACACACCACTACCACCATCCTGCCGCCAAATGCTTGTTTTAAAAAATGTATTTTAACATCAAATGCTAAGAGTCAAAGGAGGTAGGACAGCAGGTGCCTATCCTAGAAAATGAAAATGAAAACATAAAAAAAATATATGCTGGACCTTTATCCTCCAAGCACCGTGTTTCGGGGTGGGGGCAGGGGAGGAGGGGGAAAGATAAGCAATAGAAAACCAAGACAACATTGTTAGGTAAACCTATTCTATTTAAAACAACAATAGCTCTAATTATAGGTGTCTGTACACAAACATCTATTTACATATTTTTTCATGTGATGTCTATCTCAAGCAATAAAGTTATATCTTTTGGGAAGACAAAGAGTTGCCTCCTAGGTTATCTTGAGCCACCAACTCCAGGTTTCTTTTCAATCTATAATCCTCTTTGTTTCTATGTTAGATCATAAGGTGTCATATTTAAGAATCCCACCATAGTCCTGAATTTTCACTTTTGAGTCACTGAATGAAAAATAATTTTCTCTATTGTCTTCCCCTTCTCCTACCCAGAATTCCTGGCACAGCGTCTTGAAAAGCCCACAGCCAAAGGACCTCAGGACATTTGGAGCCCTGTGAGCAGGAGTGAAACACTTGGCTTGATTTCACCATTCTTCCACTTACTTTAAAATGGCAACTGCAAAATTCTCATTGAATGGATTGAGCAGCTGTCGGGTTTGATTGTAGCTTCAGTGAATTTGTGCCTTTGACCTCCACTGAATTGCTTCTTATTGCTATTTGCAGCAATGTTCCCCGGTAAATCACAACTTCTGTCCCTATGGCAACCACATCTACCTGAGATGTTACTGCCTCTTTCTTTTCTCTCTCTCTCTCTCTTTTTTTTTTTCTTGCCGGTGGAAAAACATAGTTAGAAGGGGAAATAACCAATCTAGAGCCTGGCTCTTTCGACATTATCACGACATCTTAGACTGTGTCTTCAATTAGGAGTCCCTGAGCCGAACTCAGTAGTTGCATGCACAAGCATGCCATTGCTTCAGCAGGTGCAAATGAAAGGCAAATGTGCAAATTATGTACATAGTTATCTACTTCTGGATATGAAATAAGGACTCCATGTCATAGATGCATAGATGAAGGATGTTCTCTGGACAGGTATAACTGCTGGCAATTCTGGGATAAAATATGTCCTTTAGGCTCTGTGATGACTATTTCTCCTTTTTTTTTTCCTCCCAGATACTTCCATTAGATCAGTACTTCTAAGAGTGTGATTCTTGCATAAAATTACTGGGGGACACACTAAAAATCTGGACTCTTATGTTCAACCAGGACCTAGAGTAGAGGGCAATCACCTACATTTTGAACAATTTTCTTTCTGTTTTTTTTTTTTGTTTTTTGTTTTGTCTTTTCTAGGGCTGCTTCCCTCAGCATATGGAGGTTTGCAGGCTAGGGGTCGAATCGGAGCTGTAGCCATCGGCCTATGTCAGAGCCACAGCAACTCGGGATCCGAGCCTCGTCTTCAACCTACACCACAGCTCACGGCAACACCGGATCCTTAACCCACTGAGCAAGGGCAGGGATCGAACCCACAATCTCATGGTTTCTAGTCGGTTTTGTTAACCAGTGAGCCACAACGGGAACTCCTCCTTCTGATTCTTATGCATACCAAAATTTGAGAACCACTGCAGTAAACAACCTTTAGGAGGAAAGACCCCATGCTACTCCTCTTTGTATTCCCAGCATCTTTTATAATGCCCATCAGATTTAAAACAGGGTCTGGTCTGCTCTCCTAACATTGACCAGCATCATAGCCTAATGAAAACCTCTTGAGTCAGGTGGTCTCGGTCCTCTCCAGGAGCTTAACACTATACTGAAGCAGGATACAGCTGCCCATAAAGTTAGATGAGACGTAATTTCTCAGATTGACTCTGTCTATAGCTATAGGTTCAGGAGTAACTGGACTTTAATCCAAGACCATGTGTTTGCGAGCTTGTAGCCCAAATCCTAACCACAGTGTTGGATCTCAAGAGGAGAGCTTTTCTGTTGTTTTTCGCCTTTATTTTGATGACTTTAGATGTTGAGATCATTCGAAGGTGCCAGCATGGAGAGCCTCTGCAAGGCTGTGCCAACAGACATGAAGCTATCTGCAAAGTGGCTTGGATCTCTGACCATTCTGGCCTGTAGCAAAGCAGAACTCTCTCTTCACAGCTCTGTCCCAGAATTTTGCACAAGGGACAGAGAGTCTGAAAGATGAGACCTGAGCCCATACTTAGAGCAAGAGATTCATTCCCTCAGAGAGAAATTAACAGATCCCAAATTTTGGACCTTGGCCCTCAGCTGATTCACGATTAAGGACAATCTTTCCCGTCTCTTTATGTGACCCCACCAAGGGTATGGGATGATTCGATTTGTCCTTTGTAACTTTAGTATGTTTTTCCATATAGGAACCTATAATTCTCTGACAATAAAATGAAACTGAAGAGATTTTTATTAGTGCGTTATTTTTAGGGTGTCCATTTTTTAGAAACTGGAAAAATATTTCTTTGCATTTGTCAACATGGGGGGGTGCATAGTGGGGAGGAAAGAGAGAGGGAAGAGGGGGAAATAGTATTTTCCACACATATAACCATCTCAAGAATTCAGGAATGTCACACCAGAAGGCACACCATCATGATTCCTTTCCTGTATGCTAGATTTCTAGAAAAAAGAAAATGAAGATTTGAGGCTTGAAGGTAGATACGTGGATGCCAAGATGAAGATCTTTTTTTGAAAAATAATTGTAGCAAGAAAGGGCTGCCACAGTCCCCAAGTGATCGAAGGGAGCATGAGAGGACTGGGAGAAAAGTGGCAGGAAACAGAGCCTATGCTGTCCAGCACAAGATTTCTGCAGAGAGGAAATATGTAGGAGTATAGTAGCTGCCATTTCTTGGTCTTAAAATAGCCAGTGTCATTGCAGGCATTTCCAAGGTGAAAGAAGAGGGTGGGTGGGCCCAAGTCCAGAAGGGCAGGGGACAGGGACACAGGCACTAGTTCAAGAATAAAAGTGAGTCCCACTGAAGGGCTGCAGGTGAGGCAATGGTTCCGAAGTGGCCAGAAATCACAGCTCCAGATACTCAGGATGGCAGGGGAGGCAGGAGGAGCCAGGGTGTCGAGATCCAAGGAACCACCCAGACACAAGTTGTACCAGCAGCACTGTGGAAGGCACTTTTGGGCCAAGAGTGTCCAGAAAGCCCTATCTGGATTCAAAGGGCACCCACTCCCTAGTATTGAGAACTTATAGGTTTTGCACCAGCTAGTTTCCCTCTAACTTGCTGCTTCAATTCCCCAGGCAATAGCCCAGACACACAATACCCCATGAGAGTCCAGTCACTAATGTAATGATGCCTGCTTTGCAGTGCTTTTCTGCATTGTAGTTGGCTTCTATGAAGGTGAATCCACCATCATCATGGCCAAAGGGTAGTAGGGTAGATGATTTTACCAACATCATCCTCTATGGATACATGGGTCAAAATTGGGACATAAGTCAATTGTTTTGGTCTTTTTTTGTCTCTTTAGAGCTGCACCCACGGCATATGGAGGTTCCAGTTGGAGCTGTAGCCGCTGGCCTACACCACAGCCACAGCAGCATGGAATCTGAGCCACATCTGTGACCTACACCCCAGCTGACGGCAATGCGGGATCCTTAACCCACTGAGCAAGGCCAGGGATTGAACCTGCCTCCTCATGGATGTTAGTCAGGATTGTTAACCACTGAGCCACAATGGGAACTCCAAGCACACAAGTCAATTTTGTCTTCTTTGCCACTCCCCTCACTACCACCATCAACTGCTTCACAGTAAAATTGGTAAAAACGACTTGTCTGATATCACACCTCTAAAAAAAGAAATAGATCCCTAGGGCAGAGTAGGCAACGTTACTGTTTCGTTATTTCCCCTTACACGTCAGTGTCTTTGAAATATAATGGACAGGCTATATTTGCACATTTGGTGGATTTACTTTGTCATGGAAAATCATTATTTTTCTTTCACTGTTGTCTCCCATGGCCTCCAGGAACAGATGTTTCTTTTGAGCATCTGGCAGCTCTTGTCCAGAAATATCAGCTTAGGGGGACATGGTTTTGTCTAGCAGATTAGACTACTACCCAGATATAGCCTAGGAGCGGATGTGCATGTGACACATGTGCATTTATAAACCACAGGTTTGGAGCTCTAATATGCATGAATCATCCAATGGAACAAGAGAAACAAACAATAAGGACAGGTAGAAGTGGTCTTTTTCTCTGAGACTTCTATTTTCTCAACTATTTGTTTAAATAAGGGTTGAGCTTTGGGTACTATCTTCACTAAGTGCAGCAGAACGCAATGATTCAAGGTCTGCTGTGCCACATTTGCCTAAGATTAATGTGCTGGGCTTTGTGTTCAGGATCCTTTGCAGTCATATTCAGTGCCCTGTATGCACCTTTGTTGTCCTAGCTGCCTTCTGGCCTGATGACTTCAGGGAAGTGTATGGTAAATCCCAGATCTTCCCTTAAGTACAGATTTTATTGGCCATTATCCTTTGAGTAGACACTGAAATATTTTCCTTCAATATACCATTTTGGACTTTCCTTATATGTAAACATTAGCTCTCATGGTCTAGCTGAGTTCAGGGCTCTTGGTCTTATTTCATATAAAATACTGCATTTTTTTTTTGGGCGGGGGGGTCACACATGTGGAAGTTCCAGGGCCAAAGATCAAACCTGCAGCACAGCAGAACAGCAACCCAAGCCATAGTAGTGACAATACCAGATCCTTAACCCACTGAGCCACCAGGAAACTCCCCCAATACTGCCTTTAATGCAGTTATTTTAGAACCTAATATTACTCAAAGATAGTAGTCCATTTTTTCTGTAACAGTTAACATTTTTTATTATTATTAATTATTATTATTATTATTATTATTATTTGTCTTTTTGCTATTTCTTTGGGCCCTCCCGCGGCATATGGAGGTTCCCAGGCTGGGGTCGAATTGGAGCTGTAGCCACTGGCCTACGCCAGAGCCACAGCAATGCGGGATCCAAGCTGTGTCTGCAACCTACACCACAGCTCACGGCTAGATCCTTAACCCACTGAGCAAGGCCAGGATCGAACCCACAACCTCATGGCTCCTAGTCAGATTCATTAACCACTGCGCCATGATGGGAACTCCCATTTTTGCATTTTAATTCCAGAAAATATCTCCCTGTGTAGTAATTCCGAAAGTAAGGAACTGAAATATCAGGGAGAATTTTATACCACTCACAGACTCAACGATTTTTCTGCACATTCTTCCCCTCAGTTTATTTAACGACACTGAGGCCCATGGTCCTTCCTGGTAATGCCTCTGTTTGCACTGAATTTAGAGATTTCACTTGGAAATTTCTGCCCAGAAAGAGGTCACATTACCCAAACTTTCCTGCATCTATGGGAAGCCAAGTAGCCGAGTTACTCTCAGTGAAATATGGGTAGAAAAGGTATAACACATTCTCAAGCACGTTTACATGGGTTTCAATTTTCTCTTCTCTCCCAATTTACCAGACTTTAATGCCCAAGGTCACCTTGAAAGTCCCATATTGCAGATGCAAATCTCCATTGCCTGGGTCCCTGAATGACTGGGTGGAACATGACCTCTTACATTTTTTGACTGACTCGACTTTTTTATATGAGCAGGAAATAAGTGTCTTGTTGGCCCCTTTATTTTATCTGCAAAAGCTTGAGCCAAAGATCTGGAAACATTTGCCTTTGTATATACATTTTAATCTTACAGAGATCCAGTCATATTTGGAATAGTTTACATTAAAAAAAATGTACATGCATGGTGGCAATGATATGCTCATTACCCGAGAGTTATCTTCAGGCTACTTGACAAATCCCTAGGGTGCTTTTTTCCCATGTTGCAGACACAGGAAGGTAGTTCTCTACTTTTCTAGAACCCAAAGAACTTTAACAAAAGCATGGAGTTGGGGGTGGGTACGAGTGAGAGAGACAGCTCTTTCATCCATTAGAAGGTTTCTAGATTGTTAAATCAAAATTACCAAGAGCTACTAGCCTGAGCCATTCCTATTCTGGATTACAAGATACATTCGAACTATGCTGTAACTATCTTGAAAATAGATGTTAACAAGGGAAGGGGAACACACACACCTCTTTCTCTCTGCCTTCATGCATTTTCATTTACGGCCACCGCATAAAAGGTCCATAATACCTCATCCTCTTACAGTTTTTTCTGAACAACTGTCAAAACATTAACCATTAGAGGTAAATGATATACTGACTTCAAATAACATGTGTTTTTAAATAACCCTACTGGAGTAGTAGAGTGAACTGATTAAGAGCATAAACCTTGGAGTTGAAGACCAGGGTTTAAAGAGCGAGGCTGTCACTTCCTCTGCAACCTTGGCCAAATTACTTCATCTCTTTCAGTCTCAGATTTATTTTGCTACAAATTACAATAACTTAATCATTGGATCACCGTGAGCTTTCAATGACATCATGCCTCCCAAGTACCCAGTAAAGTTCCAATTACTATATTAGGCACTTAATAAATGTCATTACTGTTATCCAAATGATTTGAATAATGAAACTACAAGTATAAAATCATATATATATCACCAAGGATCATCCCAGGATTTGGTTTTCATGGGCAAAACTCAAAAGCTCATCAAGGAAAAAGATTCTCTTTCCAAAATGGCAAGTAGAATCCAAAGGAAGAACAAGGTAACCTCCAAGAACATGCAATCCTGTTACAGGGTCTGTGATTTACTTTGGAAAACGTCAGCAGGGTCAGGTAACATTATGTTTTTACTCAGTAAGTTGTCATTTTAGAAGCCATCAGTTGGCATTCTGCCTGAAGGGCCACATTCAGAAACAGCTCCTGCAAGTTATTCAACTGTTGGTATCTCAATAGACAATTGACAGCTCGCTAATTAGCATACTAGAAGATAAGACAGATTTTCCTTGACAGAAGCAGTGATTTATCATCCAACATGATGAATGTAGAAATGGGTTCTCATTAGAAGAAAAGGGTATGTTAGTTGAGTGGATGCAGTCATTCTGTGTGTTGACTAAAACCATTTAGAGACATTCTCCACCCTTGAAAGAAAAAGCTACAACCCACCCAGATGCATAACCCTCGCTTTTGTGGATGGAGTCCATGGCTTGATCCCCCAACAATTCTATGTCTAGCCATTGGTTTCTAACTACAGAAATTCTATGTCTAGCCATTGGTTTAGGAGAACTCTAATTACAGAAATTCTGGTCCTCTGCCTGAGTGCTGTTTTCATACCAAGGCAGAAAACTTGGTCAGAGAATATAGCAGAAGAAAAAGTTCATGCATTCTTTGCTAGCAAACGTGTATCCAATACATATATACACAGCTAGAAGAATGTGATGAGACACTTGCTTTCATTATCACCTGGTCACAAGGTGATGGACAGTAGCTAGCATCAAAAAAGCTCACAGCCACCTATGACAAATTGGCTATGGCCTGATGACAGTAAGTCTTCTACCACCTCCCTCCTCCTTTTAAGTACTCTGGTCAATAGCCAAGGACAGCCATAATAATTATTCAATCCCCTATATGGCTGCCCACTTACTCAAGTGGAACCTGTCAAGCAACACAGCATAGTGTTCAAGCCCTGCCACTTACTAGCCACACACTAATTAGCAAATTGTTTCTCCTCCTGTGCCTGAGTTCCTATATTGGACAAATAGCTTAATAAAAGTACCCACCTACTTTGTAGACTACAATGATGATTAAATAAGATGATACAGGTGAAACACAACTTAATATGTTCTAGCTGATATTCTCTAAATCCCCTTCCAGAAACTTAGTCTGATGTAGTAACGATATTGGCTGACATTGAGTGTTTCTCGATTAAGGCAATTTTAATTGCATCATGTCACAAACTTCACTTGCATCTTGAAAAGCTGCCAAGAGACTCCATTGGAACTTGGTCACTGAGTTCAGAAATGCACCTGTCATTCTGTCTAGGGTATATGATCTTCAACTTAGAAGCTAGAAAAGTTGGAATTTCCCTAGTTTCCTCCTTTGTACAGATGCAACCAACTTACTTTCTCTGCAATTGCCTTTTCCTTTTCAAGTGCCTCTTTTGCACTATAATCACGGGATGACCCCATTTTTTATGGTCTAGCAGACTTCCTGCTCTTAATGAAAGCAAAAAAAAAAAAAAAAAAAAAAAAAAAAGTTTCTGGCTTATCTCCTTCTTCTCCCCACCCCTACCTTGGACTTGAGAGGTGGTAGGTTTTTCAGGAAGGGTCATAGGAGGTAGGAGAGAACATGGAATGAGGGCATACATTGAATGGGGCGTCCCTCTCCTCCCTTGGACTGTATTTCCATACATCAGCTAGGTGCTCTTTTTCCTTTTCAATAGCCTCTTTGATTTTGTTGTGTTAACCTCAAACTTTTGGATTGCTGGGTTTTAATAGTTGTGTGGCTTTCATAGATGCTCTTTCTGAGCCGAACATTATTCCAGACTTCCAGTACAGTGTTCCCTGTTTCATTGAAACTTAGTAAGATTTATAAAAGTCATTCATACTCAGAGGAAAAAAATTCTAAAAACAGAGAAAGTCTATAGCGTGAATGTAAGCAATCACCAAGTTGTGGACTTGTTCTTTAAGGTCATTTCTTCATTTAGTTGACTAAACAAAGGGAAAAGGACACGAACATATAGAGTACTACAGGGATATGCTGGACATAGATGAGCCTGGAAACAGTCCCTTGAGAGAGGTATTTACAGCGCCCTCCTTGCAGATGTGAATATTGAAATCAGAGAAGTTAATCTGCGCAGACACAAGCCATCATGACAGAGGTTGTGTTTGGACTTCCAGCCCATACACCTACCAGGTGCCCCGCTGTTTGCACGACGTCCTCTACTCACATCCCTCCTGCGGATGGTGACTAACCCTGCAAAGGCTTTCAAGAGTCTCCTCCCCGCCCAGAACTGTTCAACAATGACAAAGCGAGTCTCTCGCTGCAGCTTCTGCCTCTCGTGTTTTCTGCCTCAGAGTAACCGTCCAGGATGTTTCCTAACACTGATTGCTCGAGGCAGCGGCTATGTGTCCTCACCACAGGCATCTCTGCCACATCCCAAGAGGCACAAATTGAGGCAAAGCCTGGAAACCCCTGGGAAAAGGCAGGTATTCTAAAAATACATCATCAGCTGAAAGAGCATGAGCTGTTTCTCAGGTGGTGCTGAAATGGCTATTCAAAGTATTTTCAGGCTTCTTAAAGTGACAAAAATGCAGACCTGAAATTTGGCAGAATTGGATTTTTAAAGTCTTGGGAATTATTAAGATGAAAGATGTTTTAAGTGACCAGGTTTCTGCACATCCTCTTTGACAATAATTGGTACTTCAGCTTCTGAAGCAGTTAACCAAAGTCCTCACAGATATTTTTAATACAATGAACCCTCCGAGCTCTGGTTTGTCAGAACTGAGGGAAACAGCAGGATGTGTTAATTTGAGGCAGTTCCCGAATAATACAAAAGTGTATGAGCTTGCAGTGAATAGCTGTAGAGTTTCCTTAAGTCTTTTGAAAACTTTCGTTTTATTCTTTTGTGTGTACATACATTCCTAACAGAAATATCAAAGAAAACATAAAAAAAAATAAAAAGAAGTAAAGTTCACCTGAAACTCCCTCCAAAGTGTTCGCTAAACCACCATTTATGTTTTGACCCATCTCAAGGCAATTTTTATGTTTTGAAACTTCCTATCTCCTCCTTTGTCTGCTATAGTGCTTGTTCATTTAGTCATTCAAGAAACATTTATTTGGTCATTGTCATGTGCAGATGCTGCACCAGGCCCTGAAAAGAGAACAAGCTCCTAACAGGCTAAGGAAGACAGACCATGCAATAGACAGGCACAAATGCGATTATAAAGCTGGGGTTAAGCTGTCCTGTTCATCTTTGCATCTTCATTTTCCCAGGGTGATGGGGAGAGGGGAGATGCTAAACAGATATTTGCTGAATGAATCATCTTTTGAATCAATGGACAGACGCAATGTATTAAGTACAAATAGAGGCAGCTTGTGGTCACACTAAGGACAAGCACATGAACGTGGCCAGCAAAAATTTTGGAGGGTCGTGTCCAGACAACAGATTGAGGTATGAGTAAGAATTAATCTGGCAGCTGGAAAAGCATGTGCAAAAGCCAGACGGGAAACAACATGGTATGTAGAGGGAAATGCAAGTGACTGGAATTAAGAGTTGGTGTAGACATGTGGCAAAAGACGAGCCTTGAATGATAATTGAGGCAAAGTCAGAATAGGCCACTTATGCAAACCAGCTATGAAGCTGGAGTTCATCTAGGGGCAAATGGGTAGCCAACATTATTTATTTTAGCTTATGTATTA
Source organism: Sus scrofa (assembly GCF_054392235.1). Taxonomy (NCBI): domain Eukaryota; kingdom Metazoa; phylum Chordata; class Mammalia; order Artiodactyla; family Suidae; genus Sus; species Sus scrofa. The sequence continues at coordinate 20,478,374 of NC_139393.1, read as the reverse complement.
GAAGAATGAAACGATTTCCATCTCTGGAGTCTAAACTATGTCCCATCCTCCTGTACCTTAGTCTCTTAAAGTTCAGTGAGTTGCCTTTTCGAGGAAAATTAAGTTGTATCTCAAGTCTCCAGTAAACATAAGCCAAGTTATTTGGCTCAACACCTCCGCTGAATATAAATCAGACTGGATATAATCACATATTCTTAAACACATTCAAGATTAGCTAAGACAGCTGCCTAAGGGTTCCGGGGGAAACCATCCATCATTGTGAAACCGCTTTCCAAAGTTCCTTAGGAAGGTGCCCATGAGCTGGGGTCACCCTTGTGAACTATCCAAGGGCGCATCAGGTAAAGCCCTTCATGAGGCTCTGTGGAAAGATCCCTGGAGAGGTGCCAGGGAAAGCTAGCCATGGGGATGTCCCAATTTCTGCTGGCCCCTGGGCACTGCTGCCAAAGTTAAATCTATTTCAGAAATGCAGAAGAAACCTGCCTCGATTAAAAAGACAAACCCCCTTCCTCCTCCCAGGTCCCTCCAGTACTCTCTACTCACAAAGCTTAACATCACACCACCTGGCAAAGGAGAAGTATTTACAACTCTATTATAAACAGAGATGCCAACTCTCCTATCACAGAGCCAGCAATGACAGGTGTTTGGGGAGATGAGAAGCCACATGAACACTGCTACAGACAATTTTTAAAAAAGTCCAGAAAGACAAAAGCAATTCGAAGAATCTGAAGATGATATCCAACCAAGATTTGTTCATCCTGGAAATTTTTTTATTTTTCTCTTGTTGACCTCAGAGTAAAAGGAATAGAAATCAGTTTCCAAGGCCATCAAAAACTATGGAATCTACAGGAGACCTTCTCTGATATAAACCAGGCCTAAAAGTTGTAAGAGCAACATAAAGGTGAATCAAAAGTAGGTAAGTCCTTGCATGTAATCAAGGCCTAGGTATGATTAGCTTAGCTCATTCAAGAGATACTTCTAGCTTTGACCTTGGTTTAAGATGACCCAGACAGACTGTATACCTAGTTGCAAAGAAGCAAGCTAAATATTTGAAGTCCCTTAAGTATCTGATTTTTCACCCCATCTTCAAAAGACCATTGAACACTCTGTTGGATTCTTGATCCTCCAGAAATGAACCCTATCATGGGACAAAGTAAAATTCTCATCATGCTCATTTTTCTCTATGTTCATAAACTTGAAGGAGTAAAATTTCTTGAAGAATTTTTACAAGACTGCGTCCATGTTTGTAGTTGTTCATGGGGCCCTTTTCAGATCTGATGAGGAGAGAAATGCAAGGTGTAAAAATTCAAAATAAACCAATAGATCTTCTAGAAATGAAAAATATACAATATTAAAAAGAAAAACACCCAGAATAGGATTAACCATCAATTAGACACTGATCAAAGAGATCAGTGGTCACCGATTCTCTGTCCACTTTTATTTTCTTCCTTTGTTTCCTTCATTTAGAACAGTTTCTATTGCTTTGTGTTTAAGGTGTCTAACCTCCTTTGGGGTGATACAATCTGACTTACTTGAAATTGAGTCTTAGAAGATGACAAGGCAGGGAGAAGGAATACTTGAAAAAATAATGGCTAATGGTTTCTCCAATACGTTGGAAAATACAAACACAGAGATCCAAAAAGCTGTAAGAACCTCAAGCAGATTCAACAATGCCAGAGAACACTGTAGTCTAGAAACAGTTACTGAGAGAAATTTAAAAAGACTTAAATACATGGAAGAGAGATACCATATTCATGGAATGAAAGACTAAATACTGCTAAGATCATCAATTCTCAAAACGTTGATCTAGAGACTCAATATAATCCCAATCAAAATCTCACAATAGTTCTCAGAAATTGCCAAACCAGTTGTAAAATTTGTGTAGAAGTGCAAATTCTCTAGAATAGCTAAGAGAACTGTGAAAAATAAGTTCAAATTTGGAGGATTTAAATTTCCTTAAGACTTACTATTACTAACATAGTGTTATATCAGAATAAAATAGACATATATGGAACAGAATAGGCAATACTGAGATAGACACACACAGGGTAAATTGGCTTTGGCGAAGGTTCCAAGGCAGTCCAGTAACAAAATCATCATCTCTTCAACAGAAGTTCTATAGCTAATAATTATAGGCAAAAATATCAATTAACTTTTGCTCACAACATACACAAAACTTAAACTGGATCAAAGATCTAAAGGTAAAACAATTATACAATTTCCAGAAGAAAACATAATAATTTTAGTACTGGTGGTTTGGAGAAAGATTTTCTTGAATAAAACATACCCCAAAAAACACAAAAAAAAACCCAATGAACTCTCAAGAAAAATCAGGAAATTTAGCTTTAACAAAACTGCAAATATTTACATTTAAAAAAGACACAGCCATGAAAATGAGAAGGCAAGCCACAGACTTGGAGACAATATTTGCGCAATAGATACCTGATTAATGGTTATACTTGGACTAGTTAGTAAATTATTATGCCCCAGGAAGAAGATTCAGCAACCCAAATAAGAAGTCTACAAAAAGATTCTGACACTCCACTAAAGCAGATATGGAGAAGACAAACACATGAAAAGGTGCTCAGCCCTATTAGCCATCAGGGCAACACAAATTAAAAACACAGTCAAGTATCACTACACACCTGCTAGAATGAATGAAACCCGTCCTCGCCCTCCAAGTCTACCTCTATGGATTCCATTCATATAAAATTCTAAAAAATGCCAACTAATTGGTAACAAGAAGTCGATCAGTGGTCATGTAGAAAAACTGGGGGGAGAATGGCTGGAGTCACAGAGAAACCTGAAAGAGGAAGTACGAAGGCACAAGAAAATTTTTGGTGTAATGCATATGTTCATTATGTTGACTGTGGTGGCGGTTTCACAGGTGGGTACATATAGCAAAATTTTTCAAATTATACACTTTAAATATGTGCAATTTATTGCATATTATGCCTCAACACAGTTGTCAAAGAATAGGCAAAAATAAATTACATTGGATACACTGATGCCTACATAGATGGTCAAACTACAAAGACGAGCAAGTGAGATACTAAAAAGTCAGGATAGTGGTTACCTAGAGTCAAGGGAGGGGAAGGGTTTGCGATCTGTAAGGAACACGTGGTGGCTTCTAAGGGACCAATTATTATGCTCTGTTTCTTGACCTGGGTAGTGATCCATGGGTGTTTATAAGATATGCGTGTGTGTGTGTTAAGCACTTTCCTTTATCTTAGTTACATTTTGTAGACACACATGCACACAAAAGGTGAAGAAGGAAAGGGAGAGGGAAATACAGGCAGACGAGGGAAAGAAGCAGGGAGACAGAGAAGAAGTGAAAAGCAAGAAGCAGAATAGTGAAGCAGGAAGAACACACAATTAAGTATGTGGGTGGCCCCACCCACCACTGAAGCTCTGGGGTGGAGTTAGTTCATCCAGCTTGATCTACAATCCACACTTTTCCCATAATAAATGCTGCTAAGAGATGTTTAAATGATCACCTACTGCGGGTCAGCATACATTAAGTACCTAAAATTTATTGTCAAACTTGAGTGGTACTCTTCCACCCTGGACCCTCAGGCTCCTATCATCCAAGCTCACATCAGATCATGGCCAAGAGCATGACAAAACAGTCCTTTGGTATGTTGACAGAAATGAAAAGGCCTTGTGCAAAGGATATTCTAAGAAACAATATGAGATGAACACAGAGAGGCCCTGGGTTCCTACAAAATCAGGGGTTGTTGGTCATAGCTCATGTTGTCAGTAGGAAACTCACCCAACACACGTTTGTAAAAATATGTCAGTACCAATAAGAACGGTGGGAAAAGCAGTCATTGGTAAGGTTGAGAGACTCAGGCTCAGGTGGAAGCAATTCATCCTATACCCACTACAACAAACGTGCATGAAAATCACCTGGGGTTCTTTCCGCAACTCGGATTCTAACTCAGTACATCTGAGGTGAGGCCTGAGGCTCTGGATTTCTAACAACACGCTGAAAGCCATGGATCCTCAAGACTACACGTTGCATAGCAAGCCCACAGATCTCTTTGACAAAGGTTTAAAATGAAAACATATAGTTAATTTAGTCAGATCTAAGTCATGCATATAGGTGGCATTAGAACCTTCCAGCCAAAACGCACGATCTTACCAAAAAATAACCCCCCATAGAAGAAAGAGACCAAGACAGCACTGAGTCTCAGGGCATGAGGGAGATGGAGCCTGAGGCTGAGGAGTCTGTAAAGAGAGATAGAAATCGAGAGGGAAAGAAAGAGGAGCAGTTATAGACACGACAACAACATCGTTCAACTGAATAACCCATGTTCGAAAAGCAGAGAAGGAGGTAGCCTGGTGTTTTTGAAGTCAGACCCGGGAATGCTTGACCCAGGGCATTAGGCTCACTGGCCCCAAAAAGGCAAACTCCAAAGTCTTAACAACAAGCAATGCCAAGAAATCAGTGCAGGCAAACCAACACAGCCAAGGTAAGCGTGAGGTCACAAGGTCCAGAAGGCAACCAAGCAGATTCCTAGATATGGAAAGTGAACTTACCTGCTCATCTTCATCTTCCAGAAGAAACCAAGCAAGGGAAGTCAATGTGTCCTAATCCCAGAGGAAAGAGCGTGTCCAGCAGGGAAGCGAGGAAGGGAAGAAGTGCAGGGGCTGGAAAAGCCAGCAAAGGCTCAGCTCTGCTACCCACATCCAATCCACAGAGAGCAACATCCTCTGGAACCAATGAAAGTCCTACACTCCTTTTCACTGCGTGGGGAAGAATCACGTGTGAGTTAAGTGGCTCTAGCTGTGAAAACTGGCAAACAGGAGGAGGTAGGAGGCTCCCTGGTAGAGCCTGGAGTCTCAGAGTGAGGGCTCAGATCAGCCATATCAGCATCCCCTGGGAACTTGTTAGGAAATGTAAATTTTCAGCCCCATCTAATCAGACACTGTGGAGGCAGCACCCAGTATCCTTGGTCCTATAAGCCCTCTACGTGATTCTGATGCAAGCTCACTGCAGTGAGGTCTACTGAAAACATGGTGGAGAAATAAGACCAGGTGTGGCAGGGGACAGCGATTATAATGGTTCAAAGAACCATTGAAGACAAAAGCCTAGTGACAGGGAGAAGAAAACCTAGTATATATTATGTAAAATAATAATAAAACATGCCCAGTGATGGATAAAGTTGAGCAATGGTATTTCAAGGTAGAGTTTTATCGATGTTGGGGGACCATGCAGCCATGTGTGGGCCAATCATGTTCTGATGCTGATAATGGGTGGCATCATGAGTGCCAAGAGGGGTCAACTCATAACACATGTTTGAAAATTCTCTCATGATGTATTTTGAAGAGACTCACCAAAAAGGAGTGCTCTAAGATGCCCATGCTTGTGAAGAAATCTTCACAGAGGGGAAAAACAAACTGAGAAAAACAACCATGGTGGTCTAATGGCATCTGTTTGAAAAAACATTAAGAAAGAATTTTGTTTTAAATATGAATGCAAGTGTAAGACACAAAACCCAAAAAAAAAACCCGCATAGGGGCTTTCATTACAAGTACCCCTTGTTTATGGTGTTTTGCTTTATGGAGCTTCACAGATGCTGCATTTTTTACAAATTGAATATTTGCGGCAACCCTGCATTATGCAAATCTATTGGCTCCATGTTCCAAGAGCATTGCTCACTTCATGTCTCTGTGTCATGTTTTGGTAATTCTCACAGTATTTCAAGGTTTTTCATTAGGATGATGTTTGTTATGGTGATCAGTGAGATTTGCTGTTACTGTTGCAAAAAGATTGTAATACACCGAAGGCTCAGATGTTAGTGAGCCTTCTTCAGCAAGAAAATAATTTCTATCAATTCAAAAAAAAAAAAATGAAGCGATGTGAAAAGGCTATATAGTGTATGATTCCAATGATGACATTCTTGAAAAGGCAAAATTATGAAGACAGAGAAAAGATCAGTGGTTGCCGAGGGTTACGGGAAGAAAGGGATAAGTAGGCAGCGCACATAGGATTTTTAAGGCAGTGAAAATACTTCATATGATACTGTAATGCAGGATACATGTCATTATACATTTGTCCAAACCCGCAGAGCGCACAACACCAAGAGTGAGCCCTTATGTAAAGTGTGCCCACTGGATGGTTGTGATGTGTCTGTGCAGCTTCATAGATTGTAACAAATGTAGCACTCCACCAGGATGTTGATAATGAGAGAAAGTATGCATGCCTGGAGGCAGGAGGAATATGGAAAATCTTCATCCCTTCCTCTCAGTTTAATATAAAACTACTCCCAAAAATAGTCTTTTAAAAAATGAATGTGCTGCCACCCCAGAGAAGGCTGTATTTCAGCCCATAGAAGCGATATGGTCTTTATGAAATTTTAATCTTGAAAAGTACATAATACTCATAACACAAGTTTGCAAGTCATCATATAATTAATTTGGATTTAAAACGACTAGTTCCAAATGGTACCTTTCACTACTAAGAGGAAAAAGACTTACATACCTGAACTGTGTTTCTATTTGAAGAGAGACAGGAGAGCCAAAGAGACAGACACACAACAACGAAAATGCACGTCGATGGCAGATGACATTCCAGGAAAATGCTGTGCTACAGGTTCTAGCACTTTCAAATGCACTGCGCACTAGAAATAAATCCCGAGTGTGCCAGATTATAGTTTCCTATCAACGGTCGATAGTACAGAGATATTAAAATGACTGGATGTCTATTAGATGTGTAAATGTAATTTAAATATTATTCTGAGTGCATTTTCTTAAGTGACAAGAAAAAGTTTCATCTGAAACAATCTGTAATATGTGGAGTTATGAGCCGCATAAACTCAATATGAATATTCATTTCATAAACATCTGCTTGAATACAATATATGTGGCTTAAACAAATTCAACATGAAAAATATTGCAATTAAAACTAAAAGCATTTAAGAAGAACATTGTCTTGAAAGCAAAAGATTTTATTTGCAGGCAGTTAATAAGGTTATAAAAGAGTATATAAATGGCACAATGACAAAGAAATAGCTTGCTGAAATTAGAAAATACTAATGAGAATTGTATAAATAATACATTTTTGCCTTCACATTACTTCAACCAACACTTAGAGCAAAAGATAGTTAATTGACTAAAAAAATTAATGAAACAGACTCAAGGGAGTTATTTCGAGAAGCAAATTCTCAGAACAATTTTGACTATTATCTCCACTCTAAAATTGTTTCTTAATTTATAAATCTTAAAATTTTCCATTCAGGAATTTACATTTCTTCAGACCTTTATAAATGTAAAATTTTTAATCTTATACTCTTTCTAAAATAATTCATATTTTATTAGGAAAATTTAAAAATAAAAAGTATAAGAAAGAACCTATAACATTCTTAATGTCATGATATTATGGTATATATTACATCATGGCAGTTTTATTTTACAGTAATGGAAAATAGGATTTTAATGGCCTTATGATGATTTCAATGTTCTTATTTTATTATCCACCAGGAGATATCAATTGAATGAAAATGAATCTTATTGGTTTACCCGCAAGAAAATTCTGAGTTAGTAAGGCTTTAGAGTTTAATCTTCTTTTTCTGGGAATCCACAGAATGTCAGTTTGTTAGAGCAGGAAGTTGCTTTGTCTAGTCTATTCTCTAAACGTTCCATTAGCAAGATAAAATTAGAGTATCACGGCAGAAATGCAGTGCTAAATTTTAGGGTATACAGTGAAAATGTCAGTAGACATTTTAATCAAAATTGAGCAACTTTCCCAAAGAAACAACTATACATGCCTGGCTGTAGCTTAAAGAGTAACAGAAGTGAACCCACCAAATGAACCCTGTTACATATCACTAAAAACGTGTACAAGATGATAGTCATGTGAAAAATCTCACCCAGAGATTTTATATCTGACAATTTCTCTGTGAGTTTTTTCAGTGTGGTCTTGGTACAAAAATCAAATGATAGAGAAAAATACAGATAGTACCTGTCAGCTACACTTCTTTGTATATATTAAAATATTGATGCGACTTTCAGATATTTTGAGGGCTGACCCAGTGCTTTGCACAAAGGAAATGTGGAAATTTAGGAGGTTACATTTGCTGGAATACAGGTATTCTCAGTTTGAGATATGAATGATAATGTGCCCTGCCCCATCCGCAATTTTACCTTCCAAGGTAGTTTCCATGTTAAGAATGAGATAAAACACGTCTTTACCACAAAGGATTAAAGGCCAAATGTACTGGCAAATTTCTCCCTGATTCAACAGCAAACATCATGTAAGATTCTCCAGATACTGTACCATATGCTTCATCACCTTTTACTTTTTATTTAAAAATAAAAGCGTGGGGTAATCCTTTCAAAATTACTTCATACTGTGCTTTTGCTAGAAAATGGCTGCAGAGTTATTACCTCCACCTGTTCTGCCAAGCTGGGAGGCAGTGGCTCTGGGCCAAAATTATTAAAAAGCTTAAAAAGTTTCACCCAACTCTAACTGCTGGCATGTTGCCATTCAACACTTTTTTTCTCTTTGTGTCTAATATCCAACCAAACCTTCAAGATGCTCAAGACTGCTTTTGATGGCAAGCGTGGTCTTTCCTTAAATGTAGAGTGAAATTTTGCTTCCAGTCCAAGGAATTCTAGAAGGAATCTTGCCTCACAACAAGGACCACACAGCTGAAATGTTTAAAAACAAGACAAACACATTCCCACCTTCTCTCCAATTTTGGAAGACACTGAGTCTGAAATAAAGAAGACAGGGATTAAGTACACAGGTTAGTTTATACTAGCCGTTTTTCATTTTCCAAATCTACTTACTTCTCTGATAAATCCCAAACCAAAGGAGATATTCAATGTATCAATGATACTGATGTTGTCCATTTTTCCTGGTGAATTGTTTTTTCTCTGGCATGACGCAAGAGGAAAAACAAAATGCCCATCTCCACCTAGACAGTGTCGCAAAGAGCTCAGCCAAGCTCAACCAGCCAACACATATGTATATGCATGTACACACAAGCTCACCTTGAAAATTTCTGTTTCCAGTTTTGTATATTTAATTATTTACTTTTTCTCTCTTTTTTTTTTTAGCTGCTCCATGGTACATGGAGTTCCTGGGCCAGGAATCAGATCCAAGCTATAGTTGCTACCCACACCACAGCTGCGGCAACACCAGATCCTTAACCCACTGTGCCGGGCCTGGGATAGAACCTGAGCCCTAGAGCTGCAGAGAGGCCACCAATCCCTTTGCGCCACAGCAGGACTCCTAATAATTCACGTTTGACACACGGCAGTCACACATCTGATTCCAGAATGCTAACCCCATCCTCATGTATAAAACAAGGAGTTAATTTTATTGTGGAAAAGGCATGATTTTTCTATACTGGGAAATTGAAATGCACATAGTGTTAAGTTATTCAGAATTAGAACTTTAACTTGCAAAGAGCAAAGATGCTGAGATACAGAGAACCAAATTGCTTCATTCATGTGTCGTGTTTTTTTGTTAACCCTTAGTTACAATCATGACATTAACCCCTTTCCCTCCCTGCTTCTTCATCTTAGACACAGAACCCTTGGGTGAGGCCACTGGCTTGAGTCCTTCGAAAAGTCAAATGTGACCGATTCCATTTGTTAGGTCAAAATATTTAACAACTGGCTGTGCCAGGCATTAACTCTTATTTTTTAAATTTGAGTTAGAGTTGATGTACAATATTACATAACTTTCAGGTGTACAGCATAATGAGTCACACGTTTAAAGATTATCCTCTGTTTATAGTTATAAAATATGGGCTATATTCCCCATGCTGTCCAATATATCCTTGTAGCTTCTTTTTTAAGTTTTTATTAGAGTATAGTTGATTTACCATGCTGTGCCAATTTCTGCTGTGCAGCAAAGTGACCCAGTCATACATACGTACACATGTTATACACATTCCCTTTCTTGTATTACCTTCCATCATGGTCTATCCCAAGAGATTGGATATAGTTCCCTGTGCTATACAGTAGGACCTCACTGCTTCCCCATTCTAAATGTAATAGTTGGCATCTACTAAGCCCAAACTCCCAGTCCCTCCCACCCTCCCCTGCCTCCCACTGGCAACCAAAAGTCTGTTCTCTATGTCTGTGTGTCTGTTTCTGCTCTGTAGGTAGGTTCACTTGTGCCATATTTTAGATTCCACACATAAGTGATATCATATGGCATTTGTCTTTCTCTTTCTGACTTACCTCACTTAGTATGAGACTCTCTCATTGTATCCAAGCTTATTTATTTTATACATAGTAGTTTGTACCTCTTAATCCCCTGCCATTACCACACTCCTCCCTCTTCCCACTGGTAACCACTAATTCGTGCTCTGTTTCTGTGTGTCTGTTTCCTTTTTTGTTATATTCACCACTTAGTGTTATTTTTTAAGATTCCACATATAAGTGATATCATACAATATTCATCTTTGTCTGACTCACTTCATTTAGCATAATAACCTCCAAGTCCATCCATGTCGTTGAAAAAGGCAAAATTTCATTCTTTTTATTGCTAAGTAGTATTTCATTGTGTGTGTGCATGCACGTGTGTGTGTGTGTATCACATCTTTTTATCCTCCAACAGATTCTCTTTTTTGAACCAATTAGTCACCCTCTTTGGCATGTTCAATTTGTCACCCATAGCTGTACCCAGCTACACAGAGACTCAGAACCAGCGTATTGACAGAGGATTTACTACCTAATTGTTCTTCCCTTAAGAGAATCGCAATCGCTCTCTGTTGATGGTGAGAGAGACCCTGACAGCCTCTCTCCTATCTGTCTACGCTGCCCCCTTAGAGGGTTTTCAGAATTTACCCTCAAGCCCCAGTAACTATAGTTATCCTGGTCTAGTAGATTTCGGCAGCTCTTTCTCTGCTGCTGGCATAGTATTTGGCTGGTAAATAGACTTCCCAGCCTCATTCAGTGTGACAGCCTCTTGCTCGGTAGCTGGTCCTATTAGGAGAATTGCTCTTTGACTTTTCTTCTTTGCTTTTCCACTACTAGCAATTCTTTCCAGGAAGACAAGCTGTTCTCCATTTACCTCTAGCACCAACAGAGATTGAAAATAAAGTTTATACTAATTATCCACTATTCTTGGCATACTTCTCATTTCCAATGCCCTTTTCTTTCTCAGTCTTTTCACTTTTCTGAGAATTTCTCCCTGTTTTCTGAATTTCCCCTTCTCCTTTTTGGTACATTTTGACTCCTCTCCTAACCAGGCCATAAACACCGTCAGAATTTTTATGATCTCTTTACCCTGGTCCTCTGCATTCCCATTCTCTGTCGCTGTTTTTTGTTTTTGTTTTTTCTATTCTAATCCCGCATACCACTTTGTTGCAATGCAAATCATCGAATCTGGACTCCTAGTAACTCACGCATGCACTTACCTGGGTCTTGCTTTTTTTCCAGACACTCTGGTGACAGAGATCATGGCACTTTAGTAATAAGATGTTCTGAAGACTTCCCAAGATAAGGAAGTTCCTGTGACCTCCAGCCTCCGTGCAGCAAATGCTTTCTGGGCTTTCCAGGATCCCCAAGGCCTTGTGCCCAGGAGCAACAAGTTCAGAAACTTCTTTCTGCCCCATGACTCTGTTCTTATGGGTCTCTTAGCTTCACACCTTAACTTTTGGTAGGGAAGTTCTCTCTGAGGAGGTGACTTCTGGGATGAGACACGAAGGAAAACAAGAAGCTAGACATGCAAAGATCTGAGGGGAAAAGCATTCGAGGCAAAAAGAACTTCAAGGTCAAAGGCTCCACGATGGGTGTGAGCTTGGAGTGTTTGAGGAAAAACAGAAAACCGTGGGTTGGAATGTGGTGAGGTCACAGGAGGAAGAAATGTAAGGTGAGGCTGGAATGGAGAAAAAGGGACAAGTATCATAGAGTTTTGCAAACAAAGGAAAGAGTGCTAATTTCACTTTTTAGTACGGTGGGAAGTCCTTGGAGAGCTTTAAACATGAATGATGCCATTTGATTTGTGTTTTAAATAATCATCAAGCAGAGTTTCATGGAGAGTGAGCTATAGGTATTCAGAAGGGGAAGCAGTGATATCATTTAAGATCATAGCCATCATTTCAGAAGTGGGGTGATGCCAGGATCAGAGGAAGATGGGGAGAAATGGGTGAACTGGAGACACGTCCTATCTGTCAGGATCACAGACGCCCCTGCTGGATTGATTATGGGGTGAATAATAGATGACTGCTAGTTTTTCGCCTCAAGCAAAAGTAGTACCATTTACCGAGACTGGGAGACTCCTAGGATCAGACTGGGTGAGGAGTGGAAGAAATAGCTCTATTTTACACATATTGGAGACATCTGCTAGTTTGCCAAGCAGATGTGTTGAATAGAGGTCAGGTGCCCACCTGTGGATATCAGCAAATCAGGCACACTCGGCCTTGTTGGTCAACAGGATTTATTTAAAGCTGTGGAACAGGACTCTGTGTGAGGAGAGACAGAGGAGGTCCAGACCTGACTTTGGAGCAGTCCGTCATTTGTGGCCATGAGAGGGAGGGAAGGGCTGCAGTACAAAAGGGAATTGTCAGTGTCAGGGGCCAAGAGAAGAATGCTGGCAAGGAATTCCGAGGGAATGACTGACTGGCCCAAATGCCCAAATACACTCTTTCTTGCCTTAGTGCCCAGAGAAGAGAAATGAAACACCTTCTAGTCGTCAGCTGCCTTTCCAATTCGCAATTATCTCCTTCCCCAAGAACTGTCTACATTTCCCGTGGAACCAGCCAATGAGCTCTTCCTTCACCCAAAGCTCTTCCAGTGAAACACCTTCAGTTAGCAGTAGACTTACAACCAGAGGCAGGGATCTCATTTGGGGACGGTCTCTATGTACTTCTCCACTCCCATCCCCTGACCCCAAGATTATCTTCCAAGTTTCACAAAGGCGACACCTCCATGTTTTTGGTCTTGATCCACTCCACAGCCATGCTGGATCCTGGAAGGGCTGAAGCATCCTTCCATGGGCCCCTATTTGGTGAAGAAGCCTGGGATAGTCAGTTTGATTTGGGTTTGGAGAACTTAATGATTTAAAAACATTTTTCTCTTTTGGTTTCCTACATTCTTTGCAGAAACTATCAGCTGTGGTTAAATTTAGTTCCTGTTTGGCTTTAAGGATTACTAATAGGTACCCCTTCATTAGCGATGTCTATGGGTTGATAATCCCAAACCAGGAAAGTTCAGCATCTCCTTTAGAAAGTGGTGGGTTGACAAGACCCACCATTGATCTATTATCTTAGCCTTTAGAAAGAAGAGGAAGGTCTCCACTGCCTTGATTGGCAGAGATACCCAGTGATGGTTCACTGAGAAATGTCAACAGACCACACCAAGGTTGACTCATTTCACAGGGACAGATACTCTCATGGTTTGTAGATTTGCCCGCTCTGCACCTTCTCCTTCCCCAAATTCCTTTCCAATTAATGTTTGAGTCACCGTTGTTGCTATGATTCAGTCCATGCTGACGTGAACGGATGAGGCAGGTTATAACTTCCACTTTTTTTGCCTCTAACATTTATAAACAGCGCACATATGCACCTGATTGTTAGGCTGTTTTATCTTCACTTTGATATTTTCTGACAATATACTTATTTTATCCATCTCTTGCTCTTTTCACAGGAGAGTATTTTGCTGCATGCGTGCACATGCACACGTGCTCAGGAAAAAAATAGGGTAGATATTGATTGGAAGGAAATATTGTTTTTTGCCACAAAAGAAGGAAGTCTGTCTGACAGTTCAGCAGAGCTATAAAATTCCAATCACAGTAGGGTGTAGAATTCTCCGCTCACTTCTCATTGACTGCAGCTCAGGAGGAAAGCTATGATTAAAGCACTAATGGGCATATGACTAGAAGGAAAACAGAGTAATGATGGCATTTGAATACATGATTCATTGGTACAAATGCAAGGAACTCCAAGTCATGGAAGACAGGACACATTGTTCCAATGCCCAGACGTGCTGAGGCCAGTGCTCCGTGTTTAGAAAAAACAGAGCAAAAATTCTCCTTCTTATCATGACTCCACAGTGGTCTTCCAAATATAACTGACTGGAAGAATAAAGTCACTGCTCTGCCCCCAAGACAGGAGAAAGGATGCAGTTGTCTGCAAAACTGCCAGAGACCCTGAAGCAGGCATTTCAAAGTTGGTTAGCAGGGTCTTTGGGTTAATAGGAAACAAAGCTGCTCCTTTTTTCACCTTAAGGTGAAGATGCCTTCAGAAGAAGGAACAGAGACAAGCTCACTGATTTTGCCAAGGCCACCTGCCCTCCAAGGTACTGAAAGATTTCACCAAGGAATCTTTTTTTTTTTTAACTTTTTTTAAAAAAAATTAAAGTATAATTGATTTACAATGTTGTGCAAATTCTTGCGGTATAGGGAAGTGCCCCAGCCATACATACATATATATATATTCTTTTTCTCTTGTTATCTTCCATCATTGTCTTTCCCAGTAGGACCTCACTGCTTATCCATTCTCAATGGAATAGTTTGCCTCGACAGAGTTTGGGGCTCACCAAGGAATCTTACGGATGATGTTTATATGGCAATAGAATGCTTCCAGTTACCTATGTTTCCATCACCCACCACACTCATCCGGATTTACACTTTGACTCTTAACTGATTTCCTGGTTTCTATCCTGCTGCCTCGTGCCCAGACAGTCTCTCTTTTAGCAGAGTTGTTGGACCATGTGCCCCAGCTGTAAAGCCTCACCAAGTGGCTATTGGGTTACTAACTTTCAGCAAACTCACCTTCCCTTTTTTATAAGATTTTTATTTTTTCTATTTTAGTTGATTTACAATGTTCTGTCAATTTCTGCTGTACAGCAAAGTGACCCAATAATTGATGTATTGTATATATTACATATAATGTGCATATTATATATATAATTCTTTTTCTCACATTATCCTCCATCATGTTCCATCACAAGTGACTAGATATAGTTCCCCGAGCTATACAGCAGGATCTCATTGCTTATCCACTCCAAATCCTTCCTCACTCTGCTTTGGGATGTTGGGACACTGGGGCTGGATGTGGTTCTTCCCTAAAGGAAGGGAGGAAGGGGGATGGAATTTATTCTTTCCTACTTTGCTTCCTCTTGCTGTCAACATCACCCCAGAACTGGGTCTTCACTCTGGACATGGCAGGTGGTTTCAGAACCAGCCATCTCCTCCAATTAACAATTTCAAGTTCACTCTCAGAACAGCCAGATTCTACCCCTCCGAGAAGCCAGCTCCAGCAGGCAGCTTCCCTCCTCCCAGGTCTGGATCTCAACTCCACAGGATCTGGATCTCAGCTCCTCCAAGCTTTAAGTTCTAGCAATCCCTTCCCTTGTTCCCCAGACCCAGGGATGGTTGCTGTTTTCTGCAGGTACTTCCACAGTGAGACCTCAGTGTCTCCCCTTTGTTTTGGATGTTCTTTAAACCTTGGTTGACAGTTGTCTATATCAAATTTTCCATTCAAATAAGCAGGTGGTTTCAACATCCTGACAGCACCCTGCCTGCAAACAGTCAAACTTCTCCCTTCGTGTCCCACTTCAAAGCCTTCCTGGACACTTTACCCCATGGGACTCAGGGGAATGGATGGTGCAGTCCCATTCAGAGGCAGGAGAGTGGACTTAATGGCCCCTCCATGCCCCTTGCTCCATTATATAGCTTCTGGGTAGGGCCATTCCTATGCCCAGGGCATTTTGTAAAAAAAAAATTATATCTAATGGTAAGTTATCTATGCTGTCCCAGGGCTGCCCACATTTTTCTTTCAAGCCCCAGGTTTCTGGGAAGTTATATGCTTTGCTGAGAAACTGTACCATCCCAGAAGTAAGTTATATTTAAATGCCCAAGCAATTCCTTGGGAATGAAGCAGTTGAAGGCTAAATGAAGACAAATGGATGGCGAATGCTTGTGTGATTTATATAGTGTACACGTGGGAAATTCAGGGTCTTTCCAAGGAGCTGGTGGGTTTTATAAAGTGCATGTAAATTTTCAGCTTGGACCTTGCTCTGTTTGATATATGACTGAGGGATTTTTCTAAATAGCTATCCTTGGACCACAATCTTTAGCTGAGTTTACTATACTTTTTGTTCACCGTAAAAAGCACAGTTTGTTCAGTGTTTTTCTTTATTTGCATTTGTTACCAGAGACTATCAATTTATTGAAGAAGTCTCATCATTCATCGGATGCTAACTCAATTCCTGATGTTTACATGCCTCATCTTCCTAAGGAGAGGGGGATAGGGGCCAGACTGCATGAGGACAATGGTGTGGGCAACCCCTGCGGGGGGGTGGGGATGGAGCAGGGTGGTGTTGTTGTATCTACTTTCCAACTCCACTAGATGCTGGATAAGAAGCATTTTATATAAATAGTTTATTTTGTAAATGCTAGAAGAGTTTGGATGACTGAATCTTTCAGAGTGACAAACGCGTTGGAATTCTT
Source organism: Sus scrofa (assembly GCF_054392235.1). Lineage (NCBI taxonomy): Eukaryota > Metazoa > Chordata > Mammalia > Artiodactyla > Suidae > Sus > Sus scrofa. Next base: position 20,461,960 of record NC_139393.1, on the reverse strand, counting down.
TAGAAATTCTCTATTTGTCAAATTCACATCAGAAATTCTCATGTTTGGATATGTATGTGTAATACTAAGTTCTTCCAAGGACAAGGTATTTAAATCATGATAAAAGGGGAGAGCTTGTTTTGTCTTTATATATGTGTGTGTGTGTGTGATGCATATATTATATGTGTATAATGTATATATTTTTTTCTCTCACACACACATACAAAGGCATATATACAGTTGACTCTTCAACAGTGAAGGGGTTAGGGGTACCAGCCCTGCCAGCTGTTGCAAATCTGCATATAACGTCACAGTTGGCTCTCCACATCCATGGGATCCAGCTATGGCTCATGTAGTACTGCAGTACATTTTACTGAAAAGAACCCATGCATAAGCAGACCTGCACAATTCAAACCAGTGTTATTCAAGGGTCCACAGTACTTTTTTTTAGAGTAGTCTTAGGGTCACTGCAAAAGTGAGTTTAAAGTACAGAGAGTTCCACTAAAAACAATGACCAGAAGATCCAGCAATCCCACTGCAGGACATCTATCTGGAGGAAACCATGATTCAAAAAGAAACCTGCATCCCGATGTCCACTGCAGCACTATTCACAATAGCCAAGACATGGAAGCAACCTAAATGTCCATCAACAGATGAATGGATCAAGAAGACGTGGAACATATATACAATGGGATATTACTCAGCCATCAAAAAGAATGAAATAATGCCATTTTCAGCAACGTGCATGGGCACAGAGATATCATACTAAGTGAAGTAAGTTAGACAGTGAAAGGCAAATAACATATGATATCACTTATATGTGGAATCTTTAAAAGAGGTACAAATGAACTTACTTACAGAACAGAAACAGACTCACAGACTTTGAAAAACGTATGGTTACCAAAAGGGACAGGTCTGGGGGGCAGGGGAGGGATGGACTCAGGGTTTGGGACTGGCATATGCACGCTGTGGTGTATGGAATAATTGACCAATAGGGAGCTGCTGTATAACACAGAGAACTCTACCCAATAGTCTGCGATCATCTATGTGGAAAAGGAATCTGAAAGAGAATGGACGTGTGTACATGCATAACTGAGTCACTTTGCTGTACAGCAGAAATTGTCACAACATTGTAAATCATCTCTACTGCAATAAAACTTTTAAAAAAGACAGAGAAAGGAGAAAAAAATAAAGTACAGAGAGTTCCACAGGCCCCCATCCCTCCACCCCACAGCCAATCTTTTTTATGCAGAAGAACTAAACCAAACAGATTGTATTCAGCTTTGTGGAATGAGGAAAACATATAGAATAAGTCATAAGAAAGGCTCTCAGGTACTACCATCCCAAGCTGATTTCAGTGTTTCACAAAATACCCAGCAAATATGACAATCTTGAGCACACGCTTCTTTCTAAATTTCACTTGAAATAATAGAACATTAAAACAATCATACAAATTTCTGCTATACCACTCTAAAATGTAGAATGACTGTATTACTAGTTTCTATGGTGTCATTCACATAGTTTTCTTCATAGGCTTTTTTTTTTTTCCTTTTTTAGAGCTGCCCCTGTGGTATATGGAAGTTCCCAGGCTAGGGGTTAAATCAGAGCAGCAGCTGCCAGCCTACAGACACTGTCACAGCAACACCAGATCTGAGCCACGTCTGCAACTTATGGCCCAGTCTGTGGCAATGCTGGATCCTGAACCCACTGCCTGAGGCCAGGGACCAAACTTGTATCCTCATGGATGCTAGTCAGGTTCTTAACCCACTGAGTCACAATGGGAACTCCTATTCATAGGCTTTTAATGAGCTCAAGACCAACACAACATTCCCCACCAAGGTGATGTATTTGCTACGATCACTGAACATACACTAACACATAGTAACACACATTAACACCCAAAGTCCATAGTTTACATTAGGGTTCACTCTTGGTGTTGTAATGCTATTTGTTTTGCCAAATATATGATGATATGTGTCCATGATCATAGTATCATAAAAACTAGCTTCACTGCCCCCAAGACCCTCTGTGTTCCACCTGCTCATCCCTCGCTCCCAGTAACCCCTAGCAACCACTGATCTTTTCACGCTCTCATTTTGCCTCTTCCAGATTGTCACAGAGTTGGAATCATACAGCAGGTAGCCTTTTCTGATTGGCTTCTTTCACTTAATAATGTGCCCTGAAGTTTCCTCCATGTCTTTTCATGGTTCGGTAGCTCATTTCTTTTTAGCCCTGAATGATTTTCTCTTGTTTGGATGTAACCCAGTTTATTTGACCCATTCACCTACTCAAGGACATCTCAGCTGCTTTCAACTGTTGCAATGATGGATAAAGCTGCTATAAAGATTCACGTGTGGGTTTTTGAATAGACAAAAGTTTTCAGCTCATTTGGGTAAACAGCACAGCGTGCCATTGCTGAATCATATGGTAAGCATATGCTTAGTTTTGCAAGAAACTTCCAAACTTTCTTTCAAGTGGCTATACTATTTGGCAGTCCCATTGGCAATGAATGAGAGTTCCTGTGGCTCCACATCCTTGCTAACATTCAGTGTTTCAGATGTTGGCCGTTCTCATAATCATAGTCATTTTTCATAATGATAATTAGCATCTGTAAGGTCTAACTTGGTGTCAGGCTGTTTTACATGCTTCCCAACGAGTATCTAATTGAATTCTCACAATGACACTATGAGAAAGGACCTATCATCATTCTCACGGTAAAGGGGATAAAATTGAGGAAGAAAGAAGTGATATACGAGGCCCAGGGTCAGAGCTAATAAGTGGTAATGCGAGATTTCTAACTAAGGAAGAACTTCTCTCTCAACCATTCCTCCATACTTCCGCTCAGATAGCAACTGTGAATTTCAAAGTAAACAGGACACCTTCTTATATACCCCTCCCCACATTGTTTTCCTCCTTTACTTCAGAATACTTTTACTTCTCTTAGGAATAAAGATTCTTTGCACATTTCCAAAATGAAAAGCCAGGCCCAAACGTGTCCTATCAAGAACAAGAATCACGTTTTCATATTTCTATTAATTTAGAGCTAGCTTGTTCTTCAGAGAAGGGCCAAAGACTCAAGTTCACATTATTAATTACAACAGCAAAACGGTCCATAGAACTTACTCAGAATGTATGCTCTCTGCAGGTCCCGCTATGGCACAATGCGTTTAGGCTCCAGCATTGTCTCTGTGGTGGCATGGGTTCTATCCCCAGCCCGGCACAGTCGGTTAAGGATCTAGCATTGCCACAGCCATGGCACAGGTAACAGCTGTGGCTTGGATTTGATCCCTGGCCTGGAAACATCCATATGCCACAGGTGCTGCTGTAAAAAAAGGAAAAACAAAATTAGAACGATACGTGATGATTTCCAATGTACCTAAAGCAAAGTGGCTAATGATAGGGAGTTAAATAAATTATGGTGTACACTCTAAAAATATCTAGCAGCCTTTTTTTTGTTGTCGTTGCTTTGGGTTTTTTTTTTGCTATTTCCTGGGCCGCTCGTGCACAGCATGTGGAGGTTCCCAGGCTAGGGGTCAAATCGGAGCTGTAGCCACTGGCCTACACTAGAGCCACAGCAACACAGGATCCCAGCCGGGTCTGTGACCTACACCACAGCTCACCGCAATGCCAGATCGTTAACCTGCTGAGCAAGGGCAGGGATTGAACCCGCAACCTCATGGTTCCTAGTTGGATTCGTTAACCACTGCACCACGACAGGAACTCCTCTAGAAGCCTTTTTAAAATCATGTTTTTCAAGGGATTTTTTTTTCTTTTTAGGGCCACACCTGCAGCATACGGAAGTTCCTAGGGCCAGGGGTCAAATTGGAGCTGCAGCTGTCAGCCTATGCCACAGCCATGGCAATACCAGATCCTAGCCACATCTGCGACCTATGCCACAGCTTGTGGCAGTGCTGGGTCCTTAACCCACAGAACAAGGCCAGGGATCAAATCCACATCCTCATAGATACTAGTTGGGTTCTTAACCTGCTGAGCCATAATGGGAACTCCAAGGGATATTTGATAATGTAAGAAAGAGTACACTGAAAATTGAAGTTAAGAAGATATATTGGAGTTCCTGCTATGGCGTGGTGGGTTAAGATTCTGACTGCAGGGGTTCAGGTCACTGCAGAGGCAAGGATTCAATCCCTGGCCCAGCGCAGTGAATTGAAGGAGCCGGCATTTCCATCCTTGCAGGATAGGTCACAGCTGAGGCCTGGGTTCAATCCCTAGCCCAGGAACTTCCATATGCCACAGGTGTGGCCATACATTTTAAAAAAAAGGATTTAAATAGCACGTTCATTTTCAAATATTTGTTAAATGTTATGTACAGTACTGTGCTGTAGTGTAACAACTATATATAGTTTGTATTATGTATATAAAGAATACACATATAGAAAAATTTCCAACTTTGTAAAAACGGTCCGTAGCCATAAAAATATTTATGCAGAGAAAAACACAATATGTTAAAAACTGTTACGGTTGAATGATAGTATGTTTATTTAAACTTTCTTATTTGGCCTTTTCAGTTTTCTACCATGAGTATGTATTAGTTATGTATTTTTAAATTTGTTTGTATTTTTATTTAAGCATAGCTGATTTACAATGTTGTGTTAGTTTCAGGTGTACAGCAAAGTGATTCTGTTATACAGATATATATGTCCGTTCTTTTTCAGATTCCTTTCCCATGTAGGTTATTACAGAATACTGAGTAGAGTTCCCTGTGCCATACAGCTGATTTTTGTTGATTATCTATTTTTGTACATAGTAGTGTGTATATGTTCACCCCAGACCCCCAACCCACCCTTCCTCCATCTTTCCCCTTCCGGAACCATAAATTTGTTTACTTTTTTTGTATTTTTAGGGCCGCACCCACAGCATATGGAGGTTCGAAGGCTAGGGGTCTAACCGGAGCTGTAGCTGACAGCCTACACCAGAGCCACAGCAACGCCAGATCCTTGACCCACTGAGCAAGGCCAGGGATCGAACCCACAACCTCATGCTTCCTAGTCGGATTTGTTTCCGCTACGCCACAATGGGAACGCCCATAAGTTTGTTTTCAAAGCTGGTGAGTCTGTTTCTGCTTTTTAAATACATTCATTTACATCATTTTTTTAGCTTCTACATTTAAGTGATATATGATATTTGTCTTTGTCTGACTTACTTCACCTAGTATGATAATAAATGCCAATGTTCTTTAAACTTCACTCTGAACAAGGGGAAGGAAACCTTACTTTGGGTTACTTTCCAGGAGACAGCTGGCCCTTTCAAAGAGAAATGGACTCAATAAAAAGGAACAGTAAAGGAATAAATAAAAAAGGAAGAAGAGCAGAATGTTGCCTTCGGGATGGATTAGCAATGGGATCCCGCTGTGTAGCACTGGGAACTCTGTCGAGTCACTTATGATGGAGCATGATAATGTGAGAAAAAAGAATGTATACATGTAAGTGTAACTGGGTCACCTTGCTGTTCGGTAGGAAAAAAAAAAAAAAAAATATATATATATATATATATATATATATATGATTTTTAAAAAGGAAGAAGAAAAAGGAAAAACATTAGTCTGACTCTGCAGAGTCAGAGCCTGGCCCCCTCCCTTCTGGCTGAGAACCTTAGGACCTGTGTTCTAAGAAGGTTCTGATGTGCAGCTTGGCCCCTTTCTGGACAAAGCCTAAGACTCACAGTCAACCCTTCAACTGGTTGTCCTTGAAAAAGAAATCACCTCTATCAGATGGCACCCATGGAGGGATACAAAACCGTTTACATTTGGCTTTTTAATCGATTTATAATGACAAATCCTGTGCCCAGGTCGGATTTATAATGACAAATCCTGTGCCCAGGTCGGCAGAAAGAAAGACACTCCATGGGAAAAGGTAGAGTGTCTACAACTTTACCGATAGGAGAATCTTGCCAAATTCAAGCACCGTGATTGATGGGCCATCCCATCAATTCAAGCACCTGGGCCATCCCAGGATTAGAATCCAACACTTCTGGGAGTTCCCGTCGTGGCGCAGTGGTTAGCGAATCCGACTAGGAACCATGAGGTTGCGGGTTCGGTCCCTGCCCTTGCTCAGTGGGTTAACGATCCGGCGTTGCCGTGAGCTGTGGTGTAGGTTGCAGACGCGGCTCGGATCCCGAGTTGCTGTGGCTCTGGCGTAGGCCGGTGGCTACAGCTCCGATTCAACCCCTAGCCTGGGAACCTCCATATGCCGCGGGAGCGGCCCAAGAAATAGCAAAAAGCCAAAAAAAAAAAAAAAAAGAATCCAACACTTCTGTCTAACAGTTTGATGCTTATTTTCCCTCAGCCATCAACAGCACCTGGTGTCACCACTGGCTCCTTACCGACCTCTTCCAATACTGTGTCATGAACCCCAAGCTATGCATTTGGATATCAAGGATTAGAGAGGACGGGTAAGCTGTCAAAAGTCACATAAGAGGCAGAGGCTGGCTCTCTGAACCTCACCTGGACTGTGGGTCCCCACTTCTGTACTGCTCAGAAGCCCTGAACACATGCTTCTCTCACTAATACATCATCCAATGAGCATTTACTTGTCTTCAGCCTGGCACTAGAAACATTTATTTCTAAATCTCACAGCACCCCTGCTAGGAGGTTGATTTTACTTACAGATGAGAAAGTTGAGATGCAGTGAATAACTGGCCCCATCTTGCTCAGCTAACAGATGCCGAGACAAGATAACACATCTCACTTGGCAAATCTCAACCTTTCCATACTTTCCCCAGAAAGCTCATTACTGCAGAGCTTACATGAGAAACACACACACACCCTATTCCGTAGGCCATGGAGCCAATACCCGGTTACCCTGCAGGTCTGTTTAAGCTAATTTAACAGGCTTCAGTGTAAACCTCCTCTTCTCTGCCATGTGCTTACATAGAATCCTATTCTAAATCTGCTCTGGGGCATAAGATGTTCTGGATGTTCTGTGCTAGAATAAAGCAGATGCCATGAATCACTGCAGACATACGATGGGCACCACAGGTAAGCCTGAGGGCAAATGGGCTTCTTCTACTTAACTGACATCCTTGTCCAGGATTTATTTGGTTTTATAAAATTATCTTCTTCTATGCTTTCTAAAGCAAATCTATTCATGCTAAGTGAAGTAAGTCAGAAAGATAAAGACAAATACCATATAATATCACTTACATCTTGAATCTAAAATATGGCACAAATGACCCTGTCTAGAGAACAGAAACAGACTCGCAGACATAGAGAACAGACTTGTGGCCAATGGGGCGGGGAGACGGGGGGAGTAGGATGGCCTGGGAGTTTGGGCTTAATAATGCAAACTGTTACACTTAGAATGCATGGGCAATGAGGTCTTATGATACAGCACAGGGAACTACATGAAATCTCTTGGGATAGAACATGATGGAAGATAGCATGAGAAAAAGGATGTATATATACATATGTATGACTGGATCACTATGCTGTGCAACAGAAATTGACACAACACTGTAAATCAGCTATACTTTAATATAAATAAAATAAAATGAATAAAATAAAAAAGTAAACCTAGCCCATGCTCGAAGGCAGCCCTAACTCCGCCAAAGGAATACAATACGAGCCACAGTGTAATTTAAAATTTTCTAGTGGCTCCATTAAGAAAACCAAAAAAGAAATAGATGAAGTTAATTTTAATAATGTTTTATTTACTCAAATATATCTAAAATATGACACATGCACCAGCATTTCATTGCAGCTCTGTTCACAAATAGCCAAGACCCGGAAACAACCCAGATGTCCATTGACAGACAATTGGATTAGGAAGATGTGGTATATCTACACAATGGAATACTACTCAGCCATCAAAAAGAATGACATAATGCCATTTGCAGCAACATGGATGGACCTAGAGACTCTCATACTGATTGAAGTAAGTAAAAAAGAGAAAGACAAATACCATATGAATTCACTTATATATGGAATCTAATATAAGGCACAAATGAACCTTTCCACAGAAAAGAAAATCATGGACTTAGAGAAGAGAGTTGTGGTTGCCAAGGGGGAGGGGGAGGGAGTGGGGTGGTTTGAGAGGGAGTGGGGTGGTTGGGGAGCTTGGGGTTAATGGATGCAAACTATTGCCTTTGGAATGGATTAGCAATGAGATCCTGCTGTGTAGCACTGGGAACTATGTCCAATCACTTATGATGGTGCATGATAATATGAAAAAATAGAATGTGTTACATGTATGTGTAACTGGGTCACCATGCTGTGCAGTAGAAAAAGAATCGTACTGGGGAAATAACTATTTAAAAAATAACAATAACAAAAAAATTTTATATATCTAAAATATCACTTAATGGTCATTAACATTAATGACTTTTTTTTACCTTATTTTCACACTGTCTCTGAAATCCAGTGTGTATTTCAGGCTCACAGCCCATCAGTTCAGAAAAGCCACATTCCAAATGCTCAATAGCTATATATGCCCAGTGTCCACTGTATCAAACGACGCGTCTCTAAAAGGACCTTGTCAGCTTGATTCATTTTGCACAGTTGCTAAAGAACAGGTATACATTGAGGAAACTGCATCAAGGATGGGTTGAGGTGTAGGTCCAATATTTGTGCAATTATATTTTTACTCAAACAGTACTACATCTTGGAGAATCAGCTGCTACAAATATCTTTTTGTTTTATCATGGTAAGAACACTGAACATGGAATCTACCCTCATGCGACTAACACAGCATTCTCTTGGCTGGCTTCTCCCATCTCCCATTGGCCCTCTCCAACCCATTCTCCACACGACACCAGTATCTTTCAGCTCTTGGAATGTACCATCTCCTTCCCATCAAGAGTCTTCGAGGAGTTCCCTCCATGGCTCAAAGGTTAATGAACCCAACTAGGAGCTGTGAGGATGTGGGTTTGATCCATGGCCTCACTCAGTGGGTTAAGGATCCGGTGTTGCTGTGAGCTGTGGTGTAGGTCGCAGACAAGGCTCAGATCCTGCGTTGCTGTGGCTGTGGTGTAGACTGGCAGCTGTAGCTCCAATTTGATCCCTAGCCTGGGAACTTCCACATGCCACAGATGTGGCCCTAAAAAGAAAAAATAACAAAAACAAAAACAGAGAAGAGAATGGTGTCTTTAGAGCCTGGAAGAGAGAAACCAACATGCCAGGGAAGAGAATAGGATTTCAACTCTGAATCCCCTCCAGCGAGGGTCATCGTTATATTAAACTGCGGAGAAATTTACTTACCTTCTATGCTAACGTCAGACTATTATTTTCTGTGTTTTATTCTTTCTCTGGCTGGAGTCCTTAGCAAAAATGATCACCTTTATCCAAGATGCATTCGTTTAAAATGACTGTCATCAGCAGAGTACATAAGACGTGTTGCTTTGGTCTCTTACTCCTCTGCTCTGACATAATTCCAATTAACGGTTTGTTGTTTTCTCTGGAAGGCAAACATTTTACTCCAAAGAGAGTGACAAATCGCTGAGATAAATTGTACAATAATCAAGAACCTGAATGCAGTTTTCTCTAGGAATTGAAATCATTTCCTGAGAAATTCAATGTGCCTGTTGCATCAGGAGAAATGCTATTGCCAACACTGGATTTACAGAGCCTCTTAGGCCCACGTGATCTCTTGTTCCATAAAAGCAGGCAGGTTCAAGGGCTGGCCTACCACAGCAGGAAAACAGCTTGCCCATTTTCAAATATAGCATCATGGGGCAAAAATTTGTTCTCAGCCCAACAGAAGCATAGAACCAAGCCTCTTCACTTTCTCTGGCCTCCTCTTTCATTCTCATCTGAACTCTGCAGAGCAAAACGGAAATCCTGCTGTCTGCCCAAGGACTCGCCACCTTTTATGAAACTGAGCTTCACTGGGATCTAAGGAGTTCAGTTCTATAGTAAGTTTCACATCATGATGGTCAGTTCCCAGGAAAGCTAACCTGAGGTCAGGTCGATAGACAGTAGAGAAAACTACCAATCTAGTTAAAAGATTTTTTGTATATCTTTTATACCCTGAATTAGGCATTTTATCCCAGCAACCTAAGTTCTTTGCCATTATTTTCAATATAGTGTGTTTGGACAGGAAATGCTTTAGTTAAGTCCAAGATAGCATCTCAATGAATTTCCTTTTTTTTTTTTTTTGGCCACGCGGGCAGCATGCACATGTTCCCAGGTCAGGTATCAAAGCCAAGCCACAGCACTGATGGCCCAGGATCCTTAACCCATTGAACTACCAGGGAACTCCTGAAATCCTCTTCATCTGATCATTTTCCTTCATGCATCTTAAGGTCTGATATTGGATCTTTAAAATTACAATGATGTTCGTGTGCATGTTATTCTCTTATCCAGAATTTTCCCCTCAAATCAGTTTCCAACTATGTCCCCAGCATTTCAGGTAGCAATTCTTAGTCACATCTGTGTCTTGGGAACACTGGTGAGACGTTCCTTTGTTATCATACTTGCGTGTGTCTCATAGGTGCTCTAACAAAATACCACAACCTTGTTGCTTAAAGCAACATGTTTATTCTCTCCTGGTTCTGGAGGTCAGAAATCTGTAATGGATCTTACCGGTCCCACCAGGTGTCAGCAGGGACAGTTTCTTCTGGAGTCTTCAGTGGAGAATTCATTTCCTTGCCTTTTTCAGCTTCTAGTACCACTTCTTTCAGGGCCTCTGGGTTTACAGCCCCTTCCTCCATCTTCAAAACACATCACTGGATGGGAGTTCCATTGTGTCTAAGCAGTAAGGAACCCGACTAGTATCCATGAGGACTCGGGTTCGATCCCTGGCCTTGCTCAGGTTAAGGATCTGGTGTTGTCATGAGCTGTGGTGTAGGTGGCAGATGCAGTTCAGATCCCACGTTACTGTGGCTGTGGTGTAGGCTAGCGGCTGTAGCTCTGATTCGACCCCTAGCCTGGGATTCTATATGCCGCAGGTGTGGCCCTAAAAAGACCAAAAAAAAAAAAAAATCACTCAAATATCTGATGACATTATCATGTCAACTTCCCCCCTGCTTGTGGTCAAATCTTCTCTGCCTCCCTCAGATGGGGATGCTTATAACAATGTTTAGACCCCACTTGAATAATCCAGAATAATCGCTCCATCCCAAGGTCCTTAACTTAATCGCACCTGCAAAGTCTCTTTTGCCTTATAAGGTAACATATTCATAGATTCTGAGGATAAGAGCATAAATATCTTGGGACCACTATTTAGCAAACCTTGATAACCATACTCTTGGTATCTTCAATTGTGCCTTTTGGTCAATTCACATAAAACCAGCAGCACAGCCAATGTCCAAACCCCCAGCCAATATACAGCAGGCTCACTTTGCACCTTATCGGTTCCTTAGTGGTAACGGTCCCCATCCTGGGCTCAAAGTCATTACAGGTTCTTCTAATGTGGAGCCAGTAGACTCATCTTCTGCACCATCTCCCCACCACACACACAGGCAGCCCTCACCTGTGCCCCAGTCCAAGCGTCCTGACAAACACGAGCTCCTGGATTTAAAAATCAAATGTGGAGTTCCCAGGGCGGCCCAGCAGAAACGAATCTGACTAGTATCCATGAGGATGCAAGCTCGATCCCTGGCCTCACTCAGTTGGTCAGGGGTCCAGTCATTGCCATGAGCTCAGGTCCCTCGATGCCTGTGGCTGTGGCGTAGACTGGCAGCTGTAGCTCCAATTCAACCCCTAGCCTGGGAACTTCCATATGCCATGGGTCCGGCCTTAAAAAGCAAAAATAAATAAATGTAAAATAAAATAAAATAAAATAAAATAAAATAAAATAAAATAAAATAAAATAAAATAAAATAAAATAAAATAAAATAAAATAAAATAAAATAAAATAAAATAAAATAAAATAAAAAAATAAAATAAAATAATAAAATAAAATAAAATAAATAAAATAAAATAAAATAAATAAAATAAAATAAAATAAAATAAATAAAATAAAATAAAATAAAATAAATAAAATAAAATAAAATAAAATAAAATAAATAAAATAAAATAAAATAAAATAAATAAAATAAAATAAAATAAAATAAACATGTTTTCAGTGGCAGAAACCCAAAATCTCAGAATCCAAATAGCCCTGAGTTTACAAAGGGCAGCACTTAGGTAATGCTCAAACATGTTGTTTAGGCTCTGTTGGATAGAAAAGAGGAAGCAAATGAGCTCTTCAGTTGTTATCTTCCACCGAGTAATTTTTTAAAAGGGCCAAATGACGGATGATAAGAACAAGAAGATGGATCCCACACACATTCTCCAGGCCATTTCACCATCATGAAGATACTTCCCTGTCTGTTTATAACCCTTAAATGCCATCTAGTTCCCCATCTACCCCTGAGGATTCTCCATACCTACGCCCATACAGACCTTTAAAAAAAAAAAAAAAAAATCTTTCCAAATATACAAAGTAACTGAGTCCCTAACAATCTCCTTAGGAAAGCGCTGCTAAACACGAATTTAGGTGCTTTACCATTGCTTCCAAAAGCAAGGCAGCAGCTCCCTCTCACATCTTGGAGGAGCTATTTTCATCCTGTTGTGCAATTTAACACATGGTGGTGCAAAACAGTTAACAGAAACTGGTTTCCACAGTCTGGAGGAAGCAAACTTCGAAAGTTGACGCAACTTATTTTTAACTTCTATGTGAAAGAACATCCATAAGAAGGACATAAGGGGATTTGAGATGACGGAGACGGTTTGGGGCCGCTTCTTAATAGGCCTTATTTCAGGAGGTCAGAGTTTGGCTAAAATAAAAATGACCAGGAATTCACTGATGAGGATTTATGTCTCATCAAACCCAATGAGAGACTACCTCCCTACACCTCCTCCATTACAAATTTTACAGCATTAGTGGAAACATTAGTTTAAACCAGTCTCCTGCCCATTTCCTAAGGCGCTGCCCTGGGCATCATCTTGCAGTTTTAAAGCACTGATGGCCATCATTATTCTTCCTTTATGGGATTTCAGCCAAAATTGAGCACTTGTGACAATATCCACACCTGAGCTAATGTGACTTAATTTTCCAAGTTGGCTTCAGAAGGCAAAGTAGTAAATGGTTTATTAAAATCTAGACAATAAAATTAGCCCATTTATCTACTCACTGTGTGCTTCTGTCACTTTATTAAACACATTTGTTATGGAAAACTTGCATAAATTATACCAAGGTAATGCCAAATAACCATAAATATTTTTGGTTCCCTCTTTTTTCCATGCTAGGCAGGATTTTAAGGTTAGCATTTGGCCTAAAATATAAACTGCTATTTAACCTCTTCTGAGGTCACTGAAGGGCTCAGAGTAAACATTATTCTAAAAGGTATTCTTGGGGAAAAAAGGGCCTTTTAAACTCCCCTCGGCTAAATAAAGCTGCCTCCAAATTATACCATAATTTTACCTTTTTTTTTGGGGGGGGTGCATGGTGAGGGCAATGCAATGTAGAAAGATTGTATCAATTCCATGTGCTTTCATTTCTAGAACTCTGATCTCCCACAAGTTGAGTAGCTTGATTTCCAAGCCTGAGAAATAGTAACAGGATCAAAAAGACCATAAGAAGCCAGCTTTATTCATCATCAGCCCCAAAGAATATGTCTTAACAGGATGAGTTCTAAATGTTCAGGTTTACTTTATCATATATCTGGAAATGCTCATATGAGCTCGGTCCCAGAGCCAAATAAAAATGATTTATGGAATCATGGAATCATCACGATTAAAGGAATATTTTTCAGCCATCAAAAAAGAATGAAGGCGTTCTCTTGTGGCTCACCAGGTTAAGGATCAGCATTGTCACTGCAGTGGCTTGGGTCGCTGCTGTGGTGTGGGTTCGATCCCTGGACCAGAACTTCACATGCTGTACAAAAATAGGGAAAAAAAAAAAAAAGAATGAAGTTTTGCCATTTGTGACAACATGGATGGACCTAGGGGTATTATGCTAAGTGAAGTAAATCAAACAGAGAAATATAATTCCCATATGATTTTACTTACATGTGAAATCTATAAACAAACAAAACAGAAACAAACTCATAGATAACAAAGAACAAACAGGTGGTTGACAGAAGGGAGGATGTTGGGGGATTGGAGGCACAAAATAGATAAAGGGGATTAAGAGATACAGACTTCCAGTTGTTAAATAAATAAGTCAAGGGGAAGTAATTTACAACATAGAGAATACTGTCAATAATATAGAAATAAGTTTGGTCACAGATGGTATCTAGATTTATTGCAGTAACCATTTCGAAATGTATGTAAATATCAAATCACTATGATATTCACCTGAAACTAATATGATAGTGTGTCAATTATACTTCAATTTTATTTTTTTATTTTTCAAGTATTATTGAAGTATAGTTAATGTACAAGTCCGTGATAATTTCTGTTGTACAACAAAGTGACCCAGTCATACATATACACATATCCATTCTCTCTCAGATTCTTTACTCACATAGAACAACACAGAATACTGGGTAGACTTCTCTGTGCTGTACAGCAGGTTCCCCTTGGCCAATTGTTCCGTATACCTCAGTGTGCATATGTCAATCCTAAACCTCAGTCCATCCCTCCCACCCTCACCCCCCAACCTGTCCCCTTTGGTACCTGTAAGGTTTTCAAAGTTTGTGAGTCTATTTCCATTCTGAAAATAAATTCATGTATCCCTTTTTTTTAAATTCCACGTATATGATATAATGTTTGTCTTTCACTGACTAACCTCACTTAGTATGATAGTTTCTAGGTCCATCCATGTTGCTGCAAATGACATTGTTTCATTCTTTTTTATGGCTGAGTAATATTCCATTATATATATGTACCACATCTTCTTTATCCATTCCTCTATTGATGGATATTTAGGTTGCTTCCATGTCTTGCTATTGTAAATACTGCTGCAATAAACTTTGGGGTGCATGTATCTTTTCAGATTATGGTTTTCTCTGCATATATGCCCATACTGAATCATACAGTAGTTCTATTTTTAGTTTTTTGAGGAATTTTTGAGGAAATTCCATAGTGGTTGCACCCATGTACATTCCCACCAACAATGTAATAAGGTTCTTTTTACTCTGCTAATATGATAGTGTATGTCAATTATACTTCAACTTAAAAAAAATTAAATCTGAGTTCCTTTAGGGAAATATGCAAATGAATATTCGATTCCAAACCTACCCTTTTTCTCCCAGAATCCTCTCATTCTCTCTAATCACCCAGACTGACCTGGCCCCAAAGAGATTCACCAAGAAATGGAGAAGGTAGCTTAGGTCAGGGCGATAGTGATCCATCAAGGAATAAGCAGTAACTTTTCAAAGTTTCCAATCTAAATTCTTGGTGCACTCAAACCAGGCTAACAAGAAGTTTTTACCCACTCCTTGGTCAAAACCATTCGACTCAACCCAATGGTGTGGGCTGTCCATTCTGGAAAAGATCAAAGCCCGAGCCGCTCATCTTACCTCCCTCCCCACTCCAGAGACCAGGGTGTTGTGAAAATAACCTTTCAGATTCCCAGAGAAGGCATTTTCTATCTCTGACACAAAGTGCCAATGAAAAAGACTTTGCATCTTTTCAGAAACAGTGATAAATTGTTGCAGGGGAACCACATGTCTTTAACATGAGGAGATGATTTATTTTTTTTCTCTCTCTTAACTAGAACAATTAATTGGTAGCATAATAGAAACTCTCAGCAGTCGATGAAAAATGGCCTAGTCCCTGAATAGAGTATGAGGAGAAAGGGGGAAAAAAAGTTGTTGTTTAATTGCAGGATTTGGGTATCTGAGGAATTCCTGTGCTTCTCCTGATTCTGGGCATTGCTGAATGCAAGATTTAAAAATCTGAGCTCACTTTGTTAAGACAAAGAGAAATGAAAGATAAAAGGCTTAATTCTTTGTGTTAAACATAAGGGAAGAGAGATGATCAGCAAGGACCTACTGTAAAGCGCAGGGAACTCTACCGTAATAACCTCTATGGGGAAGGACACTGAAAAAGAGTGGCTATAGGCATATGTGTAACTCAGTCACTTTGCTGTCCACCTGAGAGTAAAACAACATTATACATCAACTATGCTCCAATACAAAATAAAAATTAAATTGAATTGAATAAAAATCAGGGAAGAAATGCCCTCCTTCCCTCTCAGTAGAGCATTTTTTAAAGCAATTTGTAATGGGAAATTATCTCTGCTCCTTTGAGATGTAGGTACACTTTTTGGCTCTGTTTGGTTTGGTTTTGGGTACCCTGCCCTTTTACAGCCCAGGAATGTCTTTGTCAAGGACCTGGGAGCCCTTCGAGTCTAGCAGGCTCTGCGGGAAGGTAGAAGCCTGACTTTGGTGGAAGCCTTGCTTCTGTCATAAAAATATGAAAAGTTTATTTTTCCTTCATAGAAAGCCAATTAGCTAACTCAGATGATCATCCCAATTACCAGGTAAATTTAGGATGAATTGTGTGTGTGACAAATAAGCTGTCAAGTCCTCCGACTTGAGGACTAGTTATTGTTTATCTTGAGACTCTGTAGAGAATGTTCTTGGCTATGTAATCTCCTTGGCTACACAAGGCTGTGGGATGTCCTTGTGATTCCTTAGCAATTGCCTGTGATGAGCATCACATACGGGATTTAAAACTTACCTAATAACAAAACAGTTCTCTGTTTCTATGGACTTTGTGGAGAGGTTTTCTGGGTTGGGAGAAGAGTCTTGTTTTCAATTCTTTTTGCCCAGCATTAAGCCTTTTATCCTCTAATCCTAATCCAAACTTGCAGGGCTTGGAAGCCTGGAATAGAAACTGAAAATCTCAAGAAAAAGTACATTCCTTATAAAATTTTCTCACAGTTCCTGTGTCTTGTTAACCCTGAGACATTCTCCTCTATTTATCGTTAAAAAACAAAAAACTGAGAAGTACTGCAAAAATAAAACCCAGGTTATCATGCTTCTTTTAATTGGGGGCTGGGAGCAGCAGAAATCCATCCTTTTGAGAGTTGGGAAAGACATAGGTTTGTTTTTTTGTTTTGTTTTTTTTTTGTTTTTTTTTTTGTTTTTTTTTTGGTTGTTGTTGTTTTTAGGGCCGCAGCGAGTGGAATATGGAGGTTCCCAGACTAGGAGTTAAAATCAGAGCTGTAGCCACTGGCCTACACCACAGCCACAACAATGCCAGATCCAAGCCATGTCTGCAACCTACACCACAGCTCATGGCAATGCCAGATCCTTAACCCACTAAGCGAGGCCAGGGATCAAACCTGCGTCCTCATGGATACTAGTCAGATTTGTTTCCACTGAGCCAGGACAGGAACTTGCAGACAAAGGGTTTTTAAAACTCCCTCGAGCTATTTAATACAATAGAAAGACAGCTGGCACATTCTTTATTAATATGCACTCATAAAAGCCTTAGGGTTTCATCTAATTCAAATATTCTGGCTTGCTTTCCAATCATCAACCAAATTTCCCCAGGACTCGCCAATCTGTGAAAGAAATGAGACCATATTTTTAAAATAACTCAAGTTTCAATGGCTTATAACTCTCATTTGCTAATCGTACATTAGTCCCCTGAAAGATTCACCTAACATGCCCACCCCAGGAAAGGAGCAAAGCCAGATGCTAGAACAGCCGAACAAGACAGAACAAGATCTCAAATATGAGGCAAAGACTTCGTTGTCAGAAGTGAGGCTGGAGGTCAGAGCTGGGTGAGAAGCAAGGTCAATCCTAACTCATGGTCACTAGTCTCTCCTGCCCTGATGAGAAGAGGTTCTAGAAACTGAGCCAGTGCCATGTGCACAGGAGAAGGGAGCAGCCCCAGCCAGAGCAGGGAGGTAAAAACAGACCCTGGGGCCTCTTCCCTCACTCATTCATTAGGACCTGTTATGGACCAGTCTCTATTTCAGATGCTGAGAATTGAAAGAATGCCCATATAGAGCACCCTGCCTGATGGAGAAGACAGATAACAAGAAAACAGATAATAATAGGTATGACTGAATCACTTTTTTGTACAGCAGAAATTATCACTACATCATAAATCAACTATACTTCGATAAAACTTTTGAAAAAAGAAAACAGCTAAGAAAATTCAGATCATGGTAGCTGTTTGAAGGAAAGTACACAGGCTTATGAACTAGAGATGGCAGTGGTGGGGGGATGATGGACACTCAGAAGGGCTCTCTGAGGGGAACATATGAGTTGAGTCCAGAATAACAAGCAAGAGGCAGCCCAACAACCTGGGAAGACTTTGGAAAAAGCCTTCCAGACACAGAGAACAGCATGTTAACAAGGCTTCCTAAAGTTCTTCTTGTGGCTCAGTGGGTTAAGAACCCAACATAGTGTCTATGAGGATGCACGTTCAATCCCTGGCCTTGCTCAGTGGGTTAAGGATCCAGCATTGCTGTGAGCTGCAGCACAGGTTACAGATGCAGCTCAGATTCTGCATTGCTATGGCTATGGTGTAGGCCAGCAGCTGCAGTTCTGATTTAATCCGTGGCCTGGGAAATTCCATATGCTGTAGATGTGGCCATAAAAAGGGCGGGAAAAAACAGAGAAAGAAAGAAAAAAAAAAAAGGCTTCCTTCAAGAAAGAATGAAAGGATATGGTCTGTTTGAAAAATAGAAAAAAAAAATCAGTTTTGCTGACCAGGAGGCTAAAGGCAAAGCTGGAAAATGGATCATGTAGGGCTTCATCAGCTATGGAATAAGACTGGGTTTTATTTAAGGAGGATAGGAAGGCAAGGAGGATTTTAAGTAGGAGAGTGATAGAATCTGATTTTCATTTTAAAATGATCCCTGTGCGGAGAATGGGCTGTAGGTGGGTGTATTCGTTTGCTACAACTGCCATAACAGTAGCAGTTGTAGTAGGGGGACTTCAACAACAGAAATGTGTGAATATATATATATATATTGCAGTTCTGGAGGTTGGAAGTCCAAGATCAACATGTCATCAGGGCTGGTTTCTGGTAAGGTCTCCCTTCCTGGCTTACGGCCACCTTCTCACTGTACCTTCACATGGCCTTTCTTCTGCCTTCCTTCCTCTTCTTATAAGGACACGAGTTCTATTGGATTAGGGCCCCACACTTATGATCCCTTTCAACCTTCATTACCTCCCTCTAGAGTCACAGTGGCATTAGGCCTTCAACACAAAAGTCATGGAGAGGGAACAATTCAGTCTGTAAAAGTGGACAACTGAAAACCCTTGCCTGGGCCCACATAAGAGTTGATGGTGTTCTGGATTCAGGCAAAAACAGTGGGAAAAAAGGTACAAGTTTGACAGATTCTGAATATATGTTGGCAGAGTAGCTGATGAGACATGCTAATGTAAGGACGGAGGGCAAGAAGAATTGAAAATAATGCATAGTTTTGTTAAGTGAAAAAAATGGGTAGACCTTTACTCTTGCTTTTTAACGGAGGATCTCCTTCCAGTTATACTTCTCATGATGCATTTGTTGTATCCATTATATTCAGTGTTCTACCACAGCAGTCTTCCTTCTCTCCTTCAAAATTTATTTTGTAGCATTCTTGATCAGAAAGCCTCCGACCAAATGTATTATTTATTCTCAGTCTCCTTAGAAGGACCCCTTTCCTTTTCTTGAGTCTCAGAATCACTTCTTCTTAGCTCTGATGAGACCAAGCTCAAATCATTCTTTACATATCCAAGAATGAACTTTCTAAGACGCAAATGTGTGCTTCATATTGTTTAATAACTCTCCATAGCTTTGAGGCTGAAGTTCAAATCCACAGCTTAGCCCCCAAAACCCTCTGGGATCCACCCCCACCCATCTTTCACCTCCTTTCCTTCCAGGCCCCAAATACTTTCATGATTCTAGCAATGGCCAAATACTTGAGATTCCAGGAACAAGGGAAGTTTGAGCTATAAACATGTGGTGCGTTCAGCCTGGAACATCCTGTCCCATACTCTATGGAGCTAACTCAGCTCCATGCTTATCTTCTCTGGAAACTTTCTATGAGCCCCTGATTAGAATTAATGACTCTCTCACTGTGACCTCATAGCTCACTGAGCATCACACCACTGTGACCTTTATAACTCTGTGTATTATTAGATTTACTTCTCTCTTATCCATTTGTCTAAATTCCATTATCAAAAAGAGATATATCTTATTTAACTGCTTTTGTATTTTTTGCACCTGCCATAAGGTAAATACTCCATAAATATTGATAAATATACTATTAATCAATAGATACATAAATCTTTATAAAAGCAAGCCAGAGTCCATGCCATCTATGAAGCCACCATTAATTTCCTAAGCCCTCCTTCATTTTCCAAAGACCCAATACTTAACTCAAGGAAGAGATGAACATATGAGCGATGGCCTCACATCCATCAATGATCACATCCGGAACACAAAGCTTCTTCTTTCCAAAGTTCTGTTGGCATCATTTATTCGCTCATGAGCTAGGAGTGGGCAGCCGTCACAGCAGCCTGGTGTGTTCAAGAATACTGATGACATCTCAGCCCAGAAGGACAGCCAACCTCATGAGTCACCATGTCTAAGCCACACACAGCAGTAACTCCTCTTTCACGCCAGAACCAAGAGTTCTCAAAGCAGCATGATCTGTTGCTTCTCTAACTGCTTAAACTGACATAATACAGTATTTACTCGCGCTGTCACAATTTCTTCTTCCTTTACTTTCTGGACAATATATTTGCCCCTGGAAGAGTCTCTCCCTAAGTAGAATATCCTTCCTCTTTCCATCACAGTCCTGATTCTCTGTCTCTTTTCAGTTCACTTCTTACATCATGTCTTAAATCCTATCTAGGAATGTTCTATCCTCACTAAGAGGCTAAATTCCTTAAGGATTGTGTCTTCCTAAGCATAAAAACAAAGAGGGGTACATTACAGCCCACATAATTCAGATGAGATCGGGCACGTTCAGGGTGTTATGACCGTAGACAGCCCACATAATTCAAGAGTGTGTCAGGTAGAAAAGATAAAACCTGTGCATCAGAAGAATTACCTCAGTGGCCAAATTTCCTGGAAATCAAAATGAGGCCACTTAGGAAATGCTCCTGAAACTCGCCCTGGAACTCTCCTGGCTCTTTGGTTGCTGGGCTCCTGTGGAATTGATTTCTCTCATCTCCTCTGCCGTCACCACTGCCCCAGGCAGCCGGAGTGTTAGGGACCTATCTACCCTGACCTCCTGGAAGCCTCTGCCATCATACTGTGCCAGGCTAATGTGTCCCTCTTGATTCATCTTCAAGGACTTTTGACTCGTGCTTCAAGTCTTTAGATTGAATTAAAAGAAAAAAATGCATTTTATGATTGCTAAGCTTTCAGGGACTACGACAAGTTTCATAAACCATGCCATACGTTCATGAGATTTTTACTGTCCTTCCCCTGTTTGTCCAGTGAACAGAACACAAAATTTGCCCTTAATTCTGACAAGACCAGATATCAATTGCAAATATAATTTATGTCACTTTTCCTTTGGGAAGAAAAATAGACTTTTCTTTTGATAATAATAGTATCCAATACCAGCTCTAATGGTATCAGGTGTCAGCTTTCAGTTAATATACGACATCAAAAAGCCTTTTGCTTGAATTTCATGACAGATCATTCTCGTACATTGGTATTTTCAATATTCCAGCAAATATATGTGCTCAAACAAAGATTCATCAGCGCTGCACATTCAGACAGCTCTTCAGTCTTTAGTTTTGAAATTGGAACATTTCCTGAATAAGCGATCATTCTCTCATCTGTAATTCAGAGTTTCCATCCCAGGAGAGGTGTTCCAAATCCATGACCAGCATCCCAAAGACAGGTATCTACTGAGAAACAGGCAAGCTCGAAGGGGAACTGCTGGCCCTGGAGTTGGTGCTGTACAGTCTGTGGCTGAACCACATCCACAGAGCAGCCCACCAGCCCGCCAAGGCTGGATCCCCAGGGGCAGGGAACCCAGCCGCCTGCCTCAACCGTTCTGCGGTCCTCTACCCAGCAGGGCAAAATAGGCTGCCAGGATATCCAACCTAGAACAAATGTCTAAGAGCCCCATATCTAATTTAGCACCTAAATTCAAAATGACACCAGACCAGTGTTCACTCGTTTCCTCTAACAAAGAGCCATCATGTCAAGGATTCTGTATTTTCACTCATTTAAGCCAACAAATAGCCATGATGTAAATGATTCTGTCTGAGCGCTTTCTCTAGATTAGAAACTCCTGGAGGCCAAGGACATGGTGTTTCTCATGGTCTGCCCCCAGCCTCAGACACAAAGAGCAGGCCAGGAAATATCTGCTGTCTCAACTAAGTGGCACTGCCCGGCTAACGCCCCTTCCCCTCCTTCTCATGAGCCACCCTGCTCATGCATCTGCCAAGACTTCCTTTTCTCGTGGATCATCACCTGGCCGTCTCATCCGAGCTGTTCCATCGACTGGGGCTTTTCAATGTTCTGGTGAAAGATGAAGATAGAGGATGTCCCCTCTCCTTCTCCTCTGGACTTGTTCCCTGCAAATCCAGCCAAGAGGAAAGGGGTGGCATTTAGCAATCCCTGAGCACTCGCCCATCTCTGCAGGAACATTCTGGGCTCTTCTGCTTCCAGGATGCTCTGGCCATTAGCCAACCTTCAGCCAAGTGGAGAGGGAAAATAATGGCATGATCGACAAAGTCCTCAACACATGGGCTGGCGCCTCTGCACAACAGGCAGACACTTGCCAAGCGCCTACTATGTGCCGGGCTGTTATTAGAATATCTTGTCCTGGGTAGGAGCAAAACTAATAATAATAACAGCCTGACTTCTGTAAGGTTTTCAGCTGTCAAGCATTTGACCCCCAAAAAAAGCTATTTAAGGTAAAACTAAGTTGCTCTAAAGTGAGTCTTGTTTTCCAGAGTGGCTCAGTGGAGACAGAGGTTTTGGAAATGGGCCGGGGTGGGAGGGGGAGGGAGGGACGGGGCAGGAGGTGGGCAGGGAAAAGGCGGGGGCGGGGCGGGAGGACACGAGGCCACTGCTTGGATCCCCCCCAACATCAGGCGCTGCCTCTGCTGCTGCTGTCACAGGAGCCCTGGAGCCATAGACTCGCTGCAAAGCACCAAGGGTTTCTCAGGACGCGGAAATGTGGAATGTTGACAGCCCTGGGGAGCCGGGGCGCCGTGGCAGGTCCTGCAAAGCGCTGCCCCTCTCCTTCCTTGTTCTATTTCAGCATCCAAACCCTTCTCCCGACGGGCAGCCTGCCTACCCCCAAGGACGGTGGTGAAGAGCTCCGCAGAAGGACCCCACAGCGCACTTACAAACAATGAGTTCAAGGAGAGAGCAAGAAGTCTCTTCTCCAAACAGACCCTCTTGTAAGATACAAAAATACAGCGGCCCCTTCCCGGGCCTCTCCCGTCCTCCCTCAAGCTCAGAAAAACAATCCACCTTCATCCCTAATAGGAGAACTAGCCAGGGCAGATCTGTCACTGAGCAAGGCCCCAGGGGTGATTGTTTTGTTCAATTCTCACTTGGAAAATGGGACTTTGCTGATATTAATCTCCTCAGAAGGGAGTGCTCCTGAAAACACTGGGCAGCACGGCTTCCCAGTGCTGTTTAGACGACTGCGTCATCGCCTGACTTAGATCAGCAGACAGAGCCGAGCACTGTGGCTGCAGCCGCAGAGCCAGCTTCTGGAAGACCCTCACCAAGCAACTGCGGAAAGTACCAGCGGTGCCCTGATGACCTCGCTGGTCCCCGTAGGAGAAAAGGGAGCCTGGAGTGAAGCCAGAGGCAAGTTTATATCCATTGTCCTTGTCGAATGTTTCCAGCAAACGAGAGAAGCAGGTCCCGGAAGGACCCTGCAGCCTGAGTGCTATTGGCGCAGAATGAGAAGCTTAAGCTCTTGACCGTATTTAAAAAGATAACACAGCAGAAAAAGATTTTAAAAGCTGCAACAACTCAGGAGGCTCAACGTTTAGCAAGCTCTGGGTAGGCTAAGTGTGAATAGGAGCTCAAGCTACAGAACCAGCACCCAAACCAAACACCGATAGATAGAAAGTGAGGAAAATTCCAGAAATCCGTGAGAAAGTTAGGACTGGGGATGTATCACAGAATATTTAAAAGAAAAGTGCATTTGTTTCTTTAAAAAAAAAACTTTCCTATGTTACCCTCAAATAAAAGCTCTTATTTACAACTAACTTTCTAAATATACCAAACTTAAGACTTTTATGGCCAAATGAATCATTAATCACAACTCAGCTGGCTAAGGCAGGGGTTTGCAAACTGCTCCTGGAAATAGGGCTCGGCAGTAAATGGCTTTGTGGGCCACTCCGTCTCTGTTTCCCACAACCTGATTTTGCTGTTTACAGTGCAGACACAGCTGTAGATGTCCATCAACCAATGGCATGGCTGTGTTGCAATAAAACTTTATTTACAAAAACAGATAACAGAGTGGATTTGGCCCAGGGACCATTCTTTGTGGACACCCCCCCCCCAAGTTCAACAAATAGTTCAGACCCATAAAATGACAGCAAACAAGTACTGTACTTTGTATATTCAAATTTTCCTAATATTCAGATGCATCAGCATAGCCTCACCCCTTCTTTAAAAAAACAGAATTTTCAGAGCTTCCATTCTTGCAGAGATTTCAGTCTCTTTCCTCAGGTTCCCAGCAGCCACGTTCCTTGAGCTCCATTTTCCTGGGTCTGTGACATCCTGGTGAGCAATGGGCCAGCATCATTGAGAAGGTCAGTGATGGCTCGGTATGGTCAGGATGGATGGCAGGGGACCGTGTCACAAAAACAAAAGGTAGAATCAGAGTGTCCTAGGAGTTCCCATTTTGGCTCAGTGGTAACCAACCTGATTAGCGTCCGTGAGGACATAGGTTCGATCTCTGGCCTCTCTCAGTGGGTTAAGAATCCAGTGTTGCCATGAGCTGGACCCATGGTATGACCCATGGTGTGAGTCACAGAAGCGGCTTGGATCTGACGTTGCTGTGGCTGTGGCTGTGGCTGTGGCCGGGCAGCGGCGGCTCCAGCTATGATTCAACAACCTCTGGCCTGGGAACTTCCATGTGCCTCAGGTGTGTCCCTAAAAAAAAAAAAAAAAAGGAAAAACAAAATCAGAGGGTCCTTACTTTCTATTACTTCATTTATCTCACTCGGAGAGTATGTGTTTCCCACTCCCCAGACTCCAGGCTCCATGAATTTAAATGCTGTTTGTTACTGGGGGTGATGCTCCCACCAGGAGAGATGGTCAGGGTCCCACTAAACGCTCAGCTATGTCTGCCACCTGCGCATTTTGTGATCCCCAAGCCATGGGACCGGCAAGGACAGAAAGGAGTCACCATCGCATCACAGGTGATAGACTGTGATCAGCAGGAGACAGACCTGCTGTTATACAATCAGAGCAGCTCTTCGATCTCCCATGTGATGCACTGCAGTGTATCCGGTATTCACTTGTCCAGTGTTGACAATAAATAGACAGTAAAGCGCAGCAGCCATGGCCTGAGACAGGCATGGTGGCCAGAGGCTCAGACCCCACAGGGATAAAGGACTGTGTCGCCCCTTTTGGTAAGCCATCTAGACCAGGAGAGGGCTAGCCAAGGGCAGTGTGGGGGAGACGGAGAGTATCAGTGTGGCCTGAAACTAGCTGTAGAAGCAGGAGGCCAGGTTCTTTGGGCTCCCCTCCCCCTTCTAAGATTTCCCAGGAAAAGAGAGCGACCAGAACCACTGGGAGCTTGTCTCAATGGAGTGGGCTTACCATACAAAACAAGTGCGTGTTGGAGTTCCTATAGTGGCTCAGCAGGTGATGAACCCAAAGAGCATCCATGAGGATGCGGGTTCAATCCCTGGCCTCCATCAGCGAGTTCAGGATCTGGCGTCGCCATGAGCTGTGGTGTAGGTTGCAGAGGTGGCTTGGATCCCGAGTTGCCGTGGCTGTGGCATAGGCCGGCACCTGCAGCTCCGATTTGACCCCTGGCCTGGAAACTTCCATATGCTGTGGGTACGGCCCAAAAAAGCAAAAAATAGAAATAAAATTTATAATTAAAAAAAAAAAAAAAACAGAGCAAGTGCATGTCAGCAGCTCAAAGAGCAGGCTTTGGCAGACACTGCGGTGGGCCAGCCAATTCCCACCTTCAGAATCCATGGCCAAGTTGACAGCCACCACAAGGGCTAAGAGCTTAGAGTTGAGACCCTCCTCAGGAACTGCTGTCCACTCCAATAGTGTCCTTATGTGTGTCCAGGATCACACGTCCTCTCTGGGGACAGTCCACACTCACCAGTCGGATGACACAGGGGTGCAAAGACCTGCCATAACATGGCCCAATTCAAGACAGTTCTGAATGGCCATCCCAAAGGCAGAGCCCTCACCGTGGGATCCTCTGAGGCCTCTAATACAACTTCACTGCAGCTCAGCTAATCTCCCTGCCCCATCCTGCTCCTGCCCCTTCCCCATGGATGCTGTTGCGGGGATCAGTCCCCACCCCGCCTCTGGCACAAACATTTCCACTCTGAGTCCTTTTTTCCCAGGGGACCCACCTTAAGTCAGCAGGTCTATGTGAGGATTCATCTGCCTTCACATGAAATAAAGAGATAACAACAGTTCCTACTTCCTAGCACTGTTGTCGAGAGTCAGCAAGCTAAACGAGTGAAAGAGCCAGCAAACTGTAAGGTGCAACATAAAGTTAACATAGCATTATAATAATTATTAGTATAGTGTTGCTTTTCAGTCTCCGCATGCACTCACCAAAGACAGGTTGCTGGTCTTGCCCTGTTTGTCTGCAACAAACAAATGTTTTCAATCACATCAGTGACTACGCTCCGGCCTCATGTTCTGAACTTGGTCTCTAGAGCCAGACGGACCTTGATCTCTATCTTTTACTCTGTTTTACTGAACTGAAGACACTAGTCGCTGGAGACTAGGACATAACGCTTTTTTATTTATTAAATATTTTATCCTGGAATTAATGAAAGAGGCAATTTAAGTTTAAGTACCATAGATTTTTATCATAGATCACGTCTGGTAAAAGGCAAATACATGCAAAAGAAGTTGGTCGAGGTATTTTCTGACATGTGTGTACACATAGCATCTGGCTCTTCGGAGTCCCTTTAGACTCAGCGTCTTAGAGGTCCGTGTTTTTTCACATCGTCTTGGCCAGTGGCCACCAGCCCTTCAAGAGCAGATGCAGTGCAGCATCTCATAAGAAGAATCACAGATGACTTAAGCCATGGGTGGTGGCTTTACAGTCCTGCATCACTGGCCTACTCTGAACCCCTTCTTTGGAAATGATGTAAGCAAGTCCAGTGTACTTCCTCTCTCACCGTCCCCTCAGTTCTTGGGGGTTAAAATCCCACTGCTGCCTCTGGAATTTTCTTCCAAATACTTGGCACACATTCTGCACGTTTTCGACCTGGCCCCCTCTTGATGTTGATGACTGGTCAGTGACACCCACTGAGACCGATGGCTGGCGGCAGCAGGTATACAACTCTATATCAGTTTGAAGATGTGGAAAAATATCAGAGGAAATAAAATTTTAAAAATTTAAACTTTAAAAAAAAAAAGTTGAAACTTGGCTCAACAGTAAGGAACCTGACTCTCATCCATGAGGTTGCAGGTTTGCTCCCTGGCCTCACTCAGTGGTTAAGGATCCAGCATTGCCATGAGCTGTGGTGTAGGTCACAGACGCAGTTCAGATCCA
The DNA here is from genome assembly GCF_054392235.1 of Sus scrofa. Lineage (NCBI taxonomy): Eukaryota > Metazoa > Chordata > Mammalia > Artiodactyla > Suidae > Sus > Sus scrofa. The sequence goes on along the minus strand of NC_139393.1, from coordinate 20,434,445 downwards.
GCATTGCTGTGGCTGTGGTATAGGCCAGCAGCTGAAGCTCCAATCTGACCCCCTTACCTGGGAACCTCTATATACTGGAACCTCTATATGTGCGTGTGGCTCTAAAAAAAAAAAAAGTTGCTTCAGAGTCAATGAAATGGGGTCATCTCTCTAAAGCTGTTTCCTTCTACAATAGGATAATGGTACCTGCCTCCCATAGCTCTTGTAAAACTAAGAGAGTCCACAGGGAGTGATTGGCAGCATCTGGCACACAGTGAACATTTAATAATATTTACTATTGCTATTGTTATGAGTATAAGTTAACCTTAGCTGAAAGATGCTTTTCCATCAAAAACCATATATTGCTGAGCTCAGGACTGGCAACTGAAAAATGTCACCAAAGACTGATTTCATCTCTTACAAACCCAAACAGGAAGCATGCTTGTGGGTTCTTGAAGCCTCCTTTCTCTAATTTGGTTTTCTGTTTTATCCCTAGGAGAGGCCTCCTCTCCTATCAGGCTTGAAATTCTTACCATTCTTACCTTCTCAGGAGAAAACAAAGAAAACAAAGGGACTGATTCTCGAAGATGAATACCAAAAAAACCCCCAAAAAACAAAAACCCAAGCCAACCAACCACCACCACCACTAACAAAACCCATAGAGGTGGCCATCAGAGCTCTCTCATTAGTTAGTATAATTAATCAATAAGACTGTACATTCACAGCTCTCATGAATACTCTCAATTGAGTGAAATCCAAAAGAAAAATATACTGTAGCTTTTCTGAGATCTGATTTTAAATTTCTGTGTAATTATACATAAAATTTTTGTACCTTAAGATCCTCAAGGAACATTCCAATCATCATATTACATGGTCCATTTACTGCTTTAAAAAATAGAGTTAGCAGGGGAGTTTCCATCGTGGCTCATTGGAAACAAATCTGACTAGAATCCATGAGGATGCAGGTTTGATCCCTGGCCTTGCTCAGTGGGTTAAGGATACGGCGTTGCCGTGAGCTGTGGTGTAGGTTGCAGATGCGGCTCGGATCCTGCATTACTGTGGCTGTGGCGTAGGTCAGCAGCTACAGCTCCTATTTGACCCCTAGCCTGGGAACCTCTATATGCTATAGGTGCAGCCCTAAAAAGACAAAAAAAAATAGAGTTAGCAGATATGTATGGGTTCCAAGGAAGAGGAAAAAAACCTTTGCAACTGCTATTTCAACTCTATGAACATTGATATTCATGCTATTTACAGAAGCCAGAAAATGGTGGGTTTTATTCTCTTTAATTATCATATTAGTCAGAAGCTTCTTTGCCTCCCAGACACTTCCTAGCCTTCCTTTTAAGAACTGCGAACATTCCAGTAATCATTTCAAACACCTCAATTTTACTAATAACCAAGTATTCAGATCAGAAAAGACAAACTCTGAAAAACACGTCTGAAGCAAGGGCGCACTTTTTTTTCCTCCCAGACAGAATATATACAAGTCCAAATTTCACATTTCACAGACAAATGGGATTTTTGTAAGTAACCGTACACTAAACACTGGATGGAGTATCAGATTCGTTTGCCACATGTAGGATTTTTGCCTGTTGTCAATCAACCGTAGTTTTATGTTACAATTATGCATAGGAGCTGTGATTACAAAATGATGAGACAGATTCCATAAAACATGCACAAAATAGGAACATATGTGCAACAGTATAAATACATACAAATTAGCTTATATCCAAATCCCATATTCGCTTATTGCTAAAAAAGGCATGAGGAATGTAGTCAGGTTTGTTTTCCTCTCCCTAATCCTGTTACCTATCATGCCCAGTGGTGGAAAAAAAACATCATCCGATTCCTGAGATTTCAGAGAACCAAATCTTCCCATCACCACATTATAGTGCTTATGATGCTTAAGCGTATTTTCTGTTTCTGCACATAATTGAGAAGGAAAAGAGCCAAAGGTTGGAATGTGTCATAAGCAGTTTGGCTAATACTTTTTTTTTGGTCTTTTTATGGCTGCACCTGTGGCACATGGAACTTCCCAGACTACGGGTCGAATCAGAGCTGCAGCTGAGGCCTACGCCCCAGCTGCTACAGCAACGCTGGATCTGAGCTGCATCTGTGACCTACACGGCAGCTTGCAGCAATGCCAGATCCTTAACCCAATAAGGCCAGGGATCGAACCCACATCCTTATGGACACTAGTCTGGTTTGCAACCCACTGAGCCACAACGGGAACTCTAGTTTGGTGAGTACTTGAGCTTTTCCAAATTGGTCATATTAGAGACTCGGTGGAAGCCCCAGTCAGTGTCCAGTTTGTACTGGAACTAGCCTCACACACCGGTGAGACTGCCCCTACCTTTCACTGGACCACTTTGCCCGAACACATTCACCTGCCATATAGGGGGCTGGCTGGTGGAGCAGGGCTGAGAGCCAAGAACCAGGTCTGCACATAGCCCACTCAAGGAATGGGCCTCCCCAGTGCTAGAAGGACCGACATTGACCCGAAGCCTGGCCTTTAAATATTCAGAAAGGGAAAATGAAACTTGAATTACCCAGCTAGACTGAAAGAAAAAAAAAAAAAAAAAAAGAACTCTGAATTATTGTGGCACTCATAGAAAATCACATCAGCCAGAAGGATGACCCGGGAGAGATCCAGTCCAGAGACAGAGCTGAGAACACAAGCTTGGCCTGTGACGGGAAAGTGTCATCTAAGGGCAGAGGCTGACCCCGAAGCCAGATGGGAATTAGCCTGCTAGATGGAAAGGGACAAACTCCGGCAGAACTTTGCTGGCATGTGAAATTAACTTCCATGCAATAATGCTCATTTCTCTTGCTGACCTTGACTTAATACAGGTCTGATCCATTCATTGAGACTCAGGGGAAGAAAACCTTAGGTTTGCGGAAGGTCACCAACAGAGAGAGCTGTGAGAGAAAGGCACTGTCTCATTGTGATTCTCTGAAAAAAAATGAAATGAAAATGATAATCATAGAAGAACATTTTGTCAGTTTCCTTAGGCCAAAAATGCTATCAGGCTGTGTTCCCATGACTTGTTACCTTAAAGCACCTTGTTTATTTAATACCAACAGTAATTATTTCAAGTGCTTTTTTTTTCAGACAATCCTTGCTTTTTTCCCCAGCAAAACTTTTTTTTTTTTTAATCTTTGTAGGGCTGCACCCAAGGCATATGAAGTTCCCAGGCTAGGGGTTGAATCAGAGCTACAGCTGCCAGCCTACCCCACGGCCACAGCAACCCGGGATCCAAGCCATGTCTGCCACCTACACCTCAGCTCATGGCATCACTGGATCCTTAACCCACTGAGCGAGGCCAGGGATTGAATCACGTCCTCATGGATGCTAGTCAGGTTCATTACTGCTGAGCCAGGATGGGAACTCCAGGCCAGCAAAACTTTTAAAGGGTAGCTTTAGCCACACTCTAGTTTGCACTTTCTCACCCTTCTCTGTCTATGTGAAGAGCAAATGATGGGATGTTTTTTTCCCTGGGCTTCCCTGCGGGGTTCATTACTCTGTCCCCCACTTAATGCAGTGGGGCACAGGTTGCAGGATTTGACAGTCCTATCCCGGGATGAGCAGAAGGGTCACAAGCCTGGTGCCTCCATCATCTCATGCTCCTCGCTTTGCACAACCTCTATCTAAACAAAGGTTGGACATGGCTTAGAAAGAAAGGTAGCTAGAAAGCTCCATCATGTTCACTTGGGGGAGACCCAAAACACCCACCAAGCAGGTGAAGGGAGAGGCTTGACAAGTTTAAGTTTCCAGGCGAAGTGCTGATTCTGAGCCCATTAGAATTGCAGATGCTGCAGGTAAATAAAAGGAGAAAAGGACTCTGTCCTGCCCTGGAAAGATTGGAAGGGCACTGCAGTGTCACTGGGGGAAAACACTGAGAGAAACAAAACAACCCCTCAGAAAGCGTAAGTACTCTCTTCAAAGAAAAGGGCTAGCAAGTCCCAAGGGCTCCAGAGACCTGGTGGAAAACCGAAGTGGAGAAGGGGGGCTAGCCAGGACACCACTGGGGCGAGTGCAACTGATGGCAAACGGAAAGAGATCCCTGCTCTGTCAACAGGGGTGGCCTGCACTCAACCTGGCCAGCAGTTGCCACCCACAGTGTTAGGGAAGGTCCAGCTTTATTCAGAGAAGCAAGATCTGTGTGTGTGTGTGTGTGTGTGTGTGTGTGTGTGTGTGTGTGTACAGTGAATCCGACAGTATTCAATTCCTGCCAAGCAATGTTGGTGCCTGATCCAGCCCATCAGTCTCTAGTTTGTGATCTGAGGAGTTTCATTCTTTGGGTCTACCTAAAAATTTAAAAATATGCATACAAAAGGTAGGTAAAAGAAGGCAAGAAAATACCCCTCACCACTGGTATTAGAGTTAGGAATGTCAGCTGTGTCCCCACAGAGACTTGGGGCACATTTATTAATGAGATGCTTGCTAGGTGCCATATCAGATAAGGGTTGGAATCTCAGTGACGTCATACAATGAAATGATCCAAAATAAAAACCACACAATGATTTCTGGTTTACCTGACAGTTCACACTGGTGTTCTACGGGGGTGGCGGAAAGCAGAAGTGGGGAGGGGGCAGTTGGGGGGGAGGGTGCTCTCCAGTAAACTTCTTTCATCTTTGGGGTCTGCTGTCTGCAACAGGTGGGTCCCTAGGTTGCCTGGGGAGAGGGGCCATGAAGCTATCTCCATTTAACCAGCCAGCAGGGGAAGTGGGGTTGATCATGAAGGGAGGTTTCGATAGGCCACCAAGAGAAGTGGTACATGTCACATCCTGTCCATATTCCATTGGCCAGGACTCAGTCCTATGGCCACACCAAAAGGCAAGAGAGACTGAAAATTTTGGTTGTGTGTACTCAAAGAACGAAAAAAGGAAACTGACTTGGAAAAAATACGTGTCACCACTAGGGATTAAAATAGGGTTACTTTAATGATGGCAAATTGAACTTTCTCTCTCATCCCTATTTGCTGCTAAGAACCTGCACTCACAGTCTGACCCACTTAGTTCTGGGAGCTCCCAAAACACATCTTGCTTTTCCTTGGGAATGTGTCCTTTGAGCTACCACCTGCTTATTCCAGAGTCCTTCCTTAAACTTTCAGGCTCCCAGCAGAACCTCCAAAGGGTACCTTCCTACTGAGCCTTCTTCTCATGCTCCCACACATGCTAAAGCCTGCTGCTGCTCCACGACTTCAGGTGTTTGGGTTGTATTACTTTACCTTGCAGCTTCTTTCTCATTCTCTAGGACTCAGATGTGGTCCAGACATAAATTTTAGTTTGCAAACTGGCCCCAGACACAGAAAGCAGGGGGAGACCAAAGAAAGAGGCACCCACATCAGAATGGAAGATGACAGGTTTAATAAGCAAGGAGACAGAGGAAACGAGAGATCACTGCATCTGCTCACCAGACTCTTAGAAGTTTACCTAGAGGCCTTAACTGGGTTCAATCACTTATCCTACACAGATAGTCTCAGCAACACATTACTCGCTCAAGGTTGTGTCCTTGAGGTAGCTTCAAGTGCATAGTGGGCAGGTGGAATGCATGTCCCAAGGATGGGGGGAGGGGGAAGGAACCTCTGATTGCCTGGGTCTACCTTGAGGGTCAACTAGCAGTCCTGTCTTCTCAATGACCTCCTCCAACCAAATCTCAATTTCAGGTTCTTTATAATTTCCTAATCCTTCTAATCTTCTATTTTTATTGGACCAAGCCAACTGTGACTGATTCTCTTCCGCTAAAGTTCAGACTCCTCCCAAGGAGCACCTTCATTCCTCATGCAAAAGCATTTGCCTAGAAAACCCCTCTACCAGTCCCCAGGAAGGCTCAGACATGTTTACAGCCCACAAGTGGATTCAACTTTGAATTAAACTGGAATCCTTTATTGCCTTTTTAAAAATTGTCTGCACATTAGTAAAATTATAATATGAGAAGAGTTTCTACAAGTTCTTGGACACAGCCTTCGATCATCAAGATGACTTTCAAAACTGTTTAATGATCTCCGTCTTCTTTTGGATTGCTAGGCTCTCCAAAGAGCATATACGTTACTGGCATAGTTACAACTTAAATATTATTGGAGGATGTAAAGAACTAGCCAGAGTCTCATTCGACCCAGAACACATATATCAGAAACAGCAAAGTTCTAACTTAAATGAGGGAGTTCTACCCAAAAGGCTGTGTGCTCTGAAATTTGATTCATAAGAGAAAGTGGCCTGTTTGATGTTCTCACTTGTTCTTTAGAAAGGAAGCATAAAAATGTACACGTGTACACAGGAAGGCCTCTTAGAGACCACATAACGACCTTACCCTAGTCACCTCAGACTGTCAATTCACAAATCTGGAGTTCTCAAGAGATGAAAGTATTTATCCCAGATCACACAGTTAGGAAGCGAGAGAATGTTCAGGATCCAAGTCTTCTGTGGACGTGTCCAACCCTCTCCCCCAAAGACTATACAGCATCTCCAGGTCTGCACCAGAAGAGAGAGCTAGGAGAAGTTTGAGCATTGATCACCTTGCCTTTTTGCCCCATCTCCCTAGTCATCAATTCTTCACTCCTTCAACTCATTTATTTTACTGTGACAAGATTAATTCTCTGGGGAGGAGGCAAGATGGTGGAAGAGTAGGGGGACACGCTCGCCCTCTCCCACAAACAGCAACAAAAAAAATACATCTACAGGATAAACGACTCACACAGAACAGCAACCAATCTCTAGCAGAAGAAGCTAAGCGCCAATAATGGCAAGAATTTCATGACATTACTAGGTAAAACAAGAGAAAAAAGGAGAGTGAGAGAAGGTGAATCTGAGCTGGACGGACGCTCCTGAAAGGCAACTGCGGAGGAGAAAGGGATCCCGCGCCCTGGAAAGTCACCTAGATCGACAAAAAGATTAACCAAACCGGAGGAATCTCCAGATGCAGAGAAGAGTGTAGCAGTAAGTTGGAGTTCTGAAAAGCAGAGTGAGAACCGAACGGATCATCTGAACTATGGGCACAGACACCAAAAACTGAGACGCCTTGGTGGGGGCTGGGCACCGAGACCTCGGCTCCGGAGGTTAGTCCCTGGGAAAGAGCTGGGGGGCGGGGTGGAGTGGAGACTGCTTGGGAGATCTAGAAACTGGTCTGTCAATTTTGACGGGGCAGAGCCTGCCTGGGAGACTAGAAAACAAAGCTGTCGCAGGGGAAGGGAGCAATACTCTAGGGGTGGGGAAGTGGAAAGCCACATCAGAGGGAACCTGGGAGAAGAGCCGGGTCTGCACCAGTGTTGGGGAGGGGAGAGAAGAAGGGGTGGGCCCCCACAGAATACTCCCCATGCCACAGCGAGCCTACCGGCCGACTAGCTAGCAGAAAGTTGTGCTTCCCAGTGCGTTCCCCACCACCACCCATTATGTACACGCCAGACCTGGGGCTGCCTGCCATCCGGGAGGGCTGGCCTCAGCAATTGCCAGAAGCCTACCACCACAGGGGCTGTCCCTGCCCTGGCCTGCTTGCCCTTTGGAGGGGCTACACCCCCACGGAGTAGCACCAAACACCGCCAGCCCCCAGGAAAAGGCCTGCAGCCCAGAAAAGCTAGAACAAGCTTGGCCAGGCCGTGAAAATATCTGCCTAATTCTTGGACAGTCCTTCTGTGTCGGACTGCCCTGGGGAAGAGCCTCTTGGGTTCACAGCGGCCCAGCTAGCCACTCAAGCCCTTGGGGGGTGCCGCACTCCCGCAGAACAGCTCCCCAGGACTGCCAGCCCCTGCAGGAAGCCCTGCACCCCAGAAAAGCTAGAACAAGCTTGGCCGGATCGTGAAAAGATCTGCCTAATTCTCAGACAGTCCTTCTGAGTCAGACTGCTCTAGGGAAGAGCCTCTTGGATTCACAGCGGCCCAGCTAGCCACTCAAGCCCTTGGGGGGTGCCACACTCCCACAGAATAGCTGCTCAGCACCCCCAGTCCACTGGAGGAGCCGCTGCAGCCCAGAAAAAGCTAGAACAAGCTTGGCCAGGCTGTGTAAAGATCTGCCTACATTCTCAGACAGTCCTTCTGAGTCAGGCTGCTCTGGGAAGAGCCTCTTGGGTTCTCAGTGACTCAGATAGCTGCTCCAACCCTGGGGGGGGGGGTTGCTGCGCTCCTGCAGAACAGCTGCCCAGCACCGCCAGCCCCCTGCAAGAGCCCCACAGCCCAAAAACACCAGAGCAAACTCTGCCCAGCCAAGTGAAATCTGCTCCCACTGTGGTGTGGATCTCTCAGTCCTGTCTGCCTTCAGGAAGTCCTCCTTTGCTTCAGAGAGACCCTGTTAGCCCTGCCAACACTCCAGAAAAGCCACACTGCCTCAAAAAAGACTGACCAACAATGCCAGCCCTCAGGAAACATTCCATGGCAGTGACAAGGCAAACACTGCCTGGCCACAGAGTACAACTCCACCAGGAAAAAGAAAACAACAAGCAAGATGAAGAAGCTGAGAAACCACCCCCAGTCAAACCAACAGGAGAACGCACCTAAAGCAGTCAACAATGACACAGATCTCTGCAGTCTGACAGACCTGGAGTTCAAAAGAGAAATAGTGAAAATACTGAAGGAATTAAGAGAAGATATGAACAGTAATGCAGATACCCTCAGAAAGGAACTAGAAAATATAAGGAGGAGCCAAGAAAAACTAGAACATTCATTTGCAGAGATGCAAACTGAACTAAGGGCAGTAAAAACCAGAATGAATAATGCAGAAGAACGAATCAGTGATGTGGAAGATAGAATAATGGAAATCACCCAATCAGGTCAGCAGACAGAAAACCAAATCAAAAAACATGAAAGCAATATAAGAGACCTATGGGATAATATAAAGTGGGTCAATCTACACATAATAGGAATTCCAGAAGGAGTAGAAAAAGATAAGGGGATGGAAAATATATTTGAAGAAATTATCGCTGGAAACTTCCCAAATCTTAAGGATACTGAGTTCAGGATACAGGAAGCACAGAGGGCCCCAAACAAGTTGAACCCAAACAGACCCACACCAAGACACATTATAATAAAAATGGCAAAAGTTAGTGATAAAGAGAGGATCCTAAAGGCAGCAAGAGAAAAGCAGAATGTTACCTACAAGAGAACCCCCATAAGATTATCAGCTGATTTCTCTACAGAAACACTACAGGCCAGGAGGGAATGGCAAGAGATATTTAAAGTGCTAAAAGGAAAAAATATGCAACCTAGAATACTCTATCCAGCAAGAATATCATTTAAAATAGAAGGAGAAATAAAAAATTTTTCCAACAAACAAAAGCTAAAAGAATACAGCAATACAAAACCCAGGCTAAAAAAAAATACTGAAAGGGCTTCTCTAAACCAAAAAGAAAGGAAGGAAAGAAAGGGAGGAAAAAGGAAAAAAAAAAGGAAGAGGAAGAACTAGGATTGAGAAACCACAATCAGAGAGCAGTCACTCAAATAAGCCAGCATACAGATTTAATCATGAACATGTTTCAAACAAAACAAAATTAAAAAGAAAAAAAAGAGTCATCAAAATCATAAAATGTGGGCAAGGGATGTTAGGAAATAAATACACCTTTTGTTTGTTTGTTTCTCTTCTTAATTTTAATATAGTAATGAAGTGTTTGAACCTACAGGACCATCAGGCTAAAACACACAATTATGGGAAGGGTTTAGCATACTTAAAAAACTGGGCAACCACAAGCCAAAATCAAACATTGCATTCGCAAAAAAATGAAGAAAAAAAAAAAACACTCAAACAGATAATAACCGGAGACCATCCAACCAAAAAAAAAGAAAGCAAGAATGGAGAACCATAGAATCAACTGGAACACAAGGTTCAAAATGGCAATAAATAATCATCTATCACTTATCACCTTAAATGTCAATGGACTGAATGCTCCCATCAAAAGACACAGAGTGGCTGAGTGGATAAAAAGGCAAAAACCTTCAATATGCTGCCTACAAGAAAACTCACCTCAGGGCAAATGATACATATAGATTGAAAGTAAAGGGGTGGGAAAAAATATTTCATGCCAATAGACATGACAGGAGAGCAGGAATTGCAATACTCATATCAGACAAAATAGACTTTAAAACAAAAGACATAAAGAAAAACAAAGGACACTATTTAATGATTAAGGGATCCATCCAAGGAGAGGCTATTACTATCATCAACATATATACCCCAAATACAGGAGTACCCAGATACATACAACAAATATTAACAGACATAAAGGGAGATATTGATGAGAATACAATCATAGTAGGAGGCCTAAATACCCCCCTCACATCAATGGACAGATCCTCTAGACAGAAAACCAATAAAGCAACAGAGATCCTAAAGGAAACAATAGAAAAGGTAGACCTAATTGATATCTTCAGGACACTGCATCCAAAAAAAATCAGAATACATATTCTTCTCAAATGCACATGGAACATTCTCAAGAATCGACCAGATATTGGGACACAAAGCTAACCTCAACAAATTTAGGAGCATAGAAATTATCTCAAGTATCTTCTCTGACCACAACGCCATGAAATTAGAAATCAACCATGGGAAAAGAAATGAGAAAAAACCTACTCCATGGAGACTAAACAACATGCTACTAAAAAACCAATGGGTCAATGAGGAAATCAAGAAGGAAATTAAAAACTACCTTGAAACAAATGATAATGAAGACACAACCTCTCAAAATCTATGGGATGCTGCGAAAGCAGTGCTCAGAGGGAAATTTATAGCAATACAGGCCTTTCTCAAAAAAGAAGAAAGATCCCAAATTGACAACTTAACCCTCCACCTAAACGAATTAGAAAAAGAAGAACAAAAAAGACCTAAAGTCAGCAGAAGGAAGGAAATTATAAAGATCAAAGAAGAAATCAATAAAATAGAGATTCAAAAAACAATAGAGAAAATTAATAAAACCAAGAGCTGGTTCTTTGAAAAGGTGAACAAAATTGACAAACCCCTGGCCAGACTCACTAAAAAGAGGAGACAAAGAACCCAAATAACCAAAATTATAAATGAAAAAGGAGAAATCACAATGGATACTGCAGAAATACAAAAAACCATAAGAGAATACTATGAACAACTGTATGGCAACAAGTTTGACAATCCGGAAGAAATGGACAATTTTCTAGAATCTTACAGCCTGCCAAAACTGAATCAAGAAGAAACAGACCAACTGAACAGACCGATCACTAGAAATGAAAGTGAAGAGGTCATAAAATCACTCCCTACAAATAAAAGTCCAGGACCAGATGGCTTCACAGGTGAATTCTATCAAACATATAAAGAGGAATTGGTGCCCATCCTCCTTAAACTCTTTCAAAAGGTTGAAGAAGAAGGAATACTCCCAAAGACATTCTATGGTGCCACCATCACCCTCATTCCAAAACCAGACAAAGATACCACCAAAAAAGAAAACTATCGGCCAATAACATTGATGAATATAGATGCAAAAATTCTCAACAAAATCTTAGCCAACCGAATCCAACAACATATCAAAAAGATAATACACCATGACCAGGTAGGGTTCATCCCAGATTCACAAGGATGGTTCAGCATACTCAAATCAATCAACATCATACACCACATTAACAAAAGAAAAGTCAAAATCATATGATCATCTCAATAGACGCAGAAAAAGCATTTGACAAAGTCCAACATCCATTCATGATCAAGACCCTCGCCAAAGTGGGTATAGAGGGAACATTCCTGAATATAATCAAAGCCATTTATGATAAACCCACAGCAAATATAATCCTCAATGGGGAAAAACTGAAAGCCTTCTCACTCAAATCTGGAACAAGACAGGGATGCCCACTCTCACCACTGCTCTTCAACATCATTTTGGAAGTCTTAGCCACAGCAATTAGACAAACAAAAGAAATAAAAGGCATCCATATAGGAAGAGAAGAGATCAAACTGTCACTGTATGCAGATGACATGATACTATACCTAGAAAACCCTAAGGACTCAACCCAAAAACTACTTGAACTGATTCATAAATTCAGCAAAGTAGCAGGCTATAAGATTAACATTCAGAAGTCAGTTGCATTTCTGTATACCAGCAATGAAATATTAGAAATGGAATACAAAAATACGATACCTTTTAAAATTGTACCTCACAAAATCAAATACCTCGGAATACACCTGACCAAGGAGGTAAAGGATCTATATGCCGAGAACTATAAAACTTTAATCAAAGACATCAAAGAAGATGTAAAGAAATGGAAAGATATTCCATGTTCCTGGATTGGGAAAATCAATATTGTGAAAATGGCCATACTACCCAAAGCAATCTACAGATTCAATGCAATCCCTATCAAATGACCCATGACATTTTTCACAGAACTAGAACAAACAATCCAAACATTTATATGGAACCACAAAAGACCCAGAATCGCCAAAGCAATCCTGAGAAACAAAAACCAAGCAGGAGGCATAACTCTCCCAGACTTCAAGAAATACTACAAAACCACAGTCATCAAAACAGTGTGGTACTGGTATCAAAACAGACAGACAGACCAATGGAACAGAATAGAGAATCCGGAAATAAACCCTGACACCTATGGTCAATTAATCTTTGACAAGGGAGGCAAGAACATCAAATGGGAAAAGGAAAGTCTATTCAGCAAGCATTGCTGGGACACCTGGACAGCTGCATGCAAAGCAATGAAACTAGAACACACCCTCACACCAGGCACAAAAATAAACTCCAAATGGCTGAAAGACTTCAATATACAACAGGACACCATCAAACTCCTAGAAGAAAACATAGGCAAAACACTCTCTGACATCAACATCATGAATATTTTCTCAGGTCAGTCTCCCAAAGCAATAGAAATTAGAGCAAAAATAAACCCATGGGACCTCATCAAACTGAAAAGCTTTTGCACAGCAAAGGAAACCCAAAAGAAAACAAAAAGACAACTTACAGAATGGGAGAAAATAGTTTCCAGTGATGCAACTGACAAGGGCTTAATCTCTAGAATATATAAACAACTTATACAACCCAACAGCAAAAAAACCAATCCATCAATGGAAAAATGGGCAAAAGACCTGAATAGACATTTCTCCAAGGAAGATATACAGATGGCCAATAAACACATGAAAAAATGCTCAACATTGCTGATCATAAGAGAAATGCAAATCAAAACTACCATGAGATACCACCTCACACCAGTCAGAATGGTCATCATTGATAAATCCACAAATAACAAGTGTTGGAGGGGTTGTGGAGAAAAGGGAACCCTCTTGCACTGTTGGTGGGAATGTAAACTGGTACAGCCACTATGGAGAACAGTTTGGAAATACCTTAGAAATCTATACATAGAACTTCCATATGACCCCGCAATCCCACTCTTGGGCATCTATCCGGACAAAACTCCACTTAAAAGAGACACGTGCACCCGCATGTTCATTGCAGCACTATTCACAATAGCCAGGACATGGAAACAACCTAAATGTCCATCGACAGATGATTGGATTCGGAAGATGTGGTATATATACCCAATGGAATACTACTCAGCCATAAAGAAGGATGGCATCATGCCATTTGCAGCAACATGGATGGAACTAGAGACTCTCCTACTGAGTGAAATGAGCCAGAAAGACAAAGACAAATACCATATGATATCACTTATAACTGGAATCTAATATCCAGCACAAATGAACATCTCCACAGAAAAGAAAATCATGGACTTGGAGAAGAGACTTGTGGCTGCCTGGTGGGAGAGGGAGGGAGTGGGAGAGATTGGGAGCTTGAGGTTATCAGACACAACTTAGAATAGATTTACAAGGAGATCCTGCTGAGTAGCATTGAGAACTTTGTCTAGATACTCATATAGCAACAGAACAAAGGGTGGGGGGAAAAATGTATACATGTAAGGATAACTTGATCCCCTTGCTATACAGTGGGAAAAAATAAATTAAAAAATAAATAAATAAATGAATAAATACAAAGATTAATTCTCTATGTTCTCCTTCTTGCAGCTATTCCACTAGGTATTTCTCAAATTTTTAAACGAGGAAAGCCAGCCTTGACTTCCACATATGTTTTGTGCATCACAGCTGTCTTCTCTTTAGCTCTGTCATCAACCATGTGACACAAGAAGCACAGAGTTAATGCCTTTCTGTCACTTTCTTTTGGTTTTGCAAATATTAATTACCTACTTAATGGAGGCTTTCTGTTGCACATGTGCTAAATAGCATATATTTATCAACTCAAAATAGGCCCCTGTGGTTTCAACATATTCTTGCACACATCACATCTTAACATTCCCAGGATTTAAGTGCCGAGAAAGCCCAGCTAGGAGGTATGGATCTTACTTTAAAAGTGTGTTCCAGAGGAGTTCCTGCTGTGGTGCAATGGGATCAGCAGCATCTCTGCAGCTCTAGGATGCAGGTTTGATCCCTGGCCTTCTGTATAGCGGGTTAAAGGATCCTGCATTGTCACAGCTACAGTGTAGGTTGCAACTATAACTCAGATCTGATCCTAGGCCCGGGAACTCCATATGGCTCAGGGCAGCTAAAAAGAAGAAAATAATAATAAAATAATAATAAAAGTGTCTTCCAGACATGGAGTGGACATTAGCATTCAAGGTAAAATTCAAGCCGTAACCTGAATAATTGACCACAATACAAATAATGTCTACTATGTTCTGACACCTCTTCATTCCCAGTCTTTCTCAATGACGTTTTACAGCTTTCTCAGAACATTAAGGCTCTTTTGCCCCAAACCAAGGCATCTTAACTCTGTCAAGGTTTCTGATTCTGGGCCATCATGTGGAGCAGGCAGGTGGCACCTCCCGGCCTCCCCAGCAAGGGGTCAGCTCAGCTGGGCTCACACACCGCATTGATCTGAGGCTGATTTTTCACTACAGCAGGAAGCCTTCTTGCCAGAAGCTTTGGGCAATTCATCCCCCGCCACTAGCTGTGCACCATGGCTTTCCATTCTCTCCACACACAGTGACAGCAATTAGTTTCCAGAGTTGATAGGAAGGAAGGTACAGAAGAGGCTGTGGAGGGCGGCCCAGAACCCCAGCCCCTCAGGACGAAGGTACTAAGAATCCCCAAATGCTAGGAGTGCTGGCTCATAACTGCATCCTTCTTCAGGAATGGGCCTCCCCAGACGAAGCTGCCTCACCCCCGATTGTAGCCCCACCCCACCCCCAGCCTTCTTGAATAATTCTGCAAGGTGAGGGGTACAAAGGCAGGCCCTCGTGCCTCGATCTAGGACAATTCGGACAATTCAGGAGGGCGGCCCCAGCTCCAGCATTCCTCCCGGAAGCAACGAAACCTCTAAGGCAACTTCATTACAGCTCAGTTCCCACCACCACCCCACCCATTCCTGCTTCCAGGACCCGCTCCCAGGGCTTGTTCCTGAGAAGACATCCCACCAACCCGCCAGCGAGCAAATCTCAGAGATTGTTTCCAGGGACCCTCACCTGACGCAAGACAAAAGGAGACAGGAGTGAGGATTCAGCATGAATGCAACAACACCTTGGTGACATCTTGATCCTCTGCTATTCGGTTCAATGTATGTAAATACGAACAAATGGATGAATAAATGTGTGTATGTGTGGACAACATATTGATTACTTCCTACAGTCAGACACCTTTCTAAATGCTTTGCTTACATTAATTCACTTAATATTCAGAACAACACTCTGAATTCAGTGCTGTTATTTTCTCTGTTTCCAGATAGGATGAGTTCATCGCCCATCTCATCAAGCAGTAATTGACAGAGCTAAGACTGAAACCCAAGCCAAAAGACTCTCACAATCATGGTAGAACATCACAGGCCAAACTAAGGGCTGTGAGAGGATCTGGCTTTGTTTGGGGCAGCATCACAGCTTCTGGGTGATGCAGAGTTCTCTACATCTTTCTATTCTTCCTCTGTCCTCTACACTCCCAAAGGGGTCCCGACATGGACAGGCTGCTTTTCACTGTATAAAATTATTCATTTTACTTCCGAAGCCAGTGAGACTAATCCTAGTCCCCTTGCTAACAGTTGGTTTATGAATTGTTTTGCTGTTGCCATTGCTACTGGGACATGAGAAAAAGTCTCTGGGGGCTTCTAGGAGAGCATCCGTTGATTATAAAAGAACACAAATGAAGCGGAAGCTTGTTTTCCGTCTGGATGTAGTTTTGTGATGCGGCAAATGAAAGAGCATTAGCCATCTGGGATGAGCAAGGACAACAGCTTCTCTAGGACAAAGCCAACAAGCCAAAGAGGCGGAGAGGCAAGAGCCAAAGAATTTGGGTCCCAGGCATTTTGCTTAGATTCTCAATTAACCAACTATCGACTCATTGCACCCACAGACAGCCTTCACCTAATGCAAAATAGTCAAATTATATATTGTTTTTCTACAGAGGTTATGTTGGGGGCAGGATGGGGAGATTAGAAAAAAATAAGGAGTTCTGATGATTGGTTGAATGTAAAAAATTACAGTAATAATAGATGACTAGAAATAAGGTAGAAATTGAAACTAATAGAAAAGTAAGACAAGAAAGAAGGATAAACAATGAGAGGAAAAGGTCAAATATAACAGAATTAAAAATAAAGAGAGAGGAGTGCCTGCTGTGGTGCAATGGGATCAGAGACATCTCTGCAGTAGGACACGGGTTCAATCCCTAGCCCGGCACAGTGAGGTAAGGATGGGGCATTGCCTGGCTGATCTCTGGCCCAGAAACTCCATATGCTATGAGGCAGCCAAAAAAGTGACATGAATTTTGCAAACGTTGAAACATTACTAAATCTGGCTAGTCACTAAATTAAATGCACAGGAGAAGGAAGTAATTTATTTCCAAGATCCTTCAATCATTTGATATTGAAGGATTTTGAAAAATCAATATCCTTCAATATTTTTATCATATTGATCCCTCAAGAAGGATTCAGCTTAATTGCATTGAGCATTGTTTTCTGTACCAACTGTTTTACATTTATTATCTCAACTGGCATTATTTGCCCCATTTTTTAAAAGGGAGAAGTCTGGTTTAAAGAGCCTACAGCCCTGTGGCTATGGCAGTTTAATCTCTAATAACAGAAACCCAACTGGAATCAACTGAAGGGTACAAAAAGAATTTGTTTATAATCTCCTAATCTCAAAGTAAGATGTTGTCATGCAAAGGAGATGTGAATACAAATCACCAGCACCGCACAATGAAGTATAAAATAGGGAAAACCCAGGAACATAGAGAAGGGTAAAGAGGGAAGAATCACCCTGGATCTCAGCAGGTATAGACGATCTGCATGCATCAAGGCCAGAGTTCCAGTAAGGAAGAGGCCTGACCCCATAGGCTCCACACATTTGTAGGGCAAGCATCAGGGAGCGTCCGTGGGACTGTGCAACACTGGAAGATCCAGGTGCCAGAAATGGCCTGGTTACAGGAGTTGCTGTTGTGGCTCAGCAGAAATGAATCTGACTCATATCCATGAGGACACAGGTTCAATCCCCGGCCTTGCTCAGTGGGTTAAGGATCGGGCATTGCTGTGAGCTGTGGGCTAGGTCACAAATGCAGCTGGGATCCTTCATGGCTGTGGGTGTGGTGTAGCCCGGCAGCTACAGCTCCTATTTGACCCCTAGCCTGAAAACCTCCATTTGCCATGAATGCGGCCCTAAAAAGCAAACAAGCAAGGGGAAAAATAAAAGGGTCTGGTTATGAAGGGAGAGCCTCAGCCGAGTGGCTGATATGGGCACAGTCTTCTGTGGCGAACCTAGACCTGCTCCTGCTAAGCCAGCTTTCAGCTAGACTACCACAAGGGAAATAAACGCATCTCCAGAGCCACCTGGATTTCCTTCTTGGCAGGAAAGGTGGTGGGAACTGGGACTAACTAAGCAGGTCTATCTGCCCACCATTCTCTGTCACTGCCTCTGGACCCAGTTCACAGCCTCTCCATCCGCACAGTGAAAAGCATGACTTCCCTGGCTCCTGAGTGTACCTGTTAGAGTCCAGCCTCCTAGAGCACGACTGAGCCTGTTACATATATCAAAAGAAGAAAAACATACTCATGAGGCCAGGACAGTATCTATTGATCTAATGCACGATGGCATGGAGCATCTGTGAGCAAGTGTGCTCGACAAATAATCTAATCTGCTTCCATGACAGAGAGACGAATTTGCCAGTGGTAGGAAACGATAGAGCCGAGGTCTGAACTTCCATCTGGTGACTCCCAACTAAACGTCATCACCTGTATTACAAAGACGAGGGAATAGAACCTGGTGACACGAGATGGTAGTAGTTAATTTGTTCTCCTGAACTCTACATAAGCCCAGTCAGATCTATCTGCATCCTCAGACATGTCTGTGTCTATAATTTTTTTAGTCAAAACCTGTTTTGACTATATCTGCTGTAAAAACAATTTTGAAAGAAGAGCAAAGAAGCCAAGTTCCTGTTAAATAGCATCTATTTAAAAGATAAATTTGGAAATACCTTAAAAAGCCACAATAGTTAAATAAATAGAGTGGTTAAATAAATTCCAAAGTCTGCATATAATAAAGTACTTTGCAGCCATTAAAAATTATAACTTTGGAGTTCCTGTCCTGGCTCAGGGGAAACGAATCTGACCAGCATCCATGAGGACCCAGGTTTGATCCCTGGCCTTGCTCGGTGGGTTAAGGATCTGGCATTGCTGTGAGCTGTGGTGTAGGTTGCAGATGTGGCTCAGATCTGGTGTTGCTGTGGCTGTGGTGTAGACCAGTGGCTACAGCTCTGATTCAATCCCTAGTCTGGAAACCTCCATTTGCCACAGGGGCGGCCCTAAAAAGACAAAAAATATATATATAAACAATAAAAAAAATAGATAAAATAAATACAATATAATATTTATTAAACAATTATAACTTCAAATGTTTTAATAACATAGAGTGGACATAACACATATGGTGAATGGGACAGAGTACTCTATGGTATAATATCAATTTTCTAAAATAAATAGTCATGTTATATATATTCAGCTGTGAAATCATACATACAGACAAGTCTTTTTTTTTTTTTTTTTTTTTTTTTTTTTTTGTCTTTTTGCCTTTTCTAGGGCCACTCCCTCAGCATATGGAGGTTCCCAGGCTAGGGGTCGAATCAGAGCCGCAGCCACCGGACTACGCCAGAGCCACAGCAACTCAGGATCCCAGCCTCGTCTGCAACCTACACCACAGCTCACAGCAATGCCAGATCCTTAACTCACTGAGCAAGGCCAGGGATCAAACCCGCAACCTCATGGTTCCTAGTCGGATTTGTTAACCACTGCGCCACTACGGGAACTCCAAGTCTTTTTAAATTTTTTATTTTATTTTTAGATTAAAAAAATATTGAAGTATAGTTGATGGACAATTATGATGTAAGTTACAGGTTATAATATGGCGATCCACAGTTTTTAAAGGTGATACTCCATTTACAGTTATTATAAAATAGTGGCTATGTTCCCCACGTGGTACAACATCTCCTTGAAGCTTACTTTATACATAAGTTTGTACTTCATCATCACTTACCCCAAACTCCCCCTAACCTCTTCCCTCTTCCCACTGGTAACCACTAATTTGTCTGCTTCCTTTTTGTTATATTCACCAGTTTGTTGTATTTTTTACACATAAGACTTCACACATAAGCTGACATATTTCACTTAGAATAATACCCTTCAAGTCGGTCCATGTTGCTGGAAATGGAAATTTTCCACTCTTTTTTATGTCTGAGTAGTATTTCATGGATAGGCATACCACAGCTTCTTTATCCATTCCTCAGCTGATGGACACTTAGGTTGTTTCCATGCCTTGGCAATTGTAAATTGTACTGCTTTCAACACTGGGGTGCATATATCCTTACAAACTAGTGGTTTTGTTTTTTTCACATATAAACCCAGGAGTGGAACTGTTGGGTCGTATCATAGTTCCATTTTCAATTTCTTGTTTGTCTTTTTAGGGCCACACCCACGGCATATGGAGGTTCCAAGGCCAGGGGTTGAAGTGGAGCTGTAGCCACTGGCCATGGTGACTCTGGATCCTTAACCCACTGAGCGAAGCCAGGGATGGAACCCTAGTCAGCTTCGTTTCCCTGGAGCCACAACGGGAAAATGGAGCCCCATTTTCAATTTTTTGAGCAACCTCCATACTGTTTTCCACAGTGGCTGCACCAATTTACATTCCCAGCTACAAAGTACAAGGGTTCCCTTTTCTCCAAATCCTCATCAACATTCCTCGTTTGTGTTCTTTCTGATGAAGCCATTCTGACAGGTCTTTTTTAAAAATTTGCAGAATATGCCAACTTAAATATGTATTCCTCCTACACTCCCTCCCCAACATCCATTAAACCCCCTCTCCTTTACAAAAGAGCAGCAGGGCCAGGCAATGCAACAACCCACATGGGTTGAGAGTCATAGTCTCTGTAAAACCCCTCGGGGAGGTGGAGGCCCAAGACCCCGTCCCTTCTGGGTCAGAAGGGAGCTTCCCCAGTGAGGCTGGGGTCTGGGGGCCTGGGGCTTGGGTTTTAGGACTGTGAAGCACAAGTGGATTCTAAGCTTTCTAAACTTTGAGCTCAATGACCAAACCTCTTAATTATTTCACATGGGGTAGGGATGAGTCTGTTGGGTGTGGGGAGATGGAAGGTGAATGGAATATTGTTGACCAAAAGGGCAGACCGTGATGGTAACATTTACTAAATTGTTTCTCCCCCATTTAGGCACAAGGTAGGCTTGCATTCTCTGGCCCCCTGGGATTGGATAGGGCCACATGACTCCTTCTAACAGACACATGGTGACAGGAAAATATGTGATACTGCTGGGCTATAGTCCCTTTTTTTGTTTTGTTTGTTTGTTTTTTGTCTTTCATCTTTCTAGGGCCGCACCCATGGCATATGGAGGTTCCTAGGCTTGGGATCAAATCAGAGCCATAGCTACCTGCCTACACCACAGCCATAGCAACACAGGATCCAAGCTGCGTCTGTGACCTACACCACAGCTCAGGGCAACACCAGATCCTTAACCCGCTGAGTGAGGCCAGGGATGGAACCCATGCCCTCATGGATACCAGTCAGGTTCATTAACACTAAGCCACGATGGGAACTCCTGGGCTAGAGTTCTTAAGTGGCTTGGTAATCACCAATTCCCACAAAAATAACTGGGTGGAAAATAAGACTAGAACTCCCTGGACATGAAACATGACTGAGCAATAAATCTTTGTTTATTCGTTTTGGTATTTGGATACCAAAGATCCCAAATGTGTCTTGATATTATTACCACAATATCATCTGGGCTATCCTCGCTGTTACCACCTCCTTATTGTAACATAAACTCCTTCCTGGACTTTGCCAAAATGAAGCTAGCAAGATTTTTTGTGTCTCTTCCTTGAATTACTATTCACTTCATTCGCCTGTGGTTTTTCTCATTATAATGTCATTACCCCGTGATGTGGGCCCTAGAAGTGGTACATATGCAAGTACACCTTCTACTCTTATCTGACTGCTACTCCGTTTATCACCCACTGGATCTTGGCTCCCCCCTGCTTTTGTTCTGGCAAGAATGCAATCACTCATCAGTTTTCTCTCATAAAATTCTATCTACCTATTTATCAACTCTCCTTCTATCTGCTTATCTATCCCTTGAAATATCCTTACCTATTCTACTCTACTCTACTCTACTCTACTCTACTCTACTCTACTCTACTCTACTCTACTCCATTCCATTCCATTCCATTCCATTCCATTCCATTCCATTCCATTATATTTAATTCTATTCCATTCCATTCTATCCTAAGCAGCCTACAGAGCCTCTCCAGCAGGACTGGGGACACAGAGAATAGGGTAGGGGTATTTCTCAGTATTTCTCACTGAGGGTCTATGCCGACAGTAACTTGATCCTGGGGCCCCTAGCAGGATTGGAGAGCAAGTTATGCCCTGACTTAGGTTGAGACTGAGTCTAGCCAGGGCACTGAGAAAGAGCTGAAGAGGTCTGAGAGTTGGTTCACAACTGTGAGGCTGGGCATCAGGCCAGGCCTGAAGCAGTCTTTCAGCATCCAAGGAAACAAACGGATTTCCCCCCAGGATCTGGAGGAGGATTGGTAAGTATGGAACAATAGGTCCTCTTGTAAGTGGCAGCTGCCACCTGAGGAAGCTTGGCTGTCCTGCCGTTTTACTACCTCTGTTCTCAGACTTGGACCTGCAGGTCAGCTGGGCAGATTGAGACTGGCTGCTATGAAGGACCACTTCCCATTCCAGTTATCTTCAGTGCCCATGACATGCAAGTCTCCACTTGAAGGGTAAAAAGATCGCATTTATAAGGCAAAAAATCCTGCCTACCACAAGCCAGTCATTGGGATATCTATACTAAAAAAATAAATTATTTGAAGCTTAATGGAATTTCAGTAAAAGATATGCTTCTGTTTTTGAAAATACATATCCACCGGAAGAGATAGGTAAGCCAATATTCTTATACATTTACTGTGAGTTTTATGAATATCCAAGCATGGTGAATGTCAACACAAATATGCTTTAGCAAGAAAGAACAAATGTTGCCAGTTCTATGGCTGTCACAAAATCGGAAGAAAAATCTAATTTAATGCCCTCATTTTACAAAGAAAGAAATATTGATTCATGAAGGTACTAGAGCTTAAAGAGTTCCCCTCCAAATTCCTGGGCCTTCAAATTCATCCAGAGTAGCAATTAAATTGAGAATTTATTTTTAAATTTCCTGTGCTCAGGGTCATCTATTTCAAATTTCAGACTAGAACTCGCTATACTATTGATATTATTTTCTGACCATCTTAATTATCATCTTTAAAATGGCTGGTGGCTAACTCTCCTTGAGGCATGAAGCTTCGCTATTAAAAACTCAAAGTAAAAGAATCACTAAGTAACTTAAATCCTAATGTCTTGCTCAAAGATTACATTCTTATTTCATACTGTAATTTATTTTTCTTTGAGGAGTCAGGGTTTTTTTGTATTTATCGTACTGAATAAATTTTATTTTGAAAAAAATAATTACTTTGAGATGGTGGCATCATGAAATAGAAATTAAATTCATAAGTACATCTCCTCGGCTTCTCTCTCTTCCTGTGTGGTAATTTCCTTGGGTCCCCAACTTCTAGCATAATGTGCAGAACTTAGACATTCACTAAAAATAAAAAAATGCTTATGATGGTGGTTTCAAAGCCCAACATTAACACTTATGTGCAGCATACGTCCATTTTCTAGCATCAGTGAGTCCTGCCATTTCTCACCACCTTGGTCCAGTCCGCAAACATCTCTCACGTGAATACCTGCAGTAGCCTCCCTAGTGGTCTGCCCGCTTCCTTCTTTGTTCCTTACTGTCTCTTCTCAACACAGAAGACTGCCAACTTCCTTCCGGCTCCTTATTCTCTCTTCTCAACGCAGTGGACAGTAATGCTATTAAACATGTGTTCAGTCCCACCCCTCCTCTGCCCTAATCTTCCCATGGCCTCTCATTTCCTTCAGAGAATGGCCCCGAGCCCTATGTTATCCCATCCCTCTCTACCTCTTTACCTTGTTTCCCACTGTTCTGTCTTGCGACACTTGGCTTCAGTCAAGGTGACCTTCTTACTGTTCCTTTAACACACCAGGCAGCCTCTCACATGGCACTCTATTTCACTTCTGCTGTTCTCTCTACCTGAAATATTCCTCTCCCAAGTACCCATGTGTCTTGCTTTCTCACCTCCTTCAAATCTCCGCACAAATACTATCATCTCAAGGAGATGACACCCTAAAATTCCTTCACACTCACCCCTCTCTGCTTTATTTTTCTCCACAACAATTATCACCTTCCAACATAATGCATATTTTCTTTATTAACTGCCCCTAAAAAGTACGTTTCCAGAGTGAGAGGACTTTCACTGGTTTGTTCATCACCGTGGTTAGAACAATGTCTTTCATGTAATAGACTTTCAATAATATTATTGGATGAGTTCATCTTAAGTAGTTTCTAAAACAATTACGTTTATAAATATTAAAGATATCAAAGAAAAATTAAAACGAAGGCAGGAACTAATTGCTATGAAAAGAAGAAAACATTTAAATCCAACAGATGTCTTAAGAAATGAAAACTATAGTCATGGAAGCTACATACTTGATGACTAGATAAACTGATTAGACATAGCCAGAGATATAACTTAAAAACTGGAAGAAATTACTCAAGAAAGAAGAAGGTGTTAAGAGATAGAAATAGATAAGAAATGTGGAGGACAGAAGGAGACGGTCAGAAAGAAAAAAAAAAAAAAAAAAAAGGAAGAAAGAAAAATGTAAGAGTTCCTGAATGGGAAAGTCAGAAGTAGAAGAAAAATTCCTAAGAGATATTTGCTGATTTTCCATAATTAATGAAAAATAATAATCTGTGAATCCCAAACATATTCATGTCTATATACAAAAAAAGAAAGAAACACGGTAAATCATCAGAAACAAGTAGAAATACATAAAACAGTAAGAGAATAAACAAGATTTCTTTCCAAGGAACAACAATAGAGACACGTGCTCTCTTTCCTCCATCCTCCTTCCTTTCTAGACATAACCACTATCTGGTAGCTAAAAATAATGATATCAGATGAATAAAAGAACAATATGAAAAAGAAAAAGCACACTTTGAAAAGAACCAGAGTGAATTTGTAGCAATGAAAAATATATCCATTAACCAAAAACTAAATTAAACGTATTATTCTCTACTGATAATAGGAGGTTCATCGGCAATTGTCTGTTGAGGTTAAGATTTTAAATGTTTTTAATTTTTTCCTAATCCTTCTATGCATCATTTGAATTTATGTATAATTAGCTATAATTAGTATACCTTATTTCAATATAATAAGTAAACAACTTCAAAAATTCTGGGAGCAGTGGAAAGGAATTCTCTTGTTATTTGAATGTACGTGTGCCTCTAATTACTGCTGAAATTTGCATTAGTCAGGATAGACAAAGCAGATTTAAAACAACAGAAGCTTAATTCTTGCTTAAGACAGATCTTCACTGTGGCTTGGCTTAGGGCTCCGCCATTCTCACTCGGGACACAGGTTCAAGGAAACCACTCTCTCTGGAGTATAGCCAGCAGCAATGACAGAAAGAAAGGGTTCAGCCAATTAGCACTGGCCATTAGTAATTCCTGCTTCAAGTAATGTGTATAATTTCACTCATATTTTGTTGGCCAAAGCAAGCTACGTGCCCATGTCCATGCCCAACAGGAAATCCTACCTTGTACCTGGAAGCATAAATAAAAATTTTTAGTATAAAGCATCAATGGCTGCCACAGAGTTAAACGTTTTTTCATATGTAGTCCATCATTGCTATTATTCTTAAGTGAACTGTCTATTAATTTTCTTCTTTTTTTTTTGTCTTTTGTCTTTTTAGGGCTACACCCACGGCATATAGAGGTTCCCAGGCTAGGGGTCTAATCGGAGCTACAACGGCTGGCCTACACCAGAGCCATAGCAACGCCAGATCCAAGCCTCGTCCATGTCCTACACCACAGCTCACAGCAACACTGGATCCTTGATTCCCTGAGCAAAGCCAGGGATTGGACCCGCAACCTCATGGTTCCTAGTCGGATTCGTTTCCACTGCCCCACAATGGGAACTCCTTTTCTTCATATACTCAGTGAGATATTTAGAATTTTAGCAACGCTTAGTTCATTCTGAACCACAACCAGAGCCCTAGGGAAGCATAGGGAGCCCTAGGGAACCTGAGTCCCCAGTCAGTTTGAAACACCCTTTTTTCACCCTTTATTGTGGACTCTCTTTACTGACATAGATGTTCTCTTTCATCTTGGTTGGACAAAGATCCAACAGAGGCTTCCTTTTGTTTTCTTGCCTTTATACAGACAATTGATACTGATTATTTCTTATAATTTCTGGACCTAATTCCTCTAAAATCCTCAAGTTTCTTTATTAATTTCATCACTTCACATCTGCCACTTCCATCTTCAGCCCCAGACAAGAAGCTCATCTTGGTGACAGAGCAAGTGTTTCCCTTTGCAGTTCTCACTGTCAGTCCACGTACTTCGGAAGAACATCTCTTGACGGGTACCCATCAAAGACAAAGATGAGGAGAACGATACCCAGTGTCCACTCCGTCCTGGCCTTAAGTCTTTACATCCTTTGTGGGCCTAATTATGCTAAAGAAATGGAAGAAAGAAGAAGCACTGACAAAGCCCCAACACAACATAACTTTACGGTTATTTCCTGAATATTTTCCAAATGTTCTAAAAATGCTAGACATAGCAGGTATTGCATTTAATAAGTTGAATCTGAATCAGATAAGGCGTAGAACCACATATACTGAGTTCACGGTACTTATGAGGTATTCTATATGGATTTTTAGCTGATCATCTCCAAAATAGCCTAATACTTTTGGGAATTCAGAGCAATCAGAAAGAAAAAAAAATAAGAACGTTAATACTTTAAGTATATATTCTGCAAATATTCTGCAGTTTGTCTAGCTTAATTTTTGGCTAATTAACACTATTTTGGTGAACATTAAAATTTCAGTACAGTTTATGTAATTAAAGCAAAAACTATCACCTGCTTAAAAGGAGTTGCAAGTGGGCGGACTTAATCTGCTAAGCAAAGTGCTTGCTTGGTTGCAGAGTACAAGTCTTTCATTACAGTTTGCTCTCATATCTGTGATTCAGCAACTTGGTTATTTTATAAGGAAATGTTAAAGAAATGTAATGTATCCTGATCTCTACATGATTTCTTTTTACTCTTATGGCCCAATATAGAGTGGATACACATTTATCCAGGTATTAGCTATGAAAGCAAAGGGAAGATTGCAGATGCTCAAAATTATCCCTTGAAAAATCCCTTGGCTCCCTTGTGAAGAGGCTGGAAGACCTAGTACTGGGGGAAAAAGTTAAAAAATAACTTTAACCATGTTTTCAACAGCCTAGGGAGTACATCTTGCAGAACCAACACTTTCAAGTCAGTGTCTCTTAAAGAACTTAACTCAAGCAGAGGGAACAGCAAATGTGGCCTGCTAAGTTGTTATTTCCACTTCTTGAAACTTTTATTCCCTTGACTGAGCAAGTATTGAACTCACAGAAGCTTAAGGTACCTATGATATAGCTTTACTAGAGAGGATTTAAAGGACTTATTAGTATAATTATATGCTACACGAATAACTTTATTATTCATCTCACCTCTGGAAAAGGGTGTTATGAAAAAACAGAAAAGTCTACAAACTGTAAAAGAAATGCAAGCTGAGGATCTATAAAATTGTAGTATTTTCTTTCACACATGATTGATTGATTAAAGGTCCAACTTTCAGAAAGAATGTAGCATTTCTGCCTTCAGAAGCAGTCAGTGGGAACATTAATAGGAGCATATAAAAGGCACTTAAATAAATAATAGTTGGTGATTGACTATAATTTATACAGAGTATTTTTAAGTATGAGGAGTTGTTCTTCAGCCAAAATGTTGTTCCACATTTCTGTATTTTTAAGGCCTGACATTACCAAGAGTAGTGACACTAAGAATGTTCTCAATATTTTTCTGAATTCTCGTTGCTACAAAAGGATTCTGGGTTACATAATTCCTATGGCTATTCATAGGCCTTCTGAATGTACAACAAGCCCCCCTACTGAAATCTGCCTAGGTTTCTGAACAGGAAAAGCTTTCAAAGTAACACTCTTTCAGTATTATAATTATTTGGTTTGTCTGAGAAAATAAAATAAAGATGACAAAAACATTAATTACCATATTTTAATGCTTCTGTTATTATGTTTTCTGGTTAAGTGAGAGTTCTCTAAATTTGATTCACCAGGATTAGCAAGATCAAAACTAAAGTTGATAAAATCATAAGTGGGATATTGTTTTCCCATTAGTTATTTCTCAAGAAATAAATACCAAATCTAAGAAACACTTATCCTACATTTATTACTTTACCTTTATGCTTTTGTAAGAAAATAATTGCAGTAAATTGCATTCAAAGCATTTTTCCTTGAAGATGCAATGTCTTTGCAGAAGGCTAAGGTCATTATGAAATGACTCCGAAAATCAATTTTCACTAAACCAAGATTTTCTGTAGATTATTGGGCTGGCTGTATACTGATCCCAAGACAAACTCCAAAATGTATTTTTAAATTAGATATCAGATAACTTTTTATTTTCTTAGTGTTTAACTCTTCTAGGAAGAAGTATTTTTAAAATTTGAAAAATCGTTTTGTTTAATTGAGATCTAATGTTAGTTTTAAAAAACTAATTTTTTCTTAAAATAAAACCCAACCAAAAGGAAATTTGCATTCAATCAATGAGATTAACTAATAGCACCTCATTATTGAGAAGTTTCTCATGATGGGATTAAACCTTATATGAAGGCCTAGGTTCCAATCCAGACTTTGCCACCACAAGCAGAGTGACCCTGCACACACTACCCAACCTCCCTGATACTCTATTTCCACATCTGTAAGAAAGGAAAATGTATTTGATTTTCTATAAAGTTCCATCTCCAGATTCTCAAAAGTGTTTCTTCAGAGATGTTGTATCCCAGTGCAGCAATATAACTGATGTACAGTAGTATTTCAAAAGATTGTTTTAGGACCTCCACTTCTGATAGACTTTTTCTTCTTTCTGAAACAATTTAAAAAACTGATAAGATATATGAAACAGTGATTTTTTAAGATACTGGATATTAGGCGATAAATGGCAGTATTCCATGAGAGACAGGAAACAAATGATGTGAGCCCTCCTTTTTGACCCAGCTTACTGCCTTGAAAGAGACTCCAGACCAAAGTACAGGAAGGAGGAATCCAGGTGGATTCTGGTGAATTCACAGAGTTGAATAGATAGGATGAGTGACTAGAGAAACTGAAACATCTAGAATTCACAGGACCCAGTACCAGAGAGGTGACAGAGACCCGGAGAGAGAAACATGAGACATCTGCGGTGGGTCCCCCCCTAAGCATTCAGCTGAGTATTGACAAGCATTAGATACGGTGTGGAGAAAAACGTACCCAAGGCTTGAAAAAGAAGCACCCAAAATGATTACAGGTAACTGCATCCAGTGCTCACACAGGGCTGGGAAAAGTACCTGTGTCCAATAGCCATCATTCACTTAAGAATTAAAAAGAGGATAAAGAAGTGTTTTATCTCAGTAATGAGAAATATTTAGTCCTACACGGAGGATGGCTCCCATCCTGCTTAGCAACCTTAAGAACAAGGTCTGAAAGAGACAGTTTCCAAGCAGCTGAACTGCATCCATGAAATAAGCTGAAGAATATTTATAGGAATACAAAAACATTCTTCAAGCATCAAGGTAAAATTCACAACATCTGATGTCCAATCAATGATTACCAGGTATCCAAACAAGAAAGTCAATGCCATCCATAATGAGGAGAAAAATAAGTTAATCAAAAATAACCCAAATATTTTTGAGACCCAAGAAAAACTTCTAGACATAAAAATTACAGCATATGAGATGAAAAATATATTGGAAGGGATTCACAGTAGACTACACACTGCAGAAGAAAGATTAGCAAACTTGAAGACTTGTCAGTAGAAACTATCCAAAATGAAAGAGAGATAAAAGATAACTTTTAAAATAAAATAGAGCATCAAGAAGCTGTGGAATTACTTTAAAAGCCTAATATATTGTAGTTTATTAAAGTCTCTTGGCAGGCAGAAGTGACAAAAAAAATTTGAAAAATTAATAGATTAAAAATTTTCTTAATTTATTACCAACCATAAAGCCATATATCTAAAGAATTCAATATATCCCAATCTTAAGAAATATTAAGAAAACTATGCCATGAGACAGCAGAATCAAGTTGCTCAAAATTCATGATAAAGAAAAATCTTAGGAGTTCCCTTTGTGGCTCAGTGGTTTACGAACCTGACTAGGATCCATGAGGTTGTGGGTTTGATCCCTGGCCTTGCTCAGTGGGTTACAGATCTGGCATTGACATGAGCTCTGGTGTAGGTCACGGATGCAGCTCGGACCTGATGTTGCTGTGGTTGTGGTGTAAGCCAGCAGCTGCAGCTCTGATTGGACCCCTGGCCTGGGAACTTCCATATGCCTCAGGCGCAGCCCTAAAATTTAAAAAAAATAAAAAAATAAAAAAAATAAAAAAAAAGCAGCCAGAGGAAATAAACAGACTACTTAGAGGAAAAAATAAAAGGAATCCAGAAGACGTCTTTTCAGAAACAATTCAAGAAAGATGGGAATGCAGCAACATTTTTAAAATACTAGAAGGGAAAACTGTCAATCTACAATGCTATCCCTAGCGTTAATTAAATATACCATATTAATAGCCCAATGGACAGAAACCACACAATTATCTCAAATGCAACAAGTGAATCAGTGGATTGAGGAAAGTTGATTACCCTTCCCAGTGTGGGTGGACCTCATCTAATCAATTGAATACTTGGATAGAAAAACAAAGGCTGAGTAAGAAGGAGCTTTGGCTCTTTGACTACTTGATCTGGGACTTTAATTTTCTCCTGCTTTCAAACTGTAATTTACACCATCATGTCTCCTGGATATCTAGCTTGCCAACTGCAAGTCTTGAGACTTCTCAGCCTCCACAGTTGTGTGAGTCCATTCTTTAAAATATAAATGTATACGACATATCTAATATATAATTCTCTATATGTTATATAAATTATAATACAAACATCCTTCTACTACACCTATATATCTACATACATATCTGTATATCCATACCACGCTCATGTCTATATCTACATATAGAGATAAATAGATATAATATATACTACTGGTTCTGTTTCTCTGGAGAAACCTGACTATTGCTTATACCAACTATATGATCCAGACACTCTCCCCACAGATAGTCATTCCCCCAGGAGAAAAATAAACAAACAAACATATATCTATGCAAAGAATTATACACAAATATACTGTAAAGAAAAGCAACTTTACTTGGGGTACGACAAGTATTCAACAAGATCAGTGCTGCAATTTACTAATATGGTGAGGTGGTTGCTGCAGAGGTATTGGCTGTAGGAAGAAAAGCAACTCACTCCTGGGTTGCTCCAAGGGAGGGTTACCTTCTCCTGGGGCTGGAGGGCCCAGTAGCAACTGATACAGTAAAAGTCAGGGATTGAATTGAATGCATCAGGAAAAGAAGGAAGAGACTTCAGACTTCCTCTTGTAGCTATGGAGAGTCAATGATAGGGAAAACAGAGTTTTCATTCTTTGGTTTTGTTTCTTTATATATTATAAAATTTCTTTTTAGGGCCGCACCTGCAGCATATGGAGGTTCCCAGGCTAGGGGTCTAAACAGAGCTGAGCTGTCGCTACTGGCCTACGCCACAGCCACAGCAAACGCCAGATCCGAGCTGCGTCTGCGAACTACACCACAGCTCACGGCAACGCAGGATCCTCAACCCACTGGGCAAGGCCAGGGATCCAACCCACAACCTCATGGTTCCTAGTCAGATTCGTTTCCACTGCACCACAATGGGAACTCCCATTTTTTTTTTTTTTTTTAGAAAGAATGCAGTAGAAGGCACCTGCCCATATCTATATTGCCCTGCTCTAAAAGATTTTTTATGGGTTTTCTTTTATTATTTTTACCTCTTACCCTAATTCTGCAGAGAACTGGTATTTATTCCAATCCCATGTGCTCGAAGTTATTCCCAAAGATGTGTTACATGAGCTCCGCTGATAAAACCCCCCAACTGTAATGATCGCAAGCATTTGAAGTTGCTGAGACAAACTTAATAGGAATATCAAGAAATAAGTAAGAAATAAACTCCCTCTCCTGTAGCTCGTAGGCGGTACATCCTCACTCCAAAGGAGAAAACAAAAACAAAAACACCTGTGTGATCAGCGGGAAAGAGGAAGAAATCACAAAGCCTGCTTGGTTTGGACACAGTGCGAGGTTACCCTGCAAGGAAACCCAAGAATTCACTCGCTGGAGATGCTCATCTGAGCCTGGTGATGTAGTAATAAATTGGAGCTGCTTAACTAATTTTTAATTTTTGTGTTTGCTTTCTGTAAGAAAGGGGAGGGCCTTATGGAAGGAGATGGCCTGTGCCCCCCACACACACATACACAAAACAAAACAAACAAAATACACTCTTCATAAGTCGCCACTGTCTTTCTTGCCACTTTTCTTTTCTTCACCTTGACTGACCTCACTGAGCACTGCTGACCACACTCCCTGCAAAGGTTCCCTCCCATAAGGCCTCCCTATTCTGCTTCTCTGACATTTTGATACACTTTTGATTATTTTTTGTTGTGGCCGCGCCTACGGCACATGGAGGTTCCCAGGCCAGAGACTGAATCCCAGCTGCAGTTGCAACTTATACACAGTCAGATCCTTGAACACACTGCGATGGGACAAAGATCAAACCCTCACCTCCACAGTGACTCAAGCCACATTCTTAACCCACTGCACCACAGGGGAAACTCTGATACACTTTTTATTAGTAATACCTCTTATGAGGCTCTTTCCATACCTTCATCATCTTGCCTTCAGCCCTTTGTATTTCTTGATCTAAACCTTTCATTCCCCAAGCTACAGTGCTAGGAACATAAGGCCTCATCCCTGCCTTTGCTGACAAGTCCTCTTTTGCTGGAAACACTCTCTTTCCCACACTTTCATGTCCGTAGAAACATCTTTCTTCCATGCCCAGGTCAAGTATCACCTCCGTGGTGAAATGTTCCACGATCTACTGTCTCAGTTAGCATTTCTTGCATAACAAACCACTCCATAATTTAGTGGCTTAAAACAACAACCATGTATTTATCTCATAATTTTATGGCTTGGTAAGCTGGGCTCAACTGGGAGGCTCTTCTGGTCCATGCAGTTTTACCTGGGGTCCTTCCTGTGTCTGTGCTTAGCTGTTGGCAGGGTCATCAAGGGGATCCTTAGCTGGGAGAGCTTGCCTCTGCTCCACATGGTCTCTCATGCTCCAGTAGGCTATCCTGGGCTTGTTGAAAAGGTGGTAACAGGGTTCCAAAAACAAGAATGGGGGTGCATCATGGCTCAAAGTTGGTATACTGTCACGGCTGATACATTCCATTGGCCAAAGCAAGTCACGAAGCCAGCCCAAATTCAAGGGAGTGAGAAAATAGACTCCACTTCTGCAAGGGAGAATGACAAGGGTATGGACACAGAGAGGGGATAAATTTTGAACCATTTTTGCTACATATCATATCTACTTGTACAAAAGGAGAAGTAATAATTTGCTGATTTCTCACTGCAATATTGTTTGAACCCCAAGAGGAGTAGTATTTTATTCATTTCATTGTATACATATATATTTTTCTTTCCTACAGCTGGAGCACCTGTTGGTAAGGCTCTGGGCAGGAAACAGAGGAACTATATATTATTTTGCTTCTACTCAGCTGAGAGACCTTAGACAAGTCATTTAACCCCTTTGGTCCTCAATGTTTTCACCTATAAATCAAGAGGATAAGCTCAGCAGTCCTCCACATGGGCAGGGACTGCTCCCCAGGGACATGTTGATCATATGTGGGAGAACTTCTGGTTGTCACAGGATTGACAGTGCTACTGGCATTTAGCACGTGTGGACAGGATGCTTATTATCCTGCAATGCTTAGCAGTTTGGGTCAATCAGGAATTGTCCTATATCCTGCACGATTTTCTAATGGCCCTCTGACATTGTGGTAGATGAAAAGCCTTATTGCAGTCAATTGACCTCAAACCCAACTCCATTTTACATATGAAAGAAAAACATTTTTTGCTCATTTTTAATATATACTGGCCCTACTAATTTCTGGTGCAATATCTTCCTGGACCTCTGTGCGTGCATTTTTCTTTCTGCTTGTACAGAATGGCTCTTGATCTCCCCCCAACCCCAGCACTCACAGCATATGGAAGTTCCCAGGCCAGGGATCCATTCTGATCTGGAGCTGCAACCTACGTTACAGCTGCAGCAACACCAGATTCTTAACCTACTGCGCCAGGCTGGGGATTGAACTGGTGTCTCCACAGAGACAAGCCAGATCATTAACCCACTGTGCCATGGGGAAACTCCTCCTGAGAGTCTTTTAACTCTAAACTTAAGTAGTACAAGTAGTACAAGTCTCTCACTACTTCAATATGTCTTCTAAGTGGAATAATATACCTATGAATTTATGCATAGAAATATATATCACCATAAATTACTTTCATCTTATTTCTCACTTATATTTAAGGCATTTTTAGTTGTGTGAGTATATAAATTACATATCTATAAATTTTATTCTATGATAGTAGAGGGCTGTTATAAAATATTTGTTCTAAAAGTGCTCTTAGGGAATTCTCATGGTGGCTCAGTGGTAACAAACCCAACTAGCATCCATGAGAATTCGAGTTCAATCCCTGGCCTCCCTCAGTGGGTTAAGGATCCAGCATTGAGCTGTGGTGTAGTTTGTAGACAGGGGCTGGATCCCATCTTGCTGTGGCTGTGGCAGAGGCCGGCAGCTGCAGCTCCAGTTCAGCCCCTAGCCTGGAAGCTTCCATATGCTGTGAGTGCAGCCTTGAAAAGCAAAGAATAAAACAAATCAAAACAACAACAACAAAAAAACAAAAACAAAAACATAAACGTGCTCTTGGGTCTGAAATGTTGAAAGTCACTCAACGCAATGCTCTGAGGTTCTTCTCTCAAAAATTCCATGACACACCACTTGTCCACATTATCTTTCACTGAGGCCCTACTACAAGAGAAAAGCAGCATATTTTACTGGTTGCAACACCCTCTACTGTACTTAACCTGAATGTACACTTGACTGCACTTTTACGCAGTGATGGTAATGTGTGTTGACCTGTCCCCCTACAAGTCACCCTCCAATGCTGGAATCAGTAAACCATCTACAAATAATGGAAACTGACTAGCGCCATGTCCATAGTTTCTACCGATTTCCTGTAACTTACAAAGACGAATGAATGTCAATTATGCTGACGTTCAATGATCCCTGAAGACAACGCTTCTGTTAATAGTTCTCTGAAGCTCAAGCCCAAATTACTTTGCCTCAGCCGGCTTCCACATACTCCACCCCTTACATGATTCTTCTTAATTTCTTTTGCCACCAAAAGAGATAAAAGCAGTGATTTCTCAAGAAGAACAAAAAGCCTTTTGATCGAGCCGAAATGGCATGTCAAACACAGACAGATGAAATAACTTGTTTGGTTACTGTCTATGGTTCTCAAAGAAAATAGTCACCCCTGGGAGTTACATGCAATCCTGCAGCACTTGAACAATCTAAGTCATTGGTTTCACGTCTGAAAAATATAGCCATGGCAAAAAATACAGAAGTGACGCATATTTAAAGACTGAATTTTACTCCCCCTTTACTTTTCAAGATGAAAACTTTATTTTTCTATAACTAGAATAATTTTTTTCTCTTCTTACAGCTGCACCTGCAGCATATGGAAGTTCCCAGGCTAGGGGTTGAATCAGAGATACAGCTGCCGGCCTACACTACAGCCATAGCAATGTGGGATCCAAGACGCACCTGCAGCCTACACCACAGCTTGTGGCAATGCCGGATCCTTAACCCATTGAGTGAGGCCAGGGTTTAAACCTGTTATCTTTGCAGAGACAATGTCAGGTCCTTAACCTGCTGAACCAAAACGGGAACTCCTTATAACTAGAATTTTTCTTTCTTTTTTTTTTTTTCTATCTTTACCCACCTCCACTTTCAGCTGATGGCAAAATATTTAACTGACTCAGTTCCAAGCGAAATCTGTCAGATGCAGTGATTTCTTAATCATTTGGGGTTTCGAACTTAGTTTCTTTTAGGATTGTCTCCACCTCTTACCCTATCAGGTTGGAGCACCTGTAGGGGCTGTGTCTTGGTTTGTTCTGTGATGGCCTTTGCTGAAGCCACTGGCACTTCCTAATGCTGGTATCTGCTGGAATGTCCTAACTGCCCTGTCCACCCTCCTCTCTGCAGATGCATCGCCCAGTCATGGCCCCACAGCCACTTCTGGGTCCCTCCTGCTCTTAGTATCTCAATTGAGCCACTCTTTCTCAGCGAGGAAAACACCTGACTATAACCACAGTCAGAGGGGACTCAGACGGGGACACACTCAGATCCATCTCTCCAAGGTGAGACGTACAGCCATCTCTGGTTTGATGGGTTGTCATGACTCAAGGATGCTTCTATGGGGACAGGCACCTCCCAGAGCCAAAAAATAAAAGACAAACCCAAAGATAACATTCATCTCCTTCACTCTTGGGGGAGGAGGGTTCCGTTATCTCCCCCTCCTTGATTTGATCCACAGAAACAAAAGATGGGACTTGACCCATGGAAATAAAAGGTGAGGCCCACAGATCCCCACATTCAAGCGCTCTCTCCCTCTGTCTGTGTGTGTATGTGTGTCTCTGCCTCTCTCTCCCCCACCCCCTACACCTCTCCCACCTCCAAACTGCAGAAGTACTTATCTAAGTTTTGATCGGCAAAGGAAGAAAAAGAATTCTTTCATTCACCATCTTTCTCACTCTTCCTAAGTGATTTAAGGCTTTGAAGAATTTTAGCATCTTTGTTTTACTGGTGGTAATAAAATGAAATGAACTCCCTGAGAGACTAGTAATGGAACTTTAGCTGGTATGAAGTTTTGGCATGAGGTTTTGTGAGATTTACACAGTAATTCTACTCCTGTGTATCTAGCTTAAGAAAATAACCATTAAAAAAAAAAAAAAAAAAAAAAAAAGGAGTTCCTGTCATGGCTCATCGGTTAATGAACCCAACTAGTATCCATGACGATTCGGGTTCAATCCCTGGCCTTTCTCAGTGGGTTAAGGGTCCAATGTTGCCATGAGCTGTGGTGTAGTTTGCAGACGTGGCTCAGATCTCGCATTGCTGTGGCTCTGGTGTGGGCCGGCGACTACAGCTCCAATTAGACCCCTAGCCTGGGAACCTCCATGTGCCACAGATGCAGCACTAAAAAGCCAAAAAAAAAAAAAAAGAAAGAAAGAAAGAAAAGAACCATAAAACTGAACCTACTTTACACAAAAATGCTAAGTACCGTGTCATTTATAATAATATCCCCAAAGGAGAACTTTCCACATTCTCCTTGGAAATAAAAAATTGCTATTCTTTTCTGGGATGTGATCATCTGAAACCATTAGAGATTGTGTTGAATAAGAGCATAGGCAATGCAGAGAAAACCTTGTGATAGAAAGTAAATTAAAAAGTCAGTGTAGGAGTTCCCACTGTGGCTCAGCAGGTTAAGAACCTGACTAGTATCCATGAGGATACATGTTACATCTCTGGCCTCGATCAGTGGGTTAAGGATTCAGCACTGCTGAAAGCTACAGTGTAGGCCACAGATGTGGCTTAGACCCAGCATTGCTGTGGCTATGGTGTACACCAGCAGCAGTAGCTCTGGTTCGACCCCTAGCCTGGGAACTTCCATATGCCACAGGTGTGGCCCTGAAAAGAAAAAGAAAGTGTAAAATACACACCAGATTTCAAGGACTTGGTAAGAACAGCAAGGATATACACTATCTCATTGAAAATGTTTTATATTGATTACATGCTGAAATGGTGATATTTTGGGTACCTTGGGTTAAATAAAAAATATTTTTTAATTAATTTTACCTGTTTCTTTTAATTTTTCCTTTCTTTTTGCTGCACCCACAGCATATGCAAGTTCCTAGACCAGGAATCAAATCCTAGCTGCATCTGTGGCCTGTGCCACAGCTGCAGCAATGCCAGATCCTTAACCCACAGTACCACACCAGGAACTCCTCGTCTAATGATTTTAATGTGCTACTAGAAGATTTAAAATTGCCTGTGTCTCCAATTATATTTCTATAGGACAGTGCTGCTCTGGCGACTCACACAAACAGAAGGATCATCGAACATCAGCGTATTCTAAGCGACACATGCTCATGCACCCCAAGGGAACCACCCCAGCACAGAGATGCTTCCAACAGATGCTTCCCTCTCAAAGTTGCTCTCTTCTCAAATATCTTTGCTCTTCCAAATACACAGTGAGGGCTTCTGATGGATGTGAACCTCTCCTGACCTCATCCCTTGATCGTTTGATGACATCCACTGCCTCTCCCCTAGGGAAGGAAGCCTGGACCTGTTTCGATGAACCAGGCAGCTGCTATCAAAGCTGCACCTGAATCCATGATGAGCAGGCAGAGCAATAGGAAATGTCATTAAATGCTAATATTAAACATGGATGGTAAAAACCAAGAGACGATTATAAAGCCTCTTTACCAGATTCACTGTGGATTGGTCCCCTCTGGCATTTTGTTCAGAGGCTCCTTGAAGCCAGTGCCACAAATCCTAAACATCTTTTTAGAAGACAGCCCTGTCCCCCCACCTGAGGTGAGGTCATTGGCTGGAGACTCAGCCTATAACTTCAAAGGGCTCCTGCTGGGAGAGAAGGGCTCCAGAAGGCAGGGCTGGGAGCAGAGGCAGTACCTGCCTGACCCAGGGACCCAGGTGGGGCTAACTTGTGGGGACTTCGCCCCAGACTGGGCAAGAGCAATGAATTATTCCATCAGTGCTGTGTGGGAGGGGCGGGGGGAGCATTCAGTAACTGATTTGTTGTTGCTGTTGTCTTTCTTAAGGGGAATTGTGCAAGTCAGCAAAACACAGAACATAAAGCTTCCTCTCTCAGCCTGACAGACCAAACATACCCTGATGAACCGCACATCAATTCTCCAGGCTGTCATCCACTAACCAGTAAGCAATTTCTCTGCGTTCCTTCATCAAGAAGTGCACATTTCTGCATTTCATCTCTTCAAAGGATGGCTATTATTCAACAAAAGATGATCCACCAATTATTTTTGGTTTATTTTCGGAAACTGCGAGCTGGTTTAATTTACAACAAAGGAAGAGTTATAACTATGGGATGGGAGCAGTGAATTTCTCAAAATGCTGCCTCTGCTAACTGACAACCTCCCCACGTGCATTTGCCCTCCAGGTTTCTCTAGAGCTGTGTTTCTAAGCAGATTAAGCAAAAGATCGACCTGCTCTCCAAACTGCCTGCAGAGAGAAAGACCTCACCCTCTCAGGAGCTCTGCTGAACTGCACCTGACTTGGTTTTGCCACTTGTTACTTTTCACTACACCTCCTCCTTCCTTCTGATCAGCTTTGTGATTTGGGCTCTGATCCCAGCAATAAAGATGCTCTGGATCGGCGCCCCCAGTTCCCTGTGCCCCTGCTGCCTCTCACACACGCTTCCTGGCAACCCCTGGTGCTTGGTCAACTACCTTTCTGCTCTAGCCTCTTCCAATCCAGAGTTTATACAGTGGGGGCCATGAAAGGGTTTGAGCATTAGGATTGAGAGGGAAAAGTATCACGTCTTTCCTTGGCAGAGAAATGACTGACAGAGAAGGATCCCCAAGTGGTTAAGGACCCACCCTTCAAATGATGGTGTGAACGGAACTTTCATTTCATTGCACCAGCAGCAGCCCAGTAAACCGTTACTGACAACGGAAAAGATGCTAAAGAAGAATCAGAATCAAACAGATCTGCAGACTCCTCTGCCAACAGGCAGTTTCCCAGGGTGAACCACTGATAACTGCGACAGCGCAGGCCTCCGTGTAACTAAGATTTTTTTTTCTACAGTCCTGAGGACTGCTCTGACAGTCCATCGGCAAGTCGTTACAGCAACCCATTGCTACAGGAAAGTCCACAGCAAGAAATTACCTGGCTTAGTTTTCTCCACGTGCACCCCACAGTGTAGACCCTTTCTCTTCTCTGAGAAGTCCATTCTATGCTTTAAATGTAGAGGAAATGTCTTTCAGAGGCTTTGGCCATACAAAACAAATGGTTCCTCCGTTTTGTCCCCAGGTCATATTTCTAGGCAGCACTCCATTCTGAGTTTCCTGAGGCTCCATGTCAACAATTTATGATGTTTATTTGGCTTTCCAGGGAAATTCTTTGTCTTGGAACTTCTCATACCAAAAATTGCTTCAGCAGTGACATGCAAGAGGACTCATTTTCATCTCACTGCCCTAGTTCTGCCTTTTCCCTGGACACAGAGGGCTTAGCTGGCCACCTGTTTGTCTACCTCAAGCACCAAATGCCTCCTGTACCTCTACCAAATTCCACATTTAACTCCTGTGCATCCTTCTTTCCCTCACCTGTCCCTAATCTCTAGTCGATAAGTAATACAAAAATGCACTTATGAAACATTCTCAGAGAAAGAAAACAGAAAAGCACACGTACAAGTGTCTATGCCAGGGGATAGGGCTATTTAACTCAAATTTTAATATCAGTTAATCCCTTAGCCAAAACTTCCAATTAATTGCTCATTTTAGAGGATTTCTTCAAGAATAGCTACCTCAGCACTCAAACCAAAAGCAAGGGATAGAGGGAAATAAAAATAATAGAAAGTTTTGCATCCTGTTGCTCTTTGCCACTCAGCCCATTTAAATAAAAGGGAGCTTGGGAGTTCCCTGGTGGCTCAGTGGGTTAAAGATCTGGTGTTTTCACTGCTGTGGTGCTGTTCCATCCCTGGGTATGGTTCAGTTCCATCCCTGGGCCTGCACATTTAAAAAATAACTCCAGCATGTTCAGGTTTTAAGTTAATAAATATTTTTTGATTAACTGAATGGATAAACCCTGTTATTCAACAACTCGCTCCCCTTCTGACATATGTTAAGCATTTTTTATTCTGTCAAGTTATGGATTAGAAGAGGAAGGAAGAAGACAAAAAAAAAACTCTAAGCATTTGAAGGCGGGTTTTAAAGATGCTAAGGAAAAACAGAACTAGAACCAGGCTGGAAGGGGAGCACCAAGGAGAGAGCCATTCTGTCACCATTTTGACCAGTGAGTAAGTGGCATTTCTAGAGGGTAGTTGAGTGTCATTTCAGTGGTCTGCAGTTGCAAAATGAAGTCCTGAAGGAATCCAGTACCTATCCACAGGTCCAGAGAATCTGATCATTGACACAGTTATGGGGCATTTTATAACACTTTTTAACAAGTAATACAGTATCCATATAGCTACCTGAGCATCAGAACTATTTAGGAAATTTATTCATAAAAATAACAGAAATCTGATCTATGCTCCCTGGTATTTAATTCAGTTAGCCTAGGGTTGGGATCTATAAACACAGATCTGAAGCAGGCGAGGCACAAGGAACATCTTGCCTTGCAAGAAATTGAGGAAATGTTACCAGAATACACACACAGGCACACACACACAACGGGAGAATGTAAAAAAGACATAGGAGCCAACCTGGTCAGCTTGAAGGGGCTCCTACTAGCCAAAGCTGGGGCAACTTGAACATCAAAATACAGAAGAATAGTTGTAGATGATAATCCATGGAATAAAACAGAAATCCATGGTACATACGGATAATGAAGATAGAGCATAGCTAGATCATAGATACATGGAAACATACACGGACATGTAAATGGATACATAGATAAAAGAGAATATTAGGTTACTCCTGACAATAGAAGACCAGCTTCTAAATGTGGAGACTGTTTTTTGGGGAACCAGAATTAAAAATTCTAAGATGGAACATTTGATGAAGAGTAGGATATATGCATGATCTTAAATAGACCCATTAAGTTGATTGTTACAAGCAAGAGGAAAAATAGTAACTATCCATTGGAAAAACTGGGCAAAATCTTTGCTGAGTGATCAAAATTAACATCACCCAAGATAGGCAGATGGGTATTGAGCACCTTTGCCCTGAGAAATACACACGTCGCTTTTACAGTATTCTAGCAAAGGATATATAACCTGAATCTAATTATGAGGAAACATGAAAAAAATGTGAGGATCCTTCTATAAATTAACTGACTTGTGTTTTCAAAGGCATCAACACAGCAAAAGAAAAAGGCTGAAATATTCCAGATGAAAGGAGATTAACAAGACATGGAAATTAAATGCAACACATAATCCTAGACTGAATCCTGTACTGAAGCAAAAATTATGCTAGAAAGGCATTATTAAGACAACTGACAGATTGGACTCTAAGACTAAATGGGATTTTAGACTAGATTAAAAAGGTAAATCGATGTTAAATCCTTAGAACTTGATCACTGCACAGTGGTAACTTAAAAGAATATCCTTGTCTCAGGAGTGGGGAAACAAATGTGGAGAAGGTTAAAAAATCACAAATCCTGACGGACTAGAGGAGTTCTGTATATTAATCTTACAACTTCTGCGTCGATTTCAATTTATCTCAAATGAAAAAATGGTTTCAATTTAACTTCCCAGGTGATTCTGGAAGAGCGCATGACTGGCACGTGGAGACCACTGATGTAGAAGTGTGAATGTCACCTTCGGAAAGCCAAGAGAATGCTTTCTCATCTTCTACCCTGTTATTTTTATAATAGCTCTTGAATGAATAATCCATGTATTATCTGGAGTGATCATCCAAGTAAACAACCAGGTGGAAATGATCATAGGCATTAAATTAGGAGAGGAAATTGACACGCATTTGTACTTCAGCTTCTGCAAAAACTTTGCCTGCAATCAGTTACGTGTCTTAAGATTTGCAGACCTAAGATAATTGCACGTGCGGTAACGATCTTCCTGTATTCTTATTCGTGATGATCATAACCTTCATGATCATATAAAAGAAACTTCAAAATTTCACACATACTCAGGGCTTTCTGCTTCTTCCTGCCTATCTCCTCCTCACTAATGATAAGACATTAAAACAAAAGCTCTTTGGAGCATATGCCTAATTGAATCACAATACAGTAAGATTTCCAGTTTAATAAGTGTACTTTCTGAGTACTTGCGGTGTGCCAGAAGTTTTTATCAAGAGCTTTCACGCTGTATCAGGGAAGGA
Organism: Sus scrofa; assembly: GCF_054392235.1. Classification (NCBI taxonomy): domain Eukaryota; kingdom Metazoa; phylum Chordata; class Mammalia; order Artiodactyla; family Suidae; genus Sus; species Sus scrofa. Next base: position 20,391,816 of record NC_139393.1, on the reverse strand, counting down.
CAGGCCATGCTGCTGTAATTAACACCATCCAAGATCTTAGTGGCTTCTAGCAGTGAAGATGTATGACTTGCTCACACTCCAGGAGCACTGCGGATCAGCAGTGGGGCTCTGCTCGCTGTAGTTACTGGAGAGCAAATTAAGAGAGAGGCCACCATCTTCAAACTTTGATCACCATGCTAGAAGGAAAGGGGTCTCTAGAAGGTTATGGTCCAGCCCTCAAATGGCACACATAGCTTCCATCCATAATTGACTGGCCAGAATAAGTCATATGGCGCCACCACTCCAACAAGGAGCTAGGATGTGGAACGTTACCATGGACCAGGGAGATGAAGGACCGACATCCAACAGTGCTGATGTCTATAAAACACACATCAAATCATTTACCTTTATCACTGAACAATAGCTTAATGAAAGAGCAACTTTCACTATCGTCCTTTTGTAGGTGAGAAACAAATGCTTACAGAGGCTTAGAAAACCACCCACGGTGACACAGAAAAGAGGAAGCATGGGAACCCAGATTGGTGGCATTCTAGGATCATGCCCACTATCTGGCTGCTCAGTCCTCGCTCAGGCTTTTATGTAATTATGAGGAAGCTTTCCTCAGAAGTGTGTAGACTAGCAGGGCAATGGAAGGACAACGTGGCCTGTGAGAGAAAATACTCTTGCTCCAGGTGGCGGGTCCAACTCACTCCCACCCTCCATCTTGGCAATGTTTTCCTTTATTCTGCCAGCGAGCTGCGATCTTCCCCTGTTCACTTCCAGGGCCAGCATTCTTCCCTCCCCCTGTAAGGTCTCTGTGCTTCAGCTACTGTCTCCAAAAAGAACACCTGAGCCCTGGCTCTCAAACTTCTAACCGTGCTTTTTCTTTCAGATGTGTGGGTATGGCTAGGGTTCCTTTGTGCTCAGAACCTATTTACAGCTTGGAATTCAGACTTTATCAATCTTCTGCATAATCTTGCTAAGGTATCCCATTGTCAGTTCCCATTGTGGTACTGTGGAAACAAATCCGACTAGGAACCATGAGGTTGCAGGTGCAATCCTTGGCCTTGCTCAGCGCATTAAGGATCTGGCATTGCTGTGAGCTGTGGTGTAGGTCACAGACATAGCTCGGATCCTCTGTTGCCATGCTGTGATGTAGGCCAGCAGCTATAGCTCTGATTCAACACCTAGCCTAGGAACCTCCATCTGCCTTGGGGGTGCCCTAAAAAAGCAAAAAAAAAAAATTTTTTTAATTTAAAAAATAAAATATCCCATTGTCAAATTTTTCATCAGTCAGCTAGGAGCACTCAGTGAGCCGCTCTGCATAAGAGGGGCCAAGGGAGTTCCTGTTGTGACTCAGCAGGTTAAGAACCTGAATAGTATATCCATGAGGATGCGGGTTCAATCTCTGGCTTTACTCAGTGGGTTAAGGATCTGGCATTGCAGTGAGCTGTGGTGTAGGCTACAGATGTGGCTCAGATCCCATGTTGCTGTAGTTGTGGCATAGACCAGCAGATGCAGCTCTGATTCAACCCCTAGCCTGGGAACTTCCATATGCTGTAGGTGCTGCCAAAAAAAAAAAAAAAAATGTGACCAAGCACATCATCAGTGGGGTGGGAAATATACTTCACCCAACCCAACTGGAATGCTGCAAAGTCACATGGTAAAGAGCATGGAAGGATATCTATTTCTCTAAGAAAGAATGAGTAATGAATCGGGTATGGTAATCTAGACTTAAACCCCAAAGAAACAAGAGATGAAGTAGCTGATGGATAGAGGCTTTACTCTTCCTTATCCCCACCCCTCTACCCCGAGAATAATTCCCAGGCCGTGGTTCCCCATGGACTCTCCAGACACACCACATAGAATAAAGCAACCTGCTGGGTTTCTTGCAGGATTGTCACTCTGGCATAGTAACACACCACCCCGTATTTGCTTTTGCTCCTTCCCAACCTCATTTCCTGCCTGTTGCAGTCTGAGGATTGGACTCTAATAAAACATGAGCTTGTACGATTTGCCTCAGTCTCTCTTTTCTAGGGAACTGGACTTAATATGGTGGGATTATGAGATACACATCCCTAAAGTGTTGACCACGTGGTGGGATGGAGATGTTTATAGATTCTGAGATGCAGACCTGTGGCTTGGAGTCACCATCATGCTTTATAGCTTAACTTACCCAAAACCCCCGCTGAAAGTCAGTATTTTAAACTGCGATCTCAGTAGACGGCTTTGCAGGTCTCCCACGTGACTCTGAACATCCTTTTCTTTCTGTTTACAACGCCTTTGTTCCACTTGCAGAGACATATTTATCCTTCCAAGCTCAGATACTCACGAGCTATCTCCCTATGAAACCTTACTTGATAGACTCTTTATTATCCACAACCAGATGCTCTATCTTCCTAGCTGTCCTTAAGTCATCTTTTACAGGCTTTATTGGTAATAGAGGTAGAGCTGTGTTGTTGTTGTTGTTTTTTTTTTTTTCATTAACACATGTTTTTATTATACAAAAAAGAAAAAACCAAGCAACAGTCTGGCAATAAAATGGCTACTTTTGAAATACCGTTATGTTAAATCCTATTTACAGAAGATGTTACAGCCTTACAACTAAGGTTTTCCCAAGATAAAGATTAATGAAACCATCAATTGTTTTTCAGAGTTGATCGCTGCTGCTTCCAAAGTGATTTGACTCAAATACTGAATTACAACCAAAAAAAAAAAAAAACCACTTTGGGGGAAAATGAATTGATTTATTTTAGTTTGCAACCACATTTTAGCACTTAATAGCTCAAAAAATAAAATCAGAAAAAGGTGGCAATTTGCCAGGAAGTGAAACCACCCAATTTGGGGGATCCACTGGGCAGGCTGAGTTCCTTCTGAGCCCCTAGGGAGGAATTGCAAGAGGCAGAAGGACCAGGATTTAGGCAGGCACTGAATTCAAGGTTAGTTTTGTTCTATATTTGTCAGATTCCAAACTAGTAATCAAATGGATAACAATAGGGTAATTGAACTCGAGCTCTGTTTGTTTAAAGCATCTCTTTTCAGTTTGCAAAAGCAGAAATAAATATGGGAAAAGAATACAATTCATTCAGAGGAAATGCATGTGCTAAAAGTGTCTCTATGTGTCCTTTCTCCAAATGTAACCACCAAGGCCTTTGAGAGCTGTCAGGGCTGAGTAATCCTGGTAAATTACTGCTTTTTTCCCTACATCAAAATTTGAGCTAAAAACCCTTCAGTTGGTGACAGTATTTGCGTCTACTCGTCCATTAGAACTATTTGCTCCATTTATAAAAAATTTTGTTTACAAATCTTACAACAGGAAGTGCCTTTGACTATGATTGTCCACATCCTATTTTGAGACTGCATAATTGGTTTTCATCAATTGTTCTTGGAAGCCCAATTATCGTCCCTGTCTGTCTTGTATGTATTATGTCTTTGTCATTTTCTAGATGCCATCTCCCTCTCTTTTTCCAATTCTTCCAAGGTCAGAAATTTCCAGACTCTTATTTTCAAACGCATTGTGGTGACTGTCTTGTACCACGGTCATCGAGAGAGCTGCCCTTTCTTTATGGGGGTTCAGGGTGCCCTCAGTGTTTATTCAGGTGACTGCTGAATAATCCATTTTATTTTATCACACCAGCAATATCAGAGTTCCATATACCACCGCCAACTCTTGGTATGGTCAGTCTTCTTCTTAAGACACCTATTAAGTGTATAGAGAATCTCATTGCTTTTCACTTGCATTTTTTGAAAGTTGTTGAGCAAGTTTTCATGTGTTTGTCATCTGCATATTTACTTTGGTGGAATGTCTCTTCTAATCTTTTGTGTGTTTTCTGATGGAGATATTTATTTCCTGATTATCTTATTTTTTAAGAAGTTTTTGGTTTGCTCTTATTTTTTTTATGGCTGCATCCACTGCGTATGGAAGTTCCCAGGCCAGGGGCTGAATCTGAGCTACATCTGTGGCAATGCCAGATCCTTAACCCACTACTCCAGGCTGGGAATCAAACCTGCACCTTGACAGTGACCAGAGCCACTGCAGTCAGATTCTGAACCCACTGCACCACGGTAGGAACTCCTGATTATTGAGTTTTTAAAGGTATTTCTATTTTCTGGATTCCAGTCCTTCACTAGATACATGATTTTCAAAAGTTTTCCCGCTCTCTTTTTTATTCAATCCTTAACCGTATCTTTTGAAGAGAAGTTTCTATTGTGACGAAGTCCCATCTACCATTGCTTTTGTTTTTTATACTTTTAGTATCATAAAAAGAAATCCTTCTTTAACCCAATATCACAAAGATTTTCTCCTGTATTTTCTTGCAGTTTTAGGATTTACATTTAGGTCTATGATCCTTTTAAATTTTGTAGATGATGCAAGGTATGAATGCAAGTGCTTTTTTTTTTTTTCTTTTTAATAGATATCTGGTTGTTTCAACTAACTTGTTAAAAGCACTGACTTACTGAATTCTCCTTGCACTTTGGTCAAAAGTCAGTTGCTTGTATATGTGTGGGTCAGTTCTGGACTCTCTGTTTAGTTCCATTGATATGTTTGTTTATTTTTAGGCCACTGTCATGACAGTACCTTTATAATTAGTCTTGAAATGACATAGTGCTAGCCCCTAACTTTATTCTTTTTCAGGGTTCTTTTGACCCTTCTAAAACCTTTGCACATCCATGTGAATTTTAGAATCAGCCTGTAGATTTCTAGGAAAAAAAGTGTGCTTATGTTTTGCTTGAAATTGTATTGAATCTACCTATCAGTTTAAGGAAACTTAACAAAAGTGGCACAAATGGGATATTTATCTCAATCTATATAGACTGCTTTGCTTCCTCTCAGAAATTTTTTGTAGTTCATCATTTATAAGTTTTGTACATCTTTTTTTCATACTTATCACTAAGTGGATTGCATTTTTATGCAGTTGTTAGTTGTTTAAGAGGCTCATTTGTCCTAATAGCTTTTTTGTAGATTTCATCAGACTTTTCTACAAAGATGATTCTGTTGTATGCAAATAAATGGTTTTACTTCTTCCTTTTTTATCTGTAAGACTTTTACTTATTTTTCTCACCTAATTTCACTGATTAGACCCTTCAGTACAGTGCAGAGTAGACATCTTTGTCATCTTCCTAATCTTAGAGGAAAACATTCAGTCTTTCATAGCGAAGGGTATTCTGAGCTGTAGGTTTTTCCTAGATGCTCTTACCAAATTTAGAAAGTATCTTCTATTCCTAGTTTGCTGACAGTTTTTATCATAAATGGATGTTGAGTTTTTTTCTAATGTTTTTTTGTGCCCACTGAGATGATCGTTGTGGCCTGAGCTCTTTCCTGAAGTGTGGCTGGGAGATCGGAAGTTGACCTGGGATGCAGCAGGCAACACAAACGGGGGATCGTCATAAATTACACAACTCTTTCCCACTTTTCTGCGTCATTAACTGTCAGCTTCATGCCAAGCTTCCCCCAGCCAGTCTCCACACGTGTGATTTTGCACCAAAAAAAAAAGTGATACTGGTTTACCTTTACTCCCCCCAAAAAAATCCATCTCAGTCACATTCTTGATGTCATCCAGCCCAGCTCATGATGTCTTTGCTTTAAGAGAAACTCTATCTATATCCACTACCTCATTTAGACCTTCCTTTCTGGGTTTTCACCACATTTACCTCAAAATAGTTAGTCCTCCGACAAGTAAGAAGCTGAACAAACTATTTCTATTAAAGCAAACTGTGTGTGACATTTTTAAAGTTAATTCTAAGTTATTACTTTCTTTTTACATCCAAGCAGCTCCTCAACAGGAAGAACATACTCATCTAAACAGGTTCTTCAGGATCAGGCAGAGAGCAGCTTTCTAGCATAACGATTCTAATGCCTTTTTATTGTAAACAAACACCTCACTCACGGAAATCATGGAAAATCAGAAACTGCCTATTAGGCTGTGAAATATGAAGGTGCTTGATCAAGAAGGGGGAGAAACCATCGAAGAGATAATTGGGAGAAGCATATTTAATGTTTGCCATTTTTTATATTGAGATTTTTGGACTAATTTATGTGGGCTTGTTAAAAATACATATCCTCCAACTGAAAAGCACTCAGTCTCTGGGCATTTCTGTTTCCCTTGGAAGCTCCTGGGCTCAGGATCTCTATAGGGGTTCCTAGCACTCACCCCTGCCTCTCAGCTCTCTGCAGGCTCTCTCTGTTGTACTTCAGGTCTTCTCATGGCTTTACCTATCATCAACCTGATGACAGCTGCCATTTTTATACTTCCAGCCAGGAATTCTCTTCTGAACTCCAGACAGGAGGGTATAGATAATCTCTTGACAAGTCTACTTGGTTGTCCCCAGAGCAACTTATGCTGGATCCAGAGTAAAGCCCTGATATTCCCCTTCATGTCTCTTCCTCCTCCCACCTGGTTAATCTCCGTAAAAGGCACTAGCTTCTACCTAGTAGCTTTAAAACCCAAAACCTGGGGTCACACTTGGCATCACTTCTCCATCACACCCCACACTCAGTCCTTCACCAAGCCTTGGAAATATCATCTACAGTTTAACTCCAATTTGCTCATTGCTCTCTGTCTCTACTACCAGCCCTCTACACCAAGGCATCATCTCTCACCTGCAGTACCTCCATAGGCTACCATATACAGTCTTGTTCACGCTTTAAACTTTAGTCTAAGCAGCAATCATAGTGATCTTTGTAGGACTTATATTTGCCTTCAATACTGCTCTGTTCAAAATATTTCAGTAGGTTGAGAGGTTATATTTTCCAAGATGGTCACATAACACCCATCACACATATGCATGTGACCACACAAGTGATTAGGACTCTTCACACCAAGAAGTAGTGTATAACTGACCTCATCCTTGAGTCTGGGATAGCCTACGACTCAGTTGTCTTTTTTTTTTTTTTTTGTCTTTTTGCCTTTTTGTCTTTTTTTAGGGCCACACCTGCGGCATATAGAGGTTCTGAGGCTAGGGGTCTACTCCGAGCTGTAGCCACTGGCCTACCCCACAGCCACAGCAATGCCAGATCCAAGCCACGTCTGTGACCTACACCACAGCTCACAGCAATGCTGGATCCTTAACCCACTGAGCAAGGACAGGGATTGAACCCGAAAACTCATGATTCCTAGTTGGATTTGTTTCCACTGTGCCACGACAGGAACTCCTATGACTTAGTTATGCATTACACACTAATTCATGGAAGTGACAATACATGACTTCTGGGGCTAGGTCAAAAGGGCCATGAAGCTTCCATCTGCTTTCCTTGAGATCCATACTTGGGCAAACACCAACTGTAAAAATTCAATGACTCTGAGCTCTCTATTCCAGAAAGATCATCCATAGGCACTCCAGTCACCACGCACCACCAACTGTCAACCATGAGTGAAACATCTTGACCATCCCGCCCAGTTGAGACTTCAGGAGACGGTCACCCAGGCAACACCTGAATGTAATCAAAAGACTCTGACCAAGAACTGTCCAGCTGAGCCATTTCTGAATTACTGGCCCACAACATTTCAGCAAAAATAAAATGGCCATTCTTATACCATTAAATGTGAGGGTAATCTGTTATACAGCAAGTAACTAGATCAGCTTCTCCTTGTCCTCTGGATAAAATCCAAAATCCTTTCTGGAACCCATAGGTCCTACCTGATCCAGCTCCTGGCTAGCCCTTCAGTCTCTTCTTGTGCCTTGCCCATCAGGCTACAATCACACCGACCTTTGCTTTGTTCCTCATGAGGAATTCTGCTGAGATTATCATTTTCCTTGCCTGAAAGGTACTCTTTACCTGGCTCATGTCAACTCAGCCCTCAGGTCTTAATTGTCACTTCTTCAAGAAACACTTAAAGGACACATGGCAAGGAGGGGGGGGGGTTGTTTATTGTTGTTGTTTGAATGGAAGAAACTTGAGCAGAAGGATCTGTGCGGGGGATACTGGAAAGGGAGAGGTTGATGAGAGGGGAGAGAAAAGATGATGAGTGGAGGATGGGGGGCTGCAAACATTGCATCCTTGTCTTGGATGTGGAAGAGAAAGAGGGGATGACAGGTAGTACATGGATACCTCCTGCATTCCTTGCAAACCTGCTCCACCAGCCAAAGCTGACTGTACCATCTGCATCAACAGGCTCCCATGCCTTCTGGTCGCCCTTGGGATCAGCCAGTGGAAAGTTCTGGCAGGAGACTGGTGGGAGGGAAGAGAGAAAATGGGGAATATTTAGTCCCCCAGCTTCCCTCCCCAGGAAGTCACTTCTATCTGGTCATATCTCTCACCTTGCAATGGTCACTGGTCCTATTCCCACCAGTTCCCCTGGGATTCCAGGAGCTACTTCTCTTCCTCCCCACTGCATTCCCCTCTGTTACGAGCACCAGGTGAGCCTCTATTCCCTAGGGTTCCCTACATCCCACCAAAGTCTTTATACACCGTCTGTTTATTAAGCCATCCTCAAATTATCCTCATTTCAGTGTGACATCTGTTTCCTGCTGAGCCCTTGTCAGATACTGGGAGGGATGTTGATGAGTAAGTAGGAGGAGAGGCCAAGGAAATGCTTAGCAGGTAACAAACAACATCCACTTCTAGCCCAGTTAAAATACATAGAAAACTGAGAAATATATCATAAAACAGTATTACTGGTAAACTAAGGAGTACAATGAAAGGGTTGAAGGGTTATCATCTGTGTAAACAGAGAGTGCTTATTGAGAAAAAAATTCTCTTCCATGAAACGATAGAGTTTTCTTTTTTCCACCTAAAGCTCTGAGTTAGCAGAGTCAAGTTCATGAGAGACTACGGAAAACAACCCAGATGAATCATTTTATCCCTTCTGAGTTACCCCTACACATGGCAAACTTAGAACATCACTCTTGCCCACTCATCACAGTGGCCTTTGCAAACGAGAACACTTTACATGTTATTTTTTTCAGTAAGTTTTTCTGAATATGAAAATAAGAAAACATTTTTAAAACAAATGCGCAAATCAGGACAGACGTACTCTATCTGAGATCCACTGGGTCTGGGTCAACTCCTGAAATAATCCTGGCTCCTCAAGAAGGAACAGCAAAAGTATTAACGAGAAATTCAGGTCCAAGGTGATTTGCTGCCATCCTTAACATCCTTACTAGGCTGTTATTATGGCTTTTAGTATTATTATTTGTATTAGTGTTAGTATTACACTTTGATGGCTGGAAAGAAATGCTAAGAACATTTCTACCATTTACAGAGCATTTACTCTGTGCCAGGCAGTGTTCTAAGAAATTATATAAATCAAATCCTACCATCCTCAGGACAATCCTATGATGGAAGACATTATCACTCCTATTTTCAGCTTTTAAATAATGTAGAAATATAATAAATGGTATGTAATATGTTTTGTATGTACTATATATATATATAGTACATACAAAAGATTATAAGAGGCATTTCCACTCAGAAATGGAAAGAGCTAGAAGGAGTATTACTTCTGTTAAGGAAGGTATTTTAGAGGAAGAATCTGTTCTTAGGTAGAAGAAGTATTACATTAAAAAAAAAAAGCCCAGGAGTTCCTGTCGTGGCGCAGTGGTTAACGAATCCGACTAGGAACCATGAGGTTGTGGGTTCAGTCCCCGCCCTTGCTCAGTGAGTTAACGATCCGGCGTTGCCGTGAGCTGTGGTGTAGGTTGCAGACGCGGCTCTGATCCCGCGTTGCTGTGGCTCTGGCGTAGGCCGGTGGCTACAGCTCCGATTCGACCCCTAGCCTGGGAATCTCCATATGCCGCGGGAGCGGCCCAAGAAATAGCAACAACAACAACAACAAAAGACAAAAGACAAAAAAAAAAAAAAAAAAAAAGCCCAATTGCATTGAAATAATCTGATAGCTGAAGTGATAGGGAATCGAAATATCTCCAAATACAAAGCAATATATTGTTTTACTTGGTAATCATGCTTCCATCATTTTCTTTTAGATTAACATCAAAATAAAATCAATAATTTAAAATTCTTGGGCCCTCCAAGATTACATACAAAATCCTCCAGAGGGCCCATGGATCCCAGTTTAGGAACTTGGGGTTCCTAGATGCAGACTACTGCCTTTGGAACGGATGAGCAATGAGATCCTGCTGGGTAGCACAGGGAACTATGTCTGGCCACTTAGGATGGAGCATGAGAACGTGTGAAAAAAGAATCTACACATGGATGTGTAACCAGGTCACCATGCTGCACAGTAGAAAAATTGACAGAACACTGTAAACCAGCTATAATGGAAAAAAATAAATAAAAATCATTATATACTAAGAAAAAAATTCCGGACTAAACTATTTTTCAGTTAAGGAAGGTATTTTAGAGGAAGAGTCTGTTCATAGGTAGGAGGTGCATCTACATCGCAACACAACAATGGGAGGAAAAAGTATGTATACACGTACGTGTAACTTGGTCCCCATGCTATACAGCGGAAAAATAAATTAATTACTTAATTAATTAAATAAAATAAAAGGGGAGGGACACAAAGGAGGATGTTTTCCAGCATTTCCCGAACGCCCTGGGCAGATGGCATGAACACTCCAGTTCCCACGCAGGACTAGCCCTCCAGGGACAGTGAATATACCCCACTGCCCTGGCTTAATGACATTACTCACCTACTCTGATGTGAAGCTCAAGTGGCTTCCTGGTTGGTATTCAGCTTCCAGGAAGTTTTAAAACAGGTCGAGAAAGTTCTGATTAGCTGACACAAGAAGTGACTGCTTGGAGGTTTTATGTCTTATCTTATTCATTATAAATTAACCAACTGCCATTCTGATTATACATCAGTCTTTGGATAGTTTAGAAAATATCCATCAGTTCTTCGGCCATTGATCAAGCTGAGCACTCAAACAAAACTGATTTTCCACACTTCCCATGCTAAGTATCGGGACCCCACAACTCCCCCAAAAGATTATCCAGTAAAGGCAATTTACCACGCTAGGTACAATCTCTACATTATACAACTGAGTTTATATATTTGCCTTTCTCAATTACTACTTATTTTCTAATACCAGAATACTGCTTGATAGGCACAGAAGGTCAAGGAATGGATACGGACTGTAATTAACAAGGGGCAACGCCTAACTCAGGAAAGCAAAGGAATTTTCATCTTTAATTATTTGTTAAACCAAATCTAAACAGCAAGATTTACCCTCTTACAATAGCTCCTATAATTGCCTCATTACATATGGTCCCCAAGTTAAAGAAAATAGGGAAGATGGGGAAGCACTTATTCCTGTTTTCTTTAACCCAATCCCCATGTTCATTGGATTGGACACCCAACAGCATTCAACACTAACACACCTGAAAGTGGTCCACTTATAACAGGTGTAATGGATACAAACAACCAGGCCCAGGGTTTGGGTGCTTCCACTGGGCTTGCAGAAAGTGTAGCCACAGACTATTCTTGGCCAATGGCTGGGCCCCTGTTGGGCGATCAGCTTTTAATGTTTATTCAAGGAAGAAGCCAAGATGTTAAGCTCCTCCTCAAAGAGCCAACAGATAGATGCTCCCTACAGCAACCCCAGATTACACTCAAGACTCAATCTACCTAGAATGTGTTTTGGTTTTGTTTGTTTTGTTTGTTTTCAGAAATCCTTGGCTCCCATACTGGAATTTGAACCCAGATCTGATTGACAGCAAATCTCTGCTTTTACTGCCTCTCAAAATCAAAGGACTGCTTTCGCAAGTCATAACTTACACGTAAATTTTTCACAGTGACTTTCACATAAAAATAGTTGCATTTTCAGTCTCTGTTGAATAAGAAAACATGTGTGCGTTTGGGCTGATGGTCCTCTTGCAATAATTCTGTGAGTTTTCATGACTTTGAGAATCGAATTTGAGAAATATTGCTCAAAAGAAGCTCTTTATCTTCCTCTGAGGTCTTCTAAATTGTTTTCTTAAACTAAATTACATGCTTAGAGAGACTAGAGAAAATGGTTCTGGTATGTTCATCTTGACAGATTAATGGAAATCACTTTGGAATATCAATGCAGCATGAGAAAACATTATTTAGTGTATTTATTTATGCCCTATCTTGATTCGGTGAAGGATAAGCTGACTTTTAAAGACGCACATAGGATAGTGTGGGCAAAACGTAACCATGAACAGCAATTAAAGCAAATACTGCACACAGATGTTGGCTGAAGTATCGTATCATCTTAATAAATAGCTCACAGACACCATGCTGAGAAGCTTGGTACTCAGGTGACCCCAAATCACCGAGGTGATTTTTTTCTTTCGGTTTGCAGTATATCATTCCTGGTTTTGCTGTGTAACTCTTGTTCAGCAAGCTTCTTCCATCAATGTTTTGATTTTCAGTGTTATATACACTACCACACTAGTGCATTCTTTCTCTAATGCCATTTTTTATTTTTAATATAATTTCATTATTTTTGTTAAAGTAGAGTTGATGTACAATCTTTCTCCAATTTCTGTTATACAGCGAAGGGACCCAATCACACACAGTTCCCTGTGCTGTACAGTAGGGCCCCACTGCCCATCCATTCCAAATATAACAGGTTGCATCCAAAAACTCTGAACTGCCCTATTATCCCCCCTCCCCCACCCACCTCCCTAGAAACCACAAGACTGCTCTCTTTGGCTGGGATCTGTTTCTGTTTTATAGATACGACCATCTGTGCCATATTTTAGATTCCACATACAGATGATATCATACGATGTTTGTCCTTTTCTTTCTGGTTTACTTCACTTAGTATGAGAATCTCTAGTTCCATACGTGTTACTGCAAATGGAATTAGTTTATCTTTTTTATGGCTGAGTAGTACTCCATTGTATATATGTACAATATCTTCTTAATCCACTCATCCATCGATGGACATTTAGGTTGTTTCCACATCTTGGCTATTGTGAATAGCTCTGCGATAAACATAAGGGTGCATGTTACCTAACCCTAACCCCATTTTTTAAATTGTTTAATTTTCAATTTCAAAAGTAACACATTAATCACATCATAATAGATGAGAGGAAAATAAATTTCCTATTGGCCCACCCTCCAGGGACAACCAGTATTAATAACGTCCCACATTTCTTTCTAGTTTTTTTTGCTCTGCCTCGTTGTTTATAGTATATGGAAACACATGCATGGTAATTTTTAATACTGTCTATTTTTCTGCATATAAAAGTAATATATGCAACTGTAGAAGATTTGCAAAAATACAGATAAAATATGAAGTATATAGATCATATACTATCCACTCAAAGGTAACTACTGCTAGTCAACACTTTCCCATTATTTATCATTTTTATGCATATATATTTCTACATGGAGCAATTATAAATCTGAGTATAATCAATATAGAGATGCAGCTATGAAACAGTCATTAGTATTGACTGAAGGGTTATTTGCTGGATCTTCTGAGTTGCAGATACGGAAAGTTTGGATGAGGACAGAAATTAAATCTCTGCTTCAACAACATGTTATAAAATACGGAGATACTTGTTCACCAATAATGAACTTAGGGTTGTCTGAAACCTTTCTTGATACATTGGGAAGAAACGCCTTGGGGTCCTTGAACAAATTTTCCACTCCCTGTGTATTTCCCTTGGTTCAAAGATCAAACCGAGATGACAGTATTAAAAGCGTGTCCCTTTATGCTATCACTGTAAGTGAGGAGGAATTTTTCAGAAGGAGGGTGGGGCTGGTGAAGGGAGCATACTTTAGTGGCAAGAAAGCAAAATAAAAGCTCAAAAGGTTTTTTTTAATTAAAAAAAATTATAAGATAATTCTGGAGGAGAAAGACAAACCTCCCCCAAAGCAATTTAGGTCTCATCTCATTCTAATTAGATGGCTGTCAGTACTCTTTGAAATTCTAATTCATCAGAGTGGCCCCCCTCTCGCCTAGTTTAGACGTAAATATTGAGGGGGGAGACGGTGCCAGTGAACACAGAGCTGACTCTTGCGCTTCTGTATCTGTGTGACAAAGTTCCTTAATGACAGGAAGGGATGCAATTTAAAGGGAGAAATTGGCAATTAGTTGACTCTCCCTTTGATTTACACAGGGCCAGCAGTGGATTTGATTGAGCTCCTTGAAATAATGACCATGTATGGGCAAAGGCAGCCCCCTGCCAATGACACTGGGCTCATCACCTCACACGCCCCATCACCATGGCCGGTACGACCAACCTCTTCTCCGACACCAGATTGTTCTTTTCCCCTTATGTGGTCATTAAAAAGTAAAGGCTGAAAACCCTTCACCGCCCCCAGGACGGAGCCGGAGAAAGAAACTCAGACATCATCAGAACCCACAGGGCTGATTATATCCCCAGGGAAAGGCATCACTTCTAATCAGGGATGAAAGCAGTGGTGATTTCACTTTTACAGGGAAAATAAAATCATCCCTCTCTGGAGTTCTACTAGATCCACTTAAGATTTCAGGGGGCATGTAGAAAGAAACTGTCTCAAAGGGAAAGACAAACAAAGAAGTGAAGCCTTCACCAAACCCAGCTTATTTGAAAGGAAACATTTCTTGGAAGGGGGACCTTGGGATGCTACCCTCAAGACAAGGATGCTATGAGAGCAGCCATGGTCCAGCAATCAGAAGTCCTAGGATCCAGAGCTGCTCTGCACTTACTAGCTGTGTGACCCTGGGTAACTCATATAAGCTTTCTGGGTCTCAAATTTCTCATTTATCAATGAGGTATATTAATACCACTCCTTGGTATATTGAGTTGTTCAAATGAGAAGAAATTTCAAGTATCTTCGCATCATTATTGTTGTCAGGATACACTATTGAACAACACATGTGAATTATTACCTTCTGAAGTTTAAAATTTAGTAAGGGCAGAAGATCTAAATAAGCATTTCTCCCAGGAAGACCTACAGATGGCCAAAAGACACATGAAATGATGCTCAACATCATTAATGATTAGAGAAATGCAAATCAAAACTTCAGTGAGGTATCATCTCATACCAGTCAGAATAGCCATCATCAAAAAGGGTGTGAAAAAAAGGAATCCTCCTACACTGTTAGTATGAATGTAAACTGGTGCAGCCAATATGGAAACAGTATGGAGGTTCCTCAAAAAACTAAAAATAGAACTATCATTTGATCCTATAATCCCACTGTGGCATATTCCTAGAGAAAACCATAATTGGAAAAGATACATGCACCCCAATGTTCATGGCAGCACTATGTACAATAGCCAAGAATTAGAAACAACCTGAATGTCCATCAACAGAGGAATGGATAAAGATGTGGTACATATACAAAATGGAATATTACTCAGTCATAAAAAAGAATGAAAAATGCTTTTTCTAGCAAGATAGATAGACCCAGGCATGATCATGCTAAGTGAAGAAAGCCTGAGAAAGACAAATACCATATGATATCACTTATATACAGAATCTAAAAAAAAAAAAAAGATACAAATGCATTTACTGACAAAACAGACACAGACTACCAGACATAGAAAACAAACTTATGGTTATGAAAAGGGAAGGTGGGAGAGAGATAAATAAGGAGTTTGGGATTAAAATATACACACTACTATATATACAACATTTCCCCAAGCCCTGTAAAAGCACTACCATCCATTAAACAACTTGAGCAGGAAAGGGGTTTTTGTTTGTTTGTTTGTTTTGTTTTGCTTTGTTTTGCTTTTTCGTGGCATGTGGACGTTCCCACACCAGATCCCTGACCCACTGAGCAAGATGAGGGATCACGGATGCTAGTCGGATTCATTGCCACTGTGCCACACTGGGAACTCCCACTCTTTTTTCAATTTAAAATTTTATTCTTTAATTAGCAACTTTGGGTGGGCAGGGAGTCACATCAGGACTTAGAGACAAAGGTAGAAATCCCAAACCAGCATGTTTTTCCTTGTCAGGCTAGGCCAGACCCACTCCAGCTCTGGCCAAAGCCTGCTCCAAACATCCCAGTCTCAGGTTCATTGGTTGCAAACTAGCTCTACTTCTCCCCCTTTCACGTTTGACCTATCATCAGTCTCTAATTTCTGCGGCCTCAGCAACCCTTGAGTCTTCCCCTCTACCTCCCTGCCTTCATTCCTTCCTTCCTGAGCCTCCCAGCTTCCCATCTGGCCCACTTGAATGTATCCTTCACAAAAGTATTGCAATGGTCTTTGTCAAAAAATAAATGTGATTTATATGTGATTTTTTTTTTCTTTTTAGGACCACACCTGCAGCACATGGAAGTTCCCAGGCTAGGGGTCGAATCAGAGCTATAGCCACCAGCCTACACCACAGCCACAGCAACGCCAGATCCAAGCTGCATCTTCAACCTACACCACATCTCTTGGCAACGCCAGATCCTTAACCCACTGAGCAAGGACATGGATCAAACCTGCATCTTCATGGATACTAGCGGTGTTCATTACCATCGAACCACAACGGGAATTCCTTTTTTTTTTTTTTTTTTTTTTTTTTGCTAATGTGAGTTTTTTGCTTATCCTTTATGCCCTGGTTTTCAAAACAGTGGTCACATGCTCCACTGTTTTGAAAACCAGGGGATAAGGGATAAGCCTTCATGCTCTGACCACTTCCTGTCTCACTGGCTTGCTTTCTCCAATCCCCGATACACAATTTCCCTCCACCCCAACTAAGTCATTTGAACGACCCCAGCTTTTAGTTTATCTCCATTTATTTTTCTAGTTCTTCATTTAATTCCTTTTCATCCTTCAGAACTCATTTCAAGCTTTTCCTCGCCCTCTATCCGGTTTAGCTGTGTTTCCTCCACACCCCTAAAGATCCAATTTGTACCTGACTCACCACACTGGGCTATGCGTACCACTTCACCTGTGTGTCACCAAATTCACTCTAAGATCCCTCAGGAAAGACAGTATCTCATTTCTTTCCCCAATACCTAGTACCACCCACTGTGTAAACACATATGCAGAATATTTAGCCAGTAGGCTATTAACTGTAAGTCACGATATAGGTGATCAGGAAACTATAACACGTGTGGGAGAAGAATGAATTTGGGCTTTATCTGATTTGTATTTGACAGGATTGTTATCCCATCAACAATCAATCAGGGAAGACATATTTTAGAATAAGAGTCCTTGGAAGTTCCCTTGTGGTGCAGTGGGTTAAGGATCCAGCTTTGCCACATATATGGTGCAGGTTGCAACTGCAGCATGGGTTCAATCCCTCGCCCAAGAACTTCCACAAGCTGAGGGTGCAGGAAAAAAACAAAAAAAAAGAAAAAGAAAAAGTCTTTTTTTTTTTTCCTACTCTTGCAGTCATGTTTCAATGTAAAATATCACCTCCTCCCTCTGCTGCCGCAGAGAAAAACTATTCTCTTCTGAGGCTGGTAAACACAGAACAAATCATTGCAGAGAAACAGAACTCAGAAAATTTGCAGGATGCAAATATGCAGTCTCTTAACCGAAATTCTGAAATCAAAAAAGCTCTGAAAATGAAAGGTTTTTTAGAAACTCCTTTAGCAGCAAAACTGGCCTGATCTGAACCCAAATGTTGCAAAACACAAACCCAAAGGCTACTTAAAGTAATTATCTCTCATACCCTCAAGACTACAATGTATCATATTTTTCAATGATCCCTTTCCAGTTTCACTCTAAAATCTAGTGAATAGTGTTTTAAAAAGTGACTGTGATCTGTCCTCAAATTTCTGGTTACACACTCTCGTAATACTTTAAAGTTTCTTTTTTTTCCCATCCCAAAAGAGGTGCAAAATTAGACAAGATATTCTTACAAAAATGAGAGTTTTTCTTAATAAGAAAAAATTCACTCAGGGCCTCAATGTATAGACTAAAGACATAACAAAAAGAAACTTTAAAAAAATTAATGTGTTTTCATTTATTTATTTGATCCTCGCTGGTCTTTGCGGGGGGGGGGGGGGATTGTTAAACTCCTCTAATTTTCTTTCATTTTTAAATATTTTTAATTGAAATACAGTTGACTTAACAATGTTGTGTTGGACTTCCTGTCCTGGTGCAGCAGAAATGAATTCGACTAGAAACCACAAGGTTACAGGTTCGCTCCCTGGCCTTGCCCAGTGGGTTAAGGATCTGGCGTTGCCGTGAGCTGTGGGGTAAGTCACAGAATTGGTTTGGATCTGGCATTGCTGTGGCTCTGGCACAGGCCAGCAGCAACAGTTCCAATTAGACCCCTAGCCTGGGAACCTCCATACACTGTGGGTATAGCCCTATAAAGACAAAAAAATAAAAATAAAAAATAAAGAAACAACGTTGTGTTATTTTCAGGCATACAGCCAAATGATCCAGTTACTTATACATTTTTTCAGCTCCTTTTCCATTGTGTGTTATTATAAGATATGGAATATTGTTCCCTGTGCTATAGAGTAGGTCCTTGTTGTTTGCCTACTTTATATACAGTAGTGTATATCTGTTAATCCCAATTAAGCCTTCTTAATTTTCTCTTCTGCCATTCCACACATACTCCTAGTCACAATTCTGTGTCTACCTCCAAGTTACTCTAAGAAAAGACCTTTCTTTTCCCAGCTAAGTTCTAGTTAATACACTGCTGAAATAGCAAAAAAGAATAGAAATGAAGTTCCTTCTAGTGCCTTTGGGTGTTAAAATTATGGAAACCACTGTTCAAAAAGATTTCTCAATCACTCTACTCTTTTAGGTTGAAAACATCTTCAAATTTCTCACTCCCTTCTAATTAATTTCTTACTTAAAACGACATCTTTTAGGTCTAGACTATCTTTAGCCAGGGAGTCCAACAGGAAAAACTCCAAATAGCTTTTAAAATTAAAATGCAAACAAACAGAATCATAAAATAATAGAGGGAAAACAGAATTTTCTTACAACTGCAGAATAAGGAAGACCTTTGTAATTATTATATCTTATGTGATTTAGAAACAATTTTTAAACAACCAATAAATTTGACTGTATAAAAAGTCAAAACTTTCTGAAAAGCAAAAATACCATAATCAAATTCAAAAGACAAAAAAAAACTTGAAAATTTGTATATTAATTTCATTAATCATAATGAATTTCCACAATGAAAAGTAAATAGAAAAAGAAAAAGATATAAATAAGTAATTCACAGAAAAGGTAATACAAATAAGTATCGGAAATATCTGATACATTCTTAATAAGAAAAATGCAAATTACAATATGTGGCATTATTTTTACCATATTGGTAACATTTCAAAATTCTGGAGACAGGCTTGTTGGCAAAGCAGTGGAGAAAACATGAACTCTTGTATGTTGCTAGTGAGAATGCAAATTGGAAATTCATGTGGAAGCAATTCAGTAGTATCTATAGAAATTACAAATGCATATATCATTTGATGCAGCAATTTCACTTTTAGGAATTTATCGTGCAAGTTTATTAGCAGATTGTAAAAATGACACACGTAATGGTTATTCATTGCAGCATCGTCTGTAATGGCAAATATTAGAAATTACCTTAATTTCCAGCAAGAGAGAGTTGACTATTATCATACATTCAGTCACTGGCTATACTGCCTAGCTAAGTTTTTTTTTAAAATAATGATGTTCTTTGTGAAAGGATATTTAAAGATATCCAAGATATATTTTTCACTGAAGAAAAAGAAAAGCACTGAACACAATTGCATCTGTTGGGTTTTGTTTGTTGGTTGGTTTTGGGGGGAGGGTTAGTGTTTCAGATACCATTTTCTTTTTCTTTTTTTCCAGGGCCACACCTGCAGCATATGAAGTTCCCAGGCTAGGAGTCAAATCACAGCTGCAGCTGCCAGCCTAAACCATAGCTCATGGCAATGCCGGATCCTTAGCCCACTGAGTGAGGCCACGGATCAAACCCTCAACCTCCTGGTTCCTAGTTTGATTCATTTCCACTTCACCAGGATGGGAACTCCTGCAGAGGTAATTAATTCTATCAATGCAATCCATGGGGTTGGAGGCATTTTGCATTGTTAAGAGGTTCTCCTCTCTTTCTGGCCAGTGTCTCTTACCCTTTGCTGACTTGTGTTCTATCTGTTTCTCAACTGTTGGTGTTACTCTGGGTCTTCTCTCTCTTTATAATGACACGGATGATCCCCGCAATAGTTTCATTTTCTGTGGTCATGAGACTGACTTCCATTGACTTCACTGAGGTGCCCTATGATCCCTCAAGCACATATACAAAACTGAATTCTCTTTTTTTACCCCCCAAATGTCTTTTCCCCTCCTGAATCACAGTCTTTCTTCCCTACCCTCAGTATTCAACCAGTTACTAAATCTTATCTTTCTGTCTTTCAAAAATATCTGAGTCCATCCGCACCATCTCCACAAGTTCAGATCAACCTCGCACCTCACACAAATGGTTGCAATACTTTCTAATGTGTCTCCTTCTTTCTAACCTGTCTTCAAATCCATCCTTGACACAGCTAATAGAATTTTATCTTTCAAGGGAACCCTCCTGCACTGTTGGTGGGAATTTAAGCTGGTACAACCACTATGGAGAACAGTATGGAGGTACCTTAGAAAGCCATACATAGAACTACCAGATGACCCAGCAACCCCACTCTTGGGCATATATCCAGACAAAACTTTCCTTGAAAAAGATACATGCACCCGCATGTTCATTGCAGCACTATTCATAATAGCCAAGACATGGAAACAACCCAGATGTCCGTCAACAGATGACTGGATTCGGAAGATGTGGTATATATACATAATGGAATACTACTCAGCCATAAAAAAGAACAAAATAATGCCATCTGCAGCAACATGGATGGAACTAGAGACTCTCATACTGAGTGAAGCAAGTCAGAAAGAGAAAGACAAATACCATATATCTCTTATATATAGGGCACAAATGAACCTTTCCACAGAAAAGAAAATCATGGACTTGGAGAATAGACTTGTGGTTTCCAAGGGGAAGGGGGAGGGAGTGGGATGGATGGGAGCTTGGAGTAAACAGATGCACACAATTGCTTTTGGAATGGATTAGCAATGAGATCCTGCTGTGTAGCACTGAGAACAATGTCTAGTCACTTAGGATGGAGCACGATAATGGGAGAAAAAAGAATGTATACATGTAGGTGTAACTGGGTCACCATGCTATACAGTAGAAAAAAAATTGTGTTGGGGAAATAACAATAAAAAAAGAATTTAAAAAGAATTTTATCTTTCAAATAAAAATGTATTCATAATATTTCTTGCCTCAGTCCCTGTTATCTTCAAGGTGAAGTCCAGACTGCCACGTTGCTCAGCATTCCAAGCCTCTGGCTACTGGCTCCTCCCACCTTTGATCCATACTCCTTCCTACTCCCCACAGCCTACCCTCCATGCTTCAACCATATCCGTCCATCCACTTTGGAAAAGCACCATTCTGTTTCTTCCCTCCATACGTTCACTCAGGGTATCCCCACCACCATGAAAAGCCTTCTCCAGCCCTTCTGTCATCTTCAGTGACTTAGTGAGCTCCTAGTCATCCCTCAAAGTCCAACTCAAGTGTCACCTCCCTTCTTATGCATGTGGCTGATCCCCAAGTAGAACTGTCCATTGTACTCCACCTCCACTAGACTTTGTGTAGGTACCACTGACCAGCATCTGCTGATCTAAGGTGAGTTTGTCTCCACTAACCTGCCTGGGTGGGAAGATGTAAAGAAGCAGGATCAGCATCCTTATCTCTTCATGCCCACACTTAATACAACATCAAGTACATAAATGCTCAATAAATTGTGACTGAAATGAATTGAATTGAATGATAATATCTAAAGCATGTTTGTTTTTAAAGCTCCAATGGCATGATGAGTTAAAAAAAAAAAAAGACGTGTTTGAAAGAGGTGGGGTATCTTTAAAAGCAAGTAAAATAAAAGGATGTAAAGAAATGTCACGGCAAATGTCCAAGAAAGAAGGCTAAAAATGATGTGTCTGAAGTAAGGAGTGGGGTGAAAGAAAAGAGCTTGATTAATAGATGCCTCCTGGGAGTTCTCGCAGTAATAAGCTTTCTTCTTTTGCCAAAAACTCTAGTAGGGTATTAAAACTTATCTTTTCAAGGATATTGCCTTGTCTTTCACTTCCTGTAGAATCACCAGACATTTGCAGACACAGAGTCAGTTTTAGGCTGTGTTAGCACCCTTTAACATATTGTTCAAGCTTCTCTTGTGTTCCATTTTTAATTCCACTCTTATCATCCCTTGCTAGTAACCCCAGTCCAAGTGCTCAGCTCCTCTGGTACTGGGAAAAATCAATATCTTTGGGAATCAATTTCCAAATCACCTTTCCTCCCTACTGCACTCCAAGTGTCTAGCTACTTACCTAGATCTGGTTCTTAAAAGGTTGGCTCCAGAATGACTAAGTCCATGGTCATAAGACCTGGAATTGGCCTCTCTTCCTTATTAGCCCAGAATTAGACCAGAAAAGGAGAACTCGCTGGATTCTTGCCTTATTCCTATTTTTCTTCTCTGGGACCTTCTGAAGAGATTTCCCTGAGGGGCTGGTGCCCTTTTCCCATCACTTCCTAGCTGTCTCAATCAGCAAACATAGTCTTAACCCTGGCACCAGCTTCAAGTCAAAGTGATTTCTGTTTATCAGGGGTCTCAAAAACTTATTGCTGTTTATTAACTGTCTCAAAGAATTTCCCTTTTCTCTCTTTCGTTCTCTTCTGCCTCTTCCTCCTGACTCCCTCTGCATCTCTCTCTCTCTCTCTTACTCTCGCTCTCACCCCCACCCTTACTCTCTCTCATACACACACAGAATTCATAGATACAATCTCCATTATTTGTCTTTCTCAACAATTACTAATGTTCACAAAGCCCACATTTACATTTAAAATGGCGCCAGACTCTCAAGACAGATGCACTTTCAGTCCCAAACATACTTTTGGGAGACAGCTTTTGCCAGCAAGAGAAATACCTAAGAAACAAACACTCTGGAAAGTAATTGGAAGGAAAAAAGTCCAAGCCAAAGTAAAAGAAAACTTTCTTTCCTTCTTGGCATTCCCAGAATGCATCTAAAATGCAATGTCTGTGCAGAAGTGACAGAAGCAAAAGATTTAGATCCACAGGGGGATGAAATATCTACAGCTTAATAAAAGTCAGCAAAACAATCACAGAGCAAAGAGAAGGAATAGAGATGCCAAAGGGAGATGGATATATACAAAGCAGTTGCAGAATTGGCTTGTCTTTGCTCTCATAAATAAGAGCTCCACTGGAGTTCTCTAGTAGTACAGCAGACTAAGGATCCAGTGTTATCACTGCAGCAGCTTGGGTCACTGCTGTGTCATGTGTTCGATCCCTGGCCCAAGAACTTCCACACACCACAAGTGTGGCCAGGAAAAAAAGAAATAAAGAGTTCGGTTACGTATATGGTCAATGTATACTAGACAGGACTCAGTATCTAACTCTTTATAATTTTTAACTATCTTTTTCCTTTTCCTAAGAATTGCCAATATAGCATTATACCACACAATTCCTATCCAAGTTATCACAAGTTTACATGTCAAATACATATACTTTTTGTTACTCCTTACTATATTTCCTTACAAATTCCTATTACAAATCTCAACCATGTTATCCATACACACACACAGAGACACACATACATATTAGCAAACACAATTTTGTACCAAAAGAACTCATCCGGTTCTAAAATGTGGGAATTAGACAATATATTTGTGCCTCCCTATCTTTTAAATCTCAGGTTAGATGCTAAATCCTCAAGAGTTTGCTAGAAGAGATCTTCTAATTATTTATGGATCATAATAACTTTTCTCTATGCAATTATTCAAGTGTACAACTTTTAAAGTGTATTTAAGTGTTATTCTCTGCTTCTTCCAATAAGACGTAAGCCCCACAAAGACAGGGACCATCTGTCTTTCTTGTTTTGTATCCCAGTTGCATAGAATTAGGCCAAACACACTGTAGAGGTTTAAGAAATATTAATTAAAGATGTGTGTATGTTTAATTTTCTGAAAACATGCAAGTACATATGACATAAAGGAAGTTAAGAAAACGTCTGTTCACACAATGCACTCTAAAATCTTCATGTTAATACATAAATTAAGCCAATGTAACAAAATGGGAAATCAAATTGAAATAAAGTAATAGAACAGAAACAAACTAATAAAGACAGAAGTCAATAAAGCCATTTTATCCTTGGTACTCTGAAATGGATGATGGGTTAAAAATGTTTCTATTGCATTCTGTTTAACAATACATAACACAATCGACATTTATGAGCTCGGTTGCTATGGGTCAGGAGGACGGGACAGGCTTAACTGGGTCCTCTGCTTCATGATTTCATGAGGTTCCAATCAAAGCATCAGCCAGGGCTGCAGTCTCATCTGAGTCCTGACTGGGGAAGCACCCACTTCCTAACCCAGGAGGGTGTTGGCAGAAATCAGTTCCTTATGAGCTGTTGGATCAAGGACTTCAGTTTCTTGCTGACTCTTGGCTGGAAGCCACTCTAGCTCCTTGCCACATGGACCTTCTCAATAGGGCTACTTCTTTCCTCAAAGACAGCAAGGGAGAATCTCCTTGCAGGACAGGGTTTACGGCTTCTGTAATCTCATCTCATACATACGATCACATACATCCCATCACATTTGTCATAGTCTCCTTACAAACCAGTCACAGGTGCCACCCACACCAAGGAGAGGGGACTGCAAGAGTAGGAACAGCAAGAGACAGGGACCATGGAGATACCTAGAGTCTGCCTGCCACAGATAAACAGTTATTAAGAGCCTGGTTCATCTAAGAATATTAATAAATAAAATGCGTCCTGGTAAGAAGGAATTTATCCAACCTCCCTGGCTTCTCTAGGGGAGTTTACATGGTGATATTCACCTAGAAGCGTTTTTACTGGAGCTTTATGGCAGGAAACAAAATCAAAGAAATGTGAATGTCTTCGGAGTTTTATCAAAGATGAGGTAATAAATAAGTTAGATGATGCAAACAGCATAAAGCAGCTAAAGATTCCAGATACAAGAAACTAAGTGAAGATCAGAGGTATATATGGAAGGTGGTATCGCAACCCTTCCTTCGGTTCCCACCCTCATTATGCTTCACTACGGGAAGAGTATATTTCCCTGCCCCCATTGGCCTTGGACTTTGGTCATGTGACTCGGTTTAACCAATCAAATGTGTGCAGAGATGAAACTGCCAGCTCCGAGCAGAGATTGTAGGAGGTATTACAAGCATCAGTTTGCCCTTTCGAATGCCTGCCCACCATGAGAATGACTCATGCCAGAGAATGAGAGGACATTTCAAACCCAGAAAGGCCGGCAGAGCCCTGGCCAACCCTCAGAATTACAAGCAATGCATAAATATTCGTTGTCATGGAGCTGCTCAATGCAACATCACAGAAGATTTTGCATCAGCAAAAGCTGACCAATTTGGCACAGAATTTTCCAAGTAACAGATCAGTAACATGAAGAGTGACTTGGAATAGTCTCCACAATTAAATTGTGTTTTTTTCAAGAGGAAAGTGTGTCTGTATATTTGTATAGGCCACATTCTGATCTCTGCCAACTTTATGACTGATTTATTACCACTGCTGAAGAACAAGGCTTACGTGTAAGAAGCCTGTCAGTACCAGTTAAGCTTCCCACTCGGGTCCAAGACTAACGTGGACAAAGGCGATCTCTGTTCACAGGGCAGGGGCCTCTAGCCCTAAACTTGATGCTTTGCAGAGAGCTGATCACTCCTCCTCCTGCGGTGGGGAGAGAATTCAGGAGTGCTACTCTAAGGAAGCATCTAGAAGAAAATACAGATTCCAAAAGCACTAATCTCTCGCAGTCCAGGTTTTTCACAACATTCTTTTTTTTTTTTTTTCCTTCTTCTTTAGGGCCGTACCTGTGGCATACAGAGGTTCCCAGGCTAGGGGTCAAATTAGAGCTGTACCTGCCAGCCTACACCACAGCCACAGTAACACCAGATCCAAGCCACGTATGCAACCTACACCACAGCTCATAGCAATGCCAGATCCTCAGCCTACTGAGTGAGGCAGGGGATCGAACCTGAGTCCTCATGGATGCTCATCAGATTCATTTCCACTGACCATGATGGGAACTCCTCATTTTCACACCATCCTAATTGCAGCGCCTACAGAGCCACCTTGTACCCAACTCTTTATGTCTGTCCCTGTCCCTACAATTTCACTGTGACTCCCTAAGGAGAAGAGGCCACAGTTTATTCATTTTCACATTTCCCATGATGCACAGCACTCACAGAAGTAGGCATTCGGAAAATGCATTGAACTGAATTTCTACGTACCTTGCTAAAAGTAGCTCCTTGCTCATCAATGAGAAACAACCAGAGGCAAGTAGCTTCAGAGCTACACGGAAGGAATATTGGAAGGTAGAATTTCATTTTAGGCAAAACTTAAGACATTATCAGTTTCTCCTGATGACTGAAGGTCAAATGTCCCTGCCCCATGACCTGAGACTTCAGACCCATAAGTATTGGATTTATGCCCATTTAAGCTCTAATTTCTGGAAGAACCTGTTGAGATTTATCTTTGATGAGTTAGCTCCACCACACCATAAATATTGCTGATAAAAATCAGAGTTCATATATTAAGCAAGGCATAAAGTGTTGTATATCTAGCTTAATAAAACAAATTCATTTCCCAGAAGAATTTGAATGTAACACACTCAAAAGTATATTTTTAAATTACCTGCTAGATTTTCTGGCCCAGAGCCTGTCACTTTCACATAAATATTAGCACAAGCCTATTTTCTGAGAGTCAAGCTTTAAACAAAAGTAACCATGCAGCCATTCAGAGATGAAAAATCATGGAGTCCCTCACACTAAAAAGTGCATTTCTGTTCTAAGAAGAAACAACTGCAGTAATTGAAAATTCCCAAACTCTACGAAAAGTGTTTCTTTCTGAGAATTGGTTCCGACTTCATAGAAATAAAAGGTGCTGGGGTCAGAGTGAGCAGAGCCAGTGATTCCAAATGTACATACATCCAAGCTGGAAACATACTAGGCTTGGGAAATAGCCAGCAAGGAGCTGTCTGGAGGCAGGTAGGGTTCTATTCTCCAATCAGGCTAAATGGTGGCTTTCAGCAATCCGCAATTCTGACCGAGTTGAGGTTCCAGTCTGCAAGGGCCAAGAAAATTTAAAGGTGAGCTACCATGATGACAAAAATGCTAAAAAGCAGGGACAAAGAGCGGGAAGTTTGTCAAGAATAAGAAAACTTGATAGCCAAGCAAGGTAAAAAGTAATATGTGGCTGAGAACAAATTATTAGCTGTCAGGACTAGACTCTCAGATTGAATTGGAACCTTTAAATAGGATTGCCCTCTATGAGTACAAGGCACTGCAGGCTCTCTCCACAGGCTGTTGCTGTTTTGTTCTATAGTTCCAAGTGGATGCTCTGGAGCTTGAGCATCTTAAGTAGATACCCGAAATAAGAAAGAGTCTTCAGAAGAATATTTAGGAATTCTTGTTGTGAAACATCATTCAACCATTCAGCAAACATTTCCTGAGCATCTACTTTGTGCCAAGGCACTGAGTGAAGTTCGTTCTTGGGATATATGAAGGAACAAAACCAATACCCCTGTAGACTTGAGGCTCACATTCTAGGAGGGGAAGAAGGATAAAGACAGCAAACCTAAGAAGTAAGGAGCATAGTATATTAGAGGCTGGCAAGCACTAAGAAAAAGATAAGAGGAAGGTGTAGGGGGTCTAGAGTGTTACAATTTTATTTTGTTTTATTTTATTTCATTTATTTTATTTGTGTCTTTTTAGGGCCATATCCATGGCATATGGAGGTTCCCAGGCTAGGGGTCAAATTGGAGCTGTACCTGCCAGCCTACACCACAGCCACAGCAACGTCAGATCTGAGCCATGTCCGCAACCTACACCACAGTTCACGGCAATACCAGATCCTTAACCTACTGAGCAGAGCCGGGGATTGAACCCGCATCCTCATGGATATGAGTCGGGTTCATTACCACTGAGCCACGACAGGAACTCTGAGTGCTACAATTTTACACAGAGAGTGGTTTAGGATGGGTGTCCTTAGGAATATTTGAACAAGATTTCACTAACAGATCCTTGATAAATACTGTGGCCTCAAGGAAGGCTTAAAAAAAAAAAAAATCCAACCACGATGCCAAAGAATCTATCATTTGAGGTTCTAGAAAATACTGGATTCCAAACTTCTGGGCTTCTAGAGTAAAAGCAATGTGAAAGGATCGTTAACACCTCCTTAAAGTTGCAGGTGCACTTCCTGCTGTTGCACTAAGAAGTAGTGCATGAAACACAGCAGGAGACCACCGAGCTGGACGTGGGCACTCTTTGTCTTCTTTGCCACTCCCCTTTCACTGCCATCCCCCCAAACTAGCTGTATGCACCACTCAATTGGGCTAGTTGGTAGTCCACTCCCAGATCCTAGTTCAAAATAAGCAAGTCTTTTAGATTTGATTTTTGCTGTTAATCAGAATTCCTCAGCTGAGGAGTTCCCGTTGTGGCACGGCGGGTTAAGAATTCAATTGCAGCATCTCAGGTCGCTGCGGAGGTGCGGGTTCAATCCCCAGTCTGGCTCAGGGGGTTAAATGCTATGGCATTGCCGTGGCTGTGGCATAGGTCACGGCTGTGGCTCAGATTCAATCCCTGGCCCGGGAACATCCATATGCCATGGCTAAAGCCATAAAATTAAAAAAAAATATTTTTAATTCTCAACTGAATTCACCATAGTCAACAAAGTTGGGTCATTTTTGCTTTTGTTTTTGGTCTTTTTAGGGCCTCACCCATGGCATATGGATGGAAGTTCCCTGGCTGGGGGTTGAATCAAAGCGACAGCTGCCAGCCTATGCCACAGCCACAGCCACGTGGGATCCAAGCAGCGTCTGCAACATACACCACACGCAGCTCGTGGTAACGCCAGATCCTTAACCCACTGAGCGAGGCCAGGGATTGAACCCCCATCCTCATGAATACTAGTCGGGTTCATTTCCACTGAGCCACAGTGGGAACTCCCAGCAAGGCTCTTTTTAAATCCAGGGCTTAAAGCAGGGAGAGGAGCATAGTTTTCTGAGAGATTAGACATTTCTGCATTATGCAAGTTAGCAAAGATGTAAGTAGGCATCCGATCGCAGAAAATAACAGCAGACACGCCTCAGGAGACCCCAGAAAACACCTGGGATGCATCTATTATAGAATTAGCCAGCAATTAGCTTGATACACATCAGCCCGTGTGCAGAGACTAAAGAGAGAAGTAGCCAAAAATCCTCCTGGAACGGGATCTGTATCAGCCAACAGAGAGCAGGGGAAATGTTAATGGATCTGTGAAGAACATAATTTGGCAGCCTCGGAGACTGGATCTCTAATTATAATTCACACTCCAGTTGACTTTTATTGGCAATGTTTTGAAACAAGGAGAAATTTAGTGAAAATTGGAGACAGAGGGGAAGAGGGAGGATATATTCGAGATTGCTCTCCTTTTAAATTTTCATGGGAATGGAAGCTTTCCGGCACCCCTAAAGAGGGGAAGGATGCAGCTCATGTTAAGCAGCCCAGTCCTGTACTTGGACATGTTCGAAAAAATAATGGTTGTTTTTCAATGGCATCTAATCTTTGAGCAGATCTATCCAAAATACTTCAGCCAGCACTCGAGGACTTGATATAATTAAACCATCACTGATGAAAAGAACTGAAGGACTCAGAGGAAAGAGAAAGGACCACATACAAAGCCACCTTTACAGTTTAATCCCCACTTTGTTTTGCTTGGTGACTTCACAATGCCAAGGGGGACACGGAGGGCTATTTTTATTCAGGGAAAAGTATTAAGGCTGAATGGGCTGGAGAAGGGGGGAGAACAGCCAGGGTAGCCCCTGCCTCCAGAATGACCTTTTAAAAACCTAAACCAGGAGTTTCCCTGTGCCACAGCAGATTAAGATCCAGCACTGTCACTTCAGTGGCTTGGGTTGGCCTGTGGCATGGGTTCGAACCCTGGCCCTGGAATTTCCATATGCTGTCAACGCAGCCTAAAAAATAAACAAGCAAACATAAACCAGATCATGTCACTTCCTAGCCTGACATCTTCCAATAACCTCCCTTCTATCCAGTCAAGTTCAAACTCTTGACAATGGCCAATGAGGCCCTGCAAATTGCCCTTTTCTTCCTCTCCCTGGCTCATTACACCCCTACCAAGCTGGTTTCTTCCTAATCTCAAACACTCTAAGATCCTTCCCACCCCAGGGCCTTTGCACGTTCTTCTCTCTGCCTGGTTCACACTTCCACCCCCTCTCTTCTTCAAGGGTCTCACGCCTTAGCATTTGGAATCTGCCCAAATGTCATCTTTTCCAAAAGATCCACTTTTAGCATCATATTTGAACTCAAGTTTCCACTCCCTGCTCTAATACACGTGTCCACCCTCATCTGCCTCCTTAGCCCAGTAGGCAGCGTGTCAGTCTCATCATACACACACTCTCTAACCTGTCCTTGTTTTATTTCTGCAGCACTAATCTCTACCTGAAATGATGTGGTCTCTTTTTTACTTATGTTCCACCTCCTTACTACGATGTAAACAGAAGTCCAAGGTCCAGATAACCCTTAAAAACTAGGAAATAAATGAGTGTTAAGTACCCAGAGAGAGACCAGCAAGCATGCGCTAAGGGAAAAATTACCATGTAGACTAAGTTAAAATAGTCACTTAAGGCAGAAAAAGAAAAATACATTTTAGAAACTGTAGAAACATCCTGGAGGGAGTACATGTAGAGAATAAAATTAAATGGTCAGAAAAGCAAATGTTATTCACTAGTATTTGGAAGATTTTCTTTCTTTTTTTTCTAGCTGGGATTTGCAATTTATATATAAGTGGAAGCTACTGATGCCTAAATAAATTCTTTAGTTAGGAGAAGGAAGACAAGTAAAAATAAGCAGGAGTCCACCTATCAGATAGGCAACTATAAATGACGATTGATATCTAATATTGTGAAATATTTAAGAATCATAATATTTAGATTTGTCATACTGAATAAAATCTAGTATCCAGCTCTCTCATACACTGTTGCTTTGAAACCTGGGAATTTTTCTTGGTGAAATTTGAAAGTGGCCACCCTACTTGCAGGGCAAGGAGAGACCAAAGAAAGAGCCAACCTCCTCCAGATGTAATAAACAAGGGAACTTACACATGACACTCATCTTGGGCGGCCACGAGACCAGCAGACCTCTGAACGTACCCACTGGAATTTAGACAGGCAGACCTCATTTCACTGGGTTTCACTTGATTGCACAAGTTGTGTTTTTTGGTTTGCTGTTTTGGTTTTTGTTTGTTTGTTTACTATTTGAAGGTTTGAGGCAACCCCTGCCTCAAACAAGTCTATTGGTGCCATTTTTCCAGAGCATTGGCTCACTTTGTGCCTCATTGTCACAATTTGGTTATTCTTGAGGAAACAGTGAGACTGCAGGGATGGACCACTTGACAGAAGTCATGGTCTTGGGAACTCATCTAACCCGCCATGACCAGCAGGGAAGAGCCGAGGAATAAAGACTCCAACCTGAGGTCCTTCCTCCCGTCATTAGCTAGGGTTTTCCTTTGATCAAACCCACCCCAGAGGGCGTTTAGCCTGTAAAGGTCGACCTCCCAGGGCTCAGAGCACCAGGGAAAAAAGCAGAGGGGGGAGTGGACAGGCAAACAGAAAACTCCCAACACAATTTCAACCACTTGCATGGTACCATGTCTCTCTCAACTGAGCTCTGACTTCATGGAAGGAAGACCCCTGACTCTGTGTGTGTGTGCGTGTGCGTGCGTGCGTGTGTGTGTGTGTGTGTGTGTGTGTGTATACATTCATATGTATATAAGTTTTGCTTTTTAATTTTTATTATAGATCATTTACAAGGTTTGTCAATTTCTGCTGTACCACAAAGTGACCTAGTTATACAAACATATACATTCTTTTTCTCACATTCTCCTCCGTCATGTTCCATCACAAGCGATTAAATATAGCTCCCAGGGCTAGACAGCAGGATCTTGACCCTGAACCTGAGAAGCATTCAGGAAGTTCACTGGCCATGCCAATAACATCAAGTTAGCATTTTCTTCTACCTCCTTTCATTCTTTTCCTTTTGTTTCTACTCTGTAAAAAAAATAAGTAAAAAATAAAAATAAAAATAAGAAAAGGAGGCACTGAAATGCTGCTCTTTTCTGGCCTTCACTGGAAATCCCTCCATCTATGTTTTCCATGGGGTTGAAGATATTGAGGGACCTTTTTAAATTAGATA
Source organism: Sus scrofa (assembly GCF_054392235.1). Taxonomy (NCBI): domain Eukaryota; kingdom Metazoa; phylum Chordata; class Mammalia; order Artiodactyla; family Suidae; genus Sus; species Sus scrofa. The sequence continues at coordinate 20,359,743 of NC_139393.1, read as the reverse complement.
TGACAACTTCTGGGCCCCTGAGTGGCCAAGTGCTCATAGTATGTACTCTGATAAGCACCCCCAAGCCCTGGAAGCCCAAAGATAACCCCACTAGGACATCTGTCCTGCTGTCAGAGAACTGGGGGAGGCGAGTGCTCACCCTACCTGCCCCAGTATGCGCAGGGCTCCAGGGTCAGCCAGCCAGGTACATCCTTCCTGCCGTTAGCAGACAAGAAAGGAGATGGGAGCTGCAGGCCTGTTTTCCACGACGGAAGGCCATACTTGAAACAGCGCATGATGAAAACATATTAAAATAAAATAGAAAACATGATGGAAGATAGCATGAGAAAAAGAATGTATATACATGTATGACTGAGTCCCTATGCTGGACAGCAGAAATGGATACAACACTGTAAACCAACTATACTGTATCATTTTTATTATTTTTTTACTACTCAAATGAATTTATCACATCTGTAGTAAACCAACTATACTTTAATAAAAATAAGAAAAAAAAATTTTTAGAGCAAAATATTGGCATCCTCTCCCCCCAGTGGAAAATCAAAGGCAATGTTCATTCTTGTTACAGTTGCCATTTACCAGGCCTTTCTTCTGGCCAGAAGCGTGGATGAGAATCTGGATGAGCTCCGAGTCCATCTAATTGCTGAAGGCACAGGTCATGCCACCAGCGCAGAGGGCTCCATTTAAGCTCATTTTTTGGTGTGGTTTTTTTTTTTTTATAGTTTGTTTGTTTGCCTTTTTAGGGCTGCACCCACGGCGTAGGGAGGTTCCCAGGCTAGGGGTCGAATCGGAGCGGTAGCTGACCACAGCCCCAGCAACATCAGAGCTGAGCTGCATCTGCAACCTACACTACAGCTCATGGCAACGCTGGATCCTTAACCCACTGAGCAAGGCCAGGGATTCAACCTGCGTCCTCATGGATGGCTAGTCAGAGTCGTTTCCACTGAGCCATGACGGGAAGTTCAAGCTCATGGTTTTTTATGAAGTCAGGCTCTTTTTCCTCCCCAGTGTTGGTTAACTTATCCAGAGATTAGAATACTAATCTGGGAGGGAGCAAGGAACTCTGCTCAACCGATGCTGCACTCAGGGAACAAAGGCAAAGGGAACACACTTGCTCCCAGGGGCTCCCGCAGCTCAAGAAAATTTAATCACTTTTTCTCCTTCAAGTCCTTTAAAAACTGCCTCTCCCATGCTTCCCAGAGCTTAGCTTCAAAGTCCAGTCCGAAGTTTGGATAGGCTTCGTGAAAAGGCAGTGTTTGCTGCAGCTCCAGGCTAGAAATGTAACTGGTTTACCAAGCATCCCCGTGTAGGTTAAGGGCATTTCTGCAGGGCAGCTTTCTTGGAGAGGTGGGTTTTTCGGACCCAAGGCTCTCTCTCCAGCAACTATTCTGATCTCTGGCAAGACCCACCTCCCTGGCACGACCCACCTCCCTGGCACGAATAATGCCTCGGTGTACATTTCACTCACATAACATTGTCATCAGTGCAGGAATCTGAGGCTGCTTTCTGTGGAGGAGAAACTCTTTGGTGATGTGAGTCAAATACTGTTCGCTCAACTCAGTAAACATCCATCACGTGCCTTCCATGTATAAAGCTTTGGCTGGGCATTTGGGGGAAGGATGAAAAAGAAGAAGGCATAATCCCTTGCTTCAGGGAAATTTATAAGTGACTTGTGGTTGAGCGAGAGAGGCACAAATTTAAAGCAAGAGGTAAGTGCCTAAGGCCAAAGGAAGTGGTACTTCAGCACAAGAGGAGGAAAGGTCCCTTCCAGCTAGAGCCTTACAGGGAGGGGAAAGGAGAATTATCTAGGGCCCCAGAAAGGTGAGCTGAAATTCCAGAAACAGGAAAAAAAAACCACAAGCAAAGAGGCAGTGTCAGAACTGTGAAAAAATGTCCACTGACTTGATTCAGTCATCATTTTTTCATGCAATAAACTGACTCCATGATGACACTGAATGAATATAAGCCAAGTACAAGAAGTCCTGCCATGACCAGTTCCCAGGCTGGCAGAGGAGGAAAGATACTATGAGAAGCACAATCATAGAAATACAGCCCACGGTGGCCGAGAGGGATGCTCCCTGTCCAGGAAGGAAGGCGTCACAGAGGAAAAGACTGGGCTGGCTCTTCAAGGATGACTATGTGCTTGATAAATACTCCAAAGAGCATTTGATGCAGAAGGAAATGAAAAGGTGGGGACACGGGAAATAATGGGGTACCAGGGAACTGCAAGTCGTCTAGCCTGGCGAGGACATAAGGTTCATGAAAGGGAAGGGCAAGGAAATGAGGGGAGAGGGTCCAGCACAGTCACCAGCCTTGTCACCTCCATCCTCTATCCACAGAAGCTAGGAGGGATTCAGTGGGCAAAGGAAAGGGCAGATGACGAGGTCCCAGCCCTGGCAGCACATAAAAGCATGAGTTTGGAGCTGGGAGACAATAAGAACTAGCAGAGAGGGAGGTTATGGTTTGGAGAGTGTGGCTTTAGCTGTAAATTGCTAAAAGATGAATCTGGGGAGGTCCCATTGGGGCTTAGTGGGTTAAGAACCCGACTAGTATACACGAGGATGCGGATTCAAGGATTCAACCCCTGGCCTTGCTCTGTGGGTTAAGGATCTGGGATTGCTGCAAGCTACAGCATATGCTGCAGATGCAGCTCAGATCTTGTATTGCTGTGGCTGTGGTGCAGGCCGGCAGCTGCAACTCCAATTTGACCCCTAGCCTGGGAACTTCCATATGAATAGGTGTGGCCCTAAAAAGGCAAAAAAAAAAAAAAAAAGATGAATCTGGGAGTTTCCTTGTGGCACAGTGGGTTAAGGATCCGGCATTATCACTGCAGCAGCTGGGGTGGCTGCTTCGGCATGGGTTCAGTCCCTGGCATGGGAACTTCCACATGCCATGGGCATCACCAAAAAAAAAGATGAATCTGAAGCCCAAATGGCATCCATTACATTTGAGTAATGGGTACACACCTATACTTCTGTGTATATTTTTAAATATTGTAATTAAGTTTTTAATGGAATTAAATCATATTGACCCAAAATAGACAGTTAGCCAAGTTTCTGTGACAGAGGAGTAGGTAAAGGGAAGAAAAGAGAAGAGAAAGTGCAAGGGGCTTGTGAGAAAGCGGCTTTGGTATCCTGCGTCTAGATACAATGTCAAAAATGCATGGGAAGGGGAAGAAAATTTTTAAAAGTAAATGGAAGATTGGAGGATTTCTTGGAATAAAAACCGTATTGTGTGTGAGTCTGAAGTAAGAAATTTAGAAGCACATGAAAGTATGGTTGGGGCGTGAATATTGACATTTAAAATGTTAGAAATTGGGCAGTTCCAGTGTTACCGATTTTCCAGCCTTGGACATAGGTTGAATCTAACACATCATCACCTGGAATATGCACCTTTATTTGATGAAGCACTTGGCGAGTAAAAGGTAATTTAACTACAGCACAATTCATTCTTTTTTGTCGGTCTTTTTAGGGCCATACCTGTGGCATATGGATTCCCAGGCTAGGGGTTGAATCGGAGCTGCAGCTGCTGGCCTACACCACAGCCACAGCAACGCCGGACCCTTAACCTACTGAGCAAGGCCAGGGATCAAACCCGTGTCCTCATGGATACCGTCAGGTTTGTTACCACTGAGCCACGATGGGAACTCCAGCAAAATTCATTCTTACCACAACTTTTATTTTCATTTAAAAAAACCTTTTAGATGAATTCGGGTATAGATTTCTTTCATATTTCAATGCTGTACATTCATTAAAATGGAAAATACACGTAAAAATAAATTTTAAGGTATTCCCAAAACTTTTCCACATTGAATCCAGCTCTTCCAAATCACTTTTTGATTCAAAGTCATTGGTTCCCATGCTTTTCTGCATGAATGCCTTTTGTATCATTAAGACAGCACTTGTCTCTAGGGTTTTCTTCCAAGCCCCTCACCACCCAATAGGCCAGTTTGGATACTAGCACTTTCTCCATTTTACCATAAGGTATCATCAGAAAGTTTCCAGGAGTTCCTGTTGTGGCTCAGTGGTTAACGAATCCAACTAGGAACCATGAGGTTGTGGGTTTGATCCCTGGCCTTGCTCAGTGGGTTAAGGATCTGGGGTTGCCGTGAGCTGTGGTGTAGGTCACAGACTCGGCTCGGATCCTGAGCTGCTGTGGCTCTGGCGTAGGCCGGTGGCTACGGCTCCGATTTGACCCTTAGCCTGAGAACTTCCAGATGCCGAGGGAGCGGCCCAAGAAATGGCAAAAAGACGAAAAAAAAAGAAAGAAAGAAAGATATTTTCCAGTATACAGTGTGGAGATCAGTTTGGAGATACCTTAGAAATCTATACATAGAACTTCCATATGACCCCGCAATCCCACTCTTGGGCATCTATCCGGACAAAACTCTACTTAAAAGAGACACATGCACCCGCATGTTCATTGCAGCACTATTCACAATAGCCAGGACATGGAAACAACCCAAATGTCCATTGACAGATGATTGGATTCGGAAGATGTGGTATATATACACAATGGAATACTACGCAGCCATAAAAAAGAATGACATAATGCCATTTGCAGCAACATGGATGGAACTAGAGACTCTCATACTGAGTGAAATGAGCCAGAAAGACAAAGACAAATACCATATGATATCACTTATAACTGGAATCTAATAGCCAGCACAAATGAACATCTCCTCAGAAAAGAAAATCATGGACTTGGAGAAAAGACTTGTGACTGCCTGATGGGAGGAGGAGGGAGTGGGAGGGATCTGGAGCTTGGGCTTATCAGACACAACTTAGAATAGATTTACAAGGAGATCCTGCTGAGTAGCATTGAGAACTTTGTCTAGATACTCATGTTGCAAGAGAACAAAGGGTGGGGGAAAAAATGTAATTGTAACGTATACATGTAAGGATAACTTGGTCCCCTTGCTGTACAGTGGGAAAATAAAATAAATAAATAAATAAATAAATTTTTAAAAAAGAAATTTTCCAGAAAACAGCTAGGATTCCAATTCCTTCCTCAAACTGTCTTTAAAAGATCTGTTGATGGAAACAACCAAGGGCTGCTGACATTCGGTCATGTCTCTCAAAAGTAGTAACCAAGTACTTAAACTGTATGTGAGCTTCCTCTTGAATTATTTGAATATCTATCTACTAATTACACTAAGAAGCAACGTTCTTGATGATTTGTATACAGTTCCAAGACATCTATTTCAGCTTCAAGCCAGTCTTCTATCAATTCAATTATCATCTATCCCTCTAAAACATCTTCTTTGGTGATTATCTCATTCTTAGGTTTTCGTGAACTAAATTAAATATGGCAGCAAATTTGGCTACTGAAATAATATGTATTATTACAGTGATATGGTGCTTTCCCACCAATGATTAAGTTCTTATCTCCTTCATACCCTTTATAAATTTCTAAACATGCCAAAACTACTGTTTCATCAACTTTTCCCACTTGATTTAATTTGTATGTTTTCCCTCAGCTGAATTACATGTTTCTGGAAATTAGCCTATTTCTGTTCAAAGTTTGCAAGAAGTATCTGACAAATTGATGCTTAGTGATTCAATGCTTCATCACTGTTCTCTTCAACACACAGAGTCTTTTATCTTTAAAATTTCTTCTCATGTATCATGAGAACTTTGGCAATTTCTCCATCTTCAGTCATCTATTTAGTCATGAGGTTGACAACCCTTGTGCACCTGTTTTAGCAAGAAAGTGTAACACAGCTTCATCTACTTGTAGGAACCTTCCTTCCTTGGGTCCCATGATCCCTTTGGCACTTGCTTTTCAAGAGAATAAGGAGTTGTGATCATACCTCCAAATACAAATACCTGCTTCATTAGTATTGAATGTACAAGCTGTCACTCTGTTGCCACATCTATTTAGGTTCACTACTTGTCATTTAAATGACAAATATGTATACTCTTTATTAAGATATCCCAAGTAGCAATTAAACGAACCATGTACATAATGCAATTGCATGAATAATACCATGAAGAGCTATGGCCTAGTTTGTTCTTGCCATGACAAGCAGTGACAACTACATCACGATCCCTGCTTGGCTCATAGCAATTATAAACCCCCATCAATTTTAAGATGCATCTCGATTTTTGCTGTGTCAAAATGTACATCTGAAAGCTGATTAAGTATGATATTTTAGGAGTTGAGAAGAAAAGGAATTTTGGACTCAGGGTTAGTAAGTCTCCATAAGGATATTGAAAAAGTCTCAGATAATGAAGACTTGAGGTGAAGAGGCTGCTTAACCATTTATGCACCCCATTTCCTCATCTCCATTTCTCCTTTCCTTCAAAGGTACAGGTAATTCTGACAAGAGCCAAGACATGGAAGCAACCTAAATGTCCATCAACAGAGCAACAGATAAAGAAGAATGGATAAAGAAGATGTGGTACATTTTTATACAATGAAATATTACTAAGCCATGAAAAAGAATGAACTAATGCCATTCACAGCAACATGGGGACCTATCATACTAAGTGAAGTTAGACAATGAAAGACAAACAGCATATGATATCACTTATATGTGGAATCTTAAATAAAGGACACAAACGAACTTTGCAGAAGAGAAACAGACTCACACACTTTGAAAAATGTATGGTTACCAAAGAGGGCAGTTGCGGGGAAGAGGGATGGACTGGGGGTTTGGGACTGGCATATGCACACTGAGGTATATGGAATGATTGGCCAACGGGGACCTTCTCTAGAGCACAGAGAATTCTATCCAGTATTCTTTGATAGTCTATGTGGGAAAAGAACCTGAAAGAGAATGGATATGTGTATATGTAGGACTGGGTCACTTTGTTATACAGCCGAAATGATCAACCTTGTAAATCAACTATACATCAATAAAGCTTTTTATAAAAAAGGTACAGGTAATTCAAATACTTTGAGTGAGTCCCACGTTGCTGCCATTGTTCAAAATGTTATATCTACATGAACCCTTTCAGCACACAGTTAATCTCCACAACAAACCAACAAGGTCAGTACCATTATTATCTGAGGGACAGTGGATAAACTGAGGATCAGAGCGTTAAGTCACTTGCCACAGGTAGTAAGTGGCAGAACGTGAATTTAAATCCAGGCAATCAGAATCCAAAGGCCATTACGCGTCTCCCTGCATACCTTCCCATTTCTCCCTGCAGGGCTGGGAGATGTGCTAGTAGACACACCTCATGCCCCTCTAGAGACCTGATGATTGGCGCCTCCATGTGGGGATCCCGCAAATACACCAGGAACGGCAAAAGCAATAAACGCGTACACTATAATCATACTTGACAATTTCTCAACACTTACATAGATCAGGAAACAACCCTCACAACAGCTCTGTCAAGAAGCTATGACTTCTCCCATCTTACAAATAAAGATAGAGATTAATCGTATTAATTAAGGTTTAGACTAAGCAGCTATAATAAAAAGACAAAAAAAAAAAAAATAGAGTGGGGAGTTCCCATTGTTGCACAGTGGAAACAAATCTCACTAGGAACCATGAGGTTGCGGGTCTGATCCCTGGCCTCGCTCAGTGGGTTAAGGCCGGCATTGCCATGAGCTATAGTGTAGGTCACAGACACGGCTCAGATCTGGCGTTGCTGTGGCTCTGGTGTAGGCCAGCAGCAACAGCTCTGATTAGACTCCTAGCCTGGGAACCTCCATATTCCATGGGTACGGCCCTAAAAGGAGAAAAAGACAAAAAAAAAAAAAAAATGGAGTGGATGAAATAAGATAACTGTCTGATCCTCTCACACTGGAGAGTATGGAACTTAAGAGGCCCAAGCTGGCAAGGCAGCTGTATTTCGCGAAGTCATCTTGGGATCCAGTGATTCCATCTCTTGGTCGGTCCTGCCCGCGGGATGGTGTCCTCAACTGCACTGTAGAGGCTGTGTCACCCCAGGCCCAGGATCCAGCCCCAGAGAAGGGGAGGGACTCCAGGGCAGGCAATTTCCTCACACATCACTTGTCCTTATATCCTGCTGGCAAGGGCTCAGGCATGAGGCCATCCCTAGCTGTGCGCAAGGTTGAGAAATGGGGTCTCTAGCTGGGCGGCCACGTGCCCGGGAGACAGGGAGGAACAGATTTTGGAGGATGACAGATGCTCCCCGAAAGGCTAAGTGCCTCTCAGAAGGGACATCTGAACTAATGAGGCGGAGCCCAAACCCAGCCTTCCAACGCCAGATCTAAGGTTGAGTCTCCCACACTGAAACATCTTCAAATGAAAAAACGGGAGACCCCTTACAAACAACGCAATTTAGAGAGACTGAAGCCAATCTTCCTTTCTCCATTAAGAAAGGTGGGCAGCCGAGGAAACCCGTCCACTCTACATGGGCCACAGCCCCTGCGGAGCACTTTCAGAGCTGCCGGCAGAGATGACAAGGGACACAGTGGCCTCCAAGCAGACACGGGTTAATTACACCACCCCTCACTTGTTCAGATCCTTTTCTTTCTTACACCATTTGGAGTGCCAGCTCCTCAGTCATTTCTGGTTTCTCTGCACGTCTGCAGCTCTTGTTAAAATTTGGCAGTTGATGGAGCTGAAAAGGAACAGCTTAACTGAACAGCTGTTAGTCAGCGATGGTGGCACCTGAGAGCTGTCCTGTGACAGCTTTGGAGAAGGGGACATGGAGGGCAAAGTGGGACAGAGAAGCATCTGGAGCCCTGGGATAGCATCAAGTGAAGAAAAAAAAAATCTTTGAGGCACACTAAGGCCATGCCAATAGGTAACGGTGGCTAACACGTGAGGCCAGTGAGAACTCAGCGGAGGGAAAAGCCAGGTGAGTGTGTCATTAAGATGGCCCAAAAAGAGAGGGACAAAGAGATATTGTGAGTCCAAAGACCTCACCTTCCCCACCAGCACACAGGGGACTGGTGTGACATCACCTGCAGTGGCCTGGCCACATCATGATGGAGCAGTCAGGGAGTTCCCGTCGGGGCTCGGTGGTAATGAACTCAACTAGTACCCATGAGGACATGGGTTCTATCCCTGGCCTCACACAGTAAGGATCTGGCGTTGCTGTGGCTGTGATGTAGGCCGGCAGCTGCAGCTCTAATTTGACCCCTACCTTGGAAACTTCCATATGCTGCAAGTGCACCCCTAAAAAGCCAAAAAAAAAAGAGAAAAAAAAAAGATGGAGCAGTCAGTCACCCCTGACAGCCTATTCCCTCTCCTTCTCATCACCCCATCTGGAAAATCCAAGGTTTTCATTTGCATCTCATCTTATGTTTAAATCTCCCTTGGATCACACTGGACTCCCTCTCTCCTCCTCTGGGATTTTAACATTCTACAAAATGTCAGATGGCCCTGAGTGTTCTCTATTAAAGCACACCTTCGCCAGCCTCACGTGCGGGTTCATTCATCTTAGCTCCTCCATGGGTCCTGCCCCTCCTGCATCCTTGCAACTGCTCTGCTCCGAGCTCTTACTCTTTCACTCTCTCTCTTTCCGACTCCAGGTGCCTGGGGCCCAGAAGTGACTGCAAATGAACCCCCACCATCACAGCACAACACTCACAAGACCCTGCTTTGGTTTTGGTTTTGGTTTTGGTTTAGGACCTCACCCATGGCCCATGGAAGTTCCCAGGCTAGGGGTCAAACTGGAGCTGCAGCTGTCAGCCTACACCACAGCTGCAATAACACAGGATCCAAACCACATCTTTGACCTACACCACAGCTCACCGTTGGATCCTTAACCCACTGAGCAGCGAGGCCAGGGATCCAACCCGCATCCTCATGGATACTACTTGGGTTCATTACCACTGAGCCACGATGGGAACTCCACAAGACTCTCCTTTGATTCAAAGGCGTCTGGAAAGTATAGTATTTGGCAGGGCAGGTGCCCACTAAGTAAAGGGGAGCACAGATGGCAGGCAGACAGGCAACTCGGCCACAGCCAGCAGAACCATGGAGCACAGGGATGGGGCTCATCTGAGAAGAATTCAAGCTCTGAGAAGAAATTACAAGTTGAAAATCAAGGCGTTCCCATTGTGGCTCAACAGGTTAAGAATCTGACATAGTGAGGATGCAGGTTCGATCCCTGGCCTCGCTCAGGGGGTTAAAGATCTGGTGTTGCCATGGCTGTGGTGTAGACCACAGCTGCAGCTCCAATTCGACCCCAAGCCCAGGAACATTCCTATGCCACAGGTATGGCCATGAAAAAAAAACAAAGAAAGAAAAAGAATTTTTCATGAGAAGAAAGCAAAGAAAGAGAGGCTCCTATGAAGACGGAGAAGGACAACGCGATGTTAGGGTAGTGCAGCATCTTCAAGAGGCGATGCCTCGTCCCACGGCTTCCCCAGGCAGCTCCCCTGCCCTCCGGACTCCCTCGCAGGGTCTCCTCAGGACACGAGAAAGGACGATTCCTCCATGAGGCCACCACGGGAGAAAAAACTGACAACCGGATTGCTACTAACTCTTGCCAGCGTTTTGGAATGAATGCACACACAAATACGTCCTGACAGTCGCAAGAAAAGGATAAATAAGGAAGTAGATCCAGAAAAAGATACTGTCGGTTAATTGTTCTCTGCCACTCTCTTGGGCTCCCTTGGGTGTCTGCTCCGAATGAAGTTCTGAGTAAATGCCGTTGGCAAGGCAGCCTGACATCTTCCCTAGGGATGTGGCGGCCCTGCACGAAGGGCAGCCCGGGAAGGGGGTGCAGCCGGGAAGGAGGAAGTGCTCTGACGTCCCCTTCCTCCTCTTTGACTTCATGTTCTTATTATGCAGAAGGGGATCAAGAACACAAAGAGAATTTTATTCAAGCGTCGGGACAGGCAGCTGAAAAAAGTATCCCCCTGCCTTGGAGAAGACACACAACGACAATGGCAAGGTTCAGACAGAACATAGATCACCAAGGGCACAGCAGGGTCACTCACCCTGACCAGACAACCACATGCCTCCTGCAGTGGAAAAGTTTGACTTCCCCACGGAATTGAGGGTTTGGGATGCTGGCCAATTGAGGGTTTGGGCTGGAGAGAGGTGGTGGTGTCGCGTCAGATGGAAATCAGTGGAGTCCCCAACCCTGGAATGTAACGACCTCAATCTTCCTTGAGACAGATTCAGGGGATAACGCGGCGCTAATGAGATGCTCTGTGACTTGTCAGAAATGAAAAATAAACAGCTGCTGGCAGTTTTCCCTGAGTCAGCCCGGCTCTGGGACGCTCTTAGGTCTCACCCACTAAGTTACCATGGAGATAGCCTAGACATCAAAGACATGACTTAAATTATTAAAACCTACTAATCCAAGAAGAGGAAGTTCTGACCACTTGAACACTTGCACACTGAGACTAGTGATGCCTAGGTCAGGGCAAAAGAGGAATTCATATCTTTTCCCACACTGTTTATGAGCGATGACACCAGGTTCATCTCACTGTAAGGTTATCTCATTATGCGTTTACACCCAGAGCGTTTTATTGCTCGGTGACTTCTGTAGCTTCCTGCTGTCAATCTATCAATGTATATATGTAGATTTGTAATGTATATTTTCACACTTAACAAATGTGTTAACCACCCCCTCAAATCATCTATGTTCTATTCTAGTCATCTATCAAAAGATGGGATAAAGATAATTCATTGACAGCAAAACCTGCCATTTGATTAATATTCAGTGCTGCTGGTGGATAGTTCATTAAATACGCTCATCAAAGTAGAACACAAAGCTTTTGTGGGTTTTCTTTTTTTTGGCGGCGGGGAGGGGGCTTGGCCATGCCCACAGCTTGTGGAATTTCCCGGGTCAGGGACTGAACCTTCGCGACAGCTGTAATCCGAGCCAGAGCAGTGACAACACCAGATCCTAAACTCGCTAAGCCACCAGAGAACTCTTTGTTTGGTTTTTGTTTTTTAAAAATACAAAACTTTTGCTCAGGAGGCCACCTTGTTCAAAGGCTGCTCACTGAGAATCTAGAAAGCGTTTGCATGGAGCCTGGTGGTCAATGTCACTAAAATGAGCTGAAAGGCAGTGTCCACAGTCAAGCCTACTTAGCTTACTTGCTTACAGAAGTAGAGGACATTCTGTAAAGCATCATCTGGTAACTTCCCAAGTCCCACCTACCTAAAAGGATCCACCTCAGTGATCTAATGAACTATACCCTTCCTAACTACTCAGCCTAAATCAGTTATCTTAGAGTCACCCAACATCTCTAGAAGAATGGGGAACAGAAGCCCAAACCCAAGGAAGCCACTTTGGTTGTTGACAGAGAAGGCACAGGACCACCAGACAGGTGTCATGGACTAAAGCAAATCCTCCTAAGACTCATCAAGCAGAAGTTCCTGCTATGGCTCAATGAGATTGGCAGCGTCTCTGCAGCGCCAGGACACAGGTTCGATCCCTAGCCCAGCACAGTGGGTTAAAGGACCTGGCATTGCCATACCTATGGCATAGGTCACAACCATGGCTCGGATCTGATCGGTGGCCCAGGAACTCCATATGCCGTGGGGCAGCCAAAAAATAAAAAAAAATAAAATGAAATAAAGACTCATCAAGCAAAAATGGGCAAACAATAAGTTCTCCTTTCAGAGAGGGGAGGCAGGAGAAATGGCACCAAGTTGAAGGAATTCTAATCTCCTAAATCTGCTCTTTTAGAAATTAAATGAGACCTGACATGCAGTGGAAATTAAGCAAATATACTAAAAATGAAAAGACTCCATTCCCCTTGCCTCCAGTTCCTTTTCCTATCCTTTCTCTCAGGTCTTCAACTTATTCTCATTTCTATCCACCAACTTCAACACACACTAACTCTGGAAAAGGAAAAAAAAAATCCTAAATAGTAGAAAATCCCAATATGTTTCCTCTTTACAGAGAGAATCCCGATTTTGTTTTGGAGGCTATACGACCAGTGAGAAATAGTCACCCCTCCAGACTCTCTTTCAGCTTGGAATGGCCAGGGAAGCAAGTTTGGCCAATGAGATAGGAGCAGAGTAGGTGAGCTCTTGTTTTTCTGATAAAAATGATAAGACCCAATTAGTACAAAACGTCTACCTTTGCCCTTTTCTCTTTTCTGCTAGAGTGGAAGCACACAGCTATATTTGGGCAAAAGGTTAGTAGACTCTTGCTATCATCTTATAGTCAAGAGTAGGAAAACCAAAAGGGGAGGGAGTTCCCTGGTGGCCTAGTGGGTTAAGGACCTGGTGTTGTTACTGTTGTGGCTCTGGTTGCTGCTGCAGGGTGGGTTCAACCCCTGGCCCTGGAACTTCTGCATGCTGCAGGTACAGCCCAAAAAAAAAAGAGAGAGACAGAGAGAGAGTAGGAAAATGATGCCCTAGGGGTGGCAGTGGAGGCTAGAAATTGCCTTGGTCCTTGAAATTTTCCTTGAGGACCCATTCTGGACAGCCTACCTTAACATTAATTGTTGTATGAAAACAACAAAGCCCTTTTTGATGAAGACATTATGTCTGTTTTATGCCTCTAGGGGTAATCTCACCTGATACACCATGGCTGTTACTTGACAGTGTGAGAATTTCCATGAAAGGAGACAAAGAGTCCAACCTGAGGACAAAACGTGAGAATAATGGAGAGATGCCCTAAGGGACATGTCTGTGCCAGTTCAGGAGCTGCGGCTAATGATCTGGAAGGATTGTCAGGGACTTGGAAGGAACAAGATTAGAAAATTGGTGACTAGGCGGTCTAGGAAAGAAATGCGTGACAGCCATTTTTGAAGGGTACAGACTGTAAAGTGAGTCATGTCCCATGTGAATGATCTCAGGGGAGGATCTTAACATTCCAGTGCTTTGGATGGCCAGTCATGGAGAGCAGTCGGCCTCTATCCCCAGCCACCCCATCACTGCTCAGCAGGCTCATGGACACGGGTCATGGCAGCAGGGGTAGGGGTTTTGGGATGGGCTCAGCAACACGCACTTCCACTCACCAGGGCCAACCTGCCAATCTGCCCATAGCTGGCAACTGTGGGATGAGTTTGAAAGCATATCCTCCCACAGTCAGGCCTTGAGAAGACCACAGCCCCAGCCAATGGCTTCACTGCAACCTCATGACAAACAGACCTTGAGATGGAACCACCCAGCTAAGCCACTTCCTAGTTTCTGACTCAAAGAAACGCTGCCATAATAAATGTGTGCTGTTTTAAGCTGCTAATCTTAGTGTCACTTATTATACAACAATAGATAACATACACCCAGCATGAAAAAAACCCCAATTGGCGAGTCCCAGATAACCTAGCCATGTTAGCAATCGGGGTCCTCAAGAGAGTCACTCCCTGCTTTACTTTGATTTTCCATCTTAGAACGTTTTAAAAGAAAAAAAAAATTAACATTATGTGACAAATAGAACCATGACTTATGTTTATGGTTAAGTAGCTGGTTTTCAAAAATTACACATTCTTGGAGTTCCCGTTGTAGCTCAGCAAGTTAAGAAGCTGACTGGGATCCATGAGGATGTGGGTTCAATCCCTGGCCTCACTCAGTGGGTTAAAGGTCCAGTATTGCCGTAAGCTGTGGTGCAGGTCACAAATGTCGCTCAGATCCCGAGTTGCTGTGGCTGTGGTGTAGACTGGCAGCTACAGCTCCAATTGGACCCCTAGCCTGGGAATCTCCATATGCCGCAGGTGGGGCCCTTCAAAATTTTGTCTTTAAATACACATTGTTTTTATCTATTTTCCCAGAAAATTACATCTGGACGTCAACAACTATGGGGAAAGGGACAGTTCCCTGAATGCTCTCTTTCACCTGTCATCCAAAGCATTACGATGATAAGAATGCATAGAAAGAAGAGAGAGAGAAGGATCAGAGCTATAGGAACAGCTGTTTGAGGTCTCTGACCAATAACAGCCATGAAAAAAGAAAATGCACGAGGAATATTACGGTTTATAAAATTGAGAATTTATAAAATTGTGACAAAATAGGGATGAACCAGAACAGCTTGGTTTCTATTTTTTTTTTTTTTTTTTTGCTCACCCTGATTGATTTACCCTCTTCCTATGAAACAGAGCTCGGCCACCTCTGAGTGACCAATGGCCTCTGACCTGAAAACAAACCCAGGCCCCATAGCTTTTTTAATCAGGAAGATTGCTTTATTCATGTGTCAGACTCTGGTTGGCTGACACGCAAATAGAAACCACAATCCCTTTCAACAGATTTATTTCCAGGAATAAATCTAGGTTTTTTTAAATGTCATTTTTGCCATGGTGGTCCAGAGAAAGATTAATTCTGTGACCCTGCAATGTCATTTTCCTCTCTGATTTTCTAGCAAAGAAAAGAGGCCCTTGGAGGAGTCATCTCTGTGGATGAGTTTCTTTTATCAGAAAGCTATTCTCGGGGTTCCCATCATGGCTTGGTGGTTAACAAACCGAATAGTATCCATGAGGACATGGGTTCGATCCCTGGCCTTGCTCAGTGGGTTAAGGATCTGACGATGCTGTGAGCTGTGGTGTAGGTAACAGGTGCAACTCAGATCTAGCGTTGCTATGGCTGTGGTGTAGGCCAGCAGCTGTAGCTCCAATTAGACCCCTAGCCCGGGAACCTCCATAGGCCTCCGGTGCAGCCCTACAAAGACAAAAGACTGGAGGAGGAAAAAAAAAAAAAAAAAAAGCTATTCTCCTTTGTCTCCAATCTAGTGCAGTAGAGATCTTATAGCACATTAACTCCAGAACTGGAGTCTTTAGTGCAAGGTTTTAAGATTTAATCTGCTTCAGTTTCCATCTTAGGCCTGCAATTATACACGACAAACCTCCTGCAAATAACCCTTGGTCACTTTTTTTCACTTCTAGATGCCAAGAGATCACTCTATAATTTTTTTCCTCAGTATATCCTACAGGAATTTACTTTCATCTTAAAGTGACACACATTCTTCCCGGTGGCACGTGTCACAATTCCACAAAGAATGTATTAAACTACCCACTGGCATGACTTTCAGACCTAGTGGCACCAAGTTGCCGGTAAGCGACAATCGATTTGCCAGGTAATGAGACAATGTTCTTTGCCCATTTCCCTAATTAGTATGCTTCATATTTAATGGAAATTCTGACCTCACCTTTCTGTCTTTCTCTGAGTGAATGATGAAAGAAAAACACTGACCTCAGGCCTCCAAGAGCCAGGTTTCCAAACTCTCCAAACTTCACTCCATGTCGGCTGGACTGGCTCTCTTCAAGGCTGGTTCGTAGAGGCCCTAGTGCTCCAAGATCAGCTGAAACAGCCACCCCATCACATCCACAGTTATGATAGGAAACTAAAGTGGGGTGAGTACTTGAAAACCTAATCAGCGCCTAAAACTCATTAGCATCTAATTCAAGGAACTACCAGTGAGAGTGGGGGCCGGGGGAGAAAAAAGTAAATGATAAAACTGATAGGTTAAAAAGCTCAGTGTCCAGTGGAGTTCCCATGGTGGCACAACAGGATCGGTGGCATCTCGGCAGGGCTGGGATGCGAGTTCGAGCCCCGGCCCAGCACAGTGGGTTAAAGGGGCCAGCGTGGCTGCAGCTGTGGCACAGGTGGAAAATGTGGCTCAAACCTGAATCTGATCCCTGGTCTAGGAATCCATATGTCAAGGAGCAGCCAAAAACAACCGACCAAAAACAAACAAACAAACAAACAAACTCAGTGTCCAAAATAATTATTCAAATATTTATTCCAATGTCACCTGTAACAGGCTGACTAGGTTCAATGCATTGCGAGAGGTCCCAAGACATGCAAGAAGATGAGTAAGGCACAGATCTTGTCCTCAAGAAGCAACTAAAAATACACTGAGCTACTGGCTTTCCTCACATGGAGGCCAGACTCATACATCAGGCCAATCCAGGGCGCCGTCACTCTTTTGCGGTTCAGGCTGGGTTCTCGGGATGGGATACCAGCCTGGATTGGATGGTTTTTCTGCATTTGTTCACATGTGTTCAAATGGGGGAGGGCACCGGCCACTTCCTGCTGTTCTCCCTCTTCCCGTGGACCCAGCCTTCTCCAGGCACGGCCACCTCGGGGGACTGGGCGGATGTGCACGACAAGCAAAGGAGACGAGCAGGGAGATGTTTTAACAAAGGAAGGACATGATTGGGGACGTTACACAAGTGGCACAAACGAACAGGGATGTGTATGTGTGTGATGAAGGAATTCAATGAATAAGAAGGTACACAATGAATTGGTGAAATGAGCAGGGCCATGTAAAGTCCGAAGGGAGGCGGAGGTGTCTCAAGCTCTCAGTGAGGGTGGGACCTGTACACAGACTGAGGCAGGTGCATGGACTGCAGCAGAATAAGAGAATGGCTGGATTTAGAGGGATTCTCTTGCCTTAAGTGTTGGTCTTCCCATGAGTGAGTCAACTTCCATCATGTATTTGAAGAAATTTTTTGTCAAATCATTGTCTCAGGTCAGCTTCCATGAAGGGAGGGTCAGCTCTGAAAAGACCAAAGTCTTCCTGTGATTTAAAGATAAGCTCTTTCCTAAGAAGAGATGGCTGTGGGAAGCTGTTCTGTAGACGTTCTGCTTGACTGTATTGATTTCTTGTGTGAGTTTTTCTTCCCCCAACAATAGTAAAGTGACCCCAAGATTCCCAGAATCAATCACAGCAAATCTCAACAGCGTGCAATTCCAGGAAGTGCTCTGGTCTAACAAAGGTGTGCTTTAAGTACAATTTCAATCGCCTAAAATTGACACCTACCCTAATCCGCCTTCTGTGCTTCTGTGTCACTGGTAATTTTCTTGAGTTGTATAAGCTGTGTTATTAACAGAGCCAGATCCAGGGAGGAAGCGAAACAGGTGCAGAGTCCATCTCCCCGTCACACTTCACAGGCTGTGGGTATAATTCACCCAGATGCGACGCATAATTACCGAACTATATTTATGGCTAACGCTACAGCATTCAGTCCGGTTTATGGATTAGATGATCCTGTCCCATTACTTTACCTACATCTCCTCTCATTTCAGTGCTTGTTATCATCCCCAAATATTAGATTAAAAATAAAGCTCAAACAAGCCTATTAAGAATATATGGTCTTGGGGAGTTCCTGTTGTGGCTCAGTGGTTTCCAAACACAACAGTACCCATGAGGATTCGGGTTCAATCCCTGGTCTCGTTCAGTGGGTTAAGGATCCGGCGCTGCCATGAGCTGTGGTGTAGGTCACAGACACGGCTCAGATCCTGCATTCCTGTGGCTGTGGTGCAGGCCGGCAGCCGTAACTCCTATTCGACCCCCAGCCTCTGAATTTCCACATGCCACAGGTATGGCCCTCAAAAGCAAAAACAAAATAAAACAAAAGAATTTGGGGTCTTGGAGTTCCCGATGTGGTACAACAGGATCAGCAGCGTCTCCACAGCGCCAGGATGTGGTTTTGATCCCCAGCCTGGCAGTGAGTTAAAGCATCTGATGTTGCCACAGTTGTGGCACAGGTCACAACTGCAGCTCAGCCAAAAAAAAAAAAAAAAAAAGATTTAGGGTCTTGGAGAAGACCATTGGTAGGGATTAAAGAAAGTGATGGAGAGACCATATCTGGATTACGTGTGAATCTCAGCCCTCTAGGCTTTTCCTGGCCTCACTGTATTTTCCATCTTCCCCACGGCTTCCAATTCTCCATAGCTGAGTGCTTGTACATAGCTCTCCTCTACTCCTAAGGGGTGGTCATTTGCAAAAAGATAAAGTGATGCTAATTCCCCACCAAAGCAAAAGGAGTTAGAATGGATTCATGAGCTGCAATTTCCATGACCCACAGATGCTATGAAAACCACACCCAGAATGTACCCCGGTCCCAATCTGCCAAAGTGCCCGAAGCCTTCATCAAGGGACATTTCCAGGGACAGTGCCCGATGTCACTCCAGGTGGATCAACCCTCTCCCTCTCCCCTGGGAAGGACGGCACACTTGTTCAACACAAATTTAAGAGATTTTACCTTTACCATTTCTTTCTTTGGCATTTTACAGGCAAGTGGGTCTGAGGGTGAACTTTAAAGTGTGATTTGGTTACTGATATTTTCTTGGACTTTTATATGGGTTGTCAGGCATGGCTTCACTCTGTCACCCTGCCTTCTGAGGCTGCAGAGTGGTGACTTGGACATGAATCATTTGTTATGCAGGGAATAATGAAAAAGGATGGTCATAAGAACTATCTTTTAGCATTTACTAAGAATTTGCTATTTCCAAGGCACTATGCCAAGCTCTTTGCGGATTTTTTTTTTTAATATATAAACTGATCACAAAAAGGTACAGCTAGGAAACAACTCCATTTTTCTCTCTTTACTGGCAAGTTACATCAAATCTTCCTGCTCCATCCCTGGACAACATCCCAGGCATCTTCCATCACTTTCATTCACTCTAAGACACTCCGAGGTATTTAAAAGTCCAGTAGAGTCATGAAAACATCAATATCATATCTGATATACAATTCCTTTCTTCTCCCTAATCCAGTTCTGGCCCATGAGTCAAACACCTGCCGTAGGTATGAGGGTCCATCACCTGACCTCTCATCTTTTTCACCTTTCACCTTCCATCTTCCCCGTCTCCCAGCCTAGGGAGGTAGGGAGGAAGAGAAGCCAACTACAGAAACTTCCCCTGGGTTCCTCCTGCTAGACATCAGGTATCCATCCTTGCAGGTATGTAGGTATCCATCCCCCCAGCTGTGTTGAACCCTGTACTGCCTAAATCTCTGACATGGGCACTGGGATCTCTGGACAGCCCCCCTTTTTGGGGGGTGCACCTGCAGCATATGGAAGTTCCCAGGCTAGGGGTTGAATCAGAGCTGCAGCTGCTGGCCTACACCACAGCCACAGCAACACAGGACCCAAGGCGCATCTGCAACCTACACCACAGCTCATGGCAGTACCAGATCCTTAACCCACTGAGGTAGGCCAGGGATTGAATCCACCTCCTCACAGATGCTATGTCAGATTTTCAACCGTGAGCCACAATAGCCTCTTTCAATCTCCCCCACCTCCTGTTCTCAGCAGCCTAATCCTCCACGTCTAATTGCTGGTGTCTCCCCTCCCTTGCAAGTGGCCTTTTCCCTAGTGGTCCTTCTACTAGGTCCCCATGGTCCATGGAAACTCAACATCGTCATAGGTTGGTCCAGCTACAGTCCCACCCACGTCTCTGCTTCTGGGGGCTGCACTAAACAGTCTCCCACCTTCAGAACTCCCCAGGCAGGATCCAGGCATGAGTCTCAACAGTCACTCCCAGGGTCACACGAGTTTCCCAAGACCTCTCTCTGGATGCCCCATCCCCATGGTGACACTACCCAACAGGGCCCTGCTTGGACTTAAAGGTCAGTCTCCGATTTTATGGGTACTGCCAGTCTCTATCCTGGTCCTCAGGGGGGCTCTCACTTGCTGGGAGAAAGGGGGCTGTTCAGAACCAAAGACTTCTCTGTTTGCAAGGATTTCTTCCAATTATTTTTTTTTCAAATTTCTTTTTTTAAAAAAATAAGCTAAAGATAGGTGATTTGGGTTATCATTTGCTGATTCAGATTTGTTATCTCTTAGTCGGACTGGCTTAGATGTATCTATTACTAATTTTTAAACTGAAAGGGTCCTTATCCCCTTTTCTAAGATGCGGGCTCCACCCAAATGCTAAGAATTTAACAGGCCATTTGACATTCTACCGTGCACCAACAATCCTGACATCCACGTCTCTTTCCTGCTTACATTCTATTTTATTTTTTTTTTTTTATCTTTTTGCCATTTCTTAGGCCGCTCCTTCAGCATATGGAGGTTCCCAGGCTAGAGGTCGAATCAGACCTGTAGCCACTGGCCTACGGCAGAGCCACAGCAATGCGGGATCCAAGCCATGTCTGCGACCTACACCACAGCTCACGGCAATGCCAGATCCTTAACCCACTGAGCAAGGCCAGGGATTGAACCCGAAATCTCATGGTTCCTAATTGGATTCATTAACCACTGAGCCACGACGGGAACTCCCCTGCTTACATTCTAGATCCCACTAATATATGGGGACAGCTTTACATAGCCACTCAGGAGCTGTCATCATCCAGGATTCATCACTCTCCCCACCCACCTCCCTGCCAAGCAACTGCTCTTGGCACCAATGGCCTCATACAGAAATCCCATGAGTGTCTACCCAGTACGATGAAGCTTTACTTCCAACATGCAATGAGGAGAAGCGGGAAGAGACTCCCCCCAACCTTTACCACCCTGGCTCACATTTCCCCAGACGGCAACAGCAGACTGTGCAGAGATGGATTTCTTCCCTAAAGCGTTAGGACCTATCTACAAAACAGACTCACAGTTATAGAGAACAGACTCATGGTTGCCAAGGAGGAGGTGGGGAGGGGGAGGGAAGGAGTGGGAGTTTGGGATTGGCAGATGCACACTCTTAGACATAGGGTGGATAAACAACAAGGCCACAGGGAACTATATTCAATACCCTGTGATAAGCCATAAAAACCATCAACCATATAAACCATGAGAAACCATAACCGTAAAAGCCATCAACCATGGAAAAACTATGAAAAAGAATATATATATAACTGAGTCAAAAATTAACACAGCACTGTAAATATTTCAAGGAAAAAAAAAAAACTCCAAAATAAGTCTGGTCAATTGACCAGACAGGTTTCTCCACATTGACTCCGGTGTAATTCCCCAGAAGCAGCCTCAGACTAAATTCCCAAAAGGCCTCTCAAGGTCAGGAATGCCACCCCAAAGGTCTGCCCTCAGATTCTACCTTGGATTTCTCTCTTCTAGAGGTCCCCAAATATCAAGACCCCTGCACGTGCCAGGGGACAGTCTTTCCCATACACCTGAGAAGGCTGCTCCGAACCCAACAGTCTCCAACTCCTGAAGGGACCAGGCAGAGAGAAGAGAGAAATGTTTCCATTCTAGAAACTCAGCTGTAATTTACCCAACTGCTCTAAGTCATAAGTAACTTGAGGGGTGAGGCTTTCCTATACCTGGAAAACACTGATCAAAATCAGTGATACTCCAAGCAAAAAACCATAAGCTTTATAACCATAGTCACCAGTTCCCTCAGCAACCAATCCTTTTGTTAACACTTTTCTGAAGCCATTGGGTTTTCCATTAAGATTTTTTTTTTTTTTAACTTCTTACCCGGCTTAGTGGTATAGCCTGAAATCTATCAGAGACTTGTACTTATCAAAAGAGCCTTCCTATGGATCTTCTTGAAGATGAAGCACTTTTGCAAAAGCATCAGAAGACAACAATAACGGTCCATAAATGACAGAAAGACTTTAAAAGTCACTGTTAAAGATCTGATTACAATGTTTTTGACAAGAAGCTCAACCAAGTTGCTAAGACATTTTAAGATAACACTTGGAACTGCAGCATTATACCAGGACATATCAAACTTTAGAAACTCCACACAATTTTTAGAACATCTTATTAATAACATTCATCCATGGTACGACCTGAGAAGGCTTATCATTCAACAATAATTCCCACGTAATTTAACCTACCAAATGATAATGGTTAATTTACTATTTCTCTCTGAGATGCCTGAGGGTTCCTCTGAAGCATCTCCAAGTTAGCTGGAGGTCAAAAAACCTTTCAGACTCTCCCCAACAATACTTATTCACTTAACCATAGTGATAAAATATTTTGAAAGCCAATACAGGTTACTTATAGGCAAAGAAACTCACAAGCTGTTATCAAAAACAACATTCCAAGAAAACTTGTTCTTTTAACAGAGAGATAAACCCAATCCAGGTCTTGTCTCAGCCCAATCCCAACAAACTCTAATTACCTAACTAGGTTTTTGTGGGTTTTTTTGTCTTTTTTTTTTTTTAGCTATTTCTTGGGCCGCTCCCGCGGCATATGGAGGTTCCCAGGCTAGGGGTTGAATCGGAGCTGTAGCCACTGGCCTACGCCAGAGCCACAGCAACGCGGGATCCGAGCCGCGTCTGCAACCTACACCACAGCTCACGGCAATGCCAGATCCTTAACCCACTGAGCAAGGCCAGGGATTGAACCCGAAATCTCATGGTTCCTAGTCGGATTCGTTAACCACTGCGCCACGACGGGAACTCCCCTAACTAGTTTTAATCCAATCTTAGAAAATCCTGATCAGGGACAATTATTAGTGCTCCTGTTTCCATAGCCTTGCTTAACTTCCTGGGTACATGTTATTTTGCTCCTTATTTTCTTTTCCATTGCTCATACTTTCTTTTACTGAAAACACACATCTTACTTTGCTGGCATACTGAAATGTTTCTCTTACAAAAATCAAAGGTAAGTAACTTAGACTTGCCCAGCAATTAATGTTCCAATATTTTATCTTCAATGAGTTCTCTTCACTTAACTCAGTTTAGTTTCAAGTTACCAAAATCGGTAGACTATTTTGTTTTATTTTTATGGCTTGGTATTCTTTTTTTTTTTTTTTCATTGCAACACTATATACAATAGCCAAGACATGGAAAAAATCTAAATGTCCATCAACAGAGGAGTGGATAAAAAAGATGTGGTACATATACAAAATGGAATATTACTCAGACATTAAAAGGAAAGAAATAACAGCATTCGCAGCAACATGGACGGACATAGCAATTATCATGCGAAGTGAAGTCAGTCAGACAGTGAGACACCAACATCAAATGCTATCACTTACATGTGGAATCTAAAAAAAGGATACAATGAACTTCTTTGCAAAACAGATACTGACTCACAGACTCTGAAAAACTTATGGTTTCCAAAGGAGACAGGTTGGGGGGTGGGGGGTGTGCTGGGGGTTTGGGTTGGAAATAAACTATAAAATTTGGTTGTAACAATCGTGGTACAACTATAGATGTAATTGAGTAATAAAAAATGCTATAATAAAAAAAGTTTTTAAATAAAAAAAACGAAAAAAGAAATGGAGAGACTATTTCAGATGGACATGCCCGAAGCATAATTATGCATACTGAGTTTATCTAAAAGCTTTTATCTCATTTGCGTTTACTTCCATTTTCATCATATCAAGTTATTTCCCTTGCTGACAAATTTGCAACAGATAGAAGGTTTTATTTGATCTCTAATAAACCTAGGTACAACAGAAGTATTACACGTAACACCGATGACTCTAAAGACATGTCTATATTAATCAAAGCTAGCTTCTATACCAGATACTGATTCAGTCCTGAATAGTTCCCAGATCACGTGAGCCTGAAACACATTCTGGCCAACTTTCTAAACATTTAGATTGAACTCGTAAGCACTTAGTTTTCAGTCAATTGAATAGAGTTCATTTACAAGTTAATTTTCGCATAAAGACAGAACCAGAGAGCTCAAGTTTTTCTGCTTGAGTTTACAAAGGCCTTCTCCTCCCACCCCATCTCCCCTTTTTCCTCCTTCAATCTCAGGAATTAAGATGGTCTTGATAAGGGTTCCTGAGAGCCCAGGTAGAATATTTACATCTCAAGACACACAGGGAGAGAAATACCAATTCTTTCACTCAAGGGAGCAGAGCTGAAGATTTCACATTTTTTCAAAAATACCCTAGAGGGACCTTCCAAATGGACTAGAGAGCTGATCACTCAGACTTAATTATCCACGGCCAAACAGCAAAGCAAGGCAACCCAGAAAGCTCTCTCCGTGTTATGGTTCCCGAGCCCCAGAAAGCAAGATTCCCAGGGCCCAATTCCCAATGCGTTCAAAAGGAAAGAGACCCAACTAAGGCCCCATGAGCGATGAAACAGAATGCATGACCAAGGCTAGTCCCAAAGGGAAAAGCCCAACCAACCTGCTGCCGCAGGTGAAACCAACGCTGGGTTGGTTATGCTGGTGGTGTTACATACCAGCCCGGAAACTCACCAAAGACTCCTCACCCAGCCAATGCCATTACCGAGCCACACAAACAACAAACATGGGGCCACAAACAAAAGATCAGGCAATGCATAGCCCCAAAATTCCACTTCCACTCCCCAACAGAGGCTTCCAGAGAAGCCTAGACACACAGTGGCTGGCACTGGGCGGCACCTGGCTCACTCCCTGAAAGGTAAGTGAAGCCAGAAGGGGCAGGTAGAGTTCTTCCCTCCTGCGCAAGCCAGGGTGGCTCACCCCAAAACAGCAGACACAGAAACACCAACCACAATAAGCTACGGCCGCACGGAGAGCACATCAGAGGAGGCATCATCTATACCTGCAATTCCACTCGCAGTTGGAGGCCTCCAAGCAGACTGGCCCAGTTCTGGAAAGAGAGCGAACCCTGAATCGGCTCTCGGGGAGCCCAGAGTGGCTCCCTTCCCGCAAAGAAAGCAGCCTAGAAGGAGTGGAGAGCCTCCCAGCCGGTGCGAAGTGGGGCCACTCACCCCTGGGACACTGCAAGTGGACTGAAGCTCCCGAGCGTTCTGGGCTCCAAACAGCCTCATGCTGCGGGGGCGGCCTGTTCCAGGAGAATCCCAGCCGGTTCCCTAGAGTGACGTGAGCTCCAACAGCTGCTGGGAGTCAGGGAAGGGGCTGCCCCTGGCCAGGTGGGCCTGCCCGGGGCACAGGCTCCTGGGATGGCCCGCCGTCATTGTTACCGAGTGGAAGACCGCGGGCCGGACACACAAATAAACCGCAGCATCGGTGTCTGGTGCAGAGAGAGATGGGTGTCCCTTACTCAAAATCCCTGAACTCCCCGATTGGTTTGGAGGGAAAAGATGATAGAGGCAACATCTGGGATGAAGCCTATGGGGGGTGTGGCTTCCTTCTGATTGGCTGGTGGGGAGGTAAGCGCTTGCAGTTCCAGGGATCCCGGCTTAGCCTGAGGATGCCAACCTCCACTGGGGGCCGGGGCCTTCATTCTGCAGAAGAACTCGAAGATGTTGTTATGTTTATCCATAAGGGGGAACTGGGACCCTGCCCCAAGGTTACATTAGTGTTTTTTGAAGGCTCCTCCCGGGTCTCCGCATCCCCTCACTTCCCTGATTAGCAACTGTTTGAACCTGCCCTTTGGAACTCAGGGAAGGTCATGAAGGCTGAATGAAGCCTAGTTCCTACAAACAAGAAATGTTGTGGCTCAGTGGGTTAAGGACCCGACCTCTTCTTGAGCCTGTGGGTTCTATCCCTGGCATAGGTCACAGATACATCTTAGATCCGGTGTTGGTGTGGCTGTGGCATAGGCCAGGGCTGCCACGCCAATTGGACCGCTAGCCTGGAACCTCCCATATGCCTCCGGTGCAGCCATTAAAAGAAAAAAAGTGGGGCCCAGAGAAAGGCTTTGTGTCCAGGAGCCCCACAGGGTCCTGCTGGGTTTCAGCCCTATTAAATTGTTTCCAAAAGGCTTGGCTCTAGCTTGTCTCTTTCTGGAAGACGAGGAAACAGGATGGCCTAGTCTTCTTTTTAGGAATACATTCCTTTATTTAATTGCTCAGCAACCCAGTGAGGTGGGTGTCACTAACCCTGTTTTTCAGGCAAGAAATTTGAGGCTCAGAAAGTTTCATTAATTCCCCAGCAGGGTACACAGTCACACTACTCTTTGTACAAAGTCAAACACACTGTTTTAGCAAAACATGAGTATTTGCACTAAGTGGGATAAATAAAGATCATAAATACCATCATGTCAGTTCTGGTCAAGTTTACCAAATGAATTATTTTTAAAAACACCCAATTCTTGGAGTTCCCACTGGGGCTCTGGGGCTTAAGAACCCAGCTACTATCCATGAGGATGCAGGTTCCATACCTGGCTTCATTCAGTGGGTTGAGGATCCAGCCTTTCCACAAGCTGCGCCGTAGGTTGCAGATGCGGCTTGGATCTGGTATTGCTTCGCCTGTGGTGTAGACCACAGCTGCAGCTCCAATTCGACTCCTAGCCTGGGAACTTCCATATGCTGCAGGTGCAACCAAAGAAAGAAAGAAGGAAGGAAGGAAGGAAGGAAGGAAGGAAGGAAGGGAGGGAAGAAAGAAGGAACCCCCCCTCTTTAGTTTCAATGCTTTTTGGTACAAGGCGGTATGAGCCTGTAGTTGATGAGCCCAATGTGTTCACCCGCTCAACGGGAAACAAAACTGCCCTGACAGGGTCACAGATTTCCTGGGAGGAACAAAAAGAAAAAAAAAAAAAAAAAAAAAAAAAAAAAAAAAAAAAAAAAAACCATCATTGAACAATTCTTGTGTATTAGGCACTGTTCTAAGTTTGTCCCAATTGTCACAACCCTAGGAAGTAGGTAGGTTCTTTTACTACCGCTTTTAACAATGGAAAGGAGGCACAAAAAGCTGAAGTAACCAGCAGAGCTGGGATGTGAACACAGACTGTCTCCAGAGACACGCGTGCTTTAGCCACTGTCTGGCATCTCCTTATGTAATGGAGACAATTAAAATGGAAGCCCTGGACATAAACTACACAATGCGAGGCATTAACAAAAGGACACTAGCACTGGTCCCTCACAGAGGAGGTGGCCCCTGCTTCAACCCAAGGGCAGGGCGCTTTAAAAAGGCACAGACAGGAGTTCCCATTGCGTCTCAGTGGTTGCCGAACCTGACTAGGATCCATGAGGACGCAGGCTCGATCCCTGGCCTTGCACAGGGGTTAAGGATCTGGCATTGCTGTGAGCTGTGGTGTCGTTCACAGAGGCAGCTCGGATCTGGCGTTGCTGTGGCTCTGGTGTGGGCCGGCAGCTGTAGCTCCGATTACACCCCTAGCCTGGCAACCTCCATATGCTGCGGGTATGGCCCTAAAAAGACAAAAGACAAAAAAAAAAAAAAGGCACAGACAGCAGGATGAGGGACCGGCAGCCCATCAGCCAGAGGTTGGTCCTACATCTGTGACAACAGTGACGTTCTAAATGGCCAGGTCCCTGGATGCCACGCCCGTGTGTGACCTCCAGTGCAAGCCACCCCAGAGAGACCCGGGATGTCCCTCTGGTGAGACAGAGAAAGGGCCCTGTGACAGAGAGACAGGGAAGGAAGCAAGTGGAATAAGGATGCATATATTACATATTTCAGGCCCCCATTTCCTGCTCCTAAATGAAAATGTGATACTCACTCACTCACTCAAGCCGAAGCACTTTTAGAATCACATCCATAGCAGGAAGAGAGTGCGAAAAATACAGAAATCGACATTTGCTCCTGGTCCAGCGTGCTCCCTAGTAAGCAAGTAATTTCAGGAGAAGCCTGAGGCCCTGGGTAGATAAAATGTTTCTTGCTTATCTCGCTTTCCTGTTTTTTGCTACAGGAGTGTGTGTGTGTGTGTGTGTGTGTGTGTGTGTGTGTGTGTGTATTTTTCCATAGAAAGGATTCTTGTCTTTCCAAATAGAAATCATACTTTGCTTGAACGTTTATGAAGATACCCTCGCTCAGAATCTAGTCCTCGACTATGACTTTTCACCATTATGCACACAAAAGAGAACCACCATGTGCCGAAACGAAGCCCTTTGCAGGCACCGCAGTGGAGAAGTAGCAGGATGCCGCCGGCTGGGTATGATTAACACCACTTTACGGGAGATAAGCAGAGCTGTCCGGTAGCTGTGGGCCAGGCGTGGAGCCTGCTGCTTTGCATGATTATCTCACATTTTGTGCAATGATACCAAAACCCTGAGGCACCATTGTTCCAGGCAACAGACGAGGTTCAAACATGGAAAGTCGCCAGGTGTGATGTGCAGCGTTCTGGGGGCTGCTGGCCTGGTTGGGCTGCTCTGGCTAAACAAACATCGATACTCTTCAAATCGAAGGGTTGTTTTCCTCCTCTGCAAGCTGATCTCCTCCTCACAGGCGAGGAGCATCTCATATTCTCATAAGCACACACACCCCCTGGGAGCTCAGTGAGATGCAGGCTCAGATTGGGGGTCTGGGGCAGGACCCGAGAGGCTGCATTTCTCATAAGCTCCCGGGCTGCCTAGGATGCTGGTCTGCAAATCACGTTTCGAGGAGCAAAGCTTTCCTGGGTTTTTGAGACGTCAATGAACAGAAAGTTCTCAGCACAGTACCTGGCAGATAGCAAGCATTCAATAACTATTAGCTGATATTATTATTATGGTCAACTTAGGAGTTCCCACTGTGCTGCCCTGGGTTAACGATGGAGCTTTGCTCTGTGGTGCTGCAGGTTCGATCCCTGGCCCTGTGCAGTGGGTTAAGGATCCAGCATTGCCACAGCTTTGGTGTAGGTCACAGCTCGGCTTGGAATTTGACCCCTGGCCGGGAACTTCCATATGCCACGGGGGGAGCTGAAAAATAAAGTAAAATAAAATAAATAAATGGGCAGCTCAAAATGAGTGACGGAAGAGTCTGTAAGATCTTACTTGTAACATCCTGGAAAGTTCTTGAAAGAACACAGTAATGGCCCTACAGCTGGCATAAGAAAGAGCATTAACGATCAAAACATCTGGACCTGGATCCAAGTGTTAACATTTGCACACGTCTTGAAACCTCTGTAAGATCTTTTAGGATGATAATAACCACGCTGCTTAGATGATGGAGCTGTTGTTGAGAATCCAATGTAATACCATATGGGAAAGGTCTCGAAAGTAAGCACTCCAGGATCGTGTGTGCCAGGATGAGCCCTTCTTTGCAGGTGTAGACATGTTCCAGCCACTCTCCCCTCACTAACCACCCCCTCCCCCTTCCCGAGTTGTCAGAACAGCTGGTGTCATTTATGTCAAAGGGCACAAGGGTCATGGGGCCCCAACCTTTGGCGTCTTGTGAGGGAAATGGGTTCAAGCCATTTTAAAGGCTGCTTCCACTCCGTTTGCACGAGGTCATAGAAGAGGAGAAGGGGAGCCTTTAGGAGAGGAAGTGGTAGAGCAGAGATAAAAAGCCCAGGCCAGGTGACTGTGAGCCACGCTATGCTGCTGCCTGTAAGGCCACCTGATACAGTCGGCTTGTGCCCAATGGTAACAAACACTGAAGGGTTAAGAGCCTGGTCCCCAGATGCCAGGTCTCACTCCCAGAGGGGTAAGAGCTGCAGAGCCAAGCTCAGGTTGGGGCCTCGGAGAAACAACCCAGAAGGAGCCCTTCTTGATTTCCACTCAGGTCTCAGGCAGAGGAGAAAAGGACAGGACATGCAGTCTGAAGCCAGCACCACAGCCAGCCATGACATGTGACTTGGCACGTTCAGGGCTGTCCTGTGGTCTATGTGACCACAGGAGTCAGCAGTGACAATCAGATGGCTGGCTTTTTCAAGGTTTATGGGGTGAAGGTCAATGCTATTATGTGAAGCTCTTTCCCTCAAATAAGGCAGGCAACCTCGCAGAAAGATGGGCCATATTTACAAATAAACTGGTTAGCAGTTTTCTAGAACAGAGGCCACCTGCAAATGAATGGACACCTGAAATGAAATTATATGCTATTTGGTACTGCAATAAAAAGGCTATCAGCTGGAGCAAAAAAATCAATATTAGCATTGCAAATGTAAAATTGGGTTCAGATTCCGCCTATATTGCTAGTTAATTATAATAAAGCCTAATGATTAGCAGTGTGGCCTGATAGCATGTAAGGCTGTGGAGACTGGCAGCCTTCATGAGTCAGACCAGAGGAATTCAAATCCTGACTCAGTTGCTTTCTAGCTGTGTGATCTCAGACAAGTTAATTAACCTTGCTGGGCCTTGGTTCCCTCACTGGTAAAAATGAAGCTACTAACAGAATCAACCCAATCAGTAGGGTTGTTGTTTGGATTAAAGAAGTTAATACGTGAAAGTGCTCAGAATTATAAATAGACACAGTAAGTACCCCCAAACGGAGCTCTTATTATTATATGACCTTAAGAAATGAATGGACCTCTCTGAGTCACTTTTCCTCAACTGTGACAGAAAAAGTACATTTGAAAGGGGAAAAGACACCAGGCTGTGGAGACATTTTGAAAAGTTCAAAGAGCTAGAGAAATTGGGAAATGGTACAATTCTTATTATGAGATGAGGAATTTTGATTTTGTGCCTCACTTCACTTTGGTCAACAGGAGACTCCGCGCACTGTCTCTGGAATGAACATTCTATGGTTTCTCTAAGTGCCTGACATCTCCTCCAGGATCCCGACCTGCCAAGAGCTTTCGTTCTAACACATCCAGAGGTCATCGGGAGGAGGAATTAATTAATACAAATTTGAAAAGAACATGAACTCTAAGTGAACCCACTGCTTGGAGCAGGAACAAATTTTTTTCCTATTTTCCTATCTTTTTTCCTACTTTTAACAAATTCGCTTTATCTTTTGCTCAAGTCCAAATCCTTTTTGGGTCCCAAACATTAGAGTAAGAGACCTACTGAGCTCAGGCTTTGGCTCTGGACCTGCCCTTGAACCCGCTGAGTCATGAGAATATGATCCCCAGGGTCCCACATACACAGTGTCCTCGATGGAGGAATGTGATTCTGTCCACCTGCTGGGAGCATGCAGTGGTGATGGATTTCTACCACTTCGCCCACACTGGGGAGCCTCCCCAAGCGATCAGACAATTTACGTCTAAAAAACACCAAGAGACAGTCCAGGTGGAGGACTCCATTTCTCCCCAAGAAGGAAGCCAGTCTTTGACAGTCTAATCTTGAAAGCAACGCACCATCCCCTCTGCCCAATGCTGTTGGTCACATAAACCAACCTTGGTACCATATGGGGGTGGGGGGAGTGACAACATAAGGATGGAACACCAGGAGATGGGGACATTCCAGGGCCACCGTGGAGACTTGATAGGGTCATCAGGCAGAATGCCTAAGTTCATATGTGTAAACGTCTTAGAAGAATATCAGCACTCAGTACAATTGGTGTCATCACTGGAGTGGTCTTGTGGACATTGCTGCTGCTGTTGGGAGGAAGAAGGACTCAGCTGGGGCCCATGAATTTTTGGGCGCCATGTTGCCAGAAATTCAGCCCTACTCCAACCTCATTAACAGCTTGCTCTAGCCAAAAAAGGTGAATTTTTTTTTTTCTGCAACGTGCCCCTCAGTTTCTTTCTTTGCTTTCCAAAAGGATGTTTACTGAGGATCAAACCCTGGTATATAAACCTTAAAAAGAAGCCCCCCTGCCCCAACCAGTTGGGAAGTTCACAGGCACAAATATCAGAATTGCTAGAATATGCCTGTGGGAGTTTTAATTCCCTCACGTCACAAGACGTCTGAATAAAGATGCTGCTGAGGTTGGTTCAGGAGCTCAACCATGTCATCAGGGACTCAAGATTTCTCTGCCTTTCCCTCCTGTCATTCTTGGTGCATAAGTGACATGTCCCTTCGTGATGGCAGGAAGGCTACAGCAGATTTAATCACAACCCAGTGCAAAGGCAAGAAAGGAAGGAGGGGCAAGGAGACATGAGTGATGAGAGAAATTCTCTGACGTGTACCTGTTTTGTTCCATTTTTCTTTTTTAATTCCAGGAGGAAAGCTTTTCCCAGAAACTCCCAGCTGATTTTCCTTTGCAGCTCATTAGCCACATGTTGGCCACATGCCCACCACTAGCTGCAAGGGAGGCGGGAAAGAGGCTGATCTGTTCTGAGATGGTGGCCCTGGCAGAGCCATCATGGAAGAAGCAGAGTGGAGAAGCCATTGGGGAGGTAACCCAGGGACTCTGCCGCCCACCCACCACCCAGAGATTCTCTAATTTGAAAAACTTCACTGTCATCTTTTCTAGCGAGAAGAGAAATATGCGTGAACCGGGAAGGCTGTGAGGCAAGCAATTCATCTCAAATTGATTAGGTCTTGTTTACTTGGCATCATCCAGAAACGAAGTGTTGCACAGAACTGAATTTGGCAGAGATGTTTTCTCCAAAAGTGCTGAAGTTTACTGTATTTTAACCATTCTTACAACCATCTTTACTGAAATGCTCTACTTCTCTGTCTTACTGGGTAGTGTGTTTGGACATAACACTGCATGGCCAGGCTGCCTTTATGGGTATTGGCTACTGCGCAGTGTGAAAACATTCAAATACCACTGGGGTTCCTTCCCTGTGCTCCACACCAAAGGCGCCACCTTACTCAACCTGTTCCAGGTGAGGTACACTGTACCTCAAAATACCCACTCCTTGAGGTCAGCTGTGTTCTCTGCCAACGCTATCTCCCCAGCACTTGTTCCTGCTACTGTCTGTACTTTAACCTTAACTTAGGGTAGCAGGGAGGGAGTCAGAGGGGTCTAGTGGAACCCCACAGGGACACAGCCATAAGGAGTGGCCTCACAGAACAACTCTGAAGTGAGGACCCCAGATGACATACTCAGCCAGCCCCTCCCTGGTTCTGGAGAAGGTGGGAGCTGCTTGGAGACAGCTGGCTCATTACTCCAGAAAACTGAGAAGGAGCTAAGAGGGATCATATCTCGACCAGAAAAACAGACATTCTGATGGAAGGAGGAGGACTAGGTCTGGAAGCGCAGGGCCCTGCCAAGGACACAGGTCTGCGGGGCCACCACCGCTGTGATGCAGGGATGGTACCCAAGATGCGACCTTGAGTTGCCTGTGTGGTGCTGAACAGGACCAGGAACCTGCGCTGCGACCTCGTGCACTGTGGGGCTCAGTTCCATGTTTGGCGATTGCTTCCAAATGCTGAAATGACCCCAAATGTCCTCACTAAGCAGCAGGGCAATGATACATTACGGAGAAGATTTGACAGCTTTCAAAGTTATACCACACTTTACAATTAACCAGCTGAATCATTCTTCCTCTCTCTCTGGCTTTCACCTAGGAAAATTTAATTCACTGACGCTTATAAGCAAGATATTTTAGCAGGACTGTGGTCAGATTTCTGCACCTGAGTTTAATTCCCTGGGCTGCATCAAACCGCTTTCTCCCTTGATTGATGGACCTGTCCTGGAGACAGGCAAGGTTAGCTTTGGCAAGGTCCTTGTGTTCTGGACGCTTCTAGGATGAAGACCTGTCTCAGAATTAAAACTTTTTTTTGTGCTTCACACACCCTAACTGTTGTAAGTGATGCAGGGAAGACAAAAGCAGATGAAGTCTGTTGTGAATCCTCATTGCAGGGTGGTGGCATGTGGGACAGCCCGGTCTTTTTCATACCTGCAGTGGTGAGAGGGCTTTCACTGCCATGCTGCTTTTTAGATTTGAAAGGCACGCTCCTGGTCGCGGTAGCTGTCTCCCTGGGCTTTCTCCCTACAAATCACAACAAACTGTGCGAGATCAAAGATTTCCTCAGACATCCGTTAAATAAGCAGTTAGCCCATCATTAACCAAATTAAACTGGTGGTGTAAAAATAATGGGGACATTCCCTAATGACGGACCGCCAACCCTCCCTATTCACGGATTCCATATTTGCAAATGCATATCTCAGTAAAATGTATCTGCCCATCCCGAAGTCACTACTCTTGGAGATCTTGGGGTCCTTGGTACAACTGTGGCAAACACTTGGAATCACCTGCTGCACATGGTCCTACCTGAGGTCAAGCAAGCCAGCATGCCACCTTCTTAGTCCAGCTTTCATGCTGGAAACAAGGTCCTTGCTGTTGTCTACTTAGTGCCATACTTCCACTTTTTTCGGGAGGGGGGGTGAATTTTCTGTTTAAAATGCCCCCCATCAGAGTGTCGAAGTGCCCTCTAGTGTTCTGAAGAGCAGGAAGGCTGGGATGAGACTTAGGGAGAAAACTCACGTGTTGGATAAGCTGCGTTCAGACATGAGTTACAAGGGGTGGCAGCCACAGTTCAATGCCAATGAACAGGGTGCCTTTAAACAGAAACGCACATAAAATAATGTTATGGGCTTGACAATGAAAATATTGTGACCCGAGGCTCTCAGGAACGGAGCCTGTATCACAGTATCACAGCGGTTCAGTATCTGCACCGTCAGTGTTTGGATAACAAACAGATGGAACATAACTGCTGCAAATCATGAGACGTGACTGCGTTGTGAGTATATTATACATTAAATCAAACTCTGATTAACACAAACAGTTTGGTACAACTGCTAAATGTTCGTTCTTAAAATTACCCTAAATAGCTACCTCACTTAACCGGGAGCCTTTCTAGACAGAGACAGGCCTCCAACTCTCAAAGATGGACAGCCTCTGAGCACTTGTGCTAAGAGCAGTTTGTCTTTTTAAATTAAAAAAAAAATTTATACAATTTTAAAGGCTACACCCAATTTACAGTTATTCCAGAATAGTAGCTATATTCCCCGTGTTGTACAATAATACATCTTAATATATTATTAATAATACATCCTTTTTTTTCCTGGCTGTACCCACATTATGCAGAAGTTCCTGAGCCAGGAATCGAACCTGAGCCCCAGCAGTGACAACACCAGATGCCCAACCCACTGAGCCACCAGGGATTCCTGTACAATACATCCTTGAGCCCTGTCTTACACTCACTAGTTCGTCCCTCCTGCTCCCCAGCCCTGCATGGCCCCTCCCCCCCAATTGGTATTTGTTCTCTCTGTGGAACAGAAGCATGTCTATATTCTTGCTCGAGACCTCTCTTAAATAAAGACCTATTCTTTTCTGCTTATCTGGAAAAAAACTCATAAAAATATTACAAAGAGAGTCCTGTCATACACCATGAAGTAAGATTGTAATTTTTTAATAACTGAAGGAGAGCAAATGAAAGTGCTCGGTCCCCAGATACCCCAAGAGAGTCCCAAGAAGCCTTAGGAAAGGCACAGATCACCCCAAGCTTAGGCCAAGATGTATCCCTTTCCCGATTTTATGATGGCACGTGTCCCAGGATTCTCCCTCTAGATGAGAAACTCAGCCGAGGAGAAAGAGAGAAAAGAGAGGAGCGACCTACATTGTTCTCTAAAATTAACCTAGAAATACTTCAGTGGTCCTCACTCCAACAAAACAGATTCATGGACTTTTATTACCCACTTTAAAATGCATAGCATCCTAGTTCAAGCCTTGGCCATTCTGCTAGATCACCACGCAGCCTGCCCATAGCCCGCTCTGCCTCGCCTCGTCCCAAGCCTTTCAGCTCTTCACAGGCCCAGGATGATTTTTACCATTTAAGCCCCCGCAGAGTTTGCAGAATAAAGTCTGAAATCCACAGCATGGCTGTCAAGGCCACTTGAGATTCAGGCCCACAATGAACTTCTTTGCAGAATAGATACTGCCTCACAGACTTTGAAAAACTCATGGTTTCCAAATGAGACAGGCTGGGGAGATGGGGGGATATACTGAGGGTTTGGGATGGACATGCTGTACAGTTGGGTTGTGACGACTGTTGTACACCTGTAAATGTGATAAAATTCATTAAATAAAAAATAAAATAATTTAAAAATTGTTTTAAATTAAAAATTAAAAAAAAGAAATTCAGTCCCAATCTATGACATGTACCTTATCTATCTCTTCCTCCCAACCCACAACCTCTTCTCCAGCCTACTTAGTTGGCTCCCTATTTCCAAACGTCAACTTGTTTCTGTGCAGCACAGCGATTGAAAGGTGAAGCTTAGACTCTGAAGTTAGACTGACCCGGGTTCAAATCCTGACTCAGCCACGTATTATGTAACTTTGAGCAAATAACCTCATTGCCCTCATGTTTAAATATGTTAATAAGAGCATCTATCTCAGAGACAGGTTCTGATAATGAAATGTTATTATGCCAGGTACCTAGCAGTACCTGGCATATTAAAAGTAATGAATAAATATTAATTTAAAAAATAAACACGTGGAGCCCCACTTTCACCTGTTACCTCACAACCTTGCAATATTGTCCTTTCTAGAATATTCATTTTCCTCCTTCTCAACTCCCAAATTGTACCTTTCTCCACAGCCCTGGCCAGTGAACTGAGTGTTACATCTGAGGACAAGGTTGGGGAGGACGAAAAATGGAAGCATGACAGGGAGAGAAGCGCCTGACGGGTTTCCCAGGAAAAGTGGAAACAGAAGCTCAGGTCCTAGAGCAGGGCTGGCAAACTTCTTCTGTAAAAAGACAGATAGGAAACATTTGATGTTTTGTGGGCCATTCAGTATCTATCTCAACTCTGTTGTTGCTGCAGGACGCAGCCATAAAAAATGTGTAAATGAACAGACATTGCTGTGTTCCAATAAAGATTTAAGGATCCGGCGTTGCCATGAAATGTGGTGTAGATCGAAGCCACAGCTCAGATCTGGCGTGGCTGTGCCTGTGGTGTAGGCCGGCAGTTACAGCTCCAATTCCACCCCTAGCCTGGGAACCTCCATACGCCACGGGTGTGGTCCTAAAAAAGCAAAAAAGAAGCAACCTGACTCAAAAACGGGCAAAGGGGAGTTGCTGCTGTGGCACGAGATTGGCAGCATCTCTGTAGCACAAGGACACAGATTTGATCCCCAGCCCAGCACAATGGGTTAAAGGATCCAGAGTTACCACAGCTGCGGAGCTGTAGCTACAGGCCTACACCACAGCCACAGCAACGCCAGATCTTTAACCCACTGAGCGAGGCCAGGGATAGAACCTGTGTCCTCATGGATGCTAGTCAGATTCATTTCCACTGAGCCGCAACGGGAACTCCTAAAATAATTAATTATTAAAGAAAGAGAAAATAACAAATGCTGGCGAGAAAGTGGAGAAACTGGTACCCTTATGTATTGTTAGCAGGAATGGAAAATGGTGCAGTTCCTGTGGAAAAGAGTATGGTGACTCCTCAAAAAAATTAAACGTAGAATTACCATTTGAGCAATTCCACTGCTGCGTGTATACCCAAAGGAAATAAAAGCAGGGACTTGAACAGGTATTTGTACACCAATGTTCATGGAAGCATTATTTATAGTAGCCAAAATAAAGGAATAAGACCATTATCCATCAATAGATGAACAGATAAACAAAAGTAGTATATGCATGCAATGGAATATTGTTCAGCCTTCAAAAGGAAGGAAATTCAGGAGTTCCCATCGTGGCTCAGTGGTTAACAAATCCGACTAGGAACCATGAGGTTGCGGGTCGATCCCTGGCCTCGCTCAGAGGGTTAAGGATCCGGCGTTGCTGTGAGCTGTGGTGTAGGTTGCAGACGAGACTTGGATCCCGTGTTGCTGTGGCTCTAGTGTAGGCCAGCGGCTACAGCTCCTATTAGACCCCTAGCTTGGGAACCTCCATATGCCACAAAAGCAGCCCTAGAAAAGGCAAAAAGACAAAAAGACCAAAAAAAAGGAAGGAAATTCTGACATGCTGCAATATGGATGAAATAAAGACATTACACTAAGTGAAATAAAATAGATACCAAAGGACAAATACTATCTTAGGTATCTTAGAATAGGCAAATTCACAGAAGCAGAAAGTAGAATAGTGGTTACATAGGGCTGGGGAAAAGGAAAAATGGGGGTTATTGTTTAATGGGTACTGAGTTTCTGATTGGAAAGAGGAAAGAGTTCTAGAAATGGATAGTGGTGATGGTTGTACGACATTGTGAGAATGTACTTAATGCCACTATATCGTACACTTAAAAATGATTAAAATGATAAAGTTTATATTACACATTTGCAAGATTTAGTGTGTCCCTCATTCATGTCTATTTTTTTGTTTTATTAAAGAAAAGCCCTCTTATTTCAAGCTGTCATGGACATATAATCAGAGTCCTTCTCACTGGCCTTACAGCATGGTGGGCAAGGAGGAAAGCTGGGAGAGGGACGGGGCGTTCTGGGGTCACACTGGGGAAAGGACCCCAAAATATTGGGGTGCAGAGAGGAGAGGGGGAAACATACACCTCTGCTCTCTGTTCCAACCACAGAAACACCCAAAAATGGGTCCCTCTGCAGCTATTCTTCCAAGCCCAGATTTGCAATTTCAAATCTCTCACTTCTGCCTTGTCTGCCTTCTTCACCTTGCTTGTTCTCCTCTCCCGTGACTGCTGTCCACTCCCTCCTTGTTCCCAAACTTATATTGCATTAAACAGAAAAGAACTGGCCATGTGACCTTCCAACAGAAGCCGTACAGTCAAAAGGAGGAGCCGCATCCCATAAAGCAGCATCAAGGTTCCTTTAGAACCAAGAGTTGGGGGCAGGACTGTTCCTTATCTCCTGATACCCACATATGTCAGCGAAGCTGATACTCCTAGTTCAAGCAGCAGGCCGAGCTCCACTGAAACTAGAGAATGGGAAAGAAGAAAACGCATCCTTGCCGCACCTCTGGCTGTGTGGAACACAGACGTCACACAAAGGAACCACGATCCGCTTGTGCTGCAGCAAACAAATCACAGATTTAAAATCCCGATGCCAGCTCCAAGAGGAATCACTTGCAAGCATGCCTGCTCCCTTCTCTGGGGCATATGACCAGCTCCCCAGCCATTAGTCACCTTGTCTGTACCGAGCTCAAAAGCTGGGTAATATATGGCTCTGGAAATGTCATCTGGGCTTCTTAACATTTGAGTTCTTTGCTGAACTGCACTTTGAAGCGGCGGGCTTAGAGGAGAGAAAAGATAAAGGAGATTTTTTATTTCCCGCAGAGGAGGACGAGGGCAATTATCTCAACAGGCGAACTCCTTCCCTCCACGTCTTCCCTCTCCTCTGCCATCCAATATGGGAGCTATAAAGAACCAGCTTGCAGAATGAAGCTAATGGCTGAGCTGACAGTACCATTCTCAAGGGAGGCGGATATAGAAAGTGCTGTGGCTTTGATTCCCAGGATCTTTTCCCGCGCAACTCAGGCTACATCCTATACATGCATCATCACACTGTCAAGGGCTTTCAGAGGAAAATATTTTTAAAAGAAATAATTAAGGGTCCGTGCCATTGCCTTTGGGGGTTTACAAATGACTTCTCCAATTTCAACAGACACTTTTTTTGGCTGCACCCAAGTTCCTGGGCCAGGGATCAAGCCTGCACCACAGCCGTAACCCGACCCACAGCAGTGACGACACGGGATCCTTAATCCACTGCTGAGCCACTAGGGAGCTCCAACAGACACTAAATTCGTATAGTATTACCTGCAGCTGAATGTTTCATGATGATGACAGTGACGGTGGTAAAGTAGCAACGATGCAGTGGCTTCACTTGGAAAATACTTTTTTTCTTATTCTAACTGGTGGGTGCAAGTGTGGTATGGAATCCACCAACTTGCTTCTAACCACACATGATGGTGCTGTCTTTATAGGGGATGCCCTGGAAAAGTACAGTCAAGAGGGACAGACCCCCTGACAAAGACTGATAGCGACCTGACAGATGAGACCAGTGAATCTGTTTAAAACACTGACCATCTTCATTGTTCTTCCAAAGCTGAGGTGTGTTAGCTATCTCTGGCTGCATAGCAAATTACCTCAAAGCTCGTTGGTTTTAAAACAATAAAATTGGGAGTTCCCGTCATGGCACAGCGGAAACGAATCTGACCAGGAACCATGAGGTTGTGGGTTCAATCCCCGGCCTCGCTCAGTGGGTTAAGGATCCGGCATTGCTGTGAGCTATGGTGTACGTCACAGACACGGCTCAGATCTGGCATTGCTGTGGCTGTGGTGCAGGCCGGCAGCTGTAGCTCCCATTAGAGCCCTAGGCTGGGAACCTCCATATGCCGAGGGTGCAGCCAAACAAACAAACAAAAACAATAAAATTGATTTTCTCAGCTTCAGGAATTCAGAAGCACCTTAGCTGGATGGTTCCAGCTCAGAGTCTCTTATGAGACTCAAAATGACAGCTGAAGCTGCCATTATCTAAAAGCTTCAGTGGGGCTGCAGGGGCTGCTGGCATGTGTCTGGCTCGCACCTGGTGGCTGGTGCTGGGCATGGGTAGGAAGCCTCAGGTTCTCCCCACGTGGGCATCTCCCCAGGCACCCTGAGTGTCCTCACAGCACAGTGATGAGCTACCTCTCACAGAGTCATCCAAGAGAGCGGGACAGAACGGCAACCTCTGTTAGGACCCAGCTCAGTTGTCACATCCCATCACTTCTGGAACATTCTATTTGTTAGAAGCCAATAATTTGGTCCACCTACAAGCAGGGGGAGGGAGAATTAAGATGGAAGGGGAACCAGGCAGCCCCTCTTGAAGGGAGGAATGTCGAAGAATCTGTGGACCTCTTTTTAAACCGCCACATATGGTTACACAATCCTGACATAAACAGCCCCCAAACGGAATTTCCTGTGTGCAGCAAAACGATCTCATTTTTAAAAAAATGCACATATAGGAGTTCCTAGTGGCCAAGGGGTTAAGGATCTGGCATTGTCACTGCTGTAGCGCAGGTCACTGCTGTGGCTCAGGTCAGATCCCTGGCCTGGGAACTTCCACATGCCGCTAAAGCCACCAAAAAGAAATGCACATTTATTGAGCATTTCAAGCATGACCTGAAAGTGACCTTAAAATGCCTTGGTTATAATCATTCTTTATGTGTGGCCTGCTTATTGCTTTCAAAATATAGAACTTGCATAGAAGTCCTTTATAGATTAAAGGATTTGTACAGTAAGAGCTCAATGTACTAGATAGAACATGAAACAAGAGCAAAGAGTCATTGACACTTACGAATCCAGAAGTCAAATAAACAGAAGGAATTAAATGTGAGTTGGAAATAACACAATATTAAATCAACCATAATAGCATGTATTATGAAGTTGTAAATATACGCACGGTAACTTCTAGAGAAGAACTCCTATAATTTAAATTTTATTCTTTAAGTGCTTATTTCAAAATTGCTGGGCTGAAACTAAATTAGCTCTTCAATATGGTTAAGTGGTTTTTCTTGGTTTGGGGTGAAATTTTTTTACAAGAGTTAAGTAAGTATTAAATCTGTTTCAATAAATTTGCTTTAATTGCGTGGATCTCTTAACCAAGAAGGATTTTAAAGAAATGGTGCCATAAATTGGTGATTTATTGCCACTAAGACTTTAAGAAAATGTTATCAAGTGCTATGAGTTTGGTGGAAGTGTCTTAACTGTCAAAACTTTGAGATGTTTTCAGAATACCCTGTTTAGACCTGGGCTTAGGTCCAGAATCAGAGCATCACTCTCTGTCAGCCGCATCGAGAAAAGGGCTCAAAGTCAGGGCAGAGGCAGCAAGCCCCTCCCCTGTGCACATCCCCAGAGGAAGGAAACATAGATAGAAATTAAGAGCATGGTCTTGGGAGTTCCCATCCTGACTAAGCAGTAAGGAACCCGACTAGGATCTATGAGGATGCGGGCTCGATCGCTGGCCTCGCTCAGTGGGTTAAGGATCTGGCGCTGCTGAGAGCTGTGGTGTAGGTGGCAGATGTGACTCAGAGCCCAAGTTGCCATGGCTGTGGTATGGGCCGGCAGCTGCAGCTCTGATTGGACCCCTAGCCTGGGAACTTCCATATGCCATGGGTGCAGCCCTAAAAAGAAAAAAAAAGAAAAGAAAAAAGAGTGTGGTCTTATAAAGCAGACAAATTGGGGAATTCCCATTGCGGCTCAGTGGAAACAAATCCCACTAGTACCCATGAGGACTCAGGTTCCGTCCCTGGCCTCGCTCAGTGTGTTAAGGATCCAACATTGTTGTGGCTGTGGTGTAGGTCAGCAGCTGCAGCTCCAATTCTACCCCTAGCCTGAGAATTTACCTATGCCTCAGGTGCAGCCCTAAAGAGCAAAATAAATAAGTAAATAATAAAGCAGAAAAACTGAAGGGTCAGCTTGAGCTACGCCTAGTTAGTTGATCTTTCTACCTTCAATTTGTTCATCTGCCAAATGGATCCATCAGCAAAACTACTCTAAGTGTCCCAGAGATGTCCCAGTTACCAAGTCGGAAGGGCACTCCTCCGGCCTAGAGCTCCCAGCTTCACCAACACAGCCAATATTGGCTCCTTTTTGGAACAACTTTCTCCAAGCTTGGTAGAAAGGAAGCCTCATCCTCTCTTCGTATTCCTGTGTGGCTTCACAGTGGAATGAGCCAGTCCTTCCTGCTGGGACACACCTAGGAGGAGGTAGGACACTGCAGTAAAATGTCACTGCTCAGACAGCCCACTGGATGGGTGAGGGAGGGCTGTGCTCTGGGCTAAAGCCACAAAGCAAAGGGATGTTCTTGATCCCGCCTGCTTTTTATCTCATGCTAATCAATCGGCACCGAGTCCTGCTCATTCTTTTTGGATCCTAAATCTTGACTCAACCTCACCTCTCGAACCTCACAGCCATCACCCTAGTTCACCACCATCTCTCACCTGGACTATGGAAATAGGCCCTGTGACAGTTAATTTCACATGTCAACTTGGTAGGCTGTGGTGTCCAGTTATTTGGTCAGACACTAGTCTAAATGTTGCTGTGAAGGTAATTTATATATATAATGTGTGTGTGTGTTCACATCCTATTAGTTCTGTTTCTCTAGAGAACCCTAACTGGACTAACACAGCCCTCTAAATGGTTTCCCAGATTTCCTATCCATTCTTTACAGGATAGGCAAAATGTTCCCTTTTTTTTTTTTTTTTGAATTATTTTTTTATTTTTATGGCAGCACCATGGCATATGGAATGTTCCCAGGCCAGGGACTGAGTCCAAACTGCAGCTGCGACCTACACCCCAGCTGCACCAACACTGGATCCTTAACCCACTGTGCTGGGCCAGGAATTAACCTGTGTTCCTGCAGTGACCCAAGCCACTGCAGTCAGATTCTTAACCCACTGTGCTATAGTGGGAACTCCAGAATGTTCTTTTTTAAAGTTTATATATCATGCCATTTTCCACTTCAAAATACATCTATATCTTACCACTGCACCAGAATAAAATCCAAATT
Source organism: Sus scrofa (assembly GCF_054392235.1). Classification (NCBI taxonomy): domain Eukaryota; kingdom Metazoa; phylum Chordata; class Mammalia; order Artiodactyla; family Suidae; genus Sus; species Sus scrofa. The sequence continues at coordinate 20,316,419 of NC_139393.1, read as the reverse complement.
CTTAACACGCTCTTTAATACCATCCTCTTGGATTGGAAGGGTCGATATGGTCAAAATGACTGTACTACCCAAGGCAATCTGCTGATCCAATGCAATCCCTGTCAAATTACTAACAGTATTCTTCACAGAACTAGAACAAAATTTTTTTTAATTTGTATGAAAACACAGACCTTGAATAACCAAAGGAATCTTGAAAAAGAAAAATGGAACTAGAGGAATCAGGCTACCTGGATTTAAACTACACTACAAAGTTACAGTCATCAAAGCAGTATGGTACCAGTACAAAAACAGAAATATAGATCAGTGGAACAGGATAGAAAGGACAGAAATAAACCCAAGCACCAACTAGTCTATGACAAAGGAGGCAAGAACACACAATGGAGAAACCACAGTCTCTTCAATAAGTGGTGCTGGGAAAATTGGACAGTTACATGTAAAAGAATGAAATTGGGAATTCCCTCATGGTTCAGCAGTTAAGGATCCAGTGTTGTCACTGCAGCAGCTCAGATCGCTGCTGTATCACAGATTCAATCTCTGGTCCAGAAACTTCCACAGGCCATGGGTGCAACAAAAAAAATAAAATAAAATGAATAAAATTTGAACATTCTCTAACGCCATATGCAAAAATAAACTCAAAATTAATTAAAGAATAAATGTAAGGCCAGATGCTATGAAACTCCTAGAGGAAATATAGGCAGAACACACTTTGAAACAAATCACAGCAATATTTTTTTTTTCTTTTCTTTTCTTTTCTAGGGCTGCACCCGTGGCATTTGGAGGTTCCCAGGCTAAGGGTCTAATCAGAGCTGTAGCCACCAGCCTACGCCAGAGCCACAGCAACGTGGGATCCAAGCCATGTCTGTGACCTACACAGCTCAGGGCAACATCGGATCCTTAACCCATTGAGCGAGGCCAGGGATCAAACCCGCAACCTCATGGTTCCTAGTCTGATTCGTTAACGACTGAGCCACAACGGGAACTCCCACAATATCTTTTTTGATGCACCTCCTAGAGTAATGAAAATAAAAATATAAATAAACAGATAGGACCTAATTAATTGCAAAAACCTTTGCACACAAAAGAAACCATTAAAAAAATGAAAACAAAAAGACAACCCACAGAATGGGAAAAAAAATTTTGAAAATGAAGCCCCCAACAAGGGATTAATCTCTAAAATATACAAATGTTCATTATTAGTTACCATCTCAGCTAGGATTATGGGACAGATAGCCTACTGGGAACATAACACTGGGTTGGTGTCCCCAGACCAGATGAGCCAGGTACCTGGAGCTGGGTCCCAGGACCAGAGTGGGAAGGCGCTTTAGGAGAGCCAAGAGGACTCAGCCGGGTCTGCCTTCTCCACAATGTTCCAATGCTTCCAAGCTTGGCTCTGCAAGAGCTGCCTGGATAGATGTTGTAACGGCCTCCCCTATGGCTTGCAGAAAATCCCTCATTTTTAATTTTATCTAATGCTGTATCTATGCAACAAGAAAGCCACCAATTTAAAAAGCGATAAATTTAGTTAATCCAGGAGTTGTTTTGCCTTCAAGACACCAAACTGGTTTGGCTGATTCTTCGCTGATGGAATGAACGGTGCCAGGGTCATGCAGCTGCAGTTCAGTTAAACATTGTTTCTGTCCACCCGCCCCCTGCTGGGGTCGCTGGACGACAACCCAATAACAAGATTAAAATGGGAAAATACTGACAGTCATCCAAAAGAGTTCAAAATAAAACTGGGTCTTCTCTTCCTACTCCTCAAATGTATACAACCGCCTGTTAACGGAGCTGTGTTAGCATTTTAAACCAAATACTTACACACTCACTTTGCATTCAAACAAATGATTTCAGGAAGGAAATACTGATCTCGTATTGACTCGATTGATCATATTTTAGAAAAAGAAAAAAAGGGCCTCCCCCTTTTTTTCCAAACAATGTCAGAGTTTTGACCCTAATCCATTAATTTGGGAAACACAAGTAATTAAAATTCTTTGAAGTTTAATTTAGATGGAAAGTTACATAAATTAGGTTGCACTCACCAATGGACAAAATAGGACAATTAAGGAATCCTCTGGGGATGTCCTAGGAGAGGGATCAATATTGTAGCAATTGTTTTTTAAATATGGAGACGGTCCTTCGATAAATTGGATTTACATCACTTTTCACTAACACGGCATCATAATTTAGTAAAAAGAAGTTTCGCGCTGTGTAGTCAGGCCTGGCTTCTTGGTCCAATTCCAACACTTTTTGCTAGATGGATTGGAATGATCACTACATTTCTCTAAAGCTCAAGGAAATAATTTTAGCTAATAGATGATAGCTAACAGACATAATTATTTGACCACCTCTTATAAAGCAGAGCAGGTAATATGCTCTTAATTCTACTTCCATGTGCAAAATTTCCAGAAAATTCATCGAGATTTCACCAATGCTACCAGGAAAAGTTCTAAGAGACGGTCAAAGAAAAAGAACATCAAATACAATTGATCCTCAGAATCCTGCTGCTCACATCACCTTTTTTGATAGGCCTCATTGGCTAAATGAACTCTCTTAAATTATCAGCACCCCAATTGCTCTGCACACTAAGAAGAAGAAGAAGAAATAACCTTTCTAGATAAATTTGAAGTTCTTTCCCTGTGGCCCTCGGTTCCTGACCGTTTTCCTTCACTTCATCAAACAGTTGGGGCTGGTCTTACTGTTTTTATTAGCCAACATTTAGCAGCTGGCACAATGCTAAGTACAACTGTATCCACCAAAGAGCAAAGGTCATTTACATTAAGTATATAATACAGGACAGTATGTTATCATGGCTATGGATAAAGTTTGTTGAGAATAAAGTGATCATGGTTCGTGGTCATGTTTTTTTCTAAAGTTTCTTTAATCCATAACCTACCCATCTTCCTACTATGCCAGATTGAAATTAAGGGGAATAAAAAAATTTTAAATATGTTAAACACATGATAATTCTGGGAACTTCATATGAAATCTTCATGTGACAAGAACTCTCCGTACAGTTGTAGGAGGTGCGATTCCACATTCAAATAAATCAGGTGACAGAACAGCTTTGAACATTGGAACTCTGCATGACATAGACTGACATTAAAACGTGGGCAGCTGACTGATCCTTGAAGTTCTCCTCTTGGAGTTCCAGGCAGTTTCTATGAAGTTTCTTACACAGGGAAACTTTTAAGATTTCAAAACAGGATTTGTTGTCTCATCATTTTCCCTGACAATCTTTTAACACGCTGTTTCCAAACAGATGAACCAATGAGTTCGCAAATGGCAAATGGCGAAGTTATATTTATTGGAAAGATAAAAACGAAACAAACCTGCCAACTGAAAACATCAAGTTTCGCATGTTTCTGATAAAGAATTTGCTTTGGATTGGATCTGATTCACATATGTGTCAGCAGCCTAAAAGCTCTGTTTCATGAAGTATTTAAATGACTGCAACTGATGTGCTTTGGAAGAAGTCAGAAAATTGGTCGCTCCATCTAAGTCCTATTTAGATATTTCATAGCATCCTAATTTGCTCTGGTACCTCTATTTTTGTATTGAAGTACATCTTTTCTTAAAAATTTTTTACAAAAGTATAGTGGATTTATAATGTTGTGCCAATTTCTGCTGTACAGCAAAATGACCCAGTTGTACACATATATACATTCTCCTTCTTATATTATCTTCCATCATGTTTTATCCCAGGGACCTCAATGCTCATCCATTCTAAATGGAATGGTTTGCATCTACAAAGCACATCTTTATTTTTCTTTTTTGCCCACCTTTCCACAGGGCAACTCCACACTTTGCCCTATTATACGTGAGAATAACTCTGTAAATTATTGTGGGAGATTCTGTTCCCAAATATTTGCTGATCCTTCCAGTGGAAGAATTTTGCTCCCTCACCCACTGATGGCAGGCCTGGCCATGTGGCTTGCTATGGTCCAGCATTCCTTGGCCAATAATTGACAGACAGAATCGAGAGTCTTCAATTTTTTAACTGTATATCTCCTAAAATAATTTTTACAAACTATGGATTTCCTCTATATTGTTTAAGTGGACAACTAACATTTTCCATCAGTATGTGCAAAAGTCATCATTTTGATTCTTGAAAATTATAAATGTGGGAGGTTTTTATCCTAAATTTTGATTTTTTAAAATAAAACCATTTCATCACCCTTTTAAATGTACCAAAACAGACACAGTATCAATTATTATATGAGCTGCAATCATATCTTATATATTGTAAAAATACATAAACAAGTTTTCTTTGATAGTTGGAAAAATTAGATCATTCCCTTTTGGGATGAACTTATATTTGCATTTTACTTTCCACACAAAGTTTTGAATCCTGACTATCAGTACCTTATCATTCTTCTCAGAAGGCAAATGTATGTAATTATATACCTGCATATAATGTGAATTTGAACTTTTTATCAAAAAGCTCCAAGAGTGGGAGTTCCCATAGTGCTCAGGAGGTTATGAACCCAACTAGTATCCACGAGGATGCAGGTTCAATAGCTCAGTAAGTTAAGGATCCTGCATTGCCATGAGGTGTGGTGTAGGTCACAGACGTGGCTCAGATCTAGTGTTGCTGTGGCTGTGGTGTAGGCCAGCAGTTGCAGCTTTGATTCGATCCCTAGCCTGAGAACTTCCATGTGCTGCGGGTGCAACCCTAAAAAGGCAAAAAAAAAAAAAAAAAAAAAAAAAAAAAAAGTTCTAAGAGTGAATTTTTTCTTCTGTCATTACAATTTTTACTAGCATATAATTCAGCAAAATATAGAATATAAATATAATTTTGAGAAATGATTATCAAATATAAAAAGTAAATGTCATTGGAAATGATATGAATGGGACTTTTTCAATTAGTTTATTAAACTACTGATGAAAATCTGCTTCTGTGAGATCCTGCTGTACGGCGCTGAGAACTATATATCTAGTCACTTGTGATGGAAGATGATGGAGGATAATGTGAGAAAAAGAATATGTGTGTATGTGCGTGAGAGAGAGAGAGAGGGAAAGAGACTGGGCCACTTTGCTGTACAATAGAAAATTGACAGAACACTGTAAACCAACTATAATGGAAAAAATAAAAATCATTTTAAAAATTTGCTTCTGAGTTAAATGTCCAAAGTCATGTTGCAATTTGTCATCAAAAAATTATTTTAATGTCTTGTTAGGTGACAATTCAATTAGATCCTCTTTGAATTTTGTTGAAAACACAGAATTAAAAATAATCTCTTTGCAAAATTACTTATCCAATTCCTAGACTCATTCATTTAATTTCTGAGTATTTTTTAAAAGGCTTTGCCAAGGCTTCCCAATAATATATATATATATATATATTTTTTTGTCTTTTTGCTATTTCTTGGGCCGCTCCCTGCGGCATATGGAGGTTCCCAGGCTAGGGGTCAAATTGGAGCTGTAGCCGCCGGCCTACACCAGAGCCACAGCAACGCGGGATCCAAGCCGTGTCTGCAACCTACACCACAGCTCACGGCAATGCCGGATCGTCAACCCACTGAGCAAGGGCAGGGATCGAACCCGCAACCTCATGGTTCCTAGTCGGATTTGTTAACCACTGGGAACTCCCCAATAATATATTAATTACACCTGAACCCTTTCATGTGTCAGCATTTTGTGTAACCCAAGAAGGAATTTGGAAAATCAAAACATTGTTAATTCTAGCACTCTATTGCTAATACAGTAATTTTGATTAAAATATTTTTATCTGATGATTAAATATATTCATCCAAACCTTGTCACTGCAGATTTAGCTCCTTTAATTTATGGAGGTATCCATCACATAACCTCTTTGACAAAGGCAGTCCTCGTTACCAAACCTGTCAGTCAAATCCATTTGCTTTCTGACCGAAAAAATAAAATAAATAACCTGTCTTCATTTCTCAATTCAAATAAAAGCATTAACACAGGTCTCTGTGACAGGCACCTCGCTTTTGAATTCTAACACAGATGAAAAGTTCTGGAACAGACCTTCTGCATGAGGTTTCCCTCTTGACAAAATAAGGAAGGCACTGCTCGGTACCCATGCTATTTGCAAGCAGCATCTTTGGGAGGAAACTCACGCTACCACTAAGTCTCTTCCCCCGACGTGATGACGGTCAGGTCCCAGGTAGGAGCTGTTCCTTGGCCTGGATCCTGGGATGAAAACAGCGTGGGGAGGTTCTCTTGCCTTTTCTCCCCTGGGCCTCTCCCTGGGAAGCATTTCATTCACGGACATCAGGTAGAGGATAGAGGAAAATTTTCCTCATGCCTGCTATGCCATGTCAGCACCGATGTGAGATCAGAATGCTGCCACAGAAGCCAAAATGCCCTGTGACTAATGCTAGACTTTGCACTCAACAGCAACATGTGAAAGTCTGAAAAAGACACAAAACGCAGGTGCATGGGGCTTTGATTAATGCAAGAATCATCAATAGCGATATTTTTCTTCATTGGATTGGAGACTGTGACACTCCCAAACAATTCCCTGTGGCGAGACTGCAGACGTGTGAAAGCACGACTTTCTTTTGGAAAGTGGGGAAGAGGCAAATGTGAAAAGGAAGGTGGGAAAGAAAAACCCACACGACGTCCTGAATCGCAGGCCCCTTTCTAGGCTGACAAATTTGAGAAAGGAGTATTATGAAAATCGATGCTTCTCAAAATTGCATACCCAGGGGCCTCTTAGAAAAGTCTACTTTCCAACAGGTACCTGGACCCCGATTCGAAGACTGTAGCTGCAGACTTCAGAGCACGTGAGAAATGTAATTGACAACACTTGAGAAATCACATATTCTGTCCTCTAACATTTATATTACTTTTCAACTGCTGCGTAACAAACGCAGACGCATCAAATAACACGCAGTTATGACACCACAGTTTCCGTGACGCAGGGGTCTGAACACAGCTTGGCTGTGTTCTCTGCTCAGAGTCTCACAAGGCTACCCGTCCAGGTGGCTGCAGGGCTGCAGTCTCACCTGAGGTTCAAGTTCTTCATCCAAACTCACTAACTGTTGACGGAGTTCAGGGGTCCTGGTGACTCTAGGACAGAGGCCTTCAGCTCCTAGACGTTGTCCACTGTCCCCTGACATGTACCTCTCTCCACCGCTTGGCCATTCATTTCTTTACGGACAACAGGTCAATGTCTCTGCCGTGTCTCCTGTCTCTGCTTTGACCTCCACTTTTATTTTACTTTAAGTCAAGAATTATGTTTTATGCAGCAGATTTTTCTGAGCACTTAAGTCTAGAAGACAGAATTTCAGAGGCTCCAAAGAGAAAAGGGAGGAGCCAGGATATATACAAGTTGTGCAACAAAAACTAGGTAGTTGCAACAGCAAAGGATTATTGTTAACTAAAGAAAACCAGACATCTCAAGTTAATAGATTTAGTGGTGCCTTTTTTTTTTTTTTTTTGCTTTTTAGGGGCACACCTGAGGCATATGGAGGTTCCCCGGGCTAGGGGTCCAATCAGAGCTGTAGCAGCCAGCCACAACCATAGCCACACCAGATCCAAGCCACGTCTGTGACCTACACCACAGCTCATGGCAATACCAGATCCTTAACCCACTGAGCGAGGCCAGGGATCGAACCTGAAACCTCATGGTTCCTAGTCGGATTCGTTTCCACTGCATCTCGACTGAAACTCCGGTGCTGCTTTTCTATGCATGGTAAGATGCCAGAGTCTGCGCTCTTTGAAATCATTGCTTTGATATGCGGCTTAACTCTAGGGCCAGTATCCTGCTTTTCTTCAGCCTGAATCCCTTCAGGGTGCATAGCGAGGGGCAGCTGCAGTGGCTGATGGCTTGATGGCCACAACCTGATTTGTTTACTGATAGGGCTGGGGACATTTTCATCCAGAGCTATAACCTTGAGCAACAGGGCCCTGAGACCCCCATTTTTAAAGGACTCAAGTGATTAGGTCAGGTCCACCAGATCAATCTCCCATTTGATCAACTTAACATCACCTACTTATGGCGCTTAATCACATCCGTAAAATCTCTCCCTCTTTGCTATAAAGGTAGCATAACAGCATAACCAAGGAAGTGATATGTTGTTGCCTTTGCTGTGGTCTACTGGTTAAAAGCAAGTGACAGAAGAGCCCCCCACCCCCCGACTCAAGTCCAGGGAAGAGGGTTTTACAGGGGCATGCAAGTCATCTTAGAACTCTGCCTACCATGGTATTTAAGCCAAAAATAGCATTCAAATTATAATTATAATAACTGTTCGTCAACTTTATAACATAAAATTGAAAGGACAGACCCTGGGGCACTCATTATTTAGTGATGCTTAGAAGAATCACCAGGGAAATTAGTTTAAAACATAGATTTCCAGGCCCCATCATTAGCAATGCTGATTCAGGAGGCAAAAGGTTGGACAGGAATCTGCATTTTACATAAATTTTCCCTGACAATTCTGATGCAAGTGCTAGCCATACACTGAAAACCCTAATTTAGTGCTTCATAACTAAAGAACAGCTTAAATGTTGCCAAGTCTCGGCAGTTTGGACCAGAGAATTCCTCCAAATGGGTTTAGCCCCTCTGTTTTATAAAAGCTGTATTTCACAGACTCCATTTCTCTGCTTCCCACCCAACATATTGAGAAACCTTTATATAGTCCCAGGAAGTACACTTCTGCCTAGATAGTCCTTCTTGTAAGACTAAGCTGACAGCCTTACTGCCGCTGTAAACCAAATATAAAAATTTAAAAATAGCGTGGAGTAGATAGAAACCTGGTTTCTTCTCCAGCTGTAGTTCCTACTATTCTTAAAAGAAAAATGAGAGGACAAAGTCTAAGTCTAAAGCAGACAAGGAAGACATGGAAGCAACCTAAGGGTCAATTGACAGATGAATGGATGAAGAAGAATATATATACATAAATGCATATATACAACAGAATATTACTCAGCCATTAAAAATGAAATAATGCCATTTGCAACAACATGGACGGACTTAGAGATTATCACATTAAGTAAAATAAATCAAAGACAAATACCATATGGTATCACTTATAAATGAAATCTAAAAGTAATACAAAGGAACATATGTACAAAACAGAGATAGATCACAGACATAGAAAAAAAATTTATGGTTACCTAAGGGAAAAGGGGGAGGGTGGGATAATTTAGGAGTTTGGGATTAACAGATACACACTACTACACACAAAGTAGATAAACAACAAGGTCCTACTGAATAGCAGAGGGAACTATATCTTGTAATAACGTGTAATGGAAAAGAATCTGAAAAAGAATAAATATATATGTATATACATGGATACTAAACCACTTTGTTGTACACCTGAAATTAACACAACATTGGAAATCAACTGTACTTCAATAAAAATGAATAAATAAGGGGTTCTCTTGCAGCAAAGCAGATTAAGGATCTGGCACTGTCACTGCAGTACTCAGGTCACTGCAGTGGTGTGGGTTTGATCCCTGGTCTGGGAACTTTCGCATTCCACAGGCACAGCCAAAATATACATGTACAAATATATATGTACACACATACATACACACATATATATACATACATAAAGTGGGCAAGAAACTTTGCTGGAGCAGCCACCCTGCCTTATTGTCATGTTCTCTGGTGAGGCCCTTGCCAAAGGTAGGGGCTTCTTGGAGGCCCTTTAATCAGGAATAGAATGAAAAGGTAGTGACTCCCGATTTTCCACGACGACGCGACCTGACTAATTTATGAAACTGTGGCAACAGGAACCAGGCAGGGTGCAGAGTTAGGTTGGATCATGAAACCTTCTGGCGCCAAAATCCATCAGAGGAGAGAAACATGGAAAGACCCCGAGAAGTCAGTGAGGACCTTGCGAACATCGGCTACCAATCCCGAGGAGAGGGTGATGAAGGGTCCTGCCAGCAAGGGAGAGGGGGCGCCCCGCGGCGCTCGAGTCCCTCAGCTAGTGGTTACTGAGGGCGCGGTGCTCTGCGTGTGCTCACAGCCCTCCAGGCTTCCTACCAGAGAAAGGAAGTGAGCTTCCTCGCGGCCCGACCTTGCCCCTTCTTGGACCATGTATCAAGCACACCATACGCCTCTCAGGGTAGGATCGCTCTGGATAAATAAAAAGGAGAGGAGTTCCCGTCGTGGCGCAGTGGTTAACAAATCCGACTAGGAACCATGAGGTTGCGTGTTCGGTCCCTGGCCTTGCTCAGTGGGTTAATGATCCGGCGTTGCCGTGAGCTGTGGTGTAGGTTGCAGACGCGGCTCGGATCCCGCGTTGCTGTGGCTCTGGCGTAGGCCGGTGGCTACAGCTCCGATTCGACCCCTAGCCTGGGAACCTCCATATGCCGTGGGAGCGGCCCAAGAAATAGCAACAACAACAACAACAACAAAAGACAAAAGACCAAAAATAAATAAATAAATAAATAAATAAATAAAAAGGAGAGTGTTTTAGCAGTTGTTTCTTGGTCCCACTTCCCCCAAAGTTTGCAAGTCATTCCACTTAGAATTCTCCCTTACAACGTGACCTTGACTTCTGAGAAAGAGTCTCAAAGACTGAGAAAAAAGAGGCGCATCCACACTGTCTGTAAGTATGGCTCAGAGGGAGAAGGAAATAATGCGATTCGGTCACCGTGGGGGCGACCCGGAGGAAAGGGGTGCAGTAAAGGAACCAAGATTTGGAGTTCCCTTTGTGTCTCGGCAGGTTAAGGACCCAAGGCGGTCTTGGTGAGGATGTGGATTCAGTCCCTGGCCTCACTCCGTGGATTAAGGGTCTGATTTGGCAGCGCCATAAACTGCAGCCAGCGTGACAGATGCGGCTCCAATTCGACCCCCGGCCGGGAACTTCCATATGACGCAGGTGCAGCCATAAAAAGATAAAGAAAAAAGACCAAGAGGTGCCTCCTCACAGGAGTGTTGGGGCAGAAGTGGACACTGCTTTTCCCTCAAGTGATCCTGGAAGCTCAGAGCAGCTGGCCTGAGAGTCATTAAACAAATACTGAAAAGGTAAAGTTTGTCTGGGCTGTTCCAACATCCAACATCCAAGGTTGCAACTGGAGTCTCTTCTTTTTTTTCGGCTGGACCTGAGGCATACAGAAGTTCCTGGGCCAGGGATTGAGCCCCAGCCACAGCAGTGACAACACTGAATCCTTAACCCCTAGACCACCAAGGACCTCCTCATATCTGTATTCTCTCTGCACCATCACCTCTTCCTGTTTATCTATGCCATCCTCTTGCCTAGATTTCACAGACTATAACCCCAAGTTCTTTTCCTATCCAAGAATATGAAAGTCATACATACGCTCTTAGACATATTTTTAAATATTACTGCTTTCATTTTAAGAAAGATGTAAGTTTAAAAAAACAAACAAAAATACAAAACCAATACCTTTATGGTGAAGATGAAAGGAAGACAGATAGATTTGTTAACTGCTAAATTTTTTTTAAGGGAAGGCAGAAAAATTTCCCAAACCATTCTGTATAGGCAATCCTTTTGACGCGAGGCTTTATAAATAATAGAAAGGAAAAGTGGAGGAAGGGGAGGGAATAACATTTACTCCAGTCTTGGAGTTCCCGTCGTGGCTCAGTGGTTAACGAATCCAACTAGGAACCATGAGGTTGTGGGTTCGATCCCTGGCCTCACTCAGTGGGTTAAGGATCCGGCGTTACCATGAGCTGTGGTGTAGTTTGCAGATGCGGCTCAGATCCCGAGTTGCTGTGGCTGTGGCATAGGCTGACGGCTACAGCTCTGATTAGACCCCTAGCCTGGGAATCCCCATGTGCTGCAGGACCAGGCCTAGAAAAGGCAAAAAGACAAAAAAAAAAAAAAAAAAAAAATTCACTCCAGTCTTTATGGTTCTTTGAAACACAACATTCAGACCTTGTCTCAGCTCATACATGTAAAGAGTTTAGAAGTTCTCATCCTTAAAATAAGGAAAGGGGAGATAAACTGAAATCAATGACTTTTCTAGTACCCATCAAAGAATCAAAGTTTTAGGGAAACTTATTACCACTCCAAATCGGGAGAAAAAGGCACAGACAGTGAGTCACACCTAGGGTAGTCACTGAAGGGTAAAATAGTGGAAACATCTGAATGGTAATTTTGATGAAGTGCTGAAGTCTGTTTTGATCAGCATAAGAGTGAAAATCTCCTTGGGGCCCCTCAATCTTCTGTGGGCTTTACCTTTAGCAATCCCACTAGCTCTCAAGATTAAAATCCTAGAAAGATCCCCCTCATTGCTCAGGCAGAAGGAGAAGAGTACTAACCATGAAATACACCCAGAACCATGTCCATAGCAAAGACCTACTCTTGGGGGAAAATTTTTGTGAACTTGTTCTTAGCTGGGTTTGGGGGGGGAGAACCTCCCACTGCAGACCCCTCTAGCCTACCTGCCTCACCTAAGATGGGGAGCAGGGGAGGGGAACACAGTCAACAGGGATAAGAATCTCCAGGGGATAGAGTGAAAACATTGTAGCCAAGCAAAGAACTAGAGGAAAGGTGGGAAATCAAACGCTGTCATACTGGGGGCAAGGGGGAAAGTGGTGTGTAGTCACAGACAAGAGACACGAGCCTACTAAAAGGCACTTAATCATAAGTTGATAGAAGACACACCCTTCTTCATACCTTACGATCACACAGATCGGCCCTTGTATAATAATGTATATTATAGCTGAAAGAGATGCAAGACACAGACTCCCCCTGAGCAGCAACACTTAGATGTTCCTAAAGTCAACGGGAGGAAATGATGCAAGGACACGGGAGAAATGTGAATGAAGCCCCTGACATCTATGGCTTAGAGCAAGCATCAACACAGCCCCATACGTAGCCAGATGAACCTTCATCTTCACACTAATTGGTTATTTACCTCAGTTTCTAGGACCCAATACAGTATGTCTGGCTTTAATCAAAAAATTTCAAGTCAAATCAAAAAGTTAAGAAGGAGCACTGAGGTATATGGAATGATTGGCCAATGGGGACTTAATGTATAGTACAGACAACTCTAGCCAATGTCCTATGATAATCTATGTGGGAAAAAAAAAGAATCTTGAAGGAGAATGGACATGTGTACATGTATAACTGAGTCACTTTGTTGTACAGCGGAAATTATCACAACCTTGTAAATCAACCATACTTTATATTAAAAATAAATAAATAAATATCTCTATCAGAAAAAAAAAAATCACAGCCTTGGAGTTCCCACTGTAGTGCAGCAGGTTAAGGATCTGGTGTTGTCTCAGCAGGGGCTCAGGTCATGGTGGAGTTTCAGGTTCAATCCCTGGTCTGGTGCAAGAGTTAAGGGTCTGGCATTTCAGCAGCCATGGTGTAGGTCATTGCAGCTCAGATTTAAGCCCTGCCTGGAAACTTCCATAAGCCATGGAATAATAAATAAATAAGTAAAAAATAAGTCTGAAAAAAACAAAGCAATTGATCATCAAAATCAGAGTCAGATATGGCACAGACATTGAAATATATCAGTGAGGAAAGGTTAAATAATTATGGCTAATTAGAAGTCTAATCAGCAAAGTGGACGAGATTCAAGAACAGATGGGTAATATATGCAGAGAGATGGGAACCCTAAGGAATCAAAAAGAAATTCTAGAAACCAAAAACATAGTGACAGAAATGATGAATGCCTTCAAAGGGCCCATTGACAGACTTGACATAGCCAAGGAAAAAGTCAGGAAGCTTAGAGATTGGTGAATACAATCTTCCCAAACTGACATTAAAACAAGAAAAAAGAAAAACATTTAAAAAATCCAAGAACTGTGGAAGTTTCAAAAAGTATAACATAAAATAGGTGAAATTGGAGTACTAGGAAAAGAGAGAGAGAGCAGGCAAAAGAAATATTTGAAGTGATGATGGACGAGGAATTTCCAAAATTAGTGGCAAATCCAGGAAACCCAAAAAACACCAAGCAGGATAAAAAAACAAACAAAAAAATCTAGTCCTAGGCATATCACAATCAAACTGCAAAAACACCAAAGCAAAAAGAAATCAGAGGAAATCGGCACAACATTGTAAAGCAACTACACTTTAATAAAAAAAAAAAAAAAAGTCAAAGAAAAAACATCTTACCTATAAGGAACAAGGATAAGAGTTACAGTGGACTTCTCATCAGAAACCATGCAAGCAAGAAACGAGAGATCAAACTAAAATATTAAAAGAACAAAACTAACAATGTGAAATTCTATATCTAGCAGAAATGAAGACTTTGTTCAAAAAACAGAAACGAGGGATGTCATTGCTGGCAGATGTACCCTGCAAGAAATTTTAAAAGAGGTTTATCAAGCAGAAAGAAAAAATGATATGATACTTGTAAAATATGTCTGATGTAAGTCTTGTATCCAAAATATGCAAAGAACTCTTAATAAAGAAAGAGCCAATTTTAAAAATGGGTAAATGATATGAAGAGACAATTCACCAAGTAAGACATACGGATGCCAAATAAGCATATAAAAAAGATGCTCAACATCATGTGTTATGTGGGAAATGCTAATTAAAATATTAATGAGATACCACTACAAGCCTATTGGAGTGGCTAAAATCCAAAAAAACTGAAAATACCAATTGCTGAGTAGGAAACAGAACAGCAGAAGTTCTCATTCATTGAGGGATGTTAAATGTACAGCCACTTTGGAAGATAGTTTAGAAGTTTCTTATAAAGCTGAGCACAATCTTACCATAAGATTCAGCAATTTCACTCCTAGGTATTGGCCCACCTGATTTTAAACCTTCCCTCTGTACAAAAACCTGTACCACAAATGTGTATAGCAGTTTTATGCATAACTGCCAAAAACTAGAAGCTACCAGGATGTCCTTCTAAAGGGGAACAGATAAGTAAACTCTGATACATTTCACACACTGAAATACTATTCAGCAATAAAAAAGAATGTTATCAAGTCATTCAATGAAACCAATGAATCTTAAATGCATAATGAAAGAAGCCAGTCTGAGAAAGCTGCAAACTGTATACTTCCATTTGTATGATATTCCAGAAAAGGCAAAACTGTAGAGACAGAGTGGTCACCAAGGGTTAAGGGGTAAATGAAATAATTCACTAAGTGAAGCACAGGGGATTTTTAGGTCAGTAAATCCATTCTATATGATACTATAATGGTGGATACATAAAGCTATGCATTTGTCAAAATCCATGGAAATGTACAGCCCAAGGAGGGAACCTTAATGCATGAAAATACTTTTTAAATTATTTAGAAGGTAGGGAGATCCCAGGATGAAATTAAAAATGTGGGGGAAAAAACAGATCCAATTGTATTACAAATGTATGAAAAAACATCTCTGAAGGAGGTGGAGGGAAAAGGTGCTGACCTAAGTAACTTTGGAACTAAATGGAATCTGTAAAACTAAAGATGGAAAGAATTATGCATCAGCTCTGTACTCTAGCTGATAAAGTTGTTTCCCATAGGAGTAAGGATTTTGAAACCACTATGCATACATATTGAAATTAAACAATTAAGGAGATGGATGGCAGATAGTGGAAGCCAGGGTTCTCTCACTGCTGGAGGGGGAAGTTACATATAAGCAAGGAGAAAAAGCTGTAAAAAATCCCTGTGGAAGGGAGTTGAAAGCATCATTACTAAGTCTCATCTGGCTTCATACAGAAACAGTTGATTACATACAGACGTATTTGTAGACATTTATATATATGGGTTGGTTTACACACATATACTTCCTTGCTTTGATAGCTGAGAGGACAGAGAAGCAACAAGCACACTTAGCACCCCGATCTTGGTTTCTAATATTATCCTTCAATAAAAGGACAAGGCTTCTTAGAGAAATGGATGACCCTAGGTTGCCAAGAAATGTAAAAGATGAGCTGGGGGGAAAAAAAATGGAGTTCCCTTGTGGCATAGTGGGTTAAGGATCCAGTGTTGTCCCTGCTGTGGCTGGAGTTGCTGCTGTGGCCTGGGTTCAATCCCTGGCCCTGAAACTTTTGCATGTCATGGGTATGGCCAAAAAAGTTTTTAATGAAGTAAAATAAAACATGCCGCCTTTAAAAGAGAAAGAAAAAAAAAAAAAGATGAGCCTGGGGCATCTTTTTTTTTTTTTTTTTTTTTGTCTTTTTAGGGCCACACCCTCAGCATATGGAGGTTCCCAGGCTAGGGGTCAAATCAGAGCTGCTGCGGCCTACGCCACAGCCACAGCAACGCCAGATCTGAGCCGCGTCTGCGACCTACACCACAGCTCATGGCAGTGCCAGATCCTTAACCCACTGAACGAGGCCAGGATTTGAACCCTCAACTTCATGGTTCCTAGACAGATTCATTTCTGCTGCACCACAATGGGAACTCCTGGAGCATCTTTATAATGTCAGAAAGTATGAAATTGATTTTTAAAAAAACCCACAATGATGAGGGTATGTTAAAGGAATTAACTGAAAGAGCTCCCAATGGCCAATACTGGAACAGTTTCATCATGAAAAGAAATAATGTTGTATTGGATTATAACTCAAAGAATAAAATAAGTACCTCTGAGTCCACATTAATCTCAATAAATGAGTGACTGAATAAATAAATAAATGGAGAATAAATAAACTGTCCATGCAAAAGAATTCCAAATAACTTGTGTAGATACTCTGTCTTCTAGGGTGTGGAACTTAACTCCCCACTCCTTAAGTGTGTATTGTGCATAGAGCTTCCTCCTAAGAGTATTGCATGGAAAGGGGGAACAAATAATAACTCCACAATGGTGAAATCTGACTGACTACTTATCAACATTAACATCCACAGTGAAACATGTACACGCTGATAGTGTGTACATCTGATGTGATGTAAAGAAAATGGCACTTCATCTTCATGGCCTTCTCCCCCAAATCCATAACCCAGTTCAATCATGGAGATCACATAAGACAATTCCCACTGGAGGAAAACTGTACAACTGTCTATATAACACCCCTCAAAATGTTCAAAGTCATCAAACACAAGAAAAGTCTGAGAAACTGTCATAGCCAAGAGGAGATAAAGGAGACACGGTATCTAACTATAATATGGTATCAGAGTGAAACCCTGCAAAAGATAGAAAAACATTAGGTACAAACAAAAGATATCTGAATAAAGTGTGGATTTTAGTTAATAATAACGTATCAATGTTGGTTTATTAATTGTCACCAATGTGCAAGGCATTTATAAGAGGGGAAATTGAATCTGGGGTATATGGGAACTCTCTGTACTCTTACACAATTTTTCTGTGAATCTAAATCCATTCCAAAAATGTTATTAAACACTGTCTCCTAAATGAATATAGTAAGACTGAAAAATAACAGTGTTTGAAAATGAGGATGCATTGTAAAGGCTTAACATCAGATTGAACATCAAAAGAAAGGACCATGAACTTGAAGATTGGTCAATTTAATTATCTAAACTGGAGATAGAGAGAAAAGGGTGAGGAAAAACAGAGCACAATGTGAGAGGCATATGGGACCATTCCAAGCTTCCTAATAAATATGTCACTGGAGTAACACACAGAGAGGAGAAAGAAAACAGAACTTATCCATAAATATTTGTAGAGATAAGAGCCAGTAATTTTCTAAAATCAGTTAAAAGATATCAAACTACAAGTTTAAAAATCTCAGCAAAATAGGTTATGTTAAGATCCTTAACCCACTGAGCGAGGCCAGGGATCGGAACTACATCCTCGTGGATACTAGTCAGGTTCATCACTGCTGAGCCACAGCGGGAACTCCAACATCCAGATTTATGTCCATGATGTTCTCTCTTTCTCTTTTTGACTTTCACAATCTCACCACTTCCTATCAAGTCCATCTCAGAAAGTCTTTGGAATCCATCACTCCTTTTCAGCCTCACTAGTGCTGCATTGGTCCAAGCCCTCAACATTTCTGGCCTAAACAATGACAACAGCCTCTTGATTAGTATACAGCCTCCCTCCCATTGGTCTTTCCCTACCATAGTTCATCTTCCTTATAATTTCCATACTTAGGTTTGTAAAAACCAATTCCTGTCTGAACCCGTCTCTCAGATCCTTGGAGGTCTTCTTGTGATGTTCCCACTACTTACAGAATAAAATCCAAACTCACATCACATCATACAAGATCCTTCACATCCTTGGTCCCAACAGCTTCTCCAGCATTTGTTCTTGCACATTCTTTTCCTCTTTTGTTGTGCTCATAAAAATGTAGGCTGGCAGCTGCTGCTCCAATTCAACCCCTAGCCTGGGAACTTCCATGTACCACGGGTGCAGCCCTAAAAAGCAAAAAAAAAAAGAAAAGTAAAATAATTACAAGCTTATATGTTTTTTCTTTTTCATCAGATATTAACTTCTCAAAGAAAGGGACAATTACTGTGATCATTTGGAGAACATTCTGCTGAAGACAGAAAAGGGTGGAAGAGGGTGAGGAGTCATTCTCTTCTCTAACTAGGGCTTCCGGAAAGTCATCGTGATTGCCCCTGAGAGGGAAATCACCATGGAAGGCATGGCTTGTTGGGGGTGGGAGGTCCCTGAAAGGCGTGAAGAGGGCCATTATTAAAGGCAGTGGGGTAGTCAGTCCTATCCTCCAATAGAATTAAATATAATAAGACCCTTTGGTGTTCAAGATTTGGAAGGGTGAAAATCGCCCAGCCCTTAATAATATGAATTGGCGGAGTTCCCGTCATGGTGCAGTGGTTAACGAATCTGACTAGGAACCATGAGGTTGTGGGTTCGATCCCTGCCCTAGCTCAGTGGGTTAACGATCCGGTGTTGCCGTGAGCTGTGGTGTAGGTTGCAGACGCGGCTCGGATCCCGCGTTGCTGTGGCTCTGGCGTAGGCCGGTGGCTACAGCTCCGATTGGACCCCTAGTCTGGGAACCTCCATATGCCGCGGGAGCGGCCCAAAGAAATAGCAAAAAGACAAAAATAATAATAATAATAATAATAATAATAATAATAATAATAATATGAATTGGCAGTGGGGAATAGGGGCTACTTCACAAGGAACAGACCCCCAAAATCAGTTCATTAACAGTGTTCACGGAGCTTCTGGTGCCTTGTAAGCTGACTTCAACCAGAAAGAAGTAAATGTCAGGAACTGTGTCTCTGGGAGCTCAAGAGTGGCAGACCCTTAGCTCAGCATGACACGGAGACAGTTAATTGTCCACTATTGCAGACTGTCCTTCAAGGGTTCTCAGTGGTTTGCACGGAGATGAGCCCGAAGCCAACCTACAGAATCTGTCAAACTGACCAGGTGTCCACAGTGACATCATGTGGCTGCAAGAAGTAATGACAGTACCTGTTCCCAACTAACCTCAATTTCTAGGTCCTCTAAGTTCCCACAGTTCATCATAAAAGGAAGATGCTAAACTCCCTACTAATTTGGCATGCAAAAGTTGCAGCTGATTTTGTTGTTGCTGTTAAAATGGAAATTAAAGGGATAAAGTGTTTATGGCTATAACTTTTCTAGTATGAATAAGAATTCAAACCAGGGAAAAAAGATTTGCCACTCGTACCTCTGAAAAGGGTTTTTGGTTTTGGTTTTTTTGTTTGGGGGATTTTTTTTTTTTTTTGCTTTTTTGGGATGGGCCACACCCACGGCATACAGAAGTTTCCAGGCTAGAGGTCGAATCAAAGTTCAGCTAGCAGTCTACGTCACAGTCACAGCAATGCCCGATCCCTAACCCACTAAGCAAGGCCAGAGATTGAACCCACATCCTCATGGATACTAGTCAGGTTGGTTTTTGCTATGCCAGAAATGGGAAATCCTGTGTTTTGTTTTGTTTTGCTTTGTTTTGTTTTGTTTTTAGAATGACTTTTTTTTTTTTTTTTTTTTTAAGTCCTGGAATCCTTTTTGTAAGAGGAAATATACAGGAAATTCTGGAACCCTAAAGACCCCATCAGAGCTATTCTGGCTGATGTGGAAGTTGGGGAAGCCTGGAGTCCCCATAATTCAATCTCCCCATCTGCTCTCCCTACCTCTCAACAGCAGACTCTGAGCTCTGCTTTCCATCCCCCACATATGCACAGAATCTAAGAGACCTGCAGAACATAGTTTAAAATTCACTTTCCTGACAATGGAGAGTCTGTGAAATTATGCAAATCAGAGAATGACATCACCAAATCATCTGTGTAGGAAAGAGGGTGTTTTCAAGGGTGCAGGGAGGACACGGCAAGATTGGGGTCAAGATAGCTGGCTTGCAAGAATGTCATCAAAGGACAGACAAGCCTTTCAACAGATGTAATGTCATGAATAATGCTAGGCATCAGTAAAACACAAAGCATGCTAAGCTGACCTTACCTGTATATATAAAATCTGTTTGTAAATCATATCAAAAACATCCATTGGGAAGAGAAATAATTTCTCAGTCCTAGTAAGAAAGGATTAATCTTTGGCTACAGTGGAAATATATTAAGCATGATATTTTAAAACTGAATAACTGTCCATGGAGACAGTTGTTTTATACCAGCCTTTTTTCCTGAAACTCAACCTGGAAATTACATTTTCAACAAAAATGGGCTTAAATTCTGTTGAAAATTACAGAGTTAAGCCTGCTGCGATGAAAAGCCGTGTTTCCAACCTAAGTGTCCACCAGTGGAAGAATGAAAAAAAGTTGTTTCTATTTCTATATAGGTATACATAATGAAATATTATTCTGCCTTTTAAAAAAAAATCCTGCCATTTGTGACAACATGGGTGGAGCTTGAAGGCATTATGCTAAGCAAAATAAGTCAGAGCTAGACAATACTGTATGATATCACTTACATGTGGAATCTAAAAAACCACACAAAACAAAAACAAACTCAGGAATGAGAATGGATGTGTATATACGTATAACTGAATCACTTTGTTGCACAGCAGAAATTATCCCAATCTTGTAAATTAATTACACTTCAATAAAACTTGAAAAAAAAAAAAAAAAAAAAAAAGGCGTTCCCGTCGTGGCGCAGTGGTTAACGAATCCGACTAGGAACCATGAGGTTGCGGGTTCAGTCCCTGCCCTTGCTCAGTGGGTTAACAATCCGGCGTTGCCGTGAGCTCGTGAGCTGTGGTGTAGGTTGCAGAAGCGGCTCGGATCCCGAATTGCTGTGGCTCTGGCGTAGGCCGGTGGCTGCAGCTCTGATTCGACCCCTAGCCTGGGAACCTCCATATGTCGCGGGAGCGGCCCAAAGAAATAGCAAAAAGACAAAATAAATAAATAAATAATAAAATAAAATAAAATAAAATAAACAAACCTCAGAAAGATCAGCCTTAGGGTTACCAGAAGTGGAAGGTGGGAGGAGGAGAAAAACAGAAGAAGGTGATCAAAAGATAGAAACTTTCTATTACCAGATAAATAAGTGCTAAGAACTTCATGTCTGAGCTGATGACAACAGTTAATACTGCTGTATAATATACAGGAAAGTTGTGGAGAGAGTGACATCTTAAGAGTTCTCATCACGAGGAGAATCTTTTTGTTTCGTTTTTCTTTACTTTTTATTGTATCTTTATGGGAAGATGGATGTTAACTGAAATTATTGTGGTGATCATTTCACAATAGTAAGTCAAACCATCATGCTACATGCCTTAAATGTTTACAGTAACATATGCCCATTAGTTTTCAAGCTAATTTTTAGAAAAGAAATGCAATAAAAGAAATTCTTAACCAAAAAAGTGCAGAATGCCTGCTGGGATAAAAAGGAAATAGTTTCCACGCAACGTTTGAGTAAAAATATGATGGAAAACAAGGTTTTTTAACAGAAAATGTTGAATTTAAGCGTGTTCTCTTGAACACAGTGTTTGCAAGCTAGTTTTGAGAAAACATCCAGGGGAAAATAGTTTAATATTTTAAATGGAAATTTTTAACCCTATTTGTGTCTTCTAAAATAGTTTTGAGGGAAATTTTAGTATAAAACACAATTTAATAGGAAAAATGCACAATGTAGGCAATAGAGTTGCAACAAAGGACAAATAAACCCAAGGGAGGGACTCTGAAATGGAGATGAAATTGTCCAAATACACTGAATGTGGCAGAGCTTTTGTACCACACCTTCGTGTTCACCTTCCCATCAGCCTCCCGTCGTGACCAGGCAAGGAATAGAGGCTGTCCTCAGGGTGGGTACGACCTTGGGTCAGGCAGTCCTTTTAGTCTGGGGTGATTCCCTGGAAGGGCCTGAGCTGTGAGCTGTCTGAAGCAGAAATGGGTACCTGGGTCTCATGTGAAGGATGTGAGTAAGTGTTTGGCAACACTCTTGGCAAAGAGCATCAGCAGTACATTTAGGAAACCTTAGGAAGAGATGTAGGACCCCTAATAGAGAATTTCAGGTACATTCGAGCTTAGCAACGTCTCGCCAACTCAGAACAGATGTCTTAATGAAGATTCAAGTTCTCAGAAAGGCATCAAGGAAAGAGTGTTTCAAAATATTTAAATGAGAGAAATGGAGGGAAGCTACATAAGGTATTTTTATTCATTCTCACCACGTGGAAACGCTGACAGATTCCAGACCCAGATGCTGCTGAAACACAAGGGATGACTTAGGATAACAAAAGCAGGTCACAACTTTAGAAAAAAAATCTGAGGTTGCCCTGATGCGGCTGGTGCTGTCACTTGCGCAGGACATAGAAGGAAATTTTTCCTCTTTTCCTAGATTTGGGGGCTGCCACCCCAAGTTGAGTCCAAGAAAAATCACATAATGGACATAACACCCTCAAAACATTCACTTCTCATGCCTCTCTTAGCCTACAAACGCAAACCTGAGACTCAACAAAACCATTGGAAAAACAAGTCATCTAAATGCAGCATTTAGATATTTAGGTATTTTCTCTCCTTTCCTTGTGCTCCCCATCTCAGTCAAGCAAGGAGCTACTCGAGCAGTACAGGACATCAGCATCTCATTTCCTTGTCCAGCAATGGTTTCCCCGATCCCCGCTTCCCCTGCCATCTCCACCCCATATGCTATTTGAGGAAAACACAAGAGCATGGGGACAGCGTCGTCAGATAAAATGCAAGGTGCATAAGTGGGACTTAACTTTACTAAAACATTATTCATTGTTTATCTAAAATCCAAACTTAACTGGATGGTCTATGTTTTTAGTTATGAAATCCTGCAAGCCTAGCCTATTTGGAGGGAATAGAAGAACACACAGAGCTGGGGGCAGAGGGAAGTGGAAAATGGACACACCTGAAGGTAGCTGGACTTGAGCCATCTTGTAGGATCTCACTGTCAGTGAAGAAATTACAAAAAGAAGAACCTCTAGAGTAGAACTTGCAAGTTCCTCAGAAAATTAAAAACAGAACCACCATATGATCCAGCAATCCCACTCCTGGGCATATATCCGGACAAAACTTTCATTCAAAAAGATACATGCACCCCTATGTTCACTGTAGCACTATTCACGATAGCCAAGACATGGAAACAACCTAAATGTCCATTGACAGATGACTGGATTAAGAAGATGCAGTACATGTATACAATGGAATACTACTCAGCCATTAAAAAAGAACAGAATAATGCCATGCATAGTAGCATGGATGCAACTAGAGATTCTCATACTAAGTGACCTAAGTCAGAAAGAGAAAGACAAATACTATATGATACCACTTATATGTGGAATCTAAAACATGGCACAAATGAACCTATCTATAAAACAGAAACATCACAGACATAGAGAATAGACTCATGGTTCCCAAGAGGGAGGTGGAGGTGAGTGGGATGGACTGGGAGTTTGGGCTCAGTAGATGCAAACTATTACATTTAGAAGGAACCAACAATAAGGTCCTACTGTATAGCACAGGGAACAATATCCAATCTCCTGGGACAGGTCATGATGGAAAATAATATCTAAAAAAAAAGGAGATATATATATCATTGAGTCACTTTGCTGTACAGCAGAAATTGGCACAACAGTGTAAATCAACTATACTTTAATAAAATAAACAAGTGTAAGGATGACAAAAGGCACAGCAGTCATTTATGCATAAACAAGCACCTATTTCTAGATTGTCCCTGAGTTTTGTTTTAAATATGTCATTTTCTTGGGGGGGAGCACGCCTGTAGCACTCAGAAGTTCCCAAACCAGGGACCAAACCTGCACCATAGCAATACCCAGCAGTGACAATGCAGATCCTTAACCTGCTGAGCCACCAGGAAACCCTTAGATATGTAATTTTCATTAAGAATCACTCACTGCTTGGTGGTTTTTAATTTTAGAAAGGAAATGAAAAATCCTCTCTGTTGACACCAAGGCAGAGCTCTGTATGGAGTGAAATACCACTCGTGTGTATCCTCTCATAAAGGGTCACAAGATCAAGATGCCAGGGGAGAATCCAGCCCATAAACAAGTAGACCCCCTCTGCTCATCAACAAGAGCCTCACCCCTTTGTGGAAGGAGGAAGGCCGGCTAAGTGGACCCCAGGAAGTGACCTCACTTCCCTGGCAATAAAGCCCAACAGAACTTAGAACCCGGGTAGCCAGGCACCCACTTCTCTAGGAGAGGACAGAGGAGGGATGGACTTGCTCTGCTGTGTCCCATTCTCCGGAGGCCGAGGCCGCAGGAGAGGTGGCAGCAGAGATCGTATCTGTGAAACCAGCAGAAAATGGATCAGAACTCAGGGCAGATGCCTATGGGCCTTTGCCCACAGGGATCCAGAGGTAACACAGGGAGAGGGAGCTCCAGCCCAGCACTGGGACCTCTCTGATCCCACACAGTAGCCCTAGATGATTGGGTGCAGAAGCGGGTTGTAAGGGATGGGTTGTGAGGGATGGGTCTGCCTCAAGCAAGAGCAGGCTGATGCGGGGTTAGATACCTGCTGGGCAGGTCATGTCCACACCCCTGGACAAAGCTGGCTGGAGAGAAGCGGCAGTGTTGAGAGTCAGGGCCGAGTCCTGTGTGCAAGCTGTAAGCTGTACCCCCAGCCCTCCAGAGGGGCCACATTCCTCCCAGGGAGGGGTGGTATCTGAGCAGAGAAGGCCTCATCTGATCTGGGAGCAGAAAGTCAAGGGGGCAGAAGAAGCAGCGAGAAGATAATGGCTCCGCAGGACTCCAACACCTTGGGGCCAGACCCTCTGCCACTCGCTGTCATTGCAGAGGCCCCCTTCTGAGACCCACCAGGAGCTGGGTGAGGAAGGCAGAAGGCCTCCAGATGAAATTCCACTCAGGCCACTCCCCGGGGTCCACTGCAGGGATCATGGGGAGCTCAGCATATCTGGCTTTGGCATGGAAGACAGAGAGTTCACCTGTGCCTGAGTCCGCTGGATGCACTGGCCCCTCCTGAAGCCCAGCCTAAAGCTCCAGCAGGAGACCCGGAGCCAGAGGCCAAGACACAACCCAGGCAGGGCAAACATGGAGCTGCTCCTGCAGGAGGCCCAGGTCCACATGAGGACTCAGCACCTGGGCAGGGAGAACCTGCAGCTGCTCTGGCAGCAGCCCCACACACTGATGTGTGTTTACCTCTGCTGGAGAGAAATGTTACACCAGCTCCTGTGGGAAACCAAAGGCCAGAGAAGAATTCAGCAGCCCTGCAGAGAGAGCCTGCACTGACTGCTCCAGCACCCCCATACTAGGTCCTGAGCTGGCTCTTGCAAGAGCCCTGAGCCTATTTCCAATACCAGCTTCCCCAAGGTCACCTTCGCCCCTGCAAGCGCCCTCCCCATCAGCTCCCCAAAAGCCCCATCCACCTGCCCCCCCTCCTGAATTGTACTCTCCTCCCCCTCTCGTGATTTGTCTTTGGATGTTTGCTCATATCCTGTTCTTCTTCCATATTATTTATGGTATACTTTATGTTTTAAGAATAAAAGATCATCAGGAAGCCTATAGCAAGCCCCCATACGGACTTCAGCCACAAGGGGGGCAGACACCAGAAATAAGAGAGGCTACAACTCTATCATCTGTAAAAAGGTCACCACACCAAAAACCTATAAAAAATGAAAAGACAGAGAACTATAACTCAGATGAGGGAGAAAGGAAAAACCCCAGAAAAACAGCTAAGCAATGAGGAGATTCTCAGCATCCAGGAAAAAGACTTTAGACTGTCGATGCTGAAGATGATGCAAGACATTGGAAATAAACTGGAGGCAAAGATGGATAACTTACAGGAAACACTGACCAAAGAGATACAAGATATAAAACTTAAACAAGAAGAGATGCAAAATACAACAACTGAAATAAAAAATTCACTAAAAGCAGCTAACAGCAGAATACATGAGGCAGAAGAACAAATAAGTGAGGTGGAGGACAGATTAGTGGAAATTATGGATGCAGAACAGAAAAGAGAAAAGAGATTGAAAACAAATGAAGAGAGTCTCAGAGAACTCTGGGACAATGTTAAACGCACCAACATCCATATTATAGGGGTGCCAGAAGGAGAAGAGAGAGAGAAGGGGACAGAAAAAAATATTCCAAGAGATAAGAACCAAAAAACTTCCCTAACATGGGAAAGGAACCACTCACTCAAATCCAGGAAGCACAACCAGTACCATATAAAATAAACCCAAGGAGGAATACCCCAAGACACATTAATCAAACTGACCAAAATTAAAGACAAAGAGAAAAGCTTGAAAGCAGCTAGGGAAAAGAAACAAGTAACATACAAGCGAACCCCAATAAGGTTATTGGCAGATTTTTCAGCAGAAACTCTGCAGGCCAGAAGGGAGTGGCATGATATACTTAACATGATGAAAGGAAAAATCTCCAACCAAGATTACTTTACCAGCAAGGCTCTCATTCAGATTTGAAGAGGAAAGCAAAACCTTCACAGATAAGCAAAAGTTGAGAGAATTCAGCAACACTAAACCAGCCTTACAACAAATACTAAAGGAACTTCTCTAGGCAGAAAAGACAGCAACAGGAAACAAAAATGTCACAAATGACAAGGCTCACCAGTAAAGGTATAAACACAGTAAAGATATGAAATCATCCACACACAGCTATACCACCAAAATCAGAAATCGTGAGAAGAGGTGGCTACAAATGCAGGACACTGGAGATGAACTTGCAGTTAAGAGAACAACAACTTAAAACAATCTCATATACATATAGACTCTTACATCAAAACTTCAGAATAACTGCAAACCAAAAATCTGCAATTGATACACTAACAAGGAATCTCTGGAGAAGAAATATATCGCATAGTAAATAAGTGCATAATCCACCATGAAGGGGGTCATTTGACATCATTCTTGGAATGCTGAAGTCTTCTTAGATCTGATTCTGATTTCCTCTCCATCAAAGAACTTATGATAATTATAATTAAATAATGCCACTGTACAATTAAATAATACAGTCCTACAACTGTATTATTAATAACCATTTCTCTCCACGGTACAATGTAAGGTCTATAATGTCTTATTTATCACATCACCTAGAATGTTGTAATGCCTATATTGAAGAATCAATGAGATGGAACAAATTGTGAGGACATATTTATATAGTTACACTGTTTTTTAACCAATTTATGCATTTTATATTTTACTTATTTTCAGAGGGTGTATTATTTTTGCTATTCTTACCAGTTAAGTTATTCTTTTTATTATGCTATATAAAATATTTAATGGTATATAAGGCTTTCTCCTTTATAAATTTTAGTTGCATAATATAACAATTTAATATAATGCTAATTTTTAAAGA
Source organism: Sus scrofa (assembly GCF_054392235.1). Taxonomy (NCBI): domain Eukaryota; kingdom Metazoa; phylum Chordata; class Mammalia; order Artiodactyla; family Suidae; genus Sus; species Sus scrofa. Next base: position 20,288,928 of record NC_139393.1, on the reverse strand, counting down.
AAAATTGAAATGTAATAGATAACACTAAATAGTAAAGATGAAAGCCATACAAAATGGGATAAAGTACAGAGTAAATTTCCTATTTGTCTCAGCATATTTTCCATTCCACTTTCCAGAGGGAGTCACTTAATCTGTTTCTTAAGATCCATGATACAATAATCTGTGTGAATGTAACTATGTTCAAATATATGTATTTTATTCTGTAAAAAGAATAAATAAAATTTTAAAAATCAAAGAAAAAAAAAAGAATAAAAGTAGAAAGTTGGGGGGAAAAAAAACAAAAAAAAAACCAAGAGCCTCACCCTTGAAGCAGCTTCACAGCACTCTTGGTCTCACAGTTCAGACAAAAGCTGGCCCAAGGTGAAGAAAAAAATATGAAAAAGGTTTATAAGTAATGAGGAAAAATTATAAGTTTTTCTCTGGCAGGACAATTAAACGAAGACAGAAAGAAAAATAAATAAATAGCATGGCCCCTTTGTGGCGGGGCCTTGCCAATGTGCCATGTGCATCTCACTAGATACCAACCAGCCACCTCAAAGCAGGAGGATGAGATCAACCTTCGAGAAAGATCAGTCCCTTTCTTCAGACGCCGGCATTGCAATTTTGTTTTGCACCCATGGGAGAAGGCTGTGGAGCAGGAAATGGAAAGACATGCTGGTCTCACCTTAAGTGGGTGTTGTCTACTCCAGGGGCACCTGACCTCATACAGACCTGTCCCCAGCAGCCATGGCTGAAATCAGCAGTGGGCAGGTGGGTGTGATGTGAAACACCAGAGACATCTGCTAACGGGCAGGTGCAGAAAGCACACTGTCTGCAACAATAAGATGCAGAAAGGAGATGCTAAAAACAGGCATCATCCACATCATGTTTTAACTCAGTGTTGGCACAAAAAATAGGTCTATATTAAGTGGGAGTTAATTATTAAACAACCAAGTATTCCTTCTAAGATGATCCCCTATAGCACAATTTCTATGGCATGTTAAAATGAGACACCAAATCACAAGCAATGAAGGGGAAAATAGATAAATCGAACTTCATCAAAATTTAAAACTTGGGTTTCAAAGGACCCATGAAGAACGTAGAAAGACAGCCCACCAAGTGGAGACAGCATTTGCAATTATATATTTGATAAGAGACTTGTATCTAGAATATATAAAGAACTTGTTATCTCAAGAAAAAAGACAAGCAACCCAATTAATAGTCAGGCAAAGGATTTGAATAGACATTTCTCCAAAGAAGATGTACAAATGGTCCATAAGCACATGAAAAGAGGCACAACTTCCACTAGGCATCAGGGAAATACAAATCAAAATCACAATGGGATACCAATCCCCACTCACTAGGATGGCTAGAATCAAAAAGGCAGATGATAAGTGTTGGTGAGTAGGTGAAGAAACTGGAACTCACACACGGCCACTGTATTATAATGATGGGGTCATTTTAGAAAACCACCTAGTAGTTCCTCCAAAAGGTAAACATAGAGTTATCACATGACCCAGCTCCTAGGTATATAGCCACTCCTAGATATACACACCCAAGAGAAATGAAAGCTTGTATACAAATATTCAGACCTGTATTATCACAAGAGCCAGAAAGTGAAAACAAATGTCCATCAACTGCTGAGCAATGGGATGTGGTCGATGCAGAAAATAGAATATTAACTGTCAATCAAAAGAAATTAAGTGCTACCTGAAAATGCTACACTGTGGATGAACCTTAAAGTATTATGCTATATGAAAGAAGCCAGACACAAGCAACCCCATATTGTACGACTCCGCGTATAGGAAAGCTCCAGAATGGGAGACTGAAAGTAGCTGAGTGGTTGCCTAGGCCAGGTGGGAGGAAAATGAAGAGATTGCTAGTGAGCTAACGGGTACAGGTTTTCTTCCGGGGAAGTGATAAAAAGTGGTCTAAAACTAGGTAGTGTTGATGTTGGCATAACTGTAAATATACTAAAAACCATTGACTCCTACACCTTTTTTGTTTGTCTTGTTTTGTTTTATGGCTTTTTTGGGTTGCTCATGTAGCATAAGGAAGTTCCCAGGATAGGGGTCGAATTGAATCAGAGCTGTAGCTGCCGGCCTGCACCACAGCCACAGCTACTCGGGATCCAAGCCACTTCTGTGACCTATGCCACAGCTCACAGCAACACCAAATCCTTAACCCACTGATGAAGGCCAGGGATTGAACCCGAATCCTCATAGGTACTAGTCTGGTTCGTTATCACTGAGCCACAACAGGAACTCTGACTTGTACACTTTAAATGGGGAAGTTATATGTGAAATATAGCTTGGCAAAGCTATTCCCCCCAAATTTTAACTCCTTTTTTTTTTTTTTTTTTTTGGCTCCACCTGTGGCATATGGAAGTTCCCAGGGCAGGAATTGAACCCATGTCACAGCAGTAACCTGAGCTGCTGCAGTGACAATGCTGGATCCTTAACCCACTGTACCACACAGGAAATCCCATCCCCCACCCCAAATTTTTAAATGAAAGATCATTGTGATGCTGTAACAAGATCAAAAAGTCACTAAGCATCGGTGTGTACTAGCATCAGTTTACTAGAAATCCTGCGCACCTGCTGCATGCACACCACTGTCAGTAAAATTATGGAGGAAATTTAAAGCACATAACAATAAAATAAGCCATTCTATGATGTTACATGAGTATTTCAATACGTTCTTTGAAGGATAAACAAAGGAAATAATGTCTCTTCTATGTAGGCATTTCTTCCATTTTTTAAGTGAAGGGGAGCAATCAAGTTGCATGAAATTAAAATCTTAATTGTTCAGCTCTAGGCTGTATTTAATAAAGAAGGTTCATAAACAGAAGCATGAGATTAGCATCTATGGAAATCCTTAGAGAATATCAGGCACAAATGGGTTGCCAGAGGATGTTTCCATACGGAATTAAATACGACCCTTTTAAGATTAACAAATGATTTATTTATAATGGCAGACTCTTTATTGGGGAAAGGCTAAATAATATTTCAGTTCTAAGAAATTCCTAATGCTTTAGCTTTTGTCTACCACGCCAGGGGGGAAAAAAAATTAGTTGAGAGAATGCACGTTGCAAGGTGAGAACTGAGATGGGTTCATTCTCATTCTAATAATGAGGTAAAGACATCCGAGCTATCTCTATTCAATGCGCATCTGGGCAATATCCAGCCCTCAAAGAAATTGAAAATTCTGCTCAGTGACAACGTATTATTTAACTCACCAGGGCAATTTAAGATAACACAATGTGACTCAAATCTAGGCAAGGAAATGTGGCAGGTGAAAGCATTTTCTTCCTTAAGAAATACCTGCTGGCAATTGAGATAGAAAAAAACGCATGTCAAATTGTGAGCATGTTTAGCGAATTACCCTGACTGATCCTGTAACCATGTGCCAATGGGTTCTCTTCCAGATCCCATGTGGGCAATTTTCAAAGGCGTCAAGCCAAATACACGGCTTGACGGGAGAAGGTAGCAGTGTTTAATTTATATGTATATAGATAATTTAAATAAAATTTTAAACTATATATAATATGTTATATATGAAATATGTATCTATAACATAGTCTAGTTAAATCTTGAGCAAGGATGATCTACGCCATAAAAAGCTTGCTATCCTTTTCCACCAGCTGAGTCTGCACTTAGGTTCCCCCTAAAATTTTCCCTGTGCCATCATGCCAGTACCTCATTCCACACATCCTTCATAGCAGATGGGAAGCAAAAGGATATAGCATTCTTTTTTTTAATCACTGCTTGTTAGTCCATTACTTGAGATGCAAAATAAATAAAAAGGAAAGAAGGATTTAAATGGAACGCCAGATCTCATCTCTGTATAATTTCTTATTTGCAATTTTTACCTAAGCAGTGATGATTCTGCTATAAAAGGAAAGCTTGGGGGTCCTAATACGGATTCATCAGAGTCCTTTCTTTCTAAGTGGGAACTGTTCCCAGACCTGTTCAGCTGTTATGAAGATCCATGCTACTGGGTCATCTAACATCTTTAATTAGCTCCCCTCTGAGACTCAACAACAAAACTGAGCTCATGCCCATAAAACACACAGAAACGATTTGACCAGAGTCTAAGTAATACTTGGTTTCTGCCTCCCCTGGAGGGCTCAGGAGACTCTGGGAGCCCCAGTGTCCTTCATTGGAAAGGGTGAGTAGTGCCCACTTTGGGTCTTTGGGGGCGGGGCCTCTGTGACTTCGCGCCCAGCACCTTTCCCGCCCTGGCTGAAACTGAGTAAATGTTTCCCAGGATGACTCCCTGTTGCAAGCACCTCTCCAGGGCCTCTGTTTATGTCTCTGGTACGTGATCACTGCAGCAAAGAGTATTCAATTGAAAATGACGGGTAATTGGTGATTACCAGGGGCTGGGGGAGGGAAATGAGAGCGCTGCTCTCTAAGGGTACCAATTTGCATCTAGTAGCAAGTAAGTCCCAGAGAGCATTAGATCGCTACTCTAGTGAATATAGATAACACAGTAAAATCACCAAACTTGCTAAAAGACCAGATATTTTTCGGGGGTGGGGGGGGTGGCTGTGCTGGTGGCACAGAAGTTCTCAGACTAGGGACCAAACCCAAGCCACAGCAGGGACAACACTGACCCTTAACTGCTAGCCCACGAGGACGCTCCAGGTGAGACCAGATCTTAGTTATTCCAACCACAAAAAAGAAATTACAATTATGTGATATGATAAAGGTGCTAATTATCAATACACTGGCAATTATATTGCACTACATAAATTATCAAATCAAGATATTGTATGCCTTAAAGTAACACCACGCTATTTGTCAAACATGTTTTAATTAAAAAATTATTGGAGATTATAACTTTGAAACTGCTTAGCCTAAACATTTCTTAGGATGAGCTCAGAGCAGAATCTGCTGGTTCCTAATTCCCCAGAGAGAGGCTCTGCTCTGACAAGTTTAGGAACGAAGAGGGAAAAAGAAACAATTATCAAGCTTTTAAACAGCAGAACACATTATGTTCTCCTTTTACTTAACTTTTATACCGAACCTGTGAGATGTACATTATTATCCACTCAAATTCCTGCTTAGATACGGAAACTGAGTCTCCAAGGTCAAACAATTTACCCAAGGCCACACAGCGGGTATCCAACAGAGCAGGATGGCCAGTCTCTAAAGCAGTGGTTCTTGGAGTTCCAGTTGTGGCTCAGCTGGGTAAGAACCCAACTGGTATCCATGAGCCTACTAGTATCCATGAGGATGTAGGTTCGATCCCTGGCCTTGCTCAGTGGGTTAAGGATCCAGTGTTGCCATGAGCTGTGGTGTAGGTTGCAGACACCAGCTGCAGCTCCAATTCAACCACTAGTCTGGGAACTTCCATATGCTACAGGTGCAGCCCTAAAAAAGCAAAAAATAAATAAAGCAGTGGTTCTTGGCTTCTTCAAGGTCACAGATTTCTCTGAGAAGGGGGCCAGACACCCCTTGAAGCCCAAACCAGACTCGGTAGAAATCCCAGTCCCTAAACATCACTCTTTCCACACAGTCACAACGCCTCCCACTGGACGAGGCTGGAGCGGGCCGGGGAAGGGAAAGGGAATGGCCAATATTGAAAACACATCTATTTTCTCCCACTCCAAAATCTTTTCATCAATCTCCCATGTCATTTCATAAATTCCTTAGGAAATTTTTTTTTCCACTGAGTAGCACTGTGATCAGAAACCACTTGAGGGGGGCAAAAATGAAAATGACTTCAAAAGTGATGCATCTGCTTCCTATGTTGCTTTCCAGCTTTTCTGCAGCAATCCCACTTCTGAGTATTTACCCAAAAGAATTGAAGGATCTCGAAGAGATAGCTGTGCTCCCTTGTCCACTGCAGCATGAGTCACCATAGTCAAGGGAACAAGCCAGATATCCATCAACAGATGAGTAGACAAAGAAAATGCGGTCTCCATACACAACAAAATTTTATTCAGTCTCAAAAAACATGGGAATCCTGCCATTTTCTGTGATGCTGATTAACTGTGAGGACCTTACACGAAACAATATACTCTCAGGATGTGAGAGTTGCAAACAACACACACGTGTGCCTCTGCAGAGCTTCCCGAGGGAAATGTAACAGCCAGGGACAGTCAGGGGCAGTTCCCTAGTTTTCCTGAGTCTGATTAGTCCGAACCATGAAACACTGAAAGAACATTTTGTTTTCTGTTAGTCCCTCTACATCTAAAATAACCAGCATCTTGTTCCAAGCTCCAAAATTAATTTTCACGACACAACAAATTACTCCAAGACTGCTGTCAGTGGAAGGGCCTGGAAAACCCATTATGGGCTCAACTGTCCCTTTTTACTCAGCGGTTTCTCCTTTATGACTTAACATAAACATGGTTGAACATGCACTACGCTGCTTATTACACTCTTGGTGGCACAGGGGTGATGGTGGTCTAAGCCCCTGCTGACCAGGTCCCGAGGAAATCGCTTCCTTCCCACAGCCCACCAGGGTCCCAGCCTGCTGGCCCCTGCCCCTCACTGACTCACATGGCCTTGACATTCCCCCCAGTCTGGCTAAACTATACAGAATTTCCTCCCAGCAATAAGACCCCAAGACCCCGTCCTCCCTCCCTTAGAGCATTTACTTTAGAAAATTTGCAACAATAAATTCTTTTTTTGATGGTTTTTATTTTTTCCATTATAGTTGGTTTGCAGTGCTCTGTCAATTTCTACTGTACAGCAAAGTGACTCACATTATCCTCTTGCTCTGCCCCCTTGGGATTAAATCTTCTCTTGTCACTTTTAAGTCCAGGAATGTATTTCTCAAGGATCAGAAAACCATCCCTTTGAGATGTCATCATTGGGAGGGAAAATGACAGAGTAAAAGGACCTTGGCTCACTTCCTCCCAGGAGCACACCCAAAACACAACTAACAGCTGAACAACCAGACTGGAACCTCCCCCGAAAGATACTCCACTTCCAAGGATATTAAGAAGAAACCACATTAAGATGGTAGGATGGATGCTTTTGCATTATCATCAAATCTAATACCTCCTCTCCCCCACGAACTGAAGAATAATTATATGGCAGAAGCTATCCCACAGGAATGAGAACTCTGAGCCCCAAGTCAGGCTTCCCAGCCTCGGAGTCTGGCATCAGAGAGAGGAGCGCCCAGAGCATTTGGCTCTGAAGCCCAGTGGGGCTTTAGAGCGGGAGCTCCTCAGGACTGGGGGAAAGAGAGCCTCCACTCTTAGAGGATACACACAAGGTTGCAAGCATACGGGTTCCAGGGCAAAGCGGCAACTCCATGGAAGCCTGGGCCAAACCTACCTGCTGGTTTTGGAGGGGTCCTAGGCAGGCCCAGGGGCAGCTATGGCTCTCCCTGGGGACATGGACACTGGTGGTGGAGATTTCAGAGAGTGTTCAGACATGTGAACTCTTGAGTTGGCGGACATCTTGCCTGAGTCATCAGCGCCAAGACCTGCCCCCACCCAACAGCCTGTAGTCTCTGTGCTGGGATGCCTCAGGCCAGACAACCCACAGGGCAGGAAGAGAGCCCCACTCCTAAGCAGACAGGCCACCTAAATACTTCCTGAGTCCACAGCTGCCTCTAGGCCTACCCCTCGACACATCCCTGCCCACCAAAGGGCCAAGACCCAGCTCCACCCACCAGTGGCAGGCACCAGCCTCTCCTACCAGGAAACCTGCTCAAGGAAGTCCACCAGGGGGCAGACACCAGAAGCAAAAAAACTACAATCCTGCAGCCTATGGAATTGAGCCCCCAAACACAGAAATTTAGACAAAATGAGACAGCAGAGGAATATGTTCCAGACAAAGAAACAAAATAAAACCCCAGAAGAACAAGCGAAGTGGAGACAGGCAATCTATCAGAGAAAGACTTCAGAGGAATGATCACAAAGGTGACCCAAGATCTTGGAAAGAGAATGGATGCACAGAGCAAGAAGTTACAAGAAATTTTAATAAAGAATTGGAAATATAAAGAACAACCAGACAGAGTTGAAGAATAAACACAATAACTGAAATGAAATGTCACAAGGAAGATAAAGCCCCTGCCTTCCAGGCTCTGCGAGGGGGGAGAAGCCTACCTTCAATAAGCACCAAGGAGCAAAAGGATGTCCTATCCCCACTGGCCACCCTCTTCCCCCGTGTCCTTCAGGACTTCTCCACCTGCTCACTTCCAACCCCCCATCTTTTGTCTGAGGGGAGTTGGGAGTCAATCTCTCTCCTCTCTTGAAATAGTCTTGCTGATCGTCTTCCTTGCCTGTTTGTCAGGTGCAATTTTTCTTTGATACCTCATCACTCCAGAACCACAACCACCCACACCATTTTTTTAAAGGCTCTTCTTTTTTATTACTAGAATCCGAATAAAATGATGGGTGAGGAGCAAATTTATTGAAACACGAAGAGATACACTAGATACCATTTTAAATTTAAAAGCCATCACAAAATTGTGGAGAGACCCACGTGCTTCACCGACAGACACCCACTGTGTGCATGCACACACAGCAGCAAATACATCCTTCCACTGATGTTTAAAAATAGGCTTTAAAAAAATCAGTAAGGATTCCTGCGGTGGTGCAGTAGGTTAATGATCAAGTGTTGTCTCTGTGGCAGCACAGGTTTGATCCCCAACCCAGAGCAGTGGGTTAAGGATCCTGCGTTGCTGCAGCTGTGGCTCAGATATGGCCCAGGAACTTCCATAGGGTGAGGGTGCAGCTGAAAAAATATATATATACTATTGTCAAATAGAATATTGATTGGATTACAAAATTAAGATTTAATGGCATTTTAAAAATTACTATAAATTTTTTAAGTCAGTAAGAATGTACACCAAAGTGATAAAAGCAGTCATGTCTATGCAGAAAAATAATATGATTTTCCTCTACTTCTATAACTAAGCTGCATTTTTAAAATTTTCTATGAAGAATTGCATTTTGGAGGTAATTTTTTTAAATGGGGAGAGAGGGGGAAAGTTTTAAATAATAAAAGGAACTCTGACTTGCTATTCCTAAAAATAATCACAGTAATTTTTTTTTCTCCTTTTTACCAGTTTTCCTCCCAAGCATTGTGGGTGGGCAACTGACAATGTTAACAAAAAATATTACAAAATGTAGTTGTTGCTTTGAATTCCAGTTTCTCATTCCGGGAAGTTTCTTAGAAAACTAAAGCTTTTCTCCTCCTCTCTTTGACTCCTGCAGGGCAAATCCATCCAGGATTAACTCCCTGAGTCCTGTGTCCTCATCTGGCCCAGGCAAGCATCCCCCACACAAGGAGGATCTGAATTCGATGCTGCAGGGAAAAAAAAAAAAAAAGTTTCCCCAAGGCCCTTTAAGAGGCTGCCACTTGCTCCAGTGAGTGATATTTACATCCCAGATGCCAAGAAGCACTAAAGAGGGTCCCTCCAATTATTCCTAAAAGTCCCAAGAGATCTGGGCCAGCTGAGTCCGTCTGTCCCAGTCACGTGAGAGAAATGGATGCTCAGGGCTTCGAGCTTACATTCCCAAAGAAAGCGAACCTGGTCCCTGTTAAGGCTAAACTTCAAACGAGCAATGTTTGCCGACAGGAGATAAAAAATTAAAGAAAGGAACAGGACTAGCGGAAGGGGGATGAACACTTCTTAGAAATATCTATATTAGGACCACAGAAGGCTATCTGATCTGAGGATGAGAATCTCCCTGTTTTGGAGTCAGACTCCTGGGTGCCGCTATAGCTAATATTTCAAACGGAGTCCCCTGCAGCTTAAGTAGGACACAGACTAATTAGCGCGCGGAAAGAAACAATCAAACTGCACCGGGATTAAACAAGACTTATAAAGAGAAACTGGGGAGGTATTAATCTCTCTACGAGGATTAGTCCTTGGCAAGGCAACACTTAGAGGGAAGAAAGAACATGATTCAAAAAGCCTGAGGAAATTAAAAGGTCCTAACTAAGAAGGTGGAAATGTTTGTAATGGAATGACAAGATCGCCAGAGCCCTCGTCCTAGAAGATGCCAGGTGCCCCAGCTTCAGGGTCTCCTCCAGGGAAAGAAGTTCTGAACAGTGACCTAACACCCAAGGCCAACCCCTTGGTTCCAGCCGTGTTTGAGAACTCCAAATGTGGAAGATTTTAGAAAAGAAATCTAGTGCATGATCGACATTATGGAATATTTCCCACAAGGTCTGAGGGCAACATCCCATTAATTTTTCTTGAGCCAAACACGGGAAGAGTCACAGTAAGTGGGAGAAATCAAGGATATAAATAGGTTCACATCTATTTGAGTTTTGCTACCAGATGAGTCATGGAAAAAAGAATTCCATCTCAGGAAGTTTGGGGTTTTAGGACTGTGAGTGACGGATTGTGAACCTGTATTTTGTAATAGTCTGTCTTTCCCACCAGAGACTGAGAGCTGTGCCTTAGTGATATTCCCCCATACCTGGCTTATGACTGGTGCCCAGCAAGCGCAATGGACTTAATTTTTTTTTTCCCCTTAGGGCCAGAAGGTGCAGCACATGGACGTTCCCAGGCTAGGGGTCAAATTGGAGCTGCAGCTGCTGGCCTATGCCACAGTCACAGCAACACTGGATCCGAACCACATCTGCAACCTACACCATAGCTCACAGCAAGGCCGGATCCTTAACCCACTGAGCGAGGCCAGGGATCGAACCCATATCCTCATGGATACTAGTTGGGTTCATTTCCGATAAACCACAACCGGAACTCCTGAACTTAATTAATTCCCAGTATTGAAGCCTCTCACATTTGCTGGTGGCACTTGCCCAAAACTGTGGATGCACGGGGACGCCCAAATTGCCCTCTGCTCAGTGTGCCCAGGACCTCTCTGAATGGAAGAAGTTAAAAACTAAATTTCTGCCTGACTCTAAATTCCCCAATTCCAATCACTGCCACCACGTAAGCTGCCCTGGGGAAGATGAAGGCCGAGAATTAGCTTTGTGCTGTATTCCCTTGTTTAGAGAGTGGAAAGCAAGGTTCTGGAAAACCCTGAGAAAATGACGAGGAGGTCCTATCTGGGGAAACTGGTCCTCACCATTAACTCTCACCCCTTGCACTGCACTGGTCTGGAAGCAAAGGTGATGCCACGGGTGCAGTGTGAACAGCGGATGTCATCACTCCCCCTCGGCAGACACAACTCTGGTGCATGTTTCTCCTCCAGGCCAGACTTCCGTGCAGTGACCTCACCCACGTGGCCACATCTGCCTCTCCCACTCACCCCTGCCAAGCAGGGGCCATCGGCACAGACCTGCCTCCTCTTTGTCTCCGTGGGCGTCACAGGAGGTCCGGAAATAGATGTGACAAGTTGTTCCCTGGGCCCTGGGTCCTTCAACATTTGGGACAAGGTCGTCCCACGCGCTCGGTAGTACTGGCAGTATAATTAGTCTTCGCTTTCACATTGTGAAGAATAAAGTGTCACTTTAAACGTGAAAGCAAGGGAGGAAAAATGGATTTACACATCTGAAGTGAAAAGGACACCAGAAAAGACAGCCGCAAATAGCATCCGCAGTCCGGCTCCCAGGCCTGTGGGGTATTGCAATAATTAGCTACCACCACGGCTGGGCCTTTGACACCCAGGAGCTCCCTGATCTAGAAAACTCTGTCTAAAGAAATTTCAATGTGGAAACAAATGCATTCATTCTCTAATGACAATTACTACAATTTTTAAATGTACCTCAAGGTGGCTTTACATAATAAAATGTCTGAAGTGTAGTTTTGGTTTTACTTGTATTTTTTTTCCTTTTTGTTGTACCCTCCGTGTGGGAGAGTTCCTGGGCCAGGGATCAAACCTGCACCAGAGCAGCAACCGAAGCCGCTGCGGTGATAACACTGCATCCTTAGCCTACGGCAACACAAGAGAATTCCTGTTTTATTCTTTGTTAAGTTACCTGCTGTGTACTTTTACTCTTTTTAAAGTTACTTCCTGTGTATTTTCCTCCAGAAACAGTCTTTACATAATATAAGGCCAGACCACTTTTGAAATATAAACTCTATCATGTTCTACACATTATTCCACAACCTGCCCCTCTCCCCAAAGCATCAAAATTATTAATATTCCCCTACACTTTCCGCATGCTTCCCCCCTCTGCAGTATAGACAGGCACTCAGAATTCTTCAGGCGCTCCCAAAGCCTACATCTTCGGCCCTCAGCTCTGTATTCAGGACTGGTTGGATGCTTCTTTTTTTTTTTTTTTTTTTTTTTTTTTTCCTTTTTAGGGCCACACCCACGGCATATGGAAATGCCCAGTCTAGGGGTTGAAACAGAGCTACAGCCGCCGGCCTATTCCACAGCCACCGCAACCCCGAATCCGAGCCTCATCTGTGACTTATGCTGAAGCCAGCTGGCTTCTTAACCCATGGAGGGAAGCCAGAGATCCAAACCTGCATCCTCATGGGTACTAGTCAGGTTCTTAACCTGTTGAGCCACAATGGGAACCCCCCGACGCTTCTTAACTAACCCCCCTCGATGACGCTGTGGGCTGAATTGAATCCCCCCCATAAAGATATGCTGAAATCCTAACCAGAATCTGTCAGGGGGATCTTATTTGGAAATAGAGTCTTTGCAAATGTAATTCAGATATCAGCTGCGATGAGGTCAGACTGGAGTAGCGTGAGCCCTTAATCTAACTTGACAATTGTCTTTATAAGAAGAAATACAGAGACATCTCTGCACGAATGGAAGACAAGGTGAAGAGCAACAGGCAGATGCCATGTGATGGGGAGACGGAGATTGGACCACTGCATCCACAAGACAAGGAGGGCTGGGAATCGCCAGAGACATCGGATTCCAGAAGAGGCATGGAACAGCGCTCGCCAGAGACTTCAGAGAGAGCATGGCCCTGCTGACACCTTGAACTTGCCCTTCTGGCCTCTAGAACAGTGAAAGAGCACGATTCTGTTGTTTTGAGCCATCTATTTGTAGTCCATCATCACAGCAGCCCTAGGGAACCACACAAATGCCACTGGGCTGTTCTTCTCCCCTGTCACGTCTCTACCCCAGGAAGTAAGAGCTGCCTCCTCCTATCATCCACCTCCTACAACCCTCATTGGCCCAGCTGAGGGGCTCTTGCTTCAGCATCCTCCTGAAATCAGGTCTGCTTTGATCTCTGACCTCCCTTTGAACTCGTTATCTGTGCTCCTGTGGGCACAGCTGTCCCCTTGAATCCCATTGCATCCCCATTGCATCATGTATACAGATCTTTTCTCCTCAACTGCCCTGAAGTGCCCCGTGTGTTAGATCTGTTTTTTTATTTTTCCTTTTTTTTTTTTTTTTTGGTCTTTTTAGGGCTGCACCAGTGGCATATGGAGGTTCCCAGGCTAGGGGTTGAATTGGAGCTACATCTGCCAGCCTACGCCACAGCCATAGCAATGTGGAATCTGAACCAAGTCTGTGACCTACACCACAGCTCACTGCAACGCCAGATTCTTAACCCCATGAGCAAGGCCAGGGATCGAACCTGCATCCTCATGGATGCTAGTCAGATTCGTTTCTGCTGAGCCATGGCGGGGACTCCTGTGTATTATTTTTCTCCTGCTGGATATATTCAACAAGCAATCCTTGACCCAATAGTATAAAAGGGTTACTAACTTCAAGAAATGATTCCTTTAAAAAGTACTCTGTGGAGTTCCCATCATGGCTCGGTAGTTAATGAACCCGACGCAGAACCACAAGGTTACAGGTTCGATTCCTGGCCTCACTCAGTGGGTTAAGGATCTGGCATTGCCGTGAGCTGTGGTGTGGGTCACAGATGCAGCTCAGATCCCGTGTTGCTGTGGCTGTGGTGTAGGCCGGCAACTGTAACTCCAATTCGACCCCTAGCCTGGGAACTAACATATGCTTAGGGTGCTGCCCTTAAAAAAAAAAAAAAAAAAAAAAGCCAAAATAACAGACTCTGTGACTCTTCATTAGGCATTTATCTAATACAATGAAAATCTTTTAAAAAGATATTTTATTCTTTACTGTATTTCAAAAATAAAATGGGAGTTCCTGCTGTGGTACAGTGGGTTAAGATGCAGCATTCTCCCCTGAAAACACCAAAGGTTTAGTTACCGCACGCAGTAATGGTAGTTCCCATTCCCACAAAGGCTCTGGGAGTGAAAGAGCTGGTTTTGGAACCTTATGCCTTAAACTTAACAGATTTAAGGATGACTACTGTTGAGTCATTCCAGAGGCATCCAGATATTTAACCAGTGAAGTAGTTTATATCCTTTCACCTTAAAATAAGGCCTTAAGTAGGGTAAGTTATAAAGAAAAAAGAGTAAAAGATCCTCAAAGATACCACCGAACAAATTACCACCGAACAAATTATTCGAAACTGAACAGCTTAGACCAATACATATTTATTACCTCTATTTCTGCGGGTCAGGAGTCCGGGCTGCCTGAGCTGGGGCTTCTGCAAGGTTGCTACTGAGCTGTCACCCAGGGCTCAGTTCTCTGGAGCCATGACTGGTAACAAACCTGCTTCCAAATCCCTTCGAATTGTTAGCAGAATTCATTTCTTTGTGGCAGTAACACTGAGGTCCTTGGCTTCTTGCTGGCTATTGGCTGGAGGCTCCTCTCAGCTCCTTTGGGTGGTTCACAGATCTTAGCTGCCTGGCTCTCTCCACGGCTTCCTGACAACACGGCAGGTGGCTTTTTCAAAGCCAGCAAGGGGAAAGAGCCTAATCTAATCAGCAGTCGCCAAGTAAGAGCCCCTTGCCTTTGCCATATTCTGCTGATTAGAAATATATCCCAGGCCCCACCCTGGGCTGGACAGGGCTTTACAAGGGCTTGGTCACCAGAAGTTGGGATCATGACCTTGAATTCTGTCCATCACAACCCCAAGGTGGTTTTCCAAAGCACCTCCATGATATTGACATTTCATCATATTTCAGAATGATTATTATAAGATAAAGAAGACAACACAGAGGAAAGATTATTTTATTGCTGTGGTTTTCAACCTTGACTACCCCTTAGACTCTCTTAGAATCTCCTTGCAGGCTACACCCCAGACCCATTAAATCAGAAAATCGGGAAGAGGATTAGTTTTTTGAGACACTGCAGGGGATTCCAAAGTGCAGCCAGAGATAAGAACACTGTTTGACTGGAACAGTCGGGAGTCGGAGTTAATCTTTTTTTTTTTTTCCCTTGGGTATGAATTTTATTTTTTTATTATTATAGTTGATTTACAACAGAGTCAGCCTTAATCGAAAAAAATCCATCCTTGGGGTGTTGTGAAAACCAAGTAGATGTTTTCTAGGTGAGACAGAGGAGTGGCAAGAGACAAGGCAGGGACATTTGCAGTAATTCGATGAAGCTAGTGAGTTCAGAGAAGGGGAGGAATTTAGGAGGTAACTGTGATAAAGCTGTGCCAGATGTGAGGTTAACAAAGAAGGGGGAATCTCATTTGACTTCCAGGTGTCAAGTGTAGACACCTGGGAGGGCATGAAAGCCATCAAGTGAGAAGGAGAATCAAAATGAGAAGCTGGCTAGAGGATGGGAGGAGGGGGAGAAGAGGCTGCCTATTTGTTAGCCTGCAGAATTTAGAGAGAATCAGAGAACTCAGTATGGATGATACACACCTTGAAACGACTCGGGGGCAATGCTCAATGACACGAGAGACAACTTCACTGCCACCAGCCTCTTGGCACTGAACACACAAGGCACTGAAGGCCAGAAACTCTGTCTCAAGAGCCCCAGAAGAGCCAGTGCCTCCACTATCAAGTGATCAGCCTTCCCACAGTTGCCTCCTTATGCTGCTTATGCGGCATTCCTTCCCTGAGTCCTGCACAGGTGGATCTGACTGGCAGTCCCTAAGTCACATTTTGCATCACAACTGAAAAAGGTCTGGAGAAAAAAAAAAAAAAAAATTCTGTCATGAGATGGCAAGACACCAATGTGGGAAACTATCAAAATGCCTACAAATCCAGAAATAACTCAGGTGACGACCTAGAGCCCTTAGACTTTATAAGGGACAGGTCGAGCCTGATAAAGATCAGAAAAAGGAAAGTTCAATGTGAGAGTTTGTAGGTCATTGGAGAGGTCAACCATGGAGATAAACAGATAAGGAAGCATAGCACACAGTGAAAGTGAACACCCAGAAAGGAGATGAGAGAGACCAGAGAGAGAATGTACATTCAGTGAGAAATGCAAAGGTCCAAAGATGAAGCCTGTGGAATCACCAATGTTCAAGAGTAGGACAGAGTACAAGGAAGTCATGAAGGAAGTAAAAAAAGGGACAGAGGTCGTCAACTTGCAAGAAGGAAGGAGCTGTTGGAAGATGAGCAGAGTATTCCTATCAGGACTGAAAAATCCCCATTGGCTTCAGAGAGCCAGATTGCTGGTGAGCACCATGAAGGGACCGCCATGCTAACTCCACCGCAATGTATCGGATAGTCTGGTTATGTTGGTTTCTTCCTTAGCTTGTGGCTTCTGAAGGGCAGGAATGATGTCTCATTTATCTCAGAGTCCCAGCATCTAATAGAGTTCTTGGAACAGGATTTCAATAAAGGTTTTTTGACCCTGACTGAACTGAGACAGGAAGTTTCCCTTTCAAAGCTCACGCAAGACACCAGTGGTGACATTTCCATAACTGAAGTCTTTGGGCTTCTTGACACCCTTACTCTCCAAGCTCCTCTAATCTAAAATCACTCATTTTTAGCATCGTGGGATCATCGTTCAGTACGAAGAGTCCCCTCCTCACTTTTTGGAACTATTGGCTTTCTAATAAATTAGTTCCTCTCTCTTTAAAAAAAAAAAAACAATAACAACAACAACAACAATAACACAAACAATGAACATCTGTGGAGGACTTTACATTTTACAAAATGTATTAATATTCATGATTCCTATTTAATACCTACTTCCTTGTTAAATGAGTTGGTTTTTGTTGTTGTTGTTTTACTGTTTCTCTCTTATAGCAGGATTACATAACTGGTCCAAAAATCACTCACATTTAGAAAGAGGTTCCCCCTGAATTGCCAAGGTCCTCTAGTTTCAAACCCCAAGCTCATTTCTCTCTGTCACACTAGCTGGGGTGGCCCACCGAGATTTGGTCCTATCATTTTATACCTCCAGGTTCATATGTGATTAGCATTTTGCTAGTTCTCATTAATCATGTTGGCATCTGTTGCTGGAGCTGCTGAGGGTGCCTATTAGTCATTTCAAGGAATTCAATTCAAATCCAGTGAGTAAGATGATTTCTTAAGCTTTGGGGGGAAATTTTTCAAAAGCCCATTCCCTGATACACTAAGGAGAGAAGAGACTTTTTTCAGGTATTCAAGGATCAGCTTTCCAAGCTGACCAGTTTACTTGACCTCTGATTCCCTTCTTATACTTGGAGACTGAACATGTGGGTGGGACTCGAAGGAAATCTTTAGGGCCCTTGGGGTTGCTATGATCGGTTGTGCTTCACCAGGTTCTGATGATGCTGCAAGTGACCAAGGAACCTAAAATTCTAGAACTACAGCAATGGGAATAACAAAAGCAACATCTGCTTCCCTTATTATCCCCAAATTTCACAAACCCTCTCTCTCTCTCAACATTGAGCAGAGAACTTGATTTCCAGGCTATGTGGGTCAATTCAAGATGGCCCTAGACAAAAAGCAGAGCAACTGCACAATTTCGCTCAAAGCAACGCAAGCAAAGCTGTGACCTGAGTCCTTCTTTTTTTAACGTAGGGGTTTTAAAAATCCTTTAATAACTCAGGTGGAAAGGAAATTGTTCATAAACACCTTATGTAATACCTCCACAAAACAGGCGTGAAATGAATGTAAGGAATTGCAATTATTTTTATAATCATTCTTTCCCCATAGGATCACTAGCAGCAGCTGGCAACATGGAAAGCACAGAAGGAGACGGGCCAAAACTAGCAGGAATAGCATCAGAATTGGAATTTGAGAACTTTTCAAGGCATGCATTCCATAGCTACACCAGTCACAGCATATTACCCCAAGGGCCAAAGTATTTTTTCTTAAGCACACAAAAAAATACCAGGTAACACAAGAGCATTTATTATCACCATTAACATCCCCCTGGTAGAGTCTCTTGAAGATAAATTCTAGCTCAAATTCTAATTCTTGTAGATAAGTTCTCACTTCTAATTCTAAGAGGAAATACATGTGTAAACGTAAGATGCGTCCAGCTACTATAAATCCTCCATGACAAGAAGAGACGTCTAAATTGAAACTGACCACTTTATTTATTTATTTGTTTGTTTGTTTGTTTGTTTATTGTCTTTTTAGGGCTGCACCCATCAGCATATGGAGGTTCCCAGGCTAGGGGTCGAATGGGAGCTACAGCTTCCAGCCTACGCCACAGCAATGCAGGATCTGAGCTGCATCTGTGACCTACACCACAACTCATGGCAATGCCGGACCCTTAACCCACTGAGCCACAAGGGGGACTTCATGACCAATACATTCTGATCACAAATCACACGTGGGATAGAACCCAAGTCCTCATGGATACTAGTCGGGCTCGTCACCGCTGAGCCACAATGAGAATTTCATGACCACTACATTCTGATCACAATTTGCTTCCAAAGACATAAAATAATCAGAAATGGAGATGAGAAAGACTGCCTGAGGGAGAGAGTATAGGTTCTGAGTTGTTTCTCTTGCAACTTTTGATAGGGATTTCTTCTGAACAGGTCTCCATCCTGAAACAGTAAATCATCAACACAAGCACGGATGACTTACTTCAAACATCTGGATTCAACACTGAAACATGTTTCTTCAGTAAAGACGGGCTGAGCAAGCAAGGAAGATAAAATTCAAATAAGTTTATTTTGCAACTCTGCTCAAAGAAGATGAAATAAATTTTCAAAAGAAGAAGTTTAGGGACAGTGAATGTCATGTTTCCATGCAGCAGCTAGCTTCAACCAAGGAGAGTCAAACAGTACAGTGACAAGAGCTGTAAAAATGGCAAAGGCAAAAGCCACACATAAATAAGCCCAAAGGCACGGCAGGAAAGAAGATCTGAATCCAAGAGATAAGAGGAAATTTGGTTTTTGATTTTTTGGTTCTCTTTTCTAAAATTAATATTTCAAATGTACTGATGGCCCAGACCTGCAGTTATCACTTGTGAAAATACAAACTATATTCACGCGAACGCTTTTCCCACTTCCCGCCCTGTATTTACTGTCAAATGTGGGAGGCAGCCTGGAGGGCAGAGGGTTTGATCTGCCAAGAAAGTGGCTTTAGGGTGAAGCTGATACTTATCATTTCGGTAACGGCTGGTAAAAGAATGCCTCACGGTGGTAGTTTTCATTACTTTCCAGGATAAACATTTTTAAATGGCTCAAAGAAAATTCAGGAAATAGAGAAAAGAGCCTCAGATGGGAGAGAAGAGGCAGAAACTCTCAGTTGCCACCAAGCTGAGGATAAAGAGATTTGCTCTCTGAAGATGCTAAAGTTGTGAGACGTGAAAACTTGAGGCAAATCTCCTCTTCGGTGTCCACTGTAAAACCCTTGATGAACCCTGTCAGGTTCTGGGTAAGAAGCGTCTTCAAGAAATGACAAAGAGAGGGATTCCCCTCATGGCTCAGTGGTTAACGAATCTGACTAGGGACCTTGAGGTTTCGGGTTCGATCCCTGACCTCTGCCAGTGGGTTAAGGATCCGGCATTGCCGTGAGCTGTGGTGTAGGTCACAGATGAGGCTTGGATCTGGCATTGTTGTGGCTGTGGTGTAGGCCGGCGGCTACAGCTCCGATTTGACCCCTAGCCTGGGAACCTCCACATGTGGTGGGTGTGGCCCTAGAAAAGACAGAAAAAAAAGAAAGAAAGAAATGACAAAGAGAAGTTCCTGTTGTGGCTCAGTGGAAACAAATAAATCTGACTAGCATCCATGAGGACGCAGGTTCCTCCCTGGCCTCGCTCGGTGGGTTAAGGATCCAATGTTGCCCTGAGCTGTGGTGTAGGTCACAGGCGCGGCTCAGATTCCACGTTGCTGTGGCTGTGATGCAGGCTGGCAGCTTTAGCTCTGAAGTGACCCCTAGCCTGGGAACTTCCACATGCGAGTGCGGCCCTAAAAAGCAAAAAAAAAAAAAAAAAAAAAAAAAAAAAGGCAAAGAGGTGCTGAGTCCGCATCCAGCTAATAGCTAATTCCGGGCTGACCACAGATGAGTGGCTGTGGCTTCTGGAACCCGAGGCTGCGAGCAAAGCTGACAACTGGGTCGCAGAAAAGTGGGGAACCCAAGAACCTTCACCCAATACCTGCTCCATGCTTAGCAGGGACCTTGCCAGAATGTGGGGAAACCAAGGAAAGGAAAGTGGGGCGATTCCACCACTGGGTGTTTCAGTGGCTCTGCTCTACGGTGAGGGGAGGCTGGGATGAGGGAGAAGCTATCACTGGTAAAGTAGCACTAGATGCTCATTTTGGGTAAGAGGCGGGTGTTCGGTATTCTGTGGGGGGCACGGTGACCTGTTTTTGTTTGTGCTTCACCCAAACCACCAAGTGACCCTGCTTTGTCTGATTTTATCGTGGTCTGAGGTGGGTGTTGGGGCCCAGGGCAGAGGCTGCCCCAAAATGTGCCTCAATGGCGTATTGATTATTTTGAATAATTAAAGCTACTTAAGACAAAGCCAGTGCAAGAGGGACGCACTGACCCTCCTCTCTGTCTCCTAAAAGCAGGAACCAGATCTCTTGTATGAAAACTGCACCCCCAGGATCTGGAGGGGGAAGTTCACTCTTGGCAACAGAGACAGCATTCAGGGCCGAGACCTTATTTCTTTACTTCACCACCTCAAGCCCAAACTCTGCTTAGAGTCTTCACTAATTAAGCATCCACAGCCTAAGTTTCTTTGCCCTGTCAATGCCTCACAAATGTATTGTTTCTTTGTCTCAACAGAATGAACGCTGCCTGCTTCAGCCACTCCATAGGTGCCATTTCTGAGACCTCCATGCGCATGAATTAAAATTTGCGTCTTTTTTTTTTTTTTTCTCTTTGTAATCTGTCTGCGTCAATTTTATTATTAATCCAGCCACAAGAACTCAAGAAGGGTAGAGAGGAACTGTCCCCACTCCTGACACTGGGTTCTGGGGCTTATTGCGGCTATTGAGAGTCACGTGGTCCAGCTTCTGAATGGCAGGGGCTGCCCTTTGCTTCTTTCTCATTCTAACTAGAATTCTGAAGACAGAGTCCAGCGATGGAAATGAACACCCTTTCCATCTCCCACGAAGCGTTGACTAGGATCCTGGCCAAGTTTTCAGAAACATCATCAGTCGTTTATTCACTCTACCGAGATTTTTTGGGAATCTCCTACTGGACATTGTTCTACGGGCTGAGGCTCTGACAACCAACAAAGGGAGACAAGATGCGTGTCCTGGAGAACCCTGTGTTCTAATCAAGGGAGAAAGATAAACAAGAAAACAAAAGGAGGCTCTCAAGAAAGTACACAGAGGGAATTCCCATTGTGGTGCAGCAGAAATGAATCGGACTAGTATCCATGCGGATGCAGGTTCGTCCCTGGCCTCGCTCAGTGGGTTAAGGATCCAGCGCTGCCATGAGCTGTAGTGTAGGTCGCAGACACTGCTCAGATCCCGTGTTGCTGTGGCTGTGGTGTAGGCCGGCAGCTGTAGCTCTGATTCAACCCCTAGCTTGGGAACTTCCATATGCTGCAGGTGCAGCCCTAAAAAGACAAAAAAAAAAAAAGAAAGAAAGAAAAGAAAACTCTGTTCAGAATATCCTGGAGGGCAGACCAAGCCACTCTGCAATCTCTGCTCTTCAAAGTAGCTGAGTCATTGGCACCACATTTGCATCACAAAACCAGTTTTCAATTGGCATCTTTTTTTTCTCCCAAAGCTAAGTCTTTCCGACTCCAGAAGCTTTTCTCTGCTGGATAGAATACCGGTTTTGTTCCTGCTCAAGGAAAGATTATCCTTTCAATAAAGGCAACAGACTATTTTTCCAACTGTGCCGCGAAGGTTCCACAGCCACCGCTGAATAGAATGATGTGACAGAAGACCTCTCTCTTTTCTGAGCCAATAATAAGCGGGAACAGTTACAACCCGAGCTAAACCTAGGCAGAAAGCTGCAGGATTGGTGCCCCGAAGAAAATCAAAAGAAGTGTCAACAGTGTAAGAACTACTCAAAATGTGATTCTGTTTCTTCTCTCAGTTTTGCAGGGGAATCTGCAGGATTCCGTTGAGGCTGAAATTATTGCTCTCAAATGCCAACCCGATGAGGCACTGACTAGATTGTGAAGACATTTCTGTTGCACTTGGCCTACAGGTAATAATAAAATTAGGGCAAACAGATAGCCAGCCAAGGGGTCCCTTTCCATGTCACTCATTTGGCTTAATTCTATGGCGACAACATTTATTATAAAGCAAAGGAAGGAACCTTAAAGCAACAGTACAATTTCCTGCTCAGGCCTGACATGAGCGACCACGGTAAGATGAACTGTCAAAACAAGAAGGCTAGAAACACCCCTGAAATAACCAGCCCGGAAGAAGTTTCCAAGTGCAGGAGGATCCCCGGCACACTTCATTTTCCCTAATTTTCCCTAACAGTTAAGTGGTGGAAACCCAGCCTATGGACTGGACTCAAGTAATTGTTCAGAGAATATGCTCATCCATATGCATATTTACCATAGACTAGGTAAAAAAAAAAAAAAAAAAAAAAAAAAAAGTATTATGATAAAAAGAATCCGTCACATCATTTGCATCATAAAGAGGCTGTGTCCTTGGAAAAGGTTAGGAACCATTCTTCTCTATTTGGTTATTCACAATGTCATGCAAAGCGAGACTCAAAAGCCTACCAAAGTCAATGCCTCTGAGGCAGCAAGTTCAGTTCTCCCTAAGGGCAACTCTCTAGGGAATTTCCAGGTCACTGAAATATGGAAGAATGTAACGTAACTGTAACAACTGAATTTTAGACACAGGCCATCACACTCTTTAGGTAAAAAGTAATCTACTGAGTACTTCCTTATTATGATTCATAGACGGTCAAGTTCATAGACGGTCAAGTCCAAAAGGCCCTCATATAATTAGTTATGTTGACTTGCCCCGGCTCTGATGCAATTGTTCTCATTCACTGATTCTCTCTACAACAGGTCGGTTCTTATAACAGGCTTAAAACAGTAGCAGTGAGCTAAAGAACCAGTGTTCCACGCTCAATTAGGATTGGAAAACATTGGGTTAAACCAAATGAAACCGGCTTCTTGGTGCATAGCAGGCAATGTCCACACTGTATTCCTCCTAAATCCTTCCAATGACTTCATATGGCCATTGCATCTCTTTGCCTGAGGGATTTCTCCAAAACGCAGAAGGCAGTTTTGCCAAGGACAATGCAAGAATTGAGAGCAGCCCTCAGCAATGACTGGCAGAAGGTGATGTATAAAACCCCCAGCGCCTTCATCCCTCGGGACGGGACAGTTCAGGGCACGGACTTAGGTCATCTCCCAGAACCCCCCGTAGCAATGGCTAGGTTAATAATGCATACTCTCTTGACTTTCTTCCCATCCTTGCATCACTTCTTCACTTCTCTTCTGTGTTTCCTAACCCCCCAGGTAAACTACCTGCCCTTGAATCCTTACTGTAGGATTTGCTTCTAGAAAAACCCAACCTGTGAGAGTCTGTGTGACTTCCTAGTGTTTAATACATACTGTCAGTCCTCGAGAGAGAAAGAACATGCACAGTTGGTCCCAAACTTGCTGACACTGAGCATACCTTGTTACATTCTGCTCATAGCTCCCTAGACAATGTTCCATTAAAACCCAGCTAGGAAAATGCTGTTCTGAATCACAAAGAATGGACTCCAAGCCATAACCCTCAAAAGGAATCTAAGAGTCACCACTAACTGAGCCTTTTAAAGACATTAGTCCAGCAGACTGCTGAAATCTTTGGCCTTATTTTGTAATAGAAGTTCTCTGAAAAGAATGGAAACAAAATAGAAATTCCTTCTTGACTTATTCAAAGCCACAATGAATTCACCATAGGAACTCTGCATGAAGTCTTGCTTAAGAAAGACATCATGTACTTAAAAAATCCCCCCCCATAAATGTCATTCATTATAGAAAATTGGGGAAGTTCCCATTGTGGCACATCAGAAATGAATCCAACTAGTATCCATGAAGATGTGGGTTCAATCCCTGACGTCCATCAGTGGGTTGGGAATCCAGTGCTGCCATGAACTGTGGTGTAGGTCACAGAAGTGGCTTGGATCCTGTGTTGCTGTGGCTGTGACGTAGGCCAGCATATGCAGTTCCAATTGGACCCCTAGCCTGGGAACGTCCATATGCCATGGGGGCAGCCTTGAAAAGGAGAGAAGGAAGGAAGGAAAGAAAATTTGGGAAATTGTGGCAAACTAAAAAAAAAAATTACTCATTCTCCATTCATCCATGAATACTGTTAACCTTTTGGTTTGTGCATATGGCCATTCAATTTTCTATCCTACCTTTTCATAAATACATTTTCAAAATTTTGCTTACATTATTATAATTTGACAATTGGATTATTTTCAATTTGTGTTATTGTCAATAGGATTATGGTAAACATTTTTCAGTATAAATCTTTGTACACATTTTTGTTTTTTGTTTTTTGTTTTTAGGGCCACAACTATGACATATGGAGGTTCCCAGGCTAGGGGTCCAATTAGAGCTGTAGCCGCTGGCCTGCACCAGAGCCACAGCAACACAGGGTCCAAGCTGCGTCTGCGACCTACACCACAGCTCACGGCAACGCTGTGTCCTGGCGAGGTCCTGAGCGAGGTCAGGGATTAAACCCTCATCCTCATGGATGTTAGTGGGGTTCATTAACTGCTGAGCCACAGTGGGAACTCCTGTTCATTTCTTTAGAATGGAGGGCTGGAAGGAATTTCTGAGTCAGAAAGATTCAGCATTTTAAGGTCTTTAATGTAGACCTTCAAAAATATATTCACAATAATTTAATAATTCTATCAGCACTGAGAGTATTCTTCTAATATTTGACAATTTAATAAATAAATTGTAGGAGTTCCTCTGTGTCTCAATGAGGAACTGGCATTGTCACTGCTATGGCTCAGGTTGCTGCTGTGGCACAGGTTCGATCCCTGGCCTGGGAACTTCCACATCCTGAGGGAAAAAATGAACTGTAAAAAAGAAGAATAACATCATGGTGCTAAGGATCAGCAAAGAAGGTCAGATAAGAAGGAGGCCTGCGCGAGGTGGGGGAGCAGAGAAAGGGGGATGTAGTTGAAAGACAAGGCTCTGAAGGGGGAAGCAGAAAAGATGGAGAAGTAACAAGCTAGAAATAATGTAAATAAAAAATAGCATAAATGGGGAAAATGTATTTGCTCTTCATATTTTACAATATTAGGCTTAAAGGGCTTTAAATGTCTGAAAGAAATACAACTGAAGATAAAATACAGAGCAATTGCTACGACATGTGGTCCACGGTTTATACAACAATTATGGAAACTTCCACTTCTGACCTCACGAGCTAAAAGCTGAATATAAAAAAAAGAATCTAAAAAAGGTTAAGCAAACGCCTGGTCACCAGAATCAATAGTGAAGCAGTGGTCCACAGTGTAAACCCTGGAGTCAAACAGAACAGGTTTGAACAGCAGCTCTGCCGAGAGCTGGGGGTGTCATGAAATCGGTCTACACTTGAGATTCCTAATCTATAAAATAAAGATCAAAGGACCTGCCTTAGAGGATTGCTGTAAGGAAGAAAACTAATGTATATGAAATACCCAGCATACTGACTCAAAAGGTAGTAACTATTACCACAGTATGGAATAATTTCCCAGGGCTTCAGGTATGTCTTCTTATATCTGTGGTGGCCAGTTTCAGGGAAAACTATTAAACCCCCAATCAGCTGGTCCTTGGTATCCCTGTCAAGGTCAGATTCCAAGGGTGGGTGGACCCCGGTGGGGCAGGGCCCTCCAGGAAAAGCAAAGTACATCCTGTGCTCTGCAGCTCCCCTCACCGCAACCTCCCAGGGGCCCGACTCACCCTTCCTCAGGGAAGACCAGATAAGCTGCTGCTTTTCTTCAGGTGCAGAAAGTTTAAATCCCCCGTCAGTGCACAGAAATGTCTCCAGACTTCAAGTTTTCTGACCCGCTCTCAGTTGCCCAAAATCAAACAAAAGCCTTGATGCTGACTCCTGGGTCCACAGGGACATTTCTAACATCCTGATCACTCCTCCCCGACTCCCAAAAAAAATCTGCTGGACCTCACCTTTCTTTCCAGTTACCTCCCATTTTTGCCATTTTTTAAAGCAAACTTCTTTGCAAAAGCCATCAGATCACAATCTCTAGCCTTCGCTGTCCATCCTCTCTAGAACCCGCTGCAATCAGGCCTCCCCCTCAGAGGCCAAACGAACCTCCACCTGGCCAGATCGAGCGTCCACTTCCCAGTTCCTATCTCATGTGGCCTTTCAGTGTTTGACAGAGACGGTCCCTCTCCTCCCTGCAATGCTTGACACCAGGACTCTGCACCCTCTGGTCCTCCCCCTTCACTGGCCCCCACTCCTCAGCCCCATCTGCTCCCGGCCTCGTGGAGCTGAATGCTTAGGACCAAATCCACCCTCTCCCCCTCCACACCCTGATGCTGCCTGAGCAACAGCATCCATGACCTTAAATACCAACATAAGCTATCAAGTCTCAAAGTTGCCTCTCTAGTACAGACTTCGCCCCTGAAAATAATCAGAAGTCCCACTCATGTCCTGTCTATGACCTGCTTCCTTTTCTCAGAGAAACAAACTGTTTGCAATGGGTCAATTCCTCCTTCAGGTCAAGTATGGACATTGACAATAGTCCTCAATAGATCTGTTTATAAATCAATTTATCAATATTGGAATTTTTTTTTTTTTTTTTTTTTTTGCCTAATGCATCCACATGTTACATGGCATTTGCCCATGTTACAAGAACCCAGGACCTTTCTCTTTTTTTTTTTTTTTTTTCTTTGATTTTAAGGTCTGTGCACACAGCATATGGAAGTTCCCAGGCTAGGGGGGGTTGAGTCAGAACTGCAGCTGCCAGCCTACACCACAGCCACAGCAAGAACAGATCCGAGACACATCTGTGACTTACACCACAACTCACAGCGATGACATATCCTTAACCCACCAAGCCAAGCCAGGGAGCAAGCCCATATCGTAAAGGAGACTAGTTGGGTTCTTAACCTGCTGAGATACAATAGGAACTCCCTCTTATTTTTTCCTTAAAAATAACTTACATGGAAAAGACAGGAAAGCAAGAGTTGCAATATTCATACCAGCCAAAATAGACTTAAAAACAAGGCTATATATATGCATGTGCCCCTAATATAGGAGAACGCAGATACCTACAACAAATACTAATAGACAGAAAAGGAGAAATTGACGGGAATACAATAGTAGTAGGAGATTTTTAATGCCCCACTCACATCAGTAGACAGATCCTCTAGACAGAAAATCAATAAGGCAACAGAGATCCTAAATGACACAATAGAAAAGTTAGACTTAATTGACATTACATCCCAAAAAATCAGAATATATATTCATTTCAATTGCACATGGAATATTCTGAAGGATTGACCACATACTAGGGCACAAAACTAACCTCACTGAATTTAAGAGTACAGAAATTATTTCAAGTATCTTCCCACAATGGCATGAAACCAGAAGTCAACCACAGGAAAAGAAACGAGAAAAAACTGACTACATAAAGACTAAACAACATGCTACTAAAAACAAATGGGTCAACTAGGAAATCAAAATGGAAATTAAAAAATACCTCAAGACAAATGAAAATGACAAGACAACCATTCAAAATCTATGGGATGCTGCAAAAGCAGTATTTAGAGGGAAGTTCATAATGATACAGACCTTTCTCAGAAAAGAAGAAAAATCTCAAATCAACAACTTAACCTACTACCTAAAAATGAGAAAAAGAACAACAAACAAAACCTAGTCAGCAGAAGGAAGGAAATCATAAAGATCAGAGAGGAAATCAATACAATATTCAAAAAACAATAGAAAAAAATCAATAAAACCAAGAGCTGGTTCTTTGAAAGGTTAAACCAAATTGACAAACCTCTGTCCAGACTTACCAAGAAGAGAAAAGAAAGAACTCAAATAAACAAATTAAGAAATGAAAAAGGAGAAATCTCAACAGATACTGCAGAAATACAAAAAACCATAAGAGAAAATTATGAATAATTATATGCCAACAAGTTTGACAACCTAGAAGAAATGGACAAGTTTCTAGAGACATACAGTCCACCAAAACTGAATCAAGAAGAAATAAATATTGAACAGACTGATCACTAGAAATTAAATTGAATATGTAATAAAAACACTCCCTACAAACAAAAGTCCAGGACCAGATGGCTTTACAGGTGAAATCTACCAAACATACAAAGAAGAACATATACCCTTTCTTCTTAAATGTTTCCAAAAGGCTGAAGAAGAAACATGCCAGAAGACATTCTATGAAGCCGCCATCACCCTAATACCAAAAACAGACAAAGATAATATTTAAAAATAAAATTATAGGCCAATATCTTTAATGAATATAGATGCAAAAATTCTCAATAAATTTTTATCAAACAGAATCCTACAAAGTATAAAAAAGACCATACACCACGACCAAGTGGGATTCATCCCAGGTTCACAAGGATGTTTCAGCATATGCAAATCAATCGATGTCACACACCTCATTAACAAAAGAAAAGTCAAAAACATGATCATCTCAATAGATACAGAAAAGACATTTGACAAAGGCCAACATCCATTCATGATAAGAACTCTTACCAAAGTGGGTATAGAGGGAACATACCTTAACATAATAAAAGCCATTTATGACAAACCCAAAGCTAATATAATACTCAACAGAGAAAAGCTGAAAGCCTTCCCACTAAAATCTGGAACAAGACAAGGATACCCATTCTCACCACTTTTATTCAACATAGTATCAAAGTCCTAGCCATAGCAATCAGACAAACAAAAGAAATAAAAGGTATCCAAATTGGAAGAAAAGAGGTAAAACTGTCCCTCTATGCAGATGACATGATACTATAAATAGAAAACCCTAAGGACTCCACACAAAAACTACTTAAATAATCAATGAATTCAGTCAAGCAGCAGGATATAAGCTTAACATTCAGTAATCAGTTGCATTTCTGTATACTAACAATGAAATATTGGAAAAGGAATATAAAAATACAATGCCTTTTAAAATCACACCCCCAAAAACTAAATACCTATGAAAAATCCTGATTAAAGAGATGAAGGACTTATATGGTGAGAACTATAAAACATTAAGCAAGGAAATTAAAGAGGATTCATAGAAATGGAAAGATACTCCATGCTCCTGGATTAAAAGAATTAATATCTTTAAAATGGCCATACTACCCAAAGCATTTTACAGATTCAATGCAATCCCTTTAAAATTATCTATAACATTTGATTACAACAATCCAAAAATGTTTATGGAACCATAAAAGACCCAGAATTGCCAAAGCAATCCTGAGGAACAAAAACCAAGCAGGAAGCATAACTCTCCCAGACTTCAGACAATATTACAAAGCTACAGTAATCAAGACAGGTACAAAAAAAGACATACCGACCAATGGAACAGAATAGAGAACCCAGAAATGAACCCAGACACCTATGGTTAATTAATCTTTTACAAAGGAGACAAGAATATAAAATGGGAAAAAGACAGTATATTCAGTAAGTGGTGCTGGGAAAACTGGACAGCCACATGTAAATTAATGAAACTGGAACACACCCTCACACCATGTATAAAAATAAACTCAAAAGCTCTACTTAAAAGAGACACATGCACCCGCATGTTCATTGCAGCACTATTCACAATAGCCAGGACATGGAAACAACCCAAATGTCCATCGACAGATGACTGGATTCGGAAGAGGTGGTATATATACACAATGGAATACTACTCAGCCATAAAAAAGGATGACATCATGCCATTTGCAGCAACATGGATGGAACTAGAGACTCTCATACTGAGTGAAATGAGCCAGAAAGACAAAGACAAATACCATATGATATCACTTATAACTGGAATCTAATATCCAGCACAAATGAACATCTCCTCAGAAAAGAAAATCATGGACTTGGAGAAGAGACTTGTGGTTGCCTGATGGGAGGGGGAGGGAGTGGGAGGGATCGGGAGTTTGGGCTTATCAGACACAACCTAGAATAGATTTACAAAGAGATCCTGCTGAATAGCATTGAGAACTATGTCTAGATACTCATGTCGCAACCGAAGAAGGGGTGGGGGAAAAAACTGTAACTGCAATGTATACATCTAAGGATAACCTGACCCCCTTGCTATACAGTGGGAAAATAAAAAATAAATAAATAAATAAAAATAAACTCAAAATGGCTAAAAGACTTAAACATAAGACAAGACACCATAAAACTTCTAGAAGAGAACATAGGCAAGACCTTCTCTGTCATCAACCTTACAAATGTTTTCTCAGGTCAGTCTCCCAGTGCAACATAAATAAAAACAAAAATAAACCAATGGGACCTAATCAAACTGACAAGCATTTGCATAGCAAAGGAAACCATTATAAAAAAAAAAGAGAGAGAGAGAGAGACAACCTACAGAATGGGAGAAAATAGTTTCAAATGATGCAAGAAACAAGGGCTTAATCTCTAGAGTATACAAACAACTTACACAACTCAGCAGCAAAAAAACCAACAACCCAACTGAAAAATGGGCAAAAGACCTGAATAGACATTTCTCCAAAGAAGATATACAGATGGCCAACAGGCACACAAAAAAAATGTTCAACATCTCTAATTATAGAGAAATGCAAATCAAAACTACAATGAGGTAACACCTCACACCTGTCAGAATGGCCATCATTAACAAGTCAACAAATAACAAATGCTAGAGAGGGTGTTGAGAAAAGGGAACCCTCCTACAGTGTTGGTGTGAATGTAAATTGGTACAACCACTGTGGAAAACAGTATGGAGGTACCTCAGAAAACTAAATATAGAACTACCATATGACCCAGCAATCCCACTCTGGAGCATATATCTGAACAAAACTTTCATTGAAAAAGACACGTATGCCCCTATGTTCACTACAGCACTAAACATGGAAACAACCTAAATGTCCACCAACAGATGAATGGATTAAGAAGATCTGATACATATATACAATGGAATACTACTCAGCCATAAAAAAGAACAAAATAATGCCATTTGCAGCAACATGGATGAAACTAGAGACTCTCATACTAAGTGAAGTAAGTCAGAAAGAGAAAGACAAATACTATATGATACCACTTATATCTGGAATCTAATACACGGCACAAATGAGCCTATCTATAGAAAAGAAACAAACTCATGAATTTGCAGAACAGACTTGTGGTTGGCAAGGGGGAGGGGGAGGGAGTGGGATGGACTGGGGTTTGGGGTTAGTAGATGCAAACTATTGCCTTTGAAGTGGATAAGCAATGAGATCCTGCTGTATAGCACAGGGAAATATATCTAGTCACTTGTGATGGAACATGATGGAGGATAATGTGAGATGGAATGTACATATATATGTTTACTGGGTCACTTTGCCATACAGCAGAAATCGACAGAATGCTGTAAATCAACTAAAACAGAAAAAATAAAAATAAAAAATTTTTAAGTTGACAAAGAATCAAAAGTAGAAACCCAAAAGGTCAGTAATAAAAGACGCTCATCTTCTACTAGTAATTAGGAAAATGCAAACAAAGACCAGGAAATACCATGTCACACCCAACAAACTGTCAACAAATTTTTAATTATCGGGTTTGGGTTTTTGTTTTGTTGCTTTTTTTTTTTTTAGGGATGCACTAGCAGCACATGGAGGTTGTCAGGCTGGGGGTCGAATTGGAACTACAGCTGCCGGCCTACACCACAGCCACGGCAACGCCAGATCCTTAACCCACTGAGCAAGGCCAGGGATCAAGCCCAAAACCTCGTGGTTCCTAGTCAGATTCGTTTCTGCTTCGCCACGACAGGAACTCCTAATTAACAGTTTGACAACACTATGAACTGGCATGTCAATATATGGTTCATTTTTATTGCTGAGCAGTACCTCATTGTATAGATAAACCACAATTTGTTCATATAAATAAATAAATCTTATTTTCTCCTGGGTTGTTGCCCAAAGTATCGTTCTATTGGCACACTCAAATAGCCCGAGGATCTTTTACACAATACGCTGCCTGAGCCCCAACCCAGGGCAAGTGACACAGTCCCAGAGAGGGGAGGGGAGAGCTTGGGCTTTGCTCAAAACACTCCTAGAGGATTCGAAAGGGTTCCTAAGGTTAAGAAGCTTCCAGGCAGGGATACAGGCTGGCCTCACCTGGGGAGAATGCCTAGCTAAGTTCCACCACCAGAGGTTTCCATATAATTGGTCTGGAATGAGCCTGGACATCGGAATTTGAAAAGCTCTCCAGGGGCCCATAATATGCAGCCACGCTTGAGAACTACTGCTGAGCCCAGAAGAGAAATCATCATTCAATAGAAAACGCAAAGTAATGAGCCAAAAAAGTAAGGAAAAAAAACTATTCCTACTCCTCTAAATGGTTAGAACCCACCACTTCTGCCTCCACGTGATCCCCTTCCAAACACATTAGTGAAAATAGAGGTTGCTCGTCTTCGTCCTTGTTGAGGTTCCCTCCAAGGTTCGCTCTTAGAAGTGTCCACCCGGCCCTGCCCCTTGCAAACTGCATGGCCTCGAGCATCGCTCTTCCTCCTTCCGTCTCAGTCTCCTCCTCTGTAAAATGGGTGTGCCGACCAGCTGCTGAGTGGTCGAGGGGTCGTGAAGGGGGCAATGCAGGTGGAGTGACTGACAAAGGGCTCAACGCTTCTTAGTGATCAATAAATGCTGCTGTTTTAATGACTGATGGGTTTTTCCAGTCTCTTTTTGGTAATAATTACTAAGGATAATTAACACATATAAGCTTCTTTATGTTCCAGGCACTGTTCAAGTGCTTCACATATATTAACTCATTTAATTCTCACAATAACCTTATAAAGCAATCCAATTTTGAGCTCCAGTTTACAGATGAGCAAGCCAACAGTGTTTCCTATTCCCCTCAACCAGTTTGGCTTCTCAAGTCTCTTGACCTTTATTTCCTCCTGAGCCACGTGCCTTCAAGGCCATGAGCCCAGGGAAGAGCTGTGCCTTTCACTTCAGCCCCATGAACAAGCAACACATCCTATGCTGGGAAGAGACAGGAAGTGTCAGAGGGAACGTGATGGATGAGACTGCACGTGGAAAGGGGACATCACCCCCAGAGAGAGTCATTGCCTCGACAGGCTGGCTGACCTCATCCTTTCCACCTCTCAGCCCACTGGTCCCACATGATGCAGGGTCATTTCCTCCCCCTATTCATCCCCCCATCATTCTGGACTGAGCTCTGCTTCCTCCGAGTTGGTCCAACAAGTTCACATTTCACACTCTTCCTCCCCATCTCCCTGACCTGCCATTAGATCTGTTGGTTTGGTTCAAATATTTTTCCCGAGCTGCCCCTGCTCTGATGTTCACCGATGCCGAGATGAACAGCAACGTTAGCATTTTATCACTTCCTGATTGCCCAAACCCTTTGTTTATCTCCCTAGATACCAACTTCTAACGCAGTGGTGAGTAACACTGAATCATTCACTAACATCCCGCAATAAGGGCTCTGTTTGCTGTCTGGTACTTCTTTCTTCCTCAGAACCATTTTGGAAGCTTTCCTGGCCCGTTCGTTTTAAGCCACAGAGTCTACAAAGCTGGGTAAGAACTTTTCCCATCTTCTGAAAATCGTCAGGAGAAAAGCACATGGAGGAAAGTTTCCTGACTGACTCGGGTGGGTATCTAAAGATGCTGTGGATGTCTCCCCAAGGATGGCTTTAGGAAATCCTTTTATACAGAATAATCAACTACGACTCGACTGTGTCTGCAGGATTATCTCACAGCAGAAGGAATGTGAACTCTGAAGTTCACCTGTGTGAGATGGAATGCGGAACTTTGTCCATTACCTGTGTGGCTATTCCCAACCCCAGTATCCTCATCTGTGAAATGGGTTTAACAGCAGGATTTTTTTTTTTGATGGGGGGGTATCAAGGGAGGTGATGCATTTAAAAGAGTTGGAGGGAAGACAGGCTTTTCAGTAAGTGGTGCTGGGAAAACTGGACAGCCACATGTAAATTAATAAAACTGGAACACACCCTCACCATGCACAAAAATAAACTCAAAATGGCTAAAAGACTTAAACATAAGACAAGACACCATAAAAAAAACTCCCAGAAGAGAACATAGGTAAAATATTCTCTGTCATCAACCTTACAAATGTTTTCTCAGGTCAGTCTCCCAAGGCAACAGAAATAAAAACAAACAAAAAAAAAAACCAATGGGACCAATCAAACTGACAAGCTTTTGCACAGCAAAGGAAACCGTAAAAAAAAAGAGAGACAACCTGTAGAATGGGAGAAAATAGTTCCAAATGATGCAACTGACAAGGACTTAATCTCTAAAATATACAAACAACTTAATACAACTCAACAGCAAAAAAAACCCAACAAGCCAATTGGAAAATGAGCAAGAGACCTGAATAGACATTTCTCCAAAGAAGATATAGAGATGGCCAACAAGCACATGAAAAAATGCTCAACATCGCTGATTATTAGAGAAATGCAAATCTAAACTACAATGAGGTACCACCTCACACCTCTCAGAATGGTCATCATTAACAAGTCAACAAATAACAAATGCTAGAGAGGGTGTGGAGAAAAGGGAACCCTTCTACACTGTTGGTGGGAATATAAATTGGTACAACCACTATGGAAAACAGTATGGAGGTACCTTAGAAAACTATAGATAGAACTACTAAGGGAGTTCCTGTCGTGGCTCAGTGGTTAACGAATCCGACTAGGAACCATGAGGTTGTGGGGTAATCCCTGGCCTTGCTCAGTGGGTTAAGGATCCAGAATTGCCGTGAGCTGTGGTGTAGGTCGCAGACACGTTGCTCGGATCCTGCGCTGCTGTGGCTCTGGCGTAGGCCAGTGTCTACAGCTCTGATTAGACCCCTAGCCTGGGAATCTCCATATGCCACAGGAGCGGCCCTAGAAAAGGCAGAAAGACAACAACAACAACAAAAAAAAAAAAAAAAAAGATCTACTATATACTAGATGATCCAGCAACCCCACTCTTCAGCATATATCCAGACAAAACTTTCATTAAAAAGGATACATGCAGAGTTCTCCTCATGACTCAGGAGTTAATGAAACTGACTAGGATCCATGAGGATGTGGGTTCAATCCCTGGCCTCACTCAGTGGGTTAAGAATCCAGCACTGCCGTGAGTTGTGGTGTAGGTTGCAGATTCGGCTTGGATCCCACATTGCTGTGGTTGTGGCATAGGCTGATGGCTGTAGCTCTGATTTGACCCCTAGCCTGGCAACTTCCATATGCACCTGTATGTTCACTGCAGCACTATTCACAATAGCCAGGACATGGAAATAACCTAAATGTCCACCAACAGATGAATGGATTAAGAAGATCTGGTACATATACACAATGAAATACTACTCAGCCATAAAAAAGAACAAAATAATGCCATTTGCAGCAACATGGGTGGAATTAGAGACTCTGATACTAAGTGAAGTAAGTCAGAAAGAGAAAGACAAATACCATATGATATCACTTATATCTGGAATCTAATATATGGCACAAATGAACCTTTCCACCAAAAAGAAACTCATCAACTTGGAGAACAGACTTGTGGTTGCCAAAGTGGGGAGAAGTGGATGGACTGGGAGTTTGGGGTTAATAGATGCAAACTATTGCATTTGGAGCAGATGGACAATGAGATCCTGCTGTACAGCACAGGGAACTATATCCAGTAACTTGTGATGCAACATGAGATAACATGAGAAAAAGAATATGGGTCACTTTGCTGTACAGTAGAAATTGACACAACACTGTAAATCAAATATAATGGAAAAAATAAAAATCATAAAATAAAAAAATAAATTAAATAATTGGAGTGGAGTATGTTCTTAGGAAATTATTGCTGTGGTTTACAGTATCTTCTTCAGGAGTTCTCATTGGCTCAGTGGGTTACGTGCATTGTCACTGCAGCGCCCTGGGTCACTGCTGTGACAACAGTTCAGTCCCTGGCCTGGAAAGTTCCACATGCCACGGGCATGGCAAAAAAAATAGTATCACTGTCATTATCTTTACTAGTGACAGAATCCTATTCTTTAGGATACATCAAGAGCTAAGAGCTGATGGGACAGACCATGATGGAAGATAATATAAGAAAAGGAATGTACATAGCTGTGTGACTGGGTCACTTTGTTATATAGCAGAAACTGCCACAACACTAAATCAACTATAATTTTAAAATAATTTAAAAAATAGAGCCAAGGGCTTGTGAACTGCAGTTTGGCACTTACCATCAGCCTCTACATGGATTAAATCATGAGCCACTGCAGCTGCTGACCCTCGGCACCCCTTGAGGGGAGCTCAGGGTGAAAATCAGGAGAGGGGCACTCTGTGCTCTGGGAAAACTGGAAGAACAGGTCTTCAGACAGTCAGATATTGTTAGGAGATGATTGTATGTGCCAAATTCTTGCATCTCCTCATATCTAGAAAAACACTAAAATCCTTCATGGTGCTGTCTGCTCCTTGTGACTGGTGGTGACCTTCAGGAGCCCAGCAACAAATGTGTGTATGGCTGCAAGCACCTCCCCTCACCTTTATCACATCCTGATAGCCCCCCTTTCTTCCTTAGGCAGTTTTTCAGAACTGTCTGTTCTGAAATAAGGCCACCTGGGCTGCAGTTAAGATAACTGCATCTGAGGGTGCAGTCACCTCCAAGGGTGAGAGGTATTGAGTCCTGCAGGCTGAGAAAACTCAGGATACTGGCCCTGACAGCGGAGGTGCACATCAAAGAAATGACCTCAGGGAGCCCAAACCTCTTTTGTTCCTGTTACCTGCCCTGCGTTGCAAAAACCCCTGTATATCCCAGCTCCTCCCTTACTCCTCCAAGCTGTTTCTCAGGGCTACCTGAGATGCCATCTCCCAGGCTTAAGTCCTAATTTTTACCCACATAAAACTTAACTCTCAACTTGCAAGTTGTGCATATCTTGTTAAGCTGACAGGCTGCAAAACATCTCTGTAAACACGGAGGCGGGACTAGATGAGTGCGAAGTTCTCTGACTCAGGCGGTGGACTTGGGGGAGGCAGCTGGGCGGCTCCCAGGCATTTCTCACCTTCTCCTGCCACCTCCCCCTTCCTCCTCTTTCTCTCCTTTGTCTCTTTTTGTTTGTTTGTTTTTGTTTGTTTGTTTGCCTTTTTGCCACATCTAGGGCCGCTCCTGCGGCATACAGAGGTTCCCAGGCTAGGGGTCTAATTGGAGCTGAAACCGCAGGTCTACGCCAGAGCCACAGCAACTCGGGATCCGAGCCGCGTCTGCAACCTACACCACAGCTCACGCAATTCCAGATCCTTAACCCACTGAGCAAGGCCAGGGATCGAACCCACAATCTCATGGTTCCTAGTCGGATTCAGTAACCACTGAGCCACAATGGGAACTCCTCCTTTGTCTCTTAAAGGCACTGGAACATCTGATGAGCATCTAGCCAGCCGCTCAGTAGGGAAGCACCCAGATTTACATTTCTCTCTCTTTAATATGACCTATTGTAAAGACTAAAAATTCTAACCTTGAACCCTTTTTTTTTTTTTTCTTTTTAGGGCCACACCTGTGAGACACATGGAAGTGCCCATCTGTGACCTACGCCTCGGCAACACTGGATCCTTAACCCACTGAGGGAGGTCAAGGATGGATCCTGCATCCTCATGGATACTACTCGGGTTTGTAACCCACTGAGCCACAACAGGAAATCCTGCCCCTGAAACTCTTAATAGCAGTTAGTGTGAAGGGAGGGAGAAAACGGTGGTCAGGGTAGTTTTTCGCTTTTAATAGCACATAATGTGTAAGTGTAGGGATTATGGCAATATTACCTTCTTTTTCATATTTTTTTAGTATTCCAATATTTTTAACTTACTTTATGCCTTTTGGAGATTAAATAAATGAGTAGTAATGATTTATCGTTCCCATTAAATGAGTTTTTCCCTAATTCAGAAATTGCACAGCAGTGCAGCTTGCATCATTTGGGCTCTAGATAATGAATATCTCAAGCTCCATCTTTAAGCCCTGCAAGACAGTAGAGGAAACTGGCTGGCCTCCTGAGGAAAGCACAGAGGAGGTCTGAAAGGAGAGGGAGATGTGACCCTTAGATGAAAAGGAGTGAGTGTCCAGCTGGGGCCAGAGGTCAGAGGACCGTCAGCTCTTTGGCTTGCAGGCCTCCCCGCTTCTTCTCCAATGCTTTGTATTCTAGGAAACTTCCTGCATCCATTTGCTCTTGGCACATCTTATGATCTTCTTTAGTAGTTAGGCCATTTAGGAAGAGATTTACTCTTCCATATTTGATCCATGAGCTCATCTATTTATTCTGTGTGCTAGAAACATAAAAGCAGACCAAAGCAGCATAATCAGAGCCCATTGCTATGAGCATGCTAATGAATTTGGGGAGATTTCCTGAGTCAAGGGGTAGGGCTGATGGATGCTAGTAGTATTCTGTTTATCCTTCAATCCGGGTTCCCACCTAAGATAAGCCCCTATTCAAAAACATTAAGACTGGATTAAGATGGTGGAATAGAAGGACTGGAGCTCAACTTCTCTCCTAAAAACAACAAAATTCACAACTAAAGACTGAGCAATCTCCACCCAAATGGACCGGAAACCCATACCCTACTCCAGAAGAAAATGAGGAGGCCACATCCACAGGTAGGAGGGGTGATTTTGTGATATAAACAACCCCATACCTCCTGGGTGGGAAGCTCCACAGACTGAAAACTAACTGGCTCACAGAGACTCACCTACAGGAGTGAGAGTTCTGAGCCCCACATCAAACCCTCACATGCTGGGATCTGTCACTGGGAGAAAGAGCCCCTGGAGCATCTGGCATTGAAGGCCAGCGGGGCTTGTGTGCAGGAGCTCCACAGGACTGGGGGAAACGGAGACCCCATTCTTAAAAGGCACACACAGACTTTCACGTGCACTAGTCCCAGGGCAGAGCGAGGTCTCCACAGGAACCTAGGTCAAACCTGACTGCAGTTCTTGGAGGACATCCTGGGAAAACAGGGGTGAATGTGACTTGTTGTGAGGGAAGGACATTGAAGGCAAAACTCTCGGGAATATTCAGCAGTTGCCTTTCTCTGGAGGTGGCCATTTTGGGAAAATCTGGCCCCACCCGTCAGTCAGTGCTGAGAAGCCCCAGGGCAAACAACAATCCAGGTGGGATCACAGCCCCACCCCTCAGTAAACAGGCTACCTAAAGAGCCTCAGGAACGAAGCAGCCCCTAATCCCATCCAGAGACTAAGCCCCACCCACCAGAGGGATTAGATTCAGCTCCACCTACCAGTGGGCAGGCATCAGCCCCTCCCATCAGGAAGCCTACAGCAGGGAGTTCCCGTCGTGGCGCAGCAGTTAACGAATCCAACTAGGAACCATGAGGTTGCGGGGTTCGATCCCTGCCCCTGCTCAGTGGGTTAACGATCCGGCATTGCCGTGAGCTGTGGTGTAGATTGCAGACGCGGCTCGGATGGCGTTGCCGTGAGCTGTGGTGTAGATTGCAGATGCGGCTCGGATCCCACGTTGCTGTGGCTGTGGCATAGGCCAGCGGCTACAGCTCCGATTAGACCCCTAGCCTGGGAACCTCCATATGCCACAGAAGTGGCCCAAAAAAATAGCAAAAAGACAAAAAAAAAAAAAAAAAGGAAACCTACAGCAAGCCAACCGTACCGACCGACTTCAGCCACAAGGGGGGCAGACACCAGAAGTAAGAGAGGCTACAACTCTATTATCTATAAAAAGGTCACCACACCAAAAACCTATAAAAAATGAAAAGACAGAGAACTATAACTCAGATGAGGGAGAAAGGAAAAACCCCAGAAAAACAGCTAAGCAATGAGGAGATTCTCAGCCTCCAGGAAAAAGACTTTAGACTGTCGATGCTGAAGATGATGCAAGACATTGGAAATAAACTGGAGGCAAAGATGGATAACTTACAGGAAACACTGACCAAAGAGATACAAGATATAAAACTTAAACAAGAAGAGATGCAAAATACAACAACTGAAATAAAAAATTCACTAGAAGCAGCTAACAGCAGAATACATGAGGCAGAAGAACAAATAAGTGAGGTGGAGGACAGATTAGTGGAAATTACGGATGCAGAACAGAAAAGAGAAAAGAGATTGAAAACAAATGAAGAGAGTCTCAGAGAAATTTGGAACAATGTTAAACGCACCAACATCCGTATTATAGGGGTGCCAGAAGGAGAAGAGAGAGAGAAGGGGACAGAAAAAAATATTCCAAGAGATAAGAGCCAAAAATTTCCCTAACATGGGAAAGGAACCACTCACTCAAATCCAGGAAGCACAATGAGTACCATATAAAATAAACCCAAGGAGGAACACACCAAGACACATAATAATCAAACTGACCAAAATTAAAGACAAAGAGAAAAGCTTGAAAGCAGCTAGGGAAAAGAAACAAGTAACATACAAGGGAACCCCAATAAGGTTATTGGCAGATTTTTCAGCAGAAACTCTGCAGGCCAGAAGGGAGTGGCATGATACACTTAACGTGATGAAAGGAAAAAACCTCCAACCAAGATTACTCTACCCAGCAAGGCTCTCATTCAGATTTGAAAGAGAAATCAAAACCTTCTCAGATAAGCAAAAGCTGGGAGAATTCAGCAACACTAAACCAGCCTTACAACAAATACTAAAGGAACTTCTCTAGGCAGGAAAGAAAAGATCAGCAACAGGAAACAAAAATGCCACAAATGACAAGGCTCACCAGTAAAGGTATAAACACAGTAAAGATACGAAATCATCCATGCACAGTTATACCATCAAAATCAGAAATTGTGAGAAGAGGTGGCTACAAATGCAGGACACTGGAGATGAACTTCCAATTAAGAGAACAACAACTTAAAACAATCTCATATACATATAGACTCTTACATCAAAACTTCAGAATAACTGCAAACCAAAAATCTGCAATTGATACACAAACAAGGAATCTCTGGAGAAGAAATATATCGCATAGTAAATAAGTGCATAATCCACCATGAAGGGGGTTATTTGACATCATTCTTGGAATGCTGAAGTCTTCTTAGATCTGATTCTGATTTCCTCTCCATCGAAGAACTTATGATAATTATAATTAAATAATGCCACTGTACAATTAAATAATACAGTTCTACAATTGTATTATTAATAACCATTTCTCTCCATGGTACAATGTAAAGTCTATAATGTCTTATTTATCACATCACCTAGAATGGTATAATGCCTTTATTGAAGAATCAATGAGATGGAACAAATTGTGAGGACATATTTATATAGTTACACTGTTTTTTAACCAATTTATGCATTTTATATTTTACTTATTTTCAGAGGGTGTATTATTTTTGTTATGCTTACCAGTTGTTATTCTTTTTACTATGCTATATAAAATATTTAATGGTATATAAGGCTTTCTTCTTTATAAATTTTAGTTGCATAATATAACAATTTAATATAATGCTAATATTTAAAGAAAAATTGAAATGTAATAGATAACACTAAGTAGTAAAGATGAAAGCCATAAAATTGGGATAAAGTATAGAATAAATTTCCTGTTTGTCTCAGCATATTTTCCATTCCAGTTCTCCAGTGGGAGTCACTTAATCTGTTTCTTAAGATCCATGTTATAATAATCTGTGTGAATGTAATTGTGTGTAAATGTATGTATTTTATTCTGTAAAAAAATAAAAATAAAAATAATTAATTAAAAAAAAGATTAAGACTGGAGTTCCCGTCGTGGCTCAGTGGTTAATGCATCTGACTAGGAACCATGAGGTTGCGGGTTCGATCCCTGACCTTGCTCAGTGGGTTAAGGATCCGGCATTGTGAGCCTGGTGTAGGTCATGAGCTGTGGTGTAGGTCGCAGATGCAGCTCGGATCCCGTGTTGCAGTGGCTCTGGGGTAGGCCGGCAGCTACAGCTCTGATTGGACCCTTATCCTGGGAACTTCCATATGCCGAGGGAGCGGGCCCAGAAAAGGCAAAAAGACAAAAAAAAAAAAAACCCAAAAAACAAAAAAAACATTAAGACTAAATCTATTTCATTCCACGTATTACCAAACATTCCATCCAGCACTGCCACATACACATTTCTCTGCATTCCAAATTTATTCCCCTTCACCAAGAATCAGTGTTTGGTCATCATATTTTAATCAAAAAGAGTCCAAACCAAGTATAAATTAGTAAACCTTTCCAGAGGACAAACTGGCAATATATATCTGGTAAAATATTTTATTTTCCTTCTAGGAATTCACTTGCTGTAGTATGCAGAATGTGCAGTATGCGTAGACACATGCCTGTGTGTTGTAGCATTGTTTGTAACAGAAACATTGGAAACCACATAAATCCATTCGGAGGGTTGATTAAATAAATCATTGTACCCAAAATGAAACATACGTGGTCATTAAAAAGAATGAAGTAGGAGTTACCGTCATGGCACAGTGGTTAACGAATCCGACTAGGAACCATGAGGTTGCAGGTTCGGTCCCTGCCCTTGCTCAGTGGGTTAAGGATCTGGCGTTGCCGTGCGCTGTGGTATAGATTGCAGACGCAGCTCGGATCCCGCGTTGCTGTGGCTGTGGCATAGGCCGGTGGCTTCAGCTCCGATTCGACCCCTAGCCTGGGAACCTCCATATGCCACGGGAGCGCCCAAAGAAATAGCAAAAAGACAAAAAAAAAAAAAAAAAAATAGAATGAAGTATACACCGAAGTATCGACAATGAAGATGGCCGGGACACATTGTCAAGGGGGAAAAAAACAGGTCCTTATAATATATAATCCACATGTATTATATATTATATATCCTAATATATTATAACATAATCAATATAATATATAATCCTTACATATATAATAAGCCTACTTATATAAACAGTAAATTGTGTATATGCTCATATAGACACAGAAAATATTTGACAATAGTTTAGTTCATATAGTAAATTTTCGTATGAGGCTTACAAGGTGCCAAGCACTATTTTAAGGTCTTTATAAATATTAGCTTGTTTAATCCTCATGACAACCTCTGAGGTAAGTATTATTACTATTCCCATTTCAGATAAGAA
This sequence comes from Sus scrofa, assembly GCF_054392235.1. NCBI lineage: Eukaryota > Metazoa > Chordata > Mammalia > Artiodactyla > Suidae > Sus > Sus scrofa. The sequence continues at coordinate 20,245,820 of NC_139393.1, read as the reverse complement.
ATGAGAGACTCAAGACAGCCCGAGATCACTGCCAAGATTCTGACAGTTTGGCCCAACGACTCCTCAGCCATTGCAACGTGTTCCTTCTTTCCAGCACTGCTGTAATTTTGTTTTTGTTTTGTTTTGTTTTGTTTTGTTTGTTTTTTGTTTTTTTTTTTGGTCTTTCTGTCTTTTGTAGGGCCACACCCATGGCCTATGGAGATTCCTAGGCTAGGGGTCTAACCGGAGCTGTAGCTGCCGGCCTACGTCAGCAACGTGGGATCTGAGCCATGCCTGCAACCTACACCACAGCTCATGGCAACGCCAGATCCTTTTTTTTTTTTTTTTTTTTTTTTTGTCGTCTTTTTGCCATTTCTTGGGCTGCTCCCTCAGCATATGGAGGTTCCCAGGCTAGGGGTCTAATCAGAGCTGTAGCTGCCAGCCTATGCCAGAGCCACAGCAACGCGGGATCTGAGCCGCGTCTGCAACCTACACCACAGCTCACGGCAACGCCGGATCGTTAACCCACTGAGCAAGGGCAGGGACTGAACCCTCATGGTTCCCAGTCGGATTCGTTAACCACTGAGCCACGACGGGAACTCCGCAACGCCAGATCCTTAACCCACTGAGCAAGGCCAGGAATCAAACCCGAAACTTTGGATTTGTTAGTCGGATTTGTTAACCACTGAGCCACGACGACGGGACCTCCATTGCTGTAATTTTTTTAAACAAGCAGTTATTGCTTTTATATGCAAATATAAGAATTAACAGGAAAAAAAAAAAGGCCTAAACCCACTTGAGGCCTATCAGTTGCTGTTTTAAAGCATAAAGACACGTTGATGTCTCAGGGTTTAGGTTTTTAGAACAAAATTTAGAAATACAAACAGGTTATTTGTCTTTTAGGAGATAGGAAAGCAGAATTTCTTTCAAACTTTGATGCTTACTGAAATCCAGCTCAAAAGGGCAAGATGATTTTAGAGATCGAGATTTTAAAGACGGGCCCATAAGATTCTCAGAGAGGAGCCAGAATAGAACTCAGCAAAGGAGCTTCCCAGGAAGACCTCCCTCCCGTCCGGAGGCCAGGAAGCCCAGGGGAGGAGGAGCGAGTGGGCAATTGCACTGGCTGCTGATACCCAAGGGTCAGGCAGACCTCATGATTCTCACAGTAACTGCCCTTCCTTCTAAGGTGGACCCTGAAATTATTGGAAGTGGCTCTGAGTTTACCTCTTTTGAGTGGTTTTGGCATCCACGAGCTGGGGGGATTATTGTTGCGGTTCCACTTAACTGATGACAACACACATGAAGTTCTGTTAAATGTACGGAGACATGCACAGAGGCTGCGGATGAAAAAGAAAGTGCAATCAGCTGGAAAACAAAAAGGAGGGGAGCCTCCGTCTAGAGAGTCCCTGGGGATCTGTCTGCGGAAGGAAACAACCCCCAACCACATGTATGGGACCAAGGGAGGTGTGATGGGTAGGGTTGGGCATCGCGAGTACAGGCGCCCTAAACAGCCTGGAATTTGGCTGCAAATAGTAAGAACCAGCCCATGGTGTCTCCAGAAGAGGGAGTAGGGGTGGTATTACAAGAACGGACGGAAGCCATCCACTCTTCACAGTCCAGAAAGAGCCCAACCGGAAACTGGAATTCCAGCAGATTCCCCCGGTGCAGAATTCTCAGACCTGCCAGAGTTTCAGTGGGTGGATAGCCTTAACCATCCCCCCACCCCGCCATCCTCGCGCCCCCACAGAAGAAAGCACCGTCTCTATTTGGTCATCTTTCCAGGCTTTCGTCATCGTCAGCTTCCAGAAATCCAGAGACAGTTCCAACAACTACAGCAAGTTGGCGGTGTCCTTGGCTCCCTGGCTGATTCTGCAATCTGCTGCTCACACCTCTTAGCCTCCTTGACAGGAGGAAAGGGGGAGACAGCATTTCCGTTCCTCCGTGCGGTGCCAGCTTCTTTTCTCCTCTGATGTTTATCTTCTTTCTTCTTCGGTGACATGTCTTTGGCCAGCCAGAAAGGCATTTACAGTCTCCCTGATGGCATCTCTTGCCCCCTCCCCAGGCCACAAGCTTCCCCATGGTACATTCCGGCAGGAGTTTAATTGATGGCTCGGAATGGAATTACTCTGCTGTCTGCATTCGGCCAGGCTGCACACAAAGCAGCAGCGATCAAGACCCACGGGCGGTTTAACTGTCCAGTAGACAACAGGGTCCAGAACCTTCAGAGCACACACCTTACCCCAGGATGGCCAGCTTTCACATCAGGAGCTATGTTTTTTTGTTTGTTTGTTTTGTTTTTTTGTTTTGTTTTGTTTTGCTATTTCTTGGGCCGCTCCCACGGCATATGGAGGTTCCCAGGCTAGGGGTCGAATCGGAGCTGCAGCCACCGGCCTATGCCAGAGCCACAGCAACGCGGGATCCGAGCCGCATCTGCAACCTACACCACAGCTCACGGCAACGCTGGATCGTTAACCCACTGAGCAAGGGCAGGGACGGAACCTGCAACCTCATGGTTCCTAGTCGGATTCGTTAACCACTGAGCCACGACGGGAACTCCAGGAGCTGTCTTAATTTGGTTTCTATGGAAAGCAGAGCCTGAGATGAGAACTGGGTGTAGGTAGTTTGAGAGGTGGTCCCAGAAATGGGCCTGGAGGAGAAGGTGGGGGTATGAGAGCGAAAGAGAAAATATTCAGTTTAAGGGTATATTCTCAAGGTCGTCTCTGCAGACAGTCGGGGATGCATTCTGCTGGGGACCTGTGGCAAGTGCGGCAAGTGTTCCAATTCCTTCCAGAAGTACCAGCCTGAAGAGTAGGAGACGGAAATTGGATCCACGGACTCACTTTCCCCCCTTTTTACAGGTTATTCCCAGGGGTCTGTATGCATCTCCACTTCCAAGTTGCTCCTGTGTGGGGACCAGGCAGGATCCCATGATTTTGAAGAAGTCTTTTGAGGCATGAAGCCAAAAAAGAAAAAGAAAGGCTAACGTGGGCACCAGATGCTGTCAACAGAAGCAAAGAAGTTGCAGGAAAGTGTCTGCTGCACTGTCACCAAATTCAGGAGTGGACTGAGGCCATACGACACAAAACCCACCTGGGAAATGTCTTTAATTGCTCCAAGCACATGATTTTTTTTTTTTAATCAAGTAGAGAAGAGTGTATAGTAAAAAGCAGCAGCTTCATACTCACCCTCCCTATACGGAGGCCCACTTCCCAGAGACAACCCCTTATAACTGTGACTGGGTTTTTTTGTTTGTTTGTTTTGGTATTTGCCTCCAGTTACCTCCATTTATTACTCTTTTTATTTTTTTTCTTTTTTCCTTATTTTTACTTCTTCAAAAGAAATACATTGTAAAACCATCCATTCTCTCTCTATCAGGGATTTCTCACGAAGCTTTGGGTTTTTACCCTGATCTACCTTTTTGCTAAGGAATCACAGATAAGGAAATGGGAGAGGGGCTGGACCCTGAGTTTAGCTCTTTGCAAACAAGCTGTTATATCGCATCAAGGTTGGGAAGTATTTGGATTCATACAATTTTATTTCCTTCCCTGAGAGGACGGCAGGAAATAGAAATAGGTGATGCAAAAGCAGAATCCTAGAGCAGGCGATAAACGCAATTATAAATCTGAAAATTGGTGCCATGGACATGACAGATTGCTTAGGGTACGCACAGACTCGAGCCAGAATTGAATTTCTGAAAACACTGTATCCCACGCAAGGAGATATCCTGGAACATGGTGGGTTTTCTGAGAAGACTGGGAATTTCTCTTTCCCCAGGCAGCACAGAGAGAACAATTTAATAGTGTGATGAATGCTATAGAATTGGGTTGTGATGATTGTTGTACAACTACAAATGTAATAAATCATTGAATAATAAAAAAAATAAATAAATAAAATTCATTGAGTAATTTAAAAAAATTTAATAGTGTGATGGCATATGCACACTGAGGTCTATGGAATGACTGGCCAATGAGGACCCGCTGTAGAGCACAGGGACCTCTACCAATATTCTGTGACCATCTATGTGGGAAAAGAAACTGAAAAAGAGTGGAGGTGTGTATATGTATAACTGAATCACTTGGTCGCACAGCAGAAATTATCACAACATTGCAAATGAACTATATGTGGAGCTCCCACTGTGGCTCACAATGGTTAAGAACCTGACATCGTCTGTGAGGATGCAGGTTCGACCCCTGGCCTCACCCAGTGGGCTATGGATCTGGTGTTGCTGCAAGCGCTCAGGCAGAAAGTGAGTTCCACCTTCTTCTGCCTTTAAGGTTATTCAGCCCTCCGTGGGCTGGATGATGTTCTCCCACCCTGGAGAGGGCGGGCTGCTTTATTCAGGCCATCAATTCAAATGCTAATCTCCTCCGGAAATACCCTCACCTACGCACCCACAAATAATGTTTAATCAGATATCTGGGCATCCCATGGCCTAGTCAAATTGACACACTAAATTAACCATCACGAAGGGAATTTTCCACCATGAAGACTGCCATCTGAAGCCTTTGTAATTACCTATGGTCTGGCCTGAAAAATATCATATATATATATAGAGAGACTGGGAACAGGATTTCTCACATATAATCAAAGAAATTTCCCAAGAAAAGGCAAAATTTAAAAGACAAACACTTGCTCTTCCAGGCAACCTTTTCACAAAAACATTCTGACTCAGTGAATGACTTTATTTAAGGAAAAGTGTTTTTAACACAGGTGTTTGTGGATCAACAAATAATACCATTTAGGAATTTCAACTCAAAAACATAGGTAAAGTCTATAAACAATTTGAATAACATGAAGGATTTTTCTAATCATGATGAAAAATGACACAGCAAAATTCAGTGCTTTCTTCTTTTCTAAGGAATATTTCTTTAAAGTACTTTCATGAACCACAGACTTGGTTATGATAACTTTCCACATAATGTTTCAAATTACTTAATTAGGAAGATATATACATGGTCACAGAATTCTCATTAGCTCTGCCTAGGAAATTTTCTTTTTTTTTTTTTTTTTTTTTTTTTGTCTTTTTAAGGCTGCAGATGGAAGTTCCCAGGCTAGGGGTCTAATCGGAGCCATAGCCACCAGCCTACGCTACAGCAATGGCAACACCAGATCAGAGAAATGCCAGACCAAGCAGCATCTACCACCTACACCACAGCTCGCAGCAATGCTGGATCCTTATCCCACTGGGCAAGGCCAGGGATTGAACCTGAATCCTCATGGATACTAGTTGTGCTCTTAACCTGCTGAGCCACAACAGGAACTCTGGAAATTTTCTTTTTAGGAATTTATTTTTGGGTGGCAAAATTGAGACGTAGGTACAGAGAATTCTCACATACCCTTTACCCTTTAGCCTCAACCATTATCAACATTCTCCCACCAGAGGGTACCTTTGCTGCAAATGATGAACCTGCATTGAGATGTCAGAATCATCTCAAATCCACAGTTTACATTAAGCTTAATTCTCGTGTTTGGCATCAGAAAGAAGAAATATGGTCATTCATTGCTAAACTGAGATACAATGTACTGCTTTGGCTGGGGATCTGCAGGTGCTAACCTTAACATTCTCTTTACATTTTGTGATATTAATCCTGCTGTGAAAACACTGCTTGCAGCCATGCACCATCCTTAAGTCTCAGAACAGACCTTAAGAAACATTATGATCCTTATATGTGTTTAAAAAGAAAGAGGTAATAAATATTGGTCAGGTAATTTCAAGGTTTTGCATGGAGTTCCCGTGGTTGCACAGTGGTTGATGACTCCGACTAGGAACCATGAGGTTGCGGGTTCCATCCCTGGCCTTGCTCAGTGGGTTAAGGATCTGGCGTTGCCATGAGCTGTGGTGTAGGTTGCAGACTTGGCTCAGATCCTGCGTTGCTGTGGCTCTGCATAGGCTACAGCTCTGATTCAACCCCTAGCCTGGGAACCTCCATATGTCACGGGTGCAACCCTAGAAAAAGCAAAAAGACAAAAAAAAAAAAAAAAAAAAAAAAAAATTTCAAGGTTTTGCAAACAGGAGATCAACTTAATAATGCCCCAAACTCTGAGTTGTGAATTGGTTCAAAGCGTTCAACTTCCTGATAGTGTATGAGGTTTTAACCTTGCATTGTAAGACACACAAAATTTGAAAATGTAAAAAAAAAAAGTTTTTTCTTGGTGTTTTGCCCAGGAAATGTATTCGTGCTGATTCTTTCAACACCCTCTTTTTTTTTAGTCTCCTCTTATGATTGAGACATTCGTTTTAAGAAGAATCTCAGCAAATTACAGCACAAAGATATGTGATGAAGACAGTAAGAAACTAAATATTGGGAATTTTTAGGGAGAATAGAGACCTGGAAGAGCGGGGTGATGATGACATGACAGTTATCTCCAGTATTTCCTGGATTAGATGGATTCAGAAAGAAATTAACTGAGACCAACGAATAAAAGTAAAGGGGCAGCACAACAATGGAAGAAAAAAGTATGTATGCATGTGTGTGTAACTGGGTCACCATGCTGTACAGTGGGGGAAAAAAATGTGTGTTGGGGGAAGTAACAATAAAAAATAAATTTAAATAAATAAATAAGTAAAAGCTTTAGAAGGAATGCTAAAAAAAAAAGTAAAGGGGAAATATAGTTATTTACAAACACACACACATTTTAACATATGAACTTAAAGAGTTTATAACAGTGAGTCACCCAGTGAGAAAACCAAAAATGTGCAGCAACATGAATTTTTTTGAATTTTTTTTTTTTTTTAGGGTCGCATCTGTAGTATATGGAAGTTCCCAGGGTAGAGGTCGAGTCAGAGCTACACCTACTGACCACAGCCTCAGCAACGTGGGAATCGAGCTGAGTCTGTGACCTACACCACAGCTCATGGCAACACTGGATCCTTAACCCAAGGCCAGGGATCGAACCCGCATCCTCATGAATAACAGTCAGATTCACTTCCACTGCTCCATAATGGGAACTCCCAGCAACATGAATTTCTTAAGGATAACAGTGATGATGGACAGATTAAAGTATGAACACAGAAGCAACAGACCTAAAAAAGTTTTATCAACTTCATTCAAACTGCATCATAACGATGAGTTGCAGTCATTGGTGGCACTAACAGAAATAAACTGGCCGCCAAAACACCAATATCTATTCAACAACTATGTCCAAATTTTGACCCTATATTTACCCCATAGACAGTAGCTCTTTAACTTATATCTCAATTTGTATTTAACTTGTATTTAAACACCTTCATGAAAAAAGAAAATATTTTTGTAAAGATAAGTGAAAACAAATGTTGCCCAAACTTCAGCCATATAAATTTCATAATGGTTCTTACTTTTCATATTACAGAGATCCTATACCACCTTGGAAGGCTTAATTATCCCTCAGCTCAACTGAGTCCCCTCAAAACTAAGCCAAGTTAATACGACATGTTCTCGAGAATTCATCACATCCTCTGAGATTTGCACTTGAAAGACTGTCACAGAAACATAATGCATAATTCATACTCCTCAAATATCTGAGTATCTCCTGAAATTGTGTCTTCATTTCCCTAACGTTGCTCTGGAATTGCACAAAGCATGCAGTTCTGCTGAGCTCAGGACAGTTGAGCAAGAGGAAATGAGCATAATTTCCAATAGCTGTCTGCTTAAGGCGCATGTGAGCCAGTTGGGATGTTTTCATACAGCAGCTAAAAACAGAAAACTCAACTCAGATCGGCTCAAATATTGAATGAGATTTATTGGCTCACATAACTTAAATGTCAACCCTAGCACAGATCTTAGGCATGATTTCTTTAGGATTCCAGCTCAACATCTCTACATTTCTCTCGACTTGAGTTGTCATTATGTCTGTGTGAGCTGCATCTTCAGGGTGGCTTCCCAATACCATACAGTCACGGCAGCAAATTCAGTCTTTATATCCATACTCTCCATCCTCCAAGAGAGAGGGGGAGAGAGAGAGAATTTCCTGTGTTGCACAACTCCCAGTAAAATTTCCAAGTATCATATTGATTATGCAACCTCTGAACCAATTCGCAGGACTAAGAGAATCTCATGCATTGACTGGCTTAGAACTGGATTATCTGAAGCCATAATTGTGGAGACAGAGGAAGCAGGGCATGACTTGGATCTGTAGCCAATACCCATGGTTGCAAATTTTTCCACTACAGTCAATAAGATGAGGGAAAAAGAGAGAATGGAAAAACTATGAAGAACACCAGAGATATTGTCAAAGACAGAGCAGGAAGAAATAACAACACATTTGAAGGCCTTGGGGGAAAAACAGCCTTCCTCTGATGGCATCCTACCGAGTAAGTCCACTTGATAAAATAGTTACATATATGAAGATTGGAATAATACATACCAAGATATTAATAGTTGTGATTTTTGGTGGTAGAATTATGAATAACCTTGCTTTTAAAAAAATATACACATGTATAAATACACAACCTATTATTTCATAATAAGAAAAAGTGGTAAGTTCTTAATATTATTTGCTAAAAAGCAAAGAACATCAAAGAACAGATGCCAGAACTGAACACTTCAAATGTAGCATTCTATATGTAATTATAGATAATCAATCAACAAGCATCCCTCCCGTGCAAATAGAATATTCCTTTAAGTTTAAAGGAATAAATTCTTTAGTAAAAGATATGGCTGCATTCCACGTTATAAATTTGCTGCTTCTGCAACCAGCACTCAAATATTTATTGATAATCCTCTAGCTACCATAAAACAGTTTTGTTGATATTCATCTTTTTAATAATATTCCAAAATTGTAATTGGAATAAAAATCATCAAAATGAGTGCATGTTTTACAGATTAATCATTGTATTCAACTATTACTGTGGTGTTTACTTAGAGCTTCAAGTCACAAAAGAAAGGGGAAAAAAATGATGAAGTTGAGAGACCAGCAAAACTATTCATTAATTATTTGAGGAACTTAAATTATCAAGAACTAAGTGGTTCTCCTTGCTTAAAAAATTATAACGTCTGAGTGGCAGATGAAATGAAATAGGATAGAAATTCATCTTTCTTCCTCTGCCCCTCATTCATAAACCTTTTTGTTAATTTCAAAATGGAAAGTATGGAAAATTAATGAGATTTTTTTCCTGAAGCATATCCCTCTAAGCCCATAACTCTTTAAATCTGAAATTCCCCGAAATGGTGCATGCTTTTTCAGTGATTCTTAGAAAACAATTCAATAACCTCCAAGTAACCATCTCCAAATTTTAAAAAAATTATACAAATGCATTTAAGAAACAAGTATCTGAATCTATATTTTTTTCCCTCTTGAATCTTTTTTTCAGGCTGAAGTCGTCAGATGAAATATTCTGTAAGTCTATTCAACTGCAGGCACTTCTTTCTGTACCTAGCATGAAATCATATCACCTTGTCATGTCAGAAAAATAGCAATTATAAAACCATTACTCTGAAATTCATATGCCACCACACTTACGTCCAAAGGATTTACCGGGGCATAACCTTGAGAATAAAAGATGATTTCTCTCCCCAGGTGTATACCTTCTATACTAAATTAGTTACTCCTTGAGGCAAGGGAGGGTCCCATGCACTTGTGCGTGTGGATGGACATATAAAAGGTTTTCGATGAATGTTTGTTGAATAAATGAGGCAGTCACTGAGGGAATCTCTGCTTTGCCCCACATCTCAATTTCACAAATCCAGAAACAACCTTAAACTTAAGTAAGCAGAGATGTGAAATGTGATGAGAGACACTGACGTCACCGCATGGTTTCTCAAGTCATAACATAGTCCATCTATTCTCAAAACCTCAGAGAGACCACCTTCTAGGGCAAGGAAATTACGCATCTCCACATTACTTTCGGGAAGCCAACGCTTCCGGTAAATAATTGAGGTCTCAAGCAGCCTCCCAGCAAGCTACCAAGCAAGCCCCAGGGGTCTTATTGGAACAGGGAGTCCTGAGCTGTGGGTGTCCCTCTGTCCGTGAGTTCTCCTCATCTTACAGTCTTCTCTTCCCAGGACTAACATCCCCGGATCTGCTCCCCATGGGTTTCTTCTCGTTCCTCCAGGGACTGCGGCAATTCCTTTGGGAGGACCATTTCTCCCCAAAGAAGGACTCATATGTCCCTACTCAGGCTGAGTGGAGACCTGAATGTGGTTGCTGGCATGAAGGCAATGAGGGATAATGGAAGTTGAACTTAAGGAGAACATGCAGATTTTCTACTTCACCAGAGGCTTTACATGGTATCCAGGCAATGGGGGGCGGGGCGGGGGCGGGGGGAGACACAACAGGAAGGTAGACAGAGAGAATGGATGTTTTCCTTTGGAAAAGAAGAAGCTGCTTTTGCCAATAGAAATTCAGAGCAATCGGGGAGTGGGGGGCGGGGAGGGGGTGTGAAAACCCATCACTTATCTCAAAGCCCCGCCTTTGTTTATTTGGGTTCTGACTTTGACATACAACGTCTATGGAGATGGTGCATGTGTCTTGCACTCCCTACCATCCTTAAAACAAAATCCTGAGCCTGATTTTCTGCACAATCTTCATGGTAGCTGCAAGAAATGAGTTCCTTCAAAGCAGCCTTAGGAACATTCTGGCTTTCAGCGCTTGGCTTGACTGTGTCTATGACTCTCTGTTAATAAAGTTAATACAGTGCCATCGAAAGCAGATACCCCATGCCTCAACCCTTAGAAATCTTCTTCCTCTCATAACAACCAAGTGCATCAGCAATAGATTTATCAATGCTTTGTCTTCTAACTGTACTTCTCAACAGACCTGGAGCAAAAACTTTGCTATTGAGATGTGTGTTAGGCAGAAGAATGTATGCCCCCTGACCCACCCTGAAAGACGTCTATATCCTCGTCCCCAAACCTGTGAATATGTTCCTTTACATGACGACAAAAAGGACTCTGCAGAGGTGATTAAGGTTTAAATGCTTTGAGTTGGGAAGATTACCCTGGATTATCAGGTGAACCCAACCTAATCACCTGAGTCCTTAAAAACAGAGTATTTGTTAGCTCATTAAGAGAGAGAGAGTTCCCGTCGTGGCGCAGTGGTTAACGAATCCAACTAGGAACCATGAGGTTGCGGGTTCGATCCCTGCCCTTGCTCAGTGGGTTAACGATCCGGCGTTGCCGTGAGCTGTGGTGTAGGTTGCAGACGCGGCTCAGATCCTGCGTGGCTGTGGCTCTGGCATAGGCTGGTGGCTACAGCTGTGATTCGACCCCTAGCCTGGGAACCTCCATATGCCGTGGGAGCGGCCCAAGAAATAGCAACAACAACAACAACAAAAAGACAAAAAAAAAAAAAAAGAGAGAGAGAGAGATGTGACAATGGAAGAAGGGTTAAAGAGATGTCACACTGCTGGCTTCTGAAGATAAAGAAAGTGGCCACAAGCCAAGGAATGCAGGCAGCCACTAGAAGCTTAACAGGCAAGGGAGTGGATTCTCCCCAGGAGCCTCCAGAAGGATCACAACCACAGCTCCCCCTGCCGCCCCCCCAGCACCTTGATTTTAGCTCAGTGACACCCATGGCAGATTTCCAACCTACCTAACTTTAAGATAATAAATTAATACATTTGTGTTGTTTTAAGCCCCTAAGATCATGGTCATTAGTCACAACAGCTCTAGAAAGCTAATTCAGGATGCCACTGGGGGCCAGAGTTATTAACTGTCCACTCAGGCCAGCAGTGGCGTCCCCATGGCTTGCAGACAGCAGGCAATTCAACCTCAAGATCCAATCCTGAGGGTCTACCTTGTTTTGCTCTTGGTTTTTGTTTTGTTTGGGTTGTCTGCTGTTGTTTTTTGGCCACACCCACAGCACATGGACCTTCTCAGCCAGGGATCGAACCCGCACCACAGCAGTGACCTGAGCCACTGCAGTGACAACACTGGATATTCAACCCGCTGAGTCACATAGGAACTACTGTTTGTTTGTTTGTTTGTTTGCTGAGGTCTCCTTTCTAGGCCCACTCCACTACCAATATTCTTTGAGTTCCCTAGAAAACAAAGCCTGTGGCAAAACTTACATTCCAAGGCTTTAAGGGAAAATGAAATTCCAAGACAGTCAGAGTAAGGGGAAAGGAAATGGAGTCTGTGACATAAGGTGTCCGTGACATACCTCTGATCAAGCCACCGCTTCCCAACAAAACACGGCTAGTTGCTTGGCATGATTTCCAGACAGGCTATGAAACCACTTCACCTCAAAAGAGGCCATCAGCGGAAGAAAGGGAGATGAGTGTATCCTCTGGAGCATACCTCCCGAATCAGTAGAGCTGAGTGGGATCTAGAAATATATATATATATATATATATATATATATATTTTTTTTTTTTTGCCTTTTAGGGCCACACTCATGGCATATGGAAGTTCCCAGGGTTAGGGTCGAATTGGAGCTACAGCTGCCGGCCTACACCACAGCCACACAGAAACACCAGATCTGAGCTGTGTCTGCAACCTACACCACAACACGTGGCAATGCAGGACCTTTAACCCACAGAGTGAGGCCAGGGATCGAACCCACATGCTCATAGTTCCTAGTCGGGTTCATTAACCACTGAGCCACAAAGGGAACTCCTAGAAATATATATTTCTAAGAGGCATCCTCTTCCTTCATATGTTTTCTGACAGCTCATTCACAAAGCGGTCTCTTAAAATAAACAGTGTGGGTGTCTAGGGCTTGGCTCCTGCTCTGTAACCTCAGTGGGCAAGGTGACCCAGCCATGAATACAAGGGGGAATTGGGCAGGTTGTCAGCATTATGTATCAGGCACCTCCTACAACGCCTCTTACAAGCCTTCAGATCCTCTCAGGCCTCACCTGTCACCAATCCCTTTGACCTGGCCACCAGCAGCCCACTCTGCGTGGACTCTGGCCAACTTCACGGGGTTATCATCCATCAGGACTTCACCTCCTGCCTGTGTCTTCCATCTCCCCCCTCCCCAGGGCTTCATGGTGAACTCAGAAACATGAGACATTGTGGGACCCACAGGCACCCACACAAATGTAGCCCATAAGTACTCAAGGAATTAATGTCCCATGAAGCAAAACGTTGACCCAGATAAAACATGGACATGACAGATAAGTTCTTCACCATCCTTCTCCAGTGGACAATCCCAAGAAGCAGTCATTTATATGACCTGCTGGAAGCTGGGTGCATTGGTATTAAACAAATGTCACACTTGATACTTCAAACAACTCCTCTCTCTCTCTCTCTTGCTTTGTCCTCTCCTCCCCCACTTGTACTCTGTGGTATAAAATACACTCCTTAAGAAACTTATGGACTTGGAGAACAGACTTGTGGTTGCCAAGGGGAAGGAGGAGGGAGTGGGATGGATTGGGAGCTTGGGGTTACTAGATGCAGACTATTGCCTTCGGAAATGGATCAGCAATGGGATCCTGCTGTGTAGCACTGGGAACTATGTCTAGTCACTTAGGATGGAGCATGATAATGTGAGAAAAAGGCATGTATACGTGTATGTGTAACTGAGTCACCTTGCTGTACAGTAGAAAATTGACAGGACACTGTAAACCAGCTATAACGGAAAAAATAAAAATCATTAAAAAATAAAATAAAATACACTCCTTGATTACATAAGAGAACATAAGCCTTTGCTTCTCGCTCTGCTTTCTGGAGAACCCCAGCTAAGATACATTTATATAATGAAGTTATTTCATTGTAGTGCAGCAAAAACTATGCAACTGGGAGCTTCTCTGACCTGACACACTCCTCCCTCAGTGAAAACTGCTGCGGCCTCTGACCTCGGGCAGTTCTCATCCCCATTCACGTCCGGGGAGATCAGACTTCACCTTTGCGTGGAAGAGTATCAGAGAATCTGCAGACACACGGAAAACCACAACCTGGTTTTGCCCTGGAAAGGCTCACAGGCACATCCCCACATAGAGTCCCTGGCTGCTCCTTCTTGAGGACAGAACTGTGACCACGTCCTTGTGCAAAGCTGTAAGTGCAGTAGACCACAAACATTTGCCAAGTAAATAAACTCAGAAGAAAAGGACATTATCTTCCCGGCTCCCTGCACTTCAGTTACTATAGTCATCATTAAAACCAAGTATTGGAGTTCCTGTCGTGGCGCAGTGGTTAACGAATCCGACTAGGAACCATGAGGTTGCGGGTTCGATCCCTGCCCTTGCTCAGTGGGTTAATGATCCGGCGTTGCCGTGATCTGTGGTGTAGGTTGCAGACGCGGCTCGGATCCCAAGTTGCTGTGGCTCTGGCGTAGGCTGGCAGCTACAGCTCCGATTCAACCCCTAGCCTTGGAAACTCCATATGCCGTGGGAGCGGCCCAAGAAATAGCAAAAAGACAAAAAAAAAAAAAAAAAATTTACTCGACTGACATACCAGGTGGACAACTGAGGCAGGTGGACAACTCAAGCAAAAAGCTTTCACTTCCATGGCATCAAAGGATGATGCAGGAATTTCTGCCCATTTTGAGATACTTTCCTTTCCCTACTAGAGGTGGCAGACTTTTTCCTAGAGGGTTTTCCTCTCTCCCTCTCTTTCTCCTTCTCTCTCTTTTGCTCTCTGTCAGTTCTGAATTTCTCCCAGACGGATAGAAGCAATGACTTTATCCATCACCAGTCATTTTATTGAAGGCGTAAAGCAGGGCTCCTGTCTAAACCAGCCCCAGATGAGCAGGAAGCCCTCATTAACTCCAAACAGACGGTTGTCCCTGTGACTGCCGTGGGACTAGATCTTACTCTCAGGAACAGAACCGGGAACCCACCTTAGAATCTACAATAAAGCAAGCATTGAACCCAAGAAGTCAAATGTATATGCTTTAAATCTATAGACTCTGCGACTGAAAACTACATTGAAAGAGGTTCTCCCTGCCCTGCCAAAGAAATGCAAATTCCTAACTACACCTTCTTTCAAAAAGGAACTTCTGCCAAAACGCTTCCATTGACTCCACTTCCCCCAACTTCAACACCCCCCAAAAAGTTAATATGCTCTCCAAAAGAAAAAAATCTGAAGCGTAATTTATCCAATTTGTACTATCTAGTCATAACCTATGTTCAAACTGACTCTCAAGCAATACTAAGTCTCTTTATTATTTATGGCGATGCTTCAAGGATATAAATTCAGCCCTTCTGAAGAGACTTTTCTTGCCCTTACTCTAAACTCATCCCTTTCTAATGTAAGAAATATGCCATTGTAATTACAGAGGCAGGAATGGGAAAAGTCAAGTTTTGCCTATTTTTGTAAACTGAAACCTCCCAGGACCCAAATTACCAGCGCAGCCCACGTGTGTTGTGCTAACAATAGAGCTGGCCCAGCAGCCAGAGGGAGCATCACTGAGACACAGCAGATAGAGAGCGGAGATGTTACTGGTTACTAAGAAACAAAGCCAAATGCATCTGGCCTTTTTTTTTTTTTTTTTCTCTTACAACTCCCACTACTGTGATAGGACAGAGGCGCTCATTTCTTTTATTAGCATTTAAAATGGGTAGGTGACACATGACTGAATTTCCTTGCAAGAATATAGGACAAATCCTTACATAAGGTGCTCAGACTGTGCTCTAATGGCAGATAGGAAACCCCGACTCTTTCAAGCCACACCCTACCTGCTAGCCATTGCAGCACTAATGGAATTTTTGGGTGCTGGTGCCAGAGGCTGACATTAGACACAGAGAATTTTCCAGGACCTGGGAGATAGAGCAAAAGTGGAGTGGGAGGTGGCACAGAATGAGACACTGGCCTCATAGCAAAAGTGGCCAAGGAAAAGAAGGGCCGATGGTCTGGACAAGGTCAGCCCCACTGAACTGATGACACGGAAGGAAAGAGCAGTGGGACCAGGGAGCTAATCTGGGGCAGCTAGACTTCTTGTCAGCCCCAAGCAGCACTGAGAGACTTGAGAAGCTGTATTCTGTGCTGGGGCAGCTGAGAAAACTATTTTTAGGGAGTTCCTATTGTGGCACAGAAGAAACAAATCTGAATAGTATCCATGAGGATGCAAGTTCAATCCCTGGCCTCGCTCAGTGAGTCAGGGATCCAGCCTTGCCATGAGCTGTAGTGTAGGTTGCAGATGTGGCTCGGATCCCGGCGTTGCTGTGGCTGACAGCTAAAGCTCCAATTTGACCCCTGCCCCTGTGCCACAGGTGCAGCCCTAAAAAGCAAGCAAGCAAGCAAGCAAGCAAGCAAGCAAGAAAGAAAGAAAGAAAGAAAGAAAGAAAGAAAAATATTTTTATGTCTCTGAACTGTTACACGTGCTTGAAAACTCTGCCACTGCGAAGGTCCATCTAAGGCCACACAAAGTTGCTGTTCACAGAGGCCTTTGAGAATGAGAAAAACCCCTCAGTTAAAGAGAAGCAGGAGTGACAAGACGAATTTGCAGGCCCATCCAGGTGTCTGCTTTCCACAAGGCTTCAAACAGAATTATCCCCAAACCACCACACTGGCTTCATAATCTGAAAGCCTCCTCAGCTGCCATCAAGCTGCAGCATCCGTTTCACCAAGGGACATGTAAATCAACCACAGGGTATCAGAGAGAAGGACATGCAGACGATTAGAAGCAGCAGCCTCTAAAATTAAGTGATGAGTATTCAGGGATTCTTAGGTCAGTGTGAGATCACATAAGAGATCCATTCATTCCTTGGGCACCATCGTGTGCCAGGAACGTGTTGCGTAGGAAGAAGGCAAAGATGAACTCGATTTACCATCTGCAGTTCTGGAAATAGAGACCCTACAACACATGTTGCTTGATGTAACACTGATCAAATGCTAGAGGTGCATGGAGGAAAGGAAAGACGACAACTGAAGGGTCGGCGGACTGCACGGAGGAGGTGGCCGCCGACTTAGGTCTTAACCGTGAAAGAGAAAATGCACCTGTCGGGGAAACGGAAAACGGACCATCCAGGAAAGAGTGCGGGCCTGTGAAAGGCCCATCACGGTCAAAGGCCTCTGACAAAGAGGATCTTGGCACCTTCTTGGCCAAGGGGTGGCAAGTGGGGGTCAAGCAAGAGGAGTTCCCTTCCTGAACTACTTTCAAATGAGAAGGGCCGTCAAAGGTTAAAAGTTTCAGGGGCACAGCAAAGGGATAAAGGAGATGGTCCCTCTTCTCCCTCAGCATCTCCAGGCAGTAATGTTGGGGTAATTTGCCTTTCAACTCATTAAAGACTAAAATTAGTATTTACACCTCTGGAAGGGCAAGGCTAAGATTTTGCATTTCTGTAATTGCAAGATGTGGATAATTGTGGTAATTGTGTTCATTTAGAATCTCAAAATAAATACGATTAATAATTAACATCAGTAATATTGCTTCACAAAACCACTGCTGAGGGCATGTTTCCTGCTGCGCTGGCTCTCACAGGACTCCACCTCCTCGCCAGTCTCTGGGAAATGCAAGCAATTGCAGGCAGGCAACTATCATCTCTTTCTCTAGGAAGCCTTTCTCACCAACAAATGGGGAGAGAACATTTAGGTCTCAATACGGGCAGAGCCTCCAAACGGCCTGCAAATAAAAAGCAACAGGAAATATAGCACCTCTGTGTAAGGGGATAAGACTCTCTCTTCTTTGCTATCAGAATTTGCTGGCATGAGCAAAAACATGCATCTTGAATAGAAAGTGAACCCAGGAGTTCCCATTGCGGCTCAGGAGTAACAAACCCAACCGGTATCCATAGGATGCAGGTTCAATCCCTGGTCTCACTTAGAGAGTTAAGGATCCTGCACTGCTGTGGCTGTGGCCTAGCCCGGCAGCTGTAGCTCCAATCGACCCTGGCTTTGGAACTTCCATATACTGAGGGTGAGGCCCTCAAAAGCAAATAAAGAAGAAGGAGAAGGAGGAGAAGAAGAAGAAACTGAAACCGCCCCCCCCCCCCAAATGCCATTTTTCCCTTATCTGTCATGAAAACTAAATTTAATACATGATCCTAAGTTAGATCCTAAACAGGAAAAAAAAAAAAAAAAGATGTGATAGATATAGGGACCACTGGAGAAATTTAACTAGGTATAGATTAGTCCTGAATCAATGTCAAATTCCCTAATTTTGCTAATTGTACTGTGGCTGGGTAAGAGAATGGCCGTCCTCTTCGTAAATACACACTGAGGGGCTTTCAGGGGAAAGTGACAGGATTTCTGCAACTGATTCTCAAATGGCTCAAAAGTAATTATCTGTAGACAGAAAGCGTGAGAAAAGATAAAGCAAATGTGGCAAAATATTAGCAGTTGGTAAATCAGGGTGCAAAGTATACAGGAGTTCATTGCACTGTACACATTTCTCTAAGTTTGTAGAGAATGTATACATTTCTCTAAGTCTGGAAATTATTTCTTTTTTTTTAATTTATTTATTTTTATGGCCACACCCATGGCATACGGAAGTTCCCTGGCCAGGGACCAAACCCAAGCCTAGGCAGTGATCCAAGCTGCTGCAGTTGGACTCTTAACCCACTGCACTATGGCAGGAATTGTGGAAATTACTTCAAGATAGAATTTATTTATTAATTTATTAAGTCTTTTTAGGGTCACATCCATAGCATATGGAGGTTCCCAGGCTAGGGGTCTAATCAGAGCTGTAGCCACCGGCCTACGCCACAGGTGCAGCAAAGTCAGATCCAAGCCACATCTGCAACCTACACCGCAGCTCACGGCAATGCCGGATCCTTAACCCACTGAGCAAGGCCAGGGATCAAACCCACATCCTCATGGATGCTAGTCAGATTCACTTCCGCTGCATGACCGGAACTCCTCAAGATAGAATTTAAAAAGGGCTTTATCTGTGCTTCCTGTAGAGCCTGCTTCCTACCGTCACACTGTTTTCTTCCCACCTGCCCTCTTCTCACGTGATTCTAGTTGTCACTTGGGGAGCATTTCTGTCACAGGCTGTGTTCGGCACGCTGGGGGAAATAAAGAGTAGTGAGATGCAAGCCCTCCCTTCAGTCTAAGTTCAAGTGTGGATGCACATAACCACCCTGGAGAAAGAAGCTGCCATGTGCAAAGAGGAAGGACAGAGGAGGAGGTCGGAAACAAACATCAGGGCCGTTTAGACTACAGATGGCTTCGTATAAAGGACATTTGAGGTCATCATGAGGATAGTAGGACTCTGACAGCGGAAAACAGGGGCGTAGGACGAGTGACAGAAAGCCAATGGGTAACTGGAATGTTCTAATAAGATCCCTTGTGCAGGAATTCCCATCATGGCTCAGCAGTTAACAAATCTGACTAGCATCCATGAGGCTGTAGGTTCTATCTCTGGCCTTGCTCAGTGGGTTAAGGATCTGGCATTGCTGTGAGCTGCGGTGTGGGTCACAGACTCGGCTTGGATCCCATGTTGCTGAGGCTATGATGTAGGTTGGCAGCTACACCTCTGATTCAACCCCTAGCCTGGGAACCTCCATATGCCTTGGGTGCAGCCCTAAAAAGATTAAAAAAAAAAAAAAAAAAGATACCTGATGCAGAAAAAGCAAGGTGGGTTCAATTTGGGTGAGTAAATCTAGGAATGTGATGGACAGAACTAGAAATAAGGCTTTGAAATAAAGCTAGAAAGAAAAGCCAGGATAAGATGATGCGTGGTCTTGAGCGACCAAAATGAAAAAGTATTTTGAATTTTATTTTAGACAATAGGGAATTAAGATTTTTTTTTTTTTTTTGAGAAAGTGGTTGTTCACCTCTGAGACTGGGAACCATGTGTTGAAGCATCCTTTGTAGAATTTTATATCACACATAGCTGACCTTCAATAAATGGTGATGTTTATAAAAATAAACATTTACAACCTAGTGCAATTGTATTCAAACTCAAGTCTCAGAGCCATATATTGTGAAAATATTAAATAAAATTTGAAGGGGGAAAAATGTTAGGTACTCCCATATATCAAATGTTTCACATCTTCTCTTATTTAACATCCCCAAGTCCCACATTTAATAAGCAGAACAAAAAGGTTAGGTAAACAGCCAAAACCATAGCGAATGGACAAGTCAGGGTTCTTTGGTTTCAATAAAAATGACATGTTTAATTCAAGCAGAAAAATGGGGAAGATAGGAAAATGAAAGGGAAAGGCTGTGAACCAGATTCAGAAATTTCAGTCAAGAACTAAGGCAGGGAAGGGAAAAAAAAAAAAAAAAAAAGAACAAGGCAGTAAAGCTGTTGTGATGAAATCACCTCTGAGTTTTTCATCCCTTGGTTGGTCATTCTACCCAAGATACAAATTCTAGGCAGATCTCATGCACAGCCATCCTGAGCTAGAGGAAAGAAGGGCAGCCAACTGTTACTCCCGTCATCCTGCATCCGTGGGGCAGTAAAACATAACTGGACAATGAGGGTTCTGAACCCCAATTCAGCTGCTTGCTGCTCAAAAGACCAATACTAGAGAGACAGGTGTTGGTGGGAAAAGAAAAACTGGGAAGATGGCGGACTGGTGTCCTAAGACCTTCCCCACGTTGCGGACTGGGAGACAAAGGTTTCAAAGGGAGGGGCTGCAGGGGGCTTGAGCAGCTCACGTATAATTCTCAGAGTGGCTGTCACTAAGGCGAAGTTTCCTGCATCACCAGTCTTCTGGTTTCAACTGGTCTGGGGTCTACACGCTTGAGGTCAGCACTCCTCATCTGGTGGGGGTCTGCTTCCTGCTATAACAACTAAGGGATGTGTGCCAGGCCTTTATCTATGTCCTTCAGGGAATTGGGAGTTCGACGACGCGGCCATATGGCTGGTTTACAGTCTAAATGGTTACCAGTTTCCCAGGAAGTATTCTTTGTTTCTACATCTTCACATTTCCTAATCCTTAACTCTTGAGCCAGCCTTTTGAGGCTCAGAGGAGGCCTGGGAGACTAAAGCTTTTCTACAAACAAGGACACTGGGGGGTCGGAGGGTGCGGGCAGGGGGTCTGTCCCCAGAAGGTCCCATGGGGTCCTACTTGATTACAATCCCTTCTTTCTTTTGATCCTCCCCGGTCTTTTTTTTTTTTTTTTTTTTGGAATATGGACCAATTTATTAAACAAAAAATAGTATTCATAAAGGGAATTATTGGTAAATTAGACTACATTCAAATTAATGCTTTTTATTCTTGCAGAGTAAAAAAGCAGGTCATGGAGTGGGAGGATAGAGCTTCAACATAAAACCAAAGAGAGACTTGGATCTACATTAAATAAGAAAAGGACAGAGAGTCCTGCATAAAAATGAGCAGGAACCCTGAACAACACTTCATGATCCTCCTCAGTCTTGAGCAGCATATGTTAGTCAAGAAAGGGAAGAAAGATTTGAATAGAGAGGTTAATCAAAACTTGGGAGAGGCGGAGTTCCCATTGTGGCTCAGTAGTAACAAACCTGACTAGTATCCACGAGGATGTGGGTTCAGTCCCTGGCCTCCCTCAGTGGATTAAGGATCTGGCATTGCCATGAGTTCTGGTATAGGTCACAGATGTGGCTCGGATCCTGAGTTGCCGTGGCTGTGGCGGATGCCAGCAGCTGCAGCTCCGATTCAACTCCCTAGCCTGGGAACTTCCATACGCTGCAGGTGTGGCCCTAAAAAGACAAAAAAAAACCCCAAAAAAAACACAAAAAAAAACCTCAGAAGAGGAATTCTGTTTTAGGGGAACTCCTCAAAAACAGAAGATGTTTTCAGGCGCTGTGGTGGCCATGACAACAGGCTTCTCAGCTCTCCTGCTGCAGGGCCATGTGGCAGCCCAGCCCCGGCCCTCCGGTCCCACCTCCACTTTCCCTCTGAGGTCAGACATCTCCCCCCCTTCCAGGCAAACCACCGAGAAGAATGGGGCGACCAGATGAGGACTAATGCAGACCCCCTTCTTCAAGACACGGGCCTCCTCAGTGGACACCTGTGGCCTGGAGGCTCCCCATAAACCTGGCCAAGCCCTCCTTTCAACGCTGCAGCTGGAGACTTCCCGCACAAGCCTCCTTCCTGGCCTCTTTCTCGGGTGTCTGACAAGCCCTGACCTGAAGGTCTGTTCCGCTCCGCCTGCCCCTGCTCCCTCCCCACTGCATTTCCCTGCGGCTAATCCTGTCCTGGCACCTGCTTCTCACCAGAGCAGAAGGAAGCAGGGGAAAGCCAGCAGTGGAATTCTAGTCTATGTGGCCTCAAATCTGCGTTCTTTCCACCACTCTCATGGGAGGTGTTAGAAGCAGAAAACGAGGTGGTTACCCTACAATTATAGATAATGACCCCACTCTCTCTTAAGTGTCAAGAGAGTGGACAGACATCCATAACAATTAAAAAGCTAGGTATGTAGAAAAAAAAATAATGTAATAGGGAAGTAAAAAATAATAATAAAATAAATTAATTAAAAAAATTTTTAAATGCTAGGTATGAAATTCAGTTGTAAAATGATCGATTTAGAGGCATTTTTGGCCACGCCCACAGCATATGAAATTTCCCAGGCCAGGGACGGAACTGGTACCCAGCAGGGACCTGAGCCACAGCAGTGACAATGCCAGATCCTTAACCACTAGGCTGCCAGGGAACTCCTAGAGGCTGCCTTTTTATTTCCTAAATTATTTGACTCTTTGGGAGATTGTGTCAAGTACTGGGTTCCACTGGCGTGGAGGGAACGAAACATCCCCTTCTGAACTCTCCTCCCAAACTGGAAACTGTTGCAAGAAGCGAGTCCCATTGAGGACAAAGGGGAAAAAAGAGCCGGTATCAGGCAGCCTCAGCCCTGCTGCCATTGCCAAGGTAGAGGTTTAAAAACATCTTCCAGACAAAGACGACCACTCTATTGGATCTCCAACAGTTCACAAGAAGCTGGTGCCCAGAGACTTCAGGGACCTCTGCCAGAAAAACTCATGACCTCGTCACTTATCTCAGCAGTGTGATGAGATCCTATTCCCTAGACGGGAAAGTATCTCTTACAGGTCTACTGGGGACTACATTGAAATAGGATGCTGCACTCTGTCAGTCCTTTCCAGAACACCCAACCAATAAGAGAGGTTTTTATACTACTGGGGCCATGTTTAATGAAAACCGAAGGTATTCTTACGAGAAAATCTTGATTGAAATCAAGAAACTTTCATCCAACAATTTATGTAGTTTTTTTGTTTTTCTTTCTTTTTCTTTTTTGGCACCCCGCAGCATAGGGAGTTCCTGGGCCAGGGATCAGATCTGAGCTGCAACTTCGACCTACACCACAGCTGTGGCAATGCCGGATCCTTGACCCACTGTGCCAGGCTGGGGAATCGAACCTGCATCCCAGCTCTCCAGGGCTGCTGCCGAACCCTTTGCATCACAGCGGGAACTCCTATAGCAAATATTTATTCATTACCTCCTAAGTACACAGCTGCATAAATCAAAGACTCCTTTCTTCCAAGAATTTATAACTCAAATAAGGATGTGGGGAAGTGTGAAAGGAACTAACATTTCCTGAGTTGATAAGATATGTGTGCCAGGAAAGACACATACATGTGAAGATTTCAACAGCAGTATAGGAAGCGAGGTGTCCTGTAAAAAACATAAGGTACACACGTTTCTTTTTCTTTTTCTTTTTTTTCTTTTTAGGGCCGCACCCATGGCATATGGAGGTTCACAGGCTCGGGGTCAAATCAGAGCTGCAGGTGCCAGCCTACACCACAGCCACAGCAATGCAGGATCCGAGCCGCGTCTGCGACCTACACCACAGCTCATGGCAACACCGGATCCTTAACCCGCTGATCGAGGCCACGGGATTGAACCCGCAATCTCATGGTTCCTAGTCGGATTCGTTTCTTCTGTGCCATGACGGGAACTCCCTAACGTGTTTCTTAAAGTGTGGTCCTGGGCACAGTGGCAGCAGCATCGCCTGGGAACTAAGAATGCACCATCACCAGCACCACCCCAGATCTCCCCAGTCTGTGAAGACCGGAGCCCAGAAGTCTGGTTTTCACAAACTCTCTGGGTGATTCTGCTTCTCACTATAAGTTTGAGAACTACTGGCGTAAATAATAAGGCTCTGAGCCTCCAGGAAGGTAAAAGGGCAAAAGTGGTCAGAGAAGGTGACTTAGGATCCAAGTTAGACTTGGGAAGTGGATTAGAGAGGGGCCCCACCGCGGGATGTTCCATCCAATGGAACCCCTGACACTGTCTTCCCCTGGGTCTCCAAGACTTGCTTCATCTTGATGATAGGACAAATCCCTGCTTTTTTGTTGTATGGATGGACTTGAGATATATAAACCATGTTTTGGAGGGGTTTTTGGACACGCACACAGCAGGCAGAAGTTCCTGGGCCAGAGATCGAACCCATGTCATAGCAGGGCCACAGCAGTGACAACACCTGATCCTTAACTGCTAGGCCACCAGGGAACTCCCTTCATACTTTAACTATATTTTTATCCAGTGAATAACTCAATCTAGTTCCTGGCCCCTGATACTTGTTCCAATTTCATCTCTCAGTGAAATCAGTCCGAGTTCTCCTGAGCATCTTAGCAAGATGACATTATTAACTCCTAACCCTGCAGATGAAAGGCTCTCCCCAGTCAGCCTCTTCCAGGCTGTGGCTACCTCGGTTATCTTCCAATCTCTCTGCAGTCTCTCTTACTCTTCCCAATAAAAATGGAAGTATTTTTTAAAAGAAAGTGTCCCAAAGTATAGAAAATAGAGAGCATGGATTTTAATCTACCATCCCATGGAGAACTGCACACTTCAGAGGATTATTTAAAAACTGGATCGCAGCTTGGTCTGCAGTTGCAGCTGCAGCCTAAGAGCCAATCACAGCATAGCACCGTGTGGGAATTTGTAGCAATTTTGTGCATAGTTCTAAGGCTCATCAACCTGCTTGCCCCCAAATGCCTCCCTTTTCCCAGCAAAATTTGCATTTCATCTGCCAACGTGCTGGCCTCCTACACACCCATATTTTTTTCTTGTGCTCCTAAAGGTCCCAAGTCGAGGGAGAACAAGTTACAGTTAGACCTGCAGAGTTTACACTATATTCTGCGACAGAAACAAGTTGTCCATTCCAAGCCACCAAGTAAAATGGGATAAAGACCTCCCACTTTAAGCAGACCCCACAGGTCGGCTTATTTATTCATTCAAGGAACACTTAGGAATACCACCTGTTGCGCGAGGCTACCCCCCCCCCGGGTCCCGACCATCCTGTGTGTTCTTGGTGACGCTGCCAGAGCGCCTCTGTCTCCTGACAATGAAGATGATGAAGGCTTAGCCAAGGGTAACTACCATGTATCTGCTTGGTCCCCTACGGCGGGGAATTGGCCTGGTTCTTGCTGCAGGGTTTACTTCTGCTCGAAAAGGTACTGGGCCTTTGGCCCCGGGTTCCTGAGCTGCAGACTGCGTGGGGTATAGCACCCTTTGGACTCATCACATTGCACGCAGAGCCCCGGGGGACTGGTCCCATCTTGCCTATGCTCCCGCTATTTCCCCACTGTGAATAATTAACCACATGGCACTGACCTCTTTAGTCCTGTTGCCTGCTTTTGGCTTCCAGAAAACGGCAGTATGTGTGCTCCTTGCCATCCGCTGTGAGACAGGAGTTCATTTCTGACCCCTACTCCAGCAGTCACTGTCACTCCATGTCTCAGCACAAAAGAACCACAGACCCTGTACTCTTGGTCCCACAAAACACCCACAAGGGATGTTTGGATTGAACTTGGAAAACGTTGGATGGACAGCATTTTCCAAATCTTCAAGCGAGGTCTTATGACTACGGGAGTCCAAAAGCAAAAGGGTGAGTAGATGCAGTAGGGATCCATCCTTGTGGGAGACACGGAACTGGGCCACCCAGATCCTCCTTCAAGGAAGGAGGCACATGCGGTCAGGTCAGCACCGAGGCTCCAGCTGTTCCTTCAGGATCTGCCTCAGCTGCAGCGTCCCCTCCCCTGTGGCCACCCCCCACCCCCACCTGCCAGGCAGCCCCCATCCAGTGACTGAGCAGGACGGGAGTGTAAAGGCCCCACGTGAGACGACTGTGACGGGGACTTTTCAACCCTAAACCCTGACATTACTCACTCTTCACCTAAACCCTTACTTCTTCCTCTAAACAAGCTCAGTTACCCAGGCGCTGCCTGTCCTCCATCCACGCTCTTAATCTCTCTCTTCACTTTTCACCTCAGTTGCCCTTAACAGCTCAGTATCTCTATCAAGGATCTACCAGAAAAGCACCCTTCCAGCCCGACCCAGCTCCCATGACAGTCTCTTCAGGATGTTTATGCATTCACGTGTTCATTCGAAATTTAAGGAGCAACAACTAAATGCCAGGCAGTGTAATAGGCATTCCGTGGATGCAACAGAAATGAGACAGCCTTCGTAGAGTTTGTATTCCGCGGGGGCAGGGAGAGAGATAGACAATAAACAAAGAAGCAAAGTAACTCTGGTAACTCTGGTATGTGAAGCGAATAAACAGGATATTAGGATGGATTATGATAGAAAATAAAAATAACTGGGACAGATGTGACATTCGATCCTTTCTAATCAAGTGTGGTTCCTGGGAGGTAGAACCACCTTGAACCTGTTGGATCAGAATCTACATTTCAACAAAAAAGCTATTACAGAGACTGGCTTTGACCAGCCCTGGGGCTTACACACCATTAACCAATATAGCAACAAAGGAGGGAGGGAGGATTTGCAGGTGAAAGCAAGAGCAGGACCTCTGTTGAGAACAAATACAGAGCCCTAACTCGGGAGGGAGCCCAGAGTTGAAGATGTAGGTTTGGGAGCTAAAGTCTCTAGAATGAAGCAGGGTACAAATTTGTGATCTCCTCTTCAGTTAGTCACCTGCCAGTCAACCTGATGAACCAGTGCTTCTCAACTCTGCCTGTACATGACAGCCATCTGGGAAGCTTTGAAAAATACTGACTCTTGGGTCAATATTCTGGTTTAATTAGTCTGAGGTGTAGCCTGGGCATTGTGTTTTTTTTAAGCTTAGGCTGGTGGTGCCCCAAGCCTTCTGGGCCATGATAAAGCTCCAGAACCAATGGACCCATGTATTACTGAAAGCCTTCAGTATTTGAATTTCATAAGTCTAGATTTTATTCACATCCAGTCATGGTCAAAGTTGATGTGATGATTTTCTTATTATCATTAACAGAGCTTTATTGTTTAAAAAAGGAATTAGCGAAAGACAACCTACGGAATGAGAGAAAATACGTGCAAACAATGCAAGTGACAATGGCTTAATCTCCAAAATATACAAACAACTCCTACAACTCAATAACATAAAAATAAACAGCCCAATTGAAAAATGGGCAGAAGACCTAAATAGACATTTCTCCAAAGAAGACAAACGGATGGACAGTAGCCACATGGAAAGATACTCAGCAACACCAATTATTAGAGAAATGCAAATCAAAACTACAATGAGGTGCCACCTCATACTGGTCCGAATGGCCATCATTAACAAGTCCGCATATAACAAATGCTGGAGAGGGGGTGAAGAAAAGGGAACCCTCCTACACAGTTGGTGGGAATGTAAGTTGGTACAACCACTATGGAGAACAAGATGGAGACCCCTCAGAAAACTAAATATAGAATTTCTATATGATCCAGCAATCCCAGTCCTGGGCACATATCTGGACAAAAGCGTAATTCAAAAAGACTGTATGTTCACCAGTATGTTCACAGCAGCCCTATTCACGATAAGACAAGACATGGAAACAGCCTAAATGTCCATTGACAGAGAATGGATTAAGAAAATGTGGAACTTATATTCAACAGAATATTACTCAACCATAAAAAAGAATGAAATAATGCCATTTGCAGCAACATGAATGTGACTAGAGATTATCATACTAAGTGAAGTAAGGCAGAAAGAGAAAGACAAATACCATTTGATATTACTCACATGTGGAATCTAAAATATGGCACAAATGAACCTACCCACAAAACAGAAACAGACATAGAGAACAGCCTTGTGGTTGCCAAGGGGGGGTTGCGGGAGGGAATGGGATGGGCTAGGAGTTTGGGGTTAGCAGATGCAACCTATTACATTTGTAATGGATAAACAATAAAGTCCTGCTGTATAGCACAAGGAACTATATCTAATCTCCTGGGATAGACCATGATGGAAAAGAACATTAAAAAAGAATGTGTATATATGTGTGTGTTTATATATGTATGCATGTATGTATTAGTCACTTTACTGTACAGCAGAAATTGGCACAACATTATAAACGAACTGTAATTTTTTTTTTTTAAGTTGGAAAAAAAAGGAATTAGTAGAGCCCTCTTGTGGCGCAGTGGGTTAAGGATCCTTCCTTTTCACTACAGCACCTTGGGTTGCTGCTGTGACACAGGTTCGATCCCTGGCCCAGGAACTTCCACAAGCCTGCCAACATGCAAAAATAAATAAATAAATGAGGAATTCGCAAATGAAAATACAGACATGGCTAAAGTTTGAATCGGCAGAATCTTTTTTTTAGGGCATCCCTGTGTTACCAACAGAGAGCTATGATTTTGCAATTACACAAAAACAGAACTTCCAACATGACCTACCTCCAAGTGGATTTACACAGGAAGGAACAAAGAGAGAAGGAATGAGGGAAGGAAGGAAATGAAGAAAGAAAGGGAGGGAGGGGAAGGAAAGAGGGAGGAAAGGTGAGGGAGGGTTGAAGCCAAAAAAGTCATTCATAACGCATAAATAAAAGCAGCCTTTAAAAATGCGTGTGTGTGTGTGTGTGTGTGTACAATCAGGAAGGGTCATAGAATTCAGCTCTTTTTTTTCCTGCCACCACTGACGCAATTTCATCTCCTTGCACAAAGAGGTTTGTAAAAGAAAGAAAAGCTTCCCCTTTGAGCCTGAAAAGCCCTCTCTCAGTCCTGGCATCTCTTTGTCAGAATGGCAGCATCTTCTGATTCTGGAAGCTATTCAATGGAAAGATACCATGTGGTGTCATCATAGGGTGACCCTCAGGTATCACCCAGGAGTGAGCAGCAGAATAAAGAGAAAGGGCTATGGAGACTTCCAGGCCCTGTCCCAGGGTCTAGCCAGGGGTGTGGGTGTGGGTGAGTGTGGATGTGGGTGTATGTGTGTGTGTGTGTGGGGGGGTGTTTGTACAGTGGGGGAG
This sequence comes from Sus scrofa, assembly GCF_054392235.1. Classification (NCBI taxonomy): domain Eukaryota; kingdom Metazoa; phylum Chordata; class Mammalia; order Artiodactyla; family Suidae; genus Sus; species Sus scrofa. Next base: position 20,216,936 of record NC_139393.1, on the reverse strand, counting down.
AGGAAAGTGTCAAATTAGAAGTCTAAGTCTGTGTCCCATTACAGAACTACACTTCTCGGAGTAATTTTTAAATTTTAACTAAGATATTAAATTTATAATTCATGCCCATAATACAAAAATTTAGAAATAGAATTTCTAAATTTTTATAAAATGTCCTCCTCCTCCTTTTCCCTCTTCCTCCTCCTTCTCCACCTCCTTCTCCTCCTCCTCCTCCAGTAGAAAAGGCAGATCCCTTTCCCATTTCTGTCTCCCAGTAACCCTATTATTTCCCAAGGGAGTTTGTTTGTACAGTTCAGGGATATTCTGTATATCCGCAGGCAAATATGTTGGGGGGGAGGTGTTACATGTGTAATATCTATTCTTCAAATTGGAACATACTATACAAATTGTCTCGCATGTTGTTTGGGCTTTGTCTTTTCTTCCAGTTTTATTGAGACATAGCTGACCTACAGCACTGTGTAAGTTTAAGGTATGCGGCATCAAGATTTGAGTTACACACATCATGGAGTGATTTTGATTTTGATTGTTCCTTGACAATATATTTCAGAGCTAAGTCCATATCAGTATATAAAGAGATACTTCATTTTTAATGGCTGTGTAATGTACCATTGCACACTTAGGTAATATTCGATTTAAGCCAATCCTTTTAGTTTCAATGGCTTTAATATTCTGTACTGTGGGGCTATGAAGGATCTCCTACATCTATCATTTTATACTTGCATGAGACGACTGGAGGATACAGTTCTAGAAGTGGCATATGCAGGGCGGAAGGCAGGTGCATTTATAATATATATTCATGTTAGCAAATCAGTCTCCAAGAAGCTTGTACTCCAACTATTGATCTGTACGAGTGTCTATTTCCCAAGCCCTCTCTAACAGAGTATGTTATCAGTTGGATATTTTCTAATTTAATAAGTGAAAGATGATGTCCTGGTGTCGTTTCCATTTGCATTCTCTTCTTAAGAGTAAAGTTAGTCATCTATTTATATGTTTGAGCCATTTCTATTTCCTTTCCTAAACTATTAATTTATACCCTTTGACCATTTTTTATGGGGCTTGTTGCTCTTTTATTAAATTATAGGGGCTCTTAATATATTAGGGAGATCAGTGCTTAGTCCATGATGTGAGATACAGACTTCTTTTCTCACTTCTTTGTCTTTCGATTTCAATTACACAGGATTTTGCCTCACAGTAATGTTACGATGTCATATATTTAAATGTATCAACAATATCTTTTTTGTTTCTGGATTTTGTGTCACATTTTAAAATCTTTCCCACTGGAATGATTTCTTTACTTCTTCCATAGTTTTTTCAAGTACTTTTAATGATTCCATTGATCAAGTCTAAATATTGTGAGGTTATTTGAGGGGTAACAGTGTAACCCAACACACTACCCCTTGTATCATTCATCTCTGCTCCACTGAATAGAACCATATGATAAAAACTGATATTTAATGTTTTATTAATTTCATAATAAATATTATCTTAGGACTAAAACAACTATATGTACATGTGTTAAAACCTGCATTTCTTGCAAATCAAAACTACCATGAGATACCACCTCACACCAGTCAGAATGGCCATCATTAATAAATCCACAAATAACAAGTGCTGGAGGGGGTGTGGAGAAAAGGGAACCCTCTTGCACTGTTGGTGGGAATGTAAACTGGTACAGCCACTATGGAGAACAGTTTGGAGATACCTTAGAAACGTATACATAGAACTTCCATATGACCCCGCAATCCCACTTTTGGGCATCTATCCGGACAAAGCTCTACTTAAAAGAGACACATGCACCCGCATGTTCATTGCAGCCCTATTCACAATAGCCAAGACATGGAAACAACCCAAATGTCCATCGACACATGATTGGATTCGGAAGACACACACACACACACACACACACACACACACACAATGGAATACTTCTCAGCCATAAAAAAGAATGACATAATGCCATTTGCAGCAACATGGATGGAACTAGAGAATCTCATCCTGAGTGAAATGAGCCAGAAAGACAAAGACAAATACCATATGATATCACTTATAACTGGAATCTAATATCCAGCACAAATGAACATCTCCTCAGAAAAGAAAATCATGGACTTGGAGAAGAGACTTGTGGCTGCCTGATGGGAGGGGGAGGGAGTGGGAGGGATCGGGAGCTTGGGCTTATCAGACACAACTTAGAATAGATTTACAAGGAGATCCTGCTGAATAGCATTGAGAACTTTGTCTAGATACTCATGTTGCAACAGAAGAAAGGGTGGGGGAAAAAATGTAATTGTAATGTATACATGTAAGGATAACCTGACCCCCTTGCTGTACAGTGGGAAAATAAAAAAAAATTATATATAAAAAACTTGCATTTCTTATTAAATGCAAACATGTGAACTCTACTACAAGGTTTTTCTCGGCTGCACCTGTAGCATGAGGAAGTTCCTGGGCCAGGAATCAAACCCGAGGCACTGCGGTAACAATTCCAGATCCTTAACCCACTGAGCCACCAGGGAACTCCACCTACCACAAGTTTTAATAGCCTATCTTGGCATGTCTTCACTTTTAAAGCTGCCCTAAGGGGAGTTCCTGTTGTGGCACAGCAGAAATGAACCCTACTAGTATCCATGAGGCTGTAGGTTCTATCTCTGGCCTTGCTCAGTGGGTTAAGGATCTGGCATTGCTGTGAGCTGTGGTGTAGGTCACAGACACGGCTCAGATCTGGTGTTGTTTTGACTGTGGTGTAGGCCAGCAGCTGCAGCTCCGATTTGACCTCTAGCCTGGGAACTTCCATATGCCGTGGGTATAGCCCTAAAAAGCAAGAAAGTAAAAGAAAAAGAAAGACGCCCCTAAGGAAACTCAAGCAGGGCGCTGGCCAAGACTTCTCTAAATGCTGAGGCGCCCCTGGCAACATGACCGGTTCCCTCGCAGCTCCACCTATAGCAAGGTCCCCTTGGTTCCTCTTCTCTCTTCTCCATCCACCAGCTCAGAAACGTGGAGGAAAAGTCCAATGGCCTTAGAGAAGAAAGTCTTGCCTCCAGAGACTCTTAAACAAAGACCTAGGAGTTTCTGTTGTGGTGCAGCAGAAATGAATCCTACTAAGCAACCATGAGGTTGCGGGTTCGATCCCTGGCCTCACTCAGTGGGTTAAGGATCCGGCGTTGCCGTGAGCTGTGGTGTAGGTCGCAGATGTGGCTCAGATCCCGCATTGCTGTGGCTGTGGTGTAGGCCGGCAGCTGTAGCTCGGATTTGACCCCTAGCCTGGGAACCTCCATATGCCACAAGTGCGGCCCTAAAAAGCAAAAAAAAAAAAAAAAAAAAAAAGACCTAGATGTTCATGTGACCAAGGTGACAGCTGAGGTGACTCAAGAGTAATGATGGCAAGAGATGATGATATGCAGAAGGTTGGACGGGCCAACAAATCATCTGAACTACTTGCTACCATGTCCACCATGAGAAAGTCCTCAGAAGTCCCCGACAGCAGAAACGGAGCAGAGAAGATTCTGAAACAGAAGAGAGCATGGCCCGGAAGGTGTTCAGCCCTTCCCTGGAACTGGGCTGCATCAGCGTTTCGCCAGCAAAGCACGTGCCCTCCAATGGAGGGAAGCATGCTGTGTATGTGTGCATATTAGTGTGTATGTGTGCACGTGAGTGTGTGTGTGCGCGAGTGTGTGTGTGCATGTGTCTGTGTGCGTGCTGGGGGTGAGGGACACCTGGGTTTTGTTTGTTTGGAGGCTGATTGTGGTTTGGGGCAGGGTTGGGTCTGGGTTTTGCTGTTTGTTCCATGCAGTGTGTTCTGCTCCTGAAAATGTCTTTCTTTTTACCCTGAGTTGTTTTGACTCTATCCCAAGACACTTTCTTCAGGGGATATTTTGGTAAGGAGCTCAGAATAGTTAAATCGGATCTAGTTCTCCTGATTATTAAGTGACATAGATTTCATTTTATTTTTTGGTCTCTTGCATCTCAAGTTTACTGCCAGAGACAGATGCACATAAAAATATATTCAAGTGACTGAGACTCAGAATAGCCCATAGAAAAGGGTCTCCAATTTAACGTCAGAAAGCAAACAAGAAGGATGTCGGGCTTTTTGCAATAAATGTTCAGCTGAATCACGTCCATTGCCCATGGAGGCAGGTGGGCAAAGGAGCCCGGTGAACATTTTGGTCCCTCCTCCAGAAGAGGGCGACCTACAGGAGACACTGGTGAACAAAAAACAGCCCATGCCCTGACCTCCTCCAGCTTACAGTCCAGGGGCTGTTAGGACAGAGGCAGAGAGAAGAAATGGCTTTCACGTCTTGCAGAGCAAGGACGAGAAGGAACACTGAAGAGCAGCCACTTGGATGGCCTTCTTTTCCCAGAGGAAGAAACTAAAAGCACCTCCAAATAGTTCATCCGAGTGGTGAGGCTCCAGGCTGAGTGTTCGTGGTTTGTGGAAGTTCCCGGGCCAGGGACTGAACCCATGCCACAGCTATAACCAGAGCCGCAAAGGTGACAGCACCAGATCCTTAACCCATTTTGCCACCACTAAATTCCTTGTCCTTGTCATATTCTCCCTCCAGGAGCCCCCAAGTCATCATTCCCCCATAGAGACTGATCTTCTTCCGGGTTTCCTGTCTCTGCACTTAGCCCAACAAGCATCCTTGGCACAAGCTGGAACCAGGAGAATCCTTAATCCCTCCCCCTCTGACACCCAGCTTGAGACTCCTTCACCAAATCCTGATAGCCTCTCCCCTTAGAATTCTCCTGAATCCACCCACAGCTCTCCACTTCCACCACCTCGACCCTTGTCAAACTGCCACGATCCCTCACCTGATGACCAAAGCTGCCTCCTCACACGTCCCCCCATGGACTGTGGGCTCCTTTCAATCCACCTGCCACATTATAGTAAAGGTGCCCTTTGCAGAAGGCAAATCCCTTCACTCTTTTCCTCTTCCGTTTTCTTTTCCTTTCCATCCCGAACAGTTCAGATACAAAGCTAGCAGATGGGACACATCAAGGCAGGCATCCCACCCTGAGCTCTAAGACGTGGCCTAAAAAGAGACCTGTGGGATGCAAGCCACCCTAACAGACGACCACAGGACCCAAACCAGCAACACCTCGGCTCTCTAACCCGCTGGGACTGGGGGATAAAAATCAAGGATTTCCATAGTGATGGAACCTGCTGACTCTATTAGGCAAAGAGACCACCGAACCCAGCCAGAAAGCAGAGTCTCTCCAACATCCGTCTTCTCAGCCTCTTGGCTCTGATGCCATCCATAGTTCCCATCTCGTGTTCCACCTCCCGCCCGTCCCACTGAGCCCTTTGTGGACAGCTCTGCCATCCATGCGAATTCATCAGAGAGCTGACAAAGTCCACAGTGGGATCCACGCCTGCCCCCTGCCAGGCCCCAAGCTTAGTAACTGGAAGATTATGAAGTTTACACGTACAGCCTACACTTTACCATCTCAAGGCCTTAGTCTTAGGCATGGGATGGTGAACACGGAAATCATATACTGTCTTTCAGATTTGCAAATATTACAAATACCTGGGGGGGAGGCACAGGAAACTGATGCCTCAAGGAATGGAACTGCTGGGCCAGGAAACTGTCAGTCAGCATTTGTATCGCAAACAACAAAAACAACCCTGGCTGATTTAAGTAGGAAGGGAGTTTGTTAGGAGGATGTTGGAAGGCTTAGAGACGCCCCAGATCAGGCATAGGAACTAAAAAGTCAGAGCCAAGGCCCCAAATCAATTCTGTCTTCAGCAGTGAGAAACAGGCTTTGCCTCAAAAGGAAGGAAGAATCCTCCAGCGCAGCAGTGGCTCAGAATCTAAGTAAACAAAAAGAATTACAACCCAGCCATTACACTTGCAGGTGTAGAGCCAGAAGAATTGAAAGCAGGAACTTAAACAGATATTTATTCCAATGGCTGTTCATAGCAGCAGTATTCACACTAGCCAAAAGGTGGAAACAACCTAAATGTCCATCCAGGGGAAAAATGGGTCAACAAAAGGTAGCATATGCATCACATGGAGTATTATTTAGTCTTAAAAAGAAATGAAACTCTGATACGTGTCAGAATGTGGGTGAACCCTAAAGGCATGCAAAGGGAAAGAAGCCAGTCACAAAAAGACAGGCAGTGGATGCGTTCACTTTAATGAGCAGTCAAATTCCTGGAGACAGAAAGCAGAAGAGTGGTTACCAAGGGCTGGAGGGAGGAAGGGGAAACTGTGGTTTAATGGGTACAGAGTTTTGCCAGAGGGGTGATGGAGAAGCTGTGGATATGGATCGCGGTGATGGTTACACAAGCTTATGAATGCGCTTAACGTCACTGAAGTGTGCGTTCACGAATGGTTAAAATGATAAATGTGTGTTTTTGCCACAGTAATAAAAAAGAATTGCGAAAAACACCCACAACACTCACTTTCCACTGCATATTCTTCTGTACCTTCATATCGTAGGCATTCTTACCTATTTAAAGCAGATTTTTTTTTAATCAAGGGATTAACTTTTATAGGATGTGCTTTCAACGGTGAAAAAGTGGTTCTGCTGTATCTTAGAAATGGCACAATATTGAGGAAAAACATAAAAGCTAAAAACCTGCATCTGTGTGTAAATACATTCAACAATGTAAATAAATTCATCCATCGCTACTGCTCCTTGTTGGAGCGAAATACAAACTCTCCCCTCTTCCCTCTCCTCACAGTCCAGCCACCACTTCCTGTCACATGCAATGGGAATTTCACAATTTTAGCAAGCTCTCATCCAAAACAGGTCCTCGGCACAAGATTTATCGCTCTCCCAAATCAGAATGCAAGTTATGTTTTAATGCCTAGCATATTCACCTGAGGAAGCAAATTAACTTGCAATTATTGTAAATAGTTGCGTGACTGTCACAAAAAGATTTTGTCTTTTTTTTCCTAAAATAGCAAACAATATAAGATGTTGAAGCTGTGATTGGCCAGGAGAGTGCAGACAACCAACATGGGTTTCCCGTAGCATTAAATGAACCTCAAAGGAATGGGTTAGGCAGTCTCTGTTTCTTGGCTGACAGTTTGCACCATGATACCACAGCACTCATCCAAGCTGTTAGAAAGAAACATGTCAAATAACCTATTGGTGAACCTTTAAGAGCCTGGTTCACGCCCAGCAACATAACCTCAAATCTTTCTCCAACCACATCTATGGCATCAAAAGGAAAGGGAAATTTTCTAGCTCCGCCATGTCCCTTGACCTTCTTGAGAACTGAATGTGTTTTGCTTATTGTCCAACCCCTGACACCGGTAGGTGCTTAGAAGATGTTTGAAGGGATGAATCACTGAAGAAATGAAGGTCTGAAGCACCTGCCTCCTAGGTCTACACACCTGTCACTGGTGGCCTCGCCTTCAACACTCAGACCGACAGCAAGTGGGTCATTACATCAAGTCGAGCTGTGACCTTGCTGAGTGGTGGCTGGGACATGAGGGATCCCACTCATTCCAGAAGCACCCGCTGAACGCCTACTCATTCCAGACCCTGTACCGAACCTAAGGGTACAAAAGAAATGGGCAGCCTCCTGCCCTCTAGTTACTTACAGCACAGCAGGGGAGACCAGTGTGTCAGCTACTGTTAAACGCAGAATGTGAAGGGCTCCGGAGCAGGAGTGAGCAGAGGGCTCTGGGAGCAATGGACGGGGACACCACTGAAGATGCAAGCAGGGAGGGCCCACCTGGGGTGGAAGAAGGAATCGCAGGAGGAGGGAGGCTCCGGAAAGGGCCAAGGAGGGGACTTCACAGGAAAGGGGAGCTGGACAGGAAGGAGCCAGCCTGAGAGCTGCTGGTGCTGAAGAAAGAAAAGGAAAGGCCGAGGCTGGGGGTGGGTAGCAGAAGACAAGCTCGCCCTCTCTGCTTCCCCGGGAGAACCCTAAGAGGAGGCAGGGGGTGGCCTGGTGCTGGGGAAGCACCGGCCAAGGTCAGGGGAGGCCACGTGAAGACAAGGGCTGGACGCCGTTGCCCTGCCAGCCCTGGGGCCCAGCGTGACTCTGAGAAGGTCTCTGCCCATCCTCTGTCCCCACAGAGGCAGGAAGGGCCCGGAACACGAGCCTAGACTGGAGACAAAAGACGCAGGGGTAGTAGAGGAAGGAGGCTGGGATCCTAAATTTTTTTTAAACCATATTTTTCCAGTTCCCCTTGTTGAATTCAGTTCCTCATCTGTGACGTGGGTGAAGGACCAGGTGTTTGAAGTCCATTCCAGCCCCAACAGTCTCTGACTCTCTGACTTAGGATCTGTTACAAGTATAGATACACATGGTGCTGTGGACTGAATGGGGTCCACCCCCAAAGGCATCTGTTAAGCCCACAAATCCTGGTACCTCAGGTCGTGACTGTATTTGGAGAAAGATTCTACAGAGGTGATCATGGTTGCATGACTCAGACAAGTGGGCCCTGATCCAGTCTGACCGATATTGTTATAAAAGGAAATCTGGACACACACAGAGACGCCAGAGATGTATGTGCAGGGAGAAAAGGCCACATGAGGACACAGCAAGCAGGCAACCACCTGCCAGCCAGGCAGAGGCCAGGGAGAAAGCAAAACTGCCACCACCTTGATCTTGGACTTGCAGCCTCCAGACCTGGAAGACGGTAAATTCCTGTTGTGTAAGCCACCAAACTACATATTTTTCTCTGAAAGCCCTAGCCAAAAAAAAAAAAAAAAAACATCTGATAACAGAACAGTGGTTAAAAACTTAAATTGTCCAGGAAGAGAAAATTCCTCAGTCCAAACATCTAGTTCTTCTGACAGTCAGCCCTTCGCCTGGGGCTCTGTGCCATGACTAATAAGACGCAAGTCAATAAATACAACAAATGTTGGCTGAATGCCGGTCCCAAGGAGAGGCCCTGGCGGTCATCCTCCAAGGTCATGGGGATTGAGTGGGAAGGGGGAAATGACAGGTCCATCAAAACTCTGACGCTAATATATGTGGATGACTGGGTCACTTTGTTGTAGAGCAGAAATTGGCACAACATTGTAAATCAACTATATTTTAATTTAAAAAATTTTTCTTTGACATAAAAAAAAAAACTAACACTAGCCAAAAAACCCAAGTCCCTCTCTCCTTTATATGTGACCTGCGTCTCAAACTAATCATGGGTCCTCCTAGCTCGGGACCAGCCCAGTCTCTCCCAGCAGGGCTGATGAGCCCCGAGTAAGCATGGGAAGGAAGAGAGTACAAACGTGCATGACCTTGGAATAGCCATCCTGACAAGAGAGAAGCTGGGCTGCTCGCAGCAAGGGATTCTCTATGTCAAAGGGAGAGGACAATTCAGGACGGGCGAGGACCCGTGACGTCCTCCCAGTGTTCACCCAAAGCAGCTTCCTTCACTAAGGCGGGAATCTGCCGAGAGGGAAAAGAGAGTTTGGAAAGCCCTTTGAGCATTTTCTCCGATATGCCCATTAAAGTGTGGAGAAGAAAGAAATTTCAGAGTTCCCGACATGGCGCAGTGGAAACGAGTCCGACTAGGAATCATGAGGTTGCGGGTTCGATCCCTGGCCTTGTTCAGTGGGTTAAGGATCTGGCGTTGCCGTGAGCTGTGGTGTAGGTCACAGAAGTGGCTCGGATCTAGTGTTGCTATGGCTCTGGCGTAGGCCAGCAGCTGTAGCTCCGATTCAACTCCCAGCCTGGGAACCTCCATATGCTCCAGGTGTGGCCCTAAAAATTAAAAAAAAAAGAAAGAAAGAAAAAAATGTCACATTCGCAGCTCTTTCCTTGGATAAAAATATGATGAAATGGAGACAAAGGGGACTGGAAAATGGCAAGAAGGAAAGAAAGATCTGGGTCTTGTTTCATCCTTATGATTAATGTCCTGTCAGAGCTGAACATCTTTAGGAGTCACTCTATTATCGCAAATCTTTTAGCCCCTAGCAATGTTTGGTTTTTTGTTTGTTTGCGCTTTTTTTTTTAGGTCCCTACACCACAGCCACAGCAACATAGGACCTGAGCCCCGTCTTCAACCTATGTTACAGCTCACGGCAGTGCTGGATCCTTAACCCACTGAGCGAGGCCAGGAATCAAACCTGCATCCTCATGGATATTAGCCAAGTTCGTTACTGCTGAGCCATAAGGAGAACTCCAGCAATGTTAAAATGAAAACAAAGAGGCTAAATATTCTATCTCAAAGTTTTTTTTTTTTTTCTTTTTTGGCCTCATCTGCAGCATATGGAAGTTCCCAGGCCAGGGACTAAATCTGAGCCACGCCATAGCTGTGGCAATGCCAGATCCTTAACCCACTGCACTGGGCTAGAGACTGAACCCATGCCTCAGCAGTGAACTAAGCCTCTCAGAGACAATGCCAGATCCTTAAGCTATTGCACTGCAGCAGAAACTGCTATCTCAACATCCTAAACATCCAAGTCCCACCCAGCCCCCTGGAAGGTTTCCAGCATACCCACTGGGAACCGCAGCTCCACCAGGATCTCAGGAAGGCGACCTGTCGTCCCTTGCTTTTCAAGTGACAAAGATCTCAGCTCAATTCTAGGAACTGGGTCCTAGCAGAGGAGTGTAGCATAAAGGTTTCTTTTTTTAAATATTCCTTTTGAAATTCTCTGTCTTTATTTACATCCATCCCCAGCAGAGAAAGACAGCCACTATCCTTCTGGGCTCCTCTCTCCATTCTCCCAGAGACGCTGACTGTCGTTTCCAGGACCTGGTCTGTATTTCCCAGAACCCCCCCTCACCCCACAGTCCAGGCCAGGACCTAGGGCCAAATCCTCAAAGCGTTCAGCAACCCCAGGCCAAACTGAGGCTGCCAACCATCATGCGCCTGCGGCCCAGAGCAGGAAGGCTTCCCCTGCCTGAACCTGGGTTAGGCAGCAGCAAGTGGGCATCGGGGAGGCTCTGTGAACCCTCCTCTTAGAAAATCAGAACCAGGGTCTGGAATTTGTGTAAATGCAAAGTAAGTGGTTGGACCTGCAAGAAATCCAATTGTAATGAAACACAGAACAGAGGCTGTGTGTTCTGGAGGAAGGAGCACTGGACTAGGAGTCTCTGGGGTCTACCTCCGTCTTTGCTCTGTGACCTTGAACAAGTCTCTTACTGGCCTGGACCTCTGTGGTTTTCACTGGAAGAAAGCGGGTGTCAGATCAATCCCGAAGGCTCTTTTCGGCTCTCAAAATGTTAGGGCTTCAGTTTCTTCGATTTGCTCTGGTCGATATTCATAGAAAACAATCTTTAGTCCACATAAGATTATGACTCTCATCCACAATAAGTTATTAAAGGGTCATGCGTTGGAAGTACTATTTTCTGAATTTATACTTGGCATTTCTAATTCTTTTTTTGGCTACCTCTCCTGTATTGGAGGAGTCTGTCACCTTAGGAGGTGTTACGGGCTGAATTTTGTCCCTTGAAAATTCATAGTTGAAGGCCTAACCTCTAGTACCTTAGAAGATGACCTTATTTGGAAATAAGTTCGTTGCATATATAATTAGTTAAGATAAAGTCATCATGGGGTAGATTAGGCCGTGATCCAGTACAATCAGTATCCTTGCAAAAAGGGACAGAAACACGCAGAGAGAACCCCATATGAGGATGGGACTTAAGCTCTCATAAGCCAAGAAAGTGCCAGAAGCTGGGAGAGGAGCCTGGAACACACTGTCCCCCAGCACCTTCAGAGGGAGCATCACCCTGCTGATACCTTGACCTTGGACTTGCAGTCTCTTGAACTGTATAAGTTTCTATGGTTTAAGTCACAGTTTGTGGTACTTTGTTATGGCAACCCTAGCAAGTTAATAGAAGAGGTAAAGCCCATTTCTGTTTATAAAGCAGAGGATGCCAGCTCCTCATCTGAGATTCGCAGTGTTGTCTGGGGTTGATCAGACACACCTGCACTGCGAGTGATGCAGAAAAGCAGGGACCATGCAAGTCCCATCAGATGGCATGTGGCGGCAGTGGTAGCCACTCTACACAGCCCCCAGAGGCAGTTGCAGCAGAAGCTGTGGCAGGGCATCCAGCTGGAAACTGCAGACACCCAGCAGCAAGGTCCACCCCGCACAGCAAGGGCAACACCGCCACCTCCGCAGGGTGAGCGCTGCAGCCTGATTCGGGGGATCCTCTGAGCCTTCTGGAAATCCCTGAGTTACCCTGTGCTTTCTCAACAATTTCCAGTCTGCTTCAATTAACCAGAGGAGGTTTCTACTGCCTGCCTCACACACTTCCTGACACACAGTAAACAGGCCTCTCTCTCTCTTTTTATTTTTATTTTTTATTTTTTATTTTTTATTTTATGGCTGCACCTGGGGCATATGGACGTTCCCAGGCCAGGGATTGAATCAGAGCCCCAGCTATGATCTGTACCACAGCTGTGGCAACACCATATCCTATGTCCTATGCCATAATCCTGTGACTTATACCATAGCTGTGGCAACACCAGATCCTTTAACCCACTGGGCTGGGCCAGGGATGGAACCCACAGTGACCCAAGCCACTGACAGATTCTCAAGCTGCTGCACCACAGTGGGAACTCCTTTTTTCTTCTCTTTTAACTTTGTATTTTTTGGCTGTGCCTTTTTTTTTTTTTTTTTTTTTTTTTGGCATGCAGAAGTTCCTCGGCCAGGGATCAAACACGCGCCATAGCAACAACCTGAACCATAGCAGTGACAATGATGGATCTTTAACCTGCTGCACCACCAGGAAACTCATGGAGCAATAAATGTTTTAAATGGTAGTATTAAGGAAAGAATTCAAAGGTTTTGATTCTGAACTAGTTACAGAACATTAAGTTTGCCTGAATGTCCACTTGTCTGGAAAAAGTTACATGCGGTTTTCCCTGAGGAAAGAAAAATGAACAAGGAAGCTTCTAGTTTTCTGCTGATGGCCCAAAGGAAATTGATGTAAATAGCGAAATAATTGAGGGCACAAATTTTTCAGGTAGTAAAGCTGGGGAATTAATTTCTCTGCGAAATTGTGTGGTGTCAGTTTGACTTATAAAACCAAATTCCTTTTTAAAAGTGTTAGCCATTACAAATTCTGAGACATTTTGCAAAGCTCCTGTTTGGCAAATGAGAACAGTTGGGAAAATAAATATGTGCAGTGAAAACAGCTAAAATATCTTGTTCAAAAAAGAAATTATGGTAACTGTGACAACCAAAGTATCAGAACAAATGTCCATTCTCAAGCTTGGTAGACCCGTCACTGTCAGACTCAAAGCATCATTGAAAGTACACATATATATGTATATATATATATATATATGGGGAGAGAGAGAGAGAGAAGAAGCCAACAGAGTAGGTGGCAATAACAAATTGTCTGGAGGAGCTCGGAAGGCTGGGTCAGCCAGACGCCGCCTCCCATTCTCAGGTAGGAATCCTCTCTTGCAGGATTTCCTGTTGAAACCAAGTACCTCCCTGTAGGTTGACCCCCTATCACATCAAGCCCCATCATCCCCTTCCCTGCTGAGAGTGAATTAACTCCATCTGGCATCACTTCTCTGAGCCACGCGCAGGGTGGGAGCCACCTGCTTTGCCCCGCCTGACCTTGGAGGCTGGGTTTGCTCCTGACATGCCTTCCAGTTCCCACAGACCTTCCTGCCCAGCCACCATTTCACTCCTTCCCCTCCTAGTCTCTCCCCAGCCTCTGGGCTCTGACACATCATGAGGAAGCAGAGAATTCTGAGGGTCAGGCTTAGAGTCCAAGATTCAAAAGGACCTCAGGGAAATGGAATCTATTAAAGTGAAACATAGGCTAATCTTATAACTCAGGGATTCTGCTGCCAAGTGTATACCCAGGAAAAATGTGTGCATGTCTCATCCAGAAGACATGCGATCATAATGGCCAAAAACTGGACACCAGGCAAAGGGACATCAATAGGACAATGACCAATCTATGGCGTATTCATCTATTATTACACAGCAATAAGAAAGAGTAAACCACTTGTATCTTCAAAATATGGAGATATAACATGGATGAAAAGAGGCTAGACTCCTGGAGTTTCCACTGTGGCTCAGAGGGTAAAGAATCTGACATAGTGTCCATGAGCATGTGGTTCGATCCCTGGCCTCGCTCGGTGGGTTAAGGCTCCAGTGTTGCTGCAAGCTGCAGCATAGGTTGCAGATGCAGCTCAGATCTGGCGTTGCCATGGCTGTGGCGTAAGTCTGCAGCTTCAGCTCCAATTCGACCCCTAGCCTGGAAACTACCATATGCTGCAGCTGTGGCCATTAAAAGAAGAAAGAAAAAAAAGAATAAAGAAGCTAGACACCAAAAGTGCATGTTGTGTGATTCCATTTATGGAAGCTGAAGAACAGGAAACACAAATCTGCAGTGAAAGAGGTCAGAATAGGCATCATGTCTGAGAGAGAGGGATGGGTATGGACTGGGAGGGGACACAAAGGACCTTCTGAGATGCTGCAGATGTTCTGGATATTTGTCCTAATAGTGATGACATAGGTATGCATGGAGGTAAAAATTCAAATAGTTTGTATATTTCTGTACAAATATTCTATCATTTCAAAGATTAAGGAAGAGGCTTTTTAGACTCAGGACTTTGGTCTTAAAGTGATGAGGAATTAAGGAGATTTCAAGCAGAGATACTCAGGTCAGAGCCCTTAGGCTCAGCATCCAGAGCTCAGACGGCTCGGGATTCAGGGCCTGTAACTGATGGAATACCTGCAGGTGAATAGCACTCACCACTACCATCTATGAGGCACCTGCCAGGTGTCAGGCTCTAGACAAAGCATTTTGCAAAAATGACTTCATTTAATACTTACAACAGCTTTATAAGGTAGGTGCTATTATTCTCTCCATTCCACAGGATAATGCCCTGTCTCATTCAAGGTCGTGCTGCGAGTGGCAAATCCAAGATGCGAAAGCAGGTCTGTCCAGGATGGAGGAAGGGGTGGTACCAAGAAAGGAAAAAGGACTCTTCCAGGTCCCTCTGCTCTGGGCCTTTATATTCTTAGTAAGAGATTAATCACAACTTCAGGAACAGAAACGCCTCTCAATTCCCTAGGCAACCAAGCAGTCAATACACCCAAAGGAAGGCTGCTCGAAGGGGGCAAATCAGGTCCAGACACAAGTGACCTCTGCTTGTCAACCAGCACTTCTCCCCTTTTCTCCTGGAACAGGATTGACACTGACCCAGCAGGGCTCATCACAGCCTCTTTCCTGGGCACATGAAGCTTTAGTGCTGACAACAAGGATGGAAGGGAGACCAGCGCCACATCGTCACACGAAGACCAGAGCTCCTGTGGCTGAGGCTATGGGGCCGCTGGCTCCCTGCCTTTCCCACATGTCTTGTACGATCTTCTTTCCCTTCGGTGAACTGGCCCTATACCCTTTCAATAAACCCTATGTTGTTAACAGGGCTCTTGGCTACAGTAAAGGGGACCCAATTTGATAGAGATGCAGCCTGGGGTGGAACCGTGGCCTGGAGCCCAAGGGAGCCTAGAGGCATCTCTCTGCATCACTCCCTCTCCTCTCCACACCTGCCCTACTCCTCACTCTTACTGCAGACCAGCCTCCTTGGCTCCTCCATCCACTTGGCGGGGCACAGCCACGCTGCTCCCACGGCTTATACGTTCCAGCTCATGCACCCAATGAAGAGGTCCTCTTTAGCTCTTACTCCCAAAGCCAAAATCTCAAGGAAAGGAATAACTGGCCAGGTTGGATCCCAAAATGGGGGAGGGGGAGGGAGTGGGATGGACGGGGAGTTTGGGGTTAGTAGATGCAAACTATTCCATTTAGAATGGATAAGCAGTGAGGTCCTACTGTACAGCACAGGGAACCATATCCAGTCTCTTGGGATAGACCATGATGGAAGAGAATATCAGAAAGGGAGTGTACACATATGTGTGACTGGGTTACCTTGCTGTACAGCAGAAATTGGTAAGACATTGTAAATCAACTGTACTTTAATTTTTAAAAATGTAGCAGAGTTCAGGATCATGTTTAATCAGAGCATCTCCTACCTCTACTCCTACTCAGGTGGAGAGGTGGTAGAAGGAGAAACCAGTAAAAAAGAGATGGTGGGGAGTTCCCTTTGTGGCTCAGCAGTTAACAAACCTGACTAGGATCCCTGAGGATGCGAGTTCAATCCCTGGCCCCACTCAGTGGGGTAAGGATCTGGCGTTGCCATGAGCTGTGGTGTAAGTCACAGATGCGGCTTGGATCCTGCATTCCTGTGGCTGTGGCGTAGGCCGGTGGCTGTCGCTCCGATTAGACCCCTAGCCTGGGAACTTCCATGTGCCGTGGGTGTGGCCCTAAAAGTAAAGGAAAAAGAAAAGAGATAGTGGACAGCAGTCCAATGGGCATGCACCACGTGGGTGAGCTTAACAAGTCTTTGATAGTGGCACCACATCAGCTCTGGAGCTAGAGCGCCATCATTTGCCAGTTTTGTCACATTGGCCCAGTTACTTGACTCTCCCAAGGCTTTTTGCTCATCAGCAAAGTATGGATAATAATACCTACCTCATGGTCTCACTGAGAGGATTCAGCAAGAAGGAATAGGTAAAACACCGCCTAACACACCCAAGTGCAGAGCAGTTCTAATCTTATTTTGAAATCAAAGCAATCACAAGAGCACCGAAAGGACCTTGCATATACCGAGCTGATTTGCTGAAGTGGAGGCAATATAGCCTGATAACTTAAGCTAACTTACGGCATTTCGCTGGGGCATCTCATGCTTTCAAAAATTTGTTTTCCAAAAAATACATCTAAGTTGCCTTAGAGCTTGTTGCAAAACACCCAGAGGTTGCGGGTGTAACGTGCTGCAGGTACCCAAGTTGAGCCCTCCCTATGAAGCAGACAACAGCAAACATCATCCTTAGGGTGTCTGGATTTGCTGAATGATTTATCATTTAAGTAAATATGGGCAGTTATCAGGGATAAGCTATAAATAGGAAAGTTTTGATGACTCAGAGACCAAAAATCCTACCAGACTTGTGGGGGGGGCCTTGCTAGTTGTCAGGGGTGACAGATGGGAAATTCCTTTCTTCTTCTCTCTTTTCACAGGCCATTTCTTACTTCAGGAAATCCTGGACCAGCTCAAACATAGATCCTTCTAGGATTGACTTAACACTTTGAACATTCTGGCTTCATGTTAGCAATATCAAGATGGTATTTTCAGAAAACAAAGACAACAGATACTCACTTTGAACACAGCATGTCAGGGCTTTGAGAAAGTGTCTTGCTAAAAGACCAACCTCTCGAAGTTTATCAGTTTGACATTCTGTGGCTTAGAATTCACAGCACGGCCAATAACCAGCTTCTCGCTCACATCAAAATCTTCACTCATTCCCATTCTCTGAGGCTGAATGAAGAAAGCCAGCGAAAACTGCTCCATCTACAACGCTCACTGGAAATTAGCGCATGTGTGTCTCTCGTCATATTCAGAGTTAGAGTAGCATTTTATTTACAAAAATGTATACACAACCCACATATAATTAACATTTTATATTGAATCATGTTTCCTAAGGTAAACAGAGACTGCATCTGCAATCCAAAAGTCTAGCCCTTGTTTTATGATGTGAAAGACCTCAAGTCTTGGAGTTCCCACTGTGGAGCAGCAGAAACAAATCCAACTAGTATCCATGAGGATGCAGCTTCCATCCCTGGACTCGCTCAGTGGGTCAGGGATCCAGTGTTACCGTGAACACTGCACGGATAGGGTGTTGCTGCAGCTGTGGTGTAGGCCAGCAGCTGTAGCTACGATTCGACCCCTAGCCTGGGAACTTCCACATGCCTTGGGTGTGATCCTAAAAAAAGAAAAAAAACAGAAAACAAAAAACCTCAGGTCTTCTTTAAGTGAAGTTTTTGACTATAAACTGAAAAAGCAGGGATTTCCTTTTTAACATCGTGAAAAACACAGTATGTTCACGTGAGCATCATGGAAACCCACCCAGCACAGGAAACCCGTTTACAACAGTCCTACAAATGATCATCTCAGTCCCCCTTAATGAAAGTGGAATGAAGTCATGGGGAGCCACTCCCTGATTTACAGGTATCCTTACCTGCATCTGCCATATTTATATTCATACCCCTTGGTACTTATTAGGCTTCCAAAGCAAAAAGAACCATCTCTGGTGCTAACCATCTGATTTAAAACAGAGCGGCACCTCCATCACCAGCTCGCCCACAGGATTTGCTTTGGGAAAAGACGCAGTTAGAGAGAGTGTTGGGTTTTTTGTAATTAACTCATGGACAACATGGCTGACATGATCCTGCAAAAGATTTAGAGGGAGAAGCATGTTCCTGGAACTGGTCTCCAACTTTTGAAACACAGCAAAACAGTCTCATTCCTTTTTGCTATTGCTCTTCGAATATATCTCAGCTACAGTTGTTAAAACTGTAGGTAGAAGGACCAGGACTACTCTTTTTTTTTTTTTCCAGTATGAATACTTTTATCTGTTTGTCTTGCCTTATTATATCAACTAGAATCTTTAGTACAATATTGAATGGAAGGAGTAAGAATGGATATCTTTGCTTTAATGGTGATCTTAGGGGAAAAACATTGTCTTTCACCATTAAATACAATGTTAGTTGTAGGTCTTTTGTAGATCATTTCTTATTAATTGAAATATAATTGAGGTACAATATTATGTTAGTTTCAGGTATATGACAGAGTCATTTGATATTTGCATAAGTTATGAAGTTATCACCATCATAAGTCTAGTAACCACCTGAAGGATTACTCTTCAAAGAGGGATAACTGACAAAACAGGAACATGCAGCATGAAAGTTAGAACGACTGTTGTCACACGGTGGTCAGAAATTATGTACTTTTTTTTTGGTCTATTTTTTTCGCCCTTTCTAGGGCTGCTCCTGCAGCACATGGAGATTCCCAGGCTAGGGGTCTAATTGGAGCTACAGCTGCCAACCTACACCACAGCCACAGCAACGTGGGATCCGAGCTGCATCTGCAACTTACACCACAGCTCATGGCAACGCCAGATCCTTAACCCACTGAGCAAGGCCAGGGATCGAACCCACAACCTCATGGTTCCTAGTCGGATTCGTTAACCACTGAGCCACGACGGGAACTCCAGAAATTATGTACTCTTAATGCTAATGTTTTGGACTGCAAGTCTGTGTCCTCCCAAACAAAATCCCTATATTGCAATCCTAAGCCCCTAATACGATGGCATTTGGCGGCAGGGCCTTTGGGAGGTGATTAGGTCATGCGGGTGAAGCCCACGTGAACAAGATTAATACTCTCATTAAAAAAAAAAAAAAAAAAAGACCCCAGAGAGTTTGCTCCTCTGTCATGGAAGAAGCACGCAGAAGGAACCAGGAACCAGCACACGGGCCCTCACCAGACAACGAATCTGCCGGCATATTTGCTCTTGGGCTGCCCAGCCTCCAGAGTGTGAAAAATAACTATTTACTGTTTAAGCCACTCTGTCTGTAGTATTTTTGTTGTAGCAGCCTGAGATGCCTAAGACAAACCATAACCGAGTCTGCTTTGGAGACGTTCCCAAAGAGAACCCGAGGCATGCAGTCTCATCCCGCCCACACCCTTCAGAAACCAAGGTAAGTTGCTTGTATCATGAGAGTAGCTTCTGGTGAATATCACTTCATGGGAACTCCTGCTAGTTACTGCTTAAGTAAATACCTTTCCCTTTCCCCCATGCATCCCAAAAATCACTTTTTAGCACTTCTGGGAATATCTGAAGTTTAAGAAGAGCACTTGTACCAGACTGATTTCAACAAGTGTAATGGTTAAGCTCCCTGTTGGACACAGACATTCAGCATGAAGTATATCCATTCTGAAAATTCCTGGGCCAACTTGGTAGTCACCATCTTCTCTTTCCCATACTTTCGCTCCCAAATATCACCATTCTATGACTTTGCACAAACTCTCTGTCATTGCCACTCTCCTGGGGGACTAAACATCTAGCTATATGCCTGTCTCACCGCCTAGTACATAAAATTTTCTGTGCCCTCGTGGACCCTAAATGTTAAACAAGGATATTCCCAGTTATGTCTCTGAAGCCATGGATTTCAAGCCCAGCCTCATATTAGAATCACTGGGAAAGCTATTTAAAAATGCACATGCTGGAGTTCTTCTGCGGCTCAGTGGATTAAGGACCTGGTGTGAACTGCTGTGGCACGGGTTTGATCCCTCTGTGGCTCAGCCAGTCAAGGACCCAGTGTTATCACTGCAGTGGCTCAGGTCACTGCTGTGGCATGGGTTTGATCCCTGGCCCAGCAACCTCTGCATGCCTCATTCATGGCCAGAAAAGAATGCAAATGCCAAGGCCTCAACCTCAGAAATGCTAATTTAATGGCTGGCCCTGACATCAGTAATTCTTAAAAGCTTTTCTGGTGATTCTAACGTGTAGCCAAGGTTAAGAATGATTGTTCTAATGCTCTGACATACCTGCCAGCTGTGATGGATTCCATCAGTCACAGGTTCTCATGACTGTGGTTACATTCATGCAACAGAGGGAGGGAGAATCCCAGAGACGGACGGCTTCTAGAAGAGTCCTAGAGCACCTGCAGGAATAAACAGAATCAAGAATTAAATGGCTCGTAAAATATGACCCTAAAATTCACATGGGAAAATAAAGCTTCAGAAAACACTAACAAAGGAGCATTCTGAGGAGACTGGCCCAACCAGATCACTAAAACATACTACAAAGCCTGCGTAATAAAAGCAGAGTAGTTCTGGTACATGGATAGAAAACAAATCAAAGAAATAGAAACAAAAAGCCCTCAAGCAGATTCAGTTACATACAAAAATCAAGTATCTGATAGAGGTGGTATCTCAAATGACTAGAGCAAAGACAGTACCTGTAATATATGGTGTTGGGACAACCGAACAGCTATTTAGAAAAAAAATAAGATCCATTCCTCCTATCAGACAAAAGAATAAACTTCAAATGAATCAGAGACCTAAATGCAAAAAGTGGAACCAAAGAAGCAGGAGAAGAAAACATGAGTGAATCTGCCTTCACTTTGAGGTAGAGAAAGATTTTCTGATTATGACTCAGAGAACTCAGAGGCAATAAGACAGATAAATGTGACTACATAAAGAGAAAAAATAAAAACTTTTACATGGTCAAAAATATTATAACAAAGTCAAAAGACAAAAGACTGGGAGTAAATATCTCACTTTATAAGTGAGAAGTGCTTTGAAATGCAAAAATTTATGTACAGGTATGGGGTATATAATTAGGGAGCGATGTAAAGTACTGTTTTTTATGCAGTTAACTTGAAATGTTACTAACTTATGGATTTGAGTTTGCTTTTGAAAATATTCCTTTGATGTTGACATTAAATAAAGCATATGGTTAAAAATCTGAAAAAAAAAATAAAGATAAAGGGCTAATATCCACAATTTATTTTTGTAACTTTTTAAATTACGGAAGAAAGTCCCCAAATTATAAATAAAATGGACAAAAGACATGGACAGACAACTCATAAAAGGATTTTAAAATGGACTTTCGGAGTTCCCGCCATGGCTCAGTGGTTAATGAATCCGACTAGGAACCATGAGGTTGTGGGTTCAATCCCTGGCCTCCGTCAGTGGGTTAAGGATCTGGTGTTGCTGTGAACTGTGGTGTAGGCCGCAGACCTGGCTCAGATTCTGCGTTGCTATGGCTGTGGTGTAAGCTGGCAGCTACAGCTCCGATTTGACCCCTAGCCTGGGAACCTCCATATGCTGCGGGTGTGGCCCTAAAAAGACCAAAAAAAAAAAAAAAAAGGACTTTCAACAAATGAAAAGATGTATAACTTTACTCATAATAAGTGAAATACGGAGTTCCCGTCGTGGCTCAGCAGAAACGAATCTGACACAGGTTCGATCCCTGGCCCCGTTCTGAGTGGGTTGAGGATCCTGCATTGCTGTGAGCTTCGGTGTAGGTCGCAGACAAGGCTTGGATCCCATGTTGTTGTGGCTGCAGCGTAGGCCAGGGACTACAGCTCTGATTTGACCCCTAGCCTGGGAACCTCCATTTGCCGCAGGTGCAGCTCTAAAAAGCAAAAACAATAAAAAAAGAAAGAAAAAAAAAAAACAGATCTTTTGAACCCCGGGCACTACTGGCTGCCAGGAAGGTCAGAGACCCATCGAGACACACAATTACCATAAGCGCTGCACCCTCTCTGCCTAGACCAGGATTTTCCATTCGGAAGTCCGCTAAGGTCACTGTGTGTGCGATGCCTGCCCTGGGGCTGCTTGCCTCCCCTCCCTGCAGGTGCTCAGGCCACTCCCTCCCCAGGAACACCCTGGAGATTGTCCCCACCAAGCTGCCTCCCACTCCTCCTTCAAGACCTGGCTCCCCAAACCTCGTCTGAGCTCCCTGGGGTAGTGAAGCGCTGTCCCCTCTCTGGCCTCCCCTTCTCTCCCCCAGCCCCCGTTCCGTCGCCCGGAGCACACGATTATTATACGGGAAATTACATTCTAGCACATGCAGTGGCTTTCGCCCCCATTTCCCCCTCAAAGGCCCCGCAATGGTCGAGACCTGAGTCATATTTGTATCCCCAGGTCCTACTGAAGGTCTAGCACTTGACAAACGTTCAACCCAGCTGAACTGCGTGTCTTTCGTTGTCCGCCACCGAAGTCCTTTTGTGGAAAGAAGAGTATAAATAAATAGGAAATATGCAAGTTGGTGCGTGGGGAGGAAGCAGCTCTACCTCCCGGGAAAAGGAACAAACCTCCTTAGAAATCCCTTTTGGGAATCTTAGGTGTCACAGTAGAAAATAAGGAAGGGTCTCTTATATGATAATGAACTTGCTGCTCCGACGTGTGGAAAATAAACCTCTAGCGCCGTCTCTCCGTCTCTCCCGGGGCCCGGCGTTTTCATGTGAGAAAAAGCAGCTAATTATTGGGTGTTTAATTATAGCACTGTCTTGTCTAGAAATGGAAAAAGTAATATATTGAGCGGTGTTGACCTAAGGGGACAGCTTATAAGAACATTAAAGTCCATTTTAAGCACAAATTGTATTCCCTGTAAGTTGCATAACTGCCCGAACTTGTGTTCTCCGCTGATTAAAGAGACGGCGGCGGCGGCTTTTAGCCACACACAGAAGCCACGCCTAACCCTTCGCAACGAAGGGGCGAGATGCTCCTTTGATTTTGCCACCTCCGAGGAGTTCATGTCTCATCCCTTCTCACGCGGTCTGCTGTTCTTCCCACTCCCGTGCAGCGTGAACAGCTTTTTGGGGACGTGATTATGAAAACACCGCCCCATTATATACTCGCTCTCTGTGTCCTTCACTAATACTCGCCCCAGCTTTCCTGTCCTTTTCCAAGCAGCGTATTTTCCTTTGGGCGAGTTTGTCTCCCTGTCTCCTAATGTGGGGCATAAAATCGACTCCAAATATATTTCGGTTTGGGGTCTGAAGGGGTAGGTTTATCTTTGCACCCCAGAAATTGTAGGTTCGAAGGCTCTTCCTGTCTGATCGCTGCTCCTGCTGTTGACAGAGAAGGCTCTCGCCCTGAGGGCATCGGGGCTTTTCCAGTTTGGGAGGTTAAAGCCTGAGCATGCAGGGAAGAGAAGAGCAAAAGAAAACCTAAAGACTAGAATAGAGGAAGAACTGAAACGGATCCAGGCTGGTGAGGAGGAGTGCAGCCCCACCAGCAACAGCCCCTGCCGGAGTTCCCCTCCTCTTCAGAAAGGGAATCTTTCTGATCGAGTTCAGGGTTCTTTCAGCAACTACCATCAAATGATAGAATATTCTACAGCCCAACATCACATTCACTTTAAAACCAGCAGGTATAGCGTTTCCACACACTGCCTCTCGACCTTGCTGCCTTTAAAGTGAAAGCACATGGAGTCTGAGGTCAGAAGGCCCCGTTCAGGGCACATCGCTGAGACGCCCTGGTGAAGCCACTTACCCTTCTTGGCATCTCAGTGTCCTCAGCTGTTAAATGTGGGCAACTCCTGCCCACCCGGGATTGTTGTGAACGTCAAATGACTATGCTCGGGAAAGTATTCTGGAACCTAGCACACTGAACAAGCTTACACTTTCATTGTAACAGGAAGGGAGGAAAGTTACTATGTCTGGACTTGAGGGCTTCTGAGAACAAGCAACATCCAGGGGCCATTGATTTACTGAACTGAAATTTATTATCTGGCCATCCTCAAATTGTCATCTCTTTTCTCATGAAGTTCACAATTCAGTACTATGTCGATATGTATGCTTATTTTGATTTAATTGCTCAATGTCTGTCTCCTTAACTGCATTGTAAAAGCATGCGGGATCATGGCACTTGCTCTCTCCTTTTTTTTTTTTTTTTTTTTTTTTGTCTTTTTAGGGCCATACCTGCAGCATGTGGAGGTTCCCAGGCTAGGGGTCTAATCGGAGCTGTAGCCTCTGGCCTACACCACAGCCACAGCAGTGCCAGATCTGAGCTGTATCTGTGACCTACACCACAGCTCATGGCAACGCAGGATCCTTAACCCACTGAGCGAGGCCAGGGATCGAACCCACATCCTCATGGATGCTAGTCAGGTTCATCAACCGCTGAGCCATGATGGGAACTCCCCATCATGCCTCTTATTTAGCGTGTCTCTTATTCATCTCTATATAGCAACGCACCTGTGGGACATTATATGGCGCATAGGTGGAGTGCCATTAATATTAGTCCAATGAACTGAATAAATACTGGAAGTGGATTCCTGAACTAATTGTGTGGATCAAAGAACTCTAGAAAAATAGAAGCTTTCCGTTAGAAGAGACCTCAGCCATCTTTTTAATTACTTATTATCAAGTCTTCCTGATTACATCAAACAAGTTAAGAACTGAAGCAATTTAATCTACTACAGTAACAGTAGATGCGATAGTAATAACGAGCCTATTTTTTCCAAACTGATGTTCAGAAGAGCTCATAAGAGTCCCAGCAAAGACTCAGTTTCAAGTCCTTTCTCCACCAGTAAAACATTTCCCTACACGTCCAACTTCAAGCAGATTTCACAGTCAGTCCAGGGGCTACAGATCAACTAAACTAATCCTCTTCTCCAGGAAATTAATTGGGTTTCTCTCTCACTGCCACTTCCGCTGGAGGAGAGGCTGGGCAGAGACAAGAAATCCAGTCAAATTACAGGCATGAATTTGGCATCTGGGATAAAAGCCAGGCCTGGGGAGCATGTTGGTATTCGGTGGCTCCAACGTTGTCTGGAGCTTTCCCGCTCAGACTCTTCTCCATCCCCCCACTCAAAGCTGTTCTGCTTTTACCACCAGAAAGGCTTGGCTGTCTGTTAAGGCAGAGCTCCTCAAAGTGTGGTCCCTAAATCTCTTAGCTTCCCGTCCGCGCAACAAGATAAGAACTTACATCAGGACATAAATGAAAGCACTGAAGCTTCCTTCGCTGAAATAACCTTGCTAAGCAAGACAAAAATATAGCAGAGGAACTAAAGAGGGTGCTTAGGGCTGTACCTGATGTACATCTTGGCAGAAGGTCCTTACCTGGTTGCAAATCAGTAACAAATAGCTTCAGAGACTGGCACTTTGAAGAGCATTGTGCCAAGGTCCGAAGGACAATGAGAAGCTTAAAACCAAAGAAGCAGTTCCCTAGGTATTCATTCTAACACACACACAGTGTTATTTCTAGAGCAGAGGGACACAGTACTTGAGGTTGGGAGGGAACCTCTGAAATGAGGTACCCTGGCATGACCAAGTCTGGTCCACGGTAAGTGCACAGATCAATTTGAACACCTGTCCTCCTACCCCTGCCCCAAGCCAGTGTTTTGCAAAGAACTACCTGCATTAGAATCACCTAAGGAGTTTATTAAACACGCACGTTTGCCAAGTCAACGGAATTAGAATCTCTGGATATGAGACCTGGGAAGCTGCATGCTTAAGAGGCATCTGAAAGAGTTTTTTGAGTGTACACCCAAATCTGAAAACCACTGGACGAGGTCAGCTGAGACCTAGTCTCAACACTTTCTAAACGCCTACCCCAAGTAAATGTTAAAGAAAAAGACGTCTGTAAATGCCAGTTTGCAGAAACGATCTTATTACACAGTGGCACAGCTTCAAAGGAAAAATAAAAGCCCGGGGGAGGGGGGCATCAAGGAAGTTTGTGTCCCCGCCACTGTGATTTCAGAAAATATGTGAGTACAATGTAGCTGATCAACTGGTGCAAATACTGCTTAATCCATAAACAGGCCTTGCCTGACAGTCTGTCTACCATTGACCTCTAAAGCAGATCAGACAGAGGATGATTTCCTGGCCCATGTTTAATTGCCATTCACCTTGTAGGACTCGTGACCCTGGAAAGCCCATTTCTCACGAAGATACTGGATGTCTGATTACGTCGAATTGAGAAACAATGGATTCTTTGGGGTATTTTGTTACTGTTTTTGTTTTAATGGCACTTCCTCACTTCAGAAGCAGCCTGGAATCCAACCAGCCTTTTTCTCACTGAGGAAATTCCAAAACAATAGACTTCTTTCAAAGGGCATTTCACTCACAAATGCCCTAAATGACTGTCTTGCCAAAACCTGCTTCCGTGAGATCTTTTTATCTAATCCTTGCGCAGCGCTCTATCAGAAGTTCAGTCATTTAACACGGCATCGACGACATAGATTTTTACAGTCCCCTCACCACCCTGCTTTCTCAACAAGAGCATCTCTACAAGAGGGGCGCTAGGCCAGGTGCTCTCCCACAGAAACTAACCTTTGCCTAGTGGGGCATTAATGCTCAGCCAAGCAACCTGTCTCAGTCCACGGTCAAGTACAGGAGAGGGGCAGCTTCTAAACCACGGGGCAAACACCAGGGAAAGGAATGGAACCACAACAGGCACCAAATGTCAGGACTGCTGGGTCTGCCTAAGGGGTCAGCAAGGGCTTCTCATCGGGTCCTCCTGATGACCTCCTCCAACAGTAAGAGAAGCATTAGACAGGAGTTCCTGTCGTGGCTCAGTGATTAACGAATCGGACTAGGAACCATGAGGTTGCAGGTTCGATCCCTGGCCTTGCTCAGAGGGTCAAGGATCCGGTGTTGCCGTGAGCTGTGGTGTAGGTCGAAGACAAGGCTGGGATCCCGCTTTGCTGTGGCTCTGGCGAAGGCCGGTGGCTACGGCTCCGATTTGACCCTCAGCCTGGAAACCTCCATGTGCCACGGGAGTGGCCCAAGAAATGGCAAAAAGACAAAAATTAAAAAAGAAGCATTAGATAGAGATTCAGATCTAAGCCTTCCCCCTTCACAGGAGTCTTGGCACACCAGACCCAAAGTAAATCATCACTCAAAGCAGTATTTCCATTTCTTCCTTATCAGCCCACACAGTCTTTTACGTCTGGTGTCAAATATTGTAGCTTATTTTTCTCTAGCAAAATCTGAATCATCAGAAGAGGAAAGTTCAGGTTTTTTTCACAAAGTAACAGTGATAACTATGATAGCTAAGTGGCTGAAGGGGAAAACCATGCCATGGTTTCAACACTTTCTTAACTCCTGTCCCAAGTAAACATTAAAGAAAAATACATCTGTAAATGCTGGTTTGCAAGACATCCAAGAACACATAGGAAGGTGGTATATAATAAAGATGGCCATTCCAAAATGGGTGGGA
This sequence comes from Sus scrofa, assembly GCF_054392235.1. Taxonomy (NCBI): domain Eukaryota; kingdom Metazoa; phylum Chordata; class Mammalia; order Artiodactyla; family Suidae; genus Sus; species Sus scrofa. The sequence goes on along the minus strand of NC_139393.1, from coordinate 20,189,484 downwards.
AATAGATGAAATAATAAGCAGTGTTTATGAAATCAGCCAGCCATTTAGGGGGAATAAACATGTGCATTCATAACCCAAGTTCAGACCTTATACCAAAACAAGTCATACCTTTCAAAATGTGTCATGAAAACCAGAAACCACAAAGACTGCACATTTGATTATATTAAAAATTACATATGTGGAGTTCCCGTCGTGGCTCAGTGGTTAATGAATCTAACTAGGAACCATAAGGTTTCGGGTTCGATCCCTGACCTTGCTCAGTGGGTTAAGGATCGGACGTTGCCGTGAGCTGTAGTGTGGGTCACAGACGAGGCTCGGTTCTGGCGTTGCTGTGGCTGTGGCGTAGGCCAGCAGCTATAGCTCCGATTAGACCCCCAGCCTGGGAACCTCCATACGCCATGGGAGCGGCCCTAAAAAGACAAAAAGGAAAAAAAATTATATGTGAGAAAAATACTATATGATTCCACTTGTATGAGGTATATAAAACAGTCAAAACTCACAGAAACAGACTGGAACGGTGGTTTTCCAGGGTCTGGGTAGGGAGGGGAAGTGAGGAGTTGCTATCCAATGCGTATAAAATTTCAGTGATAGAAGAATAACAAGTTCTAGAGATCTACTCCACACCACTGTGCCTACCAGTAACTGTATGTGCACTTACCATTTTCTTGAGAGGGTAGATTTCATGTTAAGTGTACTCACCACAATTTTTTTTTTAAAGTACCTATGTTAAAAAAAAAAAAAAAAAAGGTACCTAAAAAGCAAAAAAAAAAATTGGAGTTCCCCTTGTGGCTGGGCGGAAATGAATCTGACCAGTATCCATGAGGATGCAGGTTCAATCCCTGGCCTGGATCAGTGGGTCAGGGATCCCACGTTGCTGTGGCTGTGGCATAGGCCAGCAGCTGTAGCCCCGATTGGACCCCCTAGCCTGGGAATTTCCATATGCCACGGGTACAGCCCTAAAAAGACCAAAAAACAAACAAACAAACAAAAAAAAGTATGTAGCATAACAAACTAATGGTTACCTCAAGTATGCAAAGAGTTCTTAAGTATCAATAAGAGTGAACAATCATTGGTAAAACCGTCAAAGAGCATAAAATGGAAGTCACAAACACACAAACACACACACACACACACACACACACTCCTCAACAAAGGAGTAGTAAGCAGATGAAAATCTAGTCAAGGAAGGACATGGGTTTTGGCCCTTGGAATCAGCAACGCACTGTTGTCAAATGTTTGGAAAAACCCTTAGGCACTGGGAAGGGGAGAGTAACCAGTACAGACTTCCTGCAAAGCAGTTCAGCAACTGCCATGGAAATGCTGCATATATAGTAATGTTTTTACACAGCTATTCCACTCATAGGTTTTTATCCAAAGGAGAAATTAACCACATGAGGAACATATGCACCAGCGCATTCACTTCTGTTGTTTATAATGTCAAAAATGTAGAAACCAAATGTCAATAATGTAAGATGTGGAGTTCCCATCATGGTGCAGCAGAAATGAATCCGACTAGGAACCATGAAGTTGTGGGTTCAACCCCTGGCCTCGATCAGTGGGTTAAGGATCCAGTGTTGCCGTGAGCTGTGGTGCAGTTTGCAGAGACAGCTCAGATCTGGCGTTGCTGTGGCTCTGGCGTAGGCTGGCGGCTACACCTCAGATTAGACCCCTAGCCTGGGAACCTCCATATACCATGGGTGCAGACCTAAAAAGACAAAAATAATAACAATAATAATAATAATGCAAGATTGGGTTATGTAAAATGCTGGTACATGCACCCTTTTGTATGTGTAGCCATTAAAAACGATGCATACCTATACTGAATGCCATGGAAAGATGGACTACGTGTTTACTGAGGAAAAGCAAATTGTGGACTATTATATATAATTTGCTCCCATTTGTGTGAAAGTATATTCAAATATCTGTGCACATATGCTTGTATGTAGAGAAGAACAGAAGAATGTTTATCAAACTGTTAACAGTAGTTATTTCTGGGTTCTGGCATTTCAGTTGATTTTTACTTGTCTTGCACTTTCTGTGTTTTTTGTTGTTGTTGTTGTTTGTCTTTTTGCGTTTTCTTGAGCGGCTCCCGTGGCATATGGAGGTTCCCAGGCTAGGGGTCTAATCGGAGCTGTAGCCACCGGCCTTCGCCAGAGCCACAGCAGCACGGGATCCCAGCCACATCTGCGACCCACACCACAGCCCCAGGGCAATGCCAGATCCTTAACTCACTGAGCAAGGCCAGGGATCAAACCCACAACCTCATGGTTCCTAGTTGGATTCGTTAACCACTGAGCCACGACGGGAACTCCTTTAATTTGTTTTTACAATGAGTGTGTATCATTTCACTAAAACAAAGGTCCCTTTTTCTAAAATGACATCAGCTTTTTATTTTTTTGGTTCCCCCCCACCCCCAGCCAACTCCATAGCATATGGAAGTTCCCAGGCCAGGGATGGAATCTGAGCCAGAGCTGCAACCTATGCCACAGCTACAGCAATGCCAGATCCTTAACCCGCTCCGCCAGGCTGTGGATCTAACAAGCACCTCCACAGAGACACGCCGAATCATTAACTCACTGCACCACAGCGGGAACTCCAAAATGATGCTAGTTTTATCAAACACATATATCAAAACGAGACTAGAAAGATGCTTTCTGCTTTCAGATCTCATCAGAGGAATAATCGTGACCTAGTCAAGCTTTGTCCCAGTTTCCTTCTTATGAAACAACCATCCCATTCCCCTGGAACATGTTACCTGAACATGCAAAGCCTCAACTGGTGGTCAGACAGCTCCTACTAAAGGCACTGAGGATGTTAGCGTTCAGTTTGCATCATACAAGCCAGACAGGAAGCTCAGGCCATCCCTGACCCTTTCGCTGCATCCCGCAGCTTGCTAAACTGAGCAATATACGGATTAGTGTTGACTAGACTCTAGAGCACACAGCAGTCATGTCACTTTTTTGATTAGTGGCAATTGCTTCACAGATTTACAAAGCTCCGCTTGAATCTCTCAACCCTGGATGTTTGTTTAAATCCTAGTACACATTCATGTGTTTACATCCCCACAAATTGGATGTGATAGCGTGTTCCTTAGTCCTACTCGGAATGTGATGTGTGTGGATGGAGGCTGAGCCACAGAGATCACAAATCCTCAAAAAAAAACAAAAAAACAAAAAAAAACTGCAAGACACAAGCAAATATTTAAAAGTAAACATTTAGAAAGTCTTATGGCAATTTGAAAGAGCAATTTTATGCGGTTGAATCAAAAACAAAAGAATTGAGGCTTATATTTGGCATGCTTTTTGTTTTTTCTAGTAACAGATTTTACTGTATGAATTAGTCCATGACAGATGAGAAATTTTTTAGATTTTTAATTTTTATAAATCAGCACTTTACCTCAGTTTCAGAGGTGAAACTAATTTTTAACAGGATGTGTTAGTGTATTAAGTTTCCCATTGCTGTCATAACAAATTGCCACCATTTTTAGCAGCTTTAAACAGTACAAGTTTAGGAGTTTCCATTGTGGTTCAGCAGGTTAAGAACCTGACGTGGTCTCCGTGAAGATACAGATTCAATCCCTCGCTCAGTGGACTAAGGATCCAGCATTGCCGCAAACTGCAGTGTAGGTCACAGATGTGGCTCAGATCCCGTGTTGCTGTGGCTGTGGTGTAGGCCGGCAGCTGCAGCTTTGATTCGACTCCGAGCCTGGGAACTTCTATAAGCTGCAGGTGCAACCCTAAAAAGACAAAAAAAGGTACAAATTTATCATCTCACAGTTCTGTGGGTCAGAAATCCCAGTGGGCTTGTCTGGTTTCTCTGCGGAGTCTCACAAAACCAAAATCTGGGAAGACTCCACGACTAAACGCATTCCAGCTGTTCAGAAAATCCAGGTCCTTTCAGCTGTAGGACCGGGATCCCCATTTCCTTGCTTGCTGTCAGCTGAGAGGGCCTCTCCTTGCTCGTGGACTCCTCCATCTCAGGAGAAGCAATGGTGCTTTGAACTCTTCTCCTGCCTGGAGTCTCTCAACTTCCCCTTCAGCTACAGCGCTCTTGCTTCCAGCTGGAGACTGTTCTTTGCTTTTAAGGGCTCCTGTGATTAGAATAGCCCTTGTTATGGACTGAATATCTCTGCCCGCCCCCCCCCCCATTCCTGTGCTGAAACGTAATGTTCAATGTGATAGGATTAGGAAGTAGGGCCTTTGGGAGCTGCTTAGATATGAATGGGGAGCCCCCATGAATGAGATTAATGCTTTTACAAAAGGGCTCCCACAGAGCTCCCTAGCTCCCTCTGCCCTGCAAGGACACAGCAAGAAGGCATCATCTATGGACCAGGAAGAAGGCTCTCATCAGAATCTAGCGATGCCTTCATCTTCGTCTTCCCAGCCTCCAGATCTGTGAGAAACACATTTCTGTTTGCCTGTCAGCCACGTAGCCTATGGTATTTCATTACAGAAGCTCAAAAGAACTAAAATAGCCCTCTGGGGATAATCCAGGATAATCTCCCTATTTTAAGATGCACAGCCTTAACCTCATCTGCCAAGTCCCTTGCTGTGTAATGTAACCTAGGCACAGGCTCCAGGGACCCGGCTGTGCACATCTGCGAAGGGGCCATCATTCTGCTGACCACAGACAGGCCAAGGTGAAGTCCAGGAGTTCTCACATATTTGTCCTTCAAGTAGGGAACCTAAAGGCTAAAGAAAAGGAAGGAAGGTTATAATGATGGAAGGGCAGACACGGGGGGCATGGAGGGCACATAACACTCCTTCAGGAAGCTGACTGAAGGGATCCTGGCAAGGTGGGCCCTTCCAGCCTCATTTTTCTAGGATGGCTGCTTCCTGAGTAGAGTTTGCTGTGGACTCTACCATCGGTGGGATCACCAAGCGGAGGGAGGCAAGTGGGGGGTGGCTCTCCCCCAGGAAACATGCCTGGGGGGGAGGGGGGGCGATGCCCAGGAAAGCAGCCGTGTACACACACAGTGGAAGAAAAACAAAACAGAGAAAGAAGCTGCTTACATGTGAAGAAACGAAAAGTTGTCCGTCATTGTTCCTCCTTATGAGGCAAAGTCATGAGCAGAAAAAGATGCGGGCAAAGCTGGCTCTTTGACAAGGAGAACAAAGACTGCTGCCACCTTGATCTCAAGAACATTCAACAGGAAGGCAAATCCCGGCCCTCAAGGACACACGGCCTTGTCTCGAGTCTCCTGCATCAATCACCACGGGCACGCCTGCCTCTCCCCGTTTTCTCCTCTCTAGGCTGTCACCCCGACACCAGCTTTTACGTCGTTATTACTTTATCCCTTCATGATCCCCGCTTCATTTTAAGTCAAACTTTAAACAAAAATTGATTTACCAACCTTTGATCTTTCCTCATTTTATACTGCAAACCTCTAAATCTCATTTCAGTTTATCACTGCATGATAAATTACACACATCTGAAAATGGATGTTTCCACAAGACTTTTCTCACCCTTTACGTTTCAACACGACCAAAGAGCATGGCTGTAATTACAGCCCCGCACACCCGACCCATGGCCTGCTAACATCGACACCCATGATTTTCAAATCTCTTTAAATAGAGATCTTTGCCAGACGCAAACAACTCACTAAAAGGTTAACAGTTTCGATGTCCTGCTGGGGTTGTGAGTGTTGTTTCTCCTTTTGTTGTTTTTGCTTATGTTTTCTCTTAACGTGTGGGCTTTTAAAATTCCATCTGCTACAAAACACCAGGCTTACTGCCCTAGGTTCTGGAGCTGTAAAGCTGATATAATAGTCAAAATTGGTCCTCTTTGATGCAGAAACTGCAGTTTATATGGATCTACTGAACTGTAACTGGAGAAGTCAAATGTTCAAGTAAGGTGGGGTTTTTTTGTTGCTTTTTTTTTTTTTTTTTTTCTTTTTTTCACATGAAGCAGGTAGGGCTATAGGGAAGGAACCTTCATGAGCATAAGGCCCAGCACTTTACTGTGCTTGACTTGACTGTGCTTGGCAGATACTGTTTTTCACAAGTTGAAGGTTTGAGGCATACTTGCTATTGATGCCATTTCTCCAACAGCATTTGCTCACATCACGTCTCAGTGCCACATTTTGGAATTTTTTAATATTTCGAACTTTTCTTTTGGTCTTTTTAGGGCCGCACCCACAGCATATGGAGGTTCCCAGGCCAGGAGTCCAATTAGAGCTGTTGCCGACAGCCTACACCACAGCCACAATGCCAGATCCAAGCCGAGTCTGCAACCTACACCACAGCTCACAGCCACATCAGATCCTTAACCCACTGAGCAAGGCCAGGGATCAAACCTGCAACCTCATCGTTCCTAGTCGGATTCGTTTCCGCTGTGCCACCATGGGGACTCCTAACTTTTTCATTTTTGTTACATTGGTTAGGGTGATCTGTGATCTTTGATATGACCACGACTCACTGAAGGCTCAGATGGCTTTTATTTTTTAGCAATAAAGAATTTTTAAATGAATTTAATGAATTATTTAATGAATAATGTTGTTTAGACATAATGCTGTTGCACACTAAATAATCTATGGTATAGTGTAGACCTTTTACATGCACTAGGAAACCAAAACATTGTAACTCTTTCCTGGATACTTGCTTTATCGCAGTGTTCTAGAACAGAGCGCCCATTATCTCCGAGGGGGAGATCGGGTGGGAGGGTGTGTTAGTAGCCACCGGCCAGTTGTTTCAGCTCTCCCTTCTCCACAAAACTGACTTCCTCCTGTACTGTTACTTATCATTCTTACCCAGATTAGTTACACCCTATTTCAGTTCCCCTAGACATATTGTATCCTCATGTTGACTTCTCAGCTGCAACTGATATTACTGATCATTTTGACTTTGCCCCAGAAACATTCTTATCTTACTTTCCCTGAGTCCACTACTGAGCAGGGTTGGGAGATCACAGCCAAGGCAGGCACTCTCCCTCTTGTGGTCCAAGCACGAGACGGCTCCCAAGCTCCTAGCTTCTCATCCTAGCAGTCCTTAATCTGAGTGAACTCAGCCCTTGATGTTTGCTCTCTCAACACCCAACAGGAGTTGTGGTTTTAAAATACATCAACATGGGGGTGGGGAGATGTGCTTGGGTTATGGGATGGAAATCCTGTGAAATTGGATTGTTATGATCATTATACAACTACAGATGTGATAAATTCATTTGAGTAATAAAAATATTTAAAAAAATTTTTTTAAATACATCAACAAACTCTGATACTTCTCCCTTCAAAAGTAGAGCTAAGGTGTCCCTGGTGGCCTGGGGGTTAAGAACCCGGTGTTATCACTGATACGGCACAGGTTCAATCCCTGGCCTCAGAACTTCTGCAGGTGTGGCCAGAAAAAAAAAAAGAGAGAGAGAGAGAGGGAAAGGGTAGAGCTGAATTTCCTTCTTATGGGCTGGACGTAGTGATTCATTTCTAATAAGACAGTGGCAGCAGTGACAAGAACATAAATATCTGAGATTAGAACACGAAAGGCATTGTGGTTTCCTTCCTGTTCCCGTCGATCACTTGCTCTAGAGGCAGGCGGTGCCCTATTACGAGGACACTCAAGCAGCCCCATGGACAGGCCAACAGGTGGCAAAACTGAGGCCAACAGCCATGCGTGAGCCATCCTGGAAGTAGGTCCTCTTACTGGAGTAAAACCTGCCAAGGACTACAGAGCACCCAGATAAACTGCTTCTGAATTTCTGACCCACAGAAACTATGAGATAAAAATGTTGTTGTTTGAAAATCAAGTTTTGGCATAATCCATCATGCAAGAATAGAAAACTGAAACACTGGTATTACCAAGAGTCTATATTACATCATCTCTGAAATCCCAAGCACTGTCTTCTTTCCTGATTAGATCCAACCAGTACAAACACCAGTCTTTTCTGAGCTAATCATTGACTAGAATTCTTTGCAATTTTTTTAATTAAAAGCTAAAGACTTGTACTCTTAATTATAACTTTATCACAATTTTAAGTGATTAATGGCTCTGATTTAGTCTTTTATTAAAGTACAGGCAAGGAAGACAGATTGATAGACAATGATATATGTATAGCTGATTTGAGTATATATATATTTCATGTAGTCTCTCTATATAATTTCCTTTCCTCTCTCTTTCTCTTTGCCTGTCTCCCTCTTCCCAGTAAAAAATTCTAGTGAAGATTAGAAAGGAGCTAAAAGAAACTGAGGTATACTGAAATTTAGAAACATGCCCCCACTTATACAGCTAGTAAGCAGTGAAGCCAAGATTCAAACCAGATAGTCTATTTCTAAGTTCTATGCTCAAAACCATCATGTTACACTGCTTCTCACAGTATGTTTGTGTCTTTTTTTTTTCGGCCATGTATCCATGGCACACGAAGTGTCCGGAACAAGGCCTGAACCCATGCCACAGCAGTGACAATGTCAGATCCTTAACTGCTAGGCTACAAGGGAACTTGTGTGTGCGTATCTGATCACCCTTTTAAGAAATAGGTGGGAGTTCTCAGGTTCACAGTATGGTTACATACCCAGCTTACTCCTTGGCTATCTCCTTCCATGGTACTTACACTGTTAGCATCACATGGTCTTAACTCTGTTATTAGTTAAATATCAACCGTTCTATATGCAGTGAAGAAAGGATGGCCACCTACATACACATATACACAAACTGGGACACAAAGACAACCTGTTTTGGGGGGGAGAAGGTACCAGAGGGCATACACATAAATAGTGTAATTCAGGTGAAATATCTGTAGGTAGCTTTAAAATATGTAATATCATGCCCAGGACATGATCTACAAATTGGTTCCTCCGAGGTGGTGAGTGCAGTGATGAACACATCACCTTCCACTATGTTCACTTGAAAAAGAAAAAAGAAACATCCGAATCACATTGGGAGATTTTTATTAATTTAAACTGACATTGTTAATTTTGTCTGCCACGTCCTTAGTACATACATCCTTACTTGATACAAACCTACAGGTTCTTCTCAACACCACAGGATTATGAGGACCTGCGGTTATCAGTGTTTTGTAATGATTAAAACAATGTTCAAATAATTCACCAGTTACTTCACTGAAATACTTAAAAGAATATTCTGGGGAGTGTCTGAAAGATCTGTTTATAAATAGTGATTGATATATTTAGTTAGGTATTTGGTGTTGAAGATAAACATTTCTTATATAAAACATTGTTTTAATACATCGCTCTACTAATGAAACTAGTTATTAGATATAATACATTTCTAACACTAAAGAATAAAGCTTTATCTTCATATTTATTTTATTCATAAGACTCTTATCAATGACGGATGCTATATCCAACCATAATAAACTGGCATATTGCAAGTGACATTCTAAAGAAGTGAAAACAAAGGCTGCAACAGAAGAAACTAGAAAACTGCATTACACATTCGTTATGCAAGCAGCCCATTCTGAACAGAAACAAATGCAGACCAAATGCTTCTAAAAGTTTCTTTGCCTAGATGGCAATTACGATCTCCACACACGAAAGAGGAAAGGAACAATAATAACACAAAACACAGTATCTTTAACGATTATAGCACATTTAACATCTGCAGCCATCCACCGGGTTCTCAGATTGGCAACTGGAACTTCACATCCACCTGGGCTTGCTTGGCTAAGGTCACTATCTCAGAGAGCTTTACAACCTAAAAGGAAAGAAAACAAATGCTCATTGTCTCTGTTTTCACAAAAACATAGAATCAGAATGATTGGTCAATGTGAAATTAACGGCATGTTCAATCCTTTTCATTTAAAACACCTGGGCTATTATGACACTGCTATAAATCGCCTCACAGTCTTAGAAGCATTTGCCACTCTTGAAGGACAGTCAAATCTGACACTATTCACAACCTACACTGGATTTTATTTATATATATAAAATCAAAAGGTATTAGATACATTTCTGATGTATACATATACCTCTTTTTTATTGCCTAAATTTTATTTTTTCCTTTTTAATTGAAGTATAGTTGATTTTACTATGTTGTATGTTTTACGTGTACAGTAAAGTGATTCAGTTATATACTCATACATATATATACTTTACAGATTCTTTTCCCTTCTAGATTATTTTAAAATATTGAATATAGTTTCCTGCGCTATACAAAAGGTCCTTGTTGTTTATGTATTTTGTATATGAGAGTGTGTACATGTTAATACCAAACTCCTAATTTGTCCCTCCCTTGCCTTTCTCCTTTGGTAACCATTAAGTTTGTTTTCAAAGTCTGTTTTGTAAATAAATTCATTTGTATCATTTTTTAGATTCCACAGATAAGCTATATCACACAATATTTATGTCTTTCTCTGTCTGACTTACTTCACTTAGTATGATGATCTCTAGGTCCATCCATGTTGCTGCAAATGGCATTATTTCATTCTTTTTTTATGGCTGAGTAGTATTCAATTGCATATATATACCACATCTTCTTTATTCATTCATCTGTTGATGGACATTTAGGTTGCTTCCATGTCTTGGCTATTGTAAACAGTGCTGCTATGAACATAGGGGGGTGCATGTATCTTTCTGAATTATACTTTTCTCCAAATATATGTCCAGGAGTGGGATTGCTGGGTCAGATAGTAGTTCTACGTTTAGTTTTCTGAGGAACCTCCATACAGTTTTCCATAGTGGTTGTGCCAATTTACATCCCCACCCACAGAAGGAGGGTTCCCTTTTCTCCACACCCTTTCCAGCATTTGCTATTGGTAGACTTTTTTAATAATGGTCATTCTGACCGGTGTGAGGTGATACCTCCTTGTAGTTTTGATTTGCATTTCTCTAATAATTAGCGATGCTGAGCCTTTTGTCATGTGCCTGTTGGCCATCTGCATGTCTTCTTTGGAGAAATGTCTATTTAATCTTCTGCCCTTATCTATCTTTAAAAACAGAAACAGTGACTGTCTTAGCTGGATACTACACAATGCAAAGCACATCTAAATAAAATTTGTTTTTAAAAGAATGTATAAAATTTTAATTTATCATGTTGGGATAGGAGCTTGGGTCTAGGGGTTAGTATTTTACTAACAGTAAATTAACAATTATCAATCTGAATTCCAATATTCTCTCTAGAATCTGAGAATATGAAGCTGGTGCCATATAAAATACACAAATTAAACATATCGAAAACCAAACAACAAATTTAGTTTCTCTCCTCCCCAGAAGTTTTAAAGTTAGACACCTCGAGTTCAGACCCCACCCTGATGCTTATGACATATGATCCTGGATAAGTTAGTTTATCTAACCTCTGTTTCTTCATCTATAAATATAGAGATTACACCACCAAAATTGTATTAAATGAGATAATACTTGAAGAAAAAAAAGCCTTAGCACTGCGTGCACAATAAATTACAAATGGTAGCAGTTACTAATATCATCATCACATTATGTTAATAGTATCATGACTTCCCATAACTTCCTACCCAGTAGGAAAACACTGCACATAACTTAGATCAACTGTTCACGTTCACCTTTCATGGTCTATTGGAGTCTTCTCCTTTCTTCCCATGTCCACAAAGCTCTTCTTAACTCAGGCTCTCATTGCAAACGAGTGTGTTTCAGACCCAAGTTCTACCCTATCCATTACCTTCACTTCACCTCACATCTAATTATGACTCTAGCCAGACTCCATCTATCCCTCACTCTTCCTCTCAACAATTAATTCTACATCTCAAAGTCAAAACAGGCTTTCTGCAAGACTTCCTCCCTACTATTCCCTTATTCAAAATCTTAATTTAAATTCAGGACTGAATATAAGATCCTCTGTCTCTAAACTGCAGTTGAATTTCATTTCCTAGTTAACTACTTTACCCAAGTATGTCCCAAAAAAGGAAGTAAGACCTTTATTATTCTTATAGAAAGATATCACATTAACTTGGCAAATCTTAAGCCTATTTATTGATTAAACCATATACCTGCAAAGAGTATTCTGTGAACCATCTATAAACATGGATGGGAAAGAATCAAAGGTTCTCACTTAGAAACATTTCTGTATCTCCTAGAGAGTGTGGACCAAGATATAGTGTTAAGGAGAAGAAATGAGGTAAAATACATGTTACCATCACATAACGCGGGAAAGGGGAGACATATGTACACATATATGTACATATATTCACACACATATTCACATATATTATTTGCTTGTGTTTTTCAAATAGTGAAAAGATGAACCAAAAAATTCTTAAAAACTTAAAAAAACTGGTTACCTGTGGAGAAGGAACCAAAAGGAAGAGGCATAAAGGCTAGGTTCTTTGAATATACCTTATTTTACAGTTTGACTTTGGAACCATGTTAATATTTATAACAAAAAAATTTTTAATAAATTCCTTTAAAGTAAATAAATGAAACTAACTGTGTATCAAAGTGGGATAAAACAGAGAACTATTTCACATGAATTTTAAAATCCAGTAGATCATGGGGAATACTTCAAAGGACAGAAAGAACTGCACATGCAAATGCTGAGCTGCTTTCAGTCATCATATTATTAGTATTATTATTGTAAAACGTTCATGTCTATATTGAGGGACAAAGCAAATAAATATTTTATATGGAATGGGAAGAGAAAAACAGATATCAGCTAAAGAAAGGAAAAAAACTGTACTCCTGGATTTGCACTGGAAATACCAATGTGTTCTCAGGTATTTCTCTCTTTAAAAAATACATATTTTCCTAGATTTGCCACTTAAAATGTAGAAACAATGAACAGCCCAATAGCTACAAGTACCCTTAGCACTTAAATAGTGGTGCCTAAATGCCATTTGTTTGATTCCAAGTCTGCAGCAAGAAATGTAAAGATGAGCCTGAAATATCTCATAATATCAGAAAGCATATCACAGGGTATGTGGGAAGGACAAAGGACTCAACTTTTAAGAGGTTCCCACTGACCCAAGATGGGATAATCTAAGCATCAATAAAAATAACTACAATGGATTGAACCACATCAAATAATATCTAAATCCATGAGTTCAAATAGCATATGCATACACACACAAACGCAAGACACACACCTAAAAACAGAAACTAAGAAACAAGAGCCTAGGTCACTTTTGTAGGCCATAATGGAAAAAAATCATTACTTTGAAAACTCATCAATAAAAGCAAAGAGGTAAGTCCTGCTTTCCCTATGCAAAATGTACTTCATAACGACAAATAGTTGATACAAGAAAGTTTCACTTTTTAGAAGTATTCCACATAATAAATGAAGAATCACAGAATTAGAATATCACCACTTTGCATAAACAAAATACTGGATCTAAGTTATGAGTGTCAATGACTGCTAGTATTACACAAAGAGAAATAATCTGGTATTTATATTCCTCCTTATGGAATTAGACAAAATCAACTATAAAATACTCTTGCTCCTTGCTTCCCAAAATCAAATATAAATATTATCAACCCTATAGACTGAACTACCAGATTACAGGAAATACAGGAGCAGAAGAGCATGTTAAATGACACCCCAGGGATACAATCATTCACATCCAGACTACAGGCAACACTATAGGACTACCGGCCTGGTTTTTTCAACAAATAAACTTAAGGGGAAAAAAAAAAAGGCAAGGGAGAATCCACAGATGACGAGAAATTTAGTGAAATATTAACCAACTGCCATGCATAGACTTATTCTGATCCTAATTCTAACAAAGAACCTAAGCAAAAAAACATTTAAGAGAATCAGGGAAATTTCAATACATGAGTAGACTATTTTTATAAAATATAAATAAAATACCACTATCCCATCTGAAACAAGTAATAATAATAATTCCTTTATATCATCAACATCTCTACCTTTTATAGATACATGATGATATGTGTGAAATGCTATATAATGTCTGGGACTTGCTTCAAAATCATCATGGGCAGGAAACAAAGTAGGTAAGAATAAGATGAGATAAGATTGGACATGAGCTGATAATTGTTTAAGATGGGTGATAGGTATACGGGGTTCGACACTGCTAGTATTTAGGTGAAACACCAATTATTTTTCATACACTTTGCAAATTTACCCTTAAATTAACATAGCCTGTTTACCATTTTAGCAGCTTCGTCCAAGTCATCACAAGCAAGAATTTTAAGTCCACTGTCTGCTATCAGTGCCTTAGCATCATCAACTCGTGTACCTGGAAATGATTTATGCAAATATAATTATGTTTTAAATATCTACACAAAATCATTTAAAATGTTTGTCACAATGTAAAGTATGCATTTCAACCTACTTCCACCATTTAATATAAATGCTTCTAAATCAAAGAAAACAATGTAAAAATCTAGAGTTATCTTGTGAAATTCTTTGCCTTAGCACATTAATAGTGATTAAGACAAGTCAGAATTCAAGAGAACTCACAACAAATAAATAATGTATCAACTTATACCAAGTAAAACTATGAAAAATTTTGCCCCAATGTTAAAAATACTTTAACGTATGTTTTAAAATTATTCCTCTCACAGTTCCCATCATGGCTCACTGGAAACGAATCTGACTAGTATCCAAGAGGATGAAAGTTTGACCCCTGGTCTTGCTTAGTGGGTTAAGGAACAGTAGGTTGCAGATGGGGCTCAGATCCCGCATTGCTGTGGCTGTGGTGTAGGCTGGTGGCTACACCTCCAATCTGACTCCTAGCCTGGGAAGCTCCATATGCCGTGGGTAAGGCCCTAAAAAGACAAAAAAAAATTTTTTTTTAAATATTCCTCTTATTTAAAAAATATAGAGAGACTCTTATTTTAAAAATACAGCTATTTAGGAGTTCTCCTGCGGTGCAGCCGGTTAAGCATCTGGCGCTGTCACTGCAGTGGCCTGGGTTACTGCAATGGTGAGGGTTCAATCCCTGGCCTGGGAACCTCCACAGTTGCAGCCATAAAAAAAAAAAAAAAACAGCTATTTAAAACTATATTTTACTCCTCAGAATATGAACTTTTAAGGGTTCATAGAATAACTGCAAGATATCTTTTACACTCACCTTGTAACCGTACCACAATAGGTATTTTAATTTCCAAATCCTTTACTGCCATGACTATACCCTGTGCAATAACATCACACCTCATGATTCCTCCAAAAATATTGACCAGAATAGACAGTACCTGTAAATAAAATATTTCGGTAGATTAAAATCTTCAGAGAATAAGTATTTGTCTTTCCTTTTCAAGAAAATATTAGTATCTGTGCCTTATGATAAAAATTAAACTCCACTGGGTCACTTTGCTGTTCCAACTATAATGGAAAAAATAAAAATCATTATTAAAAAAAAAAACAGGAATTCCCTTCGTGGCTCAGTAGTTAACGAACCTGGCCGGGATCCATAAGGATGCAGGTTCGATCCCTGGCCTTGCTGTGTTGTTAGGTTGCAGATGCAGCTCGGATCCTGCATTGCTATGGCTGTGGTGTAGGCTGGCAGCCGAAGCTCCAATTTGACCCCTAGCCTGGGAACCTCTATATGCCATGGGTGCAGTCCTAAAATAGCAAAAAAAAAAAAAAAAAAATTAACTCCATAAAAACATTTTCAAACCAGCCATCCCCCGCAGCTCTCACTGCTGAAGTCCACCACCCACCAAAACTTATCTCCCCTCCTTGGGTAATTTCAACACCTGGCTCAGAGTCTTTTCCCTCCTGCACCAGATGAACAAGACCTCCTGACTCCATTTGCTTGTTTCCTATTGAGTGTGGCCATTACCCACATGACTCTCCCAGACCACGCTGTAAGACAACACCACATGTGGCATCTCCAATTTAGGGCTCGTCAATTATATCTTCATTTTCCTCCATCTACTCTACCAACTTTTCACATAAACCAGGCCCTCAAGATCACTCAACATCTATACGCCCACTCCTGGCTACATGTCACATCGAAACCTCAGGGCCTGTCCGGGTCAGCGTTTTTTCATCATCACACTGATAGTCTGAATCACTGTTCTGTCCTCTACCCAAAAAAATCTTAATTGTTTTTTTTAAAAAAGAGGCTTAGTTCTGAATCACAAAAAAAAAAAAAAAAAAAAAAAAAAAAAAAAAAAAGGCGGCTCACTTAGCTCATTCAGCCATCCCAGAACTTCTCAACCAGTGAGATACAAATGGATTAGAGCCGCACCAAGACATCGTTCCCTTCACCCCTTACAACAACTAAGAAGGTCCTGGATAGCCGGTGCCTTGAGCCAGTGGCCTCTGACAACAAGCAACCTTCCCCACGTACCCCTCCTGCCCCAACGAAACATCATTCTCTGTGAAAGCCACGGCATGAAAAAAGTAGAGACACGCTGAGCTACACTAGGCAGTCCTTATCTTTACCACTATTATTTCTAGATTCAAGAAATGAAGGTCTAAAATTCATAATGGAACAGAATCGATAGTGGCCCATTTCTCTCCCGCCCACCTCATTCCAGACAGCTACAGTAAGCACCACAAGGCACCAGCCAGCACTCAAGCCTTCAAATGACTGGATCTCACTTTTACCTCCCGTCCACTTGAACTGGTTACGACCAAGGGCACATCCTTGCCATGACCAGAATGAACGTCTCTAGGGCATCAAATGTGTAAATCCCACTCTCGTTCAATCTCCTCTCCTTTCACCTTTAACACCTTCCACCTCTAACTCCATCAAACCCAGTCTTTCCCTCTCAAAGCTTCTAGTCCCTCAACCCCCTTCTAATCTCCACCAATCTGATGAGCTTCACCACGCAGCCTGGAAGCTATAGCTGAACAAGCCAACGAGACTGTCATGTGCATACGAAACTGCCTCCGAGCCACTCATACCCAGGCTACCTGCCATCCCCATTCAAATAACGCATTCTTGGAGAATTCCAGCCTATTCGTTTATCCATTACAACTTCAAGAAAAAGCAAAAGAGTGAGGGGGAAAAAAAAATGAAGACCTTTGAAACACTAGCATAACCTGAAGAACAGTGTAATAATGATTCACCAGCAATCTTTTCCTTAATAGTCTGACTCACACCTTAGGAGGCCGACTCACATCTTTCAACTTTCTTCATGGGTCTCCTATGCTACTTCGAACCCTCTAACTTTTAGCCCATCATCTTCCTTTCTCCAAACACCTTAAGAAGAAGTAACCTCCTCTCTAAAATTAACCTCATTGCTAATTACCACACTGTGTCTCCTCAGGTCTTTCTCCCTTTTTTAAACCATACTCACACTCTTCTGTATCTTCAAATCGCTTCTTTTCCTCCAGCTACAGAGAGCCCACCTTCTCGGTCTTCTACACAAACACACAAACATCTAGCACACAACTCTCAATCCTACCTCCATTTAACTGCTAGCACTCTAGGTCCTTCTGTGCCTCCACAGACCCCCTGGAATAGTAACTCTCCTCTATGACTCCACACCCTCAATTCTCGGTCACAACTCAACCCAGTGCAACCGGGCCCCTGGCCCCCTCTCCTCTCCTGTTCCTACTAAGGTTCCCAATTACCTCTCTCAGTTTATTCTACATGGTTGCTCTTACAGCATCAGACACTACTGCCCATTCCCTTACTTCTCAAAACTCTTCACCCTGGCCAGTGATGTCGCAACCACTCTCTCCTGATCTGCAACTCTCTCTCAGATTGTCCTCTCCCTCTTTTATTGTGTCTTCCTTCCTAAATCAATCCTTCAACACTGAGTGGGGGAGCGAGGTTCCATTCTCGGTTTCCGAGTATCACTTGCATGAATCATCTTACCAATTGCTAACACTTCAACTTTTCTCAATACACTGAAGACTTTCCAATATACATCCAAGCATTATAGGAAGAATATCTTTACAACTATCTCCTAGGCATAGTCACCACAGTGCAAACTTAACACATTCATTCACAAATACTAAATTTCTTTACTTTGCTTCTAACAGCACAAAAAGTATCACCAACTAATGATTCTCTCCAGGCACAAGTTCCAACCAATTCTTCCCCATGCTACCCCCCAAAAAAAGAAAAAATGAATTTAATGATTTTTTTCATTTTTCATCTTTTTGTAATTTTTTATTAAAGGATACTTAATTTACAATGTTTTGCCAATTTCTGCTGTACAGCAAAGGGTCTCAGTAATACATACATATACATTCTTTTTTTAAATATTCTTTTATATTCTTTTCCATCATGGTCTATCCCAGGAAACTAGATACAGTTCTCTGTGGTATACAACAGGACCTTATTTTTTATCCATTCTAAATATAACAGTTTGCATCTACTAACCCCAAATACCCAATCCCCTCCACTCTCTCCCCGTTAGCAACCACAAGTCTGTTCTCTAGGTCTGTGAGTCTATTTCTATTTGTAGATAGGTTCATTTGTGCCATATTTTATATTCCATATATAAGTGATATCATAGGGTATTTGTCTTTCTTTCTGACTTATTTCACTTAATATGATAATTTCCAGTTGCATCCATGTTGCTGCAAATGTCATTATCATTTCTCACGGCTGAGTGGTATTCCACTGCATATATAGGTACCTCATCCTCTTAATCATTCATCTGCCAACAGACATTTAGGTTGATTCCATGTCTTGGCTATTGTGAATAGTGCTGCTATTAACTCAGGGGGTGCATGTATCTTTCTGAATTACAGTTTTGTCTGGATAGATGCCCAGGAGTGGGACGGCTGGATCATATGATAGTTCTATTTTTAGTTTTTTGAAGCCCCCCCATACTGTTTTCCATAGTGGTTGTACCAGTTTACATCCCTACCAGCAGTGTCGGAAGGTTCCCTTTTCTCCGCATCCTCTCCAGCATTTGTTAATGACGGCCATTCTGACTGTTGTGAGGTGGTAACTCATGGTAGTTTTGATTTGCATTTCTCTAACAGTTAACATTGTTGAGCCTCTTTTCACGTGCTTACTGGCCATCTGTATGTCTTTTTTGGAGAAATGTCTCTCTACGTCTCTTGCCCATTTTTTGATTGGGTTGTTTGTTTTTTGACTCTTGAGTTGTATGAGTTGTTTGTATATTTTGGAGATTAAGCCCTTGTCGGTTGCATCATTTCCAACTATTTTCTCTCGTTCCCTAAGTTGTCTTTTCACTTTTTTTTTTTTTTTTAATGGTTTCCCTTGCTGTACAAAAGCTTGTAAGTTGATTAGGTCCCATTGGTTTATTTTTGTTTTTATTCCTATTGCCTTGGGAGACTGACCTGAGAAAACATTTGTATGGTTTATGTCAGGGAATGTTTTGTCTATATTCTCTTCTAGGAGTTTTATGATGTCATGTCTTACATGTAAGTCTTTAAGCCACTTTGAGCTTATTTTTGTGCATAGTGTGAAGGTGTGTTCCCGTTTCTTTATTTACATGTGGCTGTCCACTTTCCCCAGCACTACTTGCTGAAGAGACTGTCTTTTTCCCATTTTACGTTCTTGGTTCCTTTGTTGAAGACTAATTGACTATAGGTGTCTGGGTTTATTTCTGGGTTCTCTATTTTGTTCCACTGTAACAATGTCTATTTTTGTACCAATACCACACTGTTTTGATTACTGTGACTCTGGAATACTGTCTGAAGTCTGGGAGAGTTATGCCTCCTGCTTGGTTTCTTCCCCTCATGATTGCTTTGGCAACTCTGGGTCTTTTGTAGTTCCACATATATTTTTGGATTATTTGTTCTGGTTCTGTGAAAAATGTCATGGGTTATTTGATAGGGATCACATTAAATCTGTGGACTGCTTTGAGTAGTATGTCCATTTTAAAAATACTAATTTTTCTAATCTAGGAGCATGGGATATCTTTCCATTTCTTTGAATCCTCTTTAATTTCCTTTCTTAATGTGTTATACTTGTCAGCTTATATATCTTTCACCTCCTTGGTCAGATTTATTCCTGGGTTGGTTTTCTGTTTTTGCTTTTGGTGAGATTTTTAAAGGTTTTTTTTTTTTTAATATATTACTATTCTAATATTTCATTGTTAATATACAGAAATGCAACTGATTTCTGAATGTTAATCTTGTATCCTGCTACTTTGCTGAATTCATTTATCAGGCTGAGTAGATTTTTTTGTGGAGTCCTTAGAGTTTTCTATATATAATATTATGTCATCTGCATATGGTGATAATTTTACCTCTTCCAATTTGGATTTTATATATATATATATATATATATATATATATATGTTTGATTGCTATGGCTAGGATTTCCAGTACTATGTTGAGTAAAAGTGGTGAGAGTGGGCATCCTTGTTCCAGATTTTAGAGGGAAGGCTTTCAGTCTTTCTCCATTGAGTACTATATTAGCTGTGGGTTTGTTGTATATAGCTTTTATTAGATTGAGATACATTCCCACAATACTAACTTTTGTGGGGTTTTTTTTTTTTTTATCATGAAAGGAGGTTGAATTTTGTTAAATGCTTTTTCTGCATCTATTGAGATGATTATTGGTTTTTTACTTTTCTTTTGTTAATATAGTGTGTTGAACCACCTTGTGAACTTGAGGTGAATCCCACTTGGTCATGGTATATGATTTTTTTTATGTGTTGTTGGATTCAGTTTGCTAAAATTTTAAGAATTTTTGCATCTACAGTCAACAGATACTAGCCTATAATTTTCTTTTTTAGCAATATCTTTGCCTGGTTTTGGTATTAGGGTGATGATGGCTTCATAAAATGTCTTTGGGAGTGTTCCTTCTTCCTCAATCTTTTGGAAACATCTAAGAAGGATCTGTATAAATTCTTCTTTGTATGTTTGGTAGAATTCACCTGTGAAGCCATCTGGTCCCAGACTTTTGTTTGTAGGGAGTTTTTTTGTTTTTTTAAAATTACATGTTCCATTTCAATTTCAATTCTACTGACTGTATTCTTATTTGGTGAGCTATATATTTCTAGAAAGTATCCCATTTCTTCTAGGTTAAAAAAATTGTTAGCATACAATTATTCAGAGTATTCTCTTATGGTTTTTTATATTTCTGTGGTATCAGCTGAGATTTCTCCTTTTTTAGTCCTTATTTGGGTTTTCTCACTCTTCTTCTTGGTGAGCCTGGCTAGAAGTCTGTCAATTTTGCTTACCCTTTCAAAGAACAAATTCTTGGTTTCATTGACTTTTTCCTATTTTTTTAATCTCTATTTATTTCCTGTCTGATCTTTATTATTTCCTTCCTTCCACTGACTTTAGGTTTTGTTTGTTCTTCTTTTTCTAATTCTTGGTGGTAGGTTAGCTTGTTTGAAATTTTTGTTTTTTGAGAAATGCCTGTAACACTATGAACTTCCCTCTAAGAACTGCCTTAGCAGCATTCCATAGATTTTGTATGGTTGTATTTTCACTGTTGTTTGTCTCAAGGTATTTTTTAGTTTCTTTTTTGATTTGTTGAGCCACTGGCTTTTTAGTACCATGTTGTTTAGTCTCCATGTTTTTTCTCACTTCTCTTTTTCTGTTGTTGATTTCTAGTTTCATGCCATTATGGGTCAGAGAAGATGCCTGAAGTAATTTCTATACTCTTACATTTGTTGAGGTTTGTTTTGTGCTCCAGTATATGGGCAATCCTAGAGAATGTTCCATGTGCAGTTGAAAAGAATGTATATTCTGTTTTGGGGGGATGTAATATCCTGAAAATATCAATTAAGTCTAACTGTTCTATTGTGTCATGTAGGATCTCTGTTGCCTTGTTGATTTTCTGTCTAGAAGATATGTCCATTGATGTGAGTGGGGTGTTAAAGTGTCCTACTATTATTGTATTCCCATCAGATTATCCTTTTACTGCTGTTAGTATTTGTGTATGTATTTGGTTGCTCCTATATTAGGGGCATATATGTTGATGACTATAATATAGTCTTATTGAATTGATCCTTTTATCATTAAATAAAGTCCTTCTCTATGGCCTTTTTTTTTTTAAATCTATTTTTTCTGACATGACTATAGCAACTCCCACTTTGTCTTTCTGTTTGCATGAAATATCTTTTTCTATCCCCTCATTTTTTTCCTTTTTTTTTTTTTTGCTTTTTAGGGCCACACCTGCAGCACGCATGTAAGTTCCCAGGCTAGGGGTCAAATCGGAGCTGCAGCACAGGATCCAAGCCACATCTGCGATGTATATCGCAGATCATGGCAATGCTGGATCCCAACCCACTGAGTGAAGCAAGGGATCAAACCTGCATCCTCAAGGATACTAGTCAGACTCACTTCTGCTGTGCCACCACAATGGGAATTTCCAGCCTCTCGTTTTCAATCTATGTGTGTCCTTTGACCTAAAGAGGGTCTCTTATAGAAAGCATATTGTAGGCTCTTGTTTTATCCAGTCTGCCACTCTATGTCTTTTGATTGAAGCATTCAGTCTACTGACATATAGATAATTATTAATAGATATGTATTTACTGCCATTTTAAACCTTGTTTATCAGTTGAATGTCCTTTGTTTTGTTTTCTTTTTTTTGGTTGTATAATTTTCTTCAATTTTATGTTTGTGTCCTCTTTTTGGTTTTTGTGAATCTATTGCCTGGATTTGATGTGTGATTTCCCTATTTTTCAAGTATGTTAACCCCTTCCTATATCTGCTTGTTTTAGCCTGATAGTCATATAGGCTCAAACACATTCTTAAAAAAAAAGTCTGTATTTTCTTCCTCTTCTTTCCCACATTTCACGATCTTCATGTCCTTTCTCCCATCTTCATGTTTATCCTTTTGCTGTTCCTTGTGTTTATCGTCATATTCAGTTTTTCTTTTTGATCTGTATATGGGCTTATTTAAGTGATTACTTTCCAATTGTGATTTCCTCCATCCTATATCTTCTTGCAAGTTACTTAGTCACTCCTCTGCATTATTCATTCTGCTATTCAATGCCTTTAGCTCAGCTTTTGTCTTGGCAATTGAATTTTCTCATTTTTCTTGGCTCTTCCTTATAGTTTCTAGTTCTCTTTTAAAGTAATCTGCATTACTATCAATAGCCATTCTTAATTCCTTCAGTATTTTCACTACCTCCTTTTTGAAGAACTCAGTGTCTCTTAGACTGCAGAGGTCAGTCTCATTGTTTGCTCCTTCAGGGGAAATCTTCTGTTCTTTTAACTTGGAATGGTTCCTACACTTCTTCGTTTTGCTTATATTTTTCTTACTCTGTGAGTTTAGGGAAAATAATTATCTACTGTAGTCTTGAAGGGCTATTTATATTCGGCAGCGTCCTTGGGTAGCTTGCGTGGGTTTACTATTTTTTGGCATAAGGGCTGCTTTTGATTTGGATGCTTGCTGTCTCTTTCCTCTGTGTGTGGAGGCCCTTTTCCCCCTGATAAGGAATGTGCAGGTGTACGGCCTGCACTTGGTTGCAGGGGCCTCAGCAGTGACTCTCAAGGAGGAGGTATATGATATATGTATTTGTGTATGTGCTGAGATACAAGGGTTAACTTCAAAACTCCTTAGCTACAGGGATCTTCACAACTTGGCCTCAATTTGCCAAAATTATTTCATATCATTTACCCCAATAATGCTGTATTCTTACACATGAGCATCTTAACCATTCCATGAACACAGTGGCCCTCTCTGGACTCCATGCCTTTGCCTACTTCCTTCCCCTTGCCTAATTCATACAATTCTCAACACAGTTCAGGTCATCATCTGTTCCATGGAGGCCACCCTGATCTTCCCAGTTACCAGCTCTGTCTTCTGTTCTTCCCCAGCACTATATTCGGTTCACCCGCCTAGTCAAACTATAAATGCCTCAAAGGAAGGACCAGGCATTCCCAAATTCAAGCATGGTGTCCACCACAAAGGGACATAATATATATACCGCCACTTCACCGCTATCCACACTGTCACCATTTCCAATTCCAATGCCCTCTGTGTCAGTCCAGCACCAAAACTCCTCATATGCTTCTCCATTCTTGTACATAGGCTCTAAAAGCCATGCTTAGAAATATTAACTAGAATTCTAGTTCACCTTAGTAAGTACTGAACTATTAGATAATTAGATAATATTCTGCTTTTAGAGTTTCTGTCAAAAGAAACTATAGAAATATAATCTCAATAAAGTTTATTTCTAAAAAAATTATAAAACCAAAGAAATAAAGTACATTTTGTATCTCATTTCAGTTTAATATTTAATGCTCTTTGTAAAATTGAATATGGCTAATAACAGTCTATAGACTCAAAGGAAAAGACCTGTAAAATAAAACTTTTCAAAACAATTCTAGAGTCTAAGACCAAGAAAAAAAAAGTCAGCATCATCAATAATAAATATTTATTGAGGACCTCTATATGCACTGAGCATTATGCCAGCCATTTAGAAAAGCAACAATGAGTAAACTATGATCCCTACGAATAACAAACTTAGTCTAAGTTCAGTAAGACTGGTTACGTGAGGTTCGTCATCTTATTTGTCCACAGCCCTTACAAAACTCACACTGGCCACACAGTAGATATATTCCTTTAAAAAAAAATCTAGTACATGATAATATTTATGTTTCTTGGATCACAATGCTTCACATCTCTTGTATTGTGATAATCATTTAGAAATGCATAGTTATAAATTATGAAATATCTATACGACAGATTGTACAAATATTAAAATGAGTGTTTTTGAATAATACTTTACACAAAAAGTGCTCAAGATATTTTAGTCAAAAAGACTCAGGCTGTTGGGTGGAAATCCTGTGAAATCAGATTGTTATGACCATTATACAACTACAGATGAGATAAATTCATTTGAGCAATTAAAAAAAAGAAAAAAAAAAAACAAAAAGACTCAAAATATGGGTATGAATGGGTGAACTATATGGCATATGAATTATATCTCAAACTGTTTCTAGAAAGACACATATGCAATGCATTTGAATGTGTGTGTGGGTGTGAAATATATATGCATTTAACAAGTCATGAAGAAAATAAATCAATAGTAACAAAAGTTATCTCTGGATAGAATTAGAGATGATTTTTATTTTCTTTTTAGTTTTATAGACTTTCCAGATTTCTAGACTTTTGCAGTCAATATACCTAAAATTTTTTTCTAAAGGAATGGGCTCTCACACCAAGTCGCTACCATTTATAGTATTATCTAATGCTATCCAGTATTTTTTCACTTCATTTTCTAAATCACAGTAGAAAACTTTACCTTTCTATCTAGTTTTGTTACACTGATTTTAGCAAATTTTTCCAAATTATAGAGGACTTTTGAATTTTGATGCTCAACTAGTATTACAGCTACATTTACTAGTTAATCAAGTTACTTCTTATCATTCAAATTTTAAAACATAAGCTCTGCTCTTACCTTTTTATCTGAAGTGATAAGCTTAAATGCTTCTGTTACTTGATGGACTGTGGCACCACCACCAACATCAAGAAAGTTGGCAGGAGTTCCTCCATGAAGTTTTATTATATCCATTGTGGCCATAGCCAAACCAGCACCATTTACTATTAAGGAGGGAAATAATTTGTATAAGTGACAAACATAAAGAAATTAAATTAAGCTTAGCCAATTCAACTCTCACATAAAAAAATGTGGTACCTAGACAGCCTATATTTCCATCTAGGCCAATGTAGTTGAGATTTGCCTTCGCTGCATCTTTGTCCCTCTCATCTTCCTGGGTCCAGTCCTGCAGGTCAAAGATTTTCTTCTGGCGATAAGCTGAATTAGAATCAAAATTGATCTTCGCATCCATACACAGCACTTTGAAGGAAAAACAGGAACGTGATCTTAATCTCAAGATAGACACAATAAAATGTACAATAATCAAATGTTTTTTACTTTAGAGGAAAAACACATTTTGTTACTTACTGAAGGTATTTCAGTTTATGTTCACAGTTAATTCAAACTGTTTTTTGAAAAAGAATATTTGAGAATTAAAAGTGCCCCATCAAAGTTACTGGTTCTACATTTATCTTAAGCAACAGATAAAGAAGAATGGGGGGGGGGTACCCTCAAAAGCATTTCTTTTTTATTACCAAGAATTAACTAACCATACTCCTAGCTAACTCCTTTGCTTGGGCCCTGAGCCCCAACTCAAAGGCATTGTTCCAGCAATTCTGCTTTCAAAAAATAAGTCTTATTTAAAAAGATATAGGAGTTCCCGTCGTGGCTCAGTGGTTAACAAATCCAGCTAGGAACCATGAGGTTGCGGGTTAGATCCCTGACCTTGTTCAGTGGGTTAAGGACCCAGTGTTGCTATGAGCTGTGGTGTAGGTGCAGACACAGCTCGGATCTCGCATTGCTGTGGCTCTGGTGTAGGCCGGTGGCTATGTCTCCAATTAGACCCCTCACCTAGGAATCTCCATATGCCATGAGTGCAGCCCTAGAAATGGCAAAAAGACAAAAAATAAAATAAAATAAAAATAAAAAGATATAAATCAAGACTTACATAAATGAAAAATAATGTATTTCTAGTTAGAAAAATAAACTGCTAGGAAGATGTTAATTTTTCCCCAATAATTTATAGGACTAATACAATTCCAATAAAAGTCTAGTATGATGTTTTGAAACCTGACATAGTTTTTCTAAAGGCTGCTTAGCAATAAGAGTTAGTCATTTGACAGCCAAGTACTAAAAGCAGTACCACAGCAGGACCCTGACAACTCTGCTAGCAGTAAGGGTTTGCAATATTTGTAAACAGAGCCCATACTCAATCCATAGTGTTCAAAAGACGGTAAGAAATGTACACACTGTTTTTCTCCTCCTAGAAATCACAAATGGCCCAGGCCAAAGTTAATTTCTTGCTCGGAGATTTCTCCCAACTGCTCTTAAGTCTTTAGGTAAAATAATCAGGACAATTGGCATCCTGGTAAGTCTAATATCAGTCCACTCTCCTTCACTCAGCTTTTACGTATTTTGTGCCATGAACCTTTGATAAAATGAAGTACATGGTTCTGGGAACAAAGCTGTGCCTGGGGCTCCTGGCAGTGGGAATGACTTAGGTTTTGGGGGTTTTGGTTGTTTTTTTTTTTTTCTCCTCAAATTTGGTAATTGAGGGGGGTCAAAGCTGTGATAAACTTATATGTATTATCAACATTTTGTACACTTTTAGAAGCAAAGCACTTAAGAGACCTGAAATACAAATAATTCTGAGACCATGAATAAACTCAATCCATTCCTATGAGAGACAGTCCAAACTGCCATAGCTGAAAGAATTTAAACTCTATCTAGAATTCATAACCTCTCTTTTAATCAAAATATACAAGAAATTAGAAAGAACATTAATTTCTTGGAACTTCTAACTCAGATAAGAGAATCTGGCTTAGGATTTTAGTTCTCCAGGTCCTTTGGACTTCATCACATTTGGCCTTAAAATCCAGGTGGGTCTTTATGCAGTTTACCATTAGAGGATTTCAGAGAATCTTAACGCCATAATTTAATCTCACTGATGAACTTCTATACTCCAACAGACAACCTACCCAGACACGATACGGTGTCAGAAACAGCAAAGAATAAATTTTCAGAGTTGAGCATATCACTTTCTCACAGCTGATTTTATTGTATTATTTTGACCCATTTTAGAAATTTCTGAAGGTGAAAATCCTCACTACCTATTAAGTGTTCCCAGAATATCTAAAGGAACAAAGGCTGGTATTGGAATATCATCAAAGTCCGAATGAGACCACCCAGACAGCTGCTCTCTCAAGAGCTCCACATCTACCTTAACAGACCATAGCTCAGGGGGTCAAGAAAACACATAGGAATGCTGGGAAGGGGGTGAATCAAATCTTCCCCACTCCTGATGCTGCCTTTCTCACTCGAAGGATTCGCTTGGTCTAACAGTCTGTCTTTCACTGCCTCTCTACTCACTTCTTCCCAGAGGAAGGGAAGCAAAGCATCTGTTCAGTTAATCTGGATATTCTAAAACCAGGCATGTGATTCAGCTCAATCTTTCTTCCTCTGGGAGTAAGGTTCCCACAGGGAGCAAGCATTTCCAACTGCTATTCCCAAGGGAGAGTCTCTGACTGAAAGGACTGCCCTGTTAAAGCCTCCTCTCTGAATAGATTTATTAAGTCTAATTGTGTAATTTGATCCATTTTAATTAGAAATCTGGCTAGGAAGATGGGTAATCACTGGAAGATCTCGCAGAAACCCCAGTGGTATGATAAATGGTATGATAAACTATTTAAGCAATAAACTATTTAAGCAATGGTATGACAAACTAAGCAATTCTAATCAAACATATTATTTATATATGTCCATGTATTTTCAGAGCATTACTAGGAAAATAACTCTAGAGTCTGTAAGCTTTCCTCTTACAATTATTGAAACAATTAAACCAGTACAAATTAAGAGGTATTCTTGATTCTCTGCAGCAGATATGCTCCAAAACAACTGGGCACATAGGAAGTAATTCTAAATTTAGTCATTCAAAACGTCCTTAAACTGGAGTTCCCTTCATAACTCAGTGGTTGATGAACCCGACTAGGATCCATGAAGATGTGGGTTTGATCCCTGGCCTTGCTCAGTGGGTTAAGGATGTGGAGTTGCTGTGAGCTGTGGTGTAGGTCACAGACAAGGCTCGGATCTGGTGTTGCTGTGGCTGCGGCACAGGTTGGCAGGTGCAGCTCTGATTCGATCCTGAGCCTGGGAACCTCCATATGCCATGGGGTGGCCCTAAGAAGTAAAAAAAAAAAAAAAAAAAGTTCTTAAACTATTTTAAGTAATACTATGATAATTTCCCCAAATGTATACTTTTATCTTGTCATATGGTAACCTAGTACCAAAGGAGACAAATACCTAAATTTTTGCAAGTTTTACTTTCAAAATATTACTTTTGAAAGTCAATAGGTACCTTATAAATCAAACCTAACAATCTGTAGATATTTATAACCACACAGTCTACATTGCTCCAAAGCCTCCACTCAAATATATGAAGAAGGTACTGTGAGAAATGAAGACCCACTAACAAAGCCTGAGCTTGGACGTATCTGTAAAGTCTTCTTTCCATTCCCACCGCCTTTGTAACCCAAGGCCTCTGTTACCTTCTGCTTGGACTATTGCTACAGCTTCCTAACCTAAAAGACTGTCTTATCACTAATCTCTTCCTACTCCAGTACTGCAGATATACTGCTCTACCAAAACTACCCGAGTCATACAACTGTGTCATATGTAAGAATACAAATTCTGCATCTGACTGGATTCACAGCCCATCTCTACTAGCCATGTGGCCCTGGCCAAGTCATGTAACCTTTGGGTAACTCAGTCTTCTAACCTATAAAATAAGGATAGTTAATATACCTACATCACAGAACTGTTTGAAACATTTAATAATCTATGGGGGGGGTGTCCCTATTTGAAAAGTTCTTACAACAATGTCTGGCACACAGTACTTGCCATGTTTTTGTTAAATAGAGGGAAAATACATTCTTTCTTTTTTTTTTCTTTTTAGGGCTGCACCATAGCATACGGAAGTTGCCAGGCTAGGGATTGAATCAGAGCTACAGCTGCCAGCCTACACCACAGCCAGCAATGTGGGATCCGAGCTGCATCTGTGACCTACACCACAGCTCATGACAACGCCAGATCTTTAACCCAGTGAGTGAGGCCAGGGGTCAAACCTACATCCTCATGGATACTAGCTGGGTTTGTTACCGCTGAGCCACAACTGGAACTCCTAAAAATATATTCTTAAAAACTTCGCTGTAGGAAACCAGAGTATACTCAGAATGCCTCTTTTGTATGGTCAAAATTCAAAACTATGAAAGAAGAAACTGAAAATAAACCAAAACATGGGAGACAAGCTAAAATGGAGTAGAGGTTTTTTTCAAAGACTAAGAAAAACAAATACAACGACAGAATTAAAATCTACAAATGAAGAACAAAACCAATAGTCTCTGTATTTTAGCAGTAATTAGTAAGAAAATACACTGGTGAAAAGATCTTATTCAAAACAGCAACAAAATATATCTCCACAAATCTAAAAGGAAATATAACACCTACCAAAAGAAAATAAGTCTTATTTAAAAAGATGTAAATCAAGACTTACATAAATGGGAAAATAACATATTCTAGTTGGAAAAACTAACTACTAGGAAGAGGTTAATTTTTCCCTACAATGTATAGGATTAAAACAATCTCTCTAAAATTCTAGCATGATCTGTTTGGAAACCTGACAAAAGGATTCTAAAGGTTGCCTAGCAACAGGAGTTAGTCATTCGACATCCAAGTACCAGAAAGCAGGAACAAAGGCTTCAAGGAGTTGAGAACCTCTAGACTGTGCGAAAAATAGAGCACATGCACATGCGCACAGAGTAACACTGGTGTGGACTCCTTGGTGAGGGTTTCTCACTTTCACGCAGTTTTCACTGCACCTCTTAAATTTGTCCTTGACCCACAAAG
This sequence comes from Sus scrofa, assembly GCF_054392235.1. Taxonomy (NCBI): domain Eukaryota; kingdom Metazoa; phylum Chordata; class Mammalia; order Artiodactyla; family Suidae; genus Sus; species Sus scrofa. The sequence continues at coordinate 20,159,321 of NC_139393.1, read as the reverse complement.
GGTTAAACAATGCCAATCTAAAATAATAAACAGGAATAAGTGCCCCCCTAAAAAAATTTAAACACGCATATGAAGGAAGCTTATCTCATTCATTACTAAAATGTACAATGAGGAGTTCCTATCATGGCACAGTGGAAAACAAATCCAACTAGGAACCATGAGGTTGCAGGTTCGATCCCTGGACTCGCTCAATGGGTTAAGTAAGGATCCAGCATGGCCATGAGCTATGGTGTAGGTCAAAGATATGGCTCAGACCTGGCATTGCTGTGGCTGTGGTGTAGGCTGGCAGCTACAGCTCTGATCAGACCCCTAGCCTGGGAACCTCCATATGCCACAGGTGCAGCCCTAAAAAGCAAAATAAATAAATAAATAGATAGATAAATAAATAAAATGTACAATGATACAAAAAAGAAAAATCAGATCCATGGAATCAGACACTTGAATAAGGCGGGGTATCAAAAATCAGTAGGGAATGTTTTATTTAATGATTTTAGGGAAACTGACCATTTGGAAAAAAGAAGTAAAGCTAAAATAAAACCTTCCAGTTTAAAGGCTTAAAAACGAAAAAGTGAAACATAAAAAGCAGAACTCAGTGAAGATGAATATTTACTTATTTTATATAATGGCAGAAAGGATACTATTCAAAATTGCAACCAAAAATTTATTTCTAAAAATGAATCTAAGAAATACAATACCTCCATTTAAAAAAAAATGTCTTATTTCTTCTTAGAAGAAAAAATATCTTTGCCGAAAAGCAATGGAAGTCAAAATGAGACCTGACTACATGAAAAATCAAAAAAGCTCCAATATGTTCAAAAAAAGAAAAATTCAAACAAAATTAAATAACAATAAACAAACTTAGAAAAATACATATATTAGATGTCAGACAGGCAAGCAACAGCCTTAATATATAAAAAGTTCATACACATGGAGAGGCACCAGGGTGTATATATATATACATATATATATGTGTATATATATATATATATATACGTGTATATATATATATACATATATATACGTGTATATATATATACATATATATGTGTGTATATATATATACATATATATGTGTGTGTGTGTATATATATATATGTATATATATATACTGTAATCTTTCTTTGAGGGGTTAGTTAAGAACCTATTATCTTTGTTTATATTTGCAAAAGAAACACTAGAAACACACACAAGAAACAAAAAAAAAGAGAGAGAGAGAGGAAGTGGGAGTAGACAAGGATGGGTAAAAGCTAAATTTTGAGATAAAGAGATGCTTCGATATACTGTTCTGATTTTTCAGCCATGCAAATAAATTTTCATCAAATTAATAAGAAAAGCCATCTGTATTTCCTTTGGGTACTATACATAGTAATGGCCACCCAAAGACAACAGGTCCTAACATATAGAACTTTTGAATATTACTTTATACGGTAAAAATGTTTACAGCTATGACTAAGATAGATAAAGATCTTGAAGAAAGGAGATTATTCTGGATTATCTGGGTAGGCCCTAAGTGACACTGAAGGTGTCAGGGAGAAACAGAGGGAGATTAGATAAACACAGAAGAGGAGGAGGCAGTGAGACCTCAGAGTTAGAGAATGGAATGCCACAAGCTAGAAAAGGCAAGGAAAGGCTACTTTCCTGGAGCCTCTGGAGGGAGCAGAGCAGCAGACACCTTGAATTCATATAATTCCAATGATTTTGGAATTCTGGCTTCCAAAACTGAGAATAAATATCTGTTGTTTTAAGCTACCTAGTTTGTAGTAATTTGTTACAGCAGCCATAGAAAACTAACCCAGATACCAAGGTCATCAACAAAAAATTCTTAGTCTGAGGAAACATACACTCAATAAATATGAAAAATTCTCAATATCACTACCAATCAAAAAAATGAAAAATAAGACACCATTTCCTGACTATTAGTTCAATGGAGATTAAACACACTACAACACTCACTTCTGGAACAAATAGGCAATGAAATGACACTGTGTATCAGAAAAACTTTTTCAGACAATAACCTAACAAAATACATCTCAAAATGTCATTATTCTGACTCAATAATCAAACCATGTAAAAAAAATACTATTACTCTTTGACTCAAAAATTCTACTTCTGGAGTTCCCATCGTAGCTCAGTGGTTAACGAATCTGACTAGGAACCATAAGGTTGCGAGTTCAATCCCTGGCCTCGCTCAGTGGGTTAAGGATCTCAACCCCTAGCCTGGGAATCTCCATATGCCGCGGAAGAGTCCAGTTGGATAGAATCCAGGAGTCTTTTTTCAGAGTTATCAGGTTTCATGATCAAGAAAATAACACAAGAAATAATGGTTTTGGAATTTCCATATGGCTCAGCGGGTTAAGTTCCCCAATGCTGCACGGGTGCAGACAAAAATAAATAAATATTTTTTAAAAAGAAATAACGGTTTTATTCTGATAATTCTCATTCATTGAATATTTCATTTTTAAAATGTGCATTAGTCCTCAACTCTTTAAAAAATTAATTCCATTTTTATATATTATCTCTATAATCTTTAGAGAATTTACTCATTCTTCTTTATACAATATAATGACCAGCTAAAAATTGATTTTTATGGTAAAAAATATAACTAATTAGATGTATGAAAATGAAAGATGATTTACAAATGCTTAAGAAGATTAGAAATGTCCAAAGAGACTTAAAAAAAAAAAATCAAACAAGTTATAGCAACAGAAGCAGTTAACATAAAATATCAAGAAAATTTTAGGCTACAAGTAAAACAACATATATATATGTTATATATATATATATTTTTTTTTGCCTTTTCTAGGGCCGTTCCCACAGCATATGGAGATTCCCAGGCTAGGGGTCCAATAGGAGCTGTAGCCGCTGGCCTACGCCAGAGCCACAGCGACTCAGGATCCAAGCCACCTCTGCGACCTACACCACAGCTCACAGCAACGCTGGATCCTTAACCTACTGAGCAAGGCCAGGGATTGAACCCGAAACTTCATCGTTCCTAGTCGGATTCGTTAACCACTCCTTCAACTTATATTTTTAGAAAAACTATACATGGAAGGCATGATATTCAAAATCTGATATGCCTTTTTTTTCTTTTTTTTTTTAAGGGCTGCACCAGCAGCATATGGAAGTTCCTGGGCCAGGGATCAAATCAGAGCCACAGCTGGAGCCTATACCACAGCCACAGCAACACTGGATCCAAGCTCCATCTGCGACCTATGCCGCAGCTTGAGGCAACGCCGGATTCTTAACCCAGCAAGCGAGGCCAGGGATCAAACCCACATCCTCAGGGACACTATGTCGGGTTCTTAATCCACTGAGCCACAATGGGAACTTCCTGACTTACCTTTTGAATGTATGTAAAAGAAAAGCTGTCAAAGCGACAAGGTAATCTTACTTCTCTAATATTAAAAGGACCCCAGTAACAGAACACACCTTTGCACAGTAACAATTACGGTGTCTCTACCATCTGAAACTGGGGGGGACTAAAATGGCTAATTCCCCAAAACTACAACTATTTACTCCCTACTGCACTGGATACTATAATCCAGCACTGCCCAGAAGAACTTTCTGCAACGATGAAAATGTTCTATATATGTACTATCCAATACAGTAACCACATGGAGCTACAGAGCACTTGAAATATAACTAGTACAAGTGAGAAAGATTTTAATTTTATATCATTTTAATTAATTTTACTGTTACAGATGACTGGATTCGGAAGATGTGGTATACACACACAATGGAATACTACTCAGCCATAAAAAAGAATGGCATAATGCCATTTGCAGCAACATGGATGGAACTAGAGAATCTCATACTGAGTCAAATGAGCCAGAAAGACAAAGACAAATACCATATGATATCACTTATAACTGGAATCTAACATCCAGCACAAATGAACATCTCCTCAGAAAAGAAAATCATGGACTTGGAGAAGAGACTTGTGGTTGCCTGATGGGAGGGGGAGGGAGTGGGAGGGATCGGAGCTTGGGCTTATCAGACACAACTTAGAAGAGATTTACAAGGAGATCCTGCTGAGTAGCATTGAGAACTTTGTCCAGATACTCATGTTGCAACAGAACAAAGGGTGGGGGAAAATGTAATTATAATGTATACATGTAAGGATAACTTGATCCCCTTGCTGTACAGTGGGGAAAGAAAAAAAAAAATTTTACTGTTACATGTGTCTGGTGGCCTCCATATTGTAAGTGCAGCTTTAACCCCTCTCTGTGTGCATAAATATATATTTAAAGTGTTTGTTTAATGAGTCTCCAACATTTGTTCACATTCGCTCTTTTCATTATAAAATAAGCTTCTACATAGGAATTAGTTTACTTCCTTACAAGGTTAACTCCCTTAGCAAAGCATACGATGTGTGGATAAATAGATAATCAATGTTTGATGAAAGAAAATACTTTACCAGCTCCATCTGAATCCTCTACCATTGGATTTATTTCTACCATGGTTGCATCATATTTCAGAAAAAGGTTGTAAAGCTTGATCATGTTTTCTGCTGCAGAATCCACAATACTGGGTGGAAATCCCATCTTCTGTGCAAGCTGAAAGCAATTTGTCTCTTTATTACAGGGATGTCATATACATCCAATCAACATTAAATTATTACAAATAAAAAACCTTACAGTTTATCATCTAAATGGTAAGCTTGAATCATCTGTGGTCAAACATTAGTCACTGAAATAGCAGCTACTATCACTAGATGGTTAAAGAAAACATTTTTTTTCAAAATCCTCACAAAGCAGGTAGTATGCCCATTTTACAAACAAGAAAGAGATTCAGAGGTCAAATTGACTTGCCATTCACTTCCTGTTCCCATGTTTATTCCATAGCCTCCATACTGCCTCTAAGCCTTACACCAACCTAAACTGAAAGAAGAGGCTTATACTTTATTAAAATTACATATAAAAGTTAGACTAAAAATCCCAATGGTTCAAAAACAATGGCCAAAACATCAAATCACCCTATTTTAGCTTTTAGGTAATTTATGAAGAGTGTCTACCAAGCAATGAAGACAGTCAAATGGGTCTTATCCCATTCATCCAAAAATCACATGAGCACCCAATACAAGCTAGGTGCAAAAGCTACAGGTATTTAAGCTTCTAATCTACTAGAAATGTTTTGTCTTGAGCAGAGATTTCTCACTCTATACACCTGAAGAGTTTTGTTTTTGTTTTGTTTTTTTCTGGCTTCTCCTGCAGCATGCAGAAGTTTCCAGGCTAGGGACCACACCTGCACCACAGCAGTGACAACACTAGATCCTTAACCCAGAGCCATCAGGCAACTTCCTTGAAGAATTTTTTAAAAAATACACACACCAAGGTTTCAACCCAGAATTTCTGGTTCACAAGTTCTATCAGGGGATGAAGAATCCGTAATTTTTAAAGTTCTATCAGCAATTCTGAACCACTGGTATAGAAGCTACATGTCTCTATGTTTATCCTAACTGCTGCAGTCCCTCGAGAACCCTACAAAGGAGTTTCTTCCTCTCTTCCAATTGCTATCTAAGCTACAATACATCTGACTTTCAATAACAGAAAACATTAAATTCTTTGAGAGTGAATGTGACTTTTGCAAAAAGTCAAATGCAAATAAATAAAGTGGATGATCATACTAAGACATGTCATTTGAGGAGTTCCCACTGTGGCTCAGCAGTAAGGAACCTGACTAGTATCCATGAGGATGCAGGTTCAATCCCTGGCCTCAATCAATGGGTTAAGGATCCATTTAAGGATCCAGCTTTGCCATGAGCTGTAGTGCAGGTCATAGACGCAGTTCGGATCCCGTGTTGCGGTGGCTGTGGTGTAGGATGGCGGCTACAGCTTCAATTTGATCCTAGCCTAGGAACTTCACATGCCATGGGTACAGCCCGAAAAAGACAAAAAAAAAAAAAAAAAGAAAAGAAAAGAAAAGAAATGTCATTTGAGATTAAGACATTTCAAATAAAGAATATTAGTAAAGTACCATTTTCATTTAGAAAGATTTTCAATAGGTCCCAATCTACTGTTTTAAATTTAAACATTTGCGAACTGCAACAGAATTCTGATCAACCCAGTATGACATCAGTTGTCAAGCATTGTGCTGGGTATTATTTCTGTTCATCCATCACTCAAAAAGCTACAATCTTAGATTATTCCTTCAAGTATTCTTGTAAATCAAGGGTTTGTTTCTCATCTAAATTTAAGTCTCCAGTCATCACTCTCACATAACCACCTAACGAATCAAATCTCTGTCCCCTTTAAACCTTTATACCAGTCACTTGCCTAAATGACTCGCTTCATGCTTTATCAGGGATATCTTTGTATCAGTCAAAATTCCTGCTCTACTGTACTTCAATACCATAAGCTTCTTTTGACAGTTTCCTGATAAGATATGTTAATTTCAGTCAAACTTTAATACTCAAACTTCTTTTGAAGATGGGTCACTCATTCTTTATATCCAAACTAAACAATTTAATTCAGCAGCAATATTATAAACATTGCCAAGCAACTCTCACAGGCCATAACATTAAACTTCATTTAGTTTTTGTTTGCAGGTTTTTTTGGGTGGGGTGGGGAGGATGATGGAACTGGATGGGAGGAAGAGGCACACAAGGATGGCTCAGAAATTTGCCTACTGTAGGCAAAATTTATTGTGTATGTGCATACACCAAGAGGAAAGGTGTCCATAAACCTCACTCCACCCCCCAAAAAACCACTGATCTATCACCAGGATATATTCAACTGTGTCCCCACCATTCCACAGAATTTACAGGATAGGAAGGAGGGACGGGAGCATGTTAAATGCCACCATGGCGATGTAAAATCCAGACTGTGAAAAATGATGAGGGGTAACTGCCCCAGGTTCTTCAACAAATGAAAGAAAATGGATGAAGAAAGGGAGGGAAAGGAAAGCTATAAACTAGAAAAAGACCTAGGAGACATGTTATCCAATAGCAGTGAAGGAACTTGTACGGATCCCAACTCAAACAAATTGTAAAAGGAAGAAAACTTGAGACAATTAGGGAATGTGAATGAATAAGTAAACAAGGGTATGAAGAAATTATTGTACAGTGGCTACTTTAAAAGAATCCGTATCTTTTAAAGATACATATTAAAGTATTTACAAAGATAAAAAGAAAAACACTTTAGATACTTCTAAAACATTCAATACCAAACAAGATATTAACATGCCTTGACACTCAAAAAAATTTTTTACTAAGTTTTGTCCCTCATGTCACTTATTCAAAGTTAATTCTAAGTTTTATAATTACCTAATCAAAAGCTAAAAATGTTTCAGGATACAACATACCCGGACAGCTTGTTCTTTTTTGATGCCTTCTACAATGTCAATAGGTTCTTTAACTATGGCCTCAGGCGTCTCAGCAGCAACATCTTCAATGTTGACACCACCTTGAGAACTTCCGATTAATACAGGGCCCTAGTAGGAGGGGAAACAGCCAAAAACATTTAGGTTTTCTTTTGGACCCATCAGTAAAATTTTAAAATATATTTGTGCACAATATCAGACTTATACATCTACCACCCTCACCACTTTCAAATTCCCTTGGGAACTTATCCTGCCTCGCCTACACAATGCCCCCTCAAATGTTCGATTAAAGTAATGGAAAAAGAAGCAAAAAGAAAGAAAAAGACAATGGCTCACCTGTGAGGGAAAAAGAGTAAAAATATATGCAAGATGTATACCAAACAAGTTAACATAAACACATATAGAATATGAAATAAAACCTATGCATTTTTCATAAGAACCCAAGGGTCATTAAAGCATTGTTTAAAGGACATCAAAAAAAAAACAAAAAACGGAAAGTCTAATGAGCAAAAGTTCCTGATTTTATAAACACTAGCCCTACTGGAAGTCAGCGAAAAGAAAGCTACCTACCTTGAGGGAATAGCTCTGGCTACTATCATGAACAAAAAGAAGGTAAGCCGTAAATACTCAACAATTAAGTTAACTTTTGGAGTTTCCATCATGGCTCAGTGGAAATGAACCTGACTAGTAACCATGAGGACAAAGGTTCAATCTCTGGCCTCGCTCAATGGGTTAAGGAGCTGGCATTGCCATGAGCTTCGGTGTAGGTTGCAGACACGGCTTGGATCTGGCATTGCTGTGGCTGTGGCAAAGGCTGCAGCTACAGCTCTGATTCAACCCCTAGCCTGGGAATCCCCATATGCTATATGATATCATCCTACACTTCTAGGAGGAACTGAGTGGGCAATGATTAAACCAACCATTCCTACTTCATAAACTATTCCCCACCCTCCACCCACCCCCAAATACTCTGGACGTCAGAGTCAGCAAAATGGTGGAAGAAAAGGCCCCAGCTTTTGCTTAGTGCTTAGAAACACTAATTCAACAACAATATATGGCCCCAAAAGCCTGTCAGAGGATGCCAGAAACCAGTTAGGAAGTTGTATCCCAAGCAAGCTCAACTGGAACAAAATGGGTAATAAAAGCCATTTCACCTCATCTAAGTCAGCCCCTCCCCAAGCCAACACAGTTCTAGATACAGAGCAACAGCCCAAGGCTGGGCTTCTCTCTGGGAAAGGAAAGAGAAGAGTGAAATGTGCACCTAACACTTCCTGCTTTTCAAGAGATTATCCAAGGACAGGTTTCTGTCTCATCTGACTTTGGAGGGCTAACTGGGAAGCTGCATACTCTGAACGCCTGTGGGGCCACTGAGAATAAAAGAAAGCTCAGCAGCTGTGACAGCACCAGCGAACTCGGAATATTATAGCTCACCAAAGTTGGGAGAAGGTACTCAGCTCATGGATATCTTTTTAACAACTTCAAGAACTAGAAAAAGAACAAACTGAACCCAAAGTTAGCAAAAAGAAGGAAATAATATAGATTAAAGCAGAAACAAAAGAAGTAGAAAATAGAAAAAAATTAACAAAACCAACCAAGAGTTGGTTCATTAAAAAAAATCAATAAAATCAAAAAACCTTTAGCAAGACTGAAAAAAAAAAGACTCAAATAACAAAAAGCAGTAGTGAGAGAGAATACATTACAACTGATGCCACAGAAATGAAAAAAAAAATTATGAGACTACTATGAACAATTACATATCAACAAATTGGATAACCTGGAAGAAATGGATAAATTCCTAGAAACATACAATCTACCAAGACTGAGTCATGAAGAAATGAAAAAACTGAACAGACCTTTAACAAGTAAGGAAATTGAATTAGAAACCAAAAACCTCCCAATAAAGAAAAGCTGAGTGAAAATGGCTTCAATGAACAATTCCACCAATCCTTCTCAAACTTTTCCAAAAGACTGAAAAAGAACACTTCCAAACTCATTCTATGAGGCCAGCATTATGCTGTTACCAAAATCAGACCAGGATAGTACAGGAAAACTACTGACTAATGTCCCTGATGAATGGCGATGCAAGAACTCTTTACAAAATACTAGTCTACCAAATTCAGTAACATATTAAAAGGATGATACATGATCACCACCAAAGGAGGGTTATTTCTGGAATGCAAGGATGTTCAACATAGGAAAATCAATCAATGTAATACACTGCATTAACAGAATCAAGGCTGAAAATCTCAATTGCTCCAAAAAATCACTTGAAAAAAATTCAATGCCCTTTTATAAAAAGACTCAACAAACTAGGAAGAGAAGAAACTAATCTCTGCATAATAAAGGTGACATATGAAAAGCCCATAACCAGTATTAAATTCAATGACAAACAACTGAAAGCTTGCCTTCTGAGATCAGGAAAAAGGCAAGGAGGCCCACTCTCACCATTTTATTCAAAATAGTATTAAAAGTCCTAGCTAGAGCAATCAGACAAGAGAAACAAAAGGCATCCAACAGGAAAGAAAGAAGTAAAATTACCTCTGTACACAGATGATGATTGCGTACAGAGAAAACTCTCAAGAATAGGCAAAAAAAAACTGTTTAAGAATGAATGAGTTCAGCAAAGTTACAGCACAAAATCAACACACAAATATGTCTTGTATTTCTTACACCAACAATGAATAATCCAAAAAAAAGAAATTAAGAAAATGATCCCATTTACAATAGAGTCAAAAAGAATGAAATACTGATGTTCCTACTGTGGCTCAACGGGTTAAGAACCCAACTAGCATCCATGAGGATGCGGGTTCAATCCCTGGTCTCACTCAGTGGGTTAAGGATCCAGTGTTGCTGCAAGCTGAGGCGTAAATTGCAGATGTGGCTCAAATATGGTGTTGCTGTGGCTGTGGTGTAGGCTGGCAGCTGCAGCTCTGATTTGATCCCTAGCCCAGGAACTTCCATATATCACAGATGCAACCCTTAAAAGCAAAAAAAACAAACAAACAAACAACAACAACAACAAAAAAACAAATGAAATACTTAGGAATAAACTTAACCAAGGAAATGAAATACATGTACACTAAAAATTACAAAACAACAGTGAATGAAATTAAAGACACAAATAAGAAAGCATCCTGTGTTCATAGACTGGAAGACTTAATATTAAGATGTCCAATACTACTCTAAGTGATCTACAGATTCAATGCAATTCCTATTAAAATCCTAATGGCATTTTTTTCCCAATACAATCTTTTTTTCCATTGTCCATGTGCTGCAAAAAAAAAAGAAAAGAAAAGAAAGAAAAATCCTAAAATTCATGCGGAATTCCATAAAACTCTGAATAATCAAAATAATCTTGAAAAAGAAAAAAAAAAAGCTGAAAACTTCATACTTCCTAGTTTCAAAACACATAACAAAGCTATAGTAATAAAAACAGTATGATTAGAGAAATGCAAACCAAAACTACAATGATGCATCACTGACGTATCACCTCACACCAGTCAGAATGGCCATCACCAAAAGGTCTATAAACAATAAATACTGGAGAGGGTGTGTAGAAAAGGGAACCTTCCTACACTGTTGGCAGGAATGTAAGCTGGTGCCACCACCAGAGAACAGTACGGAGGTTTTTTAAAAAACTAAATATAGAACTATAATATGATCCAGCAGTCCCACTCCTGAGCATGTATCTGGAGGAAACCATAATTCAAAAAGATACATGCACCCCAATATTCACCACAGCACTATTTACGATAGCCAAGACATGGAAGCAACCTAAATGTCCAGGAACACAAGAATGGATAAAGAAGATGTGGTACATATATAATGGGATATTACTCTGCCATAAAAAAAAGAATGAAATAATGCCATTTGCAGCAACATGGATGAACCTAGAGACATTATCATACTAAGTGAAGTAAGTCAGACAGAGAAAGACAAATATATAAGATCATTAATATGTGGAGTCTAATAGAAATGATACAACAGAACTTAGAAAACAGAAACAGACTTAAAGATTTTGAAACAACTTATGTTTACCAAAGGGGAAACATGGGGGGGGGATAAATTACAGGGTTGGGGTTGATATACACACACTACTATATATAGAATAGACAGGTAACGGGGACCTACTGTACAGCACAGGGAAAGTTACTCAGTACTGTGTAACCTATACAGGAAAAGAATCTGAAAAGGAATGGAGAGAGATATATATATGTGTGTGTATAACTGAATTACTTTGCTGTACACCTGAAACTAAAACTTTGTTAAAATACTGAGTCTTGAGAATAAACAAACTTTTTTTTTTTTTTTTTTTTTTTAGTATGGCTCTGGAGTTCCCTGGTGGCTTAGAGGTTAAGGATTCAGTGCTGTCACTGCCATGGCTGGGGTTTGATCCCTGGCCCAGGAACTTCCACATGCCATAGGTACAGCCCAAACAACAACAACAACAAAACCCCTGCAAAAAACAGTATTGTTTTTGACATAAAGACAGACATAAAGACCAACTGAACAGAACAGAGAACCCAGAAATAAACCCTCATGTACATGGTCAAATGGTCTTCAACAAAGTTGCCAAGGCTAGAAAATGGGGAAAGGACAGTCTCTTCAACAAATGCTGTTAGGGAAACTAGATATCTACATGCAACATAATGAATTTGGACCCCTACCTTATACCATATACAAAAGTTATCTCAAAGTGGATTAAAGACCTAAATGTAAGACCTGAAATTGTAAAACTCCTAGAAAACATAGAAGAAAAGCTTCATAACATTGAATTTAGTGATAATTTCTTAAATAAGATAGCAAAGCACGGAGTTCCCGTCGTGGCGCAGTGGTTAACGAATCCGACTAGGAACCATGAGGTTGCGGGTTCGGTCCCTGACCTTGCTCGGTGGGTTAAGGATCCGGCGTTGCCGTGAGCTGTGGTATAGGTCGCAGACGTGGCTCGGATCCCGAGTTGCTGTGGCTCTGGCATAGGCCGGTGGCTGCAGCTCTGATTCGACCCCTAGCCTGGGAACCTCCATATGCTGCGGGAGGGGCCCTAGAAAAAGGCAAAAAAAAAAAAAGACAAAGACAAGCAACAAAAACAAAACAGACAAGTGGGAGTATATCAAACTTAACCTCTACACAGAAGAAACAATCAACAAAGTAAAAAGGAAACCTAGAGAGTGAGAGAGAATATTTGCAAACCACATATGAAAGAATAATATTCAGAATATATAAAGAACACAACTCAACCAAAACCCCAAACAACTCAACTAAAAATGGGCAAAAGACCTAAATAGACATTACTCCAAAGGAGATATATGTCTTAGCTTAGGATGCTATAAAAAAATACCAGATTGGTGGCTTAAACATTTGTTTCTCACAATTCATGGTTCACACCCATACTAATCTCCTTATCAAATGGTTCTTCAGCCACAACCTTTTAATTATCTTCAGAATAGCTCTCTCAGAGTTCTGTTGTGGCTCAGCGGTAATGACCCCAACTAGTATCTTGAGGATGCAGGTTCGATCCCTGGCGTCACTCAGTGGGTTAGGATCCAGAGTGGCTGTGGCTGTGGCATAGGTTGCAGATGCAGCTCTGATTTGATCCTTAGCCTAGGAACCTCCACATGCCTCAGGTGCAACCGTAAAAAGAAACAAAAAAGAGAAAAAGAATAGCTCTCTCATTTTTTGCAACATAGGCAGGCTGAGAATGTTCCAAACCTTTAAGTGTTAATTCCTTTTTATTTAATAATTCCTTCTTTATTTCTCTCTTCTCAAATTCTACCAAGCAGTAAACGGTAAGGAGAAATGAAGCCACCCCTTCAACATTTTGCTTAGAAATTTCCTTACCTAAATATTAAATATCATCACCTTCCACAAAACACTAGAATATGAATACGATTCAGTAACTTCTGCGCCACTTCATAACAAGGATCATCTTTCTTCCATCATCCACGAATGCTCTTCATTTCTGAGCTCTCACCAGAATAGTCTTTACTGTCACTATTTCTATCAACATTCTGTTCATTATTATTTATACAATCTTTAAGAAGATGGAAGCTTTCCTTACATATCTCTGTTCTTTTCTTTCTGCGTCCTCACCAGAATCATCTTTGAATCCCTCCATCGCAATCTCAGCTTTTTCTAACCTGCACCTCAAAACTCTTCCAGCCTCTCTACCAATTACCCAGTTCTGTATTATGGCATTGGGGGTTAGGGCTTCAACATGAGAATTTTGGAGAGGACATAAACATTCAGTCCATAACAACATACAAACGGCTAACAAGCACAGGAAAAGGTACTCACTATTATTAAGCACTAGGGAGATGCAAATCAAAACCACAATGAGATATTACCTCACACCTATTAGGACAATTTGTCAATAATAATAATAATGATAGTGTAAGTGAAGATGTGGAAAAGATGGAACTCTTGTGCCATGTTGGTAGAAATGTAAAATATTGGAGTCACCGGGGAAAACAGAATAGAGGTTCCTCAAAAAATTAAATATGGAATTACCATATATGATCCAGCAATCCTAATTCTGGGTATATATCCAAAAAAAACTGAAAACAGGATCTCAAATAGGTATTTCCACGCCCATATTAACTGCAACATTATTCACAATAGCCAAGAGGTGGAAGAAACCTGAATATCCATCAACAGATGAAAGATAAAGAGAATACTTTATGGAATGGAATTTTCTTCAGCCTTAAAAAAAAAAAAAAAAAAGGAAATCCTGACATATGCTATGACACAGATGAACTTTAAGGACATTATCCTAAGCAAAATAAACCAATTACAAAACAAGAAATACTGCATGATTCTACTCAGAAGAGGTATATAAAAGAGTCAAATTCTTGGAGGTCCCTTGTGGTGCAACAGGTTAAGGATCCAGCATTGTCACCACCATGGCTCAGGTCGCTGCTGTGGCATGGGTTCAATTCCTGGCCCAAGAACTTGACATGCTGTGGATAAGGCCAAAAAAAAAAAAAAAAAAGTCAAACCCTTAAAAACAGAAAGTAGAATGGTGGTTGCCAGGAGCTGGAGAAAGGGATAAATGGGAAGTTGTTTCTCAATGAGTTTCAGTTCCACAAGATAAAAAGTCCTCTATTATGCAACAATATGCATAAAGTTAACACTATTGTGCCATACCTTTAAAAGTGGTTAAGATAGTAAATTTCGAGTACTTCTGGCCACAATTTGAAAAATAAAAACAACTCTAGACCAGAAGATCAGTGAGCTTCTGTGGTTGCCAATATCCTGCTTATTGTCATATATCAATACACCAGGAGGGTAACACATCCCTGATCAAATGGAAACTTTATGTATGCGACTCTCCTAGACCTTGTCCGGTGCATCTGTCCATTCGGTTGATCCTGATTTGCATCCTTTGGCTATAATAAAACTGCAAGCACAAGTATAGAACTTCCCTAAGTTCTGTGAGTCATTCTCTAGCAAATTATGAAACCTGAGGGGTACTAGAAACCCCTAAATTCGTTGCCAGCTAATCAGAGGTGAGGGTGACCTGGGGAACCCCAAACTTAAGGCTGATGTCTGAGTGAGGACAGTAATGTGAAGGACTGTGCCCTGAACCTGTGCAGGTTGACCTGATTCCGGGTACTTGGTGTCAGAACTCACTGCAAAATACACACACAAAAAATTGAAAAGAATCCACTGCAGAAGAGACTACAGAAAAAAACAGCAGCAAGCTTAGGTAAAGGGAAACGTTTGAAATTACAGTCTAATTTTTAGTTTCTCTATAAACTTCATATGAAAAGGTGTTTTCGGGGTTCCCATTGTGGCTCAGTGGAAACAAACACGACTAGTAGCCATGAGGTTGTGCGTTTGATCCCTGCCCTCGCTCAGTGGGTTAAGGATCCGGTGTTGTCATGAATTGTGGTATAAGTCGCAGATGCAACTCAGATCCTGCATTGCTGTGGCTGTGGTGTAGGCTGGCAGCTACAGCTCCAATTTGACCCCTAGCCTGGGAACCTCCATATGCCGTGGGTGGGACCTAAAAAGCAAAAAAAAAAAAAAGGTATTCTTCATTTCCTCTCAGGAAGGCAATTCATAATTATAAGCTTTTACAGAGATTTAAAGAGAGGGAAAAACTCAGAAATAGCCTATTCAACTACGGTCATGCTACTGATGGTGAATATAGATAATCTACAGATAAGCCCCAAATATACTTTTATTCAACAGAAGAGGTAGAATCAACAAACTTTTAAGGCATTTGAACATTTTATTTTAGTTTTACTTTCCTTTTCTTTTCATTTCTGCTGATAAGAGAAGTAAAGAGTCACATAAAAAGCAGCACTACTAGAGGAGGGGCTGTTAATATTAAATTCTCACTAAAGCAATGATTAAGTTTCCAAGAGCTGGCCATAAGTTAGAGAAAAGGCTTAATATATATATAAAAAATATATTAAAGAAAGTGAACAATTTCTCTTTATACTAATTCCCTGACCCCCAAACTTGTAGCCAGTGAGTCAGAAGTAAACTTTCAGAATAATTTAAGTTCTGGCAAAGAACTATAATTTCAAATAAATTAATAATGCTATTTTCACCTTCTTAATCTAAATTCCTCTTTTCTTACTGATCTCACAAAAAGTTTTGTCTTAAAATGGATTTGAATTTAAAATTATATGACAAACAGGCCACTTAAACATCTCTTTTTTAAAAAATAAAAGTATGGAAAATAAAATTTGGAATTCCTGCAGCACATTTTATACCTCATCCAAGCAAAGCAAAAAACTGACATAGTTAAATGTACCATTCATTTACAGAAGACTGCAATGTTTTTACTAGAAAAATAAATTAAAGTACAAATGCAATTTGTTAAATTAGATTTGTCTCAGCAAAAAGTACCCAACAGGCACTGGAAAATGTTAAAAAATCTGATTTTTTAAAAATGCCAAAACATAGAATAGGAACTTAAACTGATTTTTCTGGCACATCGACCATATGGTAGCTATCTGCCCAGGCTTCCTGATGCGATACGTACTAAAGAGACCAATAGAGCCTATGATTCATCTCTTAAAAACAGATAAAGCAACTAAAGCAATTTTTAAAGATCAGTTAACTCTTCTGCATATGACTAATTCAATCAAAGTGCTCTTTGTCTTTTAGCTTAAATAGCTGACTTATTCTCTGTTGTTTAATGGGGATCTGACCACAGAGATTCCCAAAATAGTTCGTCTTATCCCCAAAAGTAACACCAATCAACTCCACGTTAGTCTAACACAATAGCATCCAAGAATATTATCATTTCCTTGGCCAAATGGTTTAACAAGTACTACTGAATTTTTAGAATGAATTGTTACAACTACATATTACTTGTGCAAATAAAATAAACACATGTTCCTTAAATAAGACTTAGAGTTCTCCGAAAATTCAAGTTCTTTTTTTTTTTTTTTTGTCTTTTTGCTATTTCTTGGGCCGCTTCCACGGCATATGGAGGTTCCCAGGCTAGGGGCCGAATCGGAGCTGTAGCCACCGGCCTACGCCAGAGCCACAGCAACTCGGGATCCGAGCCGCGTCTGCAACCTACACCACAGCTCACGGCAACGCCAGATCCTTAACCCACTGAGCAAGGTCAGGGACCGAACCCGCAACCTCATGGTTCCTAGTCAGATTCGTTAACCACTGCGCCACGATGGGAACTCCCGAAAATTCAAGTTCTTAAAATGAATTCAAATGTCATCATCTTCCCTAATGCTTTAACATGCCTTTAACATATTCCGTGTGTTATAGTCACATCTTTAACAATACATATTCAGTTTGCTACATTTATTCCAATCAAGATAAGCTACTCTGAATGTACAATATTACAGGACTCATATCTCAAACTGTCCAGGCACATATACTTTGTTTCCGGCTATAACAAAAAGTTATAACATAATAACTAACAAAATGATAGGTGTTGATATATAATATCAATGAAAAGTAAAAAAAAAAAAAAAACTAGTGAAAATAATTTAAATTGTAAAAATACAGTTTTTACAAGTGTTTGTATTATAAAAGGTAATTGTCATAGGATTTCTAAAGTAACTTACAAACTAAACTCTATTACATAAAGCCTACAGAAGTAAAGATATCACTTATGACCAAAACAATGTTTTTTTAATCTTATATCCTAAGTGGCTTTTTACTACCATCTAGTGTTACACCTTAAGAAATACTTTCTTACAGGAGTTCTCTAGTGGCCCAGCTGGCTAAGAATTCCATGTTGTCACTGCTGTGGTTGGTTCACACCTGGGAACTTCCACATGCCATAGGTGTCACCAAAACGGAAAAAAAGAAAGAATTTTTTTGTTTGTTTTTTTGTTTTTTTTTTTTTTTTTTGCCCTTTCCTAGGCTACTCCTGCGGCATATGGAGGTTCCCAGCCTAGGGGTCTAATCGGAGCTGCAGCCGTTGGCCTACGCCACAGCCACAGCAACACGGGATCCGAGCCGAATCTGCAACCTACACCACACAGCTCAAGGCAATGCTGGATCCTTAACCCACTGAGTGAGGCCAGGGATCGAACCCACAACCTCATGGTTCCTAGTCGGATTCATTAACCACTGTGCCACGACGGGAACTCCAAAACAGAAATTCTTATAAAAATTAAAAGTTACAAAAATTTTAGAATGCCACTCAAACATTACTAGAAGACTTAACTGTAGGAAAAAAATCACTACATGGAAAATAGCTGTTTCATAAATAAGCTGTCTTGGAGTTCCCGTTGTGGCGCAGTGGTCAACGAATCCCAACTAGGAACCATGAGGTTGCGGGTTTGGTCCCTGCACTTGCGCCCTTGCTCAATGGGTTAACGATCCAGTGTTGCCGTGAGCTGTGGTGTAGGTCGCAGACGCGGCTCGGATCCCGAGTTGCTGTGGCTCTGGTGTAGGCTGGTGGCTACAGCTTCGATTAGACCCCTAGCCTGGGAACCTCCATACGCCTCGGGAGCGGCCCAAGAAATGGCAAAAAGACAGAAGACCCAAAAAAAATAAATAAATAAATAAGCTGTCTTATACAAGAAATCATTTTCTTGACCCTTAAAATTTGTTACACTACTAATTATGTAATTAATGATGTTCTACATCAAATCCTGACCAGGGCTTCCAAATATGCACCCAGCCTGCTTCAAAAGACAAGCTAGTTACCACAGACTCAGCTCATAAAATTTAACCAACCCACTCAAAAAGCCAAATGATTATACTACACAGCGATTGCCAACGCCCTCTCCAAGCACTAGGTCTATCAAAGAGTTTTCTCTTCACCTGATGCCTTAAGTTCATCGCTAGCATTTCAAGTTCCATAAAGAGAGCAGAGCAGAATAAGGTTTGCTCCTCAGAGGCATACTGTTTGCTACTGAATGTTATCCTTCAACTTACCAAGCAACAAATCATCTTGTGAAACAAATTCCAAACTCCAAAAAATTACAAGAGGTTGAAAAAGAAAAAGATGAAGCCAGGGACACACATTCTCTTAGTGGGTTCAGAGACTTCTCTTGGGTTAGACTATTTGACTGCACTAGAAATTATTTTCTCAGCCTATGGAATCTAAAGGTAAATTAGAGATGAGTTAAGCTACTCTTACCAAATTAACAATTTGAAAATTCTGTGGATTTTATTTCACCATGGTTTTGCCTCTAGTTTTGGGTTTTTTGGTTTTTTAAGTGCCACACATGCAGCATATGGAAGTTCCCAGGATGGGAGTAAACGTGGAGATGCAGGTGCAGGCCTCGGCCACAACCACAGCAACAGCGGATCCAACCTGCATCTGCAACCTCCACTGCAGCTTGCTGCAACGCCAGATTTTTAACCCACTGCGTGAGGCCAGGGATGGAACTTGCATCCTCACAGATACTACATTGGGTCCTTAACCCACTGAACCACAATGGCAACTCCTTACCTACAGTTCTTATTACCACAATATTATATATTAAATGTTATATCATTAATCATGTTATTTTCTTAAAAATAACATAAAAATAGTTATTGTGACACATACAAGTTGATTATGAATCATACCTTTTTAATCCTTCCCATATAAATAGAAATAATAATCACCTTTGAAATTGAATGTTATAAAATCATTCTAAAAGCATCATGTCCAGAATTACTCACTTGAAATGACCTTTCCATTGTTATTGCAAAATAGTATTCCCTCCTGGGATATCTTCGCTCACAAACCAGTACTTGATTGCATATTCTGCCCTTTTCTCCTGTTTGCTTGGTAAACAACTTTTTTCCAATCATTTGTGAGGAAACAGCTTTTGCTTCTTCTGGACTAAAATAAGAAAAAGAGCTCAGATACTTTTCTCCCCCACCTGAGAAAAATAAAAGCACATGACAGCCAAAATCTTACCTAATATTTAAATCTCAGGATTTTTAACATCTCTGTAATAAGGGGTATCTTTTACACTATACATTTTTTTCTTTAATAATGACGATTTTTTAAAAATATAACTTACGAGGAGTTCCCGTCGTGGCGCAGTGGTTAACGAATCCGACTAGGAACCATGAGGTTGCGGGTTCGGTCCCTGGCCTTGCTCAGTGGGTTAAGGATCTGGCGTTGCCGTGAGCTGTGGTGTAGGTTGCAGATGCGGCTCGGATCCCGCGTTGCTGTGGCTCTGGCGTAGGCCGGTGGCTGCAGCTCCGATTCAACCCCTAGCCTGGGAACCTCCATAAGCCTCGGGAGCGGCCCAAGAAATAGCAACAACAAAAGACAAAAAAAAGACAAAAAGACAAAAACAAAAAACAAAACAAACAAACAAAAAAAAAATATATAACTTACGAGAAAACTATCTTCACTCCTCCTTTGAGGCCACTTTCAAATGTTCCCTTTCCTCTACCACCAGCTAAAACTTGTGCCTTTATCACAACATCTTTTGAACCTAGAAGAAAAACACTTCTATTAGTAAGCATGGAACAGCATACAACACACAATATTTTATTAAACATACATATTAAGCTGTCATTAAATGTAGTAAAGTCTCATTTACCCACAATGTTAAAAAATGAGGCATTCCATGTACATAGATTTTCTAAGAACACTGTAACAGTCACCATCTAAAGATCCACAAACTTAAAAAAATTAGCCGCTCATATTAAACCACCTCTTAAAGTATACTGAAAATAATTTTACCTTTCCTAGATACTTTAAATAGTACTTTGGAAGATACTGAAAGAACAAAATTGAGAGTCAAATGTTTTCCTAACAGTTCCCTCCCTTCCTACTGATACATAAACTTGCTATCTTATGAAAATTTGAGTTAGAAATGCTACTTTGAGTAGAAATGTACCATGACTTACGGGGAAAGTGCCACTGCTGATACCTATTCACATCGTCCCATTAACAAAAAGTCCTGTTAAGAGAGGGTTTTGAGTTGTTCTGTTGTGAAGAGGACTATCAAGAATTATGATGTTTATCAGGAGTTCCCGTCGTGGTGCAGTGGTTAACGAATCCGACTAGGAACCATGAGGTTGCGGGTTCGGTCCCTGACCTTGCTCAGTGGGTTAAGGATCTGGCGTTGCCGTGAGCTGTGGTGTAGGTTGCAGACGCGGCTCGGATCCCACGTTGCTGTGGCTCTGGCGTAGGCCGGTGGCTACAGCTCCGATTCGGCCCCTAGCCTGGGAACCTCCATATGCCGCGGGAGTGGCCCAAGAAATAGCAACAACAACAACAAAAGACAAAAGACAAAAAAAAAAAAAAAAAGAATTATGATGTTTATCAAAAGATGCCAGAATGGTATGCTTCTAAGTCTTTAACACATTTTTTTTAAGAAATACTCTGAATTTTTCTTCTTTAACAGGGAGACTGATGACCCCTCTCCCTCTTCCCCTCCCTCTTTCCCTTCCTTCCTTCCTCTCTCTCTCTTTCCTCACCTTTCTAACTTGCTGAAGAAAATCACCAAACTCGCTGTTCGGTCCAGGTACAACCCTTCATGATCCAGAGCAACACCACTTAAGAGGGGCAGCCTGTCTCCTGAGACAGGCAGAATCTCAGAGCCTCCTCATTCTGCTTCTCACGGCATTTTGCCCACACTAGTGGTGTAACACCAATTATATTACAAAAAATACCTTTCAGGAAGTCCCCTTTGTGGCTCAGCGGTAACGAGCTGGTATCCATGAGGATGAGGATTCGAGCCCTGGCCGAATCCGGGGTTGCTGTGAGCTGTGGTGTAGGTCGCAGGTGCAGCTCAGATTCCAAGTTGCTGTGGATGTGGCATAGGCTGGTGGCTACAGCTCCGATTCAACCCCTAGCCTGGGAACTTCTGTATCCCACCAGTGCAGCCAAAGAAAGAATGAAAGAAAGAATGAGAACGAAAGAACAAACAAACGAAAGAAAGAAAGAAAAATAGCTCTGAGAGGAGTTCCCGTCGTGGCGCAGTGGTTAACGAATCCGACTAGGAACCATGAGGTTGCGGGTTCGATCCCTGGCCTTGCTTAGTGGGTTAAGGATCCGGCATTGCCGTGAGCTGTGGTGTAGGCTGCAGACATGTCTCTGATCCCACGTTGCTGTGGCTCTGGTGGAGGCCAGTGGCTACAGCTCCAACTGGACCCCAGCCTGGGAACCTCTATATGCTGCAAGAACAGCCCTAGAAAAGGCAAAAAGACAAAAAACAAACAAACAAAATGCTGCAATTTGTCCACCTGTGAACGATCCCCCTTGCCCCTTTTTTTCCCATAGAAGTCATCACTTTCAACTATATAATTTTCTCTATACCATTTCTGTTTTGCTTTCCCACTAGGATATTAATTCCAGGGGAATCTTTATTGATGTTTACAAAGTCCTGGGAGGGATCCTAGCACATAATATTTTCTGGATGATAAATAAAAGAACATTTAGAAATTGACAAAATTCTTATGAATCTAGATTTTTCCACTGCTCTTAAAAAACCCAGAAGTGAATATCCTGGGCCTTGCAACTAGAGCTGCTTAGAAGTGCCCTGTTTACACAAGACATTATTTCAATTTGCCACAGTCCCCACCATTCCCAAGAGTCACAACTATTAGATGTAGATCAGAGAAAGTTTAGAATTTCCTTAAAACTAACAATAATTTTCTTGCTGAGAAAATAACAGGGAGCCTCAGGGGCTAGGGCCAGTTAGAGAGTTCATGCCCAAACTAAAGGGAGCCACTAGTCATTTTAACTGTTTCTGTTTAACTGACTGTCAAGTCAGTTTTCCAAAACCTTAGAAATATTCATCTATATTCAAAGAAGATAGCTATAATCCAAACAGTGTACATGTAATGTAAAAACAGACAACAGTTAAACTGGTGTCTTGCTGAGCTAAATTCAAACATTCTTATCCATTAAACTGGGAACTTAACATAATGACCTATTAAGTAAGAGTAAGAATGATCTATTTTATCAAAAACATTTTACAAGACAGAAGACTTTTCCCCTAAAGTGTCAATGTTCTTTTTTTAGGAAAATAAACTCTTTAAGGGCACAGATGATTCTTCAAACGTTCCTTCTAAAAAAGTCCTTCACACCAAAAGAAAAGCCAAAAGAAAAGGTAACAACACACAATCCATCCACTATCAAGACAGAAGAGAACTAGAAGATAAATCTGAGGACAACTGATCAAAACAAAGATTTTATTCAATTCATTAATTCATTCAACAATTACATCTACATACCAGATACTGTGCTGGAGCTGTAGCTACAGTGAGCAAAATACTCCTATCTTGCTTAAACAGAGCTCACAATCTTACCAGATCTGGCCCTTTGCTCTAGTCAGACAAGATCATTTAAAGAGCCAAGACTGTTTTTAAAATATTTGCATCATCCCTCCTAGTCACTGACAAATGTTGTAAGCATCCCCTATTATTAGATGACTGTTATCTAATAGAACACTAGAAAAAGGAAAAAGAAGGCAGAGTGCTATTGTATTCCATTAGAAATCTCCCTCCAGGCTGACAAGCATTCATCAGCACCCTCCGAATGTTTATTCAACCAGAGAGAAATTCTACCTTAGTTATACCAGAACCCAAACTGTATTTCCCCAGTGCATAGGGAAATCACAGGAACACTGCCAAAGCCTTATATCCTATTTTCATGAACAGGTAACTAAGAGAGAGATGGCAATCTGCTCTTAGAACCAACCCCCAATTACAAGCACTTTGTTTCTACTTCAACCACTCCTTTGATAATCCCACTCCAGAAACTTCTCCACCATCTTCCAGCTCATCAGCCTTCATTCTGCGGGCTCATACGGTCTTTTAAAATACTGGAATAAAGATTTCTTTCCAACCATTCGTCCATTCCTAGCTTCAGTTGTTCACAACAGGTAAAACGTGCCTCCAGGACAGTGTTTCCCAACCTTTTTCTCGTCAGGACAAACATAGGAATGACGTCATTTGCAGGGAGTACTGGGGAAAGAGGTCATTCTTTCTATTCCAGGAGGAGTTACCAAAAGCTATTCCAGGAGGAGTTACCAGTTCTGGGGCTCAGCGGCCACAGTCCCCCTGCTAACTCAGCTTCTCCTGGCATCCACAGGCCTGAGAGGAAGCAACGGTCTGCCATACCTGTAATGCATGTATGCCCCAGTATGTCAGTCGGTGAGTAAGACCTTATAAATAAAGGGGAATTCACATTTTTGTGAATTTAGCAGTAACTGAGAAGCAAAAATTACCCCTAAGTAGCCAAAACCAGCACTGGAAATTGCCAGCAAGATGGAAAGAACCAGGTGTGTTTCCAGGGGCTCTCATATCACACCTTGCGCAATTACATCCCATAATCCATATCTTCTGACTAATGACATGCCACAAAAAACAAAACTGTCTCATCTTCAAAGCAGTCAGGAAACACATCTTTTAAAAAGTAGTATTTCTGCACCTCTAGACTGAAAGATCCTCATTAGCACTAATCCCGCTCCCAAGCTACAACCATCATTTGCAGCCTTCTTTGACAAAAACACACTTTCTAGATAAACAAGATGCTTTCTGTTCCAAAAGGCTCATCATCAGAGCTGCCTACCTGCTCCCTACTACTCTAAGTCCTGGTCCCAGAGACCTTGCCAGAAGTACAGTTACAGAATATCCAGTACATATTAACGATTTTGTATTCTACAACTAGGAATCATTAAAGATTTCTACAATGAGTAAAGAAATCAAGAGACTGGTACCTGAATAAATCCTATTCATTTTATGAAGAAGTTTCAACACGAATTATTTTTTTCTGACAAAATAATAAATTTGACTAAGTTAGAAAATATATAGAAAACTAAGTAAGGAAACCAATTATAACAAATTGGAAATAGAAAAAGAAATACTAGCTTTTACTGACTTCATTAAACAAGGACCTATTATCACTGGCATGGAAAACACTTTACGCTCTTGGCATTATTAAGAGGAAAGAACTGGTAAACAAACAAACAAACAAAAAACGCATCACTCAAGAGATTGAACTAATGAAAATAAAAGAAAAAACTCCAGGGTCTGATATTCATCCTTAAGGACAGAAGCGTAGGTAAAAAAAACTTAAACTTTCTCAATTACATTTCCAATTTTCCTTCCTGCTTAGCTGGATCTTCTTTAGAAATTAATGTTTAGGTCATATACATAAAGCTGAATTTCAAGAAGGCAGTTACTAAAAAGTGTTTTTGCAAGAAATACTAGAGACTACAAATATGAGTTTTCTCTAAGCCTTGACCTCCAAGATCCTCTAATATACAGTATTTCAAATGTTAAAATGAGGTATATCTTTTACCACAGGTCACCATTAATTAACAAAAATTTTACCGAAATTACCACGAATTTACACAAGGCTTTTGCTCAATGAAAAGAAGTTTGCAGGAGTTCCCGTTGTGGCTCAGTGGTTGACTAGTCTGACTAGGAACCATGAGGTTGTGGGTTCGATCCCTGGCCTTGCTCAGTGGGTTAAGGATCTGGCGTTGCCGTGAGCTGTGGTGTAGGTGGCAGATGCGGCTCGGATCCCATGTTGCTGTGGCTCTGGCATAGGATGGTGGCTACAGCTCCGATTAGACCCCTCACCTGGGAACCTCCATATGCCGTGGGAGCAGCCCAAGAAATGGCAAAAAGACCAAAAAAAAAAAAAAAAAAAAAAAAAAGAACAAAAGCTAGTATGGTTTCTGTCAGCAATTTTTAAAATCTACTAATGAACATGGACAACTATTTAACTCATTTCACAAATATTAATATTTACTGATTACCTAAGTGTGAGGCACTCTTCTAAGAGTTTGGGATCTATCAGTGAACAAAACAAAGAAACCCTGCTCTCATGGAGCTTACATTCTAATGTTCTACTTTCTTAGAGTTTCCATTGTGGTGCAGTGGAAATGAATCCGACTAGGAACCATGAGGTTGCAGGTTCTATCCCTGGCCTCACTCAGTGGTTAAGGATATGGCACTGTCATGAGCTGTGGTGTAGGTCACAGATGCGGCTCGGATCTGATGTTGCTGTGGCTGTGGTGTAGGCTGGCAGCTGCAGCTCTGATTTAACCCCTAGCCTGGGAACCTCCATATGCTGCGGGTATGGCCCTAAAAAAAAAAAAAAAAAGCAAAAAACAATTATAATGCTCAACTTCTTTTTTCCCCTCTTTTGGTTCCCTGTTTTTCATGTCCAAAAAAAAAGGGGGGGTACAGGGGGAATACAGAAGTTCTCTTTACAACCACATAAACATCTAAGATCTTCCTTCACCATTTCCCTGAAGAATCATCACAGCCAGAATTTCCTTCTCCATAATTATATTTCAACTAAAAACAGGACTTCAGTTTCCTAATGCCAATATAAGTCACTGTTAAGTTACTAGCACTATGGGAACTCAGAATAATATCAATAATTTTTTGGAATATCGACAATCATAAAATTCCAAGTTAACAAAACTTATTTTTTAAAGTCAAAATAAATAAATAAATAAACCAAAATAAAAGCCAAAAGTTGCTATTAAACCAAAGTAAAGTTATATCTTATCAAAGATCCCATGTCAAGGTGGCATAAATTTTTCTTAACTTAGTACCTAATTTTTTGGCAATTGCATAAGCCTCATCTGGTGACTTAGCCACATGTCCTTTGGGAATGGAGACGCCAGCTTCTTGCAATAATTCCATACTCATGTATTCATGTAGTGAGAGATTCCTTTGCTGTTGCTGCTGTATTTGGAGTCCATGGTTGTTAAACAATCCAGAACTTCCCAGAACCTAGAAAAATGGAGACATATTTACATAGAGAGTGATTTGGCAGTAATTCTTGTTAAATACACCTTCTCAAAATATTTTGTTTATATAGAGTACTTGGTTCTTCAAAACTATAATAAAATCCTTATATTAAGTCATCAAACTGTAATATTCAGAGTAAATTACAACATAAAACTAAGAGCTAATCTACTAGCTAAATACTGAATAATACCTTTGCAGCTTTAACTATTTCCGGATCATCTCTAGTCCTTATCTTTTATTTGAGCTTGACCACCCTATCTCTAATGACCCACAGGGCATTTCTACCTCAATGCCAAATTTCACAGATCTAAAACCAATTTATTTCCACCAAACCAAAAATCCTTCCCATCTCTTTTCTCTCCACCATTCCTCCAGCACCTGACAAATTGCCTGACACTAGATACAGGAATTGAATTATTTGGTACCATTAATCTTTCATACACTCAAAACTCAAACCCCAACTTCATCTGCAGTGCACACTGCGGTGTGCTGTCCAGATCCTTCCTCAGGACCAAGGCATTCCTGGCCCTAGCTGCTGACAGTGCTGGCAGCTGGCAGCCCTCAGCTGAGTCCCCTCATTGGCTCCTCCTTGCCCAAAGTCATCCTTTCCCACTGTCAGCCTGAATCCAATGACTGGCCAATAAGGGTGAAGGGAGAGATGTAAAGACCCAGCACCTCGCCCCAATTTGGGACAGTTCAGGACCATCCCGGGAAGAGCAGAGGTCCCCACTGCACCTCAGTTCTATGTCTCTCTACTCAATCCTCCTGTCTTCACTCTGCTGCAAGTGTTGATCCAGAGATCACTTTTGAGTAAACTTCCTCCATGAAACTCTCCTTCTAATAGTCTGCAAATTATAGCTCAGAGAACCAATCTGCAACATCATCTTTAAGGCATTCTTTCTAAATGACTCCCTTAACTAATAACTCCATTACAACCCCAGTTCAGGTGTTTGTCCTTCACAGCTGGACTGCGAAAGTTTCCAATGAAGTAATGCACAACAGACCGCTCCCTTTTTCAATCTATGTAGAACATTCACTCATTGAAATATTCACTGAGCACCCAGGCATTGGAAATAGAGCAATGAACCCAACAATATCCTTGCACATAACCCTTACAGTCTAATGTGTATTGGGGGCCGGGGGTGGGGGGGGCACAGATAATAAACATAATATGCCACAGAGTAGTAAAATGAGTAAGAAGAGAGGAAAATAAAAACTAAGAGAAAATGCTATTTTACAAAACTGTCCCTTAGTAGAGCTGAGTAAGAATTATCCTTTCAAAAAGAAATAAGTAGGAAACAAAAATAAGATGTCCCTCCACCAGCTTAATAAGTCACTGCTGAAAGACAAAGGAGATGAGAACTGTCAGCCTCCGGTGGCAGGACCACAACAAGTGCTGAAGGAAGGATGCAATAGGAAAGACCTCTAGCATCTATTGGTCCCAAAGTGCCACTAAATTCGACCTAGTCTTAACCCATCATAACAACACACAAAAACACCTTCTCCCCTTCCTCTACTCCTCAATTCTATCAAATTTATACCGCAATATGTAGAACAAATTAAGTGCTGTGAACGCCACGGAAAACTGCACTGGAATCACACATTTAAGTGTTTCCACTATTATTCTGTTTCTGCACAGAACGCAGAATACTGAAACATCATTCATATGAAACATATGGTATTCTAAGAAGTGAATTTAAAAGAATCTTCGAGAACTATGTCTAGATACTCATGTTGCAACAGAAGAAATGGTGGGGGAAAAACTGTAATTGTAATGTATACATGTAAGGATAACCTGACCCCCTTGCTGTACAGTGGGAAAATAAAATTAAAAAATAAATAAATAAATAAATAAATATTTTTTCAATGCTGAGCCATATAAAAAAAAAAAAAAAAGAATCTTCTACAAAACAGTCTGCTTCTTAAAGAGGGTTCATTAACCATCTGCATTAAAATGATCTGGGAATGTCTCTAAAAATGAAAATTCCAGGGCCCCATTCTCATTTACAACATCAAGATCTCTGGACTGGGCCTCAAAAAATCTCCATTCGTGAAAAAGTTATTCAGTTGATTCTTAACAACTCTAAAATTTGAGAACCACCAGTCTAACAAGTAAAAGAATTTCTGTTATTTCTGATTCATCTGGTAAACTAAAATCCTGAATAACATTTCTCTTGGGTAGTTCCATTCACTGCTTTATCTTAACTGTAATATTAAAAGCCAAAAAATTCTCAAACCTCAGTGTACTTCTACTTTGTGTAATCCCATTCCTGGGTATATACTCAAGAGAAATGAGTGCTTGGTCTACCAACAGGCAGATATAACAATGCTCACAGCAGGCTTATCCATAAGAAGAAAGAGGAACGAACGAACGAACGAACGAAAGAAAGAAAGAAAGGACGGACGGAAGGAAGGAAGGAAGAAAGAAAGAAAGAAAGAAAGGAAGGAAGGAAGGAAGGAAGGAAGAAAGAAAGAAAGGAAGAAAGGAAGGAAGAAAGGAAGAAAAAAAGAAAGAAAGGAAGGAAGGAAGGAAAGGAAAGGAAAGGAAGAAAGAAAGAACCCAACTGCCCAACAACAGGAGAATGGATAAGTGTTAGCATATTAATAGAATACTACAGTGAAAAAAAAAATAATCCTACTGCTCACACAACAATGGATTAATCTCGCAAATATGACTTCAAGCGAAAGAAGCCAGACATAAGAATATATATCATTCAAAACCAGTCAGAATTAATATACAGTGATGGAAATCAGAATAAGTGGTTACTTTCTGGAGTTCCCATCGTGGCGCAGTGGAAATGAATCCAACTAGGAACCACGAGGTTTCGGGTTTGATCCCTGGCCTCACTCAGTGGGTTAAGGATCTGGCATTGTCGTCAGCAGTGGTGTAGGTAGGAGACACAGCTCAGATCTGGTGTTGCTGTGGCTGTGGCGTAGGCTGGCAGCTGTAGCTGATTCAACCCCTAGCCTGGGAACCTCCATGTGCCACAGGTGCAGCCCTAAAAAGCAAAAGAAGAAAAAAAAAAAAATAGTGGTTACTTTCTGTTGCTAAGTACTGAAAGAGAGAGTACCTTTTGAGGGCTAAGAGTATTGTATGTATATCCCAAACTGAACAGCAGTTACACAGATGTATACATAAAAATTAATCTAGCTGTCCATTGAAGGTGTACATAATTTGTACATAAACTACATAGTTTGCTGTACATAAATTATATTTCAAAATAGTAATAAAAATAAGGGGGAGAAGGGGAGTACCCAGCATAAGCTTGGCAAAAATAGTCATACACTGAAGCATTTTTTAAATGCGCATATACCAGACATTGTACTAGGAACAGTAAAAGAATGAGGCCAACTTGGTCCATTCACAGAGTTCACAAACGTATAAATAAACAGCAGCGACACATATAAGAGCAATCATAGACTGGCACCTAATTAGCTGGAGAGACGGGAGAAAATATACCACAGAGGTCTGATCCCAATTTAAAAAAAAAAAATTAAAAGCTCTAAAGGACACTTTGGAGACAACTGGCAAAATAGGAATTTGATCTATACATTAGATATTAGTAATAGAAAAATTTTAAACTACCTAAGATAACTATATTGTGGTTATTTAGGAGAACGTTCTTATTCTTAAGAGACATACACTGAAATATCTAAGGGTGAAGCGCCATGATACCTGCAACTTACTCTCAAATGGTTCCCCCCAAAAAAATGAATTTACACATCTGTGCATATCATATAATTTTTAAAGATAAAGCAAATATGGCAGATGTTAAGTTTAGGTGAAGGTAATACCGGTGTTCACAGTACTAGCTGGAACATATCTATTGGTTTGAAATTTTCCCAAAAGAAGATGACAATAAACTCATGATGCAAAACACTAAGTATATTTTTAGAGTTTCTTTTAAATACCTATATTTACAAAGAATTAGTGGTACTCATAAGGTATTGTTGATAGCTTTTTATACCACTTTAGAGGTTTTTTTAAGTATCTGAGGTATTGTGATAATCCTTTCTTTGTACCACTAGAAGTTACAACTTGAAATATCATCAGCTGTGAATTATGTTGGTAATACAAATCCCTGCACAATCACGAAGATTCTCACATTTAAGTATTTTTCTTTCCTGATACTGTCACTTAGAAGATCCTTAACTGCCAAAAGGCCACTAGAGTTCCCGTTGTGGCTCAGCAGGTTAAGGACACGATGCTGTCTCCGTGAGGATATGGGTTTGATCCCTGGCCTTGTTCAGTGGGTTAAAAATCCCAAACTGTGGTGGAGGTCACAGATTCGGCTAGAATCTGGTGTTGCCATGGCTGTGGCTTAGGCTCCAGCTGTGACTCCCATTGGACCCCTGGCCCAGGAACTTCCACAAGCCACAGGTGCAGCCATAAAAAGAAGAAGAAGAAAAGGCCACCAATTCCTGGTCAAATCCCTACCTACACCGCCACCCATCCAATCACATACCGAATTTAAATAATACTTATTCAAAAGTGGGAAAATGCAGTTACTAGGGAGTATGATTCACAACGAGCAAGAAAATTCCTTAAATTATTTAACATGCTCATAACTGAACTATTTTTATAAAATATACACTGGATGAAAGATACAGAGAAACTAGAAGAGGGTCAGAGAACTAAACAAAAATGTTTATGAGAATTTGCTAAACTCAGTGTGTAAACCTAGACAAGATTCCTTAGGCCCCATACCTCTATGTCCCCAGGTACAAAAGCAAGGGGCTAGACGGGAGATTTCCAACTCCAAAGCTGTACTATTTAATGTGAGCATGGAAAAGAAGAGAAGATGTTTAAGACAAAATATTAGGCATTTCTACATGGAGACACAGAGATTTTTAAAGGAACTTCCAAGAGGATAAAAACAATGATTAGAATGGAAACATATTTGTTCATCAAAGCCTCACAGTCTAAAACCTAGCTAGACAGCACCCTTTAAGACTCATAAGAAGGAAGCTCAAGGCCAAAAAAAGACATATCAGAAAGCAAACTCATAGAATTCACTATCTCTAGGTTGAAAGTACAAATATTTAAAAAGAAAAAAAAGTCTAAATCAATTCATTTATGGTATGTCTGAGGTTGCCTCAGAATACAACCTAAAACTCTGGAATTAATTCATGAAGTCAATCAACCCCCTCCCTTTTCTAGTGTCAATGTTGGAAGGAATGGTCCAATGTTTATGCTCTAGAAAAAACTGTAGAACAGATTCAAGCACACAGACTCCGAAGCCAGTTCTGGAAATTAAGCCATAACTCTGACCTTACCTGTGTGGTGACCTGGATTAAATTACCATTCTCTTAGCCACAAGTTCTCCATCAACAAGGTGGAGATTAATGACTTTTTACAGTGATGCTGAAAAGCCTAATGAGAGATACGCGTAAAATGCTTGGAACAGTTCCCGGCACACAGTATATGCTCCATACATTAAACTGAGCCCCTAAAACCAAGTTTCCTTACCGAATTTATGATTAATCTGTCTACCCCAATTTTTATTCCCTTTTTGTTCCCACCAATCTCTAACTGAACATTAATCAACCAGTCAGATAACTAAAATTGCTGTCGTTGATAACATCACTAATGAACTAAACGTAATACTGCAGATGTCATCATTAAAGTACAAACTCAGGTTGTTTCTCCAGGTCAAGATGAGCTAATAGGCCCTGGAGCCACGGACCATTTGGCAAAAGAATCAGAAACAGGAGATAATCTGAGTCCCTGAAACTAGAATTTAAAAATGTCACAGAAATTACAGAAGCTGATGATTAATCCCAGCTTCTTTGTTCTTCCCCTTTAAAAACACTCCAACTCAAAGACCAAGCTGGAATAGATCTGTGACTTGTCTACCACTCCCTCGCTTGCACTCTGCAAATAAACCCTTACTTTGCTGCAAACAACCCCTTGCTCCTGTTACTACACACACACACACGCACACGCACACGCACTACACACCCCACATACACCCCACCCACACTCCTAAAGCTAAAAGATTTTTCTTCCCAATTGGTAATTACCACTATTAAACAAAACAGTACACAGCTACTTGGAAGAGATGAGAAACTTCCCGGCTGAGTCCCAGAAAAGACCAGTCAGCAAGCACTGCTGGTTATGTGAAGCCATTCCCATCTATGACAGCTCCTGAGGCACAAAAGTACATCTGAAGGGCATTCCCCTCCCAGCCCAAAGGCGGGCCGAAGAAGTCTCGGCGCACTGCGCCGGTCGCGGGAGCAGCAGGAGAAAGTGCTCGACCCCCGCCTCGCCACTAGCTACCCATCCTGGCTCTCCTCCGCCCCCTCGGAAACTGGACGAGCAGCCCCGGCCAGATGGCCACAGCTCTTCGCAGAATGAAGGCGGGGACAGAAAGGCGCAAACATGAGCCGGCTCGCGGTCTTGGCAGGCAGCACTCCCGGGCAAGCCTCCCGTGAGCCCGGAGTGGCATCTCTTGTCACCCAATGTCACTGACGGTGGGGTGACCCCGAGCCGGGCCCCGGATCCCTTCACACCTCGCCCACAGGTGCCAATCCCCCACGTCGCCCTTTCTCCTGCCGACCCTCGAAGCGAGAGCCGGCTCGACCGCAGTACCTGGGCGGCGGTCTGCAGTGCCGTCCGGGGTCGGTGATTCCTAAGGGTGGCGGCAGCCAACAGCCGGCTGTAGAACATGGAGGCCGCCATTTCTGAGTCTGACCCAGGCCCCCGGGCGCCGGGCGCAGGCGCAGAAGCTCGAAGCGACCAGAGACGCTGCGCCCCGGGACGCGCGCACCGCCCCTGGCCCCGCCCATGGGGCGGGGTCTCGGGTTAACTTCGCAGTGGCGGGACACCCTGGGCAGGCAAAGCAAGAATTGCTGCTGAGAAGCTGGGCTTGGCTTGCCCAGAGCAAACTTTGACCTTTGTAACCGGACACCGCAGCCTCAAGGTCCGACCTGCAGCCGCTGCTCAGCCACCGAAGTTTTCCTAGCAAAATGTAGTAGAGGGACCACCAGCGCCACCACCTGTGTGATCTTAACCTGAGCCTCAGGTGGTGCCCCCTCTGTAACTTGGGGTTCATTCAGAAAATAAGTACTGCAAGTCTGTTTTGTGCTGAACACTGCAGCTGAGCTTTGGGTTACAGCAGTGAATAAAACAGTGATTCTGCTCTCAAACAGAAGATGGACAGCCGCTAGTTACTGAGGACTGTAGCCAAGAGACAGTGTCTCAGTAGGAAAACCGCTCTGAAAAGGTACGGGAGTGTTAGTCCGTGTGCCTTATGCACAGTGAGGCCAAAATGAAAGGTTGGAGTTTGGAACAGAGAAAGGTTTATTGCAGGGCCAAGCAAGGAAAGCAGATGGCTGTAGCTGAAAAGACCCGAACTCCCAGATAGTTTTCAGGGAGTTTTTATAGGAGAAATTTGGGGTGAGGCCTGAGGGGTGGAAGGCTTTCTGCTGATTGGTTGGTGGGGTGATAGCAGGGTGCTGTTCCATGAATCATGGGCTGAGCCTGAAATTACCATACTCCACCTGGGTGGATGCCTTAGTTCCTACAGAAGAACTCAACGATGCTCTTAGGTTTATTTATTGAGGAGGAACAGGAATCCTGCTTTAGTGGCTACGCTGCAGTTAGCCACTGCAGTGCATTTCCAGTTAATGCACAGGAAAAAGTTTTTGTGCCCAGGATCTTGCCTGGTTTCAGGAGAAGCCAGGATGCAGGAAGATTTATGCTAAGAAAAAGAACATGAAAGTATTATGGCTGATCACAAAGAATAGACATCTCAAGTTAATGATTTTAGTACTTTTCTAGTTATGGGAAGATGCTGGGTTCATTGAAATTATTCCTTAGCTGCATCTTAACTCTCTAGGGCCAGTATCCAGAGAACAGAATGCTTCCTGTTTTCCATCCTGAATCCCACTCAGGGTGGACCACAGGGGAGGAAGATGTCTGAGACAGCAGTGGCCGATGATGGCTTGATCCTTTTCGAAATGAAAGGGTAGGTAACATTCTTTGTTCACTGGAAAGGCATGCAACATTCCCTGACCACATAACCAACCCAGAGGTATCAGAATCACCTGGGAAGCTTTTCTGGAGTTCTCTGGTGGCTTAGCGGATAAGGATTTGGCATTGTCACTACTGTGGCTCTGATTCCATCCTTGGCCAAGGAACTTGCCTGTGCTGTGGGCATGGCCAAAATACACATACCTTCACCAGAACCCATCTAAGGAGTGGAGTCAGGACACTTGCATTTCTTAGAGTTCTGTAGGAGAATCAGATGCACACGCCGTGAAAGGAAAACCCTGAGATGACATGTGCCCCACCAAAGAATCAACCACTGGACAAATGACTGGGTGCCTGTTCTGCTCTGAACATCAAGCTTCAAAATGTGTCAAAGCCATTTCTGCCAGCAAGATCTTAACCTAAGGGTAAGCGTGTTGCTGACAGGCATTAGCCAGGCTCTGGCACCTACCTCTGAGGCCCAGTGATCCAATCCACAGAAAAGCACAGGAAAAAAAAAAGGTGAATCTGGAACAAGTAGCTGGTCAAACTGGGGAAGGAAAAGAAGCCTTTTGCAGGCCCCCAAATCACTTGAGTTCTTAAAGGTAGGATTTTCTTAAGGACTTTATCATTTCATTGACAGACATGAGGGACTGATCTCCAGGCTCCATTCATCACTAATTGATATTCTGTTTAGTTAAAAACAGAAAGAGGAGGCACAGACTCTGGTTATTCAGATATCTCTTGCTCCATCTTTCTCCCGCCCAACTTAACCAATCAAATAAAATCTGGATGATCTATGCCAAAAGCTGGCATTGAGACCTAAGGTGGATATTAGAAAAGAAACATATATCCCATCAGATATGAATAGAGCATACTTATTTTCAAGCCAGCTCTTTTTAACTGATAGTAAATACAGTAGTTGAGCTACTGAGTACCACTGACCATCTGAGTCCAAGACCGGGTTATTTAAAGGCCATCTGGGTAAACCCAGAATAAGTTGGTGTCCTAAAATAAGATGTAATGCTATAGCCCTGCTAGAATTAACTCGGTTCACTTTGCTCCACATGCTTCACGGTGGCACACGTGATTTGTTAAAGGAAACATCTCCACTCCCATGACTTCTGCAATACTGGCTCAAAAACAGCAGCAGCAGCAGCAGGAATATGAACTAGAAGCAGGAGAAAGGAAACATGCGGTTCCCGTGGGGCCCAGCTGCTTTGGAAGCTTAAGCAAGGCGGTGGGAGGATGGGGGGGGTGATATACTCCTCCTACAGCACTGACCGTGCTCAGAGCTCTGTACCTCTTGACACCTCATTAAAGAACCAAGTAGGTAAAGTGGTCATGGGCCTCCTACCTGCTAAGTGCTTCGTCACCACACAACCAACCTTAAAAAGTGAAATTGCTAGAGTTTCCTGTTGGCTCAGCAGGTTAAGGATCTGGTGTTGTCACTGCTGCAGCCCAGGTTCTATCCTCGGTCTGAGAACTTCTGCATACCACAGGTACTGCCGAAAAAAGTGAAATTGCTTTCTCAAGGAACTACTTTTGTCACAGCAAATCTTCCACAGCCCTTATCTCCAAAGATCTTAGAACCTATTAGTGGGCGGTAAAGGATGGCAGAATGTGATACACAGAGTAGACGCTGAGGTTTTGGTTCGCTTAAGGGGTGGAGGGGACGGGGGAGAGAGTACTCGAGCAAGAGGGGAGAGAAGAAATTGTTCTGCAGTTAGAATGGCAATCCTCTCCTTGACCTTTAGTCACTCGCTTTCTCTTTCTCTTCCTTCTACTAGGAGATTAATGATGGGATCGCATGCAGGAAAAAAGGGAAAAGAAATGTCCTGAGGGAAAGAAGTCTTTAGTTTTTCCACAGTCCTTTGAAAGCGTTAAAGTTTTATACCCTCCACTTTTCAATGCCCAGAGCAAAGGCTCTGCTTAAACCATCCGTAAACTATAGATTTAGTAGAATTAAAAAGTGCTATGGAAACAACCTTCAGTATATCCATTCATCCTAAACTTCTGAGGGCTGAGATGAGTAATAACTATCTGCTGGACACTTAGTTTTTCGTGCCAGATTCTGACATACATTTTCTTCCTTTTTTTTTTTTTTCCCCTATCCTTTATTTTGCCTTGAGACATTTTCAGAATTCTCTAGTTTTCATCCTACTCCATTTTACCCATCCAACCTCTGCAAGAGAAGGAAACTCTAATTAGTTGTATATGGTCTCTTGAACTAAAGTTGGGAGAGAAGATTAGAAACACAACATGGGACAGCTGGATGTTTACACAGGAGTTCTCTTTGTTCTCTGGAGGCTGCAGAAACTGTAGAAGATGAAACACTCGTCTAGATCACCCTGGAATGGCAGTGGCCACAGAGAAAAAGAGACACATGTGTTGTTTTATTAATCCTTAACAATAGTCCTTCATTTTACAGAAGGCAAAACTGAGGCTCAGAAACAATAAGTCACTTGCTCCGTGTCACAGCTTTTACTTGGCTGTTCCAGCACAATATTTGAACCCAGTTTTAGGTGGAAAGATGAGAATTTGAGATATAAATGGAGATTCATATCCTTTTATCATTTTCTTTGCCTCTTTGTCATTCTCTCCATGGTTTTTTTTGGGGGGGGAGGGTTGTTGTGTGTTGTTGGTTTTTGGGGAGGGTGCCTTTTTAGGGCCACTCCCACAGCATACAGAAGTTCCCAGAGTAGGATCCACAGCAACATGGGATCCAAACTGTGTCTGCGAACCACAGCTCCCAGCAATGCCGGATCCTTAACCCACTGAGTAAGGCCAGAGATTGAACCTTCATCCTCATGGATACCGGTCAGGTTCGTTACTGCTGAGCCACGAACTCATAGTTCAAGTCCATAGGCCATCAGGCAGGAGACACGGGGTAGAGTTGATGTTTCGTTCATCCAAAATCCATCAGGCTGGAGAATTTCCTCTTTCATGGGAGAGGTGAGTCTTTTGTTCTAGCCAGGCCTTCAACTTATTGGGTAAGGCCCACCTGCATCATGGAGAGCAATCTGCTTTATTTAAAGTCCACTGATTTGAATGTAAATCTCAGGTTCCCGTCGTGGCGCAGTGGTTAACGAATCCGACTAGGAACCATGAGGTTTCGGGTTCAATCCCTGGCCTTGCTCAGTGGGTTAACGATCCAGTGTTGCCATGAGCTGTGGTGTAGGTCGAAGATGCGGCTTGGATCCCGCGTTGCTGTGGCTCTGGCAAAGGCTGGCAGCTACAGCTCCAATTGGACCCCCTAGCCTGGGAACCTCCATATGCCGCGAGAGCGGCCCAAGAAATGGCAAAAAGACAAAAAAAAAAAAAGAGAGAGAGAGAGAGAGAATGTAAATCTCATACAATAACACCCTCATGGATGGATTTCTCACTGTGGCTCAGTGGGTTAAGGATCCAATTGCAGCACCTCCAGTTACTGGGGAGATGTAGGTTCAGTCCTCAGCCCAGCACACTGAGTTAAAGGGAGTTATCTAAATGGAAGGGAAAAGATCAAAGAAGAAATCTTGGGACATCAGTAAGAAAAAAGAAAATGGCAAGCAGAAATAGGGTTAATACAGTCGGTGTTCTTTTCCCACTGGAGTCTTCTAAGTTATATTTGATAGTTGAAGCAAAAATTGTAACACTGTCAGATATAGTTCGAAATGTATACAGAGAAAATAAGACAATTATATATTATAAACAAATGAGAGTAAATGGACATAAAGAGAGGTAGGTTTTTTGTATTTCATACATCTGGAAAAACTACACTATTATGGTAAGTGAAGTGTGTATAATGTAATAACTAGAGCAACCATTACAAAAGGTATAAAAAGAGATACACTCAAAACCACTATAAATAGATGTTCCCATCGTGGCACAGTGGAAAGAAATCCGACTAGGAACCATGAGGTTGCGAGTTTGATCCCTGGCCTTGCTCAGTGGGATAAGGATCCGGTGTTGCCATGAGCTGTGGTGTAGGTCACAGACACGACTCGGATCTGGCATTGCTGTGGCTCTGGCGTAGGCCAGCAGCTGTAGTTCCAATTAGACCCCTCGGCTGGGAACCTCCATATGCCACAGGTGCAGCCCTAAAAATGACAAAAGCCAAAAAACAAAAACAAAAAACCGCTATAAATAAATAAAAAATAGAAGTCTAAGAAGATATTCAAATATCCTTCAGGAAGATAGGAAAAGGAAAACAGAGAAACAAATATTACAGAGGACAAACAGAAAACAAACAATAAAATGGCAGCCTTACCTCTTAACATTATCAATAATTACATTAAATAAATATGGTTCAATTGCACCAATTAAAATATAGATATTGACAGGGGTTGCTTAAAACACAACTATATGCTAAATGCTATCTATGAGAAACACTTCAATATAACAATGTAGGCAAACTGAAGGTATAAGTAGCAAAAGCTATCAGTGGTGACTATATTAACATATGATAAACTACTTCCTTGCAAGGAAATCCTCCCAACACCACTTACACACATTTCTGGTTTTATTTAGCATCCTGCTCTTTGGGTTTCTCTATTATGTCCATGTTACCGCCCACATTAAATTTCTTGTACTATTGCCTAAGGGAAGGGCAAAGAGCAGACAAGACAATGGCAGTGGAGTTATTTTTAACAAGCAGCTCTGCTTAATAACTAAACACATGGCAACATAGCTTTGCTCAGTCTGGTAATATCTTGGTACCAATATTCCCCTATTTGAGGAAGAAACTAAGATATAATCCATTTTTCATGGAGACCATCCTAACAGAAATAGATCTGGATTCCAGAACTATTAACTTTTTTTTTTTTTATGTTCCTTTACAATTTGAGCTAATACTTGTTGAGCACTAATTCCATCCACTATTTCAAGTACTTTTACACACGTTAACTCATTCGTTTGCATGATGACTTTAGGGCAGGTACTGAGGTTTAGTTGTTTTGAAAGTAGAGAAACTGAGGCATGAAAAATTGAAGAAACTTTCCCAAAGTCATAGAGGAGGTAGGTAGTAGAGCCAGGATTTGGGTCCAGGCAGTCTAGCATTTTACGCTTCAGATTCTTATGTGTAACAGGAGAGAACAGACTAGAGAGCCCCAGGGATCCCTTGTAGTGCTAAAGTGCTCCCATTCTGAAACCCCTGTAAATTATCCCTTTTTCCCCCAACAGCCAACACAGAACAATCTCAAGTTGTTCCTTCACATCCAAGGTTTTCCAAACTTCTTCTGGCTCTCGTTTGTTTCTTTAACAAATTCAGAACATCTATACCAAAAGTAGTACAGGTTACAACTGATCATTTTTTTTTCCTGACCAGGCTGCCCTGTGATCTGGCAGAGAAAAAAAATATCCCATTCCCGAGAGACATAGTCCAGGGAGAATGGCACACCCAGGTGGAGATACGTGTTGAATATAGAGCATGAGTTCTCCTTTTCTGTGCAAAAATAGCAGTGCCGACTCAAAGTAGAGCACACTGTCTATCCTCTGGCCCTGATGCTAATCTCCATGACATGCCAAGCCCCTTATTAGTTGAGGTACGCATTTGCAAGATTGCTGGCCAGGTGTAGGTATCCCATTTTTGGCAGTGTATCAGGATAAACCAGACACTCTGCCATTCATTTACTCATTCATTCAGTGGTCATCAAACCAGAGTAATGTAGCGGTGGAGAGCATGGGCTACAAAGCCAGGCAACAGAACTTACAATCTCAACTCTCCCATTGAAAGCTATGTGATATTGGACAAATTAACTTCTCTGTGCTTTAGCATCTTCATTGGCAAGCTGAGGATATTTGCTGAGTTCCCTGCGTCAGAGGACTGTCCTGAAGATCAAATGAGTTCATAAATATTTAACCTTTGCTATGGTGCCCAGCGTATAGCACTCGAAATATATGACTTTTTTTTTTTTTTGCTTTGTGAGGCTGCACCTGTGGCTTATGGATATTCCCAGGCTAGCAGTCTGGTTGCAGCTATAGCCACTGGCCTACACCACAACCATAGCAATGCGGGATCCAGGCCGTGTCTGCGACCTGCACCACAGCTCATGGCAACGCCAGATCCTTAACCCACTGAATCGAGGCCAGGCTTCGAACCTGCAATTTCACAGTTTCTAGTCGGATTCATTTCTGCCGTGCCACAATGGGAACTCCCTATGACTTATTGTTGCTGTCATCATTCTTATTTATTTGGTCCTCCACTTCCAAATAAATAAATGATTTGGGAATTACATGATTATGCTTAACATATAGATTTTCAACACAAGGATTTTGTCTTTTTCATCACCCAAAGACTTTTAACAATCAGTTACGTACACTGGACACTTAATAAATGTTCACTGAATAAGCCAATGAATTAATTTAATTAATCTAAAGGGAGACAGCAGGAGTTCCCACTGTGGTGCAATGGGTTAAGAACCCGACTTCAGTGGCTCAGGTCTCTGTGGAGGCGTGGTTTGGACCCCTGGCCCGGCACAGTGGGTTAAAGGATCTGGTGTTGCAGCAGCTGTGGCATGGGTCACAGCTGAAGCTTGGATTCAATCCATGGCCTCAGGAACTTCTGTATGCCATGGGTGCATCCATAAAAAATAAATAAATTTTTTTAAAAAAATTAGACAACAGGCTAGCCAGGCACATGGATAATTTTCAAATTGTTGATTTGAACATAGGCACATCGATAATTTTCAAATAATTGATTTCAACATAAATATCAGTTTTGCATTCAAGAATTTTATCTTGGGAGTTCCCGTCATGGTGCAACAGAAACGAATCCAACTGGGAACCATGAAGTTGTGGCTTTCGTCCTTGGCCTCACTCAGTGGGTTAAGGATCCGGCGTTGCCGTGAGCCATGGTGTAGGTGGCAGACATGGTTCAGATCCAGCATTGCTGTGGCTATGGGGTAGGCTGGCAGCTGCAGCTCTGATTAGACCCCTAGCCTGGGAACCTCCATATGCTGAGGGTGCAGCCCTAAAAAGCAAACTAAATAAATAAATAATAATTTTATCTTGAAACTAACTGTAAAGGACATTTGTTGTTTTAATTTCTTGTCTTTTTATTATCTGAGCAAGAATTTTATAAAGCTTATTCTGAGAAATAGCAGAATATTTCATTGTGGCATTACAAAACCTTGAGAGTGAATATCATAACTAAAGTGTTTCAAAGTATAATCCAAGCATTGCGAAAAATGAAGAAATGGTTTGCAACCAGCCTAAGTATTGCTTATGAATTGTTTTTTGTTTTTTGTCTTTTGTCCTTTTAGGGCTGCACCGGCGGCATATGGAGGTTCCCAGGCTAGGGTTGAATAGGAGCTGTTGCCACTGGCCTATGCCACAGCCACAGCAACTCGGGATCCAAGCTGTGTCTGCGACCTACACCACAGCTCACAGCAACGCCAGATCGTTAACCCACTGAGCAAGGCCAGGGATCGAACCCGAAACCTCATGGTTCCTAGTTGGATTGGTTTCTGCTGCACCACAACAGGAACTCTG
The DNA here is from genome assembly GCF_054392235.1 of Sus scrofa. Taxonomy (NCBI): domain Eukaryota; kingdom Metazoa; phylum Chordata; class Mammalia; order Artiodactyla; family Suidae; genus Sus; species Sus scrofa. Next base: position 20,117,389 of record NC_139393.1, on the reverse strand, counting down.
CTTATGAACTGTTGATAGAATTTATGCATTAAATGAACCAGAAGTATCGTTTGTATGATAAATCTATAGAAGATAGTACATGCCTGAATTAATTTTGCATCTTCTGTGTTACCGCTCCGAAGCTGTATCCAACTCGAATAAATGGATCAACTTGTTTCCCCGAGCAGTTGATGTGAGTCCACATTTGAAAATAAATCTATTCAGGAGTTCCCGTCATGGCGCAGTGGTTAATGAATCCGACTAGGAACCATGAGGTTGCGGGTTCAATCCCTGGCATCGCTCAGTGGGTTAAGGATCTGGCATTGCCGTGAGCTGTGGTGTAGGTTGCAGACGCGGCTCGGATCCCGCGTTGCTGTGGCTCTGGTGTGGGCTGGCAGCTACTGCTCCGATTTGACTCCTAGCCTGGGAACCTCCATATGCCACAGGAGCAGCCCCAAAAAAGGCAAAAAAGAAAAAAGAAAAGAAAAGAAATCTATTCAGACCTTAAATTTGGATTTAATTATTGTACATTGACCTGTAGAACCATAACACATTTATAGGAGAAACTGTAAATGTATTTCTGTTGCAATCATGTATATCACAGGTAATTAGTGCACTAACAGGAAAGAAAAAGATAAACAACTCAACTGATAATGAACAAAAGGGTTTATTTAACTCTCGCTGGAGTGTGGGATATCAAAATTGTACCTAACTCTTATTCTAAATGAGCCTTCAAATTATTTCTTTGTTTAGGAAAGCTTATCTCAAACAGCTCCCTAAGACAGTTCCAGCTGATTTTAAGATTTGAAATCCATCTCATTAACATGAAGAATGGCTTCCCTTTGGCTGCTGGCCACAGTCATTGGCTATTGTACACTTTGGCCAATTGCACCCTAAGTGAAGGATGTAGAAGTGAAGGAAAAGGCTGCAGTGACCACTCTATCCTCTATGAATAGTAACAGTGCCAGCTGGTGTGAGCTATAAGTCCTTGGCTCGAGTCCTGATAAGGATTAAGAATTCCAAAGGAAGTTAAGTTTATAAGAATCTAGGCTGTAGCTATGCAAAAGCAGGCTAAATCAGCAATTCTCCAACTCGTTGATCTCAGAATGCATTTATACCCAATAAGTTGTTGAGTTTATGTTTATATGGTTCTACCTATCAGTGTTCACCACATTAATTCTAATTTAACTGAGAAAATGTACATTGGTTTACTTTAAAAATAACTGTAAAAAAAAAAAAAAAAGAATAGGGAGTTCCCGTCGTGGCGCAGTGGTTAACGAATCCGACTAGGAACCATGAGGTTGAGGGTTCGGTCCCTGCCCTTGCTCAGTGGGTTAACGATCCGGCGTTGCCGTGAGCTGTGGTGTAGGTTGCAGACGCGGCTCGGATCCCACGTTGCTGTGGCTCTGGCGTAGGCCGGTGGCTACAGCTCCGATTAGACCCCTAGCCTGGGAACCTCCACATGCTGCAGAAGCGGCCCAAAGAAATAGCAAAAAGACCAAAAAATAAAATAAAATAAAAATAACTGTAATAACCTATGCCAGGTTAACATAAATAGATACATTTTATGAAAAGTAACTGTTTCCAAAACAAAAAGCATTAGTGAGAAGAGTGGCATTGCTTTACATTGTTTCCAAATCTTTCATGTCTGCCTTAATAGAAGACAGCAAGATTCTCCTCTCTGCTTCTGCATTCAGTCTGTTGCAGTGTATGTTTTGGTTGAAGTGTGTGAAGAAACATATGCAGATATACATTTGGGAAAGAGAGGAGTATTTTATTAGCCTTCTCCGATAAGTATGGATATTTGTCTTTGACACTGTACTGAAACTCAAGGAGCGTTTATTTCTTTTTTTTTCCTTTTTTTTTTTTTTTTTTTTTTTTGTCTTTTGAAGGTCATACCCGCAGCATATGGAGGTTCCCAGGCTAGGGGTCAAATCAGAGCTATAGCCTCTGGTCTACACCACAGCCACAACAATGCCAGATCCGAGCCATGTCTGCAATCTACACCATGGCTCATGGCAACACCAGATCCTCAATCCACTGAGCAAGGCCAGGGATCAAACCTCATGGATCCTAGTCAGACTCATTTCTGCTGAGCCACGACGGGAACTCCAAGGAGCATTAATTTCTTAAAGATGTGCTGCAGTGTACCATCTGAAACTATATCAGTGAACTTTTCAGCCTGTTATTTTGCAGTCCATTGATCTATTGTGAGTGTTGAATGAATCTTTACCCATGCGTGCAGTCCATTATCAGCATGTATTGATCATTTGAAAAAAGTATCAGTTCACTGAGTTATGTAGCACTTGCAAATGCTGACATATTCATTATGAAATATTTGTACAATGACATTGGTTAATAGCACCACTAATTTCATCAGAAAAGCCTTTAAATTCTGGAAAGCTGTCCAGCTCAGGGTGGCAGATAAAAAGTTTTCCAAAACTCCGATTTTCACTTGAAAGCTTGAATTTTAGTACCATTTTAGCAACAAAGAGTGTCAAGTGTTTCCCTTGAAAGGACAGGCTTACTTCATTTATTTTTGAGGCAGTGTCCACCCATGTCCCCCTAATACCCAAGCCTGCAAATCCCAGTTTGTCTCTCAGTCCCGTGGCGAACCACCAAAAAAGCAACTAGTTTAGCTCACAGCTCCATCTCACAATTTTTTTTCCTCAAGACAATCATTCTTCCACTGCAGCAAAAAGCACTTTATAAACACCTCCCCTTTCATCACACAGATTAATAAAAAGACATGTATTTTTGGATTGATTTTTAATGATATTATCATTTTTACTGCTTCATCAAGGATGTTCTCAAGTAAAACCGGCTTGTGCTTTTTTTTTTAAATAGTGTGTATATCATGGTAAAGAATTCAATGATTGAGGACTATCATTATGGCTTTGTGCCATGACCTTGATTCTTGCTAAATTCTAATAGTTTTAACCCCCAGTGTTTCTTTTTTGTTTGTTTTTTAGGGCTGAACCCATGGCATATGGAGGTTCCCAGGCTAGGGGTCTAATCGGAGCAGTAGCTGCCAGCCCACAGCCACAGCCACAGCAATGCCAGATCCAAGCCACATCTGCGACCTGCACCACAGCTCATGGCAACGCTGGATCCTTAACCCACTGAGCAGTGCCAGGGATCGAACCTACAACCTCATGGTTCCTAGTCGGATTCATTTCTGCTGCATCACAACGGGAACTCCAACCCTTAATGTTTCTAATCAACAGTGTAGGTGTCAACACAAGATAAAAATAAACCAGTGGTGCAATGGCAGCACAGCTCCAGGATAAAAACAAACCAAAAAAAGTCTTTGTATTATTATGAAAATAATTTTGACCTCATGGATCCCCTGAAAGAATCTCATGACAACCCCCCACCCCGGGGCCTTTTGATCAAATTCCAAAACTGTTAGTCTTAACTCTGCAGAAGGAAATAAATTAGTCAAGCCATAAATAACAACTAAAAAAAAATAAGAATTTGTTTTTATTTACCTATTTTAAATTTTTTTTTAATTTTTTTTGCCATGCTGGTGGCATGTGGAAGTTCCAGGGCCAGGGACAGACCCTTCGCCACAGCAACAATCCAAGCCACAGCAGTGACAACATTGGATCCTTACCCATTGAGCCACCAGGGAACTCTAAGAAATAGTTTTTATGTAGCATCTTAACAACATAATTTCTCACACATTACCTCATTTGACCCGCCAAAGGCACTCTTGAAGTGATAGGTGAAGCCAGTATTATTTTTCACACACATAGGAAAACATCCTTTGAACTAACAGAAATGACAGCTTGTCTTTTTGCTAGCAAGTGAGGGAGTTAACGTTCAGATCTAGACTCTGTGACTCCAAATGCAGAATTTTGCCACAATACCACATTTCCTGTCTGCCCCACCCTGGAACAGAGCTCTGCTTCTCTTTTCCCCCCTTAATATGCCTGTAGCCTGACCTGTGTTGGTCCCTACCCCCAACCCTCACCTTGTGCTGAATTTAACAGGAACTTTCTCAGAGTAGACAGGATAGGAAGCTGTAGAAACTGGCCCATGAGTGGCCTTGCAGTTTGGAAGATTTTCTCCAAAGGGAATGAATTACATCACACAAGCTGCCTCCAAGAAGATGGTAAGCGGGCAGCAGAGGGCATCTCAGCAGACCCCTCAATGCTCTTCTCTTTGACAGTGACTTTGCCCTAGGACCTTGTTAAGCAACCTGTATCCCATGGTGACCCCGAGCATCAGAGAGGTACCCCGCCAGCCTAGACGTTTTTATGTCGGGACTGTTTATGAGAAAGAACCAAGCTTCTTTGTTCTTTAAGCCACTTCACTGCTTTAACAGCTTTGTTATACCCCGATTAATATGCCCTCATTTCTTAAAGCTTTTAGTTCCTGGTTCACTGTTCCTCTTCCCACTAGTAATCTAACGATAATTATTCATGATAGTGCCCATAAAGGTGATCTTTCCAACTCCTCCACGTTTCCACTGCCTTTATCACGATCACCTTTGACCTCCACGTGGCTAAATCAAAGGGTCACGTCTCAGTCCTATGGAGCAGACTGTCAGCAGTGTTTGATCAATCTCTTCGAAACACCCTGTACTCTAGGTCTCTGAAATCTGATATACCCTTGTTTTCATCCCATAAACTCAGCTTTTGTACCATTTCCTATTTCCAAACACACTCAGACCCTTGGTGACCTCGTTCAGTCTCTTAATTTTAAATATAGGCCATATGCTCGTGATGCCCACATCTATTTCTCCAATCCAGCTCCAGAATCTAAACTCATATATTTAGCACTTAGTCACCACCCATTCAGTTCTCTGCTTCTGTGTAGACTAGACATTTCACACTTACCACGTCCAAAATGTAATCCCTGAGTTTCCCTTCCAAGCCTGCACCTCCTGACTGTTCATGTCAATTATATTTTTCTAGTTGCTCACATGTACACTTTCTTTCATAGCCAATCCACCAGCAAACTCTGTTTATTCCACCTTTGAAATGCATCTAGAATCCAACCACTTCTCATTCTTTCCATGAATACCACTACCGTCCAAGCCACCAGCAGCTCTTACCTGCATTATTGCAACAGCCTCCTCACTGGCATCCCAGCTCCACCCTTGTTCCCAGCAGCCAAAATGGTCCTATGAAAACATAAGTTAGATTGGACCCCTCCTCTGCACCTTAGGGTAAAAGCCAAAGTCCTTCAAAGTGACCAGCAAAGCCACGGTCTAGACCTGATAACCAATAGCTGTTCACCTCCCACTGCTCTTTCTTGCTTTTTCCACTCCAGGCACACTGGCCTCCACACTCTTCCTGGAATGCATCTGGCATGGTTCTGCCTTAGCTTTTGACAATTGTTATTCCTTTTGCCTAGAATGCTCTTCAACCATATGCCACCTGACTCACTCCCTCACCTTAAAGTAAAATGTAAGAAGACAGAAAAAGAGGAGTGGAAAGATAGCATTGTGGTCAGGCATAGCACTGAAATATGTTGGCAATAATTATTCATACTAACAGCAGGCCACAAACCAGGTCCTTAAGGCTTTCTGTAGGCAACTAGTTAGTGATGTAATTTGATTGTAGGTATATAAACAGGCTCAGGATCTCTCTTTCTTTCTTTCTTTATTCATACTTTATTTTATATTGGAGTGGAGTTGATTTACAACATTATATTAGTTTCAGGAGCATGGCAAAGTGATTCAGTTATACATATACATATATCCATTCTTTTTCAGATTCTTTTCCCATATAGGTTAGTACAGGATTTGAGTAGAGTTCCTTGTGTTATACGGTAAATCCTTGTGAATTAACTATTTTATATATAGTAGTGTGTATATGTTAATCCCAAACTCCTGATTTATCCCTCCGCACCCCTTTCCCCTTTGGTAACCATAAGTTTGTTTTCCAAGTCTGTGAGTCTGTTTCTGTTTTGTAAGTTAGTTCACTTATACCATTTTTGGATTCTGCCTATAAATGATATCGTGTGATACTTGTTTTTGTCTGACTTACTACACTTGGTGTGATAATCTCTAGGTCCATCCATGTTGCTGCAAATGGCATTCTTTCATTCTTTGTATGGATGAGTAATATTTAAGACCTGCATTTTTGTTTGTTTGTTTGATAGGCAAGAAATAGATTAAGAGAGGACACTTGTGAGAGTTGCAAGCAGACAGGCAAGGAGGCTCTGCCACAGGGCCTGTATTTTTGATATTAAGATCAGGCAAGCATTTCTTCCAGGGATAAGGTCACTCTGGAACACACTGGAATTTTTGTGTTTGTTTGATTGAGGTGGAATTGACATACATGACTGTATAAGTTTATGATGTACAGCATGATGGTTTGATTTATATAGATTTTCAAATGATCACAATTGGTTTAGTTAACATTCATCTCACAGAGATGTAATAAAGAGAAAACAAATTCTCCTTGTGATAAGAATTCGGAAGCTCTACTCTCTTAACAACTTTCCTAAGTATCATACAGCAGCATGAACTATAGGCATCATATTGTATAGTACATCCCTGTACTTTTTTATCTTTAACTGGAAGTTTGTGCCTTTCAACCACCCTCCTCCAAGTCCCCCTACCCATACCCCATCCCGCTCGTTGTCTCTTTTTTATTCATTTTTTAATTTTTATTGAAGTACAGTTGATTTACAAGGTTGTGACAAATTCTGCTGCACACCAAAGTGATTCAGTTGCGCATGTACACACATCCATTCTCTTTCAAATTCTTTCGCCACATAGATGATCACAGAATATTGGGTAGAGTTCTCTGTGCTGTACAGCAGGTCCCCGTTGGCCAATCAGTCCACACACCTGAGTGCGCATATGCCAGTCCCGAACCCCCAGTCCATCCCTCCCCACCCCCCTCCTCTCTTCATCTCTGATAACCACAAATCTGATCTCTTTTTCTGCGAGTTTGGTGGGAGTCTTTCGGTCATTGTTTTCGAAAATATTTGATGATATTCTTAAAGTATTAATACTCTCAGAGATTCATTTCTTATAGCTCTCAATTCAAAAGTCAATTCAGCTTAAAAACCAAAAATGAAACAGAACAAAAGTTGGGGAGGTGGGGAGACTTATATGTAGATAATCCAAATACCCAGGCCGGTACAGGGATATATTTTGGAGTCTGGATCAGGAGGTGAACGGAATGTAGGTCTTTTAATCTGTTGACTCGGAACATTATTTATTTCTCATTTGGGGTTGTAATAAATTTTGAAAGATAGCAGCCAAAGATTTCACTGTCAGGCCCAGAGAGAAGCTCTCCTGATGTTGCCAATTAAGGTTCAACTGAACTTGTAGACCTTACGTAGAGCCTGTGCCTACAGAGGCCGCCTCTCCTGTTCTGGAGGTGCCTAGCTTTTCATAAGAACAGTGTTTCTGTCTGTTCCATGGCACAGAGAAACAAGAACACCATGTCTTAGGCAGACGCATTAAGCCGGGGTAAAAATTCCACAAAGACTGTTCGTGTTTGTACGACTGTGTAGGGCGCTAACAGGAAGTGCCTCATCCTGGTGTGACCCGCTCCTCCTCTACCTCTGGCACTGCCCCAAAGATGCAAAGGAGCAAGTGACAGGAGAACACAAACAGTGTCCCCAGACTCTCCCAGCCACTCGTCAGCATCTTCCACAGGCTGCTCAGAGTTATTAATGCAAATGCAGCGTTACCAAAGCTTCATTGTGTGTTTCCAAGCATAGAGCCCATCAGTGGCTCCTTGGCATTCAAATCCTCTTCATGTTCCAGTTCCCTCCGTCTTGTTACCTACTGTGGCGACTCACCGGCCTACCTGCCATTAAAGCTGTGTTGCAATTAAAGGCCGTGGCACAGGGCCAGTGTCCCTGCACTTCCATCTCTTACCCTGGCTGCTAGTTGGCTTTTAGGACTCAATACAACGGGCAATTCTTATTGGAACCCTTTCCCAACGCCTCTACCCACCCCCTTCTCACTCCCCACTTCCCCCCAGGCTGAGGCCGAAGCTGCTGTGTAGTGTATGCCTGTTCATAGCACATGTCACATTATATTGAAATCTCTGACATGTTTGATCTTTCTCTCACCAGACTTGAGTTCTTTGAGGCAAGGCTATACCCTTAACTTTGGTGCTTAATTCAGTGCCTGGCAGCGGGTCAGAAATTAAGTATTGATGAAGGAAGGAATTCAACACAAAATACCTATTGATTAAAGTCAACTCTGTTCTGGGAGCTGTGGATCTGGGCACCTTGGGAAAGAACGGCTCGCAAAAATCAACACAGCATCACTTCTCACCCGGCCTGTACCCTGCTGCCGGAGCAGAGACAGGAGCTAAGTAACCATACTAATGAATAAACATCTGAAACTAAAATGTGTGCTTTGAAGATGCAGAGCGTAGTCAATGAGAGCAGTTAAAAGGACTGTGATGTAGACTGTTAATCTCTTTTATTTTCTGTTTGTATTTGCTTGGTTTTAGAAAGAATAGATCTGATTATGGTTTAGACTTGATAGGAACAATTCAAGTGAGTGAAAGACGTTAATATACAGGAGCATTAACCTGTATATTAACAGGAGTCGTGGCTCAGAGGTTAGCGAACCCGACCAACATCCGTGAGGACTCAGGTTCGATCCCTGGTCTCGCTCAGTAGGTTAAGGATCTGGCGTTGCCATGAGCTGTGGTGTAGGTCACAGATGTGGCTCGGATCCCGCGTAGCTGTGGCTCTGGCGTAGGCCAGTGGCTATAGCTTTGATTGGACCCTGAGCCTGGGAACCTCCATATGCCTGGGTGTGGCCCTAAAAAACCAAAATAAATAAAATAAAATAAAATAGGAGTTCCCGTTGTGGCGCAGTGGTTAACGAATCCGACTAGGAACCATGAGGTTGCGGGTTCGGTCCCTGGCATCGCTCAGTGGGTTAAGGATTCGGCATTGCCGTGAGCTGTGGTGTAGGTTGCAGACGGGGCTCGGATCCCACGTTGCTGTGGCTCTGGTGTAGGCCGGTGGCTGCAGCTCCAACTGGACCCCTAGCCTGGGAGCCTCCATATGCCGCAGGAGCGGCCCAAGAAATAGCAAAAAGACAAAAAATAAATAAATAAATAAAATAAAATAAAATACAGGAGAGGACAGGATTAAATAACAGAGCACACTTCCAGAAATGATAAGGATGATCCTACAAGCCCTCGGGGAGGGACTGGCCTCTTCTGAAGCCACAAGAGGGAACGTTGAGCGAGTGGACACAGAAGTGGGTGGGTGGCAGGTTTTGTCCCAGAAAATTGAGATCCTGCCCAAAAGCTTGGATTTTCTCTGAGGGAGAGGAGTCAACGTTGTCTATGGGAAATACGGCAGAGATGAGACATTCAGAGGTCTGAAGAGACTGGAGAGGGTTTGAGGCTTTCAGCATGGAGTGCAGCAAAGCAAATCAACTGAGAAATGCAGCAGGATGGTTGGGCTGTGGGAACAAGAACCCATCTGAGGAAGGGGACCTGACTATATACGGACAACACTCTACTTACTGCGTAATTTTCTCTAGCAGACCTGGCGGCTCAGAGACATCCACAGAGAAAGCATAGAGTTGGTTTCCAACAGGATTGGAGTTTTGCCAAATTGAGATGAGGACGTGCCAGTGGGAGTTGAGGATAATTGATAAGAATGTTCCTGAAATGAACGAACATAGAATCCAAGAGGAGAAGCTTGATGGATTTGAACAGGGGGAGCAGTGTCAGTGGACTGGGGTTCCCAAAGAGATTGAAGAACAGCTGTAGTCAGTATGGTTGACCAGAAGACTGGAAGGAAGAACAGGAGCATAGCTGGAAGGTGGTGGGATGGGGGTGCTACCCCTGGACACATCCTCCAAATATAGAACCTCTTAGGTAATAAAAGATGATGAAAGGGTATTAGGGAAGCAGCATGTAAGCAAGGCAGCGAGAGCCAAGATACATGAATAAAGTAGTAAAAGAGTGGTAACTTTTCAGCATCACTTTTGCTCCTTTGTCAACCAACCATTAGTATAAGCCCCAGACCTCAGCCCACACCATACCCACTCCCAGGCGTCATATCTCCAGTGTTGGAGCTTGACGAGGCTGTTGAAGAGGGAAGGACACCATTACAGGTCATTACCTATTTATCAATGATTAAATTAATTGTTTTGGAGATGGGCAGTTTCAAATGACAAGGTCCAAGGTGTGGCTGTGGGAGTGGGTGGCAGAAGGGAAGAGAAGGTCATTGGAAGTCAGGGAGTCAGTCTTGGAGGGTCAGCCGTGGAGGATGATGGCACACTTGGCAGATAAGACTGTGAGTTAAGCATCGAGGTCTTTACTGAATGACAGAGTATAACCACAAGGTGGGCCTATGACAGGGATTTGAAGACAGATGGGACAGCTGGTCACAAGGCATTGGCCCTTAGTAAAGGAGAATTTTTTTTCAGGACAGTGAAGGAATAATGGTCTGGAAGAATGGTGGAAAGAAGGCAGACACAAAAACCTAATGCTGGTCCTGAGGACAGTGGGTAAAGAGCATAAACGAGCATTTAACCTAGAGAAGGGACACAGTAGAAGAATCCTTCCCTCAACTGTGGACTATATCAGCCCAAAAGGAATGCCTTTCCCTTTGCCAAATGCGCCCTCAAGCTAGCTGTGACCTTGGCTAGCAAAGTGCTGACCTAAGAGAGGTCAGATTTCAGTGAAGACAAGGAGATGGAGGGGAGGGCAGGGAAAGGCTAATTATGAATTAGTCAATGGTGGTAGAAAAAAAAGACTCTTTGCTCATTGAAGAGCAAGCTGAGATTAGCTGCCCTCCAAGGTTTTATCACTGGATTGAAAGCTGGATAGACCAGCTGCGTTTGGAACACCATGGCAGCCCCAGGGCCCAGCACCATCCCTAGCAGATAGCAGATTCCTGAAATATATTTGTTAGCAGTGGGAATGATTTCCCATTACGAGAGCTGTAGTAGGGAAGGGAAATGGATGAGTATGATGCGCACTTGAAACCTCTGTCAGTAGAAATAAAGTGTGGCTAGAGAACACAAAAGAAATTGAGAAGTTCCCACTGTGGCTCTTCAGGTTAAGGGCTTGACATAGTGTCCGTGAGGATGCCGGTTCGATCCCTGGCCTCAATCAGGGGTTAAGGATTTGATGTTGCCACAAGCTGGGGTGTAGTCGCAGATGCGGCTCAGATCTGGTGTGGCTGTGGCACAGACTGGCACCCTTAGCTCCCATTTGACCCCTCACCTGGCAACTTCCATATGCTGTGGGTGTGGCCATAAAAAGAAAAGAAATAGGAGTTCCCGTCGTGGCTCAGTGGTTCACGAATCTGACTAAGAACCATGAGGTCGCGGGTTCCAACCCTGGCCTTGCTCAGTGGGTTAACGATCCAGCGTTGCCGTGAGCTGTGGTGTAGGTCGCAGATGAGGGTCGGATCCCGAGTTGCTGTGGCTCTGGCGTAGGCTGGTGGCTACAGCTCTGATGCGACCCCTAGCCTGGGAACCTCCATATGCCACAGGAGCAGCCCAAGAAATGGCAAAAAGACCGAAAAAAAGAAAAAGAAAAGAAACAAACAAGCAAACAAAACAAAGGAAATGGAGAGTCTATGCCCTCGAGAGAATCTTTGCAAAAGGCCCTTGTCCTTTCACCTCCAAAGTCATTTTTCCAGACATGGACTGGCCCCGGGTTGCCTCCTCTGAAGGTGAGTTCTCAAGTATTACAGCAGAGGCTGAGCAGTGGCTGAAATGAGTGAGAGAGAACAGGGGAGAGATAGGGACACAGGCCGAGAGTTGTCTCTGCTGGGAGAGGGTGTAACTACTACTCACCCGAATTGAAAGGTGGAAATTGAAACCCCTACTGATTTTATCCTATGTTTAATATGAAGAGAGAAGCAGCAATAGATAGATAAATACTTATTAATTTTTCAGCGATGCCTTAGGAGAGGAGCTGGAGAGAAATACAGCATCAATGTTGACAGCAGTTATCTCTGGCTGGTAGACTTGTTTTTCCTCTTTGTACATTTCTTTTTTCTCTTTTTTTTTACTGGCTGCACCTATGGCATGTGGAAGTTCCCAGGCTAGGGGTCCAATAGGAGCTACAGCTGCCAGCCTACACCACAGCCACAGCTATAGCAACACGCGATCTGAGCCTTGTCTATGTATGCCACAACTCACAGCAAGGCTGGATCCTTAACCCACTGAGCGAGGCCAAGGATCAAACCCTCATCCTCATGGATACTAGTCGGGTTTGTTTCCACTGAGCCACAGTGGGGAACTCCCTGTACATTTCCTCATGTCTGCATTTTCCATATTGAATATATAAGACTTTGCCTTTTTTAGGAGAACTCTAGAAAAATATTATGCCCTTTCTAAATTTCTCACAAGCCCAGAACATCTATTTTTAGGGAAAATTTGGTTGCAAACTAAAGGAACTGTAAGACTTCAAAAGAAATTATCTCTAGTAATTTCAGCAGTGGTGCAGTAATTACGAAGCCTCAATACATAGCAAATTTAATAAAAACGAAAGTGGTTAGGAAAGCATGCAAACACCAGCTGTGTGACTTACTGTTTATATTTATCTATAGTATTTTAAGAGGGAAAATCAAAGCTACAGGAAACTTGCTACTTATAATAAGAGAAAGACATGTGTTTTAGGAAATCTGCATGACAAGCCACCCAAGGAAAAAATAACTAAGTAACTTATTGTAAGTCATCTCACGGTGATACTAGTTTGAAACTAGATGAGAACTATTAAAATTAAGCAGAATGTTCCCTTCCTTGAAGTATTTACAAGGTTATGTCCTTTATTCCAACACAACTGAGAACAAGAAATGTGTATTTGGTTTAGATCGTGTTGCAGTAACAAAGAGCCCTGAAATCTCAATTGCTTACAACAAGCTTATTTCTCATTCACATTTCATGTGAGGGGCTGCAGGGTGGCTGTGACTTTGCTCCATTTTTCTTCTCATTCTAGAATTTATTCATTTATTTAATTTTTTTTGGTTGGGCTCTCCACATGTGGAAGTTCCCAGGACAGGGATCAAATCCATGCCACAGCAGTGACCCGAACCCACAGCAGTAACAACACCAGATCCTTAACCGGCTGCACCACCAGGGAATTCCAGTACAATACTGTTTTGACAACCATTGCTTTGAAATAACTTTTGAAATAAGAAAATGTTAGATCTCTACCTTTTGTTCTTTTTCAAGATTGTTTTGGCTACTTGGGGTCCCTTAAGATTCTATATGAATTTTAGGATAGATGTTTCTATTACTGCAAAACATGACATTGGCATTTTGATAGGAATTGCATTGAATCTGTAGATTGCTTTGGATAATATGTACATTTTAACAATATTAAGTCTTCCACCCTGTGAACTTGGGATTGCTGTCCATTTATTTGTGTCTTGTTTAATTTCCCTCAGCAACATTTTGTAGTTTTATAGCTAAGTATTTATTTTTTCTCATGCTATTTTAAATGCAATATTCTTTTCAAATTGTTCATTTTTGGTGTATACACATGCAACTGATTTTTGCATGTTGATTGTTTTGACAGATATATATGTTTCTTTTCTAATTAGAGTATGGTTGACTTACAGTGTTGTGTTACTTTCAGATACATGAATACATATCCATATATATATGTATGTATATATAGATATATCTATGTGTGTGCTTTTTCCGATTCTTTTCCCCTAAAGATTATTAAAAGATATTGAATATAGTTCCCTGTGCTACACAGTAGGTCCTTGTTGGTTATCTATTTTATATATAGTAGTGTTTATATGTTCATCCTAATCTCCTCATTTATCTGCTACCACCACCCCACCACCCTGCCACATGTTGATTTTGTATCCACAGCTTTTCTGAATTCATTTATTGGTTCTAGTCAATTTTTACGGAATCTTTAGAGTTTTCTATGTATAAGATCCTGTCATCTGTGTACAGAGATAATTTTACTTCTTCCTTCTAGTTTGAACACCTCGTTTCTTCTTTCTTGCCTAAATGCTCTGGCTAGCTCTGCCAGTACTGTGTTAAATAGAGGTGGCAGAAGCAGGCTATGTGCATCAGAGCTGATTCCTGAGTGACATTCAAAGAAGCTAGGAGAGCATGTGGTCTGAACAGAAAGTAGTAGAGGTTTGGAAAAACACATTAATGTTCATTTCTCACCTATCATCCCAGGCTTCATACATCTCAGCCAAACCTTTTTTTCAACAGCTTTATTGCTGTATTACATATTATACAATTTATCCATTTAAACAGTATGATTTAAATAGTTTCAGTACATTATTCACATAGTTGTGCAACAGTCAATCTCAGAATATTTTCATGATCCCCCAAATCAGTGACTACTCATTAGCAGTCACTCCCTATTTCTCTTTGGCCTCCCCCGACCCTAGGTAATAAGTAGCCTATTTTCTATCTCTACGAATCTGTCTATTATGGGAGTTCCCATTGTGGCTCAGTGGGTTAAGGATCCAGTGTTGCCATGAGCTGTGGTGTAGGTGGCAGATATGGCTCCGATCTGGCGTTGCCATGGTATGGCATAGGCTGGCAGCTGCAGCTCCAATTCGATCCCTAGCCTGGGAACTTCCATATGCCGAAGGTGCAGCCCTAAGAAGAAAAAAAATAATCTATTATGGACATCCCATATTAAGTGGAGTCATACAATACGTGGCTTTTTGCATCCAGCTTCTTGTATTTAGCCTAATATTTTCAAGGGTCATCCAATGTATAACACAGCCTAACATTTTAATGGTTGCTACACACTGATTTCATAATATTTTCTATTTTGTTAATTAAATACATAAAGGTTTACATTTGGGACAGACAGATATCATTCTGTAATGGGGCTGTATCTAATGTAACGTTCTGTAAAAAACCACCCCAACTCTTAGTGGCATAAAACTGCAATCATTTTATTACATACATACTTTTGTGTGTCAGGTATTTGGGCAGGGCACAGCAGGGACAATTTTTCTTGGTTTATAATGACTAGGGTGGCTTCAAAAGGCCATATATGTGGAGCAGATCTGGTTTCACAGGAATGTGCTCTGTGCTGACTCAGTAATAAAAGGCCTTGTGCTCATTAAGTCACACCTAGTTTAACTTTTTGTGGTCACCATCTTGAAATTCTGACCAATTTTTGAAAAACAGCCCCACATTTTCATTTTGCACTGGGTCCCTCAAATTGTGCAGCCAGTCCCTCAGTTCCGGTTGTCCGCTGGGTGCTTCAGTTCTCTACTTCATGGGAAACGTCAGAGACGGCGTCTTCACGCACATATTTGGTTGCCTGTGTTGGGAAGACTGGAGACGCTAAGGACAGCCGAGCATCTCTCTCCTCTCTGTGTAAACACTTTCTGTGGCAACTTGGGCTTCCTTACAACATGGCGGTTGCAGGGTGTTTAGACTTTTCATGTGGTGCCCAGCTTTCTCCAGAGTAAGTAGACTAAGACCCTGGGGGAAAAGGCAAGGGTTCGTAGGGCCTCACCTGGGAAATCACCGAACATCATTTCTGTTATAATCTTTTGGTCCAGAAAGCCACTAATTCTAGCGCAGATAAAAAGGAAGGGAACTTAAACGCCACTTCTCAATGGAAGGAAGAGCAAAGAATTTAACTAATATTACCTTAAATCTCTCACAGGCTAATAGCCACCTGATACATTCATTTTAGGGGGACAAAATTGACATTTGCTAGAGAAGGAATGCAAGAGGACCACTGTAATTCAGTTTCTAACGTTCAAAATAGAATCGGGAAGTAAGGCGATATGCTGGCACATCAGACCTTTAGATCTTCCTCAAGAATCTGAAAGTCTAGGGCTAGTCCATAAATGATAGATTTCACAGCATGGAAGGTAGCAACTTTTCTTCTTCTGCCCCCTGGTGGATAGTTGCAAATAGAGAAGAAAGAGGGGAGTGAAATGTTGGTTTGCCTTCTCTGTGATCTTCAGCCTGGCAAAGGAAGTTTCATTGGATGTGTTGTAGGAGGAAATATCCCAATAAAAATGTAGAAAGGAGAGACCCCGGCCATGGTGACTAAGCAAAGTCTAGCCAACGGTCCCAACCACCCCTCCCCCACACATCTGCTTCCGTAAATTTGTTTCCGCATCGACTCCCTTGCCTGACGTCACTCCGGTCCAACTAGCCAAGCATGGACCCGGAAGACGTAGCCCAGAAAAGCCTTGGGAAACCCTTCTTCCGGGCTCAGACTCTGGAGAGCGATCTCCTCAGAGCCCGCCGGCGTCATAAACCTGAGTTCTCCAACTCGCTTGGTTTCTCGCCGGGTAAAAGAGCTGATCTACTACAGCCACAAAGCTGCGGGAGCTGGTACACGACGGCCACGGGGCTGTCGCCAGAGCTGATATGCTGCAGTGCAGGGCTGCGGGGTATCTGCCGTAACATTTCGAAGATAATGTTGAAGGCGGAGGAGCATCCTTTTGTCCTGCTCCAGCCCTGTCACACCTCCCCTCCAAGGCTTTGAGAAAGGGTTGCCTTGGAGAGTCCCCTGAACCCAAACACACTTGGTAACGGTATGGTTGGGATGGGGAGGGGTCGCTCTTAGTCACCCTTGGTTGCTATGAATGAATGGATCCTTCAGAGTTCTTGCCTGCCTGGCCCCTGGGCACCATGTGGCATCCACATGGATACAAGGAAACTGGCTTCCAAAAATGTTACAGTGTGGCACAAACCGCACATCCACCTCATACATCTTCCCAGAAAATAAAGAGGAGAAAGTTGACTGAGAGGGCAGTTGTTTAAACCAAGACAGACTGAACATGATTTAAAGGGACCGATTAAATATATTGGACTGAACAGTTTTGACTGAAATCCAACGTTTAATGAATTCTGCATGGACTCATACCCCAACTAGTAGCAAAGTTGGGGAGAAAAGTGAAAGAAAGGAAGGAAAGAAGGAAGGAGGGAGAGAGGGAAAGGAAAGCATTATTTTTGCAGGTCTGAGTTGCCGTGTGTTATATTTATGATTCTTCTACAATACATACCATAGCCTACTACATAAAATCATAAGGTGGGTTCTTGAATTATATACACCTTCAACTGTCAAACATGGGGAAAGGCTGAGAAGAAAGGGGAAAAAAAATCCTGGGAGTGGAGTTCCCATCATGGTGCAGTGGTTAACAAATCCGACTAGGAACCATGAGGTTGCAGGTTCGATCCCTGGCCTTGCTCAGGCGGTTAAGGATCTGGCATTGCCGTGAGATGCAGTGTAGGTCGAAGACACGGCTTGGATCCTGCGTTGCTGTGGCTATGGTGTAGGCCAGCGGCTACAGCTCCAATTCGACCCCTAGCCTGGGAACCTCCATATGCCGCAGGAAGCGGCCCTAGAAAAGGCAAAAAGAAAAAAAAAAAAAATCCTGGGTGACTTCAAACTAGAGACTTGAGTGTGGAATAAGAATTAAGCACATCCAACCAGGGCTGGGCTGCCCAGGGCAGCGGAGGTGAGGGAACTGATCTAGTTCTAGTGGACTCTCTTCCAAATCAGGTTCCTGAGTTGGAGTTTGGGGTGGAGAAAAGAGGAAAAAGCATTACCTTAACTGTATCATTCCATCTTATGCCCTAACTCTATTAGTTAGATATTTTGTTTGGAAAATAAAGGAGAGCCTACTTGATAATTCAATGCTAGGAATATTCTCAGCCTTTGTGTAAATTGTGAAGATCAGGTAACCTTCTGGTAAAAAGTTGATTCAATTATAAGCAATAAATAGAAGAGGTGTGGAAAATAAACAAGATTTTGTTAAAACAAGGTTATACTGAAACTGGACGGAACAGTTAGTTTGGGGGCATTACAGCACCCCCCAGACTGAGTGAGCCAGATTTCCATGTGGACAGGAGGGAGAAGAAGGGTGCTCTCCCAGTAAAGTCCTGGAATTGGGCAGGGGAGGGGTCCTTGTGTCTGAGTACCCTACCCTTTAGCTCGGAATCTGGATGAGCTAGGAAGGGAAGTGGTGGGAAGAAGCTCTGTCAGATTCTGATGTTGCAATAATTACTGGTATACCCGGTTCAACCAGTTGGGCATCCTGCAGAAAGAATTTTAGTATGTGGATTCTGTAATTAGAATAAGGAACATCCCTAATGGTGCAGCAGGTTAAGGATCTGGCATTATCACTGCAGCAGCTCAGGTTGCTGCTGTGGCATGGGTTGGATCCCTGGCCTGGGAGTTTCTATGTGCTGCGAGTACAGCACCCCCCACTCCCAAGAATAGTAATGTCTATGGGGGTTGATTTACATTTCTCTTGTTAAGATTCCTGAACATCAGCTTGATGCCTTTTTCCTTTCATAATCATTTGTATTTCATATGAATCAGCATCAAGATTTTGAGGAAAATTATTTTCTAGTTTGCTTAAATGATATTGATGAGAGAAGCTAAAGAAGCTTTCATTCAAGTCTTCATTTACAGGGCACTCGTGTGAGCCCCTCTTCGGAGTTCATGGGGCGTTCCTCTCGACCTCAATGTTCTCTGGGCTGATGCCCTTCTGTTTTCAGTCCTTCATGAGAAGGTAAACCCAGGCCCATCCCAACTCCTCAAGGCAAGTTAAGACCAGGCTGTAACATATAACAGACTTGACTGAGGGCTCCAGGATAGTAAAATGGAATTACAGTGTACAAAAGGAAAACTTTAAACTGGCTACTAAATGTGACTTCTTCTGAGTATCAGAGGATCCCTTTCAGCCCCCAACTTTCTATGTTTTAGGAGTAGCCTATTCTCCTTAACAGAACTCTTGTAACCACACACTCCCCTGCCCCCAGCAAGAGGAGGAAGCTGCCTCACCCTAGCTCCAGCCTAAGGCTAGTTTTTGAGAAGACATCATCACCCACAGAGACACCATCCATAAGGATGATAACTTTTTTTTTTTTTTTTTTTGGCTGCATCTGAGACATGTGAAAGTTTCTGGACCAGAGATCAAACCTCTGCCACAACCATAAGCAAAGCCACAGCCACAACCAAAGCCACAGCCACAGCAATGACAACGCCAGATCCTTAATCCCCTGAGCCATGAGCGAGCTCCAGGATGACAATTTTGATACTGTTAATAAAGCACTTGAGCTTAATGACATTTTACATCCACCACCGCTGAACTGCATCTTTGTCATGAGACATGTTTCTACAATATTTTCTTAGCCCCTTGGCTGAAAATTCCATCTCGTCCGGCTTTACTTTACCCCATCTTCCTGCTTGAAAAACAGTCACAGTGCTGGTAAATGACTTAAGCTTAAGCACAAAGACCTAAAGGCATAAGTTATTCATAGGGTCAGCTGAATGAGGGCTTAATGCGTTGGTCTAGGCATGCAGGACCTATGCAGATGTGGATTGGCTCGCCGTTTGCACAGCATGTATGTCCTCTTGAGAATAAGAGAAAGAGAAACCTCATGGCCCCAAGTGGTTTATGAGCAGTCATTAGCAGAATATGCATTAGCAAAGAGAACAAAGGTGCAAACCTAGGCACGCTGGGTTGCCGCAGAGGGCATGCCTTAGTGGAAGCAGAGTGATGATTCTCTGATGCTATGCAAAGATAGCTAAGCTTCCTCAAATGCTAATGATTGTTAAATGCCTAAAGGTCAGAGTAAAAACTTAACTATCTACCAGCTATGTGACTTTTTTTTTCTTTTTTTTATTACTCAAATGAATTTATCACATCTGTAGTTGTATAATGATTATAACAACCCAATTTCACAGGATTTCCATCCCACAGCCCAAGTACATCCCCCCCACCCCCCAAACTGTCTCCTCCGGAGACCATACATTTTTCAATGTCTGTGAGTCAGCATCTGTTCTGCAAAGAAGTTCCGTCTGTCCTTTTTTCAGATTCCACATGTCAGTGAAAGCATTGGATGGTGGCGTTTCATTGTATGGCTGACTTCACTTAGCGTGATAATTTCTAGGTCCATCCATGTTGGTAAAAATGCTGGTATTTCATTCCTTTTAATGGCTGAGTAGTATTCCATTGTGTATATGTACCACATCTTCTTGATCCACTCCTCTGTCGATGGACATTCCGAGTCATTCTGCTGCACTGCCATGGGAACTCCAGTTTCAAACAATGTTAAGCAGATACTTATCACATAGCTCAGCAATTCCATTCTTAGGTATTTACCCCAGAGAAATGAAAACTTATGTTCATTCAAAGACCTGTATGCAAGGTTGTGGCAGGCGGAAACGAATCCGGCTAGCAACCATGAGGTTGCAGGTTTGATCCCTGGCCTCGCTCAGTGGGTCAAGGATCCGGCGTTGCCATGAGCTGTGGTGTAGGTGGCAGATGCTGCTCAGATCCCACATTGCTGTGGCTGTGGTGTAGGCCAGCATCTGTAGCTCTGATTAGACCGCCAGCCTGGGAACCTTCATATGCCACAGGCGCAGCCCTAAAAAGACAAAAAGACAAAACAAAAAAAATTATATGAAACTATAAATTGCTTTCCAAGATGTTTATACCATTTCACATTACTACCAACAATATACAAGAGTTCAAACTAGTCTGTATCCTCACCAGTACTTGGTAATACCAGGGTTGTTGTTTTTTTAATATTGTTCATTGTGATATATTTTTTTAATATTGTTCATTGTACTACAGTACTTGCAGTGCAGCTTAAGTTTTTTTTTTTTAATTTTTTTGTCTTTTGTCTTTTTTTGTTGTTGTTGTTGTTGCTATTTCTTGGGCCGCTCCCGCGGCATATGGAGGTTCCCAGGCTAGGGGTTGAATCGGAGCTGTAGCCACCGGCCTACGCCAGAGCCACAGCAACACGGGATCTGAGCCGCGTCTGCAACCTACACCACAGCTCACGGCAACGCCGGATCGTTAACCCACTGAGCAAGGGCAGGGACCGAACCCGCAACCTCATGGTTCCTAGTCGGATTCGTTAACCACTGCGCCACGACGGGAACTCCAAGTTTTTTAATTTATTTATTTTTGGCTGCACCTGTGGCACATGGATATTCCCTGGCCAGGCATTGAACCTGCGCCACAGCAGCGACCTAAGCCACTGCAGTGACAACACTGGATCTTTAACCCACTGAACCAAACAGGAACTCCACAGTTTTTAATGATGCAAACATCTTTTCATGTGCTTATTTGCCACCCATATCTGTTTTTGGAGAAATATCATTTCAGTTCTTTTGCCTATTTATTAACTCATTTGCTTTATTATTGAGTTTTGAGGAGCCTTTATACATTTTAGATCCAGGTCCTTTATCTGAAATATGCTTTGCAAATATTTTCTCCCAAGCCTGTGTAGTTTGTCTTTTCATTTTCTTAAATAGTTTATCTTTGCTAACTCAGGCTGCTATAAAATACTGTAGATTGAGTGGCTTAAACAATAGACAGTTATTTCTCAGAGTTTTGGAGGCAGAGAAGTCCAAGATCAAGGTGCCTACTGCTTCAGTTCCTGGTGAGAGCTCTCTTTCTGGTTTGCAGACTGCCACTTCTGGCTCTGTCCTCACATGGTGGGGAGAGAGAGATCAAGCTCACTGGTCTCTTATAAATGCACTAATCCCATCAAGAGTTGGTAGTATTTCTCCCCTTTCATTTAAATCTTCTTTAATTTCCCTCAGTAAGGATTTGTATTTTTCAATGTACAGTCTTGAACATCTTTTACTAAATTAACCCTTTAGTATTACATATTTTGTTTTTCATGGTAATATAAAAATTCAGTTTCTGATTGTTCATTGCTAGTATATAGAAATATAATTGACTTTGTATATTGTTCTGGAATCCTATGAACTGCTCAAACTCATTTATTTGTCTTGGTAGCTTTTTTGTGGATGTCTTAGGGTTGTTTACAAATAAAGACAGCTACTTTTTCCCTTCCAATTTAACTATTTTTTCAGTGATTTTTCTTTTTCTTTTTTTCTTTTTATGACCTGCAGCATATAGAAGCTCCTGGGCTAAGGGTTAAATTGGAGCTGCAGATGCCGGCCCGCCTGCAGCTTGTGGCAACACTGGATCCTTATCCCACTGAGCAAGGCCAGGGATGGAACCTACATCTTCGTGGACACTATATTGGATTCCTAACCCTCTGAGCCACAATGGGAACTCCTGATTTTTCTTGATTTTATTGGTTACACTAACTAGAACCTCTAACGATATGATGACTAAAAGTGCTGAGAATGACTATCCTCGTTTCTCAAGTATCAGTCATTCACTGCTTTACTAGTCTGCGGGGGCCGCTATAATCGTGCCACAGATTAGGTGGTTTAAACAACAAAGTGTATTTTCTCAAACTCTAGAGTTTAGAGGTCAAAGATCAAGCTGTCAGTGGGGTTGGGTTTTCCTGAGACCTGACTCCACTTGATGGCTCTCTGTGTTTTTACATGGTCTTCCCCCAGGGTCTGTGTTTGTGTCTTAATCTCCACTTCTTTAAGGACACCAGTGATATTGGATTAGGATTAATCCTAATGATCTAATGAAGAGGTAACTTAATTACCTCTTTAAAGACTGTCTACAAATAGTTACAGTCTGAGATCTTGGGGGTTAGGATTTCAAGAAGTGAATTTGAGGGAGGCGTGATTCAGCCCTTACAATCACTGAATATGATAGGAGTGGGTCTTTGTAGATACTGATATAAGCTTATCAAAATTCCTTTTTATTTCTAGTTTGCTTATTTTTTAAATTGTGAATGAGTACTGAACTTCATAAAAAATTTCTGCATCTATTAAGAGTTTCCTTTTTCCAGAGTTCCCATGGTGGCTCAGTGGTTAACAAATCCGACTGGGAACCACGAGGTTGCGGGTTTGATCCGTGGCTTTGCTCAGTGGGTGAAGGATCTGGTGTTGCCATGAGCTATGGTGTAGATCACAGATGGGCTCGGATACTGGGTTGCTATGGCTTTGGCATAGGCCGGCGGCTACAGCTCTGATTAATCCCCTGGCCTGGGAACCTCCACATGATAGGGGGGAGCGGCTCTAGTAAAGACGAAAAAAAGAAAAAAAAGTTTCCTTTTTCCCTCTTATAGTATAGTAGTTACACTGATTGAGTTTTCAAATATTAAACCATCTTGTATTTCTGGGAATAACCCCACCTGGTCATGATATCTTTTTCATACGCTGTCAATTTTTATTTGTGAAAATATCATGGAGTATCTCAGTAGTGCACAACACACTGAAGGCTGTGAACGATCGTCCCAAGGTGAAACCCCTAGGTGAGGTACAGCCATCACCCACAAAGGCAAGCAGGCAGAGGCCGGGGCTCGGGTTTTGATTTGCAGACCCGCACCTGCTCTGGGAGATTGGCGGCGGCCCGGGGGGGCGTGGCTAACGTCACTTCCCGTCGCCGGCGCAGGCTCCTCTCGCGACATGACGTCCGGCGCAGAGCCGCGGGTGCGGCGGCCGGGAGTCGGGATAGGAGTAGTGGTGACCAGCTGCAGGCATCCTCGCTGCGTCCTCCTGGGGAAGAGGAAAGGGTCGTTTGGAGCCGGCAGTTTCCAACTTCCCGGGGGCCACTTGGAGTTCGGGTAAGGAGCTGCCCGGCTGAGCCGGGAAAGCGGGACGTGCACGGGAAGGACGGCCTCGCTCCGTGCGTGCGCGCGCGCGCGCCCACGCGCCCACGGGGCGTCTTTTCTCACGAGCCCCTCTTTTCTCCCGTTGAGCCGGGAGGGGGCGCTGCCCTGGTGAGACGAGAGGAATCTTTTTTTCTCACGCCCTGAGCGGTCCTCTCAGCTCCTCGCCGGACCTGAAGCGGCCGGGGGTGGGTTGGTGGGTTGTGGTTTTGTTAGTGCTCGCGCTTGGCAGGCGTAAAGTGGCTGTTTGTAAGCCTCGATCAGTCCAAGTCTGTTAAAAAGATGTTTGCGTGGTTTGCTGGTGATCTAAACGCACACAGATAATATTTCCTGTTTCTTGCTCCCATGGGTTTAGTTGCGTTGCAACCAAGGGAATGGGCTAGTGAAACTCTGGGCCTGGGTTTCTCCCTCTTTAAAATGGGGGGGTTGGACGAAGTACTCCTTAAGTTCTTCCTCTGCTTTGGCTTTCTGTGGTTTGGTGATGTATCAGATCGACAAGGAAAATCATTTATACACAAGGGGGTGTCTTCCCCACACCGCGGACTTTTTAATCAATAGAAATTGTTAAGGGGCCGGGTAAGGATTTCAGGCAAGGCTTTGCTGAGGCTGGTGCTGCAGCAGAAGGGAGCGAGGACAAGAAATAGGTACCCTTGCTCGTTCCCCTGAGGTGGGGTTGGGATGGGCTGTTTTCCTTAAATGAGGTGAACGTGAGGGAACGCAATTCTACAGTTTATTATTGCCCCACCGGCAGTTGCCCGAAGTTATTTTTCTAGTTTCTTTGTATTCTCTTCTGGAGGAGATGTTTGTCCAGGTGCAAGCACTCTGGTAAAGGGTCTCGGGTTAGAGCCTATCTCAAAGTGAGAATAAGAAGAAAGTTCACAGCAGATAAATAGTATCTAAAGTGTTAGGACCCAGAGAAAATTTCAAACATACATAACAGTAGAGAAAACAGTGAATCCTCATGTACCCTTTACTCAGCTTGTTCTTGTTTCATCATTACTGCGCCTCCCTCCCCGCAAACAGACGCACACATATCCCTTGTTTTCTACACGATTTCAAAGGACTACTGGGAGTTCCCGTTGTGGCTCAGCGGAAGGAATCCGACTAGTATCCATGAGGACGCAGGTTCAATCCCTGGCCTGGCTCAGTGGGTTAAGGATCCAGTGTTGCTGTAAGCTGTGGTGTAGGTTGCAACACAGCTTGGATCCCGAGTTGCTGTGGCTGTGGTGTAGGCCAGCAACTGTAGCTCTGATTGGACCCCTAGCCTGGGAACTTCCATATGCTGTGGGTGCTGCCCTAAAAAAGAAAAGCAAGACAAAAAAAAAAAGAAAAAATCAAAGGAAGGGCACATGTTGCATGTGACTGATACATTTTTAAAGTTTCTTAATCTAACAGTACCTGCCCTCCCCGTTTTTTCCCATGACTTGTTGAATATGGGTCATTTGAAGACTTTCTCACATTCTGACTATTCTAATCCACCCATTTCTTATAAAGTGTTAAGTAGAACTCAATACTTGATCCTAGTGCCTTTTAATCAGACTTTGATCTTTATCGAATATGGAATTCTAGCACATGGAATTTTTTAAATGGTTTTTAGAATTTGTCATCTAATTAATTGGTAGGTTTGTCATTTTTAGATAATTAAGATAAGCTATCACTTAATAGATAATAAAATTTCTATATTAAAAATAAAATTGCCCAGGCAAGCACACCATATTTACTTTGTCAGTTGTTGGGCGATCATTAACCAAACTTAGATCACAAACTAAGCACTACGTAGAATGTATGATTACTAGAGCAATAGCTAGAGATAGCTTTCCTCACAATAACACAAAATTATTGGAGTCTTGACTCAAATCAAATGATAATGGCCAAAATTGAACCTTAGTAAACTTTTTCCCTAAGTGCTAGATATTATGCTAAGCTCTTCACATGTGTGCATACTTTCATGTATCTTTGTATAGTTGGTAAACTGAGTGGACTAAATCAATGGAAAACAAACAGAAAGGAAAAATGGCTTTATTTTCTCCTTCTGTTGTCTTCAGACATAGTTTGTTTCTCCCTTCTCTGCTGCTGTATGACATTTTCTGCAAATTCTGTTGTTTTCCTTTTGTTACTGACCTGGGTTCTTGGATTCTTTTTTTTTTTTTTTTTGCTTTTTAGAGCCATACTTGTGGCATGTGGAGGTTCCAAGCTAGGAGTCTAATTGAGCTGCTGGGCCATGCCATAGCCACAGCCACGCTAGACCTGAGCTATGTCTGCAACCTACACCACAGCTCACAGCAATGCCAGATCCTTAACCCACTAAGCAAGACCAGGGATCGAACCCACAACCTCGTGGTTCCTAGTCAGATTCATTTCCGATGTGCCACGACTGGAACTCCAGTTCTTGGATTCTTTTTTTTGTCTTTTTGCCTTTCCTAGGGCCGCACCCATGGCATATGGAGGTTCCCAGGCTAGGGGTCTAATTGGAGCTGTAGTCGAAGGCCTACACCACAGCCACAGCAACAGCAACTCAGGATCTGAGCCGAGTCTGCGACCTACACCACAGCTCACGGCAACGCCGGATCCTTAACCTACTGAGGAAGGTCAGGGATGGAACCTGCAACCTCATGGTTCCTAGGCGGATTCGTTAACCACTGAGCCATGACGGGAACTCCAGGTTCTTGGATTCTTAATCAATAGAAATTGATAAGAGATCAGACAAGGAATTCAGGCAAGGCTTTATTGAAACTTGCTGTAGCAGGAGAGAGCAGAACCAATAACAGGTACCCTTGTTCACTCCCTAAGGGGCTGCGGTGAGCTGGTCCCTTAAATGGGGTGAGTGTAGGGGCAGACCAGTGGGTTGGGCTGGGGGGGGGTGGGCTTAGGTGGTCTGCCCACCCCCTTGGTGGTGCTGTGTGCAGGGTGTTACCTGCTTTTGCTCCAGCACCTTGGAAGTGGCAGTTGGGTTTTGGCCTTTTTGTATCTTGTTGGTCATATTTGCCCCAACTGAGCAGCCTGCTGTTATTTTTAGTCCCTTATACTTTCTTTGTTCTTTTGCTTGAGGAGGTGTTTGTCCAGGTGCACACAGTGCGTGCAGTAAAGGGTCTCCAGTCCCAGCCAGTCTCACTTTCACTTGATTATGAAAATAAATGACATTTTGGTTATTAGGATCCTCTTTCAAGCATTTCTTTTTCCTTTGTCGTGGGGCAAAGGAGGTGTGGGCCATTTTCTCCACTTTCTCCTGCTTTCTCTGGCTTCCTTCTCCCTTGTGTTGAGGAAGGAGGGGCGGAGGCAGAGCTCTTACCTGAGAAGTGCTGCTGTAATCGGACGCGCCCTCTGGCTGCAGGGTTCGCACATGTGCTCTCTTTATTATGGTGTGTTGGTTGGTTGGTGGCAAGTCCTACAAGTGTTTCTCCACCGCACAGTTCTCTGACATGGGTGACTGACTTGGTGGCACTGGCCACCACCTCTTACTTTTAGCACTCCATGCTATGTTTTCTTTCTGCTGCGGTCCCCAGCCGTCTTTTGTAGCAGCACCTGCTTGGCCCAAAGGAAGCACATGGAGAATGATGCTTTCACAGCTGCCCCTTTTCCCTGCTCAGCCATCCAGAGTTGCTTTAGCCAGTTGCCTGCCATCCAGACTCCTAAAGTGGGAATGAGCGTCAGCGTCTGTATGCATATTCATTTCATAAACACCAAGGGACACATTTTGACTTACCCAAGAGCTCTTTCCCTCCGGCACCTCCGCTCTGATGCCCAGCTCCGTCTTGAACTGGGCAGAAACACCCCAGTACCTCCTCCAGGGTCACTCTTAGTCTCTTGGACTAATTCTGTCACGTGGTTTGGGGGCAGAGTTGCCCCCCCCCCCCAGGAGGAAAAGGAACCTTCCCACTAGGCTGCAAGCTTACAACTTTTCTTCCTCCCCATCTTTCTTATGCAAATTGGGTAGAGTGAAAGTAGTTTGGATAATTAGAGATATAAAAACATTCAAGGTAGAAAAGATAAACAGTATTCTTTTTTACTCAATGTCACACGTGCTGAAGTGCTTCATGAATATATGGAAATTTAATTTACTAAAGTGCATATCAGGTGACTTCTAGAACAACTCTCACTAATGACTTCTTTTAATAACACTTGTTTTCATTCAATACGCCTATATTTTACCTGATTATATAAAATTTCATTCGAAGCCATTTCTAAAGGGAAATATACATTTTAAACTTTGTTTCATGTGTGAAAAGGGTACAATGAAATGTTTTCATTTATATACAGGTTTTTATCAATATCTGGTTATCAGGAGTTCCCCTCATGGCTCGTGGAAATGAATCTGACTAGCATCCAGGAGGATGCAGGTTGGATCCTTGGCTTCATTCAGTGGGCTAAGTAAGGATCCGGCATTGCCATGAGATGTGGTGTGAGTCACAAACTCGACTCTGATCTGGTGTTGCCGTGGCTGTGGTGGAGGCTGGCAGCTGGAAAAGAGCCTGAGAACAATAGGCACCTCTAAATTTTAAACAGCCAAAAGATGCCATTCGAACTCAAGGGTTTGCTAAGAAAAGCCAGAGTAGTCTTTTTTTTTTTTTTTTTTTTTTTTTTTGCTAATTGAATCATTTATTGTAGAGATAAACTAGTGATTGTCACATGAAAAAATACAGAATAGTATTTATATTACTTCTGAGTTTTTATAAATGAGAAACATTTATAAATGTAAATTTTGAATTTTTATAAAAGTGGGGCAGTGTTTTTTAAAAAATAAACCCCCAAACTTTATTTCCCACTCTTTTTTTTTTTCTTTTTTTTTTTTAGGGCCGTACCCCAGGCATATGGAAGTTACCAGGCTAGGGGTCCAATCAGATCTACAGCTGCTGGCCTACACCACGGCCACAGCAATGCAGGATCTGAGCAAGAGTTTGCACCTTGTACCACAGCTCATGGTAATGCCAGATTCTTAACCCACTTAGTGGGGCCAGGGATTGAACCTGCATCCTCACGGATACTAGTCGGGTTCATTATGGCTGAGCCACAATGGGAACTCTGAAGCAGCATTTAATTAGTAGTATCCTAATGGAATTTTTCAGCAGTAAAGGATTGTTCTGTTAAATTGCTCATTCCTTTCTTGTTTCCAGTGTTGTGACTTAAAGAATATAGTTTCTTAGGATTCCCATTGTGGCTCAGTGGGTTAAGAACCCAATGCTGTCTCTC
The DNA here is from genome assembly GCF_054392235.1 of Sus scrofa. Classification (NCBI taxonomy): domain Eukaryota; kingdom Metazoa; phylum Chordata; class Mammalia; order Artiodactyla; family Suidae; genus Sus; species Sus scrofa. The sequence continues at coordinate 20,088,780 of NC_139393.1, read as the reverse complement.
TGAGGATGTAGGTTCAATCTCTGGCCTGGCTCAGTGAGTTAAGGATCTGGTGTTGCTGCAAGCTCTGGTGCAGGTGGCAGATGTGGCCTGGATCCGGTGCTGCTGTGGCTGTGGCGTAGGCCTGCAGCTGCAGCTCCACTTTGACCCCCAGCCTGGGAACTTCCAAATGCAGGTGCAGCCATAATAAGAATAAAAAGAATATAGTTTGTTATTGATAGAATATTAATTTTACTCAAAACTGTGTAACGTTAGAGGTGAAACAAACTGGAGTTATCATTTTGTACATTTTTCATATTTTGCAGATGGGTGAACACGGGGTAAGTCGCTCAGGGTCATGCTGCCAGTTCAGGGAAGGCTATCCTAAACACCTCCCTTCAGCTTCGCAGGGCAGTGCTCTGAAGAGGCCCACAAATACAGCGTTTCTAACATGAAACTACTTTAACTTTCATATTAAAAAGAAGCTAAGGAGGAGTTCCCGTCATGGCGCAGTGGTTAACGAATCCGACTAGGAACCATGAGGTTGCGGGTTCGGTCCCTGCCCTTGCTCAGTGGGTTAACGATCCGGTGTTGCTGCGAGCTGTGGTGTAGGTTGCAGATGCGGCTCGGATCCCGCGTTGCTGTGGCTCTGGCGTAGGCCGGTGGCTACAGCTCCGATTGGACCCCTAGCCTGGGAACCTCCATATGCCGCGGGAGTGGCCCAAGAAATAGCAAAAAGACAAAAAATAAATAAATAAATAAAAATAAAAAAATAAAAAGAAGCTAAGGAAATCTGTCCTGATGAGGTCAAAGATCTGCTGAATATCAAAATATAACTTTCTAGGAGAATAATGTATTTATTATTAGTAGTAGAAGCTTCATACTCAATTTCTTATGATTAAGGCTGAGCATACCCTGAGGTACAATAGTTCATTATTTTAACCCATTAATGGGCACAAGAGTGACTGTGAACACTCTGGTGTTAAGCGTGGTCTGACGTTGACTTTTATCAGTGTGAAGGATATTAAATTATTTCCAAGCTCTTTTTCCTTTACACTGGAAATTTCTAGCCCAAAATTTCATGATTAAAAAAAAATTGTTTTTACCCACATAGAAATGCATGCAATGGTGTGTTTCTGTTTTCCAGTGAAAGCTGGGAAGAATGCGCTCAAAGGGAAACCCTGGAAGAAGCAGCTCTTCACCTGAAAAATGTTCGCTTTGCCTCGGTTGTGAATTCTTTCATTGAGGGAGAGAACTACCATTATGTCACCGTATTGATGAAAGGAGAGGTGGACACCACTCATGATTCAGAGCCAAAGAATGTGGAGCCTGAAAAAAACGAAAGTAAGAGAAGGATATATAATAATGAATTTTCTTTGCGAGCATATGCTCTGAAGGAAGGTTACAGTATGTTGCCCAGGAGGAGAATGAGAGTTTAATTAGACTGTGACTTCTTTTTTTGTTGTTGCTGTTGTTGCTATTTCTTGGGCCGCTCCTGCGGCATATGGAGGTTCCCAGGCTAGGGGTTGAATCGGAGCTGTAGCCACCGGCCTACGCCAGAGCCACAGCAACGCGGGATCTGAGCCGCGTCTGCAACCTACACCACAGCTCACGGCAACGCCGGACCGTTAACCCACTGAGCAAGGGCAGGGACCGAACCCGCAACCTCATGGTTCCTAGTCGGATTCGTTAACCACTGCGCCACGACGGGAACTCCAGACTGTGACTTCTTAAATCTGGAGACGTAAGGATAGAGCAGGAGGGAGAAGTGGCTGTGGAGTCACGTGAGTTGGTTTGCCTCCTCCTTCCTCTCCCAAGAGCTTTGAAGCCTCTGCCAAGGTGTTTACGTTTCTGGGCCTCTTTTCTCATCTGTGGTAACAGTCACTACCTCAGTGGGCTGATATTAGGATCGAATGAGTTAGTACATATCAAGGGCCTAGTGAACAGAGCAAGTACTCAGTAAATGTTAGTTTTAGTGTTTAGTTTTTCTTCAAACTGTAACTTTTAAGCAAAACATCTGGTGTGCCCTCCTGAGTTTTCCTACCTGTGCAGAAGCAGTAATAACTTCCTTTTGTAGAGAATGATCAGCCTAACAAACCAGTTATCTGTTAGCGTCTGTTGAATTGAGTGCTCGCAGAGTTTTAATGGCAATACCTGGTGTTTATTATTTACGCTAAACATTGTTCGAAGGGCTTAGCATGTATCGTCTCTCTTCAAATTCCGTAAAACTCTGTGAGGAAGGGAGCTCAAGAGTAAAATAGCAGACGGACTTACTGAATATATAAGTCACACTATCTGACTTAGTTTCAGATCTGCAAAGTCAAAGAGCTGCGCCCACAGGACGGTCCCCATTGTGTAGGCCAGTCCCAAGGCCAAGCCCCCTGTGCATTTGCCTGCCTGACTATCAAGCGAAGGGTCCCACAGCTCCAGTTCAGTAGTTGGCTCGTTGGTGCACAGAATTCAGAAAAACGCTTCACTTACGTTGCTGGTTCGTTACAAAGGATACCACACAGGAAGGGCCGGATGGAAGAGGTGTGCGGGGAAGGGGGTGTGCGCCTCCGGGCCTCTCCAGGTCGACCACCCTCCAGCACCTAGTATGTTCACCAGCTCTGACCGCTCTCTGGTCTCAGCTGTGTAGTATTTTCATGTAGCTTCCTAGGTGATGGGATTATTATTACTGTGATCAATTGTATCATTGCATGTTGGTGATGAACTCAGTCCCCAGCCCGTCTCTTCCCCTCAGTCTTTCTGGTCACCAATCCCCACCCTGGAGCCATCTAAAGGTCCCCAGTCACCGGCCATCTCGTTAGCATGAACTCAGGTACAGTTGAAAGGGGCTTCTTATGGAAAACAAAAAGCTCTCCTCTGATCCCTATCACTCAGGAAATTTCAAAGATTTAGGAACTCTGCCAGAAACAGGGATGAAGACCAAATATGTATTTCTTTCTTTCTCTTTTTTTCTTTTTAATCTTTTTAGGGCCACCCCTGCAGCACGTGGAGGTTTCCAGGCCAGGGGTCGAATTGGAACTGTAGCCGCTGGCCTACACCTCAGCCATAGCAACGCCAGATCCAAGCCGAGTCTGTGACCTACACCACAGCTCACGGCAAGGCCAGATCCTTAACCCACTGAGCGAGGCCAGGGATTGAACTCGAGTCCTCGTGGATGCTAGTAGATTTGTTTCCGCTGAGCCACAATGGGAACTCCCAAATGTGTATTTCTTATTTCACCATATCCCACCAAAAAAAACCACCCAAAAAAGTATCCAAAGGGCTTCATTTGGCCTACGATAACAACTAAAATTATTAATGCCTTAGGAAGTGGGAGGCGGTATTGTATGGGCTCCCTGGGGGAGCTGATAAGCCAGCTGCAGGCTGGCTAAAGGCAGTGGCTTGGGGGGGGGAGTCTTCATTTTATTTATAGTATAGGCTTGCAGTCTCTGCCCCACGTTCATCAGGTCCTGGATCCGGACAGCCGGCTTCAGTTTACTAGTTACTGCATCTTTCCTCTGTCTGATTATAATTAGGATTATCCAGATGCCTCATTTTCTAGGAGACAGGATAAACTTTATTATAGCTCTCTTGAGGCTGTTAATCCAGCATCTTGCAACATATTGTTAGAGTCTCTTTCTCTTTCTGTACATCTGTCCGTCTCTCTCCCTCTGTTACTGTGTGATCACAGGAGCCGATCAGCCCTTCTGAAACTTGCTCCAATTTTGTGGATTCTCTGTCCTTTGCCTTCCCGGAGTGAAATTACGTACCTGTATTTTACAGGCACAGAAATACTTACTGGAAGAGCCAGTACTTACACATAAGTATATACCTGTAATCATGAAGAAACTTATTTGGAACATGGAGTTCTAACAGTCATTTGTACATACTCTCTCTCTTTTTTTTTTTTTTTTTGCTTTTTTTAGGGCTGCACCCATGGCATATGGAGGTTCCCAGGCTAAGGGTCGAATCGGAGCTGTAGCCGCTGGCCTACGCTAGAGCCACAGTAACGCCAGATCTGAGCCGCGTCTGCGACCTACACCACAGCTCACAGCCATGCTGGATCCTTAACCCACTGAGCATAGCCAGGGATCGAACCCGCATCCTCATGAATACTAGTTGGGTTCGTTACTGCTGAGCCACAATGAGAACTTCCCATATTTATGTAGTCTTAATATCATGATATTTGTACATTCTCCTGTCTTGAGCATCTGTGCTTCCATGTTATTTACATTTAAATCATCAAAGAAAATATTATCCCCTGGAATATTTTTATAGGACTTCATGTATTTTTCAATTAGTAGACATTGTTAAGTCTTCAATATTTTGTTGGATTTTTTAAAAATCAGCTCCTTCCCTATTTATCTTTCTGTCTAAAACATGGCACAGCACAGAGAATATATTTTATTCTCCACACAGGTTCCATTACTTTTTTAAGAAACGGAAGATAGCTTGGAAATTTTATCTACCTTATTTTGTAGGTGAGGGAATTTGTTTATATTAATGTAGTTTAACCTTTAGTGTATAAAGTTTTGTGAGTTTTGTCTAGCCACATACTTAAATGAAGATTGAATAGTATTAAATCTGGATTTTAACACAGTGTAGCTGTTGTAAACTTGGCCTAGTGTTCAGATAACAGCATGTTTTAAATGCCCGGCATTCTCTCTCTTTTTTTTGGCTTTTTGGTATTTCTTGGGCCACTCCTGTGGCATATGGAGGTTCCCATGCTAGGGCTGTAATCGGAGTTGTAGCCGCCAGCCTACACCACAGCCACAGTAACGCCAGATCTGAGCCGCATCTGCAACCTACACCACAGCTCATGGCGACACCGGATCCTTAACCCACTGAGCAAGGCCAGGGATCGAACCCGCAACCTCATGGTTCCTAGTCGCATTCATTAGCCACTGAGCCATGAAGGGAACTCCCCACCATTCTCTTCTTAAGATCTTCATTCTAGGAGTTCCCTCATGGCCTAGTGGTTAAAGGATCCAGTTGCTGCTGTGGCTTGGGTTTGATCCCTGGCCAGGGAACTTAGGCATACTGGGGGCATGCCCCACCCAAAAAAAAAGATCTTTACTCAAAACCAAATTATGTTTGTCTAGCCGGGCTAATGCTTAGCATCACTATTGCACTTTATTTTTATTATTTTGGCCTTGCCCACCTGTGGCATGCGGAAGTTCCCTGGCCAGGGATCAAACCCATGCCTCAGCAATGACTTTGCCAGATCCTTGACCTGATATGCCACTAGGGAACTCCTACTTTATTTTATTAGCAGCAAATAATTTTTAAATTTAATTAATTTTCTTTAGTATAGGTTAATTTGCTAAATAAAGTATCCTTTGTTTCCTCTCAGCCCAAGAAATTGCTTTATCTTTTCCAGGTTGGGAGTGGGTTCCTTGGGAAGATTTTCCTCCCCTGGACCAGCTTTTCTGGGGACTACGTTGTTTAAAGGAACAAGGCTACGATCCATTTAAAGAAGATTTGGATCATCTGGTAGGATACAAAGGCAATCACCTAGAGGTGAACAAGAAGATTCCTTAATTTTTTTTTTTTCTCATAAAAGGCAAAATAAGGTCCTGCTAGGGAATGAAAAACATCTACATTTAAGAATAACTTCATTTTATTTAAAAAGCCCCATATGAGTATCTGTTGAGTTGCAATCTCTTAATAGACCCAGCACCCTTTCAGCCAGTACTTGTGAACAATTTTCAGGGATTGTGTCATGACTTGTATTTCAGACTCAAAAAAAATGTGATAAACGGTGATACTGTGGTGATTCTGCTTTCCGTATTTCTCTTTGATGTTAACCCTGCTGTTTGTATTACCAGCGTGCATGGAGGAGAGTTCAGTAGAGCTAGGTGTTTCAGTTCAAATACTAACACAGCATTGCCATTCCAGAATTTACCACGTGTGTTGATTTTCCTCTTGTTTTATTTAAAATAAAAATGTTTGGGTATTACCTTGTGACAGTCCCTGCAAACAGGACAAGCCATTAGGGTGTATTTCCCAGATTTCCACTTGAGAACCCAAACTAAGGGAAGTGAGATAAACGGTCCAGGATCTGCATCCCATCATTAACAGCCATTTTTGATTTTTCTCTCAATCCCTGTGAGATCCAGCTTCCTTATGTGTAAAATGTGATCAGACTAGGGCAGTGGTTCTCAGAGTGCATCCCTGGGGAGTGCTTGAGACCCTTTCAGGGGCTTTCAGGAATAAAGCTATTTTGTCTTAAGATGACATCATTTGCCTTTTTCATTCTCATTCTTTCCCGAGTGTACAGAGGAGTTTTCCTGAGGCTGTGTATTGTATGATACTGTAACAGACGGAACACAAAAGCAGAGAGCAGAGAATCTAGCTCTCTTCCGTTAAGCTAGACCTGAAAGAAATCTACAAAAATGCAAAACAGTGCCACTCTTCTCCCTTTTTTTAAGAAAAATAGCTATTTTTATAAAACTTATGTTAATATAAGTTTTGTTACGGGTTTTTGTTATTTGTAAATGAATTAATAAAAGAATTCTTAAAATTTCTCAGTTTTAATTCATAATATCACTAGATAAAACCCTACAAAAAACAAAAACTCTTTGGGGGTCTTAGTAATTTTTTTTAATTGAAATATAGTTGATTTACAGTGTTGTCTCAGTTCCAGGTATATAACAAAGTGATTCATATATATGTATATGTATGTATATGTATGTGTATATATATATATGTGTGTGTGTTTATGTGTGTATATATATATACATATAATTCTTTTTCAGATTATCTTATAGGTTATTCCAAGATATTGAATATAGTTCCCTGTGCTATATATAGTAGGTCTTTGTTGTTTATCTCTTTTGTATGTAGTTGTGTGTATCTGTTAATCCCAAACTCCTAATTTATCCCTCCCTCGCCTTTTCCCTTTGGTAACTATAAGTGTGCTTTCTATGTCCGTGAGTCTGTTTCTGCTTTGTAAATAAGTTCATTTGTATCATTTTTTTTTAGATTCTACATGTAAGTGGTATCATTGTGATATTTGTCTATCTGTGACGTAGTACTTCACTCTATCCATACTGCTGCAGATGGCATTATCTTTTTTATGGTTGAGTAATATTCGCGCGCGCGCGCGTGTGTGTGTGTGTGTGTGTGTGTACACATGTACCATGTGTTCTTTATCCATTCATCTATCTTTGGACATTTAGGTTGCTTTCTTGTCCTGGCTATTATAAATGGTGCTGCTGTACACATTAGGGTTCAAATTAGAGTTTTCATCTTTTCCAGATATATGTCCAGAAGTGGGATTGCTGGATCATGTGGTAACTGCATTTTTAGTTTTTGGAAGAACCCCCATACAGTGGCTTCATCAGTTTACATTCCCACCAACAGTGCAGGAGGGCTCCCTTTTCTCCACACCCTCTCCAGCATTTAAATGATGGCCATTCTGACTGGTATGAGGTGGTACCTCATTGTAGTTTTGATTTTCATTTCTCAGATAATTAGCAGTGTTGAGCATATTTTCATCTTCCTGTTGGCTCTCTGTCTTCTTTGAAGAAATGTCTGTTTAGATCTTCTGCCTATTTTCTTTTTTTTTTTTTTTTTTTTTTTTTTTTTTTGTCTTTTGTCTTTTGTCTTTTGTTGTTGTTGTTGTTGCTATCTCTTGGGCCGCTTCCGCGGCATATGGAGGTTCCCAGGCTAGGGGTTGAATCGGAGCTGTAGCCACCGGCCTACGCCAGAGCCACAGCAACTCGGGATCTGAGCCGTGTCTGCAACCTACACCACAGCTCACGGCAACGCCGGATCGTTAACCCACTGAGCAAGGGCAGGGACCGAACCCGCAACCTCATGGTTCCTAGTCGGATTCGTTAACCACTGCGCCACGACGGGAACTCCTTCTGCCTATTTTCTGATTGGGTTTTTTTTTTTGATATTGAGCTTTATGAGCTATTCATATATTTTGGAAATTAGGCCCTTGTAGTTACATCATTTGCAACTTTTTTCTCCCATAGGTTGTCTTTGGGGGGGGGGGTTATTTATTTATTTATTTATCTATTTTTAATGGTTTCCTTTGCTTTGTAAAATCTTCTGAGTTTAATTAGGTCCCATTGGTTTGTTTTTATTTATTTATGTATTTATTTTGTCTTTTTGCCTTTTCTTGGGCTGCTCCCGTGGCATATGGAGGTTCCCAGGCTAGGGGTCTAATCGGAGCTGTAGCTGCCGGCCTACACCAGAGCCACAGCAACGTGGGATCCAAGCTGCATCTGCAACCTACACCACAGCTCATGGCAACGCCAGATCCTTAACCCACTGAGCAAGGGCAGGGATCGAACCCATAACCTCATTGTTCCTAGTCGGATTCGTTAACCACTGCACCACAACAGGAACTCCTGGTTTATTTATTTATTTATTTATTTTTATATTGCCTTGGGAAACTGACCTAAGAAAACATTTGTATGGTTGATGTCAGAGAATGTTTTGCCTATGTTCTCTTGTAGGAGGTTTATAGTTTCATATCAAATTTAAGTCTTTAAGCCATTTTAAGTTGATTTTTGTATATAGTAAGAGGGTGTGTTCTAACTTCATTGATTACATGCAGCTGTCCAAATTTCCCAGCACCAATTACTGAAGGGACTTTTTCCCATTCTATATTCTTGCCTTGTCAAAAATTAGTTGACCACAGGTGTGTGGGTTTATTATTGGGCTTTCTATTCTGTTCTATTGATCCATGTGTCTGTTTTAGTACCAGTACCACACTGTCTTGAGTACCATAGCTTTGTAGTATAGTCTGAAGTCTATGAGAGTTATGCCTCTGGCTTTGTTTTGTTTTGTTTTCCTTCCCTCAGGATTGCTTTGGAAATTCTTGGTCTTTTATGGTTCCATATAAATTTTTGGATAATCTGTTCTAGTTATGTAAAAAAATGTCATGGGTAATTTGATAGGGATTGCATTCAATCTGTAGATCTCTTTCCATTTCTTTGGATTGTCATCAGTTTCCTTTATTACTGTTTTGTTTTTCTCAGCAATACGTCTTTCACCTCCTCAGTGAGCTTTATTCCTAAGTATTTTAGGAATCTTGTCTGATTGCTATGGGGACTTCCAATACTATTTGAATAAAAGTGGTGAGAATGGATATCCTTTTTTGATCCAGAATTTAGGTGGAAGGCCTTCAGCTTTTCACTGTTGAGTAGTATATTGACTCTGGGTTTGTCATGGATAGCTTTTATTATATTGAGCTGTGTTCCCTCTATAGCTACTAGTTTCATGGGTTTTTTTTTTTATCATGAATGGATGTTGAATTTTACCAAATGTTTTTTCTGTATCTGTTGAGATGATCATGTGGTTTTTGTCTTTTCATTTGTGAATGTGTTGTATCACATTGACTGATTTGTATATGTTGAGCCATCCATCCTTGTAATTCTGGGATAAATCCAACTTGGTTGTGGTATATGATTTTTTTTCTTTTTTTGTTTTTGTTTTTTTGTTTTGTCATTTTAGGGCCGAACCAGCGGCATATGGAAGTTCCCAGGCTAGGGGTCTAATTGGAGCTGTAGCCACGGGCCTAAGCCAGAGTCACAGCAACATGGGATCCGAGCTACATCTGCGACCTACACCACAGCTCACAGCAATGCCGGATCCTTAACCCACTGAGCAAGGCCAGGGATCGAACCCACATCATCATGGTTCCTAGTCGGATTCGTTCACCACTGTGCCATGACGGGAACTCCTCCATGTAATTTTTTTGTCTCATTTCTTCTTCTGTGGTTGATTTCTAGTTTCATACCATTGTAATCAGGAAAGATGCTTGAAATAATTTCTATATTGTTAAATTTGTTGAGGCTTCTTTTGTGCCCTAGTATGTGGTCAGTCCTAGACAATGTTCCATGTGCAGTTGAAAAGAATGTTGTTTTTTTGTGGATGCAGTGGTCTGAAAATACAAGTTAAATCTGTTAGTAGCTGTCCAGTGATGAGTGAAGTGTTAAACTCTATTATTGAATTACTGTCACTTTCTCCCTTTATGTCCATTAGTATTTGTTTTGTTTTGGGGTGCTCCTGTATTGGGCACATATATGTTGATGTGTGTAGTACCCTGTTCTTGTATTGATCCATTTATCATTAAACAGTGACCTTCTTTATAGCTTTTTGTTTTGTTTTGTTTTGTTTTGTCTTTTTGCCATTTCTGGGCCGCTCTTGTGGCATATGGAGGTTCCCAGGCTAGGGATCCAATTGGAGCTGGAGCTGGAGCTGCCAGCCTACGCCAGAGCCACAGCAACACGGGATCCCAGCCACGTTTGCGACGTACACCACAGCTCACAGCAACGCCGGATCCTTAACCCACTGAGCAAGGGCAGGGATCAAACCTGCAACCTCATGGTTCCCAGTTGGATTCGTTAACCACTGCGCCACTTCTATAACCACTGCGTAACTTCTATAGCTTTTGTTTTAAAATCTGTTTTGTCAGAAGAGTATTGAGAATCCTGCTTTCTTGTCATTTGTATGAAAATCTTTCTCCATCTTGTCACTTTAAGTTTGTATGTGTCCTTTGCCCTAAAGTGGGTCTCTGTAAGCAGCATATTGTAGTCTCTTGTTTTTTAATCTAGTCAACCGCTCTGTGTCCGTTTAGTATTTAGTCCATTAACATTGAAGGTTAATTATTGATAGATATGTATTTATTGCTATTTTAAGTCTTGTTTTCCCATTGATTTTATATTTCTTTGTCCCTTGTTTTCCTTTTGTGGTTTCATGATTTTTTGTGGTGTGATGCTTTCATTTTATTTTATGCTTGTGTTCCCTTTTGTTTATGGTTTTTGTGAATCTGTGTGTTTGATTTCTGGTCACCCTGTTTCTCAAGTATGTTAATCTGTTCCTATATCAAACTGCTTTAGACTGGTGGTCATAAAAGCTCAAACACCTTTGGGAGAAAATCTACATTTTTCTTAGTCTCCTCTCCTACATTTTATGATTTTGATGTCCTCTTTTACATCTTCATGTTCATCCTTTTGTTGTTGACTGTGATTATCGCTTTCAGAGAAATTTTTTGATTTTTTAAATCTGTGTACTGGCATATTTAACTTACCTTCCAACTGTGATATTCTCTTTCCTATGGATTGTTGCTTCTTTTCTCTTTAGAGAAGACCTTTCACTATCTCCTTTAGGATAGTTTAGTAATCCTGTATTCTTTTACTTTTTGCTTGTCTGAGAAATTCTTTCTGTTCTAAACGATAATCTTGCTGGGTAGAGTATCCTAGTTGCAGATTTTTCCTTTTCAGGGCTTTGAATATGTATCTTGCCACTCCTTCTAGCCTGCAGCGTTTCTGTGGAGAAATAAGCTGATAGCCTTAGGGGCATTCCCTTGTAATCAACTGTGTTTTTCTCTTGCTGCCTTTAGAATCTTCCCTTTAACTTTTGCCACATTAATTATAATATGCCTTGATGCGGGTTTGGGACCCTCTGCACTTCCTTATCTAGATATGTTTCCTTCTTTTGGTTTGGGATGTTTTCAGCCATGATTTCTTCAAATACATTTCCATCCCCTTATTTCTTTCTTCTCCTGGGATCCTTATACATAGATTGGCACACTTTATATTATCCCATAGGTTCCTTACATTGATTTCGTTTTTTGTTTTTTTTTTTTTTTCAATTTTGCTTTCTCCTACTGCTCTGATTGGATGATTTCCATTTTTCTGTCTTCCAGATCACTTACTTGTTCTTCTGCATTGAATAATTTGCTCTTGTGCTAGTTATTGTCGTTTTCAGCTTTCATCTTGGCCAATGAGTTTTCCAGTTTTTCTTGGTTTCTCTTTATAGTTCCTAGTTCCTTTTTACAGTAATCTGTATTTCTAGAGTTCCCATTGTGGCTCAGCAGATTAAGAACCTAACTAGTGTCCATGAGGATACAGGTTCAATCCCTGGCCTCTCTTAATGGGTTAAGGACCCAGTGTTTCTGTAAGCTGTGGTGTAAGTTGCAGATAACGGCTCAGATCCACTGTTGCTGTGGCTGTGGTGTAGGCTGCAGCTCCAATTTGACCCCTAGCCTGGGAACTTCCCTATGCCAGAGCAGACAGAAAAAAAAAATAATGTGTATGTGAAATATACCTGAATATGAAAGTTAAATGTGCTTAATTTATAAGATGACTCTTCATTATATAACATACGATATATATATCTCCTGTTAACTTTCCAGAGTTTTTTTTTTTTTTTTGCTTTTTAGGGCTGCATGTGGAAGTTCCCAGCTAGGGGTCTAATCAGAGCTGTAGCCATTGGCCTATACCACAGCAATGTCAGATCTGAGCTGCAACTGCAACCTACACCACAACTCACAACACCACCAGATGCTTAACCCACTGAATGAAGCCAGGGATCAAACCAGCAACTTCATGGTTCCTAGTTAGATTCCTTTCCACTGAGCCACAACAGGAACTCCCAGAGTATTTTTTAAAACCCAAATTCTAGGAAACATTGAGACCCAAGGGTTTTGGATGAGTGGTTATAAAGATGTACAGATAACCAGGTAAGCATGTACACAACAATTTGATTTGAGATACAGTGGTAAAATTCCAAACAAGTGTATTTATTTACAAAAAATACAGTAATTACAAACAGTACAAATTGAGGCAAGTTCTCCTGTGACAAAAGCTAACAGCCTTCACTTTCAAATGAGTTTTCTGTTACTCTGAGCTATGTTGCACTTTCAGCGATCTACTGCCTTTTGTTTACGTTTTTCATAATAACAAGAGGTCTATTAGTGATGTACATGGGTCATGTCCCTCAAATCTTATTTCCAGAACTACTATGTACAACTCCAACTAAGATGGCACTGAACTGACTAATCTTTTTATTCCAACGGTAAATTTTGTTTTTCTCTATTCCCCTAGTGGTTCAGAAACGAAACCATGATTTTTGGCTTCAAAAAGTCCACAATAATTTTTAACAATGGCACACTTTCACTACAGTATCACCTGGCTTTTAAAGATTTGCTGCTGTTTAAGAAGCCGATTTCTATAATATTCAATTCTGTATGCTTTTTTTGTCACATTTTCTTTAATCAGAGTCACTGCTACTGCTTGAGGAGTCTGTTGACATGACCTCTACGTCATCTTCATTTTCTTTATTGTGCCCTGGAGGCTCCAACAAAAAGTCATTACTGTGATTTGGTGGTAACATATTCATTGCCATATCATTTGACTGCCACGGATACTGGGGGGCAAGAACATCTGAAGAAAAGAAAGCCCATGTGAGAACATTTCAACTCAATTTACTTCTTAGTTACTCTTTCCTTCATGCAAATAAAATGAATTTTTAAGGCTAAAGTCTAAATACACATTTGACCAAATTAATGAAGATCAAATATATCAAGGAAAAATGTGATGTTTTAGTAACCACAATCTGTTTATTTTTTTTTAAATCACACTTTACTATAGCCACTATTCATAGTCAACTGCCATTAATTTTCCTTTTACAAGACATTCACAATTTCCAAATATTTCATATGTCTGTATATATTTAAGCACATATAATAGGTCATATATACTACTCTCCATATATTCCCTCGTGATATAAACAGCTAATATATGTACTATACTAAAAAAGGGGCCCTGTATCTATTATTACTGCATTTGAAAAATACAGTTCTTGGAGTTCCCGTCATGGCCCAGAGAAAACGAATCTGACTAGTATCCATGAGGATACAGGTTCAATCCCTGGCCTCACTCAGTGGGTTAAGGATTCAGTGTTGCTGTGAGCTGTGGTGTAGGTCGCAGACTCAGCTCAGATCTGGTATGGCTGTGGTATAGGCCAGCAGCTACAGCTCAGATTCAACCCCTAGCCTGGGAACCTCCATATGCTGCTAAATGCTCCAAATGCAGCCCTAAAAACAGACCAAAAAAATACAGTTCTCTTTACCGTCCAGTAGTTAGTGTATTGTTACTAGTCAGTAATTCTTTAAATTCTCCTTGTTCATATTGCTAGTGTGGTTTCTGCCTCCTGCCTGGATTGTGAGTGGCTTATGTCATATGATACAGTATAGTCACAATGAAAAATGTGATTCCAAGGGAAACTAATGCCCAATGAGTTCTCAGTTTACACCTTGAATAATTAACAAAAATGGTGCTTATAAAAAGCATTTTTAGTAACACAAGGACAGCCTTACAATGAAATGTCATGCATTATCTAGAGCATTTATAACAACGTTAAAAATACAGGGGGGAGTTCCCGTCATGGCACAGTGGAAACGAATCCAACTAGGAACCATGAGGTTGCTTGTTCGTTCCCTGGCCTTGCTCAGCAGGTTAAGGATCTGGCGTTGCCATGAGCTGTGGTGTAGGTCACAGACACAGCTCAGATTTGACCCCTAGCCTGGGAAACTCCATATGCCACAGGTGTGGCCCTAAAAGAAATAACAAACAAAAAACGGGAATAAATGAAATATGTAAAATACTAAAAGTAATTGCTCAAAAAAGCAATTTTTTCATGGTTTTAAAAAAAACTTTAAAAATATTCTGCCAGGTCAAAAATAAAACAAGTCGCCAAAAAAAAAAAGAAAGATAGGGAACGTAAAATATAACAACAGTACAAACCTGTATGTGAAGCCTGAGGAAGGGTGAAGCTCAGTATGAGTCTCACAAAAATGACATTCTATTTAGTTACAAAAAAGTCCATAAAAAGCTTTGTTATTCACTTTGTTAATTTGAGGGTTATTCATAAGAGTGTTCACTTGGTATTCTTTAAACTGAACATCTTACTCTGTTTATAAAGCATGTTTCATTTTAAAAAGCTAAGTTTAGGGCTTAGTTACTGAGAAGTCTAATGCCGGAGGAAAATGACACATTAATAAATGAGAAAAAAATTCAGTTTCTTCCAACTTCATAATAACCTCCATTTAGAACAATCTTTAAGCTGTTAGAAAGTAGAGAGCAGTTGGAGAACCTAGCTACTAAAATGAGCTGGGTCCAGACCCTCAAACTTGTTCAACAGCCGTATATCTGTCGTCATCATGACGTCTACAAAAACAAGTGTGAAAGCCTTATTCTGGTTAACTTACCTGGCAGCCTGCCTGCTGCAAGTGCGTCTCCTGGTAAATGACCGTTCACTCCATTAGTGGAAGGATTATTCATTTGACCCAGTAATCCACTTCTCATCTCCAAATCAGTAGGGTATGGTCTCCGTGGGTCCCCTAAAAAATAGTGTTTTTAAGTCAATCACATACAAAAAATATGCACAAACACCTTCTCTAAAATATTAATTCTCCTTGGTTCACTATAAAAAACTCAAGCCACATTTTCCATTTTGGAATGTGAAGGCCATCATCAATTGTTATTAAGAACGTAACAGTAAAATTTTAAATGCATGCATTTTTATTTCTTCTTTATATCTTCACAATAATATACTCTCTATGTAAAAAAGTCTATCACTTTAGCAGACATTCCAAAATGATAAAGAAAATTATAATCCTGATTCTTCTCAATTAAAACCTTTCTCTGCCTCTATGCTCTTGTCACTTAAAAGACTAATTCTAATTCCTATAACTTCCTAGTGTGGTATCGGGAGCCAAAACTGTTCATTCCCAGTCATGAAAGCACACAGTACTTTTGGGCTGATGAAAACTTGGCCAGATTTGGACCAACTTTTTGGTCATATTTTCTCCCCAGCTCCAGGTTACCCTCAAAAGCTGTAGCCACCCTAGTGCTTAGGGTGTGGTGAACACCCGCATCGGGGTGACTCCCTTCCATTCCTCCCACAAGGCTGTGGCTCCCCCTTAGGTCTCTGGCGTAGAAATGTTTTATCTCCTGTCACTCTACGTGCAGTCTGTTCCTCTCTGCTGCTGCTGACTACTCCAGCTCTTTCCAGTCCCGTGTGTCTGCCATTGGGTGTCTAGTGTTTCATCTTTATCACCCACAAGTTGAGACTGTTTCCCAGGCTAGAATCCTTGTAGAAATCCTACTGAGTTGAAAGCTGGCTTTTAGCCAGCCTGGGTTTTACAGGCATATAAATCTACAGCTTTAGGGAGTTCCCATTGTGGCTAAGCAGTAACAAACCTAACTGGTATCCATGAGGACTCGGGTTTGATCCCTGGCCTTGCTCAGTAGGTCAAAGATCTGGTGTTGCTGTGAGCTTGGTGTAGGCTGGCAGCTTCCAGCTCCAATTCGACCCCTAGCCTGAGAACTTCCGTGTGCTGCAGGTTCGACCCTAAAAAGACCAAAAATTAAATAAAATAAATGAATAAACAAATCCATAGCTTTAGAATCACATATTCTTCTGTATTTTTTAAATTATCAACTTTTTTTTTTTTTTTTACAAAAGGAAGGAAACAGTTCTAGTGTCCATAGCTTTCTGAAGAACCAAACTCATAAAACCCATGGCCTATATTATCACTTATGAGACACTAAAGATTTAGAAATATGTCACATATTTCTAAGGATAAATGCATCCTCTATTTAAATATTTTTTCCTATTTTTGTGTACAATCACCTAAGAATTTTCCAACCACATATATCTGCTAAAAAGAGAATTCGTTTTACCTGGGACCCAGGTCAGTGGGGCGCACACAGCGTTACTTGCACTAATCCTATGTGCGTACTTAATGATTTCTTCAGAGGAGATAGCACCTGCGGAGTCAAGAGCAGAAAGCTACAATGTTTCTGTCTAGTAAACATACAAGTTCATGAAAGCACATCACAGTCATAAATTACCTGAAAACAGGACAATCTGTGTTCCCTTCCTTCCCTAATGATAATATGTATATTGTTAAAAATGAGAGCTCCCTACACCACTTGACTTATTTGCTTACTGACCCTAAAACCCTAAGAGGATCTATGTAGAAAGGTTTTACAATACATTCATTAGATGGAAAAAGTAAGCTACTAAATAATGTGTATAGCATGACCTGGCTTTTATTGTAGAACATATGTACCTATGTTTTTGTATTGTTCTTGTTACACATCTATTATGCATCTAAGAAAAATCTGGAAGAGCACAGACCAAACATTAACAGTAGTTAATCTAAAATAGGAAAGTTAGATGTAAATCATACCTACATATCATTAAAAGCAAATAACCGAAGTTTTCATTATAATTATAACTTTTAGTGTGCAAACTAAAAGATCCAAAATTGAAGCCTTTTAAAGAAAGAAGCAGAACAGGATAAGAAGGCATGCTGAGCTTCCAGAACCACCACAAAATGTGTGCACATCACAAAGCCATACCTAGTTCTGACTTCACGGCCATACCTAGCCCACTCCAGCTGTCCAGTGGATGCTCTCTTTCATTCTCTGTCCTATCTTTCAAGATCCAACTCAAATCCCATTTGCTTCCAGCCCATATTTTCTCCCCAAAATTTAAAAAACCCATTGTCTCTAGTGCACATTTGGGTAATAGCCATAACCTGCATTATTGCTTCTTACAACAGGAAGGGGTTCCCTAGCAATGCCCAGCACAGCACTGTGACACAGGAGGCACTTCACAGTGAGAATTTATTGAAGCTTTTTCAACAGCAGCAGATGATTACCAGTAACACTCTCAGAGTCAGTCTCTTGGATTTTTCAGAAAGTCATTCAGTGTTCCCACCATACTAACCTTTTCTTGCTTTTTCTATTGACTTGAGTTTCTCTTTTGCTTGGTAAACAGCCGTTGCCTAATTAATTAAACATTAAAAAAAGAAATATGGATTATTCAAGACTATACCAAGCCCAGTTTTTGGCTTAATTCACAAAATCATTTATCACAGAGGAACAATACGCAAAATTTGGGAAAGCCCCACAATTTGTCTTTTTTTTTTTTCTTTTTATGGCCACACCATCAGCATATGGAAGTTCTCAGGCTAGGGGTTGAACTGGAGTTGGAGCTGCGGGCCTACACCACAGCCACAGCCACACCAGATGGGAGCCGCGTCTGAGACCTATGCCGCAGCTCCCATCAGTGCGGGATCCATAACCCACTGAGCAAGGCCAGGGATCAAACCCGCATCCTCAAGGATACTAGCTGGGTTCTTAACGCCCTGAGCCACAACAGGAATTCCTTGTCATTTATGAAACACCACTTGGATAGCATTTACCTAAGTTATATAGTCAAGAGAAAAAAAAAAATAAACATTATACTCATGAGGTAGTCTCCGTTCACAAACTAGTGGTTAGAAACAAAATGTAAATTAGATTGTTTAATACCATTTTTCCTTTGTCTTCTACCATAAGCATGCAGAAAACAGACCACGTACCACCTCCAAAGCACCCTATTCTTGCGACCAGTACCAAAGACACTTTTTTCCCTAGTTTACAAGATACATTCTTGGACTGATCGTCTCATTCATTTATGTTACCTTACCTCCATACTTAATGACTAATAGTGAACTCCTTCACCCACCAACCTCTGGGCAAAGGCTAACTAAGGGTAAAATGAAGTTAACTTAGCACTGTGACACAGTGGGTAAGAGTATGGAGTCAGAGGAGTTCCCGTTGTGGCGCAGTGGGAACAAATCCGACTATAAACCATGAGGTTGCGGGTGCGATCCCTGGCCTCGCTCAGTGGATTAAGGATCCAGCATTGCCGTGAGCTGTAGTGTAGGCCGGCAGCTATAGCTCTAATTCAACCCCTAGCCTGGGAACCTCCACATACTGTGGGTGTAGCCCTAAAAAAGGGGGGGGTATGGAGTCAGAGAGATCTAGGTTTAAGTTCCATCTCTCTACTTTTACCCTCTTGGGCAAGGTAGGTATTCATTTAAAATCATAATTTCTCCTTCTGTGAAACAGAGTAATGATACTGACCTCATGTATTTGTTAAGAAGATTGAGATAATACAAATAAAAATGCAAAAGCACAGGCCCTGGTGCACAAGGGCTCTTAATAAATGTTAGTTGCTATTATCTAAAACACAAAATTCAGTCTTTTATGGTCTTTGTGTTCAGTCTTTAACTCAATAACAACACTTTTGGAGATCTAATCTAGAGAATAGCCAGCAATGTCTGGTTCATATGAGAATCAAGCTCCACTCTCATGCAATATCACCAAATAACAATTGCATTAGTTAGTATTTAGTAAAAAAAAAAAAAAAACTGAGCAAATAATAGCAAATTAACTGTCTCTTTGAAATAGTAGCCAAGAACAAGAATGGAAAAACTGGAGTCCTTGACATAAATCCAAATTCCATCCAGTTTGGGATGGAAGACTAAAATAAATAAACTGATGTTAATTTTAATCAAGTTACAAAACTGGTATGTATTTTTACTGATTTCAAGATATTTCTAAAATTGAAGTAAAGATTTACAATATTAATAAATGAAAATTTACATCAGGACAAGATACAAATAAAACTTCTCATTTCTATTAATTTAATCTTAAGAAATCTTTAAATAACTAAATAATGAAAATAATGAAAAAGTAATACGTAACAGAGACTCTCTGAAAGTAGTTGTCACTTTTAGACTTGGAAATTCAAGTTTTTCTACCACTTCAAAATACTGATAAAAGATTTATTTTTCAGAGAGTAAGTAATACCCCTTTTTACATTAAGAAACAGTCTCGGAGTTCCCGTCGTGGCGCAGTGGTTAATGAATCCGACTAGGAACCATGAGGTTGCGGGTTCGATCCCTGCCCTTGCTCAGTGGGTCAAGGTTCCGGCGTTGCCGTGAACTGTGGTGTAGGTCACAGATGCGGCTCGGATCCTGCGTTGCTGTGGCTCTGGCGTAGGCTGGCAGCTTACAGCTCCAATTCGACCCCTAGCCTGGGAACCTCCATATGCCGCAGGAGTGGCCCAAGAAATGGCAAAAAAAAAAAAAAGACAAAAAAAAAAAAAAAAAAAAAAAAAAGAAACAGTCTTTACCCACTTACCAGTATCTGTTCTGCTTCCTTTAGCTGTTTTTGTAGTTGCTGAATATCACTGTCTCTCTTTTCTACTTCTTTTTCTAAAAGTTGCATTTCATGATGAATTTTCCCCTGATTAAGTGCTAATTTCATTAGTTCTTGAAATTCCCCATCTCTGTGAATTAACAACTCCAGGACCTGTCAGATAATAGCTGATTAAAGCAGATAACAGAATACTGAAAAACTACATTCCAATAAAACAAAGAATCCACATGTGAACTGACTAGTCTGTAAAATTTTAACACCTCCTAAGTATTATTTCTAATCATTGCTACGAATAAAAATAGCCTACCTATGATTATTTTAGAAAACCAATTAACATCAAGATTATCTATTTTTTCTAATTATATGCTATTCTTTCATACAAAATAGAACAAATCTTTCAAAACTAGCAATATGCCAAAATAA
Source organism: Sus scrofa (assembly GCF_054392235.1). NCBI lineage: Eukaryota > Metazoa > Chordata > Mammalia > Artiodactyla > Suidae > Sus > Sus scrofa. The sequence goes on along the minus strand of NC_139393.1, from coordinate 20,068,585 downwards.
GCAGGTTTATTCATTTCCCAGGGAAGATATAATTTATTTGAGATGATTTTAGTTGACACCAGGAACTGAATAGACAATTCTCCAAAGATATACAAATAGCCAAAAACACATGAAAAGGTACTCAGTATTGCTAATCATCAGGGAAATGCAAATCAAAACCACTGCACTGTAACTACTGCCTTTGGAATGGATGAGCAAGGAGATCCTGCTGTCTAGAAGAGGACTGTATCTAGTCACTCGCGATGGAACATGGTGGAAGATAATGTCAGAAAAAAAATGTACATATACGTATGTTTGACTGGGTCACTTTGCTGTACAGTAGAAATTGTACACTGTAAACCAACTATAATGGAAAAAATAAAAATCATAAAAAAAAAAAGACCACTGCACCAGTTAAAACCATCATCAGAAAGACAAGAGATAAGTGTTGGAGAGGATGTGAGGAAAACAGAACCCTTAGTCCTATTGTTGGTGGAAATCTAAATTAGTGCAACTACCACAGAAAACCTTCCATTAAAGGTAAAGATTACTGAAAAAATTAAAAACAGAACTACCATATGGTCCAGAAATTCTACTCCTGAGTATTTATCCAAAGAAATGAAACCACTATTTTTTTTTTATTTTATTGTTTTGGCCATACCTGCAGCATGAGAAAGTTTCTGGGCCAGGGATTGAACCCAGCACCTCTGGGCTGCTGCAGTGACAATACCAGATACCTAACCCGCTGGGCCACAAAGGAACTCAAGTCACTATTTTGAAAAAATATCTGCACCTCCATGTTCAATGCAGCATTATTTACAACAGCCAAGACAGGGAAACAATCTTAGTGTCCATCAGTGGATCAATGGACAAAGAAATGTGTAGATCTACACACACACACACACACACACACACACACACACACAGGAATATCATTATTCAGCCACATATGAGAAGGAAATCTTGGCATCTGGGATAATATGGATGGACCTTGAGGATACTATGTTAAATAAGTTAGGCAGAGAAAGACAAATACTGTATGACTTCATATGTGGAATCTAGAAGAGCCAAACAGAGAAAAAAGATCAGACTGATGGTTGCTGGAAGCCAGGGGGAAGGCAGCAAAATGGATGAAGTGGTCAAAAGGTACAAACTCCCGGCAGTAAAATTAATTAAGTTCTGGAAATGTAGTGTGAGCATGGTGACTGTAATTTAGAATACAGTATTGTAAATTTGAAAGTTGCTGAGAGTAAATCTTACTGACTTTAAAAGTTCTTTTAAAATGTGCAGAGGAACTGAATAGATATTTTCGTGAAGACATACAAATTACCAATGGGTACATGAAACGGTGCCACTTCCCCTGCAATTTGAAAAGTTCTTATCATAAGAAAAAAATTTACGTAAGGTGACTAAACTTACTATGACAATCATTCTGCAATGACATTAAATCATTATGATATACACCTTATACTAATACAATGTTAAATGTCAGTTATATCTTACATAAATGATGCAAAGAAAGTATCACTTTAAAAGTTACAATTAATAATTTAATAGGTTCTGGTTTTCCTGTTCTCAAAGTAAATATAAACAGGAAAACTGCAGCAATGTTGGAGGTTTTTGTTTTTAATTCAAAAAGAAACCACTTACCTGGTTCTCCTCTCCAGATTGTAACAACTTTTGGTTTCTTGAAATTGCCAGCATTTCTATAAGTTCTCTAGAAAACAAAACCAAAAAAGTGTGCAAGGTAAATACAACAGAGGCTCTGCTCTCTTCCCTGATCTCCACCTGAGTTGCTGGATTCACGGTACCCACAGCAAGCTGAGTACTCAGACCTACTGCCCCACAGGCCCCTCTGACTGTGGACTTGAGCTCTCACCAGTAAGCGTGCATTCTCACCAAGACTCAGGTGTGTTTGTCACCAGACCCATTTACTCGAGTTTTACTTATAACTGTAATTATATGAACTAATGTCGATTACATAAATACCAATGAAGTATGATTGTGAGTAGGAAGAACTGATTCTATAAAAATCTCAGCAGAGGTTTGCAAAGGGTAACTATAATGAACTGGGGGAAGGCGAGCCATAAAAACTCAGCAAGAGCCTTCCCTGAGACTGCAGGGTCAGTGTCCAAGTTCTCATTTCACCTTTAAAGAAACCAAAGTAGAAACTGCAGACAATGCACTGTGAGTGCTTATGCAAGAAAAACGCCTGCGTAAGGGGTCCAGAGGCCTAATCCAGCACATCTCTGGTTTTTGCAGATAACTTCTCTTGGAAGACAGTCAGGCTCCTTCATTTACACGCTGCTTAGGGCTGCTGCTTTCCCACTATAAGGGCCGAACTGAGGAGCTGTGGCAGAGAACTTCTGGCCTGCAAATTTTTAAATTAACCAAAGAGGTATCAGCTAAGAATACACATTATAAATCATATATTTCTAGAATGCTCATTTTTTAAATATGCCAATAGTAGAATGATCAGGGAAAAAATATGTAATAGCAGTAATACCTATACATTAGTTTCAAAACTGTTGATGGATGGGACTTAATTCAGAAATTATCCAGGCAGTTCCACTGTGGTTCAGCAGGTTAAAAACCTGACAGTCTCCATGAGGATGCAGGTTTGATCCCTGGCCTCGCACAGCTGGTTAAGGATCCAGTGTTGCCGTGAGGTGCAGTGTAGGTTGCAGATTCGGCTGGGATCCCCCCATTGCTATGGCTGTGGTGTAGGCCAGCAGCTGCAGCTCCAACTGGACTCCTAGCCTGGGAACTTCCATATGCCACGGGTATGGCCCTAAAGAAAAAAAAATCATCCAGGAGAGGACAGCTTCACAATCAGCTACCTGACACTACTAGTCAGCTCCAGGGTTTGTACCTTCTCTGTGGCTGCCATGCCATTTTTACCTTTATATTTCTACCTTGCACCTTCCTCTCACTGGCCTGGGGCTGTTTTACCGGATGGACCTAACCCTCTCCACTACCACCTCCCCCACTGTTATGTATGCATTAATTAGTATGAAAAAAGTTGGGTATGGGAATGAAAATTTTCTTGGGTGCCTGTTATGTGCCAGGCATTTTCTAGATGTTTGGGTTATAAAAGTAAGAAAATATTTAAGTAAAATCAGAGCAATAAGTGTTAGGAAGAAAATTAAGTAGAGTTCTATCAGAGAGTGTCACTGACTTACACTGAGTGGTCAGGGAGGATTTCTCTAAGGGAATATCTCTGAAGTAAAACATGAATTAAACAAGATAAGTCAGCCATGAAATCTATGAGAAAAGAACGCTCGGTAAAAAACACAGCTAGTTCATTGGTCCAAAGGCGGGTTTGAGGAAATGTGGCTAGAACAGAGCAGGCACCAGGGAGCAGGACATAAAGGAGAGAGAGGGGGAGTTCCCTGATGGCCCACTGGTTGAGGGCTCAGCATTGTCACTGCTGTGGTGTGGGTTTGATCCCTGGCCCAGGAACTGCTGCATGCCATAGGCAGGGGGAAAGGAGAAAAAAAAGGACAAGGGGGAACTCCCATCATGGCTCAGTGGTTAACGAATCCGACTAGGAACCATAAGCTTGCTGGTTCAATCCCTGGCCTTGCTCAGTGGGTTAAGGATCCAGCGTTGCCATGAGCTGTGGTGTAGGCTGCAGATGCGGCTCGGATCCCACATTGCTGGGCTCTGGCATAGGCAGCGGCTACAGCTCCAATTAGACCCCTAGCCTGGGAACCTCCATATGCCTCAGGAGCGGCCCTAGAAAAGGCAGAAAGACCAAAAAAATAAAAATAAAAAAATTTAAAGAAAGAAAGAAAGGACAAGGGAGGGAGGGCTGGACTGTGCAGGGCCTTGCAGGTCAGGGTAAAGGATTAGTAGTTCATTCTAGGTGCAAAGAGAAGCCACTGGATCATTTATAAAAGGGAAGGGAAATGACCTGATTTACATTTTTAAACAACTGCTGAGCTACCTAGAGATCAGGTTGTAAGAGGGCTAAGAAGAGGAATCAAGTTAGACAGTTTTTGTAGTGTCCCAGGCAGATGAGTAAGTCCTAGCCACTAGGCTTCAGTAATGGAAATGCGGAAACAGACGGATTTAGGATGTATATTGGAAGCAGAGCTGACAGGACTTGCTAATGGATTAAGTAGACATTTTATAAACAACACATTATATTAGCTCTTTTCTGTACCATTAATGAGATGGTGACCATTGAGAAGCCCTGGTCTGAATAAAAGCTGGTTTCTGTGGGGGGGAAGGAACCCTGGTCAGGGGTCAGAGGTCAGGGGTCAGAGGCCCAGTGGGAGAAGTCAAAGATTTCTTCTGCCTTTCTTGTGAATCTGGGAGACTAAATTAACAGAAAACCCCACAAAGGCTTGCCTTAGGCAGGGGAGCTCGAGGAGGGAGAGGTCTGTGGGTTCAGTGCTGTTCGCTGTGTGGACCAAGTAGAAGCCTGTCCTCCCCAAGGATGAAGGGAGGCTGAAGGAGCCTGCACGCCCTGTCCCTGGTTACAGGAGAGGAAGAGAGCCCTGTGTTGCTGTAGAGGAAGCAGCCGATTTCCTGGCTTATCAAGTAGAAGGCTTGCCCACATTTCCACACACGTGTAACTCACACAGAGGCAAGATCCTGTAGTACTGGTGATTACAATGAGGAGTACAAATTAACGAGAAATCCAAGTCTTTTTGGCATTTGTGGACAATGGGAAACAGAAGAACTTCAGAAGAACTCAGCACCCCAAGTGATGCAACAGGAAAGCTGAAGAAGTTTCTGAAACACTGAGGTTCTTGAGGAAAATTTAAATGAAGATCCAAAACTTCAGTAGGTAAATACACTTTATCAAACAGATAATGCTACACTCAAAAATCAGGAATCAAATGTGGATATGCACTCCTCCAGGTACTGAGGGCATCAGGTAAACACACCTCAGATACCCAACCCAGGAGCCAATCAATTCAGAGGCAAGATGGAAAGATTTGACTTCAGGGTTGTTCAGTGTCAAGAGACATTCTCAAAGACCGTTATCCTGGAAGGGCAGGTTCAGAAACAGTTCCTGAACTTGGTGAATATGAAATATATACTACGGTTACTCTGCAAGTAAAGCAGAGAAAAGAAATGAATTTACTGGGTTCCAGATTAGAAGGGTGAGAAGTAACCGTTCACCGAATAAACCAAGGCAAAGATTTAAAATTATCATATTTCATGGGGGAAAAACTGTAATTGTAATGTATACATGTAAGGATAACCTGACCCCCTTGCTGTACAGTGGGAAAATAAATAAATAAATAAATAAATAAAATAAAATTATCATATTTCAAATTTCAATTTCTACTCAAAACCCAGCATCCACTACTTCCCAAAAGAGGCATCACTTCTTCACAAAGTCAACATATTCATAGAAAAATTAATTGCTACCATCTACATCACATAGTTGGTCAAAACGAAGAAATTATAAGGAACATTTTTTACTTGACTAATTTTACACTCATCATCTGACAGTTGGTCCTATCTATTTATTTATTTTTTGTTTTTTTAGGGCCACACCTGCAGCATGTGGAGGTTCCCAGGCTAGGGGTCGAATCAGAGCTGTAGCCGCTGGCCTACACCACAGCCACAGCAGCTAGGATCTGAGCCATGTCTTCGACCTACACCACAGCTCACGGCAACACCAGATCCTTAACCCACTGAGGAGGCCAGGGATCGAACCCAAAACCTTATGGGTCCTAGTCAGATTCCTTTCCTCTGCGTCACGACAGGAACTCGGATACTTGAATAATTTAACTGAAAACCTCATACTCGGAGAACTCAGTCTCGCCAGGGTCTTTTTACTAAGAAATCATGCTGATATTCATCTGATAGGATTAACTAAAGAAGCTGACAAATTCTCCACAAGCCAGGAAGTGAATCAACATGAAGGAAATAGCACATGAATTAATCTGTGTGAACATTTACACAGAGGAAACATTAAGATTGCTGTCTTATGCCCATGAGTTCCTTGTTCACTGTACTGACTGCCAAAATTCCACGTGTCCTTTTTGTCACTACGAGGTATTTCAATCTAATAGCCTAAACAGTGAATTAAACACATAAGCTATTTAACTGCTGGTGTCTATGTGTTTTTACATTTTTAGCATCAGGCTACTTAGTATATTAAAACATCATTTGGTATCACATTGACCAAGGAATCTGGTAAGTAATGCTTGCCATGTATGGCAAGGCCTGAACTCACAGCAAAGATAAAAATGTGATTATTAGTAGATCAGATAATACAATTACAGACATACCTCAGGTTCAGTTTTCCACATCAATGCAATGATGTGACTACCACAATAAAGTGACTCAGTTTTTGGTTTTTCAGTGCATATAAAAGTTATGTTTACACTATACTGTAGTCTATTAAGTGTGCCATGGCATTATGTCTAAAAAACAATTATACATTAAAGAAAACAGCATTAATTTAAAAATAATGCTGACGGAAAAATGGTACCAACAGACTTGATTGACACATGGTTGTCACAAACCTTCAATTTGTAAAAAATGCAGTATGTGCAAAGTGCAATAAAGTGTATCAAGGTGTGCCTGTATATAGTAAGATTTAGAACGTTGATTACAGAAAAAGGGACACTTGAACAGGATTCTGGAGGATAAATGAATCAGGTTGGAGGTGGAGTGGAAACGCACTGAAGAAAAGGAAGCTGGGAAGCAGTTCACCGAGGCTGGAATAAAGGATATTACTGGAAGGCTGAGAAGTGCAGCGACAACAGGATGGATTAACAGGATGAATGCCCTTGCTGGACATTCTAAGCTAAAGAGTCTGAATTAACTTCCTCTAGAGAGTGCATTCCTTTCTCCAGGGAGCCTGCCCTGACGACAAGGGGGACAGACGCCTAGCGCCCCTGCTGCAGCAGCCTCCAATCCAAACAGGCTCCGCGCCACAGTTACTGTTTACACGTCTGTCTACCCCGGACAGTGGGCTCGTCTACGTCGGTATCTAGTCTCCCTCAGGACCGTCTCCCAGCGCGGGACCGGCGGGAGGAGCTCCTTACATGTCTGTCGAAGGCCGGTGGACGAAGGGACTCTCCCGGCGACCTCGAAGGTCCCTACGATTCTGACAGTCTGGGGTTCCAGAGTCACTGGCAGTATTAAAGTGTCCTCTATGGGGGTGGGGCGGGAATGCCGGCGAGTCCCCGAGGGTTGCGGGCCTACGTCCACGACCCTCGCGCACTGCCTCGGAAGCGCAGGCCGCAGTCCCGGAGTGCGGCCCTCCCCGCCGAGACCCAGGAACCAGCCTGAGTCAGTGCTCCCGACCCAGCTCCAGCCAGGCCCCCAGGCGACGGCCTCACCTGGACAAGACCTCTAGGTCTTCCAGCGCAGAAAGCAGCCGCTCGCGAGTGCTGTTGCCGCTCGCCGCTCCCAAACCGCCGCCGCCCGGCCGCTCCTTCTCCTTCTCGCCGCTCGAAGACGCCGCCATCCTCCCGACACACTAACAGCCGGCGCGTGCGCAGCTGCGCTCTAAGGAAGAGTGTCGGTCCGCGGGCGGAAGGAAGGGTCACAGAGGCGAAGTAGAGAGCCTGGGCCAGAGCGCCCCCTGCGCGCCTGGAGGTGTCTTGCAGGCGCCGGCGCCATCTGCTGGGCTAGCGAGGGCTTCTTGGGTCCAACCCGCGAGCGAGGGCCAAACCCAGAACTGGGGGCCCAACGCGGTCAGGTTTCCAGCACCTTAGCTTATTCAAGCAGCTGCTCAGTGGAGTTTGTTTGTTTGTTTTTTCCTTTTTTTGGCCGCCTCGCGGGCATACGGAGTTCCTGGGCCAAGGATCAAATCCCAGATACATTTGTGACCTACCAATCGCTGGATCCTTTAACCCACTGTGCCAGCTGGGGATCAAACCCGCGTCCCAGTGCTGCAGAGATGCCCCTGATACTGTTGGGCTGTGCCACAGTGGGAACTCCTGCTCAAGGGCATTTGTGGGAATTACATAATGGCCTGCATCTTGTGTCAGTGTCTTTGAGCAATGGGCCGGGGACTTACTGGATTTACCGCTGTTTAGTCTGCGTTCCCATAATGCTATTTCCACCCTCTGTTCGGGCTCTCAGGGAGGCTGTGAGCTCTTTAGGACAGGAAATGTAATCCTTATTTTCTTTAATTTTTTTTTTCTGTGGTCAGATGCATTCAGCATAAAATTACTGTGTTAATGGTGTGTAAGTATACAATTCACTGGAATTAGGTATATTCATATTGTTTTGCTACCAACACCAGCATCCTCTGGCCTTTCTGTAGTCACACCCCTTCGTTCATTCGGCTCCAGCCATTCTGGTTCTCAAGCACTAGGACGCTCCTGCCTTAGGGCATTGGCACTGCTGTTCTCACTGCCTTCATAGGTTGCCCCCCAGAAAGTCACAAGGCCATCTGCTCTTGGGACACAAACTGCACTTTCTTCGGGACCCCCACCCTGGCCACCTTGTTTACGACTGCCGTCTCACCCCCACCTTCCGCCACCTTTACCCAGCTCTTCATTTTTTCCTACAGCATTTGTCATCTAACATTTCACCTAAGTCAGTTGATGTGTGCTCTGCTAATTGTCTCCTCCACTAAGATATAAACTCCATGAGGGCAGAGTCTCTTGGAACTTCTCAAAGACCTAGCCCCAGTCTCAGAATACTGTCTGAAACACGGTGAGTCCCAATAACTATTATTGGATTTGTTGTTGACAGAGGTGCTGAAATCATCAGAAACTGAAAACAAATTGTAGTTATCTATAGTTTTGCCTCTAATTGGTAAAGTCTTATTTTCAATGATTTCTGTCCATAGTCTCCTGAAGATTCTTTTTTTTTTTTTTCTTTGCTTTTTAGGGCCGCACCCATGGCATATGGAGGTTCCCAGGCTAGGGGGTCCAATTGGTAACTGCCAGCCTATACCACATCAGATTCGAGCCGCATCTGCCACCTATACCACAGCTCACAGCAACGCTGGATCCTTAACCCACTGAGCAAGGCCAGGGATCGAACCTGCAACCTCATGGTTCCTAGTTGGATTCATTTCTGCTGCACCATGACAGGAAGTCCCTCCCGAAGATTCTTAAAAGCAACTTCATATATTTATAGCATCGTCAACCAAAAAATGGAATATTCAGGAGTTCCCATGGTGGCTCAGTGGTTGACGAATCCGACTAGGAACCATGAGGTTGCGGGTTCGATCCCTAGCCTCGCTCAGTGGGTTAAGGATCCAGCGTTGCTGTGAGCTGTGGTGTAGGTGGCAGACGCGGCTCAGATCCCACGTTGCTGTGGCTCTGGCGTGGGCCGGGGGCTACAGCTCTGATTCGACCCCGAGCCTGGGAACCTCCATATGCCACGGGAGCGGCCCAAGAAAAATGGCAAAAAGACCAAAAAAAAAGGAATATTCAGCAGTGCAGTAGTGGGCATTGGCCCTGGTACCTTATAACTCAAGAAACACTATTTTTCGTTTTTTTTTAATTTTATGGCCACACTGACGGCACATGGAAGTTCCAGGCCAGGCATTGAACCTGAGCGGCAACTGAGATCTACCCCACAGCTGCAGCAACGCTCGCTCCTTTAACCTACTGCACAGGGCTGGGGATTGTTTAACCTGCGCCTCCACATGACCTAAGCTTCTGTAGTCAGATTCTTAACCCATTGCACCACAAGAACTCCATGAAATAATATTTCCTCCAAGCCTCTGTTCTGAAGCTCCTTCCCCTAACCAGTTTCCAAAGTATGTTCCAAGTCAGGTTCCACCAAAGGTGGGTGAAGAATCAAACTCAAGCATTTCTTTTCTAGTAGTCAGGCACTAAAAAAAGAAAACAGATAAAAGCAAAAATAATCCAATGGAACCTAATCAAACTAACAAGCTTCTGCACAGCAAAGGAAACCATTAAAAAAAAACAAAAAGACAACCTACGGGATGGGAGAAAATAGTTTCGAACAATGCAACTGACAAGGGCTTAATCTCTAAAATATACAAACAACTTATACAACTCAACAGGAAAACAAACAAACAACCCAATTGAAAAATGGACAGAAGACCTGAACAGACATTTCTCCAAAGAAGATATACAGATGGCCAATAAGCACATGACAAAATGCTCAGCATCACTGATTATTAGTGAAACGCAAATCAAAACTACAGTGAGGTACCACCTCACACAGTCAGAATGGCCATCATTAACAAGTTCACAAATAAATACTGGAGAGGGTGTGGAGAAAAGGGAACCCTCCTAGACTGGTGGCAGGAATGTAAGTTGGTATGACCACTATGGAAAACAGCATGGAGGTACCTCAGAAAACTACTTAATATAGAACCACTATATGACCCAGTAATCCCACTCTTGGGCATGTATCCAGATAAAACTTTCCTTGAAAGAGATACATGCACCTGTATGTTCATTGCATCACTATTCACAACAGCCAAGACATGGAAGCAACCTAAATGTCCATCGACAGATGAATGGATTAAGAAGATGTGGTATATATATATATATATATATATATATATATATATATATATATACATACATACATATACACACAATGGAATACTACTGAGCCATGAAAAAGAACAAAATAATGCCATTTGCAGTTACATGGCTGGAACTAGAGACTCTCATACTAAGTGTGAAGTAAGTCAGAAAGAGAAAGACAAATACCACATGATATCACTTATATCTGGAATCTAATATATGGCACAAACAAACCGTTCCACTGAAAAGAAACTCATGGACTTGGAGAACAGACTTGTGGTTGCCAAAGTGGGGGGAAGTGGGATGGACTGGGAGTTTGGGGTTAATAGATGCAAACTATTGCATTTGGAGTGCAAGCAATGAGATCCTGCTGTACAGCATAGGGAACTATATCCAGTCACTTGTGAAGGAACATGATGGAGAATAATGTGAGAAAAAAATGTGCGTATACACGTAAGACTGGGTCACTTTGCTGTTCAGTAGAAATTGACAGAACACTGTAAATCAACTATAATGGAAAAATAAAAATCACTGAATAAAAAAAGGAAAAAAAAGGCCCACTACATTAATTAACTCCTTTAAGAATCAAAAACCCTTGAGACTACCTCAAAGCACAGGCCTAAGGGCCCCTAGTCCCCAAATAACACTCAATTCAGGATCACGCTCTGATGTGGAAAATCACCATCTATGGTTTCCATACCATAAATCCCCTCTCAAAAAGCCTCTGGGGTCGGGGGAGGTGGGTAAGGGCAGGTTCCCACTAAGTTGTTGGGTTTTAGGGCAGCTACTTTGATTTTTTTTTTTTTTTCTTTCTTTTTAGGGCTGTGCCTGTGCCGTGTGGAAGTTCCCAGGCGGGGGCAAATCGGAGCTACAGCTGCTGGTCCATACCACAGCCACAGCAACACCAGATACGAGCCGTGTCTGTGACCTACACCACAGCTCACAGCAACACTGGATCTTTAACCCACTGAGCAAGGCCAGGGATCAAACCCATGTCTAGTCAAGTTCATTTCCACTGCACCACAATGGGAACTCCTTCAATTTTTAAGTCAGTTACAAAGCCTCAAAATGTGCTTTTTTAAATTAACTTTTTCTTTTTGGCTGCACCCACAGCATGAGGAAGTTCCTGGGCCAGGGATCGACCCAATCGATAGCAGTGACTGGAGCCACAGCAGTGACACCACCAGATCCTTAACCCTCCGTGTCACCGGGAACTCCAAAATGTGCTGTTTGAAATGCTATTAATAAGCCAACTTATCTCTGATAAATCCAACTGGCACTGCTCTACATCGAGAGAAGTTTTACAATCTGAACGAAGCCATTCACCTTCATCCTGCTCCGGTTACACTGGGAAGCCCTCATCCGAAGAACCCTACTTCCTCATTCCAAAACACAACACTAAAAAAACCTCCCCCTCAATGTTAATTAAAGTCATTAGCCCTGTGGAAAGGATGTCTTTAACTCCCTACATTCTTGTGCCTTGAGAATAAAAAACAGTTTAAGTTAAACATCTCATTCTCTTTAAATATTCATGGTGTAGTTTCAATGGAAAGGTTTCCTAGAATTAACAAACCTTCTAAAAATAAAGCCTTACCTCAGGCTAGAAATTCTCCAAGCATCGCTGAAAATGCAAAAGAAACACAGGCATCATCATTGGCCTCCTTTGATAGATTCATTTATTCTTTCAACAAATGTTTATTCAGCTCTGTTTATGTGCTAGGGGTCGCACTAAATGCTGAGCCTATTGCAGTCAAACAAGAGTGGTCAGGGAAGGCTTCCTGGAAGAGGTGAGAGCAGAAACTCCTAAGAAGGTAGAATTTGTTGGAGATGAGGCAGGAAGATTGGCGGGGATAGAGGAAAGAAGAACCAGAGTAAGGAATCAGTGTCAGAAAGAAAATGGTTAAAATAGCTCATCAACTTCTTGATTTAAGTGTGTAGTGAATTAGAGAGTTCCCTGGTGGCTCAGTGGGTTAAGGATCCAGAATTGTCACTGCCATGGCATGGATTTAATTCCTGCCCAGGAACTTATGCATGCTGTGGGGGAAAAAAAAATGTATAGTGCCTTAAATGGTGGACCTCCAAAAAGATATATTCACATCCCAGAACCTTATTTGGAGAAAGGTACTTGGAGAATTAATTAAGGATCTCAAAAATAGATGTTCCTGCCTTATCCAAGTGGACCCTAAATCCATGATAACTGTCCTTATATGAGACACACAAAGGAGAGACGCAGGGAGAAGGAGAGAAGGCCATGTGAGGACAGAGGAAGAGATGAAAGTTATGCAGCCACAAGCCAAGATAATGCCTGTGGTCACCAGGAACCAGGAAAGCCAAGGAAGGATACCTCCCTAGGGGCTCCAAGGGGGCACAGCGCTGCCAGTGATTTTGGACCTTTGGCCTCCAGAACAGTTGTTTTTAGCTTCCTGGTTTGTGCCAATTTATTACAGTAGCCCTCGGAAACTAATACAAGATGGAAGAAGTCTGGTTTGAATAAATAGACATTCTAAATTCAATTCTAAGGAAGTACAAGCGCACTTCTTCTTATATCTAAAACACTTTGCTGAGTGTTTCTCAGATGCCTGAAGATTGGTAAAACCAAATGCATTTATTTTAGCAACATCAATTTGTATATCATGAGCTACAACCATTAAAAACGTGTGCTCATAAATAGTAGCCCAGGTTACAGAATAAGGGTTGAAAGAAATCCCAGAGGTCATCTGGTCTGGCCTGACCCCAGCCTGTGATTAAACCCTTTTTGGCAGAGGAAAGCAGGCCACCTCACACATCAGCCAATTTCATCTATATTGAGCCCAAATGGGTTTCGAGATAATTTTCAAACAATGGGCCCAAATTCTGTCTCCTGAGTTCATAAGGAAAACATTGAAACTGTATTTCACAGAACAAGCTATCAAGTTTTTCTTTCTTCTTTTCTTTCTGTTCAATGTAAACTGTATGTATAGAATTCACAAGAAAAAAATGGTTATATTTTCAAACATACATTTCATGTCTCAGTCTTCAAGGTGAAAATGAAACTTCAATAATTCCTTTTTTATTTCTTTAATCTATTTATTTTTGGCCAGGCCTGCCCACAGCATGTGGAAGTTCCTGCACCAGAGATCAAACCCACGCCATAGCTATGACAATGCTGGATTCTTAACTAGGCCATCAGGGAACACTTAACCCATTTTTTAAAAAGGGGATAAATACTGTACTGAATGTTTATATATAGGTACAATTTTTTTCCAATTTTTTTTTTTCTTGGTCTTTTCAGGGCCGCAACTGCAGCACATGGAAGTTCCCAGGCTAGAGGTCTGATTGGAGCTACAGCTGCCGGCCTACACCACAGCCACATCAGATCTGAGCTCTGTCCATGGCCTATACCACAGCTCATGGCAACACTGGATCCTTAACCCACTGAGCGAGGCCAGGGATCAAACCCGCAACCTCATGATTCCTAGTCGGATTCGTTTCCACTGCACCACAACGGGAACTCCCAGTTTTTTTCCAGTTTTATTGAAATATAATTGACATTATTGCATAAGCTTAAAGTATATAACATAATGGTTCGGTATACATATATGCTACAAAATGAATACCACAATAAATTTTGTTAACATCCATCACTCAAGCTTTTCTTAACTTATTTGTTGAAATGTTTCTTCATTATAAAAATAATTATAAACAACAAAAACAAAAATTCATCTTTAAAGATTCAGAAAACATTAAGATAATAAAATCACCTGTCATCCTACTGTTAAGAGACACACATTGTCAGACATTTTGCTATATTTGCTTTCCTACCTTTAATTTTCCATACCAACCATCTCTAGTTCCCCCAGTTGCGCCTTATTTGAAAGGGTTTCCAGATCCTTCATCACCCTCATCGTTGTCTCTTTCACATCCTAGTCTGTCCCTTATGCAGTGTGGCCGCTTCATGCAGTGAAGGTTATCTGTCGAGGGCTGAATAAAAGGGGACTTTCCTTATGCTCTCAAGAACCACTGCAGGAAAGTTAGAAGATTAGAGCCTTTGTAATATGACAGATCTCAGTTCAGGTGGATGTATGGTCTCTGCCTTTCAGGTTCTCCATCTGTAAAATGGGGATGATTACACCTCTTTGAAAGTGTGCTAGAGTTCCCTTTGTGGCTCAGCGGTTAACAAACCTGACTAGGAGCCGTAGGGATGCAGGTTCAATCCCTGGCCTCGATCAGTGGGTTAAGGATCTGGTGTTGTCATGAACTGTGGTGTAGGTTGCAGACGTGGCTTGGATCCCGCGTTGCTGTGGCTGTGGTGTAGGCTGGCAGCTACAGCTCCAATTCCACCTCTATCCTGGGAACTTCCACTTGCCACAAGTGCGGCCCTAAAAAGAAAAAAAAAAAATTGTTGGAAGGCATAAAACAATGTACACAAAGTGCTTGCTACTTGATATGTGAAAATATTATTATAAGTTATAATAATAACCAATGTCTACTGAGCCACTGTTTAAGCCACTATAGGTACAATTACTATTCCTATTCACAAACTAGGTCATCTGTCGCAGATCACACACCCCAGGGAGGTGTGTTCTTTACCACTACACTCTGTTTTATAGCAACTAACATTATAACTGCTCTGTTTCTCCTAATGCATCATAGTGGTTAGAGTAACTTTTTTGGAAGTCATGTCATTCTCCCAAGTCATTTTCAGTTTGCAATTTATTTAAAAAATTCTTTTTGGGAGTTCCGGTTGTAGCGCAGTGGAAACAAATCCGACTAGGAACCATGAGGTCAAGGGTTCAATCCCTGGCCTCACTCAGTGGGTTAAGGATCCAGTGTCGCAGTGAGTGTGGTGTAGGTCACAGATGTGGCTCGGATCCTGCGCTGCCATGGCTGTGGTGTAGGCTGGTGGCTACAGCTCCGATTAGACCCCTAGCCTGGGAACCTCCATATGCTGCGGATGCGGCCCTAAAAAGGACCAAAAAAAAAAAAAATGTTTTGGAAAGCAACCAATCTGTCTTTCAAAAGGTCGGATAAGTAATAAAATAGATAAATGAATATGAGTATATCCATATAATGGAATAGCATTCATCAATAAAAAGGAATGAGCTATCACATCATGCAATGACAAGGAGGAATCTTAAATGCATAGTGCTAAGTGAAAGAAGCCAGTCTGAGAAGACTACACACTGTGTGGTTCCATTTAAATCATATTCTGAAAAAGGCAAAACTATAGAGATGGTAGACAGATACGGGGTTGCCAAGGGCTCAGGAGGCGGGAGAGTGGAGAAGGTAAAGCACAGAGGATTTTTCAGGTGATGAAACTATTTTGTATATTGTAATGGTGGTTACACAACATTATGCATTTGTAAAAACGTGTAGAAATTTGCAGCACAAAGAGTGAAGCTTATTATGTGTAGATTTAAAAAAATCGTTTGGGGAGTTCCCACTGTGGCTCAGTGGTTAACGAATCCGACTAGGAACCACGAGGTTGCAGATTCGATCCCTGGCCTCGCTCGGTGGGTTAAGGATCTGGCGTTGCCGCGAGCTGTGGTGTAGGTTGCAGATACGGCTCAGAACTGGCATTGCTGTGGCTCTGGCGTAGGCCAGTGGCTACGGCTCCAATTTGACCCCTAGCCTGGGAACCTCCATGTGCCGTGGCAGCGGCCCTAGAAAAGGCAAAAAGGAAAAAAAAAAAAAATCATTTGGGAGGTTGGGAGATCCCATGAAGAATGTGATAAAAATCATCTAAGTATATTATAAACGCATAATATAAATGAAGCAACCTCACTGAAGGGGGTGAGTATAAAAAGTGCTGATCTTAGTAAAACTTTCATTTGTAAGACTAAAGACCAAATAAACAGTCTGTAAATACCATAGTTTAGTTGATAAAGTTGTTTCTCAAGGGCATATGGGTGAGCAATTCTGAAGTCACTTACACATCTACTGGGACTGAACAATTCAGTAAATAGATGGCAGATGTGGGAACCAGGCTTCTCACTGTTGGAAAAGAGGTTACAGACAAGCCAGGCTGGAGGGCTAGGATGACCAGGTAATGGATTAGAGCTGGACACATTGGTATGAATTCGTGTTTACTTAATAGAGACGCTGATGGTTACCAGTAGAAATATTCACGTGTGTGCGTGTGTGTACACTGATTAGTACACACACATATATTTCCTTGATCTGTCAGCTAAGAGGACCCAGAAGAAATGACCCCTGCCCGCTGGTGGCAATAAGCCCCACGTAGGGTGTAGCTCTTGGCTCTTGGTTTCTAATACCATTCTTCGTTAACAGGAACAAGGGCTCCCTGGAGAAATGGCTGATTCTAGCACGAGGACAGGAAATATATACAGGATGAAACTGAAGCATCTTGTAGTTCCAGCATGGAAGGAGGTGCTAAAAAGAAAAGAAAACTTCGACGAAGATGGGGTTATGCCAAAGGGTCCGAGGGGCCAACTGAAAGGGCTCCCCGTGGTGAAAGCTAGAACAACTTGAAAGCTAGGGGTCAAATCAGAGCTGCAGTTGCCAGCCTATGCCACAGCCACAGTAATAAAATAAGAAGCATAGTACTGGCTTATAACCTCAAATATAAAATAAATGAGTCCATACTGATGTAAAAAAAAAATGACTGAGTAGGTAAATAAACCAGGGAGAAGAGACAAATCCCTCGTGAGGAATTCCAGGTTGTCTGTGTGGGTCCTCTACCCCTGATGAGATGGTGTGGGACTCCCCGTTCCCTGCGTGTACGCTGCCTGCTGTAACTTACTTCCAGAGAGGACAGCATGGAAAGGGGTGGGAGGAGAACCTCACGAGGGAGAAGCCTGAAAACCCTGCTTCAGCAGGTGATCGAGGTCGACATCCACAGTCATGAGTCAAGTAAATGCCCTTGACAGGATGTGCACAGTGTGATAAAATGGCATTTCACCTCTGATCTTCCTCCAAACCCACAGCCTCATCAGACAAATCCCATCCCAGGAACATTCTGCAAAAGAGCACGTACTCCTCAAAAATATCAAGATCATCAAAACCGAGAAAAGTCTGAGGAGCCTAAGGAGACCTGACAACTAAACGTAAGGTGCTATCCGGGAGGAATCATGGAACAAAAAGAGAACACCAGATAAAAACTAAGAAAATCTGGAAAGGTATGGACTTGAGTTAACAGTGACGCATCAAAATTGGTTCATTAATTGTGACAAATGTCCCATACTAATATAAGATTCATAACAGAGGAAACTAGTGTGGAGTACATGAGAAGTCTCTCTACGACACAATTTTTTTTCTATAAATATGAAACTATGCTAAATAAGTTTATTTTAAAAATTATTGATGTTTTTTCAAATGAATTCTCCTTAAGCCATATTCAAGTGTTCAACCATGTTTACAATATTGTAACCTGGGTAATTGTGGCTCAAGGCAGAACCAAGTAGAATATTATTATTGTAATTTCCTTCCTATACACTGTTTGGTTTTTCTAGTATTTCTATTCCTCTCTCTCTCTTTAGGCCACACCACAGCAGCTACCTGGACTGCTGCAGTGCCAGTGCCAGAAGGTTTTGTTTAGTTGTGTTGCTTTCTAGAGCCACTTCCCACGGCATATGGAGGTTCCCAGGCTAGGGGTCGAATAAGAGCTACAGCTGCTGGCCTACACCACAGCTACGGCAACTCAGGATCCAAGCCACATCTGTGACCTACACCACAGCTCACAGCAATGCCATATCCTTAACCCACTGAGCAAGGCCAGGGATCGAACCCACATCCTCATGGATAATGGCTGATTTCATTACCCCTGAGCCATGACAGGAACTTCTCCATTTATTTTTCCAACAGTTCCCTCACATCCAGTTTTTCTAACCTTTTTTTTTTTTTTTTTTTTTTTTAACTGGAAGCCTTGCCTCCCAGAGTCCTCTGGGGCCAGTGAAGGCCATTTTTTGAGAAGCTAATTCAGTGTGCCCCAGGAGCCACTAGAAGACCGCATGCCTGGACTTCTGGTGGCCTAATCTGATTGAAGGACAGAATTTAACGAAACTGGAGGAGTCAGTGAATTACATGCACTCCCAATATCCTTTCCTGCTTTTCTTAACTAGTGTTGGTGGGGTGAAGTCCATACAACGCCAAAACAATGGTATGTGGTATTTCAATTAGCCCAATAGCTTTGGTGCCTTCAAGAACCTTCTAGGATGCAGCAGCCATCAATTAATTCATCACTGCTGCTAGGGTATTGACAATCAACCATATAAATCCACCTGCTATACCATCACTCTGTCCACATTTCTTCATTTGATGCACAAAGACCCATGACAGACTGACAAACTCATGGACTTCAGATACAACAATTTTTAAATTTCTCTCCATCTAGCATCCCTAAACAACAATAACAACAACAAAAAAGAGGTTTGAGGACAAATGAACTTTTTTTTTTGCACAGTGTAATGCCTATTTTTCACAGAATAATATATATTTACATTTGCGCTCATGAATGCCAGCCACAGGTTTTTAATTTCATAAAACCCGTACCTACCACATAGCAAATGTTCAGGACTTTTCTTGAGGTTATTTGACTTACCTAGCATCTGAATGTGAAGGTCAGTTTTTTCATTCATTTTAACTTCTGTTTTCTCCCAAATCAAAATATGTGTTTTGGCTATCTTGAGGGAGCTTTCCCAGAAAAAGTCTCCTTTTTGACTGTTAGTAAGTTAGATCACTTACCGTCTCTAACTCGGTGGAGACAATTCGGAAAAGATTAACCATAATCTCTAGGCTGCTGGTTCGCTTTTCATTTCCTTGCATTTCAAACTCCGTTCATTATTGTGCATTAGCCTCTCACTTGACAGGCAGGTGCTTGGCAAATGTGTACTGATTTGATTTAATTTAGAAAAACACCTTATGAGCGAAACACTATAGTTCGATTGGCAAAATTGGCTTCAGATTGCCTTCACCTTGTTTCTAAATGGTTATCACAATCCCGAAAGGACTGCCTGACCCAGTGTGCAAATGAGTCACTGTAACACCCCCGCATCCTCACCCTCCCCCACAAAGGAAAAGAGATAAACATTGACGTGCCAGGAAATGAAGAACTGAATCCCCCTCAAAACCACCAAATTCCCAGCCCAGGTAGCCTTCTTGATGTAACTACACCTTTGTCCTTTCCCATTTATCTCCTGACTTTCAAATGCATCCGAACTCATGTTATCTGATTCTGAAACTGGCCAGATTTTTACTAGTAAAGGCATAGAGATGAGTTTACTGCTCAATGTTGGAGTAAAAGCAGGAGGCTGCAGGGGGTTTCTTGTCCTCCTCAGCAACGACAGTGGCCCCTTTGTGTTTCCAGACTCTCAGGGGCTTGGCCCTCCCCTTTTCTGGGAGAGCTCATTGCTCTCCGACATGCTGGGCTTCGGCCAGGTCTGGTCTTCAGGTCGCCCCAGTCCCCTGGGGCAGCCCCACCAACGGTGAACACAGTGACTCCCTGTCCTCAGGGGCTGGGCTTCCAGAAAGTGGCCTGCCCACTTTGTGAACCTAATACCTGATAGAAGACGTCCGATTATGGACACCAAATTCTCTCTCCTAGGAGATCTGAACCTGCAAGCCACTCTTTGTTAAGACCTTTTATTTTCCCTGGAAAGCCCTTGCCAAACGTTGGCCACATTTCACTCTGTCTGATCCACGCTTTTTATCTCTTCTCGACCAGACAAATGCATAATAAAGCTTCATTGGCTGGATGAACAGGCAATCCATCTTCAGGACTGTATGGACACGATGCTCCTGCTGGGCCAACGGGCTGTACGAAGGGCCCCTAAAGTATTTCTCAGATTCTGGCAGAACAGCTCTGATGGTCCCGGACAAAGGCCTTACAATTTCTAAGGGATTTAGACCCCTGGATTTGATCAGTGTCAGTGGTTCTCTGAGTCCTCAGCCATCGTTTCTCAGTCTTTTGGCTAAGATCAAGTGCTGAGTCCTCAGCCACCCAGCCCACAGTGGGTGTAATGGATTTAGATGTGAAGGGGCGGAATTATGGAATGCAAACATCACTTGGCAAGTGACCATTCTGACAGATGCAAATATAAATCTCTTTGCAAACTCTGCCTTTGGCGTTTGTTTGCATCCAAAGATACCCGTCAGGAAGCTTTACATCCCCAGCATGAGTAAAGGGCTTGGCCCACATCTGTACATGCACAAAGGACAGTGAGACGGGGAGAAGTCCACCGATACTAAGCTCTGGTTAGTCCTCTTTATTTTTATTTTTTAAATGATTTTTATTTTTTTCGTCATAGCTGGTGTACAGTGTTCTGTCAGTTTTCTACTGTGCAGCAAGGTGACCCCGTCACACATACACATATACATTCCTTTTTCTCACATTATCATGCTCCATCCTAAGTGACTAGACATAGTTCCCAGTGCTACACAGCAGGATCTCATTGCTGATCCATTCCAAAGGCAATAGTTTGCATCTATTAATAGTGCCCTTTCTTATTCCAGGTCATACTTGATACACATGCAGTTCCTGATTGGCATGTATCCATGGACCTAGAGTAGGGTCAGGGTGGCCCCAGACAACAGGGAAAAAGAAAGCCTGCTGAGGTCTCGCACTGCCCTGGGCTGTCAGGAGGAAGGGTGGAGTCAGAAGTGGGTGGGGCAGGAGTCCAGGAAAGAGTAGATGATGCAGAGGCCTCTATTAGGCACCGTGGGCGTATACCTGGCTAGACTGTCTCCTTTTTGCTTTTTGCTCAGGAAACAGTATAGTAGTAAATAACTGAAGAGGGTTATTTACTATAGAAAAATATTTTTCTCTTTTACTATAGAAAAAATCTTGCACAAACTTTGCCCACAAGCCTTCCTGTTCATCCCTACACTTGTTCAGAAATGTATTGAGCAACTATGATCCTAAATAATGCTCTAGATTCTGATGTCTCAGCAGAGGATGAGCCAGAGACGTTCCCTGCCCTTCTAGAGAGTATCTTCTAATAGAGGAGGTGGAGAATGAACAAGCATATATACCAGACAATTTTAGTTGATGATAAATGTTAGGAAGGGGTGGGGACCATGAGAAGCCCTCTCCAAGGAAGGTGATGTTTTAGCTGAGAACCAAAGGGTGAAAAGGAGGTTCTCCTTGTGTGATGATCTAGGGAAGAGTTCCAAGCAGAATGAAGAGCAAGTGCAAAGGCCCCGAGACAGGAAACACCTGGGGGTGGGGGGAACCCAAGAGGCAGGAGCACAGTGAGTAGGGCAGAGAACATGGGATGCATTGAGTGTCAGACAGAGGCTCCATCATGTGAAAGCGTCAGGTCATAGCAAGGAGTTGGTATTTTAGATTTGTTAAAATGGGAGTGGAGAGGGCAGTCAGTAGGTGGCTTTGGGTTAAGTTTCATAGGATTCCTATCACCTGGTAAAGTCATGTAATACTCAAGGTCACAAAAAAAGATCAGATTTTGGGTAACTATGCTAAATATTTCAACCACATTGCCAATCGGAACCATAGCCTCTACCAAAGAAAGTTTCTCTTTTCACAGATCTACTTAAGATATATCCATTAGAATTCTTGTCATGGGAATTCTCATCATGGCTCAGGAGAAATGTATCTTACTAGTATCTATGAGGATGAAAGTTCGATCCCTGGCCTTGCTTAGTGGGCTAAGGATCTGGCGTTGCCCTGAGCTATGGCGTAGGTCAAAGATGCAGCTGTGGTATATGCCAGTGGCTACAGCTCCAATTCCACGCTTAGCCTGGGAAGCTCCATATGTCTCAGGTGTGGCCCTAAAAAGACCAAAAAAAAAAAAAAAAAAAAAAAGGCTTGGAGAGCATAGATTCGAAACAAAAAGTGTTGAATGGCTATGATGTCTGCTCTCTCTCCAACTCCTCCAGTAGATGAGGCAGAATCATAAGAAGCCACTTCTGAGGCAAGAGGGTCCAAACCTGGAATTGGCAGTTACCCAAGAAAGCATGAGGAAAAAGAACAGGGGAGAAAGGCTGACTCTTGTTAAGGAGCACTCCAGAATCTTCTGGAAAAGTCAGGTCAAACAGCAAGGGGGAGGGTGAAGCATTGATGGAAACCCAGGGTGATCAGTCCTGCTGGACAGCGGGCAGACGGGCGCAATGAGATAAGGCTCAGGCTGGGGTGGAGCTGGAAGTTCAGTCTGGTTGAGTAAGTGCAAGAGAACTGGGTCGCCTGCCATGTCTCAGGCCTTGTGTGGGAGACGCAAAAAGGGATGACGGTCTTGTTCACGTTCTCAAGGACTTGCGCTCTGGCGAGACGTCCAGACCTACAGCCAGATTACACACTGTGGCGAGAAGACAGGCGGGCATGGTGCTGTGGGCTTACAAAGAGCATTTAGATTAATCTGGGAGCTCAGGATTTCACAACTGAGCTCAGATATAAAGCTGAGTCATACACATGCGTGGAACTTCAGAACGAGCGAAATTTTAGGTGTATGTGGATGGACCCAGAGAACCCGAAGCAGGCTGTATTAGTAGAATGGAAAGCAAGAGGTAGATAATAGCACGGAGTTCCTGTCATGGCTCAGCGGTTAACAAATCTGACTAGCATCTATGGGGACGCAGGTTCGATCCCTGGCCTCCCTCAGTGGGTTAAGGATCTGGCATTGCCATGAGCTGTGGTGTAGGTCGCAGATGCGGCTCGGATCACCTGTTGCTGTGGCTGTGGTGTAGGTTGGCAGCTGTAGCTCCGATTAGACCCCTAGCCTGGGAACCTCCATATGCCTCGGATGTGGCTCTAAAAAAATAAATAAATAAATAAAAGGTAATAGAAGAAGAGAGGGCTGGAGAATTAAAGAGAAACCATTGCATGAAAGACATTTCTATTTCTGAGATAAAAATCCTAGACTTGGTCTTTATGTATAAATATTGGATTGGTGGAAGCTTTATTCTCAGGGAATACAAAAATTATGCATCCATCACCATATCTTCTAAATTAAAAAAAACAGAAATATAAGAAAATTTTGATAAAACATCATTAAACTATAGAGGTTGATACCTAACCTTTTAAATTCCAAATATCAAATAAATTTAAAAAATGACTAAACATTAAAGAATATAATCATCGAACTCAATTTAGTAGAAACATGTTAGGGTAGGGACACTGGAAATAGTGAATATAAACCTTTCTTTTTGTAAACCAGAAACAGAAAATATACATTCTTTCCTATTTTTGTTGGAGCATCTTCTAATATTGATCGTGCATTTAGGCACACAAAAAAAATCTTAATAAAATATCCCAAATAGAGATTTTTACAGACCATATTCTCTGATTAAACTCTGAGCTTGAAATCAGCAATAAAATTGCACGTGGTTTTATAAAAAGTCACAGAAAGATTTTTTTCCGGAGTTCCCGTCGTGGCACAGTGGAAACGAATCCGATTAGGAACCATGAGGTTGCCGGTTTGATCCCTGGCCTCTATCAGTGGGTTAAGGATCCGGTGTTGCTGTGAGCTGTGGTGTAGGTTGCAGATGTGGCTCAGATCTGGTGTTGCTGTGGCCGTGGTGTAGGCCGGCAGCTACAGCTCCGATTGGACCCCTAGCCTGGGAACCTCCATATGTCGAGGGTGCGGCCCTAAAAAGACAAAAAGAACAACAACAACAAAAAGTCACAGGAAGATTTTTAGCAAGAGGGTGATACAGCCATGTGAGGAGTGGGTTGGAGGGGGAGTCGGGAGACGCGGGAGGAGGGAAACCAGTTGGAGGAAATTGCAACAGTCCAAGGAAGCGATCATGTGGGTCTGATCCAAGAGAGGAGCTGTGGGGAGCGACAGGAGTAGACGGTTTAAGAAATATTTAGCAGATAAAATAGCAAGCGGCTGATTGATTGAATTAGGGGAGAGAGAGGAAAAAAAAAAGAAAGAAAGAGGGGGAGTTCCCATCGTGGCTCCTCAGTAATGAACCCTACTAGCATCCATGAGGACATGGGTTCAATCCCTGGCTTCCATCAGTGGGTTGAGGATCCGGCGTTGCTGTGAGTGTGGTGTAGGTCACAGACACGGCATGGATCCAGCATTGCTGTAGCTGTGGTGTAGGCCGGCAGCTGCAGCTCTGATTCGACCCCTAGCCTGGGAACCTCCATATGCTGTGGGTGCATAGAAAAGAAAAGGCAGACAGACAGAAAGACAGAAAGGAAGACAGAAAGAAAGACAGACAGACAAAAAGAAAGAGAGAAAGAAAGAGAAAGAAAGAAAGAAAGAAAGAAAGAAAGAAAGAAAGAAAGAAAGAAAGAAAGAAAGAAAGAAAGAAAGAAAGAAAGAAAAAGGGAGAGAGAGAAAGAAAGAAAGAAGGAAGGAAGGAAGGAGGGAAACGGGAGGGAGGTGTATGGGGGGGTGGAGAAAAGTGAAACGGTCGGGTCAGGCGGTGACCTGATGGAGGCCGTGCCATGGACTCAGGGGAGGGTACAGGAGAAAGAAGAGGTGTTGGGGGAGCGGGGAGTTCAGCTTCGGGCTGATGGGGTTTGAGGAACACAGCCTGTGATGTGCAGTTTATGGAGAGAAAGAAAAGCAGCTACACTGCTATCACCAGCAAGAGCCTCCTTTTTTGTAGAAGAAATTCAGAACTAAGGCCACGAAAGATGGGAGTGTGTCAAGGCTCCTCTTTTTTGTGTGGTGCTAGTGGGGTGGGAGTGCTGAGCCAGAGCGCTCAGGAGGACTTGGTGCCACCTGCTTTCGACACCTAGAGCTCACCTGACATGCTGAGAAGTATGCCTGAGCTGGGGTGATAAAAGTCCAAGCTGGGTGGAAGACAAGACTAAGGACAAAGCAAGGGCCACAAAGGTCCACGACTGCAGGAGGAAGTCTGGAAAAGGAGACGGGAAATTGGGGGAAACCTGGAGAGCGGCCTCGCTTTGTGTAAATGGTGGGGAGACACAGAAGTGCTTTAGGTACAGACCCGGATCACAATGGCTTTGGGGCGGGGGGAGGATCAGGACCTAGAGGGGTGCGTGGGGAGGAGAAGGAAGGGAGAATTCACCAAGGCAGGCAGAGATGGGGTTAGTAAGCAACAGTCACTTCATGGCCTCTTACATAAACTAAGGTCATTAAAATTAATTTTGCCCTGTGACTTTTCCTGAGAGTTTCTCTACAGGTCTTTGGAGAGTTGATATCTGAGACCGAGGTGATTCAGGAGAGATCTTCATCCAACAGAGACACGAAGATAAACCTTGCTTATGTGTTCACAGCTGAGGATTAAAGGACTTTAGATAACTTGACGGGGCCTTAATCTGTGTTGATTACGATGATTAGAAAAATCCTCAGGGTATCAAGTGGGGATGGGGCTCAGCCTTCGAGAACACGTTCCGCTCTGAGGCACGTGGTACGGAGGCCTGCAGAAGGAAGAGGAAAGGCCTGCTTTGTGCCCCCTTTGCCTGCAATCACTGAGTTTTTATCTGCAATTTCTTTTTTTTTTTTTTTTTGTCTTTTTGTCTTTTCTAGGGCCACACCCACGGCATATGGAGGTTTCCAGGCTAGGGGTCTAATCGGAGCTGTAGCCACTGGCCTACACCACAGCCAGAGCAACGCAGGATCCGAGCTGAGCTCTGCGACCTTCACCACAGCTCGCAGGAATCCCGGATCCTTAACCCACTGAGCAAGGTCAGGGATCGAACCCACAACCTCATGGTTCCTAGTTGGATTCATTTCTGCTGTGCCATGATGGGAACTCCTATCTGCAATTTTCTAGTCTGGAAAATGGGAATTGTAATGTCTTCATTCATTCAGCAAATGTTTTATGAGCATCTACTGTATGCCAAGCATGACTCTACCCATCCTATAGAGTTATTTTGAGAATTAAATGAAATAACATACATGAAAGTGCTTAGTAGAGTGTCTAAGCTCTATCAGGTGCCAATTATATTCCTTTTTCTATCCAAGAGAATTTTCTTTACTAGAACAAGAGTGGCATTTGAGCCAACATAGGGTCAAGGCAACTATGGTCAAGCCAAGACACTCAGAGTGCTTGTTATAAATATCAGGGTTCCGTGCTCCGGGAGAGAATTGACTGCTTTGGGATCCAACAATAATAAAAATTTTAATTTGATGATACTTTTTTTTTTTTTTTTTTTTTTTTTGTAGGGCCGAGCTCCTGGCACACGGAAGTTCCCAGGCTAGGGGTTGAATCAGAGCTGCAGCTGCCGGCCTACACCACAGCCACAGCAACATCAGATACAAGCCATGTCTTCAACCTACACTGCAGCCCACAGCAATGCAGGATCCTTAACCCACAGAGCAAGGCCAGGGATTGAACCCAGGTCCTCATGCATATTAGTCGAGTTCATTACCACGAGCCAAAAAAGGTAACTGCTAATGATACATTTTTGAAGCAGTAGGACAAAGGGAAAAATGTTGCCCTTGGGAAAGTGAAGCAGGTCTGTGTCAAGGTGATTCTGGGAGGTCTGCAGAGGGTGTAATGAAGCAGCACAAGGGCTCCAAGTTAGCAGCCATTGGAAAGATGAATGTCCTGCTGGGTCTAGAACATTAAGAAAGAACTACAAGGCAGTTTGCTTCATCAACATGTTCAGAGTTAAGGTGCATGACAAAATAATTGTTCTTCTGAGACGTCTTTAACTGTAAACACTGCAATGCACTCACTGAAGTCTGGAAAGCGAATTTGCAAATCAGAATAAATATTCTGAATTAACACGTAAGGGCCCTGATAATTCAGATATTAGCATTTTCCACTGCTCCAAGTAATTCATTTTAAAAAGTAAAGGAAGAAAATCTGACTCAAGCTGGAAAACCTTTCTCTCTCAGTATTACTTTAGCTTCAGAAGTAAATTGATTCCTTATCAAAGGGTGTGGCGTTTTCCAATTTCTTTTTATAAACGGAACTTTAGCCCAGACCCTGAAGAGTCTAATGAGGTTGGCCAGAAGTCACAATGGGATGGGACACGCCTGATGCCCAGAGAGAGAAGGGGAAGATCACGGTCACTTGCACGTGCCCCCTTAGTGCTCTGAAAGGCAATAGTGTTACTTACTGCACAGTGTGATAACTGCAATTGCCTGTTCATTTTTCCATCTTTCCAACAGACTGTTAGCTCAAGGGCAAGGACTGTATATTATTAACCACTGTAACCCCAACTGCCTGAAAAGCCCCTTATAGGAGAGTCTCAGTAAATGCTTTATAATATGCGAGTGAATGAATGAATAGAGGGATGGACAGACGGATGGACGGATGGATGGTCTGTTCTTTACTAGAACAAGAGGGAAAGCTGCTTCTTCTGGTGGGGAAGGCTGCTGTGGGAGAAATAAGGCTGCCTTGTGGGAACCAAGAACAGGTACGAGCTCCAGAACTTTCTGAGAAGGACGGATAGGCCTGCCTACCTCATCCGTGTCCATGGAGGAGTCATCCTGAAAGCAAGGGGAAGAAAGGTTACAGGTTTCTTGGGCCACTGAACACTCATCATGATGACAGCCTCAAAACAGTCACTTCTCATAACAAGTGCACTGTGGGGGAGTGAGGGGTCGAGGAGCGTTGGGAGTGGGGTCCGTGGGGCCTGCTGGCAGATTTCACAGCAACAGTGTGAGTGACAGGGGACCACATTTAGTATCCAGGGATTCGGTTGGGTCAGCAGCTGTAGGGCACCTGAAGCATAAGCCTTTTGCCACCATGGCATCTCAGACTGAGGCTGAAATGGAGTAATAGCAGAACAGCAATCCATCAACGCCTCCAAGAAAAGGCGATGTGGTCCCCTAGTGAAAACCCCTGCAGATCTGTAAACAGCCAGGAGAGGGCAGCCTCCAGGAACTAAAGAGCTGCAGGGATGCATGGTCGGGATGCAAGGCCCCTCCCTGGGCAATGCTGACCCACGGGCCTTTGAGAGGTTGGGCCACAGGAGTGGTCATTAGTGCATGTAGTCTTTGCCCTTCTACAGGCCAGCAGACCTTGAGAAAATAGATCAACTCTCAACTAACTGCATGGGAAGTAGGGACCCTCTCCATCCCCTCGCCCCTTACATGATTCCCACGGATGTGTGAAGTTCCAAGTTTGCCATCCGTATGTTCAAGAAGGTGGGAGATATTGGAGAGAAGGGGCCAAACATACTGAATGGAAGGAAAGCTTTACGTTATGGATTATTCTACTGCAGCCACCTCCAACGATTAAGGAGGAGCAGATCATCCGTTTTCTTTTTTTCTTTTTAGGGCTGTACCTGTGGCATATGGCAGTTCCCAGGCTAGGGTTCGAATCAGAGCTGCAGCTGCAGGTCTATGCCACAGCCACAGCAACTTAGGATCCAAGCCACACCTGCCACCTACACCACAGCTCACGGCAATGCTAGATCCTTCAGCCACTGAGCAAGGCCAGGGCTCGAACCCACAACATTTATAGAGACAACATCGGATCCTTAACCTGCTGAACCCAACAGGAACTCCCAGACCATCATTTTTATTTTTTTTATTTTTTTTATTTTTTTTTTGTCTTTTTTGTCTTTTTGTCTTTGTTGTTGTTGTTGCTATTTCTTGGGCCGCTCCCTTGGCATATGGAGGTTCCCAGGCTAGGGGTTGAATCGGAGCTGTAGCCACCGGCCTACGCCAGAGCCACAGCAACTCGGGATCCGAGCCGCGTCTGCGACCTACACCACAGCTCACGGCAACGTCGGATCGTTAACTCACTGAGCAAGGGCAGGGACCGAACCCGCAACCTCATGGTTCCTAGTCGGATTCGTTAACCACTGCGCCACGACGGGAACTCCATTTTTTTTTTTTTTTTTTTTTGTCTTTTTTGTCTTTTTGTCTTTTGTTGTTGTTGTTGCTGTTTCTTGGGCCGCTCCCGCAGCATATGGAGGTTCCCAGGCTAGGGGTTGAATCAGACCATCATTTTTATTTTTTTATTTTTTATTTTTTATTTTTTTTTATCTTTGTTGTTGTTGTTGCTATTTCTTGGGCCGCTCCCACGGCATATGGAGGTTCCCAGGCTAGGGGTCGAATCGGAGCTGTAGCCGCCGGCCTACGCCAGAGCCACAGCAACGCGGGATCCGAGCCGTGTCTGCAACCTACACCACAGCTCACGGCAACGCCGGATCGTTAACCCACTGAGCAAGGGCAAGGACCGAACCCGCAACCTCATGGTTCCTAGTCGGATTTGTTAACCACTGCGCCACAACGGGAACTCCAGACCATCATTTTTAAAAGCATGGACTTGTGAGCCAAATGCTAGGGTTTCAATCCTGGCTTAGCTGCTTTTTCACTCTGAGACATTGGCACGTTTCTTCACCTCCTAAATCTCTACGTCTTTGTCTGTGGAAGGGATAATAAGAGCAGCTTCATCACAGAGTAGTTAAGACTAATGTAAATAACCCAGGTAAATGGTGGCGCACGATAAATCCTCAATACATACTCATATAAAATACGACTGGAACAAGAAGATTTGAATCATATCACATTTGGCCAAATGTACCCAAGTTTCCTTCGTAATTACCCTCACAGCAGTCGTTTGTTATGGGGTGGTGATAGAAGAGGGTGAACTGGGGACACAAATCAAAAACATATATTATGATACACTCTTTTTTTTCCCTAAGATACTCGAAAATCCTTTGTGGAGCCTCTGAAGTTTTAACAGAACACAGTCTGGAAATAATTGCTTTATTGGACCAAAAATAAAAGCCATTACGTCCTAAACTAATTATAGTGAGCTCAAGTACTTTACAGCTGGCCCACTCATGCTAGAATAACCACAGACAGCTTCTAAAGTTGGTTCCATTGAGGGCATTCCTTCTAACATTTGGTGCCTCTGAGGGCAGGTATGAGCCAGATCCTATTTGAAGAGTATGGGATGGACACAGCCAAGGAAAACAGTTAACAGGAGACATGAGGTTAGAAGAAATAAAAATCTCGTATTCGGATTTACTATGAATAGACACAGAAGCTGTTAAAACATAAAATAGAACATTGGTGAGATACTGAGTAAAAAATTTAAGCGCCCGTGAACTTCATATAAAAATACAAATAGGAGTTCCGTCGTGGTGCAGTGGAAATGAATCCAACTAGGAACCATGAGGTTTCGGGTTTGATCCCTGGCCTTGCTCAGTGGGTTAAGGATCTGGCGTTGCCGTGAGATGATGTCTAGGTGGCAGACGCAGCTCAGATCTGATGTGGTGTAGGCTGGCAGAAACAGCTCCAATTCAACCCCTAGCCTGGGAACCTCCATAAGCTGTGGGTGAGGCCCTAGAAAAGACAAAAAAAATTAAAAAATAAATAAAACCATGACATAAATTATAATCTCTATTACTGCAAAAAAAAAATTTTTTTTGAAAGCCAGATTGTCATTTAAAAATGACCAGGGAGTTCCCATCTTGGCTCAGTGGTAACAAACCCAACTAACATCCATGAGGATGTAGGTTCCATTCCTGGCTTTGCTCAGTGGGTTAAGGATCCGGCTTGTCATGAGCTGTGGTGTAGGTTGCAGACGTGGCACTGATCTGGTGTTGCCGTGGTTGTGGTGCAGGCCGGCAGCTGCAGCTCCAGTTTGACCCCTCGCCTGGGAGCTCCCGTATGCCGTGGGTGTGGCCGTAAAAAGAAAAAAAAAAAATGACCAGAGTTTAAATCTGAGAATCACTGACTTTTTAAAAATATTTTTTAAATGTTTATGGCCGCACCCATGGCATATGAAAGTTCCCAGGCCAAGGACTGAATCCAAGCAGCAGCAGCAGCAATGCTGCATCCCTTTAAACCACCGCATGGGCAGGGAAAGAACTCTTGCCTCCTGAGCTGCACTCAGGAGAATCACTGACTTTTAAGCCTTATATTTTTAAAAATATTTCCTTTGGGTGGTGAAACTGAGGCAGAGGCCCAGGGAAAGCAATCTCAGGCCTTTGGGTTTTGTCTGTCTACCTTCCCCTCTGGTCTCTTCTTTTCTCCGTTCCTTCCATGGTGCATGTATTTAATTACATGAAATAATTGCATAACTTTTTTGTTTTGCCTGGGAGCAGAAACACAATGGATAAAGCTATATTCAAATGATAATGCTATGACGCAACTAATTAGAAAAGCCCAGCATATGTAAATAGCCTTTATTTCCAAATAAAGGCTAATAAAATTAACATTTTATGTACTTAGTAATATGGAGCTTTTTTTTTTTTTTTATTTTTAGAGCCGCACATTCATTATATGGAAGTTCCCAGGGTAGGGGGAGAATCAGAGCTACAACTGCCGGCCTAAACCACATCCACAGAAACACAGCATACAAGCCTTGTCTTCGACCTACACCACAGCTCATGGCAATGCTGGATCCTTAACCCGCTGAGCAAGGCCAGGGATCGAACCCACATCCTCATGGATACTAGCTGGACTTGTTTCCCCTGAGCCACAGCAGGAACTTCCTGGAGCTATATTATGAGGCTGATAGACGATTGGGCATAATTGGTAAGTAACCATTTATGTAGCCTGTGTTACTTTTACATATGCAAATTGGACTTCCACAGCTTAGATCATCTCACCTTGGCTCCCTCCACACAGCATATGCTCATGGCAAGGCAGCGTTGGAGTAAAGAGAACTAGGCCAGAAGTAGCTGATAAACAGAACACCCATGAAAGTAGGCCCTGCATTCCTGGCCATTGGAAATCTTGGATGAAATACTAGCATGAGTGAAGGGAAAGTTGTTCAAATTAGGGCAGGAAGGAACAGGAGAGGGATGGAGAAGGGATTTTTTTATTTTTAAAGGAGAGGTTTGTGTCAAGGATAATTGGGACCTTTCCTGTTCTCATCTCCCAACTTTCCCCACGCCCTCAAAACAGGGATGGTGTCCAAAATGCCATAAACAGTAAAGTTTTTCATTCCACAATTAGAGACAAAGCTTGATAAGCAAATCAGCTGGCAAAGGCAACCTGAAACTCTTTCTCACTAAAATGTTAATGGCTGACACTGAATCCTTTGCTGTTTTGATAGGAAGAGGAAGCAAGGGAATGAGATGGTGCTGGCACCAGAAACCTTCCCAAGGAAGGAAAGGTGGCGTATTAAATGGTAACGAGAAAAGAAAACCTAACATTTATTGAGCATTTTGTGCCACGTTCTGTCCTAGGTGCTTTTTCATGGATTAACTCATTCCCTCTTCACAACACCTTGTCTGAAGTAGGTACTATTGCTAGTCCCTATTTTACAGATGATGAAACGAAGTCACAGAGAGAACTGGTGACTTGCCCAGGGTCATAGTGGTGGGGCTGAGGTTTGAATTCCGGCATTACTAGCCCTCAAGCCCAGACTCTTGGCCACAGCCGAAAGAAACTTGGCTTGGAGAGAAGATGGCTCAGGAGGCAAAATTTCCCTATGTGGGTGACATTGCCTAAGGTAAACCTGTTTACTTCAGAGCATTAGGAATGAGAAGGAGTTCCACGCAGAGGTGTTTTATCTCTGTGTCTCTGCTGCGTAAAGCAACACCAGGGCTGGGGAGGAACACTTTGCTACCGCCTCGGTCCCCTGTGTGTACTGCTTTGCTGCCTGAATTAGTGATCCTGCTGTGGTTATTTAAGCTCCCTCTGCCTCCGAGCGCCCATGTGGAAACCGGGTTATTTCCCCTTGTCAGCTTCCTGACTCAGAGGAATGCAGAAGGCTAATGGGCTGATACATGCAAAGTGCTCTGAGCCATAAGCCAGGACTAACTGAACTTCTAGAGAACAGTATGACCTGGCAGTGGTGTTTGGATTGACAGAAGTGGTAGAATATTCTCCTAGTAGCTTCTTTAGAGGTTCTTGCTTCAGCTGCCTGGTCCACTACGGCTGCCTGAATTCTTCTCTAGAATTTTAACCGGCGCCGCTCTGTTGGAGGTCAACTGTCTCCTAGACTCAGGAGATGCCCAGTAGTCTGGGATTGTTCAAACGATGAAGAGATAAGGAGTCTTAACTTAAAATAAGAATCTTCAGGTCAGGACTTTGAAAGTCATTGCTTATCAAAGGTTCAAAAGAACTGGATCTCCTCCAAAGAAACCTTTAACCTAATAGCAAACACCTTTAGCATTCAATTCAAATGATAGTGATCGAATTGACACCAGCAAGGGCAGCACCAATTGCAGTTTGTTTGGTTTTTATTTTTAACGATGCTTTACAAAGAGATGTGGGCAAGAAGATGCCCAAGACAAAGAGAATGGGGAGAGGAGTCTCAGTTCCAGCTACGATTAAGGACTAATGCAAAAGAAGTAGAAAGACAGGGCTTTTACAGGAGAATGTGTCTGCTTAATCTACACTGCCTAGTGGATTTTCCTTCCACTTTTTTTTTTTTTTAAGGGCCGCACTCACGGCATATGGAGGTTCTCAGGCTAGGGGTAGAATCGGAGCTGCAGCTGCCAGCCTACACCACAGCCACAGCAACCTACAGATCCGAGCCTCATCTGCAACCTACACCACAGTTCTCAGCAAAGCTGGATCCTTAACCCACTGCTCCAGGCCAGGGATTGAACGTGCATCCTCATGGATACTAGTCAGATTCGTTTCTACTGAGCCACAACAGGAACTCCCAAGGTTTATGTTTTTGTTTTTGTTTTAACAGCCACACCCATGGCATGTGGAAGTTCCTGGGCCAAGGATCAAATCCAAGCTGCAGCTGCAGCAACGTCAGATCCTTTAACCCAAGCTACTGCAGTGAGATTCTTAACCCACTGCACCAGAACTGGAACTCCCCCTTCTGATTTTTTAAAGCATAGAAATATTAGTTACCAACCTATGCATTCAAGTTTTAGAAAATAAAATCAGGAGGATGATCACAATTTTTTAATTGATGCCGTTATCAAGTCAAAGATTTAACCTCGAATTCACGACTTCCAAGGATGGAGTCATATCCTGGGGCAGTCATGCCTCTCCAGAAAGGAAGCAATCTTTGTGAGCTAACAAATAAACATGACCAGTGGGAACCAAGGTAGAAATTCAGGAGCAGAAACAGGGCAAATTCAAATAGTTTACAGAAAGAGTTTGAGAGCAAGGGAAGGAAGCCGAATGACAGAAGGAAAGCAGTAGATGGTCGAGCTCCTAAGACCGTTAAGGAGCAACAAATCCAAAACGAGAAAAATGAAAGACAGGCGTTCAGAGCACTGTCGTAATTCAAACCATTTCGAATAAAAGCTGTGACAAACTCAGACCAATTTAGATACAAGAGATTTGGTTTGGGGGATACCAAGGCTTCCTTTTTGGCAGTGTTTTCTTCCATCTATGGCGTCTTCTCCACAGACAGACAGACAGACTCAAGGCCCTATTCATTCCTCACCAAAGGGAAAGAGTGGGGGAGACTCAGGGTGAAAGGCATAACTTTCCCAGGAGCATCTGCAAACTTAAGCGTCATCTTTACATGAGAAGGAATTTCCAGGTCAAAAGCTAGCGGAAGAGTTGCAAGGACCTTCCTGATGCCCCTTCTCCCACATCTCTCCGAAGGCACTTTCTGCTTTTGCCTCTGTCTCCCTTGGTCCCGTTTTTGACACTGGTTATCTGGTTTACACACACACTGTCCCTGTGGGATTGAAAGAGCTTCCTTTCACCAAAGAACAATGGGATTTGTGTCAGGAAAAGTCATCTAGGTAAACTACTGAGACAGGAGGGAAGGGGGCAGGGTACAACCTTTAGAAGCATGACATAACCACTGGGGACATGACATAAACTGGTCAGAACCCACTAGACCCAAGACGGCAAGAGATCTGACTTCCAACAGACCTGGAGCCTCATTACGGGCTCACTGTGATACATCAGCATATGCTAAGTGACACATCTACAGACACCTCGCCAATTCTGAGGTGGACCATCACATGGCAGAAAGTGGGCCAGGGCCCAATTCCCAGAAATCTCCGCCCCTTCCCCCAAATGGTTGGAATAATCCTCCCACCTGTTAGCCTATGCAATTAGCCCGTCTGTAAAAATGAACAATCCCCATAGCCTGGGGCCCTCTCGCCTTCGGAGACGCCCACCCTCCGTCTCTGGAGTGTGTATCTCCCTAAAGAAGTCTGCTTCCACTCTCCTTCAGCTGCTCTTGAATTCTTTCCCGTTCGCGAAGCCAGGGGCTCCCCTCCAAGGCCCTTCCCGGGGACCCGCCCGAGACCTCGAATACGACTATCCTCTCGAGCTGCCTTTCTGCGGCAACGCTATGATCCTTTGTTCTGTCCAGTCTAGGATAAGGTCATTGAAGGCCCATTACTGAGCGTTTACTGTCGTACGTGTCAGGGAGACCCGCAGTGGTTAACAGTCCCATTTCACCTAGAAACGTCCATCGCATTTGCTGAGAACGGGAGGGTGCAGGGCTGATGCTCTGAGTCTCTGGGCCAAAGCTTGTTGACACAGAGGTGAAGGATGGCTTCCTTGCCCACACTCCGTGGGCCGCCCCACCCTGCGCCAGACTCAATAGAAGGAAGGGCAGGGCAGGCAGACAGAGTTTTGACAACGCTCCAGTTCTCTGCACCCCAAATATTTACTGAGATAGTCAGGTAATTCTTTAGAGAGGCCGGGCCTAACCTGTAAAAGCTGGTGGCAGAGGGGCAGGAGGAGAAAGAAGTGCTTGGAAAAGGCGTGTTCATGGTGCCAGCAACCCTTGCAAAAGTGGCCACACAGAAACGCAGGGAGAGTCACACACACCCTTTTCAAACTGATGCCCCATTTGAAACTTCGGCTTCTGGGCAACGGGCCTATGCGGCTCCCACGCAGGCCCTTCTGGGTCTCCGGGCGGGCAGCTGTTTCCTCTGCTTGGAAGAATCTCTTCTCACTTAAAGCTACCTTTTCTTCCTAGATTCCTCTCGAGCCCTCTCTACACCGCACTTCCTGCCTTAAGCCTCTCCCAGCTGTCCCAGCCCACAGGCATCACTTTGTTCTTTGGCCTCCTACGCCGCCTGCCTCACACTGGGTAATTTCTGTGGTTTATCTGTTTATCCTTGCAGCTCCCCACCCCCAGCACTGGACTTTGCCCGAAACAGTCGACCTTCACAAGCGCTGATGAACAATGATGCATCGCTCCAGGAGAGCGGTTTAAGCATGCCTGACGCAAGTTCATGTCTGTGTAATTTTTAAGCCCAAATGAAACGTCTCTCATGCTTAGCACTTTTTGAAATGCAGTAAATCCTTAATGTGTGTTTTCGAACAGTACAGATTTCCTTTTTTTTTTTTTTTCTTTTTTTAGGAGGCATAAAGAACAGCAATCAGCAGATCTAGGGTTAAAGGATGGACGCGTTCCTGGGAGCGGGACGGGAACAAACTGCAGGTTCACACCGTCCTCGACCCATGCTGGGATGACCACCTTGTCCCATTTACCTGGGACTTGCCAGTCTTAACACCAGACATCCTGGTCCTGGGCCACCCCTCACTCCCAGGCAGATCCGAATGGCTGGGCACTGACCAGGTGGCCAATGCACAGTTTGCCAAAGAGGCAAATGTCAGTTTGAAATAAAGGACTGAGTCCTCTTTTTCTTCTCTCCCCTCCAATCCTGGTGCCACAGCCCGTCCAAGGACCCTCCACTCTCTGGTGACAAGGGAAGGAGCAGGCAGCAATGCCTAGTTTCCAAAAAGGAACCCTGACTTTCTTCGACTTTCTCCAATTCAGAAGCGATCTCAGGCCTGGGAGGACAAACGGTCAAGGGAAAAAGCTTTGTACAGAGTTCTCACAAAACAGAAACTAAAAGGAATATTTGGAACAGGAAACAGTGACCTTTATGGCATGATTCCCAAAGGGGACGTCAAAGGCAGAGACACGGGAAGGCAGAAGTCCAGGGTCCACGGGAATTTAGCTTACACTGAACATTCCATACCAGGCCGGCTCACTGCCTCTCCAGAGCGTCTGTTTGGAGAATGCTCCTGGGCAGTCCAGCCAACTGTGACAATGCGAGTGGCTAGATGAACAGGAAGACTGAAACCTCTGACTATGAATACATCGAATGCTGTAGCCTGCCGCAGAATGCAGTAATATATTCTGAGCATCCCAGAAGAGACACATTTTGAAAACCCAAAAGGGCCTGAACGAAGGGTCACAATACAGACATCATTAATTAACGGGCACACATCAAAATCAGTTCAAGCTCTATAGTCTGTATAATGATGAGGATTTTCTTCTCCATAATAAAATAACAAAGGTAAGCATTTTAGTCTGCATGATGTATTATAACCTGGAAACTCAGACGCACCCCCCCAAAAAAAGCATAAATGGGAAATGAAAATTTTACTGCTTGTATCTCCCTATATCACTCCAGATGAAGGTGGAGTTGAGTTCTTTAAGTGTAGAATCCTTTGACGGAAAACGCCCATGTGTATCCGGGTACCTGCCCAGGCTAGGCAACGCAGCCCAGAGCGGAAGTGTGGGGTACACGGTGCAGGGAAGTCATCTTAGCACCAGAGGGTATTCTTTCCTCTTCCAGATTACGGCCAAGTTTATGTAACCGCAGATTAACCCTAACCCGGCTCCTACAAAAAATGGGCCAGGCCAGATAACAGGAAAGTGGATTAATTTATAATATTCATACAAATTCCCTCTTGCCCTCCCATTTTAAAGAGTGTCCAGTTTCCTTTGGGTGAGAGAGTCAGGCTGGCAGTTAGCCCACCTACACAAACTGTAAAAAAAAATCGATTACATTTCTCCCACTGGTCAAAACAAGAGAAGAGGCAGTCACTTAGGAAATTAGCCCAGGCGGCTGCTTCTGATAGTCCCCCACCGTGAGCAGAGCAGGAGTTTCAAGAAAGGGAGGGCACACTGGCTAGAAAGGAAGAGTAGAGGGAGTTCAGGGCAGGGGTGCCTCCTGCTTGAATTTTGATCTAGACTAATTTACAACTGAAAAAGGTCGGCGCCTCACTGGAGGCCAGAAAGCCTAGGAAAGTTACCAGAGAGATGTGACAACGTCCAAAGTCAGCCAGGGAGTCTGTCCCAGCCCATTAGCATCCCAAGTTTAGAAAGCAAGGCCCTGGAAAGATGCCCCGGGGAGGTGCCCAAGGGAGTCCGTTTGTATCCAGCCAAATGCTTACTCTGGAAAAAGGAAGATTTTGTCCCTTCTGGCTTGTTCAGTGCCAGAAGTTCTGTCAGGGAGAAAGGCTGTGAAATTGAGAAATATGGGATATTAGGTCATCTGTCCAAGTGAAGGCAGGTTCAACAAATCCAAACTTGAAGTCAATAAATAGTTCCTTTTTTTTTTTTTTTTAAATGACCTTAAATAATATTTGCTCATTGCTAAAACTTCAAATAATACAGAGGTAAAAATAAAAAGTGAAGGACTTTTCTCTCACAGCCAGCCTATTCCCCCTGGCCCTACTCACCAGAAATACACACTGTGGATAATTGGCTCATATTTTTTAAGGCTTCCTATTTCTATCAATTATAAAAAATTGACCTGTCTACTCTACTCATCTAGCTCTCCATCTACTCATCCCATGCATCTCTCAACCATCTTTTTTTTTTTTTTTTTTTTGCTTTTTAGAGCAGCATCTGCAACATATGGAAGTTCCCAAGCTACAGCTGCCAGCCTACACCGCAGCCACAGCAATGCAGGATCCGAGCTGTGTCTGTGACCTGCATCAAAGCTCATGGCAACACCAGATCCTTAACCCACTGAGCGAGGCCAGGGATCGAACCCACATCCTCGTGGTTCCTAGTCGGATTCATTTCCACTGTGCCACAACAGGAATTCCCTGTGTGTGTATTCTTTATGGAGATCCTAAAATAGCTATTATTCTACTTGAGATGTTCATTCCATAAAGCACTGCATTTTTCCAAGTCTACCTCATTCTGTTTCGTGGTTCCACTATGCCGATGTGTCATTTAGCCAGTACCCTATTGATGGACATTTATGTTGTTTCCAATTGCTTTCCTTATTACAAAAATGCTATTATAAAATTCTTGATTAAAAGAAATAATTATTAACGGGTATGTTGTGCTAAGGATCAGACCCCGCCTGTGCTGAGCTCTGCACAGGATATAAAGGTGAATAATATATGTATTTTTTTGGCTTCTTGGCATTTGTTCTCTCATGGGGAAGAATTATAAACATCTAATGATATAAGAAAAAATGACTTAAATACTAAGAAGTGGGACAAATAAGATATTCAAGCATATAACATTCCCTGAGTAGGGAGCAGAGAGGAAGGAGCTACCCAGTTCTGGCAGCTGGGATTAGAGAAGGTTTCATGAGTGGACCTCTTCGATGCAGCGATTTGCTTTCGTGTGTGGATGCAGGGAAGTTGAGATGGAAGCTGGTAGAACTCCTAACATCATGGAAATCTTAACCACCATCCTGTTCACTAGGATAAAGGACTCCATGATTTTTGCTATTTGAATTTCCCTTAACAAACATAATTTCAGATAGTGTGGGAATGCTCTGTTCTTCTAAGCCAGTTTTGCTGGATTTAGTCTATGCTGATAACCTGAAAATTTATTACAAATCTCCAACACGGTCTTGCTTTTTGCTCTATCCCCAAATTTTCTGGGTACATGCGACCTCCAAATCAAGCACCCCACAGCTGAATTATCTTGTCACATCTGCTGTGACTGTCCAGAGGAGGATATTTTATCGGTATACCAAATCCAACTGTGTGCTATAGAAAGAAAACATGAAATAACTCGCCTCTGATAACAAATCTCTTTGTCAGAACCTTCCCAGCAATCAAGTAAACATGCTGAAAGGAGAGGTTTTCTTTTTAAGCAATCTTAATTAGCAGGTCTTTTTCTTATTAACATCTTCAAAGTACTCTGAGCTCCTCCCCAGATGAAAGGTCCTGGGTGAGTACAAATTATTATTATGCTCACAAAATGCATACACTAAATGCAGGAAAAGTGCAAACGATTTACCTCCACAGCCTGCAATGCCCTTCAGACACTTTGATCTGCCAATATAGCCATCAATTATTCTATATCCTTTGCTCTCTAATGCATGCATCAAAGCATCCCATGTACACCCTTGTAAATCCAACTGTTTATTCCAAAATAGTTGCTCTTAATTAACCCTCGTTTCCTTTCTCTTTTGTCAGCAGCTGCTGATTCAGCTTTTCTTCTGTTGGGAGAAGGTATATGCAACCCAGGCTTTGGAATGGAAAATAACTCCATTTTTTCTTTACAAAGAGGGACATGACATAAAAGATGTATATAAAGACCCTTTGATGACCTGGAAAAATGCAAATGATACGGTAAGTGAAAAATGCATGATACAAAAACATAGGCAGTTTTGTCTCAACTATAATACTAATAACTGCTAACGTGAATTAAAACAACCATGCCAGTGGAGTTCCCAAAGTGGCTCAGTGGTTAATGAACCCGACTAGTATCCAGGAGGACGCAAGTTTGATCCCTGGACTTGCTCAGTGGGTTAAGGATCTGGCATTGCCGTGAGCTGTGGGGTAGGCCAGCAGGTGCAGCTCTGATTTGCCCCCTAGCCTGGGAACCACCACATGCCGTGGGTGCAGCTCTAAAATGACAAAAGACAAAAACAAAAACAAACAACCATGCCAGTCACTGAGCTGAATGCTTGACCTGCGTGATACACATTCATCTTCACTACGAGGGGAATACTATCATCCCTCTTTTAGAGATTAGGACACGGAGACTCAGAAAGGTTAAGTGATGGGGGTTCTGTCCAGTGCTGTCTGCCTCCAAAGCTCATTCCTTTAATGAAGGCTGCCTTTGAATAGTGATTTTCCCTAGAAAGAGAAATTTGGGATGATTCCCCCACACACACACATCTTTTTTTTTACATTTACACATTTAAAAACAAAACTAACATATTAAAGACATGAGTAAATCAAATAAAAAGGAAGAGGGCTAAGTCGCTCTCTCATTTATTGGCGTGATGACTTAGGATAAATATCAGCAACATGTCATTAACCTCAGAGGTCTCTGGATCTCTGCTTCTTTATCTTTAAAATGACAGGGTTGAACCAAGAGAGCTCAGAGCAGCTTTCAGTTCTAACATGACTTTAGTCCTTTTGTTTCTGCTTATGCTTCAGAGATGGCACTTTGTCAACAGTAAGTAGATTCCAGTTCCTTAAATCTGCTCAAAGAGCTCTGTTACGTACCAGAGGAAGAACCATGGAGCCGAGTGTTAAACAAATTCAGTTTGTGAGTCGCCTTTGAACACCAGAGAGGAATAGACTACTCATGCTATACTGATACATATTGAATAAGTATTAATTACCATAAGATTATTTCATAATTATGACATTCTGATTGTGAATGCAGAATAATGTATTTTTCTGACCTAATTCTAGAGTAAAAGACAACAAGTTGCATTGGAAATCAGGGCCAGGTCTTTTTCCGCCTGGGGTTTCGTTTGAACATGTCTGGAATGCAGGAGTAAGAAACCCTTTGAAATAACATGGAGAGTGGGCGTTTCCAGCTGAGAGGAGCATTTGATCTTTTCCTGGAAAATAAGTACCTGCACCACCAAGAAAAGTGACTTGTCCCCACAGAAGGACAAGTTCCTCAAACAGGAAGCATGTGGCACCAACCATGAAGAAAGGACAGTACCATTTGTAATGCTATAAATATTAAGATGTCTGGGAAGCATGAAGAATTTTTATTTCTGGCCACTGAGCATTCCTTTTTTTTTTTTTTTTTTCCCTATTTCTAAGAGTAGCGTAGTCTTTATTTGAAACTTTTTCATGCCTGGTATTCTATTTTTCAACACAGGGACATGTAATGATTCAGCATATAATAGGTATTCAATAAATGTTAGTTCAATGAGGGGAGTACATTAATATTTAAACTTTAATTAGAAGTATGGTGTTCTTTTTTTTTTTAAGATAAGGCTTAGGAACAGTATCCTTTCCATAGTCAATACCCAGAATTCCATCTACTACAGAACCTAAAACCTTCATTTAAACCATCAGTTTAAAAAAAAAAAACAAAACTTTCATGGATCATAGGTGCAGGAATAAAAGACAAAATAATTTTTATACTTGAAGAAGGTATGGAAAAATTTCTTTATAATATTAAGGTGGGGGAGACCTTTCTATTACCACTAAAAGTCCAGAAAACATAAAAGAAAAGTGATAATGTTATGATAAAGTTAACAATACAACAATTAAAAACTTTAGTCTGGCAAAAACATACACACATTTTAGAAAAATGAAAGATAAACAAAAAACCAGATTTTAAATGTTTGCAATTCCTATCAAGGTAAAAAACAAATCTACCAGTGTATGAGGTCCTAGCAAGCGATAAAAAAAGGATCAACAACCCAGCAGAAAAAAAGGCAAAGAAAATAAACAGAAATTATTTACAAATACACATGGCTCTTGCACCTAAGAAAAGATGCTCAGTTTAAGTCACAACTCGAGAAGTGTAAGATACAACCATTCTAAGTTATTTTGCTCTACCCATCAGGTTGGCAAAAACTGACAAACTTGATAACTTGCTCTGCAGTCAAGACCTTGAGAACGCAAGCCTTTGCACTAT
The DNA here is from genome assembly GCF_054392235.1 of Sus scrofa. Classification (NCBI taxonomy): domain Eukaryota; kingdom Metazoa; phylum Chordata; class Mammalia; order Artiodactyla; family Suidae; genus Sus; species Sus scrofa. The sequence continues at coordinate 20,025,875 of NC_139393.1, read as the reverse complement.
GGGTAGAAGAGTAAACTGGAGGGCAATTTGGGAATATCTATCAAAATTACAGATGCACGTTGTCCAAGGCAGGTTTACCCTGGAGCTAGAGAAGCATAAATTTTAGGACCCCTCACTTGCACAGACCCGTTTCCAGGCCCTGGGAAGAGTTTCAATAATTTTTCAACACGGGGAATTCCTGGTGTGGTTCAGTGGGTTAAGAATCTGACATAAGGTCTGTGAGGATGCGGGTTTGATCCCTGGCTTCACTCAGTGCATTAAGAATGCAGTGTTGGAGTTCCCGTCGTGGCGCGGCGGAAACGAATCCGACTAGGAACCATGAGATTGCAGGTTCAATCCTTGGCCTCGCTCAGCGGGTTAAGAATCCGGCATTGCCGTGAGCTGTGGTGTGGGTTGTAGACACGGCTTGGATCTGGCGTTGCTGTGGCTCTACAGCTTGGCTTAGACCCCTCGGCTGGGAATCTCCATATGCCACGGGTGTGGCCCTAAAAAGACAAAAAAAAAAAAAAAAGAATGCAGTGTTGCTGCAAGCTGTGGTGTAAGTCACAGATGAGGCTCAGATCTGACATTTCTGTGGTGTAGGCGGGCAGCTGCAGCTCCAATTAGACCCCTAGCCCAGGAACTTCCATATGCTGCAAGTTTGGCCATAAAAGAAAAAGAGAACAAAATGAAAAAATTTTCAACACATTGTTATTGTAATTTTTTAATTTTTTTCTTTTCTTTTTTTTTTTTTTTTTTTTTGTCTTTTTTTGCCATTTCTTTGGGCCGCTCCTGCGGCATGTGGAGGTTCCCAGGCTAGGGGTCCAATCGGAGCTGTAGCCGCCAGCCTACACCAGAGCCACAGCAATGGGGGATCCGAGCCTCGTCTGCAACCTACACCACAGCTCACGGCAACGCCAGGTCCTTAACCCACTGAGCAAGGCCAGGGATCAAACCCACAACCTCATGGTTCCCAGTGGGATTCGTTAACCACTGCGCCACGACGGGAACTCCATGTTTTTGCAAACTTTGCAAAATAAGATATTTTTATCACGATTGGTGAAGACCACCATTCTCTTTCCAACCAGACTCCCTGTCCATCACACTTTCCCTTGAGAATTGGCATTGAAATGGCATCAGGAACTTCTGGGATCAGGCTCAAGGGAAGTTGGCGTGGAGCTAGATCTTGTTTGTCTTTAGTAGGGTATATTTATGTGGTATGCAGTCACTCCGTTATTGCCAGGTTATCGGCTGATGTCCTGGTGTCTGAAAGTATTTCCATAAACACTCCTGCTACTCACTCGGCCAACTCCCTGCCATTCTGACCAGAAGTGGCAGGGCCAGGAGTGATACTGAAACATGAACATGTGTTATGATGCCTGATACTAGTATGATGTAGGAAGTGGAAAAGAAACAAGGCTTGAAATACATGGAGTCAGAAGCCAATCTGTGGAAAATTGTTTTATTCATTAGGTATGTAAAATTTTAAGCAGAATGTTTCATTTTTTAACAGATATCTGGACAAGGTGGCTATTCTTCCCTGGTAGGATATACTTGACAATGTAGCAATTATAAATGCACCATATATTTATAATCTTTTTTTTAGTGAGAATCATGTGAAGTAGAATTTATCAGGATGTCTGTGCTGTAGGGCACAAGTCTACAGCAGCACTACAAATGGCAAGCATGTTTGTGACATCTGAATGCTTTACGCCTTCCAACTATCAAGAATAATTTTTAAAATTGCAATCAACCATGCTAATGGGTGGTTTATTCAGCTAATCCTGCTGAATGATCATTCTGCTTTCTCTCTTTAAAATTGTATTACAAAACCGTAGCCCCATGAAGCGGTAATCAAAGTGTATGAAGCCAAAAGAGAGAGAGAGAGAGAGAGAAAACATTATAGAGATGTCTCAGGTAGTTGATTAGTAAAACTATTATGTTGGTTTTCAGAATATTCATGGTATTTTTTTAGCGTCTCAAAATTTGTTGTCATTTGTGATTTCCTTTCATAATGTATATAAATATTCATTTTCATACCTACTTTGAATTGTATAATTCTGCATTCTTTTTCCTTTTCTTTCCGTTTTTTTTTTGGGGGGGGCTGCACTTGCGCCATGTGGATGTCCCCAGGCTAGGGGTCGAACTGGAGGTGTAGCTGCTAGCCTCCGCCATGGCCACAGCAACACGGGATCCGAGCCCCATCTGCAACCTACACCACAGCACATGGCAATGCTGGATCCTTAACCCACTGAGAAGGCCAGGGATCGACCCTGCGTCCTCATGGATGCTAGTCAGATTCGTTAACTGCTGAGCCATGATGGGACCTCCCTGTATTCTTTTTCTTAATGAAGACCCACAAATTTATAATCTTCAGGCTCCATACAATCTGAAGTAGCCTTTGTAATTATCCAATGCCACAGAAAATCTCGAATGTGAGAATGTATCTTAGAATTGTTCTTGTACAAGTGTGCAAGGTTATTCAGTCCCAAATTATAAAAGAAAAAGGTTCAACCCTGTAGGCTGAAAGATGAGGGGTACATTTATATAATGGAAGATTATACCGCTCTAAATATGGGGGCATACTCTCCACTCTGATGCAGAAAGGGCCACAAGATACATTTTTCAGTGAATAAAACTTGGTGCAGAAAAATGTGTACAGTATACTACTTTTTATTTTAAAAATAGCATAAAGAAGAGGAACATATATTAACAGTTGTTTATTTTTGCATAAATAGGCTCCAAAAATAAATAAAAGTGATTACAGGGAAGGAGCACTGCATGGGATGGACACAGAGGTGGAAAGGAGATTGCCCACTATGACCCCTGTACATGAAATGTACATTCACAATTCAAAAATTAAATTTTAAAAAATTGGCCTTCACTTTGGCCACATGCATGGGGGCAGAAGAGGCATAGTGCCTCTAGACAACTTTTGACACCTTTTAAAAATGTCAGTTTAGGAGTTCCCATCGTGGTGCAGTGGTTAACGAATCCGACTAGGAACCATGAGATTGCAGGTTCGATCCCTGGCCTTGTTCAGTGGGTTAACGATCCGGCGTTGCCGTGAGCTGTGGTGTAGGTTGCAGACGCGGCTCGGATCCCGCGTTGCTGTGGCTCTGGCGTGGGCCAGGGGCTACAGCTCTGATTCGACCCCGAGCCTGGGAACCTCCATATGCCACAGGAGCGGCCCAAGAAACGGCAAAGAGACAAAAAAAAAAAGTCAGTTTAGTTGTTCACTAGCTCTCAGGTTTAAATTCATACCTATTCATTCCAGCACTTTTTATACCATTAGCCTTTAATCAAAAGAATTTTCAAAATAACCTGAATGAACTTAATATAAGGATACAAGAAAACAGAACACCAATGAAAATATTTAATCATCTGAAAAGTTTAAAAATTCTGCACTTCCAAAGAAATAAAGGCAAACAAACTTGGGATTTATTTTCTTCAACATCCAATTTATACAAAAGGAAACTCTTATGGAAACAACCTAAATGTCCATGGACAGAGGAGTGGATAAAGAAGATGTGGTACTTATACACAATGGAATATTACTCAGCTATTAAAAGGAACAAAATAATGGCATTTGCAGCAACATGGATGGACCTAGAAATTATCAAGCTAAGTAAAGTTAGTCAGACAGTGGGACACCAAAGTCATAGGCTATCACTTACATGTGGAATCTAAAAAAAGGACACGATGAACTTCTTTGCAGAACAGATACCAACTCACAGACTTTGAAAAACTTAACGGTTTCCAGGTTGGGGGTTGGGGGGATGGGCTGAGGGTTTGGGATGGGAATGATATAAAATTGGGTTGTGATGGTCATTGTACAAAATTACAAATGTAATAAAATTCACTGAGCAAAAAAAATCATCACACGCTAAATAAATAAATAAATAAACACATAAATAAACATCCCATCAGCTGGGAAAAAAAAGGACACGCTTAAGGCTACTCAATAAATAATGAGCACTGAATATGAACAGCCTATCCAAAAATAGAAAAAACACATTAAAATTTTAAACTTGGAAGTCATCATTCACTTCATCCTCTGCTACACCCCCAAACCCTAATTTTATCTCCTAAGTATCACTGTCATTGTCACTGTCATTACTGTGGTCCAAGCCACCACTCTCTCATTAAGACCATTGCAATATCAGAGTTCCTACTGTGGCTCAGGAGTAATGAACCCACCTAGTACCCATGAGGATGCCAGTTCCATCCCTGACCTCGGTCAGTGGGTTAAGGATCCGGTGTTGCCGTGAGCTGTGGTATGGGTAGCAAATTTGGCTCAGATCCCGTGTTGCTATGGCTGTGGCGTAGACTGGTGGCTGCCACTCTGATTAGAACCGTAGCCTGGGACCTTCCATAAGCCATGGGTGAGACCCTTTAAAAAAAAAAAAAAAAAAAAAAAGACAATTGCAATCCCCACTAAGTGGCTTCCCAGCAATCCCCTTCAGCTCCCTATCATTTCAGTCTTTACTGAGAGACCATTTTTTAAAGACTAATCAGATTATATCTCAAATACACACACTCTTCAATGACCTCCCATTTTAAAGACAGCAATTCTTCAAGGCTGCTTCCCAATCCAAAGCCTTTCAGCATTGATTTTTCCTCCCCCAGCACTCAAACCCAATTCTCCTCCATTCCTCAACTCCTCCTCATCCTGCAGCTCTCACCCGAAAGCTTACTCTCCTGGGGAGACGTCCCAGACTAGCCCAGGACCCGATACAAATTGGTAAAACACCCACGCTGCTCCATCACAGCACTTAGCACAGGTAGCAATCTAATTCCCTGTGAAAAGGGGGAGGGGGGAGGGACTGCCTCTGCCAGTGCCTCCAGCGGGGCAGGAAAGCCAGGACCTAGCCCAGCACTGACAGACGCTGGACAAATGAATGGGTATTTCTGACAATAAAAAATACAGACCTTATTACAACTAGATACCAATTTAGCTTGGAAAGCTGGCAAAAATAAACAAGAAGACCACTCTCTACTTGTTATTAGCAGGTGGGCAGAACCCTTTTACTGTTTAAAAAAAGAAATGGGGAGTTCCTGTCGTGGCGCAGTGGTTAACAAATCCGACTAGGAACCATGAGGTTGCGGGTTAACGATCCGGCGTGAGCTGTGGTGTAGGTTGCAGACGCGGCTCAGATCCCGCATTGCTGTGGCTCTGGCGTTGCTGTGGCTCTGGCGTAGGCCAGTGGCTACAGCTCCAATTCGACCCCTAGCCTGGGAACCTCCACACGCCGCAGGAGCGGCCCAAAGAAAGAGCAAAAAGACCAAAAAAAAAAAAAAAAAAAAAAAAAAAAAGGAATAAAAAAAGAACAAAATCTATCATCTTAATTAACCATTTTTAAGTACACAGTTCGGTAGTGTGAGGTATACTCATGTTATTGTGCAACATACCTTGAAATGTTTCATCTTGCAACACTGAAGCTCTACACCCACTAAGCAACGGGGAGCCCTCAATTCGCCCTTTCCCCAGCCCCTGGCAGCCACCATTCTACTTTCTGTTTCTAAGAATCTGACGACTTTACATAGCTCACGTAGGTGGAATTACACAATATTTGTCTTTTGAAGTTCCCGTCTTGGCTCAGTAGAAACAAATCTGACTAGTATCCATGAGGATGCAGGTTCGATCACTGGCCTCGCCCAGAGCGTTAAGGATCACAGTGTTGCCGTGAGCTGTGGCGCATGTAGGTCGGAGATACAGCTCACATCTGATGTGGCTGTGGCTGTGGCATAGGCCAGTGGCTACAGCTCCAATTCGACCCCTAACCTGGGAACCTCCATACGCTGCGGGTGCGACCCTAAAAAGACAGCAACAACAACAACAACAACAAAATTTGTCTTTTTGTGACTGACTTGTTTCACTACTGTCCTCAAGGTTCATCCAGGTGGTAGCACATGTGATAGGATTTCCTTCCTTTGAAGGCTGAATAATATTTCTTTGTTGTATATACCACATTTTATTTATCCATTCTTCCATCAATGAATATTTGGGTTACTTCTACCTCTTGGTTATTGTGAATAATGCTGCTATGAATATGAATGTGTAACTATCTCCGTGAGGCCCTAATTTAAGTTCTTTTCTTTTTTTTTTTAGCCACACCCTCAGCATGCAGAAGTTCTTGGGCCAGGACTTGAACCCAAGCCACAGCAGTGATGCGGTTGAATCCTTAACCATTAGGCTACTGGGGAATCCCATCAATTCTTTTGGATATAGTCCCAGAAGAGGGATTGCTGAGGTTTTTTTGTTTGTTTTTTGGTTTTTTTTGGTGAAATTTATATACCATCAAAGTGAACCATTTTGTTTAACCACTCCATAGTAAACAATTCAGGGAGTTCCCGCTTGGCACCATGGGTTAAGAATCCAACTGCTGTGGCTTGGGTTGCTGCTGAGGCATGGATTCAATCCCTGGCCTGGGACAGTGGGTTATAGGATCCAGTGTTGCCACCTCTGAGGATTGGATTCAATCCCTGCCCCAGGAACTTCCATATGCCATGGGTGAGGCCATAAAAATAATTAAATAAAAATTTTTAAAAATTCAGTAGCATTCAGTATGTTCACAGTGCTGTGTCACCACCACCTCCACGTAGTTCCAAGGCATTTTCATCACTCCAAAAAGAAGGTCATACTTAAGCAGTTGCTCCCCATTTTCTCCTCCCTCAGCCCCTAGCAACCAAGGACCTGCTTTCGGTCTCTATGGATTTACCTATTCTAGATATTGCATATAAAAGGAATCACACAATATGTGATCTTCAATACCTGGCTTCTTTCACTTAGCATAATGCTTTCAAGGTTAATCCACATTGTAGCTTGTATCAGTACATCATTCCTTTTAACGGATGAATATTATTCGCTTATGTGGATATGCCAGACCTTGATTAAACTGTTTATCTCTTGATGGACACTTGGGTTGTTTTCATCTTTTGGCTATTATGAATAGTGCTACTATGATCTACCACCTTTTTTTTTTTTTAGGGCTGCACATGTGGCATATGAGAGCTCCTAGGCTAGAGGTCAAATCACAGCTATAGCTGCCGGCCTACACCACAGCCACAGCAAGGCAGGATCTGAGCCATGTCTGTGACCTACACCACAGCTCATGGCAATGCTGGATCCTTAACTTACTGAGCGAGGCCAGGGATTGAGCCTGCATCCTCATGGATACTAGTTGGGTCGTTACCACTGAGCCACATCTACCACCTTTCCGATGGGCATGGGAACTGGTACTGAGCAGCCTGACCACTGAGCCTACTGAGCCTGCATCTAGAGATGGGATCTGGCAGGGACAGGTATCTCTGCCATTAGGGGTTAATTTTTTGCAAAATCACAAGCAGATTACCATAAATTCAACATGGAGGGGCATGTTCTTATGTCCCCTAAACCCGCAAAGGACAGAGAGAGAGAGGGGCACTTAACCGAAAGCAGGCAAATGTAATCTGTCCAAGTAACCAAAGATGTGGTTTGAAGGAAAAGGTCAATCTAAATAGGCACGTTGACTATTAGTTGAGCCAATCATACGGCTTCTCTGGGTAAAATGAATTGAAAATATGAAAGAGAGTTGATAATTTGGTAATGGGAGCAGACAGTGAAACAGATCTGTTGTTAACAGCAGATCTCTGGGGCTGCAGCTGCTGAGGGTGACAAGGAGACAAGCTGGTCCCCAAAGCGCCCTGCATCCCAAATGACCTTCGGTTGCAGACTGCATGGTTCAACTAGTTCTTGCTCATTCTGTGATGTTACCTGAACCCTGGCTTCAGGGCTTGGATTCCTCTTCTAAATATTTCTACAACTGTCATTCCCGCAAACTTCCCAATGACTGAGATAACTTATCTGAGTGATTCTTTGCATCCGAAGGCACTTCAGGAAAACACCTCTGAAAAGATGCTAGGTTATAGATCATTCATACTCTTGATTCAGTAATTTCTCTCTGGAACCACAGTCTAAGACAGTAATCCTAAAGTCAGGAAAAGCCATATCCACAAAGACGTTAATCTCAGTTTTAGTTGAATGCAAGATATTGGAAATACGGAGTTCCTGTCATGGCTCAGCCAAAACGAATCTGACTAGTATCCATGAGGATGCAGGCTCTATCCCTGGCCTTGCTCACTGGGTTAAGTTTCTGGCGTTGCAGTGAGCTGTGGTATAGATCGCAGACGTGGCTCAGATCTGACGTTGCTGTGGCTGTGACACAGGCCAGAAGCTACAGCTCTGATTCGACCCCTACCCAGCTTGGAAACCTCCATATGCTGTGGGTGTGGCCCTAAAAAAATTTTTTTAATAAAAATATTTTTTAAAATATTGGAAATATGTATCCAAGTTCAGGAAAGTGAGAAAAAAAAGAAGTATCCTAATTTTATTTATTTTTAATTTTAAGTTAGATTGAATACTTATTTACTCAGAATTATATATATGAAGAGTTTTGTATTAACACTGACATATTGTTGGAGTTCCCGCTGTGGCACAGTGTAATCAGTGGTATCTCCACAGTGCCGGGATGTCAGTTCGATCCCCAGCCCCACACAGTGGGTTAAAGGATTCTGCATTGACACAGTTGCAACATATTTCACCACCATGGCACAGATCTGATTCTGGCCCCAGAACTCCAAATGCTGTGGGGTGGCCAAAAAAGAAAAAAAAATTAAAAGAACAAAAACATTGATATATTGTTATACTATAATCCTACTTAGAATTAGGAAAAAAGCAAGAAATAAATATTCATGTGGAAAATATTCAAAGACGTGGCAAAATAGGAATAGTGATTATCTTTGTGTGATTTTTTTCCCCCATATCTAAAACTTTCTAAAGAAACGTGCTGTGTGTGTGGGTTTTTTTTTTTTTTTTTTTTGGTCTTTTGTCCTTTTACGGCCACACTTGTGGCATATGGAGGTTCCCAGGCTAGGGCCTAATCAGAGCTGTTGCTGCCGTCCTACACCACAGCCACAGCAACGCCAGATCCTGAGCCGAATCTGCGACCTACACCACAGCCCACGGCAACACCATATCCTTAACCCACTGAGCAAGGCCAGGGATCGAACCCGCGTCCTCATGGTTCCCAGTCAGATTCATTTCCGCTGAGCCACGACAGGAACTCCCATATGTTGTTTTTATAATGTAAAAATGCCTTAAAAAGCAGAATACAATGTGGCTTTAGACAAAAATTAATCATCCTATAGTAATATTTATTAGGCAAGAGGGAGAAACAAAGACTTCAGTTTGAGTAGAAAACTAAAAGAAAAAGATCACAGTTATTTGAAGGATCTGGTCTCCACCATGTTCCTGGAGAAAGCAGATGGGACTCCAGTTTTCCAGAAGGTACAGGATACTGCCTTTTGTGGCGAGGACAAAGGATGGCTGGGTAACTGAGAGTACTAGAGGGCTCTGACAAGTCTAAGCCGTCCACGGCCGAGAAAGGCCAAGACACAGAGCTTATTAAGGAAAGCTCTTGCTACGCGGCATTTCCAAATGGTCAGACGTGTCATTGTTCCATGCGGATCAGAAACATATGCCTATGATGCAGCAGAGAAGCAAGACTACAAGGATGGCAGGCTATGGAAACCAGCAAGTCTTCACATATGCTAGTAAAGAGTGCCCCTCAGCTGCTGAGCAAGCCTTGTAGCTTGCACGATGGCAGAATGAGCCAGAAGCTTAGGGCTGTGGCCTGTTTTGTTTGGGTTTTTTGATTTTTTGTTTGTTTGTTTTGTTTTAAATATCCTGAAATAATTTAGAAAGAAAAAATGATATCAGGGAGAAACCAGATAGTTAATCAATACTCACTGAGTGTTTACTATGTGTCAGGCACTACTGTGAACCTCAGGGGTAAAATTTCCTGCCCCGGAAGTGCACACAGTCTATGTTGGGGGATGACTGCAAGGTGGGGAGAGGGAGAATCCAATCAGGAAAAAGAATGAGTAAATTATACAGCATGTTAGACAGCTATGGAGAAAATAAAGCAGTGGAGGAGTTCCCGTCATGGCTCAGCAATAAGGAACCCAACTAACATCCATGGGGACTCAGAGTCAATCCCTGGCCTCGATCCGTGGGTTAAGGGTCCAGCGTTGCTGTGAGCTGTGGTGTAGGTCACAGACACGGCTTGAATCTCGAGTTGCTGTGGCTGTGGTGAAGGCCAGCAGTTACAGCTCCAATTCAACCCCTAGCCTGGGAACTTCCATATGCCATGGGTGCAGCCCTAACAAGACCAAAAAAAAAGCAAAGAAAGAAAAGAAAAGAAAGCAGTGGAAGGAATTAAGGAGAGTCCGTTGTCAGAGCCTTAGAGTTTGAGTAAGATGAATTAGGAAGGAAATTGAGGGAAAGATGTAACGTTGAGAATACGCCTCGAGAAAAGCCTTTCGGGCAAAGGCAACAGTGAATGCAAACGTCCCAGGGCAGGATCACAGGTGGCCTGGTCCAGAAACAGCAAGGAGGTTAGCGTGGCTTGGAGCAGAGCGAAGGGTGGGCAGTGGGGGAGGAGAGGTGCTGAGGAGGGTCAGGTCACAGAGCATCTTAAAGCCCTTTGTAAGGAGAACAAAGGGGACAAATTCATCAGCAGATGCTGACTGGCTGGAAGCTGATAAAGGCAGATGTGGCGAAGTTCACTGATACAAGTGACTGGGAGCAGATGACATCATTCGTGAGACAGGAAACACAAGAGGAGGAAGTCAGAGGAGAGAACGGGTAGAGATTATTAGTTTGTTTGGAAGGTAATTCTTTTGTGGTGCAAATGAGGCCCCAGAAGGTAGAGCTGGTACCTCAGGAAGCAGGTCAGGAGGGAAACGCAATTGGTGAATTGCTGGCAGAGAAGGCAGTGCTCCAGTTATGGCGTGAATGGGTGAATGATCAACGGCAAGTGCTAATAAATGGTTGTGGAATCAACCTGGTGAAACTGCTCACGGAATGTGCTGGTTCGTTTGCCATGCAGAGAACAGATGAGCGAGCTGGGATACTGAGGTTATGGAAAAGCTGCACAGGAAGACAGAAAACATTATTATAACAGCAGTACTCATGGAGCCCGAAAGGTCATGAGGATATATTGCATTTTTTTTTTTTTTAAGGGCCGCACCCATGGCGTATGGAAGTTCTCAGACTAGGGCTCAAATCAGAGCTACAGCTGCCAGCCTATACCACAGCTCATAGCAATGCCAGATCGCTGACCCACTGATCAAGGCCAGGGATCAAACCTTCATCCTCATGGATACTAGTCGGATTCATTTCCACTGTGCCACAACGGGAACTCCCTATGCATTTCTTGACCAGGCTTCAAGTTCATGTTCACAGCACAGCATCCTTACTGTCATTGAGCTACTCTCTGTCCCTGCTTCCATGCCTCCGGATACAGTATCTCTCTGTCGTACTCCCTCTCCTGCCCCTGGTCTCTGCAGGAGAAATGATCTGATTTATGTGGCTGGTTACCCCCATCATAGAGAACGTCTGGTTAGAGCTCTTGAGCCTGCGTAGCTCCCAGGCCAACCCACAGATGCTGCCTTTGCATCGGTGCCCATCCCTTTTCCAGTCAGTTGGGACCAAGAAATACATGGTACTAGGCATGGAAAGAAGGATTAGCGAGTTGCCAGGTGGGGGGGTTGTACCACGGCAGGTGCTCTGAGGTACCCTAGGAGTAGCAAAACTAGAAGTATAAGGCTTCAAGAAGGCCAGAAGAGGAGGGAGTCTTAAGCAGGCAGTGTTCACCAGGATAAAATGTAGCAGAGAGAGGTAATAATTAGCAGTCGTGATAAAAGCAGTTATCATTCTGAGTGCTTACTGTGCATCAAATGCTGTATATCAAGTGCTCTACATAATTACCCCTCAATTCTTAAATAGTCCAGTGACATAGGTATTCTAACGCCATTTTGCAAAAAGTGAGGTCCAGATAAATTAACACAGTGGGAGTTCCCACTGTGGCTCAGTGGTAAGAAATCCAACTAGTACCCATGAGAATGCAGTTTCGATCTCTGGCCTCACTCAGTGGTTAAGGATCCAGCATGGCCATGAGCTGTGGTGCAGGTCAAAGACATGGCTCAGATCTGGCATTGCTGTGGCTGTGGTGTAGGCCAGTGGCTGCAGCTCTGATTCAACCCCTAGCCTGGGAACTTCCTTATGCTGTGGGTATACCTCTAAAAAGGGAAGAAAAAAAAATTAAGTGATTTACCCACCACATCTGGTAAGTAGTGGAGCTGAAATTTAAAGCAAAGTCCATCAATATCCAGAGTTCGATTTATTGATTTACTCTCCAACGTAATATAGTGAGTGTATATTTTGTACCATTGCTGTAGGCACTCTCATGAAGCTTTCATTTATGAGAGGGAGCAAGGCACTAGATAGGTAAACAAACAAATAACATAATTTAAAATAGCAATAAAGACCACATGAATTAAAACGGGATAACAGGCTATAAATTGATTAAAGATGGAAGTGGGGTACTGTTCTAAACAGGATGGGCCCAGGAAACCTCACTGAGGCAGTAACTTTTGAAGTCAGACACAGAAAGTGGGGCCAGCAAAGAAGAATGAAAAGGAGAAGTGAAATAAATGGGAAACCAGGAGAGCGTACTGTCAGCAGAGGCTAAGAGCAGAAGGTATTTCTGGGAGGAAGGAGGAATGAACTATTTCAAAGACTAGGGGGAAGTGAAGATGAAGAGAGAGAATTGGCCATTAGATTTAGCAAAATGGAAGTCATGAGTGCCTTTGATAAGAGTCATTTCAGTAGAGTGATGAAGACAAGCCCTACGGGAGCAAAGTGAGGAGACCTGAAGATGAGAAAGTGGAGAAGGCAAATGTAGACATCTCTCTGTTGAGATGTTTTACTACAAAGAGGAGCAGAGAAGAGTTAATGGGGTTAAGAAAGTTTAAGATGACAAGTTCCCGTCGTGGCGCAGTGGTTAACGAATCCGACTAGGAACCATGAGGTTGCGGGTTCGATCCCTGCCCTTGCTCAGCGGGTTAAGGATACGGTGGTGTGGGTCGCAGACACGGTTCGGATCCCGAGTTGCTGTGGCTCTGGCGTAGGCCGGGGGCTACAGCTCTGATTAGACCCCTAGCCTGGGAACCTCCATATGCCACGGGAGCGGCCCAAGAAATGGCAAAAAGACAAAAAAAAAAAGAAAGTTTAAGATGAACAATATTAAGGCAGATCTGCAGATTGATGGGGGTGATCCAATAAAGGGGAGAAATTGGTAACACAGGGAAAGGTAAATAACTGCAGAAATAGAGTCCTTGAGAAAGAAGGTGAGATAGAATCCAGAGCACGCCAGGAAGGTTGCCTCTGACATCCACTGACCTTTGAAAGAGGAGTTCGAGGAAGATGGAGGAGGCAAAATCCAAGAGTGCAAAGTTCGAGAGTGAATATGGGAGGTGAATATGGGAGGTTCCTGCTGCCGCTCAGCCGGTTAAGAATCTGACCAGTATCCATGAGGATGCAGGTTTGATGCCTGGCCTCACTCAGGGGGCTAAGGTCTCAGCGTAATTATAGCATTGCTGCAAGCTGCAGCGTAGTTTACAGATGCGGCTTGGATCCTGTGTGGCTATGGCTGTGGTGTAGGCTGACAGCAGCAGTTCTGATTAGACCCCTAACCTGGGAACTTCCATATGCCGCAGGTGTGGCCCTAAAAAGAAAAAAAAAAATTAAATAATAATAAAATAAAAAAATAAAGAGTAAATACGGAGTGAGCTAAACATGACACCAGTAAAACGATATTCGTGGTTGCCTCTGGATAATACAGGACTTGAGATGATTTTTTTTTTCCTGTACTTCTTCCTGCATTTCTGAGACTCATAAAATTTTTAGGAATACCTACTACTATCAAAATTAGAAAAAACTTGAAAAAAAGTGAAAGAAAGGGAAGTCAGTCAGTGTCTGTCTATCTCGGAATGAGACCCTCCTTTGGGAATAGAGGAAGTACAGCAAGAACAGCTAGACGCAGAAGTGATCCTGCAGAAAATCCTTGTTCGTGGTGAAACCATTTCTTAACTTTAATCTCTCGTCTCTTCTGTTGGGAGCTATTACCCAATGTGCTCCAGATAAAGGAGGAAGTCCAGTTTAGCAAGCAAAACACAAGGGCTAGAGTCATGGTAGTGGATCAGTGCTGAGGCGGGCCCAGGCAGATTCCTGGGGGCTCAACAGGTGGGCGGAGGATAGAAATAGGGGACCACAAGCAGGTAAGGCTTGGAAGTTTGGGTAGACAGACTGTTAGCGCTAGAAATGTCTATCTGCAGGCAGCCACCCTACACAAGCTCAGGAGCAGAACTGGTGGAGTCAGTGGTGGGCTTGGAAAACAAAGCTAAGGCCCAACAGAGCCCATCACAGTGCCCCATTTAACAGGACTCACATGCATGAAGGGCTCTGAGCTGGTTCCTGCAAGTGTCATGTACATTACAGAGATGCACTAAGAGGACTGACGGAAGACAGCTCTCATCACACAGCTTGGAACATACCTCCTATTACCAGACCGTTCATCAGTCATGCTCCATGAATTAAGACATTTCTAACCCCACAATTACCTTATGAGCAGCATGATTATATTACATTATGTTTTTGCCTGTTTCAAAATCACTAAATCTTTAAATGGAGATATTTAAAATACACCACGTTTAAAATGAACCCTGTTTTAGTACTCATTCATTCATTCATTTATTGTCTTTTTAGGGCCATACCCGTGGCATGTGGACATTCCCAGGACAGGGGTTGAATGGAAGCTACAGCTGCCAGCCTACACCACAGCCACAGTAATACAGGATCCAAGCTGCATCTTCGACCTACACCACAGCTCATGGCAACACCAGATCCTTAACCCACTGAGTGAGGCCAGGGGTGAAACCCATGTCCTCATGGATACTAGTCAGGTTCATTACCACTAAGCCACAAGAGAACTCCAGTATTTATTTTTATTTAATAACCTTTCATTTTTAGAGTAGATTTATATTTACAGGAAAACTGAGCAGATGGTTCAGAGTTCCCATATCCTACCCTCCCTTACTCTCTCACATAGTTCCTCATTTTATGAATTGCACATTAGGGTGGTGTATTTTTTTCCTTCTTTTTACACCCTTCCCTGCAGCACATGGAGGCTCCCAGGCTAGGGGCTGAATCAGAGCTACAGCCACAGGCCTATACCACAGCCACAGCAATGCCAGATCCAAGCCGTATCTATGACCTATGCTGCAGCTTGCTGCAACACCAGACCTTTAACCCACTGAGCAAGTCCAGGGATCAAACCCACCCATATCCTCACGGATACTAGTTGGGTTCTTAACCTGCTGAGCCAGAACAGTAACTACCATGTGCAGGTTTTTGCACGAACATAAGTTTTCAGCTCATTTGGGTAAAAATAAACGTTAGGGAGTTCCTGTCATGGCACAGTGGAAATGAATCCTACTAGTATCCATGAGGATGGGGGTTTGATCCCTGGCCTTGCTCAGTGGGTCAGCGAACCGGCATTGCTGTGAGCTGTGGTGTAGATGGCAGACCCGGCTTGGATCACCTGTTGCTGTGGCTGTGGTGTAGGCCGGCAGCTGTAGCTCCAATTTGACCCCTAGCCTGGAAACCTCCATACGCTGCGGGTACAGTCCTAAAAGGCAAAAATAAATAAATAAATAAATATGTTAAAAAATACTAAAAAAAAAAATTTTTTTCTGGACCTTTTTGGCCATGAGATATGAGGGCATCTGAGCCACTCAGGCTCAGTACTCATTGGTGAACAAGTAAGAAAAAAGAAACAGTCATATCACCCTACCACCTGCCACCCACGAAGCATTTCACACACCTAATTCCACACCTCATTGTTTAGATGAGACGTAACCTATCAAATCTATCAAAGATCAAACAAGTTAACCTGTCCAAGGTCTCATTCATCACAAGGCAGAACTGGGATTCGACCGCTGGACACCACCATGGGGCCAGAGGGAAGCTAACCTGTCTCAGAGCAGGTCTCAAGAGGGATGGACAGGAGTTCCCATCGTGGCTCAGTGGTTAACGAATCCGACTAGGAACCATGAGGTTGCGGGTTCGATCCCTGCCCTTGCTCATTGGGTTAAGGATCCAGTGTTGCCGTGAGCTGTGGTGTACGTTGCAGACTCGGTTCGGATCCCGCGTTGCTGTGGCTCTGGCGTAGGCCGGCTGCTACAGCTCCGATTCGACCTCTAGCCTGGGAACCTCCATATGCCTCAGGAGCGGCCTTAGAAATGGCAGAAAGACAAAAAAAAAAAAAAAAGAGGGATGGACAACAGGCCAAGGACTGCACCTGAGGGCACTGAAACCTGAGGTTCAACCTGCACCAGAGTTGAGATCTGCCCAGCTCCTGTCTCAGAGGCAGAGGGGAACTGCTACGATGGATCCAAAGCTTCTGGTTTGAAGCAGGATCTCAATGAGAAGCCAGGATACCAAGAATAGGGTCTAACCCTTAAGGGAGAAGAAAGGTAAAAATGAACAGAGAATAGAGGCTCCAGACCAGCAGACTAGGGTCAGCACAAGGCTGCAAAGACAGCCCACATGAAGAAAGCCCAGGCTCAGGGCCACGCCCTCGTGGGAACGTCGCAGGCATTTCAGAGAGTTTATAGGGAGTAAGGAGGGTGTTAGAATGGCTGGGCCATCACAGCGGCCACTCCCACGCCACTGGTGGGTGATTCTGGGCCTGTCCTGTCAGAGACAAGCTCAGGGTCTGCACATGGCTAAGGTTTCAAGTTAAATGTCCTCAGAGGCTGCCAGTGAGGGGATAGTAAGACGGTTCCAAGGATGGCAGAAACCCCAGGAGAAGCTCAAATTGGAGGCAAGGACCTGGGGAAGAAAGCGGAGAGCCCACTTATCAGAAAGGAGGACCTCAGGGCTATTTGATGCTTGTTTTCAGTGCTGAGCTGGGGGTCCTGAAATGCCTGAGACCTCAGGAGTCATCCCAGAGCTGAGCCCAGGGTTGAGCCCAGCTATAGGCACCAGCCGGCAGTGCCTGTGTGACACTGGCAGCTGGGACACCGTGGGAAGAAGACTTGGGCAACAGACCCTGCAGACCAATCACGTCTTACAACCTGACGGGGAGACTCCTTCAGGACTCAGGTCCTGAAGCAATATATAAACAGACGTTTCGTAAGTTGACTGATAACTCAAAGACACCTGGTGGGTTTGTTGTTTAAAGGAAACAATGCAGTGAATGCTTTTTGTAATGTGAAATATAACACCCTAATTATGATCGTTGTAGTTGCTGTTTTCAAAAATTCCGTTTTTACCCATTGATATTCTTTTTTTTTTTTTTTTTTTTTTTGGTCTTTTTAGGGCCACACCCACAGCATATGGAGGTTCCCAGGCTAGGGGTCTAATGGAGTTATAGCCGCCAGCCTATACCACAGCCACAGCAACGCCAGATCCTGAACCCACTGAGCAAGGCCAGGGATTGAACCCGCAACCTCATGGTTCCTACTCGGATTCGTTAACTACTGAGCCACGACGGGAACTCCCTACCCCGTTGATGTTCTTAAATAGAGCACCCTTTTAATATGGCCTTCTATCAGATAGATGTACATACAGATACACATATAGAATACAAATAGATATAGATAAACAGACCTGGTGTTTCCAAAAAAAAAAGAAGAAGAGGAGTTCCCATTGTGGCTCAGCAGAAACAATCAGTATCTGTGAGGATGTGGGTTTGATCCCTAGCCTCCCTCAGTGAGTTAAGGATATGGCGTTGCCGTGAGCTGTGGTGTAGGACACAGACTTGGCTTGGATACTGAATTGCTGTGGCTGTGGCTGTGGCTATGGGTGGCAGCTGCAGCTCTGATTCAGTCCCTAGCCTGGGAATTTCCATATGGTTCTGCATGTGCGGGCCTAAAAAGCAAAAAAAGCAAAAAAGATGCTACTAATACATCTTAGTTTAACAAGGTTTAAATTTTAATCTTTACAATGCAGTCATTCAACTCAAAAATATAGTCTAAACCAGAAGTTCCCACACCTGACTATACCCAGAATTAAACTGAGAGTGTTAAAAACACAGCTCCTGGGTGCTACCTCTGGAGCTTCTAAGTCAGGAAGGCTCAGGGACTCCCTGATGAGGTCTGTGGCTTAGAGTCTTTGGTGCAGCCATGGAGGTTGAGCAGAGGATCTCATTGCTCCTGTCCCAGGCCTTCCCTCCCCCGGTGTCTAGGGAAAAGGATTTCCAGCTTCTACTGAACACAGTGACCCCACGATGGTGGCTACTGGCCTAATGAAGTGGTCTCCAGAACCAAGGGGCGGGCAACAGCTGTGCAGCCCGATGTGGAGGCAGACCCTGGTCACAGTGGGTCCCTCACCCTGGAGAAGAACTCTAGGTATGAGGCAGGTGGGGTGACTGTGCCCAAGGGCTGTGACCTTTACCTAGAATTCAAAGAAGGGAGTTTTCTATCCACTCCTGTGTTACCTAAAAATTACTAGGGGAAAACCAAATATACCCCTGGGGTGAGCAGCACGATGCCTCCTCCAACCCCTGATGTCCACGTCCTACTCCCCGAAAATGTGGGTGTGTCAGGTTACACAGCAAAAAGAGATGGGTGCTAATCATCGGACCTTGAGATGGAGAGTATATCCCAATGATCTGGGTGGGCCCCACAGACTCACAAGGATTCTTAAAAATGGAACAGGGAGGTAGGAGGCAGCCAGAGAGATAACTTCGTGAGAAGGACCCCACATTGCTGAAGAAAAGGGACCACAAGCACGGAATACAGATGGCCTCTAGAAGCCAGAAAAGGCAAGAAGCAACACCAGAAAGGGTCACAGGCCAGCGAACTCCTTGATGTTAGCCCAGGGAGGCTCATGTGAGACTGACCTCCAGAACTGCAAGATAATAAATTTGTGTTGTTTTAAGCCACTAAATCTGGGCTTTAAATAAACACTTTTCTTTTTTTTTTTTTTAAAGTAAGAACAGGAAATGAACACAGCACCCATGATCAAGTTCTTAATTTTTTTCCCTTTAGAATGCAAGAAAAACTAGAACTTCAGATCTGACAGCCCGTCCACTCTTTGTATCACCCAAGGCCATGCTAGCCATTTCTAATATTTTACTTCTCTTTGAAGAGACAAAGAAAATTCTCTATCTCAGATAAACAGGCTCATTTATTGGGTCACGTTTGTAACATAGGGTGGTAGGATTGTTGGACGATCTGGGATCCATATTTTAAAAATCTCCCTCGGTGTCTCTAAGTATGCAGCCAGGTTTGCAAACCACTGGTCTTGAATTTAGATTCGAAACCACATAATTATGAGTGGCTGCATGCCTGGAGAATGAGTACAGTGGATTATTATTAACCTGAGACGACAGAGCAATGTGGTGTCCACGGAGACGAGGCCTGGTGATGTAACATTTCATCAGCGACCTGAATAATGAAATGGTGAGCAAGCCTATTAAATGCGGATGTGCTACCGAAATGGAAAACAGGCAGAGGAGGGCATTTTTAATTAATTCATGAGGGCTGTTAGGATGGAGAGCATATTGATTCAAAGGACAGGTGACAGCAGGGTGAGGAAGTGCCAGAGGAATTGCTAGGAACAAAATGGTGTTCACTGAAAGCAAACATAGAATAACACACATTCTGCAGAAGGGAAGGAAAGAGCACGATAGCAGGCAGGGTGGGGGCAGACAGCAAAATAAGTGAAGGATTCTGCAGTAAGGCTGATCACAGGGTTGGGGGTGCTGGGGGGTGCAGGAATGCCACTTGGCTGGGGCCTCATGGTCACGTGGACCCTGAAATTGAAGATTCTGACATGATTTTGGTACCGGATAAAGGTGTTCGTTTGCGATTGCAAAGCTCACCACCGGTTTATAACCTCACTTTTGCAACATTTCCTTTCTTAACGTACTGGGAGCCTCAAAAATGAACGTGGCCTAGAGACCCTGGCAGACCACAGATTCAGTACTGCAAGCATAGGTGTGCCGCCACAGAGAATGTGCGGAAGGGTTCACAAGCAGCGGTGAGGGTCTCCAGCCAGCGAGGCTGGGGAATAAGAAGCCCAAGAGGAAAGGAGATTTACTTTGGTTTCTCCTGAAGAAAGAACTAAGAGGTACTTTTGAAATGTTCTGGGTTTTTTCCCCCCTAGAGTAATACATGTGTATAATCTAAAATGTTTTGGTTTTTTTTGTTTTTTGTTTTTTTTTTTTTTTTTTGTCTTTTGTTGTTGTTGTTGTTGCTATTTCTTGGGCCGCTCCCGCGGCATATGGAGGTTCCCAGGCTAGGGGTCGAATCGGAGCTGTAGCCACCGGCTTACGCCAGAGCCACAGCAACGCGGGATCCAAGCCGCGTCTGCAACCTACACCACAGCTCACGGCAACGCCGGATCGTTAACCCACTGAGCAAGGGCAGGGACCGAACCCGCAACCTCATGGTTCCTAGTCGGATTCCTTAACCACTGCGCCACGACGGGAACTCCTAATCTAAAATGTTAATAGGAATTCCCTTGTGGCACAGCGGGTTTAAGGATCCAGCACCGTAGCTTGGTTCATTACAGTGGTGCGGGTTTGATCCCGTGTCTAGGAACATCCACGCGCTGCAGGTACGACCAAAAAAAAAAAAAAAAAAAGTTAAAGACTTCTACAAGGCTTACCATAAAACAACAACAAAACCAGAAATGTCCTAATTAAGAAAAATTATACAAATGAGCTTATTTACAAAACAGAAAGAGACTCACAGATTTTGAAAACGAATTCACGGTTACTAAAGGGGGATTAAGGGGGGGAGGGATAAATCAGGAGTTTGGGATGAACATACACACACTACTCTATCTACGATACAGAAGACAGATAAGCAACAAGGACCTGCGGTGGAGCCCAGGGACGCTCTTCAATACCCTACAATAACTTACACGGGGAAAGAATCTGACAAAGAATGGATATATGCAGATGAATCACTGAATCGCTTTGCTGTACACAACGTTGTAAATCACTCTACTCCAATAAAATTAAAAAAACAAAACCACAGCAATCTCCTAGCCCCTCCTCACCACGTGCCCACACTTTCACGTCTTCTAGATGATTCTTTTGGTATTTACCTCCACGTCTCTAAATTCATGTGCTTGAAATGCTTTGCCTTGTTTTTTTTCAGTGTTGGTCGTTATCTGATTTGTCCCCCTGATAGAAGATAAGGACTTGGTGTCTTTCCTTGTGCTGCCCCCACCACCAAACATGCCCCTCCTTTTCCACCCCCCACCCCTACCCCGCCCCCACCCCCGTCTTCTGCAACCTCTGTCAGGTGAGTGTGCGCATCCCTGTGACTAAAGACACTATTCACAGCTCAGCCATAGTGCACTATAGTAACTCTTCCTTCCCGTATACATCGTTTTTTCATCCGTGAAGCTAATAACTATATTTGTTTCTTTGGTTGCTTCATTTTCCCCTATTTATATTTACCATTCGTCTATGTCTGCTCTCAAGGCATTCGGAATCTTCAGGTAATCTAATAACTTTACCAATCTCCCCCCAAAAGCCCCTCCCTCCCCAAGCCTCCTAACATGCTGCAGCCTGGACCTGAGACAGAGCTCTCACCTTGGGACCTCCTTTCCCCAGCGTCCCAGGGATCCCTCCCTCCTGGGCAAACTCTGTGTCCTCTTTCTTTATTCAATCTACTTTTTAATATGTGTCCTGGGGACCTTCCGAGGCAGGGAATACATTTTTGAGGATTTGCATGCCTGAAATGTTTTTCATCTACCCTGATACTTGTTAGATACTTCGGGCTGGGTACATATAGAATCCTAAATTGGGACTCATTTTCTTTGAGAACTTTTTTTTTCTTGCTTTTTAGGGCCACACCCATAGCATATGGAAGTTCCCAGGTTAGGGGTCAAATTGGAGCTAAATCTGCCAGCCTACGCCACAGCCATAGCAACACCAGATCCGAGCCATGTCTGCAACCTACACCACAGCTCACAGCAATGCCAGATCCCCTACCCACTTAGTAAGGCCAGGGATTGAACCTGCAACCTCATGGATACTAGTCGGGCTCATTTCCACTACACCATAGTGGGAACTCCCTTTTTGAGAACATTGAAGGCCACTGCCATCTGGCTTCCAGGATTGCTATTGAGAAGTCTGAACCCATTCTGATTCATCAGCCTTTACACAGGACCCATTTTCCCCCTCTTCTTTGAAAGCTGGTAGCATCTCCTCATTGTTTTGAGACTCATGTTGGTGTGCTTTGGTCTGAGTCTATTTTCAATCCTTGTGTGGGCATTTGGTGGCCCTTTCATTCTAGAAAGGCATGCTCCTGTTTCTGAAATATTTTTTCGTTTTGTTTTTTTTGGCTGCATTTGTGGCATGCAGAAGTTCTAGTGCCAGGGATCGAACGCAGGCCACAGTAGTGACCTGAGCCACAGCAGTGACAATACCAGGTCCTTAACTCACTGAGCCACTAGGAAACTCCTGAAATATCTTTGAATTATACCTTTGATGACATCCTTTCTTTGGTTTCTCTGTGTATACTTTTTGGAAATCTATTTTCGTATATTAGATCTCCTCTTCTGGAGTCTCATTTTTCTCATATTTCATTTTTCTATTTCTTTCTCTTTTGTTCTAATTTCAGGGAAATTTACTCTTATTTTCTAATCCTTTCATTGAATTTTTATTTTACTATCCTATTTCTAGTTTCCAAGAGGTCTTATGTGTTCCCTGAGCACTCCATTTCTAATGTCCTATTCATATTTGATAATCATATGTCTTAGCTCTGAGGATATTAATCAGAGGGTATTTGACATTTTCTTCAACCTCAACAGTCTCTTTTTACTATTGCCTTTTTCTTCATCTTTTTTTTTTTTGCTTTTTAGGGCCACACCCATGGCATATGGAGGTTCCCAGGCTAGGGGTCAAATCAGAGCTGCAGCTGCTGGCCTACACCACAGCCACAGCAACACCAGGTCCAAGCCGCGTCCGCAACCTACACCACAGCTCACGGCAAAGCTGGATCCTTAACCCACTGAGTGGGGCCAGGGATCGAACTGCAACCTCATGGTTCCTAGTCGGATTCATTTCTGCTGCACTATGATGGGAACTCCAACTAGTAGTTGCCGTTTTCTATTGGTCTCTGTATTTCACGTGATAGGCTTCCTCGGGGTCTGGTAAATCTGGATTGTCTGCTCCTATTTAGGAATGGGGCTGAAGAGTTGAATAGGAAGACTGAACTTGCAGGGCTTTTTCATCAGAGGCTCCACTGCATGTTCTGATGGGCTGTTTGGATGAAGGATGCCCACATGGTACCTTTCAGTTCTTCCTCCTAAGGAGACCACATTCCCCAGGGAGGACTCTTCAAGGCTCCTGCCCAAAGACATAATTCTAGCTGCGGGCGCCGTGGGAGCGCAGTGGGGAAAGAACCGTGTGTCTCCACCTATTCCCTTATGCCCTCTGCTTTGGTTTGTTAGTTTGTCTTTTTAGGGCCGCACCCACAGCATGTGGAGATTCCCAGACAAGAGGCCCAATCAGAGCTGCAGCTGCCAGCCTATGCCACAGCCACAGCAACTCGGGACCCAAGCCACGTCTGTGACCTACACCACAGCTCACAGCCAATGTGGAATCCTTAACCCACTGAGTCCAAGCCAGGGATC
Source organism: Sus scrofa (assembly GCF_054392235.1). Classification (NCBI taxonomy): domain Eukaryota; kingdom Metazoa; phylum Chordata; class Mammalia; order Artiodactyla; family Suidae; genus Sus; species Sus scrofa. The sequence continues at coordinate 20,002,348 of NC_139393.1, read as the reverse complement.
CAACCTGTATCCTCACGGTTGTTAGTTAGATCTGTTTCCATTGAGTCACAACGGGAACTTTAAGCCCTCTGTTTTTGCTATAGCATCCAGGCCTCAACTCTGCCTGGTGTCCTGCAACCCACAGACCTCTGTTCAGTCTCTCTGATGTGGGGAAAGGGCACTGGCCAGGCTGTGCAGAGAGCCGAGGAGATGTGGGAGTCTAAATGCTTCCTAAATGAATTCTGAACCACTGCTTCCAGTTTTAGCATGACCCTGACTCTTTTCTGAGGTAACCAGTGTAGCCTATTCCTGAGCCTTTGGGGAATTCTGGTTGGTTTCTTGAATTTTTCCATTGCTGGCTTAGGATTCAGTTTTCCTCTGTCTATTATGTCATAGGCCACACTTGTTACTTTCCAGCTTTTGAAATTCGGTTGCTATGGGAATTTAAAACTTCTTTTGTTGTTATTATTTCTGCTCTTTAAAAACTTCATTTGCCATCACTTTCATGAGATTTCAGAGAAGAGAGAAAGAAGATGTGGGCTTGTTCAATTTTCCTTCTTCACCTGGAAGATGTACTTCTCACTCTTTAGCTTTTCCTATAGCTTTTTTTGGTTTGTTTGTTTCTTTGTTTGCTTTTTAGGGCTGCACCCTTGGCACATGGAAGTTCCCAAGTTAGAGGTCAAATTGGAGCTGCAGCTGCTGACCTGTGCCACAGCCACAGCAACATGGGATCCTTAACCCATTGAGTGAGGCCAGGGATTGAACCTGCATCCTCATGGATACTAGTCAGGTTTGTTACTACTGAGCCATAACAGAAACTCCTAGTTTTATTTTTTAACCCATATTTGTCTACTAATTACTAATCGCTGTTTCGCTTTTTTTTTTTTTTTTTTTTTTTTTTTTTTTTTTTGTCTTTTTGCCATTTCTTAGGCCGCTCCCGCGGCATATGGAGGTTCCCAGGCTAGGGGTCTAATCAGAGCTGTAGCCACTGGCCTACGCCAGAGCCACAGCAACGTGAGATCCAAGCCGTGTCTGCAACCTACACCACAGCTCACGGCAACACCGGATCCTTAACCCAATGAGCAAGGCCAGGGATTGAACCTGCAACCTCATGGTTCCTAGTCAGATTTGTTAACCACTGAGCCACGACGGGAACTCCTGTTTTGCTTTTCTAGTTGACAATCTAGTTGCTTTTTTCAAAGCAGCTATTAAGGGTATAGCACGTAGCAACTGTGAAATAATGATCAGTCTTTTTAGGGCTTTGAGAGCTCTCCAAATGCTGAGCTCTGTAGTAGGGGCATGCACATGCAGGTGTATTTACCAACAAGACAGCTGCAACCTACCTGGGGAAGATCACAGGCCCACAAATGATGACATGCGATGGGTAAAAAGCAATACACCTCTGGAGTTCCCATCGTGGCGCAGTGGTTAATGAATCTGACTAGGAACCATGAGGTTGCGGGTTCAGTCCCTGCCCTTGCTCAGTGGGTTAACGATCCCAGGTTGCTGTGGCTCTGGCGTAGGCCAGTGGCTACAGCTCTGATTCGACCCCTAGCCTGGGAACCTCCATATGCTGCGGGAGCAGCCCAAAGAAATAGCAAAAAGACAAAAAAAAAAAAAAAAGCAGTACACCTCTAAGAAGGAAACAAAGGAGGTCATAATGAGTCATTGGCAGTCATGTGACATTTCTCTATTTCAGCCCAGAGAAGAATTTCCAACTCGGTTGGAGATGTGAGTTATTGCACTCATAATGAATTCTCTGAGGCAGCTCTCTCCAAATTTTTTGACTGACATCCTTATAAGAAAAACATTTTTAACATACCTTCAAATATGTAAATTTATAAATAGTTAGGATCTCTTAAAATATGTAAATTTGGAGTTCTCGTTGTAACTCAGCAGTTAACAAACTCGACTAGGATCTATGAGGATGCAGGTTCAATCCCTGACCTTGCTCAGTGGGTTAAGGATCAAGTATTGCCGCAAGCTGTGAGCTGTGGTTCGGGTTGGAGACGCGGTTCAGATCCCGCATTGCTGTAGTTGTGGTATAGTCTGGCAGCTGTGGCTGTGATTTGACCCCTCCCCAGGCCCGAGCTGGGTATCCTGAATCAGAACTTCTGAGGATGGGACCCTGGCAAGGATATTTTCAAAAGTTTCCCCAATGATTCCCCAATGTGCGCTTCTGGTTAAGAAATACAGCTCTGCAGATTTATAGTCCTTAAAAAAAACTGTAAACAGTAGTCAAACAGCTACCCTGAGTTGCGAAGGGCAGGCAATTAATGCTAGGAAATGTATAGCTTGATTAAATATCCACATTATCCCAGACCTCAAAAAACTTTGTCTCCTTCCCTCAACTCCATATTTTTCTTCCTCTGTATCTGCCCTCTCCTGCAGTATTTTTAACTTTAACTTTTCTATTATAGACAACAGCCTTTTGTTTTAGAAAATGTAGATAAACAAAAAAAAAGAAAAGAAAAACATCTAGAATCCTACTATTCCAAGATAATATTTACTATGTTCATTTTTATAGCCCTCCAGATATTTAAGCCAGCATATATTTAAGGGAGGAATGAAACTGTACATGCTGTTTTTAACCTGATTTTTTTCCCCCACTAGGTAATTATACCTTTTCAAGAGCAACTGGGAGGACTCGCGCATGCTCAGAGCCGGTGATGAGATGGAAGCCCCAGGAGTCCAGCTAAAACGCTGGCCGGTGGCTCGACTTCTCTCTCCCTTCCCCCTTCAGATCCTCCTTTACTTGATATTCCTTGGTGTGTTTGCTTTCTTCACGGGCTTCCTCTCTTTCCTTTTACCTTCTACCCTCGTCTCTGTTCACCAAAGCGACCAAAGCCTTCAAACCCAGGGTTAGTATTTGACGGAATTAAGCTTCCCAATCATCCGACAAGGGATGCACAAGCAGGGAGCTGGAGAGACAGCTGCACCCTCTTCTACGAAAGGGAGTTTCTGAGCAAGCCCAGGCAAGAGCCTGGGCTTGATGACTATCTGTTCTTGATGACTATCTGTTATTTCCTCTTGGGAACCCAAATTAAAGTTGCTTATTTGCCTTCTAAGCAAGGTGTGGCCAGAGGCAGCCCCAGGGCGCGTAGGTTGTCAGAAAAGAGCCGGTTCAGGGAAATCTCCCATCTGGAATGAAACCAAAGGAGATGGAACTGCCGTGGACAGAAGGCAAAGTCTGAGAAGAGGCAGGCACGACAATCCAGAACAAACCAGATGCAGTGCTTCCACCGGAGGGTAAGCAGTTTCCCGACTGGTTTGACAGAAGCAGCTGCAGAAAACCAGTTCCTCCTGCTTCAGGAGGCAAGAATCTTCTGGGCGCTGGTGACCCTCTCAGGGCTCCCCAACTTGCTGCGGGAGAAATTTCCATCTGCAGTTGCTCATCCACGAAGAGTGAGGGAAGAGTCTGAACTCTGAAAACGTCACTGGGCTGCTGTGAAAGAAATTAAGCCCTTTCCACCATAAGAGAGCCAAACTGTGTTTTCTAGAGGCTGTGGAAAATTATTGTTTTCATTAAATGCAAATCATGGCCCCCAAACCAACAATGTTCTTAGGGATGAAACTAGCATTGGCTTCACTGACTCTAAGAGCCTCCATTAGCCAGCTCTCTAATGGCACTCTGCTGTGGAAGTTTCTAGCAAATGAGTGCAAAATGACTCACTCTTTGCCCTCATCCTCAGTACCATCCCCACCCCCCCTTCCACCACCAGTTTTATCAGTTATTAGTTGGAATGGGGGGAAGGAGGGTGTACCATTTAAGAGGCTTCTGCTTAGCCTAGGAGATGCTCCAGGGGACAGCAATTAATTCTTTAAGGGGGTGTTAGGCACAGTAGGTGGGATTCTCCCAGGCGTCCCTCCCGCAGTACAGAGCCAGAGAAGCTGACAATAGCTGAAGAGAGGGAGGGGCCCCCAACACACACAACCTCTCCCTTTCCCAGCAACAGCTACTTAATAAGCAGCACTTAGCATGTGTACAAGGTCAGAAAGGAGGTGAGGAATGGAAAAAATATTTTGGCATAAATACGCCCAGAAAAGTTCTCTTATAGAAGAACATTTCTGACCTATGACAGAGTTGAAAATTTCAAAAAAAAAAAAATATTTTTTTATTTGAGATAGATTGGAAAATTCTCTTCTCTCCCCAGAAACAAATCTTTACTTGTAGTGGTATCTGAAATGTCACCATTAGTAACTCATTCCTTTGTGTATTATAGGCTCCCAGCATTTAAGAGGCTTCTATCAAAAGACAGATTTGTTTTTGGCTACGCCCACAGCACGTGGAAGTTCCCGGGCCAGGGATCGAACCCGCACCACAGCAGAGACCTTATCTGCAGCAGTAACAACGCCAGATCCTTAACGCCATGAGCCACAGCAGAACTCCCAAAATGCAGATACTTTACATGAGACCAGCCAGTGATTCTCACTGGAAGCAGAATCCTTGAGCTGATTTTTACGTGCAAATTCCTTGCGTGCGCGTGCGTCTGCGCACACACACATATGCTCCATCCTTCCAACCCCTACTGTGACCATGACCTTTAGCCAATAGGTGGTTCTTCAATTCTCTGGTGTCTTAGTCATCTCAGGCTATAACAATATACCAGACTGGGTGACTTAAGAGGCATTTCTTTCTCATAGTTCTGAAGGGTGGCCGTCCAGGATCCAGGTGCCAACCGTTTCGGTGTCTGATGAGAACAATTCTTGGCTCGTAGATGACCAATGTTTACTGTGTCCTCATACAGCCTTTTGTTTGTTCACACAGAGAGAGCAAGATCTGTCTTCCTCTCCTTATAAAGACTCATTTCCATGACCTCACTTAAATTTAATCATCTCCCAAAGGCTCCACCTCCAAGTAACATCATATTGGGAGTGAGATCTATAACATATGAAAGTGGTGGTGGTGGGGGGACACAGACATTCAGCATATAACAGCTGGCTTCTGATAGGACCTTGGGGTGGTTAACTCAAGTTCCTCCTTTTGCAGGTTAGAAAATCATCTCCATCATGGATGATGATTTGGTGGCCCCGGTCAGAAGCGATCTTCTATAATTAAGGGTGAAAGCAATGGAAAACTAGGAATAGTTGTTTCTAAAATGTGGACACTTCAAAGGGGAGTTTATCCAGAGACAACACGGTCACTTTCCTGCCCTGAATCCACGGCCTCTCCCATATCCTGTTTTTTTTCTCCCTATGTTCTCTTCTGGTTCATTCCTCTTCTTTTCCTCCTCAAGGGGCAAACATATTAGCAATGCAATTTGTGTTTGTGTTGTATATACTCACTTAATGATTCTGTACTTCCTTAAGGACCCGACTAGTATCCATGAGGGATGCAGATGTGATCCCTGGCCTCCCTCAGGGGGTTAAGGATCCAGCATTGCCACAAGCTGCAATACAGGTCATAAGCGTGGCTTGGATCTGGCATTACTGTGGCTGTGGTGTAGGCTGGCAGCTGCAGCTCTGATTGAACCCCTGGTCTGGGAACTTTCATATGCTGCAGGTGCAGCCCTAATAAAAAAAGACAAAAAAAATATTTCTTTTGGGAATGTAGTTATTTCAGTGTGTTGGCTTGTTTTACTTGACAGGCCAGTGGCCACGACCAGAAAAAAAGGTCCGTAAAGGGTAAAGGAATCATGTGTCAGGTGCTGATGGTTGCAGGACCATCTAGAGAGTGCAAGAGGACAATAAGGCGTCAGCTGGGGGTTGAAAAAAACCAGGCCAAGGATGAGATTCCCCACCTCCCAGTTTTGCAAAGAACTTTTTTTTTTTTTTTTCTGGCCATGCCTGTGGCATGCGGCAGTTCCCAGGCCAGGGATCAAACTCATGCCACAGCAGTGACAATGAGCCACATCAGGGACAAGGCCAGATCCTAACTGCTAGCCACTCCCGCCCCCCAACCTCAGGAAATGCTGAACAAGCTCCTTTCATGCTAAATTCATTCTGGTCAACAATCTGCAGAGAGGAAGCAGCAGCCAAAGGTCCCACAGCTTGCTCGCTGCTTACACCCTACCTAGGATTCCCTTGGGTGGAAATGTCCTTCGAGCCCAGAGTCATTGTCTAGGGTCAGAATAATGCCATGTGCCTCTCCCACCTGTTGGTCTCCTTTTCTCCACCTCATTGCATGCAGGTGAAATCAAATTGAAATTAGTACCAAGGACTCCACCAAAGGTAAAGAAGTTACTACAGGGCCATGCAGGCAGAAAATGTGGACAGAAGGGGGAAGGCTATTCCAGGTTTTTTGGGTATTTGAGTGTTCTTTGGAGGACTACATTCTTTTTATTTGCCTAGCTCTCTTCTCCTCTATGCAGGGGTGCCACATCCAACGGGCTGCCTGTCACCCCTCCAGCTCCAGCCAGCAGACCAAGCGCTCCATTCTGAGGATAAGGTGCAATGCCCAATGAGCAAACCGGCTGGGCCCCTCACCTCCCCAGACCAACAAGGCTCTTGTCTGCTGGTTCTGCACCATTTCCGGAGACCAGCATGTGACAGAGCCACAACCTCTGGTCACTCTGTCAGCTATCTGCAGTTCTTCTTTTTTTTTTTTTTTTTCTTCCCTGACCCGATAAACAATGATCATTGAAGCATCCTACTATCTACAGATTCTAAACCAAGGTTAGCTTTGGTTATGAGAAAATTCTCCATTCTCCAAAACAGGGGTCAAAATGTTTTACTTTATGAGCAGGAACTTTATTTTCTCTGATATGGATTATAAAATATATTAGTCACCATTCCTGTTTTTGTTCTGTGTAATTATAGTTCATAGCAAAACCGATGCTACCCAAGAAAGTGACAAGGAACTTCTTGATAAAGGGAGGAAGGAACCAAGCAACTGAAAGCAGAGGCCCCCAAAGTAGCTGAGTTCTGCCTTCAGTTCCTCCTCTCATTTGTATGACTACCCCTACCAAAAAAAATAAGGACAATAGAAACAGTAAAATCAACAGATTGTGAGCTCAGTTTCCCACCTGTCCTCAGAACTCTGGTGTCCCCCGTGCCACCCTTGCCATACACAGAATTCTTAATAGGAATTAGAGCAAACATAGTATCTACTGTTTCCAGCAGGTAGCTGTGGGCCTCTACTGTCACTTCCCAAAGACAGGAAGAGCTCTCTTTGTCTCAATGGCAAGTACCAATCTTTCCAGCTTTCTCTTCCTCTTCTTCTTCTTCTTCTTTTTTTTTTTGTCTTTTTTGTCTTTTTAGGGCCACACTTGTGCCATATGGAGGTTCCCAGGCTAGGGGTCCAATTGGAGCTGTAGCTTCCAGCCTACACCACAGCCACAGCAACATGGGATCCGAGCTGCCTCTGCAACCTACACCACAGCTCACAGCAAGGCTGCATCCTTAACCCACTGAGTGAGGCCAGAAATCGAACCTGCATCCTCATGGATGCTAGTCGGATTCGTTAACTGCTGAGCCACGACGGGAACTCCCAGCTTTCTCTTCTGTAAGTTAATGTCTAAAGGCGGCATTTCGAAACAGTGAAGGAAAAGGTGGATTATCCAATACACAATATTGATGCAATCATATAGCCACATGGAAAATAAAATAAAATTAGACTCATATGAAGCAAAGATTTAAATACAAATTTGAAAGCATTAAAGTGTTAGAGAAAAAAATGAGTTAAATTTTTTTAATAGTTTGGTAATAGTTTTTGGAGTGAGGAAGTGTTAAATAAAACCAAGAAGCCATAAAATATTCAACTATGTAGAACTGGTAGATTCAAGCATATAAAATATAATTTGTTAAAGGCATCAGAAAAAAAAAAGAGAAACAAAGACAAAAGAAACATGCCAAAATGGGGGGAAATGCTTGCAACTCTTATCACAAAAGGGTAATTTCCTCCAGACAAAAAGAACTGCTCATTTTTAAAATTATGATTTATAATATACATAAGTTTCATGTCTGACATAGTGATTCACAATTTTTAAATTTTATACTCCATTTATAGTTACTATAAAATATCAGCTGCATTCCCTGTGTTGTACTATATATCCTTATAACTTATTTATTTTATACATAGTAGCTTGTACCTCTTAATCCCCGTCCCTACCTTGCCCCTCCCCCTTTCCTCTCCCCACTGGTAGTAGTTTGTTCTCTATATGTGAGTCTGTTTCAAAAAGCACTCTTTAAATGTAATAAGAGAGTTCCCATCGTGGCACAGTGGTTAACGAATCCGACTAGGAACCATGAGGTTGCGGGTTCGGTCCCTGCCCTTGCTCAGTGGGTTAACGATCCAGCGTTGCCGTGAGCTGTGGTGTAGGTTGCAGACGTGGCTCAGATCCACGTTGCTGTGGCTCTGGCCTAGGCCGGCGGCTACAGCTCCGATTAGACCCCTGGTCTGGGAACCTCTATATGTCACGGAAGCAGACCTAGAAAAGGCAAAAAGACAAAAAAAAAAAAAGAGAGAGAGAGAGAAAACAGAGAAATAACTCATAAGCATATAAAAAGAAGCTAAACCCCAATCATAATAAAAGGAAAGGAAATTTAAATTGCACTGATAGATCATTTTTCCCCCATCAAGACTGACAAAGAACAAAAAGTTTGGTAACATACTTTGTGGGCAGGGCTATGAAGAAACAAGCATTTTATCACTAACAAGAGGATAAATTAGCACTGTCTCAACAGAAGGCAACTGAACAATGTCTTCCAACTTGCAGATGTTCATCGCCTTTGACTAAAAAATCTCCTTAGGAACTGGTCCTCTAGATATATCCATATACCTGCAAAAGGAGGCATGTTCAAAGTAATTCACAGCAGCAGTTTGTGTATAAAAGGATCACGTGAAACTCTAGAAGAGAACAGGGAAGTTTTGTATGTACAGGGATGGAACCATCTTTAACATATGTTGTTACATGAAGAAAAGTAAGATCAAGCAGCGTGTGTATGTATGTTTATAGTCTAAGAACTTTTTTAATTTAAGAATTTTCAAAAATTATAGCAAAAAATCCAGAACATTGGTGTTCTCTAAGGAGGGAAACTGAATGGCTTGGGGACAGAAGTGGGAGGGAGATTTTTTACTGGATTTTCTTTGGTACCTTGTGCCTTTTGAACCATGTAAATCTTACCTTCTTGAAAATAAAATATAATGATGAAGTGGGAGGGATCGGGAGCTTGGGCTTATCAGACACAACCTAGAATAGATTTACAAGGAGATCCTGCTGAATAGCATTGAGAACTATGTCTAGATACTCATGTTGCAACAGAAGAAAAGGTGGGGGAAAAACTGTAATTGCAATGTATACATCTAAGGATAACCTGACCCCCTTGCTGTACAGTGGGAAAATAAAAAAAAAAAAAAGAAAAAAAAATATATAATGATGAATAAAGATGTGATAACCCATGAGCTTGGATGAACTTTAAAAAGGATGGGTAGGATAGTGAATTTTATAGAGTGTGAATTTCATCTCAATTTAAAAAAAAAAAATGAGCAGGATCCCAACAGTGAAATAAAGACCAAGATTGAACTTTCCCATGCTTCTGTCTTAGGGTATAGCCCATGTGTTGGTAAAGATTTAACAACTGACTGCCCAGAAAATAAACAACAGAGATTTATAGCTTTTGCAAATTTCTGTGGTATAAATATTCCTAACGCTGAATAAAGAATTAGGACAAGCCACACACAGTGTGCTGTTGTGATCTAGCACAATGCAGCTCCATTGTTCCACTGGCCTCTACCCAGTTACTGAACCAGCACCTGGAGAAACAGCTTTGGTCCCTAGACCCTTTATTTCTCCTCCTTTCTACCCCCTGTGTCCTCAATAGCCACTCCCTCCTCCCTCATTAAGTAGAACCCTTATAGTTGGGAACAGATCCTATCACCAGGGAATGGTTCTCAGTTATCTAGCCCAACACACAAGTCTGCCCCGTGATGTGCAGGGATGTTTACCCCGTGGGAGAGCCTGATGGACCCTGGGTGGCCTGGAGCCCTAGGTCAGGCCAATGAGATAGAAAAGGAAGTTTTTCTGGAGGCATCTAAAAAGATCCCCTCTCAGAAAGAGTGACAGGATGAGTGTCTCTTCTTTATGCAGTGCAGGCTGGAGCTGCTGCAGCCAGGTTATCAAGCAGCCTGATACTCAGAGCCTAAGCACTACTTCTGGTTTTCCTGTGCTGAAAACCAATACGTTTCTTAGTTAAGACCCTTTGGTGTAGATGTTCTGCTTCCTCCACTGAATGAATCTTAAGCAACACTTTTTTTTTTCTTTTTGCTATTTCGTTGGGCCACTCCTGCGGCATATGGAGGTTCCCAGGCTAGGGGTCTAATCAGAGCTGTAGCCACCGGCCTATGCCAGAGCCACAGCAACACAGGATCCAAGCCGAGTCTGCAACCTACGCCACAGATCACGGCAACACCAGATCGTCAACCCACTGAGCAGGGTCAGGGACCGAACCCGCAACCTCATGGTTCCCAGTCAGATTCGTCAACCACTGAGCCACGACGGGAACTCCACTTTTTTAATAACTCTCTTACGCTGCTTTATTTTATGTATCAGCATGACTAGGCTCAGTACCCAATTATTCAATCAAATACCAATCTAGGTGTTGGCTATGAAGATATTCTACAGATGTGATTAACATCGACTTAAAGGGACTGTAAATAAAGAAGATTATCTTCTTAATCTGCATGGACTTCATCCAATCAACCGAATGGTCTTAAAAGCAAAGTTGAAACCTCCCTGAGGGAGAAGTTCCACCTGTGAACAGTAGCATTGGCTGTTACCCAAGAGTTTCCAGTCTCATGGCCTGCACCAGGATTTGCCTAGCCATTTTCACAAAGGCATAAGCCACCTCCTTGTGATAAATACTTCCCTCCTCTCTCCCTCTCTACACACACACACACATATATATATATACAGAGATATGTGTATATAGACAATAACATATATGTAAATATATTCTATTTAACTGGCAGAACCTTGAATGACACTTTTTTTTTTTTTTTACTATAAGTACTTATCTCAATTCAGGGTTACGTACCATGCATTTATAGATTTGTCCTAGTTATTATTTACATAGTATTCCTAGTTATACTATAGGCTTTATGCACCATGTGACTAGTTAGTAGACTAGGTGGTCAAAGGTTATGAACATTTGGAAGATGAAAAATATTGTTAAAATTACCTTCTCTAGAAGGATTTACTTGATTATATAGGCTTTATGTCCCTGTGTTACTATGTGTTCTCAACACATGGTAGCTGCTCAATAAATATGAAAAGATGTAATTCTAGGAGGAACCACGAATTAAGGCAGAAGGTCATGAAGGTATGCTAGGTTGTGGTGATCCAACTTTAATGTATCCATCTGGCTGCCCAAACATAATGTCATTCAAGTGGAATTCAGATTCCATGCTGAACAAAACTACTCGGAGAGTCTGAGTTCCTTGTGTCTTATCTACAGCGAATCTTCTCTGGTCAGGGCCACCAGGCTAGCACCATCTCTCAAAACCAGCTTTCCACTCAAAACACCTGTGTTCTTTTTCATTCTGGGGCTTAGACAGGACAATCTGACCCAGAGGGGGAGGGAAACAGCAGTCATATTTGTGTCTAACTCATAGTTCCAATTAAGGGGAGAAAAGAAAAACAGAGCATGAGAAGAAATTGTCTAAGGGCTGGGAAACTGTTAAAGCTTCCACTGTTCTACGGGGATGGCACCTTGTGAACCTCGCCTGCACAGCTAAGCTGATTTCACACCAGCTCCATTAGGAAGACAGGGCAAGCATTTGTCCTGTTTGTTCCTGAAAAGACAAGCAGATATTAACGGCCATCCTCCTGGACTAATGACAAACCATCCTCCTGGACTCCATTAGGAAGACAGGGCAAGCATTTGTCCTGTTTGTTCCTGAAAAGGCAAGCAGATATTAACGGCCATCCTCCTGGACTAATGACAAACCCAAAGTGGTAAAAAGAAGAGGTTTGGCCAGGATCACATAATTTTTATATACAAATCCAGAGACAAAATGTTGGCATTCTCAGTCTGAGTTCAAAGCTTTTGCCAAACAACCAAACTGAAAATGAGGCAGGACGGACATTTGATCCAGACAGAATGCTGAGTCCAAAAGACTCAAGGATGGGCTTAGATTTAGAACTAGAGTTCTACGATCTATAACTCAATTTTTACGTTTTTGTAATTTCCTTATTTCAGTCTCTTTAGCTCTTTCAGTAATATAGGGTATGCAAATTATTTTCAAGTGAAAAAATTAAGTGGTATCTTTTAGTTATTTTTAATTGATATATAATTAACATAAAATGTTACATTAGTTTTAGGTATACAACATTAAGATTTGATACTTGTACTTAAAAAAAGAAAAACTTTTGATCCCAGCCATAACATAGTAGCTTATATTGAAACAAGTGAAAACTGTTAATGGCTGAACAAAATACATAACACACCATTTGAAGGAATTTGGAGAGTGACCAACACAGAGGATCCCTAAGAGAAGGTAGGTGCATCCAAGTGAGCTCCATAGTCTCAATTCACAGGGCAGAGAACAGAGAATATGGCAGCCACTCTATTACTCTGTTGAGCTAAGGAGACAGACTGGAGTTCAATGCTGCCAAAGTGGCTGGGATTTGGTGGTAAAATCCCAGAAAGGAGGGAATTTCACAGACATGAACCCAGAAGGCTATATGCAAACGCTCCTTGAGATGTTTGCCAACTCCTAAGCTGAGCAAGCACAGCAGAGACTGCAACAAAACTAACAGAAAGTAGCAGCTGGGAGGCTGATGCACTGTGCAAAGTTTTTGCAGCAGTGTGGTATTAATGAGATAGAGGTGGGCGTAGAAGGCATACCAAGGTGAAATAGCAACTGAGACCTCAGAAAGACCACAGTCTAGTACTGAAGGTAAAACCAAAAGTGACCAAAGCTAATAAACTAACAGGACTAGGTGATTTGCCTGCACTATCTGCCTCGCTTATTAGAAAGAACATAAATACAGAGCCTCTAAAAGTGAATAGCCAGTAAGCTAAGATAGGAAGGAAATTAGAATTAAAAAATACTTGATTCTTCCCCCAAAAAGAGAAGGAGAAATAAAGGAATAAGGAACAGAAGGAGAAACAAATAACCAGAGAGTTGATACAAATATTTCAATAGTTACATTAAATGTTAATAGATCATTACTCCAATTAAAAGACAAAAAAATGCTTTTGGATTAAAAAAAGTAAAATCTATATGCTATTTACAAGTGACTCAAATATAAGGACAAAAAGTTTTAAAGAATAAAGAATAAAAAAAAAAATGGGAGTTCCTGTCGTGGTACAGTGGTTAATGAATCCGACTAGGAACCATGAGGTTGCAGGTTCCATCCCTGGCCTTGCTCAGTGGGTTAGGATCCAGTGTTGCCATGAGCTGTGGTGTAGGTCGCAGATGCGGTTTGGATCCCGTGTTGCTGTGGCGTGGCATAGGCCGGTGGCTACAGCTACGATTCAACCCCTAGCCTGGGAACCTCCATATGCCACAGGAGTGGCCCAAGAAATGGCAAAAAGACAAAAAAAAAAAAAAAAAAAAAAAATGGGCCATATGTTAGTACATAAAGCAAGTCTCAAAAATTGTCAAAGGACTGAATCAAAGTATTTTCTTGAACTACAAAGAAATCAAACTAGAGATCAATAAGGAAGAAAACTAGAAAATCTCCAAATGTTTGGAAATTAAGCAATATATTTTTTATTTATTTTTATTATTATTTATTTACTTATTTATGTATTTTTGTCTTTTTGCCTTTTCTAGGGCTGCTCCTGCGGCATATGGAGGTTCCCAGGCTAGGGGTCTCATCGGAGCTGTAGCCGCTGGCCTATACCAGGGCCACAGCAACGCGGGATCCGAGCCGCGTCTGCGACCTACACCACAGCTCATGGCAATGCCAGATCCTTAACCCACTCTGAGCAAGGCCAGGGATGGAACCCGTAACCTCATGGTTCCTAGTCAGATTTGTTAACCACTGCGCCACGACGGGAACTCCAGCAATATATTTTTAAATAGCTTGTAGGTCTAAGAAAAAAAAAATTGCAGTAAGATTAGAAAATATTTTAAACTAAATAATGAAAATATGACATAGCAAAACATTTGTGATGCAGAACTTAAAAGGAAATTCATAGCTTTAAATATACACAGAGAGAGAGAAAAAGAAAGATTGAAAATCCATATAATCTAAGCTTCCACCTTAAGAAGCTAGGAAAAGAACAGCACATTTAACCCAAAGAAAATAGGCTATAATAAAGAGTAGAAATCTTTAAAATAGAAAACAAATATGCAATAAGGAAAAGTCCACCAATTCTGAAAAGGACTTGAAGTGCCCATCTTTGCTTCTCTGTTAAGGTTTGTTTTAGTTCTTCCTTTCCAATCTGTTTATCATTTATTTCCTTTCTGGTCTAACTGCAGTAGCTAAGACTTTCCATATGTTATTGAATAGCAGTGGTGACAGAGAACTTGCTTGCCTTTTCCCGATCTTAAAACCAAGTATATGGTTTCTCACAATTAAGTGAGATGTAGGGTTTTTTGGTAGATGCTTTTTATCGAGTTGAGGAAGTTCCTCTCTATTCATAATTTGCTGAGAGTTTTCATCATGACTAGATGTTGGATTTTGTCAAATGCTGTTTTTGCATCAATTGACATGATCATCTGAACTTCCTTAGCCTGTTGATGTGGTGGGCTATAGACACTGCTTGATTTTCAGATGTTGAACTAGCTCTGCATATCTGGAATAAGATCCAACTTGGCTGTAGGACATAATTCTTTTCATACATTGTTGGATTCAATCTGCTAATTTTTTGTTGAGGATTTTTTTACATCTATGTTCAGGAAAGATATTGGTCTGTAGTTTTCCTTTTTGTAACGTCTTTATCTGACTTTGGTATTAGGGTAATGCTGGCCTCCAAGAACAAGTTAGAAAATAAAGGTTTATTTTTAAAAGTTCCCTTGAGATCTGGTATTGTCACTGCAGTGGCCCAGGTCACTGCTGGGGTGCAGGTTCAGTTCTTGGCCTGAAAACTTCCACATATTGTGGGCATGGCCCAAAAAAAGTTCCCTTGAGAGATGGATGGTGGTGATTGCATAACATTAGAAATCTATTTAACACTGGATTTATACTCAAGAGTAGTTAAGATGGTAAATTTTGTTATGCGTATTTTTATCAAAATCAAAGAAAAACATTTTTTTCAAAGTTCTCTTGAGTTTTGGTTACACCAAGTGGTGGTCTATGTGAGACCTGCAGGGCATTAGGTGAAGGATCCAGAAATATATGGGAGAAAAGGAGCAGAAGGTCAGAGAAAGACCCTGGGACCAAGGACTGTAGGGAGTAGCTATCTATGGTTGCTGAAGGTTATATACACACTGATAAACACTAAATTCGCAGTGAAAGATATTATATTGGCCAAGAAACACCTTAGAGAGGGTAAATGATGTAGAATTGAGAAAGGGTTATAGACGAATCCTTTTCTTCTTCTAAAGTAAGTGTTTTCTTTCTTTAATTCTCCCACGTAGATGGCCCAGGATGGGGGGGATGGATATGGAATATGCTACAACTACATGAAAAGACTCAGCATTTTGCATTCAGGGAAAAGGTAAACACTCCACATTAAAGCCTTATTAATTGGAGTTCCTATAATTCAAGGGCACATTATTCTATACAAGGTTGACGAAGCCTACCTTTGTAAAGTGGAGACTGAGACTGCTAATCAAGTTAATGATGTAGGAAAAATTGTACTGGAGGTAGAAATGGAGGAAGGAGTGATCTGGACTTAAAAAGAGCAAACACTTCAAGACTGCTCCCCATTACGGTAAAGCTTCACTGAGCTGAATTTCACCAGTTTGGCATTTGTGCCAAAATTCAGTGCTAGTGCTGAATTTTACATTCACTAAACACAATCTTTCTTCAAGATAAAATAGTGTTTTAATGGCTTTCCTTCTCTCATTTCTAGAAACACTATTAAATACAAATTAGATATGGTTTTACGGACTATTCTTGTTTGATAGAATATCCTCTGCTTCAAGACACCATCAGTTAGAGTTCACCATTAAAACACTATTTTTAATATACAAACTGCTTTTAAGACCCATTCTAATTTTCAAAATGGTAAACATGAGAAACGTCCGTCTTAGAATTACATTCTTAACCCATGACCTTTCTCATCTTTAGACCTTCACAATCCAACTTCCTGCTGAACACAACTGTCTCTATTTGAACACCCCTGAAATTCCATCCTTTTTCCCATCTATCCCCTCACCCAAATCTGCTTCCATTTCTATTATTCCTCTGTTTCTGTTATCGAAACCCTGTTTGACTTAGAAACCTTGACTCCTCCTTCCCTCTCAACCTCCACATCCAATCAATCGCCACGTTCTCTTCATTGCACCTCCTAGATATGTTTTGAGCCCGTCCACTTTCTTATATCCCCATCACCCCTGTCCTTGCTCGTACCACCAATCTTTCTCTCCTGGAAGACTGCAACCGCCCACTGGGCTCCCCTTCTCCACATTGCAGCTGAAGCCGTCTTTTAAACACGCTGCACTTCAAAGCTTTTAGTAGTTGCCCAAGGCCCTTAGAATAAAGTACTGAATCCTTATTATGGCACCCAAAGCCCTTTGCTATAGGAACTGGTTTCTTCTCCATCATCACCTACCTTCTTCTGCCTCCTTGCTCTAGAAACTCCCGCTGCATGACCTCCTTTATGTCCTCAAGCATCAGGGAAAGGTACGCCCCACTGTTGATGGCCCTCACTCCCCCTTTGTTGAGTCTATGCATCCTTATCCTTCAGGCCTCCTCTAAAATGGCCCTTCTTCCAGGAGGCCTTCCCTGACTCTGATTAGACCAGGGCCCCTGTTCTGTGCTCCCACAGCACAACGCTCCTTCACTTTCATAACATACATCATACTCATAGTCATTTGTCCAAATCCATCTTCCCTGCTAGAGGGCAAGCTGTGTTCCTGCACTAAGCGCAATGCTTGGCACACAGTAAGCTCTCCTTAAAATTTGATAAATGCATTAAAGAATAATGTCATTAAAGAAGAAATGTCTTAAAGAATAAATATTCACCGAGTTTCTGTCGTGGCTCAGCGGAAATGAATCTGACTAGTATCCATGAGGGTGCAAGTTTGATCCCTGGCCCCGCTCAGTGGGTTAAGAATCTGGTGTTGCTGTGTCGCAGATGTGGCTTGGATCTGGCGTTGCTGTGGCTGTGGTGTAGGCCGGGGGCTACAGCTCTGATTCGACCCCTAGCCTGGGAACTTCCATAAGCCAAGGGTGCAGCCCTTAAAAAATATTCACATATATGCCACTTAAGAAGGGGGATTCTGAGATGAGTCTACCAGGTTCATACCCCAACTTTCCCACTGATTAACAAGGAGACAAATTACACAACCTTTTGGGTCTTAGTTCTCCCTTTACAAGTGGGTACAGCAACGCTATCTCCTTCTCAATACTTAGGGTCAGTCCTTAGTATGTGTAAAGCACCTAGGACATTGTCTGGCGCATAGTAAGCACTTAACAAATATTAGTTATTATTGCTATCTCATTTATCTGTCCCAACAATCCTAGAAGGAATTATAGTCAGCGAATACATATACAAGTGAGAGTCTCCAGAATTTGAGTATGAGATGAGGAAAACATCACTGTCTTGAGATGGAACTATCAAAAGTCAGCATAAATGTAGCCCTCCACTGGAGGAGGCCTTCCTTCAGGGCTATATTGGATATAAGCTGCTGCAGATAAAACTTTGGGAACCATCCACGTGACGCAAGGTAGCAGGATGCATCTTTAGGCCCAGGCTCCAAGAGTAAATGAGATAATGCATATCATGAGCACTTAGAAAATCATAATGTACAATATAAATGTTTGTAACTATAATTACTGTTATTAGTAGTAGAGTAATTCTATGACCCAATCAATAGGACATATTGTACTGTGACTGAAGCAACACAATTGCGTATCATCACAAGAGCCTATTAGTTAGGGCAGGGGAATTGAAATGGGAAGGAAGAAAGAGGTAATATTTATCCAGCACAATCCAACCAAGAGGGAAGCTCATGTGAATCAAAGGAGGTAAAATTCACAGAACAGTTTCTCCTGACACTTTGGAAAATGCTTGGTTCTAATTTTCCTGCTCATCAAGCAAGTATTTTTTCCTTTGATCAGTTTTGTAGGTTCCAGGAAAAAGAATAAATTGGATACTCCTCACTGCAAGGTGAATCAAGGTATTCACTGTTTCAGTCACCAAATACTGATTGAGCCTCTGGTGAATGGCGGGCAGCATGCAGTGGTGAGTGGTAAGTGTTAGAGTCCAGAGGAGAGACAGACAAATAAGAAATGACACAATAAAAACATAACTGCATCCTGGTGCAAGGGATATACTAAACTGGAGAATTAAGAAAGGCTTTTCTGACACCTCAGGTGGAGCTGGGAGTCAACCAGACCGTGGAATGAGGGAACGCCGTCGGGCAGAAGGTAATAAAGAGCGTGGTGTGTCTGAGGATCTGAAAGGCCAATACAGATTTGAAGGATCAGGGGAGAGAAGGACCACAGGAAGTGAGTCTGGAGAGGCAGGCAGGGACCAGATCACAAAGGACCTCATAGGGCACTCAGGGCACTTTGGATTTGAGTACGGAACAGAAAGATAAAGGAGTTCCTACCATTGTGGTGCAGCAGAAACAAATCTGACGAGGAACCATGAGGTTGTGGGTTTGATCCCTGGCCTTGCTCAGTGGGTTAAGGATCTTGCATTGCCATGAGCTGTGGTGTAGGTCATAGATGCGGCTCAGATCTGGTGTTGCTGCGGTTGTGGTTTAGGCCGGCAGCTGTAGCTCCAATTAGACCCCTAGACTGGAAACCTCCATATGTTGCAGATGTGGCCCTAAAATGCAAAAAAAAAAGAATAATATTAGACATGATGGCCTTTGTCCTTTCAAAAGAACCTTCTGGCTGTTACCTAAAGAATGGATTGGAGAGGGCATTAAAGTGAGAGATCAGGTAGGAGAATTTTGCAATAGTTCGGTCAAGGGATAAGAGTCACATGGACAAGAGTGCTGGCAGTAGACAGAAAGGGACCGATTTATGATGTGTGTAGGAGATAGGATTACAAGTGCTTGGTGACAGATGGGATGCAGGAGAGGAGCTTGAAGGAGCAGTTCCAGGATTCTGACTTGAGTAACTGGGTTGAAAAGTTGTTATCCATTCACTACAATGAGCAGAGATGAAGGAGGACTAGATGGGGTTCTGGGTGGGGATGCAGATGTTACGGAGTGAGGAAGAGTTCCACTTGAATACGTTAAGTTTGAGAAGCACCTGAAATCTCCCCGGGGAAGTGTCAAGTGACCGTTTCAATATATGTTAATGAGGCTTAGTAGACAGATCCGGACTTTCCTGGTCATTTAAGGGTCATGGTATATAAAAAGCATCTGAAGCCGTGGGATTAGAGAGGTCACTTAGGGGGGAAATGAAGACAAGAAACAAAGAGAACTATCAGTCTCATGAATCTCATTCTTACCACCTATAAATTCTGAGTAGGTTAATAACACCAGGTTTTTCTTTTCTTTTTTCTTTTCTTTTCTTTCTTCCTTCCTTTCTTTTCTTTCTTGACTGCACCCTCAGCCTATGGAAGTTCCCAGGCTAGGGGCTGAACTGGAGCTGCCACTGCCAGCCTACGCCACAGCCACAGCAATGCCAGATTCTAAGCACATCTGTGACCTATGCTACAGCTTGTGGCAACACTGGATCCTTAACCCACAGAGCCTGGCCAAGAATTGAACCCGCATCCTCACAGATACTTAACCCGCTGGCCACAATGGGCACTCCAAGATCTGGTTTCTGAACCTGAATGACTTGATATTCATTTCTACATCCACAGTGACTCCAGCAAGGTAGCTAGCCA
The DNA here is from genome assembly GCF_054392235.1 of Sus scrofa. Classification (NCBI taxonomy): domain Eukaryota; kingdom Metazoa; phylum Chordata; class Mammalia; order Artiodactyla; family Suidae; genus Sus; species Sus scrofa. The sequence goes on along the minus strand of NC_139393.1, from coordinate 19,982,515 downwards.
AAACAGGCAGCAGCCCACTCCATCCTCTTCTAAAACACAACAGGTATTATTATCCCCGTTGTACAAAGAGAAAAGTGAGACTGGGAGAGCTGAAGTGATTTGGTTAAAATGGCAAAATCAGTGAGTGACAGACAGGACTGATTCTAAATTCAGGTCACGTCATTGCATTAAGAACTCTTCCCACCCTTCAGGAATAGATCCCGGCAGTCATCACAGGGAAATGAAGAAACGCAGAAGTTCGTGATCCTGGTGAGAAGATCATAGAACAAAGAAAGCTATTAGGCAAAAATTAAATGCTACACCTGCAGGAAGAAGCGCTCATCATGAACTCCGAGAGTTAACCGTCTATGGGTGTGTGGACTGTGAAGGTTACAGGGAATTAGGATAGGGAAAGGCAGGAGAAAATCTCCAGTTTAAGGACAGCATGAACCAAGACGCAGCGCACACCAGGGTGTAGAAAAGAGCTGAGGGCAAATGGGCTTCCTTTCACATGTCAACTCTAATAGATGGGTGGCGGCTCCATGCAGGGGGATTAGCAAGATCTGTCAAGGGCAGGAGGTAAGGAAGTGGGGGCAGGGCTCCATGGTCACCTTTCCCAGACTCTAGGATCTGTGTGAGTGACTAGGAAAAAACATATTTGGATAGCTAAAATGAGGTCAGATTGCTTCTCCTGGAAAGCCAGGCTGAAAGAGTTGAACTTAGTTCAGTAGTTCACAAGGATCTGTTATAGATTACTGAAGAGGGAAGAAGCAGCAGGAAACCTTCAGGAAATGAATTATGTTTGTGGCCGTGGCATGTTAAATAAGATAAAGACGGAAAAGACTGGACTCCTTGAAGAAAACTAGGAAACTGCTAACTTGATGTAAATCAGTTGCTTTTCAAACTTTCCTTAACAGGGAATCCTTTCTAGAAATGAAAGCTTATGTGAAAACTCAACATATGAAGAAAAATAAAAGTGGTCTTTTTATTAGGACAATTTATTTTATGAATTTAAATATATAATATATGCTTATAAAAATGTCAACCACGGAGTTCCTGTTGCGGCTCAGTGGTTAACGAACCCAACTGGTAGCCGTGAGGACACGGGTTCGATCCCTGGCCTCGTTCAGTGGGTCAAGGATCTGGAGTTGCTGTGGTGTAGGCCGGGGGCTACAGCTCCAATCAGACCCCTAGCCTGGGAACTTCCATATGTGGGTGGGTATGGCGCTAAAAAGCAAAAAAAGCAAAAAAAAAAAAAAAAACAATGTCAACCAGGAGTTCCCTGTTGGCACAGTGGGTTAAGGATCAAGTGTTGTCAGTGCTGTAGCATGGGTTTGACCTGCATACCACAGGTGCAACTGAGAAAAAAAAAAAAAGAATGTCTTGTTAAATGAGCACAAAATTTTTACTTCTGGGATGATGGAAGAGAGTTGCATCTTGTATTAGCTTTAGCCTCCAACCATCCAATTTATTTTTGAATTTTATTCTGGTTTTATAGTAGCAAGAAAATCCTGATACACACTGATTCACAGAGATGAATACTCGAATATGGTAGGTTTTGTTTGTTTGGTATTTCACAACTGGTCTACAGGGTACTTACTCAATTAAATTAATCCAGAAGGTAGTGCCAAAGGAATTTTTTTTTTCCCCTTAAAAAAATGAATAGCCAGAAGCCTCCAAAGCAAATATGTGAGCTTATCGTGATGGGCCATGGCTACTGGCTCACTCACAGTCACTGAAGAGTGAGAAGAGCAAGCAAATGAAAGAAGCTATTGAGACTAGCCAGGCACTTAATCTAGCGCAGCGCGCCTGCGCCGTGGTAGTGGCTGAGGTTGCAGTTTTACAGATGTGCGCAGTCCAGAAATGAAAAAAGCAGGGTGCAGTTTCAGCTTTCCCAACATCAAAGACATTAGGCTTTGCATTTATGTTTGAATCTGCTGGCTTCAAAATCCTTTATTTTACTTGAATCCCCCAGAGAAGAGAGAAGGCAGAGGGAGAAGAGGAAGAGGTGCCAGGTCTGAGATTTTTTCCCCCCAGCTATAAAAGAGTTTTTGTAATTTTTTCAGTAATAAGCTTGGATTAATACCCACCATTTAAAAACCAAGTGAGTAAATTTCATTTTGTAAATTCAGACATATTCCACATTACATCCCCCGATGGCTGAAGGAATTTTTTACTTGAGAGAAAAATTTTTAAAGCTAATAATTCCCTTCCTTAGATTAAGAGGGCTGTTGTGCGAGTTCCCGTCGTGGTGCAGTGGTTAACGAATCCGACTAGGAACCATGGGCTTTAGGGTTCGATCCCTGGCCTTGCTCAGTGGGTTAAGGATCCAGTATTACGGTGAGCTGTGGTGTAGGTTGCAGACACGGCTCAGACTCCGTGTTGCTGTGACTCTGGTGTAGGCCAGAGGCTACAGCTCTGATTAGACCGCTAGCCTGGGAACCTCCATATGCCTCAGGAAGTGGCCCTAGAAAAGGCAAAAAGACAAAAAAAAAAAAAAAAAAAAAAAGAAGAAGAAGAAGGCTGTTGTGGATCACTTATATTACAGAAAATTTAGGACCATAAAGAGCAAAGAGGATCTGGGGAATAAAGCATTATTTACATTTAAACATATTTAGACTCTGCCTTTTAATATTGTCAGAGGTTTACTTGCTTGTTTTCATGTATTGGACAGGAAAGGAACCCTTAGGAATAGAAAAAATTATTTACACTTACTGGGATAGCAAACTGATATTCCATTTTTTAAAGTTACAAAATTAAAAATCTACTTTTCCTTGAGTTTAAATTAGTAATCTTATTATGCAAATTAAAATTCTCCTCTCACTATTCTTTGATTAATATTTGGTTTGCTCATGTTGAGAAACTAAACTATTAAAGTCACTACAAACTTGAATAATTAAATCCCCTTAAACATTTTAAACTGCATTTATAAATTTAATAGAGTCAATTTTTATTTTAAACACTTCACATGCCTGCAGAGCATATTTATAACCTTCTGAGTGGCTTCCCCAAGTACTTAAATAACCCTTATTAATCAAATGCATTAAATACATAAATACAGCAAATTAAATTCTCTTAGGCATTCCAGTTACTTGAAAAAAGGTGGAAATACTAAAAGAAATGCAGACATTGGAAAGAGAAGGAAGACTGTTAGAGGCATGCTGATATGAGGCCTAAAAGATGCGCCATAAAAAACTGCTACTAAGGTTTGGGTTTTTTTCTTTTGCTTTTTTTAGGGCTGCACTCGTGGCACATGCAGGTTCCCAGCTAGGGTCCAATCAGAACTGCAGCGGCCAGCCCACATCACAGCCACAGCAACGCAGGATCTGAGCCGCATCTGCGACCTACACACAGCAACTGCAATGCCAGATCCTTAACCCATTGAGCGAGGCTAGGGATGGAACCCACAACCTCCTGGTTCCTAGTCAGAATCGTCGGATTCATCTCCGCTGCACCACAACGGGAAACTCCCTTTTTTATTTTTTTTTTTTTCTTTTTTTAGGGGCTACTAAGGTTTAGAAGGAGGTTCTCTGAAATCAGAATCACAGAAGTCCTTCAACATACACGTGCCAAACCCCAGCACAGACCTACTCAATCTCATATACTGTGAATATTTCGAAAAGGCTCCCTGATGCTGCCCAAGTCACCCTAAACATCTCACTCCACTACCCAACCCCATAATCCCACATGCCCTCAGCCTGCTTGTAAATCGCTGGTTGGAGTGCAAGGAAAAGCTTCTTCAAGAAATAAGATTTGATATGATCACTTAGTGTCTCCTTTGTACACAACTCCTGTGGAGCAAATGTTCAGAGACTAGACCACCAAGGCTTGGGAGAACACCCATAGTTAGGGGACAGAAAGAAGAGATGCCTAAAAAAGCAATCATGGAATTTTACACCTAACTATATCTTGGACAGAGTAACAAAGTCACGAAATTTACCTTTTGCACTTAGCACACATGAGAAACCAAGGTCTGCGGTTCTATTCTCCCCTCCCCCAAGTGTGTATGTGTGTGTGTATAACTATATACAGATAGATAACTAAAGTCTTTTTTTTTTTTTTTTTTGTCTTTTGTCTTTTTGTCTGTTGATATTGTTGTTGTTGTTGTTGCTATTTCTTGGGCCGCTCCCGCGGCATATGGAGGTGCCCAGGCTAGGGGTCCAATCGGAGCTGTAGCCACTGGCCTACGCCAGAGCCACAGCAACGCGGGATCCGAGCCGCATCTGCAACCTACACCACAGCTCACGGCAACGCCGGATCGTTAACCCACTGAGCAAGGGCAGGGACCAAACCCGCAACCTCATGGTTCCTAGTCGGATTCGTTAACCACTGCGCCACGACAGGAACTCCAACTAAAGTCTTAGAATAGAAATCAGATGCTAAAAATCTATATTTGAATTCTGACAAGAATGCAGCAAGGGTTTAACCAAAAGCCTGATATAGATATAGATATAGATATAGATTCTCCCCCTCCCCCAAATACATTATATAGAGTTTCACTGTAGGGTTCAGGTAGAGTTGTTTTCAAAGGGGTCTCTGGCCTAAATGAGAAAGATTTCAATGAGTCTTTTCTCATTCGCTTCCTTCCTTCCCTCTCTTTCTTTTACAGAACTGTTGCAAGCCCAGCACTGAGTGAAGCACGGTGGAGGTTACGGCAGAATTCGGGGGCCATGACTTTCCCCCAGATCGTACAGTTTAGCTGGGGAAATGAGACCAACCCAAATATAACAATAAGAACAATATAAGGCCACATACAATCAAATTCTAGGTAGAGCATAACAAGAAATTGAGTAGGAGATGGGAAAAGGCAGGTTTCTGGAGATTGGAAGGTTGGAAAAGGCAGGGTGGGCCCTACAAGAGATTCAAAGACATCAGCTGACTCTCACAGACCCAGTAGGATGGTTGTGTAGCCTAACCCAGGTGCAGAAGCCTCTGGGTACTTTGAAAGGAAAGGCCCATAAGAGAAATACTGAAAATTCTGAGTAAGCTGGCCACATATTCCACAGAAATATCAGGACACATGGTTGGACACATGGCCTAACAACAGGAAAGAATATTTTTAATTGGGGCTGTACCAGAAAATCTAAAACATATGGTTACTCTACTTACTGGCCAAGAAAACCCTAATACAAAAGAAGGACCAAGCTGTCTAACCCTAGGTAGACGAGACACAGGCACACGGTCAAAGATGCTGCTAGACCATTTTTCCAGTCATCAGAGTTAATGCTCTTTGTTAAGATTTCTGCTAATCGTTTTGGAGAAAAGGTCAATGCCTGGACAATAAAAGACATTGGGAGAATTTACATCCAGATTTCTGAAATTACATTCTTCAATATTCTCTCAATAACCTCAAATAATCTTTGTAGGAACAGGGTATAAATAATGAACACAAAAATGTTTCTTCCACTTGGAGTTATAAAATAAAATTCAATTCAAAGTCTCCTTTCCTATAAGAAAAAAAAAAAAAAAAAAGAACATCGATACCATGAGAGTTCCAGGCATGTTATCAGAGCCTTCACTCACATTGGAAAATATATTTTAAATTACTAGGATTGGTATGTGTAATTTTGCCTTTTGCTTCCCTGATGTCTCACTGTTTTAATAGCTTTCTGTCTAAAATAAGATACACGCCAGAAGCTTCCTTATCCAGTTTTATGATTTAAAAATCTTAGCAATTATGGGGGAAAAAAAACTGTTTTCAAGGCTTTAACTCAAGTCTTGGCAGGTTAAAATACCTTCCATTTCAACTTTCAGTGCAGCCCAGGGCTCAGAGATGATTCGCCAACACATTCTCAATATTGTCAAGGAAATGCACATTTTTCTCCTTTTACAGACAGTGAATACATTGACCAAGATGATGTGGTAATCATTGCTGAAGCACAACAGCAAAACAACTAACTTCCATTGCTTCTAAAAAAATTTTTAAACGCATCTTGAAATATACGTGTTTCTGATAAAAGCAAGATTTCTTATTTGTAGATTTTTTGGTCATTTTTCATTAAAGTATAGTTGGTTTACAATGTCGTGTTAATTTCTGCTATACAGCAATGTGATTCAGTTATACATATAACATACACATTCTTTTGAAGAAGACATATTTTAAATGAGATTTCCTGAAAACTAGACTTGTCTGTTTTGTTTTTTCAATTTTCCACTGTTATTTCAGGCCTCAAAAAAAGACGTACAGTTAAAGACAGAGCTTGACTTTCATTAGCTAGAGTTGCTACAAAAGAGGAAATACCTAAACACACAATAGAAAGGGAATATTTTGCAACCATGAAAATAAAAAACTGTATTCAGCCTTAAAAAGGAATGAAATTCTGACACAAAAGGACAAATACTGAATGAATCCTTTTAATATAATGAGAGACCTAGGGTAGTCAAATTCATAGAGACAGCAAGTGGAATGGTGGTTGCCAGGGGCTGGGGTGAGAAGAGAATGAGGAGCTATTGTTTAATAGATGCAAAGTTTCAGTTTTGAAAGATGAAAAGAATTCTGGAGATGGATGGTGTTGAGGGTTGCACAACAATATGAATGTATTTAATGCCACTGATCTGTACACTTTAACATGGTTAAAATGATACATTTTATGCTACGCATATTTTCCCAATTTTTTAAAATAAAAAATTATTAATAAATTTCTAGATATTCCTATCACCACTTATCTACCCAGATAAAAACTCTCTCTCCCAATCCCCAAACCTGATCAGTGAAGCATTCATGGTTTTTGGAGAATTTAGCTAGAGCCTAAGTATTCAGTAGATAATAAAGATAAATGATACGAATAAAAGTTCTTTATTACATGTGAAAGTGGGATAAAGAATACGGTGGGGATGACAGAGAGGAAGGGCTCACTTCTACCCAGAGCGGAGCGCTTTGCCTATTTTTTTCCTTTGTATATACACTGTGAGAAATATTTCAACTCTTTAATTTCACTGGGTAGGAGGTGTAAATAGATGAGGTAACAGAGAAAAGTAAAACAAGTTTTCAGAAGATACTCAACAGGGAGTTCCATTGTGGCGAAGCAGAAGCGAATCTGACTAGGCTCCACGAGGATGCAGGTTCAATTCCTGGCCTTGCTCAGTGGGTTGGGGCTCCGGCGTTGCCATGAACTGTGGTGTAGGTCGCAGATGTGGCTTGAATCTCACGTGGTTGTGGCTGTGGTGTAGGCCGGCAGCTGTAGCTCTGATTGGACCCCTAGCTTGGGAACTTCCATTGTGCTGCAGGTATAGCCCTAAAAAGCAAAAAAAAAAAAAAAAAAAAAAAAAAAAAAAAAAAAAAAAAAGATTCTTTGATTCTTTACAATATAAAATCCAAGAGGATAGAAAACCCTCTAGATGGGATACATGAATTAGAAAAACATCAGATAGAAATTCTAGGTTACAAAGTAGAGAAGAGTAACTGGGATTAGGAGGAAAAAGTAATAAAATGACCAAAGTAAGCAATAAGTGTTATTTAGTGCATATAGCAGGATAAACTACAAAAGAATTCAAGGGCGTGTGCTTCGTTGTGAAGGACTCTACAATCTAACATGGGGCGAAAGGTACAAATATGAAACAAATACATTTTTCAAGCAATAATACATAAGGGCAAAATGAGATAAGATAAAAAGTATGTGAGTGTTAATGAGAGATTAGGCAGAGGAATTAAAACAACATGATCCCAGAGGCTTGGGGTCCAATTTGGAAATAAAGGAGGGATGATGTCGGTAAAGAGGAACTAGGACCTTGCAAACTGGAGCCCCAGAGACGGGAACAAAGTCCCATGAGTCTGCACAAGAAATGGAAGACGTAGCATGAGAGTGTCTGTCCCATAAGTGACTACTCACAGCAGACTTGGAGGAATTCAGGGGAATAAGAGGTACTTACAAGTTCACGAAAAGGCACCTAAAAATATACTTCCAAGAGTTCCCATTGTGGCTCAGGGGTTAAGCCTACCAACGTTGTCTCTGTGAAGATGTGGGTTCAATCCTTGGCCTCGCTCAGTGGGTGAAGGATCTGACATTGCCACAAGCGGGAGGCCACAGCTTCAGCCCTGGAACTTCCATATGCTGCAGGTGCAGTGGTTAAAAAAATACACTTCCAAAGCTGTGCGAATTTTAATGTTGCCGGTCACAGAAATAGGATTCACAGAGGTTGTGTGAATCTGGCTAGCCAAAGGTTGACTTCAGGTAAGTCAAGTATTTAATTTTATTAAAATGCAATCAACAGAAGGGCTCAAAGTTGTCATAGAGCACTCACTTTTGAGTCTGAGTTGGATCTTGGGAAAACAAACTTAGAGCTAAGTCTGGATTCAGCGTAAGAAAGAGAGCCCAGGAGTTCCTGTCGTGGCACAGCAGAAACGAATCCGACTAGGAACCATGAGGTTGCGGGTTCGATCCCTGGTCTTGCTCAGTGGGTTGGGGATCCAGCGTTGCCGTGAGCTGTGGTGTAGGTTGAAGACGTGGCTCGGATCCTGCGTTGCTGTGGCTGTGGCCTAGGCCAGCGGCTACAGCTCCAACTGGACCCCTAGCCTGGAAACCTCCATATGCTGCGGGAGTGGCACTAGAAGAGGCAGAAAAAAAAAAAAAAAAAAAAAAAAAAAAAGAAAGAAAGAAAAAGAGCCCATCAGCTGGAAGGTCTGCTCTGCAAAGTCTAATAACAGCAGCTCTCGCAGATTGCATGTCACCGTGCACCTGACACTACAAGGGCTCACTCATTTCATCTTCCAGATCCTCCTGGGGATGGAAAGTGGTGCCACTGCCCTTGGAGTCCAGGCCCTTAACCACCAGGCCGTGATAACCTCCTACTGCTTTTCACAAGATTATGTGAAATTTTGTCAGTTCTTGGAATGGAAGGGCCATGAATTCTATATATGAGTGAAATCTACAAACATTTTCCAACCATGATCTACCCAGCCACAAGAATCCGTTTCATTTTTTAATGAACTTAAAATGAATTTAATAAACTTACTTTTAGCCTACCAACAAACTATGAAGGATTTGAGACCAAAAGAAATACGGGTTCAGGAGTTCCCATTGTGCCTCGGTGGTAACGAATTCAACTTGTGTCCATGAGGACTTGGGTTCGATCCCTAGCCTTGCTCAGTGGGTCAGGGATCCGGCGTTGCTGTGAGCTGAGGTGTAGGTCATCGACATAGCTTGGATCCCACATCGCTGTGGCTGTGGCTGTGGCTGTGGCTGTGGTGTAGGCCAGAAGCTCAGTTCTGATCTGACCCCCTGACCTCTAGCCTGAGAACTTCCATATGTCATGGGTACAGCCCTAAAGGGCAAAAAAAATAAAAAAAATAAATAAAGAAATACAGGTTCATGGGAAGTGGATTATGAATTAGGTTAACTCTACGTATGATACCATTAAAAAAGTATTCTTCTGAACTTTGAAAATGAGTCACAGAAAAGTTATTAGAGAACGAGTTTATTCCCCAGGCCTCTGTTTGTTTATAGCTCTAGAGAGTTAGAACCAGCCAAGACCATCTTGGGAATCATAACATATGCTCATCTGGGAACTCAGCAGGTATCAATTCACAACACAATCTGGTCCCTGAAACATAATGAATGACTTTGTAATATCAGGCCTTAAAGAATAAATATTCATTTTCTGGCACTCCAAAGAGAAGGTAAATTTTTATTTTATTTTATTTTTGTCTTTTGTCTTTTTAGGGCCACACCCACAGCATATGGAGGTTTCCAGGCTAGGGGCCTACACCACAGCCACAGCAATGCCAGATCCCCAACCCAATGAGTGAGGCCAGGGATGGAACTCACATCCTCATGGATACCAGTCGGGTTTGTTAACCACTGAGCCAAGACAGAAACTCCAGAGAAGGTAAATTTTTAAATGTCAGTTGCATTTCACCGTAACTAGATGGAAGTTTGTTTCATTCCTGTCGACCTGTTAAATAAAGAAGCTCCAAAACATACAAACCCACTGAAAAAGAAGACTCAGAGCAGCCAGTGCTGTAATACAGCAAGCACAACGCTTTCCCTATACGTGACCAGTGGGGCTTGGAAGGTGATGACAGTGTCTAGTCTTTGGTCTTAGCTTTTCCAATTCTTCTTCCTGATGCAATTTCTTGTTGTTTTGTTTTGTTTTTTTGTCTTTGGGGGGCCACACCCGCGGCATTTGGAGGTTCCCAAGCTATGGGTCTAATCAGAGCTGTAGCTGCCAGCCTATACCACAGCCATAGCAATGCCGGATCCAAGCCGCATCTGCAACCTACACCACAGCTCATGGCAACGCCGGGTCCTTAACCCACTGAGCGAGCCCAGGGATTGAACTTGCGACCTCATGGTTCTTAGTTGGATTCGTTTCCACTGTGCCATGATGAGACCTCCCAATTTCTTGTTTTTAATTGCCATATGTTATGGGTTGCGTTGTTTCTCCCCCAAATTCTTATGCTGAAGTTCTAACACCAGTACAGGTGACCCCTCAGAAGATGACTGTATTTGGAGCTAGGGTCTTGAAAGAGGTAATTCCTTTGCAATGAGATCAGGAGGGTGGACCTTAATCCAATATGACTAGTAAGAAGAGGAAATTTGGACACAGACACACTCAGTTTGAAGATGGGAAGACAGAGGGAGAAGATGGTTTTCTACCAGCCAAGGAGAGAGACCTTAGAAGAAACCAACCCTCCAGCATCTTGATCTCAAGCTTATAGCCTCTAGAATTGCAAGAAAACAAATTTATGTTCTTTTAAGCCCTGGGTCTGTGGTACTTGGTTATAACAACCCTGGAAAACAATTGCACTGTACCTCCCTCCAGACTGTAAGCTTGGCGAGGGCCAGCCTATGTCTGTGTATCTTGTCTAACCTTGTATCCCCAGCACATATTAAGAGCTTGGTGTCCAGTAGATGCTTAATAATATTGTTGAATAATATTGTTGACACCCAGCTGACTGTAGCTGGGTGTCTTAGCCCATTTTACTGGAGTACAAGTATGTAACCATTACCAAAAATGGTCAAAAGTAACTTTTTCCCTTTATTAACTTTATATTCTGATTTATTTATTTATTTATTTTTGTCTCTTTGCCTTTTCTAGGGCCGCTTCCGCGGCATATGGAGATTCCCAGGCTAGGGGTCTAATAGGAGCTGTAGCCACTGGCCTACGCCAGAGCCGCAGCAACGTGGGATCCGAGCCACATCTGCAACCTACACCACAGCTCACGGCAATGCCGGATCCTTAACCCACTGAGCGAGGCCAGGGATCGAACCTGCATCCTCATGGATCCTAGTCAGGTTCCTTAACCGCTGAGCCACGAAGGGAACTCCAATTCTGATTTTTAAAATGCCCAATCCATTGTGAAAAAGAGAGAGCACTATAAAAAAAGGAAAAAACAATCACATAAACACTAAATCACATAAAACCGTTAGAGATAACCACTTTAAGTTTTGACACTTTTCCATCTCTTTTCCTATACGTATACAGATTTCAATATAGTGAAATAATACCACATCACTTATTTCCCCCACCAAATTAAAAACTCTTTGTAAACATTTTAAATGACTACAAAATGTGTAATATCAGCTATATCTTTCATATTTGAAATCCTCATTGCTAGACATTCAGGTGTTTCTATTTTTTTTTCGGTCATAAAGAGCACTCTAATAAATTTCTTTGTGTGAAAATGCTTTTACCCACTTTTCTGAACTTTTTAAATAATGACATCCTAGCACTGCAATTATGGATTCAAAAGATACGGCCATTGGAATCAGTTGTGAAGGCTTTCGATCCATATTCTTCAACTGTTTTTTGAAAAAAAAAAAAATTTTTACTCTCACAGGCAATCCATGAGATTTCCTATCACCTTACCCTTAAGTATGGTTTTTTCCAAATCTTGTTATTGTCATAAGACAAAAAGGCATCTGAGTGGCATTTAATTTTCATCCTTTGCATATTAATGGAGCTTTCCATTTTCCTCATTGCATGAGCTATTTATAATTTTGCCTTTCAAATTGTCTGTGTGCCTCTTGAAAGGCGCTTTTCTGAACGAATTTTAGGAAGTAGTCTTCTGGCGAGGCTCCTGCTGCAGTTTTGCCCGCCCTTCAACAGAGGCTTCTATTCTGAGTTAATGAGACCACACATCTTAGAGCTGTCCCAGAATCTGCTCACTTACAGTTCTGCATAGAACAAATTTTGATACATCAGGTGGATATATTTAATTTAGCTAAGTCTGAAATCAGTTTTCTTTACAGAATGAAAAGAAAGTTCTCACTTCAAAAAAAAAAAAAACAACATAATAATACGACACAACTTTTGTGAGGAAAGAAGATTGCTCTTTACCTCCAGCATAATTTTGGCATAAATGTGCCTAGTGCTTTGCTGCATGTATTAAATTCAGGACACAGGAAATTAAAAATTATAGATTTTCCCAATTGATTTACTCTAAAATTCACAGCTATAGTAAAACAAAATCTTGTGCCTTGAATAAACCTTAGAGGTCTTCTCATCAAACACCTGTGTGTTCAGACAAGGAAAACATCCACAGAAATGATTTTAAGGTGGCGGTTAGTGACAGAGCTCAGTTTTAGAGCGAGCAATAGACTGGTTAGCCTTTGGAGGGATATTGGTGATAGGAAACAGGTTAGGGGAACCCGCTGAGTATAGCGTTAGAGCGAGCAATAGACTGGTTAGCCTTTGGAGGGATATTGGTGATAAGAAACAGGTTAGGGGAACCCGCTGAGTATAGCGAAACAAAGACCATGCAACTATGCCTCCTTTACTCTGCCTCTTTTCCACATCCCCCTTTGCTAATCCCCGTCCATCCCTGCCCTCAGACCCAGAGTCACAGTGGGAGAGGTGTCCTATGCTTTTCCCAGGATGGCCCTTGCCCCTCCCCTCCTCTTCCCCTCCCCTCCCACCTCCGGATGTCATCTGTCTCTTTCCCTCTCTGTTGTCATCCTTCCCTGTCCATCTGTTCCTCAACCTAAAAATACATTCGACTTTCTTTTTTGTTAAAAAAAAAAAAAAGGCTTCATTCTAGGCTTCCTTAACTAACATTACCCGATTTGTCCCCTTTTCAAAGCTCCTTGAAATGTACACTGTGTTTTTCTTTTCCTCCAATTTCCTTCCCACACACTCATGCATTAAGGTAGCTGCTGCTCAGACTCTACCCCAACCTCCAATTAGGTTTGCCTGTTCTTGAACTGCACATAAATGGCCTCATACAGTGTGTACTTTTTTGTGTCTGGCTTCTTCCACGCCTTTATTTTTTCTTTTTTATTGTGATAAAATACACATAACATAAAATTTACTGTTCTAACCACTTGTAAGTACAGAGTTCAGTGGCATTAAGTACATTCACATTGTCATGCAGCCATCACCATCTGTCCACAGAACTTTTTCATCTTTCCAAACTGAAACGCTATGCCCAGTAAATAATAACTCCCTTTTCTCCCTTCTCCTCCAGCCCCTGGTAACCTCTATTCTACTTTTCTGTCTCTATGAAGTTTCCTAGGTACTTACATAAGTGGAACCATACACTATTTACCCTTTTGTGTCTGGCTTAGTTCATTTAGCATAATGTTTTCAAGATTCATCAATACCATAAGCAGAACTTCATTCCCCCTTTTAAGATGATAATATTTCATTGTATATATACATTGTATATATACAATGAAACATATATATGTTGTTTATCCAAAAGCAGACATCTAGGTATTTTCCACTTTTTGGTTATTGTGGATAGTGCTCTATGAACACTGGTATGCAAGTATCTGTTTGCGTCTCTGCTTCCCATTCTTTTGAGCAGTGGAATTGTTGATTCATATTGCTACTGAGCCCAAGCCCATACTGCTCGCCACACAACAGGCTACTAAATCTAGCGATGAGTTGTTGTGGGAAAGAATACGATGTTATTCAGAAAGCCAGCAGGCTGAGAAGGTGGTGGACTAGTGTCCCAAAGAACTGTCTTCCCCAAGTTAGAATTCGGGCTGCTTTTATACTAAAAGGGGAGGGGTAAAGCCCTGGTTCTGGCCAGACTCTGGAGGGGATGTGTTCATTTCTTTCCTCCTGCAGCCGTTCACAGGTGGACCTGGTGGGAATGCTTCCCGCGAGCTAAATAAAGGTGTTGCAGCTTAATGCTCATTACCTGGGAGGCAGGGTTCCCAGAGATGGGCCGTTATGTGTAATTTAAGTTAATAGGCAACATCCCCTTAGTGATTAACTTGTAATAGAATACACAGCTTCTTCTCCATTACAATATGATGGTTCTGTATTTAACTGATCAACGAACTGCCAAACTGTTTTCCACATGGTTGCATCATTTTACATTCCCATCAGAAATGCACTTTTCACATCCTCATCCACACTTTTCTTTCTTTCTTTCTTTCTTTCTCTCTCTTTCTTTTTTCCTTCCTTCCTTCCTTCCCTCTTTCCTTCCTTCCCTCCTTTCTTTTATTTTGTCTTTTCTAGGGCCGCACCCGAGGCATATGGAGGTTCCCAGGCTAGGGGTCGAATCGGAGCTGTAGCCACTAGCCCACGCCAGAGCCACAGCAATGCAGGATCCAAGTCGCATCTGCAACTTACACCACAGCTCACAGCAACGCCGGATCCTTAACCCATTGAGTGAGGCCAGGGATTGAACCTGCAACCTCAAGGTTCCTAATCGGATTCGTTCACCACTGAGCCACAATGGGAACTTTTCTTTCTCTCTCTTTCTTTCTTTTTTTCTTTGTTTCTTTCTTAATAGCCATCCTAATGAGTGTGAAGTGGCCGCTTGTTGTGGTTTTGATGTGTGCATTTATTAAAATGCTCTCTGTTCTTGGTTCCTGCTTTCATATTGATTCTTTGTTTACTTTTCATTCTTTTTGGCTGACTCCTTCTCCCTCTGCCTCTTTAATTTGGGTTTCCCTGGGCTCCGGCTCAGCCTCTCCCACCTTCTTTGCATGCAGTCCCCAAAGGTTTCATCCGCTTCCCCACTTTTGTGGTAGAAGTATCACACCCAAATCTGGTAACTCCCAAATCTGTATTTCTGTAGTCAGGACCTCTTTCTGAGCACAGTCTTGCTTTATATCATCTTCTTTGAAAAACTAAAGAGTGCAAAGTTTAAAACTTGATTAAACATATGGACACGTTGATGGTCTTTGTTGCTGGTGAGATTAGGCAGTGAGGAAGAAAGGAAAGACTCACATTTCTTTTAAATTGTGCTTTTAAAAGCACATAAATGTACTATTTTTTTTAAAAAAAATAGACTATCTTTTAGAGCAGTGTTAGGTTCACAGCAAAACTGAGCCAAAGGTACAGAGATTTCCCACATACTCTCTCCCCCCATCTATATACAGTCCCCCTCACATCAAACTCTCCCATCGGACTGTTGTATTTACTACAATGAATGAACCTACACTGATGCATCGTTATCACCCAGGTTTCATAGTTTACATTAGGATTCACTCTTGGTGCTGTACCTTCCAAGAGTTTCGGCAAATGTATAGTGACATGTAGCCACCATCGCAGTATCATACCAAGTAGTTTCACTGCCCTAAAACCCTCTGTGTTCCACCTGTTCATCCCTCCCTTCCCCCAGCCCCCAGCAACCACTGGTCTTTTTACTATCTTCATAGTTTTTGCCTTTTCCAGAATATGATATAGTTGGAATAACAGAGTAGGTAGCCTTTTAAGACTGGATTCTTTCACTTACTAATATGCTTTTATGTTCCCTCTACGTCTTTTCATGTCTTGATAGCCCATTTCTTTTTAGCCCTGAATAATGTTCCATTTGTCTGAATGTACCACAGTTTATCCATTTACCTTCTGAAGGACATCTTGGTTGCTTCCACGTTTTGGCGATTATGAATGAAGCTGCTATAATTATCTGAGTGTAGGTTTTTGGGTGAACATGAGTTTTCAACTCATTTGAGTAAAGTCAAGGAGTATGAGTGCTGAATCAAATGGTTAAGAGAGTGTTTAGTTTTACCAGAAACTGTCAAACTGTCTTTCAAGGTGGCTGTATCATTCTGTATTCCACTAGCAATGAATGAGAATTCCTGTTACTCCATGCCCTCACTAGTATTTGGTGTTGTAGTGAAAGAAAGAATAAACAAGCTAGGCTTTATTAAAACTTAAAATTTCAGTTCTGCAAAAGACACTTGCAAGAGAATGAGAAGACAAGCCACAGACTGAGAACATATTTGTGAAAGACATATCTGATAAAAGACTGTTATCCAAAATATATAAAGAACTCTTAAAACGCAACAGTAAGAAAACCAACAACCCAATTTTTAAAAATGGGCAAGAAACCTGAACAGACACTTCACTAAAGAAGATACAGAGATGGCAGATACACATATGAAAAGATGCTCAATATAATGTGCAATGAAGGAGTTGCAATTAAAATGATACCCTATACATTTATTAAAATGGCCACAATCCAACACAATCATTTTTAAGTTACAGTTCACTAGTGTTCAGTATATTCACGCTGCTGTGCAACCAATCTCAGGAACTCTTTTGATCCTGCGAAACTGAAGCTATGTAACTATGGCATCATGACTGTGCATTTCGACTTCCATTCAGCCTCTGGCAACCACCATTCTACTTTCTGTCTCTATGAATTTGACTACATTTGATTCATATAGCAGAATCATTGTTAGCTGTCCTTTGAGGACTGATTTATTTCACTTGGCAAAGTGCTCAAAGTTCATCTATGTGGTAGCATGTGACAGGACTTCCCACACATTTAAATTTTTTTAAAGTATTGATATTTTCAATTAGGTAATATATGCTGTGCTCTTTGTTCCACTGGCCCCCAAGCATGCGTTCCCTACCCTTCTGCCCCTGCTCTAAGTCCCGGGAGGCTGACCTCTACAGATTGCCATCCCCTTGCTCTCTGGTTTCTGGCAGCATTTGGGTTGACAAATGGGCAGCAGCACCAGGAGACTGAGGGGCCCGAGGTATTTATTCATTTATCCCCCACCCCCCTCCCCGGACAAGCACTCCCTTCCTGCCTCATCACTGTTCAGGCAGCTGAGGCTCTTCCTTCCTCTTCCTCAGCACCAGCTCACTGCATTCCCTTACCACTCTTCTCCAATCTAACTGCACCCCCTTGCCCCTGCAGGCCTAGGGTCGGGCCAACTTCCTGCTGTTGCTAGTCCAGGCACGCTTTCTCATCCTTTGTTTTTTTTTTTTCCCCCCGGTTCCTTTAGCCTCACCCATACATCGGTAAATCATCTCTTTATTAAAGTCTCTTCATTAAACCCTTTTGAGTATGCCATCTGTTCATAGAATCTCTGCTGTGATCCTGAGTCAAACACACGTGGCTGTATTTAAAAAAAAAAATTAATGACGGAGAAAGCTAACGAGTGAAAAAGAATTCTTTCTACCCCCCAGGCTTTAATCCCCTTCCATTCCAATCCAATGCCCTATAGCCACTTATTTGTTTGGGCTTTTTAGTGAGGGCAGGGGAGTGGGATGATCTCGATCTCACCTCCTGGGTGAATTCTAACTGGTCTCAGACAGTCACATCAAATCCTCCCTTGCTGGTACCTGGTTCAGAAAGCCAGGCCTAAGCTGCCTGTGCAGGGTTTCACCATCCCAGGGACCAGACTGCAAATGTGCTCATGAGTCACTGCCATGACCCAGTTCAGGCCAATGAGATGCAAGGGGAAACTGACTGGGGGATTTCCTCTCAAGAGAACCATGATTGGAAATGAGGCCCAGAACTGCACGAACCAGTCCAAGAAGTCAAGCAGAGGGCGCTGAGCCAAGAGAACAAACCAGGGAAACAGAGCTGGGCCGGTGGCTTAAGCCACTAAAGCTAAACTCTAACCCAACCAGCCTCTTTACTTTGAATTATGAGATCTGAGCAATTTCATGATTATCTGTTTATACACAACAACAAAAGCATCTTAACCAATAATGTAGACACTGTAAAACACTCATATCCAAATGGGATCATATCATAGATATTGTACTGAAATTGCTTTTTTCACTAAACCATATATTCTAAACTTCTTTCAAGTAAGCATATTTGTTCTGCTTCATTATTTTAAATACTGGATAGAATTTTGTCAAAGGAAAACATCATAGTTCATCCTTTCCTCTACTGAAGAACATCTGGGTTGTTGGCAGCTTTCCCCTATTACAAACAGCACCACAGTGGTGACTATTTTGGAGTTTTTTATTAATATGTATATAAGACAAATTCCTTATAGAATTGCTTGGTCAGTCAGTCTGAGAATTTAAAATGTTCATAAATACTGCTATATTGTCTTCCAAAAGGTTTCATCAATTTACACTCTTATTAGGAATATATGAGCATAGGAGTTCCCTTGTGGTGCAGCAAGTAAGGACCTGGCATTGTCACTGCAGCAGCTTGGGTCACTGCTGGCATAGCTTCGATTCCTGGCCCAGGAACTTCCACATGCCAGAGGCACGGCCAAAAAAATAAATAAACAAAAAGAATATGTGAGCATACTTGCAGCAACATGGATGGACCTAGAGATTATCATATTTAATGAAGTAAGTCAGAAAGAAAAAGACAAACACCCTATGATATCACTTATATGTGAAATCTAAAGTATTACGGAAATAAATTTATCTGTGAAACAGAAACAGACTCAGTCATAGACAACAGATCTGTGGTTGCCAGGGGATGAGGGAGTGGGGTTGTGGAGGGGTGGGGGAGGGAAGAGTTGAGAGTTTGGGATTAGCACATGCAAACTATTCTACATGGAATGGATAAACAACAAGGTCCTGCCGTGTAGCACAGGGAACTATAGTCAATATCCTGTGATAAACCATGATGGAAAAGAGTATGAAAAAGAAAGTATATCTGTATGTGTGTGTGTGTGTGTGTGTGTGTGTGTGTATAACTGACTCACTTTGTTGTACAGCAGAAATTAACACAACACTGTACCTCAACTATACATCAATAAAATAAATTTTAAAATAAGAATATGTAAACATACTTATTTCATCACATCCCTTCCAATACTGGATATGATAAAAAGCTTAAATTAAACCTTTTTAACTTTTTTATAATCAGATGAACTTTTTATAAAGTTTTAACTTCTTTTCATAATCAGATGACAATTACATTCATTAGCATATTGATATTTTACTCATCAGTGAGATCAAAGCATTTTTTATGGTTGTTGGGCAGAGTTTTTTTGGTAAACTAAATTCTTTGCCTACTTTTCTATTTAATTTTATTTTTCTTATTGATTTAAAGTAGCTCTTTATATATATTTTTCAAGCACTTACTTGCTATAGGTGTTAAATTTTGTCCTCGTGCTTTTACTAATCATTTTAGTTTGTTTATGATCTGTTTTTCATGAGAAAGTTTTATGCAATCGAATGTGTCGATGCTGATGTTTTCAGGACATTATTTTATGCATAGAGTTTGTAGAGTTCATCCCTCACTCCAAGGTTATTACTTAAATTCACCAACATTTTCCTCTAGTAATTTTATGGGTTAATTTTCACATTTAAGTCTCTGATCCAAGCTAAAAATTTTTTTTCTATACAAATCAATACTCTGATTTTTTTTTGTTACAACAGGCATATATATGACAATGTTTAAAAAATATTTAAAAATATGATCACTAGCTAGTATACTACAGATATATCTTTCTATGAAAATCTTGACACAAACAAAACCAATAACAGATGTAGTTTTAAAACATCAATATGGCAAAAGAATGAAACTAGGCTTCTCATATTTTGCTTTGAAATTTGAAAAATCACCATATGTGAGTCTCCCTCTGCTATGTCTAAACTGCTTTTCTACGTGTACACACTGTTCTGCATACAAGGACTGCCAGCTTGTTGTTGGAGACTACCTCTCCTTAAGCTCAGTATTAATCCACGGGGCGGGGGGGGGTGGAGGGGGGAAGAAAAAAAAAAGGAAGAAAAGATGTCAAGAGAAAGAGTAATGAAGTAAGATTAAAAACCCACTGGGAGCAGAATCAGTATTTACTGCCAGGCAGCAATAATTCTTGAAACATCTGGGCTGCCCAATAATATGATTCATTTCTCGACTCCCACGCCATAAAAGCTCTTCAAAGCTCTCTGCCCCTACAGTCCAAAGCCCCAGAGTGTCTCCCCTACACACAAAGTCAAGAGCATGAACTCTGGAGCCCAAGTGCCTGATTCACACTGGACTCTGCCACTTAACCAACTGTGAGACCTGGTACAGTGCTTAAACATTTCTGGACCTCAGTTTTCTCATCTGTAAAATGGGAATAATAATAGTAATGCTCACCCTGTACAGATGTCCTGTGGATGGATTCTCTGAAGTAATACACATCAAGCACTTAGCATAGTACCTGGAATATAATAGTGCTCAGTAAGTATTAGCTATTTTCATTATCAGAGCCTAATACGTCTCCCTGACCATCAAGTCTGTTGTAAAAGTCCAGGAATATAAGAAAGTTAGGAATTATGAGATATTCCAATTGTTTTTTTGTTGGCAGTTTTGGGAAGGTTGTGCAATCCTGCATTTCTACTTTGCTAAGCTATAATATGTGGATGATTAGTTTCTTATTATACAATTAACTAGTAATTATAAAGTGCAGCAAAATATGCAGTTTGAGGGATACTATTCCTAACGTGGTTTTTATTCACCTGACTTAAGACATGCTGTTTTTTCTCCCACTGACTCAGGGCTTTACTCATTACCATCGTGCAATAAAATTAGGGAAAGTTGTAGCATCATTCCAAACTTGCTTATTGATGCTAAGATTCCACAGGGTGAAAAAAAAAGTCTTAGTCATAGGAAGGCAATGGCACCATAAAGGAAAGGAAAGTTGCCTTATCAACTCTGCAACTGAGGTCTATTTTCCGATAATAATTCTCTCAACAATCTTATGAAGTTAGCACTATAACGTTGTCCCATGAAGTTCCTCTCTTGTAGAAAAAAACGACAACTTTGCAAGCTCACATCACTAGCAGGGATCATTAGGGCTCACTTCAGAAAACTGTGTACCGCATTTATATGTAGATAAAAGTTTTTATCCTTTTTTAAAAAATATAGTAATGCAATTAAAATGGACAAAGTTTTTTTTTTATTCTTTTTTGTGTGTAATATGCTTCATCTTTGGTGCACTCCATTATGGCTGAATTCTTTGGCTCATTTCTTAAAATTCACTACTTTATACGTGGATGTGTTTATTTTGCTATTTGGTTTATATACTAGGACTTTTATTTCAATGATGATATTTTTGGTTTTCAAGGGTGACAACTGATTCTTTCATGAGAAACTGCCTGCTGTGATGGGTATGGTATCTTCTCATATCTCTGAAGTTATTAGCTATAGTTAATTATAGTTAATTTAAAATTTTACTTGCTCTATTAACTGTTTCCTCTGGCATTCATGCTTTTACTTATTGTGTTTGGTGCCTGTCTTTCATGGTATTGGTTTTCTGGTGATTCTTGGTTTGCGGCTTGTCTTTGTTTGAGCAGCCCTGTCTGTGGGAATTGGTTCTGTTCCTGGGAGCTGTCTCTGGCCACTCTGGGCAGGCCAGGGCACAGGAGCTGGGAGGAGCTCTCCAGCCCTCTCCTACTCTCCCTGGAACAATGTTTCTCAACCCTGTTTTCATTACTGTCTTCCTAATGACACTCATCACTGCCTGGACCCAGTGAATTTTTATACACAGGTATGCTGTAGATCGGTTTATTTACTGTGGTCCTTTGGAAGGCCACAAATTATTGCACTAAGACTTTTTTTTTTTTTTTTTGTCTTTTTAGGGCCGTACCCACAGCATATGGAGGTTCGCAGGCTAGGGGTCGATTCAGAGCTACAGCTTCTGGCTTGTACCACAGCCACAGCAATGTGGGATCCAAGCTGCATCTGCAACCTACACCGCAGCTCACAGCAACGCAGCATCCTTAACCCACTGAGCGAGGCCAGGGATCGAACCCGCAACCTCATGGTTCCTAGTCGGATTCGTTTCTGCCGTGCCACGATGGGAACTCCCTTAAGAGGGTTTTTGGTAACTCTATCCCCACCCCACTCCCACTCCCAAACCAATTTTCACCACACTGGGAGTAATAAGTACACACCCCCAGCTGAAGATGTGTGCTCTGAAGAAGGTCTCTGCCTTTCTGCACCAAGTGTTCTGGAGGTAAATGCTCTTACTGCCTTCTCCTTAGAAGGCAGCTGCTCAAAGAAGCCTCCTGCTCCTTTATGTAATACCTTGGAGCTTAGAACATTCCAGCACGCCCTGAGTCATTCCTAGAGTCTGTGATGCACTAGGATGTCTAGTTGTTGGGTATTTTACATGTGTGATATATATATATATATATATGGGGGAGAGAGAGAGATTATTTCGTAGAGCAGTTTTAGGTTCACAGCAAAATTGAGCAGGAAGTAGAGACGGTTCTCACAGACTCCCTCCCCACCGCTCTCCCTCCAGCTCTCCCACCACCAACACCCGCATGACTGTGTTCCTTCCAATGGTTACAATCTGCACGAGGTCTTAAGCTGATGTTTGCTCTATTAATCGGATGACCTAGGTCTTCAACAATTCTGGATTTTTTCAAAAACTTGGACTTACTGGTAGCACATTTTGTTATTTTCAAGCAATGGATGAATTATTTGTCTTTATAGTTTTTGTAATTTTGAGGGGCTGGGCAAGGTGGGTGGGGAGGTCCTTCCTTCTTATAGTTTATGCCTCAAGTCAGTCTCCTAGAAAGATAGTTCTACCAGGATTTTAAAGAATGGAGGTTAGGAGTTCTCTTGTGGCACAGGGGGTTAAGGATCTGGTGTTGTCACTGCAACAGCTTGGGTCACTATTGTGGCACTGGTTTGATCCCTGGCCCTAAATAAATAAATAAGAGGCTGGAGTGATCATTAATTTCCACAGACTTATTTAAAGTTGTACCAGTGATCCTCCAATTTATAACAGTAATTCTTCTAAACGCTAAAGGGCAAGTAAATTATTCTTAACTAAATATTCAACATTTGGGGGGGTTGGGTTTTTTGTTTTGTTTTTTTTTTTTGTCTTTTATAGGACCGCACCCACAGCATATGGAGGTTCCCAGGCTAGGGGTCAAATTGGAGCTGTACCTGCCAGCCTACACCACAGCCACAACAACGCCAGATCTGAGCCATGTCTGCCACCTACACCACACACCACAGCTCACAGCAATGCTGGATCCTTAACTCCTGAGCGAGGTCAGGGATCCAACCCACAACCTCATGGTTCCTAGTTGGATTCATTTCCGCTGCACCACGAAGGGAACTCCCCCAACATTTGTAATAAATAGTATATGTTAGCCTATGTATGATAAAGTAGCATGGTTCTATTTTTGTGAGTTCTTTCTTTAATGTACTATATTTATGATTGTTGGAGCTTATGATATATTTAATTTATACAGTGTTTTAAAATTATATATCAATACTATACATTTAAGCAAATTTATAGCAGAAGACCACAAAGGTCACTAAATTCTATTTCCATTGCTCCATATTCACTTTTAATCTGTCAGTATATATGTATACATATTTCATAGTTCTAATATTTTATGCATACTATTTTTGCCCGGTTTTGTTACTCAATGTGTGTGTGGGGGGAGTCTTGTGTGTATGTTTACTTATATTTCCAAGTCTACAAAGCTGTCATCTTTACTGTTCCTGTAATCATTATACAGGATGGAAATCATCATGTTTCCTGATAGCTTGTTAGTACTAAGAATTAAGGATTTTTTTTTTTTTTTTTTTTTTTGCTTTTTAGGGCCACACCGCTGCATATGGAGGTTCCCAGGCTAGGGGTCGAGTTGGAGCTACAACTGCCAGCCTACACCACAGCCACAGCAACGCCCGATCCGAGCCATATCTGGGACCTACACCACAGCTCATGGCAATGCTGGATCCTTAACCCACTGAGCGAGGCCAGGGACGGAACCGGACCGCATGGTTCCTAGTCAGATTCATTTCCCCGAGCCACGACGGGAACTCCCAAGAATATTTTTATATTGTGTCAGAGCATGAATACTATCAAGCAGCTTTCCAAAAAAAAAAAAAAAAGAAAAGTATACCAATTTACAATGCACCTTTAGCCCTGTCAAACACTGGGCTTAAAATTTTTCATCCTTCTGGAAGTTTTTAAACTGGTATTTTTTTCTGTTTTACATTTGTGACTGCATTTTCCACTCAAGGACTTCCTGTCTGTATTGTCCCATGCGTAAACGTGTTTGTGGCAGATTTTGCTGTCCTAATCTGTCTGTACCAACCTAACCATCCTACGCATTCTTCTCTGACACTCCTCCCATGGAGAGACGAGCTCTACACTCTTCCCCTTGATTCTGGGTGGCCTTGTGACTCTGGCAGAAGTGACCCTATGCCAACTCCAAGGCTAAGTTTAAAATAAAAATGCAATACAGTGTCTGCTTGGGTCAAAATAAGTGTATCAAGTTATACACTTGCTCTTAGAAGGGAGCCACCTTGCTGTGAGAAAGCCCAAACCACGGTGCAGAGGCCCAGGTGGAGCAGCAAGGAGGGCCTCGACCCACAGTCCCAGCTGAGTTTCAGTACAAAGCCGGCACCAAGCTGCGAGCCAAGTGAGCGAGTCATCTTGACTCACCAGTGCTCAAACTAGCCGCGCAGGGATAGGCAACCCTGCTGAGCTCTGCCCAAATTAGACTCATGAGCAAAATAAATCATTGTTTTTGTTTTAAACCACAAAATCTGGGGCTGGTTTTTTACCCAACAATAGATAACTGATAAAGTGTGGATGTCTCCTTTAAGCCACTTACCAAGTGCAATGTGGAATGCTGACCTGTGGTTAACTCTTCATTTGGAAGAGTCATTTAAAAAAGAAAAAGAAAAAAAGTTGGTGTTCCCAACGTGGCGCAGAGGAAATGAATCCGACTAGGAACCATGAGGTTTCGGGTTCGATCCCTGGCCTCGCTCAGTGGGTTAAGGATCTGGTGTTGCCGTGTGCTGTGGTGTAGGTCACAGAGGCGGCTTGGATCCTGCGTTGCTGTGGCTGTGGCGGAGGCTAGCCACTACAGCTCCAATTGGACCCCTAGTCTGAGAACCTCCATATGCTGCAGGTGTGGCCCTAAAAAGAAAAAAATAAAAGGTCAGAGAGAGTTCCCATCATGGCTCAGCGGTTAACAAACCCAACCAGCATCCATGAGGCAGCTGTGGCTCCAATTCGATCCCTAGCCTGGGAACCTCCATATGTTGAGGGTGTGGCCCTAAAAAGCAAAACAAACAAACAAACAAAATATATATATTTTTTTCTTTTTATTTCCCCCTGTATTAGCTTCTGTTTTAGATATTTGCTTTATTTCTTGGAGGCATTTAGATTTAATATTGTTACTACTGTATGTGTCAGTATAGGTTTTACCATCTCATAGTAATCCTGTTTCTTACTTGTACTGTTTTGGTTTCAAATCTGTTTTACCCTTACTATAATAGTAACTCTGCTTTTGCTTCTCCTTCTCTCTCTACTGTCTCTCATTTATTGTGTTTTGTTTTTGGACAATCATGTTGAAACTCAGACCATCTCTTGATAGCCTTCTTATTTCTGGTTCTGAAGATAATGATAGAAACAACAATTTTTAGCCAGAAAAGCACAAACATAGCTATCGATTATATCTCTTATTTTTATTAGATTTCCTGGAAATTTGAGGATCTTCAAAGCCTTGAAATTTGCACTTTTTAAAAAACTTCTTGGCAGTTCCCCGGAAGGCTCAGTGGTCAATGAACCCAAATAGGATCCACGAGGAGGCAGGTTCCATCCCTGGCATTGCTCAGTGAGTTAAGAATCTGGCATGGCTGTGAACTGTGGTGTAGGCTGGCAGCCATAGCTCCATTTCAACCCCTAGCCTCGGAGCTTCCATATGCCGTGGGTGCAGCCCTAAAAAGACCAAAAAAAAAAAAATTATTTAACAAGCCACTTTGCACTCATTATAGAGAATCATCAACATTATGATCAATACTAGATTTTCTAAAGATGAAGGTGACCAATTCTATATAGGAATAGTGTTTCGAGCTTTTGCAAAAGTCAATAACGTCCCTAAGGCTATTTTATTGTTCAGTTTTCTATTCAATAGTATTTTGTATGTATTACAACTGATTTTATATGGTGTTGCCCAAGTAGTGAAAAACATGACCTCATTATGACTGCAGGCTTTTAAACTGCTTTCAAAATTTTCTTTTAAAGAAACATCTCCTTTTGTTGAAACTTTATAGCATTTATATTCTGTACTATTTGAATATCGTCTGTCTTATACAGTTCCTCTGTTTCACTTGTGTAATATTCTTCTCTTCCCAATCATATTTGTCTATTACTCCAAGGCAGGGATCTTGCTTCACACTCCTTTTGTTTTGTTTCTGCAACTTTGCACAGAGTAGGTGCTCAGTAAGTTCTTCTTAATTCGAGTTCTCCAAGCTGCCCAGAGGTGACTCCTAAAAGAGTGTGGGTAACATTGTGTATTACCACGTGTATGAGAGAGTTTGAAGTGTATGCCTATAGGAGGCTGGATAATAATCCCTAGAGCCTATAAATATTACCTTATATGGAAAAACTGTCTGTGCAAATGTGATTCAGTTAAGGACCCTAATTTGAAGATTATCCTGGGTTATCTGGGGGGGCCTTAAAGCACATCGCTTGTGTTCTTATAAAAGAGAGGCAGAGGAATGGATATTTCAGAGAGAGAGGGTTGAGGGGAGAGAGAAAAGAAGAAAAAAAAAGGAGTAGTGGAGAAGGAGAGGAAGAAGCAGAGAATTATTTAGAGATGCTGGACTCGAAGATTTGAGTGGTGAAGCCACAGGCCAAAGAATGTCAAGAACCACCAGAAGTAGGAAGAAGAGTCAATGAAAGGATTCTCCCTTTGAAGGGAGTGGCTCGCAACACCTTGATTTCAGTCTGGTGATACTAGGTTAGAACTACTGTCTTCCAGAGAGAATACATTTCCACTACTTTAAGTCATCACATTTGTGATAATTTGTTAGAATAGCCATAAAAAATGAATATGATTCCAATCCATTAATACTTTATCAGTCATTTGGGAGATTTAAGAATCATACATCTGGGAGCTCCTGGAACCATTTTAATCTTCTAATTTGGACCTAATGACACCATCGTAAGAAGCCACTCTGCAGCATCCTTCAATGGACATGTCATCAGCCACACCGGGTCATTTTTCAATGAGGCTCAATCATATGGAGACCAGCAATGCCCACATTCACTGCCTCTGTCTGTTCTCTGTCCACCTCTCAAATTCTCTGACCAGTCCGTAGGCTATAGCCTTTAATGGTGTCCTGTGTGATGAGAGCAGTGTTCCTGGATATAGTAGCAAGAGTCACCTTTGGTATCTACTCTGAAAACAAAGGATTACATGGAAGTGACCCATTGGTAAAGTGGGAGGCCTTCAAACCCACGAGAAAATTCTGCTAGCTTTCTAAATAAAACTGGCTTTAATTATGTGGTTTTAAGAAGCCTATGGAAATATTCTGTCTTCAATAAAACCGGAGTTAAGTCATCCTGCTTATAAAATGCCAATTGAATGAAACCTAAAAATGGAATGCAGCTACACCGATAAGGTACATCATTTTCCTGCTCACAGAGATTCGCACTTGACAGAGAGTCTTTGTGTTTCAGTTACTTTAGAACCAGCTGGTGGCCCCATGGGCACAGCTGAGAGATGCAAGGTCTTTACTCTTATTGAAGCACTTTTTATTTTTTAAAGGTTTCTTTGTTGTATTTTGTTTTTAAAACCAGGAAAGCAGCTTGCATCCCCAAGGTCATTGGCTCCCTCTCAGGTCTCTTCTTTTCACGACCATATTGTTTTGTTTTGTTTTTCTTTTACCTAGGAAAAAACTCAACCACAATGTAATGTTTATCCTTCAAAATAGCAGCCGAGAAAAGCACAGGATGTGTGAGCCTAAAAACACTCTTTTGGCTTCCTCTTCGTGTGTATTTGTGTAGGGGTGTGTGTGTGTGTGTGTGTGTGTGTGTGTTGGGGGGGTGGGAGGAGATCCTCAGTTTTCCCCCAAAGGGATCCTGCTATAGTAACATTCTTCAGTTTGACTCAACAAAAGTTCTCCAAATGAGAGCAGCATCACCCTGGGACCATAACCTTGTCTATTCTGTGCATTTTAGCTCAGGGTTTAGCAATGATTCTTCACTCTCATCTTCTTCATTAAGTCATGACATCTAGTGGGCTAGTTTAGGCTCTCTCCTCGGCTGTTCAAAAATTCCATTTGGATCATGAACACCAGAGCTTCTGAAAGACTGGCTTTCCTTGGGAACTCCGTAAGCAAGACTCCTTAGAAATCTGACTTCAGTCAACTCAGCAGTTTACTTTGTTTCTGGATGCATTCCATTGGACAACAGGGTTTATTAGTCCAAATTCTTGCCTCACAGAACCACTTGTTCTTAGTGACATGTGTTCTTTTTCCCACTCCTCATATGCCTCGCCCTCTTTGCTCAATTCTTCCTTCCTTTATTTCTGTATCTGTGCATAGTCTTCTGCAACCAAGCATTGCTATTAACAAGGGACTTTTCTCATCTCCATTATTTTAGATGTTACTTTTATAAAGTGTATAGGTACTGTGGCAAATGGTTTTATAAAAATTTGAATTGAATAGCTTTTTTTTTTTTTTTGTCTTTTTAGGGCCACACCTGTGGCATATGGAGGTTCCTGTGCTAGGGGTCGAATTGGAGTTGTAGCCGCCGGCCTACACCACGGCTACAGCAACGTGGGATCCGAGCCACGTCTGCAACCTACACCACAGCTCACGGCAACAGCAACACTGGATCCTTAACCCACTGAGGGAGGCCAGGGATCAAACCTGTGTCCTCATGGATACTAGTCAGATTTGTTTCCACTGAGCCACGATGGGAACTCCTGAATTGAATAGCTTTGATCAAATGCCATTAAGACTCCTTGTCTATACTACATATATATGTGTGTCTGTCTGTCTGTTACATGCACTCTAATATTCATTAAATTACCTCTAGTGTCTTAGAATGATGGTCATTCATGCTATTTCTTGGGACTGTCTATAACACAATACTTTATTATGCCTCGAAAGTATGATCTTTCTTTCTTTCTTTTTTTTTTTTTTTTGCTTTTTGGAGCCACACCCGTGGCATATGGAAGTTCCCAGGCTAGGGATCGAATCGGAGGGACAGCCCGCAGTCGATGCCACAACCTCAGCAACACAGGATCTGAGCCACGTCTGCGACCTACACCGCAGCTCACAGCAAAGCGGGATCCTTAACCCACTGAGTGAGGCCAGGGATTGAACTGGCAACGTTATGGTTCCTAGTCAGATTTGTTTCCACTGAGCCACAAGGGGAATTCCGAAAGTATCATCTCTCTTTTTGTAAAAATGTAACAGGTTCATCATGTTCAGGAAGAAATGAGTTTCAAACACAACCCAAAGAAAGGAAAAACCAATCCCGGTGCATCTGGAGCAGCACACTCCACAGACCACGCCACCCAGAACGCACCCATCTCGTCTGATCGGGGCAGCTAAGTGGGGTCAGGCCTGGTGGGTACTTGGAAGGGAGCATACACCACAGGTAGTCTGACCCACAGTGCTGAGAAGCATCGAGAGAGTTAAGAACAAACGGGCCTCTTCTGAATAGTGCAGATTCACAGTGAGGTGTTGTCCCCTCCCTTTTAATAATGTAAAGGGTGATAACTGAGACTGGACTACTTTAGAAACATTCCTAAGTATGTGCGCATTTCTTGAACTACTAACAATCTTTGTTTCTTTTCTATCGACTAGAGGTTTACTTGCAGTTCTATGCAATTTTGTTCTTTTGGGGAATGTCTTACTGTGTTTGTTCCTTCAATTCTTCTATGCCTAAAAAAAATTGGCTCTGACTGAGCACTTAGAAAGAGGAAGAAGATACTATTTTTTATCCCTTTGCTGTTGTCTCTGATGGAACCAAAGGCAGACCACTTCCTCAGTCCTTCTTTTAGCATCTTATCTGATTTTCTTCTGTAATATTTTTTCCCTCTGTGTGGTCTCTTAAAACAAATGGCAGTTACACATGCAATTTCTGGCTTAGGTTAGGTCCTTTCTCACGATGAATTTTATAGGCCTTTTATGTAGCGTGATCAACCAGCCCCAAGAATACCCTAAGGAGACACTTGCACGTAGTATATTTAACATGCCTGAATTAGCCTTCAAAAGGTATATCCTGGCTCTGCTCTATTTTATCTGCCTAAAACACCCTTTAAAGGTAATTATAAATATAAAAAAAGAGGTTTTTCAATAAATATTTGGATCTTGGTTCTCTGGAGTTTTCATAAATCAAAACTTTCCCCCCCTTTTCTTAAATTTAGCCAGAGGAAAACTAGATGAAAGATTATACAGAAACCGTCTCTTTAGATGCTTTCTGACTCAAAGTACAAACAATTTTTCTCTTGGGTATAAGTCCTCCCTGTTATGCAATGATTCAAAGCAGAAGGAAGTTGACTGTATCAGATTCAAAGTAAAAATCCAAGTAGTTTTCTCCTGCTTTGGTGGGCTTATTTGCATGCCCCATATTCTTTTGCTGATTGGTTAAAGGGGTTTGGGACCATTATTTCCTAACTGGGGAATAAAATAACTCCTTTTGTATCTGACTGTTTTGTAGGGAGCAAGGTGTAGGGAGCCTTTTTGTAGGGAGCTTAAACACACTTCTTTAAGACCTTTTTTTTGCCCCTGGCATGTCACACAGCACAGTTCATTTCTTATACTTTGATCTCATCTGGAGCTCTTTTGGTTACAACCTCCCAATTTGCTTTATGGCTATCACCTCACTGACGATACCTATTTTTAACAATCTCCTCTTTGGCATCCAACAACCTTAAATTTTTTTTTCCCCCAGGGCCCCACCTGCGGCATATGGAGGTTTCCAGGCTAGGGGTCTAATCGCAGCTACAGCTGCCGGCCTACCCCAAAGCAATGCCAGATCTGAGCCGCGTCTGCAACTTTCACCACAGCTTACGGCAACACCAGATCCTTAACCCACTGAGCGAGGCCAGGGATCGAACCCACAACCTAAGGATTCCTTGTGGGATTTCTTTCCACTGCACCACGACAGGAACTCCTTAAAATATTTTTAAATAGGGAGTACTGTCACATATCTGAAGAGAAGGACACAGCTCATTTCCCCAGCCCAAAGATCTCGCAATTATCACCAAGTTTAAGAAACACAGCTTTTGAATACGTACCCTGCCTCTGCTTGCTTAGGACTATAGCAGCAAAGAGTCTGAAGTGGGCAAGACAGGTTAACTGTGCAAGTGGTTTCTAAGGGGTTATCTGTCGATAGCTCACTGTAGGGTCTTTGTGTCTATCAAGGGCTGGCAACACAGGGACAGTTTTAGCTGGGCATAGACTATCATGGAATGAGTTAATAGTCAATAGTCTCCTCATTCACACCCATGGCTGGTCTGGGTTGTGCTACCACCTAGAAGCCAGGAAGACTGAGTGTGCAATAACGACCTCACTGTTCCTAACCCATTAATTATGCTGCTTTATGAAGGTTCTTCTTGCTTAATAACCATTGCCAGGTGCCATCCATGTATCTTGGGGTCCCAAGTAGAAAAGGCCACGTTAGTGATCTTTGACCACAGCTCAGTTGACCACAGTTGTGCAGGAGACCAAAAGCATTCAAGTTTTTCTTTGATTTTTGAAGATTTTTGTTTAATAATCATAAGGAAAGTAATTTTCCTGTGTCTAAATAGGCATGACCTTCCCATTAGATTGGACTGCAATCTGTTCTTAGACGAGGCAGAAAAAGAACTGTGAGAAGACTTCTTGAAGTCTTTTTCCAGGACTTTGATTCTATTAGCTAGAACACTGAACACAAGGCAGAGTCCTCTGGCTATTTAGAATGAGAACATGAGATTTTTCACATTTATGGTTTTCTGAAATTTGTCCCAAGGCAGCCAAGTTAACCCAGCCCTCATTTTTCTATTCTGACCTAGACTGAAATTGCACCTACACCTTAGATGTAATTAATGAGTATATATGAAATACAAGATACACAAAAATATTTAGAGATGTGGTATATCAAACCACAGTTAGACTTCTTAGCCATTCTCATAAAGCTTCTAGACAAATTAAATTTTTTTTCTTTTTTTTTTTTTTTTTGCTTTTTAGGGCCGCACCTGCAGCATATGGAGGTTCCCAGACTAATGGGTCCAATCGTAGCTATAGCTGCCAGCCTACACCAGAGCCA
Source organism: Sus scrofa (assembly GCF_054392235.1). Taxonomy (NCBI): domain Eukaryota; kingdom Metazoa; phylum Chordata; class Mammalia; order Artiodactyla; family Suidae; genus Sus; species Sus scrofa. The sequence goes on along the minus strand of NC_139393.1, from coordinate 19,950,404 downwards.
CAGCAATGCAGGATCCAAGCCACGTCTGCAACGCACACCACAGCTCATGGCAATGCTGGATCCTTAACCCACTGAGTGAGGCCAGGAATCAAACCCGCATCCTCACGTTTCCTAGTCGGATTCGTTTCTGCTGCACCATGACAGGAACTCCCTAGATAAATTAATTTTAAAAGTCATTAACTAGTTAAGGTTATAAAAATATCTCCAGGAGTTCCCATCGTGGCTCAGTGGTTAATGAATCCAAGTAGGAACCATGAGGCTTCAGGTTTGATCCCTGGCCTTGCTCAGTGGGTTAAGGATCCAGCGTTGCTGTGAGCTGTGGTGTAGGCTGCAGGCGCGGCTCGGATCCCGCATTGCTGTGGCTGTGGTGTAGGCCGGTGGCTACAGCTCGGATTAGACCCCTAGCCTGGGAACCTCCATATGTCGAGGGAGCGGCCCTAGAAATGGCAAAAAGACAAAAAAATAAAAAAATTAAAATATTTCCAAAAGATAACATATGTTGTCATATGTTCCACTAATGAATGTATCTACATTTTAAGCAATATTTTCAGGGTTAGGGTTAAATGATATTCTTTTCTTTATTTCAATAAAGTACCCAGAATATTAAATAACTTAGAGGCATTCACAAAAAGTTAGCATTGTTTTTGTCTCAGCTGTGGGGAAAAGTTTAAAAATTAAGGAAGAGGAGTTCCCGTCGTGGCGCAGTGGTTAACGAATCCGACTAGGAACCATGAGGTTGCAGGTTCAATCCCTGGCCTTGCTCAGTGGGTTAAGGATCCAGTGTTGCCAGTGAGCTGTGGTGTAGGTTGCAGATGCGGCTGGGATCCCATGTTGCTGTGGCTCTAGCGTCGGTAGGTTGGTGGCTACAGCTCTGATTAGACCCCTAGCCTGGGAACTTCCATATGCCTTGGGAGCAGCCCTAGAAGAGCAAAAAGACAAAATAAATAAATAAATTAATTAAATAAAATAAAAATTAAGGAAAAAAATTTAGGGGTCACATGGGACTTTTAATTAGACCTTAGGATAATTAATACATTTAAATATCCGTGTTAGCTGAGTATGACTCTGAGTGCTCTATATACCTGCTGCTATCACCAGCCAAACCCATTAACAAGTCCTGGGAAAGGAGTTCCCTTTGTGGCTCAGCGGGTTATGAACCCAACGAGTACCCTTGAGGATGCAAGTTCAATCCCTGGCCCCACTCAGGGGGTTAAAGATCGGGCAATGCCAGGAGCTGTGGTGTAGGTCGCGGATGTGGCTCGGATCTAGCGTTGCTGTGACTGTGGTGTAGGCCCGCATCTACAACTCCAATTCAACTCCTGGCCTGGGAACTTCCATAAGCCGCAGGTACAGCCCTAAAAAGAAAAAACAACAAATTCCTAGGAAATAGAAATAGAGTTTGGGTAATAAAGCCTAACCTTTTTTCCTTTGAGCTTCGTTTCGTTTCACTCCTTCACAGGGGACACCTGCAGAGCCTCCCACCTGGCCCTTCAGACCAGAGTTCCTCCTGGAAAACGGCTGCAGTGGCAGCTCAGCCGGGCTGCTTTGCGCCGGAACCAGCAGGAGGCTGCAATCCAAGATGGCGGCGGGCCGTGGGCAGGAGGCTGTGCCGGGCGCCGGAGCTGCAGCGGCAGCTGCCGGCTTGCCTGGCGTAGCTTTGCCTTGCGTGGCTCGTGGGAATACCGCCCCCGCCCTGTGACGTAATCCTGAAAAACCCCACCCATAGTCCGTGCAGCTAAGTGCCGAGAGCCCCAGCTTTCACCGCGATGTCCTTTGTTGTTGTTTTTATTGTCTTTTTTGTCTTTTTGTCTTTTTAGGGCTGCACGGTGGCATTTGGAGGTTCCCAGCCTAGGGGTCCAATCGGAGCTGTAGCTGTCGGCCTACCCCACAAGCGCAGTAACTCGGGATCCGAGATGAGTCTGTGACCTACACCACAGGTCAGGCAACGCCAGATCCTTAACCCACTGAACAAGGCCAGGGATGGAACCCACGTCCTCATGCATGCTATTCGGGGTTCATTAACCACTAAGCCGCAATGGGAGCTCCTGACTGTCCCTTTTTTTGTTGTTGTCTCTTTAGGGCCGCACCTGGGCATGTGGAGGTTCTCAGGCCAGGGGTCTAATCAGAGCTGAAGCCGCCGGCCTATGACAGAGTCACAGCAACCCCAGATCTGAGCCGTGTCTGCAACCTACACCACAGCTCATGGCAATGCCGGATCCTTAACCCACTGAGTGGGGCAGGGATCAAACCCACAACTTCATGGTTCCTAGTCAGATTCGTTAACCACTGAGCCATGATGGGAACTCCCCATTTTTTGATCAAAGAATAAAACTTCCCTTTGCTTCTGAGCCAAACTCAGTTTTATTCTTTTGGATCCAGGGACACAGGGCACAGGGACCTTTGTGGGGTCTCAAAAGGATTGGTCACACTATTTGTGTGTTTAGAAAAGTGGCCCTTCCTGTTGTAGTTCAGCAGGATAAGAACCCAACTAGTATCCATGAGGATGCAGTTTGATCCCTGGCCTTGCTCAGTGGGTTAAGGATCCAACGCTGCTGCAAGATGGGGTGTAGGTCACAGATGCGGCTCAGATCCGGCATTGCTGTGGCTGTGGCATAGGCTCCAGCTGCAGCTGATTTGATCCCTAGCCTGGGGACTTCCATATGCTGCAGGTGTAGTCTGAGAAAAAAAGAAAGAGAGGGAGGGAGGGAGGAAGGACAGCGCACAAAAAGATGAAACTGGAAATTTAGTTTACCATCTAAGAAACTCATTGAAAGAAATTTCTTAGCACTGAATTTTGTATTTCTCTTTTGCTATAACAAAATTGGATTCAAAATGGCAAACTACTTGCCTTCTGTGTATTAATTAGAAGAATGATTTTGATAAGCATGTAAGCCAGACATATATCCTACACTGAAGACTGCTCAGAATCGACTAAAGAGAGTTCACTGGGAATGTTAGATTGGCTTGGTGATACAGGCCTTAAAAATTTTAGATTGTACACAAGAATATACACTCTCACATACACAGGTTGCATGTGTGCTTGCGTGTGTGTGTGTGTGGGGTGCATATGCAGTCATGATAGAGAATATTAGTACCTCTTCCCATAACCCATGTTGCCTGAATAATGATTATGACAGCATCTCTTCACCATTAGCTTGGAAGTCCTTAGCCTTCCCAGATGAAGGCCATACAATGCTTGGTAAGATTTAATTGGAGTAGGGCAGACTTTCTATATATTCAGCCAGACTTTGTGCACATGTCTTTTAACTCATTTGACCTGTAAGCACAGCTACTCTCTCCTCCATCATTCGTTATTATTAGTAATGCGGGTTTATATGGTATCCTTTCCTCTAACATAAATGAAATCATTCAAGACATCTCATTTATCCTCATTGGAAAAAAAAAAAAAGAGGAAAGCTGTTTCAATGGTCTGGAAACTTCTCTGTCTTTGGTATTCCTTTCGTTCTCGTTTGCTCAGAATGCCAGATCAATCTGCATAGAGACGCTTTTTTTAAAAAACAGGTTATTTGCAGCAATGTTCAGCAATTCCCTCGGGAAAAATTCCACACTACTCATTCCAACACACACGCAGATTTACGGCTCCATCCGCCCTCCGCAGCTGTTTTTCCCCCACATTACTCAGCATATACCCTCTCCCAGAGGCTGCTCTTTCTCTTGCTCAGTCCTCTTCTGCGGTCCTGTTGTTCCTCTTCATGATTTTTCCTCCACTCACGTGTTCTTCCTCTTCCTTTCGCTTCATCCAAATCCTTTCCATTCTTCCAACTAATATCCTGCCTCCTCTGTGAAAACTTACCAGGCCACTCCAGGTCATTCTAGCCTCCAATGTCATACTCTGAATAGTTGGTTTATTTGTGGAGTATTACTGATAAAATCTGAGGCATGGGAAGGTTTAAGCAAGACTAGGGCTCAGGGAGTTCCCATTGCGGCTCAGCGGTAATGAACCTGACTAGTATCCTTGAGGATGTGGGTTCAATCCTTGGCCTTACTCAGTGAGTTAAGGATCCGGCATTTGCTGTGGTTGTGGCTGCAGCTCCAATTCGACCCCTAAACTGGGAGGTTCCATATGCCACAGGTGCAGTCCTAAAAAAGCCAAAAAAAATAAAAAATAAAAAAAAACGGCTAAGGTTCAGGTCTGAACAGATTCTGTCTGTTGAACTATCTTTGTGACTTTCTTCACTAACTCTCAAAATCTCTCTCTTTTAATTTTTTTTTTTTTTTTTTTTTTTTTAGGGTATATGGAAGTTCCCAGGCTAGGGGGTCAAATCGGAGCTGCAGCCGCCAGCCTATGCCACAGCCACAGTAACTTGGGATCTAAGCTGCATCTGCCACCTACACCACAGCTCCCAGCAATGCCAGATCCTTAATCCACTGAGTGAGGCCAGAGATGGAATCTGAGTCCTCATGGATCCTAGTCGGGTTCTTTAAACACTGAATCATGAATGGAACTCCTTTACTTGCTTATCTTTTCTTTTTTTTTTTCCTCCCTCTCTTTAAAATGTGAAGACACACACCCACCGTTTTTTTTGTTGGGTTTTTTTTTTGGCCGTGCCCGTGGCACATGGAAGTTCCCAGGCCAGGGATTGAAAACATGCATCTCAGCGGTGACCCAAGCCACTGCAGCGACAACACCACCATATCCTTAAGCCTCTGCACCACAAGAGAACTCTCGAAGATACACATCTTAAGCATGAATGCCCTAGAAAGCCAGGCTTTAGAGGAGGGCAAACAATAGATGGCAACTAGAGAACTAAAGCACCCAGTGGAACATATGCAGTCTTTTCAGAAACAAAACAAAGTAAAAATCCCAATGCCACAATCAATTAAATCAAGAGAACTGCATTTATCAAGACAATTAATTTACCAAAAGGTGGGTTTATTACACCCCAAGATTCTGAGAAGAAAAAAAAAAGAAATCTTCTCCAAACTAATTAATTCAATTCATCAAGGAAAACAATGAGATGGTATAAAATAAAATAAAATAATTGGAAAACATATATAGTATGGAAGAAGGGAGGTGATAAGAAATAGAAACTCGAAGGTAAGAAATTCAGAAAAATATAAGGATATCGGAAGTTAGGAAGCAGAGGGAATTCCTGTTGTGGCTCAGTAGAAACGAATCTGACCAGTATCCATGAGGACATAGGTTCGATCCCTGGCCTCACTCAGTGGGTTAAGGAACCAGCGTTGCCGTGAGCTGTGGTGTAGGTCACAGACGCAGCTTGGATCTGGCGTTGATGTGGCTGTGGTATAGGCCAGCCCGGCAGCTGTAGCTCTGTTTAGACCCCTAGCCTAGGAACTTCATATGGTTCGGGCGAGGCCCTAAAAAAAAAAAAAAAAAAAAAAAAGGAAGGAGAGAGAAAAACAGTGTTTGCTTAATTAAGCCTGAAGAGAAGCAAGTAGAAGAAACCTTCACTTTTTGCCCAGAAACACTGTTTTTGATAAACGCTGAGACAAAGCCACAAGGTGTCCAGCTACAGCCACACATTGTTAGGGGGGAAGGTGTTAAATGGCTTATTCAGAGTTGTCCTTTCACTAAGGGTCCCATGTTTGCAAAAATGTTCTCCCAATCAACCTGCTAAATTTGGAGGCGAATGCTCAGAAGGTATGGAGAAGTAAAGACCCTGAGCGGGGATCCTTTTCCAAGCACGTTACACAAACCTAAATGATCTACGATTCCTGAATTTATTTCACGGACCCTAGTTTGTCTTCCTGTTTTCTTATTCCCTCAACATCAATGTGGAAAAGAAAACAGAGGTCTTCTACGACTCCCTTAACATTTGCTAGTTAGTGGTAACTTATGACTCTGTTTTTAACTTTCTTTTGTTGAGTCATTGACTTTCATCCTGCCCCACTCAGTTTCCAGGGTCATTGGGCAAACTTTTATAAATCACGGGACTGGATTTGTTTTGTTTGGTCTGGATCCAGCTTCTTTATTATCTCTACTGTTGTGTACTACACAGTTTTGGAGACGCACCAGATAAAATGGAGAAACAAAACAAGGAGATTATTCCCAGACTGTTTGCCAACTGATTTTAAACTGTTGCTTGCTGCTGGTACACGAAACAAAGAGTCGTCTTTTATTCCTGAATCTTTTAGACTAGACGTGGTGGTTAATCTCTGGTTCTGTCACACTCCTTTGTTCTTTGCCTCAGTTTCCTAATTTGTTTAATAGTGTTCATAATTTAGTTCTCTTCCCTGATTCTAATGCAAAAGACAAAACCTTGAGTATTTTCCCACCATTCCATCCTAACAAAAAGAGGAGCAGGAAGGATATATGTATAGTCATGTATAATCCTCCAGATCTTTTTATTTTTTTTTGTCTTTTTGCCATTTCTTGGGCTGCTCCCGCGGCACATGGAGGTTCCCAGGCTGGGGGTTGAATCAGAGCTGTAGCTGCTGGCCTACACCAGAGCCACAGCAACTTGGGATCCAAGCCGACTCTGCAACCTACAGCACAGCTCACAGCAATGCCGGATCCTTAACCCACTGAGCAAGGCCAGGGATCAAACCCTAAACGTCATGGTTCCTAGTCGGATTCGTTAACCACTGAGCCACAACGGGAACTCCCTTCCAGATCTTGCTTCAAGAATTTCTTGGTCTTCAACTGGAATGTCTCAGGAAATCTATGAGACTATGCCAGTTCACAGAATCAACCCCACAGAGTTGATCTCTGGATAAGGGAGGCCCAGAGCGTCTAAATAAGTGGCTGCAAGTCATACGGCTCTTTAGGGTCAGAACTCAGCAGGACTGGAACCTAAATCTTACTATTTGCAATTGAACATTTAATTCATTTTCACTCAAATTTTGGAATGCCTACCGCAGACTCAAGGTTTGGGCTGGGTTACTATGATCTGAAAGATTCTGGGAACTTGGAATGTTTTGCAGGGAATGGTGATCTGATTCTATGCAGAGACTAAGAGACCTAACCCCCTCCTTGAGCAGAGCCAAATCCCCCAGAACCTCAGACTCAGTCTACTTTTTTCATGGTTGACTCAGGGAAGAGCTGACGCAGCTGAAACATTCTAGGGTACACCCACATCCAGGGTTGAACCAGGACAGAGGCGGGTGGAAAAAGGGTACAAGATCAACCATTTATCCAAAGAGCCATCTGTTGACACAGTCATTAACCCAGTAACAGTGCGAGCCAGAATCCTCTCTCCAATTAGTTGCAAACGAAATCTCTTCCAAACATAACTCTGCATTATCCATAAGATTTTTTTAATTTTGCAGAAAGCTACAAAAGACTCATCATCAAATATGAATCACAAATCAGCCTTGTGTGCATGTGGGTTTTGTCCAAGTCGACACAAGTAGGGAACATTTTGTTTCCGAAATCTGAGATGTATGAAACACAAATCTGCCAAGAGTCTTCCTCCGAACTGCTCTGGGACTAGGCAGGGCAGCCACTGACCTTGCTAGGGCGGGGGGCGAGGGGTGAGGGGCGGGGGTGAGGTGGGGTGGAGGGTGGAGAAGAAAAGGCAAGTCTGAGTAGAGTAACGCCCTTGGGTGAGGTCCGGGAAGATAAAGTAGTCAGATCACTTGGATAGAGCGAACTCAACATTTCTTTGCTCCACTGAGCCGGTTCCATAATAAAGTGAGAAAATGGAGGTGTAAACGCCCCCAAATTCCACGGCCTTTCGATTCCTGGTTGACACCAGGCAGGGAATGGTGGGCTGCTGCTGCCAGAGGTTAATCCATTGTCCGCGGCGCACCCAGGAAAGTTCACCTGCTTTTGCTCCAAAGCTGCAACCTTGTGCTCAGTGGCAAACTGATTGGAAACGAATTCAGAACTGCAAAACTCACGCCCGCACGCAGAAGGACCCCTTCCTTCCCAGCCGGATCCCTCCTTCCACCCAGGGTCAGACTCCCCAACACATCTGCACTTCGGGTCAGCCTGCTCGACCCCGCCCGGCCCGCCTCCGACCCCGCCCCCTGTGCCCCCCTCCCGGTTTGCCCGCCTCTGGCCCCGCCTTCGGGGGAGGGGGGCCGAGCGAGCCGTCGCCGCCCTCGCCTGGGAGCTGCGAGGCTTCAGTAACCCTGCAGCAGTAGCCACCTCTGTCGCTGCGGAGCTGCTTGTCTCCGGTTGCTGCTGAGCCGCGTTCGGAGCCCTGCCGAGGAGGCTGCAGCCGTAGCCAGGAGCCCGCAGCCCGCGCCCGAGCCCGCAGCCGCCGCCGAGGGCGCCCCAGGCCGCGCCATGGTGAAGGTGACGTTCAACTCGGCTCTGGCCCAGAAGGAGGCCAAGAAGGACGAGCCCAAGAGCGGAGAGGAGGCGCTCATCATCCCCCCCGACACCATCGCGGTGGACTGCAAGGTCCGAGGGCCAGGGCTCGGGGGAGAGGGCGCTGGGCCCGCGGGGAGAGCTGGTGGGGCCGGGGCGGCTCTGCGCCCGAGGAGGCGCGGGACAGGCTCCCCGAGAGGGCCGACCTCTCCTTTTTCGCAGGCTGCTCCCCTTTCTTGTCCGGCGCAGCTTCTTTGTGAGAAAGTGCGTGTGCAGAAAGCGGAGCCGGGAGCGGGGGCTTGGGGGAGGCCTGGAGCGAGGAGGCCCGTTGGAGAACTGTGCCGAGTGCACGGTCGTTGGTGCAGTCGGGGAATGTGCGTGGGGCCGGGACTGGGTTCGGTGGACCTGGAGCCCAGCGACGACATGCAAAACAACAAAAACAACAACAGAGTTTGGCACTTCCTCCCAGTATAAATAATGTGTCTAAAATGGCTGACATCATAACAAGCCTAAACCTCTCTTGCTTCTTACTTTCGTTTCCAGGCTAAACAGCCCTTGGACTAAGTCTGGCTCCTGTAAGCCTCTTAATTTTAAAAGCCTTTTCTTCTTCACCTTCTCATTTCCCACGGCCTTTCGGTACTGGCAGACGAAGTTCACGGTGGGGTCCGGAGACGGGGCAAGGGAGCGGGTGAGGGGAGAAAGCAAGGTGACGGTCTGCTCAGTTGGTTCTGGCTGTTAATTTATAATTAAAGCACATATGCCCGGTGAAGATCAGTAATTACCATGTGGATGTTAGTGCAAAACCGACAATTAATTTTAAATTATATCAGTATCTTTACGAGAACCCCTTACGCTAAGTGAAACTAAACGTTAAGAAACTTGTCCTATGTCCCTTTTTAAATGGTCCTTAATTTTAGAAAAATCTCTCTTTTAGCCCTAAGCAAAAATGACGAAAGGAACCGTAATTGTGCTAAGTTTTAGTGCTTACAATATCATTTGAGACATGATGGTAATTGTCGCAGAAGTTAAATAGGAAAGCCTCACAGCCTCTTTCTACCAGATCTTTATTTAGGCTGCTAAAATTTAATCCTAGAGAAATTAATTGTAGAAGTTATTTAGGTTGCATCGTTTATTTCTGAATTTTTCGTTAGCATTTTTCCAGACCTGTTATAAGTAGGGTGTTTTAACTAAGTTAAAACTGAGTTTTACCTTTAAAAAAATAGTTTGTGCAGGTATGAGTAATAAGCATTTTTTATATGGTCTGATGAAAATTACTGCTATTCAAAGGAAAACACACTGTAAGAAAGTGTGTGAAAAATAACATGTTGGTTTGGACGTGCCTGTACTCATTTTTTGGAAATATTCTAGTTAAAAACACAAACACGAGGAGTTGAGTTTTAAATGACTGCCTTGCCCTGAAATAGGAAGTGGACTGATTCCCTAAAAGGATTAAGAGTTTTGGTATTGGTATTGTTTTCCTGAATCCATTGCAAATAGTCCTGGTCTTAAGAGAAAATGTTTGGAATCCACAGAGGATAATTCCTGCAGCAAATTATTATCTTAGCTCTATGTTTATCTAACATTCATTGTACCTAAAATAGATAGGTGGTCAAGTGCCTGGTCATAACAGACTGAAATACTTATATATATAGAGATTAGGTAGATTTTAATCCTTTGTCCATCTTTTCAAAAATCCTATAAACATATATAACTCCTCCCATTTAAAAAATAGAGAAAGCATCGGATGGTGTTACTTCAGAAAGCTTTTCCCTGTCCTGTAGTGAAGGAGATTTGACACTCTGAACTGAAATCAGAGTTAATTTACTGGACAGCTTTAAATGTGACTTTTCACATTTTCTATCATTTCTGAAATGGGGACTGCACATTTTCAAAATTTCTCAAAGTTCCACCGTATCCAAATATTATGGTCAGAGCAGCAGTAAGAGTAACCATTCATAGCTCCGTGCTTTGTTTTCCCAGATCTCCATATCCAAATTAAAATATTGGAATTAAGCTGTGAGAGCCCGAGTCTTCCTTCCTTTATAACCACATAGCAGTCGTGGATGGATTTGGCAGATAATGCAATGACGAAATCTTTTTCTAGCTATACGCTCAAAGATTTCTTCAGTGAGTGACAAAATAGTGCTCTGCATTAAAAGTGGAATCCTTATAATCAGTATCTTAACAGTAAATGAAGACCTTAATAACAGACGGTCATGAAAGAATTTGCCATCTCTTCATCTGAGATCCTGGGCCGTGATTACATAATGTTCTCTGGTTCTTTGGGGTGACGATATGGTAACCGCTGAGTTAGTCTCTGAGTTCTGCACAGAATCAGCCTTCCTGTGTTTGCCTAGGGCATTTCCTTGCCTGGTTGGTCGAGAGGATCCAGTTAAGCTAGTTAGGAGCCAGAACTCCAGAACAAGGACTTAGAATACCTTTAACTCTCCTTGACCACAGTATTCCGAAGGCCATGGTGTCGCAAAACGCACTCTTTAAGGATCGCCTGCTCTGGGGTCATCTGGAATTCTGGTTTTAAAATGCAGATTTTTCAAGTCTTATGCCATAAAAATTCTCATCACTCCAGTCAGCTGGCTTATGTAACACCCATTCCAATACTTTTACACTGCTGCTGTCTTTTGCTATTTCTTTAGCTCTTTTCTCACTGCAGGGTGAGAAACCTCTGGAAACAGGTCCATCTCCCCATTTTTCAAAGCTATCTTTTCAGTAGCTATTAACCCCAACAGCCATATCTTGATTGTATTATTTCAACTACCTCGGTTGTAACCTTTCCCCACATGTTTCTCTTTAACTGTTTTCCCCTTCCTGCACCTGTCCTAATTGGCACAGAGCTATCAGAGGTGTAGAGCACGACCTCTGTTTCGTATAACAGAGGTGAATTTGAAATTATATGCATGGTTTATGTTCTAGGCGGCCGTTCATTCATGAGTGTTTGTGTCTTTAACTTTGGAAAATGGTTTGTCACATAGGTGCACGTATCAAAGAAAATATTCAGTGTCCTGAGTCTGATGTCCCAATTTTGTCATTCTCCAACTGCTTGATCTTGGGCTTAAGTTTTCAGATTTCTTTATCTCTAAGATGACGGGCTAGGACCAGATGGTCTATAAAGGACTCTTCCCATTTTAAAATTCTATGAAAATGCTAGAATTACATAATTATATTTGGCAGGAATCGAATTGTTTTCACTGTGAAAAATAACAACTACCTCCTCACCCTATCCAGACTGTTGCCCTTCTTCCTCCCCCTGATCGGCTTGTTACATTCCTTCCTCATATTAGTAGCCGTGGGTCACAGAGAAAGGAGATAGATAGAGGTATTATGTAATCAGCTAAATTTTCCTTTTGGGTTAACCTCCCTGTAGAACAGTAGTTGTCAATAATTCTTTGTTGTCATGCCTCGTTAGGAAATGCCTTTCCCAAGGTCAGGCCTCGAAGAAGGTCAAGTTTGCTTCGTAGTTACCCCTGCAAGCTGTTTTGCTGAGAGTGTTGCTTCTCCTCAGCCCTGCATTGGGGGTGTAGTTGTAGACATCCTTAAAAGGAAGAGGAAAGTAAAGTGCTCTTGGAGGGGAGACGGTGGGGCAGGAGGGACGCCTAAGAAGTGAAGGGCTGCTAACTCGGCAAGTTCTAAGTTATGCATCACAAAATGGCTATTTGGATCCCAGTCCTTTCCGCTTTCTGGCATTTCCGTTTGCATAAGCAGGGCTGATGGGTTTGGTAATTTAGCTTTTCGCTGGTGCTGGTGTTCTTCCTATTTTTCGGCTTGGGGTTCAGGGGAGGAGGAGGAGGAACATCAAATATGATGACATTTACTGAAATGTTTCCGTCTTTAGAGCAGGGATTGGGAGCTTTGTTCCTTTTAACAAAAGTGCGTATCATTACCCAGTTGTGTAATTTCGTGCTTGTAAACATTGGCCAGTGGAAAAACCGCAGTTCAGTTCTGCATGAGGGTATTGAGGTCTGCGATGGGGGGTTCGTGCTGGGAGATGAATTAATCGGCCCTGTGCATACCGAGTGACTTGGCAGGACCTCCTGTGTGCACGTGCCTCATGGGCTCCTGCTGCTGCTGCAGAAATTGGACAAGGTTGCAGGTGGAGACATGTCACCTGCTTGGGGTCTTCCCAGTGTCATCTTAAGTATATTTTCTTCGGATGAGACAGAAGAAGTATATTATTCTTGGCAAAGTCATAAATCTGTAAGACATGATGGAATTCAGCTCTGCCATGTAAGAAGTTTGAGTGAATAGAAGTATTGTTTTAATACTTTTGGAACACATGGGACAGGCCTTTTAAAATTGATTTAGAATTAGAAAGTTTTCACTGGGAGTTCCCCTTGTGGCGCAGCAGAAATGAATCTGATTAACAACCATGAGGTTGTGGGTTCAATCCCTGGCCTCGCTCAGTGGGTGAAGGCTCTGGCGTTGCTGTGAGCTGTGGTGTAGGTCACTAGTAGCTGTAACTCCAATTCCACCCCTAGCCTGGGAACTTCCATATGCCATGGGTGCGGCCCTAAAAAGCAAAAAAAAAAAAAAAGTTTTCATTGGATATTGCCAAAGCTTGATGTAAGGTGGGACATTTTATTTCTCTTATTTGTTCTTTCATACCATACCTTAAATATCCAGAGTGTCTGTTTAAAAGGCATTTTCTTTTTCCAAAAGGAAAATGCTTTCTGAATTCATACTGTAACTAAAACTTCTTAGATTCCTTTGTATATCATGATGTCAGTAGACGAAAAGCCAGAAAATTTGTCTTCAAAATGACATCAGTGAATCCATCCTCTTAAACTTTGGCACTTTTTATTACTTCTTAGACTAAAGGAGTTAAGGACTTTGCCGTCAAAGGACTTTTTCAGGCCGTAACTGCTTCCCCTTAAAATAAAGGATTTGAATTTGATGGTGCTGAATTTATGAATGTGATGGTTTTTGTCTATAGAAAGTTGTAACACTGGAGCTATGTTTTCAAGAAGCTTATGTGTAAAGAGTTATTTCCTGGCTCTCTTATTTTCTTTGCAAAGAGCTTAACAGTGAAAGTTTTATAGGGTAGATGACTGAAAGTTGAAAGTTAGAAATATTGTTTATAGCTATGACCCTAAGAACATCATTAAAAAATCATTTAATTGTGATTATCCCCTTTAATCAGTATTTATGATACATATACTTAATAGCTTTAAAGAAATCTGCAGTATAATCCTATTTATGTGTTACCAACAGTTTTAAATGATTGAAGATTTTTTGAGCTTCTTAATTTATCAGAGGAGAAAAAGAACTTTATGAAATATTTCTATAATTCTGCCATTCGGGAAAATCAAGTAAGAATTAGCATAGGCTTTTTATTTTTAAACAGGAATTTCAGTCTTGAGTTTCAGAAATGAAAACATTATTCTTGTTTTTATGATAGAGGGATGTTTTAATTTGTCATTTAGTACTTATCTTTTAATGTTGCTTGTATAACTTAGAGCTAATGTATATTTGTGAGAAGAGAAATTAATGTTGAAATTAAATTTGCTCAATTTATAAATCCTAAACATTTTCAAGTGAAATATGTAGGGAGTTTATTTGGGATATTAACACTAGGTATGGAGTTAGGTATTTAATACTTTTGAAATAGCTGCATAAGCCTTTTTTGGCATGGTTGAATTTCATATTTTAAAAAATGAGAAGTTTTAATGGCGTTTTATATATTTGAATGTTTAACTTGTAATGCCAAGATTATTTTTAAAAACTTAAGCATGTGTTTTGCAGAATAGGTTTAGAATAAAGCTTTAATTCTTGGATAGTTTTCTCTGCTTTAAATATGATTATGATGTTTAAAAATTATTTAATATGAAAGCCAAAAAGCTAAGTTGCATTGCTAAGTAAATCACTTACTGCAGCATCCAGAAGAGGAACAGGAATCATCTTTATGCTGGGAGAAATAACTGCAAGAGTCAGTCCATCTAAGTCTGCATTTCTTTTTTTCTTTTTTCTTTTTTCTTGTTTTTTTTTTTTTTTTTTTTTCATCTTTTTGCCATTTCTTGGGCCTCTCCCGCGGCATATGGAGGCTCCCAGGCGAGGGGTCTAATAGGAGCTGTAGCTGCCGGCCTACACCAGAGCCACAGCAACACCAGATCTGAGCCATGTCTGTAACCTACACCACAGCTCATGGCAACACCGGATCCTTAACCCACTAAGCAAGGCCAGGGATCGGACCCGCAACCTCATGGTTCCTAGTCGGATTCGTTAACCACTGAGCCACGACGGGAACTCCTAGGTCTGCATTTCTTAAAATTCATTTTGTCAGCCAGCCCTAAGTATTTCTGTTCTGCTATATGTACTATGTCAGGTTGGGGGTTTTTCGTTTGTTTTTTAGGGCAGTACCCGTGGCATATGGAGGTTCCCAGGTTAGGGGTCTAATCGGAGCTGCAGCTGTCAGTCTACGCCACAGCAACGCCATGTCGTTAACCCACTGAGCAAGGCCAGGGATCGAACCCGCAACCTCATGGTTCCCAGTCAGATTCGATTCCACTCTGCCACAGCAGGAACCTCTAAACTATGTCAGTTTTTTAATTTTTAAATTTTAAAAAAGCTTTCTCCTCAGTTCATTTACCTTACTTTCATTTTAGCGTTTGAAAAAAAATTTCCCAGTCCTATCAGTTGAAGCTGGGGCAGTGCTGGGCACCGGTAAGGAGAGATGGCAAACTCAGTGCCTCCTGGGCCCAAGCAAAGGATTTAGTGACGCTAGGCTTTTTTGCATAGTAAACAACTTAGAATATTCTTCATTTTTATTTAAAAAAAAAATCCAGCATTTCTTGACCTTCCGGTTTTTAAAGGTAAGCTAGAATCAGGATGTTTATTTAAAACTTTGTTTTTAAATATTAACAACTAATTCATACAAGAATTTCAGGCAGAAACCTGAAGACCTGACATAGGCCACCATTTCAGAAGCTCCTTTACAGTGGAGAGCCAGGGTGGCAAATTATGGCCTGTGTGTCCAGATGTGGCCTTCTGCCTGTTTTTGTACAGCTCATGAGCTAAGAATGATTTTTACATTTTTATATGGTTGGGGGGGGCGGAATTATCAGTGTCTCCCTTTTGCCCCAGTTCCCCCACTCAAAAAAGGGATATGGCTCAGGAAGCAACAGTACTTGTTGGGAACTCAGACTATGCAGTGTAGGCTGTTAGGATTTCCTATCTCTGAAACTTACTGTGATACTTGGGTAAACTACCTCAACTCTCTGTTTCTCCGTCAGCTAAAGGGAAATAGCTAATCTGTAAAAGTTTATCACAATGCCTGGAATAGAGCGAAACTCAATAGATAAAGCTGGGATTAATACTACCGCATCTTTAAGATTTCTAGAAGTAGCCTTCAAGATAAAAGTAGAAAATTGATGACGCAGAGCTGCTCTTCGTTCGGTATTGTATTTTATAGAGTACTGCCTCGAACCTAACACTAATTTCAGGTCGTGTTAGCTCCTCCTGGCAAAGGTTAATATTCGTTCCTGGATCTGATAACTTGGGCAAATCTAGAAACCTTCTAAGCCTCAGTTTCCTCATTTGTAAAATAGGATAGTGGTACCAACTTTACAGTGTTCTTATGGTGGGATTAACAGTGCCTAGGACATAAAAACTCATTAAATGTTCTCCCTTTCTGCCATCCCCATCTATTAAAAGCCCCACTCCCCCCATCATTCTTTCTTTTTTGCAGGGGTCTTTTTAGTGTTGCACCCATGGCATGTGGAGGTTCCCAGGCTAGGGGTCGAATCAGAGCTACCACAGCCAGCCATGGCCACAGCAACTCAGGATCTGAGCTGTATCTTCCACCTACACCACAGCTCACGGCTGGATTGCTTAATTTTCTGTGTATTGCTATTCATCCTCAGACTCTCTGACTCCATATGATTTGCCTTTTGTATCTACAAACTTGAGATAACTCATCAATCTTCATATTTTTCTTGCTAATATCGCATTTGTCATTCTTCAGTCTTTCCACCCAGAGTTGTACTCTGGGCATGTTGCTACACAGAGGTCTGGGAATCATTATTGTCCTAGGATTGAGTTGCCTTTGCCTTCATCCTACATTGTATCTTCAGTTTTATAAATCCAAGAGAAATATCTGAGATCAGTTTTTTTTAAAAACTCTACATGTCTGAAAATCTTTATCTTTAATTTAATTGGTATTTTATCTGGGTATAAAATTTTAGGTGAGCAGTGTTTTGTTTTAGCATTTTGATGCCACTGCTCCATTAATTTGTAGTCTAATGCCATTCTGATTTCTGGTTCTTCAAGTAGGACCAGTTTTTGTTTGTTTGTTTTTTTAACCCCCCTCTGGAAGCTTGAGGTTTTTTTCCTTACACTTTCATAATTTTTATTTACATATGTTGTCTTCTGTCATTCATTTTCATTCCCTGGCTTAAGGCTTATTTATCCCTTTACTATCACTCTGTTGAGCTTTCAGGAGGAAGGAAAGATAACCATTTAACTGGAAATCGAAATAGGTCTTTCAACTCAGCTGTCTTGATAGTTTAGGAATTATTAGAAAATTTCCTTTAACATTAAAAATGGGCTTAATGATAATTAATAATAGATTATAATGAAAACTGTAAGCATTATTATTAGCACTAGTTTAAGGTCAGACAGGATGAGCTAAAATGAGGCATCTTCTGTCTCCCTTTTTAATGTTCCAAAATCATCTTCATGAGTAACTTTAGAGACAACTTATTCACTACCAACTTTGTGATTTTTGCTTTGTGGCTTTATTCCTCTAACTTTACTTGGGTATTTTTATAATTTGTGTCTAACCCTTTTCATTGATTTTGAAATGCTTATATGCTTGTGTACCTGAGTTATTTTCCTTTATTGTTTTTTGCTTTATGTGCATATGCTTTTAATACTTTTGTTCCTGTCCTTTGTAATTTTATGAATAATAGATAAACTTCTATTAATTTTGTGAACAGAATAATAACAATACTACTGTTTTAATAGTTAGCATGTAGTGCTTACTCTAAGTGTGGCTAAATTTAAGTAAACCCATTATGATAGGAAGAATCTGTAGAAATTCAGGCTGTATCATTTCTGGTTGGATGGGAGTATTATCCAGTTGTAACATGGCGTCACTTATTACCAGAGTTTATTTGCTTAATCTGTTATTTAGTTAGGTCGCCGACCTAACAGCTCCATGATTTTCCTTCCTGAAGGTGTACATGGAGTCAGATGACATTCTGTTTGTATTCTTTGATAGTGCAAAAATAATTGTACCTAATTCTCCTGGGCTTCATTAAATTTATTTGTGAAGTGATGTATTGGACTAAATGGTCTTCCATGGTTCTTTCATAAAAGATCTTTTTTTGTGTGTCTTTTTAGGGCCGTGCCTGTGGCATATGCAAGTTCCCAGACTAGGGATCGAATTGGAGCTGCAGCTGATGGCCTACACCACAGCCACAGCCACTCGGGATCCGAGCCACGTCTGCGACCTACACCACAGCTCACAGCAATGCCACATCCTTAACCCACTGAGTAGGGTAGTGATCAAACCCGCATCCTCATGGATACTAGTTGGTTTCTGATTCTGCTGAGCCACAAGGGGAACTTCAGAAGATCTTTAGGCACCTGCTGCATGTCCAGACCCTGTACTAGGAATTTAAGTATTACTGAGCACCTCGATGTTCAAGAAATCCCTGGTGTAACAGAGAAATTATGTCATCCAAATTAATCACAACCTACTTAGATGTCCGTACCTGCTTTCAAAAGAAAACCATACCCCTGGATCCAAGAACCAGGAGCGTGGTGGAATAAGGGAGCAGGATCTAATGACTACTTAGCGCTTAGTGTACATGCATCTGGTGCCTGGCATAAGGTCAGAGCACTTTCACATGTTCACTGTAGAGACGCAGATCTCTCTGATCTTAAGAACTGGAATTATTTTTTCTAGTAGTCATTTTGTGTAACTTTCACATTTCTAAATGTGGTGGAAGGTATAACTTTCCACATTTGAATTCTTTTATACTTTTAGAAGAACATACTTGAAATTTTCTTGTCAAAAGTTCTGCATTTTTAAAAGGAATCACTCATATTTGATTATAATATGTGTAATTATCTCGTCGAATGCCATTAAAATCCAAGATTTATACAAAAATGAGTCCAGAACAGGTGCACTTCCTCCCCCCTCTAACCTTGACACCTAACTTTGTAATAAATTATAGAATAGAGCATTCCTATTATGCCTAAAATTTTTAGGAAGACAGCTGATATTCTTTTGGGGAACAATACAAACTCATGATACAGCCAGTGGCAGAAGAAATATACCTTACCATTTTGCCTATCACTGGTAAAGTCTATTATTTATTTATTTATTTATATTTATTTATTTATTTTCCTTTTTAGGGCCACACCTGCAGCATATGGAGGTTCCCAGGCTAGGGGTCTAATCAGAGCTGCAGCTGCCAGCCTGCGCCACAGCCACAGCAACACCAGATCCTTAACCCACTGAGCGAGGCCAGGGATCAAACCCACATCCTCATGGTTCCTAGACGGATTTGTTTCTGCTGTGCCACACCAGGAGCTCCAGGAAGTCTATTATTTACAGTAAATAACATTTGTATATGGTGCCGTTATTTGTATATAATGCTTATTAGTGCTAATCTAGGCTTTTGTTTTGATTGCCCAGCGATGTTACATCTCACCAATGTGGGTTTGAAAACCTGCCGAAATTTCATAAAGTATTATGACTAGTACACTCGTCTTCAGTGTCGATTGAACAAACATTATATAGAAGTGAAGGTCATCTTTTAATGTATGTAAAAAAAGATTTTTAAGGTATTTCTATATAAATCTGCTGTGTACTAGATATATATACTCTGCTTGTCCCTAATGATATGAAAAGTGATTAAGTTCCAACCTAGCACTAAAAGCCTTTACAGCCTGATTTTTTTTTTAAGTTCTGACCTATTTTTTTTTTTTTAACCTAGGCCTGTGCTAGTTTTGTTTTATTTTATTTATTTATTTATTTATTTATTTTGTCTTTTTGGCATTTCTTGGGCCGCTCCCACGGCATATGGAGGTTCCCAGGCTAGAGGTCCAATCGGAGCTGTAGCCACCGGCCTACGCCAGAGCCACAGCAACACGGGATCGAAGCCACGTCTGCAACCTACACCACAGCTCACAGCAATGCCGGATCGTTAACCCACTGAGCAAGGCCAGGGACTGAACCCCCAACCTCATGGTTCCTAGGTCGGATTTGTTAACCACTGCGCCACGACAGGAACTCCCCTGTGCTAATTTTATATAATGCCAATAATTTGGTTCAGATTTCTCATTGTAGTTAAATTGTTATGCAATAACTGTACATTTTTAATTTTTTTGTTCCCGTTTTGCTGCTTATGTTTTGTAGGATTGGTTACTAAAAAAGGACTATAATGAGAAATTGTTTTATAGACATCCTAATTTTAGACTAGTTTCTCTTTTTAAAAATCCTTTCCTATTCCAAGAGCAAAATAATACAATAACTTTATTATCCGCATAATGCTAATCTCTTGGAAAACTGCTCCCTTTTGCACTTCAGACATAAGATTTCTTATGTGGATTCTCTCACTATAGTTGAGATAGTAGCAGTAGTACTTGAAAAGACAAATGAGAGAGCACAATTGAGATTACTGATTTAAATGAGCAAGAGAAAACGCAAACAAATGTTTGGTGTCCTTAGAGATTTTAGCTTCTCAGCCATTTTTGTGTTTAACATATAGCAAAACACTTAATGCTATTAATAACGCACAGGTTGCTGGATCATGTCTCTGGTGCTTCCATGCTGGGGAAAGAAATCTAATGTAGAAGCCAGGTGAGCAGAACATGTACCAGTGGTTGAGTGAATGGCACTGGTATTCGGGAATTCACTGGAGCGATTGCCTACATAACTTCCGTGGTTCAAAGAGTATAGTTACAAAAACATTTTGGACAATTTAAAAGTAGATCTTGGAGTTCCCATCGTGGCGCGGTGGTTAACGAATCCGACTAGGAACCATGAGGTTGCGGGTTCGATCCCTGCCCTTGCTCAGTGGGTTAACGATCCGGCGTTGCTGTGAGCTGTGGTGTAGGTTGCAGAAGCGGCTCGGATCCCTCGTTGCTGTGGCTCTGGCGTAGGCCGGTGGCTACAGCTCCGATTCAACCCCTAGCCTGGGAACCTCCATATGCCTCGGAAGCGGCCCAAGAAATGGCAAAAAGACAATAAATAAATAAATAAATAAAAGTAGATCTTAAACGATGACCAAGGTTTTTGTTTGTTATTTTTTCATTCTTACTGGAATAAGAAATGATTTATTTTTCTCTCCAGTGATGTCTCACTTGGCGTTTTTGGTATTCTGCTCTGGATCACTTTTTATTGGCTTCAACCCCAGCACATACTTGTTTCAGCTTATCTTTCCCAGCTAAGTCAGGTGGGGTGGGGACAGTACTAATAGCTGTCACTTACTGAGCACATACTATTTACTGTGTGCCCAGCGGTGACCTGAATGCTTCCCAGGTCTTTCCACATTTACTCCCCACAGTAACCCTATGAGATAGTGATGAGTGATTAAACAGAGAAGCTAAAATACCAGCTGTCCATCTGTTTCCCACCCTCCAAAATGTTATTTCTTATCTACTCTCCACCTTTTCATCCCTGTCTGTCTTCTTTTTCGTACAGGTTTGAATCTTTTTCTGCTTTTTAGTGTCATTTCATGGGGTCTTAGGAAGAAAACCTTGTTCTTGCTCCTCGTAAGTTAGGAAAGGAGAGGAATTCGAGTTTACGGGTGGAGTATTAGTTACATACTGAAAATTTCAGCCTTTTCAGCGATAGACTTGTTAATTTTGGCAAATGTATAAGGTTGTTTAATCACCACAGTCAAGATGCAGAATATTTTCCTTACCGAAAAACATTCTTCCGTGCCTCTTTGTAGTCAGCCCCGTGTCTCACACCTGTCCTGTTTTCTGTTCCTATGGTTTTACCTTTTCCAGACCCTCACACGGATGGTCCTATACTGTGGGTAGCCTCATGTCGTTTTCATCATTTCTGTCCTGAGAAGTGGGTGTTGTCTAGAACAGCACTTTGATTCCTGTAGTTCTTGGACCACGGTCTTTGGGGTTGTTTTGTTTTGTTTTGTTTTTGCTTTCTTTAGGGCCGCACCTGTGGCATATGGAAGTTCCTAGGCTGGGGGTCGAATCGGAGCTGCAGCTGCTGGCCTCCATCATAGCCACAGCAACACCAGATCTGAGCTGCATCTGCGACCTACCCTGAAGCTCACAGCAACACTGGATCCTTAACCCGCTGAGCAAGGCCAGGGATCGAACTCACAACCTCATGGTCACTACTTGGGTTTGTTACTGCTGAGCCACAACGGGAATTCCGGGACCATGGTCTTCTTGGGGCTTTTCCAGTATCAGTGCCTCTCTGTCACTGTTTTTGGTTTACTTATACCATTCCTGTTTGGATTTGTTCTTTGTAAAAGAATACCTGTTCTGTCATTTGAAGGATTAAACTGTTTCATTCATTGTTAATCCCAGTCTCTAAAGCCCAAGAACTCAAAATCCTTTAGATGGAGACATGGTTTAAGATTAGGTTCTCAGAAGGACGCATACCCAGTCATAGCTGGAAATGAAGATCTAGATTTAAAACCAGGCAACATTGTAGAAAGGAACTTGGTATATTCGGGGTTTCTTTTTAGGGCCACACCTGTGGCAAATGGAAGTTCCCAGGTGAGGGGTCAAAGCAGAGCTTCAGCTGCCGGCCTACACCACAGCTCAGGGCAACTTCAGATCCTTAACACGTTGATCGAGGCCAGGAATCGGATCCTCATCCTCATGGATACTACTTGGGTTCGTTACTGCTGAGCCACCGCAGGAACTCCCGGAACTTGATATACTGGGGCAGTTCCCTGGTGGCCCAGCAGTTTAAGGAATCCAGCATTAGTCACCACTGCAGGGGCTGAGGTTGCTGCTGTGACGAGGGTTTGATCTCTGGCCCACAAACTTCTACATGCCTTGGGTGGGGACAAAAAAACAAACAGAAAACTTGGTGTATTTGCTCTTCACTGGGAAGAAAAATGAGGAGGGAGGAGTTGAGAAAACTAGACCATTGACGTGAAATCTTTTTGTGACTATTTGAATTATTAGATTTTTTTTAATGCTGGCAGCTAGTTCTATATTGTGGGAAACAGTGTACAGGCCAAACAGCACATCCGTGGGCAGCGGGCCTGTGCATCCTCCTATTTATCCATATTACTGAATGTGCTTTTTTAAAGTACATGTTTTTAAATAACTAAATTGACTTCTCAGGATGTAGTAGCTCATACTACTGTGAGTTGAATAAATTGTATTTGTTCTTTTCTGTATTTCTCTTTTATATTTAAAGTGCTTTTATGCCATAACTTTTTTTTCTTTCTTTTTTAATGATTTTTATTTTTTCCGTCATAGCTGGTTTACAGTGTTCTGTCAGTTTTCTACTGTGTAGCAAGGTGACCCCGTCACACATATGTACATTCTTTTTCTCAGATTGCCATGCTGCATTGAGTGACTAGATAGAGTTCCCAGGGCTATACAGCAGGATCTATCTTCCTTTCTTTCTCTTTCTTTCTCACTTTCTTTCTTTGTCTTTCTTCTTCTTCTTTTTTTTTTTTTTTTTTCCTTTGTAGGAAGATTTGTAACCCTAAGAGATATTTTCCTCTTTACTATTCTGGTTCCTAAAGCACTGTTGTTGCTTTTGTTCTAGTAAGGCTAAATGGTATTTCTGGGAGCTCTGAAAAAAAAAATGTATCTTTATTCATTCTACAAAGAAGACTCCCATAGAGCTGCCAAAGGATGGGAAGTGAGTTGTTAGTATGGGAACAGAGTAGAAATTATATGAAACCCTTGCATTTTGTCTGAGTTAAGTTTATGATTGAAGCACATTTACTGAAGCCTCTCAGGGAACCGATCACAGTGACCTAATTCTTAACTAAGTGAAGTACCAGAACAAAATTTATCCTTCATTTGGCTTAGGATATAACTTGTGAAGTAATTTTGTTATCATATGATCAGATTGATTTGAACCAGGAAGTAGTACAGTTGCAGGAGTGAGAATGGCTTTGAAGCTGTTTCTTTCTGTACCTGCTGTCCAGGGGTGATTATAGGCCAGCCTGTGCTTCAGTGTCTTCATTTATAAACTGGGGTAAAAACTTGAGCTTTTAGGAAGATTAATGAGATGGTAATTGTCCAGCACCTGTGGGACTTCTGTTACCTTACCAGCATAATTTAAGGTGCACCAGTTTCATTACAGGGCAAGGGAAGGAGATGACTGTGACTGTTTTAAATTAGGCCAAGAAACGTTACACACCCCAGTGGAGATGTTCTTGTTCATGACTGGTTTTCCTTTTTCTTGTTGATTTTTGTTACTGTTCGTTAATTATTAAATAAGCCAAGCATAGCAAAAACAAAAGAGCATTTATATGTAGTACCATTATATGTTTTTTCTTTTTATTAAATTAAATTAATGACAGCACTGATGGCGTGTGGAAGTTCCCCCGCCAGGGACTGAATCCAAGCCACAGCTGCACCACAGCCGCAGCAGTGTTGGGGCCCCTGTATCAGGCAGGGGGTAGAACCTGCGCCTCTGCAGTGACCTCAGCCGCTGCAGTCGGATTCTGAACTCACTGCACCACAGCAGGAACTCTCACTTTTTGTATGTTTTTTTAAGTGTTAAATATATTTATTATCCAGCTTGACTTTTTTTGGTGTTTTTTGGCTCAGCATTATGTTTCTGAGATTAATCTTAAAATCAACAGTACTGGTTCACTTTGTTTAAACTTATTATATGAACTTATAGGCGTTCCCGTCGTGGCGCAGTGGTTAACAAATCCAACTAGGAACCATGAGGTTGCGGGTTTGATCCCTGGCCTCGCTCAGTGGGTTAAGGATCCGGCATTGCCGTGAGCTGTGGTGTAGGTCACAGATGTGGCTCAGATCCCACGCTGCTATGGCTCTGGCGTAGGCCGGTGGCTACAGCTCTGATTAGACGCCTAGCCTGGGAACCTCCATATGCTGCAGGTGCGGCCCCAGAAATGGCAAAAAAAAAAGACTAAATAAATAAATAAATGAACTTATAATATTTTATCCTTTACTTGATAGGCATTTAGACTTTTAGGTCACTTCCAATTTTTTTCTTAATGACACTTCTGCAGTCATCATTATTAAGCTGGTTTTTCTGTACAGAAGTGTTTATTTAGAGTTATATTGCTAGGGATGGAGTTGTAAGATAGATATACAATTAAAAATATGTGTATTTTTAATTTTATTAGATGCTACCAGATTGTTTTCTTTTTTTTTTTTTTTTTTTTTTTTTTGTCTTTTTGCCATTTCTTGGGCCGCTCTCGCGGCATATGGAGGTTCCCAGGCTAGGGGTCTAATCGGAGCTGTAGCCACCGGCCTACGCCAGAGCCACAGCAACGCGGGATCCGAGCCGCGTCTGCGACCTACACCACAGCTCACGGCAACGCCGGATCTTTAACCCGCTGAGCAAGGGCAGGGATCGAACCCGCAACCTCATGGTTCCTAGTCGGATTCGTTAACCACTGCGCCACCACGGGAGCTCCCAGATTGTTTTCTGATAACCAGCTCCCATTGACTTTGGAAAAGCCCAGTCCCCATTGTTCCACACTTTTCCCAGTACTTGGTGGTGGTAAATTTTCTCTTACTGCCTGGTATGTAGAAACTCAGTTGACTTTTTTTCCCCTCGTTCCCCATAGTGCAATGTAATTTACATGCAGTAAAGTACACCTATTTTCTGGGTACAACTTGACTGAATTTATGATACCCACCATCAGTCAAGATACGAAACATTTTCATCCCCATAAAAAATTTCCTCTTGTCCCTTCCATCTTTCTTTCACCATGACAACCACTGAGCTGTTTTTGTCATTATAGTTTTGCCATTTCAGAGGTAGTCTTGTGTTTTGGAATTTTTTCACTCTAATGTTTTTGTTTGGTTTTGTTTTATAGCCACACCTGTAGCATGTGGAAGTTCCCAGGCTAGGGAGCAAACCTACACCTCCATAGCGACCCAAGCCACTGCAGTCAGATTCTTAACCCACGGTGCCACAGCAGGAACTCCCACTATAATGTCTTTGAGAGTCAGTATGAATATACTACAATTTATTTATTCATTCATCAGTTAGTGGATATTTGTATTGTTTGCGGTTTGAAGCTATTATGAATAATGATGCTCTGATTATTTATGTGTAGATGTTAGACTCAGTTAATTTTTAATTGCTGATCTTCAGCAATTTTGCTAAACTAGTTTGAATAATGTGACTTTCTCAGATTTTCTACGTAGACAATTATATCATTTACATATAATGATAGCTTTGTATAATTTTTCTAACCTTTATGTCTGTTATATTCTGTCGTTTGTGTACTACCTAGGATCTCTAGTACAGTGCTGACTGAACAAAGAATTCATTTTAGTGGGCATCGCTCATATTCGTGACTTAAGAGAGTATGATACAGTTCTGAAGTTTCACCATTAAACGTGAGGGCTGCCATAGATTTTTAATCAGTAGCCTTTTTCATGTTAAAGTATTTCACCTCTTCTAGTTTGTTGGGAGATTTTGTTCTGAATGGGACTGACAGTGTGTCAAGTGCATTTTCTACATATTTTGAGATGGTCGTGGGGTTTTTCTTAAATCTTCTATGTGGCTTTTTTCTCTAAGCTTATTACTCTTTCCAAGGTTTAAAATTTAATCATTGGGAATACACTTTTAATAAATCACTTAGGTTAAAGTTTTTAAAACCTAAGTTAAAGTTTTTTAAACCTAAGTTAAAAACTTTTCTGTCTTGAATGTACTTGAATCCTTTCTCCGTGACTCAGACTGTAATAGGGAACATAATTTATCTGTCATGCGTACTGTTAATTTTGACTGTAAATTGCTTAAGAGATGAGCCATGCCTTAATTACATTTGAGTTTCCCACAGGATCTAGCAAATAACAGGTCCTTAATGTTGAACCAGGCTAAGTACTTAGGGCACCTATACTTAGCTAAAGAACCACAGTCTCTTGTGCGTCATAAATTCTTATATTGCCCCCCACCTTCATTATGCTGGCTGCTCTTTTTGTCTTTTGGAGCCACACCCGAGGCACATGGAAGTTCCCAGGCTAGGGGTCTAATCAGAGCTATAGCTGCTGACCTACACCGCAGCCACAGCAACGCCAGATCCGAGCCACGTCTACAACCTACACCACAGCTCACAGAAACACCAGATTCTTAACCCACTGAGCAAGGCCAGGGATCAAATCTGCATCCTGGATACTAGTCAGATTCATCTCCGCTGACCCACGATGGGAACTCCATGCTGACTGCTTTTGTAACTTCTGGACTCACTAGAAAACTAAACAACCATGCTTTTTAAAAATTTTTCTAAATTTTATTCACTAATCAGGTATTTTTTGAGTGCCAACTAAGTACCAAGGTTGGCTTTGTGGCACCATACTAACCCTTGGGAAATTTAGACAAAAAAGATTATGAGATTGAAGACCTGATGCCTCTTTGGTGAAACAGATGATTATTGTAGCACATGGACTTTGAGTCCATAATTTGGTGATTCAGATTCTTACTTCCTTTTTTTTTTTTTTGTCTTTTTAGGGCTGTACCCGCAGCATATGGAGGTTCCCAGGCTAGGGGTCAAATTGGAGCCATAGCCACCAGCCTATGCCACAGCCACAGCAATGCCAGATCCAAGGCACATCTGTGACTTACTCTTCAGCCTGCAGCAATGGTAGATCCTTAACCCAATGAGCGAGGCCACGGATCAAACCTGCATCCTCATGGATACTAGCCAGGTTCTTAACCCACTGAGACAATGGGAACTCCCAGATTCTTATATCCTGACTCTTAAGTCATGGTTCACGTTGTTGAGGTACTGAGCAAATGGCATGTAAATAAGTGAAGATTTTGTAAGTTAGATTCTTTTGAGAAATGTAATTTTTGTATTTTATTGTCAGAGTCCTGGAATGTGATTTTTGAATGGAGAGGAGGATTCAGACTTCCTAGCATGATACACAAAGTCCCTTTATGATTTGCCCCAGTACCTCTACATTCTCATGTCGTGTACCCCTCGCCACCATAACTGGGAACTCCAGCCGCAGCACACATGGCCCTGGGAGATGTCATGCATTCTGGCCCCATGATTTTATATGTTCTTCCCCCTTCGTATTTGCTGCTTAACTCTGTCTTCTGTGTAAATAAGAAGTGTATATCCTTCATCCCCTCCAGTATTTTCTCCGCAGAGGTCTTCCCCACATCCTCCTGTGCTGTGCACATTCTCCTGTTAGAGCCTATATCATATTTATGTTCTCTTTGTATATTTATTTTCCAGGCAGGGGCTATAGACGCAGTGCCTAGCACAGCTCTTGGCACATAGTAGACATTTATAATTTATTCTTGACAATATTGTTTGTTGACCATTTAAAAATGTTAGATCCAAAGGTCTGGATGCATGTCCTCAGCCTCACAGTTGGGGCTGCGTGTTCTTCTACAGGTGTCTGCCCAGGCTCTCTGGCTGTTCCTTTCTGTGCTCCTAGAGGAGAGAGCCTGCCAAACAGGCGGGCCTTGTACACGCATTTGACTGTCTCAGCAGCTGATAGCAACTGTTTAGCAATGACTATTTCCATCTGTCATTTCCATCTCCCCACGCTGCCTCTACCCTCAGATTAATTATGCTGGGGACTGTGTCTTATCTCTTTCGATATTCGTGTCAGATAAGGGCTCAAGCCAAACACTCTGTGTACTTTATCATCCAGGTTTCATAACACCGTATGATTCTATGGAATTCTTGTAACTTCCTGTTCACAGATGGGGTATCTTGTATGGCTTGATAAGTTCCTCTCGGGTTTTTTTTTCTTTCCTCAGTACACACTACTTCCTTTCGTATGCTTGTTTTTTTTATTATTATTACTTAATGAATTTTATTACATATATAGGTGTACAACAATCATCACAACCAAATTTTACAGCATGTCCATCCCAAACCCTCAGTGCATGCCCTGTTGTCTTAAATATACACCTCCCACAGCAAAGTGTGACACTCTCTCGCAGTGTCCAGACCCATCCTTAGTTTGAAAGGCATTTGTTCTGCAGTGTTCAATTCTGTGTTTATGCCTCAAGCAACCTAGGCACCTTAAATTGTTCTTGGTTGGCTGCGATGTCCGGGGTGGGCTTTTCCCTGGTGGTGTCAAGTTAAAATTCTTCCTCTTAGAATGGAAAACTTATGCTTAGCTTGCAGTCTTTCCTAACTGAATTCTCGCTTCAGCCCTCTCCATCACTGATTATGCAGTTTTCATTCCTTACTTTTAACTTATAGCCTGTTTATCTATGGAGACATAGGTCAAGTTTACTTTCTCTCTTAATCCATCCCGTATTGAGTTTTCCAAGTAAAGGGTAGCCTCATATGCTTGAGAGGCTGTACACATGTACAGCTTATTAGAACGTCTTTTATTATGTTGGTCCCAAGTCAGCTGGGGACTTTCTTTCACTGTCTGTACTATTTCTTGAGCCACTAGTTATATAACACCCGCAGCAGATCTCATTTCTTTCTCGGCTCTTTGCACATGAACCTGGGTGTGTTATTCCTTTCACATTCCTTTCAAATAAGAAAGAAAGTTAGGGGAGTTCCCATCGTGACGCAGCGGAAACGAATCTGACTAGCATCCTTGAGGTTGTGGATTCGATCCCTGGCCTCACTCAGTGGGTTAAGGATGTGGTGGCGTTGCTGTGAGCTGCGGTGTAGGTCGCAGATGCGGCTTGGATCCCGTGTTGCTGTGGCTGTGGTGTAGGCCAGCAGCTGTAGCTCTGATTAGACCCCTAGCCTGTGAACCTCCATATGCCAAGGGTGCGGCCCTAAAACAAAACAAAACAAAACAAAAAAAGAAGATAAGTGTATTAACTCTGAAGTGACAGAGTAGAGAGACTGAGTTAAAGGGGCAAGGAGTGCGTCTAAGGACTGTGAATATCCCGACCCCTCGATGGTGTTCCAGTGCTAAATTATTTCCTTGATTGGGTCAAAATTAGAATTCTAACAACTGTATGCTAGTTGGGTGTCTCTTAATAAGTTTTTCTTACTGAATCTTTCCTCAGTTTTCTACAGCTTCTATCTTAAAAATGAAGAATTTGATCAAGAAGTGGAGTTACAGGATTATTTCTAGATACGTGTGTCCTACTTTTTTGAGATTCTAGTTATTTAAAGAATCTGCTTAATATTATTTGGTCTGTCCCTGATTTTTTGTTAATTTTTCTTATGTTTGGTTAGGAGTGGCTTGGTGTCTAGTGTGGAATATTAACTCCTTGTAGCAGGCTAACACATAATTTTATAAATAATCTCATGTACATGGAAGTTGTAATAATACACAAGACCCAGCATCATAATGTTGCATCGCGGAGTTGTATCATAGCCATCTCTGGATTTTTAAATGTTAGAAGCTATTTTAATCATCACCAAAAGTTAAAAGAAAAGAGAGACACACACAGAAAAGGGAGAGTGTTAAGTGTGTTATTTATTGCTCTAGAGATATCGATAGCTGGTGGGCTGTTGAAAGTTAGAAGAAGGCGACACTCTCCCAAGGGACTGGTGTTTTAGCTCAAGAGGCAATTGTGCTGAGTCCTGGCACCACCACGTAATCATTACTGGGTGGATTTTGGTTAGCGACCTCGATCTTTGGTCTTTTTGGCTTGGGAGGGGGGACGGCGGACAGACAGACGACTATGCCCATGACACAAGTTCCAGGGCCAGGCATTGAACCCTTGAGTGACAGAAGTGACAACACTGATTCCTCAAGCACTAGGTCTTTATATCTTTTTTTTTTTTTTTTTTTTTTTTAAGGGCTGCACCCACAGCATATGGAAATTCCCAGGCTAGGGGTCAAATTGGAGCTGCAGCTGCCAGCCACAGCCACAGCAATGCCAAATCCAAGCCATGTCTGTGACCTACACCATAGCTCACAGCAATGCTGGATCTTTAACCCTCTGAGCAAGGCCAGGGGTCAAACCCGGCATCCTCATGGATAGTAGTCGGGTTTGTTACTACTGAGTCACAATGGGAACTCCTATATCTTTGTTTATGTAATAATAATCTTTAAAGTTTCTTAAACAGTCTTGATGTTTCTGTGATTCTGACTAGAGCTAAGATATTGACTATCAGTCTTTTTCATATTTTAGGACCCAGATGAAGTGGTACCAGTTGGCCAAAGAAGAGCCTGGTGTTGGTGCATGTGCTTTGGCCTGGCATTTATGCTTGCAGGTGTCATTCTAGGAGGAGCATACCTGTACAAATATTTTGCACTTCAAGTAAGTGGGAAAATGGTAAGGACGTTTTTTGCCTTTGCTTCACATGTGTTAGAAAATTGGCCCAGGAGTTCCTGTTGTGGCTCAGTGGTTAACGAATCCGACTAGGAACCATTAGGTTATGGGTTCAATCCCTGGCCTTGCTCAGTGGGTTAAGGATCTGGCATTCCCATGAGCTGTGGTGTAGGTTGTAGATGCGGCTCGGATTGGCGTTGCTGTGGCTCTGGTGTAGCTCCGATTTGACCCCTAGCCTGGGAACCTCCATGTGCCGTGGGAGTGGCCCAAGAAATGGCAAAAAGACAGAAAAAAAAAAAAAAAAGAAAAAGAAAATTGGCCCAAACTTGTTCTGGGTCTGTACTTTTTTCTGTGACCTTTAGCCAAAATGGTGGTCCTCTTAAGGTTGTGTTTCAAAATCTCCTGAACAAATGGAAGATAACATAAGAAAAAGAATGTATATACATGTATGACTGGGCCACTTTGCTGTACAGCAGAAATTGGCACAACATTGTAAATCAACTGTACTTTAATAAAAAAAATAATAAATTAAAAAAAAAAATCACCCACAGGACAAGGATGACCAAAATAGGACGGGGGGGGGGGGGGGGGTAAAAAAAGAAAAAAACTCCTGAACGTAAGTTTGCTGAGCCAGCTAAAAAGTCACTAGAAGTGGAATAATACTGTTTTGAAATGTTTCTGGAGTTCCCTGGTGGCTTAGCAGTTAAAGGATCCAGTGTTGTCACTGCTGTGGTACAGGTTCAATCCCTGGGCCAGGAACTTCCACATGCCACAGGCACAACAAAAAAAAAAAAAAAGAAGAAGAAGAAAGAAATGTTGCTGACTAAAGGGTATAGATTGTGGTTGATTTTTCAAAATTGTCTAACCTTCAACTTTCCAACCATAATTAATGGCTAAGTTATAATATTTTTAATTGCCAGTTGAATAAATAAACTAGCCACAAGTGTCATATTAATAGATTACAGTTTGATAGACATTTTGGGCGTCCCCATAAAATTTTGCTCCTGAGTCCAGAGTATACTCATTCCAGTTTTTTACAAGAAATGTATTTTTGATATAAGAAAATCATTTGCAGTTCCACTGTCCAGAGGTAATATTTTTTGACCTAGCATTTTGTTATATGCTCCTAATATTTATTATATACACTTTTAAAAAAAATCAGTCTTTATAATGATTTGCTGTAATCTGATATTTTCCACTTAATTATGATGTATTTTTAAGGAAAAATCCAAACTACCTGTATGCTTGTGGAAATTTCAGAAAAACTAAACTATCCCTCTTTTAGCTGATGAGAAAAATCATGTAATTGGTGAATTACATTTTAAAAGTATATTCTTTCAGAAAAACATTATTAGTTTCTGAATATATTCTTTTATAAAAAATAAGGCCTACAGGTAGAAATAGGCCTATGTGTTTCTTCACATTTACTTGTCACCAGATGGATAATTGCCTTTATATTCTATTTTTGTCAAACACAGAAAGTAAAGGAGGAATCAGCTGCTTTTCTCCTTCTGAAGCCTTTTTTTTTTTTTAAACAATACTTCAAAACCTGATCTTACAGGAAGAATGTGTTAACTCTGTAATTAAAGTGTCTGGCTTGTCATGTAAAAGTAAGAGTTTGCAAGCAAAGTGCTACTTAGATAAAGGTGGCAGCTTAAGTAATGCTTGCATTTAAAAGCCTGTCTCCCACTGCGTTGCTAAAGCAGTGTTTAAACTCTCCATAGCCAGATGACGTCTACTATTGTGGAATAAAGTACATCAAGGATGATGTCATCTTAAATGAGCCTCCTGCGAACGCCCCTGCCGCCCGCTACCAGACCATCGAGGAAAATATTAAGATCTTCGAGGAAGATGGGGTCGAGTTCATCAGCGTGCCTGTCCCAGAGTTTGCGGACAGCGACCCTGCCAACATTGTGCATGACTTTAACAAGGTGAGCCCAGGGTCCCCTGAACTGTTCCTTAATGGATGCTTTTGTAGTTTTCGCTTCAACATTTGCTAATTTATTCTGTTTACGATGCACTTTTAACTTTAAAACAAGGTGGACCAGGGAGTTCCCATTGTGGTGCAGCGGAAACATATCTGACTAGTATCCATGAAGCTGTGGGTTTCGTCCCTGGCCTCATTTAATGGGTTAAGAATCCAGCATTGCCATGAGCTGTGGTATAGGTCACAGATGTGGCTCGGATCCCAAGTTGCTGTGGCTGTGGTGTAGGCTGGCAGCTGTAGCTTCAATTCGACCCCTAGCCTGGGAACTTCCATATGCCATGGGTACAGCCCTAAAAAGCAAAAATGAAATGAAATGAAATAAAATAACTAAAAAAACCAAAAAAAAAGTGGACTAGAGTTTCCTTGATCCTGCAAGATAAAATGCAACATCTGATGGGCTCTTAGAAGCTGACCCTCAGTGAACCTGGCCTTCTCTCGCCCTGCCTTCCTTCCCCAGGCCTTGCTGTTGTAACACATACCCCATGCTATTCCTCCTTTGGTGATCAATTGCTGTTATTTCCTGTATGCCCCTCATTTTCTTTTTCTTTTTTTTTTACTCAATGAATTTTATTACATTTGTAGTTGTACAGCAGTCATCACAACCCAATTTTATAGCATTTCCATCCCAAACCCTCAGCCGATTCCCCAACCCTGCAACCTGTCTCCTTTGGAAACCATAAGTTTTTCAAAGTCTGAATCAGTATTTGTTCTGCAAAAAAGTTCATTGTGTCCTTTTTTTAGATTCCACATGTAAGTGATAGCATATGACATTGGTGTCTCACTCTCTAATTTCAATTAGCATGATAATTTCTAGGTCCATCCATGTTGTTGCAAAAGCCATTATTTCTTTCCTTTTAATGGCTGAGTAATAATCCCAGTGTTTATATGGACCACATCTTCTTTATTCATTCTTCGGTTGATGGGCATTTAGGTTGTTTCCATGTCTTGGCTATTGTATACAGTGCTGCAATGACCATTGGAATACATGTATCTTTTTTAGTCATGGTTTTCTGTGGATAGTTGCCCAGGAGTGAGATTGCTGGATCAAATGGTAGTTCTGTTTTTAGTTTTCTGAGGAATCTCCAAGATTTTTCCATATGTTCTTCTCACAGATTATCGTAAAAAATCCAGTTGCCGCCTTTTTATCTGTAATCTTCACATATTAATCTAACAAAAATGTATCTTTTTCTTCCCAGAAACTCACGGCTTATTTAGATCTTAACCTGGATAAGTGCTATGTGATTCCTCTGAACACTTCCATTGTTATGCCACCCAGAAACCTACTGGAGTTACTTATTAACATAAAGGTATAAAAATTTCTAATATTTCTTTTAATGATGCTGTTGCAGCATCTTAGAGTTCCCTGTTGACAAATTAGCCCTATGGGAGCCCATCTTCCTGGAAATATAGCCAATAGACATTTTATAAAGAGGAACTAAGACTCATAGTTTTGCATTTTTTTCCATGTCTTTTTTTTTTTTTCAATATTTTGCTTTCGAAATTAAAATCCAACTTCTTGAATTATATTTGTTTTCCTAAAGGGCCAGAGAATAAATAGTAGGCTTTTAAGAAATAAGTCTATGTTGTAACTGTTACTCATTTTGATGCCATAGGCAATATATAAACAAATGGGCAGGACTGTATTCCAATAAAACTTTGTTTATAAGAACAGATGGTGGGTGATAGTTTGCCAGCCCCTGTTCTGTACTGTAATCTCTAAGAATTGAGTCTCTTTTCCTTGTCTGTTCAATATCTCCTTTGAGATATTTGTGTAATATATTTTTTCCCAAATGTAGGCTGGGACCTACCTGCCTCAGTCCTATTTGATCCATGAACACATGGTCATCACTGATCGCATTGAAAACATCGATCACCTGGGCTTCTATATTTATCGACTGTGCCATGACAAGGAAACTTACAAACTGCAGCGCAAAGAAACCGTTAAAGGTAATACTTTTTAATGTTAAACTGTTGGCCAAAAAAGTTTGCTTCATTTCATTGAGTTAGATTGAGATGTAGGCTAGTCATTGTTACCAATGCGTTTGCCGTGAGTGAGAAAATAAAACTTTATGGTATACTGTCGGATAATTCTAGATTCCTGAAGAATCATTTTCATTCTAATTCTACTCTTTTTGAAGGGAGAGAATAGGTGACTAGGAGATGTCATTTCCTTGAGGTGGTGTTATCTCACTTTCTGTGTCGTCACGCAGTCAGTCCAATGTCCTCTGTTACCATCTGGTTCAGCCAGTATGTGTGAGGGTTCTTCTCATCCAGAGAGTTTTTAGAGGAGCTCTTCAGGTGTAGCCTTAGGGATCTTAAGCAGAGTTGGCCTCTTGGATCGCATTGAAGATAGCCACAGTCAGGTTAGTTAGAAAGGAGTTTAACTGAAGAATTAAGAGCATGGACACAACTAATGTGCCTTCGCCAAATCATTTAACCTTTATTTTCTCACATGATGACGTTTCTCCCCAGTTCTTTTCAAGATCATTGTAAAAATAAAATGAAAAGGAGTTCCCATTGTGGCCCAGTGGTTAACGAATCCGACCAGGAACCATGAGGTTGCGGGTTCAATCCCTGACCTTGCTCAGTGGGTTAAGGATCCGGTGTTGCTGTGAGCTGTGGTGTAGGTTGCAGATGTGGCTTGGATCCCTCGTTGCTGTGGCTGTGGCGTAGGCTGGTGGCTACAGCTCCGATTAGACCCCTAGCCTGGGAACCTCCATATGTCACAGGAGTGGCCCAAGAAAATGGCAAAAAGACAAAAAATTAAAATAAAAAAAAAAATGAAAATACATGTGACAGAGCTTTAGAAAGTAAAAAGTGCCAGGTAGATATACGGTGATGTGATTTCTTTGTGGCACCTACAGTGCTTTCCTAGCTTTTTTAAAAATTTAATTTAATTTTATTATTATTATTATTATTTTTGTCTTTTTGCCTTTTCTGGGGCCGCTCCCTTGGCATAGGGAGGTTCCCAGGCTAGGGGTCAAATCGGAGCTGTAGCTGCTGGCCTACACCAGAGCCACAGCAATTCGGGATCCAAGCCACGTCTGCAGCCTACACCACAGCTCACAGCAATGCCGGATCCGTTAACCCACTGAGCAAGGCCAGGGATCGAACCTGCAACCTCATGGTTCCTAGTCGGATTCGTTAACCACTGCGCCACAACGGGAACTCCTCCTAGCTTTTTTGTTAGCACTTTTTTTGATCTTTTTAGGGCCACACCTGCACATACAGAGGTTCCCAGGCTAGAGGTTGAATCACAGCTGCAGCAATGCCAGCTCTGAGCTGCGTGTTTAACCTACACCACAGCTCACAGCAACACTGGATCCTTAACCCATTGAGCGAGGCCAGGGATCGAACCTGCATTCTCATGGCTAAGCCACGAGGAGAACGCCTCTGTTAGCACTTTTGATGATACTGTTCTCCCACCTTGGGACTGAGGAGTCACCTGAAACCTACTGCTTGATTTCTTACATTTTAAAAGGATCTTTTAATATTGTTCCTAATTTTTTTAAAAGTCACAGTTTTACACATAACAAAATAACTCTTTTTAATATGCTGTTCTGAGTTTCAACATATCACCACCACAGTCAAGGTGTAATAATACTTTAAATAATACTGTTCTATTTCCACTACCTTCAAGGTCAGAAGTTTACATGCATGGCATTATTATTGTTATTGGTATCTGTTAAGATACTTAGTTCAGAGAAGAGCGGGGAATTATTTTCTGCAGCATTAAAAAAAATCAGAAAATCAAAAATGGGAATTCTGGGCGTAGCGGAAATAATCTAAGAACCATGAGGGTGTGGATTCAGTTCCTGGCCTCACTAAGTGGGTTGAGGATCCGGCATTGCCATGAACTGTGGTGTAGATCGCAGATGTGGCTCGGATCTGGGGTGGCTGTGGGTGTGGCATAGGCTGGCAGCTGCAGCTCCAATTCAACCCCTAGCCTAGGAACCTCCATATGCTGCGGGTGCGGCCCTAAAAAGCCAAAAAAAAAAAAAAAGTTAATGGAATATTATAATAACTGAAGATTAATATGAATATTTATGGATGAAGAACCAGGAATTTAAACAATTCTTCCTTCCAAACAGGTATTCAGAAACGTGAAGCCAGCAATTGTGCTACGATTCGGCATTTTGAAAACAAATTTGCCGTCGAAACTTTAATTTGTTCTTGAACAGTCAAGAAAAACATTATGGAGAAAAACTTAATACACAGCATAATAACCCCACCCTTTGTATTTTGTGCAGTGATTATTTTTTAAAATCTTCTTTCATGTAAGTAGCAAACAGGGCTTCACTATCTTTTCATCTCATTGATTCAATTAAAACCATTACCTTTTAAAAATCTTTTTTCCTTTCCAAGTGTGGTGTCTTTTATCTTGAATTAGTAGTTGTATGAAGTCATAGGTAATAGTACACTTCACCATAGACCTTTAGGTGTTAAGAAGAATTCAGATTTCCTTAATTCATTTATCCAGATTTTTATGTTTTAATTATGCATTTTCAAGAGGAGGGGTTATCTAATAATCAGATATATGCATACGTAAAAATGGACCACAGTGACTTATTTGTAGTTGTTGCCCTGCTACTTGGTTAGAGCATTTGAACACACATTTTGATTTTCCTCTAATTAAAATGTGCAGTATTTTCAGTGTCATATTTAACTATTTAGAGTATAATTTCCACCTCGATGTTTTAATATCCTAGGCATCTGCTGTAATGATATTTTAGAAAATGTTTGGAATTTAAGAAATAACCTGTATTACCAATTTGTATAATCTATACTGTGCAACAGAATATAAATATCACAAAGTTGTTTGACTAAAGGACTGTGTGTTGTTTTTCCCGTATAATAAAGCCAAAGAACAGTTCGGTTCTTCCTATCTTGAGATAACCCATGTTAACAAAGAAACTATTCCTTGACAATCCAGTTCTCTATACACAGGGAGTAAAGTCAAAGGTTGTTTTGAAAACTAAAAACAAGCTTTTAAAATCACTACATTCTTCATGGATACTATTAAAGTAACATCTAAGGTGGAACGTTGAAAGATGCTGTTTAAACTTTTCAAAATAATGCTTTTGTACTTAATGGAAGGGCTATCATTAAAGCTAAACTTTCCCAGGGGCATAAAGTGTTTTCCTGAGAATGTCTCCCTCACAAATGAAACATTTTAAGTTATGGTGGTGATTTATTTCTAAGGTTGCTTCCTATCTGAAATTATTTATTTATTTATTTATTTATTTATTTATTTATTTTGTCTTTTTGCCTTATCTAGGGCCGCTCCCGCGGCATATGGAGGTTCCCAGGCTAGGGGTCAAATCGGAGCTGTAGCCACTGGCCTATGCCAGAGCCACAGCAACGCAGGATCCGAGCCACATCTGCAACCCACACCACAGCTCACAGCAACGCTGGATCCTCAACCCACTGAGCAAGGCCAGGGATCGAACCTGCAATCTCATGGTTCCTAGTCAGATTTGTTAACCACTGTGCCACGACGGGAACTCCTGAAATAATTTAGAATCCCACCCCCATTTAAATATCTAAGAGTAATTTCGCTATAAATTCTTAAAACAAATTCAAATTCTGAATTTCAGAAGTTAGAAGTTTTAAAGTTTCACAAACCCGTAACAGATTTAGTTCAGGAATCAGTTGAGTATAAAAAGTATATATGTGTTTTCTTTCTTTTTTGGCCGCCCCACGGCATGTGGAATTTCCAGGCCAGGCATCAGATCCGAGCCACAGCTGCAAGCTACACTGCAGCTGTAGCAATGCCAGACCCTTACTCCACTGTGCCAGGGATCAAACCTGAATCCCAGTGCTCCCAAGATACCGCCAATCTGTTGTGTCACATCGGGAACTCCAAAAAAGGGTATTGTTTGATTCCTGGCTCTTGGTTTCTTGTCAGTCATACTATGAAAACTTTAGGCTAGCTGGTCAGATATTTAGAGATTGAGAATTTGTTTTAGAAGAGAATATATTCTGGTAAAATGAGACTTGCTTTTCCCTACCTTCAAGGCTCTTAAAATTTCATGGATTTAAGGGGACTCTGAATCTTCACAAGCCATTATTTATTCATTCGACAAATACTTACTGGGCATCCTTTATGTGTCTGGCATATCATTAAGTATTGAAGGTACATCTGTGAAGAAGAAAGACACCTGCTGCCTTAGTGGAAACTCACTATCCAATGAAAGGGACTGTTGAATAACCAGCTACTTAGAACACAATTGTGATGGTTCTGTAATGGAAAGAATGGGCCCAGGAGCTTTAGGAAGCCTTTAGGAGGGACAGGGAGACTTTTGGAATGTGAAAGTGATGGGACCAGGTAATGGAGGATCTTGAGAACTTCGTCCGGTAGCTCATGGACTGCTCTTGAAGGTTTGTATTTTGGAAGGAGCATTTTAGTTTCTGTTCTCCTACTGCTGATAGTCATGCTGCACTAGTTAGGATAGATGAACCGCTGTTAACAGTCCCAACATCTCAGTGGGCTTCAGACAGTAGAATTTTGTCTGTTTTCATCACTACTCCAGTGTGGTAGGAAGGCTCCCAGGACCCAAACTTGCCCATCTTGTACCAGTGCCAGCTTTGAATCCTCAACTTGCCCTGAAAGAAGAGGAGCTACAGTGATAGGAACTGTGGGGAATTATGGGCAGGCCTGAAAGTCACACATCACTCTTCTCCAGGAAGAGAAAAAAAATGATTTGCTGAACACAAAGCATTGTCTTTACTGCAAATAGACAGTTCAAACAAATGAATGAATTTTAAAAACTCACTGGAAAATAAAGATCATTCACAATGCCACCACTCAGAAATAATCATAGTAAGAAATTGAGTTTCATTTAAAACTGTGTTATCTTGGAGTTCACGTCGTGGCGCAGTGGTTAACGAATCCGACTAGGAACCATGAGGTTGCGGGTTCGGTCCCTGCCCTTGCTCAGTGGGTTAAGGATCCGGTGTTGCCGTGAGCTGTGGTGTTGGTTGCAGACATGGCTTGGGTCCCGCGTTGCTGTGGCTCTGGCCTAGGCCGGTGGCTACAGCTCCGATTCGACCCCTAGCCTGGGAACCTCCATATGCCGCGGGAGCGGCCCAAGAAATAGCAACAACAACAACAAAAATAAAAATAAATAAAAAATAAATAAAACTGCGTTATCTTACTAGCAGCATGTTCTTAGTAGACTGGGAAAATGTAGAGAAACATAAAGAAAATAGAGATTATAAATTAATTCCCTACCAAGAGCTCACTAAGGTTTCTGTTGTTGTCACTTTGGTGTATGCATTTGAGTTCTGTGTCTTTACTTTTTACAGTCTTTTCCTCCACTTATAAATAAATGTAGAATTTTCAATGATTTGGGAAAGTGCATATAATTCCACAATTATTTATTGTGAGTGTGCCATAATTTTCTAACAAGTTCTCTCTTGTTGGACCTTTATGACAGTTTTGCCATTAAAGGTGCTGAGATATATTCCTTTTAACAACCTTTGCATTTGTGTATATGTGTATCCATGATAATTTCCATCTATTCTTGCAATTGTTTCCCCTTTGCATTTACTCTTCAAAAAATTATCCAGTTATCTATTAAGATGCAAATAATTAGAAATAAAATAGAATCAAAGGGAATTTTATTAAAAAAAAAAAAAAAAGGAAAGGAAAGGTAATCTCCTCCCCTATGCCTGCATCTGACTCTTTAACTGCTAATTCTGATACTTCTGTATTTCTCCTCCTTATGCTTAAAAAGCTATTTTAAATATTTCTTTTGTCATCTTTCCCAATCTGTATCTTTCTTTTTAGGGCTGCAGCTGCAGCATATGGGAGTTCCCAGGTTAGGAATCAAAGTGGAGCTGAAGCTGCCAGCCTACGCCACAGCCAGAGCAACAGTGGGATCCTTAACCCACTGAGCGAGGCCAGGGATTGAACCCAAATACCCTCTGAGCCACAACAGAAACAACCAAGGTGTATCGTTTTTCCCTTCCCTTGCTTCAAAGCAAGGACTTGCAGTACAGTGTTGAGAAGGAGTGGTGAGAGGCAACATCCGTGCCTTGTACCCGTTGTTAGTGGGAAAGCTTTGAGTTTCTCATCATCAAGTATGCTGTTAGCTGTATGTTTTTTATAAATAGTCTTTATCAAGTTTGGGACGTTCCCCTTTATTTTTAATTTACTGAGTTTTATCATGAATGGCTGTTGGATTTTGTCAAATGCCTTTTTTCTATCTACTGATACGATCATGTGATTTTTATTTTTTTAGGTTGTTGATGTGATGGATTATATTAATTGATTTTCAAATGTGGAATCATCCTTTAATACCTGGGATAAGTCCCACTTGATTGTATATAATTCTTTTTTTTTTTTTTTTTGCCATTTCTTAAGCCGCTCCCATGGCATATGGAGGTTCCCAGGCTAGGGGTCTAATCGGCGCTGTAGCCACCGGCCCATACCAGAGCCACAGCAACGCGGGATCCGAGCCGCGTCTGCAACCTACACCACAGCTCACGGCAATGCCAGATCCTTAACCCACTGAGCAAGGCCAGGGATCGATCCTGCAACCTCATGGTTCCTAGTCGGATTCATTAACCACTGCGCCACGACAGGAACTCCTCGATTGTATATAATTCTTTATAGACTTTATTGTGTTTGAGTGACCAATATTTGGGGGAAGGTTGCATCTCTATGTTCATGGGAGGTACCTTCCTGGAAGGTCTTTGTCTGGTTTTGGTATCAGGGTAATGCTGGCCTTGTAGACTGAGTTAAAAACTAAGTATCCCCCCTGCTCTATCTTCTAAAGGAGGTAGTAGACAGTTGGTATATTTTCTTCTTTAAACGTTTGGTAGAATTCAGTGGTGAACTCACCTGGGCCTGGAACTTTGTGTTTTAGAAGATGATAGGTTATTAATTCCCTTCCTTCCTCCCTCCTTTCCTTTCTTCTCCTTCCCCCGCTCCCCACTCCTTCTCCATCCTTGGCATGTGGAAGTTCCTGGGCCAGGAGTTAAATCCTAGTCTGAGCTGCAGATAGTGGAAATTCCGGGTATTGAACCCACATCCTTAGAGAGACAATGTCGGGTCCTTAACCCACTGAGCCACAATGGGAACTCCAGAGTTTTAACTATGTCCTTACTGATTTTCTGCCTGTTAGCACTGTCCGTATTTGAGAGAAGGGTATTGAAGTCTCCAAATATGGTATTGAAGTAATTATTTCTCCTTGTGGTTCTATCCATTTTTGTCTCGTGCAAAAGAGATGTTTTGTTGTTAAGTACATACATATTAAGAATGTTTACATCTTAGACAATTGACCTCTTTATCATTATGTGATGCTTTTCTTTATCCATGATACTTTTCTTACTTTGAAATTGCTTTGTCTGAAATTAATGTGGCTGTTTCTGATTTCTTTTGATTTCTTTTGATTGCATTTTTCTCCATTCACTTACTTCTAATCTCTGTGTCTTTATATTTAAAGTGGGTTTCTTGTAGATGGTATATAAGTCAGATCATGGTTTTGGATCCACTCTGACAGTCTGTGTTGCAGTTGGTACATTTAGACCATTGATATTTGAAGTGATTATTGACATAGTTGGATCAATATCTACCATTTTGTTACTGTTTTCTGTTTGTTGCCTTTCTTTGTTCCTGTTTGTGTCTTTCAATTTTTCTGGCTTTTATGGTTTTAGTTGAGCTTTTTTTAATTTTTATTTTTAAAAATTACTCAATGGATTTTATTACATTTATAGTTGTACAACTATCATTACAACCGAATGTTATAGCATTTCCATCCCTCAGTGCATCCCCCCATCCTGCAACCTGTCTCCTTTGGAAACCATAAGTTTTTCAAAGTCTGTGAGTTGGTATCTGTTCTGCAAAGAAGTTCATTGTTGTGTCCTTTTTTTAGATTCCACATGTAAGTGATAGCATTTGATGTTGGTGTCTCATTGACTGACTGACTTCACTTAGCATGATAATTTCTAGGTCCATCCATGTTGCTGCAAATGCCGTTACTTCTTTGCTTCTAATGACTGAGTAATATTCCATTTTGTGTATGTACCACATCTTCACCCACTCCTCTGTTGACGGACATTTAGGTTGTTTCTATGTCTTGGCTATAGTGTGTAGTGCTGCAATGAACATTGGAGTACATGTGTCTTTTCAAGTCATGGTTTTCTCTGGGTAGATGCCCAGGAGTGGGATTAGTTGACTTTTTTTTTTTTTTTTTTTTTTTTTGTCTTTTTAGGGTTGCACTCGAGGCATGTGGAAATTCCCAGGCTAGGGGTCTATCAGAGCCACAGCTGCCAGCCTACACCACAGCCACAGCAACGCCAGATCCGAGCCACGTCTGCAACCTACAGCACAACTCATGGCAATGCCAGATCCTTGACCCACTGAGTGAGGCCAGGGATGGAACCTTCGTGGTTCCTAGTCTGGATTCCGTCACTACAGGAACTTCAGTTGAGCATTTTTTTTTAATGATTCTATTTTCTTGCCTTTCTCAGCATACCAGTTTTCTTTGCCTTTTCTTAGTAGTTGCCCTAGAGTTTGCAGTATACATTTATAATGAATCCAAGTCCATTTTCAAATAATATTATGCTACTTTGTGGTTAGTGTGCATACCTTATAATAATAAAATAATCCTAGTAATCCTCCCTTCTGTCCCTTTTATCATTGCTGTTGCTCATTTCATATATAGAATAGATATAAGCATACATAAGCATATAAAAGCATATATATATACACACATTCATGATATATGT
Source organism: Sus scrofa (assembly GCF_054392235.1). Lineage (NCBI taxonomy): Eukaryota > Metazoa > Chordata > Mammalia > Artiodactyla > Suidae > Sus > Sus scrofa. The sequence goes on along the minus strand of NC_139393.1, from coordinate 19,907,102 downwards.
ATATAAGCGTACATAATTGAATATATTGTTGTTTTGAATAAAATATCTTCAGGTCAGTTAAGAATAAGAAAAAAAAATTATTTGCTCTTTTGTTCCTTCTTTGATTCTATTCCTTTTATGTAGATCCGAAATTCTGACCTATATTATTTTCCTGCTCTTTAAAGAGCTTATTTTGACACTCCTTGCAGGCAGGTCTACTGACGACAAATTCCCTCATGCTTTGTCTGGCAAAGTATTTCTCCTTTACTTTTGAAAGAGAATTTCACAGGAAACAGTTCTAGGTTGAGGCTTTTTTCTCTCAACACTTTATTTGTTTATTTATTTATTTATTTAGTCTTTTTGCCTTTTCTAGGGCCGCTCCCGCCCTAGAAGGTTTCAAGGCTAGGGGAGCTATAGCCGCCAGCCTACACCACAGCCACAGCAACACAGGATCCGAGCCGTGTCTGTGACCTACACCACAGCTCACAGCAATGCCAGATCCTTAACCCACTGAGCGACGCCAGGGATCGAACCCGCAACCTCATGGTTCCTAGTCGGATTCGTTAACCACGTGCCACGATGGGAACTCCCTCTCTCAACACTTTAAATTTCACTCTACTCTTATCTGAGAAGTCAAATATAATTGTCTTTGTTCCTCTGTAGATGAGGTGTCTCCTCCTACCCCTGGCTTTTTTCAAGATTTTTCTTTTATCTTTGTTTTTTTGCAATTTGAAAATGATATGCTGAGATGTAGTTTGTTTGCTTGTTTGTTTGTTTTACCCTGCTTGGTGTTCTCTGAGATTCCTGGATCTGTAGTTTGGTGTCTGACATTAATTTGGGGAAATTCTCAGTTGCTGCAAATGTTCCTTGTATTTCTTTTCTATGTTTATTGGGGTTTTTTATTTTCTGTTTACTAGACCAACTATTTTCTCACTTCCAGTCTTACAGAACCTTTTCTCATTCTAGATTTTTTTGCATCTTCATGCCTTGTGTTCTGATATTTCACAGTGATCTTCATCGTTCAGTTTATAAGATGTTCTTATTCAGTTATTTCATCATAGGTCTTCATTGTTCAGTTTATAAGATGTTCTTATTCAGTTATTTCATCATAGGTCTTCATTGTTCAGTTTATAAGATGTTCTTATTCAGTTATTTCTCACACTCATCATTCATTCTAGAATTTCTCTTTCTGGTGGTCTTCCTAGATTGATTCTCTGTGCATCCTTGCTTGACTATTTTTCCTTATCTGTTTTACTCTTCTTTCCAGATTTCATTGATTCCATTTCTCAGAGCTCTTTGTCTTTTGATTTATTTATCTAAATATTGGTGTATGTCTTGTGGTTGAAACCTGTGACATATCTGCCAGCCATTTGGGTCACTCTTCTATCTGGCCGCCAAGGACATCCCCTGTACTCCCGAATTTTTAGGCTTTAATGTTTACTGATGCCTGTAATGGAATCGACTACTTAAGTTGAAAAGGCTTATGCTTTCTTACAACATAATGGTTTCATTAGAATTTCTAAAGGTTTTCGTCCAAGCTCATGACACTTGACATTTCTTTAAAACGTTTATAATCATTGATTCGACCCAGTTCTCATGTGGTTCCCGTGATTTCACTTCATTCCCATCACTTTTAAGACAATTCCCCTTATTTAGAGTCAATTGAGTAGAGATACCCCTCACCCGAGCTTGGTCAGTCAGATGTCTCCCAGGAATTTTGGAACTCCACCTGAGATTCTGGGCTTTGCCCATTGAACTCATGTGCCATGCCTAAGACTATGGTCTTGATGTGGTCATGAGCTTGAAAAACCAGAAAGTAATGAAAGTGAGTGAGAAGGTGTCAGAATCAGGCAGGAAGAGAGGACAGCCCAGTTTCCTGTGGGCTGTGCGTGCTTCCCTGGCTTTGAGTTCTGGGAGGCACTCCATCTGGTGTATGTGCCCATTTATCTAAGAGCGCTCTACTCCGGCTCCTCTCCAGAAACATTCTATCCCTATTGCATGGCTGAAAGAAGAGCACCCAAGTCAGAAGATTAATATCTTTGCAAGTTGTTAGGACTCTGACCATAATCATTCATCTGTGACACAGCAGTAAGACTCTCTGGCTCAAAAGGTGGCAGAAAATGAAAAAAAAAAAAAATAGTAAATGTGGAACAGCTCTGTACAGTTGTTGGCAATGATCCTTTTTGTGAACTATCTCTGATATGTGTTAGCAAGTAAACATCGATCTTATTTATTTATTTTTTTTCTGTCTTGAGCCGCACCCAAGGCACATGGAAGTTCCCAGGCTAGGGCTTGAATTGGAGGTATAGCTGCGGACCCACACCACAGCCACAGCAACACCAGTTCCTTAACCTACTGAGCGGGGCCGGGGATTGAACCTGTATCCTCATGGATACTAGTCAGATTTGTTTACCACTGATCCACAACAGGAACTCCCTGATCTTAGTTTTAAAATTTTTGCTTTTCCTATATGCATTTTAGATTCTCCACACCCCTATTAATAACTGAGATGCAAAAACAAAACGGTGTTCTAAATGGTATTTATCTCAAATAGCAGAAATGAGGTGTAGAATATAAGGAAACTCAAAAGCAAATGGATTATTGGAAGGAAAAGGCCCAGATTCCACATTTGAATGCAGTTATGAGTTAATGCTGGCTGAATCCATAACATTCTGCTAAGTGAGCATTTAATGGTTTACTAGACAACGTCTAAACCTCTAAACAACCTCTGAAGAGCCTAGCAAAGAGTTTTCTGCCCAGGTTTATATAAATGCCACTCCTTGCATGTTCAGTTTCCTAGATAAGGACTTGGTGGGTATCTGTTTATAAAAAGGACACACCCCTTCATCTCCACAAATCATAATTTGAGTCTTAAAAGTATATATACTGTAGCTTTAATTCACTGTGGACTCTTCATTCTTGCAGCCTTCCATTGCAGATTGGACCTGAGAAGCAGATTGTTGGGTGTGGTTTCTTGAGAGCTCAAAATCCATTCCTAAGTAGCATAAAACAAGATAGTCCTAGCTCTCTCCTGCTTATGTTTATAAAAAATGTGATGGGGTTTCTACATTCAAATTTTAAACATTTGTATTCACACTTACTTGTAGAAGTCATGTAATACAGAAATACTGATAGTGAAGAGTCGAATGCTCTCCTCCCATCCTCCTCTCAGTCCCATTCCCCAAGGGAGACCATTGTAGGCACAATTTTCAGATGACCTAGTGGGTAAGAAGATGAAAACAGCTTCCTCTAGTCAGATGACGCTGTCTTCACTGTCATGAACCGGGAGCGTGTTCAAGAAGCCCACACCAGACACCCTGTGTCCTCCGCTCCCCAGCATCTTCCTGGTCTTTTGCAACCATGACTTAATATCCACTTTGCCCCTGCGAGCCACCCTTCATACTGCAGCCACAACAACCCCTCCTTTTTTTTTTTTCTTTTTATAGGACTGTACCCGCAGCATATGGAAGTTCTCAGGCCAGGGGTCGGAGTGGAGCTACCGCTGCTGCCGACCTACACCACAGCTCACAGCAACGCCAGATCCACGACCCACTGAACGAGTCCAGGGATCAAACCTGCATCCTCATGGATACTAGTCAGGTTCATTTCCACTGCACCACAAGGGAAACTCCAACAATGTCTTTAAAACACAAAGTTAAAAAACAAAAACACAAAGTTGATTTTCTCTATAATACCCACCGCTTAAAACACTTTCTTGGCTTTCCCTGGCTCTTAGGATAAAGACCAAATTACTTAATAATTTACTAACACACCTTTGCAGCCTCATCCTAATCAACTCCCCTTTGCTGTCTGCATTCTGTCACGTGGGCTAACTTACGGTTTCTTGATAAATGCTATTTCTCCTCCCTTGAAAGTTACTCCCATTCATTCTTCACCATACCCTTCAGTTAGCTTCTAGTCACCCTTCAGAGTGTAGTTCCTGTTCTCGATGGAAACATTTCCTCAAGCATTAGGAAAGTTCTGTTTCACAATATCCTAGTATTGTATATATTTCCTTCATGGTGTTGAATATGATTCAAATTCTATATTTTGTCGTTTGTTTGAGTAATGTATTTCTCCCACTGGCTATCTTAGTAGAGTGGCTGGCATATCGTTGGAGCTCTTAAGTATTTATCCAGTGAATTAATCATTCCTCCCTCTTCCCCCCTTGTCTTGCCCACTGTCACCCTTGTTATGGACAATATGACATTTCCCACCCAGTTGTCTTGTCTGGATGTCTCTTCCAAAATCAGCATTGGCTTTCTCCTCAGATCTTCACTCTGGATCTGAGTGAGTTGGGTTAAACATGAGTCTGATCATGTCTTTCTTTCTTAAACGTCTGTAATGGTGTTTTGCCGCACTTAGGGAAAAATCCAAACTCTCTCCGAGCCCTAAAATTTGGCACTCAGTAGACTTCTCTTCACCATTTTCTGTTCAGCCTCAGGCTTTCTTTCTGTTCTGGCCTTCGTCTAAGCTGGTGGCCCTGTCAAAAATAATTTTTTCTCTCCCTGCCCCCCTCATTCCCCACAAGTAGAACGTTTAGTTAATTCTTACTCATCCTTTAGACCTCAGTTTAAAACCTTCCTCAGCAAAAGCCACCATAACTCTTATTACTTCTTGTAACTTCCATGTTACGTTATTATCTTTCTCCCTGAAAACTTCCGTTAGACTATCAGTAAATCTCACTCACCACTGTGCCCTCCCTACATGGTGTATAATAAGTTTTAATAGTGAGTGAAGGAAACACTTCTTGGTGAACTGTAGCTGGAAAAAAAAAGTTCAATATCAACTTTATTAAAACCAAAGTATTTCTGGAGTTCCCATTGTGGCGCAGCAGAAATAAATCCAACTAGGGACCATGAGGTTTCTTGTTCAATCCCTGGCCTTGCTCAGTGGGTCGGGGATCCGGCGTTGCTGTGAACTGCAGTGTAGGTTGCAGACACCACTTGGATCTGGCGTTGCTGTGGCTGTGGTGGAGGCCGGCAGCTGTAGCTCTGATTTGACCCCTGGCCTAGGAACCTCCATGTGCCGAGCGTGAGGCCCTAAAAAGCAAAAAACAAACAAAAACAAAAAAAAAACCCGAAGCATTTTCTGGGTTTTTAGACCATCATTCAAATGGGCAATTCAATTAATATTTATCTAACGAATGAGCTACATTTTGTGGATCAACTCATTCAGCTGGTGAGGATTTGACTGGGAGGGTCTTTCATCCTGGCAGGCTTGTGCAAAGACAGCTTTGTTCTAAGTAAAATGTTCTGGGAGAGCTCTAACAAAGTCATTGTATGACAGAAGTGATATTATATGTTCCCAAATGTTTTCAGACCAAGCTTGTCTTTTTCCAGGCCAAGTCATATTCCATTGAATTGGGGTTCGGGTGCTCTTCCACATTCCAAAGGGGATCAGCATTCTTTTAGGTCCCAGTGATTACTGAAGGGGGTGGGGCAGGGTTGGGGGGTCCTACTAAATTTAAAAACATAGGGGGACTATTTGGTTGTCACGAGGACTGAGGATGCTATTTGCCTTTCCTGGATGGAGCCAAGGATGCTAAATGTCTTAAAAGTTGGTGAGGGTTCTGCACAACAGAGTATTGCCCTGACTGTCAATCATTCTGCTGCTGGGAAGCGTGGAAAGAGATGCAGAAGAGTTTCCTGAGGGCCAAAGATGAAGGTATCCACTAAGACCTGACTGGGTAGACCCAGGCATGGTTTTCCATTTGGGGTGTGAAGGTGGCAGTTTCTTAGAATGTGTCTTATAGCAAAACATAATTAACCAAATATAAGTATAGTAGCTTAACCTCACATATATAATTTCAACCAATTCCATAGAACATTACGTCTTAGTTAACCCCTAATTATCTGATAGTCAACTCCTGTCACAAATCCAGTGAGGCATCCAGGAAGGTGAGCCTGTGACATCTGAGACTCTCTTATTTCTTGGGACTGAGTCTCTACGTTCTATCCCTGGGCTAGTTGGTACTGTAGACAGCTACCTTGAATGCTTCTTGAGCTCCCCATAGAAATGCCTTCATAGAACCATAACTTAATATATCTCTTTGACTTTTGTTGAGGATTGGTATGAATAGAAGTGAGCCAAAAATGTTTCTTCCAAGTTTTATAAAGATTTTATTGAAAGTAAAAATATTGTAATATATAGTGCTTCTTACTTAAATAGTCTTTCTTTATTTTTAATTTTTAAAATTTTTTTGTCTTTTGTCTTTTTAGGGCCACACCTGCGGCACATGGAGGTTCCCAGGCTAGGGGTCAAATCGGAGCTACAGCTGCCAGCCTACACCCCAGCCACAGCAACGCCGGATCCTTAACCCACTGAGCGAGGCCAGGGATCGAACCCGCAACCTCATGGTTCCTAGTTGGATTTGTTTTTGATGTGACATGACAGGAACTCCTTATTTAAATAGCCTTAAATGTAATGTTAGAAAATATTTTTCTCTTCTCATACATGCTGATATTAGATAATAGGACTAAATAATTTGTTTCCCCTTTGCTTTGATTGCTGGGAAACTCAGAGTTCCAGTTTGTGTTCAGTTAGACTAATTGCCTTAGCCTGGGTTTTTCTGTAGTATATGACCCTTTCAGTAGTTGGCTCATGCTTTGTTATGTATTTTAGATAGAATTTACATGCAATAAAGTGTACATAAATGTTTAATACAATGAATTTTGACAATTTTATATGGCTGGATGAATAATCATTAGAACAATTTCATTATCTTAGAAAATCCCCTTGTAACCGTTTCCAGTCAATATTTCCTCCATCTGCTGCAACTAATTTTCTGATTTCTATGACCATAGACTAGTTTTTGGCTGTTCTTGAATTTCACTTGAATGGAATCATAGAGTTTGTAATCTTTTAGTCTCACTTTTTCTACTCAACATAATGTTTTTGACCTCTGCCTTGTTGCATGAATCATTACATTTTTAAAAATTTTGTTGAAGTATAGTTGATTTATAATGTGTTAATTTCTACTGTACAGCAAAGTGACTCAAATGTAAATATACATTTGTTTTTTCTGTTTTTGGCTGCACCTGCAGCATGCGGATGTTCCTAAGCCTGGGATCAAACCGGCACCACAGCAGGAACCGAAGCTGCTGCAGTGACAACACCAGATCCTTAACACACTGCACAACAAGAGAACTTCTGGGTGTTCTTTTTCATATTCTTTTCCATTATGGTTTATCACAGGATGGTGTATATACTTCCCTGTGTTGTGCAGTCGGGACTCATTTATCCATCTTATATATATATTAGTTTGCCTCTGCTAATCCCAGATTCCCAAACCTTCCCTGCCCCACCCCAGTACTTCTTTAATTTGCTGTGTAGTAGTTTACTTTTAAAGATATACTAAACTTGTTCATCATTGCTCCTGTGTACGGACGGATATTTTAGTTGTTTCCAACATTTCGATATTACGGATAAAGATGGTACAAACATTCGTATACAAGTCTTCGTGGGTAAACCTGCGTTTTTGAATCTGTTTAATGATTTCATTGGGAAAGCATCTTCCATGTAAACCTCACGTCTGTGTGTGAGGGGAGTAAAAATAGAGCAGTCCCAGTATGATGAGATTTACCGCCATAACCTAAACACTAAAAACAGCTTATAAATTTTAGCTTCCTATTTGTTAAACATGAAGGCCAAGCCAAATACATCATTTATCCCTTCAGATAACCTTCTGCAGTTTGGATAACTTCTCATTTAAATGCCTTCTCAGGTATAGGTTGCTGTCTTTTCATAGCCTCATGTCCAATAGGAACACCAGGCTCAACATATTCAAAGCCAAACTTAATTTTCTCCCCTCCACCGAGCCCTCCCTTAGGCTTATCTCAATTCTTTTTCCCCAGTTGCTTAGGCTAAAAGTGTGATGTCATCCTTGATTCCTCTTTTTCCATAAACCTCACATTTAATCTATTAGCAAATCTGGGGCGGCCTCCCTTCAAAGAGATTGTCAGGAATCGGGCCACTTCTCGCTCTCGCTACTGCTACCATGCTAGTCAAAGCCACTATCATCTCTTGCTTGGGTTGGTGCTATTGCGTTCTAATTGATCTTGCTTCTATCTTTGGTCCCTGGAGCCTATTCTAAACAGAGTGGCTTGAGTGGTCCTTTCTTTTCTTTCCTTTTTTCACCCTCAGCATATGAAAGTTCCCAGGCCAGAGGCAGAATCGGAGCTACAGCTGCTGGCCTACACCACAGCCACAGCAACACCGGGTCTGAGACACATCTGCCATCTACACCACATCTCACGGCAACACCAGATCCTTAACCCACTGAGCAAGGCCAGGGATCAAACCTGCATCTTCATGGAGACTAGTCAGGTTCTTCACCTACTGAGCCACAATGGGAACTCCCCGGAGTGGTCCTTTCTCAAACTCAGTTACATCCGTCACTCCTCTGCTCCAATCCAAACATTAATTTCATTTCGCGTAAAAGGCAGGCCATACGTGATCCGGCCTCCTGAGACCGCTGCTTACATCGTCTGCCTCTCCCTGTTCTTGCTCCTCTCCAGTCACAAGGCTGCCTCACTGTCCTTTGAACTACCAAGAGCAGCTGTGCCTCAGACCTTTTGCACTTGCTGTTTCTGGGCCAGGAATTCCACTCCTCCCACCTGCAGCCCCTAAACATATCCCCCGCTCACTGCCTTACTTGATCCATGTCTCTGCTCAGCATCACTGCATTTGATAGGTCTTGGCTCATCACCTTTTCTAAAGTGAATCCCACCTTCACCCTCCAGGCCAGCAATGTCTGTTTGTACTGTATTCTTAGCCTGACCCAGGCTAGACCATGAAGACAGCTTCAAGTTCGAGGATGGGTAAAAGTGATGACAAGAACACGACTCAAGATTCCTGAAAGCTAATAAGCGATGCCGAGAATAAACAAGGAAGCAATCGCGTTCCCACAGCCTTCCTTGTTTTCTTACGGAGGCTCCTCTTGGTCTCCATCGCCCACTTGGAGTGAGACGCTGACTCGGGTAGAGGAGCACAGAACTGTGGGCTTTGCCTGCCCCCCTCCCCCGCCCTCTCACCCCCCCCTCCAGCCATTCAGTAAGCAGAAAAAAACTATGCTATCTTATCATTCTGCTGCGCAGTGAGACAGGTCCTCAAGGTCTTGTGCCTGGGGGTCCTTCTGGCTCTGACCATCCCCCCTTATCTATGCCCGCACTCCAGCAGGGTCTAAGAGTTTTCCAGTCTACCCTCTTAGGGGCTTTCCTGGCCATGACTTGTCACAATGCCTTCTCTATGATTCTTATCATCACCCAACCTATTATGTATTTATCTTTGTGCCTATCTGTTGTTTGTCTACCCAGTACCTAGAATAGCATCTGGCACATAGGAAATACCCAATAAGTATTTACCGAATTCATTTTGTTCAATGTATTTACCATAGTTCTCCTAAGAAACTGGCATCCTTATATGGATGCCAGCCTTCCCTGGCTGCTAAGGTCAAACCAAACCCAATCTTCTTTTTTGTTCTTTTCTTTCCTTTGAGTTTTAGCATATTATTTAGGAGTTGGAAGGGTCACGGGAATGCAAGATGCATGCATCTCAAACTTGATACCAGTTTCGTTGCCATGTTAGGAAAGTGAGCTGGGCGTTGTGTCTTCAGTAGCCAGAGTAGAAGAAAATTAATTTTCTTATTTAATATCTACGGTTCAAATTACCTTTCATCTAAGGATTCCTTAAATAGGATAATGCTGCATCACATTGGAGAATAAAAGATGTCGAAATGTACTGACATTCAGACTGATTTACAAGTAAAATCCTTCTTCACCACAACATTCTGAGGAAGATCCTTCTTGTTCAAAAATCTGCATGTTTTGGCGTCTGAACGAATGCAAACGGTACAGAAACTCCAAATAGAAATTGCAGCTTCTCACTGATTCATTCCAACAAATAATTTTGTCATGGGTCTAGTATATCAGATACTCCCTTCCAGTGACGTAACCCTAAATGTGATCTATTTTTTTAAGTCAACATTGTTCCTATAGTAAAATATTTTCTACTTGATGACCCAGAAAATCCAGCTCCCTGGTGGTCATTAAGTAACATTCAGTGATGGCCCATGTGGGTAGATTATAACACTAAACTCTAACCTAAAGGGGTCTGCAATTTCTATCTGCCTGCGGGTATTGGTTGAAAGGATAAGCTTGCCTCTCCTTCACTTTTAAGTGTCATTGCTTCCAGTGGAAGAAACGATATTGACTAATACAACTATTTTATAGATCTTCTCTTTTTGTTACATGGAAACCACAGAAATTTGTTTTGCAGATTTTGATAGGATGTTTGATATTGATATAATATCAGCTTGATATATTACCCTGGGAAGGTAGTGCATCTTATATTTCTGACGCGTCCTCCCCAAATACTCAAAGACCATGGTCAGGAAGGTGGTTGTTACGGCTCTTCTAAGAAAAGGGCATCATTCTACACCAGAGTCTTGTCAGAAATAATAGATACGGAAAATGGAGTGTTCAGCTTTTTAAGAAGTTACATACACATGAAAAACTGAAAGTATAAAGTCAAAAGTTCATGTGCCTTCTCTGAAGGATATTGCTAAATTAAACAAGTCTGGAATAGATTAACTCTAGGCAGAGGGGTTGAAGGATGAGGAGGGCCAGCTTTCTGGTTGATTGCAGAGCCACACAAACAAGGCAGTGTAGGTAAGGAGAATTTAAACCAGAGAAGAAAAGTCAGACAGAAAGAGGTCGGCCCAGAAAAACCCTAAACTACCAAAGAAAACATACAAACCAAAAAACCCCACAAGGGATTTGCAAGGGAAATGCAAGCTAATTGGCATTAACTTCCTTGTTTCAACTTTGGTGACTCTAAGTGCAATTCACTGAGAACGAGGAGCTTGAGACGAGGTACCACCCGTTGACCAATAATTTCACAAAGAATCCTTAGAAAACGGAACAGCCCTTCTTCTGTAAGTGGTACCTTACCCAGAAGCCACCGGCTTCCTGGAATGACTATTAAAAATCCAAGATCTCCAGAAATGACTTTGGAATCAATTTTTGATATTACTGACCCACCCAGCCATTCCTAGATGTACAGATTGTTCGGTCACATGGCATGTGGAACAGAGGACCAGGCACAGAGCACAGCAGGGAGAGGGCAGAGCAGAAGAGACACGTTTGCTTTGACCCCCACTTTTTGTTGTTTAAACATCACATACATCTTTGCCTTTTTTTTTTTTTTGCTTTTCAGAGTCACACCCTCAGCATATGAAAGTTCTCAGTTTAGGGGTTGAATCTGAGCTGTAGCTGCCAGCCTACACCATAGTCACACCATCGCCAAATCCAGGCTGTTTCTGCAACCTACACCACAGCTCACAGCAATGCCGGATCCTTAACCCACTGAGCGAGTCCAGGGATCAAACCCTCATCCTCAAGGATACTAGGAGGGTTCATTACCACTGAGCCACAACAGGAACTCCCATCTTTGACTTTTAATTGTGAAAAATTTCTAATACAGACACAGAAGTAGAAACAATAGTGTAATAAATTCTCACGTGCTCATTACTTAGCTTTACATGTTAGCAATATTTTCTTTCTCGTTTCAACTATCCCCCGTCTTATTTTGTTTTATTTTTATTTCTGTTGGAGTATTTTAGCAACTCTCAAATATTCTATCATTTCACCATAAATCCTGTATCTCTTTTAGTTTTTAAGCAAAAATCACAATACTGTTATCCCCATCCTCAACAAAATTTACATTTTTTTGGTCTTATTTTTTAGGGCCGCACCTGTGGCATATGAAAGTTCCCAGGTTAGGGATCAAATTGGAGTTGTAGCCGCTAACGCAAGATCCAAGTGGCATCTGCGACCTATACCACAGCTCACAATGGCGGATCCTTAGTCCACTGAGCAAGGGCAGGGATCGAATCTGCGTCCTCATGGATACTAGTCAGATTCATTTCTGCTGAGCCACAGTGGGAACTCAAAATTAACATTCTTCTTTATCATCTAGTACATATCTAAATTTATGTTCAGTTTCCCTCAGTTAGCTTAAAAATGGCTTTTGATAATTGATTTGTTTGAATCTGTAGTCAGACAAGGTCCACACTTTGCATTTGATTGCTATATCCTTTAAATCTATTTTAATCTATGAATTCAGCTCCCCCTCTGTACCCTCAGTCATTGATTGAAAAGTTGGGTCAAAAGTGTCCTGTAGTATTTCCCAGATTTTGATTTTTCTTGTTAAGTTTCCATGGAGTCATTTAAAATATTCCCATATCCCGGAGTTCCCATTGTGGCTAAGTGGTAACGATTCCGACTAGTATCCGTGAGGATGCGATTTTGATCCCTGACCTCTCTTGGTGGGTTAAGGATCTGGTGTTGCTGTCAGCTGTGGTGTAGGCTACAGACATGGCTCACATCTGGTGTGGCTGTGGTGTAAGCCAGCAGCTGCAGCTCTGATTTAACCCCTAGCCTGGGAATTTCCATATGCCACCAGCGCAGCATTAAAAAAAAAAAAAAAAAAAAAATTCCCACATTCCTTGTATTTTTTGTGAATTGACAGATTTCAAGGAGGAATTAAATTTAGGTTACTTAGCTATTTTGGCAAGAACACTTTGTTGACTGTGCTGCAATCTGCCTATTATATCACATTAATAGGAAGTGGTGGTCAGCTTAATTGAGGGATTCAAATAGGTTTCCATAAATTTATTTAAAATTCTTAATTATGCATGTAATACATTCACTATAGAAAGGTGAATACAGTTAAAATAAATAAGGACATAAAAAGCAAGTGTACTCCACAATGTAAAAAAGACAAACATTTTCTTTAGGTATATGTCCTTCCAGGTTTTTTTCTGTTTTGATTGATTTAACCTGGAAACTTTCTCCTTTCTCTCCCTTATTAGACTTTTGCTGCCCTTTTATTTTTTTTTCATTTTATTTATTTGTTTATTTGTCTTTTTGCCTTTTCTAGGGCCACACCCGTGGCACATGGAGGTTCCCAGGCTAGGGGTTGAGTCGGAGCTGTAGCCGCCAAGCCTACGCCAGAGCCACAGCAACGCACAGCAACGCAAGATCCAAGCCATGTCTGCGACCTACATCTTGGCAGGGCCGGATCCTTAACCCACTGAGCAAAGCCAGGGATCAAACCCGCAACCTCATGGTTCTTAGTCGGATTTGTTAACCATTGAGCCACGACAGGAACTCCCCTGCTGTCCTTTTAAATACCATACAATAAGTCTTTCAGTTAATGAATTTGGGGTGGTGCCTATTATTATAATTACAATAATAATTATTATTATATGTGATACTAGAAAGAAGAAAGGAAGGGAGGAAAAGGGAGTTTGAGCACCTGCTATGTAGCAGCATTTTTACGTTATTTTTTTACTTATCTTCACAATGACCTTGTGAGAGAGGTATTATATTTCCGTTTTAGTAAAGAGGAAAGTGATATTCAGACCCCCTGGAGTCTTTATCTCTGAGTCCAGAGCCTTGAAGACTTCTGCTTCAAATCCAAAGTCCTAACTTTCATTTCCTTCCTGAATTTTGTGATACTGATATCAAATTGGATCATTCGATCCAGTCAGTTAAAAATATATTTGATGTATTTGGTGGGCATGAAAATAGTTTATATAGTTCATTTATCGTCCCTTAAAATGAGAGGTTTTATTTGATCTTAACAAGACAAACTCATTTAGGCACATAAAAGCAAAGTACAGAAAGTTTCCATTTTTCAGAGAAAATGTGTGTTATGTTCTACTTCATCTTTACTGTTTATATCTTTTCTTGTGGTAGTGATGGTTAAGAGTCTTTAACATAAAGTGATGAAAGAATGGAAAAATGGATAACAATCTGCGATGGAGATTTGGTTTGGGTTTATCTATACATCCTGAGTCATACCAATTCTTAGTTGCATGAGTTAATTCAAAGAAGCACAGGCTTTTAGAACTGGAGGGTATCTTAAAGATTATCTTTTGGAACACTGTATTTCCTTTCTTTCTTTTCTTTTTTTTTTTTCCTTTTAAGGCTACACCTGCATCATATGGCCGTTCCTGGGCTACGGGTCAAATCAGAGCTGCAGCTGCCAGCCTAGCCACAGCCATGGCAACACTGGATTTGAGCCGCATCTTCAACCCAAGCCACAGCTTATAGCAATGCCGGATCCTTAACCCACTGAGTGAGGCCAGGAATGGAACCCACATTCCTACAGAGACAACATTCGGTCCTTCATCTGCTGAGCCACCGTGGGAACTCCCTGGGAGATTCTTAATTTCTAGCAAAGAGTCTAAAACTCCAGTGAATTTCCTCCGATCACTCAACAGCTTTGATATCAAGGCATGAGTTGAACTCAGCATCTTTGACCTTCAGCTGTATGTCACCATTGTGTGAGTTTAACCTATTTGAAGAATTTTTCCCTCCATGAACAGAAGGAAATGCTTAAACAATTTTTTTCATTGTACTTAGGGTGGGCACTGGTTTTACCGGATTCGGAGGCATGTCCTACAGTTGTAAGACATGTGCCAAGAATGGTTTCCTACTATTGTGAAAACTGAGGGCCAGGATACAAAGAGGAACTTCAGTCAGGGAGAGAGAACATATTTTAAATAAGGCTATGATTATATTTTTTTCTAGTTTCTTTAATCCTCTGAAGGAAAAAATTTAAATCAATGTGCCTTTTAGAACCATTTTAATTCCAAAATAAAAGTAGAAGTGTGTGAGCTTGTTTGTAATATTATATATCACGCTTTTTAAAATAGAAGTACTTGAATATAAAAAGGTACAAAAATATAAAACTCATTAGGGTAAAATGAAGCAAAATTTTTTTATTATGCTATACTTTAAAATGCAAACATAAAAGTTAAAAATAAATGGCAGGAAACAACTAATTGTTCATTCAGTAACAAGCTCTTGGGACAATGGTTTGAAGCTATTAGATGATGTTTCATATCCAGTTTCCTACCATTTAGTATAAACATCGCCTCTCTGTTTCCTTCATGGATAAATTTAACCCAAAAATCAGTCTCAGTGTCTCCAGTGCTGCCCTGTTTGTAGGGCAGTAATCAGTCCACCGGTTTTTTGTTTTGTTTTGTTTTTTGTTTTGTCTTTTTGTCTTTCCTAGGGCCACACCCACGGCACATGGAGGTTCCCAGGCTAGGGGTCTAATCGGAGCTGTAGCCACTGGCCTACACCACAGCCACAGCAACTCCGGATCCTTAACCCACTGAGCAAGGCCAGGGATGAAACCTGCAACTTCATGGGTTCCTAGTTGGATTCATTAACCACTGAGCCAGGACAGGAACTCCCAGTCCACTGGTTTTTGATACTTTGTGGTTCACAGGATGTCTTTCAGCAGACAGGCGTGCATTACCCATTTTCTAATGATATTTCTGGGCTGTGAGCAGGGACTGATGGTGCCATATGGTATATGGCTATTTATTCTGGCTTCAAAGCAATTGGAATGCAGGGAACTACTAAGTTCCATGGGATTTGACAGAAAGGGACAGATTTGCTAGATGAGGTTGAAAACAAGCATGTCACTGTAGGCTGAAAATAAATTAGCATAAACGAAGTATTCTTGTATGCATATCCTAGTAAAGAATAATATCAGATGCCATCAACACTCAAGCCAAAGAGGTATTTTAAAAGATATGTAATGGGGGAGAAGACCTCTGATGTACCTATCAACTAACTTCAACAATTACCAAGTCATAGCTGACTAGTTTGTCCCAATCTACTCTCCTGCCCTGACTATATTAAAGTGATATATATTGAATTCTTCTGTTTTCATGCTCATCTTCTATCTTTCATTCATATTGAAAGGGAGTATTCAAGTCTCCAACTATTATTGTTGAATTGATTCTCCCTTCAATTCTTTTTTTCTTTTTTTTTGGCCGTACAAAGTTCCTGGGTCAGAAATTGAACCAGCACCACAGCTGTAACCAGAACCATAGCAGTGATAATGCTGGATCCTTAACCTGCTGAGCCACCAGGAAACTCCTCTCCCTTCAATTCATTTTTGTTTTCATTAAAGTACAGTAGATTTACAATGTTGTGCCAATTTCTGCTGTACAGCAAAGTTACTCAACTGTACATATATATACATTATTTTTTAAAAATATGTTATTTTCCATTATGGTTTATCCCAGGAGATTGTATATAGTTCCCTGTGCTATACAGCAGAACTTTATTGTCTATCCATCCTAAATGTAATCATTTGCATCTTTTAAACCCAAATTCCCAGTCCATCCCACTCCCTTCCCTTTCCCCATAGCAACCACAAATCTGGTTTCCACTTCTATGCGTCTGATTTTGTTCTGTAGATAGGTTCATCTGCACTATATTTTAGATTCCACATATAGGTGATATCACATGGCATTTGTCTCTTTCTCCATACCCTCTCCAGCATTTGTTATTTGTAGGCTTATTCATGATAGCCATTCTGACCAGTGTGAAGTGGTACTCCAACGTAGCTTTGATTTGCATTTCTCTAATAATTAGTGATGCTGAGCATCATTTTCATGTGCCTATTGGTCATCCGTATGTCTTCTTCACAGAAATGTTTATTTAGGTCTTCCACCTGTTTTTCAATTGGGTTGTTTATTTTTTGTTGTTAAGTTGTATGAGTTGTTTGCATATTTTGGAGATAAGCCCTTGTCAGTTGTGTTGTTTGCAACTATCCTCTCTCTCTCTCTCTCTCTCTCACACACACACACACCCTCTCTCCTTCATTGCTCTGCAGTTCAACCTCTGTCACATTCATTCTTATGCCAATACCACACTGTTTTAATTATATTATCTTTGTAATCTGTAACACCTAGTAGATCAAACCTTTCCACCTTTGCCTTCTTCAAAAGTGTCTGAACAAGTGTTGGTCCTTTCATTTTCCATATAAAATTTATAAACAGTTTGTTAAATAGTTTTGAAGATTTAGGAAAATTTGGCTAATTTTTATCAAATTCAAAAAACAATAGAATATATGTTATTATTTTAAATGGAATAATTTCTTTAAATAACATGTGTAATCAAAAATTAAACACATAAATATAGACTCAATAAATATCTCCTACTATAGTACATATACTTTTGCTATTTTCCAGACAGTCATTGAAATCAGAAGGCGTATGGCTGGCTGTATGTCCCTCTATGGTCTTTGTGGAAGGGAAAATTTAAAGGTCCTTTATCTCCCTCTAGCCTCTAATTAAAAATCTGCAGGCTAGACATTTGCTCCCAAAAAAAAAGAAATGAGAGGAAATCTTAAAATTCAGCATTGACTTATGGGGTGAAAAGTTGAATGAAGGGCCATTTAAATACATAAATATAGACGCTAATTCAAATGTGGTGCCTATGAAAGGATACTGAAGAATCCTGAACGAGCCCAGGGAAGGATGTTGGAAAGAAGGGTTCATTGCCTCATCTACTCCATCCCCTCTTCTTAGTTTTAAATTTGACTGAGCCCCCAGTAACAAGTGGGATATTAGAAAGGTGTTGATCTCTTGTCTGGGTTTTGGATTTTGTCCAAATACCCATTAAATCTGTTTCCTTTTTCAAAATGCCTGTGGTTAAAGTGCTTAACTCAGTTGAACTCAGAGGGTGGGCTACAGAGAGTCAGAATATCTTTAAGTCAGTTATTGACTTTTGCTTAGAGCATTCTGCTATACCCGTCTCTTCTGCATCTTGGACAGTAGACTGAACTTGCTACTTGCGTCTATGATGTCTATCTTCCGTGCTGCCAGCCCCTACTTCTTCCAAGGTTTCTCCTGGATGAAATTATGAAGAATCTGGAGTTCCCCTGGTGACTCAGCAGTAATGAATCCAACTAGTATCTGTGAGGACGCAGGTTCAATCCCTGGCCTCGCTCAGTGGGTTAAGGAGCCGGTGTTGCCGTGAGCTGTGGAGTAGGTTGCAGACATGACCTGGATCCCATGTTGCTGTGGCTGTGATGTAGGCTGGCAGCTGTAGCTCCAATTTGACCCATGGGATAAGGGGCTTGATAAATATTTAATGGATGAATAAATAAACAAAAATCAATATGGAAAAGTTACTACTGTAGGCTTTGTCAGCTGGTGAGTACAGATGCTGTGCTGTAACTTCATGTGCTATCAATAGTTCTATCACATTTATGACAGCTATGAAATGTTTTTCCTTCTACGTGACATGCAGACATTAAACAGCTACAGGAGTGGGTGGCTGGCTTCTCCTCCAGTTCCTTCTCCTCAGTCTCTCTCTTTTCCCCCGTGGCCTCCCTAAAATACTCTCCAAGGCAAGTGTGGACACACACACACACACACACACACACACACACACACACACAGAGAGAGAGAGAGCTTGTACACAACACACCAATGGCAAAGGTAGGGAGTTGCTCAGGGGTAACGAACCCCACTAGTACCCATGAGGATGCATATGATTCCCTGGCCTCGCTCAGTGGGTTAAGGATCCAGTGTTGCCGTGAGCTGTGGTGTAGGTCACAGATGCGGCTCGGATCCGGAGTTACTGTGGCTGTGGTGCAGGCCGGCTGCTGCAGCTCCAATTCCACCCCTAGTCCGGGAACTTCCATATGCTGCGGGCGTGGAAAGAAAGAAAGAAAGGGAGAGAGAGAGAGAGAGAGGGAGGAAGGAAGGAAAGGAAAAAAAAAGGAATGGCAAAGGTAGTTTTAGGACTCTGGCTTCTTAAATTCTACAAAATATTCTTTCCTTAATTTAGTGAGATCTGTTAATTGGCCTTATTCTGTTAAAAAATAATATCAATCAAAAAGTAACATAACCCTTCTTTTAGATTCACAAATTTCTCAAAAGTATAGTTTCCTAGAGATCCTAACAAAAACTCAGACAATTTGGAACAATTTTCTAACAACATGTTTTTCATTCACACCCTTATCTTGCCATTTAGCTTTCCACTTATGTCTAGATTTTGTTTTCTAAAAAGATCACAAGCTGTCTGAGGAGAGAGTATGGGTCTCCGGCTTTATAGTCTCCCCATATCTATGCATACAAAGGGCTTAGAAATTTTTTTCCAATTATTTTCAAAAAGAGAAATTAAATTCAAAAGGAAAAGAAAATGGATAAATCCTTCGAAGCAGCTATTACAAAATTGTTCACTCTGTAATTACATTTCATGTCCTATGACAAAGGAAAATGAAGACTGTAGCAAGACTGTGCTCCGTCTGTGGGCACATGGTAGGCATGGGGACACCCTAGCTGACAGAACAGAGGTAGACCTACCCTCGTGCACAGACCTGGCTGTATGGGCATGTGAGCCATTCAGTTCTCTAACATTCCATGTTAGAAGGGCCTTGTGTTTGGTTTCATGGTCTGCTGTCACCATCTTGAAAGTCTCAACAATTTTTTTTTTTTTTTTTTTTTTTGTCTTTTTGCCATTTCTTGGGCCGCTCCTACGGCATATAGAGGTTCCCAGGCTAGGGGTCGAATCGGAGCTGTAGCCACCGGCCTACGCCAGAGCCACAGCAACGCAGGATCAGAGCCGCGTCTGCAACCTACACCACAGTTCACGGCAACGCCGGATCGTCAACCCACTGAGCAAGGGCAGGGACCGAACTTACAACCTCGTGGTTCCTAGTCGGATTCGTTAACCACTGCGCCACGACGGGAAGTCCTCAACAATTTTTTTTATTTTTATTTTTTCTTTTTAGGGCCGCACCCATGGCATATGGAAATTCCCAGGCTTGGGGTCAAATCAGAGCTATAGCCGCTGGCCTACACCACAGCCACAGCAACGAGGAATCCGAGCTGTGCCTGTGACCTACACCGCAGCTCACGGCAAGGCCAGATCCTTAGCCCACTGAGTGGGGCCAGGGATGGAACCTGCATCCTCATGGATACTAGCCAGGTTTGTTACCGCTGAGGCACAATGGGAACCATTTTTATTTATTTTATTTTATTTTATTTTTTTGTCTTTTTGCCATTTCTTGGCCCGCTCCCTCGGCATATGGAGGTTCCCAGGCTAGGGGTCAAATCGGAGCTGTAGCCACCGGCCTACGCCAGAGCCACAGCAACACAGGATCCGAGCCGCGTCTGCAACCTACACCACAGCTCACGGCAACGCCGGATCCCTAACCCACTGAGCAAGAGCAGGGATCGAACCCACAACCTCATGGTTCCTAGTCAGATTCGTTAACCACTGAACTCCAGGAACCATTTTTAAACAAGAGGCTCTGCATTTTCACTTTGCACTGGGCCCCACAAATTATGTTATTTGATCCTGCTAATATAAATTACAGTTTAGCAGGGGAACCAGTCATACTCTTGCCCCTAAAGAGTGTGAAATGGGGGCATGGAGAGGTCATGGTGGCAGGAAAATAGTACAAAGAGAGGAAGAATAACATTTACAGTGCCTGCTGTTGGATGGATGACAAGAAACATGAATGTAGCAGCAGGGCTTTTTTTTTTTTTTGGCATCTATGCTTTTCCCTCCAACTTATCATTCATCTTGAATAATTCAGGTGAACTGAGTGGGTCTCTGTTTCTTGAAACCTGAAAGAATCTAAGAACATACATATGGGAAGTGATTTAAATCATGGGAATGAAACAGAGCAAGAAGAGAAGAGAGACAAAGATCTTCCAGGCCAGTGATACCTTCCTGTCTGTGAAGGAATAAACTTTTCTTTCTTTTTAGCTTCCAATTTCTCAAGAAGGAGAATTTTTTAAAGGACTAGAAAAATGAAATGAAATCAAAAAACATACCAAACACAAGCTCACATTTTAAGTATTTCAAACAGACATAAAATTACATTTCAAAAAACATACCTAGAACCAAAAAATAACAGGCTGAGAGAAAAAAAGCTACAAAAACTGTATTCTGTTCACTGAAAGTGTACATAAAGGTGATTCATACAGAGAATTGCTAATACACCCTTAGTTTTCTATCATTCCATGATCATAGCAACTAAACAAAAAGCTGGTAGCGAAGTAGCAATTTTCTATATTAAATACTATAACAGTTTAAGTTTGTCAATATTTAATGTTTTTAACGTGACAAATGAATGTGCTTCTTGTTAAATCCTCTAAGCTAGAATGGATTGGTGACAAAACTACTAGCAGGAAATAATGTATACAAAAACTGTCTCTAGGAGTCCCTGTCGTGGCTCAGTGGTTAACGAAACCAACTAGTATCCATGAGGATGTGGGTTCAATCCCTGGACTTGCTCAGTGGGTTAAGGATCCAGCATTGCCGTGAGCTGTGGCGTAGGTGGCAGATGAGGCTCAGATCCCATGTTGCTGTGGCTGTGGCATAGGCCGGGAATTTCCATATACCTGGAAAGGTGGCATAGGTGCCGACCTAAAAAGAAAAATAAAATGTGAAAGTAGTGGGAGTTCCTGTCATGGGTCATCGGAAATGCATCTGACTAGCACCCATAAGGACGAAGGTTCGATCCTTGACCTCGCTCAGTGGGTTAAGGATTCAGCATTGCCGTGAGCTGCAGTGTAGGCTGGAGACATGGCTTGGATCTAGTGTTGCTGTGGCCACTGAGGCCAGTGGCTACAGCTATGATTGGACCCCTAGCCTGGGAACCTCCATACATGGTGGGTGCAGCCCTAAAAAAAGACCCAAAAAAAAAAAAATTAAAAAAGGTAAAAGTAGCAAGTTACAAAAGTAAATAAATATTTACATTTTCATAGATTTTTCACTTTTGAGTCACAGTTGAGAAACTAACTTTAAAATTTCATGCCTTCACTGAAGGCACTAGTTCCACTGCACAAGGACCCAGCCATGCCACTGACTTGAAACTCACCATGCACGTTGGAGAACACTTGAACCGCTCTACGCTCTCTTTTTATTTTTTATTTTGCTTTTCATGGCTGCACCCGTGGCATATGGAAATTCCCAGGCTAGGGGTCTAATCGGAGCTTTAGCTGCCAGCCTACGCCACAGCCACAGCAACATGGGATTCGAGCCACTTCTGTGACCTACACCACAGCTCACGGCAACACCGGCTCCATAACCCACTGAGTGAGGCCAGGGATCACACCTGCGTCCTCATGGATACTAGTCGGACTCGTTTCCACTGAGTGACGATGGGAACTCCTAACCGTTTACTCTTAACTTCTGTCCTTATTTCCTCATGGATGAAACACAAGCAGTTTGCAGACTGGCACTGGTGCAAGGACCACACTCTGAGTAGCACTGCTGGGAGAAGAGTCTGGAAGAAGAAGAGTTTAGTGGAGGAGTTTATGAAGTAACAGAAGAGAGTAGGTGAACAAGAAGACCACGGATTTGTGGAAGACTAGGTAAGTTTTCAGAACAAGGAAGTGGTTAACTGTGTTAACTGCAAGAAAAGTCAGCTGGTTGAGGTTGGAAAAGAAGCCATGAGTTGACAATTAGGACACTGGTGACCTTTGCAAGAGTGGTTTCAGTGGGTGGTGGCAGTCAAAGAGAGGCAGTACTAGGAGGGTGAGAAGTTGAGAGAGTAGGAGAATAAATGGAGACCACTCTTTCAAGAAACGAGATCGTAAAGAAATGGCAACTGTGTGGTAGCTTATGAAAAAGTTGAAGGAAGACTGTTTAGACAAGGGGAGACTCAAAAAAAATATTCTGAGGAGTTTCTGCCGTGGCACAGTGGGTTCAGAATCCAACCGCAGAGGCTGGGGTTGCTGCAGAGGTGCAGGTTCGATTCCCCCACCCAGCCAAATGGGTTGCTGCAGCCATGGCGTAGGTCATAGCTGCCTCTCTGATTCAATCCCTGGGCTGGGAACTTCCATATGCCATGGGTATGGCCATAAAATTAAAACAAAAAAACAAAACAAAAAAACACCCAAAAAATTGATTTCACTGAAGGGGCTTCAAACTGAAGAGAGTTCTATTTCCATACTGAAAATCCAAGAAAGATTTTTTTCAGTCTTACAGTAATCTTAAAACTATTATGCAGGTGAAGGAAGAGCAGGAGAAACTTTTAAGAATCTGGAGAATTTGTAACACTTCTCTGGCAGTGCAACAGAAAGCTGTCGGGGGAATGTCAGGACTTTGATTGACTCTCTTGCTCTTGAGTTTTGTAAGGACTTTAAATGCAGTAGGAAACTAGTTAAAGCAATCCATGGTAAAGAAACACATCCTTTTAGGAGTTCCTGTTGTGGTATAGGGGAAAAAATTCCAACTAGCATCCATGAGAACTCAGGTTTGATCCCTGGCCTCTCAGTGGGTTAAGGATCCAGCGTTGCCATGAGCTGTGGTGTTGGTTGCAGATGCAGCTCGGATCCGGCCTTGCTGTGGCTGTGGCCGGCAGATGGAGCTCCGATTGGACCCCTAGGCTGGGAACTTCCGTGTGCTGTGGGTGCAGCCCTAAAAAGCAGGAAAAAAAAAAAAAAAAAAAAAAAGGCAAGAGAAAAGAAACATCCTTTTGTAAATTGAGAAATCTCTTTTTGAACTATCATAATTGTGGTAAACCCAGGTGGTGATAAACTGGGTTTAAATAAAGCAAGTCATAACTACATATAGTTTCTAGAACTTTCTTTTGCTTCCTTTTCCTCCTCAGTTTTAGCTAACAAGCATTTTCTGTGTGTACCATGCTAGGTACTGGGTCTATATAGATGCTTGGTTGCTCTCTCAAAGGGGCTCATTAGAGAAATATTATCAGTTTGATGCTTTTTGGTGGCAACACCTGAAATCTCCAGCTCTGTTGAGGTCAGCTCCAGGGCTATTCAAATCGGAGGCTCAGTTGTGTCACCAAGAACCCAGATTTTCTGATATTCCTGCTGTACCATCTTTAGCATATCAGCCTCATCCTCCGGTCAGCTTGCTTGCCTTAAGTCACGATGGCTGAAGCAATTACCAGTGTCACAGTCTCAAAATAGTTAAGAAATAGAGGGCCTGTGGGAGTTCCTGTAGTGGTGCAGCGGAAATGAATCTGACTAGGAACTATGAGGTTTTCGGTTCGATCCCTGGCCTCACTCAGGGGGTTAAGGATCTGGCGTTGCCGTGAGCTGTGGTGTAGGTCACATATGTGCCTCGGAGTCTGCATTGCTGTGGCTGTGGGGTCGGCCGGCAACTGTAGCTCTGATTTGAACCCTGGCCTAGGAACCTCCATATGCTGAGCGTGTGGACCTCAAAAGCAAAAAAAAAAAAAAAGCAGAAAGAAAAAAGAAATAGAGGAACTGTGTCATCCTTGTATCTCATTTTAGCAGGCTTCCAGCAGACTATCTCTGATCTTGCAAAGACCAAAACTGCCTTCTGTGCTCCTGACTACACTAATCCTGGGCGAGGTGAATGGAATTACCACTTTGGTGCCATTTGCTCTCTATGGATCTGCCTGGGCATGAACTCTACCTCCTGATAAACTTCTGGCCCCCGACAGAGAGTTTCCGAACTGAGGCAAGACTGGCTGTTGACTAGGCCAATCCTTTTTTCACATTCTGGCACATGCCCTGGTTAACAAAAAAATGGTAATCCTTCGTATGACTCATCGGGATAAAACCAAGAGCTATGACTTGCCTGAGGGCGCCTCATGCTTCAGCCCTGCTCAGCTGTTCCAAAGATGAGGGGATTCGCCTCAAGAGCACAGCTGTATTTTATTCACAGCACCTCAGCTGGGAAGCTTTGACATGGCAACACACAGCATTTGCCAATGAGGGAAAAACATGTTCTCAAACAAGACAATCTCTTATTATAAGTAAATATCAAGAGACAAAAGAGACAGTTTCTAAGCCAATGTTTAATGGTTGCAATTCCGGCAAACTCTTCTCTGATGTCTTTGTGCCTTTGCACAAGCTGTTTCTCTTTTCTTGGTATTTCTTTAACATAATGTAATGGACAAGTCGAGTCAAATATATCTGTGTTCAAATCCTCTACCACCTATCATCTCTGTAGTATCAGGCAAATTAATTAACTCCTCTGCACCTGTTTTCCGCACTGGAAAGTAGAATTCGACTACGACTCAGTTTAAGGGGATGTTGGTGAGGATTAAGTAAGATAATTATGTAAAATGGCCAGAACAATTCTTTATACATATAGTAAGCCCTCCTTAAATGTTAGGTCTGTCTGGCTAACTTCCATTCAAATGCTACTGCTCCTCGGAAGAAGTCCCTTAAACATTTCAACCGTGGCTTCAGTTTTCACAGCGCGATTAAAACACTTAGCACCCGATAATCAGTTCTTTGCTCACAGCTCCCACCCCTTTCCCTAAAAAGAGCTCTAAAAGGCCAGTCATTGTCCCCTCCTTGGGATCTCCTAGGGGTTGGCCAAACTCAGCTCCTAACAGGCATTCCAGAAGTGTTTTTGTTTTGGCCGATTCGCTTAACGGATTGGGCGGGAGGAGGGCGGGCGAAAGCGAGGGCGACGCCCGCGGAGGAGAGGGGCGTGCCGGCCCAGGGTGCGCTCGCCCGATATTCCCCGCGGGCTCGAGCCGGGCCCCAGATCCACCCGCAGATTGAGGTGGGGCCCGCTCTCACCCACCAGGCTGGGTAGCGCCCGGTTACCGGCACCCAAGCCTGGAGGGGCGAGTTTCGGCGCGAGGCAGGTTCAGGCGGCGGCGGCTGCCTCAGGGAGCGCGCCTGGATCTCCAGGCCCGGGTTCCCCGCCCGACCGCGCGCCCTCGCCCCGCGCCCCGCTCGGCGCCCCGGTGCCCTCCAAACGCCAGCGGGCCCGGGAGCCTCGCGGACGTGACGCCGCGGGCGGAAGTGACGTTTTCCCGCGGTTGGACGCGGCGCTCGGTTGCCGGGCGGGGGAGGGCTCGTCCGGTTTTTCTCAGGGGACGTTCAAATTATTTTTGTAACGGGAGTCGGGAGAGGACGGGGCGTGCCCTGACGTGCGCGTGTCCTCCTGCCCCGGCCCTCCTTCAGCGCTCGCCGGCACCGGCCCTGGGAGGGCGTCATGCCGCCCAAAACCCCCCGGAGAGCAGCCGCCGCCGCCGCCGCCGCCGCCGCTGCTGCTGCGGAGCCCCCGCCGCCGCCGCCGCCGCCGCCGCCACCGCCGCCACCGCAGCCTGAGGAGGACCCCGAGCAGGACAGCGGCCCCGAGGACCTGCCTCTGGTCAGGTGAGCGAGCCGACCCGTCGCGGCGGCCAGCGCGCGGGAAGGGCGCCCCGGGGGTGCGTCGGCGGGCGCCGCGGCGTCTAGGCGGGGGCGCGTCTCCGCCCGGGCCGGGTCCCGGCGGGAGGAGGGTCCTCCCCGGCCCCCCCGCGGCGGCGGAGCGCCGGGAGGAGGCTGACAGGGGTCTGGGGTCGGGAACGAGGGGAGGGCGGCCGGGAGGGGTCTCGGCTCCCGCTTGACAGGTGTCGAGCGGGTGGGGCTCGGGTCGCTGAGCGAAGTGACAGGTGCCGCCTTTCCTCCGCGAGACGGGAGCCTCGCAGGCGGCGGGTCGTTTGCAGACCCCATCAAATGCAGAAGAAAGAAAAAAAGAAAAGAAAGACTAGATTGCTGGAGAGGTTTTTCCCCATTTGAGATTTGTAGTCCTCCGGTGGTCTTTCGACTTTCTGTTTTGGTCTCCCGCGGTGCAACATTTGGAAGTGTTTTCCTCTGGGCGTGCGACTCATCTGAAGCCCAGTCCTGGGAGAGGCCAGCCAGGAAAACCTTGGATACTGCTGCAGAGATGCCACCGGACGTGAAGTGCAGGGTTCTGGGTGGCAGTTGCCCCTCTGGGAGCTCGGCTGGGGTGCTTTTCGGGGTTCCCTTGTAAAGAGTGCTTTGAGTTCTAAGCCTTCGGTAGTGACTGGTGGAACATAGCTCTCTAAGAGGAACTTGTTGTATCGGTAAAAGTTTTGTGAGACATTTAGCTCAAGAGCTTCGAAGTTTCTGAACGTTCTCATTTTTCTTGTTGCATAAAACTCTTCTTGCCTGATAGTCTGCTTCAGGCTGCCTCTTTTTTTCTTCCATTTTGCCTTTTGGCTTTGAGCCAGCAAGGATCTTGGTGTCTCTTTTGTATTTGTTTGGGAACAAGATTAGTGTTCTTGTGCTCACATAAAATTAATTTTCCCCCCAGGTGGATTCTAAATTTCAGCGAGTCCATGATAATATAGGGAGATAGTTATTGCAGCATCTTATTTTTCTTGATTGTGATGCTTTACGGTTTAGAAGCCAAGATCGAAAGAGTGTAATTGTCATTATCATTGTTAGCACTGGCCCTCCTTTGAGACTACGCATCAATTGCCAGGGGATGGGACTCTGCTGATCCTCACCACTCTTTCCTGCAGTTCTGATCCGTCAGCAAGTCCTATTTCTTTCACCGCCCTAGGACACATTGTTAGGGACTGAAGTGGGCTTTTGGAAATACCAGAACAGCACACAGTCTTCATTCTTGAGATAACCAAAAGTTAATTGTGTTTCAAAGGAGGTTTGGCAGTCTGGAATAGGGTCAGGGGCATGGATTAGAGAGTTAGATTACTGGGTTTATATTAGAGCTTCCCACTTACTCGCTGTGATCTCAGGTGAGTGCTTTAACTTCTCTGATTTGTGATCATCAGAGTACTTACCTGTTAGGGCTTATGTATGTATTAAACCATGCATCTAAACCCCATCAATTCATTTAAATCCTGTTCATATGGAGCATAGTAAATACTAAAAAATTATTAGCTGTTCCTTGTACTATACTATTCTTATGTCAAATAGATATTAAGTGAATGAATAAGAATTAGCCAACAAGAATTTTTTGACTGCCTATCTTGGTTAAGGAAGATCAAGGAGAAAAGGCTGAAATAAGCATATCAATAATTTAATCATATAAGAAACACTAGTAGTAGGTAGAGAGATTAAATGAATCGTTGTTGAGAGTGGACTGCATTTTAGCAAAGTCACCGATACTGAATTGGTTCTGTAATGTTATCTATGGCTTTCCTTTTCTGTTACTGTCCCAATTTTTCCTAACAGCTGTAGCTATTGTACTTGCTTTTCTTCCCAAAGCTATGTTGCTGCACTGAAGTTCCTATGATTTACCAGGCCAGCAAACATTTTTCACTATGTGGTACTCTTATTTTGGAAATACTGAAAAGATCAACATACGTTTAAATTCTAAGTGTAATTTTTTAAGCGATAGTTAAGATCCCAAAGTATTTGGTGATGTCTTTCAGAATAGTGCTATATTATATGCAAACCAGTGAAACCAATGCTTACGTAATTAATTTGATTATAAAAGTGCCTTTTATATTATATTTTCATTTGGTAGGCTTGCATTTGAAGAAACTGAAGAACCTGATTTTACTACATTATGTCAGAAATTAAAGATAGCAGATCATGTCAGAGAAAGAGCTTGGTTAACTTGGGAGAAAGTTTCATCTGTGGATGGAGTATTGGTAAGGATTGTCTTAAAATTTTTTGAAAATATTTTTCTCATTTTAAAAATTATTTTAAATCACCATAGAAAATTTGGAAAATAGAAAAATATAAACTAAAGCTAGGAACAAGTCTATTATTCAGAGGTAACTTACTTCTGATAAAACTAAAAATTAAGGAAAAAAACTCCCTATGTTAGCTCCCCACCAAAAGCATTTTAAAACAACTCATAAATATCATATTTTATTTGTAAATACTTCATTGTGCCATAAAGACTTTAAAAAAACAAAGCCATACCTCATAAAATAATTTTTAATATCTCAAAATGCACAGTGTTGAAATTTCCTGACTGCCTTGGAATTAGTTTTGTCAGAATTCAGAATCCTTGATAATATTTTGAAACATTTCTTGCATTTTTTTGCGTATGTAGATAATAATAATAATACCACCAACAGATAATCATTGGTGCTTTATGTGTACTGGGAAATATTATAAGCATTTTGCAAATAACTCATTTGACAATCATTGAGATGTGAAATATAAACATCTTTATTTTACAAGTAAAATGTAAAACCTTTGTTTTATAGATGAAGATGCTGAAGTAGAGTGAGGTTAACAACTTAACCAAGGATCCTGACTAATAAGATCTGAAACATAGATTTGGGATCATACACATAAGTTATATATATTTACATGTAGTTACATATAGTTTTGTGTCTTGTTCTAAAAAATTTTTTCTTAACATAGCTTTTTCTTATATTATGAAATATTTTTTGATATTTGATAATGTAGTTTCCAGTGGTAGCATAATATTTTATCCATTAGATGTATTTTAATTTGTTAACTCTTACCGTTATTGGATATTTTTTCCCCTAACCTTTTGGAGCTATAAAATAATGTGATAAGCATCCTTCATAAGAATGAGGTCTGGCACAAAGTAAGTCTTCGATAAATTTATGAATGAATCTCTGATTAATAGAATACATTCTTACAAGTTTACTTACTGAATCAAAAGCTATGAACATGTACAAAACTCTTGGTAATTATTGCTAAGTTTTACTGCAGACACTTTTAATGAGTTTACTTCCTCATCAGCATTGTATTATACCACGCATCTGTCTTTACTGATCAGATCGACACAACAAAACATGTTGATGTATACCCCATAAAAATAACTATTTAAAACCATCTTAAATCTCTGCTGTCTTTGACTACTTGGACTGTTACAACAAAATACCATAGACTGGGTAGTATATAAACAATTGACATGGATTTCTCACAGTTCTGGAAGCTGGAAAGTCCGGGATCATGGTGGTGGCAGATTCTGTGTCTAGAGAGGGCCCATTTCCTTATTCATAGATAGTGCCTTGTCACTGGCCCCACTTGACAAAAGAGGTGGGGGCTTTTGCTGGCCTCTTTTATAAGGGCCCTAGTTCCATTCATGAGGGCTCTGCCCTCCTGACCTTATCACCTCCTAAAGATCCCGTCTCCTAATATTGTCACATTGGGCATTAGGTGTTCAGCATATGAATTTTGTAGGAACACAAAAATTCACATCTGGTTAAAAAAAAAAAAAAAAAGACACAAAACAAATCTCATAATTCCAAAGATCTGAACATACTCTAGAACTCCTTATTGAAAAGGAATACTTAAAGTGTCTTAGCTGAATGACTTTGGTATTATTGTCCCAAAGCATCTGATAGATATTTCTGCTGATTTGGGTTCTTGACCTGCCAAGCTGTTTTTGTGCATATGCAATTAGAGTCATAACTCCTTCACTTCTCTCTTCTGTAAATACCAGACTTTTATTTTTCAGAAAGTTGAGAAGGGATAGTTGATTTAGAGAGTATTGGTAGTTTTCAGTTTTTCAGTGGGTTCAAAGCTCTTTGCAAATACAATATGGTGGTTAAGTTTGCAGGCTAGTTCATACGATTTTTTTTTTTTTTTTTTTTTAATGGTGGCACCTACGGCGTACGGAAGTTCCTGGGGTGGGGATTGAATTGGAGCTGCAGCTGAGGCCTATGCCCCAGCCAGGGCAACACCCATTCTAGCTGCATGTGCAACCTATGCCGCAGCTTGTGGCAATGCTGGATCCTTGACCCACAGAGCAAGGCCAGGGATCACCATGTCCTCACAGGTCCTTAACCCACCGAGCCGCAATAGAAACTCCCGAAACTTTTTTTTTTTTTTAACTGCACTGTAGCAGTAAAAGTTTTAGGCTTTAAGACTTGAATATGTATATGAATAAATATTCCTACCCATTTCTTCTTCTGGCTTTGTCCCTACCTTCCATGGAAACTGGTGCAGTTTAAAACTCATCTCCTGATGGAGCTCATAATGGGGACTGGGCCACATGAAGTCATTTCTGGTTGTGTGATGAGGAAGACAAGGAGTTTCATGTTACCTTTGGGATTTTGGGTACCTTTTTGTTGGGTACAGCAGGATGGTGTATTCTCCTGTTAGGATTCACCAGACTTTTACATAGACCTATTATTTTAAGTGATAGGTTTTTGAAGCGTGGTCTGATAACCTTCATTTATTCAGTGATTTCTAAAGGAGAATGTGACACATTGTATGCTGAGGAGTGAATGAATGACAAGATGAACTTGTTTCTAATGCAGCTGTTCTAATTCCAATTGGCTGTTTCTTCTTTGAAACCAAAAGAGAAATGTGGTAACTCCAGGCACTTTTGGCAACTGAAAATAGGTACTGTTTATTGGAATAAGGAATGGATTAAGAACAAGGATTTGTCATCAGACTCACTGAGTCAAGTCTCAGATCTACCATTTATTGGCTCTGTGATTTTGAACAAGTTACCTAAATCTCTAAGGCTTAGTTTTCTTATATGTAAATGG
Source organism: Sus scrofa (assembly GCF_054392235.1). NCBI lineage: Eukaryota > Metazoa > Chordata > Mammalia > Artiodactyla > Suidae > Sus > Sus scrofa. Next base: position 19,876,088 of record NC_139393.1, on the reverse strand, counting down.
GACTAACAGTGATTTCTGAATCTTGGAGTTATTTTGTGGATTAAATAAATTCATTCATATAGTATGACTGGGTCACTTTGCTGTACAGCAGAAATTGACAGAACATTGTAAATCAGGTATAGTAGAAAAGATAAAAATCTTTAAAAAATTCATATAAAGTACTTTTTAGTGTAAATGAATGACTATATTAGATCATGCAAACAAAATTATTTTACTTATGGATTACTGCAGAAATTCTTTATTTTTTGGCTGCAGCCATGACATGCAGAAGTTCCTGGGCATATGGATCAAACCTGAACCACAGCAGTAGCAATACAAAATCCTAACCACTGGACTTCTAGGGAATGCCCAGAAAATCTTATATTAATCAGTAAACTAATATATATATATAAATATATATATATATATATTTTTTTTTTGTCTTTTTGCCATTTTCTTGGGCCACTCTCGAGGCATATGGAGGTTCCCAGGCTGGGGGTTGAATTGGAGCTGTAGCCTCTGGCCTACTCCACAGCCACAGCAACGTGGGATCTGAGCCATGTCTACAACGGACCCCACAGCTCACGGCAATGCTGGATCCTTAACCCACTGAGCAAGGCCAGGGATCGAACCCGCAACCTCATGGTTCCTAGTTGGATTCGTTAACCACTGCGCCATGACGGGAACTCCTAAACTAATAATTTTAAGAAGAATTTAGAAATCAGTTAAAATGGTTGAATTAAAAAAATTTTTTTCTCTTTAAGGGCTGCACCCATGGCATATGGAGGTTCCCAGGCGAGGGGTTGAATCCGAGCTAAAGCTGCCTGCCTACACCGCAGCCACAGCAACACAGGATCCGAGCTGCATCTGTGACCTATACCACAGCTCACAGCAACGCCAGATCCTTAACCCACAGAGTGAGGCCAGGGATCAAACCTGCAACCTCACAGTCACATTCGTTTCCAATGCACCACAATGGGAACTTCAAAAAAGTGGTTGATTTTTAAATGAATGTGTAGAGATTCTGTTGTATTTTTGTTAAGATACACATTTTTTAAGCTGTTTGAGAATAAAAAAAGTTATGCATACATGAAAGCATATCAATACTTTATTTAAAAAATTATAATTGATTTATAATGTTCTGTTAATTTCTGCTGTACAGCAAGGTGACCCAGTCATACATATATATACATTCTTTTTTTTCATACTATGTTCCTTTATGTCCTGTCACAAGTAATTGGATATAGTTCCATGTGCTATATAGCAGGACCTCATTGCTTCTCCATTCTAAATGTGATAGTTTGCATCTACTAACCCCAAACTCCCAGTCCATCTTACTCCCTTCCCTTCCCCATGGCAATCACAAGTCTGGTCTCCATGTTGGTGAGTCTGTTTTTGTTCCATAGAAGGTTCATTTGTGCCATATTTTAGATTCCACATATAAGTGATATCATATGGCATTTGTCTCTCTCTCTCTGACTTATTACATTTAGTATGAGAATTTCTAGTTGCATCCGTGTTGCTGCAGATGGCATTATTTCCTTTTTAATGGCTGAGGACTATTCCATTGAGTATATGTACCACATCTTCTTCATCCACTCATCTGTCACTGGACATTTTTAGGTTGTTTCCATGCCTTGGCTGTTGTGAACTGTGCTCCTGTGAATACATGGGTGCAGGTATCTTTTTGAGTTGTAGTTTTGTCCTGATGTATGTCCAGGAGTAGGATTGCTGGGTCATAAGGTAGTTCTATTTTTAGTTTTCTGAGGAACCTCTATACTGTTTTCCAGAGTGGTTGTACAAATTTACATTCCCACCAACACTGTTCCCTTTTCTGTACACTGTCTCCAGAATTTGTTATTTGTAGACTTATTGATGGCCATTTGTTATTTGTAGACTTATTGATGGCCATTCTGACCATTGTGGGATAGTACCTCATTGTAGTTTTGATTTGCATTTCTCTGATAATTAGTGATGTTGAGCATATTTTTTAAAAATTCTTTTAAAGAGTTGAGATATTTTGTCTAGAAGTGTCTCTTTTTTGTGTAAATGATTACGTGTGTAATATGTGATTGCTGTCCTAAGATTAGACTGTGTTCATGCTGCTTATGGCTTATGAATAAAATAAGGAACTTGCAGAGTTCCCATTGTAGCATAGAGTGTTAAGGACCCAACATTGTCTCTGTGAGGATTCGGGTTCGATCTGTGGCCTCAGTGGGTTAAAGATCTGGCTGCAGTATAGGTGGCAGAGGTGGCTTGGATCCACTGTTGCTGTGGCTATGGCATAGGCCTCAGCTGCAGCTCTGATTCAACCCCTAACTTGGGGACTTTCATCAAGAAATTGGCCAGGAGTGCTTTTCATACTATGACTTAGGGTGAATCAGTTGTTGGAATTTTGGGTTTTTTTTTTTCTGCATCCTAAGTGGCAGTGCCGTAGAACAGAAAAGGCCTTGGACTTCAAAGCTAAAGGCTTTGATTGTAGTTGGAGTATGGCTATATGATTTTAGGCAAATTGGTTAATTCTCCAGTCTTGATTTGCTTATCTGTAAAGCAGAAATAATGTTTGAATATCAACCTTTTAGGGCTTTGCATATATATATATATATATATATATATATATATGCAGTGAGTGTATGTATATTCGAGTTTTGAAATATATTGCCTTTGATAGGGGCATTTTTTTAGAGGTCGTATGTTTAGAAAGATAATTGAAAAGAATAGTTTGGAGTTGGAGTAATACTAGGCATTCCATTTAAGCTGTACTGCAGAATATGAAGAAGTTTCTTAATAAACTTAGCAGAATATCTGTTTTAAAATTATGTGTAATGAAAAGTCTCTTTACCTGTTATTTTCTAGTCCTTAGCAATATATGTACCCTTTTTGTTTTTTTTTCCTGATTGCATGTGGGAATTGCTGAGACAAATTCACTGAAGAACATGTACATGAATGTTACATTTGTGTTATATAGATGTAGGATATCTGCAGCTTCTTTTGATAAAAATTCTGATAGAAAACTTTTCTAGGATTAATCTTTAAAAATATTATAGAGAATGTCAGATACTTATAAAAGTAGATAGAGAAAATAGTATGAACTGTCAGATAACCTCTTAACCAGCTTCACCAGTTATCAGTTGTGGCCAAACCGTATTTCTCCCTGGCTCCAGATTATTATAAAGTAAATCCCAGGTATGATGTTTCATCCATGCATATTTTAGTATGTGTAGGGAAAAAAGAATGCTCAAAAAATGACCACAGTTCATCATACCTAACAAAATCAATGAAATTTCCTTAATATAAAATGTTCAATGTTCAGATTTTATTGTTTCATAAATTCTTTTTTTTTTTTTCAGTGTGTTCTAGTCAGGATTTAAATAAGGTCCATACAGTGTGATTGGTTGATTTGTGTCTTAAATCTCTTGTAATATGTACGTTTCACTTCTTCCTTCTCTTCTTCGTTTCCTCTCATTTTTTTCAATTTATTTGTTGAAGAAACTGTATTTTTTATCCTGTGGAGTTTCTCTCCGTGTGTATTTTACAGATTGTACCTCCTTCATTATTTTACATATTTGTCTAATTCTTTGTATTTCCTAGAAATGGATCTAGAGGTCTGATCAGGTCCTGGTTTGATATTTTCTGGAAGTAGTACTTCAGAGATGTTGTTTTGTATGCCCATTAGTAGGCACTTAATGCTTGTTATCTCTTTTTATTTTATTTTATTTTTTTTGATGTAAGCTATCATTGATGACCACTGACTTGGCTCCATTAGGGGTTGCTAAGTGGTGAACTTAGGACTATATCATTCCCTTTTCAAGTATTAGTTGTAAATCTTGCATAAAGAGAGACTTTCCTCCATCAACTCTTTTTACTCCGAAGTACACATCATTCAGGAAAGGTAGGATAAGTGCTTTATTCTTGGCTTTTATTGATTAGTTTTCAAGCTGATGTGTTTGTTCTCTAACATCCTCCAGAGATGACCAGTGATAATAATCATCTTTTAAAGTATTACTTGACAGTACCAATAGACCAGTTTGAGTATACTTAGATTTTTTTTTTTTGCTTTTTAGGGCCGCGACCCTTGCCATATGGAAGTTCCCAGGCTAGGGGTCGAATCGGAGCTGTAGCTGCCGGCCTACACCACAGCCACAGCAATGTGGGATCTGAGCTGCTTCTTGTGACCTACATCACAGCTCATGGCAACGCCGGATCCTCAACCCATTGAGCGAAGCCAGGAATCGAACCTGCAACCTCATGGTTCCTAGTCGGATTTGTTTCCACTGCACCACAATGGGAACTCTCTACATAGACATTTAATAAGATCTTTATTCGATGACGGCATGACATACAATTGACGCCCGAACAGTGGGGGGGTTAGGGGCACACAGTCAACAGTCATGTTACTTATAGTTGGCCCTCCATTATGCAGTTTCTTCATATGCAAGATTCTTCTTTTCTGCTGTTCCACATCTGAGAATTCAGCCAATCTCGGGCCAGGTGTTACTTTAGTATTTACTGTTGAAAAAAATCTTCCTATAAGTGGACACACAGAGTTTGTAGCCTTGTTCTTCAAGGGTCAGCAGTATTTCATAATTTCAAGAACGGAATGTATATGAGATCATATAGTGTTTAATCTTTGGGATTGTCTTTTTTCACTCAGCGTAATTCCCTTGAGATGTTAAATGCCAACATATTAGTTTGCTAGGGCTGCCATGACAAAATACTACAGACTGGGTGGCTAAACAACAGAAATACATTTTCTCATAATTCTGGAGCCTAGAAGTCCTAGATAAGACTAGGCCTGTTTGCTTTTTTCTGAGGCCTCCCTCTTTGACATGCAGATGGAGATGGTTGCCTTTCCCTTGTGTTCTCGGATGGTTTTCCTGTGTGCACATCTCTCATGCCTTTTTGTGTGCCCAGATTTCCTGTTCATGTAAGAATGCTGGTCAGATTGGATTAGGCCTACACTTCTGTCCTCATTTTAGCTTGCCGTACCTGAAAATTGTGGGGCGTGGGGCGGGAATGGGGGAATCACAATCCATTCCATTGCAAATAGTTTGTCGTCCCCCCCCATTTTTTTTTTTTTTTTTTTTTTTGTCTTTTGTCTCTTTAGGGCCCCACCCGTGGCATCTGGAGGTTCCCAGGCTAGGGTTCTAGTTGGAGCTGTAGCTGCTGGCCTACGCCACAGCAGCATGGAATCCAGGCTGCATCTTCGACCTACACCACAGCTCTTGGCAACGCCAGATCTTTAACCCACTGAGTGAGGCCAGGGATCAAACCCGTGTCCTCATGGATACTAGACAGGTTTGTTAACCCCTGAGCCATGATGGGAACTCTTTTTTTTTTTTTTTTTTTTTTTGTAGTTATCTATGGTATGGTTGGACCACAGTTTGTATAACCATTTACTTATTGAAAGATATCTGTGCTCTGGAGTTCATGTTGTGGCGCAGCAGAAACAAATCCTACTGGGAACCATGAGGTTGTGGGTTCAATCCCTGGCCTCGCTCAGTAGGTTAAGGATCCAGTGTTGCTGTGAGCTGTGGTGTAGGTCGCAGATGTGGCTTGGATCCCACATGGCTGTGGCCAGCAGCTGTAGCTCTGATTAGACCCCCATGTATAGGTTTTTGTACAGACATCAGTTTTCAACTCTTTTTTTTTTTTTTGTCTTTTTTTTTGCTATTTCTTTGGGCTGCTCCCGCGGCATATGGAGGTTCCCAGGCTAGGGGTCGAATTGGAGCCGTAGCCACTGGCCTACGCCAGAGCCACAGCAACGCGGGATCCGAGCCGCTTCTGCAACCTACACCACAGCTCACGGCAACGCCGGATCATTAACCCACTGAGCAAGGGCAGGGACCGAACCGGCAACCTCATGGTTCCTAGTCGGATTCATTAACCACTGCGCCACGACGGGAACTCCTCCTAGCTTTTTTGTCAGCACTTTTTTGATCTTTTTAGGGCCGAACCCGCACATACAGAGGTTCCCAGGCTAGAGGTTGAATCACAGCTGCAGCAATGCCAGCTCTGAGCTGCGTGTTTAACCTACACCACAGCTCACAGCAACACTGGATCCTTAACCCATTGAGCGAGGCCAGGAATCGAACCCGCAACCTCATGGTTCCTAGTCGGATTCGTTAACCACTGCGCCACGACGGGAACTCCCAGTTTTCAACTCTTTAAGTAAATACCAAGGAATATGATTGCTGGATTGTATGGTAAGATCCTGTGGTGAAGTATGTTTATTTTTGTAAGAAACCTCCAAATTGTATCCATAGTGGATACAATTAACCATTAATGAAAGTTTTTATTGTTCCACATTCTTTTTTTTTTTTTTTTTTTTTTTGTCTTTTTGTTGTTGTTGTTGTTGTTGCTATTTCTTGGGCCGCTCCCGCGGCATATGGAGGTGCCCAGGCTAGGGGTTGAATCGGAGCTGTAGCCACCGGCCTACGCCAGAGCCACAGCAACGCGGGATCCGAGCCGCGTCTGCAACCTACACCACAGCTCACGGCAACGCCGGATCCTTAACCCACTGAGCAAGGGCAGGGACCGAACCGGCAACCTCATGGTTCCTAGTCGGATTCGTTAACCACTGTGCCACGACGGGAACTCCCAGTTTTCAACTCTAAGTAAATACCAAGGAATATGATTGCTGGATTGTATGGTAAGATCCTGTGGTGAAGTATGTTTATTTTTGTAAGAAACCTCCAAATTGTATCCATAGTGGCTGTACCATTAACGAAAGTTTTTATTGTTCCACATTCTTGTCAGCACTTGATGTTGTCAGTGTTTTGAATTTTGGCCATTCTAATAGGTGCGGTATCTCATTGTTTTAATTTGTAATTCTCTAATGACATATGATGCTGAACATATTTTTATATGCTTACTTGCCATCTGTACATCTTCTTTGGAGAGGTGTCTGTTCCCACTGTGTGCTGACTTTTTAATCAGGTGTTTATTGTCTTAGTATATTTTAGGAGGAGTTCACATATTTTGTATAACAGTCCTTTTCAGATGTATCTTTTGCAGATATTTTTTCCCACTGTGTGGCTTGCCTTCTCATTCTCTTGACAGTGTCTTTCACAGAGCAGAAATGTTTAATTAAGTCTAGGTTATAAATCCTTCTTTTATGAATCACGCTTTTGGTATTGTATCTAAATGTTGCCATCACACTTCCTGATTTCAAACTATATTACAAAGCTATAGTAGAATGGAATTGGTAATCAGACACATAGACCAGTAGAAAAGAATAGAGAGCCCAGAAATAAACCTACACATTTTTGATCAATTAATTTATGTCAAATACTTTAGGATAGGGTAGTCTCTTCAATAAAAGGTGCTGAGAAAACTGGACGGCTACATGCAAAAAAATGAAACTAGATCACTGTTTCAAACAATATACAAAAATTAACTGAAAGTGGATTAAAGACTTGAACATGAGAAAGCATAAACTCCTAGAAGAAAGCATGGGTGGTAGGCTCCTTGCCATTGGTCTTTGGCAGTGTGTTTTTTTTTTTTTTTTGGATTTGACACCGAAAGCAAAGGCCACAAGAGCAAAAGTAAACAAGGAGGACTACATCAAAAAAAAGCTATACTGGAAACTATCAAAAACATGAAAAGGGAACTTGATTGGGAGAAAACATTTGCAAGTCATATCTGATAAGGGATTAATATCCAAAGTACATAAAGAACTCATACAACTCGGGAGTTCTTGTGGTGGCACAGTGGAAATGAATCCGACTAGGAACCATGAGGTTGGGGGTTCATCCCTGGCCTCACTCAGTGGGTTAAGGATCTGGCGTTGCCGTGAGCTGTGGTGTAGGTCGCAGACGCAGCTCAGATCTGGCATTGCTGTGGCTGTGGTGTAGGCCACCAGCTACAACTTTGATTAGACCTCTAGCCTGGTAACCTTCATATGCCCCGGGTGCAGCCCTAAAAGACAAAAGACCAGGAAAAAAAAAAAAAAAAAAAAAAGAACTCATACAGCTCAATAGCAAAAATCCAAACCAATTAAAAATGAGAAGAGGAGCTGAGTAGACATTTTTTCCTGGAAGACAAACAGATGGCAAACATGAAAAGGTGCTTCACATCTCTAATCATCAGAGAAATGCAGACCAAAAACCACAATAAAATATCACGTTAGAATGGCTTTTTTCAAAAGTATAAGAAATAAGAAATATTGGTGAGACTGCAGAGAAAAGAGAACCTCTAGGACCCTGTTGGTAAGAACATACATTAGTGCAGCTGCTGTGAAATAGTGCAGAGGGAGGAGAGAGATCAAGGTGGTGTAGAAGGACGCTGAGCTCACCTTCACTCACCAACACATCGGAACTACAACTGCATGTAGGGCAGTGCTTGGTGAAATTGACCTGCCACAGTCAAGGCCGTAAAGGAAGAACCACACAGAGTCTGGTAGGAAGGGAGGAGAAGCAGTCTGGTTGGGACCTACACCCCTAGTGCCGGACACAGAAGAGGAAGGGGTGTCACAGGCTTGACGATCATCCTGAGGGAGTGAGGGATTCGAGCCCCATATTGAGCACCCTAGCCTAAGGGTCTGACTGTGAAGACAACCCCCTTGGCTGGTTTGGCAACGAGTGGAGCTTATTGGAGGGCTGCGAGAAAACTGAGACTGCTCTTGAAGAGTATGCACAGTCTTGCCTGCTCCCAGTCACAGCACAGAGGCAGCAGATTGAACACTTCCTGGGGTTCTGGCCGGCTTGCCTGGACCACCCCAGTGTACCTCTCAGGCTGCACAGGGATCCTACTCTAGCCCCTCTTGCTCTGGCGTCGCACTCCACTAAGGCAGGGGCTGCTGATGAGAGTGTGCACTCTTGGAGGGAATCGAGCCTGATGGACCCTGCTTCTGTCTGATGACCAGGCAGAAGCAGCCACTGCCAGTGTATGTGTCAGTGCGTGCACTCCAGAGAGAGCAAAACCAGTTTCTGGGCAGCGAATGTTGTCAGTGAAGTGCACGTGTGTTCTTGCACACACTCAAGAGGGAGCAAAACTAGTTCCAGGATGGAAACTGCCATTGAAGGAGCACATGTCCCTGTGTGCACCTAGAAGGGAGAGAAATCAGGTTAGTACTGTGGCATCAACCCCTTCAAGTCCCGACCCAGCCTCTAACCAGGGCATGTATACCAGGGATGGGAGGGAAAGCAAAATCAGCTCAGAATTGCAGCCCCACACCCTCAGGTCCTCATACAAAGACAGAGACAGCCACCACACCAGGCAAAAATCCAACTCCCTCAGGACTCCTGCCCCAGCACCTTGAGCCCTGCCCCTCCCACATAGGGTATTGACAGCCATTGAGCAGAGGAGAGGCCTGGGCTTGCACCTGGCTCAACTCCAACTCTAGCCCTACCTCCTACCAAGGTGGTAGCTGTCAGCACACCCCAGGGGAAAATGTGGCCTGTGCTCTCTTTAGATCTGACAGCTCTTGCACCAGAGCCACTAGACACATGCAGGCTGCCTAGAGACCTTCCCACACAAGGACATGCCTTCAAGACTATGATAGGTAACTGTTTCACCTAATTTCATGGTGACAGAGAAAGTTAAAATGAGAAGACAGAAGAACATGGTTCAAGTGAAAGAGCAAGAAAAATAACCCTGAAAGCCTGTAATGAAACAGAGGTAAATGCTTGATAAAGAATTCAAAGCAGTAATAATGCTGACTAATCTGGGGAAAAGAGTAGATGAACATGGAATTCCTGTCGTGGTGCAGTGGAAACGAATCTGACTAGGAACCATGAAGTTGTGGGTTTGATCTCTGGCCTCGCTCAGTGGGTTAAGGATCCGGCGTTGCTGTGAGCTGTGGTGTAGGTCGCAGATGTGGCTCAGATCTGGCATTGCTGTGGCTCTGACATAGGCGGGCAGCTGTAGCTCCGATTAGACCCCTAGCCTGGGAATTTCCATATGCCACAGGTTCGGCCCTGAAAAGAAAAAAAAAAAAAAAGAATAGATGAACACAGAATTTTTTTTTTTTTCTTTTTTAGAGTTGCACCCCAAGGCATATGGAAGTTCCTAAGCTAGGGGTTGAATCAGAGCTGCAACTGCCAGTCTACAGCAACATGGGATCCAAGCCACATCTGCGACCTATACCACAGCTCGTGGCAATGCTGCATCCTTTAACCCAGTGAGCGAGGCCAGGGATCAAACCCGCATCCTTATGGATACTAGTTAGATTCGTTTCCCCTGTGCTGCAACAGGAACTTCCCCAGTGAGAATTTTTAACAGGAAACTAGAAAACACAAAGAATCAGAACAAGTCAGAGCTGAAGAACGCAACAGTTGAAATGAAAAACACACTGGAGAGTGTTAATAACAGGTTAAGTGATGCAGAAGAACACATACTGGATCTATAAGATAGGATAATGGAAATCACCAAGTCAGAACAGCAAAAAGGAAAAAGAAGTTCTAAATGAGAATAGTTCAGGAGACCTTTGAGACAGCTTAAGTGTACTAACATTCACATGACACGGGTCCCAGAAGGTGTAGAGAGAGAGAAGGGACTAGAAAATGTATTTGATTAAACTATGGCTGAAGAGTTCTCAAACGTGGACAAAGGAACAAATATCCAGGTACAGGAAATAGAGTCCTAAACAAGATGAACCCAGAGAGACCCACACCAAGACATATCATAATTAAAATGGTAAAAGTTAAAAAGAGAATTCTCTTGCTGATAAAGCCATCAGGAGAAAAAGAGTTGCATTCATTTCTGTTATGAGTGATTTGTATCTTTTAGTTAATGTGACTATAGGTCTATTGATTTTATTGATCTTTTCTAAGTACGAGCATTTGGTTTTCTTGGATTTTCTGTTGATTGTCTGTTTTTATGTTATTCTTTTGTGTTTAGTTGGCTTTTTGTATTAAAGTGTTTAATTCCTTTCTTATTTCCCTTTGTGTATATTTCCTTTCTTATTTCATTTAACTGTGTTCTTTATAGTTACTGTGGGGATTACATTTAACAACCTAACATTTTAACATTCTAATTTGGATTTATTCAAGGTTAATTTCCATAGCCTGAAAACTGCTTCCTCAGCACTTCTGTCCACACTCCTTTCAGTTGTTGATGTCACAGAATTAGATCTTATTATATTAGTCCAAAAAACAAACTAGTAATTCATAATGCTTTAGTCTCTTAAATTATGTAGAAAATAAAAAGTGGCATTACCTGCCATTATTACAATTACCCATGTAATCCTTTACATTTGCCCATGTATTTACTTTTACTGAGATCTTTATTTCTTCATATGGCTTTGAGTTACTGACTTTAGTCCCTTAATTTCAACTGGCAAGACTCCCTTTTAAAATTTTCTTTTGAGGGCCGCACCTGTGGCATATGGAAGTTCCTGGGCTAGCGGTCAAATCAGGGCTACAGCCTAAGCCTACAGCCGTGGCAACACTGGATCCTAGCTACATCTGCAGCCTACACTGCAGCTTGCAGAAAGAGTGGATCCTTAACCCGCTGAGCGAGGCCAGGGATTGACAGACAGTATGTTGGTTGTTAACCCACTGAGCCACAACTGGAATGCCAAGACTCCCTTTAGCATTGTTCACAGGACATGTCTTGTGGTAATGAACTCTCTTAACTCTTGTTTAGGAATGTCTTAATTTTTCTCTCACTTTTGAAGGAAAACTTTTCTGGCTATAGCAATTTTGGCTGACAGTTTTTTTTCTTCTTTTAGTGCTTTGACTATATCAACCCACTGCCTTCTGGCCTTCAGAGTTTCTGATGAGAAATCTATAAGTAATCTCATTAGAGATCCTTTATGTATGATCCTTTCTTGCTGCCTTAAAAATTCTCCTTTTGTCTTTGGGTATTGACAGCTTAATTATAATATGGCTTGATACAGGTCTCTTTGATTTCTTCTTACTTGGAGTTTGTGGAGCTTCTTGGATGCTTACATTCCTGTCTTTCATCAGATTTTGGAATTTTTGGCAATTATTTAAAAAAATATTTTCCCTGTTTTTTTTCTCTCTTCTCTGGGATTCCCATAATGCATATGTTCTTCCATTTAATGGTGTCTCACAGGCCCCTTAGTCTCTATTCTCTTTTCTTCCCTTTTTTTTTTTTTCTTCTTTCTGTTTCTTAGACTCAGTATATTGTCCTGTCTTCAAGTTTGTTGTTTCTTTCTTCTGCCTTCTCAGATCTATTATTGAATTTTCTAGTGAATTTTTCATTTTAGTTATGATACTTTCCAGACCCAGAATTTCTAGAGGTTTCTTTTTTAGGTGTTCTGTTTATTGATATTTACATTTTTTTGTACGCCATTTTCTTTTTTTTTTGTCTTTTTGTCTTTTTTTAGGGCCGCACCCATGGCACATGGAGGTTCCCAGGCTAGAGATCTAATCGGAGCTGTTGCCTCCAGCCCACACCACAGCCACAGCAACGCCAGATCCGAGCTGCGTCTGTGACCTATACCACAGCTCGTGACAATGCCGGATCCCCAACCCACTGAGCAAGGCCAGGTATCAAACCTGCAACCTCCTGGTTCCTAGTCGGATTCGTTAACCACTGCGCCACGATGGGAACTCCTGTACATCATTTCTTAACATGTCTTCTTTTAGTTCTTTTAGCATCTTAGTTTTCATCTAGAAAATCTGCCATTCAGTTCTTTTTCAGGGACACTTTCTTTTGGCCAACTTTTTTCCTTTAAAAGAACCATACTTTCTTGTTCTTTGTATGCTTTGGTTTTTAATTTTGTTGTTGTTGTTATTGAGAATTGGACAGTTGAATCTAATAATGTAAGTCCGGAAATGAGAATCTCCCCCCTTCTCTAGAGTTTGCTGTTTTTGGGTTTTATTTTTTGTTTTTGTTTGCTTTGGTCTTACTTGGTTTTGGTTGTTGTGCTGGGGATCAGCCTGTATAAACTTAAGGTTTCTCAGGTCTTTTCTGCGTCTTTGCCTTTCTTGGGTATGCACTGTGACTTGCTAATTTCCTTTATGTATGTGGTTGCTTTTTAGTGTCTTAGTCATCAACAACTGGCTCCCAAAACAGGAAAAAGAAAATAATGAAGAGTGGGAGGAAGGCAGTAACCTCTTCAATCTCCTGGAAATTGCTTTAACTAGAGAGAGAGGTGCTTGCAACAGTGTGGGAGGTGCAACAACAGTACCCCCCTCCTTTGTTTGCACTTCTGTGATGAGCAACAGTCAGTGATCAGAGCACAGGTCTGTGAAATTTGGAGAACAGGGTTGTTTTTTCCTCACTCTGGCTCTCGTAGGTTGTGTGCGGGCTGTTCTAGAAGCATGTGCCCAGTTGCCTGCCATGCGGGTGGCAGTTGGCCTTGAGTAGCTGCTACTGTGCTAAGAGCTGAAATTGGCAGAAATGGACTATAATTTACCTTCTCTGCCTTTCCCTGGAAGTTGCAAGCCTTTAATAGACTCCAAGGTTCTGGAATAGTTACATAGGACACATTCTGCCAGTGCAGTTGTTGTCTAGGTGGGGAGACATTTCTAGTGCTCGCCATTGTCTTCCCAGAATTCTCTCTTCATATGAATTTTGAGATCAGTTTGTCAGTTTCTTTTAGAAAGGCGGTTGAGATTTCAGTAGGGATTATGCTGACTCTGTAGATTAATTTGGAGAGTATTTCCATTTTAACAATATGCAGATACATGAGCATGAAATGTCTTTGATTTACTTAGATATTCCTTAATTTCTTTCAACAGTGTCTTTAGTTTTGAGAATATGTCTTAAAATTAAAAAAAAATATTCCTAAGTATTTTATTCTATTGATGCTATTATAAATGGAGTTCATTTTGGGTTTTTGGTTTATTTGACTTTTTGTATGACTTTTGTATGTCTATTTTATACCCTGAAAACTTGCCAAATTCATATTTTAGTTCAAACAGTTTTTTGGTGTATTCCTTAGGATTTTCTGTATACAAGATCATGTTGTCTGCAAATAGAGATAGTTTTACTTCTTCCTTTACAATCTGGATGCCTTTTATTTCTTTTTCTTCCCAAATTGTCCTGGACAGAACCTCCAAAACATTGTTATCTTTTTCTGTCCTTAGGGCGAGAACAGCTCAGACTTTTACCCTTACTTATCATGTGGACTTTTTTTTTTTCTTTTTTATGGCTGCACTTGTGACATATGGAAGTTCCCAGGCCAGGGGTCGAATCAGAGCTGCAGCTGAGGCCTATGCCACAGCCACAGTAATACCAGATCTGAGCTATGTTGATGTAGGCCACAGCGTGCCGCAACACCAGATCCTTAACCCATGAGCGAGGCCAGGGATAGAACCCCCGTCCTCACAGAGACAACATTGGGTCCTTAACCTGCTGAACCACAACAGGATCTCCCTGATGTGGACTTTTTGTAGATGCCTTTTGTCAGGTTGAGGAAGTTCCCTTTTATTCCTTTTGAGTGTTTTGCCAAATGATTTTGGATTTTGTCAAATGATTTTTCAGTGTCTCTTGAGACAATTACATGTTTTTTCTCCTTCCTGATATAGTGTTTTACATTAAGTTAAGATTTTAAAACTGTATTGCATTTCTAGGATAAGTCTCACTTGGTCATAGTGTATAATTCTTTTTATATGTTTGTGAATTTGGTTTCCTAGTACTTTGTTGAGGATTTTTATGCACATGTTCATAAGATATTTTGGTCTCTATTCTTTTAATATTATTGTCTGATGTTAAGTGTCAGGGTACTACTGACATCTCACAGAATGAGTTGGAAATGTTTCCTCTTCTTAAGTATTTATGGAGCAATTTGATGAACTGATATTTATTCTACTTTAAATGTTTCACCAGTGAAATCATCTGAGCCTGGACTTTTCCCTGTGTAGACGTTTTAAAATTATTAATCCAGTCTCTTGACTTGTTATAGGTCTATTCAGATTGTCAATATCTTCTTGAGTTGGTTTTGGTAGTTTTTATCCCCTTAGGAATTTGTTCATTTCACCTACCTTATCTAATTTGTCAGCATGCAGTGGTTCATAGCATTTCCGTTATAATTTTATTTCTGTAAGATTGGTCTTAATGTCCTTATTTCATTCCTAATTTTAGCTAATTTGAGTCTTTTTTTCTTGATCAATCTAACTAAAAGTGTCCCTATTTTTTTTCCCAAAAAACATTTTTTTTTGGGGGGTCTTTTGTCTTTTTAGGGCCGCACCTATGGCATATGGAGGTTCCCAGGCTAGGGGTCGAATCAGAGCTACAGCTGCCGGCCTACATCACAGCCACAGCAACTCGGGATCCGAGCCACATCTGTGACCTACACCACAGCTCACTGCAATACTGCAATGCTGGATCCTTAGCCCACTGAGCAAGGCCAGGGATCAAACCTGCAGCTTCATGGTTCCTAATTGGATTCGTTTCCGCTGTGCCACGATGGGAACTCCCAAAAAACAATTTTTGGTTTCATTGATTTTTCTCCACTTTTATGTTCTCTAAAAATTTTAATCATACCGTTTCTTTCCTATTTTCTCACCATTTAATGTTTTATACTTAATGTATATGTTAGATAACATTAAAGTTCATCATGAGCTTTCATCATAAACTATGTCAGATATATCTAACATACTTATATATAATTATTATAATAATGTATAATTGGACTACCTACTTTTAAAATTGCCCTTTTTTCATGAAAGTTTTTACTGTTGGCCAGTGTTGTTTACTGCAGTATATTCTCTTCTTCCTGAGGACCCATGGAAGGAATTTTACTCTCATCTCTGAATGAAGACCAACTAGGCTTTTTATGAGAAGCTATTTTATTTTATTTCATGGTCACTATGAATCTTCTACTGGTTGTTTACTGTTTTGAATGACAACTTTTAAGGCATAGCATGTAGTTTTTCAGGTAGTATTGTCTTATCATTTTTTCCCATCATTTTTATATTTCCCTTTCAAAATTTCAAAGAAGTATGTATTTATATATACACACACATATATATTCAAAACTCAAATATACTTTTAAAATTGAAGTATAGTTGGTTTATAGTGTTGTGTTAGTTTCTGGTGTACAGCAAAGTGATTCAGTTATATATGTGTATGTGTGTATTCTTTTTTAGATTCTTTTCCATTATAGATTATTACAAGATATTGAATATGGTTCCCTGTGCTATGTAGTAGAACCTTATTGTTTACCTATTTTATGTATAATAATGTGTCCGTTAATCCCAACCTTTTTCCCCTTTTGGTAAGCGGTACATTTTTTTGCTGTGTCTGGGAGTCTGTTTCTGTCTTGTAAGTAAGTTCACTTGTACCACTTTTTAGATTCCACATTTGAGTGATGTCACATGATATTTGTCATTGACTTCTGACTTACTTCACTTAGTATGATAATCTCTAGGTCTATCCATGTTGCGCAAATGGCATTATTTCATTCTTTTTTATGCGTGAGGAATATTCCAATGTATATATACACCATATCTTCTTTATCCATTTATTCTTTATTCTTTATTCATCTATCAGTGAACACTTCGGTTGTCTCATGTCTTGGCTGTTGTAAATAGTGCTTCTGTGAACATTAGGGTACATGTATTTTTTTCAAATTAGAGTTTTCTTTGAACATATGTCCAGGAGTGGGATTGCTGGATCATATGGTGACTATTTTTAGATTTTTAAGGAGCCTCCATACTGTTCTCCGTAGTGTCTATACCAGTTTACATTCCCATCAACAGGACGGGATACCCTGCTGTTTTTTAAACTTGGCGTATAGTTTACTTATATATACACTGATTTTTGTTTATTATCTTTCTCTTTCCCCTAAAATGTCAGCTCCAGGGAACAGGAATGTTTATTTTGTTTACTGATGTATTATTCCTAGCAGTTAGAATGTGCTCCCTCAGTGGGCATTTAGGGAATATTATTGAATTAATTCAATTAATTAAATGTCCAAAATTACCCTCTCCAGAATGCCCAGTTTCTTTACCTATATATTTTGGAGTTTTTTTGGTCTTGTGTTATGTAGTTGTCCAAGATTAAAAAAAAAAAAATCCTTTCTAGTACATGTTAGGATTAAATTACTGAAAACAGCTATAATGTATTTTCTTTTAAAAAAAACTCCTCCCCCCAATTCTCCAAAAAGATAGTGACAAACTCTAAGTTTTATCCTCCATAAAGAGGATATGTTTATCCTCCATATTAGAAGCAGATACCAGAAGAATACGTCAGATACTGTTTAGCACCTTCTTTTCCATAGGATTAGAATGACAGTGGAGATTGTTAAAACTTCCAGGTATGCTAGGGAATCTTAAATCTCCATTTTATAGAACTAGGGGTTTTCTGTTCTTTAAACATCTTATGCCCTGTATAAATATAATTTAGGAGTTCCCGTCGTGGCGCAATGGTTAACGAATCCGACTAGGAACCATGAGGTTGCAGGTTCGGTCCCTGCCCTTGCTTAGTGGGTTAAGGATCTGGCGTTGCCATGAGCTGTGGTGTAGGTTGCAGACGGGGCTCGGATCCTGCATTGCTGTGGCTCTGGCGTAGGCCGGTGGCTACAGCTCCGATTCGACCCCTAGCCTGGGAACCTCCATATGCCGCAGGAGCGGCCCAAGAAATAGCAAAAAAAAAAAAAAAGACCCCCAAAAAAATAATTTAGATACAATAGATGTTGTTTTGAAATAAATTATTGTAAATAATCTTTCAGTGAATTTTTTCCTTATTATAGGCATTATAATTTTAATTTTTTTTTTTTTTTGTCTTTTCTCTTTTTGTTGTTGTTGTTGCTATTTCTTGGGCCGCTCCCGCGGCATATGGAGGTTCCCAGGCTAGGGGTTGAATCGGAGCTGTAGCCACCGGCCTATGCCAGAGCCACAGCAACGCGGGATCCGAGCCGCGTCTGCAACCTACACCACAGCTCACGGCAATGCCGGATCGTTAACCCACTGAGCAAGGGCAGGGACTGAACCCGCAACCTCATGGTTCCTAGTCGGATTCGTTAACCACTGCGCCACGACGGGAACTCCGGCATTATAATTTTAGAGGCCTTGTATTTGTCATTATCGATGTTCAAATTGGTACTTATTTGTGTCTGTTACATACTTAGCTCTGATCAGATAAACAAGTTTATATGAGACCTAGATATTTAGGAGAGGTTTGAAGTGAATTATTTTATCAGAAATTCCTATTCCTGGAGCTCCCACTGTGGCAGAGTGAGATTGGCAGTGTCTCTGTAGTGCTGGGACGCAGGTTTGATCCCTGGCCTTACACAGTGGGTTGTGTATCTGCCATTGCTGCAGCTGTGGTGGGGGGGCTGATCCCTGGCCCAGGAACTCCATATGCTGCGGGACAGCCAAAAAAGAAAAAAAAATCTGATTTCTGTTCCTTTTTTAATTCTCTCTCTCGCTCTCTCTCTTTTTTTTTTTTTCTTTTTGTCTTTTTGTTTTTCCAGGGCTGCACCTGCTGCATATGGAGGTTCCCAGGCTAGCAGTCCAATCCGAGCTGTAGCCGCCTGCCTATGCCAGAGCCACAGCAATGCCAGATCTGAGCCGTGTCTGTGACCTACACCACTGCTCACGGCAGTGCCGGATCCTTAATCCACCGAGCGAGGCCAGGGATTGAACCCGCATCCTCATGGATGCTAGCCCGGTTTGTTAACTGATGGGCCATGACGGGAACTCCTAATTTATCTCTTTTTAACATGAAAATTAAATACCTCAATTTTCTCATTCTACAAACTATTTTTTTCAGGTTGAGTCAAAATTGTATTGCACTCAGAAATCAACAATCTTTCCCCCACCTTGGATCTGTTGTAGAAAGTTTACCAAACTTTTAAAAATTAAATAATTATTTTTCCTGGTTTTATTCAGGGTATACAAAGCTGCTTACCAATGCTTTTTTATCAATATAAAGGTAAATTGTGTTACCTTGCTGCATTAAATTCTAGCAAAAGTGAAATATTTACTTCCTTAGTTACTGAGGTATTATTGAAAATAAACATGATGGGTTCTCTTAAGTTTTTAAAAATTTTGGCAAATTTGCCAAAGATTATCATTTATGACTTGAAACCCTAGAAACTCCCAGACCTTAGGACTTGATCAGTGATCTCTTTCTGTTCCCTTCCAGTCGAGAGTCTTTTGTTCTAATGCCATCTCATTTATTAATTAGTTATAGTTTCCTTTTCCCAAGGATTGTATGTGATGTTGGTAGAATGAGTTGACATGCGAACTTCAGAAGATACCTTTTATACAATCTGAGTTGTAGGAATTGACCCCTCTTCTCAGTGTTTTTATCTTTTTAAGAGTGGTAGACATCGCTTTCGTAGATCTTTTACAGAAAAACCAATTAATTAGTGGCTGTTTGAATTTGGTGGCATTTTTTTCTCCTCTATGGCTATATCGTCTTGGGTGGGTCATCTTTTCGATCTTTAACTCAATAAACTAAACAGAACTTGACTAGAAACTAAATTCTAGGTCAGTTATGTATTGCATGTTTAGGAAATAAGGTCTATAATATTTGAGTTTTATTGATGCTTAAAAAAGTGTGTTATCAGGAGCTAAAGAAACTGTTGTAGATAGTTATATGTTACCTTATACGTTTTATTTGTGTTTTTTTTTTTTAATTTTCCCACTGTACAGCAAGGGGGTCAAGTTATCCTTACATGTATACATTACAATTACATTTTTTCCCCACCCTTTGTTCTGTTGCAACATGAGTATCTAGACAAAGTTCTCAATGCTACTCAGCAGGATCTCCTTGTAAATCTATTCTAAGTTGTGTCTGATAAGCCCAAGCTCCCGATCCCTCCCACTCCCTCCCTCTCCCATCAGGCATCCACAAGTCTTTTCTCCAAGTCCATGATTTTCTTTTCTGAGGAGGTGTTCATTTGTGCTGGATATTAGATTCCAGTTATAAGTGATATCATATGGTATTTGTCTTTGTCTTTCTGGCTCATTTCACTCAGTATGAGATTCTCTAGTTCCATCCATGTTGCTGCAAATGGTATTATTTTGTTCTTTTTTGTGGCTGAGTAGTATTCCATTGTGTATGTATACCACATCTTCTGAATCCAATCATCTGTTGATGGACATTTGGATTGTTTCCATGTCCTGGCTATTGTGAATAGTGCTGCAATGAACATGCGGGTGCATGTGTCTCTTTTAAGTAGAGTTTTTATTTGTGTTTCAGTTTTGCTCCTTCTTTGTTTCTCTGAGCACACGAGGGGGAGAAAGTCCAAAAAAATCATTCTATCCTATACTGGGGTATGATTCTTGTTACTTTTTTAAAAAAATATTCATTTCACGTAAGTTAGTGCTAAACATCGTATTAGGCTCTTGGGGGTACAGCAGTGATTAGATATAATTCTTACGTCCTTAAAATGCTTACATACTAGTTGAGATATGGACAGCTGAGCAAGTGAGTAAGCTGAACTGCAGTTTACTTAAGTGCTTAGGTCTGTCCCCTGACTTCTGTAGACGTTCTTAAGGGAAGGAGCCCTAGGTACACATCTCTTAGGTAGAAGGCCAGGTGAATGTGGACTTGCCAGGTGTATATTTTTCTGGGAGTAGCGTCAACTCTTTCCCCACAAAGGCATTGTGTAACTGGATGGCTAATTACCCAGTGTTTACCCCGGCATGTTGTATCAAAAATGTGATTGAATACAAGTAAAATTAGCTTTTGCATTCTTCTTGGCTCTGCCACTCTTGCCTTTTGCTTCTGAGCACATCAAAGAATTTCCTTATACTAACTGCTGTCACTTAGTGATACTAGTGAGAGAGAGGGTATTTTGGCATATTAGCAAGTTATTCCCTCTTGTTCCTTCATATAACCTTGATAAAGAGGAAATCCAGGAGTGGAAGATAAAGGTAGGTCTTGTCCCTTCTGCTGTTCCAGTGCATTTACCTGGTAACTTTATTGCCACGCACTCATTAACGTCTCATGAATCTAGTGTAAGGATGTGTCCTTTTGACCCTGAGATAAAGAGCATATATTTTATGGCTTATTTCCATCGTCGTGGCAGCTTTTTTAAAAAGTGAAGATAATAGTATTTTTAACTTTTAAAATTTGAATGTAAATTCATGTTACTTACGATAGCATGAATAGTAAGATAACCTACTTTTCAGATGTTTCCAAGATGACTTATGTTACCACTTGGTGGAGCTCTTTTGTAAGTTAGTGCATTGTGAAAAAGTAGGTACAAGTTGTCACTAATTAGGGGTTATCAGTTGGGTGGTTCAAAGGAACTAACCTAAATTACTGGTTAACAGGTAGCCCTTTAAGTGTAGATTGTAGTTTTTTTTTTTTTTAAACTGCACTGTCTTCAATTAAAATTTTAATATTTTAAGGATTTTTGAGTACTCCTAATTTTTCTCACTCCTGCTTTATATAAATTTAGTACTTTTTTTATAATTGACTTACCTGCCCCATTTTATAGTTATAGGTAATTAAGAAAATGTATGTAGGATTAAGGAAGAAAATGGAAATCATTTTTAATCCTTCCACCTAGAGATAATAGTAACATTGTGATATACTTTTTGCTTTTACTTCCTTTTAAAATTTTTCCACAAAATTGGAATTAAAATATACACGTAATTTGGTACTCTGGTATTTTTTCCTCTTAACATGCTTTTGGTATTTTCCCATGTCCTTATAATGTTTCAGATATTTTAAGGGTTTTATGTTATTCCATGATATCTCTCTTATAATTTAATTAACCGTTCTATTTAAAGATATTTAAGCTATTTCCATTTTTGATATTATAAATAGTTCTCTGAATATATATATTACGCTAAACTTGACTCAGCCCTACAGTTATTGTCATTTTGTATTTATTTATTTATTTTTTGTCTTTTGTCTTTTTAAGGCCTCACCCTCTGCATATGGAGGTTCCCAGGCTAGGGGTTGAATTGGAGCTGTGGCCACTGGCCTATGCCAAGCCACAGCAACATGGGAGCCATCTTCAACCTACACCACAGCTCACGGCAATGCCAAATCCTTAACCCACTGAGTGAGGCCAAGGATCGAACCCGAGTCCTCACGGATGCTAGTTGGGTTTGTTAACAACTGAGCCATGACAGGAACTCCCTGTAGTTATTTAAAAAGATTTTTTTATTATTGTTGATTTACAGTGTTCTGTCAATTTCTGCTGTACAGCAAAGTGACCGGGTTGTGTGTGTGAATTATTTTTCTCACATTATTCTCCATCGTGTTTCATCACTAGTGGCTAGATATAGTTCCCTGTGCTATATGGTAGGGTCTCATGGTTTATCCAGTCCAAATGCAATGTTTTTCATCTACTAACCCCAAACTCTCAGTACATCCCACTCCATTCCCCTACCCCTTTTCAACCACACATAGGTTCTCCATGTCCATGAGGTTTTTTTTTTTTTTTTTCTGTAGATAGGTTCATTTGTGCCATATATTAGATTCCAAATATAAGTGATATCCTATGGTATTTGTCTTTCTCTTTCTTAGTTCACTTAGTATGAGAGTCTCTAGTTCCATCCATGTTGCTGCAAATGGCATTATTTTGTTCTTTTCTGTGGCTGAGTAGTATTCCATTGTGTATATTTACATCTTCTTAATCCATTCATCTGTTGTTGGACATGTAGGTTATTTCCTTGTCTTGGGTATTGTGAATAGCGCTGCAATGAATATAGAGGTGCATGTAACTTTTTCAGTGAAAGCGTTGTTTGGATATATGCCCAGGAGTGGGATTGCTGGGTCATATGGTAGTTCTGTATTTAGTTTTCTGAGGTACCTCCATACATTTTCCACAGTGGTTGTGCTAATTTACATTCTTGCCAACAGTGTAGGAGGGTTCCCTTTTCTCCATACCCTCTCCAGCATTTGTTATTTGTAGACTTACTATAGATAGCCATTCTGACTAGTGTGAAGTGGTACCTCATTGTAGTTTTGGTTTGCATTTCTCTAATAATTAGTGATGTTGAGCATTTTTTCATGTGTCTGTTGGCCATCTGTATGTCTTCTTTGGAGAAATGTCCATTCAGGTCTTCTGCCCATTTTTCAGTTGGGTTTTTTGTTTGTTTGTTTGTTTGTTTGTTTTTGCTGTTGAGTTGTATGAGTTGTTTGTATATTTTGGAAATTAAGCCCTGGTCAGCTGCATCATTTGCAACTATTTTCTCCCATTCCATAGGTTGTATTTTTTTTTTTAATTGTTTACTTTGCTGTGCAAAAGCTTATAAGTTTGTTTAGGTCCCATTAGTTTCTTTTTGTTTTTATTTCTATTGCTTTGGGAGACTGACCTAAGAAAACATTTGTATGGTTGATGTCAGAGAATGTTTTGCCTGTGTTCTCTTCTAGGAGTTGTATGGTGTCGTATGTTTAATAAATCTTTAAGCCGTTTTGAGTTTGTTTTAGTGCAAGGTGTGAGGGTGTGTTCTAATTTCATTGATTTATGTGCAGCTCTCCAGTTTTCCCAGCATCACTCGCTGAAAAGAGTGTTTTTTTCCCATTTTATGTTCTTGTCTCCTTTGTTGAAGATTAGTTGACCGTAGGTGTCTGGGTTTATTTCTGGGTTCTCTGTTCTGTTCCATTGGTCTGTGTGTCTGATTTTGTACCAGTACCACACTGTCTCGAATACTGTAATATTGTCTGAAGCCTGGGAAAGTTATGCCTCCTGCTTGGTTTTTGTTCCTCAAGATTTCTTTGGCAATTCTGGGTCTTATATGGTAGTTTTTGGATTGTTGGTTGTAGTTCCATGAAAAATGTCATGAGTAATTTGATAGGGATTGCACTGAATCTGTAGATTGCTTTGGATATTATGGCCATTTTAACAGTGCTAATTCTTCCAATCCAGGAGCATGGAATATCTTTCCATTTCTTTGAATCCTCTTTAATTTCCTTGATTAATGTTTTATAGTTCTCAGCATGCCCTTTCATGGCCTTAGGCAGGTTTATTCCTAGGTATTTAATTTTTAGGGGTGTGATTTTAAAAGGTATTTTTATATTCCTTTTCAAATATTTCATTATTAGTATACAGAAATGCAACCTACTTTGCTGAATTTGTTGATCAGTTTGAGTAATTTTTGTGTGGCATCCTTAGGGTTTTCTGTATATAGTATCATGTTATCTGCATAGAGTGACAGTTTTACCTCTTCTCTTCCAATTTGGATACCTTTTATTTCTTTTGTCTGATTGCTGTGGCTAGAACTTCCAATACTATGTTGAATAAAAGTGGTGAGAGTGGGCATCCTTGTCTTGTTCCAGATTTTAGCGGGAAGGCTTTCACCTTTTCTCCAGTGAGTATTATATTGGCAGCGGTTTTGTCATAAATGGCTTTTATTATGTTATGTTCCCTCTATACCCACTTTGGTAAGAGTTTTTATTATGAATGGACGTTGGACTTTGTTGAATGCTTTTTCCACATCTGTTGAGATGATCATGTGGTTTTTGACTTATCTTTTGTTAATGTGGTGTATGACCTTGCTTGATTTGTGTATGTTGAACTATCTTTGTGAACTTGGGATGAATCCCACTTGGTCGTGGTGTATGATCTTTTTTATATGTTGTTGAATTCGGTTGGCTAAAATTAGCAATTTGTATGTTTAGTTTCAGAAATAGTATGTATGAAAGTTTCAAAGTCATATTTATTGAGGTATAATTTATATACACTAAAATCAACCAGTTTTAAGTGAATAATTCAGTAATTTTTGACAAATGTTATTTAACCACTTAATTACCACCATTAAAATATAGAAATTTTTGGAGTTCCTGCTGTGGTGCATTAGGATCAGTAGCTCTGCAGCACTGGGATGCAGGTTCAATCTCCAGCCCAGCACAGTAGGTTCGAAGACCTGGCGTTGCTGCAACTCCAGCTCAGATGTGATCCCTGGCCTGGCAACTCCATATGCTGTGGGGCAGCCAAAAAAGAGGGAAAAAAAAAAGATACAGAAATTTTGTGTTACTCCAGAAATTTCTCTCATTCTCTTTGATGGTGATTCCCCAGCACCTCTACTCCTGTGCTCAAGCAGCCACTGATCTGCTTTCTGACATTAGAGATTAGTTTTTGCCTTTGGAATTCTGTATGAAATCACAAGGGTGCACAGCCTGTACCCTTTTGTGTTTGGTTTTTTTACCTTATTGTAGTAAGTTTGAGATTTATCTATGCTGGGTTTGTAGATACTTTCCCCTTTTTTACTGTTGAATAATATTCCATTAAATGGATATACCACACTGTATTTTCACCTGTTTTTATATTGGGTTGTTTGAGTTTTTGGTTTTTATAAATGAAGCCACTGTTAACATTCAAGTACAAAGTTTACATTTCTCTTGGGTATAGGTATCTGGGAGTGGAATTGCTAAGTGTTATGGAAAGTATAAAACTTTTAAAAACTTGCTAAACTTGTTTTCTGAAATGTTTGTACGATTTTCACATTTTTGTCAGTAAGGTTTGAGTGTTCCATTGCTTTACATCTTATCAACTCTTGATATTTTCAGTCTTTTTAATTTTAACAGTTCTACTGGGTGTAGAGTTGTAATATAAGTTTTGAAATATTTTCTCCTCAAGTAGCTGAAATTAAGGACAAATTTAGAGTTGGATGCTGATAAGATTCATATTGTCCATAAAATTTGATAATTTAGGATTTTTTTTCTAAAGCTTTTATTTTTTATTTCAAAACAATGAAAAATTTCATCACATACTTTTCAGCTCTTTTGTATTCTCAATTAAGATTAAGCAAATAGTTCCAGCTGTTTAATAGCACGTCAGATAATTTGGTATTTCTTTTGTTTTCAACTTAATATAATCCAATTTTTACATACAAAACATATATTTAGAGCTATGTATTTTTAGGGGGAAAAGTATTCTAATGATAATGGAAATATATTCTAATGAAGTTGTAGCCATAATTCATTACTAATTATATACCAGTCATTATGCTAGGGTTTTAATCTCTCATTTATTTTTATAAAATGAGGTATGTGTTATTATTTCTATTGGCTAGGAAAGCAGTTATGGCACTGAGAGATAAGAATTTCTAAGGTTAAAAAATACTTGAATCAGTGGATTGATAAAGAACAAGTGAATTAGAGAAAAAGGAGGATAATCAAATAAGGAAATGGACTTGTTTTTTTTAAAACGATTTATATTATGGAGTCTGAATTATTTTAACTTGGCTTTGATGGTGTTGGATTTTAGAAAAATGAAAATATTTACTTTAAAGAACCAACTGGCCCCTTTATTTTTTTAGAAAGTTGTAATTTAACTTTTTTATCTTTCTAGTGATTTTTTTTTGCCTTACAATATAAAATTTAAGGGTTTGTTATTAGTGTAAAATTAAGTGCTTTCAGACATATGACATAAAAATTCAGGAACACATTTTGTTATGTTGAATAAGAAAAAAATTGCATATAATGCAGTTTTAATACGTTGGCCAGTAGGTAAATAATTTAATGAAATATTTGAACCTTTTATTGTTGTTGTTCCCAGGAAGGTCATATTCAAAAGAAAAAGGAACTGTGGGGAATCTGTATCTTTATTGCAGCAGTTGACCTAGATGAAATGCCATTCACCTTCACTGAGCTGCAGAAAAACATTGACATCAGGTAAAATTTCTTGCACTAGTAAAGGCCTCCGCCATTATTTCTGAACTTTCATTTTAATTAACTAGGGAATTAGAGGGAAATACTAAAATTAAATAAAACAGAGAATTTAGGTCATCTAACTCTCGTTCTCCATTAGAGTTCTTGATGAAAGTGTATTTATGCTGTACTTTCTTAAATGTAGCAGTTTGTGTCCTGTGAAAATTTTCCATGTATGTCTCACTGTCTCTAAACTCTCTTGAAGTAGCTCTTGGTAAAGTGGACAAAAGAAGCAAGGATTTATGAAGTAGGCTTTTTATATATAAAAACCTTTGTAAAAGTAGTATGTCTATCTTAAATTTAGTTGATTAAAGTTTATAATAGTTAAATACAATAGATATTATGATTATATACTTTTTAAGGCTGTATATTCAGTTGAATATTATTATAATACTTACCCCTGAAAATAATTAATGTCTGTATTGAGCTTAGTAATAAGAGGAGTTTACTAATTATTTCCAGCAACTCAAGAGAAGCCTTCAGGGGCTTCCAGTCATTTTTTTTGCAGCATATTTATGAAATGGAACAGTAAATAATGTGACCGAAAAGATAGTATGTTTCTTCTTGGATAAAGCCATCTTTATCCAAGAGTTAACATAACTGGTATCATGAGTAAATGAGATAAAGTGTTTGGTAACTTTTCTTTACTACTCTAAATAAAATGTGGAAACAAAAGCCATGTATGTTCATATTTAATTTCTTAAATTAGAATTTGTCTACCTGTCAGAGATTTCACAGTTTCACTTTATTTATTTATTTATTTATTGTCTTTTTTTGCCATTTCTTGGGCCACTCCTGTGGCATATGGAGGTTCCCAGGCTAGGGGTCTAATCGGAGCTGTAGCTGCTGGCTACACCAGAGCCGCAGCAACGAGGGATCTGAGCCTCGTCTGCAGCCTACACCACACCTCATGGGAACGCTGGATCCTTAACCCACTGAGCAAGGCCAGGGATTGAACTCACAACATCATGGTTCCTAGTCGGATTTGTTAACACTGAGCCACAACGGGAACTCCCTCACAGTTTCACTTAATTAAATAAAATCATTAAATCAAAATAGTTTTTATATAACTGAAAATTAATCTAAATATAAAGGTAAATATCCAGATTAATTTATTCATTCACTGGCAAATGTTTTAGTGGCGTCAGAGGATTGCAAAGAGAGTGAATATTTGGGTTAATATAGCATTTATTTTTTAAGATATATGACTTGGAGAAGATTACCTATCCTTATTAAGTCTCAGGTTCCTTTTCTTTCCTGTGAAATGAAAATTACTAGCTACTTTGTAGACTTATAAGAATTAAATAACTTATAATGAATAGAGAAGTAAGTAGTTAATTGAGTCAGTGGCTGTAACAGCATAGACACTGATGAGGTCTTCATCTCTTTTTTTCTGTAGGTTCCTCCCATCCCTCCCCTTCCCCTGAAAATAGGGAAAAGAAACAAAAGTTTTCAACTCTTAGGCACTATGATACTTTACTAGGTTCTAGTGTTATAGAGGTGAGATGTGGTCTCTGACCTCAAGAAACTCAATCCAGTGGGGAAGAAAAAATTAAACAGATGACTGCAATATAGTGTATTTAGGTATTCATAGACTTCTGTTTATTTACTTATTTATTTATTTTTGTCTTTTTGCCTTTTCTAGGACTGTTCCTGAGACATATGGAGGTTCCCAGGCTAGGGGTCTAATCGGAACTGTAGCCGCTGGCCTATGCCAGAGCCACAGCAGAAAGAATTTTCCTGACAAAGATTTTCCTAAATGTTTCCCGAGTATTCATAGAACAACAATGATTTATGAAATAAGCGTACCATAAATAATAGCACTACCATAAATATAGTAATATGTTTGATACAACTTTTTCTTAGGACATCTCTGTGTTCTGATAACTACATAGGAATGTTATCTAGACAACTACCTTTTTTTTCCCCCTTTTTTTTTCTTTTTAGAGCTGTACTTGAGACATATGGAGGTTCCCAGGCTAGGGGTTGAATCAGAGCTGCACCTACAGGCCTACGCCACAGCCATAGCAACTCCGGATTCTTAACCCACTGAGCAGGGCCAGAGATTCAACCCACATCCTCATGGATACTAGTCCGGTTCGTTACCACTCAGCCACAGGGGAATTCCTGGACCACTGCTTCTTAAACATGCTCTGGTGAAGGACTAGTTCCTCTTCTTTCCAATATTTCACAGACTGATTTTTTTTTTAAATAGAAATTAATTACTAGAAGAATGAAACAAAAATCCTACCAAACAAGGGATCATTTTTTTTTTTATTGTTAGATTCAGCAGGCATAAAAATGGGGTGAAATTGCTAAAAAAGGTTTTTAAGTACTTACTCTCAACAATTTCTGTACTTAATTTGGGTTTGGTAAATAGTTTATAGATCAGCATCAATCCTGCTGTGGAATATGTGGTTATCTGCAGATCTGTATATCTTAATTATGGCTTGCTATTCCTGTCTCCCTCCTCTCTTTCCCTCTCAACTTCCTGCCCTTTCTTCTCTCCTTCAGAGGAGGGCGACAGAAGGAATGGAAACTCACCCAAGTTACCCCTAGAAAAAGAAGGCCTTGTAGTAGCAGTACCATTTTAATGGTATTGCATGGATACATACTGCTGTATATCTCAAAACTGGGTGTGAGAGGGTTCTTGAATAAATGCTCTTCTAAGGTCGATTTCTTTTTCTTGGCACACTAGCTTTGCTCTCTTTTCGAAGCAGCATCGTGCTTCTTTACTATGCCTTCTGTCCCTCCTTAATTTAGTTTTCCACCAAATATGTCATGGCTGCTCCAATCCCTTCTATATCTGTGGAACTTTTCATAACTTTCTTTTTAGGGTTGCACCCACAACATATGGAAGTTCCCAGGCTAGGGGTCGAATCAGAGCTGCAGCTGCCAGCCTACACCACAGCTCACAGCAACGTGGGATCCTTAACTCTCGGAGCTAGGCCAGGGATCGAACCTGCATCTTCATGAGTACTTGTCAGGTTCGTTACTGCTGAGTCACAATGGGAACTCCCTCTTAACCTTCTTTTGTGTTCCATGCCCTCTCCTGATTACCTGAAGCTTTTATTTTTCCAGTTCTGGAGGTAAATGTCTGAGTGGTATAGCCCAGTGTTTGGAATGAAGGCTGTAACTCACTGGTGGCTGGACAGCCTATGGATGGGTCTGGTGGCGACCCTCTAGTTCAGTTAGCTGCTTTGGTATAATTCCTTAGATAAACTTGATTAAGAATGAGTGTGTGAGGTACAGTTGGAGATAGCTCTCTGTAGTGCCCTATTTTTCAATAGTGAACAATTTCAAATAGGTTAATTCTTTTTTTTTTTTTTTTTTTTGTTGTTGTTGTTATTGTTGTTGTTGTTGTTGCTATTTCTTGGGCCGCTCCCGCGGCATATGGAGGTTCCCAGGCTAGGGGTTGAATCGGAGCTGTAGCCACCGGCCTACGCCAGAGCCACAGCAACGCAGGATCCGAGCCGCGTCTGCAACCTACACCACAGCTCACGGCAACGCCAGATCGTTAACCCACTGAGCAAGGGCAGGGACCGAACCCGCAACCTCATGGTTCCTAGTCGGATTCGTTAACCACTGCGCCACGACGGGAACTCCTCAAATAGGTTAATTCTTAAAGAAAATAATAAAAAATGATTTAAAGTTATTCTTTAAACAACTTAAAAATTTTCATCAGTTTTCCTTTCCCTTCCCCAACAATTCAGTCCTAAAACCGCTAGTAGGGTGAAGAACATAGGTGTGTGCATCTGTGGTGAGGGAGAGCCATGGGGCCCAAAGGATGTTAGAGCCCAAGTGGGATGAAGAGGTCATCACCCTAACCCTAACCCCTAACCCTGTGGGGAGCTTCTGACATGAGCTGTCTGATGTGCAGTGTCAAGACCAAGCAGGGCACTGGTGTGGGGTGTCATGGCACGTATGAGGTAAGGGCAATCGGGAGTGAGGGGTCAGCGCCCTACCAGGGTGAGGAAGGTAGCCATGTGGAGGGGTGATGCAGGCCAGGGTGAGGGGAGACAGTCCGGACAGGAGGGAGGGTACAAATGTGGAGGAGAGGGTAGCTTCATGGTTACATACGGGAGTTGATTAAATGAGCACATTTAAGAGCTGTGGACCCCAGGTTTCACTGTCAAAGGAGAGTTATAAATATGGAAAAGAAACACTAGAATAAACTATGTAGTTTTTGTGTTGGAATTGAATAAATGGATGTGTACTTATGGTTTTAAAACATATAGATAGAAATAGAGATACATATAGGTATATGTCTATAATAACTTATTTTTTTTGTGTGTTCTTGATGATAAATAGATACAGGCGTAGGTGTATAGATACAGGGTACAGCCTAAAGATTAGTTGATTTCTTTTCTTCTTTAAAGTCTAGTGAGATGCAGAATTCCTTCCACAGGATATAGTAGTGATTTGGTATAGAGTGAACAGCGTTTTGAATTGAAATGTCTACTCTTTGAAGATGAAACAAAATGAATTTTTTAAGGTATGGATTCACTTTTTTTGTTCTTTCCTTTGCAGTGTCTATAAATTCTTTGACTTATTGAAAGAAATTGATACCAGTACCAAAGTTGATAATGCTATGTCAAAACTGTTGAAGAAGTATAATGTATTGTGTGCACTCTACAGCAAATTAGAAAGGTAAATAACAAATTTTAATAGGATTACTCTCTGCTTTTTCATGTCTTTGTTCATGATAAGATTCCATCTGGAAACTGTTATGTACTTAGTAAAGTTATTAAGTATTACACCTTAGATTTGTCTTCTTAATAATATTAACTTCCTGATATGTCCAGTCATATGGATCCTGAATGTTTCTTTCAAAATGACTTGTTTTACTCATGTTTCTCATTTGTTTTAATGAAATTAAAGCTTAGTTTCCGTTTTAGCTTTCTCTGCTAGAACATTTGTAGTTCTGAATGAAAAAGTGACCTGAATTTAAAATTCTTCCTGGAGTTCCCGTCGTGGCTCAGTGGTTAACGAATCTGACTAGGAACTATGAGGTTGTGGGTTCAATCCCTGGCCTTGCTCAGTGGGTTAAGGATCTGGCGTTGCCATGAGCTGTGGTGTAGGTTGCAGACCCGGCTTGGATTCCATGTTGCTGTGGCTCTGGCGTAGACCCGTGGCTATGGCTCCAATTCGACCCCTAGCCTGGGAACCTCCATATGCCAAGAGAGTGGCCCAAGAAATGGCAAAAAGACCAAAAAAGAAAAAGAAAAAAAAAAAATTCTTCCTAATGGTGCTACTATGTTTAGAAAGAGGAAGCTTATTGGGAGTGGAAGGTGTATGTGACCTCAACTGCCGGGCTGTGACTTGTATTCTCAGTGGTGATTTAGAAGAAGTAGTGTTTTATGAAATATACTCCAAGAAACTTTAGGCTATCGGCTGTTTTATTGTAAATAAATTAAGAAACTATAACAAGCACTAACAAAGTGACTATTAGTATCTTCTATGTGTTAGCTGCTGGGGATGTAAAATCATATAATACTATGATCATCAGGAAGCTTATAGTAAATTATATTTTTAAGTAAAAAATAAGTGCAATAATCATTTAATGCTCTATTGTAGAGGATTAGTTATAAGTGGTATAAATTATAAAGTGGGCAAAATACTGTGTATGTTTAAGGGTGAGTAGAGTAATTATGGGGTGAAAAAACTGTTGAAGAAGACAATATCTGAGTAGGGTTTAAAGGATGGAAAGAAACTCACCAAGAAAATATGTAGGAACTGGGACTGAGCATCATAGGCAGAGACTAGCACGTGTATGAAGCCAAAGTAGTACCATAGTGTACTTTGATATTGCTAATGGCTAAAAGGTAGGAGGGGGTTAGATTGATAGCGAGCTTGGATTTGGCCCTGCAGGTCATGGAGAGTCACTGATTAACATTAGCGTAGTCAGGGGTCTTAGCCTAGTCAGATCTGGCCTTTTTAAAAGATCGCTCAGGCCTTTGCAAAATGGATTTGGAATTTTTACTGACTAGTTATATGAGGTAATTTAGTGTTTATTGGCCTAGGAGTGTATCAGTATTTTTTCTATCTTGTATGTACCTTCTTCTGAAGAGCAATTGGGAAGATTAATTGTGGTACCAAAGCCTGTTTC
Source organism: Sus scrofa (assembly GCF_054392235.1). Lineage (NCBI taxonomy): Eukaryota > Metazoa > Chordata > Mammalia > Artiodactyla > Suidae > Sus > Sus scrofa. Next base: position 19,843,516 of record NC_139393.1, on the reverse strand, counting down.
TTTTGGGGTAGACTGTATATATGTATCTGGCAATATCCTATAGTGATTATGATAACTTTAAAAGCTAAACAGATCTGGCTAGGGTGGTTATATTTATTTTGCATTGACTGTGTGAGTTAGGGAAAGATACTTAACGTCTTTTTTTTTTTTCTTTTTGGTCTTTTTAGAGCCGCACCCATGGCATATGGAGGTTCCCAGACCAGGGGTTGAATCAGAGCTATAGCTGCTGGCCTACACCACAGCCACAGCAACACAGGATCATAGCCGAGTCTGCAGATCTGACTTAACATCTTTAAATGTCAATTTCAATCTGTAAAATACAGCTAATAATGCTCTCCTTGAAGGGTAATTGTAAGAATTAAGTAAGATAATTTCCTGGTTAGTTTACCTCCTGGCACATACTAGGTGTTCAATAAGCAGTAACTTTTAAATCTATTATTAGCAGAGTTCCCATCATGGCTCAGCAGAAACTAATCTGACCAGCATCCATGAGGACACAGGTTCAATCCCTGGCCTTGCCCAGGGGGTTAAGGTTCTGACGTTGTCGTGAGCTATGGTGTAGGTTGCAGATGTGGCTTGGATCCTGCACTGCTGTGTCTGTGGTGTAGGCCAGTAGCTACAGCTCTGATTTGACCCCTAGCCTGGGAACCTCCATATGCTACAAGTGCAGCCAAAAAAAAAAAAAAAAAAAAGATGAAAAAAATTAAAGCTGTTTATTAGCTACATTAGTGTTGTCACATAGAAATAATGCAAGCCATATGTTTTAAATATTCTAGTAGTTGCATGACATAAAGTAAGAAGAAACAAGTGAAATTAATTTTAACATTTTATTTAACCCATATATTTCCAAATAGCTCATTTCACCATGTATCATTCACGCACAAATTTGTGTACAAATGTTCATGACAACAGTATTTATAATAGCCTAAAAAGACCCCAAATGTCCATTAACTGATGAATAGCTAAACAAAATGTCCATTAACTGATGAATGGCTAAACAAAATGTGATCTGTTTATATTGTAGAATATTGTTTAGCTATAAAAGGGAATACAATACTGTTATGTGCTGCAACATAGAAGAACCTGGAAGCATTAAGCTCAGTGAAAGATGCCAGATACAAAAGCCCACATCTTTCATTACATGATATGCCAATACATAAGACAGAGAGTAAGTTAGTGATTGGAAGCAAGAGGAATGGGGAACAACTGCTGATAGATGTGGGGTTTCTCTGGAGGGCAATGGAAATATTCTGGAATTAGATAGCGGTGATGGTTATGTAACAAAGTGAATATACTAAAAACTACTGAATTTATATACTTTAAAATGATGAATTTTGTCACCTGAATTGTATTTCAACAGGAAAACATGAAACCAGAATAGAAGTTATTAAGGAGATTTTTTTTTTTCCTCAAATACTAGGTATTTTTTGAGTATTTTGGTGTGTTTACATTCATAACACAACTTCGTTTGGACTAGCCAAACACATTTCTGGTGTTCAGTAGCCACTGGTGCTTGTGGTTACCATACTAGAAAGCACAGATTTATATTGAATGTAATTATTTTTACTATATAACATTCTATTCTGTTACATTAAATTACAAAATGATATAAAGCAATGCATCTGACATTAAACATATTTTTTAAAACACATTCTTTATAATTATAAAAATTCCCTCTTGGAGTTCCTGTTTGTGGCTCGTTGGGTTAAGAACCCAACGTGAGTGTCCGTGAGGATGTGAGATCAATCTCTGGCCTTGCTGAGTGGGTTAAGGATCTGGTGTTGCTATGGCTGTGGCATAGCCCGGCAGCTGCAGCAGCCATGATTTGACCCCTAGCCTGGGAACTTCCATATGCCACAAGTGTGGCCCTAAAAAGAAAAAAAAAAAAAAATCCCTCTTGATTACTGTCTACTTTTTATTATAAGATAGTAGTTTTCTCTATATAAATTTTTGATCTACGTATCTTTTTGTAGACTTCTTTCACTTAGCTTGTTTTCATGGTTCATCCATGTTGTAGCATGTTTCAGTACTTCATTACTATTTATTATGGAATAATATTCCATTGTATGGCTATACCACATTTTATTCATCCATTCATCTATATTTATAGACCTTTGAGTTATATATGCTTTAAAGTAGTTGGGAGTATAAATGACAGCAAGTGTATATTTATTGAGTTTGTTATATTAACTTTCTTATATACCATTTCTTCTTTATTTCCATGGATTTGATTTACCACCTAGTATCATTTGTTTATTCCAATACAGCTTTGATCCTACCCACCTCTTTGTGCTGCTGTTGTCAAATGTATTACATTTTTATATGTTATAGGCCCAGGAATACTAATAATATATATTGTGTTATGTAGTTGCTTTTTATATCAATTAAGAGAAGAAAGGAAAAGAAATATGTAATTGTCCTTTAATAATAATATAATTACCTCTGGTGAATTTTTCATTCTATTTTAGTACTTTTCAATTCAGATTTCCATTTTGTTCTTTTAAAATAATTTCTTTCTTTTTACTGATATCCTCTGTTGGTTAAGGCATTGTCAGCATACCTTTTTTCCTTTTTTAAGCATCATTTCCTTTAGTTCTTTGAACATGCAGTAGCTGTTTTGAAGTCTTTATTAAGACTGACACCTTGGTGTCTTAAATGCAATTTCTGTTGTCTGCTCTTTCCCTATTTAGAGGTCACACTTTCCTGGTTCTTTGCATATTTCATTTTTTTTTTAACTGGACATTTTGGATCACATTTTAGTAACTCAGCTGATTCTTTTCTCTCTGCGGGCTTGCTGTTGTTGTTTTCTTGTTTATTTGCTTAGTAGCTTAGCTGTACTATTTCAGTGAAGTCTGTTTCTGCCACATGTATAGCCTCTGATACTGCTCCTTACTATAGCCCTGAGCATGTGTGCAGTCACTCTGGGCTCACTGTGTTTTCGCTGGGCTTTCTTTGATTATCTTTGCCCCTGTTGTTAAGCCAGCTGCCTCTGTTGATATCACACCTAGTCGTCGCCTCCCATTAATTGCTGACCACTTTATTATTTTTGACAATGTTCTGGATCACAGATTGCTTCATAGTCTAATCCAATTAAGTTTGACTCCCTTTTTAGGAGTAGTCTTTGAGGCTAGCTTTGAGACTTATCCTAACACCAGGAAACCTTTTTAGCTGTTTCTTTTCCTGGTTCTCTCCTAGATGGTCTAGGCTTTAGCTTTTTGCTCTCATAGATCTGTTAGCTCCCTCTTACTTGCCTCTACCACAGTTGCCTTGCTTTCACCAGTGCTCTTGTCCTTGAATATCCTCACACTTCATTTTAAATGAAGTTGATTTCCTTGGGGTGAACGGAGGCTCTCTTGTTTTTAAGGCCTGCATCTCCCTTAGGCACCACTTCTGTGCTGCTGCTTTGGAGGAGGTCAGGAAGGGGACAGTGGTCTCCTGGAATGATATCTCTGCTTTAAGTGCAGAGCACTGAGAAGAGGCAATAGCCCCTGGTCTTCCCAGATTGCCTTTCTTGGCAGGAACCTATGTCCTATAAACCAGCTGGCAAGAGAAGTCAGGTTTTTTTTTTGTTTTGTTTTTTGTTTGTTTGTTTTGTTTTGGGGAGGTGTGTGCCCTCTGCATGCTGAAGTCCCTGTGCCAGTGATCAAACCCCCACCACAGCTATGGGCAGTGACAACGTCAGATCCTTAACCTGCTGTGCCCCAGGGAACTCTGAGAAGTCAGTAGTTTTTTTATTTAAAATTTTTTTTCTTTTTTGGCTGCCCCATGGCATATATGGAGTCCCTATATGACAGATCTGAGCCACAGTTATAACCTATACTGTAGCTGTAGCAGTGCCGGATCCTTTAACCCACTGTGCCAGGCTGGGGATTGAACCTATGTCCCCGTGCTCCAGAGATGCCGCCAATCCTGTTGCGCCACAGTGGGAATTCCAAGAAGTCAGTATTTTTGATCTGCTTTATGCCTAATAGTAAAACTTTCCCCTGTAAGTGGAGGACGGGAGCCCCAGGCCTCCCAGCTCCTCTTGTCTGGGGGTAGACCTTCTGCAACACAGACCTGAGGGTGATGAGAGATGCGGGTTGCCTGCTCTTCCCAGAAAGAGAAGGCTGGGAGCTGGGAAGAGAGGAGCTCCGTGTCTCTACTGCACCTACCAGGGTTAGAGCTTCATTATGCTGGGCTTGCTGGAGAGGAGGAGGAATGAGGTTTGCTTTGAATTCCATAGACTGTCATTGTTCTCACCAAGATTTAGTAGGTTTTCAAAAAAAAAAAATTTAGTAGGTTTTCTCAAAGAAACATTTCCTTTTTGCATATGCTTTCAGGAAAATTTTCAGAGACTTAAAAAAATTTTGTAAACCATTTTTACCAATTATAGTTATCATACTAGGGAGTAGGTCTGCAGAGATCCTTCTACCATTACAGAAGTCATTGTCCTAAATAAGTAGGTTTTATTGTACTTTTCAGTTGTGTTATTTCAATGAGACTATTAGTTAAATAGGCTTTTATGATCTGTTCTGAGATTCTAACCAGATCAAGATTCAATTACAGAATGCATTCAGGGTTACAAATGCACATATGGAATCCAATCCTTTTGTAATTTGAAATTATAGTATTGTAGAAAATGTCATAAGTTGGAAAATCTACTTTTAACTTTGTTTTATAATGGTCTACTTTAAAACATGTATCCTTCTTAAAATAAGAATAAAACATGATAAAATTGATTTGTAAATTATGAAAAAAATTAAAAAATAACTTTTTAAAAAGCCGCAATGTTAATACAATTATTTCTTCATTTCAGGACATGTGAACTTATATATTTGTCACAACCCAGCAGTTCGTGAGTACTTCAAAACATGTTATTTTTCACTTTTTGGGTTTTTTAGACATTTTTTGAAATGCTCCCAAACATGTTAATAATTTCAGGGTTAGTTTAATTGATTATTCCATGCTGCTCCACAAATTAAACTGATAGATTTAAGCCCTTTACAGATTATTTATCTTTTCACAAAGAAAGTGGTATGAAATCCATGCTTTTTACTACAAGGGAAAACTAATAAGGTTAAAGTTGATTCAGTGCAACTCTGGAAGAAATGCTAATTCATTGACAAAAATCTTTATTGAGCGTGTATTATAGGCGTTTTTTAAACTAAGACTCAGAACATAATTTTTGTGTAAGAATAAATATGTCTATATTAAAATTCCCAAGTAGTCTTTTTAAATCTGTGATGCATATTTCAAGAGTATATCATTATACGAGTTTTTCTTTGGAAATGGAATGAGTAGTATATGAGATTTTTTTTTTTTTTTTGCCCCACTGACGAATAATACTGAAGATGATTGATACAAAGGGAAATTATATATTTATTAGTTAAACCTAATTAATTCCACTTGTTAACTGCAATAGGTGACTGACTTAAAATTTATGAAGGCATAGTGTTAAAGAGGTAACTAGAGTCACCCAAATCTCTATTTTCTTGCTTATATAAAATTTATTTTAATGAGAAAACAGAGCAGAAGAGTATTAATTGGAAAGCAGGTGTGTCATATTACACCACCTCCTGTGCATATTTTTATATTAGAATTGAAGCTATTTAATATTTTCTGTAAAAAATTATATTACTCTGTGGGAAAATAAAAATATCTTGATAGAAACATAACTGAATTGAGGCAAATTGAATTCATGTCTAAATTGTGCATTTAAAATGGACTGCAGGAGTTCCCTGGAAACGAATCTGACTAGGAACCATGAGGTTGCGGATTTGATCCCTGGCCTCGCTCAGTGGATTAAGGATCTGGCGTTGCTGTGGCTGTGGTGTAGGTCAAAGACATGGCTTAGATCCTGCATTGTTGTGGCTGTGGTGTAGGCCAACGGCTATAGCTCCGATTGGACCCCTAGCCTGGGACCCTCCACATGCCTCGGTGTGGTCCTAAAAAGACAAAAAAAAAAAAACCTGTATTCTCTTATGCAGTCAATTTTAGTCTGTAATTGTGAAAAAGGAAAAAAAAGGTGTAGTTGGAAAATTGTCAGTGTGAAATTTTTTTTCTTTCTATTTGTTTACTAGAATATCTACTGAAATAAATTCTATGTTGGTGCTAAAAGTTTCTTGGATCACATTTTTACTAGCTAAAGGTAAAGTAATTATGTTTTGTTACATGATAATGTTTCGGATGTGATAATTGATAATTATTTTGAGTAAACTCAAAATTTTAATTCAGTTTAATGTTGCTCCTCCTTCCCCCTAATTCTTTGTGTGGGTTTTTAAGTGTTAGCAAGTTCTCGTAATTCTGGTACTGGAGGCAACCTTGAAAGTGTCATTTTGTTTCTGCTTCTAATATTTTTCATTCTTTCTTCCTTCTTTTCCTTTTTTAAAGAATAATGTTACTGTTCTCATAAATATGATATATATTCATGATAAAGAATTCAAATAATACAGCAAAATGCAAGGAAAAATGTAGAAAAATTACCCCAAACTCACCTAGAAATAATCATCATTAAAATTATGTGATTGTATGCACAAAAATATATCTGGAATGACATTCTGATGAAAAAAAAAGGTGGGTGGATGAGTGCATTCACAAATAGAAAATTTTCTAAAAACAGGATCATATCATTGTGCTATGTTTAAGATATAAAAATTAATTCTATTCAAATTTTACAGAGAAAATAAGAGGAATGGAAGGAATTGCTTAAATTTATATAAATGTTTTGTCACTTAAGCAGTGTTATTTCCTAAAATATTTCTCTAAAATGATGAAAAAACATTATGAAATATTAAAAGGTTAGAATCTTTAACTTTGTGTTTTGAGTTAAAGCAATATATATTAATCTACTCTAAAGAAAGAATTCTCATCTTCCTGTCACCTCCCTATTCTCTACTTTTAGATTTGCTCATTTTTTTCTTATTGCATTATCAAAGACAATAATATTTTATTCTGTTCTGTAATTATAATTTGTTTAATCTCACTTCTGTGTTTAAATGGATTCTAAGCTTATTGTCACTTGTATCATAGCTTCTCCATTTCTGAGTTCTTTATTTTGGTTTATCCTTAGCTGGCTAGATTTTCCCATGAAGGAGTTTTTCAAAAAAGGATTTCTGACACCATGTTTTCTATGTTTGGTATGTTTATAAATTGTGTCCTTAGTTTTTATAATTGAAGAACAACTTGATTGTGTACCTATTATTGTTGGGTTTTTTCCCCCTCAGGACACTCTTATCTGGAATTGATCATTGTTGTTGAGAAATGTGAGCCCAGCTCAATTTTCCCTCCTCATTTTCTTCCCTGGATACGTGAAGAATTTCTTTTTTAAAAAATTTGAGATTCATTACATCAACCAGGATATCTCTTTTTTTTTTTTTTTTTTTGTCTTTTTGCTATTTCTTGGGCCACTCTCACGGCATATGGAGGTTCCCAGGCTAGGGGTCTAATCGGAGCTGTAGCCACCGGCCTACGCCAGAGCCACAGCAACGCGGGATCCGAGCCCCGAGCTGCGTCAGCACTCGGCAACGCCGGATCATTAACCCACTGAGCAAGCGCAGGGACCGAACCCACAACCTCATGATTCCTAGTCGGATTCGTTAACCACTGTGCCACGACGGGAACTCCCAGGATATCTCTTGATTTTTATTTTTCTGTATTAGTTTTTCTTGGAGCACTGTTTTCCTTTTTAAACTGAAGGTTTTGCTGTTCATTTCAGAGAAATTTTATTTAGCATACTGCACTTTAAAATTTAGCATGTTTATTCTGTTATGTTTTGAGAACATTAACTGTCTTATGTGGGATTGATTTTGTCTTCCACATTCACTGTCTTCTCTCATATTAGTCTAACCTTTGGTCTTTTTCTTAGGTATTGACTGTTTTTGTTTCAAGCGTTTCTGCTATTTTGAGCTTCAAGATGGGATTCTCAATCTGATTTTTTCCCCTGCTCATGTTGTGACTCTATCTTTTAATTCTCTTTTTTATTTTCTGTAGGTTTGCATAATCACTGTGCTTCCCACCCACACCCCTGCCCCACTGCTAGAACTTTACATGGGCAACCCCAACCTGATGAGGTTCTGTTTTCTCAGATGTAGTGTGACTAAATCTCCCTTTGCTCACTTTACACTTTAACTGTGATTTATATTGCCCAAGAGCTGTAATATGAGAGCTGACTTTTTTTATTATTATACTTTTAGTCAGAGGATGAGGGAAAAAGTAGAGACCTTGTCTGAAACGACATGCATTTTTATTGTTCTAAGATTTTTGTTAGAATGAACTGTAAAACAGGTACTTTATATCCTGTTTCCATAACAGGATTTTGTTAGGATTCAGAATGTTCCCTAATTCAGCGTATTATACTGAAGTCTTTACATTAGTCAGAAAGTTGCTATAGTTGTTTACTTCCTTCATTTTGCCTTTCTCTCATCAGTAATTTTCTAATCTAAGTAAGAAGAGGAGAAAGATGAGGATACTCTTGAGTCATTATCTCTCAGATTTGGTATTGCTACTAGCATTTCACCAGTACTTTTTTTTTTTTTTTTTCAGTTTGAGATAGTGATTTTATGTCTTCCTGATATGTACCCAGAAGTAGAGTTGCTAGGTTATATAGCAATTCTACTTCTAAATTTTTAAGGAACATCCATACTGTTTTTCCAATTTACATTCCCACCAACAGTATACAAACGTTCCTTTTCTCCACATCCTTGCCAACACTTGTTATCTCATGTTTTGTAAATAACAGCCATTCTGACAGATGTGAGATGATATCTCATTGTGGTTTTGATTTACATTTCCCTGATTGGTGACATCGAGAACTTTTTCATGTACTCATTGTCCATTTGAATATCTTCTTTGGAAAAATGTCTGTTCAGCTCCTTTTCCCCATTTTTAATTGAAAAAAAAATTTTTTTTTTGGTGTTTTGCTATTGAACTGTATGTGGTCCTTATATACTTTGGATATTAACCTTTCATCAGATACATGATTTGCAGATATTTTCTCCCATTCTATAGGTTGCCTTTTCATTTGGTTGATTCTCCCCCCTCCTTTTTTTTTTTTTTTGACTGTTCAGAAACTTTTAAATTTGATGTAATTCCATTTGTTTATTTACAAATACAGTTTTTTCCTTTCATTTTATTAGGTATTGGAAGAGAGATTCTTTGACTTCACTCGATTTTTAGCTAGAGGTCTTGATATCATTCTTTACCTTTATGGTATTTCTTAGCAACTTCTAAGTATATTACAGAGGTATTTTTGCAGCATACATTTGGATATAGAAAACCCATTGATATAAGGTTACCTTTTTCTCATAGAGTTTCTACACCTTCAGTACTGGGATTATTAGTAGTTTAGCAGTCAGATACCAGTAATATAGAAAATGAATCAAATTAAACTTCTCCTTTAAAAATATTGCACAACATAGAGCCATAAGTGAATCTGTCATTGCTGTGTAGTATGTATATTTTGTGTAGCTACACCATTTTTTTCCTTAGGTACTTATTATATGCACTTATTTCCTCACAGCTCTTGTAGTTGTATATTATACAAACTTTTAGGATTTTGTGCTAAATAATTATTTTATAGATGACTTTACAATTATATACTAATTTTGATATTTTAAAAATGAATTTGGTTATTAAAATGTTTTCGAGGGAGGTTAAAACTGAAAGTATACAGAGTTTCATAAATAAATAGAATTGAGGATTAGCATATATCATTCTTCAGAATCGTTTTCAAAGGTAATGAATTTTATAACTCTTATCGAAACTAGAAGCAAGTTCAAAGAAGGAAAAATCAAAATAAATTTAGACATAGGGACTGAATTATGAAAATAATAGCTAAATGTAAAATTCTCATGGTAGACTTATACTTCATTTATAATTTCGTAATGTTCTGAAATTTGATATTTCAAATCTGACTGAATTTTTGCAAAAAAAATCTTTAACATGCTTCTAGTGATTGTTGAATAAATGAGTATATGGATACACCCATACCCACAATTTCTCCCAATTTAAAGACCTCAATCTCCATCTTCAAATGTGAACCTTTTTTGTTTTCAGGGGAAGTATTACAAATGGAAGATGATCTGGTGATCTCATTTCAGTTAATGCTATGTGTTCTTGACTATTTTATCAAACTCTCACCTCCTGCATTGCTCAAAGAACCATATAGTAAGTATTTTACAAGTAATTTATACCCCTCCCACTTCATCATTCAACAGTTGTTTATTGATTTCTACTAGATCCAAAACTTGGTTCTAGAGCCAAGGTAATACTTTAAAAAAAAGTCAGATATGAGAGTTGCCATCGTAGCTCAGTGGTTAACGAAGCTGACTAGTATCCATGAGGACACAGGCTCTATCTCTGGCCTCACTCAGTGGGTTAAGGAGACGGTGTTAACTGTGAACTGTGGTATGGGTCACAGACATAGCTTGGACCCTGTGACTGTGGCTGGCAGCTGTAGCTGCAGTCGGACCCCTGGCCTGGGAACCTCCATTTGCTGCAGTGGCCCTAAAAAGCAAAAAAAAAAAAAAAAAAAAAAAAGTCAGATATGGACTTTGCCTTTAAGTAGTATAAGATATAGAAGGGCAAATAAGTAAGCGAGTAATTAGAATTTGTGTTTGAAAGTAGTCTGTGCCAAAATCTGGCAAATCCTGTGGGAGTTTAGAAGATGAGGTTTTCTGACTGGGGAAGACCAAGAAAAACCATATAAAAGTGGTGGCAAATAAATTGTGTTGAAGGAGTAGTTCGGTTTGATTGTTGTGGTAAGTTAGGGAAGGGCATTCCAGGTAAAGGGAAAATCAAAAGGCAAGGCACCAGAGTTCCTGCTGTGGCTCAGCAGGTTAAGAACCTGACTAGTATCCTTGAGGATGCAGGTTCAATCCCTGACCCCTCTCAGTGGGTTAAGGATCCAATGTTGTCACAAGCTGCAGCAAAAGCCACAAATGTGGCTTTGATCTGACGTTGCTGTGGCTGTGGCATAGGTTGGCAGCAGAAGCCCAGATTTGACCCCTAGCCTGGGAACGTCCGTTTGACACAGGTACGGCCCTTAAAAAAAAAAAAAAAAAAAAAAAGGCAGGGCACAGATATGAATGAAACTCCCCGGGAAGATAGCCCATTCTACAGAAACAGATTAAATTCTTATTATTGCATGCTATAATGATTATGTAACTGGGTTTTTTGTTTTTTTTTTTTGCATATGAGACATAATTGATCCACTTCAGTGGATGACACGATGGCAAGTATAAATAATAACTGTTGCTGAAATAATTAGATAGTATTAAGCAAAGATAAGTCATATTTCTCTTAGAATGGAATTGCTTCCTTTGGTGGCATGGGGAGTAGGATTTAAAATCACTTATTACACTATAGAAAAGTGTAAAAGCAGCCTTAACCGATTCCTTACTCCTAAAATGATGGAGCTATTAGTAATACTATAATTCAGGACAGATCAAGACATGGAAGTCTCAAAGTGTAGTTGAAATGGCCGAAAAATTGAAGCCTAATTAATCTTCATGAGCCTTCATGGAATGTGAAGTCTGGAGCAGAATTTTGAAAATGTGTTGAATATGGTTTGACAGAAAATGCAGGTCGTTGATCGGAAATCACATGCAAAACAGAGAAAAAATAGAAAATGTTATATTTAAAAATATTCTGAATTTAAAAAAATTTATATACTTTTTCCTCACTTTAAAAAAATGTCATGACTTTAATGTGGCATGTAAGTTTGAGGTTGTCAGGCTTTGTTCTTTTGGATGATTTGAACATTCGTTTAATTCTCTAAATGCCATTAAAAGAGAAACCAGGATGAGATGTTGAATTGACAGGCTGTGGTAAACTTTCGGTTTGGTTTTTATTATGGAGAATTTTTGTTAACAAAAAAAGAAAGTAGCAGAGTAACTCTCCATGTGTTTATCACTTGTCCTCCATGTGTAACTTATTGTCAACCCATAGTCCTATCCACTTGCCCAGTTCTACCATCTATTTTATTTTGAAGGATTCTGAAGGCATACCATTTCACCCTTATAAATTTCAGTATGTATCTCCTGAAAGATAGTCTTTTTAGAAAGCATAATGACAGTACCATTGTCACACCTAAAAATCAATTAATAGTGATTCCTCACTTCCACTGGATATCTAGTAAGTGTCCATATTTTGCATTGTCTTATAAAAGTAATTTTAAATTTAAGTAAGTTTTACAGGTTGACTAAATAAGAACGAGTCTTTGGAATTGGTTTATGTACTTTTAAAACTTAAAAAGTTCTTCTTCTATCTTTCTCCCTTTTTTCCCTTATAATTTATTTATTAAAAAATCAGGTGGTTCTGTTGATTTTTCTGTGGTTTAATTTTTACTGACTGCATCCTATGGTATAGTTTAACATGTTCCTCTATCCTCTCAATTTCTTGTAAATTGTTAGTTGGGCCTAGAGGCGGTTAATACTTTTTATACATAGTCACCTGAAATCCTTTTAGTAGCTAAATCCACATTCAGTTTGAATTGGAAGTGCTCAAAATAATTCAGGTGATTTAAAAAAAATCCCAATTTAGCATTACATTATTATATTTATATGCTTATTTTTAAAAGCATCATAATTTATAGGTATTTGCTAAAACTTTAAAAATTTATTTTTATCCTGAATCTAGAAACTTGAATGCATAAATACTTTTTTATTATTGTTAAGACTCTTTTAAGATAGAAAACGTTTTTCCCCTTGTGGATTAAGTAGGATACACTTTGATTTAGTATATAAGTTGGCTATTTCCCTTGCCTTTTTAATATTTGTTTATGGGGCTTTAAGTTTCTTTTTGGGCTAGTTGGGGGCAGAAGAGAATAGGAATGGCAAAAACTATTACCAGTATATAATTTACAATAGATATTCAATAAATAGATGAAAACATTAGCTTTTTAATGAAACCTAATAAAATTTAAAAGTAGCAGAATGTTACCAAAATTATTTCTGACCTTCCAAGTTATAATTAGAATACTTCATTATTTTATACAGTGGAATGTGCAATTGTTCTTATCTAATTTACCATTTTTACAGAAACAGCTGTAATACCTATTAATGGTTCACCTCGAACACCAAGGCGAGGTCAGAACAGGAGTGCACGGATAGCAAAACAACTAGAAAATGATACAAGAATTATTGAAGTTCTCTGTAAAGAACATGAATGTAATATAGATGAGGTAATTTAACTTCATGATTTCTTTAAAATAGTTAAAGTAGATTTAGATGTAAGTTTTCCTAATAGTGTATAATTCTTTATGATGAGCTTGCTTTTTGTAATTAGTGCCAACTCTTTTGCAGTAGTGATATACTTAGAAAAAGTTTAATTTTCATATTCAGTTACTTTGATTTTAAAGAGAGTAGCACCCTCACTCTGGAATCACTGAAATGTACATCATTAAGACAGTACTTTTCAAATGTATTTGTTCTTTGATTCCTCTGTGGTTATGGATACCCCTAATGTTTTAAAGTATCCTGCTTAAAAAAAAAAACCCTAGTGTTTTGGTTTAGTGATAAGTGATACCAACAATGAATTTCTGTTCAGCCTTCTACAGTTGCTCTCTTTCTGAATATCACACCAGATGTTAATGACTGGTAGAGAATACATGAACACCCAAGAATTGCTTATCTTGTTAATAAAATCTGGAATGTAAGAATTGGAAGGCATCTTACAAGTAATATACTCAGCCTCCTTTTAGTACTGAGTAAACAAGCTTTAGAGACTGATAGCTGATTACTACTAACAGAGTCTGTACTTCAGAACATCTGCCTCTTTCACTGTACCATGCTCTTTCTCTCTCATATATTGTTATTTTGTCTGTAATTCTCTACCACCAGATAGCTGTATGAAATGTTGCGTCTTTGAAATTTCACTGTCAACTCTAGGAAGGAATGCGGTATGATCTCAAAATCTAGTTTAAGAAGTGTTGGAATGATATTATATTATTCAAGATATCTGGTTTCAGCATCGTGGCTTTTGTTAATTTCAACAAATAAGTCATACAGATGCATCAACTTTATACATATTTTTTTTTTACTTTTTTTTAGACTCAAGTGATCTTTACTACTAAGCTGATAAATGTAGTTGAAATATTTTTTTTACCTCAATCTGTTGCTTAATCCCTCAAGATAATGAAGAGGAATAAATGCAGTTTTCTAATTCCTGGTTGTTAATTATCTGGTTTTCAGAACTGCTTAAAAAATTGCATCTAAGTAATCAGGAATAAATCATGTTTTTCCTTTTTATTTTAAATAATTCTTTCATAATTTAGAATGTAATAATGATTTTTAAAGTGTAGGTGATTAGCAGCTTTGGTGTTGAGTCACATTAATTACTTGACACGATTATTTACAGAGCCATTTATGTTTATATAACTATTGATTATATTTATGGTTATATATTCATTGGTTGGTCACACTAATTGGTTAAATAGAACTACCTACCTTATAATTATTCCACTCGAGTGAGAATTAATTAAAAAACAGTACTAATAAGTATTACAGAAGCTTAATTCTTAAAACTTACTTGTGGAGTTCCCGTCGTGGCGCAGTGGTTAACGAATCCGACTAGGAACCATGAGGTTGCGGGTTTGGTCCCTGCCCTTGCTCAGTGGGTTAAAGATCCGGCGTTGCCGTGAGCTGTGGTGTAGGTTGCAGACGCGGCTCTGATCCTGCGTTGCTGTGGCTCTGGTGTAGGCTGGTGGCCACAGCTCTGATTCGACCCCTAGCCTGGGAACCTCCATATGCCGAGGGAGCGGCCCAAGAAATAGCAAAAAGACAAAAAAAACAAAAACAAAAACAAAAACAAAAACAAAAAACTTACTTGTGAAGTAGATAGGAACTTAGGAAGATATTAGATTATTTCTACCTTAATTGAATGTAGATCCCAAAGTTGGAAAAGAAGGTTAAATGAAGAAAAGTAAGTTGTTTCAAATTCCGTAACACATGGCCAGTGAGGAATAGCTGGGGCTACAACTCCAGATTTTCCAAATACTGTCTTTAGTATCCATGTTGAATATAGGATTTTTGTATGAAACGGCATCATTCCACAAAACATTTTCATTTGGTTTTGAATGGAATTGTTGGATATTCATATATGAAATCATTTTCTTATGAAAGTAGGTTATTTTCCTAAGGTCATGCTAAAATAATTGACTTGCTGTTCCATAAGCCAATATATGTGTGAAGTGGCACAAAAATATGCTTTGGGCAGAATTCTGAGGCCTTGTTGAGAATGAAGAGTCTTGGCTCTGATGCTAGACAGATTGGGTTTCAGTTCCAGCTCTGTCACTTCCTAGCTGTGTAACTTTGGTTACTTTGCTTAATTTTTTTGAGCCTCCCATCTTTTCACCATTCGTTAAATGTGGCATTTTGAAGTTGATTTCAATGCATTTTCTTTTTAGAAATCCCATTTCATGAACAGTTTCCCCTTGCACTTCCATCTTAGGACCTGAAATCTGTCTCACATAAATTAAAATGTGAATAATTGAATTAATTATAAATAAGCTCATACTTGGTTGAGTGTAATTTATTGATCTCAATGTCAACGTCATTCTAATGTTTTTTTTTAATTTTAATGTTTTTTTAATGTTTTTTAAAAATTTTTTTTCAATTTTAATGGTTATGTAACTTTATCTTTTTCAGGTGAAAAATGTTTATTTCAAAAATTTTATACCTTTTATGAATTCTCTTGGAATTGTAGCCTCTAATGGACTTCCAGAGGTAATCTGAAAGAAATCATAATAAAAAGTTTCAGGACTTTTGGGAGGGAGGAATAATTGTCTAAATTTCTTAAGATCACTATTGTATATTAAATATTTTTTACTCAAGGAAAGAATCTAAGTAGAATTGTGGTGAATCAACTGTATATAATAGTAACAAAAAATCCTTTTGAGTACATGCTCAAATGTAGTAATAAGCAGCATTTTAAAATTTATGCTAGAAATTGATTTGTATTGAAATTTCCAAAAATCAAATTGTAGGTAGGCACTTGCATTTCTCAATGCTATTAAATATTTAAATATAACTAAATACTCACAATCAAGTTTGGTTCTAATTTGCTTTGCTGCCCTACCTTAAGCATAGGAGGCATGTCAGCATTGTTGGTATTATTGTGGTTGGAATATCTCTTCTGAGCATTTAAAAAAACTAATTGGAATTAAATTTGGTTGAAATGACTGTGATTGTATTATAGAAATGTTTTACCTTAGTGGTGCGCCATCCGTTTATTTCTTTTCCCATTTTGCCTCAAATGTCTTGTTCTTCAGTGAGAACAGAATTTTTTTGTGATAAAGTGACGTATGTGGAGAAAAGGATGCTTAGATAAATGATGAAGAACAAGTACTCAGTAAAGAAGCAATGTTTTAGAAACATCTAATATCAGTCACCAAGACCAGAAGACCTGAAGTCAGATAGCTAGCATCCCGATTCTATCACCTGAGCTGGTAGCTATTCCTTGAATTAACCAGCTTATTCACTTGACAGTTATTAAATGTGTGCTTAGTATGTGCCAGGAATTGTGCAGAGATTGAACTCAGCCTCTGTCACTGAGGTTCTAGTGGGAGAAAGACATGAAAGTAGCACATTAGAGGAATCTATAAGAGTCTGATAGATGTGTGCACAGAGTGGTGCTATCTCAGAGGGGGCTACCTAATCCAATGTGGGGCAGGTAGGTTTTTGCAGAAAATTGTTTGGAGGTGATGTGGCTTCTGAGCTGAATGAGGTTTATGAGAAGTGGCATTTCCAAGGGTTGGAGATTATAGATTGAAAGGCACGGTGATATGTGATAGTATGGTCTGTTCCATGAACCTCAACTAGTCGTTAAGATTGGGATACAGAGCAGCAGAGTGGTAAGATATGCTATGAAAGAGGCAGGAAGGGGACAGATATTGTATTACTGAGTCCTGTTACCAAGTTATGTACCAAAAATAAGCTGTTTACACCTAAGAGTCTTGGGCACTGAGAAATTTTTTTTCCCTTAGAAGGGATCACAGGATTAGTACTAGAAACTTTAAGGGAGCTCCTGTTGTAGCTCAGCAGTAATGAACCAGAGTAGTATACATGAGGATGTGGGTTTGATCCCTGGCCTGGCTCAGTGGGTTAAGGTTCTGGCGTTGCACTGAGCTGTGCTATAGGTCACAGATGCAACTTGGATCCCAAGTTGCTGTGGTTTTGACTGTGATGTAGGCCAGCAGCTGCAGCTCCAATTAGACCCCTAGCCTGGAAGCTTCCATATGCCGTGGGTGGGACCCTAAAAAGAAAAGAAAAGAAAAAAAAGAAAATTTAAGAGAAACTTTACATTTCCCCTGGTATTTTGCATATAGCACTAATAGCTGTCAATTAATAAATGATTGATAGGAGTTCCTGCTGTGACATAGTGGATTAAGAATCCCACTGAGGTGGCTTGGGTTGCTGCAGAGGCACGGGTTTGATCCCTGGCCCAGAGCAATGTGTTAAAAGAGTCACGGTTGCCGAAAAATGCTGTATACATCACAGATATGGCTTGTATTCAGTCCCTCGCCTGGAAACTTCCATATGCTGTGAGTGTGGGCCATAAAAGAAAAAAAAAAAAAGATAGATTATTCGTGTCTCACTGAGATAGGGCAGGAATAATAATTAAACCTAATCAAATAGGAATGGTTGTTCTGTCTAAACAATTTATGCAAACAAAAAGTTTTCATTTAACTGGATTTCATCCCACCACTCCTTTTACTTATTTTTATATTAAAAGTTTTATTGAGTTCCCGTCGTGGCTCAGTGGTTAACGAATCCGACTAGGTACCGTGAGGTTGCGGTTCGATCCCTGGCCTTGCTCATTGGGTTAGGGATCTGGCATTGCTGTGAGCTGTGGTGTAGGTCGCAGATGCAGCTTGGAACCCACATTGCTGTGGCTCTGGCATAGGCCGGTGGCTACAGCTCCGATTAGACTCTTAGCCTGGGAACCTCCCTATGCCACAGGAGTGGCCCAAGAAATGGAAAAAGACAAAAAAGTATAGAAGTATAGTAGATTTCCAATTTTGTATTAATTTCTGCTGTACAGCAAAGTGATTCAGTTACACATATACACGTACCCATTCTTTTCAGGTTCTTTTCCTGTATAGGTCATCATAGAATAATGAGTAGAGTTCCCTGCGCTATACAGCGGGTCCTCGTTGACCATCCGTTCCAAGTACAATAATGTGCATCTGCCAATCCCAAACCCCCAGTCCATGCTTCCCCCCATCTCCTAGCGCTCCTTTTAGAATGCAATTTTAGCTCTCTCTGGCTGGAAACCCTTTGGCTTTAAAAGGTCATAGAAAAAGGCATGCTAAGTAGTCATCTATTGGGCATTGGTTTTTATATTGTTAGAAAATTATGAATCAGAACTGATAAAAGAATTATAGATACTAGTAATTGAAAAACTATCTAAAATTGGAAGCTAAATTAAGTATGTTAATTGGCTAATTAATTAAGCATGTACTCTTGCCCAAGACACTTAACTGAGGGCAGTTGGAGTGAACCAAAGGATTTAGAAAAGATAGGCAGAATATATATAGTGGAGAAGATTTGTTACAGTGTTTGAAAAATTATTTTATATTGATAAGTGTGGTAGATTAAAAGTGAGGGGTGTGTGGGATGGAGGATCTTGACAACTAAATAGGTTATAACGATACCTATTTTTATCTTAAAATTCCAGTATTGTTCTATTCTTGTCTAGAAAAAAATTTTAATGTATTGGGGTACATGCATAAAATAGGCTTAAAGTGAGAGTTGAAACAAATTAGCTATTTTCTTTACTTCACTTCTAGATATGCTTTATTTGTATTGCATGTGAAGTCTGTATGATATAAAAATAAGAGTGTATTGCACAAAAATTATTTAATCTGTACTTTCGTGTAATGAGATTAATGACATGAAGAGGATAGTCATCAATATTTTCTTCTTTTGAGGTGGAAAGTCTTTCTAAACAATATGAAGAAATTTACCTTAAAAACAAAGATCTAGATGCCAGGTTATTTTTGAATCATGATAAAACTCTTCAGGCTGATCCTACAGACAGGTATTATACATGGTATAGTTTTATTTTTTGATATGATGCTTCATTTTTTCAAAAGTTAGTGTAAAAGTGTATTCTCTTGAATTGTCACATAAAACCCTAAAGTAGGAATGGTTGAGAGTTACTACAAGCATACCTGTGAGATATTGTGGCTTCCATTCCTGACTGCTGTAATAAAGCGAATATTGCAATAAAGTCACAAATTTTTTGGTTTCTCAGAGCATGTAAAAGTTATGTTTATATTATACTGTAGTCTATTAAGTGTTCAATAGCATTGCATCTAAAAAACAAGATATGTATACATTAATTTAAAAATACTTTATTGCTACAAAATGCTAATAACCATCGTCTGACAATACAGAGTTTGCAAACTTTCAGTATATAAAAAGCATACTACCTGGGAAGCACAATAAAGTGAAGTGCAATAAAATGAGACATGCCTGTACAGATTTTTTAATCATGCAGTTACTTTTATGTCTTTAGCATGAAATCTTAATATTAACTAAAAATATATATGTGTTTGCATATATATATACATATATGTATAAAATTTGGAAGTTAAACACAAGTTAAATGTTTCTGATTTTATTTACATCAAAGTGAAGTTTTTGGAAGGCACAATGATTAAAAAACTTGAGCTTTTGGTATTTTTTAATACTAAACAACTTGGATAATAATATAAAAATCTAACATTCAAGAGAAAAAAACATCTAGCTTTCACTTTCAAAAATACTCTTAATGATTGGAATACCTGATTGTCATAAACCCAGTGGGAAGAAACTCAACCTCAAAATGATGAAAGAAAATTTTTATTTAAGCAACTTTTGTATCTTTTATTTCCCATAATTTTATTACTTGCTTAACTGTTTTATATGCTGTTATAAGACAACAGAGGCATTATACTGCTTTTTTGACTCATAAGGCACAAATTGTAAATTTTTCATCTGATGACTTTGCTTATCATTATTTAGTTTGGAAATGCAGAGAACACCACGAAAAAGTAACCCTGATGAAGAGGTGAATGTGATTCTGCCACAGACTCCAGTTAGGTATGAATTTTCTTACTTTTGACTTGCATTATAATTATTTATTCAGTGCTTTATAGTGCTTCAGGTTTATTCATTTGTTTCATTATATATTTACACATACATGCAAAAAATATATATCGAGGGCTCTTTGCGATATATGTTACTAGTTGCTGAGCATACAAATTATTAGACATAGTTCTGTCTGTCCTTAAGGAGTAAAGCCTAGAGTGAGAATGTGTTCCTTCTTAGTATATGAGAAAGGAAGTATCGCCATTTGCTCTGTATGTAACCTTGAAGGATTAAAACCATTTTTTATGCCCTTTCCTCCCTTACTTCCCATGTCTAGACTGTTATCAAGTCTTGTTGACTCTACCTCCAGAGTATTTCTTGAGTCCATCTACTGTTCTTCATTCCTCCTCTTACAACCCTTGTCCAAGATTATCTTTCTCTTGGATTTTTTGGTAGTGGCCTATTAACTGATCTTACTGTTTCTACTTTATGACTGTTCCTCTCTCCTCACCACCAAATATATTCTCCAGAGAGTCCCCAGGATAATATTCTAGAAATAGAATGTGCACTGTGCTGCTAAGTCTTGGGCTTGCTTCCTATTGCAGTTGAAATCAATGCAAATTCCTTAATAGTGTCTACAAGACCTTGTATGATCTAGCTTCTGTTGCCTTTCCAGCCTCATCTTGTTTTCCTGCTCATTATGTTCTAGCCATTTTCCTAAACTCTGCAAGCTCTTCTTTTGTACTCAAGGACTTTCACACTTGCTTTTTCCTCTTCTGAAACTGTGCCTTCTTTTCTATGAATTACTAACTGCTACTCTTCCTTTAGGTTCACAAATATTACTTTTTTGAAGATTTATTTCTCTCAAGTATTTTCCTTTATTATTCTTTCTCACAGCATCCTATTCTATTCCTTCACAATGTGTATCACAGTATAAATTCATTTGTGTATTTGCTTATTTTTGTCAATACCCACAATAGCCTTGAAGTCTGTACCATGTGGACCATGACTTTTTGGTTCACCATTTAATAATTAGGACCTAAGATAATACTTGGTACATAGTAGGCAGTCAGTAATATTTTCAAATTAGAACATAGCCATATAAAGATACATTTTTTTTTTTTTGTCTTTTGTCTTTTTGTCTGTTGTTGTTGTTGTTGCTGTTGTTGCTATTTCTTGGGCCGCTCCCGAAGCATATGGAGGTTCCCAGGCTAGGGGTTGAATCGGAGCTGTAGCCACCAGCCTACGCCAGAGCCACAGCAACGCGGGATCCGAGCCGCGTCTGCAACCTACACCACAGCTCACGGCAACGCCGGATCGTTAACCCACTGAGCAAGGGCAGGGACCGAACCTGCAACCTCATGGTTCCCAGTCGGATTCGTTAACCACTGCGCCACGACAGGAACTCCCATTTTTTTAAAATATAGTTAGTGGGATGGCACAGAAGAGAAGTGATGTTTGAATTGAATTTCGAAACGTAAGTTTGTGTTGCAGTAGATTGTGACAGGTGCAAAGACATGGAAGTATGAGAAAACACAGTGTGTCTGGGGAATTATAAGCAGCTCTGTAATAATGGACTAAACAGGAAGATGAAATGGCAGAAGAGGAGGGTGGGTATCAGATCATGAAGGGCCTTCTAGTCCATACTCAGAAGTTTGGGTTTGAGCTTGTGTAGGATATATCCTGTTGTCGTACATGGGCATTAAGGGGTAGGATAAAATCAGACTTGATTTTTGAAAGTTTACATGTTGTAGTTTGTGAAGACATGGACGTGGTGAGAAATAGATCTGTCAACTGTCACAGTGGTTCCTAACCAGGAGTGCGAAGTAGGGTAACCCAAGGAGGTTTTTTTCCCGAAGTGTGTCTGCCTAGACGCTGCTTCTTTAGTGACTCAAAATCTCTGTCATCATGTCCTATTGCAGTAATTCACCTGAGAGATGCTGAAGATGCAAACCAAGAGGTAGACAGTGGGAATGAAAGAGCAAGAATGGGTTTGATAAATAGTGGATGAATTCATATTTAGAATATTGATCTTAAGTCATTTGTTAGATATGAAGAAGATAATGTTATAAGTAGTAGGATATAAGGATCTAATAGATTTGGAATCATCATGGGCAGTTAAAGCCAGAAAAAGCAGATGAGGTTGCCTGAAATGGTGGTGTATAATAGCAAGAATGAAGAATGCATTTAAAGAGTAAAATGCGTTTGAGTAAGGAGAATGAGAGAGTGACTGGGGAGGCCAGAGAAAAGAAGGAGAAGAAAGGAAGGAGAAAGTTTCAGAACAGAGCAAATGTTTGTCAAATGCCTCAAGAAAATCGAGTATCATAACAAATAAAAAAGATCTTTGGGTTTTAGCAGTTGGTCACTTGTAGCTTTAGTCATTGTGGCTTAAGTAGATTAGTGGATGTATGTACATGTCATAGAAGCAATATATCTAAAAATTGAGCAAGTGTAGATATCAGTTTAGAGAGACCTGACTGAGAACATTAAACATATTTTATTTAATAATATCTTTAGGACCTTTTCAGCCGTAAACATTCTGCGGAATAGATTTACTGCTTTTCCAAAATTGGAACATTAATATTTACCGTATACCACACACAAAATATATGATCAAAGAGATCTTAAGAGACTGACCTACTTTTATGTTTTAGCAATGATGACTTCTAAAATTATGTATGCCAGAGTTTCCGTCATGGCTCAGTGGTTAGCGAATCCGACCAGGAACCATGAGGTTGCAAGTTCGATCCCTGGCCTCGCTTAATAGGTTAGGGATCCGGCGTTGCCATGGCTGTGGTGTAGGTCGAAGACATGGCTCAAAGCTGGTGTTGCTCTGGCGTAGGCTGGCAGCTACAGCTCCGATTGGACCTCTAGCCTGGGAACCTTCATATGCTGCAGGTGCAGATCTAGGAAAAGACAAAAAACAAAACAAAAAAAAATTATGTATGCCTTCTTTTTTGAAGATCTTGGTAAAAGACTGTGACTTGGCTCTTTACTTGAATTACTATACATCTTACTGCCTTTATTTGAAAAATTTTAATATGTAATTGTACTAATGTTTTCTTAAAAGAGTAACATTTTATGCCAGTTTACATGTTTTCTCCTTAAAATAATATTGGTACTTTGACCACTTGTTTTATTGATACATCATTTTATTAGTAAATAAGCATTATCAGTTCTTTAATTATTAACTTAGTGATTACGGACATATCCTTTCTTAAAGTTTAAGTGAAATGTAATTGCTTATAAACAACAGTACACTGAGGGTTTTGTAAAGTTTGATTTCATAGAACTTCTTCAAGATAAACAAGAGACAGTGGGATTGAAGATATGTATAATTGATAAAATAGATACATAGCATTTTTTTCTTTTTTTCATTCATTGCTAACACTTTTTCCTATTTTTTTCTAGGACTGTTATGAATACTATCCAACAATTAATGATGATCTTAAATTCAGCAAGTGATCAACCATCAGAAAATCTGATTTCCTATTTTAATGTAAGCCATATGTGAAACATTATTTATTGTGATATGTTGGCAGAGAAATCTGAAATCAGAAGTTAACATACTGAGTGTTTTTTTAAAACACCCATTTCCCAATCAATATGTAGTTACTATCTTATTTCTTGCTTTTTTAGCCCTCTAAAATAGATATTTTTAGTATTATTTTATTTAGATAGTGTAATTTTTTGATTTTTCTCATATTTACTCTTTGCCTTGCTCACCATTCTTTCTTGCAGCTTAGCCTCACTTCCAAAATTATTTTCTTCTTTCTTCGTATGTATCTTTCAGTAATTCCTTTAGTGAGCGTTAGTTTGGGATGAACTTAGAAGGTTTTTTGTTTTTTGTTTTTGTCTTTATCAGTTTTTTGTTTGTTTGTTTGTTTGTCTTTCTGTCTCTTTAGGGCCATACCTGTGGCGTATGGAGGTTCCCAGGGGTCTAGTTGGAGCTATAGCCTCTGGCCTACGCTAGAGCCACAGCAATGCGGGATCCAAGCCATGTCTGCAACCTATACCAGCTCAGGGCAACGCCGGATCCTTAACCCACTAAATGAGGCGAGGGTTTGAACCTGCGTCCTCGTGGATGCCAGTCAGGTTCATTAACCGCTGAGCCACGACGGGAACGCCTGTCTTAAAATATCTTTACTTTTACTTTTTGTAATATAGTCTACCTAGATCTTCAATTCTAGATTGGCCTGTACATTCACTTAATAATTTGAAGATATTACTTTACTATTTGCTGGCTCTCACTGTTGCTATTAAAAAATGTTCTCTCAATCCAACTATTGTTCCTTTGTAGTTAATCTGTCTTTTCTCTCTAGCTGCTAAGATCTTTCCTTTGAATATGACATTAGACAGGATTTAGCATTTGCTGTATCTTTGTAGTCTTTTTTATTTAGCCCATTTTCTTTCTTTCTTTCTTTTTTTTTTTTTGTCTTTTATAGGGCCACTTCTGCAGCATATGGAGGTTCCTAGGCTAGTGGTCTAATCAGAGCTATAGCCTCCGGCCGACGCCAGAGAGCCACAGCAACGCGGGATCTGAGCCATGTCTGCAACCTACACCACAGCTCATGGCAACGCCAGATCCTTAACCCACTGAGCAAGGCCAGGGATCGGACCCGCAACCTCCTGGTTCCTAGTCAGATTCGTTAACCACTGCGCCACGACAGGAACTCCATCACTCTCTTCTTAAATACTGTTTTCAATAGTGTCTCCAGCTTTTGGAGTATGTAGGAGCTCTTTTTTATCTTTAACTACTTCAGCTGGGCAGGAAATTCTGCTTCAAAGACATTTTCTGGAGCTCAATATAATGCTTAACATTAAAGAAAGTATAATAGCTTGACTGCAAAGTTTTATGTACACTACAAATTGCTTGTCTCAGAGTAGGCATATCTTGAAGATCAGTAAGTTTGTCTTTGATTTTTGCATCTCTATTAAAGTTTCTTTATTTTTAAAATTAATACCATCTATCCATCTGTGTGTAAGTAAAATTTTAGAAGCTATAGACATTTTTTTTTCTTCCGGTTTCATTGAGATATAATTGACAGGCAGTTCTGTATAAGTTTAATGTGTAAAGCATAATGATTTGACCTACATACATCATAAAACGATTACCACAGTAAACTTAGTGAACATCCATCATTTCATGTGGATACAAAATAAAAGAAATAGAAAAAAAGTCTTCCTTGTAATAAGAACTCTTAGGATTTATTCTCTCAACAACTTTCATTTATAACACACATCTGTGTTTATTAATCATGTTGTACATTACATCCCTAGTACTTATAACTGGAAGTTTGTACCTTTTGATCACCTTCATGCATTTTCCCCATCCCCACTCCCCTGCTTCTAGTAACTACACATGTAATCTCTTTTTCTATGAGTTTGTTTTTAAGTATAGTTGACCCATAACACTGTGTTGATTTGCAGATACCGAACCATCCCTGGGATAAATCCCACTCAATCATGGTGTATGATCCTTTTAGTATATTCTTTTTTTTTTTTTTTTTCTTTTTGTGGCTGTACTGTGGCATATATAAATTCCTGGGCTAGAGGTGGAATTGGAGCTGCAGCTGCAGGCTTACTCCACAGCCACGGCCACATCCACATCCACAGCAACATCCAATCCAAGCTGCATCTGCAACCTCTACCGCAGCTTGTGGCAATGCCAGATCCTTAACCTACTGAGTGAGGCCAGAGATTGAACCCGCATCATCATGGATACTACATTGCATTCTTAACCCTCTGAGCCACAACAGAATTCCTTTTTAATGTACTCTTGAATTTGGTTTGCTGGTATTTTGTTAAGGAGTTTTGCAGCTGTGTTAAGCAGGGATATTGTCCTACGATTTACTCTTCTGATGGTGTCCTTGTTTTGTTATAAGGATAATGCTGGCCTCATAAAATAAGTTTGGGAGCATTCCTTCATCTTCTGTTTTTTGTAATAGTTTGAGAAGGATTAGTAGTAATTCTTCTTGGAATGTTTGATGGAAGTCACTTGTTAAGCCATCCGGTCCTGGGCTTCTATTTATTGGGAGGTTTTTATTACCTATTCATTCTTCTTACTAGTCATCAGTCTGTTCACATTTTCTCTTCTTTATGGGATTCAGCTTTGGAAAGTTTTATATTTCTAGGAATTTATCCAATTTTTTCTAAGTTGTCCAATTTGTTGGCATTTAATTGTTCATAGTAGTCTCTTAGGATCATTTGTATTTCTGTGGTATCACTTGTAATATCTATGATGCTGTTTTTGGTGGATAATGAAAAGCCTAACAATTCTGTTCTTCCCTATCTTGGCAGCAGAAAATTTAGAGAGAGAGGTTTTCAGTTGTGCTCTATTATCCTGCTAGCATCCCAGAATAGCATCCTTTATGTTCCTCATATTTTCAGTGGTCGTATCTACCTAGTTTACTGTTTCTGTAGTATGAACAATTGAAAGCAGTAAGTCATATATTATAGAAGAGAAAAGATTAATTCTCTGATTAAATACTATCCTCAATATTGATTTCTGTTTTTCCTTCTTGAAGAATTGCACCGTGAATCCAAAGGAAAGTATCTTGAAAAGAGTAAAGGATATTGGATACATCTTTAAAGAACAGTTTGCTAAAGCTGTGGGACAGGGATGCATGGAAATTGGATCACAGGTAACTTGAGTTCATTTTGATTAGTGCCACTTCATAGTAAATAATTTCAAATGCAACCTCTGTCCAAATTGTATAAATACTGTAATAGTATCTGTCCAATACCATAAAATATTGGCAGTTCCCATATCCTAGCTGCCTGCGTATGCTGCTGTTTATAAGCTTTACTGGTCAACTCCTTTCACTGCATTATAGAAACCAAAAGAAAACATGTCCAAAATTTTAGAAAACCTGTAGAAATTTTAGAAAATACAGGTAAAAAATTAAAATCTTGTAAGTATTAAGTTTTTGGTGTATATTCTTTTTTTTTTTTTCTTTGTCTTTTTGCCTTTTCTAGGGCCGCTCCCGCAGCATATGGAGGTTCCCAGGCTAGGGGTCTAATCGGAGCTGTAGCCCCCAGCCTACACCACAGCCACAGCAACATGGGATCCGAGCCACGTCTGCAACCTACACCACAGCTCACGGCGATGCCGGATCCTTAACCCACTGAGCAAGGCCAGGGATCGAACCTGCAACCTCATGGTTCCTAGTCGGATTTGTTAACCACTGTGCCACGATGGGAACTCCTGGTGTATATTCTTTAATTTACATATATAAGTATCTGTGGATGTATATACTTATCTGAATGAAATTACTTTATACAGGTGATTTATCAGTGATATTATTGAATGATATTATTTTTACTGTTGCTGTTAACAGTTCAGAAAATCTAAAATTAATGTTAGGTAAGAGTATGGCCTCTCAATCAGAACCCTGAGTTTATATCTGATTCTGTTATATATGAGCTTTCATTTAACTTCTCTGAGATTCACTTTTCCTCATTTGCTCTGCTTTGCTATGTGGCATTCAGGAGTTAATACATTAAAATGTGTTTGAGCACTGTAACCTACCATACATACTTAGTTCAGTGTCATGAGGTTATAGTGTGATACCATCGGTGTTTTAAATCATTGTTTTTAAAATTTCTTTTTGGTTTTATATGAAATTTATACTCAGTTTGGAAGAAAGGAACATGGTACATGCATTTATATGTGTGTATCTAAAATTTGACTGTTCTTTGGACTAATGGAAACTACTTATTTGGTTAAAACTTTTTGCTGATTCGATCAGTTAGGTTTGATTTTTCCTTTGCCGGTTTTTTGAGGTTTTTTGGCCATGTCGCACAGAAGTTCTGGGGCCAGGGATCAAGCCTACACCACAGCTGTGACCTGAGCTGCAGCAGTGACAACACAGATCCTTAACTTGCTGAGCCACCGGAAGACTCCATCCTTTGCTAGTTTTATGGAAACAGACTTGTCTCTTAATCTGGAGCGTTATCTTGAAAATACATGTCCTAGGTCACAAGAAGTATTACACACAGAAACTGTGCCAGGCACATAATATATTCTTAGTACATCTGTTGAGTGATGCAGACTGAAGTGGAACAAAGGAAAACGAAATACTGGTTCCCTGCTCTTGAAAATTTATCAATGATGTTAATCATCATTTTATACTCACGCCTTGAGTTTCAGACAAGCTAGCTTTTGTGATCTCCTCAAAGTCATATTCCTAAGGAGGGTTAGAAATGTGTCTCAAGAGCAAACTTTTTAAAAATTAGTAACTTTTGTGGCTTTCTACAATAGTGGGATCTAACTTTTTTTTCTTTGTTTGTAGCGATACAAACTTGGAGTCCGATTGTATTACCGAGTAATGGAATCCATGCTCAAATCCGTAAGTTTAAAAGAACATAGAAAAAAATTCAATGCCAACACAAAAAAAGTTTCAGTTAAATATTTTTCTTTATCTGTTTTAGGAAGAAGAACGATTATCCATTCAAAATTTTAGGTAAATTCTTGTTTTTGTAAAACAATTTCATCTTTTTATAAAAGTAAATGTTACAAAATCATTCTTTTTTTCCTTTAGCAAACTCCTGAATGACAACATCTTTCATATGTCTTTGTTGGCATGCGCTCTTGAGGTTGTAATGGCTACATATAGCAGTAAGTTAAATTTTAGTAAATAAACATTTTAGTTCAATTTAAAGTTAAAAAAATTTAAGGTGTGGTGTGGGGTTTTTTTTGTTGTTGTTTTGTTTTTTTTGTTTTGTTTTTTTTTAGTGGGGCAGTGGAGGAGTTAAGGAGAAGAAATGCATATTTTAGCTCTGTGTATACTGAAGAATGTAATTGGTCACCATAAACCATGCAAGTGCGTTACTAACCTGAATTATTTCAGGTCATCTTGGGAATAGTTTCACTAGGCTCCTATTCTAGGCTATACAGAATCCAGGAACTGTACCTGTTGAAATCTCTTCAAAGACTTATGAGATTATAAAACACCAGAGGATTATTATCAAGCAGCTTCCACTGATATGGAAGTACTGCCACATATGTATTCTATAGCTACTAGACTAAAGGTTGGAGGTAGAATCCACCAGATAAACAAAACAGAGGCCATCAGTACTGGGGTTTTTTGTTTTTTGTTTTTTTTTTAATATAACTTTAAACATGTATTATTTTGCGAATAATGTTGCAAATGTCAAGAAAGTTTTGTTTGCAAAAAAAAGAGAGAAAATCTTCTGATACAAATATATAAGAGAAACTTAAATTAGTAAACAAATGTGGGCAACTCTGATCCTCATTGATAACCAAGAAGTGCACACTTTAAAAAGATACCATTTTCTAACCAAATTAGCAAAATCTTAAAGGATCTTTCCCCCCTTAACCACGGATTCATGCGACAATTAAAATGGATAGGCTAAAGCCTCTTAGTTGTTAAACCTGTCCCTGGTACAAGTTTAGGGTATTTAAACCTTTAAATGTTTGGTATAAGCTGTTAGCCGTCTATCTAGGAAAGACATATATGCATATACACTCAAACTTTGAAAGCCTATTTCCTGTGAGTCTCTGGACCCCAGGATAAAAAAATTCTAAATAAAAAATTTTGCTAAGCCTTTCTACTCTGTTTTAATATATTTTTTTGATTAAAAACTTTCCAGCCAAAAAATATGTAGTGCAAAGCTTTGCATTTCATACCTGAGTTACATTTTTTTCTTTCATTTTTAGGAAGTACGTCTCAGAATCTTGATACTGGAACAGATTTGTCCTTCCCGTGGATTCTGAATGTACTTAATTTAAAAGCTTTTGATTTTTACAAAGTGATTGAAAGTTTTATCAAAGCAGAAGCCAACTTGACCAGAGAAATGATTAAACATTTAGAACGATGTGAACATCGAATCATGGAATCCCTTGCTTGGCGCTCAGTAAGTAACTAGCTAAAATAACTAGATATTCATATGCATAGAGATAATTCTTATCTGTTAGTGAAAGGCATTTGTTAAAATTTACCTCAGTAGTAAATATGCAATTTAATGAATAATGTGTTTTCAGTGTATAGCCCAAGAATCAAGTGGAGTTTTAGAATGGAGTTTTCTTTGAGTTCCCCAGACTATCTGATACAGGGATTTATTTAGGAATACCTTTTCTTAAAGCTTGGCACTTTAAAACAGAGCAGAATTCTCTAAAGCTTCACAGATAAGCAAAAGCTAAGAGACTTCAGCAACACTAAACCAGCTTTACAACAAATACTAAAGGAACTTCTCTAGACAGAAAAGAAAAGGCCACAACCAGAAACAAAAATACGACAAATGACAAGGCTCACCAGTAAAGGCATATATATATATATATATATATATATATATATATATATATACAGTAAGATACGAAATCATCCACGCACAATTATGCCACCAAAATCAGAGATCGTGAGAAGAGGAGGGTACAAATGCAGGACACTGGAGATGCACTTGCAATTAAGAGACCAACAACTTAAAACAATCTTACATACGTATAGACTCATATCAAAACTTCAGAATAACTGCAAACCAAAAATCTACAATTGATACACAAACAAATAAGAAAAATCAACTCAAATACAACACTAAAGATAGTCATCAAACCACAAGAGGAGAGAACAAGAGAAGAAGGGAAAAAAGAGCAACAAAAACAAATCCAAAACAGACCAGAATTCTTTAAAGTATTTGAGAAATTTATTTAAAATAGAGGTGTCATGTTGAAAATTCTCATGTCTGCTCTTAAATTCAGCAAAATGATTAAAAATTTGAGTTTCATGTGCTAAGCATACATCTTTTCATTTAAGTTAGTATGTAGAAATGACAGAAAAATAATGACTTCAGTTAGATTAGAGTTTTAATCTGTCCATGTAAATTTTTTAATCTTTTGGTGTTTTAAAATGTAATGGCTAAGAGATAACTTGTTTCGTAGTGCTTTTCTTATGCTGGGGTGTAGAGAGAGTGGATAGAAAAGGAGAGAAGTAGGGGAAGTTGATAGATGTTGTATTTCGGTGATTGAATATAGTGACTCCTTTACTGGAGCTTCCACTTTATAAGTAAAGGAGTGGTTAGGAGCAAACGCTCAGAATCTGTAGCTTAAATGAAAGTAACATAAATAAAACAAGTAGATAAGAATACTTTTCAGATGCTGCTCTCCTTTCTTCCCCAAAATTGAAACCAAGGCACTATTGTATCATCTGAAAGTGACTATTGTCATTTCTTGTAGAGAACTACTTTTATTTCCATTAGTGCACATCTGCCGTGTGCCTTTCATTGAGGTAGACGTTGTGAGGATATGAGCTCTGAAAAATCATAGAGGAAATAGTAGCATTGTACTGTATAAAAATTGCTCGTGCTTAAGCCCATTTAGTTCAGTTACTGACTTCTAAGATTCTGAACAACATTCCTTTATTTTTGAGGATTTGTTGAGAAAAAGTTACATGAACAAAGTCTAGGAAGAGGGTATTTTTTTTAATAATAGAATGATGTGGAAGTCATATGCTTCTGAATTTAAATTCTAAGTGTGGTATTTATTGGGGATGAAATTATAGACAGTTTTTCATGTTTCAATTTTTAAAAAATCAGCAAATACTGCTTTTTCAATCATAAACAGAATGGAGTGCTAGTGGGTAACTGTGGAGATAAGTCTGCCACACAGATGATGTGAATTTTTCCTATTGACAGTAATTAACATTTCAGAGAAGAGACATACCATAGATATATTTGGACTTTCAAAGACTTGAGGGTGTTTTTTTTATTTGTCTTTTTAGGGCTGCACTCTCGCCATATGGAGGTTCCCAGGCTAGGGGTCTAATCAGAGCTGTAGCCGCTGGCCTATGCCAGAGCCACAGCAATGCCAGATCTGAGCCTCGTCTGTGACCTACACCACAGCTCACAGGCTGCGCCAGATTCCTAACCTACTGACTGAGGCCAGGGATCGAACCTTGTCCTCAGGGATGCCACTTGGGTTCGTTAACCGCTGAGACACTATGGGAACTCCGGATTTTTTTTAATTGAAGTATAACACATACAGGTAAGTATATATCACAAGTTATAATTCAAAGGACTTTTTGTAAATTAAATATACTAATATTACCAGCATATAGATCAAGAATCAGGAGTTCCTCTTGTGGCTCAGTGATAACAAACCTGACTGGTATCCATGAGGACGTGGGTAGGATCCCTGGCCCTGCTCAGTGGGTTAAGTATCTGGCGTTGCCATGAGCTGTGGTGTAGGTTGCAGATGTGGCTTGGATCTGGCGTTGCTGTGGCTGTGGTGTAGGCCAGCAGCTACTGCTCTGATTCAACTCCTGGCCTGGGAACCTACATATGCCACACATGTGGCCCTAAAAAGAAAGAAAGAAAAAAAAAAAAAGAATCAGTGCAATTGAACACACCCATAATACTAAAATCTCTATCAAGAGATCAAGAGTCAGAGTAAACGGTCATGGTTTTTTGATTCTGTATTACAATAAGAATTTCTTTTTAAGCTATAGAGGGTTTTTTCTTTCTTTCTTTCTTTCTTTCTTTTTTTTTTTTTTTTTTTTGCTCTTTAGGGCTGCACCCGCGGCATATGGAGTTTCCCAGTCTAGGGGTCAAATTGGAGCTACAACTGCTGGCCTACACCACAGCCACAGCATCGCAGGATCCGAGCCATATCTGTGAACTACACCACAGCTCACGGCAATGCTGGATCCCTAACCCACTGAGCAAGGCCAGGGATCGAACCCGCAACTTCATGGTTCCTAGTGGGATTCATTTCCACTGCGCTAGGACGGGAACTCCCAAGCTATAGAGGTTTAAAAGAGTATGTCCAAACAGTGGTGTTCACCTAGGGAAACATCAATCCAGATGCTGCTTACTTTTACCCATTGATAATTTAATGAAAGAACATCATTGCATTTTTAATGGTTGCAGGGTGAAAAGGTTCAGCATCTTTGCTTCACAGTCTTGAGAAATAATAAATCAAAAATAATAATCTTAAGAAGGAATAGGCATACCTCTGTTTCTTTGATCCTGGAGAGATTAACAGGTAATATATATTAATGCAGAGTGCTAAATAATCTATTGAAAAACCTAGTGAAATCTTGTTTTCTGGAAGTTTGGAGGATTAGAAGTGATTTAAAATGAACCATACCTAAGGGTTAAATTGAATGACTTCCAGATGTTTAGGCCTCTTAAATCCGTTAAACAGTTCATAGTGCCAGCAGATGATGAAGTGAGATTTGGATATTTTATTTTTAGTATATTCAAAATATCAGCTTTCTTCAGTAAAATCTTCATAAACCAAAGTAGACCTAAATGGTCTCTTTTGTGGCCTGCTGTGGACTCTTCCTGTTGATCTTCCCACATCTCTAGTTACCTTGGCAATATTTCTCTAACAGCCACCAGAGAAGTTTTTTTTTAATGTAAAACAAATTTGATTTTGCTAATTCCTCAGATAAAAACCTTTTGTAGGGCATCTGTGCACCTGGTAATATGGAGGAAGATCCTACCTTCCCTGCAAAAACAGTGAAAAAAATGGAAAACTGAAGCCAGGGAGAGAAACCTTGGCCACTGAAGAGTAGACAATCCTGCAAAGGAAAGCATGCCCCAGTTCTGTCTACATGCATCTCTGACTGAAACCTGAGTTTTTGTGATGTAGTCAGTTCAGAGCAGCTTAATGAAAGGCAGAAGATGTGAACTGAGACAGGAGCTGCTGCTCATTAAAGTTTACAGTTCAAGTTCAGCAAAAATAATTACCTGATTTAAAACAAAACAAACTGGAGTTCCTGTCGTGGCTCAGTGGTTAACGAATCCGACTAGGAACCATGAGGTTGCGGGTTCGGTCCCTGCCCTTGCTCAGTGGGTTAACGATCCGGTGTTGCCATGAGCTGTGGTGGAGGTTGCAGATGCGGCTCGATCCCGCGTTGCTGTGGCTGTGGTGTAGGCCAGTGGCTACAACTCCGATTAGACCCCTAGCCTGGGAATCTCCATATGCCATGAGAGCAGCCCTAGAAAAGGCAAAAAGACACAAAAATAAATATAAATAAATGAATAAAACAAAACAAACAAAAAATGCTCATTTGAGAGAAATAGCAGAATCCAGAATCTTTACAGCTTAAACATTTACGATGTTTAGGACACAATACTAGAATTACCCAGCATGCAAAGAGGTTCAGAGAAATCAAATGCATGTTTTTAGAATGGGAGCTTTAGGTAACTATTCGGTGCCTCAAAGGCTCTCTTCGTTTCCTCCTTTATTCTTGTGTTAGCATTTCAGAGTGTGGTCTATGTGGTCTGTGATCTCCTGGTGGTCCCTGAAACCATTTTAAGGGATCTGCAATATAAAAACTATTTTCATATTACTGTTAAGTTTTTATTTATCTTCCTTACTCTTTTGACATTTATACCAATGATGTAAAACTTTGGCACTTTTGCATGTATCAAAGCAGTAGCTTCAAACTGGCTAGTAGTCATTGCATTCTTCACCACCACAAATTCTCAGTTAAAAAAACCAAAAAGGGAGTTCCCTGGTGGCTCAGTGGGTTAGGGACCCAGAGTTGTCACTGCTATACCTCTGGTTACCATTGTGGTGCAGGTTCGATCCCTAGCCTGGAAACTTCCACATGCCACAGGTGTGACCAAAAAAACACACACAAAAAACCCCCAAACATGTCCATTGCATTTTAAAATATCATTGATGAACCAGTAAAACGTATTTATTTTAAGTAATCTCTATTCTTAAGTACATTGTGGTTGAAAACAACTGAAAATAAATGCTGCCAAGATAAATTTTGAGTTTTCAAATGAAAATTGGGATTGCGTTAAGCTTGTATCCACTGTAAGAAGGACAGTTTTTTTCCAGTACTTGAAGGAGTTTTCTGATGAATTCAGTGGTGATATTAATAAATGTGATTTTTATATTACATAAAGAGATTCATCAACATTTGTTAGGTCTACATAAATCAGTGACTGATATTTCCAAATGATGCATCATGCTATAAAATCGTACAGTGAATATTGATAGATGTCCTTACATGAACACAAACTTTTGGGTCTTCAGTAATTTTAAAGATGTAAAGGGTTAAGAGTCTAAAATCTTTAAGAATGCCTGCCTTATGGCCTCTTCTCAGTTCAGACTTGTTTGTTACTGTTACTCACACAGCCATGTTTGTTCCTGCCTGTCTGAGTCTTCGTTCACTTCGTAGCCCTCAGTTGAAATACTTTTCCCCTTTTTGTTTTATCAGATTTTCAGATCTACTTCCACTTTGCCTTTTGTGACCATCCTATTGTAGTCATTCTTCTTTCCTTTACAGTCTTAAAAGTTAGTCTCTGCTACTTCCTAGTTACTTATGAACTGTGTGACTTATTATATGTGCATATCTTGTTTTAAATGCATGAATGTTGAGAAAAAACACTTAGAACAGTATTTGGCTTCGTATTATAAGATAGACAATTAATTATATAAGTGGGAGTGAAGGACAGAGAAGAGGTCAACTAATGATGACATCCAGGTAGTGTCATTCATTAACGGGACTGAGTGAGATTTGCTTGAGAAAGTAAATCCCTTTAGATGATGTTGAGTTTGAAGTGATTGTAGGTCATCAGCTAGAAGTGTCTGGAGCTTAGGAAAGAATCTTGGCTAGGAAGATGAACTGGAGAGCTGCTGGCACATATATAATAACAAAAATTACCACCTTTATTGGCAGTTGATCTTGTGCTGTGCACTGCGGTGAGTACTTCTTATAATCTCATTTAATTTTTATAATAACCCATGAAGTAGTAGTATTCTAGATGAGGAAATTAATGCTTAGAGAAGTTTAGTAACTTGCCCCAAACCATATGAGCTAAATGGCAGAGCTCTGGTTCAAATCCAGGTCTCTGGCTCTAAAGCTGTAAATCCCTATGTTTTACCAAGTGAAGAACTAAAGTTTAGGGATTGGATAAGGTCACTTTTCATGGGAGAATGTAGATAAGAAGAGAAGATAGAATCCTGAGGAGTGCCAACATTTAAAGGATAGCAGAAAAGAGATGCCAGCCAAGGAGACAGGAGGAATATCAGAGGTGGTGTCATAAAGAGAGTGTTAAAAGTTGTGAGTGAGTGCTTGCTGTTACAGATACTCTAGGAGCAGTCAGTAAGAACCAGAAAGGTTTCATTACTTTCAGTAACAGGGAAGCCCTTGGTGAAGGTAGCAGGGACTGTTAGAAGACCTGGGGGCAGGAATAGATTACAGTGAAATTTGGATAAGATGTGAATGAGAGATAAAGTGGAGGCAGTGGTTGTAAATAGCTTTTATCAGCCTTGTCTGTGAAAGTGGGCAAAGATATAGCGGGACGTGTGTGAGGTGAAGGGAAGGTTATTTTTTAAGATGGGAAAGGTAGGATTAAATGTTGATGGAGAAGAGCTACTAGGAGTGTTATTGGCCGCTGGATAACATGTTAGTGGCTTAAAGCAACCATTTATTTGGCTCTTGACTCTATGGGTCAGGGCTTTGGGAAGAGTTTGATTGGGCAGTTCACCCCTGACCATGTGGGATCAGCCACATCTGGGGCAGGATCTATTTGCAGGATGCTCCTTAACTCACCGGTCTGGCACCTTGCTGCTTTTTGGTATGTGCTCACCTCTCCATTCCTTTCTTTTTTCCTCCTCATCTCATCCTCCTGGACTTGTCATATGAGAAGCTTAGCTTACTGGTTTTAGAATAGTCATGCTTCTTACATAGCAGCTAGCTTCCAAAAGGCTTTTACAAGGACCGTAACTGGAAGCTGTATTCTCTTGGTCAAAGCAGTCATAGAGTTGGCCCAGATTCAAGGGCTCCCCTTGAATAGTTGACATCTCTTGTTTGAGGTGAGGCAAGGTGGGTTGGGAAATATTGTGTTGCAAAATGGAAAGAACAGAAGTAATTACAGATAAGGTTGTGTATGGGTGCCTTCGCAGGAAATTGAGCAAGTTTCCATTTAACGGTTTTTATTTTTTTATTAGTATTTCTCTTTTTTTGTCCCCACTCATGACATACAGCTGTTCTCGGCATGTCAAAGTTCCTGAGCCAGGGAACAAACCACCAACACAGCAGTGATCTGGGCTGCTGCAGTGACAACAGCAGATCCTTAATCCGCTGTGCCACAAAGGGATCCCTTAGCTTTTATTTTATTTTATTATTTTTTTATATTTTATTTATTTATTTATTTTTTGTCTTTTTGCTATTTCTTGGGCCACTCCCGTGGCATACGGAGGTTCCCAGGCTAGGGATCTAATCAGAGCTGTAGCCTCTGGCCTACGCCAGAGCCACAGCAACGTGGGATCCGAGCCATGTCTGCAACCTACACCACAGCTCACGGCAACGCCGGATCGGATCGTTAACCCACTGAGCAAGGGCAGGGACCGAACCCGCAACCTCCTGGTTCCTAGTCGGATTTGTTAACCACTGCGTCACGACGGGAACTCCAGCTTTTATTTTTTTAATATAAGATAGAGCTGAGGTAATTTACTGATAGTGGATAGATAAGGGTTTGATGGCGAGTGCGTAGTGGCACAGACAGAAGTTTGAGGAGAGTAGACAAAATTTGAGATGATTACTGAGGAGAATAATAGAGCTGAGTGGTGAAAGATGGGAGGATTGCCTGGCAGCATCAAAGACAATTTTGAGATAGAAAATGTAAATTTATACTACCAACACTCTCTGTGTGGCTTTATTATTTTTATATTATTATCTAGCTTTCTATGTGTAGGATTAGAAAAGGTGAACAGCTAGATTGAACCAGGATATTGGAATTTGGCTAAGTGGGTGCAATAGAATGATAATGGGGCAAATAAGTTGAGAAAGTAGATTAGAGAGTGTTAAGGTTTGTCATTTCAGCTGAATAGAGGAGACAGGAGGAGATTGATGGAGGAAGTAGAAGTTTTATTAAGAAACAGGACCTTTTAATGAAATTTAATAGGTGTAGTGGGAATGACAGTGAGGATGAAAGGAAGAGACTGTAGACAGAGAGTAAGACGTTTCAACTTAATACTCTAGAGAGAGAACATTTCTGGGTAACTTACTGTGTTCTAAGAAGTAATCTTGGAAGTCCAGACTGAATTGGAGTAGAGATGAAGACTATTGGAAATGAGGAGGAGATCAAGGAACCAAGTAGCTGAGTGATGGGAACAGTCACCCAGGATGTGTGCTAGAGAGGAGGAAAGTGGACTAGGGACCAGACTCTTCAGTGCCTAAAGGACGTGGCCAGGACATAAGCAGGACAGGAGGGGCAGAGTTAGATCCTGAAAGGCAAAGCTCATGTCTTTCCTAAAAAAAAAAAAAAAAAAAAAAAAAAAACTTACAATACCTAGTCTGGTGTCTTTTTTTTTTAATTATTACTCAAATGAATTTATCACATCTGTAGTTGTATAATGGTCATAACAATCCAGTTTCACAGGATTTCTATCCCATAATCCAAGCACATCCACCCACCCCACCCCCAAACTGTCTCCTCCGGAGACCATAAGTTTTTCAATGTCTGTGAGTCAGCATCTGTTCTGCAAAGAAGTTCAGTCTGTCCTTTCTTCAGATTCCACATGTCAGTGAAAACATTTGATGTTGGCATCTCATTGTATGGCTGACTTCACTTAGCATGATAATTTCTAGGTTCATCCATGTTGCTAAAAATCCTGTAATTTCATTCCTTTTAATGGCTGAGTAATATTCCATTATGTATATGTACCACATCTTTTTAATCCACTCCTCTGTCGATTGGACACTTAGGTTGTTTCCATGTCTTGGCTATTGCAAATAGTGCTGCAATCAACATCGGAGTACATGTGTCTTTGCGAGTCGTGGTTTTCTCTGGATAGATGCCCAGGAGTGGGATTGCTGGATCAAATGGTAGTTCTGTTTTTAGTTTTCTGAGGCATCTCCATACTGTTTTCCACAGTGGTTGCACCAATTTACTATCCCACCAACAGTGTTATAGGGATCCTTTTTCTCCACACCCTCTCCAGCAATTACTGTTTGTAGACTTTTGGATGATGGCCATTCTGGCTGGTGTAAGGTGGTACCTCATCGTGGTTTTGATTTGCATTTCTCTAATAATAAGTGATGTTGAACATCTTTTCATGTGTTTTTTGGCCATCTGTGTGTGTTCTTTGGAGAACTGTCTGTTTAGATCTTCTGCCTATTTTTTGATGGGGTTGTTTGTTTTTTTGGTATGGAGCTGCAGAAGGTGTTTATAAATTTTGGAGATTAATCCCTTGTCAGTTGATTCACTTGCAGAGATTTTCTCCCATTCTGTGGGTTGTCTTTTCGTTTTGTTTAGGGTTTCCTTTGCTGTGCAGAAACTTTTAAGTTTGATTAGGTCCCATTCGTTTATTTTTGTTTTTTACTGTCATTAAGAGGTGAATCTGGAGTTCCCGTCGTGGCGCAGTGGTTAACGAATCCGACTAGGAACCATGAGGTCGCGGGTTCGGTCCCTGCCCTTGCTCAGTGGGTTAATGATCCGGCGTTGCCGTGAGCTGTGGTGTAGGTTGCAGACGCGGCTCGGATCCCGCGTTGCTGTGGCTCTGGCGTAGGCCGGTGGCTACAGCTCCGATTCAACCCCTAGCCTGGGAACCTCCATATGCCGCGGAAGCGGCCCAAGAGATAGCAACAACAACAAGACAAAAAAAAAAAAAAAAAAAAAAAAAGAGGTGAATCTGAGAAGATGTTGCTGTTGTTTCTGTCAGAGAGTGTTTGGCCTATGTTTTCCTCTAGGGGTTTTATAGTGTCTGGTCTTATATCTAGGTCTTTAATCCATTTTGAGTTTATTTTTGTGTATGGTGTTAGGGAGTGTTCTAATTTCATTCTTTTCCATGTGGCTGTCCAGTTTTCCCAGCACCACCTATTGAACAAGCTGTCCTTTCTCCATTGTATATTCTTGCCTCCTTTGTCATAGATTAGTTGGCTGTAGGTGCGTGGGTTTAATTCTGGGCTTTCTATGCTGTTCCACTGATCTGTATTTCTGTCTTTGTGCCAGTACCATACGGTTTTGATGATTATTGCTTTGTAGTATAGTCTGAAGTCAGGGAGCCTGATTCCTCCAGCTCCATTTTTCTTTTTCAGGATGTCTTTGGCTATTTTGGGTCTGTTGTGCTTCCAAACAAACTTTAAAATATTTTGTTCGAGTTCTGTGACAGATGTCCTTGGTAATCCTAGTCCAGTGTCTTACCTACAGACTTTAGGTGTATAAACAGAATCACAGTGTCTTTTTGATGAATTTACCCATTAATCATTATGAAATGACCTCTTTGTCCCTGTTAATATTCTTTGTTCTGAAAACTTTGTTTGATATTAGTAAAATCCTCTGGCTTTCTTTTCTTTAATATGAGGGTGGCATGTCTTTTCCCATTCTTTTACTCTTCACCTGTTTTTGTCTTTATACTTAAAGTAGGTTTCTTATAGGTAGCATATAGTTAGGCCTTGCTTTGTTAATCCAGTCTGGCAATCTTTGTCTTTTAACTGGGATGCTTATTTAGAATAGTGAAATTTAATGTCGTTATTGACATTGGGTTTATGTTTTCTATCTTACTACTTGTTTTCTGTTTGTTCCATCTCTTCTTTGTTCTTCCTTTGCCTTTTTTTGTGTGGGGAGGGTGTTCTCTTGGATTGAGTATTCTTTTTACTCAATTTTATATTCTTTGTACACTTACTATTTATACTTCTGGTTTGGTTTGGTTTTGTAATTGGTTGCTTTATGATTTATAATACACATCTTTAATGTCTCATAGTTTTTGGTTGTTTTTTTTAGGGCCACACCTGCAGCATTTTTTTTTTTTTTAATGTGGCATAGTTTACCTTTAAACAGTATAAGAACCTTAGGAATTTCCTGGTGGCACAGCAGATTAAGGATCTGGCCTTCTCACTGCTGTAACTTGGGCCACTGCTATAGTGTGGGTTCTATCGCAGACCCAGGAACTTCCTTATGCCACAGGTGCTGCCAAAAAAAAAAAAAAAACAAACAAACCTTAGAACAGTGTACTTCCATTTCCTCTTTCCTAACCTTTGTGCTACTGTCAAACATTTTACTTCAACATAAGTTACAAACCCTATTATGCATTATTTTTGCTTTAGAGCATCAGTTATCTTTTTAAAAAAATTTTTATTATAGTTGATTTACAATGTTCTGTCAATTTCTGCTGTACAGTGCAGTGACCCAGTCATACATATATCAATTGTCTTTTTTTTTTTTTTTTTTTTTTTTTTGCTTTTTAGGGCCACACTCATGGCATATGGCAGTTTCCATTTCTAGGGGTTGAATCGGAGCTACAGCTCCTGGCCTGTGCCACAGCAACGCAGGATCCGAGCTGCATCTGAGACCTACACCACAGCTCATGGCAACTCAGGATCCTTAACCCACTAAGCAAGACCAGGGATCGAACCCACAAACTCATGGTTACTAGTCAGATTCGTTTCCACTGCACGAAAATGGGAACTCCTTCAATTATCTTTTAAAGAGTTTTTTTAAAAAGTATTTTTAGTTACTCTCTTATTTACTGTTCCAGACCTTTTAATTCCTTGTGTAGATCCAGATTTCCATCTAATGTGTATTGTTTTCCTTCTTCTTGCAGGGCTTGAAAAATTGCTTTTATGCAGACCTCTTGTGATAAATTCCTTATCAACTTTTTTATGTCTAAAAAAAAAATCCTTATTTCGCCTTTGGTTTTCGAAGACATTTTGCTGGATGTAGGATTTTAGGTTGACATTTTTTTTTTCTTTCACTACTTAAAAAATGTTACTCCACTGTTTTCTGGCTTGCATTGTTTCTGATGAAGTCTGCCTTCTATTTGTTTCTCTGTATGTATTTTTTTTTCTGGTTGCTTTTAAGATTTTTGTCTTTATCATTGGTTTTAGGCAATTTGTTTATGTTGTGCCTTGGTTTAGTTTTCTTCATGTTTCTCTTACCTGGAGTTCTGCTTTGAAATGTTGGCTTATAGGTTTCATCAGATTTAGACATTTGGAGCCATTATTTTCTTGAAATATTTTTGCTGATGCCTCCTACCTTTTTCCTCAGTGATTCCAGCCACACGTGTATTAGGTCACTTGAAGTTGTCCCACAGCACTGATGCTTTGTCCTTTTTGTGGCTCCATATGCCTTTCTTTCTGTTGTTTTAAATGGTTTCCATAGCTATGCCTTCATTAATTTTTTCTTCTGAAATGCAGAATCTGTGATTATCCTATTATATTTTTAATCTTAGGTACTATAATTTTCATCTCTAGAAGTTTGATTTTAACCCTTTAAAAATTCTTCCACATCTTTTTAACATGTTTGTGCCTTCCTTTAACTTCTTGAACATATGGAATATAGTTACAATAATTGTTTTAAAGTCCTTGTCTACTAATTCTGACATATATATCTTTTTAGGACTACTTCTATTGACTGATATTTCTCTTTTTAAGGATCATACTTTTCTGCCTTTTTGACTGCTTGGTGACTTTTTACTGGATGCCAGACATTGTGAATTTTACCTTACTGGGTCCTAGATGTTTTCATATTCCTTTCACTATTCTTGACCTATGTTTTGGGATGTATTTTTAGTTACTTGAAAAGAGTTTGATCCTTTCAAGGCTTTTGTTGTTGGTTTTAGACAAAGCAAGAGCATTGTTTAATCTATGACTAATTTTTCCCCACTACTGAGGCAGTGCCTTTCTGGGTACTCTACCTGGTGTCACATGTATTACAAGGTTTTTCCACCATGACTGGTGGAAATCAAAACTCTTCCTGACCCTGTGTCAGCTCCTGGGATGGGTCTGCTCCTCCAGTTGTTCTTTTCCTAGCTTTGGGTGGTTTGCAAGCACCGATCAGTACTAGGCGGAAGACTTGAGAGTAACCCTCTGCAGACCCCAGGGCCTCCCTCTTTGCAACTCTCTCCTTTCTACGTAACTCTCTCCTCTCTGGTATTGTGTCCTGCTAATTTTAGCTGCCTTAGCTGCTTTGAACTCTCAGTTCTGTTTCTTCAACCAGGGAGACCACTGGGATATATTTCAGTTTCTCCTCCCTGCTTACTAACCTGGAAACTCTCCAGGCAGAGTTGGGGCTTACCATTTGCTTGCTTTCTCTCAGTGGCTACTGCCCTATACTGCCTGTTGTTCATTGTCTGAAAGCTATTATTTACGTTGTTCAGCTTTGTAGTTAAGATAGTCTCTGTTCTTTCATCTTGCTTGAAAGAGTTATATATGATATTTAGTAATTGATAAAGTATTCATAAATGTGTATACTTAAAGAATATTTAGGGTATTGTTTCTATTTTCTTATATTAAATGCATCATTCCTTCTGAATAAGGTTTTGGAGGGTTACTTACTATATGGAGTGCATAGAAGGACTAGTAATTAACTTAAATTTTAGTAAGTCAAAAAGCTGAATCTCCTTTAAATGTTGTCAAATATAGCTGTTTCATTAAATTGGATTCTGTCATACTGGGATTTTTTTTGTGTGTGTGTGGTCACTGAACATTAACAGATTTCTTCATTTAGTTGCATAAATATTTGGCCAAAGTGCTTTTACATAAAAGATTAAAAGTGTTTCCGACTAGGAACCATGAGGTTGCAGGTTCGGTCCCTGCCCTTGCTCGGTGGGTTAACGATCCGGCGTTGCTGTGAGCTGCTTGCGGTGTAGGTTGCAGATGTGGCTCGGATCCCACGTTGCTGTGGCTCTGGCATAGGCTGGTGGCTACAGCTCTGATTCGACCCCTAGCCTGGGACCCTCCATATGCTGCGGGAGCGGCCCAAGAAATAGCAAAAAGACAAAAAAATAAAAAA
The DNA here is from genome assembly GCF_054392235.1 of Sus scrofa. NCBI lineage: Eukaryota > Metazoa > Chordata > Mammalia > Artiodactyla > Suidae > Sus > Sus scrofa. The sequence continues at coordinate 19,799,747 of NC_139393.1, read as the reverse complement.
TAAATAAATAAAAGTGTTTCCTTTTTACTACTTTTCCAAAATTTAAATTGAGGCCTATTTTACATATCAGTATAGTTGTAACAAATGGCTTATATTTTTAGAGTCCTGATTTGATGACAAACCCGTAAATAAATTTTTAAGCTTCTTTGGTATTCTTTTGAAATGTCAAACTTGACAGGAAGTGAATACAAAAGGGAGAAAAGCCTGTGGCTCTGAAAAAGCCAAAAAGGATATCTGTTGTGTATTTGTATGGTAGATCATTAACCTCTGGTACACTTTGAACAAAGGTTTTAGTATTTGCCATTAGACGTTTTTTTAAGTTATATTTTACTGAGAGCTATGTCTCAGGAAGGTGAGTGAATTGTAAGATAATGATTAAGCTATATTTAACACTTTTTAAAAATATGGGTAAGGATAGTGAAGTAATGTGATGCCATATGTTATATTTATACAGCAGCCATGCTATTATAATGAAAACATTTTTTATAGTGGGTCTTTAAAAGTTTCTCATGAGTTATTTAAAGAAACTCTGTATATGCCAGGAAGAGAAAATGTTTTAAATAAAAAATTATTTTTAAAAAATCTTACTCTTTCTGAAAGGATCACTAAGGGTTTAACCTTTCTCCCTCTGACCCAGTGGGTTCCTAGTTTCTTGCCCTTAATTCCCATAGCTAACTAGTAGCTTCTGAAGTGATTTAGGCATTCTGACTTTACCACTCAAAACTGAAATTATTTTATTTTGTTCTAAATACAACTTTGCTTCCCAGTATCCATAGTTTTACATTACCTTCCAAGCCATTCAGGCTTGAATACTGAGCATCTTTTTTCCTTCTTTTTCTCTATAGTTATGGAATCTTTTAAAAACAAACCAAAAAAAAAGAAAAAAAAAAGCCAAAATACTTTACTATGTCTCTTACATTTATTTCATTATTTTGTTAAAAATCTATTCTTCCTTACATTTACCTAGATCAGATCATTGCCTTCTTACACTCAGCCTACTGTTACAGACTCCTGCTTGGTCTCCCAGTTTTGGCACTACCCTCTGTTTTCTGCTTTGGTCCTAAGTTAATCTCCCTCAATCCTTATTCATGCCACACTCCTGTTTAGGAACCTACAGTATGTCCTCATTGCCATTCAGAAAAAAATTTAGCCTTTTTACTGGGATTATGATCATCTGGCTCCGCCCTCCCTTTCCAGCCTTCCACTATTCCTCAAACACTTTCTTTCATCTCTGGAGCAAACCACGTTTATCTAGTGAGAGTGAGTATGGCCTAATGTGGGTCATGAAATCAAAAGACCTGGCATTAGGTCCTAGCTCTTCATGTACAAGTTAATGTCTTTGTCTTAGTTTCTTGCTTTGTAAATGGAGACAGAGCAAAAGATTTGAATATTTCTAGCTCAGATATTTTATATTTCTATAAAACTTTAGTTAATTATTTGCCACTACTGAAAGTAGATCCAAATTCCTTTAGATTGCTTCACAATTTATAAGATATTGAAGAAACATTTTTTAAAAAAAGTAACAAGACAGAGGTTTTATTTCCCCATTCTCTTTTAGTTCATTTTTCCCAATTCTCTTTGGACCATACCTGGTATTTGTACATCAGGTATTTTAATGGAATTGTACTTGCCCCTATGAGATATCTGATGACATGAGAAATGGCCCTAGCCTTAAAGGAGCTTGGAATCACTGTAATATACTGTAAATCACTGTAATATACTATGAAATGATAGAAGCCACGAGGCTCAAAGGATGGAGTGATTGATCACATGTGGAAGGAAAAGACTTAGAACGAGTGTGAAAATGTGGAAAGATACAAGTAGAAAAGCCTAGAATGAGACACGTTGAGGGAAAATTATGGCCCAGCATTGGCAGTGGTAGATGAATACTAAAGACTAGTAATTAAGTCTTAAAAGTTAGAGTTTTTAACCACATTAAAAGTAGAAAGCTAGCTCTCTTGGTAAATGAGACACTGTACAAAAGTGAATGTACAGATAATTTATGCACTAGTTAAAAATATGGGGTGTATGTGTGTTTACACAACGTTTTTTTTTTTTTTTTTTTTTTTTTTTGGCTGTGCCTGTAACATGTGAAAGTTCCTGGCCAGGGATTGAACCTGCATCACAGCAGTGACCCAAGTCACAGCAGTGGCAATGCCAGCTCCTTAACCTGCTGTGAGCCAGAAGGGAACTCCTTCACACAGCTTTTTTGAGGGAAATCATTGAAATAGAATACATGCTTTCTTGTCTTAACAGAGCATATTTAAAGTTATTGAATTTTTTCTTGGTGAGCTAGGGACATCATTGTAAACATATTATTCATGGGCTAGACTCCCCATTTGCCTCTGGAAAATACAGTTTACCTAGAGTTTTAGTTTTTTCTGCCTTTCCTCTCCTTTTCCTTGTGAGGTATTCTTTATTTCTCACTATTTCAGGTTCTACCAGTCCATGATGCCTGTTGCATTTAACTTGCTCTCCTAAGCTAATTAAATCAACATGTGCTATTGTAAACACCCTTTGTCCTTTCGGATTTTTGGCACAATGATATTGACAAAGTTCTTTTCTTACTTCCAGTCTGAGAGTTATTTTTTTAGTAGTGTTTTTCAGACTTTAATATCCATGAAGATCTTCGTAAAGTATGGTTTTTTATCAAGTGGTTCTAGGATGGGGCTTGAGATTCAGCATTTCTCACAAGCTGCCAGATGGTTCTGATGTTGCTAGCCCATGGGTCACTCTTTAGAGTAGCCAGATTCTAGATGATCTTACATTATTGGGCTTTAAAATGGAATACTCTGTTGGCCCTTTACCCTAACTCTGCAAAGGAGGTGAAGGCATGAATCTAATTTCCCATATGAGGAGAGAAAACCACAGAATGTCTGGGTCTCACTTGGCAGCTGATTAGCAATGGATGGAGGACAGCTAACACTCCGTGACCCACTTGCAGTGTGCTGTGCACCAAAAGTATTTGTCTGATTTAATTCTCATAATAATCCTGTGAAGTTGTTAATACTCTTTTCATTTTACAAAAATGGAAACAGGCTCAGGAAGGTTAAGCAATTTCCCTAAGGTCACCCTCTTGGCATTTGAACCTGGATGGCCTAATCAAGCCCCCCTGTCATTGTCTGCCACATTATTTCTGTTAACTCATTCACGTTGTTTTTATTACCACTGTAACATGTAGTCAAGCCTATGGGGCTGTATAAAATTTTGTTCTAAGTTAAAACAACAACAACAGAAAAACCAGGAAGTTCCCTGTGGTGCAGCAGGTTAAGAATCCAGTGTTGCAGGGTGGGTTTGATCTCTGGCTGGGGAACTTGGACATGTCACGGGTGAGGCCAAAAAAACAAAGTGAAAAAATAACACGTGCATTTTTTACCTTGAGTACCAGGTGAATATTTTGCCTGGAGCTCGTCAGTACTTCCCTTTGTTGAGCAGCTCCTTTGTGCAGTGCATTCTCACTGCCGATGGACTGGATTCCTCAGGAAGAAAAGATGAGAAGACTTTACAAAAAGAGCAAACTGCGTTTTCAAAGGAGACACTAGTATACCTGTATGTTTCACTTATGAAACTCAGAATGAGGAGTTCCTGTTGTGGTGCAGTGGGTTAATAAGCATCAGGTGCTGTGCCTGCGGCGTAGGTTGCACTTGAAGCTCAGATTCTATCTCTGGCCCAGTAACTTCTGTACACCATGATGCAGCCCCCAGAAAGGGGGGGAAATGAGATTTTAATAATGTAAGGATTTTTAGAATCTGTAATAATTTAGAATTGATGAAATTAAATATTTGGATCAACCTTCAAGGAGACTGAGTGGAGGGGTGAGACAGAGCTGAAATGGAAAGCTGGTTCTGTTTCCATAGACTGAAATGTTGGAGCTGAGTTTTTTCTCGGTTTTTAATGAAAGATTCCAGGCATACCTAAAGTCTTCTATAAGAATGAGAAGACATACAGCCCAAAAAGGGAAAATGAAGGCAATGTCTTAGAAATAAAATTTTCATTTTTTAAGAGGTTTTTTTTTTTTGTTTTTTTATGGCCACACCTGTAGCATATGGAAGATCCCAGACCAGGGACTGAATTTGAGCTCCAGCTGTGACCTTCCCTGCAGCTGCAGCAATACTGGATCCTTTAACCAGCCACACCAGGCTGGGGATCAAACCCACACCTCCGTAGCTGCTGCTGTCGGTTCCTTAACTCACTGAGCCACAGCAGGCACTCCAGAAATAAAAATTTTAATAGTGACTTTGTGTTCTACTAGGGAACAAGTCTAGAGAGAAATAAAAAATACAAATATGTAGAAAAAGTACAAAAATAAGAGTAACTCACTTCATATGAATGATTGTCTACTGAGATTGAATAGATGACTGCTTTATAAAGCTCTAAGACTATAAGCTCAATTTAATAATATAATTCTCTTTTTCATAACTGAGCCACTGAAGAATCAATGAGGCCTTATATGATTCTATATGTGGTTCTTCATATGTTAAAAAAAAACAATAAACAGAAAACCCAAAGAAACTGAGATAGAGATCTGTTATAAATTATCACACATCTTCTCCTGTATTGAATGCTTATGTGAGCCTGTGTTCTTGATCCAGATGTGTTTATGGTTTTAAACATAAAATCTTTTCCATGTCCTAACCCTTGCTCAAGTGCCATCTTACCTTGAACCCTGTGCTTGACCCCTCAGTCTCTTCTTTTCTCTATGTAGTTGCCTCTTGTATTAATCTTGAGAACACTCTGACATACATGAGAAATTGCTGGAGTTCACTGTGGAGGAAAAGTATTCATGACTTGTCCATTCATGACTCCCTTCTCCCTCCCCTGTCATCTGTACTGTATGTTCTCCTTGTTCATGAACTGGCACGAGGGACTAAGAAATTCAGGGATGTAAAAAAAAAAAAAAAATCTCAAACTCAGACATGTCCCTTGGGTAGCCCATAGAAACTTGCTTTAGGAAGCAGTGCTTGTGAAAAGCTCATCACTGGCTTACATCTTTGGAATCTTTCCTAATCATCATGCAGACCTGCATCAAAACGACCCTCACTTATGCATTTAACATTTCAGTGTAGAAATCACAGTAGGTAACATTTTTGCATGTATGCTGATAAGGCACCGTTAAAAGTGCTGAAATGTGTTATTAACTCATTTACTTTGCACAGTTCTGAAATAGATACTGTCATTGTCACCGCTTCATAGATGAAAAAACTGAGGCACAGAGAAATTGAGAATGTGTGTTTCCCTCATCCACGGAAGTTGATAGCAGAGCTAGAGTTTTAACTCAGACTGTCTGGTTCCAGAGGCTGTGCTCTTAACCTCCGTGCTGTCTCATGGTGTGAATTAGTTTACTGTTGGGTATGGGCACTGTTGTGATCAATTTCTTTATTCATGTTTTATCTTTGTGTCACTGTGCTGTAGTGGAAGGAGCCTGGACTTTGGCGTCAGCACATCACATTTAATCTGCACAGAAGGTAAATGTTGGTATTCCTGCTTTATAGATAAGAAAAGCTGAGGTTCAGAAATACCATGTAACTTGCTTTGGTGTGGTTCTGAGCAAGTTATGGCTCTGTATCTCACATTTCCTCATCTGTAAAATGGGAATTACTGATACTCATCAGAGTTGTTGTAAGGAATAAATGGATATTTATGAGAATGGTACATTTTAGAAACAGCACAATTAATTGTTCTCTTCATTTCATCGTCTTTTCTCTACTGTACAGTAATTTCCTAAGAACAGAGAACCAAGCCACATGGTTAAACAGTATCGGATCTGTTTATTCTGGCTCACTACAAGTATGTAGAGCTTTTCTCTTTTCCCGAGGCACCCCCCCACACCATTGCTTTCTCAAATGGAATAAGTTCAAGGAAAAAAAAAGATGTAACCAAACTCCAGCATTGTTAACTGTGGGCAGTGTTCGTTGTTTTACTGCAGTTGGAATTTGTTATGGTGCTTTAGTTATGAATCATGTCAGTAATTACCCCGAGGGCAGTGTTAGTTCATTATTCAAGTACAAACAAGAAGGGAGATAGCAGTTGTAGAATAGCTTGGAAATATCCTCAGTACTTAACCTGTGGGAATGGAAGTACTTGTACTCTTATTCCGAGAGTGTTTTGTGCTAGGTCATGATGTTAGCAGATTACCTGAATATAGTCTTAGAATTTTCAGTTTCTAAATTTTTAATCATATCCTATCCTAGCTGTAATAGTGAGGAAGGACTCTGGAATCTGGATGTACAGGAAACTAAAATTAGAAGTATTCTATGAGATCTTTATTCTCTTTAATGTCGTTTCTGAATTCCTTCAGCCAAATCAGAGGCCATTATTAATAGTGAGTTTAATAAAATTTTAGAACCGGGAGTTCCCATCGTGGCGCAGTGGTTAACGAATCCGACTAGGAACCATGAGGTTGCGGGTTCGGTCCCTGCCCTTGCTCAGTGGGTTAATGATCCGGCGTTGCCGTGAGCTGTGGTGTAGGTTGCAGACGTGGCTCGGATCCCGCGTTGCTGTGGCTCTGGTGTAGGCCGGTGGCTACAGCTCCAATTCAACCCCTAGCCTGGGAACCTCCATATGCCGCGGGAGCGGCCCAAGAAATAGCAACAACAACAACAAAAAGACAAAAGACAAAAAAAAAAAAAATTTTAGAACCGCTCTAGGGAATTGTTCTTAAACCATATAAGTTCAGTTACCTTTAATTATAAAATAGAACCAACTTTTTCAACGTTTATCTTTTCCAAATATTGATGTTTTTAAAACTCAAACTGTAATAGCCTGGTCTGTTTTAAAGTGCATGTTAGTGGCCTTTGCAGGTATGGTTTTACTGATTTGCATATTGGTTCTTAATATTTTCTACAATTGTTAGAAATAACCAAATATCAAAAGTATTTTTGGTGTCTTCCTGTACATGCTAGATTTAGAACATGATAAGGAAACTTAGAATAGGAAACAGCTGTATTTGTGTCTCACTCTTTCAAAAAAAGCTTTTTATTATTGTTCATGCTCAGTTTCAGTGTTTCTTGCCTCCATTAAATTATAACAGATAATTTCTCTTTAAGGTTTTGATTATACTCTTTAAGACTTTTCAAAGATTAACATAAATCTGTCACCATCTTTTGTTTCATTTCCTTTTTGGAATTTAGTATCTGATCATTTTTATTCTCATTAATAAAATAGTAAAAATTATTAGTTTTATTGCTATCTGGTCGTCTTACTTACCCTTTCCAAGTTTTAAGATAATTTAATAGTCTAAAAGTATTTTTTTAAAAGATAAAGTAATGCTAGTTCCTATAGACTTAAGTTTTGTCATTTTGATTTTCTTTCTCTTAAACATTAAGATGAGAGTGATGAAGTAAAATGACTTAACCTTTTGCTAATACAAGTCATAAACGAAAATGAACACAGGATTCCCTAATCCAGTACTGAACTCTTGAATAAACTTTTGCATTATCTTTGTAGTGGGCATATTGGACACTCTTTAATACTGTGTAGTTTTAGACCACTGCCTAACTCATATATTTAAATAGGGTTGTCTGAAAATAAACTCTTTCGTAGTTCAATTTCAAATGAAGAATGAATGACCTGAGTAGATGGAGATGGGTAAAAATTGCCAAGATCATGCAAAAATGATATCCCTAATCTTGGTAATTATTTCTCTAGGAAGAACTCAATCTTTTGTAGTCAAACTATTTATTTATGCCCTTTTCTCTTTTTAATACATATCCATATTTTTCCTTCTTTTAAGTAGCTAAGATTATATTGAATTATGTGCGTTTCAGTCTAAAGAAGTCTTATGAGAACACAACACAAAGTATAGCAATTTTTGCCCAGCAGTTTTGAAACAAGTTATTTTGGCCATCAGCAAAAATTGCATATGTGACATATAAGCCAAAAGGTGTAATTTTTTTATGCTGTTTTAAGTAATATTCATTTTTATTTAAATAGATGGCTGCTTCTATTTTCATCAAGTAATATACGTAAAATCCTTTTCCTTTTTCCTGAAAAAGCCTGAATTTTAGTTCTATGTGAGTATTTTAAACTCATGTAAATACAGTTCTTTATTTTAAAATAAAGAGCTATAATAAAGTGATTCACAGATTTTTATGCCCTACTAAAATATGAGTTGGCAGTTGATAATTGGTTAGATAGTTGGAAAATTATCATTTTTTAAAGAAAATTAAGTTGAAGATTATATGGTCCGTAATAGAAGGATTTGCTTCATTTTGATGAAATAGCCCTTTGTACGTTATTTATTCACAGCGGTGAAAGGGTTGAAGTAGTATACCATTTGCTTGTGTATCTTAGACTATACTGTTGCTTTTAAAAATGAGACTGTCTTTGGTTTAAAATAGCAAATGATTGTACATTTGTACCTCCTTTCTCCCCCAAACCCTACAGAAGTGACAGAAATGGAAAAACAAAAACAAAAACAAAAACAAAAACCAGAACACATGGCAGTGAAATCCAGTAGTAACGAGACTGTAACATGGGAAATCTATGGAAGTTAAGGGGTTAATTCAGTTTTGAGGATAAAAAGTAGAAGAGGTGTCTATTGATGGATACAATAAAGTAGAGAAAACTACTGACTACAGGGCAGGGCTCTGGTGCCAGCAGGAGTCCTGGCCTATAAGTTCAAAGTGGTAGGTAGAGTGCGGCGTAACTAGGAGAGTTTTTTTTTTTCTTCTTTCTGTGGCCACTGTTGGAGCATATGGAAGGTCCCAGGCTATAGGTCGAATCAGAGCTGCGGCTGAGGCCAAAACCACAGCCACAGAAACACCCAATTCGAACTGCATCTGTGACCTGCTCCACAGCTTCCTCTACCACCTGATACATGAATTTTTTTAAAGTTCTGTCTGAAGGTAAGCTGAAACAATTTTCAATCATGAAAGTACTCAGAAAGTTTATGTCTTGACTCTCCTTATAAAAATAAAATTGCTAGAGAATATGTTTTAGCAAAATAAAAGTAAATCCAAGAAAGGAGAATCATGAGGCCTAAGAAACAGTGAGTCTGTCACAAGAATACAGAGAGGAGAAAAATGGGAAAAATCCTAAGATGCAGCAAGCCTAGAAAATAGTTATTCCAAAAGACAAGTCATATAGTTCCATGAAGAATGTCTTCAAAAACATAGTTTCTTGTAACAACTGTACAACCTCATTTAAATGGTAGGGGTATAGTTTAAGGTGCATAAATCAAGTAATGACAGTTATGGTGATAACTGCAAGAGTTGAATTCTTGTATCAGAGTAGTATTGACAAAAGAAAATTTGATCTTTTTTCTTGGGCTTTTAAAGAATCAAATGAACCATAGGTTTGGTGAAATAAAAGTTTCTTTACATTTGTGTGTGTGGGTGTGGGACCTTTATTATAACTACATCAATGAATACCCAGAGTAGGTACCATGTAAATCAATAATCAGTCTGGCAGGCAAGTAACATCTAATTTGTTCTTAACTCTAAGCCCCTTCTTTTGAATCTTAACTCACTGTGTTTCAGTCCTGTGTTGGATGCTGTAGAGAATACAAAGAAGTACAAAATAGAATCCCTTTCCTCAAGGAGCTTGAGGTATCTAGTTAGGAAAATAAGATACAGCCCATGCAGAAAGATAGCTAACAAAGTTAAAGACAGTAAGCATTATCAAAGAAGATTTTGTTGAGGAGCTGAACTTGGCCTTGTAGGATGAAAAGCATTTTATCAGAGGAGGGAGCAGACTGGGATGGGGAAGGAATGAGAGTTGTGTGTATAAATATCTAGACTCAAGAAAGTGAGAATTATGAACATAGGACAAGTGGAGACAAATGTACAATGGAGAATCATGTTTGGGAGACAGAGAAGAAATGAGAACATTGAGTATGTCAGGGCCATATTTTGGAGTACTTTTTACGGAGACCTGATATGTGCCAGGCACTAAGAGGTGTGGTTCTGGGTATTTCTTCTTTCCCATCCTTGATAGCTTTAGTTTTTTGTACCATAGGAAGTGGCACCCACAGGCCAGCCACTTGGTTTTTTAAGTACAGTCTTACTGGAGCATAGCCATGCTCATTTATGTTGTCAAACTGCATTTATATTGTCTGTGGCCACTGTTGCACTTGTAATGCAGAGGTGAGAAGTTGCAACAGGATTGTGTAGCCTACAGGCCTAAAATACTTACTGTCTAACCCTTGAAGAAAAGGTTTTCTGATTCCTGATGTACAATATTAACATGCGTCCCAAAGTCTTATACGTAGATAAGTGTCATACCCTTCCATATCCCTTCTATACTGTTTCCCACCCCTACTCCTTATATTTTGGTTCATCTGTCTTGTGTTTCTTTTTGTAAAAATAAGCAGATAAATGTATGTGTTCTTATTTTGCCTTTTAGTTACACAAAAGGTAGGATATTATAAGTTCTCTTTTACACTTTACCTTTTTCACTTCACTCCTCCATATCAGTTCATAGAGCTTTTTTTCATTCCTTAGTAAAGCTGTGTAGTACTGCATTGTGTCTATGTGCTGTAATTTATTCAACCAGTTTTTTATGCTTGGACATCTAGAGGGTTTCCAGTATTTTGCAATTTCAAATAATGGTACACCTCATACATACATCTTTTTATATTAATGAAAATGTGTCTTTAGGGTAAGTACCTAGAAATGGGAATGCTTGGCCAAAGGATAAGTGTGTGTGTGTGTGTGTGTGTGTGTGTGTGTGTGTTAGATATTGCCAAATTCTCATTAATTAGAATTATACCGTTTTGTTTCCCAACAGCAGTGTATGAATGTATTAACTTCTCCATAAGAGCTGCTCACTTAATTTTGTCAAGTAATGACATTAAAATATTCTTCCCATCCATCATCACCATTGTTTCAAAAAGAAAGTCCATTTTAACAGGCGGGAAAGGACATAATCAAAACAAAGAATAAGATAATATCTTCAAATTGAATAGCTCTTATTGTGACTATTTTTCTCTTTTTACTGAAGACAAATGCATCTGTACCCTTTAATCAGAGGGATGGGATTTTTTTTTTTTAAATGCAAATCTAATTATGTCTCTCCTACTTGAAATCTTTCAGGGCTTTCCACATTGCCTTCAGATCTTAACATGGCTTTATCGTGGCCTATATGTATATGTAAGATCTCAGCCCTGCATCTCCAGCCACTTTGGATTTGGTTTAATCCTTTCAGTATACCAGGTTTTCTCCCATAGGGGCTTTGCATATGCTACTCCCTTTACTATCATTAAAGGAATAGACAAGTCAGAAAACCCAGGTTCTTATCCTGGCTGTGCCTTAACTTGTTATTTGACCTTATGCAAACAACTCAGCCTTTTAGTTCTTCAGTTTCTTCAACCTAAGGTGAGGTAGTTGTATCAGTTGACCTCCAGGCTCTTTTCAGTTCTAAATTATGAAGCTATTTTGATAGGCAGGTGATGGAGCTCAGCACATTCATCCTACAGCTAAAAACTGTAACTTGGATTTAAAAACACATTTGTTTCTCATTCTGGTTTTTTTTTTTTTTTTTTTTGGTAGGTTTCTATTTTTATTTACGTAAAATTGGCATATAATAATATATACATTTCAGATGTTCAACATTATAATTTGACATCTGTCTACACTACAAAGAGATCTCACCAAAGAATTAGTTACCATTGATCACCATACAGTAATCCCCTTTACCCAATTTGCCTGCCCTTCAGCCCTTTCCTTGTAATAATTGCACATCTGTTCTATCTATAAATTTGTTTTTATTTTGTTTGTTCATTTGTTTTATTAGATTCCACATATGAGGGAAATTATTTGGTATTTATCTTTCTCCATCTGACTTATTTCACTTAGCCTAATACCTCTTATGTCCAGCCATGTTGTCACAGATGGCAAGATTTTTTTTATGGCTGAGTACCATTTATACAAACAAGTATATAACAGATTTTTTATCCATTCATCCATTGAAGGGCAGGTAGGTAGTTGCTATATCTTAGCTATTGTAAATAATGGTACAGTGATCGTAGGGGTAAATATATCTTTTCAAGTTAGTGTTTCTGTATTCTTTACGTAAACACTCAGAGGTGAAACAGCTAGATCCTATGCTAGTCCTATTAATTTTTTTTTTTTTTTTTTGAGGAATCATCGTACTGTTTTCCATAGTTGCTATACCAGTTTATGTTCCCACCAATACTTTAGGTGGTTCTTCATATCCTGGCCAACACTTGTTCGATAACAGTCATTCTAACAGGTGTGAGGTGACACCTCATTGTGGTTTTGATTTGCATTTCCCTAATAATGAGTAATATTCGACATCTTTTCATGTTCCTGTTAGCCATAAATATTTACTTAATCTTTATTTTCAAAAAGTACTTGATTGGTTGAATCTGTATGAGTTAAGCAAGTTTTGAGTTTGAAAACTGATTTAAATTCATCAATTATCTCTGTTTCTGGGGTCCTGTATCTTGAATTCTGTTTTGGCCACTGCTTTTAGCACTTAATTTTGTGCCTTTTTGAGGAGTTACTGGAATAAATCTTTTAGAGAGATGGAAGAAGGGGAAAGACTTGTTAGAAAAGTTTGCCTGCTTGGAGTTCCCGTTGTGCCTCAGTGGGTTAAGAACCCAACTAGTTTGTGGGTTTGGTCCCTGGCCTCACTCAGTGGGTTAAGGATCCAGCATTGCCATGAGCTGTGGTGCAGGTCGCAGACACTGCTCAGATCTGGCATTGCTGTGGCTGTGGTATAGCTGGCAGCTGCAGCTCTGATTTGACACCTAGCCCAGGAACTTCCATATGCCACAGGTGCAGCCCTAAAAAAAGAAAAAGAGAAAAGTTTGCTTGAAGTTAATTTCATACTCTCATTATCCTGTTTAACATTGTTGCCCTGTTTAATTGATAACCTTTGTGCTTTTATAAATATGACTGTTAAAAAATGGTATTAAGCAGACATCCAGAAAATAGGTGAAGAGATCCAACAGAAATTTGAGAATTAGTGATTTAGGGTAGTATGTATGTTGATGATCTCTGAAAAATGTTGCTTTTAGGTAATATTGTTGATCATTAAATAGTCTAGTCAATTTAAATGTGTTCTGTCCTTAAATTTATCTGTTCTTTTTAATTTATTTTTTAGAAATGATGTTATAAATGAGTTACTTGGTTTTGGGGACCATTCAAAAGAGCTTTTTAAAAACAATTTCCCTTAGTTCCCATTGTGGCTCAGTGATAACGAACCTGCCTAATGTCCTTGAGGATATGGGTTTGATCCCTGGCCTCCCTGTGTGTCGGGGATCCAGTGTTGCCGTGATCTGTAGTGTAGGTCACAGATGAGGCTCGAATCCCACTTGGCTGTGGCTGGCAGGTGTAGCAGCTGTAGCTCCGATTCGAACCTTCACCTGGGAACCTCCATGTGGTACGGGTGCAGCCCTAAAAAGCAAAAAACAAAAAACCCAAAAACCCAGTTTCCTTTAGGATGAAGATAATCCATCCACTGGTTAGCACTATATATAAAATTTTTCATATTATTTATTAAATTTTCTGTATAAAAGTTTATTTACAACCAAGAGCGCTTAGGTCGTATCTTCCCTCATTTGTAACGTCTGGGGTTGGATTTGGCACACAGGAGTTAATTAAAGAGTTTAGGTATTGGTAGGTAGTAAAGATTCTGGAAGGCAGTAGTAACTTCATATATTAACAAAACACCAGGTACCTGGCTATCAAAGGTCCAAAATTGCACTAGCAATTCATATTCTTGGTAGTTACATACCAGTCAAATTATATATTTCTCAGTTGGGTGTACAAAGTTTGCTGATGTTCATTTTCTATTTTCTACTCCTCAAATGCATGACATTTAAATACCAATATCTATAATTAAGATTTATACCTCTAATTTCAGTATTTTGATTGTAGAATATGAAGACAAAACTCCTTGATAAAGTAGTGTCTTAGGTTCCTTTTAATTTTTTGTGGATGTAATACATGTATCTTTATACATTATTTTGGTAAACTAGCTACTTGGTTGATATTTTCTCAGAACAGATTTCTAAGTTCAGAAGCAGTCATTAAGATGCTGGAAAGCTGTTTTCCATGCCTCAAAACTTTTTCTTCTTATTTCTCTTGCTTTAAAGGAAGTTAATATGGAAAGGAAGAGTAGTTAACTTATCTGTTCTTTATAAAGATGTTAAAAACAGTGGGTATGATTTTGGGGGAGGGAGGAGTTGGGATTGTCACTTTAAGGAAACAAAAAGTAAATTTTCAGAGTTCTGTTAACGTAGATTTTCTAGGTAAAGGGGAAAGAGAAAACCCTCTGAATGTATTACTTAATGTGCAACACCAACACAGGAAAATAACTTTGGTACTCTTTTTATCTTTGTGAAGATTTACCCAGGATTTAAAGTTCTAGATGAGAAAACTATCTATTATGTATTACTTCGTGAGGAATCATAAAACTTTTGATTCATTTCCCAGTCGATAAGCAGGCAACAAAAATTTCTCTAGTAAGCACAGTAATAACAGTTATCTGATGACTCTTTTGCTTGTATTTTAAAGGAATATCCAGGCTTTAAGATCTGGCTCACAGATATTTAAGCCAGCCAGGAAAAGTTCAAAGAAATCTCACTTAGCAACTCTCCGCCCCATTCTCAAAAGTTTAGATTTAAAGTGCTAAATGTATTTGTTTTTTCTGAAATGTGCTATTGAAAAAAGGCACTTCAAGGTCAAGTGAAGAAAACATGTTTATATACTTCTCTTGGGATGTGAAGAACTATACTTAATTTCTTCAATAGTTTTATTTTGTAAGGATTTATTTTACTTTAGGTTTATCTAATGGAAACCGTGCCTCGCTAAAGAAAGTGCCCCACTGTTACTCACTTGAAAATGGGTTTACTTAATTAGTAAATGACTATATCTGAAATCATTGCAGTCCAAACCCAGAAAACAGCAAAAATTAAATTTAAATCTTTAGAACAAAGAGTGTCCAAATTTGAAAGATTAAGATCTAAATATCAGATAGGTCAAATGCTAAATTTAATTGTATGTTTTTCTCAAATAAAAAGAATTCTCTTTTAGTTAACTTTGGAAAACTGCTTGAATTTGTAAAAATAAAAGATGTCTCAGAAAATGAATAAGTTTCAGTGTAGCTGGTGCTTCATATCTAAATTATAGCTCAAAGCGATACCTTTTTTATGTTTAGTGAAATGAAAATGTAATTGTACTTAAGTTATTGAGCCCTGTAGTTTTGCTGCTTCTTATAGAAGGAACTGTGTCCTTTATAAATTATTTTGACATACAATAACATTTTGCCTACTGAAATAATAAATTCAGCTATTTAATATTTGGATTTAATGGTCAAAAAATGTACATTGATCACTTCCAAAGTGTCAGCTATAATATTTCACTATCACACTATGTTGTTTCTCTGATCTTAAAATGCAAGTTATTTATTGTGACATAAATATACCTTTAAATTATAGCTGAAGTAGCATTTTTATTTTTAAAAATTTTACTTAGCAAAATAACGTTTTGTTAGTTTCCTCCTTCTCAATTTTTGTAGCATATATCATTTTGAAATGGGGTGCTTTTACTTCCAGAAAATGGATCATGTACTATGTAGATAGCATCTTGTTTTTATGAATTGCATGCAAAGACAAAATATCCTAAATATTACCTGTGAGTGAATCTGCTCCAGGTCCTCAAATAGTGTCAGTGTGTCATTCTACTGAAGACCACTTTTTTTTTTTTTTTTTTTTTTTACTGTTTTTGGAAAGTGCTCTAAAAATACTTACTGATTATTCCAAATTACTCTTTCTCATTTATGTTATTATAGTTTGAGAAACATGATTAATAGTTTCAATTCAGATGGAAATCAAAATTAGATATATGTTGAATAAAAGCATTAAACATTTAAGTGAAACTCTTAATATTTGTTAATTATCTTATATAAAATTACTAAGAAATTCAAAGACCACATAGATGGTCACCACATGACTTAAATCATAGTTACTTTTAGACTTTAAACAACTCCATTAGGGATTTTTTTTTTTAATGAGGAGAAAGATATAAAACAAAATGGCTTAGAAAAATAAAATGGAGTGTGTACAAGAATAGAATACATTTTAATGCTTTACACATTGAATACGTTTTTGGTAACACTAAAAGCTTTAAAATGTCCATGTGTTCATTTTCTTGCAGAGGTCGGGAAATAGTCGTCCAAGGAAACACTTTCACAGT
Source organism: Sus scrofa (assembly GCF_054392235.1). Lineage (NCBI taxonomy): Eukaryota > Metazoa > Chordata > Mammalia > Artiodactyla > Suidae > Sus > Sus scrofa. The sequence goes on along the minus strand of NC_139393.1, from coordinate 19,783,584 downwards.
TGAAGGAACTTGGAAGTTCTGTCCCAGTTTAGTCCCGGTGTTTTTATTTCAGGCAGCTTATACTGTAGTAGATTCAGCGTCAAATATCTTACTTTTTAAGATCTGTAGGTTATGTTGAATAAAGTTTTCTGTGCTTTGAACTTCAGAGAATCTAGAGTCACTTCTCCTGGTAGACCAGCTTTTCATTTTTATCGAGTTCTGAATCGTGTCTGACGTGAAGTAGTAAACGATCGGGTCAAAGCAGCAGTTTAAAACAGCAATGCAGAGAGTGATCGGATACATGGTCCTCACTGCTCTGGCTGCTGAGCAGTTCACAAATGTCTGTGTTCTCATAAGAGAATACAAGATAAGGTTGACATTGTAAGGCACAAAACAGAAGCAGAAGATGACCAAATGTACAAAAATCATTTTTAAAATCTTCGTTTTGTTTATTTTGCTTCTACTTAATGTAACAGGTTTATTTAAAGTTCTTAGCACCATACTAGAACAAGTTACATTTAAAATTAGAGGAATAAAAAATCCCACTATTTCAATGAAAATTACAATCCTTGAGAGATAGGTTTTCCATGTGGCTTCTGGAAAATTTTCAAAGCAGGCTTCTAAGGTATTGTTACCCTTAGAGTGGGTAGACTGAAAAAAAACTGCTGGTGCACTTCCTCCCATCACAGTTAACCATACAGCAATGCAAACAATTTTTGCGTTTCGTTTAGTTCTTAAGGTCTTTGACTTAAACGGGTAGACAATTGCCAGAAATCTGTCAGCACTAATACAGGTTAAGAACAGAATGCTTCCATACATGTTCGTATAAAACAGCATCACTGAAATTTTACAGAGTAAATCTCCAAATGGCCAATTCCGTGTGGCAAAGTAAAAAATCCTGAAGGGTAAGGTAAAAACGAAAAGCAAGTCGGACATGGCCAAGTTAATCATGTACGTTGTGGTTTCATTTCGCACTTTTAGAGTGCAGATGAAAATGTAGATGGCCACGCAGTTGGATATTAGCCCAAGCACAAACACCATGCTAAACATGCACCCATACAAAGTGTACTTAAAGGAGTCATCGTAGTCGCAGTGGGAGCTGTTACTGCTTACCATTATAAAGCACGTCCAGTTTTCGGGTCGAAGTCCTTTGGTCAGCTGCCGTCTCCTTTGGTATTCAGATTGTGACCACTTTATAACCTCCACCGTATTTGCAAATCTTTGGATCTTTGCGTGGTTTTATAAGTATTTCCTTTTTCTTCCAAAGACACATGGAATTTGTTGCTGTAACGTTTCCACTTGGTTCTTCAACAAGAAGGTATTTTCGTTTTCTAGTCTTCAGAAAAATCCGTGATTCCAAGGCTCAGTTTAAAAAACGCAGTCAATGAAGCCAACCCATTGGATTATACATTTGAAGTAAAAGCTGAGTTCAGAGACAGAATAAAACGATTGGTCTGGTAAACTTCTGTTTCAGAAGTCAAGATGAGTATTCTGAAATGAAAGTTTCTTTATACTCCAGAATGTTTAAGCTAAAGTTAGCAATTTTGTTTTGCTTTCCAGTGCAGAGTTTCAGAGACGTAAACATTCCCAGTTCGGTCTCATTTACTTCTTGCTCCTTTTAAATGAAGTTTTCCGTATTCCTACATTGGATGCCAGATGGCGGTAGGCAGAGGAGTCTTTGAAAGGTTCCAAATAGATTCCTCAGCGTGTTAGCTCTTGCTGAATCGAGGCCTTTTCCTCTGTAACCAGCTGTATTGTGAGACGGACTTTCTCTGAGGAGAAAAAGAAAGGCTTGCTGGATTTGTAGTATGACATCACAGGAAGAAGAGGCTGGGCTTGGACAAAGAAAGGTTTCAGCCCAGTTTGTTTGCAGTTCCTTTAATCTGATAATGTGTCTGCTGGGAATATACCTAGGAGGCTTGCAAAGGCCACTGACTGTTTAGCTGAGCCGTCTGCCCATTAACTCTTTTTTTGCAGAAACGCATTCTGGAATGTTGACCATTTCTCAGGGAGTTTGCTTTTCTTTCCTTTCTTTTTTATTCTTTCTCTCTTTTTGGTAGTAGTTGAGAGAGGAAAAAAATCAGTATGTGTTTAGGATAGGACTTTTTTAAAACTGAAATTTGTAGGTGTACTTCTAAATTGAAATTGTTGGTGATATCTTAATATAGCATTAAAAAGAAACTGTTTAATGACTGTAAAAGAGAGAAATTTAGTTATAAAAAGGATTTGAGTTGAGAGACCAAGTTTTGCACTCTTGGCTTCTGTTTTCCACAGTTGCTCCTCAAGATTTAATTTGTTTTAATTGCCATGAGTGTGTGTGGCTCCAATCCTGGATCTCTTCACTTTTCGATTAACAATTTTCTAACATCCTTTCCTCTTTCTCAAAATTAAATTAAAATTTTATAGCACTTTCAATTTTTTAATTACCACTTTTACCAAAGAATAAATTTGAAAATGTTTATGTTTGGCATAGTTTTAATTTTACAGAATGAAATTATATCTTTGTAAACAAAATATTTTCCCCTAAATTGATTGAAATAAATTTTGTAAAATAAAAGTTACACTACTTGGCTAAATTTTAGGTTCCTGATTTTAATTCCCCCCGCCCTCACCTACTCCTCCTAATAATTTGACATTAATTATATATTGGAATGTAGGTCAGATTTTGTTTTCATTTAAAAGCTCATGTGAGTGGTTTCTCTGTGTTTAAAGTAGACTCATTTTTTAAAGCCCAAAGAAATTAGAAGGAAGTATGTGTGAGAAAGGGGTAGTTGAATGTAGATAGTATTTCCTCAAGGATTATGTTTTTTCTTATTCTAAATTACCATTTTTTCAGAAAAGACTATAGTTTGGTTTAATGTTACTATTTTCTAGCTTGGTTCCATTTGAGCTGAAACTATTCCTTGCAGGTATCAATTAAGGAAATTTGGTGAATATAAGAGCACTTTATTTTTCTTTCTCAGTTACTTAACTAATTTAAAACTGATATTTTAGGAGTTCCCATCATGATGCAGAAACGAATCTGACTAGGAACCATGAGGTTGCAAGTTTGATCCCTGGCCTCATCTGTGACCTATACCACAGCTCATGGCAATGCCAGATCCTTAACCTACTGAGCAAGGCCAGAGATCCAGCTGCATCCTCATGGATACTAGTCAGATTGTTTTCTGCTAAGCCATGACAGGAACTCCTTTTTTTTTTTTTTTCGAATTGGTTATTTCTAGCCTTGATGATAAGTATCAGTTTTATTTTGTCCCTTCTTTATTCTCTCTGCTGTCTTTTTACTAACCCTGTCACTTTTATCTATGTGGTGGTTATAGTATCTTGTCTTATTTCTGGTCCTACCCTCTTTCAATTTCCCCTGCCAGACAGTCACAAATCAAGTCACAAATGATCAACTAAGTATTTATTTATACGCTCTTGCTTCCAAAAAGAATTTAAAGCAGATTATACTTTTAAAACTGTCAAACTGATGAAACTAAATATTTAAGATTTTAGAATTTTATTATATGAAATTGTACCTACATTTTAAAAGTTAAAAAGAAAGTGTGGAACAGTTAATATTTTTAGATGTGAGAAATGTGCGAGAAATTATTCTAAACATTACTCATATCCATTCTAAAAATCATTCATTTTTAATGTAATACATGTTTGCAAAAAGCAAAAAATAAAAACCTGTGACGATTACACATTAAAAAAGCTTTTCCTCTACAAAAGACCTTTCCTTTCCAAAACACAAGTAAGATACCATGTCTTTTTATTATAAAATTAATCAAGGAGGAATTTTCACAACTGTAAAGTATTCTCTCATTAAAGGTTTTGATGGCCATAACTGGAGTTGTGCTTAACATTGAGAATATGAGATAATGTAAAAAAAAAAAAAAAAATTGAATGAGAGTGTAGTGAAATAACTATGTTCACATTTAAAACAAAGTGTGGAACAGTGAAATTTTAAAATAGAAGAACAGTGTTCTGAATTTATTTTATTCATTTTGAAAGCAGCACACGTTTACCCTGATGAGAAGTGATTCTTCAGGGTCTTTTTCCATCTCAAATTTATAGCTATGGACGTTCCCATCGTGGCGCAGTGGGAACGAATCTGACTAGGAACCATGAGGTTGTGGGTTCGATCCCTGGCCTCGCTCAGTGGGTTAAGGATCCGGCGTTGCTGTGAGCTGTGTGTAGGTCGCAGACACGGTTGGGATCTGACATTGCTGTGGCTCTGGTGTAGGCTGGCAGCAATAGCTCTAATTAGACCCCTAGCCTGGGAACCTCCATATGCCATGGGTGCGGCCCTATAAAGACAAAAGACCAAAAAAAAAAAAAAAAAAAAAAATTACAGCTATGAAAAAAGCCAGAGTTGGAGTTCTCTTGTGGTGCAGTGGATTAAGGATGTAGCATTGTCACTGCAGCAGCTTGGGTCACTGCTTGGGTGTGGCTTTGATCCCTGCCCCTGGGAACTTCCACACATCATGGATGTGGCAAAAAAAAAAAAAGCCAAAATCTTCTCGTTTTAGATTCTTCTGAAGCCTGTTACAGTAATTTTTTTCTTTTAAAAAATTATTTTTTTATTTATGTACAGTTGATTTACAGTGCTGTATGATAAATTTTCTATTTAAGTTTAGAAACAAAACTTTCTCAGTTTGAGAATAGAACATGTATAATTTATATTGATAGAATATATTTATTTTATGTCCAAGTATCTTTTAACCTAATAGGAAAATTTATTAAATTGTAGACAAATTTAGTATTACTAAATGGGGATCATTACCGTTCTGTCATTACCTAAAAGTGATTTACCTTTTTGTCATTACTGCAAATGCAACTCTTTACTAGAGCCTGAGTTCGGGGGGTTGAACCAGCTGGTGGGGTTGGGTGGGAGTAGAAGAAGAAAGATTTCAAAGGTAATGTATGATGATTTATAGCAAAGTAAAAGCAGACAAGAATGGTGATTGAAGCAGCTTCAAGCAAAGAGGTAAAGGAAGTGCAGAGGAGCAGGAAGGCTGTGGTGGTGTAAGACCTAGAACTTGAGGGAGGGTATTCATCACTTCCAGCACTTCCCTTGTCCCTTCCTCCTTTTTTCCTTTCTCTGCCTGCTTCCTGCTCCTTCATCTGCCCCTCTTAAAATCTTACTTCATTTTTGTGTGGAGGAGACCTCCCAATCTCATCAGTTCCTTTTTTGTACTTCTTCAGTCCTTGTTAAAATGTCTGGCTTTTAGGACATACAATCCGGTTAGGATTAGAAAACAAAGAAATAATTGCAGTGTAGAGTGTAACAGTAGATGTTTGTACAACATGGAGATAAGGGCCTCCAGAGGAGATAATGTCTAGAGAAAGCTAGCCTTTAAAGCTGGATCAAAGTTTGGAATTTCTAATCTTGAGGGCGAAAGCCATGCCTGGTAATAATGTCTTAGTATAGTCCCATTAATATAGTCAGTCAGGCCTTTACCAGAAACACAGAAAATGACTTGAGTGACTGTTTTCTCAGTTCTCAGAAGGATGCTGCATCACTAGTTTCACTCTAAATTCCTAGAAGAGGAATGAGTATATACGCTTGACTAAATTTCTTTTTTTCCTTTTTTTTTTTTTTTTTTTTTTTTTTTTTTTTTTACAAATGACAGATTTTTAAGATCTAGCTCTATGAATATATTGCAAGTACACCTAAAAGCATAAACTCATTTCACTTTGAGCATTTATGTACATGTTTTTCTTTTAACCCAAAGATGGCCTCTTTAAATAGCTATTAATGCCTAAAAGCATATGGAAGCTTTAATCAGTAAGATTCTAAGCCACTAGCAATCCATTCCCAGAACAAAATTTCCATGATCACTTCTTTTATTGGTTTGCCAGTGTGATCATTTCAGTCATCTTATTTCACATTCTTGGAAAATTGGAGGATTTCCTATCAATATCACAAGTTACCAGTGCTGCCTCAGAAAGGTTACAGACAAAAGAGGGGAGGGACTGACTCTACAAAGGGGCCCCCTTTAAAGCCCAGCCTTTTGTTGTTGATTTTTTTAGTTAAAGCAAGTGGACTGTTTCAGACTGGCAAAAAAAAAAAAAAAAAAAAAGGGAAAGAAAGGAAAAAAAGATTGCTGGATTGTTGTCCTGGTTCTATAGGGAAATAGGATAGGCACATTTAAATTATTTTTCTTATGTTAATTACTGGTGTGCTGATATTTTTTTATTCAATAGCAAATACTTACTGAGTGCCAAATGTGTGCCAAGTGCTCTTCTAGGTGATGGGAATATAGCAGCGAATGAAACAATTCCTGAGCCTTAACTTTTATTTAGAAGGAGCCAGGCAGTCAGTAAATAAACAGTTATATAGTTGGTCATGTGGCGATAAGTTCTCTATGAAAAAGTACGTTTAGGAGAAAAAGGGACATGTTCTATATAGAGTTCTAGGAAGGGCTTGTTGACAAGGGGACATTTGAAGAGAGACTGGGAAGAAGTAAAAGGAATAAATCATGTCGATATCTCGGGGAATTAACCTTCACCTGCTAAACAATCTTAAGAAAGGTTCTCCTCGGTCTTTATGTCTCATCTTCTGTAACTTCACTCATCAGGTTCATGTCCCCAAGATGTTCATGGCAATTGGAAATTTCTAAATAGTTTTCAATTTGATAGATTTCTCTGTGTCTGTTTCTGATTTCTGTTTTATGTAACACATCATAAACTGGGAGTTTTGGTTTGGTTTGGTTTTGACTACTTGACAGTATTGTTCAAGCTAAATACATCTGGGAGACCTTTTGTCTTGCATTAAAAGGAGCCCCAGGGAGTTCCCATTGTGTTGCAGCGGAAATGAATCTGACTAATATTTATGAGGATGCCAGTTTGATTCCTGGCTTCACACTGTGGGTCAGGGATCTGGGGGGCCTTGCCTCGAGCTGTGGTGGAGGTCTGTAGGTTGCAGACACAGCTTGGATTGCTTGTGGCTGTGCCTGTGGCCGGCAGCTGCAGCTCAGATTCTACCCCTAGCCTGGAAACTTTCATAAGCTGCAGTGCAGCCCTACAGAAAAAAAAGGAGCTCCAGGTCAATAGTTCCATTTCAAGTCAGATCCCACCTTGACTCCTGCGTCCTCCTATAATTATTAGGTTCACCTCTTGCTCCTGATGCTTTGGCTGGCACCGTATTACCTCAAGGGATTGAATTTTCCTCTACTGAGTTCAGTTTGCCAATAGTAGTGACATCTGACAGCCTATTTTAACTTGTCCATAAAACGGCCAACTGAAAAATGTCCTTCCCCACCGGGTTCTACAAGAACTAAGTCATTAGCCACTGCAGTCACTGACCTTTAACACCTCCCCAAAGGAGTTCAGAGTGGAATGAAGCCCTCTGTGCCCTGGCAAAACTGGCAGAACAAGCCTGCAGTGAGTTAGATATTTTCAGGAGAAATTTTTTATGAACCTCGATTCTTGCATCTTCCCATACTTAGAAAGACACTGGAACCATTAACTAAGGTATCTGTTCCTCGTGACTAGCAGCAGCCTTGTCCTGAGATAGGTGTTTGGTTGAATGAAACCCCTTCCACAAAAATCACATATATACTGACCTCCCTAGTAACCTCCCTGGTAATGTTGCCGTGAGCTGTGGTGTGGATTGCAGATGCGGCTTGGATCCTAAGTTGCTGTGGCTGTGGTGTAGGCCAGTGGCTACAGCTCTGATTAGACTCCTAGCCTGGGAACCTCCATATGCCGCGGGAGCGGCCCAAGAAATGGCAAAAAGACAAAAAAAAAAAAAAAAAAAAAAAAGAATCTGACTGCAGTGACTTGGATTGCTGTGGACATACCGGTTCAATCCCTGCCCCAGCACAGTGGGTTAAAGGATCTGGCATTGCTGCAGTGTGGCATAGGTTGAAGCTGCAGCTCAGAATGAATCCCTGGCCCAGGAACTTCCATATGTCGTGGGTGCCAGCCATTGGGAAAAAAAAAAAAAAAAAAGATTAGGTGCCTGGATGGGACTAAGGGTAATTTTAAGATTTGTACTGTGGTGATGAGGTGGTTGATAACAATTAACCAAAGAAGATATTGAAGGAGTCCTACTTGATTGGTGATGAGGGTAATGAGTTCATGTTGATGTTTGAATGTGTTAATATTTGAGACATTTGGCACATGTACATGTGGAGATCTGAGGTGTCTAGTTGGAAATACTGGACCTGGCATTTGAAAGAGTAGTTTTAGTCATAAATGTAGATTTATTTATTTATTTATTGTCTTTTTGCCATTTCTTGGGCTGCTCCCACGGCATATGGAGGTTCCCAGGCTAGGGGTCGAATCAGAGCTGTAGCTGCCCGCCTACACCACAGCAACACGGGTTCCGAGCCGCGTCTGCAACCTACACCACAGCTCACGGCAACGCCAGATCCTTAACCCACTGAGCAAGGGCAGGGACCGAACCCGCCACCTCATGGTTCCTAGTCGGATTCGTTAATCACTGCACCACGACGGGAACTCCATAAATGTAGATTTAGAAGTAATATATATAAATAAAGCCATGATAGTGGCTTAACCAGCATATGGCAAGAGGATCCTGAAAAGCGATTAAAGAAGTAGTGAAGTTAAATGTGAAAGAACTGTCAGAAAGTCAAAGCCTACCCCAAATTTTCTGTTTTCTATTCTAGTTTTCTTTTGCAAGGCAAAGTGGTCTTATAATGATTTAGCTCAGGATAACACAAAAATGTTTCCTGTAATGTAGACCCAATAGTATTTCTTAAAATAACCCAGAAAACAATAGCAGTTCCTGTCTTCCACTTGCCCTATTGTTAACTTTTTTACTAGCACCAGAGACCTTGTACTTACTTGGATAATCAAAATGTCTTTTAGGAGCACCTTGACCTGAGAGCCTTTAAGTCCTTCTCTATCAGGAGACGTTCACACTTGCTTTGGAAATGTGTGTTAATATGAAAGATCATGTGGAGTAGACTTACAGCTTCTACTTTTTCTATCCATGTTGCTTATTAAGCGAGATTTATACTAATCTTGCTGACAGAGAGAGTCTGGATTCCTTCACATGATTAAGTGGCAAAACAAAATGCAATGTTGTCCAGGGAGTGATTATTGCTGAGAGTTAGTTTAGATAAGTAGTAACATAAGACAGCTTGTCTGAGACCCAGAGAAATCGTCTGCATCCTGGATGGAAACAGCGCTATAGATATAAAGACATACATTTTCAAAAGTTAAATATTTGATTAAGTATTTTATTTACAGATTTAAAAAAAAAATCAGTTGTATTATTTATCTCTTGCTATATGAGAAATTACCCCCAAACTTAGCAATTTAATAAAACAATGAATGTTTATTATTGCACGTGATTTCTGAAGGTCAGAGTCTGGGAGTGGTGTAGCTGTGTGGTTTTGGCTCCATTTCTCTCAGCAGAGTTCCTCAAGTTGTCACTCAAGGCTGTAGTCAGGGTTAGTCTTTCCTGGCATTGTAGAGTCTGGCTTCCAGCTTCACTCATGGGGTTGTTGGCAGCCCCCTTTCTTCACTGGTTGTTCACCAGAGGCTTCATTTGTTTGCTGCCTGGACCTCCATAGCGCTGCTCCCTCCATGGCAGCTGTTTTCCCCTAGAGCTAGAGCTTCTAGGGAGAGTGTCTAAGATGGAAACGGTAGGTTTTTAATAAGCTAATGTCAACTGGCGTGCCATCACTTCTGCTGTATGCCACGCACCACACAGATGAACCCTATACAAGAGTATAGGGGAGGAGTCTATACAAGAGTATAAATACCCAGTGGCATGAATTACTTGGGTTCTCTTGGAGGCCAGCTGCCACAGTTGATATTTAGTGTCAGTTAGAAAGCAAATAATACCATCCACTTTATTCTTTGTGCTTTGCTGTGTTTAATTAAACCCATGATATGGCTATATCATATAACATTCTAGAAATATTTAATGAGTGTCTACTATATGCTAGGCACTTGGATTTTATTTTAAGAACTCTTCAGAAGTCTCATCTGGATCCTGTTAGTCACCTGCTTAAAATCCTTTAAAGAGTTTATCCCTTGCTGTTGCCTTGCTGTTGCAGACTTGCGGCTTAGCTTTCTGGAACTAAGCATCTCTGTCCAAGGAGTTTATGTCCTGGATGAGGTTCTGAGTACTTTACACTTAGCATCTCATTCCGTGGTCAAAACCACCCCCTGAGGAAGTATTATTTTCCTCATTTTACAGGTGACCCACGTGAAATTTTTCTGGGGCCGCATTTTTCCTTTTCTGGCTGCTGAGCCATCTATTCTGCTTTTCACTTGAAATAACTTCTGTTCTTTCTTTAGGCCTCAGCTCAGACATAACTTCTTCCAAGAACTTTTGCCTAATCTGGATTAGGTGTCCCTCTCCTGATTTACTTCTGTGGCACCCTGTGCAGCCTTTTATTGTGGAACTTATTACTTTCTCTTGCAATAATTAAAAAATGGGTAAGAAAAAAAAGAATCCTACAGGCATTCTAAGCATGACTTAGGCCATTGAAATCTAGGCTTGAAATGCATCATTACAGTTTCTGAACTCCTGTAACACTTAAAGATATGCCACACAGTTTAACAATGCTTGTTTGAATATATAGATTTTTATATAATAGTTTAACAGTCAATTTTATTATTTTATAATAACTTTGTAGATCTTTTTCATTGCAATTAAGTACAGAATTTAACGTCACGGCTGTACCGATGTGCTGAAACTGAACTGAACTGTGCCAGGAGAAGCTTTACATGTCAAGTCACTGTTGTACCTCTCTCTGCCAGCCTTGATTTTTAAGGCTCTGTGGCAAGAATGGACAAAGTTTCCAAAGCCAGAGCAGGCAGAGAAAAGTAACATGTATATGTCAACAAAACCCGATTATTTGGCACCTAGGCCCAGCCTGTAAGCCTACTCCTCCTGACTCAGACTTAGTTTGGTTTCAAAATTGGAAACTTTAAGGATAATGAAATTCTAGGGCCTTGGAGTAGGTCCACCTAGAAGTAGAAGGGACAGAGCCCAAGCAAGACCAGTGAAATCCTTCAATAATGTGGGCTGAAGTTTCCAAGTTTGTTTTATCTTTTTGAAAACAACGGAGTATTCAGTCATTAAGTAATTTTTGGCACAAAACTTTGGCACTGTGAATAGGATAAACCTGCCACAGTATTTACTGTCATGGAGTAATGTGTTATGGGTAACATGTACTAGTTAGACTTTCCATAAGCAAAAATCTGGTGATTTTCATTCTCTGCTATAGATGCCTTGGTTAAGAGGCAGAAATTGTTTGAGGAAAATGACTTAATTGTGGTCATTTAATTGTAGGATATGTTTTGTTTTTTTACTTCTTTACAAGCCCATGTCATTAACTTATTGATAATTTAATGATTCCTACTTCAGCAGGATAGGCATTCCTCACCTTTGCACTCTAACCTGCCCTTTTTTGGTCTTTTCTGTTCAGTCATAACCCTCTCTAGCTTCAAAATTTGGCAAAATATCCTTGAATTTTATCATATTCACTTATGCTGTCTTCCTTTCATAAACTGTCATGCTCTGTTCCGTTAGCTGGTGTTAATTGTTAGTATTACTTTACTCAGATGAAAGCCACTACTTAGATGGCACTTCAGGTGTGCCCCTAATGACTATAGCAAAGAATGCCTCCAAAATAGAAATTACTACATTATGGTGGTTATAGAATAAACCTGTATTACTTATTTTTAAAAGGTTTTGTTTAACTTAGTTTATTGTGGTTTTAGTCACACAGAGCTTTTTAGATTCTGTGTAGTCAGTTCATCTTTGGTTTTGGTCAAACCTCCAAAGTCCTTCCTTATCAAGAAGTTATAAAGAAGGGGGGGTAAATGGATGAGAAGGGGAAAAAAAAAAGGTAACTGTGTGAGGTAATGAATGCTGATTAGCTGGATTGTAGTGGTCATTTCACAGTGTGTATTTATTTGAAACCATCACATTGTACATCTTAAATATATACAGTTTTTTCAGTTATCCTCTAATAAAGGTGAAAACAGATTTTACCTTTTTATTTTTTTATTTTTTTTTTTTAATTTTTATTTTTTTTAATTTTTTTTTATTTATTTATTTTTTGTCTTTTGTCTTTTTGCTGCTGTTGTTGTTGTTGCTATTTCTTGGACCGCTCCAGCAGCATATGGAGATTCCCAGGCTAGGGGTTGAATCGGAGCTGTAGCCACCGGCCTACGCCAGAGCCACAGCAACGCGGGATCCGAGCCGCGTCTGCAACCTACACCACAGCTCACGGCAATGCCGGATCGTTAACCCACTGAGCAAGGGCAGGGACCGAACCCGCGACCTCATGGTTCCTAGTCGGATTCGTTAACCACTGTGCCACGACGGGAACTCCGAAAACAGATTTTAAAAAGAAGGTATAATGGAGTTCCCGTCGTGGCACAGTGGTTAACGAATCTGACTGGGAACCATGAGGTTGCAGGTTCGGTCCCTACCCTTGCTCCGTGGGTTAAGGATCCGGCGTTGCTGTGAGCTGTGGTGTAGGTCGCAGACACGGCTCAGATCCTGCGTTGCTGTGGCTCTGGCGTAGGCTACGGCTCCAATTAGACCCCCTAGCCTGGGAACCTCCATATGCCGTGGGAGCGGCCCAAGAAATAGCCAAAAAAAAAAAAAGACAAAAAAAAAATAAAAAGAAGGTATAAAGATATTTTCTTACACTCACTTCTAATAATTTTTCATTTTTTAATATAAGTAATTGATTATATATTGTGGAGTATAATCTTTTTTCAAATTGTTAATTTTTCAAACATTATTGAATAAACTATCTTCATAATTTCACAAAATCTACCTATATTCTGCAGTGTCTTGTATTTTTACTTTGTGGTCCATCTCTCTTCCTTTTGGTATAAACCTAGCGCCTTGGCAGTCTGTCTGTATTCTTGCCCTTCTTAGTTCAAGCACAGAGAGAGTAGAATATATAGGGCCGTCATTCTTAGGGACTTGCAAGCTGTCATTCTCAGAGAGTTAAAATTTTTGAATCTTTTTTTTTTTTTTGTCTTTTTAGGGCCCCCACCTGTGGCATGTGCAAATTCCCAGGATAGGGGACTAATCAGAGCTGTGGCTGCAGCCACAGTCACAGCAACACAGCATACGAGCTGAGTCAGCGACTTACACCATGGTTCATGGCATTGCCGGATCCTTAACACACTGATTGAGGTCAGGGATTGAACCTGGATCCTCATAGATACTAGTCGGATTCATTACTGTTGAGCCACAATGGGAACTCCTGAATCATTATTTTTAATGGTTCTTACTGCCAGTCTTAACTTTTTGTAAATGATATTTTTAAAATTATGCCTTTAAATGTTTTGCTTGGTATATGAAATATAATTATTTTTCTTACTAATTTCCTTCTAACAGTACAGAAACCTTGCTAATCTCTCTCATCCTAATAGTTTCTTTGTAGATCCTTTTGAGTTTTTTTTATTGACAAATCATTTGTGAATAATGCTGTTTTTCTTCTTTCTTCCTTTCCAATCTTTTGATCTTGTATTTCTTTTTCTTGTCTTTTTGAGCTGACTGGAACCTCAAGTACAATGCTGAATAGCATTATGATAATGGGACATCCTTCTCTTATCTCTGATTTTTTTAAGTGGAATGCTTTTAATGTTTCACCACTATTCAGTGTTTGCTGTAGATTTTTTGTTTGTTCATAGATGCTATTCATCAAATTAGGAAGTACCTTTTTGTTCCTGGTTTTCTGAGAGTTTTCTTTTTTTAATTACAAATGGGTTTTCTAAATTTTTTCTGCACTGATTTTTGACAAGACTTTTTTTTTTGTCTTTTCTGGGGCCGCACCCGAGGCATATGGAGATTCCCAGGCTAGGGGTCTAATCGGAGCTGTAGCTGCCGACCTACGCCATAGCCACAGCAATGTGGGATCCAAGCCATGTCTGTTACCTGTACCACAGCTCATGGCAACGCCGGATCCTTAACCCATTGAGCGAGGCCAGGATCAGACCCGCAACCTCATGGCTCCTGGTCGGATTCATTGACCACTGAGCCACGACGGGAAAGCCCCAATTTTTTTTACCTTAGATTTATTAGTGAGGTTAATTGCCCTATGGATTTTCTTTTCTCTCTCTCTCTCTCTCTTTTTTTTTTTGGCTGCATCTGCGACATACAGAAGTTCCCAGGCCAGGGATCGAATCTGAGCCAGAGCTGTGACCTACACCACAGCTGTGGCAACTCCAGGTCCTTAACCATTCCACTGGGCCAGAGATAGAACTGGTGCTTCCACAGACACAAGCTGGATCATTAACCCACTTTGCCACAGTGGGAAACTCCTATAGCTTTTCTAAAGTTGAACTAATCTTGCAACCTGGATAAACACAACTTGATAACTGACATATTCTCTTTTTAACATTGCTTACTTGGGTTGCTGATATTTCTTGTTTGTGATTTTTTAAATTTCTGTTTAAGGGCGATAATGTCATTGACAGTTTTTCGAACCTTTTTTTTTTTTTTTGGTCTTTTTTGGGCCTCACCTGCGGCATATGGAGCTTCCCAGGCTAGGGATCTAATTGGAGCTGTAACTGCCAGCCACAACCACTGCAGATCTGAGCCGCATCTGAGACCCACACCACAGTTCACGGCAATGCCAGATCCTTAACCCGCTGAGTGAGGCCAGGGATCGAACCCGCAACCTCATAGTTCCCAGTGGGATTCGTTTCCACTGCGCCACCATGGGAACTCCTAAAATCATTGTTGTACTAGCCCCATAAAATGAGATGGAGAATGTTTTTACTTTTTCCATTCTCAGAAGAGTATAAGTGGAATTTTTTGTTCCTTGATATTTGGTAGAATTCACTGGTAAAACCAGAGGTACTTGATGTTTTCTTTGTGGGAAGACTTTTAATTACTGATTCAAATTCTTTAATAGTTTATGAGACTATTGAAGTTTATTTCTTATTGAGTTAATTTATATTTTTGTGCAATTTTCCATTTTGTCTAAGTTCTGATTTATTAACATAAAATTATTCATAATAGCCTCCTGTTGTTTTTCTAGTCTTTGTAATGAAGGCCTCATTTTTGTTCCTAATACTGGTTTTTTTTTTTTTTTTTTTTGACCACACCCACCACATAATGGAAGTTCCCAGGCTAGGGGTCAAATCAGAGCTACAGCTGCCGGCCTATGCCACAGCCACAGCAATGTGGGATCTGAGCAGCGTTTGCAACCTATACCCCAGCCCACGACAGTACCGGATCCTTAACCCACTGAGAAAGGGCAAGGATTGAACCCAAGTCCTCATGTATACTAGTTGGACTCATTACTGCTGAGCCACAATGGGAACTCCATGTTCCTAATACTGTTTGTCTTTCTCTTCTCTTTTTCTCAGTCAGTCTGACTAGAGGTTTGTTTAATTTTATTATTTATTTCAAAGAATCAGTTACTAGCTTTGTTGACCAAACCAAGTATTTTATTTTTGTTTTCAGTTTCATTAAATCCTGTTCATATTTTTATTATTTATTTCTTCCTTCTACTTTCTTTGGGTCTTTTCTGTGTCTCTTCCCCTAACTTTTAATTTCTTTTCAAATACAAGGATTTAAAGTTATACATTTTCCTAGATCTTTGTGTATAGTACCAAAATTGGCAATCATTCTTTTCAAAATGGAGAAAAGAATCTTATTCTGACTTCAAAATTGATATTGTCCATTATGACTAAATTCATAGTGCTTACCATGTCAAACAGTATGATTTTGATAATGTTTGTGGGCAAATTATATTTACCAGTGTTGTTTTAATGTCATCTTGTTTCATATAGGATTCACCTTTATTTGATCTTATTAAACAAGCAAAGGACAGAGAAGGACCAGCTGATCACCTTGAATCTGCTTGTACTCTTATTAACCTTCCTCTCCAGAGTAATCACACTGCAGCAGATATGTAAGTAGAATATCTGTTTGTATTGTCCATTCAACCTGCAAATAGATCTGAGCATCATGTAATGCAAGACGTTATATGGAAGCTGTAGGGAATAGAATTTTGAATAAGACATTGTTCTGGCTTTCAGGGATCAGGAACATAAGATGCATGACCCAAATAAAGCTCATAGACAGTAGTACAAAGTGCTCATGAGTCACTCAGGTTTGGTTCATGGCAGAGATTGCAATTTAGATAGGCTGCAAAGGTGGAGTAGATCTCAACGTGGAAACTGGAGAGGAGGGAAGGGGCAGAAAGAGCGTGAACCCCAAAGGGTAACAGCCAGGAAAGCGGAAAACATCTTTCAGGGAGTGCAGCTCAGTGCATTTGGAGTGAAGCATAGGATAGTGTGGGGTAAGAGACTAATTAATAAGATAGATGATTAGCCTGTGATGATGTGATGAAAGAAGAAAGCAAGAGCTCACATTTATTGAGGGTTCACTATGTGCTGGACAGTTTCTTAGCAGCCCTGCAGGGTAATAGACACTGCTGTCAACCTCAGTTATCTGTGAAAAAGGAATTAGAGAAATACAGTAACTTGCCAAAAGTCAGCAGAAGTCAAACCCAAGCAGTCTGACCCCATAGTCCATGCTCTTAACCATTCTGTCTACATTGCTTTTCAGTAGAAATGTGCCTGGTGGTATGTTTCTGTTTAGTTCTGCATAGGAATTAACGTTACAGTGGTCTGTGATTAGTGCAGGGACTGTTTTCCAGAAATGTCATTTCTATGCTTATTTGTACCCCAAAACGTTTCTAGCATATGGAGCCTCTGCCTTCATGTATAAATTTGTTTGCTAGGTAATACATTAATATAAATAAGTTAAGCCTTATCTTTCTCTTTAATTCATTAAGCAATTATCTCTTAAGTGCCAGGAGGTGTTGTAGGTGCTGGGAATACAAAGACAAGTAAGGTGGACTAGGTCCGTCCCCTCAGAGAGCTTACACTCTGGAGGAGGGAAATAGTGAATAAGTAAACTAATCCAGAAGGTCATTTTAGAGAATAATAAGTTCTGTCATGAAAATAAACAGAACGATGTGAAAGAGAAGCTGAGAGAGTAATAGAATATTTAGGGAAGTGCCCTCTGGTGAAGTGATATTTGATCTGAGACTTCAAGAACAAGTGGTTGCTGGACAGACAAAATCTGCATGATATGCATTCCAGGCAGAGCAACAGTAAGTCTTGGGCCTTGGGTGATCAAACTTAGCTGGTCTGAGGACCAGAAAGAAATCTCAGTGTGGCTGGGGTAAATCGAGCAAGAGGAGAATGGGACAGGGCGGGTTGGAGAGGCAAACTGGGGCTAGACCTCACAGGTTTCCATAGGCCATAGGAAGGAGTTTAGATTTTATTTATTTATTTTTTGTCTTTTTAGGGCCACACCCATGGCATATGGAGATTCCCAGGCTAGGGGTTGAATCAGAGCTACAGCTGCCAGCCTATACCACAAGCACAGCAACGCCAGATCCTTAACCCACTGAGCAAGGCCAGGGATCGAACCTGTGTCCTTATGGGTACTAGTCAGATTCATTTCCACTCAGCCACGACAGGAGCTCCAAGTTTTAGTTTTAGAAGGGAAGCAGGAAGGTGTTATGGCTTTAAGCAGGGATCTAGCCTGCTATAATTTGTGTGTGTGTTTTTGTTTTTGTTTTTGTTTTTTGGTCTTTTTGCCTTTTCTAGGGCTGTTCCTGCAGCTTATGGAGGTTCCCAGTCTAGGAGTCTCATCAGAGCCGTAGCTGCCGGCCTACGCCACAGCCACAGCAACTCGGGATCCAAGCCACATCTGCAACCTGCACCACAGCTCACGGCAACGCCGGATCCTTAACCCACTGAGCAAGGCCAGGGATCAAACCCGCAACCTCATGGTTCCTAGTTGGATTCGTTAACCACTGAGCCGCGACGGGAACTCCTATAATTTGTGTTTTAAGGACCGCTTTCTGACTGCCATTTGAAGTACAGATGGGGTTGGAGGAGGGAAAGGAACAGGGCAAGGAAAAAAATAAGACCAGTTTGGAGACAATTGGAATAGTCCAAGTGAGAAATGTAAATGACTTGATCTAAGAAATGTTAGTAGAGAGAGAAAGAAGTGGACAGATCTGGGGTGTATTTTAGAGGAAGATTTAATAGAACTTTCTTTTGCATTGGCCTTGAAGATTGAGAAAAGGAAAGAAATTAAAAATAGCTCCTAGAGTGACTTAATAAACTGGATGTAATGTGGAGCCATTTTTTGAAATGGGAAAAATGGAGGGAAAATCAAGAATTCCATTTTGGCCTTCTCAAATCTGAAGTCTAGTAAGTAAGTGAATATTTTCACCCGGAATTCAAGGGAGATTAACTTCTACCCAAGTCAAGTCAGTCTACAGTATTGGTAGCGAATTGAGGAGAATTGCAAGTGTGACGGGAGACTAGATCCTGATCCTTAGACGGTCGTGATGGTGATTCCCCTTTCCTGCTGCACTAGGTAATGGATTGCCTGTGGTAGAAACGTCTGTAGTAAGGCGCACGTCTACTTCCTGCTCAGAATTACTTCTGTTACTAAAAAAAAAAATTTAGAAAGTAGATCTGGAGTTTCCCTCTAAAATAAATATAGCACAGAGCAGTAGAAAGTCAGAAGTTGAGAGAGAGTACTTCCTAATATCTCTGCCTTGATTTATGCCTGACATATTTAGTATACAGGTGTAAATCTGCTTTAATAATGCTATCTGAAATATTAGTCATGTAAATCTGCTTTAATAATGCTATCTGAAATATTAGTCATGTAATTCTATACTAGGTAATTTAGGAAGGCATATGTGTGTGTAACTTAAGTCTTCTATATGTGGACCATAGTTATAAATGAAACATTTTTAAACAAAGAATCAGAGAAATTGATATTTTGATATCAATGGCTTATTATTTTAATTAGGAGTCATTTTACATCTATACACTATACACTATAATTATTAAAATCGAACATATAAACACATACAGCTGTGGTTTTCAATAAGGTAGGAATTCCCACTAGAAGCCATTTATTAAAATAAAATTAGAAATGATGACAAGCTTAGTTTTCCTATTAAGCTCCTTTTTCCAACTTATATTTAAGTAGGAATTTGGTGTAGAATAACAGATTAAATAGACAAGATGTGTTTGGATGCATGTCTACAGCCGTGTGTGTGTGTGTGTGTATGTGTGTGTGTGTGTGTGTGTGTGTGTGTGTGTGTGTGTGTGTGAGAGAGAGAGAGACAGAAAGTGATGGAGATTCTTAGCAAACTTCAAATGAAGACTTTTCCTTTGAATATATCCAGGTATCTTTCTCCTTTAAGATCCCCCAAGAAAAAAGGGTCAACTACACGTGTAAATTCTACTGCAAATTCAGAGGCACAAGCAACCTCAACCTTCCAGACTCAGAAGCCACTGAAATCTACCTCCCTTTCACTCTTTTACAAAAAAGGTCAGTAGATGTTAACTTGAAGAGTATGGACTCTGAAACCAGGCTGACTAGATTCAAATCTTGGCACTTCTGCTTAGTAAGCATGACTTTGGAAAAGTCACTGAATGTCTTTGTGCCACAGTTTCCTCTTCCATAAGATGGAAATAATAATAATGTACCCTATGAGTTTTGAGGTAATTAAATGAATTAATACATAAAATACTTCCAACAGTGCCTTGCACATAGTAAGCACTCAGAAAGTGTTAGATGTTGTTATTGTTGCTATTGCTGCTATACTTTCAAGTTTATGTTTGGAAATATTTGCTGTTATCATGACTTTTGCTGTTCAGGTGTGTGAGTTGAGATTATACAGTGTGCTGTGGCCTGGTGCATTGCATTTCTGGGTGGCCCAGTGGCATGGCATTCTCAGTTTGCGTGTGGGTTGCGACGGGGCGGGGAGGTGATTTGGTGTCTGTTGGATGTGTATATACATGCAAGTGCATGCCCGCTTGGAGCTCTTTGAAGGAAGGTGAAAGGTCAGATTCCTCTGTGATAAACCTTTTTTTTCTGATTTTATTCAAGTCAGCAATATACTGAGCTTCATAGGCAAGATAGAGCAGTGTTTCCAAAGTGTTGTCCCCAACCAGCTGAATCCACCTCACCTGGTAAATTGTAGGAAGGATTTTTTTTTGGAGCCCCACCTTAGAATTACTCAATCAGAAACTCTAAGAAGAGGGAAAAGAATCCTTTTTGAATATTGATAGAATTTTCAACATTTTTTGTGATGAGGGATTACCAGTGGAACTGAAACAAACCCTCTTTGGGTCTGATTTCACAATATCTTAGGATCTTTCTTCTTCCACCTATGCCTCAGTTTTATGCTGTAATAATTTGCCTTCTATGTATATAGCATGGCACTAAGACTAGAAACCATTTATTCATAAGGGAAATAGTGGTAGAGATGAATTTAATGTTAAAATGCTGTTTAACAGCATTTTGATTATAGCAATTTCATGTTTTGAAAAAGTCCACTTGTGATAAGTCGAGAATAGATATGATTGATTCTCCTTATTTCTCCAGTGTACCGACTAGCATATCTTCGACTCAATACCCTGTGTGCACGCCTTCTGTCTGACCACCCAGAACTAGAGCATATCATCTGGACCCTTTTCCAGCACACACTGCAAAATGAGTATGAACTCATGAGAGACAGGCATTTGGACCAGGTGAGAAAATTATGCACATCTTCTCTTCTCCCCCTTACTTGTTAGCTCTGTAACTGATTTCTTTTCCTTTTTTTTTTTTTTTTTTTGGTCTTTTTTTGTCTTTTTGCCATTTCTTGGGCCGCTCCTGCGGCACATGGAGGTTCCCAGGTTAGGGGTCGAATCAGAGCTGTAGCCACCAGCCTATGCCACAGCCACAGCAACGTGGGATCCGAGCCGAGTCTGCGACCTACACCACAGCTCACGGCAATGCCGGATCCTTAACCCACTGAGCAAGGCCAGGGATTGAACCCCCAACCTCACGGTTCCTAGTCGGATTCGTTAACCACTGCGCCATGATGGGAACTCCTGCATGTGAATTTTAGGATCAGCTTGTCAATTTCTGCAAAGAAGCCAGCTGGAATTTTGATAGGGATTGCTTTTAATCCTAGATCAATTTAGTAGTACTGTTGTCTTAACATTGTCTTATAGTCCATGAACATGTAATGTCTTTCCATTCACTTAGATCTTGAATTTCTTTCAACAATGATTTATAGTTTTCAGAGTACAAGTCTTGCACTTTTTAAAAAAGGATTTTATTCCCTGTTAACTCTGTTGTAGACTTGTTTCCTCAGTTCTCTGTAAGATTTTTCATTACAAGTGTATAGAAATACAATTGATTTCTGTCTGTTGATCTTGTATCCTGCAACCTTGCTGAAGCCGTTTATCAGTTCTAATAGTTTTTTAGTGGATTCCTTAAGATTTTCAGTATATCAAATCCTATCATCTATGAATTGAGGTCATTTTACTGCTTCCTTTTAAATCTAGATGCCCTTTTATTTCATTTATTTGCCAAATTTTTCTGGCTAGACTCTCCAATACAGTGGTGAATAGAAGTGATGAGAGAGAGGATTTACTTATTTTGTTACTGATCCTAGGGGTAAGTGTTCAGTCTTTCACCATTATAAATGTTAGCTGTGGGGTTTGTGGGGTTGAGGAAGGTCCCTTATATGTCTAGTCTGTTGAATGATTTTATCATGATAGGGTGTTGAATTTTATCAAATGTGTTTTCTGTATCTATTGAGATGATCACTGGGTTTTTTCCTTTCATTATATTGATATTTGGTATATTACATTAATTGATTTTCAGATCTTATATTTCTGGAATGAATTCCCCTTGCCAGAGTGTATATCCTTTGATATAATCCTGCTGGATTCAGCTTGTTTTTATTGAAGATTTTTTAGTAAATTTCTTGTGATACCCTGTTTTGGTATCAGAGAAATATTGCCCTCATAGTATTAATTGGGAAATATTCCTTCCTATTGTAATTTTGGAAGAGTTTGCGAAGAATTGGTGTTGATTGTGTAAATGTTTGGTAGAATTCACCAAGGAAATTATTTGGGCTTGGGCTTTTTGTTTGTGGTTAGTTTTGGACTACTAATTCAAGCTCAGATTTTCTATTTCTTCTTGAGTTATTTTGGTAGTGTATGTCTTTCCATAAATTTTCCATTTCTTCTTAGATATCTATCTTGTTGGTGATGTAACTGTTCATAATGTTCCCTTATAGTCCTTTTATTTTTGTAAGATCAGTGGTAATGTTTCCTGTAAGAATGATATTTTGGTCAAATGATGAATTATTATATAAATATGTGTAACCTACAAATATGTATATTTTATGGGGGCATACTTGGACTATGAACTCTCTAATATGTTGGATTTTTTAAGCAGGCACTTACTGCTTTTCTACAATAAGAGAAAGATAGATAGTAAAGCTAAGGATTTCTAAATAGATTAGGTATCTGGAATCAGAAATATTTTTGTGAGAGGTACCTTAGGCAAAATATTGAAATAGGAGAAAAATGTCAATAGCAAAGAGGATTCTTGGATGGCATTCTCAATAGGAGGAATAGTAGTACTGGGGCTGGTATTGAGGGGTATTGAGTAGGTATTCTTGATAACACGTGGGAGCAAGAATATTGCAGAAGACATGAGCATGTAAATTAGGCAGTAAAATTCAGACAGATTACAAATTTAAAGTCACAAAAAATCACTTCAGATTTTATTTCTGTGTTTAAAATATTCTCTTGAGGGAGTGGGATGGACTGGGGTTGGGGTTATAGATGCAAACTATTACATTTAGAATGAATAAGCAATGAGGACCTACTGTATAGCACAGGGAACTGTATCCCATCTCTTGTGATAGAAGATGGTGGAGTATGTTAAAAAATGTATACATATGTATGACTGGGTCAGTTTGCTGCAAGCAGAAACTGACACATCGTTAATCAACTATACTTAAATAAGATAAAACATCCTTTTCTTGAAATGTCATATGCATATAGAATAATCACTATATCATAAGGATACATCTTAATGTAAATTCATCAACTGAACTCATCTGTGTAACCAGATCAAGAAACAGAACTTTATCAGTAATACAGCAGACTGTCTCCTGCCCCGCTCCAGTTACTGCACCCCCCTGACAGCACCACCAAGTGTAGTTAAAATTACTTTATCCAGAGATTTGAACCTCTTTCACACCTGGTTTTTTTTTTCTTTTTGGCCATGCTTGCAGAAGTTCCTGGGCCATGGTTCAAAGCAGAGGCACAGCAGTGACAACGCTAAATCCTTAACTGCTAGGCTACCAGAGAACTCCACACTTGGCTTTTTAAAGTGCTAATTACACAGTTAATTGATTCTAGTACTTTTCTCTTCTGGGAGACATTTGAGAAACAGGATCCAAAATGAGGGTTATTCACAAACCAGATGATCAGTCCTGCATAATTTAGTGTTGGCTATTTGCATTTTGCTCGCTAAGCGTGATTTGGCTTAAACACTTTCTCATGAACTTTCAAACTGAGCTCAGGATGGGAAAAGATAATCATGTAGGAAATTAAATTTCTTTTTTTGAAACTAAAAGAAAGATAATGGAGTGCTTTTTAGAGCATAACCACATAACAAATTCTGACTATTTTTACATCACATGTATTTACTAGATTATGATGTGTTCCATGTATGGCATATGCAAAGTGAAGAACATAGACCTTAAATTCAAAATCATTGTAACAGCATACAAAGATCTTCCTCATGCTGTTCAGGAGGTAGGTAATTTTCTGTGGTAAGGCTTTTCTAGATACATCAATATCTATAATATGGATAAGTTCAGTCATTAATTAAATAGTATGTTCAGACCATATTATATAAATTCACAGATCAACTTTTTACTTTTATATTATTGGTTAGTTGTAACTAAAATGGAATTGGAAAGTTAACACACTTTAATAACGAAATTGATGTAATCAAGTAAGGAAGGAATACTATATCCCTGCCACTAAGCAGGATATTTGTAATAAACCTTTACACACATATACGGAAACCATATATTATATATATATATGTATGTATATATTTGACATTTCACTTCTAGTGGAGCAGCTATAATTCAAGCCTAAAATTGCCTTTTCAGATTGTTGTTGTTTCCTGTAAAATATGCATTTTTACTGTTAAAAAGTGCTATGAACTATTAAACTAAAAAATCTAAAGAGATAAATCCCCAAATTCACTTAACAAGTGTTTTTGCTCTTTTTCCTCAGACATTCAAACGTGTTTTGATCAGAGAAGAGGAGTATGATTCTATTATCGTATTCTATAATTCAGTCTTCATGCAGAGACTGAAAACAAATATTTTGCAGTATGCTTCCACCAGGGTATGTTCAAAGTATCCTTTGTTTGGGGAAATCTAATTATAAAGCAGTGGCTCTCACTAAAATGTAGAGTAAATAATATCCTTTTTTGTTTTTGCTCCAGCCCCCCACTTTGTCACCAATTCCTCACATTCCTCGGAGCCCTTACAAGTTTTCCAGTTCACCTTTACGGATTCCTGGGGGGAACATCTATATATCACCCCTAAAGAATCCATATAAAATTTCAGAAGGCCTGCCAACGCCAACAAAAATGACTCCAAGATCGAGGTTTGTGTTTTCTTTTTAGGGAAATGGTGAAGAGTAAGAGGGACTTATTTTGATCCAGGCATAAAAATATAAATCTTTCTTCATAAATAAGCTAGACTCTTGAGTCCCTCATTTCCTAAATTGTATTAAGTGATATAATAAGAATTTTGGGGGAGGGGAGAAAAGTAATCTAGTTAGGACAGGTTTGCAAATTTAGTCATAAACTTTCCTGGCTGCTGGGGTCAGTTTGGTAGTAAGTTTCAAATCATTCTCATACTTTTGTGAGTAGTCAGTCTGCTAACCAAAGTAGATTACTTTTGGTTAGGAATTTTTATTCTGGAGTTCATTGGATTTCCTATAATCTTTTTCTGTGGACTCGTTCAGCTTGCTTATAAAACTGTAGATGACTCATTAAATGTGGATGATTGTAAATTAAGTCTTTAGAAGTCTGTCCCTAATTCTGCCCACGGCCTCCTTCTATTACCTTGGGCAGGTCTCTGTCTACTTGAGAAGGGTGCAGTGGCTCAGGTAAATAAGGAGTGTGAAGCTGTTTTAAATTCTCAGATGAAAGGTTCTGTGCAACTACAAATCATTATATTATCTTCCACATCCAACAGCAAGTGCTCTCTGGCTTTGAAGTGCTTCAGTTGACTTATTATATGTTATCATAGGCTATTTGAAATGGACTTTATTTGTAGAAAGTGGCGGCAGATTAGCTAATAAAGTTAATGTAGCCTCATCTCAGAAATTGTTAGCCTCAATAGTTGTACTTAATGGGCAAGAAAAACAAACAAGAAGGGGATAGGTTAACCCTATGGAAAAGATGTGTGTGATGTATTCAGTTTTAGAAGTAATGCACACATAAAAATTTCAAACTACAGGAAAAGAGGAAGGAGAAAACAATCAGCAAATGATAAAAATGCCCTCGTGTGCCCCTGTACCATCTTCTGTTTCTTTAGTGAAGCTGTGTACTGATATCTGCAGCTTCCATTATAAGCTGTTAAGATGCCACACCGTCTGTTTAACTTGTACACTGCCACATTAAAATGTATACTTAGGTAATGTTTTAATGATGATAATTAACCCATATTATGCTGATAATGATGGCTGTTTGCTGATCTTAGTGAAATGGCTTCCGGGTCGGAGTTCTTTACCAAAAGATTTTCACATTCTGAAAATCCTGCTGTCATTGATCAGGCCTTAAGAGAGCATCTTAACACTCTGCTTATCCAGCATATTTGGGTAAATCAGATATGTACAGAATGATGGCCACTTACCAAGGAATTGGAGGACAAATAAAACCCATTTATCTCTGGTTTTCTGTGCATATGATCAAATCTTGGTTATGTCAGGCTAATACTGTTCTTCAGTTTACTATCAGGAGCATAAATTACGTGGTTTAAACAAGGACAAACAGACTAATAGAGATTTCCAATTCTAGAATATATGTTATACAGCCTTTACCATATATCAGTATAGATCCTAATTAGAATTCTGTTTACCACTTAGAAGTTTTTGACAGTTGAACTTAAATTTTTAATAAGAAAATGTAAAAGTAATTTTGTTAGCTTTCCCTTTGATTAAGAATTAAGTGTGAGGAGTTCCCATCGTGGCTCAGTGGTTGACGAATCCAACTAGGAACCATGAGGTTGCGGGTTCAACCCCTGACCTTGCTCAGTGGGTTAAGGATCCGGTGTTGCTGTGAGCTGTGGTGTGGGTCGCAGATGTGGCTCGGGTCCCGAGTTGCTGTGGCCCTGGCGTAGGCTGGCAGCTACAGCTCCGATTGGACCCCTAGCCTGGGAACCTCCATATGCCGTGGGAGAGGCCCAAGAAATGGCAAAAAGACAAAAAAAAAAAAAAATTGTGAATAAACTTAAATTTTTCTTTTACCCTCTTTAAATGTGAACAGTGGCAGAATATGTTCTTGTAGACATGCAGTTCTTGCTTTCAGAATCCAAGAGACCAGCTCAGTGTAGACTAGGGCAACACTACCAGAATAAGCCTCTAATGAGTATGATTCATCAGTGGTTCTAGGGTCGAGGACACCTTTGATTTGGTATTCCTGATAGTTCGGAAGGATGTGTGTGTGTTCATCTCTGCACAGTTGTGTATGATTTTCATTACTAATTTGTATTTTATATTAATTTGACAGAATCTTAGTATCAATTGGTGAATCATTTGGGGTGAGTATTTTCTTTCTTGAAATAGAATAGCATGCACTGTAACTATAGAAGACATTGAAAATTTCTATAATTTACAAAGGCTGTTATTCAAGCATCTCATTCAAGCGTGCTGCATAGAATTTAGAAGATTTATTTTCAAATCAGATTTAATTTTAAATCATATAATTGGTGAATTTTATAACTTTTAAACATTCCTTTGCGATTATGTGTATACATATATACATACAAACATATGCATTGTATTATCTCAAAGAAATGTTTAAAAAACAGCTTTGAAATTCACTGATTGTGAGTGATTTGAAGTAAGATACTCCAAAATGTAATCACCAGATGTCAGCAGCCAGTCCCTTCCTGCTGGTCTCCTTCTATACAGATGCACACTTTTGTTTGTCCTTCCTCTCAGATGTCTAGGCCACTCTTCCCTTGGTAAATTGATTAGGAATTGGTTACATACCCCAGGACAAGTGGTAGAGTATGTGGCGGTCTTTGTTCAAGAAGGATGCAAGGGAAACGAAGCTTTGAACCCGTCTTCTAGTCTGGGAACCCACTCCTCTAGCGGCCTTTCCTTAACCTCACTAGGTCCGAAGTCCTGGGCTGTGTGTGCGTCACTGTTAGGTTCACACCACCCGCCCCTCTGCCTGTATTTGTTATTTATTGCTACACAACAAATCACCCCTGAACTTGCTAACCTAGAAACCTTTCTTAGGCTCCGTTTCCATGGGTCAGTCATCAGGCTTGGCACAGCTGGCTCTTGGGTCTCTCAAGACAGGGCTGCAGTCAGCATGTCAGCAGCAGCTGCAGTTATTTCCAGGCTCATGTGGAAGAGAATCTCTGACGGACTCAGTGAGAGGCCGTTGGCCCAACCCTTCACCTGGGCTGCTCCCTGGGGTGTCTCGCCTCTCACAGCAGAGCAGCTTGCTTCTCCCACAGCAAGGACTCCAAGAGGGAGGGAGGGAGGGAAGGAGGGAGCTAACAGACACAGTGGAAGTCAGTCTTGTAATATTGGGAGTGACCTTCCATCATTTTGCTGTGTTATTTTGTCAGAAGCAAGACAACACTAGGGCCAGCCCACACTCCAGGAAAGGAGGAACATGCAAAGGTGTAGATACTAGGAGATGAAGATTATCCAGAGTCACTCTGGCATCTGCCTACCGCACTGCCCCAAATGAAACAACTAGAGAAGGTTAACTGTTTGTATGCTCAAAGACCAGGTGTTCAGAGGTGTGTTGCAGTTCATCAGTGCTGTGGCCTTTAGCTCAACTTAGGCTGCAGCTGTCACGCTTCACAAAGGAGATGTGGGACCACAGAAATAGTGTTGGATCTGGAGAAGTATAGAGCAGTGGTCTTCAAACTTGTTTGCTTTCCATAACCTCTGAAAGAATTGAGAAAGTGTTATATGTATTTACACATTTTAAAGCTGATAACAAAAATGTATAAATTTAACAGGTGCACAGGATTTAGTTTCTGTTGTACATGTGCTCTAAATTTGTTTTCCATTAAAATCTGCTTTTGCATTAATTTTTGGAAAAAGAAGCATAATTAGCAAAGCTAATCCTCACTGTCAAATCAGTCAAGTCAGATTTAATTTCTGCCACAAAATCTGACTTCATTGTTGAGTTAGAGTAAACCTGTTAATCACTGCGACAGTCACCTCACTCTGGTTCTGCAACCGATCAGACAGCATTCTCGTGTGTTTGTCCTTTGGATCCAATAAGACATTGAGCCCCGTTTGGTATTTCTTACAAAATCTCCTTTGCTGGTACAGGATGCCTCTCGGGAGACATCGTCTCTAGGGATACTGGATAGACTCAAATGCTTGTTTCTGGGGGGATACTTAATATTTGTAAAACTTTGAGTTAGGATATCAGCAAATACTGTATCAGTGATGGTTTACAATATCTAAGCCACATGACTTGTCCACCTGGTACCCATGAAGTGAGTCCAAAATTATTATTCACTGGACACCTCTCATGCGATTGTGACACCCTCCCTGGCTCTGCTGTGCTCTAAAGGGAATCTGTCAAAGATAATGTTCCTAAAGCTGTTCCAGCTTTAACTGATACTGAGAAGTAACCCTAGTTGTTCGTGTAATTAAGTCTGAAAATGAGGAAATAGGACTTCAGAGTTGTTGGTGGAAGAGGAACTGCTGTGTGGGAGGAGACAGGAGGTATTTAATGGGGGCAGTTAGGGAAAAATCTCAAAATCAGAGTAATTGCACCTATTTCTTATTTGGCCCAATAAAACAGAAAATTAAAATGCAGATATTACCTGTCCCGGATTTTTGACCCACCTCAGACTACAATTAGGGGTTGCTAACTACAAAATGCTGGCATTCAATGATTTAAAATAAAGAATTCTGTAATTCGTAGACTTCGGAGAAGTTCCAGAAAATAAATCAGATGGTGTGTAATAGCGACCGTGTGCTCAAAAGAAGTGCTGAAGGAGGCAACCCTCCTAAACCTCTGAAAAAGCTGCGCTTTGACATCGAAGGAGCAGATGAAGCAGATGGAAGGTAGCGGTGGTCTTAGAATGTCTCCCGGGAGCTGAGGGGTTCCCTGCTGCCGGCTTCCACGGTCCCCTCATGCCAACTCGATTTGGGAAGGATGGCTGCATCCCAAAGCAAAAAGCACCACGGAAATCTACCAACATTCACTGAAAATATCAGATGTTAAAAATCTGATGGGAGTTCCTGCTGTGGCACAACAGGATGGGCTGTATCTCTGCAGCGCTGGGACGCGGGTTCAGTCCTCAGCCCGGCACAGTGGGTTGAGGATCCAGCATTGCCACAGCTGCAGCTTGGGTTGCAACTGCAGCTCAGATCTGATCCCTTGCCCAGGAACTCCACATGCCTCAGGGCAGCCAAAAAAGAAAAAAGAAAAAAAAAGCCTCAATCATTTTCTACAAAACTATTGGTAACATTTTGTCAGCTTTAAAAAAAAAATTGTTTTTACTAACAGATTTTAAAATGCTTACTCTTGAAAAACACTGTTTTATAAGAACCACTGAAAAATATGTAGGCCCAGAAATTTGTGATATTTATATTTTAGATGCTTGATTTATAAACCTTTGAACTTAAAAGCTACTGATTAAAATAAGGGCATAAAGTTATCAAAAGCACCATAGTTATTGGAAATTTAAGTTTTCCATTTATACATATGAAATATTTTTCATGTTTTAAATCTGCAGTAAACATCTCCCGGGAGAGTCTAAATTTCAACAGAAACTGGCAGAAATGAGTAAGTACTTATTTCACCTAATGCACAGGAACAATTGTTGCAGAAAGCCTTTTCATACTACAAAAGAATAAATTTATACGACCCCTTCAATTAGCAGATTTGTTCATGCATTTAAAATACAGTTCAGTCAAGAATGTGTTATTTACAGCCATCTGGGGAGGAAATGTATGGCACAAGGCAGCCTTCCTCGAACCGACTGTGTGGGAAGACTAAGAAGAGAAACCACACCTTCAGCTTGAATGGCTGCGGTCAGAAAATGTTCTAGGCTGGCAGAACCATAATGAGGAACTCTTGTCTAAGAGTGTTGGATGTCGGGGAAACCTTATAAACCTACCATATGTAAACATCACCTTTTTTCTGATATTACTGAACTTTCCTAATTTGCAAGTTTTAGAACTTAATCGCAAACAAAAGTTTTCCATTACCTGAAATCAGAATTTTGACAAGCAAAATTTTGACCAGGTCATTTTCGCAGTTATAGAGAGTGACAGAAGTTTGGCATGTTAAGGCACATGGGATTCTCTTCTGAGCTCCTCTGAGACTGTAAAGATGAACCCACGCGGAGTAGGTGGAAGGTTCACTCAGAAAAGGATGAAGGTGCCCCTGAGCACTTGGGGCTCCGGCGCTGTCTTCGAGCAGTAGCCACGAGGGCGAGTGTGACCTTTCCTGATAATGTGGTGCCAGCTCCATTAACAGGAAACAGAGACGGGTCTTGGAAAGAAGACAGATATATTGGGGAGATGATAAGAATTAAAACTATCATTCCTAGGTCATAGGACATATCTATACGGACAATATCAATTAAAATGTGACTTTTTAAAAACGGGATTTCCTTCAGTACCTCTCTGTAGATACTAACTTTAAAATATGAAGTAGTTTTTAAAATACTCTTGGTTTTTTAAACCATTTTTTCTAAGTGTATTATTTTGAAGATTACTGTTAAATATACCACAAGTTTAAGTGTTTTGGTTATAAATGAATCTTTTTGGGTTTTACATCAACTGATATATGCCTGTTTTAACTTTCCAGTAGTTGTAGCTTTCCCCAAGCACATGAAAAGAGAGGTGAAGCTTATAACCAAGATCAGGCCTTAAAAACATGTGGAAGCATTTTGGAGCCCACAAATATGCATTTGAAAATGAGCAGAAAGCTGTAAAAACATGTATATTTTCTTATAGAAGGGTTCAGTTGTTGCAGTCAGTACATTTCCCAGTGACACACTTAGCTGTGCTGGTGAATTCCCTCTGCCAGGCTCAAGTTCAGGGCCTTTGTGCAGCTGGAAAATCGGGGAGAGGCAGCAGGGGCTTTGACCCATGAAGCGAAGGAATTCTCCAGGCTGCTCTTCAGCTTTCCTCAAAAAATTGCATTCGGAAAAGATCATCCCACAGGGCTGCGTTGCTCCGAGGGGCAGGGCCGGAAGGGCAGACGTGGCGTCACCGCTTTCTTGCTTTCCCAAGGGTGAATGTTCTTCGTGCTTCTTTAGGAGGAGCTCTTGGCCACCTCTAAAATCAAGTTAAGAATTTTAAAGTAATTTAAAAGCAGCATTCTGGTTTTGTCTGTGCTGTCATGAATGATGTACTTTTAAAACGTCCATGTCGAAATTAAGGGAGCTGTGAGCAGATCTGTGTGCAGTACCTGCAACGCCTCACCCCACACGAGGGAATGCTTAGCTTAGCTCATTCGGAACCAGCTCAGGACTTGTTCTGCTCAAGTGCCAAACTGAACTGCGCGCTCTCGAACCGCGGTCCACAGAGCTGGGCACAGCTGTGTGTGTAAGACCACCTTCTGGTGTACATAAAGAAAATGCTAGAATATTTATCTTAATCTCATCGATTTTTAACACGTGGGCTACATGTGCCTTATGATTTATGTACATATACATAAATACATACATACTTTGGGGGTACATGCCTGGAAAAAAATTTACCGATAAGGATATATGATAACGAAGACAAAATTAGAAGTCTTGTCATGAACATATGTGGCAGCCTTTTCTCAACCGACCCGGCGCCGTCAGCACTTTTAACATCTCTTCCTCTTTTTTCTAGCATCTACTCGAACACGAATGCAAAAGCAGAAAATGAATGACAGCATGGATACCTCGAACAGGGAAGAAAAGTGAGGGCCCCGCGATCTTGGGGGGTGCCCGTACACCTCTGGCTTCGCCCTCAGCCACAGATCTGACTCCAGAACTCTCCCCAATTCTGTTTACGGCCACGTTTAATACATATCTTCGGCTCTCTGTGTGTGTATAAAATGTGTAGATGCACGTTGAGTATTTGTGTGGGGGATTCCTAAGCCACTTGCAGCATTGCAGTCACTAGAACATACCCTGTTGTACAAGATTGAAAATCTTGTGTACATCCTGCCATTTGAAAGCTACAGATGTTTCCATTTCCAGAGTGGAATTGCTCCACTTTACAGATGGTGGCCGGATCCCCTGGGAGTGAGTCCTCACAAGCCATGCCTGGATGAGTACTTTGTCTTTTC
The DNA here is from genome assembly GCF_054392235.1 of Sus scrofa. Lineage (NCBI taxonomy): Eukaryota > Metazoa > Chordata > Mammalia > Artiodactyla > Suidae > Sus > Sus scrofa. Next base: position 19,751,231 of record NC_139393.1, on the reverse strand, counting down.
TAGGGCATGACTGTGATGTTTGCTATTATTTTTATTTATATTTATTTTTTTAATTTAACATGAACACCCTTAGAAAATGCGTCTTGTCTTCCAAATGCAATTTGGCTGACTGCCCTCCCCCTCATTTACCCAAATGGTCCTGAACTCCTCTGTGAAAAACAGATGCTAGAAACTAGAAAAAAATGACAATTTTTTACACATTAGATTTTAGTTTACTAATGGAAACTAAAAGGATGTACTGTGTGTTTCTTTTATAAATTTTAGTTTTAAAAAACGAGAAAGCAAAGTATAAACAGTAATGAGATACTGTCATACTACTGATAGAGATGTCATACCTCAGGACGTGTAAGAATTTATTAATTCTTTAATTCAGCCAACTCATGCTTTAAAATAGTTATTCAATAGCACTCTTGCTGTTTATACCATTCAGATCACTCAATTCATAAAGTACCCATCTAGTTCTTGGACAGTAAAGTCTTGAGCTCGAGCTGTGCCCATAGAGGAAGGACCCTGATGCAGTACATCCCAAATGCACTTTCTGCTGTTTCTGGGTCCTGAAGAATCAAGATACAAAATAGTTTTATTCCACAGACTGTTGACTATGGGAGCCTTAATTTTTCTTTCTTAAAGAGTTACCTGATTGCATCTCAGCAGTTATTCTGCCCTCCTAAATTTGGGAAGAGGGTGTGTTTTCTCTGGAATGGTACATGTCTTCCATGTATCTTTTGAACTGGCAGTTTTTTGTTTTTTTTTTAAATTCAACATGGTCTTACACTGGCACGTTCAAAGCCACATTATTCCTAGTCCAAAGTTGCAGGTAATCAAATGTCTTTGAGTTAAACATTTAATGTTCCTGATTTTGTGCAAAAAATTAAAACAGCTACATTAGAAAAAGAGGCGCTTCCCCCCGACACCTAAAGGTGTATTTAAACTATCTTGTGTGATTAACTTATTTAGAGATGGTATAATTTAAAATAGGTAGTATTTAAGGTAGCATTTACTAGCTTTTAGGAAAATCACTTTGTCTAAACTCAGAGGTCTTTTAAAAAAGAAATCTGATCTTATTTGTTAGAAAACAAAATTTTATTTTGTGCTGACTTAAGTTGCAAACATTTTTTGACAGTTATCTTGATAACAAAGGCACTAGAAAGCTTTGTCTCATTTCCTCATTCATTTTTGCATGAATATCATATACATCAGTTTGCTTTTATGTCCAGGGCTTACCACATTTCTAGGTCTTTTGCTAATAAGTTCATGTTAGACTTAGTGTCAGAATTTTAGGAACTTCAAAGATCGTGTATTGAGATTTCTTAAATAAAGCTTCAGATATTGCTTTATTGCTTTTTGTATTCGTTAAAACTGTACATTTAAAATTGCTATGTTATTTTCTACAATAGTTTGTCTATTTTTAAATAAATTAGCCAAGAGTCTTAATAGCCTGATGTGGTCTCTGTATTACGTGCACTAACATTCTCTCCATTTTAAAAATTATTTTTATTTTGGTGGTGCCCGCAGCACGCCTGAGTTCCCAGGCCAGGGATCCAACCAGCGCAATAGCGGTGATCCCAGCCACTGCAGTGACAGTGCCGGGTCCTTAACCTGCAGCGCCACCAGGGAACACCAGCATTCTCTTCTAAATCTCAGTTCTCTCCTAGCATTTCATCTATTCTTAGCCTTGAATGGGCTTTATATACCGATGACTCCCAAATTTATTTCTCCTGCTCTGACCTCACAACTCTCATAGCTAATAGAAGTCTTGATTTCTACCCTTCTGCTTGCCCAACTTCTCAAAATATAAACCAGAATCAAACAAGCAAAAATACCTTGTTTCTATACTAATCTTCCCCCATTTTACTCAACACTTAGTTGAAAAATCTAGAGTCATCTATTAGAGCTTGTCTGGACGGCTGTAAAGACTTCTAACAGGTCTCAGAGTTCCTGTCATGGTGCAGCAGAAACGAAGCCGACTAGAAACCATGAGGTCACGGGTTCGATCCCTGGCCTCGATCAGTGGGTTAAGGATCCAGCATTGCTGTGAGCTGTGGTGTGGGTCACAGACACGGCTCAGATCCCGAGTGTAGGCCCGGGGACTGCAGCTCCGATTCGATCCCTAGCCTGGGAACCTCCATGTGGCTTAGGTGCAGCCCTAAAAAGACAAAGACTTCTAACAGGTCTCCACTTGCCTCTTTGCCCCTTACCTTTGCTCTCCTTCAGGGGTGAGGATGAGCCCTTTAAAAGGTAAATTGGGGAGTTCCTGTCGTGGCGCAGTGGTTAACGAATCCGACTAGGAACCATGAGGTTGCGGGTTCGGTCCCTGCCCTTGCTCAGTGGGTTAAGGATCCGGCATTGCCGTGAGCTGTGGTGTAGGTTGCAGACGCGGCTCGGATCCCATGTTGCTGTGGCTCTGGTGTAGACCGGTGGCTACAGCTCCGATTCAACCCCTAGCCTGGGAACCTCCATATGCCGCGGGAGCGGCCCAAGAAATAGCAACAACAACAACAACAGCAAAAGACAAAAGACAAAAAAAAAAAAATGTAAATTGGTTGGAAGTAGTCACACTCCCCATCTGGCCGGGGCAGAGGCCCCTACCTTCTCAGTCCCATCTCCCTGCTGGCTTTTTTTCCTTAGGACGCCAAGCCCATCCTTACCTCAGGCTTAGTGTTTGCTTTTCCTTCTGTCTCAACGGCTCTTCCCCCAGAAATCTGCATAGCTGGTTTCTTATCTTTCAGGGCTCAGCCCAGAGGCCTATCTTGACACCCAAGCTAAAGTCCTTACTTACTCTGTACTGTGCCACTCTCCTTCCAAAGTGTAACAGCATTTGTCACCATGAGAAACTGCCTTACCTGGCTTGCCTACTGCTTGGTCACCCATCCCGGCATCATCCTGGCTGGTTTTACCTACAACTGTAGCTCTAATATCTAGAAGCCCATATGTAGGGAGGAAAAAAAAACAAGGTGGGGGGGGGGTTCCATAAGTTTTCCAATTAGGTGGAAACAAACAATATTCTCTTCCTCTTCAAAAATGTCATGTACTGAATGCATTCCATATTTCAGGCAGTTTTCTCAATGCAGCTGATACAACAACGAATACATAAAACTAGGATCCCCCTCTCTGTGGAACTTAACGTTCTAATTCTAGCTTCAGGGAAAGAGACAGAATGCATCCATCAATGAGGACTTCCCAGTACTCGGACTGCACTAGGTTCTGGGGGGAAGGACACAGCAGGGAGGAGGGGGTGTTGGCAGGGAAAGGCTTGACCGGATGTTTGAACAAGGTCCTGCAGGCGGGGTGGGAGTGAGCAACTAAATAAAACTCAGCAGGTTATGGTCTAGAATGACTGGCAGTTTCTTCCGGTCTCAGATAAAGGACAAATTAACCTCTGCTTTGTATAGTTGACTTACCATGTGGTGCTGCTCATTTCTGCTACACGCAGAGTGACTCAGCTACACATGCATATACATTCGTTTTCATATTCCTTTCCATTATGGTTCATCACAGGGTACTGAATATAGTTCCCTGTGCTACACAGTAGGACCTTGTGCATATGAAAGTTCCCAGGCCAGGGACTGAATGAATCCAAGCTGGGTCAGCAGTGCTGGGTCCTTCAAGCCACTGTACTGGGCTGACTGAGCTGCGCCTCCCCAGCAACCCAAGCCACTGCAGCCAGATTCTCAACCCACTGCGCCACAGCGGGAACGCCAAACCTTTACCTTTTAAAGAGCAGAGAATGGTAGGTACCTTCACAAACTTTTATCAGCAGATGAGGATGCTTTTTCTTTATTCCTGTAAAATCTAAACCTTTGTGTAAGTTAGGGTGAAATTATATTGGAAGCACTGAAAACACAGAACTTCTTGAATAAGCAGAGAGGAAACAAAACTTAAGAATGGAAAATGTAGGATGAACTTACGGATCAGCCGCTTTCTGATGTAGTCATTGTGAAACTGGACTTCCCTCTCACATATCCCAAACGGAACAGCAGTGTCTGCGCTCTCCAAACCCTCGTCTGTTAAAAAGGAATGAAGGAAATCCAGTGCATTATCCTTTACACAGGAGCACTGATGGCCAGCCCATCTTCAAAGACGAGAGAAAGCGTCTTTTTCCAGAGATGTAACCACAGGACTTATCTGTCATCTCCAACTGGTCTAAAATCAGGCCGCCCTTATTGTTTGGCATCCCGGGTTTTAAAGGCTATAAACCAGTGATTCCCATCCTTGGCTGAATATCAAAATTGCCTGTGGAGCTCCTTAAACATGCTGAGTTAGAATCTTTGAATCTATACATTGCCAAAGTTTCACAGATGATTCTATTGTGCCCAGAGATGAGCAGCACTGAGCTGCAGAACAGTGCAACCTACACATGACAAAGCTGAGAGGAAAGCTCCATCCACCCTTCCCACCAGCACGCGTTCTGGCAGTGCGGTGACCCGCCGTGCAGTTTCGTGAGGGATGATCCGTTTTTTATTCCTAAAAAACTTACCTGTTCCCTTTGAGTTTTCCAGTTTTTACATTAAATGAGTTCATAAAAGAAAAAAGGCACTGAGGAACTTCAGAAGACCCTGTCTGAGAAGGGTGGGAAGGAGGAAGAGACGGTCTGGGGAGACACTGGCGGCTGTGAAGGCTTTGCTCGGTGACAGCAAGCTTGGGGGTGAGGAGCAAGAGTCAGGAGTGAAGCCTGTGGGTGTCTGGCTGTGAGAACCGATGGCAACTTCAAAGACCCAGGTCTCAATGTTTCTTTGCTGGACAGAATGGCAGGTCAACCAAAAAATGAAAACAAATGGTGTAAGGCAGTTTTAAAATAACAAACACTGTATTATTCCAAAACGGGATTCTGATTTAGAACCAGAGGCATCCAGGGAGTTCCTGCTGCGGCTCAGCGGTTACAAACCTGACTGGTATCCATGAGGATGTGGGTTTGATCCCTGGCCTCACTCAGTGGGTTAAGCGTCCAGCGTTGCTGTGAGCTGTGGTGTGTAGGTCACAAACGTGGCTTGGATCTGGCGTTGCCGTGGCTGTGATGCAGGCCGGCAGTTGCGGCTCTGATTCCGACCCCTCACCTGGGAACCTCCATATGCCGCAGGTGCAGCCCTAAAAAGACAAAAAAACAAAACCAAAAACAAACAAACAAAAAAACCCCAAAACCAAAACTAGAGGCATCCAGACCACTTTGTCTCTACCAGACAAGATCTGCAAAAATGGATGAACAGAAACTAGGATCCCAAAGTGACCTCACCATTAAAGAACAGTCACAGACAAGCATATGAAGAGTAAGTAAGTTATTTAGAAGTCGTTTATAAAGTTTTAGGATGGGCTTTGCTATGATGCCTCATCTGAGTAACTGCTTTAAAAAAGAAGCTTTTATGGAGTTCCTGCCGTGGCTCAGCGGAAACGAATCTGACTAGTATCCATGAGGACACAGGTTCAATCCTTGGCCTCACTGAGTGGGTTAATGACCCGGCGGTGCCCTGAGCTGTGGTGCAGGTCACAGATGCAGCTTGGATCCAGCGTTGCTGTGGCCATGGTATAGGCCGGCAGCTGCAGCTCTGATTCGAATCCCAGCCTGGGAACCTCCACATGCTGCATGTGTGGCCCTAAAAAGACATACATACATATGTAAATAAGCAAGCAAGCAAGCTTGTAGCAAAGGATCTGTGTAAATCTAAGGGACACAGGGGTTGACAGAATCTTGCTGCTTCTGAAGAATTAATAATGCACACATTTGTTCTATTATCAGCAAATAAGCACTTTATTATCAAACAGTTTGGTGTCAAAACAAATTTTCTAATTTTAAAAGCGTTTTATTTACATGGTATCATACTGTGCAATACACAATAGGAGACACTGAGCTGCCTCCCACATCCTGTTCCAGTTTCTCATTAGCAGTTGGGTAACTTGATCTAAAAAGCACACATTTAGCTCATTCTTAACCAGTGCTGCCCATGAAATGTAAATATTAGTTCCTTTTCAGCTAGTACTTTATAATTACACTATGCCAAGTTAAGAGATCTATTTTATAGTCACACAAAAGTCAACCACAAGAAAAACACAAAATCATTTTTACTTATAGAGGGAAATCTCAACACAAAAGACATGTAATTATGTAAGGCAGATGAACCCAGAAATAACATTCATTCTAAGACAGTACTTCATATTCAATAATCCCTTATGAGAAATTAATGACTCAGAGCAGAGAACTGAAATGAGCCCTTGGGTCTTGAACAATTTAATTGGCAAGGCCTTTTGTGAATTCTAATTAATGCTCCAAATTAGCCACTATTTCTCAGAATGATTTACCAGAAGTGTTTGAGTCTCCGTTTTTTTTTGTTTTTTTGTCTTTTTGCCATTTCCTGGGCTGCTCCTGCAGCATATGGAGGTTCCTAGGCTAGGGGTCAAATCAGAGCTGTAGCCACTAGCCTATGCCAGAGCCACAGCAACCTACACCACAGCTCACGGTTGTGTCTGCAACCTACACCACACCTCACGGCAACGCCAGATCCTTAACCCACTGAGCAAGGCCAGGGATCGAACCCGCAACCTCATGGTTCCTAGTCAGATTCATTAACCACTGCACCACAACGGGAACGCCGAGTCTCAGTTGTTTAAAACGTCTTGTGGAACTTATTCCTTCATCCTGTGTCCCACAAGTAAAGCTGTTCTCAGGGCGTGCTCAAGATTTATAGTAAGGTGAGTGCCTACTATATGCAAGGCACTGAGCTGGATGCTGCAAGTGTGGTACGAGAGCATTCCCCATCGAGCATCAAGCTCTCTGTGCGGCATCAGCCTGCTGACTGTAGGAATTGGGCCAGAACCCATGTACCAAACACCTCCGACTCGGCAACTTGAAAGAGGAAATGGTAGATTAAGACATTTACATTTTTTCCCTTGAGCTCAGTCACATCTGTTCAGAGCATTTAATGCCTTCTAGAAAGACTGGATTTCAAAAGATGGGGAGGACTGACCACCATCCTCCATTCAGCAGAACATGGGTATTCAGCCAAATGTAACTCATCGTAAATACCATTAAAAAAAAGTTTTTTTTCAGGGAAAATGAAAATCTTAAAATACAGATGAGGATCAGTTTTTAAAGGCTCCAACTCTGCTTGCTTTGCTGATAAAGTTCTTCAAGAGATCATGGTCCATTTCTGCAAAGCCTGAAGTCTGTGTCACCACAGTCAAATGGTTTACGCAAAATCTGAAGCAGAATTCTTCTAAGTCCTAGGAACGACAACAAAAATGTTTTAACAAAATCATATAATCCCAATTCAATGCAGTGTAGTATCAAAATTCCAAAAACACATAGGCAAGGAAAAAGGACTTGATGACCAATAGGAAGAAATGTTGGGACAGCAATGCCTCAAGAATAGTTGTGTAGGGAGTTCTCTGATGGCCTAGTGGGTTGAGGCTCTTGCGTTCTCACTGCTGTGGCTCTGGTTGCTGCTGTGTGGTGTAGGTTCAATCCCTGGCCCAGGAATTCCCACATACTGCCTGGGAATACAAAGAAATACCAAACAAACAAACAAACAAACAAAAAAACCTCCCAAAAACCCCAAAAGAGAATCTGAAATAAGCGTTGCAACTCATTAAAAAAAAAAAAAAAAAAAGTTGTGTAAAAATATAGCTAATACGGATCTCTGCTTGGAACAATTTAAACAGAGTAAAACATTCAAGTTCCTCCACACTAACCAATGCAAAAAATGAGACTCTTTCTTCCCAGAAACAGGCACCTATGTGTATGAATTCTGTAGCTTTTTCCAGTGACAATATTTGTATAGTTCATTCCAGTTTCCATATTTGTTCAGAGACTGACACTCCTCTTTTTTGCTTCACTGTTTAATATTTATTGCATGAATGCATGGAGTCAACTGTTTAAATAGTTTTCTTTCTGTCGAGCCCAATGCTCACCTCTTATATTCTTCCAGGGGCTTAAATGGTTCTACCTGTAAAGAGCCTATGAGAAAAGCTTAAGCCATGAAAAACAGTAATCCTGGGAAATTCTTCCCTGAAGTCATTAACAGCTACTGCTCTTTTTCCTTTACAAGAAGTCAAAGAATGGGATGGTTAGATTTCAGCAGAATCACACACAGAGTCAATATTCTGAAGTGGCAAGATGGTTTGAAGAAATTACGGCCTTTTCTCTCCGAAGAGAAACTCCACACAGACTGGTGGTCTCTGACCAGCCCAAAAAATAGCCTTGTAGTGATTTTTTTTATTAGATCTGCAGACTTGAGAATGAGAAATAAGGTAGCTGGATACATGCCTGGCTTCAGAAAAAGGAGAGCTAAAGTGAAGCCAGCCTGCAGAGGCTCTGATGCGCCTCCGATCCTGGGCTACACTGGCCTCTTGGCCCGGCTCCCTCCATGCCCCCTTCAAGTCTTTGCTCCGGTCTCCTCCTCAGGAAGACCGTCCTTCCTTCCCTGACCATGAGTTAAAACATCAGCCTTGATCTCAGCCTAGCCTCCCCACTGCCCTTCTCAACTTCATCTTTATAGATCACACACTGCATTCATTTAGCTATTGCCCACACCGGAACGTTCCATGAGGGCAGAGGTTTTGGCCTGTTTTTGTTCACTTGCTGCATCTTTAGTGCCTAGAACAGTGTCAGGCATTTAACAGGCACTCAGGGGATTGACTAACTGATTGATTGATTTATATTCTGATCCAAAGAATAAACACTGCTGATTTTAAAATATGGGGGCAATAGACAATTGTAGTTAAATGTGTGCTTTTGAAACCTTGCATTGCATTCTGCCTTTACAATTACTAGCTGACTGAGAATTTACCTAATCTTTCTGAGCTTCAGCTTCCTCATTAATAAATGAGAATGAATAATAATAATGCCTATTATTTTCATAAGGTTCTTCTGAGAATTAAATGACATGAACTGTGCTTCAAATAATCCCTGGCTTGTATTAATTACATACTAAGTGTGGTCAAGCATGAGGAACAATTTGCTGAAAAGGTCCATTTTTTTGCTTATTAGAGTTAGCAAGTCACAATACTAGTCAAAGCAAATACACTGTTCTTTATTTATAAAAACTTGAAAATGGAGGAGGGAGACAAGGTGGTGGAACAGAAGGACTTGAGCTCACCTCCTCTCATGAAAATACCAAAATCACAACTCACAGCTGAACAACCAGAGACAAAAAAGACTGGAACCTACCAAAAAAGATACTCTATAGCCAAAGGCTAAAAAGCCACAACAAGATGGGGGCAGATGCCAGAAGTAAGAGGAACTACAATCCTGCAGCCTACAAGGCAAGAGACCACACACAGAGAAAGACCGAATGAGACAGCAGAGAAATCAACAAGAGAAAAACTCTAAGAAAACGCAAAGACATGAAAGCTAAACAATGTGTTACTAAACAATGGATCACTGAAGAAGTCAAAGAGGAAATCAAAGAATACCTAGACAAGGAGTTCCCACCGTGGCTCAGTGGAAATGAATCTGACTAGTAGGATGCAGGTTCGATCCCTGTCCTCACTCAGTGGGTTAATGATCTGGCACTGCCGTGAGCTATAGTGTTAGGTTGCAGATGCTGGCATTGCTTTGGCTGTGGTGTAGGCCGGTGGTGACAGCTCCGATTTGACCCCTAGCTGGGGAATCTGCATATGCCACAGATGCAGCCCTAAAAAAAAAAAAAAAAAAAAAAAAAAGAATATCTAGACACAAACGAAAATGAAAACATGACGATCTAAAACCTAGGGGATGCAGCAAAAGCAGTTCCAAGGAGGAGGTTTATAGCAATACAATCTTACCTCAGGAAACAAGAAAAATCTCAAACAACCTAATTTTATAACAAAACGACTAGAAAAAGAAGAACAAACCAACCCTGAAGTTATCAGAATGAAAGAACTCAGACCAGAGCAGAAATAAATGAATACAAAGAAAACAACAGAAAAGATCAATGAAACTAAAATCTGGTTCTTCAATTGATAAATCTTTAGCCAGACAAACCCACAGCTAACATCACAGTCAACAGCGAGAAGCTGAAAGCATTTCCTCTAACATCAGGAATAAGACAAGGACATCCACTCTCTCCATTTTTATTCAACATGGTTTTGCAAGTCATAGCCACAGCAATCAGAGAAATAAAAGTAATTAAAAGGAATCCAAATTGGAAAAGAAGTAAAACTGTCACTGTGTGCTGATGACATGACACTATACACAGAAAATCCTAAAGATGCAATCAGAAAACTACTAGAGCTCATCAATGAATTCGGGATACAAAATTAATACACAGAAATCTACTGTATTTCTATTTACTAACAATGAAAGATAGCAAAGAAATTAGGGAAACAATCCCATTTACCATCGCATCAAATAAAATACCTGGTAATAAACCTACCTAAAGAGGAAAATACCTGTACTCTGAAAACCTTAAGATGTTGATGAAAGAAATCAAAAATGACACAAATAGATGGAAAGATATACAATGCTCTTGGATTGGAAGAATCATTATTGTCAAAATGACTATACTACACAAGGCAATCTACAGATTCAACACAATCCCTATCAAATTACCCATGCCATTTTCCACAAAACTGAAACAACAAATTTTAAAATTTGTATGGAAACACAGAAGATCCCAAATAGCCAAAGCAACCTTCAGAAAGAAAAATGGAGCTGCAAGAATCAGACTCTCTGGCTTCAAACTATACTACAAAGCTACAGTCATCAAAATAGTATGGTGCCAGCACAAAACCAGAAATACATACATGGAACATGGTAGAGAGCCCAGAAATAAACCATGTAAACATTCCTTTATATTTTTTTCTGGCACTTTATTTGTTTACATTAAATTTTTAATTAACTAGACTTTTAGTTTAAGGTATCAAGTAAACAGCTAACTGTTTCTTTCAAAAAGTGAGCTCATTGAAAGAATGCTCTTCTTACCTGAGCATCATACTTCACGGCAGCTGAGAGCAGTGCAATGGCGTTCTCCTCACAAATTCCTTGCTTGATTGTCTGTTGGCAGAGTTTTTTCAAACGATTTTCTCTATAAAATGTAGCCAAATCTAGCAATCCTGACAGAAAGAGGTGTTTATTAGGGTAGTGATCTCAAGCATCTGGATTTAAACTCGCTCAACCTATTAGAGATGATTTTGAACATAATCCTCTTGAAGGGCTCACAGTGCATGGCTCTACCTGAGAACATGGCTGAACTGGGCCAATGCAATACACAAACAAGCGGCCATGGAAAAACAGGAAAATGGCTTTAGTCTTTTCCTCGGAAATACTCCCCTAATTACCCCCCACCAACCCCCATGATCACCAGCTTCTCCAGAAGCATTCACATGTGCTATAATACTGCCCATCATCGTCTTAAAAAAGAAAAAGGAAACTTTTCAGGGACAAGTGTGCCCCATTTTTCTGCTGCTCTCTGAAGCAAGCCTCCCAGGGACAGCTGTCTTTATCTGCTGCCTGTTTTCTCACCTTCAGCCATAGGAGCAGAAGTCTGTCTCCTGAGCCCCCTGACACCTCACCTGTGACTATCACTAACAGTCACCATGGTACCAAATTCAAGGGGCTATCTTCTGCCTCACCTTCCTCAACATTTACATTAGAATCTCTTGGATCCTGTGTTGCTATGGCTGTGGTGTAGGCCAGCAGCTGCAGCTCCCATTTCATCCCATAGCCTGAGAACTTCTGTATGCTGCCCATGTGGGCCTAAAAGACAAAATGTTTTTTTTTTTTTTTTTTTTTTTAAATCTGATGGCCTTGACGATGCTCCCCATCATTAAATGCCTTGTTACTTGCTCTTTTTCCTTCTTCATGGGTTAATCTTCAGTCTCTTGGCAGGACCATTTTTGCTGACTTCCCAGTGTTTGAATGCCCCAGGCTTCAGTATTCAGATTCTTACTTCACTTATTTCGCTAAATGATCTCTATCCTCACACACTTTTAAGTACCAGCTGTAAACACTGAGGACTCCTGTTGTATTATCTGTCATATGCTTTCAAATAATCAACATTGGGTGACACACAGGTGTAGGTTAATTTTAATCTACCCTAAGGGCTATTGTGAAGCACTCTAATCAGGAATGGTCAGTCAGTATTTGAAAGACCCTTGGCAGTGTCGGGGGGCCTTTAGTTATGGCTATTTAAATCTTCCTTAGAGGACTTGTTAATTAGCACTGAAATGCTAGAAATACTTTGGTGAAAGGAGTGGTGTTCAGGCTCTGTGGCTTGGCTAGAGATATCCCTTCTGCCCCTGCATGAAAGGGGTTCTTCAAGCACCATGGGCTCAGCAGTCCTACACCCTTGAAGTGGTACAATTCCTGGGTCTATTTCAGTCTTGGTTGTCGTTGTCACCTATTCAAAAAGCTAGCTGAACCCTGATCCTAGAATACTGTCATGTTTCTGACTTCAAAATAACCTTTCATGGGAAGTTCCTCTGTGATGCAGCAGGTTAAAGATCTGGCATTGCTGCAGCTGTGGCACAGGTTTAATCCCTGGCCCAGGAACTTCCACCACTTGCTGAGATTGCAATAACAAGAAAAAAAAAAAATCATGGAAGGTACTCATAGAGGGCTCAAAAGACAGAGAGCCAGGATTCCATCTATCTTAACAGTAGCTGTTTTTATATTTATCTGCTAGTAAATTTTGTACATGTGGTAAAATTTGGTTGGAAGCTTGCTTTCATTGTGATATGACAAAAATTATCAAATTTATAGAGGAAAAAAACTGAAATCTTTTGAAATCTTTTTTTTTTTTTTTTTTTTTTTGTCTTTTCCAGGGCCCCACCTGTGGCATATGGAGGTTCCCAGGATAGGGGTCTAATCGAAGCTGTTGCTGCCAGCCTACACCACAGCCACAGCAATGTCAGATCTGAGCCGCCTCTTCAACCTACACCACACCTCATGGCAATATGGGATCCTTAACCCACTAAGCAAGGCCAGGGATCAAATCCACAACCTCATGGTTCCTAGTCGGATTTGTTAACCACTGAGCCATGGAGGGAACTCCCTTTTGAAATCTTAAGAGTAGTAAATGGCCTGATCATTTTTGGTCAGTCCTCAGCAACTCTCAAATTCACATCAACAGCTCCGTGTGCTTCGAGCATCAGAATCACATATACACGGACTCACATGTACTTCCTGAGCCCAGCTCTGCACCTCCTCAGGCACACCCCTCCCCACAAGCTGGCCAAGGAGCTACGTTCCACTGCTAGAGCACAGTTGGGGCATGTGGGATTCTCTGTCTAATCAGTCCTAAGGCCACGTATGTAGGCAATTCCTCCCCTCCAGACGATGTGACTGGGTGGGTGGGTGGAGCTGGGACACAAGAGATGCCACACACCTGGTATGACGCAGGATGCTGCTGGTGGTGGGTAAAGAAAGATGGCAGGTCCCCATCTAGCAGCCAGAGGCCTGTCCTTCCTGTGCCCTGTGTTCCAGCACAAATCAGAATTCTAGCTGGCATTTCAGTTCTTAATGAGGATATATTTTTCCAGAGTATGAGGATTTAACATATTTGATCTGAAACTTTCTTTCTTTTTTTTTGTCTTTTCTACGGCCGCTCCTGTGGCATATGGAGGTTCCCAGGTTAGGGGTCCAATTGGAGCTGTAGCCACCGGCCTACACCACAGCCACGGCAACGCAGGGTCCGAGCCGCATCTGGGACCTACGCCACAGCTCATGGCAACGCCAGATCCTTAACCCACTAAGCGAGGGCAGGGCTCGAACCTGCAACCTCATGGTTCCTATTCAGATTCGTTAACCACTGCGCCACGACGGGAACTCCTGATCTGAAACTTTCTAGCTTGACATATAACTTCAAATTTTTAGACATATGGTATGTGGGGCTCCATTCACTCTTGCCCTGGGTCCTGCAAAGGGTAGGGGTGGGCCTATAAAAAAAACCTGCCATACAGATGCCGAAAAAGCAGCTCAAACTCCTTTGATTTTTCAAACTCAAGGGCAAAACTTGGTTTCTCTTCATCTTCCTCATCTTAAGTGAATGACCCTTCCACTGGCCCAGCTACTCTGGTCAAACACCTCAGAGCAGTCATCCTTCTCTGTCCTTCACACCCCAAATCCCATCAGCCCCCTCTTTAAGATATATCCAGATCGGATCTCTTGCAACACCCTGACCCAGGGCACCACCTCACATCACTCCTGTACAAGCTCCTTGCTGCCTGCCCCCTTCTCCACATGCACACAAATTCATTCTCCTTTTCTTCCAATATCATAGAGTATCTGTCTGAACCTTGGCCATCTAGAAATGACTTTTCCCAACCTCCTGTGCAGCTGCGTTATAGACTTGGTCATCTCTGGCCCATGGTTTAAAAGTGGGACTTCCTTAGCAGACACCGGGATTTGCCCTTTGCCCCTCGTCACGGTCCCTTCCCCCATCCTGCTGCCTGCAATGCAAATGAGGTCTTGGACTGAGCACTGCCCGTGTGGGGATGTCCTGACTGTATCCCTGTGTGACAGAGAGAAACTATCTTGTTTAGACCACACTTCCTTTTTTGTGTTTTACTTTTAGAGTTAAAGCAAATCCTAAATGACACAGCCCTCATGCTCAAAACCTTCCAAGGCTTTCCATCACACCAGGAACAAAACTCGAGCTCTTCACTGTGGCCTCCAAGGCTGTGCCTGGTCCGGCCCGATTCGCTGTCTGACTCCAGTGCCTCACACTGCTCGTCTCACTCCCCCGCAACCAGCCGGCCTCCCCCAACCCCTGCATGTGTTTGAGTCCCGGGCCTCTGCACCAGGCTTTCCCTTGTTGAGAATGCTCTTGGCCCGGGTGTCCACGTGCTTCCCTCAGCTCTCTGCTCAGCGGCCTTCCTCTCGGGGCCTTCCCTGATTTCCCCACTGCCTGCTTTTACGTGTGTGTTTGGGGCTGGCCGTCCCTCCTCTGAGCAGGAGCAGGCCCTCAGTCTGTCTCCTTCATGGCTACTGAGAGCAGCATGGCACCCTGTGGGCCCTGGGCACTCAAACACTGTGGAGGAAAGGAAAGAAAACTAGGAAACTCCAGAAGTCAGCTGTTTACCTGAGGAAACTTAAATACTCATCTGATAAAAAATGTTATTGAGGAATTCCCAGCTCAGTGGTTAACGAATCTGACTAAGCATCCATGAGGATGCAGGTTCGATCGCTGGTCTCGTCTCAGTGGGTTAAGGATCCAGCATCGCCATGAGTTGTGGTGTAGGTCAGACACTGCTTGGATCCTGCGCTGCTGTGGCTGTGGTGTGGGCCGGCATCTATAGCTCTGATTAGACCCCTAGCCTGGGAACCTCCATATGCCGCGAGTGTGGCCCTAAAGAGCAAAAATAAAAGGGGGGGGTTATTGAATCTGAGGTGCAGTGAGGGCCCCACACCTCCAGGATGGAATGCACCAGACCACGCCTGTCTGTCCCAAAGGGACAGTCACAGTTTGGGAGACCAGCAGGGCTCATTACATGCATTTTATCCTTGTAAGTATCTTGAAGGCAGCAAGTTGTGGTAACTAAAAAGTCCTGTACTGTATCCAGTGATTAAGGGACGGCACCTGCTCCCCGAGCGGATGGTTTGCTACTTCATCCATCGCTTCGTTTCTCTCTCCTGTCTGTCAACCTCTGCATGAACTGGGAACAAGGGAAAAGAGTTTGGGTCCGACACACAAGGAGAACTGCTTCTGGGATCACCCTCACAGTGACTTCCTCTCAGGCTCTACGCAAAGCTCCTTTCTGCCAGTCTCTTGGTCACGTCTGGTGGGAATTACCTACTGCCTCCTCGGGGGACAGGCTGATGCTGTCTGTGTACAGGTACTCCAGGAAGGCCCGGTAAACAGGATACGAAAATTCACTCATTTCTACAATCTCATCCTCATTGCCTTCCAAGGAAGAGCGAAAATGCTCACACCTGAAGGAAGAGAGCAGCGCGTCAGGTCCCGCTTCTGGGCAAGAGCAGATGACCTCCCTGAACTGCACGTCTTCCCGGGGTTCAAGAGCCAACAGCGTCATCGAGGAGAAGGAAGAACACAGCACCACACCCCTTCACGTCTGGGCCTGGGCCCCTCGCTTTCTCTGCTGGCGCAAGTTTGCAAACCATCGTTTGCTCCACGAGGCTGCAAAGGCTTACCTGCGGTGGGGCAGCTGCCTCTGGGCCTTGCTGCTCGGAGACCCTGGGCCTTGCGGCTCCGAGGTGTCCCGCCCGCACTACATCCACGGAGCAGTGCTTAGAGAATCACGTGGGGTTATTCTTATCAACTCTGAGTCATTTCGTCTCTTCTTCCTGCTATAGGTTGAACTATATCCCCCAAATTCATATGCTGAAGTCCTAACCTCAGATTGCAATGGTATTTGGAGAAGGGGTCTTTACGGAGGTAATCAAGTTAAACGGAGGTCACCAGGGTGGGCCCTAATCCAGAATGCCAGGTGTCCTAATAAAAGCGGGGGTTCAGGCACAGGGAGAACATCATGTGAGGACTGGAGTTACGGTGCCCCAAGCCAAGGGACACCAAAGATTGCCACCTGGGACACAGGCACCAGACAGATTCTCCTTCAGAGCGCTCAGGAGGAACCCATCCTGCCAACACCCCGATCTTGAACTTCCAGCCTCCAGACTGAGAGAGAATAAATCTCTGTGGCTGAAAGCGTTCAATCTGTAGAGCTGTGCGACAGCAGCTCCCGCGAATCACATCCTCCCACTTTGGGCGATATTAGTAAGAGTGAGCACGCACTGCCCAGCCTGACCTTACAAAAAAGCACACTTGAGACTAAAATGCCAAATCGACCTTGTGATTCCCTGCAACAGGATTGAAATATCTGCCACACAACAACAAAATGAAAGTCAAAATCATAATGCTAAAAGAAGTCAGGCAGAGAAAAGTACATACTGTGTAATTCCATTTACATAAACTTCTAGAAAATGGTAACTAGTCTAAAATGACAGAAGAAAGATTACTGCTGGCCCCAGGCTGGCGCCTGAGGGATCTTTGACAAGCAAAGGAAAGTTCTGTGCCTTGACTTGGAGCAGTGATTTCACAGAGTACATGTATGTCAAAACTCTTCAAACTGCACATTTATTTTTCTTTTTCGGCCACTTGTGCGGCATACAGAAGTTCCCAGGCTAGGGACTAAATCTGAGCTGCAGCTGTGGCAATGTAAGATCCTTAATCCACGGTGCCACAGCAGGAACTCCTCCCACAGCACACTTTAAATGGATGCAGCTCAGAGCTTCTGCTGTGGGGCAGTGCGTTAAGACTCTGACTACAGTGGCCTGCATTCTGTAGAGGTGTGAGTTTGATCCCCAGCCTGGCACAGTGGGTTAAAGGATCTGTCACAGCTACAGCTCAGATTCAATTCCCCGCAAGGGAACTTCCATGTGCCATGGGTACAGCCATAAGTTAAAAACAAACAAAAACAAACAAACAAAAAAAGTGGATGTAGCTCACTGCTCAAAAATTATGTATTAAATGTGATCTTTCTTTTTAAACCTCTATGTTAGCTTTACACCAGACTTACTGCCTTTTTTTTTTTTTTTTTTTTCTTGCCACTCCACAACATATGGAGTTCCAGGGTCAGGGATCAGACCAGAGCCACAGTTGCAACCTACGCCACAGCTGTGGCAACACAGAATCCCTAACCCACTGTTGTTGGCCTGGGGATCAAACCTGTGTCCCAATGCTCCAGAGATGCCACTGATCCCACTGCACCACAGTGGGAACTCTTTTTTCAAGCATCTACAGGTTCAGTTATCCCACAGCTGATTAAGGAGAGCGACTCTCCTGGGCGGAGCTCAGCTGCCAGGCAGAGAAGTTTGCTTACGTCAGTCCCTACAGTGCTCAAAACACGCTCACTGCTGGCTGGCTGCTCTCCAGCGCCCAAGTGGACAGGCCACCTGTAGGGTCTCTGAAGAAGCCGACAGTACACATGCCCTGACCCACACCCCACTCGCCGCATCCGGCCTCCATCGCTCCTTGTTTCATGTGCCATGTGTCCCCCCCCACCCCCACCCCGTACTGTACTCTCATGAGGGCAAAAAGAGCCTTACATTTCTTTCGAATCACCAAAGTACCTTGGAACTAGAAAATAATAAATTACTTCAATTCGCAAAATAAATGATTCCTTACCTAATTTTCAGAAGGACTTTATGTGCATAAATGTACTTTCCATCCACCAGAAACTTCAGGTCTGCAGTGTTGGGGTTGTCGAATTCCCTCTTCAGGGACTCAGCCACTGTGAGGTGGTCGTCAGGTTCTGAGGGAGTAACATCAATGTTTTCTAATGAAAAGGCAGGCTGGAGCACAGCACTGCTCTGCTGACACTCATGACAACGTCGGTTCCCCAAAATAACTGACCCACTGAGCAATGAGCTTTCTTCCTAAATAGGGATGCTCCCCACTGCCATCATTAAGGATAAGAACCTCATATACATCTGCTTGTAAATCTGACAAAATAATGTCTCAAACCACCTCACTAAATAAAATAGAAGACATGGTTTCCTGACCACGTCAAAAAGCAATCAAGAAGTTCCCACTGTGGCTCAGCGGTAATGAACCCAACAAGTGTCCATGGGGTTGAGGGTTCAATCCCTGGCCTTGCTCAATGGCTTAAGGATCCACTGTTGCCATGAGCTGTGGTGCAGGTCTCAGATGCAGCTCGGATCCCATGTTGCTGTGGCTGTGGTGCAGGCCGGCAGCTACAGCTCTGATTCGACCCCTAGCCTGGGAACCTCCATGTGCTGAGGGTGTGGCCCTACAAAGCAGAAAATAAATAAATAATTAAGCAATCAAAAGAACTTAGTAATTTAGTGTAGGGTGTGGCCCTACAAAGCAGAAAATAAATAATTAAGCAATCAAAAGAACTTGTAATTTAGTGTGAGATGGTGATTTCTGAAACTTCAGAAAAATGAAATCAATCAAATTCACTCCCTTTCACAAGTGTCCATTAGAGAGAAATGAATTATCTGATACTACAATTAACAAAGTCCTTGATATCAAAATAAAAACACCAGCTTTCAAGCCGTCACCCAAATGGACAGCGACCAGCTCACCCACAGACAGGAGGCGCCACGTGACGGCAGGGGTGGCAAAGCAGGCGAACACGTCGTCGGTGGAGGAGAAGTGGGTGAGGTGGGGAAGGGTCACCGACTGGCCCCGGCACTGGCCCCACATGTACACGTGGCCTCCCTGCGTCTTGGCAGCTGACGTGTGGGCAGAGTGGCAGGCTGCAATCTCTATGATTCTAAGTTCACAAACACACACCAAGGAAACATGGTAAACAGAAGACACAACGTGATTTTTCCTTCCCTTAGGTTTAAGACTTAGGCAAAAACGCCTAAGCTTCTAAATCTTCAGGCACTGAGCAGTTACTGACATTTAAGCTGTGCTTTGATGGCACGGATACCTCATGAAGGTCTGCTTGTTGCTACTTCCGGCCAGCAGGACTATACGAATACCAACTCTCTTGTTCTGAAGCTCAAGCACAACCCAAAAGTGTAGAGACCAAAGGAAAGTTGTTTTAATTTTTTTTCTTAAAACATTATTTACTAAAGCAGATCAAAGAGATGTGGGCCATCCTGACCCAGGGTCAATCAATATTTTCATCAAAATGCCACCAATTTTAGGGTTAAATGGAACATGCTGTGGGTCACCCCAACTCACTCTGCAAACAGTAAATGCAGTAGTTCTGACTCACTGGACTGTATCATGTGGAACCCAAGAGAGCAGTTTTCTGGGATCAATCATATGTTAGACCCTAGTTCCATAAGCCCACGATTGACAGCAGGTAGTTCTCAAAATACTTCCTAGCGGAAAACAGTTTCGTTGATTTGAAAACAATGATTTTCTCTAAGAATAAGCCACTATTCAAATTGATAGAAGTTAGTCAACTTTTTTGCCTCAAGTAAGGCGACCATCTTGATTTTGCCTCGGGCAATGGTAACAGCATCCTTGGGGACTTAGGCTCAGAACTGCAGGGTCATCTTTGAGTTCTCCCTCCTGACTTAACACTCTCTTCCGAATGTCCAGTTGACAAATGACAGAAGTTCTTTGTTTGTAAAGTCTCCCATTCTCCAAGCCCTCGTCAGGCACACCCCATACCTGGACCAATTTAGCTCTTCTGTCTCCCTGCCTTAAACTTTGTCTCCCAACCTAAATCACATAATGCTGGCAGGTTAATGATTCTCTTAAAACACCATTCTCATCACTACTTTCAAAGCTTCGGTGACTTCCCATGAGATAAAATCCAGACACATGACCTTAAGGCTTTCCATAATTTGGCTTCCGTCTATGTCCAGCTTTCTTTCAAGTCTCCTTTGCCCGCACACCCTAAGTTCCAATGAATAGATGCACTCGCAGCTCCTCAATGTCATGCACAAGGTCCTTGGTCAGGAACGTTCCTGTGTACTTTGGGAGGCCACTTACAATGACAGAGAGCCTCTCTTTTCTCTGATAATGTTCTATGAAAAACGTAAATGACTGGAACACGGTTGTGCCCTTCTGTGCTAAACTACCCAACATCAGAAAACCCACGTAACTTCCTGCCTACATGTGCTTCTGAAATGTCTACTATCAGCCCCAGGAGAGGGGAGCAGCCTTTGTCCATCCCGAGAGGAGGTGGCAACACTGCTTCCACAGCAACGGGGTTAGGGGGCAGAAAAGCTCGGAGGGCTGGCCCTCCCTGAGCAAGGCCGTGAGGCATTTACCTGGAGCACCCAGCGCCACGCGGGAAGGCAGGGGCGGGGCTCGGGCTTGGCTGACCGCAGCAGCTGCTACAGGAATGAACGAGAGCGGAGAGAGTTTAGAAGGAACCTTCAGGTCTCAGCTTGGGACCCGAGCTTCTGCCAAGGCGCCCTGCCTCTGCCTAAGGTCATCTGTCCTTAAATCTGATTCATAACAAGAAGTGAATCTGGAAGCTCAGACTTGCCGGTAATACATGCAATAAACCACGACTATAAACTGAGCTGACCTTTACTGTCAGGATATCTGGTATATTTCACACTTTTTGTAGCCATTCTTAATGGGAAAAAAATTACTATATGCTCATAATAAGTAAGTTTGGTGTCACCTTAATGGAATGATCCACAACGGCATAGCTTAATGGCTGAGAAGTACTAGAAATGAAACAGCAGAGAGTGAGAAAGAATGCAAAACAGAAAACAATGCAGAGAGAAAAAAGGTAATTTGTGAGGGAGAAGAATAATGGAGAAGAAATGGGATCATAAAAAGATCCAGAGCAGTGATTCCCAATGCTGGTTCTGTAAGAGGCCAAGACATCAATTACAAATTCACAAAAGTACAAGGCAAAGTGAATTTTAAATCAATTTAACTTATACATGTTTTTATGCAACTATAGGAATACAGACACAAGTGCTGGTGAGTTGAAGTACTAAAAATTCAGAAAAATTGGGAATCAGTGGGGTAGAGAGTCATTTTAATTATTAACATTACTTCTGTATGAACATAAATTGCTGGTAAGCATTAGTATTCATCATAAATAGACCTCTGTGAAAAAAATATTTTAATCAGGTTTTCCTTGGGTTGCTGTCGGAACAAAAATTCAACGTAGACAGATTTTCGCCTTCCACTTCTGTGAACAGGTAACCAAGGCCTGACCTATCCCGCCCCAAATTCGATCCAGTTCTTTCTCATCAGCCAAGCTTCCCCAGAATGGGCCCCAAGAGTCAGGAGTTCCTGAGAGATAAGTCATAACATATCTGCTAAGTTTCAGTCACTGAAAAGGGCGTGTAGGTACAGAACAAGTTCCAACAGACTTCAGGTCTCGCTCACAACATTTGTGTGATGGAGAGACTGTAAGCTCAAATCACCAAGTGAAATTCAAGTATAGGAAGCTGAAAAAAGCAGCAACATCTCATTCAAAACATTCGTCCTTGATATTTATGGCCCCAAATCATGTTTATGTGGACAAGTTCAAGTGCACAAGTATTTAGCTATTTCTCTCTTTTTTTACATACATAATTAAAACAAAAATTTTTTTCCCATTTTTCGGCCATATATGTTGCATATATATAGAAGTTCCTGGACCAAGGACTGAATCTGATCCACAGCTGTGACCTACACCACAGCTGCAGCAACACCGGATCCTTAGCCCACTGTGCCACAGCAGGAACTCCTCCCCAGTTTTTTAACTTAGCAAGTTTTTTAAAAAGACAGAAAGCAACGGCTAACTCTCAAGTGCCAGGTATCTTCATACTCACACAATTTCCATGCCCTGCTTTCCTGCTCTCTCCCTCCACACTGCCCTACAGTCCCTTGATCCCAGCGTGACTGGGATCCACAGAAAAGTGAGTTCAAATTTATGTTAAGTGGGGCAGCATCAGAATAAATGGTAAAGTGCCATTCAGATAGCTTGTTTTTATTTCTATGTTATCATTGTTTGATCTTTTAATACTTCTTTGCTGTTTTGTCTAAATACATTTAGTATTTAGTCCCTACTGACTGGCTTTGGTAAGGACATTTTTTGTGATTATTCAAAGCCTCAAGACTGTCTCTTCTCTTTTCACTGACTGGCTCTGAACTACCTTCCAACAAAGGGAGATGACACAGCTGCTTGCAGCTCCTGTGTGCCTGCCACCTCGTGACCTTCATTATCTTTGCTCCTCTCCAGTTATTAAGGAGCCCAGGGTCTTACTGCAAGATTTGGGGGGGGGGGGAGTTTGTTTTGTTTTAAGAGTATAGTTGATTTACAGTGTTGTGTCAATTTCTGCAGTACAGCGTAGTGACCCAGTCATATATATATATATATATATATATATATATATATATACACACACACACACACACACATTCTAAAAAAGTTTTTTAACCAATTTAACACAGGTTAAACAAAAGTAGCCAGGCTCTGGAGTTCCCATCGTGGCTCAGCAGAAAGGAATCTGACTAGTAACCATGAGGTTGCAGGTTCAATCCTTGGTCTCACTCAGTGGGTTAAGGATCTAGCATTGCAGTGAGCTGTGGTGTAGGTCTCAGACATGGCTTGGATCTGGCGTGGCTGTGGCGTAGGCTGGCAGCTGTAGCTCCGATTCAACTCCCAGCCTGGGAGAAACTTTCATATGCCTCGGGTGCGTCCCCCACAAAAAAAAAAAAAAAAACAAAAAACAAAAAAACGGAGCCAGGCTCAAAATACTCCAATGAAAATCAAGGGGGCCAAAATAACTGGTGAGTTCTTCATTTTCTTTCTTTTTCTTTCCTTTTTTTTGGTTAAAACAGTGTAACTATATAAATATGTCCTCATAATTTGTTGCATCTTATTGATCCTTCAATATAGGCATTACACCATTCTGGGTGATATGATAAACAAGACAT
This sequence comes from Sus scrofa, assembly GCF_054392235.1. NCBI lineage: Eukaryota > Metazoa > Chordata > Mammalia > Artiodactyla > Suidae > Sus > Sus scrofa. The sequence goes on along the minus strand of NC_139393.1, from coordinate 19,727,982 downwards.
TATAGACCTTACATTGTACCACGGGGAGAAATGGTTACTAATAATATAATTGTAGAACTGTATTATTTAATTGCACCGCTGCATTATTTAATTTATAACTATCATAAATTCTTTGATGGAGAGGAAAACAGAATCAGATTAAGAAGAGTTCTTCATTTTCATTGTTAAATATTCAACAGAAACATGTAAAAGAACTGCATACAAAGGCAAAAATAATAAACCCATATATTTAAAAATCAGATTAACAAAAATATGTAAAATGAAAATAGCAATATTAATTTCTACAACGATTTCAACTCTGATTTAGTAGTAAAGATAATGAAATGTTTTTTATTCCACGCTACTGTGTCCAAAATTGAAGGGCGAAAAAGGCAGTGATATGGCTACATTTGAGAAATTCAAGAAGAGTTCCCATTGCGGCGCAGTGGAAACGAACCCAACTAGTATCCATGAGGTTGCGGGTTCAATCCCTGGTCTTGCCGATCAGTGGGTCAAGGATCTGGCATTGCTGTGAGCTATGCAGCTCAGATCTGGCATTGCTGTGGCTGTGGCGTAGACTGACAGGTGTAGTTCTGATTTGACCCCTAGCCCAGGAACTTCTGTATGAGGCAAGTACGGCTGCGTGCCCCCCACCCCAAAAAAACATGAGTAATTCAAGAGACCTTCAAAAATAGCAGAATAACCTGGGGAAAATTCTGGACATGCTAATCATTTAACACAACCTTATAAAAAAGTGCACGAAACTAAGTTTTAATTTTCTAACCATTTTACTCTTTCTTAGTAATAACTTGGGAGTTAAAATAATGAAACAATCCTAACCTTTTCAACTGACAAATTTTATAAGTAGCCCAGTGAATGGCTTTATACCCTCATTTGAGGTACTTTCATGTTCCTAAACCATGGAAAATAGACCTCAAATGTTATCAACTTCCTCTTAACAATGTAAAATAGAAAACAACAAAAATGGGTCATTTTTGAGTGAGAAGAATAACACAGAAGAGTTGTGGAAGGTATGGATGGAATACAGGTATGGTACGGGAAAACAGAATTAACACACACTTAACCTCCCTGACAATTCAAAAGCCCGTTTTGGAAAGGAAGAAAGGAATGGTCTTGTCCACGAATATTCTAACACCAGCAGCAAACTGCCCGTATTTCTACATCATGTCTAAGTTTTGTTTTATCACTGAAGAACACTGAACTTATTTTGAAAATGCATGTATTACCTGTCCTTTTCCACAATGACAGGAGTAGGATAGGACTGGTTACTTTTATTGCCAGTGCCCAACTGGCCGTAAGAATTGGCACCCCAAGCGTACACTTGACCTTCGTCTGTTAATACTAATGTGTGTGCGTAGCCACAGGCAACCTGGAAAGAGAAAAACCAAATCCATTCAGGCCTGCCAACAGAAGAAAACATGCCTTCACAAGATAAGAATCAAAAATGAAAAAAAAAGAAAAAAGGGAAGAGGCAGTCCGCCTAGAGAAGCAGGCCTTAAGTTAACCACTATCCCTCCAGAACTCGCTTAGGCCTCATGTGTGGTGAAAACTGCAGTGAGATCAACATGAGTCCAGTTTATCTGGCTCGACTCTGGTGTTCATTATGCTCACAGAGATCAAAGGGTGAGAAGTGAATAAGAAATAGGCACTTTTTTTGTTGGCCGCCCTGTGGCACATGGAGTTCCTGCGCCAGGGATCCAAGCCGCAACCGGGACCTAAATAAGCCACAGCTGCAGCAACGCCAGATCTTCAACCCACTGTGCAGGGCAGGGGATCGAGCATGAGTCCCAACGCTCCCAAGATACTGCCAATCCATAATAGGAACTCCAGAAACAGATGCTTTTTAAAAAATTTTTCTTTTTTAACTACGAAAGTAAAAACATGTTCAATGGGAAAAAATATAGAAAGTAAAATTATGGAAGTCACCTCAAGATCAGGATTTTTTTTCTCTTTATATACAGATATAGGGATATGCACTGATAGCTTTTTTTTTTTGGCTTTTCTACAGCCGCACCTGTGGCATATAGAGGTTCCCAAGCCAGGGGTCTAATCTGAGCTATAGCCACCAGCCTCCTCCAAAGTCACAGCAATGCGGGATCTGAGCCGCGTCTGCAACCTACACCACAGCTCATGGCAACACCAGATCCTTAACCCACTGAGCGAGGCCGGGATCGAACCCACAACCTCATGGTTCCTAGTCAGATTCGTTAACCACTGAGCCACGATGGGAACTCCTGACAGCTTTTTTAAAAACAATCACATTGTATAAGCAGTTCTGCATCTTTCTTTTTACTTAGCATCACATATGGCATTACTTCCCCACCATTCTTTGTAAGCATCATTTCTGCTAATATAGATTTAATCTAATTTATTTAATCATTAACTTACTGTTTGACTGGATAATAGCTATTATTTACATGATCAATTTTTATTCCTTTTTTCTTCTATAGCTTCACTACTTTTTTAAGTTACTTTCTCTTCTGGTTCCTTAGAGTAAATGTCCTAGGAATAGAATTACAGATCAAAGGAGATAAACACTCTTAAGGCTCTTGATACAAACTGCCAAAGTCTCCTTGGCAAAGAAAACAATTTACATTCCAACAGCTATGAGTGAGAATGCCCTGGAAATATAAATATTCTGATAAACACCTACAACTAAATTCAGGGAAAGAGGGCTTTAACCTTTATTCCAATCAAGACTTCCAAGCAGCTAACCTTTTCATTTTGCTAAGAAAACTGTGTTTTTAGTACACTGGTGTCTTTGTCACTGTGGACTTCAAAATAGGCAAATAAATCAAGAGAGGACATACCCGCTGGACACGGATGCCTTGCAAAGCTGCTATTCTACAAGGGGTTGGCTGGTTGCCACCACTGCCAAGTCCCAGCTGCCCGTTTCCATTGTAACCCCAGACGTAGACCTGGGAGACAAAGAGACTCAGTCCCCGGCAAAGACAAAAGCAATCAAGGTCTCTGTTATGAGAACATGCCATGTCAGTATGGCACTGATAAGGCAGACGGGTGTTTTAAACAACAAATGAAATAACTTCCTCACCTCCCCAGTGTCCACCACTGCCATTGAGCACATCTGCCCACAGGCTATATTCACAACTGTTTTATTCTGTAAGCAGCCAGTGACTCTTCGAGGGATTGGCTGATTAGCTGTTGATCCAGATCCCACCTGCCCAGAGTTATTATAACCCCAAGCAAATACCTGTTGGAAAAAAAAAAAGAGATCAATAAATAAAACACACTAATGAACACTATAAAGTGTCTCAATTGGCATTTATGGTGCCTCGTTTTGGCCTCAAAGTACTTGATACCCATAAATTCTCATAACACAAGCACAGAAATTTTCATAGAATTCATTCTTACAAAATGGACTACTTTATAAAATTAGGTTATTGGCATTATCTACATAAACACCAATGATTATTATCAAATATCATAATTCTTTTTCTTTTTTGGCTGCTCCATGGCATACAGCTCCTGGGCCAGGAGTCAGATAGATTCAAGCTGCAGTTGTGATCCATGCTGCAGCTGTGGCAACACCAGATCCTTTAACCTACTGTGCTGGGCCAGGGATCGAACCTGAGTCCTGGCGCTCCAGAGAAGCCACAGTGGGAACTCCTTAAATATCATTATTCTTACAAAAAATATCTGCTTTGCCTCAGGAATAATCTCCAGCATTTTGGATTTTTCTTTTTGCAAATAAGCCCCTTGAGTATAGTAATAGAGAAGAAATAAAACATCTTTTTAATTTTTACAGTTATAGAAATCCTTACTGCATATAGGCACGCTTCATAATATAAACACCATTTGACTATGAACTGCTAACAAGACTGAATTTGAGGGAGGTGGTTATTTTAATCACATGACCATATTTCCAAGACTGCTATAGGAATCTATATAAACTTATTAAAATTATAACCTTGCTGAAATCTTATGAACAATGGGATTTATGCTGACTATTCTCACCTCTCCATCAGATGTTAGCACCAATGAATGGTAAGATCCACAGGCAACTTCAATGACTTGTTTGTTTGACAAATTAGTAGAGATATGACAGGGAACTAAACCATGATTAGTCGTCCCATTACCCAGCTGACTGTAAGCATTATGACCCCAGGTAAAGACTTCTCCTTCTGAAAATAAGAAGAAACAACCAACTTTCAAAACAGCTATCCATTATTATACATATTACGTATTTCCACAAATGAAAACTAAAAAATTCACACGCAAAAGCTAATCAACTTCCCTATTCCACAAAACTCATTTTATAAAAGAATACATTTGGAAAGTTAAACTACATTCCACCTCAGAGCAACAAGATGAAATTTAAATGGATGTAATTATAATGCTGGGAAGATAAGTTTTTAATAAACACAAGAGAAAAGGCTGCTAAGAGTATTAGGAAAAAACTCTTGATTTAAAGTCAAAATATTGTAAGGTCATTTAACATCTCTGAATCTTAATTTCCCTACCCATAAAATGATCAAGTTAATTTTTAAAATCTTTATTATTTATTGTGCATTACAATATACATTCAGAAAAAAATTTTAAAAATATATATGCACAGTTTTATAAATAATAACAAAGTACACATCCATGTATTTCCACTCAGGTCAAGTAATATAATTTCATGATCACCCCAAAAGCCCTCCATATGTATGTCCTGAAGAAAAGAATTTAGTCTTTCCTAGTTTTGAATTCTAAATAAATGGAATATAGTACATACTCCCTTCATCTGTATTTTCTCCCATACTGTCTCTTTGTGCTCATTTCTTCTGATCTATCTTCCAGTTTATTTTCTCTTTCACTATGTCCAAACAGCTGCAAAACTTGTCTAATGAGTCTTTCATTTTGATAATTATACTGTTTGTTTCTTCCAAATCTTCTATGAGCTCTAGAGATATCTCCAAGCTCATTTTTTAATTTATTCAGACATAATAAACACAGCCATTTTACAGCTTGTATCTGATAATTCTATGTTATTTAGCAGTCAGTTGTTGCTGTCTTTTTTGCTGATTCTCACTCAGGGTGCCTTGTTTCCTTAGGTACCTGGTTATCTTTGACTATATGCTGCTAATCGCCATCGAAAATTATTTTTCATCTTAAAAAGAATGGGTGTGTGTACATGTTTAACCGAATCGCTTTGTTGTACAGCAGAAATTATCCCAACATTGTAAATCAACTATATTGCACTAAAATTTTTAAAAAATGAAAAAAAAGAAAAATTATTTTTCAGTGGCATCGCATTCCCTCAGGCATAGGATGAAGATGCTTTCCTCTAGAAAAGACGTGCATCAACTGCTCTCAGGTCCTTAAGGCACTTAAAGTTACCCCCAGGATAAGTCCAAGGCGTGAGATTTCTTGGACCAACCAATCTAATGTGAACTGGAATACAAATCCATGGTTACAACCCCTCAGGGAGAGGTTTTCTTTCTTTTTTTCTCCCTGCTTTGCTCAGAGCCAAGGAATTCTTCTGTTGAATCCCTTAGAGATGAAAGAACTGACCCATCCTTGCCCTAGAGTACAGTCCTTTGTGGGCCTAAAGTGTCAAGTCTGTGAATCATGACCCCTTCACCTCCTGAGTGCCTCAAACCACAACTCTGTATAAGTGAACAGGCAAATGACTTTAAGGCAAAATTAGCTTCAAGGTCCCCTCTGCCTTCTTAGGTTGTACTCTCTCTTCACTGTGCTCTGGTAATTCCTTTCTGCCTTATCAGTGTTTGGATGCTTTTATCAAAGTTTTGAAAAATATTTTATCTAGAATTTTTCCTTGTTTTCAGCGCAAAAGTGGTCTGAATAATCCAGTTTGCTGCTACGGACAACCAAAAATTCCTAAACTTACTTTTCAAATGTGATACAAATATAAGAGACTATTTGTAAAGTTCATTTTCGATTTAAAGAATACTAATAAAATGAATACCCAGCTCAAGGAAAACTCTAAGGTATGTTTTAAATTTTTTTTTTTTTTAGGGCCATACTAGTGGCACATGGAGGTTCCCAGGCTAGGGGTCGAATCAGAGCTATAGCTGCCAGCCTACACCACAGCCACAGTGGATTCAAGCCATGTCTATGACCTACACCACAGCCCACGGCAACACCAGATCCCTAACCCACTGAGCCAGGCCAGGTATTGAACCTGCAACCTTATGGTTCCTGGTTGGAATCGTTTCTGCTGAGCCTCGACAAGAACTCCCATATGCTTTTTTTTTTTTTTTTTTTTTTTTTTTTTTTTGTCTTTTGTCTTTTTGTTGTTGTTGTTGTTGCTATTTCTTGGGCCGCACCCGCGGCATATGGAGGTTCCCAGGCTAGGGGTCTAATAGGAGCTGTAGCCACCGGCCTACACCAGAGCCACAGCAACGTGGGATCCGAGCCGCGTCTGCAACCTACACCACAGCTCACGGCAACGCCGGATCGTTAACCCACTGAGCAAGGGCAGGGACCGAACCCGCAACCTCATGGTTGCTAGTCGGATTCGTTAACCACTGCGCCACGACGGGAACTCCCTATATGTTTTAATTATAATGTCTTAGTCTGATTTTGTAAAATAGCCATGAAAAAAAAATATTTAATTTCTTACACTACTGATACCAATTAGAGCCATCAGTCACTATTTAATGTCAGAATTACAAAAGAGTAAAAACTGGAAGGGATCTTGGAATTCAGCTCTAATCTTTCTGTTCATAGATGAGAAATCTCAAGTTCAAAAAATCCAGAGTGAGTTCAGCCTTCTAGTGCAAAATAATTACACTTACCAAGTACACACAAAAAGGGGTTTACTGGGCTTATAGCATTGTCATTCGTACATCCAAAGTGCCAGTAATTGGTAGATTCCATCTGCTACATTATCTTACTTTGATATTCAGATATGCTCCTATTTCATAGTGTCCAAAGCATAGTTAAGTTCAGAGGGCAAAGCCAGAAAGCTTTGCCCAATCAAAAAGTATGTTCTTAATGTCAGGGATCCTATTCTTGTTTCTCAACAAATAAATCAATGGCTAAAACTCTACACTGGTTTCCTGGGTTACCTGTGGTTGCAAGGACAACATGCGGGCCACTCCCATAGCTGAGGCAGGCGATTTTTTTGCCACTTAAAGAATCCAGTCTCCGAGGTTCAATGGTGCTCTGGACATCACCCAATCCCAAACAGCCACAGCAGTTTGTGCCAAGCACAAAAATCTGTGAGAAAAACCACTGTTAGTTCAAGCCGTTCTATTTCTGACAAACCTATAATTATACTCAAACACATATACTCCCTCTAAAGAAAAGCTGCCTCAGTATTTAATAAGTAGGAATCTACTTTCCATGCATTTTAACTTCCTTAAAGCCTTAGTTCCTTAGTTCCCCAAGAACTTCAGTGTTACAAGTCCACTACTAAAAACACAAGGGGCCACATTTTTTCTTCCACATTACCTCATCATTTACTGTGGTGTATAAAACTTCATTGCCAGCACTGCCGAAGACACAGGCCTGACGAACTAACTGCAGTTCTTCCTCAGAACAAAGGGAGAAAATCGGCCACTTTCCCACATCTAACATCTTCAAAGACGACGGAGTAGCCCGTACTGGCTGCAAAGAAAAAAAAAATTACGTGTCTATAAAGACATTAATTTAAAAAATACATTTTCTTTGCCCCTCCTCACATCTATAAAAGAGCACTGGTTTGAGGAGAAAAAAACCCAGTGTAGTTTTGAGAGGCATCTCCCAGCTGTGGGAAGTGCCTGTCCAAGCCAGACAGAAGTACTTCATCACTGCTCTCGCCACAACCAAGAGCCAGAGGCACTGATGGAATCAGATCACACCTATTAATTTTCCTCAAGGACACAGGAATCACGCAAGGGTGAACTGTGGGGAGCTCAATGCCTGGCATGCATTTTCATTGTTGGCTAAGTCTTACAAGCAGCTCTGGAAACTGGGCTGGTTGTAAAAGCAGAAAAAATTGATAGGGAAGACTGCTTTTTCATCCACTTCCTACATCTTAACAAAACAAGTCTTTGGAAAAGGACAACGCAGAAGGTGACACCAAGGAAAAGATCCTGAAGCTTCAGTTCATGGGTCAGTTCTGACCATTCAGTTTCAGCACCTGGTGGGTTCCCTCATCCCCCTGCTCAGGTTTGAGGACTGGGAGGAAGAAAAGCCCAGAAAGTGTGTGCATTCATTTGCTGTGTAGAGCTGCTATGACAAAGTATCATAAACAGAGTGGCTGAAACAATAGCACTTTTATTTTCTTACAGTTCTGGAGGCCAGACCTTCCAAGTCAAAGCATCAGTAGGTTTGGTTCCTTCTAAGGGTTGGGAAAGAAAGACCTGTTTCAGGCCTCTTCTCTGGGCTTGCAGATGGCTGAAGTCTCCCTATGTCTTAACGTCATCTTCCGCCACGTGTGTCTGTCTCTAGGTCTAAATTTCCTGTTGGTAAGGACACCAGTCATGTTGGAGTATGTCGCCCCGTTGAGCTCATCTTAACTGATCACATGTGCAGTGACGCACTTCCAAATAAGGTTACCTTCTAAAGTAATGGAGTGTCTTAGGCTATTAAGGCTGCTATACCAAAACGCCAGAGACTGGGTGGCTTATAAACAAGAAAATTGTGTTTCTTACAGTTCTGGAGACTGGGAAGTCCAAGATCAAGATGCCAGCATGATTGTGTTCTCATGAGGACGCCCTTCCTGGTTCATAGCCAGTGTCTTCTCACTGGGCCCTCACATGGTGAAAGGCATGATGGGTCTCTCTGGAGGCCCTTTTATAAAGCACTAAGCCATTCAGGAGCTTTCTACTTTCATGACTTAAGCAACTCCTGAAGGCCCAACCTTCTAATACCATCACCTTTGGGAATTAGGATTTCAACATATGAATCTGGGGGAGATACAATCGAACCCATAATAGTATGCATTAAGATCATGAGCATCTGCACTCCCATAAGAGGATTCAATGTGGACACAAGGAAGCTGTTTTCAAGGAGAGCTGTTACTATTTGCTATAATGAAGACATCTTTACTTATATACAACTTGCAAATATTTTGAAGACTACGAAAGATGCATAAATAGTCAATATGCCTATCAACTGGCATGCCAGGCCATCTGCCTCAATAATCACTATGCTCTTGCTTAATTTAATGCAGTAAAGGATTTTTCTAAGGGCCTGTCTTTCCCATCAGATATTAAGTCGGTCTTACAAGAAATATATTCTAGTACAGAGCTGATCAGACTAACTACTTGTTTTCTGTAAACTGGATAGGATATTCTGTGCTTCCCACTTTAGGGGTCTTTTTTTTTTTTTTAGAAATTGGCTTACAAGATTATGGAGTCTCAGAAGTCCTCTATCTGCACTGGTAAACTGGTGCCCCTGGAAATCTGGTGGTATAATTCAAACCACGTCCAAAGGCCTGAGAACCAGTGGAGACAATGATGTAAATCCCCGTCCAAGGGCAAAAGACGAAATGAGGTCCCCTACCAATCAGTAAGACAAGAAAAAAGGAATGACTCCCTCCTTCCTCTGCCTTTTGTTCCATTCAGATTCTCAACAGACTGGATGATGCCCACCCACACTGCCTAAGGCAACTCATTTACTGAGTCCACCAATTCAAGTGCTATTCTCATCTGGTAACAACCTCGGAGACACGCCCAGAGACAATGCTTAACCTGGGCACAAGGGGTCCATTCAAGCTAACACATCAGATTAACTATCATACCATTGAGGACAAACAGTGAGGAAGGCCAAGTGAAGATTGAGGCAGAGAATGCAGTGACACAGCCATAGGTCCAGGAACACCAATTAATGCCAGGAGCAACCAGAAAATGGAAAGAGGCAGCTAGAGGAAACAGTCCTGAGAGCTGCTTGGTAATAGAAGAAGTCACAGGAGTTGCTGCTACCCAGCCCCCTGCTATAAGAGCAGTCCTGTGAAACATGAACTACCACCACAGCCCTCACAAACACCATTCCTAGAAGCCACCCAGATCCAGGAGAGACAGCTGCTCCTGTCATGTGCTCTAGGTACACATGAGCTGCCACCACCCCTGAGAACTCCAGCACTGGACACCAGCTACTCAATCTACACACCTGTTGTCAAGGAGACCACAAACATAGAAAGATAGACAACATAAAATGACAAAGATATAGCTTTCAGACAAAGGAACAAAATAAAAGACACAAAAACAACTAAAAGAAGAGAGAGACAATCTACCTGAAAGAGAATTCAGAGTAATGATAGTAAAGATGATCCAAGGTATCAGGAAAAGAACAGAGGCATAGACTGAGAAGGAAGTTACAAGAAATGGTTAACAAAAACCTAGAAGATTTTAAAAAACAAGCAAACTGAGATGAACAGCACAATATCTGAAAAGTAAAATACAAAAACAAGGGATCGATAGCAGAACAATGGAGGAATAAGAACAAATAAGTGATGTGGAAGACAAGAGTAATGGTAATCACTGACACAAAAAAGAATAAAGAAAAAAGAATGAAAAGATTGAGAAGAGTCTGAGAGACCTCTGGGACATTAATGGTAGCAACACCTGTATCATAGGGGTTCCAGAAGGAAAAGAGAGAGAGAAGGGGCCAGAGAAAAGTTATGAAGAGATTATAGCCAAAAACTTCCCTAATATGGGAAAGTTATGGCATAATATGTAATTAATATCCCAAACAGGATAAACTAAAGGAGAAACACAACAAGAAACATACAAACCAAACTGACAAAAATTAAACACAAAAAGGCACAAAGGAAAAGTAACAAATAATATACAAGGGAACCTTCATAAGGATAACAGCTGATTTTTCAGCAGAAACTTGGCGAGATAGAAAGGAGAGGCAAGATATATTTAAGGTGATGACGGGCAAGAACTTAAAACCAAGAATACTCTACCCAGCAAAGCTCTCATTCAGATTCAATGGAGAGATCAACAGCTTTGCAGACGAGCAAAATCTAAGAGAATTCAGCACTTCCAAACCAGCTTTACAACAACTACTAAAGGAAATCCCCTAGGCAGAAAAGGCCACAATTAGAAAGAAGAAAATTACAAATTAAAAAGCTCACTGGTAAAGGGAAACATTAAAGTAGGAACTCGCCCACTGACTAATATATCAAAACTATGAAGCATGAGAACATTGAAAATGCATTTGAAATTAAGAGATCAGCAACCAAAAACAATTCTGTACATATATAGACTGCTATATCAAAATCTAATTGCAACTGCAAACCAAAAAACTACAATAGACATACACATAAAAAAGAAAAAGCAAACCAAATAAACACTAAAGACAGTCAGCAAATCACAAGAGAAAGAAACAAAAGAGAAAGGGGGAGGGAGGGGGCCTAAAATAACAAAACAAAACAATTAAGAAATTAGCAATAAGTTCATGCATATCCATAAATACATTGAATGAAAATGGATTAAATGCTCCAACCAAAAGAGACTAGCTGAATGGATACAAAACCAAGACACAATATATGCTGTTTACAAGAGACCCATTTCAGACCTAAGAATACATACAGACTAAAACTGAGGAGACAGAGGTATTATATGCAAATAGAAACCAATGGAAAGCTTGATTAGCAATACTCATATCAGACAAACAGATTTTAAATAAAGGTCATAAGAGACAAAGAAGGACACAACATAACAAAGGATCAATCTATGAAAAAGATACAATAATTGTTAATATATATGCACCCAACATAGGAGCATCACAATGTATAAGGCAACTGCTAAAAGCCATAAAAGGAGAAATTGACTGTAATGCAGTAACAGTGGGGGACATTAACATCCCACTTACATCCATGGACAGATCATCCACACAGAAAATCAGCAAGGAAACACAGGCCTTAAGTGACACCCTAGACCAAGAGACTTAACTGATATTTATAGAACATTCCATCCCAAAGCATCAGTATACCTTCTTTTCAAGTGCATATGGAACATTCTCCAGATAGATCACATCTTAGGCCACAGATCAAGCCTTGGTAAATTTTAAAAAGTTGAAATTATTTCAAGTATTTTCGCTGACCAAAATGTACAAACAATTCATGCAACTCAATGACAACAACAACAAAAAACCCAATGGAAAAATGGACAGAGGTCCTAAATAGATATTTCTCCAAATATAGATGACCAATATGCACATGAAAAGATGCTTAACATCACTAATTATTAGAGAAATGAAAATCAAAACTACAAGTCAATACCATCTCACACCAAGCAGAATGGCCATAACTAGTAAGTCTACAAATAAGCATGCAGGAGTAGTGGACAAAGGGAAACCACCCTATACTGCTGGTGCAGATGTAAACTGGTACAACTATTATGGAAAACGCTGCAAATTCCTTAAAAAACTAAAAACGGAACTACCATATGATCCAGCACTCCCACTCCTGGGCATATATCCAGACAAAACTATAATTCAAAAAGATACATGCTCCCCTATGTTTGTTAAGCACTATTCACAATTGCCAAGACAGGGAAACAACCTAAACTTCCATCAACATGTGCATGGATTAAAAAGACGTAGTACGTGTATACAACATGATACTACTCAGCCATGAAAAAGAACGAAATAATGCCATCTGCAGCAACATGGATGCCAACAGAGATTCTCATACGAAGTGACATAAGAAAGAGAACTACCTATGTCATATGACAAATACCATATATCACTTATATATGGAATATAAAATATGGCACAAATGAACCTATCCACAGAACCAAAATAGACTCACAGACATATACAACAGATGTGTTGATGCAAAGGGGGAGGGGGACAAAGTGGGATGGACTATGAGTTTAGGGTTAGTAGATACAAACTATTACATTTAGAACAGATAAGCAATGACACCCTATTGTACAATACAGGGAACTATACCCAATCTCTTGGGAAGAACATGGAGATAAAATGAGATGGAAGATAATACGAGAAAATGAATGTGCGAGTGTATGTATCTGATAGTCCTGAAAGAGGAGACAAGATCTCAGACTAGAAGGACTTCAGCTCAGCTCCTCTCACACAAGCACCAAATTCACAACTAACTGCTGAAAAACTATCAACAAAAAAATAGTGGAACCTACCAAAACAAAAACATTCTATATTCAATGACAAAGAGAAGCCACAAGGAGACGTTAGAAAGGGTGCTTTCACAATATAATCAAATCCCTGTCAAGTGGATGCCCCACAAACTGGAAAATAGTTCTATCTCAGACGATCTCTCACAGAGTGAGAATTATGAACCCCATGTTAGGTTCTACAGCCTAAGAGTCTGGCACGGGAAGAGGAACCCCAGAACATCTGGCTTTAAAGGCAAGCAGGGCTTAAATGCAGGAGCTCAAAGGACTAAGAGAAGGAGACTTCATTCTTGGAGGATGCACACAAGGTTTCACGTGCACTGGGACACAGGGCAAAGCACTGATTCCACAGAAGCCTGTGCCAGACCTACCTGCGGATCTTTAAGTCACCTGGGAAGGCAGGGTTGGCTGCAGCTCACTATGGGGACAAGGACACTGGTGGCAGAGGCCTCAGCAAATAGTCATCAGCATGAGCAATTCTGGAGATCACCATTTTGGTACTGACACCTGGCCAACCTGAGAGCCTGCAGGCTCTATTGCTGGGACACCTCAGGCCAAACAACCAACACAGTAGGAACAAAGACCAACTCATGAGCAGGCAGGCTGTCTAAAGTCATCCTGAGCCCAAAGCCACCTTTAAAGACACCCTTTGTAATGGCTGTGCCCACTAGAGGAGCAGGATCCAGTTCCACCAACCAAGGGGTAGGAACTAGGTACCTCTCACCAGGAAGCCTGTACAAGCCCATACACCAAACTCACTCACCAGACGGCAGATGCCAGAAGCAAGACGTACTACAATCCTGCAGCCTGCAGAACAGAGACCATAAATACAGGAAGTTAGACAAATTCAGATGGTAGAGAAATATGTTCCATACAAAAGAACAAAATAAAGCCCTAAAAGAACAATGAAGTGAAGTGGAGATAGGCATTCTCCCTGAAAAAGTATTCAGGGGAGTGACAGTAAAGATGATCCAAGATCTCAGAAAAAGAATAGAGGCATAAGCTGAGAAGATAAAAGAAATGTTTAAAAAAGAACTAAAAGGCATATCTAAGAACAATACATAACTGCAATGAAAATACACTAGAAGGAATAAAAAGCAGAATAAATGAGGTAGAAGAACAAATAAGTGTGCTGGAAGCCAGTATGGTAAAAATCACTGCCACAGAACAGAATAAAGAAATAAGAATGAAAAGAGATGATGTCAGTCTAGGAGACCTTTGGGACAACATTAAACACACTAATGGCATTACAGTGGTCCCAGAAAAAGACAGAAAGGGTCTAAGAAAATACTTGATGAAATAATAGCCCAAAACTTCACTAACATGGGAAAGAAAACATTCATTCAAGACCAGGAAGTGCAGAGTCCTATACAGGATAAACCCAAGGAGGAACATATCAAGACACATAATCAAATTGACAAAAATTAAAGACAGAGAAGATATTAAAAGCAACAAGGGAAAACAACAAATCACATATAAGGAAATCCCCAAAAGGTTCTTAGCTGATTTTTCAGCAGAAACTCTGCAAGCCAGAAGGGAATACCATGATATATTTAAAATGATGAAAGGAAAAAACCTACAACCAAGAATATTCTATCCAGCAAGCCTCTCATTCAGACATAACAGAAAAATCAAAAGCTTTACAGACAAGCAAAGGGTACGAATTCAGAACCAGTAAATCAGTTTTACAAAAAGTTCTAGGAGTTCTCGTCACAGTGCAGTGGTTAATGAATCTGACTAGGAACCATGACATTGCAGGTTCAATCCCTGGCCTTGCTCAGTGGGTTAAGGATCCTGCGTTGCCATGAGCTGTGGTGTAGTTGCAGATGCGGCTCAGATCCTGCATTGCTGTGGCTCTGGCCTAGGCCTGCACCTGCAGCTCCAGTTTGACCCCTAGCCTGGGAACCTTCATATGCCGTGGGAGTGGCCCTAGAAAAGGCAAAAAGACAAAAAAACAAAAACAAACAAAAAAAAGTTCTAGCTGTAGGCAGAAAAGGCCACAACTAGAAACAAGAAAACTACAAATGAGAAAGCTCACCAGTAAAGGCAAACCTATAGTAAGGTAGAAAATCATCCACACTCAAATAAGCTATCAAAACCAGCAATCATAAGAAGAGTATAAATCCAAGATATTAGAACTGCATTTGAAATTAAGAGAACAGCAACTTAAAAGAATCTTCTATATATGTAGACTGCTATATCAAAATCTCGTGGTAACCACAACCCAAAAATCTACAAAAATACACACAAAAATAAAAAGCTATCCAAATAAGACACTACAGGCAGTGATCAAACAACAGGAGAAAAGAACAAAACAGGAAGGAAGAAAAAAGGACCTAAAATAACAAATCCAAAACAATTAAGAAAATGGCAATAAGAACACACGTATCAATAATTAAATGTAAATATGTTAAGTGCTCCAACAAAAAGACACAGACTGGCTGAATGGATACAAAAACAAGACCATTATAGGCCATCTACAAGAGACCCACTTCAGATCTATGGACAAATACAGACTGAAAGTGAGGGGATATAAAAGGGTATTGCATGAAAATGGAAATCCAAAAAGAAAGCTAGAATAGCAATACTCATATTAGACAAAATAAATTTTATTTTATTTTATTTTATTTTATTTTTGTCTTTTTTTTGCTATTTCTTTGGGCCGCTCCCACGGCATATGGAGGTTCCCAGGCTAGGGGTCCAATCGGAGCTGTAGCCACTGGCCTACACCAGAGCCACAGCAACGCGGGATCCGAGCCGCGTCTGCAACCTACACCACAGCTCACGGCAATGCCGGATCATTAACCCACTGAGCAAGGGCGGGGACCGAACCCGCAACCTCATGGTTCCTAGTCGGATTCGCCAACCACTGCACCATGACGGGAACTCCGAAAATAAATTTTAAAATAAAGACTATTCCAAGAGACAAAGAAGGACACTACATAATGATCAAGGTATCAATCCAAGAAGACAATATAAAAATTGTAAATATATATGCACCCAACATAGGAGCACCATAGTATGTAATGCAAATGCTAGCAATTATAAAAGAAGAAATGACAGTAACAAAATATTAGTGAGGACTTTAACACCCCACTTACATTAATGGACAGTTCAGACAGAAAATCAACAATGAAATATAGGCCTTAAATGATACTTTAGACCAGAAGGACTTAACTGATATTTACATAATAGAACTCTCCATCTCAGAGCAGCAGGATACACATTCCTATCAAGTGCACATGGAACATTTTCCACAATAGATCACACACTGGGCCGCAAAGCAAGTATCAGTAAATTTAAGAAATCTGAAATAGGAGTTCCCGTCGTGGCGCAGTGGTTAATGAATCCGACTAGGAACCATGAGGTTGCGGGTTCGATCCCTGCCCTTGCTCAGTGGGTTAACGATCCGGCATTGCCGTGAGCTGTGGTGTAGGTTGCAGACGCGGCTCGGATCTCGCGTTGCTGTGGCTCTGGCGTAGGCCAGTGGCTACAGCTCCGATTCAACCCCTAGCCTGGGAATCTCCATATGCCGCGGGAGCGGCCCAAGAAATAGCAACAACAACAACAACAAAAGACAAAAAAAAAAAAAAAAAAAAAAGAAATCTGAAATAATACTAAGCATCTTTTCTGACCACAGTGCTATGAGATTAGTAATTAACTACAAGAATAAAACTGTAAAAAAAAAGAAAGAAAAAAACCCTACAAACACATGAAAGCTAAACAATATGTTACGAACAACCAATAGATCACTCAAGAAATCAAAGAGGGAATCGAAAAATAATGAGAGGCAAAGGAAAATGAAAACATAACAATCCAAAGCTAGGGATGCAGCAAAAGCAGTTCTGAGAGGAAGTTTATAGAAATATAATATTACCTCAGGAAACAAGAAAAATCTCAAATAAACATCATACCTTCACAATTAAGCAAATAGAGAAAGAACAAACAAAACTCAGTCATTAGAAGGAAAGAAATCATAAAGATTAGAGCAGAAGTAAATGAAATAGAGGCGAAGAAAACATTTAAAAAGTCCAGTGAAACTAAAAGTTGGTCCTTGAAAATAGAAATAAAATTAAACCTTCAGCCAGAATCATCAAGGAAAAAAGGGAGGGAGACAATCAAGATGGTAGAGTAGTAGCATGTACAGCTCACCACCCCCAACAAATGTCAAAAATACATCTAACATGTGGAAGGATTCACAAAGAAACTTTGCTGAATGCTGCTAAAAGGCCTCAGGATTCTGATAGAGCAGGAAAACCTTCACAAAACTGGGTAGGACAAAAAAAAAAAAAAAAAAGATGAGCAAAGAATTGTGTCAGGACCTGCACCCCTGGGAGAGAGCCATGAAAGAAGAAAAGTTCCTGCACCCTGGGAAGTCTCCTCACTGGTGCAGAGATCAGCCAGAACAGACAGAGAACATCAGAGCCTCAGAGGAGAGCACAACTGCTGGTTTACAATATGCAAAATAGAGACAGACTTGCACAGATGATCAGAACCACCACCCTACACTCTACAGCCTGATATGCAAGTCCACTGCTGAGGGTGCAGGAAGGGGGCTGAAGCTCGGGCCTTGGAGATCAGACCCAGGGAGATGACTGGAGTTGTCAGTACAGAAACAGCCTGAACAGACAGAGACCACATCTGAGGGTGTAAACAGAAATAGCCTGGGTGGCCTTAAAAACCAAGAGCCACTGTCTGGGGTGCACAAGGGGAAGAGTGGGGCCCACAATTACAGCCTTGTGCCTTGCACATGCTCTCAGGCAGCAGGAAACCACCTACTCGAGCTCCAGGAGTGACTGTGAGCTGCAGCTGCCCCCCTGTCCCAGATACCAGGAGTGGTAAGCAACTGGCCCCATCTTCTGGGTTCCAGGAGCAGTCATGAGCAATCAGCTGTGAGCTGCCACCCTGGCATATCAGTTTTCAGGAGCAGTAACGACCCACCTACATTCCAATCCCATGCTCTGGGGGTGCAAGTCAGCCACCACCACCACCAAAAATCCCATGACCAGGCACCAGCCAATGCATCTGCACAGCCACTATCAAGAGGATAATGGCAAGCACACCATGAGGAAAGGGGAATCAGACATCCATGTGAAAAACAGCCCTCACACCAAAAATATTAAAGCCACAGAAGCAACAGAGGGATGCTCCAACATATGAATAGCTCTCCAAGACCACAGTACATAACTGTTTCTCCTATACCTAAAGAATAAGAGACATATAACGAAGAAGCAGAGGAACCACTTCCAGTCAAAAGACCAAGAAAATACCCCTGAAAGAACAGTGATACAGACCTATTCAGTCTAAAACATGCTGACTTCAAAAAGTAGGTAATAAAAGCACCATACGAACTAGGAAAGGCTATCGACAGAAATGCAGGCAATAGAAATGACAACAAAAATAAACAAATGGGATCAAATTAAACCCAAAAGCTTTTGCATAGCAAATGAAATGTCCAAAAAAAAAAAAAAAAGATGACCTAAGGAAAGGGAGAAAATAGTTGCAGATGATGCAATCAATAACGGCTTAATTGCCCAGATATACAGGTAACACACAGAAGTCAACAAAATAAAACCAAACAACTGGAGCTCCTATTGTTGCTCAGTGGTTAATGAATCTGACTAGTATCCATGAGGATACAGGACTGATTCCTGGCCTTGTTTAGTAGGTTAAGGATCCAGTGTTGCCATAAGCTGTGGTGTAGGTCACAGACATGGCTCAGATCCTACGTTGCTGTGGCTGTGGCACAGGCTGCTGGCTACAGCTCCAATTGGACCCCTAGGCTGGGAACCTCCATATGCTCCAAGTGCAGCCCTAAAAAGCACCCCCCCGAAACAACCCAATTGAAAAATGAGCAGAAGACCTACAGATGGCCAGTAGACATGAAAACTTACTCAACATCACTAATTATTAGAGAAATGCAAATCAAAATTAAAATGAGGTACCAGCACACACCAGTAAGAACAGCAATCATTAATCAGTTTACAAATAACAAATGCTGGAAAGGTGTAGAAAAAGGGGAACACTCCTACACTGTTGGTTGGGATGTTAACTGGTACAACCACTATGGAAAGCAGTATGGAGGTTCCTCAGAAAACTGAACACAGAAATACCCTATGATTTAGCAATTCCACTCCTGGATAAATATCTGGACAAAATGATGATTCAAAAAGATACATGCTCCCCTATGTTCACTGCAGCACTATTCACAACAGCCGAGACAGGGAAACAACCTAAATGTCCATCAACAGATGAATGGATTAAGAAGATGTGGTGAATATACACAATGGAATACTACTCAGCCATGAAAAAGAACGAAATAATGCCACTGGCAGCAACATGGATGCAACTAGAGATTCTCATACTAAGTGAAGTCAGAAAGAGAAAGACAAATACACATACAGATAGATAATGATATCACTTATATGTGGAATCTAAATTATGGCACACATGAACCTACCTAGAGAACAGAAACAGACTCACATAGAGACCAGAATACTCTAAATAGAAAAGTAATAATCTATAGGAAAGAGAAAATCACAACCGGAATGTGTACTGCTTAAGCCAGTATAGAGACTATAAATAAATAAATAAACAAATTTCTGTGAAAGAGATGATAACCATCATGAACAACCAAAGTATAAACATGAAAATATAAAAGAGGACAGAAAAAAAAAATCAAAAAATGTGGAGGAGGAGAGGAAAAAAAATGTAGATTTTTTTTTCCCTTGTATGTGTATGAAATATACAACTACCAGTCTGAGTCAAGTAGGAAGGTGTTAACACTTCTGAAAAACAGAGCAACCAGAAGTCAAAAATATGATAGATTCACAAAAACCAAATAGAAGAGAATATAAGGATAATACAAAAGAATACCATCAAACCTCAAAAATAAAAACAGAAACAGAAAGAGAAATGGATGAAGAAGAAATTTAAAATCAATGGGAAAACAAGGTTGAAAATGGCAATAAACACTTATCTATGAATAATTGCCTTAAATGTCAATCGATTAAATGCTTCAAATTAAAGATACAGAGTAGCAGACTGGACAAAAGAGCAACAGCCTACAATATGCTGCTTACAAGAGACCCACTTTAGAGGAAAAGACACACATTGTGAGAGGATGGAAAAATATTTCATGCAAATGGAAATGACAAGAAAGCAGGGGCCACAATACTCATATTAGACAAAACAGACTTCAAAACAAAGGCCATAAAAAAAGATAAAGAAGGACACTATTTAACGATTAAAGTGTTAACACAAGAAGAGGCCTTTACATTCATCAACATACATGTCCTAATATATGAGCACTCAAATAAATACTACTAGACATAAAGGGAGAAACTGATGGAAACACAATAATATGAGGGGATTTTAACATCCCACTCATTTCACTATACTCATCTTCTAGATGGAAAAGCGGTAAGGCAACAAAGACCCTAAATGATCAATAGAACAATTAGACTTAATTTTATATTTAGGATAATATATCCAAAAAAACCTGAATACTCATTCTTTTCAAGTGCACTAGGAAATTCTCTAGGATTGACCACATATTAGGGCATAAAACAAGTCTGGACAAATTTAAGAGTATAAAAAATATCCCAACCATCTTTTCTAAGCGCAATGCATTAAACTAGAAATCAACCACAGGAAAAGGATTAAAAAAAAAATGACTACATGGAGACTAAATGATATGCTACAAAAAAACCAATGGGTCCATGATGAAATCAAAAAGGAAATTTTAAAAATACTCTGAGACAAACAACAATGAAAACACAAGCATATAAAATCTATGGGATACGGAGTTCCCATAGTGGCTCAGTGGCTAACGAATCTGACTAGGAACCATGAGGTTGTGGGTTTGATCCCTGGCCTTGCTCAGTGGGTTAAGGATCTGGCGTTGCCATGAACTGTGGTGTAGGTCACAGACACAGCTCGGATCCTGCATTGCTGTGGCTGTGGTGTAGACCAGTGGCTACAGCTAGGATTGGACCCCTAGCCTGGGAACATCCACATGCTGTGGGAACAGCCCTAGCAAAGGCAAAACAAGCAAACAAACAAAAAAATCCGATAAGGAACCATGAGGTTTTGAGTTTGATCCCCAGCCTTGCTCAGTGAGTTAAGCATCCAGCATTGCTGTGGGCTGTGGTGCAGGTCGCAGATGCAGCTCGGATCATGTGTTGCTGTGGCTGTGGCACAGGCCAGCAGCTGCAGCTCTGGTTAGCCTGGGAACCTCCATACGCCACAGGTGTGGCCCTAGAAAAGACAAAAACAAACAAACAAAAACAAACTATGGGATGTGGCAAAAGCAATTCTCAGGGGAAATTCATAGCAATACAGGCCTTTTTCAACAAGAAGATAATTTCAAATAAACAACCTAACCTATACTTATAAGAATGAGAAAAATAAGAAACAAAACCTAAAGTCAGCTTAAGAAAGGAAATAATAAAGATCAGAAAGGAAATTTTTAAAAATGGATTTAAAAGATAGAAAAATATCAGTAAGTCAAGAGTTGGTTCTTTGAAGGGGCAAATAAGATTGACAAAATTCTGGCTAGGTTCACCAAGAAGATAAGAGAATGCCCAAATTAACAAAATAAGAAATGACAATGGACACAACTCCACAGAAATGCAAAAAACCATAAGGGAATATCATGAACAATTATATGCCAACAAATTCAACAACCTACAAGAAATGGACAAGTTTCTAGAAACATACAGCCCACCAAAACTGAATCAAGGAGAAACAGGTAACTTTATTTATTTATTTATTTTTTGTCTTTTGGTCTTTTGTTGTTGTTGTTGTTGTTGTTGCTATTTCTTGGGCCGCTCCCGCGGCATATGGAGGTTCCCAGGCTAGGGGTTGAATCGGAGCTGTAGCCACCGGCCTACGCCAGAGCCACAGCAACGCAGGATCCGAGCCGCGTCTGCAACCTACACCACAGCTCACGGCAATGCCGGATCGTTAACCCACTGAGCAAGGGCAGGGACCGAACCCGCAACCTCATGGTTCCTAGTCGGATTCATTAACCACTGCGCCACGACGGGAACTCCAGAAACAGGTAACTTTAGATGAATCACTAGAGGTGAAACTCAATCTGTAATTTAAAAACTCCCTACAAAGAGAAGTTCAGGATCAGATGGCTTCCAAGACTATTTTATAAAACATACAGAGAACTTACATCAATCCTTCCCAAACTTTCCCAAAAAACTAAGAAGAGGGAACACTCCCAAGGACATTCTCTGAAGCTACTATCATCCTGATACCAAAACCGGACAAAGACATCATCAAAAAAAGATTTACAGGCCAGTATCTTCAATGAATACAAATCCTCAACAAAAAATATATATTAGCAAATGAAATCCAACAACACATAAAAAGATTATACACCACAACCAAGTGGGACTCATGTCAAGTTCACAAGGATGGTTCAACACAGGCAAGTCAGTCAACATGATATACCACATAAATAAAAGACCAAAAACAATAGATCATCTCAGCAGATGTAGAAAAAGCATTTGACAAAGCTCAATACATATTCTACTAAAGTGGGTAGAGAAGGAACATATCTCAACATAATAAACGCTATCCATTACAAACTCACAGCCAATATAATACTCAAAGGTGAAAATCTGAAAGCCTTCCTGCTAAAATATGAAACAAGATGAAGATGGCCACGCTTACCTCTTTTATTTAACACAGTATTGAAAGTCCTAACCATAGCAATCAGACAAGAAAAAGAGGAAAAGGTATCCAAACTGAAAGGGAAGACGTAAAAGTGTCACTATATGCAGATGACATGATACTAAAAACAGAAAATCCTAT
Organism: Sus scrofa; assembly: GCF_054392235.1. Taxonomy (NCBI): domain Eukaryota; kingdom Metazoa; phylum Chordata; class Mammalia; order Artiodactyla; family Suidae; genus Sus; species Sus scrofa. The sequence goes on along the minus strand of NC_139393.1, from coordinate 19,705,099 downwards.
GTTTGATTTTCTACACAAAAAACCTACTCCATCTGATAAGCAATTTTAGCAAAGTAACAGGATACAAAGTTAACATTCAGAAATTGGTTGAGTTTCTTTACATTAACAATGAAATATCAGAAAAGGAATGTAAAAAAAAAAAAGTATCTATTAAAATTGTACCCCCGAAAATAAAATACTTAGGGAATAAACCTGGCTAAAGAGGTGAAAAACTTATACACTGAGAACTATAAAACATGAATAAAGAAAACTGAAGATGCTTTAAACAAATGGAAAAATATCCCATGCCCTTGGATTAGAAGACTATTGTCAAAATGGCCACACTGGAGTTCCCATGATGGCGCAGCAGAAAGAAGTCCAACTAGAAACCGTGAGGCTGTGAGTTTGATCCCTGACCTAGCTCAGTGGGTTAAGGATCCAGTATTGCCATGAGCTGTGGTATAGGTAACAGACACGGTTCAGATCTGGCCTGGCTGTGGCTGGCAGCTATAGCTCTGATTAGAACCCTAGCCTGGGAGCCTCTATATGCCTTGGGTGTGGCCTTAAAAAAAAAAAAAAATCACTATACTTCCCAAAGCAATCTACAGATTTAATGCAATCCCTCTCAAATTACTCGTGACATTTTTCAGAGTAGAACAAATAAAATTTATATGGAACCATCAAGACCCAGAATTGCCAAAGTAATCCCGAAGAAAAAGAACAAAGCAGAAGGCGTACCATCCCAGCCTTCTGACAATACTACAAAGCTACAGTAATCAAGACAGTGTGGTACTGGTACAAAAACAGACATATGGATCAATGGAACAGAAGAGAGAGCCCAGAAATAAACTCACATACCTACAATCAATTAATCTTCAACAAAGGAGGCAACAAGGTAAAATGGACAGAGTCTCTTTAGCAAGTGGTGCTGGGAACACTGGACAGCTGCATGTAAATCAATGAAACTACAACACACCCTCACACCATGCACAAAAGTAAGCTCGAAATACCTTAAAGACTTAAATGGAAGATATAACACCATAAAACTTCTAGAAAACATAGGCAAAACATTCTCTGAAATCAACTGTACAAATGTTTTCTTAGGTCAGTCTTCCAAGGCAACAGAAATAAAAACAAAAATAAACCAATGGGGCCTAATCAAACTTAAAAGATTTTGCACTGCAAAGGAAACCATTAAACAAACAAAACAAAAAGACAACTATGGAATGAGATAAAACAGTTGCAAATGATCTGACTGACAAGGGCTTCATCTCCAAAATACACAAACAGCTCATACAACTCAACAACAAAAAAACAAATAACCCACTCAAAAAAATGGGCAGAAAACCTAAACAGACATTTATCCAAAGAATAATTATAAACGGCCAATAAGCACATGAAAAAATGCTCAACATCACTAATTACTATAGAAATGGAAATGGAAGTTACAATGAGGTACTACCTCGTACAGGTCAGAATGGCCATCATTAAAAGTCTACAGATAACAAATGCCGAAGTTGATGTGGAAAAAAGGGAACTCTGCTACACTGTTGGTGGGAATGTAAAGTGTTAACAGTCACTTGGAAAACAGTATGGAGGTTCCTCAGAAAACTAAGGATAATCACCTTAAGATCTAGCAATTCCATTCCTAGTCCTATATCCAGACAAAAGTACAATTCAAAAAGATACATGCACCCATAAGTTCATAGAACTACTATTCACAATAGCCAAGACAAGGGAACAACCAATGTGTCCACTGACAGATGAATGGATTAAGAAGATGTAGTACATATATGCTGTGGAATACTACTCAGCCATAAAAAAGAATGAAATAATACCATTCACAGTGACATGGATACAACTAGAAATTCTCATACTAAGTGAAATAAGTCAGACAGAGAAAGACAAATACCATATGATATCACCTATATGTCGAATTTAAAATAAGATGCAGATGAACGTATCCACAAAACAGAAACAGACTCAAGAATAAGAACAGACTTGTGGTTGCCAAGGGGGAGGAGGTTGGAAAAGGGATGGAATGGGAGGTTGGGGTTAGCACAAGTAAGCTATTACACATGGAGGGGCTAAACAAGATCTTACTGTATCCCAAAGAAAACTATATACAATAACCTATAATAAACTATAAAAAGGATTTTTTACAAGTGTATATGTGTGTGTGTGTGTGTGTGTATGAGAATCACTTTGCTGTATAGCAGAAATTACACTGTAAGTCAACTACACTTCAATTAGAAAAATTATAGAAAAAAGGGAAAGGACTCAAATCAATAAAAATAGAGATGTTACAACTAACACGACAGAAATACAAGGGATGACAAACTATATGACAATAAAATGGACAACCTAGACGAAATGGACAGATTCATACAAACATACCACCTTACAAGACTGAACCAGGAAGAAATAAAAAAACATAAGTAGACAAGTCACAAGTATTGAAACTTAAACTCATGAAAAAGCTTCCAAAATACAAAAGCCCAGGACCTGACTGCTTCACAGGCGAATTCTGTCCAACATTCAGAGAAGAGTTAACACCTATTTTACTGAAACTCTTCCAAAAAATTGCAGAGGAAATAATACTCCCGACCTCATTCTATGAGGCCACCATCACCCTAACACCAAAACCAGACAAAGACACCACACACAAAAAAGAAAATTACAGGCCAATAACATTGATCAACATAGATGCAAAAATCCTTAACAAAATACTAGCAAGTCAAATCCAGCAATGCATTAAAGGGATTGTACACCATGATTAAGTGGGATTTATCGCAGAGATACAAGGATTTTTCAATATCCAAAAATCAATCAGTGTGATACACCACGTTAACAAACTGAAGAAGAAAAGCAATATGATCCCCTCAACAGATGCAGAAAAAGCTTTTGACAAAAATCCAACACCTATTTATGATAAAGACGCTCCAGAGAGTGGGCGAAGAAGAAACGTACCTCAACATAATAATGGCCATATATGACAACCCACAGCTAACAACATTCTCAACAGTGAAAAGATGAAAGCATTTCCTCTAAGATGAGCAACAAAAGGATGTCCACTCTGGCCACTTTTATTCAATATAGTTTTGGAAGTGCTAGCCACAGAAATTAGAGAAGAAGAAGAAGAAAAAGAAGGGAATCCAAATCGAGAAGGAAGAAGTATAATTGTTACTGTTTGCAGAAGAGGAAGGGAAGGGGGGGGGAGGTGGAGGGGGGGGGGGAAATAGGGGAAGGGGGAGGGGATGGGAGGGGAAGGGAAACAAAGGAATCAGGATGGAAGCAGCACTCCTGAGAGGAAGCTATGAAAGAGGAAAGGAATCTGTACCCTGGGAGGTCACCTAACTGACTAGATCAGCCTGGAGGGAAGGGAAGCCTCAAAGCCCGGGAGAAAAGCACAGCAGCGGAACTGAGGAGGGCAAAGCAGAGAGAGAGCCGCACAGACCATCGGTACCACCACCTGAGACACTACAGCCTGAGACACTTGGGCAGGAACTGGGCACTGCAACTCGGGCTTTGGAGGTCAGTTCCAGGGAGAGGACTAGGGCTGGCTGTGTGGAGAGAGCCTGAGGGCGCTGGGGAGCAGTGTGCCCTGGGCTGCAGAGTGGTACATCACAGCTGAACAACTGCGGAGGAGGCCTGGGCCTGCAGGAGGATCAAGGCGCCACTGTTGAGGAGGGTGAGAGGAAAAGGACCGCCAGAGGAACATCTCTGGGCATTCATGGGTTCTCAAGCAGCAGTGCACCTGCAGCTATTTCAGACTCCTGAGGTGGGCATGTCCCACCACCACTAAAGGTCCCATGAACAGGCACTACCTGCAGACCAGTCACCCCAGGGCTTGCTGCCCAGGAGGGCCCTGCAACCGAGCACCACCTGTTGCCCTCACCTTGCTGGGAATGCACGCGCCCCACTGTTGCCACTGCTAAAGACTCTGGAGCCCACCCCCACCTCCCTGAGGGTCCTCACCACTGCCCAGGGCCTGGCAAACAACCCCTTGTCATTGCCAAGGCATAGGGAGGAGGGAGTTGGATGGACTGGGAGTTTGGGGCTAGGAGATGCAAACTACTGCGCTGAGAATGTATGGGCAATGAGGTCCTACTGTACAGCACAGGGAACTGTGTCCAATCTCTTGGGACAGAACATGACAGGGGATGATACGAGAAAAAGAATGTGTGTATATATATACGTATGACTGAGTCACTTTGCTGTAAGCAGAAATTGGCACAACAATGTAAATCAACTATAATAAAAAATTATTTTAAAAAGGAAGAGGCCTAAGCTATGCTTACAGCACTGTGACATGAGGGAAGGGGGTAGGGCACAACTTTAAAAGAACGACATAACCCCTAAAGATAAACAAAAACTGGTTAGAACATAATAGGCCCAAGACAGCAGAAGATCTGACTTCCAGGGGAACTTGAGCTTCATTATATGCTCACTGTAACACACCTGCTAAACGACACACCCACAGGCGCCAGGACAGTTCCAATGCCAGCCACACAAGGCCAGAAAGTGGGCAGTGACCCAATTCCTGGAAATCCCCGCCCGTTTCCCTCAACAGTTGGAACAATCCACCCGTTTGTCAGCCTCTGAATTTATCCAGTCCGTAAAAACTAACCACCTCACATTCTGGGGCCTCTAGCCTTTTGAGGTGACACGCACTCTGTCTATGGAGTGTGTATATCCTTAAAGAAACCTGCTTTTCCACTTAGTTCTTTAGGAAGAACCCTCTTGCCTGCCTGCTTGTATCCCTCACAAGCGTCCTCTATTAATAAATCTACTTCTTTCTTGCCTATCAAAAAAAGAGGGGCCGAAGATCTAAAAACACCTTTCTCCAAAGCCACACAGAGGGCCAAAAAGTACATGAAAAGATATTCAACATCAATAATTATTAGACAAATGCAAATCAAAGCTATGAGGTGCCACTCACGCAGGTCTCAATGGCCGTCATCAAAAAGTCTACAAACAATAAATGCTGGAGAGGGAGTAGAGAAAAGGGAACCCTCGCACACTGTTGGAAGAATGTAAATTGGTATAACCACTATGGAAAACAGTACAGAGGTTCCTTAAAAAACTGAAAACAGAACTACCATATGCTCCAACAATCCCACTCCTGGGTGTACATATGAAAAAAAACCACAATTGGAGAAGACGTATGCACCCCAATCACTGCAGCACTATTTACAATAGCCAAGATAATGGAAGCAACCTAAATGTCCATCACAGAGGAAAGGATAAAGAAGATGTGGTACATGTATACAATGGAGTATCACTGAGCCAGAAAAAAAATGAAAAATGAAATAATGCCATTTACAGCAACGTGGATGGACCTAGAGATCATATTAAGTGATGTCAGACAGAAAAAGACAAGTATCATATGATACCACTTTTATGTGGGATCTAAAAAAAATGATACAAATGATCTTATTTTTAAAACAGAAACAGATGCACAGACCTAGAAAACAAACTTGTGATCACCAAAGGGGAAAGTTGGAAGGGTAGGGATAAATTAGAAGTCTGGGATTAACACATACACACTACCATACATAAAACAGATAATCAACAAGGATCTACCATACAACACAAGGAACTCTACTCAATATTCTGTAAAAACAAAAACAAAAACAAACCAAAAAACCTATATGGGAAAAGAAATCTGAAAAAGAATGGATGTATGTATACATATGACTGAATCACTTTGCTGTACACCTAAAATTAACATTGTAAATCAACTATAATATAAAATAAAAATTAAATTTAAAAAAAGTGATACTCCTGGCAGCCCTATGGTTGCTTGCACTTGCACGGCTTTGGCTGCTGTGCTTATGAAGTCCTTAATGAACAGGGCAGTAATGCCTGTTAATGTTCCCTGTCTTCCACGAACGGGGCACATGGCGAAGTACAATGAGAAAGTAAGCAGCGATACAGTGATTGATTGCTACCTCATTTTTCCCTTTCAAGCACATTTTTGGATTTCAACCTGCCCTGTAACAAAATCAACTGGTTTCTCAACTCCTAGAATCAGGTTTTAAGTCCAACCAGCTCCTTAACACATCTATAAATCGTTAATTCTGATCTTTCCTCCTTGCTCACCTCTACAAAACCCATGGTACCCCGCCCATGACTCTACTGACCACTGGGATTCCAGTATGTGGGTCTGCAATGTCCCACATTATACACTTGGTAAAGGATGCCACTGGTCGAGAGACCATTGGGTCTGATGGTATCAGTGAACACTTACTGTCAGATACCAAGATGTAAAAATAAGACATAATTTTGACCTTCATGGCGCTCACGGTTAAAGAGAAAACAAATAATTACAATACAACCCGAATACAAGAGAGGTGTTTTGGGGTTTTTTTGGCGGTGGGGTTTTCTTTGGAGTTTTTTTTTTTCTTTTCAGGGCCGCACCTTCGGCATATGGAAGTTCCCAGGCTGGGAGTCGAATTGGAGCAGCAGCTGCCAGCCACGGCAACACTGAAGCTGAGCCACATCTGCAAACTACACCACAGATCCCAGCAATGCCAGATCCTTAACCCACTGAGTAAGGCCAGGGATTGAACCCACATCCTCATGGATACTAGTCAAGTTCTTAACCCACTGAGCCACGAAGGACTCAAATACACATTTTTAAATCTCTGCCAGAAGGCTGCCTGCTGGAGGTTGGTCATCAAAGAGACACTTTGCTAAGTCTGTGGGGAAACTATTTCATAGGGCACTGAAGACTTCATTTATGAAATGCACATGTTTACACCCTTTTGAAATTTTTGTTTTGTGTTGTTTTGTTTTTTTGTCTTTTTAGGGCCGCACTTGCAGCACATGGAGGTTCCCAGGCTAGGGACCTAATCAGAGCTATAGCTGCCGGCCTATGCCAGAGCCACAGCAACAGCAAATCCGAGCCACGTCTGCGACCTACACCACAGCTCACAGCAACACCAAATCCTTAACCCACTGACTGAAGCCAGGGACTGAACCCGCAACCTCATGGTTCCTAGTCGGATTCATTTCTGCTGTGCCACAACAGGAACTCCTGAAGTAAATATTTAATAACAGTCTCAAGGAATTGAGGATCCTTGCTTATAGAAGAAAAATACATTCTTCTGTCTGGCATAACCATGAACATATATAACGATATACACTGCATATAAAATATACATATGTACACATATAGCATACGTGTATACATTGTACATATACATGGTATGTAGTTAAGAGTATAAATAGTATAAGGATCCACACACAGCACCCTGTAAAAGCCTCAATCAAACCACAGCCATTCTGCATGACAGCAGGTATCTCTGTAGAAGACATTCAACTATTTGTGGGCCCAAATGTTAAGTAATGGACTGGCTGAGTACAAGCCAAGAGTAGGCAACAGAAAAATCTCTATAAGGGGAAAAAAGCTCTACCAGGGAATGAGCTTGGCAATACTATGTCAAGATTGTATACCTAGAATTTGCGCTCTAGCTTGGCCCAGGCAATCCTCTTTCCTGGATGCATCACTACTACGGGTGAGAATTAATCCCAGGACAGCTTACCTTGACTGCTTTGCTCATATCTGCTTCACCTCCCCCATCTTTCTCTGGCATCTGTTGAGAAAGGCAAAGTGGTAAAAACTTAATATTAGCTCAAGAAAAATATAATTAAGGAATTATATCTCCATAAAGTTGGAGACCAAAATGCATTTTATTATTCCTTTGAGTGTGTATTTTCTGTATGACTCTGCTTCTCCATCCATATGAAGAACCTAGTGGATGACGATATTTCACTTAACTAGGTTGTCACAGTTCAATTTAAAAGGCAGCATATGAAAACAGAATTACAATTACATGTTGCACATGCCTAGCCAAAAAAAAAAAAAAAAAAAAGAAAGAAAGAAAAAAAAATCTTCAAGAACAACTGCTGACACCCTGTCCTTCAAATGAGCATGTGGAAATACAATGGTTCAGGTTCAGAAGTTTGGCTGTTTTGTACACTATGCACCTGTGTATAATGATTTACATCTTTCACTGCACTCTGACCATTTTATTTTTTAAAAGTAGAAACAAAAAAATGAAAGTTAAATTAATATTAAGCTGTTAACAGTGAAGAGCAGGTATTTTGTAAATAAAATTAACACAAGATGGAGATCAATGGACATACTGAAAGATGTGAAACTTTTAAGGTTTGTTGGACACTGACGAGACTTCAGTGAGTTGACTGTAATGTTCATATGTGATGAAAATGAAATAAATCAATAATTAAAGAATAACTATGATGAATTAAGAACATGTCATCTATAATTAGGTATTTTGTAATTTTCTTTTTTTTAGTTTCTGGGAATGGGAGTAAATACTGTTCAACTCAGACCCTTTTGCAAGACAGCATTATCTGGGAACATAGGGGCAGCCTGTGCTCCTCATCCAGCTCAAACATCCCTGCCTCTGGGAACCCTTCCTCTGGCCCTCAGACAACCCTCACAGTGCCCTGCGCCCCCCACATTCTATACACCCCCAACAGGCCTCTGTTGGCATCTTGGTCACTACACTGTGAGCCCTTCAACGATAGATCCTATCTCACTCATCTTCCTATCGGATGACCAATAAATGTTTAACAAAGTACATTTCATGTGACAGAAAATACATGCTCCAAGGGCATGATTTTTCTAACCTTGACACGTCCTCCATACACAAGGAGAAAATCTTCTTCCATGTGGACCCAGTTCTGTGCAGTCCCTGAGGAAAAAGTGTGTGGTGAAGTCAGGATCCCACATGTCAAATGAAACTGAACAGCTTAAACCCACTTTACTTCTAATTAACAGAGAAAATAAGCTAAGCTCAAATATGGTAAAGAGAAGATATGGGAATTAAGTTTTACGTATGGGAGTTAATAGCTATAAAACCCAAAAGGTGTTTTAAGTATTGTTCTCTTATTAGAATCCTCCTGCTAAGGTCTGGAAAAGTAATCTCAGGATAAGTGTAGATTCTTAAGTCTATTATGGAATGAGAAGAAAACTCATTTCAGAGCTGACTTCCTATAGAATAAAAATAAATAAATTTTAGACCTTGGTCAAATTTTCCCTGGGATTGGAAAGTTCCAAATCACTGTGCAGAGTAGACTTATCAATTGTCAGCTCCACTGAAGAGTGTATGATTTGCTAAGCTTAAAAAAAAAAAAAAAAAAAAAAAGAAAAGGATGAATGAACAAGTGTGGCTTTGTTATCTTAGACCTTAATAAAAAATCAGGAACAGGAGTTCCCAGAATGGCACAGTGGTTAACGAATCCGACTAGGAACCATGAGGTTGCTGGTTCGATCCCTGGCCTCGCTCAGTGGGTTAAGGATCCGGTGTTGCCGTGAACTGTGGTGTAGGTTGCAGACGCATCTCGGATCCCGCGTTGCTGTGGCTGTGGTGTAGGCGGAGGGCTACAGCTCCGATTCAGACCCCTAGCCTGGGAACCTCCATATGCCGCAGGAGCGGCCCTAGAAAAGGCAAAAAAAAAAAAAAAAAAAAAATCAGGAACAACAGCCATCAAGTATGTAGCTACAGCACTCAATGTCCTTACCTTAATTTGCCATCTCCACAATGACTACCTTCTCATATAAATAAGAGCAGAAGCAGAAACGTGCACTATGTCTGGACTGTGATTCAACTGTTACACGGTTTTTTACTTCACCACTCAAAATAAATAATATTTCTCTCCTCCAAAGCAATTTAATGAAATCATATTTAATAATATTCATATTTCTGACTCATTAGGTTGGGTTCTGTTTACTCAAATAAAATTCTTATTTCCAAGTTCTAACATCAGACCATTTTATCTGCTATCATCTACAACCAATTGGAGCTTCAGAATAGATCAAAACAACCATCAAAATAAGGTTAAGTCTTAACAGTGTTCCTTATTAATGTTTTATATGCACTTGAGAATACTGGTAAAATTCTATTTTCCTCGGCTGTAAAAATATAAGGAATAATAAGTACTATATTCAGAATAATTATTTCTCAAACTATGGTAATTAAGATAAACCATTATTTCCAATATTTGGAAAAGATATGCTTCTTTTTTTAAAAGGATCACTTAGACTTTCCTTATGAATTTATAAAACTTGATCTGGGTGCCAACATGGAAAGATAATTTCATGTAGCCATCATACCTATCTGATCTATCGTCTCTAATAATTTGCAAGCTCGTTATGAGAGGGACCATAACTCCTTCAGTTGTAACCACTACAGCACATGGCTCAGGCAGAATACAAGATACTGAAAGCATCTTTTGAATACAGCACTTTGTAGATCGGAGACAGCCTGTACTGGGGATTCTTCTTCTGCCTCATCCTATCTGGAAATACATTTTCCCTAACTGCTCCAAGTTTACTGGAATAAAAATAAAATGATATGAGGGGGGAAAAGGAAAAAGAGGGAGAAGAGAGAGAGTAGAGGAAGGGAATTCAAAGGCAAAAAAGGAAAGAAACAAGAGAAGAAAAAGTAATCCAAATCTGAGAAATGACTGCCTCTCATTGGCCTTTAGGCCTAGTAGAAGGGAAATCTTTTTTTTTTTTTTTTGTCTTTTGTCCTTTTAGGGCCGCACCTGCGGCATAATGGAAGTTCCCAGCCTAAGAGTCTAATCAGAGCTGCAGCTGCCAGCCTAGGCCAGAGTTACAGCAATGCCAGATCCTCCGAGCCGCATCTGCAACCTACACCACAGTTCATGGCAATGCCGGATCCTTGACCCACTGAGCGAGGCCAGGGATCGAACTGGCAATCTCATGGTTCCTCGTCGGATTCGCTTCCGCTGCACCACCACGGAAACTCCCACAATGACTTCTTACCCCCCAAAATGGTGTATTTTGGAAGTTCCTCTTGTTGCACAGTGGGTTAAGAATCTGACTGCAGCACCTTGGGTAGCTGCAGGAGCACAGGTTTGATCCCCAGCTGGCTCCAGTGGGTTAAAGGATCTAGGTTGCTGCAGCTGTGGCATAAGTCGCAGCTTCAGTTTGGATTCAATCCCTGGCATGGAAACTTCCATAAACCCTGCATGCAGCCATGGGAAAAAAAAAAAAAAAGTATACTTTGTACACTTTTGCAAGCTGCTTTTTTTTTTTTTTTTTTTTTTTTTCCACCTGACAACATATCCTGGAAACCACTCCATATCAGCTGAGATTTTCTTTTTTTTTTGCTTATAACCTGTGGCACATGAACGTTCCCAGACTAGAGGTCAAATTGGAGCTACAGGGGCTGGCCTATGCCACAGCCACACAGCCATAGCAACACAGGATCCAAGCCATGTCTGCAACTTACACCAGAGCTCACAACAATGCCAGATACTTAACCCACTGAGCAAGGCCAGGGAACAAACCCACATCCTCATGGTTACTAGTCAGATTTGTCTCCACCGAGTCAAGATGGGAATTCCCTGATTTTTTTTTTTTTAACACCTGCATATCCTCAGTTTTTAAGGAGAAAAATAAATAGTTCTTCTCAGTGTCTTTGATCAATTTCAAGTATAGTAACTCTAAAAATTAGAATGGTGAAAAACAGGCCATTCAGTTTCACTGATCAGGTTAAGACACAATTACATGTATGGCATATGAAAATTACCATATTCAAAGAAATAGCATTCAGTAAGATTTAATTAACACTAAATATAATATTAACATTATTTATCAGTCAGGATGTTCTTGAAGATTTAAAAATAATTCACAATTTATTACTATTACACTGTACTGTGAAAAAAATGTCAAAATCTCTAGCACTGTGGAAAATGATTGGCTTTTTTTTTTTTTTAATATTACTTCAGTGCAACACAAATACAACAGAGAAAACTACCTTACCCAATATGCAGACTTGATGAATAAAGTCTGTGGAATATATGTGAAGACTGCAGTTACCTCATCCTGTTATATATATGATTTCACCAGACTATTATTAATATCAATGTCATAGTAATATACCGACATATACTTCTTAAACGTCCACAATATGAGTACATAATACCACATTCATAATGCAAAAAACATGAATTCTAAATAACAGCAACAATAATAACAATTAAAGTTAACCTGTGCCAGGCACTAGGTGCCTTAAAATATCTAATTTAATCTTTTTTTTTTTTTTTTTTTTTTTTTGTCTTTTTGCCATTTTTCTTGGGCCGCTCCCGTGGCATATGGAGGTTCCCAGGCTAGGGGTCCAATCCGAGCTGTAGCCACTGGCCTACGCCAGAGCCACAGCAACGCAGGATCTGAGCCGTGTCTGCAACCTACACCACAGCTCACGGCAACGCCGGATCCTTAACCCACTGAGCAAGGCCAGGGACCGAACCCGCAACCTCATGGTTCCTAGTCGGATTCGTTAACCACTGCGTCACGACGGGAACTCCTAATTTAATCTTTATAATAGCTGAAAGAAACAGGTATAATCATTGCCTCTGTTTAATGGATATATTTCAAAACTTTGACCAACAGTCACCAGCCAGTCAGGGTCAAAGCCAGGACTAACTCCAAAATCCTTGCTCTTGAACCCTCCCCTGTACTGTAGGGATAGTTTAAGTTTTTCTGCGTACATGCCAGATGATTTTAGTTGGTACTGACTAGTTGGAAACATTCCCTCCAAAGATATCTGTACCTGTTTTAAATTTCTGGAGCCCAGTGTTCACTCATCTTTAATCCTGGTTCCTTCTAGATCCTTGTGAAGTTGTCTTCTAGGGTAAGGTCAATGTGACTGAAACACATAAATTCTATTAGTGGAAAAACAACTTTAACAAACCAGTATTTATCTGAAAAAAATACCGTTTAAAAAAACTGTATCAGATCGGAGTTCCCATCGTGGCTCAGAGGAAATGAATCTGACTAGCATCCATGAGGACTCAGGTTTGATCTCTGGCCTTGCTCAGTGCGTTAAGGATCCGGTGTTGCCGTGAGCTGTGGTGGTCACAGACGTGGCTCGGATCTTACACTGCTGTCTGTGGCAAAAGCCAGCGTCTACAGCTCTGATTCAGCCTCTGGCCTGGGAACTTCCAGATGCCACACGTGTGGCCCTAAAAAGACAAAACAAAATTGTATCAGCTCTATTTAGTATTAGAAAAACCTGAGTTGAAGTACTCAAATAGAAAAAGAATTAATAACATAAAACTTTTGGCTACTATATTTGGGGAGAGGGTTTTAATAATTTAAACACTGAAACTTCTGGAAAAAAAAATTAAGATTTATAGTATTCCAAAGAAAAAACGCAAGGGAAACCATTTGGAATGGGGAAAAGGGCATACTTTTCAAACTTTATGATCTAGGGCCAGGGAAAGATTTCTTAAATGAGACATAAAAGCACAAATGACACACAAAAAAAAGGCAAAATTTACCACTTTGGCCTAATACATGATAAGATGAACAAAAGGAAAAACATGCCACAGAATGGGAGAAGATATTTTCAACATACATAACTGAGAGCTGGCAAAGAACTACTATCCACAATATATAAAGGATACCTAAAAATCAGGAAGAAAAAGACAAGCAATCCAGTTTAGAAATGAACAAAGGATACAGACAATACACAAAAGAAGAAACTGATAAACACATCCATGGAATTTATCATGGAAATGCAATCACAATGAGATGGAGCTCACAGATCAGAGCTGCAGAACTGAAGGGGATGCTACCTGGTGTTTATGAGGATGCAGATCAAAAGGCACATTTATATTGCTGGGAGGAATGTAAACTGGTACAATCATTTCAGAAAACAACAATATTTAAGCCAGAGCAATGTCTTTAAGTCTTTTTGGATATATATATATATATATATATATATATATATATATATATTTGAAACAAGAGTTTCACAAAATATTTCTTACCCCTCCTACTTGAAACAGTGATATCCTCTCTCCTGTTCTATGCTTTTCTATTTCATTTTTTTTTAATGCTGGTTTCAGCCCACTATAATAATTTCCAGATCACCAATAAGTCATACCTTGTAGTTTGGAAAACACTGGCCTAGATGAACTCTAGAACATATACACAATTGTTTGCAATAGCAAAATAAAAATTAGAAATAGAAGAAAGAACTGATCTACAGGCTCCAACAACAGAAGTCATCAACGGTAGCACCTGTATTCCATACAACAATGAAAATAAATTACCTAAAATCAACACATACAGGAGTTCCCATCATGGCTCAGTGGTAATGAACCCAACTAGGATTGTGAGGATGTGGGTTTGATCCCTGGCCTTGCTCAGTGGGTTAAGGATCTGGCGTTTACATGAGCTGTGGTGTAGGTCATAGTCACGGCCTGGATCTGGTGTTGCTGTGGCTATGGTGTAGGCTGACAGCTACAGCTCTGATTCTACCCCTAGCCTGGGGGCTTCCATATGTGGTACCTGAGGCCCTAAAATACATACATACATACATAAGTACGTATATACATAAAATCAACACAGACAAATCTCCAAAGCAATTTTAATCAAAAATCACTAAGTCACAGAATGACACATATGATACCCTATTCAATAAAGTTTTAAAACATGGAGGTCCTATTTTGGTTCAGCGAGTTAACACAACAGTCTCCATGAGGATGTGGGTTTGATCCCTGGCCTTGCTCACTGGGTTAAGGATCCAGGATCTGCATTGCCCCAAGCTACAGCACAGGCTGCATGTGCATCCAGCACTGCTGTGGCTGTTGTGGCACAGGCCACAGGTGCAGCCTTGATTCAACCACTAGCCTGGGAATTTCCATGTGCCACAGGTGTGGCCATAAAAGGAAAAAAAAAAAAAGTTTGAAAACAATACTGTTTTTTTGTTTTTTGTTTTTGTCTTTTTGCCATTTCTTGGGCCTTTCCCATGGCATATGGAGGTTCCCAGGCTAGGGGTCGAATCAGAGCTGTAGCTGCGGGCCTACACCAGAGTCACAGCAATGCGGGATCCGAGCCACGTCTGTGACCTACACCACAGCTCGCAGCAATGCCGGATCCTTAACTCACTGAGCAAGGCCAGGGATTGAACCTGCAACCGCATGGTCCCTAGTTGGATTCGTTAACCACTGTGCCATGACAGGAACTCCGAAAACCATACTGTTTTAATGTGTAATGGCTACCTATATATAGATAGCTAGACTTTGATGGAAATGTTTTCATAAGAAAATCTTAATGGAGGGAATGCCAAAGGCAAAATTTGCCATGTAATTCTTTCAATGAATTGGTATGATTTGGCTTTTCCAAATGAAAAGACAGTTTTCAAGATTTTAAGCTCAAGTTAAATTAATCATCTGAGTATGGGAGGAAAAGGTTACTCATGAAGGAAAACTGAAGAATCAGAATACCACCATTTTAATACTGCCTTTACCATGAACATACGAACTTAACATAAGTTTAATAATGACAACTCATAAACCACAATCTCTTTCACCATCGGTAAAATCAAGTTTTACCAACAGCAGAGGAAAAGAATAAATCAATGACATAGTCAAAGTATGGTATTTTAAATACCATGGATGAAAAAGTTTAAACAGAAAAAACTGAGTAAGAATGTGTTTTCTACTTCTGGTCTTGATCTGTTTACAAATTTGCCTATTTTTTGCACAGGAGACCAATGTTTCTTAAAGACACTGGGCAGAGGCTGGCATCTGTACTAGGAAGCTCTTCTTCATAGTGGCAGTGTCATGGCCCAAGATCATCCCATAGGATACTTACTATACGTTACTTTATGGTTTTTTTTTCCTTGTGTTTTGGGATACATGACTTGGCTCATGTGTATAGTTCATCCCTCATATTAAAAAGTGCCTTGTGCTTTGAAAAGACGTTTCTTATTTATTTCTTACTTCAACACCAGATCCTGGATCCTGAACCCAATGAGCAAGGCCAGGGATCAAACCTGCATCCTCATGGAGACTGCTGTGTTAACTTGCTGAACCAGTAATAAGAAAAACTATGTTATTATAGAATCTTACTATACTGATATTTGCCTTGCAATACAAAAAGAAATAGGAGAGAGAGGAAAAGGCAAAGATGGCAGAATAGTAGGGCCTGAAGCTCACCTACCCACCCCCCCCCAAATACATTGAATATGCTGGCAAAAGACCTCCGGATTCTGATACAGCAAGAAAATCTTCATTAAACCAGGTAGGACAAAAGAAAAAAAGAGAGAAAATGAGAAAGGAAGTGGAACAGGACCTGCACCCCAGGAAGGATCTGGAAAGAAGAAAAGCTCCTGCACCCTGGGAAGTACCTCTACCAGTAAGAACATCAGCCGGGACAGAGGGGGGGCTTTGGAGTCCTGGAGGAGAACCCAGCAATTGGTTTGAAGCAAGTCTAACAAAAACAGTCCTACACAGTCAGTGTTGCCACCTTGCACTTCTCAACCATCTGCTGCTGATACGGGCAAGGGTTGGGAAGTGGAACTCAGACTTTTGAGATCAGGCTCAGAGCGCTGTGGATGGCTCTGTGGGAAGAAACCAGGGTTGGCCACATGCAAGGAGAACTTCAGGACCTACAGTCTGGGATGATCACATTCAAGGGTGTAAGCTGGGGAAGCCCTAACAGGCTTAGAGGCCAAGCACCATTATTTAGGGGTGCTGAAGCAAAGGGGCAGGATCCACCACCACAGCCTTATTCCCCCACGCACTAAGGTGGCAGGACCCAGTATGCTCCAGCTCCAGGAGCCATAGCAGGAGCAGCTGCTGCCTAGCCATGGGAGAAGCAGCCATCACCCACATCACAGCTACAGAGAGCAATCCTACCAGCCCACCACCTGGCAAGGAGGGGGGCCACAAGAGCAGCCCCCGTCTTGGGGCTACAGAGAGCGCTCCTCACAAGCCATCTAGCAAAGAGAGGGACCATGGGTACAGCATTAATCCCTGTGGCTACAGAGAGCCCTCCCATGAAAAGCCCAGCAAAGAGAAGGATCATAGGAGCAGCTGCTGATGTTGCCAGCTATAGGAAACGGTCCTGAGAGCTACCTGGTCACAGGAGGGGTCGCAGGAGCTGATACCACACCCCTCCCACAAGAACAGTCCTGTGAACCTTGAACTACTGCCACTAACCTCATGTATCCCATCCCTAAGAGCCATCCAGCTATAGGAGAGGTAGTGTGATGCCACTGCTCTCATCACATGTTCTGGGTATGTTTGACCTGCCTGCCACCCCCCTCCAAGAACTCCAGGACTAGGCACCAGCTACTGCATCTACATACCTGCTGTCAAAGAGACCACAAACATTCAAAGTGAAACAACATAAAACAACCAAGAAATAGTTTTCAGACAAAAGAACAAAATAAAAACACATTAAAAACTAAATGAAGAGATACCTGAAAAGGAATTCAGAGGGATGACAGTAAAGATGATCCAAGATCTTGGAAGAAGAATGGAGACACAGATTGAGACTAACAAAGAGCTAGAAGATTTAAAGAACAAGCAAACTAAGATGAATAGTACAATATCTGAAATGAAAAATACACTAGAAAGAATAAAGAGTGGGAAAGGGGCAGAAAAACAACTAAGGTGGAAGACAGAGTGGTGGAAATCACTGCCACAGAAAAAAATAAAGAACAAAAAGAACTGAGGCGTCTAAGAGACCTCTGGAACAACTTTAAACATACCAGCATTTGCTTCATAGGAGTTTCAGAAAGAGGAGAGAGAGAGAAGGGGCCAGAGAAAATTTTTGAAGAGATTATAGCCAAAAAAAATTCCCTAATGTGGAAAAGGAAACAAGTTGCAAAAACACAGACAATGCCATACAGGAAGGATAAACTCAGTGAGAAACACAGCGAGACGCATACTAATCAAACTGACAAAAATTAAATACAAAGAAAAAATATTAAAAGTCACAGGGAACAGCAATAAATAACATACAATGGAACCCTCATGAAGATAAGAGCTGATTTTTCAGCAGAAACTCTGCAAGCTAGAAGGGAGTGTCAAGGCATGTTGAAGGGGATGTAGGGGAGGAACCTAAAACCAGCAAGTCTCTCACAGATTTGACGGAGAGATCAAAAGCTTTTCAACCAAGCAAAACCTAAAAGAATTCAGCATTTCCAAACCAGCTTTACTTGTACAACAACTAAAGGAACTTCTCTAGATGGGAAAGGAAAGGCCACAACTAGAAATAAGAAAACCAGAAATGAGAAAGCTCACTGGTAAAAGGAAACATAACACGAAAGTAGGAAATGACCCACTGACCAATATGATTTCAAAACTACTGAGTGTGAGAAGAGGACAAATGCAGAACACTGAAAATGCATTTGAGGAGCTCCCATCATGGCACAGCAAACGAATCCAACTAGGAACCATGAGGTTGCAGGTTCCATCCCTGGGTTAAGGATCTGGCATTGCCAGTAAGCTGTGGTGTAGGTCGAAGACACAGCTCAGATCCTGCATTGCTGTGGCTGTGGCGTATGCTGGCAGCTGTAGCTCCAATTGGATCCCTAGCCTGGGAACCTCCATATGCCACAGGTAGAGCCCTAAAAAGCAAAAAAAGGAGTTCCCGTCGTGGCTCAGTGATTAAAGAATCCGACTAGGAACCATGAGGTTGAGGGTTCAATCTCTGGCCTTGCTCAGTGGGTTAAGGATCCAGTGTTGCCCTGAGCTGTGGTGTAGGTTGCAGATGTGGCCTGGATCCCACATTACTGTGGCTCTGGCATAGGCCGGCGACTACAGCTCCAATTCAACCCCTAGCCTGGGAACCTCCATATGCTGCAGGAAAGGCCCAAGAAACAGCAAAAAGATAAAAAATAGTAATAATAATAATGGAAAAAGCAAAAAAAAAAAAAAAATCAAATGCATTTGAAACTGAAATTAAAAAACCAGCAACCAAAACCAATTCTGTACATATTTAGATTGCTATGTCATAACCTAACTGGAACTGTAAATCAAAAAACTATAATAGACACATAAAAAAGAAAAAGCAAACCAAATAAAAGCTGAAGACTGTCAGCAAATCACAAGAGAAGCGAACAAAAGAGGAAGGGAAGAAAAAGGCCTAAAATAATAAATCCAAAACAATTAAGAAAGTAGCAATAAGTTCCTGCATATTCATAATTTCATCTAATGTAAATTGAGTAAATGCTCCAACCAAAAGATAGAGACTGGCTGAATGGGTACAAAACCAAGACCCATTATATGCTGCTTACAAGAGATCCACTTCAGACTTAAGGACACATACACACAGAAAATGAGGCAATGGAAGAGGAAATTACATGCAAATGCAAATCAAAAGAAAGCTGGACAGCCATACTCATATTAGACAAAATAGACTTTAAAATAAAGAAGGGCACATGAAACAAAGTAGGACACTACATAATGATCAAAGGATTAATCCAGTTAGGAGATATAACAACTGTAAATATATATCCCCCCAACATAGGAGCAACACAATATATAAGGCAACTGCTAAAAGCCATAAAAGGAGAAATTGACAGTAATACAATAGTGGGGGACTTTCACACCCCACTTACATCAATGGACAGATCTTCCAGACAGAAAATCAGCATGGAAACAAACACAGGCCTTAAATGACACCCTAGACCAAACAGACATAACTGATATTTATAGAACATTCCATCTCAATGCAACAGGATATACATTCTTCTCAAGTGCACATGGAACATTCTCCAGGATAGATCACCTCTTAGGCCACAGATCAAGCCATAACACAATTTTAAAAAATTTAAATCATATCAAGCATTTTTCCTGACCACAACCCTATGAGACTAGAAATCAACTAGAAGGGGGGGGGGGGGGAAAGCAAAAAAATCCAAACTCCTGGTAACTAAGCAATATGCTACTAAACAACCAATGAATCACTGAAGAAATCAAAGAGGAAATCGAAAGTTAGAGACAAATGACAATAAAGATATGACAATCCAAAACTTACAGGACATAACAAAAGCAGTTCTGAGAGGGAAGAACTGCTTATCTCAGGAAACAAGAAAAATTTCAGATAACATTACATCTTAACCATTTGGAGAAGAAAGAAAAGACAAAGCTTAAATTAGTAGAGGGAAAGAAATCATAAACATCAGAGCAGAAATAAATGAAATAGAGACAAAGAAAATACAGAAGATTAATGAAACCAGAAGTTGGTCCTTTGAAAAGATCAACAAAATTGAGAAACCTCTGACCAGAAGCTGAGAAACCTTTGACAAGAAAAAGAGGGAGAGGGCTCAAATTAACAAAAGTGGAAATGAAAAGGGGGAACTTAACAACAGACAACACAGAAATATCAAGGATCACATGAAACTACTACAAGCAACCATATGCCGATAAAATAGACAACCTAAAAGAAATGGACAGACTCTTAAAAAGGTACAACCTTACAAGACTGAACCAGGAAGAAGTTAAAAATATGAATAGACCAATTACAAGCCGTGAAATTCAAACAGATTTAAAAACTTCCAAAAACCAATGTGCAGGACTTGATTCTTTCTTCACAGGCAAATTCTTTCAAACATTCAGAGAAGTTAACACCAATTATACTGAAACTCTCTCAAAAAATTCAGAGGAAGGAACACTCCCAAGCTCATTCTATGAGCCAACATCACCCTGATACAAAAACCAGACAAAGATACCACAAAAAAAGAAAATTACAGCCCAATATCACTGATAAATATACATGCAAAAATCCTCAACAAAAGACTAGCTAACAATTCAATTATATGTTAAAAGGACCATACATCATGATCAAGTGGGATTTATCCCTGAGACACACCGATTCTTCAATAACTGCCAATTAGTAAGTTGTGACATACCGCATCAACAAACTGAGGAAGAAAAACCAAATCATCAGCTAAACAGATGCAGAAAAAGCTTTTGACAAAATTTAACACCCATTTCTGATTAAAAACTCTCCAGAAAGTGGGCAACATAATAAAAGCCATCTATGGCAAACCTACAGCTAACATCATTCTCAATGGTGAAAAACTAAAAGCATTTCCATTAAAATCAGGAACAAGACAAAGATGTCCACTTTCACCACTGTTATTCAACATAATTTTGGAAGTCCTAGCCACAGAAATCAAAGAAAAAGGAATAAAAGGAAACCAAACTGGAAAAGTAAAACTATCACTGTTTGCAGATGACATGACACTATAGTAGAAAATCTTAAAGATGCTACCAGAAAACTGAGCTCATCAATGAATTTAGTAACGTGGCAGGATACAAAATTAATACACACAATAAGATGGCAGAGTAGAAGGACTGGAGCTCACCTTCTCTCATGAAAAAAGCAAAATTACAACCAGCTGCTGAACAACCTTCAACAAAATAGACTGGAAACTATCAAAAAAGATATCCTACTCCAAAAAACAAAGAGGAGGCCACATCAAGACAGTAGGGGGGGCAATTACATGGTATAAGCCACCCCATACCCACCAGGTGGGTGGCCCGCAGACCAGAAAGTAACTATATGGCAGAGGCTGAGAGTTCTGAGCCCCACATCAGGTTCCCACGCCTGGAGATCTGGCATTAAGAGGAGAAGCCCCAGAAGCGTTTGGCTTTGAGCGCCAACAGGGCTAGTGAACAGAAGCTCCATGCGACTAGGGGAAGTGGAAATTTTACTTGTTAAGGCACACACAGGCTCTCATGTGCACTGGACCCCGGGGCAAAGCAGAGACTCCATAGAAATCCGGGTCAGACCTGCCTGCAGTTCTAAGAGGATCTCCTGGGAAAGGAGGGAGTGACTGTGACTCACTTAGGGGAAGGACATTGGAGGCAAAAGTCTTGGGAATAATCACCAGCATTAACGGTGGCCATTTTCAAAAAATGTGGCCCCATCCAACACGGCTGAGAAGTTCTGGGCCAAACAACAAACTGGGTGGGAACAGAGCCCCACTCAAGCGCAAAGAGGCTGCCTAAAAATCTCTCAGACACACAGTCACCTCTAATCACACCCAGAGACAAAGCCCCAACCACCAGAGGGTTAAGAATCAGCTCCACCTATCAGTGGGCAGGCACCCGTCTCTCCCATTAGGAAGCTTGCAGCAAGCCTGCATACTAACTTCAGCCACAAGGGAGGCAGACATAAGAAGCAAGAGAGGCTACAACCGTATTGTCTGCAAAAAGGAGACCACACTAAAAATCTACACAAAATAAAAAAGCAGAGAGGAGTTCCTATCGTGGCTCAGTGGTTTACAAACCCGATTAGCATCCATGAGGACTGGGGTTCGACCCTAGCCTTGCTCAGTGGGTTAAGGATCTGAAGTTGCCGTAAGCTGTGGTGTAGGTCACAGATGCAGCTAAAATCTCAGGTTGCAGTGGCTCTGGCATAGGTTGGCAGCTACAGCTCCAACTGGACCCCTAGCCTGGGAACCTCCATATGCCATGGGTACGGCCCAAAAAAGACAAAAGTAAATAAATAAATAGAAACAAAGGGCAGAGAATTAGAGTTTCAGATAAAGGAATAAGAAAAAAAATCCCAGAAAAAGATACAAAAAGATGCTCAACATCATTAATTAGGAGAGAAATGCAAGTTACAAGCACAATGAGGTAGCACCTCACGCCTATCAGAATGGCCACCATCAAAAAGTCTACAAACAACAAATCCTGGCGAGGGTATAAAGGGGAAGAACCCTTCTACACTGCTTGTGGGAATGCAACTGGTGCAGCCACTATGGAGAACAGCATGCAGATTCCCTAAAAGAAAACTTTAAAAATGAAAGAAAATGACAACAGCGGAAGAGGAGGACATGAGGTTCGCCTACTCCCACAAATACACTGAAATTCCATCTATATGTGGAACAATTCACAGAGAAAATTTTCTGAATGCCGACAAAAGACCCCAGGATTCTGACAGAACAAGAAAACTTCACAAAACTGAGCAGGACCGAAGAAAAAAGGAAAGAAAAAGAGAAATAAAGCAGGCCTGGACTCGTACCCCTAGGAAGCAGCTGGAAAAAGGAAAAACCCTCACCCCCTGGAAAGTACCCCACCAGCGAGGAAACCAGCCAGGACAGAGGGGGAACTCTGGAGGACCGGAGAAGAACACAACAACTGATGTAAAGCAGTTAAAGTGGAAGCATTCCTGTCACCGTCACTGGCCTGCATTTCCCAACCACAGGCTGGTGCAGCCAGCAGCCAGGAACTGAAACTCCAGCTTTGGAGATCAGACTCAGAGAGAGAGCTGGGTCTGGCTACACGGGGAAAAACTAGGATTAATAGCATGGAGACAGCCTGGAAGGACTAGAGTCTGGAAAGTCCACATCTGTGGCTGTAAGCTGAGGAAAGACGGTTGGACTTGGAAGATGTGCACCACTGCTGGGGGAGGCCTGGCAGGAAGGAGCAGGATCTACCACTGGAATCTTACCCTCTGCAAGTGCTCTCAGGCTGCAACACGCCAACTACTCCAGCTCCAGGATGTATCCTTGAGCAGCAGCTACTTAGCAATAGTTGGGGAGAAGCCCACAGCCCTTCAGGCTACAGAGAAAGTGGAGCAAGAATAGGGAACCCTTGGAGCAGGCAGAGGGAACTCGGGAATAACACAGGCCCCACGACAGCAGCCAGGCAGGGGAACACTGAAGCAATTGCTGCAAACAGTGCAGAAGGCTCAGGGAGTCATGCATGGCCTGGTATGTCGGCAAAGAGCCATGATCTGCATAGGGGGTGGCGAAAGTTATTTCGGAAACAGCACAAACCCTGGGCAATTGCAAGGGTCTGGGTCCTTCTGGGCAGTCAAAGAGCTGTGATCTGCCTAGGGGGCCAACAAAGTGAATTCGGAAACGGTGTGGATGGTTCCAGAGTCGCCAGGGGCCTTCCGGGTGGGCATAGAGTCACAATTTGCCTAGGGAGCAGAGAAAGTTATTTTGGAAACAGCACAAGTAATTCCGAGAGTCGCGAGGGGCCTGCTGGGTGGGCAGAGAGCTGCAAAAAGCCCACTGAACTGGCAAAGTTATTTCAGAAACACCACAAACAGTTCTGGGAGTCTCAAAGGCACAGTGAGCAGGCGGAGTGATCTCGAGAATAGCACAAGCTCCATGACCTCTGCCAACAATCAAGCAGGGCACTGCAGAAGCAGGGTTAAGTTGCACAGCTACTCAAAAGGGCTGAGAGGGCCCTGCTGGTGCACATTTTACTTTGCTGTGGCTACAGGAAGCACTCTGTTATCTGCCCAGTAAGGGAAGGGACTGCCAGAACACTGCAGGTCCTACAGCTACAGAGAGAGCTTTTGAGCAACATTTAGGGAGCAGCCCCCATCCTTAGGGCTACAGAGAAGACTCCCTAGACCAGCCAAACAAAGGGAGAGATTAAAGAAAGGCCCCTGCCCCCACTATAGGGAGCAGTCCCAAGGGGCTCCTTGACAAAGGGACGATCTAGAGGAGGGGCTGCTCAGGTGCCAACTACAGGACATCGTCCTGAGAGCTACCTAACAGCTAGACAGGTCTCAGGAGCCAGTGCTGCCCCCTGACCACAAAAGCAATCCTGTGAACCATCACCAACTCTCTCATAGGCCCCATTCCTAGCAGCCACCTGGCTCCAGAGGAGGTAGCATAATACCACTGCTCCTATCATGGGCTCTGAGAACACGTGAGCCACTACCACCCCGAGACCTCCAAGACTAGGCACCAGCTGCTGCGTCTACATACCTGCTGTCAAGGGGACAATAAATGCAGACAGTCAGACCTTACAAAACAAAGAAATAGCTTTCAGACAAAGAAACAAGACAAAAACACACAAAAAAACAAGTAAATAAAGAGGAGATAGGTAATCTAATTAAAAAAGAGTTCAGGGTGATGATAGTAAAGATGATCCAAGATCTCGGGGAAAAAATAGAGGCACAGATAGAGAAGTTACAAGAAATGTTTAACAAAGAGCTTAAAAGATTTAAAGAACAAGCAAACTAAGATGGATGACACAACATCTGAGATGAAAAACACACCAGAAGCAATCAACAGCGGGATAATGGAGGCAGAAGAATGAATAAGTGAGGTGGAAGACAGAATGACGGAAATCAATGCCAGAGGGGGAAAAAAAAGAAAATGAAAAGAACTGAAGAGCGTCTAAGAGACATCTGGGACAACATTAAATGTAACCACCAATACTACACCCAGCAAGGCTCTCATTCAGATTCAATGGAGAGAGCAAAAGCTTTTCAGACAAGAAAAAGCTAAGAGAATTCAGCACTTCCAAACCAGCTCTACAACTACTAAAGGAACTTCTCTAGGCAGAAAATAAAAAGCCACAATTAAAAACAAGAAAATTTCAAATGAGAAAACTCACTGGTATTGACCAAAATAATATAAATGCAGAAAATCACCCATTGACAAATATGGTATCAAAACTAGCAAGCATGAGAAGCAAAGACAAATGCAGACCCTGAAAATGAATTTGAAATTAAGAGAACTGCAACCCAAAACAATTCTGTACACATATAGATGGTTACATCCCAATCTAAAGGGAACCACAAACCAAAACGCTATGATGGGCACACACATAAAAAAAAGAAAAAGCAGGAGTTCCCTTTGTGGTGCAATAGAAACAAATCCAACTAGTATCCATGAGGATGTGGGTAGGATCCCTGACCCTGCTCAGTGGGTTAGGATCCAGCGTTGCTGTGAGCTATGGTGCAGGTCGCAGAAGTGGCTAGGATCTGGCATTGCTGTGGCTGTGGTACAGGCCAGGAGCTGCAGCTCTTTGACGAACCCTAGTCTGGAAACTTCAATATGCTGCACCTACAGTGCAAGAAAGTAAGTTAGGAAGGGAGGGAGGAAGGAAGGGAGGAAGAAAGAAGAAAAAGCAATCCAAAGACAACACTAAAGATAGTTGGCAAATCATAAGAGAAGACAAGAAAAGAAGATGGGAAGAAAAAAGGAACCAAAGTAACAATTCAAGACAATTAACAAAACGGCAATAAATATATACTTAAATATGCTAAGAGACCCACGTCAGTCCTAAGAACACACACAGACTCAAAGTGAGGGAATGGAGGAAAATATTACATCCAAATGGAAATCAAAGGAAAGCAGGAGTAGCAATACTCACATCAGAAAAAACAGATTTTAAAATAAAGAAGGGTAAAAGAAGTAAAAAATAAATAAATAAATAAAATAAAAGAGGGTACAAGAAATAAAGACAGACACTACACAATGATCGAAGGACCAATCCAGGAAGATGTAACAATTGTAAATATATATGCACCCAACATAGCAGTAACTCAATGTATAAGGCAACTGCTACAGCCATAAAAGGAGAAAGAGACAGTCATACAATAACAGTGGGGACTCTAACACCCCACTTACATCAATGGACAGATTATCCAGACAGAAAATCAACAAGGAAACACAGGCCTTAAATGACACCCTAGACCAGAGAGACTTAACTGACATTTATAGAACATTCCACCCCCAAGCAGCAGAATATACATTCTTCTCAAGTGCACGTGGAACATTCTCCAGGATAAATCACATCATGAGCCACACAGATCAAGCCTTAGCAACTTTTTTTTTTTTTTTTTTGGTCTTTTGGTCTTTTTAGGGCCACACCTGCGGCATATGGAGGTTCCCAGGCTAGGGGTCTCATTGGAGCTGTAGCCACTGGCCTACACCAGAGCCACAGCAACGTGGGATCCCAGCAGTATTTGTGACCTACACCACAACACAGCTCACGGCAACGCCAGATCCTTAACCCACTGAGCGAGGTCAGGGATTGAACCTGCAATCTCATTGTTCCCAGTTGGATTTGTTAACCACTGAGTCACGATGAGAACTCCCAAGCCTTAGTAACTTTTAAAAAGTTGAAATTATTTCAAGCATTTTCTCTGACAACAATGCAATTAGACTAGAAATAACTACAAGGAAAAAACAGCAAAAAACACAAACTCCTGAAAACTAAACAGTATGCTACTGAACAACCAATGGATCATTGAAGAAATCAAAGAGGAAATCAAAAGATACTTAAAGACAAATAACAATGAAGATAAAAATTTCTAAAACCTATGGGACATTTCAAAAGCAGTTCTGAGAGGGAAGTTTATAGCAATATAATTTTATCTCGGAAAATAAGAAAAAGCTCAAATAGACAACTTAAACTTACTCCTAGACTAACTAGAGAAGGTAGACAAAGCCCAAAATTAGTAGAAGGAAAGAAATTATAAAGATCAGAGCAGAAATAAATGACATAGAGACAAAGAAAACAATGGAGAAGATCAATGAAACCAAAAGCTGATTCTTGGGAAAGATCAATAGAATTGATAAACCTTTAGCCAGACTCATCAAGAAAAAAAGGGAGAGGGCTCAAATCAATAAAATTAGAAATGCGAAAGGAGAAATTACAACAGACAACACAGAAATACCAAGTATTCATGAGAGACTACTACGAGCAGCTATACGCCAATAAAATAGACAACCTAGAAGAAATGGACAGATTCTTACAAAGGTACAACCTACCAAGACTGAACCAGGACGAAATTGAAAATATGAATAGACCAATCACAAATACTGATTGAAAATGTGATTTAAAAACTTCCAAAAAACCAAAGTCCAGGACCTGATGGCTACACAGGCAAATTCTATCAAAACTTCAGAGAATAGTTCACACTTATTCTTCTGAAACTCTTCCAAAAAAATAGCAGAGGAAGGAACACCCCCACACTGATTCCATAAGACTACCATCACCCTGATACCAAAACCAGACAAAAAGAAAATTACAGGCCAATACCACTGATAAACATAGGTGTAAAAATCCTCAACAAAATACCAGCAAACCAAATACAAATATATATTAAAAGGATCATGCACCATGATCAGGTGGGATTTATCCCAGTGACCCAAGGATTTTTCAGTATTCACAAGTCAATCGGTGTGATACACAACTGACTGATCAACAAACTGAAAAATAAAACCACATCAAACCGAAAAATAAAAACCATATGATCATCTCAAAAGAAGCAGAAAAAGCTTTTGACAAAACTCAACATCCATTTCTGATAAAAAGTCTCCAGAAAGTGGGCACATAGGGAACCTACATCGACTTAATAAAAGCCATATGTGACAAACCCACAACTAACATCATTCTCAATGGAAAAAAACTGAAACATTTCCACCAAGATTAGGAACAAGACAAGGATGGCCGCTTTCACCACTGTTGCTCAACATAGTTTTGGAAGTCCTAGCAATGGCAATCATAAAAGAAAAAGATATAAAAGGAATCCAAATTGGAAAAGAATAACTAAAACTATCTCTTTGCAGATGATATACTAAGAAAATCCTAAAGCCACTACCAGACAACTGCTACAACTCATCGATGAATCTGGCAAAGTTGCAGAATGCAAAATTAATACACAGAAATCAATTGCATTTCTATATACTAACAATGATAGATCAGAAAGAGAAATCAGGGAAACCATCCTATTACCATTCCATCAAAAAGAATAAAATATCTAGGAATAAACCTACCTAAAGAGACAAAAGACCTATACTCTGACAACTATAAGACACTGATGAAAGAAATCAAAGTTGAGGAGTTCCCATTGTGTCACAATGGAAATGAATCTGACTACTACCCATAAGGATGCAGGTTCAATCCCTGGCCTTGCTCAGTGGGTCAGGGATCTGGCCTTGTGGTGAGTTGTGATGGCCCTGTGGTGAGTCCTGTGTTGCTGTGGCATAAGCTAGCAGCTGTAGCTCCAATTCAACCCCCAGCCTAGCAACTTCCACATGCCACAGATATGGCCCTAAAAAGCAAAAAAAAAAAAAAAAAAAAAAAAAGAAAGAAATCACAGATGACACAAACAGATGGAAAGATATACCATGCTCTTGGACTGAAGAGTCAATACTGTCAAAGTGACTGTACTACCCAAGGCAATCTACAGATTTAATGCAATTCCTAACAAATTACCAAGAATGTTCTTCACAACATTTTAACTACCATACAATCCAGCAACTGAACTCCTGGGAATATATCCAGGCAAAACATTCATTTAAAAAGATACATGAACCCCCATGTTCATCACTGTACTATTCACAAGAGCCAAGACATGGAAATGACCTAAATGTACACTGACTGAAGAAGGGATTAAGAAGACGTGGTACATATATACAATGGAATACTACTCAGCCATAAAAGGACAAAATAATGCCATTTGCAGCAGCATGGATGGACCTAGAGATTCTCATACTAGGTCAGAAAGAGAAAGACAAATACCATATGATATCACGTACTTGTAGAATCTAAAATATGCCACAAATGACCTTATCTACAAAAGAGAAATAGATCCTGGCCAAGGAAAGGAGACTTGTGATTGCAAGGGGGAGTGGAGAGGGAGTGGAATGGACGGAGTTAGGGTTGGTGGATGTGAACTGTTACATTTGGACTAGATGGGCAGTGGGGTCCTACGGTATAGTACAGGGAACTGTGTATGATTGGGTCACTTTACTGCACAATAAAAATTGAAGAAACATTATAAATCAACAACACTTACATTAAAAAATTAATAAAAAATAAAATAATATACAAAAAACCTTAAAAAAACTAAAAAAAAGAAGTACCATATGATCCAGCAATCTCACTGGGCATATATCCAGAGAAAACTCTAATTTGAAAAGATACATGCACCCCAATGTTCACTGCAACACTGTTTACAGTCACCAAGACACGGAAGCAACCAAAATGCCCACTGACACAGGAATGGATAAGAGGATGTGGTACATATATACAATGGAATATTATTCAGCCAAAAAAAAAACCAAATAATGTCAGAAACATGGATGGGCCTAGAGATAATCATACTAAGTGAAGTAATTCAGACAGAGAAAGATGTTTTCTCACTTACATGTAAAATCTAATAAAAATGATATAAAATTTAACTTACTTAAAAAACAAAAGATTTCAAAACCAATCTTATGTTACCATAGGTGAAACAACTGGAGGGAGGGAAGAATTGGGAGGGTGGGAATAACACAAACATACTACTTACTGTACAAAACAGATGATTAACCAAAACCTACTGTATAGCACATGAAAATCAACTCAATAGTCTATAATAACCTATACGGGGAAAAAAAGAATGGATATATATTTACATGCATGACTGATTAAATTTGCTGTACACCTGAAACTAATACAACATTGTAAGTCAACTATACTCCAATAAGAGGAAAAAAAAAAAAAAAAAAAAAAAGAAATGGAAGAATAAGTACCTTCTCCAGTCAGAAGCTCCTGCGACTGACCTCTGCCTTTAGAGAGTCCAAACTGGAGACCCTCAAGAGCCAATGTTCCATGTTCTTACAAGAGTAATTTTTGAAACCAAATATGTATCAACTAGGTGATCTTTTGCATGACATTTCCTATTTTGGCTATTTTCCTAAACTTGTATAGTCCAATGATTTATTTCCAAATTATCCCCATTTGGGGCAGATAAATTTTTCTTACATGTTGTATTTTGAGGTTTTCCCTACATTCTTAATTAACTACATAGGTAAAGATTTGTGGACAAGAAAACAGTTTTTCGGGAGTTCCCATCATGGTGCAGTGGAAACAAATCTGACTAGGAACCATGAAGTTGTGGGTTCGATCCCTGGACTCACTCAGTGGGTGAAGGAACTGGCGTTGTGATGCGCTGGGGTATAGGTTGCAGATGCGGCTCTGATCCTGTGTTGCTGTGGTGTAGGCCAGCAGCTGTAGCTCTGATTAGACCCCCAGCCTAGGAACCTCCATATGGCATGGGTGTGGTCCTTAAAAAAAAAAAAAAAAAGATAGTCTTTCAATAATTGAACATGATAACATAGCCATTCCTAATGCTCTTGAAGAACAAGTCAAATAATTCATTTCCCTGTACAAAGCATTTAACAGGCAGTCTCTACATGTTATTATTGGTAAAATAATCAGTATTAATCAGTGTGTTTGCTAATACTATAATGTGTCACATTACTTCATAATACCTCCAATCTAAATGAGTTAAACTGATTATAGGACATTCATGTGCCTACCTCATTCAACAAAACCGATTTAGTACCTGCAGCAGGCACTAAACTGAAAACAAATACATCAAAAGGAAAAAAAAAAGTGGAGCAAAAGCATACCCGGCTGCTCACAGGCGCTTGTGTCAACACTACCCCAACACAGTGGTAATGTGGGCCTTAAGAGCTCATTAACTCAACACACTATATCTATAAGCAAATGCATTTTCCATAGAAACTGGCATTTTACAACTAATTAGAAGCTTCTAAATGCTGGTATCTGTTAGCTAAAAGTGATCTTAGAAGAAAAAGTGAAAAAAATAGGAAATTTTTCAGAGAAATCCCAATGTCATGTATTTTTAAAATCCAACTTAATATGAGGTCAACTCTAAAGCTATGCTTAAGATGTTTCAATAAGTTTATTAAAAAGTCTTCTTGCAATACAGAACTCCATGCTTTTAACAAAGTTTCCCATCTGGGCAACACAGTTAATAAAGCTTTTATAATGAAAGAGATAGGACAAGAAAGAAAACCAGTGTCTTTTAGGACACCAACACAGTTTACCCTATCAGTGTGCTAATGAGCTACAGACCAAGTAAATGTCAATGGGATAATGATGGTTCCCACCTACATGCTTAACTGAATCTTTAAATGGTGTCATCTGAGGTAAGAAATAATATAAATATGTATACATGTAACATAAAGTAATTAAACATATCCCAATTACCACTTGCAGAAAAAGGTTTTAGGTATAATTTACCTCCACTTGAGTTAGATATCCTAAGTCAATGACAACAGTAAGATACCTACACAGCTGCTAACTAAAGTGGGGCAATTATAAACAGGATGAGCAAAACTAAAAAGCCAAAAGCATAACTAAAACTAAACCACAACCTCAAAGGAGATGATACTGCCACATCTTAATGATAAACAGCAAACTGACCTATGGAACCCAGAAACAGCTGTTATTTTATTTTTTTTCTTTTTAAGGCTGGGGACCTGCACATACGGAAGTTCCTGTGCCAGGGGTTGAATCAGAGAAGCAGCGGAAGCCTAGCCACAACCACCCTGGATCAGAGCCACATCTGCAACCTACACCACAGCCGTGGCAATGCCAAATCCTTAACCCACCAAACAAAGCCAGGGATTGAACCTGCATCCTCACAGACACTATGTCAGGTTCTTAACCCACTGAGCCACAATGGGAACTCCACAGTTGCTATTTGATTTATTTCATTGTAAAAAGGTTTCCAAATTTTGCCAAGAGTGATCAAGCAGATCTTCAAAGCCAAGGTGCATGTAGTTTGAAGAGATCAGTGAACTCATCAACATTGGTCTTTTCAGCCAAGCACAGCAAATATGAAGCCAAGCACTTTCAAATATGAAAAATAATCAACATAAACTATGCAGTTGTAGACTGTTGTATTAGCTAAAATGAACTGGTACTTGAGACATTTGTAAATCCATTTGAAATTTAGATCCTTACAGAACTAATACATTTTCAAAGCCCCTAACATGCTTATTGAATAGAATCTTAGTTGTTAAAGATCTGTGCCCCACAACACAAATATTCCTACAACATGTAGCCCCTCTTGGCCTTGGCTCATTCCCACTTGCAGTTTATAGTCTTCAGTCAAATACACTCAGCATAATATAGAACATATAATAATGTGGTCATAATTCATCATTTACTCACACAGTATCACCCACTGGTATTTGCCAGCTCAAAAGTCTTTCATGGGGAGATAAACATACTAGATATGAGCTCAGATTAGATTCACAAAGCTAAAGACATAAAGACACACATTCCAAAGTGAGACTAATGCTGAAAAAAAACTATTAAGCCTTAAATTCCCTGGACACTTTCACGTTAAGATGGGATCACCATGTAAATTATGTTCTTTCTGGATACCGAAAGCAAAAAGGATCCTTCCACTGAAAGACACTATGAAGATCCTCCCTTTCAGGAAGGCAAGCTAGCTGCTCCTCTGAATAAAAACCCCCAAATAGCCCTCCGTCTTCACCCTTGAACAGGAGTCCTTGACGTCATTCTGCAACCCTGATAACTCCATTCCTGATCTCAAATCTCTTTCCTGCTCAATTTTGATTAATAGCAAGTCAACTCTGGTAAACCTCAAAAGCTGCAGCATCTTAGGGGCATTTTAATTTCACTTTAGCCAAGTGATAAAAACAAAATTAAATATGACGAACTTCTCAACTCACAAGCAAATCCCATGGGTACTCTACAGTTTTAGATTAATAACTTTTGATGTTTAAACATAGTGTTTTATAATCCACTTAAGTAAAGGAGCCAAAGGGAAAAACACTTTACTTTCTAAAATTGTTCCTCTCATCAGCCCACTTTTCTAAGTATCCTTTAATTGTGGACTGCAGTTTGGTCAGGCTTGTGGGTCCACTCAGAAATCTCCAAGAGCAATACTTTAGTACCTTAAAGGATGACATCATACCAGGTGAATATCTTCAACACAGTTTCAAATAAACAAATGCAACGACCACTCTTAGAAAATTCACTAGTCATCCAGTCAGAGGGACATTAAGAAGCAATTGCAACGTGCAATAACATGTGAAAATATACATTTTTCTCAACTCATCTGTACGATTTCTTTGGCTAATTTTTTCCATTCAAGATCCCAGTTCCTTCATTCCATGAGGCGCATTAAACTGTAAAATCCTGAATTATATGAACTCTATGTGGAAAAACAATTTTTTTGCACTTATATACTATAAAAGACAGTTACGTTTGTCACAACGAACATGCTGTGGGGCCCTACGAAAGACAAATAGAATGGTTAAAAACAGTGTCTCCCAGAAAGATAAACTCTTAAAAACCAGTTCTCCATCATGAACATAACCTTCAGATTATCCTCCATGCCCCCATAACCACGCTGTTTAAAACTGCAACCCACCCCTCTACTCTGCCCCCTTACTCTACTCTTTTTTCATTTTTTTCAGAGTGCTTAAAACTTCCTAACAAATAATTAAATGTGTATACTGTAAATCACTCTTTGCTAGACAGTACACTCCAGAGGGAAGGGATCTTTGTCTCTTTTGTTCACTGACATATTCTAAAGCACCTAGACACGACCTAATACAAAGCAGTCACTCAATTAATCTTTCTTGAATGAATCCATATTGTGACTTCGGTAAAATATTTCTGGAGTTAAATTCCAATTTCATTTATACAGCTGACAAATATCTACTGAGCTACTATGATTACTTGGGATTAAGTCTGGGGGAGACAGATCATACAAATATATCATATCAGATAGTGGCCAGTGCTACAAAGCCAAATAGAGCAGGGTTGTACATGGGAGAGGAGAGCAGTGGCTATTTTAGATGAAGTAGTCACCTCTGAAGTGACTGCGATTGTTTTGAAGCCTGAATGAAGTTGGGTGCTATGCAGATATGGGTAGAGGGGGAAAGTGAACTCTGAGCATAAAGGAAACCGCCCAGGCCTACGGATCGAGGCCCGCTTGGTAAACCAGTAACAGCAGTTAAGGCTTGCTGGTAGGCATAGGGGATGCAAGAATGTATCCTTCCACTTGCCTTTACCTACTACTTAATAACATGCACATATTGCCTAGTGCCCTGGGAAACAGAGATTACATTTCACCTAGAGTACTCCGATTTTCTGATAGTAAATGCTTCTTCTATTCCACCATCCAGCATCTTCTATATCCAGCTCATGATATAACATTACAAGGCACACAGCAATAACACTGCTAAAAATCATTCCAAGAATAGCCCCAGGAGTAGGAAACTGACTTAACCAAGTACCACCTGCCCAGGAAAGTGTAAATCCAAGCAGGAACTTAGTACTAGAGAGGTCAAAGCCAAGAGACTCAATGAAACTGAACAGCGACTGCCACTTCGGAGTCAGGGGGTGGGGGGAGCATCGTTGTAAAGCACTGTTTATGAATTCCACCACTCTTCAGCTCGGACAAAGGCTACGTCGCCAAGTACGGTACCAGGCAACTCTACGACATGCATTTTGCCAGAGTCCTGGGCTCTACCTGTTTCGACATTTTATGTAATGTCCCAAAGAACAAAAGCAAAAAGTTCGCTCCAAACTCGCTTTCCAACTCTGGCAGGAAGTTCTTTCTGGACCAGGGCGGAGCACTAGTAAAGTTCTGAGCGTCTGAAAATCTCTATTTCCGGGGCTAAGCAGAGCAGTATCTCCCGGCTAAAACGAGGAATTTTAGCAACTTCTCCCCATTCCTCCACAGCAGTTCCCAAACAGCTCCTCCTAGCTTAAACTTTTCTGCGCTATCCCTCGAAATCAGGACCAAAAGTCCAAGGCACAGTCATGAATTCAGCGAGCCGGGGGCTGAGGACGAGAGACTAGAGCGGAGCCGACAGAAATGAAGACAGCAGCCTACGGGGGGCGGAGAGTGGGAAAGGAGGGCGAAACTCCGAGGCAGGAGCCTCCCTCGTGCCCAAGACGAACCTCAGCCGCCGGGACCGAAGGAGGTGAAGCCTGCGGGCCGACTACAGCCCTGAGGAGACTCCACACGCGACCCTCCCCGCGGCGTAGCCCCTCCGCCTCTCGCGCAGGCGCAGCACCCCCTCGGCCCGGGTCGGGGTACAATCCCGGAGCCGTGCGCCTGGGCCCCGCCAGCGCGTTTGCGCACGCGCCGCGACACCTCGGCCCTTGGCCTGGGCGGGGGTGTCGCCCCAGAACCCCGCGCCCAGGCCCCCTCCAGCCAATTTGCGCACGCGCGGAGACGCCTGGGCTTGCGACTCGGGCGGGGCTCTCAACCCAGAGGTTACTTCTCGCGGTCGCCGCGTCCCGGAGGTCGGGCTGCGGTGAGGGAGAGAGGAGGGCCGCCCCGGACCTGAGAGCGGGCCGCTTCTAGCCCGACGCCCCTTCTGGACTTAGTACGCCACCCCCCATTTTCTCACCTCATCGCAGGCCCGGGTCACATCCCCGTCGCCTCCTCGGTCGCCCGTTACTGCTAGGTCGGGGGCCCGCAGCCGCGACGTGTTGGCGCCTCCCCCTGCAGCGGCCTGGCCTCGGCGGGATGCGCTCGGGTGCCCTGCGCGGGAGGGAAAAGGAAAAGAGCGCACCCGAGGGGAGGGGAGGGGGCGGGCGACGGCGCCTAGCCCCTCCTCTCGGCTCCGTCGCCCACCGCCGCCCGCGCCGCTTTCTCGCCGACTCCCTCTTCCCTCCCAGTGGACCCCTAGGACTTCACACCCCCCTCCCCCGCTGGGTCCATCTCTGCCTTTTTCCCGAGGGTTCCCCTGAGGGACACCCCCATCTTCTCCAGGGTTGTGGTCCCCTCAGGCTTGGGAATTTGGAGATGCCCGACCCAGAAGGGTGAGGCGCGCGTGATGCACTGGCAACCTTTTCTACAATCGTTCTGCCCCAGTCTCTTCCAGCTTTTCTACTGGTGGTCCTTACATCGGGAGCTCGGATCATTTCTTCTCGTGGTGTCCCTGTTTTCCCCTCACTATTGTGGGGCTGAAGTCCTGTACTTTTCTAATACAAAGACTAAAATAACGAGTGGTGGGTGCTGAGAGTAGTCACGTGAATTCCTTTGGGACCAAGGTCTTCTGGAACGACTACTCCCTCCCTTTATTAATTTGCAGTAATTTCTTGTATTTCACAGCATTTCCCTTGGCCTTTGTCGATTGTAGTAAATGCATCACAGCTTATAATGAGCATTAATTTCTTACACTTCGTTGGCTGGAGTGGGTTTTGGTAAAATGCTCCACACCTGATTGTTACTAGTTGTTCCTGTGGAGTAAGCTGATTGCTTTTACATTGGCTTTTAAATGAGGACACAGGTTCAACGTTCAAATGATTTGCCACAAGTATCACAGCTGGATGGAATAACCGCAATTTCAACCCAGGATGACCATGTCCGTCTTTTGTTTGGTCTGGCTTTTGTCCTTTCTTTGGAAAAGCATCCTTCCAGAATATCTAGCTCTTTTTATTGCTGCTGCTATAGTTGGCACACACTTAGGTCACGAGAGCATAGTTCTCTGAGCCCCAAAAAGGATTTTGTCGGATATAAAGTTTTTAAAATAATTTTAATGATTTTCAATAATTTTATAATTTTTTTGATTTTATAGGGTATTAGCAGGGCAGAAGTCTTACATCCATGTAAAGCAAACTTTCTCCTTGAAACAGCCTTCAGTCTTTTAATATAAACTGTTATATTAACCATGAGTGAAAGGACAGCTTGGAGCTTTGATTTGAAAATGATTATTAGCAAGAACTCCTTCAATAGTATTTATCTAAGGGAGAAGATGGCCAGACTACAGAGAGTACTCAGATGAGGTGGGATTATCACTAAACATACTTTCTTTATACAGCAGTTATTTGCAATGCTTGTATCTCACTACGTTATGAATTTGTGTGTGTGTGTGGCCACACCCACATGTACAGAAGTTTCTGGGCCAAAGATTGAATCCAAGCCACAGCTGTGGCAATACGGGATCCTTAACCCTCTGCACCAGGCCAGGGATCCAACCTACCCTCTACAGCAACCCAAGCCACAGCAGAGACAAAGCAGGATCCTTAACCTGCTGCACCACCAAGGGAATTCCCATAAGCTTTTTCATTTCAACACCACTTCCCTAAAGTACCATCAGCTCTGTAGGCAGGCATCTGATTTCACCACATGTTTTGAATCTATGTAGTGTTTTTAAATATAATAATTTGGATTTATTTACCATTTTAAGTTAATAATATTGAAATGTATATATTTTGTTTTACCTTTACATTACACTGTGCAGTAGGTAAATGTTGTCATACTATGCAGTAGGTAAAAGTTTATTGTTGAGTCACTTTTAACATGAGAGATTTAGCAAATCTTGGTAATTTATGTTTCTTTGCATTAACTCTTGCTTTGTCCCATCAAACTTAGAAAAGTCACAGAGCTGAGAGAGATTAAGTATCAATCCTCTTTTTATAGATGCCCTGATTGTGAAGTAAGTTGTTTCAAGTCCTTGGAATTGTAGTTTAAATGCTCTTACCAACACACCATTCCAATCATAAAACAAATGGCAGGATTTCATTATCTAGCAAATGCGTGATAACAATGCCACTGAACAAGATGGAAAGGTACAGTTGTGACTGAGCAGGGCCCTATGGGGCTCCTGGGCACTATAGCCTTTCTATGTCCTCCATTTCTTGTTTGTAGGAAATGGGCCTCATTCAGCCTCCATGGCCTTCCCTGAGTTCCAAGTTGCTGATGGGGAAGAGAGGAGATGCAAAGACAAGAGAGGAATAGTCAAGCAACAATAGTACAGCCCTGGAGCAGTATCCTTGTTCCCCCTCAAGGGATACACATAATTTCATAGGCATCTCATGCACCTAAGAGAAAGTTATATTCCTTATGCTTCTTTTAGAAACTCAGCAGCTTTAAAACTCAACAGCTTGGAGCCCTTCCTTTTGCTTCTTCCTCATTTGATTGCACCCTAAATACCATCACCTATAAGCTAAAGATGAGGCACCCTGAGTGCAATTGCCTGTGGGGTAAAGATTATCATCACATGATGTTTTTCAAAACTTTTCTGGTTTGTTCTAATCTCTGATCAATACACCCTTTTCCTAAGTATTGCCATGACCCAGAAGACCACCACCAGGATTACAATGACAACTCTTGACACCAACCTCAATGGCTGCGATTCCCCGAAAGAAAGAATGCATGTTTGCCCCAACCCTGATTCTTATCCGAAAGCCTGCTTTTCTCCCTTTATGCTATCCAACTCCCTTCAGTTCTTCCCCAAAGGAGGGCACAGTCTTTAAAGCATTGGCCTGCTGTGGCCTCCTTTGCCTGGCAAAGCAATAAAAGCTATTTTTTTCTCCTTCACCCAAAACTCTGTAGCAACTCTGCGTTTCTATTCAGCATTGGTGGGCGGAAGCTGAGTTTCAGCAATACAGGTACACCTCATAGAGAGCCAAGTCCAAGGAATTCTTTTTAACTTTTTAAAGTAACGATAGATTCACACGAAGCTGCAAGGATAGTTCAGAGAGGTCTCATGTGCCTGGTCTGTTTCCCCCAGATATATTTTATAAGTGGAGAAAATTTACCCATTAATTTGTCTGTTCTCTGAAAAAGCTCATTATAGATTTAATAATGATAGCTGCAATTTTTTGAGCACCTGTTTCATACCAGTAGCTTTATCTATATTATCTCATTTGGAGCTCACAGAAGTCCTGTAAGGCAGAAGTGATCCTCAGTTCGTGGCTAAGGTAACTCAGATTCCAAGAGTCACTTCCATCAGGTCCCAAGGCCAGATCTAACTGCCTTGCACATTTCACGTTTTCCACATTAGGGAGAGCTAAAGTTCATTCATTCCTTACACTGTGTTCCCACAGAATCCTGACGATTAACAAAAGCATTTTATTATCATTTGTCAAAAATTTTATTTTCCCAGAAATTAAAACTGTTGGTTTTTAGATCTTCACACAAAAGAATGTGTTGCATTAAGTATTTTTATTTTATTTGGGACCAACAGTTTTTCCCAGGGAGTTCAAAATTAAGCAGGAGCGAAAGGTGATAGATCATGTGTAAGTTCCCTTTCAAAAACTTTTGGATAATATAATCTATTGACTTGACAGGATTGCTAAATTCTTTAGAAAGCTGTGCTCTGAGACACTGTAGCTCACTATATTACACATTAAAATTCCCATCACCACATCTGCCAAGTTTACCTACTGCCTTAGTTAGTTCTGGCTGCTTTAACTAAGTACCATAGACTAGGTGATCCAAAAGCAACAAGAAATTATTTCTCACAGTTCTTAGAGGCTGAAAGTCTGAGATCAGGGTGCCAGGTTGTTTGGGTTCTGGTGAGGACTTCCTTCCAGCTTGCAGACTGCCATCTTCTCACTGTATTCTCACACGGCGGAAAAGAGGCAGGAGAGCCCTCTGGGGTCCCTTTTATAAGGGCACTAATTCCGTTCAGGAAGGCTCCATCCTCTTGACCTAATTACTTCCCAGAGGCCTCAGCTCCTAATACAATCACCTTGGGGGTTAGGATTTCAACATATGAACTTTGGAGAGACAAACATTCCAACCATTTTACCTACATCTGGATTTCCTTCTGCTACCGAGAATGAACTCCTAAGTCCAACTCTTCCACTTTTGTACTAGATCTGTTTTCTTTTCTTTTTTCCTTTTCTCTTTTTAATCTTTTTAGGGCTGCACCTGAGGCATACAGACGTTCCCAGGCGAGGGGTCCAATTAGAGCTGCAGCTGCTGGCCTATGCCACAGCAACACCAGATCTGAGCCGCATCTGCAGATCTACACCACAGGTCATGGCGATGCCAGATCATTAACCCACTGAGCGAGGCCAGGGATTGAACCTGCAACCTCATGGTTCCTAGTCAGATTCGTTTCCATTGTGCCACGATGGGAACTCCGAGGACTAGTCTTATAGCCTCTTTTGGTTCTGTCACAGAGGCATATATAATTTAATGATGTAGCTTAAGCTGCTTGAGTTCATTAAAGCACAGGGCAAGTCATCAAACAATAATAATAATCACTTGCCTTGCTCTGTGTGTGTGTGTGTGTGTGTACTTTTCTTGGGGACATTAGAGGAAAGCAGGTCAAGCAGCAGAATTTGAGTTTTCCTGAATCTCTTGGTCAAACACCACCTTAGTTGCTTTTACTTTTGGGATGACTGAAATTTACCTTAAAAACCCAAGAACATAAACTGAAAAACTTTTAGAAATTCTAGAGTTTAGTAATGTGGCCAGTTACAAAATCAAATACAAAAATCAATATGAAAACTGTAAAACTCTTGCAACAGAGGAAGGTAAAATGGAGAAGCATTTAAATTTAGCTTTAAATGTGAATAATAGGAGTTCCCATGTGGCTCAGCAGAAACGAATCCAACTAGTATTCATGAGGATGCAAGTTCAATCCCTGGCCTCCACTCAGTGGGTTAAGGATCTGGTGTGGCTGTGGCTGTGGCTGTGGTGTAGGACAGCAGCTGTAGCTCCGAATCAACCCCTAGCCTGGGAACCTTCAGGTGCTGTGGGTGCAGCCCTAAAACGCAAAAAATAAAAAATTTTAAATGTGAATAAAAAACTTTTTTTTTAAGGTAAGATTCTGGGCAATTCTAATTTATCTCATGGTACTTATAATGGATTTTTTCAAATAAATATATCCCATCATAAAAATGCTTTTTTATAAGACTTTATAAGTGGCATCACATGATTTTTCCCCCTGGCATAATCATCAAACAGGAAAAGTTTTGATTATGGAATAACATTTCCTGATAACCATTTGTTGAAAACATTTAACATTTCCTGATCTGAAAATTGTTGTGTTTTTTTTTTTTTTCTTTGTGTATTTTATTGTTATACTTAACAAAGCTCTCTAGCCCAGTGGGATGAAATCATCCTTTTGGAGAAAGAAACTTTGAGAAAAACATGAGTTTTATTAGAGAGACATTTTCTAGTCACGAAGAAAATAAAAATGACACAATTTTCACTTGGTGGGGAAAATAATAAGTAGTTTTTCTTTAGCCTACACTTAAGAAATTTTGATTTCTTTGGCACATTTAATTCTCCAGAGAAACTGCATGTTCTTAAAGGCAAAAAGACATTAAAATTCTACACCTCCAGAATAAACTTTCTTCCTTTAGTTGATTACACTTTGTGTGGCTGGTTCTGCCAGGCCATTAGCAAAGGGAGCCAGAGCCGTGCTGATTATGACAGTGAACAAAGGAACTAGAATCCACAGACGTCTAGGCCCCACATGCTGTGTGCCCTGTGTTACCAGAGATGCTACGGAAAATTCAGTTAAAGGAGGTAACCTTGCTGTCCTGGACCTCAAGGTCTAAAGAGGGGAAATGCCATGAGGACACATGGGGAGACGACCTGGAGATGAGTCTAGAAAGTCAGTTCCTAAGGGCATGAATCAATTTATTTTTTGCCTTTTTAGGGCTGCACCTGCAGCATAAAGAGGTTCCCAGGTTAAGGGTTGAATCAGAGCTGTAGCTGCCAGCCTACAGCACAGCAATGTCAGATCCAAGCCACATATGCAACCTGCACCACAGCTCATAGCAACACTGAGCAAGGCCAGGGATTGAAACTTCGTCCTCATGGATACTAGTCAGATTCGTTTCTGCTGAGCTAGGACAGGAACTCCAGGGCATGGATGAATTTTAAACAGAGATCAGATGTGGTCTGCAGGCTGGCACGAGGGGACAGGTAGATATAGGCAAACGAATTGCTTAGTGCTACAGGAGTCCAGATGGGAGACAAAGCAAGTGGTAAGAGGTGGTTCGGGGATAGAGAGGAGAAAGGAGGGATTAAATAAATGCACTACATAATAACCTCTGCGGTCATTTCGCTCTTGTTCTCTCTTAACACCAGTGGAGTCTTCACACAGGATTTAACTTAGCTGTGGTGACAGAAACTAAGAGCAAGGGTTTTTTCCATCCACCTCTGGGTCAGAGTTCCTAAGAAGGAACAGCTTGCTCCTGGCAGGCAGCATGGAAGTGGTGAAACTCGGAGCCAAGTTATCTGCAAGCTTGTTTTTCAGACCAATAGATCAACCTCTTCACCTGATGATTGTCAGCAGAACTCACCTCCTCGAAGCACAGGGATTCGGCCCTGACCCCAGCACAAACCCAGCAGGGCCCTATTATACCTCGGTATCCTCTCCCCGCTCTGTCCTCAGCATCTTCAGCAAGGCGATGTCCTCATGCCCTCAGCTGGGAGCATTCTTATAGCTTCTCAGGTGGGTGTGGTCTTTGCAGCTTTTCCTAAACAAGTGGCTCTTCACTCAAATTGCCTTTTAGGGGTCAGGCTGTTCCGAAGTCTGGCCAGTGGTCAGACAAGGCCTCCCTAAGTTCTCTGCAACAGCAAGAACTCCAAACTGATGTCACC
Source organism: Sus scrofa (assembly GCF_054392235.1). NCBI lineage: Eukaryota > Metazoa > Chordata > Mammalia > Artiodactyla > Suidae > Sus > Sus scrofa. The sequence continues at coordinate 19,662,393 of NC_139393.1, read as the reverse complement.
ACTCCAGCCTGAGCCAATGTGGGTCTGGAGAAGTCAGGATAGCAAGTCTGCAACCAGGAGGAAAGGCAGGGACTGTCTTCTCAAGTCAAGATTCAGAAGCTCAGGTCTCCTTTCGGTCAGGAATGCCATCCCCTCTGGTGAAAATACAAGACTTGGGTCAATGAGAGAGTTTACGGGCCCTGTTCAGAAGAAACTCTGTGGAGACTTCATTATTTAGTACCGGTATCTATTTAATCCTCTCCCCTTCTGAGAGCCCTATCTGATGTGCTAGTTCCAGCTAGCGTTTGGCACCACAGACCCAAGTCCCTAGAGAACACTTGGAAACCAATTCATCATCTCCTTTTGCAGGGCCTGGTGTAAACTTTCCACAGCTTGATAGTAAAGCCGGAACTGATGATCCCAAATATATCACAGTGAAATGTGGAACAAAATAAAATTTCTAGCTCTTTTTTTTTTTGAGCTTTTTTAAAAAAATTGAAGTAAAACTGGCAGATTACATTATTTAAGTTTCAGGTGTTTTCCTGTGTAATTATTGATATAATCTGTATCCTCTATCAAGTAATCACCACTAAGACTCTATTTACCATCCATCACCGTGCAGTGCACCTCCTTCACCCATTTCCTAATGCTTTTTTTTTTTTTTTGGTCTTTTTGCCATTTCTAGGGTCGCTCCCGTGGCATATGGAGGTTCCCAGGCTAGGGGTCCAAGAGGAGCTGTAGCTGCCAGCCTACGCCAGAGCCATAGCAACGTTGGATCCTAGCTGCATCTGCAACCCACACCACAGCTCACAGCAATGCCGGATCCTTAACGCACTGAGCAAGGCCAGGGATCGAACCCGCAACCTCATGGTTCCTAGTTGGATTCGTTAACCACTGAGCCACAACGGGAACTCCCCTAATGCTTTTTGTACACTGAAATAAAATTGCTCATGTACTGTGTGGGGTAGGTCTACCTTTAGGGTTCCTAACGATAAAATGAGGAGAGAGGTCTGTAGAAAAGTTCTGGCTCTGTTCCCTAAACGTACCCAGACCATGTCCTGAATACTGATCCAATTCTCATCACCCAAATAGCTACCCATCCTATTCCTAGAGGATTTCCAAGCACCACACAGAAGGAGGAAATGAAGAGTAAAGCTTTAGGCAAATGCGGAATCAGTTATTAGTCAGTGGTTTACAGCAAGGCTGCAAAACAAGCAGGAAATACATCATCAAGAAATGAGGAGTCTGTGCTGGGATGCTGGGGCTGGGCTCCATAACCTTTGAAACTTTTTTCTCACCTCAACCCTCTTCTAACTCCAATCTCTCTCCACAGGATTTGACAGAGCTTTTTCCTGCTCGTCTCTCTCAGAAGGAGCTCTTCCCTGGCTCCGCTCTGGACTTCAGTGTCCTTTTTGTCTTTTACCAACCCTTGCTTTTGACGGCAGGGCAGTGCTGCCTCTTATCTCTTATGAATGAGCACTTCCGCCTACTACTGTCATCAGAATGACAGGCCCTAGTTTAACCAGTCTTCCCGGTTCCTGGGACTTCAAATCCTCTTTCTCTTTCTTTTCCCGAGTGGGGCCACTCACAGTAGCTCATGGCTCAGATATGTCTCCCACGCCTCCCTAAAACTCAGAGAAATCCCTGCCCCAGACAGACAATCCTGGGAAGCCTACTGGATTCTCTATTTTGTATTCAGGGCTTGGGACTTGAGGATAATTATTCTGAGGCCTGGGCTACTCTTTGCAGCCCTCATCAGAGGATACGGGTCGATGTTTGCCTGACCCCACACTTCCCAGCTGGAGGTTTGTTTCTTGGCGATCATGTCAGGAAGCCCATACCGCTGAGCTGTGGGGCTCACTTCTGTTCACACACAGAGCATGCAAGCTCTTGCCAAAACTGTTTTAAACACCACATTGATGTCTAACTATTGTCTCAGCACATCTCCTTTGCTCTGAGCTGATTTGACTTTAAATGTAAATTACTGATAAGACATGAACATGGAAAATGATCCGACATGTGGAGCCGTGGCAACAAGGAGAACAGGCACTAACCTTTATGGAGTCCCTACAAGTGTAGCACAATTAATCACAACACAATGATGATATTTACTGTATGCATACTATGTGTAAGGACTGTGCTAAGCCCTCACATGTGACCTAATTTAATCCTCACTACAACCCTATGAAATAAGTACTGTACTGTTGTCCTCATTTTATGAAAGAGAAACAAAAGCTTAAAGAGGTTAAGTAGCTTGTTCAAGATGAACTGGGCTTCAAGTCAAGTTCTGTTTAAAATCTAACATCTGACTCATTCTCTCACTCAACTTTTTTTTTAATTAGAATTCTCATACGTTTGTCTGTTTTATTGCTCTTTTCAAAGAATTAGTTTTGGTGGTCTATTTTTCCTCCCTATTTATTTTTATTATTATTTTCTGCTTTTATCTTTTTTTTTTGTCCTTTTGCCTTTTCTAGGGCTGCTCCCACGGCATATGGAGGTTCCCAGGCTAGGGGTCTAATTGGAGCTGTAGCCGCTGGCCTATGCCAGAGCCACAGCAATGCCAGATCCGAGCTGCATCTGCACAGCTCACGGCAACGCCAGATCCTTAACCCCCTGAGCAAGGCCAGGGACTGAACCCGCAACTTCATGGTTCTTCGTCGGATTCATTAACCACTGAGCCACGATGGGAACTCCTGCACATATATTTAAAGCACACAATTTGAATCTGGTGCTGCCAGCGAGTGCCTTCCCAGCTGCACAGAGGAAGCCTGTTTTTAGTGGAAAGCAAAAGAGAGAGACCAACAGACAGAGGGAAGCAGAGGCAGACAGAGAATGAAAGAGAGGGAGGTAAGGTTGGGGTTGGAGAAACAAGAGAGATGAAAGTGAGAGAGAAAATAATATTAGTGATTATACCTAAATCCAAATCCATCCCTGACTTCCCAGTTTTATAGGCCCACATGCTTTCTCTTCCATATTCCTGTCTCTCTCTTCCTGAAGTTAGTCTTGGGTTTCTGAACTTGCAAGAGACAGAATACAAACTGTCACCTCTCATTGCTTCTCTTTCAGAATCTACTCATACAAACCCTTAGTGAACAATGTAGAGTTTTCTGAATGTTTCAAAGAAAAAAAAGAGGAGGTTGATGAGGTATATCCACTGCACGCAGCCAGCAAACCCCAGTGGGGGCTTCTCGTCTCTGTTCCCATCCTGATGGAGGTGGTTCCTTCTGATTCTTTTACCTCGCAGCCTTCAGCCCCTTTGGTTGCTTCTGTTACGCAGAGCAATCTCGCTACCATCTTTAATCCAAGCATCTCTTTGAAGCTCTGATGTCTATTCTAGGTAGTTTTTCTTTAAAACTAATACCAAAGTATCCATTTTATTTTACATATTACCAGATCTCAAGCCTCTAATCCTTAAGGCTTAACTTTCTAGTCAAGTGAAATGAAGTCTGCAATTCACACCTCCTATGCCCAAGGCGAGCCACCAGCCACCAGCTGCCATAGGAGCAATGAAAGTGTTCACACACTTGTAAGTGAAGAGAGAGGGGTCAGAGACAAAGACACTTGGCCATTCCTTAGACCGAGCCTTTATCAGTTTACCGATTCAGCTGCATGGAAGGGTGAAATGGAGCACAACAGCCAAGAAAGGGCTACATCCATGCATTCACACCTTTTACTCTGCAGGGGTTCTGCCCAAGATTAAACACAACCCAGTCAATGTTTGGGAGTCAAGTTAGTATTCCCCCATTTGGAGGAGAAGAGGGGGAGGAAGGCAGTGTGGCAGAAGCTACTGGTTGTTGCCACAACATCAGTTCTTTTCTTCTCAGTAATAGACACCCCCACATTTAGATGGGTGTGAAGCACCTAGAATAGAAGCTACATTTACCAGCTGGCGTTGAAGCTAGATGCAGCATATGGCTAAGCTCTGGACAATGAGATGTAAGCATAAGATGGTGTGTGCAACTTCGGGAACGTGTCCTTAGAGGTGGAGGATATATCTTCTCTTCCACTTTTCCTCCTTCTCATTGGCCGGCATGTGGATGTGATGGCAGGATCTAGGGCAGCCTCTTGGACCACAAGATGGACGTCCCATTTGGAGGACGGCAGAGCAACAGATTAGAAGGAGACTGGGTGTCTGACAACTGGAGAGTTGCCAGCTTCTGTCTTCTTACAAACCATCTGCACATTGTAGCTGAACCTATTTTAACTGATGCCAGAGGAGATATCACCCCCTCTATTGAAATCATAGCAAGAAGGCCTTGAACTCTATGCTGAGCAGTTTAGATTTGGGGGTTATATATAATGGGGAACAAGTAATGGATTTTAGATTTGCAAACAAATAAAATTCGTTCACATTGGTGGCACTATTGTATTTTCCCTTAACGTCACTAAGGACTAGAGCACAACTTTTTAAAATTTCATGCATGGGTCACTAACCACATGAACAAAGAAAAGAAGAGGAACAACAGAGTAAGTTTGTCAATCTTAATTTTCACTTAAAACAATTTAGTATTCTAGGAAGTACATAGGACTTCCGAGAAAGGAGTGGAGAATGTTGAAATAAAATTTTTCAGTTGATACCATCTCTCTTTTTCTAGCTCTGGAGATTTTTTTTTCTTTTGCCTTCTGCATAAAATTATTTACTGTCTTCTCTTTGGATTAACAGCCAGTAATGGATCACCAAGAAAATCAGAAATAAACTGAAATCAAAGGAACTATAATGGTACAGTGGATATTTTAAATTTTGGGCTGCCCGGGGTCTATTTTCTTATGTAAAGCACTGTGGTTTCCCTTTTGGGGAACTGCTACTTTCAGTATGAGCAGAAAATCATATGATTGTCAACAAATTCTTTTGTTATCTTCAGAAAGACCTCAATTTTTTAGAAAACTTTCTAGTTATTGTTGCGAATAGATATTCTATCTTAAGGAAGTTGATGTTTACTTGAATGTGCTTGCAGTTATATCATACATCCTATAGCATGGCCTTTTCACTTAATATTTTGTTTTTGAGATTTACCCATGGCGAATCATCTCGATCTAGCTCACCTGGCTCCTATATAATACGGAGTTTTATAAATTTATTAAGTTGAACCATATCGAAATGGTTGAATCGCAGCAATTTCATATGGTTCCTATGGATCATATCACAATGATCTATTTTCCAATTGATGAACATTTAAGTTATTTTCAATATTTCATTATTGCAAGCACTGATGTGATGAAAACCCATTTACACATCTCCTAAGTACTGTGCAAAATTTTCTCTAGGTTATACACTGAAAATTAGAATTGCTGGATTTTAGGGCATGTGTAACTTCCGTTTTATCAGACAGTGCCCAGTTATTTCTCAAATCATTTGTTTGTATCAGTTTCCACTTGCCAACGCTGTACAAGAATTTCCTCATCCAGACCAACACGTGGTATCAGAAATCTTGCCAATCTGATGGGTCTGAAAAGATATACCCTTGTTTTAATTTGCATTGCCTTGATTACTGATCAGTTTGAACATCTTTTTGTACTCATATTCATGCATTTTTTGAACATACTCTTTATATCATTCCCAGTTAGCTAATGGTTATTTGACTTTTCCTCCCATTTTGTAGAAGTTTTTCATATAGTTTGACTATTGCATTATGGTTAGACGTGTTGTATCTTCTCTGAAGCACTGGCTTGTCTTTCAGAATCTTTTGTTTCGAAGAGGTTTTAAATTAGAAAATATTCAAATTTGACTGTATTTCCTTTATGACCTGTGATTTTCGAGTCTTGTATGGGAATTCATTCTACCCTGTGGTCACAAAGACATTATTCCACATTATCTCCTATAAATTTTCAAGGGTTAGTTTTCACATTTGAGTCTTTAATTCATCTGGAATTGAGCATGCATATGGTACAAGATGAAGGTCTAACCTTTTCCCTATGATAACATTCTGTTTCTGCATCATTTATTGAATAGCAATCTTGTCTACACAGAGTTGCGATGACATTTCCGTTATCTTCTAAATGTCCACACTTGCCAAGCTTCTTTTCTGTACTTCTTTTCCTGGTTAATTGGTCTCTTTTTTTTTTTTTTTTTTTTTTTTTTTTTGCCTTTGTCAATGCCACATTGTTTTACTTTCTATAGCTTTATAGTAAGTATTGATATCTGAAAAGGTAATCTTTCTATACTCTTTTTCTTCTTATGGTTTTCCATCAAAAAAATTGTCAGCTGTTCTTGACCCTTTATTATTTGCTTGAAGTTTATGCTCAGCCTGTCAAAGCCCAGAACAAAGCATGAATGTGTAGATTAGGGGGAAGAATTGACCTCTTTATGACACTGAGTCTTCCCAGCCATGAGCATAGTCTAACTCTCCATTTATTTAGGTCTTTTTCTTTAGGCCTCAGATAGGTGTGTGGAAGTTCCTCGGTCAGGGATCAAACCCATGTCACAGCAGTGACCTGAGCCACAGTAGTGACCCAAGCCAGAGCAGTGGCAACACCAGATCTTTAACCACGAGGACACCAGGGAACTCCTGGGTGTTCTTCTATGTTACTAAGTAATACATTGTAATATTTTTCATAAGTATTTTCATTATCTTCCATGTTAGTTGTATTCCTAGGTTACTTTTGTAAATGGAAAAAAATTTTCATTTTAATTGGTTGTTGCTTGTGTACTGGGAGGCCACTGAATTTTTTATTTTGCTCTAGTAACACACCATCTTGCTGGACTCTTTTATAAGCTTGAATAGTTTGTGGAGTCTCTTGAATGTTGTTTGGACAATCCAATTCTCTGGAAATCATGTTTTTTCCCTTCTATTTCATTTATTTTTCCTACTTTTAGCTCTGGCTAAGACCTCTAGAACTGAGTTGGATAGAATCGGTAATTGTGGCATCCTTGTCATGTTCCTGACTAAACAGAATGTTTATGTTTCCCTGAGTATGATATTTGTGGTATATTTTTGATAAATATCAATTATCAGCTGAAAAATGCCTCTGGGTATCATGCTCTTGGGCGGGGCTGTCTTTAACCATTGGGATGTGGCAGAGTGATGCTATGTTAGGTCTATTTTTTTTGTCTTTTGTCTTTTTAGGGTTGTACCTGAGGCATATAGAGGTTCTCTGGCTAGGGATCTAATCGGAGCTGTTACTGCCAGCCTATGCCAGAGCCACAGCAATGCCAGATCTACCCCACAGCTCACGGCAACACCAGTTCCTTAACCCACTGAGCAAGGCCAGGGATCGAACCGCAACCTCGAGGTTCCTAGTCGGATTTGTTTCCACTGCGCCATGACAAGAACTCCTATGTTAGGTCTTGAGCTAAGATTTTTAAAGGTCAGATAGCTTCTGCTTTTATACTCTTGGGTGCTCTGAACTTACATGTAAGAAGTCTGGATATCCTGCTGGAAAGCCACATGGAGAGGGGTTAGCCTTGAGACTACATGGAAGAGAACTGAGTTGAGGGCAAGAAGGTTCCAGCATATAACCTTGAGTGTTCTAGCCAGCACCAGAAGTTTGAGCTATAGTAGTACAGGTACTAGACAAGTGAGTGAAAAAACCCATTTACCCCCAGAATTATGAGCAAATAAAATGATTGTTGCTTTAAGCGTCAAATACGTTGGGTATTCTGCTACATAACAAGTGGTAACTGAAATGTTAATGATATCTTGATCCTTATACTGAATTACGTGCCATTCTTATGCTTTAATTCCAGTTTTCTCCCTGCTTGCCAATCTTCCATCCTGTGATCTTTTTTGTGGTTCTGTATTCCCTTGAAACACGTGAAAATTGTTCCCTTTTTGTAGTTAATAATTCATTGGATATACCAACAAGCTCTCCAATTTCTTTGCTTCCTGTAATCCTATATTCACTTTGAGTCCAATTTCGTTCCAACATAATTGCATCCCATAGTTAAGCACTCAGTACTAACCTCTGAGTGTAAGCTCAGATTTTATCAATTTCAAAAGTTCTTCATTTTGTCCTTACGTTTAAAGGACAGTTTCGATTAATATAAAATTGCAGGTTGGCATTTATTTTACTCTTAATACTTTGAAGATAACACACCATTGGTAATTGGCGTCTATTGTTGCCGAGTCATGTGCAGTGAATTTAAATTTCATTTCTTTATAATAACATATATTTCTTTCAGGTTGCTTACAATTTTTTTCTCATTTCTCTTACTATGCAAATGTACTATGATGAATCTATGAGGAATTTCCTTTTTTCCTATATATTTCTTTCAGGTTGCTTACAATTTTTTTTCTCATTTCTCTTATTATGCAAATGTACTATGATGAATCTATGAGGAATTTCCTTTTTTCCCCTCAGAACTGATTCTTTTACCATCTGAGTGTTTTTCCATAAACTCAGTTCCTTTTAATTCTAAAGCAATACTCTTTTCACATAACTAGATTTTTAATACACAGTACCCACATTTTATGAGAGGCACGCAACTGTGGAGATTTTGAATTATTCAGAATTCACATAAGTCAAAACTAATCCTTACCACAGTATAGAAATCTTTTAGAAATAGTAGAAAACAATAACATGGATTTTTTTTTTTTTTGGTCTTTTCAGGGCCACACCCACAGCATATGGAAGTTCCCAGGCTCGGGGTCTGATCAGAGCTGTAGCCACTGGCCTATGCCACAGCCATAGCAGCTTGGGATCTGAGCGGCACCACAGCTCAGAGCAGCGAGGGATAATTTAACCCAGTGAGCGAGGCTAGGGATTGAACCTACATCCTCATGGATACTAGCCCGGTTTGTTACCACTAAGCCACAACAGGAACTCCCAACATGGATTTTTAAAAAGTGAATTCAGGTAAGGAGAAATATTTGATTGTCAGGTTTGACTGTTGAATATTTAGCAAAATATGAATAGTCTCTTTAGTCTAAGATTTAATGAAGAAATAAGTCTTTTTTAGGTTGGAAAACAGTTTGTAGGTTTTGATTCCATTAAAATTGGGGGGAAAAGTGGAGACTATTTTAGTGGTTATTAATGTTTCTTTATCATAAATACTAAATATTTTTCTCAAAGTACTATGCTTATTAGATTTATAAAATACTATGTGATCAAATTAACAACTGGCTTAGGTTTTTTAATTCAAAATGCTGTATTACCCTCTTTCAGAAACTGACAGAAATAGTATACTGAAAGTCAGCAAAAATGTAGAAGATACGAAAACTCAGTCAAACAATAGTATCTAATTGACATGTATGGAATATTTCACTAAACAACAACAGAGGAGTTCCCACTGTGGCTCAGTGGATTAAGGACCCAACACAGTCTCGGTGAGGATGTGGGCTCAATCCCTGGCCTTGCTCAGTGGGTTAAAGATCTGGCGTTGCCCCAAGCCATGGCATATGTCACAGATGCAGCTCAGATCTGGTGTTGCCATGGCTATGGCATAGGCCTCAGTGGCAGCTCGGATTCAGCTCCTAGCTGGGAATTTCCATATGTCACAGATGCAGCCGGAAAAAGAAAATGGCAAAAACAACAACAGCAGAATACACTGTTCTCCCCAGCCTCTCAGGTACCACAGACCATTCCCAAGATAGAACATATATGAGTCAATAATAATAATACTGCAACAAATTTACTTTTTTAAATTATTATTATTTTTTTGCCTTTTTGCCTTTTCTAGGGCCTCTCCTGCGGCATGTGGAGGTTCCCAGGCTAGGGGTCCAATCGGAGCTGTAGCCACCAACCTACGCCACAGCCACAGCAACGAGGGATCTGAGCCATGTCTTCGACTTACACCACAGCTCTCGGCAACGCTGGATCCTTAACCCACTGAGCAAGGCTGGGGATCGAACCTGCAACCTCATGGTTCCTAGTCAGATTCGTTAATCACTGAGCCACGACAAGAACTCCTACATACAGATCTTAGCTACTAAAATAGCTACAGATCTTACGGCTATTAAAAAGTTAGTAAAAGAATATTATAAGAGTTCCATTCTGGCCTAGTGGTTAAAGATCCAGCATTGTCACTGCTGTGGCACAGGTTTGATCCCTGGCCTGGGAACTTCTGCATGCTCAGGGCCAAAAAAAAAAAAGAATACTATCAACAACTTTATGCTTATAAATTTGACAGCTTAAAAAAATGGAACAATTTTTTGAAAACCACAAACTACCAAATCTCAACCAAGATGAAATAAATAATCCAAAGTGCTATGACCATTAGAAAAACTGAGTTCATAATTTAAAAGCTCCTAAAAAATAATTCTACAGGCTCAGATCATTTCACGGGAGATTCTAACAAACTTCTAAAGAAAAATTAACATCAGTTTTTATAATCTTTCAGAAAATAGAACTGTAAATACTCCTCAACATTTTATAAGACCAGTATTATCTCAATACTAAAACTTGACAAAGGTAGTAGTTAAAAAACGAAGAGAGAAAACCATAATTTGAAAAAAATACATGCACCTCAAATATTCATCACAGTTCTATTTCTTTCTTTTTCTTTTTTTTTCCTTTTTTGTCTTTTTGCCTTTTCTAGGGCCGCACCCATGTCATATGGAGGTTCTCAGGCTAGGGGTCTAATCAGAGCTGCAGCCACTGGCCTACACCAGAGCCACAGCAACTCGGGATCCGAGCCGCCTCTGCAATCTACACCACCCCTCACGACAACGCGGATCCTTAATCCACTGAGAAAGGCCAGGGATCGAACCCGCAACTTGATGGCTCCTAGTCAGATTTGTTAACCACTGAGCCACAATGAGAACCCCATCACAGTTCTGTTTTTAATAGCCAACACATGGAAACGACATAAATGTCCCCCCAACAGAGGACTGAATAAAGAAGGTGTCGTACTTTATTTATAGAATGGAATACTACTCAGCATGAAGGAAATACTGCCATTTGCAGCAACACGAATGGACCTGAAATTACCATGCTAAGTGAAGTAAGTCAGACAGAGAAATACAAATATCATAGGAGATGACTAATATGTGGAATCTAATAAAAATGACACAAAAGAACTTCAAGAACAGAAATAGACTCATTAGATTTTTTAAACCAAACTCATGGTTACCAAAGGGGAAACGTGGGGGGGGGGAGGATAAATTAGGGAGGGGTTGGGATTGACATACACATACGACTATATACTAAACAGATAGGTAATGAGGACCTACTGTACAGCACAAGATAATCTACTAAATACTCTGTAATAACCAATACGGGAAAGTAATCTGAGAAAGAATGGGTATAGGTACATGCATAAATTCGCTTTGCTATACACCAGAAACTAACACAACTTTGTAAATTAATTATTCTCTAATAAAATTTATTTTTAAAAAGAGAGAAAAAAAGAAATGGACAAATCAATATCTCTCATAAAAACAGACATAAAATCCTTAACAAAGTATAAGCAAACTGAATCCAATAGTGGATAAAAAAATTATACACCATGATCAATTGGGACTTATTCCAAGAAAAGAAGGTTGGTTCAACATTCAGAATCAATCAGGAGTTCCCATCGTGGTGCAGTGGTTAACGAATCCGACTAGGAACCATGAGGTTGTGGGTTCGATCCCTGCCCCCCTTGCTCAGTGGGTTAAGGATCTGGCATTGCCATGAGCTGTGGTGTAGGTTGCAGACGAGGCTCGGATCCTGCGTTGCTGTGGCGCTGTGTAGGCTGGCAGTTGCAGCTCCGATTCGACTCCTAGCCTAGGAACCTCCATATGCCGTAGGAGCGGCCCTAGAAAAGGCAAAAAGACAAAAATAATAATAATAATAATAATAATAATAATAATAATTCAGAATCAATCACTGGTACATCAGCAGGCTAAAAACTAAATTGTCTGATTATATGACCTTATACAGAAAAATCAACTAATAAAATACAAAAGCTATTAATGCTGGAAAAAAAAAAGACTCTCAGCAAGTGGAGATAAAGGGAATAAACTCAGCTTGTTAAAGAGCATCTATAAAAACCTCAACTCATGTCAAACTGTGTAGTGAAGGACTGAATGTTTTCCCCCAAGACTGGAAAAATGGCAAGGATGTCTACTTTCACCACTTCTTATTAAACATAGTTCTAGTATTTCTAGCCACTGCAATAAAGCAAGAGAAGGAAATTTAAAAAGTTAAAAATAAAAACAAACTGTGTGCAGATGCCTTATTTGTTGTCATAAAAAAAGAAAAAATCACGAGGAATCTACCAGAAAAAAGAATTCCAGAGTTAATAAGTGAGTTCAGTAAGGTCTTAGGATATACGTATACATAAAATAATTAAACTGTATTTTTATATACTAACAATGAACATGTAGAAACTGAAATTAAAAATACAATACCAGGGATTCCCATCATGACTCAGTGGTAACAAACCCGATTAGTATCCATGAGGATGTGGGTTTGATCCCTGGCCTTGCTCAGTGGGTTAAGGATCCAGCATTGCCATGAGCTAAGGTGTAGGTCACAGACACAGCTCAGATCCCAAGTTGTTGTGGCTGTGGTGTAGGCTAGCAGCTACAGCTGCGATTCAACTCCTAGCCTGGGAACTTCCATATGTTGCATATGTGGCCCTAAAAAGAAAAAGAAAAAAAAAAACCCAAAAAACAAAAACATTCAAAATCACTCCAAAGAAAGTGAAATGATGTAGGTACATGCTTAACAGAAAAAATACAGGATGTGTATGCTGAATATTACAAGGTGTTGATGAAAAAATCAAAGATATCTAAGTAAACGAGAGACAGACCATGACAGTGGATGAGAAGATTCAATAAAGATGACAATTATCCCTAAAAAGATCTGTCAATTTTAATGCAATTCCTAGCAAAAACCCAAGGAAAGAATTTTTTTCAAACATCAACAGTCGTATTCTAAAATTTATATGGAAAGAAACAGGCTCTAGAATAAACAATTCTGACAGAGAAGAGTAAGGTGGGAGGAATCACTCTACTCAAAGTAAAGTCTCACTATATAGCTACAGTGGCATATTTTAAGAGGGACAAGTTCAGGAGTTCCTGCCGTGGCCGGCGGTAACCAACCCGACTACGATCCATAAGGACTCGGATTCGATCCCTGGCCTCACTCAGTGGCTTAAGGATCTGGCGTGGCTGTGAGCTGTGATGTAGGTTACAGACGTGGCTCAGATCCTGTGTTGCTGTCTCGGATCCTGTGTTGCTGTGGCTGTGGTGTAGGCCGGCGGCTACAGTTCTGATTCGACCCCTAGCCTGGGAACTTCCATATGCTGTGGCCCTGAAAAAAGGAAAAAAAAAAAAAAAAAAAAAAAAAAAGAGGGACAGGTTCATAGATCAATGAGGGAGAAGACAGAACCCAGAGACGGATGCAAGCACAGTCTACTGATTTTTGACACAGCAACAATTTTGATAGAAACTGCTTAAAAAAGCAGTCAAATAGAGGAGTTTTAAACTTTTCAACAAATGGTACAGGAGAGATTGAACACTCATAGGCAAAAACAAAGAAAACCAAAAAACAAAGTCAACCTAAATCTCACACTTTATACAAAAAATAAACTCAAAATACTTAAATGCAAAATATAAAACTATAAAACTTAAACAAAAACATCAGGGGAAAATCTTTGGGATCTTGGGCCAGGCAAGAAGTTGTTAGTCTTGACGCTAAAAGAAAATGAAAGAAAAACTGCTAAATTGGGCCTTATCAAAATTAAAGCATTTGCTTTGCAAAAGCCTATGTTAAGACAGTGAAAAGATAAATTACAGCCTAGAAGACATTTGCAAGCAACATATCTCAGAGTTGGCTTCTAGAAATATGAAGAACTCTTTTTTTTTTTTTTTGTCTTTTTGGGTCCCACCCATGGCATATGGAGGTTCCCAGGCTAGGGGTCGAATCGGAGCTGTAGCTGCCAGCCTACCCCACAGCCACAGCAACTCGGGATCCGAGTTTCGTCTGCAACCTACACCACAGCTCACAACACCGGATCTTTAGCCCACTGAGCGAGGTCAGGGATGGAACCTGTGGATACTAGTCAGGTGTGTTAACCGCTGAGCCACAGTGGGAACTCCCGAAATATGAAGAACTCCTAAAGCTCAACATTAAAAAACAAACAAATGAAAATTGATAAAAGCCATGAAGAAATATTTTACTGAAGAGGTCATACAGTTGGCAAATAAGTATACATGAAAAGATATTCATCATCATTTGCCATTCAGGAAATTCAAATTAAGACCACGACGAGGTATCGTGGTACACCTGTTAGAATGCCTAAAATTAAAAATGGTGACTACACCAGATGTTGGCAAGGATGTAGAGAAACTGAGGATAGCTCCTACATTGCTGGTGGGAATGTAAAATAGTACAGCCCTCTGAAAACAATTTGGCATTTTCTTATCAAGTCTAGATGTGCAATAACCATATGGTCTAGCATTGTGCTCTGGGGCAAATGAAATGAACAGCTGTGCATGAATGTTTATAGCAATGTTCTGTAATAGTTAAAAACTGGAAATGGGAGTTCCCATTGTGGCTCAGTGGTTAACGAATCCAACTAGGAACAATGAGGTTGCGGGTTCGATCCCTGCCCTTGCTCAGTGGGTTAAGGATCCGGCCTTGCTGTGAGCTGTGGTGTAGGTCTCAGACGTGGCTTGGATCCCAAGTTGCTGTGGCTGTGGTATAGGCAGTTACAGCTCCGATTAGACCCCTAGCCTGGGAACCTCCATATGCTTTGAGTGCAGCCCTAGAAACGGCAAAAAGACAAAAACAAAAAAAAAAAAAAAAAAAAAAAAAATGGAAATGGCCCGATGTCCTTTAACAGGTGAGTGGTTAAACAAACTGTGATTCACACATACCATGATATACTACTTAGCAATAAAAAGGAATGAACTATTGATACACGTAGTAACTTGGATGAATCTCCAGGGAATTGTGCTGCATAAGATAAGCCAATCTCAAAAGGTATGTATATACTATATGATTCCTTTAGGCAATATTTTTGAAATGACAAAATTATAGAAATGGAGAACAAATTGGTGGGTTCTAGGAGTTAAGAATGGGGAATGGGGAGTTCCCATCGTGATGCAGCAGAAACAAATCCAACTAGGAACCATGAAGTTGCGGGTTCAATCCCTGGCCTTGCTCAGTGGGTTGGGGATTCGGCATTGCCGTCAGCTGTGGTGTAGGCTGCAGACGTGGCTTGGATCTGGCATTGCTGTGGCTCTGGCATAGGCTGGCAGCTGTAGCTCTAATTCGACCCCTAGCCTGGGAACCTTCATATGCCACAGGTATGGCCCTAAAAAGGACAAAAAGACAAAAAGACAAAAAAAAAAAAAAAAAGAATGGGGGGATGGAAGAGGTGGATGTTACAAAAGATCCTTGTGGTGATGGAATGTTCTATGTGTTGACTGTAGTGACAGATACATGAATCTACATATGTGATAAAACTGCATAGAATGAAGTACACACAAAAGTGTACATGCTAATCTGGGGAAAATGAATAAGATCAGTGGACTGGTTGTGATACTTAACTAAACTTTTGCAGAAGTTCCCATCGTGGCTCAGTGGAAATCAATCTGACTAGCATCCATGAGGTTTCAGGTTTGATCCCTGGCCTCACTCAGTGGGTTAAGGATCCAGCATTGCCGAGAGCTGTGGTATAGGTCACAGATGTGGCTCAGATCTGGTGTTGCTGTGGCTGTGGTGTAGGCCAGCAGCTACAGCTCTGTTTCAACCCCTGGCCTGGGAACCTCCATGTGCCACGAGTGCGGCCATAAAAAGACAAAATAAATAAATAAATAACATAAACTTTTGCAAAGTGTGTCCATTGAGGGAAACTTGATAGAAGGTACTTTCTGTATTACTTGTTATAATGGCATGTGAATCTACAATTACTTTAATTATAAAGTCAATTAAACTAGATTACTAAATAATCTAAATTTCTTTAATTTTTCTACTAAAGTTTCTTCTTTCTTCTTCTTCTTCTTCTTTTTTTTTTTTTTTTTTTTTTATGGCCACATTTGCAGCATATGGAAGTTCCCAGGCTAGGGGTCAAATCAGAGCTACAGCTGCCTGCCTGCGCCAGAGCCACAGCCACAGCCACATCAGATCCGAGCTGCATCTGTGACCTATATCACAACTCATGGCAACACCGGATCCTCAACCCACTGAGCGAGGCCAAGGATCGAACCTGAAACTTCATGGTTACCAGGTGGATTCGTTTCTGCTGCGTCACGACTAGAACTCCTAAAGTTCCATTCTTTATCCTTTACCTGATTTTTTTTGCACCCAGTTACAAGATAAACAAATAATCACACACAATAAAGGATAAACTTATCTTGTGAATTACTTTTTTTTGCTTTTTAGGGCCTCACCTGTGGCATATGGGGGTTCCTAGGCTAGGGGTTGAATTGGAGCTGCAGCTGCTGGCCTACATCACAGCCACAGCAATGCAGGATCCGAGCCTCGTCTGTGATCTACACCACAGCTCATGGCAATGCCAGATCCTTAACCCACTGAGCGAGGCCAAGGATCGAACCCACATCCTCATGGATACTAGTCAGTTTCATTTCCACTGAGCCACAACAGGAAGACAGATACACATGCTCCCTCCCAACTAACAAACAATAAACAGGACCTTCTTGGTTTTAGGGTTTTTTCAACTGAGTCATTTATATTAAGAATCATCTTCTTTAATTAAAGGAGTAGAGTTGCAAAGAAGACACACCTACATGGATGTGGTCAGGCAGCACTTTGATGATGAAGCAGTTTAGAACTTCTGTTCTTGGAATTCGTATTACGCACAGCCTTGTGGAAATGAAGAGATAGAGCTCTTAAGTCTATCTGTTCCATCTGCCTACCACGCAGACCCGCACTCTCCACTGCCCAAGGAATGGTGAGTACTGTGGTCAATACTAACAGCCCCAACCACATTCTACAGCGTAATAGCTCCTGTGATTATACTGAGAAGTTTGATAGGAATTATTTTCCTGACCTCATCCCCAAATTTCTTCTTGCTCAATATTATCTTGTTATTTCTATTTATTTCTCCCCTAAAATGCCCTCCCCATTACTTCCCCTGTAATTATCAGCTCACTGAAGTAGGCCCTTTCATTTTGGTTTCCTCTTCACTGCCTGGAGCGTTGTGGGCACTCAGCATATGCTGTTTCACTTTTGATGTCAGCATCTTCAAATGGAGACAGGTGGCTTCACAAGCGAGGACAATCTTTGCATCAACCAGGATTAATCTAATAATTTGCTTCAAGCACATTATAATTTTGTCTCTCCTCCAAGTACCTTGATTTTTTAAAAGGTTAGTGCAGATAATCCAGGCTTATTCATTCCTCTCAAATTTCAACAATCTGACCCAGAGTACTTGGGATTTTTTTTTTAGGGTTCCACTGTTTACAGAGATATTTAATTTACAAAATAAATAAGGTCATAATAATGTTTAGTCAACATTATTAATCATTATCAGTTATAGTGATAATATTAATATTACTATTTTCAGGTTTATTTTAATTAAATAATGCAGATCCATAACAAATTAGCATGTGAACTGGTGAATTTACAAACTCTCACGCAGATTAGGGTGAATAAAAAAATTAACTAAGCAGCCACTGCACCACTTACTGCTCTGTTTTCAGAGATAGAGAAACACAAAGTAAACTGAGAAAACTACAGGTAATATATCTAAATTATAACAACATGACAGGCTTAAATAAACTAGATTCTATTGCCTGAAGAGACTGTATTTTCTGCAGTGCCTGTCAGAACAGTGAGCTCAGTGAAGGTGCTCAGTGGGTGTTCACCGAAATGGATTTACGTACCCACTGGATATCACGCAAATCTGCTGTTGAAAGCAAATCCATGATGATGCTGGTAATTCAGCAACCAAATCTAATGCAAGTAGAGTTTATGTTGAACAGTGGTTCATGTTTGCTGTTACCTGAAAGAAGTGATGTACTCGGACCTGAGACATTTTAATGCCTTCTCTGCAGGAAGCGCCACTGACCTGGAAGTAAGAGAAAGAGAAAACATAGATGAGATTCACTACGAGGCAGTGAGAACTGAGTCTGAGCCACACACGCAATTATTCACAAGGAGCATGGCTTCACATTTAGCCAACATGGGAGATTCCAGGTGCAGGTTTCTATTCTGCCACGGTGTCATTTTCACGGTTCCGAATTGCAAACCCAAACTTGGTACAGTTTCTCCAGATCAACTAAATTGATGCTGGAAAGATGGTACAGGAATCTGGGTTCTTGTTCACGGCGGTCGAAGAATGAACTCCGCGAACACACAGGCAGCATGCAAGCAAAGTTTTTATTAAAGGAAAGCAGATGGCTCCCAGGGTTGCTGGGAGCGGGGAGAAGAGCCCCCTTTCTCTATTGTCCTATAGGGGTTTTTTATCCCTTAAAGAGGGACCAACGTGGGGTCCAGAGAGATGTGCTCTTCTCCCATTGGCCTTGCTTAGTTACCTATGTCAGTCCTTGTCCAATAGAGTCTTAAGGGTGGAAATGTCCCGTAAGTCTCGTAGTTTCTTTGTCCTTTTCATCCCTCAAACTGAGTCGCAGGGGATTAGGGATTAATATCCATCTGGGCGTAGGTACACTCCCTATAGTAAACAAGGCCTGTGGGGATGTTAGTCCCTGGAGCCCTTAAGCCACAAATGTTGATCGATGGCCATACCAAAGAGTACATCAAAGCCCATGCTCCTGCACTGACTACCTGAGTTAATATTCTGCCTCAAAATAATTGATACCGAATTTAAAACCATGATACACAAATTAATGGCTTTCTATATGCCCAAACTTGGGCAAAGTATGGAGAAAATCAAAATGATTTCAAATGGTTCTTTACCTGAAATAAGAGGAAGAGTCTGACGGTAGCAGAATAATGTGGGAGAAAATGGGTAAGATTAATATAACACAATGGGTGTAGGTTGAAACTAGGAAACAGAGGATGCAAAGCAAGGGCTCTCGACCACTATTCTGCCCTCTCTAGTAACTTAGGTATTAGGCGATGCCATTTCCCATCTCTATCCAGAATGACGGGTCTCTTAACTGCAGTGGTCTCTTGGCCTTGAATCCTTTCTGTAGCTCTCCCTCTCCTTTTCAGCAGTATCTCGAGATAGCTGACACCAAGAGCAATGGGCAGAAAACATGTTTGTTCCTGGCAATACCTGACTGCCTTCTCTGTTGGCCCAAATGGTTTCCAGTGTAATCTATTCTGCATTGAAGTCAGAAAATGTTGAACTTGGGTTTCTTCTGAATCCCTCATTGAACTTAAATGTGCCTAAATGCTCCCAGAAATCAGTGCTTAAGGCCTACAGCTGTGTGCCCTTTGCCCCGCTCTTTCTAGGAGTTGTGTATGCCAGCACTATGTATTTAATAAGGATGCAATTTAATTAACAAAGGTATTTCTTTTTCGTCTAAATGTCCAAAGGTAATATAAATCAATGATTTAATGGAAAAACACTAGGCCAAAATTTGTTTTCCCAGCAGCTAATAGCTGGGCTTACATGAGTTGCCAGACCTCTCTGGCCCCCAGCTTCCTCCTCTATAAGGTAAAAGGATTCTGCTAGATAATCCCCAAAAGTCTCTCCTTGCTCTAACACTCCCCAGTTTCACAGAGTACCGAGAGTCATCTTTTCCCTAAGTATTTGTTAAGGTTTCCAATGATCAGTTCCATTCCTCTAGTTGCTCTGTATCCTAACCCAAATCGTTTGCATTATTTAAGGGTATTAATGTAAGCGTTTGAACTGTAAGGGAAGGTGGCTAAAGGAATGTGAACATAAGGCCATATGAGCCTTCACTTAATTTTAAAAAACTTCCATCTGTTTCATCAACTATCAAGTCACCCAAGCTTGCCCTGGCACTGAGATGCTTTTAATAAGTTATGTGACTCACCAGGAAGACGAAAGCAATAGATTCTGTTTGTGTTTTAGACTCTGCCGGTAAAAGGTCCAAGAGACATGATCCACAGGTGCCAACCAGCATCTTGGAAAGAGATTGCAAACGAGTTTGTGGCAAGAGAGGCAGAACAACACTTTAAGATCCTCCAGTTTTTAATTTAGAAATTTAGAAATTATTTAGAAATAAAGAGTGATAAATAAATACTATTCTTCCTCCGGGGTAATACCTGGTAACAACTCATGAAAAACAAAAACATTCATGCTATTCCAGCAAAGAAAAGTGGTGATAATAAGAAGCCACAAGAAATAAAGAAGGATGTTTGCACCGGTTTAAGATCATCTTTCTTTGTCTGTTTTACTTCCTTTTTGGGCTGCTGACTTGTCTATTTTGATAGCGATAAGAGGCACTTTGAGAGGTTCTTACAAATACTGACTCTGCAGAAGTCTGCAGTTATCTGTAAGCTTGGCCCCAGGCCCCTTATTTAGGCAAATGACAATGGAAATAAATTGTGCAATGCAGAGTTTGCCTTGGAATGGAGTATTCGGGAAGGAAAGGGAGAGATGTATGTGAGTGTGAGTGGTGAGCGTGAGTGTGAGTATATGAGTGTGTGTGCATGGCCCCCAGTGAGCACACTGGTGAGGAAGCGTAAGATTTAGCCCAGGGACAGTATGAAGCATCAGACTTGGATTTCTGTGGACCTTAGGTGATATCTCACCTCTTTACATTTTGTAGGCATTCTCACAACAGGCAACATGAAGGAAGGGCTCTTGAGATTTGATGGGGTTTTGTCACATTGAATCAAAATGTCCTCCTTCTCAGAAGCCCTATAAGTGGGTTCTAGATTTCAGATTAAGTCCTAGCAGAGCGTTAGCCTCATCAATGCTTTTCTGGCCTCTTGTGCCCCAGGGTCTTTGACACCTAACAAGGTGTCATGACACCTAACCCTTAGGTGTTACGACATAACCCGTATGTGTTATTAGATTTTAAGTCTTTTGCAGCAGTGGGGTAGGACTTGAAGGAGATGGAAATTTTATGTATTTGATTCACATAAACTTACTAAATTTAATTCAGTGTATTTACAATGCAGTATAAAATCTAACGTGAGGTCTGAATCAAATAGTCTATTAAACAACTTGTAGTATGTATTGGTGATTACCCACATAAACTCCACATATCTACACATGCAGTTTTTGGTTCTTCCTATATATTCCATAACTCATACATATGTATGAGTTCTTTCCTTTTATAAAATCCCATACAATAAAGCATGAAGTTAGAAAACCGTGATTTTTTTTTTTTTTTTGTATTATCACAGCATTCTCTTTTTTTTGTCTTTTCTAGGGCCACACCCTCAGCATATGAAGTTTCCTAGGATAGGGGTGTAATTGAAGCTGTAGCCACTGGCCTACTCCAGAGCCACAGAAATGCCAGATGGGAGCCTACAGACACCACAGCTCACGGCAACGCCAGATCCTTAAGCCACTGAGCAAGGCCATGGATCGAACCTGCAACCTCATGGTTCCTAGTTGGCTTCGTTAACCACTGAGCCACGAGGGAAACTATCACAGCAGTCTTTACTTACCAGACTGGTTTCCCTGTTAAACCTATTCCATCTCCCTCCCACTCCAAGTTGTTCTGTTCAGCATCTCTATAGTTTTGCCTTTTCCAGAATGTCATAAAAATGGAATTATACAGTATATAACCTTTTCAGACCAACTTTTTCCACTTGGCAACATGCATTTAAGACTCATTCATGTCTTTGCACTATCTTATTTACATACGCCTGTCAGTCTTTAAGTGTTTCTTCACCTTCTGGTATAGCACAGGTTCATCTTGTATTCCCTCTTCCAGCGCAGCCATGAAACTGTTCATTTTCCCAAGGAACGCGTGGGAATGGCATTCAGAAACCAACATCTGGGGTCAAGGTGTGTTTACTGCTACTGAGGTATCATTGTTTCTAGGGCCCTTTAGTAGAGAGAGTTAGAATATATTAATATATATTAATATATTAAATATATTAATATATATTAAATATATTAATATTTAAGTTATGGCTGAATCACATAAATTCTCTGTTCCTGATCCCAAACCACAGGGTTCTTCCTTTAACGGAAAGAGATTCTACGTTCTTTAACTTAAATCAGGGTCCCCCGACTCAGGAGTGTTTCTTGGTTTGTATTCAAGTTTGGAACCATTTATTTCTTATGCTGCTGCTGGCCTGACACTCTGAGGGGAAAGGTGATCTGAAAGCTGATCAGGTTTTAGGGTGACCACTTTCCTTCCACAAGCAGAATACAATAGTTTCCATTCCTTTGGCCTGGCCCTGAAGGTGCAGTCTGTTATTTCTATTGGTACCAATATTAACAGTTACCATGTCTTTAAGGTTCTGAGGGCAACCCAAAATTACAGCTTTCACTAAGGAGAGCAGAGCAGAGAGAAAAGAAAGGACAGAGGCTGGAGTTCCCGTTGTGGCTCAGCAGAAATGAATCTGAGTAATATCCATGAGGATGCAGGTTTGATCCCTGGCCTCACTCAGTGGGTTAACGATCTGGCGTTGCTGTGAGCTGTGGTGTGGGTCGCAGACGCGGCTTGGAGGATCTGGCGTTGCTGTGGCTCTGGTGCAGGCCGGCAGCTACAGCTCTGATTCCACCCCTAGCCTGGGAACCTCCATATGCTTTGGGTGCAGCCATAAAAAGAGAGAAGAAAAAAAAAAGGACAGAGGCTGACTGTCTCATGACCGCTTACACTACAACTCTATTTCCTAATATTTGGTATCCTTGAGAAGTTTATTTCGGTTACCAGAGAATTAAGATACAATATCTTAACTGTCCTTCTATTCTGCTGCAGGTCAAGGATGTGCTGTGGAGAAGGTTCCCGAACTTTGTATCTTCACTGGCTCCAAAAGGCTGCCCTATTTCATCAAAAGAAACTTGTTTTTCCTAACAAAGCTGGCTTAATTTTCTAGTGACATGGCACAGTTAAAGTACTGTAACAATGACAGAAGTGCACGTTTCCGCCTTCTTTCCTTTCTATGAAGTCAGAGGAAGAAACAATATAAAATGCAAACATGCAAACGGGAAGATTTCTTTGTCTTAAGCTAACGCCAGGAGGGCGCGGCAAGCTTTACAGCAGCTGCAACCGGGAGTAACTGTGCTGTCTTGTTCTTTTGCCAAATCCATTCCTGAAATAAAAATGAAAGAGGCCCTGAACCGTCTTAATCTTTGGACATGATGCTGAACACACGGTGCAGAGAGCGCTGTGCTTGGGAAAATCTCAACTTGTGGCCAGTTTTACCGTTTCAGGCAGCAGTGGCTTTGGGCAAAGTGCCAGTCTGCTCTGAGCCTCTTTCCTTTTCTGCAAAATGAGAATAAAAGTCACCGCCTTGCTTACCTCATAAGGGCGTCTGAGGCTCAAATTAAATGCGATAATGTCACAGAGCTTTGCGAACTCTAAAGAACTATAAATACATGGTATTATTAGAAGTGGCTGGAAGTAACTGATGAGATGGCTTAATTTTAGTCATTTCAAATGCCTCAGGGGTGAGCGGAGCTGTGCGAGGGGGTTAGGTTTTGTGGCAGCTCTGCGGCACGGGGCGAGCAGGGCTGGCCAGGGGGAGAAGCTACTCGCTCCTCTCTCCCAGGAAGGGGGCCGGACTTGAGCTGCTTTCTAAAGAAGGCAAGAAAAACAGGAGTTGAGAGACGGCAACTACAGTGAGGAAGCAGGATTTCGCTAACAGGAGAGAGAAAGACAGTGAGAAGGGCCAAAGGAGCGCCTGAAAAACCAGACGTGGTCAAAACCATGGGGCCTAGAAGCGGAAAGAAAATAGAGGAAGTCGAGACTGATAAGGATGGAGGAGGGACAGCTGCTCACAGCAGGCAAGTGGGCAAGATTCCAGGCTTAGGACAGAGCCCAGGGTGTCAGCAGCCCCAGGGACCCAACCTGGAGAATCAGCTGGAGGAGGGCTCGATATCCTAGACCAGGGGTGTGCAGACACACAGAGACTTACTTATTTACGAGGGTTGACTGTGTGCCAGGTACTGGAAAAGGGACCCTCTTTTCAAACAAAATCCTACACAGAAACCCACTAAATGAAACAGAAAAAAACTGAAGGTGCTTTGGAGAACCCAGAGTCTCCCAGCTTCCCTCTGAGCCCTTTGCAGCTCCCTGGGCACCTGTGCAGGGACACAGACTTCTAGAGAGATCGAGATAAGCTCACTTAGCCTTGTTGCATCTCTGGCCCCTAGCACATGAGAAGTACTTGATATTTCGTGGATGACTGAATGAATGTGATAGAGGGTAAGTGGTGTGCAGGAGAGAAGTCAGATAAATGGGTTCGGTGGGTTCTGAAACTACCTTGTGAGACTGATTTATCCATGCATGGTGTATACATGAAAGTGTCTCAAGCTTTAGTTGTGAAATGAGGCTGGCTAAGGGTGGGGGAACCCCTTAGTTGGGTTTGGAGGTGGGGGGTTATCCAGCCACAGGAGCCTAAATTGTAGTGGGTAGGATAAGCCAAAACCAGAGGACACTTCTATGGAAATGTCTTGGTCATTTCATCATGAAAACATAACCAGTTCACTGCTCTGCTCCTTTACTAGTGGGGCAGAAACACAGATAAAAATAGCTAATATTTATTGGGTGTTGACTACTTGCCAGGCACAGTAATAACCCCTTAATGCTGTGTAGTGGGCAGAATAATGGCCCACAAAGACGCTTATGTCCCAGTCTGTAAAGGCTGTGACTAAGTTATGTTAGATAGCAATGGAGGAATTATGCGGTAGATGGAGTTAAGGTTACTAATCAGCTGACTGTGAGATGGTTTGATTATCCTGGATTATCTGCTGGGTCAGGGTGCAAGAGGCAGGAGTCAGTGTCAGAGAAGGAGATGCAATGGCAGGAGCAGAGGCTGGAACGATGTGATGTGAGAGCTCACCTAGCCATTACTGATTTTGAAGATGCATGGGGCCACGGTCCAAGGAACATGGGTAGCCTCTAGAAGCAGCTAACACATAGAAAAACACATTCTCCTCTAGGTCTTCCTGGCCCTTCTGACACCTTGATTTCAGCCCAGTGAAACCCATTTCAGACTTCTGACCTCCAGAACCATAAGATAAAAACTTTTTTTTTTTTTTTTTTAAGCCACTAACCTAGGGGTAAACAGCAATAGAAAACAAATACAGATTTTCTCACTCCCTCTTTACAACAGCCTCATCCGATGGGTACTTAATATAGCTGTTTTGCAAATGAATAGGCTAAGGCTTGGAGGGCTTGACTCATTTGACCCAGAGGTGAGTGGATGGCCTGATTTTGGAGCCACTTGGAGATGGTTTTGCTTCTTCCTTTCACAAATGAGAAGACTAGGCACGGAAATGTGTCCAAGTCACATGTGAGTTGGTGACAAAGCTCACTGTACCCCCATAAAAATGGGGGTAGACCAGCCTTTCACAAATACACATGTGCCCAGAAAGTCACTGGGAGTCCCATTAGGATGCAGGCTCCAACCAGCAGGTCTGGGCTGGGAGCCAGGTTGCTACATTTCCCAGCAGCCCCTGGGGGAGGCTGATGCTATTGGCCAGGGACTAGCAGAGCGGTCACTGCCCTTGTGCCTTGCGCTGGGGGTTCTGAGCAACCCAGAGCCATCAGAGAGCTTTGGGCATCGAGTGGAATGAGGGGGCACTAGGGAGGGAGACACAGGAGCAGACGCCCCACAGTTCTGTGGTGAATGAGGTTTAGGGTCTCGGAGGAAAAAGTCGGGGTTAAAGACAAGGATCTCACTCACAGGGCTCCTCTTGAGAATGACATCACCCACATGCGAAGATTATCGTTGTCATTTGAAAAGTCATTCGAAATGTGCTGGCCTGGCTCTGGCATCACGATGGCCTTTACTCTTTTATGGGACAACACCCACAGGTCAAGAACATCTTCCTACCGCAGAGAGAAAATAGCTCCATGTGACTGTGTGGGGAAAAGCAACATCCTCCATTCCCTGACATACATTTCATGTAAAGAAAAAAACCCCCTTTTTTTTTGGAGAAAAAGAGAATAAACTGCTTATGCTTTGAGAAACATGTCTGAAGCTTGATGGGATCAAAAAGCTCAAGGTCCTGCCCTTTCCTCTCCTCAGCCCCAGCACTGCTCCCCCGGTGGACTGCACCCTCAGGACAGAAGGGTGCTTCAGTCTGTAACCGCAGACGTGGTTCTTTGGGTCTTTGTGTTTCATTTTAAAAGAAATACACGCACCCCCATATGTGTGGGACATGCTGGGAGGGTCCCTGACCTTTTCCACTGTGACTGCAGAATTTCCATCTGTCTGTGGCTAGGGGAGCTGCCTGCAGGCTGGGAATGTTCTCTTTTCATTTTGAAACAACAGCCAGGCACGCGAGCAAGAAATAGCAGCTATCGTTTCAGACACAAGAACTCAGAGAGGAAGCAAATGTTTGGCTGACTGTTTCCCGGGGGTAGAGAGTAAAAAAATATTCCTCTGCATATTTACAGCGGCTCCAAAATGACAGGAATTTTTTTTTTTTCATTTACTCATTCAACTCAGCACTGTTGACCTCCAAAGCTACCTCACCTACAGGTTGAAAATGGAACTTTAAAGTGTTTCTAAATTAAGTTTTCTACAAACGTTCTTAGCTTTAGGGTTTGCTTCTGAAGGTGGAAAAAAATATGTTGGTTAGTTGTTCGGATCACCCCCCAAGCACTGCTCAGCCCTGTAAGTGCAGGGAGGTAGGGTGCTAGGATCTTTGCCTTCGTCAGGGTCCGGATGTTCAGAGCGTGGCCGGTCTGGACACCGAGCCCTTTAGCGGGGAGGACTCTGGCCACCCTGGGAACTTGACATTTTGGTGGTTTTCGCTTATCAGCATGGGAGAAGACGGGTGGTAAGAACACACCGCTTGGCAGTCAGACAAACCTTGCTAGTGTGTTATCTTGTCCAGGCCCCTAACATTCTTGGGTGACTTCACTATGGGCTTGTGTCCTTATCTGCAAAATACAAAAAATATACAAAAAAATAACACCTCCTCTTGAGATTATTGGGAAGATTAAAGGAGATAATATGAGTGGCACAAAGTAAGACCCTAAAAATGTTTGCTCCTCCAAGGGCCAGAAATACAGACTTTCAGGAATAATGTCTGTTTGGCTGTAGAAATGTATTATGTTACATTAATCTTCCTCATGATATGTTCCTTGGCCTACCAATAATATCATTTTTTTTTTTTTCTTTTCAGGGCTGCACTTGCGGCATATGGAGGAAGTTCCCAAGCTAGGGGTCTAATCAGAGCTACAGTTGCCCGCCACAGCATCCGATCCATGTCTGCGACCTACACCACAGCTCATGGCAATGCTAGATCCTTAACCCACAGAGCGAGGCCAGGGAGTGAACCCGCAATCTCATGGTTACTGGTCAGATTCATTTCCACTGCACCACAATGGGAACTCCGGGTAATATCAATTTTTATTTCTTTTGCACCTACAATTGATGGTGGGAGAGACGGATCCAAAGTTCGATTTGTGGCAATCCGTTGTGGTTACGATTACAGAATGCATGAATTCAGGCAAGATAAAGGAGGGATGGCTGTTTTTAGAAAAAAAAAAACCAATTAATTGATTACCCTGGTGATGTGGAACTAAGAGTCAACACCAGAAGGGACCTTCTTTGGTGCCTACTAGTAATTTTGGGGGACCAGGAGAGTTGGACTGGTTTTCCTTTCTTTCTTGCCTTCCATCAACACCCACCTCCCTACCTCCTCCCTTGCCTGCTGACAGAGAAAGGGCTTCCAGGGCAATACTCGTGGGATTGATCTTTCTTTGCCCTCTGTTCTCATCCCTTAAGCCACGTAGCCAAGGTCAGCTCAGGTGAGTCAGGCGCCAGCCCTCCCCCACCCCTCTCCTCTGCGCAAAGGTGATAACGTTTCCATCAAGGCAGAAGGACTGGAGCACTGGACAGTTTCCAGTTTAATCACCAATGAGAGGGAATGAAGATTAAACTGCAGGGCACCCTTTTGCACTGGCCCTTCTGAGATCCTAGATATAGCTTCTCAGGGTTGTAAGGTTTATTTATTTATTTATTTATTTTGCATTTTAGGGCTGAACCCTCAGCATGTGGAGGTTTCCAGGCTAGGGATCCAATCAGAGCTGCAGCTGCCGGCCTGCACCACGGCTGCAGCAACATGGGATCCGAGCTGCGTCTTCGACCTACACCACAGCTCACGGCAACGTCGGATCCTTACCCCACTGAGCGAGGCCAGGAATGGAACCCGCAACCTCGTGGATTCTAGTGGGGCTTGTTAACCGCTGAGCCATGAAGGGAATTCCTCATATGGTTTTTTAAATAAAATTTGCAAGAGATATTTTAACCACCGTCAGGGAAGACTTGCTTATTCCACTCTGATGTCCTTTCCACAGCCTTCCTATCTGGCTGTGGCATTGTGGGTTCCCACGGGCATTATATCTGGTTTGGGTTTCATGGGAGATTTTTGCTGGCGAGCTCTTCTGAGGACTACTCCTATCGCTCCATCTCGGGGAATAGTGACAGGAAGCTGCAGGGGGCAGAGGCCACTTCATGACATGAACGACTCCTGGGGCATCTGGCACTGGAAGGACAAGGGAAGTGGAGGAGAAGCAGGATTTGAAATGTTTGGAGCTAAAAAACATCCTCCATGTGGAACGGTCTTCCGATCATCAGTAACACAAGATTCAGTTCTTGAAGAAGTTTAGTCAAAATGCAAGTTCTTTCCCAAATACACTTGAAAAATGCAGCACAATTATGATGCACGGTGTGTATGGGTATACATCTAGATTTTTTTCTTTCCTGCCTTAATAGGAATCTTATATAACAGTTACCAGAATTTCTGAGTTTGCAGGCAGCAAGTTAAAGCAATAACGCAAAAGCAAGGTGTCCGCAGTAGCTTATACATGAAAAGAACAAAAATAGTGCAGATTCAAAATTTAGGACAATGATCTTAAAAAATATACTTGGCTTTACCAAATAATAATTTAGAAACCACAGAAAAAGTTTTTTAAGTAGCCAATTGTAAAAAAGATAGATTTCAATCAAATTTGCTAGAGAAAGATTGAATTATCTTTCTATTCTCTGTATGGAAAATATGACAAAATTTTGTCACATGGAGTAAAGATTATGCATCCAAAACAATATAGAAAAAATGATTTTAGAAGTGTGTCAGGTAGTTAATTAGTAAAATGCCATGTCCCTTTTCTGGATTTTTAGGTTCTGGGTATTTAACAGCTTTAAAAATTTTGTAAGATATTGTGTTATATTTTCTCATTCTAAATAATAATGATAAATAGATATTCTTTTGTATTATTTTTCTTAGAGAGGATTCCACAAGCCATATATGTTTTAAGTCCAGAAAAACCTGGATCTAGTTTTTTTTAGGTCCAAAAAAACCTGGTGCTCATGTATGACAAAGTATTTTCAAACATGCAAAGGATTCAGAAATGCAGAGAGCACAGAACTGAAGACCAAAAATGATGCTGCTGATGCACTGAACTGACCCTGCTATGCCACCCCTTCCAATCCTGGGCTCTGAATCTCTCTAGGAAAGAGGAGGACTTTGGGATGGGTTCCTGCACACTTCCTGTGCATCCTTTACAGGACCAGCAGGCAACCAGAAGGACCCTGCTTGAATCCTTTTGGAGCTGCCATTACAACATCTCTTCTTCTTCTTTTTTGTGAAATTGAAATTGCATTTTTACAATATGATACATGTCATTAAAGACAAATAACACTATAAAGTTCATTTATAATGAGAGAGCCAGCTTTCTGCTCCCCATCCCCATCCTAAAGCCTCCTCTCTACAGGAAACTGATGAATTTTTTTTCAAAGTATTTATCACCATACTTTAACCAAAAATGCTATACTGCAGTGTACTAATTTTTCAATCATAAGGATTATTGCCTTTTTTGGGGGGGGGCCATGCCTGTGGCATATGAAAGTTCCCAGGCTAGGGGTTGAATAGAATCTTCAGCTGCCGGCCTACACCACAGCCACAGCAACCTGGGATCTGAACCGAATCTTCGACCTACACCAAGCTCACAGCAACACTGGATCCTTAACCCACTGAGTGAGGCCAGGGATGGAACCCACATCCTCATGGATTCTAAGTCAGGTTCCTTAACCACTGAGCCACAAAGGAAACTCCCTTGCTGACGTTTTACTGCAGAGTGAGAGACTTTAGTTCATTTTCTACCTTTCCACATCCACTCTCCACCTCCCAGTGTGGACATTTCTCAAATTGGTATCTATATGATTATGCATGTGTACATATATTCACTTTAAAAAAATAGCTTTTTCTCTCCTCCTGCTCCAGTTGGGACTGGTGGCTCAGTGGGTCTGCTGCCCAGCTGTGATTCCGACTTCCCTTCACCAGCATCCTGGGAATTCCTTTTGCCCACACTCTGAGTTGGAATTCCTGTTTAGAATCTTTGTCTTCCTCTGTCATGGTTTAATTCTTTACTTTGTGGTGCACATCTTTCTGGAACTTTCTGAGAAGGAGTTGATGGCAGGAAATTTTAAAGCCTTTGCTGGCCTGAAAAATACTTTATTTTACCTTCATATTTATTTATTTATTTTATTTTTTTTTTGTCTTTTTGTCTTTTGTTGTTGTTGTTGTTGTTGCTATTTCTTGGGCCGCTCCCGCGGCATATGGAGGTTCCCAGGCTAGGGGTTGAATCGGAGCTGTAGCCACCGGCCTACGCCAGAGCCACAGCAATGCGGGATCTGAGCCGCGTCTGCAACCTACACCACAGCTCACGGCAACGCCGGATCGTGAACCCACTGAGCAAGGGCAGGGACCGAACCCGCAACCTCATGGTTCCCAGTCGGATTCGTTAACCACTGCGCCACGACGGGAACTCCTTACCTTCATATTTAAGTGATAGTTTAGCAAAGCATAGAATTCTAGGTTGGAAAAAATTTCACCCCAAACTTTGACGACCTTTCTCCATTCCTTTCCAGATTTTGGTGTTGTGGAAAAATCCAATGCCATTTTTTTCTTAGTCCTTTCTTCTTCTTTTTTTTTTTTTTGGTACATTTTTAGGACCACACTTGTGGCATATGGAGGTTCCCAGGCTAGGGGTCTAATTGGAGCTGTAGCTGCCGGCCTATGCCAGAGCCACAGCAACGCCAGATCTGAGCCGTGTCTGCAACCTACACCACAGCTCACGGCAATGCCAGATCCTTAACCCACTGAGCGAGGGCAGGGATCAAACCCGCAACCACATGGTTCCCAGTCAGATTTGTTTCCTCTGCACCACGACGGGAACTCCTCTTAGTCCTTTCTTAAACTGAAGTACCTTTTCCCTATTGCAGGTGTTATGAAGTCGCACACTGATGTGCCTTGTTGGGCTTTTTGTCTCATTTGTCTTATATCTGAGGATATTTCATTTCCAGGAAATGTATTATTTCCTTGATAAACTTATCCTTTCCATTATCTCTGCTTTTTCTCCCTGAAATACCTAGATTTTTTAAAAATAAAGGATAGTTGATTTACATTGTCGTGCCAATATCTAGCCTTGTTTTATATTTGACAGAGTTCTGCTTTATGCCAAGAACAATTCTAGGCTCTTGGGACATAAGAGCAAACTAAAGAGAAAACTCCCTGCCGTGGTGGGACTTGTATCTTCACAATGATGGATCAGGTGTTGACTTTTCTAAATTAATCTTCTTTCTTGTCTTTCATATTTCCCCTCTTGATCTTTTTTCCCCAATTATGACTTGACTTTTAAAAGGAATTTTACCTATAGAAAAATTGAGCAGATTGTATAAAGGGTTCCCATATGCCCTCTTTCCTGTCCATTCCCTGCCTCAGTTTCTCTCATAATAGTAGTTCTCAGAAGTGCGATAGATTTGCTATAATTGACGAACCGATATTGACACATTATTGTTAACTGGAGTTCACAGTTTTCATTAGAGTTCTCTGGGGTCGTACAGGTGTATGAGTTTTGACAGACACATGTCACGTAGCCACCATCACAGTGTCCCAGAGAATGGTTTCTCTGTCCTAAAATCACCTCTGCTCCTCTTATATCCCTCTCTCCCTCCAACAAGCCCTTGGCAATCACTGATTTTTGTTCATTATCTCTATAGTTTTGCCCTTTTCCAAATGTCAAATGGTTGGAATCATACAGTATATAGCCATTTTAGATTGGCTTCTTTCACTTAGCAGCGTGCATTTAAGATTCTGCCTTATATAACTATTTATGGCTTAATGGCTCATTTCTTTTTAACACTGAATGATATTCCATTATCTGGCTATACCACAGTTTATTCACCTATCCTTTTTTTTTGGCTTTTCTAGGGCCGCTCCTGCAGCATATGGAGGTTCCCAGGCTAGGGGTCTAATCGGAGCTGTTAGCCGCTGGCCTACGCCAGAACCACAGCAACACTGGATCCGAGCCGCGTCTGCAACCTACACCACAGCTCACAGCAACGCCAGATTCTTAACCCACTGAGCAAGGCCTCATGGTTCCTAGTCAGATTCGTTAACCACTGCGCCACGATGGGAACTCCCATCTATCCATCTATTGAAGGACAGACATCTTGGTTGTTTCAAGGTTTTGGCAATTATAAATATAGCTGCTATAAATATTTGTTACAGGTTTTTGTGTAGACACAAGTTTCCGACACATTTGGGTAAATACCTGGTAGCATGATGGATGAATCTTATGGCAAGGCTATGTTTTGTTTTTGTGTGGTTTTTCCCAGCTTTACTGAGATATAGTTGACACATGATTGTGTTTATCTTTTCAAGAAACTGCCAAATTGTCTTCCAAAACGGCTGTACTATTTTGCATTCACATTTAGGTCTATGACACATTTTGAATTAATTTATGTAAAAAGTGTAAAATCTGTGCCTAATTTTTTTTTTAACCTGAGGATATCCGTTATTTCAGCACCATTTGTGAAAAAGACCTCTTTGCTGATTTGTTTTACTTTCTGAGAGATTTTCTCAACAGCCACAGAAATCTCCCATCTTGGCTTAGAGTAGTTAAAACAAACAAACAAACAAACAAAAAACCCAACCCAGTCTTGGCCATGGAAGCAGTGGACCCATGCACTCAGCTCCCACCTTTAACCCTCAGCATCAGCATGTGTTTCTACCTGCCCCTCATGGTCACTAGGTGGCATCCATCCTATTGCCTTCCACCCTAATTCCTGCTTTGTGATTGATCATATTTGCAGGTTTTCTCCAGGTATGAACATTCCAACTTGGGGAGAAAATCGATGATTTCAATTCAGTCTAGGAATAGGGATAGACTTCCTAACACAGAGAAATGCTACACCACACAGAAAAGGGCACTCATAGAGTCATGGCAGTTGAATGGTTCTAAGTATTGACAATTTGGGTTCAAATTCTCTCTGCCTTTGTCTGGCCATGAAAGCTTCGATTTAAACCCTTCCTGCCTCAGTTTCATCATCTCTAAAGTAGGGATAATAATAGAAGTTGCTTCCTAGGATCATTTGTAGATTAAATGACTTATTTCATCCAAAGGGAATAAAACAACGCCTGGACACAGGAAGAGGTGTAAATGTATTTTCTATTATCATTACTGGCTGACTAAGCCTGTGAGTCACCAAGAACTCATAATCAAAATTTCAATCCTCTTGTGCAACCTGTCATTGCTCACTTGGAGACAAGACACGTTGGGCCTGGAATCACAGGGATGGCTGAGTCATTCCAGCTCTTCCAATCCTGACCATCATTCACATTTCAATGCTAATTTAGAAAGTATAAAGAAGTACCTGCATCAATGTTAAGGGGAAAGGATTACATTGCTTTAGCAAATAATAGCTTCCCCAAGGTCTCAAGGCTGCAGTTAACCTAGTCCCAGGAACAAGGACTAGTAAGGTTACCATTGGATTGTACCAATTTGGTACTGGATCAGGAACACTAAATCTGTATGCCAGAGAAACCTTAGGTTCTTCTCTGATAATCTGACTCTATTTGTTTGGCTCTGCTCTGATCACTTCACAGTCCACTTTACCTCTGGTCCTAGCTCCACTTTCAAAAGCAGGATGTTATCCAAAGCCCTGAGAATTCTCCAGGTAGATTCCAGTTTTCACATCAGAATTTGAACTTTTACTAAGTCCAAAGACTGATAAGCTCCCAAGGAAGTGAGGTCCAGGGTACTTAGTTCAGGGGAAATAATACTCCTTCTTATAATGACATCAAGTAAATGGAAAAGATCGATTTATACAGTGAGATGTCATGAAAGAAAAAAGTGAAATGGTTTTTGAAGAGTACTGAGATATTTTTTAAAAGTTCGTCTAAATGTTCCCCCTCCCCTCTGCTTCTGAAATATCTCTTACATCTGGATGGAAGGTATGGTTGAAATGCTTAGCTTCCATTGCCAGGAGAAAGTCACCGTCAAGTTCTGGTGCATGAAACACGGGTCTCTAAGAAATTAAGAGTTATTTCTAACTCTCACTTTCTCAGTCCTTGAGAGCAAAGTTACAAAGAAGGGAAGAGTGGGTTAGTTCTTTTAAAAAGCATAGATGAGAAGGTTGAAAAGGTTAGAGAGGTCATGTCTCTTGGAAACTTTGTGTGGGAATTCCATCACTTTATCTTCAGGACACAAGGTAATGACGGTGATGATGATAATGGAAACGGTGATGATGCACTAAGCACACAAAAAAGCCTTTCATCTGTAGACAAAAAGTGCAACACAACCACTAATTAATTCTGAAGGCAAGGTCAGCAAACATCATTATCTCCAATTTACAGGCAGGAGGGAATTAAACCCTTTACCCAAGGGCAGAAATGAAGAGTCCTTGTCTCCTTACTTTCCACTGGCTACTCTAAAGGTTGCAATGGAAGAGCTTCTTTTTATTCCACAGACAGAGCTACCTTGCTGCATCTGACCCTTCCCTTTTTAGAGTTTGATGAAGGCAGGAAAGAGAACTGGTACAATGATGTCTCTACGACAGAATGATTTGGAGGGCTGCTATAACTCTACCCAGCCTTGGAAGCACAAGTGTGGAAGGTGCACATGAAACACTATAAGCAACTCAAAGGCAAGAACAATGTAACTCACACTTTTGTGCCACCTGCAATGTCCAGCATAGGGTCCACCCATACACCTTCACAATTGTGGTTATTTCTTGTTTGATAGTCCTGTTCTTTGGCAAGGAGAAAACACATTTCCTTTTTATCTAAAGTCTACAGAGTTAGTTGGGGTTTACTGTTCCAAGAAGGAATTCAGGGAGTGTGGCAGAGAAAGTATGGCTGACCACCAAGGATTCATGTTCCTTGCCCTAGAGAGTTGTTTTGGTAAAGAGGTGGCCCAAATGGGAACAATATTTCCCAGAAGCTTTGCACCTAGGTGACTGGTTCTGGCCAGTGGAATGTGAGTGGAAATGGTGTGTGTCATTTCCAGGTTGAAGGAGTCAGTTATCTGATATGCTTCCTATCTTTCTATGTGTCTATCATAGATACTCTAGGGCTATGAGTTGAAAATGGCGGAGCTGATGGACTTGGGTTTCACATGGAGAGGAACTGCCAAGTAACAGTTGCTCTAGACTTAAGGCAAGTGAGAGGTCAACCCTCTAACTGTATTGAGATATTGGAGTCTATTTTATTTATTTATTTTGTCTTTTTGCCATTTCTTGGGCCGCTCCCGAGGCATATGGAGGTTCCCAGCTAGGGGTCGAATAGGAACTGTAGCCGCCGGCCTACTCCAGAGCCACAGCAATGCCAGATCCGAGCTGCATCTGCAACCTACACCACAGCTCACAGCAACACCGGATCCTTAACCCACTGAGCAAGGCCAGAGATTGAACCCTCAACCTCATGATTCCTAGTCGGATTCGTTAACCACTGAGCCACAACGGGAACTCCCATTGGGGTCATTTTTGACTGCAGTAGGCCTACTCTGACTAATATAGGTAACCTTTAGGATACATCCAATGTGATTAAAAAAAACAACAACAACAACAAAAAAACCACTTAGAGGTGAAGCAATTAGGGCAAAAGGAAACCAAAGGTAGGAAAATAAGATAAACCCAAGTGCAAAGTACGTACAGAAAATGCATGCTCTGCGGTACTGCACAAGTTGTCAGAAGAGGGCAACATATTTGGCTCTGAGTTTCTCAGCATCCAAAGAAAAGGGGGAAATTTCATGAGTTACAAGATTCATAACGCCTGGAAGAGAAATCATGCTAACACTCAGGAGAAACATACCTTTTTCTGAGACATTTCTCCTAATAAACCTGAAAAAAGGGATCAGTGCTGTCAGCTGGATTGAGTCACATCCGCAGCACCAGGACAGTGGCTAGCATAGAAATGTTCACATAAATTTCCTTGATGCAAAAAAGTGGCAGTATATGAAAAGCTAGTTCAGAACTAGCTTGGCACTTTTAGGAGAGGCTAAGAAAATACAGTGCACAAAGGCAGCTTTCTGATGGTCTGGCTTAATCTAACGTCCCAAGATCTCAGTGAGCTGGCTTCCTGGATTTAGCACGGGCTCCAGTGGTATCACTAAAGGATCAAAACCATCTGCATCTAGACAAGCCAACCACAGCATCCTGCAAGAAAACAGCCTGACCCACCGCCTGGATGATCTTGTCCTTTGATCAGATGTGCCAGAAGGCAGCCCAACACCTGACTTTGCTGACCATAAAGTAAGGAAGTTCCCCTCCCAGTCGCCTGCTTGTTTGAGTGGATGGCCCCGGTGGGGATGTTCATTCAATTTCCACATCTCAAGGGTGGTGATGGGAAGGAAATCAAGGCTGTGCCTACTGAGGTCACCCCTGATTTCCTAAGGTCTGTTTCATTGTTTGCTCCTTCAGGGTAATTCTCCTGTTCTTTTAACTTGGAATGGTTGCTGTGCTTCCTCATTTTGCTTATATTTTTCTTACTCTGTGAGTTTGGGGAAAACAATTATCTACTGTAGTCTTAGAGGGCTGTTTATATGTGGGAGGGTCCCTGGGTAGCTGGTGAGGGCTTACTATTTTCTTGGAGTGAAGACTGCTTTTGGTTTGGATACTTGCTCTCTCTTTCCTCAGTGTCTGCAGGCCATTATCCCCTTGATAGGGGGTGTGCAGGTGTAGAGCTTTTGAGTGTTTTTAGGGAGGTGGAGGCAATGGGCAGCACCTGTAGGTGCTCCCTGGTTGCCAGACCTTTGGCAGTGGTGAGGACCCATCAGGAGATGGGTGGCTGGAGAGCGGTGTGGACAGTGCCCACAGTAGGGCAACAGTGGCCATGTGCCTTCCCAGGGAGTGAGGGCAGGGGGTTCCACGGCTGCTCTCGGTGGTAATCCCGAAGGTGACTGGGGCTGCAGGTGGTGCCTATTCACAGGAACCTTAGCGGTGGCAGGCCTTGCCCACCCTGGGAGTCCGAGATGACCATGGCAGTTTGGTCCAGCCGCTGTATCCCAAGCAGGAGGCATCCTCACCACCTGGAGCCCGCGCAGGCGCAGAAAAAGAAATCGCTCTGGCCGTCCTGCCCCTCCTCCTCTCGCCCTCCCTGCAGAGCTGCTCCCACGAGCCCAGGCCTTCTCCCCCCGCTGCCCCCTCAGTTGCGGCGCACACCTCCCCAGCCCCCGCAGGCTGTCTCCACCCAGCCAACCCTAGTCCTTTCCCCAAAACTCACCTCCGAAGCCCTGTCTCAGCGCCCAGGTCCCATCCGCGAGCCCCGGGCGGTGGTGCCTCGGGCGGTGGTACCGATGGTCTGAGCCGCTCTCTCTGCTTTGCTCTCCTCAGCCCCGCTGCTGCGCTTTTCTCCGAGGCTTTGGGGCTCCCCCTCCTTCCTGGGTGATCCCCCCTCAGTTAGGCGGCCTCCCAGGGGGCGGATTCCTGCCCTTTTACAGCTCCCTGCCAGGAGTGCTGGTCCCGACCTGACCCCCTTTTTCCCCTTTCTCTCTCTCTCTCACCTTTTTTGGAGGCCTGAGGTCTTCTGTTAGGGTCCAATAGACCTTCTGTGCCAACCGTTCTGCATGGAGGTGTTTTTTTAAAATGTGTTTGTGGGAGAGGATGAGCTCCGCGTCATATGCCTCTGCCATCTTGATCCCGCCTCTGTGCCTTTTTTTTTTTTTTTCCTGTCTTTTTAGGGCCACGCTTGAGGCACTTGGAGCTTCCCAGACTAGGTGTCCAATCAGCTGTAGCTGCCGGCCTACAACTCAGCAATGCGGGATCCGAGCCGTCTGCGACCTACAGCTCATGGCAACGCGGGATCCTTAACCCACTGAGCAAGGCCAGGGATCCAGTCTTCAACCTCGTGGTTTGTCGTCGGATTCGTTAACCACTGACCCACGCCGGGAACTCCGGAACTCTGTTTTTTAACCTCTGCTTATCTAAAGTGTAAATCTTCATTCGTTTTCACTTTTATTTTTGGCTGCACCTATGGCATAAATAGGTGGTCTAATGAATTCAATCATTTGATTTTTGTTAATTTGTGTAAGAAAGATCCTTTCCTATCCTCTTCTGGAAATATTTTAAGACGTGCATTAATTTGTCTAAATATGATAATAATTAAATTGGATTTATTTTAAGAACTTGGGTGAATTTCAGACTCCCTTTGAGACTGTAAGGGAAACCATGAATATCTGAGGGGAAGGGGAAGTAAAAATCAAAACACGAAGCTAAAGCTCTGTGTCTGGTCATCTCTTTGATACTTGTATTCTTCCCGCCCCCACTTTTGGCTGCCCTGAGGCATGTGGAGTTCACGGGCCAGGGATCAGATCCAAGCCACAGTCATGTTCTAAGCTGCAGCTGCAGCAGCACTGCATCCCTACCCACTGTGCTGGGCTGGGGATTCGAACCTGTGACCCAATGCTCCCAAAACGCTACTGATCCCACTGTACCACAGTGGGAACTCTGATATTGTATTCTTTTTTCCTTTTTTGGTCTTTAGGTCTGAACCTGCAGCACATGGAGTTTCCCAGGCTAGGGGTCCAATCAGAGCTGTAGCTGCCGGCCTACATCACAGCCACAGCAACACGGGATCCAAACTGTGTCTGTGACCTACATGCCAGCTCACAGCAATGCCGGATCCTTAACCCACTGAGCAAGGCCAGGGATTGAACCTCTGTCCTCATGGATGCTAGTCAGATTCATTTCCACTGAGCCACGAGAGGAATGCCCCAATGTGGTATTCTTTAGAACTCTTTCTGAGACATACAATTCCTCTGGGGAAGGGGTGTATGGGGCTGACATTTTTTTCCTTTTCAGCTAGTTTGTCACAAGCTTCAAAACCATTATCATCCCAAGGGTCACCAAGCCTCCTGAGATCTGAGTCACCAAGGAAGTGCCTGGAGGATGGGCTCCTGGACTCCTGGGCAAGTGGGGAGCATGTGTTATCCTGGGCAGAGCCTGGCCCAGCTGCTCCTGAGGCTTAGGATATAGGTTTTAATCTCGAAAGTTCCCTCCTGAGAGCCTTAGATGCTGTCACTCTGGCAGCTCTGGGGCTGATCCTCTGGAACACACATTGGGGGTGAAGAGAGGCAAGTAAGAATCCTGTGGACCGTGGATGATAGTGTCTTCTGCTCCCTCCTTCCTCTCACCCTCTTGACTTGGAGAACCCCCTCGCAACAGCTCCATGTGAAGGTGGGCTAGGGCTGAGTTTTCCAGCTAACAGTAAACTGGAGGGAGCTTTCCAATAACTTTTCAGCTCACCGGTTTCTTGGTCACTTTCTTCAGTACCAGGATGACAGCATTGTTAGACAGCACCTGTGTGTAATAAACACTGCCTTTCTTTTCCTTGGGTCTTAGTCTGTTCTGGCTGCTGTAACAAAAATACCCAGACTGCATGGCTTACACAACAGAATTGTGTTTTTCACAGCTCTGAAAGCTGGGACGTTCAAGACCAAAGTACCGGTAAATTCAGTGTCTGGCGAGGGCTTGCTTCCTGGTTCATAGACGGTTGTCGTCTTGCTGTGTCCTCACGTGGTAGGAGGGGTGAGGAAGCTCTCTGGGGTCTCTTTCACAAGGGCACTAAGCTCGTTCAGGAAGACTCTCCTCTCATGACCATGCAAGAAAAACACCATCTCCCAAAAGCCCCACTTCTTAAATCCATCACAATGAAGGTTAGAATTTCAACAGAGGAATGTTTGGAGGACATAAATATTCAGCCCATTGCATTTGGTGTTATCATCTGGAAATAGGAAGCCAGTGGTTTAGTCTGGAATAAGCCAGTGCCTGAGTAAGTCAGCTTACCAGTGGGTCAGGCTCATAACCAGCCTACATGAAATGAAGAAGTAGGGCACAGCCAAGGCCATGATATCCCGCAGGGTGGACACTTGTCTCTATTAACCATAGACTGAGTATGTCTGTATTAATTTGGCCAACTGCCCAGCCCTTGCCATTCACGTCTCAGTCTGATTTCCCTTTATGGAAGGACCCACGCTAGTGTGTAATACACATGGTAAACTCAGCGAGAGCTGCAGGCTGTTTTGTATGCTCAGGCAGATGTCACATGAACATGGGCATTTAATCAGTAACTCTGCCTTTGGTGGGGGGTGATGACAGATTCTTTCCTGGCAGGATATACAGTTCCTGATAGAGTAAGCCTTCTATTTTTTCAGTTAATTGTGTGTTTAAATATATTTATATCTAACATTCTATACATAGCACACACCCATATATATATACACAGACAGACAGACACAGGCATACATGTAAGTACTTTGAGATGCTCCCAATTTTAGAAGACACAAGAGGGCTGGTAGTAGAAAGCAATCTTGTGGTTTTTATTGTTGTAGATGATATTGTAACTTTCAGTCCCTTGAACATAGCAGGTCCCTTGACACTGACATTCTGTTTGGGCCGAGCCCAGGTGCAGGCAAAGTGGGCAGAAGGGCTGAGTGGCACCTGTGGTGCTCCTTTCACACCTGCCCAGCTGTCTCAGCCACAGACCCCACCCTCTGGAAAAGCCACTTCCCACCCCTGTCCCTAATGCTGGAATTCCTTCTACCAGGAGCAAACCGTTCTATTTCAGTTCCAATTAAACAAGTATTCAAAGGCCCTAGTGGAGACAACCAACACAAGTTCAAACTTGCCTGAAGGCAGTTTTTATATCCAAAAACAAAAGTGTAGCCACTTACTGGGGATGGGAGGGGGGCATCACAGGGAGAGCACACATTGTTTGAAACAGGAATTGGGATTTTCAAAGTCAAAAACCATTAGTTCATGCTTTTTCTTTTAACCTCATCTTCCTTCTCTGACGCAACTCTGAAAAAGCGTTCAGTGCCTGACACAGCCAGGGTCAATGGGAGCTGTGCATTATTTTCCTACATATTTCACCTGTGCTTTAAGTGTAACCATTTATTCAAGACCAGCCAATAATTAACTGGCTATAAGGAAATCACATGATTTTCTTAGTGAAATGGCATCAGAAAATAATTTCCTGGAATCACTGACAACTGTAAACAGCTATAGCCACGTTCAGGCCATTGCGTGTCAGCCAGTGCCAAGGTCCTTTTTAATTACAGACGGTGCCTGCCCTTTCTGGGCACTGCTAGCTCAAGCCATCTGAGTGAGGTGGGCTTTTAGGGACATGGGTGAGCCTTGCCTGGGAGTCTTGTGACACCCAGTTGTCTTGCATGTTTAACCAAAAGCTTTCCTGGAGCTGGAAGTAGCATGACTGTCCAACCATCAAACATTTATTTGAGCACTCAGTACTGGGCACTGTCAGGCTCTGGAAATCAAAAAATTGGCCAAAATAAATAAATGAATAAAAAAGGCAAAAAAAAATTAAAATAAAACTATTGTTTCAACTCTGGAGAAATGTGCCTTTTCACACAGGGATTTTGGTTTTGATCAAACAGCTACTCCCTACTCAAGTCCACAAATGCTAAAGCTCATTATTCTAATGGAAATTGTCTGAAGGCAAACCAGGAAATGGCCTAGAAAGAACGGGTGCGCGCGCATCCTTTTCAGCCTGTTAACGTTTTGCCAATGCTGCCCCCTGCAGGTCAAAGGTAGAACCTCAGCTCAGCAGTTTGTACCAACTCCCCCACACCCACTAGTGATAAAGAAGTGGAAGGTCCAGGGATCCCCAGACTTCGCTCGTAACCTCCTGCAGATAGTTTCGAACAATCATTCCCCCCTCACATTTTAAAGCTGACATCTGGATTTGTATCATCAATTTCACGTGTAAAGGATGAACTTTCCCACACATTTTCTGTGTTTTACCTAATTGCAGATCAAGCTCACCCAGTTTATGAAAAACGCTCTCCGTATCTCTTTAGGGGCAAAGTCAGCCCTCACTGCCAAAGTAGCTGACAAGTCAGAATCGATTTCTGACAGGAAAGAAAAAACGTTTACTTGACTATTATACATTTAGGAAATTTTTTTTTGGTAGCACTCTTATCTCAGACTGAGGCTGGGCTGCACGGGTGACTATGGCACTGCCTCATCAGGACTTCCTTCCAGAAAACTCCCTTTGCTTTGCTCTCCTGGGACTTTTCTCCCTTAGATCTGAAGTTTTCTTTGGTGCTGTTGTTTGGGGCCTGTTTTTCACACACCGGGGCCCTGTGTGTGGTAAGGTGTGGGGTGCTCAGAGATGTGTGTCTTTCTTCTGTTTAGCAGGAAAAGGGTGATGCTGAAAGGGGAGATGTGAGCAAACCAAGGGCAGCCCATCAAAGAGCCATCCCATCCACCTCTCAGGCAGTTTTCGGAAGGAGAACACAGATGTTGAGAATGGGGGAGATGACTTCCAGAGACTGACCTAAGGGGCCTCGTCCTCCAGAGTGCACACGGCTGACCTCATTCCCCTGAGGAGCACGGCCACCTGAGAGCCATTCTCAGGCCACAGCCAGGGTCCCAGAGGTCACTTATGTTCCCATGGCTGCCCTTACGCCTCCACGTTTGCTCTGGCCTTTGCAGACAATGGCTTTCCTCCCGGGTTCCCTGGAGAGCAGTCCGGAGATGTGCCTCTGTTATTGTTTAAAGGTTAGGCTCCCTGCAAAGTAAGTCTTCCTTCTCTGTCTCTTTTCAGTCCCCAGAGCTGCTTAGCAAAAAGTAAGTGCCACTTTACAGCAGCTCTTTGAAGAGGTTGACAGGTCAAGAGATGTCCCATCTGGACAAAGAGTCCAGTGTGGATGTAGGTAATGAAGCCAGGGGGCTGGGTGAGGGGGGGATGCCAGGAAAATCTACTCTCTCCGTCAGGGCGCCTTGAACGTGAGACTAGGCCATTCCAGGGCCTGCACCACCTGACCCCAGGCTATTTTTCCAGGCCGAGCTCCTGCATCCCCTGCCTCCTCCTGAAGGGACTGGAACAGACATCCCCACACACCCTATGCCGTCCCCTCTGTCTGGCTTGCCTTGACCCTTGTCTTGATCTGTCAAAAGCCACTTTCGAGGCTAAAATACTATTTCCTGATTATTCCCCAGTAGAAGCCTCTCTCCTTCATCTTTTTTTTTTTTTTGTCTTTTTTTCCATATGCATACCCATGGCATATGGAAGTTCCCAGGCTAGGGGTCGAATTGGAGCCGTAGCCGCTGGCATACGCCACAGCCAGAGCAATGCAGGATCCGAGCCATGTCTGAGAACTTCAACACAGCTCACGGCAATGCCGGATCCTTAACCCACCGAGCGAGGCCAGGGATCGAACCTGTGTCCTCATGGATGCTAGTCAGAGTCGTTTCCACTGAGCCACGACGGGAACTCCCCTCCTTTTGGTTAATCCTATAACATTCTGTACTGTTTGAGGCAT
Organism: Sus scrofa; assembly: GCF_054392235.1. Lineage (NCBI taxonomy): Eukaryota > Metazoa > Chordata > Mammalia > Artiodactyla > Suidae > Sus > Sus scrofa. The sequence goes on along the minus strand of NC_139393.1, from coordinate 19,618,936 downwards.
TATATTTTGCTTTGTGTTATAATTACTTAACTACATGTCTCATGGCCCTTTGAGGACAGAGGAGATTCATCTTATTTCCTAGTGTCTAGCTCAATCTCTGGTACGGAGCAGGGGCTCAGAAAGTATTTCCTGTCCCAAGTCCACCCCATACCACTGTAGGCCGTGTGAGTTTATACAATACACCTTCTGAGTAAAGGCAGATTGTGTTTCCTCATATCAAAGCAAGCATTTCTTCTTATCACACATCTAAAGGATGACAGGATGAGTTCTGAAATTTGGTAGTTTCTTCTAGAATTCCAGCCAAAGGCATCTGTGAGGATAAAGGAGTTCTAAGGTGTGATCAGGGATTTTGTTGTGGCTAATGGCACACTTTGGGTGGCATTTCTAAAGCATTGCCTAGTGCTTCTGGTTGGTAGACCTGAGCTGAGTGACGGAGGGCTGTGCATCAAGGCAAAAGTCAGGCAGCTCAGCCTGGTTCATGGTTTTTTTTCCTCTCCTGTAGGAGATATTCCGTTCAAGACCCAGATTCATTCATTGATTTATGTAATTTTTAAAACCTACCAAATACCCAAAGATCTTTGGGAATGTTTCCAAATTTTATCAAAGACACAGAAATACAATAAACAGAAATCAAACTTCATGGCAATTCCCTAAGCATATTTTAACCCCCAACTAAAAGTTATGTTTAAATGATGGTTACGGACCATCACTTCATGGAGACAGGATGAAAAATAGAAGAGATTAAAAATTTCCAGCTAAATCATATCTAAATTGGCAGGGACCAAGTTCATTTAGATATTCAAAAATTTGCAGATAAAGAAGAAAGTAGCGGGAATGGTTCTGCAATGCAGTGTTTTTCAAAATAAATCAACTTGGCCAAACCCCAAAACTGAGAAAATGGGAGCTGTGTGATTTGTCTGATACGCAATGCATAAAGAATTATGCCTCTGGAAAAATTATTTTATTTGACCCCATGAGAATGAAAGTCTTAGCTATCAAAAAAGAAAGCACATTTTTGGATGGAACTATGTGCCAAGCCATATGGCACAGCATGACAGTCTCCTGCCTGGGAACTTCTTGTCCCAGTTTTTCTGCCACTAACCAGCTGAGTGACTCTGCCTGAAGATCTGCCCATTTTTATACTTGAAAAACTGAACATTGGCCAATGAGGGCAGAGAGGAACACTGTGGGTTGCTAATTAGTCTTACTAAAGAGTCACCCACTTTTTCGATGCTAAAGTTAAGAGAATTCATCCACCAACTTCCTCACCCAACGTGCCCTTCTTCCCTGGACATCTACTCCAAGCTCTGTGCACCTGATTCTTGAGTATTTGGCAGCCAGGGTGTTCCCATGGAAACCAGTTCTACTCTGGGAGAGTTTTCCAATCTGGCTATAAATTGGGGTTATGAGGGCAGCCTCCATCCTGCCAAAAAACAAAGCCATCCTTTCATAGGAGCAAGAAGCTCATGCTTTACCACATGTTTATCCAACATCCTCCATAAAAACCCTTTGTGGTGTTGACTGGATCACCTCTCACTGACCTTTCTCTTATGTTCTAAATGTTCTTCTCATGCCAAGCTTATGGAGAGTTTTTACTCTTACTGCAATAGTAGGGTTGTCAGATTTAACAAATAAAAATACAGAATATCCAGCAAAATTTGCACTTGAGATAAACAACAAGGAATTTTTAAGTATACAATATTTGGGACATACATTAAAAAATTATTTGTTTGAAGTTGAATATAACGGGGTCTCTTGTTGGCAGTTCTATGTTCAAACATCCTAATTTTCACATCCACTGGAATGTTTGTTTCTTCCGTTTCTTTCTCATAATCCATTACTACTTTGCTGATCTAAAGAGAACACGCAATCTCCCTCCCTCAAAAGTTATCAAAAACACCTAATAGATACACTTTTCATTAATAACTGTGCTGACATTTGTGTGTTCTCTGAGAACTACCACTATGACTGGCTTTCAGTATTTACCTCATTATTTCTGTCTCTATCACCACTTGTCTCACTTTCTTAAATAAAAAAGAAAAATCCTTTATTTCAACCATGGGATGTGAAGGACAGGGGTTCTCAAATCCCATGAGTTCCGAATCAGAGAAAAGAATGGCCACTCGGTACCCACTCTTTCTGTTGCTAAGTAGCGTCTGTAGGAAGTGAAGATGGCTCAGCTGTGGTAAACACTTGGGGAAGGCAACTGAGTTTCCCTTTTTCCAGTTAATAATCTGGGGGATGGCTTGGGAATCGGCAACACCCAAAGTCTTCACGGCTGGCTTCTACCCTGGCCATTGTCTCCGTCAAGCACTTCCGCCTCCAGGAAGGCTGCGGCCCCGCCCCAGGGTCTGGCCAGAGGCCAGAGAGCAGAGTCTGTGTGGAAAGCTGCTGATGGACTCTGGGTTCGATGGCCTAACACGAGCTGGTGCCACACTCCGGGAGGTGACAAGGAGCTAATTACATGGAGGAAAGAGAGCCAGCAGAAGAGGTCATTGCAAAGGGTGGATTTCTTCCTGATTAACTGCGCGGGGAGACACAACCGGAAGGAACAGTACGGGGCAGTGTTTGTGCCATCGGAGATAAGCACCACGTATCTGGCGAGGCGGGTAAGCATGTTTTGACTTCTTAAATGAAATAAGTTACTTATAACTTGGCCACACACATAGTTCAAAAACCACCACCAAGAAACAACCAGGAAGTGAACACGGGTAGATATTTGATGTCTGGGCAAGAGACGTGAAGGATGGAGGAGGCAGAATTCCTGGGGCCACTGGAAGCAAGCTAGGCAGAGAGCACATTTTAGAAGCACTTAGCGGGAGTTCCATTGTGGCTCAGTGGGAATGAACTTGACTAGTATCCATGAGGACGAGGGTTCAATCCCGGGCCTTGCTCAGTGCGTTAAGGATCCCACATTGCCTTGGGCTGTGGTGCAGTGAGCCAGGTCGCAGATGTGGTTCAGATCTGGTGTGGCTGTGGCTGTGGCTGTGGCCGGCAGCTGCAGCTCCGGTTCAGCCCCTAGCCTGGGAACTTCCATATGTTGTGGGTGCGGCCCTAGGGGAAAAAAAAAAGGAAAAGAAAAGAAAAAAGAAACACAGGAACAGACTCTCCAAATCCCCCTGGACTGACTCATGACTTGGACACAAGAGAGAGGGCACCTCTCGCAGGATCAAGTCTCCAACTTCAAGGTCCCCACAGTCCAGCCCAGCCTCATGTCCCAGCCTGTCCCTCAGATCTCTCTTGCTTGCTGAGTGAGGGGTGGGGTCAGTCGGGAGATCACAGGTGTTGAACCTGTCTTAGCTGGCACTCCCTCTGTTAACACGCACCACCTCCTGCTTACCCCACCCAGCCAGGCAGCAGGGCCTCCTTGAGTTCCCAGGCCACGCCTGGTGTTTTTCCTCCCAAGCTTCTAGTAGGAAGGCCCCCTCCTTTCCAGCTCTCTCTTCATAGCCCCTCTCTTCCCCAACCCATCTTGTCTGTTCTAAGCCTCTGTTCTTGTTAGCTTGACTCTGAGTCTAGCAAACGAGTGGGCATGAAACTTCCCTAGCTATGAACACGCCTCTTAACCTATTTTTCTACCTCCATCTTCTGGATTTAAACATAACCTGGGACAGAGTAGGTTAGTTGTGACTAGTTGTGGATGGATGGGTGGATGAATGGGTAGGTGGGTGAGTGGATAGATAAATGGATGGATGGATGGATGGATGGGTGGGTGGATGGATGGGTGGGTACCTCAGAGATCAACACCAAGAACCAATATTTCAAGGCTTGGTGAACACATTTTTCCAGGGCAGCAGAAAGTATTCTGAAAACCAGTGATGCCTAAGATGCTGCTCATTGCAATGACGATGGATGGCGCAAATCACTTCCCCACAGATGGTTTCTGTTTGCAGAACAGAGTTCTAGGTCCAACCCTGGGAAGGGTCCCAACCCCACCACACCTTCCCCCTCCCCCAACTGAGGGAAGTAGCCAAGTATAGGATGGGTTTTAGTCTGTGTGGCTGGGTGGGTGGGGTGAGGAGTGAATAAAGAGAGAAGGGGCAAAGTAGGGTCAAGTGGTAGCTTTGCTTGACGCCTGGAATTCAGAGGGGCGCCTCTCTCAGCAGGATGGCGGCTGAATGCTGCTTTGGAGCAAACATCCCCTCCCCCACTCTCAACATCGTGCTCCTTCCGTGTATGTCTTTGACTCTGTTTTGGCCTCTGTGTCGCCTTGATCTGAGCCCTCACGAGGGTGTCAGGTGATGTTTCCCCATTTACCTGAGTGTGTATCACACCTGTGTATGTGATGTGTCTGTGGGTCTGCGAGCTTTGCCCTGGATTCTGGTTGGGAGGTCGGTTCTCATGTCTGCTGGGCGGCTCCTCAGGGCTGGTGGCCCTCCCATTGCCTGCCTGCACACAGACTGAAGGAAAGTCCTTGGCAAATTGTGTTTGGGGACATAGCCTTTATTTTATTTCATTTTTTCTCTTTAGGGCCACACCCGTGGCATATGGAAGTTCCCAGGCTAGGGGTTGCATCGGAGCCATAGCCGCCAGCCTACACCACTGCCACAGCAACTTGGGATCCAAGCCACACCTGTGACCCACACCAGAGCTCATGGCAACGCCGGATCCTTAACCCACTGAGCAAGGCCAGGGATCGAACCTGTATCCTCAGGGATCCTAGTCAGGTTTATTAACCGCTGAGCCACAAAGGGAACTCCTTGGGGACATAGCCTTTAAACTGCCACCACAGCATAGAATTAGGGGGTTTAGAGATAAGGGGCTAAGTGGACCTTGCGCTTTCTTCCATTTACCATCATGTGTAATCTTTCTGCAGGACCCTGGCGGATGAGCATTATAATTTCCCCACTTTTCACATGAAGAATCTGAGAAGCAGAAAGCTGAGAGGGGATTCAAGTCCTTAGTTCTGGCTTTTCTGCTCTATTTTTTTTTTTTTTTCTTTTTTGGCTTGGAGGTCTCTCATGGCTATCATTTAATTTCTTTCTTTCTTTCTTTTTTTTTAATCTTGTCCACAGCATGTGAGGACGTTCCTGGGCCAGGAATTGAACCCTTGCCACAGCAGTGACAATGCTGTATCCTTAACCTGCTAAGCCACCAGGGAGCTCCTCACTTATTTTATGCAGTAGCTGAAACTAAGAATGTATTTTCTATAATCCCTTTGTGTGTCTGATAAAACAAATACCTGCTTGTTGGTTGGCACATCTCTCAAACCTCCAGGAGACTATGAAGTGGGTATTTCTGCATCCCCAAGGGCCTCCCTCTCTGAACTAGATCTCTGAGGTAACCCTTGGTGAACAGTTTGAAGCCGGACCCCAGGATTCATCAAGGCTATTCATTTCTTGAAGCTTCCTGTCTCTTCTCAAGGGTCTGCCTCAGGCCTGCCTTTGCTTCACTGGATCATTTCCAGGAAGCTTTCCGCAGTGTGCCGTGAGAAGCCTGAAGGCTGCTACAGCTGGGGACACGCCAGCCTGCTGTGTGTGCATTGTCTCAGGGCCTGGCTCAGCCCTCTAGGGGACCCAACCCATCCTCTCCTGGTTTCTCATTTACTGCGGGAAAAGTATCTCTTTTCCGGGGGATTTTTTTCTGTTTTTGGCTTTTCTTTTTTTAGGGCCGCTCCTGTGGCATATGGAGGTACCCAGGCCAGGGGTGGGAGGGGAGCTGCAGCTGCCGGCCTCCACACCACAGCCACAGCAACCTAGGATCCAAGCTGTGTCTGGGGCCTACAACACGGCTCACGGCAATGCCGGATCCTCAATCCACTGATCGGGGCCAGGGACTGAACTCGCGTCCTCATGGATAGCAGTTGGGTTCATTACTGGTGAGCCACAGTGGGAACTCCCTTTTTTCCCTTTTTCCCTCATCCTGTTTCTGCTTGGGGAGTGAGTACAGAGGTGGGTGGGAGGGAGGAAAATCGGAAAGGAAAATCACTTTGCTGGAATAAGCGGATGAGTCTTCCCACTGAGATGATTTCCTCAGGTGACAGGCTGTGAGGCTTAGGAGACTGGCAGCAAGATTCTGTGGCCACCCAAGTCATTCTTGCAAACCAGGCACACCAGGGATTAGCTTTCTGGCTGTCAGGGAAGGATTTGTCAGGGTAGCTAAGTGTTTTGATTAATTAACTTAAAGCTGGGATCCTGTATAAATGCAAATTGTCATACCTCCTCTCACCCACTGAGTGCCTCTCTCAGACCAAAATGGGTAGGAGCCGAGGAAGAAGAGGTGGAGCTGGAATCACTGCCTGGCTGTGACTCCATCTGCAGTGGTCTCTGGGGGAGGAGGGCGACTCCGCTTGTGCAAGCGCCACTGTCACAATCCAGCACTGCAAAACGGGACCACGTGAGGAGGAGGCTCACCCTTTGCCACCATGTTCAGCTCCTGACCTTAACCGAAAGAGGAACACAGCGTGGCCATCAGAAATCTTTTAGAGGGATGTCGACACCCTTCCAATCTCTGAACGTACAAAGGCACGTGCACTTGGGCAGTTTTTCAGTACCTCTGATTCTGACCTCATCCTTCTTGGACAGTGGTGTTTATTTTTATTTGCATGCAGGGTCAAGTGTACGGTGGGGAAAGGAGGCCTCACAGGGTGGCAGGAGCAGATGCAGCGCCCTGTCCACACACACCAGAAAGCTTGAAGGGAAAGGCGGGAAGAGCCAGGAGGCTGGCCACACATCCCCAGGTGCCATTGACTGCTTGGGTGAACTTGGGCATGAAACCTAACTGCTGGGGCCACCAGTCATCAGTGGACATGGGGCTCACCTCACAGGAAGGCTGAGGAACCTCAGTAAGATGTGTCTGCAAATGGCTCAGCACGACACACACGATAACTGCTTAACAAATACTCGCTTGTACTTGACCATGACTCTGTCCCATCTGAATTTATTTGCTTTTGATAACTTTGCTCCCAGAACCTGCAGAGGGTGGCAGAGCGCTGCTGTTGGCGGTCCCTTCTTCCTGCCTTTTCTCAGGGCTTGTAAAACTGGTTTAATTGCTTTTAAAATCAGAAGAAAAAAAAAGCCACATTAAAAAAATAACTCTTCTGGAATTTGTTGTCCATATGCTTTTAAAATTTTTATTTATTTATTGCTTTTTAGGACCACACCTGTGGCATATGGATGTTCCCAGGCCAGGGGTCAAATCGGAGCTGCAGCCTGGGCCACAGCCAAGCAGTGCCGGATCCTTTAACCCACTGAGCAAGGCCAGGGATTGAACCCACATCCTTATGGATACTAGTCAGGTTTGTTACCGCTGAGCCACAATGGGAACTCCCAAAAAACAGATTTTAATGAATATATAGCAATGAATCCACCCAGGATTATACTAATCTTTATGCCAGCAGAGTCACCAAATAACATTTACAATATTTTTTCAGTGGAGGAAAGGACCGCAAAAGTCTTAATTGGGCCCTGCAGGTTCCAGAACTCACAGGGGTTGGCAGCTAGGTCTGGCTTTTGGCAAAGGTCAGGGGGCTGAACCCACCAAGTCCCTGAGGGGAAAGTAGGAGACATCCTTTATCTGCCACGGAAAAGCACAGACCTTTTTCCTAGAGCAAACTCAGTGCTCAGACATGCAGAACAAATAGCTCCTGTTTGCCCAGGTCACTGCACAGGCGGAGTCTGAGGGGAAATCTTGCAGTGAGAGCGTGGGGCTGTGGGGACAGTCCTGGATTCAGCGTGGAGGACAAAGGGGGCCACACGCGGCATTTTTCAAACAGCTGAAGCTCGCATCTTACATCCTGTACGAGTGCTTCTTAATGCCAGCCATTTTGGAAGGAAACCTCTTTATAATGTGCCTAGCCTTCTCTGATAAGCTGAGCATTTTAAACATTTATGAGTGCTATGCACACACACACACACACATGCACACACACATACACACATTAAGTCCAATAGCCCTGAAAGATTAAGACAAATAAGAGGGTTCCCCGCTTCACATTTCAGTCTTTCTGGGTTCCTTATCCTGCTCCTTGAAGGCAATTATCTTCAACCCTTCTAAGCCCCTTCTATTTTTTCTGTATTTAACTGGATGTTTCTAAGGAAGAGACACATACAGCTATTTCCCAACTTGTCAGTTTCAGATGGTAGCTACGACTGTCCTGCTGTGGTGGGCGAAAGTTTAGCTACCTGACACCCCCCATCCCCTCCCCCTCTGACCTCAGTTCTCTCTCCTGCAGCTGCCAATGAAGTTATATATTGTTTACTAAATCTGTATTTAGAATATCCATTATTGGAGTTCCCGTTGTGGCTCAGTGGAAATGAATCTAACATCCATGAGGACGCAGGTTCAATCCCTGGCCTTCCTCAGTGGGTTAAGGATCTGGCATTGTCGTGAGCTGTGGTGCAGGTGGCAGATGTAGCTCGGATCCCTTGTTGCTGTGGCTATGGTATAGGCTGGCAGCTATGGCTCCGCTTGGGCCCTTAGCCTGGGAACTTCCATATGCTGCAGGTGTGGCCCTAAAAAGAAAAAAGAAAAAAAAAAAAAGGAATATTCATTATTAGCACGGTGGAAATGTCCACTGCTGAGCTCACAATTATATTCCCTTTCTTATACGGTATGTAGAGTGTCCAGAGTTAATATTTGCCTTACGTTTCATGTTTGCTTGGTTATCTTTTTCTGCTGCTCTTTAATTCTTTCTAAAGAGGCCAAGTGATCTGTAAAACATGATCACAGCCATCAGGCAATCTATCGGTTCCTCTCATTCCTCTGGAGTCCTGCCGGAAAATGGGGTGGTTTCTCCCCATCCAGGTGGCTGCCCTGCCAGGCTCCTGGCTTCCCTCCTCACTGCTCTCCTGAGTGGGGTCCTAGTTCTGGATCCACTGCCTTGCCCTTCCTTCCTGGACTCATCTTTCCCCTTTCTTCTCACATTTGCTCTTTTGACTGGCAGCTTTTTGAGAAAGCAGACACGAGACATACAACCTTTCCAGATTTTGGGCATCTGAAAATGTCTCAAATCTACATATTCACTTATAGCCTGGTGTCCTAGAATTTTGAAACATCTCTCCAAGATCGTCTAGCTTCCAGGGGTGTTGTGAAACCCAGTCATTTTGCTTCTTGGTCCTTTCCATCTGATTGGAAGCATTTAGCATGTTCTCTTTACACCAGGAATCCTGCAGTTTCGAGATGCTGTGCCGTGGGGGTCTTTTTCACTTATTGTTTTGGATAGTTAGTGGGCTCCTTTCAACCCAGAGACTGATTCCCTTCAGCCTGGTTACATGTTCTCGTATTCACTCCTTGAAATTTTCTTCCCTCTATTCTCTCAAGTCTCCCTTCCTCTCATCTCCTACTAGTCCGATACTGTACCACCGGATATCAATCCCCTAATTTTCTTACCCCTTCCCAAGTATCAATCTCTTTGTCTTATTGTTCTACTTTCTGTGCCATCATAATCTAAGTTCTACACAAATAACAACCCCTGAATGTCCAAAATCTTTTAGCATCTTCTAAAACTGTGTTAGAGTTCCCATCGTGGCTCAGTGGTTAACGAATCCGACTAGGAACCATGAGGTTGCGGGTTCGGTCCCCCACCTTGCTCAGTGGGTTAAGGATCCCCATTGCTGTGGCTGTGGTATAGGCTGGTGGCTACAGCTCCGATTGGACCCCTAGCCTGGGAACCTCCACGTGCCGCGGGAGCAACCCTAGAAAAGGCAAAAAGATAAAAAAATAAAATAAGACTGTTGACACTTCTTGCCCATCATTGTTTCCTCTAGTGTCCTCCTGATCTTTGTGGATTTATACTTTTAAAATTCCTTGACTTTAGTGGGGTTTTCAGAACGATTTTGGGAAGCAGTGCTGGTGGGGTTAGGGACAGAGTAGAGGTTTTAGCACTGTGGCTACTTGGTGCTTTTGTTCCTATCTTACTGCTGATCGGCTTACCCTTGAGGACCTGGACACACCAGTGGGTTCAGTCACTACCCTCCGCTTGAAGTTGACCCTAACGGGAGAGGATAGAGGGAGAGGATATAACAGAAGATTTCTAGACGGGGTCCTACAAAGTCAGCTCGAATTCCTGCTCCGTTCTTCACCGAGCAGCGTCAGCTGAGTCCAGGCACTGAAATTCAGTGCACCGTGTCCTCTTCTGTGAAACGGCTCTCTCATCCTTACTGTGTTTCTGACAAGTGGTTATCATGAGCATCAAGATCCAGAGATACCAGAGAACAAAACAAGCGGTGACCAGAGGGGAAGGGGTGGGAGGAGGGACAAAACAGATGAAAGAGATTAAGAAGCACAAACTACTAAGCACCAAATAAATAAGTTACAAAGACATAAAGTACAGCACAGGGAATATAGTCAATATTTTATAAGACCTTGCTATGGCATATTTCTATAAAAATACAGAATTAGTATCTTGTACACTTGAAACTAATATTGTAAGTCAAGAATATTTTTTCCTTAAAAAAGTTTTTAATGGAGTTCCCGTCGTGGCACAGTGGTTAACGAATCCGACTAGGAACCATGAGGTTGCGGGTTCGGTCCCTGCCCTTGCTCAGTGGGTTAACAATCCGGCGTTGCCGTGATCTGTGGTGTAGGTTGCAGATGCGGCTCGGATCCCGCGTTGCTGTGGCTCTGGCGTAGGCCGGTGGCTACAGCTCCGATTCAACCCCTAGCCTGGGAACCCCCATATGCCGTGGGAGCGGCCCAAGAAATAGCAACAACAACAACAACAACAGACAAAAAGACAAAAAAAAAAAAAAAAAAAAAAAAAGTTTTTACTGAGGTATACTTGATTTACAATGCTGTATTAGTTTCAGTTATACAGCAAAGTGATCCAGTTATACATATATATCAGCGATACTGTAATAATAAGAAAGAGCAATATCACATGTAAGAGTGTTGTTAACCCATAAGACGTTATGAAAATGTTAGACTTGACAATGAACAGTGTAGCTGTTTGCTCAAGGGGATCTCGTGTTTGGAGGCAGAGCATGGGTTTTTTTTTACTTCCTGGCTGCCTGCATGTTCCATGACTCCTTGTTACAGACAGTGACTAAACTCCTGGGAGCCTTGAACTTGGAAACTCAGCTGCCCTTTGTGGAGGAAACGAGGGTGAATCACCATGTGCTCAAGAGTACCTCCCCCAAGACTCTAGCAAGTCTCCCCCACGTTCAAGTGAGGTGACCAGGGGTCAAGATGCAGGCATCAGGAGGTAGGTGTGATCAAGAAAGTTAGAGCTGGCTTGTACCTTGTCTGAAGGGGAAAAAAATGTGACAGCCCAAGGGCAGATCTGCAGAGTAAAGCGAGGTCAGGGAGCTGAGTGTGCTCGATGTCTTCAGGGTCATCCAGCCAAAAATGCCAGTGGAGCACATCTGCTTGGCAGCTCTGTATTCTTAGCAGAGATGACGGCTGGATCGGGCCGCACAAGAGGACAACCAAGTCCTCCTTATCCTCATTTGATGAAGGAACTCTTCATGCTTTCAACGAATGGTCATCGAGCACATGCTCTGTGCCGGGCATTCTTTTTAGGAGCCTGATACCCCGCTGAACAAGAAAGGCAAAGAGGCCTGCCCTTCTGGAGCTTACTTTCCATGAAGAAGTAACTTTTGGAGTGATTATTCACCATGCTAGGGGTTGGAGTGAGAGTAATAAGGGCTCATACTGGCCCCCTAGGAACTCAGTTAATGGATCTGGCTCCCAATTGCATTGTTTTGGAGGAAGAGAAGGGTTGATTAGCTAATTCTGATACCCGGTCCCCTAGGCATTCTAAAAATTAATTAATTGCATTCTGGTCTCTAGTGAGTTTGGTCTGAGCTTGGAGTAGCCCCAAGATTGGGCTTCTAGACACAAAGAACATATAAACAGTCCCTGGGAAGAGCCAATCCCCAAAAGTTGATTTTCCTTAGCTACTCCAGGCCTGAATGTTCTTCTAGAATCACCCTCTCACATCCCTTTCTCTCTCTGACCTCGACAGAGATGTTTGTGAGGTCCTCTTGCGGCTGGTGGTGCAGTGTGTTAAGGATCCCGAGTTGTCACTGCGGCTTGCGTCACTGCTGTGGTGTGGGTTGGATCCCTGGCTCAGGAAATTTCATATGCTGTGGGCATGGCCACCGCCCCCCCCAACCAGAGATGTTTGTTCTGTCATCCTGAATCATCCTGCTTCTTGCAGAGCACACATAAGAGTGGATAAAAGGGAGTTTTCATATATTCAGATATTTCTCAATTTCTGTTACATACCAGACCCTGTGCCCTCAGAGGAGCGACCCTGGCAGAGGCCCCCCCGGGGCCCAGCTCCTGCTGGAGGCCTGCTCCCTTCCATGCCAGGCTGGCCCTCTCTGCAGCCTGACGGAGGAAGTAAATGGCCAATCTGCGAGCACGTTCCTCGGGAATGAATCTCCCCAGTGTCCTAACCTTACTTCTTTAAATGCCAAAAAAGTTTTTATTCTAACTAGTTTTGACCAAACTATTTTATTTTTTTAGGGGCGCACCCATCACATATGGAGGTTGCCAGGCTAGGGATCAAACCCGAGCTACAGTTGCCAGAATACACCACAGCCACAGCAAGGCCAGATCCCAGCTGCATCTGCAACCTACACCACAGGTCATGGCAACACCAGATCCTTAACCCACTGAGTGAGGCCAGGGATCAAACCCACATCGTCTGATTTGTTTCCATGGAGCCACGACAGGACTCCCCAAATTATTCTAAATGCGCTGTACACCCCTGCCTTATAACACAGGAACTCAGCATAATTGCATCTTTTCTTAAAAAGGGTCAATCACTGGGAATACCTGGCAGTACCCTGGGCTAGAATCTAGGTCAGCAGTTCTCAAAAGTGTGTTCCTGGACCGGCAGCATCAGCATTTCCAAAACGTGTTAGAAATGCACTTTCTCGGGTTCCCTAGACCCCCCGAGTCCGACATGCTAGGGGTAAAATTGGAAATTCAGGACTAAATCTGAAATTCTGAATCTGAAAATCAGGATGCCCCTCATATTTATTTTCTCTATTTATTCTATTCTATTCTAATTTTTTTTTTACCTTTTCCCAGGTGATTCTGGAGTTCACTCCTATTTTCCAAGGCCTGATATGGGGATGCCCTCTGCGACCAAGGCCGGGTGGGGTCTTGCATTCTGCCTCACACCCACAGGCCGCTTGACTCTTTGCAGGAGGGGTTCCTGCCACCTTCCTGTAAATTCTGTCTCCCTGAGGGCCGTCAGGGTTTATTCCTCAGGGCTGCCAGCAGTGTGCCTCTAATTTGTGTCCCTTCGAATCTGCTCCTCCAGTCTGCTCTCTACTGGGAAACCAGATCACCAGTCATAACTTCATTATGCAGAAAGCAGGAGTAAATTCCAGGGCTGCTGGAGCCTCTTGTTGGTAATTTGATCTTTTGCTTTCCTGACATTTGGCAGAGTGGAGAGAACGCAGGTTCTGGAGTCCGAGGAGCCTAGATTTCAGGGCAGACCCCCTCTCACCTGAGGAGTCTGCTGGCTGCTGAGTATGTCTATTCCGATTATGCAGGAAACAACCACAGGGAGGTTCCGGGACTCCCTGCGCCCACTGTGAGACAGGTCTGAGCTAACGCGCCCTTGCTCTCCGGGCCTCCACCAGCCTCTGCTCTGACTGGTGAACCACAGTGATGTGCTGGTCTCCTGGAAGTGGTGTCAATGGAGAGTTAGTGTCCAATGATCCCTGAATGTCTGATTATTTCCTTTTCCCCAGTGCAGAGTCACCGGGCCAGAGGCTAAAGGTCCCTCTGGAGAAGGCTGGGGCAAAGATTAACAGTATACATATTTTTTTCTTTTCAGGGCTGAGCCAGCAACATATAGACGTCCCCCAGCTAGGAGTCAAATCGGAGCTGGAGCTACCCGCCTACACCACAGCCACGGCAACACCAGATCCAAGCGGCATCTTTCACCTACACCACAGCTTGTGGCAACGCCAGATCCTTAACCCACTGAGGGAGGCCAGGGATTGAACCCACATCTTCATGGATACTAGTTGGGCTCTTTACTCAGTAAGTCACAACAGGAACTCCAGTATACACTTTTAGCAGTGTAGCTGGGTCCTTCCTCAAGAGGTACCCCTCCTTTTACTGTGATCTTGGCAGAGTTAGAACAAGGACTACCTGGCACCAATGATGTGCTCAACAAGGCTGGTTCCTTTTTTCTTGGCTGGGAGGTACGGGAGGGGATTAATCACTGGGGAAGGTGGTACGGGCTGGGAATGCTACAATGAGGTAGAACTGACTTGGAGTCTTGGCTTTGCCACTTCTTAGTGACTGAAGAGGGTTGACTTGGGTCCTCCCCCAAAAGATATGTCTAAGTCCTAACTAACTCCTGATACATGGGAATGTGACCTTATTCGGAAATAAGGTCTTCGCAGAAGTCATGAAATTAAGGATCTAGAGATGAGGTCATCCTGGCCTTCAAGTGGCAAATCCAATGGCTGGTGTCCTTCTAAGAGAAAGGAGAGAGAGATCTAACATACACGGAGGCACATGGAGGGGAAGGCCTTGGGGGGAGGGAGGTGGGCATTGGGGTGCTGCATCTGCAAACTGAGCAAGGCCAAGGTCGGCTGCTGCCAACGGGAGGGGGGCGGGGGAGGAGTCTTTCCTGGATGCTCCCAAAGCAGCCACCCCCCCGCCCCCCGAATTTTTCACTCCTGGCTTCAAATACCGTGAGAGGATGCATTTCTGTTGTTTCAGACCGAGTCGGGGGCAATTTTTTAATGGAGCCCAAGGAAACTAATAGAGCAAACTTGTACCATTTTCTGAATTTATCTAGTCCAATGTGCTCATCTGTGAGATGGTAACACCCACTTCCTGAGAGGATGTTTCTTTTAGAAAAATTTAAATGCTTCCTCAAGATACTGCCTTCAGGGATTCTGGGGTATGGTTTTGTGTTTTATCCACATGGTGACCATGAACTCAATGGAGAATGAATTTCAGAGAGATTCTATGAAATCTTGCATGATTTCGGTGCAAAAGGTTAAGAAAAGAGGAGTGTGAATTAGTAGAACAAGCGAGCTGCCTGAGCACTCCTGTATGAGATACGTGTCTCCCACCTAAGTCAGCCATTGCGAAATGACTTCGTTCCCTCCTGGAAAGCTGAGTCCCAGGGGCTGGGGTGGGGTGGGGGGTCCCACAGTGGGCGGCTGTGTCAAGCTGCCCTCACCTCGGATAAACACAAGCACCGTTGCTCTCCTCTGGGTCCTTTGTGTTGATGCTGTGCTTTGACACGAAATGCCAGACTGCATGGAGGGTCTTTAACTGTAAACAGTATTTTCCAGTGGAGCAAGAAGATCTGCTGCTGCAGGAGCCCAGAATTTCCCTAACTTACCATCACGGTTCTGCCTGTCCCTCATGATGGCAGGCGAGCATGTCACTGCTTAACCTGCAAGTCTGCAAGAGCAGTTGCTGGTACAGGTGCAGGAGCCACCTGATGCTGTGGCCCCAGATCACTTGTCCTTGTCACTAGGAGGATGCCTATTAAAGAAGCCCTGGACTCTCCAGGATAATCAAATCTTATGCTTATCGGAAAGGAGGTGGGGTAGAAACTTAATTTATTAGAAACTACTCTGTGCCAGGAACAATGTTAGTTGCATTTACATACATTTTCTCATTTAATCCTCATTTGATTAACTTGGAAAGATCCCAGCTCAAACTGGATCTGAGGGACGTGGCCTCAAGATGCGCTGACCAGGAACACAGCCTTCACCGGCTCTGCCCTAAGATGCCTTTTATTCAGGAATCACAGTTTTGCCTCAACAGAATCATTCATTCATTTCCACTTACTCACTCAGCAGGTATTTACTAAGTTCTTTCTGCGTGTCAGCTTTCAGGGACCCAACAGCCAGAAATCTCCATTCTGAGGGGCTTATATTCTAGCCTGGGGAGAAGACACACTAGATTGGGAAACTGTATGATTTGTGCAAGGGTGCTGTGCAAGATGGAAAAAAACAGAGCAGGATACTGAGGTGGGGGAGTGTAGGGATTGGTAGATACAATTTTTTTTTTGTTTTTTGTTTTTGTTTTTTTGTCTTTTTGCCTTTTCTAGGGCTGCTCCCACAGCATATGGAGGTTCCCAGGCTAGGGGTGGAATCGGAGCTGTAGGGGCCAGCCTACACCACAGCCGCAGCAACACGGATCTGAGCCGAGTCTGTGACCTACACCACAGCTCACGGTAATGCCGGACCCTTAACCCACTGAGCGAGGCCAGGGATCGAACACGCAACCTCATGGTTCCTAGTCGGATTTGTTAACCACTGGGCCACGACGGGAACTTCTGGTAGATTACAATTTTGACTGGTGGCCAAGGTGCGCCTCATTGAGAAAATGACACTTTTGAAAAGACTTGAGGCGGGTGAGGGAGGAGCCTTTCAATGCAGAGGCAGAGCACGTCGGCTTGGCCAAGAAATAGCAAGAGGCCCTGCAGACAGTGTGGACGAGGGGAGAGGTGGAGGCCAGAAGAGGAGATGGTGCAGGACCTTGTCAGCAGCCGTGAGGACTCTGACGGGGAGGGCCCTGGGGGGTTCTGACTGGGGGAGGGAAATGATGGAATCACGCTGAACAGGCTCACTCTCGGGTCTATGCTGACGCGGATTGTAGAGGGCAGCAGTCATTTCTTCGGGCTGCCACAGCAGAGTGCCACAACCTGGGTGCTTTAAAACAATAGAAGTCTTTTCTCTCACGGTTCTGGAGCCTAGAAGTCTGAAATCAAAGTGTCAGTAGGGCCATGCTCCCTCTGAAGGCGCTAGGAAAGAATCCTTCTTGGCCTCTTCTAGCTCTGCTGGTTCCTGGCATTCCTTGATGTTCCTTGGCTTGTGGTAGCAAAATTCCAGTCTCTGCCCCTGTGTCCACTTGGCCTTCTTCCCTCAATCTCTGGGTCTCTAGATCTCCCTCTGCTTATTAAGGACAGCAGCCATCGGATGCAGGCATGGGAACTGACCTCATTGTAACTTGATCACAGCTGCAAAATCCCTCTTTCCACATAATGTCATCTTCACAGGTACTGGATGTTAGGACGTCAACCTATCTTAACAGGATTCCAAGCCTCATCAAGGGTCAAGGCTGGAAACAGGGAGTCCAGCTGAGAAGGAATGGCAGCAATCAGGTGAGAGAGATTAGTGGCTTGGATCTGAGGTGCAATAGAAGAGTAGCGAGAAGTGGCCCAACCCTGGATATTTAAAAAAAATCAGAGTCCAAAGTATTTTCTGACATGTTGGAAATCAAAAAGAGAGGCATCAAAGATATCTCAGGGTGTTTCACCTGAGCACTTGGAAGGCTGTCATTAATTGACATGGGGAGGCTGTGGGAAGAGCAGGTTTGGGATGTGAAGGTTAGATGTTTGACTTTGAACATGTTTAATTTAAGATGTCTCTCAGACATCTCACTGAAGATGTTGAGTAGAAAATTGAATATAGAAATCTGGGGTAAGGGGAAAGAAGCTGAAAAAGAAAATATATATTCTGTACACCTGAAAGTCACATGACATTGTAAATCAAATATACTTCAATTAAACAAACAAAAACAAAACAAGAAAGCTATCTAAATTTCAAAAAAGTAAAGAGAGGAAATCCAGGGTAGTTTAGAGAGAGGTCTGAGCTAGAAACGTAATTGAGAGCCATGGGCACAGACAGTCAGTTCCCTGTCTTGGCCATTGTGTGGGCACTATAGCAGAAAAACAGGGGCTTGAACACTACAACTGGATATGTGGAAGTCATTCTGATGTCAAAGAGTAAAGTGTTTGCTAGGCTTCTTATTAGCACAGTCCCCAAAGTCACTCACCCTATCATAGGAAGTGAATCTGACAAGGAAACAAAGTCACTTAAGACAACAGGTAAAATGAACTGAGCTCCTATTATCTGCCAGATTTATTCCATAAACTTTTCCTTCTCTTTCTTTTTTTTCCTCCTGGTCATACCCACAGCAGATGCAAGTTCCTGGGCCAGGGACTGAATCAGAGCCACTGATGTGGCAACTCCAGATCCTTTACTGTGCTGGGGGTCCAACCCACACCTCTGCAGTGATCCGAGCTGCTGCAGAGACAGTGCTGGATCCTTGACTCGCTGTGCCACATCAGGAATTCCCATAAGCTTTTTTATTTAACACCTACAGTAACCTTCTGAGATTGGTACTATTTTTTATCCCAACTTGCAGAGAAAAGGACCTAATTTTAGCGTGGTGACTCACCCAGGGACATCCAGTTTCCATGTGGCACAGTGGAGACTTAAAGCCACGCCTGTCTGAGGGTAGGAATGCAGATATTGGGCCTTGTGTTATTTAACCTCACAAGCATCTGTACTCATTTCGCAGAACTGTCCCTAGGAAAGGACCTCCCACTTGGGGTACATTTCTCAAACTACCTCCAATTTCCTCTAGCTTTATGTCAGGCCCAACAACTCTGCTTGTTATTCTTTCTGTTGTTTGCTTGTTTGTTTGTTTTTTAAGGACCACACCTGCGGTATATGGAAGTTCCCAGGCTAGTAGTTGAAACAGACCCATAGCCACAGCAACACCAGATCCAAGCCGCATCTGCAAACTACACTGCAGCTCGTGGCAACACTGGACCAGGGCTCGAACCCGCATCCTCACGGATACTAGTCAGATTCTTAACCCACTGAGCCTCAACAGGAATTCCGACTACTTGTTATTCTTAACCAGCGATGACCCTCAACCCCTCATCTCTGACAAGAGGCAAGGATTTCCTATAGGTGGGTTTAAAGGTTTGTGTTCAGGAAGGAAGGCTTTCCAGCCTTCAGGCAGGTGACATCAGGCCTGTCAGCCTCCAGCTGAAGCACAGGACTGTGCCTGGCCGCCGTACCTGTCTGTACCCTTGCGGCAGGGGTCAGAACTGCAGCTCCATGTTCTTTGGAGCCAGGGCAATTCAGCTGCAAGTGTCCACCAAGCAGCTCCTGGTCTCCTTGCTCCGGACCCCTAGTCATGCTGGACACTGCCTTGGTCCTCTGGCAACACCAGGACCTCTAGAGGAGGACATAGTCGAGTGTCTTAGTCTGACTTTGGCTATTTTTTTCTCTTCTTTTTTAGGTCCGCACCTGCAGCATATGGATATTCCCAGGCTGGAGGTCAAATCGGAGCTGCAGTTGCCGGCCTACACCACAGCCACGGCAACATGATCCGAGCTGCATCTGTGACTTACACCACAGCTTGTAGCAACACTAGATCCTTAAGCCACTGAGTGAGGCCAGGGGTTGAATCTGAATCTGCATGTATACTAGTTGGGTTCTTAACCTGCTGAGCCACAATGGGAACTCCCCTTATTTGTTTATTTATTTGCTTTTTAGGGGGCTGCTGGTTTATCTTCACTCACCTCTCAGTATTGGCTGATCACTTAGTGCTGACAGCAGCCAGCTCCTCCTTACCCTCTGCTCTCACGCCCACTGGCTCTCTGTGCCCCTAGGCTTTTCATTATTTTATTTACTTATTTATTTTTGCTTTTTAGGCATATGGAAGTTCCCAGGCTAGGGGTCAAATTGGAGCTACACCTGCCGGCCTACGCCACAGCCACAAGTGGGGATCTAAGCCACGTCTGCAACCTACATCACAGCTCACAGCAATGCCAGATCCCTGACCCACTGAGCAAGCCCACAGATCGAACCCGCATCCTCATGGATACTAGTCAGTTTCGTTTCCACTGCACCACGATGGGAACTCCAGACACTACCTTTTTACAAGGAAGTTGAAGCATAGAGAGACATAACTTTCCCAAAGTCATACAGCTAACGGGTGAGACTGATGGAGCTTGAACCCAGACCCTCTCCCTCCAGGACCCAGGCTGCCGATCCGACTGGACTTCACCATGGACACTCCATCCCCCATCCCACTTGGTGTTTTCTTTGTAACGATAAGTACAATGGCAATTATCACTGCAACCAGAGCCCTCACTACTTGTGCCTATCACCCCATCCCAATTTAGATAAGGAGGCCCAAGGCAAATCAGAGCACATTCCCACTGTTGCTGGATATAGTCCACCCCTCCTTCCCTCCCTCCGCCCCCTCCCCCCTTCCTTGCTTCCAAATAACAGACTTGGAACAAGATGGCAGCCTCACAGAAGTGGGTCATGGGGATTGTGTCACACAGCAAGCACAAGG
This sequence comes from Sus scrofa, assembly GCF_054392235.1. Lineage (NCBI taxonomy): Eukaryota > Metazoa > Chordata > Mammalia > Artiodactyla > Suidae > Sus > Sus scrofa. The sequence goes on along the minus strand of NC_139393.1, from coordinate 19,598,893 downwards.
TCAGCTTTGGCTTCTGCTCGCTGAACAACTACTCCTGGTCTGGGTGACTTAGCAGTGACAGACCCTGGTAAACACACTGTCAGAGGACACCCAGTGATGATTTTCTAACTTCATTCCTTTGCAATTTCTTAGGAAAAGTTGGCTAGAAGGGTCCTTGGCTAGAAGTTGACTTCACTCCTGTGGAATTTCTTAGGAAAGTTGGCTAGAACGACCCATCACAGTGTCCAGAAGGGTCCTTGGCACTTCTGCGCTGGCTGGTCAACACAGGACGGAGGTGGCAAAAGGGAAGGGATGTGAGGTACATCCAGATGGCTTATGATTCAAGACCGTTGTTTTATCCATTTTAGTTTCTATATATAACCAATTTATACGGGAGTCTAAAATCATGTGTCTAAAACATAATATAGTCTTATTTTTCCTAGTAATTTTGCCCAGCTGGCGTTTTCCCAACACCAGCTTCTGTGCACTTGGCTTTCCTAGGTGAGGAAGGGGCTCTATGTGCTCCGCTGAAGCCATGCAGGGTTCTTCGAGATGAGAGGCAGTCATAATGTTCCCTTTCCTTTCTTCTGAAATTCTGAGTGAGAGAAGCAGGTACCCTCAGTGGCTTCACACCTGTGTAGGTGTTAGATGTGGTTTAGTGCATCCTCTGCAGAGTAATCCCTCCCTCTCTGCACCAGGGTCTCCCCAAGAGCAGCAGGGTGACCCTGGGGTGCAAGGTGTCAGTAGCTTCATCTATGGGTTGCCATGGGGCCCAGGAGAGTGCCTCCCACTCAGTGTGTCTTCAGCTGCCTTTACAGACTAGCTACCATGCAGCAGGTGTCAGCAACATGAAGTGCAGCCAGAAGCAGCCAGAGCACACGGCTGAGAGGGTGGGGCTAAGAAGGGAATCTGGCTTTTGTGGTTGAGATTGGACTCGTGATAAATGACTATCTCCGGTGCTTCTCCAGGAAGCTGACAAGTGGGGAGTTTCATTTTATTTTTTGTGGTATCCAAAAGTGTCATTTCCTACTAGCCATGCTCGGTACTGCTATGTTCAATAGTGGGTCTTGACACATGGTTTCTTTATGGATCTCATTTTATTTTTATTTTATTTTTGTCTTTTTAGAACCCTACCTGTGGCATACAGAGGTTCTCAGGCTAGGAGTCGAATTGGAACTACAGCTGCAGGCCTACACCACAACCACAGCAACGTTGGATCCAAGCTGCATCTGCGACCGACCCCACAGCTCACAGCAATGCCAGATCCTTAACCCACTGAGTGAGGCCAGGGATCGAACCCACGTCCTCATGGATACTAGTCAGATTCATTAACTGCTGAGCCACAAGGGGAACTCCTGACACATGGTTTTCAAAGGGACTACAGCTATAGGTTCTTAAATAAGGGCTAAGTGAGTTTTAAGAATGACAAATCACTTATAAGCATATTCACGGTCCAGAAAGAAACACAGAGAAAAGTATTAATATCTCTATCCCAATGATAATAAATATAACCCTCATTTAGAGATGCCCTTGCTTCCATGGTGGAGGGTCTTCAGGGAGTGGTTGGGATGCTGTACATTCTACTTAATTTGAGGCTACTGTCTGCACATGGAGCCCACAGAGCTCATCTCTTGAGAGCATTTTATTACCTTTAAAAATTGAGACATAATTCACACACCATAAAATTCACCATTTGAAAGTAGACAATTCAGTTCTTGTATAACTGAGTCATTTTGTTGTACAGAAGAAATTATCTCAACATTGTAAATCAACTATACTTTAATAAAACTTTAAAAATGAAAAAAAAAAAAAAACAAACCCACCCAATTTCAGAGTTCTTGCTGTGGCAAAATGAGACTGGCGGCATGTGGGCGGTATCAGTACCAGGATGCAGGTTCGATCCCCAGCCCCGGTAGTGGTTGCAACTGTGCCTCTGTTTTGATCCCTGGCCTGGGAACTCCACATGCCATGAGGCAGCCAAAAAAAAAAAAAAAAAAAGAAGTTAAAAAAAAAGAAAGAAAAAAGAGAACACCCAATCTGGAGGTCCTTTGTGGCTCAGCAGACTAAGGATCTGGTGCTGTCACTGCTGCAGCTCAGGTCGCTGCTGTGCCATGGATTCAATCCCTGGCCAGGGAACATCCACATACCACAGGCAAGGTCCAACCCCCAACCCCAACCCCAACCCCAAAATGATGTTGGATTAAATGGGTGTGTGGAATAATACATAAAATAGAACACTACAAATTTAAAAAATAAAAATAAAGATTATGCATTTCAGTGGCATCTAGACAGTTTACAAGGCTGTACAACCATCACAGATATATCCAAATATGGATATCCCACATGTTGTTTATCCACTCAACAGCAGATGTGCACTTGAGCTATTTCCATGACGTCATGATTAATGGTACTGTCAACATTCAAGCAAATTTTGGTAGGGATATGTTTTCATCTCTCTTGGGTACAGTATAGAAGACGAATTGCTGGGTCACAGGATAACTCTGTGTTTAATTTTCCAAGGAACCACCAAATTGTTTTTCACAGTAGCTGCACGGCTTTGCCTTCCCATCAGCAATGTCTGAGAGTTCTGATTTTCCACTTCTGATCCACATTTGCTATTATTTTCTCTCTATGTGTGTGTGTCGGGGGGGCGGGGGGCGGGGGAGGCGAGACTCTAACCATCCCTGTGGCTGTGAGATGGCATCTCATTGTGGTTGTGAGCAATTTTAAAACAACATTCTCAAACACATTAGAACCAGGCTTTGCATACAGAGTTCTCCCAGCCCATAGTCTATCAGATAAGCTTAACCACTTGCTCATTCGACCAAGATTTCTGACCTGTCCCTCGCCCAGCACTTCTGAGAACAAGAGACAGAGAGAACAGACAGACCTGCCAGCCCTGAGGGAACTTATGTTCAATAAAGAAACTGAAGGATACCAGCATTTTTTGCAACATGGATGGACCTAGAAATGATCATGCTAAGTGAAGTCAGCCAGACAATGAGACAGCACCATCCAATGCTTTCGCTGACATGTGGAATCTGAAAAAGGGACAGACGGAACTTCTCTGCAGAACAGAACAGTTTTTCACAGACATTGAAGAACTTATGGTCTCCGGAGGAGACAGTTTAGGGGGTGGGGGGATGTGCTTGGGCTGTGGGATGGAAATCCTGTGAAATCGGATTGTTATGATCATTATACAACTACAGATGTGATTAAAAAAAAGAAAAGAAACTGAAGGAGTTCCCGTCATGGCTCAGAGGTTAGGGAACTAGCATCCATGAGGACATGCGTTCCATCTGTGGCCTCACCCAGTGGGTTAAGGACCTGTGGTGTAGGTCGCAGATGCAGCTTGGATCCCTCATTACTGTGGCTCTGGCGTAGGCTCCAACTGGACAGCAGCTATAGCTCCAATTGGACCCCTGGCCTGGGAATCTCCATATGCCACAAGTGCGGCTCTAAAGAGACCAAAAAAAAAAAAAAAAAAAAAAGACACTGAAGAAAGAGATGAAACCATGAGCAAAATGCCACCTGCTGGTGTGGGCTTCTGAAGGACACGAACGAGGACCAAGGAAAAGAATAAGGAAGTTGTGGGGTGGGTGCATTGGTCAGGGTTCTCCAGAGAAAATGAACCAACAGGATGTGCCTGTTTAGAGAGATTTGTTTTAAGGAATTGACTTACCCATCTGGGAAGGTTTGGTGAGTCCAGAATCTGATGGGCAGGTAGCCTGCAGGTAGGAGCGTCAGGAAAGAACAGCGGTGCAAGTCCACGGGCCGGCAGCTGAACCAGGAGGAGCTGACGCTGGAGGTGCAGTCCGAGGCCCATCTGCTGGCAGAATTCCTTCTGTCCCTGGGAGGTCAGTCTTTGGCTCTATTCAGGCCTTTGATTGGTTGAGGCCTACCTACATAAGGGAAGGCAATCTGCCTAAGTCCACCGATCTGAATGTCCATCTCCTCCGAACACACCCTCACGGAAATGTCCAGAATGTCTGACCACATCTGGGGACCATGGTCCACCACCACCTGTCACAGGGGACATATCCACAGTAGATGGGAGATGGGAAGGTGACTCTGCACAGGTGATATTTAAACCGAGCTCTAAGGGATGAGAAGAAATCCAGCAGAGAGAGAGAGAGATGTTCCAGGCAGAGGAAATTGGCCTTGGTGTCACCTTCCCCCAAGTTGGATTTTTCTTCCTTCTGTCACCTGCCATCGAGCTGAGTAAATTGCAAAAGGGGACTGACGGATGATCCTTCCGTGGAACCAGGCATCGAGGGACTGCAGGTCAAACCCTTTCCTGTCCCAAAGCTTATCAGCTAGGTTCTAAAGAAAGGAACCCCGTCCCCTTCCCAAACTGGACTCCAAGGCAGGTTTCTAGGGAAAACACTGCGGAAAAAAGAAAAAAAAACTCAAAAATTCCATGGAAGACGATGAAGACGTTGAAGATTTATTTACTTGGTCATTTCCTTGGAAAATAATCTAAAATTAGACGTTATACTTAATGGACAAGAATCTAACTGAATTCTTAAAAAAGGAGTCTGTTCTCACAGTGAGGAGTCCCAGCTCCAGACCATCTAATGAGAGGGTGGCACCTCCCCACCCCCGCCCTTTGGTGTCTCCACAGCTCCCTGATGGTTTAAGACACATCCGACTGGATCTGCCTTCCCCCATTCTCTTAAGGTTTCAGAGCTCAAGGAAAATAAACAAAAAGCCCTACTGAGAACATTCTCCCTCCGTGCATCCCAGATTTGATGGTGCACTTCTTTCCTGCCATGCGGTGGAGACCAGGGCGCCAGGGTGCGCTGGGTTCTTGTCAGCCTGCCTTCTAGGCTTCAGGTGGACAGGCCGATCTTTCCTTGACCTACTTTGAAGTTTGCAGCCTTCAGGTTTCCTTTTTCCAGGGACGAGGGGCTGATGGACAGCTTTCATGATAACCAAAGTGGAGTATTATTAGCCTTTCTGGTATGTCTAGGTAACAATAATAATTTAAAAAAAAAGTCTTTTTCCTTTGATTCCTGTTCTAAAAGGTAAAATTTCTCCCTTCCTTCCCCCCTCCCCCGTGTGTGTGTGTGTGTGTGTGTGTGTGTGTGTGTGTGTGTGTGTGTGTGTGTCTCCCTCCTTCAAGGCTCTGTCCTCTCCTTTCCCTTAGGCTAGGGGTTGACTATAGGATTCCAGTAACTCAACTTTCACATGTAAATTTGTTCACCAGCCAGACTGTTGCAGTTGCAAAAACTGGCCCCAAGGCCAGAGAAGCTTATATAGTTTGAAAATACTTGAGTGAATAATTTAAACTCTGGCAAAAATTTTAGGTATGTGGATGGGTCATAGGGAATCAATTCTCTCCTTGAGTGTTAAGTCTAAGGGTAAACTAAAGCCAGAAGGAAGTCACGGGTTCCATTTTACCTTTCCTGAAACTTAAGTAATTACTGTTAACCTATGAGACACTGACTATGTGCCAGACATTGTTCTCAGACTCTACAAAGTGGAAACCCACTCAGTCCTCACACAGCCTCAGGAGGCAGATACCATAATTCCTATTTTCAGATGAGGAAACTGAGCCAGGAGGAGCTTAAGAAATTTGCCCAAGGAAATGGTGACAACCCAGAGAGTTGTTCAGAGACTGTTATCCAGCAAAAGAAGTAACAACAGCAAAGATAATATACAGCTGTGAAGACTCTCAGCTCTGTTCCAGAGAGATTAGCCTGAAGCCCTTAACCACCAGATCAACTGGAACCTAGCAGATAATGATGCGGTCAATGACCAGCGCTGCTGTGGGCAGGAAGATGTGGACAGCGAGGTGACCACTGGTTTAGATCAAAGAGCTGTCACCTCTGGTCTTGTTAAGTCCTTCAGGAGTTCCCATCATGGCTCAGCTTGTTACAAACACCACTCATGTCCGTGAGGATGAGGGTTCGACCCCTGGCCTCGTTCAGTGAGTGAAGGATCCAGCACTGCCATGAGCTGTGGTGTAGGTTGCAGACGTGGCTCGGATCTGGTGTTGCTGTGGCTGAGGTGTAGGCCGGCAGCTCCAGCTCTGACTGGAATCCTAGCCTGGGAACTTCCATCTGCCACGGGTGTGGCCCTAAAAAAAAAAAAAAAAAGAGTTACCCAGTGCATTGATGAGCTCAGAAGCCTGGCTGGAAGGGGGTTGTGTAAGAGAATGAAGGCTTGGGAGAACAATAAAAAAGATAGGCAACGTCTTTGCTCTACAGGAGAACAGAGAAATGGAGGAACAGTCAGGAAGGCTTCAAGGAATGTACTTGATAGGTCAGTGACTGGAAGGATCCAGCAGGGAAGAAACGGACGCTGCAGGAGCAGGAGCTTGGGTAGGGGAGCTGGCTGGCTGGAGGGCATGGGGCCGGGCTGGCCTTCGAGAGGAGCGGTCATGGTCAGCTCCACGCCCTTGTATCAGTCGGAAGGAAAGCTGTGGGTCCCGACGCAGCTTTGGGGGTGGGAAGACGAGGTGGTTTTCATCTCCTTGTACATATGTTCTCAATAGAGTATGAAATGAGGTCACAAGCCGAACTTGCCGGGAAAAGCTTCGTGGAGGTTCGAAGAGGGAGGGAAAAACACCGAATAATCAGCTAGAGGGGACTGGATTTATCACGGAACATGGAATGTTGCTGAAGAGCCGTCATCGATATAAAGTTAAAAATAAGCAGCCAGATGTTTGCTTTTCTTTATCCGGGTTCGGCTGCCGGAGGGCAGGCCTGAACTGGGCAGCCAGTGGGGTTTAATCAGAGCTGGAGTTTTGTCAGGTGATGTCAGCGGCAGGAGAGAGAGGAGACTAGGGGTGTTTGTAGGAGAGGACCTGGAATGCTGGACGCTGAGCCGGGGAAGGAGAGAATGGAGGCAGTAGCTCTTTGCATGGGTGTGTGTGTGTGTGTGTGTGCGCGCGCGCATGCATCAGAGTACCCTGTGATGTATTTGTATTTTTATACCATTAATTGAAACATTTATTATTATTAAAATATAGTTGATTTACAATGTTCCTTCAATTTCCACTGTATAGCAGAGGGACACAGCCCCCAAATACATCCCTCCTTTTTTTTTCCATCGGGTTCTTACCCAAGAGACTAGATTCAGTTCCCTGGGCTGGACAGCAGGACCCCATCACCCACCTGCTCTAAATGTTTGCTTTGTGATTTTGAAGTGTAGCTGGAGCAGGGGAATCAAGTGAGTGAGACAGGAGGTTAGGACGTGGTGGCCAAGCACGAGCAGGATGTTTGAAATAGAAGATTTGGAGAACGTGTGGTTGATGGTGCAGACGGAGCTGAGTCTGTGCCCGGAGTTGGGCAGGGCGGCAAGGGGGGTGGCAGAGATGGAGAAAGTGACTACGGGACTCAGAGGCCAAGAAACCAAGAGGCTAGACCTCCAGTCCTTTCCTTTCCCACCAGGCATCAAGCAGAAGGCATCCCATTAGTCCCTGGTAATCGCTGACTTAATGCTGGGCCCGCGGCCAGGAACCGAGAGGAAGAGGAAGCAAGCGAGGGCTCAGCCGCACGTGCGTTGTGAGGGAGGGGAAGTGCGCGAGAAAAGGGGTTTCCAACCTTCCCCCATCCCCTTGCTCTGCCTAGAATGCTGCCATTTGTGGGAGTTTAATAGCCTCTAATAGAGCAATCTAAGGTCCACAGGAAGGCAGAGTTGATTCAATTCAATTTGACCGGCTTTATTGAGCACTTACTGAGTTTAGAATGGCGGGTTCTATGCTGAAAAAACCTAGGAAGCTTATATTCTAGTTGGAGAGGGACATAAATCATGCACTGAAATGTCGGGCAGCTTCTCCTAAGCCCCAGATGCTAAGAAAGAGCCTTGTCTACTGCTGTCAGTGAAGTGAATTTCTTTTTTCTTTTTTTGTCTTTTTGGGGCCACACTCAAGGCACATGGAAGTTCTCAGGCTAGGGATGCAATCAGAACTACAGCTGCCAGCCTACACACAGCCACAGCAACATGGGATCCGAGCCACATCTGCGACCTACACCACAGCTCACGGCAATGCTGGATCCTTAATCCACTGAGCGAGAGGCCAGGGATCAAACCCACGTCCTCATGGATACTAGTCCGGTTCATTACCACTGATAAGAACTCCTGAAGTGGAATTCTTGAGAGATTTGTTTGAAATTGTAGAGTCTTTGGAAGGCTGCTTTAAGGAAGTGAGATTGAAAGGGCCACAAATCAGATTTGCAAACCGAGTTGGATTGCTTATTTGGTAATTATCCAATCCCCCCTTCCAAAAATGCTGTGAATCTGTATTCTCCAGAGAGAACAGTTATTAACCTAATCTTTCCCCTTGTGTAATCATTTCTCATCAACTTATGCCATATGCTGGATTTTCCACAAAACATCCTCTGATCCTGCTTGTGTTCAAAGGTTTTCCAGAGAAACAGAACCAGTGGGACACATGCACGCATGTGCATACACACACACACACACAAATTTATTTTAAAGTATTTTCTCATATAAACATGAAGGCTGACAAATTCAAAAACCATACAACAGGCTGGGAATTCTGCTAAGAGTTGATGTTGTAGTCTTGAGTCCAAATTCCCCAGGGCACTAGGCTGTAAACGCAGGCAGAGTTTCTTTGTTGCTACCGTGAGAATTTCTTCTACTTTGGGGAAACGCAGTCTTTGCTCTTAAGGCCTTCAACTGAGGCTCACCCACAGGATAGAGGATAATCTGCTTTCCTCAAAGTCGACTAATTTAAGTATTCATCTCACCTAAAAAATACCTTCCCAGCAACAGCCATACCAGCGTTTGACCACACAGCTGGCTAACCATAGCTTAGCCACCTTGGCATATACACTTAACCATCACATCTGCCTAGAAGATAATCAACATCAAAGGAGACCAAACACATTCATTTCCTCTGCAGCACTTTCACATTCTACCTGGAGGATACTTTTTGTGTGTCTGAACCGAACTACTAGACTTGAAGTTCCCTGCCAGTTGGCCCTATTTTTAATTCATTTTTTATCCTCTTCCAAACCTCAGCATGACACTGTCCTATGCCGAGCGTTTCATGGACACCACCTTACAGAATAACCTCGCTCTGCTGCTCCATCATGGCTAATGTCATTTCACGGGGGCTAAGAGATGCAGGGGGGGGGTAAGTCTTGTGCACACATATGCAGACCCGAAACGGCCCCGTGGGACAGCAGCCCAGGCTGCCTGGTATTGCTCCCCAGATACCCTGCCATGATGGCCCGCCCTCCACCTGGGGTGCCAGCTTCTCTCCCAGATCCAGTTCCTGCCCACTGCCTCCAGAAGCCTTTTCTGATGTGCTCCCCCTCGGGAAGAAGAGCTGACCAGGGCCAGTCCGGTTGTGTCCTGGACCGAGGGGGAGTAGGAGAGAGGTCCCACCCCTGGTGTCTGGCAACTGGTGATCCGCAGCCCAGGGCTGCCGTTCACTGAGGAAGACATACCTGGTTATAATTCTCATACCCAGAAGGGGTGTCCTTCTCACAGAGGCACCTGCACGTGTTAGCTGGGTCCTAGGACTGACTGTTCCCTCCTCCAGGGCTGCCCCCACCCCCACCCCACCCCCCAAACACACAAGGACTTGGAAACGTTGCCCCCCTGCCTCTCTCTACTAGGTGGTGCCCTCCCGTGGGCAGGACCCGTGCCTTAGGCGTCATTACATTCTGCTTGTCCAGCATGGGGGCTGGCATACCTCTGCTTAATGCTTCCTGAGCAAATGCATAGAGAAAAGAAGGAAGAGAGAGAACACAGATGTGCTCCTTGAAACTGGCAAAACTGGCAAGATTGTTTTTGTTTTCCTTTCTGTATGTCCACACAAACATTTATTGAGTTCCTATTATGCTTCAGTTGCAGTGTAGGCAATGGGTTTTTCCTTATGGGCCAGCATCAGAACAAAGACACCTAGGAGCTTCTGATTCTGGCCCATAAGGAAAAACCCATTTATTCTTTTCTACCATTTTACACAGAGAGGAAAAACAACAGCCTTACATCAAGCTGGTTCCTTAATACACCCTACTAGGTTTCCTGGGGTTTCATCCTTCCAGGCTCCTAATTACTTAACATGTTCAAAACAGAAGAGTCTTTTTATGTGCAAAGGAGGAAGGAATTTATAAACACTGACATCCCTAGAGTGTGAGAAATTCAGATTTCAGAATGCCTTCTCCACTCGGCGTTTCCCATCTGTTTGTTTTTCTGTAGCACCCGCTCCTTTACCAAGCCCGCGTCTCTCCACCCCACCAGCATGGAGCTCAGGCCCCTTTCCTTCCACAGCGTCGCTCCTCCCCATCAGACAGAGGGGAGCACTAATTGCGCCCTGGGCTCTCATCAACAGGAGCCTCCTGGCTCATCTACGAGAAGCAAAGCGAATTGGCTCGGCTGGGCCGTTCCTAAGGGTTTGGTACTCGGACCTCTCTAATGACTTGGATGAAATAATACAATTTCCTGGGCTCTGTGGAATTCTGAAGTCTCCAGCTATTAAAGCAACTGCAAAGTACTCTTTAGGTACTTAAATGCATGATGCATTTTGTGTTTTTGTTTTCTTGGGCTGTCTATTCTGTGGAGCACGCCCAGTTTCACTTTGGTTCGGCATGCCCAAAGGGCACGGGCTGCCCCCCTCCTCAGGCTGTTAAGATGGAGACAAGCCTGATAAGCCAAGGAAACAATGGTGCCAAAGAATATGAGTGTCATGCAAATGCTGAGCAAGGCTAAAAGAAGCTATTGGTTCTGTAAGTAAGTAGAAATTTCCTAATATAGGCAGGATAGATTTATAATATCAAACTAGGGTTGGTATCTATAGCATTGCTGATGGTAGGAGGATACATAATTGCTCAGCATCTCTGAAACATAAGCTCCTCATCATTTAGGGCAGTATCTAACTCAGAGTGTCACTGCAATGCCTACATGAGATATGTGCGTGGCAATGCCTGGCACTGGAGGGTGACCAGTAAAGGTCAGAGCAACTGAGTGTGGGGAACGGGTGCCCCTCAAAGAGCAAGGAGCAGTCAGAGAAGCCCATTCCTCAGCTTACACAGGCCTTGGTAGCGCAGCTGCCCAGGATCCACCAGAAACACAGAACCTGTTCTGCACCTTTAAAAGAGGAAAAAAAAAAAAAAAATGGAGTTCCCGTCGTGGCGCAGTGGTTAATGAATCCGACTAGGAACCATGAGGTTGCCGGTTCGGTCCCTGCCCTTGCTCAGTGGGTTAAGGATTCGGCGTTGCCGTGAGCTGTGGTGTAGGTTGCAGACGCGGCTTGGATCCTGTGTTGCTGTCGCTCTGGCATAGGCCGGAGGCTACAGCTCTGATTAGACCCCTAGCTTGGGAACCTCCATATGCCGAGGGAGCGGCCCAAAGAAATAGCAAAAAAAAAAGGCAAAAAAATAAAAAAAATAAAAAATAAATAAAAAAAATAAAAGAGGGAAGCTTTGCACAGGTGATGAGGGAGCTGAGAGACCAGAGGAAGACTAAGGTAATAGAGACTAGCTCGAAAGAGGGGCTGTGACCACCGTGGGCTGCACGGACAGAGGGGGGACACGGCTTTCTCCAAGCTCAGGGTCCCTCAGCAGAAGCTGGGCCCACAGCAGGTCAAGTGGGCAGAAGCTGGAGCCACAGAGCAGACACAGCTACCACCAGAAATGCCACCAGAGGGGTGCATGGGAAAAAACACTCTGGCTTTTTCCCCCTTTCTTCCACTAGTGCCACATCCAGATATCAGATGGGTGGACCTGGGAGTTTGCATCTTGCAGGCTTTAGGGGTCAATGCCCCCATCCCGTCCCCTTACCAGAGAAAGCAAGAGCAGGGGAGAGGCAGGAATAGAGCTGGGGCAACAGGCCCAGGCCCCGGGCTGCCCAGCAGGCTTGACGCCTCTGTAGTAGAGGGACCAAATTACATGACAGCTCCTGGGTCTTCTTCTGGAGTGACAGTCTGTTTCCAAATTATCTCCTCTCCTCCTGTCCTTGTCCCCAGTTTCCCCCCTGCCTCTATTTCCCAAATGTCCCCTGAGGTGTTCTGCTCAAGCTGGGTCATTCTTCTGTCTGGAGATGGGAAAGGAGGAGAGACAGCTGGTCCCCTGCATCATCTGGTCATCACCCTGCTGCCATGGTGACTGCAGGTTAAATGCTGGAGCACGCGCTCTGCCAAAAACCGAGTGAAAGCAGCTCTCCCGGGATCCCCAGGGGCCCTGGTGGTGAGCCTGGACTCCGGGGGTCGTGTTAGTGGAAACCCCGCTCCTCGGGCTCTCCCTATGTGAGTTCTTAAAGCCTTGGCCGCAAACTCGGACGCAGCCCAGGGAAGGTGGCAAACAGAACACTCTAGGATTTCCTGGTGGCTCATCTGTCATTTATCTCCAGAGCCCTTCGGTTGTCTGCCGTGCCGAACTTCATGTTCACATCCGCTCCTGACTTTCCGTTACTGAAACGAACCCAGAGCCGTCCACCATGGTCTGTCAACCCCAAATTTGGGAAAAGCCTCATGCATCAGGGGAAAAAAATAACAACAAAGGCATTTTGTTTTCCCAACTACAGTGCCTCCTGTTGATGGATTAGAATTCCATCATTAAATTATGTATGCTGACGTGGGAAAATCTGTTAAAGTGTATGTGGGAAAAAGCAGGATGCAAATTTATGTCAAACAAAGCAAGTGACAAATGAGTAAACAGCACAGAAAAATGTTTGGAAGGGAATACACTAAAATGCTGCCTTTGGGGGATGGGTAGCATGATAGCTTTTTGTGGAAAGTAAATTTAGCTTAGAAATTCCTTGAATACAGTAAAGGGTCTTAAATCTCTCTCTCTCTCTCTTTTTTTTTTCTGTCTTTTTCGGGTTACACCTGTGGCATATGGAGGTTCCCAGGCTAGGGGTCGAATCCAAGCTATAGCTACTGGCCTACCCCACAGCCACAGCAACGTGGGATCCAAGCCATGTCTGTGACCTACACCCCAGCTCACAGCAACACCGGATCCTTAACCCACTCTGAGCAAGGCCAGGGATCGAATCTGCCTCCTCATGGATACTGGTCAGATTCATTTCCACTGAGCCATGATGGGAACTCCCTAATCTTTCTTCCTTCCCTTTCCCCCATGGAGGGGTCTCAGTGTGTTTCCAAGACCACACAACCAGCCTGCAGACATCAGACCAGACTGTCTCTTGATTCTCTAGTTGGGGTTCTTACCTGGCCCCCTGCCACCTCAGGCAAAGGTGGGAGTGAAGGAAGCACTCACCTGCCTGAAGCCACAGAGGGCGGCGAGAGAGCCTTGACAGCCGGTCAATTTTGGGATTTGGAGGAAACCAGAAGAATAATAAGCAATTACAATTTTGAAGCTAAACTGGCGAGTTCAGATTCTCTTCTGTACATGCATTTTGTTCAGCCTCTAATTCTGTGGAACTTTTCCAGAATGCTATGTTCTTAGGCACTAATTTATCCTAAGCTACTTGACTATTTGTTTAAAAAAAAAGGTCTAGGATGAGCAGCAAGACATTTTAGGGGTTTTAGAGAGGGGAGGCCGAAACAGGTCTGATAAGGGGATGAAGAGTGGTGGTGGTGGGGGCTTCTCCACGTGTACAGCCTCCACAGGGAAAGCTCTGCCTTAACCCAATTGCACAAGTCATTTGGTGGCAAATGGACCTGCTCCTTCTCCATGGCTGTCAGTTGGCCCCTTAAGGTCTAGACCTGGAGTCTCCTTATTCTCATTGTCATGCAGTATTCTGCAAGGAAAATGAACTTCCTGTTAGAATTCTCAACTTGGCAACCCATCACTAATTTGCTCAACGTATTGAAAAAAGCACTTTGCAAAGAGGCAAGGGCGTATGTGCTGAGGAGGTATACGTGTCATGTGACTAACCGCTCTCCATCTCCCCCTCTTGGCCTCTGGTTGGACTGGACTACAGTGGCCATTAACCTTCACTCCATCCTCAGCATCTCTCCAGGGAGCCCACAGTGCTCAGGAAGCTAAGTTGTTCCTCTGAAGGGAAAATTACACATGAGAGATTGAAAACCAAAATATTCAAATAGAAGGATTTTTACAATAATAATAAAAAAATAAGTCCTCTGTGGATTAAACCAGTTGGACAGTACATGTACATGGCTTTCTCCTTGAATTTTAGGTCCTCATAGTTGGAGGCAGTAGGTCTATGTGTTCCCTGGGGCTGCCATACAAGTTGCCATAAACTTGGTCACTTGAAGCAATAGAAATTCATTCCCTCACAGTTCTGGAAGCCAGATTTTTGCAATCAAGGTGATGATAAGGCCGTGCACCCTCTGGAGGGTTTAGAGGACTCCTTCCTTGCCTTTTCCAGCTTCTAGTGGCTTCCAGTATTCCTTGGCTTACGGCTGCCTCACTCTATCCACTTCGAGTGGTTGTCTCCTGAGTATGGGTCTGCCAAAAGTCCCTCAGCCTCTCTCTTCTAAGGATCACTGTGATTGCATTTTTTTTTCTTTTTTGGTCTTTTTAGAGCCACACCTGTGGCATATGAAGGTTGAACTGGAGATGTAGCCACCAGCCTACACCACAGCCACAGCACTGCTGGATCCGAGCCACGTCTGCGATCCACACCACAGCTCATGGCAATGCCGGATTATTAACCCACTGAGCGAGGCCAGGGATGAATCCTCATGAATGCTAGTTGGGTTTGTTAACCGCTGAGCCACGAGGGGAATTCCATTTTTTCTTCACTGTGATTGAATTTTGAGCCCAGCTGAGTTATCCAGGATGGATTCCTCCTCTTGGGATCCTTCAATTACTCACAGCTTTTGCCATCGAAGCCAATATTTGGCAATCTTTCCAAACATGAGAGAGACCACACTGGAGAGAGTGAAGTACTTTAACTGTCAAGGATGCTTTTTTTGCTGCCTTTTTTTTTTTTTTTTAACATTCTAAACATGAATGCCCAGTAACTGCAATATTAAACTCCAGTCACAGCTTTTGTTCATTCAAAAGCAAGGGATGCCTGAGGAGTGAACACTCAAGAGGGGGCCTGGGAGGAAGGAGGCCCTAGAGGGTCTCAGCGGATTCCTTACTCACCAGCCAGCTGGGGCAGGGTTCCCTCATAACACTTTGGGTCCCAGTAAACTCTGCCAGCATTTATTGGATAGTGAAACTGATGTGTATCCAATATAACTGAGGAATAAACATTAAAACCATTTAAGAGTTTTTACATATATTCAGGCATTCTGATTTGTAGAGAACTGAGCTGGATTGAACACAGTTTAATCTGCTTCAAAATAAATGTTATAACACTCCAAAAATACTGACAGGTTCCAGGGTTAGGATATAAACATATCTTTGGTGCCATCATTCTGCTCACTACACTCAGGGATTCTTTCTCTGTTTGTCTCATCAGAGAATGAGCCTGACTGCAAAAATGAGTTTGTTGCTTTCTAAATCCCATGAGCTTTCAAGTTTTGCTTCTGTTCTTTCCCTTTGTTGATGACCCAAATAGAAACATGATTCACACTTTCTTCCTTGTATTCTGAAAATAAGCTACTCTGATGCGCTAATGACTTAACTGTGGTCCTGAAGGTTTAAAACCCCAGATTTGAGTTCCCGCTGTGGTGCAGTGGGTTAATGACCTGGCTTGTCTCTGTGGCATTGCCGGTTTGGTCCCCCCAGTGCAGTGGGTTAAGGATCTGGTGTTGCCACAGCTGTGGTGTAGGTCGCAGATGGTGCTCAGATTTGATCCCTGGCCCAGGAATTCCCACGAGCCGCACGTGCGCCGAAAGAGGGAGAAAAAAAAGCCCCAGAATTGTGTTGACAAGAACACACCCGTTAGATTCAAGCCTATGTTTCTAAAAGTCTGAGGAAACAGCTCTTTGACTAGCCCCTTAGTGTAATCAGCAGGGAACCATCCCTGCTTCTCCGTAATTCATCTTGTCATCCAGGAACAATCTTTGAGCTCTCCTTCACAATTAGAGCTGATTCTCATCTTTTGATAACTTCTGCAGGCCCTCGAGAGTTCCAGAGACGTTCTCCGTGCACTGCACACATTAAACATGCTGCCTCTGTTGTTGTTGTTGTTTTTCCCAAGGTCATCAAGAGCAACACCCTGGAAAATGTGCTGATTCATTTCTCTGCGCTCAGGATGATCTTCTCTTTGAAGCCATCGACTTGTACCCTATTTACTTCACACACAAGACTTCATTCCTCACCTCGGCAAATCCGATTCAAATGAGGTTTCATCTCTTCATGTCACCAGACCGAGCTGTACAAAGAATTTATACTGGTTACCTTTCAGTGGAGTTCCCGCCTAGAGAGTGCTTAGGAGTCCCAGGTTGTCCTAAAAATAAAGTCCTGAGGAGATGTCTTCTCTCCTGAGGGTCACATCTCAAGAGATGGGGGCGGGGGGCAAGGGGAAGAGGCTTTTCTTCTCCTTCTAACACTCTTGATAAAGAGTCTTGTTCAGCTCTTTGAAAATCTGATGGGCACAGTCAGCTCTGGAAGTAGAGGGTTGAGTTTTTTACACGTTGTCTATTTTAATGAGACAGACATTAGTCAGTTTATTGGACTTTCGGGGAAGGAGAAAGAAAACCTGCAGTGAACGCCTCTGGCATTATTCTTTCAAGGTCTTGTCTTTCTACAGGTAACAACAGTAACGTCGTGATTTTTGCACACTGTGAATTCCTACTTGGGTCAATCTAATATTAGAAACAGAGTCCCAGGCCTGGGAAGAATCATCTTCTCACAGCAGCAGGCGTGGCGTTGGCCCCGTCTCCACAGCGCCTTGAAAAAGCTGCACAGAGAATGGCCCACCCTCATGCCCAGTTCTTCGGTGTGAAGGCCAGACCCCTGCACTGTCCTGGCCACGGTCACTGGGACATTCAGACAATGGTTCCAAGAGCTTCCTTCTTCATCTTCACAGACTCAGCAGCCTGGCGCTTTCAAGAAAGACCTACTATTCATTGCCCCCAAGTCTCAAGATTTTTGTCACTTATGGGAGCTACAGATGGGACGAGGAACGATTCATAGGTCTGGCTCTTGGCACAAGGCCAGGGGCAGGGCTGGGAAGGGCTGGGGCCAGGCCCTGGAATCAGTGGATTCCGGGGCTGGGGGAGACTGAGGGTGCGCAGGTGTCCAGAGCCAGCATGTCCTTCCTATGGCCTTTAGGTCAGCAGAGGATGTGACGGGACCTGATGGAGTGGGCAGGCATCATGGATTGTTAGCAGGTTTGCAGCCCCCTGCCCTGGATTCCAGGCCTGGAGGAACATTAACTAGGTGTGTGCAGGGACCAGGGAGCTCAGATGGTCTGAGCTTCTCTTTTTTCATATATATCAAGATAATAACAAAAGACTAAAAGGTCTGTTACAGTTCCAGCAAACAAACTATAAACAAACAAAGCTTTGTTTATTTTCAAGGAGATGTTTGTTATTTTTTTAAATCCAATACAATTAAACCACTTAACCACTTATTCCTCTCAGGCCCTAGAATAGTGCTTTCTATTTTTGGAGATGAATAAATAGTTCAATTTGACTGGAATGTGGGTTAAGGAAGGAGAGGGCCACTAACAGGAAGTGTGACCAGAAAGGGAGGCTAGAGTGGGACCATGAAGGCAGAACCACTTGTAGGCTTGGCCATGGGGACCCACGGCCCTGGGCGCCATGCTTTGGAAGACCCCTCTGGTCCTCTTCCAATCCTTTTTGTCCCAAGGGGGCTGGGAGTCTGTGGGGCTAAGGGGTGTGCCTGTCCCCCAGTCCCACTTCCCTGTCTGTAGTGTGCGCGGGACACCTAAGAACTCCCCAGCCAAGCGTCGTCAAGGGTGTGTGGCCTCTTCCCCAGGTATGTTGGCGCACTTGTGTAACTCGCTGTCCTGGGGAGGCCAAGGGTGGCTGTTTGCAGGGGTGGGGAGTGGACATGAAGGCTGGAGCGTCCACAGACCTAAGTGTGGGGAGAGAGCAAGGGCAAGCTGCAGGCTTTGCCTCCTCTTCAGAGGCGGCCACGGGCTCAGCCACATTGCCAAGGAGTCCGAGAAGGTGGCACAGATGTATAGCCTAGGAGTCGAACAATTTAGGACCAAATATATAATATTTCAGAGGTGGTGATGGGGATAAGCACGATAAGGCAAAATAAGGCAGCAGGAGTAGTAGAGAGTGTCGGGGACGCCTTTCAGAAAGGGAGTCCCTTAGGTGGCGGCCTTTAAACGGAACTAAGTGGGGGAGTGTGGGGGCGGGGCAACCAGTACGTGCACGCGAGGCGCAGACCGGAAGTCCTAGACCGGAAGTCCTCGTGGCAGGAGGTAAGGTTGTGGAGGATGTAGGAAGGGCTGAGCACGTCTGGCCTTTGTCAACCATAGTCAGGATTTTCTATCTGAGTATGCTGGGAAGCATTATGACGTTGTGAGCAAGGGAATGACACACCATCTGACTTACTCTTTAAAAACTTGATTGTAGAACAGCAAGCGTGGAAACAGGTAGACAGTGTAGTAGGTAGGATGCTGCTAGAGCATCCTTTTTCTTACACTTCTTCCAATTAAAAAAAAAATATTTTTTCTTTTTAGGGCCGCACTCATGGCACATGGAGGTTCCCAGGCTAGGGGTCAAATCAAGCTGCAGCTGCCAGCCTACACCTCAGCCATAGCAGCAAGGGATCCGAGCCATGTCTGCGACCTACACTGCAGCTCACGTCAACCCTGGATCCTTAACCCACTGAGCAAGGCCAGGAACTGAACCTGTATCCTCCAGGACACTAGTCAGATTCATTTCCACTGACCCATGATAGGAACTCCCCCCAATTTTTTTTTTAACTGTGGTAAAATATACAACACAAACTTTAACACTGTAACTGTTTTTGAGAGTACAGCTCAGTGGCATTTGGTACATTCATATTGTTGTGCACCCATCATCACTATGTGTATCTAGAACGCTTTTCATCTCACAAGACTCAAATTCTGTATCCATTAAAAAATAACCCTTCATTTCCCTCTTCCTTCAGCCCCTGGCAACCACCCTTCTACTTTCTGTCTCTGTGAATTTGACTTCTTTAGATACTGCATATAAGTGGAATCATACAGTATCTTTTTATGACTGCCTTATTTCATTTAGCATGATGTCCTCAAAGTTCATCCATGTTGTAGCAGGTGTCAGAATTTCCTTCCTTTTAAAGGCTGAGTAATATTACACTGTATGTATGTATCACATTTTGTTTATCCATTCATCCATCAATGAACATTTGACTTGCATCCACCATTTGGCTGTATTGTGAGTAATACCACCAGGGTCAAGAGAATACCTGCTTTCAATTCTCTGGGGTATATACTCAGAATTGCTGGATCATAGGATAATTCTATTTTTAATTTTTGAGAAACTGACATACTATTTTTCATTTTTTTTGTTTTTATCATGGTTGCACTATTTTACATTCTGGTCAGCAGTGTGCAAGGGTTCAAATTCTCCACATCATTGCCAACATTTGTTTGTTTTGTTTTTGTTTTTATAATAGCCAGCTTAGTGGATCTGAAGTGTTATCTCATTTTGGTTTTGATTTGCATTCCCCTAATAATTAGCGATGTTGAGCATCTTTTCAAGTGCTTATTGACCCTTTGTATTTTTATTTTCTTTGGAGAAATGTCTATTCAAGTCCTATGCTCATTTTTAAATTGAATGGTTTGTTTTTATTGCTGTTGAGTTGAAGGAGTTCTAGATATACTCTGGATATTAATCCCTTATCAGATGTGTGATTTGCAAATAGTTTCTCCCATTCTGTGGATTGCATTTTCACTCTGTTGATAGTGTCCTTTGATGAACAAAAGTTTTAAAATTTATTGAAGTCCAAAGCCTGTGCCTTTGGAGTATAGCCAAGAAATCATTGCTAAATCCATGAAGCTTTTCCTTTTTTTTTTTTTCCTTCTAAAAGTTTTATAGTTTTAGCTCTTAAATATAGGTCTTTGATCCATTTTGGGATAATTTTTGAATATGATGTTAGGGAAAAGTCCAACTAAATTTTTTATATGTCAACATCCAGTTTTCCCAGCACTATTTATTGAAAAGATTGCCCTTGCCTATAAATGATCTTGACATTCTTTCAAAAACCATTGGATCATGTATGTGAGGATTTATTTCTGAGCTCTGTATCTTATACCATTAATCTATATATCTATCTTTATGCTAAGTTTATGCCAAGCTTAAACGTTTTTTAAAATTATTACTACAGTAGTTTTGTAGTAACTTTTGAAATCAGGACGTGTTTGTCCTCCAACTTTGTTCTTTGTTTTCAATGTTGCTTTAGCTATTTGGGTGTCTCTTTTTTTTTTGTCTTTTTAGGGCCGCACCTGTGGCATACAGAGGTTCCCAGCTAGGGGTGGAATCAGAGCTGTAGCTGATGGCCTATGCCACAGCCAAAGCAATGCTGGATCTGAGCTGCGTCTTCAACCTACACCACAGCTCACGGCAACACTGGATCCTTAACCCACTGAGTGAGGCCAGGGATGGAACTTGCGTCCTCATGGATGCTAGTCAGATTTGTTTCCGCTGAGCCACAAAGGGAACTCCTGGGGGTCCCTTTAGATTCCACGTAGTCAGACAATAGGAAATTATTCTTCATGGTGATTGGTTATAATACTAGAATTTTCAGTGATAACCTCTTATCAACTTTGGGAAACAGCTCAAGTTTTGCTTATGATTTTCACAAGAATAAGCAATAAATGACCCAGTAGTGTCATTTATTGCAA
The DNA here is from genome assembly GCF_054392235.1 of Sus scrofa. Lineage (NCBI taxonomy): Eukaryota > Metazoa > Chordata > Mammalia > Artiodactyla > Suidae > Sus > Sus scrofa. Next base: position 19,578,283 of record NC_139393.1, on the reverse strand, counting down.
AATAAATTAAGCTTTATTTGTATAACTAAACTTGTTTTGTCTGCCCAGGGAATGTTCAAGGGTAGTCTCCATTAGTTTTTGATTTTTAAAATTCTCCCTTTTGGTCATTTTTTCCAGTGGCCTCAGAGTATCACCTACCAGTATAGCATTATTCTCATCTACCCCGTTGATGGATAGTCAGGCCAAAAATGGCATATGCACCATTTCCATTATTCGAGTCGTCAGGGAAGAGGACTGTGTAGTCATCACTTCATCGTTTACGTGCTTATTGTTGATTTCACACAGCTGTCTGAGCATGATGGCTACCACTTGGTGTGTGAGTAGCTGCTGACAGGCATCTAAAATCCTTAAGAGTATACAATGCCCCTGGAGTTCCCATTGTGATTCAGCGGTAAAGAACCGAACTAGTATCCATGAGGATTTGGGTTCAATCCCTGGTCCTGCTTAGTGGGTTAAGGATCTGGCATTGCGGTGGGTTGTGGTGTATGTCAAAGGACATGGCTGGGATCCCATGTTGCTGTGGCTGTGGCATAGGCTGGCAGCTGCAGCTCCTATTTGACCCCTAGTCTGGGAACATCCGTATGTCACAGGTGGAGTCCTAAAAAAAAAAAAAAAAAGAAAAGAAAAGAAAAAAGAGTATACAATGCCCTAGAGAGGTTCATATGATGACTATAAAGAAAACAATAGCAAAGGATTGAAAAATTCCATGGAGTGGAGTTCCAATTGTGGCTCAGTGGATTAAGTACCTGACATAGTCTCCATGAGGATATGGGTTCAATCCCTGGCCTCACTCAGTAGGTTAAGGATCTGGCCTTGCTTCAAGCTTCGGCATAAGTTGCAGATGTGGCTTGGTTGGTGTTGCTGTGGCTGTGGTGTTGGCTGTCAGCTGCAGCTCTGATTCGACCCCTAGCCCAGGAACTTCCATATACCAAGGGTGCGACTGTAAAAAGGAAAAAATTCCCTGGAGTGGAGATTCCCAGGAGACAAGATTTAAATAATTAACTAGAATGGGTTATGATCAGATTCAGGTTTTACCTCTAAGTGAATCTACAATTTTTTTTGGATAATGTCTAATTAGGTTTCAGTTTTTTAAAATTCTTTACATAGACACAACATGATATATTAGCAATCTTCATATTCTCATGGTTACTTAGGACAAGATGAACATAAGGATGTTTTAATTCAGGAGATGGTATTGCAGGTGAGCTTCCACCTAAATTAGGCCCCTGTATAGTGTGAGCAATCACACTATAGTGTAGTTTGATGAGAAGCATTTTTCCAGGGAAACAGAAGAAAAACAGAAGTTAATAATTTGAGCAAATTATAAATGCACTCTCTGAGTTTTGAAGAGCAGTCAGTGGGAAAGTTTCCAGATGTTGAATTTGAGCATCTTCAAATGGAGTGAGGGCCAGCAAGGGCCATGAGATAGATTTTCCTTGTTAGTAGTGTGAATGTCTCAGGTCGTTTTTTTCTGAGTGGTCACAGCAACAAGCACACAACTGACCACATGTGAACTCTTGTGATGCTTTCTCTCAAGTTTGAGCTGTCCAGCAGCAGCTTGTATGCCTTTGGGAAAAGGACAGTTTTCATTTCCAAGTCAAAATAGTAGGAAAAAAAAATCACAAATGTTTGTTTGGGGAGTTCTAGCCAAAATACTGGAGGAAACTAGAAGAATTCAGTTTCCATTCCAGTTACTAGGTAGAAAACAAACCGCAAAGACAATTACAGCACTAGAATCTGATATCCACAAAGATGTATTACAGATATACAATTTTTCTCTCTCTTTAATCATCCCTCTTTTTAGTCAAAGGTAATCACAGTAAGACTAATTTGTTTGAAAATTAAGCCTCATTTCAAAAAAGTTGGCCACGATTATTTACATAAGCACAGCAAGAATAGTGATTGATTATACGAAAAATAAGAATATTCAATAAGGGTGAATTCTGGAGGGATTAGGCTGAGAGAAAAAGATAAATATTTTAAAGTTTTTTGCAAAGATATACTTTACAAGTTATTGTAAGTTATAGAGAAATAGCTTTAAAGAGAAGAGAAAAAGAGGTGCTTTGAATCTCAAAAATGAAACATTAAAGAAATAGGAATGTTTTAAATGAAGTTGTAAGACTGACAATCATCCTCATCAATTCATAGAGGATCCTATGATAATTCTTGTTGATCTTGATCTTTTGTTAGCAGTTTTATGAATTAGTTTTCCATCAGAGTTCTAGAAATTCTTACCCAGTTCAGTGTTATGATCTTAAAGTTATCAGAAACCTGTATTCTAAAGTAATTGTCAGGATCTTCTCCAGGAACTTCTTTAAAGATAAAGAATTTTTGCAAGGACACTTTTGCAAAAACATTGGGATAAGGTAAAAACCATTGGCAAATGGCGAAAGGCTTAAAAATAGCCATGGTTAAACATCTGGTGAAGGTTCATATACAAACACACACACAAATAATGCAACTGACAAATAAATTTGGTTATTTCTGTGACATACATTTAAAAATTATGACTGATATCAGAATTTTAGGAATTTCATATAATCTCCAAAACACTAACACATAACTATACAAATACAATATAAACAAAGCTTAGTATTACTTGATAATGATTCTCATGTAATTTAACCTGTCAAATAAGACTAACCAGCTTAACATATTTCCTTTGAGATGTTCCAGGGGCCTTGTAGGAAATCCCAACTTAATTCCAGGTCATAAAGACTCCAATTTAAAATTTGATTTTGGGAAGTTTGTCAAAAGTCTCAAAAAAGTTTGACCCAGGTTGTTAGTCTTGCAAAATAAATTAAACTCTAGTTATGCAACTAAGCTAGTTTTGTTTTGCCCTTAGAATTTTTAAGGTGAGTCCCTGTTTGTTTTTTATTTTAACCACATGAAGTTTAGGATGGGTTTTTATATTTATGGAAAAACATCATTGAGAATTTAATAAGGATCGTGCTGAATCTGTACATCGATTTGAGTAGTACCAGCGTCAGGTATCTTTCTACTTACTGATGTCTTTAATTTCTTTCAGCCATGACTTATTTTCAGTGCACTGAAAGGAGTCTTTCACCTCCATGGTATTTTATTCTTTTCGATGCTACTGTAAATGAAATTTCCTTTTGTCTTTTTTTTTTTTTTTTTGTCTTTTTAGGTCCGCACCCACGGCACATGGAGGTTCCCAGGCTAGGGGTCTCATCAGAGCTATAGCCGCCGGCCACAGCCACAGCCACACCAGATCCGAGCTTCGTCTGCGACCTACACCACAGCTTAAGGCAACGCTGGATCCTTGTCCCACTGAGTGGGGCCAGGGATTGAGCCTGCAACCTCATGGTTCCCACTCAGATTCGTTTCCACTGCACCAAGACAGGAACTCCAAAATTTCCTTTTTGGGTTGTTCATTGTTAGCATATAGAAATGCAACTGCTTTTTGTGCCACTTTGTTGAATTCATTTATTAGTTCTAACAGAGGTATGTGTGTGTGTGTGTGTGTGTGTGCGCGCACACACACACGCACACACAACCTGCCTTTCTACATATAGGATTATATCATCTGTGAACAGACATAATTTTACTTCTTTCTTCCCAACTGGAATGCCTTTTATTTCTTGCCTAATGTTACTGCAGCGAGTCAAGCCATGCTGAGGATTTTATTGGGGATGGGGAAGGGGAGAAATGATTAGACTTGGGACATAATTGGCAGGTAGAACAAATGGAATTGCTGACTTGGATGTCAGCTGTGGGAGGAGAGAAAGAAGCTAAGAATGATCTCTAGGGTTAGAGTCAGATTGACTGAATCTTTGTGATGCCACTTGATTAGATGGGGTAATGGGGGAGTGTGCACTTGGGAGGGAAGAGAACAGCTCTGTTTCAGCCTTATTAATTTTGGCTCTGGATGTGGATAATAAAGACAAAAGCAAGAGAATGTGCTGAGAAGACATCAGAAGACAGACTTTGGGGGCAGGCTCACACTTAGAAAAAGAGGAATCAGAAAGGGAAGTAGAGGGAACAATACAAGGGATAGAATAAGAACCAACGAAGTTAGAGAAACAAGGAGGAGAAAGTTATAAGCAACTGGCAGTGGTTAACTGTGCCACACAAATTGAGGAAGGAAGATGAGGACCGAGAAAGGACCTTTTACGTGAGCAACGAGGATGCCATTGATAACTTCTGACAGCATTTTCAGCAGAAAAGGTAAGGCTTCCGCTCATGTGCAAGTAAGCTGAAAAAGCAAGTGGGTGATGGGAATTGCTCTAAATAGTTCTGGAGTTCTGTACTTATAAGGTGGTGTTGATATTAGCATTGCCATGGAAACAAAAACATTTAGGAGAACTAAAAGCAGCTTAAAACCCCAACTCTAGCCTGTCATAGCCCCTTGATCTGTTGTGAATAATGCTAATGAAACAGTCATTAGAGGGCAGAGCTAAGTCAGGTTTCTGTCTTCAGATGTCGCCTTCTTGAGAAGGAAGGAAGCAGCAGCACTCACACTAAAGTTCTGTAAAGCGCAGACAACTTGCTGACCAGAGTTCCTTATTCTCTTGCTATTGGCTGACACTGCTCATAAAGTATAATTTGCTGTTTCATTTTTCTCTTAAACAAGCAAGCTGGATTACTTGGAGGAGGAAGATAGCAGAGACAGGAAGACAAAATCTAAGGCAGCTGAAAGAAGGGAAACTCAGGTGAGCGTTTTTATCTTTGTTAAGTCATTGTTAACAATCAGGCTCTGCTTATTGCTTCACAGAAGAATAATTTTTGAAAAGCAAGTTTTATATTGTTCTACTATAAACTTTTTCCTACCATATACATGGTAGTTCGAAAAATATTGGGAAAGTCCAAAAATAAAAAAAAAAAATGGAAGGAAGCAAAAGCCACCACTGAGGTAGTATCTAATGGGTATTTTGGGGGTGTTTCTTTCCATTCCTTATTATGTGTCTGCGTGTGATTTTAGCTGATTTTCATAGTTATGTTCGAAAACATGGATAAGTTTATATTTCTTTTTTCGGTTAAAGCATACATTTTTTCCACATTGCTGTAAATGCTTCATAATTATAATTAAAAATTGCTGCATAAATTGCACTGAAGAGATTTACTATACTTAAGCATTCCCCTGTTTGGGTCACTGTACCATCTTTCCTAGTTTTCATAGACTGGGTCATTTGATTATGTAAGATATATTTTTTTCCAGTCAGGGTCTTATTCTTTGAGGAGAGGAGGTTAAATTTGAGAATGTAAGTTTCACTAAATTTACCGAAGGGAAGGCGTGTGTGAGAACATGTGCTTATAATCTGCTTATTACCCCCCTTGCAGCCACAATCGGCAGTTCCCAATTCTGGCTATACATTCTGTCAGAATCACCTGATTCTGGGCAGATTAGAAAATTACCTTTAGAATGATTGAAACTTAACTTGTGGTGATGAGTCAGTCATCTGCAGTTGGTTTTTCATTTTTTTTTTCAACTTTCAAGAATTTCCCAGGTTGTTCTAATGAGTGGCAAGCTTAAGAACAACTGTTCTAGGTTATCTGAAATGCCTTCCTATCTCTGACCCATACCCGAAAAGTAATACATTTTACAGGAAAGGGAGATACCCTATTAGGCAAGCCACCTAAGTCTTCCTTTCAATACTATATAAATAATGCAAGAGTCATCTGAGGAAAACATAAGACTTCTAGAAATTTCTATCATCACCTCAACCCCATAAACTCTTGAGACAAGGGTCTACTTGAGCGTTTCAATTTACTAATGCTTTAAAGTGATGAGTTTGTTTCCAGCGCATTAGTGGTTAGAAATGAGAGAGGTAGAGCCTCCAGAATGATCTAAAAGCATCAAAATCAAGCACAGCATCTCTTAGTGTTCTGCCAAGGTAGCCTGACTTCATTTCATTTGCAAACTTTTCAAGGGTCCAAACACAAAAAGGGCATTTTAATAGCTGGCCACTGCTACTAAATTGTATGAATAGGTATAAATTTCATTAATATTAAAAGGCACAGCAAAGACTGATTGGATTAAATTGGGAAGCAGCAGGTGGATGACCCTGGCTTTCCAGGAGCAGAGACTTGGCACTTACCTCCTCTGGACCCTGTGTCCCCAGAAGGAAAGTGGACAGACTTTATACCAGAGCTGTGCTCTGATTTCTTTAATCAGGAATAGAGAATAGAACAAAGGCAGCTAAACCAGGTTGAAGCCTCCCCCAGCAGGGATATAAGTCTCTTGACTCAACCTAACTTGATCAAGAGTCCAAGGAGAAACTCTCTTCTTGTTTTGGCTCAGTGGAGAATATTCATTTAGCACCCTCTCTGAAGAACATAAACATCACAGAATACTTCACTACTTAGAAAACTCCTTTATATACAGTAGTTCATTTGAGCCACATAATAGCCTTGAGTGCCGGAGGGTGTAATTCTTATTTTACAGCTGGTAAAAGTGAGGCCAAAAGTACACAGATCTTTCCTAAGGTAGAACCAGAATTGGCCCAGTCTGGTTCATCCTACATACGTGGCCCTTTCTTTACAATTTGAGTTAATGGTTATTGTAAAAAATTTGCTCAAACAAAATAAATTTTATGTCTATGTAATTCAATATTTTTTTAGCCATTTACATGACATTGGTGCTTATTAATTGGCACTGGAAAGTGATCATGATTTAGTGATACAGAAGAGCATTAAAATACGCACTCACGGAGTTCCTGTCGTGGCTCAGTGGTTAACGAATCCAACTAGGAACCATGAGGTTTTGGGTTCGATTCCTGGCCTTGCTCAGTGGGTTAAGGATCCAGTGTTACCTTGAGCTGTGATGTAGGTTGCAGACGCAGCTTGGATCCTGCATTGCTATTGCTGTGGTGTAGCTGGTAGCTACAGCTCCGATTTGACTCCGAGCCTGGGAACCTCCATATGCCATGGGAGCGGCCCTAGAAAAGGCAAAAAGACAAAAAAATAAAAAATAAAATATGAACTCACTTTTCTTTTGGAAATATGTATATTTGAAGAAAGATGAAAGGAAGCAAAGGCACAAAATTTATGTTTGGTGATAAAGCTTGTAATTTAGGTTTATTTCAGCTTATATTACTCTCCCTCCTTGTTTTTTTTTTTTTTTTACAACATTGACTACTTGTGTAATAAAAATGTAGAGTAAATTAAATAGAATTGTTCTTATCTCTCTGGTTGGCTCCTCTCCAGATGAAACTGTCCCAACTCCTTTCACTTGGCCATAAAGAAGCCTCCCATTTAATTCTCTAGGAGTTTTGTTCTTTCTCACCGCAAGTCTTACTGTTATTGTTAGTTGGCATCACCTGAAAACTCACCAAGTATCAGGCACCAAGTAAATCACTCTACGTCTATTTTCCTCATCAATACTCACTCCATTCCTCCCTCTGCAGATGAGGGTTATGAAGCGCGGGAGTAAGAGTGACCAAGAGGCAGAGCTGAGTCTAGAACCCTGGGTCCCATCTAACTGAAAACACATGTTGTCATTCACTACAACCAACTTTCCTCTCTGTTTCCACCTGGGGTCATCAAGGGTGCCCCCACCCTGTCAGCAACACCTGTTCTGGATGATTTAGTTTGGCAGAGTACCCACGGCTATGCGTCAGGATCACCTTGGGCATTTCAGCTCCAGACCCAGAGACTCTCGCTGCTTTTCTGGTCAGTCATGCACATCACACAAGGGAGGCGTCTAGTCCTGGAAGTTGAAAGCCCGATTAGGGAACTTGCAATTACCCAGTGAGCTCTGGTTAGTGCATCTGCCAGGCTGGATAATGCAGAGAAGGGCAAGAATTGGCATGGGTTGCTCAGCTTTGCTATACAGCCTAACCGAATCCATGACAGGACCCCCAGCACTACATCTCCACTGCCTTTCTTGTACTGGAATTACTTGTGTGTGGGTCTCATTCCTTTTACTGGAGCAAATATGCCTAGGGATGGAGTCACCGTGGGAAACCCAGTGCAAGGGCTCCATTAAGAATAAATGGGCAGGAGTTCCCGTCGTGGCTCAGTGGTTAACGAATCCGACTAGGAACCATGAAGTTGCGGGTTCGATCCCTGGCCTTGCTCAGTGGGTTAAGGATCTGGCATTGCTGTGACCTGTGGTACAGGTTGTAGACGTGGCTCGGATCCCCATTGCTGTGGCTGTGGCGTAGGCTGGCGGCTACAGCTCCGATCGGACCCCTAGCCTGGGAACCTCCATATACCGCGGGAGCGGCCCTAGAAAAGGCAAAAAGACAAAAAAAGAAAAAAAAAAAAAAGAAAAGAATAAATGGGCAGGAGTTAAGGATCCGACTGAAGTGGCTTGGGTTGCTGCAGAGGTGTAGGTTTAATCCCCCGCCCAGAGCAATGGGTTAAAGGAGCTGGCATTGCTGCAGCAGCAGTCAGTTGCAGCGTGGCTCAGATTCAGTCCCTGACCTGAGAACTTCCATGTGTTATGGGTTGGCCATAAAGTTTAAAACAAAAAAAGAGTCCGTGGGCAAGTGTAAATAAATTCATCAATGACTGCGAACTTTGGTTAACAGCTTGTGTTTATCTCTGTTGAACCTATTAACCTTTTTCTATTAACTGACCGGTAGAGAAAGTGGTACAATTGTCACCAAAAACCTTTAAAGGAAAATCTCCTATTGGATTGATGACTTGGAGGCAGTAAGGACTGACTCCTTTGACTAAGAAAGTCACCAGTGGCCAGAGCAGCAAGCTGGAACCAAAGAATCCCAAAGCTGGAGGGTCCTTGGGAAGAGCCAGGGCCAGTACAGAAGCTTTTTGCATCTTTAATGTTTTAAGGAGAGGTTTCAAAGAAGGAAGCAGATCTGAGGAAGAACAAGAGGGAAGAAGGGGGAAGGGGTGGGGAGGATATTTGCTCTAGAGACTTAAAGATTAATTAAGCTGGGAGAACTGAAACGGTCCAGGCCACAGTCACTACTTCTATTGTATATTATAAAAACAAGAATAGTTTTACGGGAAGTGAAACCTATTTCCCATCTAAGTATCCTCCTGTGAGGCCACAGGAAGAGCATTTGACCTTATCTGCTCCTCTAGTACAGAAAACACAGTCAGCTACAGAATGCTTTGAGGCATCACAGATACTTTGAAATGAGTTGATCTTTGAAAATTTATTTTATTTTTATTAAAAAATTTTTTGGCCACCACCTTGGAAGTTTCCCGGGCAAGGGACTGAACCCATGCCACAGCAGTGCCCCAAGCTGCTGTAGTGACAGGACCAGATCCTTAACCCACGTCACCTCAAGAGAATTCCAGTTTTTGAGTCTTATGTCAACAAAAACTTCGTTCTCTTGCAAGTTCCCTGAGAGGTTATTTTTGTTTGTTTTTTGTTTTTGTTTTTTTTCTTTTTTTTTTTTTTTTTTTTTGCCTTTTCTAGGGCAGCTCCTGTGGCATATGTGGAGGTTCCCAGGCTAGGGGTCTAATTGGAGCCATAGCCACCAGCCTACGGCAGAGCCGCAGCAACATGGGATCCGAGCCATGTCTTTGACCTACACCACAGCTCACGGCAATGCCCGATCCTTAACCCACTGAGCAAGGCCAGGGATCGAACCTGGCAACCTCATGGTTCCTAGTCGGATTCATTAAGCACTGCGCCACGATGGGAACTCCTGAGAGGTTTTATTTTTAATTGCAGTAGACGCAAATCCTTCTCAGAATTTTTGGCCCAGAGCCATAAAGACAGTTTACAACCCTCAGAAAATAAGGAAGGTCACCTCCTACGATGTCTGGGTCCCTTTTGTAACTGCCCTCTTGCCCCCATGCCATTGACCCCAGAGCTTAGATCTGAATCAGAGGCAGAAAGTTCGTGAGGAAAAACACTAATATCATTCTGTTGCAAAAGTCACTGGGAGTTTTTCTTCCCCAGAGATATGTGTTGTGCAACATAAAATGAGGGGGGCTTGATCAGAGTTTCATTTGTTTGTTCACGGTGCAACTGCCATTTCTTCGTGCATACTTGTGGCCGCGAGCTGAGCCAGGGCCTGAGGTACCGCATGACGAAGAGGGCGTTCTCGCCTTCAGTGAGCACGCGTCCTGGACAGTGGGGACGAAAGGAGCTGGCGGCCCCCCCATGCAGTTGTGTGAGGACAGGAAGCAATGGGGCAGCAGCTAGCGAAGCCCTGGAGGGGGCAGAGAAGGCTTTTTGATTTATTAATTATTATTTTTTTCTTTTTTGGTCTCTTTGCGGCCTATTGAGTTCCTGGGCCAGGGATCAGATCCTAGCTGCAGGTGCAGCCTACACCTCAGCTACGGCAACACTGGATCTTTATCTCACTGTGTTGGGCTGGGGAATTGAACCTGCTTCCCAGTTGCAGGCACACTACCAATCCCGTTGTACCACAGCAGGAATGCCAGAGAAGTCTATTGTAGAAGAAGTGATTCTAGAAAGAAACCTGAAGTGGAGGAGAGACACAGGTGATGAGCTGGAGCTCAGGAAGAATAGGCAAGACAGAACTTAGTGTGTTCAGGGCACTGAAATAAGTTCCGTGAGGCTGGAGTGGATTTTACTGAGGAGGGTGGTGGGGAGGTGACAGCCTGAACTAGGACAGCCCTGAGCGGTGATGGAAGGAGCGGCAGTGGAGACCCTGCGTGATAAGATGAGGCCTGTCTCAGAGGAGACTCTGGGTGGCTGGATGGTCCCAGGGAGCAGGGGGCAGGCGGTGTGCTTTTGCCCCTCATGCTCTGCTTCTTAGCTTACACATGTCCACCGATCCCCTGGCTAGGGCACTTTCCTGGGCAATTCCCCCAGTTTTCCATTTTTTGAGACGTAGGAAAACATTTTCTCTTTATTGGTTTCTTATAATCTTTTACAGGCATCCTGCACCTGGCATACAAAAAAGTTCTTGGCTTTTTTCCCCTGGCACCTGCCAGGCTTCACAGGCTTGCTAATGCATTCAAAGTGTACCATGTGCCAGGCTTGGCGAAGCCTTTGGGGGTGGCGGGGGCTTTGTGCTGCCTCCTTGGTCCCTGGTCTCAATAACAGGTTGGGTACTTGCTAATGCTCACACCACGAGTGAGCTAGGCTTTGGATCTTGTTGAGATTTACTCCCCCAATTTTTCTAAGACATCACAATGCCTAGGTATCCTTCCAGGAATCACATGATGTTTAGCTACCTTGGTAAATAACTCTTTTGCTGCAAGAAGTGTATACTGATGAAGTGCATTAGAAAATGATTTTAAAATGCTCAGATATTTTTATAAAATGAAACCCATCATCAGTTTTATAGGCTCATAGGTTCTATTAACAGAGAAGAGCTGAGAAAAGTTCTGAGAACCAGAGAAATAATGCTTTTAAAAAATGAAGTCACGGGAGTTCCAGTCACAGCGCAGTGGAAACAAATCCGATTAGGAACCATGAGGTTTTGGGTTCGATCCCTGGCCTCACTCAGTGGGTTAAGGATCCTGCGTTGCTGTGATCTGTGGTGTAGATGTGGCTTGGATCTGGTGTTGCTGTGGCTCTGGCGTAGGCCCACAGCTGTAGCTACGATGAGACCCCTAGCCTAGGAACCTCCATATGCCGAGGGTGTGGCCCTCGAAAAGACCAAAAAAAAAAAAAAAAAAGAAGAAGTTATGTTTTCAAGGAGCTCAGAGCTCTCATGGGGGCTGAGTGTTAATAGTTCATAGGAACACGGAAGAAAAGCTCACTTCTGGAGAATATTAGCGAAACAAATTGATTTAGCAAGGACAGTTGGGGGAAGAAGGATGTTAAGATAATGCCATGCATCTTGCTCTCAGAGGCAGAGAGGCCTTAACAGGCTCAGATGCCCACCTTCCTGCAGGGCTCAGTCCCTGCCACACCCTGGGACAAACTGTTCTCCAGGAGCATTTTTTTTTCTCCTCCAAATAACACAACAAATGACATTGTGAAAAGACTCCAGTTTTAAGGTGTGGTTATCCCCACATGTGTCCATAACCCAAAGGCACCTTTTTGCACAGGGAAATTCTCAAGCAAGGAATTTTAGAGGAAAATGTGCAAACTGACTGACCTAGTGAATAGAGGGGGGAAAGCCGGGCAGAAAAAGAGAGAAAAAAAGACAGCTATTGCTAAACTGTCGGGAGGATGCTGCTACCTAAAGGAGCTGACATTGTGGCCACATAAGGCTTTCCACATTGTCACTTTTCACCCATGCTGATCTTTGCTCTGATGGCGGCTCTGGCAGTACACTTCTTGAGGTGCCTCTTCCTCCATCTGTCCCTGTGCATTTGTGGTGGTGGACGTCACTGTACCACACTCTGCAGTCTGAGCAAAGTTCTCCTTTTGTGGGAGACAGCCACGGCTGCTGTGTACTGCATGTCCACCCTATCCGAAACGGGGCTTGCCAGGCAATATTTCAAGAGGGCCCAGCAGCCTGAGGCAGAGTCGAGGCAAGGAAGGCTCTAGTGGCTTCCTTCTGGTGGAGTCTAAGAACCCACAGGTTCTCAGGTGTCAGGGAAAATGCTAGAAGGAGAGGGAAGCAGGTGCCAGTGTGTCGATGGGCAGCTGGAAGAAATCACGAAAGAGCTGACAACCCCACTTCTATGATTTCAGGGGAAGGTTCTTATGAAGAAATTTAATCCTGTAGAATGTGTCTGGTCTTTAGAAATGTAATAGGAAACCAAGATAATAAAATTCAGAAGCTGTTTGAGAGGGTTCTGCCCTTTCTCTGCACATTCTAGAATTTAGTCAGGAGGCAGGTCAGAAAGACAGACTCCTCATCAACATCTCCCTTCCTACTGGCTTGATTTTGGTGGGTTCCCGAGGGATCTGGGGAGAGATGGTGAAGGGAGGCTGGACAGTGTCCTTACGAAAAGGACATCAGTCAGAGGAGGTGATTACAAGGGGAAAACTGCTCAGGGCACTTGGTCCCCAGCAGGAATCCTCTGCCCCAGTAAGACAATTCTCACCCTTGCCATGAAGACTCCCTCACTCTTCCCTTGCTGGAAAATAGACCAGGTCTAAGGACTGTTCCTCAGGGCTTCCAGCTCCCTAGGAATCGCTGGAAATCATATGAAGAACACACTGAATGTTCTGTCTGCTGAGCTCTCCGGCGAGCCAGGCACAGTTTGTTTGGGATTTGGGAGGGGAGATGGGGCCCTATGAGCTTTGCAACCTCCAAATGCTAACTCCTAGCCAGAGGACAGATAGGAGACAATGAAGCTCTACATTGGCCAGAGGCCCTAGAAAGGAAAATTCTATCATCCTGAAGAGCCCATTATTGGGCCCAGGACCCTGGCTGAGAAGCCCCTCTGGGCCCCATAGCTGTTAAAGAGATCTTTGCCGCACAGAGAAAATGAATTGGAGAATTTCCTTCTCTGGGGACTACCCGAGCCATAAATGCTATGTTAACACCTCCTGGTTTACAGAAATCTGCAAGCTCCCCTTTCGCTGCTGGGCTGACTTCCCAGCTATGAGGCTTGGGCAAAGTGAATGGCACTCAGAAGGAGCCTTAGGCTGTGGTGTGGGACCTTTCTGAGGCAAAGGTGGGAGAGACAGGGCAGAGGATCAGAGCAGCAGTATGCTCCCAGGTGCTGACTCCATGGAACTGGGGCCCTGTGTGGTTCACTCCCTTGCCCCCTATTTATTCTGGAAGCCTGGAGACCAGCTCAGTTCCTTATTCTAAAGATGTTGTCATCTCAAATCTTTTCGTCTGTGTTTCAGTTTCTGTCTCCAAGCATTTAATTCACTTTATCCCTTGAAAACATTCTGAAAGTACAAAACCGTCCCTGGGAGACTAAAGAAGTCTCTGAAGCTTTACATTTCTACCGGTTCATTTAAAGCCTGTTGTAACTGAGGGCTGAGCTAGCAGGGCTGGATTCAAGCACTAGGCATTCGTTGATACTTCCCCGCCATGGGGGCATGCTTGCACTCTGGGGGTCTCTGAGATTTTGAGGCATAAGCAGGTGGCAGAATCTTCTAATCCAAAGGAATGCATTCTTTCTGCACAACTTCAGGGAGCTAAGTCTGTGAACTTTTGCAATGATAACAGCTAACACAGGCTGCTTTCTCCAGGGCTTCTTCTGGTCCAGGCTCTGGCTTCAGTGCCACTCATCTCTTTTAATCCTCACAACAAGCCAAAGTAAGGACAATTGTTATCATTATCCCCATTTTACTGAAAAGGAACTGAGGCACAGGAAGATAAAGTCAGTTGCCCAAGGTCACAGAGCTGGTGATTGAAAGAACTAGGACTCAAATCAGAGTTTGTTCTCTTACGTGCTGCTTACTATTGCTTCCCTGTAGTAGAGAAGAACCCCTGTTATGCCTTCCACCATCTTTATCATTAAATCACCTCTCGGCCTTTGCTTTTATGTTTTTCCTAATTCTCTGAGATCCTTTTCGCCTCTTTAATCATGTATCTAAGCCTGCACTTTGAGGTTTAATCATAGTACTTAACATTGTTGAGTGCTCACCCTGTGTGAGATGCTTCACATTCATTATGGCATTTGCAGATAAGGAAAATGAAGCCCCAAGAAGATAAGTCACTTGTGCAAGATACCCAAGCATGGAAGTGGCAGATCTGGCTCTAGGACCTTATACCAACTTCCTCCTCTGAACATTCCTATGAACTTTAAAAAGAATGTCCTATTTGCCATTGTACAGGATGCACTAGCTCTGGGAGCTAAAAATGAAATGAAGAGCATGTTGTGGAGATTTGTGAATTGCAGGTTGGGTTATTATAGCAGAAGCTCCCCACAATGAAGAACTTCAAACCCACAAGGAAGAGAAGAAGTCTAATGGGGCTGTGAATTCACCTGGGCCATCAAAACCCATGGTCTGTGTCTAACACACACACTTTACAAGCCTCCTGTGTGCTATGGTAACTCTTTTTTTTTTTTGGTCTTTTTGCCATTTCTTGGGCCGCTCCCGTGGCATATGGAGGCTCCCAGGCTAGGGGTCCAATTGGAGCTGTAGCCGCCAGCCTATGCCAGAGCCGCAACAACATGAGATCCGAGCTGCGTCTGCAACCTACACCATAGCTCACAGCAACGCCAGATCCTTAACCCACTGAGCAAGGCCAGGGATCGAACCTGCAACCTCATGGTTCCTAGTTGGATTCGTTAACCACTGCGCCACGATGGGAACGCCTTTTTTTTTTTTTTTGGTATCTCTTATTTTTGTCTAGTGATTAAGAGTTTACCAAGTTCCTCCAAATATGTGCTTGGCATAATAGGGTACACAAAATCTGTTGAGAATGTCCTTTCCTCCTGCAAATCTGATAATTTGGAGAGGCCAATGTGTATCTGCCTAAGATATATCTATCAAATCATATGAACAATGAATTTCAGGCTGGGAATTTCAGCCTGGGAATGGATCAAAAGATTTTTTTCAGGAGTTCCCGTCGTGGCTCAGTGGTTAACGAATCCGACTAGGAACCATGAGGTTGCGGGTTTGATCCTTGGCCTTGCTCAGTGGGTTAAGGATCTGGCGTTGCTGTGAGCTGTGGTGTAGGTTGCAGACGTGGCTTGGATCCCACATTGCTGTGGCTCTGGTGTGGGCCGGTGGCTGCAGCTCTGATTAGACCCCTAGCCTGGGAACCTCCACATGCCATGGATGCAGCCCTAAAAAGGACAAAAGACAAAAAAAAAAAAAAAAAAAAGATTTTTTTTTCATAAGTATAAATAAAAATAACTTCTGTGAAGTTCTTAACAGCTGCAGTTCTACAATGACCATGAAAATATTCTAAGCATCAGTGTACTCTCTTCAAGCTCATCAGACTTTAACTGGTCATGCAGCACATTTAGTTTTCTTCGTAACTATAATATGGAATCTCCATTTGCTGCTGCTTCTGTTCCTTCTTGTTGTTTTATTACCAGTAAAGCTGCAGGAGACAAAGCCTCAATTCTCTCTTTGTTCTGAGGCCCTCAGTCCAGGAAGCTGTACACGTGCCCACTTTCTCCTCTCCCTCTAAGGCTGTGCAAATTACGCTGTCAATTTATTTCCCAATTTCCCTTGAATTTACTTCTTCATATGTTTCTCAGTTTCCTGTCACGTACTTAATTGGGCTGGCTGATTTTTAAAGCCACATCTAGCAGGTGATTTCTTTTTCTCGTTCTTTCTTTCTCTCTCTCTTTTTTTTTTTTCTCGTCTTTTTGCTATTTCTTGGGCCGCTCCCTCGGCATATGGAGGTTCCCAGGCTAGGGGTTGAATCGGAGCTGTAGCCACCGGCCTACGCCAGAGCCACAGCAACGCGGGATCCGAGCCGCGTCTGCAACCTACACCACAGCTCACAGCAACGCCAGATCGTTAACCCACTGAGCAAGGGCAGGGACCGAACCCGCAACCTCATGGTTCCTAGTCGGATTCGTTAACCACTGCGCCATGACGGGAACTCCTCTCTCTCTCTTTTTATATAGTCTAGTGAAAGGTTGCAGTGTGGTGTAGTCAAATGTATTTTTTATGGGCAGAAAAGAATAATCCAAGTGGTTTAAAGATTTCTTGAGAGAAAGTGATGCACTAAATGGAATTCTAGATCTGAGATGGCCTTGCTTTTAGCCTGTTTTTTGGCTTTTAGCTAAATGAGGCTTCTAGGAAGGGTGGTGTTGTACTTTCTTTCTTTAGCTTTCCAAGGATTAAGATGTTCTTGGAATCAAGGCCCCAGCTTCTGTAGTTATCCTTTCCCCACAACTGGGGCTGTTGGACAGCCTTGGACCACTCCCACTCCTATCTTTCTCCAGCCCCTATGAGGTCTAGAACCAATCCTAATATGAGAGAGAGGAACTGAAGTGACTCTGGGACTCAGTGTTACCCTTGGGGTTGATCTAATCCTGATCTGGTGCATCAGTTATAATTTCTGGGCATCTCTCTCCTTCTGAGATTTGGTTCCCACCTCATTGCGGGAAAGGGGCATCCTTGGCCAGAGTCCCTGTGCTCAAGGCATTGTCTAACACTCAGCTTCTCCAGGACTCAGGACTTGCCTGCAATGGCCAGTCTCCTCTCAGACCCAGTGTCCTCTCCTCCCATTGCGGCCAGGCAGCATGAGCCTTGCTGCTTGCAGACTGACCTTTCCCTCATGAGTTCTGCCTTCCTCCCTAATTGCTCAAGAAGTCCCTGTTGCTAGGGTCTGTTCTTGGTCCCCCCGCACCCCTCAATTCCCTTATGGAGCAACTATTACCATATCTTTTATGATCTCTCATCTGTGGTCACAGCTGCTAGATCTCTTGCTCTGCCTATGATGAGGGACTTTACCAGCACGTGCAGCTGACAGTGTCCTTGCAGGCGTGCCACCCTTCACTGAGTGAGGAGGGCAGGGCAGGGCCCCAGGCTGCCCTTCTCACTGCCATTCATAGGCTCTGTTGGCCTTGAGATGGGAAAAGAGACCCCTTTTTTTTTTTTGTCTTTTTGCCATTTTCTTGGGCCGCTCTCGCGGCATATGGGAGGTTCCCAGGCCAGGGGTCTAATTGGAGCTGTAGCCACTGGCCTACACCAGAGCCACAGCAGCGCGGGATCTGAGCCACGTCTGCCACCTACACCACAGCTCACGGCAACGCTGGATCCTTAACCCACTGAGCAAGGCCAAGGATCAAACCCGCAACCTCATGGTTCCTAGTTGGATTCGTTAACCACTGAGCAACGACGGGAACTCCCCAAAAGTGACCTTTTTTAAGGTCAAAAAGTTTAAGGACTTGATCGCTTTCAAGTCTGTTTCCACCTTTTCAGACCCTTCCCTAAATAAGCTTTTCCCAAGATTCTATCAGACCCCTAGCTCTGAAGTCAGGACCATATGAACAGGACTCTGTCCTTTTCCAAAAAAGGCTACTTGTAATGGGGCTCACAGTGAGAATTCCTCTGGCTGGTCACACATCGGTCTTAGCTCCCTTGCCTTGTCTCCTTTCCTCTGGGCTCTGTGTTACCTGGTTCCAGGGTGCTGTCCTCCCAGAGCCGACACATACTTGTGACATCCAACTGCGCGTTTGCCTCATGGACTTGGCTTGTGCAAGCTGCCTGTGCTGTTTCTAGCATTTCAACTCTCTACTATCTGATTTGGGGTTTGATCCTTCTGTCCTGGCCCTGCCAACCAATAGTGTCTTTAAGTCTCTCTAAAGCTGAATTAAGACAAAATGCCCAAGCTTCTTTTTTGGCTGTATTCCCTTTCCCAAGTCAGGCTTACCCACTTCCAGCTTCTGTGTGACTATTTCCTTGAATTGTATCTGCAGCCTTGACCTGTTTCCTGAACTTTAAGCCCAGCTAATAGCCTCACCATTCTCCCTATAACCAAAGCTAGAAACTTCAAACTTGCTGGTGAGATAGATCAAAAGGAGAGAGCCATTAGTGGTTAAGGAATCTGACATCCATAAGGACACAGGTTCAATCCCTGGCCTCGCTCAGTGGGTTAAGGATCTGGCGTTGCCATGAGCTGTGGTGTAAGTTGCAGATGTGGCTTGGATCCTGCATTGCTGTGGCTGTGGTGTAGGCCAGCAGCTACAGCTCCAATCCGACCCCTAGGATCATCTCAGAAGTAGGATGTGGCCTATGTTAGCTCTACATAGAAGAGATTTCATCTGGTCAGTCTACACCTAGGCCCCCCCAAAATCAATTACACAAATCTTTTTTTACCCAAAATTCTGATCTGTATATTGACAACGGGCAACTCTGCTTTTACTTTATTGCTATCTTTCATTCACGATCCACAGCCCACTCTTCCAGAGAGGCCTAATTAAGCAGATGATCATCAGAAGTTTCTCTGGTAGGAACAGACTCAGAGCAAAGGGGCGGGAAAGACTGGAGAGATTTTCATCACAAAAACGTCAGAATAATCTAAGAGTAGTCAGTGTTTCTGCACAGTATAGCTTTCTCGTAAACACCGAGAGCAGTGTACGTCGCTATCCTTCATATGAATGTGAGAACTGAGGTCATCAGCTCATCCTGTGGTCAGTGGGATGACAGATGTTGAAGCCTGATCATTCCTACATTCATGAGAGGGAGCAGCGAGGGAGCAGTTACTCAGGGCCAAGCACTCTATCTCTCACGCAATCCTTACAACAACTCTATGAAATAAATGTTACATATCCCTATTGCGGGTTGAATTAAGTCTCCCCCCAAAGATATGTCCAAATCCTAACCCCAGGTTCAAGTGACTGTGGTCTTATTTGGAAATAGGATCTTTGCAGATGTAACTGGTTAAGATGAGGTCGTACTGGGTTAAGGCAGGCCCTCGGCCCAACCTGACTCGTGTTCCTATAGGAAGAGGATGCAGACACAGATTCAGGGGGAGGACAATGTAAAGTTACAGCAGGAAAACGCCAGGTGGCAGCGTCACGTGGAGTGAGCACCTGCAAGCCAAGGAACACGAGGTTTGTGGGCAACCACCAGAAGCTGGAAGAGGCAGGGAAGATTTCTTCCCTAAAGCCTTCAAAGGAAGCATGGCCCTACTGACACCCTGATTTCAGACTTATAGCTTCCAGAACTGTGAGACAATAGGTTTCTGTTGTTTTATGCCACCCAGTTTGTGGAAGGCAGCCCTAGGCAACTAATACAATCTCCATTTTACAAACGAAGTAACAGATTCTCAGAAATGCTCATTTCCCCAGTGCTAAGTGCTCAGAGCCCCTTAACTCCAGACACTTGAACACTTGCACACTTGCTGGTTGATCTGGCCCATTAAGTAGGCATCCTCTTCCTCTTCTTTCAAAACCATGTTCTAATGCTCTCTTACGCGGCACAAACATATAAAATTGGAATGATAAAGAGAAAATTAGCATGGCTCCAGCGCTAGGATGGTACACAAATTCATGAAGCATTCCATATTTTTTTATGACTGAGTCACTTTGCTAAACAGCAGAAATGGGCACAATGCTGTAAATCAACTACGCTTTAATAAAAAAGAAAAAAAAGAAACTTACTGAAAAAATCCCATGTTCTAGATAAATTATATAATTACATCAGCATTTCACAGGGAAGACTTTTATAGGACATTAGTTTTGTGGGATATTAGAATGTGTTAATGTGCAAAAAAGTTTTCAGAGTCAAAAAAAGGAGGGATGCTCTGTATTAATGAGACTTTTTTTTTTTTCTTGTAGGACCCCACAGAACTTTTAACATGCGTTATGAATCTTCGAGAGAGATACTAAAGCTTGCTGGGTCTCTCAGGCTGATTTGAACACAGAAGCCTTTTCTTTTGCAAAGCATTGCATGGAATTCGCAATTTTCGAAAGATACTTTGGGAAGTGCTGAATTAAAGACAAAAAGCTTTTCTCTTGACATCATTTACGTGCCAACCATCTTTTGGGAGCTGCATCTCCACGTAGGTCTCTGAAGGAGCACTGCTGCATCAGAAACATATTTACACGCCATCTATTTGGGTAGGTTAATTTAACTACTATTTGATCTTACCTTTTAAGTCTTCAGATCGTTATGTGATTCTCAGAGTCAGTTTCTTCTAGTCAAAGGCCTTTAGGAACACACCTGGAGGGCAACATAATTGGCTTTATTGATTTATTGTATCAAGGCCGAATGCACACCATTGAAAATTAGGACATCTTAGAAGGAGAGTGTTAGGAAGGAATTATTATAGGATTTGTGCTTGTGATAGGTAATTTGTGGGTAAGATTCAAGGAAGCAGGACTTTGCAGGAACAAAAGTAGTTATAACAGACTCTGAAAAACAGGGACCCAGACAATGAACATATGTCCTCCCAACCCATCTGTTTTTTCCTAGACATCCAGAAGGCTCCCCCGATCCCTGCAATTATGAGCTGTTCTGTAGTATTTATACAGACGAGGCAAGAAGTGTTTACTCTAGTATAAATTTCTCTTTGGCTAGCAAAGAAAAAATGAAGAACCATGTGATAATCTATGACAACTCTGCCTAATGAATTTGGCTTGGCCAAAGATCAACAAGTTGGACACAGTCAAGTGGTAAGGAGAGATTTTAGTCATAATAGACGGCTGCAATAAGAAGAGTCCAACATGTACCGCACTCAGAGGGGACTGGATGCTTTAAAGAGAGAATGAGGGAGAGAGGAGGGGAGTGAGCAGGGGCTAGTAGTCAGGAAACTGAAAAATCACATCAAGCAAGAAGAGAGGGTTGATCCACGTGAAAAGCATCAGAGTTCGCTCACTGGTGCTTATAGAGCTTAGATTCCTCCCTCCCGCTCGAGCTGGGAGCAGAAGCCCTATGTTTTGGTGTTGGCTGGAATACACAGGAAATTCTTTCAGCAGCCTGTGTAAGAAGGGGAGGTTATGATCATCCTACAGACACAGCCTTGAACTGTTAACAACTATGTTAGTGTTTATTAGGTTGCTTGTTATTCAAGTCTGCATAGGCCAAGGTTGACACCTGGTGGAGAGAAGGACTCAGAGGAGCCTGGCTAGAGTTTGAGCAAGAAGAGAATCTTTGTCAGCTTCCAGAGCAGAAGCTGTGTGACTTTCTCCAGGATCAGACACAAGCTCTGGATGATCCTTTCTGGTTGTGTTATCCCAGCATCGGGGTTGATGCTTGTATAGTATGCACGTGAGGGCATCAGTCGTCTCTCCTGGGAGTTCCCTCAAGTAGCCCGAGCTCATCTCTTCCCCAGGTTTCTGTGTATTCTTTCCAGGGAAACATGATTCACAAAGGGGTGGTGGCTTTAAACACCTGAAACAATTATCCTGAACACACAGGGGAAGTCAGTGTGTGGTGGGCGAGTGTAAGCCTAAGGTCCAGATAGGAAGACGGGTCCAAGCAGGGCAAGGACTGTACTGACGCTGAGAATTGAAATCATTTAAATTTAAATCATTTATTACAATCAAATGAGTATTTTTCTTTATTCAAACCTAGGGGTTTAAAAAGAAAACCACCTTATTTCTTCTGGTTTTACTGAAGGATAATTGACATACAGCACTCTGTCAGTTTAAGGTGTACAGCGAGATTTGACTTATTACATCATGAAATGATGACCCCAATCAGTTTAGTAAACATTCATCATCTCATATAGATCCCAAGTTAAAGAAACAGAAAAAAATCCTCCTTGTGATAAGAAGAGAACTCTTAGGATTTACTCAACTTTTATATATAACATGCAGCAGTGTTAATGATACTTGCCATGTTTATATTATATCTCTGGTATTTATCTTATACTTGGCAGTTTGTACTTTCGACTGCCTCCATTCAATTCCCCCCTCCCCCTGCCTCTGGTAATGGCAAATATAATTTTAAAAAAATTAATTCATTTGTTTTTGAAGTAAAATTCACCTATGTTAGTTCCTGTTATACAACATAATAATTCGATATTTTGATACATTTCAAAATGTTCACTAAATACATCAATAAATATATATTTTACCCACAACGGAGTACTACTCACAGCTTTATATCAAAAGGAATGAGGGGTTCCCGTCATGGCACAGTGGTTAACAAATCTGACTAGGAACCATGAGGCTCCGGGTTCGATCCCTGGCCGTGCTCAGTGGGTTAAGGATCGGGCGTTGCCGTGAGCTGTGGTGTAGGTCACAGACACGGCTCGGATCCCGTGTTGCTGTGGCTGTGGTGTAGGCTGGCAGCTATAGCTCCGATTCGACCCCTAGCCTGGGAACCTCTATATGCGGCCCTAGAAAAGGCAAAAAGCCAAAAAAAAAAAAAAAAAAAAAAAAGAAAAGAAAGAAAGAAAGAAACAATAGGATGGACTTGGAGGATGTTATGCTAAGTGAAGTAAGTCAGAGAAGGACAAATACTGTATGCTATCACTTGTATGTGGAATCTAAAAAACTCAACAAACTAGTGAATATAATAAAAAAGAAACAGACTCACAGATACAGAGAAAAAACTGGTGGTTACCAGTGGGGAGAGGGGAAGGGGAGGGGCAATATGGGAATAACGGAGTAAGAGGTTCAAACTACTGCATATAAAATAAGCTATAAGAATATACTGTACAACACAGGAAATATATCCAATACTTAATAGTAACTATGCATGGAATATAACCATTAAAAATTGGGAATCACTATACTATATACTCATAACTTACATAATGCTGTATATCAACCGTACTTCAATAAAATAAAAAAAAACTTAAAGATTACCACGGTAAGTTACAATCTGTCACCATACAAAGATATTACACAGTTACTGACTGTATTCTTCACACTATGCACATCATGCCTGCGACTCATTTATTTTGCAGCTAGAAGCCTGTACCTCTTAACCACCCTCCCCAATGTCTTTCCTCTTCCCACTCTCTTCCCCTCTGGCAACCACGTGTTTGTTTTCTGTCTTCCACTCTGTTTCTCTTTTGCTATATTTGTCCATTTGTGTTGTTTTTTAGTTTCCACATGTAAGTGAAATCATACAGTATTTGTCTTTTTCTGACTTATTTCAATTAGCATAATACCTCCTAGTCCGTCCACATCGTAAATGGCAAGGTTTCATTCTTTTTTTTTTTTTTTGGTAGAGTAATATTTCATTATGTATATATCTAATCATTCCTTATTCATTCATCTATTGATGTGCATTTAGGTTGCTTCCATATCTTGGCTATTGCAAATAATACTGCAAAGAACATGGGGCTGCATATGTCTTTTCTTTTCTTTGCTTTGCTTTTTAGGGCTGCACCCCTTGGATCTCCAACCCACTGAGTGAGGCCAGGGATCAAACCCTCATCCTCATAGACACTAGTTGGATTTGTTTCTGCTGAGCCACAACCGGAACTCTGTATATGTCTTCTCTATTAGTGTTTTCATTTTCTTTGGATAAATACCCACGAGTGGAATTGCTGGGTCATATGGTAGTTTTATTCTTAATTTTTTGACGAACTGCCATTCTGTTTCCACAGTGGCTGTACCAGTTTACATTCCGACCAACAGTGTGTGAGGATTCCAACCTTTTCTGTACCTTCTCATCAGCACTTGTTATTTGTTGTCTTTTTGATAATAGTAAGTTTGTTGTAGACAGCATATAATTGGGTCCTTTTTTTATATTCTAGTCTGCCAATCTGTCTTTTTATTGGCGCATATATTTAACATAATATTGGTTTGTTATGGATAAGTCTGCCATTTTATTTTGTTTGTTTGCATTATCTGTTTTTCCTGCCACCCATTGGTTATCTGAATACTTTTCAGAATTCCATTTTGATTTATCTCTAATATTTCTGAGTATATGTCTTTGTATAGCTTTTTGGTAGCTGCTCTAGGTACTGCTTTATACATACCTTTCTTACCACCGTCTCTTGGCATCAGCATTACACAAGTTTAGGTGAAGTGTGGAAACTTAACCTCCTTTATGTTCTTTATCCTCCTCCATTTATAATATATATCTTGGAGTTCCCACTGTGGCTCAGCAGTAATGAACTCGGGCATGGCCCTAAAAAAGAAAAAAAAAATGTATGTATAGTTTCCACTGTGCCACAGTGGGTGTATAAAAATACACACACACACACACATATATGGAAAAAAATCCCTTTACATCCATTTAAAATCATATTGATGTTATAGTTGTTTGTTTTTTGTCTTTTTTTGCCTTTTCCAGGGCCACACCCATGGCATATGGAGGTTCCCAGGCTAGGGGTCTAATCGGAGCTATAGCTGCCAGCCTATGCCAGACTCACAGCAACGCGGGATCCGAGCCATGTCTGTGACCTACACCACAGCTCACAGCAATGCCAGATCCTTAACCCACTGAGCGAGGATAGGGATTGGACCCTCAACCTCATGGTTCCTAGTCAGATTGGTTAACCACTGCGCCACGATGGGAACTCCTATAGTTTTTGTTTTAATGATCAAACATAGACTCAAAAGAGAAGAAAAACCTATTGTATTTACCCATATATTTGATTATCATGTTCTTTCGTTTCTGATGTTCCAAGGTTCCTTCTTTTATTCATTCCTTTCTATATAGAGAACTTCTTTGGTCATTCTTTTAGGGTGGGTCTGCTGGCAATAAATTCTCTTAGTTTTCCATCACCTGAGAATGTGTTGATTTCTCCTTCATATGTGAAGGATATTTTTGCTGGATACAGGACTCTAGGTTGGTAGGATTTTTCTTTCAGCACTTGGAAATTGCTGTGCCACTTCCTCCTGTCTTCCATAGATTCCTACCAGTAATCTGCTCCAGCAGATTCAGAATGCAGTGTCACAGGGTACTCATGTCAACAGGACACTAGGCAAATGTTTCTGTAGTTTGAGGCTTCAGCTTCAACCACATAAATTAATGTTTATTCTGCATTCTAGCAACTTATCATGAAATGTAATGCAGCAAATAGTAAAGACACATGGGAAAATTATAAGCATGTAGTAACAGTATAAGCATATAGTAAAATAGAGCCAATATGTTTGATTCAAGTTTCAAAGAAAAGCTAGTATTTCTGTTTTGTTAAAACCTGGAAAAAATGTAAAAAGTGAGCAGAAAGTAACTTTTTGTATCTGTTTCTTTTTAATTCAGCATGGAGAGAAAACTTATGTCCTTACTTCCATCCATCTCCCTATCAGAAATGGAACCCAATAGTACCTTGGGCAATCACAATAGCAACAGGAGCTGCACCACAGAAAACTTCAAGAGAGAATTTTACCCCATTGTGTACCTAGTAATATTTATCTGGGGAGCCTTGGGAAATGGCTTTTCTATATATGTTTTCCTGAAACCTTATAAGAAGTCCACATCAGTCAATGTTTTCATGCTAAATCTGGCCATTTCGGATCTCTTATTCACAATCACACTGCCCTTCAGGGTTGACTATTACCTTAGAGGCTCCAACTGGATATTTGGGGACACACCTTGCAGGATTATGTCTTATTCTATGTATGTCAACATGTACAGCAGCATTTATTTCCTGACTGTGCTGAGTGTTGTGCGTTTCCTGGCAACTGTTCACCCCTTCCGGCTCCTTCATACCACCAGCATCAAGAACGCCTGGATTCTCTGTGGGGTCATATGGATCTTTATTATGGCTTCCTCAACAGTACTTCTGAAGAATGGCTCTGAGCAGAAAGACAATGTCACATTGTGCTTAGAGCTGAATTCTAATAAAGTTACTAAACTGAAGACCATGAACTACGTTGCCTTGGTGGTGGGCTTTGTGCTGCCATTCGGCACTCTCAGCATCTGCTACCTGCTAATCATTCGAGCTTTGTTAAAGGTAGAGGTCCCGGAGTCCGGGCTGCGGCTTTCTCACAGGAAGGCATTGATCACCGTCATCATTGCTTTGATCATCTTTCTCCTGTGTTTCCTGCCCTATCACGTACTGAGAACCCTTCACCTGCTCGAATGGAAAGCTGATAAATGCAAAGACAGGCTGCATAAAGCTGTGGCTGTCACACTAGCTTTGGCAGCGGCCAACAGCTGCTTCAATCCTTTCCTCTATTACTTTGCTGGGGAGAATTTTAAGGACAGACTAAAGTCTGCACTCAGGAAAGGTCGACCACAGAAAATAAGGTGCGGTTTCTCTGTCTGTGTGTGGCTGAAAAAGGAAACGAGAGTGTAAGGGATTATTAGGTGAGGCTGTTATTATGTCCTTGCCCTTGTGTCTACCCTCATTCATGTGTAGTCTCCAAATGAGACACCATTCCCAACAAAGGTCGAGTCCCAAGATTTAATTGACCCTGACTTTTTTTTGTTTTTTGTTTTTGGCTATGCCTATAGCATGTGAAAGTTCCTGGGCCAGGGATCAAACCCATGCCATAACAGCAACCTGAGCCATTGCAATGAAAAGGCTGATTTCTTAACCCACTGCACCACAAGGGAACTCCCCATGACTTTTGCTCATAAGGAAAACTCCTCATGACTTTTGCTAATAAGACCTACTTCAAATATATCATTAGGTATATCTTCAGTGCTTGAGTCTAAATAAAGAGTATAGCTTGGAGTTCCCATTGTGGCACAGTGGAATTGAATCTGACTGGTATCCATGAGGATGCAGGTTTGATCCCTGGCTTCATTCAGTGGATCAGGGATCCAGTATTGCCATGAGCTGTGGTGTAGGTTGCAGACACAGCTCGGATCTCACATTTCTGTGACTATGGTTAGGCCAGCACCTACAGCTCTGATTCGACCCCTGGCCTGGGAACTTCCACATGCCCTAAAAAAAAAAAAAAAAAAATGTGTAGCAGGAAAAAAATCCCTATTAGAGTCTTGCAAACCGAAATATTAGACTGGGAAAAATGCTGAGCATAGCGAATAGTGAATGCTGCTTGTCATCAGATTCTGTACCAGAAACTGAAGCCTGGAGAAACTAAGAAGAAGAAGGGTTGGCTTGGTGCCTCCTCCACCATTCCCCCTGAAAACCTCCAGGAAGATTAGCTGACAGTCTGAGTAATGGTTTCCTTCCCATACCTGGCATCTACCCCTCCTCACTCTCATGAGAAGACTCAAGGCTGAGGTTTTCTCTTTGGAATTGTTGACCCCAAAGCAGAGTGGAGGGATGGAGGAGGTAGTGTTCTGAAGCTAGGAAGGCACTAAGCTAGGAAGGCACTAAGGCACTAAGTCCTCAGAGTAAACAAGTGTCCCAGAGCCCTTCCCTCAGTCAGCTGCCAGATGCAGACAGACTCATACCTTGACAAGAGAGGAGCCTGGAGGATCCTCCAATGGGGAGACTGCCCAACTCAAGGGAAAAAACCAAAAGACGTACACTGCTAAGGATTCCCCAACACAGAAGCCAGTGCCAGCACTATTACTTACTTGACAGGGCAGCCCGCACTGCAACCAATGCCTTCTACTCACAGAGAGCATCTAGTCAACCTGTTAGAACCTCACCCTTATTACTGGCAGTCAACGACTACTACACATCTAAGAAAAGAGCCCAAACATGAAAAGCCAATAGTAGATGAGAAGGTAGATGAAGACATTTTCGGTATGAAAGGTCCAAACATTTTTATCATCCTCACACACTTTTTTAAAAATTAGAAACCTACTGGAGGATTTACTTTTCCAAAATAAGAGATTAAACCAAAACAAAGGAATACATGATACCTAGCAAACACGGAATTTGACACAGGAGAAAGATGAAGAGAATTTCCAGGATGTTGGTGTGTAGCAGAAAAGCAAGAAATTAATTTATTTGCACATGCTGGAGGGATTTATATTTTTTTGGACAATTTTGGGTGAACTAGTATAAAAACACAGGAAAATAGGCAAATGAAAAGACAATACAGTTATTAAATGCTAGGGAAAAAGAAACTGTCATTTAAAAAGGAACTACAACCATAGCACACTACATGGCTCAGCTGTGAATAATATTTATATAGAGAATGATGTAAAATATTGTGATATGACTTTTTCAGGAAATTAGGGGAGAGGATGTATATGCGGGGGAGAGGGGTGAGAAATCTATGTCCCCATATTTTATCACAGAAAATGCATAATAACTAAAGCTAAAGAATGCCTAAATATCTGTATAAAAATGTTATCTATCAATAGAAACCAAAGCCCAGAAGAAACAGTGAAAAAGATTGACAGGGCTTGCCTTTGGAGGGAAGTTGAGTGTGGAAAGATAGGGTGGGGTTTCTCTTTTCCTTTGAATGATTATAAACTGTCTGACTTTGCGAATATGTATTGCTGAAATAAAATAAAAAGTAAGTTGAAATTAAATTTTAAAATTCAAATTAATTCTGCCTCAAAACAAAAGCAAAAACAAAAAACAAGGCAGAAAAGAAAGGCCACAAGAAATGGAAATTGAACACTGAGAGAAGAAAGGAAAGCAGAAAAGGTCCAGACTTGGATCTGGGCCCATGAGGAAAGCCTACCAGCCCCGCCACAGAAAGGGAGCTCCCTTCTGGGGTGAGGGGAGTTACTTTCTGGGGTCCAGGGTGATTTGGGATGTCAGGATTTTTTAGTTGCAAGTTAACAGAAAACCCAACTCCGGGGGCTTAAACAATCACTGTATCACATAACTGAACCACAGAAAAGGGAAGCTGGACTTCAGGCCCTATTCAACCCACACTTCTGTGAGCCTTCCTCTCTAGGTACTGGCTTGGTCCCATGACTCAGTTATCTCATGGAAACAAACTGACTGCAAACAGCCTGAGTTTATGTGCTTCCTTACATGTATCCAGAAGAAACAGACTTGTATCTCCTGCCCAAGTCATCTAACAAAAGTCACTGGGTTTCCTTGTAATCAGACCTACTCAGATGACACACCAGTGCCTCATAAATCAAGGAAGATGGGATTACTTTGACTGAGCAAGGACGATCAGAGTCTACACCTACAGCGGGAGTTGGGGGGAGGAGATCAAAGTGGTGGAGTAGGAGGATGCAGAACTCACTTCCCCCAAGAAACATATCAGAAATACATCTGCGTATGGAACGATTCTCACTGAAAACTAACTGGACACTGGCAGAAAGACTCCTGTACAACCCGGGCTGTAAGAAAGAACCACATGGAATCAGGTAGGAAAGGAAGAGAAACTACTGGGTCAGGACCTGAGGCCCTGGGAAAGGACTCCGAAGAGAAAGGAGGTTGTATGGGTGGAGACCCTCCCTGGGGGGTGAGAAGTTAGAGCCACATATTGGACACCCCTGCCCAGGGGTTGACATCAGGAAGAGGAGTCCCCTTGGCTGGTTGCAGGGCTGGTGAGACAGAGGACTGCGCGAGGCCTGGATTCCACTTGTGAGGAGCACGTACACAACTGCTTACTCCCAAGACAGGATGGAGAGGGTGGCTGAAACTACATGAATGACTGGCTGGTTTCCTGAGATCATCCGGGGCACGTACCCCAGTCTTAATCTTAACCAAGCAAGGGCTCCGGCCCCACTGGCTTCACGAAGCAGCTGCACACTGGGCCAAAGCCTGCCTGGCCCAGGAGAAAGCTCGGCTGTGAGATACAAAGGCAGCTCAAAAAAACAGTATGGAGGTACCTCAGAAAACTAAATACAGTGGATGGACCTAGAAATTATCATGCTAAGTGAAGTCAGCAATATAGTGAGACACCAACATCAAATGCTTTCACTGACATGTGGAATCTGAAAAAAGGACAGAATGCACTTCTTTGCAGAACAGATACTGACTCACAGACTTTGAAAAACTTATGGTTTCCAAAGGAGACAGTTTGGGGCGTGGGGGGATGCGCTGGGTTTGTGGGATGGAAATCCTATAAAACTGGATTGTCATGACCATTGTACAACTATAAATGTAATAAATTCATTGAGTAATAAAGTTATGTAAAAAAAAAATTAAATACAGAACTACCATATGATCAAACAATCCCACTCCTGGGCATTTGTCTGGACAAAACTTTCATTCAAAAAGATATATGCAGGAGTTCCCGTTGTGGCGCAGTGGTTAACGAATCTGACTAGGAACCATGAGGTTGCGGGTTCGATCCCTGGCCTTGCTCAGTGGGTTAAAGGATCCGGCATTGCCGTGAGCTGTGGTGTAGGTTGCAGATGCGGCTCGGATCCTACGTTGCTGTGGCTCTGTTGTAGGTCGGTGGCTACAGCTCCGATTCGACCCCTAGCCTGGGAACCTCCCCATGCCGTGGGAGTGGCCCTAGATAAAGCAAAACAAAACAAAACAAAAAAACCAAAACCAAAAACAAACAAAAAAACCCAAAAAGATATATGCAATGGAGTTCCCGTCATGGTGCAGTGGTTAACAAATCCGACTAGGAACCATGAGGTTGCAGGTTCGATCCCTGGCCTTGCTCGGTAGGTTGAGGATTTGGCGTTGCCGTGAGCTGTGATGTAGGTCACAGAGACGGCTCGGATCCCTCATTGCTGTGGCTCTGTTGTAGGCTGGTGGCTACAGCTCGGATTAGACCCCTGGACTGGGAACCTCCATATGCTGCAGGAGCAGCCCTAGAAAAGGCAAAAAGACAAAAAAAAAAAAAAAAAAAAAAAGATATATGCACCCCTGTGTTCACTGCAGCACTATTCACAATATCCAAGACATGGAAACAGCCTAAATGTCCACTGACAGATGAATGGATTAAGGTGTGGTATATACACATAATGGAATACTATTAAGCTATAAAAAAGAACAAAATAATGCCATTTGCAGCAACATGGATGGAACCCAAACTTAAGTGAATTAAGTCAGAAAGAGAAAGACAAATACTATGTGATTTCTTTCACTTATATGTGGAATCTAAAATATGGCATAAATGAACCTATCTACAGAACAGAAACAGACTCATAAACATGGAGAACAGACTTGTGGTTGCCAAGAGGGAGGGGATGGAGTGGGATGGACCCGGAGTTTGGGGTTAATAGATACAAACTATTACATTTAGGCGGGATAAACAATGAGGTCTTGCCTATAGCATAGGGAACTATATCCAATCACTCATGACAGAACATGAGAGAAGATAATATGAGAAAAAGCATACATATATATATATATATATGTATGACTGGGTCGCTTTGCTGTACAGCACAAACTGACAGAACATTGTAACTCACCTATAATAAATTTTTTAAAAAGTTATGAAGGGAGATTGCTGAGGGAGATGGTTTTCTGTAAAGAATTAATTTTTCTTCTTGGAAAAGAGCTTGAAAATTGAGCCTGTCAGTGGAGCATGCGTGGGGGGAGGGGTAATCCAGGGATATGGTGGCCAGGGGCCCCTATTCTTTGGAACACTATCAGTGAAAAATTTTTGAGGCTTACGTTGACTTTCTTCCAAAGAAGTTTTGCACTTATTTCTACCGGGTTCTTGGATGCATTACAATCCTGGGATCACATCAATTCAATTCATTACTTGATTTCTCTTCTTTCTTTTTCTTTTTTTGGCCCCACTCAAGGCTTATGGAGGTTTCCAGGCCAGAGAGCGAACCCATGCCACAGAAGAGACAACAGAGGGTTGGATACTTAGCCCTCTGGGCCACAAGGGAACTCCTCTTTTTTCTTTTTTATACCACACAGACAGTGAAAATTCTGGCCATTAGTTCCCCAAGAATCAGCTTGTGATTCAAAGTTTTTAGGATATAAATTCTTCCACCTGCACTTGAGGGAGGGGTCCGGACAGGCAGAGTCCCTTTCTGTTTCCTTCTGATGTTCCTCACTTGCCCTTACACTGAGAAGAGAGCTTACAGTGCTGTAGCTTTATTCAAAATATTGGAGCTCTTCTCCAAAAAATGTCACTGTCAAGTCCTTCTCTAGCAGTAAATGCATACTATTCATCACATCCAAAAGTGGAACTGAATTCCCCTTCTCTTGAATCCAGGATGGGCTTAATAAATGCATCTGGACAACAGGATACAGCCAAAGTGACATTCTGGGGCTTCCAAGACTCAGTCACAACAAGCCTCGAGGCTTCTGCCTGAATCTTTTGGAGCCTTGCTCTTGAGATGCTCTCTTTGAAAAGAATAAGACTGCCACTCTGTGAGGAGACCAAGCTACCTGGAGAGAGAACGTGAAGATGTTTTGGTGAACAGTCTCAGCCAAGTTCTCAGCCAACTGCCAGTCATGTGTGAGAGCCCTCCCGCGTGGACAGCGAAGCTTTCAGATGACTCCCGTCCCAGCATCCACGTGGACCCCATCCAGGAGACTCCCCAGCTGAGAACCTCCCAGCTGAGCCCACTCCACTCATGGGCAGAATTTAGAAGGCAAGACATTAATGAAAGAAAAGTAAAGGGAATTTCAGCTGAGGGACAGGGATAAACACCCCAACAAAATCTAGTGCTTTTTGAGAGCGCTGAGCACTCGGATGTGGACTGGTGGACGTACAGGTGTTTAGGGGGCAATGGGAGACCACGGGGCCTTCTGAGGGAAGGAGCGTAATGCCTGGAGCCACCGTGAGTGAAGAGCATCACGCTAGAAAGAGCTTATAAGCTAGATCTTCACTGTAAATATAGAACCATGTCCTAAAGCTAAACGGCTTATTCTTGGCGACCTTCAGTTACAAATGACTCATTCTCTCTTCTCTGCTGTAAGAGTTAAGTACAAATTCATTTGATTAGGTTTACCTGCAAAGAAATGACATAGCTCTTTGAGCACAGGAGCCATTCACTTTGAAAATCTCTAACTCCCTTCAGCAGCCCTCGGATTGCCTCACCCAGGCCACACGCGAACTTGTGCTTTTTCGTGCTTTTTCGTTTTGGCCGAATGGACCCTTTCGCTTTAAAGAAAAACAAACCAACCTACACTTGGATGCTCTTACTGAGTATATCTGTAGACTGACGTGATCATCTGTGTGGTGTTTTAAAGCTTCACTGGTGAACCGGGTGATGCATATCTTTGGATCCTCTTTTGAGAACCTTACAGATCTCCAGCTTCCCTCTTTGGAAGAAGACAAATCACTTTTTTTTACCAATAGCTCTTCGTTTCAGATTTGAATATACTCCAAAAATAGCTCCTAAGTATCTGAGTTCTCTTTCAAGGGAAAATATGTCTGAAAAAG
This sequence comes from Sus scrofa, assembly GCF_054392235.1. Taxonomy (NCBI): domain Eukaryota; kingdom Metazoa; phylum Chordata; class Mammalia; order Artiodactyla; family Suidae; genus Sus; species Sus scrofa. Next base: position 19,545,097 of record NC_139393.1, on the reverse strand, counting down.
AACATGCTTATAAAGGAAAGAGGGTTTTAACGAGGAATCAAATGAGCTAAAATCCAGCCTCAGTTCTGACACTTTCCAGCTCTGTGACCTTGGGCCAAGGACTCAGCTCTCTTTGCCTTAGTTTTCTCATCTGTAAAACGGGAATGAGCATACTTGCCCCATGGTGCAAAGTGGTCATGAGGACAAAATAAAATATGAAAACACACATCAAAGCCTTTAAAAATCGGAAAAACCCTACAGAAATGCCAGCTATTCTGTGCTACCAGATATTTGCCTTAAATAGAGTTTTTATTAATCATCTTACATTTCAAATGCCTTTGGGGAGTCTGCCCCGCAAATGAAATCAGGCAGCGAATATTTACTTAAAGCAAATAATTATTTTGTGATGTGTTGGCCTCTGATTTGTCTGTTCTTTGTATTTGAATTTTTCTATTTTGGGTGTTCTGAAAATAGGGCATACTTGTGTTCCTACTTAAAAGATTGCAATGATTATGCTGGGCAGAATGCAGTGCTGGACAGAGAGAGTTCGGATGTGGGCATTTGCTCATGTGCAGAGGGAGAAGCAAGCCTTCTGGATCCGCCTCCACGTGCTCCCAGGGGCTCCTGGAACAAATGACTTCAATCCTCTTTGCACAAAAAGTGATGTCATGGAAGCCTAATTTCTTATGACTCAAAGCCACTGTGGGGCTCCTTCGCCTCCTCTCAGATGCAGACATCTATAAACAGCAAGTCACCTCCAGAAATCTGGGAATAAAGCCATCATCTCACATGAAAAAGGTCAGACTCTCAAAGCTGTGGGCTCACAATCAAGAGTCATCCAGACCTGGCTGAATTTCAGTCCTGACCATCTGTTCTACGGGGAGGATTGAAATCCGTAACCTTTTACACCAGAGGTTATGGGTTTATTTTGTGTTGGTTTGTTTTTGTTTTGGCCACAAGGCTGCAAGAAAGAAAAAGCTCCAGGGTAGTGAGGGCTGTGGGTCACATACAAGTCTCAAGGCTGAGGCTGCGGCCAAGCAGTGGAGCGCCGTGGGGAGGTGGTAGGCTTGCACTCTGGGAGACCAGAGACCTGCGTCTGAACGCTGGCTCCGGAGTTCTCGGGCAAGGAAGGCAATCTCTAGAAGTTTTTGATTTTCTAATCTGTAAAACTGAAATTATTGAAAGCTATCGTGTAGGCTTGTGAAGATTATACAAGATAACTTATGTAAAAGTAGCTTGCAGACGACTGGGTACATTACAGGCACTCAAAAAATCTTGCTTATTTTAGTGGGGGAATCTGTAGGTAAGGATAGAAATTTCTTTCCCCCTTTTTTTTAGGGTTCCTGGCAGGGTCTGAAAATTAAACTGACAAAGAGAGACGTGGCAAAATGAGAAATCTATTGGGTCTTTGTCCCCAGGTCAAAGGACAAGGCTACAGCTTCTGGAACCCGTGGCGTTTCTATCAGGAAGGAGTGTCTCTCTCTCCATATCAAACAGGAGTGTCTCTCTCTGTTTCTCACAAGGTGCCCCTTTTCTCAGCCTATAGCAATCTCCTCCCACCTTTCTCTCTCAAACACTGGGCAGCTGCTCCAGAGCCTCTCTACATCCCACCCCTCTGCATTCTTTTTTTTTCTCCCATTTAAAAAAAATTTTTACTAAGTATTGTTGATTTACAATGTTGTGATAATTTCTGCTGTACAGCAAAGTGATTCAGTTACACATATACACACATCCATTCTTTTTCAGAATCTTTTTTCATAGAAATGATCACAGAATACCGGGTAGAGGTCCCCGGGTTATGCAGCACGTCCCTGTCGGTCAGTCATTGCAGATACCACAGTGTGCACATGCCAGTCCCAAACCCCGAGTCCATCCCTCCCCCTCCGCCCCACACCCCCTCCCAGTCTCCTTTGGCAACCCTAAGTTTGTTTTCAAAGTCTGTGAGTCTGTTACTGCTCTGCAAATAAGTTCATCTGTATCCTTTTTCTTAGATTTCACATGTAAGTGATATCATACGATGTTTGTCTTTCACATCGAACATCCCTTAGTATGATAATGTCTAGGTCCATCCATGTTGCTGCGAGTGGCATTATTTCATTCTTTTTTACGGCTTTCACAGCTCTGCATTCTCAACAGCCCCCACTTCTCCCCAACTTTTTGCTGTCCTGGGGAGATACACAATACAGTAATCCTACATATACATTTATTAAGTAATCAGCATTTCTTTAAACATTAAATAATCAACAAACCTCTAAATACTCTCAGACTACTTATATAACTAATAAATTAAAATGTATAAAGTTTAATAAAGTAAAATTCCCCAAATTTCCCAGTACACTGCAACCCTAAACCAATACTTCTAAACGTTTAAATTCAGAAATACACTGTAAGTTTTTAATATCTTAAGAGACAATACTTAGATCATTATAATGATGACAAAATCAGAACATTAAACAAGTAGCGAGATTGTTAATACCATGAAAAAACTCTCCTCGAAAATAATATAAAAAAGAATGTATATATATTTATGACTGAGTCACTATGCCATACAGCAGAAATTGGCACAACATTGTAAATCAAAGATAGTTTAATTTAAAAAACCCTCCTCACTTAAAAATATCAGACTCCCAAAATGCTTTCACAGTTATTATGTACATAAACATTATTATCGAGAAAAATTTCCCATATGGGATATATATACATACCTACCCTTAAATCCTTCCCAGCACAACACGTTATGCATGAACAATGCCAACCACTATTGATTCAATTGCGTTTTATATTTAGAACTTCCCCCGAAGCTCCCGTAGTCTCCAGCTTACAGGTGAAGAAAGAGAGGCGTAAGCAAGTTAAGGGATCTTGGATTCCAAACCTCCCTTGCACAACCTCCTGCAACAAAACTGCTCTTCCTGGAAGTCAGAGGGAGCCCTTCTCTGCAACCTGACGGTGAAGGAGAGCATTGGCAGGCCTTCGAGGGGGCCGGTGATGCATAACAGACACTACTCATTGGAATGTGTATTAGTCAGCTCAGGCTGCCACAACAAAATTCCACAGATGAGGTGGCTTAAACGCAGACATTTATTTTCTTTCTGTTCTGGAGGCTAGAGGTCCAAGATCAGGGTGCCATCAGGGTTGGTTCCTGGTGTCAAAACTACATTCTCAGGAGGCAGGGATCGTCAAGGTGTTTATCTGGGATCAAAGAATTGTATTTCTGGCCACACACGGATTTTAGTAGCGACCCAAATAGTGTCCCATGAGGTAGGGAAAGTCGGGGAAGGGGGTCAAAGACAAAAGGAAATGGTTGCATAAGTTGTTTACAAAGAATTCTGATTGGTGTTGGCGGCAGAAAGCTAGCCTTGTCTACCCGTGATTTGGTTGCTAAGGCTGTCACTAGGCAGAAGCCCATTACTGGAGCAAGTTGCAGGTGTTCTTGCAGAGTTTTTGGAATATTTGCGGCTTGGCCCAGGTCAAGTTCACAGTTCCACTGAGTGAGGTAATGTCCTCCCAGCTCTATTTTGTTTTTTTAAATATTTAGTGAATTTATTTATTTATCTTGCTTTTTAGGGCCGCACCCTTGGCACATGGAAGTTCCCATGCTAGGGGTCCAATCGGAGCCAGAGCTACCTGCCTACATCGCAGCCACAGCAACGTGGGATCCAAGCTGCGCCTGTGACGCATACCACAACCCATGGCAAGGCTGGATCCTTAACCCATTGAGCAAGGCCAGGGATGGAACCCGAGCCACCACGGATACCAGTCAGGTTTGCTACCACCGAGACACATAAGGGGAACTCCGCAGCTCCATTTTAAAACCCCTTGACGTAAGTGACTCCATTTCATCTTCTGCACTGGTGAGACCTTCTCACTGACTTGTAGTCGACTTCACAGGGGTTTCTCACTGTGCCCTCAAGTGGCCTTTTCTCTGTCTGCACAGAGAGAGGGAGAAGGAAAGGGGAAGAAGAGGAGAGAGAACCAGCTCGGGTGTCCTTCCTCGTTGTACAAGGACACCAGCTGTCTCGGATTAGGGCCCCACCTTTATGATTTTAATTTCCTCCCTAAAGATCCTACTTCTAAATACAGTCACATTGGAGGTTAGGGCTTCAACATATACATTTGGGGGTGACACGGTTCAGTCCACAGTAGAATGCGACAACACACCTGAGGCAGAGCCCCTGAAGGCAACATGACCCTCCTCAGCCCAGTGATTCCGGCTCCTCTGGATGGCAGATTCCACTCCCCACCTGGGCTGTCTGAACTCGGCTATGCCTCTGCAGAGGATGAGGGCGGCCTTGGGAAGCTTTGTTCTTTGTATCCTTGATCTTGTGCATCACCTTCGCTCTGGTTTTTGGTTGATTTGCAAGTAAACTGAAGGCAAGAAAATGCCCAGCAAGCCCAGAAGCATCGTCTTTGTTGAGTCTTCAAAACCAGTGTCTTTCTTGTGACCACCCTGGAAGAGGCAGCGTGATGCAGGGTAAAGAATCCCAACAGCTCACCATGGCTCCCAAGCCCCCTTGTGATGGGGCTCTGGCTCGCCCGCCTCCACTCCCCACCTGGTCCCTCCTCTCTTACTTCCTCCAGCAGTGCTGGCCTCCTGCCTCCACTGGAGGCCAGTGAGCACGCTCCCAGGGCAGGGACTTTGCCGAGGCTGTTTCCTCCGCCCAGATGCTCTCCATCAGGTGTTCACTCGGACCATTCTCTTTTTTTTTGTCTTTTGTCTTTTGTTGTTGTTGTTGTTGTTGCTATTTCTTGGGCCGCTCCCATGGCATATGGAGGTTCCCAGGCTAGGGGTCCAATCGGAGCTGCAGCCACCGGCCTATGCCAGAGCCACAGCAACGCGGGATCCGAGCTGCGTCTGCAACCTACACCACAGCTCACAGCAACGCCGGATCGTTAACCCACTGAGCAAGGGCAGGGACCGAACCCGCAACCTCATGGTTCCTAGTCGGATTCGTTAACCACTGCGCCACGACGGGAACTCCCGGACCATTCTCTTATTTCACTTATTACTTTACTTTTAAATGGCCCCCACCCCGCCCCGAAAAGCTCTTCTCTGACGACGTTATCTAAAACAGTGCCCCCCCCACATCAGCTCTGCCCCTAGACACTGCTTTATTCCTCCTTATAATATGTACCCATTATATATTAGACACTATTGCATGTATTTATTTGCTTATGGTTTGTCTCTCCCAATATATTGCAAACTTTTCGAGGACCGATTCATTGGCTCTGTTCATTGCAGCAGCTCAGGCCTAGAACTGTCCCTGAGGCCCAGATGGCACTGAGTACATATTCTTTGTGTGGCTGTTTCATCTCCTGGTTTACTAGCCAGCTGCAGGTCATGTAGATGATAGAGGCAGTCTCATTCCTGTGATAACTTAGTTCTAAAAGTATGATTACCATAACCAGCTTAGGAATATCAATATAATCCTTTCTAGAGAACTCTGTGTTTTCAGGGTTATTGAAGTAAAACATAACCGGAAGCTGTGATTCCATACTCATTTCCAGATCAGAAGATGCTCTGTCCCTCCAAGCCACTGTAACGTCACCATCACCACACACACGGTAAAAGCAGGTTTTGTTGTTTGTTTTGGCCGTACGGGCAGAAGGTGGAAGTTCTGGGGCCAGGGATGGAATTCATGGATACGTATTCGGAATGAATGAATGAATGAGGCACTTAATCCTCAGTTTCCTCTTCCCTGACTGGGCTCTTCCTCACTTAGGTCGAGCCCTCAGGGGCCTCTAACCTTTCCTGGGCCTCATCTGGCTCAGGCAACTCAGGCAGACCCTGCGCTGCCATCCCTCTGCAGCTGTTACAGCTGGGGCAGCATTTCCAGCTTCCTGTTTTCAGCAGACAATGGGAGCAGGCTGCTGTGAGTGTGTAAGGGGTTCCAGAAAGGTCAGCTTCCCTAAAACGGTGGTTTTCTTGTCTAATAGCATGGCAGGTGCCGGTGAGGGAAAGCAGAGGCTCAGGGTCAGCGACCATCTTTAAGGCTGGGAAGCCAACCTGGGAACGGCAGGCAGAGCAGCCTTGAGAGAGGAGAGGCCGGGAGGGGTTTGCTGAAGACAGAGCACACAGCAAAGCCTTGTGTGGTCCATATCTGACCAAGATAAAAGTGTTTCTGGGATAAAGGCAGAAAACAGCCAATGAAGCAAAAGGGCCTGAAAGAGACTGGACGCCTCTTCCCTTTTGTTCTCTGAGAGAAGGCCTGCTCACCGCTCTCTCCTGGGCCCCCAAACAGTTCCTGGCATGTCCCAGGGACTCAGTCCGTTGAGAGTCTATTGGAAGGTGTGTGTAGCGGGCACACGTGGGTGTGGGTGTGGCAAGACCTATCAAAGGTGGCGCGTGGGGAAGGCAGTGAAGATGGACAGCATCCGAACAAGGAAGCTCCTTAAAAGAGGCATCAGTGACGAGACGGAGAGCAGCCGCAGGGTCCCACCCTGGTCCTGCAGCCGTGAGGCCTTTGGTGAGGGCCTCCCGAGAGGACGCCCCTCGTGTCCCCCACTGCCTTGTTATCTACAGAAAAACTTTAGTCAAAGAATCAATTTAATCAGAGGAGGGAGAAAATACAGAGAGAAAGAGCACAGTCAAGCAAGACAGAATAATGATAGTTTAGTCATTCAACAAAGTCAAGGACCTGTAGTTAGGTCTCCTTCAAAGATTATAGATAATCTTCTGAGCCATGTCCTTGAAGCTGTTTTGCAGACGCTGAAGCTGCCACTGGGTAGAGGAAGTTAACTGTGTGCTGCCCACAAGCAGGCAGACCCCAGACTGGTTGGAACCAGCAGGTGGATGACGCTGATTCCCAATGACCTCACCACCCACCGGTCAAGAAAAGGTCCATGGGCTGATCACGCCCTGCTCCTCGAACGCTGTAAGTCGCCTCGCTGCCCCCTCCAAGGGGGGCATAGTCCTCGAGGCACTAGCCTGCTGTGTCCCCCTCTCTGCCTGGTGATGAAAGCTACTTTTTCTGTTTCCTCCAGCTCTGTCTCCAAGTTTCTATTTGGCATCAGTGTAGAGAGGCAGCCGATATTTCAGCAACAGTCTCACTGGTACTGGCCATGGGAACCTGGGCAAGTTACCTAATTCCTGTATACCTTATTTTTCTCATCTGGAAAGTGGGTACAAATGCTACTTACTTTATGGACTGCATCTTAATGATGTGCAGGAGCCGGTGGAGAGGATCCCCTCTGGGCAGACAGAGGAACCTAGGGGAGAAATGAAGGTTACAAAGAGGTCTGAGGGAGTCCAAAGCATCAAGGAGAGGGAGCTTTGTAACTGGGACAGGAGTGAGGAGCTGGGGAAGGGGAGGAGGGCTGGAAGAGGAAATCTGGTGACCAGGTACCTGACACCCTGAAGAAACCCAGGGACACAGCCCCCACGCCGCAGCCGAAGGCTGGCTCTGCTGGCTGGTGTTCCCCGCTGTCCGAGGCAGCCTGGGGAAGCCCTCATGCCCACCTAGGGCAGATGCAGGGCAATTCAGGCCCAAGGAAGTCTGGCACGTCTCAGCAGGAGGCAGAAGTTCATTAACAGGGGGGCTCATCAGGCTGGGATGCCTGCTGGGAAGGAGATGGAAACAGTAAATGCATCTCATCATCCAAAGCAAGAAGGAAATGAAACATTTTGGAAGTCATTGAAAGGCAGATTTTATGTTAATTTGAAATAAAATGTTTGGTTAACCAATTGCTCTCTGAGCGACTTCTGTGACTTTTTTAAAAACATTGAAATAGAGTTGATTTACAGTAGTATATTAATTTCAGGTGTAGAACATAGTGATTCAGTATTTTTGTAGATTATGTTCCATTAAAAGTTATTACAAGATAATGGTTATAGTTCCCTGTGCTGTAGAATGTATCATTGTTGCCTATCTTACACATATTAGCTTGTAGCTCTTAAGCCCACATCCCTAGTCTTCCCCTCCCCCTTTCCTCTCTCCTTTAGTAACCGTGAGTTTGTTTTCTGTATGTATGAATCTGTTTCTGTTTGTATATATATATTCATTTGTATTATTTTTCATTTTTTTAAAGTTTATTTTATTTTTTGCTTTGCAGGGCCACACCCGTGCGTTATGGAGGTTCCAGGTTAGGGGTCTACGAGAAGCCATAGCTACCGGCTTACGCCACAGCCACAGCAACACAAGATCCAAGCCATGCCTGTGACCCACACCACAACTTTTGGCAATGCCGGATCCTTAACTTGCTGAGAGAGGCCAGGGATCGAAACCATAACCTCACGCATGGCTCCTAGTCAGATTTGTTTCTGCTGCGCCACAAGGGGAACTCCACTTGTATTATTTTTTCATTTTCCACATATAAGTGGTATCATACAATGCTTGTCTTTCTCTTATTTCACAAAGTGCAACATTCTCTAGATCCATCCATGATCCTGCAAATGGCATTATTTCATTCTTTTTAATGGCTGAGTAATATTCCACTGTGTGTGTGTATACCACATTTTCTTAATCCAGTGCCTGTTGATGGGCACTTGGGTTGCTTCTGTGTCTTAGCTACTGTACTGCTACGAACACTGAGGTGTGTGTATCTTTTGGAATTACTGTTTTTTTTTTTTTTTCCCAGGTATATATCCAGGAGTGGAATTGCTGGATCATATGGTAGTTCTATTTTTAGCATTTGTTCTTTTCTGACTTATTTCACTAAACCTAAATATTTTCTAGGTCCATCCACCTGGCTGCAACTGGCAGAATTTCATTTTTTTTATGACTTCTGGATTTTCTATGTTCAAGATAGATATCAACTTGCCATTCACTGAAAGGGCTAGGAGCTCAGGCTTATTCCAACTAGGTGAGGTCTGAGTCATCTCATTGATGACTTGATTTCTCAGCAGGTTCTCTGCATGCTGAGTTAAACCTCTCAAAATCCTCGTGTCAGACACTTTCTCCAAGGACCAGCTTACCTCCTATGCACACAGAGCAGAGGGTCCTATGTTACAGGCTGGAGTAGCCACCCAGAAACTGCGATGAACTCTCTTGGGGAGGGAGAGAGATTCAATATTGCTTATTAAACACCTGGATTAAAACTAAAAATGGTTAGGATGTTATCTACATTTTTTCACTCCCATTCTTTCATGACTGTACAAGAGAGTTTTCTAGAGGCTCTTGATATGTAACATTACAGTAGTCTGAATATAGAACATATGTGACAATGTCAGACATTAAAGAGATCTGCAAAAATGCAAAACACTGTCGCTTTTCTAAATGTTTTTTATTTTTAAAAAGTTATTTTTCATAAAAACATGTTTTTAAGTTCGTGTGTGATGAACTAGTTGATACATATTTCTGGTTATTCTTTTTAAAATTGTAGTATAGTTGCTTTACAATCTTTCCTTGCTAATTAATAATTTTTTCTAAGGACATAAATATTGTAATGAGAAATTTAAATGAAAAGTACATTTCATTTTTAATGTGGAAATATTGATAGAATCCACATAAACAAAATCTCTTTGCGTTTTTGGTAATTTTTAAGACTGTAAAGAGATCATAAGACCAAAATGATTGCAAACTGAGTGAGTCATGTGTTTACCCTTTCTGCGCCTTCTCTCTAATCTTCAGAACAGACCTGTAAGATAAAGCCTTTGATCTCCAGGTTACAGAAGACACAAAAGACATGCAGAGAAAACAGACACCTCTACGGGACATGTGATTGGACATGCCCGCTTTCTCTATTCTATCCACTTTTCTACAGTATCTCTTGACATCCACTGCGGCAAAAGCAAGTTTTAAGTAAGAGAAAGAAAGCCACAACAATTAGTGATTTTGCAAGAAGCAAACTCCACTCTCTAAAGCTTTCTGAAAAACATGCTCTGTGTTACTTTGCCTCAAGAGAAATAAACGAATTTAGTCCAAAATGACCTTTCTCCATTCCTAGCTTAGCCCTAGGCCCTTGCTGGGTCTGCCACATCTGCACAGTGCCCTCTGCTGGCCCCCCTATACTCCAGCACAGCCTGGTGGGGTCTGATGCTCAGTAGACTAGGCTCCCCTTCTAGGGTAGAGCCCACAGGGACCACTGGTATCTTACAAGGTTTGGAAATTCCTCCAGTTGCACTCAGTCTTTCATATGAATATGAGAGGCTGCCTTCACCAGTGACAACTCTCTTGGGACCACTCCTAGTTGCAGGTCCATTTTTTCTGCCTGTTTTCCACATTCAGAGCTCAGAACACAAAGAACCACCTTTTCCACTCTTGTGACTTGAGGAGGAAGCCTGGCATGTTATTTAACCTTTCTGAGCCCCACTCTTCTCATCTTAAAAATGGAAATGTTAATATTTCCCTCGAGAGTTACTGTGAGCCTGAAGTGGGACAATGCAGAAACACGTGGCACAGGGCTGAACAGTGCTGGTTCCTGCTTCCCACTTCTGCTCTGGGCTGACACTGAAGGTGACCCTGAACTGCTGGAAATGTCACCACACCCTGGTCTCCTTCCGGTCTTCCGTCATGGATTCGGCTCCCACCAGGGGCAGGAGTTGGTGCAGCTCTCAGGATATAAAGTCAAAATAAGGTAGGTATACTGTAAAAGTTCCCAATGTTTTCCCAAATATCACCGGAATCTTTCCCAAAGATTACCCAGCAGCAGTCTTCCTTTAAAAGACTTTTTTTTTTTTTTTTTTTTTATTTTGGGAGTTCCTATTTGTGGCTCAGTGGTAACCAACCCAACCAGTATCCAGGAGGATGTGGGTTCAATCCCTAGCCCTGCTCAGTGGGTTAAGGGTCCGGTGCTGTGGTGAGCTGAAATGTAGGTTGCAGATGCCACTCGGGTGGCTGTGGTGTAGGCTGGCGGCTGCAGCTCCAATTCAACCACTAGCACGGGAACTTCCATATGCTGCAGGTGCAGCTCTAAAAAGAAAAAAAAATTTTTTACAGCTGTTTTAGGGTTCATCGCAATACTGAGCAGAATGTACAGAAATAGCCCATATACTCCCTTTTCCCAGATATCCACAGCTTCCCTACCATCAGCATTTCCCACCGGATGGAACATTTATTACAATGGAGGCGCCTACACCCACACGTCATTATAATCCCACGTCCATGGTTTACCTGAGGGCTCACGCTTGGTGCTGTACGTTCTAGAGATTTCAACAAATGTATGTAAGCTAAATGTGCAGGTGCTAAACTGGAAGCAGGGGTCACAGTGAGAGAGAGACTGAAGCTATTCTGATGATGGAGGAGGTGGCTGTTTGCCAGCAATGCAGGTGGCTTCTCGAAGCGGGAAAGGCAAGGAAATGGATTTTCCCCTAGAGTCTCCAAAAGGAGCCCAGCCCTGCAGATACCTTGATTTTAGCCAATGAGAACCATACTGGAATTCTGATCTACAGACCCAAAAGAGAACAAAAATGCTCCTTGTTTGAAGCCACTGCATTCATGATAATTTGCTAACGGCAGCATGAGGAGAAGCAGCAGTAGTCATTAACACCAGGAGAAGGGCACCCCTCTGGGGATCAGAGCACTGCCAGGTGGTGGAAGGTGAGAACCCACCCCATGGTGAGAAGCAGGGGTCCTGCTGGCAGGACCTCCAGGGCTCACTTCATTATCATCAATACCATTCGCTTCAAAACTTGTGTTCTTTTTTCTTTTCTTGCATTTCAGCAATCCTCAAAATAAGGCAGCCGTAGCATTGAAATGTTTATTTTCCTTATGGGAGGAGTTCCTGATCACATTAGCCTGATGAAGTGATTATTCTTATTCATCAAATTGAATTTAATTTTCATATTTCAAGGGCTTGATAGCTGGTAACTATATCCACCTGGCCAATTGCCCCATAAAACAATCTGTGTTTTTCCCTCTTGCACTTCTTTGCATCCTAAAAGGCTATATTTACTTCTCCAGAGTGAAACTGCTTGCTATGCCAGGCCAGGCTGGCAAATTTCTCTGGAGGGAAAAGAATTCGCTAGTAAAACGCAGCCCCAGAATTTGAGGCAAACAGATGAACGCTAAGAGTGTTGCTTTAGCCGATGGAAGAGGATAGAAGAGAGACGGTGCTATCCCTTTAGACTCTGCCAGGATCCTGAAGGTGGAGCTGGGCTGCTGGATGCTGGAACAGACAGCAGCCCGGGGATCTGCCTGCAGACAGTTTCGAAGGCACTTCCTACTCTGCACAGCCTGTGCCTGGGAAGCTTTCTTTCGTTGTTTTTTTTTTTTTGTTTTGTTTTGTTTTTTAATTTAAAAAGTTTTTTGAATTTTATTATATTTATAGTCGTACAACCATCATCACAACCTAATTTTAGAGAAGCTTTCGAATGGCTTTTTCCGATTTGGTTTCCAGTAACCTCAGAGGAGGCCCAGTCTGTGAATGCTTTCACACCCATCCTGGCCATTTCACATCTCCTATTCAGGGACACGCTGCCTTCTGAGCGGACTATGTCCTCAGGGCTCCACCTGGGTGTCTGGTGGCTCAGCTTGCAATCTCATATTTTATTTTTGTGAGTCAACATGTACAGCAGCACTTATTTCCAGACTGGCCTGAGGGTAGTGCTAGGAAGTTTCAGAAGAAAAGGACCAGCCTATCGCTGGATTTATGTGATGCATAATCAGACTGATATCATCACAGAACATATTATCACGCGTCTCTAAGATTTATGTGTCTCTTTGCATATATTCACATTAATAGAGATACAGCATTAAGGTGAAATTTCTTTATAGCTCCAGCAAGATCTGCCATTGACATTCTTTTTTTTTTCCTTTTTTCTTAAAATTGTATTATAGTTGATTTACAGCGTCTGTCCACTTCTGCTGCACAGCATGCCATCAACATTCTATGACCTGTAATTAGTGCTCTGATCAATAATGGTACAATCAGACTTTCCTGGTGACTCAGTGGGTTAAGGATTCAGCATTGTTGCTGCTGTGGCTTGGGCCACTGCTGTGGCACGGGTTCGATCCCTGGCCCAGGAACCTCTACACGCTGCAGGTGTGGCCAAAAAAAATGTTACAACCATAAACTAAACATAAGTGTCCTTTTTCTGGGTGTTCAGATATCCACTTCAGCTGGGTATTGACATGGACGTGCCCATGTTACAAAGCACGTTCACATACATTATTTCACTTGATCCTCACAGCAGTTTGGCCTCCTCCCCCCCTTCCTGCCCCCAAATATGACTATTTCATTAACATGCAATATCTGAATATCTGAACAAAGAATTCAGGATACATTGTTAGAGCAGCAATTCTTAGTAGAGTTCACAGCAGTCTAGTCTTAAAGGGAGGAGTCCAAGGCTAAGAAGGTAAGCGATGTGCCCAAGGTTACAGCTCCCAGACGGTAGGGCTGAGGTCAGCTAATCACATTCGCTCTATCGTCTGTGTGATTACACTTTTAGGGAACTCAAAAATACTGAGAAGTTGTGATGGTCATAAAGAGAATGATTATCATTGATGCTGCATAAACTATGGGCCAGGCTCCATTTGGGGCACTTCTGTGCACTTCTTGGGTAATCCTTCTGCTCACTGCTGGAGCTAAGTGGCATAATTCTCACCTCGTAGAGAAGGGATCTAAGGCTCAGAGAGATGAACCAACAAGCCCAAGGCCACACAGCTCACATCTGGTAGAGTCAGGTCTAAACTGGGTTCTGACTCCAAAGCCCATGTTTTTCCCCTTTGGCTGTTACCTATTTTCATTCCAGTGCAAATTTAAACCAATGGTTCTACCTTTTGGGTCATTATTTGCATTTTGCACAGCTCTAGATAAGGAATGAAAGGACCTGTTCCCTGGGTTTTGCTTTTGTTTTAATTCCAAGCCCCTGGAAACAGGTGGGAGGGAGAGGCTAGTGGGCGGTGTGCAGGCCCTTGGGTGTTTCTGAAATTCACACCTGAGGGTTGGTCAGCCTGAGCCTGCTGGGGGCACACATTCAGGCCTCTGGGAGGACAACGAGCCTGCAAGCTCTTCTGGTACACTGCGTCTGCAGCAGAGCAGAGCAATCATGGGCCCCAGAGGCACAACCCTTGAGTCTGGGTGGCCCTATTCTTTAGAAGCTGTGTGGCCTAAACAATTTTCTTTTTTTCCCCCCACAAGACTCTGCTTCCTTTTTTTGGAAAACATGGATTAAATTAGATAATGTGTGTTGTGTGTGTGTGTGTGGGGTACGGTTGTAAAGCAAAACAAGGAAGCTATTCTTCTGTGTTTTCTTCCAGGGAGTCAAGGTTCCCTTGTCCCTTCTCTGAGTGACCGCTCTGCAGGATACCTCAGTGAGCATCAGGGCCAGCGCACAATCAGAGGCTTTCCCGCGCTGTCTTCTGAAGGGCTTGTGCTGCAGCTGATACATGTGTTACTTCCTGCAGGAGTTTCCAAACCTCTTTACCAAGAAGGCTTCCTCCCATGAAAAGGCTGTTGTTTGCTCATGGGAGGAACAACTCCTGTTCTGCAGGCCCTGCTGGGGTGGAGAAGAAAAGCCTGCACAGCTGCACATTTTCTCGGAAGGAGTTGCAGGCGGCGGCACAGGCCAAGCTCTGGAGGCAGGTGGAGCCCAGCTGCAAAGCCTCCCAGCTCTGACCCCTCCGGGCGGCTTCAGCTTTCTAAGCATCAGTGTCCTTCTTTGTATAATGAAATTAATTTCCACCTTCCAGGACACCTGTAAGGACTGCAGATAATGTTAATGAAACGCCTAACACAGAACCTGGTATAGAGTAGCCGTTTGGTCAATGTTAGTTTCCTCTTCCACGTTACTTGCTCATGCCTGTATCTGCAGCAGACACAGGGCAAGAGTGCATGGGATGAGAAAGGGCTCTGTCCACTCTGAAGAGCCGTTTGGGCCCACTCTGTTCAGACAGTCCACCCTGGATGTGTTCTTCAACTCCAGAATTTATGAAGATAACAAGGAATACTGTAAAGATGGTTGAACCTCCAAGTGCACTGTTCAGAGGCTGCTGTGTGATGACCCCTACTGGATTCTGGCATCAAACTCCTGCTTGTCCTCACTTAGGACCTGGGGGGATGCCCCCTCGTGGCAGAAGCATGTCCCGGGACCCTCTTGTATCTTGTTTTCCTTCATTGCCTCTGCTGAAACGTCCATTTCCTGCTTCTGAGCTGGTAATGCTGACTTCTTTCTTAGCCTTTGCTTACACAGTTGCTGAAAGGGTCATTTTAAAGTCCTGCATCTTCACTGAATTGATGTTTGCAAAAGCCTTTGCTTCCCTATCCAGTGCTCTGCAAACACTCGATGTGGCTTCTCAGTCTGGAAGGATACGGACACCATCTGGCTGAAGCATGACACTTCCTGAGAGGCAGTGTTTAAGTAATTCCTGGAAAGCAGCAGCTCATTGGTTTGAGTGTTAATCACTCCATATCCAATTTTCTGTGGCTTCATCACAGTCTGTATGACTTTGAGCTCAAGGTTAAGAAAGAATGAAACGGGATACAGCAATTTGCCCTTGATAATGTCTATCATCAAGACAGATGTGTCCTGAGCTCTGGCTACGTGCAGAGGACTGTGCTAGTAAGCTGGTGAGTATATGGGGGGGGGGGGGGGGCAATGGCCTTTGCCCTCAGGGGCCCTGTAATAGAGACATGGATGCAGACATCATGTGCTGAATGAATGGAGGAAGGAAACCTGGTCAGTGTTTGCAGTTTAGACAGTGTGTGCAGGCTCAGGGGAAGTATCTGCAAACAATAATTAAATGAGGGATATTCAAGGATCTACAGGAATTGAATAAATGGAAGATCAATATGGGATGCATTTTAGGCAGCAGAAACAAGGGCATCAAAAATGCAGAAGAAACAAGGGCATCAAAGTGGGAACTTGCCAGGGTGATTTGGGCATTGAAAGTGTACCAGCCTACTTGGTCCATTTCTTTTAGAATAGTGAGAATCAACTTTGTAAAGATAAATTGGGATCAATAGAAAAGGATGAGTTCTAAGCTAAGGAGCTTGGACTTATATCATTATTATTATTATTATTACAGTGAAATCACTGAAATTTTTTGAGCAGACAAATGGCATAGGGAAAGTTGT
Source organism: Sus scrofa (assembly GCF_054392235.1). Taxonomy (NCBI): domain Eukaryota; kingdom Metazoa; phylum Chordata; class Mammalia; order Artiodactyla; family Suidae; genus Sus; species Sus scrofa. The sequence goes on along the minus strand of NC_139393.1, from coordinate 19,529,167 downwards.
GTTTTAGGAAATTTATATTGGTGGTGGTGTTTGGAGGGGGTTATCATTAAGGAGAAAAAGAGACCCGAGGAGGAGGAGTAGTTTGAGGACTATTACAAAGGGCTGACATGAATTTATAAGAACCCAAACTAGGATGACCCCAGAGCAAAAGAAAAGTAAGGGATAAATGAATACAAGTTGGAGAGCAAGCAGATAGTGGGCTTAAGGAGACAATAAGAGAAAGAATGGCATCACAGGATGAAGGTGGAAAATCTGGAGCTTTTTTGTATTTGTGGGCTTATTTATTTATTTAGTCTTTTATCTTTTTAGGGCCGCACCTGTGACATATAGAGGTTCCCAGGCTAGGGGTCTAATCAGAGCTGTTGTCTCCTGCCTACACCACAGCCACAGCAATGCCAGATCTGAGCTGAGTCTTCAACCTACACCACAGCTCATGGCAATGCTGGATCCTTAACCCACTGGGCTAGGCCAGGGATTGAACTGGGAACCTCATGGTTCCTAGTTGGATTTGTTTCCACTGTGCCACGACAGAAGCTATTTGTTGGCTTAAACGAGTTAAATTTGAGGACTGAGGAGACAATCCCAAGTGAGAAATAAAAATGTCCAGCAAGTTACTAGAGATTCAAGACGGAGATTGAGAATGAATTCTGGGCTGCAAACATAATTTGGGTGGCATTCCATGGAGGGGACAGCTGAAGCTGGTACTATAGTATGTAATAAGCCTTAAAATTGGGTAGCATCACTTCTTCAACTTTATCCTTTTGTTTTAGCTATTCTAATTCTTTTGTTTTTCCATATACATTTTAAAATAAAACTTGCCTATATCTACAAAAAAATCTTGCTGGGATTTTGATAGGAATTGCATTAAAATCTATAAATCAGTTTTGGGAGAACTGACATCTTTATTATACTATCTTCCAATCCATGAACATGGTATGTCTCTCCATTTATTTAGATCTTTCTTGATTTATTTTCAGTATTTTGTAGCTTTTCAGCATACAAGTCCTATACATGTTTAATTTTATTGGAAAAATCCAATAATTTATTTTATTTATTTATTTATATTTTTGGTGTGATAGAAATGTTCTTTTTCAAATTTAAAAAATTTTTTCTCCAGGAGTTCCCGTCATGGCGCAGTGGTTAACGAATCCGACTAGGAACCATGAGGTTGCGGGTTCGATCCCTGCCCTTGCTCAGTGGGTTAACGATCCAGGGTTGCCGTGAGCTGTGGTGTAGGTTGCAGACGAGGCTCGGATCCCGCGTTGCTGTGGCTCTGGCGTAAGCTGGTGGCTACAGCTCCGATTCAACCCCTAGCCTGGGAACCTCCATATGCCGTGGGAGCGGCCCAAGAAATAGCAACAACAACAACAAAAGACAAAAGACAAAAAAAAATTCCACTGTACAGAATGGGGACCAAGTTACCCATACATGTATACATAATTTTCCCTCCCATTGTTGTGTTGCGATGTAAGTATCTAGACATAGTTCTCAGTGCTACACAGCAGGATCTCACTGTAAATCCATTCCAAGAGCAGTAGTTTGCATCCGTTAAGCCCAAGCTCCCGATCCCTGCCACTCCCTCCCTCTCCCCCCGGGCAGCCACAAGTCTATTCTCCAAGTCCATGATTTTCTTTTCTGTACAAAGGTTCCTTTGTGTTGTATATTAGATTCCAGTTATAAGTGATATCATATGGTATTTGTCTTTCTCTTTCTGACTCATTTCACTCAGTATGAGAGTTTCTAGTTCCATCCATGTTGCTGCAAATGGCATTATGTTGTTCTTTTTTATGGCTGAGTAGTATTCCATTGTGTATATATACACCACATCTTCCGAATCCAATTGTCTGTCGATAGACATTTGGGTTGTTTCCATGTCTTGGCCATTGTGAATAGAGCTGCAATGAACATACGGGTGCACATGCCTTTTTTAAGGAAAGTTTTGTCTGGATATGTGCCCAAGAGTGGGACTGCTGGGTCATATGGTAGTTTTATGTGTAGATTTCTAAGGTACCTCCATACAGTTCTCCATAGTGGCTGTACCAGCTTACATTCCCACCAACAGTGCAGGAGGGTTCCCTCTTCTCCACAACCCCTCCAGCACTTGTTATTTGTGGACTTATTAATGATGGCCATTCTGACTGGTGTGAGGTGGTATCTCATGGTAGTTTTGATTTGCATTTCTCTAGTAATCAGGGATGTTGAGCATTTTCTCATGTGCTTGTTGGCCATCTGTATATCTTCCTTGGAGAAATGCCTATTCAGGTCTTTTGCCCATTTTTCAGTTGGGTTGTTGGCTTTTTGCTGTTAAGTTGCTTGTTTATTCTAGAGATTAAGCCCTTATCCATTGCATCATTTGAAAATACTTTCTCCCATTCTGTAAGTTGTCTTTTTGTTTTCTTTTGGGTTTCCTTTGCCATGCAAAAGCTTTTCAGTTTGATTAGGTCCCACTGGTTTATTTTTGCTCTTATTTCTGTTGCTTTGGGAGACTGACCTGAGAAAATATTCATGAAGTTGATGTCAGAGAATGTTTTGCCTATGTTCTCTTCCAGGAGTTTGATGATGTCTTGTCTTATATTTAAGTCTTCCAGCCATTTTGAGTTTATTTTCGTGCATGGTGTGAGGGTGTGTTCCAGTTTCACTGATTTGCTTGCAGCTGTCCAGTTTTCCCAGCAATTCTTGCTAAAGAGACTTTCTTTTTCCCATTTTATGCTCTTGCCTCCTTTGTCAAAGATTAATTGACCACAGGTATCTGGGTTTATTTCTGGGTTCTCTATTCTGTTCCATTGGTCTGTATGTCTGTTTTGGTACCAGTACCACACTGTTTTAATGACTGCGGCTTTGTAATATTGCTTGAAGTCTGGAAGAGTTATGCCTCCTGCTTGGTTTTTGTTTCTCAGGATTGTTTTGGCAATTCTGGGCCTTCTGTGGTTCCATATAAATTTTTGGATTGTTTGTTCCAGTTCTGTGAAAAATGTCATGGGTAATTTGATAGGGATTGCATTGAATCTGTAGATTGCTTTGGGTAGTATGGCCATTTTAACAGTATTAATTTTTCCAATCCAGGAACATGGAATATCTTTCCATTTCTTTCCATTTTCTTTAATTTCTTTGATTAATGTTTTATAGTTGTCGGCATATAAGTCCTTTACCTCCTTGGTCAGGTGTATTCCCAGGTATTTGATTTTTTGGGGTGCAATTTTAAAAGGTATTGTATTTTTGTATTCCTTTTCTAATATTTGTTAGTATACAGAAATGCGACTGATTTCTGAATGTTAATCTTACATTCCACTACTTTGCTGTATTTGTTAATCAGTTCAAGTAATTTTTGGGTTGAGTCCTTAGGGTTTTCTATGTATAGTATCATGTTGTCTGCATACAGTGACAGTTTTATCTCTTCTCTTCCTATTTGGATGCCTTTTATTTCTTTTGTTTGTCTGATTGCTGTGGCTAGGAGTTCCAAAACTATGTTGAATAGCAGTGGTGAGAGTGGGCATCCCTGTCTTGTTCCAGATTTGAGTGAGAAGGCTTTCAATTTTTCCCCATTGAATATTATATTTTCTGTGGGTTTGTCATAAATGGCTTTGATTATGTTAAGAAATATTCCCTCTATACCCACTTTGGTGAGAGTTTTTATCATAAATCAATGTTGGACTTTGTCAAATGCTTTTTCTGCATCTATTGAGATGATCATATGATTTCTGACTTTTCTTTTGTTAATGTGGTGTATGATGTTGATTGATTTACATATATTGAACCATTCTTGTGAACCTGGCATGAATCCCACTTGGTTGTGGTGTACGATCTTTTTGATATATTGTTGGATTCGGTTGCCTAGAATTTTGTTGAGAATTTTTGGGTCTATAGTCATCAAAGATATTGGCTGATAGTTTTCTTTTTTGGTGGTATCTTTGTCTGGTTTTGGAATTAGGGTGATGGTGGCGTCATAGAATGTCTTTGAGAGTGTTCCTTCTTCTTCAACCTTTTGAAAAAGTTTAAGGAGGATGGGCACCAGATCCTCTTTGTATGTTTGGTAGAATTCGCCTGTGAAGCCATTTGGTCCCAGGCTTTTATTTGTAGGGAGTGTTTTTATGATGTATTCAATTTCATTTCTAGTGATTGGTCTGTTCAGTTGCTCTATTTCTTCTTGATTCAGTTCTGGCAGGCTGTAAGATTCTAGAAAGTTGCCCATTTCTTCCAGATTGTCAAATTTGTTGGCATATAATTGTTCATAGTATTCTCTTATGGTTTTTTGTATTTCTGTAGTATCCATTGTGATTTCTCCTTTTTCATACTAATTTTGTTTACTTGAGTTCTTTCTCTCCTCTTCTTGGTGAATCTAGCCAGAGGTTTGTCAATTTCATTTACCTTTTCAAAGAACCAGCTCTTGGTTTTATTAATTTTCTCTATTGTTTTTTGAATCTCTATTTTATTGATTTCTGCTTTGATCTTTATGATTTCCTTCCTTTTGCTGACTTTAGGTTTTTTTTGTTGTTGTTCTTTTTTCTAATTCATTTAGGTGGTGGGTTAAGTTGTCAATTTGAGATTTTTTCTTCTTTTTTGAGGAAGGCCTGTATTGCTATGAATTTCCCTCTGAACACTGCTTTTGTGGCATCCCATAGATTTTGAGCAGTTGTGCTTTCATTGTCATTTGTCTTGAGGTATTGCTTAATTTCCTTCTTGACTTCCTCATTGACCCATTGGTTTTTTAGTAGCATGTTGTTTAGTCTCCAGGTAGTAGGTTTTTTCTCATTTCTTTTCCTGTGGTTGATTTCTAGTTTCATACCATTGTGGTCAGAGAAGATACTAGAAAGAATTTCTATGCTCTTAAATTTGTTGAGGTTAGCTTTGTGGCCAATATGTGATAAATTCTTGAGAATGTTCCATGTGCACTTGAGAAGAATGTGTATTCTGATTTTTTTGGACGTAGTGTCCTGAAGATGTCAATTAAATCTAACTTTTCTATTGTTTCCTTTAGGATCTCTGTTGCTTTATTGGTTTTCTGTCTAGAGGATCTGTCCGTTGATGTGAGTGGGGTGTTAAAGCCTCCCACTATGATTGTATTCCCACTAATTTCTCTCTTTATGTGTTAGTATTTGTTGTATGTATCTGGATGCTCCTATATTTGGAGTATATATGTTGATGATAGTAATATCTTCTTCTCAAGTGGATCCTTTAACCATTAAATAGTGTCCTTCTTTGTCTTTCTTTATGGACTTTGTTTTAAAGTCTATTTCATCTGATATGAGTATTGCAACTCCTGCTTTCCTGTCATGTCCATTGGCATGAAATATTTTTTTACCACCCCCTCACTTTTAATCTATATGTGTCCTTTGTCCTAAAGTGAGTGTCTTGTAGGCAGCCGATGGAAGGGTTTTGCTTTTTTATCCAATCAGCCACTCTGTGCCTTCTGATTGGAGCATTCAGTCCATTGACATTTAAGGTGATAATTGATAGATGATTATTTATTGCCATTTTAAACCTCGTTTTCCAATTGATTCTATGATTTTCCAGTCTTCCTTTCTTTTTTTGGTTGGATGGTCTCCAATTATTTTCTGATTGAGTATTTTTCTTTTCATGTTTTGTGAATGTAATGTTTGGTTTTGATTTGTGCTTGCCCTGTTCTTTAAGCATGTTAACCCCTTCCTATAATTATGCATTTTAGCCTGATAGTCCTGTAGGTTCAAACACTTCGTTACCATAATAAAATTAAAAAAAATAAAATTAAAAAAGAATCTATTTATTCCTTACTTCCCTTGCCCACATTTTATGATTTTGATGTCTCTTTTTTCTTTTTAATTTTATTTTGTTTTAAACATCTTCATGATTAGATCTGTATGCTGGCTTATTTGAGTGACTGCTCTCTGATTGTGATTTCCTCCATCCTAGTTCTTCCTCTTTTTTTTTTTTTTTTTTTTTTTTGATTTAGAGAAGCCCTTTCAATATTTCTTTTAGAATGGGTTTTGTATTGCTGTATTCTTTTAGCTTTTGTTTGTTGGGAAAAAATTTTATTTCCCCTTCTATTTTAAATGATATTCTTGCTGGATAGAGTATTCCAGGTTGCATATTTTTTCCTTTCAGCACTTTAAATATCTCTTGCCATTCCCTCCTGGCCTGTAGAGTTTCTGTAGAGAAATCAGCTGATAGCCTTACGGAGGTTCCCTTATAATTGACACTTTGCTTTTCTCTTGCTGCCTTAATTTTATTTTTTTAAAAAAACCATTTTATTTTGAGATGACTGTAGTTCATATGCAATTGCAAGACATACAATAAAGTAATTTTAAAATCACTGATATAGATGATAAGTATAGAGACAGAGGGTTTTGAAATGGAATGAAGTATCAAAAGCAAATGTTATATATTTATCTTTTCTCTCCAAGGCAGCAAGAAAGAAGGGGAAGAAGTAAGAACTGCCAAGGGTGAGGTCTGACAGCAAAGCGCTCCGGGCAGCCAGAGATTCCTTCCATAGGAGAAGGGAGCCTAGAGTAGGACAAAGGGTCCCAGACAGGAATGGGCAGAGGCACCCCAGATGGCCTCCACTCACTTTGCGCAGTGCTGTCAAGAATACCCAGAGCCCCCACCACCTCAGGGTGAGACCTGGAGGCCTCTGATCTCACAATCAGGAGACACATGAGCCCTTTAGGAAATCTCCAATTTGTCATCCGACTATGGAAAGGGAATTTATGTGAACATGAAATCACTCAATGACTAGGGGATTCAAGCCTAGAAACTACACCTAAGGCAACCTGCTCAGATGTCACTCCCACTGTGCTAGTGTATTCTTCTTAATAGCTCAATATTCCTCCTTATTGCCAACAATCGTGACAGTAAACTCACCCTTCGCATTTCCCATCTGCAGAGTCACTAGGACACAGCTTCCAGTTAAGCCTAATGTGGTCCCTTCCACAGGGCAGGGGAGCTAACACCAGGAAAGGTCTTTTTACCTCTTACACCCTTTCAAAGACAAAATTAACACTGAGCTCAAGTATTGAGAGCTTCTGCCTTAGAGTCTCATCTCCTCCATGATAAAACGGAGAAAACTAGAGTATGAGAATTCAGAAAAACAAAGACAAAAATGTAATATCCATGAAGAAAATGACAAATCAAACTATATTATACCTGAAAGAAAGAATTTTGCTTTTAAAGGCAAATATGACCTTTCTCCAGCAGGATATAATTTTTGGCTCTTTTGTCACAAACAAATCGGTCAAAAGCAATAGCATTTTATTATTGCACAGAGCACCCACAGTTCCTGGGTGTGCAGTGTCATGCCAGGCTTTTGTTCAGGCTTATGGAATGTACCAAAAACACTGAGGTAGACATCTACCCAAACTCAACATAGAAACCCGCAAATGAAAGGACCAGACTCCAAGACCAAAAGAGCATCCAATAGCACACAATCGAATATTGGTCTCTATTAGCATGTCACAAATTTTAATAGAAAGCTATCTAATATAAATTAGCCACACCTACTACTCCACATTACTTGAGGGGGTTTGGAACCAATAATGGAAGAGGAAGTGGGCACAGTGAGTAGAAGAGTCCACATCTGGGCATTGGGAAGGAGGCCCTTGAAAGAGCTAGAATGCGGTTTTGTGGGATAGGAGGTGTGAGCTAGAAGCAGGTGTGAGCAGGGTCTTTCCCACTGTCATACGGGCTTTCTTGGGATGGAGGGAGTCACTGTGAAGGAATGCCACTCCTGAATGGACATTGTGAACCCCTTGGCTACTTGTTTCTATAGGCGAATGTTGTCCAAATAAGACATGGGGCGGGGAAGTTCCCCTCGTGGCTCAGTGGAAACGAATCTGACTAGTATCCATGAGAACACAGGTTCAAGCCCTCGCCTGGCTCAGTGGCTTAAGGATCCGGTGTTGCCATGAGCTGTGGTGTAGGTTGAAGACGTGGCTCGGATCTGGCGTGGCTGTGGCTGTGGTGTAGGCTGGCAGCTGCGGCTCTGATTGGACCCCTAGTCTGGGAACTTCCATATGCTGCGAGTACGGCCCTAAAAAGACAAAAAAAAAAAAAAAAAAAAAAAAAAAAAGACATGGGGAGGATTAAATGATGATTTGATCAGGGCTGGAGGGACCACAGGAAGTAGTCAGAAGAGGGTGCAGCAGCCAATCAGAAGGCAGCAAAGGCTCAATAGTGCTTACTCTGGGCCAGGCACAGAAAACATTCAGTGCTGTGCACTTATGGTTTGTCTGTCCTCAGGACAAACCCAGGAACTAAGTGCTTTTATGATGCCAGTTTGGAGATGAAGAAAGTAAGACACCAAGAGGTTAGTTGTCCAAAATTATTCAAGAGGCAGAACGTAAGTCAATGTTCTTAACCACCACACTATGAAGGTGGTTTAACAGGAAGTTAAATATGAGTCAGAAACAGAAAAACTAGGGCCTAATCCTCCTTATTCCATAGCAACGTGTTATAGCAAGTTCCCCTGTTTTGGACTTACAATATGACCCTGTCACTGCCATTAATACTGGAAGATTCCCTTTGCTGCTACAAAGACTTAAATAAAGGAATGCAGTCACAGAAGGGGGAAATTCTCCATGACAAGAGAAAGGGCCTGGATGGGGAGATCTGGTTAAGAGACATGAAAAATGGAGAAGAAAATGGGGCTGGGATTCAGCAGGCTATAGAACAATTATTTCAACCTGAATTAAGGGTTCAGTCTGGAAAGTCTAACAAGAAGGTCCAAAGTGTCACCAAAGTTCCAGGTGAAGTGACCCTGGCAACAGCCCAATCACTGCATGAAGCCAAATCTGGTTGACTACACATGTTGTGTACCTGTAAACTACCTTCTTCATGGTTTACCCATAATTCGGTCAAGTGGCTTTGCCCAAAAAGCAGCCGACTAACAGAGTTGTGCTGAAGACCCCTGGGCGGGGGGAGTACCAGGGAGAAATGGCAGCAAAGGTGCCTTCCCATGGTCTTACCCTTCAGAGAAGAGCCTGTGGTTCCTCCTCACCACCCATGGAAGGTACTAGAAGCACACGACCACGAGCACTCTCCATTCTATCCATTCTATCCCAGTGGTTTCCTTCTTCTCTGTAGTTACGTTTAATAGGAAAACAAGATTCATCCTCCCTATCTTCGGCTTTGAGATTGCACCAGGGTGTAACGTGGGGCGCTGTGCTGTCTTGACCACACAGCGTGGGCCTGTCCACCAGCTCCGCTGTGGCTGAACCTGGACCTTTCTAACAGCATCCTTATCAGGCTTCTCAGAGCTTCTGGTGAGGCCCAGGACAGCAGTCACACATCCACTTCAGGCCACAAGGGGGAAGAAAAGACTTTCCTCTTACCTCTCTCTCAGAGCTTTTCCTTTGCAAAGCAGTGTTCTTTCCAGAATGAGGTTGCCAGCATCCTGCCAAACACAGAAGACAAAAGTTAGCACCCCAATGAGCCAACTCCTTGGTTCCTCACTGAAACTCTCCAATTATGTGAGTGTTTTCCTAGCAGGCACCTGAGATCTCTAGTCATTTGTATTTGCTACTTATTCTGCCTGAAATATCCTTCTCTAATTCTCTCCTTCCTTGGGCCTGCCTAATTCCCATTCCTCCAAAAGGAATTACCCTGGTCACCTCCTCCAGGAAGTCTATCCTGACTGCCCCCATGCTACACCAAAAACTACTCATATACATGGCCCCCCCCAGCACCCTGTGCACACCTCACTATAGCATTTATCAAGCTATATTGCATTTTCTTTTTTTTTTTTCCTCCCATCAGACTATAAGCTCCACAAGGGAAGGGTCCATGTCTGGATCATAGCTGACAACGAGTGTTCAGGAAAGTACACATTTTGGGCCTTGATAAATATTTGCAGGATAAGCTGATGCTGGTGGCCAGCAGGTGCAGAGATGTGAAGGCAGCATTCAGATCAAGAACAAGGTCAAGAATGGTCAAGAACACAGCTATTGTGTCAGACAGGCCTGGGTTAGAATCCCAGTCCTGCCACTTACTAAGTGGAATTAGACCTCCCTCAACCTTAATTCTCTCCTTTAGAAAATAACAACCACAACAATGACACTAAATAATGGGTTTTAGCTTCATTTTTATGACTCTGTCTGCCTCAGGATTGAATAAGGATTAAGTGAGATGTTCTTAGCGCTCACAGTGGAACTCTGCACATTCTAAAGGCTGGATAAACATCAGCAAGACACCCTTCCCTCCCCGAATGCCAGCCTAGTCCTTCCTCTGCTAGGGCGGGTTTCAAAGAGAAAAATCATATTTGAAAGAAAACAAAATCCTGAAATTCATAATTGAAGAAAACAAAATTGGATTGCTTTTCAAAGACAGCCTCCAATCGGCCAGAAGCCGATTAGTCATCTTTTACCAAGATGAGTAAATATCTCTTGCGCTGTCATCCGGAATGACTCACAGCAGCAGCGGGTCTCATTTCCAAGGGTGCGTGTACAGTGCTTCTCAAAAGCATTTTTTTTTTTTTTAACTCACAAAACTCACCATTAGGTGGCAGCCTAGCCAGAGACCCTCAGAGAGAAGAGTGGCCTCACCCTTAGGGAGTCTGCAGAGGCCGCAGTGCTTGAAGTAAATCTCTGACTCATCCAGGGAGTGTTAGCCCAGAAAATGACAAGGGTTTATTTCAACAGGGTGTAAAATATAACGTCTCTGGGCCCCAAAGTGGTACAGTAGACATGGGAAGCCTGAGTATGATCTCCCCGGAAATAAAAAATTCAGGCAGTTGACAAAAGAAGACACAAGAGCTTATAAACTATTTTAGACACATGCTATAAATTCGATCCCAAGATAATGGAGTGATACTGCAAGCAGCCTCATCTAGTTGTGTGTCTCCTGGGCTTAAAAGCCTACAGTGACCTCATCAGGGTTTCTCAACCAGTGGTGGGGTGGAGGCAGGCATCAGGATCTCCAGGGGAGAATTCCTGGTTTGAGAAAGAATATCCAATATGTCTACTCTTTTCATAATACAAACGCAGGAAACAGAGCTCGATGGGATCTATTTAGTGGCTATAAGCAGAAGAAAGAGTGAATAAGCATTGAAAGGACACGGAATTTTTAAAGAGATATCAGAAACATGGACACATATTAACTATAATGATAATGAAATGTATTAAGTATTTAATATGCACAGTGCTATCTGCCTTACATGCTTTCTTTTGTTTAGTCCTTACAACCACCCCAATTATTATTATTATTTTTTGTCTTTTTAGGGCAACACCCGTGGCACATGGAGGTTCCCAGGCTAGGGGTTGAATTGGAGCTGCAGCTGCTGGCCTAGGCTACAGCCACAGCAACGTGGGATCCGAGCCGCATCTGTGGCCTACACCACAGCTCAAGGCAATGCGGGATCTTTAGTCCACTGAGTGAGGCCAGGGATGAACCTGCATCTTCATGGATACTAGTCAGGTTCCTTACTGCTGAGCCATGATGGGAATGCCACAACCACCCAATTCTTAGTATTCCCACTTGACAAACAAGAGAATGAAAGCTCAGAGAGGTTACATCATTTGTCTCCAGGCACACAGCTAGAATCCTGCTTGTGTGTTGTGGAGTCAGACTGTGACAATTTGAATGCTCTGGATTCTAGCTGGGTGCCTGGAGACAAATTATGTAAGCTGACTCCACGGCACACAAGCAGTCTGAAGTGGCTGGCAGGACTTTTGAATGTTCTGGAAGGTCTTTCCAGTCTCCACTCCTCCCAGGTACACCCAGAATTCTTGGTGAGCAAACTGCCTTGCCGGACATTCCAGGAGCTGAGGTGTCCCCTGAGGTTACAAAGAAGGGGGAGAGGCTAAAGGACAAACAGTTCCATCAGACAGGTACTGGCTGCTGGGCATCTGCAGCTGGGTACAAACCGAGGCATTCACTGTTCCAAGATGGAAGCCTCCACCTTGAGAAATCTCCAGCCCAAACAGGCTTCAGCTCGTGGTTGTTAAAATGCAGTACTGCTTGCCTTGAAGGCTTTGGGAATCCCTCTTGTTCACCCTTCTCATTCCAAGGGCAGGGCTGCAGCTCACCATGCTCTTCCTCACACCCAGGCTTTGCATCCACCCTCCTGGCCACTTATCTTCAGCTCAGATGTTGCTTTGTCTACAGAAGCCCCAAGGCCACCATCAGTGTTCCATGTGCTCTCTTCTCTGCTCCCAGGGGATGTGTCACAGCTGGCACTGGAACATGTACTGCGTTTTGCTCATGTCCGCCTCCCACACTGGACGATGTGGTCCCATAGGGACCAACCGGCTCTTGTTCATCCCTGGCTGCTCAGTCCAGCCTGGTATCTGGCACAAAAGAGACACTCACCTTTCTAAATGTTTACCAAATGAATGCCATTTTAAATATCCTGTTTGTTCTCAGGATGAAGAGTGGACCGCCTTAAGCCATATAACTGGTCCATGTTTAAAAGCAGAAGTGGGCTCTGTGCAATCCAGTTTTTGGCTCCCAGTCTCAGCTACGTTTCAAGACAGGACACAGCCCTGGGATGCACTACGGTTGGCTGAGGCTGTTAAAAGGACTCTGGAACATTCCCCCACAGGGCTTCTTCAGTGCCTGTGGGTACCTGACTGGAGATCCCGTTTGTAGCAAGGAGTCGGGGGCACCCCCTCTGACCCCATCTTGATGCTCCTTCTGGTTCTCAGTGAGAGCTGGGGAGTCTTCCTGGTAGAAACCCAGCTGTCAGCAGGTTTGTTTTGTTTGCAATTAACTTCAGACTGTTTGTCGTCCTTTAGCTGTGTCGTGCTACAGGGCTGTAGCTTGCACCACTGTCCTAAATCCCTTGCAGATATAGATATGCATTTTTTTTAAACTATAGAGATGCAGCGTCAATGCAGTGCTCCCAGTGTCAATTTAGTCTATGGGCACAAAAGCACCACAGTGAGCTTGCTGTCTTGCAAGAAACACCTTCTGAAACGAGCCTCTTCTGAGAGCTCCGTCTCCAGAGTTTAGCGCAAGTTTCCAGCATGCCTCCTATAAAGGCAGAATAAAATGCGTATTTCCCAATCCTGTCCTGCCAAAGATCTCAAAAATACACTGTGAATATTTTACACTAACGGTAAAGAAGAGAAACTAATATAACAAACCTCAGCCCTCTACCACCCAGCTTTGTCCCATGTCACCATTTTGCTATATTGTTCCCAAATTATTTTTCTTAAGAAGAAAATAACAGATATGATTGAGGATTCCTAGGGGGGAGGGGCTCCACAAACTCATTCCTCTCTCTCTTCACTCTCTTGAATTTTAATGTTTATCATCTGCAATATTTTTAAACATTGACTACATATGCGTGAATCCATTAACAAGATTTAGTACTGTTCTGAGCTATTTTAGCAATATAAAAATGACATACTACTGCACTGATCCTTCTGTAAATTGCTTTCTTCACTCAATAATGCTATTTTTGAGATTTTAAAAGACTGATACACGTAAGACTAGTTCATTCACTCTGAGTTGTAGGAACAGATGCTTTCTTTGTTTTTTTTTTCCTGTGGTTTGTGAACACTTGGTTATTCTCCATATTTTTTCTATAAAAACATACCACAGTGAACTGTCTTATCTACATCCACCCTGCAATTTGAGAAAATGCCTCAAGAGTAGAATCGGTGGGTTATAGAATTTTACTAGATCCTGCCAGGTTGTTCTCTAAAGTGGTCCTGTCAATGGAGACAGCCAATACCAGTGACAACGTTTCCATTTTTTTTCATGTCCATTCATCCTCTAGATGGGAAAAATTTCAAATTTAAAGAAAAGTTGCCAAAATGACACAATGAACACATGTACATACTTCCTTTCAACAGTTACTGACATTCTGCTATATCTGCTTTCCCCTTCTCTTCAAAATTTCTTGGTCTTTTATTTTCCACATATACATATATTGAAATAGATGTAAATATACATAAATTTATATAATAAATATTAATAAAAATTAAATATGTATATATGTATATATCCTAGAACAAGGACATTTTCCTACATAACACAATGCAATCATTACACTCAGGAAATTAAATGTTGAAAAAATTCTATTACCTATTGTATACCAGATTCAAATTTCCCCACTGAGGTAATAATCCTCTTTATAATTTTTCCACCAGCCCAGAATCTAATCAGGGATTGAATATTACACTTAATTGTCATGTATCTTTAGTCTCCTTTAATTCCCTTTAGCCTAGAAAAATACCCCAGCTTTAAAAAAAAAATTCCATGACATTGACATTTTTTTCTCCTTGCCAATCTTGATAATGTCAGACTTTTTAATCTTTGCCAAATTGATGAGGGTGAAATATCCCATCATGACTTTAATTTGATTTTCCTTGATTCCTAGTGCTGTTGAGAAATTGTTATATGCATATTGGCAATTCAAATATCAAAAAGATCTTCTCTTTAATATCTTTACCTGTTTTAGTACTATGGAGCCTATCACTGATAGATGTACAGAAGTTCTAGATATTCTGGAAATTAAATGATTGTCAGTTAAAGGGAATGTTAGCTATGATGCTTGGTTAGGTTGTTGAACAGAGGTTTTTGATTTTAATACTCAAATATATCAATGTTTCTCTTCATGATTTGTGATTCTGTAAGGAGTCCTTTTCCATCCCAGTTCATAAAACATTCTAATAAAGATAATTATAGATCTTTCAGTCACCCGAGATCTACTTTCGTCTTAGTGTATGATAGCGGTCTAATTGCGACTTTTTATGTGTAATGAACTAGTGCCCTTTATCAAAAAGAGTCCATCCTTTCTCCACTGATTCTTAATGCCACCTTTGTCATCTATCATGTTTCCACAGACTAGCATTTTGCTCTTTCCACTCAAGAGTGGAATTGATGGGTCATGTGTTAAGGACACCTTTAACTTTACTGCAAATTGCCATATTGTTCTCTCAAATGGTTGTGTTGATTTACACTGCCAATAGCAAGGACAAAGGTTCCATTTCTTCATGCCCTCACCAGCTCTTTTTTGGGGAAAAATTCCCTTGGTTTATTAATCTATCCCTAAGCTAATATCACACTATCGTAGATATGACTTTGCAATAAGGGTTTTTATCTGGTAAGAGAGGTCTCGTTCACCTGCTGGTCCCAAGAAGAGGATGAGAGACAGGTGAGGCAGAGCCAAACTTCCTCAGCTGTGCCTTAACTCACCTCTGCCTCCCACTCACAGATACACATCAGCTCAATAAAAGCTTGCTGATGAGCGCTACTGAGATTTGTATTTGTCATGTAGCAGTGGAAGAATATTGTGAAGATTGAAATGAGCAAGTTCCTGTGAAGTGCCCGGTAAAAGTAAGCCCTCTATACACGTAAGCTATTATTCAAGTTCAGGTAATGGCAGTGAAGGAGCTGAGTCACCCAAGTTGGAGATCGGGGGCTCATCAGCGATTCTTATACTGTCCCTTCATACAGTTTACCACATTCACTGGTTTTCCTTCCCTTGTATTTCTCACATTGGTTACTTCTCCCCTTCCCTGCTGCCATCCCCTGATTCAGGTCCTCATTGCTATTTATCTGGATTACTGGGCGCCCAGCAACCTCTCTTGTCCTTCCAGTTCCTTCTCCATGGGACTGCCAGAATTATATTTGAGATAAATTTGTGACAGTCCTCGGTGCCTTCAGAATAACAACCTACTAGCTGAGTGACTATGGGTGAGCTATTTAACATCTCATGTCTTTGTTTCCTGATCTGCAGAATGGGGATCCATGCAGTACCTCCTATAGCTGTTGCAAACATATGATCTCATTCATGTTAGTGTATGGTATGTGATGAGCACTCTGAGAATATTACTTCTAGTTCTTAGTTTCTCATTTTCATTATTTGATGATACCTGTAGTGTTCTGTGATGCTGGTTTTGTCTCTGGCATCTTCATTACTTTGCTTTTTTTTTTTTTTTTTTTTTTAACAGTATCTTAAGTCTCAGCTATGTGGGTTGGGTTGGAATGACCTCATCTCAACTCTAGAGATGAGTCCTAATTGACTTAAGCCAATCAGAGTATCCTGTCACCTTAAACCAAATCAGACCAACAAAAGTCAAAAAGGTTTAATGCCAGTGATTCAGTTTGCATTATTGAAAAGTAGATTCTCCTTTCCTGGGGATCCTGGACAAGAATATTTGCAGCCCCCAGAGCTACAGGCTGCCACTGCCAGATTACAAGTAAAGCTGGCTTTATGAGGAAGCAACTCTATGGAGGGCAAATCGGAAACTTGGAATGAAACATGATTGAGCCTCACCTGACGCTAGGCCTCTATCTTGATTTTTCATGAACCCATCAATTTTCTTTACTGTTAAGGCCAGGTTTGTTTGTTTATTTACTTACTTACTTACTTAGCTTTTTAGGTGGCATGTGGAGGTTCCCAGGCTATGGGTCAAAATGGAGCTACAACTGTGGGCCTATGCCACAGCCACAGCAACGCAGTATCCGAGCCTTGTCTGTGACCTATACCACACCCCATGGATACACCAGATCCTTAACCCACTGAGCGAGGCCAGGGATTGAACCTGCAACCTCATGGTTCCTAGTCAGATTGTTTCTGCTGCACAACAAAGGGAACTCCTGTTAGGCCAGTTTTAGATAGGTTTCCTGCTACTCGTAATATAGAATCTAACATAAAGTGCCTGCAAATGAATTCCTGAGCACCTCCTCTTCTTCGGTGAGACTGACTCTGAGGTCCATACCTGCTACGATGGGATGAATGGAGTCCCCCCAAAAGAAACGTCCCCCTGGAACTTGTGAATGTGACCTTATTTGGAAAAAGGGTCTTTGCTGATGGAATTAAATTAAGGATGTCAAGATAAGATACACTGAATTAAGTGGGTGGGCCCTAAAACCAATGACAAGTGTCTTGATAAAAGAAGGAAAAGGATACAACAAGGACAGAAGAGTGGGGCAGGCCGTGTGAAGGCAAAAGCAGAAGGTGAAATGATGCAGCCACAAACCAATGCCTGTCTGGAGCCACCAGAAGCTGCAAGAGGCAAGGAAGGATTCTCTCCTAGAGTCTTGACACTAGAGCCTCAGGACATGTTAGTTTTGGACTTCTAGCCTCCCAAACTGTGACAGAAAATATTTCTATTTTTTTAAACCAAAGATTTGTGGTAATTCGTTAGGATGGCCCTCAGGAATTAATACACCTTAGGAGTGTGATCTGCGTGTCTACAACTGCCAGCAAGAGGGGCCCTCATGGCCAGGAATTTCTACTGGAGAGGTTGCCGGAATATATTCATTCACAGTCTCATCTTAGCTGTGGTTCTTCCATTTATGATGCATGATTCCTTCCCATATCCATATCCTGAAATTTTAGCAAGGTCTCCCCCCCCCCTTTCCTATCAAAATTTCAAGCAAACTAGGCTGGCTATATGTGCCAGGAACTGTTCCAGTTTCTACCTACCCTCCCAACTGTTCTTATTAATAGCACCCCTTCACTCTCAAAGCGTCCTAATTTGGTCAGTTAATTCTACGGTCACCCAAGGGGAATTCAACCCCTGTTAATGAAATCCATCAGCTTCTGCCAAGCTCATTATGTTTAAGCCACCGGTCATCGCCTTCCTCCTCACGCTTCCTGAGGGACGATACTGTGCCCAGGGCGCTGGTCCCTTCATGGCCACCGGGGGTGGACTGGGCTGGTCAGAAGCGAGAGGTTTTTGTCACCCATCTTCAAAAAGTGATCCGGCCACCCGCCTTCCTTAGGAATTTGAGATTGGGAAATGGAGAGGCTGACGAGGAACAGAGCTGTAATGAGGCAGCGCCGACGACTTCAGTAACACCCAGTGGGTCTCCCAGGGAAAGGGCGGGGGGTGGGGGGGGGTCGTCCTGTGCCCCGCGGCGCACCCGGCTGGAAACGCGCTCTAGGGGGCGCCCTGCACACAGACCGCCTGGCGCCTGATGCGATGGGGGGTAGCCCTGAGTGCTCGGCTGCCGGGCATCGTTGGCTTCCAGTTCCAGTTGCGAGTTACCAGTGGTTCTCACACTCGGCTGTATGTCAGCATTACCTGGGGACTTACAAAACATCCTGACCCCCAAGTCACACCCCAGACTTACTAAACGAGAACCTCGGGAGTGAAACCCAGATCTGAGAAGCTTTAAAAACTCCTCAGCTGAGGTGAATGTGTCGTCCAGTTTGTGAACCACTGATAACCCCCCGGGGCCCCTTCGCTGAGGTCATTTAAGTGGGTCTCTGCGCCAGTCAAAAGACTGGTGTGTGTCACTCTCCCCAGGCTTTTGAGGGCGCTTTGACACTTCCCTGGTGTTCTAGGGAGCAGGATATGGTCTATGACAGTCTTCTTACTGGCCGGCTGTCATAATCCTTATCCAGAAAAATCTTGTGCACTTTGCCTGACACTCTAAATAATGAGGTAGTTAAATTGCTGGCTAATTTCATGAGCTGTGCAAAGAGCTCTTTGCATGAAAATGAGGATTATGTAAAACAGAATCTTGGTTTTGCTCATCCCTCCTGCTTCATTCCTCTTGGTGCTTCTGAAGACAGGATGAGTCATCTCTCAGCTACAACTGGACTGGAATTTCTTTAAAAATACACGGAACAAAACTGATTGTGCATTTTCTTCTTTCAGTATTTTTTACTGGGGTTTCAGCCTCTTTATTTTCTATCATGTTTCTGTCCTGCCTGGATATAAACATTTCTGTTCCAGCAGCGGCAGCTGGCAAATGCCAGAGGTTTATAAAAGTGTAGAGGGACATAGGAACTATATTTGGGCATGGCCACTTTGAATGACAAATTGAACACGTTCTGGAATGTTCTTTATTATAAATGGACCTGGAGGAAGAGACTTTTCTGTCCACTAGGTGACTCCCTACTATATGTGCCAGAGAATCATGGATCATTTGTTATTATGGGCAGCATCCACCCCCACAACACCTGAGCACCACTTTTAGAAATGAGATTAAATGATAGGATTCTAGAGAGAAAAATCTCTGGTGATCCACAGTGACACCATCATGGTGATTTACTTAGTTCTCCCCGTGAAAAGCTAACAGAGAGAGAAGGACAAGCTACGCCTTTTTCAGGTAGATGTAGAGGCCCGGCTCTCAAATGGAGTTCCAGGCCCCAGCCTGTGATGGGCATTAATAATTCCTGGCTTCCTTACTGAATGCAATGCCCAGAGATTTGAACAGATGCCAGCCAAAGGAGATGCTGTGAGAATGCTGGGCCAGGCCTTCTCTAAAAGCAAGAGAAACGCTCATTCTCTTTATAACACTCCATGCTCTTTCTGTCTTGGCTTTTTTTTAATACCCGTTCTTCTTACCTGTCTGGTAAACTTGTTCTCCTCCTTCACGACCCAGCTCTAGGGACACCTCTGTGAAGGCCTCTCTTGCTTCCTGTGCTGGGATGGGCGGGTCCTGGCCATGGTGCTATTATTGCACATATCAATCTCTTGAGCTCACTTAGCCACGGCCCTTCCCGCTCGCTAAAAATCCCTCTGAAGGTGGGACTAGCTCTGAGGCGTCCCTTTACCCCATAGCCTGTAAAAGTGCCTGCTGGCTCAGAGCTGATACTCAAGGAATAGATGGTACTTTCGGAATGACACCGGAAGGGAGACAAGAATGAACATTATTTAAGGATGCCTACGTGTGTGGCGCTTCCATACATTATTTTAAATCTTCTGAACAACCTTATGAGGTAAATATAAGAATAGTGAGGCTCAGAAATATTAAGGGTCTTTCAGGGCTAATAAGGGGCAGGATTCAATGGAGCTCCCTGACTCCCAGTCATGTTCTCACCACTCCATGATAGCCTGAGTTCCTCTTTTCAAATGGAACCATGTTGGATTTCCCTGGTGGCCCACTGGGTTAAGGATCCAGCATTGTCACTGCAGTGGTTCTGGTTACTGCTGTGGCACAGGTTCGATCCTTGGCCTGGGAACTTCCACTTGGCCGCAGCTGCGGCCAAAACAAAGTGGAACAAGGTATTCCTTTTCCTTAAATAGACCATGTGAATAAGCCCAATTCACTTTATTTGAAAATTGCAGAAGTTCCCGTCGTGGCTCAGTGGTTAACAAATCCGACTAGGAACCATGAGGTTGCGGGTTCAGTCCCTGGCCTTGCGCAGTGGGTTAGGGATCCGGCATTGCCATGAGCTATGGTGTAGGTCACAGACGCAGCTCGGATCCCGCGTTGCTGTGGTTCTGGCGTAGGCCGGCGGCTATAGCTCTGATTGGACCCCTACCCTGGGAACCTCCATATGCCATGGGAGCCACCCAAGAAATGGCAAAAAGACAAAAAAAAAAAAAAAAGAAAAGAAAAGAAAATTGCCGTTTTGATGATATTAATTTTAGCTTCTTATATGCAAAACCTTTGAAAGAGTAGGTATCTACAGGTAGACAGAGAAGTGGTTCTTTCAGGAAAGACTTACTGGTAGGATTCATACACATATTCGGTATACTAAATTAAAAGCATCAAGTGGTCTTACGAGATAGGAGCCCATATCACAGTGGCTTCTTTCAAAAGGCTGGTTTAGAAACACAGCACAAAGTGTGTTGACATCTCTCAAAAGCACACACACCCTGCAGTAATAACAAAATGATCTACATCCCACAAGGTCTTTAATAGAATAATCCCATCTACAGATGAGCTTAGAGGGGTAGAGTAGGAGAAATAAGAGCCGACAATCATCCTCACTTATGATGGGCCAGGGACCGTGCTAAGTATTACAAATCTTAGCTCACTGATACCCTGTAAGCAGGGTCTTGAAGACTTTTGTACACCTGTATTCATAGTAGCATTACTCGTAACAGCTAAAACATGGAAGCACCCCAAGTGTCCATCAGTGGATAAAGAGAGAAGCAAAATGTGTATGTTAATATAATGGAATATTATTCATCCTTAAAAAGGAAGGAAATTCTGGAGTTCCCTGGTGGCTCAGTGGGTTAAGGATCTGGTTGGCTCTGGAGCATCCGCATACTTCAGGCAGAGCCCCCCTCCAAAAAAAAAAGAAAAAAGGAAGGAAGGAAATTCTGACATATGGTACAATGTGGATGACTCTTCAGCACATTACCCTGAGTGAAAGAAGTCAGCCACAAAAAGACAAACACCAAACACCGTATGATTCCTCTTATATGAGGCACTTAGAATAGCTCAAATCATAGAGACAGGAGGCAGAAGCATGGTTGCCAGGGAGTGGAGGGATTGGGGAATGGGGAGTGAATGTTTAACAGGTATGGAGCTTCAGCGTGTGAAGAGGGAAGGAGTTCTGGAGATGGATGGTGCTGATGGGTGAACAATATTATGAATGACTTGAAATACGACTGAATGGTTCACTTAAGAATGACTGAGATGGTAAATTTTATAAATGTATTTCATCACAATAAAAAACTGGAGAATCAAAACAAAAATAGAGCAGACGGTATAACGTAAATGCAGAAAATGCGCAGAAAAGAGGAGAGAAGGCTGCAGAGCAGTCTGATAACATTCGTTCCCTCCAGGGCTGGGCTGGGGAGGGAACGAGGATTCAGGGGTGGGGGTGGGGGCAGATGGAACGAGAGCCTTATTTGCAATGCAGAATGGATGCCCACTTCCTCCTTCTCTCCCTCTCTGCCTCCTGGTTCAGTTCCAAAGCCTGTTCTACCACAGGGTGCGTCTGACTGGCAGCCTCCAGACCACATCCTGAAGCCGAAGTATGAGCCAGCCTGGGAAATGTCGATTTGAGCTTCCTGCCTGCCCCCTGCTGAGATAGAAAAGGGCTGGGCAGCATGTGGAGCTTATCAATACCTACATAACATTTTAGGCAATGAAGGTGTTGGCCAGTTGCCACACAACATCAGGCTAAGAAAGAATGGAAGTGCGAATCACACAGATTTTTGTATGATTTCTTACGCCATGAGGTCAACCAGTCCCTGAAACTGCAGTAGCACAAGCCCAAGCGAGAAAGCAGCGCAGGGCACGCAGGCCCTGCCTGGGGCTCCACGAAGCCTGGCATTTCTGTTGTCCCTGCTCTGTCCACCTCCCGCAAAGGCCCACTCTCACCTCCTCTGGATGTGTTTTCATTCTCTGTCATGAATAAAGGCACCATCGCGAAATAATTTAGAGGAATATTTGTTCCTCTAATAATAGTAATTTGTTCCTCTAAAATAATTTAGCGGAGCAGAGATGGTCATCACCTAGATACCACTGTAAAATCGAAAATATTCCACCCGTTCAAAAGCAGCAGAGGAGTCTGATGTGCGTTATCTGTGGACTGAGAAAAAAGTCAAACACAGCATTTCAAAATGTTACATACTGTATTATTATGGGTATTTTCTCTGCAGTTCCTTTTTGCATTTTCCAAATTTCCCACAGCGAGCTTGTAATCATAATCAGAAATACAGTAACCTGCATTTTAAAACAAGAAACACATCCTGCCTTCCTTTCTCATCATCCCTACCTTCCGCCACGCTTGCTGTCTATGGTGTGGAGTTTCGTCTCTTTACAAGGTTCATTTTCCAGACAAGAAGTTACACTCTGCTTTGCCTGGTTCCCTCCCACTTTCCGTGTGTGAAATCATTTTGTTGCTGTTGACAGCAGCTCCCTTCCCACTCCTCGCCCCTGCACCGGGGGAAGATTAGGTTTATAGGTTTAGGATGGAGAATTCTCAGGTGCCCAAGGTTAACTCAACTGGCAAAGGCCATGGATGGCGGGGGCGGAGGACAGAATATTTGGTGCAAAACTAGACAGAGGCACAATCTGAACCCACACAAATGCCTGTGTCACCTTCCCTTCAGGAGCTGTCCAGGGCCATCCTGTTCCCAGTTCCCAGCTTCAGAAGCCACCCAAAAGTAAATAAATGGATCAAACAGAAAGCGAGAGAGCATGAGCTGTGACTACGAGAGCCCCCCCAAAGAAGGACACCCACACATCCCCTCTGCTATTGTCGTGTAAGGTCACTAGGCCAGCCCTACTGCAGTCTGGTAATTCAGGCCTGGTTGGCCACCATTAATATGACCTTTCAGATCAAAGTTCTAGTCCGTGGTTAGAAATACTTTATTCCTGTTTCTGATAATACCTTCATAACAGGGGAGAAAGCCTCCCGCAGGCTGGAGTCAGAGAGCTATGCTGTCACCTGCAGACATCTCCAGGGGGATCAGAGAATGTCAGTGATAAGGAAAGGTTTACTGGGTACCTACAGAATGTAGCACCCTCTGGGCAGCTCAGCCCTGGAGGAAGAGCAGGAGTGCAGGCCAGCTAAGGAGCAAGGGACAGCAGGGTAATTAACTGGAACGCTGCCGGTTAGCCTGTTGACCAGGAGGCATCTGTAAAGAAAAATATTGCAAAACCCAGGGGTGGGTCTCCTGGTGCAGAATGATAAGCCCATTGACGGTGGTGCTTCCAGTAGGAGCTCCACCCCTTGGTGGGGCTCCACTCCCTGGCTGTGGGATAGCCCTGGGGGGTGACCAAGCCTCTGGTAGCTCAGGTCCCAGAGAGGAGGATGTAGTGAGGAGAGGGGCAAGTGACACAGATTTTCTGAGGGCTTCTGCCTGTTAACCTAGAACAGTTAGGCTATCTGAGGGTCAGGCAGCTTAACCTCTCCTGCCAGCGAGGAGAGGCCACTATCTCGTAGCTAGCGAGGCAGGACAAGGACAAGAACAGCAGGATCCAACATGTTTGTGCTCAGTCAGGAGGAAACACACACACCGGCTAAAGAGGGGGCCGCTGCAGAGGTGGAGAGACGCTAGCAGGGTTCCCGTTCTGTCCTTGGACCAATTGAGAGGAAAGCCTCTCTCTCCAGTGCATCAGGAACAGCAGCGGAAGGGAGAGCCCCTTGCAAGCTAGACCAGAAGCTCTACTAAGTTCCCAGAAAGCGGATGCTGTGTGTTTTCTCCACCATTCCATCTGCTGAGGCCACGTCTGAAACATCACAGATGCTCAGAAAATATCTGTCGTCCAGAGAGAGAAACAAAGTGGGAAACGTCAGGGTAGAAAACCTGCAAGCGGGGTGTGTCCAGTTTCTTAATTCTCTCTGTTCGGCGAGGCTGGATTTCAGGCCTGAGTACCTGACGTTCTCAGAACCTGGTGTTTTGGTTTGGTTTGGTTTTTCGTCTGCGAGGTGGAGTTCTTGTAAGGATTAAATGAGAGAGTGTATATCAGAGTGATCTGCACACCGGAAAGCGCAAGATAAATGTCAGCTTCCGCTGTTGGGTGAGGATGACGGGATGATGCCGAGGATGACGACGGCAGTGACAATCCTGATGACGGATTCTTTTGGGAGAGAATGACGTCAAGCAGGGAAGTGCGCTTTAGGGGATTCCATCTGTGGAACAGGAGTGGGTGTCGTGATGGAGAGAAAGGTTTACAGGAGCCAGAGACCCCGGGGCAGGATTTCGCTCACAGCCCTTTCTGTTTGTCACTTTTGAACCCCAGATTAGCCAAGCTCATTTAAAGCAAGGAGTGTCTTTTGCTCCTGTTTGTTCTCCATTCCTCTTACACAGGACATTGCTCACACCAAGCAGTAAACGTTTGCTGGGGGAAAAAAATAATGAATGAATGATTTGATGAAGGGTGACATAGCTGCAGTGGGCAAAGAGAAATAAGAATATTAACTGAGCAGAGATTGCTCCCTGAAAGTAATTTGTTCAGGCAGAATCAAAACTGAGCTTGTCACTTCCTGATTTAAAAACTCCATTGGCTCTTCACTGTTCAAAAAATAAAGTCCAAGTGTATTAGCAGGGCATGGCAGGTCCTTCAGCAACTGGATCCCACCTATCTCTCTAATCTCATCTTCCATCACTCCATCTCCCAAAGCCTGATTCCTTCCACAGCTGTCTTTACTCAGCCTACATTCCGGTGATGCTGAACCCCTTAGGGTCCTTTGGACGTGCCAAATCTTTCCATAGGCTCTTTCTCCCATTGCCTACTCCTCTGCATCCATGGAAACACAGCTTCGATGCTCCCTGTTTTGGAAAGTGATCTCTGACGTTACAGGCATTTACTCCTTCACAGAAGTGTTTCCTTAGCTCCTGCGTATGAGCAGCCCACCCACGATGGCTGTTCTCTTGCCCTCTGCACATCCCTGGCTTGACCAATCTCTGTCCCACCCACACCCTACTCACCTGACTGACCTTTCCTCTTAATCCTGGTGCCTTTAATCAGTTAATGCCTGTGTACCTGCCCCTGGCCCCAGCTAGGGATTGTTCTAATCTTTAGATCAGAACTATCTCCGCTATGATAATTTAGCAAAGGGGCAGTGAGGTGCGTGCTTCTGCTGGTTTCCCTGGCAACCCACGAACCAACCAGATGTCAATTCCTCCTTTAACTGGTGATGCCCCTCTTTCCATGGTAGCAAAGGCTACTGCTATGGCCTGCCCACCATCTGCCACACGCGGCAGGGTGTCACTCCAGGACCTTGTTTCAGATCTGTAAGATCCCCCACCCATTAAACCTCTGATGTCTTTGTTGCTGACTTTGGGCTCTTTCTTTGTTCTTGAGGCTTCTTGCAGGCCTGTGGGGTGCATTCTAACAAACTGCTATGAACCAGACACTGTTCTAAGTGCTGGACCTAGCAACCAACAGGTCAGATCAGGCCTCCATCCTCAGGGAGCATTCATTTCAGTAAGAGGGTGGAGGGGATTCAAACCAAAGAAAAAATCAATGTATACTATATTAGGATGCAGTAAAAGTGAGGGGATGGGGGACTGAGGAAGGGGTTGAGAATTCTACTTTATTCAGGGTGATGTATCTGTCGAGATATGTGGATATGTTGCAATAACATATGTTGCAATAACAACCCCCTAAAGTCTTAGTTTTACAACAAAGATTTGCTTCTGGCTTATGCTACGTGATCACTGAAGGGCAGCTGGGGCTCAGCTCCATGCTCCTCCCTCGGAACATAAGCCCAAGCAAACGTCTCCGATTGCTCTGACAAAGGCTACAGAAAATGAGGGGATGCGCACACCAGCCACTGTGGGATTCACACGAAAATGGTGCAAGTCCTATCTGCTCACACTTCACTGGCCCCAGTGAGTCACGTGGTCACATGGGAATCAAACAGGATGAGGAAGAGCAACCCTACCATCTTCCCAAGGAGAGAGAACCGAGCAAGTGTGAACAGCCTGAATGAAGGCCTCCCTGATGATAAAGGGACATTTAAACAGAAACTCCAGAAAGTAAGGAGTTAGCTGGTAGCTGGTGGGGGAACATCATTCTTTTCGGCTCTCAGGCCAAAAGCTTAGAGTCATCCTGACTCCTCTTTTCCTTTCAGAGCCCACGTCAAATCCATCAGCAAATCCCGTGAGCTATACCTTCAAAATACATCCAGATGTGACACTGCTCATTGCCTACACCTCTGAATCAAGCCTCACTGTCTCTCCTCTGGATTAGCGCAGTAGCTCGCTAACTGTTCTTGCTGCTTCTGCCCATGGCCCCTGCAGCCTGTTCTCCCCACAGCCACCAGTGGGACCCTTTTCAAATTTAAGTCAGCGCATGACATTCCTCCCCCAAACTCTTCCACGGCTTCCCATCTTTCTTGGAGCAAAAGCCATACAGTCCTTACAGAGCCTTGCACGTCCACACCCCACCCACCAGCCCCACCCTGAGGGCCCTCCGCCTCAGGCACAGCCCTCCTCCACACTCACTTTGCTTCAACTACACTGGCCTCTGGGATTTATCATCCAATTTGATCTGTAAGGATTTTTTTTGTATCCTTCTTTATTAGATTCCACATGTAAGTGATATCAGATGTTTGCCTTCCTCTCTTTGATTTAAATTTACTCAGTATGATAATCGATAGGTCCATCTATGTTGCTGCAAATGGCACTCTTTCATTCTTTTTTATGGCTGAGTAATATTCCATGGTATATGTGTACCACATATTCTTAATTCATTCCTCTGTCAGTAGACATTTAGATTGCTTCTGTGTCTTGGCTATTGCGAATATTGCTGCTATGAACTTAGGGGTCCATGTACCTTTTCAAATTATGGTTTTCTCTGGATGTTTATGTCCTCAGGTGGGACTACTGGACCATGTGGTAGTTCTGTAGCCAGTTTTTTACAGGACCTCCATATGTCCTTCATGTAATTGGTTGCACCAATTTATATCCCCATCAAGAATGTAAGAGGGTTCCCTTTACTCCATCCCCTCTACAGCATTTATTGTTTGTGGATTTTTTGATGCTGGCCATTCTGACTGGAGTGGGTCATAAGGGTATGAGTGCCTCTCTGTTCTAGGCATCAAATACAAAGGTGAAAACACAGTTAAAAACAGAAGCCTACACTATACTGTAATTAGTCTGTTTTATCTCCCCTGCTAGGCTAGTACCTCTGTTTTCATGGTGTTCATCTGTGTATCTTTATGTCTAGCACTATGCTTGGCATGGCTGCGTAAGTTATCAGTACAGGTTTGAGTGGAGGATGGAATGATGAATGGACAAATTAGATAGACAGACAGACAGACTGACTTCAACATTATCAGAACTGTGGCATGTGCTGTGGGTTCTCTGAGGTGGAATCTACCAGCCTCCAACACCTGAGGTCATTTGCAAGGAAAGCCTAACAGCAGCGGGCCCTATCTGAATTTGATCAGCATTCTTAGGGAGGCTATAAAAATGAAAGACTTTCTTGTACGGAAAAAATAGATTCTAGATCTGAAACGATGTAGCCTTGCTAGATGAGTCAACCGGAGGGAAAAAACACAGGCTCAAGTGGTCAGCCACAGTCCATTTACATACCCCTTGGTGTGACCTGAACTCTGGGGAGAGGAAAGAAGATGAGTTGATGAGGTCAGAAGTAAAAGTAGCAGATGACCCATTAATACTGGAAGAGAGCACACAAGGGCTCCTCAAAACTCTACTTAAACTAATAAGTTTTCCATCTAAAGCTTGTGGTGAAAATCCTCAAATGTGAATTTATACTCTTTCCGCTCCTGCTCATGTCAACTTCAGAGCTCTATTTATTAGTATGTCCCAGAAGCAAGTTTATCTAACTTGCAGGCTGTAACTTTTGCTAAGAGAAATGCTAATATTTAATGGAAAACCAGAAAAGAAATTCATCCAGAAGATACCAAAGATTCTGAACCGATTCTTCTACAAAGATGATTCCTTTCCTCTTTATAAAGAAGAAAGTTACTCCCTTCTGATGGGAAAAGAGACAGCATGGGGTCTTGCTGCATTTCATGGAGATGAGGTCCTGTGGTGGCTTCTCCTGCCATCTTCTGCCATGTGACTGGGAACTTGGCCTGCCTAGTGCCAGCTGAGAGGAAGAGAGTCAGAGCACTTAGCAGGAAAGTGGGGAGACCACCAGCTGAGTCAGGAAGGCCTGGACCCCCCCAGGTTGTTGACAGCCAACACAGGATAATGAGTGCTGTCAGCAAGTAGTAAGTCTTTCAAACCACTGACCCTGTTCCAGATCTTCAAGAATCCTGCCAAGTGAGGACATTCTTCACCTTCCCCCAGATTAAAAGGATGTGCCCTATATATCATGGAACAGCATGCATAGGCAATTTGTATTTCTCTGAGCACATGGGGACATGTTTATATGATTACATTATATTCTATGTGACTTCTAGTTGGGTCTCACAACCCAAGCAGGTGGTAAACTCCTGATTAGAAGGGGTCTGGCTGTCTGCTTTTGACACACAATTAATGGCATTTCCATAGGGCTGAATCCTTAACAGAAGATTGATGTATGTCAGTTGAATGAATGAGTGAAGGAACGAATGAGTAACGTTACCATTGAGAGGGAGCAGCAAGGGTACAGAGCTGCTACAACACCCTGACTGGGCCTCAGTCAGGAGGATGAACATGGACCATAGACGCCTACTTACTTCTAGGGTTTTCATGTACTTATAAACAATATGGTCCAGGCACCATAGAAGCCTACTTATTTCCAGGTTTTGGTTTTTGTTTTTTACTTATTAAAAGAAAAAAAAAAAAAAAAAACCCTGGAAATGATTTGCTACACAAAGAGCAAAATAAGAAATATTTGGGGCTTCTAAGTTTCTGAAAGGATAATGTAAGCAGTAGGATCTGTTGGTAAAATTCAGATAAGGTAGCAACATAAATTAAGGGGCAATTTCAATTTAAAAGACTGAGTTGGGTCCTAGAATAAAGTCATATAGTAGGACTTAAAAGCAAACTTAAAAGAGATGAAACCATACATATGCACAGCATGCAACTGAACAACCTAGAAGTTTTAGGCTCCCTTTCTGTGGACTCTCAGAAAAGAAGCCTGTCAATGAAAGGTTTATTTTCATGAGAATTTTGCTCCCATGGTGATCTGCATAACTTTCCACTATCTACTTGGCAATAAACCATGTGTGAAGAGGTGAAAAAAATCTCTCACTAGCTGACCCAGAACCTCTTTGAACCAGCTTGCCTCACTGATCCATGTTCTACAGTGAAGTCTCCCCCATCATGCATGGGCTCAGCGTGGCAGTCACAGGGTGCTGGTGAACGTGCATTCGCTTTATATAAATCTGATTACAGCAAGGGCAACCTTAACGTTACAGAAGAAAGGCGTTCCCTGGTGACCTAGTGGGTTTAGGATCCGGTGTTGTCACCACTACGGCGCAGGTTCTATCTCTGGCCCAGGAACTTCCTCATGCTATAAGCTCTGCCAAAAAGGAATAGTTTCACGAGAAAGAGAATTAAAGGTACCAGACACCAGAGCAAAGAACTGAGGAGCTCAAAACAACACAAACACAACGAGCAGAAGACACAAGGGGTAGAAATCCTCAGGCCACCTAGACATAAATTACACTCACGGAGGTCTCTCTCACCATCTCCACGGGGGCTTGCTGATGGGCACAGATGACACTGCCCCCCCCCCACATTCATCCCTCCACTGCTGTGTCACCTTTGGATTAGATGTGAGGCAGAGCACTCTCTGAGTACAGGTCAGGGATTCTGCTAAACACCCTGCCCTGCCCAGGAGAGCCCCACGATAAAGAAAGATCCAACTCAAAACGTCAGTGGTACTAAGGCTGAGAGCCCTGATCAAGCCTTCCTGAGATGAAACTGGGACAGGAGACTACGCGTGGGAAAAGAAAATGATAATCACAGAACGAGGCCCCAGGATGCTCTGCAGGTACCAGAGCGGGAGGGCAGAAGCGGGCCTGGGAAGGTCATCCCCACTAGGTCCCGGAGCCCATGACCTGAGGGGGATTAGAGAGGAAGAGAAGTACCAAAAATGATGAGTCCAGAAGGGAACAGGAGGGCAAAGGGCAAGCCTCACACGCCCTGTTATGTTCCCCCAGCAGGAAGAAGAGTGGACAAAGACCTCGAAGCCTGGGAGAGGGCAGGGTGAGAAGAGAAGCCAAGCCTTTGACCTGGCGGAGCAGGAACCTCAGTTTTGGTGCCTGCCTCTCAGTGACACGGACTAAGCGGAGTGGTTTTGTGCTGTGGATTCCACATTCCTGTTCAAGTCAACTCACCTGGGCTGAGTGAACACCTGCTCCAGGGATGCCATAGACTGTGGAAGATTCAGAAGTGAATAAGCGACATCCCGGCCCCAGGAAGTCTGGGATCAGAAGGAGAGCGCGAGCGAGCACACAGATGCCTCTAAGATTCAGCAGAAAGCAGTACCCTGGAAGCACGAACAGCCCTGGGAGCAACAGAGAGGGCAGGGAGATCGGAGAAGGATGTGTCTCATAGGATAAACTGCAGGTCAGCAATCTGCTATGAAGGGAAGATGTGAAGGGAATTCTCTTGAAACTGTATTTGCACAGCAAGCACAGTATTTTGCTTGGGTGGCATATCCTTCGGGGGTAGCTTACTCAGGGGACTGAAGTGGGTCACAGGGAGCGAAAGGCCCTCAAGCCACTGCTTGGCTCCACTGACTTTCCCGGAGGATTCTACCATGGCTGGTCCACTGGGCCTGGCCAGGAGCAGTAGGAGTGACTTGTGAGAGCCACAGCCAGAAAGCGGGGTGTCCTGGGAGATGCCAGACAGGGAAGGAAGATCCAGGAGGCTAACCTCTTCCACACTATACTGAGAATGAGAGCAGGCTTCCATGGCGAGCAGCCGGCCAGGATCCCCATTGTGGAGCCCAGCTGTCTCTTCAGATGCCAGAGGGGTGGGGAGGAACCCACAGAAGGCAATACACACACACACACACATGCACACACTCATGTATACATGCACACACACACACACACACACACACACACACACACACACACACACACACACACATACATGCAGCTTCATATGATCTGTGACCTGCCTGCATGCCAAGCACTTGGGGTAAAGAACCAGGGACCAGCCTTGTCTTCTGAAACATACACCACCACCCCCGCCCCCGACTCTGAAAATAAGATGAGAATTCTTAGTTTGCAGCCAAGAGGACACCTACGTTATTCCATTCTTGTGACTTCACATAATTTCATGTCAGGGCAGCCTTGGGGTTAGACACAAGAGCTGTGCAGGGCTCATCTCCAGGGTGCCATTCTGGTTGTGCAATGCCATGGCTTCCCCCAGGGGAAAGAGCACCGGAGATGGAGGGAGGCAAACAGGTTCAAGTCCCAACACTGGTGCGTGCAACCTGGGCAGGCTTAGGCAACTTCCTCTATGCCTCGGTTTCCTCATCTGCAACATGGGCTTCCCACTGACCTCTTCTAACTCATTGAGGAGCTCAAATAAAAGAAAGCACGTGCAAGTGCATCCTAAAATGTATAGCACTATGGACATTCTGATCATTTCATAGCAGCTGTCTCCCAGCACAGTTCTAGGCTTCAGCGAATGGCTCACACTTACTCTTAACCCCTCCTCTTCATACTGATGCCACTTAGACGGGCCCAGACTGCACCAGTCTGTGGGTCACGTGGACTCACATTAACATCAATTGTGTAACTGCAGGCCCCCAGCCCCCCTACGGCACACACCCGCCTTCCCATTTATTTGGGGTCCTTTGAATGTGTCTCACATGTGCTCAGTGACAAATTCCTTTACGCTCTTCTACCCAAGACTGGGTCTGCTGCCTATAATGGGGCCTGCTTACCCCTTGGGAAGCTGCTGGGCCCTCAGGGAGAACGGCACCCTGTGCCTCGGCGCCTCCCCAGGCCATGCACCCTTCATGGAGGCTGCCTGAGCCTCAGGACAGCAGAAGGCATTGGTGTCCGTCTCCCCATCTCTGTGCTGTGCTTTGTCATCTGGACTCCAAAGCAGAATTCTCACAATTCACAAGTTTCCTTTGCCCGATCTCCTGGTTTCTGCCTGCAGACCATTTTTCAGAGGGTCACATGTGGTCCCCTGGTGTGGCCTGGGCTGGGAACAGGACACTGACTGCCTCCTCTCCATCTCTCTCCTCCTGCCCATGGCCCCTGCCTCTCCCTCCTCCCCTCAGCCCCCAAAGAAGTCTCCACTGCATCCCCTAAGGCTGGCTGAGGGTAGAGGGGGAGGGGCCCTCTCTGTTTCTACAGGTCCAACTTCCACACAGGTTTGGCCAAGACCACTTGACCATATTTGATTTAGGAAAGTTACAGATAAAGGAACCGGGAAGTTTTAAATTTTGGAACCATCATAGCCAACAATGACTTTGAGTACAGGAGGGTGCGGGTTTCAATAGATCTTGTTACAGTGGTTTGTCATCATGACTCACACTTAGCAAGCCTCCATTTAGCAGTGCATCAGCATCACATTTTAATCTGGGAGCCAGTGGACTTTAGTCATTGCCCCAATGCTACGTAAATAGATACGTTCTCACTAGCTCAGAGATCAGCGTTTCCTGCCGACATCAATCCTCGGAAGCTCATCTCGGGGATGACACACATCCCCCTGCCCCCCGCCCCCACCACTCACACACATTCCTCCTCCACCCTCATGCCTCTCCAGAAAGTTCTGTTCAGGGACTACATGCAGCTCGACACAAGGACATGTCTCCCAATTATCCCTGACCATGAGTCCCAGGCCTGGGTCCCCTGAACACAGCATGACCCATGTCTCTAGAGTGAGCTTGAGCTTCCTTTTGGGAATGTGATGGTGTCTTCAAGGATACTCAGTGGCACTTCTGCTAGTGAAGAGATGTGTTCTAATATCACACTGTGTGACCGGGAACTTCATTACCCGTGTCAGAAATAAAGTTGGACCTAGGGGTGCAACCCTTGTCATCACAATAAGGGTCCCCATTTCCTCCTAACAGCCAAGTTTAGTGGGTGCCTTCTGATCCTCCCACTTGATGTCTCTACTGTGTCTGACAGGACTGAGTCAGGGAAGCAGGAGAGAGCGATGGAAATACATAAACTGAGTTCGAATCCTTACTCCCATCTTCCTGGCGGACTCTGGAGAAGTTACTTCGGAGACTATCTTTTCTTCATCTGTAAAATAAGGCAGGTGCTTTACAGGGAAGAGTATGATGCCTATGCAGCTACCAGAATACAGACAGTCTTTGATAACTAGTAGTTATTACTACTCTTATTGACAAGTTTTCGCTTTTTAACACTTCCCTTAGATACTGTGATACCTTAATACCACGGTTGTCTTTCTACCTCCCTTTTCATTTGTCATTCATTCACTCAACAATATTTATTAAATGTCTACTACATGCCAGGCATTTCACTAGGTTTTGGGGTTATAAAAATTATTGATACATAGACTCTATCCTATAGAAGCTCACAGACGAGTGGGGAGAGACGCATACAAACAACTACAACTTAACACGAAAACTGCCAAGTGAGAAGCCCATTCGTGGTGACCTAATGTGCCAACAGGAACCTGGGAAGGCTTCAGACTTGAGGTGAGCCTTGAAGAATGGATCTGAATTTGCCAGGCAAGAAAAGAAGGGAAAGGTATCCTGATCTGAAGGAGAAGCAGGCACAGCATCAGTGAAAAATCACCTAGAAAGTAGCGAAATCAAAAGCCTCAAACAGAAAAAATGTTGGACGATACCATCTATTTTAGTCACAGACAAAACATGACGTGATCATTTTTGTGCACAAACCTTCGGATAGGGCGGCTGTCTCGCACGTGATCAAAGTGTTCCTTGCACGTCACTTAGGAGTCCATGGATACCACAGCTCTGAACTGGCCAACAGGGTTGTCTTGGCTCTGGGAGGCACGTGGTATGAAAATCTCTCTAAAACTCTAGACTCACAGTCAGCATGAGTAAGACAGTCACTCTAGAGAAGGCAGGTGAAGACTCAGACCAACCGAGGAAAAGCAGGTTCAACTTTGCATCTCAAACTCACATACATTCATTGAGTGGAAGGGTCAGGAAAAAAATCATTATAGGTTTAAAAATTTTTTTTTCCCTTTCTCTCTCCTCCACCCTTCCAAGGATATCATTCATTTTGCTCAAGTTGATTTCAAGTATGAGGTGACTTCCCTCATTTGAAGCCCTTATATCAGGATTTGTGAAGATTTTTCCTTTAGTAGGCTGGAATATTAACAATGTAGTCCTGTAGCTCATGTTTTTATTACAAAAACTACAGAGGAATTTCATAGAGTCTGTTTAAGAGCCTTTTAAAACACTGAGTGGGTTTGGATGGTGAAGAAGGGCTTACGTGGGCACCCTCACACGCTGCGAGCGGTAGTGGAGTTGATCCCCTCTGGAAGAGCAACTTGGCGATATTTGCCAAGTGTCACGATGGTGACCTGATGATGGCAGTGAGCATATTTTTTGACTATTAATTTACTGTGTATTAGTCCCTGTGCAAGTAATTTACATATATTAACCTACCTCACTCTCCTCACAAATGCTACTATTATTATTATCCCTACTTGACAGATGAGGAACACAAAGAGTTTAAGAAACTGACCCAAGGTCACACACCTAGCAAAGGGTATATTAAGAACCCAAACAAAAGCATTCTAACTTATACTCCAGAGACTATGCTCTGAACTATTCACTATACTGCCTTTTACTCTATCAAATTCTAATATCTCCCAACCCAGTTATTAAATTTCTGGGAACTTTTCCAGAGCAAAAAAAAAAAAAAAAAAAAAAAAAAATCCTAATCATGAGCAATGTTATATTCAAGAAGATTTACTGCACAGCATTATATGTCACTGGAAGCAACCCAAATGTCCGAACTTTGGGGAACAGTTAAGTAAATGATGTATACCCAGATAGTTGACAAATGCACACCATTAAAAATGGTGGCCGTGGCTTCCAGGTAAAGAGGATGGATTGGACACGTGCATCTACCATTACTCCTTCTCCAAGTGACAGTGAAAGGATCTTTTTAAAAGGCTTAAATCCACAAGGACCAGAGTGAAGGAAGAGGAGACAACAGCAATTTCATTTGCAAAGCCTGAAAGTAGTAGATTACCAAGAAGTAAATGACTTAGCACATCAGAGAAAGTGGACTCCTAAATGACAGTGGGAGCAAAGTATGACTCAATCTAATTTAGAGCAGAGCCTCTTTAAAGGCTCAGAAATTGGTGGCATCCACTTAAAAGTGGAAGGAAGGGAGGGGGCAGCTAAAACAAGGGGGAAGAACTGTCAGTCTAAGAGCACTTCCATATCCCATTTCCCATTATCTCTTCTTCTTTTCTGCACAGAGACTACCCCTCCTCTGACCTTGGCAAATGGTTGTACGTTTGCTCCTGGAGAAGAGTCCACATGAGCTTTCTGCACTAAATGGATCGAAATGTCTCTGAATGAGAGGGCTCTTCCAGCAGCACCTGACGGAAGTCATCATCCTCTCTCTGGAAACATTTCTTCGGTTGACTTCCAGATAATTCTCTCTCTTGGTTCTCTGCCGTCCTGACTGCCCCTTCCTTCTCAGTCTCCAGTGCCAGTTCCTTCTCATCTCCTCTGAATGTTGCAGTGCTGCAGGATTCTATGCTTGGTTCATTTTTCAATCTACATTATTTCCCAGGCAATTCACCCAGCCTCATGACCTTAAATACCATCTCCAGAATTTATGTCTCCAGCCTCTTCCTTGAACGTCTCCAACACTGTGATTTATAAGAAATTTATATTTGGTCATTCAGATGACCAAAATATATTTTTCATATATATTTGGTCTTTTTCATATAAACTTGATTTGAGCCAGTTCCTGGCTCCTACCTTTCAAAACCCTTGGAATTTCCTGAGCCATAAGAGCAGTAGAGGCATCTTTTGCTATATTTGGTCTTTTGTGCTCAGTTTCTGAAAACACTTCAGAGCCATTAAAGTGAAAGGGGTGTCTTGCTATTCATATAACAAGGCTTTTCCACCACAACTGGGTTTATGTTAATGAGGCGACTTCAGGAAAGCACCTAAGAATAGCGCTGGTTGCCAGGGGAACCACCCAGGAAGAGAGGATTGGGATTGATTTGTAGGGGTGGGAGAGGGACTGGAGGTTGAATCAATCATCCATGGCCAATGATTTAATTAATCATGCCTATATAGCAAGGCCTCCACAAAAAACCAAAAAGGAGAGGGTTCTGAGAGCTTTCAGGTGGGGGAAACTAAACATTTCCACGTGCCATGGGCCCCAAACACCATGAGGACAAAACTCCTTTGTTCAGGACCTTACCCTATGTGCTGCTGATTCATATCCTTTAAAATCCTTTACAATAAACAGGTAACCTTCATCTAGCTGCTGATTCATATCCTTTAAAATCCTTTACAATAAACAGGTAACCTAGTGAGCAAATGGGTTGCCTGAGTTCTGTGAGCCTCTCTAGAAAATTCATTGAACCCAAGGAGAGGATCATGGGAACCTCTCATTTATGGCCAGTCGATCAGAAGCACAGGTAATAACCTGGGCTTGTAACTGGCATCTGAAGTGGAGGACAGTCTTGAGGGACTGAGTCCTTTGCTACGGCGTCTGATGCTATCTCTGGGTAAAAGGTGTCAGAATTGAGTTGAATTATAGGACACCTAGCTGGTGCCCTGAGAATTTCTTGGTGGTGGTGGTGGTGGTAGGGGAACCCCGTCTCTGCACATTGGAATTGGGTGTGGAACCCAAATAACACCAGACTCCCATAGCCACCTATTACTCTACACACACACTCCATGTCTCAAATGTAACACGGGTAAAACCTAACTCTTGATGTCTCTCCAAAACCTGCTTCCCTATAATTGCCCCTATCTCAGAAAATGGCAATTCCATTCTTCCAGATATTCAGACCAAGACCCTTGGAGTCATACTTGATTCCCTCCTCTCTCTGTTACCTCATAGCCAATCCATTCGTAAATCTAGAAAACATACCCAGAATCTAACCATTTCTCCGCACCCACCTGGCCACCATGCTGGTCCAAGGCACCACCAGGACTTGACTGGATTGGTACAAGAGCTTCCCAACTGGACTTCTTCCCTCGAGCCCTACAGTTTAGTTTCCATATGGCAACGAGAATGGTCTCCTCCTCACTCACTAGCTCTCTATGTCACAGCCATTCCCTTCTTGCGCTTCTCTAAAGATAGCAGGCACATTACTGCCTCAGGGACTTTGCTGGTGGTTCCCTTTGCTTGGAAGACGCTTCCTCTAAATATCCTTTCTCAGTAAGGTCATCTCTAATCACTCTAATTAAAATAGTCTTAAAATAACCTATTTACCCTAGCCCTGCTTTTCCTTCTCTCCTGTTTTTTCAGTCCAGCATTTATCACTTTTTGGTAACTCATCATTAAAAAAAAAAATCAATTCATTGATTGATTGATTATCTTCCTACATGCATCACAGAGGCAGAAATTTTTATGTTTTAGTCTCTGCAGCCTCCCCAGTGCTTAAAACAGTGCCTGACACATGGCAAGCACTCAGTTAATAGTGGACAGGAAAAAAACAGACACAGCTGAAGAGAGATTAAGAGGATATTTTCATACTGGAAGCTGACAATCCCTGCTGGACTCCCCTAACCAGGGACCAAGAATGTTCCGAGGCAGGGCTTTGACCTCCATGCAGGAAATTGGAATAGTATTCCTTGGGGAATCTAGTAGCTCAAGGGAAAAGAACTGAAGTCAGTGACACTGGGTTCTCAGGGAACATTTCCAGACAGTTCACCCTATAGAGACGATCACAATTATCATGACCTTAGCTACTGGGACTGAGCATTTCCTGGTCCACTGGGATTTTCGTTGCTAAAACTGGCATGGTTCCAGGCAAACCATGGTGGTTGGGTCATCATTAAGTATGATGTCTCAACTCTAAACAAACTTGCTAAAATATCTAGATTAATACGCATCTGAAGAGTCATTAGCTTGAAAGATGGAGACCAAAATAAATACTCAGTTAAAAAGTAACTTGGAGAAATAAAAGACTATGCATGGAGAAGGGGGGGGGATCACTGATATCCTCAGAGAAATGAGAGAATATCACAACCATGAAAAGGGACAGGAAACTGGACATTAGAGGAGTTCCCACTGTGGCTCAGCAGTAACAAATCCAACCAGTATCCAAGAGGATGCGAGTTTGATCCCTTGCCTGGGAACTTCCATAAGCTGCAGGTGTGACCCTACAAACCAAAAGAAAAAAAAGAAAGAAAGAAAGAAATTGGACATTAGAGATTAGACAATTAGAGAATTAACCCAGGAGATCTAATAGTAGGAGTTCTAAGTAAGAGAGAACAGAGAACACGGGAGAGAAATCCTTAACAAAAAAATTCAAGGACATTTTCCAAGCAGAAAGACCTGAATTTTCAGATTAAAAAGGGCCCACTTTATGACCAGAATAGTAGATAAAATTAGATGCACACATAGCAAGACATGACAATTTGAAATTTCAGATTATTAGGTACAAAAAAAAGCTCCTACAAGAGAGAAAAAATAGGTCACATATACAAAAAAAAAAAAGAATTAAGAATGGACACAAACTTTTGAATATCAGCATAGAAAGTTGTAAGACACTGGAGCAATGTCCTCAAAATTCTGAAAGGAAATTATCTTGAGGACAGAATTCTATTCTAGGCCAAACCATCAATCAAGTATGAGACTAGACTAAAAACACCGTCATGTGTGCAAAGTCTTAACATTTTTACCTCCCTTTGTCAGAAAGCTACTGAAGGATGCTCTCCTTTAAAACTAAGGAAATAAACCAAGGAAGTTCCCGTTGTGGCTCAGTGGTGGTAAAGAACCCGACTAGTAGCCATAGCGGATGTGGGTTCAATCCCTGGCCTCGCTCAGTGGGTTAAGGATCTGGTGTTGCCGAGAGCTGTGGTGTAGGTCGCAGACATGGCTCAGATCTGGTGTTGCTGTGGCTGCGGTGTAGGCTGGCAACTGTAGTTCCAATTCAACCTCTAGCCAGGGAACTTCCATATGCCATGGATGCGGCTCTAAAAAGCAAGAAAGCAAGAAAGAGACCAAGAAACCAAGGTAAGAAAGACTACACAAAAAACAGGAAACAGAAAAAAAAAAAAAAAAAAAAACAAACAAACACAGAACAAGGTGAGGTGAATTCCCAGAATAATTTTGAAGGTAAATCTCAGGATAAGAGCTGTGAATCAGATAAAGGCAACCAGCCCAGAACAGAGACTCTAGAAGAGATTTCTTTCAGATGAAACTAATAATTTAGCAAATAAACCTGGCTGTCTTGAAGGAAGATGTAAACAAGTGGGATTGATATTCTCCAAAAATGAAGCATGCAAACAAAGCAAAGATAACAGGGAAAACAAGCAGTGCAGCAAAAGAGGAGTGATCGTCGTCTATTACACGGCTCAGCTGTAACAGCGCTTATATAGAACACATCATATAAGCACCAAATATTAATCAAATGAAGTTAGAAATGATTCACATTAGGAGGATGTAAAGGTGGGAAGAATGTCATCTGTTCAGGGAGTGGGTAGAGGAAAAAGTGCTACATCCCCATCTTCTGCGCTTAAATAATGCTTAGATAACGCTTAAAATCGAAAAATTAACAAGTACAATCACGTATGTTATTTAGAGATGCGGCGGTCAAAAACAAAAGAATCAACTCAAAAAGTTGGAAGAGGCTATCTGTGGGGAGAGCATGAAGGAGCAGGCAGCAGAGAAACGCTGTTTTTAAACCTTCAAGAACTATTTGACTATTTAAAAGACTGCATATAAAATGCATTAATTTTTTTTTCTTTTTAGGGCTGCTCCCGCCGCATATGGAGGTTCCCAGGCTAGGGGTCTAATGGGAGCTACAGCTGCTGGCCTACACCACAGCCACAGCAACACCAGATCCTTAACCCACTGAGCAAGGCCAGGGATTGAACCTGCAATCTCATGGTTCTTAGTCGGATTCATTTCTGCTGTGCCACGATGGGAACTCCTCATTAATTTTTACTTTGAATTTTTGGCTGCCCTGCAGCATATGGAGCTAGGGATCAAACTGTAGCTGTAGTTGCGACCCGTGACACAGCTGGAACTGACAGCTATTCCAATGCTCCTGATCCTTAACCCACTGCAACGAGCCAGGAATCCAACCTGCATCCCTGCTGCTGCAGAGACACCATCAATCCCATTGTGCCATGGTGAGAACTCCTAATTTTTTATTTTTAAGTAAACATTTACCAGTAATATATAAGCAGAAAAAAAATCATTACTGCCTTTTCACCATGTGAACCATTATGTAACAGCACCCAAATCAAGATATGGACTTTTGCCAGTACCCATAAAGCCCCCTTTGTGCCCCCTCCCAGTCCCCAAGATCCCACCAAGGATAACCAGTATCCTGACTTGTGACATCATAGATCAGTATTCCCTGCTTTTGAAATTTATATAAATGGAATCACATGTAAATATTCTTGTGTTTCTGGCTTCATTTGCTAGTATGTTTGTAAGATTTCTTCATGTTGTTCTGTGTAGCAAGACTTACAACATGGCTCTGTAATAGTTCATTTAATGAAAACAGCGCAATTTATTTATCTATTCTCCTGCTGATGGACCTTTGGGTTATTCCCAGTTTGAGCACAGTTACACATGCACGTGTGTATACGTTTGATAAAAGTAAACAAATCAGGAAGGAACAACATGGAGATATGCACTGACACCGAAGAGCAGGATATGAAACTGGCGCAACAATTCATAAATCGGCTCAACCACAACAGAAGTTTTTAGCAGCTCCTACATGCCAGGCAATGATCTAGGCCCTGAGGTTTCAATGGTGAAGACAATTACGGCTTCTGCCATCGAGGAACTTAGAGGATAAGGGAGACAGAAAACCATTTTGAAGCAGACTTGCAGCGATCTAATCCACCTTTGTGACATCTGTATTGAGCTCTGCAAGAAGAGCAGTTAAGTGGGTGAAGGGGCCGGAGGAACCGGGAGAAGCATCTTCCAAGGAAGAGGTGCAGAACACACGAAGGCCCCGAGGAGGGAAGGCAACGCTGTGGACCGAAAGCCAGTTGGCTCACAGCGCCTGGAACTCAGAGAACGCGGAGAGAGCTGGGGCCGGGGCTATGCCCAAGGCCCCGGAGAGGCCTGGCAAACTAAGGAGTGAGTGGAGGCCCCCAAGGTCATGGCGACTCGAACAAGAGCCATTGCTGTGGTGGCCTGGGAGGGGGCAGATCCCAGAGCAGGATGGGTTAGCAACGAGTGAAATGACACGAACATGAAAATAACTGGAAGGAAATACATGAAAGTTAGAAGATGTGTATTAAATTAGGATGAGTTTATGTATGTCTTTTTTCTTCAAACTTTCTTTCAGATCTATCATCCATTTATCTTTGTTTTTGAAGACTGAACTAGCCCATTCAAATTTAAAGATTCACATGAAGGTCAAAAGTTACTGTTGCTTTTTTTGGGGGGGTAAATATGCATATCAATTTATTCTTAGTGCTTTTAGACGATAGTAATATCCTGCCTTGTAAAAATGAGGTACTTTGAACATATCAGAGATACACTGTTTTCACAGAATTGTGAAAACACTGGTAAATCTAGGAATAACAAAGACTGTAGGGCCTGGGGAGTCCGCATTTTCATTTGCTCATCACACACACACACACACACACACACACACACACACATTTTTAATACAAAACACATGGTGCGGTGAGTCAGTCAATCTGATGATTTAACTTTGGCTCACATCAGAGACAGCTTCGCAACTTGAAGGGCCTTCAGGCCACAGGATGGAAACAAAATGGAGCCGACTGTCCCGACAAAGAAACACAGCATGTTTGTGGAAACGGCTTGCTCCCTTGTAGAACCCGTACTTCGGCCAGAAACACTCCCTACATATTTATTTATGCTAAAGGCTCTATTGGGAAGACGAAAGGTTTTATTATTTGGAAACCAAGGCATAAGTAATCTAAGTAACACTCAATATTTAGAGAAAGATTATTTTCCTCGTCATGAATTCTCACACCACGGAACACTATTTCTCTTGCGGCCTCAATACTTTCTTGGTTATGTGTTTATGTCTCATCTTCCCTGATTTAGCAGCTCATCTCTAATTCAGCAACAGATCTTGCACAAAGAAGCAACTTGGTGAGTTCTACTAAATTTATTCACAGGTATATTCTTCCAACACAGCAGCTGACAAGAGGTAGAAACCTTCACGTTTTACCTCTTCCTCTTCAGCTTTGCCTGGTTTTCAAGGTCTTCTTTGGCTACTAGGTCACTGCTGTTACTGAATCTGCAGAAACCCAACGCTGACTATATATTTTTATTAAACTTTGGTCTCAGGTCCTTCAAGTAATAAATAATAATTTTGTTCACCAGAATATTGGCCCCAAATTTGAACCAACTGTTCATACTACATTCCTTTTCTGGGCTAGTTTCATCAACAGCAACTATATCTTATAATAAACATTGTAATTATAATAACATAAGCTGTTGTAATTAATTTGCTCATGCATCGTCTAGTCTCAAGAAACAGTGACTCATTATCCTTAATTTGCAAAACACACTCTATTTTTTAATTTTATATTTAGCATAATGAGATACAAAATTAATTTATTCAGGGCCTTATAAAAACAGAATAGCTGAGACAGGATTAGAAAACAATTACCAAGTCCTAGGTATTAGTGTTGTGTCACAGACATTTTTCTAATAGTCAGTCATCCATCCATCCAACCATTCATCCATCCATCCATTTGTTAATTTAGTATAACT
Organism: Sus scrofa; assembly: GCF_054392235.1. NCBI lineage: Eukaryota > Metazoa > Chordata > Mammalia > Artiodactyla > Suidae > Sus > Sus scrofa. The sequence continues at coordinate 19,486,353 of NC_139393.1, read as the reverse complement.
TTATCATGCTAAGCACTGTGCTAATCTCAATAGAAACAAAAAAGTATTGTTATTGCTCTCAAAGAGTTCCCCATTTCATTGGGAAATACACATAAGAAAACAGTCTAAAAAAAAGAGGAATAAATACAACAGTTACAAATGTGTTGTGCATTTTACAAACACATCTGTAGCTTTTTGATGTTTGAACTGATAAAGATTTTTGTACTTTCTAGGAGATGAAGCTGTTGTTTCCTAAAGACAACCAGATTCCACCACCTACTCTCAGGTAAGCACTTTACATATAGGAATAATATAATTATTTGTGAACAGTTTTAGGTTGTTATCTGACACTTTTTTTTTTCTTTTAAGTCATGGAACTTGCCCTTCAAAGGAAAATTTATAGACATGTAAATAAAACAAGTACAGACGAGTGATGCTGGATGAAGACACGAGTAACAGGAATGGGGCCCATCCAGCTGGCTTGCTCAAGATGTCCAAGGGTCCTCGGAACATCATTGAAAACCAGTAAAGAAGAGTCATCATCCTTTCAAGTTTGAGTATCAAAGCGTCAGATTAGCCCAATTTTGTCGACTATGAAAATTAATTTAGGGTATAACATCTGACTCAAACTTGGCGAATCTAAAGGTGATCAGCCTATGGATAAGAACCCTCTGCTCCATTAATGAATCTCAGCAGTTCTTCTGAGGCTCTTCAGATTTATCAGAGGCACATGTTTTTTTGCTACCTTATCTGTGTAATATGCATAATGCTTTCAGAGGTTTTGAATTAACTGCCCTCCTCTTTTCAAAAACTGAACAAGTATTTTAAATTTAAAAAATTTAAATTTATTTATTTATGTTTCTGAGTTGTTGTTGTTGTTGTTGTCGTCTTTTTGCCATTTCTTGGGCCGCTCCTGCGGCATATGGAGGTTCCCAGGCTAGGGGTCCAATCGGAGCTGTAGCTGCCGGCCTACGCCAGAGCCACAGCAACGCGGGATCCGAGCTGCATCTGCGACCTACACCACAGCTCACGGAAATGCCGGATCGTTAACCCACTGAGCAAGGGCAGGGACCGAACCCGCAACCTCATGGTTCCTAGTCGGATTCGTTAACCACCGCGCCACGATGGGAACTCCTATTTATGTTTCTTTTCATGGCCACATCTGTGGCATATGGAAGCTCCAGGGCTAGGAGCTGAGCTGGAGTTGCAGCTGCAGGCCTAGGCCACAACTACAGCAATACCGGATCTGAGCCACATCTGTGACCTACACTGCCATTTGCAACACCACCAGATCCTTAACCCACTGAGTGAGGCCAGGGATCTAACCTGCATCCTCACGGGCACTATGCTAGGTTCTTAACCCACTGAGCCACAACAGGAACACAAGTATTTTTTAAAAGACGAATTGATTGAGGTATAACAGACATTTAACATTATATTGGTTTCAGGTGTACAACATAATGACTCAATATTTTTACATATGTGAAATGATCACTACACTAAGTCTAGTCACCATCTGTCATCATACAAAGTTAACTTTTCGGATTTACTCTCTTGACAACTTTCACATATGCTCTACAATGCTACTGACCATAGTCACCAATGCTCTCCTTTCTATCCCCATGATTTATTTATTTATAACTGGAAGTCTAAGACCCCCTTCACCTGTTTTACCCACTCCCCAGGTCCCCTCCTCTCTGGCAACCACCATTCTCGAACAGGTATTTTTGAATCTAACCCTGGATCGGGAGATGCAGTGGTTAGCAAGACAGAAACATCCCTTCTCTAAAAAGAGCCACACGCAGAAATATGGGAAGACCACATAAAGTCTAGGCAAGAGCAAAAGAACACGAGTTCATTATAGCCAGCATTCATACAACTGTCATAATTCAATTCAACAAATAATTATAGTTACCTACTAAACGCCATGTACCAGTTAAACTGAGGGAGACAAAAAAATGAATGCTACCTTCACCCTCAGGAGGCTCACAATACGCTGCAGAACAAGGAGAAGCCAAGCAGACAAATGACAGGCCATTGACTGTCAGAGAGATCGCCATCACGGCTCCCGAAGACGATAAGATTAGAATGTTCTTTACAATCAGGAGTGGAAAAGCCTGCACGACAGGCTTTTTCTAGACCTGCCTGCATGGCTCGTTAAGATGATAATTTTCTTTGGGGGAACCAAGAAAGGACTTTCAGAGATTCTCTTTCCTCAGAGGGATGGAAGGAAGGAGGGACAGGAGAGAGATCAGGATATAATATTGTCACCCAGGAAAAAAATCCAATTTCCCTTGGACGTTTTCTTACTAACCTGTTCCTCCTCCGTCTTCTCCCATCAGAGAGGTCACCATCTATCCAGCTAAACATCCGCTCATTCTCTTGACTCCTTTCTCACCCTCACTACCACCCCGATCCAAGTCTAACAGATCAGCAGGCTTATTCATTCAGCTTACTCAACAGTTGACTGTGTCCATTTTCCTCTGTCCTCCCCGCTCAGGCACCTTCATATTTCTACACAGCACCTATAAACATGATAATTAATTAACTGCATAATTAGTGCTTTGCTATCTTCAGTCTCCCAATTACCACACTCTCCCATCTCAACTGTCAGCACTATGAGGCCAAGGACCACATCTGCCTTTTTCACTACTGTCTCCCCAATACCTAGAGAAGGTCTAACACAGAGTGGTGCTCAGTGAGGGGATGAAGAGCGGAAAGGAGGAAATAAGTCCATCAAAACAGTAATAATCAGGTCTTCCATTAAACTCCTTCATGACTATGTGAAAACAAAATGTAAAGAGAAATGTGTGGTACATAAATACACAGAGACACACACACACACATATATAAAATGGATTATTTCACTAAAATAGTCGACTCATGACAACATCAAGCATTCAAGCTTACTCTATTTTATGATAGATTAAAGATTAAGAAACAATGCAATGCACATGTATATCAAATAACCACTGTGTATATTATCACAACTTATGATTTTATTTATGAATTACCCCTCAAAAAAACTGAAATTTTTAAAAAAGAGACTGAATCACATATCCCTTTAGGAGTTAATACAGTGCAGCCATATAACACAGCTGTTCACATTTTGAGTCTTCTCATTAACTTGCGGGTCTGTAATCATTGGATGGTTTGTGCAACTGAATTTACTACACTCATATGACAGCCCTGCCAAACACCTAACACTTGAGTGAGACTACGTCCTAGACAGGTGTATTAGTGAGTCTACACTTAGTATCTGTGATAGGTACTAAGTCCTTGGTTTATCCCTATGCTTACTGCATTTATCAGGACATATAACAGGCTCCTGTGTCCATTGTTAATTTGGGAACATGTTCTCTGTTTGAAAAGATTGCTTCACAACATAGCACGAGGTCTATGTGTCTGGAGCCCACATTTCACAGACGAACATATTTTAAAGCAGACTCAGTTTCAACTCTCTTTCTCAGGAGGGAGGGGTTTCCATCTCACCTTTCGAAGAGCAGAACATCTGCTTTGATGTGGTAAACAGCAATGTTTCATCCCCTGCCTGCTTGCTGCAGAAGCCCGCACATCACAGAACCCTCAATGCCACTTGAGGATTCAGCCTTCAGGCTGGATGCTCTGTATCCGGTCCGACCCAGCAATTCCCACAGAGTCAACCTCATGACAGCCCACTCCATCTGCCCTGAGTCTTAGAAAAGGTTAAAACTTTGCAGAAGCTTAATGAACCATGCCCTGCCTTGGAGAAATACAGATTTGCTACTGCTTTGTACAGAAATGAAACAAGTGGAATAAAAACAAGAATGGATTCTCTGAGTCACAGGATGTGGGTGAAGAGCTCTTACTAAATTGAGAACTTAAATACTAATTAATTGAACTGACAGCAAGGATATTCGAGGTCAAGGTCCTGCTCTGCACCAACAAACTGTGTGACCTAGAGTAAGATGAACACCTCTGGGCCTCTGTTTCCACACCTTTAAAATGGGAATGATATTCTATTTTAACTTCCCTTCAGGACTGATAAGAAGGATGAGATGACAGGTGAGAAAGCACTTTATAACTCTAAAGAAACTATAATTAAAAGATATTTCAAAATGGAGAAAACCCTCCAAATCACTCCTGCTGGGAACTTGAAACACATAGGGAGGTTCCTTTGCAATGAGTCTATTTTTCTAGGTGTATATTAAATTTAATGTTTTCTGAGTGCAATTCTGAGTTGTTCAAGATGAGGGATTTAGAATTGGAAAGGGCAAAGGAGGGAAGACAGCTCATGATTCAAAATTTCCAACAGAAACTCCAAAAAGGAGACAGTGATGTTCACGCTTCCCTATGCTCAGGCACCCACTCGAGAAGCACTCACTCAATTTCACAACAGTTTATTGAGCACCTACTCTACTCTAAGTACCATGATGGCCTCTACGGATGTGACAAGGATAAAAGGAGTTCTAAGCCCTGCCCCTGCCTAACATCAAAGCATTTTCTTTAAAATGCAAGAATGGATCAGGTATGAGTTCTGCCATGAAGCAGTTACAAACTGGTAGAAAAGTAAGTGGCCATAAAGCAAAATTGAATCCTTCTCAGAGGTCTCTGTCTTTAAGAGTTAAGAGAAAGAGATGAATGAATCTCATCAATCTCTTTGTCTTTTTTTTGTCTTTTTTTTCTTTTGTATTTTTGTCTTTTTAGGGCCGCACCTGTGGCATATGGAGGTTCCCAGGCTAGGGGTCGAATCGGAGCTGTTGCTGCCAGCCTATGCCAGAGCTACAGCAACGCCAGATCTGAGCCGCGTCTGTGACCTACACCACACCTCACGGCAACCCCGGATCCTCAACCCACTGAGCGAGGCCAGAGATTGAACCCTCAACCTCATGGTTCCTAGTTGGATTCATTTCCACTGCGCCATGATGGGAACGCCCTCTTTTTCTTATATCAGCAAACAGCTTCAATATCAGCATATAGACATGCTGCAGCAGTTTCCATCTTAAACCCTCCCTTGACTTCATTCCCTTGCATGACAAGATTTCTCACAAGACTTACCTAGAGTTTGTGTCTCCACTTCCCTTCTACACTTGCCCTCCTCAAGCCAATCCAACTGGGATCCTCTTCCCACCACTCCACTGAGACTATGCTTGGCAAAGCCATTCATGGCCTCCATCTTGCCAAATGAAGTGGTCCCTGATTTCACTGGTCAAAATCTTGTATTGATATTTTGTTCCATTTGCTGCAAGAGCTTGAGTTCTAGAGTCACGTCTTTAAAACACCTCTTTACTCATGGAGAGTCAGCCTACTCAATTGTTAAGCACCACCTCCGACACCGTGGAGAATGTTAGTGGTAAGAGAAGGGCAAGAACATCATCTGGAAGTAGGGGTGGGGCAGAGGGAGGAGAAGAAGTCAGAGATGAAACAAAACGCTGAAATGCTACCCTCCGTCTAAGTGACTGATGTACCCGCCTGCTCTCAGTCCCCTCTATGAAAACAGTCCTATGAATTACAGATGATTTTAGCGTTCACTCTGTTTGCTTTATTAAGAGCCATGCAGAATGGTGAGCCTGACCCCCTCTTCCAAGTTGGAGCTTGCTGACCCCTCTAGTTCTACTTCCTAGAAACCCCCTCTGCCTCCCAGGATACCATAAAAGGTAGACCGCGTTTCCCAGGAAGCCAGTGGGAGAGCACTCTGACTAAAGGCAAAATAACAGCCTTATCTGCCTTCTATAATGACCAGGGGATGCTGCTTTGCAGGAGGGGTGATCTGAGTATGATAACAAAACCATCAGCTTGTGTCACCTGTGACAGCCACAAGGCCCCCGTCAGTCTGACACAACTATTGCATAAAAACACATCTGCTCCTGCCCCAAACACTCCTGTCTTGTCCACGGCTTTCTCCATCTGTAGCAACCAAAGCTATGTCAGATTCTCAACAGCGACATGGGTATAACAGAAATATTTTATAAGTTGAGGTGATAATAGAGTTTTATCTACTTTTCCAGAAAATATACCGGGGAAATAAGCCACCAGAAAAACTCTGGCTTATATGGGATGAATGCAGAAACTCTCAGAGGCCATGACTGAGGAACAATGAGGCTTTTGAGACTCAGCAGATGACCTGGGTTGGAAGTGGAGACTTCTCTACGTCTCTAAAAGCCTGCCTTGCTCTTTATAACAGGCTACACGTAGCCAGGAGTAACTACACTGAAGAACGTATTCAGAATCAGACTCACTGGACTTGGATCACGTGAACAGATGGCGAGGCCCGCACAGGTTGGCAGGAGTGTTGTGGGCCAGGCCCGAGTCCAGAGAGGCAGCCACGCAAGGGAACCGCACCATTTTTCTCCTAGGACTTCCCATGGTTTTGAACAGACACTTTATCATTTTTCTGAGTGTTAAAGTCACCAGCTTGACCTAAGAATGTAAAAATGAAAAGCTAAGTGGGAAAGCCCTGTACAGTCATTGATTTTTTCACAAGGAGCCATGACCCTGGGTTTAAAAACCATTTTTCAAATCGTAGAGCCGTAGATCTGGTAGGAACCTGGAGTAAAGGGTCATTTATGGAGAACGCACACCACCTCTCCAGCCTAGTCTATGGCCCCTTCTCTGTGAGTGATTCGATGCCGCCCTTCAGAGCCTATTCTAAGGCATGATGGCCTCTCAGTCAAAAGGCACTGCATCCTTTTGATTAACATAAGTCTCCCTAACCACACAGCCAAACCTACTGGCTCAAGATCATCATGCATATGCAAATGGGCTGCTTGTTCTTCTCCACAGAAATGCATTCTACCTATTAGAAGACACTTATTTTTCATTTATGACTTATATCTCCCACTTACTAAAATGATTAAGGTGTCTGCAGAGAATTAGTAACCATGCTTTCTCTCTCTGGCCAGTGAAGATCTTTTCCTTTTCAGTAACTCCTCGGTGGTGGTACATAGACAAATCAGTTCTTTTATTTTTGTCTTTTTTTTTTTTTTTTTTTTTTTTTTTTTTGCTATTTCTTGGGCCGCTCCTGCGGCATATGGAGGTTCCCAGGCTAGGGGTCTAATCGGAGCTGTGGCCGCCAGCCTACGCCAGAGCCACAGCAACGCAGGATCCGAGCCGCGTCTGCAACCTACACCACAGCTCACGGCAACGCCGGATCATTAACCCACTGAGCAAGGGCAGGGACCGAACCCGCAACCTCATGGTTCCTAGTCGGATTCGTTAACCACTGCGCCACGACGGGAACTCCGACAAATCAGTTCTGAGTTGTCCCTCTGACCCACAAGACCCACCCTGCTCAGCTTCACCTGACCTGTCCAAACCCATCTCCTACCACCTCCACCTTCGGCTCCAGCGACCTCTGTTCGGTCCACAGTCAGAACACCTTCAGTCCCGCTTTCACTCATGTTGACCCTCTCTCATCTGTCATGTGCTCATTTTCCCATCAGTGTTCCATGGGACCTTCCATCTCAGCCTGCACTAGTCTCTCTCTGCTTGGCACTCCTGCAGAACTCAGCCTGCGTTCCACTCCACAGCTGAACCCTTGCTAAGACCATCACCATTCCCCAGTGATCCACACCCCCAGTGATCCACACTGATCCGGCCTCCTTCCCCTTCTATATTATTTATTTGTTTTGGCCACGCCCATGGCATGTGGAACGTCCCCAGCCAGGGATTAAACCCATGCCACAGCAGTGACAACACCAGATCCTTAGCCCTCTGAGCCATGAGGGAACTCCCATTTCATGTTAAAAATAAATTTCTTAGGAGTTCCTATCCTGGCTCAGTGGTAACGATCCCAACTAGTATCTGTGAGGACACAGGTTGGATCCCTGGCCTCCATCAGTGGGTTAAGGGTCTGGTGTTGCTGCGTGGTGCAGTGCAGGTACCAGATGCGGCTCTGATCCCATGTTGCTGTGGCTGTGGTGTAGACAGGCAGCTGCAGCTCCGATTCGACCCCTAGCCTGGGAACTTCCACATGCCACAGGTGCAAAAAACAAAAACAAAAACAAAAACAAAAAACCTTACTTTACATTAGAACAACTTCAGATTTGCAGCAAAGTTGCAAAAATAGTCCTGAAAGTTCCTGTATTCCCCTCACCCAGCTCCAGCGCCCCCTAATGTTACAGCATTATACCCTATGACAGTCTGCTCGTCAAAATTAAGAAACCAATGCTGATGCGCGGCTATGAAAGAGACTCCAGATCTTCTCTGGATTTTACTAGGTTTTCCTTAAAGTTCTCTCCCTGTTCCAGGAGCCAACCTGGAATACCACATTGCATTTAGTTGTCGTGTTTGCTCAGTATGTTCCTGTCTTCCAGTGAGAGTTTCTCAGGTTTTCCTTGTTTCTTTTTTTCTGTTACCTTGACCTGGACAATTTTGAGGAGTACTGGTCAGGTATTTTGTGGCATGTTGCCCTATCTGGGTTAGTCTGTTGCTTTCCTTGTGGTAAAACTGTGGCTATTGGTTTTTGGAAAGAAGGTCGCAGAGGTGAAGTACCCTTCTCATCACATCATATTGGGGGTACGAGTCAGCTACAGGGCAGCTCTGGTAATGTTAACCATGGTGATTTGGTTAAGGTGGCATTTGTCAGTTTTCTCCACTACAAATTTTATATTTTCCCCTTTCTATACTGTATTCTTTGGATACATATCTAGCTCACACTCAAAGTACACTCAGACTCCTTTTTAATCACCTACTTATTTTGCCTACAGTCTTGGGGGACCTTTCTTTGTTTCTTTTGCTTTTCAGGGCTGCACCTGCAGCATATGGAGGTTCCCAGGCTAGGGGTCAAATTGGAACTGCAGCTGCCGGCCTACACCACAGTCACAGCAACGCAGGATCCCAGCCATGTCTGCAGCCTACACCACAGCTCACAGCAATGCCAGATCCCCCACCCACTGAGAAAGGCCAGGGATTGAACCTGTGTCCTCATGGATACTAGTCAGATTCATTTCTACTGCGCCACAATAGGAATACCCTAAGGGACCTTTCTAAATTCTCCATATCTCTTCCCAGAGTTCACCTCTGAAAGGAGTATAATACTTGAATAGAGAGTCAATCAACAGGATAAATACTTTTAAAACTTGTGCGCATTATACACTGGCCATTTGCTTTTATTCTGGTTGTATTACCCTACTCCATAACTCTTTTGCAGCTACCAGAAATTCACATAGTAAATATTTTTAATCTGTTTCTTGCAAAGTGTTTTGAAATATATATAGAAAGGAAACTATCTTAGATAGATCCCTTAAAAAAACAGTTTCAGTGAAAAAAATAGGAGAGCCAAGCTGTGAAACAGAAGGTTTATCAATGGAATATTTTCAGCTACATTGACGTGATGGAAAAACATAAATGGAATTTAGAGTTCAGAGTGAGTGGGTTGAAACAGAAGCACAGATATACTGCAGTGTCAGTGTAGGTGGCAGAATGGCTGCAGGGGAAAGAAACGGTGTGTGGCCCTGTTTCCAGAGGGTTTTCCCCTCTGCAGTTGCACAAATGAAGAAAAAGTCAGATGTTTTTACTGACGGGACCACCACTGGGGAGAAGGTTGCCACTCAATGACCAATAAAGTCACGTAAATCGTTAATAATTTTATGACTCTACAGTGTTCAAATTAATCGGAAAAATCACCAGATGTTTTGCTGTTGTTAATACCGGACTGATCTGAGTCAGTGCCTCCTGGGGTCTGTGTGGCAGAAAGCTGACACCATGAGACCCTCTTCTACCAAAAGGTTCCGGGATCAATATATTTTAACACCTTGCATACTATAGACTAGGGATGGGCAACCTTTTCCTATAGAGAGCCAGGCAGTAAATATTTTAGGCTCTGTGGGCTGCATATGATCTCTGTGGCATATTCTCCCCTTCCCCCTTTTCTTCTTCTTGTCTTTTTCCTCCTCCTCGCCCCCTCCTCTCCCCTCCTTCTTCTCAACCCTTTAAAAATGTAATAAACATTCTTAGTTTGAGGGTTGTACACAAACAGACCATGGGCCATGTTTGGTCCATGGACTGGTAGTTTGCCTGCCCCTGCTATGGACACTTCCTGGATATTCAAAATGTATATTAGTGTATTAAAGACTCTGAAAAGATTAGTGGGATAAAAATGTGTTTGCTATTTTTTTTTACCAGATTTATCCCAAATTTATTTAACCATGGAAACTCTTTTTTTGCTGCTTCCCACTTAACATCTTATATAATTAGTCTCTGATGGGAAATGCTTTGGGAAATTCTGGCCTTTTTCACATAAGAAGAATTATAAAGTTATTCCCACCTTACTCATCCCATTTGCAAAGAAACATTCCAGATGGCTTAAAAAAATAAATAGAAAAGTGTCAGAAAATATCTCTATGACATTGGAGTATGAATAGATTCCCAGGCAAGACTTCAAAAGTACTAAGCACAAGGCAAAAATTATGGATTTGACTGTATCAAAATTAAGGATTTCTGTTCAGCAGGTAGCACAATAGAAAAACTTAACTGAGTATAAGATTAGGTAGAAATATGTGCAATATCAAAAATCTTAAAACATTAGTATTTCAAGGAATTCTTGATAATTAATAAGAAAAATTTGGATTCCAATTTTTTAAATGGGCAAGTGATATGAATAAACAATGTATAGAAGGGAAAATCAGAACGGTTAACTTGTATATGAATAAAATGTTCAACCTCATAAATAATGAGAGGAATACAAAATGGGAGGATAAAATACTCCTTACAGGTTGGTAAAAATTTTTTAATTGGATTATAGTCAGCGTTGGCAAAGATGTCGGGAAACGGTTTTCCCTCATGCACTGCTAGTAGAGGCGTTAGACCACTGCGACAATTCTGGAGAAAAAAACCAAATGTCAGAACTTGGTGAAATTCAGTATGTCCATACTCATTCTTGGGTGCAAACCCAGAGAAGAGTATTCACAGATCCAAGGATAAAAAAGGCAAAACTCATCACAGTGTTTTATTTTGTGACAAACTGATAGGAAGAAAACTAGCTACCAATAACTAGGGGAATGAATAAATAAAACAAGGTAGGAACTCACCTTGGAATATTATAGAGCAGTCAGAACCAATGGAGGTATATAAAGCAACATGGAAAGAGCTTCCAAAAATAATTTTAAGTGAAAAAAGTAAACAGAGTGAGATTGATAGCATAAGGTAAATTGTATAAACTTAAACTGTACATTGAAATATATATATATATATATATATATATATATATATATATATATATATATATTCTGTTCTTGGCCAATAAGCACATGAAAAGATACTCAACATCCCTCATCATTAAGGGAATGCAAATCAAAACCACAATGAAATAACTTCATACCCATTAGGATGGTTATTATAAAAAAAACAAAAAACAAAACAGAAAATAAGAAGTGTTTGGTGAGGATATGGAGAAATTGGAACCCTTGTGCCTTGCTGGTGGGAATGTAAAATGGTACAGCTACTGAAGATAGCAGTAGGTAGGGTCCTCAAAAAAGTATACATAGGATTATCATTTGATCCATCAATTCCACCTTTGGAAAAGAAGAGTTCCACTTCTCAAAAAGGAAAGCTGAGGCTGGAACTGATATTTGTACACTAATGTTCATGGCAGCATTATTCACAATAGCCAAAAAGTGTCCATCAAGGGATGAATGGACAAACAAATGTATATTCAGGCAATGGAATATAGTCTTTAAAAAGAAGGACATTTTGACACATGGTACAACAATGAATGAACCTTGAAGACATTATGCTAAGTGAAACCAACCAGACACAAAAGGACAACCAAGCTGTTTCTACTTTTATGAAATACCTGACATAGTGAAATTCACAGAGACAGGAAGTGGGATGGTGGTTGCCAGGAGCTGGAGAGAAAAGCAGTGGGAAGTTATTTAACAGGTATGGAGTTTCAGCTTGTGAAAATGAAAAGAATTCTGGATGGTGGTGATGGCTGCAAAATGTGAATGCATTTAACGCCACCGAACTGTACACTTTTAAAAAATGGTTAAAATGGTAAATTTTGTATTATGTATATTTACCACATAAAAAGATCTCTTAATGTGCTCAAACCAAGTTCCTTCCTACTGAATACTGATCAGTAGGTCAATGTAGGGAAAAAGAACAAAAGATCAACTTAATTTTTCTCTTTAACAGAGGATAAATATTGGGGAAAGCAGAACAGTAATCGGCATTCAATTGATAAAACAGACCTGAAGTTGCCAAGAGTTGCGCTGACTACACTTTTCTGTTCATAATGCAATAACATAATTCATCCATGCCAAGCTCCCTCTGGTTTTCCTGTATTCTTTTTCCCTTTTATCCCTAATAGCCCATCTCTGTTTTTTTTAAGTAGTAATAACTATCCTAATGGGTGTGAAGTGGTATCTCACTGTAATTTTGATTTGCATTCCCCTGGTAATTAGTGATGTTCAGCATCTTTTCATGTGCTTCTTGGCCAAGAAGAGAACATTTTTAATTACACAAAAAGTTAATAAATTCATTGTATCTGTATCTCTGGATAGCTTCTTCCATGAACTCTTGAACACTGACAAACTGACTTGCAGTCTTTGTTGCAGGATAAAACAAAAGACAGGAAAAAAATTGCTGAAACCTTTTAAGGATGCCTGGAATGGTCAGCCAGTTAATCAGCATTTACAGTCTTTTTTCTGAGCAGGTACTAATGCTTATTTGATGTCTTAATCAAGGCAGACTAACTTCAGTAATGACTCTGGAATCTTAATGGCTTACCACAATAGGTGTTTTTACTGTTTATATCACAATCCAATGAGTGTCAGCAGGGAGCTCTGTTTCACCCATTCATTCTGGGATCCAGGCTCCTTTGAGTTAGTGGTTCTGCCTTATTAGGAGCGCTTTGAAGTTCACCTCTGCAATTAGCAAGCTGTTAAATAAAAGACTATACAGCAAAGGCACCCCAACCCTTATAGACTTGGTCTGGGGGTGACACCATCATTTCCCTCAAATGCCACAAGTCATACAGCCCCACCTAGATGCAAAGGGGCTACGAAATGTAGTCAAGGAAGGCGAGAATATGAATTTTAGTGACAAATTACCCATTTTTTGCCACAGCTAACAAAAAGTTGGAGGAAATGTTTAGATTTGAGAAGAATTTTTTAAAATACAGGTTTCCTTTACTGTCTGCAAATTATTTTTAAGACTGTAAATTATTTATGGGTTATACTTTCAAACTTTTAAACAAAAAAAAAATATATGGTTTTCCCAAAGAATACATTTTTTGTACATACCCAGAATAATTTTGTTAGCATGGCTCCTGAACTTTATATGTCCCATAAGTACACATAAGCTCCCTGTGAAAAGGCAGTTAAATTGGGGGTGTCCTGTAATACATGTGAGAATATCTTGAATGTGGAAATAATGTGGATCGATTTTCCCAGATGGAGAAGCAGGATGAAGCTAATGCACCTAAGACTTCAGCATTCATTCTACATTTGCATATTTTGTATCAATTTCAAGTGAGATTACAAACTATAACCTGCCTATTACAGGACTCTAAAGTCAGAGTGAATTCCCTATTGCAAAATAACCATGTTAAAAAAGAAGACAAACACACATGTGAGGAATCCAGCAAAATGGGCTGGATGAGAGCTTTTCAGCACATACTGTGAAAAACATAAGCACAAAGCAACCATGGGCAGGCTATAAATTGTCCTGCATTACACAATGGAGTGATAAGACAGATGACCTGGAAAATGTGAGCTGGCGGGGCTGGCTGTGATTGATTAGTTCTCTGCCCTAATGCTCAGGTAATAGGATGCCTTTCAGCTCCATTCTGCCTATTCCAGTTCAGATTTGTTTTCCCTGCTGCCTTAAAAATTAGAAGAGATCCTGTCACTTTTGCCCTGCAATCATACAGAGGCTTGCTTCCCTTGCATTACACCAAAATACACAATTGCAATCCTTTTTCCTCCCCAACACGAAACGCAGTTCACATTCATCTAATGTCAGCCACACACAATTGCACAAAATACTTCCTGAGAGATTGATTCTAGAACAATGCAACATGTTGAGAATTGGACAGGAGGATGAGGGGGAAAAGACAACAATTTAATAGATGCAAAGAAGGAAACCATAAGCAAGCTGCAAAATTGGAGAGAGATGTGAAACTGAACCAATCTCTGTACTGCAGACTTCACAGGAAAACTGAAAAGCAACAGTCATTCCCAACCCACAAAGGGGAAGTATGATGAGGTGTGCCAATGGGAAAGAAGAGAATTTCAGAACCAATTTTTGGGATTGGCTGGAAAACCAACCACAGAAATCAGTTCAGAAGAGAGGGCTGTGGAAGGACTTGGCGTGCGGGAGCAATGGTGAGGATGAAGGCCACACCTAGGAATAGGTATAGGGTTTGCAGCACGCCAAAAATCTCCAACAAGGAAATCATGTGTCAGGCAGCCTTCTCTAAACCTCGATCCATGTAATCCTAGTGAAACTGCTGTCTGCTGGGGAGAACTCCAAGCTAACCAGCCCTGAGTTTTTGCATATAGGTTTGTGAGCTGCCAAGGTGAGTATTCTGAAATTGGAGAGGGAGCAGTGTTCAGAAAACATTACTTATACTTAGTAGGTTTAAACTAGTTGATTAAATAACAGATTTAAAATGTTGTTTACTTTGAGGCTTGAAGTTTAACTTAAAAACCTTATTAGACTACTTATAAACCTGGTAAATTTTATGAAATAAAAACAAGAAAGCCTTTGATGAGTACCTGATCCACTCGCATTGAACATTCTAAGAATTGCTAACAATGAAGCCCATTCACAAACTTACTAAGACCCTTTTTTAACATTTTAAACTTCATTAATAAAAATATGGTATTCAATTTCTTTTTAAGCCCTTCAAATGCCTAATGGGCAGGCTTACAACCAGAAGAAGTAATATTTCCTTCAAGTACCTAGAAACTTTTGTCAACCTAACAAATTAAAATTTTTAAGGTCTTTTAAACAGTATAATACTCCTCATAGGCTAAGTCCATTTTTCTTATGCCCTTTTGCTTAAACAACAAGCCTAAAACCAATTATGCATTTTAAACCTAATGCACAAGACTAATCTGTCTCTAATACACCAAATTCTCCAATATACCACATATACTTTCACTACCAAGTATTGATAAAATATTCCTATACTTAACACACACGTATTAATATATGGGTTTGCCGTCTCTATATTCAATTGTGCTTGTCTTATAGTTCATACAGCGAGTTGAAGTTATTGCCTTGACAGTGACCACAACAGGATCATCATCTCAGGCAGCCTGAGATTGCTTATTGATCAGAGAGCTGAGGTCTTCGGCAGGACGAGAGGAGGAATAAATCCAAAGGGATTCTTTCTGAGTCACTGAAAGACATGCTGAGCCTTTTGGGGACAGCTTCTATGACAATAAAGGACATCAAATCCTATATCCTTCAGAAGAGTTGAATTGCTCCTAGTTTAAAGTTACACTCTACAACCTCAAGTTTTCAAACCTTACCCAGCGAAGCTATTTTCTTTTGTACGTCACTGAATTTTAGATTCTTCTCTTATTATTTGTGTCTACAGACCATGACACTTCCTGCCTTTTTAATGAGATCCAATTGGAGTTTGCATTCCTCTCACACCTTTTTCATATTGTGTGGTTACAACTCTACAGCTGATCTAGAGACTTGAGCAAAGGTAGCAGAGGAGGTGGGCCTGCAGGTGGATTCTGTTCCTGCTGGACAGTCACCCTGGGGGACTGGGGGACTCAGCCTAGAGGGACCAAAGGGAATATTTAATCCAAAAAAACTTCCCTCAGAGTCACATTCAAACTTATTCTCTTCTGTGATGCCAATTTCACAGCAAAACTGTGCACAGGCAAAGTGCAACATGTCCAATTTAACTGTGATGAGCAGGGTCTTAGGACTCAAGCTGTAAAATAGCTGCCTATTCCAGTCCTAAGCAAGACCTTGTAGTTTGACTCAGCTCCAAGTATTGACATATGGAAGGCGGAATAATGGCCCCCAAAGAGGTTCTTGTCCTAATCCCAAAAACTGTGAATATGTGACCTTAGATGCAACAAGGACTGTGCAGATGTGATTACATTAAGGATCTTGAGACAGAGAGATTATCCTGAATTATCCAGGTGGGCTCAATGGAATTACAAAGAGTCCTTATAAGAGGCAGGCAGGAGATGAGGGTCAAAGAAGGAGATATGATGATGGAAGCCAGAGAGTGGAGTGATTTGAGGAAGGGGCTGACCACAAGTCAAGGAATGCAGGCAGCCTCTAGAATCTGAAAAAGGCAATGAAATATTCTCCTCTGAAGCCTCCAGAGTGAACCAGCCCTGATGACACTCTGGCTTTAGCCCAGTGAAACTGATTTTAGTCTTCTGACTCCCAGAACTATAGGAGAAAAAAAGTTGTGCTGTTTTCAGCCAATACATTTGTGATGATTTATTATAGCAGCATTAGGAATTAGTAGGACCAGACAACTATGGTTGCAGTCATGCTTTCAACCCTTCTCCAGATCTTGAATATCCTGGTGCCCCTTTCTGGCCAGACTTCCTCCTGTCTCCCCTCAGTGGGGTCATTGCTTATTTGCTCTCATCTGCATCCCCCTGAAAGCTGCTTTTTCCAGACTCTCATCACATGTCCAACCATGGGGAGGCATTAGGAGCCTGGAGGGCAGAGAAGCCAGTGCATCATCTACCCTCTCTCTATGCCATGGAAATGGTATTTCCGGGAGGCACTACATCTCCACAATTCCCTCTCCCAACAGTCAGGCTATCCCTTCAAAGTCCTGGCCCCCACAGTGCAGAACCTCCCCCCAGCCCCGATCCCTTACCCAACTACCACCATAGCTCTACCACCTCCTTCCACTGTCCCTCCAGCCAGGAGTGGGAGGGAGCTGCTTCCTATTGGGTTATAACTGTGTTGCCTCATCTCCTGCCATTCACTTTTTGAATTCTTCTAAACATAGTGTATCTTATTTTCCATATTTATTCCACTATGAAAAAAACTTGAGTTGTTTCTGTATGGCTGCCATAGTAATGCTGTTTTCTCTGTGTCCTTGATCATTCAGTAGGGGAAATAAGGTAGCTCTTTTCTGAGTCTGAAGTCTGCCTTGGAACCTGAGAAGTTTCACACCTGTCCTTTCTCGAAGCCTCCTGGATTCCTGACCCAGAAACATCCTCTGACTTTGGCCCTGAGTTGCCCCCACCCTGCCTTTTCCTGCCCTTGAATGTGTTTTTAACGTGATGCCACCTCGAGCCTTCTTCATCCTAATTTACCATTTGTATACTAGTCATCGACGCTGACCATATTAAGCCAAAGGAATTTGTGGGAAGGACATAAGGGCTCAGAGAATCAACAGGAGACTGGAGGCATTAAACCATTAAAATTGACGGGAACCAAGGGAACCCAGAGACCAGATGCAAAAAGAGCTACAACCCATGAAGGTGGGTTGATTGGCCACTGTCCCTGGTCCCTGTGATGACTGTCCATTTCTCATGTTGTTTCAGCACTTGCTCAAGATTCCAATTCCTATGACAGTGAGTCTGATTAGTTGAGCCCAGATCAGAGAGAGGGAGGATGGGTTCCTTTCAGGTTCCTTAGAGGAAGGGATGTGTCTTCTGCCCCATCAGGACCACACACACACACCAGGGAAGGACAGTTCCCTCCAATGAAATCAGGATGCTGTCAAAGAGCATTGATGGTGAACAGCCAAAAGCAACAAATGACCATTTTCTACCCATTATCTTGTGTTTCAAAATCCATGACTGACCTTTTGATTCTAAAATGATCACAACTCCACATTTCCATTACATCTTAAAAACTCCTAATTACCTTGGTTCACTTCTTACTTCACATCTCTTAAAAGAGTTTCAATCTTGGGCTGAATCATCAATAATTTGGGATTTTTTTTTTTAGGGCCACACCTGCGGCACATGGAAGTTCCCAGCCTAGAGGTCCAACCAGAGCTACAGCTGCCAGCCTACACCACAGCCACAGCAACACCAGATCCAAGCTGCATCTGTGACCTATACCACAGCTCATGGCAATGCTCAATCCCCAACCCACTGAGCGAGGCCAGGGATTGAACCTACAACCTCATGGTTCCTAGTTGGATTCATTTCTGCTGCGCCATGATGGGAACTCGGATTTGGGATTTTTTTTAACTATATCAACAACCAATTTTATAATCTGCAAAATGTTTAATAAATGTGAAGTGTGAGGATAGAGTCTACTACCATCCCTGTAAATCAAGTCCAAATGACAGAATACCTTTCCGGGCATTAAATAGACTCCCCAGTTTAGTACACTGGGTTTCCAGTAGACATCTGGGATAAATAAGAGCGTGTGTGTGTTTTCTTAAGCTTCTGGTTTAGCAGTCAACAAAACAGCATGTTCTCCACAAAAAATGCTGTTAAGATGCATGGTATTTCTCCAGTAAGACACACATACCATTCAACAGGCATCAGGCATTTATAAAGCGAGTCCTTCACTCTTGCTCCACTGCCCATCAGGGACGGTTTCAGGCTCAGCCTTCATTCCTGGCTCTTTTGTACAGGCCAAACCTCCTTCCCAGGAGCCCTCCCGGAGGTTGGTGTGCACAGCGCCTGCTGTGGCCAACGAAACTGTGTTGCTGCATATGGCCCACGTCAGTGACTTGGCGTTCGGACCAAAGTTAATATTTGGTAAACAAGCCTGCTGCCTTAAATTCCCCTTGAATCACTTTTCCTGTTACACAACCATTCGGTCAAGGAAATGCTGTCCACACAGATGAGTGGTGAAAACAGGGCCTGTCTCTAAACCAGCTTCGGCTGCAGAAGGGGAATGAGACGCCTGCTCCCTTTGTTCTGGGCCCCAGGCCTGCAGATGCTGACCCTCTCCAGCGCCCTGCTGTAGAAGGGCTTCCCTCCCTCTCTCCTGGAGACAGACCCTTACACCAGCTTACACTGGCTGCCTGCGATGTATTATGTAATGCTGACTCTGTACCACCTGCGGTGAGTCACCAGGTCAGACTGCACTTGTCTAGAACAGAGAAATTCTTGACAAAAACGCACAAAGTGGCTGGAGGAAGAGGAAACGGTTGATAACGCTCCCTCCATCACTCTGAGCTTCATCACTAACTTGTCTTCTGTGTTATTTTTGGAAGTGATTTCATTCTATGCTTGCTGGTCTCTGGTTACTTATCTTACTCTGGCATGTTTCATAAGGAAGATGAAGAAGATCGACCTCTTCTCTACACCTCATTTGTCTTCCTAAGACTCACAGCAGGGTATTCGTATTCCACATGCCATGGGACTATTACAAATATATATAAAGGCAAACAACAATACTCTCTGCTTCATAGAAGCGCAATAAATACTTGCTGATAAAAATCCAAACCCCATCCAAGGAGAAAAGAAAATGCCAGTTATGCAATGATTCCTCTTTATAACCAATCAAGGGCCCTCATTCATTCACTCATTACATTTATTGAGTGCCTCCACGGCCAAGCACAAGGCCAAACAAGACACAGTCCCTGCTTTCACAGAGCAACAGATAGTGATCAAATCATTACACATACATGCAAAGTGCAATGGTGACCAATGTTAAGAAGAGATATAAAATGCTATACAAACCTACACAATGAGATCTGATAAGCCAGACAGATCAGGAAAGTCTTCTCTGAAGAAACGGCACTTGCGCTGAGATCAGAAAGGTGAGCAGGAGTTCCTGTCGTGGCACAGTGGTTATCGAATCCGACTAGGAACCATGAGGTTGTGGGTTTGATCCCTGCCCTTGCTCAGTGGGTTAACGATCCAGCGTTGCCGTGAGCTGTGGTGTAGGTTGCAGACGCGGCTCGGATCTTGCGTTGCTGTGGCTCTGGCGTAGGCTGGCAGCTACAGCTCTGATTCGACCCCTAGCCTGGGAACCTCCATATGCCGCAGGAGCGGCCCAAGAAATGGCAAAAAGACAAAAAAAAAAAAAAAAAAAAGAAAAAAGAAAAAGAAAGGTGAGCAGAACTTACACAGCGGAGAAGAGCAGAAACGAGCATCTCAGGCTAAGAGAAGAGCTTGGGGCAACTGAAAAGTCATTGTGTCTGGACAAAGGGAGTGAGGGGAAGCAAGACAGGACAGGAGCCTGAAAGCCAGCCAAGGGACACACTCAGGAGTCCGCCTTGTCCTAAGAACCACAAGAAATCACTGAAAGACTTTTCAGGCCCTGGAACGAGCACACCTGGGCTGGGCTTGCAGATGGAGACCATGAAACTCATGGGTACCAATCAGTTCCCCTCACAAGCTCTCTGAAGCATCACAGTAGATATGAGAACAACATGGACAAAAGATACCTCGCGGGTCCCCACTCTACTTCTCATGCATCTTAGGGTGTCAGCTATGACCAGTAGGCTGTCAGAGAGGCCAAGCCTTTAAGTGTGAAACTTAACTATGGGGCTTCCAGTATTTATTTGCTCAGCCATGTAAGGCAGCAGCCTGCCCACTCAAAAACCCACGTCACCCGGCTTAAAGTCTCAGGTCTGGTGATGAAATTCTCACTGGGCTGTATTTAAGACTTTTCTGTGCTTTGTTGCAAAACCTGGGAATTTTCTATCTGTGTCCATTTAGGGGCTTTCCATTGGCCAAAC
This sequence comes from Sus scrofa, assembly GCF_054392235.1. Classification (NCBI taxonomy): domain Eukaryota; kingdom Metazoa; phylum Chordata; class Mammalia; order Artiodactyla; family Suidae; genus Sus; species Sus scrofa. The sequence goes on along the minus strand of NC_139393.1, from coordinate 19,465,796 downwards.
CTCGCTGTTTGGCCACAGGGTTTCAAAAGAGGGTTAGTAATACAGAGATTTTTATTCTGAAAGTATTGCTTTGGGTCCAACGTGTGGAACCATTACAGGAGGTCTGTGTTGGGGGTGGTGAGAGCAATGAGAAGGTGATACTGGCTTGGACCAGTGCGGAGACAACAAGGGATGGTTAGCGTAGGACAAACTGAAGGGAACAGAGACAAGAGATATTTAGGAGCAGAGTATCAACAGGCTCAGTGGGTGATGCAGAGATGAGATTCTAGATTACGAATCCTACAATCAGACGGATTCTCAAACTCATTACAAACTCGTAATCGGACGACTCTATGTTTCCAGTTCAGCATATAAGGAGCCTGGGAGTAACCACTCCATCCTAACAACAAGTAGCAAGCTGAACGGACTGAAAAGCCAACAACCCTTTTTGGATCCTTATGAGAGAGGAGGACCCAGGGCAAACTGCTGCCCCAAGATGGGAGAGAGAGGCAGGAGGTACAGGGAGGTCGGCTTATGGGACAAGAGACTGGTGAGCAGAAACCAAGAGAAGCCAGGGGCATGTAGGAAAATCTGAACTGTAATGGGTGAGTTGCTGGAGGCTTAGCGTGAATAATCCTGAGAATTAAAAACTCCAGGGCAAGCCAGTCACAGAAAGGCCCCAAATACAGAGATTTACCTCCAGGAGCTTGACCAGGTTCCCACAGAAAATATCAGAGAAAAAAATTCCCTTTTGTTTCCAGCAGGCAGAGGAGGAAAGGAACCAATTGCCAAAACACTCTGTTTTTTCTTCACAAAGCCTGCCCTCAGGGGCAGCTAGTTAACCAAAGCTATCCTGCCGGGGTACTGGCACAACCTAACTGACCCCAGAGAAGGGAAATGCCCAACTCCAGACCACGCTAACCATCCTGTCCTACCTAAGGGCGAAGGAAAAAATTGAGAAACACTTGTGAAGTTCACAGTTCAGAGATACAAGCACGAAAACACTGGGACCTACCTAATCACAGGCTACAGAACAGCCCCCCCCCCGCCCCCCTCCCCCCGGCACACACACGTCATCACCGCATTACTAAAGGCTTATTTACAGCAGTTCCTTTTACCGGGTACATCATGTCCACCCACCAAGGAAAAATTACAAGCAAAAAACACGCTTTGAACAGAGAGAGCAAGGATCAGAGCCAGACATGGCAGGGATGGTGGAATTATCAGACAGGAAATTTAAAACAACTATGATTAATATGCTAAGGGCTCTGATGGATAAAGTAGACAGCACGCAAGAACAGATGGGCCGTGGAAGCAGAGAGATGGAAATCCTATGAAAGAAGCCCGAAGAAATGCTAGAGATAAAGAAACACTGTAGCAGAAATGAAGAAGGCCTTTGATGGGCTTATGGGCAGACTGGCCGTGGCAGAAGAAATAATCTCTGAGCTAAAAACTCGTAACAGTGCCATTCTCTAAGATAGGGAACACGAAAGGAGGACCAGATGAGGTCTTGGATATGTATATAGATCTCCAATGGAAAAACTTTTAAAGATGAAACGCTTTTCTTCATGCTTAGAAGGAACCGGGCTGGTTTTGTCTTGTCTACAGAAAAGTGTGCATAACTTGGTGGGGAAACAAGATGGAGAAAAGCTGGGACAATGAGAAAAGACACAGCTTCAATGGAAACCATAGGTAGTTATTATTGTTCATGTACTTTCCATTCAGAGTACAGAATAAAGCAAATAAAGCACATGAAGAAGCTATGCAGATAAATGTGGGAGAGGCCCTAAGATGGAAAGAACGTCCAAAGGATTTATCATGGATCAATTTTTAAATGTTTTTCTCTGAGGCCAAGTAAGGCAGAGAAACTCCAAGACTCTAACAGATGACAGTTCAGAGGCCAGGCTCCGTGGAACTTCAGCACTGCTCCAGGCGTGGCTGATAAGATTCTTAGTTTCTGGGAACATAACAAATCCGTCAAGGGTCTCTTGAGTTCATTCTACTCTTAAAATTTGGTGATGCTGAATTCAGTTCAAACAGGACTCAAAACACATGCCACCATGTCCTTGATGGCCTGGTGTGTTTTTGATCCCGTACATATGTATCACATCCTCCTTCTAAAGGCCACTGGCTTAAGCTGGCATAGAACTGGAAAAGTGGGCACCAGCTGGAAATTTCCTAAGAAGCTTGGGAATTCAAGAAGTGATGGTGGAGGAGCTCCTGGTCACTCCGCAGGATAAGGAGCCAGTGTTGTCACTGCTATGGCTCAGGTTCGATCCCTGGCCCAGTCTTCCACATACTAAGAATACAGACAAAAAAAAAAAAAAAAAAAAAGAGGAGATAGTGGAGCCCAAGGGGGAAGAGAAGGCCAGGATGCTGCAGAAGCACAGAGCATGCAGGGCCCTCTGAACAGGTCCAATCTAAGACTCTGCCCTCCCTTCCAGGGTTCAGTTAGCACTGGTGTTATGTCTGGCAACAGAAATATAGAGAAATGTAATGTAATGTGAAGTGCTAATTCCAGCTATATCTAGCTAGTATTTTCAGCCCCCTCATTTCTTCTAAATTAAGCAGAATCAAACTATTTTTACTCTGTAACTGTACTCTAATCTTAAATAGGTAGTAGAAGCTAAAACTTGGCTTTTAGCTTTAGAGTGATGCTGTGTTGTTAATTTTTAATTAGTCTGCTATATTAATGTGTCCATTTACAGATGAGAGATGATTAAAATGGTAACACATTTTCTAATATGTTGGTGTCTGCAGATGTATGTGTACAAATGAAAAGGAATAAAGGGAACTCGTTTTCCAAGAAGCAGACAAGCTTCTTTCCATTTAGAGGCAAGCAATACACTCCTGTGGGTGGACAAGGTTTTGACACCTGCTTCAGGGTAGGGAAGAGAGGCACTGGGCTGGGTACATTTCCAGCATAGTGAGGCTCACTGCCATTTTGCACTGTTTCTCACAATGCACCAATATCAGGGGCAATCCTGTAAATATGACTTGCACTATAGGGGATTATAATCAGACTGTTAAGCTGCAGACCGAGGACTCTAGGTTCATTTTAGCAGGCAAAGATAGATAAGTATTCTTATGCCTTAACGCAAGCACCAAAAGATGAAATTAAGCTAAACAAAGGCTATGGCTGGCATGACGTTCAAAAATATGGATCACTGGAAGTTGAGAGAAGCAACCAAGAGGGTGGATGACAAACCAGAAAAAAAAGGATCTCAGCAAACTAGAATGATGGATTCTATCTTCAAGTTGATGTTTAATAAGGATGAGGAATTTCTTTTGCATTCAAAAACTCGTTCCACAAGGTTGAAGGATACAAGGTTTAGCAACACCTCAGGAAAAAAATTTTAAGGTTTTAGCTTATTTTACAGACAAATAATGTGGCCACACAAGAACAACTAGTCTTGGATTCCATTTATAAAATATGATAGTATCTGGCAAAAGAGAGGTAAGTGTTCTGTTCTATCAAAACCATAATACCACCTGATTATTGCACCCATTTCTCAGGGACACTTGAAGACACTTTAATTAAGGGACACCTGGGCTGCTGATAAAATGAGATCTACTGATTCAATGAATGAAAGAACAAGGAAGCTTGCTTCTCTCCTATGGGACAGCTGCACTCGAGTATTCTGGCATAATGAGGGGCTCCACTCCATGTGCTCGTTCAGGGAACCAGGTGCCTTCCCCCGTCACTGCTTCATCATCCACCAGAGTGTTACCATCCACAGACTAGAAACAGGGTCATCGCTATGACCAGCTTCCAGCTGAAGGAATAGAGAGGATGGACACGCAGAAGACGGAGCCACTGTCAGGGTACTGGCCAGGAACTGGCAGTAGTCTTTACTGCTCACATTCACTGTCACCCAGTGTGCCCTCAGCTCACTGCAAGGCAGGCTGGGAAAGGTGGCACAGCTAGACACCCCATCTACCCAACTATACTTCTATAGTAACAAAGGAAAGGGAGAATGGATTTTGGTGGCTAGATCACAGTTTTCTGCTACAAACTTTTGGAGAAACAGCAATCAGAATGATGGGACAAAGTTGCATATCCTGTTGGGAACATCATATCAGAAGAAAATAAGTACCGGGTTTCCTGTGGAAGTGATTAGACTAGTTTATTCTCTGTGGCTCCAGGAGTTCAAACTAATATATATAGGTAAAGGACTTTCTAAAATAATTATCAGAAGATAAGAGGACGTCCTTCTAGAGGTGGAAATTCCCTCGAATTACAAGTTTTTGAGCAGAATCTGTGGACTTCTTTTGGGGGGAGGGGGTTAGAATTTCTTCAAGCAATCCAAGCAGCCAAATGCCCCTTTCCAGCACCAGGTTTCTATGATTTTATCTAAACCTGAGTCTATCACTCATAGGGTAACAGAAGGGAATGCCAAAATTTCTTAGGAGCTTGCTACGTGTAAGTCTTCACAACAACTTTGACGTAGGCATTGTTCACATATTCCCAATGCACAGAAAGGTTAAGCACCCAAAGCTATTAGGTGGCATTCCTGGGATGGCAATCATCATTGGTCTGATTGCTAAACCCGGATGTTTCTGTCAAGCTGCTGCCTCCCAGAATGAAAGTCAAATCTAAACTCTGTTCCCTCCTTTTCCTCCCCCCCCCCCAAATCCTTTATCTGACTTATCAGGGTTGACTGCCTGAATGGACCAGCTGTTCCGCAGGATTTAGCACAAGTTAGGAGCATTTTAACATCCGGCCCTTATCCAGCTCTTTCTCCTGGGCCAAATGACTGATTTGTCACCCACGCTTTTCCTCAGCCCAGAGGCAGAGCCGCCTAAACATCCAGCAGCTTCTGCCTCTCCGCTCCCTCCCTAAGATGAGCACAGGGATTCTCCTGTAACCTCAGACCAGATCACAGTGAATCATTTTTCGCTTTCACCTGCCAGTGTTGTGGGGAAAAGTAAGGTTTAATATGAAATGAATTCTTCAGCCCTTGTGCATTGAAATGGATGTCAAAAGTGAATTAATCACCACTGAAGCTTCCACCATAGAAAATTTACCCAGATTCCCTCCAAAGAAAGGATGACTCATGCAAAGCACCTGTTTTGTCTCCTTAGTAACTGCTCTTAGATGTCCCTCTTGTATTTGCATGCAGGCGAGCAGAGCAAATTGACTGGGGGAAGGGAAGTGGCTCGCAGCATACAGAGTGTGCTCTGCACAGAATGTCACCTGTAACACTGTTTGCAGACCATCTTGTGCTTTATGGGCTCACTCTGCATCTGTGTTATAACCCCAGCATTGATTTAGCCACAGACTCAATGTGGACATAAGTCTGGAAAATTACTAATGGCCTCAGGGAAGCTTTGGTGACACAGAATAAAATTGGTTCTGGTGTAATCTCTGTACTGGGAAGATGGATTCATCTCTGTGTTAAAAATGTGCTTTCTTTGCCTTTGACCTTTGCTGCAATTAGAGTTAGGCACACAACTCCATCAAGAAGGAGGTGGGTGGGGTGGATGGGAGAGGTTCAATTAAACCACTTTTCCTGCTTAACCACAGGAAATAATATTCTAAGAATTGGTTTTTTTTTTTTTTTTTTCATGGTTCTATGTGGTTTTTGTCTATCTCTTTCACAAAGCCCTCTGTCACTGGCATTGTGGTAAAATAAAAAGAGTATTTGAATCAAAAGCTGGATATTCATGCCCCCGTGTGCTCTCTAGACACTAATGAGCTGGTGCCTGTACACAAATCACTTAGCTTCTCTGGGTTTTCTCTTTGCGAACTGAAGGCTCTAACTACATGACGCCATCAGCCCTTTCAATTCTAAAGACTGACATCATTTCCTGGGATCTTATGAGTTAGAATTGGGTAGCTTAGCACTTAAATTTGGGGGGCCAGGGAATATCCCAAATGGAAAGCTACTTGTCCCGTCCCTTTATTTTACAAACCATGTCCAGAGAAATTAAGTTACTTGCCCAAGATTACAGAAAATTCTAGTCTTTTCATAGCTGTCTTTTTTTTTGTTCCTACTTTTATCATAATTTAATATGCTTATCGTTGCAGTCAAATAGCTCTACAAGACTTGTTATGAAAAAGTTGTTCTCACCTGTTCTCCTTTCCCTACTCCCTAAAGGCAGCTACTTTTAAAAATGTTTTTAACTGATTCTGTTATTTGCATCACTATTTCCAAATATTTTATTGTTTCAGCTTTACGTATTATCTAAAACGCAAGACACGTTTCTCAACCCACTCTTCTCCCTGTGTAGTCATAATTTTGTTTAGATTGGTAATCAGTATTAATTTGACATAAATATTATTCATAGTTGAGCTAGGAAGCATGTTATGATTATTTTTCCTTTCTATTTCCTTTTCCCCAAAGTTAATAATTATCATGTTTTTATTCTGCGTAATTTTCTCTGATTAATCACAGATCCAACCCAAACTCCTTATGGTTGTGTCTGTCCCTAATGCCCACTAGTTTCCTCCATAAGAGCTTTAATAGTAAAATAAAACATAACCCAATGGTAACTATTTCCAAAGAGAATTATCATTGAGGATATACTGATAGTATTAAAATACTATTAGCTGTATTATCCAGTGTTTTAAAATGTGTAAATAGCAGATACCCCAAAAAGGGTGCTTGTTGAGGGAATACTGGATTTAAAAAAGGGGAAAACATTTATCTTCCTTTCTTCTCCAAATCCCTTGATAGGACAAAAAAACCTCTCCAACTTTGAGGGGGATAAAAGAGGAATAAACATATAATGTCACTGGAACACAGAATGAGGGAGTACCAAGTCCTTTTCTTTCTTTCTTTTTTTTTAAGAAACACTTTTACTGGAAGAAGGGAGGCATTCATCTCCCTCACATGCCATTGTCTTGATTGCACTGGGTACCATAACAAAAATGTCATGGGTGCTCTGGGTGTTTACAGAGAAGCAAACAATCCTGTTAAGTTTCTATCACATAATTTTAAAGAGCCACATAATTCTGAACTTTGGAGTCAGAGAGATCTGACTTTACCACTTGTTCCCTGTGTAGCCTCACAGAGCTTACTTAACCTCATTATGCCTCGGTTTCCCAACAGGAAAAACCAAAATAATAATTGCTGCCTACCTCAGAGTTATTGTAAGAATTAAATGATGAAATTATATAAAAAGTTTAGCAATATAGCTAGCACAGAGTAAATGTTCAGTAAATGTTAATATAATTACTGTGATTGTTGTGCATTTCCATTTTGTGACTTTTGAATATCAGTATATTGACAGGGAGTACCAGTTCTTGGAGGAGAAAAATCAGGTGAAAATATCAGTTATAACAGTAACTTTAAAAACATTAAGAGATTCTTATAATTTATGCCAGTAAAGTTGAAAATATAATTTTAGAAACATATAAATGATCAAAGTATACAAGAAGAAACAGTAAACCTGAATAGATCAGATATTTTTAAAAAATTGAATCAAGAATCAGTAACTCTTTCATCCCCTAATCCTATCATTTCTGGCTTCTTTTGCCTAACATTATGTTTGTAAAACTCATTCACAATGCCGGTGAATGAGTAAATTGTTATTTTCATTGCTGTATAGTATGTAGTTTATGAATATACAAAACTTCTTTGTCTGTTATGCTATGGAGGGCATTAGGGTTGTTTCCAGCTTGGAACAAATTAAAACCCTGAAGGAGGAATTCCCGTTGTGGCTCAGCAGAAATGCATCTGATTAGGATCCATGAGGATGCGGGTTCAATCAACCCCTGGCCTTGCTCAGTGGGTTAAGGATCCAGTGTTGCCGTGAGCTGTGGTGTAGGCTTTGGATGCGGTTTGGATCCCGCAGTGCTGTGGCTGTGGCGCAAGCCCACAGCTACAGCTCAGATTTGACCCCTAGCCTGGGAAGCTCCATATGCCACGATGGGGCCCTAAAAAGACGAAAAAGAAAAATCCCTGAATGAATATTTTTGCCCCAATATTCAACATCCTAAAGGATATATGTATGCATTTCTATTAGATACCCAGCAGTGGGACTGCAAATTCCGTTGCAACATCAAAGTACACATATATTCAAGTTTAGTAGCTACTGCTTAATAGTTTTCTAAAGTAGAACGTCAAATGATATTTTTACTAGCACTGTTACATGATTCCAGCTGCTTCACATCTTTCTCAACACTTCGTATTGTCAGTTTTAAAAAATTTAGCCATCTGATGAGTATATAGTGCTTTCTTATCATGACTTCAATTTGCATTTACCTCATAGCCAATGGTGTTGAGAATATTTTCATTTGTCTATTGATCATTTGGACATCCTCTCTGGTGAAATGCCTGTTGAAAATTTTTGCCCATTTTGGACAAAGGGTGAGTAATATCTAACTTTACTTACTGATTTATAGGAGTTATATATATACATATTTAACTGATATCCAGATGTCAGATATATGCATTACAAATATGCCTACCTGACGCTTGCTTTTTTCACTCTCATCTCTTTTGATAAAGTTCTTAATTTTAATAAGTCCAACTTATCAATTTATTTATGTTTAATGCCTTTGGTATCTGTGAAAAACAGCTTTGCATATTCCAATGTTACATTCCTGTTATCCTCATATTTAAGTCCATGACCAGCTTGGAACTGGTATGATGAGTAGTGCAAAGTAGAAATTAGTATTTATTTATTCTAATTATGTATTACATAATTCATTAGTTATTATTTACTGAAAAGACTATACTTTTTCACTGAGTCTCAGGAGTAATATTTGCCGTGAATCAAATAATGTAACAGGGGTTGGTCTGTTTCTGGACTCTGTTTTTTTTCCCTTTGACCTATTTGTCTCGCCTTGCACAATACCACAGCGTCATAATTCTTGTAGCGTTGGATGAGCACTGATATCCTTCGGGGTTCGTGTACAACTTTGTCGTTCAAGATCGGCTTGAATGTTCCTGGTCGGTAGTTGTTCCATGTAAAAGTTAGAAGCAACCTGTCAATTTACACAAACATGCACACACAACACATATATGCACAAACCCTGTGGAATTTTTATTGAAATTGCATTAAGTTTAAGATCAATTTGGGGAGAACTGACAACTTTTCAATATTGAGTCTTCCAATCCATAAGTATGATATATTCCTCCATTATTTACATATTTTTTTATTTTTCTCCCTAATGTTTTATGGTTTTCAGTATAGAGGTGTTACTCATATTTTAATACTGATTGTATTTAATGTCTTACGTGAATATAAATATTATTTAAAGTTTTTATTTTGGAGTTCCTGTTGTGACTCAGCAGGTTAAGAATCCGACATAATATCCATGAGGATGCAGGTTTGATCCCCGGCCTCTCTCAGTGGGCTAAGGATCTGGTGTTGCCACAAGCTGTGGTACAGGTCCCAGATGCAACTTGGATCTGGCACTGCCATGCCTGTGGTGTAGGCCTGCAGCTGCAGCTCTGATTCAACCCTTAGGCTGGGAACTTCCCTTCCATATGCTGCAGGTATGGCCATAAAAAGAAAAGTAAATAAAATAAAATAAAAATTTTATTTCTAGTTGTTTGTTTCTAGTATTTAAATAAATAGTTGAACTTTGTGTACTGATCTTGTATCTAGAAACCTTGTTAAATTCATCTTTTAATTTTAATGGTTTATTTTTATGAGTTTTCAGGGTACTCAATTATACTGTCTGCAAATTATGATGGTTTTATGTTTTCCTTTCAAGCTTTTATGATATTTTTTTATTTTTTACCTTATTTCATTGCCCAGAACCTCTAATTGAATGCTGATTAGAAATGATGCAGACATCTCTGCCTTATTACTGATTTCAGGAGAAAAGCTTTTAACATTTCTCCATTAAGTATAAAGTTTGCTGTAGGTTTTTACAGAAACATTTTAAATTTTAAATTAAAGAACTCCCTTTTTATTTCTAGGTTTCTGCAAGTTTTTGGGAGCTGAAATTTACCAAACAATTACCCTGCATCTATTGAGATGATCATATAAATTTTCCCCCTTTATTCTGTTAAGGCAGAAAATTGCATTGATTGATTTTTCTAACCTAAAACAACCAAGTATTCCTGGAATAAACTCAATTTGGTCATGATGATTTAGTCACATATATGTAATACTGAATTCTCTTTATAAATATTTTGTATATGATTTCTGCAACTATACTCATGAACGTGAGAAGCTTTTAACATTCTTTTTTTGTTCGTTTGTTTCATTCTTATTAGATTTTTATGTCAAGGGATAGCTCTGGAATTTTGGCTCTTAAAGTCTTGGCTGCCTTGGTTGTTCTCTGATATCCTCAACTAGCTGCATTTGTTTGTTTTCAATGCTATTCAGCTCTTGTAATTGTGTTCAGAGAGGGTTTGTTTGACACAAGCTACCCAATTATCGCCATAAGCAAAACTTCTGCATTTTACAAATGTGATGAACCAACCAAATTTCAAACAAATTTCTAACTATCAGTCAACCTTTTGACTTATTTCAGTTCCTAAAAAAATCTTGGGTTACTAAAAGTGTAGTTTTGACTTTCAGTGTCACTTAGTGCCCTTATCTGTTAAAACAGAGTTGTAGGAAAATAAATAAAATTTAATTATAGACATAATATTTTGTCCCCACAAAGAAGGAAAAAAAATAACTTAGTTGGATAATGTTCCATCTTTGGTATTTTTAAAATATTAATCAATTGTTATAGTGAAAGAGCACCATAGCATCATCAATTTTGGTACTCAAAAATTTCATTGGGCAAAAGAGGAGGGACTATTTATATCCTATAACAACTATCAGGAAGAGAAGACATCTGGGCAGCAAGATGAACGAATTACATTCATTAGTTTTAAATGGATGTTTAATAAATATCTTGGATTATAAGGAATATGAGATGGATTCTATAGTAGACATATGGTAAAGACAATCTGAAATACATATAAACATCTAAAAAGAGGAGGGTAAGATGAGAATAGAGAAGTTGAGATAACTCTACCAATTGTTGAACCCTTAGTATGCACTAAGGTGCTTTGCTTGGGGCTTTGCCGGCATTATCTCACTTAACTACCTGCAAACATAATGAGGTATCTTTATTCCCGTTTTATAAAATAGGAAATTAAGGCTCGGTTAGAAAAAACAACTTTTTCCAAAATCGCAAAGATAGTAAGTAGGATTCAAATCTAGCTCTGTTTGACTCTAGAACCCACACTCTTGCTACTAAATCAGGCTGGGATTAAACAGAAGCGAAACCAAGTTTTCTTATCAGTAAAGGCTAGAGTCTCTATTTTAAGCATTGCGAAAGGGGGTTATGGGAAGGAAGACTTTAGTTATATGTTTATGGTTTGTTGGGTAAGGATTTTATGTGGGGTGTGTATTTCCCTTGTCTCTGGAGTTCTTGTTATATTCTCAAGTTAAAACATTTCCTGTTTACTACTGACTGGGCTAACATCCAATAACCACACACTATAAACAAATTCCAACATTTTTCTACCCAATGTAGAGTTAGGTCCGTGTCTATGGCTGACCTGCTCAGTGGTCTCGGAAATAGTGCCAATTAAGGCCAGGTCAGGGGTTAGATCTGCATTTCCTAAATGTGTTTCACAGAACGTACTAGTTTTACATGATATTAACAGCTATTATCAGGAAAAAAAGGAAGCATCTAGGGGTGGTCTGCAGCCAAATATGGTTTAAAAAACTCTGGGTTAAACCAGTTAAATTTATTTCAGACTTTTCTATACCTTAAAAAGTATATTAATATATACACATGTAATATATACATGTATGTTAATATACACACGACTCTTCAGAGGGAGGTATAGTGTAAGTATTTGCAAAATGTGTCTGGCTCCAAAATGATTTGAGGAACATCTTCCAGAACAGTTGTTACACAGACCGTATTTGGGGGAGGGAGGGGTTTTGTAGCAACAAACTACATCATTGGTCATGGAGGGAGATATAAAAGTCCTATGTACCAACAAAAAATGAACCACCTAAAAGTTGAGAATTATGTTTGAGGACTTAAGCCCAGGAGACAGCCTATGAGATAGCTCTGAGGGACTGTTCTAAAGACGTAAGGGAGGAGCCAGGATATACAGGAGTTTTTGGAAAAAAAATAACAACAACAACAAAAACAGGTAGTGGGAACATCAAAATATTAAAGAAAACCAGACATCTCAAGCGAATGAATTTGTGCTTTCCTATGCATGGGAAAATGCAGGAGTCTGGGCTCCCTGAAATTATTCCTTTGATATACACCTTAACTATTTAGGGCCAGTATTCTGTTTTTCTCTATCCTGATTTCCCTCAGGGTGCACCTTTGGGGGTGGCTGCTGAGGCTGATGGCTTGATGGCTGCAAACCTCCTTCATTTACCGACATTCTTGTCCACAGTATAAACAAAGCGGCCCCTTGCTTTGGCCATCATAGTCAAGTGGCATAGATCCCATCACAAAAGGCTGGCACAGAGCCTGTGTGACCTCCCGAAGAGATTACAATTAGGTCACATCTCTGCAGCCATGATATAACGGTTTAAATGAAACAGAAACTTATTTCTCATGTAAAAGTCTCAAGGGGAGTACTTCAGGTTGGCAGGTTCTCTCAACTCTGGAAGCTGCCTGAGGGGTCCCAGGTTCCTTCCATCTCACGGCTCTGCTCCTCTGGGGCGTTAGCCTCTTCCACGCACCTGCAGCTGGTTCCCTGGCTTGTGCACTTTCCATTTAATAAAAGAGAGTCTTGGGCAAGCAGTTTTCTTTCTATCAGCTTAGGCTGAAATGACATACATCAGATTCACACAGCCATGAATCACACAGCCATGCCTAGCTGCAAAGCTGGCTGGGAAATCCAGTCTCTAACTAGGCAGTTATGTGCCCAATAAGAAGGAAAGAAGAAATTTCAGAAGAACAGCGAAGACTCTGCCGCGCTACAGTTGAGATGAACACTAGCTGGTACTCACTACCTGGGCACGACTCCATTTACTAATGAACAGCCAGTTCAGACTGACCAAATCCTTCCGAGAAAAATATTGAGTTCCTGTCAGTGTGATACTCAAGTACTCCAATTTATGAAGCAAGGAATTTCTCAGAAGAGCTGATTATCTGTCAGGGCTGGAGGATCTGTGCAGCAAGACCGAGGGAGCTTTGAGGGTCAGTAAACAATTCATAGCCAATTTCCTTGCAGGCTCATTTCTTATTGTCCTTTAGTTTCCTTAGCTAATTTTTAAAAAATGGCTCAAAGAGGGGAGGAAAACTGGCAGATCTTCTAGACCATCTAGATGTTACACAACTTTGGCACGTACAACACTACGGGGACAAGTCCTGGGATGTGGCAAAATGATGATGATGATGATGATGATAATGCCTCTCAGATAAAAAATCCATTATATGGTAAATACTTAAATTTTTCTGTTTATTATGGTGTTTTGACATCTTTAGAAAACCTTTCTGGCCGGGAGAGACTGCCCTCCCTGGGCTAGCCGATTTGTAGAGAGATAAAAAAGGACCCAGTCAGGAGCATGCCTGAGACATGCAAACGAACCAGTCCAGAGCCTTACTTCCTCTCCTGGGCCCATACACCCCAGGAGGCAATACTCCTCTAACCCAGTCATCCCAGGGCCAGGTGCCAGGCAACTAGGGACTATCCCTAGAGCCAAAGCCTGCAGATTTTCCTCAAAGTACTCAATCCTGAAGCATTGATACTGCTCAGCCTGCCTTTCCCAAGGAAACTCCAATAAAGGCACTAGGCTAAACTTGCCCTCCCACCTGTCTTCTGACCACCCTGGTGACTTTCCCATGTGGCCCTGTGTGGTGTGCTGTGCCCTCATGGATTGTGAGTATAAAAAACTTCATTTTTTCCTGAACTTCTCCTCTGTCTCCTATGGCCACACCTAACTGACCATTTTATAAAAGAATACAGAACACCAGTTGAGAGAGGTTTATATAGCCAACCGGGGAAAGTGGGTCTGCTGGTTTGCCTGCCTTGCGTTTCACTTCATCCTGCCCTAAGGATGCTGCCACATGTCCTGGGTATTCTAGGTTCTGCTCTTTAGAGCTACTCCCATGCAATGGCAACACACCCCTTGGCAAAGCCAAGGTCACTGCCAAGCCTGCTGAGTGGGTAGAGTCCATACAGAACGATTCAGAGGATGAAATCCCCCAAATTACTTCTCTAACTACCTAGATCAGAAATTTCACCATCTCAAGTCAAGGAGCCTTATTCCTCCAGCTCCATTTTTCTTTCTCAGGATGTCTTTGGCTATTCTGGGTCTTTTGTGCTTCCAAACAAACTTTAAAATATTTTGTTCACGTTCTCTGAAAAATGTCCTTGGTAATCTGATAGAGATTGCATTGAATCTGTAGATCGACTTGGGTAGTATAGTCATTTTGATAATATTGATTCTTCCAATCCAAGAGCATGGTATGTCTTTCCATCTGTTTGTGTCATCTTTGATTTCTTTCATCAGCGTCTTATAGTTTTCACAGTACAGGTCTTTTGTCTCTCTAGGTAGGTTTATTCCTAAGTATTTTTTTTCCTTTTTGATGTGATGGTAAGTGGGGTTGTTTCCCTAATTTCTCTTTCTGATCTTTCGTTGTTAGTATATAGAAATGCAGTTGATTTCTGTGTATTGATTTTGTATCCTGCGACTTTGCCAAATTCATTGATGAGCTCTAACAGTTTTCTGGTAGCGTCTTTAGAATTTTCTACGTATAGTACCATGTCATCCGCAAATAGTGATAATTTTACTTATTTCTTTCCAATTTGGATTCCTTTTATTCCTTTTCTTCTCTGATTGCCATGGCTAGGACTTCTAAAACTATGTTGAATAGTAGTGGTAAGAGTGGATATCCTTGTCTTGTTCCTGATCTCAGCGGGAATTCTTTCAGCTTTTCACCATTGAGAATGATGTTAGCTCTGGGTTTGTCATACATGGCCTTTACTATGTTGAGGTAGGTTCCCTCTATGCCCACTTTCTGAAGGGTGTTTATCAGAAATGGGTGTTGGATTTTGTCAAAGGCGTTTTCTGCATCTATTGAGGGGATCATATGGTTTTCATCCCTCAGTTTGTTAATGTGGTGTATCACACCGATTGATTTGCAGATATTGAAGAATCCTTGCATCTCTGGGATAAATCCCACCTGATCATAATGTACAATCCTTTTACTGTATTGTTGGATTCAGTTTGCTAGTGTTTTGTTAAGGATTTTTGCATCTATGTTTATCAGTGAAATTGGCATGTAATTTTCTTTTTTTGTGTGTGGTATCTTTGTCTGCATTTTGTATTAGGGTGATGGTGCCTCATAGAATGCGTTTGGGAGTATTCTTTCCTGAGCAATTTTTTGGAATAGTTCCAGAAGGATAGGTGTTAGCTCTTCTCTAAATGTTTGACAGACTTCTCCTGTGAAGCCATCTGGTCCTGGACTTTTGTTTGTTGGAAGTTTTTAAATCACATTTTCAATTTCAGTACTTGTGATTGGTCCATTCGTCTTTTCTATTTCAACTTGGTTTAGTCTTGGAAGATTGCACTTTTCTAAGAATCTATCCATTTCTTCTAGGTTTTCCACTTTATTGGCATATAGTTGCATGTACTAGTCTCTTATGATCCTTTACATTTCTGTGATGTCTGTTGTAACTTCTCCTTTTTCATTTCTAATTTTATTGATCTGAATCCTCTCTTTTTTTCTTGGTAAGTCTGGCTAAGGGTTTATCAATTTTGTTGATCTTTGCAAAGAACCAGCTTTTGGTTTCACTGATCTTTTCCATGGTTTTCTTCATTTCTATTTCATTTATTTCTACTCTGACCTCTATACTACACAGTTACAGACATCAAAACTATGTGGTACTGGCACAAAGACAGAAATATACATTAGTGGAACAGGACAGAAAGCCCAGAATTAAACCCATGCACCTACAGTCAACTAATCTATGACAAAGGAGGCAAGAATATACAGTGAAGAGAGGCCCTTCAATAAGTGGTGCTGGGAAAACTGGACAGCAACATGTAAAAGAATGAAATTAGAACACTTCCTAACACCATACACAAAAATAAACTCAAAATGGATTAAAGACCTATATATAAGACCAGATATATAAAACTCTTAAGAGGAAAACATAGGCCAAACACTCTCCAACATAAACCACAGCAATATCTTCTCAGATCTACCTTTTAGAGTAATGACAATAAAAACAAAAATAAACAAATAGGACTTAATTAAACTTCAAAATTTCTGCACAGCAAAGGAAACCCCAAACAAAATGAAAAGATAACCCACAGAATGGGAGAAAATCTTCCCAAGTGATGCGACTGACAAGGGATTAATCTCCAAAATTTATAAACACCTTCTGCAGCTCAATACCAAAAAAAAAAAAAAAAAAAAAAAAAACCATCAAAAAATGGACAGAAGATCTAAACAGACAATTCTCCAAAGAAGTCATACAGATGGCCAAAAAATGCAAGAAAAGATGTTCAACATCACTCATTATTAGAGAAATGCAAATCAAAACCATGATGAGGTACCACCTTACACCAGCCAGAATGGCCTGGTGTACAAAAAGTCTACAAACAATAAATGCCAGAGAGGGTGTAGAGAAAAGGGAACCCTATTACACTGCTGGTGGGAATGTATATTGGTGCAACCACTGTGGAAAACAGTATGGAGATTCCTCAGAAGACTAAAAATAGAACTACCATTTGACCCAGCAATCCCACTCCTGGGCATCTATCTAGAGAAAACCATGACTCGAAAAGACACATGTACTCCAATGTTCACTCTAGCACTATATACAATAGCCAAGACATGGAAACAATTTAAATGTCCATCAACAGAGGAGTGGATCAAGAAGATGTGGTACATATATATACACAATGGAATATTACTCAGCCATTAAAAGGAAAGAAATAACGGCATTTGCAGCAAAATGGAAGGACCTAGAAATTATCATGCTAAGTGAAGTCAGTCAGACAATGAGACACCAACATCAAATGCTATCACTTACATGTGGAATCTAAAAAAAGGACACTATGAACTTCTTGCAAAACAGATACTGACTCACAGACTTTAAAAATCTTACGGTTTCCAAATGAGACAGGTGGGGGGTGGGGGGTTGCACTGGTGGTTTGGGATAGAAATGCTATAAAATTGGGTTGTGATGATCATTGTACAACTATAAATGTATTAAAATTCATTGAGTAATTAAAAAAATAAAATTATCTTAAAAAAGGAAAAAAATTAAATAAGTATTTAAAAATGAAAGAAAAAAATGTTACTATCTCAGATTCACTGGGGGTTGGAAATTTTCACAGGTTTGCAAGAGATAACTGTTAAAGTGAAAATAACTTTGAGAAAAAAAAATTTCATAAGCTAACTATCCTCAAACCTAGGCAATGGGACCATCTGGAGAGGTTTTTTTCCACCTACTAAGTCAGAATCTCTGGATTGAGACCTGGACTTTCCTATTTTAATTTCAACTTTCTGGATGACTCTATGCCCAAGTTTTGGAACCAGGGGCTTATCCCATCCTCAGTTAATAATTCAGAGATTCATCAACAACTGAGAGATAATGATAATGAATGATACTCTGTGAGAAGGAGAAGGGAAGAGCAAGAATGGGAAGGCTCTGGAAATTCCATGGAAAGGCTTGAAAAGGAACATGGCTCCTTCTCAATCTCTTGCTTAGTAGTGACCTCACAATGGCCATCTGCAAACATAAGATCTTTCATTAGCTCTTTCAGAGCAGACACCTTATGGAAATGTCCTGACCCCTTCTCTTTCTAATTGTCAGGAAATATTACGTAGCATTTTATTTTTATCTTTCTGCTTTCCCCTAATGTATAGGATTAAAATAGCAGAGTTGGATGTGAGGGTTGAAATAATCTAACAAATCTAAGGAGACATCCTCCAAATGTTTAAAAGACTCCATCCTCACTTCCAGGCAGGTCTATGGAACTTCTGGGAAAGGTGCTGGTTCCAGGTATCAAGACTGAAAGAGGGGCAATCTGCAGCATCCTGCAGCTTCCTTTCTCTGTGTGAATGAGACCTTCAGATCAGGGGCCTGTTCCTTACATCTAATTTCATCCTTTCTGCTTGATAGTCAGGTCTATTTTTTCTGGTTTTCTGCCTTCTGGAGAAATGGAGAACAGCTGGTTGGGGACCTCTTGATCCCTGAAGGCTGAAGAATATCCCCATTAACATTCTTTTTTTTTTTTCAGACTAAATAACTCTGATTTCCATAACCTTTCTTAGGGTCTCATTTCTTATTCCTTTATTTTTATAGCTCTCTTTTGGATGTAGTTTCTTATAACAAGAAACGATTCAATGCCAAATTCAACCAAAGAGTTCTTTTCTGTTTTTTCTAAGATATTCTCCAATTAAAATGGTCATCCTCATTTTTAGAAAACACTGCTGGCAATGGCTAATTCAGATTCAATTTGTGGTCCACATGTTCTTGGATTATTGGGGAAAGCTACTTGGTGTAGAGAAAACAGCTCTAAGCTAGAAATCTGGGTATTTGTATTTGAGACCAAATTTTGTCACAATTTTTTACTTCTTAAAATGTATTTGGCTTTATATAGCTATGGAGCCAAATATCTATAAAGTGAATCAGATGAACTAGTTGACCTTTAAATTCACTCCCACTATAAATTCTTATTCCTTTTTTCTAAAATTTTGATTCATTTACGATTTCACAATAAAGTAACTGGAACTCCCACAACACTTGATTTGTACATTTCACATAATTGTATCGCTTTCTGCCTATAATATAATCTTTAGACCATATAATGCATGCCACACCTTTCCTACTGCAGTTTATTTTTAATCTTTCTTAGGTTAGACTCAGTGGAATAGAATTTGATGTGGGCCAAGTCACCAGAATTCAAAAGAGACATCACTGACATTTACATTCCCACAGAGATTGCTTCCACGACCCAGAGATTCAGGAGTGACCTGGCCATTCTAATAAAATTCTGCCCACAGAGTGAGGATATGTTTTGAGCACCAGTGTCACACGCTAGCCCTCACCCTCCTTGTTTTTAGCTCATAGTGAAACAAACTGATGCTGCTTCTGATGAGTTGGAGGCCAAGGACTCTAAAGAACGGAACAAGAAGCACCCTCTTATCTGAAGATGATACAATTTTATTATCACAGACTAGAAATGGCCTTCTAAGAAAATTGTCCTTGTGATCTGGTTCCTTCCAGAGAGAATGGTTATGAATTAACTATTCTCAGATCAAGGTCACTATTTCTGGTAATCATCTCCCAATTTCTTCCAGACTTTTAGCTAGGTACAGAGTCAGTGAAGCATCTTTCTATAAGTATGGTCTCTGGGGTTGCTCTGCCAGAGACTGAAACTTGGTTCCACCTCACAGGCATTGAATGACATTTATTTAACAGCTCTTGGCCTCAGTTTGTTCACCTGTAAATTGGAGCTGTTCTTTTCTCACAAGGTTGTTGTGAGGACTGAATGGATTTACACATAAAATGCTTAAAACGATGCTCAATAAATATTAACTATTTATACATGGTCACTTCCTGTTTGCCAGATGATGTCATCCATTACTACACAGTTGTTAATCTTGCGAGAAATTCAAAAAAGCTCAATTACTCAAAGCTAAGGATTTTGTAGGGATTATTACTATGTAGTTTTTGCTTCGAGTTTTTGATCGTTGTTGAATCTTCCAAATGTTTACTAATCTACGTGGTTATGCCTACTTTAAATGCTCCCATATTAAAATTATTGTGGCAGTGCTCAGTGGTGTAAACCTTGGGAATCTCTCATCTATTTATCTCTGAGTCAGTGAACATCCAAAATAACCTGAGGATACTCCTGGCACTGCCTTCCCTTGGCTCACTCAGGCTAACAGGGGTGGTTTTTAGTTTGGCATAGTCCTTGTCTGGTTCCTAAATTTTTATAACAGTGTATTAATGCTATCCCTAGATTGACTGATTTTTAAAACATATGGTTTTGTAATAAACTTGTAACACTGGAGACCTGCATTCCAGATATTTGTCAAAAGGTATGATTTCTAGTATATTGCTGCAAGTTATAAAGATATCAAAAGTCCTGCTGAGAAAAATAATATTCATAGAAGATTGTGTCTCTTTCCATTCTCTTAGGTCAGTGGTTTCCCAGATTTTTATATTTCGCAGACTAGTTTTAAAAAAATTTATGATGGTTAGTGACATAGGTTGCTAACTAATTTTACCAAGTAAAAATGTAACAGACAAGTCTTCTAGTTTGAAGTTTCATGGAAAGTTAGTGTTATAGAAAATTCACTACTGACTGCACTGTTTTTCATTTTATTTATTTATTTATTTTTAACTGCACTGGTTTTTGGTTTTTTTTTTAATTTTCATCATGAACCCATGGAACTTTCATCACTGACTACCAGACTGGCACTGGAGAACAACTAGGTAATTTACAACTTATCTCTGGATGAAACCAGATCACCAGTGACCTCACCTGGGATACATCATTGCAGGTACCTGCAGACATGCTTCTACTGAATTGCACTTTAATAGAATCCTCTTGGCTAAATGAAGAGTATCATCAAAAGGATTCCTTTAATGTGTGTCACTTCGTTCAGTCCAAAGATACTGCAAAGGCATTATCATTTACGTTACTCAGAATTCCCTCTTAGAAGACCCACTGAAGAAATCTCACTCCAGTCTCAATGACAGAAGTACTGGACCTGTCTGAGTAATGGACTGGCTCTTTATCTTTTACATTACGTGCCTCCTTTTACCCCCCTTCACACATTCTCCTTGAAGTTTTTAACCCAACTGCATAACTCACCTCTGTAAACACACAGACTTTTACAAAATGTAATCTGCATATTTGTCTTCCTCCTGGCTCCATCCTCTTCTACCACCACTTTCCCTTTGCTGCACTTTTTTTTTATCCCTCTGACCTTGCTCCACTACATATTTCTTCATAATCCATCTTAAATCCTTTCCAGAGCTAGTTGGGATGTATTTAAGTATATAAATTAGTCAGCAGAGGCCCACCTGTGACCTAGATAGAGCATTATAAGGGCTTCTAGCTGCTAGGGGACCCAATACCATATCTAGAACTTGTCCGCACAGATTTCTTAGGGGTGACTGGACAGAAAATCTACACACATAGCCCACTAAGATGCTGATAGCTGATACTGGCCTAACTGTTGTCCTGCTTCTTATTTTAACAGGAGCCATCAAGACCATGAGTGAAGGAGGAATTTCAAGTGCTGTAGAAAAGCCAGTAGCAAGACACTGGGGGAGAAGGGCCCTTGAACTAGTGTTTGTCCAACCGCAGATCCCAATCTATTAGGAGGTTGTAAAATTAGAAGTATAACTAACTATTTTACAAATAAAAAATTTAACTTCTATAGGACATTAGTTTTATGGTAAATAAAAAGAATCAACAGAGCGTATGTGTATACATATGGAGAGACAGTGAGAGATGGGAGTCGGGGAAGGACTGGGGAAAGATTTATTTATACTCAGAAATTTGTCCACATGACTGTGGTAAGTCCAAAATTTGCAGGACAGTCCAGCAGGCTGGAGACCAAGGGAAGAAGTGATTATTCGTTTTGAGTCCAAAGGCAGACTTCAGGCTAGATTTTCTCTTCCGCAGGGAAATTAATTCTTCAGTTTATTAAGGCCTTCAACTGATTAGATGAGGCTCACCCACACAATGAAGAGCATTCTGCTTTACTCAAAGTCCACTGTTTTAAATGTTAATCATATCCATGCCTTTACAGAAACATCTAAAATAATATTTGACCAAATATATGGACATGGGGCCCAGCCAGGCTGACATGTAAATTATCACATGCACCTGAGTTTAGGTTCACACAGCAAAAGGAAAATAGTGGGGGGAGTTCCCGTTGTGGCACAGCAGAAACAAATCTGACTAGGAACCATGAGGTTGTGGGTTCGATCCCTGGCCTCGCTCAGTGGGTTAAGGATCTGGCGTTGCTGTGAGCTGTGGTGTAGGTTGCAGATGCAGCTTGGATCTGGCATTGCTGTGGCTGTGGCATAGGCTGGCAGCAACAGCTCCGATTACATCCCTAGCCTGGCAACCTCCATATGCTGCTGGTGTGGCCCTAAAAGGACAAAATACAAAAAAAAAAAAAAAAAAAGAGGAAAATAGTGGGGTTTGCCTAAACTACCCAAGTTATTGCAGCCATTAAGACCAGATTCTAAACAAGCTATGTCACTGGTATGATGGAGCCAGCCCCTATTGGCGCTTTAATTTTTTTCTTTTTGAGGACACTATGTCGGGTTCTTAACCTGCTAAGTCACAATGAGAACTCCACTCCTATTGGCTCTCAATATCTCATTGTGCCCGGGTCTTCCCAAGTCAATGACATCACATTTGCAGCCTGAAATCAACCATGGGTGAGTGTTTACACCACAGAGGCTCTGTAAGTCAGGAGCAGGGGGCGGAGGCAAGGAGGGAACCAAAGGAGCTTGCCTACCATCATGTCACTGGATGTGTCATTGTTTTCACAGTGTATTAATAAGCCTGTAGTTTGGTTTAGTAGGCATGCCACTAAGTCCAAAAATGGAATACTTCTAATTCTAATCACAAAAATAAACTTTAGTTTCAAAATATACACTGGTTTCTCTCAGTTACATTTTCAAACTGACAGAACAAACAGTAACTGATACTGTCAAGTGATAGTAGCTCATCATGCTGACCATCTATAAAATTGATAAACAATAAAGATTTAAAGTATAACACAGAAACTATACTCAATATTCTTTAGTAATAACCTACAATGGAAAGGAATCAAAAATATAGAACAAATCACTTTGCCATACACCTGAAACTAACACATAACTGTAAATCAACTACACTTCAATTTTATTATTATTATTATTATTTTAGGGCCACACCCATGGCATATGGAGGTTCCCAGGCTAGGGGTCCAATCTGAGCTGCAGTTGCCAGCCTACACCACAGCCACAGCAACGCAGGATCCAAGCCGCATCTGCAACCTACACCACAGCTCACAGCAACACCAGATCCTTAACCCACAGAGCGAGGCCAGGAATCAAACCGGAGTCCTCATGGATGCTAGTCAGGTTTGTTAACCGCTGAGCCGTGACGGGATCTCGACTTCAATTTAAAAAAAAAATTTTTTTTTTAAGAATTTTTAAGTTCTAGAAAAGAGTATAGTTCAGTCGTAGAGCATCTGACTTTTTAATATCTGAATGAATTGATCCACATGGAATGAACATATGTATTATTCATTTCATTTAAGAAAGGGTTATTAAATTAATATAGGAATTCAATCAACAAGATCCAATCTATGGGGAAGTATATAGGACACATGATCCATTTCTTCAGCAGCTCTGCTGGGGGAGAGGTGGACCTAAAGATTAGAGCCGTACTTCTCAAACTTTCGTTTATATCAGAGTCACCTGGAGGACAGCGTGTGGCACCTCACCTCCAGAATTTCTAATTCAGTGGGTCTTGGCTAACGCCAGAGAAACTGCATTTCTGAGAAGATCCTAGGTGGTGTGATGCTGCTTGTCTAGGGACCACATTTGGAGAACCACTAGATTAGAGACTTCTCAGACAAATTTACAAATTACAATATATGGACCTTATTTGGACCCTAAACCAACTATAAAAAAATTATAGTTGGGAAAATATGAGTATTTTTGTTGATATTAGACAACTGTTTTATCTTTTTTTAAGGCATGGTAATTACATTTTGATTGTGTTTTTACTAAAAGGTACTTTAGTACTTTTAGATAATACTAAAGCATTACAGATGAAATGATGTAACGCCCGGGATTCATTGTAGAATAACTTACAGGCTGGTGGTGGTGAGTAGCAAGGACACTGCAGATGAAACAAGATGGGCCAGAGTGATAATTGCTTTTGTTTGTCTGTTTTTCTTTTTACAGCTGCATGTGTGGCATATGGAAGTTCCCAGACCAGGGGTCAAATC
Organism: Sus scrofa; assembly: GCF_054392235.1. Classification (NCBI taxonomy): domain Eukaryota; kingdom Metazoa; phylum Chordata; class Mammalia; order Artiodactyla; family Suidae; genus Sus; species Sus scrofa. The sequence continues at coordinate 19,441,942 of NC_139393.1, read as the reverse complement.
AGAGGGGCATCTGTGACCTACACCACAGCAATGCTGGATCCTCAAACCCACTGAGCCAGGCCAGGGATTAAACCCACATCCTCACAGAGACAACACTGGGTCCTTAATCCACTGAGCCCACAACGGCAACTCCAGTAATTGTTGAATATGGGTGATGGGCAATTGTTATTTTATGCTGTTCTCTGTTTTTGTGCATTCCATAGTAAAAAGTTTTAAAAAGAAAGAAATGGACTCAAATCCTTCTCCAAGTCCCTTTCACTTCTGTAGACACACGTCATCTTTATTTTTTAATCATTTCTCACTATAAAAAGAAAGGCAGAGATGGGAAGTTCCCATTGTGGCTCAGCAGGTTAAGAACCCAACTAGTATCCATGAAAATGTGGTTCAATCCCTGGCTTCACTCAATGGGTTAAAGACTCAGTGCTGCTGCAAGCTGCAGCGTAGGTTGCAGATGCAGCTTGGATCCCCCATTGCTGTGGTTGTGGTGTGTAGGCTGGCAGCTGCAGCTGCAGCTGCAGCTCCAACTCAACCCCTAGCCTGGGAACTTCCAAAAAAAAATAAAAATAAAAGCAGAGATGTTATTCATAAAAAGGGCAAAACTTTCCTTATTTTTTTTTAACCAGAAAAGCTTCTAAATTCAATCGAATCCTTTTATAAGCTCTGCGTCAAGGATAAAGAGTGATTACATTTCCACCGTCAGGACACACATGGGGGCATCCTCCATGCAGACTCTGCCCTCTCTGCTCCTCACCTCCTCCCCCTTTTTCACAGCGCACCTGTCCTACTTACTCCCTGACAGCACCCAGGAGCCACACTGAGCCAGGAGTTGCTTCCTATCAATTTTCAAAGACAAAGAGAGGGAAGTTCGCAAATGTCAATGCTCCTTTCCTGCTATGAGGTCACAGTTATAAAAACTACCAATTTTGTTAAAAACAGAAAAAAAAAATGGAATAGTAAGAAGAAATTCTATTTAAATAGATGATGGCTTTTCTTTGTATAAGTGGGTTTCCTTTTTTCCCCAGAGGTAACCACTGATCACAGAATTTTAAAACTGGGAGAAATCCTTAGACTCTCTGTAGTCCATCTTTTGCATTCAATAAATGAGGAAACTGATACCCAGAGAAGTCAAATGGCTTGGCCAGAGTGAAAACACTAGGTATTGGCAGAACCCTACCTGGATTTTAAAGGCTTTCTGGTTAAATGAAAGGGAAAATAGAAAGAAAAAAAAAGAAGGACAGATTCATGGAGTAGCTGTGTTCTACCAAAGTTGTCCACTGAGTGAATTTTTAAAATAAAATTCTATGTACCTACTAATTTTTTGTTCTAAAATTGGACACAGAGGTGGGGGTGTAGTCTATCATCAATCTCAGTGGAAAACATTTGGTAATTTAATGGCTAAATAGTCAGCCACCCCTGCAGTGCTGTTGCTCCTGGGATACAGGGCTGGAAGTAAGCGCACCTGGACACTTTTCAGCCAATAAAAACAATGAGTAACAGTTTGGAACCCTATGCATACTTCGGAGATTTGAATGTGTTATGCCTCATGCCACACGGTCCCTGCAACAACTCTCCAAGGTGAACTCCACTGTCCTGACTGTGTAGATGTGGAAACAGGGGCTCAGAGAAGTTAGTATGTTGCTCAGCTTCATACAGAGGGGGTCTAATCTGACCTGCCCGCTCTCGGTACCAGTACTTTTCCTAAGACCACTGGGTTGTAACTTCAGGTTGTATCCAGCAAAGGAGCCCCAGGCTGTGGGTGGGGAAAGTAGAAATGAAACTAGCCCAGGCTCTGCTTTCCAGGCCATGGGGCTGCCTCTGTCTGAAGGAGGCACACTTTTTAAGTCCAACCAAAGGCACATTCATGGGCCACTGGGGGCCCAAGTGCTTCCCCAACCAATTCCCATGCCTTGGTAATCCTTACGGGGGCCAACGTTTCTGGAATTTTGCTCTTGTGTCTGAATCACTAGTTACCTAATAGACCCCAAACCGCCACAGCGTGTTTTATTCAAAGAAGCTGCTGTATAAACACGTCGTGACGGGCAGTGGGGTCCGGGCTGGGTAGGGATGGGAATCAAGTGCAGTGGCCTAAGGCAACTTTGGGGGTTACGGCAGTCAGTGTTCTAAACCGGGTTGAGGTGATCCGTGCACAACTGGATAAATCTGCTAAGAATGAGCAAACTGTTCATTTGCAGTGAGCCTAAGTTATATGTATCTGTGATATTTATGTAAATAATTGTATGTATGTAAACTATACTTCAAAAAGGCTGGTTTTCTTCACTGTTATGATTAGACTAGCAATTCCTTAAGTTGGAGCCACTCAAAAAAGTCACTCTACAAAGTTAAAACATGTCTAGGAATGGATAAGGGTATGATAGAATTAGGTGATTATATGGAATCTAGAGAGTTAAAGATCAGGGCAGGCTTCAGAGGGCTGGGAGGCCAGTGGAGTCATGCAGAGTCCTGCGCCCACAAGCACCCTCAGCTTTATGATGTGCGGCTGCTGTCCATCTTGAAATTCTTACTGATTTCCTCTTTGAACTGGTGTTTTCTAAGTGAAGGCCAATGGGACAGGGGAGCACGTGTGGGAGCCGAGGAGGTACATGCAGTGTGTGTGTCCGGAGTTCCTCGCTGCCTCATTCACAGAGAGCAAGAGCATTCTTAGCGTCCTGTGAGCACAGAATTCCAGTGTGCGTGATGCACGGGAGTTCCACAGGGCCCAGGGGAGCAAAGGCAAGCATGCTACCTCTACAACTAAGTAGGCGGGGTAAGCGGAAAGAAAGCCCCTGAGATATCACACTCTTTGTTTGAAACAGAACTTGCTTCCAACACAGAAAGATTGCTCAGGAGTTCTAAGAAGTAGGAACAACGAAGAAACTCTCTCATATCACATGCGCTGGTATGTTCATAGTAGCATCATTCACAATAGCCAAGACTATGGAAACAAATCTAAATGTCCATCGATAGATAAATGGATTAAGAAGATGTGGTATATGTACGCAATGGAATACTACTCAGCCATAAAAAAGAACAAAATGCTGCCGTTTGGACACAACTAGAGATTCTCATACTAACCAAAGTTAAGTCAGAAAAAGAAAGATAAATACTGTATGATATCACTTATATGTGGAACCTAAAATATGCCACAAATGAACCTATCTACAAAACAGAAACAGACTCAAAGACAAAGAGAACAGGCTGGGTGCCAAGGGGGAGAGAGGAAAGAATGGGATGGATGGAGAGTTTGGGGTTAGTAGACGCAAACCACTACATTTTGAATGGATTGGCAGTGAGGTCCTACTCTATAGCACAAGGAACTCAAGACAATCTGTTGTAAAAGAAATGATGGAAGATAATATCAGAAAAAGAATGTGTGTGTGTGTGTGTGTGTGTGTATATATATATATATATATATATATATATATATATATACACACAACTGGGTCACTTTGCTGTACAGCTGAAATTGGCACAACACTGTAAATCAATTGTACTTTAATAAAAAAATTTTTAAAAAGAAACCCTATCATATCCTCTCTAACTTGAGTCAGTTCCTTCTATGAGCCAACCACTTCCGCTGAAAATGATGACACAGAAGAAAGATAGAGCAATCCCTGGTTCCCTTTCCCCTCAGTCCTTCCTTACTCATCAGTAAACTGAAGGTAGAAGGTGTCGATGGAATGAATGCACACTATCGAGAAGTGAAATGAAAACTGTTGAGTTAGTTTTGTGCATTGTTCCCACTATTCTAAAAATGACAGACATATGCATGTAACAGCTTTGAAATACTAATTGTGTATCAGTGATTCCACAGGAATCACTGGCATTTCAAACTGAGCAACAAAAAGATGAATGGTAAAACTCATATTAATAATTTAATATTTTAATTTTTTTTACTTAGAATGGAATTAAATAGCAAATTAAAAAAAACACAATGACAAGTTGAGAGATGGTGAAAGAAAAGAACACGTGTTCTCTTATATACATTTAACAGCACTTTTCCCCTGCTCTGTGAACAAGGGGGTCCCATGTTTTCATTTTACAAGGGCCTCAAGCTCACATTTCACATATGACAAAACTGACGCTGGAAGAGACTGTGCCCAAGATCACAGTGAGAAGCAGACCAGATTCTACAGCCCAGGCCCAACTTCAGGCCAGTGCTCTGCCATTCTTACAACTAAAAAAACAAAAACAAAAACAAAAAAACCAACAAATTAGCTTAAACTAGGGACTCCTATGTACTATTTCAATTCAGCAAGTTCAAAGAATGACCAAATTAGACACATTTGTTTCAGATGACTCTCAGAGGCTTTGAAGATGGCATTGTGGTATTTTGTTTAAAGCAAGTAAGCATATTTTCTGAGCCTCAAATTTCCCTGTCACTAGAGAGCTTAAATAGACTATAAATATAGCATAGAGAATATTCACGGGAAATCATTAAGGTTAAATGTCTATTTGTAAAGCCAGCTGATTTCCAGTTAAGTTTTCTTTTTTTTTTCTTTTTTTTTTTTTGCTTTTTAGGGCCGCACCCTCGGCATACAGAAGTTCCCAGGCTAGCGGTCAAATCAGAGCTACAGCTGCCGGCCTACACCACAGCTCACGGCAACGCCAGATCCTTAACCCACTGAGCAAGGCCAAGGATCAAACCCGCAACCTCATGGTTCCTAGTCAGATTCGTTTCTGCTGCGCCACAGCAGGAACTCCTCCAGTTAAATTGTGAAATGAGAAAAATATATGTGATGTACTTAATTGTGGGCAAAGGAGGGCCTCAGCACTGCTCCCCTGAGAACTGAAAGGTCGGCGCCCGTGGTGGATACTGGGATCCAATGGTGGCACTGAACACCAAGGGGCAAAAGACTTGCTCCTCCTTTGATGTGTGCAACATTCTTGGAATCAGACACAGAGAAGTAAATACAACCTGCCCTCTACTTTTTTTTTGGGGGGGGGGGAAATCATGCAGTGGCTTGATATGGGATCTCAATTCCCAAACCAGGGATTGAACCCAGGCTGCAGCCGTGAAAGCACCAAATCCTAACCACTAGACCACCAGGGAACTCCCGACCCCCTACTTTTTGAATTCACAAGCAGTTATTATCAGAAGCAAGCTCTTCACCACCTTCAGAGAAATCTGTGTTTAGAATCACAAGATGTGATTTACAAAAATAAATTAATTAAAAACCTAAATCAATCTAGTGTGAGTTTTAAAGACCCTTCTTTGTTAAATCTGTGTTGCTGATTAAATCTCCCCGTAGCCCTTGATACTTTGAGTCCCATCCCAACATAGCTTATGCATTGTTCACACTCCAGTTTCCCTTCTTCCTCTTCGCCCTTTACCCCATGCGGTGTCCTACACACATCACCAGCTCCTATAATGTGGCAAATAAAGACTAAGAATTACAGGAGTTCCCTGGTGGAGAAGCAGGCTAAGGATATGGTGTTGTCACTGCTGTGGCTTGGGTCGCTGCTGTGGCACAGGTTTGATTCCTGGCCCTGGAATTTTCACATGCTGCAGGCGTGCCCCCCCCCCCAAAAAAGACTAAGAAATACAGTCAGGGGTTGGGAGAGGGGAGCGATGATCCTGATAACATTTACTGAGCCCTTTCTCTTGGTCGAGCCCTGCACTGAGAGATTTATGTTCACTGTCTCAGTGAAACTTTGCAGCAGTTCTATGAGACATGATTATCTAAAGTGAGGATGAGGAACCAAAATCCCAGAAAAGTAAGTAACACAAAGAGGCCTCCAGGTCACACCAAGTCTGGAATTCCATCTGATGTCGGTTATCTAACAGTCTGAGGTTAAGACACTCAGCTATCTGTGCCTTGGCTTCTCCTTTAACCTCCACGTTACAGCTTCCTACTCTTGCCGCCTGCTCGTCATTAGAACATGCCGAGGCCGAGAGACTGCTCATCCGGGTGCTCAAGTTCAGCCAGCAATGTAACAAAACCACTCCAGCCAAGGGCACCACAGGCCTGGTCTCTGTGGGAACTAGAAAAAGGCACCTTCCACCAAGCTGACTCAGAACAGGCTGGACTCACTCTCACACTCTGCTACCATCCTTAGTCAGGGCACAACTTCTGCAGCGCACACGGAGGCTCTGAGCTTATCCCAGTCACTCTGAATAAAGGTTATTTGAATGTCCAGTCATTTTGAGTGACAGCGATATGATTACCCTTCATGTAACTACACATGGAATATCGTACGTCCCAGGGAGGAAAAACATTTCCCTAAAAGGAAATATCAGGTTATTCAGGAGTCCCCTTTGTGGCTCAGTGGTTAACAAGCCCAACTAGGTTACATGAGGATGCGGGTTCGATCCCTGGCCTCACTCAGTGGGTTAAGGATCTGGCATTGCCGTGAGCTGTCATGAGCTGTGGTGTAGGTTGGAGATGTGGCTCGGATCTGGCACTGCTGTGGCTGTGGTATAGGCGGCCGGCTGTAGTTCCGATTAGACCCCTAGCCTGGGAACCTCCATATGCCACAAGTATGGCCCTAAATAGCAAAAAAAAAAAAAAAAGTTATTCAACAAACTAGTAGGCTTCTTTCTGCAGTCTTTCTCTGAGCTTTGACTCCTAGGAGACAATAAAAACTGGAGAGTTGGGTGCTGTTGAAGAGACTCATTAAACTCAGTAACACTTAACAGGCAGACATGCAAGGGGAAGCTCTATGTGTCTCGTACATTAAAGATCCTGAGAGAGAGCAGAACGTAACCATTAGGGAAATAAATCAATAACAGTTTTCCTGAACACAATCCAAGCTAGTGGGTAACAATAAGAACTAGGTCTGCTTTCAAAACAATGACCTGATTCTGACCCTAATAACTTTCCTCCCATCCAACCAGGCACTCACTACACTGCATTCAACTTGTCGGAATCTCCATGAAGCCACTAATGCAGAAAACGGAATCGTTTCCTTTACTATAGGAGAAGCCTTCATTATTGTGGCAGCCTGGACATCTCTAGAATTTACAACAGAAATCAAGTCTTTCTTCTCACTGATAGGCGAAAGAAAGGGGGGGGGAGGAAGGGGGGAGAGAGAGAGGGAGGGAAAGGGAGAGAGGGAGGGAGGAAGGAGTCATTTAGGATGGCTCAAAATTCTTAACATTTCCAGGTGGGAACAACACACCTCCTCATTTGAAAGGCAGATGGTCAAGATTCATATATTAAGTTATATTGGAGTCTTGATCTTTCAAGAAATATTAGGTCCAACTATCTTTTCACACTGTCAATATCTGAGCGTAAAAACAGTGGCTTCATAGCCACCGTGGGCTTCAGAAAGCTTCCTGCCAGAACTATCCCTATGAAACCAGCCCTGTGATGCTGAGTTTTGGGGACGCACTGAATAGCAATGGGTGCCATTTTGGATGACACGGACTTGGACTGTGTGGGTGAATCTTAAATCAGAAAAGGCCCCAGTGAACCATCACAGCCCTGCTAGGCTTCAATAACTGGATAATAGAGCTTCAATTTAGTGTGAAGTGTGTACAGGGAGAATCTTCGGTGGGAAACCAAGCCCCCGAGAATGCAGAGTCAACTCTGCTACTAATCACAGTCACATCAGTGGCAGCAAATCCTCTGAAGTAGTGAGTTTCTTTCAGGAGATACTGTGCTAAGATGAAAGAAAAAAGTTGGTAAGAAAAGGAAGCAAATGTCAAACAGACAGAAGATTTATTTTCAGGATTATGTAAAGCACAAAAATGAAAGGACTTCCACTGTGCAGTGTTGTCATGGTTACCTGATCTCTTATCAAAAAGGAGAATCAAACAGAGAAGGGAAACCTAGAAGAGGCAGTAACCAGAGCGGCCTGCCCCCCCACAAGAGCTTTTTATCCAACCGAGGTTGTTTATGAGGGTATAAAATAGGGGGTGACGCTTTGCTGCTCCAGATAATTTTTAAAGGATCTTATTTTGCTATGCAGAATAAGGACTTCATTCTGCTCTGCTTTCTAAAACGTGAAAACATGGTGGTTAAAACATCACTGTTTGCAAGGATTTCTAAAAGAACGGGGGTGGGGGAGGGAGAAATCTACCTTGAAAATTTCCCCTTGATGCACTAAAAAAAATCTCCCAAATTGCAGACTTAGAGTAAAACCTGAGTATGAAGAGAGCTGCACGTTTCTCCTCCAAGAAATTTTGGAGGATTTTATTTGAAGGATACCAGTTTAACAAAGAAATTGGTATATTCTTTTTAGAGGTTAAAAAGAAAATCCCCTCGGATTCGGCGTTACAGCCAGCCTGGGATTCGAATAGCATAAACAGCAGAGAATGGAGGAACAATTGACCACTCTGTCCTTCACCACCTCCACCTGCCCCCTGCCCCTACAAATGGCTCCCCCTCATAAAACATTATCCTAGAGAAACAGAGACGGCAGATTGCTTTCCAAATCACAATCCAGTCCTCAACCACCTCACAACAGCTTGCAAAGTGCCCTTACCTCCAATGACATGTCGTTGGAATCTGCGTAAGGTCCTTCGACTGCAGAGAAGAAAGGGCAATTGGACTCATATTTATTTCATCTACTTGGAAGAGGGGCGGGAGCAGCGGGGAGCAGTAAAGGTCAGTGTTTCTCTAACAGCTCAATCTTTGAATTACTCCCACTTCTCATTTCCCCCACTAGAAAAACACTAAGCTCAACTGGGTAAACCCTGCAAAGAGGGCAGATAACCCTTGGAGTCGAAGTTACTTTGACTCCTCCAGGAAAGAAATGATGAGAATCACTGAGATCCTACTGTGAGTGAGATGTGGTCCTAGGTGCTTCATATGCAATGTGTCAGGTGATACAAATAGCATTCCTGTGAAGTAAACAGCAGCCTCACTTAAATATGAGGATGCGCAGGCTCAGAGAAGATAGGTAACCTACTCTAAGTCACACAGAAACTTCTGTGTGTGTGTGTGTGTGTGTGTGTGTGTGCGCGCGCGCGCCATTTCTTGAGCCGCTCCCAGGGCATACGGAGGTTCCCAGGCTAGGGGTCTAATCGGAGCTGTAGCCGCCGGCCTGCACCACAGTCACAGCCACAGCAACGCAGGATCCGAGCCACGTCTGCAACCTACACCACAGCTCACAGCAATGCCAGATCCTTAACCCACTGAGCAAGTCCAGGGATCGAACCCGCAACCTCATGGTTCCTAGTCGGATTCGTTAACCACTGAGCCACAACAGGAACTCCACTCTGGGCTACTTTAAAGTAGTAAGTATGCCCAACGAACTCACCTACTTGGTCTTATGTGTGATGCAGAGACACTGTTCCTTCTTCCAACCCTTAGAAAGAAGAGTAAGGAGAATACCAGAAATAATAAATTCTCTTCCATTCTTCTTTTGTTTTTTTGGATCCAATACCTTTCAGCCAGTGCCTTATTCAACATGTATACAATATAAGGAGAAACCACAGGATTTCTCTAGAAGCAAACTGACTTCTCCAAGTTTATTTCTTTTGATAAGAAACCATGTTTTAATGGTGGGAGGAAACTTAGGGGTAGGAAGCTGAGGTTTCAAATTTTATTCAGGCTGTATTTTTACAAGACACAATACTGTTTTTTCTTTATAGAATACTGAAAGATTAAATTTCACATTTCAAATCCATTGTAGGCTCAAGATCCAAATCCAACATTAAATGTGTGTGTTTGACCCCATATCCTCTTTACATTAATAAGACAGCTTATACATGAGTATGAGGTGACCAAAAACAGTAACACACAGACACCCACCACCGGTGGGAAAAATCTGTGGGACTTACAGCTACATGCTATCGCGTGAACTCCAGATTCTGACCACATCTAAATAGGAAAGAATATTAGAAATACGACATGGACCGCAATAAGTAATGCAAATGAGATTGATTTTTAATAGGCCTCTATTTCATACAATTATGGATTTAAGGCCATTGTTCTGGGTGATATCCTTACAGACTAAAATCTAAATATTTAAAACTGCACTATAAAACCTGTATAAACCTTTACACTTAGGAGTTTATAAATTTCTCATTTCATAAAAGAGGCAGCATGAATTAATAAATTGTGGGTTACATAAAAACCCTGACCTGGTATATTTTTAAGGGATTTGATGAGGACGGTCACATGGTACTGTCAACAGGAGAATCTTCTAGCTCTACCAGGCTGACTGAAGATAAGCAAAGAGCCACCATAAGGTGTTTCTGTGACTTTGCGGAATCCAAAGAAAGGTCTGTGTAGCCTGAGTTGTCTAAATGACCCTCACGAGGGTATCCCTCCTACGAATTTTCTTCTCTGAAACTGAGAGACCTAAAGGCCAAAATCTATTTGGCATCAAAAGCTACTAGAGTGGACCCCAAACCAGGTCCATTAAAAAGTCCTTTAATATAGGCGCCCAGGGCGGATCAACAAAACACAGTGAAAGTTTTAGAACTTTGACGCTGCATTATTTCAATTCTCTCTAAGTTCAACCCTGGTACATATATGCCTCTTGCTTTATTTTACCACCGTTACTTCTCACACTCACATTATCCTTACTTGTCACTCCTATGTTCAAAGAAACAGAAGCACGAAGTGGTTAAAAATGATCTACCTTCAGAAACAAAGCAAGTCATTCACAGCGAAAACCTATTCGGTACTCAGGAATGTACCCATGATTTAAGGAGGGGTTTAAAAATCCCTTGAACTTCATGAATTGACCACACCCACAGAAGGCTATGCTTGTCTTTGGTCTCCTGCAAATATCCTGTCTTTAGTTTCCAGTTGCAAAAGCGTTGCAGACTCAAGAATTTGAAGGATGAGTACAAAATAATGAAACCAATATCATATGTGGTTCATCTATGTTTAGAAGGTTCACGGATATCCTTAGATGAAATTTAGAATAAAATTAATCTGACAGATAGCACCACGACCAGTACCCCTGCCCCAAGCACAGCCAAGCGTCCTCATTTTCCTGCACAATCTTTTGAGGCATCCAGTCTCCTTGCTGGTCCTCTCTCCTTCCACCTTCGCTTATCCGCCCCCGCCCCCCACACTTGTCCTTGAGCAGTTATGTAACTGCCCACTTCCCTCAGGGTTAACTGTTAAGAGACCCGAGGCCAAGGAATATCTGTGATTTGGGGCTTGTGGTTATTTGCTGGGGCTATCAGCAGGATTTTCATGTCAAAGAGGAAGATATGGACACTCAGAGAAGAAAAAGAGTTCAGTAACGCTGGCTCTGAATCTGAGGAGGATATGATGAGTCTTGGGTCCAAGGGATAGAAGAGGATGCAACGGGACCAGTCTTTAGAAGGACTAGAGTCCAACCTCAAAACCAGCAAAGCCAATACTACTAGTACTAGTACTACTACTACTGTTGATAATGATAATGGTAATAATAATAAAAATAAAATCTGTTTGGTGCTTCAGAATGACGTCTTCCAGAGTAAAGCAGGTTTATCTCAGACGTAAGACAATTTCAAGGTCAAGAAGGCTTCTGTGCTTTCTGAGTAAATCTCCACCAATCTTCTTGATAACACATGTAATTCCTTTAACACAAGGAGTTTTTGTCCCACCACAGTTAGAGATAAAAGCCTTAAAAATGTAAACACATAGGAAAGGTGACACATTGGTATTGATTTGCTGCAGTCAAAGTGCAGATGATGGTATCGGGAGTCGTCTTGGTTCCCTACTCTGCCCTGCCTCTTTAGATAAAAATTTAGTATATTTTTGTATCTGTTCTTCTACATGCTCCCTTCTGAGCCTCCATATATCAATAACCCCCTGCGCCCCAGTATTATAATCTCATTCATTCAGCATCCTACGTGCCAAGCACTGTCCTAGGCACTGTGGATATCACAGGGGCTAAAACAGACAAAAGTCCTTTCCTCAAGGAAAAAGACAACACAGGGACTAGGAAGTGATGTCAAGGAGACAACACTACGATTTTAAGCAGAAGGTGACATTTAAACAAAAACTTGAAGGAGGCAAGGAGTAAGCATTCCAGGCAGAAGCAAGTGCAAAGGCCCTGAGGTGTCACATGCCTGGAACAGCATGTGTGAGCTAAAGGTGTCCCAAGGAGCCAAGGAAAGGAGACCAGTGAGGTCTTCCAGCTCATGGCAACTAGCCTTTATTCTGAGTGAGATGGGAACCCACTGGGCCAAAGGAGTGATGTGATCTGAATGACAGTTTAAAAGAAGCATTCTGGCTGCTGTGCTGAGAATAGATTAAAAAGAGTAAGAGTAGAAGCAGGGAGTCCAGTGAGGAAGTTGAGGCAGCAAATCCAGCTGAAAGGTGATGATGGCCTGCAAAGACCCCAGTCACTAGGGAGTTAGCAATAGAGGTGATAGGAAGTGATCCAATTCTGCATATATTTTGAAGGGGAGCCAACAGCAATGGCTCTTTGATAGCCACGGGGTATGAGAATAAGAGGAGAGGCAAGGGTAACTCTGAAGCCCTGGGCTTTGGCAGCTCTGAGAATGGAGCTGTTATCTGCGGGGATGAGGAAGATTGGGAAGGGATCAGGTATGGGGTGGCCTCTCAGAATTCAGTTTTGCATGCTGATTAGATATCCACGTGGAGATGCTGAACCTGCAGTTGGATGTACAGTCTCTAGTTCTGGGGAGAGGTCCAGGATAGTATTTAAAGTCATGAGATTACGGTGAAATCATGGGAAAGAGTACAGACAAAAAAGACAAGAGGGCTGAGGACTGGGGAGTTTTGTCGTGGCACAGGGGGTTAAGGATCCAGCATGATCTCTGCAGCGGCTCCAGTCACAGCTGTGGCTCAGATTCTATCCTTGGCCCAGAAACTTCCATACGAGGACGGGAGGTCAAGTGATAAGAGTTTATCAAGAAGTAGGGGTGATCACATGTGTCAAATGCTGGGAAGAGGTTGGCAGGAAATGAGAACTGGTCTCCAACCACTGAATTTAGCCACCTAGCATCTTTGAGAACCTTGACTGGGAACTTTGAATAGAATGGTGGGCACACCCCTCTACCCCACCAGCACTCACCGGAGTTACTGCAAGAGAGAATGAGAGAGGAGAATTTAGAGTCAACTAATACGGAAACCTCTTTAGAGGGGGTGTGTTGAGAAGGGAAGGAGAAAAACAGGCAAAGGCTTGAAAGGGGAAAGTGAATTCAAAAGATTTTGCTTGGGAGGGGGAGGGAGTGGGAGGGATCGGGAGCTTGGGCTTATCAGACACAACTTAGAATAGATTTACAAGGAGATCCTGCTGAATAGCATTGAGAACTATGTCTAGATACTCATGTTGCAACAGAAGAAAGGGTGGGGGAAAAACTGTAATTGTAATGTATACATGTAAGGATAACCTGACCCCCTTGCTGTACAGTGGGAAAATAAAAAAAAAAAAAAAAAGATTTTGCTTTTTTCTAAGATGAGAGAAACCTTAGGGGTTTGTATGCAGACAGGAGAAAGATTCAGTAGAATGGAAAAACCATGCGGTAAGAGAGAGAGCATTGCTGGAGCAATGACCTTGAGGAGACAGAGGCGATGGGACTGAGGAGAAGCAAAGGGAGTGGCCTGAGCTGAGAGTGGGGACAGTACCCCATGCTTCCCACTGGCTCCTTCCCTTCAGCCTCCTTGAGCATCTTTTGGCTTCCCTACCACAAAATGAAGCAGACTTAACTGCATCTAGTTATGCCCCGTATCTCCCTCTTTCCCTTAATAGTCTAGTGTCTTTCACATATTGTCTACACGTGCTCTGCTCAGTTAGCCCCATCTCACTTGGCAGCTTGAAGCAATCTGGCTCTGCCCACCAATGGCTCCTGAATTGCCTATTTCAATGAACTATTTTCCATCTTTTTAAATTTATTTTAATTTTTTTTTTTTTTTTTTTTTTTTTTTTTTTTTTTTTTTTTTGTCTTTTTGCCTTTTCAAGGCCCACACCCACTGCATGTGGAGGTTCCCAGGCTAGGGGTCGAATCGGAGCCATAACTGCCAAGCCTACGCCAGAGCCACAGCAATGCGGGATCCAAGCTGCGTCTGCAACCTACATCACAGCTCATGGTAACTGGATCCTTAACTCACTGAGCAAGGCCAGGGATTGAACCCAAAACCTCATGGTTCCTAGTCAGATTCGTTAACCACTGAGCCACAACGGGAACTCCCATCCTTTTTTAAAAACTGAACTCCTCTATTGGCCGTCTTCCTTTTTAGAAGCCCTCTATCCTTTGCTATCTGTATACCTCTATTCCTGGCCCAGCCTCTTGGCCCCCTCCATAGACCCCTGTCCCTCTGTAAGACACTTCAAATATTAGGGTTCTGTTGGATTTGCTCAGCCATCTTCTCATTTGACAAAGGAACATCATTTACCTAAACCCAGCACAGACACCAGGATTTCTCTGTAGGGAGAGCTAGATTTGTCTTGAAGCTGAGTTTACTCAGCTACTTTTACTTGCATTCTCTCTTTATTTGGGACAGCTTGTTGGGTGTGGATATAGGTTATAGGAGGACTTAATCTTCCCCCACCTCCTTTTTATATGATGTGGAAAGGAGCCTCCAAAGCTAAAAGTGCTTTGGGCCTAAAAAACAGAGATATTTATTGAAAACCAACCCTAAACTTCATTCCTCAACTCTCCTTTCCAATGTCCTACTCTACCCGGTCATCTCATTGGCCACAGGAACCACAAACACAACACACCCCAAATAAAATCATCTTTCTTCCCAAATGTGCTTCTACAGTTTATGCAGTAGAAATAGAATGGGCTTGAGTATCAGCCAGTTTTCTGGGTTTCAAACTTCAACTCTCTGAGATAGCCGTGTTGCGGAATATACAAATTTAAAATGGGACTTTGTCATTTCCTAAGAATTTCATTGCAGGGGGGCAAGGAAAAGAGGGGTCACCAGCCAGAGATGTAAGCACAGGAGAGCAAGACACTCTGGGAGGGCCCGTGTTAGGACCATGCCAGGACCTAGTTACGGACAAGGGAAGGGGAGGCGGAGAATGTCTTTGGAGGGAACAGGAGAGGCTTCAAAGAGAGGGGACGACTGGAGCAGTAACTAGACAGCAAAGCCCCGTGCAGCCCAGGGCATGGCTAGGAGAGGGGCAGGGGGAGAGACTGGGCACAAACTAACCGGGTCACCTAGGGCCACCAGCAGGTTTCCGGGCACAGCAGGGGAGGTTGGGAGAGGGGATTGCACCGGATCAGAGAGCCTTGTTTACCAGGAGCCCGAGTTGCCACTTCATGCCGAGGATAATGGGGAGTCACAGAGGAAATCTGAACAGGGGACAAATATGATCCAATTTGCATTTGAGAAAAATAACTTTGATAGTTATGAAAGGGAAAAATTAGGACCAGATTGGAGTGGAGAGAGTCCTAATAGATGACTACAAACATCCAGACCAGAGATAATGAGCCTGGATGAAGACAGAGCAGAGACGAGGGAAGGAAGGAAGGTGTAAAGGGCAAACAGAGGGGCAGGATTCAAAGTGAGCTACAGCGGGCAGGAGTACAGGGCTGGGGCAGGTGGTCTCTGGCTTGGAGGCCCATCTGATTCTCCAGAGGACTAAATGAAATCATGTGTGCCAGGCCAGTGGCAGAAGTGCAAAAAATATTGTTTACCCTCATTTTCCTTCCTTGTTCCTGGCACATCACTTACTCGGTGACTGCGGCCAGAAATGTGGGAGTCATTCTAGTCTCCTCTGTCCTTGACCCTCCACAAGCAGAGCCACCAGCACAGTGCCATCGAGTGGGAAAAGGAGACAGCAGACACCCAAAGAAGGAAACAACCCTCACGGAGTTGACAGTCTGCCTCGGAGCTGGGCTGGGGGTCGGGGGTGACTTGCCCGCCTGCAGGGTCAGGGGCCAGACAGTGCTTCCTAAAGCAGTGGCCCTGCCCATCCTGCCCAGTGATTCTTCCCCAGCTCCCCTGCACTGGCTCCCCAACTATCGAGTGCTTGGCTAGCTGCCGAGACCGGAGAAGAGTCTGAAAGGTTATCCGCCCCCTCCCCAAGGAAAACAGTTAATAAACTAGATTGTAAACAGAGCCAGATACAGTCTGGGGTTATTTTATAATAACTATAAACGGAGTATAACCTTCAAAACTGTGACTCGCTATATTGTACACCTGTAACTTATATAATATTGTATGACTACACTTCAATAAATAAAATAAAATAAAAAAGATAAATAAAGTCATAGTCAACCCAGGCTGAAATCTGTTCCTGCCTCACCGCATATGGGTCAAGCCAAATGGTGACTTTGAGCTGATGACCCTTCTCCTGTCACGTTGAGCTGCCAGTCAAGTGGCAAAGGATAAGAACCGATTTTAGCCTTGTTCTGCCACTCAGGTCTTCGGAGAACCCGTGGAACTATCCAGACATCCTTGAAAGAGAAATTCTACTTCTCTAAAAATGACTCTCTGATCTTGTATCACCAAAGCACCTCACTTTTCTCTTTAATTCAAAATTTCTCATCACACAGGACAAGAATCCTCTTTTATAGACCACTCAGGGAACTAAATCTTTTTTCTAAGCAACTCAAAACCCCAAATGTCAAATTCCTAATTTTTCTGCCCCTGGACACATCTCACCACCTCATTACCCCTGAGTGTGTGTGAGGACGTTTGAGCCGATGAGGCAGCATCTGTCATACTTGCTAGCTGAAAGTGGAGGGGTGTCACTTTCCACTGCTTATCCCAGACTCTCCACCTGGGTGGGTGGTGGTGGGGGCACTGCTTGTTCCCCAGGTTAACTAGTTCATCAGTGTTGTCTGAATTATGTATTCCTCACCCTCCTGGGGTTGCAAGTTCAGGAGAAGGAAGCATTTGACCCGCTGTGCTGGAGAGGAGGGGACAGTGACTGAAGCAGTGGTGGCCTCCTCTCTTTGTCTGTGAGGCCAACATATCTGGAAAACCCAGAAGTGGCAGCAGCTCTCACTGCCCCCATTCAGCTGCCCCTAAGCCAGCTGATACCTAGGTCTGTCCAATCCCCTAAGCCACCCTCCAAAACTGAACCCTCTCTTACCACACTTGATCTGCTGCCTCTGACTCTGGGTTTCCCTGGCACAGCCCTTAGGGGGCTTTCTGAGCCCGCCTCCCTCCCCACCCCCAACAGCAACAAAACACAAGATTCAACCTGCTAATTGCTTCCTTCCTACCAAGAAGGCAGCTAGTTGACCACACCTGCTGAGATTGTTCTAACTTATGCCTGCAGAGCTGATGAAAGGGTTCTACTTCTTTTGAAGTTCAGTAAAAGCTAACTTTTACTGAATGCTTACTATGGGGCCAGGCGTCATGCTAACCTCGGTAACGTCAGGTCATCCATGCATGGAAAGCAAGTTGCAGAGAGATGCGTCTGGGATTGAAACCCAGGACCTGCCCATAATCACAGCTACACTAAACTCTGTGCAGTAAACTGGGTCACCAGCCCTTCCTGCTCTCTCCACCCACAACCCCAGTTCTGCTCTATTTGGGATTGAGGACTCAACAAAAGGGGATTTTGAAAGTGCTTTACTAGTCCAAAGGATTTATGGAACTCTTCCAGAAAATTCTGTTGTCTATCCAGTCAAGTGGATCTATGATATCAGGAAATGAACATGCATAGGAAGGAGTCCAGGGCAGGTTAAAAGCTCTTCTGCCCAAGTTCTTTATTTTTATTAATTGAAATCAGTAGAAATATAAAGCTTTCAATGTTGTATCATACTGTAAGAGTGTGGAATAATTGTAAATATTATATTAAGCATGTTTAAAACTATACTTTTTTCTGACTGTAAAATTTAAACACTCACTGCAAAAAATCTAGAAAATACAAAAAAAAAAAAAAACTAGAACAAAAATCAATCACACATATATCTCCATCACCTAGAATTAACCTCAGCTAATATATCAGTGGGTTTCCTTCCAGTCTTTTTTTTACATAAATGTGTATGTATATATTTTCTAAGTGGGATGCCTATGATATAAAAATACATACGCCTGAGTTTTCATTGAGTATTACGTTAGCTAGCATTTTTCCATGTAATTAACTTTTTGGAAAATATCATTTTAATGGTGGCAAATTATTTAATAAACAATAATGTATTTAACTATCTCCCTAAAGTTGGGGCTTTGAGTTTTTCCCAATTTTTCACTTTTACAAGGAATGCCATCTCTCTCACTATTTCCTCAAGACTGTTTACCAGAAACAGAATTACTGACTCGAGACATCTTAAAGCTTATAACTCATTTTTTCCTACATACGATTTAATAATTCTATGTAAGTATTCATACTGATCTCTATACAGTTGGCCAAAAGAAAATGTTGCATTTATACTAAATGTGTCCTTATTAGCTTTGTATAACTAAAACCTTTTTGGTAAAACTATCACCTTGACTTGAATAAATATAAATTTTTTAAAAAAAAAAAGGAAAGAAAACAGCTGGAAATCATATCTATCTTTGCAGAGTAGTTGGTGTCTAAAGGCTTCAGAAAATCTTGAGAGAAATTGTTATGATTGAAGATGAAATCTACGGGAACTTAAAAAGAAAGAAAGAATTTTTCCCCCAAATGAAGAAGTTGATAATAAGAAAAAATAGAAGCATGCGGAGGTTGAATTTGTGGTGAATGTTAAATTTGAAGAGATTCTTGACTCTTCGATTTATCACTTTCTAAAAGCTTGTTAAGACGTCAGCCTCCTCAGGTTTTCCTGTTCTCTGCCGCACTGAACAAACCAGGCTAAGTGGGGATGATGAAGCCTGTTAGGAAGAACACTGCGCTTCCGTGAGTCACTAAACTTAACCTTCAAGAGCTAGGAAGCCAATTATCTGCACCCTGAGCTGTGTGGACCCTTGCTTTCTTTCCTCTTCCTCACAGTTACTCAGCTTTATGCTCATTTAACATCTCCGTAGGACCTAGAGCAAACGTGGGCAAAAGACAGGGAAGAATATAAACCTCAAGTCCATCAATTTTGTTACAGTCAACTCTAAATGAAGCAGATTTTCTGTGTGACATGCGCAATCCTGACCAGTAGCACCTACGACCCTGAAGGAACACGGCTGGGTGCTGGGGAGACAATGGGGCTTAGGAGACTGTCAACCGGCCCAGGATGCTGTGAGGCTGGGCCAGGAAAGGCACAGTGTCAGCTGCTGACGCTGGAAACAGTGGTGACACTCATGATACAATTCGCATTTAGGTGGTGAGTTTTAAAAATTTCCAAGAGTCTTCCCAGACATGTGGGCACTAAGATCCCTTAACATTATAAAGAAGTAATTACCCGTATTCCAGAAACAGGGTACAGGCCTTCAGAGAGGTTACGTGCCTTGCCCAGTATCACAAAGCCTGCAGGCAGCAATATCAATTCAATTCAATTCAATTCAATATCAAAGCTAGGCGTTCCGACTGTGACACTTGTGAACACCCACACGGCCGCCTTACAACAAAATTTTACTGAATCCTACTGGATACCAAATCCTCCATTAGATGATAGAAGGAAAGACCTATTTCCTTCAAGGAGCTCAAGACATATCTACAGCGACAGGCACAACTCAAGTTGTACTACTAAATGATGGAAGCCCTAACTGAGATGGATGGTGGAGAAGTACATTAGACTTCAAGTGCGGCAAAACTGTCTTACGAAGAAGCAGCCACTAATGCGGTGATGAGAAAGGACTTTAGACTTAGCATAAATCTTCTCCCTTCTGGTACTTGTCATAAACTCCACAAAGCCAGACTAATTCTTTGGCAGTACAACACGGCAGATTAAGAACTTGGGCTCTGGATTAGACAAACTTGGGTTTAAAACCTGGCCCTGCTACTTACAAACTCTTGAGCAAATTGACCTTAAGTGACTGAACCTGAGCAAGCTGCCAACCATTCTAAGCCTCTGTGCCCTCCTCAGTCCAGGGGGAATGATAGCAATAGTATCTGCAATCTAGGTGGTTGTGACAGCTAAATGAGATACTACATTAGAAGTTCTTAATACTTTGCCAGGTGTACAACAGGGGTTCAATAAAGGAGTTCCTGTTGTGGCTCAGTGGTTAATGAATCCAACTAGGAACCATGAGGTTTCGGGTTTGATCCCTGCCCTCGCTCAGCAGGTTACGGATCCGGCGTTGCTCTGAGCTGTGGTGTAGGTCACAGACACGGCTCAGATACCACGTTGCTGTGGCCCTGGTGTAGGCCGGTGGCTACAGCTCCGATTCAACCCCTAGCCTGGGAACCTCCATATGCCACAGGAGCGGCTCAAGAAATGGCAAAAAGACAAAAACAAAACAAACAAACAACCAAAAAAACAAAAAACCAACCAGGGGTTCAATAAGTACTGGCGGGATGATGATGGTGATGAAAGTGGTTGCGATGATGTTGGCTGGGTACCGTGATTACTAGAGAGGAAGAAGGAAACTGTAAAGGAAGAATGGTGATGGGGGCTTAAGAGATTTTTTACCTAACTCATGCCTTACAGATTTCAGCTAGAAATCACGGAATTTCCAGCAAGCTGGGCAGCCACAGGTTGGGAGGTTAAGGGTAGAGCTTTAGTGTTCCTTAGAAGGCAGCAAAGCTGAATTGCTGAATTGTTAATGGAAGTTGAAGTCTCCTCACTGGCAGTAATGACATTACCAAACAGCCCAGTCTCCTCAACTCCTGTCTCCTAGAACAGAACAGCACATTCTGGAGCTCTTCTCACACCCACCAGCCCTTCTCTAACCCATTCACAGCCCTTTAGCGATTCCTGCCACAGATGAAGTCCTCATTTGAGTCTTAGACTACGTTGCACACTCAATCCAAAATTTGACATCCCAACTCTAGAATGCTAATTTTCTTCCTATAATTCTGTTATGGTATTATTTATTATTTAAGGTAGTATATATACACTATACTCTATTACTATGTATTATTATATAATATGTATATAATATTATATCATTTAATATAGTATTAAAGAGAATGCCATAAACTCCCTGAGTTCAAATTCTGGCTCTGTTATTTGCTAAATGTTTAATCATGGCCAACTTACTTATGTTCTGTTTCTCAGTTGACTCATCTATAAAATGGGAACAAGAATATTATCTGTGACATAGGGTTTTGTGAAGATTAACTGAGAGCTTACAGTTGTGGGGGACACAAAATTTAAGTGCTCAATAAATGCTAACTGTTATGACTTCCCCTCCTTGGAAAATGGCAACTCTCGCAAATGCTAGGTGGGAAAACTTATGACAACTATTATTCACATAAAACAAAAGATTATGTATATATTTCAATTATCAGTTTTAATTCCATATTCTCTCAAGCATGGATAATTGAGAACTCTGTTTTAAAATCTGTTTGAGAGTTCATGGCTTAGCAGAAACGAATCTGACTAGTATCCAGGAGGATGAGGGTTTGATTCCTGGTCTCACTTAGTGGGTCAGGGATCTGACATTGCTGTGAGCTGTGGTGTAGGTCACAGACACGGCTCGGATCCCTTGTTACTGTGGCTATGGTGTAGGCTGGCAGCTGTAGCTCTGATTCAACCCCTAGTCTGGGAAATTCCTTATGCTGCCAGTGGGCCCTTAAAAAAAAAAAAAGCAAAAAAAATAAAAATAAAATCTGTTTGTTTCTTTGGATTTCTTCCCAAAGATTACATAAGTGGTGCCAAAAATCCACTAATAAAGAAGGAACATAATACCTATTAATGACACTTTAAATCTTATTTAAATCTTATTGCCAACTTTTCTAAACACCTCCAAAATCCCAGAGTTAAAAGTTTCAAGAAGATGCGTGTGTGTGCGGGTGCTTACTCTTTATGTCTGTCAGGGTTCGGTATGAGAGCATCTAGATGAGATAAACATAGGGATTTACCCAGGAGGAACAAAATTGAAATTGCTTGATATTTAAACCAAGAAAGTCCTGCTGTATGTGCCCAAACACCCCTTTGGTAAGCTGTTGTATACAGCAGAAGTGAAGCTGCTGTCTGCTACTGTGTTTTCTAAAGTAACTTCCACGTTTTTTATCATTATAAAAGTTACACTTGCTAACTATAATAAATAGCAAAACAGAAATACGGTTTAAAAAATCATCTATAATTACAACTTCTAGAATAATCCAAGTTTAATATGTTTTTTAATATTACCCAGTCTTTTTTCTGTATGTGAGACATTTAAGAACTTTTCAGACAACACAGACAATGTGGTAAGAAGCAATTCTAAAGTACAAGAATATTTCACTGTGATCAAAGGCTCACTCCACCAGAAAAAAAATATAATTCTAAATCTGTTTGCATTCAATGATGTAGCTTCAAAGTACACAAAGGAGACTCAACAGAACTAAAACAGAGACTTTAAAATACTCTCTTGGAGTTCCTTCTGTGGCACACTGGGTTAAGAATCTGAGTACAGCAGCCCAGGTCTGTGTGGAGGCTTGGGTTCCATCCCAGGTCCAGTGCAGTGGGTTAAAGGATCCAGCATTGCCACGGCTGTGGCATAGGTGGCAACTTAAGGCTCAGATTCAATCCCAAGAACAGGAACTTCCATATGCCGCAGGTATAGTCATAAAAAACAAACAACCCCCCCAAAAAAACTCTTTCAATGGCTAGATGGTTTATTTTCTTTTAAAAGACGAAAGTTAGTAAGAATACAGAAGACCTAAACAACACCGTTAAAATGTTTGACCTAGAGTTCCTGTCGTGGCTCAGCAGTTAACAAACCCAACTAGCATCCACGAGGACGTGGGTTCAATCCCTGGCCTTGCTCAGTGGGTTAAGGATCCGGCATTGCCATGAGCTGTGGTGTAGGTGGCAGACATGGCTTGGATCCCACGTTGCTACAGCTGTGGCATAAGCCGGCGGCTACAGCTCTGATTGGACCCCTAGTCTGGGAACCTCCATATGCCATGGGTGCAGTCCTAAAAAGACAAAAAGACCAAAAAAAAAAAATTTTTTTGGACCTAATTGACATGTATAAAACACTGCATCCAGTAATGACAAAACACACATTCTTTTCCAGTGCATATAGAACGTGTCAAAAATTGGTCATAAAGAAACCTCAATAAATTTCAAGGGACTGGACTGATGAGGAGGGTATTCTCTAACATGAAATGAAGATTAAAAACCCATAACAAAAGGAACGAGACAATCTCAACTGCTTTGGATTCAAGCCGTATGCTTCTAAACAAGGGCAAGTAAGAAATTCCAGCTAGAAACTAGAAAATATTTTCTTGGCCATGGCATGCAGCAGCTTGATGTGGGATCTCAGTTCCCAGACCAGGCACTGGTCCCGGGACACAGCAGTGAAAGCACCGAATCCTAATCACGAGGTCATCAGGGAACCCCCTAGAAAATATTTTTAACTAAATGACAACTTGAGCAATTTTGTGAACATATCAAAACTTGTGGGACATAATTAAAGCAATAGTAGAGGGGAAATACATAATCATATTTAACACATATTTAATACATGTGGTTGAAAAGAAGACTAAAAGTCAATGTCCTAAGCTTCTATCTCAAAAAAGCTAGGAAAACATACTAATCAAAGTCAAACAAATGAGAAGGTGGTAAATGAAATAATAATGAGAAGGAGAGAAATCAATGAAAGAAAAACTTGCAACAGAGAAAATCAGCAGAAGCAAAACCAGTTCTTTGAAAAGATCAATAAATAAACCTCTAGAAAACCAAGAGAAAAGAAGAAAGAAATTACAAGCTGCTAAAATCAAGAATGAAAAAGGGAATATCATTATAGACTTGACTGATGTCAAAAGGTAGATATATAATAGATATATTTTATGTACTTCGAAACACTTTAAGCCAATAAATTTGACAATTTTGACACACAGATAATCCTTTAAGAATGTTACCAAAACTTACAGAACTAGAAAATCTTAATTAATTTTTTTTAAAACCTTCCAATAAAATGAACAAAACAAAACAAAGCCCACAACCTCATGGTTCATAGTCGGATTCGTTTCCACTGCGCCACGATGGGAACTCCCAAACATAAAATTAAACAGTAGATCATTGAAAGCTTTTCTCCTCTAGTGAGGAACAAAAAAAGAAGATGATTCAACATTTTCCACACGTTCCTAGCTAGTAAGATAAATAAAATAAAATAAAAGTGTTTGTAAAGAGAGAAATACAATTGTTATCATTGGCAGGAGACATGATTGTGCACATATAAAATCTAAAAGGATCTATAAACTATTAGACCAATATGCTAACTTAAAAGTTACATATTTAAAAGTAAATATATAAAAGTCAACTGTATTTCTATATCACCAAAGACAGAATATATTGAAACATAAAACTTTTTGCAGTAATATCAAATACATATCAAATACTTGGAATCAGTCTAAAAGATATATAAGGAGTTTCCGTCGTGGCGCAGTGGTTAATGAATCCGACTGGGAACCATGAGGTTGCGGGTTCGGTCCCTGCACTTGCTCAGTGGGTTAACGATCCGGCGTTGCCGTGAGCTGTGGTGTAGGTTGCAGACGCGGCTCGGATCCCGTGTTGCTGTGGCTCTGGCGTAGGCCGGTGGCTACAGCTCCGATTGGACCCCTAGCCTGGGAACCTCCATATGCCGTGGGAGCGGCCCAAAGAAATAGCAAAAAGACAATAAATAAATAAATAAATAAATAAATAAAAGATATATAAGACATCTATAGTGAAAACTAAAAAACATCATTGAGAGAAAATTTAAAAGATCAAGGCAATGGCAGGCTATCTCATTGAAATATGAGATATTAAACTGAATTGAACTGAATTCAACTATGAATTGAAATTGTGACTATGCCAACTTTCCCCAAAATTGATCTGTAGATTTAAGAAATCCCAATCTCAACTTTTGTAGGGACTGTGTGTGCGTGTGTATGTTTATGTAAACTGACAAGCTGATTCTAAAGTTGATACAGAATTGTAAAAAACTGAGAACACTACGATAATCTTGAAAAAGAAGAACAAAGCTAGAGGACTTACACTGACAAATATGAAGATTTATTTTAAACTTCTAGTAATTGGAACAGTGTGGTATTGGTGCCAGGAAAGGCAAATAAACCTGTGGAACAGAATAGAATCCAGAAACATAGATGATTACCTAACTAAAACAAAGATGACTCCATATAGCAGTGCAGACTGAATAATCCATTTTTTTTTTAATGGTGCTGATTCAGCTGGACATCAACATAGGAAAAAAAATGAATCCTGACTACTATTTACTTTGTTGTACCATACCATACAAAAAATCAATTTCAGATGGGTTGTAGATCTAAATGTCAAACAATTTAGCTTTTAAAAGAAAATATTGAAAAATGTCTTCATGATAGGCAAAGATATCTTAAGTAGGGCACAAGAAGCACTAGACATAAAGGAAAAAAAGCTGGATGTTGGATTAGTTGCAAGAACAATGGGCCACTGAGATCTACTCCTCTGGATTGTGGCTTAAGGAAAGGCAAATCTACCAGGAAGCTAAGCTTTAAAAGCCCTCCTTTGCCTAGGTTCCCTTTCAAGGCCCTGGTAATCTGTTCGTGTGGTCATATGTTTTTTTAAATTGTACAAACTTTAAGCTTTATTAATGCTGGCACGTCCCAGGTATGCTGGCTACTGCGTCTTTTCCTGTCCTATGCCATTAACTCAGACCCAGACTCTGTTTCCCCTGAGCTCCTGGTAGATACCACCAATCAAGCAGATGAGGCACCTCTGAAATCTATTTTTCAGCCTCGTGATTCCTTTTGTCCAGATCTGGGATTGATGCAGAGCCTAGGGATGGCCAGCAGGCATGGGTAAGTAGCTTAGAGAAAAGAGAACTGTGACAGGGAGATGATGGGATAAGAAAACTATCTTCTTGACCAAACTTTGGTCACGTCCTCCGAACCTTCTTCTCAACCAGCAGCCAACCACTGAACTGCCATGTCCATCTTTGCATCATCCAGTTTTAGCAAAAATCCTACGGTATCAGTTTAGCAAGAACCCTCACCCTCCATATCTGATCAAATCATTCATCCCCCCATCCCTGGCATCTAACCACTGGGCTCTGCCTTCAGCAAATATCTTAACACAGTTGGCTTAGCCAGAATTCTTCCTTTACCCCTGATGTTTCCTCTTAGTGATTTTCTATCCACTGACCCCCACCACAATCCCTGGCTATTAATCTCCACTTGTTTGTGCTGTACTCAGAAATGAGCTCAGTTCTATTCTGAAATCATTCCCCACCCCCATTACAATAGTTTTGGGGTTTTTGAAAAATAAAATTTATCCACACTGTTTTAACTGGTGTCCAGCTCTAGTTCCTCTAGAAATGCTTGATCTGATGATGATAAAACAGACTCATACGTGAGACCACACACATACTAATTGCCATTATTGTCAGCACAATCATGATTCCATATATTGTTGTTAAACATGTGTTGAATTAGCTTTGATGACACCCCTAAACTCGGATGAGGTGTTGTGAGCCCACTTCCTAGTTTTGCCCTCTTTGTTTGGTGATCCAATCATGACGTTAAAAACTCAGAGGATGTTATTTTCAAGCTACAGTAAGTAAGCTGTGCTACTACAGTGTCGCAGTTCCCACCCAGGGCTGGAAGTGACTCATTTTCTTGTTAACTTGTGCTATATATACTCCAGAAAAATGAGTTGGCATTTCTAAGAATACCTGGTAGAAAAGAACAGAAGTTTTTTGTCTCTCTTCCTGTCATCTGAAACTCTTAAATCATAGACTGTGCAATGGGTAGGGAGCAAAAATACGCATTTCTCCTCAGAAGCGGGGAGCAGAGCAGCCCCACCAACTCCCCACACCCCTTCCACTACCCGGTATCAAACAGTTTCTCTAACTCTGCAGATTTTCTTTACAAAAATATAACAGTGGTTAGACATCCTTCATCATGCAAACCAACAAAGAACTATTAAATACCTAAAACAAACAGAGCTTGTTTCTTCTTTTCCCTGAAGCTTGTTTTTGATCCTTTGATGGAAAACTTGGGCTAGATAAAAGGAAAGCACAGAACTACAAGGCATCGATCCCAAAATATTTTATTCTCTCACCCCACAGCGCTACAAACACTTGGGTAAGATGAAGAGGAAGAGATGAAAGTGTGACTATGTATTTTTAGTCACTCATTTAAGTAATCTCAGGTGAATAAAAAGAGTCCCACATGCTAAAACACAATTCACATCTGAAAGTGTTCCCTGTGTGGAAACTGGAATTATGGAAGAATCATTGGTAAGGCCTTTGGGGGCTAAGATTAGTTGACTTATGTTTTGAGTACAGCTGTGTTACTGGAGTGAAACTGGGATTACTGGCCAGGTAAGAACAATATTGTTTGTTTCAATGTTTCAGGATGCTTCTTTCCAGAATAGAGGCAATTAACAGGAAGTGAGGAAAAACACTGGAACAACAAAAATAGATTTTACAAAATATGTTCACCTAAGCCCATATGATTTACTCAAAAGAAATATATTCCTGGAGTTCCTGTCATGGCTCAGTGGAAACAAATCTGACTAGTATCCATGAGGACACAGGTTCGATCCCTGGCCTCACTCAGTGGGTTAAGGATGCGGCATTGCCGGGGTCTGTGGTGTAGTTTGCCAACGTTACTGGGATCCTGTGTTGCTGTGGCTAAAGCTCCAATTCAACCCCTAGCCTGGGAACCTCCACATGCCACGGGTGCAGCCCTAAAAAGACAAAAAAAGACAAAAAAAAAAAAAAAGAAAGAAAGAAAGAAAAGAAATGCACTCCTACTCCCTGTAAGGCTCCTTAGAAGTTTATTTTCCACATCGTCAGGCAAACCTAATGAACGTTTTCTCGCCCAGAGAAGTCTGGAGGAAGCCAAGGAGAGGGCTAGGATGGGACAGGCACTAGAAAGAGGAAACACATCAGCTGTCATTAAAAGAAAGAGCCTTTTAATGGCTCTTCTCATCGTGGCTCAGCAGTTACTGAACCCAACTAGGATCCATGAGATTGCAGGTTCAACCCCTGGCCTTGCTCAGTGGGTTAAGGATCCGGCATTGCCGTGAGCTGTGGTGTAGGTTGCAGACACAGGCACAGATCTTATGTTGCTGTGGCTGTGGTGTAGGCCGGCAGCTGTAGCTCCGATTTGATCCTTAGCCTGGGAACTTCCACATGCCGCAGGTTCAGCTCTAAAAAGCAAAAAAAAAAAAAAAAAAAAAAAAAAAAAGAAGAAGAAGAAGAAGAAGAAGAGCCTAATAACCCAACCCAGAGAGAACTAATAGAAAAACAAACACAAATTGAAGAAGAAGTAAAAAAAAAAGAGTTCCAATCCCTAAAAATCCAAGTCATTTGGTGTGTGGGGAAGAGGCTTCACTACCTCCCTAGATTCTCAACTATGTCAAAGCAGAAAGCAATCACTGACAAGAAGGATGACCCTAGAACTACAGGATATTCATTCTTGTTGTTTAAAAAAGGGTTCTGTGATAAAGTAAGTACGGAAAGTACTGAATTAAAATAGACCATTTTCTTCACAACTTTCTCATAACCCTTAAGATACTAAAACCTGTCATGACTTTCCAAGAGATATGGCTTGCTGTGTTTCCTAAATTTTTCTGACCACAAAACTTCTGTCTTGTTTACTTTTGTCTTAGGAACACCTCATAGGATTGAGTTAACCAGGCACAAACTCTGGGAGACATTGCACTAAATTTTCAAGAAAAGAGTATATCCTATGCATCAGTTAGGAAGAAGAATCATAAACTATAGGAAGATTTCCATCTGTATCAACATAGCTGACTGTACACTAAACATCTGTGCTCTTCCTTTTCTGTGCTGTACAGCTGTCACTAAGAAGTGGCCGCCTAGCCAAGGACTATATTTCTGATCCACTTTTGCAGTTAGATGCAGCCAGGCAATTAAATCCTAGTCAAAAGAAGGGGACTGGAAGCCATGTGCACCAATTTGAGATTCCCAGTCACAAACTCTCCTGGTTTTTGCTCCTCTGCTACCAGGATGTTGACATTCAGGGTGACCGTGGAAAACAAGCTTTTAAGATTGCAGAGCCTCCATCAATCTGGATGCCTCCTGCCTTCCACTCCCAACACACACACACGCACACACACTCTACCGCTTCCATTTGACTTACAACTGCACTGTGTGAGCATAAAATAAACTTCTACTGTGTTAAGCCCTCCAATGGCTAAAGTAAAATGAGTTTGGTCTTTTAAATGGTAAATTCCATTTAGAGGCATCCCTTGGGGAAGACAAGGGACCCAGCTGCCCTCAGTCCCATGGTGGTGGTGTACCTCACTCTTCTATTTCGGAACATTGTTAAAATTCAATTTAAAAATTCCTGTCTTGAATAAAGATAACCCAAAGGGCCTACAAATGATGCTGACACAGTGTTCCTTTTCAGTGTCATTGATTTACTCTTAGGAACCTACAATGACTAGGCTGCCCAAGACTCTTCACCCTTGGAGAAGGTCCTGATTTTAGTTATTTGGAAAACCCTTCTCATTCTCTGGAAGTGCCAGATAAATGAACTTTTCAGTAGCTATACCTATTAATTGTGTATTTGTGCAAATTCCTTGATCTCTGAGAATCCTCTTTGAGCAGTGCTTGATTCAGCAAATGCTCATTGAGCACCTACTATGCACTGAGTACTGGCAACTAAGAGGGGTTCTGCTCCAAAGCAGCAATAATCAAACACTAAATAAAACAAAACAAGAGACCTGCAAGCGACCTCCCGAGCTAAGCTAGGAAGCAGGCACATTCATCATTAGCGTTAGCCGGGATGCAGAGACCTTCATCCTGCCCCATGGCTGTCTCCTTAATCGCAAAACTGTAGCCTTTCAAAACAATGCCTAAGGTTCCAGCCCAGTGGTTCTCAAAGTGTGATCCTCAAACTAGCAGCATCAACATCACCTGGAAACTGGTTGGAAATGCAAGGTCTTAGGCCTCATCCCAGTGAGAAGCTCTAGAGGTAGAGGCCAGTAACCTGTGTTTTACCAAGTCCTCCAGGTGATTGTATTGCATATGCTAAAGTCTAAGAAGCACTGCTCCATGCTCTTCACTCTCTCTTCCCTTTCTTGGAATGAACTCTCCTTCCTCCGATCCATCTGGACTCCTCTCCCAGACGACCAGCCCAATGCTTCTGTTAATGGATGGAAAGAGTTAAACCCCTGGCTCTCTCTCGGTTAATAGGTATTTTGAAGGCCAAACTTTTAACACATAGGTGAGAATTTCTGCCTGGCCCTGGTGTTAGGAATTCTCTCTGAAGTGGGACTATCAAGGCCGCCACTCTTGTCTGCTGGCTCACTTCCAACCCCAGACAAGCCCTGCACTTTGCATGAAGAGTGAAGTTGCAGGCTGGTGCTTCCCCACGGTTGCAAGAGGTTTGCAGGGGACTTCAGGGGGTGGCAGCCCAAGGGAGCTGGGGGTCTGGCGGGTCTGTCTCCAGCTGAGCCTACTTCTCACTTGTCGAACAAGACACTTCTTTTAAAAATAGGATAGCCACTGTTACCTAATGACTGGCAGTGTTCAACTTTGAACTAAGACGATAATACTAAGGACAGTAAAAATGATACTAAAATATCTAACACCTGAACATTTGTTACGAGCTTTCTAGGCACCAAACACTCTGCTGAATGTGCTAAGTTACTCAGCTTAATCCTCCTAACAACCTTCTGAAAGAAGTACTTTCATGCTGTCCCATGTTACAAAAGAGAAACTGAGAATCAGAAGGAAATGCTACTTGGAATCCTCCCTCCCACTCTGATATATGACGCTTCCTTTCTGGCACAGTGTTCACTGTGGGTAAGTCTGGCTGCCACAAGTGGTAGATAAGAAATATTAAAGAGAACCTTAGAGCAAACTTTTCAGACCCATGTCCTGGGGTACACCAGCCCAGGCTCTCTCTTCATTTTTGCAAGGCTTCAAGTTACATAGGAGTATAAATAGAAGCCCACTTACCATACGTCTAAATATTTTAAAGTTATCAATTAAACTAGCAAACTGCTAAATAAAATATCCTCCTACCTTTGCAAATATACCTTCAAAACATCCTTGGAGGCCAGGTTCAATCTTAGGATTCCTAGACCCCACAGCATTCTGCACTGGCATTTGATCATGGGGAGTGAAACCGTTCCCAGCTATCTCCCTTCTCTTCTCATGCTTGTCTCCAGAGTCCACCAGAAAGGTCCTGTGCTCATGGTGGATACAGTACCCCACACACCCAACTTTGTCCCCGGACCCCTGCAAATAGCTGCCTCTTGGCCACACCTGGGCTTGGGTGTAAGGGGAGTCTATTCTCAGGAGGATAAGCTGGACCAGAAAGGTATGCTGGCCAAGAGCACGATGTAGAGGGGTGAACCATGATTCTGGGCGGTACTATCCCCATGGCCCTGTGGGAAGGGGCACAGCCAGACCGGGGCCAATTCAGGGCCTCTAAAGCATAGATCCCAGGGCAGGGGCCTTTCATGACTCATCTAAGAAGCGTTCTGCCCACACTATCCCCCAGATGCTCTAAGAAGAAGGTTTAGTATTCAAATAAGTTTGAGAAACACTTGATATCGCACACTCCTCTTGGAAATTTACAGTACAGGCACATCTCGTTTTACTGCACTTTGCTTTATTGCCCATCGAAGATACTGCATTTTCAATAAATTAAAAGTTTGTGGGAACCCTTTGTCAAGCAAGTCTAACAGTATTTGCTCACTTCATATCTCTGTGTCACATTCTGGTAATTCTAGAAATATTTTGGACTTTTTCATCATTACATTTGTATGAGGATGAATCAGTGATCTTTGATGTTATTATTGAAATTGTTCAGAGCATCATGAACTGCACCCATATAAAACCGTGAACTTAATCAACAAGTACTATGTGTGTTCTGGCTGTTCCCCCAGCTCTCTCCCTCCCCTCAGGCCTCCCTACTGCCCGAAACACAACAATGTTGAAATCAGGCCAATTAATAACCCTACAAGGCCTCTAAGTGTTCAAGCAAAGGAAGAGCTGCACATCTCTTAAGTTGAAAGTTAGAAATGCTTAAGCTTAGTAAGGAAGGCATGTCGAAAGCCGAGACAGGCTGAAAGCTAAGCCTCTTGCACCAAACAGTTATCCAAGCTGTGAAAGCAAAGGAAACAGTTCTTGAAAAATTTAAAAGTTCTGCTCCAGTGAATACATGATGATAAGAAAGCAAAACAGCCTTATGATTGATATGGAGAAAGTTTTAGCGGTCTGGATAGAAAATCAAACCACTCACAACATTCCTTTAGGCCAAAGCCTAATCCAGAGCAAGGCTCTAACTCTCTTCAGTTCTAGGAAAGTTGAGAGACGTGAGGAAGCTGCAGAAGAAAATTCTGAAACTAGCAGTGGCTGGTTCGTGAGATTTAGGATGGTAATCTGTCTCTATTACATGTAAGTGCAAGTTAACGCAGCAAGTGTGGATGCAGAAGCTGTGCGAGTCATCCAGAAGACCTAGCTAAGATCATTAATGAAGGTGGCCACACCAAACAACAGATTTTCGATGTAGACAAACAGCTTTGTTTGGAAGATGATGTCACCGAGTACTTTTATTGGTAGAGAAGAGAAGTCAATGCTTGGCTTCAAAGCTCCAAGGGACAGGCTGACCCTCTTGTTCCAGGCTAATGCAGCTGGTACTTTTTATTTTTTTGCTTTTTAGGGCCACCCTCATGGCACGAGGAAGTTTCCAGGTCAGGGGTCCAATCAGAGCTGCAGCTGCCAGCCTACTCCACAACCACTGCAACGCAGAATCCTTGACTAAGTGAGGCCAGGGATCAAACTCACGGATACTGTTGGATTCATTTCTGCTGTGCCACAACGGGAACTCCAGCTGGTGACCTTAAGTTGAAGTCTGTGCTTATTTACCATTCTGAAAATCCTAGGGCCCCTAAGAATTATGCTAAATCTATTCTGCTTGTGCTCTATAAACGGTAAGACAAAGGCTGGATGGCAGCACATCTGTTCACAAAACGGTTTACCGAATTTTAAGCCCATTGTTGACATCTCCTGCTCTGAAGAAAAATACTCCTTTCAAAATTTTACTGCTCAGTGATGGTCACCCAGTAGCTCTGATGGAGCTGTACAAAGAAATGAATGCTGTTTCCATGCCTGTTAACACAACATCCATTCTTCAGCCCATAGATGAAGGAATAATTTGGACTTTCAAGTCCTATTACTTAAGAAGTACGTTTCAAAAGGCTGTAACTGCCCCAGATAGGGATTCTTCTGATGGATGTGGGAAAAATAAATGGGAAACCTTGTGGAAAGAATTCACCATTCTAGATGCTATTACGAGGATTCATGATTCATGAGAAGAGGTTGAATAGCAACACTAGCAGGAGTTTGGAAGAAGCTGATTTCAGTCCTCATGGATGATTTTAAGGGGTTTAAGGCTTCCATGGAGGAAGTAACTGCAGATGTGGTAGAAGTAGCAAGAGAAGTAGAATTAGACACGGACCATGAAGATGTGATTGAGTTGCCGCAATCTCATGGTAAAATTTTAATGGATGAGGTGTTGCTTCTTACAGATGGGTAAAGAAAATGGTTTCTTGAGATGGAATCTACTGTTGGTGAAGATGCTGTGAAGACTTTTGAAATGACAGCAAAGGATTTAAACTACTATGTAGATGTAATTGAAAAAGCAGTGACAGGGTTTGACAAGATTGACTCCAACTTTGAAAGTTTACAGGGAGCAAAATGCTATCAAATGGTGGTGTATGATACAGAGAACTCATCAATGAAAGGAAGAGTCGACTGGTGTGACAAACTTCATTATTGTCTTATTTTAAGAAAATGTCACCCTAAACTTCAGAAACCACCCTCCTGATCAGTTAGCATCCATCAACATCGAGATTCTCCACCAACAAAAAGATGACTTGCCGAAGGCTCTAATGATGGTTAGCATTTTTTAGCAATACAATATTTTTAAGTTAAGGTATACACAATTCTCTTTTTAGACACAATGCTATTGCACATGTCATTATTTAGCCTACAGTATAGGATAAACATAACTTTTATATGCACTAGGAAAACAAAAAATTCATTTCACTCACTTTATTGTGATATTTACTTTATGCAGTGGTCTGGTACCAAATGCACAGTATCTCCACGGTAAGCCTATAAACATTAGTATCACAGTAAACATTAGTGTTTTGGCTCAAGCTGCCATTAAAAAAAACAAATACCATAGACTGGATGACTTAAACAATAGGAAATTACTTCTCACAGTTCTGGAGGCTGGGAAGTCCAAGATCAAGGCACCACACAAATCACTTCCCTTGTGGGAGCTCTCTTTTTGACTTATAGACAGCTGCCTTCTCATTATGTCATGGGAGAAAGAGAAAGAGAAAGCTCTGGTCTTTTTTCCTTCTCTCTTAAAAATACTAATTCCATCATGAGGTCCTGGTCCTTATGATCTGATCTGAACCTAATTACCTCCCAAAGATCCCACCTCCAAACACCTTCATGTGGGAGTGAAGGCTTGAACATATGGATTTGGGGTGGACGCAGGCATTCAATTCATAACACTTAGTGAAGACCCTGAGAAAGTCTGATGCAAAGAAATCTGCTTGACTTTAATTCAGCATTGCTCACACATATTTAAGAAAAAAATTTTCCAGTTTGGTGGATTAACTATTTGCTCTAAATCACAAGTACCTTAAATCAGTCACCACCTTTGGCTCTACCCTGCCAGAGTTTATTTCACCACAATGGCACCTCACTTCAGTCTATGAACTTATACCTCCATGTGATAAAAACCTTCAATAAACCTTGTATCTAGATGTCCTTGCCTTTCATTCTTAGACCTGTGCTCTTTTAAATTGTTTTAACAATTTGAATAATTTCTAGAGTGTCAGGCATATTAATGTTGACCAAAGTAACACCAGCAACATCATCCCAGAACAACCTGAACAACCAAGCACGCGATGTTGTGACTGGCTTTGAAATGCAACCAATAAGCAAGTGGTTAAGACTGATTTCATTTCTGGAGATCTAATGTACAATGTGGTGACTATAGTTAATAAAACACTACATCCCATACTGGAAATTTGCTAAGAGAGTATATCGTAAGTGTTCTCACTCTACACAAAAAAAAAGTGACTATGTGAAATGATGGCTATATTAATCAGCTTGATTGTGGTAATCATTTCACAATGTATACATATATTAACACATCACTTTGCACACCTAAAATATATACAGTTTTTATTTGCCAATTTTCCTTCAACAAAGCTGGAAGAAAAAACAAAGTTATTTTCTATTGAACCCAATAATAATTATGATCAGCACTGCATAAAAAATACATCTGCTCAACATAATGTATTTTTCAGCATGTATTTCTAAACACTAATCTATTGAAAAATATTGCTAATTATTATATAATTCTGCATTCATCACTCTCGGGTCATTTCACTTTCCTATCTTTCTTTTAATGGAAGATATGAATTTATAATAGTATGTGTGGGAAAGATAGAACTTAGTGACCTTCTTATCTTGTTTATCTTTCCCTTTTATCCCAATAATAGGCCATTATGGAAAATTGTGAATACTTGGCTGATTGGTGTGATAAAGCATTCTTGATTTTTTTCCAGTTTTTGGTTCCTGATGTGAATTTAAGCTTTACCAACATGATTTCAGCAATGGTATATCCACTGTGTGAGAAAAATTTTTTTAAAAACTGACTTGGAGTTCCCATTGTGGAGCAGTGAAAACCAATTCCACTAGGAACCATGAGGTTGTAGGTTTGATCCCTGGCCTCGCTTAGTGGGTCAGGGATCTGATGTTGCCGTGAGCTGTGGTGTAGGTCACAGATTCGGTTCGGATCCTGTGTTGCTGTAGCTGTGGTGTAGGCCAGCAGCTGCAGCTCCGACTGAATCCCATATGCTGCAGGTGTGGCCTTAA
Source organism: Sus scrofa (assembly GCF_054392235.1). NCBI lineage: Eukaryota > Metazoa > Chordata > Mammalia > Artiodactyla > Suidae > Sus > Sus scrofa. The sequence continues at coordinate 19,406,243 of NC_139393.1, read as the reverse complement.
AAAAGCGAAAAAAAAAAAAAAACCTCTAAATTCATAGAATAAATTCTAAAGAACCCTTCAGGTTCACTCTTCTAGTCCCCTTAGCATCTTATTTGCCTTTCTTTCAACCTGGAAGCTGGTGCAGCCAAGCAGGTAGAAAACAAAGGGGAGATTCAGAAATGCAGAATTGAAAATTAGATAAAACCTATGTTTTCCTGTAGCCTAAAACAAATCTTCACCTTTCTCCCAGCCTTTAAATTGGAGCCTATTATGAAGATTTACTTAGCATTTATAAGATCCAGAAGAGGAAAAAGAGTAGCAGCACTGAGTGAAAGTCGAGAGAAGCGTTTCATGCTGAAGAACAATCACAGTGCGTATTTATGTTGACTAGCAAAAAAACCGTAAAGGATTCCCAGCAGGCTAGTCCTAAAAGTTAGTCACTGTTAATTCCACTTGAAGCTCTTCGCATAGCTGCCCTTATTCCTAGGCTGAACACTCCCAAGGGCTCCGGCCACACTGTTGCTGTGGTGACGGCTGCAACGACTTGTTCATTTCAGCTGAAAAACATATTCAGGTTGTCAGGCTGTGCCGTCAGATGATTTTGGCTCCAAACATTAAGTTCACTGACTTTGCTTTCTCAAAGCATATTATCAGTCCAACATGTGGCAGTAAAAAAAGTTGAAACAGAGCTCTTTTCTAGGCTGGAAGCCAGTCAGGGTCTCAGGGGATGACAATGTCCTCGGTCATCTCACTTAGAGCCTGTCCTCAACTACGGCTGGAGGGTCTGTTCTACTGGTATGCCTAGACACAGTTAAACTCTAAAGTGCCAATTAATACTAATCAAATTCACAACAGAATAATACATAAACTGGAACATGTATTATTTTTCATTGAGAAATAAAATCATCAAGAATACTGGATTCCCATGCCCATTGGTCTGTCAGTTCTCTGTGTTGTTACTAGAAAGCCAAATTCAAGTGGGAAGACTGGGAACCAAAGCCAGGGAAATAAGTGAGAAAATTATTTAAGTAATCATTTTCTGAGTCCTTTGCAATGCACTTCCTTGTGTAAACCACCCTTGTTTAAACATACGAATACCAACTAACTTGCCTATATCTTTAAACAGGTTAATATGGGCATACACTTCTGGGCTTACAGTTCGAATGTCTTAATTTAGCATTGGGTATTTCCCAAACTTTTCAGGCTCACATTTACAAATCATTGCTCAGGATATGTTACTTTTACAGTTGGCTGATGTGAAGCTGACTCTTCCCAATCTAATCTTATGTATAGTTTTGGGGAAGCCTATACCAAATATGGAAGACAGGTCAATCTTTCCAGTTTTAGAAGGAGAAACAGAATCACTATAGAATAAAGACTTGGTTCCAGTTTAATATTTGATTTCTGGTGTGAGATTTGATTTTTTAAATTCCCATACAAGAAAGTCACCATTTGTGACAGGATCTCAGAAGGGTAAACCCCGAAGAATCATGAGAAATGGGGAGGGGGGGTGTGGACTGGAGGTTAGGATTTAGTAGTTACAAACTATTACATTTAGAATGGATAAGAAATGAGGTCCTGCTGTATAGCACAGGGCACTATATCTTAGCAGGCCTGAAGATAACATGAGAAAAAATTTTTTAAAAATTAAAAAAAAAAAAAAAAAGAATCACGAGAAATAGCACAAGGCTGCTGGGACAGACCCAAAGTAGGATAGGCTTTCGAATCATTTTAATTTAAAAATTACAATGAGACACCCACGACCAACTCAGTATGTCCACCAGGCCAAAAAGAAAAGGAGAGGTCAGGCAGCAAACCATCCAGAAGATGCTGGACGAGAACCACGACCTGATCCAGAGCATCTTGGACTACCAGAGCAAGAGCAAGACGGCCAAGTGCATCCAGAACCAGCAGATCCTGCCCCGGAGCCTGGTCTACCTGGCCGTGATGGCGGGTTCCAAACAGAACAAGAGCCCTGCCACCAGCCCCGCCAAACAAGAGCATGACGCTGCCGCGAGGGCTGTCCCAGAGTTGCTCCGACCGGGGCCTGCATTCTCAGAGCAGCCACGATGATGCTACTGTGGCACAGGCCTGCCACTGTCCTTCCTCATGCGGGCCCAGAGCCACAAGGCCCCAACCATGTGTCCACAGAGAGCACCGCGCAGGGCACGCTGCCCACCACCTCCATGCGCATGTCCAGCAGCAGCCGCTGCTCGGCGGGGCTCGGAGAGAGTGCCTGGCAGGGCCAAGGCGCCATCAGCAACTACGCGTCTCGCGGCAACATCAACAGCAGTCCAACCCCGCGGCCTAGTCCCACTACGCTGGGCCCAGGGCAGAAGCCAGCCCTAGGAGGGCAAGTGCATGGCCGTGACGGGCCAGAGCAGCCAGGGGAGCAGCAGGACGAGGCAGCGGCCCCCACGCCCTCCCGGCGCTGCCAGCAAGGCCCATACCAGCGGTTCTGCGCCAGAACGAGTCCTAAGGCAGCGAGCAGTACCGCGCTCCAGGCCGCCTCAGGGCTCACGAGCCTGCAGACCACACACGGTGACTACACCGACCAGCCGTCGTCCTCCACCGAGCAGAGCTACGTCGTTTGAGGAGTGCACGCTGCGAGGGCGGTAAGGCAGGCCGGGCCGCGACTCCGGGGCCTGACGGGCATGGGGGTTTACGGTAATGGAGGACGGGCACGGGCTCCCCACTTACCTGTGTGTTCTCGAAGTAGGAGAAGGGCCTCGAGGTGCAAACCCGCCATCTGGTGCTGTAAACTGGTTTCCGGGTCTTCTCAGTCCAGAGGGTCAGTTGCAGCAAAGGCGGGTGGGCGGGCGGCGGCGGCGGCAGGGACCCGGCTTCCCCATCCCCCTCCGGAGCCAGGCGGGTGCACACGTCGCGTACGTCGTTGCGTTGGGTGTGGCCTGGGCATTCCTCAGACACCTGTTGGCAGATTCCGCGCATCTCTGGGTTGAGGGGGGAGGAAGGCCGGTCAGATGGAGGGTCCGACGGAGGGTGAGGCAGAGACCCGCTGGAAGCAGCTCCCCAAACTGTAAGCCTGGTCTGTGGTGCCTGCCCATTTCATGCCGTAAATACTCCCGCCCCCCCAACGCCGACTGAAAGCCACCGAAGTGACATCACCAAACACAGATTTGGGAAGAAAAGGCACAGTCAGTTCTTTTGCGGGTGCTGGCTGGCCAGGCAGCCCGGTAAAAGGACTTCCCATAGTCCCCAGGAGGCCTGGAAACGAAAGGTCACAAAGTGACCTGACACCAGCTGCTCTGATCCCCTGCTCTCTGCTCTGGTGCTCTCTGCTCTGGATGTCAGTAGTGGGGAAAATGTAAGGGCTGTCAGGCCCCAGGGAGGAAAAGATGAATGATACATTTGGAAAAGGTGACTCATAAATACGACTTTTGGGGTGACTTTTTTTAAATTGTAAAAACATAACAAAATTGACCATTTTAGGCATTTTTGAGTGCACAGTTAGGTAGCATTAAATACATTCACATTGTTGTGCAGCCATCACCACCAGCATCTCCAGGAACCTTCTCACTTTGCCACATTGAAGCTCTGTTCTCGGTAAACACTGGCTCCCCTTCCCCCTCCTCTGTTCCTGGCAGCCACTTTCTGCCTCTGGTTTTGGCTACATTGGGTACCTCATATAAATTTGCCTTCCTGTGACTGGCTTATTTCACTCAGCATAATATCCTCAAGGTTTATCTGTGTGGTAGCAGTGTCAGAATTGCCTTCTTTAGGGCTGAGTGATTATCCACTGTATGTTTAGACCACATTTTCTTGTCCATTGATCTGTCAGTGGACACTTGGGTTGCTTCCACCTTTTGGCTATTGTGAATAGTGCTTCTGTGAATATGGGTTTACAAATATCTATTCAAGGCTCTGCTTTCCGTTCTTTGGGTCCAGGCAGATCTCTGAGATATTACAGGTTCCATTCCTGAACATCACAATAAAGTGAATTTTGTAATTTTTAAAAGTTATAATGGAATAGATGGGCCAATAACACTGAAAAACTTGAGATACCCCAGACAGCTGACATCTGCTCTAAGGACCCTTTAGATGTGCTTCAGCTCTCTCTCCACCTCCCTAATCTCAGCACTTAAGGTGTCTTTCCCCCTATGCAAGCAACACACACAACAGCAAGGGAAGGAGCATTTCAAATTTCTTATGGGAGAAAGAACCACTGCTTTGTATGTGAGCTATAAACAAAACCTTGATGCCACTACACTGCCTGTACACCAACCCTGGACATGCCCCTGACCATGCAAGAACAGGGACAGCTTGTGTGTACAGAATCCATTAAATTGCTGCAGCCCTGCAATCATTCTCCACGTTGGACATCAGCAGATTGGTAAAAAGCCCCTCTGGGGGCAGTAGAGAGGAGAACCCATTAACTTGGACCCGTAAGTCCATAGAAGACATGTTAAAACTCTCCCCACACCCTCGTCTCAGGTAATAAGCAATGCCAGCATGACTCCATTGCTCCCACCAGAGCTGATGGGTCAAGCCCTGTTTTAGCAATACCCCATACAATACCAGACTCTTCTCCCATAACACTTCCACAATTGTATTATTGTGTTTCTAGAGCAGTGATCCTGCATGATTCCATATTAAAAAAAAAACCTCAGATCCACATAATAAAATAGAACCTCTCTCTGAACAGTCTCAAACATGCACAAACAGCCTCAATAGTAAATTTCATACGGGCAGAAACTCTGGGTATGTCTGGTTCACCGTTATCTCCCGGGATCTAGCTCAGCGCCTGGCAGATAGCATGCCCTCCATGACTCGGTCTCTTTAGTCTTCCTTTAGGCCAGGCTTCATTTGTGTGGTCTGGTCTCCAGTCTTTAAGCACCACACTTTAATCCATTCAGGCAGCTGGCTGCCTCCGTCTCCCTGAAGAGTTCCAGGATAAGAGGCCTCATTGCCTCCCTAGGCTGCTGAGTCATCTTCCTATCAGGAAATTGTTTCTGCCTTGGCTAAATAGGTAAGCAATTTTCTGACTATTTCAGACAAAAAACCTAAGTTTAAAAAAGATGAAGTGAATAGCTCAAGGTTATACGCAAACTCTGACCCAGTTAGGAACAGAACCCAAGTGGTTCCTAACATTCAATCCTAGAGTTTCAATACTGCTTCTTTTGCAGAGGAACCTGTCTTTATCATTTAGATATTGTTCCCAAATCACTTGCTAGAGATTCTGCCTAAATATTGAAGGTAAAACAGCTTCGTGTATCCAATGGAGAAAGGATATATATAAAAAGAACTGTTTCCCACATGAGGAATGAATCACTGTAAAGAACATTTGTCCTATCGTTTCATTATAAAATAAGAGCATTCCTCCTGGTTGTCACAAAATCCAAATGCTGCGTTTCTGTTACTAAACAATCCTTTCAACACCAAGCCAAAAATAAGTCACAATGTTAATGCAAACATCTTGCAAGCCAAATAAAAGGACTTGTGCCAGATTTATCAGACTTAGAGGAAAATTGTGTCAGATCTGTCTGTCTCTGAGAAACTTTCTATTAGATCACCAGTCAATAGGGTACCAGCATCTGCTGATGCTCACTGAAAAACATGAGTAATAGCAGACGGCTTTAGAAAATACATTTTTCTTCCATAGTTAGCAATGCATGACTCACTAGAATTCTCCAGACTCTATACTGCATAAATGACTCAAAATTCTACCAAGGACAGAGCACAATCAGTTCTCTCTTCCTGCACCAAGATTTCTCATTTCAATTATCACTGACTTGTTAGCTTACCTCAAAGGCAGAAAATCTTGATCCATTCTCCTTCCTCTTTTGAACACAGTGGTACATGTTTTGATATAAAAATAAATGTTGAAGTGCTGCAGGAAAACCGAAATTAAACATTGGAACGAAGGCTCAAACAATCTTCAGTTGGCCCAGTTCTCCCCATTTGGGAGGCCATATGGGACTATGACCATGACTAATTTCCTTCTGGACTCTTGACCAAGACATAGAGCTTATTGCAATATGAGAAATACTTTATTGTTAAAGACCAATAACCTGCCCATCCAAATCTTCAATAGCCGGTAATAGTAATCAAAGATACTTTGAGAAATAGCTTAGTAGTTACTCTCCAGGTCAGAGGTCTTGATTTCCATCAAATACCTATTTTCTTTGATAATCACAGTAGTCTCCCAGTTGAGGACCACATTTCTAGGCTCTTTCCTTTCTATTCCATCTGGACTTTCAACTCAGATTAATTTTCCTGAAAGACTGTTCTGATTATGATGTTAGCTCAGCATGGTAATGAGGAGCATAGGTCTTAAAATTAGACTACCTGGTGAAAGTGAGGATGGAGAGATAGCAGATAACATTGATAGGACACAGTGATGAGCCAAAAATGGAGTGAGGCAGAAGATGAAGTCAAAGACTCCACCCGAGTTTCTGGCTTATGAGATTGTTTGGAAACCTAGGAAACCTGCAGGAGGAGCGATATTTTGTTTTATTGGGACTAGCGGTGGAGATGAGTTTTATTTTAGACAAATGAACTTGAGTTGCCCATGAAACACCTACTCAGTGTCCAAAAGGCAGTTGAACATAAAGGTGGGGAACTTAGGAGTTAAATCTGGGCTGAAATATAGATTTATGAGGCATCAATGTATTACTTCTTTCTTTTAGATGATGAATCTGAGACACAGAAATATGAAGTAACATGCTCAGGGTCATACATGTTGGTGCAGAGCAGAGATGTAAACCCTAGTGTTCCCAAATCTTCACCCTTCGCAGGTAGATGTGCAGCTCTAACGACAAGCTTTGATCAGGAATGGCAGGAAGATGTTGCAGAAGAACCATACTCGTTAACTTCCACTGCACATTTCCATTTCTATAATATATAGAGAAATGTAAATGTGTTTTATTGTGTGATCGTATATGTTCTGCAGCTGGTGCAGCCACCAAATTGCCTGCTGACGAGCAACCAGCTACTCACTTTTGTCCTTTGGATGCATTTCCAACAAAAAAATCTCTATTAAACCAAGAGAAATCCAGTAACACCTTCTGAAAGGTCTCTTCCTTGCTCCTGTGATCTAGCTCAAAGAGTGCAAGCTGTCAGATGTGCCTTCATTTTATAGGTACCTTAGGCCCCCTAACTTTTTTTGTGTGCTACCCAAGGAGTCTGTGTAGGAGGGAGCAACAGGCATCAGTATGTCAACTGCATCAAGCCTGGGAGCCCAACCAGTCATTCCTGCTGCCATGGGATGGAAGTTGCAACTTTTGAAGTCACTGAGCAAGTGCATTAAATATAACTTTTAAAATAACCCTACATTGAATATCAAACAATGACCAGAAAAGACCTAGGGGTGAATAATTTTAGTCATATTATTTTAGGATCTTAAGAACACAATGGAAAATAATGGAAGATGCACAGCTGTGAATTAAAACTCTAGAGGTACCACCAAGAGCTTTCCTGGTATGGGGAGGTCAGCCCACTTTTCAGCCTTTTTGTTTGTTTGTTTATTTGTTCAGTGAGTATTTCCTGAGCCAGCCCCTCTCTCCCTACAATTCTTTTGGTCCTGTCTTTTTTGTTTCTCTGCCTCTAGCCTAATGAGCTTTCCCCCAGATCTCTTCATATTAACTTATGGCTTGAAGAGTAAAAATTTTAACACTTTTAATCCCTCTTTCTCATACAGTTCTCAGCTTCCCTGCTTCCCCTGCTGGCATGTTGCTCTAGTCCATTTCCTGCCTCTTTGATGGCTTCTTTTCTGCCCCTGTCATCAACAGCCCTGCTTCTTTACAGCCTTTGAATAATACATTTCCTAAGCTTCTCACTTTGGGTCTGTTTTCCAAAATCCTTACCTTTGATACCTTGGTGATCTCACCAGCTTTCTCCTTTCCCCATCCCAGCTTTAACTATTTAGAGGTGACTTGCAAATCCACATCTCTAGTCCTGAACCTCAAGTCATATATCTTCAAATGCCTGGTAGATATTTCTCTTTGGAAGTCCTATCAGCCCCTCTAATTCATGTGCTCTTATTGGTTTCTTGATAATAAGCCACCAACCTCCTACCCACCCAGGCTTGAAAACTTGGAGTCATGGCTCCATTCACTGTAATCTTCTCAATCTCCTGAGCCCACTGTCTAGAGAATAAAGCGCAGACTCCTTAGATGGCTTTCACAGGTCTAGATAGTCTAGGCCCAATCTGTTTTTCTAGCATCTCACTCACATTTCTCTCCACTCAGCTACCCTAATCCTCCACTTTTGTTGTATCCTGGGTTATATTACTTCCGTATCTTTCATTTCCATCTTTTCCCTCACCTTACAAGGTCATATGTCATCCCAGCCTTCATCTTTAGCTGTTGATACAGAACCCTTTTCAAGCCCACCTTAAGCACCGTATTCCCAGAATACCGTGTTTCCTCCAGCATGCACCCACCTGTGAGAGACCAATTGTCCTTGACATCCAGTTGCCCTCCTCCTCACTCTCCATATTTAGTCCACCACCAACTCCAGAAATTCTACTCGCTCAGTATCTCTTGGATCCATCTGTTTTTCTTTATCTCCACTATAAGACCTTTGTCAAAGTCAGCACCATTTTTCACTTGGGCTACTAATGTGGTCTTCTAGCTTGATCTCCTAGGTCCTCTGTTGGCTGTCTCCAGCTTGTGCCTCACAATCCGTGCAGAATGGTTTCTCTGAACACAAATCCAGGCAGACCTCTCCTTCAGTGCCTTCCCCAGGTGCCCAAGCCCACAGGCCCTTCTGCTCTGCACCCTGCCTGCATCTACAGCTGCTCCGGCTGTTTTCGATCTGTACCATACCCTCTCCTGCTGTGCAGCCCTTCCGCCTTCTCTTCCTTCTCCCTAAAACTCGCTTCCCTTTTGACCCTGCTCTCTCACAATTAGAATCCATCTCAAATGTCCCTGCTTCAGGAAAGCCTTCCCTGCCTGCCTTCCCCCAGTTATCACTGGTATTGTGTGTGGACTTTCCCTTCGTGGTATTTTCCCAGTTCATTATTTTCCCATGTATTTCTATTATTTGGTTGGTGCCTCCCTCCTCCATTAGGTGCTCATCATTTTATGTTTTCTTCCCAAATTCCCAGCAACACCTGGACAGTGAAGGAGTGAATTATTACTCTCTGTCTTCATATTTCCTAATTAAAAGGAAAATTCCTGCTTTGCACTTATTTCTCTCTGGCAGTATTAACTATGGTTTTCTGAAAATGAAGATGAGAAACTTTTTTTTTTTTTTGTCTTTTTGCCATTTCTTGGGCTGCTCCCGCAGCATATGGAGGTTCCCAGGCTAGGGGTCAAATCGGACCTGCAGCTGCTGGCCTACACCACAGCCACAGCAATGCTGGATCTGAGCCTCGTCTGCAACCTACACCACAGCTCACGGCAACGCCGGATCGTTAACCCACTGAGCAAGGGCAGGGATCAAACCCGCAACCTCATGGTTCCTAGTCGGATTTGTTAACCACTGTGCCATGACGGGAACTCCAAGGTGAGAAATTTTAATCCGTTTTGTTTAACAGATCCTGTGTGTGTAAGAGCGGCCATATTTCCATGTCCCAGCTTTTTTTTTTTTTTTTTTTTAATGGTTAATGTGTACAAAAACGGGAAATGAGAGGGAAAATGTAGGTGGTCTGAATGAGGTTAAGGGAGGAACTTGTTTTGATTCCACAGTAGACAGAAGTAATTTATATGTCTTCCCTTTATCCCACACACCACTAGGTTTCAGAAATTGGAACCAAACTAGGTACTAATAAATGCGGTGTTCACAGGTCGTAATGAAAAAATTTTAGGTGCTCTTTTCCCTTAGTCAACCGATTTATTTTATAGCTTTTATCGAAAGCGACTTACACTGCGTTTTGAAACTAAAAACTTTTGAAATATTTTTACCTTTGACATTTCTTTGTAAGCCAGAGATGAGAATGAGGGCGACACTGACTTGGGAAAAATATGCAAAGCAAACACAGATGCATTATCTGTCCTCACATCTGGCTCTAATGAGGTATATGCTCAAAAATCTGCTTGTAAACATTCCTGCTCAGCTATCTTGAATTCCACTGATAAGAACTCAGAGGACAAGACGTGGTGAAGAGGTACAGAGAAATGGAAATAACATTAGACTGGGCGACAGAAGACTGGGATTCTAGCTTTCACCTCCACTTCTTCCTGGTCATTTGACAAGGCGTTTAATACCTCTGTGCCCAAGTATTGGGAACTAGAAAATGGCAACGATCACACTTTGGTTCAGGAGGGCAGACTACACACAGGCACTGACCTCTCCTCCCCAACATTCCTTAGATCAGCAGTAAAGATGAGAGGGACACATCCATAACAGCCCTGAGAATTGAAGACTTTGAAATGACTCATGTTGAGAGAGGAAGTCACAGCCCAGGAGCCATGCAAGAGGCTGCAGCAGAGATCTGAGTCAAAGTTGTTCCTCCCTGTAAGACCAGGAGAGGCTCCAAGCCCAGATACCTGGGCCAAAGTGAGCTGAAGATATCAACAAGCATGATACACTGAACATGCACTGTTGAAACAGATGAATTTTCTGCTTCTTCATGCATCCCACGCACCCAGGGAGACTGGCAGAGGAACATCGTATCAGATCCTCACACTAATAGTCTAGTACTTTATTCATAGATATAAATGGAAAGCCAAGGATTCCTCACATCTTAGGGGAGAAAAAAAAGCCCCAAAGAGAGGATCCAAGATGAAGGTAAAATTGTAAAAACCTCCCAGAAAGTGGAGCATCATTTTTTAAATGGGGGAGGAGACTAAGAGAAATCGAGTGATAAATCCACGAGAGCCATTGTGCTTCTGAGAGGAATCCCAGAAAGAGAGTAGAAAAAAAACAAAGGTGCATTAACAACTAAAGAAATATCTCAAGAAAATCTCCCAGAGCTGAAGAAAGGCTGGAGTTGTCAGATTGGAAAAGCCCGTTGAGTGTCCAAATAGATGAAATTTCAGAAAATCCAAAGGAAAAAAAATTGCTAAAAACTTCTGGGAAAAAGAGTATATTTTCTACTCACCTCTCCCCACTCCACCCCCCCCCCAAAAGAATCAGACTGACATTTGATTTTTCATCAGCAAACTTAGAAACTAGAATACGATGCAGAATTGCTTTTGAAAGGATGAAGGGAAATTATTTTGAATCAGGAATAATATGTTTGGCCAAATTGTCAATCATAAAATAAGTAATTTTCAGATTAGAAAGTTAGATTTTCAGACTTGTTATGACTCATAAAATTAGTCCCCTGTCCAACTTTTGTGACAGTTGCTTTAAATCTTATTACATGTTTTTAACACAAAAAAAGGAATCCAAAAAAGAAAAAGATACATGAGACAAATATTACAGGTCCTAACCCAGAAGTGAGGTAACCAAAACAATTTCAATATTTTATTTTATTTTTTGTCTTTTTAGGGCCACACCCACAGCATATGGAGGTTCCCAGGCTAGGGGTCCAATCGGAGTTGAGCTGCCAACCTACACCACAGCCACACCAACACACCAGATCTGAACCATGTCTGCAAACTACACCACAGCTTTCAGCATCAATGGATCCTTAACTCACCGAGTGAGGTCAGGGATTGAACCTGCATCCTCATGGATACTAATCAGATTTGTTTCCACTAAGCCACAATGAGAACTTCAGGAATTTCAATATTTTAGATGCATAGTGAACCTACAGAGCACTTGATCATTATTAAGTCAGAGGATTCTAAGAGAACTGTGCTCAAGAAGAAAACTGATTCCTTTTAAAAAATAGTAAGGTTAAAAAGACAAATAAGCAAAAAAACCCAAACCTGTACAATCATTAGTGATTTGGTGAAAACTGGTGATCCTCTGTCAACAACTGTCTTAGGTTGGGTTTCCTAGCTGTCTTCATCACTTTGGGCTGCTGTAACAAAATATCTTTGACCAGTCGACTTAAACAACTGGCGTTTATTCCTCATGGTTCTGAAGGTTGGGTGCCAGTAGATTTGGTGTCTGCTAAGAGCCCTCTTCCTAGCCTGCAAATGGAAGACTTCTTGCTATGTGTTCATATGGCCTTTTCTTGGTGTATCTGCATGGAGAGAGGAAGGACTCTGGTCTTTTTTCCTCTTCTTAAAAGGACACTAATACCGTCATGAGAGCTCCAGCCTCATACCTCATCTAAATTTAATTACCTCCCCAAAGCCCCACCTCCTACTACCATCACGTTGGCAGTTAGGACTTCAAAATATAAATTTTGGGGAGAAAAAACACTTAGTTGATAACTGTGAGCTGTTAGAAGCCAATACTGATTGCCGCTAAGGCATGGCTATAAAAGGCATAGGGGAAAAGCCAAGCAATTTAAAATTCCAGGAAAAATAAAAAGCTGTATTAAAAAAGCCATGGAGCTAAATGTGATGCATATTGTAGCATTGTAGTTTAATTTCAGACAATCAGTATTACCTAAGTCTCAGTTAACTTTGACACTTGAAACTATCTCCTTTGGATTACGTAAGTTTCGTTACAAGATTACATCTTCTCCTTTGTGGAACTAATCGCTAATTAGACCTAAGGTATATAGTATTTTCATAATCATATTAACATAAGTATCATGTTTTAATTTTAAAATCAACCTGTAAACACAGTATGTAAGACTTAATTATAGTTACAGGTCAGGAGGTTAAAATTTAAAACCTTAACAGTGTAAAACTAATGGCAAAGCTGATAGAATTTAGGAATAAAAGGACAAGAGATGAGGTGAAGGGAAGTATAGAGTAAAGATTCTTCATCTACTATAAATTAAGTTAATATATATTTTTTCTGAATTTGAGATATAAGTCCAGATTTAAGCACTGTTATTTAATATTATAAAGATATATAATGAAAGAGCTAAAAATAAATATATAACTAACAAAAATTTGAAGGAAAGAGGAAGGTAATATAAAAAAGCTAAATTTCTTACTTTCACAGAAAGGAATCACCTTAGGTTCTTAGATTCTCCCTAAGGCTGAAAAACCAAGAAATGGCCAGATACCATTTATTTATTTATTTATTTATTTAACTTTGCTATTTACTTTATTTATTTATTTATTTTTATTTTCCCACTGTACAGCAAGGGGATCAAGTCACCCTTACATGTATACATTTTTTCCCCCACCCTTTGTTCTGTTGCAACATGAGTATCTAGACATAGTTCACAATGCTACTCAGCAGGATCTCCTTGTAAATCTATTCTAAGTTGTGTCTTGTTTGGAGTTAAGGAGATAAATACCAGAAGAAGTGAAAAGAGAAAGAGTTGAAAATGGTTATGTCTGAGGAGTGGTCTGTTGAGAGATAAAGAAGCAATAATTTTCTCTTTAATCTTGTAACTGTATCATTGGGGAGTTTTCTGTCCTCCATATGTATTGTTTTTGTAGCACTAATAAAAATGGCAATAAGAATACTTTCCAGCCTATCCCATCAAATAATTAAGAGGGTTAACTAGGAGAATGTATAGGAAAGCTCTCTGAAAACTCTTAAAGCACTAACATAGATGTGAAGTATTGTTAAGAGAGCAATTTTAGGCCGTTCAAGATTGGGGAAGGAACTCTAGTGCTTTCCTTGGTCAAGCCCTATTTTTAAGGTGCCAAGATGCAAATTAAAAAGGAAGATGTCTCTAAAACGCTGACTGTGAAATATCTGAAAGGATAAATGTGCTGAGAGGAAGTATTTGGAAGAATGACAGGAAGAAAATTTAAATAGTAAGTGTTGAAATAGAACTATTAGGTTTCCATCAAGTTCTTTCTCTAAACCAAAAACACTCTGAGGAACTGAACATCAACAGTGGTACTATCATCTTAGAAAACAACATTACAGAGTTCCTGTCCTGGCGCAGCAGAAACGAATCCGACTAGGAACCATGGGGATGGGTTTGATCCTTGGCCTCGCTCAGTGGGTTGAGGATCCGGCGTTGCTGTGGCTGTGGTGTAGGCCGGCAGCGACAGCTCCATTTGGACCCCTAGCCTAGAAATCTCCATGTGCATGGGTACAGCCCGAAAAAAAAAAAGAAAGAAAGAAAGAAAGAAAAAGAAAACATTACAAAAAAATTTATTATTAAAATAGAGATTTATCATCTCCTTACATCTGAAACCATTTTCAGATACTTTTGTAAACAGCCTCATAATTAGCATCTTAGATGTATTAGGATACTATGTTTTCATAACTTCATTTTTTTTTTAGTCAACTCTTTTTTTCTCTTTTTAAAATTTAATTGAAGTATAGTTGATTTACAATGTTGTGGTAATTCCTGCTGTACAATACAGTGATTCAATTATACATGTACACACATCCATTCTTTTTCAAACCCTTTCCCCACATAGATTATCACAGAATACTGGGTACCATTCCCTGTGCTATACAGCAGGTCCCCGTTGGCCAGTCGTCCTATATACCACCATGTGCATATGCCAGTCCTAGACCCTCAGAGCATCCCTCCCTGCAACCTGCCATTAGGCAGATAGTTCTGATCAATAGTCCTTTTAGGGCTTTGAAATAAAATTCTTGGTTTGTGTGTCTATCTCCTTTGCATGAAAAGGAATTTCTCAAAATAAGAAACTATGTCTTAAAATACTTTGTTCTTCCTCTATTGCCTGTCTTGGGACCTCCTAGCACAAAGCAGGTACTCTGTGAGATATGCATGGATAAATGGATGAAAGATGCTTGTCTATATGGCTTGGCTTGTCTGTATTGATGAGGACATAACATCAGATACTCTCTTGGGTGCCTGATCTCTCAGAAGCTCATCTGAAAAATGAAAATAATGGAATCTACCTCAGAAGAGTTGTCATAATGATTTGCTGAAAATAATGCATACAAAGCTCTGGGCACATAGTGAATATTCATTAAATGTTTGTAATTACTTTGTTATTAATTATTATTATTAATTGATAATTACTGAGAGACGACTATGTGTAGTCACCACCCACAGAGCTGAACCAATAAAGATAACCAAGACTAGCACCTCATAGGCCAGTAGAGGAAATGAACAAATCTCCAGGCCATCTGCTGTGCCTTTCACTCCATGTGCTCCGTGGACAAGATCCTCAAAGAGTGTATCCTTATTGGGCCAGTAAGACAGGATACATAGCGTAAGAGAATTAGTTGCAGAAGAACTTGTGTGAATTCTCTGTGAACATCCTTACCCTCCCAATCCCAAACCTACTGAGCAGCAAAAAAAATAAATAAATAAAAATAAAGGCCTTCTTCCCTTTGTTCCCTTTCCCCCACCCCAGTTCCTAGTATTTGTGTCCTGTAGAATAAGAATATTAAATCAATATTGGTTGTATGGCCCTAAGTCCAGCCAAGAGACTGAACAATGGAGAACAATCCAGAAAGCAGATACAGGAGGCTCTGGTCTTAGTAATTCACAATGAAAACAGCAGGAAATCCCAGGGACCTGACCACGGGCCCAGAGGTTCTGACTCCACCAGCCCCCCAGTTACCCCCAAACAAAGAGGCCAGGAGCACAAACCATCAGGCTCTGTGTCTTGTGGCTCTTCCATCCTGGCTCCAATATACTGGACCTGGGAATTGGTGATCAAGCCTGAGGATGTGCAAATGAGCGAGGAAGCGTCCCCTTGGTTAGGGCCTCCGCTAATGGCACCACTGTCAGAGTTTCCAGGATAAGACAAAAAAGACCCATTTTTTACCCCCACAGCTCTTGAATTCCCTTTTTCCCATGTGCCTCAGTCTTACAGTCTTTGGCACGTGTGGTACCCAAGAAAAACAGCATCTTCCTTCTGGGGTCTCTTCAGTTCTTTTTTTTTTCTTTTTTTGTTTTTTTAGTGTTGCTCCTATGACATATGGAGGTTCCCAGCCTAGGGGTTGAATCGGAGCTGTACCTGCCAGCCTACGCCACAGCCAAAGCAACGCAGGATCCAAGCCACATCTGCAACCTACACCACAGCTCACGGCAACGCCAGATTCTTAACCCACTGAGCAAGGCCAGGGATCGAACTTGCATCCTCATGGATGCTAGTCAGATTCGCATCCGCTGCGCCACGACGAGAACTGTACTTTTTCTGATTGCACACTAAATATTTTCTCACTTCTCTCTCTCAGCTTTTTTGAAGTCTGACTTTACTTTTAAAGTAAGGAGAGTATATATAGCACACCAAAGAAATTGGCAATAAATCGACATCATTTTATACCTAGGTTCAGTTCCTTATTATCACACGTTTCATCTTTAGAATGTTCTTTTTATTTGGGAAAGAAAGATTTAAAAGACTCTGTGAGAAATTGAATGTGCAGAAACTGTGATTCTGTGAATTACAAAGAGTGCGTCAGAATATCCTTTCCTTTGAGTTCATTTTAGAGCCAGGCTTGGGATCGCACGTGATCACCTTCTCACATCTCCGGTTGGCATACTTCGTTCAGATCCTTATCACCTGGCACAGTATCAATGTCTCCTGATTTTCCAGCACCCCCGCTGATTAAACAGCAAGGATCATTTTTCTTGGCGCTGTAATGATTTTGCAGTAAAGGGCAGAATTGATTTCAGAGCTATGACTCAGGGCCTGGTAAAATATTGGCCAAGAGGTGGGTGTAAGCAGCCACTGGCACTCTGGAGATTTCTATACCTTGAACAGAAATCTAAAAATACTCATGTAACCAATTTTGCTAATTTAAAGAAAACATCTTAAGTTCCTTGACTAATTAGGCCTTTCTTCTTAGGACTCTTTAAAGGATTAAGTGTTTTGCTATATTAATACTCTTTATTCAGCCATTTTGTGGGGAAGAAAGTGGACCGAGATAATTAATAGGGCCTTTTCTTTGCAAGCCTACTATGCTTCTGTCACTGAATAGTGGTTAACAAAAGAAGCATAAGAACCAACCTGTGCTTTGCAGAAATTTATAGTCTAGTTCAGGGGGCTGAAAACAATTCACTCATTAAGCAAAAGACCCTAAAGGAGTTGTCAGGGAGCCCAGTGTCCCTGGGGCTGAAGAATGAAGGCGACTGTGTCCTGGGTTGTGGGATGGGACATCGCAGGGAGAAGGACTTCACACGAGCTGAGCACAGGTCATGCTGGATCACCCAGGCCACTGGGGTTTCAGCCACAGGCCCCCATCACTGTGATGTCCGGGTACCCAAGGAAGCCTTGAGAGAGCTTCTTGCTCAGAGCCTCTAGCTCCCAAATCCCCCTTTCTTCAATTGTGAATGGAGCAGATGCTTTTTTTTTTCTCGTCTTTTTAGGGCTGTACCTGAGGCATATGGAGGTTCCCAGACTCTGGTCTTTGGCAGCACATTCAGAAGTGGCCGTGCCAAGGCCTCAATGATTCATTCGAATTGGACCCATAGTAGCTGCTCGCCTACACCACAGCCACAGCAATGTGGGATCCAACCACATCTGCGACCCATACCACAGCTCATGTCAACTCTGGATCCTTAACCCACTGAGCAAGGCCAAGGATCAAACCTGCATCCTCATGGATACTAGTCAGATTTGTTTCCGCTGAGCCATGACAGGAACTCCAGCAGATGCTTCACTACTTTGGGCTGCAACACTGGATGTAATTCAGGAGCCACTACCTGGTCCTCCCTTGCTCCTCACTGCCCACATGTGATGCCCTAAACAGAGCAGTGAAGAGCCTCAGGGCCTGGCCCCAGCCTGCCTGGCCAGCATTCTTCCCAGCAACATCCCTCTCAATCCTGGTACTTTCTTAACCCCATGTTTTCACAGGCACTGTCCTCTCTTTCACCCAGAAAACCTTCCTTGTCATCTTTCCCCATTGAAATCATACCTTTCCTTAAAATCAAGCCTTCCTATTCTTTCTTCACAACATCTTTCCTGACTCAACCCCTTAAGCCACTGATTGCCTGGCTGAAAATAATTTTACTCCACCAACTTTTGCGATAGCATTTTGTTACTAGCCTTTATCATACTCTCACATTATACGTTGACCTGAGTTTTCAGTGAACATCCTTCTCTTTCCATCGAACTCCTTGAGGGGCAAGAAAAATGCCTCTTTCGTCTGTGCCCTGACCCCAATTTCCCTGCCTGTTTCTCCCCGTGGTACTGAAAAACATGGGCTGCATAGCCCCGAGTTAGTCAGGACAGAAGACTGAGCAGTGGAAGAGCGGTCCAGAAAGAGGTGGCCAAGGAGGCGCTGGTCTTCCGCAGCACATGCAGAAGTGGCCGTGCCAAGGCCTCAACGATTCATTCTCATCGAAGATGCTGCTCGCCAGCACCTTTCACATTAGCAGTGGTTCTTTTATATCAACAAGTCATAGTTAAGTGTAAGAAGGGCTTTGAAAATGCTTTAACTTTTCATCTGGAATTAAATGTAGAACTGTCTGGTTTAATGTGGTCCTTCCCCTAGAACATTACCCCCCCGCCACCTGGCAGCTTGCCCCAGCTCATCTCTGTGCCCACTGCAGCTCCAGACTTGGAATTGGCACTGACAGGAAGGAACAAGGCTCAGGAAGCCTGTATCTTTCCCTGACCTTGCCAGCTAACTGCTTGATTTGCGTGGTAAAGACAGTTAAAATAATTTTTTAAAAAATAAAATATTTTTTATGGGTTTTTTTTGTTTGTTTGTTTTTTGCTTTTAGGACTGCACTCATGGCATATGGAGGTTCCCAGCCTAGGGGTCCTATCGGAGATGTAGGATCACAGCAACAGCAGCACAGGATCCAAGCTGCGTCTGCAACCTACACCGCAGTTCAAGGCAGCGCTGGATCCTTAACCCACTGAGCGAAGCCAGGGATCGAACCTGCATCATCATGGATACTAGTCGGATTCGTTAACCACTGAGCCACAACAGGAACTCCTGAAAAGAGAGTTTTTTTTTTTTAAATCAAAATATAAGTAGTAAAGATTTTAAGGAATATTTAGTAAAACCACAAAACCTTGCAAGGAATTAATAGTGCTATTTTAGGTTGCTGCAGCACATTTCAAAAGAAAATTTTAACTGATTTAGGTGGCAATCTTTCTAGAATTAATTAGAAACGGCTTTCTTTCCTTTTTTTTTTTTTTTTTTTTGTCTTTTGTCCTTTTAGGGCCACACCCATGGCATATGGAGGTTCCCAGGCTAGGGGTCTAATCGAAGCTGTCACTGCTGGCCTATGCCACAGCCACAGCAACGCCAGATCTGAGCCGCGTCTGTGACATACACCACAGCTCATGGCAACGCCAGATCCTTAACCCACTCAGCGAGGCCAGGGATTGAACCCACAACCTCATGGTTCCTAGTCAGATTCGTTTCCGCTGCGCCACAATAGGAACTCCATAAACTGCTTTCTATGACAGAGCTCACGTAACTGAATTTAATCTCCTTTGTTAAATGACCCATTATCATTGTTCCGAACATCAATGCAACCAAGCAACTGTGCAGAGCAGCCCAAGACAGGCCATCTTCTTTGCCTTCTCACTCAGTGTTCCAGAACAGCTGTGACTGGAGCTTTTGAGCCCAGTGATAGTTTTTCAGACTCTCTGTATTCTCAAGATTCTAGCCATTACATCTTACTACTTCTAATAAGCCTGCCTGAAATAGCCCTTTAACTCTCAAGCCTTTCCCTGCTCCTACCCTGTGTGGACTGCTCTGATTTGCTTTGCTAGAATGATGTCTATAATATTCAGACAGAGGCTCTGACTGAGTGGTTCTTCAATAAGCAGAGAAACTGCAGCAAAACTCTTGGCTACTCAAGAAACCCTTGTTCACTTAATACTTGGTATTCAGCTGTGTTCTCAAGTGATCGGAATTCTGGCTAACTGGGTTCTGGATAGGAAAGGCTCACTTTGACGACATTAGTCAGGGTAACATATCTCGTAGTAGATAAGAGAGGAAATACTTTCTCTTTGGTAATTTTTGATGTTGCTCATTTAGTACTGGGAAGTCTCTTTTTAAGAAAAAAAAATTTCACACGCTGTTCCCTTTGCCTGAAAGGGTCTTCCCTCCCCTACCTGGCAGAATCTTAATTATATTCTTTAAGACCCAAGCCCAAGTGTCCCCTTCTTTACCAGGGAAAATTCTCCCTGGTAAAATGGTCTTTCCTGCCATACTCCCAAAGAGTGGAAATATCTGACCAAGTAGACACTGAGCTATCTGAGGTCAAAAAGTACATCTTATTCATCTTTGAATGCCCAGGACCTAATGCACACAGTTACATGTAGAGCTTAAAATTGTTTGTGAATAAATATATGTATTTCAGATTATCTCATTCCACTTTGCAGCCATCTAAACATGAGAAAGAGCTATGGAAAGTTGAGGGTGGAACCAGGAACAAACAGGTGTGAAAGAGAAACAGGCAAGAAGGTCAGGGGATGGAGAAGGAGAAAAGTGAAAGAGAGGGAAGATTTGGGGGTGATGGAGAGGGAAATGCCGAGGAGGACAGAGAAGGAGTGCAAGATCTGGTAGGTTCTTGAGCATCGGATTATCCACTCCTCCTGTTTAAACAAGCAGAACAGCCATATATTTCAGAGTCTGGTCCCTTTCTTAACTGTCCTCCAAGATATGAATTAGCTTCCAAAACATTGTTCATAATCTTTCATTTTTCCTAACCTTAACTCTTAAAGCTTCAAGGCTGTTCATCCATCTTTCCTACTCTCCTGGCTCAGAATTTCATGTCTCTTCACCGCTTCCTCTGGTTTATTATCAGATTAACATAAGCAGAGTGCAGGACCATTTCCGTCATCAAAATATTTCAGATGGGGTGAGAGGGAGAAGTTGCTAAAGGACTTGTGAGTTATCCTCGATCAAGGATAATTTGTTGTGGCCATCATTCAAGGTAATATGTCTCACTTGGTTCTTTGGACTGTATTCGGTGTTTAATAAGCTACCCCTTTACTTGAGGAAGGAACAGAAAGGAAGAGGGTGGAGATGAGGATGCAAAGAGCTTATTTCACCTGATCTATAAAATCAAAAGGCAAACAGCAGGGAGTCACAGAGAGCAATCTGGGATTTAAAAAAGAAAATATCAAACTTCTGAATTCCATGGTTTCAAAACTAATTTATTCCCCATGAACCAATCTTACAATTCATTAGCTTCACCCTGGAGACAAGACTGAATGTCAACTATTTTCCTGACCTATAAATAATAGGTGCCACTTCCTTCAAAAAGAAACTTGGAGCATAATACCAAGTGAATCAATATGATTCTTACAAAGCTAAAAAATAACAAGCTAAGTCTTGAATTTGGGGGAAGAGAAGATTCTCATTCCTTGATCTTTATGAAAAAAAATTTTTTGACAGGAAAATTGATAAATTATCTTTAAGTAGCACTAAGTTTGAACCAAAAAATAGTCTAAGAATTAGAAATAAAAAGTCGCCCTGTTCAGTCATTTGTTTAACCTGAATGGATAGCTAGGAACAATGATACTACCTCATAGGTTAATGATACTGGTGTGTGGTTGGATGCAGCAAGACTGGGTTCTTGGCAATGGAATGTGAGTCGAATGGGCGCCTGGCCCCCCAAAAACCTGCCATGTACCCTCCTCCGTTCTCTTTCTTCATTCCCACGGGTGGGATGAAGATGACTGTGGTGACTTGGAAGCCACTCCTTCAATATGGCAGAGCCTCTGTCAGCCTGAGCCCCCGTCGGCCGGAGCCCCTGAATGGCTGCAGGGAGTGCTCTCACCACCAACCCACTTGGAACTGCACTCAGTTACATGAGCAAAAACTGAACCTCTGGTTTTCTAAGCAACTACAGTTTGGAGTTTTATTGTTAGAGCAGCCTGGATTTCATACATGTATATTATGCATATGTGTATGTATAATATACATATTCCTCCTTTATTTCATCTTTAAAATTTTTTAATAAAAATAATGCAAATTTATTGAAGAAAAATATTGTAATACCCATAAGTCATGAAAAGAGGAAACAGGAGTTCTCTTGTAGTGTAGCATGTTAAGGGTGCGGCATTATCACTGCAGTGGCTCAGGTCAGTGCCATGCCATGGGTTCAGTCCCTGGCCTGGGAACTTCCACATGTCTCTTGGGCACAGCCAAAAAAAAAAAAGAAAAGAAAAGAGGAAAGAAAAATAATCTGTAATTACTCAACTAAATGAAATTAACTGTTATAAAACAGGGATCACACTTTACCTACCCTTTTGAAAGGTACTTTTTTCACCCACACACAACAAAATATATCATGGAGTTCCTGTTGTAGCTCAGTGGATTAAGAACCTGACATAGTCTTCATGAGGATGTGGGTTCGATCCCTGGCCTTGCTCAGTGGGTTAAGGATCCCCGAGCTGCAGTGTAGGCCTCACATGCAACTCCGATTCCACCCCTAGTCTGGGCACTTCCATATGCCGCAGGTGCCGCTGTAAAAGGAAAAAAAAATCATGAACATCTTCCCTTCTGTGTCATTAAATAGCATTCTGCCACATAATTTTTAGTGGATGTGGGATCAGAGTTACCCAGGTCATTGGGAAATCACAGCCCAATGAATAGCAATATACCTGTTCACAAACTAATGAGCCTAGAACTTCTCTAGGCAGTAGTTGTTCTCAGAATGCCTAGATCCTTTCATAGATGATCTCTCGGAAAATTATATTTAATTCTGGTACGTGATTTTGAACCATTCGATATTATGGTATAAATTAAGCCACCATAAGAAAGCAGCAACCGCAAAAATCTTTGACAGAATACAGGAAACATTTGTCATTAGAAGATTTCAGATGGGGTGGGAGAGTAGTTGTTTAAGAGCTGTGACTTATCCTGGATCAGAAGAAATTTGGTGTCACAATCCAGCAGATCCAGGCCAGTTTGGCAGCTCTACTTACCCCCACAGGAAGAGGAGAAGTCCAAGGTAAGCAGTTTTTTGATAGAAACTGCAGACTTTCCTCTGCTTACATTCCATTGGTTAGAACTTAGTTGCATGGCCAAGTCTAGCTTCAGGGACATCTGGTCAATGAAATCCCTGCAGAGTAGCCTTATATTCAACCAGAACTCTGCAATATGGGACAAGGGGAGAACAGACTTGGGGGTTGGAGAAGAACAACAAGCCACATCCTCCAAAGTCTGCAAAGAGCACAATGATTACTAATAGGAGTCCTATCTCAATAGCTCTCTAATAGGGACTCCCACCTCAGCAAATATTAGCTAGGAACCTAAGACTCTCACTTAACCTTTGTTTGCAAAATGAAGACGTTGAAATTCACCCACCAGTTAAGGGAACTAAATGACTTAATTTTTATAAAGTGTTTATAAAATGTTGGCGGTAGTTATTATATATCCAGAACCAAGAGAAAATTAATAGCACGTGGCCGGAAGAGAAAAGCAAACGTGGCAAAACCCTACACTGTACTAAATATAGTATAGTGGATAAAAGCATAACTCTAGAGCCAGACCTCTCAGATGTGCCCACTTGGCAAGTGAGGTTACCACGGCGCCTGTTTCCTCGTGTGTCAAGTGGAGCTCACCCTCAGTATCTACCCGGTAGGGTTCTTTCGATGATTATTACGTGAGTTAACGTGGAAAATGCATAGCACAGAGCCAAGCACATAGCAAGCACTATATAAATGTTAGCTTCTGCTCATTGTTGATGTTGCCAAAGAAAATTGATCAGTAGTTCTACAAAATTCATAAATTCGCCTGAAGCTTTGCAGGCGACTTACACCTCCACCCCCACTGACTGTTGCAGGAGCTCTCACACCTTTTCCATTCCTATTCCCAGGACTGAGTGAGGCCTCTGTGCCTCCCCAAATCAGCAGGTTGGTATTCTCTAGCACAGGAGGTGGGAATACATTCATCACCCGACCGGACAAGCAGCACATCCTCACCCAATTTCATTTCCTTTTGCAGAGTCATGTGTGTTCTCATACGTCTTCCTTGGTTCCTGTAATACAGGCTTCTGAATGAACAAAAGTGTCCTTTCAGATAATGAATCTGTCCAAAGAATGTCCCTGTTGATTCTGGGACTTTCAGATTAAAAATTATTCTCAGAAGCCAGAATTGAATTAGACCTTGTCTTTCTTTTATTTTTAATCAGTGCATTCTCGAATAATGATATATGCCCCAAGGCCCTTCAGTATGATGGCCACAGGTTAGCTGCAATTAAATGTGTCCATTGAAATCAATGATGATTTGTAATCAGAAAAAAAATCAAGATGATAAGAATACCTCCCTGAGTCTGATTATGTCTGTCTACTTAGTCTCTGATAAATGTGATTCGTCTGTAGACCATTCCCAGTTTTATAGAGGACTGCTTTTCTAGAAACAGTGCCGTAAATCAAAATTATGTAAGTTGGAAATGATTTTCCCACAGATTTAAAGTCATACTAGACATTAAATTTCTAATTAAATGTTTAATATTCACCTTTTTATTAAAGACTATATTTAGTTGATTATGATTGTTTACCTAATATATGCTACAGAATATCAAATGTCACATACCAAACTTTTATCGTCTGCCTAATTTCTGGCTTACTGCATTGTCTAAATCTGAAGGCGAAGGAATACCTTCATAAAATTCAGAAACACTCTTTCTTTCTAACTTTTTATTTTAAAATAATTTTAGACTTATAATAAAGTTACAAAAATACTGCATGGAATTCCATATCTCCTTCCCTCAGTTTCCCCTAATTTTATCGTTTTACATAACCCTGGTAAAACTGTTAAAGTCAGAGCACTAACACTATTGCAGTAAAATGAACTAATCTATAGATCTTGCATAAATTTCACCGTTTGTTCTACCCATGTCCTTTTTCTGGTCTAGGATCCCGCATTACATTTAGTTGTCATGTCTCCTGGTCTTCTCAATTTAGAACAGTTGCTCAGATTTTTTTTTTTTTTTTTTGTCTTTTTGCTATTTCTTTGGGCCGCTCCTGCGGCATATGGAGGTTCCCAGGCTAGGGGTTGAATCGGAGCCGCAGCCACTGGCCTACGCCAGAGCCACAGCAATGCGGGATCCGAGCCACGTCTGCAACCTACGCCACAGCTCACAGCAACGCCGGATCGTTAACCCACTGAGCAAGGCCAGGGACTGAACCCGCAACCTCATGGTTCCTAGTGGGATTCGTTAACCACTGTGCCACGACGGGAACTCCCAGTTGCTCAGATTTTTATGAAGGGAATATCTCCGTTATTTTGTAGAATGCCTCTCGGTTTGAATTTGGTCTTTTCTCATGATTGGTTGAGTTTATGCATTTTCGGTAGGAATGCAGAAGTACAACCATCTTAGTGCATCACACCAGGCAGTACACAGTATGTATGTGTCTTATTATGGTGATGTTAACTTCGATCACTTGATTAAAGAGATGCCTTCCAGATTTCTACTCTATAAAGTTACTATTTTCCCTTTACACTAAGAATATCTCGGAGTTCCCGTCGTGGCGCAGTGGTTAACGAATCCGACTGGGAACCATGAGGTTGCGGGTTCGGTCCCTGCCCTTGCTCAGTGGGTTAACGATCCGGCGTTGCCGTGAGCTGTGGTGTAGGTTGCAGACGCGGCTCGGATCCCACGTTGCTGTGGCTCTGGCGTAGGCCGGTGGCTACAGCTCCGATTCAACCCCTAGCCTGGGAACCTCCATATGCCGCGGGAGCGGCCCAAGAAATAGCAACAACAACAACAACAACAACAACAAAAAGAAGAATATCTCGAGGGGGATATATTTTAAAACTCTATAAATACCTGTTGCTCATGATGTCTTCACCACTAATTTTACCATCCACTGATGGTACCTGGAACAACTATTACAGTGGTGTTTGTGAAAGAGTGACTTTTCTATTTTAATCATTCATCTACATTCTTTCATTAGGTATTGTGTAAGGAAGAACAGCTTTCTCATTTATTATTTATTCAATGACATATCAATATAGACTCTTGGATTTTATTGTATTTTCTGGATTATAATCAATTACTATCATTATTTATTTTGTTGCTCGAATTGTCACGGATTTGGCCATGAGGAGCTCCAGAAGGACTTAGGGTTTCACCGTTATCTGTAGACGACCTACAGGGGAGATCTAAGGCTACTTGAGGGCTTTTGAGAAAACTGATCAAGGGACGTGTTTGTCATCCTCTTACTTGTTGAAAAAGTCTTCTGTAGTGAGCGTAGGTATTACAGATGAAGTTTTTGGACTCTGTTCAAAGTTGCCCTGGAGACAGACATTCATTTATGTTTACTGCCATAAATCCAGGAAGTATTAACATGGGTTAATATCCTTTGGAGTTTCTCTGTTCAAACGTACAAAATCACTTTCATCCCTTTTGGGAAGTCAAATTCTTCCGTAGATGAAGGAGTGTCCAAAAACCTTTTTTATCCTTCTCTCCAGTTTATTACAAGCTCCTCCCCAAAGGGAAGGAGCATTGACAATCTGATTAAAGACTAACTGCTGATTGGGCTGTGATTTACCCCTGGGCCAGCCTACTGTGCATTATAAAAGACAGAGTCGCTTTTCCCTTGCTTTCACTTACTTTTTCCCTTGCTGAACCTGTGATGTAAACTAGCCTAAAAGGTTTGCTGCTGGAACAGCCCAGCCAAGGCCTCTCTTAGGCCCATTCTTTTCTACTCTAAAAGGACAGAAATGCTGACTTTCTGTTTTCAGAAATGAATCAAGAGCCTTGTTGGAGCCTCGCAGCCTAAGCCGCCCTTGAAAATACAGCTTCTGACGGAAGAAACCTGCCTTGGAGAGTGATGGGTGCTTATGTCTGTTAAGGGTAATTGGCCAAGCAGTGTTTGTTTTTGTTTGGCCAATTGCCTGGGAAATGTAAGCTCCTGGGGAAGAAGTGTGATGAACGGGAAAAATCAAACTCCAAATCCCAACATTCTCGAACAGACAGGTGGTCACCCCTGTGCAACCCTGTTTCTCTTCCCTCCACTGTCACTTGCTCATCATGAATGATCCCCCTGACAAGTCTTAACCTGTGGTTCAGATGCATCTGCCAGTCCTAACAGACAGGGAAACATCATTGTGTGATCTGTGGCCACATCAGATTCATCTGCTAAAAGTGCAGATTTCTGGGCCTCCCCCCAGATGGACTTGGCAGGATGGTAAGAGTCCAAAAATCTGCATTTTTTAAGCAGATACCTTCTATGAATGTTAACATTGAGAATCACAGTTCTGTCGGTAGGGCTTAAATGTAAATGCTCTTCTCAAGAACAAGTGGTCTAGTCAGGGCTGTGGAGTATATCAGGTCTCCTCAATCTGTCTTTCTTCTTGATAACCAGTCTAGAATATTGCATGTTCTTTATGTCGCCTCGCATCTGGTACTAGGCCCTACCACCAGTATTCGTTTATCTAAAAGACTGGACTTCTCAACAAAATTCCTCCTCTCTGTAGTCCCCCTTCTTGCCCAGCCTCCTGCTCCACCTCATTCCAGGATGGAGACAAGACATTGAAACCCAAGGCTTTTGAGGACTAGATCCTACTCCCAACTGTCATGCGTGTAGAAAGTCTTTTAGAATCATACCACGTAGTCTGCCTGGCTCCCAAGCAGTCCTCCATTTCACGGTTTTCTCCTGCCCTGACACACACTCAGAAGTCAGTGTTCCAGGACCTACCTTTAGCGCTGGGACTAGAGTCCCTACACCTTCCTCAGTGTACCTGGACAATCCAGGTGCTGCCCCACCGCAAGGAAACCTCCTGTCAGTTCTCTTGCCCTGTCCCTTCCTTCTCTGCTTCAGCCTGCTCCCCACCAGCTCCATTTGGCTGA
Organism: Sus scrofa; assembly: GCF_054392235.1. Classification (NCBI taxonomy): domain Eukaryota; kingdom Metazoa; phylum Chordata; class Mammalia; order Artiodactyla; family Suidae; genus Sus; species Sus scrofa. Next base: position 19,378,678 of record NC_139393.1, on the reverse strand, counting down.
GAGCTCAATCCACTCTTCCCCCACCGCCCCCCACAAGACGAAACTCTGACATATGGGGATTACCCTGACCTCTTTCCACCAAGACTTTTTTTTTCTTTTTCTGGCAGCCCCGCAGCATATGGCGTTCCCAGGCCAGGGATCAGATCCAAGCCACTGTGGCAACACTGGATCCTAAACCCACTGTGCCGGGCCAAGGATCGAACCTGTGTCCCAGGGCTCTCTGGACACCACCAATCCCGTTGTGCCACAGTGGGAGCTCCTCCACCAAGCTTTTTTAAGGCAGGGACCAAGTCACACTATTTTTAATAATCTTATATCATTTAGCATCCTGCCTTAAATTTTACATTACTAAACTGTATTGAGAGGTTCCAGTTTCAGGTAAGATGAAGTAAGCATACTCTGTCTCTCTCGCTGAATACAACTACAGAACACATGGGGCAGCCACCTGAGGATTCTGTAAAGCACATAGTAGTAGGCAGACAAGGGAAGAAAATAGATTTCAAGTACCATCAAACCCACAGTGAGTGCACCCTTTTTTCTCCATGCTGTTTCCCCTGGCCTAGACTCAAAGCAGTCCAAAACCTGGAAGTAGGCGTAGGTGCGGACAGAGAGAGCTCTAGGAGAAGCCCCGTAGCTCAGGCTCAAGGAGGAGTTTGGGATCTTCTGGCAGTGACAGCAGGGGTAGTGGGGACCCACAACATCTGCTATAGAGCTGGTGCTGAATTGATCAACAATAATGGTGATACTCATAAACTGTATAAAGACGATATTAAAAACAACAGCCGGTATTTATTAAGGTCTTACTATGTGTCAAGACTCTTCTTGAGTTCTTTGTTAACTTTGTTTATGCTCATAAAAATGCCGTGGTGTAGATAATATTACTGTTCTGTTTAAGAAGTCTGCAAACTTTTTCTATAAACGGTGAGATAGTGAGTATTTGAGGCGCTATGAACCATATGGTCTCTGTTCTAACTGCTCATCTCTACTGTTATGGTGTGAAAGCAGCCGTAGACAATATGTAAACAAATTGCATGGCTGTGTTCCAGTCAGATTGTGTTTGTAAAAACAGACAGGAGGATGGGTTTGGCCCAAAGGCCATCATTTTCTGATCCCTTTCCTATTTTGAAGATGAGGAAATTGAAGCCTGGTTCTTGAGTCTGATCCTTAATCACTAAGTTACATTGATATATTTTGTTTTTTTATGGCTGCACCTGCAGCATATAGAAGTTCCCCGGCCAGGATCGAAACGGAGCCACAGCTGAAACCTACTCCACAGCTGTGGCAACACTGGATCCTTTAACTCACTGCACCAGACCAGGGATCAAACCCACACCTCTGCAGCAACCTGAGTCCCTGCAGTCGGATTCTTAATCCACTGTGCCACAGCAGGAATTCCATATTTTTGAGTTAATGAATGAAATGATGACGTAGAGATAGACCCAAGTGTTATCTTTGGTATGAAAATTTTCAGAGCCCATGGATAAATGCCAAATGCCAGAATGTGCCAAAGAAGAGAAAGTAACAAGCCCAAATAAGACTGTATTCATTTCCTATTGCTGCTATCACACATGGCCACAAATTTAGTGTCTCGAAACCACACAGATTTATTATCTTAAAAGTTCTGGGGGGTCAGACGTCAAGAATCACTCTCACTGGGTGGAAATCAAGGTGTCGACAGAAATGTGTTCCTTCTGGAGGTTCTCGGGAAGAAGCCACCTCCTCACCTTTTTTCCACTTCTAGAGGCTACCTGTCTTCCTTGGTTATGACTCTTCCTCCTTCAAAACCAGCAGCACAGCGCTTTCAAATCTGTCTCTGGCTGCAGCCCCCCTGCCTCTCTCTAATAAAACCCTGGTGATTTCTTTGGCCCACCTGGACAGTCCAGGATAATCCCCTCATCTCACGTTCCTTGATGTAATCATATCTGCTACATCTCTTTTGCCATGTGGGTAACGTTTACAGCTTCAGGGATTAGGATGTGGACGTCTTTGAGGGGCTGTGTTTTCTCCCTACCACAAGATCCTTCAGGAAAAATGACACTGACCTGGCCGGCTTTCCTCCCCAATGTCTGTTCATAATGCCCTCTGGCAACTTGAGTAAAAGGGGAGCTGATGGACACTGTGCTGTGTTCTCATGTCTTTGTGCCTAAGTGTGCACAGCACAGGCTACAATCGAAGGAAAAATTAAACACTTGGGAGTGGAGATAAGCTAAAAATAAGAGTGGGACACCTTATCCAGGTGTTTTGGTCTAACCACCAAAACAAAGTGAACCTTAAGCCCTTCTTTTAACAAAATGGTGATGTTAAAGTGTTGTTTTTCTCAGTAAAAATTGCAACCCTGGAATTCCTGCTGTGGGACAATGGGATTGGCCATGTCTTTGGAGCACAGGGACACTCCCCCCTCCTGGTACAGTGGGTTAAGGATCCAGTGTTGCCACAGCTGTGGCACAGGTCACAGACGACTCAGCTCTGATCCCTGGCCCAGGAACTCCATTTGTTTTGGGGAGGTCAAAAAAGAAAAAAGTTGGGAGTTCCCACCATGGCACAGCAGACACGAATCCGACTGGGAACCATGAGGTTGTGGGTTCGATCCCTGGCCTTGTTCAGTGGGCTAAGGATCCAGCGTTGCCATGAGCTGTGGTGTGGGTCGCAGACATGGCTTGGATCTGGCATTGCTGGGGCTGTGGCGTAGGCCGGCAGCTGTAGCTCTGATTAGACCCCCTAGCCTGGGAACCTCTATATGCCATGAGTGCGACCCTAAAAAGCAAAAAAAAAAAAAAAAAAAAAAAAAGAGAGAGAGAGAGAAATGCATCCCTGACATTTTGCTGGTCTTGGAAGATACCATTGTCCATTTGGGTTTTCCAGGAAGCAGAAGTTAAGATGGAATTAGAAATGCAAATATTTTTTGGAGGAGATGATTGTGAAGGATTAAGGGGCAAGTCGAGCATGAGGAGGCTGGGAGATATCTGTGAAGAGAGAGGAGGAGAAGCTGCTGTCAAATGAAGAAGGTAGAAATGGTTTTGCTTCTCTTTCCTCCTACTTCTCTGTCTCCCACCGATGCTTCCTTCCTGGGTCTAGTGGTTAGAATTTGGTGCTCTTCCCACTGCCTCCCACTGGCCAAATCCAGCCAGATGTCAACTGACGAGATAGCCTGGGAGATGCAGCCTTCAGGGGTCTGCCCCTTTGATATAGAGCAGGACAGAGACCGGGCCGGGCAACCCAGTCTGGGACACACTCAAGCTGTGTGTCCTGGCCAGTCCCCAGGAGCTGTCCAACTGGCTGATAAAGAATGGGATTGTCCTATAGACAGACAAAGACATGCAGGGTGGAGGTTTTTTCCTAATGTGAGGTGGCTGCATTTTCAATGACTTGACCTCAGATGCATTTATGTAGCCTCTGGGAGGGACTTTACAGTTTACCTCCCCCAAATAAACAGATTGTCTTTACAGTGCTTCTTTGAAAGTTAGTTCATGACGTCATGATTGTTTTTCCAAAGAACCAGTATTATGCAATGGTTAATTTGTCAAATAAATGTTTTCAGGAGCCCTTTCAAACTGTTGTTGTAGTAACAATGTTTTCCACATCACAGTGTCTTTCAAAGGGATTTAATGCCTCTCCAGGATTTAAAATAATCTGGGATATTCAAAATATTAGAATCTCAAGGACAATGGGACAAAATATTTGAGTTATCCTGTTCTTGAAATTTTTAAATTTAAGATCCTTCCGCTAATATTACATTTACTTCCAACTTTTAAGTAGAATGTTACTTAAATAGGAATATGCATTGCAGTGTAGCTCAAAACACCAAATAGGAATAGGAACATGCATTGAAGTCTAGCTCAAAACACCAAAAAGCATATTATCCCCTATGAACTTCACAGTGTGATTATTTTATCAGGTACAGGGATTCCTTCTGGAACTGAGGATCTCGGCAGATAAGGGAACACTTACCTTAAGCAAATACCATCTTCATATTGGTTAACAGTAGCAGTCATGTAAGTAGCCCTATCTATATTGTGGAGTGATACAGAGGCCTCTTAGGAGGCTACCAAAGACAAGGTCACAGGACTTGCGACACCTGTCTTCAAGTCAAGTTAGAGTTTGGGGCACTGTTGGGAGGATCCAATTTTGAGTCAACAACCGCTGGTCTCCGTTCTTGGATTTTTCTGGATTTCATTCTCCTCCTTTTCCCGTGGGGCCAGTATTCCACTATGGAAATTCAGACTCAGTCACATAGGAAGTTTTGAACCCCTTTCTGGCTCTCCTCAGATTCCTTTTTTAAATTCCCACATTGCCTCTGGTTTGGCCCCCAATCTTGACTCTTTTTTTTTTTTTAATTGAAGTATAGTTGATTCACAATATTGTGTTAGTTTCAGGTGTACAGCAAAGTGTTTCAGTTACATAAGTAGGTAGATGGATAGGTGGATAGAGAGAAAGAGATAGATTTTCATATGGACAATGGTAACTTCAGGCTGAACACAAGATTCCTAGAACACTACCCTGTAACCTCACCACCAACCAATCAGAAGAAAGTCACACATGCCAAATTTTGCCTTTAAAAACTCTTCCCCCAAAACCATCAAGGCATTCAGATCTTTTGAGCATGAGCTCCCTGTACTCATTGCTTGGCCCTGCAGTAAACTCTGGACTTTTCCTTCACCACAACCTGGTGCCAGTAAATTGGCTTTGCTACTCAGCAAGTAAACTGGCTCAAGTTCAGTTCAATAATAGCACCATATGACTTCATCTCCTCAAGGGGACCTCAAGGGAGCCTAGAAAGGGTAGAAGGGTGGCAAAACACAGGTCTGGCTCCATCCACCAAGCTGTGTGCTCAAGGCACAGCTCTGTCAGCCTTGGAGGAAGGGTGCTTGTGTTCTCATTCTCATCCAGAGGGCTCACATTTTTTGAATTCAGGTTATAGCTACTGCCCTGCTTGTTTCTATTTTTTTCTTGCCCTCACTAGACCAGATTTTGTTTATACTGTAGTTCCTTAGACATTTCTCTGGAAGCGGACTGAGCTAGACCTGACCTGTGGTTTGTTGATGTTGTTACTTTGATTATTTATCAACAGACTCAGGAAAAACAAAAACTTGGTAGAATCTTTGGAAACTCTACTGATATGTCTGAAAAATACATTAAGTGGTTACTAAATATGTTGATAGATCTCTAAAAGAATTTCAGAGAAATAGAAGAAAATTTTGAGTAATGCTTTTTTTGCTCAAGATTATAAAATCCCTGAGAGATAGTCATTCTCCACTGTAGATACTTGCTTCAGTGTCTATCAGCCTCCCTACCAGCAGGAAAAACTGGAAAACAGTTTCGCAAATAACTCTACTATAGTCAAGGCTCTGTGCACCAGGAATGCAAAAAGTCAAGTCAGTCTTAGGGAGATCTGCCTCCACAGTGGACACCCAATGACTGCATGAATCAATGATCCAGGTCCTATTTACGTATTTTAAAATACCATATTGCCTTGTTCAAGACAATATTTATTGATTCAATTCCTACTCCCACAATATCCTATTGAAGACTAATTACTCAGTGATAATTAATTGCCTTAAACTATCAAATTCCAGTAGTATTTCATCATTTTAAAAGGCACCCAGATACAGTGCTGAAATGTTTAAAACTGAGACAGAGGACTCATATTATTGATTTGATTCCTTTTTTTTACTCTCCTCACTGGTCCTTTATCTCATAACTAGAAGAATAAGAAAGAGTTTAAGTTTGGGACCAACTCAACTCCTTCTTACTGCACTCTACTCCCAAGTCTGACACAAAATGATACTGGCAATCAAATATCCCTAGGTCACAGCAGGAGCAACACTGGTTCTGCAGGAATCTCAGAAGCCAGACTCAGCACACACAAGACACAAATAGATAGGCTGGCATGGGGCTTATCAGCTTTTCACCAGGCTAGTTTAGTTTTAATCTATTATACTAACACTTGGTCAGCCCAACACTTTCAAGGATCGTGCTCTTAGTTCATTTTGTTGGATTCCAAGTCCTTGGCCATAGCTGAAAAAACTTGCACCATAGATATCGACCTGGGTGCTGCATCCAGAAGGACTTCAACAGCCTTTGCAATGTTGTTTTCCTCTCTGAAGGGAATCATTTGTCATTCAACAAACACTTTTAAGGCATCCAGTATTTACCTTGAACTACTCTGGGCTTTGGAGATAGAGCAGTGAGCAAGAAAGACAAAGTCTTTCTTTGGAAAGGGAGTCAGATAATATACAAATATAACATGTGGTAATGTCCCAAACAAGTATGAAGCAATGTAAGAGAATAACATGAGGAGGTGCTATTTTAGAAAGGGTTAAGAAGCAAGACTTCTTTAACAATGTGACATTTCAGCAGAGAGCTGGAGTGAGAGAGTAAGCTGTAAGGCTCTTGATGGGCAAAAGGCATTCCAAGCAGAGAACAGCAGATGCAAAGGCCATGAGACAAAATTGGGCTTGGTATGAACAAGGAACAATTAGTAAACCAGTGCAAATAGAAGGACCGGGGGTAGTTTGTAGGAGATAAGATCAAGGAGGTAATAGGGGGTAGGGGGCAGAGGCTTTTATTCTAAAGTAGATGGGAAGCCCATGGAAGATGTTGAAAAGAGAAAAGACATAACCTTACATCTTAAAACAATCTTTAGGTTTTAAAAGGCTGCTATGCTGAGAATAGTGAGGCAAGCGTCAGAAAGGAGGTGGCAAGAGTAATATTAGGAAGGTCAGCTAGAGGACAAATTGCAGTATCCCAGGAAAGAGATCATGGTGGCTGGGATCCAGGGTGACATCATTTGGGGTGACAAGTGGTCAAATTCTGAATTTGTTTGGCAGTTGGTACCAGTTGGATTTGGCTGGTGAATTTGCTGTGAGGTGTGAAATGAAGAAAGGCTCAACGATGACTTTATGTTTGGGAAATCAGAAGTTAAGTTTTGTACATGCTAAGTATGAAATGCTCTTTAAGTCATTCAAGGGGAGGTGCTGAACAGAGGAACTAGGAGAGTGATCTGTTGGAAGGCATTGTTTCAAGGAGGAAGGAGTATTGTTTTCAAGCGTTGCTGAAGGAGTAATTAAAATAAGGACTAAAAATTGGCCTTCAGATTTGGTCATTTATGGGTCACTAGTGGCCTTTGCAAGAACTGTTTCAGTGGAATAATGGGGCAGAAACCTGTCTGAGGTGAATCTGAAAGAGAATGGAAGAGAGGAAAGTAGAAGCAATGAGTAGAGACGATTCTGCCGAACAACTTTGCTGAAAATGGTTACAGAGAAATGCAGGGGTAGTTGGAGCAAGATGGGGAGGCTATGGAGGGATTATTTTGATGGAAGACACTGTAACTTCCTTGCATACTAATGAAAATGAAATAATGGTGCGGAGAAAATAGATGATGCATGAGAAAAGCAGGGAGGTTTCTGGAGAAATATCCCTGAGTAGGATGGAAGGGATGAGGTCTGTGTGCAGGTATCAGTTGACCTAGTTAGGAGTTCCAGCTGGGCTCTTATCTTCCCACTCTAAGAATAGACATCTCTTACTGAAATTCTTTGATCCTCTTCTTTCCTCTACCCACACTCCACCAGTTTTTTCCTATCTGCCCACAGCAACCCAGACACGTAACCTACATTCCCCCCCTTTCTGACATTGATGATTTTCTTTGATTTCAACAATTTTTTCTCTATCACAGCTCCCTTGTTTCACTAGCTTATTCACTCAACAAACACGATGTGCCAGGCACTGAGCAGGTTGCCAAGGATACAGGGATGAATAAGACTTGGCGCCCGCCTTCAAAATTCTCACCACCAAGTTGGGGAAGGAAAACAGTAAAACAGGAAATATGATAGATTGTGTATTAAAATAGAACTTGGAGCACAGTATGATGGGAAGAACATGGAACTGACCAGAGGAAGCAGTTCTGAATTCCATCTTCATGGAAGAGTCAAGTAAGACCTGGCAGAGGAGATGACATTTGGCATGTGGGAGGCAGGAGGTGGATAGGGGTGAGTTTGGACCTCAGGGACAAGGAGATGAATTGCTTGTCTTCTTCCGTTTCTGACCCCATCCCTGTTTTGCTTTTTCCCCTTAATTCCCATTCATTACTCTCACATTATCCTCTCTCACCAGCATTCACTTTGAGGTGTTTGTTATTTGTCTTCCAGCAGATATGCATCCTTGTAAAATCTGGAGTGTTATTTTGTATTTATACATTTTATAATGTACACAAATAGTATTATGCTATTGATATATCTCTGTTTTGTTCTTTTTCCCCTCAACTATGTTTTTAAGACCCATCAGTACTGCTGTATACTACATCTAGTTCATCATTTCTAATTGTTGCATCGTATTCAATCATCTACTTACATTTCTGAGCTTGCTTCCAACTCCTCACTACTTCAAACAACAACAATGCCATAAATAGCCTCCTGCTTGTCTCTCATAGCCTCCTGCACAGATTCCTCTAGACTTCATACCAAGAGGTGAACTTCAGTGTCGTAAGGTTAATGCATACTTCATTTCACTATAAGCTGTCAAGAGGCTCTCCAGACGGCTGCAGCAGTTCACCTCACCAATAGTGCTTAATCGTTACCCTTTCTCCACTTCTTTGTCTACACCTGCTATCATCCATGTTTTTAATTTTTGCCAAAACATTAAATGAGAAGTAGCATTTCATTTCTGTTTTTGCCTGCATTTGTGTGATTACAAATGAGATTAAGCCTCTCTTCATATACTTGTCTTTTATTTGCATTTCTACTTTTGCTCATATCCTTTGTCCGTTTTTTCAGTTGTCTTTCTTATTGAACAGGAAGTAATAATACATTGATAGTTTTTGACATTGCGATTGGCTTCCCATGGTTTGGCATCTGTCTGTTAAGTCTATCAGTGTCCTGTGTTAAAGAGAAATCTTAACTGTTTACATAATCAAATCTATCAGAATTTTGCCTCCTGTTTTATGTGTGTTTGAGTTACAAGAATATTATCCTGCATGTTCTTTTATTAAGTTAACAAATTTACCTTTCTCATCTTCGTGCTATCTGGAGGGCATCTTTGTCTGTTGAGTAAAGTAGGGGTCCAGGAAAGCGACATCTTGGAGAATATTTACTCATGCACATTTTCTAGATCTCCAGTTCTCACCATCCTTAAGTCATTGAAAATAACTACCATCCTAGAATTCTACACCCAGTGAAATTATCTATCAATAATGAAGTCAAAATGAAGACATCACACAAACAGAAACAGAATTTGTCACCAGCGGGACCTCATGGAAGGAAATTCTATAGGTTGTACTTCAGGCCAAAAGAAAGTGATTGCAAATGGAAGAAATGAAGTGCATTGAAAATGGTAAATACGTGCATGGATATAAATGAACATCATATAAAACAATAGTAATATTGTCATATAATGTTTAAAGCAAAGTGAGGGTTAGAGTATTTAACAGTTATATCGTATTGATGAGGAGAGGGAACAAATGCAGTTTAAGAATCTAAAGTCTTTGTATGGTGGAAAGTAAAGCTATTAAGTTTAGAATTAGGTAAGTTAGTGTTCACATTATAATTTCTGAAGAAAAACACTGCAAAGATAAAAATGAAAGTGTGACTGTCAAACTAGTATGTATGTCCAAGTTTTCTGAGAAGCAGATGCCAAGACAGGATTAGGAACGCAAGAGGTTTTGTTGGGGACAACATTTGTGAAGGAGAATGGAGCTGAAGTTGGAAAAAGTAGAAAGAACTTCAGACTCAGGTGCAGGTCTGACACCTGTGAAGGACAGAGGGAAGGAAAAAGGATTGGGAAGATCCAAGCTAATATTGAGGGAAAATATTCCAGGAAAAGGAGGAAAAACACAAAGTCAGAGAGAGGAGAGAGTTCCTGAAACATTGTATGACCTGCAAAAGTTTCAGTATAACAGGAATGCTATGCAGAGAGCTCCAAATGGCAAGGGAGGAGGAGACTGAACAGGCCAGTAAGGGCACGGTGCCAAAGGGCCTGACATGCCATCCCGGGAAGAAGTTCGGACTCTAACCTGAAAGCAATGGGAAGTCATTGGGTGATATTTCCTAAGAATATGGCATCTATCCAACAGCATCTATTACACACCAGGCACTCTGTAGCTGCCTCAGAATAAGGCCATCACAGACCCCATCTTCCTACTTCAATTAGGATGGGCAAGGGGGGTGTAAGCTTTTGAGTAGGACCAATTAGTAGATAGTAATGTGGGGAATTGGGGTTATGAAAATGAAGCAGTGCAAGTAAATGAAGTGTACGACTCAGATGAAGTATAAGACCAGGCCAGTGGCAGAGTACCATGGTGCACCTGCAGGGCTCGGACTAGGGTGAGGCAAGGAAGGTACCCAGTTATGCTTAGCCTCATGCGGATGCATGGCTCACACTTCAGAATGAGTGCCTCCTAAATATTTTCTTTTAAGTAATAACTTTATTAAGATATAATTCACTACCACAAAGTTCATCCTCTTAAATCGTAAACTTTAATTCTTAGTATATTTACAGAGTTGTGCCTCCATTACCACTAACTCCAGAACATTTTCATTACGTACAAAAGAAACCTCATACCCGTTAGCAGTCACTCTCCTTTCACCCACCCATCCCCAAATTCCTGGCAATACTAGTGTATTTTCCATCACTTTGGATTTGCCAATATGGGCATTTTTTTTAATAATTTTTTTATTTTCCCACTGTACAGCAAGGGGGTCAGGTTATCCTTACATGTATACATTACAATTACATTTTTCCCCCACCCTTTCTTCTGTTGCAACATGAGTATCTAGACATAGTTCTCAATGCTATTCAGCAGGATCTCCTTGTAAATCTATTCTAAGTTGTGTCTGATAAGCCCAAGCTCCCGATCCCTCCCACTCCCTCCCCCTCCCATCAGGCAGCCACAAGTCTCTTCTCCAAGTCCATGATTTTCTTTTCTGAGGAGATGTTCATTTGTGCTGGATATTAGATTCCAGTTATAAGTGATATCATATGGTATTTGTCTTTGTCTTTCTGGCTCATTTCACTCAGGATGAGAGTCTCTAGTTCCATCCATGTTGCTGCAAATGGCATTATGTTGTTCTTTTTTATGGCTGAGTAGTATTCCACTGTGTATATATACCACATCTTCCGAATCCAGTCATCTGTCGATGGACATTTGGCTTGTTTCCATGTCCTGGCTATTGTGAATAGTGCTGCAATGAACATGCGGGTGCACGTGCCTCTTTTAAGTAGAGCTTTGTCCGGATAGATGCCCAAGAGTGGGATTGTGGGGTCATATGGAAGTTCTATGTATAGATTTCTAAGGTATCTCCAAACTGTTCTCCATAGTGGCTGTACCAGTTTACATTCCCACCAACAGTGCAGGAGGGTTCCCTTTTCTCCACAGCCCCTCCAGCACCTGTTATTTGTGGATTTATTAATGATGGCCATTCTGACTGGTGTGAGGTGGTATCTCATGGTAGTTTTGATTTGCATTTCTCTTATAATCAGCGATGTTGAGCATTTTTTCATGTGTTTGTTGGCCATCTGTACGATATGGACATTTTTTATAAATGGGATCAATGTGTCTAACTTCTTTGACTTAGCATACAGCCTTCAAGGTTCATCTATGACGCAGCATGTTTCAATATGTCTTTCCTCTTACTTCTCCTTCATCCATTCATCCATTAATGGACATTAACTGTCTCTCTTTTGGGGCTCTTCTGGATACTGCTGTTATGAACATTCATGTACAAGTTTTGCGTGTATATTTATTTTTAGTTCTCTTGGGTATATACCTAGGATCATGTAGTAACTCTACATTTAACTTTTTGAGAAACTGCTAAAGTGTTTTCCACAGCAGCTGTATCATTTTGCATTCACACCAGCAGTATGTGAGGGTTCCAGTTATCCTCACCAACACTTGTTTTTCCTTCCTTTTCAGTACAGCCAATCGAGTTGGTGTAATGCATTGCCTCATTATGGTTTTGGTTTGCATTTCCCTAATGACTAACAATGTTGAGCATCTTTTCATGTGCCTCTTTTCGATCCACTTGTCACCCACCCATATCCTTAGAATCCAAGAAATGAAAGAAACAAAACCATCTCCTCAATAGCATGAAAGATTCTGGGCATACCTATCCTCTGTCTCTCTTACACTCAGGAGGTGCTTAACTAACTCCTCCCAGCAAGAGACGTTCGGAAGGTACACATTCTGACAATATGGAATCAAGCATTCTTAGGTTTTGGTCACAGGCTCTGGCTAACAATCAAAATCACCGTGTGACGTCATTTACCATATCAGGAGAAGGCTCGGGATTTCTTTACAAACAGCTTGTCTGGAAGGACCCTTAGGAAGGCTGACTCTAACCTCGTTTGACATATAAACCACCTTTTGTTCACACAAATCCTCTCCTCAGACACAGAAGAATAAACAGAGGCTTTTGTTTTTGTTTTTCTGGGTTATGCTCAAATGTCAAATATTTTCCATGCAGACAAAAACACTTGCCAGACTATCCGGCTAGCACGGTTAAACTTAAATATTCACATATGATTTATTTGCTAGCAGAGCAAATTATACAACTTGTTTCTATCAGCCTTGTCAACAGCAAAATGAAGCCATTTACCAAAAAAGCCATATTGATAGAGGATGTTTCATGGCACAGGACTCAAGTCTGACTGAAAGATATCAAGAAACACCATCTGTGTTATGATTTATGACAATGCTAAAAAAAAAAGGCTGTTAGTCTGCTTTGGCAAAACTAAATGCATGAAGCATTTGGTACTACATTTTATGATTTGAATGCATTTTAAGTATATCTGCCTTTGAAATGCACTGCAGTTTTAGGGGAGAAAATATTTTTCTTAAGTCTGATTTGTTTTGAATAAGGACAATCATGGGAAAGTTAGACATCAGCTTATTAAAACTTAAGCCAACATTCAGAACAGTTTAATTACAGAGAATCCTTGCAATTAGACCCTGTAGGAAATTTATCCCTGACTAAAATGTTTCCATATTTTGTTCTTTATTTTTAAGGCGAACTTCATCAGCCATGAATCTATTATGAATCACTGAATTGGAACAAATGTATCTTAAGTTAAAAAAGAATGAGAGCCACTTTTAAATAGTGTGGTATCAGTTAAATTTGAATTTTGCCTTTTAAAAGAGTTTCTCACAATAAGGGTCAAGATTTTATAAGGAATCAGTAGAAAGTCAGATGTCTATGAAGTATAGAATAAGGACACAAATCACTATATGTTTAAACTAAATTCTAAGTGTATTTTTATTTATTATTTTCCCTTCTAATTAAACCATTCAGTTCTACCTTTTTCCAGCCTTCAGTACTTCCATCATTGGGATATAAATTCCAGTTCTTGTAAGCAGTAGGCACAATCCTTTAAAGGCTTTGGTTTTTTCATATTGGATTTGTGAGTAAGTAGCTACCCTTACTTAAGTAACAAGTATTTTTAATGTTCGTAAATAACTGTATCTTTAATTCTCTCATTGCATTGCTTTCTCATACACTCAGAGTAATGAGAAAATTGAAAGAAAGAGAGTCAAACAGGGATCTGTACAGTTGTCCCATAACCCTGAACCCCCCTTCCATTCTCTGCTCTGTGGTGTCCATGCCAGTACCCTACAAACCGCATTTCTGCTTTGCCAGCTGGCTGCCTATCAGACTTTGCCATGAGACATCACTAGAGGGAGACTGCAAAGCTGGAGGATGAGGAAAGGACTTCCACGTCCTCTTTGCTTCTTGTCTGCCTCCGGTTCCTGTGACAACCACCCTCCACCTTGGCAACTACAGAGCCTCCCTCTAGCAATAGTTGGTTGAGTTTGCAGTTTTTCCAACATTTGCAGGATGAACCTCATTACACTCCCTCAGAGACACCAGCAACACCTGGCTGGTGTCCCCACCTCAGAGGTCTGGGCCCCACCCCTATACGACTTCTCCTTCAAGTTCAGAGATGTCAGAGACAGTCAAGCTGTGCCCCATTCCCAGAGATCTGAGTTCCAGCTCTGGGGGCGGGGCCCTTCCTCCAAATTTTTAAGTTTTAATAATTCCAACTTCTTCCCTTTGATTGCCCAACCATAAAGATGGAAAGTGTTCCCATAGTTGCTATCTTCACAATGTGTAGGTGCCCTCTTTCTGACTCTTCTGTTACCTAATTATCAGTTTCATACCTAGTTAATAATTCCTTATATTAAATTATCTGTGTTAAAATAACTTGTATAATTTCTCTGTCCTGAGACACTAACTATGCACGAATTAATGCTAGAAATAATTCTAGAGGAAAATGTTTAAAAATACGATCTGATTTGTGTCCATGGGCTTGAACATAGTGCCTTGACAATGAAATATGGGATACTAATGATTCATGCATTGGCATTACAACTGATCAAATTATACCTGTGGTTGGTTATAGTGAAGTTCTCTATGGATTAAGTACTTTGGAGAAACAAATGATTGCTTCACTTGATTGCTAATGAAGTAATGTTGACTACAAGGATTGTGGCATTGAATGGATTTTTTTGAGTGCAAAAGAAAATTACAGAGAATTCCAGTGGTGGCACAGTGGAAACGAATCCGATAGTATCCATGAGGATGCAGGTTCAATCCCTGACCTTGGTCAGTGGGCTAAGGATCCCACGTTGCTGTGAGCTGTGGTGTAGGTTGCAGATGTGGCTTGGATCTTGCATTGCTGTGACTGTCACATAGGCCAGTAGCTATAGCTATGATTAGACCCCCTAGCCAGGAAACTTCCATATGCCACAAGTGTGGCCCTAAAAAGCAAAAAAAAAAAAAAAAAAAAAAAAGAAAGAAAGAAAATTACAAACTCTGGTGTTTGCACACTCAGCTTAAGTCACAGATTATCATGAATTTCCATTCCATCCCTAAACAATCTCTTGCTTCTGGCAGCCACAGGGCAAATATTATTGAAAACTAAATGTAAAATTTATAATACAGGTTGCAGAGTTATGATGTAATTTGAATTCCTAGCCTACGTATCTCATGTAAAAGTGAAGGCACTGATTGGATAGGAATGAGAGTTGAATTTTGGAATGGGGACATCTGCTTGGGTTCAGAAGACAATGAGAATCTTAACCATCACCCCCTTACCCACCAACACCACGACCAAGGCACTCCGAGATTCTCTTGCCAATGGAAGGATCCTGACCTATGTGTCTAAAGAGACTACTCCTTGCTTGAATACCCTGTAATATCCTCATCTGAGGCAGTTGTCTTGCAAAGTGGCTCTCATTCTCCTGAAGAATAGCCTGAATATTCCTTGCTGTCACCCAGGTCATACAAAGCTCAGATCTCGTCTTGTTCAGAGGGGGAAGATACATAGTCTGATTTAGGAGAAAACAGCTTATAAACCGAGAGAAGTGCAAGTTTTGCTGATTTTGCGAATGTCGACCTGGAGGAAATGTGTGAAAATGCAAACCAGAAGGTAAAAGGTAAACCCTGTGAAAATTCAGGAACCTATCACCTCAGTAAAGTTTCTGGATTCCCGTAATCTAGAACATGCTGAGATATCTGTCCCTTTTGAGGAGAACAAAGTGCTGCATCTTCCACCACCCACTAAAAAAGTGGCATGACACTCAGTGGGCATTTATTCTGGATTTTGGAGGCAATTTATATCACATTTGAGTGTGCTACTTCAGTTCATTGACAGAACACATGTAAGGCTCTCAATTATCAGTGCAGAACCTAGCAAGAGAAGCTCTAAATCAAGGCTGGGCTGATGTGCAGGCTAATCTTCCAGTTGGGTTTTATGATGAAGCATGTACAATAGTTTTCAAATACATGGACTACAGAAATACAAGAAAGTGAAATTATGGGTGAATTTCATTCAAGAGCATAGATGCAGAAATCATAGACAAAATTTAGCCAAGTCAATCCAGCTGGGTATAAAATGCTAGTATGTAAGCTTCATGAAAGTAGTAATTTCTAGTTATTTTTCCCCATTACTGTGTCCTAACAACTTGAACACCACATGGAACATAAATGGACATCCAAATTACTTTTTTGAATAAATGAATCACCAAAATAGGTGTATCACAGAAACACAAGTGTTGTTTAACAATGGCAGGCACCTTAATGTATTTCACCACAGTAACTAATTAAAGAACATAGATAGGATCACTTTAATAGATACAGTAAAAGCATTTGATAAAATCCATTACTCAGTCACTAAAAAAAAAAACCAGAAAACAAACAAGAACTTCTTAGCAAACCAGAAAACATAATTTTAAAAATAGATACAAGCTAGAAACTTAGGAATAAATCTAATATATATCATTAAGAATTTTATGAAGAAAATTTTAACATATTACTAAAGATAATTTTGTTTAAAAATAGCTAAGTAGGAGTTTCTGTCGTGGCACAGCAGAAGTGAATCCAACTAGGAACCATGAGGTTGCAGGTTCAATCCCTGGCTTTGCTCAGTGGGTTAAAGATCTGTGAGCTGTAGTGTAGGTTGCAGACGTGGCCTGGATCTGGAGTTGCTGTGGCTGTGGTGTAGACTAGCAGCTGCAGTTCTGATTGGACCCCTAGCCTGGGAAGCTCCATGTGCCGCGTGCGCGGCCCTAAAGAAAAAAAAAAGGAAAAAGAAAAATACCTAAGTAAAAGAAGTATTTCCCCCAAGCACAACTGTAAGACTAAATATGTGAGGGGTTTTTTTGGAGGGAGGTGGGTTGTTCTATACATCTTTACCCTGGAAGACTGTTGGGATTCCCATAAACTTGGAGAGACACGAATGGCCTAGTTTGGGAGTTCCCATCGTGGCACAGTGGAAATGAATCTGACTTGAAATCATGGGGTTGCAGGTTCAATCCCGGGCCCCGCTCAGTGAGTTAAGGATCCAGCGTTGCTGTGAGCTGTGGTATAGGTCTCAGGCGTGGCCCGGATCTGGCTGTGGTGTAGACCAGCGGCTACAGCTCCGATTAGACCCCTAACCTGGGAACCTCCATATGCCACGGGTGCGGTCCTAAAAAGACAAAAAAAGACACACACATTAAAAAAAAAGAAAGAGAAAGAAAGAAAGAAAAGAAAAGAAATGGCCTTATTTGATAAAAGTAGTCTGTAAACAATCTTTGCAAGTCCTTACTGTTCTCACCAAATCTCTGGCAGCCCCTCAGGGTTAGAGGGAACCCTTCTAACCAAGTTCTGTAGGCCCAAGTCTATTGTGCTCTTGCCATAGGCGCATAAGGTTCTAGGATCCATATGGTTTCCTCAGCCAACAGCACTGGGAGGAGCAATTTATCTGCATGATATCACCTGTCTTTCCTTCTTCTTCCCCTTTTAAAGGTAAAAAGATCACTCAAACATAAAAAACCGGGGAGGTAACTATGCACATAATCACAATATTGATATATTAGAAATTCAGCCTGAGCCATAAGTACCTTGATAGTAATTGCCAACCCAGTGAGCTCTTCCTGTGCACCAGATCTTGTGCTAAGCACTTTAGGTGTATCATCTCCCTGAGTCATCCCAATAACCCTGTGAATCGGTGATATTATTCTCTTCATGTTACAGAGGCAGAAACTAGAAGGTTAGTTAACCCCGAAGTCACACAGCTAGCATATGGGTTTCTTAGGGCTTTCATAACAAGTTATCATAAAATTGTGTTGCTCAAAACAACACACATCTATTCTTTTACAGCCTGGGGGTTAAAAGTCCAAACATCAAGATGTTAGCAGAGTTGGCTCCTGTGGGGGGCTCTGAGGGAGAACCTGTCCCAAGCCTGTCTCCTTGCTTCTTTGCCTTGCACTCTAGCACTGCAAACTCTGCCTCCATCTCCACGTAGTCTCTTACGTATCACCATGTCTTCTCCTCTCCTGTCCCTTGTGAGGGTACTTCACTGGATTTAAGGTCCACCTAATCCAGGATGATCTCATCTCAAGAGCCTTACCTTAACTACATTTTCTTTCTTTTTTTTTTTTTTAACTACATTTTCAAAGACTTAATCCAAATAAGGTCACTTTCTGAAGTTTCTGGTTGACATCTCCTTTGGGGCAATGATTCGACCCACTAAATAAGAGAACCAGGGTCTTACATACAGTTCTTTTTGATTTTAAGGTCTCAATCTCTTATTTATTATTTTATACTTCTCTTTTTACAAGCTTTTTGTTGTTGTTGTTAGGGCTTCACCTGCGGCATATGGAAGTTCCCCAGGCTAGGGATCAAATCAGAGCTGTAGCTTCTGGCCTACACCACAGCCACAACAACGCAAGATCCCAGCCATGTCTGCGACCTACACCACAGCTCATGGCAATGCCAGATCCTTAACCCACTGAGCAAGTCTAGGGATGGAACCCACATCTTCACAGATACCTGTTGGGTTCGTTTCCACTGAGCCACAAGAGGAACTCCCTCTTTTTACCAAGTCTTAACATATAGTAGATGCTCAATAAAAGCTTAATGGCTGAACAGGAATTAGAAAATAAATAAGATACTTAGTCCTAGGGTTTTTTGTGCTGGAATTTATTCTCTACTCACTTCTCAGAAGATTACTTCTGAATAATCATACCGTATATAGTTACTACTCCTTCTACAAAGTTGTCACTAACTTGCCACTTCCTCCTTGTCATTATCCAGTTCCTCTTTGATCCTTCACAATCTGTTGTTTTAAAAGCAGAAACCAAAGCAAATTACAAATTCACTCAGGAAAGAATTAAAGAGGGGGTGTGGTCATTGAGCCGCACTAATGAGGTAAAATGGTCAGTACCAGCTGTATTCCCACTGATCAAAAGGCAAAATGAGCAGTCACAGGCCTCTCTAGTGTCTCTGTTTTTGACTCTCAAGTAAACCTTGGACTGTAACACTAATCCACTTCTCATGTTTTCCAAGAACTATAGAGCAGAATTCCTAGAACAAAAAGGTAGCAGGGTCATGAGGTTTACTTGGTCATTTACTTTGATTTGAGCCGCGGGATGTTTCTGAGATTGTTCATCTTTCATGTCTACATCCCAGAAGTATAAGGGCATGGAAAAATAAGGGAAAGCAAAAAAAAAAGGAATTCCAGCCTAAGTATTTTTAATTGGAAAATGTGGTTGTAAGAATATTGAATAAAATGTTTGAGATGAAATTTCTAGTGAGTGCTATCAGCTCTTTTAAAAATTATTTCTAAAACCTGCGAAGGAAAGATTTATATTCAGAACCATTAATCATGTGAAGTCACTTCAGTCTTTATACATTGAGGATGAATGATGCATTTCTGTAGTCAAAAAAGTAAAAACATTTAAAAGTAAATTCAGTGGATATATGTTATTGTAATCTATCTCTGTAATTATGATATGCAATCATGTTCTTAGATGATGACAACAGAAGAGAGTTTTTTAAGATATGTTGGATGGAATTAATTTCTTTCCACCTTTTCCGATTGCTCTCCTCACCCCTCACAAGAGCAGGGCTAGAAAAGGAAACTGAGAGACACGATTAGGGGTTGGTTTTTTTTGGTTCGTTTCATCCATGATGTCAAGGTGTTTAGAAACTTTTTATTTCCACCACTTTCCCCACCAGAAAGTAGACAGTGATATCTTACTGAGAAGTGATGTCCTAAAGTGATAACTTATTATTGAGACATCAATGTCTATATGTTTTTTTTCAGGATGCTGGATCCACGTTTTTTTTTGATTAATGAATAAAGCCATATGGTTGACAATCCCACCACTCCAAAGCACAGATTTGCTCTCTAAGACTGATAGTTTGTGCATCCTGAGCAAGCCCTGGGTCTTAGATACCCAAGAAGTTCTACCCCCAAATCTTCCTTAAGTGGCCTGGGCCCCAGGATTGGACTTCAACTTCTGTTATCCTAGTTCTAGATTTCTATTCATCTCTGTCACAAAGCGCTATTGTTTCAGGATGGGTTATGCCCAAGCTCACTCAGGTTCAACACATCCTACTTTCTCTCTCTGCAAGCATTCGATAAGGATGCAGGTGCCCTGTTACTTTGAATTCTAGGAGACACTTCTATGCTAATCTTCTCCATCTCTCTTGACTACTCCTCCTCACTCTCCTTCATTGAACGCCTCTCCCAAGCCTCGTACTTTAACACCGATGTTCCTCTGGATTCTTTCCAGAGCCCCTGGCCTTCTCAGCCTGCTGTCATAGGCAACCTCATCCAATGCTACGGTTTAAATAAGGTATCAGCAAAGGACAGCTCACAGACCACGTCTGACTCACTGCCTGTTCTTATAAGGTATTATTGAATCACAGCAACATTCATTTATTTATGTATTGTTTATAGCTGTGTTTGTGTTACAGCAGCAGAGTGGTTAGATTCATATGGTCTGTAAAGCCTAAACTTTTTACTACTTGGCCCTTACCAGAAAAAAAAAAATTGTTGACCCCTGGTGTCAACAATCCCTTCTGCACTGATGATTCTAATTCTGGTCACTTCATCTCACTCAGTGGGAGAATGGGAAGACGTAAAAAGCAAAGCCTGCGCATGTGCAGGATTAAAGTCAAAAATCCTTGAGCAGAAAAGAGTCAGATGTGTAAGACTGAAACTCGAGGGAGAAGTATAAGGATACAGACTTGGGAGTCATCACTGTTTACATGAGAACTGAAGCCTGAACTAAGAATGAGATCAACCAGCAGGCACATAGAAAGTGTATTTTAGCAACCCAGGTAAAGGAGGCCAAGGGAAATGAATATCTTCTTCAGTGTAACCCTAACTCACTAATTTGGTAAGTGCTGATACCACTTAAGAAAAGAGATAAGTAAAGCCACAGAAGAAGACAACAGAACTGTGCCCTCAGCACTTAGTGCCAGGGATCAAATGCTAAAAATCTTTGTTGCTGCCATAGTTGCTGTTGCTTTAGCCAGCCAGCCTTGTAACTTTAGATAGTTTGACAGAAAGATAAGCAATTCCCGGGTAAATGTAATCCATGCAAACCACAAGTTTAGATCAATCTCAACATTCATTCTCAGTAATATTTTTATCTGAATTTCCTGGCTAGCCATTCCTATACGTACCACATTATTTTTTCATTAAATAATTTTTGTGTATTTTGGCACGTATAGTTATATTTCAATTACAATGTCTTATTTATGTTTATATGCAATAGATTTTTAAAGTAAACGTTTTATTTTGGAATGATTTTACATGTACAGCAAGTTACAAAGATAGTACAGAGTTCCCGCATACTCCTTACTCAGTTTGCCCCGATATGAACATATGACATTACAGCAGCACATTTGCCAAAACTAAGAAACCAACACTGGTTGATTACTATCAACTACACCCCAGCCCTTACTTGGATATCTGCAGTTTTCCCACTGAGGTCCTCTTCCTGCTTCAGAATCCCAAGCAGGATACAACATTGCCATCAGTCGCCATGTCTGCTTAGTCCTTTCTGCTCCAGGACAAAATTTTTTCCAGTCTTTCCTTATCTTTTGTAACTTTGGCAGTTTTGTAGAGTATTGCCCAGGCACTTTGTAGACTCTCCCTCCATTTGCATTTATATGATGTTTTCTCATGGTTCAGTTAGGGCTATGGATCCTAAGGAAGAATACCTCATAGGTGAAATTCCCTTCTCATCTCACCATATCACAGGGCACACGATCTCAACACACGTCATGGCTGGTGATGTTAACCTGGATCATTTAGTTGGGATAATGTTACCAGATTTCTCTATAAAGTTACTATTTTTCTCCTTTTCATACTTGATTCTTGGGCACTGAGTCACTAAGTCCAGTCCATACTTAAGCTTCACCTTCCGGAGGGGGAATATCTGCTTATATTATTTGGAATTCTTCATTAAGGAAGATTTGTCTCCTCTCTCCCATTTATTTGTTTATTCAACCATTTATTTACATCAACAAGGACTAATGCACATTTACTTTAAATGTGAACTGTGGTTCAATACCATGCTGTTTCTTTTTCTGTTCAAATTGTTCCAGGTTTGGTCTTTAACGGCTCTTTTATGTTGCCTCCTATATTCCTTTGCTCTGCTCCCATCTTTTATATTCTTAGCACTTCCTTGCTTTCTTGTACTACAGATGCCTCAAGCTCATCTTGTATTTTCTCTGCTAGAGTCACCCACTTCTTAGCTACCTAGCATAAAGAAAACAGCTTGGCAGTTGCCTAAAGTGTTAGCCATATAGTTATCATCTGAATCATCTGACACAGCAGTTTCCTTGCTAAGAGAATCGAAAACATATGTCTATGTAAAAACTTGTACATAAATGTTGTCATTCATGATATTGTTCATGATGACCCCTAAGTGGAGACAGTCCAAATGTCCATCAACTCATGAGTGGTCAGACCAAATGTGGTGTAACTGTACAATGGAATATTATTCAGACGTAAAAGGGAATAAAATACTGATACATGCTGTAGCATATATAAACCTTAAAAACATTATGCTTAGTGAAAGAAATTAGTCATAAAAGGCCACATATTGTCTGATTCCACTTACATGAAATGTTCAGAATAGGCAATCCACAGACAAATGGCTAGGGAGAGGGAGGAACCGGGAGTGACTGCTAGAAGTTATAGGGTTTCTTTGGGGGAGGGATGAAAATTTCTAAAATTAGATAGTGGTGATAGTGGCATAATTCTCTGATTATGCTAAGAATTACTGAATCATACACTTTAAAAGGATCAATTTTATGAAATATGAATTACATCTCAATAAAGCTATTGTTAAAAAAAATACTTTATGTGACTGTCCTTTGGGCACCTAAAGGCCTTCTTCAATATATAAATGTTCTAATATCTTCAAGTAAATAAATCCTTAAAATACTGAATGAGCATGGCAATAATAATGGCTATTCTTAATTGAGCACCCATGATGTACCAAGCTATGTACCACATGAACTGCTGCATTTGACTGCCTGTGCAGTACAAAATGTCCATTTTATATGGTTCCATATAAGTCAAGGCTAGGCCCTTAAATGCGTGTTATTTTCAACACCAGAGATGTCCCCACCAGCTAGAAAATAGACCCAGTGAGATTAAGTTGCCTAAGATCAATGAGTACCTGGTAAAGCCAGATTTCAAATCCAGATCTGCCTGTTGCAAATGCTGAGCCCTTTCTGCTGGTCCACATGGGCTCCCAGAATAAATAGGGTTTTCAACTTTTACACATAATGATTCTAACCATTATTTTCATGAAAAGTAGTTATATACAACTATACTTGTTTTTAAAGGAGGCAGGGAGAATCAGACCACTCATTTTCTGCTTGGGGTAGACTCTTGAAAGAGCTCAAATCAGAGCTTAATTATCTTCTGGTTTAAGACTTTTCAGTTAAGGTGCTTCTGTATCTCTCTCATTGCTAATAATCCTGACATCTCTGGGTAGGTAGGACTTGGTATTTTTAATCTTTTGACTGTTATATAGAACAAGAGAGTGAAAGAGGGAACCCAAGAACTTTATGCAAAACAGAAACAATCAATGGTACATAGGTTGGCTAAGACAGCTAACTCTGACATAAACTGCTTTTAATCTTGCTTGATTTGTTTCTAAGTTTATCTCAGGATTTTTCTACCCTATAATCTTGTCTTGCCCCAAATTCTCAGAGTTTGGTACATGAGTGCGAAATTTTAATGACTAGAACTTTTTATCCTCTGTCTCTTGCCAGTTTCCTCTCTTATTTGATGCTCTCTTATCTATGTCTATTTCCTCTAATTTTCTCCTTTAAGAGTTAGCATCTAGCCTCTTGTTTGGGTTAGTTGCATTAAATGTCATATGAATGCTATGAAAAAGTAAATCAGACCATATCACTAAATGTATATTTACGGGGTATTTTGGGGGGAGGAGTGGGAGGAGTTGGCATTTTTCGGGGGGAAGAATACATGGTCTTTAAGAGTACAGAGCAAGGGTATGTGTGTGGTTAGAAGAAGATGGAAAGGAAGTAATAGCTTCTTCACCCAACCCTCCTTCACAACGCTTACCATGTTTTACTTGTCTCCTTAGACCCCAGCACCATCTGACATAACATGTTTGTTTATTTTTTTCTCTCCCCACATTCAGATGAAAACCCCAAAAGGACAGGGTAGTTTGTGCCCTGCCATACAGCCAGTGTCTAGAATAGAGCATGGGCTCTTGAAGCCTCCCAGTAATTATTTGGCATATAAGCAAATAAATTAACAACATAAACACAAAAGAAACAATTATGTTAAGGAAAATAATTACAGGTCTTTTTTTTTTCTCTAAAATTTTCTTTACAGTTATGATATTTTATTAACAGCAAATTAAAACATGAAAGAAAAAAAAAGTCTTATTATTCAACCTGAAAATGCTAAGTTCAAATGCTGACAGCCTTTGTGAGTCTAGCTGACTGGTCTGAAACATGAGAGGAGGGTAGAGATTAAATGATTTATCTCAGGGAGAGGAGCAAGCATGGGGGCCCCTGAGCAGGATGACTGGTAAAGGAGAGAGAAGAAGCAGCTCATCTGACAAAAGCACCAAATCCATTTTCTTCTCTTTTTCCCCTCCCTCCCTCTCTTCCTTTGACGTATAGCTGACTTCTTTGTCTTAAAATTAATTGCGACAGTTAGAAAAGATACCAATTAAGAGCAAATTCTGTTTTAAGCAGTGTGCGTAGATTACAACCCTGTTTGAAGGAATATGTGGCCTTTGGCTGGGGAAAGAAGTGATTCTGAATGGCTGAGGAAGTCAGGCCACATGCTCAGAGCCAATTAGATTTGCTGAATGTCCAAAATGTAGCAATCTCTAGTTAAATAATGAGCTTCTTTTCACTAAACAGCCTTACTGCCATTTAAAGACAAACTCCTAATTATTATGAGGGGTTTTTTTTTTTCAGTAACTATAACCTATCATTCACCAAAATGACACGTTAAAAAGTCAATTTCAAGAATCACCTTGGCTGTCACTCAATCTCATAAATCTTTCCAAATCCCTTTAGAGCCAACCTGACAGCACAGCCTCACACAATTTAGGATACAAGTCACCTACACCTGTTGCCTATAAAATGTGGTTTATTACAACAAATACAATTGTAAACCTATATGCCCCAATGCTGCTTTTATGGCGAAAAGTGAGCACTCTTGACTCTTGTATTTGATCCTTAATGGTTGTCTTGAACAACATACAACATTTAATAACTCTCAGCATGGCCATTCTTGATTCTCAGGGATCAGAGACTGTATTTTATGAATCATGGCTTCCCTAAGATAAACCATATTGCCTATGAAATGATTAAAAATAAACAAATCTGTCATGTGATCTCTTTAAAAGCCTTGCATTTTTCTCAAATAAGAATACAGTATCTCTCTGACGTAACTTTCCTGACAAGGTTACAAATCTAGTAATTATATCCTGACTCTATAAATCTACCCCCTTTCATTTCACATGAATGAATTATACTCATCTCATCTTAAATGCTATGGAGACTTTCTCTGTACAGTTAATTTGCTGCCATCCTTCTCCCCAGAGAGTGATAGTAATTTACATTTTGTGTAACTTGTCACATTTTGCAAATTCCTTACACATAATTTTTTTTCTTTCAATCCATGTTGGAATATCTCTAAACCAGGTATTATTAGTCCCAATTTTACAGAAGAGGGAATTGAGGCTAAGGAGAGTTTAGTCAGTTGCAAAAAGTCAGACAATGATTGATCCATTTCAGCCTCAGGCAGTGCTGTCTTTTACTAGTAACCTCAGCCCTGTCTGGTTTCCAGCCAAGGTAGAGAGTATATATGGTTTAGGAATCCCAGCCATGAGGTAATAGGGCCTTGGAGTGGGTCTTGCTGCAGACCAGAGTCAGTTAGTCCTGGGCATTCAGATGCCCTGGGACCTGCTGCTCTTCCCTACATGTGTCTCAGCTCCATCCCAGTAACTGGTTCATGTTTCAGTTCTCCCACTGGCACTGGAGCTACAGTGAGAGCCCACTCCTACTTATCTTGGCTTAAGACCTAACAATACAGCAAGTCTGTGCCAGCTTCATCTCTTTAGAAATTGGAAAATTGCCCTAAAAGTATGCTATGATAAGGCTAACACTGACCTGCACAGAACAAGCCATTCTCTGCAGATTCCCACCAAAGAGCTCCAAATACTAGGTAAGACCTGGTCCCTGTGAAGCCTATGGAAAGAGACCAATTACATACATAGCTCCTAGAAAGACAGCTCCTACTGTACACAATTAAACACATTTATCTTATTTAAGAATTGATTATCAAAACCCAAACTTGCTCTCAGTTGTTTCTTGGCATGTTCTTGAGAGATCCTCACTTCTTATTGGGATCTTCAGACATATGTATATAGAACAGGAAAATCTTTTGTATCCGTCAGAATTAGGTTCAGCTGTAGTATTAGAAAACCAAAATCAATGATAACCAAGACATAAAATATTTCATCCTATTAAAGGTTTTGAATTGGTACGAAATCCATAAAGTTCTAAAGAACCTCAGTTCCTTCCAGCTTTCTGCTCTGTCGTCCATAACATACAGCCTTTATCCACCTAGACCAAAATGGCTGTTTGAGCTCCAGCCACCACTTCCATATTCCAGCCATAAGCTAGAAAGAAAGGATCAAAAGAACATCTCAACCCTCTAAAGACTTCCCAGGAGTCACATTGGCTGAATTACCACATCTAGCTGTGAGAAAGGCCCAAGATTTAGTCTTTATTCTAAGTAACTCTGAAAATTACTTCGCTGAAAATTAGTGTTCTATCGCTAAATAATAAAAGGTAAATCACCCACAGCAAATATAATACTCAATGGGGAAAAACTGAAAGCCTTCTCACTCAAATCTGGAACAAGACAGGGATGCCCACTCTCACCACTGCTCTTCAACATCGTTTTGGAAGTCTTAGCCACAGCAATTAGACAAACAAAAGAAATAAAAGGCATCCATATAGGAAGAGAAGAGATCAAACTGTCACTGTATGCAGATGATATGATACTATACCTAGAAAACCCTAAGGACTCAACCCCAAAACTCCTTGAACTGATTAATAAATTCAGCAAAGTGGCAGGATATAAAATTAACATTCAGAAGTCAGTTGCATTTCTGTATACCAGCAATGAAACACTAGAAAAGGAATACAAAAAAATGATACCTTTTAAAATTGTACCTCATAAAATCAAATACCTCGGAATACACCTGACCAAAGAGGTAAAGGACCTATATGCCGAGAACTATAAAACCTTAATCAAAGAAATCAAAGAAGATGTAAAGAAATGGAAAGATATTCCATGTTCCTGGATTGGAAAAATCAATATTGTGAAAATGGCCATCCTACCCAAAGCAATCTACAGATTCAATGCAATCCCTATCAAATTACCCATGACATTTTTCACAGAACTAGAACAAACAATCCAAACATTTATATGGAACCACAAAAGACCCAGAATCACCAAAGCAATCCTGAGAAACAAAAACCAAGCAGGAGGCATAACTCTCCCAGACTTCAAGAAATACTACAAAGCCACAGTCATCAAAACAGTGTGGTACTGGTATCAAAACAGACAGACAGACAGACCAATGGAACAGAATAGAGAATCCAGAAATAAACCCTGACACCTATGGTCAATTAATCTTTGACAAGGGAGGCAAGAACATAAAATGGGAAAAAGAAAGTCTATTCAGCAAGCATTGCTGGGAAACCTGGACAGCTGCATGCAAAGCAATGAAACTAGAACACACCCTCACACCATGCACCAAAATAAACTCCAAATGGCTGAAAGACTTAAATATACGACAGGACACCATCAAACTCCTAGAAGAAAACATAGGCAAAACACTCTCTGACATCAACATCATGAATATTTTCTCAGGTCAGTCTCCCAAAGCAATAGAAATTAGAGCAAAAATAAACCCATGGGACCTCATCAAACTGAAAAGCTTTTGCACAGCAAAGGAAACCAAAAAGAAAACAAAAAGACAACTTACAGAATGGGAGAAAATAGTTTCAAATGATGCAACTGACAAGGGCTTAATCTCTAGAATATACAAGCAACTTATACAACTCAACAGCAAAAAAACCAATCAACCAATGGAAAAATGGGCAAAAGACCTGAATAGACATTTCTCCAAGGAAGATATTCAGATGGCCAACAAACACATGAAAAAATGCTCAACATCGCTGATTATAAGAGAAAGGCAAATCAAAACTACCATGAGATACCACCTCACACCAGTCAGAATGGCCATCATTAATAAATCCACAAATAACAGGTGCTGGAGGGGCTGTGGAGAAAAGGGAACCCTCCTGCACTGTTGGTGGGAATGTAAACTGGTACAGCCACTATGGAGAACAGTTTGGAGATACCTTAGAAATCTATACATAGAACTTCCATATGACCCTGCAATCCCACTCTTGGGCATCTATCCGGACAAAGCTCTACTTAAAAGAGACACATGCACCCGCATGTTCATTGCAGCCCTATTCACAATAGCCAGGACATGGAAACAAGCCAAATGTCCATCGACAGATGACTGGATTCGGAAGATGTGGTATATATACACAATGGAATACTACTCAGCCATAAAAAAGGATGACATAATGCCATTTGCAGCAACATGGATGGAACTAGAGACTCTCATCCTGAGTGAAATGAGCCAGAAAGACAAAGACAAATACCATATGATATCACCTATAACTGGAATCTAATATCCAGCACAAATGAACATCTCCTCAGAAAAGAAAATCATGGACTTGGAGAAGAGACTTGTGGTTGCCTGATGGGAGGGGGAGGGAGTGGGAGGGATCGGGAGCTTGGGCTTATCAGACACAACCTAGAATAGATTTATAAGGAGATCCTGCTGAATAGCATAGAGAACTATGTCTAGATACTCATGTCGCAACAGAAGAAAGGGTGGGGGAAAAAAACTGTAACTGCAATGTATACATCTAAGGATGACCTGACCCCCTTGCTGTACAGTGGGAAAATAAAAAAAAAAAAAAGAAAAATAAATAAATAAAAAAAAAAGAAAAAAAAAAAAGGTAAATCAATACTGAGAGGCAAATGGAAGTTTTTTCTTTGTTTTGTTTTGTTTTGTTTCCGCCATAGTTCCTTCCTCGGACAACAGCAGGACCTCTTCCCAAAGCAGAGGATTCCTTACTCTTGCTTTCTCTAGGACTCCATGACTTACCCTGATACTCTCTCCCTCCCTCTCTCTCTCTCCCCGCCAACTCATGTACCTGGGGATCCAGACAATGGTTCACAAATGTGACCCACGGACCAGCTGGCTTTAAAAAGAACCTGAGGAATTTATTTAAAATACAGATTCTTGGGCTTCAAAATTTGAGATTCTGATTCAGTAGGTTTAGAAAAAGTTCCTGAAAGCTACATCTTAAAAACAAAACCCAAAACTCTCCCAAATGATACTTAAAATATATGCATTTTAATTAAAATGTTCAATAAAAGCGTTTATGCTCCAATAAAAAGGGTTTTTCTTAATGCTTAGAAATAATTCCAGGTGGTTCTGTTGCATGTCAAGTTATAGAAGCACGGAAAAGAGGCCTGACCACAGCTTGACTATAATCTGTTCCTGGAGTCAGACCCTTTGTCCGTGTCTTTCCCTTGGCTGGACTGACATTATTTTTCACATCAACTTTACTTAAGGAAACATTCATTTATTCACCTGTTGACAATTGAGTCTAGGTGTGAAACAGATGATAAAGAGTATGAGTTGGAATACTGTCCTGTAATTTGTCTTGGAAAATCTAAATTCATGCCACCAGTTTTCAGCCTCTCAGAAGCATTCTAGGATATGTTTTGTTTATATTTTTTGTTTGTTTGTTTCCATTCATTTTCTCCTTTCCCTACTGGGTTCTTCTCTCTGTCTGTCTGGTCCATCTCTAGCAAGGAGAAAAACTGGCTGTTATCACAAAAAGTAGTAGGAGTAAAGGAGAGATCAGATGGACAGAAAATTGATTGTAGAAAAAGGGACTCCATCTACCTGAGCCAGTCCAGCTCTGCATATGTAGGAGAGCAAAGCAAGCTTTCTTGCCACATGAAATTGCCAGGCGGCAGGAGAATCGCCAGGGCAGGACATGCCATCAGGAATTCTGAGCTCTGTTCCTACTAAAAGTGTCAAGGCACCAAAAGAAGACACAACCCAATGTAAGCCTCTCTTGGAGTAAAAAATATTAGAAAATCCCCTATAACAGGCAGTATACCAAGCAAAAATAAAATTATCTCACATTCCACCAAGCCTGGCTTTTCCCATTAAAAATTATGGGTGGAGATGTTTTGAAATACTTGCCTATCTTATCAACCCCAAATAAAACATTCGATGCAGTCATAACAATTTCTACCTTAGATCCATTTTGAAATGTTTGCTGATGGTGCAAACATTCGTCTTGGAAATGTGCTTGCTTTTAAGACAATGCCAAATGAAACAATTTTCTGTGCATATAGAACATTTTATTTTGAAAATCCTTGCTGATGTATGCAGGGTCTGTGCAATGTCAAGAAACATATTTAATCAAACATCCCTGAGAGAACAGCTTAGTACCATTAGCCTCATTATACAGATAAGAACACTGAGATCTCAATAGGTTAACTAGGGGTTGCAGAATGCTTCACAAGAGCAGAGTGCTCTAAAAATACTGTGTGTACAGAAGGAAGAATGTGATCTCTTACATGAAAGAGACCAGGGAAAATAGCTCAGCGGTCGAGGAGAGTTTAAATTTTTTGTTTTGAAAGCTTTCATGGCTAATGTCAAAGAATATATTGTTCTCCTGAGCTAAGTACAATTTTCTCATCCAGTATTTTGGGGAATTATGCTACTTCATCTTTAGAACTCAGGCATATTGGATGTATATCCATAACTTTCCTCTGTGGAGTATGAAGTAGTAAGAAAATTCTGGTTTTGTTATTGCTATCAATATCATGCATAATCAGCACGTTGCTGATGGTGCCATATCCCATACAAAGCCAATAAATGAATTTCAGGAATGTATCAACTCTTGTTTCTTCATTCATCAGACATTTATTGTGTGGCCACTCTGGATCCGTCAATGTGCTAAGCCTGGAGATACAGTGATAAATAAGACAGCCCCAACTGTCTAGTAGCTTCGTATGTAGTAGAGAAAAACAAAACATAATCAAATAATTGGAAGATAAAATGATTTGTTAAATTAGACCTACACACGAAGTACCCTGTAAGCACAGAGGAAAGTACAACCCACTCTGCTTGGAGAAAACAGCAAAAGAATTAGAGGATGTGATATTGGAACAGCATCTTAAAACAAAACAAGGCAAATAAGGAAAAAGACATTCCACACAGAGAGGGGTGTACCGGGAAGGGCAGAGAAGTACAGAGCAGAATATGTGACCTGGGTGTGTGGAGAAGTGGAAAATGAAGATGGAAGATCGAAACGAAGGGCTATATCATCAATGAGCAGCCAGTGAAGGTTCTAAAGAGAGGGAAGGGACACCATCATTCTAGTGTCTTGGAAAGTGGAGGACGGCCTGAGGAGGGCGGCGGTGGAGGTTAATGGAGCCAGTTAGGAAATCCTGAGTCTGTGCAGTAGTCCAGACAGAGATGACGAAGACCTAAACCTTCTCGATGGCAGTGAGGGTAGACGGCAGCGAACAGAGCGGTAGAATCAACACGACTCCAGAACAAACACACTGGAGTTCCCGTTGTGGTGCAGTGGTTAACGAATCCGACTAGGAACCATGAGGTTGCGGGTTCGATCCCTGCCCTTGCTCAGTGGGTTAAGGATGCGGCGTTGCCCTGACCTGTGGTGTAGGTTGCAGACGCGGCTCGGATCCCGCGTTGCTGTGGCTCTGGCGGAGGCCAGTGGCTGCAGCTCCGATTCAACCCCTAGCCTGGGAACCTCCATATGCCGCGGGAGCGGCCCAAGAAATAGCAACAACAACAACAACAACAACAAAAAGACAGAACAAACACTGGAGGTGATGACCTGTGTACTATGGGATGCTGGTGTCGTTATCCGAGTTAGCATTAGGGGAAAAAGAGCCATCTGGGGCGAAAATAATAACTTGGAATTTTATATATATATGATTTTCTTTCTGAGTAAACAAAGTAGAGGAAATATAATTGAATCCTTTATTGATTGTCTTGCAATACCATACAAACACCCTCTTGAAATGAGGAGCTCTCCAATTCCATCAGAAATTTCTAAGTTTATGAGTTTAGCGTCATTTGTTTTGAAGTTTCCTTTTACTTTCCTTGAGAGAGATGCTTGCTGCCTTCTCCCTAAGCATAAGCCTTGCAGACTTATTTCTTCATTTATAAAGCCCGTTGGAAATCAAGATAGCAAAGGTGCATGCAAAAGGGGAATTGAAAGAGACAACACAAGACCTACCTTTCTGCCCTGGGATTCCTGGTTTCTTGTACTGGACACTGAACAAGGACCATGCTAATGAAGTTTGAATCTCATTAGCATCTGCAAAGATCTGTAGTAAGTCAATGTGGGAGGTTCTGGTTCTGGCCATTAGAAGCAATTAATGATAGAGATTTGGAGATATTGTTATTTGGGAAATGGCTTCAAAAAGAAAGGTTCATCATAACACACTAACCTTGTGAGTGACATTGGCCATGGAAGAGTCTAAGCATGAATATCTCTGGGTAACCACAATTGTGTTTAATAATCTGACCCAGAAGTTGCTGCGGCACCCTTGTATCTGCCTAATGGAAAAGCTGTTTTCAGTTCAGGCCCCAATTAAGAAATTATTCTATCCATCTCCACGATGCAACAGATCACAGCAGCTAGCCAGAACAATTAGATTCAAGATAGAAAATGTAGAGAGCCACACAGGGAAGAAAACTAATCCCAGGTAATGACTAATAAGTAATGGAAGGCATTTTTATAGATCATAGTGAAGGGACGTAACTTCATTTACTTATCATTAAAATAACATACTTGAACTCAGCAATCACACAAGTAAGAATTGAGAATTTTTGGCACATAACGAGTTTGATTTTTAGAATAGAGCCATTTTAATTATTCATTTGATTAAAATTTTTCAAATTAGATGGCACACATAGCTAAGACTTGTATCTCTCGGAGCCATTAAAGCCTGCTCTAATTAGTGGACTGTAGTACTCGCCTACCTGTTTACCTCGGGTACCTTCGCAGAAGTGATCAGTATAGGAAGATGCAAATGTGGTTTTTCTGTTCTTCAAAGGGGAATTTTCCACCACCCCCCATTCAAATACATCAGTTTTTTGAACTTTCTGTTAGAAACCTAGACCAGCTTCCTTTCTCAAACTGCACATTAGAATTTCTCAGTTCATTTATTTTGTTCTTGCTCAGGGAGCAGAAAGATTCAGATATGAGTACACGTTTACTAATTATTGTCATGTTATTTATTTTGTGGAGAAATCAGTCAAGAATAGCATATATCAGGAGTTCTCATTGTGACTCAGTGGCAAAAAATCCAACTAGTATCCATGAGGATGCAGGTTTGATCCCTGGCCCCGTTCAGTGGGTTAAGTATCCAGCATTACCATGAGCTATGGTGTAGGTCGCAGACACAGCTTGGATTGTGCAGCTCCGATTCAACCCCTAGCTTACTTCCATATGCCACTTGTGCAGCCCTAAAAAAGCAAAATGAAAAAGAAAGAAAGAAAAAGAAATAGCATATATCTATAAACCTTTTGTTGCTTTACTTTGCATTGGTTTGAGAAAGAACTGGCTACAGACAATGCAACATGAACAATTTCAGTTATTGATCCTCATATATAGCCTGCATTTTAATATGACTGGCCCCTTATAGACAAAATAGTTCATGCATGGCCACCACTATCCTCTAGTCATGCTAATGATATTTTATTTTGTTTTCTTTATTCTACTTGTTTTCTTATTTGTTTTACTCATATGTTTCTCATACCTGATTATCTTCATCAAAAAAAAAGTTAGTAGTACCTTGGTGGCTCAATGGGTTAGGGATCCAGTGTTGTCACTGCTGTGGCTCTGATCTGGGAACTTCCATATGCCACAGTTGCAGCCAAAAAAAAAAAAAAAAAAAAGACAGCAACTTTGTACTAAGTCCTTGAAACTAAATCTTCAAAATATGTCCTCCAAAATGTAACTGACTCACATTTCCTAACTCCAAACAAAACATTAATCCATGTGGTAACTTGAATTACATTGTGAGTTCATCAGAAAGCTATTTTGTTTGAAAAAATAAATATTCTGTGGGAGCATTAATGAAATTTTTCTTGGCCAAAATTATTTCATTCATGCTCAATGGGTTAAAACTTTGGGGAATTCAGTCATATATTTTTCATGGGCCAAAGGGGGCACACTGTTTATTTTTCTCTAGAAGTTGCTTTTGGTATTGTCATTGTCCTCACCAGCTTTCCTTATTACGTTTCCATCTTACCCAACTAGGGTATGACAAATGCATTACAGGTTGACTGATATGTCTAGGTAATTAAGCTCTTACTATTATAAATGATTAATAATTTTTCAACATAGATTCCATGTATTGAATGTGATTTTAAATATGTCTTTTTAAAATAGCTTGTCCCATTTCAAATGAATCATGTCCTTACAGACCACCCCAAGGGTTGTGGCTACAAACTCAAGGAAGGCGCTGCAATCATAAATGCTCTCACCTTTTAAAAAGAGATCCTTGTTTGGTTCTGCGTGACACTGCCTCGCAGTACTATCTATTTTAAGTAATCCTATGCCAGAGGATTTAGCCCGTAGGTTTCTACGTTACAAGTGCATCCAAACCGATTTGAATATTTTCTGTTCAATATTTGATTTGGAGGAAGAAGTAACTGTGGAGCGTTCTCAATAAACACCAATTAAAGAAGAAACTATCTTTCCTGGAAAAGTGGAGTGTGGTCGAAGGAAACGGTTATTATCCTCATTTCAGACCGTTCCTAGAAATGTTTTCACCTGAGTATTTTGGTCAGTGGGATTAAGGGGAAGAAAGGAATGTATCAAGACTTTGTCCAAGAGAAATAGGAGCCTAGTCATTTCGTCTGGAAATGGAGTCGTTTTACAGCCGGGTCAGCCTCCAGACACAGGAGTGCTCTGCCGTCTGCACCTTTGTTCTCTTACAGCCAGAACCTCGAGTTCCGAGGGAGGAGGGGGCGTCTGGAACTACCCGAACAAAAGGCAGGCATTTAGGGCTCAGAGTTTACATAACACACATAACCTTTCAGTAGGTCTCTGCTCTCACTGAACTGTGCTATGTACTGAAATTGCCCGAGTCCATTTATTACTTCCTATGATGAGATATTTCTGTCACTAGCAATTTGTGATCAAAAGTACCATCTCAAAAATAACATTTTGATTCAGTCAACATAAAACTATCCATTGTTTCCTATCAAAAAATACTATGTTAAATCCCACATTTTCAGTTTCTGAAACCGTAGATTTAGGACCTTTGGGTCACAAATGTTTGTTTCTAACTTGATGATCTTTCCATCTTACATTCATCTACTCGTTCACTCATTCATTCATTCGTCCAAAAGGTATTTTTGAACCCCTATTATGTGCATAGTTTGGTGTTGGTACATAAAGTGTTTAAAAGAATTATGAAGAAAGGCATACTCCTATTAAATATTTAAACGACATAAGACAAAAGATTTAGCAATGAGAAATGAGTGGGAAGAGAAGTTCCAAAGAAAAAACTCCCTATGTGGGCAATAGTGACCTAGACTGACTTCATTTTAGAGTCATCTTAAAGCTAAAATTATCAAGTTGCTGCCTTCCACTGCCTTCCTTTCAGCACCCCTGACTCCAGGTATCCACTGTCCTCCCGCATGTTCCTCATTCCTTCTTCAGCTGCACACAAACACACCACCAGTTGGATCAGGGAACCCCTTGATGAATTTCTCTCAAGCAGGCTGTATACGATCTTTTCCCCTCTCCTTTTCCCATAGCTCATCCAATCTTACCTGTACATTAGACTGTCTTCTACTACAGGTCTTGTTTTCTGCTACCAAAATTTCCTACATATGGTATGCTTTCAGAACTAATACAGAGAATATGGTTTGACCACAGTCATCTTGGACACTAGGCTGGGCAGGTTGGTTGTAATAATATTTTTGACCAGAAGATCAATCTATGCAGCCACATGTTTTGCCAACACAATAAGCTAGCTCATGATGACAATCTCTTTGTTAAGTTGGCTTCCCTAAAAAGGACAGATGAGGTGTTGATTGCAAAAATTTCATTTGGAGAGTGTTCGTGGGAGATACACTTCTAAGGAAGACAAGACGGAATTTGAACACGGAGGAGCTAGCAAAGTTACTGCAACTGAGGCCTTAGCCAGTCCTTTAAGGTGCTCTGGGACTGAGTATTGTCCATATTGAGGCATGGGGGTTGGTTCTTTGTGCCCAAATCATCCAGTCATTGCACAAGCTGCTGCTTGGGAGGAGTAGTTGCTTGGAAAAGGCAGTTCCAGTGAGAAGCCCGAGGTGAGCCGACAGCAGCCAATATGCCCAGCAGCTGGGGGATGGGAGTGTTATTCCTGAAGAGAGAATTCGAGAGGTGACCAAAGTATAAGGGCAAGTTTGGGGGAGTGTCTGTTAGTATTAGGTCATCCTTAACTCCCAAGTTATTTTTTATTTTATTTTTTTAGAGCCACACTCGTCAGCATATGGAAATTCCCAGCTGTGACTCGAACTGGAGCCACAGCTACCAGACTGTGCTGCAGCCACAGCAACACAGGATCCAAGCCGCGTCTCGACCTACCCCACAGCTCACGGCAACGCCAGATCCTTGACCCACTGAGCGAGGCCAGGGATGGAACCCATGTCCTCATGAATACTAGTCGGGCTTGTTTCTGCTGAGTCAGGACAGAACCTCCCCCAAGTTATTTTTAAGACTAGGCTTTCCACACTAACAGAGTAGATGCTGGTATTATATCCTGTACCTAGCCTGCATTTATATTTCTGTGGTCAATAAACTAAGTTTGATGACTCACGATGGCTGTCTCAATCACCCCAGCAGAGCTCCCAGGTGACGGTAACATGGTAGGAAGGATTCCCTAGATAATCTAAATGATGTCATCAGGCTCTTTATCTTTCTCAAACTCTACATTTGAGGCTGCTGTTACAGCTGCCAGACTACTAGCATACAGTGAGTTCTGGTTTTTAAATTCATACATCCAGAAAGAAATTATAAAAATTTTTGGCCACACCCATGGCATGCAGAGGTTCCCAGGCCAGGGATCAAACCCACATCACGGCAGTGAACCGTCAGCCACTAGGCCACCAGGGTGACTCCAGAAGTTATATTTTTGACTGAAATGCTTTACCCTTGTAATGAGGAAAGAAGTCTGATCTTTATGGAATCTATACATTTACACACGTGGAAGCAAAACAGCCCTTTGAGGAACCATAATTTTGCAAACCTTTGATTTCTCAAGTAATTAAAGATGGGATTTCATACTTTCAATTTAGTATGCAGTCCAAATTTTAATTTATCACCCTGTACTTCTAAAAGGGAATCTCATGAAGAGAATGAAGTTCCTCATTTTAGAACAGGTTATTTAACATGGTGCCATTTCATAGGAAATATTCAGACTCAACCATCCACCAAAAATAACTGGTGTCGAATTCAAAACACATCCCACTGGGCCAAAAATTATATCCTCTAATTATCCGGTCTAAATTTATGATGGTCTCTGTTGAGTCTCTAATCTATTTAGACATACTGTTTTTTGAATCAGTGTACTTGTGACAGATAGTTAAAGTTGTTATTTGGGACTCTTTTGAAATTCAATTTGTACCCCTCAAAATACCATTTATATCAAATCATGAGCTCTTTAGCCAGTTGAAAGCCAGATGACTTTGGAATTATAACTCAGAAGGTTGAAAGCTAT
Organism: Sus scrofa; assembly: GCF_054392235.1. Taxonomy (NCBI): domain Eukaryota; kingdom Metazoa; phylum Chordata; class Mammalia; order Artiodactyla; family Suidae; genus Sus; species Sus scrofa. The sequence goes on along the minus strand of NC_139393.1, from coordinate 19,340,971 downwards.
GGGGGCTACCTGTAAGCATCAAGCATACAAGTCAAAAAAATGGACTTCATGCAGAGTGTCTGATAATGCAATTAAGTTAATTGGCAATGGTATTAAGACTGTTGCTAATTCCCTGAAAGGGGGTTAAAAACTTCCTAGGAACTAAACTCTAGAGGTATATTTGATGACTCTTTTAGGAGTAATTATTATACCCAGGCAAATCTATACCACCCTATCACAGCTAAAGGACTTGGCACAATGCTTTATGAGACTCCCAAACTAAGCGGTCACATGCTCTGGTATTACCCACTCACTTAGGCGGACAAGTAGTACCGCTTGTAAGAGTATTGTTAAACCTCCTTAGCAGAAGCACACTGATTCCTTTAAGATTGTGCTTACAAACATGCAGGGAAACCCTGTAATGAATGTGTTTATTAGAGCTAAAAGGAAAATTAGAGGTTGAATGCTTGTCTCTCCCCACGTGTAGATTTGACTGAAATGTAGCAGTGGGGTGGTGGGGACACGTAGGAAAGATTAGATGGTTTGGAAATAATTTATCCTTCCCAGTTTAATTGGAAATACTAATAAGGACAGGTCCTTTTGTCTTTCCCTTTGAGCTTTTAAAAGGCAGGATGTTCATAATAATGCTTAATACTTAAATAATACCTTTCTTCTTCAAAGGGTTTTAAATACAGTAACTACCTGCTTGAATGTGTTCCCCGCAGGCCATGAGAGCCTCTTGCCTCCAACCTAGCTAAATTGTTGAATGACACATGTTAAAGGGCAGTGAGAGTGGAAAATATGAAGAAAATAATTGATCTGCAAGCACCCCATACCATATAATCGTAGAGTGGTGACTGGTTAAAGCCCTGAGCCCTTTTACAGTCTTTCAAATCCATGGTCTTTTTCAATAAAGTTTAGTATTCTTTTTTCTTTATTACAAAAAACGTATAAGATGCAAGCAAGGGGAAAAAAAAACAGTTTAGTGAATTGCTAACTCACTTTATATGTTGCGATGGTTGGCCTCATGACCTTTGTCATTTCTTTGTTTTTAAAGAATGTAATGAGTCACAATGAAATATTGAAAGTTTAAGCCTGAACATGGTTCTAGCATAACTAGAGAATACAATGAATCTGTAAAGAAATGAGAAGGAACAAGGTACACTTAAATCAAACAGCTTGATTTTCTTATGCGTAGTTTTAAGTTATCTATTCCCCCACCCCCTTTTTTTTTTTCCCTGTCTTTTTAGGGCCACACCCATGGCATATGGCGGTTCCCAGGCTAGGGGTCAAATCAGAGCTACCGCTGCTGGTCTACACCACAGCCAGATCCAAGCCACATCTGCGACCCACACCATAGCTCACAGCAACACCGGATACTTAACTCACTGAGCAAGGCCAGGGATCCAACCTGCGTTCTCATGGATGCTAGTCAGATTTGTTTCCTCTGAGCCATGACGGGAACTCCTTAAGTCATCTGTTCCTAAACAAGATGGTTTGATTTCAATTTCAGCAGCCAAAATATTTACTAGAATGTGTGAACCAGGTTTTGCTAATTTTTTTCTCTCGGAATCTTCCTTGTTCTTTATTCATATAGTTATTCATTCAGCAAGAATATTGTATGAACAGCTTTGTGATAGGAGCTGAAGAAAGTATTTCAGCCAAGAAAAGCCTGAGAACCTGGCTCCTTGTTTCCCTGGAGTTGGACTTATCTAACATTATAAGTAACTAATACTAGTACATGAAAGATTTGAGTAAGTACTTAGAAAATAAAAACCCTTAAAGATCTCAGATTTCTCCTGTTTATAAATGTAAAATTTTACAATGCATTCTAGATCAAGCTAATGTAAGGATTTATTTTTCATGCTACATACTTGAGCCTTATCTAAACTACGTAGACTAAGGAATTCCTATTGTGGATCAGCGGGTTAAGAACCCGACTTGTATCCATGAGGACACGGGTTGGATCCCTGGCCTTGCTCAGTGGGTTAAGGATCCCACATTGCTGAGAGCTACAGCATAGGTTGCTGGTGTTGCTGTGGCTGTGGCAGAGACCGAGAGCTGCAGCTCCAATCTGACCCCCTAACCCAGGAACTTCCATATGCCATGGGTGCAGCTCTAAAAAGATAAAACAAACAAACAAAACCTATGTAGACTTGCTTTCTACATTGAGAAACCAACTACAATGCTTCATATATATTACTTCCTATCGTGTGAACTTCACTGCAAAGAGAAACACTGTGTAAATTATGGAGTAGGAAAAAAAACTTAAGCGTAAAAAATTTTTATTTAATTAAGTAATTCCTAGTTCAATGAACTCTTTTGGAACAGGGAATGCATTTTTTCCCCTATTGTGTGCCTAAAAGGCTTCCTGCCTACCTTCAAGAACCAACAGGCTCTTTCTAGGTCATGCTGGTCATCAAGGTCATCTTTGAAATCCTGTGGCACGTGTTATACATGTGTTGTGTATAAGGCATGCATGTAAGACAGCAATCTTATTGGTTACCTTGCTATCTGAATATATTTGCCCTACCAAGCTAGATTATCAATGCTTTGAAGGGAGTTCCCGTCGTGGCACAGCGGAAACGCATCCGACTAGGAACCATAAGGTTGCGGTTTCGACCCCTGGCCTCCCTCAGCAGGTTAAGGATCTGGCGTGGCCATGATCTGTGGTGTAGGTCACAGACGCAGCTCAGATCTGGCATTACTGTGGCCCTGGCATGGGCTGGCAGCTGTAGCTCCAATTGGACCCCAAGCCTGGGAACCTCCATATGCCCCCGGGTGTGGCCCTAAAAAGACAAAAGACAAAAAAAAAAAAAAAAAAAAAAAAGCTTTGAAGGAAGGCTGTTGTGGTGGCTAATCTTAATAATATATGTAAGCAAATTCTGGGTGTGTAGACTACGTAGGGAAGACCACTCTCACCCATGTGGATGGGCATCATCCCATCCGAGGAGGGCCTGAACAGAATTAAAAGGGAAAGGAAGGGCAAATTTTTTCTCTCTTTGCTAGAACTGGCACATCCGTTTTCTCCTGCCCTCTCACATCAGTGCTCCTGATTCTAGAGCTTCCTGATTCAGACCAAGACTTATACCATCAGCTCCCACGGTTCGAGACCTTCAGACTAGGCCTGCATTACACCACAGGCTTTCCTGGTTCTCCAGCTTGCAGATGCACATCATGGAACTTCTTGGCCTCCCTAATCATGGGAGCCAATTCCTATAATAAATCTCCTCTTATATCTACACACATCAGCCTGCTGGTTCTGTTTCTCTGGAGAACCCTGCCTCATACAGCTGCACCCTTACATTTCATTATATTTTACCAAAACGCCTTCCAAACTACTGCTGCTGTGTTACTGCAGAGGGTCCTATTAACGTAAAATCCTGAGAAGCTGCCGTGCAATAACCTTGCTGATGCCCATGGTGATGATTGTATATTTTAGTAATGTTCCCTTTCGAACTACACCAAATCCAGTCTGCTTCAGTCAGTGTCCTCTTTCTTCTTCTGAAACATACTGATCATTTTATGGCTTCCTGTGTTTAACAATAGAAAGATTTTTAAGACGGCTGCTTGTAAAATACATGGACAGGACCAAGAGTAACCCTGGCCTACTGCCCTCAGGCTCAAGCAGGCCCCAGATACCTTGTAGGAGAGCCGCACTTAGACAGTAAGACGCCAGCCTTAAAATTGGACAGCAGGGGAGGTCAGATGACTGTCCCAAGAAAGGAGAATGGTGAGAATCCAAGGGTTTTTTTTTTCTCTAACAAAAAATCTTTTTATTATATATCATGATGTCATAGGCCAGGGATTGGCTAGGTGATTCTTTTGTTCCATGTGGAATTGACAGGGTCCCAGATGGCTTCAATTACTGCCTGGTGCCTTGTGACTGGAAGGCTGGGCTCAAGGAGGACACAAACCTATATGTGGCCTTTCCATCATGGTGGTCCAGTCAGACTTCAGTGTGGCAGCTCAGGGGCTCCCATGATGGCCACCTCACCACCCAATCCATGTCCATGTTCCAGATGGAAAGAAGGTGAAGATTGAAGGGAAAAGGTTAAAAATGTTCAAACCTGCTGAACCTGTCCTCCCTTTAGGGGGTTTCCAGGAAGTCATTACTCAATAATTTGTGTTCCCATCTCAGAACTGGGAACATGAATGCCCTTTTCTACAAGGAAGACTAGGAAATACAAGTTTTTGTTTTGTTTTGTTGACTTGCCTGTAAGAAGGGGAGAAAGCACATTAGGAAGGCAACTATCTCTGCCACAATAGCTAATACATGGCATTTTTATATATGTAAGTGTATATATATATATGTATATATTCCGAAAAGACACTTGATCTAACAGAGGAAAATATAAAATGAATAGAACTTCTACATAGAGAAGTCCAAAAGAGGTTGATTTTAGAACAAAGTCTATTGAATTCTCAGTGAAAGAATTTTTTCACTTTAGTGTAAGTAACAAATATCTAAGATGTGAGAGGGGGGAAAAACCCATAATGTATAGAAGTATTTTCCTGCCCTCGAGGATCTCAACCTGGAGACACAGATGTTCACATAAATAATTTAAAATAATATAATGATCCTTATTATACTGAGAATTACATAAAGGAATACGGGAGGCGGGAGAGCTTTGGAAAAGACTAAATCTAGAGGAGTCTACCTGTGCTCTAAGCTTAATAGATAAGTAAAAGTACATCCAGGGGATGAAATAAGAGAAGGACTTTTCTGAGCAATCAAGTGGTAAAATACAATGAGCATCAGGTGCCGACTAGTCCCTTTCCAGCACTGCAAGAGATGCATGCATGGCCCAGGCTGCTCAGAGCTTTGTGAATCCCACGCGTCACAGGTACAATACTCTACCCACAGTGATTCTGATTCGACTAAATCAGTGTTTCTGAACATACTCTTCAGAATTCTGATGTACATCAAAGTTTAAGAACCCCAGGTCTAGCTTGATAGAAAAGAAACTGGGACAAAGAGACTATCCAAGACCCTGTCAGTACCTTCTTATGCTCCTGTGTTGTACAGTCTAACTATATTTCTGAGTAGTATTGATTCTTGACTCCTTCTCAGACACTCCTCTTTGACATCCCCTCGCTGAGGACCTGGCTCTGAACCCATGCCTTGTAGCCAATGTAGGCAAAACGGTAGGAAGATGTTTAAGCCCTGAGTCTGAGATTTTATCCATTATGTGAAAGATCCCTTTGGTAATCTAATGAAGCTATGGACCTCGCTTGTAACAATGATGTTTTTAAATATGTGAAATTAAACGCATAAAACAAAGTAAACTAATTATATTGATATATAGTTATCAACATATTGAAAAAAGGGAGTAAATTTGCCCTACTGTTATGTCTTTTCTTAATGTGGTAAATAACAGCAAGTGTATGTAAATTATCTATACAGAGATATACTAACGAGAAGGTTATTGTTGCTCACCTTGAAGAGAGTGTTGATGGTGGTCTTTCATAAGGCAACATGTATGTCATATCAACCATGAAAGCATCTGTATTTTTTTTTTCCTGGCAACTTCATGGACCTCCTGAAATCACATGTATCTCTGTGGACCCCTCATGAAGAGCCCCTGTCTTGGCAATTATCTAGTTGAGTTGGCCTCAAATGGGGCAGTACTGCCCCCTGGGGTGCATGGGAGAAATGTGAGGGGGCAATTTGAGTTATCACAATAATTGGGAGGATATCATTTGCCATTAGAGGACAAGGAGGCCAGGAATGCTGGATGGGCAGGCAGCAATGTACTAAGGATGTCCCATACAATAAAATACTCTTCTGTCCTACCTGACTCGCTACTGTCCTACCATATATACATGTAGGTGAAAATTCTCTCTATAATCTTCTGAACCTAAAATCTACCTCCAATTTACATAGGAACACAAAAACAATATGTGCTGAATTATCTAGTAAGATAATCAGTTAACTATGGTGCAAATTGAGGGAGGGACAATTGTAATTTGTTTTGCTAAAAAGTCTACTAAGGATTGCTCATCATTTTGGAAAATACATCACAATAGCAAAGCTATCCAAGGACTTTGAGTCTCAAATAATAACACACCCATACCTTACAGCCATTTTATTCATTTGATTCTAAGTATATATATGCATATTTGTGTGTACATATTCAGTCTCTTTTTTAAAATTTTTTATTATAGTTGATTTACAATGTTCTGGCAATTTATGCTGTACAGCAAAGTATATATATACATTCTTTTTCTCACATTATCCTCCATCATGTTCTATCACAAGTGACTAGATACAGTTCCCTGTGCTATACAGCAGGATCTCATTGCTTATCCATTCCAAATTCAATACTTTGCATCTATTAACCCCAAAGTACCAGTCCATCCCACTCCCTCTCCCTCCCTCCCACTTGGCAACCACAAGTCTGTTGTCCATGTCCATGAGTTTGTTTCTTTTCTGTAGATAAGTTCATCTGTGCCATATATTAGATTCCAGATACAAGTGGTCTCATATGGTATTTGTCTTTATCTTTCTGACTTACTTCACTTAGTATGAGAGTCTCTGGTTCCATCTATATTGCTGCAAATGGCATGATTTTGTTCTTTTTTATATCTCAGTAGTATTCCATTGTGTATATTTACCACATCTTCTTAATCCATTCATCTGTCGATGGACATTTAGGTTGTTTACATGCCTTGGTTATTGTGAATAGTGCTGCAATGAACATAGGGGTGCATGTGTCTTTTTCAGTGAAAGTTTTGTCCAGATATATGCCCAGGAGAGGAATTGCTGGATCATATGGTAGTTCTATATTTAGTTTTCTGAGGTACCTCCATACTATTTTCTATAGTGGTTGTACCAATTTACATTCTCACCAACAGTGAAGGAGAGTACTATTTTATTCACACCCTCTCCAGCATTTATTTGTAGACTTACTAATGATGGCTATTCTGACTGATTTGAAGTGGTACCTCATTGTAGCTTTGATATGCTTTTCTCTAATAATTAGTGTTGTTGAGCATTTTTTCATGTGCCTATTGGCCATCTGTATGTCTTCTTTGGAGAATTCAGCCTCTTTATTTAAATGTAAAACATACAGTAAGATATAAAATAAGCAGTAAATAAGATAAATGATTAAATGTAAAATAAAAATGTAAAGTAAAAATACTGATAATATTGAGTTGAATATTATTTTCCCTCTCTTAAGTCCAAACTTAAACCGTCAATATTAAGCATGTGCTGCTTCATCATGTCTTCTAGTGTGGTCATATTCAAACATTTATTTACATGTCAAAAAGTACATTATTTTTGATAACTTACTATCCTTTTACTAATATATTACATAGCAATTATGACATTGATCATTTAGAAATTTTATGTATTGTTAAGTTATATTGTCTATGTATTTTATTTCATGAAGAAGGCATTACAAAAAATGTATTACAAAAAGATGTACCTGGGTCAGATAACAGTTAGGAACCATTTGATCCAGTCCAAAATTTTCACATACCTTCACTGAAAAGGCTATTAAAGTAGATGCTTCATTCCACAAGAATGAAAGTGAACCTTGAAGGAAAGAAGAATCTGAGAAGGAACAAGGAGCACAGAAATAGCAAAATATATGAATAAGTAGAAATTAATACTTAATTAATTAATTAATTAATACATAATACATAATACAAAAAAATATTTTTACATCCAATTAAGAAATACAAGCAATAAAAGTCTACAATTAATAAATGCTGGAGGAGTTCCCGTTGTGGCTTGGTGGTTATCGAATCTGACTAGGAACCATGAGGTTGTGGGTTTGATCCCTGGCCTTGCTCAGTGGGTTAAGGATCTGGCATTGCTGTGAGCTGTGTGTAAATTGCAGACGTGGCTCGGATCCCGCATTGCTGTGGCTGTGGTGTAGGCCAGTGGCTGCAACTCCGATTGGACCCCTAGCCTGGGAACTTCCATATGCTGCAAGTGTGGCCCTAGAAAAGGCAAAAAGACCTAAATAAATAAATAAATAAATAAGTGGTGGAGAGGGTGTGGAGAAAAGGGAACCCTCCCACACTGTTGGTGGGAGTGTAAATTGGTGCAGCCACTATCAAAAACAGTGTTCAGTTTCCTTAAAAAACTAAAAATAGAGTTACCATGGGATCCAGTGATTCCACTCCTGGGTACATATCTGGAAAAGACCAAAACTCTAACTTGAAAAGATGTGTGCACCCCAATGTTCACAGCAGCACGATTTACAATAGCCAAGACCTGGAAGTAACCTAAATGTCCATCAACAGGGTAACGGATAAAGAAGATGTGGTATATACACATAAAAGAATGAAATAATGCCATTTGCAGCAACACGGATGGACCTAGAAATTATCATACTTAGTGAAGTACACCAAAGGCAAATATTATATGCTATCACTTATATGTGAAATCTAGAATATGATACAAATGAACTTACCTACAAAACAGAAACAGACTCACATACATAGCAAGCAAACTTATAGTTACCAAAGGGGAAAAGAGGGGATGGGTTTGTGATTAGCAGATACAAACTACTATATATAAAATTGATAAGCAACAAGATCCTACTATATAGCACAGGGAACTATATTAAATATCTTATAATAACTTATAATGGAAAAGGATATAAAAACATATATAAAATAATATATATAGCTGAATCACTTTGCCATACAGCAGAAACTAGCACAATATTATAAATCATCTATATTTTAATAATTAGTATTTAAAGACTACATACTTTAAAACTTTAAATGTAACAAAACAGTAACAAAATGGGAGCATTGAGAAAACAAATGAGTTGTATATACTAAAGAGTAAAGTATGCCAAAACTGATATTGTGCTCAGCAAGAGAACAAAAATAGATATAAAATTAAATAAATAAATCCATTAAAAGAATAGAAAAATAATCTATAATTCCCAAGTCAGCAGAGAAAATTATGGGGCACATGGAAAACTTTATCAAACCCATTAGAAAACATCTTTTATATGATAAAAAGAAAATACAACTAAAAGTGTAGAAATATGTCTAAATAGATGAGTAATCACAATAAATATAAATAGATTATACTCACCTACAAAATGATAGACATTATCAATCAGAATGGATAGAAAATACAGTCTAACTCTGTCAGACTTAGGTGATGCTTATACATGACACATGTAAAATATAGCTGCACAGAAGACAAAAAATAAAGATAGAAAAATGATATATGATAAATCAAAGAGAAAAACATTATAATAGCAAAAATAAAATGAGCCAAAATAGAATTTAAGACAAAAGGTATTAATATAGAGACATTGAATAATACTAAGAAAGAATGCTCCACCAAGAAAATATAGCAATCTTCAACATGTATGTACTTAAAAGCCTAGGATCCAAATATATAAAGCAGTTATCCTACTGAATTACTAGGAGAAAAGGACAAACTGACAATCTCAGTGGGAGATTTTAAACTGAGAGCTCAAACTCAGAATGACTAATAAGAATATTGAAGATTTGAACAACAAAACTAACAAGCTTGATCCAATAGCTATGAGTAGACTTTTGTACCAAATAGAGTTTATACATTCTTTTTAAGGCACATATTTGTTAAAAATGACCACATGTTATATTACCGAAGACAGTTCAACAGCTTCAAAGAACAGCTATTGTATGAAATATGTTCTCTGCCCAGGATTTAAAAAAAAAAAAAGATTAGAACTTAAGAATAGAATGTGAATATAAAATGTTTGGAAAGGAAAAAAATGTACTCCTAAATAATTCTATGGATCATAGTGAAAATCATAATAGAAATTAAAACACTTGTAGAACTGAATGCACTACACAAAAGGCCCTCAGGAAGTACTTGTTGAATGAGTTAAACTAACATCCAGAACTTTGACTCCTAGGCTGATAGCTTTCAATTGTCGTTATGAAAAATACAAAATGAAGTATTTGGAAAACAGTAGATAAAAATAAAGGACCAAGTAAACTCTAAATAAAGGTAACAACTTTCAACCTGTCAGGCTAAGATTTCAAAAGATACTTAGGGTATCTAACAGGAAAAAAAAAATATTCTTAAGATCTCACTATAAATAGTATTATCCCTACCGCCTATGCAATAAATGAGCCAGGTTTATAAAAGAAGCAAACAAAAAAAATTCCAGATGTAAAATAACAAGTGAGCCTTCATTAAGAATACCAGCATCCGTTAGCTTACCCAACTGAAGAAAAATCAGAACTTTAGGTCATATATAAGAGTTCCAGACCCATTAGTTCTGGATTTAATGAGCTTAACTAAAGTCTTCAGTAAAGTATGAGCTGATAGAAGAGAGAAATATTTCTGATTCTCCTGTATCTATTTCAATTATTCTCTTTCTAAAGAGGAAAAAAGAAAATAACTGAAAGAGTAAAATTATCTGGAAATCCAATCAAATGTTTTATATCCTTTTCCTGAACAACAAATATTTCATCTTCTTGAAAAGAAACAGTTTTTAATACCAGGTTTCACTTACAGGACTTTGCCAGCATCTTTTTATGTACTGTTCGATGGAAAATTACTGTAATAATCCTTACAATTCTAGTCTAGAAAATTTTCACCCACAGTATACAAAAGTCATCATTAAGAATAGTTTAAGCAGGCATTTTAAGGTTAATGACTCAGTTCTTTGTGTTACCTTTGCACTGTGGAGACAAACTGTATACAAAAAGATAGCAAATACTGTCTTCTATTACATAAATACTCAGGTATTTTTTAATTCATCATTTTACACTTTCTTCTCATAGAAAGTTTGCTTCCTTATAATCAGGCCATTAACGGGGAAAAAAAAGAAATCCTTGGATTTACCTTTTCTTCACACTAGGTGGGTTGCTTTTTCAAATCCCCTTTTCCCAAATAAGGTATTGGATTTGAAAGAAAGATACTAATTTGAAATCCTCTGAGATTTAGTAAAGTTAAAGCCCTGTTATAATAGACAATCTACATTCAAAGCACAGGCAGCCCCTAAGTTGCAAATGGGTTATATTCCAAAAGTTAATTTGAAAGTCTGCTATTTAGAACTTGCAAAGGCATTTTGCCATGGAAACAAAGTTGTAAATGACAGTTGAATTTCCAGGCTAGCCCACAGAAGCCTATCTAACCCATAATGTGTCTGAATCCAATTGCTTCAAGAAGAGGTTTGTAACAGAACATAATAGCCCACTGACAGGCTGATGGGTGGCCCACTTTATTGGTATCTCTCAATTTAGGGTTGTTCACTTGTCATTTTAATATTTCTTCATTTTATCCCCTAAAAATGTATTAGTCAAGTAATAATACCTTTCTATGACAAGTACTTAACATTTCTCATAGTCATGTAGATTATTTTAAGACTTTGATATATTTTGCAGCAAAGGATAAGTATACTTTTTCCCCCCTGTGATAAAAAACTTGTTTCTTTCTCTAAAAGATTTTTTTTTGCTTGATGTTTTTTTATTTTGCTAACCTTGAAATTTATGCAAAGTTAAAATTCCTTCTCTAATCACTTGTTTTGATGGCAGTAATCTATAAAGGTTTTTCTCTTGTGTTGTTTTTTGTTGGGGGTGGTTATTTAAAAAGCCTTTGGGGTTCCTGTTGTGGCACAGCAGAAATGATTCTGACTAGTATCCATGAGAAGGAGGGTTCAACCCCTGGCCTTAGTGGGTTGGGGATCTGGCATTGCTGTGAGCTGTGGTGTAGGCCACAGATGCGGCTCAGATCTCTCATTGCTGTGGCTGTGGTGTAGGCTGGCAGCTGCAGCTCTGATTTGACCCCTAACCTGGGAACTTCCATATGAGGTGGGTGCAGCCCTAAAAAGCTAAATAAATAAATAAATAAATAGCTTTTGACAACAACAGTGGCTTGGCATATATCAGTGATGAAGTCCATTAATCAACCATACCGAAGAGATTTTCACTTTTGCCATTTCGCTTCTCTGACCCCTCATTATAAATACGTGCTTCCTAAATTCTTCATGTGACAACCAAGTTCCCTCCTTTTTTTTTTTTTTTTTCTTTTTAGAGCCGCAATGGCGGCATATGAAAGTTCCCAGGCTAGGGGTCAAATAGGAGCTACAGCTGCCGGGCTACACCACAGCCACAGCAACGCCAGATCTGAGCCGTGTCTGTGACCTACAGCACAGCTCACGGCAACACCGGATCCCTGGCCTACTGAGCGAGGCCGGGGGTTGAACCCTCATCCTCATGGATACTAGTCAGATTCTTTTCCCCTGTGCCACAACGGGAACTCCAACCAAGGTCCTTCTTAACCTGGCCTCAGCATAATTCCTCTGCCCTGTGTGATAGTTTCCATCACTAACTTTTGCACAGGCTTATTATTTCTTACTCCCAGGCACACTTGGCATTTTCCCAATCTCTTGCCTTAGCTGGTGATCATTCCTGTGAAAGCACTCTCCTCTGACCATTCTCTTAGAAGCCTGTTCTTCAAGATTCACCTGAAATTTCACCCCTTCTGAACTAACATGGAATAACAAAAAAGGTGCATTAGCCACACAGACCTAGGTATGAATCCCATCTCTGCTACTTTCTTAGCTGTGTGTATGTGAACATATGTTTAGCTTTTCAGAACCTATGTTTCTCATCTAAAGAATGAGAAGTAATAGTACTTTGATCACACTGTTAAAGATTATTCCAAACAGTTAAATTTTAAAGCCCTGATGCCTATGTTTGATCAACCCGTAGCAACTGATTGGTTGCCTCTTTGTACCCTGTTAGCAGATTTTATCAGAACTGTTCATTTCAAATGTTATATCTCTGAATATCTTTTTGCATGAGTGAATTTTATCTCCTTAACTAGATATTTAAAATCTACCTGGTTAAAAATCTATCACTCAAAAGTCCATGCAGGAAATCAGGAACTGTGCTAGGTATTTCAAACAGAGGGCTTTAATTCTAGGAATTAGTCACACAGATATTGGAAAAAGAACAAGCAATGAGGATGCTGGAGGAAGTAGCTAACACCTGCTGAGCTGGTCTGGGCTGGGGCAGGGCAGAGAAGTAAATGAAAAAACTTCATTGCTTAGAGGAAGAATTTTCATATAGTTAGTATCTAGGTCTCCTAGGAAGGTGTTGTACAGCTAGTATTTATCCTGGCAAGGGGGCACCGTTGGCTAGTCCTGGCAGAATTGGAAGGATGTGGCCCAGCCGGTGCCCAATATGCCAAAAGACATTGAAGCTATTTTGGTTTTGTTTTCCTTTTTTGTTTAGGGCTGCACTTGTGGCATATGGAAGTTCCCAGGCTAGGAGTCATATCAGAGCTGCATCTACAGGCCTATGCCACAGCCATGTCAACGCCAGATCTGAGCTGCATCTGCAGCCTACACCGCGGTTTGCAGAGACACCAGATACTTAACCCGCTGAGCAAGGCCAGGGATTGAACTCACATCCTCATGGATGCTAGTCGGGTTCCTAACCCAATAAGCCACAAAGGGAACTCTGACGCTATTTTGTAATAGCTGTCTTTTGACAGGAATTGGAAATATAAAACAAGTTCTGTCTCTTCTTCACCTCCTTCCAATTTCTCTCTAGTTACCACAGCCTCCATTGGCCAATCCTAACAGGAAGGCAGCTGGTAGGGGAGTCTGGGAAATGTTTCTAGACCTAGCCCCAGCATCCCAGATCAAAATACAAAAGAGTGGGCTTAAAGATGAGAGCAAAAGATAAATAATCAGCACAAAAAGTAAATTTGTTAAAGTCAAGGCATTTGTACAGAGCCTTCAGTATAAAAGGTGTTCTGTAAATTTTGCTCGATTGATTCTCTCCTTTGCAATAGATCCCTCTCTGAAGCATATTTGGATAATCAATTTAAATTAGATTCTTATAAGAAAGGAGTTTCTCTTATTCTATGTTGATCAAGATGCCTAGTGTAGGAATTTTCACTGTGGCAGAGCAGGTTATGGCTCCTGCATTGCTGCAGCTGTGGCGTAGGTGACAGCTGTATCTTGTTTTCGATCCTTGGCCTGGGAACTTCCATATGCCACAGGTGCAGCCAAAAAAGAAAAATATGCCTAGTGTAATATCAATGTTCAATAGACACTGTTATTGAGAAAATTAATATAGTGAATAATTTCATTAACATCCATGTCCCTCATCAGATGTACTTGTTTTTGTAGCTGGGGTCACAGCTTGAGCTTAAACTGTTCTTTGCTCTAGGATCTGAGCATGTTTGGGCACATTTATAGAGCAGTAGAGAGGCTTTAAATAAGGAAGGAAAAAAAAAAAAACTCATCCTAAGTGAAGTACAAAAACTTTGCTTCAAGATCAGTTTCTTAGCCTTAGAGGAAAAGGCTTAGTGGAACTTGTTGTCTGTTCCATGAACTCATGCCTGAATCCTAGAGCTACAAATAAATCGTATGATTATATGCTTTGCTACAACGTACACAGGAGTGTTGGAGCAGAAGACAAAAGCAGCAGGAGACGGTGTCCATATCTTGGTACAGAACTGAGTGCCCTTCAAGGCTTGGGTTTATAGCCTTGGCACATACAGAACTGCCATGAGGGAATTTTGTTGGCTTTGGAAATAGGAGAAAATACCTCCACTTGCCAGAGGGAGAGAAGCGGAAGTTGGTGAATGGCATGGACTTTCTCAGAGGACTAATTTCTCAGAGTGTACCTGTGCAAATCCCTGTAGAGGTTCTTAGAATCATCTGGAAGAAATTTGAAAGCAGTTGGGAGAAGAGTGTGAGACTACTCTCTGAGAGTTCTACTAAACCCTAATTTCACTTAGTCTGTTATAACTTGGGAAAATGGGCTACATTTGAATTTCTGATATTTTAAGTCATTAGCTTCTCTGACTTGAAGGTTTACTTGGTAAAGTCATCCTTCTTTATTTTTAAAATGAGTCTTTTCACTTTCTTTTAGTATGGTAATTACTACTAGTAATTAATTTTAGCTTTTGTCTTTTCAATAGAATAGTACTGGGTTTATATCTTATGTGGATAGTGTAAAGAGAAAATAAGATCAAAGTTCAGATGTCTTGATTTTTTTTAATTTTATACATAAAAATTTGAAATTAGAAATAAAATTAGGAGTTCCCGTCGTGGCGCAGTGGTTAACGAATCCGACTAGGAACCATGAGGTTGTGGGTTCAGTCCCTGCCCTTGCTCAGTGGGTTAACGATCCGGCGTTGCCGTGAGCTGTGGTGTAGGTTGCAGACGCGGCTCGGATCCCGTGTTGCTGTGGCTCTGGCGTAGGCCTGTGGCTCCAGCTCCGATTCGACCCCTAGCCTGGGAACCTCCATATGCCACGGAAGCGGCCCAAGAAATAGCAAAAAAAAGACAAAAAAAAAAAAAAAGAAATAAAATTAGCATTTTATTTACTTCATTAAAATTATCTAATTTATAAACAGTTGCCTAGTTTTCCCTATTATTATATATCATGTCATTATTTAAGAGATCCCTGCTTCATTTGTACATTATATGTAAAAACTAGAGGCACTTTATTGTATAAAGATATTTATTTACCATAAGTAGTTGATTTGCCTGGTAGTTTTATTATTTATTTATTTATTTATTTTGTCTTTTTTCCTTTTATGGCCACACCCACGGTGTATGGAGGTTCCCAGGTTAGGGGTCTAATCGGAGCTGTTGCTGCTGGCCTATGCCAGAGCCACAGCAATGCCAGATCCAAGCCATGTCTGCTATTCCAAGCCATGTCTGTGACCTACACCACACGTTGTTGTTCATGGCAACAATGGATGCTTAACCCACTGATAGAGGCCAGAGATCAAACCCACAACCTCGTGATTCCTAGCCGGATTCATTTCCGCTGTGCCACCATGGGAACTCCCTGCCTGGTAGTTTTAAAATGCAATCTGGTTTAAATATCTACTTCTGAAATTTATGGAAGAAGTAGATATTTGAAGTTTGGTGGCAAATGAATTTAGGTTATCTGAATTTTAATTTCCTAACTCACGTAAATTTTATTTTTATTTTTCTCCACATTAAAATCTCTCTTTTTTTTTTTTTTGATAAAGTATTGCTCTGGCTTTGAAATTTGCTTTTTTGAAAAAAAAAAAAAAGGGCAGGTAGTTTGGAGATAGGTTTTTTTCAAATCCCAAGTCATCCTCGGCCTCATTATCCTTATAGATGCCTATCTCCTTCTTCTGTCTTTAAAATTGATTCATATGTCATCTGGTTATGCTGGATAATGATCGTGGTGTGTTCAACCCCAGGGCTGCTATCAGAGCCTCCCAAAGCTGTACAAAACATCAAAGAGCTGTTGACAGTCTAAAAGACAGATATAGAAACCTTATTTTTTCAACCTAGAGAAAATCCTTATAATCGCTCTATTATTGTGTAGCCCCTTCAGGTCAGGAACCTATTCAGTAAGTCCTGGCCGGTAACCAGATAAGACTTTCCCCTCTTTGGAAGTAAGACTGTCTCCAGTAGCATTGCTTTGAAACCGTATCATTAACATTGACAAATTTGGACTATTGGGATATCATTTTGTGATTAAGGAATTCCTTAATCTTTCCTAATTGGTTCTCTAGGAAGAAGAAACAGCGTAAAAAAACTTGAAACATAGATGAGCAGTTTTCTTGAATGGTTGAGTCAATCCTAGTGTAACTCCAAGTCATAGAAAAACCCATCTTATTTGTGAAAGTTGATTAATGTTTGAGCTGTTCTAAGAATGGCCCGTAGACGTCCTTCATCAGAAACTCTTATAAAATGCAGATTCCTCAATCTAAATCTTGGTGTGGGAGACATATGGTAGAACCACTGTAACTTAAACAAGCACCCCAGGTGATTTTTATTCATGCCAACGTATAAGTACTACTTCTCTAGGACAGAGGTAACCCTTCATCAAAAATCCCAGAGTTCTCTTGTGATGTACCAGGTTTAGGATCCAGCATTGTTACTGCTGTGACGTGGGTTCAATCCCTGGCCCAGGAAATTCCACATGCCACGGGTGTGGCCAAAACAAAAACAGAGCCACCCCCACATCCCTGAATCCCTGAATGTATCTTTTGGCTTCTGGCTGTAGTAACTGGTGTACCTTGAAATCAACTGCCTTCACCTGCCTTTCCTCTTCCAGATTTGCACAAGTTCCCCATCCAAAGAGAAGAGCAATAGCAATTCATGTTCTCTCTGCTCTGTTCTGAGTTACAACTCCCAGTGTTGCTCAGAGACTTCAGCCAGCACAAGCCTCCTATCTTAATCTGCTGCCCTAGCTCTCTTCCTCATCAAACTGTCTAAAAAACAAGTTTCCACTCGCTGTTTGATTTTTTTCATCTCTTTCTCTTCAACCCATTGTAACTTGTCAAAGGCTGTGAAAGGTCTGAGATTTTATGCTTCTTGCAAGCAAATAACTTAGCCTGCTACAGTTTCTTGCATGCTAGCAGAAGACCCAAGTCTTCTAGGTCAAAGGACTGTATTACATATGGCACAGTAAGCAGTGCCAGCTTCATGTTCATAGCAGTTCCCTTGTCTCCTGGGTCTCACCAGTGGCAACATGGAGTAACTCAGGTGATGCTGCATAATGGTTAGTTTGCATCACAGCTGAGGAACCTCAAGGTTAGGAAACCACTCTTCTATAATGGGCTACAAGCAAATCTGCTCAACCTTCTCCACGCAAGGAGACATTATCATACTGGATGGTACAAATGTGCCTTCTACTCTGGTGGGTAACTCTATCTCTGTCTCCTAAGTTTATCTAATGTACGTTTAGGACAAGATGGTTTAGAACAAAAGCTGCTGGTACCTCTGCTTACTAGATGTATTGAAATATGACAGCTCCATGAAGAATTGTCTCCCAACATATTCCTGTATCTTGTCCTACTAATCATACAGAAAATTTCTCTCTCAAAAGTAACCAGTAATCTCCTAACTGCATGATTCAACAACTTTCTAGAATGTTGGAAGGAACCTCAAAGAACAACATTCAGTCATTTAAGAAATATTTATTGGGCAGCTACTAAATGTCAGGCACTGTGGAAGCAAAAATGGGCGCAGTCCTTCTCTTTATGAAGGGAACCACAGATGCACACATACCTAAATGTTACAAGAGGTAGTAAGTCACAGAGGGAAAGGGGCATGGCAGTAGGAGAGTTGACATCAATAAGGGATCTTGAACTTGTCTACAAAGTCGGAAATGTTTTTTCTTACTCAAGTTAAAAGGGAGGAGAAGAATATCATATGCAGAGAGACTGTGGCTATTGGGATCATAGCACATTTGAGAAAATAAAAGAAGGCCAGGAAGTCTTCCACACAGGACACCAGGAGAGAGTGGCGAGAGATCAGACTGGAAAAGGCGCAAGACCTGACATGTTTTGGTAGGACAGCTTAAGAATGCTAGTCTTAACTTAGAGCAGGGAGACACTATTTAAGGGTATTTTCTGGTGTGTGTGTGTGTGTGTGTGTGTGTGTGTGTGTGTGTGTGTGTGAGATATGGCATAGTCTTACTTGCCCTTAGAAAGATTGTTTCAGCTGCAAAATGGAGAATACGTGGAAGGTTCAGATTGCATGCAGTGAGACCAAATTAAATTGATGGCTATTGGAAAGAAGTGGACCAACTTGAGAGATTTGTGAAGACAAAATCGCTAGGACTTGGTGCTGCAATGAATATGGTGAATGAGGGTGAAGGAGACATCAGGGATAACTACTACCTGTTTGATTTTAACAGCTGCATAGATGGGGGAAGGAAAACAAAGAGAGTTTATGAACTAAGTTGGACTTAACTTTCTAACTTTGAGACTTTAAGTGAACATGTCTATGAAGTTGTTGGTATCAGATTTGGGATTTAGGGTAAGGGTCTAGGCTAGAGACACATACATGGAAATCATCAAAATATAGATGATAACTAAAGCCATTGGGGTGGGTGATGATGTTTAGGCCAAGAGATTACAATGAAAACAGAAAAGAAACTAGACTGAATTGTGAGTTCTATATTTAATAGCCAGAGAGGAGAAGGAATCGGCAAGGGAATTAGAGAAGCAGTACTGAGAGGGCATAGTGCCAAAGGAAGAAGAATCATTCAAGGAAATAAGTGGTTAAAGTGTTGGGTATTATCAAGAGCTCAAGAAAAGTAAGGATTGAAAAGAACCCTTATTTTATTGGTAAGAAAAATGAAGCTCTGAGAAGTGACTTGTTCAAAGTCAATGTAAATTCTTGTCCCTCTTTGGATTCCCAGAGAATTCATACTGGTGCCCTTGTGAAGGTTATTTATGTGTGTGATTCATTCTCTCCACAGAACATAAATTCCCCAGTTCTTGCTTGACTCAACCTTACAGTATTGCACATTGTTGACTAATCTAGGTCTACTTCAATGATATTCTTGAATTGTCTTAGTCTCTTTCAAAAAAGCTGTTTTTTTCTTGTTGTGCTTATATGTATAAGCCCAAAATATAATTTTTTTAGAAAAATGCCATTTCTTAGTCCTACTTATCCCCAAAGGAATCAAAATCTTGAGGGCTGGATTGCAAGATTCTATCTTTATTAAAAGCAGCCAAGTCAGAAATTTTGAAAATGATCAGCTCAGGGTCAAGTTTGGAAACCAATAGCTTAATCTCTAACCAAAGAGAGCTGGGGCAGCAATATGGAAAAGCCACCCAACTCACCCACATTCTGATAAATCTTCATATTTTAAAACAGTATATGGTTATGCTTCAATTACTCAGGGATCAGCTTTCCAGGAATTTTGTCTGGAAGAGGGCCAGATCTGGAAGTTAAGAAAAGGAAACACCTCTGCAAGGAAAAGAACTTTTGAAAGTGAACAGCAAAGAAAATATCTCTAGGTACCACTTGGTATATAGAATCACCATCCTATTTACTCTTGGGAAGAAAAGAAATCTCTCATTGGCTGGCTGTGGATATAAACATCTGATCAATTATCACCCAGAGCCATAGAGAAAAGCAGTCAAGAAAGGAGAAAAGAGTAAAAAACAAACAGTAAAGTTGAAAGGATGAGAGGAAGGTTATGAGTGGATCAAGAGGCAATTGAGATGAGAAGCAGCGACAGATATTAGAAAAGGTGATGAGAACATTCCAAAGAGAAAAAAGAGATTACCTAAGTAAAGATCTCGATACCTCCGCAATCCCTTGGGACTTAAACATAGGGCCAAGGTATCGCGTTTGACCGTTTGACCGTCACTCATCAACAAAGGATTTCATTAACCATTGTATTTCTTAAGATAAGGAATATGCGCATTTTAAAAGGATTTCTGTGAAAAGGTGAAAATAAAAGCACTGCTGTTTTTAAAGGCAGCGCAATTAATGAACTGAAATAAAGCCAGAGCAAGGAGCCTGGTTACATCGGTCAATTGTTTTTGAAGGGACAGTTCCTGAAGTTGGACTCTCGATCCCAAGGCCTATCCCCATCCCAAGTCCTCCAAGTGGAAACCGCAAAAGGAAGCAGCCCTGACCAGCCCTCAGACATTATTGCAGCGCCCCCAGTTGCTGGAGGTGCAAGGAAATCTCGGCTGCGTTCACTTGTTAATCTTCGGGCTGTTGTACAAACGAAGGTAATGGGTTTCCGCGCGATTTGAGTGGGGACGAGACCGAGAAATTAACCCTCACTTTTTCAACTGAAGTAAATTTCTAAACATTTCCTCTGGCTGCGGAGATCTCGGGCTCTAAGTGTTTGGGATTGAAAACATCCAAGCCCACTTCGGTTGGCTTCCTGTTCCTTGGGGGAGTGTCTTTAAAAGCACCTGCCGGCGTTAAGTTTTGTGCTTTCGGAAAGAGGCTGACCCGGCGCGCCTCAGGGTGAGCTTTTTATAATTGTGACTGAGAATTGTGTGAGTGGTCCCCAGAACATCAATTAACTCATTTCCCCAGTGTCGCTCCCAGCCTGGCCGCGGCGGAGACTACGACGACCCGGGCGCTGCCGGGCCTCTGGAGAGAGCCCGGAGCCCCGGGAGCGCGGTGGGCGCTGCGGCAGCAGTGAGGGGTACGCGGTCGTCCCGCACCCGCGGCTCCGCGGCGTCCTCGCGCTCCCGGGAGAGACCCGCGGGGCGGCCGGCCTGAGGCGGGCACCGGGGGGACCCGGCCGGCTGGAGGCGCCGTCGGCGGGACTCGCGCAGCCGCACTCGGCGCGCAGACTCCGGGCTCCTCCTCCCGGCTCCGTAGTAAGCATGGCGGCGGCGGCGTTCGTGGTCCCTCGGGTGAAACAGAAAGCGGGAGCTACGCGGAGAGGGAGCGAAGAGCGGGGCTGAGGCGGCGCCGTCACTGCCGGGAAACCACCCCAACAGTCAGTGCGCCGGCGGCCGCGGCGGCGCCGAGAGCTGGCTCTGCTGCTGAGGTAGAGCGAGAACGATCAGGAACCCGAAGAAGAGGCGCCGGGGTAGCCGCCTTCCTCCGCCTCAGAGCGGCTGGACTCGGAGGTGAGAGCGCGGGCGCTCCCTTCGGGAAAGGCGGGGGAGACCACGCCGTCCCGGCTCCGGTCCGGGTCCGGGTTCCGTCCCGCCCCGGAGCAGGCACCTGGGAAACCGTTAGGCTGGATCTGAGCGGCCGGGACGCCGAGCGGGGCTCGGGCCCGTCGAGGGGCCCGGCCCACCCCGTCCTGTGGGCGCGCGCTGGGCCGACGGGAGTGGGCCGCGGGCGAGACTCGTCCGCTCGTGGGGCACCTGCCGGGTCCGAGTCTCGCCGGGAGGCGCTCGCGGGGGCGCGGCTGCGGCCCGGCCACCAGCCCGAGGAGGCGGCGCAGGGGCGCGGGCGGCCCTCCCTCGGCCCTCCCTCCGCCCCCCTGGCCCCCTGGCCCGCGGCCCGCGGCGAGCTGCGCCGCTGCGGGCGGCGCGGGGGTCGAGTGCGGAGCCCTCCCGGGAGGATCGCCGAGAGGCCGCCGCGCTTCGGCTTTGGCTGCGCGGCAGCCGCCGAACTTGAACGCTCCTCCGAAGAGTTTCCCCCGCTCCCGTTGGGGTTAAAACCTCGAAACCCGCCCCTGTGTGTTTGATCTTGTTTGGCTGGTGCCAGTACCTGGCTGTTCCTCCAGCCGGCGGAGTTAGCCACCTGTTCAGCCGGGGGTGGACTCCTGGCCGCAGTCCTCGCCCTGTTTAACAACCTGGATCTTTGAACTTTTGACACGGCTGTGGAAGGACGTCATGCGTTAGGTAAAGGAAAATGAACACATAATTTAGCCATAAAATCGCGGGCAGAACGACGGCGGTTTTAATTAATGTAGTCGTTAATCGTTCTTTTATTTACTGTTAGCGTTAGAAGCCTTGAGGATTTGTGTGTGTGTGTGTGTGTGTGTGTGTGTGTGTATGTGTGTGTGTGTGGGAGGAGGAGGTATAATGGTTACTGGGGTGCTAAGAATCGAAAATCCGAGATTTTCTTTTGTGAAATTTCATGCAAGTTCCTTTGGACACCTTTGTGTCTAAGCATCTATTAACTAAGAATACCAGGCTGACAGAATTTTTTTTTAACTGTATTATCCTCACGTATGTGTAGACTGTGGACTTTTAAAACAGCAGCATAGTTATTTTGCTTCTTGTGGTCTGTGTTTTTAGTTCTTGAAAGCAAAGTTGATCTGTTTTTTCTGTATTATAAGAATGAAATAACAAAAGTTGAACTGTTACTATAATATTTTATCACCATGATATTAGCAGCACTAGTGCTAAACATATGCCACCCAGGAGTTGGAGCCATATGTTAGGAAGAAACTAATTGAGTTTTGTGGCTGTGATCTTGTATTTGGCTAAATATTTAGTTTTTGTTTATTTGCTAAATCTGTAATTCTTGCCATCGCCTAAGTTTTGTTTAAATCATCCAAAAATAGTCCAGAGCATTGAGTCCTCTGCCTTTTTGATATTTTCTGTTTGAATTGATTTTTCTCAAGTAATGAGATAAAGTGCCCCCTGAGACAGATGGTGGACTTAAAAGCAGTGATGAGAAGGATTTTTAACACATCTTTTATAATATAGAAACTAAAATTTTGCTTTCAGCTTTTAGCTCCTTCATTTTTGCCATCACTACTTATATACCAGTTAGTGGGAAGAAGGGACAATGATTTGACAGGAAAAAATTTTATTAAATATTTTTATGAATAATGTCATATATGAGAATTATAGCACTGTAATAGTAAATTTTACTAAATTTTACTCCTTTCCCTACGTAGAACATCTCTCAATTTTCTTGTTTAGGTTAATTGAAAATTTTTTTATCCCAGGCTGGCTGCTTTTAACCACCTGTATACTCCTGAATGAATTCCCTTTTTCCCTTTTGTCTTAACTGTCAAAAATCATTGACTGTTCCGGAAAAATAAACTTCTGGTTAACACTGGCTTCAGTCAAACATAATTATAAGGGTAATTTGCTTCTTGCAAATTAATGATATGCATTCAGAAAAACAGATTGTAGAATTATCTTTTGGTATCATCTGTGTCATCACTTCCCCCCTTTGTGTGAGTAATTGAGAGCGGCTTTATTTTATCGTGCATTTAGTAATTACATTTTAATTTTTAAAATTCTATGGTACAATATTGAGCATATTTTATTACAAATTTGGAAAAATTTCTCCCTCTGCTCTGACCAACCAGGCAGAGGTCAGGATTGAGGGACTGTAAAACCCAGAAAAAAGAGAAGGAATGCATGATTAATATTCTTTTGTCTTTTGTAGCTTTTCATAGGTGAGGAGCATTTAGTTTATATTTTTAGTTTAGACTTATGGGTAGTAGTTATGACCGTTTTAAAAAATCTGTATTTTTTTAATGTAGATACATACATCCAAGGCTTGTGCATCTTCTGTTTTGCCTTTATTTTAAAAATACAATTTGATGAAGTAACCTAAACATTTTTTTTTAATGTTCTCAGTGCATTTTTCTAAGAAAATGAATCTAAATGGTATCTTGGAGCATGATGTAGGAATATGCATGTCATTTCCAATTTTATTAGCCAGATAATCAAAAGATAAATCTCCTTTTTTTCCCTCTAGTAATCTCTAGCAGACTTCAAATAAATTCACAATATTGTAAATCCAAAGGTTTAGAATACTCTGCATGTCTATTACATTGAGTCTTTTACTGCTCTAGTTTATCTCATCACAAAAAAGAAAAAGAAAAATGGCCCCTATGTATATCAGTGTTGAGAGCTGCTTGTTAAAAAGAAATTAATGACCAACAGTATTGAAAGGCAATTTTTTTTACATGTATTGGGAACTTTTATAATTTTCTTAACATTTTGGTCTCATTTTATTTCACAGAATTATACTGTGGTCTCTTTACCCCTTGATCTTTGTCTCTATTCTCCCAGTATTGTAGTTTTGCTTGTTTTTCCATATACTTTCTAGATTTGCAGTGTAGCCTATGGTCTTGCATCAGGTTCCTTTGTAGGTGTCTTCCTTTGCTATTTCTCATTACTTATCACGCATTATCAGCCCTCATGCTGTTTTTTCTCAAAGATAGAGAGATGCATTTGGGAGATGACATGTGCCCAGAGAGTGATGAGCTGCTCTTAGAGTAGGGATACAAAAGCAATATGATGTGTTTTCTTCCTTCAGGTAGTTTACAGACTAGTTGGGGATACTAGACGAACACACAGGAAATCATTAGCAAAAATATAAGATGGTATTACTAAGTCGTGTGGCCAGGACTATAATTTAAAGGAAAGCCCACTGAGGGGTAGAATGACCCTGGAAGGCACTTAAGAGGAAGTCACACTTGAAGTTTAGGAAGGATTTACATAGCAAAAGGAAAGACATTCTAAAAAAGATGGACAGAACTGTAAGACATAGCAAGGAGACCAGGCTGGGAGCATCCATGGACAAGTACCAGGAGGAAGAAGGAAAGAAAGTCAAGATTTTGGCTAAGCCCCATGGCATGGTCAAAAGAGGAATAGGCAAGGGCTAGACCAGACAGTTTGGCTGTATCATTATGAACCCATAGCTGAAAGAATGCTTCATCTACCTTGACATATTAATAGCTTAAGCTTTAAGTATGAGGAATAGCATATGTTTTATATGTGTGAGTTGATTACCACTGAGATCAGGGGTCAGGACACTTTTTCTGTAGAGTCCCAGGTAGTTAATATTTTAGGCCTTTTGAACCACTTACAGTTTCTGTTGAGTATCCTTTTTTGCTTATTTTTTACAATTGCAGAATTTGGACAACAGGCCTAGTTTGCTGGCTCTTGGCTAATAATTAGCTAGGTAATTGTCCATATAACACATAATGTGACTGCCTTACATCATTTGTCTACATGGTTGTTTTTTGTGTTTTGTTATGACTGTCATTTATTTTTTTCCCTATGTTACAGTAAAAAATAAAGGGAACATGCAAAAATAACTACTATTATAAATGTTATTTTGTGGCCAGACTTCTAGCAACTGCCTAGACTAGGTCTCAGTACTAGGAAGTGAAAGAAGAAAAGCCTTTGAGCTAGACCTTAGAACAGTGAAAATAGCTACACTGTGGCTTGATTTAGAATCTGTATAAGGTAAAGTATATCAGCTACTTATTCAGATTGTACATATTTTGAACTACAACTGGCATTTTAGAAACCTTGGCTAAGGTGTTGGTGGCCTATAAGAGACAGCTGTGAAGCAAGCAGTAGGAACCTTGTTTTTAAAGGTAGTGTAGGCTGAGTTAGTGAAGAGACAAATAGTTGGACATCCCTCAATAACTCCAAGAGTCACTGTGTAATAGAATAGTCTAATAATTGATATTTACATTAATGAGTTTGAGTCATCAAGAAAAGATTATATCATGTGTAGATTAAGGCAGAGGTAAAAGACCTAGAAATCTCTTTTAAAATATTTTCAGGAGTTCCCTATTGGTCTAGTGGTTGGGATTCAGCACTTCCACTGCTGCAGCCATGTTTCAGTCCCTGGTTGGGAACTGAGATCCCACATGAAGCCATTGCATGCCATGGCCAAATAAATAAATAAATATAAAATATTTTCATTATGATTGTTTAAAGATAAGTTGTGATTTAAAGGGGAAGTATCAGTTATTTTGAAGACTTGTTTACATGAAATATCTCTGAAGTCTCTAAATTTATAGGGGTAGGGGTTTTGTGTTTGTTCTTTTTTTTTTTGGCCTTGCCCGCAGCATGTAGAAATTCCTGAGCCAAGGATCAGATCTGTGCTACAGCAGTGACAATATCAGATCCTAACTGTGAGGCCACTGGGGGAACTCCTGTAGTGTCTATTTCTAAGGCAGTTCTATTTCCTTCAGCACATGGTGTTTCATTTACCATTACAAGGTAATTAGTGGTGCCTCAGGTTATGGCTGCATGAATAAATTGGCTAGGGTTACTCTGTATTTTGTATCATCAAGAAAGTAAGGACAGCATAAGAGCATCCCTACGTTGGACAGGCATTAGTAAATACATTGTTTTTATCAGGGATATTACTAGCTACTGGGAAAAGTTAAGACGTGTAAGATGGAGAGCTGTCTGATGTTTCCTTTTTCCTCCTTAAAAACGTTAAAAACAAACCCCAAAACTTAAGTTAACTTTTGTTCTTTTATTTATACTAGTACTTTCCATACTTTGTGAATGTATGTACTGTCTCTAGTTTTAAGGCAGTATAAATGTTTTAAACTAAATTTCAGCTTTCCTAAATTGTTACCTAATTAAATTGGCTTTTTAAATTTTGCTTTAAGAAGAAATTAACAATTAACTTTCCCACCCCTCTTTTGTCAGGACTTGAAACAGCTTCATTATTCCAGCTGTTTCCGTTTCCTAGATAGGAGATAAAGTACCTTGGATCTTCGTTCCAACTTCACCCATATTAGCCTTATGAACTCAGATTAGTTTTTTTCAACCTTAGATTCCCAGTTTTTAAAATGGAGAATAATATCTATCGTTATTTTCTACACAGAAATGCTGTGAGCACCCAAAAAGATGTTGGAAATAATGAAAATATTCAAATACCATATAAGTGTTTACATAAATACTACTGCATTAGAAGTAATGTAGCCTTTTTTTAGTAAGACCAGAAATCACAAGTTCAAGCTTTATCCTCCAAAGTTCTGTAAATGTAGTACTTCTGATAAGCGTTTAGTGTACTCAAAAGTTTTAACTGCCTTCTTGGCAAAGAGAAGGCACATTTTAAAAGCTTTCTTTCCATTCTTATTAATTTTTCAGTGTAATCCATATCCTATGCCTTGTTCCTCTTTGCAAGAGAATACTAATCTTCTATTCCAAGGAAATTCAGCTATTCTTTCCACAGCGGGATAAAAATATGCAGAAGTGAATTCCTTATGGTTTTCTTTTTTTGAAGTAGAAGACTATTTCTGTATCTATAATAATAAGGTCCACTTGAACTCTCACTGGATAGTTGATTGTTTTTTAAAAATCCTATATAGACTTGCCAGATATGTGATGGTACTCTTATTTTACAGAGGAAACTATTACCTCTTATTGACTTCCATATCTCTCTTCCTCCCTCACTTTTTGAGATCTCTTATGTGCTAGTTAGAAATACTTTGAAATAAACCTTGGTTGAAAGGTTATCTAAATTTGATAAATTAGATTGTGTTAATCAGCCTCTATCAGAAATGACTGAAAATTACTATTTTCTTTTTTCCTTCTTCAGAATCTACATTGTAATATATATTTGAACAGAGTAATTTAAAGAATTTAAGTGATTTCTTAGTGAAATTCAGTTGCCCAGTGAGGAGAAAAAAACTTCCTACTTCTCTGGGAGTTCTAAACTGATGTTTAAGTACATTTAAAAGCACAGTTAAGACTTTTATTCAAAAAGTAATTATATGCTTTCTTTTGTAGAAATAGAGGTCATCTACAACTATGTAATTCTGTTGAGATCTAGCTTGAAGGAGTAGTCATTGCATTTATTTTAAAAATCAGTTTCTCTTAACATTGGCTTATTAATAAAAATAAAAGTGAAAACATAATTTATAATTTGTGATTTCATTATGTTTACATTTTCTAGATTTTTTTTGGTTTGCTTGTGACAGCCATTCTCAGTTATAGTTCTGTTCTTAAAACTTGATCTTTTCCATGTAATTTCCTCTTCTTTTTTTTTTTCTCTTTGTAGGGCTACACCTGCGGCCTATGGAGATTCCCAGGCTAAGGGTTGAATTGGAGCTACAGCTGCTGGCCTACGCCACAGCCACAGCAACATGGGATCAGAGCTGCATCTGTGACCACAGCAATGCTATCATCCTTAACCCACTGAGTGAGGCCAGGGATCTAACCTGCATCCTCGTGGATCCTAGTCAGGTTTGTTAACTGCTGAGCCACAGAGGGAACTCCGTCCATGTGATATTTTCATTTGCAGTATGTACTTTTTTCTTACATTGTAGTTAATGATTTATGAAATGCCTTTTTATTTCTGTGTTAGGACTAGCTATTTTCAGTACTTCAGATTAGAGAGTAAATCATTATTCTTAAATGTCATAGTATGCTAGAAATTTTATTTTTTTATATCTATTACTTGAGCATTAACTAAAACTGACCTAATGTTGTAAGACAGTAATCTTAGGATTAAAATGCAGGGGCAACTGTCCCTCTAGTTCATCTTTCAGGATGCTCCCATACTAATATTTCAAAAATATGAATTTATTCAAATCATTGCTCAATTTTAGAAATTCAAATCACATACATTTCCTGCCACATCACTTATAATGTATTCTATCTCTATTTTATTTTATTTTATTTTTTTGTCTTTTTTTTTTTTTTTTTTTTTTTTTGCCTTTTCTTGGGCCGCTCCCGCGGCATATGGAGGTTCCCAGGCTAGGGGTCCAATCGGAGCTGCAGCCACTGGCCTACGCCAGAGCCACAGCAACTTAGGATCCGAGCTGCGTCTGCGACCTACACCACAGCTCACGGCAACACCAGATCCTTAACCCACTGAGCAAGGCCAGGGATTGAACCCGAAACCTCATGGTTCCTAGTCGGATTCGTTAACCACTGCGCCACGACGGGAACTCCTATCTCTATTTTAGAATTTATACTCTGTTAGTATCCTGTGACTCTATCTGCTTTCCACCATTTCCCAACTTTGTAGTATAAAAAGCATATGTTTGGGAGTTCCCATGATGGCACAATGGGTTAAGAATCTGACTATTGTGGTTTGGGTCACTGTGGAGGTGTGAGTTCAATCCCTGGCCCAGCACAGTGGGTTAAAGGACCTGGCATTGCCACAGCTGCAAAGTAGGATGCATCTACATCTCAGATTCAATCCCTGACCCAGGAACTTCCATTTGCTGAGGGTGTGGGCATAAAATAATAATAATAATAAATAAAATAAGCATATGTTTTATGTTAGGTACATGTAGATTTGTTTTTTGGCTTCTTCGCTGTCTATTTATATACATGAACATGTTACTTTACATCTCAGTTTCTTCACTTTAAAGAGTTTAAAGAATTAAAGAGTTTAAAGAATTGGCTGTTATAAGGATTAAAAGAGCCCATTTAACATGGCAAGTAACTTACTTGCCATAGGATATTTATACCTAGAGCTTTGATACACATTTTTTTTTTTCATTTTTAAAGTTTTATTGAAGTATCATTGATTTATAATGTGGTAATTTTTGCTGTACAATAAAGTGATTCAGTTATACATATACACACACATCTATTCTTTTTCAGATTGTTTTCCCATATACATTGTCACAGAATATTGGTAGAGTTCCGTGTGCTATACACCAAGTCCCCACTGGCCAGTCATTCCATAGACCATAGTGTTCATACGCCAGTCCTAAACCCCCAGTCTGTCCTTTCCTACTCCCCAAACCTCTCAGCCTGTCCCCTTGATAACCATAAATTTGTTTTCTAAGTCTGTGAGTCTGTTTCTGTTCTGTAAATAAGTTCGTTTGTATCCTTTTTGTAGATTTTACATATAAGTGACAAAATATGATGTTTGTCTTTTACTCGCTAACTTCACTTAGTATATGATAATCTCTGGGTCCATCCATGTTGCTGCAGATGCATTATTTCATTCTTTTCTATGGTTGAGTAATATTCCATTGTATGTATGTATCACATCTTCTTTATCTATTCCTCTGTTGACAGACATTTAAGTTGCTTTCATGTCTTGGCTATTGTAAATAGATACATTGGGGTGCATGTATCTTTTCAAATTATGGTTTTCTTCAGATAGATGGCCAGGAGTGGGATTGCTGGATCATATGGTAGTTCTATTTTTAATTTTTCGAGGAACCTCTGTACTATTTTTCATAATGCTGCACCAGTTTACATACTACCTGCAGTGTAGGAGGGTTCCCTTTTCTCCTCACCCTCTCTAGAGTTTATTGTTTATAGATTTTTTCATGATGGCCTTTCTAGCTGGTGTAAGATGGTACCTCATAGTAGTTTTGATTTGTAATTCTCTAATAATTAGTGGTATTAAACATCTTTTTATGTGTTTTTTGGGGGGAGCATCTGTATGTCTTTGGAGAAATGTCTATTTAGACCTTCTGCGTGTTTTTTGATGGGGTTGGTTTTTTTTTGTTTGTTTGTTTGTTTTTTTCAATTGAGCTACATGAGTTGTTTGTATAATTTGGAGATTAATCCCTTATCACATCATTTGCATATATTTTCTTCTCTTCTGTGAGTTGGCTTTTTGTTTTGTTCATGGTTTTCTTTGCTATGCAAAAACTTTTAAGTTTAATTAGGTCCCAGTTGTTTGTTTTTACATTCATTACTCTAGGAGGTGGATCTCAAAGACAGTACTGCTATTTATGTTAGCGTTCTGCCTATGTTGTCCTCTAAAAGTTTTATAGCATCCAGTCTTTAATGTTTGTCTTTAATCCATTTTGAGTTTGTGTGTATGGTGTTAGAGAGTGTTCTAATTTCATTCTTTTACATGCAGCTGTCCAGTTTTCCCACACCACTTATTGAAGAGACTTTATTTTCTCCATTGTTCATCCTTGCCTCCTTTGTTGTAGATTTGGTGCATGGATTTATTTATGGGGTTTCTCTCCTGTTCCATTGATCTATATTTCTGTTTTTGTGCCAGTACCATACTGTTTTGATGACTACACCTCTGTAGTGTAGTCTAAAGGCAGGGAGCTTGATTCCTCCAGCACCGTTTTTCTTTCTCAGGATTGCTTTGGCTATTTGTGGTCTTTTCTCTTTATATACAAATTTAAAAATTTTTTTTGAGTTCTTTGAAAAATGGCCTTGGTAATTTGATAGGGATTACATTGAATTTGTAGATTTCCTTGGGTAGTAGAGTCATTTTGATGATACTGATTCTTTCAATCCAAGAACATCGTTTATCTTTCCATTTTGTTGTGTCATCTTTGATTTCTTTCATCAGGGTCTTACAGTTTTCAGAGCACAGGTCTTTTGTCTCTTCAGGTAGGTTTATTCCTAGATATCTTATTCTTTTAGATGTGATGGTGAGATTGTTTCCCTAATTTCTCTTTCTGATCTTTCATTGTTAGTATATTAAAAATGCCATAAATTTCTATGTATTAATGTTGTTATCCTGCAACTTTAGCGAATTCATTGACGAGCTCTAACAGTTTGCTGGTAATGTAGTTTGGATTTTCTACATATCATATCATGTTATATGCAGGCAGTGATAGTTTTACTTCTTTTCCAATTTGAATCCTGTTTGTTTCTTTTTTTCCCTCTGATTGCCATTGTTAGGACTTTTAAAACTATTTTGGATAACAGTGGCAAGAGTGGATGGACATCCTTGACTTGATTCTGATATTAACAGAAATTCTTTTTAGCTTTTCACCATTGAGAATGATATTAGCTGTAGACTTGTCATATGTGACCTTTATTATGTTGAGGTGAGTTCCCTATGTCCAATTTCTGGAACGTTTTAATCATAAATGGGTGTTGGGTTTTGTCTAAAGTTTTTTTGCATCTATTGAAATGATCATATGGTTTTTCTTCAATTTGTTAACGTGCTATATCACACTGATGGATTTGCAGATATTTAAAAATCCTGCATCACTGGAATAAATCCTACCTGATCATGGTGTAGGATCCTTAATGTGTTCTTGGATTCAGTTTCTAGTATTTAGTTGGGGATTTTTGCATCTGTGTTGATCAGCGATATTGGCCTGCAATTTTCTTTTTGTGTTTGTGTGTGTGGTATCTTTGGTTTTGGTATCAGGCTGATGGAGTGAGTTTTGGAGTGTTCTTTCCTCTGCACTTCTTTGGTATAGTTTCAGAAGGACAGATGTTAACTCTTATTTAAATGTTTGATAGAATTCGCCTCTGAAGCTATCTGGACTTTTGTTTGTTGAAAGTTTTAAAATCCCATTTTCAATTTCAGTACTTGTAGTTGGTCTCTTCATATTTTGTATTTCTTCCTAGTTCAATCTTGGAGGATTGTCCCTTTCTAAGAATTTGTCCATTTCTTCTACGTGGTCAGTTTTATTGGCATATAGTTGCTTGTAGTCGTCTCTTAACGATCCTTTGTATTTCTGTGATATCTGTTGTAATTTCTCCTTTTTAAGGTATTATGTTATTGATTTGAGTCCTCTCCCTTTTTTTCTTGATGAGTTTGGCTAAGGGTTTATCAATTTTGTTGATCTTTTCAAAGAACCAGCTTTTAGTTTCATTTATCTTTTCTTTCGTTTTTTTTCATTTCTATTTCATTTATTTCTACTCTAAGCTTTATGATTTCTTTCCTTCTCCTCACTTTGGGTTTTTTTTGCCCTTTTTCTAGTTGCTTGAGGGGTAAGGTTAGGTTGTTTATTTGAGATTTTTCTTATTTTCTGAGGTATACTTGAATTGCTATAAAATCCACTCTTAGAACTGCTTTTGCTATATCCCATAGGTTTTGGATCATTGTGTTTTCATTTTCATTTGTCTTTGGATATTGTTTGATTTCTCTTTTGATTTCTTTAATGATCTATTGATTATTTAGTAGCATATTTTTTAGTAACCACATGTCTGTTTTTCACAGTTTTTTCTTTTAGTTGATTTCTGGTTAGTTGATAACACATTGTGTTTAGAAAAGATGCTTGATATGATTTCAATTTTCTTTTTCTTTCTTTTGCTTTTTTCTTATTTTCTTTATGGCTGCACCTGCAGCACGTGGAAGTTCCCGGTCTAAGGATTGAATTCAAGCCTCAGCTGCAATGCAGCTGTAGCAATGCAGGATCCTTTAACCCACTGTGCCAGGCTGAGGATCAAACTGTGCCTCTACAGCCACCCAAGCCACTGCAGTCAGATTCTTAATCCACTGCACTACAGCAGGAACACCTGATTTTAGTTTCTTAAATTCACTAGGCTTGATTTGTGGCTTAGTGTGTGATCAGTCCTAGAGAATGTTCCATATGCATTTAAGAAGAATGTGTATTCTGCTGCTTTTGAATGGAATGTTCTTTAAATATCTGTTAAGTCCCTCTAGCCTAATGCATCATTTAAAGCCTGTATTTCCTTGTTGATTTTCTGTCTGGATGAACTGTCCATTGCTATAAGTGTTAAAGTCCCCCACTATTACTGTGTTATTGTCAGTTTTTCCTTTTATGGCTATTAGCAGTTGCCTTATATATTAGGGTGCTCTTATGTTGGGTACATATATATTTACAATCATTATGTCTTCTTCTTGGATTGATTCTTTGGTCATGATATAATGACCTTCTTTGTCACTTGTAACCTTCTGTATTATAGTCTACTTTGTCTGATATGAGTATTACTACTACAGCTTTCTTTTGATTTTCATTTGCATGGAGTATCTTCTTCCATCCTCTTACTTTCAGCTTGTATGTGTCCCTAGAACTAAAGTGGGTCTCGTCGTAGACGACATATATATGGGTCTTGTTTTTGTATTCATTTAGCCAGTCTATGTCATTTGGTTGGAGCATTTAGTCCATTTACATTTAAGGTAATTATTGGTAGTTCCATTCTTTTTTACTGCGATTTTGTTAATTGTTTTGGATTTTTTTTTTCTTTCCCCCTTTTGTTCTTTTGAGGTTTGATGACTGTTTTAATGTTGTGTTTGAATTGCTCTTTTTACTTGTGTATAAATCTATTGTAGATTTTTGGTTTGCAGTTACCATGAGGTTTTGATATAGAAGTCTTATGTATATGATTGTTTAAGTTGCTGGTCTCTTAATTGCAAATGCATCTCCAATATCTTGCATTTGTACTTTCCTCTTCTCACAGTTGCTGGTTTTGATATAATATTTGTGTGTGGATGATTTCCTACCTTTCTATATGTTTTTGCCTTTATCAGTGAGCCTTCTTATGTGTAATTTTCTTGTTTCTAGTTGTGGCCTTTTCTGCCTAGGGAAGCTCCTTTAGTATTTGTTGTAAAGCTGGTTTGGTGGAGTGGAATTCTCTTACCTTCTGTTTGTCTGTAAAGCTTTTGATTTCTTCTCATCTGGATGAGAGCCTTCCTAGGTAGAGTATTCTTGGTTGTAGATTTATTATATGTTTTTATTTATCATCCTTGTGTGTGAACTGCTAAGGAAAAAGAATATGACATTCACTTTTGTGACACTGATATTCTAAGTGACATTTAGTTCTAGGAAATTTAAGGTTTTAAAGAAATGATAGATGAATAAATAAATGAATGGTGAAGACAAGAGTTTGGATACCTGGATGACAGTGATTAGAAATGTCTATTAGGGAGTTCCCACCATGGCGCAGTGGTTAACAAATCCGACTAGGAACCATGAGGTTGCAGGTTCGGTCCCTGGCCTTGCTCAGTGGGTTAACGATCCGGCGTTGCTGTGAGCTGTGGTGTAGGTTGCAGACTCGGCTCGGATCCTGCGTTGCTGTGGCTCTGGCGTAGGCCTGTGGCTACAGCTCCGATTGGACCCCTAGCCTGGGAACCTCCATATGCCGTGGGAGCGGCCCAAGAAATAACAAAAAGACAAAAAATAAAATAAAATTAAATTAAATTAAAAAAAAAAGAAGTGGTAGTTTAAAAAAAAAAGAAAAAAAAGAAATGTTTATTAGGAGTTCCCGTTGTGGCGCAGTGGTTAACGAATCCGACTAGGAACCATGAGGTTGCAGGTTCGGTCCCCGCCCTTGCTCAGTGGGTTAACAATCCGGCGTTGCCGTGAGCTGTGGTGTAGGTTGCAGACGCGGCTCGGATCCCGCGTTGCTGTGGCTCTGGCGTAGGCCGGTGGCTACAGCTCCGATTCAACCCCTAGCCTGGGAACCTCCATATGCCACGGGAGCGGCCCAAGAAATAGCAACAACAACAAAAAAAAAGACAAAAAAAAAAAAAAAAAGAAATGTCTATTAGAAACTTCCTAGAGATAGGATGGCAGAGTAGAAGGACTTGAGCTCATCTCCTCTCATGAGAAAACCAAAATTACAACTAACTGGTGAACAACCAACAACAAAATAGACTGAAAGCTACCAAAAAAGATATCCTGCATCCAAAGAGAAAGAAGAAGCCACATCGAGATGGTAGGAGTGCTGCTTTGACAATATCATTAAAAATAAATAAAATACCTCTTCTCTTGCCTCTTTTCACTTGTGTGAATCCTTCCTTTAGTTTAGTAGTGAACTGTCATGTTTCCATAATACCCTCAAAATATCATGATTTTGTATATATCATAGTGTATCTATTTCTTTACTTATCTTTCTGAACTATTAGACTATGAACTACTTGAGTTTGAACAGTACTTCTTGTGCTGGTAATTATTTAAAAATTTTTTTGTAAAGGAGCAAGTATTTTAGGCTTTGTGGCCATATGGACTCTGTTGGAACTACTTAACTGTGGTGTAGGAGCGTAAAAATAGCCATAGACGAATTATAAACATTGGGTATAACTGTGTTCTAATAAAACTTTATTTATAAAAACGGGTGGGAGGCCAGATTCAGCACACAGGTCTTAGTTTGCTGACCCTTGCAATGTTGTATACCCTATGCCTGGCAAATCAGTAAATGACAATACTTAACACATACTAAATACTTTTTATGTTCTGTATACTATTCTAAACAACTTTATTATTTTACTTAATTCTTAAAACAAGTTTCTGCGGTAGATATTGTCATCATTTTAAAAATGAAACTGAAGCACAGAGAAGTTAAATAATAACGTGCCGAAAATAATACAACTAGTTAGTGAAAGATTTGGCAATTGAACCCGGACATTCTGAATCCAGAGTCTGGGCTTTGAATCATTAAATCATACTGGTTCTAAAATGTTGAGTCCCAGGAGTATAATATTGGTTGAGTATTAGGAAACATATTAACATAAATTACTGTATTACTAGATTGAAGGGGGAAACTATATGTTTATCTTTTTAGTGCAAAAAAATGATTTTCTAAAATCCAGTTGTCCCTGAATTCTTCCTCAACAAGAAATAACCTTATAAAAGATCTCTACCAGAAACCTGTGTTAAATGTCACAGTGAAATTTTTTAAGTACTTTCATTAAACGATAGGAACATAACATTAGCTCAGGTCTTGGCCAGTGCTTTAAGAAAGAAGAAAAATAATTAACCTCTAAATAATAAGGGATGGGAATGGGTGGAATATATATCTCTGTTATTATTTGCAGTTGATATGATTATCTACTTGGAAAATATAAGACGGGTAACGGAAAATGGCTTGAGTCAAAAAAAGATTTCAGTAAAGCAACACGCTACGAGATAAAAAGGCTCCTTAGCTTTTTTATACACCAGCAGTAACCAACTATGAAAAGCAATAAGGAAAGTAGAAGCCTAAATTATAAAATACTTAAAACATATGTAGTGCTATCCTAAGAAAAGTACGAAAAGATCTGAATAGATGGAAAAATAGTATATTCCTGAATGTGAGAACTTAATATTCTAAAATTGGCAGTTCACACCAAATTCGTCAATAAAATCAGTGTAATCCCAATTAGGAATACAATAGAATTTTTAAAATGCAATATGACAAATGTTTTAAGTTTTGAGAAGGAAAAACACATAGAATGGCCAGGTAAATTTCAAAAATAAGCATAACAAAGGGAAACGTACCCATCACAGATTTAAAACAGGAGTTCTCTTGTGGCACAGCAGGTTAAGGATCTGATATTGTCAATGCAGTGGCTTGGGCCACTGCTGTGGCATGGATTCATCCCCTGGTCTGTGAACTTCCACATGCCGTGGGGATAGCCAAAAGAAAAAAAGAGGTTAAAACATACTGTAGAATTACAGTTATTAAAATAATAAGAACTTGGATATAGATTGAGCATGTTGATCAGAGGAACAGAATAAGGAATTCAGGAAGAGCTCCATGGATACAGCAGAATTTCCTACATGATAAACAAGTAATGTAAGAGCTAGTCTATAAATGATGTAGGACAATTGGCTATCCAGTTGAAGTAAAGAGAATTATGTACCCACTTGCTGGCACTCTCAAAAGTAAGTTCCAGTTGGGCTAAATATATGTAAAAAAAATAAATGGCAAAAGTTTTGGAAGAATTGGATTTTTTGGAAAGTCAGGGTAGTGAAAGCCTTATCAAAGGAGACATCAAACTTAGATGCCATTTAAAAAGGCAAGCAATAGACCAGGATAAAATATTTGACATGTAGTAGACAAGTTACCATTCAAAATATACATAAAAGACAACTAGGAGTTCCCCTTGTGGCTCAGCAGATTAAGGACCTGACATTGCCTCCTCGAGGATGTGGATTTAATCTCTGGCCTTGCTCCGTGGATTAAGGAACCAGCATTGCTGCCAGCTGCAGTGTATTTTGCAGATGTGTTTTGGTTTTGTTCTTACCGTGGCCATAATGTAGACCCCAGCTGCAGTTCCATTTTGATTCCTGGCCCAGGAAATCCATATGCCACAGATGTGGCCATAATTTAAAAAAAAAAAAAAAAAAAAAAAAAAAAAAAAAAAAAGGACAGCCTAGTAGAGTATGGGAAAGAATTGATAGAAGTAGAAATATAGGAATTCCCATTGTGGCTCAGCAGAAACAAATCCACCTAGTGTCCATGAGGACGCAGGTTTGATCCCTGGCTTTGCTCAGTGGGTTAAGGATCCAGCATTGCCGGGAGCTATGATGTAGGTGGCAGACCCAGCTTGGATCCCATGTTGCTCTGGCTCTGGTGTAGGCCAGTGGCTACAGCTCCGATTCAGCTCCTAGCCTGGGAACCTCCATATGCTGTGGGTGCAGCCCTAAAAAAAAAAGACCAAAAAACAAAACAAAACAAAAAAAGAAATATAGCCTGTAAAATTTTGAGGAGATACTTAACCATACCAGTAATAAGAGAAATTCAAAACATCAGTGAAATATGATTTTTTTAAAAAATTTGCTAATAAAATTGGCAAAAATTGGAAAACTTTAGTGTCAAGTTGGAAAGTAGTCACTTTTAAACTATTGAGCAGAGTATAAACAGCTTCATCTTTTTAGGGTAAGGGTTTGGCTGTATCTTATCAATTTTGAAAGTGCATTCTTCTGAACCAGAAGTTTCATTTCTGTGTACCTGTAATACAGAAATATTTTCATAGAGACCGTTACATGATTTTTCCTTGCAGAGAAGGAAATGTATAAAGACAAATGAAAGCGGTCTGTGTTCATTACTAGAATAAATTTTGGTATGCCCTTATAAGAGAATAATATTAGATTAGCCATGAAAAAGAATGCAGTGTAGATATAGAGGTACTTCTTTAGGGAAAATTTAAGATACTTTGCATGAAGAAGCAAAACATTGGTCAGCCTTTGCAATTCCATTTAAACCACTCCCCTAAAACCTCATACACACATAAATCCAGAGGGAAAAAAAAATCTGAAAGGGTTGTATTCCACAGTGGGTAGCTGTGAAAATGGGAGTTGGGATGGGGACAGGAGGAATAGTTAAAAATGTTTGTATGTATGTTTTTAAGATTTAAACATACAACTTTTGTAATTGTAACAATGATAAAATATAAGATGGTTTGGATTTGATGATTATGATTAGTCCTTATTAGAACTATATCTTCTAATAGGACAACCTTGATTTATGTCTGTCACTGAGTAATTTTTAACAGCACCTCCTTTCACTCACAAAAGCTTCCCAATTGATGTCTGAAGTCATTGGTGCTTTTAAAAAGAGTAATTTTGCTGTAGTATTGGATCTAAAGCTATGGTACAGCAGGTTTTAAAGAAGTAAGAATTGTAGCCTAGTGATTCTCAACCTTTATATAGCCATATCTGCCAACTGGGACAATTTTAGTGTATTTTATTTTCTGAGTTTCTATTATAAAAGCAATTTTCTTTTTCAAATGTAAAACTATATTTTAAAATATAACTGTTTTCAAGTCTCATATTCCTGGATATTTTGCTCTCCCCTTTTAATGTTAGAACCTAATATTTTAGGAAAGTTGGTGCTAAATTTCAGGAGAGATGTCAGCTTAAACTGAAGACAGAGTAAAGAAAAGGAAGATTTTTAAAAAAAAAATAAGATGAGGGAAGATGAACATATTTAGGAAAAAAATTTTTACCTCAAGCATAGTTGTAGATATATAAATAAAGAATGTGGTTATCTCAGGAAGGACAACATTAAAATACTGGGTTCTAAAGATAAATCTCATGAAAAATATAGAAATGTTTCTTGATTTTCTTATGATACCTTATTATAAAATTCCCTGGAAGAAATTAATGAGGGAAACATTAAATAGGTGAAATTACAGTAAAACAGCTTTTACGGAGGAATTCAGACCTTTTAGTTGTGAACCTAGATGTTAAGTTGTTGGTTTGTTCAAAAAATACTAGGAAACTGCTGTTTTTTATTCTTCAACCCAAAGTCACTCTGATAGACATAATCAAGAATCTGAAATTCTGAAAAAGCAGAGTAAATAATTAAATATATAAGCTAGTACTTTACAAAAGGACAATAAAATATTTGTAGATGAGAATAGAATTTTCCCAGGTGTAATTACATTGTGCTCTAGAGGCAATTCAAGTGCTTTGAAAATAGCACTAGACAGCAAGAGCTGTAAAATGGGATTTAAGATGGTACAGTTGTCACTCAGCATCCATAGAGGATTGGTTCCAGGACCCCAGCAAATGTTCAAGTCCCTTATATAAAATGATGCGGTACAATAGCATCAGATATCCGTGGGTTCCACACATCTCCAGATACGGAGGGCCAACTCTATTTTTTAAAAAAACTATTGGTTTTTATTCATGTGCACATTAACTGTCCTTTAACTGATTGAGATTGACTTCTTAGAAGCAATTCTTGGTCTCTGTTCCAGTAGTTTCCTTGAATGGAATTATCTTTGTCATGTCTTTTTCATTGACTGCTTTTAAAGTCTATCTTAACCAGATTTTCATGTTAGTATTAGGGTGTGATTTCTTAGTGGAGGAGCTGGAGCTGAGTATCCTGACTACTTATTAAATTAAGCTATATTTAGTTTACCTGACTATGGAGAATAATGTCAGTGGCTCTCAAACTCTCAACCTCTATTTTAAACCTCTGCTCACCTTAAAAGACTGAGACCCACCCATCCTACCCACTTCCACCTTTCCAGTGGACAAGGAACTGGAGAAGAGTAAGATAAATAAGTTATAATAAATTCATTGCTGACAATCTATATAAATTGCTATTTATTTACCTTATAAGAAAATGAATATATGTATTTGCTTTTATTAGATTAAACCATGTAAAAGTGTTAGTGTA
Organism: Sus scrofa; assembly: GCF_054392235.1. Classification (NCBI taxonomy): domain Eukaryota; kingdom Metazoa; phylum Chordata; class Mammalia; order Artiodactyla; family Suidae; genus Sus; species Sus scrofa. The sequence goes on along the minus strand of NC_139393.1, from coordinate 19,300,572 downwards.
ATGTTTTTGATGTTAAGTAGCAATTTCATATGGTTCAACCTATTGTATTACGGGACTATACTATGCCATATAAACATTGCTCTCTCTCTATGAAACTGTTACTGCACTTACCAGGAAAATATGTTATAAGTTGTTTAATATAAATTTGTAAGCAGCACATTGCTTATGATACGTCATCATATTAGCCAAATTAGAAAGTTTATGGATACACCTACTTTAGCAACAGGGGTAATGTGATAAGCCAAAACTATTTTTAATGCACGTATACATCATTGGACACTATAGGGTTAATTAATCAACCTTCTGCAAAAATTAAATTGGAAAATAATAAAGGTAAACATGTAGTAATTGATAAACAAAAGCTATTAGATTTAAAACTATGACCAGCTAAAGACACCGCAAAAGTCAGAACTAATTGACGAGAGTACTGATGATAAACAGATAATAGAGTTTCTTTGTGGTAATCCTGACTCTCTATGTTGCATGTCAGCCAAATGTCTTAGTAGAATCCTGAAATAAGAGGCCCAAGTAATCTCCAGAAATATATTAATTTTAGTTTACAGATAATACATTTTAACTCACTTTATAAGTTGCTGGTACAATTAGTCTTATACAGAAATCTAGGAAAGTGTGTGTCATTTTTCCAAAATATCTGTAAAAAGAATATTGATTTTTCTTTTAGTTCAGGGTTATATCAAGAGCGCATTGGCTTTCATCGGTGAACCAAAATCATACTTAAAAAAAAAAAAACCATCCTTTTAAAGCATTGCCATTTGTGTTCTTCTTGTTATAAATTTGTTTACCTTTGTACTGTCCATTGTGTACATTAAAAATTAAGAGTAATGAATTTGGTTCCTTGTCAAGAGGGAGTAAAAGGGACTAAACGTACTCTTCTGTCTGAAACAACTGGAAAAAAAAAACTGTAAAAAATATACAAAACAATAGCACTCAAGATGTTAGATATCACCACCTTCACAGGAATGGGGGGTCCCAAGTAGGTTCCAGTTCTCCAAGTTGAGATAAAGCTAGCAGTGCAAAAGGAAGAAAGTGTGCAGGTGCAAGTACCAGAGAAGAGAGAGCTGTAAATAAAAAGGACAAAGGACTTCAGTGATCTGGAGAAGGTCCCATTTCAGTATTCAGTAGTGTACTGATAAGTGAATACATACAAGGAAACTATCCAGGGCTGGAGAAAGCCACCTAAAAGAATTATGTAAAACATTATCCAAGCTCATGCCGGAAATAGTGCCTGTTCCTACCAGTCAGAGTAGAAAGCCTCATAATTCCCAGGGCATTTGGTAGAGTATTCTGGAGGATGTTAGGGTGAGGAAAAATTAACCCTGGACTAAATGCAGCCTCTGTTCCTGCCTAATGCAAGAACATAACTCCTTCCCAGAAGGATCAAACTGTTTCCAAGTCACTTAGCCACACTTACAACAGAGCTCAAGATTACTCAGAAGACTACAAAAATATCCAGCATCCAGCAAGGTAAAATTTGCAATATCTGACATTCAGTCAAAACTACGAAGTTTGCAGAGAAGCAGGAGAATATAAACCACAATGAGGAGAAAAATCAGTTGCTTGAAACTGGCTCCCAAATGACACTGATGATGAATTAATAGTCAAGAACATTAAAACAGTTATGACTATATTCATTTTGTTGGAGAAGCTAGAGGAAAGATTGAACATGTTATCTAGAAATATCTTGTAGATTAAAATTACAGTGTCAAAGATAAGACACATTGGGTAGGTTTAATGGCATGTTAGACATTGCCAAAGAAAAGATTAGTGGATGTGAAGACCATAGCAGTAGAGATTATCAAAAGTAAAAGAAAAAAGAATTGTTTAAAAAGATGAACTGAAAGAATATTTGAAGAAATAGTAGCTAAATTTTTTAACGATAAGAGAAACAGAATAAGCACAAGAAAGAAGAGTAAAATGTCTCCAAGGAACATCATAATTAAATCACTTAAAAGAAATGAAAAAGAGGAAAGAATTTGTAGCTTGTTCTTTTTATTTAACAATGTATTGTGTAACTTAACCTCTTAATATTTTGTTTAATTTTATTGAAGTGTAGTTGATTTATAGCATTTTGTTAATTTTGATTGTAGATCAGAGGGACTCAATTATACATATATATCTTCTTTTTTATGTTCTTTTCCATTATGGTTTTGTCACAGGATATCGATTATAGTTCCTTGTGCTATATAGTAGCACCTTGCTGTTTCTCCATCCTATATATAATATTTTGCCTCTGCTAATCCCAATCTCCCAACCCTCCCCCACCCCCTGCAACCGCAAGTCTATTCTCTGTACCTGTGAGTCTGTTTTTGTTTGGTAATTATGTTCATTTGTATCATATTTTAGAATCCACATATAAGTGATATAGTATTTGTCTCTCTCTTCCTGACTTACTTTGCTCAGTATAATAATCTCTAGGCCCATCCATGTTGCCAAAAATGACATTTCCTTTTTTGTGGCTGAGTAATAGTCTGTTGTGTGTGTGCACGCGCGCACATGAGTGCACACGAGCGTGTGCATGCACATATGCACGTATACACCGTATCTTTTCTATCCATTCATCTGTTGATGGACATTCAGGTTGTTTCCATGTCTTGGGTATCGCAAATAGTGCTGATATGAACATAGGGCTGCATGAATCTTTTCGAATTACAGTTTTGTGTGGGTATGACCAGGAGTTGGATTGCTGCATCACATGGCAACTCTATTTTTAGTTTTTTGAGGAACCTCAATAATGTTTCCATAGTGGTGGCACCAATTTACATTCCCACCAGCCACCAGCAGTGTAAGAGGATTCCCTCTTCTCCACACCCTCTCCAGCATTATTATTATTATTTTGTCTTTTTAGGGCCGCACCTGAGGCATATGGAGTTTCCCAGGCTAGGGTTGAATTTGAGATGTAGCTGCTGGCCTAGACCACAGCCACAGCCGCACCAGATCCCAGCTGCATCTGCAACCTACACCACAGCTCACAGCAGTGCTGGATCCTACTGAGCAAGGTCAGGGATCCAACCTGTGTCCTCATGGATGCTAGTCAGATTTGTTTCCATTGAGCCATGATGGGAACCCCCAGCATTCATTATTTATAGACTTTTTAATGATAGCCATTCTGACTAGTGTGAGGTGGTACCTCGTTATAGTTTTTTCTTTCATTTCTCTAATACTTAGCAATGATCATATTTTCTGAATTTGATGAGAACAATAAGAAACACAGTATGCACAAGGAAGATGAATTAAATGTCTCCAAGGAACGTCATAATTAAATCAATTAAAACAAGTAACAGAGAGCAAAAAAAAATCATAAAAGCAGCCAACGTTAGGAGTTCCCATTGTGACTCAGTGGAAACAAATCCCAACTAGTACTGATGAGGATGCAGGTTCAGTCCCTGGCCTTGCTCATTGTGTCAGGCATGCAGTGTTGCCGTGAGCTTTGATGCAGATTGCAGATGCAGCTCGGATCCCGAATTGCTGTAGCTGTGGCTGTGGCCGTCAGCTGCGGCTCTGATACAGCCCCTATCCTGGGAACTTCCATTTGCTGTGTGTGCAGCCTTAAAAAGCAAAAAACAAAAAAACCCAGCATTAGTACAAAACAAAGATAAGGGTAATAGTAGATTTCTCATCAGAAAGAGGGTAAGCTGGAAGATAATGAAGTATTATCTTTAAAACACTAAAAGAAAAAAAAATGGTCAACCTAAGATTCTTTACCCAGCAAAAACAAAGGCAGAGTAAAGACTTTTCCAACATGTAACAGCTAAAACAGTCTTGCGCTAAATGACATATTAAATGGAGTCCTTCAACCAGGAAAATTAAACTACATGGATACCTGGACCTAAGGAAAGGAATAAGAAAATGACATGGGTAAATATGTAAGATTTTTAAATTATTTTTTAGGTATCTTCAAAAGACAGTCGACTGTTTAACATGATGGTAATGACTGTGGGGTTTATAACATATAAAGGTAAAATATAACAGTAGCACAGGGAAGGGGAGAAAAGGGAGATAAGTTGTTGTTAAGGTTCTGATACCTACACCTGAAATATTAAGTTAAACTGATAAATTAGACTGTGGTAAGTTAAGGAAGCATATTGTAGCCCTAAAGCAATCACTAAAGTAACAAAGAATTATAGTTTGTAAAACCAACAAGGAATATAAAATGATACAGTAAGAAATAACCCAAGATAAACCAGATAAAGAGGAAAGGGGTCATGAAGAACACATCAGACAAATGGAAAGCAAATAGCAAGGTGATAGATTAAACCCAACTGTATCAATAATTGCATTACTCATTAAATGCTGTAAATACTGTAATTAAAAGGCAAAGATCATTGGATTTGTTTTTTTAAAAATCAGTACCCAAGTATATCACAAACACAGGAAACTCACTTTAAATATAAAGACATATATATTGGAAGGTTGGAAGATAGAATATGCTCATACTATTCAAAAGAAAGCTGGAGTGACTATATTAGATCAGAAGTTAGATTTCAGAGCAGAGACTGTTACCAAGGACAGAAGGGTCATTTGATAATAATAGAGGGATTAATTCATCAAGAGGACACACTCCTAACTTTTTATATGTGATAGAACTGCAAAGAGAAACATATAAATAAGTAATTTTAGCAGAGGTTCCAGTACTCCTCTCTCAACAATTGATAAAACAAATAGAATGTAAAACCTGAAACTATAGAATTTCATGGAGAAAATATAGAAAATCTTGGTGACCTTAGATTAGACAAAGCTCTCATAGAAACAACTCCAAAAGCACCATCCATAAAATAACAGTTGGATTCATTATAATTAAAACGTAGGCTTTTCAAAAGACAGTGTTAGGAAAATGCAGAGACAAGCCACAGACTGGGAGGAAATCTTTGCAAATCACTTAACTTGATAAAGGACTGGTATCCAGAATATATAAAGCACTATCAAAACTGAGTAATAAGACAAAACAACTTAATGACAAAATGGGCAAAAGTGTTGACCAAATACTAGCCAAGAAGATACAGATGGCAAATAAGCACATGAAAATGTTGAAAATCATTAGTCATTATGGAAATACAAAGCCCAGGTTTACGAATAGTAGGAAAGTTTGGGAGGTGATGGTAGGTTAATTATCTTGGTTGTAGTAATGGTTTTATGGATGTATTCATATACCAAAATTTATCAAGTTGTACTCTTTGTGTGTCATTTAATGTATGTTATACCTCAGTGAAGCTATTTTTAAAAAAAATCTCGGAGTTCCTGTTGTGGCGCAGTGGTTAACGAATCAGACTAGGAGCCATGATGTTGCGGGTTCGATCTCTGGTCTCACTCAGTGGGTTAAGAATCTGGCGTTGCCTTGACCTGTGGTGTAGGTCGCAGATGGGCTTGGATCCTGTGTTGCTGTAGCTCTGGCGTGGGCCGGCGGCTGCAGCTCCGATTAGACCCCCAACCTGGGAACCTCCATATGCCTGGAGTGTGGCCCTGGAAAAGACAAAAAGACAAAAATCGATAGATAGACAGACAGACAGATAGATAGATAGATGTCCTCTTGTGGCTCAGCAATAACCAACCTGACTAGTATCCATGAGGATGCAGGTTCTCAGTGGTTTAAGGATCTGGCATTGCCGTGAGCTGTGGTATAGGTTGCAGACAAGGCTCGTATCTGTCATGCTGTTGCTGTGGTGTAGGCCAGCAACTACGGCTCCATTTTGACCCGTAGCCTGGGAACTTCCATATCCTGCAGGTACAACCCTAAAAAGAAAATAAATAAATCTAGAGTAGTTAGGACATTATATGTGCTTGACACATGTTTATTCAATACATTTAACTCATTACTCTGCCATTTCCTGAGAACGTTTGAACTTTTTTTAAAAAAAAACCTATAGGAAATAGCAGTTTAAATCTGAGAGAAAAATTGGTTTGGCTCATAGGACATTGACTTGGCTGAAATATCCAAAGGCAACCTCAAAGGCCTCATTAGACTTGATTACTTACAAATACTTCTCTTTCTTCTTTTCTTTCTAAGCCTGCACCTGCAGCATGTGTAAGTTCCTGGGCTAGCAGTTGAATCAGAGCTGCAGCTGTTCACCAATGCCACAGCCATAGCAGTGTGAGATCTGAGCCTCACCTGTGACCTCCACTGCAGCCTGTAGCAATGAGAGATCCTTAACCTACTGAGTGAGGCCAGGGATTGAACCCAAATCCTCACAGACACTATGTTGAGTTCTTAGCCTATTGAGCCACACCGGGAACTCCCTACAAATACTTCTCCTTAAGGAAACTATTTTTATCTGTTTCTAATAGAAGAGAAAGTGTGGGTTCATATCTGGGATGGGTCTTTCAAGAATTAAGTATTTTTTACATTATCAATGTCTTTATTATCGATTAATACATAAAAATTAGTTTTGTATCTATAGCTAATCTGTATGATCATGGGACTAGTAGTATCAGCTTAACCTGGGAGCTTATTAGAAGTGTGAGTTATTGGACCCTACCCCACACCTACTGAAACAGAAACTAGATGTAGAGCCCAACAGTCTATTTTAATAAGTCCTGCTTGTGATTCTGACACATGCTGAAGTTTGAAACCTTGGTCCTAGAGTGGCAGTGAGACTTTAGATACTTAAATACTGGTATTGGTAGAACTCAAGAAATCTCACAGGATGGCATACTTAAGATTTTGGTTATTTCATTATTGTAAATTTTACTGTCAGAAAGGAGTTAATATTTACTGAATAGTAGTTACCAAAACATGCCTGAAGTATTTAGAAGGAAATTATACTGATGTCTCTATTGTCAAAAAAGATGGAGGAGTGCATGTGATCAAGGAAAAGTGTTAACTTTAGTATCTGGATGGCAAGTAAATGGTATTCACTTCTTAGTTTTGAATTTTTTCATGATAAAATATAAAAGCCTCATATGACTCCTTTTTAAGCTTTTGTACAAAACAATGAAATGTGCCCAGATCACTCTTAGACAAAATAATGGTTGGTAATAATGAAAATTTAGTATCTTATCAGTAATTAGAGGCAGATATAGAAGGCCGTGTTTCATACATTGATACTACATTTATTTATCCTAGAAATTGGCTATTTGAGATTTTTGTAGTCAAATTAAAAGGGATATTAAAATGTGATCTCACTAATGTTCTCTAAATAATCTCCATTGATGACTCTTTTTTTTTTTTTTTTTTTTTTTTTGTCTTTTTGCCTTTTCTAGAGCCACTCCCACGGCATATGGAGCTTCCCAGTCTAGGGGTCTAATCAGAGCTGTAGCTGCCGGCCTATGCCAGAGCCACAGCAACTCAGCATCTGAGCCGCATCTGTGACCTACAGCACAGCTCACAGCAACGCCAGATCCTTAACCCACTGAGCAAGGCCAGGGATCGAACCCGCAACCTCGTGGTTCCTAGTTGGATTCGTTAACCACTGAGCCACGATGGGAACTCCCATTGATGACTCTTGATAATATCAAGATGAAAATGATTGTTGGTTATACCTACATGATCTAATTATCTGTCTCTTAAAGACAGATAAAAATTACTGGTTTAAAAATGTTTTATTATAGAAACATCAAATAGAAGGTATTTACATTAGGGAGTTTCCTTTGGGGCTCAGCAGTTAACAAACCTGACTAGGACTCGTGAAGATGAGGGTTCAATCCCTGGCCTCACTTAGTGGCTTAAGGATCTGGCGTCACCATAATGACAAACTTGTCTCAGATCCCGAATTGCTGTGGCTGTGGTGTAGGCCAGCAGCTATAGCTCCCATTCGACTCCTACCCTGGGAACTGCCATATGCCATGGGTGTGGCTCTTAAAAAAGCACAAAAAATATATATTTACATTAAAAGAGATTTTTCAAAACCATGAAGATGAGTAGTATTGAGTGCATATAGAATGAATCCTGATTCAAGCAGTTTTTAACAAATATTAGACTGTTTGAAGTCTGAATATTGTATTTGATGATTCGTATGTATGGTAATGATCTTGTGGTTATGTATTTTGCTGTAGGTTTTTTTTTTTTTTTTTTGAAGGAGTCCTTATCTTTCAGTGGTACATACTGAAATATTTGCAGATGAAAGTACCTCAAATTATACAAGATGGGAGGAAGTGGTTAGTGGTAGATATGAAACTAGGACTGACCATGAATTGAAATTGTTAAAGCTGGGTGATAAGGACATGGGAGTTAAGTATACCATCATATTTACTTTGGCATATGTTTGAAATTTTCCACAAATAAAAATATTTAAGAAGGATATGCTAGAGATTCAGTTGAACCTTTTCAACCTGATCTGAGAACCTGATGACCATTTAATACATGTTCCTCTAGGGAGATATTTTCTAAGTATTTCTGACTTCTCAATGCAGTGTGAAAGGCAGCCTGTTTCTAAGTTGAGGATTGCCTCTATTTTTTCAATGTAATACTCTTCCTTACTTAATATCAATCATTGATAGGATTCTTTGTCCTTGCACAAGTAGAAGTTTCTTTTATAAATTACAAAAAGGAGTTATTACTGTAGCACAGCAAGTTAAGGATCCCACGTTGCTGCAGCTGCCACAGAGGTTGCAAGTGAGGCTCGGATTTGATCCCTGGCCCAGGAACTCCCATATACCATGGATGCAGCCAAAAAACGAAAAGAGAAAACAACTATCCTTTATGTCATAATGAAAGTTCACATTAAGATATGAAAATTTAAGAGTCGTTTTCTGGGAGTGCAGTTAACATCAAACTGTAATGAAAGAATTAATTAATCTTAGGAAAAATATAAAATAATCTAATACCATGTACTTATTAATAAATAAAATTTATGAAATATTTGATTTAGGTTTCTGGTAAATGTTAAGGGATTTTTCTAGAGTGATTCTTAGGAAATTCATCTTAAGAAATCCCACTACAGGTGATTTTAACATGTCTCCCCCCTTTTTTTTAAAGCCGTCAAGTTTAGAAAGTTAAAAAATCCAAAAATGAAAAAAAAAAAAAGAAATAGAGATTTAAATTGGAAAAACACATTTTAGGATATCAGTTTGTAAGATAAAATAGTTATTTGGGTAAAATCCAAATTCAAGCAAAATTTCTATAAATTTCCCTGAAAGGATATTTAGATAGTTGACTATCTAAATATGACTCTGTAATGCCTAGGGCTCTTCAAAACAGTTCATTTTTAAATCAAAATTTTGATGAAAGTGGTGTAACCATATCCACATTACAGAACAGTTGGGGAAATAGAGGGGGGATTGCTATAACTCCACCATCTTAATACAGTTGCTACTGTGATTGTAATATCTTTACCAGTGGCTTTTCATATGTATATTTTCAAGTAATACTGAAGTCTAGATTTAAATTTGGTACTAAAACTCTTTGGAATGTATAATCATCTTGTGATTTCTGATATGGCCTTGGAGTCCTGAAATTTTTAGTTTCATTGATTTAGACAAATCAAAAGATCTGAAATACTGGATTTCTCAGTCTAAATGTACATATTTTTCCTATGAGTCTCTCAACTATGCTATGGCTGTAATCCAAGTAGAATCCTTCTTTGCATTTTCTTTTTAAACAAATAAAGTTGAAATTTCAAACCCCAAGTCACGCTTATTGTCATGAGCTAGCTACCTTAGATTCTAGGTAGACTCTTGGCATTATAACAGCAGCATCCTTAAAACAGAACAAATTCAGGTGGAATGGATGGTGATGGATGAGATTAAGGAAGAAAAACTGCCAAAACATATGCATAAGGAAGCTGACACAGATTCACTTACGGCAGAGACTGAGTGAGAAAACTAATCGTATTGTATGTAGACTGAATACCCTTTCCCAAATTCACATCCTGAAACTCAAACACACCCACCCACCCCCAGTGTGACTGGGGAGTGGGAAGGTGGAGTCTTTGGGAAATTATTAGGTTTAAATGAGGTCATGAGACTGTAGCTCCCATGATGAATTAGTGCCCTTCTAAGAAAAGGAAGAGACTGGAGTTCCCATCATTGCGCAGCGGAAACGAATCCGATTAGGAACCATGAGGTTGCGGGTTCGATCCCTGGCCTGGCTTCTTGGGTTAAGGATTTGGCATTGTTGTGGCTGTGGTGAAGGCTGGCAGCTGTAGCTCTGATTCAACCCCTAGCCTGGGAACCTCCATATACTGCAGATGCGGCCCTAAAAAAAAAAAAAAGACAAGGAAGATACCAGAACTTTCTCTCTCTTGACTGTATTAAGATACAAAAGGGCAATCATTTGCAGGCCAAGGGGGCCATCTCCATGAACCTGACTGTGCTGGCACCTGATCTCAGATTCGCAGCCTCCAGAACTGTAACAAATAAATATGTGATATTTAAGCCACCCAAGATTTTGTCCCGGGAGTGTGGGCTGACTAAGACAGCAAATTGGTATTGATAAGTAGAGTGCTGCAATAACACATATATAAACATGTGCAAGTGGCTTTGGAACTGGGTAATGGGTAGAGGCTGGAAAAGCTTTGAAATACATGCTAGAAACAGCCAAGATTGCTGTTAAGGGACTGCTAATAGCAACTAGTGAAACCTCAAGAAAAGAGGAGAGCTGGAAGGAAAAAAAACCTCTGTCTTCTAGAGAATACGTGAATAATCATGAACAAAATTTTAGTAGAAATAAGGACAGTAAAGACCATTCTGATGAAGTCTCAGATAAGGAACTTGTTATTGGACAGTGAAAAAAAAAGGTGATCCTTACTATTCAAGGGCAAAGAACTTGGATGAATTGTGTTCATGTTCTGGCATTTTGGGGAAAGTAAAACTTGTGAGTGATAAAACTGGATATTTCACTGAGGAGATTTCTAAGCAAAGTGCTGGAGGAGTGGCTTGATTCCTTCTGACTGTTTATAGTAAATTGTGAAAGGAAAGAAATGAATTGAAGGATTTGTTAAGCAAAAGGGAACCAAAACTTAAAGATTTGGGAAATTCTCAGCTTAACCAGGTTGCAAAAATGAGAAAGCACCTTTGGAAGAGAACACCAAGAGTGTGGCTAACCAGCATTTGATAAGGATGTTAGTGAGGGTATGAGACATGGACCTAATCTGCATTTCAGCAGAAGCCAGGAAGAGCGACGGAATTATACCAGTAGAAACACTGCCAAGCGGAACAAAAGATACAGAGAAAGTAGAATGCAGTGAAGGAAGGCTTCAAACGTGTTACCCTTTAAGAAAAGAGAGGAATCTCAAAGGCCTCCTGGAGGTCATCGGGGCTGCTACTCCCACAGGTTCGGAGTGCACAGGTCTGAGGAGCAGAGTACCTCAACCTTGATTTCGAAGGATGGGACTTCTCCCCAGCAGAGTCACATGGCCAGGGCTCCACAAAGCCAAAGAAATGTCTGTAGAGGTATGGCACACCCCATTGGCAGAACATGGAACCAAAGCCTGAAAAATCTAATGATATTTGCCTTACTAGGTTTTTAACTTGCTTGGGACCTGTCACCCTTTTCTTCATTCTGACTTCTCCCTTTTGTAATGAGAATATCTATCCTATGCCTGTTCTACCATTGTATTTGGAAGCATGAAGCTTAACTAGTTTCATAGGTGGACAACGGAGAGGAATTTCTCATAGGATGAGTTATACCCCACATATCACCCAAATCTGAATTAGATGCAACTTTTTATTTTATTTTATTTTTTGCTTTTTAGGGTTGCACTGGTGGCACATGGGACTTCCCAGGCTAAGGGTTGAATCGGAGCTGCAGCTGCCAGCCTACCACAGGCACAGCAGCTCAGGATCTGAGCTGTGGCTATGAGCTACACCACAGCTCATGGCAACACCGGGTCCTTAGCCCACTGAGTAAGGCCAGGGATCGACCCTGCCTACTAGTCAGGTTCAATAACCACTGAGCAACAATGGGAACTCTCTAGATGTAACTTTAGAGTTTATGTTGAGGGAGTTCCCATTGTGGCACAGTGGAAACAAATCTGCCTAGTATCTATAAGGATTCGGGTTCTATCCCTGGCCTTGCTCAGTGGGTTAAGGATCTGATGTTGCTGTGAGCTGTGGTCTAGGTCACAGATGCAGCTTGGATCTGGCGTGGATGTGGCTGTCGGAAGGCTGGCAGCTGGAGCTTTGTTTCAACCTCTAGCCTGGGAACTTCTGTTTGCTGCAGGTACAGCCTTACAAAGACAAAAAAAAAAAAAAAAAAAAAAAAAAGATGTTGAAATGGGTTAAGACTTTGTGGCTTTTGGGATGGAATGAATGTATTTTTTTAAATTTTACATGCAAAAAGGACATAAATTTTGGGGGCCAGGAACCGAATATATGAACTGAATGTCTTCTTCCAAAATTCATATGTCAAAGACATATACTCAAGTGTGTTGGTATTAAGAAGGGAGACTGAATGGATATATGTATGGATCTGAATGGATGGATGTAATGAATGTGTATGTGTAACGGAATCACTTTTTTGTACAGCAGAAATTATTACAACCTTATAAATCATTTATGCTTCAATAAAGCTTTAAAAAAAGTAAGTAAGGCCTTTGGGAGTTCCCTGGTAGCCTAGTAGTTGAGGACTCTGTTGTCTTTGCTGTGGTTCAGGTTGGTTCCCTGGCCTGGGAAATTCCACCTACTGCAGGCATGAATAACAGCAACAACAAAAGTGGGACCTATGGGTGGTAATTAGGTTTAGATGAGGTCTTGAGGATAGAGCCCCCTTGATGAGATTCTTGCCCTTTTTAATCTAAGAAGAGGGAGAGAGACCAGAGCTTTCTCAGCCAGTTAAAGACACAGAAAGAAGGTAAGCCCTTTGCAAACCAGGGAAAAAACCCTTCCTAAGAACCTGACCCTGCTGGCATCCAGATCTTAGATTTAGATCAAGATCCAGATCTTAGACCTTCCAGGATTGTGAGAAATAAATGTCTGTTTTTTGTTTTTTTCTTTTTTTATTACTCAGTTACATTTATCATTGTACAACGATCATCACAAGCCAGTTTTATAGCATTTCCATTCCAAACCCCCACTGCATCCTTCCAGCCCCCAACCTGTCTCATTTGGAAACCGTAAGTTTTTCAAAGTCTGTGTGAGTCAGTTTCTGTTCTGCAAAGAAGTTCATTATGACCTTTTTTTTAGATTCCACATGTAAGTGATAGCATATGACATTGTAGTCTCATTGTCTGACTGACTTCACTTAGCATGGTAATTTCTAGGTCCATCCATTTTGCTGCAAATGCCGTTATTTCTTTCCTTTTAATGGCTGAGTAATATTCCGTTGTGTATATGTACCACATCTTCTGGATCCACTCCTCTGTCAGTGGACATTTAGGTTGTTTCCATGTCTTGGCTATTGCAAATAGTGCTGCAATGAACATTGGAGTACATGTGTCTTTCCGAGTCGTGGTTTTCTCTGGATAGATGCCCAGGAGTGGGATTGCTGGGTCAAATGGTAGTTCTATTTTTAGTTTTCTAAGGAATCTCCATACTGTTTTCCACAGTGCTTGCACCAATTTACATTCCCACCAACAGTGTACTAGTGTTCCTTTTTCTCCACACCCTCTCCAGCACTTATTGTTTGTAGACTTTTGGATGATGGCCATTCTGGCTGGTGTAAGGTGGTACCTCATCGTGGTTTTGATTTGCATTTCTCTAATAATGAGTGATGTTGAACATCTTTTCATGTGTTTTTGGGCCATGACTTCTTTAGAGAATTGTCTGTTTAGATCTTCTGTCCATTTTTTGATGGGGTTGTTTTTTTGTTTGTTTTGTTTTTTTTTTTTTTTGTATTGAGCTGCAGGTGTTTATAAATTTTGGAGATTAATCCTTTGTCAGTCACATCACTTGGGAAGATTTTCTCCCATTCTGTGGGTTGTCTTTTCATTTTGTTTAGAGTTTCCTTTGCTGTGCAGAAACTTTTAAGTTTAATTAAGTCTCATTTGTTTATTTTTGTTTTTACTGTCATTACTCTAAGAGGTGGATCTGAGAAGATGTTGCTGTTGTTTATGTTGGAGAGTGTTTGGCCTATGTTTTTCCTCTCAGAGTTTTATAGTATCTGGTTTTATATGTAGGTCTTGAATCCATTTGGAGTTTATTTTTGTGTATGGTGTTAGGGAGTGTTCTAATTTTGTTCTTTTACTTGTGGCTGTCCATTTTTCCCAGCACCACTTATTGAAGGGGCTTTCTTTTCTCCACTGTATATTCTTGCTTCCTTTGTCATAAGTTAGTTGACTGTAGGTGTGTGGGTTTAATTCTGGGTTTTCTATCCTGTTCCACTCATGTATATTTCTGTCTTCGTGCCAGTACCACATGGTTTTGATGACTGTAGCTTCATAGTATAGCCTGAAGTCAGGGAGCCTGATTCCTCCAGCTCCATTTTTCTTTTTCAAGATGGCTTTGGCTATTCTGCGTCTTTTGTGCTTCCAAACTTTAAAATGTTTTGTTTGAGTTCTGTGAAAAATGTCCTTGGTAATTTGATAGGGATTGCATTGAATCTGTTGATTGCCTTGGGTAGTATAGTCATTTTGATAATATTGATTCTTCCAATCCAAGAGCATGGTATATCTTTTTTTTTTTTTTTTTGTCTTTTTAGGGCCGCACCCATGGCATGTCGAGGTTCCCAGGCTAGGGGTCCATTTGGAGCTGTTGCTGCTGGCCTACACCAGAATCAGAGCAATGCCAGATCAGAGCTGCATCTGCAACCTTCACACAGCTCACCACAACACCGGATCCTTAACCCACTGAGCGAGGCCAGGGATTGAACCTGCAACCTCATGGTTTCTAGTTGGATTCGTTTCTGCTGTGCTACGGCAGGAACTCTATATGTCTTTCCATTTTTTTGTGTCATCTTTGATTTCTTTCATCAGCGTCTTATAGTTTTCACAGTACAGGTCTTTATGTCTTTTTAGGTAGGTTTATTTCTAAGTACTTTATTCTTTTTGATGCGATGGTAAATGGGATCGTTTCCCTAATTTCTCTTTCTGATGTTTCGTTGTTAGTATATAGAAATGCAGTTGATCTCTGTGTATTGATTTTGTATCCTGTGACTTTGCCAAATTCATTGATGAACTCTTAACAGCTTTCTGGTAGCATCTTTAGGATTTTCTAGGTATAGTACTGTGTCATCTGCAAAAATATCTAGTGATAGTTTTACTTATTCTTTTCCAATTTGAATTCCTTTTATTTCCTTTTCTTCTCTGACTGCCATGGCTAGGACTTCCAAAACTGTGTTGAATAGTAGTGGCAAGAGAGGACATCCTTGTCTTGTTCCTGATCTCAGCAGAATTCTTTCAGCTTTTCACCTTTGAGAATGATGTTAGCTCTGGGTTTGTCATATATGGCCTTTGCTTTGTTGAGGTAGTTTCCCTCTGTACCCACTTTCTGAAGGGTGTTTATCAGAAATGGGTGTTGGATTTTGTCAGAGGCTGTTTCTGTGTCTATTGAGAGGATCATATGGTTTTTATTCTTCAGTTTGTTAATGTGGTGTATCACACCGATTGATTTGTGGATATAATCCTTGCATCCCTGGGATAAATCCCACTTGATCATGATGTTCCTTTTAATGTATTGTTGGATTCAGTTTGCTAGTATTTTGTTGAGGATTTTTGCATCTATGTTCATCAGTGAAATTGGCATGTAATTTTCTTTTTTTGTGGTGTCTTTGTCTGGTTTTGTTATCAGGGTCATGGTGTCCTCATAGAATGAGTTTGGGAGTGTTCCTTCCTCCACCATTTTTTGGAGTAGTTTCAGAAGGGTAGGTGTTAGCTCTTCTCTAAATGTTTGGTAGAATTCTGTGAAGCCATCTGATCCTCTTCTCTAAATGTTTGGTAGAATTCTGTGAAGCCATCTGATCCTGGACTTTTGTTTTTTAATCACGGTTTCAATTTCAGTACTTGTGATTGGTCCATTCATCTTTTCTATTTCATCTTGGTTTAGTCTTGGAAGATTGCACTTTTCTAAAAATCTATCCATTTCTTCTAGGTTTTACATTTTATTGGCATATAGTTGCATATAGCAGTGTCTTATGATCCTTTGTATTTCTGTGATGTCCATTGTAACTTCTCCTTTTTCATTTCTAATTTTATTGATTTGAGTCCTCTCTTTTTCTAGATAAGTCTGGCTAAGGGTTTATCAATTTTGAAGATCTTTGCAAAGAACCAGCTTTTAGTTTCATTGATCTTTTCTATGCTTTTGTTTGTTTCTGTTTCATTTATTTCTGGTCTGATTTTTATGATTTCTTTCCTTCTGCTAACTTTAGGTCTTGTCTGTTCTTCTCTCTCGAGCTGCTTTAGATGTAAAATTAAGTTGTTTATTTGAGCTTTTTCTTGTTTCCTGAGGTAGACTTGTATTGCTATAAACTTCCCTCTTAGAACTGCTTTTGCTGCATCCCATAGGTTTTGGAGTGTTGTATTTTGCTTCTAGGTATTTTTAAATTTCCTCTTTAATTTCTTCAGTGATCCATTGTTGTTTAGTCTCCACGTGTTTGTGTTTTTGACAGTTGTTGTTGTTGTTGTTGATTTCCAGTCATACAGCATTGTGGTTGGAAAAGATCTTGATATGTTTTCAATTTTCTTAAATTTACCAAGGCTTGATTTGTGGCCCAAAGTGTGATCAGTCCTAGAGAATGTTCCGTGTGCACTTGAGAAGAATGGGTATTCTGCTGCTTTTGGATGGAGTATTCTATATATATCTATTAAGTCCTCTGGTCTAATGTGTCTTTTAAGGCCTGTGTTTCCTTGTTGATTTTCTGTCTGGATGATCTGTCCGTTGCTGTAAGTGGGGTGTAAAAGTCTCCTGCTATCTGTGTGTTGTTGTCAATTTCTCCTTTTACGGTTGTTAGCAGTTGCCTTATATATTGAGGTGATCCTATGTTGCGTGCATATATGTTTACAATTGTTGTATCTTCTTCTTGGATTGATCCTTTGATTATTATGTAATGCCCTTCTTTGTCTCTTATAATATTCTTTATTTTAAGGTCTATTTTGTCTGATGTGAGTATTGCTACTACAGCTTTCTTTTATTTCATTTGCATGGAATATTTTCTTCCATCCTCTCACTTTCAGTTTGTATGTGTCCCTAGAAGTGAAGAGGTCTCTTGAAGGCAGTGTATATGTAGACCTTGGTTCATTCAGCTTTTCTATGTCTTTTGGTTGGGTCATTTAGTCCATTTACACTTAAGGTAATTATCGATATGTATGTTCATATTGCAATTTCATTAACTGTTTTGGATTTGTTTTCATTGCTCTTTTTTCTTCCCTTCTTCACTTCTTCTCTCCTCTTATGGCTTGATGACTATCTTTAGTATTGTATTTGAGTTGATTTTTCTTATTTGTGTGTGTAGATTTTTGGATTGCAGTTACCCTGAAGTTTTGATATAGGAATATATATATATGAGATCATTTTACATTGTTGGTCTCTTAATTGGAGGTGCATCTCCAATGTCCTGCATTTGTACCCTCCTCATGATTTCTGATTTTGGTAGCATTATTGTTCATGGATGATTTCCTACCTTTACTGTATATATGCCTTTACTGGTGAGATTTGTCATTTGCAGTGTTTTTGTTTCTAGTTGTGGCCTTTTCTGTCTAGAGAAGTTCTTTTAGTTAGTATTTGTTGTAAACCTGGTTTAGTGTTGCTGAAATCTCCTTCAAATCTGAATCAGAGCCTTGCTGGATAAAGTAATCTTGGTTGGAGGTTTTTTCCTTTCATCATAGTAAGTATATTATGCCACTCCCTTCTGGCCTACAGAGTTTCTGCTGGAAGATCTCCTGATAACCTTATCTGGGTTCCCTTGTTTCTTCTCCCTAACTGCTTTCACTATTTTCTCTTTGTCTTTAATTTTGGTCAGTTTGATTAATATGTGTCCTCCTTTGTTTATTTTATATGGTAGTCGTTGTGCTTCCTGGATTTGAATTAGTTGTTCCTTTCCCATGTTAGGGAAGTTTTCAGCTATTATCTCTTTGAATATTTTTTCTGTCCCTTTCTCTCTTCTTCTGGCACCCCTGTAATACAGATGTTGGTGCATTTAACGTTGTCCCAGAGTTCTCTGAGACTCTCTTCATTTCTTTTCAGTCTTTTTTCTCTTTTCTGTTCCACTTCAGTGATTTCCACTAGTCTGTTCTCCACCTCACTTATTCGTCTTTCTGCCTTTGGTATTCTGCTGTTGGTTGCTTTTAATGAATTTTTTATTTCAGTTATTGTATTTTGCATCTCTGCTTGCTTAGGTTTTAAATTTTGTATTTCTTTGCTCAGTGTTTGCTACAAATTATCAGTCTTTGCCTCCAGTTTATTCCTAATGTCACCATCATTGGTCTAAAGTCTTTTTCCTGGAGACTGAGAATCTCAGATCACTTAGCTGTTTTTCTGGGTTTTTTTCTTGCTCCTTTATCTGAGTTATAGTTCTCTGCCTTTTCATTTTTATAGGTTTTTGTTGTCGTCTCCTTTTTGCAGACGATAGACTTGTACTCTCTTACTTCTGATGTATGCCACCCTTGTGGCTGAAGTTGGTACGGGGTCTGCTGTAGTCTTCCTGATGGGAGGGAGTGCCCACTGGTAGGTGGGGCTGATTCCTGCTCCTCTGGTATGTGGGGCTTTGTCTCTGGATGAGATTAGAGGTGGCTGCGTATGGGGGCATCCAAGCCCCCGGGGGGTAGGAGGGGATCCCAGTGTACATGAAAGCCTGTTTGCACCTTTCAAGAAAGGAGTCTCCGTTTCCCCCAGTCCTATGGAGCTCCTGAACACAAGCCCCCCTGGCCTTCAATGCCAGATGCTCTAGGGGCTCTTTCTCCCAATGCCAGATCCCCAGGTGTGGGGACCAGACATGGGGCTCAAATTGGAGCTGTAGTTGCCAACCATAGCCACAGCAACAGAAACACTGGATCCGAGCCATGTCTGTGACCTACACCACAGCTCATGGCAGCTCCGGATCCTTAACCCACTGAGCAAGGCCAGGGATCGAACCTGCATCTTCCTGGATGCTAGTCAGATTTGTTTCTGCTGAGCAACAACAGGAACTCCCCTTAAATTAATTTTTGAATGTGGTGCAAGATAAGGGTCTAACTTCATTTTTTTTTAATTTTTAAACTTTTTGCATGTGGATATGCAGTTTTCCCATCATCATTTTTTGAAGAGACTGTCTTTTTCCCCATTGAATGGTCTTGGCACCCCTTACAAAGATCATTTGACTGTATATGATAGTTTATTTCTGGGTTCTCTGTTTTATTCCATTGATGTATGTGTGTGTTCTTTTCACCACTATCACAGCGTTTGATCACTGTGGCTTTGTAATGTGATTTGAAATCAAGAAGTTTCTGTCCTCCAACTTTGTTCTTTTTCCCAATTGTTTGGCTGCTTCGAATTCTTTGAGATTCTGTATGAATTTTAGAATGAAATTTTCTATTTCTAAAATGCCATTGAGATTTTTGATAGGAATCGTATTGAATCTGTAGATTGCTTTGGGTAGTATGGACATCTTAACAATATTAAGCCTTCTAATCTGTGAACACAGGATGTCTTTCCATTTATTTATGTCTTTTCAAATTTCTTTTAGCAATATTTTGTGATTTCCAGTATACAGATCTTTGATTTTCCTGGTTAGATTTGTCCCTAAGTATTTGTCCCTAGCATTCTTTTTAATGCTATTGTAAATGGAATAGTTTTCACATCGTTCAGTTCATGTATAGAAATGTAACTGATCTTTGTGTTGATTTTTTATCAACACAAATTTTTACTGAATTTATTTCTCAGTTCTAATAGGTTTTTTAAAAAATCTTTCTAAATGTAGGTCCTGTCATCTGTGAACAAAGATAGTTTTACTTATTTCTTCATGGTTTGTATACCCTTATATATTTTTTTCATGCCTAATTGCCCTGCCTAGGACTTCCAGTACTGTGAATAGATGTGGTGAGAGTGGGCATTCCAGCCTCGTTCCCTGTTAGAGGGAAAGCTTTCAGTCTTTCACCACTGAATATGTTAGCTGTGGGCTTTTCCTATGTGGCCTTTATTATATAGAAGTAGTTTCCTTCTTTTCCTAGTTTGTTAAGTGTTTTTATCACAAAAGGGTGTTGAATTTTGTCAACTGTTTTTTCCTGTATCAATCAAGATGATCATGTGTTCATTTTACCTTTTAACAGTAATTTTTTGAAGTGTATGCAGAGGTATAGATACATGGAATACAGCTCAATTTATAATACAGTGGTAATTACCATATAACAGCCTCCCAGGTCAAGACACAGAACAGTACCAGCACCCCAAAAACTGCCTTCATGCCCACCTAGTCCCCATTCTTTCTTTTCCAGAGTCAGTCATTATCCTGATTTTTAATACTATAAACAGTTTTGTTGGTTTTTAAACTTTCTATTAACAAAATTGTGCAGTATGTATGTACTCTTCTGTTTTTTTACTTACATTGTATTTGTGAAATTTATTTGTGTTTTTCCCTGATCACTAGTTCATTAATTTTCATTGCTGTATAGTAGTCCATTGGGCGAATCATACAACTTACAATTTAATGTGAAGGGACATTCAGGTTATTTACAGTTTGGAGCTATTAAAGAATAATGCTGCTGTATACTTTCATGTACTTATCTTTTGGTGCCCATATACATGCATTTCCTTTTGATATATATTAGAAGTCTAATAACTAAATAATGTCAAGGAATATTTATGTTTAATTTGTGGTAGGTAATATCAAACTGGTTTCCAAAGTGATTGTGTGAGTTTCATTCACATTCCATTTGAAGTGCCAGTCGCCCTGTTTCCTCACTAATACTTGATATTGTCAGTCTTTTCTGTTTTTATTATTCTAGTATGAATCGGTATTTCACTGAATTTTTAATAAGCTTTTTCCTAATAATTCATGAACTTGAGAATCTTTTCTTGTGTTTATTGGTCTCTTGAATTTCCACTTTTATGAAGAGCATATTCAAGTTTCTTCTCATTTTTCCATTTAAAAAAATCAATTTGTAGGAGGCCTGTTTATATGGTAAATGTGTGCTCTTTTCCAGTTGTATGCGTTGTAAATATCTTTCAGCCTGTGGCTTGCTTTTTCATTCTCTTAAAGATATATTTTCTTTAATGAACACTAGTTCTTTTTTTTTTTTTTTTTTTTTTTAGGGCTATACCCGTGACATATGGAGCTTCCCTGGCTAGGGGTCGAATTAGAGCTACAGCTGCCATCCTGTACCACAGCCAAAGCAACATGGGATCCAAGCCGTGTCTGCAACCTACTCCACAGCTCATGGCAACACCAGATCCTTAACCCACTGAGCAAGGCCAGGGATCAAACCCACATCCTCATGGATCTTAGTTGGGTTCATTAATCACTGAGCCACAAAGGGAACTCCCTATCTTATAATTCTTTATATATTCTACTGAGTGAAATTACTTGACATGATTTAAAGTACTGTGATTTTTTTTTTGGACTTTAAGAAATATAGCAATACAGATTAAGCCAGAATTTAGATTTGTTCTGTCATTTACATATGTATATAAAATATTTATGTATCATATATTACATACATACATGTTTATATCATGTATTATATAAAGTTTATATATGTTAAGTTTAAGCGGCATACGTTTTTATGAGATAGTTAAATGTTCATAAAATCTTGATGTCGATACCTGTATTGAATATTTTTTTAAATCTTAAAGCAGTTCTTATATATCTAAATAAAAAATTGTTTTTCGATTAAGTCTGTGTATGAGAGCTTTCTGCAAAGATTCAAGATTTTTAAATAAATTACATGAATTTAATGTCTTGTCAAAGTTAAACATTTTGACACTGCTGGGCTGTAGAATGCTGTAAACATCCAAAATGTTTGTTATTTTGCCTTTCAGTATAGATTTGATAAAATTTACGATTGAGCTCAGTTGTATTCATTTTGGCATATAATTTGTTGATGTTTTATTGATTGATATATAAACTAATATTGCTTACATTTTTATATAGTGATACTGTGTGTGCAGTTAGAGATTTCTAAATGTAGTTACTTTTATCACTGAAATAATTTGGTTTATTGTAAAGTACTTTCAAAAATAATAAAACTAGAATGACAGAAAACAAAAGCCAGAGTTAACACTTAAATCTTGAAGGTTCTTATTCTAATACTGAGCAAATTTTTCTACTATTTCGCTCAGTCTGAGGAATCAGTGAAAAAACTTCTAATTCTTGTGTAGTTCCTAGAGAGTAATATGATGATAAGGGGGAATTGGGTGTTCATACACACTTTCTCAGCTCAAATTCAGAAATCAGTAGTAGAGTTGCCTCACTCAGTCTGGATTCTAGTTCCTATCTCAGTGTTTAGTTAACGTAGTGGTAGTTAAGTAAATATTATGTAGAGATGGAAGGGATAGAGAGTCAGACAAACATGGAATTTAAATAGAAGCTGACTTTTGATACATTGACTTTTATCTATCTTGGTTTGCTCTCTACAGACAGTTGGTTAATAAAAAATAAATTTCCTTGAATGATCTGTTAACCAAAAAAAGTAGTTAACAGAGTATTATAAAATTTCCTTTGATGAGAATATCTCTTTATCTTGAGTATGTTATATTTTTATATATTTTCAAGGACATACACACAAATGGCAATATATTTTTGTTTTTCAGAGTTGGAGGGTTATCCAGTATATTAATGTCTTATTGATAATGGCAGAACATCCACCACTACTGGATACAACTCAGATTTTAAGTAGTGATATTTCTCTTCTCTCTGCCCCTATTGTAAGTGCAGATGGAACACAACAGGTAAGGAAACTGAATATTTATTTTCTTATGTCTAGTATACATGTATTTCTTTCAGAAGAATGCTCAATCTAGAACAGAATGAGGCATCACAATAGTGGATTTCTGTTAATTCATGTTTTAAGCTCCAATTCAAAATGTTTTGGTTTCATAGGACAATGAAATAATAAGACTATTTTTGAGGTTGCTTGTAACATATCTCACTAATTAATTAAATTTCTCTTGTGTATATTTAGTTGCCACAAAAGTTGGTTTTGTTTTACTTTAGACAATGTGTTATTCCCTGTTTTTTAATTAAGTTTAACCTTGTATTTTAATGATTATTATCTATCATTACTTCAAAGCGTTATGAAATCATGACTTAATTATGTGATTAAATGACTTCTGTATTATGTTACAGTAAAACTTTATCTTCTTTTTCTTCCTATTCTCCTCACCAGAATCTCTCCCAAAAGCAAATACACAATTCTTGGTGTGTTTTTCTTCCAACCCAGAGCTTTATAAATACAGTTCTCTTATTTTGTTGATACCTCATTCCCCAAGTAATACCAAAGGAATCGGAATGGTGGACTTTCATGAATACCAGTTATGCGCCAAGCAGTGGGCTTAATTCTTACAGCTACCCTGGATGGCAGGGGTTTTAATATTGTAAGTGAGAAACAAAGATTAAGGGCATGATAAGTAATAATAAAGAGAAGAAACAATTTGAGTTCTCACTGTGTTAAAGACATAAGAACTAAGCTGAGACCTTCATGATCTTATTTAATTCTTTCAGCAATCCTGTCCCTATTGCAGATGAAAGAAAATGAGTTTCAGAAAGGCTCAAAATCACACAAAACTTTTTGCTCCATTACTTATACTGCTTCCTTGGGAAACTAAGAAAAAAATAGTCATATTTTATTACTTTACAAACTTAGTATCATAGTGGGCAATTATTTGCTTATAAGAAAAGCAACTCTTTTAACTTTGCTATTGAAAAATCAGGAGTGATTAGCTTGAGTTCTAAATTTTTCTGTTGTGAATAAACATGGTATGAAAAGTATATACTGGTTTTGTTTTTCACATGTGTTCTCTTTTTTTTTAATTTATTTTTTCCTCTTTTTTTTAGTGCCACACCTGAGACATATGGAGGTTCCCAGGCTAAGGGTCTAATAAGGTCTAATCGGAGCTACAGCTGCTGGCCTACACCACAACCACAGCAACGCCAGATCCTAGCCATGTCTGTGACCTATACCACAGCTCACAGCAATGCCAGATCCTTAACCCACTGAGCAAGGCTAGGGATTGAACCCTCATCCTCATGGATGCTAGTGAGGCCAGGGATCAAACCCTCAACCCCATGGTTCTCAGTTGGATTCATTTCTGCTACACCACAAGGGGAACTCCTCACATGTATTCTGAGAGCTTTAGCAGCAACTTCATTTCACTAAAGTTGCTTTTTATGGGCAAATTTTAAGTCTTAAGATATTTTTTTCTCTTAATAATCGATGTAGCAAATATTCATTTACTTCAAGCCTCTGGGAGTATCTTCAGTTATCATTGTTGCCTCAGGCAGATCTCAAGCTTCAAGTTGTTTATAGCATTAGAACATGAAAGAATCTATTAAGCAGTTTGTTACAGTACACTGATGTAGTTGCTAAATGTACAGTCTGTCAAAGGGAAGGCAATAGGCTAAAACAAGATGGCGATGCCCTCTCAATACTTACTTCTCTCTTTTCCCCGGATTCTGTTGGCAGGATCTTTCTTGAAATCTTGAGGGCATCATGGCTGGCATATAGCAATAGTGGTACAGGTGGAAAGGAGCTGGGAATAGAGAAGCACATTAGTAAACCAGCTATAATGAAAAGGAATAAAAAGCATTATATATGTTTTTTTAAAAAAGCACATTAGAGCAAGATTTAAAGCATCAGGTGGGGTCGGTCAGTAGCTCTACAGGACAGATTTTTAGATAGATTTTGAAAAATAGATTTCAAGAGGTAGAATAAAGCCTTAAATTCTAGCTAGCAGAGTGCCTTATTGTTTGATAGGGAGATAAATAAAAATGAGTGGAAAGAGCATGGGATTTGATTGATAGACTTTGATTTGGATGACTTAAGACAGATTATTTAACTCTCTATCTATGTTTGCTTCTCTTTAACATGGAGATAGTAATAGCTTCTTAAAGTAGCTGTAGCTGTGAGGGTAAAATGAGTCTGAAGGAGCTCAGTAAATATTTATTGAATTTGAATTGAAACACACAGTAAATGTTTAAAAGACTGAAGAAGCTATAGGTCCGGCAGTCAAGACTTAAGTCAACAGAGATAGTTATAGTAAACACTGGATCAAAAACATTGAGATAATTATGAAGGATACAAACTAAAGTGTAAATGTAAGAGAGCAGACCAGTAGCTGTGGTAGAATGTAAGGAACTGAACAAAAGTAGGTGACAATTAGAGATGGTAGATAACAAAAATAGATAACAGTAGAAAAACAGTCGTTTCTTTGTCCTAACTCAGGAACTTACTGGTATGCCAAGCATGACCAAGTTAGAACTTGCCTGTGATGATAAGACACCACCTGGTTGGTGCCCAGAGTAAAGAAGTAAGCTATACAGTTCCTGAGAGAAGAAAGACTCGTGTATGTGCATAATGTTAAAAATACAGGATAAAAGATGGGTTGTCCCTTGTCTTTACTCTCTTGGGACTATTGTACTATTTCTTGGGACTATGAGATGATTTCTGTTCCATCTCTTGAGATCAAATTAACTTTCTTATGGTTGACCATCCATATTATCTATCTCCTCATCAATATTTTCTAACATTTTATACCAAACATATTCTAAACTGTATCACATTATACTTAGTCTTTTGGGTTATGAGTTATACTAGATGGAATCCCTCCTACCATCATTACTGTCCTGTGTTGCTTTTAGGGAAGCTGTAATAGATATACATCATTCATTTTGACTGATAGCGCCTGAACTATATTTTGTGTTTGAAATATTTTCATTTCCTCTTTTTTTTCCATTAATAGACTTTATTTTTAGAGCTTTTTAGGTTTACAGAAAAATTGAGCAGAGGCGTTCTCTCATATAACTCTTCTAGAGTTTCCCTTATCATTAACATCTTAAATTGGTATGGCACATTTTTTACAATTAATAAACCAATATCGATACATTATTACTAAGTTCCATAGTTGTTTATATTAGGGTTCATTCTTTGTATTGTACAGTTCTGTAGGTTTCGAGAAATGTGTAGTATCATATATCACCATTACAGTATTGTATAGTAGTTTAACTGCTTTATAACTTCTTTGTGCTCTATTATCCCTACCTCCCCACCCCTGAAACTTTGGCAACCACTGATATTTTTTACTGTCCCTGTAATTTTTATCTTTTTCCAGAATATCTTATAGTTTGATTCAGTATGTAGCCTCTTCTTACACTTAGCAGTATGATCTAGAAATTTTTTGTGGCTCTTTCAATATCTCATTTCTTTTTATCATTATATAATACTTCATTGCATGTATTCACTCACCTTTTGAAGGACAGCTTGTTTATTTTTCTAGTTTTTGGCGATTATAAATAAAGACGCTTTAAACATTCATGTGTAGTTTTTGGATAGACATGAATTTTCAACTCATTTGGATAAATATCTAGGAATGTCTTTGCTGGATCATATTCTGAGACTATGGTTAGCTTTATAAGAAACTACCAAACTGTTTTCCAAAGTGGCTATACTGTTTTACATTCTCAAGCATGTGCTTGATTTGAGATTGTAGCTTTTCATGATAGAGCAGGTAAAGCCTTAAGTGCTTGTACTGCCCTCTTAGAACCCCCAAATATGCTTTAGAGAATTTGAGCTAAAGCACAAGTGAAATGCTTTCAGCTTTATTTACTGTTGCTGCCATCAAAATAAAAGTTCAGATACTTGGTTCCTTTTTTTTTTTTTTTTTTTTTTTTTTTGTCTTTTTGCCATTTCTTGGGCCACTCCTGCAGCATATGGAGGTTCCCAGGCTAGGGGTCGAATCAGAGCTGTAGCTGCTGGCCTACGCCAGAGCCAGAGCAATGCGGGATCCGAGCCACATTTGCAACCTGCACCACAGCTCACGGCAATGCTGGATCCTTAACCCACTGAGCAAGGCCAGGGATCAAACCCGCAACCTCATGGTTCCTAGCTGGATTCATTAACCACTGTGCCACGACAGGAACTCCTATCTGCAGGATTTTAATACATGGAAGTGACTGAGTAATGACATGAAAAAGCTAATGCTATTGAATGCAAATTTTTATTATTTTATGTTTCCTAAAAGAAGGGAGCATGCCATGCCATTCTGGGCCACAGGAAAACCATCAGGTTTTGGTCAGGAGGCAGAAGCATGAGCAAGAGGAAAGCCTAGGCCAAAACCATTAGTTGGTATTTCCTCAGAAAAGGCGCAGTAGGGCAGAGTAAATAGCTTAGGTTGGCTGTTTAATACTTGTGGTAGACAAGAAATAACAAGTGTTGACAAGGATATGGAGGAAAGGGAACCCTTGAACATTCTTAGTAGGAATGTAAATTGGTACAGGAACTATGGAAAACAGTACGAGGCTTCTCAAAAATTAAAAATAAACTAACACATGATCCAGCATTTCCATTTCTTGGTATTTTCTAAAGTAAGTGAAATCACTATCTCAGAAAGATACATGTATTCTCCACATTTGCTGCAGCATTATTTACAGTAGTGAAGACATAGAAACAACCTATGTATCCATCAGTGGGTAAAAAAATAAGATTCAGAAGTTGTGGTATATGTATACAGTGGAATATTATTCAGTCACAAAAAAGAAAATCTTGTAATTTGCTGCAACATGGATGTATCTTGAGAGCATTATGCTGAGTGAAAATAAGACAGAGAAAGATAGATACTGTATGGTCTCATTTATATATGGAATTTTTTTAAAAAATGAGAACAGATTGATGATTGCCAGAGGTGGGGGGGCTAAGGGGGTGGGGAAAATGAGTGAAGATGGCCAAGAGGTACAAACTCTGGTTACAAGATAAATAAGTCCTGGAAATATAATGTACACTATGGTGGCTATAGTTAACAACACTGTATTGTATATTTGGAAGTTGCTAAGAAAGTAGATCTTAAAAGTTTTTATCACAAGAAAAAATTTGTAACTGTGTGGTGGTAGATATTAACTAATCTTACTGTGGTAATTATTTTGTTATGTATATATATCAAATCATTATACACTTAATACAATGTCATGTCAATTATATCTCCGTTAAAAAATAAAAAATAAAAAAATAATTCTGGCAGACTGGGCTTTACAGATGGTCTTTAGTTGCCTGTTCCTTGGCCCTGGGATGGTTTAGGGCAGGTGAACTATTAGCTTGGTATACAAGATTTCAGTAAAGGGTTTAGTTGGAGCTGTAGACCTGTAATTGGTTGCTTTGCATTTGAGAGGTGTGCTCCTGGCTGTGCCCTTTGCTATCTCAAAGAATTGGTTAGGGCTGGGGCGGGGGGGCGGGCAGTCTCTCCCGGCCAGCTCAGCCACAAATGCCAGAGCATTAAGAACATAGAAAATAAGAAAATATAGTTAATATAATTAACCCTGTGATGAACAGATGCCAAACGGACAGATACAGAATCTAAGAAAACACAGAACATACTCTCAGCTTACTCTTTTCAAAACCTGTTTAAATTGTAATCTATATATATCTGTGTCTGTATATATGAGTACATAAGACAAATACATGATTAGCATATGTATAAAGTATAAGTCTTATAATTGTCCAGGCAGACTAAAAGATAGAATACTGCTGACATTCTAGAAGTCCCATGTGCTCTTTCTGCATCACAATACCCTATCTAGTAGGAAGTTACCACTATCCTTACTTTTATGGAAATTGCTTCTTAACTTCTCTTTATACTTATAGTTTTGTATCACTAAGCAGTAACAGTTTAGATTTGCCTATTCTTGATCTTCACCTAAATTAACCGTTATTATATCTGTTCTTTTTGTGTCTTGCTGGTTTTGTCCAGCATTGTTTTTAGGATTCATTCTTATTGTTTTATGTTGTTGAAGTTTGTTCTTTTCATTGAATTTGTACAGGATTCCATATATGAATATACCATAGTATATTCATTTATCTCTTCTGTTCTTTTTTAAATTTTATTTATTTTTTTCTGCTGTATAGCATGGGGACCAAGTTACACTTACATGTATACATTTGTTTGCTCCCTTTGTTCTGTTGCGATATAAGTATCAAGACATAGTTATCAATGCTACACAGCAGGAACTCATTGTAAATCCATTCCAAGAGCAATAGTTTGCATCCAGTAACCTCACGCTCCCATCCCTCTCACTCCCCCCTCTCCCCCCGGGCAGCCACAAGTCTATTCTCCAAGTCCTTGGTTTTCTTCTCTGTGGAAATGTTCATTTGTGCCATATATTAGATTCCAGTTATAAGTGATATCATATGGTATTTGTCTTTGTCTTTCTGGCTCATTTCACTCAGGATGAGATTCTCTAGTTCCATCCATGTTGCTGCAAATGGCATTATGTCATTCTTTTTAATGGCTGAGTAGTATTCCATTGTGTATATATACCACATCTTCCTAATCCAGTCGTCTGTCAGTGGACATTTGGGTTTTTTCCATGTCTTGGCTATTGTGAATAGTGCTTCAGTGAACATGCAGGTGCATGTGTCTTTGTTAAGGAAACTTTTGTCTGGATATATGCCCAAGAGTGGGATTGCGGGGTCATATGGTAGTTCTATGTGTATAGATTTCTAAGTATCTCCAAGCTGTTCTCCATAGTGGCTGTACCAGCTATTTCTTCTATTCTTGATTAACATCTTGGCAATTTCTAGTTTGATGCTCTTTTTCTTTTTGATGTGTCAAAAGTCTTGATATATATTCTGGATATAAACCTCTTGTCCATCATCAAATGTTTTTTCTTATCCTTCTAACCATACTCTTTAATGTCTTTTGATGAACAGTTCTTAATTTTAATCTGGCCAAATATATCAGTTCTTTTCATCCAGAATTAGTGTGCTTTTTTTTTTTGTTTAAGAAATTCTTTGCTATACTGAGGCGATGAAAATGTTTTCTTGCATTATCTTCTAAAAAGTATAGTTTTGTCTTGAACATTTTATTCTAAAATCCATTAGAGTTCATTTTTGTGAATTGTATCAAGCATGGCTTCAATTTGATTATTATTCCATATGTATACCAAATTATCTCCTGCCATTTATTGAAATGAATGCCATTTTCTTATTACTCTACAGTGGAATTTGTCATAAATTAAGTAACCCTATATTTGTAGAATTGTTTCTAGATTATTAATTGTATTCCATTGATCTGTTTAATTATCCCTGTGCCAAGAATACACCAAGCCTTTAAATGAAGTCTTGGTATCTGGTAGGGCAAACCATATTTTGTTGTTCTTTGAAATTTTCTTGACATTCCTGGCCTTTGTATTTAACATACAAATTTTAGAATTAGCTTACCAGTACATATGTACACAACCTACTGAGATTTGGATTTGGATTACTTTGAATCTGTAGGTCAATTTGGGAGAGAATTGACATCTTTACAATATTGAGTCTTTCAACCCTTGAAGTTGAAGTTAGTATATCTATGCAGTTATAAATTGTGTGTGTGTGTGTGTGTGTGTGAAATTTCATGTTCGGTTATTCACAAATAAAAATACATTTTATTTTTGTATATTGCTTTAATATCTAGTAAGATTGTAGGATAATATTATATTTTTATTTTTTTAATAATCTGTAGATTTTTTGAATTTTCTGTGTATAAAATATCATATGCATATAATAACTCATTGTTTTTTTCTTCCTTGGTAATCATACACCTCTTTTTACCATTACTATGCTGAGGCATTCTGTGTAATGCTGACTAGAAGTGGTAATAATGGCAGGCATCCTCATCCATGTCTTAAAGAGGATGTTTTTAGCATTTTGTCATTAACCATGATTTTTTTTAATAATTTTTTTATTTTCCCACTTTACAGCAAGGGGGTCAGGTTATCCTTACATGTATACATTACAATTACATTTTTCCCCCACCCTTTCTTCTGTTGCAACATGAGTATCTAGACAAAGTTCTCAATGCTATTCAGCAGGATCTCCTTGTAAATCTATTCTAAGTTGTGTCTGATAAGCCCAAGCTCCCGATCCCTCCCACTCCCTCCCCCTCCCATCAGGCAGCCACAAGTCTCTTCTCCAAGTCCATGATTTTCTTTTCTGAGGAGATGTTCATTTGTGCTGGATATTAGATTCCAGTTATAAGTGATATCATATGGTATTTGTCTTTGTCTTTCTGGCTCATTTCACTCAATATGAAAGTCTCTAGTTCCATCCATGTTGCTGCAAATGGCATTATGTCATTCTTTTTTATGGCTGAGTAGTATTCCATTGTGTATATATACCACATCTTCCGAATCCAGTCGTCTGTCAATGGACATTTGGGTTGTTTCCATGTCCTGGCTATTGTGAATAGTGCTGCAATGAACATGCGGGTGCACGTGCCTCTTTGAAGTAGAGTTTTGTCCAGATAGATGCGCAAGAGTGGGATTGCGGGGTCATATGGAAGTTCTATGTATAGATTTCTAAGGTATCTCCAAACTGTTCTCCATAGTGGCTGTACCAGTTTCCATTCCCACCAACAGTGCAGGAGGGTTCCCTTTTCTCCACAGCCCCTCCAGCACTTGTTATTTGTGGATTTATTAATGATGGCCATTCTGACTGGTGTGAGGTGGTATCTCATGGTTGTTTTGATTTGCATTTCTCTTATAATCAGCGATGTTGAGCATTTTTTCATGTGTTTGTTGGCCACCTGTATATCTTCTTTGGAGAAATGTCTATTCAGGTCTTTTGCCCATTTTTCCACTGATTGATTGGCTTTTTTGCTGTTGGGTTGTATAAGTTGTTTATATATTCTAGAGATTAAGCCCTTGTCAGTTGCATCATTTGACACTATTTTCTCCCATTCTGTAAGTTGTCTTTTTGTTTTCTTTTTGGTTTCCTTTGCTGTGCAAAAGCTTTTCAGTTTGATGAGGTCCCATGGGTTTATTTTTGCTCTAATTTCTATTGCTTTGGGAGACTGACCTGAGAAAATATTCAGGATGTTGATGTCAGAGAGTGTTTTGCCTATGTTCTCTTCCAGGAGTTTGATGGTGTCCTGTCGTATATTTAAGTCTTTCAGCCATTTTGAGTTTACTTTTGTGCATGGTGTGAGGGTGTGTTCTAATTTCATTGCTTTGTATGCAGCTGTCCAGGTTTCCCAGCAATGTTTGCTGAATAGACCTTCTCTTTCCCATTTTATGTTCTTGCCTCCCTTGTCAAAGACTAATTGACCATAGGTGTCCAGGTTAATTTCCGGGTTCTCTATTCTGTTCCATTGGTCTGTCTGTCTGTCTGTTTTGATACCAGTACCACACTGTTTTGATGACTGTGGCTTTGTAGTATTTCTTGAAGTCTGGGAGAGTGATGCCTCCTGCTTGGTTTTTGTTTCTCAGGATTGCTTTGGCGATTCTGGGTCTTTTGTGGTTCCATATATATGTTTGGATTGTTTGTTCCAGTTCTGTGAAAAATGTCATGGGTAATTTGATAGGGATTGCATTGAATCTGTAGACTGCTTTGGGTAGTATGGCCATTTTTACAATATTGATTTTTCCAATCCAGGAACATGGAATATCTTTCCATTTCTTTACATCTTCTTTGATTTCTTTGATTAAAGTTTTATAGTTCTCGGCATATAGGTCCTTTACCTCCTTGGTCAGGTGTATTCTGAGGTATTTGATTTTGTGAGGTGCAATTTTAAAAGGTATTATATCTTTGTATTCCTTTTCTAATATTTCATTGCTGGTATACAGAAATGCAACTGACTTCTGAATGTTAATCTTATAGCCTGCTCTTTGCTGAATTTATTAACCAGTTCAAGTGGTTTTGGGGTTGAGTCCTTAGGGTTTTCTATGTATAGTATCATGTCATCTGCATACAGTGATAGTTTGATCTCTTCCCTTCCTATATGGATGCCTTTTATTTCTTTTGTTTGCCTAATTGCTGTGGCTAGGACTTCCACAACTATGTTGAAGAGCAGTGGTGAGAGTGGGCATCCCTGTCTTGTTCCAGATTTGAGTGAGAAGGCTTTCAGTTTTTCCCCATTGAGTATTATATTTGCTGTGGGTTTATCATAAATGACTTTGATTATATTCAGGAATGTTCCCTCTATACCCACTTTGGCGAGGTCTTGATCATGAATGGATGTTGGACTTTGTCAAATGCTTTTTCTGCATCTATTGAGATGATCATATGATTTTTGACTTTTTTTTTGTTAATGTGGTATATGATGCTGATTGATTTGTGTATGTTGAACCATCCTTGTGAACCTGGGATGAACCCTACCTGGTCATGGTGTATAATTTCTTTGGTATGTTGTTGGATTCGGTTGGCTAAGATTTTGTTGAGAATTTTTGTATCTATATTCATCAACGATATTGGCCGATAGTTTTCTTTTTTGGTGGTATCTCTGTCTGGTTTTGGAATGAGGGTGATGGTGGCATCATAGAATGTCTTTGGGAGTATTCCTTCTTCTTCAACCTTTTGAAAGAGTTTAAGGAGGATGGGCACCAATTCCTCTATATGTTTGATAAAATTCACCTGTGAAGCCATCTGGTCCTGGACTTTTATTTGTAGGGAGTGTTTTTATGACCTCTTCAATTTCATTTCTAGTGATAGGTCTGTTCAGTTGGTCTGTTTCTACTTGATTCAGTTTTGGCAGGCTGTAAGATTCTAGAAAATTGTCCATTTCTTCCAGATTGTCGAACTTGTTGCCGTATAGTTGTTCATAACATGTTCTCTTATGGTTTTTTGTATTTCTGCTGTATCCATTGTGATTTCTCCTTTTTCATTTATAATTTTGGTTATTTGGGTTCTTTCTCTCTTTTTAGTGAGTCTGGCCAGGGGTTTGTCAATTTTGTTTACCTTTTCAAAGAACAAGCTCTTGGTTTTATTAATTTTCTCTATTGTTATTTGAGTCTCTATTTTATTGATTTCTTCTTTGATTTTTATAATTGCCTTCCTTCTGCTGACTTTAGGACTTTTTTGTTCTTCTTTTTCTAATTCGTTTAGGTGGAGGGTTAAGTTGTCAATTTGGGATCTTTCTTCTTTTTTGAGAAAGGCCTGGATTGCTATAAATTTCCCTCTGAGCACTGCTTTCGCAGCATCCCATAGATTTTGAGAGGTTGTGTCTTCATTATCATTTGTTTCAAGGTAGTTTTTAATTTCCTTCTTGATTTCCTCATTGACCCATTGGTTTTTTAGTAGCATGTTGTTTAGTCTCCATGTAGAATATTTTTTACAGATATTCTTTACAAGATTAAAAAGAGTTCCATTCTGTTTCTTGAGTCTTAAGAATTTTTTTTTTTTTTTTTTTTGTCTTTTTGCCCTTTTCTAGGGCTGCTCCCATAGCATATGGAGGTTCCCAAGCTAGGGGTCTAATTGGAGCTGTAAGCCACTGGCCTACACCACAGCCACAGCAATGCCAGATCCGAGCCGCATCTGCGACCTACACCATAGCTCATGGCAACGCCGGATCCTTAACCCACTGAGCAAGGGCAGGGATCAAACCTGCAACCTCATGGTTCCCAGTCGTATTTGTTATCCACTGAGCCATGACGGGAACTCCAAGTCTTAAGAATTTTTTTTTTGCCACAGGTTGGTGTTGAATATTTTCAGTTTCTTTTTCAACATTTCTTGAGATGATCATATTCTGTTTCTCCTGTAAACTTTGATGTGATAATTGCATTGATTTTTTTTGCTTTTTAGGGCCACACTCATGGCACATGGAGGGTCCCAGGCTAGGGGTCTAATCGATGCTACACCTGCTAGCCTATGCCAGAGCCACAACAACACCAGATCTGAGCCACATCTGTGACCTACACCACAGCTCCCAACAAAGCCATATCCTTAACCCGCTGAGGGAGGCCAGGGATAGAACCTGCATCCTCGTGGATGCCAGTGGGATTTGTTTCTGCTGAGCCACAAGGGGAACTCCTGCATTGATTTTCTAATGCTTAACTTGTGTTATGTTCCTAGGATAAACCTAACTTTGTTGTGATGTCTTCTTTTTCATATATTGCTGATTTGGGTATGCTAATATTTTTTCTAGGCTTTTATGTTTGTCTATGTACCTGAATGAGATTGACCTATAATTTGATTTTTTTCTTTAATATCCTGTGTTTGGTAGCAAAGATCTGCTAGTCTTATAAAATAAATTGGAGAGTATACTCTTTTTTCCTTGTTCTCTGGGTAAATTTGTGTAAGTTCAAAATCAGTTCTTTCTTGAATATTTGGTATAATTTATGAAAGAGTCTCCTGGGCCTAGAATATTCCTTGACTTAACTATAGAAATGATGAAATACATCAATCTTATGCTATTAATATTTTTGTGTTAAGTTTGGAAGTGTTGATGTTACTGAGATAATCTGTATTTAGTATTTAAGAAGTATTAAAATGTGAAAGTAAATTTGAGATTTATTACATTTATAAGTTTAATAAGAACTACTTAATTACTTTTTATGATTGTGACCAGGTATTTGAAGCATTTAAAAGAAAATAAATATATTAATCTTGTTAATGCAGATTTAAATGCTTGAAGGAAAGCTGAAGAAAGAAAATATTGTAGTTATAGATGAAAAAAACATGATTTATGGTCATAGTATAGATCCCCAATTTGAGAAATATTAGGGAGGTAGAGTTGATGGAACTGATCATAGAACCAAACATAGAGGGAAGAAAAAATTTCCCCAGGCTGTGTGTGTCTGTCTGTCTGTCTGTGTCTGTCTGTCTTTTTAGTGCCATACCCATGGCATATGGAAGTTTCCAGGCTAGGGGTCTAATTGGAGCTGCAGCTGCCAGCCTATGCCAGACTCACAGCAACGCGGGATCCGAGCCACGTCTGCAGCCTACACCACAGCTCACGGCAGTGCTGGATCCTTAACCCACTGAGGCCAGGGCTGGAACCTACATCCTCATGGATACTTGTTGAGTTTGTTACTGCTAAGCCACCCAGGCTTTTTGAGTATTGAGGTGAATGAGATTATTTGTACTGAGGGAATTTTGCTTTGGTGTGGCAGAAAATGTTAGTAGTTTCTGATTGAACAACATAGTGAGTAGGCTTATTATACCAAAATGAAATTAGTTTACCTTGATTTGTGCTTGTTGGAGCTTTTCAAAGCTCCCAATGGACATCATAATCCCCCAGCTTTTCTTGTCAAGGTTTTCCGTCAGCCTCTTCTTTTCCCCAATTGTTGGCATCACCTCAAGCATCTGTGATGTTAGCCACCTGCCACTGATGATTTGAGACACACTCCCGTCAAGTGAAAGCTGTTTCCTGTGAGAGAGCTCTGTGACTGGTGACTGGTCAAATGCAAGCCCTGGAATAGGTGTTCCCAGGAAACTGCCAGACAAGTCAGATATTGGTAGTTCCCTGGTGATGGGACCTTTGTGGAGCTCTAAACTCATTTTATCGACTTCAGGGGCTGCTAGTCTGCTGCTTTTCATTGCTGCTGTGATTTCGAGGCTCTTCATTTCAAGGCTACTGCCCATGAAGCTGGGGAGAGATAGAGGGAATAGGGCAAATTAGCATGACACGAAGCTCACTTCAGCTGTTTTACTTGAATGAATTGTTGGAAGCCTTTGATTAATTTCCAGAGTTCTGAAAAAGTTGATTTTGACAATTTTTGCCTATATTCTCATTGTTTTTATGGAAGAATGGATTTTCGGGTGGTATCATTCAAAAATAGGGTTTTAATGAAATAAAACATGAAGAAACAGAACAGGTTCTTGTTTGTGTGGACTATAACAGATGTCATTTAAATTTTTTCAATTGACATCTAAACTTACTTTGGAAACAAAGTGTTTTATTATTAGCCAATATGTATGAAATAATCAGTTTCCACGTTATATAAATACATAACTGTATAAAGAGAATAAAACTTTGTTTAAAGTTTGCTGGATGAATGATTGTAAAAAGAAAGCGTTTTTTTCATGACTCAACTTATCAATTCGAAATTCAGAATAAACTGTAGGTCACTAATTTTCTTATTCAGGGGCTTTCTTCTTTTTTGTTGATATGTAATAAGATCTCATTCATCAGGCACTTTGGTTGCATTCTTGATTGAGAATGTTTCAAAAGCATTTATGGAAATTAGAGACAAACCGAAAAGCAGAGCAAGTGAAAGTAAAGATGCTCCTCTCTTTCTGTACCATCTAACACAAATCCTAAAATGTTAGTTTCTGAGATTAGCATTTATCTGATGCTGCTTTGATTAAAATTTTTCTTCTTGGTAATTATGTCTGGTTTAAATGGAAATAAGGGAATTCCAGTTGAATCTGACTAGTATCCATGAGGACACAGGTTTGATCCCTGGCCTCTCTCAGTTGGGTTAAGAATCCACCTTTGCTGTGAGCTGTGGTATAGGTCTCAGATGCAGCTTGGATCTGGCTTTGCTGTGGCTGTGATGTAGGTCAGCGCCTGCAGCTCTGATTTGACCCTTACCCTACATGTGCTGAGGGTGTGGCCCTAAAAAGATAGGTAAATAAATAAAATTTTTCACTAGTAAATAAAAATCAGATATACAATACTTTAGTGATTTTATTTTTAAGGTTGAATATATGAATTAAAACTTCTTATAGCTTAAATACCACTCTATAAACACTTAGTAAATCTTAGAGGTGAGATTACTAAGACTTTAAAATAACAGCTCACAACTCTGTGGCAGTAGTTTTGTGCCTCAGAATTCTTTTTTTTTTTTTTGTCTTTTTGCCTTTTCTTGAGCCGCTACCGCAGCATACAGAGGTTCCCAGGCTAGGGGTTGAATCGGAGCTGTAGCCACCAGCCTACGCCAGAGACACAGCAACGCGGGATCCGAGCCGCGTCTGCAACCTATACCACAGCTCACGGGCAACGCTGGATCGTTAACCCACTGAGCAAGGCCGGGGATCGAACTGGCAAAGCTCATGGTTCCTAATCGGATTCGTTAACCACTGCGCCATGACGGGAACTCTGTGCCTCAGAATTCTAATCCAAACCCTTGCTCATAAAAATTTCACAGTTCAAATTATGCTTTTAACTGCAGCCCAAATTATGCTTTTAACTACAGCCCAAATTATTCCCTTAACTGCTCTGTAGCTTTTTCTGGCAAATTAATATAGCTATTTGGTAGATTATTCTTCTTAGAGACTTTTGGGAAGACTAGAATTTAAGCATTAAGCTTGTCTTCTCTTTCCCATTAGAGTTGGTTTCTCCTACATGTTTGCACTATGCCACTTTCAGGGGCATTTCATGAGAAAATCAAATACTTTTTTAAAAATTCCAGTATTAACCATTAATTTTTCCTTAGAGATATAAATTTGGAATTTATGTATGTACACATATGCCTTTTTTACATATATATATAAATTCCCTTTTTTATATTATTTTCCATCATGGTCTACGCCAAGAAACTGGACATAGTTCCCTGTGCTATAAATAGCAGGATCTATTGCTTATCCATTCCAAATGTGGTAGTTTGCATCTACTAACCCCAAATTCCCAGTATACCCCACTCCCTCCCCCACTCCCTTGGCAACCACAAGTCTGTTCTCTACATCTATGAGTCCGTTACTGTTTTGTAGATAAGTTCATTTGTGCCATAATTTATTATTTTTTATTTTTTTAATTTTTTGTCTTTTTGTCTTTTCTAGGGCTCCTGCGGCATATGGAGGTTCCCAGGCTAAGGGTCCAATCAGAGCTGTAGCCGCCAGCCTACGCCAGAGCCACAGCAACATGGGATCTGAGCCGCCTCTGTGACCTACACCACAGCTCACGGCAATGCTGGATCCTTAACCCACTGAGCAAGGCCAGGGATCGAACCTGCAACCTTGTGGTTCCTAGTCAGATTCGTTAGCCTCTGCACCATGACAGGAACTCCACTTGTGCCATAATTTAGATTCCACATGTAAATGATACCATATGGTATTTGTCTTTCTCTTTCTGACTTACTTCACTTAGTATGAGAATCTCAGGTTGCATCCATGTTGCTGTAAATGACATTATTTTTGTTCTTTATGGCTGAGGAGTATTCCATAGTGTGTATATATCACATCATCTTAATCCATTCATCTGATGATGAACATTTAGGCTGTTTCCAGGTCTTGACTATTGTGAATAATGCTGCAGTGAACATAGGAGTTCATATAGCTTACGGAATTATGGTTTTATCTGAATATATGCCTAGGAGTGGAACTGCTGGAGCATATGGTTACTTCTGTATTGAGTTTTCTGAGGAGCTTCCATACTGTTTTCCATAGTGGTTGTGCCAGTTTACATCCTGCCAACAATGCAGGAGGATTCCCTTTTTTCCACACCCTCTCCAATATTTGTTATTCGTAGACTTATTAATGATGGCCCTTCTGACTGGTGTGAGATAGTACCTCATTGTAGTTTTAATTTGCATGTCTCTGCTAATTAGTGATGTTGAGCATCTTTTCATATGTCTCTGGCCATCTCTATGTCTTCTTTGGAGAAATGTCTCTTTAGGTCTTCTGCCCATTTTTCGATTGGGTTGTTTGGTTTTTGCTATTGAGTTCTGTGAGTTGTTTCTGTATTTTGGAGATTAAGCCTTTGTAGGTTACATGGTTGGCAGTTATTTTCTGCCGTTCCGTTACATCTGTTTTGTAAATAAGTTCATTTGTATCATTTTTTAAAATTCCCCTTACAGATGATACCGTAAGTGTTCTTATGGAATAACTGGGACCAATTTTATGTAATTTTTTCATTTTTAAAGTATATCTTTCTTTGTATTTCCAAGAAAATAAAATTGGCAAATTATCTTATAATTTTTTGACAAATTATTCCATCTTAAAAGTGAATAGCAAAATATTTCATGTAATTCAAGCTATTGTGACTAAATTATAAATTAAAATATTAAATATTTTATAGCATTTTAATAAAATGTGTGTGTATACACACACATACACACTTAAATCTGTTGTAAAAGACAGGATCATTAAACTTTAAAGAGAACAACATCTTAAAGGGAACATAATGATCATGAAATTTTAATGAGTACTCATCCAAAAATAATTGATACTCTATTAAATTAGCTCCTAGGTATTCTACAGTTAAAATAATTTCTAATTATCTAGTTAAGTGACTTCATAATTAATAAGAAAATGTTTCCAGGAGTTCCCATTGTTGCGCAGTGGGGGCAAATCCAACTAGTATCCATGAGTTGCGGGTTTGATCCCTGGTCTCACTCAGTGGGATCCAGCGTTGACGTGGGCTGTGGCGTAGGTTGCAGATGCAGTTCAGATCTGGCGTTGCTGTGGCTGTGATACAGGCCGGCAGCTCTAGCTCTGATTCGCCCCCTAGCCTGGGAACATCCATATGCCAAGGGTATAGCCCTAAAAAGCAAAAAAAAAAAGAAAACGCTTCCAAATGGAAATTATCAACAGAATACTGAAAATTCTCTGAAGTGAATCTGATTAAAAACTTGTGTAATATGAGATATTAGATGAAAAGGAGACCTCTTAAAACATAATTTTTTAATGATTTTTTTTGTAGGTTCTTACATTACCTTAATACAAAGCAAGATTTTTTTTTTGTCAAAAATTATACAGATGTTTGTAGAAATAGAAATTGAATTCTGCTTTTTCAGTTCTTTTTTCTTTTTTTTTTTCTTTAAATGCTCCTCTGCCCCCACTCCCACCCCACCCTGGGCCAGGGGTTGAATCCTAGCTGCAGCTGTGGCATCACCAGATCCTTTAACCCACTGCTCTAGGCCAGGGATCAAACCCACACCACCATAATGACCTGAACTGCTGCAGTTGGATTCTTTTTTCTTTCTTTCTTTCTTTCTTTCTTTCTTTCCTTTTCTTTTCTTCTCTTTTCTTTTCTTTTCTTTTCTTTTCTTTTCTTTTCTTTTCTTTTCTTCCTTTTCTTTCTTTTCTTTCTTTCTTTCGCTGTACCTGTGGCATATGGAAGTTCCCAGTCTAGGGGTTGAATTGGAGCTGCAGCTGAGGCCTATGCCACAGCCATAGCAACACCAGATATGAACTGCATCTGTGACCTATGCTGCAGCTTGCAGCGGTCACAGATCCTTAACCCACAGAGCAAGACCAGGATCGAACTTGCATCCACATCCTCACGGACACTATGTTGGGTTCTTAACCTGCTGAGCCACAATGGGAACTCCTGCAGTCAGATTCTTAATTCATTGTGCCACAGCAGGAACTCCTGCTTTTCAGTTCTCATAGCATTTTCCTTTCAGTAATAAATTTTATGGTTATATATTCAAAGTGCTGGTGTGTATCTTCTTGCCACCAGATAGAATGCTCAGGGTTCAGATTTCTGCAATATATTTGTGTGATTTTTTTTCAACAAAGAACATTTTGAAAATAGGGCAAATATGCACACACATATAAACACATGACAGAAAATTACACAAAAAATTATAAACAGGGTCAGATCCCAGAAAAAGAGTTTCTGTTTCACTATACAACCTTTTATACTACTTGAAAAAGTAATAAATTCACAAGATTAAAAATACTCAAATTTAGGAGTTCCCATTGAGGCTCGGTGATAACAACCTCAATTAAATATCCATGAGGATGCAGGTTCAATCCTTGACCCCACTCAGTGGGTTAAGGATCCAGTGTTGCCATGAGCTGCAGTGTATATACATGCGGCTCAGCTCCCACATTGCTGTGGCTGTGTCTGTGGCATAGACCTGATTTAACCCTTAGCCTGAACTTCCATATGCCGCGGGTGTCCCCCTAAAAAGCAAAAAAAAAAAAAAAAAAAGTGCAGTTCCAAGTGTACACACACTTACAGCACCAAAAAAAAAAAAAAAAAAAAAAAAAGCTCAGGACAGTTACATACCCATTTGGGTTTTTTTGTTTTGTTTTGTTTTGTCTTTTGCCATTTCTTGAGCCGCTCCCTCAGCACATGGAGGTTCCCAGGCTAGGGATCCAATTGGAACTGTAGCTGCTGGCCTATGCCAGAGCCACAGCAGTGCGGGATCCGAGCCACCTCTGTGACCTACACCACAGCTTGTGGCAACGCTGGATCCTTAACCCACTGAGCAAGGCCAGGGATCGAACCCAGAACCTCATGGTTCCTAGTCGGATTCAGTAACCACTGAGCCACAACGGGAACTCCTACATACCCATTTGTTAACTGTGGTTCTTCTCAGGAAAGAGGGATTTATTAGCAAGATGTAGAAATTCCGCTTTATCCAAACTATTTAAAATTTTAAGAATGTCTTTTTATTTACATTAAAACAAACATGTCAAAAAAGTACACAAATCATTTCTGTATGGCCCAATTAAAAAAAATAAAATGAACATAGTCCCCATAACCACCCTCAGATCAAGAAATAGAATTTTACCAGTACCCCCAGGGAGCACCCCCCCCCCAAGCAATATCCCCTTTTTCCTCCCTAAACCAAAGATTAGTTTTGCCTGGTTTTGAATTTTATATAAATAGAATTATACAGTATGTCTCATTTTGTCTCTGGTTTCATTTGCTCCACATCATGTATATAAGATCCATGTTATCACCCGTAGCATAGCATTTGCTGCATAACATTCCATTCTGTGCCCTCAGTTGCTTCAGTTTACCATTGATGAACACTTGGGTGGTTTCTAGTTCTTTATTATCACAAGTAATTCTTCAAGAACGTTCTTGTACACTGCTTTTCTTGCATGCATTTTTGGGGAATTATATATCCCGAAGTATATGGGTTATAAGGAATATATATACGTATTCAAATAACAACAGCTTTTAAAAAAATTTATCTCTACTTATACATCCCAAAACACCTCAAATCAGTTGAACTCTTCCTGTATTCCCTCAAACACCAAGCTTTTATTACTACCACTGTCTGATTGTAGAGGAGTATTATTTTCCCCAAATAGCTGCTGCCCTCCTGTAAGGTAAGATTATTTTTTCCTATGCCCCTGATGGCAAAAAAGGTTTCCAAAGAGGCTGTAGCAGTTTACATTTCCACATGCAGTATATTGTTGGCAGTTGCTCTACAGTCACATCAACATTTGGAATTATCTTTTTCATTTTATCTATTATCATGGTGCCTGCATGTACTGTTTGAATTTTAGAGGAATTATCCACATACCTCCCGTGTGAGCAAAAGCAAATATGCCTTCCTTTTGGTGAATATCTGAATAAAATATCTATTATTTAATTAGTAAGTATCAATTCTAGTCTCTTATATATGCTTGTAAACATATTATTGACCACTTAATGGTCTATATACCTATAAACTACAGAATCTGGCATTTTAAAACTAAAACAGCTGGTAAACTTAACTGGCACATTAATGAGTGCTTATTTTATAAAGAAGAAATATTGTGTTAGCTGCAAAGTTGGCAACAAAGTGCCTGTATACAACAAAGTACCCTGTCTTCTTGGGGATGATTCATGGGACTAATTATAAGTTTAGGGGAATAAAGGAGATTGGAACTATATATTTTTAAATTGCTCAATGAATTTTATTACATTTATAGGTGTATAACAGTCATCACAACCAAATTTTACAGCATGTCCATCTCAAACCCTCTGTTTATCCTCCCAGC
Organism: Sus scrofa; assembly: GCF_054392235.1. Lineage (NCBI taxonomy): Eukaryota > Metazoa > Chordata > Mammalia > Artiodactyla > Suidae > Sus > Sus scrofa. The sequence continues at coordinate 19,257,265 of NC_139393.1, read as the reverse complement.
CCCCAACCTGTCTCATTTGGAAACCATAAGTTTTTCAAATTCTGTGAGTCAGTATCTGTTCTGCAAAGAAGTTCATTGTGTCCTTTTTTTAGATTCCACATGTCAGTGATAGCATATGACCTTGTCTGACTGACTTCACTTAGCATGATAATTTCTTGGTCCATCCATGTTGCTGCAAATGCCGTTATTTCTTTCCTTTTAATGGCTGAGTAATATTGGAACTATATTTTGATGTAGAAAAATGCAAGTTAAAACCTCAATGAGGATGTAAGTATTAAAAAATCTGAAATACAGTGAGTCTCTGGAGCACTCGAATCCCCCATACACGGGCACAACCATTTGGGGGAGTGATCTGACAATATTTAATAATGCTAAAAATGTGCATACCTAAAATCTAACATAATATACTTCTAGGTGTTTTTCCTACAGAAAATCTTATACATATATAGAAAGGTATAGGTGAATGCCTTCTTATTGCACTGTTTTGTAATAATGAAAGAACTGGAAACAATATAAATATCCAATAGTAGAAAAATGAATGGAATTTGGAGGATACATACAATGGAATGCTAGAATACTATATGCCATTATTCCATTGTATGAATCTATACTGTGGATAAATCTTAAAAGTACAATATTGGGTAAAACAGCAAATTAGAAAGGGACATATAAAATATGATGCCACTGACGTAAACTGAAAAAAATAAGCCTCACAAATCAAAAGTATATACTACTGGATGTATACAAGCATGGGTATTAAGAATATTAAAACAGGAATGAAAAAGATACACTCAAAGTTTAAGGAAAAAATGAGGTATAAACACACTTTTCAAAAGAGCATCTGATGGAACATTATAAATCTGGTAGATTCTGGAAAGTAATGGGTACAAGTCTCTACTTTTCTGTATGTTTTGCTATGAAAGACAAAAACTTAAAATAGTTACAAATAGGGTAATTGATAAAAAGTTTTGAAGTGCTAAGTTTTAGATTTAAGATAATTAGTAATGGGTAGTCAGTAAGATTCCCAAATAGATCAAATTAAATGATGAAAATAACCTTTGAGGAAAATTATTCTGTTTTCATAATTCAGTGAGATGCAGTAGGGAGATATCAAAAAAAGAGGTTGATCCACCCATCAGGCATAAATAATGATAGTATAGAAAATACCAACTTTGAAAACGGAAACAAAGGGGGAAACTTGGTAATTTTTTTTTAAAAAAGAATGAGTATGATGAAGGACTTCCCGCCATATAGCACAGTGGGTTAATAATCTGACTACAGCAGCTCAGGTCGCTGCAGAGGTGTGGATTCAATTCCTGGCCCAGCACAGTGAGTTAAAGAATCCAGTGTTTGCTGCAGCTTCAGTGTAGGTCCAGTCCTTGGCCCAGGAACTTCAATATGCTGTGTGTATGGCCAAAAAAAGAAGAAGAATGAGTGTGATGAGATTATGGAATTTGCAGACTGAAAAGAGTACAGAAAAAAAAGTCCATATTTCTTAACATGGAAAAACTAAATAAAACTCAGAGGTAACTAGCTTATCTAAGGTTACATGCAGAGTGGCAGAGTTGACCCTAGAATCTGGGTCTTCTGATCCCACACAGAGTCACATTGGAGTGAGAAAGGGAAGTGGAATTTAAATTCAGAATTTGAAAACACTTGATTCTAGATGAATGGTGATTCAGTTGATACTAATAAGGCAGTTTATAAATGCCAGCACTTGGCTTGTAGGGATGGTTGGTGAATGCTTTTCAACACTGTTTCCTTGCATTCAATAGGACTGTTCACTGAATCCATATGAAGAAATAATACCAGCAAAAGTAACCACGTAGGTAAATTTAAAAGACAGTATAAATATATTTTTTGTTTTTAATTATTTTTTTTCTCCTGAGTCAAAAGACATTTGCAAAAAGCATTAATTATATACTGTTCCTTAGTAAAGATATAATTAGTATTAAAATAATTGCACAAAGGAAGGGACAAGGAACTGAGCTACAGAGGAGCAGAGTTTCTATATACAACTGAAAATAAGTTGGAATTAATCTGATTTAGATTGTTATTAATTAAGAGGTTAATTATAATCCCCAGGTCCTCTACTAAGAAAATAACTTCCAAAAGATGTAGTGAAAAAAACAATAGAATTAAAATGAAACACTGGAAAATGTTAAACAGGCACAAAAAGGAGCAGTAATGAGGTTGAGAAACAAAAAAGGACATAAATTACATAGAGAAAACAGATTGCAGAATAGCAGTTATAAATGACATCCTGTCAGTAATTTCATTAAATATAAATGACTTAAACATGACAGTGAAAAGACAGAGATTGGCAGAATGGATAAAAACCTGTGATCTATGTGCTGTATCTCCAAGGAACACTCTTTAAATCAAAGATACAAATAAGTTGGAGTTCCCTGGTGGTGCAGTGGGTTAAGGATCTGGCATGTGGCTCAGGTTGCTGCTGTGGCATGGGTTCAATCCTCGGCTCCGGAACTTCTGCATACTAGGGATGCAACTAGGAAAAAAAAAACACAAATAGGTTGAAACGGAAAAGGTGGAAAGAGATATATCATGCAAACTAACCAAAAGACAGGTGAAGTTGCTCTATTAATAAACTAGTATATGGTTGCTAGTAGCAAAAACGTGTTACTAGAGACAAGTTCATTTTCAAATGTAGGCAGTTTATACTGGTAGTTTTCATGTTAAGGTGGTATATGGTGTCATTGAAGTATAATTTGTGTGAACAATAAATTCATTTTCTAAACTCAGTCTTAAAATGAACAAATAAATGGGCAGGTGCTTTGTTAAAAATAAAGTAAAACATTTAACTTTTAGCTGGTGATGTTGTAATCATCCTCTTGACACCTTGAACTTATTTTATTATTTATTTATTTATTTATTTATTCATTTGCTTTTTAGGGCCGCTCCCATGGCATATGGAAGTTCCAGGCTAGGGGTCGAATCCAAGCTACAGCTGCTGGGCTACACCACAGCCATAGCAACGTCAGATTCGGGTCATGTGTGTGAACTATACTTCACAGCTCAAGGCAACGCTGGATCCTTTACCCACTGCACAAGGCCAGGAATTGAACCCGCAACGTCATGATTCTTATCGGATTTGTTTCCACTGTACCATGACGGGAACTCCCTTTGAACTTATTTAAATGCCAGTCTTTAATGAATAGTGGAATGATTAAAAATATATGGATGTTTCAAACCCAAATGTATGACATCTGGATATTTGAAGTGAAGTGATGTTTTAGTTATTGTGAAGTCCTTATAATTTTCTTTCTTTTTTTTTCTTTTTTTTTTTTTTAGGGCCACACATGTAGCATGTGAAAGTTCCCAGGCTAGGGGTGGAATCGAAGCTCCAGTCTCCGGCCTACACCACAGCCACAGCAACGCGGGATCCGAGCTGCGTCTGTGACCTACACCGCACTTATGGCAACACCAGATTCTTAATCTGCTAAGCAAGGCCTGGGATCCAACCCGCATCCTCATGGATACTAGTCATGTTCATTACTGCTGAGCCATGATGGGAGCTCCCATATAATCTTCTTTAAAAATAATTTTATTTTATTTAAAATGGAAAAAATTTAAATGTGACCGTTTAGCAGAACTAGCTTTAGAAATTAAAGATTTAATTGTTGCCAAGCCTCACATGTATTATCATTGGGATACAAGGAGCCTTGTGCCCATGTGACCCTTTTTAGTAGGATTAGTAGGAGAATGAAGAAGTATATATAGAAGTAGTTGAAGAAAAAAATCCTGAGTTGTATAAGTACACACGAAAACATGGTATGTATGTGCACATATATCTGAATATACATACACACATGTACATACATTGTCTATATATTTTTGGAGGATTGTTGTATCATTTTTCTATCATTGTCAGTAAATGAAGTATTCCAGAGTCTAGATGATTAATTAGGATTCTCTTTGTACTGGATTTAGAAGAAATATTAATTATTTTTGAGGGTCTACTGTATATCAGGCACTGTGCTTGTGTTTTATACATAGTGTTTCCCTTAATCCTTCAAAACAAATTTTAGAAAAGAAGACACTAAAGTTCATAGAGTTTAAATAATTTGCCTAAAAATCACACATTTATTAAGCAATAGTGTAGGATTTAAACATTGAATTGCCTGCTTCCAAACACATATTTTTTCTGTTACAGTGCTTTTATTTCTAAAAAGCAATTGTGAAGACAAATGAGCCTAATAGAAAAAAATTTTAAGTATTTTCTAATTATCCCATATTATACCTTGTATTCTTCTATCTTAATGTTGTAATCGGCTTTAACTATCTCCCTTACCAATTCATCCTTGTATCCTCAACTTCAAAAAATGTCTACAATATAGTATTTGTTCATTATTTGTCAAATAAGTAAATTAAATGAGTGGGTAGTTGACAGATCTCAGTTGTTTGTCTATATGCTTATATCAAGTATATATTCTTACCTAAGTTTGAAAATTATTTTCCTTCGTAGGATTAAAAACTAAACTCAGATTCATTAGGTTGATTATTTTCCTTTTATCTACAATCATTAATCTCTATTTAGATTTTACCTGAAATGTGTTACATAAGCCAACCCATCTACAGATTGACAGCACCTAGTGGAGTACAAAGAGTGATTCAAAGTTCTTATAGTGAAGTCAGTTAAATAACACTTTGATGTGTAAATAATTCAGACTTGTTTGTGAATTGATAGTATATTCAAATGAAATGAATTTCCCAACTTGATTTCTCAGGAAAATCAGATAATGGCTTCAAATTCAGACATAGTAAAATTGGAATGCCTGCAATTTATCAAGGTAAATAAATCCAGAAATTAGTTGGAAACATAGTTTCAGAGCTTGGGAAATCTAGAACTATGCTAATATGGTAGCCATTAACTGCATGTGGCTACTTAAACTAATTAAAATTAAATAAGATTACAGGAGTTCCCATCGTGGCGCAGTGATTAAAGAATCCGACTAAGAACCATGAGGTTGCGGGTTTGATCCCTGCCCTTGCTCAGTGGGTTAAGGATCCAGCATTGCCGTGAGCTGTGGGGTCCATTGTAGACATGGCTCAGATCCCACGTTGCTGTGGCTCTGGTGTAGGCCGGTGGCTACAGCTCCGATTCAACCCCTAGCCTGGGAACCTCCATATGCCGCAGGAGCGGCCCAAGAAATGGCAAAAAGACAAAAAAAATAAAATAAAAATTAAAAAAATAAATAAAATAAATAAAATGTTTTAAATAAATAAATAAATAAATAAATAAATAAGATTACAGATTTAGTTCCTCATTCTCACTAGTCACATTCCAAATGTTCAGTAGCACATATGTACATACTCAGACCATGTATAGCCAAATACAGCTAGAGACTGTTCTCCTATAGCACCAATACAGAGCACCTCCATCATCATAGAAAGTTCTTTCAGCTATCCATGGTCTCAAAGCCATAGGAAAAGATTTAGGAGCTATTTAGAAATTGAACAGTCGGTAATTTAGCAAACGTTTGTTCAACTTCTTTAGTTTCTGTAGCTGTGTATAAAAATAAATAGACTGAAGTTAAATAAGGGCTCATGTTGTAGTAGAGTTGACAACTTGCAAACAAGTGAACACAGTCATGTGCTAATTACAACAGAAGGAAGTACAGTGTGCTCTGGGCACTAATACAGGAATAGTCTAATTCTGCCTTAGCGTGTTAGCATCTTGAAAGATGAGTAGTATTTCCTGAAGAAAGAAATGGTTCCTTATAGGAAAATGTCAGCAGAAGTCAGGTGTGAATCAAATGTCATGCTAGAGAATAGTAAATAAATCACAGGCCAAGAAATGAAGATGAAACTACTGACTATGGAACATGAGATTGAAAGGAATAAAACAGATAGATAACTGAAAAGCTATAGGGCAGTCAAGTACAGGAAAATGTGGAAAGGAAGAAGCAGGAAGGTCTCCCTCATTAGTTCAGAAAAAATCTCATAGACATTGTGTCCTGTCTCTGTTCTCTCTTTTGTGTAAATTGGTCCATTTCTCCTAAGCTAGAGGGCAAATCTTTAAGGCAACAAGTCTACACTGATGAAAATAACAATACTAAGAGCTACACAGACAGTGCTTATAATAACAATGGCTAACATGCATAAATAGTGCTTACAACATGCCAGTTGCTGTCCTAATGACATGTTAATTCATTTAGTCATCACAACAACCTTAATGAGTATTGACTTAATTTGAAGGCTTTCTACCACAGGTTGGGAAACTAGGTTGCTAACAGTATGTTAACTGTTATTCAGGAGTACAAGGCCCATAGGATCTTCCCAAAACTTTTACTCTCGACCTCTTTAAGTTGGTACCCTAACCTCTTTTTCACTCTCAACCTCTTTAAGTTGGTACCCTAGAGCAAACATGGAGAAGCAGTTTGATAAGGAAGAGGGAAAAGCACTAGGCATTCCAGACAATTTTGTTCAGCTGTCCTTAGAATAAGAGGATATTAGGACATAGGCACACATGGAGAGAAGACTGTGAAAACACAAGAAGAATAAAGCCATTTATTAGCTAAGGAGAGGGGGCTCAGAAGAAACCAACCCTGTCAACACCCCTTGATCTGGAACTTCTAACCTCCAGAACTCTGAGAAAACAAATTTTTGTTTAATCTCTCCAGACTTGGTGCTTCGTTATGGTAGCCCTAGCAAATTAATACAGTAGCAAGATAATGCATCTGTGAATACTGGAACGCATGAATATGTTTTTGATTTCCAGACTGATTTTCTTGCTCTGTCCGCTATACCTTCTACTGAGAAATAGAGCTGGGAGGTGCTTGCTTTGTTCTCTTCAGACCTAATGTGCAGTGGAGAATGCAAGTTGTGTGTCCTTTGAGGTAGAAAGGAAAAAATTAAACTACATATGTAAGATAGATGCTGCCCATAAACATTTTCCTCTTTAATTTTTTCAATGATTATTTTGGTTTTATAGATTATTTTTATAAAAATATAGGTGAACATTTTTAGAAATTAATACAGCCTTAAATATTTCCTAGGTAAACACCCCTCAAAATAAACAATTTATACTGTTAGAGTTTTGTCAAAACAAACTTTAAAATTATTTTGTAAATTCAGGAGGTTAAATTTTTGTTAACTGCACCAAAAAGTTACTTATAATAATTTGGTCTTTTTTTCTGTTGTTTAAAGATTACACGTAGAATATTAGCACTAACTTCATATCTTTTACTAAATCCTTTATTGAACTAGTGATAATTTATGAAACAATAAATAATATTAAGGTTTTTCTGGTGGCCATCTTAGCAACTTATGAGTAATTATATTAGAAAACTCTTTATTTTCCTGAGATTCAGATTAGGGGGGAAAATACCAGACTCCTCACCCCCTGGAGATGGACCTAAATATCTATATAGTATTTTGAAAAATTCCATAGTGATTCTAAGAAGTATTCCCTTTCATCTAGCATACATCTTCTTATCTAATACACTTTATTGGTGCTGTGGGTCACGTGAAAGATTGCTATTTTTTTTTTTTTCTTTTCACGGCTGCATCTGTGGCATATGGAAGTTCCCAGGCTAGGGGTCACCTTGGAGCTGCAGCTGCCGACCTATGCCACAGCCACAGCAACACCGGATCTGAGTCACATCTTCGAGCTATGCCACAGCTTGTGGCAATGCCAGATTCTTAACCCACTGAGCAAGGCCAGGGATCAAACCCACATCCTCATGGACACTATTGCAGGTTCTTAACCCACTGAGCTACAACTGGACCTCCACTATTTTTCTTATTCTCATTTTACATGTGAAGAACTTAGACTGGCAACAATTAAGTAAGTAAAAGTGAAGTATATGGTCAAAGAATTTTTTATTTTTGAAATGCAAAAGAATATTTTCACAGTTATATTTAGCAATGATTAGTAGCAATTGAAAATTTGATAGTAAGATACAATTTATATGTAGGTGTTTATTATGTTTTTTAAAAATTGTTCACTCATTATTATGTTTCCTTTAAAATATCTGCAAATATTTTTAATAATTATGCCCTGACATTTGAATAAAGTCAATTTCTTATATAATAAAGCATAGATAAATAAATGAATTCTGGCACTTCTGTTTCACAGATCAGATTCCAAGGTGATACCTAAGTCCTGTATTTTTTATTGTAAATGTTCATTTGAATTTGCCTCACTTTAAGTGGTTAGTTTATATAAATTAAGTTTTAAGTCTGATGCACTGGGACTTCACTATGTAAGAGAACAGTTGTTTAAATGGTTTTGTAAAATGAGGTAACTTTTTCAGTGACACCAATAATCATATCTTAGGTTGCTTTTAAAGAAATTGAATCTGCTTTGGACTAAATTATATCTCAGGTTTCCTTAGCTCTAACTTCTCCCAGGTTGTATGCTCTGTTTGTTTAGAGGTATTCATGCAAGGCTCACAGTCTCTTATGTCTTTCTATGTACTTCGATCCTTCTCTTTGCTTCCTCACTCCAGAGATAGCTTTTTCTAATATCCTGCTTTTTTTTTTTTTGAAAATTATTTCCTTCTCTGAGGAAATGATTTTATGTTTGCCCATCTTAAATTTTATGTCTTCTTCCATAATTCCTCCATGCCAATATATATATTTTTATTACATATTGTGGAATTTAGAGAGCATTAAATTTTAATTACATTTTTCTAGATTTTTCTAGTCTTCATTAATGTATATACAGGACATAGTTATAGCTTTAATCAGTGACATTTTCATTATAGTACTTCTTTGTGTTACTGTTCAGTGTAACATTTTTATAAATATCTCCATGAATCATTTTGTAGCCTACTTGTAAGAATCATATAAAAGTCTACATGGTTTAGCATTAGTTACAGTCATTGTTAACTTTAATCTGCCCTTTGATGGTAGCCATCTTATTGAAAACATATGTGTCAAGCATATGTTTATCTATTATTCAAGAAGTAATGTAAATATTAATAGCACTGAGTGTTTAAGTTCAGAATACACTTAAAACGTTGAGTAGCTCTACATATCTCTATTCAGAATGCCAGAAGGTGCACTCTTGGCACATTTCAGGCACTTACTTTTATCAGTTGTCCACTCACCCCCCTGTTGACATCATTAACTCAAGCCAGGCATTAAAAGTGTTTTCACTAAAGAATGACAAAAGAAAACTGCCTTGCTGATGTATCCTGTGAGTAGAGTGAGGTCTTAAGCATGGCACCATTTATGGATATAGAGATGTAAAAAGTGGAAGAAACTAAGTGGAGAAGAGGAATATATTTGAGTAGTTTTACAAAGAGTGTAATAAAACTGTCAAGTCTGAACTCTGGTTTCTTTAAAGGGGTTAGGAATTGGAAGAGCAACGGTGCATTTGAGATATATGCAAGCATGATCATTTGTTTTTGTGAAATTTGATGATTTCGAAGAATCTCTCTCTCTCTCTTTTTTTTTTTTTTTTTTTTTTTTTACTTTTTCACGGCAACACCAGATTCTTAACCCACTGAGAGAGACCAGGGATTGAACCCTCATCCTCATGGATACTAGTTGGGTTCATTACCACTGAGCCACAGTAGGAACTCCCTGAAGAATCTCATTATTGAAAGTCCAAAGTACTTCATAATCACTTTATAACACTGTATTTATAAAATATGTCCTATAACATTCTCCTATGCTAATAGAGACATCAGCGATATGAATCACAAAGTGATGGATAATTTACCAGGATTCCTCACCTGGCCGGCTTCTGAGAGTTCTGTGTTCACCAGATTAGATAGTGTATGTCAAATTGTACTAATTCATTTATGATAGTGCTTGAGACAGTTTGGGAACATTTTATTTTAGGTAAAATAGCTGGTCTATCATATGTAGTTGTTGTCTTTCTCCTTATGACATTGTACTATTGTTTATGATGAGATTATGGGAAATTCTACTGCACTTGTGCAAGTGAATGTAAAATGTCTTTGGAATCCAGATAATTTGAGAATAGGTGAATTCTTGATTTTGAATCTGGACAAAAATCTCTTGATTACTTGCCAGAAACCAGATTAGTGATCTCAGAATTCAGGCAGGCACATTTATTGCAAAGTAGCCCTGGCTTGATCTGTGATGTTGGCAACAGTGAAATGATTCTCAACCACACATATGTCTTATCTACCTATCTACATTTTCTTTTCTTTCTTTCTTTCTTGCCTTTTTTTTTTTTTTTTTTTTGTCTTTTTAGGACCACACCACCCACTGCATATGGAAGTTCATTTTCACTTAGACCTTTAAAAATAATTTTCCAAATTGGTATTACTCAGTGGCATAACTTGAATTCTTTAACTGTCTTCTTCTGCCATAACATAAAGGCAGATATTTATGTCTATTTTGTTTACTCCTCCAGCTCCATTACAAAGAACAGCCTCACGTTGTAATAAGACCTCAATAAATATTCGTGGAATGAGTGAATTCCACATACCTTCCAGTCCTCACTGTTCATCTGTTTATTCATTGAACAGAAATTTTCTGAAAACCTACTGTGGGAGTTCCCTGGTAGCTTACTGGGTTAAGGATCTGGCATTGTCACTGCTGTGGTTAAGGTCACTCTGTGGCATGGGTTTGATCCCTGGCCCAGAACTTTCATATGCCACAGGCACAGCCAAAAAAGAAAGAAAATCTATTATGAGCCAGGCTCTAGGGTATAGCATCTTATAAGTAGGGCAAGTTAAGGTATTTGCTTTAGGGGAGCTCTTGTTCTAGTAGAGTGGAAGTGGCTCAGTAAACAGGTAACCAGAGAACTACACAAAATAATTTCAGATAGTGATAAGTGCTAGATTAAAGAATAAAATAGATTGATTTGATAGAAAATGTTTGAAGATATGTATACCCTAGAATTTGGTGGTCAAGGAAGGTCTCTCTGAGGAAATGACATTTGAGATACCTGAGTAATAAGGAGGCATGATTATAAAGATCTTGGGGAAAGATCCATAATTTTTCTGTGCCCCTAAATGAAACCTGTATAGAGAGATAAGTTCTTAGAAATTATAAAATGCATTTTATAGTTATCTACCTGCATCTCCCAAGATTTAAGAATCTCCTTGGCGGGTGGGGGGCTGGAGCAGGGTGGAACCCAGCTGGAAAAGGTGACTGTTCTTTACTTTACAATTTTTCTCCCAGTTATCTTTTCACTATGATTCCTGTTAGAGCTCCTTTTTCTTCCTCCAGCATTTCTTGGTTTTCTGATTCATTATTTCTGTTCTTTTGTTCCCTTCCTTTTATTTTCTTTGAGTTAGTGCCACCTTTTCTCACTCAGTTGGACACTTACTATGTTACTTTTCAATCTTTTCTGTTGTAAGTTTTTAAAGTTCTGGGGTTTTTTTTATCAGTGTAATTTTGCCTGTATTCCAAAGTTTTAACTTATCTTGGCTACAGTTCACTTCTGTTCATTTTTATTTTTCATTATAATTCTTTCTTAATCCACCAATTGAAACCTTTTTAAATTTGTAAACATTTTAAGAATTGCTGGTTTCTAACTTAATTGTACATAAAGGACATACAGTACTGATTCTTTGAAATTTTTAAGACTTGGTCTATAGTGTCCTGTATGGTTTATTCTTGTAATTTTCATTTCAATTCTGATTTCTTGAAAAGAATGTATGTTTTCTAATTGTTTGATGCAGTATACTTTATGTGGCCATTGTGTCAGATTATTAATGATGTAATAAAGAACAACATTGCAAGAAAAATTGCAAATTATCTTCCTTCATAACTCTTGTCTGTTCTGTTATTACCAAGAAAGATATTTAAATAGCCTTCCATTATTCAACATAGTATTGGAAGTACTAGCCACATCAGTCAGACAAATAAGAGATAAAAGGTATCCAAATTGGAAGAGAAGAGGTAAAATTGTCACTATGTGCAGATGACATGATACTATATATAGAAAACCCTAAGGACTCAACTCAAAAACTGCTTGAACTGACCAACAAATTCAGCACAGTAGCTGGATATAAGAGTAGCATTCAGAAATCTCACATCCATATACTAACAATGAAATATTAGAAAAGGAATACAAAAACACAATACCTTTTAAAATTACATCCAAAAAAATTAGATACCTGGGAATAAACCTGACCAAGGAGGTGAAAGACTTATATGCTGAGAACTATAAAACATTAACCAAGGAAATTAAAGAAGATTCAAAGAAATGGAAAGATTTTTCATACTCCTGGGTTGGAAAAATTAATATTGTAAAAATGGCCATACGACCCAAAGCAATCTACAGATTCAGTACAATCCCTATCAAATTACCCATGACATTTTTCACAGAACTACAATAAACAATCCAAAAATTTGCATGGAACCACAAAAGACCCAGAATTGGCAAAGCAATCCTGATGAACAAAAACCAAGCAGGAGCATAACTCTCCCAGACCTCAGGCAATATTACAAAGCCACCATCATTAAGACAGTGTGGTAATGGTACCAAAACAGATACACTGACCAATGGAATAAAATAGAGAACTCAGAAATAAACCCAGACACTTAGAGTCAATTAATCTTTGACGAAGGAGGCAAAAATATAAAATGGGAAAAAGACAGTCTTTTCAGCAAGTTTTGCTGGGAAAACTGGACAGCTGCATGTCAATCAGTGAAACTGGGACATACCCTCACACCATGAATAAAAATAAACTCAAAATGGCTTAAAGACTTAAATGTAAGACAAGACACCATCAAACTCCTAAAAGTGAACATAGGCAAAACATTCTCTGACATCAGCCTTACAAATGTTTTCTCAGGCCAGTTCTCCAAGGCAACAGAAATAAAAGCAAAGATAAACCAATGGGACATAGTCAAACTGACAAGCTTTTGCACACCAAAGGAAACCATTTTAAAAAAAACAAAAAGACAATTTACAGAATGGGAGAAAAGTTTCAAACAATGCAACTGACAGGAGCTTAATCTCTAAAATATACAAACAACTTAGACAACTCAACAGCAAAAAATCGAACAACCCAATTGAAAAATGGGCAAAAGACCTGAATAGACATTTCTCCAAAGAAGATATACAGGTGGCCAACAAACACATGAAAAAATGCTCAACATTGCTGATTATAAGAGAAATGGAAATCGAAACTACCATGAGATACCACCTCACACCAGTCAGAATGGCCATCCTTAATAAGTCCACAGATAACAGATGCTGGAGGGGCTGTGGAGAAAAGGGAACCCTCCTGCACTGTTGGTGGGAATGGAAACTGGTACAGCCACTATGGAGAGCAGTTTGGAGATACCTTAGAAATCTATACATAGAACTTCCGTATGACCCCGCAATCCCACTCTTGCGCATCTATCCGGACAAAACTCTACTTAGAAGAGGCACGTGCACCCGCATGTTCATTGCAGCACTATTCACAATAGCCAGGACATGGAAACAACCCAAATGTCCATTGACAGACGACTGGATTCGGAAGATGTGGTATATATACACAATGGAATACTACTCAGCCATAAAAAAGAATGACATAATGCCATTTGCAGCAACATGGATGGAACTAGTGAAATGAGTCAGAAAGACAAATACCATATGATATCACTTATAACTGGAATCTAATATACAGCACAAAGGAACCTTTGTACAGAAAAGAAAATCATGGACTTGGAGAATAGACTTGTGTCTGCCCCAGGGGAGAGGGAGAGAGTGGGAGGGATCAGGAGCTTGGGGTTATTGGGTAAAACTTAGAATGGATTTACAAGAAGATCCTGCTGAGTAGCATCGAGAACTATGTCTTGATACTTACACTGAAACAGGACAAATGGTGGGGGGAAAATGTATACGTGTAAGAGGAACTTGGTCCCCATGCTGTACAGCGGAAAAAAAATAATAAAACGAAAAAAAAAGAAAATGCAGTGTATATACACAAAGGAATACTACTCAGCCATAAAAAAATGATGTACTGCCATTTGCAGCAACATGGATGAAACTAGAGACTGTCATCCTGAGTGAAGTAAGTCAGAAAGAGAAAGGAGAATACCATATGACATCACTTATCTCGAATCTAATATATGACACAAATGAACCTTTCCACAGAAAAGAAAATCATGGACTTAGAGAACAGACTTGTGGTTGCCAGGGGGAGGGGGGGGATGGACTGGAAATCTGGGATTAATAGATGCAAGCTATTGCCTTTAGAATGAATAAGCAATGGATAAGCACTGGGAACTATATATAGTCACTTATGATGGAGCACGATAATGTGGGAAAAAGGAATGTTTATGTGTATGTGTGACTGGGACACTTTGTTGTACAGTAGAAAATTGACAGAACACTGTAAACCAGGTATAATGGAAAAAATAAAAATCATTAAATAAAAATAAATAAAACAGCCTACCATATTAGTGAGTTTGGATTTCTCTCTGTAGTATTTTTTTAATTCAATTTTATTTTTCTCTTTAAATAAGCTAATTTAGTCCCTTTGTATTTTATTAATATATTTGGATTTTTTTCTAACAGTTTATTTTGTGTTTTCCATTCACGTTACTTTTCTGTGCTGGATTTCTCTTTTCTACTTTCTTTGAAATGAGGTCTTTCAATCTCACCTGAAATGTTTTTATTTCACTCTCTGATTGAATGATGACTTAAAATCTGAGTATAAATTTCTAGGTGGATAATTACTTTCTTCTTAAGATTTTGAAAATATTAGTACACTGTATTCTTTTAGTGCTGTAGTTGAGAAATTTGCTGTTCTAATTGTTTTATAAATAATAAATCTTTTCCTCATTCCTTGGATGCTTTTAAGATCTTTGTTTTCGATGTTGTACAGCTGTACTACAGAGTTTTTAGGCGTAGATTTTTTTTCCACCTTTACTGAGATATTATTGACCTACAGCACTGTATAAGTTTAAGTTCTGCAGCATAATGACTTGACTTATATATTATGAAGCAGTTACCATAAAAAGTTTAGTTAACATGTCATCTCGTTATAGATACAGAAAAAAAGAATGGTTTTCTTTTTGATGAGAACTTCTCAGATTTATTCTATTAGCAACTTTCAAATACATTATATAGCAGTGTTATCTATGGTCACCATGTTGTACATCACATCCCCAGTACAGTTACCTTATAAGGAGAAACATTCTAATCCTACCCCAGCCTCACTTCTGCTAACCATAGATCTGATCCGTTTGTTTGTTTGTTTGTTTGTTTGTTTTTAAGATTTCCCATATAAATGAGGTCAGTTTTTGTCTTTTCTCTATCTGACTTATTTCACTTAGCCTGTGCTGGCAAGTTACCTCCACATTGTGGCAAATGGCAGGATTTTCTTCTTTTTATGACTTAATAATATTCCAGTATATGTGTGTATTTGTTAGTATACAGCACAACTTCATCCATTCTCATTTGTCAGTGGACTCTTAGGTTGTCTCGGTGTCTTGGCCATGATCATGTGGTAGTTCTATTTTTAATTTTTTGAGGAACCTCCATAATGTTTTCTATAGCAGCTGTACCAATTCATATTTCCATCTACAATGCACAGGGGTACTCCACATCCTTCACTGCTTTGTCATCTTTTGTCTTTTTGATAATAGCCATTCTAACAGTTGTGAGGTAATATCATTATGGTTTTGTTTATCATTTTTCTAATGATCAGTGATATTGAGCACTTTTCTGTGTACCCCTTAGCCACTTGAGTATCTTTGGAAAAATGTTTGTTCTGGTCCTTTGCCCATTTTCAGTTGTATTATTTGTTTTTTTTTTTTTTTTTTGCTCTTCAGTTGTAGGAGTTATTTATATATTTTGGATATTAACTCCTTGTCACATGTATGATTTGCAAATCTTTTTTTCCATTCTATCAATTGTCTTTTCATTTTGTGGATCATTTCTCTTGGTGTGCAAAAACTTTTTAGTTTAGTCCCACTTGTTTATTTTTGATTTTGTTGTTTGCGCTTTAAGTGTCATATCCAAAAACCCATGTCAAGGAGTTTTTTTCCTTTGTATTAATCTAGGAGTTTTGTGGCTTCACATGTTGCATTTAAGTCCTTAATACATTTTGAGTTAATTTTTGTGAGTAGTGTAAGATAGTTTCATTCTTTTACATGTGAATATCCAATTTTCCTAGCCCCATTTATTGAAGAGACTGTGAGTTCTGCATTGAGTATTTTTGGCTCCCTTGTCAAACAATAGTTGTCTATATATACATAGGTTTGTTTCAGGTTCTTGATTCTCTTTCACTGGTCTATGTTTCTATCTTAATACCAGTACCATACTGTTCTGGTTACTATATCTTTATACTACAGGTTGAAATCAGGAAATATGATACATCCCACTTTGTTCCTTGTTCTCAGAATTGTTGTGGTTAGTCAAGATTTTTTGTGGTTCCATGTAAATCTTAGGATTATTTTTTCTACTATTAAAAAAATGCTATGTCAACTATAATGAAAAAAATTAAAACCTTTAAAAAAATATACCCTTGAGGCAGAATATTGTATTTAAAATTCATGAAAAGCAAAAAGGACGCACAAAAAAGCTAATATTCTGACATTCCTCTCTACAAAAGAATACCTCTGGCCAATATGCTGACACCTAGTATCTAGATACCAGTTGGGCTAGTTCAAACCCTTCCTGGCATAATCTGGACCAATCTTCTGGCTAATAGAAAATGGAACCTCATCAACAGCACTTTTCAAATTACAGACTAGTGTGGCATTATATTATTTTACAGTACTGGAAGTTCTTTTCTCATTAATGAGGTTTTGTTCACATTAACATTTTAGCAAAATACGCATGAGATATAAAACTAGAATACTTAATATTCATGCTTATTATACTATAATACCTTGCCTAAGAGTTCAGAGATGAAATCGCATTTGTGACCTGCATATGCCAGTATTTCTAAACCTTTCCATTAGTATTCACATTAGAGATAAGTGAATGAAAGTAAAAATTGTCTGCAAATTGAAAAAAATGCCATTGGAATCTTCATAGAGATTGCATTGAATCTGTAGGTAGCTTTGGGTATTATGTACATTTTAACAATAGTAATAATTCTAATCCATGAACACAAGATACCTTCACATTTATTTGTGTCTTATTTGATTTTTATCAGTGTTTTATAGTTTTCAGGGTAGAGATCTTTCACCTCCATGGTTACATTTATTCCTACTTATTTTATTGTTTTTGATGCTTTTATAAATAGTTTTTAAAATTTTCTTTTTCAAATAGTTCATTGTTAATGTATAGAAATGATCCTGTTTTTGTATCTTAATTTTGTAGGCTGCAACTTTACTGAATATATTAGTTAGACCTAATAGTTGTTTGGTGGAGTCTTTTAAGATTTTCTGCATATAAAATTATGTCAGAAAGGCTCTGGGCACCACCTCCACCTCCCTGAGGGTTACTGCCACTGCCCAGGGCCCTGCAACCAGGAGCAGCCTGTACCTCTACTTCCTCACGGGTCCTCTTTCAAGTGCCTGGCAACTAGGCACTGGCTACAAACCCTGCCCATTGCCTCTATTTCCTTGGAAGCATTCACAGGCTGTACACTGGCATACCCACTATCAAAGGGATAACAGCCTGCATACACTGAGGAAAGAGACAGCAAGCATCCAAACCAAAAGCAGCCCTCACGCCAAAGAAAAAAAATAGTAAGCCCACACAAGCTACCCAGGAGCACTCCGGTAATATAAATAGCCCTTCACGATTACAGTAGATAATTGTTTTCCTTAAACCCACAGAACAAGAAAAATATAAACAAAATGAAGAAGCACAGAAACCATTCCCAGTTAAAAGAACAGAATTCCACTGAAGGAGCAAACAACAAAACAGACCTCTGCAGTCTAACAGACACTGAGTTCAAAAAGGAGGTAATGAAAATACTGAAGGAATTAAGAGTGGATATGAACAGTAATGCAGATTACTTTAGAAAGGAACTAGAAACTATAAGGAAGAGCCAAAAAAATTATAAAATTCATGTGCAGAGACATGTGCTGAGTTAAAGGCATTGAAGAGCAGAATGAGTAATGCAGAGGAACGAATAGTGACTTGGAAGATAGAAAAATGGAAATCACCCAATAGGACAGCAGACAGAAAACCAAATGAAAAATCATGAAAGCAATATAAGAAATCTATGAGATAACATAAAGCATGCCAGTCTACACGTAATAGGGATTTCAGAAGGAGAAGAAAATGAAAAGGGGATTGAAAATATATTTGAAGAAATTATAGCTGAAAACTTTCCAAATCTGAAGGAAACAGACATCAAGATCCTCAGAGGGCCCCAGTCATGTTGAACCCAAACAGACCTACACCAAGACATATTATAATAACGACAAAAGTTATAGATAAGGTAAATGATTCTAAAGGCAGCAAAAGCAAAGAGTTAGTTAAAAGGGAGCTCTGCATATAGCTAAAGAGTTAATTTATTTTTTATTTTTATTTTTTGCCCTTTTTTTTTTTTTTCCAGGGCTGCACTCGTGGCTTATGGATGTTCCCAGGCTAGGGGTCAAATTGGAGTTGTAGCTGCCAGCCTATACCACAGCCACAGCAGCGCGGGATCCAAGCCACGTCTGTGACCTACACCACAGCTCACAGCAGCGCCAGATCCTTAACCCACTGAGCAAGGCCAGGGATCAAACCCACAACCTCTTGGTTCCTGGTCAGATTCATTAACCACTGCACCACAACAGGAACTCCTAAAGAGTTAATTTAAAAGGACCCTCCCCCCATACAGCTATCAGGTGATTTCTCCACAGAAGCACTATAGGCCAGAAGAGAGTGGCAAGATATGTTCACAGTTCTAAAAGGGAAATAATTTGCAGCCTAGAATACTCTACCCAGCCAAGCTTACCATTTAAAATAGAAGGGGAAATAAAATTTCCCAAACAAAGACTAAAAGTATATGGCAATACTAAACCCATTCTAAAAGAAATATTGAAAAGTCTCCTCTAAGTAGGAAAGAAGAAAGAAGATAGGGGATAGAGGAAATCACAATTGGAAAGTAATTGCTTAAATAAGCCAGTATACATATCTAAAAGGGGGGAAAAAACCCACCTATTTGTGAAAACAATGATAAACACCAGGAACAGCGAAAGGATAAACATGGAGGTGTAAAAAAGGACATCAAAATCTTAAAATTTGGGGAAGGAGAGTAAGACAATCTAGACTTTTTTTTTTAAGAGTGTGTTTGAACCAATATGACTGTCAGGCTAAAGCAAGCAGATGTAGGAAGAGGTTAATATACAGGGCAACCACAAAGTAAAACTAGATGATATATGCACAAAAACTGAAAAGAAGATACAAGCATAAAATAAAAGGAAGTCATCCAACCAAAAAAAGAAAAGAACAAAGGAGAAACATAGAATCAACTGGAAAACAAAGTTTAAAATGGCAGTGAATACGTATCTATCAATAATTACCTTAAATGTCAGTGGACTGAATGCTCCAGTCAAAAGACATAGAGTGGCAGACTGGATTAAAAAAACAAGAGCCTACAATATGCTGCCTAAAAGAGATTCACTTTAGGGCAAAGGACACATATAAATTGAAAGTAAGGGGATGGAAAAAGATAGTTCATTTGAATAGAAATGACAGGAAAGCATAAGTTGCAATACTCATATCAGACAAAAGTCTTTAAAACAAAATCTGGAGTTCCCATCGTGGCTCAGCCGAAATGAATCTGACTAGCATCCGTGAGGACACAGGTTCGATCCCTGGCTTCATTCAGTGGATTAGGGATCTGGTGTTGCCTTGAGCAATGGTGTAGGTTGCAGATGTGGCTTGAATCCTGTGTTGCTGTGGCTGTGGTCTCTAGCCTGGGACCCTCCATGTGCCACCATTGCAGCCCTTGAAAGCCAAAAAAAAATAGTCCATAAGGAAAGATAAAAAAGGATACTATTTAATGATAAAAGGATCAATTCAAGAAAAGGATATTACACTCATTGATATGTATGCCCCTCATATAGGAGCACCCAAATACATGCAATTAATACTAACAGACATAAAAGGAGAAGTTAATGGGAATACAGTAATAAGAGATTTTAACACCCTAGAGATCATAAATGACACAAAAGAACAGTTAAACTTAATTGATATTTTCAGGATGTTACATCCAAGAAAACCAGAATATACATTCATTTCAGGTGCACATGAAACATTGTC
The DNA here is from genome assembly GCF_054392235.1 of Sus scrofa. NCBI lineage: Eukaryota > Metazoa > Chordata > Mammalia > Artiodactyla > Suidae > Sus > Sus scrofa. Next base: position 19,237,158 of record NC_139393.1, on the reverse strand, counting down.
TAGGATTGACCACATGCTGGGGCACAAAACTAACCTGAACCAATTTAAGAATGTAGAAATTATTTCAAGCATCCTCTCTGACCACAGTGGCGTGAAACTAGAAATCAACCACAGGGGTGAAAATGTGGGGAAAAAAAAAAAAAGTACATGGAAACTAAAAAACATGCTACTAAAAAACCAGTGGGTCAAGGAGGAAATCAAAAAGGAAATTTAAAAAAAACTTCAACACGATTGACAATGAAAGTACAACCGTTCAAAATCTACATGATCCTACAAAAGCAGTTCTTAGCAGTAAGTTCATAGCAATACAAACCTTCCTCAAAAAAGAAGAAAAATCTCAAATCAACAGCCTGACCTACCACCAAAAAGTATTAGAAAAAGAAGGACAAACAAAACCTTAAGTCAGTAGAAGGAAGGATATCATAAAGATCAGAGAGGGAATCAATAAAGTAGAGTTCCAAAAAACAATAGAAAAAAATCAAACCAAGAGATGCTTCTTTGAAAGGGTAAACAAAATTGACAAACCTCTGGCCATACTCACCAAGAAGAGAGAGAGAACCCAAATAAAAAAATAAAAAAATAAAAAAAAGAGAGATGAAAAAAGAGAAATCTCAATAGATACTGCAAAAATACCAAAAAAATAAGAGAATACTATGAACAATTATATGCCAACACATTTGAAAACCTAGAAGAAGAGGACACCTTTCTAGAGACATACAGCCCACCAAAACTGAATTAAGAAGAAATAGGGAGTTCCCGTCGTGGCGCAGTGGTTAAGGAATCCGACTAGAAACCATGAGGTTTCGGGTTCGGTCCCTGCCCTTGCTCAGTGGGTTAACGATCCGGCGTTGCCGTGAGCTGTGGTGTAGGTCGCAGACGCGGCTCGGATCCCGCGTTGCTGTGGCTCTGAAGTAGGCCGGTGGCTACAGCTCCAATTCGACCCCTAGCCTGGGAACCTCCATACGCCACGGGAGCGGCCCAAGAAATAGCAACAACAGCAACAACAACAAAAGACAAAAGACAAAAAAAAAAAAAAAAGAAGAAGAAGAAATAGACCATTTAAACAGACCAATCACTAGAAATGAAATTGAACATGTAATAATAAAAAATAAAATTTCCTACAAACAAAAGTTCAGGACCAGATGGCTGCACGGGCAAATTTTACCAAACATACCAAGAACTTATACCTATCCTTTCTTAAACTTTTCCAAATGACTGAAGCAGGAACACTCCTAAAGATATCCCATGAAGCCACCATTACTCTAATACCAAAACCAGACAAAGACACTACCAGCATAGAAAAAAAAAATTTTTTTTTTTTGTCTTTTTGCTATTTCTTGGGCCGCTCCCACAGCATATGGAGGTTCCCAGGCTAGGGGTCGAATCGGAGCTGGAGCTGCCTGCCTACGCCAGAGCCACAGCAACGAAGGATCCGAGCCGCGTCTGTAACCTACACCACAGCTCACGGCAACGCCAGATCGTTAACCCACTGAGTAAGGCCAGGGACCGAACCTGCAACCTCATGGTTCCTAGTCGGATTCGTTAACCACTGCGCCACGACGGGAACTCCTTTTTTTATTGTTGTTGTTGTTGTTGAGACTCAAAAATTTTAAACAAAATTTTAGCCAACCGAATCCAACAACACATAAAAAAGATCATACACCACAATCTAGGAGGATCCATCCCAGGTTCACAAGGATGGCTCAATATATGCAAATCAGTCAGCATCATACACCACATTAACAAAAACCACATGATCATCTCAATAGATGCAGAAAAAGCATTTGACAAAATCCAACATCCTTTCTTGTTAAAAACTCTTAGCCAAGTAGCTATAGAGGGAACATAACATAACAAAAGCTGTTTATGACAAACCTACAGCCGGTATAATACCCAACAGAGAAAACTGAAAGACTTCCTGCTAAAATCTGCAAGAAAATAAGCATGCCCACTCTCACCACTTTTATTCAACTTAGTACTGGAAGTCCTAGCCACAGCAATCAGACAAACGAAAGAAAAGATGTCCAGATTGCAAGAGAAGAGGTAAAATTGTCACTATATGCAGATGAGATGAGATGATACTGTATATAGAAAACCCTAAGGACACGACACAAAAACTATTCAAACTGATCAACAAATTCAGCAAAGTAGCAGAATAAAAGATTAACATTCAGAAATTGGTTGTATTTCTGTATACTAACAATGAAATATTAGAAAAGGAATATAAAAAATACCTTTTAAAATCACACCCCAAAAATTAAATACCTAGGAATAAACCTTACCAAGGAGGTAAAAGATCATATGCTGAGAACTATAGAACATTAATCAAGGAAATTAAAGAGAATTCAAAGGAATGGAAAGATATCCCATACTCCTGAATTGGAAGAATCAATATTGTTAAAGTGGCCATGCTATCCAAAGCAATCTACAGATTTAATGTGATCCCTATCAAATTACCCATGACATTTTTCACAGAACTAGAACAAACAGTACAAGAATTTGTATGGAACCATAAGAGACCCAGAATTGCCAAAGCAGTCCTGGGCAGCAGGGGAGGAGGGGTGGGAACAAAGTAGGAGGCATAACTCTCCCAGGCTTCAGACAGTATTACCAAGGTACAGTAATTAAGACAGTGTAGTACTTGGATGAAAACAGACACATGGACGAATGGAACAGAATAGAGAAATGAACCCAGACATCTATGGTCAATTAATCTTTGACAAAGGAGGCAAGAATATAAAGTGGTAAAAAGGGAGTTCCCATCATGGCTCAGTGGTAATGAACTCGACTACTATCCATGAGGACGCAGGTTCAATCCCTGACCTCCCTCAGTGGGTTAATGATCCAGCATTGCTGCAAGCAATGATGTAGGTCACAGATGCTGCTCAAATCTGCCGTGGCTGTGGCTGTGGCTTAGGCTGGCAGCTGTAGCTCCGATTTGACCCCTAGCCTGGGAATTTCCATATGCCACAGGTGCAGCCCAAAAAGACCAAAAAAAAAAAAAAAAAAAAAAAAGTAAAAAGATAGTCTCTTCAGCATGTGGTGCTGGGAAAACTGGACATCTGCAGGTAAATCAATGAAACTAGAACACAGTCTTACACTATGTACAAAAAGAAACTCAAAATGGCTTCAAAAGTTAAACATAAGACAAGACAACAAAAAACTAGAAGAGGATAGGTAAAACATTCTTCAACATCAACTGTACAGACCTTTTCTCAGATCAATCTCCCAAGACAATAGAAATAAAATAAAAAATAAACCAGTGGGACCAATTCAAACTTACAGGCTTTTGCACAGCAAAGGAAACAATTAAAAATTAAAAAGACAACATTCAGAATGATAGACAATAGTTGTAAACAATGCAGTCAACAAGGGCTTAATCTCCAAAACATGCAAACAACACAGGCAACTCAACAGCAAAAAACAAAAAACCATTTCCATATGATACAGAATGAATCTCATGGCATTCCCATCATGGCGCAGCAGAAGTGAATCTGACTAGGAACCATGAGGTTTCAGATTCGATCCCTGGCCTTGCTCAGTGGGTTAAGGATCTGGTGTTGCTTTGAGCTGTGGTGTAGGTCACAGATGCAACTCAGATCTAGCGTTGCTGTGGCTCTGGTGTAGGCTGCCAGCTGTAGCTCCGATTAGACCCCTAGCCTGGGAATCTCCATATGCTACAGGTACGGCCCTAAAAAGACAAAAAGACAATCAAACAAACAAACAAACTCAATTGAAAAATGGGCAGAAGACCTAAAGAGACATTTCTCCAAAGAAGACATACTGATGGCCAGTAGGCACATGAAGAAATGCTCAACATCACTAGTAGAGAAATGCAAATCAAAAACTTCGTTGAAGTACCACCTCATATTGGTCAGAAGGGCCATCATTAATAAGTCTACAAATAACAAATTCTGGAGGGGGTGTAGTGAAAAGAGAATCCTCCTACACTGTTGGGAATGTAAATTGGTGCAACCACTATGGAAAACGTTATGGAGGTTCCTCAGAAAACTAAATATAGAACTACCATATGATCCAGCAATCCCACTGTGGGTCATATATCCAGACAAAGCTTTCACTCGTATGTTCATAGTAACACTATTTACAGTTGTCAAGACCTGGAAGCAACCTGAATGTCCATTGACAGATGAATGGATTAAGATGTGGTAATGTACATCTACCACAATGGAATATTACTCAGCCACAAAAAAAGAATAAAATAATGCCATTTGCAGCAATGGAGATGCAACTAGAGATTCTTGTACTCAGTGAAGTAAGAGAAAGAAATACTATATGATATCACTTACATGTGGAATCTAAAATATGACACAAATGAATATATCTATAAAACAACCAGACTCACAAACATGGAGAACAGACTTGTGGTTGGTAAGGGAGTGGGGAAGGAGTGGGATAGACTGGGAGTTTGGGGTTAGTAGATGCAAACTATTACATTTGGAATGGATAAGCAGTGAGGTCCTACGTATACCACAGGGAACTATATCCAGTCACTTGTGATAGAACATGATAGAAGATAATATAAGAAAAAGAATGAATATATATGTATGACTGGGTCACTTTGCTGTACAGCAGAAATTAACACAACATTGTAAATCAAACTATACTTTTTAAAAAATTATTAATTAAAAAATAAAGTGGACCTCAAGCATAAAATAAATAGAATTATGTTAGGAATTCTCTTATTCCTGTGCTGCAGCAGGTTAAGGCTCCAGTGTTGTCACTGCAGCACTTGGGTTGCTACTGTGGCGCAGGTTCAGTCCCTGGCCGGGAAACTTCCACACGCCATGAGCATGGCAATAAATAAATAAATAAATGTATGCTCTCTGCACATAAATACAGTTTTTCAGGGTTTTTTTTTTTTTTTTTGTGGGTATTTTTTTGGTCTTTTGTCTTTCTAGGGCCGCACCCGTGGCGTATGGAGGTTCCCAGGCTAGGGGTCCAATCGGAGCTGTAGCTGCTGGCCTACCCACAGCCACAGCAACACCAGATCCAAGCTGCGTCTGGGACCTACACCACAGCTCATGGCAACGCCGGATCCTTAACCCACTGATCAAGGCCAGGGATTGAACCTGCAACCTCGTGGTTCCTAGTTGGATTTGTTTCTGCTGCACCACAACAGGAAGTCTGAGACAGTTTTACTTTTTTTCCAATTTTGATGTCTTTTATTTCTTTTTCTTGCCTGATTGCTCTGCCCCGTATTTCCTGTACTGTGTTGAAAAGGAGTGGTGAATATGGGCACACTTGTTTTATTTGTAATCCTGGAGGAAAATCTTTCAACCTTTCATCATTAAGTGGACTTCATATATAGCATTTATTATGTTGACATACATTCCTTCTATACCTAGTTTTTTGCATTTTTATCATGAACAAATACTGAATTTTGTCAGTTGTTTTTCTGTATGTATTGAGATGATCTTTTAAATTTCATTCTATTACTGTGATGGATCACATCTATTGATTTGTTTGTGGTGAGCCATCCTTGTTTCCCAGAAATAAATCTCACTTGATTGTGATGAATGATCCTTTTAATGTGCTGCTGAGTTTTGTTTGCTTGTATTTTATTGATAGTTTTTACATCTATATTCATCAGGGATATTGTTATATAGTTTGCTTTTAAAATAGAGTATTCAACTGAAAAAGTTAGAAAATCAATGTGGTAAGCCTAAGAAAAGCAAAAGAAAGTTGAAAATAAATAAATGCATTGTGGGTTAAGCACCTGACATAGTATCCAGGAGGATGTGGGTTCAATTCCTGGCTTAGTGGGTTAAGGATCCAGCATTGCTTCAAACTGTGGCATAGGTCGCAGATTCGATTGGGATCTGGCGTTTCTGTGGCTCTGTTGTAGGCTGGCAGCTGCAGCTCTGATTCCACCCCTAGCCCGGGAACGTACATATTCCATAGGCGTGGCCCTAAAAAGAAATTAATTCTTTGGAAAGAAATCTGCTTAGATGACTACCATAACCTTCTGACAGATCTTCTGTTATCTGGTTGCTACAGTGTAGCCAGAGTGATCCTTCATAGCACTACCTGCTTGAGTAACTTTTCCTTGTGTTTAGAATGGCTCGCAGGACTCTTTTTTTCCTGTTTCGTCTTTTTGTCTTTTAGGGCCACACCCACGACATATGGAGCTTCCCAGGCTAGGGGTCCAATCGGATCTGTAGCGGCCCGCCTACGCCATGGCAATGCAGGATCCCAGCCGTGTCTGCAACAGCAAAGCCAGATCCTTAACCCACTGAGCAAGGCCAGGGATCGAACCCACATCCTCATGTATGCTACTCAGATTTGTTAACCACTGAGCCATGATGGGAATTCTGGCTCACAGGATCTTAAAAACCCAACTCCTGTCTACTTTTCCCCACATTTCTCACCTTTTTCCTGTATCCCATATCTCCAACCCTTATCTCCTCCTGCCCTCTTCTCCAGCCATATAGAACACAGAACTTCTTTTGGCTTACTGAATGTTGATAACATTTCCTTTCCTGGAGCTTTGCATTTGCTCTGTACCTTAAAGGCCTCCCCACTCTTGTCTAACTAGTTCCTGCTCAGTCTTCAGGACTCAGTTTAAATTGTATTCTCTGCAAAGCCATTAAATACACAAACATACACATGTGTGTACACATGTACACACACATTTTCAGTTAACAGACTATTTTAGATACTTGGTCCTATGTGCTCTTGTAACACTTAACTTCTCCTGTCATAGCATTTATCACCAGTAAATATCAAGGAAATGTTTGAAAAAGAGTTTCACTGGGGCACTCTATCAGAAAACATTTCTTTTGTCTTTTTCCTCTTTTTTTCTTTTGTCTTTTTAGGGCTGCACTCGCAGTATATGGAAGTTCCCAGGCTAGGGGTCCAATTGGAACTGGCACTGGAGCTACTGGCCACAGCCACGCCAGATCTGAGCCGCGTCAGTGACTACACCATAGCTCAAGGCAATGCCGGATTCTTAACCCACTAAGCGAGACCAGGGATCGAACCTGTGTCCTCATGGATACTAGTCAGATGTGTTATCGCTAAGCCACAATAGGAACTCCCAAAAACATATTTCTTGGGAGTTCCCATTGTGGCACAGCAGAAAAGAATCCGACAGTATCCATGAGGACGCGTGTTGGGTCCCTGCCATTGCTTAGTGGGTCAGGGATCTGGCGTTGCCATGAGCAGTATTATAGGTTTCAGACATGGTTTGGATCCACATTGCTGTAACTGTGGCATAGGCCGGCAGGTGTAGCTCCAATTCGACCCTTAGCCTGGAAACTTCCATATGCCACAAGTGCAGCCCTTAAAAAAAGCAAAAAAAAAAAAAAAAGAAAGAAAGAAAGAAAAGGAAAGAAAACATATTTCTAAAGTTACAATGTTTAGAAGGATTAAAATAAAAAATTTCCAAAGCTACTTTTGCCAAAGTAGATAGCATCATCAATGAGATACACCAGCAGAGTATATTGTGTGCTAAAGGAGCTATCTTAAATTTAGCAAATAGTATTGGTTTGCTTTCTAGGGAAAAATATATTTTTGGATCATCTCCAAATAAAGTTTAGGTACATTAAAAAACTAAGTATAAACAATCAAATTATATAAAACTAGAATAAAAGAGAAACTAGCATTTTTATCAAACCTTTAGGTCGGCATTATCCAGTGGAAATATGATGCCAGTCACATAAGTAATTTAAAAAATTTTAGTAGCCATGTTAAAAAAGTAAAAATAGAGGAGAAATTAATTGTAATGATGTTTTATTTAACCCAGTATGTCAGGATATTATTTCAATATGTAATCAGTATTAAAATTAGAACTAATTATTTCACATTGTTGGGTTCTTTTGTACTAAGTCTTTGAAATCTGGTGTGTATTTTGCACTTACAGCACACCACCATATAGTCAAAGACAAGCCACATTTTAAGTGCTTGACAAATAGCAACAAGTTAAATTTAGAAACAATGGAAGATGTCACAAAGGGAAAAATAGGTAACATTAGCTAAAGGAAAATAAGCACTTGTGTTAAAAAATTGAGACAAAATGGGAAAATATTTTCTGCATAATTTAGTACATTATTACTATTATTATTATTATTATGCAAAGAGTTCATATGAATTACTAAGAACATGTAAGATGGCGGAAGATAACAAGGTAAGATGATAGCCAATTTACAAAAGAGATATTAACAAGTGTAAAGATAGCATTTAACCTCATTAATAAAGTACAAATTAAAACAATAATAATACACTGTTTTCATCTATCAAGGTAGAGGAGATTTTAAAACTATTTTCTAGGGTTACAGGGAATGTGATAAAAGGGTATTCTCATAGACCATGAGGGGAAATGTGAATTTGTAAAACCCTTTAAGAAGCAGTTTAGCAACAGACACAAGAATTATATTTCAGGGAATATGTAATTAGGTAACTAATTACAGAGAAGGGAAAACTACCCTACCGAAATGCTCCCTTTGGCATTATTTATAATCCTGGAAAAATTGAAAATTACCTAAATTCCTTAATTAAGAGAATGGTAAATTAGTTTATGGTATAGACATTGATGATATACTTTGAGTAATAGCTTGGAAAAATCTTTGTTATAATATTAAACCAAAAAAATAGAGAATTGGAGGTCTTATTTTTGCCTTTTATATTTAAGGGGGAAATTAAGCCTATGCATAGAGAACAAGACTAAGAGATTTATTGAGATATTGGGATTTATTGAGATATTGATAACAAATGTTTATCAGGATAGAAGGACTTTGAGGTTTTTTTTGTTTTTTGTTTTTCTGTTTTTTCAAATGTCATAAAATTAGTTTGTATTACCTAAAAAATGAAAAGAAAACTACATAAAATTATGAGGTTAATTTAACATATCAAATATAATTTGAGATGTCACACTAATTCAGGTGTGTTCATCCCAACGTTTACCTAAAAATTTATACAAATGATGAAGTGTAAGCATAGATTATCCAAGTATTCTGTGATTTAACTGCATCTTTGTTTCAGAGTGAAGTTTATTGACTTTCCAGTAAAATTGTGCCACTATCTTTTTTCCCCTTATTTTTGTCTTAAGACTGACTTCCAGAAAAGTAAAGTAATACTTTTTAAACAAAGGTGTAATCTCTGTTTTCCTTCTCAGTTTCGTAATTTAAATCATAATTAAATAGCTCACATCTACTCTCTTACTAGCAACATTTAATATCTTGATATACTGATTTAGTCTATTGTTTGGACTAATACATCTTCCCCTCATTTTAAGGTTATTCTGGTACAAGTTAATCCAGGGGAAGCATTTACAATAAGAAGAGAAGATGGACAGTTTCAGTGCATTACAGGTAAGAATGGTAATTTATTATTTGAGACAAGACTAAAATTTGTAACACATAAAAGTGTATATGCTTGGGATTTCTTCCTTTCCTTCTCACTAATTACCACACCAAGGCACAAACTCTGAATACTTTCGTGTACTTTTTGTACTGTTCTTCTTATGAGAATTTACCCATATCACCACCACCACTAGTCTATCCAAATACTTCCAGACTGAGCTGAGATCTGATCTTTAAAAGGTTTTTTATAAAATCTTTAGTAAGCATCACTTCCACAATGCTCACTAGCCACCACACACAGACAATGTTTGTGCCAAACAGAAATGTCTCCAGATATTATCAGATGTCCCCTGGAAGGCAAAATCGCCCCCTGTTGAAAACTACCACCCATGTGAAGATGAGAGCAATAAAAAGGTCACCAACTTTGGAATTAGAGAGCGTGGATTTAAATCCCGACTCTGCCACTTACTAGCTGTATGAACTTCTTCATGTAATTTAACCTCTGTCAGGTACATTTCTCAGCAGTAAAATTCCTATCCCTGTGAATAATAAGAGCACACCTCTTAGGACCATTGTGAGGGTTAACTAATATGCGTATAAAGCACTTTAAACCAGACCTGGCACCTATAAAGCACTCAGTAAGTGGTGATGATGGGTACTGTAATGGCGTTTAATAGAAAGTGACCCCCATCTCCTGTGAGACCTCAGAAGACCAATCGGGCCATTCAGTTAGGAAGAATGTACTTATAACATTTCTTCTAGTTAATATTATTTAAAGCCACTTAAATTTCATATGTTTAACTTGAAATGTTTATTTGGTCTCTCTAAGTTTTAAGCATTTTTATGGGCAGCTACCATTTCTTTGTATTCCCTTCAGTTCTTGGCCTTCCACGTCTTGGGTACCTAACTAATAGTTACTACTTTCTTATGAAAAGAACACATTAGAAGTAGGATGACCATGGAGTTCCCATTGTGGCTCAGTGGTTAACGAATCCAACAAGGAACCATGAGGTTGTAGGTTCAATCCCTGGCCTCGCTCAGTGGGTTATGGATCTGGCATTGCCGTGAGCTGTGGTGTAGGTTGCAGACGTGACTCGGATCCCGCATTGCTGTGGCTGTGGCATAGGCTGGCGGCTACTGCTCCAATTGGACCCCTAGCCTGGGAACCTCCATGTTCCGCGGGTGAGGCCCTAGAAAAGACAAAAAAAAAAAGAAGTAGGTGACAATATGCTTTATCATCCAAACTAGGATACTCTAAGAATGAAAGTGGACCCTTGCCATTGCTCCAAGATAATTGGTGTCAGCTAGATTGTTTCAGACACACCAGGACTTATGGTACCCACCCACCCCCAATTTAACCTGGGCTATCAAATCAATTTAATCAAAGAAGAAATAGACTTCTTTCTAGAGAAGCAGTTAGCTCAATAATTACAATGAAAACTTTTAGCCTGCCATCCAAACCTTACATGTCTTGGAGTTAGCACTTTCTCTAAGTTAATTTAAATCTTTTGAGCACCAGTTAATAGATAACTTCACAAATAGAAGAGTCCACATAAAAGCTTAAAAGAAATAAGATAGTTGAATTTATAAGCACTGTAATAAACTTTGCCTGTCTTGTTGGTTAGGTTTCCATAAAAGTAATTCCTTTTTTTTGGAGTTCCCTGGTGGCTCAGGAGGTTATGGTTCCATCCAGCATTGTTGCTATTGTGGCACAGATTCAGTCACTGGCCTGGGAACTTCTACATGCTGCAGGTGTGACCCAAAAATTTTTTTTTTCATTTTTATACTAGCTACTTCTTAGAATGTAAGTTTTAAGTAGAGCACACACCTTCGGTTATATGTACATCTCTTTTCAAATTGTTTTCAATAAATGTTTATGATGGCAATATTTTAAATAATATAACATTGGTGTTTTTCAAACACATCTGCAAATGAGAATATTCATTACTATTTTAGTGTGACTTAAAATGCAAATACACTCATCATTGCAATTGGATAACCAGACTTTGAATTTTAAATAACTTATATTTTAAAAGTCAATTTGTGGAGTTCCCATCATGGCGCAGTAGAAATGAATCCGACTAGGAACCATGAGGTTGCAGATTCGATCTCTGGCCTCACTCAGTGGGTTAAGGATCCGGCTTTGCCGTTAGCTGTGGTGTAGGCACAGATGTGGCTCGGATCTGGCGTTGCTGTGGCTGTGGTGTAGGCCGGTGGCTACAGCTCTGATGCAGCCTGGGAACTTCCATATGCTCCAAAAAGAAAAAAGAAAAAAAAAAAAAACATAAAAAGTCAATTTGTAATTGTAATTTGTAAATGCTCTCTCTCATAAAATCAGTTAAATTAATTTTTTGTGGCAATTACCCCTTCAATCAAGACCAAAAAAAAGCCTGTCTAGTTTATAATGTGCCTATAGTACTAAAAGTGTCCTAATAGTAGGAATTGACTACCATGTAAAGATATTTTTAAGCAGGGACATATTTCTTTGCTTCAGTAGAAAAGGAAGACACTTTTCTCCATACATTAGATTATAAGAGTGGAGATTTGTTTTAAAATTACTACTGGGCAGAGTTTCAAAAACAGGAAAGGTTAGGGGAACCATGTAGAAAGTACAAAGCTCTCCCCTCTTTATGTTTTTGTTTATCCAAAATTAAAAGATGGTATATGTATGGTAGTGAACTAGAGACTAGTTGAAGTCTTTGTAAAGATCAGTGTGCCCTCCAAGCAGAAGACAGTGCAAGAAAAGACTAGGACTGCTGGAGCTCATCCTCTCCTCCTTTTTCTTGCTCTTTGCCTTCACGTGACAATCATCTTGATCTAGACCTAGAGCTCGGTAAAAAGGAAGAGTGTAAGTAGAAGTGGAGAAATGTATAAGCAGCATATGAGAAAGAGACAGTCTTAAGGAGGAAAATCACATGCCAGTGAAACAGAAAAATAGGGTCCCTAAGGCCATCAAGTTAGGAAAACTTTTCTCTTCACAGCCACTATACTAGTAAAAGAAAACCTCTATCATAAAGCCTAAAGAATTGAGATAAATCTAATATAAATTAATAAGCATTTGAATTAAAGACTGTTCTTTTTAAAGTAGTTTTACTACCTATCAAGAATTTATACTAACAAAAACTAAGTTAAAGAATCACAGAGAACATTACAGATATAAATAATCCTCATTTTATTGGAGGTTCAGAATTTGTGTGTTACAGTCAGTTATGGGCAAAGCTCAACATACGTACTCCCCCCCCCCAGTAGCATACTGCTGGAATAGACAAATTGCTAATATTTTTTTCATGAATGTACTAAGCCTCTGCTGAGGTATACTGTGCCAGCTGCAAGGGAGTCAAAGAAAACCATGACACAGTTCCTGCCATTGAAGAACGCAGTGTAATAGGAGAAAAGGGGGGAAATTAACAATTGTATCACAATATAAAAAGAACCATTAGAGATATGCATGGGGTGTTATGGGCACATAGGAGAGCTTAATCACAGAGTAATTATGTGGAGGAAGGGGACTCTTCAAAGAAAATGTGACACATGTCCTGTTTTTAAGGAACATAGTAGTTGGCCAAATGGACAGAGGGGTCTCAAGAAAGCATTTTAGGCAGAGGGAACAGCATACAAAAGCAACAGAAGGAAAGAACAACGTATTTGGATAACTGCAGAGAGATTGGAATTGCTAGAAAGTTGTGTAAAAGGGGTTTAGACAGAGAGGAATCTGAAAATATAGTCAGCTCTTGAAATGGCCTGACTGCCAGACCAAGAACTTTGTTATAAAAGGGAGGAAGAACTCTTGAAGGAGATTATGCAAAAGAAGTGACATCCAGTTTATAGTTTTGGGAAAGATCAGTGATGTTTTCCAGTTCTTTTAATATATAGTCACCTGTTAACCTGCAACTCTTCCTACTTCAAATCTAATGTAACAAATATTCAAATCAGATGTTAACAAGTATTCTTTTAAATGCACTGCATAGTTTCTCTCTCTTCTCTCCACCCCTAAAAAAAGAAGAAAAAATGAAATAAATTGTTATGGGTCAGAAAGGAGGACTTTTCAATATTTGTTTTTTAAAATATGTTTTACATTTATAATGAGAATAATGTACTTTGTTTATTTGATTGTTTTTTATTGTTCCATACCATTCTTTCCAAGTCTAATAAAAGATCCTATGTCTCTCTGTCCTTAAGCTTTGCCTTATCTCATGTCCTTTTAGACAGTGCCCAACTCTTAAATATCTAAAAGTATAGTTCCCTGCCTTTTATCACTCTTCCGTTTGCCATTCTGCTCTTTGGTTAGGCTTATTTTTACTACCTAATTCTAATATATACCTCATTTTTGCGCTCTTAACACCATTGTTAATTGGTTTTAGCACAAATACATTATTACTTTTGAAATTGGAGTACTGTTTTGAATCTCTGTGGGTTTTTTTCCACTAAGTTATTTTGAAACATCTAACAACTTGATGTTTTTTTTTTAGCGAAGTGCAATGATAGCATGTCCAGATATTATCTTATATAATAAGTATTATAAAAATTCATTTTGCCTGGTAGTTGTATACAGAAATGTAAAAATTTATTAACTGAAAAATCTTAAGGCTTATTATTAATATATTTTTGTAACAAGTGCTAAAGACTGCCCTTCCTAGTTTTGTTTTGTGGAGAGGTATACAGAATAGAGAATTAGCCAAAATTTCTGAATTTGGATTACTGGTAAGGTCCTAGAAGCATATTTTATAGAGAATATGTGGTGGATCTTAAGATTCCTGGTACAGAGCTGCCTTCCTGGCATTAAATTGGTATCCATCCTTCATATGTCATCTGTTCCATGAAGTGTTTGTAGACAAGATCTTTCTTCGTTTTCTCTCTTCTTCTCCGCGTGGGACCCACATACAGGTCATTGAGGAAAGAAATAAAGTTTTACATATAGTTTGTAGTCCTGGTACCTTGCATAGCATCCAGCACATAGAGAATGCTTAATAAATGTTTCGTTAAGTTGACTGAGAAAAAAAAAAACTCACCTTTCTTGAGCATTTGTATATGCCAAGCAAATAGAGTCTGTATAGACCATTTTATCTAAAAATCCTACTTATTGAGAGGCAGATTTCTTTTTTTTTTCCCCTTCTTTTCTTCCAAGACATCTCAAAATTAATAAATAGGACTAAAGAATAAGAATTTGTGGTTAAGAATAAGCATCTAATGGTTTTGCATTGTTACAGCACTTCTGTGGTGAGACTGCATGCAAGATGGAAAGTTACATTAAAAAAAAAAAAAAAAGACCTAGGAGTTCTTTGGTGATCTAGTGGTTAGGATTTGGCACTTTCACCACTGTGGCCTGGGTTCAGTCCAGGATCTGGAACTGAGATCTGACATCAAGCCACCGCATGCCATGGCAAAAAAAAAAAAAAAAAAAAAAAAATACCAGCTTATGCTTATACTTTTTATATGCCCTGGCCCCTTCAAATGATTTTTATATGCCCTGGCCCCTTCTACTGTATTAGATGTGTATTAGAGTTCCTCTTAAAAACTGACTCAAGAATTTCCCATCGTGGCTCGGTGGGTTAAGAACCCATATCCATGAGGATATGGGTTTGATCCCTGGCCTTGCTCAGTAGGTTAAGGATCCGGCGCTGCCGTGAGCTGTGGTGTAGGTCGCAGATACATCTTGCATCCCGTGTTGCTGTAGCTATGGCATAGGCTGGCAGCTGCAGGTCCGATTCAACCCCTACCTAGCTTGTGCGTTTCCATATGCTGCTGGTGCGGCCCTAAAAAGAAAAAAGAAAACTGACTCAGTCACAAAAGTTTATTGCAGTGATATTGAGACTCCCTCTCTTCTTCCCTTTCCTTCCTAGCACTTAAGTCCTAAAGCCATTAGGTGGGGCAGAACTCTGTAGACGCTTGTCTTAGTCCCTTAGGGCTACCATAACAATACCATGGACTGGGTGGCTTATAAACCATGTAAATATATTTCTCACAGTGCTAAAGGCTCAGGTCCAAGATCATGGTGACAGCATGTTCAGGTTCTGGTGAGAGCCCTTTTGCCACTTGCAAACTGCTGACTCTCACTCTAACCTCACATGGTAGTAGGGATAAGGGAGCTCTCTGAGGTCTCTTCTAAGAGCACTAATCCCACTCTGAGGGCTCTACCCTCGTGTCCTTATCACCTCCCAAAGACTTTACCACTTAATACCAGCACATTGGTGTTAGGGTTTCAGTATATGAATGGGGGGGGGGGGGGACGCAGACATTCAATCTGTGGCAGCATTGCACTGGAGGAGCTGCAGTGCTGCAGAGTGGGATATCAGAGCTAAATTCGGGGAGACGTTCCATCACATCTGCCTAGTGTAAAGAGTCAGACAGTAAGGAAGGGACGCACACAGCGACATGGCCTGCTATGTGGATTCAGAGCCTAAACAGGCTGAGGAAGGCATCCTGAAGAAGGAGTGGCCTGGTGTGGGGTGTAAGACTCTCTGCAGGATGAGGAGATCCTCATTTGGGGTGGCCCAGCATGTGGAATCCGTGCCTGTTTAAGGTAAGGACATGCACCTGAGAGAGCAACCTGATGTAGGGAGTCACAGCTCAGACAGGGAGGAGCCATCTCTGTGGAGGGGTAGCCTGACATGATGACGGGTGGTTGGAGCCCCAGGGAAGGTTACATCACTCCCATGCTGAGGGTGGTCTGGAGTGGAAGGTTAGAGCTTGAGTTACGTAAAAGGCTATCCACACAGAAAAGAGCCTACTGTTTAGTGGGGAGGGCATCTGACAAGAGAGCAGCCTGGCAT
This sequence comes from Sus scrofa, assembly GCF_054392235.1. Taxonomy (NCBI): domain Eukaryota; kingdom Metazoa; phylum Chordata; class Mammalia; order Artiodactyla; family Suidae; genus Sus; species Sus scrofa. The sequence continues at coordinate 19,221,068 of NC_139393.1, read as the reverse complement.
GGGCTGTTGCAGCCCCAGCCGGGCGATGAAAGTGTCCATTTGGTGGAGGCAGTCATCAAGTCTGAGTCCTGGAGCTATGAGAGCGGTGATTTGGCTTGAAGAGTCAGAGCCCAAATGAGGTCACGAGGATGTTGTCTACATGGGAGATAGAGAATGGAGTCCAGCAAGGAGAATCAGATCCTGAGCATGTGAGGAGGGAATCCTCATGGCAGGCCAGGTGGTACCAGAGCCCAAAGAAGCCCCCATCCACACTTGAGGGGCATCTCAGCATAGCATAGGAAACAAGAGTCTCAGTGAGAAGAGGAAGATATCCTCACAGAGGACTGGCCTGGTATGGATCAGAGCCACCTTTCTGGCGGACAGAACTTAGACTAACAGATGAGAGTTACAGGGAAGCAAATTTTGAGTCACAGGGAAGAACTGTCTAACAATTATGACTGTGTAAGAGTGAAGACATTGCTTTCTTATACCTGAGTCCCATCATTATGTGTTCTCAGTTACTGATTGAATGATATTATAAAAGTAATTCTTGCATAGTAAAAGAATTTTGAATGCAAGTTCCAACATTCATTCTAACTAAAGATTCTTTGATTCCAAAATAACCTGTTAATTAAACTGAGATATCCATAATTACTTTTAGAAATGAGTACTTTGAATGAGAGTCTTAAATTTAACAAGTATATCTGTGTACAGGCACAGGCACATTTCATAGAGTAATCAAGCTAGTGAATAGTTATTGCTCTTAATAGACCTATAAACAGTATGCCAAATAGCTGATTTACTAATCCACATTCCTAATAAAATAAACACTTGTGAAAGAAACTTCCACTAAAACTTCTATATCTTGTAAGGGTAGAAACAGTGATGCTGTCTTTATTTTGATATATAAAACCTTACTTAACAAGAGTGTTTAGAGAATATTAGCTTCCTTCTGTTTTGTTTCCTTAACTGCAAAAAATGTCTCTTTTCATTGTTGGTTCTCTGTGCTAAAACAGTGCCTTTGTTTAGTAGGCATGCTGTTGATATTTATTAAAATAATTGCTTAAATATTTTAAAGTATATTGGCATACTTGTTTGCCTTGGTAACTACAACATACTGAAAATATACTTTTAAACTTAGGGATATTTTAGTGCCTCAGAGTAGTCAATGTGAGCACCAGGTAAGATTGTAGAGTAATATGAAAATTTTAGTTTTAAAATGTTAAAAAAAAAAAAAAGCCTAGTTAATCATTTGGCCAGATCCTGGATTTCTGCCTATTTTCTATTCTTTTCTTTCTTTTTTTTTTTTTTTTCTTTTCTTTTTTTTTTTTTTTTTTTTTCCTGTCTCTTTAGGGCCACACCTGTGGCATATGGAAATTCTCAGGCTAGGGGTCTAATACAAGCTGCAGCTGCCAGCCACAGCCACAGCCACGCAGGGTTTGAGCTGCCTCTGCGACCTACACCACAGCTCGTGGCAACGCCAGATCCTTAACCCACTGAGTGAAGCCAGGCATCCAACCTGCATCCTCATGGATGCTAGCTGGGTTCGTTGCTACTGAGCCACAACGGGAACTCCTTTGCCTGTTTTCTTATGATTTGACTTTCATGTGTAGAAGAGTTGTTGTAGTGAATTCAGGTTTGTTGAAAAGTATTAACCTTTGTTTTTTCGTATCTCCCCTTAGTTAGGGAAGTCAGTAACCCAACTGGCTATCCCAGAGTATGCTGATTCTGAGCCCCCTCACCCACTAGAGTTTGTATGACCTCGAAATCTTCCTTGCTTTCCCTTTTGCTTCCAAATGTCTTTGACCAGCTTCTTAGCAGTTACTGATTTTTCGCCATTGGTATCTCATATCTCTTTTCCATCTGCCAGTGGGAGGTTGTTGGGTCCTTGTTGCTTCTACTGTCACCTCATTCAAGGCATGACTGGTGCTATTGCTTGTGGGGCAGTTATTATCAGCACCTCTGTTGCTGTTTTTCTTCTCCTCACCACTGCTACTGTTTGTCACTACTTTTCTGCTCTGTCTCCTCATGCACCTGAGTCTGACTCTTCCTGATGTTATAGTGGTTTGTGAAGTTAAAGGAAGTTTTTCTCCACCAGTAAGTACCGCTCTGTCCTTCTCTGTGTGTTTTGGGAAGATGGTGAGTATAACCCCACATGCCTGTCCTCCCTCCTGTAATTGGTCTACTCTTTCACATTTACCATCTTCTCTACAGAACATTTTATTAGCAAGTCTCCTCCTAGACTGAGCCAGATGACTTTCAGGTCCTTAATAAAACAATATTTTGTTACATACTTATGTGTATACATTAATCCCAGTTCTGTTACTGAGAGTGAGTTCTCTGCACTCCAAAAGTTTGAGCCCCTGATCTTGCTCTTCTCTGTATTCTAGTCTGAATCTTTATGCTCATCAGATCTAATCAAATCCCTTTTCTCCCAGAATGTCTTTGTTGGGGATGAGAGAGGAAGGTTGAGTTTTCATGCAAGTAGGACTCCTAGTGACCTGTTCTGATATTCTGGAATCCCTGAGACACGTATGCAAACTACAACTCAGGCCCCATGAATCTTGTTAGATATGTCAGCTCTTTGATATTAAAAATACCTTTGCAATTTATTAGAGGTTAAATGTCTGTTGTTTTATATATCAAGATCACTGCATTTTTTGCTATAGTTACTGTAACTAGCAGTATGAAATAGAACTTTTCTTCCTAAATTCACAATAAAACTTTAAAGAAATAACAAAATATGTGAATTAATTAATGGTGTGTTTTCAAAGTACAAGTTTGGGAATAAGTCAACTTGGATTCTAGGACCAGTGGGTGGGAGTTAGAAGAAAACAGATTTAGCTCAATATAAGGAATAACTTTGTAATAAACAGAACTGTTCAAAGAGGCTCAAGAACAATCAGTTTCCCATCTGCCTTTGCAGGTGGTAATGCCTATGTGGACTCCTCACTTGATGGTGCCATTAGGAGGTCTAATTTCTTTTCAGTGGATGGTTGAAGTTGATGCCTTTTTTTTTTTTTTTTTTTTTTTTTTTTTTTTTTTTGAAATAAGGCCATACTTGTGGCATACGAAGGTTCCCAGGCTAGGGGTCAAATCAGAGCTACAGCTGCTGGCCTATGCCACAGCAGTGCTGGATTCTTTAACCCATTGAGTGGGGCCAAGGGTTGAACCTGTGTCCTCATGGATACTAGTTGAATTCCTTACCACTGAGCCACAAAGGGAACTCCTAGAGTTGATGCCTTTTGAGGTTCTTCACAAATCTAAAATTTTATGATTCTGTATCCTTGGGTAGATTACTTAAATGTCATTATTTTGCATGGATATATACATATATATGAAATTCACATGGGCTAGTGTGAATTAGAGTCAAGAATTTTCCACCAGCTGTCAAGTTTTTAGGTATTCATAATATGCTAATATCTTATGACATATCTTACATATATTTTAACAAGTAGATCAGTAGTCTAAGAATTTTTATAAGACCACTGATTATCTTTGGACAAAACAGCTTATTACTACAAGTCTGACTGAACTTAATGAATTTCTTTAGGGACTACAGGAATTATAAGTAACTTAAGTCAAGATTATATGTAGGAGTTCCCCTCGTGGCTCAGTGGAAACGAACCTGACTAGTATCCATGAGGATGCGGGTTCAATCCCTGGCTTCACTCAGTGGGTTATGGATCCATCATTGCCATGAGCTGTGGTATAGGTTGTCTACATGGCTCGGATCCTGTGTTGCTCTGGCTCTGGTGTAGACTGGCAACTGTAGCTCAGATTAGACCCCTAGCCTGGGAACTTCTATATGCCGTGGTGCAGCCCTAAAAAGCAAAATTAAAAAAAAAAAAAAAAGATTGTATGTAGTAGATTCTCATTCTCCGTATGAGTAGCCATTATTTACTTTTTTCATAATTTAGCAAAATAAACATGGAGAAGTTATATCCTTTATTCATTACTTAGTCTTAACCACTCTTAGAAAATGCTATAAAAGCATAGGTAACTTTTTCATACTGGTAGAAATCACATTATGATATGAAAAAGTTTACCCTTTATGTTTTCTCCTTCTCAGGTAGAAATATCATTTCTACCTGTGGAGAGGCTCAAAATACTTGTTTTGAAACATTAATGAGTCTTATTTGTGAAAATGAATCATAATAGATTATCCATTCATAAATTCAGCCCATTGTATGTTAAGTGAATGACTAGGACTCATCCTAAGTACATTGCGTAGTAGTCCCTAAACACTATTAAATGTTACTTTTCAAGAGAAACCATGTTATATATGACTTAGTTAAGAGAAAATTGCGACATTTATACTAAAAAGGCAAATACAGGCAAATTGTCATCAGTTCTTTGTGTTCCTAATGAATGATGTATCACTGTTAAAGTTATTCTCTTAGAAATAGGAAATACAAACCAATTTAGTGAGTTTTGTTAAAATAAGTGATAAAAATCTCAATTTAAAAAAAAAATTTAATGAGTGGTGATGGCAAAAGGGAAATTAAGACCCAGAAATATAATTGTGTATGCTAGCTTGTATTAACTTTTCAGCAAATATTTATAAACCTGTTGCATACTTTTTATATTGATTAGAAACTAAAATGGACCTATCAGGATCTATACTTTCTCTGAACTGGCCTCACGACATGGTATTTTATTAACTAAGCAAATATTAACTAACATTTTATGAATATAAAATGTTTGTTTGAAGTGTAATTCTCTCTGCCTTTCAATTGATCCTTTTTTCCCTTTTGGGAAAGAAGCTGTCTATCAAAGGTAGGTAAGAGCTGGAAAATGAGGAAGGTAGAAAAATAGATTGATTTAAAATGGAAAGATTAAATAATTTTAAAGGCAAGAAAGAAAAATGTTGTAGCTGCTTTAAATAATTAGGAGAGTCAGAAGTAAAAGAAGAGCTAAAGGATCTTTATTTTAAGCAGATATTAAACTAATAACGCTTAAAATTACATATCTAGTACAGTTACTGTTTAATTTGGTTGTTAAAGCTCCCTTTTGAATGCATAATACTAAACAGTTCTACAATAAGTATGTCTCAGTAAAAGAAAAGAGTAACATGTTTTTGTGAGGGGGAGTTTCATTCATTTTCAAAAATAAATGACCATTCACATGGTCAGGTTTTATTTTTTTTTTTAAGTGGTGGTTATATTTCTAGGTAATGGATAGAAAATTAGAAATAATCTATTTTCTAAGAATAATTTACTCTCTGTTCTTAATCTCAGATATTTGGATCTTCCTAGATTGTTAACATTGGATTTTTATTAGAATCAAATTTTCTGAAGGCCTTTGATTGGAATTAATATCATTACTTGTTTGCTTAAGTTAAAGTTAGCCTAATAGATATAGGCTATACCATTCAGATTTCTTTAAGGTTTTGAATTTTTTATCTTTTATATCTGAAACAATTAAGGAAATGTGCAGATATAATGAAGTCTATTCCTGGAACTATATAGGCATTCAATAAATAGAATTTGTTCATTGAATAAATGATCTCAGTAAATATTTACATGAAACATAACTAAACTCTATTTTTCTACTACCTATGTCTGTCCCTGAAATACTTCTTTTAAAATTCCATTTAATCATGAAATGACCTAGAAATGGAGGCCAAAAGGATTGTGTTTTGGCTTTATACCATTCATCTTGACTCTAGAATTCTCATAGTGTGGGGAAATAATTCATAACAATAGTAACCATGGTGATCATATACTACTACTATTTCTGGAAAATTACTCTGTCACATTCTTGTCAAGGTCACTAGTAACCTCTGCGTTGCCGAAATGACTGGTCTTGTTTCTCATCCTACTTAACCTCTCAAGCAGCATTTGACATAGAGTATCATTCCTTCTCTGAACACTGTTGTCTTACTTCTGTAGTTTACATATTCTCTTGGTTTTTCTCCTGTTTCACTGGCAACTTCTCCTTGGTCTTTTTCAGTATGTATTAAGATTTAAGTTCAAAAGTATATAGCATATGGGAGTTCCCATTGTGGCTCAGCAATAAGGAACCTGACTAGTATCCATGAGGATGTGGGTTTGATCTCCAGCCTGGCTCAGTGGGTTAGGGATCTGGCGTTGCTGTGAGCTGTAGTGTAGGCTGCAGACATGTCTTGGATCTGGTGTTGCTGTGGCTGTGGTGTAGACCAACAGCTGCAGTTCCAATTCGACCCCTAGCCTGGGAACTTCCATATGCAGCAGGTGTGGCCCTAAAAAGAAAAAAAAAGTTTGTAGCAGATAAGTCAAAAAGAAAAAGAAAACAACCAGTCACAAAAAGACAAATACCATATGATTCCTTTTAAAGTAGTCAAATTCATAGAGATAGAAAGACTAATGATTGCTAGGGATCAGGGGAAAATGAGGAGTTGTTTAATGAGTATAGTTTCAGTTTTGAAAGATGATAAAAGTTGGAAGGTGGTGATGGTTACACAACAATGTGATTATTTAACCACAATCTTAAAAAATAAATTTTAAAATTTTATTTTTGTTTTTAACTAAAAAAAAATAGTGTGAAGGACAGACCTGAAGCCAGAGTGTAAATGATGTGGTAGGCAGAATTCTAAAATGACCGTTAAGATCCTCGCCCCCTATTGCACACACTGTACATATTTCCTGGGACTATGGTTATAATGAATTTTACTTCCATGATTGGGTTACATTGTATGATGCAGTTGAATTTTAAGAAAGAAAGATGGTCTGGAGTGAAGCTCACCTAACCAAGTGAGCCCTTAAAAAGGGACTGCACTCTTCTGGAAGTAAGAGATTCAGGACGGGGCCACATGGCAAGGAATGTGGGTGGCCTCTAGGACTTGAAAGACAGCCAGCAAGGAAATGAGGATCTTAGTCCTACAGCTACACAACTACAAGAATCTGAATTCTGCCACAACCATGTGAGCTTAGAAGAGGACTCCAGCCTCCAAATGAGAACACACCCTAGCCAATACTTTGATTTTCACTTTTCGAGACTCTGAGTTAAGAACTCAGTCCATATTATGCCTGGACTTATGAACTATAGAACTGTGAGTTAATAAATGGGTGTTTTTTAAAACCATTAAGTTTGTGCAAATGTTACACAGCAGTGGAGTTCTTTGCCCCATAGTTAATAAAGGGACCCAGGCTACTTTTCAGGTGTTTTGTTTTGTTTTTTTTTTAAGTGTAGTTGATTTACAGTGTTGTTCCAATTTCTGCTGTTTAGCAAAGGGACCTAGTCATACATATGTATACATTCCCTTTCTTATATTATCTCCTATCACCATCTGTGCCAAGCAAGTGGACATAGTTCCCTGTGCTATACAGCAGGATCTCATTGCTTATCCATTCCAAATTGAATAGTTTGCATCTACTCACCCCAAACTCCCAGTCCATCCCACTCCCTCCCCACTGCTGTGGCAGCCACAAGTCTGCTCTCCATGTCTGTGAGTCTGTTTCTTTTTTGTAGATAGGTGCTTTTGTGCCATAATTTAGATTGCACTTGTAAGTGATACCATATGGTATTTTTTGTCTTTCTCTTTCTGACTTATTTCACTTAGTATGAAAATCTCTATTTGCATCCATGTTGCTGCAAATGGCATTATTTTGTTCTCTTTATGGCTGAGTAGTATTCCACTGTCGATGGACATTTAGGTCACTTCCATTTCTTGCCTGTTGTAAATAGTGGGTTCATATAGCTTTTTGAGTTGTAATTTTATCTGAATATATGCCTAGGAGTGGAACTGCTGGAGCATATGGTTAGTTCTGTATTTAGTTTTCTGAGGAAACCTCCATACTGTTTTCCATAGTGGTTGTACCAGTTTACATACCAGCAGTGTAGGAAGGTTCCCTTTTCTCCATGCCCTCTCCAGTATTTGTTATTTGTAGACTTATTAATGATGGCCCTTCTGACTGAAGTGAGGTACTACCTCATTGTAGTTTCAATTTGCATTTCTCTACTAATTAGTGATGTTGAGCATCTTTTCATATGCCTCTGGCCATCTCTATGTCTTCTTTGGAGAAATGTCTCTTTAGGTCTTCTGCCCATTTTTCAGTTGGGTTGTTTGGGAGTTCCCGTCGTGATACAGCAGAAACGAATCCAACTAGGAACCATGAGGTTGTAGGTTCGATCCCTGGCCTCGCTCAATGGGTTAAGAATCCAGCATTGCTGTGAGCTGTGGTATATAGGTCACAGATGCAGCTCAGATCTGGTATTGCTGTGGCTGTCGGGTAGGCCAGCAGCTGTAGCTCTGATTCGACCCCTCGCCTGGGAACCTCCACATGCCATGGGTGCAGCCCTAAAAAGCAAAAAAAAAAAAAAAAAAAAAAAAAAAAGAAAGAAAAAAAGAAAATTGCGTTGTTTGGGGTTTTTTGCTATTGAGTTGTATGAGTTGTTTGTATATCTTGGAGATTAAGCCCTTGTCAGTTGCATCATTTGCAACTGTTTTCTACTAATTTATAGGTTGTCATTTTAGTTTTTTAATGATTTCCTTTGCTGTGCAAAAGCTTGCAGGTTTTATTAGGTCCCATTGGTTTGTTTTTGTTTTTATTTCTATTGCCTTGGGAGACTGAGCTAGGTAACATTTGTATGGTTTATGTCAGAATATTTTGCCTATATTCTCTTCTAGGAGTTTTATGTTGTCTTGGGTTTAAGTCTTTAAGCCATTTTGAGTTTCTTTTTTGTGTGGTGTGAGTGTGTTCTAGTTTCACTGATGTCCATGCAGCTGTCCAGTTTTGCCAGCACCACTTTCTGAAGAAACTTTTTCCCATTTTATATTCTTGCCTCCTTTGTCAAAGATTAATTGGCTGTAGGAGTCTGGGTTCATTTCTGGGCTCCGTATTCTGTTCCATTGGTCCCTATGTCTGTTTTTGTCGAAGTACCACGCCGTCTTAATTACTGTACCTTGGTAATATTGTCTGAAGCCTGGGAGAGTTGTGCCTCCTACTTTGTTCCTCCACACACACCCCAGGATTGCTTTGGCAATTCTGGGTCTCTTATGGTTCTATACAAATTTTCGTACTGTTTGTTCTACTTCTCTGAAAAATGTCGTGGATAATTTGATAGTGATAGCATTAAGTCTGTAGATTGCTTTGATTAGTATGGCCACTTTAACAATATTAATTCTTCCAGTTCAGGAGCATGAGATGTCTTTCCATTTCTTTGAATCCTCTTTAATTTCCTTGATTAATTCTTTATAGTTCTCGGCATATGATCTTTTGCCTCCTTGGTTAGATGTATTCCTAGGCTTCGAGGCTTCCTCTCAGTCCTGGCTGATCTCCCAATCAGTTAGGTCGTCCCCCAGTGTGCGGATTCCCTTCTTCTTTCACAGCTCCCTCGCAGGAGTGCTATTCTATACTGATTCCTTTTTTTCCTTTCCCTCCCCACCCCTCCTCTCCCCTTCCTTCGCTTCCTTCCTGTCCCCATTCCTCCCCTCCCCTCCCCTTTCTTCCCTCCCTTCCCCTCCCCATTCCTCCCCTCCCCTCCCTTTTCCTCCCCTTCCCCTCCCCTCTCTCTTTTTTCCCTTTTGTTCTACCCAGTTATGTGGAGGGTTTCTTCACCTTTTTGGAGGTCTGAGGTCTTCTGCCAGCGTTCAGTTGATGTTCTATGAGAATCGTTCTTCCTGCAGATGGTTTTGGGGTTTTTTTTTCCCCCTTTTTTGATGTGGGAGAAGGTATACCCCACATCCTACTCCTCCACAATCTTGATCCCGCTTCTGTTTTTTACTTTTTACCTCCCAAAATGGAAGATTAAAAAGTTTTATTGGAGTCCCCTTGTGAGGAACAGCAGTTTAAGGATCCAGCATTGTCACTACAGTGGCTTGGGTCACTGCTATAACACAGGTTCAGTCCCTGGCCTGGGAACTACCATATGCTCCAGGCACAGCACACACACACACCCCCAAAAAAAAACAGGTTTTATTAATTGGTAGCTTGATTTAATCAGGATTTGAATCTTGAAGGCTTTTTATTTGATGATACTTTATTAAGGATATCAACAGAATTAGCTCTTTTTGTAAGGAAAGATATTTCTTTTCATGAATATATATGCATCAAAAATAATTTGAGCACATCTCTTTCAAGTGCCTGCCCCTATATGGTAGGATTACAGGAGTCTTTTTCTTTCTTTATTTTCTGTATAATTTTAATAATTTTGGCAAATATCAGTTGCTTAAATAATCATATAAATGTTATTTTAAGCCTTTTAAAATTTAGCCCCAATTAAATTTTGTAAAATTTATAGATTTTTTTCCTTAGGCTGAGACCCTAAGCTCATTAGGGAAGTGGTGGACCATACAGTGTATTTTGGTGCAGATAAGTGGATTTTTTTTAACTAGTAAAAACTTTTAAAATGGGACATACCAAGCTTCTAAGTACATAATAGCAGTCTGACAATTTTTGAAATCAAGGGGGTGGAAAAAAAATGTGTAAATTTGATACTGTAATTTAGAGCTAGCTCAAAGAATTTTGACATTCAGAAGGGCACATAAGAAATCCAGAGGAGGGGAAACAAAACAAAACAAAACCTTAGATGTTGAGATTTTTGTCAATCCTGGTTTAAAAATAAAAACCAGACTCTAAAGTTAGCCTCAGTAGGTGAATCTACTGGTGAGAAGAGCAACTGAATTACTAATACAGAAATTTACCTTATTTTAGCCTTACAGTAACTGCAACCACAGTTTTGGACTAAAGGAAGCTCTAAATAGGCAGACTAACCTAGACATAAACCTTTCTATTTTTTCCCCTAAAGCAAGGCTAGGATCTTCAGTGAACATTTATATAAAGTTATAAAGAGACTACTGTGACTTAATAATACAGTCTGATTTACATACCCTTGTACCTACCTGCAGAGATTGTCCCAGGAGAAATAAAAGGTATTTTCTTGTTCCTTTCTCTACATGGCAACATACTGAATGATTTTTAGTACCTGCCTAGATATAAAGGGATGGAATAATAATTCTTTCACAATTCTCAATTTCCTCTATCACAACATCTAACATTAGGCATAATTTCATTTCTCATAAAGACCCTTTTTATATTTACAAATATATTACTTTGCCCCTGACTGTGGTTATGGTATTATTTTAAGGCATATCCAAACTTGCTGCCATTAAACATAAAAGTCAGGCAACAACATAATAATGGTGGTGGGAAGATTTCCTTGCAGCGTGTATTAATTTCTCTAAGGCTCCAGAGGTTAAGTTACCCTCTTCGAGAGTCAGACTTTTAATATAGAACTCTGATCTCCAAATCTGTGCAGTAACATTATTAGAGGATGTTGATTCACTTTTATAGGATAAACTTTATAATCAAATTTTGTTTCCATTTTGTATGGATCAGCAGAATTCTCTTGTCTTTGACATCCTCTTCTGCTTTATTTTATCATAATCCTTCAACATTTTTTGGAAAATCCCTTTATCATTACAGTGAAAGATCATATTTCAATATTCTTACATTATTTTTAGTCTTAACATGTTGGAATTCCTCTTCCTCTTTACTCAGTCTCCCATGCTCTGGTGTTTGCCAGAACACAGAAAACATAATAACTAAAGTGCATGCTCTTTTCCTGGAAAGAGAATTTGCCCAGATCTCTTCGTGTTCGGAAGGACAACTCATTCTTGACATCCATTTGGAAAACTTAGACCCTCTCACTGCCTAGTGGGGCAGACAGGCAAGTAATCCACAGGGAAAACAGAGAAGGTAATAAATAGGTGCTGTGATGGAATTAGTTATGCCCAGATATATGTAGGCGGCCAGAGGAGACATATCTAACCCAACTTGGAATAGTTGTTGAGTACTTGCAGGAAAAGATGATGCTTAAAGAAGTAGAAGTTAGCTGGGAGGGGGAAAAAAGAAATATCTCAGAAGCAGAAGGAATAGGTTGTACAAAGGTGTAGCACAGAGAAATTAGAGGAGACTGAAAAGGTATGATTAAAGAAGTAGATTGGAGAACAGAATACATGGAGGAGTCTCTGAAAGTGAAACTAAAAGATGGAAACAGGCTGTGTTACAAATACGTTTTTATTTGCATGCTAAAGATTTCAGGTGTTATCCGAAAAGGAACGGGGGAGCCACTGAAGGATTGATTTTAAGCAGGGAAATAAAAACAACAAACAGTGATAAGGATAAGACCTTGGAGCTCACTGTGGAGGGTAAGAAGAGACAAGTATGATGTATAGATTTCACAATCAGTTGAGCATGAAGATAAAGCACAGTGTTTTTCACTATGCTAAAATAATATCGAAATATAGAAAGAAAAAAATTGGTGTGAGTAGGATGGAAATGATTAAACTTATTTCTGAGCATGTTAAGTTCAAAATACTTTTTGGTTTTATAGCTCTTTCTCATAAAAAGGCTTGGAATGTGTATTGGAGTTCTCCAGAGAGACAGAACCAATAGAATAGAGAGAGAGAGATGAATATGAGCTTTATTATAGAAAGTGGCTTATGGGTTCTGGAGGCCAAATCCCACAGTCTGTTGACTTCAAGCTGGAGAACCTGGAAAGCTGGTGTGATTCAGTTCGAATTCAAAAGCCTGAGAATCAGCAGGCTAATGTAGTCCTGATCTGAGTCTCAAAGTCCACAGACTAGGAATCCTGATATACAAGAGCAAGCGAAAACAGATGTCTCAGCTCAAGCAGAGAGAGCAGATTTACCCTCCTCTTCTTTTTTGTTCTATTCAGGTCTTCAGAGGTTTGGATGATGCCCACCCACCCTGGGCAGGGCCCTCTGCTTTACTCAGTTCACCAATTTAAATGCTTATCTCTTCTGGAAACACCCTCACAGACACACCCAGAAATGTTTTACCAGCTATCTGGGCATCTCTTAACCTAGTCAAGTTGACACATAAAATTAACCATCACAGAATAGAAATAGTGAAATTGTCAATATGTAATTTGAAGCCATGAGTTTGAATGTGTTCTTCAAGAAAAGTATGCAAAGTAATAAGAAAAAGAGATATAAGTTGGAGGTATGAGAGACATGTAACATTTAAGGGACTCATAAAAAAGAATTTATGAGACAACATATAGAGAAACAGGTCTCTTTTTTCTGTTCCTTTTAAGGCTAGAGCAGTATAATAGGTACTGTAGAATTGTTGATACGTATTAGAGAAGAAAGGCCAATAAGTTTGAGATGTTACAAAGAAAACAAAAGAAATTTGTTTGCTGTAGACCTTACCAGTGCCTTTAACATGCTGGTATTCATCATGAGTTTTTAAAAAAGTGTTTGTTGTTTGCATCATGTTTTTGCACATAGAATCCTTTTTTAGAAACATCTTAGGAAGCCAGATTTTAGAAAGCCCATTTCCAAAAACACTGTCCTTGAGCAAACTCTTGAGTTTTAGCTTTCAGCCTCTTAACATTTTGATACTCATCCCCATTTTGATACTCAGCCACCGTAACATATCCTCTTAGCATCCAAGAATATGTATATATTATAATCTTGAGAAAGGAGCAGAGAGTATAAGAATAATGCAAAGGAAGGTAAAAGACAATAAAATAGGAGAAATATTTGCAGCTTATCAAAAAGAGCCAACTTTTTAAATGTATGAAGAGTCTTTGCAAATGTAGTAGCAAAATAGGCAAAGGCTAGGAACAGACATATCACCAAAAAGGAAAAATAAAGGGCCCTTAAATGTTAATATGAATATTCAACCTTATTCATAAGAAAATGCAAACTGAACTACATTAAGACACTATTTTCACCTTTCAGATTGGCAAATATCAAAAAATTTGATAACTGCTGGTGAGGGTATATTGATGAAAATTTATATTAGTACAAATGCTGAGATTTGGTAATTTCAGAAGTATAAATTCTCTTTGATAGAGCAGTTTCACTTATAGTAATTTATCCTGCATACATATTGACATACTATGAAATGATGTTTGTACAAAGAGGTTCATGCAGCATTTTTTTATAATAGCAAAAGGTTGAAAATAACTTGAGTATTCGTCAACAAAGGAACGATTAAATAAATTATTGTACATTGTTACATTGGAGTACCATTCAGCCATTAAGAGATTGAAGCAGGAGGAGTTCCCCTCGTGGTGCAGTGGAGACCAATCTGACTAGGAACCATGAGGTTGTGAGTTCGATACCTGGCCTAGCTCAGTGGGTTAAGGTTCCGGCATTGCCGTGAGTGTGGTGTAGGTCACAGATGCTGCTCGCATCCCGAGTTGCTGTGACTCTGGCGTAGGCCTGCAGCTACAGCTCCAATTATACCCCTAGCCTGGGAATCTCCATATGCCGTGGGTGCAGCCCTGGAAAAGACAAAAAAGAAATAAAGTAACTTAAAAAAAAGAGAGAGAGATTGAAGCAGGAGTTCCTACTGTGGTGCAGTGGGATCGGCGCTATCTCTGAAGTGCCAGGATGCAGGTTCCTTGGATCTGATTCCTGGCCTAGGAACTCCATATTGCCACAATGGGGCGGCCAAAAAAAGGAGAAAAAAAAAAAAAAAAAAGAGCGACAGAGAGATTGAAGCAGCCTTTGCATGCGCCAATATGGAAAGACCTCTAAGCTATTATACTATTAAGGTGTGTAGATAGTATACTATCATTTGTATTTGTGAAAGAATATACACAAAATTGCTTTTGCATGCATAGAATACCTCTGAAAAGAGTTATAAGAAATGAAGGGGAGGGAGTGGGATGGATTGGGAGCTTGGGGTTAATAGATGCAAACTATTGCCTTTGGAATGGATTAACAATGAGATCCTTCTTTGTAGCACTGGGAACTATATCTGGTCACTTATGATGGAGCATGATAATGTGAGAAAATAGAATGTGTACATGTATGTATATCTGGACCACTATGCTGTACAGCAGAAAAAAAAATGTATTGGGGAAATAACAAAAAAAAAAAAAAAGAAGTGAAGAATGGTTGCTTTGAGGAGATGAAATTATAGCTGGGGACAGGGTTGAAAATGAAAGCCTTGAACCTGCCATCTAATTAATTCCAGAATGAATCATATCCACAAGCCAAAAGCCTGGGGAAAGCCGTGTCTCCTACCTTCTTGTGCTTAATCTCATCGTAAATGATCTACCTAAGTAAGACTCTGCTTTCCAGTCTTGCAGTATTTGGACCATTGAAGAGGATGTGAGGGAGAAAAGGCCTCTGTTCCTATCTTTGACTTTGTGGAGTTTTTCTGTAACTCTTCAAAGCCTTTAGCAGTGAGTTTTTAACATTCTTTTTTCCATTTAAGACTGTGTTAGCTGATAAGGGCTTACTCTGAGATGGTTGACATGAAAGGAGTAGGGTCAAATAGAAGCGAATAGCAGATGATCAAAATATATAAATCATGAGAGAGAAAAATAAGACCCTTACAGTTCAGTCTTCTCCTGTTGAGACTTGATGTGCAGTTTAAAAGTATAGAAATATTTTCAGCTGTGAAATAACATTTGGTTACTTGAATGGAAAAATCTAGATTTAAAGATTGCCCCTCAAAAGAACTATGAAGACAACTGTCTCCATAATTTTTATGTTTTCCAGATATTTCTTACAGATAATTAACTGTTTAAAATTTTAAAAGATACCACCACTAGGATGAGGGAGAACCCCTGCTTTTCCTCCCCCCTCCCCACGTTCTCCTAAGAAACACTGTTTGAGGACATAACATGAAAGCAGGTGCTTGAGAACATGGGAAAGGCATGTTTCATGTTAGTCTGATTATGTCAGAATAAGTAGAATGAAACCGCTCCTTTCAGCTTTCCAGTTCTAGGAAGTGATAGTCTTTGAGGAAAACATAATAAACTAGAAAGAAGAGTAGTGCTTTAAGTGTAAAGACCCAGTTTCTTTCCAGAAGAACCTATAGCAGAGTGTAAACCTTCTGTGGCAAGCTTCCAAGGAGGGGTTCTGTTCCTGTTACGGGAGAGGAAGTCTCTAATTCCAGGTAGGTACATGTAATCCAAAGAGAAGATATTTTTAAACCTTATAAAATGATTGCTTGTAATAAGCCATCCTTTCCAATCTATTTGTAACCATAAAAAATGGATATTTTGATGTCAGTAAAACTAAAAACAGTAAAAGCCCAAGGAAGTGGGTGACAGTGGAAAGAAGACTCAGAGGCAGTGAATTGTGAGGCCACAGTGTAGTGCTCCAAATCTAAATTCGAATGCGATCTTTTGTCAAGCACAACGTGTTTATTTTGCTTAAATGGCAGTAGCATCTTCTTCAAAAGATTTGTCTAGGAGTCCCCATCAAGGCTCAGTGGAAACAATTCTGACTAGATCCATGAGACTGGTTCCATCCCTGGCCTCCCTCAGTGGGTTAAGGATCCAGCCTTGGCGTGAGCTGTGGTGTAGGTCAAAGACGCGGCTCAGATCTCATGTTGCTGTGGCTGTGATGTAGACTGGTGGTTGCAGCTCAGCCCCTAGCCTGGGAATCTCCATATGCCACAGGTGCAGCCCTAAAAAAGACAAAAAAAAAAAAAAAAGATTTCTCTAAAGATCTTGGGTTACAGAGGCCATTTTAAAGATAATTCATGTAGTTGGTGGAGCCTTAAGATATATTTTAAAAGATCCAGACCTTAAACCACAGAAGCTGTAAGAAACTTAAAATATAGAGTCTGTATGTAGGAAATCTATAATTAAAGTAAAAGAAGGCTTAGCTATTGTATAAAAAGAACCTAACACAACCTTTTTCAACATCAGTAGTACTGATTTAATATATTAGTTGGTTCATGTTGGATGACTGGTCTGCCCTGTCGTGTGGCCACCTTTTTTCAGCCCATGTTTGATCCTGACAGGATTTGCGTCATTGAACCATATCACTGCCGGAGTGATGTCAGTGTGTGGGTGTACAGTTATTGAGACATAGTTAACCTAATGTGCTGCGGTAAATCCCAAGCACTATTTCCTACTAGAATAACAAGGAATGATTCATCATTGTTCACATTAGACTGATACTAAAAATAGTTCACAACCTGCTGCATCCATGCACATTAATACACGAGCCTTTGTAGCTTTCTAAACAAGAGCACTAAAAATAACAAGAAAAACTCTTGTTTAGAAGCAAGTGCTTGGTGAACACATCTCCTACTTAAATTTTCTATCTATATACAGTCTGATTTAGTGCTAAAGGTAGATTCTAACCATGTTAGTCATTCTTCAACCTTTTTCTGTTTAGTGTGCTTATCAGTGATATATCTAAATGCTCAGCAAATCTAATTATAGAAATTTTGTTGTATACAGATAAATGAAATAACCCATCATTCTGAAAATACTTAAGCCCCCTTTTTAAACTATTTTATCTAGCCTTAAAAATGAACAATTTTCAAGGGAAAGAAAGGCCTCTAAAGCAGTGAATAATAATTATCTTCATCTTTTTCTTCTGTAAGCCCCTGCCTCATTCTGTTCCCAAATTTTGATCACCGTCTCCTTAAATTCCCAGACTCAAGACCTGTGCTAATTGCCAACTTCCTGTGAATAAATGTTGCCAGAAGTTTTGTAGCCTTAACAAATAAGCATCTCTTATTAATAGGGTGACCTTATGTCCCATTTTGTCTAGGACAGCCCAGTTTATTCCTCTCATCTTAATACCTAACCAGTGGAACATTTGTCCCAGCCTTTTTCTTTTTCCTTCATTTTTGGCCTCACTGTGGCATATAGAGCTCTCAGGCCAGGGATCAGATCCGAGCCACAGTGGCAACCCAAGCTGCACCAACGTTGGACTAAACCTATGGATCAAACCTGCATCCCAGTGCTCCCAAGACACCATCTATCCCACTGCGTTACAGTGGGAGCTCCCCAGACTTTTCATTTTTTAGCAGAACATGATTAGTAGTTCCATTAAAATAACCTCTCATGTGATTATCAACCATCATTTTGTATTTCCAGTTTCTGCCATGATCTCCTCCAAGCAAGCAGTTTGTCCTTCTCTTGTTTTTACTTTAACCTGTGATTGAACTTAAAGAAAACCATAATAACCGTTTCTCTTTCCCTGACCCTTGTCGAAAGCAAGTCAAGGAAGGGTTAAGGCACTTAGTAGTAGAGCAAAGTACTCTTTTTAGATGAGGAGAACCAGGGACTGCTGACTCCTTCCAGTCTCCTGGTGGTGGTGACTGGGAAGAAGGATGTGATGCTGATGCCTCCAGTGGCCACTTAGTGTCACCAAGCCACAGGGTGGCGGGATCATTGGGAAGCATATAGGTTAGATGAATCTGAAAGAATATACAAAAAATAAAATCTAAATATCCCTGTCTCAGACTATATAAAAAATAGTCTGAATGGTTTTGTCATTTATTGTTAAGCCCACAACTTTTTTATTGACAGTCTTTCTTTATTTTCCAATAAACCCTTTCAGCAAAAATGATCTTTTAAAAAACCCTAAATTTGATGAAATGTTCAAAAACATAAATAGAAAGAATTCTGAATTCTGTT
Source organism: Sus scrofa (assembly GCF_054392235.1). Classification (NCBI taxonomy): domain Eukaryota; kingdom Metazoa; phylum Chordata; class Mammalia; order Artiodactyla; family Suidae; genus Sus; species Sus scrofa. The sequence goes on along the minus strand of NC_139393.1, from coordinate 19,202,732 downwards.
TATGAACTTTCTAAGAATGAATTTTGTTTGTAAAAATATTTAAAGATATTATAGTTCAGTGAAGATACTTGGACTGAAATATTTATACATTTCAATAAGAAAAAAAATAGTTCCCATTGTGGCTCAGCAGGTTACAAATCCACCTAGTATTCATGAGGATGCTATTTCGATCCCTGGCCTCACTCAGTGGATTAAGGATCCAGTGTTGCCATGAGCTATGGTGTAGGTCACAGATGGGGCTCAGAGCCTGTGTGGTTGTGGAATGGACTGGCACCTGCAGCTCTAATTTGACCCCTAGCCTGGGAACTTCCATGTGCCACAGGTGCAGCCCTAAAAAAAGCAAAGGAAAAAAAATGGAACTGAGACTGTCCTCTTCTTAGTAGAAATCTGCCCCCAGCTTACCAAACAGCACCTTAGGATCATAGTATTTTTAATGTAAACATTATAGTCTTAAATTAGATATTATAGAAAAGAGTGAATTGAAAGTTATCAATAGTAATTTTTAGTTAAATACCAGTGATAATGGAATTAAGAGACTGATAAAGCTAACAAATTGATGAAAATATATGGATATATACTAAAAATAACTGTTCTTCTTTTACTACCCTGAAATATTCAGGTATTCAATTTAAAGAAATGCATAAAATGCTATTTAGTGTTCTCGCATATGTTTTATTATGTAAAAAAATTCTGTCTTTAATAGTTTTCATAGAATTCCCTTTTATGTTCCTCAATATAATAAAGCAGTTTTTCAGCCAATAAAGAAGAATTCCAAGTTACATGTTCCTACTGATTTTTTAAGTTACCTCTTTCACTTTCAGAAGTGCCTTCGATTGGATGATGATAACATGATTACCCTGCCTCTGCTCTGTTTTCTCCCTCTCCCATCACCAGAGCCAGTCAGCCTTGAGGATAAATTCCTTTCTCCCTTACTACTAAGAGTTATCTCAAATCCTTGTTCATAGATTTGGGGAAGTTTCACCAGTCTGGGAAATGCAGAAAAAAGGATGACGCAGTCATTATTCATTAAGCTAAATTTATTTAGACTTTTTTAAATTCTGAAGTTAAATCCCTTCTATTGTTTTGAGTGGTTTTTTTCTTTATGAAATTATGTGGTAACATAGGATAGATTTTCTTCCATCTGTCCTTCATCTCGCCCTTCTTTCCTTTTAATATCATTACTTGGTTGCATTAAAAAGTTGGTTACCTTGATAGGTCCCCAGAATTTGTTTTGAAATTTCATTGGCACATAAATCCAAGTACTTGGAAAATTACTATCTTAGAACACAGAAGTCTGAATTTCCCCAGCTAGCATCTAGGCTTCTGACTTCCAATCCCCCTCATATCCCAGTCAATCTGAAATGTCTGGTCTTAGGATGATCCTCACATTTGCTTCCCATTGGCATGCATTGTTTAGAGTAAAACTTTTGTTAAATTGATACCTTAGTTTAATATAAGAAAAGAGGGAAATTTTAAGAAAAGAAAGTGCTACTATGTGGCCAGATCTACAAGGTGACTATGGCTCCTGAAAGGCAGAAGGGGAAAAATACAGGCAAGCAAATAAGAGAGACTTAATATAAAGAAGGTTTGATTTGTACCGAAGAATAAAGTTACAGGTTCTTGTCCTTTATTCCCCTTATCTTCCCCAGATTATTTACGTATATCATTGTCAGCCTCTCACCTGTAGTAGACCCCGATCCATAGAATACTTGATTAATTGCAGACTGCATTAACCTTTCCTTGGCCCCTTGACTCTATGGACATGCATCAGTTATGGTCTAAGCTGCAGGAGCATAACACACGTTCTCTAGATGCTTATTCAGAACTATACCTTAATCAGAGTCACTGTCATGGTCAGAGTAAGTCTTTTGGAGGATTAATTATGTATTTTTAGAGGAGTAGAAGAAGGACATATTTCACCCCACTCTTAAATTTACATCTTATGTGATTTGAAACCACTTTTTGCTGAGGTGAGTCTGCATCTTAAATTTCCTGGCATGCAAATGACCAAGACTTATTACAGTCTAAGAGCAGCCTTAATAAATGTCTGATCTTATTTATTTGTTGCCAGAAAGAATTTTATAAAATCAAAGTCAACTCTTCCAACTTTTAATTTGCCTCATAGCTAATAATCTCTTTCTGCTGATCAACTGATTTAGCTGTCTTGCTGTCTTAGCTGTTCATTTGGTAACTAGTAATTTTTTTTTCTTTTTCTTTTTCTTTTTCTTTTTTTTTTTTTTTTTTTTTTTGTCTTTTTGGGGCCACACCGATGGCATATGGAGGTTCCCAGGCTAGGGGTCTAATCTGAGCTGTAGCTGCTGGCCTATGCCAGAGCCACAGTAACTCAGGATCCGAGCCGAGTTGTGACCTGCACCACAGCTCACGGCAATGCCAGATCCTTAACCCGCTGAGCAAGGCCAGGGATCGAACCCACAACCTCATGGTTCCTAGTCAGACTCGTTAACCACTGCCCACAACGGGAACTCCAGGAACTAGTAATTTTTTGAAGATACATTGCCCTCAAGTTAAACATTTATTGACGCTTTATTAAATTTCATATATGACAAACAGCATTATCTTATATACCGGCTTTGGCTTTTTTCAGGCCAAATCATTAGGCCATGCTCTATAGCAGTTTGAGACGTACTTAATCTGCAGCAAATGAAGACTAGCTTGACAGTGTTGTCCTTGATATCTTAATCACATTTCAGCTGTACAAACCAGGGTTTATGGCTCAACTAGAAAGGGCATAATACTAGCCTCCTTATTTATGTTATTTTTTTCTATCTTAATTTTACCTATATTAATTTTCCCTTTTCTTGAGTTTGTCATCTGTTCTGAGGTCTTTCTGTTTGGTTGGTTGGTTGATTGGTTTTTTTAGGTTGGTTTTTTGTTTGTTTGTTTTTAGCTTTTTGGTGCTATTATAATCTTTTAAATCTCCTTAAATTATTTTTTGAAACAGATTTGGCTATTAGGTAACTCACAGTTTTCCATATAATATCCATCTTTCTTTTGGGCAATTTCAGTGAGATACGTTTAGTTAACAAAACTTTGCCTAGTTACCATTATGTGTAACTAACAGATATTTGGGGTGTATTGTGTGATATCTTCCATCCAGATGTTCAATGTTTATTATATCCAAAACAACAGAGGCCACATAATGTCATGGTGAAAAGCATGGATTTCAGAACTAGACCACCTAATTCTCTTGATGGCTTTACCAGCTGTGAGATTTTGCAAGTTACTTAACCTCTTTGTATCTTAGTTTCCTCACTTATGAAATAGAAATAATATTTTACTTTATAGGGATATTATACAGATTAATGAGTTAATATCTATAAAGCAGTTGAACCAATATTTCAGTGATGCTAATAGTTAATGCATTAAAATGTTATCAAGAAACCCATACAATTGCTATGATGTTTCATGCTTCTGATTTAAGAGGGCCCTCTGCAAAAATATTTGAGACAGTGTTGTGAAAATAAAAAGCAGAAACATTTTATGTTTGTTAAAGTTGCCATATAATCAGGTACAAAAGGGAAAATGGTTTGCTCATCATTGCACAATGCATTCCTGTAATTGTGATGTTCTCCGTGTACCTTTTATTTCTATTGGAAAATCGATGCACATTTTTTTTTTTTGTCTTTTTAGGGCCACACCTGTGGCACATGGAGGTTCCTAGGCTAGGGGTCAAATCAGAGCTGTAGCTGCAAGATCCAAGCCGTGTCTGCAACCTACACCACACCTCATGGCAACGCCAGATCCTTAACCTACTGAGCAAGGCCAGGGATCAAACTTGCATCCTCGTGGATGCTAGTCAGATTCGTTTCCACTGAGCCACAATAGGAACTCCAACTGATGCATTCTTTTTTTTTGGGGGGGTGGGGGGTCTTTTTGCCTTTTCTAGGGCCTCTCCTGCAGCATATGGAGGTTCCCAGGCTAGGGGTCTAATCGGAGCTGTAGCTGCTGGCCTACACCAGGGCCAGCATCTACAACCTACACCACAGCTCCCGGCAACGCTGGATCCTTAACCCACTGAGCAAGGCCAGGGATCGAACCCACAACCTCATGGTTCCTAGTCAGATTCGTTAACTACTGAACCACGATGGGAACTCCTGATGCATTCTTGAATTAACAAGGTCTTTAGGAAACATAAAGTATATTTAGTTTATTTTTTTCTTATTAAATGGAAAGGTTCTTGAAAGTATGGACCCTGTCATTAATTCTGGGTGTTAGAGAACATTATAGGTTATTAACCACGGATAAATTCCTGAAGAATTCCTGAGCAGTGCTGATGGCAGAATTTTAAAACATGCAAGTCTTTGTACCGTTCATTTATACAGTTCAGGTCTATGGAGATTTTTCGTGAAGGAGAAGTAAAAGACGTGAATGGGGAAGGAAGTCAGGTCATGTAAGCAATTTTGGATCAGGAGAAAAGGTAGATCATTATGAGGGAGACCAAATGTTGTAAAAGAAAGAGAACTGGAGAGATGAAAGATAGATATGGTGCCATAGACCAAAACATGAAAGTTTAAGATTTCAAAGATGAGATAGTGGAACTTAAGTGATAAGTTCCAAGATATGTCTTTGAACATGTGTTACTAGAAACAGTGAAAGAGGAGAGTTCAAGAAAGGCTGAGGTTGAGGGTTTTTAGACATAAAAGTTATCATGCTGAAAGGCAAGAGCTGGGATACAGGAAAAACACTGAACATGGCACCGAAGTTCTCAATAAATGGCTGAGCATGACAGCATTGAGAAGGGGTAGAGAGTGATATACTCCTATGGCATGATCTCAAGGAAGAACAAACTTAAGCATGAAACAGGAACAGCAGTAGTAATGGGAACAGCCTTAGGATGTCTGGAAACTGCCTCAGGAGAGAATGTAAAGCCTCTGTTCCCAGTGTGTGCTGGAAAAACTGTGCTGGAGAAGAGCTGGGTTGCGTTTAAAGAAAGCACGTGAATAGGTATTCTGTAAAAAGGTTAAGGATCTAGGGGAATTTATAACAGAAAAAGTTCTAGTGAACACAATGGAAAGAATTGAGATAATTAGTTAAATAGTCAAGAAATGGACACACAGCTGTGTGAGAAGGTGAGCCAAAATGAGGAAGGGGGTGGATTGCAGGGGCTTGCTTTTTGTTTAGGGGCTGAAGGTCGGAGGTATGATTGAATTTACTGTGAGGCTAAGTCCAACATTTATGAGGAGATTCTTGCGAGACTAGGAGACTCTTTGCTGTTAAGCCAGGCTCTTTAGGGCATCCTTGCCTTTTAGTCGGAACTTAGAAGGTAGCAGTTACCCTTTCCACTTAAAAGAATGATCCTTCAGTGTCTCACCTTTTCTGGAGTGTCCAGCATGTATTCGTTGAAAGCTATTGCTCTAGGATAACTCTTGCCAGTTCTCTTCCACCTTTTTGGAAGACTGGGTCTTTGAACATGGTTTACATATTTTAAAAATATTCTCTTCTTGTTAGATAATCCTGGCTTTGCCACATTGCCCTTGGCAAGTCATGTATTTGGATTCTGCTTCAGTTTCCTTACCTATAAATAATACCTACTTCAGTTATTGTAAAGATTAGAAGAGTTAACATATGTTAAGACACTAATTGGTGGCCTGTACATACTCTGCACTATGTAATTACTACTTTTGAAAACATATAGTGTTCACTTATAACAATAACTATCATTTATTGAGTGGTGCCAACCAGTGTACTCAGTATTTTAAATTTATTCTAATTTGATTCTCACAACAATGCTGTGAGGTTGGCTAATTTAACCTTTTTACAGAAGGAAACAGACTCAGAAGAGCAGTATATTGCCTTGCTAATAACTATTGAAACTTACTAAAACTAACATCTTTTGATAACCAAAATCCATTTTACTTCCACTGTGCAACTTGTACAAATCAGTCATTATCATTACCTGTATATTTGTATTAGGTATTAATAAATTTCCTTAACTACACCATAAAGTAATGAAAAGGCCCTGCCCCCAAAGTTCTTAGAGTCTTATTCCCTCTCTCGTAACGGAACACCTTTAGTCTCCTTCCTGGTTTCTATACATGCTTGAGTATAGTGCTTTAAGCCCCAGTCATGAGCTATCTTTTCAGATTTCATAGATATGCATGAGAATGCCATCCACCAAGTATGTGTATTAATGTCTAGGTTAAATCTTAAAAAAAAAAAATTAGAAATAGGGAAAGTAAAACCAGCAATAAAAGTAGTAGTAGCCTTTATTAGCTTGAGAGGTTAAATGCCAGCCTGAAATAGAAATCCTGTTTGAGGAACACATTGACCAAGCCTATATTCCACAGACAATTCTGTTCTGTCTGTGGGCATTCCCTAAAGGTTGAGGATGGAAAGTGGATCAAGGTACACAAGGACATTTCAAAGTGACTCTTGTAGATAAGTGTTATATCTATCGTAAACTTTATAAATAAAAAGCAGTCGACTGGGTAATAAAATTTAAATTAGTAAATAGTGCCTGTGATGTTATCAGAGGAAAGGGAAAACAATTGTTTTACATCAGATGCATATTTCTCTATGTATAGTTTGATGAGCTTTTGAGTTGGTTCATAAGGAAGTCTGAAAAATGGTCAAATTGAAGGCAAAATCAGTAGAAATCATTTATCTGAAACACTGCCAGCAGGAACGTCTTTTTCTCCCCCCTTTCCGAGGCTCACTGCAGGTCACGTGATGTGTGTCACGTGACTCGGTCAAAGGAGCTTTTCCTCTCAGCTTTGCAAAAAAAAAAAAAAAATCCGGAGCCGCCGTTCTCCAATTAAAGCTGTTAACGTGTACTAGGCTGTTTCCTTGTTGGATCTTCTTGTTCTCTGCTGCTACCGTAAAAACAAAATGAGTGGTAAGATTTACCGACTGATTTTGAACATTTTGCTTTTATTTTAAAACATAGAAAGTATTGCTAATCTAAAGTCATGCTTTGTGTTTTCTCAGTAGATGCCAGGTCTATCGCTGTAAACATATTTTAAATGGTCGCCATGTAGTTATAGAAAAAAGCTTAGACTGTATATAGAGTTGAGCTGATTTTATATTCCTCAGAATATTCCTTTCCAGTGCCTTTACTTTATTAGGCTTTTCTTTCTATAACTAAAATCTGAAAATTGGCGTCCGATTATTTGGAAGCCATTGTGAAAGCTTGCTTATAAAAAAGAGAATATGTGGCACGTCAGCAGCCCGTTGCATTTTAAGAATTTTAAACTCAGACAAATTTCTAGTTTCATTTAAAAAAGAAAACCCCAAATGTGAATGTACGCTAATAAAAAACAGAGTTTAAATTATACTAGATGAAATACTGTCTTTTATATTAAGTCATTGATGACACTTTTTAAGAAATTGAGGTGAGTGGCTTCTCAAATGTCTTTAGATAACTGCTGAATAGAATTGTTTACTCGTCTGCAAGATTTTGGAAAAGGAAATATGCTTTTAAAAATCAGCAGCTGTGTACATAGATTTTGCTCAAATCATGCAGATTATTAAGGAGCTATTAGATGTATGTATCTACAGTTATTTAGATAAAGCTACTGTCTTGCCAGATGTGCATTTAATGGTACAATCTGTAACAGATTTAGCTTCTTCATCAGAGTAAAATCCCCCTCATTGCCTTAAATTAGGGTTTGTAGTTAAATCATTTAGGACTTCCTAAATTAAAAGTATTGTTAGAACTAAGGAGGTAAGTGAACATTTACATCATTAAGTATACAGGGTTTTAGAGTTTTGATACTCCAGACAGGAATAGCAACAGAAAGGTTGCTGTAAATATTGTAGTTCTAAACGTGAATACTTGTATTTATGTTTATACAGTAGAAATTTTATGTGTCCAGTATTGAATGTTACTTCACATCAGTATTTTAGATATTAAATAATGATATACATACACTGTTTGTTTTTTAATCTAACCTTGTACCGTTTCTGCCTCAGGGTAAAAAAATTCACTTGCTAGAGTGAAATGATTACTTCATAGGGATATGAGTTAATCATTATTCCTGGACTGCAACTAGTAATGGATTTACTGCTGGTATATTTAGAGTTTGTTGTATTCTCTCTTCAGTATCACACTTAAATATAATTAACAGATAAAGTAGAATTTTGTACTACTAAATTTATAAACGATTTTAGTAGCTTTCAAAGTATAATATGGTTTGAATCATAACTACACAGTATTTATATATTCATATTCTTAGTAAAAGAAGGGCAACCCAAAGCAATCATATCATTTTAAAAGTTTAAATAAATGTAATCAGCAAAAACTTATTTTTTACTCTGATGGCTAAAAAACAAAAAGAAAAAAAAAGCTTATTCTGATGACTTGAAATAAGGATTAAATTTGACAATATGTGCAAGGAGCCACAATCTATGTACAAGCTCAACAAAATAATTGCCTTTATTAAGATTACAAATATGACTTTCAGTGAATTCTCTTTCTGGTTCTCAGCTAAATTTCCCATGTTCGGAATAATATCTAAGCCAGCTCTCAAAATTCAGAAAGCTGAAAAAAAAAAAAAAAAAAAAAAGTGGAGTTCCCGTCATGGCGCAGTGGTTAACGAATCCGACTAGGAACCATGAGGTTGCGGGTTCGGTCCCTGCCCTTGCTCAGTGGGTTAAGGATCCGGTGTTGCCGTGAGCTGTGGTGCAGGTTGCAGACGCAGCTCAGATCACGCGTTGCTGTGGCTCTGGCGTAGGCTGGTGGCTACAGCTCCGATTCGACCCCTAGCCTGGGAATCTCCATATGCCGCGGGAGCGGCCCAAGAAATAGCAAAAAGACCAAAAAAAAAAAAAAAAAAAAATTCAGAAAGCTGCTTTACTATAGTTTTATATAAAATAGCTAATAGAAGTAAACCAGCATTAGTTTAAAGCTATTGTCATGGGAGTTCCCACTGTGGCTAAGCAGGTTACAAACCTGACTAGTATCCATAAGGATATAGTTTGATCCCTGGCCGTGCTCAGTGGGTTAAGGATCTTGTGCTGCCAGGAGCTATGGTATAGGTCGCACGTGCATCTTGGATCCCATGTTGTTGTGGCTGTGGTGTAGGCTGGCAGCTGCAGCTCCAATTCGACCCCTAGCCTGGGAATTTCCATATACCACAGGTCTGGTCTTTAAAAAAAAAAAAAAAAAAAAAAAAAAAAATTTGAAAAAAACCATTGTCATTTTCTTTTGAGTCCAGCATATGGAAGTTAAAAGATGAGTTTTGGGTGAAACCTTTATTGCCTAGAGGCATAAAGCACCTCATAAGTTTTATTTTAATAAATTTACTGGTAATGTTGGCTTAGATATAGGAAACTTCCTTTCTCTGTTGGTTTTCAAGGAATGAAGATAAAGAAGGCCTTAATTTTTCCTAGAAGCATAGAGCATAGTTCTTAAAGTTCAAATTATATCAGTCTCCAAAAATGCATAGTATTTTAATGTTTACTAAATACATAATAGAGAGATATCCTTAGAAATGAAACTATCTGGGTTTGTTTTTTGTTTGTTTTTGCTTTTTAGGGCCACATTCATGATATATGGAGGTTCCCAGGCTAGAGGTCGAATCGGAGCTGCAGCTGTCGGCCTACACCACAGCCACAGCAATGTGGGATCCAAGCCACGTCTGTGACCTATACCACAGCCCACGGCAGTGCTGGATCCATAACCCACTGAGCAAGGCCAGGGATCAAACCCACAACCTCATGGTTCCTAGTCGGATTTCCTTCCGCTGAGCCACAATGGGAACTCCAAAACTTTCTAGGTTTGAGTCTAGTTCTACCACTTGGGGTGTATTAACCTCTCTGCCTCAATTTCCACATCTGGAAAATGGGAGTAATAATCTTAACATTGACCTAATAGAATGAGTATGGAGAGAAAAAAGTACATAAAAGCCTTGGTACATAGTAAGTTAGTATTAGCTGTTTTAAGACAATATTCTGAACAACTTCATGTATTAGGTGGGCTTGTTTTGAGTGGGAAAAGTATTGTTGAAAAGTTACTTTTGTTATGTTCACATAGAGTATAATTGGGCAGTCTGCCCATATGCACATCTCTCCCTACTTTCACTTAACCACTTGAGTTTTTTCCTTACTTTCTTCCTTCCCCATCTGCCTCTTCTTTTCTCTTCTCCTCCCCCTAGTCTTCCACCCCTTTTCCTCACTCCCCTCCCTGCTTTCTTTCCCCTTCCAGCCTTCTTCACTCTCCTCCTGTCTTCTCTCATCCTCCCCTTTTTCTTATTACCTCCCCTCTTGCCTTCATCCTCTCTTCCTTCTCTCCCTCTCCTCTCCTCCCCCTTCTCTCCTCCCCCTTTCCTCACCAATGTTTAGTATTTCCCCTCCTGTACCTTCCTTTTTCTTTCCTTCCCTACCTCTCACCTTCCTTCCCCTACATTCACCACTGCTTTGTTGTTTGGTCCTCACCCTCCTCCTTCCCTAGAAAGAGGAAAGTGGCTATAATCTGGATTTGCTGTAACCACCCTGCTTTTCATGCTGTTTTTCTGAAGTATGTATGTTACCCATGAAATATGTTTCTGTTCTGTCCTATGACTTAGATTTTCCTCCTTGGTTTCTTTTTTGACTGGGATCCATTGTATGTACTCTGCAGGCTGAAATCTGCATATAAAAGGAATTCTTCCTCCATTACTTTCTTCATCAGATTCTTGAGTACCTTTATTTCTCTAGAAATGAGTAAAACTCTCTAAGGAGGTTTTATTTCAAGTTGTTAAAAACTGGTGGGTAAAGGGATAATGCAGTCTAAAGTTAGAGTGGTAAAAAAGAACCTGAAGGTAAGGTACTCTTTTAAAGTTATATAAAGCAAGTAAGATTTTTTAGTTCCTGGAAAGAATAAAACACACTTTCCAAAGTGCCTGATTAAGAGAAGGTAAACAAGAGATCATATTTTTTTAAGTTGTTTGGAAAGAATATCACTATAAAAATGAAATGTAGAATAAGACAAACAGGTGGGGGTTTTTAAAGAAATTTTCATTATAAGAAACAAAAACAACTTCCTTTGGGTAAATATACATGCATATAGCATTTCTTTAACTTGTTTCTCAAACCCCCACAGACATGACTTACACGTTACACAGGAGGTTTTTAATGCTAACAAAGCAAGTTCCAAATCAACTATTCTTCCTTGACTTTTTCTTGATTTTTATTCCTTTTGTTTTTCGTACTTTTGCCTTTTGTATTTTTCATTGATTTTATGTGCAAAGGTTAGTTTGATTTTCCTCTAGGTCAGTGTTTCTTAACTTGTAAGATTATAAGAATCACTTGGGATATTTATAAAGTAAATGTGCTGATTTAAGACCCCTCTTTCCTCTGAGCATACTAAAGAAGAATTTTTAGGAGAACCTAGAAATCTCTGTGTTTTAAAAACCTCCCTAAGCGGCTGTTACGATAACCAGGGAAATTTGAGGAACACAACAATAGGTAAAGAGCAATCGGTGCACTTTACAAGATAAACTTTTCCAACAGGTGAATCATGTAAAAATTTCATGATAACACAGTCACTGTTAGTTTGAGTGTTTAGATGAAGAATTCAAAGTGTAATTCAGGTTGTTTTCAATTTTAGCTTGCTAAGTAATCCTGGGTTAATACATCATTTTTGTGGCCCATTCAGGTCCTGCTCAGGTTCCAATGATGTCCCCAAATGGTTCTGTGCCTCCTATTTACGTGCCTCCTGGATACGCCCCACAGGTATGTTGTTATTTTTCTTTTTATAACTATGTAATAGTGATTGTCTGTTTAATTCAGACAAAAAGTACCACTTAAGTGCTGAAGCTTACCCAGTATACAGTATATCTTGGTAAATCTGTTTCAGGTACTTTAGTACATTTAGTGTATTGAGAAAGGGGAAAAAATTAAATTAGCACTCATCATCATTTGGCCTTGTCTTTGAATGTTGAATTATAATAAAGAAATAATTTTGGAGTTTTATCTTCTTGAAGATGTGAATAATGTAAGTAATACCTCAAGGTTTAAAGATACCTACACTAATTCTTTTAAATTAATCATTTGCTTAAAAGTAATCCAAGGTGGTCTTCCAACTTTATTCTTACAGTGGTTCTCGAATACCCATAATTGTATGGTACTTTGTGGTCAGTAGAAGAGAATTTCGACCTGTAAACCTGCAACCCCAAGGGCTAAGGGGATCTATATTACTACACACCTGTAGCCCTTTCCTGCAAAGCAGTTGGAAAGCTCTCACTTAAAGAGTATAGCTAATTTATTTGCACAGGTAAACAGAATGAAACTGTAAGATCTGTAGGGGTTCAATATCTTCTGCTACTAAGATTCTGTTTGGTCAGCACTCATTGCTTCACAACCGTTTTGGAAATACTAACGGTTGCTAATCCTCGAACTGAATTTATACTTGAAATTTCCTTCAGGCTCTCTCTTCCTTCCTCCCTGATTATGGCAGAATACAGTGGGAAACCATGCTGGATTCACCGCCTATCCTGTGAAGTCTACCACTGTATGAATGACAGCAAAAAAAGACCACTATGCTGGGGGGAGAATGGAAGTAGTATGAGGATTAAAGTCAGAAAAGCCAGATCCATGTACTGTTTAAAACTCTACTGGCTGCATTGGCCTTGGACAGATCAGCTTGCTTGAGCCTCATTGTCTTCACTGTAAAATAAGATCGTAACATATATGAAATGACACATTTGAAAGTACTTTGTAAACTTTTCAAAAGAGAATAATCAGCTATTTCTGCTTTTGTTTAGCACACTGACTCCTTAGCCTGCATTCTGCCTTTATTATGCTACTAAATCTGTTCCCTGTTATATGCCAAACCAAAGGCCTTTTTCCCATCCTGATCCTCTTTGACCTCTAAACAATTGACCCTGCTCATGTGATTCACCCCAGATTCCCCCAGATTTCCTTGAAGTAATACTGTCCTAATCCTTTCTACTTCTCTGGTCGTTCCTTCTCCAACCTCTCTCCACTCACATACAGCTGATACCTGGTCTCTTCCTCTACCTTCCTTTACCAAACATTTTGAATGACACCACGTGCTAAACTCTATATTGGGTGCTAGTGACATAAAGATAATTAAGACAAATTCTTTCTATGCAGTTATGGGTATCTTACTGTTCTCTCAGCTAACTGTACCTTTTATTTTTGTTTTCGCTTTTTTTTGTTTTTTGTTTTTTTGCTTTTTAGGTCTTACAGGTACAACATATGGAAGTTCCCAGGCTAGGGGTGAATCAGAGCTGCAGTTGCCGGCCACAGCCACACTGGATCCGAACTGCACCTGTGACCTACACTACAGCCACAGCAATGCCAGATCTTTAACCCGGTGAGCAAGACCAGGGATCACACCCGCATCCTCGTGGATCCTAATCAGATTCATTTCCAGTGAGCCACAACAGGAACTCCCTTAATTTTGTTTTTAATGGCATATTTCTACACTTCTCATTTCACTCAGTCTAGAATTAGCTTCTAGAATCACCTTCTGGAATTAGCTTTCCTTGAACATTTTCAGGTGCCTCTACTTTTGGGTTCTCATGGCATGTTATGTCTATCCCTCTTTTAACGAATTTACCACACTGCTTAATTGATTCACTTTCCTGAGAAGATTATGTATAGTTCCTATATTTAACAGTGTTCAACAGATATGTGTTGAGTGTTCATATATATCAGGCACTTTTCTAAGTGCTTGAATAAAAAGAGGCAAAGAGCTCTGTAAACTTCTGTAGTTTATACTGTTATGGGGAAAAGCAAACAATAAACGTAATAAGTGGATAAAGTATATAATGTATTGTATACATTACATATGAGTAATATGGGGCGGAAAGAAAGGTTATAGAGCTGGTTACATTTTAAAACTAGGGTGACCAGACCAGGCCTTGTTGGAAAGGTACCTTTGAACCAAGTCTTAAAGGACAATTAGGAATGGGCCATGCATTTATTTAGGGAAAGAAGATTCAGGAACAGAAACAGCCAATGAAAATGGCCTAGGATGAAAGCATGCGTGGGAACAAGGAGGCCATCTTGTCTGGATTGAGTCCTTAAGGCAGAATAATAGTAAGTAAGAAGGTTGGAGAGATAACGGGACTAGATCACATAGGATCCTTAGCCATCTTTATTTCCTCAAAGCTGAGTGTAGGGGTTCCCGTCATGGCTCAGTTGTTAATGAATCCTACTAGGAACCATGAGGTTACGGGTTCGATCCCTGGCCTTGCTTAGTGGGTTAAGGATCCCGCGTTACCGTGAGCTGTGGTGTAGGTTACAGACGCGGCTCAGATCCCGTGTCGCTGTGGCTCTGGCGTAGGCTGACGGCCACAGCTCCTATTGGGCCCCTGGCCTGGGAACCTCCATATGCCACGGGAGTGGCCCAAGAAATGGAAAAAAAAAAAAAAAAAAAAAAAAAAAAAAAAAGCTGAGTACAGAGCCTGCCATATACTAAGGCTCAGTAAATATTAGTAAATCAAATAGTCATCTAAGTTGAGGTTCTATATCTTTAGGCCAAGGGCCACTGATCTTTCTTATTACTTTGGTTTTTCACTTCTGTTCTCATAAAGAGCCTTGAGCTGGCTTGTCCACTTAATGAAGTCTAGATTTCTTGACATATAAGGCCTTATACAGTTCTGTTCTAGTTTGTCTTTGTACCTTTCTCTTGACACATGGTCACTTGATGTTTTCCTTTCTCCATGGCTTTCTCTCTTTCTTTGCTTTTTAAGGCTGCACCCACGGCATATAGAAGTTCCCAGGCTAGGGGTCGAATCGGAGCTATAGTTGCTAGCCTACCCCACAGCCACAGCAACAAGGGATCTGAGCTGCATCTGCAACCTATATACCACAGCTCATGACAACGCCAGATCCATAACCTACTGAACAAGGGCAGGGATCGAACCCGCATCCACATGGATCCTAGTCAGGTTCATGAACTGCTGAGTCATGAAGGAAACTCCCATTTCTTCGTGGTTTTCTTAATGCTGTTTTCTGAGGAAGATTATTCATTGCCTCATTTCTGCCTTTTGAAATTCTGCTGATCCTTGAGAATCTAGGTCAAGTTCTTTGTACCATTCTTTGGCTATGTGTTACATACCACCTAGTATTATAAGTGTGTGTATATATATATTCTTTTTCATATGATATTTTAAGTTTCTTGAACATAAAGAGGTACCTTTTAATAATTATCTTTGTTATGTGGTAACTCAGATATCATAGTTGTTTCATAAATTTTGTCAAATAAGTGAATGAACTTTAACAATAATCTTACTGGAAGGATTATGTGAGGTTAATAATTAACTAACTGTTAATCAACATTAATTTAAGATTATCTCTAGGAAATATATCCTTTTCAAGCATACAGAGGTAATCCAAAGACAAAAATTTAGTTTCATTGTTCTTAAAGTACCCACTGTGTACGAACGGGTTCTAACTTTTTTTTTTTTATTACTCAAATGAATTTATCACATCTGTAGTTGTGTAATGATCATAACAATCTGATTTCACAGGATTTCCATCTCACAGCCCAAGCACATCCCCCACCCCCAAAAATGTCTCCTCCGGAGACCATAAGTTTTTCAATGTCTGTAAGTCAGCATTTGTTCTGCAAAGAAGTTCAGTCTGGAGTTCCCATCGTGGCGCAGTGGTTAACGAATCCAATTAGGAACCATGAGGTTGCGGGTTTGATCCATGGCCTTGCTCAGTGGGTCGACGATCCGGCATTGCCGTGAGCTGTGGTGTAGGTTGCAGACGCGGCTTGGATCCTGCGTTGCTGTGGCTCTGGCGTAGACCGGTGGCTACAGCTCTGATTAGACCCCTAGCCTGCAAATCTCTATATGCCGCGGGAGTGGCACTAGAAAAAGGCAAAAAGACAAAAAAAAAAAAGAAGTTCAGTCTGTCCTTTCTTCAGATTCCACATGTCCGTGAAAGCATTTGATGTTGGTGTCTCATTGTATGGCTGACTTCACACAGGTTCTAACATTTTGACATCACTGTTGCACTACATCCCCCATCGCCTGACATACATAATTTCTGATGACAGAAAACTCTAAGTTCTAGGCACAGCTAACAGCTTCATAATCCAAAACCTAGCACATAAGCAAACATATTAGCAAATATAGATGCTGCAAGTTGAACCAAATGTTAAGACACATAGATAGCTATAATACAGTGCAAGTGCAGGAACCAAGTAGCATGCACACTAAATTTATGAATAGCTATCATCTCTAGGCTCCTTTTAGACCTTTGTACACTAGTCTCCCCTCATGGCAATAGGCTTAATCATCTCCATCCCTGCCTTATATGTAGCTATTGTTTAAAGCCAGTGATACAAGTCAAGTCATGTTTTTGCTGTATTATCATGTAATTCTGTATATACTACTAGGATTCAGCAGCTGTATGTATCCTAAAAAGTTTGGTCAAGCAAGCAAGGACTGCAGAAATTAAAATCCATTGTTGGGTGCATGTAGCCCTACCACTGAGGAAGTAATAATGCTACATGCCTAAGAGCATATTGAGGCCAAAAAATGAAAAGTTCAAAATATTAGCTATATCTTAATATTAAGCTGAAGATCAAGATTTGACAAAAGTACTTATTATTATTAAAACATGAAGAAGTCATGATTTACCCAGGATAAATCAACCACATTTTTTGTTTGTTCCAAAGGCATGCCCCTGTTAAGTTTAGAAGCACTTCAAATGTGAATTCATCATTAACTCACATATATTTTAACTTCATTTTTGAGAATAACAGCTAGGGTATCATACATTAAGTAATTTAAAGATTAATTGGTTCTGTTTTCTCATTTGCAATTTGCAAAGCCCAAACTTGCCATTAAAATTGCCAGTGCATCATACTTGCTTTGCATTTTTATTCAAGAGTTCTGTAGTATAGTTTATTTTATAATATTTGTACCTTATTACTCTGATACTTAAGTATTCTACTGAGCAGTAATGAGAATAGTCAGACTTAATTTTTTAATTACATATATAACTTTTATTGTTGGATCAGGAAAATGGATCTTTATTTAAATTTCTTTAGAGTATTTATAAACATGTTTTATTAATATTTAAGGAATAATCACTTCCAAATCTTGTATAAACTTTTACAGAATTTAGAAAAATAAGGAAGTCTTCTCAGTTTTATGACTGTTATAACTTTGATACAGGAAACAAACACAGACTGTAGATGAGAAGACATTAACAGTTACCTCACTTAGGATTGTGCATCTTAAATATTTGCAAACCTACTTGAAACATGTATAAATGTTTTAAAAAATTTATTAACCATTTAACCATGACACTATATAAGATACTCTTATAGTTGCTGTGGCTCTGGCGTAGGCTGGCAGCTGCACCTCCGATTAGACCCCTAGCCTGGGAACCTCCCATAGGCTGCGGGAGCAGCCCAAGAAATGGCAAAAAGACGAAAAAAAAGATACTCTCCAATATGATAGAGAAACCTAAAGCTAATTAAAATGATATGCATAGAGCAAAATGAAATTGTTCACCAGAAGCTTAAATATAAGAGTATTAATTTTGCAAAAATACCAGTGAGAAATACGTCTAGTGATAAAGAATAAATATCGCTGTATATTTTAAACTATTTTTCTGATCATTATTATATACAAAATTGGAAAATATGTAAAAGGCAAGGGAACAAATTGCATTGAATGTTACAGAGATACTCTCAGTAAACATGTAGTATTTTTTTCTTTAGCCTTTTTTCTAATTACAAAATTATAAACATAGTTTTAAATATAACCTGAATAAACTTTGTTATTGCAGTTTAACAAATAAGAAAAAGAGTTTTGTGAGAGATTGACATACTGCATAGAGGCAAAAATATGTGCCAGCTAAACTGAGATATCAAATGGAGAAATAAACAGAAACTTTACATGTAAAACTCAAAACACAAGGCAAATGACACAAAGCAAAAGGTGACAGGTGTAAATGGAATTTATTTCCTGACAAATAATAATAATAGTGCCTAAGGATATTATAGCACAGAATAACTCTTGATATTTTAGTGATGATGTTAATTACCAAGAAAATATTATCGACTGTGTGAATGGGATGACTGAAAGGTAGTTCCCTCCTTCTGCCTTACTTGCAATGGCTTCCTTGTTTTGTTTTTTATTTATTTTTTTCCCACTGTACAGCAAGGGGATCAAGTTATCCTTACATGTATACATTTTTTTTCTCCCACCCTTTGTTCTGATGCAATATGAGTATCTAGACATAGTTCTCAATGCTAAGCTTCCTTGTTTTGTATGGAATGTGGGTTGTTTTGGTGATGAGAGGGTACCTAACGGGGAGGGGATTGTAGATCTCATAATGTAGGGACAACTTCATGAAAAGTTTCAGATTACGCCTTTGAGCTAGGCCTGGTTATTTCTTTGTGCCTTTATTTCAGCACGCAGCAATGACGTCAGTAAAATTTTCAGAGATTTCACAGACCAGTCTGATCTCAGTCTTCTCTGTCTCTCCTAGAGAGAACAGCCAAAAAAGATGGGCAGCAGTGTAAGACACTGCAAGGTAGAGGAACTTAAGAGATTTAGCTGAGGATCAAGAGTCACAATAAGAGCTGGAGAGAAAGGTTTAGTTGCTTACTGACATTGTTGTATGTATTTGATTAGATATGTAAAATAAATATCTGTTAGATGAATGGCCAGGAATATCTATATTATTGTCTAATAGCTTAAAGTTGAAGTAGTTCAGGGTTCAGGGTAAGGCAGTAGAAGTAGGTTGGTAAAAGTAGGTGGGAAGCAAAGGTTGTAGGAACTGAAGAAGTCAAAAAAACCCTAGTAGTTCAGTGTTGTTAAGAGGGAGGAAGGAAATGGGGCATTCTAACAGAACAATAGAATTTATTTCTGGTCACATCATTCACTGAACAAATATTTTTTTGAGCATCCGTCATATGCTAGGCGTACTGGGGAGAAAACAGTATACAGAATAGATTTATCATGGAGTGTATATTCTGGTGCGCAGTATAAAATATCAGACAGCAAATGCAGCCTCCTTTCTCTGCAGCCACTCTCAGTTATATCTGTACTCAATAAGGAATAGAAGATGGGGCTTTGTCTAATTAGAAATTGTGTGGCATATGGGGTTAGGTGGTCTAACTAACCACTTAGTTAGATGGTTCCGTTTAATTTTTTCTCATTGTCTTTAATTTTTATAAACATAAACTAATTTGGTTTATATTTATCTTTTTTTTCTTTTTACAACTTTTTGATTTTGTTTTAATCGTCACCTTTGGTATCCCCTCTTGCTGTAAGATTCAGTGTTTTGGCTATTTCTCGGCAGCTGGAGACATAGCAGATAGTTTTGAGGTCTCTGGCTTCACTCTGAAGTTACTGGCTGCTCACATGGTTACATGTAGTGATGGAGTTCCCCTGCTGTCTTGGTCCTGGTCTGGCTCTCTCTTTTTCTTTTTATAATCTGCATTTTAGGGTTGTTGTTGTTGTTGTTTTTAATTGTGGAAAAATACACATTGAAAATTTACCATTTTAACTTTTAAATGTACAGTTCAGTGGCAATAAGTACATTGACACTGTTGCACTGCCATACATTCACAGAACTCTTTTCATCTTGCACAATTGAACCCTGTACCTTGTCAACCTTAAAAATGAAAAAAATAGTTATTTTACCAGAAAAATGCTATCCAGGAATAGCAGATGAATTGCAGTTCCAGGCATGCAAACTACAGCAACCACAGGTAGGTTCTCAAAGGAAATAAAAGGATCATTCTTTTATAGAGAAAAGGGGGATGGGGTTGGAGTTGGGAAAGGGTGGTTTTTGAGCAAAGTCCGTTGGAAGAGAGTTCAGGGTTATGGCTGCTTCTTTTTAGGCTAGTTGTGGTGATTTCTCATTGGATGGGCTGTTGCTAGGCGAGGAGAAAAATCTTCTCCACCTGGTAAGGTAGGTAAAGGACACTTCTTAGCTTTGGGGAATGTAAGATGTGCTTCTTGCTAGTGTCCACAATGGCTAGCAAGCCATAGCATGTGAGTGCTCCCCCTTCAGGGCTTCTTGACTCTATTTTAAATTAGATTTCTTTTATTAATTTTCACAACCTATTATTAAACAGTAACTCCCTCAGCTTATTTTTATATTTGAAATGTTCTTTCGGAAAAGTGGTTTTTATTCTGTTAGTAATTTAGCTATTTCTTTTTTAACCAGTGATGATCTCACTTGTGTTTGTGAAATTTAAAAAGGCACTAGAAGGCAGGTTTTTATGGATTCTCTGCCCACAAAGTAAGATAGAATTAAAGCAGATTACCTGAGTTCAATTACTAGTGCCTCCACTTACTACTTATATGACCTAGAAGTTATTTAACATCTCTATGCCTCAGTTTCCCCATCTAAAAAAATGGAGCTAATTGGAGTTCCCATCATGGCGCAGTGGTTAACGAATCTGACTAGGAACCGTGAGGTTGCAGATTCGATCCCTGGCCTTGCTCAGTGGGTTAAGGATCCGGCATTGCCATGAGCTGTGATGTAGGTTGCAGACGTGGCTCAGATCTGGCGTTGCTGTGGCTCTGGCCTAGGCTGGCGGCTATAGCTCCGATTAGACCCCTAGCCTGGGAACCTCCATATGCCACGGGAGTGGCCCTAGAAAAGGCAAAAAAGACAAAAAAAAAAAAAAATGGAGCTAATAATACTACCTATTTGTAGCATTGTTTCTCCCTTGAGAAACTTAAAGTAATAGGAGTAAGATAAATGCATTTGGAAAATTAACAAATAAAATCCAGTGTTAGGGATACAAAGCAAGTAATAGAGGATAAATGTGGTAGAATTGACAGAGATCACTGTGATTGTGGTGTCCAGGAAAGTGCTCACAGAGAGCAATTAAGAGAAACCCTCCACAGACTCCTAGGCTCACATCTTTTCCAGCATCTTGAGTTACATGTTCTACCTTCTACCTTCTCAGCTCATCATTCAGATTTCTTTTTCATCTAGAACAAAGACAAACTTTCTTGCTCCTATCTAGATCATGTGCCCTCACTGGGGTCCTGACTCTCATCTCTTTTGCCTGAGTAAGGACATTACTCTAGCATTTTTCTTCTCTCTCCTACTTCATCAGTTTCTTACTCTCTGATGGATCATGTTCATTGGTTTATCAGCATGTTGTAATCACTCACTAAAAATGACAAATTTTTTAAATTTCTTAATTCCACTACTGTTAGCCACCACCCTATTCCTGTACTCCCCTCTGCAGGAAAACTCCAAAATTGTGCTATTAGCTCTCTAATTTTCCTCCCTTCTTCTCTCCTAAATCCACTCTCTTAAATCCAGGCTTTGCCCCTATAATTACACTAGGGGCAAAGTGTAAAACTGCTCTTATTGAGGTCCCAGTGACTTCTACGTTGCTGTATCCAGTGGTCAGTCCTTAGTCTTCATCTTATTTACCTGTCAGCAGCATTTAACAAAGTTGATCCTTCCTTAAAACAAACAAACAAAAAAGGAGTTCCCACTGTGGTGCAATGGGTTAAGGATCCAGCAATGCCACAGCTGTGGTATAGCCTGCAGTAGCTCAGATTCAATCCCTGACCCTGGAACTTACATATGCCATGCGTACAGCCAAAAAAAAAAAAAAATTGATCCTTCCTCCCTGATACACTTAGCCACACTATGTATTATAGACTTACCAAACTCAAATGTGTACAACTTAAACTCCAAGTCTACCCTCCACCCCAAATAACTTGTCCTAACCTACAGCTTTCCCTTTTACTATTAATGAAGTACCTTCCTTCCTCAGCGTCTTTTTTACACTTTTCTGGTGGAACTATTAGCTAATCTTGTTGTTCTACCTTTAAAGACACCCGTTCAATCCCTGGCCTCGTTCAGTGGGTCAGGGGAGAGCTGTGGTGTAGGTCGCAGATGCAGCTCAGATCTGGCGTTGCTGTGGCTGTGATAGAGGCTGGCAGCCGTAGCGCCGATTCAGCCCCTAGCCTGGGAACTTCCATATGCTATGGTTTGTGGCCCTAAAAAGCAAAAAGTTTTTTTAAAAAGAATTTTTTTTTAATGTAGAATATGGACCCACTTACCACTGCTATCACCATGAGGGAAGCCACCACCATCTCTTGCCTAGATCTCTGCAGTAACTTCCTAAACAGCTTCCCTGTCTTTGCACTTGCCTACAGAGCCAGAGTAATCCTGTTAAATGGAAGGGTGTATCAGGATTTCTCAACCTCGGCACTAGAGACATTTTAGGCCCAATCATTTTTTGTTTTAGGGGGTTGTTGTCTGTGTTATAGGGTATTTAGCAGCATCCCTGACCTCTACTCACTAAATGCTAGTAGTACTCCAACTCCAGGTCTTACAACCAGTGCTGTCCAATGTACTTTAGGAGGATGGCAGGAGAGGATCACCCCTGGATGAGAACCACTGGTTTGTGTTACTTTTTCTGCCTAAAACTCTGTGGTGGTTCCCCATTTCACTGAGTAAATGCAAGTCCTTAATGGTCTGTACTGCCTTTCCTGACCTGGCCACCTCCCCTTCCATTTTGTATCTCTTTGACCTCACCTGCTTCTGTACTTGCTCATCCTTTATGCTGATCCAGTCACACTGGCTTCCTTCTAGCCAATTCTAGAGGCTTCGTTCTAACTCTTCCTTCTATCCAGAACACTTTCCTATTTTTTCATGGGTAATCCCTCAGTTCCTTCAAGTCTCTGCTCAAATTTCATTTTGCCAAGAAAGTTTATCCTGATGACTCTTATGCTACATCCTGTCACCCTCCCACAATACTTCTAATCCCCCTTACCTGGTTTATCCCCCCCCCCCCCGCATAGTATTTATCACTGTGCAACATGCTAAATAATCTACTTTTGTTATTTTATGTTTGTCTGCCCCAGTTATTGTGTGTGTCTGCGCAAATACATCACTGTTTTTTCCTCTTCTAAATTACCAGTGTCTTTGTTTTGTTCAAAAACAAACAAACAAAAAATGTTTTAATGAATGGAGGAGAGTAGAGCTCTATTTAGAAGAATAGATGTGGGGAGTTCCCGTCGTGGCGCAGTGGTTAATGAATCCGACTAGGAACCATGAGGTTGCGGGTTCGGTCCCTGCCCTTGCTCAGTGGGTTAACGATCCGGCGTTGCCGTGAGCTGTGGTGTAGGTTGCAGACGCGGCTCGGATCCCGCGTTGCTGTGGCTCTGGCGTAGGCCGGTGGCTACAGCTCCGATTGGACCCCTAGCCTGGGAACCTCCATATGCCGCGGGAGCGGCCCAAGAAATAGCAACAACAACAACAACAACAAAAGACAAAAAAAAAAAAAAAAAAAAAAAAAAAAAGAATAGATGTGATTCGCATCGTTATAAATTAAGAGGAAGCAAAGAGAGAAAATGGCATAAACAAAAGTACAAGATAAAAAATGTATAGTTAAGTCTGAAGATAGTTTTTTTAGTATACCAGCCTAGCTGGAATTAAAGGTTCAGGATTTGGTTTGGAAGAAAACTATAAAGATAGGTTGAGGAGTCCCTGTTGTGGCTCAGTGAGTTAAGAACCCTCCGACTAGTATCCATGAGGATTAGGGTTTGATCCCTGGGCTCATTCAGTGGGTTAAGGGTCTGGCATTGCCACAAGCTGTAGTGTAGGTCACAGATGTGCTTAGAATCTGGCATTGCTATGGCTGTGACATAGGCCAGCAGCTACGGCTCTCATTCATCCCCTAGCCTGGGAACCTCCATATGCTGTAGGTGAGGCCTTTAGATAGGTTGGAACCACATGGTATGAGGGTGAAGAGTATGGGCTATATAATCCTATCAGAAATGGGGGTTCATTTGGGATTTGTGAGTCAGAGAGTTGATAAAAGTGAAAGTCATATGTTCTGACACACACTGGTTTGGCTCACTCAAAATCCGTTCCAAACTCCTTCTAATGTCCTTTTCCCATAGGCAAGAGGCTAAAAAGCTATAAATAGTTTCCAGATTATCTTCAGCTAGGATTCCAGATATGATTTAATTTTCACCAATCATTTACACTTGTCTGAGGCTCGAATCAAGAACTGAGTTAAATAAGGAGAGAGGTGGGATATGAGGCATCCATTTTGCTGGAAGCAAAACTTTATAGTCCTAGAGCCAGTGTATAAAAGCAGCGATTCATTTGCTCTTCTGGTCCCAGATTAGAAGTAATTCATCTCACACTCCAACAGGTAAGTTAGTTTAATAAGCTGTTTAGTAGAAACTACATTCTTTCTTTTTTTTTTTTTTTTTTTTTTTTTTTTGTCTTTTTTTTTGCTATTTCTTGGGCCGCTCCCGCGGCATATGGAGGTTCCCAGGCTAGGGGTCTAATCGGAGCTGTAGCTACTGGCCTACGCCAGAGCCACAGAAACGTGGGATCCGAGCCGCGTCTGCAACCTACACCACAGCTCACGCCAACGCCGGATCCTTAACCCACTGAGCAAGGCCAGGGACCGAACCCGCAACCTCATGGTTCCTAGTCAGATTCGTTAACCACTGCGCCACGACGGGAACTCCTAGAAACTACATTCTTTCTAAAGCAGTAATTTGTTTGTAATTTGGGCTTCTCTATACCCAAATAAGTGTGTTTTCTAATATTGCTACCAAGCACATATGCTTACATACAAGATTTGCTATTCTTTTAAATGTGTCCTTCCTAAAACCAGGATTTGCCTTAAAGTTAGCACTTCACATTTTAGTCATTTTCTGTTTCCATATAAAAAGCATCATTAGCCATTTGTTAACACCTCAGTAGTAATCATTTAAGTCTAAAATGGTAAGGACCCTGGGACTTCCCGTGTGGCTCACAGCATAACTCTTTTCTGTCTTTTTGCCTTTTCTAGGGCCACTCCCGCGGCATATGTAGGTTCCCAGGCTAGGGGTCCAATCGGAGCCATAGCCAACCGGCCTCCACCAGAACCACAGCAACGCGGGATCCAAGCCGCGTCTGCAACCTACACCACAGCTCAGGGCAACATTGGATCCTTAACCCACTGAGCAAGGCCAGGAATCGAACCCGCAACCTCATGGTTCCTAGTCAGATTCGTTAACCACTGCGCTGCGATGGGAGCTCCCTCACAACATAACTCTTCGGTGTTGCTTCTACAGTGGCTGTGTCTTGACCCCTGGTTTGGGAGCTTCCACATGCTGCAGGTGCGGCCACTCAGAGAAATAAAAAAGAAAAAAAATTTTTTAAAAAAGCGGGGCGTTCCCTTTGTGGCTCAGTGGTTAACAAATCCAACTAGGAACCATGAGGATGTGGGTTTAATCCATGGCCTCGCTCAGTGGGTTAAGGATCCAATGTTGCCCTGAGCTGTGGTATAGGTCTCAGGCACAGCTGGGATCCTGCATTGCTGTGGCTGTGCTGTAGGCTGGCAGCTGTAGCTCCAATTAGACCCCTTGCCTGGGAACTTCCACATGCAGCAGGTACGGCTCTAAAAAATTAAAGGTTAAGGGCCCTGTTTTAGTAAAAGGATTTCTAATTTTGAAATAAAATCTTATATTTTTTAGACCTTCCTATATACCCTTGTTGTTCCAGTGAGGTTCAAAGGGAGTAAAACTATCATTTTAAAACTTCCTTCACAGTGTGACCCCTGTTCTAAAAATGTGTAGGAGTTCCTGCTGTAATGCAGTGCATTAAGAATCTAGCATTGCCGCAGCCATGGCATAGGTTGCAGTTGCAGCTCAGGTACCATCCCTGGCCTGGGAACTTCATATGCCTCGGATGCAACCAAAAAACAAACCAAAAAGAAGTATAATTTCTAAGACTTAGGACCACAGATATTTTTCTTAACTGAGAGTTAATATATTTGATTTTTGCCTCCTTAAAACAATCTTCAACTGTTAAAATTGTCCATATCTGGAAAAGGAAAGTAATTCCTGACCCTACTATGTACAAACCAAAAGTTCCCTTGAGACTCCCTTCATTTTTGCTGTATCACTAGATGCATGTAACACCTAAGATAAATGCCAACTATTTCAGAGCTCATTGTTTATATTATTTAGGTAGTCTTATCAGTTAATATTTATATTGCATTGTATGATTAAAAACTGCTTCATCAGTTTGGAGATACCCTAGAAATCTATACATAGAACTTCCATATGACCCCGCAATCCCACTCTTGGGCATCTATCCGGACAAAACTCTACTTAGAAGAGGCACGTGCACCCGCATGTTCATTGCAGCACTATTCACAATAGCCAGGACATGGAAACAATCCAAATGTCCATCGACAGATGATTGGATTCGGAAGATGTGGTATATATACACAATGGAATACTACTCAGCCATAAAAAAGAATGACATCATGCCATTTGCAGCAACATGGATGG
This sequence comes from Sus scrofa, assembly GCF_054392235.1. Lineage (NCBI taxonomy): Eukaryota > Metazoa > Chordata > Mammalia > Artiodactyla > Suidae > Sus > Sus scrofa. Next base: position 19,176,504 of record NC_139393.1, on the reverse strand, counting down.
AACTAGAGAATCTCATCCTAAGTGAAATGAGCCAGAAAGACAAAGACAAATACCATATGATATCACTTATAACTGGAATCTAATATCCAGCACAAATGAACATCTCCTCGGAAAAGAAAATCATGGACTTGGAGAAGAGACTTGTGGCTGCCTGATGGGAGGGGGAGGGAGTGGGAGGGATCGGGAGCTTGGGCTTATCAGACACAACTTAGAATGGATTTACAAGGAGATCCTGCTGAATAGCATTGAGAACTATGTCTAGATACTCAGGTTGCAACAGAAGAAAGGGTGGGGGAAAAAATGTAATTCTAATGTATACATGTAAGGATAACTTGATCCCCTTGCTGTACAGTGGGAAAATTTTAAAAATTATTAAAAAAAAAAACTGCTTCATGTTTTCAGTGCTAATTCACACATGTAATGCATTTAATAAAATTTTTCCTGTCAGTTCTGTAAAATGTTTTAACTTCTAATAGTGTAAAAATTGATTATATTCTACAGAAGAAACTTTTAATCTGTTTTTCATTTTGTAGGTTATTGAAGACAATGGTGTTAGAAGAGTTGTTGTGGTTCCTCAGGCACCAGAGTTTCATCCTGGTGGTCATACAGTCATCCACCGTTCTCCACATCCTCCTCTGCCTGGTTTCATTCCTGTCCCGACCATGATGCCCCCTCCACCACGCCATATGTACTCACCAGTAACCGGAGCTGGAGACATGGCAACACAGTATATGCCACAGTATCAGTCTTCCCAAGTATATGGAGATGTAGGTAAGACATCTAAAAATATTCCTGTTTGATGGAGTTGGCTATTCTTTGCTTAAATATAATAGATGCTATTATCATGTTATATAAAAGAAACAAAAAATGGTAACAATATCACAGTCTGTTACACTATCACAATTTCTGTTACTCGTATGCTATGTTAAATGTTTCATCCTCGTGATCACCCTTCAAAGCAGATAAACAGAAAACCAAAGAGATGAAGTAACTTATAAGTGGTATTTAGTGGGGACACATTCCAACAAGAGATCTTTTCCTCTGTCCTGCTGCTGTCTCAGCTCTGAGGAAATATTTTGGCCCGGAATAATCGTGCTGCTGTTGAATCCTGAGGGCTCTGATGCCAGTAACTAAAGTTGCTATGAGAGATTGGAAAAAAAGAGTAAGACATAACCCTTGCCCTCAGGGAGTTAATAAATTGTTGGGAAAAATAGGCAACTACATACACACAAAATAATCATTTTATTCTTTCCTCTGACTTTAAATACCACCTATATACTGACAGTTCTCAAATTTGTTATCTTGGGAGTTCGCATTGTGGCTCAGCGGAAATGAATCCGACTAGTATCCTGGATGACAAGGGATCAGTTCTCACTCAGTGGGTCAGGGATCCACCGTTGCCGTGAGCTGCATTGTAGGTCACAGACACGGCTTGGATCTTGTGTGCCTGTCTCTAGCAATGAAATGTGTTTTTTCTCCCCAGATCTTAGTACAATTTGATTTTTTTTGTGTGTTTATTTATATGTCTTTTGCCCTTATTTGACTCTAACCTCCCCTGAGAACTGAATCTGTTTTATTCTCACTATTTTCCTGGCACTTAATCAGTACCTATCATTTATCTTTAGTAAATCTCTAGAAGAAATAACTCTAAATACAAAATTAAAATTATGTGTCACAGCCTGTATGCAATAGATATATATGTCATATATTTTTTTCAAACTTTTTCTGTTGCCCAAGGAATACGTTATTAATTCTGCAGGTCTGAGTGTGGTTTGGTTTTCTGCATTTCTGAGAGATTCCCAGGTAAGGGTCATACAGTGAGCCAGTAGACATACTTGTAGCAAGAGTTTGTACTCAAATCAGCCTATTCCATTTTATAACTACTAATTATGATTTTGTTTTTAAAAATGTGTTTGAGAAAATTGTAAGAAAAGGCTAAATATTACAATTGCTACTATTTTGCATTTTTAAAACCTGTTGTTACTCACAGGGAATAAGCATTAAAATAATGAATATGATTCAGTGATGCAAAGGAAAGTGAAGCATGTAAATCTACAAAGAACATGAATCTAAAAACTAGATACCCAACAGTGGAAGACAAGAGTCGTACTATATTTGAAGTTTTAAACCAAAGAACTTACCACTGGATCGTAATAAGTTACAGTAATTTTATAATCAGTAGCTGCCTCCATTACCCCTTTTCTATGTATATTTTGTTTGGGTTGCCAATGTGGAACCTAATCCAATATTTCACTCTCAACAGCTACAGTTATTAAGGCTTAACTTTGCTAGACACTATGCTCATACATGTATTATCTCACTTATTCCTCAGTAAAATCCTACAAAATACAGATGAAGAAACTGAGGGTCAGGAATGTTAAATAATTTCTGCAAATCACCACTTAGTTCATTGCCAAGGATTTTAACCCTCTCAGTCTGTTTGATACTAAATTTCCTGATCTTTTTTAGTGCAACATATGTTTTTATTTTCCCCCCATGGTTAATTTATCATCCTATTTCAGTCATAAATGAAATATAAAAATATTTGGATAACTACATTTTAAAAGTGTATGCTGATTAATTACAGTTCCTATGTTTTTTATTGAGATAATTCACATAACAGAATGTACCATTTTAAAGTGTACAGGTCAGATTTTTTAGTGCATTTCCTGGATACTACATTCCCTTACTGCTATCTAATTCCAGAACATTTCTGTCATCCCAAAAACAAACTCTGTGTCTATTAAAAGTCGGTCCCAATTCTGTCTTTTCCCCCATCTCCTAATCTACTTTGTATCTCTGTGGATTTGTCTACTCTAGACATGTCATGTAAATGTTCATATAATATATGGCCTTTGTATCTAGCATTTTTCACTTAGCATATTATTTTCATGGTTTACTTCAAGCTTGTAGCATAATCAGTGCTCCATTCCTTTTTATGGCTGAAAAATATTCCATTATGTGGATGTAATTTTGTTTATCCATTCATTAGTTGATAGACATTTAGGTAGGTTGTTTCTACTTTTTATCTGTTAGGAATAACGATGCTGTGACACTTGTGTACAAGTTTTTGTGTGGATGTAGGGTTTCATTTTCCCTGAGTATATAGCTAAGAGTGGAATTACCAATTCATGATAACTCTCTGTTTAACTTTTTCAGGAACTGCAAAATTGTTTTCCATAATGACTGTACTATTTTAAATTTTTATCAGCAATATACAAGAGTTCTAATTTTTCCCTATCCTTGCCAAAGCTTGTTATTGTCTGTCTTTTGATTCTAACCATTCCAGTGAGCATGAAGTATTATCTCATTATAGTTTTGATATGCTTGCACTAGCAAGCATCTTTTGAGCATCTTTTCATTTGCTTATTGGCAGTTTTTTGGGTTTTTTTTTTTTTTTTTTTTTTCTTTTTACGACCACACCTCTGGCATATGGAAATTCCCCTGCCAGGAGTCACATTGGAGCGGCAGCTGTGGCCTTTGCCACAGCCACAGCAACTTGGGATCTGAGCTGCATCTGTGACCTACGCCAGATCCTTAACCCAGTGAGCAAGGCCGGGATCAAACCCACATCCTCATGGGTTCTAGTTGGGTTCTTAACCCACCGAGCCACAAAAGGAACTCCGTACTTCCTTGACGGTACCTTTTGATGCAGAAAAGTTTTGAATTTTGATGAAATCCACCTTATATTTTCTTTGATTGCCTATGCTTTTGGTGTTATGTCTAAAACTATTATCTAATCCAAAGTCATGCAGATTTCTATAAGTTTTATGGTTTTAGCTCCTTCATTTAGGTCATTGATTCATTTTGATTTAATTCTTACGTATAATGTGAGGTAAGGCTCTAAACTCACTCTTTTAATATTTTAATATTGTACATATCCTTATAATACTCAAGAATATTATACTAATTTTCTTAAAGCACTAATTTAAATTTTTTATTGAGATTTTGAATTTTTTCTTTTAAAAAATATTTTCCTCACTACAGACTTTAAATTTAAAATGAAAATAAACTCTGAGGACAATTTATTTAATAATATTTATGAATGTATTGATCTTAGATTGCTGTGTGATTTTTATTAGTGTGAATTCATTCTTCTGAGTCACAGTCTTGAGTTTACAATATCTGAAGATGTGTAATAATTTGTACATAGATTCTGTTACTAGAAATAGTCCCACACATTTATTTTTGCTGACTCTTTAAACCTTTTTTTTTTTTTAGCAATGATTTGCTTTTTGAATTATAAGGGAATTTAGATAGGTGATGTTTACTATTTTTTACGTTTGAAGTTGAAAAAGAATAAAAGAAAGAACTATGCACAACTCAGTTCAGATCTCATTCCCCACCCGTAACAGTCATAACATGCCACCAGGCTGCTGCTAGGGAGATTATTAGTGCTGAGAAAAGATGAAGGAAAGAAACATCTGTAAGATTATAATTATAATTCAGTTACAAAGCTTGGTTCTCTCAGTTGGTGAAGACGCAGAAATAGCTTTGTTGTGTAAAATTATTCTTCGAAGTATTTTATAAGTTTTATATAATATAATGATAGATTTATTTCCTTTGCTTTTCTCATGCCATAAATGTGTTTGAAGAAAGTGACCTTTTAAAATGTTTCTTATTTTTTATTTCCTAGATGCTCATTCTACACATGGAAGGTCCAACTTTAGAGATGAAAGATCTAGTAAAACATATGAACGTTTGCAGAAAAAATTAAAAGATCGCCAAGGGACACAGAAAGATAAAATGAGCAGTCCACCATCATCACCCCAGAAATGCCCTTCTCCCGTAAATGAACATAATGGACTTATAAAAGGGCAGAATGCTAGTGGTGTGAACACAGGATCAGCAAAGAACAAGTCAGGAAAAGGGAAAGGTGTTGCACAAATTGATACAGAAATAGAAGGTAACTTTTTAAAATAAAATTTATTCCAATTGTACTTTTCATCATCATTTAACCTACAAAAAATGTATTCTAACGTTTTAGACATTTCATCATGCTTCACATAAAATGTATATTAATGGCCTAATACTTCCTAAATGTGAGGGGAAAGTTTTAGAACCTAAATTGTTACTAGGATACTTCTTTTATGTTTTGGGAAAGCTCAATTAATAAATTCACCTATATCGTAAATTTACTAACCAAGAGAAATTTCTGTTTAATAGGAAGACTCAGAGTTCATCCAGATCCCTTTTCTTCTCTTTCTGGATCTAAACCCTTTTCTTCTCTTTCTGGACCTAAATAAGGCTATGCTGGTTTTTTAATAAAAACTCTTTATTTCTCTCAACTCCTTTATATCCAAGTCCCTGATAGCAACTGATTATGTCATTCACCAATCTATTTATAATACTCTAAAGTTAGGATAGAGTATTGTCCATTCCTTTCTTCAAAAGTTCTTTTTGTTTTAAAACCCCATGTTTCCCTTGAATCCTTCCCTTAATCTGTGTCTTTGACCACATGTACTCTGAGCACTGTTTCCTTTTCTTTAAAATTTCCAATCGCCATCAAGTTTAATGCTTTAACATTTATATAAACATTTATATTAACATTTATAAAAATGTTCTCCCATATTTTTGAGACCTCCTGATTATTCTGTTTCAGCACTAATGTTCCATTAGAGTTAAGCTAAAGTTTCAGATACATCAGTGGTGACTATAAGTTATGGTCAAGTCAATTATATTCCTATTTTGGGAACCACAATTAAGGCATGTCATTGAAACAAATGATAGTTAACTTGTCATTAAGAGGTAGGAGATTCACAAGTAAGAATATTCCAGAGTATTTTTTACAGCTATGAAAAAAATACACTTTCTGTAAGTAAAACTTGTTGACTGGTTTAGAAACATATAATGGTATTATAATTAGTAATCATGATTATACTGGAAGTAGAAATTGAGGCAGAAGAACTCTAAAGAGCCACAAACTGCTGAATATGAACTAAGGAGTAAAACTAGAAAATAAAAATCTCAAATACCAGCCTATTGATACATATTTAGCAGACATATTGTGAGCAGGATTACTGCATTTAAGTTCATCTTTTTAATATTTAAAAAAAATTTTTTTTTAAGAAAAAGATGAAGAAACTAAAGCTTTTGAAGTACATCTTTCCACCATTCTAAAACCAGTGGTAAGTATTTCATATATTTTCTTTTTTTATCATTTTTTTTTCTACTGTATAGCATGGTGACCCAGTTACACGTACATGTATACATTCTTTTTTCTCACATTGTGTTCCATCACAGAGTTCCCAGGGCTACACAGTAGGATTCTATTGCTAATCGATCCTGAAGGCTAATTCTGCATCTGTTTACCCCAAGCTCCCAGTCCTTCCCACTCCCTCTCCTTCCCCCTTGGCAACCACATGTCTGTTTTCCAAGTCTATGATTTTCTTTTCTTTGGAAAGGTTCCTTTGTGCCGTATATTAGATTCCAGTTACAAGTGATAGCATATGTCTTTCTCTTTCTGACTTACTTCACTCAGGATGAGAGTCTCTAGTTCCATCCATGTTGCTGCAAATGGCATTATGTCATTCTTTTTTATGGCTGAGTAGTATTCCATTGTGTATGTATACCACATCTTCCTAATCCAATCAGTGGACATGTGGGTTGATTCCATGTCTTGGCTATTGTGAATAGTGCTGCAATGAACATGCAGGTGCATGTGTCTTTTTTAAATAGAGTTTTGTCCGGATACATGCACAAGAGTGGGATTGCTGCGTCATATGGTAGTTCTGTGTATTGTTTTCTAAGATACCTCCATACTGTTCTCCATAGTGGTTGTACCAGCTTACATTTCCACCAACAGTGCAGGAGGGTTCCCTTTTCTCCACACCCCCTCCAGCATTTGTTATTTGTGGACTTATTAATGATGGCCATTCTGACTAGTGTGAGGTGGTATCTCATAGTAGTTTCATATATTTTCTTGACATTTATATTTAGTATATTCATATGGGATTTTGGAATATTCAAGCCTTACCTAGAACTTAATAAGAAATGTGAGATCAGTAAAGGATCAATACAGATCTGCCATAAGGAGAGAGATAGGTTATTCATTGAATTCATTTTTTTAAATAAGGTTTTAATGTATGATAATGACTCCCCCCAAAAAAAGTTCCTGCTAAAATAGTTAGTATTTGTATTTTCAAGTTACCCCAAAAATACTTTTGGATTATTTGTATGAAAACAGATTAGAAAAGTGGTTATTACTCTTAATACCTTTTCCACAAAGGCTTATTACCTTTTCATTTTATCCCATTTTAGGAAGTTTTAATAAGCTAGTCCCCCATAATATGCTACAGTGGTTCTACTTTCTCTGACAATTCTAAATAATAGATTTGAATGCTCTAGTTATTTTCAATCCAGTTTGTTTTCTCTTAGGCATTGGGTATATACATGTAAATTAATGTAAACATATATAGAATTATTTCACAGAAATAGGTAACATAAGTTTACTAGTGTCAGACTCTGTTCAAAGTGCTTTGAATACCTATATACATTATTTTCTTTAATTCCTACAACCGCCTCTGTATACTATTTCCTCTGTTTTACAGATGAGGAAACTGAAACAAGAGTAGGTTCAATAAGTAGTGTTGAAGCTGGGATTGAAACTCAGGCAGTATTCTTCCAATATCTATGTATATCCAAATGAATATCACTAGATTTGCTGGAAAAGTAATTTGGTAATCTTAATTGATATTTGAATGACTTAATAGCTAATGCTAGTAGCATGTACTTGTTAGGGAAAATAACATTAAAAGTATAATTTTTTAGGAATTCCTTGGCAGCCTCAGAGTTAAGGATCTAGCATTGTCATTGTTGTGGCACAGGTTTGATCCCCAACCCAGGAATTTCTTTACGCCACAGGCACAGCCAAAAAAATAAAAAGTATAAATTTTCAGCCACATAAAACATGAAAGAGTTATTTTAAAGAATTTCTTGCTCAATATTATGAGGAAAATATAACTTAGATAATACGCCCTGTGTCATAAAACTTAAGTAATGCTGATGGTTTTGTTTTGCTTTGTTTTGTCTTAGTTTGTTTTTACAATTGAAGATAGTTATGTCTGTTTTGCCTCCTTGGAGTGTAAGCATCAAGTGAGATGGATATAAAAGCATATTTTACTTCTAAAGAAGCGTATAAAATAGATGACATATTTCAGATAATTTTCACATCTGTATTTTTTAACCCTTATTTATTCACTGCTTCCTCTGGAACCATATTTCCCAAGACATCCTAAAGAATACACAAGTTTAGGGAGTTCCCATCGTGACTCAGCGGAAACGAATCTGACTAACATCCATGAGGACCCAGGTTCCATCCCTGGCCTCTCTCAGTGGGTTAAGGATCTGGCATTGCCATGAGCTGTGGTGTAGGTTGCACATGCAGCTCGGATCTCGGGTTGCTGTGGCTCTGGCCTAGGCCAGCAGCTACAGCTCCAATTTGACCCCTAGCTTAGAAACCTCCATAAGCCATGGGTGCAGCCCTGAGAAGACCAAAAAAAAAAAAAAAAAGGAATGCACAAGTTTAGGAGGTTCCCTTGTGGCACAGTGCATTAAGGATTTGGCGTTGCCTCAGCTGTGGCGTGGGTTCTATCTCTCCCAGGAACTTCTACATGCCAGGGGTACAGCCAATATAATAATAATACCCAAGTTTCTAAATTTTGCCAACAACTAGAACTTTATCAGGGAAGCCATTTTTTTTCCTTTTCTTTCTTTTTAGGGCTTCACCTGTAGCATATGGAAGTTCTTGGGCTAGAGCTTGAATTGGAGCTACAGCTATAGGCCTACGCCTCAACCAAGGCAACACTGGATCCAAGCCACATCTTCAACCTATGCCACACCTTGCAGCAATGCCAGATCACCCATTTCTCCAAAACCTCAACACACTAGATATCAGTTACCATGTCCTTTGCTCATTTTTCTCTTGAGTTTTTGGTATTTTTTTTTTTTATTGTTAGACACTTTCTAAAGTGAGGAAGTGAACTCTTTCAAATATGTTACAAGTAGGTTTTTTCTGTGGTTCTTCCTTTTGACTGTATATGACGTCTACACTAATAGTTTTTTTTTTCTTTTTAGGGCAGCACCTACAGCATATATAAGTTCCCACGCTAGGGGTTGCAACTGAGCTGCAGCTGCCAGCCTACTCCACAGCCACAGCAACCCTAGATCTAAGCCTTATCTGCGACCTACACCACAGCTTGCAGCAGTATAAGATCATTGACCCTCTGAGTGAGGCCAGGGATTGAACCTGCACCCTCATGGATGCAAGTCAGGTTCTTAACCTGCTGAGGCACAGTGGGAACCACAACACTGGTAGTTTTAAATGACCCAAAATGGTCTTTAAACTTTTGTCAAATCCATCAACTCTTTCCAGCAAATTGTATCTCATCTACAAATAGACAGTTTTTATTTGTGAGGCATTTTATGTAAGTAGTTACAGATTTATTCAATCTTGAAACCTCATTAGATTTTTCACTTTTTGTTGTACACTTAATAGTCGTTTCAAAGAACTTTTGAATATTATGTCTTTGCAGGCCTCAGACATCCAGGCAAGGACGGTGGTACTTACCTGGTCACCTCCTTCCAGCCTCCTTAATGGCGAAACAGATGAGAGAACTACTGTACCAGAGCTCTATGGCTATGAAATTCTGATCTCAAGTACTGGAAAAGATGGGAAATATAAAAGTGTCTATGCGTAAGTATTTGTTTTGTTTTACTCCCTCCCATCATATATGTTCGTGGTTTATCATAAAGAGCTTCTTACTACTCTTGTGATGTTTTCCCTTTTTGTGCTCTTATTTTGAATCTCTAAGTTGACTAATGAGAGTAATTTCAATGTAAAGAGTCCAAGGACTTCCTGTTGTAGCTCAGCAGTAACAAACCTGACTAGGATCCATAAGGATGTGGATTTGATCCCTGGCTTTAAACCATAATTTCAGTGGTTAAGGATCCAGCATTGCCATGAGCTGTGGTGTAGGTTACAGTGGCAGCTCAGATCTGGCGTGGCTGTGGCTGTGGTTGCAGACCAGCGGCTACAACTCTGATTCAACCCCTAGCCTAGGAACTTCCATATGCCACAGGTGTGGCTCTTAAAAATAATAATAAATAAATAAATAATAAAGAGTCCAGATACTTACAGGTTCACATTTACATCTGCAGCTCCTTTGGAATAATCACTTTCATTGGCCACATTCAGCCTTTTTATTTTTCAATAGGCTCCTTAATAGATATTTCACTTTTCACATATATAAAAATATATATATATTTATATATATATTTACATTTTATGTATTTTTATATTTATGTATTTTTTAATATATGCATAAATTGTAGTGTATAGAAGCTAGGACCAGGAATGGAAAACTCTTATATTGTGAACTCACACAATGTGGTATTCCTCCCCTAAGGAGTTGGGTTTGATTCTTACTTGTATAAGCTCATGTCCTATTGTAAAATGAATTTAATACTGTTGTTCCTCATTTGTGTGTTAGTATGTTAATAATCATATTTTGAAAACATCACATAGTTCTCTTTTCTTGGTTCAAATGTGTATTTTACACCAAGAAGCCTTAGAAAATGTCACTGGCTAAAACTGTGACATTTATTATTGACAGTTGTAAAACAAATTATTTTTGTGCTCATTCATGTAGAAATTTCTTATTCTTTTTTTTTTTTTTTTTTTTTTTTGTCTTTTTAGTGCCACAACTGCAGCATATGGAGGTTCCCAGGGTAGGGGTCAAATCAGAGCTGTAGCTGCTGGCCTACACCGCAGCCACAGCATCACAAGATCCAAGCCACACCTTCAACCTACACCACAGCTCACGGCAATGTCAGATCCTTAACCCACTGAGCGAGGCCAGGGATCGAACCTGCGTCCTCATGGATGCTAGTCAGATTCATTTCTGCCAAGCCACGACAGGAACTCTGAAATTTCTTATTCTGATGAAAAAGTATAAAGTCAGTTACTATTATAATTTCAGCTTCAGGAAGATTGTAAAGGAGGTGGTTAGCCATTTGAATGATCATAATTAAAACAGAACACTGGATACATCAGCCTTCTTGGTATCTTTTTTCAGAAAAATAGCTAGTATGGGGAAGAAAAGAAAGTGAAACTGCTCCAATGACTGTCATCCAGTAACATAAGATTATAAAATGTCCTGTCTCCTCTCTGTTGAGACTTCGTTGTGTTTATTCTATTTCTTTTTCTTAAAAGAGACATAAAGAGTAAGAAGGGGATAAAGTACCATCAACATAAAGGTTTCTTTTTGAGTTAATGGGTGTTCTAGTTTGATATGGCACCTTGCTAAATAAGAGGACGGATTTATCTCCATTTGCAGCCTGACCAGAGACCACAACAGGGAAATTATAGTCAACCTCAGACACCTTGTATACCCTACACCAATGAAGGTCTCTCTCTGAGGCTGCTGTACAACTGCCCAGTTCATTAAGTTGTACTTCCATCAATGAGACTGTTTCCTTTCCCACACTATTCACTAGCTTTGATGTAAGAAACAGGATAGCTGGAAAGCAGGTGGGATGAAGAAGTCTATAAAGTGGAAAGGAGAGAAACTTGGCTGAAGAAAATGGAACAGAGAACAGTGATTCAAAAAAGAGAAAAAACAGGCTTTTTTTTTTTTTTTTGGCTTCATACCCAAATAAGAGTTGTATTAAGTGATTATTTAAGAAATTATATGCTGTTATATTTGAAAATGTCATAGTGATCAAGAGAAATGCTTTACTTTAAGTTATGATTCACTTTTTTTCCCCTTATCTACTCATTAAACTGTAAAATTTTAAATAAACTTCCATGTTATATTTTAAATAAAATCCAGTAATGCAGACTCCTTGTCAAAACTTGGTAATTGTGATTCTAGTAGTACACATGTTTTATTTAGCATTTTAACTATATGCAAATGGATTTTTAAATAATTGAAAATGGTTCTATTTCTTCAGTAAGGTAAATATCTTCCCTAACTTCACACACACACACACACACACACACACAAATCTGTCTTCCACATTTGCTTTGCCCAGCACACCTTTTTGTTTTCAAGTGGTTATTCAGCTACATACTTAAGTTTGGGCACGTATCCTAATTACACAAAGTCCATACTAGTGCAATCTGAATGTGGTTACCAGTTGGAAAAGTAAAAAGCAATACAATTTCATAAAGTGCCACAAAATATAGTGTACATAATACATATCCTCAGAAAATGCTTTATTTATCAGATAATGAAATGTTACCCTTTTTTCCCCAGGGGAGAAGAAACAAGTGTCACTTTAAATGATCTCAAACCAGCTACAGATTACCATGCAAAGTAAGGAATTCCTTTATGTTGCTTTTATGTGATATAGCATAGGGTTTGTTTGTTTTTAATGATTTCCTTAAGTCTAGAATATAAGTTAAGTATTAATTTTGGATTAAAAACATGGACTTTGTAGACCTTGATTTTTTTTCTTTTGGTATAATTATAAAAATTTTTCCAAAAAAAAAAAAGGCATGTAACTCAAATGTTATATTGAAGACTTAATCTCACCCTATTTGTAGGACATAGGAATTAGAACAGATATACACATAATATGTATAATTTGTCTCTAATATCCAATTTAGTACTGTAAAATTATCCCAGCTTTTGAAACTTTCGCAGAGCAAAATCATAATATTTGCTACTTATATGTAGTTTTAAAACTCTTAGAATTTCATAACATTTAATTGGGATAACTTAGATACTGCTGTTTTACTCTGCACAGATCTTCTATTATAATGTATTTATTTTGTAGACTCTAAGGCCTTCCCAGCTAGGACTCAGTATGATTTAGGCAGTCACCTCTGTTTTTGAAAAGAAGACTTGTAGTTGGGAATATTCCTATTAAACTATTAAATTAAGTCTTCAACTATACGTCTCTGGATGAACCCAAAATATTATCCATCCTATTATCTTTCAGACTGTGGATTGCAACCATTATTGAATCATGAAATTAATTTTGTGGGTTATATTCAGAATTTTTAAATTAAACATAATTGGATGAAATAGAAAGTATCAGTATACCTAGTTAAGGATATTGTTTCAGGATACTCTGTGCGTGCATGCGTGTGTGTGTCTGCCTATGTGTGTACAAATTCATATCATAGAAACTCAGTCACAGTTTAACTGTATTGCTTACTTTTTCAGTCAGAAAAAGATGAAAGCCACTGGTCTTTTCTGTTTTTCCTTTTTTAAGTCATCCTTTATTTCTAATACGCATATTTTCTCAAGAGAACATTTATTTAGAGGGCACCTCACTGACTTGCAGGCACTTAAAGGTGATGCTATAGAATGGCGGGATAGATACAATGATTCTGCAGGATAAAACTGCTTATTTTATCACTGTAGAGTCCAGGCAGGATACAATTCTATAAAGGGAACTCCTTCAGAAGCTGAAACCTTTACCACCTTGAGCTGTGAACCTGACATACCTAATCCACCAAGAATAGCCAATCGGACCAAAAATTCACTTACTTTGCAGTGGAAGGTAAGACTATTCTCTAGATTATTTTCAACTGGACATTTTTTCCTTTTTTTTTTTTTTTTTCATGTAGTATTAAACTTCAGTTGTTTTTGGACACAAAAAGAGGTTTAAGCTAACTTGCTCTTGATCTTCGCATATATTAATTAGACATTTGTTTCTTATATATAACACTCCTCTCAGTTTTTCTTACTGTATGTAAATGTAGCAGAAAAGATTGATTAGTAGTCCTTACACTGAATGTGTGATGACACTGCAGTGTGTGAGTCTCAAGTTCATTACTACTCTTATATTTTGTAACGATGCCTTTATATCCTGAATTTATCCTAAAATGAGATTCATAATAGCTTAACTAGACTCATAGTTTTAAAAATATCAATATAATACCTTAAAGGAGGAATAAAATTATTTTTATTAGAATGATATATTTTTAATATATAAATATTTGAACCCATCTACATAAGAAGACATAATGGGGAGTTCCCGTCGTGGCTCAGTGGTTAACGAATCCGACTAGGAACCATGAGGTTGCGGGTTCGGTCCCTGCCCTTGCTCAGTGGGTTAACGATCCGGCGTTGCCATGAGCTGTGGTGTGGGTTGCAGACGCGGCTCGGATCCCGCGTTGCTGTGGCTCTGGCGTAGGCCGGTGGCTACAGCTCCGATTCAACCCCTGGCCTGGGAACCTCCATATGCCGAGGGAGCGGCCCAAGAAATAGCAACAACAACAACAAGACAAAAAAAAAAAAAAAAAAAGGAAGACATAATGAAGCAAATAGACACTAGATAGAATTGGTAATCAAATATCCCAGACATCATTGTCATTGGTGACCTGATTTTCTGAAATGATACATAGGTCTTGGCAAATTCTGAACAAAATTAAGTACAATCATGGAGTTCCCGTTGTGGATCAGTGGTTAACGAACCCAACTAGCATCCATGAGGACATGGGTCTGATTCCTGGCCTCACTCAGTGGGTTAAGGATCCAGCATTGCCATAGCTGTGGAGTAGATCAAAGACATGGCTTGGGTCTGCATGGCTGTGGCTGTGGCCAGCAGCTACAGGTCCAATTCGACCCCTAGCCTGGGAACTTCCATATGCCTCAGCTACGGCCCTAAAAAGAGAGAAAAAAAATTAAGTACAGTCTTTCCCAGATGGCACGGTAGTTGCATTTAGGGGAATACAGTAACTATTAAAACTATACCAAAAATACCCTGTAAAATGGAATTAAGTTCTAGGCTATAATAATTATTAATAGATATTTTCACCTACATGGGTGTCTAGGAGCACTCAAAAGTCCTAGAGGAAAAGAACAGGTCTTCATTGTACTGAAATAAAGGTGAAATTCTTTAATTCTAGAGCGATTAAATACTAAAGTAAAATGACAAAGAAGGCTGAAATTTTCACCACTGAAAATTAACAGATTAATGCATTAGCAGTCTTAGGCAGTTGACTCATGGAATCTAGAAGCAGAGATCCAGACAGTATGTCCTCTTGGAGTTCCTTTCAGCACTCTAGTTCTTTCATTTTTTGGTACATTATGCAATATTACTTTCAGATTATAAATTGAGTTTTAATGAAAATGACAGGATATATCTAGGAGCTTAAAGCTGATAAAACCTACTGATAGAAAAAGAAGTGACTTTTTTTTAAAGGATTGTAAAAGTTAAGATAGTTCTTGATAAAAGAGATTGTTGAATATTCATAAAAATTTGAGTAACTTCTTGCTTTGTTCTCTTTTCTTGCACGTAAAAGGATTATGGGATATATGATAACATATATTTCTGTATTCTCTGCGCAGATTTTTCCAGAGCTAAATCCCAGAGAACATCTGCAACAGAGTAGATGCCTTAGATTAGATCATCCCAATATCTTTTATAAAAGTACTAATTTGTACTCATTTTGTTGTTTTTTAAAAATCTTTTCTTTCTTTTTTTTTTTTTTTTTTGGTATTTTTTTTAGGCACCTAGTGACAATGGTTCTAAAATCCAAAGCTTTATTTTAGAATGGGATGAGGTAAGTAAATTCCAAGTTTGTAAATTAGGCTAAAATGTATGCATATCCTTGGGCAGAAATAACTTAATAGATTTTTCCTCTTTAAAAACAATATGAATGATTTCATGTGGTATATGAGTCAGTTGATGGTGTTCTTAGAAAACATTACTGACTGACTACACCTCCCTATGTTTTAGTTTTTTTCAACTAAACCACCTTCAAAGCTATCAGTTCATTAATTAACTTGATGAAGGAGTATTTTCTTTTACATCAGTCTTAAGGCAAGGCTATTCATTTACTGTAACTGCTTTAACAAATTACTACAAACTGAGTAGCTTAAAACAACATTTTTATTCTCTTACAGTTATGAAAGCCAGAAATCCAAAATGGCTTTCCTTGGGGCAAAAGCAAGGTGTCACCAGGGCCATGCTTTCTCCAGGGACTCTAGAGAAGAATCCCTTTCCTTGCCTTTTCCAGCTGTCCTCATTACTTGGTTCATGGCCACATCAGATTGCCTTTTCTTCCCCTGCTTGCCATTACCACATCACCTTTTTCCTCTTCTGTCTTCAGGTCCTTCTCTGCCCCTCTAAGCAGGACATTCGTAACTCCATTTAGGGCCTACCCAGATAATCAAGAATAATCTCTCCATCTCAAGAATCTTAGTTTAACCACATTTGTACAATCCCTGCTACCAATAAAAGATAATATTCACAGCTTCCAGGGATTAAGATATGGATTTCTTTGGGGGCTATTAGTTATTTAGCCCACCACAGCAAGTATACTGGGCTTTATTGTTTAGTACTTTGTTTTACTGTCATTTATCATGTTCTCTTTTGCCCTGCTGCTTACACTGCAGCTAAAAGGAGGAGCTAGGTGGAGTAGGAGAAATTTCATTGGTAATTTGGGAATTTAGCATTATATTAAAAGAGTAATGAGGGAGTTGCCTTTGGGGCTCAGTGGGTTAAGAGTCCAGCATAAGCCTATGAGGATTCGGATTTGCTCCCTGGCCTCGTTCAATGGATTAAGGATCTGAGGTTGCTGCAAGCTGCAGTGTAGGTCACAGATTTGTCTGTGGGTGTGGCTGTTTAAAAAAAAAAAGTAATGAGACACAACCCAAGTAGGTTTTATTCCAGAAGTTCTAAGAAAATTCAGATTTGGAAATCTATTGCTATAGCATAGTAATTGAGAGGAAAAATATTATCTTGATAAATTATGAAAGGTATTTAATAAAATTTATCACCCATCTCATTTAAAACTCAAATTAGTAATAGAAAGGCAATTCCTTATTTGATTGTTTTTATTAAATGAAGTACCACCACTAAACAATAAAAGCATTTCTAGCCAAAGCAAAAGCAAGTCAAAGTTGGCAGTTATCCTCACCTATCAACTTTGACTTGTTTTTGTCAAATTCAGGAAGTTATAACTAAAACAGTTTGATTTGAAATCAAAACAAGAAACAGAGCTGTGGTGGCTGGGCTAGAGGGAAAAATAATCATTGTTTAGAGATGATAGGATTTTCTTTTTTTCTTTTTGTCTTTTTGCCTTTTCTAGAGCCACACCCACAGTATATGGAGGTTCCCAGGCTAGGGGTCGAATCTGAGCTATAGCCACCAGCCTTCACCTGAGCCACGGCAACGTGGGATCTGAGCCTCGTCTGTGACCTACACCACAGCTCCCGGCAATGCGGGATCCTTAACCCACTGAGCAAGGCCAGGGATCAAACCCTCAACCTCATGGTTCCTAGTTGGATTCGTTGGCCACTGCGCCACGACAGGAACTCCAGGGGTTTTCTATTTAGATTACTCAATAGAATCAACTATAAACATTATTAAAACTGACAAGAGAGTTCAATAAAACAACCAGTTACAGGATAAAGATTTTCTTTGAAGCAGAGGTCATCCTAACTGCCCTTTACTTCTACCAACACAATAAAGAAAAATGGGTAGAAAGTGAAAAACTTGTCAATTTTATGTAGCACTTTAAATTTCTAACTCTTTATTTATCCTAAACTGCAGATTTTTCTGTCTTAATGCCTATAATTAGGTTTTTCTCTGTGTATACTCTTGCAGTGTTAAATCTAAGCAGCAGTGGCTCCAAAATCTTTATTTTTAAGGAAGCTTAGGGAATTCATGCTGTGGTTCAGGGGCATAAGGATCTGGCTTGTCTCTGTGAAGGTGCTGGTTCACTCCACAGCCTGGCACAGTAGGTTAAGGACCCACCATTACTGCAGCTGTGGCATAGGTCACAGCTCCAGTTTGAATTAGATCCCTGGCACAGGAACTTTCATTTGCTGCAGGTACAGCCGAAAAAGAAAGAAAAAAGAAGAAGCTTAGCAGCTGTCTAAGTGGTTTAGGGATGAGTAGGGACCTTTTCTTAAAACTGTTTGCATGAAACTTTTAATAGGTTGAAAGCTGCCAGTTAGAGTGATGTTAGATATGCCTTATTTCCACCACTACCAGTCCCCCCACAGAGACTGTAGAGTCCATTCTGGGAAAAAGCTTTTTTTACTCAAAGCCACAGGTTTAGCATCAGCTACAAAACAGGGTGCTTAGTTCAAGAAGCTATACAGAAGTACTTACTCTTCCGTTTTTTAATTCTGCTTTAATGGACAGTGAGTACCACATAAAAGATGGTGCGTTAACTTTCTCTTGAGATTTGTGACATGCATGTAACAAAGATGACTTTTAATGTACACTAGCTCATATGTTTCTGTCAAGTGGGAATAAATGTGGATTTCTCTTTTTACAATGATATACATGGTATAATAATCAGCTATTTCTTTTAGGGGAAAGGAAATGGAGAATTTTGCCAGTGTTACATGGGCTTACAGAAGCAATTTAAAATTACTAAACTGTCGCCAGCAATGGGTTGTAAATTTAGACTATCAGCCAAAAATGACTATGGTACAAGGTAAGATACCTTTTTTTTTTTTTTTGTCTTTTTGCCATTTTTTTGGGCTGCTCCTGCGGCATATGGAGATTCCCAGGCTAAGGGTCTAATCGGAGCTGTAGCTGCTGGCCTACACCAGGGCCACAGCAACGCGGGATCCAAGCCGCATCTTCGACCTATACCACAGCTCCCGGCAACACTGGATCCTTAACCCACTGAGCAAGGCCAGGGATCGAACCCACAACCTCATGGTTCCTAGTCAGATTTGTTAACCACTGAACCATGACGAGAACTCCAAGATACCTTTTAATGTAGATATTTTACACTACCCATTTGTATAAATTATTCACAGTCCGAATTATCCACTGAAAATTCTACTTTAGTTTATTACTTTGTTAATATAGTTAAGATATGTTGGAGTTCCTGCTGTGGCACAGTGGATTAATGACCCGGCTTGTCTCTGTGCAGACACCAGTTCAATTCCTGGCCTGGCACAGTGGGTTGAGGCTCTGGCATTGCTGCAGCTGTAGCATAGGTCTCAGCTCCAGCTCAGATTCTGTCCCTGGCTCAGGAACGCCTCAAGTGCATCCAAAAAAGGGGAGGGAAAAAAAATAAGATGTGTTACTAGCCCAGCAAAAGCAGCAAGAGAATTTGTTAATTACATAAACTGCAGTTTTAAAAGAATTCTAATTCATTTCCAGGTATCTGACCTGGTTACCATAAAGATAGTAATAAATCCAAGATACATTATTTGGATTATAATTAGTTATCAAAAATTGTCATTTTCCCCAAAAATGTCACTTATCAAAATGAGTTCATTGGCTATTAAAAAAATAACTTTTTCTCATTCCTTCTTAAAAACCATTTCTTTCAACAGTGGTTTTAGTGAAGAAGTCTTATATTACACTTCAGGCTGTGCCCCTTCTATGCCAGCGAGTCCTGTCTTAACTAAAGCTGGAGTTACTTGGTTATCCTTACAATGGAGTAAACCCTCAGGAACACCATCAGATGAAGGAATTTCTTACATTTTAGAGATGGAGGAAGAAACTTCAGTGAGTATGAACATGTATTTTAAATAGGGTATTTAAAACATATTTCACTATGACATTAATCTTGATACAGTAAATACTGCCACAATAATTAATTCCTTCCCCAGGTCCTTTGGTTACTGTTTGGGAGAGATTAGAAGCGAGGGAGAACTTGGTCTTCTGTCTTCTCGATGTGTAGGAGGGGGTTTTGGTTTTTATGTGTTTTGTAGGCATTTTGTGCCTGAGAACAACATAGACTATATTTTAAATTTGGCCTTTTTTGGGAAAATAAAGAAAGGGAGGGCTCACCACAGCCTTAGACTAAGCAGCTCCAAGAAATAACAAAATAGTATGTCTGCCTTCTTCAACTGTGTTCATACCCTGCTTCCTCAAGTGCCACAGAAAATGGGAGGAGCCTCACATGAGACTATACAGTGCAGCATCAATCTAGTTACCAGTGGCTGATCTCTTGTGAGCTAGAACTGAGCTGAACAAGCATTAGGCTGTCTTCTGTCCATTATATATAGTTCCATAGCTTTTCAGAGTTACTTTGAAGCAATGAATCAAAAATAGCATTGGTCCATCCTAACTGTGTGCCCAGAAGAACTGAAAAGGCATGCTTTGTACAAAAACCTGTATATAAATGTTCATTGCATTATTAATCATGATAGTCAAAAAGTAAGAACTGAAATACCCATCAACTGATGAATAAATAAACAAAATATAATTAATTCATGCAGTTAGAATATCATTCAGCCACATAAAGGAATGGAGCACTGATATATGTCACAACATGAATGAGCCTTGAAAACATTATGCTAAATAAAAGAATCCAGTCACAGGAGTTCCCACCATGGTGCAGTGGGTTAAGAACCTGACTGCAGCACCTTGAGTCACTGCAGAGGTGCGGGTTGGATCCCCAGCCTGGCACAGTGGGTTCAAGGATCCATCATTGCCTCAGCTGTAGCGTAGGTCTCAGCTGCAGCTCAGATTCAGTCCCTTGCCCAGGTACTTCCATGTGCCATGAGTGCAGCCATGAAACAGAAGAAGAAGAAGAAGAACCCAGTCACAAAAGACTACATATTATGTGATTCCACTTATATGGATATAGGCAAATCCATAGAGACAGAAAGTATATTAGTGTATGAGAAAAGAGGAAGTGACTGCTGACCAAAAAGTAAAATACAGGCTTTATTCTGAAATTAGGAATTAAATGTTGGTTGCACAAGCTTGTAAATATACTATAAATCATTGAATTTTATACTTTAAAATGAGAATTTTATGGTTTGTGAATTACATATCTCAGGTTTTTTTTAATTTTAAAAGTAATATTGGGAAAGTAGTGAAGCATTATCCCTGGGGCTATAAATAACAGTGTCAAACCTAAGTGACATCCCAGCCTACCAGTACAACCAGCCATTCATCTCTTCACCTAGACACAACTATGTGTTCAAGGGAAGTTGAATATGTTAAATAATTATGGTTCTGTTTAGATCTTGCAACATCTGTCTGGGAAATTCCTATTAGTTATAGGGATAAGCTTACTGATGGTGAAGTTACCACTGTCTCTGACTTTCCCTCAACACAGAGATCTCTTGGCTAATGTGGGTTTTTGTGTGTGGGTTTTTTGTTGTTGTTGGTCTTTTTAGGGCCACACCCTCAGCATATGGAAGTTCCCAGGCTAGAAGTCAAAATCAGAGCTACCGCTGCTGGCCTACGCCACAATTATAGCAATGTGGGATCTCAGCCACATCTGCTACCTACACCACAGCTCACAGCAACACCAGATCCTTAACCCATTGAGCAAGGCCAGGGATTGAACCGGCATCCTCATGGATACTAGTCAGGTTTGTGACCACTGAGCCACAACGGGAACTCCCTTGGATACTGTATTGACTGAGAATTAGTGGTCTTCTTCATCCTTATACAAAGTGTCCAGTAGCACATCTGAATCCATCTACTCAAGATAGAAGCATCAAGGTGAAGATTACACTCAACCAAACATTAATCACATAGAAGAAGATGAAGACGACCTGCGTTTTTTCACATATTCCTTGTTCCCCATATTTCTATTAGACATCTAATGAAGATTTATTTTTCCCTTTCCAGGGATATGGTTTTAAGCCTAAATATGATGGAGAAGACCTTGCTTACACAGTGAAAAATCTCCGACGTAGTACAAAGTATAAATTTAAGGTAAGCTTTGAAAGTCCTGGAAAGATTTGTTTGTTCTTATTGTTCCTGTTTTAAAGCCAAGTACATGCCTCACTCCGTTGGTTTTAAATCTTAAATATTTGGCTTTTGCTCTTTTTTATTTTTATTTTTTTTTATTTTTTTTTTTTTGCTTTTTAGGGCCATACCTGTTGTACATGGAGGTTCCCAGGCTAGGGGTCTAATCAGAGCTACAGCTGCGGGCCTACACCAGAGCCACAGCAACGCGGGATATGAGCCATGTCTGCGACCTACACCACAGTTCAGGGCAATGCTGGATCCTTAACCCACTAAGCAAAGCCATGGATCGAACCCATATCCTCATGGACACCAGTCAGATTCATTTCTGCTTAGCCACAATGGGAGCTCCCAATATTTGGCTTTTGCTAAAGAGCTTTATTATTTTACTTTCTTACTATAATAATGTTTCTCAAACTCTATGTATTTAAATTCAAAACAGCCTTAATGTTTTACAGGACTCTTATTTGCAAAACGTGAACTTTTAAAATCTTTTAAAATGTGGATGTCATTGAACATAGAATATGCTTTTTTGGCAGGTATATCAGAAATAAGTAATGATATTTTAATCCTCTATCAAGTGGTGAAGTTTCACTTGTCCAGATACTAGTAGTCAACTTGATGGTGATACCTACCATGTTTCTTCACTGTAAAGTTGTTCTTATTCCTTTTGTAATAATCTTATAAATGCTATGTAAACATCTTGTTCCTCATCAAACTTTCACCCACTAGTTTTAACACCTACAGTTAATTCTTGCCTGAATCAATTATTAGTAGGATTTAAAAAAAAATCAACACTTGGAGTTCCCGCTGTGGCACAACAGAATAGGTGATGTCTCTGTAGCACCAGCATGCAGGTTCGATCCCCTGACCCAGCACAGTGGGTTAAAGGATCTGATGTTGACACAGCTGCAGCAGAGGTTGCAATTTTGGCTCAGATAGGATCCCTGGCCCAGGAACTCCATATCTGCAGGGAGCCAAAAAAGAACAGAAAAAAGAAAAAAATCACCACTTGGGCAACCATATTTTTTCTACATTTATTAGATGGCATTATACTATAAGGAAAGCTTTCTCTTCTCATTTATTTATACCAGTATGAACTCATGGATTCCTTTTCACTGAATGGGTTATATTTTGTTGCTGTGGTTATCAGTTATGAGTTTCAAATTGTCTCAGTTTTGGGAGCCTCAGTTAAGCTGGCTTCTTGCTATTACATTGCCCCCACCCCACCCCACGCCGTATCATATGATATTAGAGCCCGCCCTTTCTGGCATATGATATTCTTTTCTCATCTTATACTTTCTCTTCTTCAACCTTGGAATTGGCCATTTCTTAAAGCACGTGGATACTTTAAGTAGACAATGGTATTTAGAAGTCAGGATCTAGGTAGTAAGTATACTTAATACTATAAAGGTTTTGCTATTCCCGGGCATTCTCTCAGTGGACAAAGCAAAGAACTAGATGGAGGGATGGATGGGGATGTGTGTATGTTTTGTATGTATAGACACACACAATTTACATGCACAAACACTTTTATATTCATATATAATTTTATGGCTTTTTTTTTTTTTTTAGGCTGCACCTGTGACATATAGAAGTTCCCGGGCTAGGAGTCGAATCAGAGCAGTAGCTGCCAGCCGACACCACAGCAACAGCAAGGCCGGATCCAAACCAAGGGCGTTTGGGACCTATACTATGGCTCAACAGCAACACCAGATCCTTAACCCACAAACCTGAGTCCTCATGGATACTACTCAGGTTCCTTACCACTGAGCCACTGTGGGAACTCCTTTGTATATAATTTTAAATCACGAGTTTGTACCAAATACTTCCATTTAATCCATTTCCACAGGTTAATTCTAATTTTTTCCCTTTATTTTTAACTCCCTTTATCATCAGTGAGAAACTTTGCCCCCTTTATGTTCAAAATAGTTATTTATTGGATGAAACTCCTCCTCTTTCCCTCCTTCTTTAAAGTCCTATTCAGGGTGCTTGAGTTTCTACTAGGCAAATGCTGCTGCCTCCACCCAAGCCACCTTCATCCCCCAGCACACATACCTGCCTCTTAGCCCACTTGTTGGCCTTTGAACGGAAATATTTCAGGAAAAGTGGAGATACTCTACATGTCATTTTTGCTTGCTTGAGGCTAATATATGAAACTAATACATAAAATTCTTGCTCACTTGAAGCAGTAGCAAGCTCTGAAAATTCTTCTCCTATGGAGAACTCTGAAAGTCTGTATCTTTCCTAGTATAGCATCCATTCTAGGATATATTTTAGCTCTGACTTGGCCAGTGATAAACATTGCTATTTCTCGGCAGACAGTACTTGAATTAGCTAATATACAGTTAATATAAGCCAACCTACATTTTTGTACCAAAGTTTTCCCAAAAATGTAACAGGATGCTTATTAGTTGATAAGTTTTAGCATTTGAATTTTCCTACCAGTATTGTTTAATCAAATAATTATAAATAAATCATAGAAGCCATTGTAAATTGTTTTCACAATTAAAAAGCAAAGATAGGTCTCTTGTGGGACAACAGGTTAAGAATCTGGCATTGTCACTGCAGCAACTTGGGTGGCTGCTGTGGCACAGGTTCAGTTCCTGAGCTGGGAACTTCCACATGCCACAGGTACAGCCTCCCCCACCCAAAAAAAAGCCAAGATAAATTGTATTACTCTTCAATAACCTAAGAAAGAAAATTTTAATGATAATAGGAAATTTGATTATGTAGTACATAATTATATTATGCTTTGTTTTATATATTAGCTTCGTTTTTTAAAAACTTCTGATAACACTGGGTCATTTTAATTTCCTTTTTATTTTTCTGGCCACACCCATGGCATATGGAAGTTCCCCCGAAGGAGTCAAATTGGAGCTGCAGCTGCCAGCCTACACCGTAGCCACAGACATAGCAACACCAGATCCAAGTAGCATCTGCAACATATGCTGCAGCTTGTGGCAATGCCAGATCTTACACACATCCTCAGGGACACTGTGTCTGGTTCTTAACCTGGTGAACCACAACAGGGACTCCCATTGTAATTGTAAAATACAGTTTTTATGTTGCGGGATTTTTTAAATACCTTAAGAATTGTGTACATTTATTCCAGTTTTCCTTTTATGTTATTGGATTGCCTTTTTTTTTTTTTTTTTTTTGCTTTTTTTAGGGCTGAACCAGCAACATAGGGAGGTTCTCAGGCTAGGGGTTGTATCGAAGCTGCAGCTGCTGGCCTATGTCACAGCCACAGCAATGTAAGATCTCAGCCACATCTGTGACCTACACCACAGCTCATAGCAACATCAGATCCTTGATCACTGAGCAAGGCCAGGAATCAAACCCACATCCTCATGGATACTAGTCAGATTTGTTTCCACTGAGCCACAATGGGAACTCCCTGGCTAAGGATCCAGTGTTGTCACTGCAGCAGCTTGGGTCACTGCTGTGGCTTGGGTTTGATCCCTGGCCTGGGAACTTCCACGTTCCACAGGCATGGCCAAAAATAATAATAATAGCTTCGTCTAGGGGAGAGGGAAGGGGGCAGGGGCAATATAGGAGACTAACAGGTACAAGCTAATAGGTATAAAATAAGCTACAGATATATATTGTATAATATGGGGAATATAGCAAATATTTTGTCATAACTATAAATGGAGTAGAACCTTTAAAAATTGTGACTCAGGAGTTCCTATTGTGACTAAGTGGCTCCATGAGGATACAGGTTCAATCCCTGGCCTCACTCAGTGGGTTAAAGATCCGGCATTGCTGTGAGCTGTGGTGTAGGTCGCAGATGTGGCTCCGATCTGGCTTGGCTGTTGCTTTGGTGTACACTGGCAGCTGCAGCTCTGATTCAACCCCTAGCCAGGGAACTTCCTATGCCGTGGATGTGGCCCTATAAAGAAAAAAAAAGAAAACTGTGAACCATTATATTGTATACCTGTAACTTAGATATCAACAATACCACAGTTTTTTAAAAAAGTTCCTCTAGTTATGAGGTTTAAGTAAACACTGTGCACCATGTCGAGAAGTGTTTTGATCCCCTTTGTAGTCTAATTTATAAAGCAGCAGAGTGAGAAAGCATGAAAATCTGAATATATGGGAGGACTGACGTAGCCTGAGCAAAATTCAACAATTGGACTAAATTTTACTTAGTTCTCATGGATTGCATGACCTATTTGGGGTAATAGATTTATTTAGATCCTCATCTATAGTGTCATAGTGGTCCCCATCTATGGCTCCTTCATTCAACCAATTATTGAATACCTATTCTATGATAAGCATTGTTCTAAACAATAAGGATTCAGTATGATCAGAACAGCTATTCTAGTGGAAGGAATAGACAATAAACAAGCAAATACTATAAAGTGATAAGTGTTATGCAAGTTAACTAAAATAGAATGAGTTGACAGAATGGGTATTCAAGGAAGTCTTCTTGGAAAAGACATCTAAACAGATCTGAATATCAGCAAGGAGGTATGTCAAGATCAAAAAGGGCGTTCCTGTCATGGCGCAGCGGAAACAAATCCGACTAGGAACCATGAGGTTGCGGGTTCAATCCCTGGCCTCGTTCAGTGGGTTAAGGATCTGGCATTGCTGTGAGCTGTGGTGTAGGTCACAGACACGGCTCGGATCTGGCATGCCTGTGGGTGTGGTGTAGACCGGCGGCTACAGCTCTGATTAGACCCCTAGCCTAGGAACCTCCATATATCTCGGGTGTGGCCCTAAAAAAAAAGAAGAAGAAGAAGACGGGAGTTCCTGTTACGGCTCAGTGATTAACGAATCCAACTAGGGACAATGAGGTTTCAGGTTCGATATCTGGTCTCACTCAGTGGGTTAAGGATCTGGCATTGCCGTGAGCTATGGTGTGGTCGCAGACTCGGCTCTGATCTGGCGTTGCTGTGGCTGTGGCGTAGGCCGGCAGCTACAGCTCTGATCAGACCCCTAGCCTGGGAACCTCTATATGCCTCGGGTGCAGCCCTAGAAAAGACCAAAAAAAATCAAGAAGAACATTCCAGGCAGGGGAGCTACCTGGTAATAGAAAAGGCCTAAACCTTTCAACTGGAGGTAGTTAGAGGTAGAATCCATAGGGCTTTAGAGGCCATGATAAGAATTTAGGTTTTATTCTGGGTAAGATGAGAAGCCATTGGAGGTTCTAAGCTGAGAAGTGATAAGTCTCTCTGGCTGCCATGTAGAGAATAGATCGGGTTGAAAGGAATGGCATCTGGGAAACTGATTAGTAGTATGTTATAGTCATTTTCAGCAAATATAGGATAAAGGAAGCTTTGACTAAGGTGGTGGTGGTAGAAAACAGAGACATAGAGGTAGAGTTGCTAGGATTTACTAATAGATTTGATATATAGGTTTAGAGAAAGGACCAAAGATCTTCCTACTGTTTTGATTTTAGTAACTGGGTGGATGGTAGTGGTACTTTTTACTGATGGGGAAGAACAGAGATAAAACAAGTTTGGAGAAGAGAAAATCATATCACCTATGATACTGGATTTGAGGACCTTTGAGTTCAGTAGAAGAGATAGGTTAAAATATAAATATAATTAAACTTCTAAAGTCAGATATAATACCTAGATGTGAATTATATTAATCTATTGCTGTACAACTTAGTAGCTTTAAAAAAATGAACATTATCTCACATTTTCTGTGGGTCAGGAATTCAGGACCAGCTTGGGTGGATGGTTCTGATAGGGTTTCTAGGAAGTTGTAATCAAGATGTCAGCTGGGACCACAATCGTCCGAAGGTGGTGGCTAGAGGATGTGCTTCCAAGTTCATTCAAGTGGTTATTGCCAGGAGCCCTCAGTTCCTTGCTGTCTCTTGGTGAGAGGTTTCAGTTCCTCATTACATGGGCTTCTCCATACAGAAGCTACACACACCATCACTTTTGTTACATTCTGTTTGTTAGAAGCAAGTCATTAAGTACATTCAAAAGGAAGAAGAACTGGAGTTCCCTGGTGGCCTAGCAGTTAAGAACTCAACACTGTCACTGCTGTGGCTCGGGTTGTGGCTCCTGTGCTGCCCCAGGAACTTCTGTACGCTATAGGAGCAGTCCAAAAAAAAGAAAAGGAATTAACCTTTGGCACCACCCATGGTATGCAGAAGTTTCTGGGCCAGGGATCAACTTCATGCCACAGCAGTGACACCAGATCCTTAACCCACTAAGCCACCAGGGAACTCTTCCTAACCTTTATCTTTTGAAGAGAGGAAATTCGGAGATCTTTTGGACATTTTTTTAAACCGGTGAAGAATATTAAAAGAACAAGTTAAAGCAAGCCTAAGAGCCTATCAGATATCACCAAATTATAGCTTGTTCTGTGATGACTCTTATTTAGTATCAGAATGTTAGACTTACACTTGTATTCCTAAGATTGACTATATAAAGAAGATTATACCTGAATTTTGTTGATATATGTCAGGTCCCTTTTTTATATTTATTTATTTGTTTGTTTGTCTTTTTAGGGCCACACCTGAGGCATATGGAAGTTCCCAGGCTAGGGGTCATATTGGAGCTGCAGCTGCCTACCTACACCCCAGCCACAGCAATGTGGGATCTGAGCCACATCTGCAACCTATACCACAGCTCACAACAGCACCATATCTTTAACCCACAGATCGAGGCCAGAGATCAAACTTGCATCCTCATGGATTCTAGTCAGGTTCATTACTGCTGAGCCACGACGGGAACTCCCCCCGCCTTTTTTTTATGCTGAGTCTCTTCTGAAGACAATTCTCACATGAATCATTTAACTGAGTTTGTTCATTAAGCCAGTATCATTACGTACCAAATGTTAATTATTTTTATGTCTTTATGTTCTCACCATAGGTTATTGCTTACAACTCAGAAGGTAAAAGTAATCCAAGTGAAGTAGTAGAATTTACTACATGCCCTGATAAGCCAGGAGTACCTGTTAAGCCCTCGGTTAAAGGAAAAATACATTCACATAGTTTTAAAATAACTTGGGGTAAGATGATATACATATTTTTAATCATTACTTTTATATTTCATTAAAGTGATTTGAATATTTAGATAATTTTTTAAGATACTTGAAGTTTGTTAACTTTAAGTTCAATAAGAAATGTGAGACTCATTCATTGTTTGAGAGGGTTTTTTGGTAGAAAGCTTTGTACTCACACACAAGTTCAGATTTGATGCAGGAAGAACTGGGATCCACCATAGACCTTTGAGCAGAGGCAGCACTGTGTAAAATGAAAGGTTATTGAACTTATAGCTCAAGTCTCCCAGTTCATCCTAGCTTTCAAGAGAAATTAAAATCACTTGTTCATTTAAAACATATGTTGAGCATCTGCTTATATACTACCTTAAGCAAAACCAAAAGACTAAATGAGATGCTGAAATTAATTTTTAAAAAGCCATTGTAGGTAATTCTTTTTTCTTTTAAAGCAAGCCTGGGTTTGGTATTCTTTTTATTTACGAGTTCACATCGTTTTTTAATTGTATATACTCTGCCTAATAGCACTTTTGCTTCTTTGGATAGACCCACCAAAAGACAATGGAGGGGCAGCCATCACTAAATATGTGGTAGAGATGGCAGAAGGTTCTAATGGTAAGAATAACTATTAAAAATTAATAGATATATACCAGTCAGTCCACCTCTACTCTTCACATTTTTAAATTTTATATGATCTCTTTTCTTCCCTTTTGATTTTTTCCTTTGTTTGTAGCAGTTAATATTTGACCTATTATGATCTCCTTTGTTATCTCCAGAAATACACTGATTGAAATTTGACTGCTGTTTACCTAATTATTACATTTGCATTTTCTAATTTTTTTCCTCATTTGTTTGTATTGCTCAAATCTGTTATACCTGAAGTCTTTTAAAGCTTAGTTTTCTCAATTAGATATATACCCAGAAGCATCAGAGAAAAATCATCTTCTAAAATTTAACTTACATTATAGTAAGTTAACTTAACTGTTACATTAATTTTAGTAATAAATTCTATGCCGAGTGAATTTTATTCTGGAAACACACATTTAACAGTATTTCTATCAAATAGCCTATTTCCTTGCAAAAAATAAGGATGTCTTTTAATTAAGACTAAACTTCCCATGGTATTGGTTCTGTCTATTCTTTGCATATTATAATGTTATTACTGGACCAGTAAACACATTTTAAGATGCTTAATTAAAAGCATATTATCAATCTAAGCAAAAATCTGTACAGTTACAGAGCTATTTCACTTTCAACAAAGCCATGCAAATTTGTCTAGGAAGCTGCACACATAAAGAAAATTAAATCATTTCCAGGAAACTCAAAATGAGCTTCAGTTGTTTCTGACAAATTACATAAACACTTATTTAGTGAAGCTAGGATACTTCACTAAATAAGTGTTTATGTAATTTGTCCATGATACCAAAATGTTAAACATTACCTTGTAGCTGATTGAACATAATTCTCCACCTTACAGGAAACAAATGGGATATGATATACAGTGGAGCTACTAGGGAACATCTTTGCGATCGACTGAATCCAGGCTCTTTCTATCGTTTTCGAGTTTACTGCATTAGTGATGGAGGACAGAGTGCGGTAATACTTACAGATTTTTTTTTTCCAAGTTTTGTCAAATGAGATGAGATCACTAGATGCCACCTCAGATATTGAAATGTATCCATAAAGGTTTAACCCAGGTGGTTAAATTTATAGTAACCAGATTATTCTAAAATAGTACTTAGCTTTTAGTTAGAATTCAGTGAATATTTATTGTCTGCTTGCTATTTAGCTTTGGAAAAACAAATATATGAAAACATTGCAGAAAATTTTATAAAGGTAAATTTTAGGGTGGTGCTCTAACCCTACTTAACACATAAAAAAAATTGTAGACTTAATTTGCTGCACCATAAATTATGTGTATCGGGACAAACCATAGATATCCTTTATTATTTAAGCACAAATTCTAATAGCTACTTATTTCAGAAAAGTTTGGCAATCATTTCACTTATTAGAGACCCATATATAGAGCCATTGCTTATATATGAGACATTTGTAATGTTCCAGAAAAGTATTTTTTTTAATAGGAGTGACTTTTTTTTAATGAATTCAAGAGTATTTCTTGAAACATTAGTAATTGTTAATATTTTTCAAGTGGGATTTAAAACAATTAAAGGGTTATTTTGCCTTTTTAGGGCTGCACCAGTGGCATATGGAGGTTCCCAGGCTAGGGTCGAATTGGAGCTGTAGCTGCTGGCCTATGCCACAGCCACAGCAACACAGTATCCAAGCTGCATCTGTGACCTACACCAAAGCTCACGGCAATACCAGATCCTTAACCCACTGATCGAGGTCAGGGATCAAACCTGCATCCTCATGATACTAGTCAGATTCGTTTCCACTGAGCCATGACGGGAACTGCAAAAGTTTTCTGTTTTAATGAATTAAAAGCATTTTCTTGAAAATTAGAGTATTGTGAAACTGACCTGCAAGTCCTGTCCAAAAAGCTTTGGATCCAGTTGCTTCATTTTCTCTAAAAAGAAAATCTTCCTAGGAGTTCCCATCGTGACTCAGCGGAAACGAATCTGATTAGTATCCCTGAGGATGCAGGTTCGATCCCTGACCTCACTCAGTGTATTAAGGATCCGGCATTGCCGTGAGCTGTGGTATAGTTCTCAGATGAGGTGTGGAACCCACATTGCTATGGCATAGGTCAGCGGCTACAGCTCTAATTCGACCCCTAGCCTGGGAACCTCCATATGCCATGGGTGTGGCCCTAAAAAGACCAAAAAAAACTTACTAGATTTTTAAAAAAATAAGCCCCTGCTTCCCTCCCCCATCACCAAAAAAATAAAAATTAGGAGTTCTCATCGTGGCACAGTGGTTAAGGAATCCAACTACTAATCATGAGGTTGCGGGTTCGATCCCTGGCCTTGCTCAGTGGGTTGCCGTGAGCTGTGGTGTAGGTCGCAGATGCGGCTCAGATCCCGAGCTGCTGTGGCTCTGGCATAGGCTGGTGGCTACAGCTCCAACTAGACCCCTAGCCTGGGAACCTCCACATGCCACAGGTGCAGCCCTAGAAAAGGCAAAAAGACAAAAAAAAATTTAAAAAATCAAATTAAAATTTTAAAAAAGTCCTGTTTCTCTCATATAGCATTATAGCATTTTTATGTGAATACCTTTCTGAATAAGATGATGACCAAATATTTTATTTGCTTGGAAAAAATGTTAAGTATAAAGTCTTAATACAGTGCAGATAATGAATATGGCCTTCAGTTTGTCATTGTTTTTAAGAGAATGTCTTTTAAAATAAAACTAAAAGATTTTTTTTAATAGCATAGAAACTAAAAGTAATGCCAAATACCTGGCAAGGTACCAAATACTTGGAAAAACTTACCTGATTTTTAAATTATTTTTAGGGTGAAAGGAAGAAGGAAAGTTTTTTTAAAATAAATAAATAAATTGGTGTTTTGGTTAAAAATATCAAGTAGACGAAATAGTCCTAACCTCCTGAAAACAGCAAACAGCATTTACAAAATGTTAAAACATCCTTTGAAGAAATTTGTAGATCCACTTGGATGTGATTTAAAATAATATTGACTAGGTTATGTTGGAGGGGTCTTTTTTTTTTTTTAATTACAAAAGGAAGGAAAGAATTTTTATTCTGGTATTAACTTTCTTTGTATATAGTAGAATACATGTCTTTGTCTATATAAAATTTGAGTTTTAATTTAATTGTGGTTTGATTTTATTCCAAACTTTATTCCTTTTCTGTTGATTATCAAACACACTTTTAAATTATTGATGCAATCTTTGCGTTTGTCTTATTTTCCTTAATAAAAGCAGTCTGATTATTTGGCTTGGGGCATTTTTGTTGTTTTTGCTTTTGTTTTGGCAGGTATCTGAATCTTTGCTTGTGCAGACTCCAGCTGTGCCTCCGGGCCCATGCCTCCCTCCCAGATTACAGGGTAGACCCAAAGCAAAAGAAATACAGTTACGATGGGGTAATTTTCATTTCGTTAATAAATTATAATTAAGTCAGTACTAAATATATTCCTCTTGTTAATTTCATGAATCTTTTCCACCTTTAGGACCCCCTCTTGTCGATGGTGGATCACCCATTTCTTGCTATGGTGTGGAAATGTCTCCTGTAGAAAGAGATGAACCCAGGGAAGTTTACCAGGGTTCTGAAGTAGAATGTACAGTGAGCAGCCTTCTTCCTGGAAAGACATACAGCTTCAGACTGCGCGCAGCTAACAAGATGGGGGTAGGAAGACTGAGCTTGACTGAATTATAATCACAGTGGTATTTCATGTAACGTACATCATTGCACCCATTATTTGACCATTTTGCTGTATTAAGTTTTGTAGTTTTTAATAAACCTATGTTGGTAAATAAGAGTCAAGTCAGTGTATACCATAGACTCTCAGTATTTTCAAACCCACTTATATGACATTTTTGGCCTTCAGCTGAGCTGAAGTTTGCCTTTCAGGCAGTACTAATAAGGTTTACTAGTAAATTTAAGAATAGAACATGATCATAAGATGAAACACTTGAAGTGTTTTGAAGCTAGTTATATACTTTGATTTGGCAACTAGTTGTGATTCATTTTTTGCCTAAGGAAAAACTTATTCTAAGCATTTCTGGTTTTGTGTGGGTTTGTATAACTCCATAAAATGGACGAAAATAGGTGATATCTCCATTTTATAGCTAAGGAAGCTGGGGCTCAGAAAAGCTAAATACCTTGAGGTACCCCAGCAGTCACACAAACTAAGACATAGTGGGAAATAAGGCATTTTGTCAGACTCCAGAGCCAAAGTCCTTTCCACTCATTTCTCTGAATTAAAAGGTCTCTAAGGACAAAGCAGTAATTTCTTACTTTGAGTAGCACTGTGTTTCTTTCAACTACTCTATATTAAAATTTCATAAAATTAAACTGACAAGTCTCTCTTCTCCCCATTACTTCAGATTTTAGTAAACTGGGCTGTTTTATGTCCCATTCTCCAACTGAGTTCAGTATTTATATCTGTAAACTTATTTTTAAATTTCTCATTCGTCTCATTTTATACTTTGTTGGTAGTCCTTACATAAGTCATTCCTCCTGTCTGGAGTCCTCATCTTGTCAGCCCCACAAGCCTGCATGCAGTACACTGCTACAGCATCTTTAATACTAGTGTCTTCATATTTTTAGGTTTGTGATAATTTGTCAAAATAATCCTAAGTAGGAGTTCCCATCGTGGCTCAGCGGTTAGCGAACCCGACTAGTATCCATGAGGACTCGAGTTCGATCCCTGGGCTTGCTCAGTGGGTTATGGGTCCAGTGTTGCCATGAGCTGTGGTGTAGGTCACAGACGCGGCTCAGATCCCACATTGCTATGGCTGTGGTGTAGGCTGGCAGCTATAGTTCTGTTTGGACCCCTAGCCTGGAAACCTCCATATGTCGTGGGTGTGGCCCTAAAAGACAAAAAAATAATAATAATAATAATAATCCTAAGTAAATATTTGTTGTCTGTATTTCAAGAATATACATCTTAGACCCTTATAGAGTTACTCTAAATTTTAAGATATAATTTATGCCCACATCATTCCTGCCTTTAATTGGTATCCGTTTCTTCATTCCTCAGGTAATTCCCTCTGATTTATTCCACCTAATTCCTGAATGCTCTGCCAATCTTAAAAAACTAATTCACGAAGGAACAAGGGACAGGAAAATAAAGTACAATAAACGAAACTTTAAAATACCCCACATGCTTACTTCCATGATCATTAGTAAATCTTTACTTCGTGATTTCTTTTAGAACTTTATTATGACTAATTTAGTCTTAAAGGAGGATGATGCATTTAATTATTTGTGAATATTTATAGAGAGCTATGTAATTGGTAGGTAAAAAATGCAAACACTGGTTAATATTTGTCTTTCTAGTTTGGGCCGTTTTCAGAAAAATGTGATATTACTACAGCCCCTGGACCACCAGATCAGTGCAAGCCCCCACAAGTGACATGCAGATCTGCAACTTGTGCACAAGTGAATTGGGAGGTATTGTGATTCCTTGACTTATATTTACTTTAAGCGATTAGAATAGTTTATATAAAATAAAAAGATACTATTCATTTTGTCTCCATAAATTACATAAAGAGTAAGTCCTAGTTAAATCCACTTGGTAAAAAGTGAATTCTCTTTTCTCTTTAAAGCATTTAAATAAAGTATATTTACAAGTATTTAGATTCTTGTTCATGATGTGCTTTGTATTTTATCAAAGGCTTTGTCTCAGTACTGAGATATTTAGCCACTGGTGAGCTTAATGTTCAGAAAAAAAACATTCATAAGAGTAAGTATAATACTATTTCTCTTATGTTTATTATCTCCAGTGTATTTATTGCATATAGTAATAATAACGCTAATTACATTTTCCGTTTCCTTTGAAATTTAACAAAGAAAATGTCCTTGTATGATTTTAACATTTTATATCACTTAATAGAATTATTTTGAAGTATATTTACCGTAAAATACTCTTTCTAAAAGTGTTTCAGTCATATATTTACCTCTAATTGTAAATAGTTCTATTTTTTGACAAATCCTAAATCCAGGTGGCCTTAATGAATAAAAATGTAATATGGAAAAGTTAATTTTGAACATTTTTTAAAATCCAAAACAGTCCAGTTTTTTATATGCTCAAGTAAGGAGCATTCTTGCCCCAAAGCCCTTTAATTGGTGTCAAGACTTACAGCCTTTTTATCCTTTTCTTAATTGAAAGGTCCCTTTGAGTAATGGAACTGATGTCACTGAATATCGATTGGAATGGGGAGGAGTCGAAGGAAGTATGCAGATATGTTACTGTGGGCCTGGTCTCAGTTATGAATTAAAAGGACTTTCACCAGCAACTACCTATTATTGCAGAGTCCAGGTAAAGGCCCTCAGGGCCTTATCACTTACTCTCTCTGGAGTCGTGTGTTTTGTGAGCATTTCACGGTCATATCTTTAACTTACGGGTCCTGTTCTTTCGTAGGCTCTGAGTACTGTGGGTGCAGGCCCTTTCAGTGAAGTAGTAGCCTGTGTGACTCCACCATCAGTTCCTGCTATTGTGACTTGTCTTCAAGAAATAAGTGATGATGATATAGAAAATCCCAGTTATTCACCTTCAACATGCCTTGCAATAAGCTGGGGAAAGCCTTGTGATCATGGTTCAGAAATCCTTGCCTACAGCATAGACTTTGGAGATAAACAGCCCTTGACAGTGGGAAAGGTTACAAGCTATATTATAGACAATTTGCAACCAGATACAACATACAGGTACGCAGAAATAAAAATGCTGACTTTTGCCTAGACCAGAGACACACTTTAAGCAGAATAATCACAAACTAAACTTCTTTTTTCTTTTTTTTTTTAAATGTGGCACTTAGAATACGAATTCAAGCCTTGAATGGCCTTGGAGCTGGTCCTTTTAGCCACATGATAAAATTAAAAACTAAACCCCTTCCTCCTGATCCTCCTCGTCTGGAATGTGTTGCCTTCAGCCACCAGAACCTTAAACTGAAATGGGGAGAGGGAACCCCAAAGACATTGTCTACAGATTCTGTTCAGTACCACCTTCAGATGGAAGATAAGAATGGAAGGTAGGTGTTTCTCATTGCTTCTTTATATAGTTTCTTAGGTGTCGAAATTAAGTATAGAAATTTTTTAACAGTAGAAGTTAATTAAGTTTTCAAAAGTAGAGTTAGGGAGTTCTCATCGCGGCGCAATGGTTAACAAATCCGACTAGGAACCATGAGATTGCAGGTTTGATCCCTGGCCTTGCTCAGTGGGTTAACGATCTGGCGTTGCCGTGAGCTGTGGTGTAGGTTGCAGACACGGCTCAGATCCTACATTGCTGTGGCTGTGGTGTAGGCCAGCGGCTACAGCTCCAATTAGACCCTAGCCTGGGAACCTCCATATGCCGCAGGTGTGGTGCCAGAAAAGGCAAAAAGACCAAAAAAAAAAAAAAAAAAAAAGAGTTCCTATTGTGGCTTAGCGGGTTATGAACCCAAGTAGTGTCCATGAGGACGTGGGTTTGATCCCTGACCTTGCTCAGTGGTTTAAGGATCTGGCATTGCCGTGAGCTGTGGTACAAGTCGTAGGCATGGCTTGGATCCTGCATTGCTGTGGCTGTGGTGTAGGCCAGCGTCTGCAGCTCTGATTCAACCCCTACCTGGGAACCTTGATATGCCACAGGTGCAGCCCTAAAAAGCAAAAAAAGAATGTGTGTGTATATATATAAAATTGGGTCACTCTGCCGTACAGCAAAAATTGGCACAACACTGTCAATCAGCTATACTTGAATTTTAAAAAATTTAATAAAAATTAAAAACAAAAAGACTTCCTATCTATATTTATGAGGAGAATACAAGAAAGAAAAACAGGTGAGCTATTTTTTGGCTCTCATCTTTAACCCATTTACCTTCAAGCTTGAAAAAAAAAAAAAAAATCTTTGCTACAAAATAAACTTTTCAGTGCTTATTTCCAGTAAGAGGCAGTTTTTACCATAAGTGATTGACGGGCCTGAGACCTTTGCTATACCTGAGGGCAGAGATTATGTCTCACCCTCCTCCACACGCTTGCAGGCCTATACACTAGGTAAATCCAATAGTTCACTTCCTTACCATCAGATCGTAGGTAGACTCTCAGAATAACTAGTCAAATCCCCTTGCTTCTCCGGGTCTTTTCTGTGCTGCCATCCTTTACAGTTCCATTGCATCCATGCCATATTGTATCTCACCAAATCATTCATTTGAATTACAGTATTACTCAATAAAATTGTAGTATAAATTATACAAGTTCCAACCTGGGGCAGTTTATTGACATTATATCCAAAATAGATAATGCCATATATCCTTTTTTTACTTTGCACTCTGTTTAATAGAGATAATTTGTATATCTGATAGATTCAGAGTACCACTAGTGACAGTTTTTTCCAAAGTTGCTTTGTTTTTTGTGTTGGTTTGTATTTTAGCCAACTATTCAATAATGGAATATCCGAGGTGCTTGTACTCCGTATCAGAAGTACTTACATTTAAAATAGCGTACGGAATAAATATAACCTATCAACAGTAAGAGCACTACACAAAGTCAACAGTATTGATCATTTCCTGAAACCTGAGCCTCTTACAAGTGTTAGCCTCTGTTCTTAGCATAATCTTATGTATTATTTGTAGCCCTATCTCTAGAAGGAAGTTCTTTGCCTTGCCACAGGTTTTTGGTATAGCCATTTATCTTTAATATATGTGGTTATTGTTAGGTGAATTATTTTAAGTTTTTTAATCCCTTTCTAGCATTTACGTTTGGGGTAGTACAAGAAGGCTTACTGGAAACAGGTTTAATAGGTGTCTGGTTGAAAGATAATAGAACAAGATTCTATTAAATATAGATTATAATAATAGAATAAATTATAATTTAGTGTGATAATTATAAGAAAGATTCACTAAATATAGTATATTATAGTCTATATTCTATTATAGAACTTCAAGTATAATTAATACTTAGCGTCTAGAGAATTGTTGTGGGGCATGGGATATGGCTAGTGGCCTTTGTGGAAAGCAAATTAAAACCTTTTATGATAACGAATCCGACTAGGAAACACAAGGTTGCAGATTTGATCCCTGGCCTCGATCAGTGGGTTAAGGATCTGGCATTGCCATGAGCTGTGATGTAGGCTGAAGGTGCAGCTCGGATCTGGCGTTGCTGTGGCTCTGGTGTAGGCCGGCGGCTACAGCTCCAATTAGACCCCTAGCCCAGGATCCTCCATATGCCATGGGTATGGCCCTAGAAAAGACAAAAAACCCTTTATGATACTGTAAACTTACTGTATTAATTTAATAATTTAATATCTTTAGTTTCTTCCCTTTGACTTTTCACAGCTCTTTACACTTGCTGTGGGATAGTGTCAGAATGCTACTTGAGCTATTCCTGACCACAGGTTTTGTCATTGTTCAGCTTTATTCAACAGTTGTTTTACCACTGTTTTTTTTTTTTTTTTTTTTTCCTGTCATTGAAATATAAATACTTATAGGAGATTCAAAAGGCAAGGCTTATCCAGTTACTGCTTCTTGGAAATACTGTTTCTCTGAGAGATGAAATATTTCTTCTTTTTTTCAGAGTTTCCATTGTGGTTCAGCAGAAACAAACCTGACTAGTATCCATGAGGATGCGGGTTTGATCCCGACTCACTTAGTAGGTTAAGTATGTAGCATTGCCGTGAACTGTGGTGTAGGTCGCAGACACGGCTCAGATCCCATGTGGCTGTGGCACAAGCCGGTAGCTGCAGCATTGATTCAACACCTATGTTTTTTTTTTCATTTATTCATTTATTGGTCATTTTAAATATGTCAGCCAGAAATATTTTTTTTTTTCTTTTGCCTTTTAAGGCTACACCTGCGACATATCGAAGTTCCCAGGCTAGGGGTCAAATCAGAGCTGCAGCTGGAGTCTACACCACAGCCACAGCCATGCCAGATGTGAGCTGAGTCTGCGGCCTACACCACAGCTCACTGCAACGCCAGGTCCCCAACCCACTGAGCGAGGCCAGAGATCAGACTCACATCCTCATGGATACTAGTTAAATTCCTTTCCACTGCGCCACAACAGGAGCTCTTTTCTTCCTTTTTAATATAACTATAGTTTTCAGACTATTAGGACTATATGAGTATGCATTCCTCAATTTCCAAAAGTTTTTCAAACAGCCAGTCACAGTATTAGAGAACATTCAGCTTTTGGATAATATATATGATGTTAAACTTTCCATCAAATAGTTCAAGTGGATAATTTATGGGCAATTATATATTATACTGTTATATAAATTTTTTTTTTTTTTGTCTTTTTGCTATTTCTTGGGCCACTCCCGTGGCATATGGAGGTTCCCAGGCTAGGGGTCCAATCGGAGCTATAGCCACCGGCCTCCGCCAGAGCCACAGCAACGTGGGATCCGAGCTGCGTCTGCAACCTACACCACAGCTCACGGCAACGCCGGATCCTTAACCCACTGAGCAAGGGCAGGGACCGAACCCGCAACCTCATGGTTCCTAGTCAGATTCGTTAACCACTGCGCCACGACGGGAACTCCCTGTTATATAAATCTTAAGAAAACTTCAAATAAATTAAAATTGTGCCTGGCAAAGGGAATTCTCTTTTTTATGTGATGAGTTGTATGCCTCTGACTCTAATTAGAAATAATTTATAATGAAAATTGTGATGTTCTGAGTACCTTATAAAATGTAAACATTAAAAGACAATAATCAGAAACAATGCTATTGTTTCTGAAAAGAAACAGTTGCTATGGTTGGATATAAAATTTAGCCTGATTATACATTTTCAGGAAACTATGACAAATTGGAAAATTTACTAATTATTGGATTTTCATCATCTGATGAAAAAACACAAATTTATTGAGTGACAAACCATTCCTGGCATTAAGTTCTAGGAGTAACTATTACTCGTAAATAATGTTATCTAAACTGTACTTTTTTAGTAGTTTTTTAACATTTTTCATAAGGTAGTCAAGGTTTATTTTTCATAAGAGCCATTTCCATTTTAGGTTTGTGTCCTTGTACAGAGGTCCATGTCATACATACAAAGTACAAAGACTTAATGAATCAACATCCTATAAATTCTGTATTCAAGCTTGTAATGAAGCAGGGGAAGGTCCTCTCTCCCAAGAATATATTTTCACTACTCCAAAATCTGTCCCCGCTGCCTTGAAAGGTAAGTTACACATTCTCAAGTTATTTTCTTTAATAATAAATTAATTTTAAAATACTTTCATAAAATACTTCTTGTATTATTAAAATGTATCACCCAATATGTGTCCAACATTTAAATTAAAAGAAGGAAATTATAAAGACAAGCCTACCTACTGGGAGTTTCATTAAAAGCTGTTTTATCTGACACATTGATAATCAGATAAGTGCTGTTTTTGTCACTGATCTTTTTAAGAATCTAACCTAAAAATACTAAATTGAATAGAAAGGCTGGTTTTCTAACAGATTTATTTGCCATTGCCATTTCCATTCTTGTTACTTAAAGAAAAAAAATCACATTTCTGGTTGTTTTGAGTTTCATTCATTTGGATTTCAGGAAGAGAGCTAGGTCATTTGTTTAGCAAAACATGAGTACTTAGTTAACTTGAATTTTTAAATCAAATTTACATACACATACACTTACTTGTACGTACATATATCTTAAAATTCATTTCAGTAGGGTTCTTATTTTAAAATGACCTTGGCAAGTATTGCATTTTTTTGCATTTAGCCAAACAAACTAAAATTCCTTACCCTCGGAGGACAAATCACAAAGACTTCTAATACAGTGTCCTGGATCATATACCTAAATGTATCAT
The DNA here is from genome assembly GCF_054392235.1 of Sus scrofa. NCBI lineage: Eukaryota > Metazoa > Chordata > Mammalia > Artiodactyla > Suidae > Sus > Sus scrofa. The sequence continues at coordinate 19,135,534 of NC_139393.1, read as the reverse complement.
TTCTCAAGCAGATCCATCACTAGCAAGACTTTTCTTAAATAGTCTTTCTGATAATGTTGATGGATTTCATTAAGTTATTTTCCTCTTCTCTAACTCTGGTTTCCAGTCTCTTAGCCTTAAGAAGATTGCTGATGTTAACGCCTTTGTACCCCACTACTTAGTGAGGCAGTCATGTGTGGTCAGGCAGCTCAGGGTATTTTTAAATTCATTTTCTTAGATTTCTTCAGCTATAAATTTCATGTTCTAGTTATGCTCTTTGAACTATCATAAAAAGACTTTTTAGAACTATTATTGGCTTTCTAGCTTAGTGAAAAAGGGTGCTTATTTTGACTGATCTTTTAATCAGTCCGCCCATTGTAGCACTTATAGGTTAAATGGCCTGGAGATAGTAAGAATGAGGCATTGATCACTTCTCTGCAAATTTCAAAGACTCACTGATATTTATTTCAAGTTTACAATTGTGTTTTAAAGTCTGTTGATTTTGATTAAACAGTATCTGTATGATATGTCGAGTTAAAAATCAAGTAGAACAGATTTGATTTATATTTATTCTCTTCAGCCCCCAAAATAGAGAAAGTAAATGATCATACTTGTGAAATTACATGGGAGTGTTTACAGCCTATGAAAGGTGATCCAGTTATTTACAGTCTTCAAGTTATGGTGGGAAAAGATTCAGAATTCAAACAGGTATGTACCAAGACATAATTCTATAGATACATAGTTTTTTTTACCTTTTTCATTTTTAAAAAAAGTATTTTCAATGCAAAATTTGACTACCCTTATCTTCCTAATTCAGAAGCATTTGTTCAGTGCTTACTGTGTTCCAAAGATAAGTAACTACACAGTCAGTATATTGGGATTCAAAAATCTTTTGGGTGTGAACTGCACTTAAACAGAGTATTCATTCATTTGACAAGTATTTTTTTTTTTTTTTTTTTTTTTTTTTGTCTTTTGCCATTTGTTGGGCCGCTCCTGCGGCATATGGATGTTCCCAGGCTAGGGGTCTAATCGGAGCTGTTGACACCAGCCTACGCCAGAGCCACAGCAACGCGGGATCCGAGCCGCGTCTGCAACCTACACCACAGCTCACGGCAATGCCGAATCGTTAACCCACTGAGCGGGGGCAGGGACCGAACCCGCAACCTCCTGGTTCCTAGTCGGATTCGTTAACCACTGCGCCACGACGGGAACTCCAAACTTCTTTTTTTTTTTTTTTTGGTCTTTTTGTCTTTGTTGTTGTTGTTGCTATTTCTTGGGCCGCTCCCGCGGCATATGGAGGTTCCCAGGCTAGGGGTCGAATCGGAGCTGTAGCCACCGGCCTACGCCAGAGCCACAGCAACGCGGGATCCGAGCCGCGTCTGCAACCTACATCACAGCTCACGGCAACGCCGGATCGTTAACCCACTGAGCAAGGGCAGGGACCGAACCCGCAACCTCATGGTTCCTAGTCGGATTCGTTAACCACTGCGCCACAACAGGAACTCCTCATTTGACAAGTATTTATTGAGCTCTGTGCCAGGCACTCAGGATACAACACTGAACAGAAAGTCCTTGCCTCTGTGCAGCTTGCATTCTTTCAGAAAAAGAAATACTAAAAGCAAATAAACACATCACATGTTGATAGTGATAAGCACAATGGAGAAGAAACTGAATAAAAGGATTGGGAGTACTAGGGTGAGGGACAGCTGTTGCTCTTTCATACAGTGCAGCAGGTGACACTGGAACAAGACCCAGAGGAAGTGAATCTGGGGAGAAGTGTGTTCCAGAAAGAGAACAGGAGGTGCAAAGGCCCTGAGGCAAGAGCACACTTGTTAAATTTAATGGACAACAAAAAGGCCAGTATGGCTGGGGCAGTGTGAGCAAGGGGAGGAATTGTAGATGAAGCCAGGGAATTAATGAAAGAGGGTCTCTGAGTGGCAGGGATCGCATAGAGCATTATAGGCCATACTCTGAATTTTCACTCCATTTAAAGTGAGAAGTTGGAGTTCCCATCATGACGCAGTGGTTAATGAATCCGACTAGGAACCTTGAGGTTTCAGGTTCGATCCCTGGCCTTGCTCAGTGGGTTAAGAATCCAGCGTTGCTGTGAGCTATGGTGTAGGTGGCAGATGCGGCTCAGATCTGGTGTTGCTGTGGCTCTGGCATAGGCTGGCGTCTACAGCTCGGATTCGACCCCTAGCCTGGGAACCTCCATATGCCGAGGGAAGTGGCCCTAGAAAAGGCAAAAAGACAAAAATAAATAAAGTGAGAAGTCAGTAAGGATTTTAACCTGAATAGTCACACAATGAGCCACAAGGTCATTATAACTAGAGTGAGACTCGGACAGAAGCAGAGAGACCATTGGAGAGGCTTTTATAGTAGTAGTAGTCATAGTTATATTGCAGTGTTGTAAATATGACAACAGACAAAATTATTATGGAAGCCTAGAGCAAGTATCACCTTCCTAGCTGAGAAATGTCTAAGATAGGTTCCCCGTAGAGGGTGAATAGCTGTTGAAGTAGCAAACTGACAGTGTTCATTTTAGCTTTGATAAAGTTTTTAGGAATTCCCGTCATGGCTCAGCAGAAACAAATCTGACTAGCATCCTTGAGGACACAGGTTCGACGATCCCTGGCCTCACTCAGGGGGTTAAGGATCGGCATTGCTGTGAGTTGTGGTATAGGTTGCAGATGTGGCTCGGATCTGGCCTTGCTGTGGCTGTGGTGTAGGCCAGCAGCTCCAGCTCCAATTCAGCCCTGGCCTGGGAACATCCATATGCCACAGGTGCAGCCCTAAAAAAAGTTTTTAATGCCACTCAGGAGCCTTATTTCTCTATGCATTTCATCTCTTTCTCCCTTTTTGCTGTCACCCATCTTGATTTTGAGGGCTTTAAAACATGTTGTTTTCATTTTAGTATCTTGTATTTTCTTTTCCCACTAGAAAAATAATTCACCTATTTTATTTCACTCTTGTGCTGTTATAACTATTAATAATAGAATACTTTTTAATACAGGTATAATTTTTTTCTTTCAGTTTTGCTAAATATGGAAGTATAATTTCTTAATCAAAATTACAGAAAGCCCCAACGAGTCAGATTAAATTTGGCATGTGATTATTTTTCTTTATTAAGCCATCTGCACATTGACATAATAATTAGATTCGAATATAATTTACAGATAAGCAGGTTTCCTTCCAAGGAAGAAGCAAAATTAATATTAAAGAAAATGTAATTGTATTACATGTTTAAAGGAAATAGGGACCCCGGATTTAAATAGTATATGAATTTTAATAAACATACCAGTATGTGAAACAGCAGTGCTAATTCTAACTTAAAAACTAAATTAACTCTATTTATCATTCTTTTGATTGTAAGCATATTATAAAACTTAAAATACTGCTTCCCTTAGAACTTCATCTCATCTAGACCTCTTAAATGTTGATAAAATTTTAGCAGTTTATTAGCAAGTTACATCCCCAAAGTTTCAGTGGTCTTTTTTTTTTTTCTGTACTTAGCTGGCCCTGTGGCATATGGAGATCCTGGGCCAGGAATCAGATCTGAGCCACACTGTGGCAACACCACATCCTTGACCCACCATGCCAGCTGGGCATGGAACCTGCGTCCCAGCACTCCAGAGACGCCCTGGTCCCATTGTGCCCCAGCAGGCACTCCATGATGGTCATTTTTTTTTTTTAAGTTCAATCTCATTCATGGTATTTAATATTTTACTTGAAGTTTACTTGATATTCAACACACGTATATTAAATACTACATACAAAGATTTGAGAGGGGCTACATTATTAGTAAGTTATTCTGATTTCAAAAAAGTTTAAGGAGTTCCCGTTGTGGTGCAGTGGAAATGAATCTGACTAGTATCCATGAGGACGCAGGTTCGATCCCTGGCTCACTTGGTGGATCGGGGATCCAGAGTTGCTGGGAGCTGTGGTGTAGGTTGCAGATGCAGGTCAGATCCCATTTTGTTGTGGCTGTGGCATCGGACAGCAATTGTGGCTCCGATTCAACCCCTAGTCTGGGAACTTCCATGTGCCGTGGGTTCGGTCCTAAAAAGCAAAAAAAAAAAAAAAAAGAAATGACAAGTGTGTTGGAGAGAGGAGGGGGAAAAAAACAACCTACAATTAACATTGTACTTAATGGCAAAAGATTGAATGCCTTCTTCCTTAAGAGAAAAAAAAAAGTTGTTTATAAAATTTCTGCTCGCTTAAGTCTAATAATAATCGTGACATTTTATGTAACCAAATAAAATGTCATAATAAAGATGAAACCTACTTGATAAAAAGAAATGGATTTTTTTTTTCCATCTGTACTTTGGTGGTTGAGTTTTATAAGATATCCTATAAAGACCTCTTTAACCTATAGTGTTGCTGATTTGGGGAACTGGAAGCAAATTAACCTGGCAGCAACCAGTGCTTACGACCCTGGGGCAAACTTAGAAACATGGATTTCTTTACATTCTTCCCTTTATTTTCTCCTCCTTGATCAGTCAGTAGCTTTGACCAAGCCCTTGCTGCCTTCTTGCTGCTCTGTGCCCCACTCTATAGCACCTAACCAAGGCTCGGCTCTGTTCTCTAAAATTACACTCTTCCTCTGACTCTTGCCCCCTTCTCCCACATACATCATAATTCCCAGATGCATAGTCTAACTGACCTTATTGACTGTTTACTTGGGAAAATTCCTGTCAAAAGTCAAGTGTCTGCTGCCTTTTTAACTCTCCCAGAAGTATGTACATTTTTAAAAGCAAGTGTTTTAACTGAAACAGCATTTCATATGGTGTAACAAGGTGACGTGAAAGTATTGGGGGACAGTAGAACCACCTTCAAAGCAGATCAAGCCCATCTCGAAATCTGTGCCTAAGACAACTTTTGTGTCCGAGCTCATTAATGTTACAAGTAGCAAGAAAACTAATTCAAGCTGCCTTATAAACAATTAAGAATAAATCCTCGGAGTTCCCGTCGTGGCGCAGTGGTTAACGAATCCGACTAGGAACCATGAGCTTGCGGGTTCGGTCCCTGCCCTTGCTCAGTGGGTTAACGATCCGGCGTTGCCGTGAGCTGTGGTGTAGGTTGCAGACGCGGCTCGGATCCCGCGTTGCTGTGGCTCTGGCGTAGGCCGGTGGCTACAGCTCCGATTCAACCCCTAGCCTGGGAACCTCCATATGCCGCGGAAGCAGCCCAAGAAATAGCAACAACAACAACAACAACAAAAAAAAGACAAAAAGACAAAAAACAGTTGTTCCTTAGAGTACCCTGCAGACGTAGTGAACCTGAATGTCTGAGAGTGGGCCCACAACTCTGGTCGTTATCTTTTTAAGTTCTGCTTAAGCGCAATAAATGTGAGAACTGCTCCAAGAGCTCCAAGTTCACATACAACTCCCTCAGCAAAAAGAGAGGGGAAGAATGGTAAAAAACAAAAGTATGCGGTTATTTGTCTACATTTCATTTTTAAGGGTTTTTCTCTTCATGTATTGATCACTAGAAATATATTAATTATTTCATAAGTTAAGGATCACATTGTGTGATCATATGTGCTAAATTATATGACATCATATGCCTTGTCATTTGCCATAACGATTACAGTTGACCTTTGAACACCGCAAGGGTCAGGGGCCCTGACCCCCAGCGCAGTAGAAAAATTGCAAAGAACTTTTTTTTTTTTTTTGCCTTTTAGGGCTGCGGTTGCATCATATGGAAGTTCCCAGGCTAAGGGTTCCCTACACCACAGTCACAGCAACAAGGGATCCGAGCCACATCTGCCACCTACACCACAGCTCATGGCAACACCAGATCCTTAACCCACTGAGCAAGGCCAGGGATCAAACCCACATCCTCGTGGATACTAGTCGGGTTCCTAACCCATTGAGCCACAATGGGAATTCCTGCATTTCACTTTACACTCAGCGCCTCTTCTTTTAAAGTTTATAAAAATGGTTTATCATAGACACCTAGAGAGTTCCCCTTGTTCATTTATTTGAACAGATCTGTTTGAAGTTTTACAGAAACCAGTTATACAAAATCATATATAATGGGAAAGCTAGATTAGGTGCTGTTGCTCCTTTCATAGAATGATTTCATATAGCTTTTCTGCTCAGCCTTCATATGTGATTCTTTTTCTAATGTCTGTCAGATTTACAAAGGTCCTGACTCTGCATTCCGGTATTCAAGCCTTCAGCTGAACTGTGAATATCGTTTCCGTGTGTGTGCCATTCGCCAGTGCCAAGACCCTGTGGGGCATCAGGACCTTGTAGGTCCCTACAGCACGACAGTGCTCTTCATCTCTCAGAGGACTGAGCCACCAGCCAGCACCAGCAGAGACACTGTGGAAAGCACGAGGACCCGGCGAGCACTCAGTGACGAGCAGTGTGCAGCCGTCATCCTCGTGCTGTTTGCTTTCTTTTCCATTTTGATTGCCTTTATCATTCAGTACTTTGTAATCAAGTGAAAATACAACTTTATTTTTAATACTGTATTACATTTTATTTTGTCATGTACTAAAATTATTTCTGTATTGCTTTTACAAAAACAGTGACATTTAGCACTGGCATTGAGACTATAGTTCATCATTTTTGCCATTTTCAATGCTTATATTGTTAGGTAGAGGCTGGCACCTTATTAGAATGCAAGCCACAGAATTAGCAATTTTGGGGTTTTTGGTTGGGGCTCTCTTTTTTTCTTTTTCTTTTTTTTTCTTTTCGTTTTTTCTTTTTTTTTTTTTTTTCTTTTTTTTTTATGCCTTCTTGTGAAACTTTCTAAGAGGCAAGAATATATAATTGATATTTTGACCAGTCAGCATGAGTGTAACAATGACAACCTGACCTGTTTGTTTTAAAGATTATTACCTAGTGAAAAATTCAGAATGATTAAAATTTACACTAACATGCTATATAAAAATGTTAAAGTATGATGCTGTGAAAGCAATCTAGTGCTATATTTCTACCTCCTCATTTGTCTTAATTATTTGGTAAGCAGGATTATGATGAATAACTGGAGGGGCTTAGCAAACGAAAACTGGATGAAAGAATATGCATGGAAAAAAGAAGCTTCTTGTTTGATAAATGTGGAGTTCTTCATTACAAGTATAATTCATGAATTCACAGATAAGTCACTTAAAGAAAGCACAGACAGTTTACTTGGCCTAAAAACATTTTAATGTTTACTCAAAAAACACATGTTCAGGTCTTGAGAACATGGAAAAGTAAAGAGGGCTTTTAGATAGTTACTTTTTTAAAGTAATCATATCAATTCTGAATTTCAGATCTATTTAATTTGGTTTTGTGAGCCTTTGAACTCTATGTATGTGTATATGGGCATGCACATACATACACGGCTTTATATATACCAAGTGTAGAAATAGATACACACACTCTCTCTCATTCCTTCTATCTAGTATAGGCTAATTTTGAAGAACTCCTGTAAGTTTTGCTGCTTCTTCCATAACTACTGCCATCACCATCAGAATTCATAATCAAACCTAACCTTTTTGTTTGGGGCACCAAATCTGAAGACAAAATTAATTTGCACCAGTAAACTTCAAGCTGCTTTCTTTCTTGAAAAACTAATGTTTAATGTAATGTCTCTTTGGATACTGTTCCAGTTGTTGATTGCATGTGGTTAATGTTGCATTAGAGCACTTTGCAATTGCATAATTCATTAATGTTTTGTGAGCTTGCATTTGTGAGTTATTGGATGATCAGACTGAATTTTGTCGAGTATCACATTGTACATCTTGCATAGATGTCCATGACTGCCAGTAATAATACAGTTTGTAGTGAAACTATCTAAAATTCTTGTTCTATCACATCTGTTATCTGTAAAACACTTGTAACTAGCCTTTTTAATTTATTATTTGAATTTTAGGATAGTGAATCACTAATTTTTAGTTGCTGAGGCCTAGCATTTTAGTGATTACTAAGCACTTCTGTCAGTCTTTGAGAAAAGGACATGTTTTGTGCTTTGAAGATCTCTGAAGACTTTCTCTTATATTAGAATGGACATATATTGTAATTGTTTTACATCAGTTGATCTGTGCTGTAGAAAAACATTAACCTTTGTTCAAAAAAAGAAATGGATAAACTTGGCCTTCCCAAGTGTTAAGAATGATCTGTCACTATAAAATACTGTATGTTTACATTTTTATTTAAATTTAATCTCTTATGTATAGGCTGATAATTTCCCCCAAAACAACAGTGATTGAGATTGTTTTCTAGAAACTTCTTAAAAGCGCCACATTTGGCAGTACAAATGAGTTTGAGTGTAATAGCCCAGAGATTTCTATATAGTTGAATGTCTAAAATGGTAAAATGTGTCACTGTGGCAGTTACAGTGGCTTATGTTTTTCATAGTAAATCAAATGAACTCCTATTTTTGATAGTAAATGTCATTTAATAGTGTACTTGCCATTTGAGCCTCACTGCAAAATTAGTGCAGCAGAGAAAACAATTTTTAATGTAATCTTGATTTTACCTCATATACTGTACATTCCAAAAACTCTAAACTTTTTAAAGATTATAGATACACTACCAAACATATCACTTTAAAAATTGTATAAGGTTGAACTTCATACAGATGAAAAAATATATAATCTCATAAAAGTACATAAACTGTGTAGCAAAGTATCTTTAAAATCCATGGAAAATAAAAGTTGTATCATTCTTTTTTGAGATGTTTATTGTATTCATAAAGATTATTTGCTGCCTCTTTTGGGAAATGAAATGTTAACATCTCCCCTCTTGGAAGTGGCTTACCACAATTTTCCCAAAATATTTAAATCTTCAACATTAAGAGAGGATCCATATTCAAGAAGGTCAAGTTTCATCCTAGTGACCTTTGTGCAGTTCACCAATGTATAAAGGAAACAAGCTATCTAATGAATAAGGCTGGGTCTGAGAGAAACTTCCCACTGACCTCACCTGGCCTGCATTCTTCACCTAAGTACCCTCTTTCTCCCACCTACAGGGGCCCAGAACCTTCCTGTTACTGGCCCCGCGATCTGCCCCCAGGAGGTCTGCTCTCCGCCAGAAAGTTCAACATTCCCCCTTGCTTATCCCCTATCGGTTAAGACCTCATCCAGGGGTGCAGCGCTTCGTAAAATCCAAGTTGACCTCTAATTGCCACACGGGCAGGCACCACAATAAATCTTATAATGTTAGGCTGAGCAAGAGGAGATATTTCAGATGTAGAAGCATCACTCCATGGAAGCAGCTGAGTTGGAGGGCATCCCTGAGAAGAATATGATACTGATTTGCAGTGTTACAGGTCACCTCATTTTTTTCATTATAGATTGGAAATAGGAAATGTCACACATTGTGCTTGAGCACTGTGTGGCTTGGTTTCTAACACAAGTACCTTCTCACCATCCTGAACAGATGCTTTGCAGGAGGATCCCCTGAGTATGGTGGCTCACTTATAGGCAGACTGTAAAAGGAAATTGGGCCACAAAATCTAAAACCTGTCATCCTACAATTTAACCACCTACCATCAACACAGGTGATAATCATGCCTCATATTTAAAAGCTTTTAAAATACTCCATTTTCATATACAGCTTTAGGATTACCTATGTGCTCTTGAGAGTATACATTCATTCGTGCCTTACTTTCTTCCTAATACTCTTAAAGGGGAAGTTGACAGAAAAACTAAGATTTTAATAGTTGTGGTCTTCAAACCTTCAGTGCCCAAAGTGGTGCATTCAAATATTTAGATGCTATATAAGGACTGTTTCCCATTTTACATAATAACCAAGATGCTATGGGAAATTTGCCAAGAGAAAAGTTTCAAAACTGGATAGATTTTAAATCCACGTGGCTCATTCAAATCATAATAGCATCTGTTGACCAGTCAGTATGTTCTAGGTACTGTGCTCAGGGCTTTTCCTTTTTTATCTCATATAATCTTAGTTGCTCTATTAAGTATAAACTGAAGCAGAACAAGCTTCTGCCAAAGATCACATGGCTAGTAAAAGAAGGAGCTGAGATTTGAGTCTATGCGATTGGTCTAATGCCCCCACATTAACCACTATCCTCTCCTGTCTCCCGGACAAGTCCTGAATTCTAAGGAGGAAATCGAAGTGATAACTGACTTTAATATTGCATTTATGACAGCATTGTTTAAGTACTTCCTGAATGGCAGGCATTGTGCTAAACATTTCCCCACTTCCACAACATCCCATAGCCCCCTAAAGATTGAACAGAAAGAAGTCAGAGAATCTGGTAGAACCTTATCAGATATCAGACCAAACCTGAAGCTCTAGTTTCCTTCCTCTAAAATTTCATCCAATGATGGATTCCCTTTTTTTTTTTTTTGTCTTTTTGCCTTTTCTAGGGCCACTCCCGTGGCACATGGAGGTTCCCAGGCTAGGGGTCGAATCGGAGCTGTAGCCACCGGCCTACACCAGAGCCACAGCAATGCGGGATCCGAGCCGCGTCTGCAACCTACACCACAGCTCACGGCAACACCGGATCCTTAACCCACTGAGCAAGGGCAGGGACCGAACCCGCAACCTCATGGTTCCTAGTCAAATTCGTTAAACACTTGAGCCACAACGGGAACTCCAATGAGTTCCCATTTTGATTCCCTGCCCTAGGCATAACCCACTCCCTTAAATATATTCATTCACCTGCAAAAGAGACAAAGCTAACGGTGTTCAAAAAGCAAAATAGCTACGATGTAGATGAAGCTCATAAATATGCTAGGTGAAAGAATGCAGGCATAGCAGGTCAGGTATTGTGCTATTTTAGTCACAGGAAATACCTAGACTAGGTAAATCTCTAAAGACAGAAAAGATGAATGGTTGCCAGGAGCTGGAGGGAGGAGGAAATGGGGAGTCATTGCCTAATGTGTCTGGGGTTTTACTTGGGAAACGTTTGGGACCTTGATGGGTCCCTTTGATAGAGGTAGGTGGTGGCTGCACAACACTGAATGTACTAAAAGCCACTGAAATGCTCACTTTAAAATGGTTAATTTTTATGTGAATTTCACCTTTGTTTCTGAAAGGCACTACCTAAAGACCGATATACAGATAGCACAAGACTAGAGAATCCTAAACATCATGAAGTCAATAAAATAAATTGATCTAGTCATTAAGTCCATGTTTCTAAGGACACAGACCAACTTCTCCCTTCCTTTCCAAATTTCCTGGACCTCCCTGGGTGCCCCCACTCCTTTGAGTTCGTGGGTTGTGCCTGGTTTACAGCTGAATCTCATGGAAGCCCCTGGTAGACGTGTGGTGATGTGGCCTGCCCCAGCCTAAGCTGTCAGCCCTCTTTGACGCTATTTCTAGGACAACCCAATGGTCTTGGAGCAGAAATTATGTTTTATAATTTCACAGTTTACCAATGACAGCAGCTATGCAGTAAGAATGTTCATGTATGATAGCATAGGACATTTTTCCTCATAACCTATTCTAGCCTATATTCTGAGAAGCAACCTAAAAAAACACTTGAAGATTCGTGTATTAGGTTTCAAGTACTAATACGAATAGAATTAATTTATGATTCTCTGGATTTGATTCAGATGACTGAAACCAGCATCAAGTCCAGTATCCAGTCATGCTATGACAAACTTGGCGCCTATTCATTATAAATCCAGTTCAGGAGTTCCTGTCATGGCTCAGCGGTAACAAACCCAACTAATATCCATAGGATCCAGGTTCGATCCCTGGCCTCTCTCAGTGGGTTAAGGATCCAGCATTGCCGTGAGCTGTGGTGTAGGTCATAGATGCGGCTCAGATCCCGAGTTGCTGTGGCTGTGGCGTAGGCCAGCAGCTATGGCTCCGATTCAACCCCTAGCCTGGAAACCTCCATATGCCTTGGGTGCAGCCCTACAAAAAAGACCGAAAAAAAAAAAAAAAAAAGTCAATCCAGCTCAAAATGACTTCAGAGGGGTGAAGAGTGTAATACTGCAGAGGGTTCAGGGACCTACACATGTTTCCAGAAAGTACACAGTTTATGTCAATATGTCCAATTTAAAAAAAATACAGGGCACCAAATTTTGATACTACAAATCCATTGTAAGTAAATAAGTATAATACTGCCATTTATTTGGGAAAAATAGAAAGTCCCTGAAAAACAAAAATGAGAGAAAACTTAGCTGCACTAATTTATAAAGCCTCAATAACATAATGCTAGCACAAAAAAATTAAAAGAACAGAAGAGAAAGCTTGTAATCCCAAGTACATAGAGGAATTCAGTACTTGATGAAGCAGGCACCTCAAGTCAGTGGAGTAAAAATAGTGCAATTAACGATATTGGTACAACTGGATAACCACCTAGAAATTAAAGTTGGATCCATATCTCACACACCTTACACCAGGATGAATTGCAAACGAATCAAACATTTACATGTGAACAATGAAACTAAATAAACTAGAAGATGTGGAGAAGTTTCTTCCTAATACTGGCATGGTGATGGCCATTCTAATCATGGCTCAAAATACAGAAGCCACAAAAGGGTAGATGGATCATTTTAATGCCATAAAAAAAATAAATAAAACAAAACCAAAAGTCTAGGAGTTTCTGGCTCAGTGGTTAAGGAACCCGACTAGCATCCATGAGGACACAGGTTTGATCCCTGGCCTTGCTCAGTGGGTTACGGATCTGGAGTTGCCATGAGCTGTGGTGCAGGTCACAGACGCAGCTCAAATCCCACATTGCTGTGGCTGTGGTGTAGGCTGGTGGCTACAGCTTCAGTTGGACCCCTAGCCTAGGAACCTCTATATACCACCAGTCCGGTCCTAAAAAGACAAAAAACTTCCACATAACAGTAAAAAAAAAAAAAAAAAAGTTAAAGCAAATAGCAAACCAGGAAAAAAAAAATTTGCATTCAGGAGTTCCCATCGTGGCGCAGTGGTTAATGAATCCGACTAGGAACCATGAGGTTGCAGGTTCGGTCCCTGCCCTTGCTCAGTGGGTTAACGATCCGGTGTTGCCGTGAGCTGTGGTGTAGGTTGCAGACGCGGCTCGGATCCAGCGTTGCTGTGGCTCTGGTGTAGGCCAGCGGCTATAGCTCCGATTAGACCCCTAGCCTGGGAACCTCCACATGCCATGGGAGCAGCTCAAGAAATGACAAAAAGACAAAAAAAAAAAAAAAAATTGCATTCACATCTCAGAAGAGACACAATCTAATCTCTCTAATACAGAGAAACATCTGAAATATGGAGATGAAATGACTAATAACCCAATATAAAAACAGGCAAAAGATACAGGCAGTTCACAGAAAATAAAACACAAACAGGCAGTTCATAGAAAATGAAATACAAAGAATTAGAACCTATGATAAGATGTTCAATCTCACACAGAAGAGATGCAAAACAAAACAGAAAAACCGTTTTTCATTCTCACTGGCAAAAATGCAAACCTTTGATTACACTCTATAGACTGTACACTGTAGAAAAACAAGACACATTACTGGTGGAGCTTAAACTGTGCTGTCCTGATGAAGGAAAATTACACATTGCTTATACTCAGGTGAGGCAAATCCAGTGATAAACATTTATCTACAGATCTAATCACCACCCACTGTGACATGTTGGGCAACACTATTCACTGCAGACCTATTTGTAACAGCAAAAGAATGGCAATTACCTAAATGAGCAATGGCGGGAAACTAGGTGAACAAACCGTATACCCAAGGCAGTGGAATACTATGCAGCTGTAGCAAAAAGATTAGAGTAGCCTTCTTTCTACTTGCTCATTTGGAAAGAACAGGAGAGATGAGTAAGTTAAAAAACAAAGTGGAGAAGAATGCAGGCACTCTGGTCAGATGCCCTGGTATTCAAATTGCCTGGGACTAGGCCCGATGGGTGGGTGAATGAGTTTTCGGATGATACCCGGCCCAGCTGTCTCCCAGCCTTTGGGTGTTTGTAGCTGAGTTCTCAGACATCACGGAGCCAAAAGGCGCCATCCCTCAATACCTGATCAGCGCAAGTGGATAAAATGGTTGTTTCAAGCCACGAAGTAGTCAGAAATGCTGTTATGCAGTGCTAGTTACTGGAACACATAATTCAAATTCTAAAATACATAGTCCTTGACCAAATCCTGGTTCTCCTCCAGGGCACTCCCCACCCACCCCACCCCCATCACACCAGGCAGGAAGTGGCCGAGAGACGACTTCCGGCCGATGAAACGTGAGCAGAAAAGGCGGCCGGGGAGTCCTTCGTGGGCTGTTTTCCTGACTGAACCGTAGGTAGTTAATGTGGATCATTGAACACTGGGCATCAGTTCACAAGTGTGAGAAGAAAAACAAGCAGGGGGCACTGAGGTGACAGAGAACCAATAACCACAGTGAGAAGCTGCCACTTTGGGGGTTGGGAGCAAAGGGACAACGTTAAGGGTTTCAGGCCGAAACGGCTGGAAGAGCCCTGAACACTGGGGCTGAGACCCCCTGAGAAGGGGCTGCTTCCTGGCTGCTGCTGGTGGGGTGTCGTTTGTGCCTCAAGGAGCTGGAGGCTGAAGCCAACATCGCTGAACAGAGACGGCAGACAGAAGGAGCACGTGCTTCCCCTCGGCCTCCACCCTCCACCCTCCAGCAGCCCCACTGACAAGCCTGACGATGGGCAAAAAGCAGTTTGCAGAATCCGAGAAGGGGTTCGAACCTGCGTCCCCAAGATGCCACAGATTCTGCTGCACCACAGCGGGAACTCCCAACCATGTTTCCTTGATCCTCCATGCTCATGCCTCTGTCTGGAAGGAAAAAGGTATGCTGACCTCAAAAAATTCCTCAATTAAATACGGTAAAGAGATTATGGGGATAAAATACTACCAGACAGTCAAGAGACTCAACAAAATACTGTTGGCGTCAACCCTGAAGACTAGATTTTAACCAAAAGCTGGAAAGAGGGGTCACCGGATGATCAATTAGAACCGAGATGGAAAGGTCCTTCCAAGGTGATCTTAGCCACTCCCACTGCAATAAAATAGACAGGCATCCCCTTTTGATCCGTATCTCAAGGGTTAAGCCACGTAACTCTATGAAACAAAATGAACCTGACGACTCTTATGAACCTGCTGACGATCTCAAACTTCTGTTCAAGACACAGCCTTAGACAAGACGTGCAGACTACCTCTGGGGCACCAATATGGATGGGGGTGCTTCTCCTGCTCCTTGCTCAGATCCCTCACCTGGATGCCGATCCAAGACAACTGCTGGACAAGCACCAGAAGAGAACGCATGACCACCTTAAGAAGAGGTTAAGTGTTGGCAAGAATTCCCATATCAAAATTCTACTACAGTGCATGTTGATCATCTGGTTCCACAATGTTCCTCTGGCAACAGCTGAGGCAAGTTCCAGTGCTTTCCTAACTGGGGCCAGATCTTACACAGATTCTACCAGTACTTCTACTTGTTGGCTATGGGGTCAGCGTCCCCTCTCCAGCACTTCTGGATTACCATGGCGGGTTTCCCCCTTCCAGGGGGCCGACTGGCTGGCATTAAGGGATTTGGTTATAAAAGAGAGGAGGGCAAGCATGACTTTAAAGGGGAGGTCCATTACTATGTGGACACCCCCCCCACCCCCCCCCGCCAATTGGCCTATAGCCTCTACCTCACAAAATCCTGGGCAGTCTTTGAAACTCTTATATAATAAAACAGTCTCTCAGGCTCATCAGACAGCACATCCCACAGTCAAGCATAAGAACTCCAGACTGTGGGCAGGGAATATGGTTCAAGTCTGCGATGGATTCATTTGGCTCACTCCAGGATCGTAGCCTAAAAGACACAACTCCCTTATGCTGGGAACAGAAGACCCATTCCTGGATGCCCTAGGAAAATGGGGCTAGAGACTTGGGGTGGTTATCTAGGAACACTTGTCACTGTCTTATGGTCCCCACAGCTAACTCACTGGATTGGGATGGACTGGAAAAGGAGACGAGGAATATACTGGAGAGCCCCTAATGGTACCCAGTGGAAATGGGGCACAAATCTCTGGCCACGCCTTCCACCAGGATGGCTGGGCCGATGTACTCTAGGCAGCAGGTGCCGCCTGCCTTCTTGGAACCATGCCCCCTCCCCACCAACCTTCCTATGATAAGAACTAGATGGACTCAGTCCACCTTTCATTGGCATCATCACCTGTTAAATGTTTTTATACCAGGGTTAGGTCTTGAACATGTGGTTCACATTGAGGCTTTGACCAAATTTACGCAGGATGCCCTGAATGACAATAATCACGCCACATTCCTCCTCGACAGTGAAGCAACTCTAACGAAGGAGGCTGTCTTACAAACAGAATGGCCTCAGACATGACCACAGCCTCACAGCGGGAAACCTGTGCCACCACTAAGACAGGATGTTGTGCTTTTATTCCAGGTGAATCTGCTAAGGTACCCCAATTACTGAGTCACAGGCACAAAGAGAGGCCCAAGTGACTCTCTTCCAGATGTAGGAACTATTTTGGGAAAACGGCTTGGGTCCCCAGGATCATGGCTGTCACCCCTCTTAATGATCACCCCTTTTGATGATCATTGTTCCATTTCTCTTGGCCCGTGTTTTTTAGACTCATTTTACACTGTTTAACCTCTGTGACGGCTGGGCAAGTGACATTAACAAGAACGACACTGGCTGTCTCAGCAGGAAGTAGTTAATGAAGGTCACTGTCCTGTACCCAGCAACCCCCCCCCCACCCAAGCATAAAGGGGTAAAACCCCTTGAAGGAAGAATGACAGGGATAGAGCAGAATCGTGACACAGGTAGTTTTAGAAAGCCCACTAGGGGACCATGGATAGAGAGGGAACTCTGTAAGCTAATGATCACTCAAGAAAGTTTTCAGAACATGTGAAATGAAGCAGCCTTAACGATAAAGGCATCAATAGAAACACAGGATATGCCCCAGGCCATTAAAGGAACAATGAGGCCACTCATCCTGCCTGTTGAGTGCAGCAAGATAATGATCTTTAGATCCTAAGACAGGAATACAAGGGAAAGAATTTAAGGGTGCCCTTGGGCCCCCCACTTTCAAAGCAACATCTACTGACTGAGAAGGGGTCATTCCAAATGCATCACCTAATTTTTACAACTTTCTCCCAATATCTGAGGCACTTTGCCCCCCAGAAAAGTTCCAAATGACCATTCTGATATTTCGGGGGCCTTGGGATCAGCATTAGTATGACGTCTATAGACCTGATAAATCCTTTCCAAAAATTCAGAGGGTCTTTTTTTTTTTTTTTTCCTGAATTTCTTGAATTCTGTTCAAACTTGCTTTGGTTCCCTTTTCAAAGCCCTGCCAAGATGCACTAGTGATGAGTGCTCCAGTAAGGGCCTTCGTCCCTCACTGGGATCCCAGTCTTATTCAGCTGTGGGTGCTGCCAGGGGGGCTTCGGGTGTAGAGCGCCCTCCCTACAAAGGGGGTTGCCATCTTCCCAACTGAACAAGTCTGAGAAACCCAGCCGGCTGGTCATTTGCATTTAGCCCCTATATGCCCCTATATGCAAGGACAGCAGTAGACACTGCCCTGCCCTGAAGTGGGTGCCCTGTCAGGTCTTAGATGGTGAAACTGGACCAAGTCCCTGTGTCCCAGAAAGTAACACAGGGTTTTCTACCCGATCCCTAGAAGAAGGGGAAAACCTGAGCCCCAGTGTCAGGAATTGGGGCTGGAAAGGATCAGAAGGTGGTGGGAAGAGGTGGATACATTGACATAAGGACGGAGGAGCTGGGACAGCCCAGCTCAGCCGGAGGAGTTAGGGTTTGACGCAATGTATCTTCACATTCATTCCCTTCCGTCTTACTTTCCCTGCTAACAGCACAAACACTTGCACGTCAAGGATTTATGGGTCATTCCTCCCTGCTTCTGCCCCACATGAATGACTTCAGTCGCTCAAAGGCCACTCTCAAATCACGAGCGGTAACTGATCATCTCTAACCATTAAAAGGAGGCCTTTTTGCTTTGGCATCAATGAACCGGGATGACAATGTAATTGAAAAGACACTTGGTTACTGCTGTGACAAACAATTTAAGACAATCACCAAAATAATGACAGATACTGTTTACCAGGATAAACCAGAATTTTAGGAGTTGCAGGTCACTTCTGGAGTGTGTATTAGTAATGTTTACTCATGTGATACAATCTAAGTTCTTTTTTTTTTTTTTTGGTCTTTTTAGGGTCACGGCTGCCCTAAAATAGTGGAAGTTCCTGGGCTAGAGGTCCAACTGGAGCTACAGGTGCTGGCCTACACCGCAGCCACAGCAATGCCAGATCCAAGCCGCGTCTGCGACCTACCCCACAGCTCACAGCAACGCTGGATCCTTAACCCACTGAGCGAGGCCAGGGTTCGAACCTGTATCCTCATGGTTCCTAGTCGGATTCGTTTCTGCTGCGCCTTGACAGGAACTCCCAAATCTAAGAAGTTTTATCACCTCTTATTTGATAGTGTTTCCCATGTAGTTAACATACCAAATAAACCTAGTGAGCTTACTATCCCTTTAAGAGAGAAAATAAATAATTTGACGTATTCCAGGGACCCTTTGGAAAACCTCAAAGTTAGCCAGAGGGCAAATGAACTTCGTTTAGACTTTGATTTTTAGGAAACTTGTCAAAAATAGCAACAAGTTTTACCAGCGATACTAAAACAGCTCCATGGCCAATGCAGGTGACCCCAAGATACAATGACCAAAGCAGTTCACTGTTTTAAGAACACTTTGTCCTCTTTGAGAACCGAGTGCCCATTTTGTACCATTTTACCTTTAAAATGCATTTTCTTAATTGAGTTCAATCTGATCTTCGCCAATCCCGACCAGGCACGAAACTCTTTTCAGTACCCCACCTCCACAAACCTTCATGATTTTGTTTCTGTATTAATCTTCCCCCCCCCTTTCTTTTCCATTCTCAAAGAACCAGTTCCAGGACAAAAACCACCTTTTCCCCTTTAAGGAAACGCATTTCCATTCCTCATAGCGTCTTTGCTGAAAACCCACATCCCACATCTTTGCATACGCATATGTCCCGTATCATTCCTTAATCCCTTATAAATGTTCTCAATTGTTAATCTCTTCTGAAAAACCAAGAAGCAAATAAACTCTTTTGTCACACCAGCATATCCTCTCTTAAGCGGGCAAACGTAGGTAAACTTAGATTTGTTCAGCAATTAATGTTCTAATATTTTATCCTATTTGAAATGACCCAGGTAGCCAATGAATTCTCATTTAACTTAGTCTCTCCAGATGTTCGTAATTTGAAACGAAACTATTTTAGACAGACATTCTCAAAACATAACTATTCCTTATAGCCTTTACCTAAAATTCCTATCTCATTTTAAAAGTTTTGTCATGTTGTTCATTTTTTTTTTTTTTTTTTGGCTGACAAATTTTGTAACAGGAATAATAAGGTCTTATTTGATTTCTAGTCAAGCTAGGTACAATAAAAGTATTTTACTTAATGTCGACGGCTCTAAAGACATGTTTGTATCAATCAAATCAACAAGCCTCAGCTAGCTTGAATACCAGATATTATTAATTCGATACTGAATATTTCTTAGATCATGTGAACTCGAAATTCATTCTAGTCAGTTTCTTTTATATTTGCATATTCACATAAGCACTTAATTTCCTTTAAGCCAATTAAATAGCGCTCTTTTACAAATTAATTCTGGCAATGCCACACGAGATCTACCACACACACACACACACAGCACACACACACACACACAGGGAGCTCATGATTCCCATTCCAACGTTTCAGCCATGAATCAAGGACAAGCAATGAAAAACCCTTCATCTACAAAACAGGTTGGATTCAAATGGGGTTTCTGGCAGATTTGGACAAATCAAGGTCTCATCTGTAACCTAAGCCACAGCGTTGGCAATGCCAGATCTTTAACCTGCTACCGGCAGTGGTTTAGATACTTCTATTTCTCCTCATAGCTTCTGGTGATTTTAGGAACTGAGTGAGACCTTTCTCTTCCTCCTGGGAATGTCCCAGTTTGGGTTGGTTCGTTTGTTTGTTTTTCTGTTCCTATCCTCCAGTAGACATCAGTAAAATTTTAAACATCACAAAGCCGATTTGTCTATAAATGAAGAAACAGTACCAAGCAAAATGAACTGAAAAGCCCAAAGGACAAACAGAAGCGCCTCAATAAACCTTCGAGTTTGGTCTCGGGGTTTTACATGTACCCGTGGCACACAGAAGACCAGAAATGACCTTAATTAACAGCAAGCAGAGCAATACCTGGGGCACAAGGTCCCAGGACAGCCCTGCCCAAAGCCCCTGTGGAGATTCCACCGGGTCCTGGGGCTGCCCATTGTCACAGTCGTGCTCCTCTCTCGGGTTCACAGCTGTGATCACAGCACTCATGCAAACTGCGCCTCCGAGGACTTTCTTTAGGGACGGTTGAAACATTGTTTTTATTTTTTTTATTTTTAGGGCCCCACCCCGGCATATGGAGGTTCCCAGGCTAGGGGGCGAATTGGAGCTGTAGCTGCCGGCCTACACCACAGCCACAGCCATGCCAGATCCTTAACCCACTGAGCAAGGCCAGGTATTGAACCTGCGTCCTCATGGATGCTAGTCAGATTCGTTTCTGCTGAGTCACAACAGGAACTCCCACATAGTCCATTTTAAAAGACAATTTCAGGACAAAGGAAACCAACTGCACACAAAAATGCTAGCCTCCCAAGAAGCAAATGAACCAGTTCACAAATCCAGTAAAATCCAATCATTCTTTTCTCTATCCAACAGGGTAACTCCACTCAAATCCAAAAAAAAAAAAAAGCCTTATTCCAGAGAGAAAGCTCCAAAAGCAAAAGAAATAGTTTCCAGCTTTACACACTGGACTGACTTACCCACCTGCACAGATCCCCATCTGCTCCCAAATGTCAATTCCTTGCTCTAACTGCCAAGCACTGGGGCAGCCGATGCCACTCTGGGGCATTTTGAAGGGAAGATCCTCAGGCCAAGTGGTTGTGCTCCCCAAGAGACAGGCCAACAAACCAAGAGATGACTTGCTGGGGCACGAACAGTGACTTTATTCAGAAAGCCAGCAAACTGAGAAGACGGTGGACTCCTGTCCCAAAGAACCATCTTGCCTGAGTTAGAAGTCAGGCTTCTATCCTAGAAGGGGAGGGGGCCGTCAAACATTTCCTGGTTCCGGTCAGCCCCCAGAGAGGATGGGTTCATTCCTTCCTCCTTGGAGTCATTCCCAGGTGGGCCTGGTCAGGATGCTTCCTGAGAGCTAACAAAGGTGTTTTAGCTTAAGTCCCATTACCTGGGAGGCAGGGTTCCCAGAGATGGGCCATTACAATTCATTTAAGCTTATCAGCAAATCCCTTTAGTCATTAACGTTTAATAGCATAGGAAGGTTCTTCCCTATCACACTTATGCCACAGAACCGCCTCTCTTGTCCGTGCTGACCATACGCTCCACCTGCAGACCTGGTTGGGTTACTCTGCCCCTCCCCCCCGCACCTGTGTAGGTGTGAGAGGCTGTAGCCTGAGGCCGCTCCCTAGGGATGTAAAGGCTCAATGATGCCTCAACCCTACACATCAGTGGTGTCAGGAGGTAACAAGGGCTCCAGGAGCTGCAGCTGAGGGGCTTGGGAAACTTGACCTGAAAAGGGTGACATTTTTGGATGCTCTTGAAGGGCTGGGTTGCATTCTTGACAGAAAGAGATGGAAGGAGAGCCAACAGCACGGGTGAAAGCATAGGGGCCAGAAAGCATAAGATTTGGCCAAAGAACTAGATGGGAGCTAGTTTGGACCCAAGGCTAGCCCCTTTCGTTGTTATCACTGAGTAATAAGAACAAATAGTCATAGAGGGCTCACGATAAGCCAGGCACCAGGCTAAGGATTTCATGTTTTATCATTGAAACGATCCAGTGAAGGGAGTCCTGGTCTTAGCATGCCTGCTTCCAGATGAGGAGTAGGAGGCTCAGAGACATTAAGTAACCGCCCGAGTTCACACACTGAGTGGTACTCCCTGCCCCCGGGAGGACTTCAGCATCGACACACCTTTGTGCCCCTGTTTTTGGCTGTGCCCACGGCACATGGAAATCCCCAGGCTAGGAATCGAATCTGAGCTACATCTGCCACCTACCCCACAGCTGTGGCAACGTGGTCTTTAACTCACTGCACTGGGCCAGGAATTGAACCTGCAAAGCCACAGGGACAAGCTGATCAGTAACACACTGCGCCGCAGCGGGAACTCGAGCATCTACAGTCTTGATCACTCTGTTCAGGGTTCCTGGAGGAAATTCCCACACTGGCCCCTGCACGGAAAATGGAGGGACTCCCCGAGGACAAACACCCTTCTATCCCTACTTGTTCCCCAGAAATGGACTGAGAATGCTCATATCTCTAGTTTTTGGCATTTCCTTTTTTTTTTTTTTTCTTTTTTTTTTCTTTTTGTCTTTTCAGGGCCACACCCAAGGCATATGGAGGTTCACAGGCTAGGGGTCGAATCGGAGCTACAGCTGCTGGCCTACACCACAGCCACAGCAGTGCCAGATCTGAGCCGCATCTGCAACCTACACCACAGCTCACGGATCCGCCACCCACTGAGCGAGGCCAGGGATCGAACCTCGTGGATGCTCTAGTCAGATTCATTTCCACTGAGCCACAACAGGAACCCCCAGGTTGAGATTTCTGAGCAGACAGATGTGTGGCTTACACCCCCCCATCTCCCTAACTTTGAGCGGGTGCCACACTTCAAGCAGTGGTGGCTTAGTTCTCTAAACCTAGATGTGGTGGCATTGAGACAGCTAAGTGTCCCTGTGCCTGATGGCTGCAGAAGAGGCCACAGAGCCTGTCTGTGGCAGAGAGGCTGTGGAAGGAAGCCTAAACTGGGCCCAGGTGAGCTGCTGGATCGTGGCAGGAGGGTGGTCATTCTTGACCACGGGCTGTCGACGAGGGCCCAGAAGAGGGTACTAGAATCTCCAGGAGGGTTTTTGCAGGTCCTCTACCCTCTTCCCAGCACCCCTCACAGGGACCTGCTCCCTCTCCACCAGCTTTCATGGCCATGGTGAGCCTGTCTCTAGGAGAAACAGGGGCCAACAGAAAATCACTAAAGTGACAAGCACAGACTAGTAGGCCCCCAAAGTCTTGCCTGAATTTGCCCTGCCATGTCCCTGCTGTGCAAAGGGAAACCTAGGAAAGCCTGAGGCCCCAGGTCCACACAGCCATCGGGCCCTGGAGGTGAGGTTTGGCAAAAGCTGGCCCAGGTTTTCTCTGCCAGAGGGTCCCCCGCCAGGGCCAGCTTTGCCGTCGGTACATTGGATTAAATAAGATGCTATTTCTGGCACCTGGAGTCTAGAGGCGCCAGCAGATCCAGCCAAGGAAGGAGGGGCTGGGCGCGAAGCCCACGCAACCACCGTGCAAGTGAGGAGGGCTGGGGGGAGCACGCGAGGGGGCCACCACTACTCAGCCTGGATTCCACGGCCTGTGGGCAGTGTGGCAGAGCTGCCAGACCTTCCCCTTTTGCAAAACAAGCTGGAAATCTGGACTTCACACAATATTTCCCAACTTTATAAAGTTGGCTCAAAGTGCAATTGCTGTGCAAGCTCACTTTTCACCTGTGCCTCCTGTCCTGCTCTTCCGTGGAAAAAAGAACGTAAAATCAATGGGGTTTTTGCAAGTTTCAACAGGTACATTGCAAGTCATGAATGTATCCTAATGCCCTTTAAAACCTTCGGTATCTTTTCGAATTATATTGTCTCTGGATACATGCCCAGGAGTAGGGTTGAAGACTCACCTGGTCGTTCTAGTTTTAGCTTTTTGAGAAAACTCCAAACGCTTCTCTATAGTGGCTGCACAAATTTACATTCCCACCAACAGTGTAGGTGGGTTCCTTTTTCTTCCCATCCTATTCCTGGGCATATATCTGGAGAAAACCATAACTTGAAAAGATACACGCGTTCCAGTGTTTTCTGCAGCACTATTTACAATAGCCAAGACTTGGAAGCAACCTAAATGTCCATCCACAGATGAATGGATAAAGAAGGTGTGGTTTATATACACAATGGAATGTTACTCAGCCATAAAGAAGAATGAAATAATGCCATTTGCAGAAACACGGATGGACCTACAGATTATCACACTAAATGAAGTGAGCTAGACAAAGATAAATGTCATGATATTTTTATATGTTAAATCTAAAAAAAAGATGCAAATGAATGTATATACAAAACACAAGTAGACCCACAGACATAGAAAACAAACTTACGGTTACCAAAGGGGAAAAGCTTGGGATTAATGAGGAGTTTGGGATTAATATAAACACGCTAATATAGATAAAAATAGGTAACCAATAAGGACCTAGTGCATAGCACAGGGTACTATACTCAGTATTTTGTAATAACCTATAAAGGAAAAGAATCTGAAAAAGAATATATATGTGTGTATATATATAATATATTATATACATATGGCTGAATCACTTTGCTGTATACCTGAAACTAACACAACATGGTAAGTCAGCTATACTTCAATAAAAAAAAACAAAAAACCTTCCATTTCCTTCCATTTGTCCACAAAATCTAGTTTCTGGAATAAGAGCGGAAAGACACTTCCTAGCAGAAGCTCATCAGAGCAACCACTCCCAAGGCTGGTCATGCCAAGGTGTACACAGCAAGAGGCCCAGACACACGGAGAGCAGCCACTCAAAAGGCTGCTGTTAAAGACTCACTGAGTTAGCATGTGAGGTACTGGAAACAGTGCCTGGCACACAGCATACGCTAAATGTATTCTTCTCCATTCCAACCTGTGAGGCTTCTAGTCAGGGGCCAAGGGCCTAGGGAGGACAAAAACCCTTTGCTTCCAGGGGAACAGAGGGACATTGGGGCCAGATCCAGACTCGCTTTTGACCTGCCCAGGCACCAAGTGGGGAGGGGGCTACTGGTAAGGTAGAGGAGAAAGCTCTCCCCACACCTGGGCTCCTGGGCATTCCTTCTTCCTCTCCTCAGATGACGTATAAAGTCATGAGCTGGTGGATGACTTAGAAATACCAAGTAGAAACAGGATTTAGTCATTCTTCAGATATCTGGTCCCATTTCATCCTAGAACATGGAAGGCCAGGAGCTTCTGCTGTGGCACAATGGGATCGTCGTTGTTTTGGGATTTCTGGGATGCAGGTTTGACCCCTGCCCTGGAACAGTGGGTTAAGGATCTGGTGCTATTGCAGGTGCAGCTTGGGTCTCAGCTACAGCTTAGGTCTCAACTGCATATGCCCGGGAACTCCATATGCCTCAGGGTGGCCAAAAAAGAAAAAAGAACAAAAATTTTAAATGAAAAACAAAAACATGGAAGGCCAAGCTGTGGAGGGCTCAGGTCTGCCCTACGGGGCAACATGTCACACAAAGCTGGCCAGGAATCTGTCTCCATATCAGTATTCTATCTGCAACCAGATGATCAAGGAACGCTTGCTAAGAACCCACTATAAACAGAGTACTGTTCTCAACTGCTGGGAATTGTAAAGAAAATAACGGTATCTGGTTCTGCAGAAGCTTATTCTTTTCCCTGAGTTAACAAATATTTATTAAATTCTCACTTTGTACCAGGCACTAGGGAAAGATGAAAGCTTGCCTTCTGGAGCACATGATGTCGGGAGATGGAGCGGGGAAGATAACAAGTAAATAGCTAAGTAAACTCAATAGTAGGTCAGCTGGTAATGAGCTCTACAGAGAAAACACAGCAGTGCGGGTGAGTGTCTGAATGGAGGGTGTGTGGGACAGAGCGGTCACAGAGGGTACAGGTGGCGTTTGTGAGCCTGATGGTGCAGACCCTGTGTGAGCCCCAGTTAGCCCTTCTCAGAGCCGCCAAGGTGGTGGAGAGGGCGAGGGGGCCTTCAGCCAGGGTGGGCAGACCACCAGGCCACGGGGCACAATGGACAAAAGGAAAGACACTCGGGAGGCTGCAGCCCTGAGAGCCCATAGGAAGGTACAAAGTGCTTCTGGGAGCATAACTTGAGTCAAAGAAAGAGACCACAAATTCACTAACGACAGACCTCTGTGTTCAGGTCAGCAGAGCACCTGATGGCCAAGCAGGAAGGGGACACTGAACTGGAGTCCATCAAATGCCAGGCCAGCCACCGCCCGCCACCTCCCAGAACCAGCACAAAGCTAGGTAACCCTCTCCCTCCTAGTTTCCTAAGGGCCCGTAAGCCACCTGACCTTCCCTCCCCATCCACCTGGGCCCCTTTAAGGAAAGATCGGGCGGGGGAAGGAAGCCATCAGAGAGGAGAGGATGTTACCCAAGGGACAGACCGCTAACCAGAGGGGCTGTTTCATTCAGCCAAGTGGACAAGGCTTTATGCCGGCTGGATAACTGTCTCTGGCTACCCAGGAGGTGAGAGTCCAAGGGAAGATTCGATCCACTAGAGGTGGGGAAACGACATTTCTGCTACTTCAGAGAAAAAGGATGGCCAGAAAAGCGGAGACGATGAATGCAGAGTCTTGAGTTTTGCTGACATTGTGAAAATGAGGCAGAAGAGGGAGACAATGAGATGCTGATGATGGGGGGGTGGGGGAGAATTTCTAGAGCGATGTCATCCTTGAAGAAGTGACCGAAGTGCTGAGAGGCAGAGCTGACTTCAGGTACAAGCACTGGCCACTCATTCATCTGTCAGGCAGCGCTCGGTCTCTTGGATAACACCCTCTCCTCTCCTGCTGAAGAGGGGGTGCGATGCTATGCAGGTCCCTTCCAACTGTTCCTGTTCTTTCCAGAAAATAACAGAAGTGCAAGGTCACCAGCTGAGAGTGAGGATGGGGAGGAGGGGCTGGGGGGCGGAAGAGTGAATTCAACAGGGTCACTGTGAGGGTTGGGGGGGGACAAGGAAGCACCCAGCGAGAGTGTGTGAATTTCAAGTGAAACAACTCAACTCAGGCTACTTGGAAGCCTGAACAGAGCCAGCAGAGGGTTCAACTCAGCCAGGGTTGTGCTTGTGCTCTGGTCAAGGAGACAAGTAAGACAAGAGAGAAAAGAGCACGAGGGTTGAGAGCACTTTCCTGGGAGCGATTAGGATGGCTCCAGGGAGCTTCAGGTGGTTAAAGTAAGGAAGTGAGCATTTGAAGCAGGTGAGGGGCAAAGTAGGAAGAGAAGCCAATTGGAGTTGCCAGGGGTTGAGGTATTAGAGAAAGAGAGCTAGAAAGGTGGGCCAGTGAAAACCAACTCTAATGGAAAAAATAAAAATCAAAAAAAAAAAAAAAAAAAAAAAAAGATAGGGCCTGGAATTCCTGTCTTGGTGCAGCAGAAACAAATCTGACTAGTATCCATGAGGACACGGGTTTGATTCCTGGCCTCGCTCAGTGGGTGGGGGATCTGGGTGGCTGTGAGCTGTGGTATAGGTGGCAGCTGCAGCTCTGATTGGACCCCTAGCCTGGGAACCTCCATATGCCAGGGATACGGCCCTAAAAAGAAAAAGGAAGAAAAAGAAAGAAAGAAAGAAAAAAAGAAAGAAAGAAAGAAAGAAAGAAGGAAGGAAGGAAGGAAGGAAAGAAGGAAGGAAGGAAGGAAGACAGGGGTTGGAAGGGCAGAAGTTGGGATGGCTGCAACTGAGATGAAAGAGGGCTTCCAGGTCCTGGTAATGACATGGCCTAAGGGATGTCCCCAGGACCCGCTGCCTGAGGTGGGTGGAGGACACGCTCACTGATAGAGAAGAGAGTCAAAGGAACTGTGCCCGGATGTGAATGTTATCAGGAGGAGGGCTTGAGAGAGTGGGGGTCAGGCACCAAGAGTGTCAAGAACGAGGAGGAGGGATTGGGAAGAGGCTGGAGAGGGCAGAGTGCGAGGAAGTTGGATTCGCAGCGAGGGGTTAGTATGGCTGGGAACAGCAATGACAGGAAGGTGACAGGCAGCCCCACTCCAAGCCCGCGGCTCCGCCTTTGAGAGAGGACCGCAGTAAAGCGAGTCCCCAGGGCAAAGCCCGGTTTCAGTTCCAGAAGGAGGAAGGGAAACTTGGAACAAGAAGTTGAGGATTTAAACCTCTGTAGAAGGGATGGGAAAACCTTCGCAAAGAGAGAAGGAACTCAGTTCCAAGGACATGAGGGTTAAAGGGAAAGCAAACATCACACACAGCCCGGGCACTCGGCGTCCGCTGTTGTCATTAGGACTATAACGAACTGACTCATAAATCGGTTTTCGTCTTTTTCCCAGAATTTTAGCTCTTTCTGGTGTTGGCCAATACTCTGCTTTATTACGTTTATAGCATATTTTGTACATAACGAACAATAGAGCAGATGTTCAAGTACTCGGATGTAAACTCAAATACCTAGGCCTTGTTCTTTAAAATGAGTAGCCATGGGCATGCCCATAGATTTTAGAGTAATACGAGATCGCTGAAATTATTTGGTCAACTCCATCACCGGTTGAAAATTTAGAGAAGGAGAACTGGGCTGGGCGAGGCTGGGACAGTTCCAAGATGATTCGGTTGCAGGGCCACGACCAGAACCCGGGAGGGGCTCTAGATTCTGGCCTAGGCTCCCCTCCTATTATTAGTATCGTGGGACCTTCCCGAACCGTCAAGACGCCGCCACCAGCCGAGGTCCCTCGGAAGATCCCCCTCGGATCCCGACGCACAAAAGCGAGCGCGCTCCGCCGGGTCCAATAACCAACCTCGCTGGATTCAGAAATCGCCTCCCGTGTCGGGGCAGGGCTCGTGCGCGGTGGCCGCCTCCTGCGTTCACTTGGTGGGGAGGAAAGGGCCTGAAATACGTGGAATACCACAGGCCTGGAAGCGGGCGCGGGGCCGGGGTGGGCTGGGCGGTGGCCGGGGGCGGGGACTTCGCGCCGCCCGCTCAGCAGCCCTCAAAGGGGACCCTGGGGACCCGGGGGCTCAGGCAGTGCAGTCAGGGGCTGGGCGAGCCCGCTGGAGGAAGAGCTTTGGCAGCGGGGCCGTGCACGAGGCTCCCAGCCCAGCCCGGGGTCTCCGCGGCGCGCTCATGGGCAACCCGGAGAACCGCAGCGACGGCGTAGAGGGCACGGGCGAGCCGCCGTGGGCCGTGCTGCCGCCGTGCGACGAGAGCCGCTGCTCGCCCTTCCCCCTGGGGGCGCTGGTGCCGGTGACCGCCGTGTGCCTGGGCCTGTTCGCCGTCGGGGTGAGCGGCAACGTGGTGACCGTGCTGCTGATCGGGCGCTACCGGGACATGCGGACCACCACCAACTTGTACCTGGGCAGCATGGCCGTGTCCGACCTGCTCATCCTGCTCGGGCTCCCCTTCGACCTGTACCGCCTCTGGCGCTCCCGGCCCTGGGTGTTCGGGCAGCTGCTCTGCCGCCTCTCGCTCTACCTGGGCGAGGGCTGCACCTACGCCACGCTGCTGCACATGACAGCGCTCAGCGTGGAGCGCTACCTCGCCATCTGCCGCCCGCTCCGGGCCCGCGTCCTCGTTACTCGGCGCCGCGTCCGTGCGCTCATTGCCGCGCTGTGGGCAGTGGCGCTGCTCTCCGCCGGGCCCTTCTTCTTTCTGGTGGGCGTCGAGCAGGACCCCGACCGCCAAGCGGTCCAGGACCTTAACGGCACCGCGCGGCTCACTGCCTCGTCGCCACCGCCACTCCTCGGGTCCTCGAGGGCGCCAGCGCTGTCCCCTCCGTCGGCGCCCGAGGCCGCGGCGGCCGCTGCGCTGTTCAGTCGAGAGTGCCGGCCGAGCCCCGCGCAACTGGGCGCACTGCGCGTCATGCTGTGGGTCACCACCGCCTACTTCTTCCTGCCCTTCCTGTGCCTCAGCGTCCTCTACGGGCTCATCGGGCGGGAGCTGTGGCGGAGCCGCGGGCCGCTGCGAAGCCCGGCCATCCCCGGGCGGGAGAAGGGCCACCGGCAGACCGTCCGCGTCCTGCGTAAGTGGAGCCGCCCTGTTCCAAACACCCCAATCCGCGGTCCGGGCTGTGTCCTCTTCCCCGGGTCTCCCTTGGCGCCTCTCCTGGCCTCGTTTCCTTCTCTCGTTCTACACAAGCCCCCACCTGCCTGTTCCTCTAGTTTCCAAGAAAACCATCCCCTTTCTCCAGGAGTTCTGGGTCACCCCGGGCCCTCCCTGAGGGTGGGATACCGAGGTCCAGTCAACAGCAACGCTTTTCCAAACTCACTGTGATCAGCGAGATAGGCTACTGCAAGATGGGTAACCGCAGGCTCCTAAGCCGCCTGCCTCTCTTAGAGGCCGAAGAGGTGGAATTACCCACAGTACCCTGGAAAAGATGGGGTAGGTCACGTTAAGATAAAAGTTTCTTTACTTAATGTTAAATGATCAGGAAGACCAAAGTGAGTCATGCCCATATCAAAATACATACATACATACATACATACATAAAAGACTGTGTAGGTATGCAGAATCCTTTTCAACGGAAAACAGAGAACCCATCTCTGAAATGGGTTTGTGGAAGGAAGCATGCCAGAACAGCTTGTTAGTAGAAATTGCTCCTTTTGGTTCATGTCCTTGATAGTGAGCCAAATATTCACTTTTAAAGTAAATATCGTTGCTATCTGCAGCCTGGTAGTTTTTCTGGCGTGGGATTTGGCTAGGAAAAGCTTTATCTTATTTATTTTCCCGTTACTTATTCCTTCAGATGGTTTCCCGGAGACCCTTACTTGCTTTGGCTAATCCTGGTGCGTGTTTTGTTTTCCAGTGGTGGTGGTTCTGGCATTTATAGTTTGCTGGTTGCCTTTCCACGTTGGCAGAATCATTTACATAAATACTGAAGATTCCCGGATGATGTACTTCTCTCAGTATTTTAACATCGTTGCTCTGCAACTTTTCTATCTGAGTGCATCCATCAACCCCATCCTCTACAACCTCATTTCAAAGAAGTATAGAGCAGCAGCCTGGAAACTGCTGCTGGCCAGATGGTCCAGACAGAGAGGTTTCTGCAGAAGCAGGGCGGCTGAGAGGGACCCTGGAGGAGACATGGCTGGCTGCACGGAGACCAGTGCTAATGTACAAGCGTCAGCACTCAGCACCGCCAAGCAGGGCGCCTCATCCCACAGCTCTGGGACCTAAGGGAAAATACCTCTGGAAGGAGAAATTCCTCAAGGGGGGAGCCCAGTGCTGTTAGGAAGAACTGGTAAGAGTGGTTGACGTTTTGCAGGTTGGTCAGCAATTTAGCATGATTAAAAACACACAGCAAGTTATGAAATGTAACCCTACCAATCGTCTGGTTTTCCTTTCATGTACCTCCCTGGAGACATTCGTTTTATCCTCCTGAAATCCCAAATCACAACATGTGCTCTGGGAAGGCTTTGCAAATCCTCATTCTCCTGCTCTTGGGAAATATGACCGCTCATGTTCTGGTTAACAAGTGATCCAGAGAGATGCTGCCATCAACACTGCCACCGGTGAGGTCAGGGGTATATTCTGTTTTTATGTTTTGGATATAAATATGACGGTGCATATACAAGGAATCCAGGGTAATGAGAGTTTTGACCCAAGGACTTACTTAATGCCTATATATGGCAGCAAAAATGTTTAGAAATAAGGGAAAGAGATTCTGGGTAGAGTCCAGTGTCCAAGGGTCCTGTCTCTTTCAGGCTCAGAGCAAATCCTAAAGTTTAGGCACAATTCTCTCTTTTAAACCCGGTCACTGAAGCCTGAGGGCAGGGAGCTGCAGGAGGACAGCTTCTTGACAAAGTGACTGCGAATGGCATTGATAAGAGCCCTCGTATGCCTTATTCACCTCAGCTTGGTGGGATAAGTGTTCTCATCATTCCTGTTCCACTAGCGACGGAACAGAGTCTCGGGTCTGAGTCTAAACTCGCGTCTTTAAGAGCCTTACTGCCCCCACCCTGAGAAGCTGCCATTTCAGCAAAACTCAAGTCAATGGATGGAGTCAAGGGGGAAAGAGACTGTGCTGGACATTCTGACCAACAACTCTTAACTTTTTTTTTTTTTTTACAATTTAAAACATAAAGCTGTTTTCAGAGGCTGCTGAGGCCTCACAACTCCAAAGGGCCTCAGTCACGCCAGGGGCTGTGTGAAGGGCGCCTCCTGGAGGTGGGCAGGGTACAACTTGCTCAGTTGTAAGTTATGAATGGTGACTCCAAAAACGAGGGTCTGCTCCACATGCCGACAAAGTCCTGTTGCCTTTTCCTTGTGATCAGCTATGTACAGTGATGCCTTCAAGTCCCCTTGAAGCATCCTGACACCCTGGCCCTGCCCTCAGCTGGTGCAGCAGCAAAGAAGCCTCCCCTCTACACTGTTTCCTCCAACTGGTGGAAGAGGCAGGTAGTGCGCCCTTGGGGCAGCAGCCCGTGAACTGTGTTCTGCAGATTTGGGGGGAGTATTTGAAAAAAGGATTCTGTAGTCAAGGATGGTAAGAAAACCTCGCATGCTGTACTCTCTCCCCAAGAATCCCAACCCCAAACACCATGTTGGCTTGTTGTTGGGGATACTGATGGAGGGGTCTCACAGTACAGGTGCCAGCCTTGTGCAAGGCCACTCTCCGGCTTGGTGGCACTAAGTGGGGACATGCTGGAGCTGCAGCCACACAGTCTTTCCTCTCATGAGAATTCCTCTCTGGAGAAGTCAGAAGTGACTTCTTCCCTGTGGAAAATCATGGTTAAGAACCTTACTGATCTTTTATTTATAGGATAATATTTTAGATACGGAAGCCAAGCCCTCTCCTTTGAGCTTTCTTGTTCGAGTCTAGACAAGAGGGACTTACATCCCACTTCCCGTGACTTTGGTGTATTCCCAGCTGTGGGTGTGGGGAGGATCGCCCTGCCCGGCCTCAGAGTCCCTGAGATGGAGCGTCTGAATTTCGACCCTCCTGCAGATGGCTGTGTGCTTGTTTTCAAAATGCTGGTATCTTCCATCAGCAGATTGTGAGATGAGGGGAGTGTGTCACATGTTTATTGGGACAAGTGGGTGCAAATAGAAAAATCAGTGTATCAAATACAATAGGGCTGGAGTTCCCGTCGTGGCGCAGTGGTTAACGAATCCGACTAGGAACCATGAGGTTGCGGGTTCGGTCCCTGGCCTTGCTCAGTGGGTTAACGATCCGGCGTTGCCGTGAGCTGTGGTGTAGGTTGCAGACGCGGCTCGGATCCCGTGTTGCTGTGGCTCTGGCGTAGGCTGGTGGCTATGGCTCCAATTCGACCCCTAGCCTGGGAACCTCCATATGCCGCAGGGGCGGCCCAAGAAATAGCAAAAAGACAAAAAAAAAAAATATATATATATATATATATATATATATATATATAATAGGGCTAACATGTTGGGAAACTTTAGTTTCAAATATATATTAATATCTTTCCTGGCTCATAAAATGTGTTATTATGGGTCACAGTCAAAAATACTTGAAAAGCTGTCCAAAGGTCTAGAATTGTTCTCCTGTGTTGACAGCTGGTTTAAAAGGGGAAGGGTGTCCTGGGAAGACTTGGGGTGGTCGAGTCAGGGATCACTGGAGAGGGGCGGCCAGGCTTTTGCTCACCTTGGGGAAGGGTTTGTACCTCATTCATTCACTCTGAAACTATTCACCAAGCAACTGCCAAGTGCTAGACAAAACAGAATTCCCAGGCCATGTCACGGTGTCCAAATTTGTCAGCTTTTTAATGGCCTTCTTTGCTTTGAAATGTGTGGTTATATCATCTAGACTAACCAGATTCAGCTCATAAGTTAGTAGAGGCACTCGCATCAGACGGACCTGCAGCATTTCGTGTTAGTACCATCCACACGACGCCCCTCCCCCTTTGCATAGGCGATGTTTCCACTTCTGAAGGAAATATTCCAAGAAGAGATGGCACAGCACCTCCAAGGAAGCAGGAGTCACCTGCTCAAGGTCCCCAAGGGGACATGAGGGCATTGTGTTGATGATGTTTGGAAGTTTGACTCTGGCCTCTGCTGACTTTTCTACTCATGTCAGAGTTAAGTTTGCTAATATGTGGAAGCTTTTCACATACAAATGTTAGTGATTGTATAGGTTGAGCGTTTTTGTTTGTTCTTTTTTTTTTTTTTTCAGGTTGAGTGTTTTAAGTAAGGGGCGTTTTAAATAAAAGGCTTTTCTTAAAGATAGATGTGAGGCAATTTTCAATAGTGAGTCAAGTTTCTAAAGATTCTGAACTCTAAATATCACAAAGACCCGTGTCAGCTCTGAGCAACTTTCCAAAATCAGCATCCCTACTCCTGGGGACACAGGAACATTTGTCACTGAGAGGCGGGTGCCCTGCGGGCAGCACACTTTGTAGCCAGTCACTCAGCAGGTCCCTCACTCTGTAAACTACAAGGAGGTGACAGAGGCTGACTGTCCTTGCCACCTTCTTAGAAAAACAAAAACATACTTCTCAAAGATTAGCAGATGCTGGTGTATTAGGGCTAAACAGTGCTTGCTGGAGCAGGAGAGCTGCGTGTGGGTGGACAGTGGGCAATGGTCTGGGTGAATCCTTTTCACAGCTCTTAGCCCATCACATCCCAGGGGGCTGAGGGCTTGTAGCTTGACTCCTAAGGACAGGCTGCGTTTCATTCCCCTTGGCATCCCTTGCCCAGGAGGACAACATGTGTTGAATTCAACTGGACGGGGATCTTCACCCCAGTGGATGGACAGAGACGGAGGCTGAATAAGCAGACGCATTCAGAGCCATTGGTCAGCTAGGGGACAGCCCAGGACAGAAGCGAAAGCGCAGGGAAAAGCAGGTGGCGAGTGGGCGATGAAGGGAATAGAGGATGGGGCTCCGAGGGAGAGGACAGGAGGGTAGCCGGGGCACTGGTGTAACCAGGAGCTGGAGCTTGCAGAGCAGACAAAGCAGGGTCTGGAGAGGCTGAGGCTGAAGGCCAGTTGGGACCAGTTATGTACTATTATCCAGGCAGAGGACACTCGTGAGGTAGAGTGGTGACACAACTGGGTTCAGCACCTCCCAACGCCAAGACCCCAGCACCCCTGCAGCCTCCGGACGTGGAGCATCTCTTTCCCCATCTTCCATCCCCAGCGCCAAGCACGCCCACCTTATTTTCCAGCATCTGTACTGGCTGCGCCCCACTCCGGCCCAGGCAGGACTCAGTTTGACATCCTCTTTCCCTCATCTTTGCAGCGAGTATACAAGTCTTGAAAATGTTTCAATAATTCCTAAGACTTATGATGACACTGGCATAAAATTAAAAAGAAAATCTGGAAAACACTCAGCTCTCAAAGCTGTGGTG
Organism: Sus scrofa; assembly: GCF_054392235.1. NCBI lineage: Eukaryota > Metazoa > Chordata > Mammalia > Artiodactyla > Suidae > Sus > Sus scrofa. Next base: position 19,100,514 of record NC_139393.1, on the reverse strand, counting down.
TCTTAACTGTACTACAGTGGTTATACCTGTTCATAACCAGAACAGAGAGATCTTTGTTTCCGTCTGACTTCCACAATAATTCATTATTTGTCCTTACAGTGACTATCGGCACCCTTCCCTCAGGCTTTTATTTTCCCTCCCGAATTCTCTACAACAGCAGGTTTCCTCAACTTCAGCATATGCATGAGACTCACCTGGAGGGATGGTGAAAACAGATGCTGCTGGGCTCCACCCCTAGGATTCCTGATGTAGAGGGTCTGGGGTGGGGCCCGAGATTGTGCTTTTCTCTCAAGTTCCCAGATGACACTGATTCTGATGGGCTGGGGACCACCCTTTGGGAACCTCTAGTGTAGACCGTTGCTGCAGAAAAAAACGTGATCCACAGACCAGTGGCCTCAGCACAGCCTGGCATCTTGTTAAAAATGCAGATTTTCAGACCCCACTCCAAAACTTCTGAGCCAGAATCTGCATTTTAATAAGATCCCCAGGTGATTCCCACGCACATTCAAGTATGAGAAGCATCCATCTAGAGGCTAGACCAACGGCATGGGCATCAGAATCTCTGGGGGTTGAACCCAGATATAGTTTTCAAAGCTCCGCAGGTGATTCCAATGCGCAGACATGCTTGCAAACCATCAATAAGCTCTCCCTCCCCGAAATCTCTCCTGTTCTTTCCCCATTCGGACCCTCTCCCCACCCGTTTCCTTCCATTCCCCGTATTTACCTCGGGATAAAGGAAAAGATACAAAGAGTAAACAAAGACACTACCGGTGGGACTGGGCGGTGGATTCATGCGGAAATTTCGGCAGAAACTCACAACTGTGGGTCGATAATGGCTCCCTGGCTCCTCGGCCCCTCAGTCCCCTTAACGTCTTCCGGGCTGCGCAGTCCAGCCACGGCCCACGCGGAGGTCCTTCCAGCCACAGGCCAGGCTGAGCCCAGCTGCCTCCACTGCTCCTTTCAGTCACCAGGCCTCTCTGCTGTATCCTGCTCTTCAAACATCTTCTGGGTGGGTTCTTTTTTAAAAAAAAAATCTCAATCCGTGATCCGTTCCTTGCCCTCTTCCTGAATTCCTCCAGGCCAGGCCTACTCGGCTTCTTGGGGACCTCTTGGAGGCTTGAGTTCTATCCTGGATGCCTTGACCCCATGTCACCTGTGGCCCTGGGGGAGCCTAGGAAATCGGCCTGGTGGATGGGCGGGGCTGCACGTCCCCGTGGAAGGGCCACCCCAAAAACATCTTGCTTGACGCTTGAAAGTCACTTCAGTTCTCCAACCTTTCAACGTTATGGTGACTGGATACAGGAGAAAAAGTCAGAACTTCAATATTTTTAGCTCTCGAACTAGGAGAACGCTGGAGGCATTCGAAGGAAAGAGGCTGTCAAAGCCCACGCACGTGGAGGGCGAAGGGCGCCGAGTCTCCCTCCCGCGCCTGCGCGCGCCGTGCCCCGCCCCCCGCGGCCTCGAGGCTGCGGCTCAGGCGCTGCGCGTGGTTCTGCGTTGCTCTCCGCGAGTAAATTCGTAGACAAGCAAGAGTGGATAACAACAGAAAACGGTGTTGGGACAGTGGGAATCAGCAGTTTTACGCAGGAAGCTTTGGGAGATATTATTTACTGCAGTCTACCTGAAGTTGGGATAAAACTGAACAAACAAGAGGAGTCGGGGGCTTTCGAAAAAAAGAACTGCCAGTGAACTCTGTCAGAAGTAACTGAAATCTAAAAAGCTCCAAAACCCAGGACTTGTCATCAAATCTTTTTATAAAGCTGGCTGGTTGATCAAGGTGATATTTAGTAACCCTTCAGAACTAAAATGAATTAATGAGTAAAGAAACTTAGGAGAAATACATAAAATCTATTTAGAAGTGAAAATGGAACTCCTAAATAAACTAGTTTGAAACAACTTAATCTAGCAGAGTTGTCTCATACTAGTGACGGATAGATTTTTTTTTTTTTGTAAAAGCAACATTTAGCAAAAGAAACTACTTGCAACAGTGTTACCAGGAGAAAAATACCCCTTAAACTTTTTTTTTCCCCTCCCCCCACGGCTCCTGCAACCGCAGCTTGTGGAAGTTCCAGGGTCAGGGACCTAAACGCCACAGCAGTGATAACTGCTGGTTCCCTAACCTGCTGAACCACCAGGGACTACACCCGTTAACTTCTTAATGCCTTCAGATAACCCTATATGTCTTTTTCACAGCACCCTGTGATTTTTAGGCTAGGCTCCAGTTACAATATTCAGAATTCCTGAAATTATCTGTGATAAAACTAGTTTTTATAAAAATTATGTAATTCTCTGTACGGCAGAAATTGGCACACTGTAAATCAAATATACTTAAATTTTAAAACTTATGTAACCCAAGGATAAGTGTTACTTTAATGATCTTCCACTGGAGATAACTGGCAGTGAAGAGAAGTTTTTGCTGGTTGCACAGCATCAGATGAAGAACAATGTTATCTTAATTTTGCAATATACTATGTTTGCTTGTGCTATTTTTATATAGTGAAGCAACAGCGTTGCAGGAAAATAAGAAAATTTAATAAAATATTCAACTTCTTTAAAAAATAGACTGCAGAGGTGGCTTAGCAGGGGACTGTAATGAATTCCACTTTCTTTTTTTTACCGGGAAATAGGTCAAATTTTAAGATATGCAGCAATACCATGTAAACTTTTTTTTTTTTTGACCATAGAGCTTTTTTTCTTCTTCTTCTTCTTCTTTTTTTTTTCCTGTGGCATATGGAATTCCCAGCCCAGGCATCGGATCTGCGCACAACACTGGATCCCTGAGCCACCGTGCCAGGCCGGGGATTGAACTTGCAACCCAGCACTCCAGAAATGCCACTGAGCCCATTGAGCCATAGCAGGAACTCCTATAGGGCTATTCCCACCCCCACCCCCCATATTGTAACATTCCACAGGATATTCCCAGTTTGAAATGCTAGAGGGAAGTGTGGGTATGAAATCAGGGTTAATGATAAAGATCTGGGAGGCAACATCTTAGAAGTGATTGTTTAAACCAGTGGTTCTCCCAATTTAAATCCTCACTGAAGGGGAGTTCCCGTGGTGGCACAGCACCACATGCTGGGTTATTCACAGACAGCAGGCACAGGATGTGTCTAGTGATTATGGGCAGGTTTCAGGGATCCTACAGCCTAGATTCAAACCAGGCTATGTGACCATGAGTAGGTTGCTTCATCTCTTTGTGCCTCAATTCCTTCATCTCTAAAACAGGGTTAATAGAGCTAATAAGGCTTTTACAAAAACCCTGTGGAACAGTTGCCAAACTTAACAAATGAAAATACAGGATCCTGGAGTTCCCGTCATGGCACAGCGGAAACGAATCCGACTGGGAACCATGAGGTTGCAGGTTCAATCCCTGGCCTCACTCAGTGGGTTAAGGATCTGGCATTGCTGTGAGCTGTGATGTAGGCCGGCGGCTGTGCTCTGATTCCACCCCTCGCCTGGGAACCTCCATATGCCACAGGTGCAGCCCTAAAAAACAAACAAACGAACAACAACAACCAAAAAAAAAAAAAACAACTGAAGGTCCTCTTAAAACACAAAGAGCACTGGGCCCCACCCCCAAAAGACCTGATTCTGTATGACTGGGTCAAAAGCTGAGAATGTGTATTTGCTGTCTGTTTTCCAGGTGCTAGTCCAGTACCATACTTTGAGAACCACTGATGTGATAGATGCCCTTTCCAAAAAAGCTTACAGAGAAAGAAATAGGTTTAGGGTTATATGCTAGTGTTCCCAGCACAGGCTGGAGAACTCACTGTACCAGGCAGGAGCAGAAAAAGGGAAAGTGACAAAATGACAAATTGATACTGCCCAAAGGAAGAGAATTTCCAGGAGGTTCCTGGGCCATGGGGTCAAGTACTCAGAGAACAAGAAGAGGATGAAGTAGGGTCGTTAAGATAAAATACAGGACTCCTAGTCCAATTTCAAATTTGGATGAACAACAAATGATTTTTAAGTTTGTTTAGTAAGTTTTATGTACTTAGTTCCAACTGATGATGGTTTGACTCAAGGATGGTGTGAAAGTGATGTGTTCTTTAGAGAATGCGCTTTGAATTTTGAACTTGATTTTTTCCAGGCTGTCTATGTATGGGACAATCCTCGCTCGTGACGCTGCCATAGCTGACAGCCAGCCAGCAATCATGAGAGTAAACAACCTGCACACTTACAACCATTCTGTATCCACACAACTATTGTTTTTCACTTTCAGTACAGTAAAATACATGAGATACTTAACCATTTATCCTAAGACAGGCTTTGTGTCAGATGATTTTGCCCAACTGGAGGCAAATGTAAGTGCTCTGAGCACATTTAAGGTAGGCTAGGCTGGGCCATGATGTTTGGTACATTAGGTGCATTAAATGCATTTTTTGACTTATGATGTTTTGAATTTATGATGGGTTTATCAGGACACGACCCCATCCCAAGTCAAGTAAGATCTGTACTAAAAATATCACATTACTTAGGAGTTCAAATTTAACCTGACGCAGTGTTTTTATTTGTTAAATCTGGTATCCCTAGAAAGGTAATGGAAAGGCCCCAGGATTTGCTGAAAAGACAGAACTTGGAGAGCCTTTCAGTGGAGTGTTGGGGGCAGGAGCCAGAAGCTGATAAGCTACAGAGGAAACAGCCGTGGAACAGGGCTATGGTGGTCCTGCCTTGGGGCCTCCATGTACAGGGAGCCCAGCAGCTAAGTAGGGGGCTTCGCTGCTGGTCCTGCCCTGACTTGGATCCCAGCCCTAAAGCTAGCCCTTCTTGCTGTGGCTTATGCCCAAGCTCCCTACATGGGAACACTTGGCACCTGGGTGCTTGAGTATCTATCTGCGAAACACACTTATATTCTTAGGTCACAAAACTGAAGACGTGTCTGTTCAGAACCTCCTGAAACAGAGTATGTAATAAAAGTGCATTGAACTGAAAGCATTTAATTTATACACAACACATTCCTGGATGTTTACAGAGACTTAGGCCACTTTTAACGGCTTGTGTATTTTTCTTTCTGCAAAAGGTGTGGAATAGAGTAAACCTTTTAAGTGATCAATTAGTTCCAAGGTTTTCATTCTGGAAAAATGTATCTCTGTGTAACAATTGAGACCTGAGATAATGAAGTAATATTTCACTGTATATAAAGCATCTGGCACCATGCCTGGCACATAGTAGAGACTTAATAACAGTAATTATACATGCATGTGGAGGATACTACACATTTTGGGCAGGGAGAAAGATTTCTTAAAAACTATCACACTGCAATATTTTAACTGAATGTTGTTATATAATTAGTGCAATGTACCTATTCTAATAGTACAATGTACCTGTCACACTGTTTGGCACATAGTAATCCAGTAAATGCGAGCTAGCACTATTGCCCTCGATTCACATGCTATTAACTGTCTCCTGTTAGAATCAGCCTTGGAGTTCCCCTTGTGGCTCAGGAGTTAACAAACCTGACTAGTAAACATGAAGACTCCCTGGCCTTGTGCACTGGGTTAAGGATCCAGCATTGCTGTGAGCTGTGGCGTAGGTCACAGACGTGGCTCTGACACAGGCTAGGGACTGCAGCTCCGACTGAACCTAGCTTGGAAACCTCCATATGGTGTGGCCCTAAAGGACAAAAAATGAAAAAAATTAAAAATTAAAAAAAACAATCAGCCTTTCTCCCTGTCCAGAAGGCATGGTTCCTGCTATACACACACACACACACACACACACTCACACTGGAGGCTGATCGTGGAGCAGTGAGGTGGTCAGGTATAGACTGCGTCCAGTGAACTGCAAGTACACACACACACACACACACACACACACACACACAGGAGGCTGATCGTGGAGCAGTGAGGTGGTCAGGTATAGACTGCGTCCAGTGAACTGCAAGTACACACACACACACACACACAGGAGGCTGATCGTGGAGCAGTGAGGTGGTCAGGTATAGACTGCGTCCAGTGAACTGCAAGTACACACACACACACACACACACACACACACACACACACACACACACACACGAGGCTGATCGTGGAGCAGTGAGGTGGTCAGGTATAGACTGCGTCCAGTGAACTGCCTTCCAAAATGAAACTCATGTCCACCTGGCTTAGAGAAATAGTCCCAGCCATCACCACACTCTGCCCTTTGTGGAAGGTCAGGGCTTATTATGGGGTGTCTATTGCATTGAGAATACCTGAGGAAGACTGTTCTTTTTTTCCAACAGTGACGGCAACTGCTTATAGCATTTGACAGTGTAATATCTGCCCTTTTTCAGAGCATGGAAAGAGGTGTACTGATGGAAGGAAGAGGGCCTTCTTCAATAGGCAGGTGTCGGCACATGCCGGAGGGAAGAGCTTTATTGCTGGTCAGGCATCTGTGCCCTGTAGCATGTTAACAGATTTCTATTTCACTGATTTCATTTTTCCTTCTTAAAAACATCCCAGCTTAACAAGAGCCTTTGAGGGAAAAAGTCCAGCAACAAACTTCTGGCATCTCCTTGGCAACCAGCCACTCGAGCTACTAGTGTCATATTCACAAATGAAAGTGATGGAAAATAGGGAGTTTTATTACTATTTTTGGTTTGAGGAAGCCACAGTTTTGAACACTAAATGCGATATTCAAATGAAACGTTCTGGGAAGTTCTGCAGGGCTGGCCAAGGTAACCTACAATCTCAACTCACCTTTGAGGTCACTATAAACACTCCCAGTGTTCTAACAGTGGATGGCTTTACTCAGTAACTTGGGGAGAATCCCAGACCAGCACCTCAAAGCCCTGACTTTCAGACATGGATCATCGCCAGCTCAACATGTCCTAGGAGCACTGTGCCAACAAGTACAGTGACTTACCAGTCCTGACACTCTGTGGAGATTCACTGTCAGAGGCTCCAGTGGAAACAGAGGGAAAGATAAAGAGCTTCTGTCCAGAATTTATGATGCTCTACAGCTACCTGATCTTTATGTATTTTTTTCTAAGGTTTCCAAATTGCTTTAGGTCCTGTGGATTCTTCCCAGGATGAAGATGGAGAGGAAGCAAGGATGCAAACATCATAAAACACACCCCCAAACACCGCCCCAAAAGAGGTTACATCCCATAGCTTTGGGAACATAACTCTTAATGCAAAACCTGATCTGGACTTCATGAGAGACACACAGAGCAAACTCTACACAATGTGTCAGAGTTCCTAAAGTAATTCAAAAATCATTGAAAATATCTGAGAAAAGTTTAAAAGACATCTTTTATTGGTTTATTAGGAGGCAAAGCTATAAGGTGCATGCAGGCCTCTTAGTCACTGAAAGTAAATTTGCCAAAGGTCACACACCAAATCTGCCACCACTGCCCACTTACCAGCTGAACGGCCACAATCTGAACTTGCAGACTTTGGAGACTGCTGTGTTCTCTAAGAAGATGGTCTTGAAAGTGCTGCTCTGTGACTGGTTCCTGCCTATGGCGTGAGGGTCGCACTGAAGGCATTCGGGGCATGATGTTTACTATCACCGATCTAATGGTCAGGATTTATCGGTTCTTTGAAGAAATGTTAAGGAAGTAGGGAGTGAAAGGGGAAGAAAACACATTTATAAAGTACAGTGAAGCTTCTGACCTAAGTACACTGTGTCTGAAGTACGCTGTTAAAAATCTGTGATGGCGGGTTATGGAAATTACCAGAATGTGACAGAAACTGTGCTCACCTGCGGAGTTGACTTTTTCATCAAGAGAATGTAAGGGAGTTACCCTTACTGTTAAATGGCCACTGTCGCCCCACAGGCGTGGCTGCTGCTTGCACCCCTGTTTCATCTGCACCCCGACCAGGCTCAGTTTTTCAGCAGATGGACCATGAAAACCATGGTTGAGACAGAACCTGAAGCCGCAGACTCTGACAACTGATTTGTGTGGTTTTGCCCATTTTCCTCTAAGTTTTTGAAGACCATAGCTACTCCCTCATCTTGATTTATATGCATAACCGGGAAAACCCGTTTTCTTATCAAGAGTTTTGTGGTTCACCTAGGAAAAATACAGAAAACAGTGTCTTTTATTTTATTTTTATTTTTTTTGTCTTTTGAGGGCCACACATATGGAGGTTCCCAGGCTAGGGATCTAACTGGAGCTACAGCTGCCAGCCTATGCCAGAGCTACAGCAACACCAGATCCTCGCCGCGTCTGCCACCGACACCACAGCTCATGGCAACGCCAGATCCTTAACCCACTGAGCGAGGCCAGGGATCAAACCTGCAATCTCATGGTTCCTAGTTGGATTGCTTCCACTGCACCATGACAGGAACTCCGAAAACAGTATCTTTTAATTGGTGAGGACAAGCAATTTTGTGTCGTTTATTTTCATCTAATAAAACGTGAATTCTGTTTAAAAAACAAAACAAAAAAGCAGAACTGCAGGGTAACTGTCTACAGTACTCAGGTCCCTCCGAGTGAGCTGGGCAGGACGCACGCGCCAACCAAGAACGTTCAACTTCAGCCACACAAGTGATGATGTAAATCTGAGTACATTACACCTGAGTTGGTGTGTCTATCTGCTACTTCCTAAGTCTGAAGATAGCAGCATCACTTCCCCTTTGTCCTCAAAGCACAATGAACTAAAGACCCTCAAATTGAACATCCTCACCCTTGTTTTGTTTTTTGCTTTTTAGGGCCGCACCTGGGTGTGGCATATGCAGGCACCCAGGCTAGGGGTCGAATCGGAGCTGTAGTCTCTGGCCTACGCCACAGCCATAGCAACACAGGATCTGAGCTATGTCTGCGACCTATACCACAGCTCACGGCAACACCAGATCCTTAACCCACTGAGTGAGGCCAGGGATCAAACCTGCATCCTCTTGGGTACTAGTTGGGTTCTTAACCTGCTGAGCCACAACAGGAACTCCTGAACATTCTTTTTGACTTAAATAAATCTGTACTCCAGAGGAGCTCCCTAGTGGCTCAGAGGGTTAAAGATCTAGCAGTTGTCACTGCCGATCTATGGGTTCAATCCCTGGCCCAGGAGCGTCCTCATGCCATGGGCATGGCCAAAAAATAAAAAATAAATGAAATTTTAAAATTTTGTATTCCATAAAGGACAGAAAGCAATTTTTTAATAAAAATGCCCAAAATAAGATAAACATTAAAGAAATGGAGAGAGTCGAAACTAAGAAAAACCAGTGTAGGTAAAATAAGATCATACCAGAGAGAAAGTGAGGAGAAGACTCATGTCCTGGTGTTTGGTTAGGGAGGTCACATGGCTTACAGGAGATGGGAGAATTTATCCTGTGGGGACTCCAAGATGACATCCGATAAGCTAGAAAACTATGTCTTCAACAATAATCAGCACTGAGGGTTATAGGGCTTTTTCTCATAAGGCCAAGGAGAAAAGTTATCCCACACTCAGAAAATGATAAAAGGTGATTACTTGATTATTTTTTGCAATGTATTTTCTATTATTAGAAAATAATATGGCTGCTTGAGTAAAAGCAAGACCTTGTCAAATAAGATTCTTACACGATACTTGGGGTATATAAGTTTGTTGGCACAGTGTTTTTTTCTTAATTAATAACACAACTGATAAAAAGTAGTGACAATAGCCTATGAGGTGAGAAGTTACCTTACAAAAACTGAAAGTATTAGGATTTCATAGCCTGGTAGAAAAGTTATCCCAAGGTGTTACAGTGTAATCAGCCTGAAGGGAGTTAATCCTGGCATATGGTGTGGAGGGGTTCAGAACAGGCTTTTCCCGAATGTGCCACTTTGACCTATTATTTTGAACTGAAGGCTATCAAGACCCAGCAGACTCAGCTTTGAAAAGCTTTTTAACTCCTTCTTTACTGCCTAAAAAAAAAATTAGAAAGGAGGCCTGTACCAGGAAGAGCCATTAGCTGAGATCACTTTTTCTTCTGAGGCTCCTTTGCATGGTGGGCAAACATTGTTCACCAAACACCCGCTCTTCTCACCTTCCTGTGAAAGGCCTTCGGCCCGGTGAAGGCCCAGACCCCAGTCCCTTTCCTCAGCTCAGGATGGTACGTGAGCCTCAGGTGTCTGGCTGCCTTTGGAGTCTCCTTTCTTTGCGGGCTCCCCTTATGTAGTAATTACAATGGTGTGTTTTTGTCTCGTTAATCTGTTTTTTGTTGCAGAGGGGGTCTCAGCCACAAACTTAGGAGGGTCGAGGGAAAACTGCTTTTCCTCGCCTACAGTACGAGCAATGGACTCAGACAGTCCTTTCTTCCTCTCTCCGCTGAACGCCAAGAGCCCCATTCCTTAGACACACTCTGCACTGGGAGCATTGCCATCATTGGAGGTTCCCTGATTCTAAGTTAAATGAGAGGAGTTGACTGAGTTGTACTGGAAAACAGACACCCTTGTTCATTTACATATTGTCTGCTTTTGCGACATATGACAGAGGCCTAATGGCTCGCAAAGCCTAAAATATTTACTAGCTGGGCCTTTACAGAAAAAGTGTGTCAACCCCTGAAAATAAAACTCTGATTTCTGCTCTTTGAAAATGTTGGGGTTTTTTGGCTACGCCTATAGCACACGGAGGTTCCAGGCCAGGGATCAAACCTGTGCCGCAGTGGTGACCAAGCTGCTGCAGTTACAATGCTGGATCCTTAACCCGCTGCACTGTAAGAGAACTTCCAAAATGCTGCTTTTCACTATCAGCTAATGTTGGTAGATGATGTGATACCAAAAAGAACCTGAGGGATGCAACTCCACAGAGCGCCTAAGTATTGCTGCTAAATAAATACCAGGGACTTGTATTTGGGACAAGGGGTGGGACCCAGGGATGTGGGTTCTAACACAGCTTCTAGCGAACCCTCATGCATACATGAGTTTAAGACCCACAGGGCCCTCTGGTCTAGCCTGGTGGTTCTGTACAGATTCTGCCCCAGTAGGTCGGAAATGGGGCCCAAGATTTTGCATTTCTAACAAGCTCCTGAATGATGCTGATGGTGCCAGTCTAAGGGCCTTAGTTTCCTCACCTATAAAAGGGAGATCATAAAAAATCTGTATCATAGGGCTGCTGTATTAAATGAGGTAATAGGAGTTCCTGTTGTGGCGCAGTGGTTAACAAATCCGACTAGGAACCATGAGGTTGCAGGTTTGGTCCCTGTCCTTGCTCAGTGGGTTAACCATCCGGCGTTGCCGTGAGCTGTGGTGTAGGTTGCAGACGCGGCTCAGATCCTGCGTTGCTGTGGCTCTGGCATAGGCTGGTGGCTACAGCTCCGATTGGACCCCTAGCCTGGGAACCTCCATATGCCGTGGGAGCGGCCCAAGAAATACCAAAAAGACCAAAAAAAAAAAAAAAATGAGGTAATAAACATTTATATTCTGCTCCTACGCCCTCAATTTGGGTCTGTTTGAGCAAGGTACTCAGTGTCTTGATTCCCATAAGTAGGCGTAATAATAAAAACATCCACAAGGTTTCTAGAAGGACGAAGTGAGATAACATATGTAAAGTAGCTAGAATGGAGCCAGAGACTTAGTAAATGCTCAACGCTGGAACATTATTATTATTGCCATTTTCACTATTACGTAAGCTGACTGATCCAAGCAGTTATGCCATCAGCATCAGTGCCGTCTCTATCTCCCTCTTACCTGTCCTCTCGTCCTCATCCCTCCCTCCAGCCCCTCGCATGTCTAATTAGAGAACCTCTTCAGGATGCTGATTCAGAAATGCCCAAACCCGGTCCAGAAGGTGAACACAAACGGGGACCCAGAAGGAGCTTGGACATGGACCAAAATCACAACTAACTGCAGATCAACCATTGCTAAAAAAGACTTGGCGTTCCCACCATGGTGCAGTGGGTTAAGAATCTGAATGCAACAGTTCAGGTTGCTGCAGAGGCATGTTTTGATCCCTGGCCCAGTGCAGTGGGTTAAAGGATCCAGTGTTGCTGCAGCTGCAGCTTAGATTCAATCCCTGGCCTGGGAGCTTCCATATGCCACGGATGTGGCCATTAAAAAGGGGGGGGGGAGTTTCCCTTGTGGCCTAGTGGTAACGAACACAACTAGTATCCATGAGGATGTGGGTTCAATCCCTGGTCCCGCTCAGTGGGTTAAGGATCTGGCACTGCCATGAGCAACAGTTTAGGTCACAGATGAGGCTTGGATTTGCTGTGGCTGTGGCATAGGCGGGCAGCTACAGCTCCACTTTGACCTCTAGCCTGGGAACTTCCATATGCTGCAGGTGTGGCCCTTTAAAAAAAAAAAAAAAAAAAAAAGACTAGAAACTTATCAAAAAATATATTCTACACCCAAAAACATAAAGAAAAAACCCAATGAGATGCAAATAATCACTTGCAATATAATCAAAGCCCATACCATGTGGGTGGATGACCGACAAACAGGAGGATGATGTTATCACAGAAGTCCTCCCACAGGAGGAAGAGCTCTGAGCCCCACGTCAGGCTCCCCAGCCTGAGGGTCTGGCATTGGGAGGAGCCCCCAGAGCATTCAGCTTTGAAGGCCAGTGGGGCTTGACTGCAGAAGCTCCAGAGGACTAGGGAAAAGAGAGACTGCCCTCTTGGAGGGCACACACAAGGTCTCATGCACACCAGGGCCCAGGGCAAAAGCAGTGATTTCATAGGAATCTGGGCCAGACCTACCTGCTAATCTGGGAAGGTCTCCTATGGAGGCAGGAGGGCAGCTGTGGCTCTGGGGTCATAAAAGCTGGTGGTGGAAATATGTGGGAGTGTTCATCTACTTGAACTCTTGTTGGAGGCAAACACCTTACTGGCATAATTAGCACCAAGTCCTGGCTGCACCCAACAGCCTATAGGCTCCATGGGACGCCTCAGGCCAAACAACCAACAGGACAGGAACACAACCGCAGCCACCTGCAGACAGGCGCCTACAGGAACCTCTAGACATGGCCTTGCCCAGCAGAGGGCTGGAGACCCAGCTGCACCTACCCGTGGGGGGTGCTGGCCCTCCCACAAGGAAGCCTGCACAAGTCTCTATACCAGCCTCACCCACCAGGAGGCAGATGTCAGAAGCAATAAAGCTATGATCTAGAAGCCTGCAGAAATACAAACACAGGTCAGAACCTATCCTGGGAGTAGCTGGCCCACCGCCCCTGGGTGATGAGAGGGGAGTGTACTGCTGAGACACACAGGACATCCCCACAGGGGGCCACTTCTTCAAGGTCAAGAAACATAAACTTACACATACCTAATAATACAAATGCAAATTGAGACAAAATGGGATGGCAAATATGTTTCAGATGAAGAAACAAGATAAAAACCTGGAAGAACAACTAAGTGAAGTGGAAAAAGGCAATCCACCTGTTCAAAGCAACAGTCACAAAGATCTTAGGAAAAGAATGGATGCACAGAGAGAGAAGTTACAGGAAAGTTTTTTGTTTTTGTTTTTGGCGTGCCAGTGGCATGCAGTTCTCAGGCCAGGAGTCAAACCCCAGCCCCAGTGATGAAAATGCCAAGCCTTGAACAACTATATGCCAACAAATTTGAAAATCTGGAAGAAATGGACAATTTTCTAGAATCTTACAGCCTGCCAAAACTGAATCAAGAAGAAACAGACCAACTGAACAGACTCATCACTAGAAATGAAATTGAAGAGGTCATAAAAACACTCCCTACAAATAAAAGTCCAGGACCAGATGGTTTCACAGGTGAATTCTATCAACATATAAAGAGGAACTGATGCCCATCCTCCTTAAACTCTTTCAAAAGGTTGAAGAAGAAGGAATACTCCCAAAGACATTCTATGATGCCACCATCCCCCTAATTCCAAAACCAGACAGAGATAACACCAAAAAGAAAACTATCGGCCAATATCGTTGATGAATACAGATGCAAAAATTCTCAACAAAAGCTTAGCCAACCGAATCCAACAACATATCAAAAAAAATCACACACCATGACCAGGTAGGGTTCATCCCAGGTTCACAAGGATGGTTCAACATACAGCAAATCAATCAGCATCATACACCACATTAACAAAAAAAAAGTCAAAAATCATATATGATCATTTCAATAGATGCAGAAAAATCATTTGACAAAGTCCAACATCCATTCATGATCAAGACCCTCGCCAAAGTGGGTATAGAGGGAACATTCCTGAATATAATCAAAGCCATTTATGATAAACCCACAGCAAATATAATACTCAATGGGGAAAAACTGAAAGCCTTCTCACTCAAATCTGGAACAAGACAGGGATGCCCACTCTCACCACTGCTCTTCAACATAGTTGTGGAAGTCCTAGCCACAGCAATTAGACAAACAAAAGAAATAAAAGGTATCCATATAGGAAGAGAAGAGATCAAACTGTCACTGTATGCAGATGACATGATACCATACATAGAAAATCCTAAGGACTCAACCCCAAAACTACTTGAACTGATGAATAAATTCAGCAAAGAGCAGGCTATAAGATTAACATTCAGAAGTCAGTTGCATTTCTGTATACCAGCAATGAAATATTAGAAAAGGAATACAAAAATACGATACCTTTTAAAATTGCACCTCACAAAATCAAATACCTCGGAACACACCTGATAAAAGAGGTAAAGAACTTATATGCCGAGAACTATAAAACTTTAATCGAAGAAATCAAAGAAGATGTAAAGAAATGGAAAGATATTCCATGTTCCTGGATTGGGAAAATCAATATTGTAAAAATGGCCATACGACCCAAAGCAATCTACAGATTCAATGCAATCCCTATCAAATGACCCATGACATTTTTCACAGAACTGGAACAAACAATCCAAAAATTTATATGGAACAACAAAAGACCCAGAATCACCAAAGCAATCCTGAGAAACAAAAACCAAGCAGGAGGCATAACTCTCCCAGACTTCAAGAAACATTACAAAGCCACAGTCATCAAAAGAGTGTGGTACTGGTATCAAAACAGAGAGACAGACAGACAGACCAATGGAACAGAATAGAGAACCCGGAAATTAACCCTGACACCTATGGTCAATTAGTCTTTGACAAGGGAGGCAAGAACATAAAATGGGAAAAAGAAGGTCTATTCAGCAAACATTGCTGGGAAACCTGGACAGCTGCATACAAAGCAATGAAATTAGAACACGCCCTCACACCGTGCACAAAAATAAACTCCAAATGGCTGAAAGACTTAAATATAAGACAGGACACCATCAAACTCCTGGAAGAGAACATAGGCAAAACACTCTCTGACATCAACATCATGAATATTTTCTCAGGTCAGTCTCCCAAAGCAATAGAAATTAGAGCAAAAATAAACCAATGGGACCTAATCAAACTGAAAAGCTTTTGCACAGCAAAGGAAACCAAAAAGAAAACAAAAAGGCAGCTTACAGAATGGGAGAAAATAGTTTCAAATGATGCAACTGACAAGGGCTTAATCTCTAGAATATATAAGCAACTTATACAACTCAACAGCAAAAAAGCCAATCAACTAATGGAAAAATGGGCAGAAGACCTGAATAGACATTTCTCCAAAGAAGATATACAGATGGCCAGCAAACACATGAGAAAATGCTCAACATCGCTGATCATAAGAGAAATGCAAATCAAAACAACCATGAGATACCACCTCACACCAGTCAGAATGGCCTTCATTAATAAGTCCGCAAATAACAAGTGCTGGAGGGGTTGTGGAGAAAAAGGAACCCTCCTGCACTGTTGGTGGGAATGTAAACTGGTACAGCCACTATGGAGAACAGTTTGGAGATACCTTAGAAATCTATACATAGAACTTCCATATGACCCTGCAATCCCACTCTTGGGCATATATCCAGACAAAACTCTACTTAAAAGAGATACATGTACCCACATGTTCATTGCAGCCCTATTCACAATAGCCAGGACATGGAAACAACCCAAATGTCCATCAACAGATGATTGGATTCGGAAGATGTGGTGTATATACACAATGGAATACTACTCAGCCATAAAAAAGAATGGCATAATGCCATTTGCAGCAACATGGATGGAACTAGAGACTTTCATATTGAGTGAAATGAGTCAGAAAGACAAAGACAAATACCATATGATATCACTTATGACTGGAATCTAATATCCAGCACAAATGAACATCTCCACAGAAAAGAAAATCATGGACTTGGAGACTTGTGTCTGCCTGATGGGAGAGGGAGGGAGTGGGAGGGATCGGGAGCTTGGGCTTATCAGACACAACTTAGAATGGATTTACAAGGAGATCCTGCTGAGTAGCATTGAGAACTATGTCTAGATACTCATGTTGCAACAGAACAAAGGGTGGGGGGAAAAATGTAATGTATACATGTAAGGATAACTTGATCCCCTTGCTGTACAGTGGGAAAATAAAAAAAAAATAAAATAAAATAAAAAAAGAAAGAAAATGCCAAGCCTTTAACTGCTAGGCCACCAGGGAACTCCAGAATGACATAAAATTGTCATTATTTGTAGATAATACAGTCTCAGTCTAGAAAAAAAATAAACTAAAAATAGTATTAAAATTAGTAAGAAATTCTCTTGTGGTGCAGCAGGTTAAGAATCCAGTGTTGTCACTGCTGTGGCTCAGGTCACTGCTGTGGTGCAGGTTTAATCCCTGCCCTGGGAACTTCCACATGCCATGGGTGTGGCAAAAAAAAAAAAAAATTAAGAAAATTTACAGAACTGCTCAATATAAAATTAATATATAAAAATCATTTGCATTTGTATATGTTAGCCACAATACTTACAAATGCAATTTTTTTTTTTTTTTTTTGCTTTTTAGGGCCACACTAGAGGCATATGGAAGTTCCCAGACTAGGGGTCTAATCGGAGGGGCAGCTGCCAGCCTATGCCACAGCCACAGCAATGCAGGATCCAAGCTGAGTCTGTGACCTACACCACAGCTCACAGCAACGCTGGATCCTTAACCACTGAGCAAGACTAGGGACCAAACCTGCAACCTCATGGT
The DNA here is from genome assembly GCF_054392235.1 of Sus scrofa. Lineage (NCBI taxonomy): Eukaryota > Metazoa > Chordata > Mammalia > Artiodactyla > Suidae > Sus > Sus scrofa. The sequence continues at coordinate 19,083,641 of NC_139393.1, read as the reverse complement.
TCCTAGTTGGATTCGTTAACCACTGAGCCACGACGGGAACCTCCCCCAAATGTAATTTTTATTTTTATTTATCTATTTTTTGTCTTTTTGCCATTACTTGGGCCGCTCCCGCTAGGGGTCGAATCGGAGCTGAAGCCATTGTTCAGTCAACACTCCAGAGGATTTTGCGGGGGGGGGCTACCTGGGGCACGTGGAAGTCCCCAGCCAGGGATAAAATCTGTGCCCCAGCAGTGGGCTGCTGTAGTGACAACACTGGATACTTAATCTGCTACACCACAAGGAAACTCCTCCAGAGGAATTTTTTGATGAATATAACACTACAATTCTAAAATTTACATGGAAAATTAAAGGGTCAAGAATAACCAAGAGGAGTTCCTGTCGTGGCCCAGCAGAAATGAATCTGACTAGTATCCATGAAGATGCAGATTCAGTCCCTGGCCTCACTCAATGGGTTAAGCATATTGTGTTGCCGTGAGCTGTGGGGGAGGTCGCAGATGCGGCTTGGATCTGGCGCTGCTGTGGTTGTGGCTGTGACCAGCAGCTACACCTAATTTGATCCCTGGGAACCTCCATGTACCGTGGGTGCAGCCCTAAAAAGACAAAAAAAAAAAAAAGAATAACCAAGCTATTTCTGAGGAAAATAAAGTGGCTTTTTTGGGGGTAAAAAAAGGTGTTTATTACAGAGGTATAATAAAGCAATGATACACAGTATACAGCCCATAAACAGTCTCATGTGTATATGGAAATTTGATACATGACAGAGGTGACATTGCAGATCAATGAGGAAATAGTGCTGGACAACTAATTATGCAAGTGGAAAAAAAAATCAGATTCCTACCTCACATCATACACAAAAATAAGTTCTAGATGAATGAGGGTATAAATATAAAAGGAAAAATTTGTGGCTTTTAGAGGAAATAGAAAAGATATCTTTTTTTTTTTTTTTTTAACTTTTTAGGGCCACACCTGCAGCATATAAGAGTTCCCAGGCTGGGGGTCAAATCAGAGCTACAGCTGCCAGTCTACAGCTCTGATCTGACCCCTAGTCTGGGAACCTCCATGTGCCTCCTTGGCCCTAAAAAAGCCAAGGAAAAAAAGTGAAAAAGCAAGTGACAAATGGGGAGAAGATATTAACTACATACATACCCAACCAAGAAGGACTACCCAGGATGTATAAAGAATGCTTATGGGAGTTCCCGCTGTGATGAAATAGGGTGGGCGGTGTCTCTGTAGAGCTAGGACACAGGTTCGATATCCAATGGGTGCAGTGGGTTAAAGGTCCCAGCGCTGCCACCATGTAGGTCACAACTGTGGCTTGGATCTGGTCCCTGGCCCTGGGACAACCGAAAAAAAAAAAAAAAAAAAAGAAAGAAAGAAAGAAATGCTTACAAAATGAGTAAGAAATAGAACTACCAAAATAGAGAAATGGTTAATGGGTATTTCATAGAGAGGAAACAATCAACCCAAGAAGAAATCAGGGGACATTATAGCCATGAGAAACCATTTTATGCCAGCCAGGTAGGCAAACAATCTCTCTGGAAAACTTTTCAGCTTTAGCTGGGAAACCTGACAACCCAAGAATCCTATTCCTTAGTCCCTAAAGAAACTCTTCTACATGAACATAAGGAGACATAACAAAAATGTTTTTGGTTTTTTTGTTTTTTTGGGTTTTTTTTTTTGTCTTTTTGCTATTTCTTGGGCCGCTCCCACGACAACAAAAATGTTTTAATCAGCATTGTCTGTAACAGCAAAAAGATGGAGAGAGTGCAAATGTCTTCTGACTCAAATATGGATAAGTAAATGGTGATCTATAGCTACAATGAATACTATTATAGTGAAAATTAATGAACCATAATCATACTCATCAACACTTTAGATTCTCTCTTGAGTCTACCACAAGATGATGTACTTTTTAACGTTGGCTTTTGCTTTCATAGTCTTTGAGCAGTTTTTCTGTCTTGCTATATTTAAGTATACCAAGTTGTGATAACAGCACAAGTTGGTGATGGAAACCAGGCTCTGAGTCACTAGGGGAAGGAAGGGCTTCATTTTGAGTCCCGTCTAGGACAATTACAAAATAATAAAAAGAAATTGCACTGGACACAAATCCACAATGCCACGTTCTTCTCAGATTTTCCAGGGGCCACTTCCTCCTACCCCCGTATTGTGCAATTCCCCACAATTACGGTTCCAACTCTCAGTTCCTCATGTGTTTAATAAGAAGCACAGCGTCCCTATGGTGGTCCCCGGCACTAAATTCCCTAGGACAGGTCGCTCTCAGAGGATAGCAATCTGGACCGCCCAGCTCACCCCTCTTCGCCCTCAAATTCTCTCAGACCACAGATGGGGCAGGTTCCCATTTCAATTCTCCTTCGCTCTCTGACCCAAACTCTCAGGCGCGCGCTGCCCTCATCAGCCTGTCAGAGCCTGCGCAACCTGGGACTTCGAGCCAAGACATCCTCAAGCAACCATACTTCAGCAAAACAACAGAGTCAAATACAAGCCTGCAACGACTTACTGCACAGCGTCTCCTATCTACCCGGTCGCCGGGAAAGGAGCGGCGCGGCGCCACGGCGGCCACGCTTCCTCGTGACGTCACACAAGGCGCCCGGAAATGGCGGCCGGGCTCCTACGTCATTGGGCTGCGCCGGGGTGGCGGTTGCTGTACAGTTGCTGGGAGGGGACGAGAGGTGGAGTAGCTGGGGCAAAGATCATGCCGAATAGCGAGAGGTTTCCTGGACAGCAGAGACAGCTAGGCTGGGGATGAAAGAAGCAGGGCAGATGCAAAATCTGGAGAGCGCGGAGGCTGGGCGGTCAGTCAGCACCCAGACTGGCAGCATGACCGGTGAGTGCCTCGAACCTTGTTCCCGCCCCCCAGCCTTTCGCTCTCCTCTGTGCGTCTCCCGCGGTTTCACTTCCAGTCCCCGCTTGCCCTTCTATTCCAGTGTGTCCTATCTCCGCCCTGGGCGCGTCTCTCTCTCAGTCACCGGGATTCCTTGGCCCCGCTGCACAGGATTTTGAAGTTGCGCTCACTGCCCCCCTTTACTCTTCCTCCAGGATCTGGAGGTGGGATCTACGGGGATCGACGAGCCTGAAAATTCCCCCAACCTTGTTTTTGACTTGGTATCAAAATTAACCGCACGGGACACTTTCCTGTATTTCAACTGCTTTACCTTCAAAGGTCACCGTATTTTTAGTTCTGTGTTCTAACTGCGGCCCTTGTTGCAACGTCTCATCACAATCCAAAGTAAAACTTGCTCCACGATGACATCAGATGCTAGGAATTTTCATAACTTCTTTTGGATTGTTTCCATAGCTACCTTGATGAGTTATACTATTTTTTTTTTTCTGCCGGGTGACAGGGTCCAACTTTTGAAAGCGCCACAGGAGATTGCTGGCAAGGCGGTTGATACCAGTCTCCTGCTAAGAAAGCACTTTGATTTTCCAGTACACAAATCCTTTTTCTCTGCCTCCTGTTAAAACAGCTGAACTAGGACTTCAGCACCCAAGTAGCATTGAGCTTAGTTCTTATTTTCATCGTTGGTAAATCTTTAAGATGTTTGCCCTTTCTTTTGTAGGTGAAATACCAAGGCTTTCTAAAGTCAACCTTTTCACTCTGCTCAGTCTCTGGATGGAGCTCTTCCCAGTAGTCGAAACCCAAAGACAAAAATCTCAGGTACAATTTGTTTCCTTAGGTAATTTTTTCTTCTTAGAAAAGCAACGGTCTAGAATTTGATTTTATTGCTCCAGTTTCTGTTATACTTAAAAACAAACTCAACAAGCCTTCAAATTTGCAAAATACCTCTGTGGTTTAGTATGATACCTGTGGTTCATAGCTGTGATAGCTTCTGTTTCCAGTCTAAAAATGGAATAATTACCCTCTCAGACTGCCCTGTTCATCAGATATTGATAGCATTTTTATGTTGGTTTGGCTAAATAGATTGCTGTCTATACCACATAATTTATCACTCAATTGAATATGGTTGGTGTTTCATCTTGGTGGTTTTTTACCCTCTTCCACCAAACTAAATTGATGAAGAGAGAGACCATGTCTCATTTCACTTGGTATACCTCTTAGCATCTACTCTTATATCCATGAATGTTAATTGGTTTTGCTTCATGTAAGGAGTCTCTTTTTTGGATCTCAAAAAAGATGATCAAAACAGATTTGGAATGTAAAATAAGGCTCATCATAAAAGCCAGTGTATTGGAAGTATGTACATTGTACATCTTTTCTTTCTTCTGTTCTTGGAGCAGCAAGGTGCTCCACTCTCATCATTTTCCTACATGCTTGGAGTTAGGTTTCTTTTATACATGGAGCTTGTTTCTCACCGTTTTGGTTTAGTAGATTTCAAAGTTTGGAAAATATTATTAGGCTAAGGTAAGTATTTCAGACATTTTTAAAAATGGGAAAAAGAGGGAAAAATTATCTGTAGCTTCTCACCATTCTGACACTACGCTTTTGACATTTGGATACTTTCCTTCAATCTTTTGTTTTAAGCACAAGATTTTTTTCTTCCACTTACAAAGTAGTAATTATATTCTGCATAGGCTTGTTGAAGTTTCCAGTTTGCCAGTAATTCTGCTAAAAGGTTGCTTTAGATTTTCCACAGACACACTTTTTGTAAATCTTTAAATTCCCCCAGTGCTCTTATGAGGTCATTCATAATAATCTTTTGTTTATTTATTTATTTATTTGCATGGAAGTTCCTGGGCCAGGGATCAAACCCACACCACAGCAGCGACTCATGCTGCTGCCGTGAAAACGCAGCTGTGCCACAAGAAAACTCTCCTTTTTTTTTTTTTTGCTATTTCTTGGGCCGCTCCCACGGCATATGGAGGTTCCCAGGGGTTGAATCGGAGCTGTAGCCACCGGCCTACGCCAGAGCCACAGCAACGTGGGATCCGAGCCGCGTCTGCAACCTACACCACAGCTCACGGAAACGCCGGATCATTAACCCACTGAGCAAGGGCAGGGACCGAACCTGCAACCTCATGGTTCCTAGTCGGATTTGTTAACCACTGCGCCACGACAGGAACTCCCTTTTTTTCTTTTTAATTTTTGATGTCTTTTTTTTTTAACTGTGGGTGAGTGAGGTTGTGTATTTGACACTGGAGATACAAAAAGAAGGATGTGGTCCTTATTTTCTAATGGGGAAAAAACTAGGCATGTAAACAATTACGATATAATAGATGATGGAGTCAAGCAGAAAGTGGAAGTAGAGATGCTACCAAGACTGAAGGCTGAGGACCAGGCTTTCCACGGGGAAGTAAGGGAGGGAGTCACAGGGGAAGTTGCATTTGCACTGAGACATGAGGAATGAGTAGGTATCTGCCAAGCCGAGACACTCCACACAAGCTTGAAGAGAGACTTTGTAGTCCTCATGTTGGAGGGTAAAATTGGGTAGAGGGAAGAGACTGGATATGCGCTTAGAAAGGGAGGCAAAAGTCAGATCAGAAAAAACCTGTGCCTTGCAAGGGATTTAGATTTTGTCCTTTAAGTATGGGAATTGCATTGAAGAATTTTAATAGGGGATTAGGGAATTCACTTTTTTTTCATTAAGACTCTACTATTTTAGGAGTTCCCCTTGTGGCTCAACAGTAAAGAACCCGACTAGTATCCATGAGTATGTGGATTCCATCCCTGGCCCTGCTCAGTGGGTTAACGTAAGTGGCTTACATTGCCGTAAGCTGTGCTGTAGGTCTCCAGTGCAGCTCAGATCTGGCATTGCTGTGGCTGTGGCTAGGCTGGCAGCTGCAGCTCAGATTCGCCCCCTAGCCTTGGGAACCTCCATATGCCGTGGGTGTGGCCCTAAATAAACAACTTCCATATGCTGTAGATGCGGCCCTAAAAAGACAAAACAAACAACTACTATTTTAAAGCGCTTTTAGTTTCATAGCAAAATTGAGGGGAAAGAGAGTTCCTGTCATGGCTCAGTGGTTAATGAATCCAACTAGCGTCCATGGTCTTGCTCAATGGATTAAGGATCCGGCGTTGCCGTGAGCCATGGTGTAGGTCTCCAGTGAAGCTCAGATGCAGCTCGATTCCCTTGTTGCTGTAGCTGTGGTATAGGCCAGCAGCTACAGCTCTGATTCAATCCCTAGCCTTGGAAACCTCCATACGCCATGGGTGCAGCCCTAAATGGACAAAAGACAAAAAAAAAAAAAAAAAAAATTGAGGGGAAAGAACAGAGACTTCCCATATACCCCTGCACTCATGAATAGCCTCCCCATTATCCACATCTTCCCCAAGCAGTACATTGATTCATCGTTATCACCCAAAGTCTACACTATGGTTCAGTCTTGCTGTTGTACACTCTATGGATTTGGACAAAATATGATGATATATATGCATCATCATGATATGATACAGAGTATTTTCCTTGCCCTGAAAATTTCCTGGGCTCCACTTATACGTTCCTCCCTCACCCCACCCACAGGCAACCACTCATCTTTTACTGTCTCCAGTTTTGCCTTTTCCAGAATGTTATATAGTTGGAATCATATGGTATATAGCTTTTTCAGTTAGGCTTCTTTCATTTAGTAATATGCTTTTAAGTTTCCTTCAGGTCTTTTCATGACTTGATAGTCCATTTTTAACACTAAATCAGATTGCCTTGTCTGGATATACCACAATTTATTTAATCCATTCACCTTCCAAAGAACATCTTGGTTGCTTCCAAGTTATAGCAATTATGAATAAAGCTGCTGTAAACATCTGTGTACAGATTTTTGTGTGGTGATAAGTTTTTAGCTTCTTTAGGCAAATACTAAGGAGCACAATTGTGCAAAGAGTATAGTAAGGATATGTTTAGAAATTGCCAGACTGTCTTCCAAAGTGGCTGTACCATTTTGGATTCCCACCAGCAGTGAATTCCTGTTGTTGGAGTTCCTCCTGTGGCACAGTGGGATCATTGGCATTTTGGGAGCACTGGGACTCAGGTTTGATCCCCAGCCTGGCACAGTGGGTTAAGGATCCAGCGTTGCCACAGCTGTGGTTTAGGTCACAACTTCAGCTCAGATCTGATCCTTGGCCCGAGAACTCCATATGCCCCCGATGGCTCCCCTCCCCCCCCCAAAAAAGGAAAAAACAAAAGAATTGCTGTTCTACATCCTCACCAGCATTTGGTGTTGTCAGTATTCTAAATTTTGGCCATTCTAATAGGAGCAGAGTAGTATGTCGTTGTTGTTTTACTTTGCAATTCCTTGATGACATCTGATGTGGTACGTCTTTTGTATGCTTATTTCTGTCTGTACCTTCTTTAGTCAGTTGTCTGTTAGGGTCTTTGGCCCATTTTTTAATCATGTTGTTTGTTTTCTTACTGTTGAGTTTTAAGACTTCTTTATTTATTTATTTATTTATTTTGTCTTTTTGTATTTACTAAGGCCGCACCCATGGCATATGAAGTTTCCCAGGCTAGAGGTCTAATCGGAGCTGTAGCTGCCGGGCTTCACCAGAGCCACAACAACGCCAGATCCGAGCCGAGCCGCGTCTGCAACTTACACCACAGCTTACAGCAACGCTGGATCCCAAACCCACTGAGCAAGGCCAGGGATCAAACCTGCAACCCCATGGTTCCTAGTCAGATTCGTTAACCACTGAGCCACGATGGGAACTCCTTGTTTTTGTTTTTTGTCTTTTTGTATTTTTGAGATCAATCTTTTATCAGATGTGTCTTTTACAAATATTTTCTCCTAGTCTGTGACTTGTTTTCTCGTTCTCTTGACGTTAACTTTTGCTGAGTAGTTTTTGATTTTAATAAAGTCCGGCTTATCATTGATTTCTTTCATGCATCATGCTTTTGGTGTTATACTTAAAAAATCCATCACCATACTCAAGAGCATTTAGGATTTCTCATATGTTATCTTCTGGGAGTGTTGTAGTTTTGTATTTTACATGTAGGCCTATGATTCCTTTTGAGTTAATTTTTGTGAAGGATGTAAAGTCTGTGTGTGGATAGGGAATTTACTTTTCATGATCATTTAAAGTCTTTTGGAGTGGTTTTCTCTCAATTACTGTGAGAATGTCTTATAACTAGAAAACATTATTTAAAATGTTATGCATTCGTATTCTCTATTTTTCAGCCATTCCCCTATGCGCCACCCTTGCTCCACATATTAGGGACTTTGAGAAAGCTCTTCATTTTCTTTGTGGAATTTTTACTTATTTATTTATTTTTTGGGGTCTTTTTAGGGCTGCACTTTCGTCATATGGAAGTTCCCAGGCTAGGGGTCAAATCGGAGCTGTAGCCACTGGCCTACACCACAGCCCCAGCAACACCAGATCTGAGCCATGTTTGTGACCACAGCTCACAGCCACGCCGGATCCTTAACTCTCTGAGCAGGGCCAGGGGGTCAAACCTTCATCCTCCTGGGTACTAGTCAGATTCGTTTCTGCTGAGCTACAACATAAACTCCTCTTCATGGATTTTGAAGTCTTTTATTCTTTCAACTTGTTCCTAGCTTAGTATTATTTTATGAAAGTAGAAGATTTCTAAACTGTTGGGTTTTTTGTTTGTCTTGAAGAAAGATTAGAAGCAAATGTTTAGGGATTGAAGCCTTTTAAAAGTGCATTTAAGAGTTCTCTTGTGGTTCAGCAGATTGAGGATCCAGTGTTGTCACTACTGTGGCTTAGGTTGCCGCTGTGGCATGGGTTTAGTCCCTGGCCTGGGAACTTCCATATGCCATAGGTGCAGCCAAAAAAAAGAGTGCCTTTAAAAAGCTGGGCTTAAAAAAAAATGCTGGGCTTGGAGTTCCCATTGTGGCCCAGCGGTAATAAACCCAACTAGTATACATGAGGTTGTAGGTCTGATCCCTGGCCTTGCTCAGTGTGTCGGGAATCTGGCATTGCTGTGGCTGTGGTGTAGGCCAGCAACTGTCGCTCTGATTCAACCCCTAGTCTGGGAACTTCCATGTGCTGCAAGTGCGGCCCTAATAAGCAAAAAAAATAGGACTTTCCAAAGCAATGTTATTCAACCATGAGGTGGGAGGACATCCTGCCATTCGCAACACCATAAATAGACTTTGACCACATTATGCTGAATGAGATAAGTCAGACAGAGAAAGACAAATACTGTGTGATCTCATTTTTAAGTGGAATTTGGGAAAGCCAGACTCAGAGAGAGTAAAAAGGTGTTTACCATGGGCTAGGGTACAGGGGACAGGACAGATGTTGTTTAGGGGTATAAACATGAGTAGTAAATAAGCCCTGGAGATATGCTTAGTGCCTTTGAATGTCGATAACAATATTGTATTATAATCATCACATGTGCTAAGAGACCAGGACTTAGTTATTCCAACTACTAAAAAGCAGTGAGTAGTTAAGTAACCTGTGATAGAGGTGCAAATTATTGCCACAATGGCAATCATATTAGAATATATGAATAAATTAATATGTTATACACCTTAATTTTACACAGCATTAATGTCAAATATATTTCCATTAAAAATAAATACATTAATTAAAAACTGGGCTTTTTAACAGATTGAGTAATAATTTTGAAGAACCTTTTTTAATTTTAATTTTTAATTAAAAATAATTTTTTTGGAGTTCCTGTCATGGCACAGTGGAAACAAATCCAACTAGGAACCATGAGGTTGCAGGTTTGATCCGTGGCCTCGCTCAGTGGGTTAAGGATCCAGTGTTGCCGTGGCTCTGGTGTAGGCCGGCAGCTGTAGCTCTGATTGGACCCCTAGCCTGGGAACCTCCATATGCTGCAGGTACGGCCCTGAAAAGATAAAAGACAGAAAATAAATAAATAAAATTTTTGGGGCTGCACCTGCAGCATCTGAACATTCCAGAGCCAGGGATGGCACCTGTGCCACAGCGGCAACTCAAGCTGCTGCAGCGACAATACCAGATCCTTAACCTGCTACACTACAAGAGAGCTCCTGAAGAATCATTTTTTAGTAATCAAGATTTGGTCTCATTTTAATCCATTCACACATACCACACACTCACGCACGCGCACATGCACACGCACACGCACATACATTAGAATGCATCCTGTGTTAAAATTGAATTATTTTTCAACAGATGGGTATTAAATAAATAATTCCACTACAAATTGCACATGATGCTCTTAGGGTTAAGTAAGATCTTTTTCCTATTAAGAGAAGAAAATATTCTTTAAGCTAAAGTAATAAATTTGTTTCACTTAAATTGTTTATTCTGCTTTTGCTCTACCAAGTAAGTCAGAGAAACTGTAAGGTGCAGGTTGACATGTACTTGTGTTGGGAACATTGCTCTTGACAAACCTTTGTTTTTTTAAAAGTAAAATATTTTTGGGAGTTCCCGTCGTGGCTCAGTGGTGAACGAATCTGACTAGGAACCATTGAGGTTGCGGGTTTGATTCCTGGCCTTGCTCAGTGGGTTAAGGATCCAGCATTGCCATGAGCTGTGGTGTAGGTCACAGATGCAGCTTGGATCCCGCGTTGCTATGGCTCTGGCGTAGGCTGGTGGCTACAACTTCAATTCGACCCCTAGCCTGGGAACCTCCACATGCTATGGGAGCAGCCCTAGAAAAGGCAAAAAGACAAACAAACAACAACAAAAAAGTAAAATATTTTTGTGTTTTAAGAAAGTAATATATGTTTATTATTTATGAAATATACAGAAGAAAAAAAAAATCCATTGTAATTTCACCACGTAGAGACGGCTAATGTTTTTGTGTTGTTTCTCAATCTTTTTTTCACTATTTCCTTTACTCATTTGATACCAATTAATTCTGGATCCTGCCCTTTTCACTTAAAGTAGGAAAGTGCTCATGGTGTAATACTGTTATAAACTGGGTGGCAACGTAGTCTAGTGGTTTGGGAGTAGCCAGTGGTTTTGCAGTTAGTGCCTGGGTTCCGATCTTGGCTCCACCCCTTACTAGTTGTGTAACCTTGGGTGAGTTTACTTTACCTCTGTGTCAACTTCCTCATCTGTAGAATGGAATGTTACTGGTACTTACTACATGGAGCTTTTCTGGAAAATGACAATATTTGTAAAGGTCTTATATAATGCCTCGCTTATGCTATGTACTATATGTGCTTGTTACTTTTATTTTAAAAATTCAGTTTATTTAAACATTTTTGGCGGTTGACCAGTTTCTTCCACCCCTACCCCTACCTTTGTCAGCTATAAGTTTGTTCTCTGTGTATAAGCTTGGGAGATTTGTTTGTTTGTTTGTTTTTAGACCCCACATATAAGAGAAATTGTATAGTATTTATCTTTGTCTGACTTATTTCACTTAGCATAAAGCCCTTGAGATCCCTCTGTGTTCTTGCGGATAGCAAGATTTCATTATGTTTTATGACTAAATAATATTCTGGGGGGGGTGTGTGTGTGTGTACCACAGTTTCTTTATCTGTTCATCTGTTGATGGATACTTAGATTGTTTCTATGTTTTGGCTATTGTAAATAATGCTGCAGTGAACATCAGGGATGCATATAGCTCTTCAGGTTGGTTTTTTCATCTTCTTTGGATAAATGTCCAGAAGTGAAACTGCTGGATCATATTGTAGTTCTAGTTATAACTTCTAGAGGAACATCTACACTGTTTTCCATTACGCCTAAGCCCTTTTACACTCCCACCAACAGTGCACAAGGGTTCCCTTTTCGCCACATCCTCACCAACACTTGATAACTTCTGGTCTTCTTGATAATAGCCATTATAACAGGTGTGAAGTGAGACCTTATTGTGGTTTTGATTTTCATTTCTCTGATGATTAGTGATGTAGAGCATCTTTTCGGGTACCTGTGGCCCTTGTGTATATCTTCTTTGGAATATGTCCATTCAGATCTTCTGCCCATTTTTTAATTGTATTTGTTGGGTTTTTGCTATTGATCTGTGTGAGTTCTTTATGTATTTTATTTTATTTTAAAAAATTTTTGTTTTTTATTTCTTGGCTTTTTAGGGCCACACCTGCAGCATATGGAGGTTCCTAGGCAAGGGGTCAAATCAGAGCTGGAGCCACTGGCCTATGCCAAGCTGTAGTAGCACCAGATCCAAGCCGCATCTGTGACCTACACCACAGCTCATGGCAACACCAGATCCTTAACCCACTAAGCCAGGCTAGGGATCGAACCTGTGTCCTCCTGGATGCTAGTCAAATTAGTTTCCACTGAGCCTCAGTGGGAACTCCTATACATTTTAGATATTAGTCTTTTGTCAGATAGGTGATTTGCATATATTTTCTACCATTCAATAGATTGCCTTTTTTCATTTTCTTATAGTTTCTTTTGCTGTGCAAAAGCTTTTTCATTTGTTATATTCTCACTTGTTTATAAACTTTTGCTTTTGTGGCTTTTACTTTTGGTGTCAGATTAAAAAAATTGCCAAAACCTATGTCAAGGAACTTACCATCTGTTTTCTTCTGGGAGTTTTATGGTTTTTATTATCATTTTACTGTCATCTTAATGATTATATAACAGTGCATTGTATCAATGTAACACGTCCCCTTATTATTGTACATTTAGATGGTCTATAATATTTTTACCAGCCTTAGGGTATTATTAACTACAACTGCTTCTGACTATGACTGCTGTTTAGGGTTTTCTGTGTTAAATATTTACACTATATGGGTGTGCCTTGAAGATTGTTCAGGAAGGTATATACTGAGTATACGGAGTAAGAATTTTTAATAATCCAGCCTAAAACTAGATAAATGAGTGGGAGAGAAACTAATTATTAATGAGACTTCCAAGGGAAAAAACCTGCAATTAAAAGTTTTAGAAGTTGAGTACTATTGAACGTGGCTGTCATTTAAAAATAATTATCTCTCCTGTTGGCTCATAGTTTTACATTTTAGTTAAGTAAGACTTATTCAAGTTGCCCGAATATTACGTTAGTAAGATTATAATAACTGCATTGTTCCCTCATATTTCTCTATACATCATATACTCCCAGCTCTTCCCATTGTGTCTTTTGGTACCTTGTTTTTATGCTAAAAGACCTCACATGCTTTTCTAGAGCAGAATTCCTATAGCATAATGGCGAGGACAGTGGATTTGGGGCTCAGATCCATGCTTACCCCCTTATGAGCTATGTGACCATGGTTGAGCTATTTAATCTCTCTCCACAATTTCTTCATTTGGAAAAAGGGAATAACCATAGCTACTTCATAAAGGTGTGAGTATTAAATGAGCTAATTTAGGGCCTAATACGTGGTAAACACTCGGTAAAAGTGAGGTGTTACTGCTGTCACACGGGCATTCATCATCATCATCACCACTGTTACCACGGCACCCCTCACTTCACTGCCAGCATCGTTGCTTCCTCCCCTTCCTCTTCTGCCTGAACATTCCCAGAACATGGCTTTTCTTGTAAACGTCTCAAAAGTTACCCCTTTTCTAGTGTCCAGCACTTGTTTCAGAAGACTAAGAGGTCAACCTTCACCGAGTTTGCCATTCCTACTTTGAAACTTTCTCCAGTAAGGAGTTCCTGTTGTGACGCAGCAGAAACGAATCCGACTAGGTTGATTCATGAGGTTGCGGGTTCGATCCCTGGCCTCGCTCAGTGGGTTAAGGATCCAGCGTTGCCGTGGGCTGTAGTGTAGGTCGCGGACACGGTTCCGATCTGGCGTTGCTGTGGCTCTGGTGTAGGCCAGAGGCAACAGCTCCAATTAGACCCCTAGCCTGGGAACCTCCACATGCCATGGGTGTGGCCTTTTCCAAAAGAGAAGGAAAAGAGACTTTCTCCAATGTATTACATATCCCGCCTGTGGTGAGGCTCACAGAATCCTGATGTTTCACCCTGTCATCTACTTACCTTATAGTCACGTTACTGTGTTCATAAATCTTACACTCTGTAATACTTACATCCTAAGCAACGATGTTTATGGCTGGAGCATAGCAAGGGTTCAATAATTATTTATTGAATTAATAAATGAAGAATAAATCTGCTGTGAACATTGTGTTTAAAAGCTGGTTGAATGGATGGATGGATGAATGAATTTATCCTTTGTCTCAAAACTTTCTACTTCAAGTTTTACCCTGCCCCCCTTCTTTGGCTGCCCTGTGGCATATGGAGTTCCAGGCCAGAGATCAGACCCACGCTGCAGTTGTGGCCTACACTGCAGCTGCAGCAACACCAGATCCTTAACCCACTGTGCCAGGCCAGGAATTGAACCTGTGTCCCAGTGCTCCAGAAAGGACACAGTTTAAAAAAAAGTTTTACTTTTAGAGTAGACTTACGGACATTCCTGTGTTAGCGTTGACAAAGTTCATGGCTTCAAATGACACAGATTTATATTCTTAGAGTTCTGTAGGTCACAGATCCAAAATAGATCTCACAAGGCTAAAGTCAAAGTGTTGGCAGGACTGCATTCCTTCTAGGGAACAATCAGTTTCCTTAGCTTTTCCAGCTTCTAGAGGCTGCCTACATTCCTTGGCTCCCATCTTCAGTGCCAGCAATGGTGGAATAAGTCTTTGTCATGTTGCATCACTCTGACCCTCACTCTCCTGCCTCCCTCTTTTACTTATAAGGACCCTTGTGATTTACTTTGGGCCCACCCAGATCATCCAGGTCAAGCTATTCATCTCAAGATGATGAGCAGCCTTAATTCCATATGCAGCCCTGCAAGTAATAGCCACAGGCTCCAGGGGGTCTTTGGGCAGCCGTTATTCTGCCTACCACAATCCATATCTCATACCCTTGCTACAGATTTCCTTACCTTCCCAATACCAGATAATTTACCTCTGCTCCCCTTTCGTTCTTCTTACCCATAGCCACACTCAGATTTTTCCATTGCTCAAAACGGCCCCATCTCTGAAAACTTAAACTACAGAATTTTATTTTTAGTTCTGTGTTTTGGAAAAGTATGTTGGGGCCAGGTTAAGTAGTCTGAACTTGAACCTGAACAAAGCAGGAAGTCATTGCAGAGTTTCATCAAGAAAAAAAAATGAATGGCTACAGCCAAAAAAACCTTTAAATATAGGAAATATTGAATTAATCATATGTCTTGCTAATCTTTTTTTTTTCCTTAATCTTTTTATTAGGAAAAAGAGGAGGGAAAGCATGGACCCTTAGGAGATAATGAAGAGATGGCCAGAGTATCTACTGATAAAAAACAGGTAAATTTTTATGATTTTTTAAAAAGACATAAGTGCTCGTAATAACACAGCAAAAGGAATGGTATAAAGTACAATAAAAGTCCCTTTTATGCTCAAGTTCTCTGTTCCTACTTCCAAGAGAGTTTTTGTATATTCTTCTAAAAATTATGCATTTCCAAGACTGTACATGTCTCTCCAAAGGTGGGTCTGGAGGAGAGAATAGAGTATTAAGTATTGTACAATACATTCCTACAACTTGCTCTTTTTAAAAAAAATTTCAAATGTCACAGTTGTCACCTTCCCCTCTAAGTTCATATAGATGTTGAGAAACACTCTTGCATGTTCTCTCAGACTCCAGCACATCCTGCTGGTCTTGCCAAGAATGCAAGGCCCTAAGTGTTCTTTGCCTAGGCCATTTCTCAGAATTGTGTTTGCCGCAAGCAACCTTGAGGGTTGAGGTACTATCTTCCCCTGAAACGGAGAACGGATTTGCTGACCCTTTGAGATAAAACACAGCCGAATTCCTCTCCTATAACACAACCCACTTCACATCCAGGAATCCGTATGAGCCCATCTGCACGACCCCTGTGGGGCTTGTAGGCGGGGAGCCGTCCCACACAGGACGCTCACATGGCTTGCTGTGCTGCGAACCACAGACCCAGGAGGTTCCTGTCTTCTGCTAGCATCCAAGAAACAATAGCAGGCTAACTACTGGCTTGGAAGTAGAGTAGATCAAAGCCCAGACCTGACAAGATGAACCTTGTTCTTTTTCATATTGCATAGTGTATCCTTGCTATTTTAATCCTTTGAGTTTTCCAGAGAGATTCTGATTCATTGGGTATGAAGTGGAGCCAAAACATGTATATTTTGATGATTCTGGTGTACATTCCTGGAGATTTTCTGATTGTTTCTGAGAACGAGTCTCTAAAATGCCCAGCAAGAATATAGAAATAATTTATTTTAAAATATTTAGATGTTTTTAATTACTAAGAAAGGCAAAAGGGAAAAAGTAGTGACTCGCCAGTTAAGTAAACGTGCTAGTGTTCACATGCCAAACACACTGTCCTCTTTTGCCTGTGTTTTCATGTAAAACTGTGACTAGGAGTACATAGCCGACTTGCCAAGATATGAGTAAAATGAAGCAAAGTCAGGATCTAGAACAGTGCTTCTCTGCAAATATTCCGTCTTCTGGGAGTTGTAGTAAGTGGAAGTACTGAAATGGAACGCAACTTAGACTTTTATTGGTTTGGTTTTATTTTAGGTTTGGGATGAATAAACCCTGGTCTCAAACTGGATATTTTGGACTTAGCCAGAAACAAAATGGGAAAAAAAAAACAAAAAAAACATGTTTTCTGAAATGAAAAGGGCTCTAGACAAAGAAAGTGATAAATTTAGCCTAAAAGATTGTTCAGTTAAAAAAATGAATTGATAGTATGCCTCCCATTCTTTAGAAATTACTTTTTAAAAAGTCTTTTGTAGCCAGGGTTTCTAGCTTTATTTCTGTCTACTTAACTACTTAGAAAATCTAAGGCTAAAATCATTTAATTGCAGCCATTTCTATTGGCCACAATTGATTCAGCTTAATAATATAAGCTCAAGTCTGCTGATTTTTTTTTTTTTTTTTTTTGGACACCCCCATGGCATATGGAAGTTCCCAGACTAGAGGCTGAATTGGAACTACAGCTGCTGGCCTACACCACAGCCACAGCAGCTTGGATCTGAGCCTCGTCAGTGACCTGCACCACAGCTCCAGCAATGCTGGATCCCTGACCCACTGAGCGAGGCCAGGGATCCAACCCGAATCCTCATGGATATTAGTCAGATTTGTTTCCGCTGAGCCACTACAGGAACTCCCTGCTGAGATTTTTTTTTTTTTCTTTGGCTAGGCCCATGGCATGTGAAAGTTCCTGGGCCTGGGACTGAACTCAAGCCACAGCAGTGATAATGCCAAAACCTTAAGCACTAGGCCACCAGGAAACTCATGAGATCTTTTGATAAGACTGCATCATTGATAGTTTTTTTTTTTTATTTATTGAAACTTGCTGGAGTTATTTAGAAGTAGATACTAACATACACTTTGTGTTTAAGGAACGTTAAAAATCTTAAGAAACTTTGGGGTGGGAGGTAAAAGTGTTCAAGGTAAATTTAAAGCTTATTTACGTTAAATTAATTTGATTATGTATTTATTATGTTTTGGCCACACCCCCAGCATATAGAGTTCTGGGCCAGGGACTGTATCGAAGCCGCAGCTCCGATGCGGGATGACCTCTGCTGTAGTTCTCTGCCTTGTACTGCTTCTGGGTCTTTCAGAAAATCATGCAAACTCTCTGGGGTTCGCTTACCCATGTGTAAAAATCACAGGGTTTTTCCTTTTATTTAGAAGCTTAATATTAAATAGTCTGAGACTTGGAGTTCCCATCGTGGCGCAGTGGTTAGCGAATCCGACTAGGAACCATGAGGTTGCGGGTTCGATCCCTGCCCTTGCTCAGTGGGTTAACGATCCGGCGTTGCCGTGAGCTGTGGTGTAGGTTGCAGACACGGCTCAGATCCAGCGTTGCTGTGGCCCTGGTGTAGGCCAGCGGCTTCAGCTCCGATTAGACCCCTGGCCTGGGAATCTCCATATGCCGCGGGAGCGGCCCAAGAAATGGCAAATAGACAAAAACAAAAAAATAAAATAAAATAAAATAAATAGTCTGAGACTTAATGCTAGAAGAAACAAGTCAAATTGACTTGGTTATTGCTCTTTACTAGGTTAAAATATATTATTTTTTACTGGGATAAATGTATGATAATTGAATGTTTAATTGTTTGGTTTAGAAAGCCTAGATTTTGAAAATTTCTGGTATAACATCAACAGTAAACTTTAAGAAAAATTTTGAACATTTTGAGAAATGTGTTTTGATCATTTTAGTAATAAGTATAATCCATGATATGCTCATTAAATGTTAAAACTAATCACATAAATTATAAATTATTATTTTGTATCTTAACGTAGGTGAAGAGAACTGGTCTCGTGGTCGTGAAAAACATGAAAATTGTTGGTCTCCACTGTTCTAGTGAAGATTTACATGCTGGGAAAATTGCTCTGATAAAACATGGGTCAAGGCTGAAAAACTGTGATCTTTATTTTTCCAGAAAACCATGTTCTGCTTGTTTGAAAATGATTGTAAATGGTAAGTGCAAACAAGGCCTTTGTTGGGGATTAATAGCATTTATCTTAGAACAAAGTAAGTGGGAACAAATTGCCTAAACTCCACTGAGATAATTTAGAAATGTAAATATATATCTGAAGACAGTTTGATATCCATAAGAAGGAAAGTCAGAAAATAGGGATTTTGGTCTCAGCTCTGTCACTAACTAGCTAGGTGACCATTCTTGAATTGGTAGACTAACACTAGCTGCTGTAGCAGAAAACACCGAAATTTCGGTGGCTTAAACTAGATGCTCATCACCCGTGTAATAGTCCAGTGCAGGTGTTGGTGAACAGCAGACAGCTCTTCTCCATGTGGTTGATTCATGGGCCTAGGCATTGTCTGTCTTATTGCTACTGTCATCTCTTCGAGCCTTGAGTCTTCTGCATCTAGAGATAGAAAGAGTAGAGAAGCATACCTGCTTCCTAAAAATCCTGGCCTGAAAGTCAAGCTATCATTTGTGTTCGTATCCACCGTGGAAACTGTATTTCCTGGCGGGGCAGCTATCTCCCAGTGACTTCTCTCCCCTTTGGAAGGAGGAGCACAAATTATTAATGTGCAGATCTCCATCCCTGCCACACCAGACCACTCACTAAACCTCTGTGCTTATGATTCTACTTTGTACACAGGTAAGCATTCAGACCATTCTCCGATTTAAAAAATACCGTATCTTTTCGGAACTTCCTGGTGATGCACTGCATTGAAGACCCAGCATTGTCACTGCTCTGGGGTCACTGCTGTGGTGTGAGTTTGATCCCTGACCCAGGAACTTCCACATGTGATGGACACAGCCAAAAAAACCAAAAAAAAAACCATATATATATATGATCTTTTTTACTTAGGCACTTATGAATTATATATTTGGTCTTTATTCCATTCTGAGCACAAAGCAACTAAAATCCTTTTAATTTCCTGAATGATCAGCATGATAAAGGTGTCTTTTGTTATTCATATCAAGTCCATTTCAACCACTACTGAGTTTATATCAATGAGGTAACTTTTGGGAATCCCAGAATGGTCTGGTTGCCAAGGAAACCACCCAGGTGATTAGAAGTGCCACGAATAAACTTTCAACTTTATCCCCCTAGACCTCTGAGGAGGAGGCCAAACCCAATTTAGTGTAACACATCATCTGGTAGCAAATGAGTAATACAGGCTGAAAGTGGTATATGAGCTCAGCGGAGAAATAGTGATCCCTGCAGGTTGGCGTGTCATGAAAAGCTGGGGCTTAAGCTGGATCTTCATGGATCAGATGTAGAGGAGGAAGAACATATTTCTGGTCAGGGGGACAACACATGTGGGGTCGTCAGGTTATGAGAAGCAAGGTTCTAGAGGTCAGCGTTTGAAGTGGAAATTATTCTTGCAGAGAATAGTGGCAGATAGATTATAATGATAGGTTGGGGCTTTAGTGGAGAACTTTGAAAGTCTGCCTGGCCTTTGGGCTTTATCTTATAGACCTCTTTCCTAAACTTGTTTTGAGGAAGAACTGTTTTTGTTTATATCAAAGTCTTAAGAGGAGGAGTTCCCTTGTGACTCAGGGCATTAAGGATCCAGCATCGTCTCTGCAGCAGCTCAGGACGCTGCTGTGGTGCTGGTTCATTCCCTGACCTGGGAACCTCCAGATGCCATGGGTGTGGCCAAAAAAAAGTTAAGAGTAATGATCTGATCAGTGATGAGAGCTGCCCTGAGCTACAAGTGGAAGCGATAGAGGAAACAAACGGTCACGTGGCCAGAGCCTCCTGGCCTGCAACAAGTATTTCAAGCAGGTAGGTAGCTGTCTATGATAAGTTATTAGATTCTGTAGTCTTTTCCCTGAAGAGAGAAGATAAGCGTGATAGTGGGGGGGTGCAGTTTTTTCTCCTTTTCCCAGTAAACTGAGCAGACTGGATATTCATTTTATCATTTGTGTTAATTGACTTATAATTCCTGTTACAGATAATGTGGAGCCATTGAAGGCTTTTGAACGGGATGTAACATGATTAAGACAATTGTTTTTTGTTGTTAATGAATTAGAACATGGGAAGATAAGTTAAGAGCTTGATTAATAGCCTGTTGCATTAGGTAAGGTGTAAAATAGGTCGGGAAGTTCCTGTTGTGATTCACTGGGTTAAGAACCTGACCAGCATCTGTGAGGATGTGGGTTTGATCTCTAGCCTTGCTCAGTGGGTTAAGGATGTGGCATTGCTGCAAGCTGAAGCATAGGTCACAGATGCAGCTTGGATTTAGTGTTGCTGTGGCTGTGACAAGGACCGATGGCTGTGGCTCTGATTTGACCCCCAGCCTGGGAACTTCCATATGCAGAGAGTGTGGTCCTAAAAAGAAAAAAAAAAAAAAATAGGGTTCAGGTGGTGGCATTGATCTAGAAAGGATAAGAATGTGAAAGAACCAAACATTTTTTGACTGATCTCTTCTAGAATCAAGAGAAAAGAATGAATGAAAGTTGTGTCTTGCTCTGAGTCGCCTATGCTTGAAGTACTCTTAGTAGCCTAAGAACCAAGAATTTAAAAATAGGGGAGTGCAGATCTTTCAGCACTGCTCGATGTCTTTGAGTTCACATGTTTAAAACTGACAAGAGAGATGATGAAGTGTGGAAAATCAGAAAGGACGTGCAATGGAAATGCTTTTATGGTATTAGAACCATATATAAATAAAATTGCTATGTTTGATTAGGCTTATATATTTTCTAGTTATCTTGGAAAGGGGCATGGTTTAACCCCATGCTATAGCTAACATACTTTAGTTATGTTATGATTATAGTTACTGTTACCTCAGCTACCAAGCAAACATTTTTTTTTTCCTTAGGGCCACAGTTATGGCATATGGAAGTTCCCAGGCTAGGTGTTGATTTGGAGTTTCAGCTGCTGGCCTGTGCCACAGCCACAGCAACACCGTATCCAAGCCACATCTGCGACCTACGGCACAGATTTTGGCAGTGTGAAATCCTTAACCCACTGAGTGATGCCAAGGATCAAACCCGCATCCTCATGGATACTGGTCAGGTTCTTAACCCACTGAGCCACAATGGGAACTCCATGCCCTTTAATATAGCAGTACAAAAAGTTTGTTGATGTGTTTTTAGATTCTACATTTTAATTCACATCTGTCCCTTCTCAAAATTTTATGTAATGTGAAAGAAGAATATTCGTAATTATCTGAAATGGCTGTTAAAATACTCCTTTTTATTTTTTGTCTTTGTCTTTTTATGGCCACACCCAAGGCATATGGAGGTTCCAAGGCTAGGGGTCCATTCGGAGCTGCAGCCAGTGGCCTACACCACAGCCACAGCAACGCGGGATCCAAGCCACATCTGTGACCTACACCACAGTCCATGGAAACACCGGATCACTGACCCACTGAGCGAGGCCAGGGATCAAACCAATGTCCTCATGGATGCTAGTCAGGTTCGTTAACCACCGAGCCACGACAGGACTCCTAAAATACTCCTTTTTAAATTGCGTATAGTGTTTGGCTGGACACTTTTCAAATACTTCAGTGAAAACTTATGGTAGCAAATTGAAAGCAGCAGATTTGAGAATCCCACTGTCTTATCTTCAGCCAGAAAATAAAGAGATTTGTATAAACTTACTGTCATTCTTCTCAGCTAGTTTTTGTTATTTTGGAAAACATAGTTATTTTTTTATTGAACCCTGTTGTTTATATTAATTTATAAGTTCCTTATTGCTCTTTTTAAATGAATTAATATTTTAAAGTTTTGTTTTAATTTTATAAAACAGTATAATCCACATAAACCAAAACTCTTTGGGGTCCTCATTGATTTTTTTTTTGCTTTTTTTGCTTTTTAGGGCCACACTCTAGGCACATGGAAGTTCCCAGGATAGGGGTCAAATCAGAGCTACAGCTGCTGGCCTACACTACAACCATAGCAACACTAGATCTGAGCCATGTCTGTGACCTACACCACGGCTCACAGCAACTCCAGATCCCTGACCCACTGAGTGAGGCCAGGAATTTAACTTGAATCCTCATGGATACTAGTCGGGTTCATTTCTGCTGAGCCACAATGGGAACTCCCCCTCATTGATTTTTAAGAGTGTAACGTGGTCTGAGACCAAAACCTTTGAGAATCTTTGCTGTAGCATTTGCTACTGGTCCATGAAACGTTATTCAAACATTAGTCATCCCCTCTTCACCCTTGAATCAAGATTGCTAGAAATAACCAGAATGCTGAGATGAAGTGCTGACCATCACACTGGTTAGGAAATGGATTATGAGAACTGCATAGAGGGAACGTGAAACAGGCAGAGGAAGTATTCTGATAATAGCTTTGAGGTCTTCAAAATTACTTTACATCCCAAGCCACAGCAAGAGTCAGTAGTAGCAGGGAGTAGCTAGAAATGTGCATTTGTTTATCTTGAATTTTCTAGTTCATCTCTTACTTTGAATGCAGAAAGCCAGTGAGCTATCTGTCTATGCACTTCTGGGTACAATCATCAAAAACATAAACTCCTCTCCTGGTGGGAATTACCTGCGATACTAGCAAAGGAATTTCTTTGTTGAAAAATGCTAATTAATTGATGAACATTTGCATGCTTAATTCTGTATAAGGCATCTCATTGTTTCATCTCAAACACAAAAAACTTTTTTCATGTTATCCAGCTTTGCTTTCTCTTTTGTAAATTGTCTCTTCGTATCTTTTGTCTCTCTTGAGGCCTTATTGTTCTTGTTAATTCATATGTGCTCTTAATTAAATCTGTATATTAAAGATTACTGACATTTTCTCTGTCTTGAAAAATGTTCCTTCTGGTTTATTGCTTTGTCTTTGACTTTGTGGACTTAAAGATCATTAATACTGTCTTTTTCTCCCTCTGCTTCCCTGCTGCCCTCACATTGTAAATTCAATGTGGATGTTTTTAGATCAATGTATTTTATTATGAGGAGGACTATACTGTGTTAAACCACTCCCCTCTTTTGGCCATTTAAAATTTTCTGGTTTTTTTTACAGTTTTAAACAATGCTACACTAATATATGCATGCATGAATTTTCTTTTGTCTTTATTTCACATGTTTTCTTAGAAGAGCTTCCCAGAGAAAGAATTTAGACTACAGGTACATTTGTAATGCATGGATGAATTGTTTATTTCAGATACAAAACTCTAGCCAATATCAGTTATTTCTAAAAGCAGCCATTTGATTACTTAGAGGACTCTGGTATATAGCCCCAGCTCTGGGCTTTGGGACCACACTTAGCAAAGCCAGTGATTCCCAAATACCTTCCAAGGGCTTTACGGTTGGCAGCTTTTCCTGTATACGGCCAGATAGTAAATGTTCTAGGCTCGGCAGGCCATGTGGTATCTATACAGCTGTTCCGCTCTCAACTCAGCATCTCCATGATCGTGTGAAAGCCGTAGCCAGAGACCGTGTCAGTGATTAGGTGTGTCTGGTTCCACCAAAACTTTATGGGCACTGAAATTTGGATTTTATATACTTTTCATGTGTTGCACAGTATTTTTCCTTTTCTTTTTCCCAGTTACTTAAAACTATGAAATCCATTCTTGATCTGCTAACTGTAAGAAATAGGCAGCAGGACAGATTTGGCCTGTGGCCATAGTTTGTCAACACTTGGGCTGTGTTGTTGGTGACTTGGTAAGAGCCATTTATTGTATGGGGACCTTTCGATCTACTGCAGTGATATGGTGGGTTTGTCAAGACAACCCTTAATTTCACATGCCTCTGGTAACTACCTTTCATATTTTCTGTTGCAGCTGGAGTTAACCGAATTTCCTACTGGCCTGCTGATCCAGAAATAAGTTTGCTTACTGGGGCTTCTAGTTATGAAGATGCAAAATTAGATGCCAAAGCAGTGGAAAGATTGAAGTCAAACAGTCGGGCCCATGTGTGCGTCTTACTTCAGCCTTTGGTGTGTTATATGGTGCAGTTTGTAGAAGAGACCTCTTACAAATGTGACTTTATCCAAAAAATTTCAAGAACATTGCCGGACACTAACATTGACTTTTACTCTGAATGTAAACAAGAAAGAATAAAAGAATATGAAACGATATTTTTGGTTTCCAATGAAGAACTGCATAAGCAAATACTAATGACTATAGGTTTGGAGAACCTCTGTGAAAATCCATACTTTAGCAATCTAAGGCAAAACATGAAAGACCTTATCCTACTTTTGGCCGCAGTAGCTTCCAGTGTGCCCAACTTTAAACACTATGGATTTTATTGTGGCAGTACCGAGCAGATTAATGAAATTCACAATCAAAGTTTGCCACAAGAAATTGCAAGGCACTGCATGATTCAGGCCAGGTTATTGGCGTATCGGACTGGTGAGTTATATGCTTAGTTCATAAATTGGGGCTGATTGGGTCGTATTTGTCTCAGAGGTACAATGGTGTTCATCTCACTCTGGTAGCACTCACTGACTCTTAAAGTTTTGCTGATCATGCAGTACAGAGAAGTTAGTGAGAGTCCTGAGTAGTCAGCTCTTTCTTTGAGCTGTTTTAGGATTTCTTGTGGCCTATTGGTGCAACATTTATAAAATCAGGGTCTAACTGGGCAATTTCTTTTTTTTTTTTTTTTTTTTTTTTATGTCTTTTTGCCATTTTTTGGTTCCCAGGCTATGGGTCCAATCAGAGCTGTAGCCACCAGCCTACGCCAGAGCCACAGCAACTCGGGATCCGAGCCGCGTCTGTGACCAATACCACAGCTCACGGCTCCCCACTGAACAAGGGCAGGGATCGAACCCGCAACCTCATGGTTCCTAGTCGGATTTGTTAACCACCGCGCTGCGATGGGAACTCCCAAATTGGGCCATTTCTGCTTCTTGCTTTAACCATTTTGCAACTCAGTGAGCCCTCTACTAGAGATAGGACAAAGAGAGAGAAGAAAGAAAACCAAAATGATTTTTTAAAACTCTTCAGTAGTCTGTATGTATTCAGTATTTAGTGAAAAAAAAAAAAACCTTTATTAAAGTATAGTTGATTTACAATGTTGAGGATAAAAACTTTAAAAATCTTTTTAGTAAATATGAATTCAAAATCACCAGTAGAATCAAAGTAATTTTGACAGATTCTTCCAGTGTCTGGTATGTCTTCAGTCAGCAAGAGGAGAAATCAGACATTTTTGCTTAAGTTGTATGTAAGCTATGTGTGAAAAAGGAAAATATTATTTGGGAATTTTCTCTATCATGATAAAAGATGGTATCTATTTCCAATTATAGGACAGTATTTTTACATCTTACCAGACATAACGTTTTTCATAGTGAATCATGATCACTTTTTAATATGCAGCTAGAAATAAGGAAAAGAAAATGCAGGTTGGAGTAGCGGTAGAGTAAAATCTGATGAGTGGCTATAGTGGAGTTTTTAAAACCTATCCCAAGAAAGAAGGAGAAGAGAGAAAATCTTCAGAAGAGGTCCACTTCAAATGCTGCTGGTCTGCAATATATGCTAAACAAATACCAAAGGTTGAAGTAATTTCAGTAAAATGGAGGTTTTCAAATGGCAGCATGTTAGAATCACCATAGACACTTTTATTAAAAGTATGAATGCTCAAATTCCAATCCAGACCTACTAAACCTAGTCCCTTAGGATGTGTCTAGGCTTATGAATCTAAGTTAAAGTTCTGCATGTGGTTCCAACTTTCATCAGGATAAAAGAAACCCCTCAGCTCTTATTAAAGAATTTGATTCTACTACAGGCGCAAATTATATGATGCCAAACAACTGTATTTTGCAAAGGTTTGACCTAATGTAATTGTCTTGTGTCCTGGCCTATACGTTAGTCTCTGCCAACACCTGTTTTATAAAGAAGTTTCCTCCAAACCATTCTGGAAGGATGGAAACATAAATAGGAACAGCTCTTATAGCTGTATTACACTGTTCACCTTGTGCTGATTAGAATTCAGCAGATTCCAGAGTGAGTGTAGGTGGGAGGTGGGAGTGTTCTGTGCCTTCACCTGATCTTAGGAACTCTTCACAGTACCTCATCACACTCTGTGTGGCTCCAGTGTTTCAAGATGCAGTGATGTAGAGATATATATTTGCATATATATTCTTTATTAGAGACTCTAGTAGTATAGTTGTATTGTAAATGTATCTTCTGTTACTGTGCACAGGTTTGTGCTTATGCACTTGATGAGCAATTTAAAAGGTTTTTCAAGGTTAATTTTTTGTCCATGTATGACTCTCTTGCCTGGAGCCCACGTCCAGGGGAGAATGTGGCTCTTTGTCACGTCTTCCTCTCCACTGTGAGCTCTTCCCAGGAAGAGACCATGTTCTCATCATCGTTTTTTCCTTATCACTGAGCACAGTGTGATAAATCTTTTCATGTCCAAAGATAAATGGTCCACAGTCCGTTATCCAAAGCCCTTGGAGCCAAATGAAAAGGAATTCAGATTTTTTTCAGATTCTAGAAAAATAATGTGTATTGTATGTATGGGCAGCAAGCTTTTTTTAAAAGCTTGATGTAAGGGGATTTTAGGTAAGGAATTCTGGACCAATATTCTTCACCGATGACAAATAAGCATCTACTGTATGTCAAGCACAAAGCTAGGTGACTTGTATATGTGCCTCATTTAACACCGAGGACAATCCAGCAAGGTCGGTATCCCGTGACTTAGTGTGTTCATAATAACTCAGAGTTTACACTTTACACTATTCCGCTTATTTAACAGCTTTATTTCACTCTACATAAGAGGTGAAGAAATCATTCTGTTAAACCATTTCATTTAACAATATACGTATGATTAAAATGAATTCTAAAACTTTTAACAACAGAGTTCTAAAACGAATTGAACGTAGGTGCTTACTAACTCATTTTTGAATGATGAGTAAATAGGATCCACAGAGATGTTGTTAAAAGTGTGTTTCTAGGATACTTTGAGGTAGCGAGAAAGTGACAAAACTTGTTAGACTCCAGGAGAAGAAACAGAGCGAGGACGGTATCACATCTTACCTACCTGGCTTAAGTGTGAGTTTCGCTGTCTTCTTCTGTCCTGTTTTCCCGTAGACTAGGTGTTTTCCAAAGCTGATGATGATGGCTTCCTCCTAAACCACATGGTTGATGATGAAAGTAGGTTGGAGTAGCCAAGAAAGTTAACTATTTCAAACCATAATACAGCTGTTCTCATCTTGCCTAGTTGCCTAGGACTCAGAGGGGTTGCTCATGAGACATACAGGTTCCTGAGTCGACCACCTCTGTTGGGGAGGTTGATTCAGGGAATTTCCATGGGAGCCAGGAACCTGCCTTTTTAACAAGCATCCGGTGATGATTCTAATGCAATTGGTCTGTGGACCACACTTGGACAAACCCTCACGTGATCACCATATGGGGAGCCAAAATAACCACGCCTGTGTTCCAGAACCATAGGATAGAGTCCTCTGACTTTCAGTGGTCAAAAAGTCTCAGGAATTTGGCTCATGATTATAAGTTGACCTCCCTTCAGAGATGTACAAAGAAAATCTTGTGGATGACCGGATCCTGAGAACAATTTATAGACATGAAAGGTTTTTTGGGAGAAATTTTACATAAAAATTAGAAATGTGAAAAGATTTTTGAGAAATTACTTCATCAGTCATCCAACCCTATGGCTGGATGAAATCTGTTCCATCGTATATGGATGCAATTTATTCTGATTTCAAAAGACACCGAATAAAAATTATTCTCTTGGTGAAACTAACTTTAGCTAAGCAGTAGAGGTTAGTTTAAAAATCACATTGTTTTTCCTCCTAACAAGATTTACTTTGTCCCTCGACTGGAAGAGAAAAAGTGGCTCCAGGACTAAAAATTAATAACATGAAAAATACCTAAAGTCAATGGTTAGAAAAGACTCTTGATATGAAGAATTTCTATTTGAGTTTTTCATTTTTTTTGTTTCAGATTTATGCATGTATTAAGTAAAATTTTACTTAAAGGTTTTGGTTTTGCAGGCAAATAGAATCTTAGGTTTATAACTTCTGCTCCTTGCCTTAGAAATGAGCATAAAGCCATCATTTTATTCTTTTCCCCTCATGTTATATTCTGAAGGTCTTGGAAGGTACAAAATTTTGTTGACCCCAAAATCTCTTTCCTGACAGTCTCCACTCTATAAAGTACATTCCTCCCAATATATATGCCCCTTGGTGTCGTGCTCCTTTCCTCCAAAGCCCAGCCTAGTGGCTGGGAACACAAATGTCTTCTTGTCACCTTCCCCACCAGACCATAAGCTTCATGAGTGCAGGGACTCAGGCGTTCATTACAGGGAGATCTTTGTTAGGAAGTTTTTCACATCTGAGAGAGGCAAGCAGGTTGGGAGTGGAGGGCTAAATTTTAGTCACTTAATTTCTTTGCCTGTTTTCTCATCTAGAAAAGGCAATGTGTTGCTTTACCTTTAGATAAAAATGAGACACTAGATAACAGGTGCTTAAAATAAATTATAAAAAGGCTTTGTAGTATAATTTTGGAAACCCAACTTGCTTAACCTGAAGATGGGTGATTTCATTATAGCATCAATAACATTAAAAAAAAATTAACTTTATCAGGCATCCCAGTTTGTCATGCATAGATGCAATAATATTTCTTTTTATTTTTATTAGAAAAGTAAGTATTTAAATAGGTTGTTATTGGAAAGATTAACTTTTAGGAAGTTCTATGAAGTCACAGTTTCATTTAATCCTCATCAGTATGAAGCTATCTCAGGGCCAGCTCAGATAGCTGTCACTTTCTCTGTGTAAATGCACCTACCTAACTACATTGGTCTCCTATTAAGATTTTGATAAGTACTATGGATTTTATAATTTGTGTATAATTGTCTTAGAAATTTTAAACTTACCCTCGTCTTAATAGAAGGAAAAGTCAATACTTATGTAGAATTTCTGTTTTGGTTTTTTCCATTTAAAGTTAATAATTTTAAGAAGTATAGCCTTGTTGCAAAGTAAATAAGTAGGTTCTGCAGAGAAATTATAACCTTATATTTCTAACTTCTAGCACTTGATTTAGAAACAAGCATCCTGTCTTTAACTTGGCATTCTTTTCCCCTCAAGGCAAACTGTGAAGGTCGAGAAAAGGCCTACATTTTGTTTAAATCACAATTCCTTTCATGTACCTTCTAGTGAAAAAAAAAATTTCAAATACATGTAATATGACAGCCCCATGAAGATTTGTTTATGTTTGTATTATGAGTTTGAACTTTTTTCATAGCAAGAATACGTCCATGAAATGTATTTTCCATGATTAGAGTACAAAAATGCTAGAAGACAGATTTGATTGTCGTGAATGGTTATTACACTAAATCCTTTAGTTCAGAAGCTTCTTCCTTAATTAGTTTCATCATCTATTAGAAATGGTCATTTAAAAACAGACGTGGCAGAAATGCCATAAAGTCACACTCAGTTCTGGTTATAGCTTTAAGGTGCCCTGAGTGTGGGCACTGTCATTGTAATGATCTCTGCATGTAGATCAGGAACCACTGGGTTGGTAGTGACACTGTCTATAGTTAGTACCTAGCTCCCCTAGTCTATGCTTGAGAGTATTTTATTTTCATATTTTTCTGTAAGTAGTGAGATTGTTGAGGATTGCTGCTACATTTATGAAGTATGTATTTCAATAAATACGTGTTTATTATTCTGAGAAAAATGTATTTCTGAAACTAACAAATCATTGATATTTACTGAGTCACATGCCATGTATCTTTCAGAGGATCATAAAACAGGAGTTGGAGCAGTCATCTGGGCAGAAGGAAAATCTGTAAGTATGAAAATAATTCTTTATTAACATTTAATCTTGATCTTGTTTAAGCATATTTCAGTCTTAAGTATCTGACATTTTGTTGACCCATTGGGATTAATATTTCTTATTGATGTATGTATTAAGTTCTATAAACATTTGTGCATTTCATCAACAGTTTTCTAGATAGATTCATTCATTTAGCAAACAGTTAGTAAACACCTTCTACAGTGTAGGCTCTGTGCCACAGTGAACAGTGAACAGAACAAAGACACATGTGCTGCCCTTCATGGCCTTATATAGTCTAGTGACGGAGACAGGTGAAAAAGACTGGCATATAACTGTACTTCTAACGTGAGACCCTGAGAACATACATAGAGGAGGCACCTTTACTCTGCTTGGAGAAATGAGTAAAATATTCTTGGAGGAAGTTAAATGCTATAAGTCTTTTTTAAATTTTTTATTAATTTTTTGTGTGTGTGGCTGCACCTGCAGCGTATGGAAATTTCCAGGCCAGGCATTGAATCTGAGCCACAGCTGTGACCTATGCCACAACTGCAGCAACACCAGATCCTTAAACCCACTGCACTGGGCTGAGGATAGAACCCGTGCCTCCGCAGTGACCTGAGCCCCTGCAGTTGGGTTCTTAACCCAGTGCTCTACAGCTGGAGCTCCACACATGCTATTAGTCTTAAAGAATGAATGGTCGGAGTTCCCGTCGTGGCGCAGTGGTTAACGAATCCGACTAGGAACCATGAGGTTGCAGGTTCGGTCCCTGCCCTTGCTTAGTGGGTTAACGATCCGGCGTTGCCCTGAGCTGTGGTGTAGGTTGCAGACGCGGCTCGGATCCCGCGTTGCTGTGGCTCTGGTGTAGGCCGGTAGCTACAGCTCCGATTCAACCCCTAGCCTGGGAACCTCCATATGCCGCGGGAGCGGCCCAAGAAATAGCAACAACAACAACAAAAAAGACAAAAAGACAAAAAAAAAAAAAAAAAAAGAATGAATGGTCGTTTACTAGGCAGGGCAAATTAGTGGGACAGGGAGGGTAACATGCAGAGGCAGGGCATGCGAGAGAATGTCGGGAAGTGCAGACTTGGTATAGTGGAGTCCAGAGTCATAGGTAGAGTAGCGAAAAATTGGGTTGCACCATGAAGAACTTTGTATACCACATAGAGAGTTTAGACTTGATTCTTCAGACAGTGGGCTTCCCTAGCACAGCACTAACTAGCAGAAATAAAAGGCAAGCCACATACATAACTAAAAAATTTGTAGGAGCCATGTTAAAAAAATAAAAATAATATTGACAAAGCAGAAACAGATTCACAGACATGGAGAACAGACCTGTGGTTGACAAGGGTAAGGGAAGCGAGTGGGATGGGCTGGGAGTTTGGGGTTTGTAGGTGCAAGCTGTTACATTTACAGTGGATAAGCAATGAGGTCCTGCTGTCTAGCACAATCTCTTGTGATGGAACATGGTGGAAGATAATATGAGAAAAAGAATGTATGTATGTATATGTATGATTGGGTCACCTTGCTGTACAACAGAAATTGACACTGTAAATCAACTGTAATTTTAAAAAATTAAAAATTAATAAAAGAAACAAGTGAATTAATTTTAAGAATATATTTTACCTAATCTTGGAGGAAGATTAAGCACACAGCCACAGCAACGCAGGATCCAAGCCGCCTCTGCGAGCTACACCACAGCTCACGGCAACGCCAGATCCTTTAACCCACTGAGTGAGGCCAGGGATTGAACCTACATCCTAATGGATACTGGGCAGGTTTGTTACCACTGAACCATGACAGGAACTCTTGGGGGGGGCGAGTATTGAGTCTTTATAATCCTGTGTGTATTTTATACTTACAGTACCTCTCAATTTGCACTGATCACATACGCCTAGTGGACAGTGCAATCCAAGAATGTTTCAAATAGGAAAATGATTTGATCAGATTTGCATTTAAAAAATGATGTGGGGCTAGACAGGAAATAGGGAGATCCAATAAAAAGAGATGATGAGGCTTGGAATTCTGGGGATGGGTTGGGATGGCATGGAAACAAGAGATACTTAGTTAACTGTGGGACTGACTAAAAGGTGAGTAGGGGGCCTCAGTTTCCGTCAATAGACTTTACAGCAAGTAATTTGACTATTTGGCTGGATATGTCATAGGTCCCTCAAGTTCAACCTAGCCAGTTCATACAGCATCTTCCTGCTAACCTATTGCTTCTTGAGTGGTCACCCTCCCATTCCCCATTATCACCAAATGTATGATTTCCACCTTCAAATTGTCCCTCGACTCTGCTTATTCCTATGCTAATTGTGAACACCTACAAGAATAGGTTCCTCTGCTTAAAAACTCCCATAGAATTCTGTCCAACTCACCGGTGACACTCATCCCAGTTCAATTTACATGACCAGCTTCTTACCATCTCCCGATTAGAAGGCTCCTGAAAGCTGGGATTCTCTGTCTTGTTTACCACTGTATTCCTAGCACCTCGTGCACTGCCCGGCCTTTGGTTGGAACTCTCCCTCAGGTTTATATAAATGCTCAGCAGCCTTTTGGCTGAACATTAGGTTCTCAACTACTCTGTGGAGAATTTAGGTTTCCAGTGACATTATCTAGAGTGTGGACAGGATAGTAAAGTGGAAAGACATGAGTTTAGAGTCAGGCAACCCAGGCTTGAATTCTGGCTATTACCAGCTTTGAAACCCTGGACAAGTTATTTAATTTCTCTTGGCCTCAGTTTCCTTATCTGTAAGATAGAAGTAGTAACAGTATGGCGGTCTCGGATGTTGTGAGGATTAATTAAATGAAATAACACATTTAAAACTCAGCATGATGTTTGACATTTAGTAAATACTCAAAGATGATTTTTATTAATGTGATAATTTATTTGTAAGCTTTTGTTGGTTTACCGTAAGAGTGATTTTGATCAAGCTGCTGTAGTAATGAGTCTGTTGATTCTTTCACATGAGTAACTTTAATATATTGAAATTGAGTGAGGTTTATAGCATATTCCACACTATTATAAACATGTATGATTTATAAAACCTTTTACTCTTATAGTTGATAAAAGCACTCATATTAACACCTAATAGGCCACTGACCAAGTGAAATAGAAAAAGCTACTTAAGTAGGAAATTCTATAATATATATGTGTGTATACACACACACACACACACACACAGTAGAGGCTTAATAAACATGAAGATTAAAGGACAGTGCAAAATTTATTTTCCCACCATATATGATAACACTTTTTGGCCCAACAACAGAACTGGTGTATTCAAAATATTTTTAGAATTTCTGGCTTGCTAACCAGTAGCACAGCGCAGAGCAGATAAGAAATTAACAATAATTTGTTGAGTGCATGCTATGTGTGGAACACTCATAGGTGTCCTTTAAGGTATAGAAAGGAGATATAAAACATGTTCTCTGTTCTCCAGGATCTTATAACCTATTCAGGAAGAGCAGTCTGAATCAAGTGAAACGGTTTGTGAGTTCAACAAGCTAACACTGAATTCACTGCTAAAACCAAGGACTGCCTTGTAATTATATATTAAAGATGATCAGCCTGCTCGAAACTTAGCTTTGACAGGACCACACAGCAGTGGGAAGATCTAACACTGTATTTTTATGATGGTTCAGTTTGTCATGGTCAAGTGAATTCATTATACAAAGTATGATACTAGGCTTTAATGATACACTACAGGATGTCTGTTCAAAATGTTGGAAATAGCTTTGTTGGTTTGCTCACTTTTCACAGAAAAGTTGTGATGGAACGGGTGCGATGTACTTCATAGGATGTGGTTATAATGCTTTTCCTGTTGGGTCCGAGTATGCTGACTTCCCGCACATGGATGACAAACAGAAAGACAGAGAAATAAGGAAATTCAGATACATTGTACACGCGGAACAAAATGCCTTGACATTTAGGTATGAAATTTGTTTGCATGTATTTTCTATAACCTACCCTAGAAAGGGGTAGTGGAAACTAGTTTTCTTTTAGCTGTAATTTATTGTCTTTTTAAAAATTCTGAGAAATCTGCTTTTCAGAAGTATAGCTTTGGTTGTGCTTGGTCTTTGCTGCCTGACTTGAGACCATTGCCAGGGATCCTTCAGGCCTTCACATTTATCGAGCAAGTCTTTCTTTTCTTCCTTCCCTCTCCAGTATAAAACTGCTTGATGTTGTTCTCAGGTTCTTGCCTCTGTCTGGATTATAGCATCACCTTTGTTTTCTAAATATATTACATATTATATTGATATATGTTTATGAACATACAGATTTTATTATGAATGAAATTGCTTTAACATAATTTTTTGTTAGAGATTATAACTGGCATCACCTCCTCCTAATGTTTTGTTTGTTTGTTTCTTTGTTTTTTGCCTTTTTAGGGCTATACCCGTGGCGTATGGAGGTTCCCAGGTTAGGGGTTCAATCAGAGCCGCAGCCTCCGGCCTACGCCACAGCCACAGCCACTCAGGATCCAAGCTGCATCTGAGACCTAGGCCACAGCTCATGGCAATGCTGGATCCTTAGCCCACTGAGCAAGGCCAGGGATCGAACCTGCCACCCCATGGTTCCTAGGCGGCCTCACCTCCGCTGTGCCACAACGACAGGAGCTCCACCTCCTTCTAATGTTAATTAATTTATTTATTTATTTTTTTTGTCTTTTGTCTTTTGTCTTTTGTTGTTGTTGTTGTTGTTGTTGTTGCTATTTCTTGGGCCGCTCCCGCGGCATATGGAGGTTCCCAGGCTAGGGGTTGAATCGGAGCTGTAGCCACCGGCCTACGCCAGAGGCACAGCAACGCATGATCCGAGCCGCGTCTGCGACCTACACCACAGCTCACGGCAACGCCAGAACCTTAACCCACTGAGCAAGGGCAGGGACCGAACCCGCAACCTCATGGTTCCTAGTCGGATTCGTTAACCACTGCGCCACGACGGGAACTCCTAATGTTAATTTAGATCATTTCCACAAACATTTCTCAGTGTTTACCATTAAGTGGGTGATTTTAGGGATTTCAAATCTGTGTAAGTCATGGTTTCTGTCTTGAGGAGTTTATAATGCAACAGGGGATATAGGGCTGTATTCAGCCTAACATGATCGGTTGTGTGGAAAAGGCCACCACAAAGTGAGCGGAAATTCAGGGGCTGCAATGAATGGAGGGGGAGAGTGAGGGAAAAGCTTTATGGAGCAACTGGCATTTGAGCTGTGCTTTAAAGATGTGCTGTGATTGTGGCAGTTCCTTGAGGTGCTTACTTGAAGGGAAACCATTCTTGCTTCAGGCAGAGCAGGGGGCGAGAAGGAGGGAAAATGCTTGTATATCGAGGAACATGGATATTCCAGTTAGGCTGGACCTTGGGGCACGTGGGAATAGGTTGGGACTGACAAGGGAGGACTTTGAGTGTAGACTTCGTTTGGTAGGTAGTGGGGAGATGGAATGGCCTTGACAGAGTCACACTGACGATTACTTAGGTTGTAGGTACATTGTTTGAACAGACTAGATGCATGAAATTCTGCTGCCCTAATACGGGGGTTACAGAATCACAGTCTGCACTAGGGACATGGATATGGAAGGGGGGAATGGCAGACAGCTGACTGAGAGCAGTGTAAACAGTGGACCCTGGAGTCCGACTCCTGTGTCCTCCAGTGAAGTACTCCTTATTCCTCAGCTGTGCCGGCATGTGAAGTCTCACCTGCTCCTCTGGCTTCTTCCTTCTGCTCTTCACTACAGATTTATTTGCTTCATCTTGTCACATCCACATATTTGTTAAGTAAAATCATCCTGTGTTAGGGAAGGTGGGAAGGGGACTATAACTCAAAACAGAATTTTAGTATAAACGTATTAATTTAGTAAGCATGTATTAAATACCTGTTAGGTACCAGATAAGAGGTAGACCTTTGGGCTCCCATAATGGCTTAATGTCTAATCACGCATGGTACATTCTTAGGGAGAGTGTTAGTTCTAGCCCCTAATTGCAGCATTATAAAGAGGTTCTTACTTAAAAAGCATTGATCTGTGTGTGTGTGTTTTAATTTACTTTGTAATCTAACTGAAAATCTTGCCATTGACTCGTTTAGCAAGAATAGGGCTTTTAATCATTGCTGTACATGATGTTGCAAATCTGTTTCTGAAGCAGCTCGATTTTATATTTTTAAATTTTAGCATTTAAAGATTTTTATAAAACATAACACCCTTTCATAAACTGCCTTCCTAATATAATATATATGTATTTTTTTTTGTAGGTGTCAAGAAATAAAACCAGAAGAAAGAAGTATGATTTTTGTGACAAAGTGCCCATGTGATGAATGTGTACCTTTAATTAAAGGTGCAGGCATAAAACAAATCTATGCAGGGGATGTAGATGTTGGAAAAAAGAAGGCAGACATCTCTTACATGAGATTTGGGGAACTTGAGGGTGTTAGCAAATTTACAGTAAGTAGATACACATTTTTTTCAAATAGACTTTCTCTTATGTTCTTAGGTACTCAGCTGAATATTTTAGTGATTCTTACCCTTTTAAAGGGTTTTAAAAAATATTATCATTGAGTTTATTTTTATATGCAAGCACTTGCCTAATTATAAACATTCAGCTTAGAGTTTACCTTATGAATATGTATCTTTACAGAGTTGTATGTTGAGCTTAAAGATCTTGAATTAGTTGGTCCTTTAGTGCCATCTGGTGGCTAACAAAAGAAAATCTTTGACCCACCTCTTTCCTCACCTTTCTTTCTGATTCGAAGTGGTAGATAGAGGTGGAATTAGTTTAAGATTACCCAAAAGAAGAGGAGACACATACACACACATACATTTTTCATGGAAAAAATCAGGAAAAAATTAGAAGAAATTTAATATTTGATATTTCAAAAAAAGTACCATAGTAGTTCATGGAAAACTCAGAACTTTATTTCATTATGCCTTTTTTAGGGCTGCGTCTATGGCATTTGGAAGTTCCCAGAGTAGGGGTAGAATTGGAGCTATAGCTGCCTTGCCTATGCCACAGCCACAGCAATGCCGGATCCAAGCCACATCTGCGAACTAAACCACAGCTCATGGCAACGCCAGATCCTTAACTCACTGAGCAAGGCCACGGATTGAACCTGCATCCTCATGGATCCTTCGTTACCTCTGAGCCACAACGGGAACTCCTCATTATGCTTTTTTACTACTTAGGTTTCTAAAAACAACTTTTCTTTTTAGAAACAGTCTTAAGTATACAGAAAAGTTATGAAAGCACTACAAAGAAATTTTTTTTCCAGCAATATTTGAGAGTTAAGTTGTTGCCATAATGCCAAACCACTCTCAAATACTTCTGGGGGTGGGGGAGCGAACCTGAGGCATATGAAAGTTCCCAGCCCAGCAGTCGAATCAAAGCTATAGCTGCCGGCCTATACCACAGCCACAGCAATGCCAGATCTGAGACGCATACCTAACCTACACCACAGCTTGCAGCAACACTGGATCCTTAACCCACTGAGCAAGGCTAGGGATCAAACCTGCATCCTCATGAACACTAGTCGGGTTCTTAACCCGCTAAGCCACAGTGGGAGCTCCCTTGAATACATTATTGAATATTTCCTCAAACAGGATATTATCCTCCATAACCACTGTACAACCACAAAACTCAGGAAATTATCATTGATATGTTATTACCATTTAATCCGTAGAGTTCAGTCAGGGTTTACCAGTTGTCCCAATAAAGTTCTCTGTAGTAAAAGGGTCCTGTCCAAAACCATGTGACCTTTTTTTTAATTGGCTTCACCCACGGCATATAGAAGTTCTTGGGCCAGGGGTTGATCCTGAGCCACAGCTCTGACCTGTACTGCAGCTGTGGCAACACTAGATCCTTTAACCCACTGTGTCAGGGCGGAGATTGAATCCACGCCTCTTCAGCAACCCAAGCCGCCACAGTCAGATTCTTAACCCACTACACCACAGCAGGAACGCCCAATTGCTTGTTAATAATAATTCTGGCGATTAATGTAGTACTTATAGTTTGAAGTGGGTACAAAAAGCATGTAATAGAACTATTTATAAATTTCAACTTTACATTCCTATTTGAGCCTAACTTGCCTGCAACATATAAAGCACCCAAAGAATATTTACTAAACTATATATATATGTATTTTAAATTTTAAAAAATAATATAGTGTCTATTTTCCTAGTTTCTGTGTGTATATGAAGGATCATAAATTTTTATCCTTTTCTTTTTTGTTATGTATTTTTACTTCTTATTTCTAGTTGTGTTACTTAAAGTTTATCATGATTTTAAAAAGAAAGAAAAGGGGGGGAGTTCCTATTGTGGCTCAGTGGAAATGAATCGGACTAGTATCTGTGAGGACAAAGGTTCGATCCCTGGCGTCACTCAGTGGGTTAAGGATCCTGCGTTGCTGTGGCTGTGGCATAGGCCAGCAGCTGCAGCTCCAATTCAATCCCTAGCATTGGAGTCTCTGTACGTCATGGGTGCAGCCCTAAAAATACAAAAAAAAAAAAAAAAAAAAAAGAAGAAAGTAAGAAAAGGGGACCACTGAAAGAAGCGACAGACAGGACAGATGCTTCTTTTGTAAAACGAAACAGGAGTTCCCATCATGGCTCAGTGGTAATGAACCTGACTAGTATCCATGAGTACTCAGGTTCAATCCCTGGCCTCACTCAGTGGGTTAAGGATCTGGTGTTGCTGTGAGCTGTGGTGTAGCTTGCAGACTCATGATCCCTAGCCTGAGAACTGCTCTATGCCATGGATGCAGCCCTAAAAAGACCAAAAAGAATTTTTTTTTTGTCTTTTTGTCTTTTCTAGGGCTGCACTCATGGTATATGGAGATTCCCAGGCGAGGGGTCCAATCAGAGCTGTAGCTGCCAGCCTACACCAGAGCCACAGCAATGCCAGATCCTTAACCCACTGAGTGAGACCAGAGATCAAACCTTCAACCTCATGGTTCCTAGTCAGATTTGTTAACCACTGAACCACGATGGGAACTCCCCAAAAAGAATTTTTAAAACACAGAAAGAAACAAAAGCTTGTATCTGTCAAAAGGGAAATCACTAGTTCTCTTTTTTTGTTTTCTGTTGCTTCATTCCTCCTGAAGTGTGAGAAGAAACAGGTTTCTCTAAATCTCTTCATAGAGAGTAAGTGACCTAGCTCTTTGGGACTGTGCTAGGTTAGGTGAATTCTGAGAAACCTCACCTACTGGTGGATTTTAGTGGCCTTTCCATTTTTGTGAAGAGAATGAAGAGATCAGAAGAGTGTAGGATAGGGCAAGAGAAGCGGCAGGAGAAGACAGAAAGACAGAGGGAGCAAAGGCCCCTTGGGCAGAGATGGGATTCAGGAACACCTCCTGAGCCAGGACTCACCCAGGATGCTCTTACTCAGGTACCCAGGGTTTCTATCTGCACTCCTTCCAGTAAAGATTAACTCTCTGCCCTCATCTGACCTGGCTTGCAGTATCATGTAAATGATTTAAACTCCTTGGTTAGCTAAATGCCTAGTTTTATAAAATACCAGTAACTAACAAGAACTAGCATTTTTCTAAATTTCAGTTTTAATAGTGATTATATTTGCTCTTAGACTGTCAAAAGTAATATGAATGTTAATACTTTGACTTTTTAAACATTAAACCAACTGAAATTAATTCTGTTTGAAAATTTTTTTTTCTCTTTGAGGTGTTACCATATACCTTGAGGCTTATCTCTCAAGCGTTAGTAACCTCTTAAGGTTCTGTTCTGTGGGGTGGATGCAAACTAGGCTAGAGCTGGGCAAGTTTTTCCAAGAATGTATTTTACCAGTGTAAGCCTTTGTCCATTTATTGAGAAACTGTTTTTTTTTTCTATTTGATACAAATGGGTTTTTCTTTACAGTATTTTTAAAAAACAACATCAATAATATATGCTCATTTTAGAGGATGTCAAAGAACAGATGTATAGAGGAAGATAAGAAAGAACAGATATTATTCTACAACTCACAGACACCACCATTAACATGTTCGTGTGCTTTTTGGGTCACTGAAAATTGTTCAGGAATAATTTTTAGTAATTACACGATTATTGGAAGTTCCCTTGTGGTGTAGCAGGTTAAGGATCCAGTGTTGCTGTAACTGTGGTGCAGGCTGCAGTGGGTTCAGTCCCTGGCCTGGGAACTTCCATGTGCCATGGGTACAGCCAAAAAATAAAAATAAACTTATGGAGTTCCCACTGTGGCTCAGCAGTAACAAATCCAACTAGTATTTATGAGGATGCAGGTTCAATCCCTGGCCTCACTCCGTGGGCTAAGGATCCTGCATTGCTGTGGCTGTGGCATAGGCCAGCAGCTACAGCTCCAATTTGACCCCTGGCCTGGGACCTTCCATATATCGTGGGTACAGCCCTAAAAAGACAAATAAAATAAAGTAAAATAAAATAAATTTATAAAACACTGGGGGTTTGGGATGGAAATGCTATAAAATTTGGTTGTGATGATCATTGTACAATTATAAATGTAATTGAGTAATAAAAAATGCTATAAAAATGAATAATTCTGAAAAAAATTATACAATATTGCAACCTGTAGATATAACTTATTTAACCATTCCCCTTTTGTTGGACACCTAGATTGCTTCTAAGTTTTCACAGTTAGAAATGATCTTTTTATGGTTATCCTTAAGTGTAAATTCAAGATTATTAGTTTTTACTTTGCTCAAATTAATAGATTTTAGTGTTTTGACATGTTTCGGATATGCCTTTTAAAATGTTTTTTCATATATATCTTCCCACTGCTTGTAAGTACCCTTTTTCCTGGTGTTAATCTTAACCATCCCATTTCTATAGGTGACTGACCTGTTCTAGATGTCTTCCCTTTCCAGTGACTTTTTTGTAGGTGATAAAATGTCCTGCATATCTCGTTGCCTCTTAAGGCCCATGATATTGATTAGTTTCTCTGATAAACTAATTGATGCTTCTGGACGAAGTTCCCAGAAACTGTACACTTCCTTGTGTCTTTCTGGAGATAGTGCCCTGGTGGGGTTTTTTCGGTTAGGTCATTAGTGATTCTGATGATGAATATTTCTAGGTAAATAAGAAAGGAAGGGGTGTGCTTTGAGACACTGATTATACCCAGTTTTTCTTATCTGCTGCTCCGGTCTTCCCTTGAATGTCTGAGAATCTGCAGGCTTCCATATTTCTTTCCAAATGGTTGAGATGGAAAACTAATCAGAGGAGATGTGATATGGTATGATGAATGCGATCCTATGATATAAATAATAGTACATATTATATGATATAACTATATTAAAAGGCAAGATAATCTTTGTCATCTTTTCATTCTTTCTATCTAGGCCCTCTCTAACTATTTTAAGATTCTTTAGGACCTGGAGACAGAATTTGAAGTGGTGGAGATTCTATAGTATTGGGCATGGTCAGACCCAGGTTCTAATGCTATTGCTGTTTTTAGTCAGTGTGTAACCTTGGGCAAGTCACCACACTTCTCTGGTCTTCTCCTTCCTTACCTGTAAAACAAAGGTAAAAGAGGATTTTTACACTCTTTCCTTCTCTGAGAATATTGACTCCCAGAAGTTATATCATTCAAGGTCATTCAAGATCATTATTAAGGGCTTGGTCGGTATGCTCTTTTTTCTTACATTGTGTTAAGCTGTTTTGACATCTGAAAGTGCAGTGCTGAAATGCTATTTATCAAATCCTTCTTAAACATATGAATAAATGTTTAAATGTATATATGTTTACATAAACATACAAATAAATATAAATGTTCGTGTCCTTTTATAGTGGCAACGGAATCCGTTAGGATCTTCTGTTCCTGAAAAAAATGAGCCTGAAAGCAGAGAGAGTAAGTATTTAAGAGTCCTTTACTGAGATTAACTTTATTGCTAAGAAGAAAAGATACACAGTGAGTTACAATGATCAGGTGTTAGAAATTTCTGTGGTTGCAGATGGAGTAGATCCTTTTTGTAGGTTAGATTTTTTGCCATTCAGTTTATTCAGATTGTGTATCTGCTCTATGCTAGGTGTAATGGAAAGTTCTGATTAACAACTAGTCCTTTGGACTCTGTAGCATAATGCAAATAATCACGCACAAATTGAATTTATAAATTAAATTTATATGAGACAGTAGACAAGAGTGTTCTTCTGTACCAAAATAAAAGCCTCTTGGACACTTAGGAAGGAAAAATACGTATAATTAGCACAGATGGCTCTAGGGCCAAATTATGAAGATAAATAGATTCTTTTTAGAGTAAAGTCACTTTTACTCAAATTGGTCAGAAAATGGAAATATTCTGGTTATTTGAATAACATAATTAACTAAGACTGAGCACAGTTACCAGAAATAGTCTTCAAAGCTTTATTGTGTGCATATTAACACAGATTTTTTTTTCTTTTTTTGCTACTTTATGACTGCTCCCGTGGCCTATGAAGGTTCCAAGGCTAGGGGTCCGCTGGCCTACACTACAGCCACAGAAACACAGGATCCGAGCTGCATCTGCAACCTACACCACAGCTCATGGCAACGCCAGATCCTTAACCCACTGAGCGAGGCCAGGGATCGAACCTGAAACCTCATGGTTCCTAGTTGGATTCGTTTCTGCTGCACCACAATGGGAACTCACCAGATATTTTCAATATAATGTCATCTTTGGGAGATTTTGCAGATCCTCAGGCACATAATTTTGAACATTAATTATTGCCGTACAATGTTATTTTTAAATTTTAGCTTTGTTATCTTTCTGTTTGGATTCAAAGTAAGTGGAAGTTTAGTATAGGTAAAATTTTTCTTTCTTTTTTTGTCTTTGTAGGCTCATAGCTGCGGCATATGGAGCTAGGGGTTGAATTGGAGGTGTAGCTGCCGGCCACAGCCACGGCTACAGCCATAGCAATGCCAGATCCAGGCTGTGTCTGTGACCAACACAATAGCTTACAGCGACCCCAGATCCTTAACCCACTGAGCAAGGCTAGGGATTGAACCCATGTCCTCATGGATGCTAGTTGGGTTTGTTACTGTTGAGCCATAATGGGAGCTCCAAAATTTTATTGGTAATAACAATGACTTGATTACGTTGAAAAATCAGGAAATATAAAAGTCTTTATGAAAATAATTTCTATGTGAACATCTTGATTTTCTGTATTCTGAGTTTATTTTACTCAAGTAGTAAATTTTTTTTTTTCAATCTGGAAAAAATGCATATCTACTCCTCCTTCCTCCTTCCTTTTTAAAAATTTATCAGAAAAAAAAAAAAAGAGGAGTTCCTGCTGTGGCACAGCAGGTTAAATATGTGGTGTTTTCTCTGTAGTGGCTTGGATTGCTGCTGAGGCACAGGTTCATTCCCCCGCCCACTGCAGTGGATTAAAGATCCAGTATTGCTGCAGCTGTAGCTCAGATTCCATCGCTGGCCTGGGAACTTCCATATGCCCCAGGTTCTGCAAAAAAGGAAAGAAAAAAATGTGGATCTGATTTAATAGTGTTTGAAAGGATAAGTTAATAATTCCCTGTGGTGAGGGAAAGAACGCAAAAAAACGCTAACCATAAAAAATTGAATATGTTAGGAGTTCTCATCGTGGCGCAGTGGTTAACGAATCCGACTAGGAACCACGAGGTTGCGGGTTCGGTCCCTGCCCTTGCTCAGTGCGTTAACGATCTGGCGTTGCCGTGAGCTGTGGTGTAGGTTGCAGACGCGGCTCGGATCCCGCGTTGCTGTGCCTCTGGTGTAGGCCAGTGGCTACAGCTCCGATTCAACCCCTAGCCTGGGAACCTCCATATGCCGCGGGAGCGGCCCAAAGAAATAGCAAAAAGACAAAAAAGAAAAAAAAAATTGAATATGTTAAAATTAAGAGCATCAGTTTGTCAAAAGATACCATTAAAAGAATACAAAGGAAGCCATGGAGGAGGATATATTTGCCACTTATAACCAATATAGGGCTAGTGGCCAGGATTTATTGTTCCTAGATCACTAAGGAAGAGGAAGACATCTCATGGATGGAAATACTGAGCTTGGGAGGAGGAGTCATGATGGGGAGGGGGCAAAAAAAGGTTTTTGTTTTGCTGGCTATGTTTTATTTCTTGACTTAGGTGCTGGTTAAATGTGTGTTTGCTTTGTGACTGTTCATTGGACTACAAATTTATGTTTTGTATCTATTTTTAAGGAAGTGTTTTATATCAATAAGTAATATCCATTTCTCTTCAATTTTATCGGAAATTTATTGAAGTATAATTCATATCATAAATTTGCCCT
This sequence comes from Sus scrofa, assembly GCF_054392235.1. Lineage (NCBI taxonomy): Eukaryota > Metazoa > Chordata > Mammalia > Artiodactyla > Suidae > Sus > Sus scrofa. Next base: position 19,039,522 of record NC_139393.1, on the reverse strand, counting down.
TTTAATGTATAGAGTTCAGTGTGTTTTTGTTGATTCACCAAGTCGTGCAGCCATCACCATAGCCTAATTTCAGAACATTTCCATCATCTAAAAAAGAATCCTGCCCATTTGTAGTTATCCCCATTTTCCCCTACTTCCAGCCCCAGTAAGTCTTGAAGTTGGGTAATGTCCATTCTTCAACTTTTTTCTTTTCCTTCAATATTATGTTGGCTATTCTGGCCCTTTTGCTTCTCCATATAAACTTCAGAATCAGTCTGTCAGTGCCCACAAAAACTTTGCTGGGATTGGATTGGGAATGCATTGAATCTATAGATTCAATGTTGGGAAAATTGAAATCTTGACATTATTGAGAGTTCCTTTCCACAACATGAAATATCTCTCCATTTATTTATTTTTTCTTTAATTTTATTCATCGGAGTTTTGGAGTTTTCCTCTTATAGATCTTGCACATATTTCGTTAGCCTTTATACCTAAAGTATTTCATCCTTTTGAATGCTAATGTTAATGATACTATGTAACTTCAAATTCCACTTGGTCATAGCTGGTATATAGGAAAGATATTGACTTTTGTAAAATTAACCTTGAATCCTGCAACCTTGATATGATCATTTATTAGTTCTAGAAGGTTTTTTTGGTTGATTCTTTTCATTTTCTACATAGATGATCATATCACCTGAGAACAAAGACAGTTTTATTTCCTCCTTCCATATTTGAATACCTTTTATTTCCTTTTCTTGTCTTATTGCATTAGCTAGAACTGCCAGTATTATGTTGAGAAGATGTGATAAGAAGGAACATCCTTGTACCTGTTATTAGTGGGAAAGCTTTGAATGCCTCATCATTAAGTATGATGTTAGCTGTAGGGTTTTTCTGGGGTGAGGGGGCACATACCCACAACATATGGAAATTCCTGGGCCAGGTATTGAATCTGAGCTGCAGTGGTGACCAGCGCTGCAGCTGCAGCAACACCAGATTATTAACCCACTGTGCCAGGCCAGGGATTGAACCCATGCCTTAGCAGTGACCCAAGCTGCTGCAGAAACAACGCTGGATCCTTAATCCACTGCACCACAACAGGAACTCCTATCTGTAGGTCTTTTAGTAGATATTCTTTATCAAGCTAAGAAAGTTTCCCTCTATTCCCAGTTTGCTGAGAATTTTTATCATGAAGGGGGGGTTGGCTTTTGTCAAAATTTTTTTTTGCATCTATTGATGTGATTATGTGATTTTTCTTTTTTAACCTGTTGATGTAATGGATTACATTAATTGATTTTTGAATTTTGAACCAGCCTTGCATAGCTGGGATAAATCCAACTTGCTCATGTTGTATAATTCTTTTTATACATTGTTGGATTCAATCTGCTAATATTTTGTTGAAGATTTTTGCAATTATGTTCATGAGAAATATTGGTCTGTAGTTTTCTTGTAATGTCTTTGGTTTTGGTATTAGGGTAATGCTGCCTTCATAGAGAATGAGTTAGGAAGTATTTCCTCTGTTTCTATCTTCTGAAAGAGACTGTAGAGAAATGGCGTCATTTCTTCCTTAGATGTTTGATAGGCTTCACCTATTAAACCACTTGGGCCTGGTGCTTTTTTTGGTGGGGGGAAGGTTACTAATTATTGATTCAATTTCTTTAATAGATGTAGACCTATTCTTATTGTCTATTTCTTTTTATGTGAGTTTTAGCAAATTGTGTCTTTCAAGGAATTGGTTCATTTCATCTAGGTTATCAAACTTTTAGGTATAGAGTTATTCACAGTATTCCTTCATTATCCTCTTAATGTCTATGCATTCTGTATTGATAGCCCTCTTTTGTTTCTGATGTTGGTAATCTGTGTGTGCTCTCTCAAGTTGGCCTAGCTAGAGGTTTATCAATTTTATTGATCTTTACAAAGAACCTGCTTTTGGTTTCATTGATTTTCTCTATTTTCTGTTTTGAGTTTCATTAATTTCTGTTCTAATTCTTATCATTTTTTTATTCTCCTTATTTTGGATTTAATTTATTCTTCTTTTCTATCTTCCTAGGGTAGAAACTTAGATTATTGATTTTAGATCTTTCTTCTTTTCTAATATGTGCATTCAATACTGTAAATTCCCCTTAAAATATATCTTGAGATTTCTTCCTTGACCCATGTGTTATTTAGAAGTGTGTTGTTTAACCTCTACATATTTTGGGATTTTCCACTTATCTTTCTGTTACTGATTTCTAGTTTAATTCCATTGTAATCTAAGAGTAGACACTGTATGATTTATATTCTTTTAAATTTATTAAGGTGTGTTTTATGGCCCAAAATGTGGCCTCTTTTGGTGAATGTTCTATGTGGGGTTGAGAAGAAATATATATTCTGCTGTTGTTGGATGTAATCTATCGATGTCAGTTATATAGCAGTCGATTGATGGTGCTGTTGAGTCCAGCTATGCTGTTACTGATTTTCTCTCTGTGGACCTATCCATTTTTGATAGAGTGGTATTGAAGTCTTCAGCTGTGATAGTAGTTTCGTCTGTTTCTTTGCGATTCAGGCTTTTTCCTTACATGGTTTGATGCTGTTGTTAGGTAGATACACATTAAGAATCATCATGTCTTCTTGGAAAATTGACCCCTTTATCATTATGTAATGCCTTCTTTGTTCTTGATATTAATTATCCCTGAAATTAATACAGCTATTCCCGGAGTTCCCTGGTGGCTCAGTAGGTTAACGATCCAGTGTTGTCACTGCTGTGGCACGGGATCAATCCTGGGCCCTGGAACTTCCACATGCTATGTATACAGTAAAATAAATTTTATATATATATATATATATATATATATATATTAGAGAGAGAGAGCTGCCTCTTCTTTCTTTCTTTTTAAAGCTTTTAAGTCTCATTTGGGGGTTTTTGTTTTTTTTTTTTTGGCTCAAACCCAATAGCAGTCATGGAAATGAAAATTAAAATCACACTGCAGCACTGTTTTACAACCACATTGCTGCACCCATTAGAGTTGCAGAATTAAAGTTTGCCAAGACCAAGTGCTAATGAGGATGTGGGTGGTTAGGAATTTTTATATATTGCTGGTTGGATTGAAAATGTGTATAACCTCTTTGGAAACAATTTAATGTTATCCTTGTAAAGCTGAACATGCCTATACTCCATGACCCAGCCATTTGACTTCTAAGCATATGCCCTAAAAAACCTCTTGCATGATATAGAGGACACAGAGACAGATAATTCCTTGCAACATTGTTCTTAAAAGCAAAAATAGAAATAACACAAAAAATTATCTCTGGAGATTGAATGAAAACATTCCAGGGTATTCCCACCACAGAATATTATATAGCAGTGAAAGTATAATGAACTACATCTACATTGTTAAGCATGGGTGGAGCTTAGAAATATAGTGTTGAATGAAAAATCAAGTTTCGAAAGACTAAATATATTATGATGCAATGTCTATATAAAGTTCAACAAGAAAACAAATAGTATATTGTTTAGTACACGTGGCAAAATTATTTTTAAGAAGTAATGGGATGAGGCATTCTCTTGTGGTGCAGTAGGTTAAGGATCCAGCATTGTCACTGCAGTGGCTCGGGTCACTGGTGTGGTGTGGGTTCAGTCCCTGGCCTGGAAACTTCCATATGCTGTGGGTGTGGCCAAAGGAAAAAAAGAGGTAATGGGGTGATAAACATAGGATTCAGGATAGTGGTTACCTCTGAATGAGGGTGAAAGAGGGATGGGATGAAACTGGGGAGCACATGGGAGGTGATAATATTCTAGTTTGGGGATTGAGTAGTAGGTTTTTGAGTGTTAATTTATGACCTGGCTTTAGAATTCCCATCTCTGTGACACATACTCTTTTTTTTTTTTTTAATGTTTCCATTATTATATAACAAGAGAGAGAAAGGCTTTCCAGATCTACCTCCAGAAGCAAGCCCGCACCCTGATCCAGGTGTCCTTAAGACTAGGAACACCGTGCAGAACAGAGCACGCAGGCTTGGAAGGCAGGCAGATCCCTGGAAGGACGGAAGTGGGGATGGGGCAAGAGGCAACTTTTGGGGGTGATGGATATATTCATCATATTGACTGTGGTGATGGTTCCTCAGATCTGTACTTATGTTGAAACCCATCAATTCGTGCACCTTAAACACGCAGAATTTATGCACTTGTAAAGCCGTGGAACTTAAACAAGGGGAAGAGGTTGAAGCCAGGCCCTTCTCCCACCTGACCAAGGAGATAAGTCTGTTTTCCTCCAGTCTAAATAATAATGGTAATAATACCCCCCCCCAAATTTATCATTTGTTGGCTAGACACAGAATGAATCCAGTTTTGTTTGTTTGGGTTTTTTTTTGCTTTTTAGGCCTGCACCTGCAGCATAGGGAAGTTCCCAGGCTAGGGGTCAAATTGGAGCTACAGCTGCCAGCCTACACCACAGCCACAGCAACACTGGATCCCTATCCCACTGAACGAGGCCAGGGATCGAACCCAAATCCTCGTGGTTATTAGTCGGATTCATTTCTGCTGCACCACTACAGGAACTCTGAATCCAGTTTTTAAAAGGTCAGATATTATATTCCTGCGTGAATTAGCTAGAATCTTTTCTTCAACAGTTGAGAATTTTAAGATAAAACCAATACCTTTTTAACTTAAGCATTATTTTATTCTTACGACCTCTATGACTTTAACAAGTGCTCATTTATTTGAAGTGACGTTTTCCTGACATTAAATTATTCTTGAACGCCAGATGGTGTGTTGGGACTCATACCCTTGGATGAAGAACAGCACCAAAACAAGAAGCTCCGTCTTGCAAACCACTCAGAAGTCCTCTCTAAGCTGGAGTGAAGGCCTCGAGAGTTTTTATTGCACTTTTAAAATCCAGCCCTGTTAACTCAGAAAATAAGGATGGATTTTGTGAATAACTGAAAAAAAATTTTTAAGGGAGCTAATTTATTACTAGCATATGAATGATATTAATGAGAATGTTTTTATTTTAGATTTATTTGTGTGTTTTCCGAATGTAGTGGTGTGTTCTTTTATTACATGTAATGGGGTGTCAGCAATATAATGAGACCAGTTTATTTGGCAACAGGGATTGATCTCTCCTTGTCTTAGCTTTCTGTTAGCCAGCCAGAATGGGGCTGGTTTACTCAAGGTCACATCTTGGCAGAGAATTACATACATTTTCAGAAATTCCTTTGGATTATGAAGGTGATGCCTAGTAAGCTCCTCCAGAGAAATAAACGTGACCGTTTTAAAGTCAGTGTGTAGCTCACCAGATTTCACATTTACACCCAAATTTTCTAATAATCAGAATTTATTTAGTTAGAATTGAGCCATAAAAATGAAGTCGGTGGGTCTGATCACCATTATAAAAAGTGTACTCGTAACAAGATTATTAGTTTTTCTCTCAATCTTTCTGTGTATAGACATCACAGTCATTTGCTGGCCCAGGGTGTTATATCACTGATTTGGGGTAGCAATAAGAAGAGATTATTATTCTGAGATACTATTTGCTGTCACCAGCTCTTGCAGTCACTAACAGTGAACCTGGAATTTGGTTGTGATGTTAACGGAGAAGAAATATTTCGGTCTTGAATATTGGAACAAGTCTTTTTCAAGTTCCACTCAGAAATTCTGCCCATTATTCCCTCCATATCGTTAACATAGCGTGTCTCATAGCTTTGAATGGAAGGCCTTTTAAAAGCATCTGCAAACTTTTAGAATACCAAAAGTCTTGAAGGTAAACATTATGGTCAGTTCACTTATATCCCAAATTTATCTTCGTGAATCCTCTCGTTTTTGTTTGCTGCGAAACTTTCAGAAAATTAGTCCAAAGATGAAGCTGCATATTTTGTACTTTCCTGGAGTTGGGGAGGGAGTTGTGTGGCCTGTGGCCCACGGGCCTAGAGTGTGGTCCTGAGGAATGACTGCCCTTGTTTCATGCAGCTGTCCAGGCTCATGCAGCTGCCCAGGCTCGCCTCTGCCATTGCCCCCTTTCTTTCCATGCCATCACTCGGCCTTCAGAGGCCTCCTACCAGTTTCTCAGAATTGTACCCAGGACAATGAATGTGTTGACCAATGCCCTGCTGGGACAGCAGCCTAATTCCCCAGGAGGTCAGTCCACACGGCAGTTGGGACAGAGGGCATGGAATAGAGAGGGAGGGGAGGAAAGAGGCCTTTAGAGATGACAGGCTAATTTGAAAACCAGTAGTTACGCTATTCTTTAACATTTATCAGTATGAAAATACTGCGATTGCTCACATTGTGCTCAAGTTCATCTTAGATGTGTTTAACTGATACGTCGATGACATCAAATATTTTGTAAATCAATCAGAAAATGTCTTATAAAGCCCCAATATCTAGTATATTGCCCGTTTTGTGGATTTATGTGTTAGACATTGAAGAGAGAGTATCAGAAGGGGAAAATAAACAACTGGGAAGAGCTATGATTAGGAAATGGAAAATTGGTATTTCTACGGCACTGTTAAAATGGTTATGATAATGCCATATTTTCTTCTGTGTATCTGGTCAGATTTCAACATTTATTGAGAAGTTGCTGTGTAGTACCAGAAGTGCAGGGAAATATGTGTATGTGTATATACATGAATGGCTGAATCTCTCGTGCCTGCAGCAGTGTCTGGCATAACAGGCATTCAGTACATATTTGTTGATTGGTTGAATGACTGCTGGACGCTGGCTAGACCCTGGAGAGGAGATGTGCAAGAAATGCCCTCTGACCTCAAGAAACTCACAGTCTGGTGGAAGATACAAGCAAAGGAATGAATCTCAGAGTGTTGTCCCTGGACTGGCAGCATTAGCGTAACCTGGAAACTTGATGGAAATGCCAAGCTCTAAGGCCCACCCAGACCTATTGAATCAGCAGCTCCGGGGGTGCAGCCCAGCGTTCCCTCCCGTGATTCTGATGACCTTCGGGATTGCGAAGCACCCTGTGGATGTAACTGTAGGAACAGTGGTGGCGCAAAAGAGAACAAGCATGCACTCTGGTGAGCCATGGAGAAAGGGCCTCTCGGACACGGAGGTCCTGAAGGGGCTTCAGTGGGGATGAGAGGAACTGAGAGGAGGCAAGGGAGATAGATGGTCACACAGGGGAGTAGGAAAGGGAAGTGACTGGGGACTCGCGCAGAGATTGCTGAGCTGTACTGAGGGCCCCCTGGGATAGCAGTATGGACTGAGAGCTGGTGCTTTCCCATCAAGAGGCTTCATCTTTGGCCTGAGAAATCAGAATTTGCACTTAAAAATACATCATCCTTAATTTCAAAGATTGAGAGGATAATAGTAAAGTCATAATTTGAAAAGCACAGCTCTGCATTTGTTTACTGCCAAGTGACAGAAGAATTTGGTGACTAGAGGTGGGCTGAGCCTGGCTCGCCTCACAGCTGTCAGAGTGCATCCAGGTTTACATGTATGTGTTGTTTTGTTGTATCACTGCCAAAGCCTTTTATTTGGCTTTTCTATGGATTTCTCTTCCTCAGTTACTTATTGAGTTTGAAAATATACTATCACTCATAAATCAAAATCTTCCTTGTTTTGCATGAACCCTTCACTTTAAGATCTGCCACAACAATCTGCCTTTTTTTTTTGAGCGGGAGTTGTTTCCACAGCATACAGAAGTTCCCTGGCCATGGATCAAACCCGAGCCACAGCAGCAATCTGAGAGGGATTCTTAACCTGCTGCATCACAAGGGAACTCCTCAACCATCTGCTTTTGACCCACTTTAGAGCAAGTGGCATTTTAAGCACCAAGTTTTTAAAGTTCTGGCATTGCCAATAGTGGCCACTTGGCATTTAGCTATTGCTTTTTAGGATTAAGCACAGTTTAAAACCTTCATTTCATGTTGAGATTCTTGGAGTCTTTGTATTTTTTTTTACTATCATTTAAAATTATAAAATATTTCTGACATATAAGTTAAAAGCCCCATTAATCAGTGCCACTTAAAAATGAGGCCCATCTAAAATGGAACACCCTGGGCATAGTTTTATTTAGAAGCTTGTCCATAAAAAATGTATTTATTGTATTCAATGAACTGCATTTAAATAGATTCAGGTTTCAAAGGAACTTAGATCTCTTCTGTTTAGACTACTCCTTTTTAAATCTGGAAACAGGAGTGTCCAGAAGGTGAATGATTTCTTAAAGTCTAGTTCAGAATGTCAGAAGGTCCTAAATCATCATTCAGTGTCAAGGTTTTTTTTGTTTTGTGTTTTTCTTCCATTTTCAGGTTTGTTTTGAAGGATTTTTTTTTTTTTTTTGCTTTTGTGTGTGTGTGTGTGTGTGTGTGTGTGTCCACACCCATGGCATGTGGAAGTTCCTGGGCCAGGGATTGAACCTGCACTACAGCAGTGATCTGAGCTGCTACAGTGACAATGCCAGATCCTTAACCCACTGCACCACAAGGGAGCTCCTCAGTTTGTTTTTAATGTAAGTGCACATTTATCCTGTGCATGTTCACATGTTGGCTGATTTTAACATGTGCATTATAGTAATAAATTGAAGGACTTCCACTATTGTAAATTAAGTCATTTTTTTACTAAAATTATACCTACACATTTCAAATGAACGAACAACTTTATAAACCTTACTTTGAAATAGTAAGTCCCACCCTGTCCTTTGTATCACCCCTCCCCAGAGGCCACCAGGCTCAACTATTTTAGCTGATTTATTTTTTCCTTTTTTAGCCACTCCCATGGCATATAGAAGTTCCTGGGCCAGGGATCAAATCCGAGCTGCAGCTATGGTGTACACCACAGCTGCAGCCATGAAGGATCCTTAATCAATTGCACAGGGCTGGAAGTTGAACTGGAAATGCCACAGAGACAAGCCAGATTATTAACACACTGTACCACAGTGGGAACTCATTAGCTGATTATTTTGTATTTATCTGCAGATCTCAAAATCACGTGCCTGTATTGTTCCTTAGTAGTATTTCAGTTTTAGGTATTTTGTTTTGACTTTCCATTATGGAAGAGCTTTCCTTAACCTCACTTTCCTCTCTACATACTTCCAACTTTCTATCCTCCCAATATTCTTTTATTAGATTGGTTGCATTGACAGTCATTGTTTGGTATTATGACCATGTAAATGCTATTCACAGCTTTGTCATGTTGTGTACTGCGATTAGTTCTTTCCTTATAAAACTTATTTTCCTGAATTTAAAATTTGTCTTTTTTGGAGGGGTGTTGGCTTTCTATGTTTTACTGGTAACCTATAGCCAAACTCATCGCGGTTGTTTAACCTCTCAGTATGTCCAAGCACACTTAGGTGTCCTAAAAAGCTCTTGTCAAGGAGCTCCCTCTCAGAGCCTCTGACCACCTCCAGTCTGGGTAACCAGACCCTCTGCACTGCTGTCTTCCTGGGCTCCCCCTCCACAGCTCCCCTGGAGGGGGCAGAGGGGCATCCTTCACTTTCTCCTTGAATTGGAACCCCTGTTTCCTGGAATCCAATCTTTTTCTCAGTTTGGTGGACATATCTTTCAGAAGATCCCTGAGAAAGAATACATGGCAGCAGGATGACTGTCAGACAAGACTACTGTTGGGAGTAATTTGGATACTTTTGAGTGTCTGCAAATGTCTTTATACTACCTTTAATTGAAGTGATACTTTCGTTGGGTATAGAATTCTAGATTGGGAATAACTTCCTCTCAGAATTTTGAAGGCATTGTTTGATGGTCCTAGTTACACTACTAGAATGAGTTTCAAGGTTGTCAATCAGACAAGAGTCAAAAGGGTTACTCAGCAACAGATATTTGAGAACAATGTAGAACAGAACACAGCCTCATGCACTGAAGCAGCCTCCCGAGACCTCATGTTCATAGGCACTGCTTCCAAAATGTCACCATTGGGTCTTCTGTTCTCTTTGTCCTATAAGTCTGTATTTTAAACAAAACAAAAACTCTTTAATTTTATGATTTTGGGGGAGGAAACAGAGGTGAGTTAATATGTTCATTCACTTCTCCATTTTTGGAGTCTCTATAATGTTTTGACTTTAAGCGTGAAATTCCATTCCTGCAGTCATTTTAAACATTTTTATTAATATATTCAGTATAAATAGCCACCCTTTAATATCATTATGCATCTTTTCCTTGGGGGAAGGCCCCAAAGATATTGTGTTAAAGGAGTGTATGTTCTTCTCTTAAGGACTATTTTTAAGACTTGATGGAGATGAGGAATACATGAAAAACTCCTATATATCCTGGCTCCTCCCTTTCCTCTTTGGACAGTCCCTTGGAGAAATCTGAGAGGCTGTCTCCCGAGCTTGAAGTCCTCAGAATGTCCACCAAATAAAACTTTCAGGTTGTGCATTTTTTCAGTTGCTTTGACCTTGGTGGTCCTCAAGGTCATGGGAGAGGATGAGATCCCTGGAGAGAGAGAAGCAAAACAAGATCAAAGAGGGCACATGGGAGGGCTCTGAGAGACCAGGAGGGAAGTGAGAAACTCAAGAAATGTCATGAAAGCCAAGGACAGGGTTTCAGTAGTTCGTAGACTAAGTGAAAGATGAGGATGTTCCTAAGGCTTTCAAGTAATGAAGGGAAAGGAAAACATGGGTGAAGGGAAGTCTTTGTTTGCTGAAGTGGGCGAACTGTATCACTTAGCAACTGCTATGAAACAAATCCCCCCAAACTCAAGAAGTTAAATAAAACTGGTTATTCGTTCTTTCAAGTGTGGTTTGGCGGGGTGTGTGGGGGGTCACTTAATCTAGGCTGAGCTGGCTGAAGTGGTTCTGCTCCTTGTGCTTGGTGATGGCAGAAATGCGAAAGAGCAAGTAGGAACACACAAGGCTTCCTGAGGCCTCACGTGCACACAGGAACACTCAGAAATACTTGTTCATGAGTTGTGGGATGTTCAAAGAATGACCACAGAGAATTACTGCTATTTACCATCTTGGTCAGCAAAGTTGGTCAGACCTTAGGCTGTGCTATACCTGAGCCCCACCACTCAAGATCTTAACTTTCTTGAGATGTGATAGCATCATGCACCCAGAGAATCTTTGAGTCTTCTGCTTTTTTCTTGCTTTTTTCCACACCCTGGGACTGGGCACATCATTCTGCACCAGGTGCTTCAAGCTGTTCAAACCTTTTCCACCCACTCTCCCTCATCAGAAGAGCCAGTTCTGTTTCCATGTGCTCCATAGGTGAGCAGCCTCCTAACTCCACCTTGTGCCCTTGGGAAACATCTTTTGTTTACTGATATGGCAGACAGCATTTTTCATTCACAGTCACAACCACTGTTTGCAGCCCCATGTCTCTTTAAGTTCCAGCTGTGTGTGCTCGTCCACCTGACCCCTCCCCCAGGGGCAGTTTTGCACTGAGGGAGATTACAGGCCCCGCGGAGGAAGGGCTGGCATGGGGAGAGACTAGTGGCCAGGGCTCTAGACAGGAAGGTACTACAAGAATCCAGCAAAAGGCTATACGGCCAGACTCAGTGCATCAGGGTCACCAGGAACCCTTGTGTGAACACCTGTGCTTCTACGTGCAGAGGTGTTTTATTTCTAGAACTGGGTGTAAGATTTTACATTTATCCTTATTAAATCTAGCCATGGTTAGATTTGGCCCAGTGTTGTAGCTTGTCACACTCCTTGCTAATTTTATTATACCCACTAATCAGGCATCCCTCCCAGCCATTTGATCAGTGTGTTAACTTTTTTTTTTTTTTCTTTAAGGGTTGCACCTGCAGCATATGGAAGTTCCCAGGCCAGGAGGTTGAATTGGAGCTGCAGCTGCTGGCCTACACCACAGCCACAGCAACGCCAGATCTGAGCCGTGTCGGTGACCTACACTGTAGCTCGAAAAAACACCAGATCCTTAATCCACTGAATGAGGCCAGAACTCAAACGTGCATCCTCATGGATACTAGTCAGATTCATTTCTGCTGAGGCTCAACGAGAACTCCTGATCAGTGTGGTACTTCTATCCCACCCACGTTGTCATGGATAACATTGAAGAGAAACAGCCTGGAAGGAAGAATACTGAAAAGACATTTCTTGTAGCCACCAGGTGGCTGCACAGTCAAGCAATGATGCAGGTACAGCTTTTTTTTATAGCAGTTTTTTGTTTTTTTTTTTTGTCTTTTTTTTTGCCATTTCTTGGGCCGCTCCCGCGGCATATGGAGGTTCCCAGGCTAGGGGTCGAATTGGAGCTGTAGCTGCCGGCCTACACCAGAGCCACAGCAACGCAGGATCCGAGCCAAGTCTGCAACCTACACCCCAGCTCACGGCAACGCCGGATCATTAACCCACTGAGCATGGGCAGGAATCGAACCCGCAACGTCATGGTTCCTAGTCGGATTCGGTAACCACTGCACCATGACGGGAACTCCCAGGTACAGCTTTTAAGTGAAACTAGATTTGAACATTGTTGGATCTATGGGACTTGGAATTGGGGAGTGAGGGGAGCATGGAGCGGGTGTTGGGGGGGATGAGAAACTGAGAAACTGCATGTGGTTGTAGCATCAGCAGGCAAGGAGTAGGAGGTTGGCAGCAGAGAATGGAACCAAGAGGGGCCTTGGGAACCATTCTGAGGTGCAGTGAGGAGCCATAGAGGGCTTTAAGCCGAGGAATGACACGATCCTATCTGTACCCTTACACAATCCCTCCAGCCTGGATGTGGAGAACCAGTCAGTGGAGTAAGAGGGGGAATGGGATTGCTGGGGTTGGTTCAAAATAAGAAAAAAATGAGGGTGTGAGCAAAGGTGACATTTATTGGGATTGAGACGAGGGGGACAAAAGAATGTTACTGAATTAAACAGAATTGCAGGCAGTTGGCAGGATCTGCAGAGCAGTGGTGCTCAGGACAGCGATAAGGGAAACTTGAGTGCAATTGATTCTTAAAGAATGAATTACTTGGAGTTTCCACTTTGGCAAAGTGGGTTAAGAATCCAGCTGCAGCACTTGGGTTGCTGTAGAGGCGCAGTTTCGATCATCAGCCCTGTGCAGTGGGTTAATGATCTTGAGTTGGCACAGCTATGGTGTAGGCTGCAGCTATGGCTTGGATTTGATCTTTGGCCTGGAAACTTCCAGATGTTCCCACTGAGGCAAAGAAAAAAAAAAAAAAAGTATTACTTGTTCTTTCAAAAATATCGATTGGGCAGAGTTCCCATCGTGGCTCAGTGGAAACGAATCTGCCTAGCATCCATGAGGATGCAGGTTTGATCCCTGGCCTCACTCAGCGTTGCTGTGAGCTGTAGGTCACAGACTAGGCTCAGATCTGCCCTTGCTGTGGCTGTGAAGTAGGCCAGCGGCTACAGATCTGATTAGACCCCTGGCCTGGGAACCTCCATATGCCATGGGTGCGGCCTTAAAAAGAGAAAAACACAAAAATCTATTGGGCATTTGCTCTGTTCCAGACCCTGGGGGTATGTTTGTGAGGAACAAACACTGGCCTGCCCTTGAAGGGGGCAGCAATCTAGTGAGGAAGGCAGGCTGAACTGTGTGCTGGGCCTCCAGTGTGAAGTCCAGGAAGCCAGGAGGGGGTGTTTAAACTGAGGGGTGAAGGATGAGAACTAGAGGCAGAAAAAAAAGCATGCTGGTTAGATAGATCCGGGCAGAAGGAGTAACATGGAGGGAAGGCCCTGGGCAGGATCTGTAAGCAGCCAGCTATGTTGGGACCCCTGCGGGAAGAGGGGGCTGGAGGTGGGGAGCCGGATCCTGCACAGTGGTGCTGTAAGTGCTTTGGGTTTGAGTGTCAAGGGGAGTCTTTGGAGGGCTTGGAGCAGGGGAGAACAAGTGTTCAAGGATCCAAGGGTCAGTTCACCTTGGCCGTGTGAGGAGAGGTGTGTCGGGATGGGCAGAAGGGCTAGCAGAAAAGCACGGGGTGGGGGGTGGTTGGCCGCAGCCAGGTCAAGGTGCAGGGGGCCCTGCAAAGAAGCACTCAGATCCCAGATCCCACACAGGGAGGTACAAGTGCTAAGGGATTGGCTGTGCCTGGGCAGGGAAAAGCCTCATACACCGCTAGGATGCTGTCTGTGATTGGGATGTGGACGGCTTGGCCAGTCTGTGCAGGGGCAGGAGACTGCACTCTGCTCTGGGCTCTGTGCGTCTGCAGCTAGGGAACATGTGGCCCAGCAGGGCTTACTTCTAACCCGATGAAGGAGGGGACAGAGGAGGAAAGGGGTGGTTTACCTCCTAAGCACCCCCCCCCACCCCGCTCCGGAGGTATGGGGAAAGTCTCCGAGGAGGAGATTGTCACGGATGAGGTGAAAAACACGCAAAGGAACACAGGAAAGCATGGGTGGGGCCCAAGGCTGAAATCACAGTGAGGAAGGGATGGCTTCCTCCTCACTCAGACTTTGTTTGTTCCTAAATCTCAGTGCTTCATTGCATGCCCTCCCCCCCGCCACACCTTGACCTGTCTGCGGCCAACCACCTCCCACCCGGCGCTTTTTGACCCCCAGATCAGTGCCTCTGCCCATCCCTGCTAGAGCTCCAGATTCATTTGTCCAGCAGCTGTCCAGATGTCTCCATGTGTGTGTCTCAGGCACTGGCCACTCAACTGGTGCAGAGCCGAACTCAGCATCTCTCCTGCAACTAGATCCCTCCTCCCAAGCGCCATATGAGCACTTCCCCACAGCCACAGGCCCTGACATAAAGGAGGGTCACGTGTTCTAAAACAAGGTCCCAGGACAAAAAGCCTGTGGAACTGACTTAAAAAAACATCTTAGGGGAGTACCCGGCGTGGTTCAGCGGTTAACCAATCCAGCTAGTATCCACGAAGAAGCAAGTTCGATCCCTGGCCTCGCTCAGTGGGGTAAGGATGGGCGTTGCCATGAGCTGTGGTGTGGGTCGCAGAGGCACCTGGGATCCCGCGTGGCTGTGCCTCTGGTGTAGGCCTGGGACTACAACTCTGATTGGACCCTTAGCCTGGGAGCCTCCATATGCCGGGGGTGCGGCCCTAGAAAGACAAAAAACCAAAAAAACGCTTTAGGGAGTGAAGTAGAATAACGCGCAGAAAGTTAAAGGGCGGGGGGGAAACCTGGCATAAGACAGTCATGTGACTTAAACGGGGGGGTGGGGCTTGTGGGTTTTAAGCCAGATCTCGTGACGTAAAGCGGGTGCGACAGGGCGCAGACTCAAAGCCGGGCCAGGTGCCCTAAAGCCGTGGTACCTGACGTCAAACCAGAGCACCCGACCTCAAGCTGCGGGATGTGACGTAAGGCCGCGACCACGAGTGAGGGTCGAGCGGCCCCGGCACCGGGCCTGGAACTGAGCCCGGGGCCCCACGGAGCCCAGACTCCCGGCGCGGCGTATTTCCTCCCTCGCAGAGCTGATTTGAAGCTTGAGGGGAGGGCGGAGGGGTCCCGGACCCCGTCCACGGTCGCACGGCCTGAACTCTCGGGACCGACTCCGCCGGCCAGGGCCCCCGTCTGCCCACGGGCCAGGAGCCAGGTAAGAGCAGGCGGACCATGCAGCGGGTCCCCGGGCTGCAGCGCGAGACCACCTTTTGAGGCGCACGGGTTTGCTCTTGAGCTGCTGCTCTTGTTCAGGAAAAGCTGCGAGCAGTGACTTGGTCCAGGGGAACTTTGGTTCCTCCTCTCACCCCCGCTGTCCGCCCGGCTCAGCCTGCCGGAGGTGGGAAGGGGGCTGACCTCCGGGAATCGGGGCAGCGGCCGTGCCGAGTCTCTTTTGGATTCGCAGAGCCCCTTGTCCTGACAGCGGGGGAGGCGGGGTGGAGGGTCGGGGGCTGTGCAGTGTGACTCCAGTAATAGCCATGAGCTTTCCAAAACAGTGCACCCTAACCTTCTTGTAAAGACGTAGTAGATGCTCAGTAACCGTTACATTAATGACTATATACATGTCATTTTCCAAATAGACTTACTCAGATGTTACAGCCTTTATTAGCCTTCAGTAAACTTTAAAGTGCCAGCCAAACACGTGATCCCTCAAGATGATGAAAGCGGTCTTTGTACCAACAATAGTTGTTGGTACAAAGGGCTCAGGTGTGTTGAGCCTGCCTTCTCTAGTGCTACTAAAAACGGGTCTGGGGGTGCAGCATCCTGCACAAGGAAGAAACTTAATAAAGGTGCCAGTTCATGGGTCCCACTCCAGACCTGCAGAATCACAGTTTCTTCCATGGGTCCTAGAATGCTTTGTATGCATATGGACAAGGTTTGAGAGGCAAGGTTTACACCAGGACTGATCACCCCAGGCTTACAATGAAGATAACATGGCGAGTTTTAAGACCTGTGTGACCTCCCTCTCAGGTTCTGTCTGTTGGCCTGGGTGAGAGTGCATTTTTAAAAAATGAAGTGGAGTTGACATACCATATTGTATTTGTACAACATCGTTCAGGTAAACAATATAATTTATAGACTACAAATAAATTTGCTTTTTAATGGCCACACCTGCAGCCATTAAAATATATATTATTATTTTCAAACAAATCAGTGATGTAAACAACTTGATGGTCTGGATCCTTGGTGCTGTGGAGTCTCAGCTCACCTGGGGACTCCTGTGAGTAGTCCTTTGGGTCAGATGGGCCCTGAGATGAGAAGGGCCTAAAGGACTTGAGGGCTAGTACCTGTGGGTAGATTGCTAAGGGCGACCCCTCACACAAGCCTAAACCCACCATGTGGTTCCCACCCAGCCAGCAGCATCCACCCTAGGCAACAATGAGGAGCTCAGGCCGAGGGAACTTGCACTTGTGGAAGTTCTTACCAGAGCCCTCATGGTGCTCAGTCGTCTCAGGTGTGCCATGCCTGATACTCTGAATACGGGTCTGAGGGAGTAACATCTGCACCAACAGAAAACTTGTTAAAGATGCCATTTCATTCCCCACAGGAGAATCATAATTGAAAGTGAGGCCCTGATCCCACCTCCCCCAAATGTGTATACACTTTAAAGCTTTGGAAGAAATGTCTGCTACATGGTTCCCATGCAGTTTCCCATTGATATTACATGATGCGTATTTGGAAATAACATCACCTGTGCCCTCCCCACAGACTCTGTTGATCTGGGCAGAGGGTGGGAGCATCCGTGTTAACTCCAGGTGATTCTGAGGTTGGGCCAGGTCTAAGCACAAGGGTGCTGGGTACATTGGTGAGAGTTGCTTTCAGTCTTTGGTCCATTTGCCTTTGGGGAGGTGTGGGCGTCTGCTCTACAATGGGGTGGAAGGGGCAGGGCTGCGTAGCCCACTTACTCTCTCCTGTAGCAGAATTGTTGGGCGTCTGTGTGAGCAGAGAGCACATGTAGACAGGAAATAAAAAGCTCATAGTTTGGTCTCCATGCAGGAGCTCATTGTTCTGAATCTCATTTTCAAAAGGCCGTCGAATGTTCTCAAGATACTGATG
Source organism: Sus scrofa (assembly GCF_054392235.1). NCBI lineage: Eukaryota > Metazoa > Chordata > Mammalia > Artiodactyla > Suidae > Sus > Sus scrofa. The sequence continues at coordinate 19,022,253 of NC_139393.1, read as the reverse complement.
TGACTCCTCAACATACATCGGATGAGAAATGACCCAGAGCAGGAGGAAGAAGAGGGGGAAAAGGCCGCTTTTCAGGAAGCTGTCCTGTCCCAGGTCAGAGGTTGTGTCTGCTTTTTCACCTGAAATGTCATGGATTGAGAATCTGTAAACTTTTAATTTTCTCCTTCTGTTGTTTTCAACAACTATGTGTTTTTTGTTTTTGTTTTTTTCCTTCTTGTGATAGTCAAAGTCAGCTCTTTAGAATGCTTCTGCTCTGTGTTCCAGAGCCCTTTCCCATTGTCTGCATCCAGGCCCCTATAGAGCATGGAGAATTCTCACCATGAATTAATGAATTCAACTATTGAAATTATTCTTTTTGTGAAAGATGAACACGAGATGGCATTAATATCCAGTCATCCATGGGATGATTTTGGATGTTGAGTTATTAGTGAAGAAAGGGAAAGTGGAATGATTAATGTACATCTCAATGCAATATGAGCTTACCAAAACAGGATTAAGGAAATGCCCTTTTTTTGCTAAGAATTGAATTTTTTCTGTTTCAGTTGATTTACAGTGTTCTGTCAATTTCAGCTATACAGCAAAGTAACCCAGTCACACAATTCTCACATTATCCTCCATCATGTTCCATCGCAAGTGACTAGATAGAGTTCCCTGTGCTATACAGCCAGATCTCATTGCTTATCCACTCCAAATGCCATAGTTTGAGAAAATGCACTTTTAAATGGGATGTCATTAGTGGTCCAGATAACTTAAAAAGCTCTGAAAAAAAGTAATTAAGAAGGATTTACTCTGTGTATTGATAAGAAATACTATTTAAATATAGTATTAGAATCAGAATATGGGAGGTATATATGGACTGAAATTTGCATAAAACTTTTTTTCATGATAGTTTCAGGTTATAATTATGTATTTTTTCCCAGAATACCTACAGCAGTGATAATGTGTCTTGTTTGCTTCAGTCACCTGACAATCATTTGTCCCATTGCACCTGTTCACTGGTTCAGATGCTTTCTGTAATATTCCTCTGCTGTGAAGTTCATAGGTATATTTTTTTTACCTTTAGTAAGGGTTTGGTGTGATTCACTGAGAAATGCGAATAAACTATCACAGTAAATTTGGAAACTCTCATTTCTTAGTTTGCCTTTGTTCTTTATTGTGGTTGGAAAAAATTAAGATCTAGTCTCTTGGCAGGTTTGATGATTATAATACAATACCATTAGGAGTTCCTATTGTGGCTCAGCAGTAACGAACCCGACTAGCATCCATGAGGACACGGGTTTGTTTGATCCCTGGCCTCGCTCAGCAGGTTAAGGATCTGGCGTAGCTGTGACTGTGGTTGGCAGCTAGAGCTTCAATTTGACCTCTAGCCTGGGAACTTCCATATGCCACAGGTGCAGCCCTAAAAAGAAAAAAAATATTCCATTGCCTTTATTAACTATACTGTGCATCAGATCTTTAGGAATCAAAATTAGTTAAAAGTTTGTACCCTTAGGCTTCCTGATGTGGTGCAGTGGAAACGAATCTGACTAGGAACCATGAGGTTACAGGTTCAATCCCTGGCCTCGCTCAGTGGGTTAAAGATCCGGCGTTGCCTTGAGCTGTGGTGTAGATCACAGACATGGCTCAGGTCTGGCGTTGCTGTGGCTGTGGTGTAGGCCAGCAGCAACAGCCCCGATTAGACCCCTAGCCTGGGAACCTCCGCATGCAGGTGCAACCCTAAAAGGACAAAAGACAAGAGACAAAAAAAAAAAATTTGTACCCTTAAACAATATCTCTCCTATTCTCCCACACCTCAGCCCCTGGTAACCAACATTCTATTCTTTGTTTTGTGAGTTTGGCTTTTTTTTTTTTTTTTTGGATTTTAACTGTAAATGGTATCACATAGTATTTGTCTTTCTCTTTTTGAACTTATCTCAGCATAATGTGCCCAGGGTACATCATTTTTGAAAATGGTAAACTTTCTTTCTAACAGCTGAATAATACCCAATGTATGTATATATGTATATAGATAAATGTATAGATATCACATCTTTCTTATCCATTTATCTCTTTAATAATTATTTTTAGGGCCACACCTGCGGCATATGGAAGTTGATGGGCCTAAGGGTCAAATTGGAGCTACAGCTGCTGGCCTATACCACAGCTCACAGTAACACCAGATCGTTAACCCACTGAGCAAGGCCAGGGATCGAACCTCCATCCTCATGGATACTAGTGAGATTCTTTTCTGCTGAGCCACAATGGGAACTTCCTATTTTTACTTTTTTGATAAACCTTCATTTTGTTTTCCATAGTATCTGCAAAAATTATATCCCTACTAAAAGTTCACAAGCATTCCCTTTTGTCCACATCCTCAGCAATGCTTACTGTCTCTTGTCTCTTTGTTGATAGCCATTCTAACAGATGTGAGATAATATCTTACTATGGTTTTGATTTGCATTGTACTGATGATTAGTCATGTTGAGCAGATTTCCATATGGCTATTGGCCATCCGTATGTCTTTTTTGGGAAAAAAATCTATTTCCTTTGCTCATTCATACATTGCATTGTTTGGTTTCTTGTGGCATGAGTTTTTTAATTTTGATTGTATGCCCTATATCTAATATATGGTTTTCATTTTTTCCCATTTAATAGTTGGCTTTTTTGTTGTTTATTTTGTTGTACAAAAGCTTTTAGGTTTGATTTATTCTTGGTTGTTGACTTTTGCTTTTGTATTTTTGCTTTTAGTGTCATATCCAAAAATAATCATCAAAACCAACGGGGAGGAGTTTCTTACCTTTTCTTTTTCTTTTTTAAAAAATTACAGTTCATTTATAATGTTGTGCTAATTGTATAGCAAAGTGACCCAGTCATACGTATATGTATACATTCTTTTTCTCATATTATCTTCCATCATTTTCTATCCTAAGAGATGGGAATATAGTTCCCTGTGCTATATAGTAGGATCTCGTTGCTTATCCATTTTATTTATTTAATTATTTTTTTGTCTTTTTGCCTTTTCTAGGGCTGCTCCTGTGGCATATGGAGGTTCCCAGGCTGGGGTGTAATCGGAGCTGTAGCTGCCAGCCTACACCACAGTCACGGCAACACCGGATCCTTAATCCACTGAGCAAGGCTAGGGATCGAACCCGCAACCTCGTGGTTCCTAGTCGCATTCGTTAACCACTGAGCCACAGAGGGAACTCCGCTTATCCATTTTAAATGTAATAGTTTGCATCTACTAACTTCAAGCTCCCAGTGCATTCCACTTCTTCCCCTCTCATCCATATGTTTTCTTTTAGGACTTTAAAGGTATCAAGTCTTAGATCTGTCTTCAGTTACTTCTTGTGAGTGGATTAAGATAGGCATCCAATTCTGTATTTTGCTAGTGTTTATCCAAGTTGTCCAACACCATTTATTGGAAGCATTATTTCTGTGTGGTTGTTCTTGGTTACCTTATCAAAAATCTTATATTTGGGGAGTTCCCGTCGTGGCGCAGTGGTTAACGAATCCAACTAGGAACCATGAGGTTGCGGGTTCGGTCCCTGCCCTTGCTCAGTGGGTTAACGATCCGGCGTTGCCGTGAGCTGTGGTGTAGGTTGCAGATGCGGCTCGGATCCCGCGTTGCTGTGGCTCTGGCATAGGCCGGTGGCTACAGCTCCGATTCAACCCCTAGCCTGGGAACCTCCATATGCCGCGGGAGCGGCCCAAGAAATAGCAACAACAACAAAAGACAAAAAAAAAGAAAAAAAAAAATCTTATATTTGGGAGGTTTAATTCTGGGCTGTCTATTCTGTCCCATTGCTCTGGCTGTCTATTTTTATGCCACCACCATGGTGTTTTAGTAGTGTTTTATAGATTGTAGTAGAGTTTGAAATGAGGAACTCTGATGCCTCTGGTTTTGTTCTTTGTCAGGATTCTTTTGGCTATTCAGTTCTTTTCTGTTCCATAAAAAGCTTAGAATTGATTTTTCTATTTCTGTGGAGAATGCCATTGAATCTTTCAGAGAGATTTCTTTGACTCTACAGGTGGCATTAAGGACCTTTTAATCTTACAAATTCCTCTGATCTATGATCTTCCCATTTATTAGTGTCTTCAATTTATTTTATGTCTTGTAGTGTTCAATGAAGAGACTTTCCCCAACTTTGTTAAATTTATTTCAAGGTATTTTATCATTTTTGATGCTATCATAAATTAGATACTTTTTATTTTTTCAGATGTTTTGCTAGTTGTTTATAGAAATACAATTGATGTATATTGATTTTATATACTGCAATTTTACCTACTTTGGGATTCCTTGGGATATTTTAATACACTAAATAATACTATCTTCAAATAATGAAATATTTAGTTCTTCTGATTTGGATGCCTTTCTTTGTCTTGCCTAATTGCTCCAGCTAATACTTCCAGTGCTGTTTTGGAGAAGAGTGAATAAGTGGGCATCACTGTCTTGTTCATCTTAGAAGAACAGCTTTAACCTTTCTACCATTGAGTGTGATGTTAGTCATGGACTTGTTACATGTGGCCTTAATTATGTTGAGGGATCTTCCTGCCAGACTCAATCTGTTCAGAGTTTATAATCATAAGAGAACTTCCCCTTGTCCAGTGCTTTCTCTGCATCTATTGAAATGATCAGGATTTTAATTTTTTACTCTACTAATGTGGTGTATCCCACATACATGTGTGTGTTGAACCATTCTTACATCCCACTTGATCACAATGTATAATAATTCACAATGTATTGTGTAATTCGACTCGCTGATATTTTGTTTAGAATTTTCACATCTATATTAATCAGTGTTATTGGCCTGTAGTTTTTTTTGCTTGTAGAATCTTTATCTGGCTTTGGTATCCTGGAAATGCTGGCCTCATAGAACAAGTTTGAAAGTATTCCTTTCTTTTCAGTTTTTTGGAAGAGTTTGAGAATTATTGGTGTTAACTCCTCTTCATAGGATTGGTAGAATTCACCAGTAAAGTCGTCTGGTTCCTGAGTTTCCTGTGTTAGGAGTTTTTTGATTATTGATTCAATCCCTTGTTTTTGGTGTGTTCAGGTTTTCTGTTTTTTCTTGATTCAGTCTTGATAGGTAGTGAGTTTCTAGGAATTATCAGTTTCTTCTAGAGTATCTAATTTGTTGGCATATAATTGTTCCTAGTAGTCTCTTATGATGCTGTGTTTCTGTAGCATCAGGTGTAATGTCTCCTCCCTCATTTCTAATCTTGGGTCTTCTCTCTTTTTTCCTAGTCTAGCTAAAAGTTTGTGAATTTTATGGTTTTTAAAATCTAGCTTTAATTTGTTGATCCTTCCTATTGATTTTCTCGTATATATTTTATTTTACTCTATAATCTTTCTTACATCCTTCCTTTGGTAACTTTGGAGTAAATTTCTTCTTTTTCTAGTTCTTTGAGGTTGATTGCTTTGAGAACTTTCTAATTTCTTGTCATGCACTTATTGCTATAAACTTTCCTCTCTGAACTGCTTTTGCAGCATTCTTTAGGATTGAGTATGCTGTATTTCCACTTTCATTTAATGTTTTTAAAAAATTTTCTATTTAGATTTCTTTTTTGACCCACTGAATATTCAGAAGTGTACTGTTTAGTTTCTATGTATTTGTAGACTTTCCAGATACTGTCTTGTTGATTTCTAGTTGTGTACCATTGTGTTCAGATAGCGGGTATAATATGGATCTCCTTAAATTTGCTAAGACGTGTTTGTGTCCTATTATATATGACCTGTTGTGGAGTATGTTCCATGTACACTTGCGAGTAAATTGTTGGATGAAGTGTTCTATATATGCCTGAAAAGTCCTTTTGTTGTAACATATAGACCAGTGTTTTCTTGTTGACTTACCATATGGGGTGATCTATCCATTGCTGCGAGTGGAGTATTGAAGTCCCCTACTGGTATTGAAGTGTCTGTTTCTCCCATCAGATCTGTTTTTGCTTATATTTGGTGCTCTGTGTTGGGTGTGTATATATTTACAATTGTTATTTCTTCTTGCTGTATTGACCCTTGTATCATCACATAATGACCTTCTTTGTGTCTTTTATTGTTTTTGGCTTAACATCTATTTCATGTACCTAGGGCTAGCCTCACATTATTTAGCTTCCACTTGCATGGAATATAATCTTCCATCTGTCATTACTTTGAGTTTATGTGTCTTTAAAGCAGAAATGAGTGTCTTATATGCAGAATATAATTGGGCCTTATTTTTTTTTTTTTATCCAGCCAGCCACTCTATGGTTTTAATTTGTGAATTAAGTCCATTTACATTTAGAGTGATTTTTGTTATGGAAGGGCTTATTACTACCACCAGTTTTTTGCTTTCTGATTTTGTATTTCCATTGTATCTTTTCCCCTTCCGTGTCTACCTTTGTAAATTGGTGGTTTACCATGTTGGTAAGCTTTTTAAATGTTTGTGATCCTACTAAAGATTTTTGCTTTGTGGTTAGCATGAGGCATACATAAAACATCTCATAGTTAAAAACAGTCCATTTTATACTGATAGAAACTTATCTTTGCATTCTTATAAATGTTCCATTCCCTTATTCTCTTCCTTTTATATTTTTTATGTCACAGTATACTTAATTTTATTCTGCATATTTGTTAAAAAGCTATTGTAAGAGTTCCTGCTATGGCATAGTGGGTTAAGGAGTTGGCATTGTCTCTGTGGTAGCTCAGGTTGCTGCTGAGGCACGAGTTTGATCCCTGGCCCAGCAACTTCCATATGCTCTGGGTGCGGCTGAAAAATTAAAAAAAGAAAAAGAAAAAGCTATCATAGCCATAGATTTTCCTATTACATTTTTCATTCCATTCATTTGAGCTCTGGAATGTTTTTGGATCTTTTCTACAATGTTTGTCATATTTTTCTCCTCTTCATTTTTTTTTTATGATTTTATTGAATTGTCTTTCTGTCTTTCCTTGTAGCTCACTGAGGTTTCTTATAACAGCATTTTAAAATTATTTATTTGAGGCGTTCCCGTCGTGGCGCAGCAGAAACGAATCTGACTAGGAACCATGAGGGTGCGGGTTTGATCCCTGGCCTTGCTCAGTGGGTTAAGGATCCGGCGTTGCCATGAGCTGTGGTGTGGGTCATAGACAAGGCTCGGATCTGGCGTTGCTGTGGCTGTGATGTAGGCTGGCAGCTACAGCTCTGATTGGACCCCTAGCCTGGAAACCTCCGTATGCCATGGGTGGCTCTAGAAAAGACAAAAAAAAAAGACCAAAAAAAAAATTTATTTATTGGGTAGACTGCAAATTTCCAAGTCTTTAGGATTGATAACTTGAAGACTTTTGTAATCCTCTAGTGATGTTAGGTTACTTTGATTTTTCTTTTTAATGTTCCTGGGGTTTTGTGCTACTGTCTTCACTTTTGCTCCAGCAGTTATGTCTTCAGGAGAGAAATGCCTTCTGTCATCCCTCTAGAATTAGAGATTCTGAGGTGTTCTCAGACCTTTTTGAGTAAACCTGTTTTGTGCTTCTTAATACATCTTTTGGCAGAATTCTCTCTTTTGATCTTGCAACACAATGGGCTGGGTGCTGATAGCCCCTTTTTTTCTCCTAAGGCTGGTGCTGATGCAGAAATTTATGGTCTGTCTTTGGCCTGCAGACATGAGCCAACTTTCTGTGTGTTTTCAAGCTGCCTGCCCAAGCTTGCACTCACTGCCTTGGTTGGGAGCATACATGGCTCACTGGCCACAGTGTGGGGATCTGTATTGGTAAGGTGTGCAGAGCACCGAAGGTGCTCATTGGCCAGTTGGGAGGACCTGTGGGTGAGGCATCCCTATTGCTCATGGGTGGGCTTCCTGATGGAGTCTGTGATACAGCCAGTAGAATCTGCACCATATTAATACCTTAAAAGAATCCTTTCTGCTACGTCTTCCCTCCCACCCCCTCATGAATAAGGAGGTCATGCAACTCGTAAATCAGCACTCCGGGTGAGGCAAGAAAACAGTGTGTCTTTTTGACAGCATCCCACACAGTTGCAGAAGCCACATGCTAACTCACAGGCTATCACTTCCTCTTGAAGAAATCGTGGGCCAGGAAGGTCTCTCTTGGCCCTGAGTTGTGCAGTCTGGGGGGAGGCCTGATATTGGCAGAGTGAAACTATTCCTTTTACTTTGTCCAATGCATCCACCCTCATACATTTTTCCCCCCCTCCAACATTGTGCTAGTATTTCTCTACTAGAAACCCGAATATGCACAAAGATGCTTTTGTTCATGAGTGATGGATTCAAATAGTATTTTCCAGGTACCCCTGGGCTGTAGCCAGTAGGATATGGATGACCACAGATGAGCACAACGTCTGGAGCTGAGACTGAGGTCTCTATGCCTGTTACCCTGGACACGGGTGGGTGAGCCTCCTCCTGGCCCCTAGATGTATACTGCTGGTTCCCAAAGCTCCCACAGACACTTCTGTCTCTGAATGAAGCCAAGTTGTTGTTGAAGAGGAGACATGACGAGGCACATCTTATTCAACCATAATACTCATGTAACTCCTCCCTGAAATATATTCAAGTTGAGTAACTCAACCTGAACTTCTTTACTTTGCTTTTATCTTTTCCTTGGTCTTGAGGCCTCAACCAGGATGGCATCTGGAGTGTTCCTCACTAAGGGAAGACGTCCCTGAGACAGATTCTCACATGGAAAAATGATTAGGTTCTTTGCCCCTGTTAATAGAATTCCATTCTCTATAAAGCCACCCACACATTCTTGACCCAGGTCCAAGTTTCTCCTCATGCTGGACAAAGACTAGAACAAGTTAGGGAGCTGTTATCCTTGCTCTTCACGTATGGGAGTTCTCAGACGTGGCCTCATACCGTTACTTCTTGGAAAACATTTAAAAATTCCCTTGCCCAGGACTTTAAAGGATTCAGTAAATTGTATTTCCAAGCATCAATATTTTAAAAAGACTATTATGTTATTCAAATTTGCTGTCAAGTTGAGAATAAATATGCTTGTCCTACTTAATTTTAAAAAAAATGTTCAGGTTGAGTCACCTAAAAATATTGCTAAAATGTACTTTCTGATTTAGGAGACCTGAGTTATGCCTGAAAGCCTGACACCTGAACACAACTCAGGAACATAGACGACACTGAGAGTGTTAAGATCCAGTTTTACACTCAAGTAAATAAAACTTAGTGACCAAAAAACCCCAAAAACCTCACAAGACATGACTGGAAGTGAAAATATCTATATAATATATCACATTGGGAGGATCTCATTCTAAGAAACTAACCAAATATCATGTCCAGTGATTTTTTTTTTTTAATGGCTGCATCCATGGCATACCGGAAATTGCCAAACCAGGGACTGAATTTGAGCCACAGCTGCAACCTTCACCGCAGCTACAGCAATGCGTATCCTTTAACCCACTGGGCCAAGCGGAGGATCAAACCTGTGCCTCTGCAGCGACCTGTGCTGCTGCAGTTGGATTCTCAACCCCCTGCACCACAGTGGGAACTCCCATTTCCATGATTTTTAATAACCAAAACGTATAACATGAAGAGAATATCCTCCATTATGGCACTGAATAGAACTCTCAGAGACAAAAATTCTAGTTTCAAGAAAGGCTCAGCTTAAAAAACAGACACTTTCATCCCTAAAGTTGTCTGCTTTATCCAGAGTCCCAAATTCCAGTCACTAGGACACTGAGGACAAATAAATTTTAATTAATAGCTTCTTACTGGCTATCAGTTGGCTTACTATCTTCCGGTGTGTAGACTCAAGTTTCTTACTCATTTACTAGTATTTTCCTTTATTTTTCCTGCAGTTTTATTGAGATATAATTGATGTACAGTACAATGGAAGTTGGAGGTGTACAGCCTAACTTAATATATTGTAAAAGGATTAGCAAAGAATTTAAAAATTTTCTAATTTCCCAAACACCTCATAGGGCAGTTTGGTAATCTCCATTTAAAGCTCAAGTGAAATTAACGTAATTCATAACATTACATCAAATGGGCTGTGGAACCCTCTGTATTACTTGGTGTTCTGAAATGTTTACATATACCATAGTTGGGGGATGGCTAATTCATGGGACAAATTCTGCTCTTTTCTTTCACTCGAGTAGTCACCTCCAAATTGTATTAGACTGGAGCTAAGTCCTCCCTGCCATGGGGGTGAATCATTCTCCTTGGGGGGGAGACGGGAAGGCCCTCGTGGAGAACATGGACTGGGACGTGGGTCAGTATCACCGAGTCCCTTAAGATGTGAAACATCTGACTTGGAGGAGGCGGCTTCTCAGGAGGATGAAATAAGTAGTTCTGAACCTGGAGCACCTCCCCCACCCCTTGTCCCACCATGAAGACAATTCTGAGGGGTTGGTCTGGAATGTGCAGAGATGGGGGCGTGGGGGACAGTGCAGGCCTGGATTGGGCTCGGGTAAGGTGAGCTGGGTAGAGGCTGGGAGTTAACACTCAGCCCTGGGCAGGTGGCCGTATGGTCATGTGGTGCCCCTGTTTGTGCCCAAGTCCAGTTGTTCTGGGAAGAGGATGAAGACCATGGGCAGTAACATAGATCAGGTCCCAGAGTAGCCTCAGAAGATAAGGACCTAGTTTTTTTCTTGAGGGGGTGGGGGGTGTACTATGAAGGGGAAGGTTCTAGCAAATCTGAATGGAGACCCAGGCAGGTCTCTTGCCCGGCGCCTAGGTTTGGAGTCCAGATCGCATTTTTGTCTAATAGGCTCTGGTCTGGGCATTGAGTCCTTGGGACACTTGACTTGTGCCTCGTGGTTAAGAACATGGTCCAGACATGGTCTTGGTGGCAAGCTGGGGAACATCGTAGGAGAAGGGAGCAGGCCTGTCGTCTGTCATCTTGGCAATGTTTGGGCACTGACGGATGTGCCGGGGTGCAGATGGTGACGTAATGATGATATCCTCACCTTGTCCTTTATCTGGTCCCCAAGTTAAGAGCAAAGAGTTCTGTATAGAGCTCTTTTTTTTTTTTTTTTTGTCTTTTGTCTTTGTTGTTGTTGTTGTTGTTGCTATTTCTTGGGCCGCTCCCGTGGCATATGGAGGTTCCCAGGCTAGGGGTTGAATTGGAGCTGTAGCCACCGGCCTACGCCAGAGCCACAGCAACGCGGGATCCGAGCCGCATCTGCAACCTACACCACAGCTCACGGCAACGCCGGATCCTTAACCCACTGAGCAAAGGCAGGGACCGAACCCGCAACCTCATGGTTCCTAGTTGGATTCGTTAACCACTGCGCCACGACGGGAACTCCTGTATAGAGCTCTTGATGTAGGGCCGTGCAAGGCAGACGGCCCTCCTCATCAGCTGTCTTGAGTGTGGATGACCTGTGAAAATATCCTTCAGGGATTTTTTTAATTGATCACGTGGACAGCACTTGGCTTGGAAGGGTGCTGTGGAAAGACACCACAACTATAAGGTATATTTGAATTGCTTCTCCGTCACGAGAAAAAAATAGAAGCAACCAAATAAAAATATTTGGAACATAAGGAATTAAATTTCACTGTAAAATAAATAAAAACAATGATTTGACATATGAAGAGGCACCCAACTTCAGTGATGCTCAGGGGAAAGTACATTACAATGCCAATGTAATAGTTTTATTTCTATTACATTGGAAACCTGAAGTGCCTTTGTAGCATCTCTTGTCAAAATCAATGGAAATGAGCCCTTTGATAGACTCTTGCGGGGAGTATATGTGATGAATGTCCTTTTAAAGGCATTTTGTTCCTTTGCTTCTTCAGATTCTGGGCTTTAGGGGCTCTGTGGGGTTGATGTTTGTGTGATGACCTTGATATTTGCTGTGTCCCTGGGCCTCTGCTCAGTCTCCCTTAGACACCGATCATTTGATTTCCTGAAATAGAAGAAAAAAGGCCAAAAAGTCACTTAGAAATTGAATTAAGATGTTGGGATAGAGGATGTGGAACTCATCTCCTTCCACAGATACATCAAAAATAAATCCACATGTGGGGAGTTCCCACTGTGGTGCAACGGAAACGAATCTGACTAATATCCATGAGGATGCGGGTTGGATCCCTGGCCTTGCTCAGTGGGCTAAGGATCCCGTGTTGCCACAAACTGTGGTGTAGGTCACAGATGTGGCTTGGATCCTGCATTGCTGTGGCTGTGGTGTAGGCTGGCAACTGTGGCTCTGATTCCACCCCTAGCCTGGGAATGTTCATATGCTGTGGATGTGGCCCTAATTAAAAAAAAAAAATCCACATATGGAACAGTCCTCACAGAATACCTACTGAATGCTAGCAGGACATCTCAGAAACCCAGAAGTGCAAGAAAGATCTCCACAGAACCAAAAGGATGAAAGAATTTTTTAAAAAGGAAAAAAAGGGGACAGGACCTGACCCTGGGAGGGAGCTGTGAAAGAGGAAAGGTTCCTTTACCCTGGGAAGAGCTTTCACCTGCAGGGAGGTCAGCTGGGGCAGAGAGGGAGCTTCAGAGGCTTGGAGGAGCTCAGTAGCCCGGTGGCAGCAGACAAAACAGACCAGCACAGAGGCTCGGCGCTGCCGCACAGCATCCCCAGCCTAAGACTGGTAGGTTCAGCGGCTGGGTGCTGAAACAGGTTTCAGAGGACAGACCAGGGGAGAGGACTGGGGTTGGCCGCATGGGGACAGCCCGAAGGGACTGGAGTGTGGTTCAGGCTGCACCCAGGGGTATACGCGGAAGCAGCCCAGGCCTGGCGCACAAGCCTGTCTCAGCATGCTCACACTGGCCCTTCAGGATTCATAGTTCAGTATGTTGTTAGCTTTGGACTTGTCATGACTTTTAGTGTATTGAGGTATATTCCTTCTGTAACTAATTTCTTGAGACTTTATCATGAAGTGAAGTTGGATTTTGTCAAATATTTCTTCCGTATCTATTAATATTTTCCCTTTATTCCCTCGATGTGGTGTATCACAATTATCGATGGCCATATGTAGAGCTACCCTTGCATCCAGGCTCCCATATGATCATGATGAATGATCTTTTTTGTGCGCTGTTGAGTTTAGTTGGCCAGTATTGTGAGTATAGTTCATCTTTGTTTTTCAGGGATGCCGACCTGTACTTTTCTCATAGTGCCCTTGCCTTGTTTTGATATTGGGGTAATAGCTTTCATCAGATGGTTTGAAAGTGTTCCTTCCTGTTTAAATTTTTGGAAGTATTTGAGAAGTTTTGGCTTTAATTTCTTCTTAAAGACTTGGTATAATTCACCAGTAAAACCATCTGTCTGGTCCTGAGATGTTATTTATTGAGAAATTTTTAAATACTGCTTCCTTCTCTTTACTCATTACTGATCTGTACATATGTTCTGTTTCTTAACTATTTAATTTCAGTAGGTTGTTTGTTTCTAGGAGTTTGTCCTTCCATTTCTTTCTAGGTAACCTAAGTTTATATAGGATTATTAATAGTAGTCTTTTATTGCATTTTCTATTTCTGAGGCATCACTGTATAATGATGTCCCTTTATCTTAGTTATTCTGCTAACTAAAGTTTGTCAATTTTAGCTTTTCCAAAAATCTCAATTTTATCTTTCTACTATTTTTGTTGTCTCAGTTATTTTTATAACTGCTCTAATCCTTATTATTTATTTCATTCCGCCAACATTGGGCATGTTCTTTTTCTAGTGCCTTTAGTTGTAAAGTTAGGTTGGGAATTTTTTTTTCTTAGAAACAAAAGATTTTTAATACTTATGGCATAAACAGGCATGAGCGTAATATTGTATTGGTTCTCCCTCCCCCCAGTTCCCACTGGGGTGACGCAGAGGGATCCAGTGGGTGCTGTGTTACTCTGAGGAACACTGAGTTCGAGGGCTCCACTGCTTTGAAAATGAGAGCTTAGCAATGTTCTTGTTTGTCTGAGAGACATTGTCTCATTCCTCAAGGCTGTTCATTACACACTCGCAACATCTGGCTCAGGTAAAATGCTGTCAGGGCATGCATTCTTTTTTTAAATTGAGTAGTTGATGTACAATGTTAGTTTCAGGTGTACAACGTAATGATTCAACATTTAAGTGTATTGCAAAAGGATCATCATGATGAGTCAAGGAACCACCTGTCCCCATCCACAATTATTGTAATACCACGAACCATAGCCTCGATAATATATATTAAGTTCTTGTTACTTTTTTATGACTGGCATTTTATACTTAGGCTCCTTCACCTGTCTTGCCCAACACCCACTCATCTCCTCTCTTGCAGTTACCAAGTTTTCAGTGTCTTACTGAAGGACTGATTTTGTTGTTTTTAGAGTCCACATATAAGTAAGATCATGTGCTGTCTTTTTTTATGTGACTTATTTCACTTTGCATAATACTCTCTAGGTGCAGCCATGTTGTCAACAATGGAAAACTTCATATCTCTGTATATGACTGTATATGTACCCATGTGTATGTATGTATCTGTGTATCTGTGTGTATGTATGTATCTATGTATCTGTGTGTATGTATGTATATATATACATGTATACACATCTTTTTTACCCATTTATCTATCATTGCACATTTAGGCTGCTACCATATATTAGCTATTGTAAATAATGTTGCAGTGAACATAGGGGTGCATATATCTCTTATATTTTTTTGGCCATGCCCACAGCATGCAGAGGTTCCCAGGCCAGAGATCAGACCCGTGCCACACAAGTGGCAATGCCAGATCCTTAACCTGCTGAGTTACCAGGGAACTCCCTCTTTAGTTTTCTGTATTGTTTTATTTTCCTTGGATAAATAACCAAAAGTAGAATTGCTAGATCATATGGTAGTTTTATTTTTTTTATGTTTTCTTTTTTTTCTCTTTTTAGGGCCACACCTACAGCATATAGAAGCTCCCAGGCAAGGGGTCAAATCAGAGCTGCAGCTTGAGCCTACACCACAGCCAAAGCGACAACAGATCTGAAGTGCATCTGCGGCCTACACTGAACCCACTGAGCGAGGCCAGGGATTAAACCCACATTCTCAGGGACACTATGTTGGGTTCCTAACCCACTGAGCCACCACGGGAACTTCTATTTTTTTATGTTTCAGGACCCTCCCTACTGTTTTCAGTAGTGGCTGCACTGATTTACAGTCTTACCAGCAGTGGAGCTAAGTTCTCTTTTCTACACATGCTCAGCAATACTGTATTGTCATTTTGATGACAGCCATTCTAACAACTGTAGGCTGCTATCTTTTTGTAGTTTTGATTTGCATTTCCTAATAATTAGTGATGTTGAGCATATTTCCCTGTGACTTTTGGTCTTCTGGGTTTTTTGTTTTTCGCAAAATGTATATTTAGCTCCTCTATCTAATTATTTTTGTTCATTTAAAAAAAAATGAACTATATTGACAATATTATATTAGTTTCAGGTGTACAGCATAGTGACCCAGTATTTTTTTTACAGATTATCCTTGATTAAAAGTTATTATGGGGAGCTCCTATTGTGGCTCAGTGGTAATGAACCCAACTAGTATCCCTGAGGACATGGGTTCAATACCTAACCTTGCTCAGTGGGTTAAAGATCCTGCGTTGCTGACTGTGGCATACGCCGGCAGCTACAGCTCCAATTTGACCCCTAGCTTGGGAATTTCCAAATATCGTGGGTGTGGCCCTAAAAAAAAAAAGTTATTGCAGGATAATGGCTATAATTTCCTGTCCCATACAGTATATCTTTGTTGCTTACCTATTTTATACCTAGTAGTTTGTACCTCTTAATCTTATACTCCTAATTTGCCCCTCCCCGTTACCTCTTCCCACTGTAAACCACTAGTCTCTTTATATATCTTTGAGTCTGTTTCTGTTTTGCATATACATATATTCATCTTATTTTTAGACTCCACATACAAATGATATCACACAGTACTGGTCTCTGACTTCATTAAGTCATTCTATAGGTCCATCCACAGTGCTGCAAATGTCACAGTTTCATTCTTTTTATGGCTGTGCAATATTCCACTATCCACATATGCCATATCTTCTTTATCCATTTGTCTGTTTATAGGCATGTGGGTTGTCTTCATATTTTGGCCATTGTCCATACTGCTGCTGTGAGCACGGGTTTATGTACCTTCTTGAATTAGTGTTTTCATTTTTTTCCCTAGAAATGTACCTAGGAGACTTATTGATGAATCATATGGTAGTTCTATTTTTAGTTTTTTGTGTTTTTTTTGTCTTTTGTCTTTTGAGGGCCACACCTGCGGCATATGGAGGTTCCCAGACTAGGGGTCCAGTGGAGCTGTAGCTGCTGGCCTACACCACAGCCACGCCAGATCCAAGCCTTGTCTG
This sequence comes from Sus scrofa, assembly GCF_054392235.1. Lineage (NCBI taxonomy): Eukaryota > Metazoa > Chordata > Mammalia > Artiodactyla > Suidae > Sus > Sus scrofa. The sequence continues at coordinate 19,006,057 of NC_139393.1, read as the reverse complement.
CAACCTACACCACAGCTCACGGCAACGCCAGATCCTTAGCCCACTGAGCAAGGCCAGGGATCGAACCCGAAACCTCATGGTTCCCAGTTGGATTTGTTTCCACTGCACCGCAATGGGAACTCCTATTTTTAGCTTTTTTAAAGGACCCTCCATACTATTTTCCATAGTGGCTGTGACAGTTTACAGTCCTATCAGCAGTGCTCAAGGGTTCATTCTCCACATCCTCTCCAATATTTATTTGTAGACATTTCAATGATAGGCTGTTTTTTTTTTTTAAATAATGATAGGTAGTTTTAATAGGTATGAGGTTGATAGCGCATTGTTTTAATTTTTATTTAATAAAGTATAGTTGATTCATAACTGTGGTAATTTCTGCTGTACAGCAATGACTTGGTCATATGTATGCACACACACATTCTAATATTGTGCTATACAATAGGGCCTTATTGTTTATCCATTCTAAATGTAATAGTTTGCATCTACTAGCCCCAAACTCCCAGTTCATCCCACTCCCCCTACATTGTTGTTTTGAATTGAACTTCTCTAATAATTAGTGATGTTCAGCATCTTTTCTGGTGCCTTTCAGCCTATGTATGACTTCTTTGGAAAGAAGTCTATTCATGTCTTCTTCCCATTATTGTGTGGTATTTTGTTATTTATTTTTAAGGCCATGCCCATGGCATGTGGCAGTTCCAAGGCCAGGGACTGAACCCATGCCACAGCTATGACCTAAGCCACTGCAGTGACAATGCCAGATCCTTAACCTGCTGCACCACAAGGGAACTCTGTGTTTGGTGTTTCTTTTTTTTTTTCTTTGAGATTGAGTTGTATGTACTGTTTATATATTTTTGATATTAACCCACTGTCAGTCATACTATTTGCAAATATTTTCTCCCATTTTGTGTTAGAATTTTTATTTTGTGATGATTTTCAATGCTGTGCAAAAGCTCAAGTTTATTTAGGTCCCATTTGTTTATTTTTGCTTTTATTAATTTTGCCATAGAGGACAGATCCAAAAATATATTGCTGCAATTTATGTCAGAGTCTTTCTCTCTACATTTTCTCTTAGGGGTTTTATGGTTTGGGTTATTATGCTTAGGTCCTTAATCCATTTTGAGTTTATATTTGTGTATGATGAGAGTACATGTTCTACTCTCATTATTTTACATGTAGCACTCCAGTTTTCCCAGCACCACTTACTGAAGAGACTGTCTTTTCTCCACTGTATGTTTTTGCCTCCTTTCTAGTAGATTTATTGACCGTAAGTGTGTGGCTCTCTATTCTACTCCATTGTATGTGTCTGTTCTGTGATTATTTTAGCTCTGTAGTCAGGAAGCCTGATAATTCCAGCTTTGGTCTTTTTTCTCAGGATTGCTTTGGCAATGTGGTCATTTTGTGGTCCTATATTTATTTTAGGATTATTCATTCTAGTTCTATAAAAAATGTCATGGGTATTTTGATAGGGATTGCTTTAAATCTATAGGTTGCTTTGAGAGAGGTATGGCTATCCCTTTTTTTTTTTTTTTTTTTTAGGGCCACACCCATGGCATGTGGAAGTTCCCAGGCTAGGGGTTGAATTGGAGCTGTAGGTTGCTTTAAATCTGTAGGTTGATTTGAGAGAGGTATGGCTATTTTTAAAATATTAATTCTTTCAATCCAAAAGCTTGGGGTGTCTTTTCATTTAATTTGTATCATCTTCAGTTTCCTTCATCAATGTCTTATACTTTTCAGTGTATTAATCTTTCACCTCTGTGGTTAAATTTATTCATACGTATTTTATTATTTTTGATACAATCAAACATTTTTCCTTATTTTCTCTGATACTTTGTTATTAGTAGAGAGCAAAATGACAGATTTCTGTACATTGTGTGTACTTCAGATTTACTGAATTTATGCTAATGTTGATGAAGTCTTTAGGGTTTTCTCTGTATTATCATGTCATCTGCAAACAGTGACATTTTTACTTCCTTTACAAACTCGATCCATTTCTTTTGTTTTTTTGTCTTTTTGCAATGGCCAGGAGTGTTGATACTGTGTTGATGAAAAGTGGTGAGAGCAAGCATCTTGCCCTGCTTTACCTTTACCCTATATTCCTGCTCGAAAAACAGGCGCAGTGCTGGCAGATGACTTAAGCTTAAGAACAAAGACCTGAAGGCATAAGTTATTCATGTGGTCAGCTGAATGAGGACATAATGCGTTGGTCTAGGCATGCTGGACCTGTGCAGATAGGCATGCTGTTTGCACAGCATGATACATCCTCTTAAGAATAAGAGGAAGATGAGCCTCCTGGCCCCAAGGGATTTATGAGAGGTCCTTAGTAGGATATGCATCAGCAAGGAGAACCGAGGTGCAAACCTAGGCACACAGGGTTGCTGCAGATAGGCATGCTGTCTGCAGAAGCACAGCGGTGATTCTCTAGATGCTGTGCATAGATGGGAGGCACCTAGCTTCCTCAGTGCTAAGGACTGTTAAATGCCTAAAGGATAAAAGCTTAATCAGCAACCGGCTATGGGACTTTTAAAATAATAATAAAAAAACCTATATCCTGCATCTATCGGCCCCTCCTCACTTGCCGTCATCCTAAAGAGCACAATGAAAACAGTGTGGTTTCTTGAGGCAGCGCTCTTGGTCCCTGAGACCTTGAGTGCCCCAGTTCCCACCTTTGATTAAGATAAATGTCTCTGTGTCTTGTTTTATGTTAACTTTTTCTTAAGTTTCACAGCACCCATCCTTCAGCGCTCACCTGCTGAGCTGGTCTCGGCAGACCTGGGAAATCGGGTTCCTTCTCCAGGCTAGGAAATTCATCAGTTAGTATGTCCTCCAAATTCTCTGCCCCCTTCTCTCTTTCTCCCCTTTCTGGGACCCCTTGCTGTTAATATTCTTGATGTTGTCTAAGAGGTCCTTTTACCCATCATCTCTTGTTTACTTCTTGCTATTCAACTTTTGTGATTTTCACTATTGTCTTCCGGGTCACTGATCTAATTCTTCTGTAATATATAATGTTGCTTCCCTCCAGTGTGTGTGTGTAATCTCAGTTGTATTTTGAGCTGTTTGCTCTTTTATATTTTAATATTCTTTGTTGAAGTTCTGATTTATTACTCTTTGTTGAAGTTCTAACTATGTCCCTCTATTATTCTCCTAACTTGAGTGAGCACCTTTATAATCGTGGATGCCTTTTTTTCAGGTAGAATGCTTGTCTCAGCTTTGTCTAGTACTTTTCCTGCTGCTGTCTTGTTACTTCATTTGTAACATTTACTTTCTTGTTTCCACATTCTCTGTGCATTTCTATTCATTAGGTTTGGTTCATTGCATTTCCCAGTCACAGAGAAGTGGCCTTATCTACAGGGCCCAATAGCACATTCCCTTTTGGCCAGCAGAGCCAGACGCTCTGGGGGGGGGGGGTCCCCCATGTGGAATGCCTGCACCTTTTTGCAGTGGCAGGGCCAGGTACTGTGGACTAGCTGGTAGGTGGCATTGGACCCTGGCCTAAATGGCTGAGGCCCTGCATTATGTGATTGCTGTGGGTGTGCTGGAGGGCACGCAGCCCTCTGTTACGGAGAGCTGTGTGGTGCTCAGGTAGTGGGGTGGGCCCCAAGTGTGCCTGGTTGTGAGGCCTTGTGTTGCAGAGGTGCTGTAGGCATGGTGGTGGAAGGGAAAGACCCTAATGCTAATCAGTTAGATAATCATTTCATGATGTATTTTAGTCAAATTATTATGCTGTACACCTTAAACAGTGTTGTATGTCAATTATATCTCAATAAAAGTTAAAGGAAAAAATGAATAATACCTTAATAAACCTAACTTAGGAAAAAAAGTTATAGCAAGATTAAGTGAATCCCCCACCAGACTTCCATGTCTTTGTTGTTAGGAAATCTATCAATATAATTTACCACCTTATAAATTTAGGAAAGGCCTGGGATCAACTTTACAGATGCGAACAAAGTAGCATGGTAGAATTGTATAGGTAATACTTATAAAAATAAAGAAGGTATTAATGCATATGTACTCAAAGAAATGTTACATACCCCCAATACTAGTTCATCTAGAAAAGTAGTATAGATTAATAATTCTCATTCTGACAGAAAATTAATGAGAAAACACCGACCTGCATAACAGAGAAGTAAACCAAGGAGAGAAGTAAACCAAGGAGTTCCCGTCATGGCTCAGTGGTTAACAAATCCGACTAGGAACCATGAGGTTGCAGGTATGATCCCTGGCCTCGCTCCGTGGGTTAAGGATCCTACATTACTGTGGCTGTGGTGTAGGCCAAGGCCAGTGGCTACAGCTCCGATTAGACCCCTAGCCTGGGAACCTCCACATGCTTTGGGTGCAGCCCTAGAAAAGACAGACAAAAAAAAAAAAAAAAAGAAAAAAGAAAGAAAAGAAAGTAAACCTAATGGAAATATACAGAACATTTCATCCAAGGACCCCAGAAAACACATTCTTCTCAAGGGGACATAAAACATTCCTTAGGATATAGCATTCCTGGGCCACAAAGCTAATCTTAACACATTTAAAATTAAAATCATATCTCAGCTTTTCAACCACAATAATAGGGACTAGAAACCAACAGGAAAAAAATCTGAAAAATTTACAAATACATAGAAAGTAAACAACACTCTCAAATAACCAGTGGGTCAAAATAGAAATTGAAAGAAATCACTAACTTGAAAAGAATAAAATAAAAATACAAAATAACACAATTTAGGGAATATATCAAAAGTAGTTCTTATGTGACTACATTTTTTTTTTTTTCCGTCTTTTTAGAGCCATACCTGTGGCATATGGAGAAGGTTCCCAGGCTAGGGGTCTAATCGGAGCTGTAGCTGCCAGCCTACACCACAGTTACAGCAATGCCAGATCCAAGTTGCATCTGAGACCTATACCACAGCTCATGGCAACACCAGATCCTTAACCCACTGAATGAGGCCAGGGATCAAAACTGCAACCTCATGGCTCCTAGTCAGATTTGTTTCTGCTAGGCCATGACGGGAACTCCTTGCATTTTTTAAAATGCAGGTTTTCAAAAACAACTTTACACATCAAGGAAGCAGGGAAAAAAAAGAACCAAGCACTAAATTAGCACAAGAGAGCAAAGATTAGAGAAGAAATAATGGACGAAGAGACTAGGGAATAAAAGAAAAAAATCAAACTAAGAGTTGGTACTTTTGGAGTTCCCGTCGTGGCGCAGTGGTTAACGAATCCGACTAGGAACCATGAGGTGGCGGGTTCGGTCCCTGCCCTTGCTCGGTGGGTTAACGATCCGGCGTTGCCGTGAGCTGTGGTGTAGGTTGCAGACTCGGCTTGGATCCCGAGTTGCTGTGGCTCTGGCGTAGGCCAATGGCTACAGCTCCTATTCAACCCCTAGCCTGGGAACCTCCCTATGTCGCAGGAGCAGCCCAAGAAATGGCAAAAAGACAAAAAGACAAAAAAAAAAAAAAAAAAAAAAAAAAAAAAAGAGTTGGTACTTTAAAAAATAAAGCAAATTGACAAACATTTAGCTAAACTTAGGAAAAAAAGAGAAGTAAAAAAAATCTGATGAGAGTTCCCATCGTGGCACAGTGGAAACAAATCCAACCAGGAGCCATGAGGTTGCAGGTTCGATCCCTGGCCTCGATCAGTGGGTTAAGGATCCGTCGTTGCCATGAGCTGTGGTGTAGGTCGCAGACGTGGCTCGATCTGGCGTTGCTGTGGCTCTGGTGTTGGCCTGCAGCTACAGTTCCGATTAGACCCCTAGCCTGGGAACCTCCATATGCCATGAGTGCAGCCCTAAAAGGACAAAAGACAAAAAAAAAAAAAAAAAAAAAATCTGATGAATGACAGAGGAGACATCAAAGAAATACAGAAGACTGTAAGAGTATATTATTAACAATTACACACCAAATAATTAGATAGAAATTCCCAGATGCATGAAGCCTACCAAGCCTAAATCATGAATACAAAGTCTGAACAGACTAATAATAAACAAGGACATTGAAATAATAAACACAAAACTCCCAACAAAGAAAAGCCCAAGACCAAATGGTTTCACTGGTGAATTCTACCAAACATTAAAAAATAACACCAATCACTGTCAAACTCTTCCCAAAAAATTGAGGGAACAGTCCTAAGCTCTTTTTATGAGGAGAGCATTACTCTGACAACAAACCCAGATAAGGAAGCCTATACAAAAATAAATGTATAGGCTGAAATGCTTAATGAATATAAATGCAAAAATTTCTCAGCAAAAGTCTAACCAAATTCAACAGTTTATTATAAATATCATCCACTGTGATCAAGTGGAATTTATCCCTGCATGGAAGGATGGCACGATACCGCTATATATGACATGATAAGGGTGATACACAATGTTAATAGAAAGAATAATAAATATATGATCCTTTCAACAGAGGTAGAAAAAGCTATTAACAAAATTCAATACTCTTTTATGATAAATGCTCTCAGCAGATTGAGAACAAAAGGAACATACCTCAAAATAACACCATATAACACACACCCACAACTAACTGTGTACTCAGTGGTGAAGAACTCAAAGCTTTTCCTTTATAATTGGAAATAAGATAAGGGTACCCACACTCACTACTCTTACTAAAGACAGTGCCAAAATCCTAAGCAGAGCAATCCCACACAAAAATAAGAAAAAGGCATCTAAAATGAAGAGGAAAAAGTAAAGCTTCCCTATTTTCAGAAAACCTGATCTTACATATATGATTCCTCCCAAAAAAATGGTAAAACTAATAAATGAATTCAACAAAGTTGTAGGATACAGCATCAACATAACAAAAATCAATTGCATTTCTATATACTACTAATAAAACATCTGAAAGAAATAATTCCATTTACAATTGCATGAGAAAAATACCGAGGAATAAATTTAACTGAAAAATGAAAGACCTGTGTAATGAAAATTACAAGACATTAAGGAAAGAAATCGAAGACAACACAAATAAATGTTAAGATAGCCTTTGCTCATGAATTAAGAGAATATTGTTATAAATGTCCATACTTCTCGAAGCAATGTACAGGTTCAATGAAGTCCTCGTCAAAATTTCAGTAGCTTTTTTCACAGAAATAGAACAAAAGGAATTCTAAAATTTGCATGGAACCACACTGGAATCAAAATAGCAAAAGTGATGCTAAAAAAGAAAAAAACTGGAGGCTTCCTGCTCTAAGATTTCAAACCGTATTACAAAGCTATGGCAATAAAAATAGTATGGCATTGACCCAAACACAAAGATCCCTGGAGAAAACACTACAGAAATAAACCTAAGCATATATAATCAATTTATGACAAAGGAGCCAAGAATATAAAATAGGGAGATATACTAATCTCTTTAATAGATGTTGTTGGTAAAACTGGGAGCTCATTCTACCACGTGTACACCGGTGCTGGCAAATGCCACTTTGGAAACCTCCTTCTAGCTTATAGCCCCAACACCCAGCCCTGTCCAGAGCAACACCCTAGAGGAGCCAATAGTGGGATGCCTCAGGACAAGCAACCAACACAGCATGGACACAGCATCACCCACTGGCAGAAAGATTGCCTTACAACCCTGTAAGCCCACAATCACCCCAGACATGATCCTACCCATTAGAGGGCCCAGGACCTGGTCCCATGCTCTAGTGCACAGACACTCAACCCAAGACTCTCAGAGGCCTGTAGCCAGAGAACCTGGGACCCACTTCCAACCAACAGTGGGCAAGCACCATTCTCAGGATCCCATGGGCCTGAGCCACACCCTCTAGTGTACCTGCCCTAACCTCAGTACCAGCTTCCCCATCTAGGGGTGGATACCAGCCATAGGAAAACCATAGCTCTGCAGTCTGTGGATATGGCCCACCTACCAGGAGACCAGATCATGCCCTGGGACTGGCTGGGCCCCAGCACTACCCACCAGTAAGTATACTCTAGTCTCAGGCTCAGCTTCACACACTAGTAGGCAGATACCAGGTACAAGAAACTGTAGCCCCACAGCCTGCAGACATAGCCCACCCATTAGCATGCCAGGATCATTTCCTGGGACCAGCTTGGCTCTGGCCCCAATCACTAGCAGTATTAAGAGAAGGTTTAAGACACCCTGGGCCTGCAGTGAGCTATGTCAGAAAGTAATGCCACCCATCAATGATCCAATACAAATTTGGGGACCTGCAATCAGACTCCAGGACCTGGCTTATTCACAGCAGGTGGCCAACAGCCCTGGGGTTTCCTGGATTAGCATTACCGGCTAACTCCACCCACACGTAATGCAGCACTAGCCTGGGTTCCCCCAGGGTTCTGCAGTAAGCCACCTCCTGCATGGTCCTAACAACCAGTAGCTAGCCAGAGGCATCTGCACAAGGCAGGAGCCAGCAGCCAACCAGACCAGGGGCCAACCATGCCTACCAGAGCACCCTCTAGTGAGCCCGCCACAACAGAAACACCCATGCTGCTCTCATAGGGAAAACTTCTAGAGCATAAAGCTCTTAATGAGAAGGGACTGTACTGCTGGGACACATAGTATGGCACCTGCAAAAGGTCACTTGTCCAACACTGGGAAACGTAACAAATCTATGAGATACTAAAACTATGAACAGCAAAATGAGGGTGACAAAGGAACATGTTCCAACCAAAGGAACAAGATAAAACCCCAAAAGAACTAGGTGGAGAACGGCAGTCTACTCAAGAATTTAGTGATCATAAAGATGATTGAAGAACTCAGGAGAAGAATGTGTGCAAAGAATAGTCAGAAATTTTTAACAAAATTTTAGAACATATAATCAGAGATGAAGAATAAAGTAAGTGAAATGAAAAACACGCTAGAAGGAATCAACAGTAGATTGAATGATACCGAGAGATGGATCTGGAAGACAGTAGTGGAAACCATGATACTGAAGAGAAAAAATAAGAAAATAAGGAAAATGAGAACAATTCAAGAGACTTCTGTAGCAACATCAAGCACACTAATATTTGCATTATAGAGGACCCAGATGAAAAGAGAGAAAAGGGGGCTGAGAACGTAATTGAAGGCATATCTGAAAACCTCCCTAACCTGTTATAGGAAACAGACATCCAAGTTCAGGAAGCACAGAATGTCCCAATCAAGGTTACCTGTAGAGAAAGGCATGAAAATACATGGTAATTAAACTGGCAAAAATTAAAGAGAGAATGTTAAAAGTAGCAAAGGAAAAGCAACACATTTCTTGCAAGGGAAGGGCCCAGAAGGCTATCAGCTGACTTTTCAGCATAAAATGTGCAGGCCAGAAGGGAGTGGCATGATATATTCAGAGTGATGAAAGGAAAAAAAACTACAACCAAGAATACTGTAACCAGCAAGCTTCTTGTTCAGATCTGGAGAGATCAAAAGCTTCATAGACAGGCAGAAACAGGGTTCAGGATAACGAAACCACCTTTATAAGAAATGTTAAAGGACATTCTCTAAGCAAAAAAAGAAGAGGCCATATCTAGAAAAGAAAAACAGCTCAGTGGCAAGGGCAAGCATGTAATAAAGGGGGGAAATCATACATGCATGGATCTAGTAGGAAGGTTAAAAGACAAATATAGTAAAATCATCTACACTGACAATAAGCAGTTAAGGGATAAACAAAACAATTAGATGTAAAATATGTATCAAGACAGTAATCATGAGGGAGGCCAGTACAAATGCATTCAAAATGAAGAAATCAGCCACACAAAATAATCGTGTGTGTGTGTATGCCTGATGGCAACCACAAACCAAACATCTGTAGTAGACACATACACAAAAGTAAAAGAAATCCAAACATAACACTAAAGATTGCCATCAAGGAGTTCCCTTTCTGGCTCAGTGGGTTGAGAACCTGACTAGTATTCACAAGGATGCAGATTCAATCCCTGGCCTCACAGAGTGGGTTAAGGATCTGGCATTGTTGCAAGCTGCAGCATAGGTCAAAGATGCAGCTTGGATATGGTGTTGCTATAGCTGTGGTGTAGGCTGGTAGCTGCAGCTTCAATTTGACCCCTAGCTTGGGAACTTGCATATGTTGTGAGTGCAGCCCTAAAAAGACAATAAATAAAGCCATCAAGTTACAAGAAAACAGGAGGGGGGGGGGAAGACCTACAAAACAACCCCTTCACTTTCAATCTATATGTATCCCCAATGTACAAAATGGCAATAAGAACATACATATCAATAATTACTTTAGGAGTTCCCTCATGGCTCAGCTTGTTAAGGATCCAGCATTGTCATTGCTGTGGGTCGGGTGTTGCTGTGGTGTAGGGTGGCAGCCACAGCTGCAATTTGACTCCTAGCCTGGGAACTTCCATATGTCACAGGTGTGGCCCTAAAAAGACAAGAGAAAGAAAGACAGACAGACAGAAAGGAAGGAAAAGAATGACACTATATAATGATCAAGGATTAGTCCAGGAAGAAGGTATAACAATTGTAAGTGTATGTTAGGAAATAAATAGACCCTTTTTTTTGTTTGTTTGTCTTCTTAATTTGAATACAGTAATGAAGTGTTTGAACCTACAGGACCATCAGGCTAAAACACACAATTATAGGAAGGGGTTAGCATACTTAAAAAACAGGGCAACCACAAGCCAAAACCAAACATTGCATGCACAAAAAATGAGAAACAAAAAAACAAACAAAAAAAACCCCACTCAAACAGATAATAACCGGAGACTATCCAACCAAAAAAAGAAAGGAAGAATGGAGAACCATAGAATCAACTGGAACACGAGGTTCAAAACGGCAATAAATAATCATCTATCAATTATCACTTTAAATGTCAATGGACTGAATACTCCAATTAAAAGACACAGAGTGGCTGAGTGGATAAAAAGGCAAAAACCTCCAATATGCTGCCTACAAGAAACTCACCTTAGGACAAAGGATACATATAGATTGAAAGTGAAGGGGTGGGAAAAAATATTTCAAGCCAATAGACATGACAGGAAAGCAGGAGTTGCAATACTCATATCAGACAAAATAGACTTTAAAACAAAAGACATAAAGAAAGACAAAGAAGGACACTAATGATTAAGGGATCCATCCAAGGAGAGGATGTTACTATCATCAACATATATGCCCCAAATATAGGAGCACCCAGATACATACAACAAATATTAACAGACATAAAGGGAGAAATTGATGGGAATACAATCACAGTAGGAGACTTTAATAACCTACTCACATCAATGGACAGATCCTCTAGACAGAAAACCAATAAAGCAACAGAGATCTTGAAGGAAACAATAGAAAAGTTAGACTTAATTGACATCTTCAGGACACTACATCCAAAAAAATCAGAATACACATTCTTTTCAAATGCTCATGGAACATTCTCAAGAATCGACCACATACTGCGACACAAAGCTAACCTCAATAAATTTAGGAGCATAGAAATTATCTCAAGTATCTTCTCTGACCACAATGCCATGAAATTAGAACTCAACCATGGGAAAAGGAAAGAGAAAAAACCTACTACATGGAGACTAAACAACATGCTACTAAAAAACCAATGGGTCAATGAGGGAATCAAGAAGGAAATTAAAAACTACCTTGAAACAAATGATAATGAAGACACAACCTCTCAAAACCTATGGGATGCTGCGAAAGCAGTGCTCAGAGGGAAATTTATAGCAATACAGGCCTTTCTCAAAAAAGAAGAAAGATCCCAAATTGACAACTTAACCCTCCACCTAAACAAATTAGAAAAAGAAGAACAAAAAAGACCTAAAGTCAGCAGAAGGAAGGAAATTATAAAGATCAAAGAAGAAATCAATAAAATAGAGATTCAAAAAACAATAGAGAAAATTAATAAAACCAAGAGCTGGTTCTTTGAAAAGGTAAACAAAATTGACAAACCCCTGGCCAGATTTACTAAAAAGAGGAGAGAAAGAACCCAAATAACCAAAATTATAAGTGAAAAAGGAGAAATAACAATGGATACAGCAGAAATACAAAAAACCATAAGAGAATACTATGAACGACTATATGGCAACAAGTTTGACAATCTGGAAGAAATGGACAATTTTCTAGAATCTTACAGCCTGCCTAAACTGAATCAAGTAGAAACAGACCAACTGAACAGACCGATCACTAGAAATGAAATTGAAGAGGTCATAAAATCACTCCCTACAAATAAAAGTCCAGGACCAGATGGCTTCACAGGCGAATTCTATCAAACATATAAAGAGGAACTGGTGCCCATCCTCCTTAAACTCTTTCAAAAGGTTGAAGAAGGAATACTCCCAAAGACATTCTATGATGCCACCATCCCCCTAATTCCAAAACCAGAGATACCACCAAAAAGAAAACTATTGGCCAATATCGTTGATGAATATAGATGCAAAAATTCTCAACAAAATCTTAGCCAACCGAATCCAACAACTTATCAAAAAAATCATACACCATGACCAGGTTTGGTTCATCCCAGGTTCACAAGGATGGTTCAGCATACACAAATCAATCAACGTCATACACCACATTAACAAAAGAAAAGTCAAAAATCATGATCATTTCAATAGACGCAGAAAAAGCATTTGACAAAGTCCAACATCCATTCATGATCAGGACCCTCGCCAAAGTGGGTACAGAGGGAACATTCCTGAGCATAATCAAAGCCATTTATGATAAACCCACAGCAAATATAATACTCAATGGGGAAAAACTGAAAGCCTTCTCACTCAAATCTGGAACACGACAGGGATGCCCACTCTCACCACTGCTCTTCAACATAGTTTTGGAAGTCCTAGCCACAGCAATTAGGCAAACAAAAGAAATAAAAGGTATCCATATAGGAAGAGAAGAGATAAAACTGTCACTGTACGCCGATGACATGATAACATACATAGAAAACCCTAAGGACTCAACCCCAAAACTACTTGAACTGATGAATAAATTCAGCAAAGAGCAGGCTATAAGATTAACATTCAGAAGTCAGTCGCATTTCTGTACACCAGCAATGAAATATTAGAAAAGGAATGCAAAAATATGATACCTTTTAAAATTGCACCTCACAAAATCAAATACCTCAGAATACACCTGACAAAAGAGGTAAAGGACCTATATGCCGAGAACTATAAAACCTTAATCAAAGAAATCAAAGAAGATGTAAAGAAATGGAAAGATATTCCATGTTCCTGGATTGGGAAAATCAATATTGTAAAAATGGCCATACGACCCAAAGCAATCTACAGATTCAATGCAATCCCTATCAAATGACCCATGACATTTTTCACAGAACTGGAACAAACAATCCAAAAATTTATATGGAACAACAAAAGACCCAGAATCACCAAAGCAATCCTGAGAAACAAAAACCAAGCAGGAGGCATAACTCTCCCAGACTTCAAGAAATACTACAAAGCCACAGTCATCAAAACAGTGTGGTACTGGTATCAAAACAGACAGACAGACAGACCAATGGAACAGAATTGAGAACCCGGAAATAAACCCTGACACCTATGGTCAATTAGTCTTTGACAAGGGACAAGAACATAAAATGGGAAAAAGAAAGTCTATTCAGCAAACATTGCTGGGAAACCTGGACAGCTGCATACAAAGCAATGAAATTAGAACATGCCCTCACACCATGCACAAAAATAAACTCCAAATGGCTGAAAGACTTAAATGTAAGACAGGACACCATCAAACTCCTAGAAGAAAACATAGGCAAAACACTCTGACATCAACATCATGAATATTTTCTCAGGTCAGTCTCCCAAAGCAATAGAAATAAGAGCAAAAACAAACCAATGGGACCTAATCAAACTGAAAAGCTTTTACACAGCAAAGGAAACCAAAAAGAAAACAAAAAGGCAGCTTACAGAATGGGAGAAAATAGTTTCAAATGATGCAACGGACAAGGGCTTAATCTCTAGAATATATAAGCAACTTATACAACTCAACAGCAAAAAAGCCAATCAACTAATGGAAAAATGGGCAGAAGACCTGAACAGACATTTCTCCAAAGAAGATATACAGATGGCCAGCAAACACATGAAAAAATGCTCAACATCGCTGATCATAAGAGAAATGCAAATCAAAACTACCATGAGATACCACCTCACACCAGCCAGAATGGCCCTCATTAATAAGTCCACAAATAACAAGTGCTGGAGGGGTTGTGGAGAAAAAGGAACCCTCCTGCACTGTTGGTGGGAATGTAAACTGGTACAGCCACTATGGAGAACAGTTTGGAGATACCTTAGAAATCTGTACATAGAACTTTCATATGACCCTGCAATCCTACTCTTGGGCATCTATCCGGACAAAACTCTACTTAAAAGAGACACATGCAGGAGTTCCTGTCGTGGCGCAGTGGTTAGCGAATCCAACTAGGAACCATGAGGTTGCGGGTTCGGTCCCTGCCCTTGCTCAGTGGGTTAACGATCCGGCGTTGCTGTGAGCTGTGGTGTAGGTTGTGGACATGGCTCGGATCCCGCGTTGCTGTGGCTCTGGCATAGGCCGGTGGCTACAGCTCCAATTCGACCCCTAGCCTGGGAACCTCCATATGCCATGGGAGCGGCCCAAAGAAATAGCAAAAAAGACAAAAAAAAAAAAAAAATGCACCCGCATGTTCATTGCAGCCCTATTCACAATAGCCAGGACATGGAAACAACCCAAATGTCCATCAACAGATGATTGGATTAGGAAGATGTGGTATATATACACAATGGAATTCTACTCAGCCATAAAAAAGAATGGCACAATGTCATTTGCATCAACATGGATGGAACTAGAGACTCTCATACTGAGTGAAATGAGCCAGAAAGACAAAGACAAATACCATATGATATCACTTATAACTGGAATCTAATATCCAGCACAAATGAACATCTCCACAGAAAAAAAAAATCATGGACTTGGAAAACAGACTTGTGGCTGCCTGATGGGAGAGGGAGGGAGTGGGAGGGATCGGGAGCTTGGGGTTATCAGACACAACTTAGAATGGATTTACAAGGAGATCCTGCTGAGTAGCATTGAGAACTTTGTCTAGATACTCATGTTGCAACAGAACAAAGGGTGGGGGAAAAAAATGTATACAGGTAAGGATGACTTGATCCCCTTGCTGTACAGTGGGACGGGAAAAAAAAAAAAAGGATGTGTGTTTATATGACTGGGTCACTTTGACGTACAGCAGAAATTGACAGAACAATGTAAATCAACTATAATAGAAAAAATAAAAACCTAAAACAAAGCAAACAAAAAAATTGGAAGTGTATATGCACCCAATATAAGAGCACCTAAATACATAAATATTAACTGACATAAAGGAAGAAATTGACAATAACACAATAAGTAGGAAATTTTAAAACCCCACTTATAAGAATGGATATGTCATCCAGACAGAAAATCAACAAAGAAACATTGGCCTTGAATGACACATTAGACCAGATGGAGATAAGCAATATAAAGCACTTTCCATCCAAAAGCAACAGAATACACTTTCAAGTGCACATGGAACTTTCTCCAGCATACATCATACACTAGGCCTCAAAACAACCCTCAGTAAATTTAAGAAAACTGAAATAATTTCAAGTATCTTTTCCAAACACAATGCTATGAGACTACAAATCAACTATAAGGAAATAACTGGAAAAAACCCACAAACACGTGGATGCTAAACAATATGCTACGAAACAATCAATGTACCACTGAAGAAATCACAGAGGAAAGTAAAAAATACCTAGATGTAAACTAACGTGAAAACAATCCAAATCTATGGACACAGCAAGAGCAGTTTAAAAGGGAAGTTTACAGTGCTGCAAGCTTACCATGGAAAACAAGAAAAATCTCAATGAACAGCTTAACCTTGCACCCAAAGGAGCTAGAAAAAGAACAAAACTCCAAGTTGGGAAAAAAAAAAATTTTTTTTAACCATCAAGATGAGAGTAGAAATAAATAAAATAGAGACCTAAAATCAATGGTAAGAGTAGTGAAACTAAGAGCTGGTTCTTTATTTTTCTTTCTTTCTTTCTTTTTTTTTTTTTTTTTTCTTTTTTTTTGGTCTTTTTAGGGCCGCACCTGTGACATATGGAGATTCCCAGGCTAGGGATCGAACTGGAGCTGCAGCTGCTGGCCTACACCACAGCCACAGCAACGTGGGATCCAAGCCGCATCTGTGAGCTAGGGCACAGCTCAAGACAATGCCAGATTCTTAACCCACTGAGTGAGGCCAGGGATCAACCTGCATCCTCATGGATGCTAGTTGGGTTCATTACTGCTGAGCCATGACAGGAACTCCAGAGCTGGTTCTTTGAAAAGATAAACAAAATTGATTAATCGTTAGGCAGAATCATCAAGGGGGAAAAAAAAGAGAGGGCCCAATTCAATAAAATGAGATGTGAAAAAGGGGAAGGTGCAACAGAGGTACTACCACAGAGGTACCAACAAGCACGAGACTACTATGAATAATTACATGCTAATAAAATGAACAACCTAGAAGCAATGGACGAATCCCTAAAAATGTATACTCTCCCAAGACTGAGAAAGAAATAAAAAATCAGATGAATAACCAGTAATGAAATCAACTCGGTTATTTTTTGAAAAAATTCCAACAAAGTCCAGGAACAGATGGCTTCAGAAGTGAATTCTACTAAACATTTAGAGAAGAGTTAACACCTCTTTTTCTCAAAACATTCCCCCAAAATGCAGAGGAAATTGGCGAGTCAGGAATTACAGGGTTGGGGGAAATGTGTGAGGGGCGTGAGGACAGTCAAGACACTGGGTAACTGGTGACTGGAACACTGAGGGCATCAGACATCCAGGACATGAGAAATGGGCTGAGGTCATTGGAATGAGGGGACGACACAGGGCCTGGGAGGAGGAGGACATGGAGGCTCAAAGGTTGGGGAGGAGGGTTGGGCTGAGAGCTCGGAACCGGGGGATAGAGGTCTCATGGGGGTTGACGTCTAAAATGCACAGGATGGATATGGGAGAGCAATAGAGAGGTCTAGAATTGGTTCTAGAGATACCCAAAGGTCACGGAGATGAAGAGACTGAAGTCGCAATAAGGAATGGAGATGCTGGAGCAGAGGGATGGAGCCAGGGCGAGGGTCACTCATTTTCTCTCCTCTTCACTAATTCCATAATTTGCATTCAGGTCACAACCTAATTGTCAACAGTTTCTATTGAAACCTTGAGGTAATAACCTTACATAAAATACTTGTGATGTTCCCTTCAACTGAATGAAAGGATTAGAAAAGAAAATAAGTAAACGATGACAAACAGTATTTCGTCTCTCCTTCAGGGACACCAGATGCATGGTGTGACCACGGAGGGGCCACATGGAAACCATCACAATGCAGTGGACTCTGCCTGGCCCCTGAGTGGTCCTGGAAGTGGATTCTCCCCTGGAAGCTGCGGATAAGAACCTGTGCCGCATGAGACCTGATTTTTGACCTTGTAGGACCCTCAAGAGGAAGCCCAGCCAAGACCACTGGGATTTCTGACCTATGAACTGTTTTTTAAAATGCTCAGTGTGTGGTCATACGTTATGGCACGTTACTATGCAGAGGAACAAATTATGAAATATTTAAATAAAAGGAAGTAAAAATGCCCATTAATTAACCATTCCCAGAAGCTATAGTTTTATCTCCAGATGTTAACATCATCAGTTCCCCATATATCCTCCTTGCCGTGCCATTTCCACACGTAACTTAAACTACCTTTGAATTTATATAATACACATCCACACAAACACCAAGATATTATGTACACAGTTCAATATTTATGTACATACTGTCAAACTTCTGTCAAGTGTTTCCTTAACCAACAATATACAAAGTGGCTTTTTCACACCAGTAGACATGGATCTCCTGCATCCCAAACACACATCATCATATTCCGTGGTGATTATGAATGAAATGACTTTACCGAAACACTCCCTAGTTATGCATTTACATAGCTGCATGTGTTTTTCTCCTGCTATCACAGAATGTGGGTCTTCGATTTCTACACATGTGGCTTATCTGGGTGGTTCTGGAACATGCAATTGCTGCACTAACATGCCATTAGGTGGGCAGTTACTAAACTACCTTGTAAATGGATGAAAAGTACTGTTTTTCAAACTGCACTGCTAGTGCGAAAGTAATTAACCAAGGAGGCCCTTAGATTGAGGTGATGCTAAAGCTGGGATAGCCTATTTGAGCAAACGAAACTTAATCCAAAGTCAAGGCACTTAATTTTTTTGGCTGCACCTGCAGCAGGTGGAAGCTCCTAGGCCAGGGATCAAACCTGAGCCACGGCAGTGACCTGGGCCGCTGCAGTGACAACGCCAGATCACTAACCCGCTGTGCCCCAAGAGAACTCCCAGAGTCAAGGTAATTTAGTCAGAAAATAAATTAAGACCAACCAACCACACACAGCCAAGGAGGCTTTCCAAAACCAAAGTGACTGGTTAAGAGACAAATAGCCTTGATTTGATTGGGTGACTTCTCTAGAAAACCCTGTCCCCTGGATGGGCAGACAGTGTTCCCAAGGACCTTGGCATTGAGGCTGCGGGAACCGAATAGAGGTGTGCTCAAATCAACGCCTGAAAATTGGAACGCGCCTAACTTAATCTGCATTTCATTTTGAACCCTTTCCTCATCTAGTCCCTAAACCCCTCGCTCAGGGGCGGCGTAGCCCGAGTCATTCTCCCCACTCCGCCCTGCGCCCACCCCCGCACGCTGACGCCACCCAGCCCAGCCCTGCCCTCACCCGACCAGACTTCACCCTGAGCCACCCCACACTGCCTTCACGCTCACCGTCCCCCCCACCCCAACAATGCTGGACAGTGTCCAGAGGACTCGTGGCACAAACCAGCCCCTCCCAGGGCCCAGACATCCCGTCGCGTGCTCCTGCCTCCACCCGCCTAGGGCCGACGGTCAGCATCCTGAATCCCACCGTCATGAAGCCCACACACCTGAATGTGCAGGGCGGGCAGCCTGGTGCCACAGTCCATAGCACAGACCCGTTCTCCCTCGGACCCGTGACGTTACCCCTAGGGTTTTTGACACCCTCTTCCTCTCTTGCCTTTTCTTTAGTCCAAAACTTCACACAGGCGCACACGGGGAGGGCAGGTGAACTCACAAGGACCTGAGTCCCGTACCTCTAACAATGTGCAGGACCCGAGAGCAGACTGGGAGCAGGACTGCCCCCCCCAGAATCACCCTGAGTGATACAAACGCACGCGGGGGGCACCCAGCAGTCCTGCCTCTGGAGCAGCCCCTCTGACGCCGCGGGTCCCTGCCTCACACTTCGGGCTTAACATCGCGGGCACAGCTCTGCTGCTCCAGAATTTCCACCCAGAATATCGCTTCCAAAATTAGACTTACAGAGCCTAACAGGGAACATGAGTTCAGACTCCATTTAAAATGACCTCTTAACCAAAACAAACAAACAAAAGTCCTGCCATGTCTCTGCCCCCATTCCGTGGTCATCCTTTTCAGAGCAGCTCAAGAGTTTCTGGAAATTCTGCCTCCTTGGTGAGTGGATCCAGCATTGACAATTTTTGGTGCTCATACTCAGATAAAGGAGATCAAAGGACTTGAAATCTGGTGAATAGATTTTATCTTTCTGGTTAAAACAGTGCTTCCAAAGCCACACACAGCACCCCATCTTCCATTCCTGGGGGGGCGTCCACCATTAAAAGTCAAACAAAATGCATGAATACAAATGAACGACCCATCAAAGTTCCCTCAACCTCTAATCCACCTTCCTTCCCATCAAAGTTCCCTCAACCTCTAATCCACCTTCCTGTCTCCTGCTCGTCATCTTTTCCGGTGCCATCACATCCAACATTGTCTTAATCATCGGCGATAATGAAAGAGACAAAGACGCTCTGCTCTCAAGAAGGCAAGCCCAACCTCCAAATCCTCCTGGGAAAGATGAACACAGCATACCCGGTTCCCCACATGTTGGGACAATTAACTCCATAATGTGAGGAGCTTAGTACGGTGTGGGGAACACAGCACATCCTAATGTGCCTGTCATTAAACAGTCCTGAATGAATCCTCAGTGAACAGTCATGAATGAATAAATGTTTCCGAATAACAGTCTTGCTCAAACCTCACGTGGCTGCAGGCGTGGCCATTAAAAAAAAATGTATTGGGGAGTTCCCATCGTGGCGCAGCAGAATCAAATCCGACTAGGAACCATGAGGGTGTGGGTTCAATCCCCGGCCTTGCTCAGTGGGTTAAGGATACCGCATGGCTGTGAACTGTGGTGTAGGTTGCAGACTCGGCTCAGATCTGGCATTGACTGTGGCTCTGGCATAGGCTGGCAGCTACAGCTCTGATTGGACCCCTGGCCTGGGAACCTCCATATGCAGTGGGTACGACCCTAAAAAGACAAAAAAAAAAAAAGCATTGGTACTCGTTGTTCACCTCAACTATGTCTACACCTGAATCAAATACAATACTGCATGTCAACTCTACTTCATTCTTTAAAAATGCAGTCTCACCCAGGCCAATAGAACCTGTGAGGAAGGTCACAGGCGATAGTAGTTCTTAAAACTCCCATGTTATCTTCATTGTAAGCCTGGGGTGACCTTGCTTCTCAAACTTCCGTATACATACAAAGCATTCCAGGACCCATGAAAGAAATTGTGATGCTACAGGTTTGGAGTGGGACCCATGAATTGGCATCTTTGTCAAGTTCGTTCATGTGCCGATGCTGCGCGGGCACACACACACACCCCCCCATCCATTTTTAGTATCACTAGAGAAAGGCACAACACACCTAACCCCCTTGTACCAACCACCTTATTTCAAAACGACTATTGCTGGTTCCACCAAAGACCACCATCACCACCTCGAAGGGTCACGTGTTTGGCTGGCACTTTAACGTTTACTGAAGGCTGATAAAGGCTGAAGCATCTGAGTAAGTCTATTTTGGAGAATGACGTCATTAGTACCACCAGGCTGGAAGTGCCCTATTGAGTACTCAGGACAGACCTCTCTTCCCCTCTCTGAAAGCGAGGCAATTTGGACCCAAGAGACAGAGGTGCCTGGCAACTAAGCCGCCAGCCCCAGCATGTCTACCTGGCGTCCATCTCCAACCCCACCTCTGAGCCTGGAGGTCGGGCTCCGCTGCTGCAGGTGGGCTTCACCCGTGCTCTGTTGCCCTCTAGTGGCCGTTCACTCTAATGCCGACACTCAGCCCTTCCTCTTTCTCTCCCCAGTTCTAGGGGTTTGTTCTGGCCTTGGGCACCTGCCTGCCTGATTTCATTCTGGTCTCCCTGCAAGTGAAATGAAGTGCCCTGGAGACGTTTAGGAAATCCTGGAGAAAGAAGGTTTTGAGAATGAATGTCAAATTCTGTATTTTTCTCCTGATGTTTCCAAGGAGAAACAGTTCTAGTTTTCTAAGTCATAAGAAATATAAAGTTTGGAGTTCCGGTCTTGGCTCAGTGGTTAACAAACCCAAGTAGGAACCATGAGGTTGCGAGTTCTATCCCTGGCCTCGCTCAGTGGGTTAAGGATCCGGTGTTGCCATGAGCTGTGGTGTAGGTCGAAGACAGGGCTTGGATCCCACATTGCTGTGGCTGTGGTGTAGGCAGCAGCTGTAGCTCCAATTTGACCCCTAGCCTGGGAACCTCCATGTGCCACAGGTGTGGCCTAAAAAGACCAAAAAAAAAAAAAGAAAGAAATATAAAGTTATAATGTTCTTAGCCAGAAATGGAAAAAAAATTTTTAGAACGGTTGCTTTTTTTTTTAAAGGACCTTTCATTGAAGACAAAAATAAAGGTTTCCCTGTGGATTCCTTGAACTGTAAACACATACAATCTCTGTTGACTTGACTCAATCAATTATGACAGTGAAAAGAGAAAACTAAGACTGTGCATGAGAGATTCTTCACAAAACATGCACATTAACAGAGATGGCTGCAGATGAGGACTTTGTACAAACTGAATCACATCCACTGGGTACATATTGCACTGGCTCTGAGAAAGAGCAAAATAATGGCTCAAGCCAGCTCCTCCCAGTGGAGGGGGGAGCCGCCCCCAGCTCAGTCAAGACCTTCAGTGCGCGTGGTGCTGCCACAGTAATTATCTCCAGGGAACCTGAGTCTGTGAGAGGAGCAATAAGAGGGTTGGTGAGTGAGTTCCCTGATCTTAAACACATCACCTCTTTGAGGCTCACTCCCCAATCTGTCTAATTAAACAACTGGAGCCATCAGATGAGCTCCAAGCTCTCTTCTAGTTCTGAGCATCAGATTCAAAGGGATAAAACTGTTGTTTGCAGTTTAGGGATGAGCCCACCACAGGTCAGCTTAGATGGGCCCCCCTAGGAGAGCACCAGAATCCAAGGACAAGGATAAACCTTCCCAAATGAGTCATCCTTATCACCTCCTTATCACTTTTCAAGACTTGCCTTCAGGCCTTCCATGTTTACTGAGTGCAAAACTAGTCCTTCTCAAGAGGCTTTCCCTCGAATACAACAGCCAAATAAAGGACTTCCCAGGATTTGCTTACTAAGGGGACACGTGCTATATGTCACACCTATTTAGCAGTTCACAGACTAAACAGAACGCTCCCGCATTAATGGGATGTCTAACAAGGAAAAGACCAAGAGTGTGTGCAGGCACGAGAAGGTTCTTCTGCAGTCACAGGGTCAGCAGATACGCACTGGGTGAATGTTATGCTACTTGAGGTTCTACACGATATAGCGGCTGTTTCACAAGGCATAGAAAGGACAGCACACCTCACCCGAGCCAGTGAGTGAACGTGATCTGGGGCTTATCACCCAACCTCACTCAAAGGAAGGATGTGTAACTCCAACCCCCTGAATTTGGATAACATGCTTCCCTCAAAGGAAAAATCCTTCTAGAATTTTTAGGACATCCTAAAAAGCAAGTTGTGCAATTTGTCTTGACCATCTAATCCCATCAGGAGAAAGGCAGAGTTAGAGGCAACTCTATCATCATACGCAGGAAGGTCAGTTCTAATTCACCTGGGATGGTCTTGAACCTGGTGACATTTTATTTGAAGTGCATTTAAAATTTTCTGTCTTGCTATTTAGTGACTCCAGTGGACTAGGTACTGTTGCCAAGGCTTTGGGCTACAGCAGGGACCTAAAGGGGTGTTTGCTATTGTTGTTACTGTTTTTTTTTGATATTAACATGAGAAAAAATGGAAAAGTGAATAGAGGACAAATTTAGCCCCCTTTCTCTTCAAAATACATGAACTACAGGTCCTCTGGTCATATCTATGATGAAAAAATACAAGGACTCATGAAGTAACTATCCCAATTGGTATAGAGGCCTCCTTGTGATTGGTGGGCTGGTACCATCAGAATCCTCCACTCACCCTCTGTTCTGGATTGAGGCCCCTCTGAAAACGTGGAACACTGACTATACACAACATTAACTACTCACCTCCATCATAGTTCCCTCCAGATGGAAAAATCCTTCACGTGAATAAAGGTGCCATCCAAGTCCAGAGTGTTCTATTTCAGGGAACTTGTGAAAAGAAAATGGATAAACACATGGTGCGAACCATATAAATACATTCAGTTGGATTCCAAAGATTCAAATGCAGATGAGAATAAAGTTTCCACCATTAACCCATTTTTTCTTCCCCCTGTGATTATTCCTTCTAGGCAGTACAATCTAAAGGTGTTCGGTCAGGATGGAGGACTCAAAGCATCTGATGACAGAAAGAGTCAAAGCCTCTATTTCCTGGAATACTACAGAAAACTTCCTTGGAAACAGATAACATCTGTGCTTTCTACTAACTGGAATGTGGCATTACAAAATCAGGAGTTCCCGTCGTGGCTTAGCGGAGACGAATCTGACTAGCATCCATAAGGACGCAGGTTGGATCTCTGGCCTTGTTCAGTGGGTTAAGGATCCAGCATTGCCGTGAGCTGTGGTGCAGGTCACAGATGCGGCTTGAATCCCAAGTTGCTGTGGCTGTGACTGTGGCAGAGGCTGGCAGGTACAGCTCTGATTCCTAGCCTAGGAACCTCCAAATGTCGTGGCTTTGGCTCTAAAAAGACCATTAAAAAAAAAAAAAAAAAAAATCAGGAGTTCCCGTCGTGGCGCAGTGGTTAACGAATCCGACTAGGAACCATGAGGTTGCGGGTTCGGTCCCTGCCCTTGCTCAGTGGGTTAAGGACCCGGCGTTGCCGTGAGCTGTGGTGTAGGTTGCAGACGTGGCTCGGATCCTGCGTTGCTGTGCCTCTGGTGTAGGCCGGGGGCTATAGCTCCGATTCAACCCCTAGCCTGGGAACCTCCATATGCCGCGGGAGCAGCCCAAGAAATAGCAACAACAACAACAAAAGACAAAAAGACAAAAAAAAAAAAAAAAATCAGAAGTCCACATGCAGATCAAGAAACCTGTAGTACAAGGCACTTTTTAATCAAAACTTCCAACAGCAGGGTCTCCTGAAGACAAACCAGTGATCCAAGCAAAATGCCCAGTTGCTACTACAGACCCAGAGATAAATAGGAAGTCTTTGAAGTACAATTAGAAACAACTTATAGGAGTCCCTGGCCCAGCACAGTGGATTAAAGGATCCTGTGTTGCTGCAGCTGCAGCTCAGATTCAATCCCTGGCCAGGGAACTTCCATGTGCCGCAGGTGCAGCCATAAAACCACAACAGCAACAAAACCAGCCTACCAGCCTCAGAGCAACTATTTTTAAAGAAATATTTAGAAGCTCTAGGAAAGGGCTTGTCTCATGCTGGGAAGCTCGCTGGACTTCATGGGCTCCTGCTCCCAATAAATAAAGCTGGAAGCGCACCAGGAAGAATAAACGGGAGACTGAGCACTCACAGGACCGGTATAGGTTTGATGTCCACGAGCGTTTTCACATGGTAACACCACGTGAGCAGAGTTTTGGTTCCGTTCTGTGCAAGCTCTTCTCCTGGGAAGAGCACCCAGTATTCAAAACACGCAGGATTCAGCAGCTCTTCCTACCAGGGGTGGATACTTCCTTTTATGGGACGCCTGGGGGAAATCACCTGGTTTTGATGTGGTTTGAGTTTCAGCCTCTGAAACCATGAGAACTTCCCACTGGAGGTAAATGAGGAGATTCTGGCCTCTGTTCGTGTGCTCGAATTCACACAGGTGTCTCTGTTTTATTTTTTCCCGTCCCTACATGTGAGCACCTTTGACCTACCCTTGGGCTCAGACCCCTGATCTATTAGAGTGAGCTTGCCTTTCTTTAAAAATGGACAGGCAATCATATAAGCCCAACTTGCAAACAGCAGCTCAGCAAGGGAAATGAAACCATCAGAAGTCATCTAATCACAGGCCATCCAGAGCTCTGCCTTATCTGCTGGGTAATAAAGAACGGGAACTTCCTGAACCGGAAGGGCATCCAGTCAAAGAAGCCAAGTCACTGCTTGCCTCTGGCTCTTGGGGAGATTGCTATGCAGCTTAACCAGTGTCTACTAACTACAAAACATTGGCATAAGTTTGAACCACCTATGGTCTAGGAAAGGTTTTTTTGTTTGTTTTTATTTTTGGCAGGGTGTGCAGGAGGAAGATATTTGTTTTGCCATAAAGCAGAAAATAAAACAAATGTCTTTGAGGACAGGGATTGTTAAGATGGCAGTAGAAGGAAGGAAAGGGGAGAAAAGAATATCTCCTCTGAGGTGAAGGTACTTTTTCCAAAGGACTAGACTTTAGTTTAAGAGGGACACGTTTAAACAGCTTGCACAGTTCAAAACTGCTGTTTATGGAACTGAAAACCAAGAATTACTAGCCAAGAATTTTATATACATATATATATATATTTAAATCTCCACAAAGCAGCAAGTGGATGTAGAGCTGGTTTTGCATAGTTTTGAGCACAGGAGTAAAGAATTAGAGGCATCTCCCCAAAGGCACTGAAATCCTACGGCATCGATGGGGCAGTTGCAAAACGCAATGGGTGGGGAATTATTTCTCAAAACCCCCCGGGCACTCACCATCCCCCACCCCGTTGCTCCTTTCACCCTTCCTCCTTCCACCTCTTGAACCCAGGAGCAGCCCTTCTCAAGCTCAAGTCCCAGGACCAACTCTGCAGCCCCATTCCTCCCAAGCCTAGCAAGGTAGTCGGAAGGGAAGTGGGGGCCTCGGGAGTGAAGCCTTTCAAGCCCACCCATGTCCTTCAAGGCAGTGGAGGAAAGGATCTTTCTAACTGTACCTCTCAGGGGTCAGCCTGTTCCCCACCCCACGATGGTCAATACTCACGTAAAGTTGCTCAGACCACCTCCTAACTGTCCCCCCAGGATCCCACCCTAAGAATCCGCGCAGGTCCAGCCCTCTTTAATCGGCTGAGGTCAGCGTTTGAGGGTCCCTCCAGTCCCATCCCCCCTCCCCTCGCCCTCGGTACTTTATCTAATAGAGGAAAGAGCACAGTGGGATTGGCTGAATCCCTGCTGGTCTAGGGATGGGTTTTAAGCATTGTATACTATTGGAACCATGTGTGTGTGTGTTGGGGGGCCGGTTTTAGGCGGCTGAGTCCCACCCAAGCGAGTCCAGCTTCGGGACCTCGCACAGCCCCGGTGCCCCCTCGCTTCCCCGAGGTCAGGAGGAGCCCTGGGCCTCTGGCAGGAACTCTGCCCCTGCCCCTCCCCTCCCCTCGGTTCCCGCAGGTCGACCCCCTCCCCACCCCAGCAGCCCGAGCAAGCCGTGGGGAGGGAAAGGGGGAGACGAAGGACCAAAGCTCCCCTAGACTAAGGCTCTGGGCGCAGCGCTGCCAAGGAGCGGCGGCGGCTCAGGGCGAACCCGTGCACCTCAAAAGTTGGTCTCGCGCTGAGCCTGGGAGACGAGGTGCGGAGTCCGCAAAAACTGACCTGGTTCGCGGCCCCAGGACGAACAGGCTTCCAACACGGCTTCCGCAGGTTAGGTCCAACCTGGGCGGTGTTGCCGTGGGCGGGGTCAAGGGTCAGGGGTCGGAGGTCCCGCCGTCCGCCCATCAGGCTCTGGGGCAGCTCAGCGATGCGGATGGAAGAGGCCTAGCAGGGAGTTCGTGCTCCGCGGGGTCCTGGGCTCCATCCCCAGCGGGATTGGAGGCCAGGATGCCTGGACCTGAGTCACATGCCGGGCCTTAGGTTCCCCCAGCTCAACTTTAGGTGCCCTGGATTCAGGCCAGGTGTCCAGCTTGTAGTCAAGTGACCAGGCTCCACTGGCCACTGTCTGCCCCTCAAGGCTGCGACTTTAAAAGCTGGAGATTTCCTGATGATCCCCAAGCTTTTGGCATAAAAGCTGTGATTGGTGATTGTTCAACAAAGCAGATGGTTGAGTGAGACCCTTCAGCTGAGAAGAGGGATGTAGGGACAAAGGAGGAGTCTCAGGTGCAAAGAGAAGAAGTTCAGGGAAGGCTCTCGGGAGAAAGGGCACGGGGTGAGCACCGCCCACCCACCAATACACCACCTCTTTGACACACTCCACGTTCAGGCCCCCCAGCCCCGTTTTTCCAGATACCAACACCTAGGTAGGCCTGCAGCCTTTCAACTGCAAGCCCAAGTGTCAATTCAGGTATTTCTGGGTCCAGAGTCCTGACTCTGGGGAAACAAATGACACTCAGCCTCCAGGATAGAAAGTCCCCAGTGAATGCTTAGGACCGACCTCTGTGCCCTCTATGAGGCGAAGCAACGTGAGCCAGAAGGTCAAACGCACCTGGTAACCAAGCCCTCCTCTCTGGGCACATCCTTGGGGTTCTTCCAACGCCCCATCTGACCTCGGGTGGAGGTCCCAGTGAAGAGATCAATGTGGGCTCTGTTGGTGCTCCGGCGCCCTCTAGTGTCCGTCCCCTCTAACGCCAGTTCTCTGCCCTTCCTGCCTCTCTCTCCAGCCCTGAGGGCTGCACTGGCCTTGGGCACCTTCCAGCCCGATTTCCTTCCTCCTCTCGAAGGGCAATGACGTGCTCTGCAGATAAGGGTCTTTCTTGGAGTCTCCCAGGGCACTTATCCCTCCCCCCCCACCCAGAGGGGAATGGATAAAGATGTGGGGTGAGCCACACACACGCACAAACACACACACACACACACACACACACACACACGGGCGCACGCACCCACACACAGAAATATCATTGCCATTAAAAAGAATGAAATAATGCCGTTTGTAGTAACACGGATAGACCTAGGGATTATCATACTAAATGAAGTGAGCCAGAGAAAGACAATATCATATATCTCCTATATATGTAATTTTAAAAAAATGATAGGAATGATCTTATTTACAAAAGAGACTCGCAGACACGGAAAGCAAATTTATGGTTACCGA
This sequence comes from Sus scrofa, assembly GCF_054392235.1. Lineage (NCBI taxonomy): Eukaryota > Metazoa > Chordata > Mammalia > Artiodactyla > Suidae > Sus > Sus scrofa. The sequence goes on along the minus strand of NC_139393.1, from coordinate 18,977,888 downwards.
AGGTGAAAGAGGGGTGGGGGAGGGATAAATTAGGAGGTTGGGATTATATACATAGTACTGTATATAAAATAGATAACCGACAAGACCAACTGTATGGCACAGGGAAAAATATTCAATAATTAATAATAACCTATAAGGGGAAATAATCTGAAAAGGAATATATATATTCATATACTGAATAATATATATTCATATGCTGAATCACTGTGCTGGACACCTGAAACTAACACAATGTTGTAAATCAACTATACTTTAGTTCTTAAAAACTTGTTAAAAAGATTTTCAGTGAGTAGGAAAAAAATCTCTTGCATGTTTCATGTTGCATAGAATGCAATCAGAAATATTTCCACAGAACACATGGAACACTAAAATTCATCACCATACGGTGAGTGAAACTCAAGTCTGGGGATTTTCTGTAGGCTTCTCAAGATTTCATCCTCATAGTTTAGGTCCTTCCCCATCAATTAGCTCCACTGGCCGTGACCCAGTCCCTGCTAAAGCGAAGAACAGGCTAACTGGAATGGGATGATCCCCAAATTAATGGGCCAGTGTGTGCTTGTCCCAGGATATGGGCTACACCTGCTTACAGGACTGGGACTTCAACCTTTAGCTCATTAACTACAGGTCACAGTATTAACGACCATTTAAAGGGGGCGGTTGTGTTTCCTCAATTTAAGGGAAGCCTTCTAGGCATCTGACTCTTCCTTTTGTAGAGAATTCACTAGGAATAAGATACTGGTCTGAGGCAAATATTGGACAATCAAAAGATTTATTTTTTCCTGCTAACTGAAAATCTTTTTAACAACAACAAATTTTTTTCTCTTTTTTTGACCTCCCCGCACCAGGTGTCAAATCCAAGTCATGACCCAATCTTCTGGGTCGGGATCAAACCTGGGCCCCAGTGCTCCAGAGATGCTGCTCAACCCACTGCACCACAGAAGGCACTCCTAACAAAAATATTTTAAATTGAAATATAGTTGAATATAGCTCATTCACAACCTACATATGTAGCTGATGCATAACATATGTTAACGTGTAATATATATACACACCATTGTTCAAAGTTGTTATCTCACGCATCATAAATGAGATGAACACTTTGAAATTTCAATTAAAACATTACAGGAGTTCTCTTGTGGCACAACAGGTTTAGGATCTGGTGTTGTCACTGTTGTGGCTTGGGTTCGATCCCTAGCCTGGGAACTTCCACATGCCACGGGTGTGGCACACGCACAAAAAAGGACATCATTACAATTGAAAGCATCCTCCAAAAAGCTGATCTGCTATACAATTATAGAGTATATACTTTTCAATCTTAAGTATATTTTTAAAATGACTCAGATATCAAAAGTTTAAATTTACTAGCTATATAATGAAAGTTTGAATCAAATTACAAAAATGTTATGAAATTATATTATAAAATTGAAACACTAGATTATAGAATTTAAAAAAATCAGTAACAGGGTGTTAATCTATTATCTATATATCTACATCTGGCTAAGGAACTAACTTAAGTAATTATGTACCAAGAAAAAAAAAATATATATATATTTTTGCTTTTTTAGGGCCGCACCTGTGGCAGATGGAGGTTCCCAGGCTAGGGGTCCAATCAGAGCTACAGCTGCCAGCCTACACCACAGCCACAGCAATGCCGGATCCCGACCCACTGAGCGAGGCCTGGGATTGAATGGGCATCCTCACGGATGCTCATCAGGTTCGTTTCCGCTGAGCCATGACAGGAACTCCTGGGAAGTCATTTTTATACAGCACATTTTTATCACCTCTAAAATGTGGCTCGATCTTAGCAACTACTGGCCATATAAAACAGACATCTTTGTCATCCACCACACAGCTCAACTGATTTATTACACAGGTGCTAATCCTGGGCCCCCAGGCTCAGGAGTGAGTGACAGCTGCACTTACACCAGGAAAGCTGAGATCAAATTTCCCCTGTTCTGTGGTCATTCAACCCAGTTAACTCATCAGCAAGTGTAACCCAGGTGAAACTAGACCACCTGACATCCAATCAAAGACCACAGTTGTGGAGTTCCCTACATGGCTAGGCAGTTAAGGAACCTGACTAGGCTCCATGAGGATGCGGGTTCTATCCCTGGCCTCGCTCAGTGGGTCAAAGATCCAGCATTGCCGTGAGCCGTAGTGCAGGTCGCAAACGCGGCTCGGATCCCGCGTCGCTGTGGCTGTGGTGTAGGCCAGCAGCTTTGGCTCCTATTCGACCCCCAGCCTGGGATCCTCCATATGCCGCGGGTGCAGCCCTAAAAAGCAAAAAAAACCCAACCCAGTTTTATTCAAAGAAATAAAGTTCAGCATAAAACAGAATTGTTCCTTCTCTTCTCTAGATGATCTCCTCTTCACTGCCACTCACAAGCCACCCTCTGCTCTCAGAAGACACAGGACCACTCCCTTATTTTATTGAGTCTCTGCTCCATGTCACCTGTTCAAAGAGACTTCCCTCATCTAAGAGTGACTCCTGTTTCTCTCCCTTTATCCCGCTTAATTTTTTTCATAGTACTACTACCTGAAGTCACATCACAGGTTTGTTGATCTGCATCTTCCACTCCCACGTCCGCTCAAGGAATACCAGGTCTTGCCCTCCTTGTTATGATCATAATTCACTGCTGTACCCCTAGCACTTAAAACTTATCTGATTTGCAGCAACATGGGTGGATCCAGAGTTTATCATACTAAATGAAGTCAGAAAGAGAAAGACAAATACCATATGATATCACTTTTACATGGAATCTAAAATATGACACAAAAAGGAGTTCCCTGGTGGCCTAGTGGTTAAGGATCCAGTGCAGGTTCAATCACTTGTCCAGGAACTTCTGCATGCATTGGGCACAGCCAGTAAACAAACAAATGAACAAACATTATATATATGATACTAATGAACAGAAACAGACTCACAGACATAGAGAACAGACTTGTGGTTGCCGAGGAGAAGGGGTGGGGGAGAGGTGGTTGAGAGTTTGGGATCAGCAATGCAAAATATTATATATAGGATGGACAAACAACAAAGTCCTACTGTATAGCACAGGGAACTATATTCAGTATGCTGTGATAAACCAAAATGGAAAAGAATATGATGGAGTTCCCATCGTGGCGCAGTGGTTAACGAATCTGACTAGTAACCATGAGGTTTCAGGTTCGATCCCTAGCCTCACTCAGTGGGTTAAGGATCTGGCATTGCTGTGAGCTGTGGTGTAGGTTGCAGATGAGGCTTGGATCCTGCATTGCTGTGGCTCTGGCGTAGGCTGGCAGTTACAGCTCCGATTGGACCCCTAGTCTGGGAACCTCCGAATGCCGCGGGTGCTGCCCTAGAAAAGGCAAAAAGACAAAAAAAAAAAAAAAAAGAAAAAAGAATATGATAAGGAATGTATATATATATGTATAACTGAATCACTCTGCCATACAACAGAAATTAACATGATGTAAATCAACTATACTTTAATAATATAAATTAAAAAACTTATCTGGGCATGTATTGAGCAGATGCTCAAAAAATATTAACTGAATATTAAATATATCAAAAGATATTTGTTGGAGTTCCCGTCGTGGCGCAGTGGTTAACGAATCCGACTAGGAACCATGAGGTTGCGGGTTCGGTCCCTGCCCTTGCTCAGTGGGTTAAGGACCCGGCGTTGCCGTGAGCTGTGGTGTAGGTCGCAGACGCGGCTTGGATCCCGTGTTGCTGTGGCTCTGGCGTAGGCCGGTGGCTACAGCTCCGATTTGACCCCTAGCCTGGGAACCTCCATATGCCGCGGGAGCGGCCCAAGAAATAGCAACAACAACAACAACAACAAAGACAAAAAGACAAAAGACAAAAAAAAAAAAAAAAAAAAGATATTTGTTAACAAAAGATCAAAAGATCAGTTGCTAAGATAACAATACATACTATTTATATTGCTTATCGTCAGTCTCCCCAAATTCTATGACTTAAGCACTATTATCATCATCCCCATTTTGTTCGGGAAGAAACTAAGGTTCCACGAGCTCAAAGAACTTGAGACGCGCGCATTGCTGGCAGTGGCATCAGAAGTCAAATCCAGGGGATGGGGGGATGCGCTGGGGGTGTGGGACGGCAATCCTATAAAATTGGATTGTGATGATCACTGTACAACTATAAATGTAATAAATTCATTGAGCAATTTTTAAAAAAAAGTCAAATCCAGGCCTGTGCCCTTAATCCCTACACTGAGCCGTCCAGAGAGCTGGAGCGTCAACAAGTGATTAGATTAACGCTCCTTTGCATTTTCTCCCCAGCCTATGGCTATGGGAAAACACTCAGAAGGCTATGCAAGGCTATCAATAGTGGGTTAAGGATCTGGCATTGCTCACAGGTCACAGCAGCAGCAGCTCAGATTCAATCGCTGGCCCAGGAACTTTCATATGCTGTGGGTTCGGCCGAAAAATAAAAATAAAAAGTAAAACATTTTGGAGTCCCCATTGTGGCTCAGCAGGCTAAGAACCTGACATAATATCCATGGGGATGCAGATTCAATCCCTGGCCTTGCTGAGTGGGTTAAGGATCCAGAGTTGCCGTGAGCTGCGATATGGGTCTAGATACGGCTCCTATCCAGCACTGCTTGGCTGTGGTGTAGGCCGGCAGCTGCAGCTTCGATTTGACCCCTAGCCTGGGAACTTCCGTATGCCACCGGTGTGGCTGTAAAAAGAAAAAGAATCTAAAAAGTAAAACATTGTAACTACTAGGAAGTAAATTTGCCAGCCTCCCTCAGTAGGAGATGATACCTATAAAGGTCCACTTGGCAACAGGAAACATCTGTTCGGTTTCTGTCCAAAAGGCACTTGCGGGTTCATTGCTCAGAAAAGTGACTTGGGGAGTTCCCATCGTGGCACTGCGGAAACGAATCCGACTAGGAACCATGAGGTTGCGGGTTCAATCCCTGGCCTTGTTCAGCGGGTGAAGGATCCGGCGTTGGTGTGAGCTGAGGTGTAGGTCCTAGCCTCGGCTTGGATCTGGCATTGCTGTGGCGGTGGTGCAGGCTGACAGCTACAGTTTTGATGCCTGGGAACCTCCATGTGCCGCAAGTGCGGCCCTAGAAAAGACAAAAAAAAAAAAAAAAAAAAAAGAAAGAAAAAGAAAAAAAAAGTGACTTGGTATTGAGAACAGAGGGCGTGCAGAGCAAACAAAAGTCCATGTGAGGATAAGCATGTGGCTGGGGGCTTACAAAAGCTTGTGGGCACAGGAATAAGGCAACTCTAAGTTCTGGGGTAAGTTTGCTTCAGAGCAACCTGGGTTTTCAGAGAATAAGGAAAGACTGTCGCACACACAGGGAGCCAATTCCTCTCTTTTCCAAGCACTCTGGGCTCACCATGTTAGGCAATGATTAGTTTACCTGATTTCACTTGCCTCACTCTGAGCTCCTTTCCCAAAGTATATGTGCTTTATCTCAGCAGCACCAGCATCTACCAACCATGGTGCTCAATAAAGTTCAAATGCCAGTAAGTGTTTGGTAAGTAAGTGCATGATGGAAAACAAAATTATTTCTTGCTCATTTAAATACCACGAGAGGAGTTCCCTCCTGGCTCAGCAGGTTAAGGATCCTGCATTGTCACTTTTGTGGCGCAGGTTAGATCCCTGGCCCGGGAACTTGCACATGCCTTGGGTGTGGAAAAGCAAAGAAACAAACAAACAAAACCCACCAAGATAATCCTTTTTACAGTTGTCATTACTTTAAACTTCTGGCTCACAGATACCTTTTAGCAGAGGTGTAACGGAACCCAAGTTCCTGTGCCTGAAGTACTGTGAAGTCAAACAATAATGAAAAGTAGGCTTTTGGAGCAGAGAAAGGTTTACTGCAGGGCGAGGAGATGCAAGGAGATGGGTGGCTCATGCTTAAGAGCCTGGAACTCACCAAGGGTTTCAAAAGAGCGTTGTCAAGACCAGGTGAGTGAGGGGGTTGCGGGATTTGTGATTAGCTCAGTGGAGGCGGTTAGTTTTTCTGGGCCGGGTAATTTCAAAGGCTGATGAGTGAAAGGATTACTCCAGCCTTCCTGGGAAAGGGGCAGAGACTTCCAGGAAGTGGGCCACCGCCCACTTTTTGGCCTTTTTGGGTCAGTCTCAGAAAGGTCATGGTTCCTGCAAGCGAGCTGTTTAGCATATGCTAATGTATTATAATGACTGTATAATAAAGCTCAAAGTCTCCAGGAAGCCAACTCTTCTGCTGTCTTGGGCCTTGTCGGTTCTAACCGGTTTTGTGGTATCCTGTTCTTAATGTCTGCGTCATTCTTTTCATGGTTGTGCCCTGTCCGCTTCCTTCCTGTCTCATTGTTACATCTCATTTTTCTTTAATTTAAAAATACCTCTCTAGGCTGCATGAAAGGTTTAGAAAAGGAAGCCCTGCCTGACCTGCAGAACAGACCCCAAATCTGCCAGTATCTACAGTTCCTTCTGTATTCCTCTCCCAGTACTCCTGGATTCCCAGGAAGGTTAGGAATCACTAGTGTGAGGTTTGCAAAGTCAAGGTTGATTCCTTTCACAACTAAAGAAAGGATAAACTAAACATGAAACATCTGCTAACACGCTCTGTGACCTTGAACAACGGCTCGCCCCTCTCTGGGTCTCAGTGTTCTCAGATCCAGAAGGCCCTTATTCTAACACGCAGCCCAAAACTGTCTGACCAGACATACACCAAGTCCTACTGCCCCGACCCCAAACCACCTGGAGATGTTACATTAGCCTCCCAACAAACCTATAAAGTAGGGTTTCCAGGAGACAACAGGATGTTCAGTTAAATTAGAATTTCAGATTACCAGTGAATAATTTTTTAGTATAGGTGAGTTGCACGCAATATCTGGGAATCCTGATTTTTTTTTTTTTTTTTTTGCCTTTTTGTCTTTTTAGGGCTGCACCTGTGGTATATGGAGGTTCCCAGGCTAGGGATCCAATCAGAGCTGCAGCTGCTGGCCTACCTACCCCACAGCCACAGCCACACCAGATCCTCGCTGTGTCTGCAACGTACACCACAGCTCACAGCCACACCGGATCCTTAACCCACTGAGCGAGGCCAGGGATTGAACCCGCAACCTCATGGTTCCAAGTCAGATTTGTTTCCGCTGGGCCACGATGGGAACTCCAGAATCCTGTATTTTCATTTGGGAAATCTGGCAACTGTTCTACAGGGTTTTTGTAAAAGCCTTATTAGCTCTATTAACCCTATATTAGAGATGAAGCAACTTACTTCTGGTCACATAGCCCGGGTTTGAACCTAGGCTGGAGTAGGACCCCTGAAGCCTGCCCATAATCACTAGACACATCCTGCGCCTGCTGTCTGTGAATAACCCAGCACGTGGAGCTGAGGTCTCCCCATTGAGGCTTGTGTATTGGCTTTGTCATAATAAGGAGGTGATTTCCTTGCTTTTTGCTGTGATCCAAGAAAAGTAAATCTTCCCCAATTCTGAAAATCTGTTCTTCGCAGAAAAAGCAGGAAACTGTCCTTGGTTCTTGTTCTCTGGCACCAACAGGGTCACCACATGCTCTTCTGAAACGGGTTTGCCAACGTGCATCCCAGGCAATGCTAGTCTGACAAGTTGTTAACAGGTGTTGTTTGTTTAAAAAAATGGGTTTCAATAGTCAAATTAGCTTTTGGAAGAAAACGTGGATTGTGTCTAAAGTTCTCTTAGGTGCAGGACTTTTCAGAGTCTTTAACATTCTAATGTGTACTGTGGCTTCTAAGGAAAGGATCCAGTAAATTATGGTTCCTAAATTTTGATGACAGAATTCATCTAATTTTTTTCCAAATGTCCCACAGAAAATCATTAGAGGATTGCTATTTTTAAAGTTATAGAGAGAATAATCAGTAGGGTGAATTCCAATGTACCCACCAACCAGCTTCAATAATTATCACTCACGGTCAATCTTATTTCATTTTATGTGCCCATGCGCTCCTAAAGGAAATTTTTAGAAGTAATCCCATACATCATTATTCCATCCCTAAATAGGGAAAGGCCATGTGAAAACATTCTCTCTCCCCTAAGCAGGGGGAAAAAGCACAAATTCAGGTGGTCTCAGACAGAGAGAAAAATTCCTTCTCATTCCACTTGGGTTTTACAAAGAGAGATATTAAGTCACAAGGTCACAAGGTAGGAGTCTTGCCATTCTTCAAATATAGAAGTTCCTTTTTTTTTTTGGCTGTGCCCACGGCGTGCTGAAGGCAGTCCAGGGCCAGAGATTGAATCTGCACCACAGGAGTGACCATGCTGGATCCTTAACCACTAGGCCACCGGGAAACTCTAAGTATAGAAGATATAAACGGCCTCCAAATCTTAAGCACGTATCTCTACTTTGGGATGGGCAACTTCCAGACTGCGGTTAGGTCCATTCAAATGGGGCTGGCATCAGATACTTCCAGGGACAACAGACCTTCGGGGTTCTTCCTCAATCTTCCCAGGAAAACAAAAAATTGGCAAGGTCCCGCTCAGGCTGTCAGCCCAACGCTGTCACCAATTTCCCAATGCCGTGTGCCAAAGTAAAAGTTGAAAGCCACACCCAGGAAAACAATGAATTTCTATGAACTCGCGTTCTACGTCATTTACCAGGTATGGGGCCAAAAACAGGCCACTTAATCCAGCTGGGTCTCAAATTCTCCAAAATTGAGGATAATGATAACTGTATTTTTTGTTTCACAGAGTTGTCTTTAAGTTCAACCCTGATACTGCTTGATGCTGAGCCCACAGTCTAAAACAGCAGCTTTCCCACTTTTTGGATACAATCTAGGTGATCCTTAGTTATTCTTTGAAAAAATTGCGGTAAAATATATGGAACATACGGCTTTCCATCTTAACCATCTTAAGCGGACAGTTCAAAGGTATGCAGTGTAGTCACTTTGCTGCGCTACCGTGAAAACCACCCCCTCCAGAACTCTCTTCACCCTGAGAAACGGAAACGTTGTATCCATTAAACAGTCATTCCCAACCTGCTCTTCCCCAGTCCCTCCAGACACCCCTGCAACCACCATTTGCCCTCCCGACGCCCTTGACTGATCCACAGACTCCGTGTGAGTGGACAGGCTCATTGTACTTAACGAAATGTCCTCAAGGTTCTAGATGACCCTTCATTTTTCTCCAGCTTATAAATTTTTTTTTTTTTTTGGTCTTTTTTCCTTTTCTAGGACCTCTTCCTGTGGCATATGGAGGTTCCCAGGCTAGGGGTCGAATAGGAGCTGTAGTCGCCGGCCTACACCACAGCTCACAGCAACACCAGATCCTTCAACCACGGAGCAAGGCCAGGGATCGAACCCGAAACCTCATGGTTCCTAGTCGGATTCGTTAACCACTGCGCCACGACAGGAACTCCATCAAGCTTATACATTTAATAGGGTCACATGGGTAAGTGAAAGGGAGCAAAGCCTAGAGAACAGGAGGGATTAAAGTGCTAATGTGTCCATCAGGGCCTCAGACTAACTGCTTACCTTGTCTGTCCTCCAGTCTCCCTGCTCCGTGAATTCTAACTCATCCTCTCTTGGCGGAGACACATGTCTGTGTGTAAGGCCAGCTTGAGGAGAGGAGAAGCTGAAGGGGAGAAGAGAGGGGGGATTCTACCACAGGCCGGGAAAAGCGGAGTGAAGACCTGAGCTGGATCAGAAAGCAGGAGAACTGGACAAGAAAACATGCGTTTCTTTTTCTTTTCTTGCACGTTTTAAAAAATCAGAGTATAGCTGATGTGCAATGTTGTGCCAATTTCTGCTGTACAGCAAAGTGACCCAGTCATACATATAGATACGCATTCTTTTTGCCATATTATCTTCCATCATATCTTCCATCATGTTCTATCCCAAGAGATCAGATATGGTTCCCTGTGCTATACAGAAATTCCCATTACTTTTTTTTTTTTTCTCCAGTTGTGAAGGCAGAAGAATCTCTATGAATTGATTGTGGCTATTAAGAAAAAGAAAGATGGCAAAAATAATCCTGTTTTCTAATTTTGATTATTGGAAAGATAGATGATGCCATGGAGATAGGGTACATGAAAGGCATTAAACATTTTAACTTCTTAAAAAAGAATATGAACTATAAACACCAAAGAAATGATAATATTGTGTACTACACAGTGACAGTGCAGTAGTTCAAAGTGCAGGCTCAAATATCAGACCCCTGGGGTTTGAATGCCAGCTCAACCTCTTCTTCTTCAAGCTGTGTGACATTGGATGAGTAACTTAGCCTTCCTATGCCTCAGTTTCATCATCAGCAAAATGGGGATAATAGTTCTTCATAGAGTTACTTTGAGGCTCAATTGAGCTAATACATAAAAGTACCTAGACGCCTACTGGTAAATGTCTAAAGTGTTGCAACCGTTGTGTTGTCAGCCGTATACATACATTCGCACAACGGTCTCATGTATGTTTTTTGTTTGCTTTGTTTTGGCTATGCCCAGGGCATGTGGAAATTCCTAGGCCAGGAATCAAACCTGCCCCACAGCAGGAACCACAGCTACAACAGTAGCTGGACAATGCTGGATCCTTAATCTACTGAGCCGCCAGGGAACTCCTCATTTTTTCAAGCTTTGCTAATGAATAAATTATTCATGTATATTACAAAACATGTTCTTCCAAAGGGCCCCTAGGATCACAGCTTTAAAGTAGCGTAGATGGATCACAGGGAAATGATTAAATTACAATTGATATTGAATTAGTTGATGGGAAAGGGACTGCGACTTTTTTGTGTCGTTCTGTGACTTTCAGCGTGTTTGTATTTGTACCCCCTCCTCCTGGGAGGAAGTGATGAGGATCTGGATGAACCTGACATGATCCTTTGCACATCCGTCAGAACTTCCTGGTACAGGGCCGCTGAGGAATGTGAAACGGAGGCATGGCTGGCTGGGCAGCGACCAATCTACCGCAGAATCTAAGCTAATATTACGTCCAACTGCACAAGCAAGTCAGGAAAACAAAAGTGGATGTATTCTATCCTGGTCCACTGATCTATATTTCTGTCTTTGTGCCAGTGCCATACGGTCTTTAAACCCATGCACCTACAGTCAACTCATCTATGACAAAGGAGGCAAGAATATACAATGGTGAAAAGACAGCCCCTTCAATAAGTGGTGCTGGGAAAACTGGATGGTCACATGGAAAAGAATAGAAATTAGAACACTGCCTAACACCATACACAAAAATAAACTCAAAATGGATTCAAGACCTAGATATAAGACCAGACACTACAAAGCTCTTAGAGGAAAACATAAGCCAAACACTCTCTGACATAAACCACAGCAACATCTTCTCAGATCTACCTCTTAGGGTATTGACAATAAAAACAAAAATAAACAAATGGGACTTAATTAAATTTAAAAGTGTCTGCACAGCCAAGGAAACCCTAAACAAAACGAAAAGACAACCCACAGAATGGGAGAAAATATCTGCAAATGAATCCACTGACAAGGGATTAATCTCCAAAATTTATAAAAACCTCCTACAGCTCCATACCAAAAAGCCAAAAAACCCCTTCAAAAAATGGGCAGAAGATCTAAACAGACAGTTCTCTAAAGACATGCAAATGGCCAAAAAACACATGAAAAGATGTTCAACATCACTCAACATTAGAGAAATGCAAGTCAAAACCACGATGAGGTACCACCTTACACCAGCCAGAACGGCCATCATCATAAAGTCTACAAACCATAAGTGCTGGAGAGGGTGTGGAGAAAAAGGAACCCTAGTACACTGTTGGTGGGAATGTAAATTGGTGCAAGCACTGTGGAAAGCAGTATGGAGATTCCTCAGAAAACTAAACAGAGAACTACCATTTGATCCAGCAATCCCACTCCTGGGCATCTATCCAGAGAAAACCATGACTCGCAAAGACACTTGTACTCTGATGTTCCTTGCAGCACTATTTGCAATAGCTAAGACATGGAAACAACCTAAATGTCCATTGACAGAGGAGTGGATCAAGAAGATGCGGTACATATACACAATGGAATATCACTCAGCCATTAAAATGAACGAAATACCAGCATTTTGAGCAACATGGCTGGACCTAGAAATTATCAAGCTAAGTGAAGTCAGTCAATGAGACACCAATATCAAATGCTATCACTTAGATGTGGAATCTGAAAAAAGGACAGAATGAACTTCTTTGCAGAACAGATACTGACTCACAGACTTTGAAAAACTTATGGTTTCCAAAGGAGACAGGTTGAGGGGTTGGGAGATGCGCTGGGGGTTTGAGATGAAAATGCTATAAAATTGGGTTGTGATGATCATTGTACAACTATAAATGTAATAAATTCATTGAGTAATATATACACATTGAGTAATATATATATATATACACTTATATATATATAAAGAGCTTCCTTAACATTTCCGTAAAAAAAAAAAAAAAGTGGATGCAGAAGAGTGGTCTAGAATTAATAGCTCAAAATGACACAGAAATTCAAGATTGAAGCCCTCATCTGATGCATAGGTCTGATTTGATCTTCCAACATCAGAAAACCACATGGAACAAAGTTACCCCCTGCAATGAAACGGCTCTGGAAATCCTTTATCTGGAATCCAGGATTCCTCTTTCTCTTGGGGGCCATGATGAATGAAATGAGGACCCGGGTGGAGCTGAAGAAGAGACCAGCTCGGGGGCGGCCCAGCCATGTAGCCCAGTTTTCAAAGATGTGAATTTGGGGATCAGACCTGGCCCTGAATCCTGGCTCTGCCGCCATCTGTTTGATAGGGAGAAATGACTCCCTCTTGCTCTCAGTAAAGTGGAGACGGATTCGATGGGGTGTCTGAAGAGGCTTCGCGCCAGCCAGCCTGATCATTCTGTTGTACTTTGCTGTAATTAAGGTAGTCACTTAACAACACTTTCTGTACATCAAAACCAAAATTACACCCCCGCTCATAGCTATCTTCTGTCTTTTCAGTCTTCTTAGGAAGACGAAGTCTAGCTTTCCCAGGTCCCTTTATGTTTCCGGCCTTAAGCAAACGACAGGCCCTCATCAAACTGGCCAAAGCCTTCCTGAAAGAACACAGGTGAAAAGGTGGTGATTGTTCATGCCATACATACGATATTCTTTTGAATAGAACATTCTTCTCTTTTAAAAGATCTAAAATCTTAAATAAAAGATATAAATTGTAATTTCCTCTAATGGACTCGAGAGATGGTGAATCTATTTTGAAACAAAACTGTCTTTTCATGTTAGAAAACATCACAGTGATTTTTGCATTTCATTTTCCGTCACTTATTACAACCCTTTTTAGGTCCTATGTAGTTTCCAGATGGCTCAGAGTGGCTGCCTGGGACCCAGACCAACCAGCATGGCTGTCAACAGAGGCTTTGGAAATCCTGCTGCCCCTTCCTGGCAAATACTGCTCCCCAGAGCCCTCCAAGGACAGGAACCCACAGGGGCTGGCTGTCAGGACGGTTGCTCAAGTGCCGCGTGCCTCTGGGCCTTTTCTCCCGGGGTAATAATCCCGACATTCGGGCAGGCACCTGACTTTAGCCAGAGCCTCCATCTGAGAACATTATTTCACTCCCTCCTGGCTTCATTCTAAGACCTGCACCCCGAGAGCCTCCAGGCAGCAGTGGGGAGGGCACAACGTGATTCCTGACCCAGGGCCTCCCCTCGTTCACAGCCCAGAGGATGAAGAAGGAATAAGAGGAGGAGTTTGGCCTCTGGCCACCGTGGCTTCGTACCTCAGGTCTAGTCCCCATCATCTGGGATAAACTGTCTTGAGCCTCCATCTCCTCAAATACAAAATGGGAATGCTGGCTATGGCTCAGCATCGAGAGCATGATGTGATAGCCACTGCCTGGCAGGTGGCCCTTGGTCAACGGCAGTGAACCTCCCCTGGAGGATGGAACAGCAGAGGGCAGGGGAGCCTTTGGGCACCTGGGGTGCCCTCTGTCAAGGGCTTTCCCTGTTCGGAGTGGTGACAAGAACACAGAGGCGGGGCATGCAGAGGAATGAACCTGAGCAAGGAGTATGTGGCAACTTTTCAGTTAGGCAGTCTTTATTTAAATGTGTGCTTTTGAAATAGCTTATTAAATATGACCTTTACAAAACTCGACTCTCACGATATTTACAGCAACGTTTATGCGAACATATCTTAACTCTGAGCTTCCTGCTCCCTCTTTCACGGTAGTAATTTGCAAATGTGTATCACAACAAAACCCCAGCTACTTCATGTATTGCCTCTTAGATTCGTTTTGTTTGTCAGGTACTAAACTAGGACAAAGGATTGTTACGAAAGAGCTAACTCAAGCTCAGAGGAAATAAAATGTTTTATCAAAAAAGACTTCTAACAAGGCTTTGCTTTCCAACTGAACACATATGTTCCATGATGTGTGGAACTTAATGTGTTTTCATTAAGCAATGAAATCAATTTCCATTGGTCATTATTGCACCCTCTTCTCTCTCTTTTTTAAAAAATATATTCATACTCATCTCTTTTAAACAAATAAGCAAAACCAGAAAAGTAAAATTCTAAGAGACTCTGGACTGTCAGGGAATGTTATAAAAATAATCTGACCTCAGTGACTGAAGAATGAAGGTCATCAGATGGGCTGGCACTGGCCAGAGCCTGTCCCGCAGGCCCACAGCATCTGCCTCTGGATTCCACGCTGGGCACGGAAGAACACAGCCACGAAGGGTGAAAGCGCACCAGGGGATTCTTCAGATGCTAAATCTACAAGGGCACGGATCCTGGCGAGGAAGCTTTCCCTTCCTGGGTGGAGATACACCTGGTTGAAGAACATAGCACCCGATACTGTAGAAAGCGAAGGTTTCTACGGAAGGCAATAACTCAGGATTTGGAAACAGAATTATGAAAAAAATACAGATTAACAATTGTACCTTTAATGTTTTGTAAATACAGCTTTAAAATTCCGTTTTACACACTTGATGTCTGAAAACAAACCATGGCCTTTATTAAAAAACACAAATTGATTCCTTCATCATCCTAGTAGACAAGAGAGTATTTGAGACCAACATTTTTTATAGGTTTTCTACCTTTCACTGAAGAATTTGATGTGACATTAGAGCAACAGCTTATTAAAAAATAAACTGAAAAAATTTTAAAATCATTTGAGGATTTTTTGCATGCATTTAATTTGTGCTTCCAGTGACAGTGTTCCCTTACTTATAAAAGTGATCTAAAGACCTGTGCAGCCCCTGCACCTGTGGTTTTGCACACACTAGGTATTTCAAGGCAATGATTCCTACTCTAAAATACACTTTTCACCACAAAACTTTTCCCCCAGAAGTATGAATGAAATATTCCAAACATTTACGAACCCCACAGAAGTATGTGTGAAGTAGAAGCGGCTATAACCAGAGCTGCGGTTCTTAACCATCTGCTGCAAGTTTTCAAGGGAACAGGTCATACCCAGTGGGTCCTCTGTGCCTGGGCTAACCTGGTTGGAGTGGGGGTGTGCATGAGTCTGGATGCTGAGAAGATCCTTTGGGTTGGAATGTGGGGCAGGAAGGAGGGCTGAGCTGGGAGGTGGGCATCGACCCCTTCGAAGCTAGGAATGAATGATGACGGCTGAAAAATACGGGCAGGGAACGGAGTGTGTAATACTCCAAACATGGACCTTATTTTCTCAGTGCCTTAAGACATGTGTTTGTCTACGTGCGGATGGGCAAACAGTTCTGCGCCTCTGGTCCCTGTGCCCGGATCTCCTCTGCCAAGGGAATCCCCTTGGAGGACTCAGTGACACCCATCCTGGAGGCTTCTACTACCTGGTGGCTCATGGTGACTGAAGGCTCAAGTGTGTAAGTCCACACCTTTGCTGCCTTTCATCAAGAAAGGGTTAAAAATTTCTTTTTTTAAAAAAGGGTTAAGATTTCTTTTATCCATGTCTAATACAATGGCTCTGATTTCACATCAAATAATCACAGGCTTGATTAAGATGAGTGTTTTAGTCTAAGTTAATTTTTTTTCATTCAAATGTTTATGTTCCATCTACCCTGAACGATGCATTGAAGGAGAAAACAGGCCCCTCCAAAGCCTTCCCCTGAATGACTACTGTTTGAAACGATGCTTTTTGTACAAAGTGAACAAATGAGACAGTCACTGTGGCGGGAAACCAGGTTCAAGAGGCTTCAAGGGGTTGTTTTCTTCAAGTCGCGAATCTGTTTAATCAAGTAGTTCTTCTCATCGGTAAACTGCTCATCGTCCGTCCTTTCTTTTTGGAAGGTGCTCAGAAACTCAATGAGTTTGGGTTGGTTTTTGAGTAGAATCTCCACAATAGGCTGCGTTTTGTGAGGACTGGCCACAAACACCTGAAACACGAGAAACAAAGACCTAGGCCGAGGAATGCACACCAGCGAAAATACAGACCCCACCTGGGTTTCATCTGTTACTGTGTTAGTAAAACACAGAGAGCCCAGAGTATACTCCCGTCCTGAGGAAAATCAGTAATTCCCCATTCATATCCATTTTCTGTAGTACAGAAATATATTAAATATATTTAAATTATATTGTAATCATATATTTAAAATACCATTATAACCAAAGACATGATTATATAATTAAACTTATATAATGAACTAGATAACCTATAATGTATAATACATATAATATAAATATTAAGTATACATAATATACTTAATATAGTTAATATATTCATCTGACTCAAAATTCAAAAGGGACAAATGCAAAATTTCCCCTCTCACCTCCTCTCCCTGGAGGTCACCAATGTCACTATTTCTTACGTACGTGGAGCTTTAAACTCTCTAAGTGCCTAGGCCCCGTCTCCCAGAGATTCTACAGCAGATCTGGGGTGGGGGTATGGCTCTCTGTGTTTTTTAAAGGATCTACAAAGATTCTTAGTCTAGTTGAATAGCTGAAACCCCATGATCCTGGGCTAAAAACTCAGCTGTTCTAAAAAGACAATACCAACTATAATAAGAGTATACAATAACTCAAAACTATAATACCTCCTGATGCAATATTCTGCAACAGACATACTTCCTAGTTAGATGCGACATATATGATGACATGGCCAGAACACCCAGAAAAGTGTTAACCTCTATACAGCTCTCTGGTTTCCCCTTCTGGGCCCCTCACTCCTCAGAAGGGCTGAGTGCATCACCACCAGCCCCTCCGCCCACTGCCTCCCCATCCTGAAGCTTCAATAAAAGTGCTCAGCTCTACTCTCAGCATACTATGGCCAGTGACTGCATGGGGTCATGGGGACAGTGGGAGCTACGAGGTCGAACCCTCAAGGTTCCTCCAACATAGCAAGTATGAGGAAGGGGAAACTGCACAAGGATGTTGAGGACCTGTGAGAGGGAAATGAAAGCTATGGAGGTTCAAAGGAGGTGGAGATAACATTAAGTTTCTGGGTTTGGAACAGGAAGGGCTCATGGTGTAGGTGACATGAGAGTTAGTCCAAGAATCAGATTTTCTCTTTCTTTTGAATCAGTTTGGTAGCGATTGTCCATTTCATCTAGGTTATCTAATTTACTGATGGACAATGATTCTCTTATAATCTTTTTTTTTAAACATTTTCTATAAGAGGGTTGAACTGGTAACCCAAAACTCTCAACAAAAGCCCAGGACCACATGATTTCCCTGGTAAATTCTACAAACTTTTAAAGAAAAATTAACACCAATGCATTTCAAATTCTTCCAAGAAAGAAAAGAGGGAGTTCCCATCATGGCGCAGTGGTTAACGAATCCGACTAGGAACCATGAGGTTGCGGGTTCGGTCCCTGCCCTTGCTCAGTGGGTTTAGGATCCGGCGTTGCCGTGAGCTGTGGTGTAGGTTGCAGACGCGGCTCGGATCCTGCGTTGCTGTGGCTCTGGCGTAGGCCGGTGGCTACAGCTCCGATTCAACCCCTAGCCTGGGAACCTCCATATGCCGCGGGAGCGGCCCAAGAAATAGCAACAACAACAACAACAAAAGACCAAAAGACAAAAAAAAAAAAAAAAAAAAAGAAAGAAAAGAGAAGGGAACACTTCCTAATTCATTCTATGAGGTCAGCATTACCCTGAGAGCAAGGCCAGACAAAGCTACTACAAGAAAACGACAGACCAGTATCCTTTATGAATAAAGACACAAAAATCCTCAACAAAATACAAGCAAACAAAGTCCCAAATAATATTAAAAAGATTACATGCCATGACCACATGGGATTTATTCCAGAAATACAAACATGGCACACTGTAATAAGATCAATCAATGTCATACACCACATGTACTGGGCTGAGCTGCAACCTCTCAAAAGATGCATGTTTAAGTCCTAACCCTTGGTACCTAGGAATATGACCTTATTTGGAAATACAAATGTAATCAAATTAAGATGAGGTCATATTGGGTCAGCTTGGGACTGAATCCAATTACCAGTATCCTTAGAGGAAGAGGGAATTTGGACACAAAAACACACAGAGATATGCAGAGGAAAATGCTGTGTGATGATGGAGACAGTGATTGAAGCTATGCATCTATAAGGCAAGGGAGGCCAAGGATTGCTGGCAACCACCAGCAGCTACGAGAGAGGCATAGGTTTTCCCTGAAAGCTCCAAAAGGAACCAATCCTAATGACACCACAATCTTGGACTTCTGGTTAGCAGAATGCTGGGACAATGACTTTCTGTTTTAGGACACCTAATCTATGGTGCTCTGTTACAGCAGCTCTAGGAAACTTACTAGTACATGGAAAGAAAACTATACGATCATTTTAACTGATGCAGAAAAAGTATGTGACCAACTCTAATACTTTTTTATAATTAAAAAAACACCATTCACATGAGACAACTGGATATCCACATACAAAAAATGAAGTCGGACCGTTACCTCACAATGCAAACAAAAATTAACTCAAAATCTATCAAAGACCTGAATATAAGAGTTAATGAAACTTTCAGAGGAAAATATAGGGTTACATCTTCATAACATTGGATTTGGCAATGGTTTCTTAGTTACAACATCAAAAGCATAAGCAACAAAAGAAAAAAACAGACGAACTGAACTTCATCAAAATTTAAAACCTTTGCTTAATCAAAGGACACCATCAAGAGAGTGAAAAGACAACATGCAGAATGTAAGAAAATACTTGCAAATTATATATGCAACCAGAGTCTGGTATCCGAAATATATAAAGAATTCTTACAAAGCAACAAGGAAAAGACAAACAACCCTTTTTCTTTCCTTTTGGCCATGCCCACAGCATGCAGAAGTTCCTGGGCCAGGGATCGAACCTGCACTGCAGCAGTGATCTGAGCTACGGCAGTGAAAATGCCAGGTCCTTAACCTAATAACCACAAGGGAACTCCAAACAACCCTTTTTGAAAAGGGGCAAAGGGCTTGAATGGACATTTCTCCAAAGAGGATATACAAATGGCCAATAAGCATGTGAAAAAAATGTTCAACATTATTAGGTTATTAGGGAAACAAATCAAAACCACAGTGAGACAGGCCAGCTGCAATAAAAAAAAACCTAACAATAATGACTGAGGAATGGAGAAATTTGAACCCTGTACATTGCTGGTTGGAATGTAAAATGGAGCAGCCTCTACAGAAAACAGTATGGAAGTAACTCAGTAAGTTACACATTGAATTACCATAAGACTGAGCAATTCTGTTTTTAGGTATATACCAAAAAGAATGGAAAACATCTGTTCAAACAAAAACTTGTACATGAAACTCATAGCAGCAATATTCACAAGAGCCAAAAGTCCATCAACTGACAAATGGATAGGCAAATTGTGATAAATCCGTACAATGGTACATTATCCAGCCATAAAAAGGAATGAATACTACTGATCATGGTACAACATGGGTGAACCTTAAAAACGTGATGCTAACAGAAGAAACAAGACATGAAGTTCTCTTGTGGCACAGTGGGTTAAGGATCCATCATTGTCACCACAGCAGCTCAGGTCACTGCTTTGGCACGGGTTCAATCCCTGGCCCAGGAATTTCTGCAGGCCGCAGGTGTGGCCAAAAAAGAAAAAAGAAGAAGAAACTAGACACAAAAGGGCACATATTGTGTCATTCTATTTCTATGAAATATCCAGAATAGGAGAATCCATAAAGACTGAAAGCAGATTTGTGGGTGCCAGAGGTTGTGGGTAAGGGAAATTGTGTAGCAGTTGCTGAGTGGGGGCAGAGGTTCCTTTTGCCATGATGAAAATGTTCTGGAACTAGATGGCGATAGGTGTGTAACACTGTAAATACCAAGTGCCACTGAACTGCATACTTTAAAATGGTTAATGGTGAATTGTATATGAATTTTATTACCATAAACTAAAATTGTTACTATTTTTAAAAAGTACCCCAGGCTCATTTACACTGTTACACACAATGTCTGATGTTTACAGAACACCTGCTATGTTAGGGAATCACAGACTGGAGCCAAATCTGGGACTCCTCTGGTTTACCGTTTATTCACCAGTGAGCTGCTAAAAAGTTTTAGCTAGAAACTGGCATTTGTGAAAACTACAGCAATAACTCATAACAGTCTTTCTAAAAAAATCATTTTATTTTTTTAAATTTTTTTGTCTTTTTTGCCATTTCTTGAGCTGCTCCCACAGCATATGGAGGTTCCCAGGCTAGAGGTCGAATTGGAGCTGTAGCCGCCAGCCTACACCACAGCCACAGCAACACAGGATCCGAGCCACGTCTGCAACCTACACCACAGCTCACTGCAATGCTGGATTCTTAACCCACTGAGCAAGGCCAGGGATTGAACCCTCAACCTCATGGTTCCTAGTTGGATTCGTTAACCACTGAGCCATGACGGGAACTCCTAAAAAAATTTTTTTAAAGATTAAATATATGGAATAAACTAAGCGTCTCTGTTTTGATCCAAAAAAAGTGTAAAATGTAGTGCAATTTGCAGACAAGGCATCACTGGATTAACTCCACTGAATCCATAAAATGTACAATAGACCTTAAAAAATGTTAAATTTGTTTCAAGTTTAAAATTTTTCCTTATTTTTATTTTTTATGGCTTTTATTTTTATTTATTTATTTATTTATTGTTTCTTTTGTCTTTCTTAGGGCTGCACCTATGGCATATGCAGGTTCCCAGGCTAGGGGTGGAATCGGAACACAACTGCCGGCCTACACCAGAGCCACAGCAGCTCGGGATCTGAGCCGCGTCTGTGACCTACACCACAGCTCATGGCAACGCCAGATCCTTAACCCACTGAGCAAGGCCAGGGATCAAACCCACATCCTCATGGATGCTAGTTCGTTAGTGGGTTCGTTAACCATTGAGCCATGACGAGAACTCCAAAAATATTTTTAAAAGTAGGTAATAATATTGTAAATATTCAGCGCCAGGATTATCAGTAATATCAGTAATTATCAGCCATGAGTAATACATTTCTGTACTTATTTGTTGAGGTTGTTAAATTCAGTCACAAATATGCATTGTGAATCCACAAACTTAGAGTTGACTGGGTTTTTTTTGTTTTGTTTTGTTTTTGTTTTTGTTTTTTGTTTTTTGTTTTTTGTTTTTTTTTTGTCTTTTTGCTATTTCTTTGGGCCGCTCCCGCGGCATATGGAGGTTCCCAGGCTAGGGGTCGAATCGGAGCTGTAGCCACCGGCCTACGCCAGAGCCACAGCAACGCAGGATCCGAGCCGCGTCTGCGACCTACACCACAGCTCAGGGCAACGCCGGATCGTTAACCCACTGAGCAAGGCCAGGGACCAAACCTGCAACCTCATGGTTCCTAGTCGGATTCGTTAACCACTGCGCCACGACGGGAACTCCAAGAGTTGACTGTTTTATGAATTTTTAAAGAAAGTATTTTAAAAAGCAGAAAAAAGCAAGGCCTTCATTACATTTTTTCACTTTTTCTTCTCCACCTCTTAGTTAAATAAGCAAAAATGAGTTCAAATGAGGACATGACGAAGTTGAGCATTCTACACTACCTAAAACTAGCTGATAAAACTACACTGACATAAACACTTTTTCACGGTATTGTTAAAATTTTTTGAAAAATTATAATTACATCAGCGCATAGCCGATTTCTAAATTCCCTTGGTATCAACTGCTTTCTTCATCAGTAGACTTAGATTAGGTGCCTTGTGACTAGAACAGCTGACCTGCTAAAAAGGGGTCCTTGAGGAAGTGCGTAGTTCATGGAGTTAGGCTTTCACCAAATTAATCAGTGATTCTGCATTCTTTTCACTAAGACCACATGGATGGTATCCTCGACCAGGATGTTTCTGTTCTGTGCACTTTTTTAGGTGACCTGTCAAGCTGGCTTTGGATTTGGGAGTACGTGAGGATGGAGCTTCTTGTTTTCATGGAAATATCTATTGGGGCCAACCTGTGAGGATCTGAGGGACACAGTAGTACACTCAGGACCCTTTCTGGCACTGGCCATGCTCAAGTTCCAGCAGTTTTGAAAGGTGAGAGGAACAGCACTGAGCACCCGCGTTCTCTACATGGTTTGGTGGCAAGTGGCAACATGATCCTTTGCTATGAAGGAGGTTAGCGGGGAAGGGAGAGGGAGATCAGCTCACAGCTGATTCCTAAATTCACACAGGGCATATCTCTGGAAGAGGCAGAATCACAGAGACAAACCTAGTATTCTCCTGAACCCAGTATTTTGGATTTAGACTTCCAATTTTAATTTAATTTTTTTTAATTTTTATTTTATTTTATTTTTTAACGGCCGCACCCACGGCATATGGAGGCTCCCAGGCTAGGGGTCAAATCAGAGCTGTAGCCACCAGCCTACACCACAGCCACAGCAATATGGGATCAGAGCCACAGCTGCAACCTACACCACAGCTCACAGCAACTCCAGATCCTTAACCCACTGAGCGAGGCCAGGGATTGAACTCACAACCTCATGGTTCCCAGTTGAATTCATTTCTGATGTGCCACCATGGGAACTCCCTAAATTTAATATTTTTAAATTGAGGAAACAGATCCAGATGGATTTGCCCAAAGTCACTGGTGGCAACCGAGTGACAGTGAAGACCCGGGGTTCTCGACTTCTATCCAGTCTTTTCCCATCACATCATCCCATTCGTCAGTGGCAAAGAAAATGAAATGGCATCTAATTCAAGCCGTTGAACTTATCAAGCAAGCTAATGAAAACTGGCCGCTCATAATCTGGCAAAGGCATTTTTTGTAACATGTTCCACATTTTCTGTACCTTACAGAAGGTGCTTAATAAAGAACTGTGGAAAAACTCTACTTTTCTAAATAACTTTTACTGTTACTTTTTCTAAATAACAAAATACTATTTTTGGCAAGTTAACAATTCAGTTTTTACTTTAGTGGAAGTTAGGGAGCAGGGTAAGCCCAGTTTATACACATACAAGTAAACAAGTGGTTAACTATTTTTAAATGAACCTACTCTGTCCAATAATGAGATGATTCAATTATGATACAGAAGATGGAAGGGGGTGTTTCTATTTTGCCACCCACTGAATACTTCTATAACACAGCATTTTGGAAGAAAATTATATGAAGCTTGTTCTCATCTAGGATGAAATATTAAAATTCTGTGGGAACTGGAATGACAAGACATATTATATAGACGTCTATAATTTTTTCCACGGGAAAGGATGGGTCTTGAGAGGGGTCTATCATGTTATAGTGTGCAGGCATTTTCCTGTCCTACAAGAGCCTATTTTGATTTTATCCAATTTGTAACTATTCTTTTTTTTTCCCCCATGCCTGTGGGATGAGGAAGTTCCCCGGCCAGGGATGGAACCCGCACTGCAGCTGTGGCACTGACGGATACCTAACCCACTGAGACACCAGGGTATTTCCTGTGTTTATTCTTTTTTTTTTTTTCTGTCTTTTTGCCTTTTCTAGGGCCGCTCCAGCGGCACATGGAGGTTCCCAGGCTAGGGGTCGAATCAGAGGTGTAGCCACCAGCCTTTGCCAGAGCCACAGCAACGCAGGATCCGAGCTGCATCTGCAATCTACACCACAGCTCACAGCAACGTCGGATCCTTAACCCACTGAGCGAGGCCAGGGACTGAACCCACAACCTCATGGTTCCTAGTCAGATTCATTAACCACTGCGCCAAGAAGGGAACTCCTTCCTGTGTTTATTCTTTATGAAATAATTCTAACACAGAGAAGAACACGGCAATGACATATCAGATTTCAAGTTCCCACAACCAGCTCTATCATTTTTGCCATATTTGCCTTCAGAATTTTAATAAAATAAAGTATTACAGATATAATTGAAGGCTATTAGGCACTTCATGATACCATCTCTTCCGTACCCTTCCTGAGTGATTGCTATTCTGAATTTGGTAATTATCACTCTTATTCAAGTAAGTGCCTATGTATGAAGCCATACATAGTGTTGTTTTGTTTTGTTTTGTTTTTTTGTCTTTTTGTCTTTTTAGGGCCTCAACTGTGGCATGTGGAGGTTTCCAGGCTAGGGGTCAAATTGGAGCTACAGCTGCCAGCCTATACCACAGCAATGCTGGATTCAAGCCGTGTCTGCAACCTACACCACAGCTCACGGCAACGCCAGATCCTTAACCCACTGAGTGTGACCAGGGATCGACCCCGAATCCTCATGGATACTAGTTGGGTTCATTAACCACTGAGCCAGGATGGGAACTCCTGTTTTGCATGTTTTTAAACTTTAAGTAAACAACATTCTTTTAACATTTGCTTATCCCACTCAACGTTTCTCAGATTTATTTACACTGATCCACATAAGTCTTCATTTTAACCCATTACTAATGCTATTGTACGAACATACCACGATTTTCCCCCCAGTCGCCTGCAGATACCCATTTGTTGTTTGTTTGTTTTTCATTTTACAACACTCTAAACAATGTTGCAATAAACATTTTGGTACACAATTCATTATGTGTGTGAGAAAGGTTTCCCCTAAGAAATTGTCAAGAAATGAGATTTCAGGACTGAAGAGTATGGATGCTTTCAGTCCTTTATTTTGCTGAATTGCTCTCCCAAGTACTTGTACCAATTTACAGCACTCCTGTTGTCCTCCACCCTTACCAAAATTTGATATTGTCAGACTTAAACACTTTTGTCCATACGAAAAATGTAAAGCAATATCTCACTGATTTTTTTTTTTTAATGTCTATACCCATGGCATATGGAAGTTCCTAGGCCAGGGACTGGATCCAAGCTGCAGCTGTGACCTACAATGCAGCTGCAGCAACACCAGTCCTTTAAGTCACTGCGCCGGGCCAGGGATGAAAGTGGCACCTCCGCAGCGACCCTAGCCACTGCAGTCAGATGCTCACCTCACTGGGCTACAGAGGGAATGCCTCGCGGATATTTTGATGCCATTTCCAGGATTACTAAGACAAGTATCTTCACCCACTTTTTGGCCAGTCAGGTTTCCTCATGTATAAATTGCCAACTTGTATTCTTTGCCTATTTTTCTATTGAATGCTTTGTCTTTTTTTTTTTTCTTTTTGCCTTTTCTAGGGCCGCTCCCGTGGCATATGGAGGTTCCCAGGCTAGGGGTTGAATTGGAGCTGCAGCCAACAGCCTACACCAGAGCCATGGCAACGTGGGATCTGAGCCACGTCTGCAAGCTACACCACAGCTCACGGCAACGCCGGATCCTTAACTCACTGAGCAAGGCCAGGGATCGAACCTACAACCTCATGGTTCCTAGTCAGATTCGTTAACCACTGAGCCACGACGGGAACTCCTGAATTCTTTGTCTTTTTCTAAATCATTTATCGGTCATGTGTGTCACATTTTGTCCTGTTTTTTTTCACTTTGTTGATGATGTCTTTTTGAACAGAAGTTTTAAGTTTTAATGTAGTCAAACATTAATATTTTCTATTATGTTTTATGATTTTTAAATGCTTTTTAAAAATTCCTCCTTCCTCAACATCATAAAAGTCTCCTATTTTCTCTTCTAAAAATTAAAAAAGTTTACTTTTCAAGTGTAGATCTTTACCTGGAATTTATTTCCGAATACAGTGGAGGGTAGAATATTCTATATGAATAATTCATTATCCTAGAACCATTTATTAACAGTAACCTTTTCTTTACTGATTTATAATCCTTCCACTACCAAATATCAGATTTCGTATTTGCATAGACTGACTTCTGGGTCTTTTACTCTGTTTTGTTGTTCCATTTATCTATCGCTGTGCCAACGATAGTGTCTCCATTTACTATAAATCCAATAATAAGTCTTAAAATATGACACGGTAGATTTCCCTACCTTGTTTTCCTTGGAAATTGTCACAGAAAAACCTCGGGCCATTGTTCTATCATACAAATTTAGAATGAGCTTGTCAAGTTCTAGGAAAAGTCCTGTTGGGATTTTGAATGTAATTAAATGGAATTTATAAATTTATAAATTAATTTGAGATTTGAATTGCTCTAGTGGCTTTTTGGACAATAAAGATCTGATGGCTGAAAGATATTTACCTCTCAAAGCAGCAATTAATTACATATCTTATAAACTGTTGCGTCTCCCATTTATAGACTTACAAATTCAATCACTGAATATATATCATAAAGACAAAAAAATTTACAAGGCCTGCAACTCTCTGTTCTCTTAATTCTACTCTAGATATCTATCCCAAGAAAATTACCCTAAATATGGGGATAAAAATAGCTAGATACATAAAATGCTCATTGTAGCTAAAAACTGGAAATAACCTAAATATTAACAACATGGAAATATTTGAGTAAACTAAATATATCCAATGAAAAACTATGATGCCAATAAAAGTATTGGCTCTTTTTAAAAACAACATATATATCAAAAACGAATTAGTGTTCACTTATGGTATAGCATTAAGTGAGAAAAATTAGGGTATCAATTTTGTGTATACTGTGAATATAGCTGCAGAAAAAACCCTTCAAATATGTGCACAGGAAAATAAAATTTACTAAAGTCTTTACCCTAGTTAGGTCAGAGGTATGGGATTATAGATAAGGTTTCTCCCACCTACCCAACTTTTATTTTTTATTTTATTTTATTTTTTGTTTTTTAGGGCCGACCCACAGCACATGGAGGTTCCCAGGCTAGGGGTCCAATGGGAGCTACAGTTGCCGGCCTACGCCAGAGCCATAGCAAAGTGGGATATGAGCCGTGTCTGTGACCTACACCACAGCTCATGGCAACGCCGGATCCTTAACCCACAGAGTGAGGCCAGGGATCAAACCTGCATCCTCATGGATCCTAGTCGGGTTCATTAACCACTGAGCCATGACAGAAATTCCCACACCTACCCAACTTTTAAACAAATCTATTGTTTAAAGTTTCCAAGAAGTGATTTTATTACTCTTATACTGAAGAAAAAACATTAAAAGAAAAAGCAAATGCTATATGAAATAGTTTTCTTTAAAAATGCATTAAAATAGTTCTAAGCAAGTAATTAAAATGACTAGTATTCAGTATTTCTTTAGGTTTCATTTAAGGCAGAAGCAAAGCATTCAAATCCTGACACTCCAGGCTTGGGCTTCAACTCAATCACTGATTATTTCAGTAACTTTTGGGAAACAGAATCCACCTATTTTCTCAGTGAAAAAAATGAAAATATTTAGAGATATGGAGTGGTCAGCAAATCTTTTAGAAATAAATGGGAATTCATTAAGATAACTCTAAAATTTAAGTCACACAAAACAGAAAGACTGCCTATTTAATTTCTCTCCAGTATAAAGAAGGGTACCAAGTAGGGAGTTTGCCATTTGAAACTGGAAAACAAATGCCCACATTATTTCTGCAGCTTGCACTTTACCTTAAAGACATGAAAGGCTTCAAACTGGATGTTGGGACTCTTATCCCGGAGGAGGTTCATCATCAGTTTGAGGTTCTCCGGCTTGCTGATGTACTTTGTCATGATGGCAAAGTTGTGCCGGTCCAGGATCAGTTCACCAAGCAGCTACAAAAAACAAAAACAACAACCAAAAGAAACACCACCGAAGTAGGGTCTGTCTGAGAGTCATCTTATTCAAAATATACCTCACTTCTTATTGGAACACAAAATATAAATGAATTATGGATGCTGACATGGAAAAAAAAAAAACCCTCAGAGTCTTTAAGTGCATCTTAAAGCACAAGCATGGAAACTGTAGTTACTTTTAAACTTTACTTAAAGTTTTGCTAAAGTCAATGCTTAATGCATTTATTTTTTGGGGGGATTTTTTTTTTTTTTGTCTTTTTAGGGCCGCACCTGTGGCATATGGAGGTTCCCAGGGTAGGGGTCGAATCAGAGCTGTAGCTGCTGGCCTACACCACAGCCACAGCAATGCTGGATCTGACCATTCAGTTATGAGATGAATAAATTCTGGAGTTCCCATCGTGGTGCATCAGAAATAAATCTGACTAGGAACCAGAAGGTTGCAGGTTCCATCCCTGGCCTCACTTAGTGGGTTAAGAATCGGGTGTTGCCGTGAGCTGTGGTGTAGGTCACAGATGCGGTTCAGATCCAGCATTGCTGTGGCTGTGGTGTAAGCCAGCAGCTGCAGGTCTGATTAGACCCCTATTCTGGGAACCTCCATATGTGCAGGTGCGGCCCCAAAAAGCAAAACAAAAAAAACCCCCCAAAAAACAAACAACAACAACAAAAAAAACACCACAGCTTTGTGTTTAATGAAATTGACCACAGCCCTCCCTAAACCCAAAATTCCACCAAGCTTCTTTTTGCATGATAATCTTTCTTGTTAGTAATTAAATCTTTCTTTCCAGGCTTCTGAAGAAGAAATAAACTCCTAATCTGTGTCACATGAGGAAAGGAATTTCTCTGTTAATTATTTTTTATTGATGCCAGGAATCTAAGCACCCCAAGGTAATTCAGAAAAATTTAGAATATGATTAAGAAAAGGTAGCAACTATTTTGGAATCAGAAAATAGCCTAGTTTTCAGACAGTTTATTATTCACAGAATAGTATAAGTAAACAGTTATAATAACCTACCCTCTCTTGTTTTCTAAAATTATGAGATATTTATGGGAAAATTATAATAGAATCCAGAGCTATAAGCATAGTTACATCAAAATAAAACATACTGCTACCACAGATCCAATTCTCCAAAGAGCAAAAAAAATTTTTTTTTTAGGGCCGCACCAATGGCATATGGAGCTTCCCAGGCTAGGGGTTGGGGTTGAATCTGAGCTACAGCTGCTGGCCTACGCCACAACCACAGCCACAGCCACACAGGATTCAAGCTGCGTCTGCAACCTACACCACAGCTCATGGCAACGCTGAATCCTTAATCCACTGTGTGAAGCCAGGGATTGAACCCGACACCTCATGGTTCCTAGTTGGATTCGTTTCCTATGCACCACAACAGGAACTCTGAAGAGCAAACAATACTTAAGGAACTCTTTCCTTGAACAGTGTGATACAAAACCATCTCAGCAATGTCTCTGCCTATAATGTAGCATTCAAAAAAGCCAACTCTTCAGTAAGGATTTTAACCACATTTGTATTCTTGATATACTTTATCTGCCTTTTACTAGTGTTTTCACTGTCTAACTAGGGCTCAGTTTTTATCATACTGCAAATCAAATATTTGT
The DNA here is from genome assembly GCF_054392235.1 of Sus scrofa. Classification (NCBI taxonomy): domain Eukaryota; kingdom Metazoa; phylum Chordata; class Mammalia; order Artiodactyla; family Suidae; genus Sus; species Sus scrofa. The sequence continues at coordinate 18,948,449 of NC_139393.1, read as the reverse complement.
GAGAGAGTGAGCTGTAAAGGATTTTAGGGAGAAACAGCAGCCCATGTAGTATGTGTGGGTAGATTAATAAAGAACCAAGAGGCCTTCTGAGTGGGCTGGATCATCTGTAAGTAGGTGGGAAACAATCAGTTTGAAAAGGGAGAGTTTAAAGGGGACTTTTTTTTTTTTGCCTTTTGGAGCCGCATTCTTGGCACATGGAAGTTCCCAGGCTAGGGGTAGAATTGTAGCTACAGCTGCCAGCCTACACCACAGCCACAGCAACGCCAGATCTGAGCCATGTCTGCGACCCACACCACAGCTCACGGCAACGCTGGATCCTCAACCCACTGAGCGAGGCCAGGGGTCGAACCTGCATCTTCATGGATCCTAGTCAGGTTCGTTAACTGTTGAGCCACGAAGGGAACTCCAAAAGGAGATTTTCTGTACCAGATACTGTACAAAGTCAGGTGCTCTTTGCCACTGTCACTGGGAATAGCACTGAGGTCTCCAGCTACAGAACCACATGAAAAGGGAAAGAGAGGCTGGATGGCGGAGAGCTGGGTGGCAGCACACAGCGGTGAGGAATCTTGCTTGTTCCCTTTGCTACCCACCAAATTTGGATTACATGTATTAATCGTATATCCACTGGGTTAACAGGTTTCTATATTTAACTGCAAATGCATCCTGGTAGGAAAAAGTCTAACTCATATTCTAGTCCCAATTATTTCTTTAGAATAGATCGATACCTTCCAGAGACTGAACTCTGGGCACAATAACGAGGAGTGTTTATTAATGAAATTTATTTCAATTTTATTCAGAAAACATATCTGGGACTTACCATGTACTAGGCTCTGCTCTAACCATTTTCTAAATATCAACAAGGGAAAAGGACAAGGGGGGTTTGAAGACATGCTGAGAAGAGAATGAGGGCAATGAGCACATGGGTGGGTGGGGATGCTGGGACGGTGGAAAGAAAAGCAGGAAGAAGACCAAGAAGGGAGATGTTTGGGTAAAAAACTGTCAACTTCGTAACTTTGCCTGAGGCCCTAGAGAGAGTCAATCACAGAAAAAATTCTGTCACAAGTTCTCGGCACTGTGGAAAATGATACAAGGATAAATGCTGAAGTCCACGACCCTCAGCTTTCTTGATTCCAATTTGGTTCAGTCACCTTAGTTCATATTAACTTCCCTACTTTGGTCCAGTATCTGACAGATTCCCACTGAAAAAAGGAAGGACTTGGAAAATTTATGAGTGATTAGCTCTATATATGTTGGCCCTTCAGAGCACTGTCACCTGTTTACTGTTCCAATTTCTACACCCCCTCCCAGGTGACCAGCTTTCCTGGTTTGACTGCCCTTGGGTCTGTTCTTTGGGTACACGGGTACCAACAGGTTGTATCTTTATCTTCAACTGCCTTTTTTTTTTTTTTTTTTTTTTAGGGCTGCACTCATGGCATATGGAGGTTTCCAGGCTAGGGGTCGAATCTGTCAGCCTACACCACAGCCACAGCAACGCCAGATCTGAGCCGAGTCTGCAACCTACACCACAGCTCACAGCAACGCCGGATCCTTAGCTCACTGAGCAAGACCAGGGATCGAAGCCACAACCTCATGGTTCCTAGTCGGATTTGTTTCCGCTGCGCCACGACTGGAACTCCAACCTTCAACTGCTTTGAACAAGCTTTCCGGACTTGGGAGAGCACAGCACGGATGTCTCCGGCACATCACTTGAGGCTCTAGCATGCGGAGCAGCATACCCATGATGGTTTTTTTTCTACATGGATCACTCTGTATGGGTTTCTACACAAGGAGAAACTCAATAAAGAGTGCTGAATGACTGGCTGAAAATAGCACACTGACCTCCCCATCAACAGGTAAAGCAGAGCAGCAAGGGCGCAAGGACGGGGAAAGTGGTCAAGGCCAACACACAGTCATGGGGAAAGTGACTTGACAAATACGTGGTACAAAACAGATGTACCACTTTAGCATAAAACTATCCAATATTTAGAAACAAATGCCTTTTTCTGGAATAACACCTCAACATGTAAAAATAACATATTTTATAATATATAAAATGATATTAATATATAAAATAATATTTAGTGAGCTCAAGCATCATAGAAATTGCTTAACAAAAAACCAGCCAATTATTATCTGCCAACAACATTCTTTTGTATTTCTGAGTAGGATCTCAAGGGCAGAGATGCAGCTCTAGCCAACATCCCACTCCCTCGGGAGATGTTCCCCTCCTCCTGGCCAAATGGCTGCTTCTAGGTATCTTTTTACTGAGGGAGGGAGGGCCACTCACAGACAGATGTGGCCCTACTCTGCCAGGTCCCCGTCTGATGCGGGAGAGAGGCCTTTCCACAGGCATTTCATAGGAGACAGAATCTCAAATCACACATGCCATTTGGTTACATATACATAAGCACATACCCTCATCCTGTATTTATTACTTACATTGTTACTTTCAAAAAGTATTTGAAGCAGGGCACTCACACTGTTTTGCTACAAAGTACAGGAATGACATAGAAGGTACTTCTCAAGTTACAAAAAAACAGAGGATACTTTAATTTTTCTGTATTTACTGGTCCACTATTAAACCAGTCATTTACTAACATATCAACTTCTGGAGACTCTAACGTAAAGATATTTGACATTACCTTTAAAGACTGCCTCTTAGTCACATAATTCTCAGACTGGAGTAACTTCTCATAGTCTTCAAAAATCTAATGGAAAGAAAAGAACTATTAGAGTGTAAACCCAGCAGTGATTTCTCTGCATTAAGTTTGCCTGCTCTTTGCCTCAGAAGTAAATCTCTGACCCTTTAGCCCAGCCCAGCCCAGAGGCTGTGCTTTCATCCCTGGGCTGAACACCACTGTCCATGGGGAGGCTTCCCCATTTCCCCTTCCTTATTTACACGTAAAGATGCTGGGGGACAAGCAGTCAAGTGCCAGGCACATGCTTCTCTCTGGTTTATTTTAGTTACGCAAATTGGAAGCTGAGTAGAAAAATGGAGTAATTGAGCCCTCCCAATAAATCACTTTGAATAAAACATCTATTAATTTGTCTATTGAGCTGCAGCCTAATTCATTTTAAGCCATTCTAAAGAAATATGTTTCTAGAGTCTTGCTAGTAGCTATCAAGTCCATAACATCTGAGAAAAGGTTAAATACACAGCAACTCAAAGACTCAAACTGTCAAATTCATGACACAAACAGGTAGAGCAACAGGCCTACTTCTGCTACATGATGGCCATGCTAATCCCAGCTGGCCTCTCTGGAGCACTTTCACGCTCCCCAGAGGCTGGGGGCTACTGATGATTGGGCCTGTTTCCTAATGTGATTGTCGCCCATCACTGCCTCGGCGCTTTGATTGAACGCCAGTGCCAGCAGCTGGGGAAGTTCAGGGTCAACCTCCCGCTACACAGAGGCACTCAGAGACCACTGAGGTGGCAGGAGCACACCCGGCAGAGAACTGAAGGCAGAGAGGTCAGGGCCCGAGAAGGGTGGGAAAGGGTCCTGGTCCTCAGAGGGCCAAGTGGCAGGTGTGTGTGTGCGTGTGTGACAAGGGCAAGCTGTGCACACTGCTGACAAGTCCCGATAGAGAATTAAGAAAGTGAAAAGTAAAAACAAAATCATGAAGCTCACATTAAAGTCATGGTAATTATACTCTTTTATAGGAAGGGCTTATTCTTTATTCTAATTGTCACGAAACACGAGGTAGATTTTGCAGGTCTCCAAATGGATCACACAAAGGTTGTGGTAAATTTTAACTATAAAATGCAGATACATGTATTTAAGGTAGCATCGACTCCCCAAGTTACCAGTTTCATTATTTTAGGTCATGTTCTCGTTCTCCAGCTTCAAGTTTACGGCTAAAGAAATATGAAACGCAATAGGTGTCAAATGTTTATAGAGCACAGCGTTCTCAAAACGAATGTTCAGGTCAGTGCAGTGGGCTCAGCGTCTGTGAAACTACTAAATTACAAAGAACTGACTCTAGATATAAAGACAAATTTAGGTGAATAAGGGTCAAAGAGAATGAGTTCATGGTCTCTCAAATTGTTGCTTATTATCCTTGAATGCAAATTGCACAACAGGTTTATCTCACTCATTCTGCATGAAAGATTAGTAGTTGAGAGTACAGGTTTTGTCATAAGCTATTGTTGCCTTCTTTATTTTCATTTATTATTATGCAACATTGACTGACTCTTTAACATTCCATCCAGCATCTATAGCTACTGAACAACCAAACTATAAGAACAGTTCATTTGCTAAATTAAAAAATATGTGGCAAAAAGACAAATAAATAAATAAATAAATAAATAAAAAATAAAAAAAACCTGTGATTTCCTTTTAGTCTTGAAGCTTTGGATACCTCTGGCAACAATCTTTTTCTCCCTTCTTGTTTTGCACTTTAATCAAAGCTCCCCCATGGGGGAGTTCCCTTCTTGGCGCAGCGGAAACAAATCCAACTAGGAACTATGAAGTTGCGGGTTCGATCCCTGGCCTCACCTCGCTCAGTGGGTTAAGGATCCGGTGTTGCCATGAGCTGTGGTGTAGGTTGCAGACATGGCTCACATCCCGTGTTGCTGTGGCTGTGGTGTAGGCTGGCAGCTGTAGCTCCAATTTGACCCCTAGCCTGGGAACTTCCATATGCTGGGGTGCAGCCCTAAAAAGAAAAAAAAAAAAAAAAAAAAAAAAAGAAAGAAAATTCCTCTATGGGTATTTTCTTGATAATTTTAGGATATGAAAATCTTTTTTTTTTTTTTTTGGTCTTTTTAGGGCCACATTTGTGGTATATAGAAGTTCCCAGGCTAGGAGCTGAACTGGAGTTGCAGCTGCCAGCCTACACCACAGCCACAGCAACTAGGGATCTGAGTCATGCCTGTGATCTACACCACAGCTCACGGCAACACTGGATCCTTAACCCACTGAGTGAGGCAAGGGATTGAACTTGCAACCTTATGGATACTAGTTGTGTTCATTACTGCTAAGCCACAATGGGAACTCCCCAAAAATCATTTTTGATAATTCTTAATCTCAAATCAAAAGAAGACTAGCAAACAATTGATGAATAAAAAAGTCATAGTTTAATTTCTGGGATTTGGATATGTGAAGACATAGGGTATTCCATATCTTCCCACAGTCATCTATTTCTTTTTATCTTTTGTGTGGCTACTAGAAAATTTTATTTTATTAAAAAATATATTTTTTGGCTGCTCCCCATGGCATGAGGAAGTTTCCAGGTCCAGGGTTCGAACCCACAGCACAGCAGCAATCCAACCTGCTATAGTGACAATGCCAAATACTTAACCCACTGCACCACAAGGGAAATCCTAGAAAATTTTAAATTACATAGTGGCTTGCATTACATTTCAACTGGACAGTACTGGTCTAGATCAGCTAAACTAATACTGGAACAAAGCTTATAAAGTTTTGCTTCTAGGTTTGTGCTACATTCGACTTTAATTACGCTATTTCTTAGCATATGCATAGCCGCTCTTATGGGTCTGCTCATTCAATATTCATTTGACACCACCAAATGTATGGCCCTGAATTAGGTAATAGGGATATAAGTAGTAAAGATAAAAATTAATATTGAGTGCTTACCAAGGTACTAACCTAAAAACTTTATAAACTCTATGAAGGAGGCATTATTAATATCTTCATCTTTTGGTAGGTGTAGCAACTTGTCCAGGATCATACAATTAGTAAGAGGTAGAGCAGGATCCCGAAGGAAAGCAAGTAGACTAAAGAATGTACTGTATTCTGAACCTCTGTGTTTGACAGATAAGGCTCCTGCCTTCGGGGGAGTTTAAAAACCAGTCAGGAAGATGTAAAGACACTCATAAGAATACAATGTGGAAAATGTGTGTGAGAGAGGGAGGGGGTGGGGAGAGAGAGAGAGAGAGAGGGGTGTGTGTGTGTGTGTGTGTGTGTGTGTGTTTGGAGGTGGGGGGATTAGGGAGCGTGTCTATAAGAGCCACATTATAAAGCCAGGCAGGACCCCAAGGGGCCTTCCTGGGGACATACCTTCCTGAGTCCCCCACTTCTCCTTTGTAGAAAAGCTTTAGCCTCCTAGGCCTTCCCTGAGTTCCAAAGAGCAGATTTAATCAGAGAAGCGAGAAAATGTAGAAACAAAGGAGAACAGTCATGCAAGACAAAATAATAACAGTGTAGCACAAAACAAGTTCAAGGATCTTTAGTTCTTCCTCAGGGTCTATAGATAATATCCTGAGCCATACCCTTGACTTGTTTTATGGACTCGGAAACTCCCGCCAGGTGGAAGACGTTAACTGCATACTGACCACACACATGCAGACCCCATACCAGTTGGAACCAAAAGGATGATGACGTTAACCTCTGAAGCACCACCCGGTAACCTCACCACAAACAAGTTAGAAGACTGTCCATGAGCTGGTGAGGCACCTCACAGCCCTCACACCTAATGCTGCCTTTAAAAATCCTTCCCTGAAAACCTTTAGGGATTTGAGTGTTTTGAACATTAGCCTCCCCCCACTCCTTGCTTGGTCTTACAATAAATGCTGAATTTTCCTTTTTCACAATCTCATGTCATGACTTTGCTGCATGTTGGGTAAGTTTGGTTCAGTAACAATTGGAGCTGAATCTCAAAAGGATGAGACAGATGCATCCTTAGAGAAGGAAGTTGGAAGACAGGTATTTTGTTATTTCTGCTAGTAAGTAAAACGAATTATCAACTCAAGTAAAATGATTTTAGTAAGGGTGGGGTGCTCGTCCATTTGGGGTTACCCCCTGCCTCTTAAAAGCAACATGGATGCTCTTAAGACCAAAGTGAGCAGGTGCTAGTTGTTTCCTGGAACTCCAGAGCACCACAGGAAGAGATGTGAAACATGAGAAAGCCCTGATCTCCTGCCAGCCTTTACTTTCCATAGTTTCCTGATGACCTGGTTTCTACGTAATAAACCAACTGGGTGTATGGTTGGTTTCAACTGTGTATCATAAACAGGAGTAAGTATTAACAGATCTATGAAGGAAGAAGACAGAGGAGGAGAGAACGAGGTAAAGACTTAAACATGACTTCTACTTACAGTGTCATAATTTTGTTCTAAGAAGTCTGCTACCAACACTTTATGTCTGGTTAGTAAATCCTAGAAAACAAACAAATGAAAAAAAATTATTATAGATAATACATTTGATAAATCTCTTTTCCTTCTAAGGTTTTCTAAGTCCATCAATTTGAAACATAAAAGTTTCAGAATATTTTCATTTACATCACAAAGTTTTTTCCATTCTTAGTTTAAGATGTAAAACAATTTGTTTCATGTTAAAAACAACAAAGAACGTTTTAAATTCATATCACTGTTAGATTATATAAATAATTCAACTAGTAAAACAAATGTCACCTAAGAGACAAGTTTACAGTGTATTTCTTCAAGCCATAACTTTACATTGTGAATATGATATAATAAAAATTCAAATTAAGTTTATGGTGATCTTTTAAAAATGGCATTAATAACTATTAAAAGAGAACTCTGAATGGACTAAAACCATTATCTAGGATTTTCAATGATTAACCTTTAGTTTTTTTTCTTAACCACTTTCAAGATGCCTATGATGCATGAAATGATTTCTATTTCAAAAAGAAGTGCCATCTCAGAATCACCCTGCTGGTGGATTAATGGGCTGAAGTGTTGGGCAGTTACTATGTAGCACAATGCAACCTTCAAAGTTGAAGACAAGTAGCCTGATCTAATTACAGACATAACTCTCAGAAAACCGAACAAAATTATAAAGGAATGTTTGACTGTCAATTCACACCTAAATTATATCCTTAACTCACCTTTGAAAGAAAACAAGCCTCAGCTAATCCCTTTTATATGCTGAAAGGCTAAATACCCTGGCTAGGGTACGATGCAGAATTTAATTAAAAACCTAAAAAGAATTTTCAAGTTTTCCAAAATAAATTCTTATACTTTAATACGTATTTAATTAAAACTTCCTAAAGCATATAGAAGATACACAACACAACCTCATAGAAAAAAAGGAGGCAGCAGCAATGGTAAAACTCACTTGTTTCTATTTCAATAAGAAGTTAAATATCTAAAGCACTTTGCTCTACAATTTTCAAGTTCAAAATAATGAGACTGGCTTTCATTTTCATTTCATATTATTCATCATCACAGCTGGAGTGCCCACTGGGCCTGTCAGTGGAAACATGTGCTTTTCCCCTCAGTAGAACATGCAGTAATATTCTAGGACTAGAATTTTAAAATAGGAAAACCCTCAAAGGAATTCATTTCTGGTGCATCCCAGTTCACAATTCAAATTAGTTCCTATATAAGATAGGTCCACAGCATCCTTTGGCGTCCCAATTTTTTATTTATTATTTATTTATTTATTTTTGTCTGTATCCCCAGCATGCAGAAGTTCTAGGGTCAGGTATGGAACCTACACCATAGCAGCGACTCCAACCATAGCAGTGGGCAATGTCAGATCTGCAACCTACCACACCACCTGGGAACTCCCCTAATCCTTTTTCTAAGTGGATATTTGGGGCGCCTAGTTTTCAGATACTCTCTTCTCCAATCTCCTGAACAACATCAGTGATTTTCTGAGCTGACCCAGATTAGAAAGAAGTTCCCAGGGTTCCTGTCGTGGCGCAGTGGAGACGAATCTGACTGGGAACCATGAGGTTGCGATTCGATCCCTGGCCTTGCTCAGTGGGTTGAGGATCCGGCGTGGCCGTGAGCTGTGGTGTAGGTCGCAGATGCGGCTTGGATCCTGTGTTGCTGTGGCTGTGGCGTGGGTCGGAGGCGATAGCTCGGATTCAACCCCTAGCCTGGGAACATCCATGTGCCGTGGCTGCGGCCGTGGCCCTAAAAAGACAAAAAGACAAAAAAAAAAAAAAAAAAGAAAGAAAAAGAAAGAAGTTCCGGGCATGGGTGGCAGCAGGCACTGGGGACCGCTGCTCCTACGGATTCTGCTCCTGTGATGAGTCATCCTCCTCCAGCGTGAGGACCAGGTTCTCCCAGGGCCTCAGGCGGCAAGGGAAAGGCAGATGAGTGCTGCCTGGGAAGGTTTTCCTTTCACTAGGTATTAGTGTTACACCAAAGAAAGAGGAATAGGGAGGGAGTTCTGTTAGTGGCAGTCCTTCAAATTCCAAGGGAAAAAAATAACTTTAAAAATCCAATGGTAGAAAATATATAATATGGTAGGTGGACTCCCTCCAGCACCTGTGTATGATGACTGCAGCCACTAAATGATTCACGCACACACACTCTTACATGAGCGTTTCTGCATTATATATGCATGGATATACCCTCAAATTTACATACATAATAAATGTATGAACAAAACTGGAGGGAGTGTGCCATAAATATATGTAAGTATATATATACACACACACCCACATACATGCATTGTATATACGCATAACACATATCAAATACAGTTGTTGCATTATTATAGATCGAATAACTGAGTGGGGGAAAAAATACTAGCTAGGATCCCACCCCAAAAGGAAAAGGCAGACAATTGCCAAGAAAAATAAAGCTCAAATTTTAAAGAATTTAACATTTTTAAAAAGCATTTGAAATAGTGTTCTCTTTCATCCCACCTCCTAACAATTCTGTTTTGACAGGACTAGGTTCTGTATAGTCTAAATATTATGCTAAAATTTTTTTCATGAAAAAAAATTATATATTGAGATTTTAGTGAATTCTGCATGGCTTAAGAGAACTTGGGGGTGAAATGACAGAGACACCCTCAGGGGCAGGGACATGATACTACATCAGCCAGCAGCAGCTGCACTTACTGAGGGTTTACCACGTGCTGAGGAGTGTGCTGAGCACCTTACTGACACTGTTTCTGATCTTCACAACTCTGCAAAAACAAAGGTTATTTTCCTCCTCTCACAGATGAGGGAGATGGGACTCAAAGGTTAACGGACTTGCTCAAGGACATACAGCAAGTCAGGTGCAGAGGGAGATGGAAATTCGAACCACTTCTTATCATGTCGATTCTTGAAGGGATGAAAGAGATTGTGCTCATAGGGATCTTTTTGGGGAAGGACAATTTGTAGACAATACCACGACAAAAACATAAACCAACAATGTTAAAACATTAATGATTAAACTGGGCAACAGACATCCTGCAGCTCAAAACAAAAAAATGTTAAGTCTAAGAAGTCAAAACCAAAAGCCCAAACTGAAAACCAAGCAAGCAAGCAAACAAATACCCTTGAAATGAGCTACTTTAAAAACAAAAAAAAAGTGACTCATGCTCATTAAACTATATAAACCACAGCATTTTGGTAAAACTTAGAAAATTGGCATTTTAATACTGGTAGCACACTAGGAAACTTTTTGTGGTTATTTAGATTCTCAAAGACTTAAGTCCAACGGAAAATATGCTCAAGTACAAATAACCATAATTTATTTTTCTGATTCAATAAGGTGCTGAAAATTAAATTGGGCTGAACATATGATGCAAGACATTATTATCAAATATAGTTTATTAAATGTTGAAAAATTTGGGGGGAAATTTTCAAAAATAAACACTCAATTGAATTTGCTTGTTTCCCTCTATTACAGCTGGTCTCTGTTTACACTTATTTGCGAAGTCTTATTTATGGTTTTTTAAATAAAGGAACTAACTTGTTTCCATGACAGCAAAGTCATCAGATAGAAAAGAGAAAAAAAATCGGACTGCAGTATCTAATAATAGAGAACATCCCCTTAGTTGGTTAGGCACAGACATTTGCTAGAAAGAAATGGAACCATCCTTTGAGTGCAATGCAATTCTGCATCTTTGATACACCAAGGCCTTTCCTACCCATGTGTTCTAGATACACTCTTGCGGAGCTTCATCTGTAGCCACCCATACAATGTTGTTTTGCTGGGTGGGATTAGTCGCCTGTGAAACAGAGAAGGCTCCTGGGGTTTCACAGCATCCTAGCACAAGTCCATGTTTGCTGCCTTCATTGCTCCCCTTCTCTCCACCTTGGTACCCCCTCCCCAGCATCTGTCTCCTTCCCTTTCCTTTTCTTTGTTCCTCCCTCACTCTTTGCTCTTCTCATTAGTTTTCTTCTTTCTTACTCTGTGTCTTCTTCATAAGCCCATATGAGCGTATGACAAGCATTCTGAATTGCTTTACCCACAATGTAACAGATGGGTCTAGTAGATTGCATTCTATTTACTGAATCCACTTATGATCCAGATCATACACAGTTGGCTATGCTCAGGCCTAAGGAATACAGTTTTCTGCTTTTTAAAATTAAACTGCCTCTTCAGAGGTCAAAGGACCTAATGCTGAATATAAATAACGCACCTGATTCAGAAAAAAAAAATTACCTTAAAAGTAGCAAAGGCATCGGAAGCAATATCAAATGTTGACAACTCCACGTATTTAAAGAAATCTCTGAACTGATTAGAAAAGAGGATGATTTTGGCAAGAGGTTCATGTCGAATACATTCTCTCAGCATAATCCCACAGCGTAAGGCAATCTGTGGGGCTTCATATCTAAAGCATAAACAAGAGAGAAATAGAGAACAAATACTAATGTTATCAAAAGAACCATTTCAATACTGCCGTTAACAGAAACTTAGATACCATTTGTCACTGTTCATTCAAACACCATTCATTCAACACCCACTAAATACCTACCATGTGCCTGGCACTATTCCGGATGCTGAGACTATAAAAGTAAGCAGAGAAGGTCACTGCCTCCTTAGCATTCACATTTTAGTGAGAATGGGTCTGCTGGGGGAGGAGGCAGACTATAAACAATGAAAAGATAATTGTCATGGTCCATGCATGTGGGTAGGAAAAAAGAATTTTCCAGCATAGCAAAGTGAAGAGAAAGAAAAGTTTATTGAGATAAGAGATGCTGCCAGTGCCGTGAGGCAACTTCCTGATAATCAGGGAGGGGTGACTCGGAGCTCGGTTACATCTGTTTTTACAGCCCAGGGAGAGGCGAGGGCTGACAATACATCTGCTGACCTGCTGACTGGTTGGGGAAAGAGGGGTCTTACAACACATTTGCTGGTTGGTTGGGGGCATATAATGCCCCTATATGAGCGAGGTGAGGCGTGGGCCACATATCTTTCCTACTAGGGGGTAAGAAGGAGTAGGCCAGGTTGTTCAAGGTGGGGGAGGGGGCATTACAATGAGACTGGTGGGCAATGACAAGGGGCTTGTAATCCTTGTCTTGGCCAGGGGCTTTGAGTTCTGTCTCCTTGAAGAGGCCTTCAAGTCCCACAATTATTTCATATACTTCAGTGCTATGAAACTGAAGACAAAATAGTTACACTATTAGAATTTAACGACTTAATTTGCTTTGCTTTAGACTGAGTGGTCAGGGAAGCAGCAAAGCATTCCAGGCAAAGGGAACTAACTGTAAAAGCTTATAAACCAGCAGCTTTGTAAGCCAAGGTAAGGAGTTTGTTTTTTAAGTGTGAAAGAAGGCCTTTGGAAAGTTTAAAGCAAGCAATCAACACAGCCTAACTATGCTTTTACAAAGGTCACTCTGGCTACCTGCAGAAAATCTTATAAAACAGGGAAGAATGAATGGGCTGAGGAGCTAGAACGAAAGCAGGGAGGCTAGCTAGTAGGAGGAACAGAAGCCCAGCTAGAGATGATGGCAGCTTGGGCTGGGAGGATAGACTGAGAACAGGTCGCATATCTTTCAGAGGAAGAGTCAAGAGGACTTGTAGAGGTTGTAGCTGGAGTAGGGTGGGGAATAAACTTGCAGTAAGGGAAACTGAGGGTTCAAGAATAATAACATATTTACATGAAATTCAGATTCAAGAGTAAAATCTCTTTTCCACAATTTAAGAAATAGGCTAATTTACAACATCGCTTTTATAAATACAGGGGGAAAATAGTGAAGAAAGGTATTTGAGAGATTTCATTAAACCAGGGTGTTATGTATTCGTTTCTGTCCCAGACAAGGTCACTTTTTATGTGGAATAATATTCACGAATATCATCGGAATACTCCCATTTTAACATTAAATGCTAATATATTCAGATAGGCATGATTCTTTGCAGAATAATTTCAAAAGGCCAATTTACAGTGTTAGCAATTTCTCTTATCAGAAGAAATTGCAAATCAATTTTTGGTAAACATGGAAGAGTTATAAAGTGGGTTTTATTAAAAATGTTATAAAGAGGGGTATGTTTTCTGAAATACGAAGAAGAAAAACAGTGTAACTTATTGATAGAGTCCTTAAGAGAATATAAAACAAAAGACTGCTGACCTAGAGAAAGAACCACAGGGATAGACAATTAAAATCCAGACTTACTCGTAAGATATTTATGGACTTTGCTGTTTTGCTTCAAACTTACCTTTTCGATTTCATCTCCCCTCTCATCCCTTAATTCTTTGGGGTATGCCATTCTCTCAACCTAGAGTGCTCTTCTTAAGCTTCCACCTCAGAGAGACTCTCTCAGCTTTCGTTCCTCTTTAGCTTTAGTTATCTTTTTCTTTTTTTCTTTTTTTTTTTTTTTTTGTCTTTTTGCTATTTCTTGGGCCGCTCCTGCGGCATATGGAGGTTCCCAGGCTAGGGGTCTAATTGGAGCTATAGCCACAGGTCTACGCCAGAGCCACAGCAACGCGGGATCCGAGCCGCATCTGCGACCTACACCACAGCTCACAGCAGCGCCGGATCGTTAACCCACTGAGCAAGGCCAGGGATCAAACCCACAACTTCATGGTTCCTAGTCGGATTTGATAACCCCTGAGCCACGACGGGAACTCCTAGCTTTAGTTATCTTTAGCTCATCTAGAGACTTAGTTCAAATGCCACCTCCTCCCTGAAGTGTTTCCAATCACTTCCCATGCAGCACCATTCATGGCCCCCTTCATACGCCTTCAACAGCCACTTTAGCACTTTTCTCACTCTGTACTATGGTACACTGCAAGAAATTGATTATAAATCTGTCTTCTTTACCTCGTGACAAACAACTTAATTGCTGAGGCTCTGTTTTACTTATCCTGCCACCTTCTCTTCTCCTCTACCCCCACCTCCACATGATCGCTAGGTCTCATTTATCATTACCTCCCATCCCTTCCCCTGTCTCCAAGGCATATAACGAATTTAATAAACTTCAAACTCTGATTAAAATTCTTAATACTAGAGGACTCTAATGAGGCACAAACTTTGGCCTACAGAAGAAGCGGTATGATCTCTAACCAATGTTTTCTCATTTCTTTTTTTTTTTTTTTTTTGTCTTTTTGTCTTTTTTTGTTGTTGTTGTTGTTGCTATTTCTTGGGCCGCTCCCTCGGCATATGGAGGTTCCCAGGCTAGGGGTTGAATCAGAGCTGTAGCCACCGGCCTACGCCAGGGCCACAGCAACGCGGGATCTGAGCCGCGTCTGCAACCTACACCACAGCTCACGGCAACGCCGGATCGTTAACCCACTGAGCAAGGGCAGGGACCGAACCCGCAACCTCATGGTTCCTAGTCGGATTCGTTAACCACTGCGCCACGACGGGAACTCCTGTTTTCTCATTTCTTAACTCGATTGTCCAACTGAGACTAGCTATAAAAAAGTTTCTACTCCAACTTTTGCGGATAATTAGTTCTCTTTTTCCTTTCATTTGGTGAAGATTATTGGAACCATCTGTGATGTGCTATTTATTCCTGAGAACCAAGAGAATATTTTTTAAAATGCTACTTTGGGTCAGAACACTTGTCTTTCTATCACAGTAGTTTGTGCCCAAGGGTGGAAATGTCATTTCTCTGAGACGGCAACTTCTTAAAGTTAGGAATATACTGGCATATATAAAGAAATTCCTGGAGTTCCTGTCGTGGCTCAGTGGTTAATGAATCCGACTAGGAACCATGAGGTTGCAGGTTCGATCCCTGGCCTTGCTCAGTGGGTTAAGGATCCAGCGTTGCCATGAGCTGTGGTATAGGTTGCAGATGTGGCTTGGATCCCGCATTGCTATGGCTCTGGTGTAGGCCGGCAGCTACAGCTCCGATTAGACCCCTAGCCTGGGAATGGCTGCAGGAGCGGCCCTAGAAAAGGCAAAAAGATTAAAAAAATAATAATAAAGAAAAAAAAATACATTCCTAATTCCCCTTAGAACCCTTTAAGAGATTTGTAATTCACATATATCATTTCAACCTAACTACTCCCTAGGCTATTGACTTTTGATAATTTAGTGCCTACTGCATAAAATGCCACGTAAGTTAAGTCTATCCTAAATTTCAAATCCCAAAACATTAATGTCCTTAGGTTTGGTAAAGAATCAATATATATCTCATCTATTTTATTCTACTTGTGGATATGAGGCTCAAGGACAAGGACCATGACAAATCACTATGTTATCCACAACAACTAACTTAGAGGCAAGTTGCTGATAAAGGTTAATCCAATGAATGCTGAAGCACTATTTTATAGAACTGAATCATATCTTCCTCCTGACTTACAGTTTGGATCATATAATCTGAACTATATGTCAGTGTAGAGAAGGCACAGTACTTTATATGCATGTTTATTCAAATAATAACAGCATATAAGACCCGTTTCAAATTTAATAAAAGTCAAAGAGCAATTTTCCCATCTAGCAGTGAGCTACAATAAACGTTACACAGAAAATTGTTAGAAGAAAGATCTTATGCAAAAATATCTCAACCTAAGAACACAGATTATACTATGTAAGGGGAAAAATGACTTTTGTTGCTATTGATGGAAGCAAACAATGTCAGCCAGCCCTAGGAAAAGTTGGCAAAATGTCATTCAGCAAACACCTGGCCTCTTCAATATAGTCAAGTAGTTTTTCTTCTAATCTGGAAACATTTTCTTACTTTAAAAATAAGGAGCTAACTTGTCCACTGAAAAAACCTAGAAGCAATAACAATCCAGTGTTAATGAGACCCTCCAGCACCCATATTTTAGTATTTCTCACTAAAAGGAGTAAGAGTCTTTGGTAGAAATGCTAATTCCAGATCCATGTTAGAAAATGCACAAGATGGGCCAGGAAGGAAGAAAACTCTCACAAACTAACGGGAGGCTATCGAGAGGACATGCATCAACTTGAAGAGGCCACAGATAGATAATTGAGCATCAAAAAAACCAAAAAACAAACAAAAAAAACTTGGCCAGCCTACACCACAGCCACAGCAATGCCAGATCCAAGCTGCATCTGTGAACTACACCACAGTGCATGGCAACGCGGGATCCTCAACCCACTGAGTGAGGCCAGGAATTGAAATTGCATCTTCATGGACACTGGTTGGATTCATTTCCGCTGAGCCATTATGGGAACTCCAAAAAAATTTTTTTATAAGTGCTGCTATATAAGATGTATGAAAAAACACTAAATTCACTAGATCATAATGATAGTACAGGGATACAGGAATGAGGAGGCGGAAAAAAGAAAAGAGTAGAGAGAAGAAAGCAGAAAAGAGAGAGAGAGGGAAAAAACCCTCATTGGACACCAGTGGAAGTTCCTAGGTTAACAACTTATTACTTTCTAAACTGATAAATGAAGTAAAAGAATTAGGCATTTATTCTTCCTCTCTGGTGTGGACTGTACTTCGGAATAATTAAATTGCTATGGAAGAGGGAAAGTTATTCTCTCTAAATATACAATAAATACACAAGGAATGATAAAGTTAGAAAATCACCTTTTAGTAACCCCAATGAAAGGACTAAATCAGCCAACATTCATTAGTGGATGAGAAAACAATTACATGCAGCTGATGGGGAGCTTATAACAGATTAGGCTGTCACCCTCTGAACTCAACACACAGTCTTAGCATTACTAAAGGTATGTCTCCTGAGGTGATGAAACACAAACTACAAGCAGCACTTACTAAATACGACTGCCAAAATAAAACTAAATGTGACTTTAATCAAGCCTTTAAATATAACCTCTGGTTCAGAAATACAGGGAATAATGGAACAAGCTATATGATACCATTAGGAAGCAATCTGACAGATCTGGAATAAAGGAAATTCTGTAGGATAATTGATTCAGTTTTTCAATAAGTCAATGGCATAGACATGGGAAAATGTTCTGTTTTAAATAAAAAAGAACTTTAAAAAGACTTAAGTGACATTATAAGCAAATGCAATAAATGGACTTTATTAGGATTCATATTTTAACAAACCAACTATGAAACATTTTGGGTGGACAATCAAGGAAATTTGAGTATGGACTGGGTATTAACTGTTAATGAATTATTATTAATTTTAAAAATTTATTTATTTATTTATTTATTTATTTTTTGCTTTTGAGGGCCAGACCAGTGACATATGGAGGTTCCCAGGCTAGGGGTCGAATTGGAGCTACAGCTGCTGGTCTGGCCTACACCAGAGCCACAGCAATGCCAAATACGAGCCTGGTCTTTTACCTATACCACAGCTCACAGCAACGCGGGATCCTTAACCCACTGAGCGAAGCCAGGGATTGAACCCGCGTCCTCATGGATGCCAGTCAGGTTCGTTAACTACTGAGCCACAACAGGAACGTCTGTAAAAATTATCTTATTTTTGAGATACAGATTGATGGGTTTAGGGTTGATATGATATCCCATGAGGTTTGAGATTTGTTTTAAAATACTCTAGCCAAAGGAAAAAACACACACACACACAGAAAAGAAAAAACAGGGGGGAAGTGTGGGGAAGATAGGCAAATAAACACAGTAAAATATTGATAGTTGTTAAGACTGGGTGATAGGTACATGGGCTTTCTTTGTACCTGCTTCCTTTTGCAATAAAATTTTTAAAAATAAGATTATTGGGAGAAATTTATTATTTTAATATTGGACTCCTGGAACATTTTCCACTGGCAATGGTTCTTTATGGATCACTGAGAGCCAGTTTAGTGACCTCATCCTCAAGTTCTCTCAGTCCCCTGGAATGTCACTTGCATGGGCCAGGAGAAAGGTTTGTTTGAAGTGAGAAAGTCTTTTTCAATAACCTTTTCATAAGATTTGGGCTCCGAATCCTTTTACCATGTTTTATATCCTATATATAAAAGGAGATAATGCTCCTTGATGAATGAGGATCAGTTTCTTTCTGTTTTACGCTCTTTATGAGAGGCTTAATTTCGGAATAGCATGTCACTATCATACCCCCAATGGCATCATTGTTTGATGTATGAATGCACCCATCAAGTTATGTCCTAAGTTTTCAAACAACTTTACAAGAGATAATTTAGTAAAAATGATAACCTTTAACAAAGGGCTAAACCTCTAGCATTTCAAGTTAACCTAGAAAATGGTAACAGGTAAAGGTGATTCTGGCGCAATGGTCTACTCTGTCCTCCAGCTCTTCTATCGTTCTCTCTCCCTTCCTATCTGAAGAGATTCAAATCTTATTAAAGACGTATTAAGGGTAAAGGATGTGGGATTTAGAATCAAATCTGGATTGAAAACTTGGCTCTGTCACTTACTAGCTGTATAACCTTGAGCAACAGCCTTACTCTAAGTTTAAATTTCCTCATCTATAAAATGTTAAGAATAATACCTAATCCTCACAGAATTGTTAGAAGGATTAAATGAAATAACATTAGTAAAGACATAGAATGTAACAGCTATGAAGATATAGCAAACACTCAATAAACAGTATCTACAAATAGGATGTAAAGTAATGAATTTAAAGTTTGGGTTAAAAAATAAAAGGATCATTACAATAGAGAATAAAAACCAGAGGAGTCATCACTGAATTGTTGATAACAGTTTCTTTGGGAGGGATTATGGTAGGTACTTCCATTCTAGACTATAGATTTCCAAAATGTTTGAATTTTTATTTTCATTTTTTATTTTTTGGTAAGATTTTTAGTTTTTCTATTATAATTGATTTACAATGTTCTGCCAAATTCTGCTGTAGAGCAAAGTGATCCAGTCACATATATATGTATATTATATGTATATATATACATATATATACTAAAATGTTTGAATTTCTAAATAATAAACATGTATTTGAATCAGAAAAAAATAAAATGTTTTCAAAGTATCTACTCCAAGGGGGAGGAGAGAGGGAGTGGGATGGATTGGGAGCCTGGGGTTAACAGATGCAGACTATTGCCTTTGTAATGGATTAGCAATGAGATCCTGCTTGTGTAGCACTGGGATCTATGTCTAGTCACTTATGATGGAGCATGATAATATGAGAAAAAAGAATGTATACATGTATGTGTAACTGGGTCACCATGCTGTACAGTAGAAAAAAAAATAATGTATTGGGAAATAAAAAAAAAGAAAAAATAAATAAAACCCCATAAATCTTAAAAACAACAAAAAATAAAAACTAAATGCTTCTTAAAAAATAAAATAAAATAAAATAAAATATCTACTCCTCTTCATCCCCAAACACCACTGAAGTCCTTGCCATAAATATCTCTTAACTGGACTCTTCCAAGTTGGAATCAGACCCCCCACCTGCCAAGCCATTTCCTACACTGCCATGAGTTCTGTAGCACTTGTCATGTCTAGTCCCTGGAGGGTTCCATGTTGCCTACGGAAAACATTCAGGCTCCTTGGTGGGACATGAAAGACTCTTCATAACCTGGTCTTAGCCTTTCCAGCTTTATCCCCGTCCCTACTTTCCTTTCACACGAGGCTCCAGCTGTATCAGAATTGCTGTCATCCTCCAAACACATGGTGCATCTTGATGCCTCTGTGCCTTTGCTTGGGAGGTGCCCAATCCTTTCACTCTCTGTGCCTGTTTGGCAGTTTTCTCCTTCAAGACCTGCTTCATTTTGGACATCCCAAGCAGAGATCACGGTTTCTCCATCTGTGCTCCCACAGAACACATTGGTAAAGAAACAACAACGAGTTGTAATGAGTTCTCTTCTCTCTGTAGACTGCAACAGCGTGACGACTGGAAAGCTGGATGTTGTTCTGAGAGTACAGATTCTGGAGCCAGACTACTAGAGTTTAAAGCATACTGGCTATGTGACTTTAGATAAGTTACTTAACCTCTCTGGGCTGCACTATCCTCTTCTATAAAATGGGTATAACGACAACAACTACCCACAGAACTACTATATTAATACGAAGCAGGGCCTGACATGCAGTAAGTACTATGTTAATCACTACTATTACTGTTACTTACTATTATTAGTACTGTTATTATTATTATTGTAGACCCCTAAACAAACTAATAAGCAGTTTTAGCTTTACAAACTAAACTACTTTTTAACTTTTCAGAAGAAATGGAAAGATATTTTACAACACTTTCCTGATGAAACAGATTTAAGGAAGTTAACGCTTAATAAACAATGCCTATTTTTCTACGGTGTGCTATAAGTACATGAAAACAGAGTCTGAGAAATCTGTATATTAAGAAAGGGGCTTTTTAATTCAATGATTCAGAATTATTTTCCCACATATTAGAAAATAAATGAAAGCCAAGTTTTTTCTTAAATGCAGAAAAATGACATAATTATTACATATTATCCATTAAAATAGGATTACTGGTGAATATAGATGATTAGTGAATAGAAGAGTTCATATTTAAAATATAAGGATGCCTGGCTTCTCATAACTAGGTTTTTCTCTACTCTCTGCTGAAAGAGGGGGAGGGGGTGGGAGAAACCTCAGGGACAATTATACATTAATGAATCCTGTGCACATCATAAGGAACAAAGGCTCACTATAGATTTGCAATATGTTTCAGCAGTTAAATTATTAATGAATAACATTTACAATTAGCTGTTTATCTTCTGCCTTGTTATTTCTAGAAAGGGAAAATACAGTTGTTTTCTTCAATATCAATTGTAATTCTTTACCAACTTAATTTTAAAAATAAATACCCCATTATGCTAGATTTTCACATCTTCTACAAAGCAAATTAATGTATAAATGTATAAAATATATTACACCCTACCATATATAAAAGTCTTAAGTTAGGTAACTTAGTCCCAGGGCTAGCAAGTAAGAAGCAGAACCCTGACTGAAAACACAGGTCTCCTGACAATGCATAGTCAAAGGCACAGAAGGCAACACTAGGAGTTCCCATCACGGTGCAGTGGAAACGAATCCGACTAGGAACCATGAGGCTGCAGGTTCGATCCTTGGCCTCACACAGTGGGTTAAGGATCTGGTGTTGCTGTGGCTGCAGTGTAGGCCAGCAGCTGTAGCTCCAATTTGACCCCCAACCCTGGGAACCTCCATATGCCACAGGTCTGGCCCTGAAAAGACAAAAGACAAAAAAAAAAAAAAAAAAGTGTATTCAAGGGTTGAGAGTTAATAAAATTAGAAAGAATTAAAAAAAAAAGAATGCAACACTACTTTAGTGCAAAGGCATTGTCACAAATTTTACGCTTATTTTACAAGTAAGGAAACTGAGGCTTGGAAAGGAGCAGTGATTTGCCCAAGGTTACAGAACCAAGAAGTGCAAGAGACAGAGAAAGGAAGAATCAGGGAACAAAAAAGAGCTTTTATAAATTAAAAACAGGGTAGCTGAGAGGAAAATTCAGTATCTTCAGTGGAAGAAGCGATTAAGAACATCTTCTGACAAGTAAAACAAAAAGACAAAGACACAGAAATAGAAGAGATGAGAAAGCAATCCCAGAGCTTTAACTCTGACTAAGAGAGGATCTAGAAAATGAGAACACAGAAAACAGTGGGAATAAATTTTCAAAGAAACCGCACGTGACAGAATGTTAGCTGTCCACAAGAAATCCATCTCCCCTTCTTCCTGGACACTGTAACACTTCTCAGGTGCCCTTAAGAATTAAGAGGCCAAGCGACTAAGTGCTCTTAAGTGGAATGTGAGTGGGAGAAACGTGAGCCACTTCCAGGCCTGGCTCATAAATTCTCTCACGTGTTTTTGCCTTCCAGTGGGCCGACATGGCAATCAGCAAAGTGATTTTAGGAGCCACATGTGGAAGGAACCCCTGCTGGCCTGGAACATCTGCTCTTCTCTATTATGTGAAAAAATAAACTTAGCTTCTAGTGGGGCCCCTCCATTCTGGGGTCTAATTGTTACAAAACTTAAGGTGTGATCCTGCTCTACAGCACTAGGAACTATATCTAGTCACTTATGATGGAGCATGATGGAGGATAATGTGAGAAAAAAGAATGTATACATGTATGTGTGACTGGGTCACCTTGCTGTACAGTAGAAAATTGACAGAACACTGCAAATCAGCTATAATGGAAAAAATAAAAATCATTACAGAAAAAAAGCTTAAGGTGTGTTAGAAGTTTAGTCTACCCTAATTGCTACATGACACAAGCATATTTCCCTTTCCAGAATTAAAAGACCTAATTCTCTAGTAAAAACGATATTTTGTCCTAAAACACCAAGTAATCATAGTACACTGCCTTGTTCCACAATGAATACTAATTATATAGCTGTAGTAATATAAATGTGACTTTTTTTTTTTTGGCTGTACACATGGCATGCGGAAGTTCCCGAGCCAGGAAGCAAACCCATGCTGCAACAG
Organism: Sus scrofa; assembly: GCF_054392235.1. Taxonomy (NCBI): domain Eukaryota; kingdom Metazoa; phylum Chordata; class Mammalia; order Artiodactyla; family Suidae; genus Sus; species Sus scrofa. The sequence goes on along the minus strand of NC_139393.1, from coordinate 18,926,069 downwards.
TGACCTGAGTCACAGCAGTGGCAATGCCAGATCCTTAACCCCCAGGCTACCAGGGAACTCCTAAATGTGACTTTTTAATAAAATTAAAAAATTTGGGAGTTCCTGTCCTGGCACAATAGGTATCTCTGCAGCACCAGAATGCAGGTTTGATCCCTCACCTGGCACAGTGGGTTAAAGGATCTGGTGTTGCCACAGCTGCAGAATAGGTTGTAACTGTGGCTTGGATCTGATCCCTGGCCCAGGAACTCCATGTGCCATGGGGTGGCCAAAAACCAAACAAACAAAAAAATCATGAAAAGCATTTTGGGAGGCTGAGGGGAAGGAAAATGGATTTATAGTGGCAGTGGAAAAACTAAATCGTCACCTAGTCTATGAGAAAGTTAAAAGATAATTTTTAAAATCGATAAATCAAAAGATTAATAAAAACCCATTATTTATAATATAGAGGTAAATACCAGATGAACAAATAAAAAAGATGAAAGTGGTTGCCTTTGGGCAGCGGGACTGAGGTATGGAGAAGGAAGAGGCAAAGAGCTGCTGTCGGGGGTTCCTGTCGTGGCGCAGCGGAAACGACTCTGACTAGGAACCGTGAGGTTTCCGGTTTGATCCCTGGCCTCACTCAGTGGGTTGATTCAGTGTTGCCGTGAGCTGTGGTGTCGGTCACAGACGCAGCTTGCTCGGATCTGGAGTTGCTATGGCTGTGGCTGTGTTGTAGGCCGGCAGCTGTGGCTCCGATTAGACCCCTAGCCTGGGAACCTCCACATGCTGCAGGTGTGGCCCTAAAAAGCAAAAAAAAAAAAAAAAAAAAAAAAAGAGCTGCTGTCCGTTGATATCTGGTTTTTAAACTACATGGTATGATTACTTTGATGTTTTGTTTTGTCTTTTTAGGGCCTCACCCGTGGCACATGTAAGTTCTCAGGCTAGGAGTCGAATAGGGGCTGTAGGCGCAGGCCTACGCCACAGCCGCAGCAACACGGGATCCGAGCCGTGTCTGCTACCTACACCACAGCTCATGGCAATGCTGGATCTTTAACTCAATGAGCGAGGCCAGGGATGGAACCTGCATCCTCACGGATGCTAGTCGGGTTGGCTAACCGCTGAGCCATGATGGCAACTCCCCATTCTGCTCTTTTTCTAGCTGCTCAGTTACCCTCTTTGCAGAAGACCGAATCCCCTCATTACACAAACACACAACACACACACACACACACACACACACACACAATATCCCTTCAATGGCGAGCAACTGCTAAGGTGACCTTCTTCCATGTGGGGACAGAGTAAATATCACTAAATCACAGGGCAGCCAAAAAATTAGAGTCTAGTCAGATCATAGAATCCCTGATTATTGCGTTTTATGCATACTCACTTACAAATGTCCCTTGGGCATTTTGAGGCTACTGTAACTCCTAAGACTGGGAATCTAGATATAACAAGGTGTGAGGACAGCAGACCATCTTTTGCTTCCCCTTTCCTGTTTCTCTACTTCACTATCTTGAACCTGGCGTGCTGTTCCATACCTAGTCCATCTCAGCCGGGTGCCATTCCCAAATCCTTTCTTACACATTTAGAAACATTATATCAGGAGTTCCTCTCATGGCTCCGTGGAAACGAACCCAACTAGTATCCATGAGGATGCAGGTTCCATCCCTGGCCTCACTCATTGAGTTAAAGATCCAGCATTGCCATGAGCTGTGGTGTAGGTAGCAGACACGGCTCGGATCCCGTGTTGCTGCGGCTGTGGCGTAGGCCTGCGCCTACAGCCCCTATTCGACTCCTAGCCTGAGAACTTACATGTGCCACGGGTGAGGCCCTAAAAAGACAAAACAAAACATCAAAGTAATCATACCATGTAGTTTAAAAACCAGATATCAACGGACAGCAGCTCTTTTTTTTTTTTTTTTTTTTTTTTTTTTTTGCTTTTTAGGGCCACACCTGCAGCATGTGGAGGTTCCCAGGCTAGGGGTCTAATCGGAGCCACAGCTGCCGGCCTACAACACAGCCACAGCCATAGCAACTCCAGATCCGAGCAAGCTGCGTCTGTGACCGACACCACAGCTCACGGCAACACTGAATCAACCCACTGAGTGAGGCCAGGGATCAAACCGGAAACCTCACGGTTCCTAGTCAGAGTCGTTTCCGCTGCGCCACGACAGGAACCCCCGACAGCAGCTCTTTGCCTCTTCCTTCTCCATACCTCAGTCCCGCTGCCCAAAGGCAACCACTTTCATCTTTTTTATTTGTTCATCTGGTATTTACCTCTATATTATAAATAATGGGTTTTTATTAATCTTTTGATTTATCGATTTTAAAAATTATCTTTTAACTTTCTCATAGACTAGGTGACGATTTAGTTTTTCCACTGCCACTATAAATCCATTTTCCTTCCCCTCAGCCTCCCAAAATGCTTTTCATGATTTTTTTGTTTGTTTGGTTTTTGGCCACCCCATGGCACATGGAGTTCCTGGGCCAGGGATCAGATCCAAGCCACAGTTACAACCTATTCTGCAGCTGTGGCAACACCAGATCCTTTAACCCACTGTGCCAGGTGAGGGATCAAACCTGCATTCTGGTGCTGCAGAGATACCTATTGTGCCAGGACAGGAACTCCCAAATTTTTTAATTTTATTAAAAAGTCACATTTAGGAGTTCCCTGGTAGCCTGGGGGTTAAGGATCTGGCATTGCCACTGCTGTGACTCAGGTCACTGTTGCAGCATGGGTTTGCTTCCTGGCTCGGGAACTTCCGCATGCCATGTGTACAGCCAAAAAAAAAAAGTCACATTTATATTACTACAGCTATATAATTAGTATTCATTGTGGAACAAGGCAGTGTACTATGATTACTTGGTGTTTTAGGACAAAATATCGTTTTTACTAGAGAATTAGGTCTTTTAATTCTGGAAAGGGAAATATGCTTGTGTCATGTAGCAATTAGGGTAGACTAAACTTCTAACACACCTTAAGCTTTTTTTCTGTAATGATTTTTATTTTTTCCATTATAGCTGATTTGCAGTGTTCTGTCAATTTTCTACTGTACAGCAAGGTGACCCAGTCACACATACATGTATACATTCTTTTTTCTCACATTATCCTCCATCATGCTCCATCATAAGTGACTAGATATAGTTCCTAGTGCTGTAGAGCAGGATCACACCTTAAGTTTTGTAACAATTAGACCCCAGAATGGAGGGGCCCCACTAGAAGCTAAGTTTATTTTTTCACATAATAGAGAAGAGCAGATGTTCCAGGCCAGCAGGGGTTCCTTCCACATGTGGCTCCTAAAATCACTTTGCTGATTGCCATGTCGGCCCACTGGAAGGCAAAAACACGTGAGAGAATTTATGAGCCAGGCCTGGAAGTGGCTCACGTTTCTCCCACTCACATTCCACTTAAGAGCACTTAGTCGCTTGGCCTCTTAATTCTTAAGGGCACCTGAGAAGTGTTACAGTGTCCAGGAAGAAGGGGAGATGGATTTCTTGTGGACAGCTAACATTCTGTTAACGATCCGGCGTTGCCGTGAGCTGTGGTGCAGGTCTCAGACGTGGCTTGGATCCAGCGTTGCTCTGGCTGTGGTGTAGGCCAGTGGCTACAGCTCTGATTGGACCCCTAGCCTGGGCATCTCCCTATGTCGCAGGTGCGGCCCTAAAAAGACCAAAAAAAAGAAAGAAAGAAAAAGGGCAGAATGGGAAGCACAAGCAATAATGTCATAGGAAGAGGTAAGAGGAACGTGGAGGAAAGAAAGGCAGTAAAGGGAAGGAACTTTGCTTAGAAAGGATTATGCTGCAGCCTAAGCAGTCCTGGAGACACACATTTGGAGGGCTGACTTCGGTATGGCAGATATGAATAGCAACCTGATCCTATCTCAAATGAGGCTAATACTATGTGCTTTTAACATGTTTTCTAAACTCAAACCTGCTTTAAAGGGAAGCATGCACCTACCCTTTGAGAAGCATAAACAGGATGTGAGGATGAGCGCTAATGTACTCCACGGTAGGACTCCGAGTGCCTATCTGTCTTCTCAGGATGTTGTTAAATATCTGGGTCACGTCTTTTTTCCCCTGCGAAAGAAACAAACAAGCATTAAGTTTACACTGTAAGTGGTGAATTGTATGGTATGTGAATTATCTCAAAAGTTGTTCTCACGCACACCCCTCATTCCATTTAATAGGACATAGTATTTTCCCACCCGAGATCATGAATTCTTTGACTTAATTTGCCTAATGATAGGTGCAAGATATACAAACAACTAAACAGAATCAAGTTACCAAATAAAATCAATGCCCTACACACAGTAAGCATTTCAAATTGTTAAATGCAAAAAGTACAATCAAAGCTTGTGTCTGGAGGCTTTACCACTTCTCATTTTTACAGCAAGAAAACCAAACGTTAAGGACCACTTTTTAGTCAGGGCCAGGGACAGAAAAGGATCTTTAGGGGATGGAAAATTTCAGTCACTCAGGACCATAAAATGGCTTATTGAGAAGCTAATCCTGGAGGGCTTGTCTTGCTTATTTTTAAAAAACGTTGCAAGAAATAATCACTGGAGATCAAGTTATCATAGTAGAAAGTTTTCTGCTTCTTTGAGCTGCTTTCTAAGTCAACCTGAACAGTTGACTTTGCATCCACTCTAGTTTTGCAAGGCACACCTGCCTTTAAAGTGAATGCACCAACTCTTACATGCAATACATTTTCATCCTTTGATCTCTTACCGCATTGGGTTTCAAAACATCAAAGAGTCTAACGCTGGGTCTTGAACAGTGGCCAAACCTCAAAAAACACAGCTCTGAGTTTGATCCTGAGTCCACAAATTAGAAACCTTGCAATATCAGCCACAACTTTTTTTAAAAAAAACCTCATGAGAATATGCTGAAGTAGTTTTTTTCTGTCAGCAATTTTAAGGCTTAAGGGATTAGATGAAAATTTATGGCTATAAAGTAATGAGATTTTCTTTTTAAACAATTTTATCCCAAAGGTCTGCCCTCTAGCCCTTAGTCACGTAACAGGAGGATCCTCCAGTACTTTCCTCACCCCAATGGACCCCTCTCCTTCTGATTCCTGAAGGAGAAAATGGATTTGCCTCACAGATTCCCGAGTCAGTCTCTGCCACCCAATCTCTGCAACGCCCTGGGCCACTATCACCATCGGCGGCTCCGGATTTCAAACCCCTGCTCCTAGCTCCTCTCAGCCTTTGTTCATTGTCTTGTCTCCTACAACTAGTTATTTTCTCAACTAGTTATTTTATATACTGTTTATCCCAAGTGTAGAAAACCACTTCTTCCTCATCCCACATGTATTATTAGTTCATAGTTGTTTTTACCAAGGGTTTAAGGGTAACAAAGGGTAATTATAGCACAAGGCAGAAACAACTTCAACTTGAATCTTACACATCACTGTTACTAAAGATTCCTCAGCAATCTTTAAGCCCCTTCCTCTGTCTCAGTTTTGGAGCCTTCTCTCTCCCTTACTCCAAACCCTTCTCTTACTCCTATCGAATTTAGCCAAAGAGAGGGCATTTCTCAAATTTCTGTTATTCTACTCTGCAAAGGGAAATCTAATCTCTTTTCTTTCAGTCTTCTCCTTCCAAACACTGCCTAGAGACTGCACCTTCACAACTAACGAAAAAGCCCATGTAGGTGTCTCTCGTAAACAAAAGTTTCCTTTTTGCTCTGTAAGGAGTGCTCCGTCCTTTTAGCTTATCTGGCAAAAGCTGCAGAGCTGCAGCCCATCCCTAAAGTAATAATTTTCCTTTCCTGTTATAAAAACATGCCAAAGATTTTTACAGTCCAATGACTGTTACACTCTTCAAAGAAGCCCCAGGAGAGGCTATTCGCTTACTGACATATTAGCATTACTCCTGAATTATCTTCTACACATTGGCTCATTCTTTAAGAGCAGTGGCTTACTGCTATGTCTTAGGACATCTTCCTGTGGTCCACTTCCCTGACCTCTGCTTCTATTTTTCATTCTCGTTCCTACATTGATCCAACCAATGGCTATGGCACTAGGTGTGAGAAACGCAGTTCTAGTACTCAAGATACTCTCAGTGCAGAAGGGGCTGTACCAGAGCTACCGATGAAGCAAGAGATGAGGACAGTGGGGTTCTGTGTGATCAGACCGAGCCTTAAAGTTAAGAGGAGTTTTATCACGTGGTCACTATTTAGATGGATACTTTAAGCTTGAGAAGAAAAGTTGCTGCCTGTAGGCGGATCATTCATGATTCCAGTCCATGGAAATATACAGCACATTTCTGTAAGTAGGCTAATGCTGTTAGTAATGGTGTCTCCTTCCTGCAAATGCTGTGAGTATGTAGTTGGTGGAATGCTTAAAACTGAACTGTTCTCAGGAGTTCCCTGGTAGCTCAGTGGATTAAGACTCTGGCAGCACGGCTGTGGCACAGGTTGGGTTTGATCCCTGGCTTGGGAACTTCTGAGTGCTATATGTGCAGCCAAAAACAACACAACAAAACTGAACTGTTTTCACTTTTAACTGTTTTTCATTCATTCATTCAACCACAAAAGTATTTGTAAATATTTCTTTTCTATGGGTTTGATCAAGTAGGACAGCTTCACCTACCGAATTTCACATTTATTTATAACAATGTTCTAGGCATCAATTGAATGAACAAAGTCAAGAACTATCTGGTCAATTATACCTCAGTAAAGCTGAAAAAAAAAGAACTGTCTGTGATTATCACAATGACGGACCTTCAAATGATAACGTTGAGTCATCAGTAAAAAAACTTATTGTATCTAATATATTATTTTGGAGGAGAGGCAAGTATATAATGTATTTTATAAAGCAAATGTGAAGTAATCCACAAAAGTAATCTACTTAATTCTCTGCATTTGAAGAGTTAATCTTCAGCTACATGGAAAGGTCAAATATTCAGAAGGATATTTCCCCTACAAAGGAGTCCAGAGAGTAAAAGCCTACTTGAAAATGTATAATTTAATATTTAGGTAATCGAATGTATTAATCCCCACCCCCAAATTTTTAAGTAAACTTCTTCTCTAAATTCATTTTCAGTATACCATGTAAATTAAGGGACATTTGCATAGGTGATTCTTACTGTTCTCATTTCGTTACCTAAGCCATTGCTGCACAAAGCTGTGAGGCATCCAAAGTTTTTCTTAGCTGTACTCCCATCTCCCCTGTTCTTGGTGAGCACTTTGAACCTATGCTATTCTGTGGCTGCTCAAGGCTTCTAGACCTCTCAACATCTCATCTCTGACTCATCTCTAAGTCTCATCTCTGACTCATAACCACCCTCGGTCCTATTCCTTCCAGCATCCCATTACAAGTTAGGCTAATCTCATAAACTTACGTAAGCTACCATATTAATTATTGATGATAACAGCTCAATATATTGCTGCTTTCAGAGAAATGCACAAAACAATAGGAGATTTATAGAAATATAATACTGTAATCCAAGAGCAGGGAGTTTGCCATTTACTGTGACCCACCAACTGAATTTAAAACTAAAATAATAAGCAAAGAAACAAACATCAAGGGTTATAACAAAAATAAACTAGCTTACATTTAAGTCTGAGAGAAGATGAGGATATACCCTCTGACATCTGTATGTATTTGTATACGTAGTGTTCTTCCATAACATATATGTATATAAGTTTTACTTAGTTTAGTATTTTAAAAAATGCTGTAAATTCATGTTATTCTTATTTTATAGATGAGAAAATTAAGTCTCAAGCGGGTTATTTACTATTAAATGGCAGAGCAGGGACTCTATAAACAATTCTAAATCCAAGTCAAGGGTTTTTCCACTACGCATAGCTCCTACAAATGTCCATAATATCTTGTTTTTAACTAAATTAAAAAACTGGAGTTCCCGTTGTGGTACAGCGGAAACCGACTAGGAACCATGAGGTTGCAGGTTTGATCCCCGGCTCTGCTCAGTGGGTTGAGAATCTGGCATTGCCGTGAGCTGTGGTGTAGGTCCCAGATTCAGCTCGGATCTGGCGTTGCTGTGGCTCTGGCGTAGGCTGGCAGCTGTAGCTCTGATTGGACCCCTAGCCTGGGAACCTCCATCTGCCACAGGTTTGGCCCTAAAAAAGCAAATAAATAAATAAATTTAATTAATTAATAAAACAAATAATAAACTACACTTTAATTCCACGTGCCCAGTTTCAATACAATGATAAACTACGCTTGAATTCCACACGGGCCCAGTTTAAAAAGGAAATAGGGAGTTAGGTGGGGAAGGAGAGTGACAAGCCAGACAAGAGGAAAAAGTAGGAAAGGAGGTTATTGAGCAGAAAATGTCAAAGTTAGAGGAAGAGATAAGAGAGTGAAGGAAAGAAAAACTCAAGTCTTTCAGAAGGGCAGGCTAGGCTGAAGTCTGGGCCCTGTAGCGCCCTCAGTCAGTGTTGATCCAACACGCCTGGCTTCACATCTCCAGAACTGTCTTGCTCTGCCTTCCTCCTCCTCGGTCCCAGTTAGCCAAGCTCCTCCCCATCTAAGCGTCCAGAGAGCTGTGAGCTAGTATTTCCACGGATCCCCAGAGTCCTGACCTTATCCTGGTCTAATCACTGTAATGAGTCTCCTTTTACTCGACAAAACTAAAAGGTAATTTAGAAATCCCCATTCTTTGCTATCTCTGAGAATTAATGGAGATTCAGACACTTATCTGATAGTATCAAGAGCCTGATAGCAGTAACAAAACAACAAACAAATCAAAACCAAGACTTCCATCATTGAAACGTGCCTTATGTACATATAGTTCATTGAAATACCACTGTTTTAAGTTAGGTATACCGCAGATAATCAACCACTTACACATATTCACCACTTACATTTCTAGATTGTTGTTTTCTTTATTATTTAGGTAATTAGGTATAATTGCTTTCAAAATGAGATAAATATCCTATATTAGCAGCATTTAACAAATGTCTTAAATTATTGGTATAAATATTTTGATTAAAAGAACAGGCTTGAGAGGTTCCTGTTGTGACTCAGGAGTGGTGAACCCGACTAGTATCCATGAGGACATGGGTTCGATCCCTGGCCTTGCTCAGTGGGTTAAGGATCCAGCATTGCCACAGTGAGTTGCTGTGAGCTTCAGTGTAGGTAGCAGAAGCTCAGATCTGGCATTGCTGTGGCTTGGCTGGAAGCTAAAGTTCAGATTTGACCCCTAGCCTGGGAACTTCCATATGCCGTGAGTGCGCTCCCACTCCCCTACCAGCCCAAAAAAGAACAGGCTTGGGAGACAATAAACTTGAATCTCAGCTTAGGCTCTTAGTAACTTTGTGACTTTGAAAAAATTACCTAATATCTTTGAGTTTTAGGTTCTTCATCTATAAAACATGGCAAATCATACAATACCATACTTTGCTTGAAGAATTAAATGAGTGCTTGGAAACTGCACAACAGGCAGTAAGCACTCAACAATTGCTGTCTATTATTATTAACCACTAACTTTGCTACTTAGCTGCATAAAACTTAACTATGGCACACTTTCTGCTTTTTTTTAAAAAAAAGATTAAGGTGATTTTAGAAGTTTTAGGGGGGAAGATGGGATTTTTAAATAATATATAAACAGTCATAACAAAAAATTACAGACCAGTATCGGTAGTCATGTATATAAAAATTGTAAGGAGAACTGTCCTCCTTTTACAGATACTTTACCTCAAAGTCTATGAGCTGTAGGTCGGCTATGAGTGTCACCAGCAGCCCACTATTGTAGAGTTCTTGTGCTAGCTGAGCCACGGCTTCTGTAGGGGGTTCCTTGTCATTTGTCCCACACAGAATTTCTTTCATTGCTTGCAGTGATTTTGACACTTCTTCTGAAGCCTAGTGACAATATGCTAATAGTTAGAGTAATAAAAAATTTCAAGCTATAAACAAACAAACACCACTTCCAGAGTCCCAGTTATTTATGATTAAAGAACTCTGTACAGTTACACACAAACGAGAACCATTTAGCTGGCACTGTTTTTATTTCGGAAAATGTTACTAATATTTATTTGTAGAAGAGAGATCTGTAGTATTTCTACCTAGTTAACATAATTGAAGTGAGTATTTCTACTTAACATAATTGAAATAAACTTCCTTTAAATCATACTTATAGTGAACTCTGCTAGTAACTGATTATAAACTTGACTTTTAAATTAAATTGAAGAGTCTTCACTGATATTGGGAAGACTTTATCAGTAGCTAGTGTCTTTATTTAAAGCATTTGCTAATGTTTTTTCAACAAATCCCTATTATTCTGATTTTTTAATTGAGTAGGTATAAAAGCATATATTGTCAAAACCCATAAACTTTGTCAATCCTCTGATCCCTCACACATAACTATTATCTTTTGGTTATCTATCAAACTTTTTAAAAAGCTAGGAGTTCCGGGAGTTCCCATCGTGGTGCAGTGGTTAACGAATCCGACTAGGAACCATCAGGTTGAGGGTTCGGTCCCTGGCCTTGCTCAGTGGGTTAAGGATCCCGGCGTTGCCATAAGCTGTGGTGTAGGTCGCAGACGCGGCTTGGATCCCACGTTGCTGTGGCTTTGGTGTAGGCCGGCAGCTACAGCTCCGATTGGACCCCTAGCTTGGGAACCTCCATATGCCGCAGGAGAGGCCTAAGAAATGGCAAAAAAAAAAAGACAAAAAAAAAAAAAAAAATCTAGGAGTTCCAGCTGTGTCACAACGGGATGGGCAGCATCTCTGCAGTGCAAGAACACAGGTTCGATCCCTTGCCTGGCACAGTGGGTTAAAGGATCCAGTGTTGCTGCAGCTGCAAGGTAGGTCCCTTGCCTGGGGAACTCCACATGCTACAAGGCAGCCAAAAAAAAAAAAGAAAGAAAAAAAGCTTAAAAAAAAATTCTCGCTATATTTTAAAGAATAATAGGATAATCCATAGAGGGAGATAGTACATTAGTGAGTAGTAGGGCCTGGGGAGGGGAGAATGAAATGCTGAAAATGTTCTGAAGTTAGGTGGTGGTGATGCTTACATAACCTTGTGCATGTACTAAGGACCACTGAATTGTACACTTTGAAATGGTGGAATATATGGTATCTTAATTATACTCAGTAGAAGATTTTTTTAAAAAAGCAAGTGAGGACAGGAGAACAGGCCAATTAGTTAACAATTTACTAAATATTTTTAAAGAAATATAGTTTTATTACTTTCAAGTACTGCACTCTAACCATTACAAATGAAGGAAATAAGGAAAATAAGGCAAAATAACAAAAAATAACACAGTAGCATGATGCTACTAAAAAATTAATTTACAGATGCATTTTATGATACAACTGAAACAATCCTTCATTTATCAAAGGTTGGAAGTATCTTAAATTCTGAGATATATCCTCAGAAGAGTACTTTAAATATATAGAAAATTAAAAATAATGATAAAGCAAACACCTGTATGACCATAACAGAGGTCAAGAAATAGAACATTTTGAGCATCCCAGAAGTCACCTGAATGCCCCCCTGTTCAGCCTAGAAGTTAATCCTTTTATGTCTTTGATGATGATCATTTATTTACTTTTCTTTATAATTTTCTTACCTATGTTTACATCCCAAAACAACACAGTTGTTTCTGCAGATGTGGAATAGTCCCCGTACCCAGTGATGATGTGCCCTTTCCCTCAACTCTGTATGTGAGGTTCATCCTTGCACTGCAGGGAGCAGCAGCTCTGTAACATTCACTGCCCTGTAGCAGCCCATCCATGGCTGGACCACCACGTCTCAGTTCTACCGTTAATGGACATCAGGGTTGTTTCCGCTGAAGGGTTACCATGAACAACGATGCTCTGACCCTTCTTGCACACGCATCCTGGTGCATGTGTGCAAGAGCATCTCCAGAGCTCACACTAGGAGGGAACTGCAGGGTCTTAGAACACAGAGGTCTTCAAGTTTAACAGATAATACACTAAACTCATTTTCCAACACCAATTTACACTTTATCACTCACAGTGAATAAAAGTTCTTTTTCCTCTCTACACCTGTCAACATTTTATACCATCAGACCGTCTTCATTTTCGACAGGACAGTAGGTATGTAATATGAATTTACTGGGGTTCTAATAGGTCTTTTCCTGATTACCAATGAAAATTAGTATCTTTCTATGGTTTTTCCCTTTTTCTCTCTTTTGTCATTTAGATGTACTCTTTTTTTTTTTTTTTTTTTTTTGTATTTTTCGGGCTGCTCTCTTGGCATACAGAGGTTCCCAGACTAGGGGTCGAATTGGAGCTATTGACACCAGCCTACACCAAAGCCCACAGCAACGCCGGATGCTTAACCTGTTGATCAAAGCCAGGGATCGAATCTGCGTCCTCATGGACGCTAGTCAGATTTGTTTCCGCTGAGCCACGATGGGAACTCCCAGAGATGACTCTTATATGAAGGTCATTTCTTCATTATATTGGGCCAATCTATGGCACAATATTACAAAGTACACTAGAATTAAAAACATACTTCTACATTCCTTACAAGAATACAATATTGTATCATTCACTGGGACAGAAAGATATGGTTAACTCAAGGGTATTTATTTTATAGATTATCCTGAATCTTGCCACAAATTAGTCACTTTAGAGACAAACTAAGTATGTAGAATTCAATGTCTTTTTGAATGAATAACTAAAACACTGAAACCCCTTCCTCTGAGGAAGCCCTGCTTGGTAGGACTTTAAAACTATAGTAGAGAGAACTATGTCTAGATACTCATGTTGCAACAGAAGAAAGGGTGGGGGAAAAAATGTAATTGTAATGTATACATGTAAGGATAACCTGACCCCCTTGCTGTACAGTGGGAAAATAAAAAAAAAAATATTAAAAAACAAAACAAAACAAAACTATAGTAGAAATGTCAGTTGATCTTTAAATATAAACCTGTTACCCTTCATACCAGTATAACATTATACACCAATATAACCCTTCAGATTTTTTTTTCATTCTGGGTTTTTTTCCCCAGTTTTATTGAATATAATTGACATACTGTATAAGCTTCAGGTGTACAGCATAATGATTTGACTCACATACCTCATGAAATGATAATCACTAGTAAACCTCCATCACCTCATACAGACACACAATTAAAGAAACAGAGAAGAAAAAAATATACTTTTCCTTGTAATGAAAACTCCTAGGATCCACTCTCTTAACAACTTTATCATGTTGTACTTTATATCCCTAGTACTTACTTCCTAAAAAAGTTTGTATTTTTTGACTAACTTCATCCAATTCCCTATTTTCCCCTGTCTGCCCCCTCCCCACCTCTGGTAACCACAATCTGACTCTCTTTTTTTGAGTTTGTTTCTGAAGTATAATTGAGCTACAATACTATGTTAAGTTTCTGTTACATAACATAGTGATCTGACATTTCTATTCATTTAAAAATTGGAGTTCCCGTTGTGGCTCAGTGGAAACAAATCTGACTAGCATCCATGAGGATGCAGGTTCCATCCCTGGCCTTGCTCAGTGGGTGAAGGATCCAGTGTTGCCGTGAGCTGTGGTGTAGGTCGCAGATGCAGCTCAGATCTGATGTTCTGTGGCTGTGGCCTAGGCAGGCAGCTATAGCTCCGATTCGACCCCTAGACTGGGAACCTGCATCTGCTGCAGGTGTGATACTAAAAAGCCAAAAAAAAAAAAAAAAAAAAGTGATCACCACATTAAGTCTAGTTACGATGTCTCCATACAAAGAGATCACACAGTTATTAACTATGTTCCTTACACTGTACCTTTCATATCAATGACTGATTGATTTTGCAGCTGGAACTTTGTACCTCTTTTTGGTTGCGCTCATGGCATTGGTTGAACCCATGCCACAGCCACGACCTGAGTCACAGGAGTGACAGTGCTGGATCCTTAACCACTAGGCCACCAAGGACTTCCAAGAAGTTTGTACCTCTTAATCTGCCTAACCAAGTTGTCCCCACCCCAACCCCAACCCACCTCCCCTCTAGCAACCACCTATTTGTTCTTTGCATATATAAGTGTTTGTTTTATATGTGTTTACTTGTTTTATTTTTATATTCTACATATAAGTGAAATCAAACAATATTTGTCTTAGCGTTCCCACCGTGGCTCATCGGGTTAAGAACCTGACTAGTATCCATGAGGATGCAGGTTCATTCCCTGGCCTTGCTCAGTGGGTTAAGGATTTGGCATTGCTGCAAGCTGCAGCTAGGTCACAAATGCGGCTTGGATCCTGCATTGCTGTGCCTGCGGCCTAGGCTGGCAGCTACAGCTCTGATTCTACCCCCAGCCTGGGAAGTTCCACATGCCATATGCTGCAGGTGTCGCGCTAAAAAGAAAAAAAAAAAAACAAAAAAAAAAAACTATGCTTGTCTTTCTCTGACTTAGTTTCATTTACATAATGGACCTCTAGGTCCATCCATATTGTTGCAAATGGCAAAATTTCATTCTTTTTTATGATTAAGTAATATTCCACTACCCCCAGTAGTCTAGACGGATCAAAGGTTGTCCAGAAGCTCTAGAAAGTGAACAAAGAGTTTAAGACAACCGACTCAACAATTATCAGTTCACTAGAACTTGGACTCAGGAGTTCCCTGGTGGCTCAGCAGGTCAACTACCCAGTGTTGTCATATTGACATATTTACTGATAAGATGATATGATGGCTGGATTTGCTTCAGAATAATCCAGGGGTGGGGGAGTAAGGGTGTAGTGGAATGGGGGAGGGCGCTGCTGTAACAAGATTGGCTATGAATGACTACTGTTAAAACTGAATGGTGTGTGCATGGGGGTTCATCTTATGGTTACCTCTATTTTTGTATATGTTTGACTTATTTCCTTAATAAAACTTGGAAAAAAAAAAAAAAAGGATCCAGTGTTGTTATTGTTGTGGTTTGGGTCACTTGTGTAGCATGGGCTTGATCCCTGGCCTGGGAACTCCTGTATGCTGTGGGCATGACCAAACCCCAGCCCCCCTCCAAACGAACAGACAAAAATACTTGGGATCAATTTAAATGTATTTACAGAGGCCATATTTAGGATTCTTCATTAAGTTTTTATGTTGGCTTTCAGTCTATTTTTGTATTTTAATGAAAATGTTATTGTTTTAGCTCATACCTTATCTGTCTTTTTGTCTTGCTTTTCCAAAATGGCCATGTTGTCTTTCAGAATTTTCACAATTTCCGCTGGATTTTTCTGTGATTTACTAAACAAAGGCATTTTTTTCATCTATAGAAATCTCTTCTTCCAATATGGAATGCTAAAGACAAATAAACAAAAATTATGATTTTAATTCCTAACATGATTAAGTTGTTGTACCAGCATGTCCTGTAAGTTTTCAATAACTAATCTAGCAATATGAAATATTAAAACAGATCAAACTAAAACAAGTTTTATCAAATTTTATACCAAATTTAAATTAACACATTTTAAGATACTTTTAAAAGTTTACCTAAAAGTTTTTACTCAAAGTTTAAAATCTTTCTTGCAATAGAAATTCAAGATTTATACAAGAATGTGAAAAAGAGTACTTTTAGAGAAAAAGCTGATATTTAAAACTATACATTTTGACTAAAGAGAGTGTTGATGGTGATAAGAATAATGCTCGATAAAATAGAACATATAAAACAAAAGTGGGATTAGGCATCCCCTTGTGGTGCAGCCAGTTAAGGATCTGGCATTGTCACTGTAGCAGTTCAGCGCACTGCTGTGGCAGGGGTTCAATCCCTGGCCTGAGAACTTCCACATGCTGTGGGTGAGGCCAAAAAAAAAAAAAAAAAAAAGGCTCGATTAGGATCCACATACTATGGTAAAGCAGTATTTAAAAGCATGCCACTCCATAGCAATCACAAAATTATAATGCAAAATTATTTAGAATGTGTTTTTTATGACTCTTCAAATATTCAGCTGGCCACACTCACTGATGAAATGAGGACGACAGAGGTGGAAGCTGAGGCAGAAGGGAAAAGGAAAACCAGTTTCGCTTTTTGAGAACATTTATTTACATAGAGCAGAGGAAGCCAAGTATAGCTGTCATTGCCTATTTATAAGAAAAATTTAAGTGTTAACAGAAAAAAAAAAACCCTAAAATTGAAAGCTCCAGTTTGCAGAGGCATATTCATTTACTTTCTGTTTATTGGCAAAAATATTTCAAACATTACAGAAATATGACGTAATAAAGCAAAGGCTCCCATTAACCAAACATCCAGCTTTAACAACTATTATCAGTTTTGACACATAGTCCTCCTGAATTTTTTCTATAAATATATTTAAAAAATAGAACACTAAATACTGTATTTTTCAACTTTTCCCCTCTTTTTATGCCTTGATTATTATTCTATGAGTGTATGTTTAGATGTAATTCAGTATTTTTATAGCAATAGCTGTTATACAGACTTTTTTTTTTTTTTGTCTTTTTTTTTGTTGTTGTTGTTGTTGTTATTGTTGCTATTTCTTGGGCCGCTCCCGCGGTATATGGAGGTTCCCAGGCTAGGGGTCGAATTGGAGCTGTAGCCATTGGCCTACGCCAGAGCCACAGCAACTCGGGATCCAAGCCGCGTCTGCAACCTACACCACAGCTCATGGCAACGCCGGATCGTTAACCCACTGAGCAAGGGCAGGGACCGAACCCGCAACCTCATGGTTCCTAGTCGGATTCGTTAACCACTGCGCCACGACAGGAACTCCTATACAGACATTTTATATAATTACTAGTATTTGTTATTTTTTTGCCTTTTTTTTTTTTTTTTTTTTTTGTCTTTAGTTTTTAGGGCTGCACGTTAGGAGCTTCAATTTGTCTTTTTAGGTTCCCGGGCTAGGGGTTGAATCAGAGATGTAGCTGCCAGCCTACACCACAGCCACAGCAACGCGGGATCCGAGCTGTGTCTGTGACCTACACCACAGCTCACGGCAACACCGGATCCTTAACCACTGAGCTACTGAGTGAGGCCAGGGATCAAACCCATGTCCTCATGGACACTAGGGGTTTGTTAACCACTGAGCCATGAAGGGAACTCCATTATTTGATAATTCTAAATAAATTATAATATAATTTATTTACAATTACTCTATTAATGGACTTTTGGGATAATTCCATTTTTTTCATTTTTTAAAATTAACAATGATGCAATTAATCAATGAAGAACATTACACACAAATGTACAAAGCAATTGATAGCAGTACTGTCACAGCTATTCCTCTGGCATAACCTTGGCTATGGTTCTAAACCTCTCATTCCCCTAGGCTCCTACTTCCCAAATCTGGTTCCCTAGGATTTCTGAGTTACCTTATATCCTTCCAAAAAACTTCTTCAGTATTTATTGCTTGTGATCGGGAATTATTATGCTAAACAAACGAAAGGTATACATGTCATTTGCTGCATGTTATTTGCTTTCTCTGTAAAATTAGTTTAAAAAAAAAAAACTAACGGTGAATGCACCTAGTCATATCATCTAACTCATATTTTTTCCATCTTATTCATGAAAATATCATGAAAAATTTTGCCAAATACTCTAGAAAACCCAGGCTCTTCATATTTACTTGTCAATACCAGTTTAGTTGTGTATTTTTTAATACATCCCCATGACTTACTCACTTTATAACTGGAAGTCTGTACTTTTTGATCCCTTTCATGCATTTCATCCATATCCTACCCTCTACCTCTGGCAACCACCAATCCATTCCGTGTATCTATAAGCTTATTTTTTTGTCTTTTGGTTTTTTAGATTTCACATATAAAAATCATAAGGTATTTACTTTTTCTGATTTATTTCACTTAGCATAATGCCCTCAAAGCCCACCCATGTTGTCACAAATGGTAAGATTTCATTCTTTTTATGGCTGAATAATATTCCATTATATATGTGTGTGTATATACATATGTAAAATTGTCTTTATCCTTTCATCTGTCAATGGGTACATAGATTATTTCCATATCTTGGCTATTATTATTACAATTAAAGCTGCAATAAGCATGGTAGTGCATATTTCTTTATGAATTAGTGTTTTCATTTTCTTCAGATAAATACCCAGAAGAGGAATTGCCTTATCATATGGTAGTTCTATTGTTAACTTTTTAAAGAACCATTATAATGTAAGGGGGATGCTCAAAAAAAGATAAAGCATCACGTTTTGAAATCAGGCCACATAGAATGAGCCTGTAGTTTATTCATCACTGGTCCACACCCATTCTGAGTCTAACTCCTAGTATCCACCAAGGCCAAAGATAAAGCGCCTAAGGTGGATTCCTGAAAACGGTACTTTCTTGGGAAAAAGTGGTAGTAGTCATTTTTTCATAAATTGTACTTCAGAGTTTTCAGAACACACATCATATTTCAACAACACAAGAAATAGGAACAGGAGAAGATGCCATTATAAGTCCAACAACTAGACGGATGTCTCCTGGGCAATGAAAATTACGCTGATGTCACACACATCAACCTGCCCTCCAGCTCTAGTGAATGACAGTGGGCCATGCAATGCACAGATATCAGGGGACTGACAGGGCCCTACTGGACTTTTCCACTTTCCAAAGTGAGGAATTAGAATAAACAACAAATAACATAGTTCTATTTTTGTCTTTAAAGCAGTACAAGAAAAGGGGAGAAATGCCCTGTGAAACTGGACAGGAAAAGTTACCCCCAAAATTAATTCTCTACTGGAGCTAAAACAGATATAATTGGAAAGAAAGAAGAAAGAAAAGGACTTAGACAAAAGGAGAGCTCAACAAGATAAAAGATTAAAAACACATATAGAGTATTATATACACATATAGAGAAACACCCCCAGATACACCATGACAATCCAAATCTGTACAGAGCAGAAATGACCCCACAGAAAATTGAGTTGAGGACAACCAAAAGGTACACAATTAGTCTATTTATTCATTCAAAAAATATTTTCCAAGCACCTATAAGGTGCTAGGCATTGTACTAGTAAATGCAAAATGAAGACACCACAGAGGACTCAATGTTGTGGGAGATAGAGCCAAACAAAGAGTTTTGCCAGAATGCCAGGAAAGGTCAAACAAACTAAAATGATGGAGAAAAGACACTGTGTGTGTGCTATAGACTATGGAGACAGGGAGAAGATAGAGTATTATCCTATAAAAACAGGTAGTATAAGGATGAAAAGAGGTGGAGGAAGGCAACAATTGCAAAAGAAAATAAAAAAACAGGGTAGAAGCAACAAAGATATAACAGCTTACTAGGAAAAGAAGATCTACATGTGGTAATTTAAAGAATTTTTCTTTCTTTCTTTTTTTTTTTGTCTTTTTGCTTTTTCTAGGGCCGCTCCCTCGGCATATGGAGGTTCCCAGGCTAGGGGTCTAATTGGAGTTGCAGCCACCAGCCTATGCCAGAGCCAAAGCAATGCAGGATCCCAGCCGCGTCTGTGACCTACACCACAGCTCCACGGCAACGCCGGATCCTTAACCCACTGAGCAAGGGCAGGGACCGAACCCGCAGCCTCATGCATGGTTCCTAGTCGGATTCATTAACCACTGCACCACAACGGGAACTCCGAGAATTTTTCTAGTTGAGATTAATTCTGAGACCACAAATACAGTGTTTGGTGGCTTTTAGAAGAAACCAACATTCTTCCTTTAAAGTTCATTCCTACAAATTGACTATATCAACAAAAGGCATAAAAATTAAGTTGTCTTTGGACTTCCATAAAACTAAATGTCATAAGATCATGGAGAGAATCTACAGAATTCTGAAAAGGAAAGTCTATAACCTCATAATTAAGTTTCTAGCCAACATATTAGTGTGCGAATAGACTGTGTACACTTAACTAAAATTTTTACAAAAAGATGAGATGGAGTCAAGCCCACAAGAGTTCAACAAAATAAACGCTAAAACCCATATTGTTGGCAGAACATGCGGGAGGGTGAGCATCTACAATTCATTCATGTGGGAATAATTATAAATAAGGATTCAACTAAATAAGTTAAAAAGGAAACGGCCTCAAAAATCTCAAAGAGGAGTTCCCGTCGTAGCTCAGTGGTGAATAAATCCGACTATGAACCATGAGGTTTTGGGTTCGATCCCCGGCCTTGCTCAGTGGGTTAAGGATCCGGCATTGCTGTGAGCTGTGGCGTTGCCGTGAGCTGTGGCTCGGAACCCGTGTTGCTGTAGCTGTGGTGTAGGCCGGCGGCTACAGCTTTGATTAGACCCCTGACCTGGGAACGTCCATATGCCGCGGGAGTGGCCCTAAAAATGGTAAAAAGGCAAAAAGGCAAAAAAAAAAAAAACTCAAAGAAAAGAAGGATGGAAATAACAATAGAATTAAAAACAACTGAACTGGAAAAGCAAAAAAAAAAAAAAAAAAAAAAAAATCTCTAGTACTTTCCGATGCTTATTTTTTCTGGTGTTAGACCTGCCTGTTCACCTTCCCTGCCAACCCTACCCAAAGGGTGGGAACATGATCCAGGTGGGGCCAGAGTATTCCTTCCACGGCCCTGGCTACAGCAATTGGTTCCCAAATGGACTGTGACACCATCGAGCTAATCAAAATGCTTCAACAGGACATTTCCCCCCTAGTTACCTTAATTTAATTCAGTTTAAACAAAATATTGAGGGCATCTAGAAGAATAGAGAACTGTGAAACAAGTTCCTGTATATCACCACCCAGCTTAAAAAGTTAAACTACTGAGGTAACTCCCTTGGTACAACTGATTCCATTCCCCTCTGGCTCGTCCTCTGCCTATTTATCAGGTACCCTTCCTAAAGGTACTTTCACACTTTTACTGATATTACAGACCGTATATGATATTGTTGTATATGCTTTAAAGCTTTATACAAATAGTATCACATGGTCAGTTCCCTTTTTTCCCCCTCAGTACTGTGTATGCAAGATTTGTGTTAACATAAAACTCTAGTTTATCTTACTTGCTGTGTAACATCCCACTGTGTGACTATACTGTAATTTATTTATTAATTCTCCGAGTTCTAATTATTTTCAATTGTTTATTATTACACACATAATCATGACACAGATTCTTTTGCATGTCTTACACTTTTGTATGAGAATTTCTCCTAGGCCGTGGTCTCAACTTTTTAAAGTTTAATAGTGATTTGTAATAAGAAATGCATTTTATATTGTGACCCAGAATGAAGGAAGGTATACATGATTGCATGATTGTTTCATAAAATGATACCTGCCCTCTGGATAGATTCCATGCTCTTCTATCTATTCTATCCTAAATGTTTTTTAAAAAAATAATTAAACAGTAAAGTTGAAGGATAGTGGGCCTTAATTGGAAGACTGACATATATAATATGCTTTCTAAGGGATTTGATATCATAACATATATACCTATAATGATATGCTTTGTAACTTATATCTATGAAGGCAATTTATAAATTAAAGTTTTGTGGTGGGAAGAGGCCTGTTTGGGATACATCAAATAGAGCAGAACTTTCAGATGTATTTTTTTTTATTTTAAAATTTGCAGTCAATCAGATGTACCCATTTTAAGAGAACAATTCACTGGATATTGACCATATATATAATCATATAATGTCCATCCCACTGATTTTTAAAAATGAGTGTTACTGACCCAATTAGTTGCCACAGATTTTTTTTTTGCCATAGATGCACTTTCGACTGTGAGTCCTATTTAGAATAAAATATAAAAGAATGGTAATTACTCAACTTTCCTGAAAAATTTTTTAATGTGGTGGTTTAATTTTTTTTTTTAGTTTGAGAGAAGGTGCTTGTGATTTAAGTTTAAATTAGCAAGCTCTAAAAAAGAATTTTGGAAGTGTTCCTCTCTTACTGTTGATTGTAAAAAAAAACCTATTTGAAGGAAAAAATTCGTTTTGTTTTTTTTTTCTTTTGTCTTTTTGCCATGTTCCTGGGCTGCTCCCACAGCATATGGAGGTTCCCAGGCTTAGGGGTCAAATCAGAACTGTAGCCACTGGCCTACGCCAGAGCCACAGCAATGTGGGATCCAAGCTGTGTCTGCAACCTATACCACAGTTCACAGCAACTCGGATCCTTAACCCACTGAGCAAGGTCAGGGATTGAACCTGCAACCTCATGGTTCCTAGTTGGATTTGTTAACCACTGAGTCACGATGGGAACTCCCAAAAAGTTCATTTTTGAGTTTTCTTTCTTACAACGAGTTAATAGTTTATGTACTACCTAAGGCAATATACAGATTCAATGCAATCCCTATCAAATTACCAAAGACATTTTTCACAGAACTCGAACAAAATATTTTAAAGTTTGTTTGGAAGCACAAAAGACCCAGAATAGCCAAAGACATCCTGAAAAAGAAAAATGGAGCTGGAGGAATCAGGCTCCAGGAATTCAGACTATACTACAAAGCAACAATCATCAAAACTGGTACTGGCACAAAGACAGAAATATAGATCAGTGGAACAGGATAGAAAGCCCAGAATTCAACCCATGCACCTACAGCCAACTCATCTATGACAAAGGAGGCAAGAATATACAATGGAGAAAGGACAGCTTGTTCAATAAGTAGTGCTAGGAAAACTGGACAGCCACATGGAAAAGAATGAAATTAGAACACTGTCTAACACCACACACAAAAACAAACTCCAAATGGATTCAAGACCTAGATATAAGACCAGACACTACAAAACTCTTAGAGGAAAACATAGGCCAAACACTCTCTGACAGAAACAACAGCAACATCTTCTCAGATCCAGCTCTTAGAGTATTGACAGTAAAAACAAAAATAAACAAATGGGACCTACTCAAACTGAAAAGTTTCTGCACAGCAAAGGAAACCCTAAACAAAACGAAAAGACAACCCACAGAATGGGAGAAAATCTTTGCAAGTGAATCCACTGACAAGGGATTAATCTCCAAAATTTATAAACACCTTCTGCAGCTCCATACCAAAAATACAAACAACCCCTTCAAAAAATGGGCAGAAGATCTAAACAGACAGTTCTCCAAAGAAGACATGCAAATGGCCAAAAAACACATGAAAAGATGTTCCACATCACTCATTATTAGAGAAATGCAAATCAAAACCATGATGAGGTACCACCTTACACCAGCCAGAATGGCCATCATCCAAAAGTCTACAAACAGTAAGTGCTGGAGAGGGTGTGGAGAAAAGGAACCGTATTACACTGTTGGTGGGATTGTAAATTGGTGCAACCACTGTGGAAAACAGTATGGAGATTCCTCAGAAAACCAAAAATAGAACTACCATTTGATCCAGCAATCCCACTCCTGGGCATCTATCCAGAGAAAACCATGACTCAAAAAGACACATGTACTCCGATGTTCATTGCAGCACTATTTGCAATAGCCAAGACATGGAAACAACCTAAATGTCCATTGACAGAGGAGTGGATCAGGAAGATGCGATACATATACACAATGGAATATTACTCAGCCATTAAAATGAACAAAATACCAGCATTTTTAGCAACATGGATGGACCTAGAAGTTATCATGCTAAGTGAAGTCAGCCATACAATGAGACACAAACATCAAATGCTTTCACTGACATGTGGAATCTGAAAAAAGGACAGACTGAACTTCTTTGTAAAACAGATGCTGACTCACAGACATTGAAAACTTATGGTCTCTGGAGGAGACAGTTTGGGGGTGGGAGGATGTGCTTGGGTTATGGGATAGAAATCCTGTGAAATTGGATTGTTGTGATCATTATATAACTACAGATGTGATAAATTCATTTGAGTAATAAAAAACAGTTTATGTTTTTCATGGTTTTACCTATGTAAATCTTGAGACTTCTTGTCTTCAGAAATAATCTTCCCACTCGCTTAAGTTTTTTTGGGAAATCTTTGAAATTTGAACTATGATTGTATTATTGTAGTTGGAAGTTAGATGTAAAGGCTTGGAAATGCCCATTAGCCACCTACAGACAGACATTTATTTCCCTTTAAAATACTTTTTAAGTGATACCACTGAGGGTATATAATACCCCAAATGACCTCTTCCCCCAGTTCCCCTTTCCTGTCCCCCTTCAAACACACACCTTTCCACTTATGTCACTGACATGTCCTGATAAGTCATCTGAATGACTGACTTGAGGTTATCTTTAGAGGCGCTCACACATAAGTTAGGAATATGAAATAGTTTACTGTGTCTTAGGAAAGGGAGTGCTGCCAAAATCTATTACAAAATCTACAGGCCCCGAGTTCCCTGGGAGCAGAACTGAATAATTCTTCTGGCTTTCTCTCCGGAATCTGAGCCAAGTACTACTCCTTATGAAATTTCAGAGCCAGAGTAACAGAAATCATATTTGTTTGATGAATACTTTGAAAAGACATGATCAGATATTCCACAGTTTGAACTTTAAAAAGCAGTTATTTAGTCCTTAAAAGTATCATTTATGAGAAAGTGTTCCCACTGTAAAAGCATTTGTGGGATCTATTAAAGTTTGGGGGAAAAAAATTAGAAGGAAGAAGAAAACTTAAGTATTCATAAACTAACTACCTTGAGTCAATCTCTGTTAACTCTTTAAAATTCTTTTTTCTGGAGTTCCCGTCATGGCTCCATGGTTAACGAATCCGACTAGGAACCATGAGGTTTCGGGTTCAATCCATGACCTTGCTCAGTGGGTTAGGGATCCTGCGTTGCTGTGGCTGTGGTGTAGGCTGGCGGCTACAGCTCCGATTGGACCCGTAGCCTGGGAACTTCCATGTGCCTCAGGAGCAGCCCAAAAAATGGCAAAAAGACAAAAAAATAAAATTCTTTTTTCTGTCATAGCTTTTGTATAGTTGTTGTTTTATATGCTTTTACAGAGACGTAGTTATGCTTTATGCTATGGGATGGTGTTTTTAACAACATTTACATTTTATTTCAGATTCTTTGTAAGCATTTTCATAGGCATATATCATATTTCATCAAATCTAAGAAGCCATTGGGTGTAAAGCATACACTTTATGTACCACTAAGAAAGAAAGAAAAAAAAAAAAAAAACAACAAATCCCAAACCTGCTGGTTAGTGTAAAGTAGTTGTAACTCATATGTAAATTTTAGAGATGTTAAAATTTTTTTTCTTTTAAAGTTAAAAATTTTTTTTTTAAAGTTAAAAAGATAACCCTTATTCTTTTCTTAGGACAGACTGATAGAAGCAGAATTACTAAGTTAGAGGTTGCGAATATTTAAAAGTTCTGTCCAATTTCTATTCCCACCAGTAAGAAAGGAGAAGGCTTGTAACATCTCATCATCCATAGAATTGAATTTTCTCAAAACAACAACAAAGAATTTTGTTGTGTGATGGGCAAATTAGTCTTTCACTTTAAGTTTGCATTTTTTCATTATAGATAATAAACATTTACTGTGTGTTTAACTATATTTCCTCCTTTGTGGTTTTCCAATACCTATCTGTTTTTCTTAATGACTGTATTTGTCTTACGAGATCTTTTATGATGATATTAGCCCTCTGTCTTTCATATTCATGTCACTGAACTCTCTGATTTGTTATTAGTATATAATTTTATTATTATTTGATCCATAAAAGTTAAAAATTATATTAGATTTGGAACATATTTATATTAACTGATTTGTCAGTCTTTTTAAAGATTTACTACATCACTTCTAAACTTAGAGAAGTTATTTCACATCCAGACATTAAGAGGTCACTTATAGCAACATCTATAGCTGGTCTCTTTTGTTCCATTGGTCTGTTTTTCTTGGGTTGCTGTTTTACTTTAGTACTTTATAACACTTTTAATTTCATTCCTTCATAAGAAATCTTCCTTTCAGATATTCAGTATCTTTTTCTCGTATTCTTGACTTAATTTAACTACTACAAGCTTTTTTGCACTTGTAACTGGAATTGTATCAAATTATGGACTTTAGGAATAATGGACATTTTAGTAATATTCAGCTTTTCCATTAAAAAACAAGACAGATTTAACTATTCAGTTCTTTTCTTAGTTATATGGGTTTTCCCCCCTCAAATCTATTTATTGTTTCAAGAAAGAAGAAATGTACTCATCACAAAAAAAACCAAGATGAAAAAATTTTAGATGTATCACAAATCTCATTAAGATAATACCATTAGCTTTAGCTGAGCCACATTCTGGAAATGATTCTTTGGCTACATATAGTTAAAAGAGTGGGCTGCTGAAGGACTGA
Source organism: Sus scrofa (assembly GCF_054392235.1). NCBI lineage: Eukaryota > Metazoa > Chordata > Mammalia > Artiodactyla > Suidae > Sus > Sus scrofa. Next base: position 18,900,039 of record NC_139393.1, on the reverse strand, counting down.
ATAGATAAAAAGACACTTCTTACACATTTTTAAGTACATCTTTTTTTTTGTCATTTTTTTTAGGGCTGCACCTGTGGCATATGGAAGTTCCCAGGCCCTTGGTTGAACTGGAGCTGTAGCTCCTTCATAGCCACAGCAACGCAGGATCCGAGCCACGTCTGTGACCTACACCACAGCTCATGGCAATGCTGGATCCTTAACCCACTGAGGGAGACCAGGGATCAAACCCATGGATACCAGTCGGGTTTGTTTCTGCTGAGCCACGATGCGGAACTCCAACTTCTCCATTTTAAAATATACATCCTACAAGTTCCCTGATGGCTCATCAAGTTAAGGATCTGGCGTTGACACTGTTCAGGTCCCTGCTGTGGTACGAGTTCTATCCCTGGCCTGGGAACTTCCGCAGGCTGCAGGTGCAGCCAGGATATATGTATATATAAGGAGTTTCACTGATCATCCTCTTCCTCAGTTCAAAATGACTAAGAATGACCCTGTTTTTTCTAAATTTTATTAACAGAGTCTGAGGGAGACTCCTCAAAATGAACAATTTACATAGAAATGGAAAACTTGTAAGAGGTTTTTTATGCACCCTTACTCATCTGGAAGCCTTAAGCCTTACTCATCTGATGAGACTTACATCAGAATAAAAACTCTTTTATAAGAAGAAAAACTCATGACCTTGGGAATTACTTTTTAATTCTAATGTATTGCAACTGCAGAAACAATTTAAAAATAGAATGAATATATGAAGCTAGGAAGACATACAACTACCAATATACTTATTACTATAAATATTAACCTATTAGACTATTTTTCCAGAAAAAACAACAGAAACTTTATTCACAGTAATGCTTCTGTGACAGCTCAAGTCATTTGATGGAATTAGAATTTTCTACATCTATTAGCTAATAAAGACTGTCAATGAATGATAATTTTATGTTAGAATTGCATAATCTTAATTTATAGCGGAGATCTGAAGCTAGGTCAGTAGTCTCTAAAACTAGTAAGTGTAATCAAAGCATCAGATCTCACCGAAATTTACAAACGGTTATTTTTTACCACAACAGAATTATCACGGGAAACTCATAATTCATTTTTTTAGTCTTTCTTATAAGCACACACATATACAAAATAATCATCAAATTTTGGTTAGACACTCTTAATGGATTAAGGCAAAAGTTTATTGTTATGGTATAAAATACAACCATTTCATAGCTTCAGTAAGCCCTGTGCCTATTACGAAATTACTCTCAATCTATAAAACATTAACATGGGAGAGTAATGATAAAAGTGATTTAGCTGGAGTTATCTCTCATTCTATAGACTTCCAGAATCATGCAGTTTTTCTGGCTGGGTAGGTTAATATGACCTCTCATCCCTTCACAGCTAGAAGAGACTAGATGAGTTTCTGCTGGAAATTTAAGACATATAAGCCACAAAACTGGGAAATTTATTGTATCATTTACAAGCAATAGAGATTTCATCTTAAACCATTTCGTTTTCATTATTTATTTATTTATTTACTTATTTATTTTTTGGCTGCATCCATGGCATTCAGAAGTTCCCAGGCCAGAGACTGAACCTGAGCCATTGTGGTGACAATACCAAATTCCAACCCTCAAGGGAACTCCTTAAACCGACTATTTTAATTATCAGTGGAACAGTAAGTATGCCCACAATTAAAAAGCATGCTAATGTAGGTATAATAGCTTTTCTCCTTGCTAAAGGAGTCTCAGCTAAATATCTCTAAGCTGCATAATAAACATATACGTATATGTACACAGACATCCGGATCTCAGAAATGGAAAACGGTCCAAGCTACTGCACATATTTCACTCGATCATTCAACAAATATTTGTTAAGCACCTATTATATGCCACTTAGGACTACTCAAAACATTACTTTTAAAACACGATTTGAAATAGAACATAGGAAGTATTTCTTGATCAAATGAAAAGGTTTTTCTACCACTAAAAATCACCTAAGTATACTCTTCATTCATTGTATTGTTTATTTCATGATTACTTCATTACATATGTTTCCTGCATTAGTAACTTTAAAATTTTATTATCTTGGCCTTTTAGAGAAACTTTTTTTAAACAACCGAAGTATAGTTGATTTATAATATTATGTTGGTTTCAGGTGTACAGCAAAGTGATTCAGATACATATATCTGAATACACGCGCGCGCGCACACACACACACACACACACACACACACACAGTCATTTTCCATTATTGTAGAGAAACTTTTAGAACGAGTGTAAACTTAATTTGGATAGACCTAATGTGAGTTTTCCAAATAGGCCACATTTCTTCATATGGGTCCTAGTGCACAAACGCAAATACATACTTCTTCTGAGTTAAAGCTGACACCTTACTTCAGAATGTCCCATGTACTCAAGATACCAAGCTTGTAAACCACGTGCCCTCATCACCATCCTTACTCATTCAGGATTATCACCAAGTTACACCACGGTCTTTTCTTCTTCTCCTGACAGCTGGGCCTATTCTGTACTACTGTTGCTTTGTTCACTTCTTAAAATTCAATTCTTGACAAGCCATCTTTTTTTTCATAAGGAAAACTGTGTGCCCCTAAACCTCTTTCTTTTTTTGAATATCTCGGTTCCACTTTTTGTGAATCAAAGAAAGAGTTCATTCCCCATCTGTTAACTATTTGCTAGGTACGTACTTACATGCCAGATACTGGGCTAGACCTCAGAAATGGCTGATAAGCATAAAAGCAAAGGCTAGAAATATTCCTGTAGCAAGGAAAAGAAAAATAACGGATTTTAATGTAAGATTAGACCTCATAAACAGTTACTCAATCTGGGAACCTCTTAAAAGTACCTAGAAATCCTATTTATAAGCATACTGCTTTTCTTCAATTATTAATATTTAGGATAAATAAAAATAATGTCTTATTCAACATAGTTGGGTTTTTTGTGGTAAGATTTTTATGTTTTCTATTATAGTTGATTTACAACGCTCTGTCAATTTCTGCTGTATAGCAAAGTGACCCAGTCACACACACATATACATTCTTTTTCTTATTTAGTGTCATCACTATAATTGATTTTCTAACATTTTTCAGGATGGTAATGATTTTTCTATAACTTAAGTAAAATATAATCTTAGGCTGTCATAAACCCCTAGAAATTATTTCTTAGATTGTTTCCCAGAGAGGATGGTTGCCAAATTCCCAACAACCCACTCACAAATAAACTTCCAAGGTACAAAATACTTGCAAACTGGGGGTGACTTATTCTTTATTATAATCCTATGGGCTTAAGAAATGGTGCCACTACTTCTATCAATGAATTACTAGTTTAAAATAAAAAATGATTCTGAAGATTGTGAAGCTATGTACAAATCTTCCATCAGTCTAAGGACTGAGTGTGGGAAGTTATGTAAAGTAAAGGTTGGTTTGTGATATAATCTCTAATGGATTTACTTTGACTTCTAGTGCAGGATACTGGTCCAGGAAAGGTTTCCACAGACCAGCTGAGTGTCTTCTTCTAATAGGTCAACAGGTTAAAAAAAAAAAAAAGGCACAAAAACTCACAAAACAAAACCTGTTCTACAGGCTTCTGCACACATACAGGAAATAGTAGAGAAAGTACAGCCATTTTATAGTGTATCTAGAATACGAACCCTTTTAATATGAGTCCATTGACACTTTGCTTAAGTTTTCATTTCTGCTAAGTGGTTCTGCTTTAAAGGACTCACTTGAATCAATAACTAAGGACATCTTTTCTGAGGCTGGCAGAGTAGATTAAAAACTTAATGATGCATCTTTAAGCAATGACTCACTTTAGCAGCTTACAATATATACTTCCTTCTTCCCACAGAAGAATGATTATATGCCTTCCACTGATGCCTTTAAAAAGATATACATAAAATTGGCACACACTCTCCCATATTAAGATTGTACAAATGAAGTTTTTATTGGAATGTGAATACATATTTTAAGAGTGTATTAGTTTTTCCACTGCTCTATTGCTTACACACATACAAGCATTTGGTTAAAACAGTTCTTCAGCAGAACAACAATATGATATGAGAGCTTGGTGCCAGCAATAAGAACAAAATAACTGCCTTATTCTTTAATTTGGAATGTGCATTCACTGTACATCAAATGGTAAATTTGACATGTAAATGGTTTAATTTTTATTTTCACCACAGAACATTGAAAAAAATCATGTGTCACTTACTGGATCTAACAGAAGCATTCAACATTCAACTTACATATCCCTTTAACTAATGGCATCATTAACGTTTCTAATTGAATTAGGAGGGAATGTTGTAATTTATTATAATTGATAATATCAGACTCACAATGATCACTTTAAATTTACTGACAATAAACAGAAAGAGATAACTTTTGAATTTTCATGCAGTTGAAAGAGAAACATGAAAAATGGTATCCTGTCACTATTTTATTTTTGGAAACTCTTTGTAAATAAAAACCCATTTCCAAAATAAGATAGTCTGTGGACACAGAATAGTTGGTAATGATTCAAGTGCCTTAGGCAACAGAGAAGCATTGTTTTGTAGTTGTTTTTTTAAACCTCACTTAGTAACAGCAATTCATCATGTACAAAGAAACAAGGTAAAAGCATGGTTTAAAATGAATATATAAGTAATAATTGCAAAGCTTCGACTAAAACTCAAGTTTATCATATTAATTCCATTTCTGTGAATCGGTATAGGTAACCTGGTTGATACTCACCCAATGTTAAAGAAAAGCCCAGGCTTGTCTAAGCAACGAAAAATAGACACATGCTGAGGTGCTGAAGACAGCTCTTTCTGGGGCTCAAAGCACTTTAGATGAAGCAGACTTTATATTCCATTTAATAGAGGGTGTCTCCTCTTACCAGAGTGTGGCAGAGAGAAGAGTTTCCATAATACCGTCTTGACTTTCTGTCCCTCTCTCTGAAGAGTAACAGTTACCACCGGAAAACGTTAGCAGAAAATGATCACTTGAACACTCACACGGGGCAGCAGTAAATTTCCACTCTCTTTGCGTGCTCTCAGATTCCAAGCCTTTGCTTGTCTCTTAATCTGTCACAGGCAGTTCTGTTTCTGGTCAAACCAGCTTGCTATGCGTTCTCTTCTCTCACTAATGCACTCGTTTAGATACATACCACAGAGTCACAGCTCCCTCTTTTCCTTCCTCCCTCCCAATCATGCAATGTCACAAGAATGTGTGTAAAGCAATTAAGCGGAGGCGAATTTAATTCTTGGCCAAAAAAAAAAAAAAAAAAAAAAGAGTCTAGGGATAAACAAAAATTTTTTCTCATCACATTTTCCCCCTTTAAGTCCTATACTCATTCATGCACAGGGTTTTGTCAACAGATTAAACTGGCCTGACCATCCTGTTTAAGAATGGAAATAAAGGTTTCCTTCTTTCTTTCTTTCTTTCTTTTTTTTTTTTTTTTTTTTTTTTTGGTCTTTTTGCCATTTCTTGGGCCACTCCCATGGCATATGGAGATTCCCAGGCTAGGGGTCTAATCAGAGCTGCAGCTGCCAGCCTACACCAGAGCCACAGCAACACGGGATCCGAGCCTCACCTGCAAGCTACACCACAGCTCACAGCAACGCCGGATCCTTAACCCTCTGAGCAAGGCCAGGGATCGAACCCTCAACCTCCTGGTTCCTAGTTGGATTCGTTAACCACTGAGCCATGATGGGAACTCCAAGAATGTAAGTAAAGGTTTCTAACAAAGGTGTGTTAATGGTGATAACAACAGATTCATTTTCCAATATGTGCCCTCAAGGAAGATGCTATTGCCAATCATAAGAAGAAAGTGTAGCAAGTAAATACACAGATATTATTAATTTAATCTTGAGATTTAAAAAGCAAGTGAGATGTTAGAATCAGTATTCAGAATTTAATTTTAGTGTAATTCTGTGAAATTTAATTTTTTTAAAAATGGTTTATTTTGAAACCATTGTAGAGTAAAATGTCTTAAAATTATGGATCTCCCGCGTCTGCAACCTACACCACAGCTCACGGCAACGCCGGATCGTTAACCCAATGAGCAAGGGCAGGGATCGAACCAGAAACCTCATGGTTCCTAGTCGGATTCATTAACCACTGCGCCACGACGGGAACTCCAGTCTGTTGTCTGTTACTTCAAATCAGTAGTTGTGTTAATCTTGAATCTTATTTCCTATCTTTAAAGAAATGTTAAATGGAAACGTTCCTAAAACGCTAAAGGGTGTTAAGAGCCTACTGTTTTTCTCAGTCTAAGATTATAATCAAAGAGTTTTGGTATAAGTGAAGAAGTTCAGAATTTGTAAAGGTAGCACTCAGAATAACTATAAGGCTGATTTTTAAAAGGCACTTTAAAATTGGGAAACTTCATATAAATCTATAATGGAGTCTAAGGCACAAATAAATTAGCTATTTAATATATAATTAATCAGACTGCCTACATATGAATGTGTGTAGGTTTGTAGTTGATTCCTACTAAATACCATTTTTCTAAGATACATACAAAGAAATCAGGAAAAGTGACCTTATTTTAGGCCATAAAGACATCAATACATTTTCAAAGGAGAAATAGTGCAAACTTCATTCTCTGAATACAACACAATAAAACTATAAGTTATGCAAAAAATTTTCAGAACATAAGCAAATGTTCCTTAAAAAACCCTATTAATACTTAAAAATTTAAAAAGAACATTCTTTCAAAAATTATTTGGACAAAGAATTAAAAGTACAATTATAGGGACTTCTGGGCTATGATGGAGTAAGAGGGACTAGATTTACCCTTCTATCTGACAAAACTAAAAAACTGGACAAAATTAATAAAACAATGGTTTTTCAGATACTGGATATGAGGCAGCTCAGCCCAGTAAATCCAGAGAGAAGGGAAACAAAGGTAAACTTTATAATTGCTTCAGGCTACAGAGCAGGAAGGGGATCCTCAACAGAGCATGGCAGTGTCCCGGCTGAAAAGGCAGAGTTGATAATTCAAGAAGGCCAATGTGGTGAAAATTCATAGGGCAAAATACCAGGGAGGAGAGAGCTGCAAAGTGAGCCCCAGAGATCTGCAAAGAGCTCTCTTCAAATCTTCACTGAGAACTGATCAATGCATGTCCATGAGAAAACTCCATGGCCAAGGCCAAGGAAAGAACCACTGGAAAGAAGGAGGCTGAAAAATTCCCATTACACACACAGGGCTGAGACTAAATAGTGTATGTCCTCAACAGCCAGAGTGAGGAAATCTCATAATAAATGGGAGACTGGGTTAAGTACTCAGAAAAATATTGCCTCAATTGAAGGACCAAACTAGCTCCAGACTAAAGGTTGTTCTTGTCCCTCCTAAAAGAACTCACAAGTAATCTTGAAAGGATTGAATTCTTCCCAAATAATTTGAGTGTATCCCAGAGTAGAATATTAAAATATTGGAGAAATTATTAGAAATCTAACACAGAACAACACAGAATTCACAATGTTTAGCATCCAGTCAAAAATTACCAGGCATGCATGCAAAAAGCAGGAAAATACAATGTATAATATGAAGGAAAAATTAAGCAATAGAAAATGACTCAGAAATGACACAAGTAACAGAATTAGAACAGAAAGACACTAAAACAACTATTACAAATATACTTCATAGGTTTAGGAAAGTATAAAAAAGCATTGAGTAAGTTAAGGAGATGGAATATATTAGACTCAAATCAAATCTCTAAAGATTAAAACTACAATTTCTGATATTAAAAAATATACCAAATAGGGGAGTTCCCATTGTGGTGCAGCATGTATGTATATATATATGTATACACACACACATATATATATATCCCAAGCAGCCTAATTTATGTATTGTTTGAGTCCCAAAAGGAGAAGAGAGAAAAGGGGAATTATAAAACAATGTTTAAAGATATAATGACTAAAAATTTTCCAAATTTAGTGAAATAATAAATCCACAGATCTAAGAGCAGCAAACCCTAAACACATATGACCCCGCAATCCCACTCTTGGGCATATATCCAGACAAGAGTTTTCTTGAAAAAGACACATGCACCCTCATGTTCACTGCAGCACTACTCACAATAGCCAAGACATGGAAACAACCTAAATGTCCATCGACAGATGATTGGATTCAGAAGATGTGGTATATATACACAATGGAATACTACTCAGCCATAAAAAAGAACAACATAATACCATTTATAGCAACATGGATGGAACTAGAGACTCTCATACTGAGTGAAATAAGTCAGAAAGAGAAAGACAAATACCATATGATATCACTTATAACTGGAATCTAACATATAGCACAAATGAACATTTCCCACAGAAAAGAAAATCATGGACCTGGAGAATAGACTTGTGGCCTCCCGGGCTGAGAGGGAGGGAGTGGGAGGGGTTGGGAGCTTGGGGTTATTGGATACAACTTGGAATGGATTTACAATGAGATCTTGCTGAGTAGCATTGAGAACTATGTCTAGATACTTATATTGTAACAGAACAAAGTGTGGAAAAAAAATGTATATATGTAAGTGTATCTTGGCCCCCATGCTGTACAGCGGAAAAATAAATTAATTTAAAAAAGAGAAAGAAACATTAAAAAAAAACTATACAAAAGCACAGTATAATCAAATTGCTTAATAATTAATTGTGGGAGTTCCCACTGTGGCTCAGCACAAATGGATCTGATTAGCATCCATGAGGATGCAGGTTTCATTCCCTGGTTTCACTCAGTGAGTTAAGGATCCAGCATTGCCATGAGCTATGGTGTGGTGTAGGTCGCAGATGAAGCTTGGATCTGGCATTGCTGTGGCTGTGGTGCAGGCTAGCAGCTGTAGCTCCGACTGGACCCCTAGCCTGGGAACCTCCATATGCCACAGATGTGGCCCTAAAAGATGAAACAATAAAAAAATAATAATAATAATGGTGGAGTTCCCATTGTGGCGCAGCAGAAACAAACCTGACTAGGAACCATGAGGATGTGGGTCCGATCCCTGGCCTTGCTCAGTGGGTTAAGGATCTGGCGTTGCTGTGGCTGTGGCATAGGCCAGCAGCTGCAGCTCGGATTCAACCCCTAGCCTGGGGACTTCCATATGTGGTGAGGGCAGCCACAAAAAGCCAAAAAAACCAAAAAATTAATGGTAAGAGAATACCTTATAAGTAGTTTGAGAAAGGTATAACATATAGAGAAAAAAAGAAATGAATAGATTTCTCATCAAAAACTAGGCAAGTCAGAAGTAGAACAACATTGGAGTCCCATTGTGGCTCAGTGGTTAACAAATCCGACTAGGAACCATTAGGTTGCAGGTTCGATCCCTGTCCTTGCTCAGTGGGTTAAGGATATGGCGTTGCCATGAGCTGTGGTGTAGGTCGAAGACTCGGCTTGGATCCCGTATTGCTGTGGCTCTGGAGTAGTATGGCGGCTACAGCTCCGATTAGACCCCTAGCCTGGGAACCTCCATATGCTGCGAGAGAGGCCCAAGAAAGGGCAAAAAGATTTAAAAAAAAAAAAAAAAGTAGAACAACGTCTTCAAAATACTAAAAGAAAATAACTGTCAATATCTTTCAGAAATGAAGACATAGAAAAGCTGAACTAATCACCAGCAGATCAGAGTACACAAAATGTTAACAGAGGTCCCTTCTTCAAGCAGAAAAAATACACTAAATGGAAATATTCACAAAGGAATGAATAATATTGGAAATAATAAATATGTATGTAAATATAAAAATTTTTTTCTTATTTTAAAACTTCCTTTAGAGAGTTCCCTGGTGGCCTAGCATTTAAGGATTTGGTATTGTCCGGCTGTGGCTCAGGTTTGATCCCTGACCTGGGAACTTCCTCATGCTGCTGGCATGGCCAAAAATCCCCAAATCCTTTAAAAGATAATTTATTTCAAGGCAAAAACAATAACAATATATATTTTGGGATTTGTGATATATACAGAAGCAAAATACATTACATCAATAACACAAAAGCCAGAAGAAAAAAAATATGCTTGAAGGTAGACTGTGATGCATCAAAAAGATACAAAATAAAATTGAAAGCATTTGAACAAACAAATAAACAAAAAGATTCAAAGAGCTATATAGCTAATTTGTCAGTAAATGAGATAAGATAAAATAATAAAAAATAATACAAATGAAGGCAGAAAAAAAGAGGAAAAAGAAAGTTCAGAAAGAATAAAGAAAAACAAATAGTAAGATGGTAATTTATCCAACCTTATCAATAACCACATGAGAAGTAAATGGTCTAAACCATTTAAAAATCAGATCTCCATTTAAAAATCAGATACTGTCAGACTGAACAAAAAAGGCAGGACCCAAGCATATATTACTTACAAATTTTAAATATGAAGACACAAATCAGTCCAAAGTGAAAGAAAAAAATATGTCATGCAAATACTATTAAAAAAAACCTGAGGTGACTACAAATATCTTTAAAGTAGATTTCAGAGTGAAGAACATTTTTAGATAGAAAGAGGGCTTATTAAATGCTTTATAAAGAGGTCAATTCATCAAGAGGCCATGCAAATTCTAAGCATTTATGCATCTACTGACAAAGCTGCAAAAACCATGAAGAAAAAAACTAAGAGAAATGAAAGATGAAAAATTCAAATCTACTGCTATAGCCTAAGATATACCCTTCTTCCAATAATTCATAGAAAAAGTAGATAAAACATCAGGAAGTATATGAAAGACTTGAACAGCATTAAAACCAATTTGATCTGATATGTGCCAAGCATACAAACATACAAAATATGTTCTCTGATCACATTAACTTAGAAATCAGTAATAAAAGATATGAGAAATCCCCAAATATCTGGAAACTAAATAGTACACTACTAAATAACTTATTGGTCAAAGAAGAAATGAGACAAAAAAAAAAAAAATCAGTATCAAGAATGAAACAGTAAACCATAAAAAATATATGAGAAAATAACAGATGAGTATTTATTTGATCTCTGGGTAAGGCAGTTTTTTCAGTCAGACCAGATCTATATAAGAATAATGCTTTCATTGTTATGCTCTCTCTTCTCTTCCTTTTTTAAAAATGATTCTGGCATTTTCAAAAGTCCAAGACAATTCTGTTACAGAAACTTGAAAGAATGTGTTTTGTGGTGCCATTTAACTTGTTCTTCATGCCTTGTATTTTCTATAAACAGGAAATTAGCTCTAAAAGCATAATAAAATATAAATATTTTGACAAGATAATTTCCTAAGTTCATAATGTTAGCACACCAGGAGGCAAAAGTCTCATTATTAGCGATCTATATTTGATGACTGAGTTAGAGGATAATACCAAATTTCTTTATTGAAATTGTTTTCTTTTTAACTAGCTACTAGGATACAGATATATTTATTTATTTATTCATTTATAAAATATATATATATATATTTTTTTTTTTTTGTCTTTTTGCTATTTCTTTGGACCGCTCCCGCGGCATATGGAGGTTCCCAGGCTAGGGGTCTAATCGGAGCTGTAGCCCCTGGCCTATGCCAGAGCCACAGCAACTCGGGATCCGAGCCGCATCTGCAACCTACACCACAGCTCACAGCAACGCCAGATCGTTAACCCACAAGCAAGGGCAGGGACCGAACCCGCAACCCCATGGTTCCTAGGTCGGATTCATTAACCACTGCGCCACGACGGGAACTCCTAAAATATTTTTATTTTTTGGCCACACTTGTGGCATATGGAAGTTCCTGGGCCAGGGATCAGATCTGAGCTACAGCTGCAAACCATGCCATGGCTGCAGCAATGCTGGATCCTTTTAACCTGCTGCACTGGGCGGGGATCGAACCTGCACCTCTGCAGGAACCTGAGCAGCTTCAGTCAGATTCTTTGATTGATTGATTGATTGATTTGTCTTTTTAGGGCTGCACCCACGGCATAAGGAAGTTCTCGGGCTAGGTGTCGAATCAGAGCTACAGCTGCCAGCCTATGCCACAGCCACAGCAATGCCAGCTCTGAGCTGAATCTGACCTACACCACAGCCCAGAGCAACACCAGATCCTTAACCCATTGGGTACGGACAGGGATCGAACTCGAGTCCTCATGGCTAACGAGTTGGGTTTGTTAACTGCTGAGCCACGACGGGAACTCCTGTAGTCAGATTCTTAACCCACTGCACCATGAAGAGAACTCCCGAGGGGGACTGGTATTTTTCAACATGCAAATGTGCAGTTCTCTATCAGTGCTTCCTCCAGTGATCTGAGTATTCACTGGTGATCCTTTCCTAAATCAATCGCTTCACTAGGGTTGTAAACTGTTGATTTTAAAAATTCCATTCTTTCTACATATATTGCCTGGCATTTCTTTGTAGAGAAGAGCTTCTTCACAACTATACTTCTAATTGCTTAATTCTCTTTATTTAGTTACCAATTTTGAAAGTAAGAAGCTGGTAATACTCATTTCCAACGGTGGAAAATGAGAGATTTTTTTTTTTTTTTTGGTGAGGAAAGTCTTTCTCTTCTTTTGAATATCATTATAGGCTCACAAATTTTTATATATTCCATGTTTCAATCAATTATAGGCATTATTCTTTTTTTGGTGCTGTCCTCCTAGCCTGAGATCTCCCCCAAAGCAGGGTCTAAAGCAAAAGGCTCATGTAATATTATTTTAATAAGAAGTCCAACCACAATGAGCAGGAAAGAGGAAATAGGGGAATAAAGCAATGGAGGAGGGAGAGCCAGTATGACAATGCAACATCAAGCTGGCCACCTTTTAAATGTATCAGACTGAACCTCTTAGAAGCCTATAAACTGCATTTCAGAATCATCCCTAGGGTTTGTGGGTGAGGGTAGAAAAGGAAGAGGAAGAATTTATCTACTGGCTCTTACCTTCTATTGATCAAAGGCTTTCCCAAAAGGGCACTAACTCCCAAACACTTGGATTTAATTCCTCTCTTCTTCCGGGTTGCACATGTGTGGGTCTGGGTACTTGGTAGACCCCATGGCAATGTCCATAAGAAGCCCTGGGGAAGGTAGCAAAGGGCTTGCAGAATGACAGGAGATGAGGCCTACCAGAGGGTTTGCATAAAGCTGAAATATGGCAAATGAGTCCTGGAGGATCTGCAACGGTATATAGGAGATATCGAAAATAATGACTCAAATCTCCCCAAATTTGGCCAGTGGAGTCCCTTCAAGAGAGCTCCTACATCCTTTTGATATAATTTCAATAATCTTTGAATTTTCACTGCTTTCTTGTTCAAGACAATGTTGCAGGCTCACCACTATGTATTTACTTTGTTCCAGATCTGGAATGAGCCACTTTTCCAGGGAGAAGTTTTCCAAATGTGATGAACAGTGCACTCGCACTTGCTCCAAAGTGTTTACCTGCTGCATCCAGTTCCAAGATCTCTGTTGGTTTGATGCTTTTTAATCAGTTTTGAAGTAGCTCCTTTTGGTCTAGCCTATGGATCAATTAAAAACTTAGCCTCCTCACCCCTGATATCTAATAAACAAGGCAAAGGGAAAACAAGTTACCAGGAAAAAATACTCCCACATAAAAATAGGGGAAGTGAAGAAACATCAGTCTATAATATGTATGTGATTTTTCTACACAGGAAGAGCAAGCTTCCCTACCTGGGAACGGGTTCCTTAGCTACCAAATTGGTTGCCCCTTGCTCTAATCTCTCTAATCCCTGGGAGAATCCTCCCTATCCACTGTCCTCCAAAGTCACATGTGAGAGGGTCATTGTGGATGGTTCATGACTGAGAGCTTTCCTGCTGAAGCCAGTCTACCTGTTTGGGGGTCAGATTTAGAGGTCTGGGACTTGACAAGGGATAGGAAATGACAGGTTTTTATTTCTCAGGCTTGAGTTTCTTTGACAATACAACTGTTTTAGATTATCACTTGGCTTTTAATTGCTTTGCCTTTTATCTTCTACTAATCAAAGCCAGAAACTGTTGAATCTGGACTCAATGCTGTGATTTTTGTCTCTAATCAGCCCCCTTGCCCTGACCATTACACAAGCCCCCAGGTTAATATTTATATTAATATTTGTATTTAATTATTGGGTTCCATGTGGCATGGGCATTGACCAACCAAACCAGATGTCCAAACAACCAGCATAGCCATAATCATTCAGCATGCCTGCTGTATTTTGAATGAAGTGGATTCATTCATACAGAATATCATGGTCCAGCATTAGCTGGAACACTGGTAATTATGTTCATACATTCTTATGCTTTCCAAATGTTCTACAATTAACATATAGAGTCAGCTTTCAAAACAAGGTCTAAGTGTTTCTAAAAATCACCATGCTACACAGCATCATGCAATAAAAACACAGCAATTGTGGGGAAAGTAGGGCTGGGACTCAATACTCAAAAATTTCATCAGAGACTTTTTTTTTAAGTAGAAACCTAATAAAAACAGTAGTACGCTTTTATAAATGTTAAGTGGCTTAACAAAAATGTAAACACCACAATAAATATGGCACTTTTACTTGAAAAAAGATATGACATTTGCTTGTAGAAGTGAGTGTTAGAAGACTTGTAAATTGTGAATTTTTAAGAAATAGTGGAAAGAGGATTATCTGAAATCAGATGAAGAGTTGTAACACCAAAGGTGGATGACTGTGACACATGTGGTACACAGAGATGGCTGGTACATTTCTGAGGTATGTGCATGTCTGCGTTTTGTGTATTTCTCCAGAGTTTGGTTCAGCTAGGTAGTTTTCTTTGAAACTGTACAAAAGTAAATGAGAAATCTACATTATGCTCAAATTGTTTCCAAATATATTCAATCATATTGGAACAAATGTGTGTTTGCAAAACAAAATGTTATAGGAGAAATGACTTTTATTTTCACCAGGATTAAATATACATATATATATATATGTCGAATATGCTAACAAGTATTGTGAACCTATTGTGATTTTGCTAATTTGGGTAACTATAGGTTTTTGTTTGTTTGTTTGTTTGTCTTTTCGTCTTTTCTAGGGCTGCTCCTACGGCATATGGAGGTTCCCAGCTAGGGGTTCAATCGCAGCTGTAGCCACCGGCCTACACCAGAGCCACAGCAACGCAGGATCCGAGCCACGTCTGCAACCTACACCACAGCTCACTGCAATGCTGGATTCTTAACCCACTGAGCAAGGCCAGGGATCGAACCCACAACCTCATGGTTCCTAGTCTGATTCGTTAACTACTGAGCCATGACGGGAACTCCCTAGGTTTGTTTTTTTTGTTTGTTTGTTTGTTTTTTTGTCTTTTGTCGTTGTTGCTATTTCTTGGTTCTTGGGCCGCTCCCGCGGCATATGGAGGTTCCCAGGCTAGGGGTCGAATCGGAGCTGTAGCCACCGGCCTACACCAGAGCCACAGCAACTCGGGATCCGAGCCGAGTCTGCAACCTACACCACGGCTCACAGCAACGCCGGATTGTTAACCCACTGAGCAAGGGCAGGGACCGAACCCGCAACCTCATGGTTCCTAGTCGGATTCGTTAACCACTGCGCCACGACGGGAACTCCCTCTTTGTTTGTTTTTTAAGTGGTGTTTACCTTTCTCTTACTCCCATTGATCTTTTTCCCTTCACTTTTTTCTTCTTCTTTTTTTTTAAGTTTTTCCCTTCACTTCTCACTTACACTTTTGTTGCTCTATTTTTTTTTTCTTCCTAAAGACTATACAATATAGACACAAAATACCACAGCTACACCTTCAGCCAGCCCAGGAATCACATTTGAGCTATTCTTTAATAGCCTTATGCCACAAAGCAAAGAATGTCTACTATCTTAGGAGTTTGTCACGCTATCCATGTACCATAAATATCTCTAGTTCTCATAATTCCCATTTCAGACAGAATGAATATTGTGGCCCTGGAACCTGCCTGAAGATATTCAGGACTTCCCTAGTGGCTTAGTGGTTGAGGACCTGGCATGTCATGCTGTGGCTTGGGGCAGTGCTGTGGTGCAGGTTTGACCCCTAGCTTGGGAACTTCCACACGCCGAAGGTGCGGCCAAAAAAAAGAGATATTCAAATGGCTTTCATAAAAGCAGAATATAGGAGAAATGCTGGGGGAGAAATGCTTTAGAGGTCTCCGAGTTGTACTGAAACGGGGATTACTTGATAGAATGAAAGCACATTTCTAATCGTCTATTAATTGCTACTCCTTGGACAAATTTGTAAATCTTTAAAAGATCTTAACTTTAACAACATAATAAATATTCATTATTCTGTTTCTCTCTCATACTAATTCTGCTTCCCATATCCTTCTGCTATTTTTAGGAAGGAAGAAGCTTTGAGTTACAAATTTAGGTGACATCCTTGCCCACTGGCTGTTACTTCCAAAATGTCAGAGGAATTTCTCAAAGCGGAGAACATTAATCGCTGTTGCATTTTCTTAGCACTACTCTGGCCCCCTGCTGGTGCTGCGCTGCAGTGGCAGCTGCAGTATTTGGCCCTCAACGATAAGATCAACTATGCAAGTCCAAGGAATGATTGTCTTGTTTCCCTAATGCCAAGATAAAATATGTATCTCTGTATATACACTTAGTAAGACATAAATATAGATATATAGCCTCTGAAGACCTTTATATGATAAACTATTCTGAACATTCTTCTCTTATCAAGTGACTAGCATCATAGGCCACAGAATCTTTGGAATTAGGCAGACCCAGACTTGAATGAAAACAGATGGCACCTAAGTAATATATCTTTAAATTACAGATATCCAGAACTAGCTGTGAGGATCAAGTGAACTAATATACATACATGCCTTAGTTAAGTGTTAAATGTTAGACATTACTCCACGCATAAAATTTAAAAACCATCTCTATCATATATTAAAATATATCATCCAACTTGTGGTTGCTCTGTTCTCGACTGGGGCCACTGGAGGAATCACATGCAGCTTGCAGTCAACCTCATTTATTAAACACTTAGCAGATGCAAAATGTCACACCAGGTGCTCCAGAGATACACATGCCCACATACCAATAAATCATTAACTGTATGTTTAGGGACTTTAAATTTTTTCTTATATACCAAGACCAGAATAATTCCATTAAAAGAATTCTGGATGCAGCATTTTAAAAAGTGTAGGATAGGTATGCAGAAACCCTGGAGTTTAGTCTAATTTACTCTAACCAAAAGATGGAGAGTTGAGACGTGGGCAAGGGAAATGGGACTATTAGCCATGTAATCTAAATTAAAAATTACAGGCAATCTTGAAGGTTCTAGAAGTTGCACAGAGGTTCCAGAATATTTGCAAATTGGAGATTAATAGCAAATCATCAAGGAGACGCTCTATAACAATGCTTTATTTTACACTCAATCCGCATCTTTCATTCCAACAACTTTTGGGTATTCTCTTTGTACCTATATGACACAAAGTTGTTTTCTCTGTGTCTATATGACACAAAGTGTATATATAGATACACACACACACATATATATAATATCTCAAATACATACGTTTTATTTTTAGGGCTGCGCTCAGGGCATATGGGGGTTCCCAGGTTGGAGGTCTAATCGGAGATGTAGCTGCCAGCCTATACCACAGCCACAGCAATGCCAGATCTGAGCCGGGTCTGCAACGTACACCAAAGCTTACAGCAATGCCAGATCCTTAACCCACTGAGTAAGGCTAGGGATTGAACTGCGTCCTCAAGGATGCTAGTCAGATTCATTTCCACTGAGCCACAATGGGAACTCCCATAAAGTAGTTTTCAATTCGTTTCAAAGTAGTTTCTTTTTTTCTTTTGTCTTTTTATGGCCCCACTAGTCCTGAGCCAACACCCAAAGTAGTTTCAATGCTAATAAGTTTCAATGATACTTTCAGGTTGCTTATATGGTATTTAGGTGAGAGTCAGAAAAAGGGACAGGTGCAGTCAAGGAGATGCACAGATTAACCAGCAAATACTACCTTCACGCAAAGAACAAGTACACTTTTCTTCAGGCAGTTGCAGCCCTGCACCAGCCTAGCACATAATTTGATGTGAGAGAAGGGGACATGAGCTGAATTTCAGGCTGCACTCACTTCCCTGGCCAGGAACCTTTGGACAAACCACATAACTAAACGTGATGGCTCGGAACGCTTTACAATGGCAAGGTTCTGTTACAACTGTCTTGTCACTTCAGTGTATAGGATTCTTTCAACCGCCCCTCTGAGGGAAATCTGCTCTTTGGAGATACAGGGTAGAATAAGGAATTCATATTCTGTTAGGGGATATAAGATATGTACCAAAAATAACCATAGTATAAGGCAAAAAGTCATGAATCACAAAAGACTAATGAAATACCAAAAAATTCAGAAGATACAAAAGAAAAAAAAAAACCTTACTAATATCTTGAGGAATCACAGAAGGTTTCACAGAAAAAGTACACTGGAACTCGTTCTTGAATGATGTGTCTGATTTGGTAACACAGAAATAGGAATAGAGGATTAGGAAGTGTAAGATGTAAAGAACAGTAGTTTAGGAGTTCCCGTCATGGCTCAGTGGTTAACGAATCCGCCTAGGAACCATGAGGTTGTGGGTTCAATCCCTGGCCTCTCTCAGTGGGTTACGGATCCCATGTTGCTGTGGCTGTGGTGTAGGCCGGCGGCTACAGCTCCGATTAGACCTCCATATGCTGAGGGTGTGGCCCTAGAAAATACAAAAAAAGAAACCCCAAAAAACAAAAAACAGTGGTTTATCATAAGCAAATGCTGTGTGAATGACAGTAAACAAAAATTGAAAAGAAAGGTTAGGATCAGATTATGAAGAGCTTTTAATAACAGGCTAATGAGTTTAACTGTTGATTTGTGGGCATGTTGCGATCAAACTCTCATTCATGAATATGAATTTGGCAGTGTACAAGAAGAATCAAAAAGGCAGAGAAACAGGAGGAGATGAAATTAAAGGCAACTGCAGTAATCTAGGATGACATTGAAGGTAACTAGGCAGTGGGGATGCGAGGACTCTAGGAGTATCTGAGACAATAGCTTTGGCAACTCAATAAATGTAGATGATGATTGAGAGAAGAGACAAGATGATGAGTTTCCATGACTATGTGAAAAAGTAGGTGGATAGTATCGTCAAGATAAATAACAACCAAAGAAAGGTAAACAGTAGTTCCTCTGGGGCTCAGCAAGTTAAGGACCGGCATTATCACTGCTGTGGCACAGGTTCGATCCTTGGCCTGGGAACTTCGACATGCCACAGGCATAGCCAAAAAAGGGGAGGGGGATAAATTTTACAAAATAACTAATTGCTGGATATGTAACAAGTTAGAGGTGCCGGTAAGACTTCTGGTTGTAGATGCTACACCAGGCAGTTGAACACATAAAACTACAACTTGGAGAGAAAACAAGCCAGAGCAATACATCTGGGGTCACCCACTCTGCCAGTGCAATATGAAAGGCCCAAGAGAGAGCCAAGAACAGACCTTTAGGGAATGCCTACAAGTGGCGTTAGAAAAACCGGTGACTAAAGAAACAGCATTTAGAGAAGGAGAAGAGAACCAGTAAAGTATACCATCAGGATGACCAAAAAAGAGATCATCAAGGAGTTCCTGCTGTGGCATAATGGGACCAGTAGCATCTCGGGAGCACTGGGATGCAGGTTCGATCCCAGACCCGGCACAGTGGGTTAAGGATCTGGTGTTGTCACAGCTTGCAGCTTAGGTCGCAACTGTGGCTTGGATCTGATCCCTGGCCTGGGAACTCCATATAACACAAGGTGGCCAAGAGAGAGAGAGAAAGAGAGAGAGAGAATCATCAAGAATGTGAAGTGGGGGAGTTCCGTTGTGGCTCAGGGGAAATGAATCCAACTAATATCCATGAGTATTTGGGTTCGATCCCTGGCCTTGCTCAATGGGTTAAGGATCTGGCATTGCCGTGAGCTGTGGTATAGACAGCAGATGTGGCTCAGATCTGGCCTTGCTGTGGCTGTGATGTAGGCTGGCAGCTACAGCTCTGGTTTGACACTTAGCCTGGGAACTTCCATATGCCACACCTGAGGCCAGAAAAGAAAAGAATACAAAGTGGACAACAACACTAAGTACTGTGGAGCGGTGATGAGCACCCTGCCTAAATCTGTAATCTAATTTCTTCTAAATTTTTTTTAATTTTTATTAAAGTATAACTGATTTACAATGCTGTATATAAAGAAAGTATAATTATGTTTTGTTTTTTTGTGTGTGTGTGAAAATACTTTCTCCTTTTTTTCTGACCCGCCCATGGCATGTGGAAGTTCCTGGGTCAGGGATCAAACTAGTGCCATAGCAGTGACTGCTGGATCCTTAACCTGCTGAGCCACAAGGGAACTCTTATAATCTAATTTCTAAGACCCTCTTTCAATTCTTACAAAGCAAAGGTATTAGGGGAAGTAGGAATATTTGGAGAACCACTTAGGACAAGGAAAGGGACCTTTAAGAATTCATATTCCCCTAAAATCCTAAAGACATAGGCTGATCAAGAGACCAAAGCCAGGCTTGGATTCCCAGAGCACACCTCCCTGTGGCAAAGCATAAAGCAGGCAGAGGACTCCAAGCCAGTCTCTCTCGGAAACTGGTAATATTGGCTCAACTGTCTTGCCTAGAAGACTGGTTGGGAGGTTGGAGTCTTAGTAGCCCTGGACACACAACAAACCGTCCAGGGCAAATTTAGGATTGTAAGAGGCTAGCGGTGTAATAAAGGAGCCATGAGCATATTACTGTTTTCAAGTGTTTGGTAAGGAAGAGGAGAGCTTGAAGGACTAATGAAAGGGGAATTTGGTTGCTTTTTTTTTTTTTTTAATACTTTGAACTCTTGGTAGATTGAATGGGTAGAATAGATAGGAGGAAGATGAAAGATAAGAAGAGAACAATTAATGAGGCAAGAGTCTTAAGCTCCAGTGGAAGATGGGATCATGAACATAAGTTGAAAGTTTAACCCCCAAAATAATGATACATATTCTTCTAAAATGAAAAAGGAAGAGAAAGTGTGAGTAAAGAAACTGTCCAGTAAAGAGGAATAAATTAGGAAGCACACGATTGTTTCCATTTTCTCAGAAAAGAAGGTCTCAAGATCATCTGAAGAGAAGGAGGGTGGAGTAATAGAATGTGCCTTTGAACAGAGCGAAAAGTGATGTTATCAAAAAACACATAAATGTAGCAAGAAGAAAAGCTAAAGGCAGTAACTCATGTACATCAAACTCTAAGTTCGATAGTTATAATTCCACTGACAGTTGTACTATGAACAATAACTAGGTGAAATACATGCTATGGCATTCCTCCAACTTCCCTATTTATTTATTTATTTATTGGTCTTTTTTTTTTTAGGGCCGCACCCAAAGCATATGGAGGTTCCCAGGCTAGGGGTCCAATCAGAGCTGTAGCTGCCGGCCTAGCCACAGCTCACGGCAATGCCAGATCCTTAACCCACTGAGCGAGGCCAGGGATCGAACATGAGTCCTCATGGACACTAGTCGGGTTTGTTAACCACCGAGCCACAACAGGAACTCCCAACTTTCCAATTTAAAGAATAACAAAGAATGAAGTAAGAATGAAATCATAGAATCCTGAGATACAATATACAATAGCATCATATACAACAAAAACAGGCTCAGTGCAACAAATATAGTCAGATGGTTATGATTCTCGTATTTCCCCGCCCTTCTTTGCTGGATCTACTTTTTGTTTTCTCCGTAGTTGAAAAGTTTCTCCATGTTTATGAAAAATTCTTGCTCATGTCAAGTAAGAACACAACACAGCTTTTAATAAAAGAACAACTCTTATTCTAGTGAGAACTGATGCATGTTCTTTTTTAATAAAGTATGTCGTCTTCCAATTTTCCAAGTTTTTACAAATGTTCATTTTGCTACAAATTATTGAAATCAGAGCTATGTGAAAATTTTATGTTGGAAAATCATATTATTTCTGTTATAAATCTTTAAAAGGACAATTTGTAAGCTGGTGCTCTAGAGCCAAGAAGCAAAACAGTATCTAAAAAGAACAAAGAATCAGGCTGAGTAAAAGGACAGAAAACCTTGAGTTATAAATTACTTGGTTTAAAATGTCAAGGGAAACCAGTCTCAAAGTATCCCTTTCTACATTCTGAAGCTTGATAATAATGGAAAGTACTTTAGACAAGATATTTAATTTTCAGATTCAAACAAAGCCACTGACAGCAAACAAACACATGGAATTGATAATAAAACACATTCACTGATTGGAAATATCTCTATAGAATTAGTTCAGTAACTATAGTTGGATTCCATTATCTTTATAAATAAATACATTCTACCTTAAAACTCTAAAGACTTACAAAACATGATCTAGAGTGGGAGAAATGATTACAAATCCATTAATGGCTATTAACCAATGACTATTAACCACAGAAAAATATTTTAGGTAAATGGAAACACAAAAGAGTGTCATTTTAGGAGCTCCTGCTCTGGGGCAATGGGATCCGTGGCGTCTGCAGCACCAGGACACAAGTTTGATCCCTGGCCTGGCACAGTGTGTTAAAGGACCCAGCCTTGCCACAGCAGCAGCATAGGTTGCAACAGTGGCTAGGATCTGATCCCTGGCCTGGGAACTCCATATGCCACAAGGTAGCCAAAAAAGAAAAAAGGCGAGGGGGTATCATTTAATAAATAAAACAAATTGTGTGCTTTTCTTGCTATATCTCTTGAGAGTTCCTGTTCCCCTCATGCCAGACTTTCCCCATTTCTTTCACCACCCCCCCATTATTTCTGTCCCAGCTTCTAGTCCCAAGTCTGTATATGTACTTCATCGTTTTTTTTTTTTTGTTTTTTTTTTGTCTTTTTGCCTTCTCTAGGGCCGCTCCCATGGCATACGGGGGTTCCCAGGCTAGGGGTCGAATCGGAGCTGTAGCCACTGGCCTACACAGGAGCCACAGCAAAGTGGGATCCTTAACCCACTGAGCAAGGGCAGGGATTGAACCCGCAACCTCATCGTTCCTAGTTGGATTTGTTAACCACTGCGCCACGACGGGAACTCCTGTACTTCATGTTAAATCTTAGCAAAAGAGACCCTTCCAATGGAGATGACACCTTTTTAAAAAGGTAACTTAACATAACAATCATCTTCTGATACTTGAACTCCGTCCACCCTTGTGGATTCAAATTCATCACAAATGAATTATCAAGGCATTTCTTCCAAACAAATTGAACATTTTCTACAAAAACAAAAATTCTTGTGCCAACTACCAAAAGGCTGACAATTTCTCCATTTCAATACAGTATCAAAAATGTAGATGAGGTGTTCCCGTCATGGCTCAGCAGTTATCGAACCCGACTAGCATCCACGAGGACATGGGTTCGACATCTGGCCTCGCTCAGTGGGTTGGAGATCTCGAGTTGCCGTGAGCTGTGGTGCAGGTCACAGACCTGATTCGGATGCTGCGTTGCTGTGGTTGTGGTGTTGGCTGCCAGCTACAGCTCTGATTCAACCCTTAGCCTGGGAACCTCCATGTGCGGGCGGGTGTGGCCCTAAAAAGACAGAAAGACAAAAAAAAAAAAAAAAGTAGATGAACGTTTTTACCTTAGTAAAAGAAGCATAACTATTGTAAGAAACATAAGATTTTTTTTTTCGCTTTTTTTTTTTTTTTTTTTTTTGCTTTTTAGGGCCACACCTGCAGCATATTCAGGTTCCCAGGCTAGGGGTCTAATTGGAGCTGTTGTTGCTGGCCTACGCCAGAGCCACAGCAACACCAGATCCGTGCCACGTCTGTGACCTACACCACAGCTCAGGGCAACACCAGATCCTTAACCCACTGAGCAAGGCCAGGGATGGAACCCGCAACCTCATTGTTCCTAGTCAGATTCATTTCCACTGCGCCACGATGGGAACTCCAGGAAGATTTTTTAAAACATAAACTACCACTGGCAAGAATGTGGTGAGACAAAATTTCATTCACAGCTGTGTAGAATTTAATCACTAAGAATATTTCTAGAAAACAATTTACCAGAATATTCACGCTCTTTAACATACTATTTCTACTAACAGAAAGCTATCCTGAGAAAATACTCAGAGATATGTACAGAGATTTAATGATATTATTTTAATGTTATTTCTATTAGGAAAGCCTGGAATATTTTCAAACAAGAAATGGTTGAATAAATTACGCTATACTACCATCTTAGAATTTAATAGAGGTGTCAAAATAATACATCATATATTCATATAAAAATAATATGCTAAATAAAAATTTTAAAATAGAATATTTATCTGTATTTCAAATTCACTGGCATTGGCTAGATCCTTAACCCACTGAGCGAGGCCAGAGATCAAACCCACAACCTCACAGTTCCTAGATGGATTCATTTCCGCTATGCCACGACGGGAGCTTCTTGTTAAATTTTATTTTAGTGTGTTACTGTAGCCTGCAAGTCTATCACAGGCACTTATAATCTTGATTGAGTTATTGTATTAGCTTACCTTAGATGTTGTGTATCATCTGCAAATTTGCTTCAACTTTCTCAGCCTTCACCAAAGTTGATGATCAACACAGCTTCTGACAAAAAGAAAAGCTTAAAAATTATTTTTAAAAATACTTATAGAAATTTCAATATATTTCCTTATCGTTATCAGGTATATAGAATTATAAATTAAATTTCCATCATAATCATATACAAATAAATCAAATTAAAATAAGAAAATATCCCTACGTCCATGACTTCCAAGTAGTAGACTTTTTAAAAAGTAGTAATGAACCAAATTAAAATATTTCATCATTAGGGGAAACCTGGAGAAATGTGAAGGTTTGGATAAGAGGAACTCTAGCACCACTGAAATTCCTATCAGCTCTCCCCTTCCACAGGAGGAAATATACCTTATCTAAAATGGGAATTTTTTTTTTTTTTTTTTTTGCTTTTTAGGGCCACACTTGATGCATATGGAAGTTCTCAGGCTAGGGGTAGAATCAGAGCTACAGCTGCTGGCCTACACCACAGCCACAGAATTGGTGGATCCAAGCCATGTCTGTGACCTACACCACAGCTCACGGCAATGCCAGATCCTTAACCCACTGAACAAGGCCAGGGCCTCGAACCTGCATCCTCATGGATCCTAGTTGGATTCATTTCCGCTGTGCCACAACAGAAACTCCTAAACTAGTGTCTTAAAGGCCTATGTGTACTAACAGTTTGCGCAAAGCTTAGAAGAATTTTGAAGTTTCACAAACAGAAGCTTTAAAAGGTGTTTTGCTCTTTACAGCATCATGAAAACATATGCCTACTAGATTTTTTTTTCTCTGCTTTGCCATACTTTTATTTATTTATTTATGGTATGCAGAAGTTCCCGGGCCAGGGTCAGAACCTAAGCCACAGCAGTGACAATGTTGAATTCTCAA
The DNA here is from genome assembly GCF_054392235.1 of Sus scrofa. Classification (NCBI taxonomy): domain Eukaryota; kingdom Metazoa; phylum Chordata; class Mammalia; order Artiodactyla; family Suidae; genus Sus; species Sus scrofa. The sequence goes on along the minus strand of NC_139393.1, from coordinate 18,874,771 downwards.
CTGATAGGCCACCAGGGAACTCCCATGATTTGCCATAGTTTTAGATCATATATTTCACTAATTTCAGTCATGAATGGTAACTTAAAAAAATTTTTTTTTTATTTTTTTGCCTTTTTAGGGCTGTACTGTGGCATAAGGCGGTTCCCTGGTTAGGGGTCCAATTGGAGCTACAGCTGCCGGCCTACGCCACAGGATCTAAGCCGTGTCTGTGACCCACACCACAGCTCACGGCAATGCTGGACCTCTAACCCACTGATCGAGGCCAGAGATGGAACCCGCAACCGCATGGTTCCGAGTTGGATTCGTTTCCACTACTCCATGATGGGAAGTCCATGAATGGTAACTTTTATAAAATGTTTTATCTCCAACATCAGTATGAGGGTGTGTATGTGTGCATGTGTGTATGTTTACATTTTCCCAATAGAAATAAGAGAAAACTTACACTTCTCTCCTTTAATACAGTGGTCTTGCATGAAGAATGGATAAACCACTGATTCTGGGTCTGCATCTTTATTTTCTGAGCAGCAACTACTGGTTTAAATAGAACACTTAGCTCTTGATGTTCTTTCTTCTTAATACTTGATGTAGATCCTGCAACAATGTAATAGAAGAAAACATAGGCTTTGGAATCACATAGATCTGGGTTTAAATCGCAACGTCTCTGACCCTCTTCGGAAAATAATATCACAAGTCTCAGCTGGGTAGCCGATAAATTATATGGAATATATATAGTGGACTTCCCGTCGTGGCTCAGTGGTTAATGAATCCGACTAGGAACCAGGAGGTTGTGGGTTCAACCCCTGGCCTTGCTCAGTGGGTTGAGGATCTAGCGTTGCCATGAGCTGTGGTGTAGGTCACAGACGCAGCTCAGATCCCGTGTTGCTGTGGCTGTGGTGTATGCCAGTGGCTATAGCTCATATTAGACTCCTAGCCTGGGAACCTCCATATGCCATGGGAGTGGCCCTAGAAAAGGCAAAAAGACCAAAAAAAAAAAAAAAAAAAAGAATATAAATAGTGCCTAGGACAAAGCCTGCCATGTAACCTGTACTCTATTACATTGTTCTTCTGTGTAATTTGGTACTTCATTTCCACTTTGCTCAATCTCTTAAAAACCTTCTAAATTCTGAGTCATAGGCTAATAAACTACTGTGGCTTTGTTCAACAATTACCGTTTTGAAATACTTATTTTCACCATAGAGCATACTGTATAACTTTGGATTTTGGTGAGAAAGGTTTTAGTATAGTTATAATTTTTAGAATAGGTTTCATTTGTATTTCTCTTTGTACAACTGAAGTTGAACATCTTTTATGTTTTGTCATCTGTACTTTTTTCCATGAAATTTGTTTTTGTATCTGTGGCCTGCTTTTCTACTGGGTTGATGGTAATTTGCCTGATTTTTGAGGGTCATTTTCATTAAGGAGATAAGCTTTTTGCACTATAAGTTCAAATATTTCTTCCCACTTTTGTCATTTGTCATTTGACTTTGCTCATGGCATGTTTCACCATGTAATTTTTTTTTTTTTTGGCCATGCCTATGGCATGCAGAAACTCTTGGGCCAGGGACCGAACCTGCGCTATGGCAGTGACGTCAGATCCTTAACTACTAGGCCACTAGGGAACTCCTACATATTTTTTAATATAGTGGAATTTAACATATTTATTTTCTTCTGAAATTGAGTCATAGTTATAAAATCCTTGGCTTATAATTTGGTCCATGACTATTTTGCTTTGTATGTTGCCATTGAGAAGTTTGTTGCTAACCACTTCTTTCTGCCTGGAGGGCCAGAGGTATTTTTCATTAACTTCAGAGTCCAATAGATTTATTAGGACATAACCTAGCGATGACTGTTTGGAATCAATTTTCCCAGTATGTAACAAGCCTTTCTGATACGTAGATTTAAGTCTTCTCTTACTTTCAGAATGTTTTCATGGATTTCAGTTTAAATATTATCCTTGCTACTATTTCTTTCTTTTTACAAACTCTTATCTTATTTCTTGGTCACACTCATGGCATGTGGAAGTTCCTAGGTCAGGGACTGACTGAACCCAAGCTACAGTAGCAACCTGGGCTACTGCAGTGATGAGACCCAATCCTTAACCCACTGTGCCACAAGGGAACTCCCTAGAAACTCTAATTTTACATATCATCTATATCAATCCTTTCTCTCTTTTTACCTTCCTTCATTTAATTTTCATTCCTTTGGCTGTCTTCATATCTTTCCTCAATGCCCCTCATATCAGTCAAATCTAGTCTTCTTTAGGTAGCCTGGGCTTTAGCTTCATTGTCAAAGGTTACTATTCTTTGTCTTCATTTTGTTTCCTGAGTTCAGTAAATTCACTTTTCATATCTTCTCATTTTTGTTAATTTGTTTTGGGGTTCTGAATTTGAGACTTTATCTCTATAAATGCTCATGTAAGGGTATTTCATTCAGGTAGGAATATTTAATTCAGGTAATTTTAACTGTAGTTGAGTAAGCTTTGGGGGGGCCTTTCATCAGCAGAAATATTTTGACTCTTATTTTATGTTTTCTATTTAGAGTACCTTTATGTGGATGTTGTCTGCCATTTTCTGTTCATTTTGAAGTGTTTTAATTTTCCTAAACCAGTTAACAAGAGTACATAGACAGGATGAGAGATTTGGAAGTAATACTGGATTTTTTTTTTAATTGAATAGCAACTTCTGTTGGTTTAATAAACTACAGACTTTGGAGTTCCCGTCTTGGCTGAGTGGTTAACAAATCCGACTAGGAACCACGAGGTTGCGGGTTTGATCCCTGGCCTCACTCAGTGAGCTTAAGGATCCGGCGTTGCCATGAGCTGTGGAGTAGGTCGCAGATGCGGCTCGGATCCCGCATTGCTGTGGCTCTGGTGTAGGCTGGAGGCTACAGCTCCGATTAGACCCCTAGCCTGGGAACCTCCATATGCCGCAGGAGTGGCCCTAGAAAAAGGCAAAAAGACAAAAAAAACAAACAAACAAACAAAAAAAAAACCCAGACTTAAAAATCAATGACTCTTTTTTGGGTGAGAAGGGGGTTCATCTCTTCTATTCGGTCTCACCAAAATCCTTAGTTCCTACTACCTCTTCTTTCTCTTCACCACCAAGCCTCCAGGTAAATGGTGACCCTTTCAAGAAGCAGTGCTCTCTGAGACGGCCTCTTTCATCCCACATATTTTCAAGTCCCTTCCTTTATGTCTAAGGAGAATCATCCTTAGTATTTCCCTCCTTATGGCTGAGTTTTCTCTTTTTGGAATTATTTTACCTGCCTTCTACTGACCTCAGGTCCTGCTTCCCTTTCCTTTGCTCTGAAGTCTCAACCTCACCTATCACCTCAGCATGGGATCCAGAGCTGCAACTCAGTGTTTATTTGCCTACATAAACCATAATTTAAAATTATGTCAGTTAGGCAAGGGTTGTTGTAGCTTACTTTGCTCTCCTTATAGATCTGTATGGATTTTTTAAATTTTTTAAAAGAGATTATTATTATTTAACCACTTATTTTTGTTTATTTGTTTTAAATCATAGGACTTAAATTTGTCAGAGGTATTTTCCAATTTTAATTGTAATAGGGTTTTTTGGGCCACACTCATGGCATACAGAAGTTCCAAGGCTAGGGGTTGAATCAGAGCTACAGCTGCCAGCCTACACCACAGCCACAGCAACGACAGATCCAAGCTTCGTCTGCAACCTACACCACAGCTCATAGCAACACCGGATCTTTAACCCACTGAGTGAGGCCAGGGATCGAACCTGCAACCTCATGGTTCCTAGTCAGATTCATTTCCGCTGAGCCACAACGGGAATTCCATGTATAGATTTTTTAAAGGATGTACGGAGAGATTTGGATTTAGACAGTTGTTATCATCCCACAGAAACCTCAAGCCAGTTTTTTTTGTTGTTGTTATTTGTTTTAGTCACACCTGGGCCAGGGAACAAACTGGCACCACAACAGTGAGACAAGCCACAGCAGCAACAATGCTGGATTCTTAACCCTGGATCCTTAACCAGAGAACAATTTTTTAATTTTTTAATTTTTTTCTAGTCTTCTTATTATGTGCAGTCAACATTTTGACTTTTTTTTTTTTTTTTTTTTTTTTGGCTGCACCTGTGGCATATGGAAATTCCTGGGCCAAGGATCAAATCTGAGCTGCAGCTGTGACCTATGCCACAAATGAAGCAATGTCAGATCTGTAACACACTGTGTTGGGCCAGGGATTGAACCCATGTCTAATCAGAGACCCGAGCCACACAGATCCTTAACATGCTGTGCCACAGTGGGAACTCCAAAATTTTGACTTTAAAAAAAAAATTTTAATGACTTTTATTTTTTCCATTATGTTCTATCAATCCACAGTGTTTACACTGTTCTGTCCATTTCTACTGTACAGCAAAGTGACCCAGTAACACATATACATTCTTTTTCTCACATTATCCTCCATCATGTTCCAGCATAAGTGACTAGATATATATAGTCCCCTGTTCTATACAGCAGGATCTCATTGCTCACCCACATGCAATAGTTTGCATCTATTAACCCAACTCCCAGTCCATCCCACTCCCTCCCCCGCCCCCTCCCCCTTGGCAACCACAAGTCTGTTCTCCCAGTCCAAGAGTTTCTTTTCTGTGGAAAGGTTCATTTGTGCCATATATTAGATTCCAGATATAAGGGATATCATATGGTATTTGCCTTTCTCTTTCTGCAAAATTTTGACTTATGTTTTGGAACTGAGGTACTCTTTGTGGCCTAATATATAATAGATTTTTATAACTGTCTATGTGCGCTTGGAGAAGATATCTTCTCTATTACTGGATTTCAGACTTTGATACAAATCTATAAAATCTACCTTACTGATTATGTACAATGACTAATTTTTTTGGTCTACTTAACCTGACTTATTTCAAGAGAGGTGTATTAAAGTCCCCCAGAATTATCAGGTTCCTACTCCTTCTATCTCTAGTAGTTTTTACTTTATGAAAGCTCTTGATGTGTCATTTGGTAAATAGATAATTTAAAAAAAATTTTCATTGTAAATATAGCTCTTAGCTTTATAAGGGCTATTTTTTTAATATCCTTTATCATAAAGCTTTTTGAACTAAATTATGCCAATTCTGCCCTGTCTGATATCAAGATAATGAATCCTGCTTTTTCAAAAACTTTCATTTATCTGATATGTCTTTGCCCTTCCCTTCATTGTCATTTTAAAATTATTCATTTATTAACTCCTTTTATTATTCATACTTTTTACAGCTGTATCTTTTTTTTTTTTTTTTTTTTTTTTACGGCTATGCCCATGTCATGTGGAGGTTCTAGGACCAGGGATTGAACCCCATGGCCACAGCAGCGACCTGAGCCACAGAACCGATGAAGCTGGATCATTAACCCACTAAGCCACAAGTGAACTCCCAGTTGTATCTTTTGTATACAGCAATCATTAAATAAATTAAGCCAATACACATTTATACACGATATATTTGGTGTTGTGATAATGTTTCATGTCCTATTCATTTTGTGTGTGTACACATAAATACATATAGAAAATGTATGCATATCATTATATAGTCTGTTCTCTTTACACTTTTTAGGGTAAATATTTTAGTATTTAGGAAAGCTTTTGTGTATTTTGTTCTTCGGGTTAACTCTATAGTAGTATCTTTGCAAAATACTCTTTGTATTTCTCCCTTCTTTTTAAGATACTGTTAGTTCCCTGCTATTAGCAGTAACAAAATTAGTAACTTCCTATTCCCCTCCACCATCTAATTTTATTTTGTTTGTTTTTTGTTTTTGTTTTGTCTTTTTGCCTTTTCTAGGGCTGCACCCACGGCATATGGAGGTTCCCAGGCTGGGGGTCGAATCGGAGCTGTAGCCACCAGCCTACAGCAGGGACACAGCAATGTGGGATCCGAGCTGCATCTGCGACCTACACCACAGCGCACCGCAACACCGGATCCTTAACCCACTGAGTGAGATCAGGGATCAAACCCACAACCTCATGGTTCCTAGTCAGATTCGTTAACCACTGCACCATGACGGGAACTCCAGTCCATCATCTAGTTTTGATCAGTGGTAATATTTGATTAGTGTTTTATCTTATACATTTAGGCATGTATACTTATTTATAGTATGTTTACGTCCATCTGTCGGCTTCAAGTGCTATCCTTTTCCTTTATAGCTGATTCCTGTGAGGCAAACAGCCACTTACATTCCCTTTTCCCTCCCTTTTTCTGAAGGTAATATTATTTCTACATCATCGAAATAGAATAGTACAGACCATTCTGTCACCATTATTCCCATCTTTCAATCTTAGCACTACATAAGATATTCTCAGTGCTTACCACTTGACTGTATGTTAAAGATTCTCCAATCATTTCTTGGTTGTCTCAAATTTGTTCCCTAGAATATTTTTCATGAAGGATTCATAGGAACAATATTCCTTGAGTTGTTTCATGTTTATAAATACCTGTTGATGTCCTGAATTCTTGAAGTATAGTTTGGTGAGGTATGGATTATTTCCTTGAATATTTTAAAAATGTTGCTTCGTTATTATCTGGCATAAAATGCTGCTGCTAAAAATAATAATAATAAAAAAAACTGACCTAATTTTTTTTCTTTCTAAGTAGATGGTTTTTTTCCCCATAGGTGCAGAAAGGAATTGTTTTCTTTATTTTTAAAATCCAACAATTCCCCAATTTATTTTTAGGGCCACAGTCATGGTATAGTGAAGGACCCAGGCTAGGGGTTGAATTGGAGCTATAGCTACCAGCCTACACCACAGCCACAGCAATGCATGATCCAAGCCACGTCTGTGACCTACACCACAGCTCACAGCTATGCTGGATCCTTAACCCACTGAGCAAGGCCAGGGATCGAACCTGCATCCTGATGGACACTAGTCATTCATTGGTAATGAGCCACATGGGAATTCCAAATTTAAACTGGAGTTTGTTAATCTATTACATCGACATAGGTTGAAGTGTGCCTTGCAACCTATATAGATTTAACTTTCTTTAAAGTTAAGTGTTCCTGAATTATACTTCTAATACTTGTTCTGTCCATTGTGATGGTTACATTTTTTTTATCGTGGTAAAATAAACATAATATGTACCATATTAACCATTTTTAAGGATGCAGCCAGTGGTATTAAGTATATTTACAATGTTACACAACCATCACCTCTATGCTTTGGTTTAACATTTAGGGAACTCCTAATACACATATTTTGGTTCTATTTGTCTGTCTTGTTACTTTCTCTTGACCCCTTTTTGAAAAATCTTTGTTTGATTTTCTTCAGTTTTCTCCTATCTATCATTTATTTCTCTTATTGTGCTGTATATGGGGTATATTCACTCTTATTTTCTAATTTAATCTTCATTAAAAATTATTCTGGAGTTCCCTCTGACAAAGGAGGCAAGAATATAAAATCGGAAAAAAAGTTTCTCCAGCAAGTGGTGCTAGGAAAACTGGACAGCTGCATGTAAATCAAGGAAACTAGAACACACCCTCACACCATGCACAAAAATAAACTCAAAATGGCTTAGAGACTTAAATGTAAGACAAGATACCATCAAACTCCTAGAAAAGAACATATGCAAAACCTTCTCTGACATAAACCATACAAATGTTTTCTTAGGTCAGTCTCCCAAGACAATAGAAATAAAAACAAAAATAAATCAAACTTATAAGCTTTTGCACAGCAAAGGAAACCATTAAAAAAAAAAATGAAAAGACACCCTATGGAATGGGAGAAAATAGTTGCAAATGATGCAACTGACAAGGGATTAATCTCTAACTATATAAACAACTCATACAACAAAAAAGCAAATAACCCAATCAAAAGATGGGTGGAATACCTAAATAGATATTTCACCAAAGAAGACATAGGGATGGCCAAGAGGCACATGAAAAGATGCTCAACATCACTCAGTAGAGAAATGCAAATCAAAACTACCATGAGGTACCACCACCTCACACTGGTCAGAATGGCCATCATTAATAAGTTTATAAATAACAAACGCTGTAAAGGGTGTGGAAAAAAATGGAATCTTCCTACATTGTTAGTGGGAATGTAAATTGGTACAGCCACTATGAAGAACAGTATGGAGGTTCCTCAGAAAACTAAATATAGGATGACCATATGATCCAGAAATCCCACTCCAGGGCATATATCCAAACAAAACTATAATTCAAAAAAATACATGCACCCCTATATTCACTGCAGTACTATTCACAATAGCCAAGACATGGAAGCAAACTAAATGTCCAAAGACAGATGAATGGGTTAAGAAGATGTGGTACATTTTATATATATATATATATATATATATATATGAATGGAATACTATTCAGCCATAAAAAGAATGAGATAATGCCATTTGCAGCAATATGGATGCAACTAGAGATTCTCATACTAAGTGAAGTAAGTCAGAAAGACAAATACTATATCACTTATATGTGGAATCTAAAATAAAGCATAAATGAACCTATCTACAAAACAGAAGTAGACTCACAGACATAGGGAACAGACCTGTGGTTGCCAAGGCGAAGGGCAGAGGGAGTCGGGTGGACTGGGAGTTTGGGGTTATTAAATGAAAACTATTACATTTAGAACGGATGGGTAATGAGATCGTACTGTATTGCGCAGGGAACTGTGTCCAGTCTCTTGAGATAGACCATGATGAAAGATAATATAAAAAAAGGAATACATACATGTAAACCAAGATAGGCTTATCTCACCTTCCCACTCAATTGTTTTTGTTTTTGTTTTTTGTTTTTTTTGTCTTTTGTCTTTTTAGAGCCACACTGGCAGCATATGGAGGTTCCCAGGCTAGGGGTCTAATTGGAGCTGTAGCTACCCGGCCTACACCACAGCCACAGCAATGCCGGATCCTTAACCCACTAAGCAAGGCCAAGGATCGAACCCACTACTTTGTGGTTCCTAGTAGGATTCGTTTCTGCTGCACCATGACGGGAACTCCCCTACTCAATTCTTTATTCTATTTGAAATACAAAATATACTTCAAATGAACATTTATCCAATATCAAGTACATACAAACATGTGCTCACCAGACTCAGAAAGGAGTCTTGCCTTTGAGGGAGTTATTTCATTTCTCACAAGTTTCTAAGAAATGAAGTCATATAAAATATGCATAAATGAAGAATTCGAGTATAGGATGGTTAGAAGAAATTGTGTTTAAGTATTTAGTAAACAGAATGAAAACTGTTTATACTTCAAGAGGGAGGAAGCTGAGATAGGCATTGATTACTTTCAAAAGAAAGTAACTTTGAACAGTGGAAATCATTTTTACACAAAGAAAAGGACAGTAGAAAGCAGTTCCTCAGACTAAACCACAAGCATAGCATTAGAGGGACATAAGTCACCCACCTTACTCCTCTCAAATATAACTATAGGAATTAAGAGAATCATCAAAAGTTCATCAAATCATAACAGAAATAACGAAACTGAGACTTTAAAGCCTTTTGTGAGAATATAAAAATAACTTTTTAAAACCTAAGGTTGAGAATGAAATCCTACTCCCACTACCACTTGCAAACATTCTGCCTCCTTCCCCTCCCCCCTTACATTTTAACCTTTATGTTAAATCTGTGGTTACAAGGGCCAGATACAAAGCGGCCTTCTTAGCCCACAAGGTGGAGCTGCATGAAGACGGCAGAGCAACAACTTAGAAAGAGCTTGGGCCTCTGACAACTTTTTCTAGCACAACTACCTGATCAACTCATACTCACACAGGGAAGAAATAAACTTTTCATTTTATTAAAAAAAATTTTTTTTTAGGCCATAATTATTTTTCCGTTTCTGTCACAGAAGCCAAATCTATATCTTAACTAATACAAATTTCAAGTTAAGGAGTATAGGCTCCGTCAGTAACACAATGACAGAGTTCCTGTGGTGGCTCAGTGGTAACGAAGCTCACTAGAATCCATGAGGATGCAGGTTCCATCCCTGGCCCCACTCAGTGGGTTAAGGATCCAGCGTTGCCATGAGCTGTGGTGTAGGTTGCAGACATGGCCCGGATCTGGCATTGCTGTGGCTGTGGTGCAGCTGGCAGCTGTGGCTCCAATTTGACCCCTAGCCTGGGCACTTCCATATGCTGCAGGTGCAGCCCTTAATAATAATACAATGATATATAAAGTGTTAAGAAAAAGAAAAGGAAGGCCTAAAATAGGGCAGTGGCAATAAGAGTAGAAAATGAAGGAGTTTCTTGGTGGTCGAGTGGGTTAAGGGTTGGGTGTTGTCATTGCCCTGGCTTGGGTCACTGCTGTGGCATGGGTTCAATTTCTGGCCCTGGAATGTCTGCATGCTGTGGGCATGCCAAGAAAGAAAGAGAGACAGAGAGAGAGAGAGAGAGAGAGAGAGAGAGAGAGAGAGAGGGAGGGAGGGAGGAAGGAGGGAAGGAAGGAAGGAAGCAAGCAAGCCATTTGGAGCTTGAAGCTACAGATGTTACAATTGGGCAAAATGGAGAGGTAAGAATTTGTTTTAGGAGTTCCCATCGTGGCTCAGTGCTTAACAAATCCTACTAGGAACTATGAGGTTGCGGGTTTGATCCCTGGCCTTGCTCACTGGGTTAGGATCCGGCGTTGCTGTGACCTGTGGTATAGATGCAGCTCGGATCTGGCGTCGCTGTGGCTGTGGCATAGGCCAGCGGCTATAGCTCTGATTGGACCCCTAGCCTGGGAACCTCCATATGCCTCAGGGTTGGCCCTAGAAAAGCCAAAAAAAGAAGAATTTGTTTTACATCTGAGCCACTCAAGATGCTTATTCCCATTTAGCAAGATAGGAAACATTAAAGTGGGAGAGTAGTATATAAACTGAGTAGATTTAATTGTCTAAAAGGCTGTGAAAAATGTGTGTTAAGTGCTTAACAGAGCAGAACTTGACTTTAGAGATAGGGCTCATTTGCACAAAAATGATAGTTTAAACAGCAGGAACAAAAGAGATTTCACTGGGAGAAGCCATAGTGAAAGCAAAAATTTACTGCTGCAATTCCCCTCTTAAAAAAAAAAAAAATATATATATATATATAAAATAATTTAAATGTTTCCTCCTTTAAGTGAAATATGAATGTCCCATGTGTTTACCTCACATTTTCAGTAGTTAATGGACATTCTCATGATTCAGACTCCACAAACTGCAGTAGTCGTTTTGATCTTTAGTTTTATTTTTTTTTAATTGAAGTATAACTGATTTAAAATTTGTGTTAACTTCTTCTGTACAGCAAAGTGATTCAGTTATACATATATATATTAATATATATACATATACACACATATTTTAAAATATTCCTTTCCATTATGGTTAATCTCAGGATATTGAATATAATCCCCTGTGCTGCTATACAGTAGGATGATCTTTATATAGTTTTAAAGCATTTAAAAATTTTTTTCGTTTATTTATTTATTTTGTCTTTTCAGGGCCGCACCCGTGGCATATGGAAGTTCCTGGGCCAGGGGTCAAACTGGAGCTGCATCTGGGACCTATACCACAGCCACAAAAACACCAGATCCTTAACCCACTGAACAAGGCCAAGGATCGAACCCACAACCTCATGGTTCCTAGTCTGATTCGTTTCCCCTGCACCATGACAGGTACTCCCATTTTTTAAATTTTAGTCACATCTTTTAACTTAATCTCATAATGGAGCTTACTGGTTGAATACCAGAAAAATAATGGTGAAACACACCAAATTAATGAGGAATACAGAAATACTTCTAAAAATCTCAGAATGTTCCCCTGAAGTGACATTTATATGGACAAAATTATTTACAAAGGCCAGCAAGCTATTTCTGTTGCTTCAAAAGCAAATTTAAGAAAAGGAATAATTATTATATGCAACTTAGTTACTGAGGGGAAGACTTGTCATATTCTAGTTTTTTTAAAAATAAAGAAATGCTTGTATTTTTACTTACATGTGGAATCTAAAAAATAAAACAATTTAACAAATGCAACAAAGCAGCAACAGACTCATAGATACAAACTAGTGGTTATCAGAGGGGAGAGGCATGGGAGAAGGGGCAAAAGAGGTGAAGGGGATTAAGAGGTACAAACTCCTAGGTATAAATAAAAAGTTAAAAGGAGGTAATGCACAGCACAGGCAATATGAAACTGAGTCCCTCTAATTCTGAGTTTCCCTGCTGAGTTTGATTAAGCTCTCTATCCAAAGTTTTATTCCCTTTCTTGTCCCATACCTGTTCCCCTCAAGGCTAAGGAGTATCAAAGAAAAGGGGGTACTGAAAGCAGGACCCTGGGCTCATGAGTAAACAAGTCCCTCTAGGATCCCCATTTCTTTTCCTTTTTTCTTTCTTTCCTTTTTTTCTATCAGTCTTTTTTTTTTTTTTTTTTTTAACCATTTCTCGTTGGTAGAAAAAGGTTTGTCTTCCAGGCTTTCCCTCAATTCCAAAGAGCAGGCACATACAGTTACTAATTAGGGAAGCAGGGAATGCACAAACAAAGGAAAAGCAGTTAAACAAGAAAAGTAATGACAATAATTCAGACATAAAGCAGAGTTCAAGTTCCTTCTCAAGGGATATACATAACAATCTGACAGGTATCTTCATCAGGAACTAAGGCCCCTCCACCCACCCAGGTGGAGGTGGGTGACTACATCCTCAAGCCCTAGACCTCAGATTGGCTGGACCCTGAAGGGTGTGGACAGATTCCTGAAGCATCATCCTGTTACCTTACCACCAAACAAAGTCATGAATCCCAGAGCCCTCACCACCAAATGTTGCCTTTAAAACTGATCCCATGAAAACCATCCTGGAGTTCAGGCCTTTTAAGCAAGAGTTGCCCATACTCCTTGCTGGGCCCTGCAATAAATGTACTTTCCTTCACCACAACCAGGTGTCAATAAATTGGCCTTGCTGCATGGGGCGGGGGCGGGGAGCGGGGGGAAGGTGAGCAGACTCAAGTGCGCTTCAATAACAAAAACAGTCAGTATTTTATAACAACTTTACGAGAAGTGTAATTTATAAAAATATTGAATTACTATGGTGTACACTGGAATCTAATATAATATTGCAAGTCAACCATACTTTAATAATAATTTTTAAAAGTGCTTATAATCACTGTAAAGTCTTCACTCATAAAATCATTTAGATTTTTTTAATTACCAAATGCAAGAATTCCAAAAAAGTTCTGAGAGCAGTTTCTATTAATTTTTTAATACTGTATTAGATAAGCAGATTCTAATCTACATTCTGTCACAAAATATATTCTCACTTAAAAGGGGTTATCGGGAGTTCCTGTTGTGGCTCAGTGGTTAATGAATCCAACTAGGAACCATGAGGTTGCAGGTTCGATCCCTGGCCTTGCTCAGTGGGTTGATGATCCGGCGTTGCCATGAGCTGTGGAGTAGGTTGCAGATGCGGCCTGGATCCTGCGTTGCTGTGGCTCTGGTATAGGCCGGTGGCTACAGCTCCGATTTGACCCCTAGCCTGGGAACCTCCATATGCTGCAGAAGTGGCCCTAGAAATGGCAAAAAGACAAAAAAAAAAAAAAAAAAAAAAAAAAAAAAAAAAAAGGTGTTACCAAATTTTTTCTTTTATAATTCAATTGCATCACTTGATAATGGGGAAAAAATCTAAATCTGCATATACAAGATGGCAATAAAAACTCTCTAACATATCAATCTAAGTTAAATCACTTTTACTTAAAGTCACTTAACATTGTTCAAGCAAAAGTGCTATTTCACGAAATTTCTATGGGAGGTCTCTTGTTGTGTAGCAGGTTAAGGATCTGGTGTTGTCACTACAGTGGCTTGGTTGTTGCTGTGGCGTGGGTTCAATCCCTGGCCTGAAAATTTCTACATGCCATAGGTGTAGCTAAAAAATAAAAATTTCTATGGATCTTCAGATTATATATTATGAAATCTAGAGAACAGTATTCTTCAAAGAAAAACCTGTAGATACTTAATTTGTTATTTTAAAATGACACATACAGAACATATTTACTGTAGTATTTTTTCCTTTGGCTGTGCTTCAGGCATGCAGAACTTCTCAGGCCAGGGATCAAACTTGTACCACAGCAGTGACTTGAGCCACAAAAGGGACAACACTGGATCCTTAAACACTAGGCCACCAGGGAACTCCAAACTTGCAGTATTTTGACCTTAAGTTGTGTTAAAAAAGAAAACAGAAAAGGAGTACATAAGATTTCTTCAGCAGAAGAGACTGAAGGCACTAATAAGTTTGGTGTCATTGAGAATGTACACTTTCGGAGTTCCCGTCGTAGCTCAGTGGTTAACAATTCCAACTAGGAACCATGAGGTTGCAGGTTCGATCCCTGGCCTTGCTCAGTGGGTCAAGGATCTGGCATTGCCGGGAGCTGTGGGTGTAGGTTGCAGACGTGGCTCAGATCCCACGCTGCTGTGGCTGTGGCATAGGCTGGCGGCTACAGCTCCGATTCCACCCCTAGCCTGGGAATCTCCAAATGCCACAGGAGCAGCCCTAGAACAAAGGCAAAAAGACCAAAAAAAAAAAAAAAGAAAGAAAGAAAGAAAGAATGTACACTTTCAAGAAAAAAAAAAAGGGTTCATTCATTGTCTAAATTTCTCTACAGGAAGATATCATAAGCAGACCTCACAAAAAAGGACTATGAATCTATCCTTACTCATATGTATAAATTAGTAGCAACAAATAAATTTAGTTCAAATTGAAGGCCAAGTTTTCCAAAAAAGATTAAAAAATTATTTTTCAGTTATGCTAAAGAAATGTATATCAGAGTTCCCGTTGTGGCTCAGCTGAAATACATCCGACTAGCATCCGTGAGGACATAGGTTTGATTCCTGGCCTCACTCAGGGGGTTAAGGATACCGAATTGCCCTGAGCTGTGGTGTAGGTTGCAGACACTGCTCAGATCCTGCATTGCTCTGGCTGTGGTGTAGGCCCGCGGCTACAGGACGATTCAACCCCAGCCTGGGAACCTCCATATGCTTCGGGTGCGGTCATTAAAAAAAAAAAAAAAAAAAAAAAAATGTTATCCATACCTCCCAATTACTGTATTTTTAAAATTTATTCATTGAACAATTACACTTTTAGATATATACCAGGCACTATTATAGGTGAAAACTATCCAAAAGTTTTTGCATACATTTATGAGTGGCTACTTTGTTATTGGTGTTTGTTAGCCACAAATCTCTTACTCTGATAGCCTATACAATCCTCCCTGGAAATCTGCCCAGGGTTGGTTCCAAAACTTCCCCCAGACACCAAAATCCCACATATACGTAGTACCTCAGCCATCAGCTCAACACTAAATTACTGATACTTACTCTTGTGACTTAAGTTTTTTAAGACTCAAGGATAAAAAGTAACCTTTAAATAGAAAATTAATTTTCAACTATTCAATTATTTTACTGCTGTTTTCTTTGGTATTCCTGCCACAAAATACATGGTACTATTGACTTGGTGGATTACTAGTTAGCCTTGGATAAATGAAAACGAAACTCAAGGCAATAAGTATCTTCGCTTTTGTCTCATGAGTGTCAAAACTGCTACAGCTAATCACAAAATATTAGCCTTTTAGCCAGGTTTTGGGAAACAATAAATTTCCCCGTCAAATAAATGACCCTGCGTGCTTTCTACTTCGATTTTTAAAAATAATGAGGAAAAGGGGGTAATTCCTGTCTCCTTCCTGTCGTCCCCAAAGAGTTCAGAAGTTAGGATGATTTCTCTTGCAAAAACCTCTCCCAACCCACGACGAAGCAACCAAGCATGCCAAGGTAAGCCCAGACTGCTAAATCATCAACCAGATTGTAACCAGGAAAACCAAGAATTGACAAAATTCTTCCTTCACTTCCACTGTTTCTGCAAAGACTACCACTTTTTAGCTTAAAAAAACCCAAAAACCAAAAAACACAACAACAACAACAAAACCACTGCAGGAATGCTGGCTGTACACTAATGAATACAACTGTCCAAATGCAGCACCTGACGCTCACTACAACCGGAAGATGGCCTTAGTCAGAGGTCAGCTGAGTAGAGCAAACACTTTATTAGTCCCTCCTCGAAAACCATAGAAAATGAAGACGTCTCTTTCGAATCTGAGGATAATCGTGGGGCGCCTCCCTCTCTCCCTTTTCATTACCAGCCTTTTTGAATCAGGCAGTCCATCAGTCAACCTTCTCTGTCAGTGAGGGGGTTTTCAAGACAAAGATAATTGGAATAGCTCTCTGGAACCCAAGGGATCATTCTTCAGGCACCAGAATCCCCGTCAAGCCCCCACAATAACATATCAAAGCCTGCGTTCCTCATCACCACCACCATTCGTCGCTCTTCCTAGCCAGGGCTGAGACTCAGACCAGGAAAACCTTTCCCTTGCAGGTAGGTAAGAAGGCACCAGGTCTGTTCCCTCGGGCCCCTCCTCTCCTCCACGGCTCCCTCAGGACACCTCTATATCTTGAACCGCTAAATCGGCTTGCAGCCGCCAAGAAGCCCTGTTCAGCCACACACAAGATGGCAGCCAAAGACCTACCGGAGGAAACAGCAGCGCCACTACTCCAGCGATGCCAGCCTCTGGACCGAGGGTATCCGCATTGGTCCAGCCAGAGAGCGCGAGACAACCCGCGAGCTCTGACAGCCAATCCGGAGGCTGCGCGCTCAAGCGCCGCCGCGGTGCCTACCGTTCACGCGCGGAACCCCTGAGGCGTGGACCCGGTGGGGTGGGCAACCAATGGGCTCCAGGCCAGGAGGTAGGAGCCGTCAGTGTCCGACTCCTCCCATTTAGGTTTGCTTTAGGTAGGCCTGGACGGTGGAAACTGGGCGGTCCTTCCTCCCTGGCTAAGGCGAGGTGGAACTGTGGTTGCTGAGGTGAGGTTAGTCGATGGTGAAGTACTTCCCGGCCAGGGGGCACCCGGCGCCGTGGGGTCTCGGGGGCGTGGAGTGAGAGAGGAGCCCGACCCGCGGGAGAACCCAGCCTCGCCAACCGTGCGGGCGGAGCGCAGTCCTCAGGTCTGGCAGGCGGCGTGGAAAGCGCAATCGAGCCAGTGTAACCCAGGTGAGGCCGTGAGTGGCCCTCCCGACAGCTTCTTTCGGCCCAGCACCCAGGAACGCGGTGGAGCTCTCGGTCGCGTGGATCCCAGCCCTTGCGACCTCCTTTCTCCTTTCACTCACGTGCATTCCCGGACTGGAGAAGGGACCGAGGGTGCGCGGAGTTCTCAACCCATTTCAGTCTCTTGTCACCCGGTGCACACCTTCATGAGAGGTGATTCCTAAGCAACTGGGAACCCGAGGCTGTAAAAGGGGCTGCGGGAAGGGGATTGGAGTCCAAAATCCAGAAGCCGAACTTGATGGTTTAGCCACTGACCCATTTCACAGGTAAGACTCACAAACCCTCAGGAAGTAAAATCGTTTATTCAAGATCATGGAGTAGAGATCACATCCTAAGAGCTCCTGATTCTCATTAACCACAACCCAATACGTAATCATCCCCATTAGATCATTAAATAAAATATGAAACATGTAATTTTGCTCTTCGTCAGATGGAAACCTTCAGTGAGTTCTGTATGTATTAATGAATGAGGCAGTGGACTGGAATAATCAAAAAACAGGCTCAGAAACCAGGCTGCCTGGTTGTTCAGTTTTTCCCTGCCACTTACGGTGTGACATGCTTTAGCTTCCTCGTGACAGGATTGCTAATTTGTCCCACATGACTGTTAGGCAGAGTGATAAGAACGTGTGAAGTATTTTGAAGCCTGCCTGACACATGGTTTATACTCAATAAATGTTCATTACTATTATCACAATTAAAACACAAGGGGTAGAGAGGAAATAGCCACAGTTTCATAAGAGCCTATTTTTAAAAACGAAAAAGAACCAACCACTTAAACGAAACTGACTATTTTTCCATCAGAGTGAAAAAGTAAGAAGGAGGAAAATATGAACGAACTTAAAAATCGTGTTATACTCTAAAATAACACTGGTTGTCTCTGGATGATGAGATTATGGGTGATTTAAGTTTTCTTCTCTGTGCTATATTTTGCAAATTTTCTTCAGCAAGCATGTTTTAATTTTGTAAGTTCCGTTACTTTAAAATTTTCAGAAGTTATGAACAACACTGGCAAGAACTTTCTTTAAAAAGAAGCTATTACTGAGTGTGCTTAATGCTATGCTAAATGTTTTTGCATCCTCCTTTTATGAAATTAGAACCTTACAGATAAAAAGCATAATCCACAATCCCTGAATTCCTTCTCCCCCAAAACTACACTCCAGACTTTGGTGCAGCGTTTTCAATGCTTTTTTACACTTACATAATCTTTATAGGTGTATATATTCATATATGTAATTATTTAAAATGGGAATAGTATCATACTATATAATTTTGTAACTATTCACCTGACTGTTTTTGCAGTGTAAACGTGTTATTACTTCATAGCTCACTACATTATTTACAGCTCCTTTCTTTTACCTGCCGGATAGTGTCCCAGTATATGACTGAATTGTTCTGTTAATGTAAAATATTTATCTTTGTTTCTTTTGTCGGTTTTCATATTAAATTTTATTTTTGCTTGATATGTACTATGTACTATGTTTTATTTGCCATTCTCCTCTTGGTGGACATGAGGTTGTTCCTAGTTTTTCACCTTAGAAACAGTGCTTGCAGGCACATCCTTGCCTGTGTTTGTCTTGTGAACATGTGCTGTTACTCGACAGTATATACCTAAAAGTGGAATTGCTTGCTTTTAAATTATGAACATAGTCTTGCCAAATTTGCCTCTAAAGTACTTCTACTAACTTACGTATCCCACAGAGTAGTCTTTGAGAGTTCAGTTTCCCTACAGTCTAGACCAACATGTCTTTGTACTTTTGCCCATCTGATGGATGAAAAGTATATTCATTTAAATTTTTTTCATTCTCTGATTACTAGTTAGGTTGCAGGATCTATTCATAGGTTTATTGACATATATAAAAATTTCTATATATATATATTTTTTGTCTTTTGGGGGCCACACCCAAGGCATATGGAGGTTCCCAGGCTAGGGGTTGAATCAGAGCTGGAGCTGCCGACCTGCGCCACAGCCACAGCAACACTGGATCCTTTAACCCACTGAGCAGGGCCAGGGATCGAACCTGACTTCTCATGGATATTAGTTGGGTTCAGATTTGTTACTGCTGAGCCATGATGGGAACTCCATAATTTACTTTTATTTTTATTTTTTGTCTTTTTGGTTTTTTTAAGAGTGCGCCTGCGGCATATGGAGGGTCCCAGGCTAGGGGTCTAATTGGAGCTGTAGCCACCAGCCTACTCCACAGCCGCAGCAACGCGGGATCCGACCCGCATCTTTGACCTGCACCACAGCTCACGGTGCAACGCTGGATTGTTTACCCACTGAGCAAGGGCAGGGATCGAACCAAAAGCTCTTGGTTCCTGGTCGGATTTGTTTTCGTTGAGCCACGTCAGGAACTCCATAATTTTTTTTTAATTATCCACTTTTCTGGGGGTATCATCTTAATGATTTAAGGATTGTCTATGGCCAAATCCCCTTTTTGTTAACTATTGTTAAAATATGTTATTTCTCCTAACTCTTCGATGAGAAAGCCTTTAGCAGGAGTCTTTATCAGATTAAAGAAGTTCTTTTATTCCTAGTTACAGGAGTCCCTCCTCTTCCCAAGCCTGCCCTCCTCAGAATAGTTGTTGATTTTCATTGGTTTGTTTAGTTTTGTTTTGTCTTTCTGTGTTTTTCCTTCTTTTTTTTTTTTTTTTGTCTTTTATAGGGCTGCACCCATGGCATACAGATGGAGGTTCCCAGGCTAGGGGTCCAATCGGAGCTGTAGCCGCCAGCCTACACCAGAGCCACAGCAAAGCAGGATCCGAGCCGCATCTGCAACCTACACCACAGCTCACGGCAATGCGGGATCCTTAACCCACTGAGCAAGGCCAGGGATCGAACCCGCAACCTCGTGGTTCCTAGTCGGATTTGTTAACCACTGAGCCACGACGGGAACTCCAAACCTGTTTAGTCTTTAGTCAGTAATTTCAATTAGATATTCATAGCAGTTGTTCTGTCAGTGTAAACTATTTCTCATAGTCTCATTTGTTTTCATATTAACTTCTGTTTTGTTTGATATGAATGCATTTAAATTTGCTAATATGTCTTCTTTTCACATTTCACTTCAAATTTTTGATAACCCTTTTGGTGATTTAAGTGGGTCTTGATTTAAAGATATAGCTAGATTTTGCTTGCAATTTAATCTGGAATCCTGTTCTTTCTTTATTTTTTTGGCCATGCCAGTGGCATGTGGAAGTTCCCAGGTCAGGAATTAAACCCACACCACAGCAATGACCTGAACCACTGCAGTGACAGTGCCATATCCTTAGCCCACTGTGCCACAAGGGAACTCCCTGAGAGTAGGTCCTTTAGTAAGACTAACACAGTCACCTTTTTTGTGATTATCAACATAATTGGCCTTTTTCTTCTTATTTACTGTCCTCTTTATATCTTATATTTTTCCACTTCTCTCTCTCTCTCTTTTTTAATTTTATTTATTTATTTTTTGGCCATGATGTGCAGCGGTTTGATGTGGAATCTCAATTCTCAGACCAGGGATTGAACCTGGGCCACAGTGGTGAAAGTGCTGGGTCCTAACCTCTAAACCACCAGGGAGCTCCTGCACTTCTCTTTTTAATTGAGTTTAGCCCCAAGTTTTCTTTGTCCTGTTTTCTTTTTCACAGATTACTTTTACATTTTTAACACAATTCTTAAATTTATGTTTTCTTAAGAAAGTCTTCATTTAGTGCATATTAGTATCCTCCCCATGAGGAACTTAGAACATAGTAGAACTATGCTTCTACTTTACTTTCTTTATTCTTGCAAGAATCCCTTTACATCCTGCCTCCAAAAAATAACATAACTTCCTGTAGTCATGTCTTGTAGCATTTATCATTAAAACCCATTTTTTTTCATTTTTTAAGTTTTATTTAAGTATAGTTGATTTATAATGTGATAATTTCTGCTCTACAGCAAAGTGATTCCAAGTGTTATACAAGTACACACATCCATTCTTTTTCAGATCCTTTTCCCATATAGGTAAATTGAGTTTATTACAGAATAAACCCACTTATCACAGAATATTGGGTAAAGTTCCCTGTGCAATACAGCAGGTCCCCGTTGGCCAGTCATTCTGTGTATATGATTCAGGTGAAACATTTTCACTTTGAATTTTCTTATGAGCACAAGTCATCAATTTGCAACATAAAAATAAAATATCCCCCTACTTAAAGAGAGTAACTCTGAGGTAAATAAATGTATACTGATACAGTATTTGCCAGCTATTTGTCATCATTAAGTATCAATCCTGTCTCAACTTGATGTCTAGACATAGAGAATAGCTCTCGTATAGCTCTCACTGTCAGTATCAACCTTGCCCAATATATGGATCACTGTAGCTGTTAGAACCCATTTTAAATCTACTTATCAGGCATTGATGGGTTTTACTCATTTATTTGCTCACTATTGCTTCTTTTACCTCAGTACTTCTTTCTAGGTCAATTTTCTTTTTTTGCTTTTCTTAGGGCTGCACCTGTGGCATATGCAAGTTCTCAGGCTAGGGGTCAGATCAGAGCTACAGCTGCCGGCCTGTGCCACAGCCACAGCAACACGGGATCCAAGGCATGTCTGCGACCTACACTACAGCTCGTGGCAACTCCAATCCTCAACCATTGAGCAAGGCCAGGGATCGAACCCACATCCTTATGGATACTAGTTGGTTTCATAACCCACTGAGCCACAACGGAAACTCCCCTAAGTTAGTTTTTATTCATAATGTATGTCTTTCAAAGAGTCTCTTAGGGCTCTTTCAGTGTCCGTAAAAGCCCCCACCCTCCTCTAGTGAAAAATAGCATGGCTGAAATAGTATTTAATAATAAGAAATATTAAGTATTTATTAATTATTATTAATAATTTAATAATCTAATAATAGGTTGGATTCAGACTTATTTTGTCTAACATTTTGCATCTGGCATTTTCCTGAGAAGTCTGATTATCAGTCTTATAAATATTCCTTTTATTTTTTAATTAATTAATTTTTTTGCCTGCACCCATGGCATGCAGAAGGTTCCAGGCCAGGGATCAAACCCTCACCACAGCAGTGACAACACTGGATCCATAAACTGCTAAGCCGCAAGGGAACTCCCAACATTCCTTTCAGATAATACACATTTTCTGAAGGTTTCTGAGTCTTTGTTTTTATTCTTGATATTACGAAGTTTATCCGTGGTTTGTCCAGTGCTATGTATTAAGAAGTTTATCTTTCTTGGTGTACAGTGAACCCCTACAGGGCTAATGTGTTTTCCATTTCTGAGAATTTTTTGGTCATTATTGCCTCTTCTTCATTCTAATTATCCCTCCTCTTGTTATTTCTTTGTTCTGTGTTCTGAATGACTTACTCAACTTAGTCTTCCAGCTTACTAACTGGCTCTTCATCTGAGTCTATCTTTTTGAGTTTATTCAACAACTTTTTATATCCAAGATATCCAATTGGTTATTTTTTCAAAATTGTATATTATTTCATGGATGAGGTTTCCTTCTTTAGCTCTTTGATATTAAATACAATAATATTTATTTTAAAATTAATGTCAGGATGCTTTATTAACTCTTCTTGAATATAAGTCCATTAGTTTGGTTGGTTTTATTAAGTCTCTTTCATGGTATGGCTTTCTTCAGATGTTTGATTATTTTCAGTTGTGTACGCATTTCCTCTGAGAGGATTTGTTCTTCCTTCTGCTCTGATGTGTTTGTGGTTGGCATTATCTCTGCAACTTCTTATCTCTTTCCTTTCTCTGGAGAGGTCCCACAGACACAGTCTATAGAGAATTCCTTTTTGTTTTCACCATGAGGTTATATTCTTAATTCTTTTTAAAAGGTTAACATTTCTATAGATTTGTTTTAGCAGTGGGAGTATTTATCATATGTTGACTAACATCTTGAGATTGAAAATTGCTGATCTCTTTTTGACCTTTTAGTCCTACCTCTAGATGTATAGCTTAAGGGTATAATCAGAAATATGCATAAAGTGTGTTCCAGCATTACTAATTATACTGGAAAAATAGAAACAAACTAAATGTCTAATATAGAGGTTTATTAATAGTACTAATTAATACATTAAAATTTAATTATTAAAATTCTTTAGTATTATTTATTTATTTATTTTGCTTTTTAGGGCCACACCCATGGCATATGGAGGTTCCCAGGCTAGAGGTTGAATTGGAGCTGTAGCCGCCAGTCTACGACACAGCAACATTAGATCCGAGCCACATCTATGACCTACACCACAGGTCACAGCAACGCCAGATCCTTAACCCACTGAGTGAGGCCAGGGATCAAACCTGCAACCTCATGATTCCTAGTCAGATTTGTTTCCACTGAGCCATGACGGGAACTCCTAGTATAATTTGATATATGGATCATTCACCAAAGTACCTTATACAGCCACTTAAAGTCATATTATAGGAAAATATTAATGATGGGGGAAAGTGCAGGTCATATTATTAATGAAAGATTTTTTAAAAGTTATATATACACTAAAATTCAAATTTTGTTGTAAAAGTATATACTGAAAGAATAATAATGATTGCTAGCATTTATTGAGTTCCTTGTATGTGCCAGGTACTATTACAAATGACTAAGTCTTATCCTCATAGCACTCTTTTGAAGTAGTTAGCATTCATATTACCATTTTAAAAGTTTTTAAAAGTTTTATAAAATGGAGATCATTTATAATAATTAACATATATACATTAAATAGGTGATTCTTAATTTTTCTGTAATTTTCCTAATATTGATATTTTGTATGTTTTTCCAGTTAATATAGATTCTTTTTCTCATAATAATTCATGCTGTTTTATAAGATAGAGCTGTTGTTATAACAATCTCTTTTTTCTTATGTATCCTGTTGTTTACAAATATGCACCATTCCTTATTGTTTTCCTTACAGAATGTTTCATCCATTCATGGACCCAAAGATGGAGTTGGTTTTTATTTTTAAAAAGATACTGTCAATAATCTGATACGGCTATACTCACTTGATGAAGATGCATGGACTTGTCTTTAAGTTGGACTAGTGATCATTTCCGAAAGTTTCTTCAACCGCAGTTTATATTTGAAAATTCAAGTATCAAAGGATATTTGGTTTAGAATGGTATAAAGATATATTTTCTCTGAGTACTGCAAATTTCACAGAGATCACAGTTGGATTCCACTTATGTTCTCCAATCAAAGTGATTCAGTTCTTTGATAAAGTTAATTTTGAAGAATTTTATGTTTATAAACAACACCAAGAGATGGGAGAAAAAAATGGTAGGTTGAAAAACCACTGTTAAACTTTACGTTTAAAAGTATATGGACTACTTAATCAAGCTGAATTGTGGAATTTTCATGGTTTTTCATTGCAAGTGACTTCTCTGAATTAGAAGGAATTAGGGATTTATTCTCATGTAGCAAGAATTTTGACTTTTTGTAATTCATCGTATATCTATAATTCTAAGTCAGTACTTTAATGTACTTTTTTAAAATAAACTATTTTGTAGAAAATTTTCAGATTATAGAAAAATTGAGAGGATAGTACAGAGAGTTACCATATTCTCTGCACCCAGTTCTGCCTACAATTAAAATCTTACAATTGGCTGGTACATTTATAACAAATTAATGAGCCATTGTTGGCTTATTACTATTAACTAAAGTCCATAGTTTATTCTTATTTTCTTAGTTTTTACTTGATGTCTTTTTCTATTCTAGGATCCCATCCAGGATACGACATTACATTTGTTTATCATGTCTCCTTAGGATCCTCTTGGATATGAGTTTCTCAGACTTTCCCTGTTTTTGTAAGATTTTTTATCTGAGTGTTTTGTAAGATGCCTCTCTATTGGAGTTATTGACTGATTTTTTTTTTTTTTCCTCATGATTAGACTGGGGTTATGGATTTTAGGGAGGAAGACCATAGGGGTAAAGTGCCATTTTTACCGCATGACGTCAAGGGTACATGTTATCAAGATGATTTCATGTTGAGCTTGATCAGCTGACTGACGTAGTGCTACATGGTTTCACCACTGTAAATTACTACTCTGTTTTTTCTCCCTTTCCCTATTATACTTTTTGAAGGAAGTCACTATGTGCAGCCCACACTTAAGGAGCAGGGATTTATGCTCCGTTTTGAGAACAGAATTATCTGTATTATTTGGAATTCCTCTGCAAGGGAGATTTGTCTCCTTTCTCCCATATATGCACTTATTCAGTCATTTTCTTGTATCAGTATGTATTCATGGATACTGATTTTATAGTTTGGGTTATAATCCAGTACTGTTTTATTTGTTACTCAGAATGTCCCAGGATTGGGCATTTGAAGCTCTTCTAGTCAAATTCCTGTAATGCCTGCATCACCGTGGGTGGGTTTGGTTTTGGTTTCGTTTTGGTTTTGGTTTTTAGCACTTCCTTGTTTTCTGGTACTAGATGATGCTCTGGGCTTATCTTCTATATTTCCTGCCGTAGTCCTAGAATGAGCTGTTTCTTGAGTGAGCTCTGATTCCTTTTATTGGAGACTAGTATTACAAACCAAGATTTGGGTGATGTGTTCGTTGATACTGGGGTGTCTTGTTTATAGGCCCTCTCAGCTTACAGAGTTAGGTGTATAAAAATATACTTGTATATATACATATCTATAAATATTTCCATATGTAACCATCTATATCTATGTTAAGCTAAACATGAGATGATACTGATGTTTCTGGCTCTAATCCATTACCAGATGGATCATTGTAGCTTACTCTCCTTGCTTATCTGTAAATTACCATCATGTTATCCATTGCTTAATTCCAGTACACATGTATAACGGTATCAAAGAAAATAAACTTCTTCCCAGGTGGGATACCTCAGTGCGTGTGCAAGTTCCTTTTGCCTTTAGTCTTAAGACTTATTTCTGAAGTTATTTAGGTCAGGACCTTTCCCACTTAGTCCTTCAGTGAGGTTGTATACATTCCTTCCTGGGATCCCTGATCTCCTAAGTGATATTTTAAAATTTGCATACATTGTTTCACTCTTTGTGCTTTAAAATTTTGTGGGTTTTGACGAAAGCATAAAGTCGCATATGCACCATTACAGTATCATACAGAATAGTTTCACTGCCCTTTAATGTACTTGTAATAGAAAGATTGTTACACAGATTATAGTACTGATTTCACTGGACCGTTATCTAGGCCAGTGGTTTCAAACTTTCTTTTGGTCTCATGACTACATTATACTTTTTAAAGTATTTAAAAACCCCTTAAAAATATTTAAAACCTCAACATCTTTTGTTTACATGGATAATATTTGTTCATGTTTACTATATTAAAAACTTAGAAGCTTCAAAAATGGTAATTGGCACATTTAAACAATAATAAACCCAACATGTTAACATAAGTTACATATTTATGAGAAATAACTATTTTCTGAAACAAAAAATTAGAAGGCCATTGCTTTATTTTTGTCCTAAAATTTCTCTAGTAGTTGGCTTAGTAGAGAGAGATTCTCATATCTGTTTCTGCATTCGATCTGTTGTGATATGTTGCTTTGGTATAAATGTATAAAGAAAATGAGGCTTCACATAGATTAAAAAGTTGGGAAAAGGTAACATTTATTTTTATTTTTTTAATAGTTGACTTACAATGTTATATTAGTTTCAGGTGTACAGCAAAGTGAATCAGTTATACGTATACATGTGTCCATTCTTTTTTCCCATGTGGGTTATTACAAACTATTGAGTAGATTTTCCTATGCTGTATAGTAGGTCCTTGTTAATTATCTGTTTTATACAGTAGTGTGCATATGTTATTCCCAACCTCCTAATTTATGTCCATCCCCTCAAAAAACAGGAAGAATATTTTAATAGCCTCTCAGATAATTGTGGATATTTTTCTTTTCCTTAAGTAGTCATTCCTTCAAGGATAGTTATAGTGTGGAGTATGAATTCATATCAGTGAGCTTTTTTTTTTTACACTGTTACATTAAAATCCATTGGTTTGTCTTGCACTTTGAATGCATCTTTTACACATGTATGATTTTATAGCACCATGCATTGGCCACTTGGAAGACATTGGTTCAACGAATTATGCAGATTTTCCAACTGTTGACACTTTTCATTATGTAATATTTTAAAATTACATTTGTTAATATTGTTACCAATATCATCAAAAGGTGATTATTGAGAAGCTCTCAAGCTTATCATGGCAGATGCAAGTTTTCTAAATTTCCAATTTTAACTTGGTTGCTTGAATTTTTCTTTTTCTGGCTACACTCATGGCACATGAAAGTTCCTGGGCCAGAGATCAAACATTGGCCACAATTGCAGCCTATACCACAGCTGCAGCAATGCCAGATCCTTAATCTGCTGCACCACAAGGAAACTTCCATTGATAGCTTGAATTTTATCATTAGCAACAAATGCTATCGGTTTTGTCCTTCCTCTCCTAGGCTTACTTTGTTCAAGTTTGAGAAACTGTGTACCAAACACCCATGTCAGAAAAACCATAATTTTTATTAGTGGTTCTTTTAAGTAAAAATGGTTTTCCGTGGAACAAAAGTAGTTTAGCTTACTACTCAGCCTCATTTGAGACCGCCATTTTATTGTGATAATTATGTTGCCTTATCAAGGACTTTCTTAAGTGAAAATGGTGGTAAATAAAATAATGACGTATTTTGGTTTGGTGCAACTGCCTTAATTCATACTATGGCACCACTATTACTCACCAGTGCTTTTGAACCATCTGCTAGTGCCAGTGTAGGGGGAAAAGGCAAATGGTGTCTTGGTATTGCCATTAAAATAGCTAGACCTAGCATATTGTCTGAAAGGAACTAGGAACCCCCAGGGGTTCATAGCCCACACTTTACTGATCACAGGTTCAAAGATGTCTTAGAAATTTTCTAGACCAATGCCCTGGGTCTCTTCCAAGGGTTGGATGCCAAACTATAGACATAAACATATACACATACCTGGGTCATTATCAGTGTGTTAAGTAGGCAGTCCCTAAATATTCATTTAGAAAGTGAATTCAGATCAGTGTGATTCATGAGCTTTGCCTCTTTACAAAGATTTTCTATCTCAAGTGAGATTGGAAGACATAGTATAACTGCATAATTTATCGGTCTTCCTTCTTTACAAAGCCGCCTTACCTCTTGTTTCATGGTTATATTCTTGTAATAAATAGTCATATCTAGCTAAGCAATGGAGCAACTTTGGGTAGACAAAGTTATCAGATGGTATTCTTTTCTGGAAGCAAGTAATGGCGATATTAGTATACTGATTTTTCCATTCAAGTGCCTACTCCTGTATTCTATCCCCATAGTTCATTTTTCTTGTACTCATCACTTACACGTTGATATTCTACCGAAGATCCTCTTCTCCTTCTTTGTAGTCACATCTCCTTTGTGGCTTCAGCAAGAATTTGTGTGCTACCTATTCCAAAACTTTTATATCTGTCTGGACCAGATCTTACTCTGGAGCTGTGTATCCAGTTTACTCACCCTACTTGAATTTCTCACTTGTCTCTCTACTTTTATTCCATATCACAGTGAATACTATTCCTATACACATAGTTGCCTGAGTCAGAAACGTAGAAATCATTCTTGACTCCTTCTTCCCACTGCCACTTGAGTGATACTTTTGAGAAAAAAATCTAATCAGATAAAGATGCTTAAACCTCTTGAGTGACTCCCCAAAGCCTTCCATATGAGAATAAAGTTGCTTAGCATGGCATACAAGACCCTCCATATCACAGTACCTACCTGTCTCTAAAGCATCATTTCTCATCCCCTTTGTCCTTTTACATTGCATTTTTTCCAAATGTTGAAAACTTTGCCTGAGGTGTGCTGTGGGGAATTAAAAGTAGGCTTAGTCTCATGTGGTACAAAACAGGCCAGAGTGTTAACAGGGAAACAGCTCCCCTCCTGAGGCTGCTATGGTAACAGCAAGTGTAATTAGCCAGAGGTCCCCTTAGGGTAAGGTGACTGCCAGGGAGAGTTGGGACTCTGAGACCTAAGCCTCTTTTGAAGAATCTCACTAAGGGAAAATATTTTTTTGTAAATTTACTATGCTGTCTGCTCATAAGTCCTCCCAATGACTTTTCAAGTGAACTTTCTACAAAACAATTATTATGTTCCTCCTTTGAGTAAGGCCCTATTAACTTTAAACATTTTATACATTAATTTTATATATTTTATAAATAATTTGTGTTTAACATTTTAGGTATTTTTGTTACTTGTAAACATGGTATAAGATTTGGCTTTCACCAGTTTATTTTAATTGCCTTTCTCATTTTTGTTTTCAACTTTGAAAGAATTATTTCTCTAGATAGAAAATCGTTAAGATATTAGTTTGCTAGGCATCTGAAATGTCGATTTATCTATATAACTTCATGAGAACTTTATTATTTTGCCTGATGTAATTGTGGACCTTTTCCATAAACAATGAATGTTGTTTACCATCAAATGATCAACCACTGCATCCATCCCCAACCGCATGCCCTGAGGGGAATTCAGAGTGGAGAAAAGTAGGATACTGGCCCTAGATAGTTAAGATACATTATCTGAGAGAAGTTTCCCTGAGCCCAGATTCTTGCAACCCCCCAGATATAGGAAAGCACTAAAATCATTAACTTGAGATGTCTGTTTTTTGACTAGCAGTAATCTTTTGATGTTTGGCTACATGTTTTATTTTTTCCCCTAACAAAAAACTCCATATATCCTGGCTCCTCCCTTAACTCTTTGGTGCAGTTCCTCAGAGCTGAGAACCTGTCTCCCAGGTTGTAGTCCTCAGTAAGTTCCCCAAGTAAAAATAATTTGCAACTTTTAAGTTGTACATTTTTGTATGATCAGCATAATTATTAAAAATTTAATATCAAAGACATTTTAAAGCATTGTTTCAGCAATTGCTGAGATGTTTCATTCTGAAACCATCCACTTCCATTCTTGGTGGAGATTACCTCCCTGAAACTTTTTAAATGCATATGTGTCTATGAATATGCCCACTTCCACCCTAGAATGAAGTCATTCCCTCTGTTTTCCAGTTAGGAAATAGTATTGCTAAAGTTCCCAACACATTTTTTTTTAATTAGCAGAATAAATGAGATTCCTAGGTCATATTCTTTCTTTCTAGTTCTTTGTAAAGAAACGGTGACCAAAATCTTTTTCCTTAAGGAAAGTAATAGACAAATTAAATCTTGATTTTATTTAGAAATCAAGTGGAGTTTAAAAACATGTTCCTTAGGAAAATTATAGTCTATCCCTATTGAGCTCTTAGGCTATTAACCTATTTTTACTTTAGGTGATGCAAAAACTTTCTGGATGGAGCTGGAAGATGATGGAAAAGTGGATTTCATATTTGAACAAGTGCAAAGTGTGCTACAGTCACTAAAACAAAAAATCAAGGATGGGTCTGCCACAAACAAAGGTATGAAGCGATAATAACTGTCAGCCATTTCATACTAATATTGCCTGCTGGCAATGCAGTGTAATTCTATTTCCAGGATTTCTGTTTGTTTTAAAAGTCAAATAATTTCTTTTGTTTTCTAAGAACCTAACATCAGTTCTGTTTGCGTTTTATGTGTTTGCTCTGCTTCCATAAAAACTTGTTTTTATCATACCATGGACATTTTATAAAAGTGGGTAAAGATGATCACTTGGAATAATAGCTACTGAATTTATCTTTTTGTCTCAGGCTACCTTTTTCCTCATTTTATCTTTTTTTTTGTTGTTGTTGTTGAGGGGGAGAGAGGGAGGTGTATGATAAAAAAGTACATATAGGAGTTCCCGTGGCGGCGCAGTGGTTAACGAATCCGGCTAGGAATCATGAGGTTGCCGGTTCGATCCCTGGCCTTGCTCAGTGGGTTAGGGATCTGGCGTTGCCGTGAGCTGTGGTGTACGTTGCAGACGCGGCTCGGATCTTGTGTTGCTGTGGCTCTGGCGTAGGCGGGTGGCTACGGCTCTGAATGGACCCCTAGCCTGGGAATCTACACGTGCCTGGGGAGTGGCCCCAGAAAAGGCAAAAAGACAAAAAAAAAAAAAAAAAAAAAAGTACATATAAATGTATTTGACCTGCTTTAAACAGAACTTGCCCTAGTGGTCTTCAGAGAGCAAAACCTTGTATTCTCAGTTGTCATCCAAGTTTTTATTTTTTCTATTTCTTTGTCTTTAACTCAGGTGGTTGTAGAACATAGACTTTGATATGGAAACTTCCTTCATTCCTTTAGAACTTATGATTTTTCAAGCAAATTTTCCCCCAGAATATTCTTTATTTTTCTCCAGAATATTCTTAAAACTTTCTGGATATTCTTATGACATTAATCTGTTATGTGCTTGTCCACAAAGTTAATACTATCATTTATTTAAATATTCCTTCTCATTCCTACCTGAATAGGGTAGATCTAGGTTTGAATCCAGTTCTACCACTTCCTAGCTGATTGCCCTGGTGTGAAGATTAAATGAGATAAAGTATATAAATTGCTTAGCACAGTAGCTGACGTCTTGAATAAAGGTGATACTGCTTCTGATTATTTTCATTCTTTTTTCCTTTCCTTACCAGAATACATCCAAGCAATGATTCTAGTGAATGAAGCAACTATAAATAGTAGCTCAACATTGATAAAGGGTATGTACATTTCTAATTCCAATCTGGAGTATTCTCTGCTATTTTCTTGATTTAAAGCAGGTCAGCCTTAGTTATGCTAATTAAAGACAATTCAAAATAAAACTATAAGATCCATAAATGTAAGTTATAAAAAGCAGTTTCCTTATTAAATGAGTTTCCCTCTCTATCCAGAGATAGGAAATGCACACCCTAGTAAATACTAAACTAAACCTCTTGGGGAAGGAATGAACAAATGTATCTCCTCTCCAAAAACCTTCTCCTATAAGAAAGGCAACTAGAATTCCAAGACTCCAAACTACTGTAAACCTGCTTTGTATAAAAAACAATACTAGAAAGATACATTCTGGTATAGATGATGGAAAATTTTTTCATGTCTAGATTATTATTAGAGCATCAGTCTTCTAAACTCCAAACAAATTCATTTTAGAAGGATTTGAACAAAGATAATGTACCAGGATTAGAAAAAAAATTGAAAAGTTATTTTAGATAAATAACAAAGTCGTACTGTATAGCACAAGGAACTATATTCATATCTTGTAATAAACCATAATGGAAAAGAATATGTATATGGGAGTTCCTGTTGTGACTCAGGGTGTTAAGAACCTAACTAGTATCCATGAGGGTGCATGTTCGGTCCCTGGCCTCATTCAGTTGGTTGAGGATCTGGCATTGCCATAAACTGCAGTATAAGTTGCAGATGAGGCTTGGATCTGGTGGAACTGGTGCTGCTGCTGCTGTGGCTGTGGTCTAGGCCCACAGCTGCAGCTTGGATTTAACCCCTAGCCAGTGTGTGGCCCTAAAAAAAAAAATATATGTGTGTGTGTGTGTGTGTATAAATATATATATGTTATATATATATATATATAAACTGAATCACTATGCTGTACACCAAAAACTAACACAACATTTTATTTTTATTTTATTTTTTGCTTTTTAGGGCTGCACCCATGCATATGGAGGTTCCCAGGCTAGGGATTGAATCAGGGCTATAGCTGCCAGCTTACATCACAGCCAGAGCAATGCAGGATCCGAACCATGTCTGTGACCTACACCACAGCTCGCAGCAATGCCAGATCCCTGACCCACTGACTGCCAGGGATTGAACCTGCCTCCTCACGGGTACTAGTCAGATTCATTTACGCTGTGCCATGACAGGAACTCCTAAATCTTCTTTCTTTACCTATATAATAAAGAGGGATATTTACTTTCCAATAAGCCAAGGATGACCTTGGATTATAGACTATTCTTTTATTTACCTAAACTTTTTTTTTGTCTTTAGTAAGACTGGTGCACCAAAGGACCAGAGGAAGTTAATAATCTAAGGCAGGATGAGAATCACTTTTTTTAAGGTCCATCGCTGCACGGGAAAAAGCACAATTAAAAACAATTTTTTGAACCAAACATAGAATATTCAATGTATCCTTTTTTTTTTCTTCAAAATAAGACCAGGAAATCTATAATTTTTTTCATTAAATACATAGCCTATTTCTATTGGAGTCATGTTAGAGACTAAGAATAGGTCAAGTTGAAAAAGAAGAGCAAGAGATGAAATAAAGTTCAGAAAGATATAGGGGAAACTAAGAGAAATATGAAAATACAAGTGGGGAGACAAAAAGAGCTGTCCAAATGCCTCCCTCCCTGCCCCCTTAAAAAATAGATAGTAGTAGAATAATGAGAAAACAAAGGATACATAAACTTTTCCATTTTCTGACCTTTTACGGAGCCTTTAAGAGTTATGTTGTTTTGGACTTCCCATCATGGTTCAGTGGTTAACAAATCCAACTAAGAACCATGAGGTTGCAGGTTCGATCCCTGGCCTCGATGAGTGGGTTAGGGATCCGGCATTGCCATGTGCTGTGGTGTAGGTCGCAGATGCGGTTTGGATCCTGCGTTGCTGTGGCTGTGGCGTAGGCTGGTGGCTGCAGCTCTGATTAGACTCTAGCCTGGGAACCTCCATATGTCTCAGGTGTGGCCCTAAAAAGCCAAAAAAAAAAAAAAAAAGTTATGTCATTTTTCTGTAAAATATAAGCAAGAAGTAGGGATATTTGATGTTCGCCTTAAAGGTTGTTTAAAATTCAGGGCAATTAGAATTTCTGCAGTAAGAATCTCTTCTATACTAAGTCTTTTATATTTATCCTATCTTATTTTCTTAATGGTCTTGAAAATGTTGACACCTAATTTTTTGGCTCAGTCTTAAAATCTTAATATGTTTGCAGATTTAGGGGCTCCATATGTCTCTAGTCAATAAAGATATTGTTTAGGCATTAAAGTGAATGATTTTTGACTTGGTGTGCTTTTTATCATGTTTGTAATTTTTTCATGTAGATCATACATCTGTGACTCAGAATGCACAGGAAAACAAGTCAAGTTCATGGCCCTCTACATCATACAAAGACTCTTTTCCAGAAAACCTGACTCCTCTGTATGTATATAAGTTAAATTTATTTATGTTGTTAATATTTTTGCTTCCAGAAAGAGATTTATTGTTACTAATCATTTCATGTAAGAATAGATAGAATATAAAAAAGGATTCTTTCCCATCAAAAATTTTAGAAGTTTTGTATTTTATGTAGGTTCATGATTCCCAAAATAGGTTATTTATTTGTTAATATCTCTAGGTAATCAAGTCTTTTAATAAAACTTAGCTTAAGATGTTTTTTGCATAGGAGTTCCCATTGTGGCACAGTGGAAACAAATCCCATTAGTATCCACGAGGAGGTGGGTTCGATGCTTGGCCTTGCTCAGTGGGTCAGGGATCCAGCGTTGCCATGAGCTATGGTGTAGGTCACAGATGTGGCTCGGATAGCTGTGGCTGTGGCAAGAGGAGTATTGAAAAAGGCCAAAGATAGTTGTCTTGGTATCAATTCAGTTTTTAAAATGCATAACACTTCTAAATTAGTATCAGAAATTTTATGAGAATAGCCTAATTTTTCTGATCTTTTCTTTCTTCTTTTACCCTGATTTTAGTAAAGTTTCCTTAGCATAAAGTGGAAATTGCATAAGAAGAAATCTGACAGTTTGACGCTTAGCCTTATTTTTAGTAGATAATGCCTCTACTAATACTGTCAAGTACTAGTGAAAGAGAAGTTTCTGAAAGTGTTTTGTGCTAGAGCACAGATCAGAATTTTGAAAAACAAAAAGTGTTTTAAGAAAGAAAGTTCTGGAGTTCCCATCGTGGCTCAGTGGTTAGCAAATCCAACTGGGAACCATGAGGTTTCGGGTTCGATCCCTGACCTTGCTCAGTGGGTTGAGGATCTGGCGTTGCCGTGAGCTGTGGTGTAGGTCACAGACACGGCTCGAATCCTGCGTTGCTGTGGCTCTGGCATCGTAGGCTGGTGGCTACAGCTCCGATTAGACCCCTAGCCTGGGAACCTCCATATGCCACGGGAGCAGCCCTAGAAATGGCAAAAAAAGACAAAAAAAAAAAAAAGAAAGAAAGAAAGTTCTTGCTGTATAGCATGGGGAACTATATCTAGTCACTTGTGATGGAACATGATGGAGGATAATATGATGTGAGAAAAAGAATGCATATATATATACATATATATATATATATGTATGTATGAATGATTGGGTCACTTTGCTGTGCAGTAGAAATTGAAAAAGAGTTTTCCCAAAAAAAAGAAAGAAAGTTATTAGGTTTATTGCTCTATTTTGTTTGTCCTTTCCTCTACCTGTTAAATTGACCAAAAAAAAAATTGTCATTGTAGATTTTTTTTCTTTTTAGTGTTTATTATGTATGATTTGCATTTATAGATATTAAAGATGTCATTATAGTTTGAATCTAAAAGACTCATAAAATTTAGGATAAACTTTGGTTTGTTAGGAACACACACCTACTCAAGCCATCTTCCATAGGGGAATTCAAGAGATTAAACCAGGCATGTGATTTTTGTTGACATAACATGGTGGGCTTGCCCGGCTGCTAAAAGACATACGTAGTAAATTTAAACTATGTGGCTTTTCATATGAAATGCATACAAACACCCAACAGTGAAATTTTTTTTTTTTTTTTTTTTTTTCGGCTGCGCCTGTGGCGTACAGAAGTTCCCAGGCCAGGGATCAAACCCATGACCTGAGCCACTGCAGTGACAACACCAGATCTTTAACCTGCTGCACACAAGGGAACTCCAGTGATTACTTTTTTAAATACCCACACACATATACACATACACAGACCTAATGTCTATGTATACACACGCACATATATGCATATACATAAAATAGGTGTTAAGAACAGAAAATATAACACAGCAGGCCATATAGGGACTAGAATTGGAACTGGAAAGTCAGTGCCTGAGGTCACGGTCCACATGGTTTAGCTCTGCTTCTCTCCGTGTGTTATCTGTTGAATCTTATGTTCCTACATGATCTGACATAGCTACCTTAGCTAAACAAATGATCTTTTAGTGCGAGTGTAACCTTACAATGTATTTTTTTAATATCTAAATTCTTGGGAGAGACATAAATAGCCCAGCATGAATACATGATCCAGCAGCTCTGAGGACACTGAAATTAAAATGGCCACCGTCAGAGGAGTGTGATCAGAGACTGAGCAGACAAAAAAACATGTCTTCTACAAGTCTTTAAGATGAGTATAGTTTACATTCAATTTTTTTTTAGATATGCCCCTTCAGAGGTCGTAAAGTATAGAATAGCTTTTTCCCTCAGACTTGCCAAGAGCTGGGAAATCAGTTGGCAGTCTGTGAGGCCATGCTTTGCCTTATGGTTCAAGGTATCTAATGACAAAACAGTTCTCTAGCCACATACAAACTGAGAAGCCCCTGCCCAGAGGCCAACAAAGGGGTGCAGACAATACCAAACAACCCTACTCACCTACCTATCCTTTGTTTACCTCTAGCATTTTTTTATTTTTGTAGAGTCAACAACTAAGTCTACAGCACTGTGCATAGGATTAGTTTTCTTTATTTTTGTTTTCTTCCGGTAACGTTTCTTCAGTAACCTATTTTCGTACATATAAGAAAGTTGATCTTCTTCCTCACAAAATGGGATTGAAATTAGCTTACTTAACTCCTGAGACTTGTGGTAAGTTGGTTTTCTTTCATTTGTTTTATGAGATGAAGCACAGATAAGAAAAAAATCATTTCTAAGGTCCATATCAATATTTCATTTCCATGTTTTTCTACTTCTTTTCTAATTCTTCTTTATAACACAAAAAGATTTCTGGAGTTCCTTCCATGGCACAGTGGGTTAAGAGTCCGACTGCATTGCCTAAGGTTGCTGCAGACATGTGGGTTGATCCCCAGCCCAACATAGTAGGTTAAAGGTGTTCTTGCAGCTGTGGCATAGGTCGAAGTTGCAGCTCAGATTCAGTCCTTGGCCTGGGAACTTCCATATGCCATGGGTGTGGCCATAAAAAAATTAAAAAATTTTTTTAATTAAAAAATAAAGATTTTTCTTCACTTCTTAATTGCCCAATAACTTGAAATTTATACCTCTTGATTTTTATTAAATTAGTCACCAGAAAAATATTTGTAAGCCAGCTTAGCTAACTTTTGTGAAATCCTAAATTCCCCTACCCCAAAATAGGGGAAATCAAATGATGACATTGGGAGAAAACTATGCCACAGAAACCAGTTTGAAATCTAAAGGGAAATGAAACATTCAGTTTACTGGTTATACAGAACTGTTGAAAAAGTAGTGGAAAGGAACTTGGCACTTAATAATAGGGAAAAAGCAAAGTCCATGCACAGGCTTTAAAAAACAGGAGAATATTGGATCCTGGGAGTTCTCGTGGTGGCACAGCAGAAGAGAATCCAGCTAGCATCCATGAAGATGTGGGTTTGATCCCTGGCCTCGCTCAGTGAGTTGGGGATCCTGAGTTGCTGTGAGCTGTGGTGTAGGTCACAGACATGGCTTGGATCCCAGGTCGCTATGGCTATGGTGTAGTTTGGCAGCTGTAGCTCTGCAAGTGCAGGCCTAAAAAACAAAAAGGAAGAAAAAAGAAAGGAAAATACTGGATACCAGAATAAATAATAAAATAAAAACAATATGACTAAAGTGGAATAGGCTAAAGAAGATAGAAGAACAAAACAAAAGTTACATTGTAGAATATATTTCTTACTATGGAACATACCCCACAACATTATTCAAAATGCTGAAATAGATTGAAGTTATTTAAGAGGGAACATAACCTTACCTTGTTTTTTCCCCCTCACTTTTAATGTATTAGGTGCTACTGCTAATACCATGGATAGTAATGGATTTGCCTTGATCTTTTTTTTTCTCCCCTGGCTGCACCTACAGCAAATGGAAGTTCTCAGACCAGGGATCAAATCCATGCCACCACAGAGACAATACCAGAACTTAACCTGCTGTGCCACAGGGGAAATTTCAGTTTTGCATTGATATTTTAGCTACAGTTTATCCAATATTTTTTATTGTCATTTTAAGAGATTTTAAAGATTGAAAATATGTAAAGGAATATGGCAAAAAGCCACACTCACACCATCCAGAATTAACAGCCATTAACATTTTACTGTATTTACTTCCTGTCTCCTTTTTAAAAAGAAAACAAAACACTATAGCCTCTTTGAGCCAAACCTAACTTCTCACCATGACAAGTTCTGTTCCCCTAGCTGCCATTCTAGAAGCAGTTACTATCATCAGTTATTTTTCTAGTTCATTTTTAATTTTTTAATTGTTATTTATTTACTTTTTGTCTTTTTTCTTTTTTGGGGCTGCACCCACACCATATGGAGGTTCCCAGGCTAGGGGCTGAATTGGAGCTATAGCTGCCAGCCTACACCAAAGCCACAGCAACACCAGATCCTTAACCAGCTGAGTGGGCTAGGGATCGAACCTGTGTCCTCATGGATATTAGTTGGGTTTGTTATCGCTGAGCCATGACATGAATTCCTAGTTCATTTTTTAATGTTTACATAACCATAAATGATACATAGTGCTATTACTTGTATTTTTTAAATTTCGCATGAATTTCATACATGTACTTTCTTGTTCTACTCAGCATTAGTTTTGAGGTCTAATCACGTTGCTTGCTATGTTATAGATCTATTTCATTCTCTTTAACTCTTGTTTGGATTTCCATAATGTAAGAATACGACGTTTTCTTTATCCATTCCTTTAATATTTGTTTCAGATATTTTCTATTATAAATAGTAGTGCAGTGATCAGTTTTATCCCAGCTTTTCTTTTAAGAAAGTATTCACCTATTTAAAAATTTTTTTTAATTTACTTTTTGTCTTTTTTCTTTTTTAGGGCCACACCCGCAGCATATGGAAGTTTCCAGGCTAGGGGTTGAATCAGAACTGTAGCTGCTGGCCTACACCACAGCCACAGCAACCAGAATCTGAGCCATGTCTGTGGCCTACACCACTGCTCATGGCAATGCCACATCCTTAGCCCATTATGTCGGGCTAGAGATCAAACCTGCATCCCAATGCTCCTAAGATGCCACCGATCCTGTTATGCCATCGCAGGTACTCCCAAAACGTTATTTTTTAATTTGTATTTCTCTTGACCTAGTAATTCTTCTTAAAGGAATGTGTCCTAAGGTAATAATCAGGAAATTGCATTCACATCCTTCCCAGGGGCAGTCTTATGGAACTGAACCCTGTAACTTGGGAATCTGATGCTAACTTCAAGTAGGTAGTGTCAGAATTGAACTGAATTACTGGACACCCAGTTGAAGTGGTGCCAGGAAGAACACCACACATTTGGTGTCCAGAAGGAAAAAAAAACCTTCAGGTATAACTATATGGTTGCACAACATAGTAAGATGTTTATTTTAGAGTCTAATTTGTTTTAGTCTTCTCTAAGAAGAAGCTAATAGAAACTGATTATCACTTTAGTGTACAGTGTTTTTGAAAAATGAGATGTGCTGTAAATTTGAGGTACTAATAAAAAATTAATTTAAAACAGTTCTGCAGAAAATAAGGAGACTCCCCCTCTGGAAAATAAAGTTGCAGACTTTAGAGAAGAAGAATCATCTTCAAAGTTATCTTACCAAAGGCATGACTGCTCTGGTGCCTGTCTGATGAAAATGCCACTAACCTTCAAGGGAGAAAACCCTCTGCAGCTACCAATCAAATGCCACTTCCAAAGACGACATGCGAAGACAAACTCTCACTCTTCGGCACTCCACGTGAGTTATAAAACCCCTTGTGGAAGGAGTCTACGAAACGTGGAGGAAGTTTTTCGTTACCTGCTTGAGACAGAGTGTAACTTTCTATTTACAGATAACTTTTCTTTCAATACCTATGTTCAGTTGACTCGGAATTACCCAAAGCAAGAAGAAATTGTTTCTGATGTGGATATTAGCAATGGAGTGGAATCGGTGCCCATTTCTTTCTGTAATGAAATTGACAATAGAAAGCTTCCACAGTTTAAGTACAGAAAGACTATGTGGCCACGAACATATTATCTAAACAGCTTTCCCAACATGTTTATTGATTCATGTGACTGTTCTGAGGGCTGCATAGACATGTGAGTAGAAAAACATGGCATTTCAAAAAATCTTCTAAATGTAGGGGTATTTATCAAGAAGTCCTGCTATGTATCAGTTTGTCTGTCTGTCTATCTGAAACCGGTTCATCAAGAATCTAAAATAGAAAGATGCACTCTCTCGTTAGCAATTGGAAAGAAAACGCTTCGCCATTTATTTTTCTAATTTGGACATTATTTCTTCTAAGGATAAGTATTCCTTTTAATCTACTACCATTCTCTTAATAGCAACAATTACAGCTGACACCATGTAACTGTGACAAACACTGTGACAAGTGCTTTACATATATTTTCTTGTTTAGTCCTCACAAAACACCATGAGGTAGGTAATACTATTTCCATGTTACAAATGAGGAAGTTGAGAAGCCGATTGTAAGGTCCACAGATTTAAGAACGAGGATTTGAACCCATGCTCTTAACCACTATATTACATTGTTGTATTTTACTTTTATAAATTACTTCCTTGCTGCTTTTTTAGAAAATTCATGGTGCTTATCCTGATCATAAAACTGATATTTTGTAAAAATATGAAACCATATTCTAATATATTAAGACTTTGAAAATATTTTGTTTTAAAGGTGTGTAATTTACTGGTATTTGTAGGTTTGTATAGATAGAGTGGAGTTACATTATATGTGCATTTAATTTAATGCAAATTTAGCTGCCTTTACTAGGAAAAAAGAAAAAGAATGAGAGAGATAAAGAGAAATAATTTAAATCATATAGGTAGTTTTCACCATCCTGCCAGTTAGTTGTAGTGTGAGATGAGATATATAAATCTCCTGTTACCTCAATTTGTCTCAGGAGGATAAATGAGAATCCTCAGAGGGCCTGTCACAGAGGAAACCTCTCACTATGCTATGTTTTATTCTGTTTAAATATGTTTTCTGTTTCTGTTTTGTTTTGTTTTAAGCATTGTCTCTAAATATAACCCATCCACATATGGCCG
The DNA here is from genome assembly GCF_054392235.1 of Sus scrofa. Lineage (NCBI taxonomy): Eukaryota > Metazoa > Chordata > Mammalia > Artiodactyla > Suidae > Sus > Sus scrofa. The sequence continues at coordinate 18,833,711 of NC_139393.1, read as the reverse complement.
AGCTTAATTTCTTTCAGTGCTGGAGGAAAAAACTAACTGTTGGACAATGTTCAATGTTTACTGTATTTTATGGTTAGTTTAATGGCTTTTTTTTAAAGGAATAATTTTGACTGTATGTGATTTTTGTCTTAGACTGTATAAACTAACCCCCACATATCATGCACCACCAGTATACATATTTTTATCTATTGGTCAGAAATTACAAAATAAGCTAAGGCTGAAGCACACTGGGATCTGGACTTGGACATGAGCACTGTAACCAGAGATTCTAATCCTGACGGGAATGGGAATTCAGCATGTTCCATGCATGGCAGAGAGTGGACCCTGAGCTCTTCTGAGGGACAGAAACAGGGACCTGCACCAGACTGGGAAGCAGGCTAATGTCTCACAGGGTCTGGAATTGTATTAATAGCAACTGGGTTTAGAGCTGTGAAACCCATAGGTCAGGGCCAGCATAATAAGGAAAGCAGCCAGTGTAGAGGAGCACCCCAGAGTAAACACCACAAAAAATGTGATTTTAAACAGGCAAAGCATGTGAAGACATTTAGACCATGAAGACAGCATAAATCCCAACAAATGGCAGAATTCACACCTGAAGATTAAGAGATAAATGTAGAGTCTGACTGAAAGAGACTTTAAAATAGGTGTGTTTAAAATGTCCAAAGAGGAGTTCCCATAGTGGTTTAGCAGAAATGAATCTGACTAGCATCCATCAGGATGCAGGTTTGCTCCCTGGCCTCACTCAGTGGGTTAAGGATCTGGCATTGCCATGGGCTGTGGTGTAGGTTGCAGATGCGGCTTGGATCCTACATTGCTATGGATGTGGTGTAGGCTGGTGGCTACAGCTCTGATTTGACACCTAGCCTGGGAACCTCCATATGCTACAGGTTAAAATAAATAAATAAAATAATTAATTAATTAATTAATAAAAATAAAATGTCCAAAGAAACTAAATAGGAGCCATCCCTGAAACACAAAAAGGAGTTTTCTTTAAAGAGTATACCATATTTTTTTAAAGAGTGCATTCCCATTTGGAAATATGGGAAATAAAACATACAGTCATTGAAATAAAAGACTAAATGGACTAAATGGTAGCATTGGTATAGCTGGAGAAAGAATTAGTGAATTGCAAGGCAAAACTAAAGTGATCCCCCAGAATGCAAAGAGATAAAAGACATGGGAAAAATAATTTACAGGTTAAAAAATATGGAGGATAAATGAGAAATTCTAACATACATCTGAGAAGAAAGCATCATTCAAAGTGATAATAGCTGAGAGTTTTCCATAATTGAGGAAAGACAAGAATCCTCAGAGTGAAAATGCCTACTGTGTACTAGGAAAGGAAAATAAGTCTGAACATCTAACTATACCATGATGCAACTTAACAAGTATCAAGGGTAAAGAGTAAATCTCATGCTCTTAGATGGAAAAGAAGAAAAATAAATTGATAACACACTTCCATCAGAAGTAACAATAGACAAGAGGCATATTAGCGTAAAATGCTGAAGGAAAATAAATGTAAAAGTAGAATTCTGTACCATGCCAGTCATTTGGGGGAGGGAAGAGGGTGATCACACAGTTAAGTAGTTGACGACATGCCTACCTACTTTCCAGCAATAGTCCTATTTTTTGTCTTTTTAGGGCTGTACTTGCAGCATATGCAGGTTCCCAGGCTAAGGGTTGAATTGTAGCTGTAGCCACCAGCCTATGCCACAGCCACAGCAACGTAGGATCCAAGCCATGTCTGCAACCTACACTACAGCCCAAGGCAACTCCAGATCCTTAACCCACTGAGTGAGGCCAGAGATCAGACCTGCATCCTCATAGATGCTAGTCAGATTCATTTCCACTGAGCCGCAATGGGAATGCTCCAGCAATAGTGCTCTAGTAATATATCTAGTGCACTGTTTTCCAAGCTGCATATATAAGATGTAATATCATTTAAGGGGTTTTAATTAGCATTTTAAAAATTAAATTGTACAGAAAATATCCAAGTGCATCACACATGGTATGGTAAAGTTTCATGCCACTGTTATTATTGTTTGTACACATACACACATAAATAAATATGTAGGCTCATGAAGAAAATATATTCCTTACTGTGAGTCGTAGTCAAAAATATTTGAAAGCTACTACTCAAGACATGCTTACACATGTGCATAAGAATAAGGATGTTGTAGCATTGTTTTTTGTATTGGAAACTAGAAGCAACTTAATTGTATACCAAGAAGTTAATTGTATATCTAAATGCCATGGAAAAGTATGAAGGAGTTAACTAAATTTGCACATAACACAGATGAGTCTCAAAAACATTATATTGAATGAAAAAGCAAGTTATAGGTTAATAACTATAGTACATTTTTAAAAACAATACATTGTAGATAAATATTTATATAAAAGTATAAAAAATGCCACACCAAACCTCTTGAAGAGTTTAATTTTATCTTTTTTTTTTTAAGGAAAATCTTATATAGAGTATATATGTTTTAAATTACAGTTGACCTTTGAACAATGCAGGAGGTGGGACTTCCACCCTCCGTGCAGTTGAAAATAGAACATATAACATAGTTTGCCCTCCATATAAGCAGTTCCACATCTGCGGATTCAACTAAGCTTGGATTCAGCCAATCACAGATCATACAGTACTATGATATTTACTACTGAAAAAAAAAATCCACATATTAGTGGACTTACACAGTTCAAACTCAAATGTTTTTCATGGGTCAAACCGCATATATGTAGGAAAAAGGACTAAAAAAGATGACAACTAATTCTTTGTGGTCAAAATATGAGTGTTTATTATTATTATTTGTATTTTTTGTATTTTTGAAACTTTGCAAGGTCATACTGAAAAAACAAAAATTTTTTAAATTAAATAAAAGTTAAAAAAGAAAAAAAACAACAGAAAATTTCTACATCTATAAATAGAATCCAAATTCATGAACTTACTGCTTTTTCTCCCTGTGATAGCAAACAGTAGCTATCACTCTCATGTACTATGTATTTACAGAAAAATAAAGAAGTGAGTCATAGAGGAAAAAACCTTAAAGACACCTACTAATTCAACAGAGGAGACAAGATTCAGAGATTTTAACCAGCTCACCAGTAGTCACGTGTCTAGTTTATAGCGGAGACACACAATTTCCTTACTCCCTATCAAGTTATAAGCCTCTGCCATGTTAGATAGTCATAAATAGTTAGAAGGGAAAAGTGTTTATGGTTGCATGTTTACTGCCTAGCAATGTTACAAAAAACAGATATTCATTTATTTATTTATTTGTCTTTTCTAGGGCCGCACCCAAGGCATATGGAGGTTCCCAGGCTAGGGGTCTAATCGGAGCTATAGCTGCCTGCCCACACCACAGCTCACGCAACACTGGATCCTTAACCCACTGAGCGAGGCCGGGGATCAAGCCCGAAATCTTATGGTTCCTAATCGGATTCGTTAACCACTGAGCAACGACAGTAATTCCCGAAAAACAGATTTTTAAAAGCCAGACACCCAGCATAAGTCTCCACAGTCTGTTTTCATGTCACTGGAGGGAGAGATAAAACATATGCCAAACTATATATGCCCTTTTGAGTTTGACACAGAGAAGTTTATCCATTGCAGGAGAGTGGACCTAATGAATTCATTTTGAAAAGCTAAAGAAACCTCATTTAAGTTAAGTATTTATTTCATGAGCAAATAGAGGTACAGGGTAGTTTAGAATAGTTCATGAAATTTTGGTAGATGTTGTCTTTCAAAGAGGTCTATTTTGGAGTTCCTGGTGGCTCAGCAGGGTAAGGACATGGTATTGTCACTGCTGTGGCTCAGGCTTGATCCCAGGAACTTCTGCATGCCTTGGGCATGGCCAAAAAAAGAAGAGGTCTATTTTATTTAGAGAAGAAGTTCAACAGTCCATGAGCCAAATGCCTTCTAAATACATCCTTTACAGTTTTGTCAAGACAGTCTCTTGGTTCTTTTTTATTCTGACTTCTCCATCCATTGCCTTCCTTTTAGAACAAAATGTGCATGTCTTCAACTGACAGCAAGGAATGCCAAGACTTGCCCCTTGTCAAGTAGTAAAATAACCACTGGATATAAATATAAAAGACTTCAGAGACAGATACCTACTGGGTAAGATACCTTGAGAATTTGTTGCAGAGTGTTTTTGTATCTTTGAAGGTGGGTACTTTATCATTGTGGCCTATAGTCTAATAGATATTGTCAAGTCTTAACTTCTTATATAAGAAATCTAAATTAAGGAATTAAAAAACAAACCTGTATATTATTCTTGGAAATGGAAGTCAGAGACCAAACATGCAACATGCAAAGTATACTTGACACTCATCTGCTTTGAGTCTGACTCTAGGGTTAGCTTAGAGACGTTTCCGCATTAAGAAATATACTGTGCAGTGCTCATCTGAGAATTGGGAACTTTCAGCCTTTCAAGGTTGTTATTATTTTAAAAAAATAAACAGAAACAGAAAATTTTTCTTCTTAAACTTTTTCTCTTCCTAGACATCTCCTTTGTACATATCGCTAGGCATTGTCTCAAGCACCTGGTAAATACTGACTCACTTAATACATCTTCACGAAACAACACTTTGAAGTAGGTAGAATCATATAATCCCTATTTTAAAAATGGAAAATTGAAGCACAGAGAGGTAAAATCCAAGGTCACGCAGCTAGTAAATGCTAGAGTAATGAAGGGAGCCAGGCAGTCTAGCCCTAGGAGCCTTCACACTTAGTCTACCTCCCTTAGTAATTATTAGTGAGGTAGCAGTATAAAGTGCTTTTGCTTTTAACTTAGGCTGTCTAATTGATTTTCTCGTGTATGTTAACAGCATTTATGAATGCAGCCTGTTGTGCAAATGTAATCGACGAAAGTGTCAAAACCGAGTAGTCCAACACGGACCTCAAGTGAGGCTACAAGTGTTCAAAACTGAAAAGAAGGGATGGGGAGTACGCTGCCTAGATGACATTGACAGAGGGACGTTTGTTTGCATTTACTCAGGTAAAGTCAAGGTTTACTTTCACCTTATTCTACAGTAATATCTGCATTTCTGAATCTCCATTTTATTAGTCAGGGCCGCTGAGAATTTATAGCAGGGACAGGAGCAACAGTACATGGGAGGAGCATCAGAAGAAGACAAGGGACCGGAGCATTCAGCACGGAAGGGATGAGATGCCTTAGAAGCCATCAGGTGTTGTTCCAGAAAAGAAAGGTTGAGGTATAAAGCTTGGGTTATTGTGTGAGGCACATAGTTTGGTCTCCCTGGCTACAGATGTTTGGGGATAAGGTAAGAAAACTTTTTTTTTTTTTTGGCTGCACCCACGCCATGTGGAAGTTCTCTGGCCAGGGATCGAGCCCACACCGCAGTTGTGGCCTGCATCACAGCTGCAGCAACGCTGGATCCTTAACCTGCTGTGCCACAAGAGAACTTCCAAGAAAACTTTTTAAATAGGAAAACTCAAGTCACTGGTTTGCTAAGGTAAAGATTAATGAATCTATCTTGTTCAGTGCCTTGAGTACTAGAATTTAACAAGTTAATGTTATAATAAATACCTTCAGGTGATGACTCTCATTTGGTGACTTTAGGCACTTTGCTCCCTCCACTTCAGGGACTCTGAGAGAGTTGCCCACATTATGAGCAAAACTTTCCAACCAGTGTTACAGTCAGGCAATTACTGATTCTTTTGGTCTACTGCCCCCAGGCTGGATATGTTGTTCTGTGGTCGTCTTCTCCTTTCACCCCAGAGTGTTAGGCAAAATCCTCACTTTCCGTGTATACTGGGAAATGAGAGCTTGGAGAAACAGGGCTTTAGGGGCATTCGAAAGGAAATGTGCTAGGCAGCAGGGGCCAGAGCACCCTTTCAGCACCCTTCCTCATCTGAAATTCCAGGTTCACTTGGTGAAGGCAAGAATTATCAGAGTTTAGAATAGACACACATGGATCCCTGCCACATACTATTTACAGACACACACTACACAACTTGCCTAGACATCTGTCTCTCATATTTCTTAAAATAACTCTTTAATGAAAGTGACCTGCCTTTAAAATGCCAAACGGTGTCCAGGAAGTAACCTTGGTTTTATCTGCATTGCTAGAAAATACACATAAGGTGTCTCTCAGATCCAGCTGCTGATTTTTACTTATTTACTATACTTTTGAGTCCCTCGAATTAATGTGCATAAACTTTAGACTAAGATTTTAATTACACTAGGGCTTACTATGAGAACAGTAGGCATATATCACCACACAGCTCACGGCAATGCCAGATCCCTGACCCACTGAGAGAGGCCAGGTATCCTCATGGATACTAGTTGGACTCATTTCCGCTGAGCTAAGACGGGAACACCTGATCTGTATTTTTATTTTATATTATTGTTGCTAAATCTCTTATCTTTCATGTTATACCACAACAAATACTTTTTTTAGATGCCCTGTAGTTTTTCATATACTGGAAGATATGAAATCTCTTCTTGGTCTTGTATTTATTATCTGTTGCAATAGTTTTGTAGGATGAGTTAGTGTTTATTTTCATTTTAGAAATAAGGTATACCTTACCAGGTTCTTTAGTAATGGAGCAGAACAGAGATGCCCTTTTGTTGCTTAGGAGTTAATGTTATCTTTTGTTGTGTTAAACTCTTACTTTTTTCTTTTAGGAAGACTGTTAAGCAGATCTAACACTGAGAAACCTGATGCTACTGATGAAAATAGAAAAGAAGAGATTTTTATGAAAAACATGTTTTCAAAAAAAAGGAAAATAGAAGTTGCAGATTGTGAGGTTGAAGTTATCCCACTAGATTTGGAAACACATCCTAGAAGTTCTGTGACTGAGGAGTGTCCACCTAAGCTCCATAATAACCCCAAAGAGCCTTTTACGTGAGTAAGATCTTAGGAACCTGATCAAGATTGATCTACACTATATGCTATTGACCAAAAGTAGCCCCTGGTCTTTCCTTTTTCTTACTTTCCGCCTCTACTATATATCAACTTGCTTCATGGTTCTAAATTTAACATTGAGAAATCTAAGGCACTGAGATTTAACAGTCTAGCCAACATACTTTACTCAATGTTCCATTTCTGGAGTGTTATGTTTAAAAACTTTGGCTTTAATCAGGTTTTTTACAGACGTCATGACTTTTGCACTTCTTTTTTTCCTTTGTTTTTGCTCTTTTAGGGCCACACCCATGGCATATGGAAGTTCCCAGGCCAGGGGTTGAATCAGAGCCTCTCACAGCCACAGCAATGTGAGATCATCTGCGACCTACACCACAGCTCACAGAAACACCAGATCCTTAAGCCACTGAGCAAGGCCAAGGACCAAACCCGCATCCTCATGGTTACTAGTTGGATTCATTTCTGCTGCGCCACAACAGGAACTCCCTCTTTTTATTTTCTATCAACATTTTATTTGCAAGGCTTTCTTGGATTTTCTTTATTTTTAAAATATGCTTCAGATTATTTTTATTTATTTATTTATTTATTTATTTATTTATATTTAGGGCCGCACCCACAACATACAGAGGTTCCCAGGCTAGGGGCTGAATCGTAGCTGTAGCTGCTGGCCTATGCCACAGCCACAGCAACACCAGATTCAAGCCTCGTCTGCAACCTACACCACAGCTCATGGCAATGCCAGATCCTTAACCCACTGAGTGAGGCCAGGAATCGAACCTGTGTCCTCATGGATACTAGTCAGATTTGTTTCCACTAAGCCATGATGAGAACTCCAGATTGTTCATTTTTTTTTTTTAATTACGTCAGATGATTGACTTTAAAATACGATTATACTTTCTTCTTGTAGTGAGGGGTAGGCATAGATGTTATTAGGTTAATTTCTAATGGATATTTATGTAACAGTGATGTTATCTATATTTCAGGGCACAATAGAGAGCAATTTTCAGTGATATACAGAATAATTTTTTTTTCCTTTTCAGAGAAATGAAATGTAACAGTATTTCAAGAATTCAGTATCATTCAGTCATTAGAAGTCCTCAAACCAAGACAGTCATTATTCAACGCAATGGAAAAAAGATGGTAAAAATAACAAAATGTAGATGGTGCCCCTCTGAGAACATTAGCTATTATCTTACCTTTCTATCTTTTATTTAGTTCAGATTGTTTGTATTAGTAATTCATAGGATTTCTTTTATTATTTTGTAATGCTGTGCTGCTGAAGTGTTAGGACTATGTTTTATTTAGTGTCCTCCGAGGTGGGTGGCACATTCCCAACTTAGATATCTGAGTAGAATGTTGGTCATGATCTGACAGTGTGTTCCACTGAGACTGAGAGCTATCCAGCTGAAGAATTTGCAGAAGCTGGTGTTAAAGAGTTGATGGTATTACATGATAAGAAGAAAGGATAGAGTAATTGAAGGGGATATGGTTGTGAGATGGAGGAGAAAGAAGAGATGTGACCTAGAGAAAGAATTATCCAGAAAGCAACATTTTATATGATAGCCTCTGAAGGTACACTTTTCGGCCAGTACTGTGAAGAATAACTAGTCAGAGGCTCTAAGTTGCAAACAGAGAATGATGCTGGAAGAACAGAGGCAGATAGAGTGGTAGTTCACAGTCAGACTTGTTGGTGAAAAATAAAAACTCTGCCCTAAGTGGTATGCACATATTTGCCCTCTGCCTAGTAACATACAATACCTCCTCAGTATCACTTATTCAATTATGAAAAGATTGGGCCATGAGATCACAGAGACTGGGGTGTGCCCTCCAGCACCGCAGCTTACTAGCTGGTTGACATCTGTCTACATTTCTTTATCTGTAAAATGAGGATATAGTATCTATCTCAGAGTTAAGAGTATTAAATGAGATAAACAGAAACTTTGTGTAGCACAGTGTTTGATACCCAGCTAAGTGCCCAGCACATGTTGATCTTTGGCATACATGAGTAATAATAATAATAGCCAACATGTATTGAGCACTTAGTTCAGTGCCAAGCATTGTGCTAAGTATATACCCCTTTTTAAAAGTTCCCATTACCTTTTAAAGTAACTGCAGGAGTTCCCGTTGTGGTGCAGCATAAAAGAATCCTACTAGGATCTAGGAGGTTGTGGGTTTGATCCCTGGCCTCACTCAGTGGGTTAAGGATCCGGCATTGCCGTGAGCTGTGGTGTAGGTCGCAGGCTCAGATCTGGTGTTGCTGTGGCTGTGGTGTAGGCCGGTGGCTACAGCTCTGATTCAACCCCTAGCCTGGGAACCTCCATATGCCGTGGGTGCGGCCCTAAAAAGCAAAAAAATTTAAAAAGTAACTGCAGTGTCTGCAGCTCATGGAGACAGGCAACTGCTTTAAGAGGGTTTTTAATCTTTGCACATCTTATAGTTGAAGCTAAATTTATAATCTGGCATCAGAATTGAGGGGTACAAGCAGATGTATTTGAATTTTATTTTGAATTATAATGCCTAAAGAATGTCTTGACAGTCCTTATAATTTTCATAATTATGGCTCAGTTAAATGCCTAGGAGTAGAACACAGCCAAAGGGGCTCAATCACTTTCAAGATTTTAGGATATCAGCTTTGAGGTTTTCAAAACTAACGTAGTAGCTACAGCCTGTGAAGATTGACACTTGAAGAGAGAAGCCTTACTGCTAAACTAAATTATTTTTTAGTTTCACCTAGAAAGAAACGACATCATCTTTGTTTTCTTTTAAGGGATTTTCTTCCTCAGAGTCTCTCACCTCAGAAGATAATGGTGGCTTTAAATCAACTCAAGTACATCTGAACTCTCCAGCCAAGGAAATGAGAAGTAGGCTTTGTTTCACTCTGTGATTGCCTGCCTCTTCTGCCTTTTTGTCTCTCTTGCTCAATACTTGTGGCTCATTTTTTTCAGACTCCATAACAAAAATACTGCATTAATCACAAGTTTCTACTTATCTAGATCAGAGGTTAGCAAGCTATGATTTGTGGGCCACATCCAGCTCACGACCTGTTTATACATGGCCTATGAGCTAAAATAGTTTCTACTTTTTTAAATAACTGAGCAGAAATGAAAAGATAAATAATACTTTGTGGCACTTGAACATTACAGGAATTTATAATTTCAGTGTCCATAAATAAAGTTATATTGGAACATAGCCATACTCTTTCATTTTCATATTGTCTCTGTCTACTTTCACACTATAGCAGCAAAGCAGAATAGTCACAACAGAGACTATGTGACCCACAACGCCTGCAGTATTTACTGTTTGGCCTCTTACAGAAGAAGTTTGCTGACCCCTGGTCTAGATGCCAACTCTGACCTGATGCATGGCAGGAACATGGGCTGGACAACGCTGAGTCTACGTAGCCCATCTGTGGCTTTGGAAGCATTAACCAAAACAGCCATTTCCTACCTCTTTGTTTAGGCTTCTTTAAAAATAAAGGTACATCATTCTGCAGTACTCTAGCCAGTGATGCTGCAGGGGATGCTTAGCAAAAGGTGAAAATATTGCTGCCCTGAGTGCTTGTCTTTCAGTGTTACCAGTCCCACCGTGGTTAATATCACAACCTGATGAACCTGGATTTTGGTTCATTTACATTTCACTCTTTCCCTCAATGGGAGGCATGCTGAGAGATGACCCTTTTTGAAGAACTGACTAACCACTGCCTCTTCTCCCTTTGGGCTTCCTTGTTTCTGCATCCCCAACTCCCCACCTGATCTTAAAGGCTGGAGATTGGAGGAGGCAAGACAGCCCCTTAACAGAAAAGGTCTGTCAAGAAAGGGCACTTAGGAGTTCCTGTCATGGCTCAGTGGTAATGAACCCAACTAGGATCCATGAGGACACAGGTTTGATCCCTGGTCTCTCTCAGTGAGTTAAGGATCCGGCGTTGCCATGAGCCGTGGCATAGGTCACAGATGGTGCTTGGATCCTGGGTTGCTGTGGCTGCGGTGGAGGCCGGCAGCTGCAGCCCTGATTTAAGCCCTAGCCTGGGAACTTCCTTATGCCACAGGTGTGGCCCTAAAAAGACAAAAATAAAAAGGGCACTTAAATAGAAGAAGAAAGTCTCTTTCCCTACCCATCTTAAGTTGTGTAGCTGGGATCCTATAAATTAGACTGATAAAAGACAGACTGGCAAGAGAAAAACAGAAGTGTATTACTCTGTGTATTATACTTGTAACACACAAGAGTACTCAGAGATGAGTAACTTGAAGAGGTGGCTTGAACTCTAACTTATCTAGCATTTCAGTAAGGACAGTAAATTTTTAGAGGAAATGAGGAAAAGGACCTTGCGTCTCTAGGGGTAGTAATTGTGGGAAGGCAGGTATATGTGAAACCGATTGTAGGTCCAAAGTTGTCTCTGGTAATTAACTTTTGTCCTTCATAGTAGGAGGAGGGACACCTTTGTAAATTTATATCCTGCTTTTAGACAGATTGGGAGGGCTGAGAGTTTTTCCTGAATTTCTGCTTAATTGCCCTTAGTTCAAAATAGTTCTTATGTCAAAGATGCATATTTTAGGATGACATTCTAATATGTCACCATTTAACACCTGTGAGCCATATGAGTACTATTGCTTTTGGTTCTTTTGTCATTTTTATTGACCATGTGTATATAGCAGGCACTACAAAAATTAATTATGTACTGTTATGGCTTACAAGCAACCCATGATTAAATTATAAGTACATGTAGAAACAGCCAGCAACCGTGATGATTACATCAAAAACATTAATTTTAGAGAAGTAGAATTTCTTTGTGCCACTGAATAACGTGGCACAAATAACTTAAAAAAATAAATCATTTTACTTCTGTTTGACATGCATGCATACTTTTGAGTATTTCCAAAAGATTATTTCCATTATTGATTAAGAAAGATAAGTAATTTGTCTTCTTCTATTGTTTGTAGAGGTATAATTATTGAATGATCATATAGCAAAAATGCCAAACACTAATGTATGCAGAACCCATAGCAATAGTTATTGCTGTTGGGACTTAGAGAGGGCGACTCCATCAGGGTCTTCTCTGGCCTTTCATTGATACCTTAAAGACTTACAATGCTCCCTAATTACAGCCGTTTAGAGTATACTTGAATGCACATTCCAAAGTTGAAAAGAGGTAAGTCAGTTTCTAAGGAGTAGAGATTAAATATAGTAACCGGGAGCAACATATATACAGATTCATTAAAAGGCACTGTTACATAGTAGAAAGAAGGTAGATTTTGGGCCAGATATTTTTGGGTTTGTTACTGCCCCCCACCCCCACCCTGCCTTATTATTGCAATAGAGGTGAATCCCTTAACACTTCAAAAGTTCAGAGTTTTCTTTTGTAAAATTGGAGTACTGTCTACCTTAACACATGGTAAGGATTAGCAATAATGAATGTAACGAGCATTTAATTAGTATTACTGCTCTCAGCACTATTGCTTAGTCAAGTATTTTTCCTGACAATTCCTTCCAAAATGTTTATTAGTGGATTCAAGCTCAAACCAAGTTGAAGATTCTAAAGCCAACCCTCTGATTGAATTGGATGTGATAGATATAACTAAATGTAGAGAAGAAACTCCACAGGGGAGCAGATATAACCAAGCAGTCACACTGGATAATCCGAATGAGGTTCAAAAACAAAAGCCCCAAGAGAAAAAGTCTCCAGCATGTCAAAACCAGCAGGCCTTTTGTGATAAAGAGATACCAAGTGAAACCAAGAATGCTTCACCTGATTCTCCAAAGAAGTTCAATAAAGGCAGTATGTTTTTATTGGATGCCACAAAAGAAGGAAATGTGGGACGCTTCCTTAATGTGAGTATGTGGGCTGAGATTCTTATTTCTAAACACTTTTTCTAGGCTTCTTAACAAAATCATGAGGAAAATATGATTAACAGACTCCAAAACTAGACTCCCTGGATTAGAATGCCAGCCCTCCACTTGTATGACCTGGGCATGCTGTTTGACCTCTCTATGCCATACTTCCCACCTCTATAATATGGAGATAATAGTAACACTGTCTAGAATGTTGTGAAGGTTAAATGTGTTAATATAAAAAGTGCTTAAATGGTAGCTGGCATACAGTAAACGTTTGCTTAGGAAAACTATAAGAAATGGTATGTAAGAAAATCATGTGTTTATCAAAAGGTTTTCAAAAGCTTCACTTCAAAAAAATCACAATGGGACAGGTGGAATAGGTTTCTCTTTTGTGTCTTATACAATGTATTTTATTCAAAAATGCCTCTTTTCAAATACTTTCATTTGGAAGTATTTATGTTTTACTTACTCTCACTACATTTTGAGTGATTTAGTGGCTTACTACAGAACACCAGTACATTTATCAGAGTATTGCATTTTACTGTTGTACTCCTTTTTTTTAATTCCCGAATAATAGCCGTTTTCTGTTTGTGTATATGTTTGGGATATATGTAATGAGATTATGTTCATTTACGTAGAGAAATATTTATGCTTTCTCTGATTTTAAGGTTCATTAACACTCAAGACTCCTGTCATTTTCGTGATAAGAGAAGTAATTTGTATTACTGGCCACAAATACTGTGTTGGGTGGAACTGGAGTTACCGTATAGCTTGCCCCTCACCTCCTGTCCCACCTCCTACCATCATACATGCTTACTAGAGAACATATGGTTCCAGAAATCCTCCAGGGGGAAAAAAAAAAGGCCCCTTCAACCTCCAGTCCCTGTATCTATACTGTCGTTGACCAAATGGACCTTCGCCCCCCCCTTCCCCCCCCCGCCCCCCGCTCTCTGGACCCCACTTTGTCCTTGCTTATCCTGTGCAGGAGAGTGAAGAGGAGTCGTGGAAAAAGGATGGGAGCTTTGATACCCTCCACACCTCCTTTGGAAAGGTCCACTCTAGCACACTGACCCCTGGATATGGCCTTAATTTTTCTCTTTGATCTGCATGAGAATTCTTCCTCTCTGTGGGGTTGACATAGTGGGATGCACAGCTTTGATTTTTCCTTTAAAGAAATGGGAAGCATGCATGGCCCATGATTCTTTTATGCATTCCCTTTGCTAAGCTCAACACCTTTTCAGAATGTGACCTTTGAATGATTTGAAATTGATGTTCAATGATAATTTTACATGTAATTCAGGTCCCATCAGAAGAGAAAATATTCTTGGAATTGCTACTATGGTGCAGTGGTTTAAGGAGCACATATTGCTGCCACTGTGGAATAGGTCACCGCTGTGGCTCAGATTCGATCCTGGGAACTTCTTTTTTGTCTTTTTGCCTTTTCTAGGGCTGCTCCCACGGCATATGGAGGTTCCCAGGCTAGAGGTCTAATCGGAGCTACAGCCACCGGCCTACGCCAGAGCCACAGCAACTCGGGATCCGAGCCATGTCTGCGACCTACACCACAGCTCATGGCAACGCCAGATTCTTAACCCACTGAGCAAGGCAAGGGATCGAACCTGTGACCTCATGGTTCCTAGTTGGATTCGTTAACCACTGCAGCACGATGGAAACTCTGATGCTGGGAACTTCTATATGCCCGACCAGTGCAGCCAAAAAAAAAAAAAAGAGAGAGAGAGAAAATATTCTTAAGGGAATTTCTGTCATGGCTTGTAGAAATGAATCTGCCTAACATCCATGAGGACGCAGGTTTGATCCTTAGCCTTGCTCAGTGGTTTAACGGATCCCCTGTTGCGGTGAGTTGTGGTGTAGGTCGCAGACAAGGCTTGGATCTGGTGTTGCTGCGACTGTGGTGTAGGCCGGCAGTTACAGCAGTTCAACCCCTAGCCTGGGAACTTCCATATGCCTCTGGTGTGGCCCAAAAAAGAAAATATTGGGAGTTCCCGTCGTGGCGCAGTGGTTAACGAATCCGACTAGGAACCATGAGGTTGCGGGTTCGGTCCCTGCCCTTGCTCAGTGGGTTAACGATCCGGCGTTGCCGTGAGCTGTGGTGTAGGTTGCAGACGTGGCTCGGATCCCGAGTTGCTGTGGCTCTGGCGTAGGCCGGTGGCTACAGCTCCGATTCGACCCCTAGCCTGGGAACTTCCATATGCCGCGGGAGCGACCCAAGAAATAGCAACAACAGCAATAACAGACAAAAAGACAAAAGACAAAAAAAAAAAAAAAAAAAAAAGAAAGAAAATATTAAGTCAGAAAATCTTTAAAACCAAATCGCTTTTTTCCTTGCAAAGTAAACTAGTTATTTGGCTTTTTTCTTTTGCTCTCTCCTAGTTGTGAGGATACTTGGTTAACAAGGAATAGAATCCTTTCCTCCTTACTCTTTCCCACAGCTGCTATTCTCTGTTCTACTTTGACTCCTTCTAACTATTGTCAAACATGCTGGGAGCTATTACACGTGCCAGGAGAGCCAGGAGAGCATTAAAGAATGATTTCCCTCACTTTGTTGTGCAGCAGAAATTATCACAACAGTGTAAATCAACTATACTTCAAAAAAGCTTTAAAAAATGGGGGAAAAAAAATTCCCAGCAAAGGACTGTCAGGGCTTTCTTTCCAGTCAGTTATGTTGAATGGTGGCTGCACCAGAATGATTTGGTAGGTTTCGCCAGCTGGGTCCCTCCCTTGTTTACGGGAAAAAAACAGGGATTTTTTCACATGCTTTAAAATAAAAAGCTTTTGGGAGTTCCCTGGTGGTCTAGTGGTTAAGATTTGGCGCTTTCACCACTGCAGCCCAGGTTTGATCCCTAATCTGGGAATTGAGATCCTATATCAAGCTGCTACACACTGTGGTCAAAAAATATCTTTAAAAAATTTAAAAATAAATTAAAAAGGCTTGGAGAATATACAACCAAACAGAATTATTTTTCAAGGTAGCTCTGACCCTGCCCAGTAAGCACCAGGAGTAAAGCTGACTTGGCCCAAATTGGAAAAAAAAAAAATACATATATATATGGCCAGGAAGTTATCATTGAAGTTAAATGGTGGCAAACATATCTGAAGAATATTGCTGGAATTTCATCCCTTTAGAATCTTGTGATAGATGAATGTGTGGAGATGGCAGCTAGTGGGCAACAGAATAATATTGGAATGGTGGTAATAGGAGGAAATAGTACCATCATGCTAGAAGCCTTGGGAAAAGAATATTCAACAGAAAGGTCAATTACTTACACAGGTACCCTTTCCAAAGGGCTTGTTTGACCACGATGTAAAAATCAGGTCATATAGATTCTTCATATTAAACCTTGCATTTTGTTTAAAAAAAAAGTTCCCTGGTGGAGTTCCCTGGTGGCCTAGTGGTTAAGGATCCAGCATTGTCACTGCTGTGGCTCAGGTTCAGTCCCTGGCTGGGGAACTTCTGCATGCCCTGGGCGCAGCCAAGAAAAAAGTATGCTATCCCCATTCTGTCCTCTATAATAAGTTCATTTTTAGTGTTTCCTTACAATGTTTCTTTATGTAAATGTAAGTAAATATAAATGTGCTCTTATTTCTGCCCCTTACATAAAAGATAGTATATTATATTCACTGTCTTACACATTATTTTTTAAATGAATAATATACCCCAGCAATCTTTCTGTATCAGTATCCAAAGCTCCGCATTCTCTTTGTTTTTGTTTTAGCTACATAGAATTCCAATATGTGGACATTCCAAAACTTATGTAAACATTCATCTTTAGATAGAATTTGAGTTGTTTCCAAACTTTTACTATTAAGAGCAATGCTCAGTGAATAATCTTACACATAGATAAGTGTGCTGTAGAATATGTTCCCAGATATGGGATTGCTGAATCAAAGATAAATGCATGTATAATAATGATAAATAATGGTAAATATCGACAGGTTATCTTCTGTAGGGGTATGTGTCATTTTGCGTATGCACTGGCAAGATGTATGCGTGTCAGAACAGGCTTTTCTAAATGGATTCCTACCATCAACAAAATTATAAGGAGCTATGGTGCTTCTATACCAGTCAGGAAAAAAAAAGGAAATAAAAATAAAGTGAGATGTTTTGGAAATAGAATGGTATTCTAATGCTTCAAAGAACAAGGTATCAAACTTTATACTATGCCTAACCTCTGTTTTTTTTTTTTTTTTTTAACAGCATAGTTGTTGCCCAAATCTTTTGGTACAGAATGTTTTTGTAGAAACACATGACAGAAATTTCCCATTGGTGGCGTTCTTCACCAACAGGTTTGAAAAATTTTTATACGATTTAATTTTGAAATTGTGACTTTCAAAATAACAGTAGAAAAATACCAAAATAAGATATATGCTATAGCCCAAAATATCTGGTACCCTAGAATATTCAGTTATCCCAAGCTGTTTGTAGTCAGTAAAATTTTAAATAGCTGAAATTTTAATTCTGATTTCCTCTTAGAATTAATGCCTGAAAAGTCTAAGGATGGCAGGTCCCAGCCAGTTCAGTTCGGGGGATAAATGATGCAGAGTGCTGCATCCTTGAAGTCCCATCTACCCCCAACTACCACACCACAGGCCACATCACATTACCGGGTTCCACTGTTGGCAAAATACACTTCCTTCCTTGTGGATTTGCACAGGTTTCTTCTTAGGATTTTCGTAGATTTGAAATAAAACTCAAATGATTATTCTTAATAAAAGAGCATTCCTGATTAATGAGTATTAGAGAGAGAGAGTAAACCATATTTTTGAGGATAGTTAATGATAGCAGTATGAACATTGATATAATCAAACTTGGTTCAGAGTTCTCTGGTGGCCTAGTGGCTAAGGATCTGGCATTGTTGCTACTGTGGCTAGGGTCGCTGCTTGGTATGGGTTCGATCCCTGGCCCTGGAACTTCCACATGCCACAGGCGCAGCCAAAAAAAAAAAAAAAATTGGTTCATTTGGTAGTTATTCAGGGTAATTTATGATTATTTTTTAAATTTCTACTTTCTAGGTATGTGAAAGCAAGAACAGAACTAACATGGGACTATGGTTATGAAGCTGGGACTATGCCTGAGAAAGAAATCCTCTGCCAATGTGGGGTTAATAAGTGTAGAAAAAAAATATTATAAATCTAGTTAATGCCTGTTCATAAAATTAGTTTATCAAGCTGAAATTAGAGCCATGCAAAAGAATCTCCAGTGGTCACTGGAATTAATTTAGGTTGTGGTCTATTAATAGAATTCCTCTCAGTTCACCCTTGTTGGGGGGTTCTTTTGCATTACTTAGAAATGGTAGGAACAAAATAAGGACATTTTCATATACATAGGGTATCTCTTTATTCTTACTGCTGTTCAACTTTACACAAGTTGGATGGGAATGTATATTTTATATGAAATACCTCTCTATATAATTTGTAACTTATTTATAAATTATATATTAAGAAAAACAAAGGTCACAATTGATTCCAGCTCTTGTTACTGCTTCTGTAATTATTATGTTTCACTTTCATGGCCCAAAGGGCCAACTTTCACATCTTTACCTACAAAATTTATTTATGTTTAATTCCTGGCAAATAATTTACCATTGTGAGCCATAAGGTGGGCAACAGAGCCTGAAGAATATGTTGAGACCAACTTCAAGCATTTTACTTCCAAGTATTTAGTGCTAGTTAGAGAAGCTCTATCTGGCTCCATGAAACACTGTCCCATCAATCCATTCGAGTGAGAAGAAGAAACTGTCCTGTGGGGAAGGCTTTGGCTCGCTCTTTGAGAGGAAATTTCTTTTCCACAGATTCTCTTTACTCTTTAAATACATTGACAGGAAAAGAGGGAATAGAAATTTGAAGGAGTTAGAATACATTTGTTCTGGATAGAGTAGAGCCATAAGAAAAAGAAACTGAGAGAACAGTCAAACTTGGCTCATGTAGGCCAGAAGAGATTGTGCTGAGCAAGAATTTCACTTAACAATTCTACTGAGCTACAAAGTCTGAATCAGACCCTTGGACTCTCCTAGGGATGAAGTGCAAATTATCTTCTTCCGAAAAAAGGGAAAGAGTAACTTTGCTATAGATTATCTAGCCATGATTGTCTAGGGGAAAGGGGATAAGAATTTCCTAAAGTTAAAGCTAATTTTATCCATAACAGAGACATACATCTGCCTTGGAACCAGGGTAATAAAAAGTAGTTCTGTTTTAGAGGGTTTTTTTTTTTTTCTTTTTTCTGAACTTGATTCCGTGTTTCATTTGGTTACCTTTCAAACAGAAATTCATAATTTCTTAAAAATATTAACTTGAAATTGGTTTAGAGAGTAGAAAACCAAAGAGATAGGAAATGGAGCAAAAAAATTATAACCCAACATCCTATAGACAGATGAGGAAAGTTGAGAAGTCCATTTATTCACAGTAAAGATGCAGGAATTTTAGGCAACACACTAAAAATGAAGGCACTTGATAAGTATGGAAAATATTTTTGTGCTGAAATCTGACACCTTAATCTTCTTCAGTCTGTACTGGTTCACAGACACCATCTTCCATCAGCGTCCTAGAGATGCTTTGTCTCCCCTGTCAGACCTGTTTCTGGTTAAATCTAGTAATCTCATTATTTCCCCTTTCCTTGATTTATCCCCATATATTGGTGAAGCACATCCTCCCGTAGCTTTGGAAAAGGAAAAATGAAAGGTAAATATTCTGAGACCTTGTATGTTCGAACATGTTATTCTACCCTTAACACTTGACTGCTGTTTTGGCATAGAATTCTTGAGTAGCTTCCATGCCCAATTTTGAACTCATTTGCTAGATTCCAGTGTTGCTGCTATGAAGTCTGAAAATGTTCTCACCTCTGGCTTTTAGGGTGACTATTGGAAGTAAGATGATATTCTTTTCCTTAATCTTTTGTATATGTGACCAGTTTTTACTTCTCTTCACATTTACAGCCTTCTCTTTGTCCCAGTGTTCTGTTCCCAGTAAGGGTCCATTTTCATCCCTTGTACCAGGTGCTTGGTGCAATCTTTCAATCTGAAAAGTTTGTTCTTCAGTTCAGATAAATTTTCTTTCTTTTTTCTTTTCTTTTTTTAGGGCCATACCCGCAGCACATGAAAGTTGCCAGGCTAGGGGTCAAATGGGAGCTACAGCTGCTGGCCTATACCACAGCTCATGGCAACACAAGATCCTTAACCCACTGATCAAACCTGAATCCTTGTGGATTTTGGTGGGGTTCATTAACCTCTGAGCCACGAAGGGAACTCTGCCGAGAAATTTTCTTGAACTATTTCTTTAATGATTCATTATCTGTTCTCTCTTTCTGGAATTCCTATTATCCCAATGTTAGAACTCCAGGATTGGTTCTCTAAATTTTTTCTTTTAATTTCCAGCTTTTTCTTCTTGCTTTGCTTTCTGGGAGATATACTCAACTTAATCTTCCAGTTTGTCTATTGTGGTGGGCGTATTTTATTGGATTTTTTGGGGGGAGGGGGCTGGGTCGCATTTTTTTAATTTCTAGAGCTCTTTTCTGAATATTTTTTCTTTAGTAGTGTCTTATTTTTGGTTCATGGTTGTAGTATCTTATCTCTTTGAAAATGCTTTATCATGTAACACACACATACAGGCGTTCATATCTGTATTTCTGTGACCTCCAAGGTTTGTTTCTTTGTTTTCCCTGTATGTTTCCTTTGGTTTTTGTACTTCATGTTTTAGGCTTTCCTCAGTTAGTGATCTTGGCAGTCAGCTCACACTTAACAGTGGGACACGGAAAAGCTGAGATTATAAACTGAGAGTGGGGGAAGGGGCTCTTCAGCTGCTTTGCTATGACCTAGCTGGGCTATTTAATCTCCAATTCAGTCTCTTTAGGGCTTTTTTTTTTTTTTAACCTGGCAAGGAGTATGCTTCCACCTGCTGGCTTGAAAGCAAAAAAAAAAAAAAAAAAAAAAAAGTTGCTGCCAGAGCCTGCTTTTTTTTTTCCTGTTTCACAGCTCCACACTCTTGCTTCTGTAATTCATTTCTATGTTTGTCAAGACTATCCAAGTTATCCTTTTTAATATTGTTTCTCTTTTCTGACCCCAATTTGCCTCATTTCCTCTTCTTAAAACCTGCTCAAAAAGCAAGACCTCCAGGAGTTTTTCCTTTGATTAGTTACTCAGCAAACCACCATTATATGCTTCTTTTACAGAACAACTTACTTTTGAGCTGTAATTTAATTATACGCGTTCATGTTCTCTACATGTGTATTTGTTCCATGCACCGAAAACCTCGTCTTGTATGGTGCTGTGTACCCCATGGGTGCTAAAATAAAGACTTGCAACTGGCAAATGGAATCGTGCTCAGTTAATTCTGCGTCCGCTTTATGCTAGGCCTACTTAGGCCAAACTTGGTGTGATACATTTGTAGAAAATAATGGGTAAACTGGGAGTTCCTGTCCTGGCTCAGTGGTGATGAACCCGACTAGTATCCCTGAGGATGAGGCTGGATCTCTGGCCTCACTTAGTGGGTTAAGGGTGGGCATCGCTCTGGCTGCGGCGTAGGCCGGCAGCTGCAGCTCTGATTCTACCCCTAGGCTGGGAATTTCCCTAAGCCATCGGTATGGCCCTAAAAAAATAAGAAAAGAATGGGTAGACCCTCAGAAAAGCAGTCATTTCTCCAGCTGAGTCCAAAGGCTTCCACCACCTCTCCTCCAACCATTCGGAAAGTGGGGGCAGGGTGGGGAGCGCCAAGCGTGCTTTAAAAACAAAAAAATCGAGTTCAGACTCGGATCTGGAGAAGTTGCGAGTTCCCGTTTGAAAACCCTACCAGCAAACCCTCTGCGTCGCTTCCTGCGGGACTTTCCCCGGGCAGCGGAAATAAATCAGCACGAATTTCGAATCTCACCAAAAGGAACTTCCGTCGGCGCGGGCGCAGGGCGCAGCCATGGACGCGGCTTGGCCCTCCGATCCCAAGGCGGCCCGGGCCGGCCGGTGCGCGGCCGAGGACGGGGTCCCGCTCCCGACCGGTGAGTACCAAGCGGGACGGGAGGGGCGGGCGGTGTCCCGCTGCGACAGTCCGGGCCCAGGGCCGCCCTCTAGTCGCTGCCACTTGGGGGCCCCCGACCCGCCTCGCCCCGCGGCGCACAGGTCTTAGCTCCGCAGCGGCTCGGCCTTTGGGCGTCCACCGCCCTGCTCTGCGCCCAGACCGTACCCTGCGGCTTCTAGGGAGGAGTGTTTGCTTTCGGTTCAGCTCGACCACCGCTGATAGGACAGCCCACAGCCACAGCCCTGCCGCGCTGGGACCAAACCGAAACCGAAGCGAAACGAAAGCTGGGAAACGAAAGGAAACGCCTGTGGGTTTACTCTCCCAACGCGGCTCCACCCACCCCTCAAACAGTGCGGCCGGAGCGATGCCCTGGCCGAGGTAGCCTGGTCGTGGCTCCCTCTAGAAGAGAAGGGGTCCGCTGGGACTCAGGAAGCAGTTTGGAAAGTTCGCACTGAAAATGTGACGTTATGGAATCACTCCCTTATACCCATTCAGTAGTTCAGGTCCTCTGTGGCCCTCTCCTTAAGTGAGGCAAATCTGAGTGGGCTCCTCTCTGCGCTTCAACAACAGCTGGAGAGCTCCTACCACTTGCAGGCTCAGGGCCACGTGGCGGGCTGCAGAGATGAGTTAGGCTCGCTCAGCGCTGAAGAATCTAATAGGCTACTCATGTGTGACCTGCTAAGAACCACAGAGACACAGATGAGATGCTCCTCCAACTCAGCCTATTCCTCAGTTCAAAGAAAGCCCTATCAGTTTTAAAGGGCAAGAGTCAACCCGAGGTTGGAGTTCCCATTGTGGCTCAGCGGTTGAGGAACCCAGCTAGTATCCATGAGGACGAGGGTTCGATCCCTGAACTCCCTCAGTGGATTAAGGATGCGACGTTGCTGTGAGCTGTGGTGTAGGTAGCAGACGTGGCTTGGATCCAGAGTTGCTGTGGCTGTAGTGTATGCAGGCTGGCAGCTACAGCTCTCATTCCATCCCTGGCCTGGGCACTTCGATATGCCCAGTCCAGTCAGAGGTAGAAAGGTTGAAAAGGCAGTCCAAACAAGTGAAGACACCAGCCAGGCACTTGGCTATTTCATTTAGCTAGTGTGTTACAGAATGCAAGATGAGTTACTGAGGATGAGTTTCTGTCCTGACTTTTTCCCCAAACTCCAGACTCATAACCAGCTTCATCAATGCCTGGAATGACCTCGAATTGGTTATATCCCAAAGTAAACTCCCATTTGCCTACACACACCCACTTACTCCAAACCTGCTCAGCCACCACCAGTCTTCCCCATCCTGTTTGCCCAGTTGCTCAGGCTAAAACCCTAGTGCCACCCTCTGTGCCTCTCTTTCCTCCTTGCCTCCCATCTAGTGCACTAGTCTCAGTCTTTCTCTTTGCAGCCCATTTCTCGCCTTCCCACCATATTCAAGTTTCTGCACAAATGTACCTTCACACCCTTGCCTGCCCATGCTGTTAGAACAGCCCTTCCCCTACCGTCATTAATCTCTATGCTTCCTTCCCCTGCTCTGTTTTTCTTCGTAACACTTAACCCTGGCCTGAAAAATAATACTTGTTTGATGTTTGTCTCTACTACAAAAATGTAAGTTCTATGAGAGTTGAAATTCACATCTAGGAGTTCCCGTCATGGCTCAGTGGTTAATGAATCCGACTAGGAACCATGAAGTTGTGGGTTCCATCCCTGGCCTTGCTCAGTGGGTTAAGGATCCGGTGTTGCCGTGAGCTGTGGTGTAGGTTGCAGATGCAGCTCGGATCCTGTGTTGCTGCGGCTCTGGCGTAGGCTGGTGGCTACAGCTCCCATTAGATCCCTAGCCTGGGAAACTCCATATGCCACGGGAGCAGCCCTAGAAAAGGCAAAAAAAAAAAAAAAAAAAAAAAAAAAAAAAATTCACATCTATTCCCTGCTTTATTTCTGGTGTCTAAAACAATACATAGTGGATTCTCATTAAGTATTTGTTAAAAGAATGAATGAGCCGTACTACTAGAGAGCTTGGCTTCTATTCTTCAGGGGATAGAGAAGAGTCTTTAGCAGGAAGGAAATGTGAGCCAATGTACATTTTAGAGAGATCACTGGCACGAAGAGTGAAGTGGAGCCGTGACGAGGAAAGCAGAAGCAGGGAGATGAGATGACCAGGATGGACCAGGTAGAGGACAGTGGGGGCAGGGCAGGCAGGCCACTTTCCACACTGTTGTCAGAACTCACTCGCGAGAGTTCCCATTGTGGCTCAGTGGTTAATGAATCCGACTAGGAACCTTGAGGTTGCGGGTCGATTCCTGGTCTTGCTCAGTGGGTTAAGGATCTGGCACTGCGGTGAGCTGTGGTGTAGGTCACAGACGTGACTCGGATCTGGCATTGTTGTGGCTCTGGTGAAGGCTGGTGGCTACAGCTCTGATTTGACCCCTAGCCTGGGAACCTCCATATGCTGCTGGCGTGGCCCTAAAAGGACAAAAAGACAGAAAAAAAAAAAAAGTCACTCGTGAATGCACATATACACACCCACACACACATGCACATGCGCCTACCCAGAGGTCAGGCCATGGGACTTCCAGTGTTAATTAGGACTTGCTGGCTACAAGTAGTACAAAGTCAACATGGTGGGATGTAAGAAAGGGGATGCTTGTTCCTGGAAAGCAAGGAGATCAGACTCACAGACCCCAGGAGCATGGATGTGATAGCATTTTCCAAAAAGAGCCAGGAACCAGGACCCGAGAAGCCATCATAAACTTTGACAGCACTCAGCATATCTGCTTTGTTTTTCTCTTTGACCTGGTTTTCTTGGTTTTCTGTCTAGTAATGGGATTTAAAAAAAAAAAAAAAAAAAAAAAAGGAGTTCCCGTCGTGGTGCAGTGGTCAACGATTCCAACTAGGAACCATGTGGTTGCGGGTTCGGTCCCTGCCCTTGCTCAGTGGGTTAACGATCTGGCGTTGCCGTGAGCTGTGGTATAGGTTGCAGATTCGGCTCGGATCCCGTGTTGCTGTGGCTCTGGCGTAGGCCGGTGGCTACAGCTCCGATTCGACCCATAGCCTGGGAACCTCCATATGCTGTGGGAGAGGCCCAAGAAATAGCAAAAAAAAGGGGGTTCTTGTAGCTCACAGCTTCCCAGTGTTTACATCTCCCTCAAGAAACCATCCCAATCTGAACTGAACTCTTCTCTTCTGAATTCTCTATATCTGGGAGGTGGGCAGATTGGCCCTCTGGGACTGTCATCTGTGCCTAGGGAAAGAGGGTCACGGAGTACAAACATGCCTGCTGGCAGTCATCCCTCTTTGTGATTGTGAGCCAGGTGGATGCCCTAAAGAAGCCCCCTGAACTTCCTATTCCCTGGCTGCCTGCCCCTCGCTGTCCTACAGGACCCACGTCCTTCTTCCTCTGTACATGCTGAAGCCGTCCCCCGTGATGCATGCTGACCATCCCAAATACACATTCAGTGTTCTCCGAAAGTTATACCCAGTCACAGCATCCAGAGACAGTGTGGTGAGGCCAAGTCCATGACCAAGCCTGTAGGTCATGTCTCTTCTTCTCTTTTGGTCTTCATCCAATTCCGGTATGCCGTCCCTGGACTCAGTCACAAAGTTGATTTCTACACATCTGATATACGATGGCAGAAAAGCCTTCCCTCTCCCGTCATTAACACGTCATTCAAACAGTAAACTGCAGTGAGAACTCTTGATCAAAGGAGAAGAGAGGAAGGCGTTTCCAAGCCAGCTCCATGAATTGGCAGCCAGTCATGGACCTCCCCCTACTGGAGAGGGCTTGTAAATGGTAGTATAGCGTCAGTGTATCTCATTCCATCAGTTTCACTCATTTCTTCACTGGTGGACCGTGCTCCTTGGCCATCTTATCTGACTAGCCCAGATTCTAGCCTCTGGGTGGATTGCCCTTGTCTGGTGGGCTTGAGGACCGCCCTGGGAAGAAAAGCATTGGGAAGACACCCCTGCAGAGGCTCTGGCTTTGGCAGTCCCTTCCCCGGTGGAGCTGGCCTAGAGATTGCGAGGGAGACTGCCCCTGTGCTGGTTTGAGTTAGTCATAGTGGATATGTTTTTAACTTACAGTTTTTCTTCAGTTTCATTCTGTGGAACCTTTCTTGGCTACCAGTTTCACTTTTGGAGAATTCTTGTTGAATCCTCAGGCCTGCTAGATCCAGTAGAAGGACCTTGGCAGAGCCCTACGTATCTTCATTGTTCCTGCTCAGCTACCGATGGAGACCAACGGACTCGTCCATAAAGTGCCCCGGGCCCCGTGACACACCTGTCCCTCACCGTCTGAATCAATACATTTCCTGAGTTCAGATGAAGGATATCAAGTTATCCAAATACATTTGGTCCATGCATTTCAAATAAT
The DNA here is from genome assembly GCF_054392235.1 of Sus scrofa. Classification (NCBI taxonomy): domain Eukaryota; kingdom Metazoa; phylum Chordata; class Mammalia; order Artiodactyla; family Suidae; genus Sus; species Sus scrofa. The sequence continues at coordinate 18,807,623 of NC_139393.1, read as the reverse complement.
GTGTAACAAGCGTTCCGACGTGAGGGATCGCTGTCTGTGTGAAAGCCTTTACTATTACTCTCCCAACTACAGATAGGTCTGTGATCCTCCAGACTTGAAGAATAAACAAGTTAGGGTTGCCAAGATCGTTTAGGAAACTGCGATGAGGGGGTGTTTTAGCAGGAAAAAAAAAAAGCTCTTCGGGGGACGCTGTGTGTTCACCTGGGGTTTCTGTCCATCGTCACGGGAAACTCCAGATCAGAACACAGTAATCTTGCCACCAGCACTGTATTCCTAGCTGCCAAGACCCTTCAGACTTGGCAGTATAGCCCACACAGACAGCCCGCAGAGCAAGCACAGGCTGACAGCTCAGCCCGCTGCAGCTCACCTGTCTGCAGGTGCAGCCTTGCACTGGAAAGAGCGACACAGCAAACATGCCTCGCTCTTACACACCAGGGGCTGCTGCCTGTCCTGTCAGACATTATCATAGTTTTTATTAGGGAATTTTAGAACTAATAATTTAATTGCCTGACCCTTTTTTTTTTTTTAGCCTATGCTTTACAAGTTTTAATGTCCAGTGAGAGTGTTTGAAATAACACAGTATTTTATCAAAGTAAATTTTGGGTCCAAGGTAAATAAAATATTGGAATATTTTTTCCCATTTTCATCGTAGGATGGAGGTTTTGTGTGGTCAAATATTAAAAATACATTCTAAAGCATTGAAAATTGTGAAGTGTTGTATTAGTGGGGGAACAGACAGGTCAGTGGAACAGAAGAGTTTGAGGAACAGACCTAAATATATGTAGTAATTACATATATGAAAATGATTTTAAATCAGTGGTTAGCCATTATGAAGATAAGTTAGATCTCCATCTCAGACTTTACAATAAAGTAAATTTCTTCTTAGGAATTCCATTGTGACTCAGAGGATTAAGAACCCAGGATAGTGTCTGTGAGGATTTGGGTTCAATCCCTGGCCTTGCTCAGTGGGTTAAGGACCTGGAGTTGCTGTAAGCTGTGGTGCAGGTCACAGATGCAGCTTGTATCTGGTGTTGCTGTGGCTGTGGCATAGGCCAGCAGTTGCAGCTCCAATTTGACCCCTAGCCTGGGAACTTCCATATGCTACAGGTGTGGCTGAAAAAGAAAACAATAAATAAATTTCGGTTAGTTGTTTGTTTGTTTGTTTTGTCTCTTTAGGGCCGCACCCTCAGCATATGGAGCTTCCCAGGCCAGGGGTCCAAGTGGAGCTGTAGCCACCAGCCTACACCACAGCCACGACAATGCCAAATCCTTAACCCACTGAGCAAGGCCAGGGATCAGACTCTCCACCTCATGGCTCCTAGTGGGATTCGTTTCCACTGCGCCATGACGGGAACTCCCAAATTTCAGTTAGTATTCTAATGTAAAGATTAAAATTCTAGAGGAAACTAGAGGTGAGTCTCCTCTAAGTTCCCCTCCCCAAGAGTGAGAAACCATAAAAGATTCATATAGTTCGTCAAATAAAACATTTAAATATATATCAAAGAACATTATAAACAATGCAAAAAGGCCACATATATGACTAATGAGTTAATATTCTGCTCACATCACAAGCTCTTATAAATAAGTAGAAAAATAGTGACTAACCCAAGAGAAAAATGGGCTAAGGACATCGGTGCCAGAGAAGAAATGCACGTGCCATCTTAGGGTATCTTAGGAGATTTTGGAGATGACATTAGCGGTCTCTCTCTCTCTAAATATATATGTAGTAACAGATGATGACCCGCTTCTTTCTACACTTCATGTTCTTCCTCTTTTTTTGCTTTTTAGGGCCACGCCTGCAGCATATGGAAGTTCCCAGGCTAGGGGTCAAATCGGAGCTACATCTGCTGGCCTACACCCCAGCCAGAGCAACCGACACCACAGCTCACGGCAACGCTGGATCCCCAACCCACTGAGCAAGGCCAGGGATCGAACCCCACACCTTCGTGGTTCCTAGTCAGATTCCTTTCTGCTGCGCCACGACGGGAACACCTGTATTCTCCCTTTTGACATGGCCATCTAACGTTCCGTCCTCATTGTACCTTTATGGTTTTAAGTCAGTTAAGCAGACACCTCATTTTTTTCCCACAATTTTCTTCACTGCCCATGCCTATTTCTTCTAAATAATCCTCTTTCAAGGTATTTAAAATAACCTCCTTGGGATTTAAGTAGAAATAAAACTTATGGCGACCAAAGAAAAAACGCACAACCTAAAAATCGCGAGTTATGTTTTATTCGGGGACCTCACCGAGGACCACGACCTGGGAGACAGCCTCTGACGTAGCTCTCAGGATCTGTTCCAGAGACGTAAGGGAGGAATCAGGACAGAAAGGAGTTTTTGCTGAAAACAAACATGTAGCCCAACATCAACAGATTACTGCTAATCACAAAAACAGACGTCTCGAGTTTTACTGATTGGAGAGCTTTTCTCCGTATGGGAATACTGAAAAGTCTGGGCCCACCGAAATTATTCCTTAGAGATGCATATTAAATATCCGGGGCCAGTATCCCTTTTTTCTCCATCCTCACTTCCCCTCAGGACACACCATAGGTGGCAGGTGCTGCAGTGGCCGACGGCCGGCCACCTGCATTATTTACTGAAAAAGCAGGCAACTTTTTAGTTTTGTATTCATTTCTTTTCTTTTTTTTTTTTTTTTTTTTTGCCTGCACCCATGGCATGTGGCAGCAGGCATCATTTTTTGGGGTCCGCACTTGTTTGAGGACTAATTGACAGCATTGTAATGGCCAGCCTTCCTAACCAGGTGCAGGTGTTTCTCTGCGGGTATTGAAATGGAGCTTAAAACAACTCTTGCAAAACGTAGATCTCCTGCTCAGAACTTCCCGGCAGCCTTTCCCCCTCTGCTTCTCAAATTCGTTTCCAGCTTCCTTTGCTCCAGCTCTTCTCTACAACCTGGCTGGCTTTCTTTCTTCCATTCAGACCTTGGCCTCTTCCCACATCGCCGCTTCTGTCGGCAAGGTCCCCCTGACCCCGCACTCCCCTTCCTCTCCCTCTCCAGGTTGTACCAGCGTCCTTGACAACGCTCCATCCCAGAGGGCCTTTCCGCCTCTGTCCATAGCGTGTATTGTATTTCCCATTCAGCAGTTACGTGACTTGGTGACGTGTATTCTCTTACTTTCCTAATTGCTCTTTGGTCACTGTGTTTATTTTGTAAGCCTCTTGCAGGCAACAATGCTGTCTCACATTTTTTGTGGGTTTTTTTGGCCACACCCAGGGCATGTGGAAGTTCCCAGGCCAGGGATCAAACCCGAGCCCCACTGCAGCTGTGCCACAAGGGAACGTCCCGTGTTTCTTTATATCCTCTGCTGGGCTCTTGTGTAGAGGAGCCACTCTCCACATGTGGCTCTTGAGCACTGAAAATGTGGCTAGTCCAACTGAAATGTTCTGTAAGTGCAAAATACACTGTGCTCCACAGACTCGGCACAAAGGAATGAATTTGTAATTGTTGTGTTGATTAAATGTTGAAAGGCTAGTATTTTGGATATATTCGGTTGAATAAGACTTGATAAAAATTCATTTCACCAGTTTCACCTGAGGCTCCTAGAAATTCTTCAGTTGCACCTGTGGCTCATGTTATGTTTCTGGGGGTGGCTCTCAGCACAGTGACACAAGGTGCTCCCAACTCCGGGGGTTTGAGATGAATGAAAAGAAGCAGGGAGCCCATTTCCCTTCATCTGAAGAGTTTTATCCCAATCTGCCTTTTGCTTGGTTGATGGGGAGCAGAGGATTGCTAATTTGTGGGCCTGCTAAGCAGGACCAAATCCAGGGAACAGACGGTAATTAAAGAAGAAACTCATCTGAATGTTAAGTAAATGCTAGCGCCAAAGTGAGATCTCTGACGCTGTGAGATGCAGGATGTAATTTGAGAGAGCTGCCAAGATCTTACCCTTTTGAGTAAAAAAAAAAAAAAAAAGGCGGGGGAAGGGCCCAGGATTTAGAAAGTGCTTAAGTGGGTAACCTCCTCTAAATTAAAATATCATTAAATTGATATTTTATGAATGAATTTATATGAATTTTTGTTTCAAAACTAAATGAATGTTAAATGAATTTTTGTTTCAAAACTGAAATTTGAAGATAAAATTGAAAGTGTTTTCTACAGAAAACCAAATGAATAAGAGGATAAGCATTGGAAAGGGCAAAGAATTGCTACGTGGATGCTCAGGGCCAAAATTAATAGCAAACACAGAAACTGATGTGCCTGATGGGATATTGGGAACAGCTGGCTTTTTTCTCCCTCTGTGCCTCTTCCTGTTCTTCCCGGCTCTCCTTAAGTTCCTGTCCTTTCTTTCTTTCCTCTCTTAAAAAACAAAAACAAAAAACTGTTTCCTCCCTTCATGTATCTTTCCTTATTTTACTGCTACACTACAGCACACTTAAAGTACTTCTTTAATTCACCCCCAATTTTTTTTTTTTTTGGTCTTTTTGTCTTTTTGCCATTTCTAGGGTCATTTCTGCGGCATATGGAGGTTTCCAGCTGGGGTCTACTCCACAGCTCACAGCAACACCAGATCCTTAACCCACTGAGCAAGGCCAGGGGTGGAACCCGAAACCTCATTGTTGCCAGTCAGATTCCTTAACCACTGAGCCATGACAGCAACTCCACCCCCAATTTATTTTTGAATATAGTATATATAGGGATCTGAATTCTTTTTTACAAGTAGTTAATCAGAGCATGATTTCTTGAACACACCATTGTTTTCTCACTGATTTGTAATTATTTTTGTCTTGGTAGGGCCACACCCTCGGCATATGGAAGTTGCTTGGCTAGGGGTCGAGTCGGACTGTAGCTGCCATCCTACTCCACAGCAATGCCAGATCCTAGCCGCATCTGCAACCTATGCCACAGCTCACGGTAACGCCAGATCCTTAACCCACTGAGCGAGGCTAGAGATCGAACCCAGGTCCTCATGTTGGGTTCGTTACCCTGAGCCACGACAGGAGCCCAATAATTATTATTGAGTTTACTCTGGGTAAGGCAGTGTTTTAAAAGCTTTGTATTTAAATCATGCTTATGTTTCTTAAAGGTTTTCCTTATGTTTAGACATGTTAAAGGAATTTTTTTTCTTTCATTAAATAAGGCATTAAAAAAATACAAAGTTGTTTTTCCATGTAGATCCCACTTTTTTTTTGCCCTGTCCTCTACTTTAAGATAGGTAGTGGAGGAGTTTCCCTTGTGGCTCAGCAGTAAGGAACCTAACTAGTATCCACGAGGATGTGGGTTCGATCCCTTGCCCTGCTCAGTGGGTTAAGGCTCCAGCGTTGCCATGAGCTATGGTGTAGGTCACAGACGTGGCTCAGATCTGTCGTGGCTGTGGCTGTGGCTGGCAGCTACATCTTCAATTCGACCCCTAGCCTAGAAACTTCCACATGCTGCACCTGCAGCCCTAAAAAAGACCAAAAAAAAAAAAAAAAAAAAAAAAGGTAGTGGAGTTAGGGAGAACAAGAAATTCCACTTTTCCATTTCTAATCAAGGATATTACTTTATAGGTGTCTTTCACGTCGCAGAGAAATTGCAAAAAAGGACATGTGCGCTCTGCCCCGAAGACCTTGACTATAGCGTCCTGTACTTTTCACAGTCGGAGGACCTAGCTGCTCATGAAAACTGTTTGGTAAGTTACTTGAAAACACATGCGTCCTTTTCGGGACATGATTTTGGAGAGACAGCTGTGAGTGATGGCTTGACACGAGATGTTCATTGCTCATGAATTGAACCTGGGCGGCCTGGGTGACAACCAGGAATCCCAGCCACTTGACTAGCTCGAGGCTAAAAGCAGAATTGCCCTGATTCTTGCCCTCCTCTTTCAAGGAGGCAGAGACTATACATGCAGGTACAGAGTTTGTATTTAGCCACAGTACAACTTGTGGGAGAGCACACAGAAAAGTAGTTTGCTGAAGACAGAAGCAAGACAGTAACGCACCCCAAAGAGGAGGGCAGGGCCCGGCGCCCTCCCGAAGGAGGAGCTCACCAGGGAGGTGATTTAAATCACCTGTATGGGACAGATCTTCCAGGTCGTTGTTTTCCTTTGGCCACTTATCTTGTCTTATTTCTCACAGCTGACGGCACCCGGGGCCCTTCCCGATCTGTGTGCCCCTCTTTTGGCTGAGATGGATTCCAGAGCATAGGGGTCTGGGGGGTCATCAGGACTGATTTTGGCTGGGCGCCCCTCCCTTTTTGGCTGCTCGGAGTCCTTCTGCGCATGTGTAGCTGGGGGGGGGGCTCCCCTTGACCCCAGGCATGGTTGATATGCTCTTCTTATCTTTTCACTCCAGCAGAGCTCAGCTCCTACCATTAACTTTCTCCTTGACGTGTCAAAGAGAAAGAAGCAAGGCCCAATTTACTCAGCCTGGTAACAGGGACCAGCTGTTCTCAGCCCAGGGGGCCCATCTACCTCCTACCTCAGAAGGAGGTACCAAAATAGATACATGTACGTGGTATATGAAGAATAACCCTGTTGGGCTTTTTAAGTGGGGATTTGAGGAGCAGGGTTTTTTTGTCTTTTGTTTTTTTCTTTTCTGGCCGCCATGAGGCATATGGAGTTTCCAGGCCAGGGATCAGGTCCCAGCAGGGCTTTGCAACCTAAGTTGCAATGCTGGATCCTCAACCCACTGTGCCGAGCTGGGGATCGAACCTGCGTGCCAGCACTCCCAAAACACCGCCCATCCCATCGCACCACAGCAGGAACTCCTGGGGAGCAAATTTTAAACTGTTTCAGATCTTAATACCTTATAATTACTTTTAATTTTGTTTATAACTGATCAAACACACAAAAATTATGATAAAGAAGCTTTTCAGGAGTTCCCGTTGTGGCGCAGTGGTTAACGAATCCGACTAGGAACCATGAGATTGCGGGTTCAGTCCCTGGCCTTGCTCAGTGGGTTAACGATCCGGCGTTGCCGTGAGCTGTGGTGTAGGTTGCAGACGCGGCTCGGATCCCGAGTTGCTGTGGCTCTGGCGTAGGCCAATGGCTACAGCTCTGATTCAACCCCTAGCCTGGGAACCTCCATATGCCGCGGGAGCGGCCCAAGAAATAGCAACAACAACAAAAAGACAAAAAAAAAAAAAAAAAGAAGCTTTTCAAAGATATTTTAATATTTCAAATGTAACAGATACCCATAGACATTTCACCCAGATGTATAAAGTCATATTATGTGATATTTGCTTCAGCTCAATAGTTATTTTCATGTATTTTTGTATAGATAGTTAAGGACTCTCTACTTGTCTCTTCTCTCCATTCCTTTCCTCTCCAGAGGTAATTGCCATCACACATTTTGTGGTTTGTATTATCTTGTGTTTTTAATTTTATTCACCCACCACATATGTAAGTATTTATAAACAAGATATTTTGTTTTATATGTTCTTGGACTTCATAGCATTTCTATCAAATTCTTGTTATTGGGATTTATGCATGTTGATAAACGTAGCTCTCATCTTTAATTTTCATTGTTATGATATTCCATTTCATGACTATAATCACCATGGAATTACTCTGGAATAAACACTTTGGGTTTTCCAGGGTTTTTTATGTGGCTGGCTGTCAGGAACATCCTTCCCTGGGTCTCCTAATTCATGGGAAAATTCCTCTGGTCTGGTGCACGTAACCCAAAGCAGAGCTGCTGGCCACAGGAGAGGAGCGTTTTGCACATCACTACATGTGCTAAGTTGCTCTCGAAGGGATTGGACCAAGTTTGACGTCCACCGTTGTTTCCGAGTTCATTTCTTTTCTTCCTTGTCAATACTTGATTCTGTAAGATTTATTTATTTTGGAGGGGATGGTAAGAGAATGTTTAATTTTGTAAGAAATTGCCAAACTGTCCTCTAGCATGGCTGTACCATTTTTATATTCCCACCAGCAATGAATGAGAATTTGTGTTGTTTGTATTTTAATTTATAATTCCCTAACGACATAGATGACATGTGACATTGAGCATCTTTTCATGTACTTATTTGCCATCTCTCTGTCTTCTTTGTTGTCTGTTCAGATCTTTTGTCCAGTTTTTAATTGGGTTGTTTGTTTTCTTATTAAGTTTTAAGAGCTCTTTATATCTTGGGTACAATCATTTATCATATGTATCTGACAAGCATTGTCTCCTGATCTGTGGCTTTTCTTTTCATTCTCTGGATCCATGGTTTGCTGTCTGTCATGATACTCTGAGATTTAATGTTCTCCTCTCTGATGGGTGTGAGATGGTCTTTGCTTGTTTGCATTTGCAGTTCCTAGATTACTTAGTGGATTTGATCCTTGTTTGCTGAGCCTCTGTGCAGTTGAGTTTTTTATTTCTCTGACTTGTGTTCGTGGACTATGCTTTATCTTTGAGATCTTGGTTTTGCTTTTATGTATTTATATATAAATAAATTCTTATACTTTATTGTATATGCTGGATTTTAATTTTATTTATAGTGTTTTCTGTCATATAGAAACTTGTAATGTAATTAACATTCATCATCTTCCTTTATAATTTGTAGGATTTTTTTCCCCTAAGAAATTCTTTCTTTTCTTCTTCTTCTTTTTTTTTTTTTTTTTCTTTTCTTTTTAGGGCCACATCTTCAGCATATGGAAGTTCCTAGGCTAGGGGTCAAATCGGAGCTGCAGTGGCCAGCCTACGCCACAGCCACAGCAATGCCAGATCTGAGCCATGGCTGCAACCTACTCCACAGCTCATGTCAACACTGGCTCCTTAACCCAGGAGCCAGGGATTGAACCCACATCTTTATGGATGCTAGTTGGGTTCTTAACCTGCTGAGCCACAACAGAAACTCCCATATTTTTTTTTTGACACTTTGAATTTTGTGGTCAGTGTATCAGATTTCACAAAAATTTCTATTGGAATTTTAACTGGAATTCCACTGAATTTATAGATGAATTTGGGAAAAAATAGACACCTTTATAACATATGAGTCTTTCTATCCATTAGCTGGGTCTCTCTCTCCAGTTACCCAGATGTTCTTTCATGAATTTCAAAAATGTCCTGCACTTTTTTTTTTCTGTAGAGGTCTAGAACTTTGGGTTAGGCCTATTCCTGGGTTTGGTTTTTTGGTTTTGTTTTGTTACCTTTCCTAATACTTTTTAAAAATGAGCTGTTATTGGTATACACAAACACTGTAGTTTTTTTTTTTTTTTTTAATATCACCCAACAATCTTGACAAACTCTCAAGTCTAAAAGTCACATTCACCTGAATATTTTATTTGGACAATTCTCATATGTAAATAAAGATTTTTTTTAAATTTTGGGGCCTCTTAACTTCTGTTTTTGTTTTACTACATTTTTCTAGAACATTGGGTTACAGTGGTGATTGGAAGCATTTAAAGTAGTGAGCCTTGTTTTAGTTCTTATGTTACTGGGATGCTTTTAAGGTTTTATCATTAAATTTGTGTATACCTGAGGTTTTTAATACTTTCATTTTATTAAAATTAGGAAGTTCCCTTTTATTTCTAGTTTGCTTCAAGTTAAAGTATTGAATCTTCCATTAACATTTAAGGTAATTATTGATATGTATGTTCTTATTGCCATTTTATGAGTTGCTTTGGATTTGTTTTTGTTGCTCTTTTTTCTTCCCTTCTTCTCTTGTTCTCTCCTCTTCTGGTTTGGTGACTATCTTTAGTGTTGTGTTTGAATTGATTTTTCTTATTTGTGTGGATATCAATTGTAGATTTTTGGTTTGCAGTTATTCCGAAGTTTTGATACAAGAGTCTATACATATACAAGATTGTTTTAAGTTGTTGTTCTCTTAATTGCAAGTGTATGTCCAGTGTCCTGCATTCATACCCTCCTCACACTTTCTGATTTTGGTGGCACAATTGTGCGTGGATGATTTCATATCTTTACTGTATATATACTTTTACTGGTGAGCCTTGTCATTTGTGGTATTTTTGTTTCCTGTTGCGGCCATTTCTGTCTAGAGAGGTTCCTTTAATATTTGTCATAAAGCTGGTTGAGTGTTGCTGAATTCTCTTAGCTTTTGCTTATCCGTGAAGCTTTTGACCTCTCATTCAAATCTGAATGAGAGCCTTGCTGGGTAAAGGAATCTTGGTTGGAGGTTTTTTCCTCTCATCCCGTTAAGTATATCATGCCACTCCCTTCTGGCCTGCAAAGTTTCTGCTGAAAAATCTGCCAATAACCTTATCAGGGTTCCCTTGTATGTTATTTGTTACTTTTCCCTGGCTGCTTTCAATATTTTCTCTTTGTCTTTAATTTTGGTCAGTTTGATTAATATGTGTCTTGGGGTGTTCCTCCTTGGGTTTATTTTATTTTATTTGTATTATTATTATTGTTGTCTTTTTGCTATTTCTTGGGCCACTCTCACAGCATATGGAGGTCCCCAGGCTAGGGGTCTAATTGGAGCCGTAGCTGCCAGCCTGCGCCAGAGCCACAGCAATGCAGGATCCGAGCCATGTCTGCAACCTACACCACAGCTCACAGCAATGCTGGATCCTTAACCCACTGAGCAAGGCTAGGGATCAAACCCACAACCTCATGGTTGCTAGTTGGATTCATCAACCACTGCGCCATGACAGGAACTCCCTTGGGTTTATTTTATATGGTACTCCTGCTTCCTGGATTTGAGTGAGTGGTTCCTTTCCCATGTTAGGGAAGTTTTCAGCTATTATCTCTTGGAATATTTTTTTCTGTCCCCTTCTCTCTCTCTTCTCCTTCTGGCACCCCTATAATACGGATGTTGGTGCGTTTAACATTGTCCCAGAGTTCTTTGAGACTCTCTTCATTTGTTTTCAGTCTTCTTTCTCTTTCCTGTTTTGCATTTGTGATTTCCACTAATCTGTCCTCCACCTCGCTTATTCATTCTTCTGCCTCCTGTATTCTGCTGTTAGCAGCTTCTAGTGAATTTTTTATTTCAGTTATTGTATTTTGCATCTCTTCTTGTTTAAGTTTTATATCTTGTATGTCTTTGCTCAGTGTTTCCTGTAAGTTATCCATCTTTGCCTCCAGTTTATTTCCAGTGTCTTGCATCATCTTCAGCATCAACAGTCTAAAGTCTTTTTCCTGGACACTGAGAATCTCCTGATCACTTAGCTGTTTTTCTGGGGTTTTTTCTTTCTCCCTCATCTGAGTTATAGTTCTCTGTCTTTGCATTTTTACAGGGTTTTGGTGTGGTGACCTTTTTACAGATAATAGAGTTGTAGCCTCTCTTACTTCTGGTGTCTGCCCCCCTTGTGGCTGATGTTGGTATGGGGGACTTGCTGTAGGCTTCCTGATAGGAGGGACGGATGCCTGCCCACTGATAGGTGGAGCTGATTCTAATCCCTATGGTGGATGGGGCTTTGTCTCTGGGTGAGATTATAGGTGGCTGTGTGCCTGGTGGGGGGGGGGGTCTTTAGGCAGCCTGTTTACTGAGGGGTGTGGCTGTGATCCCACCTGGATTGTTGTTTGGCTTGGGCTTCTCAGTGCTGATGGGTGGGGCCAGATTTTCCCAAACTGGCCACCTCCAGAGAAGGGCACGCTGACAAATATTCCCAAGAGCTTTCCTTCCAATGTCCTTCCCCCAGAATGTTCCTGTTTTCCCAGGAGGTCCTCCAAGAACTGCAGTCAGGTCTGACCCAGATTCCTCTGGAGACTTTGCTTTGCCTTGGGACCCAGTGCACGTGAAAATCTGTGTGCGCCTTTAAGAATGGGGTCTCCATTTCCCCCAGTCCCGTGGAGCTTCTGCACACAAGCCCCACTGGCCTTCAGTGCCAGATGCTCTAGGGGCTCTTTCTCCCAGTGCCAGATCCACATACGTGAGAGTTTGATGTGGGGCTCAGATCTCTGTGAACCAGTTACTTTCCAGTCTGTGGCGCTTCCCACCAGGAGGTGTGGGGTTACTTATATCACGTAATCACCCCTCCTCCCTCTTGATGTGGCCTCCTGGTTGTTTTCTGGAGTAGGATATCTTTTTGAAAGTTTCTGGTCCATTTGGTTGAAGATTGCTCAGCATGTGGTTGTAAGTTTTATTATTTTTAGGAGAGAAGTTGAGCTCCAGTACTTCTATTCCACCATCTTTTGAGGAGTTCTAAAGTGTTGAATCTTATGAAATGCTTTCGTCTGCATCTGTTGGAATGATATTCTGGGTCATTGTAATGATCTTTCCCCTTTGCTGTGTCCATGCACAATGCTGGATGCTTTCTTTTTTCTTTTTTTTCTTTTTACGGCCTCTCCTGTGACATATGGACATTCCCAGGCTAGGGGCTGAACCAGAACTGCAGTTGCCGGCCTACGCCACAGCCACAGCAACACAGGGTCCCAGCAGCCTCTGTGACCTACTCCACAGCTTGTGGCAATGCCAGATCCTTAACCCACTGAGCAAGGCCAGGGATTGAATTTGCATCCTTATGGACACTGTGTTGTGTTCTTAGCCCACTAAGCCACAACAAGAACTCCTATTTTTTAATATACATAAATTGATTTTTTTTCTTTTTTCTTTTTTGCTTCTTAGGGCCGCACCCGTGGCATATGGAGGTTCCCAGGCTAGGGGTCAAATCAGAGCTGTAGCCACTGGCCTACGCCACAGCCACAGCAATGCCAGATCTAAGCCATGTGTGTGACCTACACCACAGCTCACGGCAATGCCAGATCCTTAACCCACTGAGCAAGGCCAGGGATGGAACCTGTGTCCTCATGGATGCCAGTCAGATTTGTTAACCATTGAGCCACGATGTGAACTCTCCATAAGTTGATTTTTTAATATCTCAAGCTTACAGAAAAGTTGCACTCATAGTACAAAGCACCTTTTCTGTTGGAAGTGATAAAAGAAATTTTCATGTATTGAGATACAGAGAAGTCATTCTGGCTTCTATATGAGTTAACTTGAATTACATGCTAACTAAAATGCCTGTTTGTTGCTTGTCAGACATACATTGTACATCTGCTTTAATTATTAGAGAAAAAGACACATTGACCAGAAATAAGGCATGTCCATGTTAAAAATAATGATGAAATGCCCCCTCTTTCTGGACATCAATGCTGATACTCCTTTGATGATAAGACTCCTTTCCCAGGTGCCAAGGCTATGCCGACTCACCATGTATAGCCTAGTCTGTTCTTTTTTCTTTTTTTCTTAAACCTTGAAGAAATGTAACCTTGACTTGTTTAATGTTCTTTGTTTTGACAAGACATAAAACTGTGTTGGAAACCATGCTTTTCCGGAACAGTTTCTCCGAGTTACCTGGGAGGTGGCTTCCAGGCTAGTCCTTAGTTTGGCTCCAATAAGACTCTTTTCTCTTCTAATTATAGATTGTTTATTATTTCATTGACAGAACCATTTGAAATTAAATTGAGACAGGATGTGTTGCCTCCCCTGAATGCTTTAATATGTATTTCAGACACACACATTCACATGATCACAACGTAACCATCACACCAGGAATTTAACACTGATATAGTTCTACCCCCGAATCCTCAAGCTGCCCAGGTTTAGGTTCAGGTGTTCTAATAACTTTCTTTATAACAAGACTCTGATTCTCAGCTTATATTTGGTTTTCATGTCTCACATTTTCTCCTTTTAATCTGTCAGTCATAAGTTTATATGCTTGTTTACTTTGTGCTGTTAAACGATTCTGAGATTTAACGCTGTTGGGTCATGTTTTATTCCAGTAAACTGTTCATGTTAATTTGCTGCCATTTTTAATTAATTTCATTGGTATAATTTACATCTAAAAAGCACCCATTAGGTGTACTGTTTGGAGAGGACTGAGACGTGTATTTAGCAAGGTAACTGCGGCCAGCACCAGCAAGACCACAGTGTTTCCCCAGAAAGTTCCCTCCTGCCTGCTTGCAGTCACTTCCTCCCCAGCCCCAGCCTGGATAGCATGAATGAGCCTGTCTTTCTCGTCTCTGTGGAAGGAATCCTACAGTGTGTATTCTTTGCATCTGGCTTCTCTTGCTCAACACAGGCTTTGGAGGTTCTTCCGTGTTATTTCCTGTATCTTTAATTCATTCCTTTGTATTTCTGCATAGTATTCCATTCTACGGATAAAGCACAACATCTTTATCCAGGTGCCTGCTGATAGCCCTGTGCATTATTTCCAGTTTGGGGACAGTAGAGTATATCTGCTGTGAACATCTGAATATGAGTCTTATTGTGGACATATGCTTTTTCTGTGTTATATTCACTAGCTTTTTTTTAGATTCTACATATAAGTGATAACATGCAGTATATGTCTTTCTCTGTCTGACTTACTTCATTAAACATAATATTCTTGAAGTCTATCTATGCTGTTGCAAATGGCAAAATTTCATTCTTTTTTATGGCTAATATTCCATAAATTGTGTGTGTGTGGGGGGGACATCTTATATTCATATGTTGAGACACTTAGGCTGCATCCCTACTTTGGCTTTTGCAAAGCATGCTACTACAAGTATTGGGGTCCATATATCTTTTCAAATTAGTGTTTTCATTTTCTCTGGATATATTCCCAGAAGTGAAATTGCTGGATCATACGATAGTTCAATTTTTAGGTTTTTGGGGGGAGCTGAGCCTGTGACATGCAGAAGTTCTAGGGCCAGGGGTCAAACCCACGCCACAGCAGGGACCCAAGCCACGGCAGTGACAATACTGGGTCTTCAACCTGCTGAGCAAAGCCAGAGGTCGAACTTCACATCATCCTCGTGGGGAAAACGTAGGGTCCTTAACCTGCCAACCCACCATGGAAACTCCACTTTGTGATCTTTTTGAGGATAGACATTCTGACAGGTGTGAGGTGAAATCTCTTTATGGCTTTCATTTGCATTTCTCTGATGATTAGTGATACTGAGCATCTTTTCATATGCCTGTTGGCTGTCTTTATGTCTTCTGCAGAAAAATGTCCATTCAGGTCTTCTGCCCTTTTTTTTTTTTTTTTTTTTTTTTGTCTTTTTCAGGGCCACACCCTCGGCATGTGGAGGTTCCCAGGCTAGGGGTCTAATCAGAGCTGTAGCCACTGGCCTTGGCCTACACCACAGCCACAGTAATGCAGGATCCTTATTAACCCACGGAGCAAGGCCAGGGATCAAAGCTGCAACCTCATGGTTCCTAGTCGGATTTGTTTCCACTGGACCATGATGGGAACTCCTCTGCCCATTTTTTGATTGGGTTGTTTTTTGATGTTGAGTTGTATGAGCTCTTTGTATGTTTTGGATATTAACCCCTTACCGGTCACAATACTTGCAGATATTTTCTCACGTTCAGTAGGTTGTCCTTTTTGTTTTGTCAGTGGTTTGTCAATGCAAAAGCTTTTAAGTTTAATTAGGTCCCATTTGTTTATTTTTGCGTAGGTTTTCCTTGCCTTTGGAAATAAATCCAAAAAAAAGAATATTGCTGTGGTTTATGTCAAAGTGTGTTCTGCATGTGTTTCCTTCTGGGAGTTTTATGGTGTCTGGTCTCACACTTGGGTCTTTAGTCCATTTTGAGTTTATTTTTTTATTATTATTATTTTTTTTTTGGTCTTTTTGTCTTTTGTTGTTGTTGCTATTTCTTGGGCCACTCTCGCGGCACATGGAGATTCCCAGGCTAGGGGTCGAATCGGAGCTGTAGCCACCGGCCTACGCCAGAGCCACAGCAACGCGGGATCCGAGCCGCGTCTGCAACCTACACCACAGCTCACGGCAACGCCGGATCGTCAACCCACCGAGCAAGGGCAGGGACCGAACCCACGACCTCATGGTTCCCAGTCGGATTCGTTAACCACTGCGCCACGACGGGAACTCCTTGAGTTTATTTTTGTATGTGATGTAAGAAGATGCTTTAACATGGAGCTGTTCGGTTTTCCCAGCACTCCTTATTGAAGAGATTGTCTTTTCTCCACTGTGTATTCTTGGTTCCTGTTTTTTCTGGCCACACCCATGGTATGCGGAAGTTCCTGGGCCAGGGATCAAACCCATGTCACAGCCGTGACCCAAGCCATAGCATTGGCTACACTGACTCCTTAGCCATTTGGCTACTAGGGAACTCCCTCTTTTTGCCTTCTTTGCTTGTGGTTATATGCTTTTATTTTTCTTGGGTGAATACCCAGAAGAGGAATGCTGGGTCATAAAATAAGTGTGTTTAAAGGTGATGGCATCACTTTACACTTCTGCCAGTAATGTGTAAGAGTTTCATTTGCTCCCTCATCGACACTTGATGTTTTCAGTCTTTTTAATTCTAACCAGTCTAGGCAGTGTGTTTTGGTATCTCATTGTGGTTTTAATTTGCCTGAGGGTTACTGATATTGAGCACCTTTTCACGTGCTTATTCGCCATCTGTACCTCTCCTTCTAAGAAGTGTCTGTTCAGATTTTTTGTCCATTTTTTGTTGAGTAGTTTGTCTTAGTGGCAAGAATTTTTCCTGTATTCTGAATATAAGTTTTTTTGTCAGAAATATAAATTGCACACATTTTCTCCCAGTCTCCGGCTTGCCATTTTGTTTTCTTGGCAATGTCTTTCACAAACGCAAAAAGTTTTGGTCTTTTTGTCTTTTTAGGGCCACGCCCAAGGCATATGAAGGTTCCCATGCTAGGGGTCTAATCGGAGCTGTAGTCACCGGCCTACAGCAACACCAAGATTCTTAACCCACTGAGCGAGGCCAGGAATCGAACCCTTGTCCTCATGGATGCTAGTTGGGTTTGTTAATTGCTGAGCCATGACAGGAACTCCAAAAAGTTTTAATTTAGATCAACTTTTAATAACTTCTTTCTTTATAGTTTCTGCTTTTTATAAGAAATCTTTGGGAGTTCCTGTCGTGGCTCAGTGGTTAACGAATCCCGACCAGGAACCATGAGGTTGCAGGTTCGATCCCTGGCCTCGCTCAGTGGGTTAAGGATCTGGCGTTGCTGTGGCTGTGGCACAGGCTGGTGGCTACAGCTACAGTTAGACCCCTAGCCTGGGAACCTCCATATGCTGCAGGTGTGGCCCTAGAAAAGACAAAAACACCAAAAAAGAAATCTTCTGAGTTCCTGTCGTGGCTCTGCGATATCCATGAGGATTTGAGTTCGATCCCTGGCCTTGCTCAGTGGGTTAAGGATCTGGTGTCGCTGTGAGCTGCAGTGTAGGTAGCAGATGTGGTCAGATCTGGTGTTGCTGTGGCTATGGTGTAGGCCAATAGCTCCAGCTCCAGCTGAACCCCTAGACTGGGAACTTCCATATGCCTTGGGTGCGTCCCTAAGAAGACCAAAGAAAGAAAGAAAGAAATTTTTGCCTATGCCAGTGTCAAGAAGTTTTTCTTGTGTGTTTTTCATGCCCTTTATTATTTAAGTATATGTGTAATGTTGATCTTTCATTTGCAGGTAGTTTAGATTCTTTGGGGTTCAAGAAACTCTTAGAAACTGGAGCCAGCCTAACCATAAAGTGGGCTTTGTAATAAGTTACAGGGGCATTTCATGGCTCCTGAAGGCAGGCACACAGCGGGGGCCCAAGAATCAGGAGCTGGGACGTGGTCCGAGAAGTCCTCTTTAGCCTTCATTCTTTTTTTTCTGTCTTTATAGACTGACTCACTCTGACTGTGTGGCTCAGAGCCTAATCCACTCTCCTAGGATAGGGACCTGGGCCCAGTTTGGTGTTAGGGCCCCACAGGTCCAGTTAGGCTCTGGGGGTCAGGGTCAGGCAGTATAAAACATGCCTGGGGATCAGGACCACCCCCAGAGAACATCAGGGTGGCTTGAGAGCTGCGCACATACCCCAAAAGGTGGCCACCGTTCTCCCCTCCAGCCCACCTTCCCCTCGGGCAAGTACTGGGGTGGGGGGGTGGGGAACACCCTACCATTTCCTTACCTGCAGCTTTCAGCAGGCCTTTGTGCACACTCTGGGTTTGTTTTTTTGTTTCCCAATCTGCAGCTGTATTCTTCAGGACTTGTGGAATGTGAGAGTGACAATCCAAGTGACCACGAGAGAAATTTTGACGTGGAATCAGTAAAGAAAGAAATCAAGAGAGGAAGGAAGTTGGTAAGTACAAATGACTGTCTTATACAAGATGAACGGGCCTCAGGGATGCCTTCAAAAGAGAGGTTATCTGAAAAGATTATGAGACTGATAAGCCACGGATAGAGATGAATCTCGGAGAGCTGCAAGAGGTGGGGCCTGTATTGGAAACGTAGCCGAATATTTAATCTTTTAAAGTAAACTACAACACGCCTCATTAGCACAGTAGATAGGAGTTAGTAGAAACGAGCTACTTATGCTTTGGTTGTCAGTAACAACCACCTCACACTGGCTCTAACATAAAGTCTGCTTATTTTCTCACTTCGCCAGAGGAAAAACTGGCTTCCAGGTTGGTTGATTCAGTGGCTCAATGATGTCATCAAGGGTCCATCATGCCTGCCACCCTCCTGTCTAAAACATCAGCTGAGGCATCCCTTCTTGTTCCTATCCATCCAAAGAGAAAGTTCATCCCCAAGCCCAAAATAAGAGCCCTTCTGAAAGTTTAATGAGGCCACACCCTCTCTCTGCACCCTTTGCGAGAGGCCACCGAAACTAATCAGGAGCTCGCCTTGGAGCCCGCATCGGCTTCCTCCGGAAAGGAAGGATGCTGAGCAGTCACCCTGCTGGGTCCACTGCCGCGGACGCCCTCCTCGGGGACAGGCCCTTCACAGCTGCATCAGCAGTACAGCAAGCTCCAGCACCAGCACCCTTGCCGCCGCCACCACAGTCAGCTGAGTGAGCTGGAGCAAACTTTTTTCAGTCCTTGCAAGATGTCAGCACATCATGGGCGGTTTCCGCACCACCTGATGTGCTTGGAGAGGCAGCAGCACCGGTGCTCGCTCGGTGAGCAGGCAGCTCAGCACAGTGGGGGCTCAGGAAGCCTTCCTAGCCTTTCACCCCCTTCCAGGAAGGCGGTGAAAATGAGGATGGGGAATCCCAGAGAGAGGGGACGGGGTGTGCAAAAGTCAGGGAGGCAAGAAAGGAGACACCGCCCGTTCCTTAAACTGTACGCAGGGGACTGTGCCTGGCTTTCCCCTTGCTGACCTTGCGAAACCGCATAGGATGTCCTGGAGGGCGAGACCATGCCTTTGACACTAGCGATGAACGGCTGGTTTTCACTGTAACCAGGAAGGCTTGGGGAAGCACCTTTGTGCATTGTCTGTGCGCCGGGTAGAGAGGCGCCCGACAGCACGTCCCTGGCAGTGGAACTGCGGAGTCAAAGAGAATTCCCTTTGGAAGTCTTGGAAACGTGCTGACAAACTGCCCCCAGAAAGACCCCACCACTTTATTCTTCCGTACGTAGTGGACGAGAGAGCACTTCTCCCAGCCCTCAACAGAAAATGCACGTCAGAAACCTTGTTGATGTGCACCCTCCGACAAAGCTCTGTGGTTAAACATGCCCCCTCTTGAGGACCCCTCCCCTCCTCCCGCGGTGGGTCTGGCAGGGCACAGTCAGTCCCCTGCGGACCCCCCGGGCGCTTCCCCAAAGCCCCGCCCTGGGGCAGTGGGCCGTCCCATGTCTGCAGGAGCCGAGTGGCGCTGGCACTCGAGCGGTTGCACAACCGGAGAAAAACCCACAGATGTTTCAACTGATCTTAGATTCAAACTGTTGACACATCGCCCTCCACTCTCCACGTTGACTCGTTCATTTCCTGTCATCTCTTTTTAAAACCTTTCCCCACCCCAGCTTCCCGTTCCCAAGTTGATGACTATGCCTGATTTTTTTTTTTTTTTTGATAGACTTTATTTTTAGGGCAGTTTTAGGTCACTGGAAATCTCAGGGGACCGTACAGAATCCCGTGTTCCTCCTGCCCCCACGCATGCTCAGCCGTCCCTTTATCAGTATCCCCTGCTAGAGGGGACATTTGTTACAACTGATGGACAACAGTGACACATCAGAAACACCCAAAGGCCATAGTTTCCATTAAGGTTCACTCTTGGTGGTGTACTTTTTTTTTTTTTTTTTTTCCTAATTCTTACCACGAAAATGGAGGTGATTAGACCAAACCACTGCCCACGCCCAACCCCCGTCCCCAGACTCAGACCCTCCTGTCAAAGCCAACCCTCCACTCGGGCTTGGGAGTTGTCCGCCTTCCCTCCTTAAGGACTGACTTTGCATTTTCCTCCGTCCCCTGCACCTCAGTATCCCCTTGTACTAGATTATTCTCATCTGCATAGAAACATGATCAACCAATCATGTCATCTTAAAAACAAAAAAAAAAATTCCTTATACACAAAAAGCTGGTCGATTAAACTGTCACTTGCCTGTCCTTAGTTGATTTTCAGCAGTGTCATCCCACAGAGGTCCCTGCCCTGTGGCTTGGAGCACTTTCTGTGACTTCCTGGACACACCCTGCGAGTGTGTCTCTTACCGTTCTGGCTGCTGCTCCCCAGGTGCCTTGGCTTTTTTTTCCTCCTCTGCTCCACCTCTAGGGTTTCAGGGCCCAAGGCGAGACTCTGGGCTCCTTCCTCAATCTCAGCATCCTTCCCAAGTGACCTCCTCCAGCTCTCATGGCTTCAGTACCATTCTTACGCCAGGGACTCTCGCTCGAGCCCTGACGACCAGCCTGACACACCTACATGGAGAGCTGACAGCATCTCATATTAAACTGGCAGGAAAAGAATACAGTCCCACCCGCTACGCACCCAGACACACCATCCATCCAGACCTGTTCACCGCTCCCCTCTGACAGAACATCCTGTAAACCAGCCTTGGCCATGGCCCCAATCCCCTCAACAGTTGGGTTTCTGTGGCCCCCACTTGGCTCCTTCATATCAGACCGATAGACGGATAGAAAAAAGCAAGAGAGCAAATGAATCACACTGAGAAAACCTTATTACTCAGGGTTTTTGTTTTGTTTTACATTTTTGGCCTTTCTATATAGATTCTAACGAGGCTGCACTACTTTTTCTCAGGTCACCCTCAGTGGTGCCTCTGTGGGCAACATTATCTCCAGGGAGGAACCTGGGTCTCAGGGGAAGGGACTGGCCTAAGACCCCAGAGCACTGGTACTGCCTGGAGCTGCCCTTGGCCACAGGCTTAGTGTCCCCAGCAGGACTCTTTGCCTAGAGCTGGACAGTTTGGCCAATCCTGCTTTTGAGAAATCATTTTTTTCTTTTTCTTTTTTTTTACCTTTTTATGGCTGCACCTGCGACATATGGAAGTTCCCGGGCTAGGGGTCGAATCAGGCCTATGTCACAGCCTTGGCAACCCCAGATCCGAGCCACATCTGTGACCTATGCCACAGCTGTGGCAACACCAGATCCTTAACCCACTAAGTGAGGCCAGGGATCGAACCCACATCCTCATGGACACTAGTTGGGATCTTAACCCGCTGAGCCACAATGGAACTCCTCTTTAAAATTTTTAAATTAAAAAAAATTTTTTTTTAACTATAGCTGATTTATAATGTTGTGTCCTTTTTTTAAAAAATATATAGTTTATTTACAACATTGTGCTAATTTCTGCTATACAGCAAAGTGACATAGTCTCACCCACACACACACTCTTTTTCATCCTGATCTATTCCAGGTGACTGGCTATGGTTCCCTGTGCTCTAGAGTAGGACCTTGTCTGTCTATTCTAAATGTAATAGTTTGCATCCACTAAGCCCAAACTCCCAGTCCCTCCCACTCCTACCTTCCTCCCCCTTGGCAACCACGAGTCTGTTCTCTTTGTCTGTGAGTCCGTTTCTGTTCTGTACATAAGTTCATTTGTGCCATATAGAGATCTCTTTATTTTTTATTTTGTTTTATTTTTTTTGTCTTTTTTTGCCATTTCTTGGGCTGCTCCCGCGGCATATGGGAGGTTCCCAGGCTAGGGGTCTAATCAGAGCTGTAGCTGCCAGCCTACGCCAGAGCCACAGCAACGCGGGATCCGAGCCGCGTCTGCAACCTACACCACAGCTCGCGGCAACGCTGGATCGTTAACCCACTGAGCAAGGCCAGGGATCGAACCCGCAACCTCATGGTTCCTAGTCGGATTTGTTAACCACTGCGCCACGACGGGAACTCCCTAGAGATCTCTTTTTAAAACAGGAGGTTTTAAAAAAAAACAACACCAACAACATAAAAAGGGTTTTCTGCTTTTAATCAGATCATTATAAAACATGCCAGTGAATTGAGGTGTTGCTACAATTTCAAAATGAGCAGCCAAATGTAAAGAGCCAGTGCTTGTCACTGCAGACAGCAGGGTTGCCGAAGGAGAAATAACATTGGGTGAGATCTCTCAAGTTTAACAAAGAGTCTGAAAAAACAGGCACTCACTCAGTAACATCTCTTCTTCTGTAGAAATGCACATTTTGCGGTAAAAAGGGAGCCACCGTGGGATGTGATTTAAAATCCTGCTTGAAGAATTACCACTTTTTCTGTGCCAAGAAAGACCACGCAGTTCTACAAACTGATAAACTTCAAGGAACTTATAGGTATTTAACAAAACAGTTTCAAAGCTTTGTTTGGGGTCCTGGAATAAGGAATGGTTAGATTAAGACAAGAAGGGTTTTTTTAAAAGCTAATTTTACCCGAGCGGTTTTCAAGTAAGAACCTGATTTGGGGGATGCCCAGTTGGGAACCAGACTTCACAAAATTTTGCTTAAGTGTCAGATGAAGAGAAGTAGGGTTAGTTTTCTTTTGTATTTTACTTTCTTTCTGATAAGAAAGCACTGGTTATCATTGTGACACAAGTGACATAAGAAGTGGCCACGAGGCTGAGAATCAGTTCCCACTGGCTCTTTTATGCAAATAGCCTGACTTGTTAGTCCCAGACCCATCTTGAGTCCAAAAATGAATGTATTTTTCCACCACTGTCCCCACTCTTTTCACTAGAAACAGCTTCTAAAAATGATAGGGAAACTACGCAGCAAATACAGTCAATCCGTCATGACGTCCTCAAAGAAACGCACCTGGTTTGTATTTGCCTTTGGCTTTGAAATCCTGCTCCTTGTCTTTCAGTCATTGTTTAATGTTAATTTCGACCCGGTAAGGTATATTTCAACGCCAACAGAAGTGTATTTGTTTTATCTAGGAAGAAACTTGATCTTCCGTCTGATGAAAGATACCAGTTCAATTAAGTCATTATACAATTTAGTCACAAGAAATCAGTGAGGAGGGTGGATTAATTGACTCAGGTCAAGTTCAGCTGACTTTCTGGTATGTAGGTGCAGTCTAATATATGTCATATAAAGGTGAAGGGAAAAAGTCTTAAAGAGTTTTAACCTTTTTAAAGTTATGAGATGGAATAAAACAGAAAGACAGTCTGACGTTGATGAGCCAGTGAGACATTTCTCACTGCTTCGGGGCGTGTGAATGGATTCTGATTGAACTAGACATTTTAAACTTCGGTGACAAATATACATTTTTTTCAGTCATTGTATCTAAATAATAGGATTCGTGTTATGAAAGGATTATTTTTAGTATAATTAAAAAAAATTTTTTTTTGTCTTTTTAGGGCTGCACCTGAAGCATATGGAAGTTTCGCTAGAGGGCGAATTGGAGCTGTAGCTGCCGGCCTACACCACAGCCACCGCAACAAGGGATCCGAGCTGTGTCTGTGACCTGCACCACGGCAATGCCGGATCCTTGATCCATGAGTGAGGCCAGAGATTGAATCCGAGTCCTCATGGATGCTCGTTGGGTTCATTAACCGCTGAGCCGTGATGGGAACACCTAAATATTATTTTTAATATGATTCTTTAAATAAGATTTGTTACATTCCTAAATGATATTTTAAGGTTCCATGTGGAGGGTAGATTTATTTCATCCCATGGACACATAGCCCCAATTTTATCAAAGTGTTCCAGCACTATTTTATTTTTATTTATTAAAAAAAATTATATGCTTTAGGTTATTTATTTTTGGTTCTCATCTCCCCACTTACTATTTTCTTTTACTTTTTAAAAAAATTTGTTATAGCTGAATTACAATGTTCTGTCATTTTCTGCTATTCAGCAAAGTGACCCAGTTATTTATATACATTCTTTTTCTCACATTATTCTCCATCACGTTTCCATCACATGTGACTGGATATAGTTCCCAGTGCTGTACAGCAGGACCTCATTGCTTATCCACTCCAAATGCAATCGTTTGCATCTGCTAACCCCAGACTCCCAGTCCCTCCCACTCTTCCCCCTCCCCCTTGACAACCACAAGTCCATTCTCCATGTCTAAGAGTTTCTGTTCTGTAGAACGGTTCATTTGTGCCATATATTAGATTCCAGACATAAGTGCTATCATATGATATTTGTCTTTTTGTGACTTAATTCACTTCGTATAAGAATCTCTAGTTGCATCTGTGTTGCTACAAATGGCATTATTTTACAAGTTCCATATATTTTTTTCTTGCTCTTGACTAGAAAGGAGGAGTTCCCATCGTGGCTCAGTGGTTAACAAATCTGACTAGGAACCATGAGGTTGAGGGTTTGATCCCTGGCCTTGCTCAGTGGGTTAAGGATCCAGCGTTGCTGTTAGCTGTGGTGTAGGCTGCAGGCGTGGCTCAGATCCAGTGCTGCTGTGGCTCTGGTGTAGGACAGTGGTCACAGCTCCGATTAGACCCCTAGCCTGGAAACTTCCATGTGCCTCGAGTGCAGCCCCAGAAAAGACAAAAAAAAAAAAAAAAAAAAAAAAGACTAGAAAGGAAATGTGTAAATATGTTAATTTTATATTCTTCTTAAATTTCATTTGCTGAGAAACTCATTGGTTCATTGTTTTATTATTTATTTTATGATAACTTCTCCAAAGGCCTAAAACACCCCTAAAAGACCATCATTAGCAGAGCTACAAAGTCAAAGAGGATCGTGACATTCCTGCTACACCTTAAAGTCTGAAAAAAATACTGATCATGTATTTGTAGAACCAATGAATAGAGACTCAGTAAATTAATCATTTCTGTCATTGTTTTACCAAGTGTCAGGTGAACTTTTATGCGTTTTAAAATTGAATCAAAATAGTTGGAGTGCTTGGCATACACACAGCCCCTTGCTATGTGCAGTGAGAATATAGAGGACCTAGACATGGACTCAAACTCCTCACCTCATGGGAGGACCAGCAAGGTCCAAACCCATAGAAGCACATGGCGTGATGGGGGCCGGAGGGCATGTCCGTGAAAGCAGCTTGGCTTTGAGTTGATAATTGTTGAAAATGGGGCATGGGTGGGGGGACATGGGAGTTCATCATATTTCTTCCACTTTCACATGTTTGAAATTGTCCACAATTTAAAAAAAAAAAAAAAAAAAAGTTAAGTACCTGGCAAACAAAAGTACTCAGAGATGCCAGAATCTGAAGCTTGAGGAGATCACTCGTGACTGGGCGAGCAGGTGGGGTTGCTGGGAAGACTGCGTGGAGCAGGCAGGAGCCAGGATTAGAAGGGACACATCATACATTCCTTAAGTGAGGGGGACTGTATCCTGGGGGGCCAGCCCCTTAAGCAAAGGGTCTGGGGCTGAGGAGCAGGACAGGCTGGAATGACAAGGGGGCCTGAGCAGCTCTTTCAAATTCACTCACCTCACATCTTCGCCGTAGCTGCTCTGCTGCTTCCCTCTCTTCTAGGGCACTGACCAGTCCCAGGACCGTGGAGGTCAAATCTGAGATCCAGGGGAGACGCCTGTTGAATTAGAGACCTGCTTTCCCCCCGAAATTAGTGCACGTACTTCTGTGCCACCTCTTAGCGAACATCAGCAGAACTTTGTGTCGTCAGGTGGAAAGTGTCTTAGCTGCTGGATCTCTAGGTATCTTTATACAGTAAAATCCCACGGGCCCCTGTATGTGCTCAAGTGCTCAAAATATTTAGGCAGCGCCCTTCAGAGAACACGCTGACCTGTCTGAGGTTCAAGGGCTCAGGGGACACAGGCCCAGGCTCCACCTACATTTGATGTGGGTCAGTCACTCACACAGGCTTGAACAGCACATTTTGAAAACAAATGTGAAGAAGAGACTAGTTCCCTTTTAAATTAGAAGACAATAAGAATAATATTGGAAAAGGGTAAATTGAAATATTTGATTGTTTGAAATCTCATGTTTTCAGAGTGTTTTGCACACACCATGCTGGAACGCAAAAGGCTGGACCTGAAAATGGTAAGTCCCTAAAATTTAGTGTTGTGGGTTTGAAGAATGGTACACGTTTGGGTAAGACAGGGCTGACGTCTTAGCTTTACTCATAAGTTAAAGGGCACATTTTTGAGCTAAATTGTTACATTTTCAATTAAGCTGTCGGTCTCCACACAGCGTGCAGGAGACTTTTCTTCTTTGTAAACTAAAGGCGAAGCCTTTGTCTGGTGTCCTGCATCCTGACTGCAGTCAGAGAACCAAACCAGGACACTGTCAAGAGCTTTGCCCTCGGCTCTGGAGTGGCTGTGGTGCAGGCTGGCAGCTGCAGCTCTGGTTCGACCCCTAACCTGGGAACTTCCATTTGCCACAGATGTGGCCCTCAAAAGCAAAAAAAAAAAAAAAAAAAAAAAAGAGTTTTGCCTTTTGTGACTGCTTTCTTCCTGAAAGACTAAGAATTTTCAATACACGGAATTGATAGCCGTGTTATATGTCCCCTGAGTACAGTTTTTCTAAGGATACATGGTTAGCATTTCTCTTCTAAGGGAAGCTGGACCTGGCTTCCTGGAGTCCCGTGGCCTCCATGTACTGTCAAGACAGCAGTCCCGCCCACGCTAGGTCTGGAATGTTCTCTGTGGATGGGAGTCTGCCCTCTTTGGCAAAGGGTTAGTTCCCTGTCGTGCCAGCTGCATTCTGTGGCGGTAAACCTTGCCCTCTAAATGACAGTGTTACCTTCATTCTTGAGCCTTTACCCTTTCAGCTTATCAGAAATACGATTAAAAAAAAAAAGGGGGCGGTCAATCAATGCTTACTAACAGGAAAAGATGATAATAATGTATTTGTTTTAAAAAGCAGATTAGAGGAGTTCCCATTGTGGCGCATCAGAAATGAATCCGACTAGGAACCATGAAGTTGCAGGTTCGATCCCTGGCTTTGCTCAGCGGGTTAAGGATCTGGCGTTGCCGTGAGCTGTGGTGTAGGTCGCAGACGCGGCTTGGATCTGGCGTTGCTGTGGCTCTGGCGTAGGCCACTGGCTACAGCTCCGATTTGACCCCTAGCCTGGGAAGCTCCATATGCTATGGGTGTGGCCCTAAAAAGGACAAAAAGACAAAAAAAAAAAAAAAAAAAAAGGCAGATTAGAACGCTTTAAGGAATCAGGAATCCTTTCTGCACAGGAGACCGTCCCTTTCTTTGGAACTCCTCCAAGTGTTCTGTGTATACAAACTGACCTGCTACTTACTATACTTTGCTTTTTCACTTAGAGATTCTTCCCCCTCAGTGGCTATAAGTGGATCCTACCTCTTTTTAAAAAGGCTGCGTCGTATTCCATTGTGTATGTTACTCAGTTGAATAGCTGAACCTCAATTGAATGAGTCTCTGCATGACAGACTCATAAGTTATTTCCAGCTTTTTCTATCACGGTTAATACTGTCGTTAACATTTTCCTTCCTTCATCTTTGTGCCTTTATGTGACGATTCTATTAGGAATACTTCCTATAAGCAGACTGCTGGCTCAGAGAGTATAAACAATGAAACTTTGGATAACCGTTGGCTAATTATCTTCTAAAGAGGCTGCACCAGCAGTACGCGATTACCCAAATATTTGCAAACATTATATATTAAAACACCTTCATCTTTGTCAATCTGAATGTTGAAAAACTGTTCTGCTTCGCATGGCTTTACTGATGGGTGAAATGGAGTGTATTCCCCTATCTTTTGGTCAATTAGATTTGTTTTCCTGGGACCCAATTTGTTTTTCTATTTAATAAACCTTCTTCCCAGAGTTCCCCATTTGCTCACTTTTCTACCCAATTGCCTTTTCCGTATTGATTTATAAGAATCTTTCTATATTTTAAAAATTGGCCTTTTGTAATTTGTTTTGCAAACATTTAAAGTTTGGCCTCTCTTTTGACTTTGTGCTAACTTTTGGCACAAAAGAGTTGTATATTTTATATGATCAAGCATCACTCTTTTCCTTTGTGGATTCTGCTAACTACATTTGTATTTTTCCGCTCACTTTTCAGGACCAAGAAAAAGAGGGAGGAAAAGACTTTCCTCAACAGGCAATCATGCACAGGTAATTTGACTTAATTTTATAGCTTTTAAGTTTCTCCGCATGGTATTTTATTTTTTATTTTTTATTGACGTATAGTTGATTTACAGTGTTGTGTTCGTTTCAGGTGTACAGCAAAGTGATTCAGTTATACGTGCGCACGTATCCATTCTTTTTCTGTCCATTGTTGCCAGAAACAGTTAAATATGCAGGTAGAAGCCGTGAGATGTGAGACAGAGGTCTTCTTTGGAAGGCATTGCATGGCTGAAAATGATGAAGGGTGAATCACTAGAAAGTGATTTTTGCGTAGACCAATTTATGTATTAAGAGTTCAAAATTGGAGTTCCCGTCATGGCTCAGTGGTTAATGAACCCAACTGGTACCCATGAGGTTGAGGGTTCAATCCCTGGTCTCACTCAATGGGCTGAGGATCCAGCATTGCTGTGAGCTGTGGTGTAGGTAGCAGACGTGGCTCGGATCCCACATTGCTGTGGCTGTGGCTATGGCAGGCGGCTACAGCTCCGATTGGACCCCTAGCCTGGGAACCTCCATGTGCCTTGAGTGTGGCCCTAAAAAGACCAAAAAAAAAAAAACAAACAAACAAAAAAAGAGTTCAAAATTAAAGTTTAAGAATAGTTGTGACTTAACAATGTCATTTTTTTAACCATTCTGAATTTCAGGTGACAGGAGGATAGATGATGATAAGGTGAATATTAAAGGGAAGTTGGATGTGTCTTGGGTATCCAAGCACATATATCTTCCAGGAGGTGACTGTCCCATGGCTCCTGTAACACATGCCCTGGTACCAAATCAGTGAGAGGATCTGAGCCCACAGGGTGTTTATGGTCTTACAATAGGCACAGGTGCAATGGAACCTCCTTACCTACCAAGTGTCTCTCAGCTGCAGGATCCACATCTGACCTAACTTGTAACTCATAATTTTCTGTATTCCTAATACATGTAAAGCATATGAAAATGTTTTGGTGATTTGAAACAGTTTTACCCATCAGCTCATATAAGCTAAATTCATATGAGCCAGCAACCTTTGCCTCTCACCCTTTATGCGAGAGGTGCTTGTTATACCCCTTACAGTTCCCATAGACAAAGCGAAAATACATTTGCTGTTTACATCTACAGGTGAACTTGGAACATGATTTTCTCTACAGGTATATCACTGAATTTTGTTTTCGTCTTGTGAATATTAACATGTCAACAGTAAAAAATCAGTGTAAAGTAATCTTGATTTTTCTTCCCTTCTAGCCATCTGAAAGTATGGCATTGAATAGACCAGGTATGCCCTAAGTTTTTTCTGTAACAAATATGACACAGTACTTAATACCATGACCTTCAGAGTTGGTATGCTGCTTTGTTCTTCTAGACTTACAGTACTTAATCCTTTATCCTTTATCGTAACTATCCACCCCTCATAACCCAGAAGATCAAAATAACTAGGGGAATGGTCCAGTGCTCTTCAGTATCCAGAACGGATACCCCCCGCCTTTTTCTGAATGGCTGCACACATGGCACATGGAAGTTCAGGGGCCCAGGGATTGAATCCAAGCCACAGCTGTGGCAAGGCCAGATTCTTAAACCCACCGCACTGGGCTGGGGATCAAACCTGTGCCCCTGCAGCAACCCAAGCACCTGCAGTCGAATTCTTAACCCATTGTGCCACAGAGGAAACCCCAAGAGATACTTCTTGATATGGAAGCCAGGGTTGCTCAAGTTCAGAATCCAACAACATGCCACCCTCACACTGTGGCACCGTCCTCCCCAAGCAGCTGAAGCCAGTCGTGGTAGCTTTCTGTTAAGTACCTAGATGTCCCATGATGACAAACAGTAAACCGTGGTAGAAAAAGACTGAGGGAAGGTGCTACCTCAAAGATTTAAAGCTAAATTTTAGAAAATCCTCTTGATTCATAGAATTATTCTAAGCACTTTTTCTTTTCACTTTTGTAACATCTCATTCATTGTTTCAGCTTGAAAAAGATGAAGTGTGATGAAATTACAATAGAAAAGACAAAGGTGCTATTTTACTGTCTTACTAATAATGCTTGCCCACCATTAGGCAAAACCTGGCGCGTTACGGTAGCCGTCTAGAGACAGATGATGTTCTTCTAAAATGTTTTTCTCATTCTTAGATGTGCTTCTGAAAGTTGCTTTTCTTAAGCAATGTAAAGAAGCAGGACTTCTTGATGCTTTATTTCAAGAAATTCTAGACAAATTTGCTTGGATTCAACACAGACTCATGGGTGAACCCACTTCAGAATCAGGTACTGAAATAATAAAATTTCTCAGAGACTTCTCATAGACCTACATGTGAAACAACACAATCCCCCAGCCCCGACCCCCAAAAGTACACATTTTCTTTCTGTGCGGTTTCCTTTTCCTTTTTCTTCTTCATCTCATTCTTTCATTGTTCCAGATCTCGTCTTTATATAAATCAATAGGATATAGGTAATGTACAAACTCATTAATTTAGTAAAACATATCTAATGTCCCAAAAGGTTTTTGTTGCTGTCGTTGTTTTGTTTTGTCTTTTTAGGGCCGTACCTGTGGCATATGGAGGTTCCTAGGCCAGGGGTCTAATCAGAGCTGTAGCCACTGGCCTGTGCCACAGCCACAGCCACGCCAGCTCTGAGCCGCGTCTGCGACCTACACCACAGCTCACAGCCACGCCGGATCCTTAACCCACTGAGTGAGGCCAGGGATTGAACCTGCATCCTCATGGATGCTAGTCAGATTCGTTTCCACCGAGCCATGATGAGAACTCTGGATGTCTTTAAAGTTTTGATGGATTTTCCAGGGGCTCATAACTGACAGTGACCACCGAGAGAATGGGCACGTTCAGAACCAGAGCCACACCCCCGTGCCTTGCTGCCTCAGCACACTTGCCGCTAAGATCTGAGCATGGGATTATGTTACGTTTGATTTGATTCGAATCCTATTCCTTAAAAAATCAATTGCTTTTTCTATTGTAAAGTACAGAAAAAAGCAGTAATTTTAATCTTTTGGTTGATTTTGGTTTAATTAACTTTATCATGTCATAAAGAGCTCTTAGGAGAAGCTTAAGTGCCACTTGTACATCCAGGTATGTAGCCCCTTCGTCTTTTTTTTTTTTTAATTAATTTTATCATAGTTGATTATAATGTGTTAATTTCTCCTGTACAGCCCAGTGGTTCAGTTACTATATATAAGAATATATAGGAGTTCCCATTGTGGCGCAGTGGTTAATGAATCCGACTAGGAACCATGAGGTTGCAGGTTCGATCCCTGGCCTTGCTCAGTGGGTTAAGGATCCGGTGTTGCCATGAGCTGTGGTGTGGGTCGCAGATGCAGCTCGAATCCTGCGTTGCTGTGGCTCTGGCGTAGGCTGGTGGCTACAGCTCCGATTGGAGCTGGGAACCTCCATATGTTGCAGGAGCTGCTCAAGAAAACGCAAGAAGAAAAAAATATATATATGTACGTATATATATACATATGTATTTTTTTCATTCCTTCCCATTATGATTTATCAAAGCATATTGACTATATATAGGTCCCTGTGGAATACAGTAGGACCCTGTGGTTTATCCATCTTGTATGTACTAGCTGCCTCAATCCCAAACTCCCAACCCTTCCCTCCCACTAGGGAGCCACAAGTTTGTTCTGTGAGTCTGTTTGTTTCATAGACAAGGTCATTTGTGTTGTATTTTAGATTCCACATATAAGTGATACCGTATGGAATTTCTTTTTATCTTTCTGGCTTCCTAGTATGAGAATCTCTAGTTGCATCCATGTTGCCATGAATGGCATTATTTCATTCTTTTTGAAAGCTGAGTCGTATCCCTCTGTATATGTCCCACATCTTCTTTGTCCACTCCTCTTCTGAGCGATGGTAGGTTGCTTCCATGTCGTCACTATTGTGAATTGTGCTCTTATGATCTACACTGGAGGGCATGTATCTCTTTGAATTATGGTTTTCTCTGGATATATGCCCAGGGGTAGGATTGCTGGATCGTATGCATTTAGCCTTCTTGTAACCTGTGTTATGAGCTTAAAAACTATCATTAACACAGTTGATAGTAAATAACACAGGTTTGTACTGTATGGGTCCACTTATAGCCAGATTTTTTTCAATAAATACCATACAATAAAATAAAATACTATACAGTCCCCATGGATACAGAGCAGCTGGGTATATGAGGAGCCAAGTGTAAAGCTGTGCTTGGAATTTTGACTGCACAGGAGTCAGCAACCCTCATCCCCCACCATAGTCAAGGGTCAACCATAAAGCTATCTTAAAAGGAAAGGCTTGACAGTCTGTATTTTAGACACCAGTTGTAAAATATATAATTATTTGAAAAGGATTTTTTAATTCTATAGGACAAAAAGTGAAGAACAGACATTTTCTCCAAACTTAGTACATTCCTCTGTTCGTTTACTCTTACCTCTAGACCAAGCTCATCTCCATCCTGAGCCTGCCCCTCTGAAGCAGCAGGGGGAGCTTGTTAAGTCAGAGAGCTGGGCTCCGCCCCTGGAGGTTCTGATCTAGTGGAGGTTCAAAGAAGTGGTATTTCTGAATACACGAGATGTCTGCTCTGTGTAGTTTTCTTTATTGGGGGTTACTGTGTGGAGTGTTTCTGCCTATATAAATGACTTAAGTTAAAACTGAAGAAGTTACTGTCGTGGCTCAGTGGAAACAAATCCTGCTAGTATCCATGAGAATGCAAGTTCGATCCCTGGCTTTGCTTGGTGAGTTGGGGATGCACCATAGCCTGGGCTGTGGTGTAGGTTGCAGATGAGGCTTGGATCCTGGGTGGCTGTGGCTGTGGTGCAGGCCAACAGCTATAGTTCCAATTTGACACCTAGCCTGGGAACTTCCATATGCTGTGGGTGCAGCCCTGAAAAAAAAGCAGAAAACAAACAAACAAAAAACCTGAAAATGTTTTTCTCTCTCCAGACTATGAAGAAATTGGGGCCTCACTTTTTGACTGTAGCTTGTTGGAAGGCACATTTTTAACATTTCGAGCAGGTATGAATTAAAGCCAAGCAGCAAAGTTTTTAAGTATTTATCATATATACTAAAATGCTACTATTCACCTGGTAAAAATCCTATTTTATAAGAATTTTTGTTGTTTCATTATATGAAAAAGCCCATTACAAAACAGTATGAGCCCTCACACACAGAAGAAAACACACTTACATACACAGAGACACACATGAACACAGAAAAATCACACCCAAAGGAAAACAGTAGTTATCTATAGGTGGCTGGATTATAGTGATTTATTTTGTCTTAGTGTTCATTATATTTTCCACATTTTCTACATACAATACTTTTGTATGTAAAAATACTTTAGTAATCAGAAAAAAAAAAAAACCTCATTTAAAAAAGTAAAAACAGGAATTCAATCCCATTGTGGCTCAGGGGGTTACAAACCCTACTAGTATCCATGAGGATGTGGGTTCGATCCCCAGGCTTGCTCAGTGGGTTGGGTATCTGGCATTGCCATGAACTGTGGCATAAGTCACAGACTAGGTATGGATCTGGCGTTGCTGTGGCTGTGGTGTAGGCTGGCAGCTGCAGCTCCAAAAACAGGGAGAAAAGAATGGTGATGGAGGAGCAGGCTGCGAGCTCACCTACTCCCACAAAATCATTGAAAATCCATCTATGTGTGGAACTATTTGCACAGAAAATTTACTGAATGCTGACAAAAGACCCCAGGATTCTGAAAGAGCAAGAAAAACTTCACAAAACTTGAGTAGGACAAAAGAAGGAAGAAAAGGGGAGAGAAAATGAGAAACGAAGTGGGTTGGAACTTGGCGCCCCAAGGAGGGAGCTGGAAAGAGGAAAACTCCTGCACCCTGGGACGTGACCCCCACACCCCCGTCATGGATACCACCGAGACAGAGGCGGCACTTTCGAGTACTGGAGAACACAGCAATCAGTAAAGCGGTTAAAATGGAAATAGTCCTCTACAGTCAGTGTCACCCCCTGCACTTCCCAACCATAGGCTGCTTTGGGCAGCGGTTGGGAACTGAAACTCCAGCTTTGGAGATCAGACTCAGCGAACTGGGGCTGGCCAGATGGGGAAAAACTGGGATTGGCAGCACAGAAACAGCCTGGAGGGACTAGAGTCAGGAGGGAAGTGGCAGGATCCACCACTAGAGCCTTACCCTCTGCAAGTGCTCTCAGCCTGCAAGACGCCAACTGCTCCAGCTCCAGGATCTACCCATGAGCAGCTGCTGCTTAGCAATAGTTGGGGAGCAGCCCACAGCCCTTAAGGCTACAAAGTGGAGCAAACAGAGGGAATTCAGGAGGAGCACAGGCCCCTGAGACTTCTGCCAGCAGCTGGGTGGGGGCACGCTGAACTCAGTGCCAACAAAGCAGTTGCCGAAATAGTGCTCCCATCATGTGCTCTGGGTACATGTGAGCCACTACCACCCTGAGACCTCCAGGACTAGGCACCAGCTGCTGCATCTACATACCTGCTGTCAAGGGGACATTATGAGACAACAAAGAAGTAACTTTCAGACAAAGGAACAAGACCACAACACGTAAAAACAACTAAATGAAGAGGAGATGGGCAATCTACCTGAAAAAGAATTCAGAGTGATGATAGTAAACATGATTCAAGATCTTGGGGAAAAAATGGAGGCACAGAGAAGTTACAAGAAATGTTTAAAAAAGAGCTAGAAGACTTCAAAAACAAGCAAACTAAGATGGATAGCAAAATATCTGAAATGAAGAATATACTAGAAGGAATCAACAGCAGGATAATAGAGGCAGAAGAACAATTAAGTGAGGTGGAAAATAGTGGTGGAAATCACTGCCACAGGAAAAAATAAGTAAAACAGAATGAGTTGCTGTGGCTGTGGCATAAGCTGGCAGCTGTAGCTCTGATTAGACCCCCTAGCCTGGGAACCTCCATATGCCGTAGGTGTGGCCCTAAAAAGCAAACAAACGAGAATGAAAAGAACTGAGGAGAGTCTAAAGGCCTTTAGGATAACACTAAATGTACCAATATTTACATCATAGGGGTTCCAGAAGAAGGGAGAAAGAAAGGGCCAGATAAAACATTCAAAGAGATTATAGCCAAAAACTACCTAATATGGAAAAGGAAGCACTCACTCAAATTGAAGAAGCACAGAAAATTCCACATAAGAGAAACACAGGAGAAACACAGCAAGACACATACTAATCAAACTGACAAAATTAAATACAAAGAAAAAACCCTGAAAGCTACAAGGGAAAAGCAACAAATAACATGTAAGCAACCCATAAGGACAAGAGCTGATCTCAGCAGAAACTCCGCAAGTCAGAAGGGAGTGGCAAGATATATTTAAGGTGGTGAAGGGGAGGAACCTAGAACCACCAATACTATACTCAGCAAGGGTCTCATTCAGATTCGAAAGAGAGATCAAAAGCTTTTCAGACAAGCAAAAGCTAAGAGAATTCAGCACCTGCAAATGAGCTCTACAGCAACTACTAAAGGAACTTCTCTAGGCAGAAAAGAAAAGAAAAGGCACAATTTGAAACAAGAATATTACAAATGAGAAAACTCACAGGTGAAAATGAAGGTAGAAAATCACCCACTGACAAATATGGTATCAAAACTAGCAAGTATGACAAGTGGAGAAGACAAATGCAGAACATTGAAAATGCATTGAAAATAAGA
This sequence comes from Sus scrofa, assembly GCF_054392235.1. Classification (NCBI taxonomy): domain Eukaryota; kingdom Metazoa; phylum Chordata; class Mammalia; order Artiodactyla; family Suidae; genus Sus; species Sus scrofa. The sequence goes on along the minus strand of NC_139393.1, from coordinate 18,771,994 downwards.
GAATCACAACCCAAAACAATTCTGAACACATATAAATGGTTATGTCAAAATATAATGGGAACCTCAAGACAAAACTATAATGGACACACACATAAAAAAAGAAAAAGCAATCCACACACAGCACTAAAGACAGCAAATAACAAAGGACGACAACAAAAGAGGGAAGGAAAAAAGACCCAAAGTAACAATCCAAAACAATTAACAAGATGGTAGTAAATATATACTTATTCATAATTACACTGAATGTAAATGGATTAAATGCTCCAACCAAAAGACTGGCTCAATGGATACAAAAATAAGACACACACACATATATATATATGTATATATATATGTATATATATATGTGTGTATATATATGTATATATATGTGTGTGTATATATATGTATATATATGTGTGTATGTGTATATATATATAAAAGACCCATATACATGTGTGTGTATATATATATATATAAAAGACCCATATATATATATGTGTGTGTGTGTGTGTATGCTGTTTATAAGACACCCACTTGAGTCCTTAGGATACATACAGACTGAAAGTGAGGGGATGGAAGAAGATATTACCTGCAAATGGAAATCAAAGGAAAGTGCGAGTAGCAATACTCATATGAGACAAAACAGACTTTGGAGAAAGTCACAAGAGACAAAGAAGGACACTACATAATGATCAAAGGACAAGAAGATATAATGATTGTAAATATATGTGGACCCAACACAGGAGCACCACAATATAAAAGGCAACTGCTGACACCCATAAAAGGAGAAACTGACAGCAACACAGTAATAGTGGGGAATTTTAACACCCCACTTACATCAATGGATAGATCATTCAGACAGAAAATCAGCACAGCACTTAAATGACACCCTAGACCAGATAGACTTAACGAATATTTATCAAACATTCCATCCCAAAGCAGCAGAATATACACTGCTCTCAAGTGCACACACAGTCTCCAGGATAATTCACATCTTGGGCCACACATCAAGCCTTGGTAAATTTAAAATGCTGAAATTATTTCAAACATTTTCTCTGATCACAATGCTATGAGACTAGGAATCAACTACAAGGAAAAAACAGCAAAAAAATCCCATGAACTCCTGGAAGCTAAACAATATGCTACTGAACAACCAATGGATCATTGAGGAAATCAAAAGATACTTAGAGACAGAGCTCCTGTTGTGGCCTGGTAAGTTATAAACCTGACTAGATTAGACTCCATGAGGATGTGGGGTTGATCCCTGGCCTTACTCTGTGGTTTAAGCATCTGGTATTGCTGTGAGCTGTGATGTAAGTTGCAGACTCGGCTTGGATCCTAAGTTTCTTTGGCTGTGGCACAGGCCAGCAGCTGCAGCTCCAATTCGACTTCCAGCCTGGGAACTTCCAAATGCCACAGGTACAGCCCTAAAAAACAAAGAAAAAGTTACTTAGAGACAAATGACAACAAAGATACAATAATCCAAAACCTATGAGACACAGGAAAAGCAGTTCTGAGAGGGAAGTTTGTAGCAATATAATCTTATCTCAGGAAACAAGCAAACTCTCAAATAACCAACCTAACTTTACTCTTAAAACAACTAGAGAAGGAAGAACAGACAAAGCCCAAAATTGGTAGAAGAAATCATAAAGATTAGAGCAAAAATAAGTGAAATGGAGTGAAAGAAAAAAAATGGAAAAGAGCAATGAAACCAAAAGTTGGTTCTTTGAAAAGAACCACAAAATTGATAAACCTTTAGCCAGACTCATCAAGAAAAAAGGGGGAGAGGGTTCACATCAATAAAATTAGAAATGAAAAAGGAGAAGTTATAGGTGACACCACAGAAATACAAAGGTTCATAAGAGACTACTGTAATGTAACTTTATATGCCAATAGAATGGACAACCTAGAAGAAATGGACAGGTTCTAACCAGAAAGGTAAACCTACCAAGACTGAGCCAAGAAGAAAGTGAAAATATGAACAAGACCAATCACAAGTACTGAAATTGAAAATGTGATTTAAAAACTTCCTAAAAACCAAAGTCCAGGACCTGTTAGCTATACAGGTGAATTCTATCAAACATTCAGAGAATTGTTAACACCTATTCCTCTGAAAGTCTTCCAAAAAAATAGCAGAGTCCAAGCTCATTCTATGAGGCCATCATCCTGATAACCAAAACCAGACAAGGATACCACACAAAAAAAAGAAAATTATAGGCCATGAACATTGATAGAAAAATCCTCAACACAATATTAGCAAACTGAATCCAAATATATATTAAAAGGATTATACACTATGATCAAGTGGGATTTATTCCAGGGATGCAAGAATTCTTCAATATCCACAAATCCACAAATGGATGCAGAGAAAGGTTTGACAAAATTCAACACCTGTTTCTGACAAAAACGCTCCAGAAAATGGGCATAGAGGGAACCTACCTCAACATAATAAAAGGTGTATATGACAAACCCACAGCTAACAACATTCTCAGTAGTGAAAAACTGAAAACATTTCCACTAAGATCAGGAACAAGACAAGGATGTTCACTTTCACTACTCTTATTCAACATAGTTTTGGAAGTCCTAGCAATGGCAGTTAGAGAAGAAATAAAAGGAATCCAAACTGGAAAAGAAGAAATAAAACAATCACTGTTTGCAGATGACATGATACTATACCTAGAAAATCCTAAAGACACTACCAGAGAACTGTTAGAGCTCATCAGTGAATTTGGTAAAGCTGCAGGATACAAAATTAATACACAGAAATCAAAGCACTTCTATATGCTGACAACGAAAGATCAGAGAAAGTAGGGAAACAATCCCATTTTATATTGCATCAAAAAGAATAAAATACCTAGGAATAAACCTACCTAAAGAGACAAAAGTCCTATACTCTGAAAACTATAAGATGCTGATGAAAGAAAACAAAAACGACACAGCTGGAAAGATGTATACCATGCTCTTGTATTGGAAGAATCAATATTGTCAAAATGACTATACTACCCAAGGCAATCAACAGATTCAGTGCAAACCCTATCAGATGACCAAGGACATTCTTCACAGAACTAAAGCAAACTATTTTAAAATTTGTATGGAAGCACAAAAGACCCTGAATAGCCAAAGCAATACTGAAAAAGAAAAGCAGAAATGGATGAATCAGGCTCCGTGACTTCAGACAATACTACAGAGCTACAATTATCAAAACAATATGGTACTGGCACAAATCCAGAAACATAGATCAGTGGAACAGGATAGAAAGACCAGAAATAAACCCAAGCGCCTACAGTCAACTAATCTCTGACAAAGGAGGCAATAATATACAGTGGAGGAAAGGCAGTCTCTTCAATAAGTGGTGTTAGGAAAACTGGACAGCTACATGTAAAAGAATGAAATTAGAACACTCTCTAACACCATACACAAAAATAAACTCAAAATGGATTAAAGACCTAGGTATAAGGCCAGATACTATAAAACCCCTAGAGGAAAACACAGGCAGAACACTTTTTGACATAAATCACAGCAACATCCTTTTGATCCAACTCCTAGTATAAGGTCAATAAAAACAAAAGTAAACCAATGGTACCTAATTAAACACAAAAGCTTTTGCACAGCAGCTTTTGCACCATGAAACAAATGAAAAGACAACCCACAGAATGGGAGAAAATCTTTGTGAAGGTTGTAACAGACAAGGGCCTAATCTCCGAAATATACAAACAAGTCATACAACACAACAAAAACACAACCCAAGTGAAAAATGGGCTGAGGACTTAGACATTTCTCCAAAGAAGACATCCAGATGGCTAGCAGGCATGTGAAAATTTGCTCAGCATCACTAATCATCAGAGAAATGGAAATGAAAACTACAGTGAGGTACCCCCCTCACACTGGTCAGAAGGGCCATCATTAACAAGTCAACAAATAACAAATGCTGGTGAGGGGGTGAAGAAAAGGGAACCCTCCTTCACTGATGGTAGGAATGCAAATTGGCACAACCATTATGGAATTTCCTCAGAAAACTAAATATAGAACTACCATATGATCCAGCAGTCCCACTCCTAGGCACACATATGGACAAAACATTTGTTTAAAAAGACACATGCACCCCTATGTTCACTGCAGCAGTATTCACAATAGCTAAGACATGGAAACAACCTAAATGTCCATCGACAGATGAATGGATTAAAAACAAGATGTGGTAATACCTACAATGGAAGGAAGAGAAGGAAAAATATGGTATCACTTAAATGTGGAGTCTACAATATGGCAAAAAAATGATCCTGTCTACAGAACAGAGACAGATCACAGCTATGGAGAGCAACTTGTGGTTGCCAGGGGTGGAGGAGGGAGGGAGTCGGATAGATGGGGAGTTTGGGGCTGGTGGATGCCAACTGTTAATTTGGAAAGGCTGGGCAGTGGAGTCCTACTGTACAGCACAGGGAAGTGTTTATGATTGGGTCACTTTGCTGTACAGCAGAAATTGAAGAAACGTTGTAAATCAACTATGCTTTAAAAAAAAGTAAGACCAACAAAAAAATTGATTTCAAAATTGAAGTATTTGGGCACCATGTTCAGAACTGGTGAGACTGTGGTAAACTACACTGCCACTGTCTCCCTGTACTTGGTATAATGTGGTTAAGTTTCAAATTTCCCAACATTCATCTTCAAATATAATGGGGGGGAACGAAGGGTTGTGACTGATTGATTCTAAAGTTCAGCATCATCATAAAAAAAATTCTTAGTGTAGCTTTCTCATTTTTGTTTTCATGTTACACACCTCTACTTGAAAATTTTATTACATTATAATCAGCAAAAAAGCATTTTTTTAATCTCCCAGTGATGGTGTGTCTTTTAACAATGTCTTGAGAATGTCTGCATACTTCTGAGAGGATCCATATTTTTTTAAAAGCAGACTTTAAAATTTTTTTCTAAAAAGCTTTATTTTGTAGGCGACTTTCATGTGAGTTTATTTTTCTTTCCTGTTAAAGTTACCTGTTTAGAACATGTTACACGTCACTATTAGGGTGGGTTAGTTGCTAGTGCATGCATAATAGCATAGTATGAGGGGGCACACCAGGAGGAAACACTAATTGGAACTGGATAAGAACCAACCTAAAAGCCTTAACTTCTGACACCGCAACTGACAGACACTCTCTTCCTTATTAATTCAGCCGTTCTCATGTTCCAGAATGTTTGCTCCAGGTATACGGGTGTTCTAAGGAAACATTATGTATGTGTGTGTGTTCATATTCTTCAGTATTGAGGTTTTTTGTTGTTTTTTTAAAATGACATTGCCACTGAGGAATATTATTTATAAAGGCTTTCTAAAGCATGTTCTAAAGTTCCACAACAAAAGCTTTCCTATTTCCAAATAAAACCAAAAGCCCTATATAACGTTAAAAATCGGATGCATTTCTATGAAAGATCTACCTTTTATCCTTGATATGCTAAACCACATGCTCCCTCCAGTTATCACCTATCAACAAATGGGGATATTGTGCAGCATGAAGGTTATATAATCGCTGCTTTCACGTTCTCAAAGATATATATATAGAAGGTACTTTTTCTGTTATAAATGTATATACAGTTTTAAAGATTTACTGACCAGGTTTATGTGTGATAACTACTAGCATTCTATCCTGAATTAGAAAGAGGAAGCAAAGTAATAAAAGCATCACTTCCTACTCACAAGCCCCTAGTTCCTTTTCATCCAAGGCACGGCACTAGGTACCACGTACTTTCAGAAGGGGCTAGAAATAGTACCTTGTGTATAAAACTACTGCATAATCTGAAATCCTTTTATTTCTCATCACAGAGATAGAGAATAAAATCCATCAATCTGAACAAAGGAGGCAGCAGCTGGACAAAGAGATTAAGCTACTTCAGGACATAAAGGACACCCTGGGCTCCCTCTTTCCATCAAGTTCTCCTTCGAATTCTTCTCTGTCTTCTTAAGAATAACCGTTTCCTAAACCAGGAATCAAGCCGTCAGGCTGAATGCTGGAGACGGGCCTGGGAAAGCCACACATCTTTAGGACCAGGCCTGCCCTGTCTCTCTGGGCCTCAAAGTCGGATCCTCATAGCTCCTACCTCTTCTTGCTGATGGGCCTCTCATGCCTGTCTCCTGCCACTGCCGCCTCCTGTCACCACCTTACTGCTACCTCTCCCCTCCAATGAAATACTTCTCAGCTTCTACATGAGTAAATTGGATCATGCCTCCCATGGCTCTGAAAATGCTTCGGTGGCCACCCCCCCTCGCCTGGTCCTTCCAGCTCAGTGGATTCCAGTGACACCAGGCACTCCTGCCCCCAGGGCCTCTGCATATCCTGCCGCGAAGCCTTCACTGCTCTAGCACCTCCTCTGCCTGCTCCGCCCACAGATCTCCTCATACCAGTTCTCCCATTTATTCCATCTGAGTACTTTCTGCCCCGCCCCTTAGTGGGACCCACTGTATCATACATCAGACCACTGGAGTACGAGCCGTCTGAGGGCAGAGGCTCACTCTTCCTGTGTTTTCCTATCACATTCCCAGCAGCTAGCATGGTCACTGTGTTGAATAAACATATAAATTGTTTTTATCTTTTGAGACTAGTTCCAGCCCCTAATGCCTCATATATATAATAAATTTAATACCTATACCAAATGCACCTGTGTGCTTTTTAGATTTCTCTTCAGCTACAGTCACCACATGGGCATTACAACATCTTCAAAATAAACATTTAAAACTGGACTCTTTGGAATTCTCTTGTGGTGCAGTGGGTTAAAGATCCGGCATTGTCACTGCTGTGGCTTGGGTCACCGCCGTGGCGCAGGTTTGATCCCTGGCCCAGGAACTTCTGTGTGCCATGGGCGTGGCCAAAACCCAAAACAAACTGGACTCTTTGAAGCAGTTTTTTCTCAGCCTAACATACAATTCAGATTCGTGTGCTCAACTGCCATGTCTGACCTCTGAAAGCTTCACGTTCCCATTTTTCCATTTCTACCATACTACTGATTCACAATAATGTCACCCTGCAACGTGGATTTGATCTGAGTCCCCAGCACGGTACCTGGCACATGATATAGTCAAAAGATACCTGTGGAAGGAATAATATGATATAAAAGCAAAAGAACCCATCCATTCCCATTGTAACAGCAATCCCAGCCTAAGTCATAATTACCTGAGGGGCAAAATCTTAGTGGTTCTCAAATTTAGCTACACATCAGAATCACTCAAGGCACTTAAAAAACTACAGAAGCCAGGAGTTCCCGTCATGGCTCAGTGATTAAACGAATCCAACTAGGAACCATGAGGTTGCGGGTTCAATCCCTGGCCTCACCCAGTGGGTTAAGGGTCCGGTGTTGTCGTGAGCTGTGGTCTAGATCATAGATGCAGCCTGGATCGCGCATCGCTGTGGCTGTGGTGTAGGCCGGCATCTACAGCTCCAATGGGACCCCAGCCTGAGAATCTCCATATGCTGTGGTGCGGCCCTAGAAAAGGCAAAAAGACAAAAAAAAAAAAAAAAACAAAACTACAGAGGCTGTAAGATTTTCGAAGACAGCAGAGTAGAAAGACCCTGAGCTCACCTCTTTCACGGGCACACCGAAATTACGACTATTTATAGAACTAGGGATCAAAAAGACTGGAACCTAATGGAAATAATCTACAACTAAAGGTATAAAGAAGGAACCACAGCCGGTCGGGTAGGGCGTGTGGAAATATGACATCGTCAAGACCCACAGCCCTGGGTGGGTGACCCACAAACGGGAGAATAATTACCACTGCAGAGGTTCTTCCCAAGGAACAAGGGGTCTGAGCCCCACAGGGGGATCCCCAATCCAGGGGTCCTGTGCCAGGAAGACAAGCCCCCAGAACATCTGGCTCTGAAGGCCAGTGGGGCTTACTTTCAGGACTCCCAGAGGGCAGGGGGGAAACAGACTCCACTCTTAAGCAGCGCACTCAAAAACACACGCTCCAGCACCCAGGGCAGAAGCAGAAATTCAAAAGGAGCCTGGGACATAGTCTCCCGGAAAGGCAGGAGGCAATCGGACCTCCCCTGGGGACAGCCACTGGCGGCAGGCATTTCTGGGAGCTCACTCAGCCATGTGGACACTAGTCTGGCGGGCACCATTCTGGAATCCTCCCTCTTGCTTATTAGCCTCAGGATCCAGCTCTGCCTCCACTCACTGGCCTACAGGTGCCAGGACTGGGATACCTAAGGCAGAACAAGCAGGGTGGAGACACAGCCCACCCACCAGCAGATGCGCTGCCTAAAGACTCCCTGAGCCTACAGCCACCCTCAGACCCAGCCCTGCCCACCAGAGGGCCCAGGACCCAACTCCAAACACTGGTGCTTGGGCACTAGACCCAGAGTCCCTAGACCCCAACCCCATCCATGAGGAGTCTTCTCTAACCTTAGGACAAGCCTCACCCCTACAGGACAACAGAAGCCCCACAACCTTCCATGGCAGGCCCCAGCCCAACCACCAGTGGGCCAGCATCAATCTTGGGACTGGCTGGGCCCAGGTCCTGCCCACCAGGAGATAAACACAAGCTTCAATGCACCCCAAGCCCTGCAGCCAGCGGTGTCAGGAGCTGACTCTACCCACCAGCAGTCTGACACCAGCTCTGGGACCCTTGGGTTCTGGAGCAAGACCCCAGGACCTAGCTTCACCCACCAGTGGGTGGGAACCAGCCCTAGGATCTCTTGGAGTCGACTCAATGATACAGACAAACAGATCAGTGAGCTGGAAGACAGAGAAGTAGAAATCACTCACACTGAACAGAAAAAAAGAATTTTAAAAAATGAGGACAGGTTCAGAGACAACAAGAAGCATACTAACACTCACATCATAGGGGTCACAGAAGGAGAGGAGAGAGAAAAGGGCCTGAGAACATATGTGAAGACGCAGTAGCTGAAGAATTCCCTGACCTAGGAAAGGAAACAGTCACCCAAGTCCAGGAGGCACAGAGTCCCAAATAGGAACAATCCAAGAGGACCACACCAAGACACACCATAATTTAAATAGAAAAAAAAAAAATAGATAAAGAGAGACTATTCAAGGCAATGAGGGAAAAGCAACAAGTTACATATAAGGAAACTCCCATAAGGGTATCAGTTGACTTTTCAGCATAAATTCTGCAGACCAGAAGGAAATGGCACAATATACTTAAAGTAATGAAAGGGAAAGGAAGAATATTCTACCCAACAAGGTTCTCATTCAGATCTAATGGCAATCAAAAGTTTTAGAGACAAGCAAAAGCTAAGAGTTCAGTGCCACCAAATCATCTTTACAAGAAATACTAAAGGGAATTTTCTTTTCTTTTTTGGGGGGGCCACATCTGCAGCATACGGAGGTTTCCAGGCTAGGGGTCCAATTGGAGCTATGGCCGCCAGCCACAGCCACAGCAACACCAGATCAGAGCTGCGTCTGTGACCTACACCACAGCTCACAGCAATGCTGGATCCTTAACCCACTGAGCAAGGCCAGGGATCGAACCCGCATCTTCATGGATCCTAGTTGGGTTTGTTAACTGCTGAGCCACAAAGGCAACTCCCTAAAAGGAATTTTCTAAGTGAAACAGAAAAGGCCACAAGTAGAAACATAAACATTATGATAGGAAAATGCTCATTAGTAAAGGCAAACATACAGTAAAGACAGTAAATCATCCAAGCACAAAGCTGGTAGGAAGGTTAAAAGACAGAAGTAGTAAAATCATCTTATCCACAATAAACAGTTAAGGGATAGATGAAACAAACAGATTTACAATATGATGTCAAAAACAGTAATCATGAGCGGAGAAGAGTACAAATGTAGGCTGTTAAAACGCATTTGAAAATGAAGATAAGCAACTTAAAATAATCTCACACACACAAACAGAGAAAGAGAGGGATGGACAGAGGAAGGCAGGGAGGGGGAGAGAGAGAGATTGCTATACAAAAACCTCATGGTAACTACAAACCAAAAATCTACAATAGATATGCACACAGAAAAGAGAAAGGAATCCAAATATAACACCAAAGATCATCACATCATGAGGGAAGAGAACAAAAGGACAGACAAAAAACAACTACAAAAACAACCCTAAAACAAAATGGCAATAACCACATACATATCAATAATTACTTTAGGAGTTCTCATTGCAGCTCAGCAGGTTAAGAACCCAACTAGTATCCATGAGGACACAGGTTCAATCCCTGGCCTCGCTCAGTGGGTTAAGGATCTGGTGTTGCTGCGAGCTGCAGCATAGGTTGCAGATAAAGCTCAGCTCTGGCACGGCTGTGGCTGTGGCATGGCACAGGCCAGCAGCTGTGGCTCCAACTTGACCCCAGCCCAGGAACTTCCCTATGCCGCAAGTACATCCCTAAAAAAAATAATAATAATTACTTTAAATGGACTAAATGCTCCAATCAAAAGACACAGATTAGCTGAATGGATACAAAATCAAGACCCATATACATGCTTCCTCTAAGAGACTCACTTCAGATCTAAAGATACATATAGACTGAAAGTGAAGGGATGGAAAAAGGCACTTTGTGCAAATGGAAATCAAAAGAAAGCTAGGGTAGAAATATTGTACCAGACACAGACTTTAAAACAAAGACTGTCACAAAGGGCAATGAAGGACATTACGTAATGATTAAAGGATCAATCCAAGAAGATATAACAATTGTATATGTACTACATAGGACCACCTAAATACACAAAGCAAATATTAACATACATAAAGGAAGGTGACATACCTAAAGGAACGTAAAGGGCTTTAACATACCAATTACATCAATGGACAGATCATCCAGACAGAAAATCAATCAGGAAACACTGGCCTTAAATGACACGTTAATCATCAACATCACAAAAAGACAACCTACAGAATGGGAGAAAATACTTCGATATGCTATGACTAATAAGGGGTTAATATCCAAAATATACAACATCAACATCAAAAAAAACCAAACCACCTGATTAAAAAATGGGCAAAAGGGGAGTTCCCTTGTGGTGCAATGGGTTAGGATCCATTGTTGTCACTGCAGTGGCTCACATCACTGCTATGGTGAGTGTTCAATCCCTAGCCTGGGAACTTCCACATGCTGTGGGCATGTCCAAAAAAAGGGGGGGGGGGCAGAAGACCCGAGTGGACATTTCTCCAAAAAGAACATACAGACGGCCAACGGGTACATGAAGACACCCAACATCACTAATCATCAGACAAATGCACATCAAAACTACAATGAGATACTACCTCACACCTGTCAGAATGGGTATAATCAAAAAGACCACAAATAACAATTGGTAATGAGGATGTGGAGAAAAGGGAATCCTTGTACATGGATGGTGGGCATGTATACTGGTGCAGCCACCATGGAAAATGGTGTGGGGATTCCTTGAACAACTAAAAACAGAACTATCATGTGATTCAGCCATTTCACTCTTAGGTATACATCTAAAGAAAACAAACACTAATTTGAAAAGATATGTGCAACTTAATGTTCACTGCAGCATTACTTACAATAGCCACGATGTGGAAGCAATCTAAGCATCCATCAACAGATGAATGGATAAAGACGACGGATGTGTGTGTACACTTGTCAGCCATCAAAAAGAATGAAATTCTGACATTTCCATCAATGTGTGTGGACCTGGAGAACATCATGCTTAGTGAAACAAGTCATGGATAAATACAAATACTCTATGAAAACACTTATACATGGAATAAAAAATATACTAGTGAATATAACAAAAAAGAAAGAGACTCACGGATACAGAGAACAAACTAGTGGTTACCATGGGGTGAGGGAAGGTGGGAAGGGCAAGGCAAAGGTCGGGGATTAAGAGGTACAAAGTTCTATGTATGAAAGAAAGAAGCTAGGGAGTTCCCATTGTGGCTCAGTGGTAACAAATCTGATTAGGATCCTGACATGAGGATGCGGGTTTGATCCCTGGCCTTGCCCAGTGGGTTAAAGATCTAGCGTGACTGGCTGTGGCATTGGCCAGCAGCCACAGCTCAGATTCAACCCCTAGCCTGGGAACTTCCATATGCTGTGGGTGTAGCCCTAAAAAGCAAAATAAATAAATATTTACTATGTACCACGCAGGGAATATAACCAACATTTTATAGTAACGACAAATGGAGGATAATCTATACAAATTCTGAATCACTATGTTATACATCTGAAATGAAGCTACTAATACTTTAAATCAACTGTATCTCAATAAAAAGCGAAAAAACAAAAAAAACAAAAAAACCTCCACCCCAGACCCCCTGAATAAAGATTCCTCCTGGTCTAAAAGATCCTGTCACTTGAGCTTCCCTCCGTGATGTTATATCCTACAGCAAAGCTTATCTGAGGAACAGTTCTGATGTCATGATGTTTATTTCTAAAAAAAAAGTCTGTCCTCTGCTTCGCTTTCAAATTTTGTACTTTAGCTGTATCACTTACTGTTATTTTTTTGTTTGTTTTTTGTTTTTAGGGCTGCACCCCGTCATATGGAGGTTCCCAGGCTAGGGGTCAAATTGGAGCTACAGCTGCCGGCCTACACCACAGCCAGACACAGTGTCCGATCTGAGCCACATCTGCGACCTACACCACAGTTCACGGCCACGCCGGATCCTTAATCCACTGAGCAGGGCCAGGGATCGAGCCTGCAAGCTCATGCTCCCTAGATTCGTTTCTGCTGCACCATGATGGGAACTCCTAAAAAAATTTTTTTAATCTGAGCCTAAATCTGCCTACTTTATGGTACAAACTGTGGGCACTACAAAAGAAAATGTGAAGCAGAGGGCGCAATGCCCGGTGTAGCAGGAGATAAATGTTCTCACCCCACCACCAACACGTCCCACACACACAGCACACGCAGACACACATGCCCTCCCCTTGCCAGTGTCTCCTCTGAGGGGCCCTGGGTTGTTTTCTCCATTCCAACCAAACAAACCTGCTTATGGTAAAGTTCTGGAAGGCTCATTGGTCCCTCCTCTGAGCCTTTGCTTGGGCCACTTACTCCAGTTTTGGGAATGAGCTACGGGGACACTCTGTGTTCCCCTTTGCAGCACAACCATGACCTTGGGAACAACTGCACTAAAATAACCCCATTGGGTTTCCTCTCACTGCAATACGAAAAGCTGTTTATGAATCTTCTTATATTGTTAATTCCTAAAGCTCTCTCCTCTCTTCTAATAGTTTTTACATTCCTTAAGGATAGGGACCCTGTCTTTCCTTTCACTGAAAAGTCCCTCAAAGGATCCAGATACATTTTTCCTGCTGTGACAGTTGAACTGTACTACCCTACAGCACAAGAAAAACCAACACATATCTTGGAGTTCCCCTCGTGGCTCAGCGGAAACAAATCCGACTAGGAACCATGAGGTTGCCGGTTCAATCCCTGGCCTTGCTCAGTGGTTAAGGATCTGGCGTTGCTGTGGCTGTGGTGTAGGACGGCGTCTACAGCTCCAATTGGACCCCTAGCCTGGGAACCTTCATATGCCACAGGTGCGGCCCCAAAAAAGCAAAAAGAGAAAGAAAGAGAGAGAGAGAGAGAGAAAGAAAGAAAGAAAAGACAGACAGACAGACAAAAGCATATCTTGTGTTGTGTGGGGGAGAGTTATGAAATAGCATGTTTTTAGTGGTACCTATTTTTAGCCTAATACCCAAGAACCATAGTACTGATTTTTTTTTAATTGTGGCAAAATACACAGAAATAAAACTTACCATGTTGACTGTGTCTAAGCATACAGTTCAGTGGCATTAGGCACAGGCTCAATGCTGGACACCAGCCATGCACAGAACTCTCCACCTTGAAAAACTGAAACTCTGTATCTACTAAACAGTAACTCCTCACACCCCTTCCCCAGCCCCTGGCAACCACTGTGCTACCTGCTATGAATCTGACTCCTCCAGGGACCTCGTGGGAGGGGAATCATACAGCACTTGTCCTTTGGTGACTGGCTTATTTCACTTGGCATAACGTCCTCAAGGTTCATCCAAGTTGCAGCATGTCCGAATTTCCTTCCTTTTAAAGGCTGCATATTATTAGTTTTTGAAAGGGAAAGAACAACTCTACATACCTATTTTAACAGATTGCTTTATTTATTAATATGTCATTCTAAACATTACATAAATACAACCTATATAACTAGAGTATCAAACATTGTAAGAAGTTCAGGAATACATTTTAGGGCTTTTTAAGAGACGTGAATACTTTGGCTTTATTATGTCAGATAAAAAAATTCAAAGAAGAGTTTTCATTTCCTGCTATGATTAACAACAAAACCAAGTAGAAAAATAAGAGAGTGTATTTAAAAAAAAAAAACAAAAAACAAAAACAAGATACTCAAGTACTTTCTGAAGGATTTTTCCTGTTCTCTTCGCTGAATACATACTCATACGAATTACTTAGTAATCTAAGAAGCGGTTCTCCACCGATGAGGAACTCAGTAAATATTTGTTGAATGAATGAACTATCTTTGGAAATGAATCTACGCATTAATTTGTGCTTTTTTAAAAAAGTTTTTTTCAGGTAAGAGCAATAGTAAACATACTGAAGTTCTTTTTGTCCCTGTCACAAGCCTCTGTTGACAGTGATTGTTACAAACACTACCCATCACTGTCAAATTAATGTACCTTAATCAACCTAGTAAGAAAAGTTTATCATGTTGGACAAGCTATTCTAATCTAAATACTCACTGGGCAACATGGTCTAGAAAAGGGGGCTGGGCCTTCCGGGTGTGTGTTTATTTCACCTATCAATCAATTTCCATCTTTGAGCCTTCCCCTCCCCCACACACTTAAACACACTGCTAAAAACAGTAGCTGCAGGTGCTCTTCACCCGCTTATAAATTTGGCTCTGAAAATGTATTCAGTCTCCAAGTTCAGAGGGACATTCCAAACACGCAGCAGCAAGGGAGCTCCCAGAGATGGAAACGAGTCCCTGGGCCAGAGAGCGGAACAAAGCTTTGTTTTGAAAGTGAGCTTGAAAACTCGGCGCCGAACACGCTTATCTCCCAGAGTCACATTTCATAACTGGACCAAGGAAAACTCCCCTAAATTAGATCCTTTCTCAAAGTTAAATTGTGCGAAATATTATACCAAACACAGTTAAAGTGAAAGGAAAATCAAATGTGAAAGGAGGTAAAATTCCAAACAAGCAAAATGTGTGATAGCACTTGGTGCAGAGGAAATTGATAAATTCCACTGAGTCCTGCGAAAAACACTTGGTTTTAAGAACCACTTCTTTGCGTCAGATGAGGAGGATCTGATGATTCCGGAACCACAATTTGGGAAGGCAAGAGCGTATGGTGAATATATCACTATTTTCCTCTTAGGATTTTGTATTTATAGGGGGAAAGGCAGGGAAATTTAAATTTGGGTTTTTAAATTTAACCTTAATAAAACACTGTTAGATAATAGCGGAAGCTCTGATTTATAAAATGTGTACTTTTGCCCAAATGAAGTTTCTTTCATTATCAACTTTCCATAGATAGTTCTACATTACTACTCTTTATGTAGGTAAGCCTTAAGAGAAACCTCGCCTAAGCTAGAAATTTATCTTCACATAATTATCGTTCCAACAGGTTTATATTAAGTTGAAAATTATTCTGAAGTTAAAAAAGTCATCAATAATGCAAATACACAAACAAGAATCTCAAATAAATCAATCTTAACTATTCCTTCACAGTAAGGCTACTGAACTAGCAAATAATGCAGCAGGTTAGCAAGGCCCCACGCCAGCCTCTTTAATTCCCAGTGGGGCCTCTATTTCTGTCTCACAATTTGCACAGCTTCCCAAATCTGGTGTCAAAGGGTTACTGATAGGTGAGCCAGGAGAGTTGTCACAAACGTCCCTTTTCCAATTCCAAAAGTTCCTCTGATCAGAAACAAATAAAAACCAAATACTCAACCAGCTTAAACGTTCACCCTTTTACGAAGTCCCAGCTAAGCGTAAGGTCACATTTAAGATACGCACATCTGAAAACAAGATTGTTTAAAACAGGTTCTGGAAAAGCCGTACACCCTTCACGTAGCCCTACACGGAGAACAGGATCTCATGCGGGCGAAAACAACCAGCTGGGTTTTTACCTGTGGAATTACATCACCCGGAGGGCACAACCGACACACCACCACCAGCCCCCCCGAACACTCACACCAAACCCCGCAGCCTCGGGCTTCAGTTCTTAAAGGCTCCACATTTACTGGCTTTAGCAATGAATTCCTTTAGCAGAGGGCCATCCATTTGCCAAAACGCCGCAGTCTGTGTAACTTCTGTCAAATGATTGATGCAAAACTTAAAGCAGAATTCTTCTAAATCCTGGACACACACAACAGAAAAAAACAAGAAGAGGCCTTTTTTTATTAACTTTGATTGAATTACTTCTCTCCAGATCCCTCACCCCAAATCTCTCACCCTCCCCCAGAAATGAGATTTGAGGCCAGAAACCTCACACCAGGCAAACATGTCAGGTACATGTCAGGAAAGCACACTCCGAACTCTCCACACAGCGATGGCAACGGATCCCCAACTCGAGCCCGGCTCGTCCACACACACAGCCAGGGCCTCGCCGCCTGCGCATGCGCACACACGCAGTCTGCGGTAGGGCTGGGTTTCCTCCTGGTTACCCCACAGTCTAGTAGCCCAAAGATAGTACTACCTCCACCACACTAATTTCTCAGTCGATTCAGAGAACAGTCACAGAGACTGCATTTCTCAGTTAGACAAATGGAAGTCCAACTACCCACATGCAGAGGGAAAGTAACGCCTCTAAGGAGTAAACCAGGACAATTTAAAATTCTGTTTCTGCCTATGCTAACAGTGCTTTCATCCCCAGCAAAACCCTACTGTATTACCTGCTCCTTCAAATGTTGTAGCATATGCTCATGAAATCAGTTAAGCACCTAGAATGTATACAAAGCTGAAGTACAGTAGCTTACTTTCTACAACTTGGCCGGCAACACCAAAGGTCAATATTCAGGGTTCTGTCAAACCAGGAACTTAACCACAGTTAACCTGCAGACTCTTGGCTTCACGCTCCCAGCCGCTACCAAAAAATGATTTTAGCTGCTTCCCCACACAGGCCCCTTTCAGAGCCTTATTCTAAGAGTCTCTCAGTCCTTAGCTGAGAGATGTCCCACTCCAGTTATATAAGCAGTAAGAGAGAAATCACAGCTAATATTCCTCAGCCTACTGCTGCCAGAGTTTTACTTTCTAGATAATTGAAAATGCATTTAAAATGTTAATACAGGGCAGGAGACAAGATGGTGGAAGAGTAGGGGGACACGCTCGCCCTCTCCCACAAACACAACAAAAAAAAACTCATCTATAGGATAAATGACTCGCACAGAACAGCAACCAATCACTGGCAGAAGAACTTAAACTCCAATAACAGCAAGAAGTTCGTGACATTACTAGGTAAAACAAGAGAAAAGAGGAGAGTGAAGAGAAGGTGAATCCGAGAGGGACGGGCGCTCCCGAAAGGGAACTGCGGAGGAGAAAGGGATCCTGCACCCTGGAAAGTCACCTACTCGGGGGAAAGATCAAACGAACCAGAGGAATCTCCAGATGCAGAGAAGAGTGTAGCAGTAAGTTGGAGTTCTAAAAGCAGATCGAGAACCAAACAGACCGTCTAAACTATGGGCACAGTCACCAAAAATTGAGACGCCTGGGTGGGGGCTGGGGACCGAGACCTCGGCTCCAGAGGTTAGTCCCCGAGAACGGGCTGGGGGGGCGGGGTGGAGCGGAAACTGCTTGGGAGGTCTAGAAACTGGTCTGTCAAGTTTGATGGGGCAGAGACTGCCTGGGAGACTAGAAAGCAAAGCTGTCACAGGGGAAGGGAGCAATACTCTAGGGGCGGGGAGTGGAAAGTCACATCAGAGGGAACCTGGGAGAAGAGCCTGGTCTGTGCCCGTGCTGGGGAGGGGAGGGAAGAAGGGGTGGGTCCCCATAGAATACTCCCCACGCCACAGCAAGCTTACCAGCCAGCTAGCTAGCAGAAAGCTATGCTTCCCAGTGCATCCCCTCCCCCCACCCCCGCCACCCCCTATGCACTCGCCAGACCTGGGGCTGCCTGCCATCCGGGAGGGTTGGCCTCAACAATTGCCTGAAGACTACCACCTCAGGGGCTGTCCCTGAACAGGCCTGCTTGCCCTTTGGAGGGGCTACACCCCCGCAGAGCAGCACCAAACAGCACCAGCCCCCAAGAAAAGGCCTGCAGCCCAGAAAAGCTAGATCAAGCCTAGCCAGGCCATGAAAAGATCTGCCTAACTCTTGGACAGTCCTTCTGAGTCGGGCTGTCCTGGGGAGGAGCCTCTTGGGTTGGCAGTGGCCCAGCTAGCCGCCCAAGCCCCCAGGGGGTGCTGAGCTCTCACGGATCAGCTGCATAGGACTGCCAGGTCCAGGCAGGACCCCCTGCAGCCCAGAAAAGCTGCAACAAGCCTGGCCGGGCCGTGAAAAGATCTGCCTAATTCTCGGTCTTTCTGAGTCAGGCTGCCCTGGGGAGGAGCCTCCTGGCTTCGCAGTGGCCCAGATAGCTGCTCCAGCCCTCAGGGGGCACTGAATTCCTGAGGAACAGCTGCCCAACACTGCCAACCTCCTGCAAGAACCCCACAGCCTAAAAACACCAGAGCAAGCTCTGCCTGACCGAGTGAAATCTGCTACCATCGTGGTGTGGACCTCCCAGTCCTGTCTGCCCTCAGGAAGTCCTCCTTTGGTTCAAAGAGACCCTGTTAGCCC
Organism: Sus scrofa; assembly: GCF_054392235.1. Taxonomy (NCBI): domain Eukaryota; kingdom Metazoa; phylum Chordata; class Mammalia; order Artiodactyla; family Suidae; genus Sus; species Sus scrofa. The sequence continues at coordinate 18,753,312 of NC_139393.1, read as the reverse complement.
CATCAACACTCCAGAAAAGCCACACTGCCTCAAAAAAGACTGACCAACAATGCCAGCCCTCAGGAAACATTCCACGGCAGTGACAAGGCAAACACTGCCCGGTCACGGAGAGTACAACTCCCTCAGGAAAAAGAAAACATCAAGCAAGATGAAGAAGCTGAGAAACCACCCCCAGTCAAACCAACAGGAGAACTCACCCAAAACAGTCAATAATGAAACAGATCTCTGCAGTCAGACAGACCTGGAGTTCAAAAGAGAAATAGTGAAAATACTGAAGGAATTAAGAGAAGATATGAACAGTAATGCAGATACCCTCAGAAAGGAACTAGAAAATATAAGGAGGAGCCAAGAAAAACTAGAAAATTCATTTGCAGAGATACAAACTGAACTAAGGGCAGTAAAAACCAGAATGAATAATGCAGAAGAACGAATCAGTGATATGGAAGACAGAATAATGGAAATCACCGAATCAGGTGAGCAGACAGAAAACCAAATCAAAAAACAGGAAAGCAATATAAGAGACCTATGGGATAATATAAAGCAGGCCAATCTACGCATAATAGGGATTCCAGAAGGAGTAGAAAAAGATAAGGGAATGGAAAATATATTTGAAGAAATTATCGCTGGAAACTTCCCAAATCTAAAGGATACTGGGTTCAAGATACAGGAAGCACAGAGGGCCCCAAACAAATTGAACCCAAATAGACCCACACCAAGACACATAATAATAAAAAAAATAGCAAAAGTTAGTGATAAAGAGAGGATCCTAAAGGCAGCAAGAGAAAAGCAGAATGTTACCTACAAGGGAACCCCCTTAAGGTTATCAGTTGATTTCTCTACAGAAACACTACAGGCCAGGAGGGAATTGCAAGAGATATTTAAAGTGCTAAAAGGAAAAAATATGCAACCTAGAATACTCTATCCAGCAAGAGTATCATGTAAAATAGAAGGAGAAATAAAAATTTTTCCCAACAAACAAAAACTAAAAGAATACAGCAACACAAAACCCAGGCTCAAAGAAATACTGAAAGGGCTTCTCTAAACCAAAAAGAAAGGAAAGGGAAGAAAAAAGAAAAAAAAAAAAAAAAAAAGAAGAAGAAGAAGAAGAGGAAGAACTAGGACTGAGGAAACCGCAATCAGAGAGCAGTCACTCAAATAAGCCAGCATACAGATTTAATCATGAACATGATTCAAACAAAATAAAATTAAAAAGGAAAAAAAAAAAGAGTCATCAAAATCATAAAATGTGGGCAAGGGATATTAGGAAATAAATAGACCCTTTTTGTTTGTTTGTTTGTATGTTTCTCTTCTTAATTTTAATATAGTAATTAAGCGTTTGAACCTACAGGACCATCAGGCTAAAAAACACAATTATAGGAAGGGGTTAGCATACTTAAAAAACAGGGCAACCACAAGCCAAAACCAAATATTGCATTCGCAAAAAATGAAAAAAAAAAACCAAAAACAAAAACAAAACACTCAAGCAGATAATAACAGGAGACCATCCAACCAAAAAAAAAAAAAAAAAAGAAAGGAAGAATGGAGAACCATAGGATCAACTGGAACACGAGGTTCAAAACGGCAATAAATAATCATCTATCAATTATCACCTTAAATGTCAATGGACTGAATGCTCCAATCAAAAGACACAGAGTGGCTGAGCGGATAAAAAGGCAAAAACCTTCAATATGCTGCCTACAAGAAACTCACCTCAGGGCAAAGGATACATATAGATTGAAAGTGAAGGGGTGGGATAAAATATTTCAAGCCAATAGACATGACAGGAAAGCAGGAGTTGTAATACTCATATCAGACAAAATAGACTTTAAAACAAAAGACATAAAGAAAGACAAAGAAGGACACTACTTAATGATTAAGGGATCCATCCAAGGAGAGGATGTTACTATTGTCAACATATACACCCCAAATATAGGAGCACCCAGATACATACAACAAATATTAACAGACATAAAGGGAGATACTGATGAGAAAACAATCATAGTAGGAGACTTTAATACCCCCCTCACAACAATGGACAGATCCTCTAGACAGAAAACCAATAAAGCAACAGAGATCCTAAAGGAAACAATAGAAAAATTAGACTTAATTGATATCTTCAGGACACTACATCCAAAAAAATCAGAATACACATTCTTCTCAAATGCTCATGGAACATTCTCAAGAATCGACCACATATTGGGACACAAAGCTAACCTCAATAAATTTAGGAGCATAGAAATTATCTCAAGTATCTTCTCTGACCACAACACCATGAAATTAGAAATCAACCATGGGAAAAGGAAAGAGAAAAAACCTACTACATGGAGACTAAACAACATGCTACTAAAAAACCAATGGGTCAATGAGGAAATCAAGAAGGAAATAAAAAAATACCTTGAAACAAATGATAATGAAGACACAACCTCTCAAAACCTATGGGATGCTGCAAAAGCAGTGCTCAGAGGGAAATTTATAGCAATACAGGCCTTTCTCAAAAAAGAAGATCCCAAATTGACAACTTAACCCTCCACCTAAACAAATTAGAAAAAGAACAAAAAAGACCTAAAGTCAGCAGAAGGAAGGAAATTATAAAGATCAAAGAAGAAATCAATAAAATAGAGATTCAAAAAACAATAGAGAAAATTAATAAAACCAAGAGCTGGTTCTTTGAAAAGGTAAACAAAATTGACAAACCCCTGGCCAGACTCACTAAAAAGAGGAGAGAAAGAACCCAAATAACCAAAATTATAAGTGAAAAAGGAGAAATCACAACGGATACAGCAGAAATACAAAAAACCATAAGAGAATACTATGAACAACTGTATGGCAACACGTTTGACAATCTGGAAGAAATGGACAATTTTCTAGAATCTTACAGCCTGCCAAAACTAAATCAAGAAGAAACAGACCAACTGAACAGACCCATCACTAGAAATGAAATTGAAGAGGTCATAAAAACACTCCCTACAAATAAAAGTCCAGGACCAGATGGCTTCACAGGCGAATTCTATCAAACATATAAAGAGGAATTGGTGCCCATCCTCCTTAAACTCTTTCAAAAGGTTGAAGAAGAAGGAATACTCCCAAAGACATTCTATGAGGCCACCATCACCCTCATTCCAAAACCAGACAGAGATAACACCAAAAAAGAAAACTATTGGCCAATATCTTTGATGAATATAGATGCAAAAATTCTCAACAAAATCTTAGCCAACTGAATCCAACAACGTATCAAAAAAATCATACACCATGACCAGGTTTGGTTCATCCCAAGTTCACAAGGATGGTTCAACATACGCAAATCAATCAACATCATACACCACATTAACAAAAGAAAAGTCAAAAATCATATGATCATCTCAATAGACGCAGAAAAAGCATTTGACAAAGTCCAACATCCATTCATGATCAAGACCCTCGCCAAAGTGGGTATAGAGGGAACATTCCTGAATATAATCAAAGCCATTTATGATAAACCACAGCAAATATAATCCTCAATGGGGAAAAACTGAAAGCCTTCTCACTCAAATCTGGAACAAGACAGGGATGCCCACTCTCACCACTGCTCTTCAACATAGTTTTGGAAGTCCTAGCCACAGCAATTAGACAAACAAAAGAAATAAAAGGCATCCATATAGGAAGAGAAGAGATCAAACTGTCACTGTATGCAGATGACATGATACTATACATAGAAAACCCTGGAGTTCCCGTCGTGGCGCAGTGGTTAACGAATCCGACTAGGAACCATGAGGTTACGGGTTCGGTCCCTGCCCTTGCTCAGTGGGTTGACGATCCGGCGTTGCCGTGAGCTGTGGTGTAGGTTGCAGACACGGCTCGGATCCTGAGTTGCTGTGGCTCTGGCGTAGGCGGGTGGCTACAGCTCCGATTCAGCCCATAGCCTGGGAACCTCCATATGCCGCAGGAGCGGCCCAAGAAATAGCAACAACAACAACAACAAAAAGACAAAAAAAAAAAAAAAAGAAAGAAAGAAAACCCTAAGGACTCAACCCAAAAACTACTTGAGCTGATGAATAAATTCAGCAAAGTAGCAGGATATAAGATTAACATTCAGAAGTCAGTTGCATTTCTGTATACCAGCAATGAAATATTAGAAAAGGAACACAAAAATACGATACCTTTTAAAATTGCACCTCACAAAATCAAATACCTCGGAATACACCTGACCAAGGAGGCAAAGGACCTATATGCTGAGAACTATAAAACTTTAATCGAAGAAATCAAAGAAGATGTAAAGAAATGGAAAGATATTCCATGCTCCTGGATTGGAAAAATCAATATTGAAAAAATCGCCATACTATCCAAAGCAATCTACAGATTCAATGCAATCCCTATCAAATGACCCATGACATTTTTCACAGAACTGGAACAAACAATCCAAACATTTATATGGAACAACAAAAGACCCAGAATTGCCAAAGCAATCCTGAGAAACAAAAACCAAGCAGGAGGCATAACCCTCCCAGACTTCAAGAAATACTATAAAGCCACAGTCATCAAAACAGTGTGGTACTGGTATCAAAACAGACAGACAGACAGACCAATGGAACAGAATTGAGAACCCGGAAATAAACCCTGACACCTATGGTCAATTAATCTTTGACAAGGGAGGCAAGAACATAAAATGGGAAAAAGAAGGTCTATTCAGCAAACATTGCTGGGAAACCTGGACAGCTGCATGCAAAGCAATGAAACTAGAACACACCCTCACACCATGCACAAAAATAAACTCAAAATGGCTGAAAGACTTAAATATACGACAGGACACCATCAAACTCCTGGAAGAGAACATAGGCAAAACACTCTCTGACATCAACATCATGAATATTTTCTCAGGTCAGTCTCCCAAAGCAATAGAAATTAGAGCAAAAATAAACCCATGGGACCTCATCAAACTGAAAAGCTTTTGCACAGCAAAGGAAACCAAAAAGAAAACAAAAAGACAACTTACAGAATGGGAGAAAATAATTTCAAATGATGCAACCGACAAGGGCTTAATCTCTAGAATATATAAACAACTTATTCAACCCAACAGCAAAAAAGCCAATCAACCAATGGAAAAATGAGCAAAAGACCTGAATAGACTGTTCTCCAAAGAAGATATACAGATGGCCAACAAACACATGAAAAAATGCTCAACATCGCTGGTTATAAGAGAAATGCAAATCAAAACTACCATGAGATATCACCTCACACCAGTCAGAATGGCCCTCATTAATAAATCCACAAATAACAAGTGCTGGAGGGGGTGTGGAGAAAAGGGAACCCTCTTGCACTGCTGGTGGGAATGTAAACTGGTACAGCCACTATGGAGAACAGTTTGGAGATACCTTAGAAATCTATACATAGAACTTCCATATGACCCTGCAATCCCACTCTTGGGCATCTATCCGGACAAAACTCTACTTCAAAGAGACACGTGCACCCGCATGTTCATTGCAGCACTATTCACAATAGCCAGGACATGGAAACAACCCAAATGTCCATCGACACATGATTGGATTTGGAAGTGTATATATATATATATATATATATACATACACACACACACACAATGGAATACTACTCAGCCATAAAAAAGAATGACATAATGCCATTTGCAGCAACATGGATGGAACTAGAGAATCTCATACTGAGTGAAATGAGCCAGAAAGACAAAGACAAATACCATATGATAACTGGAATTTAATATCCAGCACAAATGAATATCTCAGAAAAGAAAATCATGGACTTGGAGAAAAGACTTGTGGCTGCCTGACGGGAGGGGGAGGGAGTGGGAGGGATCGGGAGCTTGGGCTTATCAGACACAACTTAGAATGGATTTACAAGGAGATCCTGCTGAATAGCATTGAGAACTTTGTCTAGATACTCATGTTGCAACAGAACAAAGGGTGGGGAAAAAATGTAATTGTAATGTATACATGTAAGGATAACTTGACCCCTTGCTGTACAGTAGGAAAATAAAAAAAAAAAAAAATAGAAATAAAAAAGAAAAAGAAAACTCTTCAAGCAAAAAAAAAAAAAAAAATGTTAGTACACTCTTGGAGGTCCCACTGTGGCACAGAAGGTTAAGATCCAGTATGGTCTCTGGGGCTGTACAAGTTTGATCCCCAGCCCAGTTAAGGATCCAGTGTTGCTGCAGCTGTGGCACAGGTTACAGCTGCAGCTCGGATTCAATCCCTGGCCTGGGAACTTCCACATGCCACAGGTGCAGCCAAAAAAAAAAAAAAGTTAGGAGTTTCCCTTGTGGCTCAGTGGGTTAAGAACCCAACTAGTATCCACAGGATGTGGGTTTGATCTCTGGCCTTGCTCAGTGGGTTAAGGATCTGGTGTTGCTGCAAGCTGTGGTGTTGGTCACAAATGCAGCCCAGATCTGGTGTTGCTGTGGCTATGGTGTAGGCTGGCAACTGCAGCTCTGATTTGACCCCTAGCCTGGGAACTACCATGTGCAGCAGATGTGGCCCTAAATGGGGGAAAAAAAAAAAAAAAAAAAAAAAAAAAAAACAGCACGATCTCTGGATCCATGTTTTTTTTTGTTTGTTTTTTGATTTTTAGGGCCGCACCCTTGGCATATGGAGGTTCCCAGGCTAGGGGTGGAATCGGAGCTGCAACTGCCGGCCTACACCTCAGCCACAGCAACATCAGATCCAAGCCACATCTGTGACCTACACCCCGGTTCACAGCAACGCCGGATCCTTAACTCACTGAGCAAGACCAAGGATGGAACCCTCAACCCCATGGTTCATAGATTCATTTTCGCTGTGCCACAACAGGAACTCCTTGATCCTTTTTTTGGTTGGTTGGTTGGTTGGTCTTTTGCCTTTTCTAGGGCTGCTCCCGTGGCATATGAAGTTTCCCAAGCTAGGGGTCTAATCGGAGTTGCAGCCACTGGCCTACGCCAGAGCCACAGCAACATGGGATCTGAGCCGAGTCTGCGACCCACACCACAGCTCATGCCAACGCCAGATCCTTAACCCACTGAGCAAGGCCAGGGATCGAACCCGCAACCTCATGGTTCCTAGTCAGATTTGTTAAACACTGCGCCATGATGGGAACTCCTGGATCCATGTTTTTTAATAAGAGATTCCCAGTGGACTGAATATATAGCTGAAGGCTCTGGGCATTGCAATAAGCTAAAATAAAATATTCTTCATATGATTACTAAAGAAAAAGCACTACTCCTGTTATTATAACTCAGTGGTTCATGAATAGTTCTAGGGACTAAATTATATTTCAAAGAGAAAATCCTATTTTAATCTTACTTATTAAAAGCAGAAAACGAGTATATCTACACATAACTTGAAGGAGCCAGTCATAGCACAAAAAGTTCTTCCAACAAGGTAACATATCCAGATAAAGATCTTTAAATATTAGGTTTTAAGTACATAATTTCAAACTCAAAAGAGAAAGATTGCATTAAATTCCGACACTGCAGAACTTTACCACTTCTATGTGTGCTAATGTGGAATTAAAGATCTTTGTAGTATAATGAAAAAGTGAGTTTATTCAGTTTGCTAATTGTACAGATTACCTTGACTATAAACTTTAAGAACTTTTAATATAGTGTAAGTATACAAATGGTGCTTCTAACTACAAATCAGTTAATAAGTCTATGAAAATAGTCTTTTCAAACTGCCTTCCCTTCCCCTCCAGTTAGTTTGTGAGATTTCTTAGTAAGGTTGACCCTTGAACAACACGGGGGTTAGGCCAGGTATGATTTACGGTTGGCCCTTTATGCAGGTTCAACCAACCATGGATTGTATGGACAGTATTTACCGTTGAAAAATATCCACATCTAAGTGGACCTGTGCAGTGCAAGCCCGTGTTGATCAAGGGTCAAGTGTATTCAACAAATGTTTAACAGTTTCAAACCTTAAAAGTCTAACTACAGCATACGGAAAATCATCTAAATCTGGGTTGTTTCAGTAGCTAATTAGACCTTGGTTAAGGCCGATCTTGGGAAGAAGCACTGAAAGCCCTTGGAGAGAGAAACTGGAATCTGCACATTCGTTTGCATGAACTGGAGGTGGCACTGCCACGCAGATGTACTTAAGACACCTGCCCTGAGCCAATGTACTGATTCAACGTCAACCGTGTGGATGAGATAAACACTCTTCTGATAATTCCTAAATACTAGAAGAACATACGAGATCTGTTCCCCTCAATTTGCAAATGGTCAGCTCTTCGATTACCTAGGAGAGACTGTAACCCTCACCCAACTAATGAGTCAACTATAACAAGACTACTGGGCTTAAAAAAAAAAAATTTCTAAGGACGAGAAGGAGCACTTGACCAGGAGATGAAAAAAGTTCCCAAGAGTCTTCTCAGGGCCATCAAGTAAGAAAGTAGGAAAGGCTAGTCTCTTGTGATGGAACATGATGGAGATAATGCGAGAAGAATATATACATGTATGACTGTGGAAAAAAAAAAATGGGAAAGGGAATAAAACCAAGGAGTCTAATGTATCATTCTTAGTACTTTAGAAACCAAAGTCCATGTTTATGACATTCTGAGTGAAGTTATTATAAAGTGGTTCTGAAGCAAACCAAATAAAATATCAGATTTGTTAAAAATTAGCAAGGAAGATCAAAATAAAATATTGCTAGTCTAAATTTACAAGTTCATTCCAAGTCTTTAAACATGTAAATTAAATTATTCCAATCATTATACATACTCTGAAGATAAGCTTGTCCTTTCCACAGGTTTTCTTTGGTAACCAAACAGAGAACGATGGTCTTAACATCCACATTTTAAAAACACTAATGTATCCTTCAACAGAGTTCTCGCCTAGTCTTAAAATCTCAAAGCTAAAATAAATGAGTGCTAAGACTTCCTGTGGAAGGCCACTTGGCCAGGGTGACACAGGTTCCCTCTGTGTCAAGAGCCATCATTATAGATGGGGCAGAAACCGAGAACCAGACCTGACTGTCCAAACTTCTCGTTAAAATAGTAAGATAACAAAACCCGAAAACTCACTTGATAGTACAGCTGACCCTCAAACAATGTGGGTCCACTTACCTGGGATATTTTTCAATAGTAAACAGTACAGCACTACAGGGCCCACGGTTGCTTGAAGCCGAGGATGCAGAGGAATCATGGAAATGGAGGGATGACTTTAAGCTGCACATGATTAACTCTTGTACTGTTCAAGGGTCAACTGTACATCAAGTACAAAGTATTTCATCAAATTGGGTGTGTGTGTGTGTGTGTGTGTGTGTGTGTGTGTGTTCTGTTTGTTTTAAGAGCTGCACCTAAGGCATATGGAAGTTCCCAGGCTTGGGGTCAAATCAGAGCTACAGCTACCGGCCTATGTCACAGCCTCCACAACACTAGATCCGAGCCACATCTGTGACCTATGTCACAGATTATATCAACATTGGATCCTTAACCCACTGAGGGAGGCCAGGGATCAAACCAGAATCATCAGAGAGACAACACTGGGTCCTTAACCTATTGAGCCACAATGGAAACTCCTGGAAAAAAATTTTAAAGATGTTTTTTCTCATTATTCAAAAAATATTTTACAAGGCAGTATACAGATTCAATGCAATCTCTATCAAATTACCAAAGACATTTTTCACAGAACTCAAACAAAACATTTTAAAGTTTGTTTGGAAGCACAAAAGACCCAGAATAGCCAAAGACATCCTGAAAAAGAAAAAATGGAGTTGGAGGAATCAGGCTCTAGGACTTCAGACTATACTACAAAGCAACAATCATCAAAACCATATGGGGAGTTCCCGTCGTGGCGCAGTGGTTAACGAATCCGACTAGGAACCATGAGGTTGCGGGTTTGGTCCCTGCCCTTGCTCAGTGGGTTGACGATCCGGCGTTGCCGTGAGCTGTGGTGTAGGTTGCAGACGCGGCTCAGATCCCGTGTTGCTGTGGCTCTGGCGTAAGCCGATGGCTACAGCTCCGATTGGACCCCCAGCCTGGGAATCTCCATATGCCGCGGAAGCGGCCCAATAAATAGCAAAAAGACAGAAAAAACCATATGGAACTGGCACAAAGACAGAAATATCGATCAGTGGAACAGGATAGAAAGCCCAGAATTCAACCCACGCACCTATAGCCAACTAATCTATGACAAATGAGGCAAGAATATACAATGGAAAAAAGACAGCCTGTTCAGTAAGTGGTGCTGGGAAAACTGGACAGCCACATGGAAAAGAATGAAATTAGAACTCTCCTTGACACCATACACAAAAATAAACTCCAAATGGATTCAAGACCTAGATATAAGACCAGACACTACAAAACTCTTGGAGGAAAACACAGGCCAAACACTCTCTGACAGAAACAACAGCAACATCTTCTCAGATCCAGCTCTTAGAGTACTGACAGTAAAACAAAAATAAACAAATGGGACCTAATCAAACTGAAAAGTTTCTGCACAGCAAAGGAAACCCTAAACAAAACGAAAAGACAACCCACAGAATGGGAGAAAATCTTTGCAAGTGAATCCACTGACAAGGGATTAATCTCCAAAATTTATAAACACCTCCTGCAGCTCCATACCAAAAAAACAAACAACCCCTTCAAAAAATGGGCAGAAGATCTAAACAGACAGTTCTCTAAAGACATGCAAATGGCCAAAAAACACATGAAAAGATGTTCAACATCACTCAACATTAGAGAAATGCAAGTCAAAACCACGATGAGGTACCACCTTACACCAGCCAGAATGGCCATCATCCAAAAGTCTACAAACAGTAAGTGCTAGAGAGGGTGTGGAGAAAAGGAACCGTATTACACTGTTGGTGGGATTGTAAATTGGTGCAACCACTGTGGAAAACAGTATGGAGATTCCTCAGAAAACTAAAAATAGAACTACCATTTGATCCAGCAATCTCACTCCTGGGCATCTATCCAGAGAAAGCCATGACTCAAAAAGACACATGTACTCCGATGTTCATTGCAGCACTATTTGCAATAGCCAAGACATGGAAACAACCTAAATGTCCATTGACAGAGGAGTGGATCAAGAAGATGGAATATTACTCAGCCATTAAAAGGAACGAAATACTGGCATTCTTAGCAACATGGATGGACCCAGAAATTATCACGCTAAGTGAAGTCATTCAGACAATGAGACACCAACATCAAATGCTTTCACTGACATGTGGAATCTGAAAAAAGGACAGACTGAACTTCTTTGCAGAACAGATGCTGACTCACAGACACTGAAAAACTTATGGTCTCCAAAGGAGACAATTTGGGGGGGGGAGAATGCACTAGGGTTGTGGGTTGAAAATCCTATAAAATTGGATTGTGATGATCATTGTACAACTATAAATGTAATAAATTCATTGATTAAGAAAAAAAATATTTTACAGTCTACTGACATTAAAGAAACTTTTAATTTGGTACCCTGAAAGAAAAAAATAATGCTGACCATCTGGATTTAACACAAAGTTTTCCAATATTCATATCCCCAAATCAATTTTAGAATTATATTCCTAGGCTCCTATGTACTTCCCACCACAAGCAAAATTTTGAGACCTCAGAAAGTAGGATTTTCTTTTTTTTTTTTTTTTTTTTTTTTTTGTCTTTTGTCTTTTTGTTGTTGTTGCTATTTCTTGGGCCGCTCCCGCGGCATATGGAGGTTCCCAGGCTAGGGGTTGAATCAGAGCTGTAGCCACCGGCCTACGCCAGAGCCACAGCAACACGGGATCCGAGCCGCGTCTGCAACCTACACCACAGCTCACGGCAACGCCGGATCGTCAACCCACTGAGCAAGGGCAGGGACCGAACCCGCAACCTCATGGTTCCTAGTCGGATTCGTAAACCACTGCGCCACGACGGGAACTCCAGGACTTTCTGATAAGTACTCTGGCTATACTAATAATACTTCCCAACTGTTTCTTCTAATGTTCAAATATACATAGAAAACAAAAATTTCCTGAAAAGAAACAGTATAAATAAAAACAGAAGCATTTCAAAATGTTTTGATTTATAATGAGATCAAAACTGTCATGAGAAAATGTTTGATTTGCATTTTCTCCCTTAACGTCGATACTTTTAGGTTTGTGCTAGGGGAGTATTTAAGTGTTCCTTCTTCAAGTCCTTCTTTACTTTATGAAAACCTACAGAAAGTTGACAATGCATTTCTAATGTAAGGGCGCCACAACAAATAGCTTACTTTTAAAAATCTTCAGGAGTTTCCGTCGTGGCACAGCGGAAGCGAATCTGATTAGTACCCATGAGGACTCAGGTTTGATCCCTGGCCTCGATCAGTGGGTTGAGGATCCAGCGTTGCTGTGAGCTGTGGTGTAGGTCGCAGACGTGGCTCAGACCTGGCGTTGCTGTGGCCGTGGCTGTGGCATAGGCCAGTGGCTACAGCTCCAATTCAACCCCTAATCTGGGAACCTCCATATGCCATGGGAGCAGCCCAAAATAGACTAAATAAATAAATAAATAATAAAATAAATAAAATCTTCATTAACTACTGAGTCAGTACGTTTTTGTTCTTTTTATGTGTGTACATTTGCTTCAAAGTTCTCTTGTCCAAAGGAGGCACGGAGGAATCACAGCAATTTGAGCAGAAAAGAGCAGAAGAAACACGAGAGACAGGCCGTCTCCATCAACCCACAGAGTGAAGGAAAAGTCGCCCAGGATCCCCAAGCTGAACTTGTCAAAATAATGGATTTTGCAGTTAATTTCCAATTTGCCTTAGAATCACCATCTCATCAACTAAATAGATATGATAAGTGGATTTTATTTTTATATTCTAGAGACTTCATTTATTTACTTTCTGCATTCTATAGTATTAAGGAAATAAAATGTAAAGGTACATTTGTCAATTACGTAACTCACAACAGAACCAAAAATAGTATGATCTAGAAAGAAGCCTTTTTGCCTTCCATTTTCAAATTTTTCTACACTGAATGTGTAATATCTGTGGGGTTGTGAGGTTTTTTTACTTTTTAAAAAGTACAACTTCATGGTGAGTTGTTCCAAATACATTCATTTGTTCATTTAACTCAACATATACTCTTGAGTGCCAACTGTATGCCCACACTGTGACAGACTGTGGGGAATCACATGCATTTGTGGTCTCAGAAAAGGGACAGCTTTTGATGTATTTATAGTTGCTATCAGAAAAGTGAAAACTAGTGAAGGAAATGATCGATCGGCCTTCGGAGAAGTCGTATAAGGTGGCTTCTAAAAACTTACTGGGGTAGATTTTAGCTGAGAGGTATTGCCTCTGCCCAGGTGGTTCTGACTGGTCTTAGTCAGCAAGATCCAAATGCCAAGAATATGGAAATCAGCACTGAGGAGGAGTGTGCAGAGACACACACGATTTGAAGTCAATCGCCAAGGGGAGAGAAAAGCCATGGACCAGTTTAAAACTGCATCACTGGATGAAAATTAAACCTAAAGAAATAACATTTCTAATAAAGATATTCATGGTGTCAAGGAAAGGCTAGAGAAAAAAACTATACTTCTGGAGTTCCTGCTGTGGCGCAGCGCGTTGAGGATCTGACTGCAGCGGTTTGGGTTGCCATGGAGGCACGGGTTTGATCTCCAGCATGGCGCAGTGGGCTAAGCATCTGTCATTGCTGCAGCTGGCTCAGATTCCATCTCTGGCCCTGGAACTTCTACATGCTGCAGGTGCGACCAAATAAACAAAAAACTGTAATTCCATTTTCTATTAGAAATTATTTACTCTGATCATTAGTCCATCTGTTGAAGGCCACAGAGAAAGTCAGCTATACTTGATCTTATCAAATATTTATAATCATAATACAACCTGAAATAAAAATAGGATACATTTTGAAAATCCAAGACATAATGGTCCATTTGGATCCCCAAGTGTAACAAAGATGAAGTCTGTCCTCAGCACATTGCCAAGGCCACAGCTGCAGATCTTTGCAAGTGTTTGGTGAACTCCCTGATACCAGGTAATCTGCCTCATCATCTGATGACAAAATCCCTATAACAATAAACTAATTCTGCCATCTGAGGTGCAAACCTTTGCTAGACATATTCAATCCCAAAGCTACTGCTCTATTTCATTCTCCAAGAATATGTAAAACCAACCCTACCAGCCTCCAGTTCACTAATTATCCTTAATGCATCCTTTACATGGTACAGATTTTCATTCAGTTCAACAACCTGTCACCCACTGCCTCCCAGGTACCGGGCACCACAGGGCAGGGCACACAGATGAATAAGAGAAAGTTTCTGCTCATAGGGAGCTTACAATCTGATGATATGGTTCTTAACTTCAAGAAAATGCACATAAACACAAAATTTCAGACTCCCAAAAGCCCACTCATTCAGAGACTCGCTAGAGATCCATGAATCCCAGATTCGGAATTCAATCCAGTAAGAAAGCAAACAACCAAAAGGGAGTCCAGATCAAGTACCTCACCCTTGAATAACTGTGAGTGAAAATCAGATGATGACAGAATTTCAGAGCATACACAGGTGTAAGTCACAGGGCAGCCTTGACGGATGACAGGGTTCAGCTGAGCAGACACCAAAGTGAGTCTTGAGAAAAATATATTAAAATATATTAAGCTGACCTGGGGAAATACCTGAAACTAAAATGTGCTGTTAGTCCCACTGGGTGTGGCACTTTGTACTCCAACCTGCATGACAGCGTCTGGGACTTCAATTAGTGTCTTCTCTTAGATAAAAATGTAAGTAGAGAAATAGCCATTTTTGAAACTGTGAACAGAGAATAAAGCAAGGCCAGATTTCATTTTTTTTTTGGGGGGGGGGGTGTTAGTCACTTCATCAAGTCCCTTAGTAGAAGGTGAAGTTACTCTTCACGCTCCTTGTCTCACCTGAGAAAAGACGGGCAAAGGGCTCGGTGGGGAGCTAAGGGCAGGTTGGGTTTCTCCCTGTTTGTGTTACCTCTGCATCATATCTGACCGCAGCAGAGAACAGTGAAAAGGCATTCTCCACGGTGATTCCTCGCTTGATTATGTGCTGACAAAGTTTCTTCAGTCTGTTTTCACAGTAGGAAGTCGCCAAATCCAAAAGACCTAAAAGTAAAGAGTGGAAGAACTTCCAGTCTACAGTGATTTCCAATCATTTATAAACATACACATTGCATTCTGGTGAAGAGGATCAGCTAAATAAATCAACAGAAGCTTCCTAGGGAATAATTCTCTGAATTTTATTAAGTAAATGCTCTTTTTGAGTTCCTCCCTTCCCTACCTCCCAAACATACCTCTCTTATATTCACTTCCTACAATTTCTTCAATAGTACAAAGGAAGGAGAAAAAACTGAATTTCCTTCATTTCGTTTCCAAAATGAAATGATAAAGCTATTAGCAACTTATACTTCAGTATTAAAAAGAAAAACAATTGTAAACCAACTATAAAATTTAAAAAAAAGAAAAATATGACCAGTCATAAACTGTGTCTAAAATTATTAACCATGATAACCACACAATACTATGTTTAAAGGCATTTAATCTTTCTTAAAAACCATGTAAAAATCAATAAACCTGAAACTTTTTACATGTCAATACTATAAGAATATTATATCTATATATATATAGATAGATATAATATATAGATATAGATATTTTTTTACTTTATGGCCACACCTGCAGCATATGGAAATTCCCAGGCCAGGGGCTGAATCCAAGCCACTAGCTGCAATAACATCATATGCTTTTTTTTTTTTTCTTTCTTTTTTTTTTTGTCTTTTGTCTTTTGTCGTTGTTATTGTTTGCTATTTCTTGGGCCGCTCCCGCGACATATGGAGGTTCCCAGGCTAGGGGTCGAATCGGAGCTGTAGCCACCGGCCTACGCCAGAGCCACAGCAACGCGGGATCCGAGCCGCGTCTGCAACCTACACCACAGCTCACGGCAACGCCAGATCGTCAACCCACTGAGCAAGGGCAGGGACCGAACCCGCAACCTCATGGTTCCTAGTCGGATTTGTTAACCACTGCGCCACGACAGGAACTCCCCATCATATGCTTTTAACCCACTGGGCTGGGATCGATCCCATGCCCCTGCAGTGACTCAAGCCACTGCAGTTGGACTCTTAACCCACTGTACCACAGTGGAAACTCCTGAGGAGATATATTTTTGACGCTGTGGAGTGGCCAGTCCTAATGTGGCTGGTACCTATAGCATCTTCAGGTGGCAGGTCCAC
Organism: Sus scrofa; assembly: GCF_054392235.1. NCBI lineage: Eukaryota > Metazoa > Chordata > Mammalia > Artiodactyla > Suidae > Sus > Sus scrofa. The sequence continues at coordinate 18,737,171 of NC_139393.1, read as the reverse complement.
TGCATCCGTGTAAAGGTACTGGAGAAAGGCACGGTACACCGGGTAAGAAAACTGGTCTATTTCAATCACCTCCTTCATGTCCTCGTTCCAGTAAGACTGGAACATGGATCGAAAGTGCTCACACCTACAACAGAACAGCAAGTTACCCAATTAAGTGATGACATCAGACAAGTACTCAGGTGTGCTCAACTATTACATCTGTGCACGTACACCAGGATCCTGACTCTTTAGCTAAAGACATTCCGAGGGCAAGGGCTTTTATATGCACCGTTTGCATACACTTCCACTTTGAATGGCACAACCTATTAAACAGTAACGATTATACAGAGCCTGGAAGGTCCCAGCACTTAAAACAGCACCACTGCTTCCATGTGACAGTCCCCACGGAGTTTTTCTGCTCACTTTTTTTCTAAGATGCTGTGTAGAAGTGCCTTTTAAACAATGAAATTAAATTCAGAAATGAGTGTTTAAATTTGACGCTATATTAACACCATTCAAATGATTCATTTTTGTCTGTTTTTTTATTTGATGTAATCAGCACATGCTCCTGTTTTCAGTGTTACCTGCATATGTTTTAAGAGGATTTTTTTGTTCCATTACCTTACAGGACAATTATCCTTCTTTGCTGACTCATTTTCAAAACAGCCACCACCGCTATTTTGTTCCTTTGCTTCGACCTGCTCCCTTCCCTCTCCTCTCAAGCCTGTTACCAATTTTATTATAAAACACAGTCACCTATTTCAAGAAAGTCGAAACAGGTCTTTTTGTGCTGTATTTACAGGCACAAATCCACCTATATGAGGAACCACAGGTTCACAGACAGAAACATTTCCCATTTAACCTTTTCAACTAATACTTTGATGCAGATAAAGAACTCCTTTAAGTAATGAATGACATTGCTTTTTAGTTCCCTTAAAACACATTATTTTGTAAATAAACTTTAAATTTTCAAAAAAGACTTGTAAGTAGCCAATTAAACTCTCAATGATCTGATTTTATGTGCTTCTTTCTAATGGCAGCCTCGGTGAGCAAAAGTCCAAACAGTTATTAATAAATACAAAATTTCCTTACATTTAATCAAAGACTCCTAGCTTTCACTATATTTAAAGAACATTTCTCTCAGGGCCAGAAGTCCAGTATACCTAAGAGTTTTCTGCTTAGGGAAAAAAAATTAATCTTTAAGAGTAAAAGAATACACTTTTCACTGACAATCTTGTATTTTTTTTAAACCATACAAACAAATTTTTTGATGGAAATAAGTATTCACAAGCTACTTTGTTTAAAAAACAATAAAGAAAAAGTAGTGCATTATGTTTTTTCTAGAAAGCACAAGTGCATGCATGCATGCACGTGCACGCACACACACACACACACACACACGCAAAACCCTTCAATAATGAGTGGACTGATAGTATCTGCAAAATTAAGTCGTGCCATTTCTCTCTACTGCAAAGGTTATTTCTTACGAGGCTCTATTTTGAGGAATAACAAAGAAAAGGAGATTGCAGAAGAAAGTCAGGTTACTGGTGTCTCTAAGCTCATGTGAAAATACCTGATTTTCAAAACAGCTTTATGGACATGGATATATTTCCCATCTATTCGAAACTTCAGATCAGCCGTTTCTGGACTGTCAAATTCCTTCTTCAGTGACTCTGCAACTGTTAAAAAGTCTTCATGCTCTGAAGGAAATAAGCATAGTAATAGAGGAGGCTCAGAAAGCATACTCAAGCTTTGAATACTTCAGAAAGAGAACGATTAGCATGATAGCTAATGCCATTAGATTTTTAAAGAAGAGTTCAAGCCTTACTTGCCAAATCTGTTCCACGTATTAAATCAAAATCAATTTCACAGGCTAATGCTGAAACAAATTCCAGAGACCCTCACTGGCAATGAACGAAAGGTCCTATGGACACAGAAGACAAATTTCCACATCCCCTGAGATGAGAAAGTGACCCTCTGCAGCTGCTATTACCTAAGTAACTTAAGTGTATAAACTAAAAAAAAAAAAAAAAAAAAAAAAAAAACCAAAACAACAACAACAACAATAAACCCCACATATTTGGGAAAGCCAAATACCAGTCTTACATGCTTAGTTAGATATTAAAAATGTGCGTTTTAAGAAAAAGTTATAGATCATCAAGATTATATAACTACTCTAAAGTAGAGTGGTCCTTCTCTAAGGCTAAGAATTTATCAAATTTCCCTGGCAGAAACACTAAGAACCCTGCTGCTCTGCTTTGGGGTAGTTTTAAGGAGTTGGTATATTCAATTCAAGGAGTCCTAAGAAACAGACTCACACTTAAGTGGTTACACTAAGAGCTGTCCTCCACTGCAGAGGAACCCTTGGTCCTCAGTATCTGGAACCTAACATCCCTCTTAACCCTAAAAATTAATGCAGGACAAACAATAATCCTTACGCGTTATCTAAAAGCAGAGCAAATTTACTTAGTAGGAATGTATATAAAAAAGGACCAATTATACGAAATGTGATCACATTGCCCGGGAGAAGGTGTAAGTATAGATAATTCTTGTATGTAAGCAGAACGATGTTATCATGAAGAAAAGTAAAGGCACTTGTACAAATTCATGCAACGCTTTGTGGGTTACATGGGTAAACAAAGGAAACCAGGTACAAGAAGGCTCACTGGGAAGTTGAAAAATTCCAGACACTCTCAGTGGCACTGAACGAAGGTCTATGGAGGTAAGAGAGGTTTCCATGTCCCCTGAGATGAGAAGGTGACTCTCAGCTGCTGTTACTGTGGCAACTCTAGGAGGGACAACTGCTAAAAGCTAGGCTAAAACGTAACAAGCAAGCTCCCCGTGAGCTTTATTATCAGAATCTCCCAAGGAAATACCATTCGCCTAAGCCCTGTAGCCTTAACCTGCAGCCCCCCTCGACCTCTACAACGAAGAACTCTCCTGGCTGTAGAGGAAAGGTGGACAATCTCTCCGAAACCAGGCTTTCTGGTTCCTGTCATGGCTCAGTAGTAACAAACCCGACTGGTATCCATGAAGGAATTGGGTTCGATCCCTGGCCTCGCTCAGTGCATTGAGGATCCAGCATTGCTGTGAGCTGTGGTGTGTGTAGGTCGCAGATGCAGCTCGGATCCCATGTTGTTGTGGCTGTGGTTGGCAGCTACAGCTCTGATTCAAGCCCTAGCCTGGGAACCTCCATATGCCTTGGGTGCAGCCCTAAAAAGCAAAGCAAAGCAAAACAAAACAAACCAAACCAAACACAAAACAGACTTTCCTTGATCCTGGGACCTGGATCCTCGGTTAATGAAAGAAAGGAAGTACCAATCATGGGCAAAGAGGCCAAGAGTCTAGATTGCTACCCACCCTCCCCAACCAGCAAACCAGCTTCGTGTCAGCGCCTCAACTTCTGCATCTAGTCCTAAGAGTTGGCCCATCTTGGTTTCTGGCAACAAGCAAAGTTCCACCCTTCAAAGAAGAAATGTTCTTCAGAGATGTGAATTCACCCTCTAACTTTCCTCCCCACACACAGCTGAGATCATAAACCGAGAGGAACAAACACTTGTGACTTTTAGTGAGTGGAAGGGAAAGAAGTCACCTTTCTATAGGAGATCTATTCAGTAACCACACTTCATCCAAACGTTCTAACAGAAAATATTAGGATATCTGTTCTGAAAAAAAAAGTCTTTTCAGGATTATTTTAAGACTTAGGAACTTGGAGACCGCCTTTTATAAAACAGGTCTAGGTTAAGCAGTGTATGGGAATCTGAAGATGTGTACAGGGCTGAGTAGTACTCCACTGTATGTACAGACCGCATTTCATTTACCATTTATCTGCTGATGGACATGCGGATGGTTTCCATCCACCTTCTGATTGTTGTGAATAATGCTATTATGAATATTCATGTTCAAATATTTGTTTGAGGAATCTACTGTTAAGTGCTTATGGCCAAATAGTTTGTTTGAGGAATCTAGTCTTAAGTTCTTATGGCCAAATAGTCCCATGCCATGAACTAAATTTTCTCTCATCACAAGATTCACTGCAAAATATACTGTATTATAGTTTAAGAACCTGGAAATGTCCCATTTCTTTCATCTTCAGCTGAACAGCAGCTTAGCTTTTCCTAAATGTACTCTTGCCCCCAAGACCATAAAGACATGTCCCTGTTGATGGGACAGTGCCAGCTGCCTGACGCCCTGAGCATGACATTTATTACATGACTAGCCTTCAGTACCAACTGCAGAGCAACCCAAACTCTATGCTGTCAACAATTAATTTTCAAGCATGGGGTAGCATGACTCACTTATTCCCTCCACATTACAAACAAAAGAACAATTTAGAAGAAACACATTGGCAACAGGTAGAAATAAACAACAAATAAAAGAAAAAGAAATCAAAATCATCTGTTAAAGGCTACTCAGCTTGATGACATCTTAACATTTTCAATCAACAATGGACCCTTGAAGAAGACAGTATTCAGAAACAGGACAGATGGGAGTTCCCGTCGTGGCGCAGCGGAAACAAATCTGACTAGGAACCATGAGGTTTTGGGTTTGATCCCTGGTCTCACTCAGTGGGTTAAGGATCCAGCGTTGCCATGAGCTATGGTGTAGGTCAAAGATACAGCTTGGATCTGGCATTATGGTAGCTCTGGCATAGGCTGGCAGCTGCAGCTCCAATTAGACCCCTAGCCTGGGAACCTCCATGTGCTGTGAGTGCGGCCTAAAAAGACAAAAAAAAAAAAAAAAAAAAGAAAAGAAAAGAAACAGGACAGATGATATAACCAAAGATAACCCTGAATTCCACTACTTTTTATAATACCTCTGGTTTGATCCCTTCTAAAATAAAAGTAGGAGTTTCCCATTGTGGCTCAGTGGAAATGAATCTGACCAGCATCCATAAGGATGCAGGTTCCATCCCTAGCCTCCCTCAGTGGGTTAAGGATCTGGAGTTGCCATGAGCTGTGGTGTAGGTCCCAGACGCAGCTCAGATCCTGTGTTGCTGTGGCTCTGGCTACAGTTCCGATTTGAGATCTAGCTTGGGAACCTCCATATGCTGCGGGTGCGGCCCTAAAAAAGAGTAGAGTAAATAAAAGTATTTGAGATTGGTTGAAAGAAAAAGAGGGAAAGAAAGCAGAATTAATAACTCCATAAACTTAACAAAACCACAAGTCTCTACACCTAATTAGGAGTTCAGGATTAACACATACACACTACTATATGTACAACAGATAACCAGCAAGGACCTACTGAATAGAACAGGGAACTCTAGCCAGTATTCTATAATAACCTATAAGGGAAAAGAAGCTGAAAAAGAATGGAGATACATATATATATATCTGAATCACTTTGCTGTACACATGAAACTAACACAGCATTGTAAATTAATTATACTTCAATTTAAAAAAAAAACTCATTTTTGGTTCCTATTTTATTGTGTAATAAATTTAGTATAACGAAAGCATTTAACAACAGGTTCCTGGAGTTCCTTGTGGCAAAGAAGGTTAAAGATCTGGCATTGTCTCTGCAGTGGCTCTGGTTGCTGCCATGGCACGGGTTTGATCCCTGGCCCAGAAATCTGTACAGCCCCTGCACATGGTCAAAAAAAAATAAAAACAGGTTCCCCACGTCAAACAATTATTTATACATGAATGTTCACAACAGCACTATTCACGACAGTCAAAAGGTGAAAACCATCCAAATGTACATCAACAAACAAATGGATCAACAAAATGTGACCTATACATACAATGGAACGCTATTTAGCCACAAAAAGGGAAGAAGTACTGATACATTCTACAGCCTGGAGAGGTCTCAGAAGCATTGAGTAAAAGAGGCCAGACACAAAAGGCTGCACACTGTATGATGACACATGAAATACCCAGAATAGGTAAATCCAGAGAAACAAAAACCAAACTGGCTGGAGGAAAGGGAGAATGAGGAGAGACTGCTTACTAGGTTCAGGGTTTTCTGTTCGGGTGATGGAAATGTTTTAAAACTTGATGTGAGAATTCCCGTCGTGGCGCAGTGGTTAACGAAACTGACAAGGAACCAATGAGGTTGCGGGTTTGATTCCTGGCCTTGCTCAGTGGGTTAACGATCCGGCGTTGCCGTGACTGTGGTGTAGGTCGCAGACGCGGCTCGGATCCCGCGTTGCTGTGGCTCTGGCGTAGGCCGGTGGCTACAGCTCCGATTCGACCCCTAGCCTGGGAACCTCTATATGCCGCGGGAGCGGCCCAAGAAATTGCAAAAAGACAAAAATAAAAAAAAAAAAATAAAACTTGATGTGAGTGTACGAAAGGCCTCTGAATTGTACACTTTAAAATGGTTCATTTTATGTATGTGAATTTCACCTCAATTAAAATGAAAGCCCTTAAAGGAAGAAAACAAGAAATCCATATAACGTTTCATGATATTTTAGTAAACTGTATGATGCAAATATAATTTGGGGAGTGGTATTAAAGCTAACGGAGGATAACACACTCTGAACCTAAGAGCCCACAGCCAGCAAGGAGGCAGCATCACTGGTCAGCCTAGAGTAGGACGCATCCCTGAGCTTTCTTACCCACAGACAGGAGGCGCCACGTGACGGCGGGGGTGGCAAAGCAGGCGAACACATCGTCGGTGGAGGAGAAGTGGGTGAGGTGGGGCAGGGTCACCGACTGGCCCCGGCACTGGCCCCACATGTACACGTGGCCTCCCTGCGTCTTGGCAGCTGACGTGTGGGCAGAGTGGCAGGCTGCAATCTCTACTACCCTGAAAAGTTTTAAGAAAAATGCACATCACTTCTGCTTCGTGGAAGCCCAAGCATATAGGCAAAGTTCACGCTCAGGACACCTCAAAAAGCCCAAGATCCAGAGACATGAGCTGCCAAGTCCCAAAGGCAATACTGACAAAACCCAAAGACTGGAGGAAGAGAACGTTTCTCCCTTTCTGGCTGCCTGGCTTCTCATCCCACTCTCACTCTGAGTTGGAATGAATAATACACACTTTTGAGGAAAACTTGGAAAAGAGAACTCGCAACCAAAACAAATGAGGAAAGTAGACACCAAAAAAAACTGTCTTGACAGTTTTGGGGGCTTCAACAACAGCAAAAAAAAAAAAAAAAAATCATCATAATCATAATGTCTTCAATATACCATTTTCCTACAAATACCACTTTCTCTCTCACTCCTACCAGTGCTCAGAACCCTCCTTAGACTAACAAGCCCCGGGCTAGGGGTCACGGACTCTGAATGTCCCAACCCAAATGGACACGAGCCAATCTTGCCCGGTTTCTCAGTGTGCTTCTTCAGCAGGTCCCGGAACCAGAAGTCAACATTCTACAACTTAGTGGCTAAGAACTCACGGTTTGGCTGAACAAACATTAAGCCTCTATTCCGGTAACACACATTAAATCAAATCAATATTTAAACAGATAATGTCCTTTCAAGGACAGGTTTTATTTATTTAGAAGCTGTTTTTGTTGGCTCAAAGGCACAAAGTCTGCACTACGCTGTGAATCTCCACATGGTGACAGACCCTATTTTATTTCGCTGCGAAACAGGCAACAAGAAAGAAGTCTGCAGGAATTACATGAAGACCCATTAATGCCTGTCAGTCACAGGAGGTTATTTGAGAAAGATGAGTGAGAATCCCGTCAACTTCACCCTCACTGGTACAAGACTCTGTGGTCCGAAAATAAGAATGTTCATACACAGACAGTCACGAAGCCAACCCCCCCAGCTCCAGCACAGTCCCAAGTCCCAGGGCTCACACAATCCCAACACGTGGTACTGCCAAGTTACCTTTCTTTCTCCACCATGATGTGTGCTGGGCTTAGCAGGTTATTTTTATTGCCAGTTCCCAGCTGCCCGTACGTGTTAGCTCCCCAGGCATAGAGCAAGCCCTCATCGGTTAGTGCTAGCGTGTGTGCATAGCCGCAGACAATCTGCAAGTAAATGTACACGGTTACCATCCACAGGAGAACGGGAGGGCGGGGAAACATCTACTCAAGGCTTATGGCCCGCTTCCGCAGAATGCCAATTCAGCGTCAGGTGTGGACTGACATTCTCTGGAACATTAAAAAAAGCATTAGAGGAGTTCCCGTCGTGGCACAGTGGTTAACGAATCCGACTAGGAACCATGAGGTTGCGGGTTCGATCCCTGGCCTTGCTCGGTGGGTTAAGGATCCTGCACTGCCGTGAGCTGTGGTATAGGTCACAGATGCGGCTCGGATCTGGAGTTGCTGTGGTTGTGGTGTAGGCCGGCGACTATAGCTCGGATTCAGCCCCTAGCCCGGGAACCTCCATATGCCATTGGTGCGGCCCTAAAAAGACAAAAGGAAAAAAAAAAAAAAAAAGGTGAGACAACTGGATTTTTCCATTAGCTCTTTTTTTTTATATACGTATCAAGACCAATGTGCCAGCACCATGGTCTTGCTTCTCATCACAGAAATTTAAGGAGGATATAACACTCTGTGTGGTGGTGAAGGTACAGGGTACTGCCCGAAAAGACTTAATAAAGAGTAAATCTCCAATATTCCGCCAAGTCAGAGCCAGGAAGACGGAGGGGGGCCTGCAGCTCCGCGTCTGCCACACATACCTGGTTCACACACACGCTGTGCAAAGCGGCCACTCTCACGGGGGTCAGCTGATTGCCATTGTTTCCCAAGCCTAGCTGACCATTGCCGTTGTAGCCCCAGCCATAGACCTCGGAGAGAGAAAGGGAGAGAACGGGCCCTTTAAAACGGCTGTTAAGACGGAAGACGTGAAAACGCAGTCCATCCGGACTAGGAGCTTTTTCACCTCCAGCACTCGTGGGCTACTGAGTGTGATCCCACAACCATGGCCAAACAGATGTCTTAAGGGGGGATGACAGAATTTGGACGTTTCTAGTCCATAACTTACTGGCTGCATAGCCCTGGGCAAGTCATTAATTCTAGTTTTATACATGAGGAAGCTGAGGCTCATTAACAATGATTAAGCACCTACTGTATTTCAGGATATTGTGAAAAGTACTTGGAATGAGTCTTTCCAAACGCTTTAGCAGGGGAAATGGTACCTGCAATTTTTTCACAGCCTGGTAGCCTGTGCTATAACAGATATAATCAAGACATAGCATATGATAGGCAGACATCTAACTGGCAGACAGGAGAAAGGATTCAGCCATAGGAAGAAAGTTTAGGAAAGACTTTTGAGAAACTAGACATCTGAGCAGGGCTGAAGGGTGACTGAGGGTGAAGGCGTTCCAGGGAGAGGGCACAGAATGTGCTGGAAGCAGTTTCCGGAAACAGGCCTGGCTGGACGCACGTGGGGGGTGGTCAGGGAAAGGACAGCAGGAAAGCTAAGGGCTAGGAGGTAAAACGCCGGCACACAGACAGGAACACAGACTGCCTCTATGGATCTTCTGCTGAAATACTCCAAAACAGAGATTAATGACTAAGCCTGCATTTTGGAAAGATCACACCAGCAGCAACCTGAAGGCTGCCTGGCGTGTGTAGGACCAGAGGCAGGAAGCCCACTCAGTATAAAAATTTGTCTCCCATCAGCAAACAGGTAAGTTCTGAGGAGGGTCCAAATGAAGGCAGCGACAGCGGGACCACAAGAGAGGGAACAGAGGCAAGAGGTTAAAGGAGGAGACATCAGCGAATGTGGTGACCCCGCAGACACCTGCTGCGAGGTGGTCACTAGACACAGGTTTGCACTACGGTGAGTGCTCAAGGTTTAGCACAGCCTGCGTGGGACAGGGCTGAAGTACTGGCCCGGAACAGACAAAAGGCCTGGCTCCGAGTGGTAACACGCCCCACGGCAATGCAGGGCTCTTCACGGCAACGGGACAGAGGGGAAAGTGGGGCCCTAGAGTTTAGGGTACTAACAGGAGATGGTTAAAAGCATTTTCAAAATCAGAAGTGTAAGAGGTCTGAACTTCCTGGTGAGGGATTTGGGAATAGTTATCAAAAACTGTACTGGCATACTCCCTGACCCGGAAATACTATTTCTGGAAAATTATTCTATAGAAATACTTGCACAAGAGTGTACAAAGATATCCACACACACAGGGTAACAGAGGGAATCAGTGCAACTATGTTTCTAACAGCGAAAAATAAAAAACTGAAATGTCTATCAGGAGAGCTCTGGATGTGGGTCATTTACATAAGGAAAACCAACACTACACAACCGTTATAATGGGGAGCAGCTATAATGGTCTAAGGATGGATTCCAGTAAAACAAGTATGTTGTCAAGCAGGAGAGCTGCAGACCAGCAGAGAAAAGCAGTAGGCATAATAATCCCATTACTTAAAAAAGGTAATTATACTCACCCATATAAAAAACTGTATATAGAAAAAAGTCCAAAAGAATATACATCAAACCATTAACAAAACTGAGGGAAAAGTTTTTGTTTTTTTTTTTTGCTTTTTAGGGCCACACCTGTGGCATACAGAAACTCCCAGGTTAGGGGTCGAATCAGAGCTACAGCTGCCGGCCTACACCACAGCTCATGGCCACAGCCCCTAACCCACTGAGCAAGGCCAGGGATGGAACCCGCATCCTCCTGGATACTAGTCGGATTCGTTTCTGCTGAGCCATGATGGGAACGCCTTCGCTTTTTACTTTGTATGTTTCATCTGTCTCCCTTTGTTAAAACAATCATATAATAATGATTTTAGAACTGAATTTATTAAAAAAAATAAAGAAGTGGAAAATGCTGGAAGGATGCTTGATGATTATCCCAAGGAAGTCTGATGTCATCCAGCATGATATCAGGAATGATTTAAAGGTAAGTTAAAAAAGGAGATTCTGTGTGGCTCAGCAGGTTAAGAACACAACTAGCATCCATGAGGATGCAGGTTCGATTCCTGGTCTCGATCAATGGGTTAAGGAGACAGTGTAGCCATGAGTTGTGGTGTAGGTCACAGATGCAGCTCGGATCCAGCATGGCTGTGGCTGTGGTGTAGGCCGGCAGCTGCAGTTCTGATATGACCCCCAGACTGAGAACTTCCATATGCCGTGGGTGCAGCCCTAAAAAGAAAAAGGAAAAAAAAAAGTAGGTTAAAATATCTGAGCATTCAGTAAACTCTAAAGCACCCTAGCATCCAATGCAGGACAGCACACGCCTGTGTCTAAGGAAGGACCTGTGAATAACTCTGTGCACTGAGATACACATCCGTGTCCATTTAGGTATAAAGTCACCACCACAATAATTGTATACATATAACCATCAACTTACAGCATCAAATTCTTTTGTCTTTTATGTGAACAAAATCTATAAAAGCATTAAGCTATTTGGATCAGGTAAAAAGCACATTAGAATCTTTATTTGCAGATAAACCTTGGAATTTAAAAATTCCTACTGAAGCGCAAACATCTGGTTACTCCTCAGTCAGTAACCAGCTGATCACCATGGAGCTATCAGAACAGAGCAGTCCTCCTTCCAGGATCTAACACACCCACTTCATGAAGAAACGGACCTGTCACTGAAAGAAGTGGGAAGGACTGGGCTTGCAGAGCTGCTCACCTCACCGTTGTCCAGAACAGCCATGGACGAGGTCTGACCGCAGGCAATGCTAACCACCCTCTTAATATGTAAACAGTTGGTAACTTTCCGAGGAGTTGGCTGATTTGCTGTGGATCCTGATCCCACCTGGCCGCAGTTGTTATAGCCCCAAGCGAACACCTCAACAGTAGAAGGGGAAAGAAAAAGAACGAGGAGTTAGGGTGAAAATTCTACCTCTCACATACAGTAATAATCACAGAACAAAAATAAAGCCGCGTACCAAGTGCTCAGAATGCGCTGAACGGCTCTACGCACTTTACTGTGGTAACCTACTCAATCCTCACAGTAATCCTGTGAGGTGACCCTGGGGTTCACGCCACTGCCATACATGCAAATGGAAACACAGAGGGGTTGGGTGACTTGCCTGGGGTTCCACAGCTAGGGAGTGGAACTGACCACGAATCTGAACCCAGCAGTCAGGCAGTGCTCTTAACGACGAGGCTATACCACCTCTGTAATTACGGCAGCTATGTGTGTTTCTAAATCTGGCATCAAACAGGAAATGGGGCATATACCACATACCTATCAGTGATATGAAGAATCTGCCTAGCTCCCGGGGCACCAATAGTCGCTTTATTTTTTTCATGGAAACCTTTCAAAACCATACTATGCTTCGCCCCATCTCGCTCATCACCAACACGAGGCATTACATAACCTGCCGTGATGACTCAGGACCATCACGACTGGAAGTATCCCTCAGAGTTCCACGTCACAGCTCAGCTGCCCCCAAGTACTGAGGAGACGCTCATCCCTCCAGGAATACCACCAGCTTGTTGGGCCATCCTTCATTACGTTTTCTGAGTTTTCATTTGCTGTCTGTCGGCTCCAAGCAGCTCCCTCCTCAGCTGTAGCCTCCTTACTTTTGTGACCTGCCAGAACCTGCACACCAGATTTCTAAGGGAAAGAGACACCAACAGATCTCTAAGCTACGTTAAAACCTGGTAACAAACGGAGTTCCTGTCCTGGCTCAGTGGTTAACAAATCCAACTAGGAACCAGGAGGTTGGGGGTTCGAGCCCTGGCCTTGCTCAGTGGGTTGAGGATCCAGCGTTGCCGTGAGCTGTGGTGTGGGTTGCAGACGCGGCTCGGATCCCGTGTTGCTGTGGCTGTGGTGTAGGCCGGCGGCTACAGCTCTGATTAGACCCCTAACCTGGGAAGCTCCATATGCCGTGGGAGTGGCCCAAGAAATGGAAAAAAGACAAAACAAACAAACAAACAAAAGATGAAGAACAAAGTGAAACATCCGTTCAACTTAAATACCAAGGAAGCCTATCAAACTTGATCGGAGAAGAATTAGGTGAGGGGGCTGCTGGCGGCAGAAGAGACAACTTCCTCCAACACCAGGAGACTAAGGACCCTCCCACCCCCTCACGTGCCTGCAGGAAGCGGTCCTCACACAACACACAACCTGAGTTCCTACTTCCGCGATTCTGCTTCCTCAGCATCTTCTGTCTACGGCCACGTGTCTGTGGCTGCCAAGGCAACAACTGTAAACCCATAGCTGATGTCTTACAAAGATATGCCACATAAGTGCGTTTCACAGGCACAGAAGAAATAACCTTCCTACAAGAGGATTTATAGGAATAGCTAGTGTAATAATGCAAATCTTTACCATAATTATCCAAAGTAGCATATGCTTAGGGTTAAAATAACCCAAGAATCCAGGCTGTACAAATTAGCAACAAATTTCAACAATCATTCTGCACTTCTTTAAAATAGCCCAAGTCCCTTTCCAATGCAGCCACCTTTTACTTGAAAAACAGAGACTGTGGTTCCACAAACCAAGAAGCAGACTAGGAACAGTGGCTCCCAGGCCCTGAGGCCTGTAGGTGAGGCCTGCCTCCAGCACATTCCAGCCGAGAAAACTTGATCTCCCCGAGCTGCTTTGGTTCCTTCATCCACAACCTGCCCTACTCAGGAAAATCACTATAACACCAGTGGATGACTTTAAACAGGGAACAACGTGATCTGATTTGTGTTTCGGAGGTCACAGGGGGCAGAGAAGTAATACTGCATTGGTAGACTGATTAAAAAGCTATGGAGGGAGTGCCCATCATGGCTCAGCGGAAACTAGTATCCGCAAGAACTCGGGCTCAATCCCTGGCCTCGCTCAGTGGATCAAGGATCTGGTGTTGCCATGAGCGGTGGTGGTAGGTTGAAGACATGGCTGTGGTACAGGCTGGCAGCTGCGGCTCTGATTCAACCTCTAGCCTGGGAACTTCCATAGGCCAAGGGTACAACCCTTAAAAGCAGACAAACAAACAAAAAAGGAATTAACTCTGTCTTCAAAAGAGTGATCCTGATCACACAATGTAGGTTGTGGTAGAAAAAGAGTTCATTCTCATGATGTTTTTAAGCCACACACACACAGGACTGTGATGTTCACACCATATCCGAGTACAGATACAGTCACTTTTAAAAAGCAAGGCACTTGCACAATGGACAAAAGGTAGAAACAACCCAAATAGTGTTTATTCAACAAATAAACAATGAAATATTAATCATCACAAGGGAATGAAATTCTGACACACGTTACCACACAGATGAACCTTGAGGATGTAATGCTAAGTGAAATAAGACAGTCACAATGGACATATATGAGGGACCTAGAAGAGTCAAATTCATAGAGACAGAGAAGAGGAAGAGTGGCTGTCAGGGGCGGGGGTGGGGTGGGTGGAGAGAAAGTAGAAAGTTAATGTTTACTGGGTACAGAGTTCTAGTGTCGCAAGATGAGAGAGGTCTGCGCGTGGATGGTGGCGATGGGCGCACACCAATGAAAATGTACTTAATATCACTGAACTGCACAATTAAAAACAGTTTAAGATGGTGAATTTTATGTGTATTCCACCACAATTTAAAAATAAAGAATAAAATCAGGGGCACTTACCTCTCCATCAGCTGCCAGAGCCATTGAATGATGTGAGCCACAGGCTACTTCCACCACTTGCTTGATCAGGAGGTTGGTGCAGACCTGGATGGGAGCAATGCCTTGGTTGGTGGTCCCATTCCCGAGCTGGCTGTATCCATTGTGGCCCCAGGCATAAACAACGCCATCTATACGGGACGGCCACACACACAAAATGAGCTCCAAGAAGAAACAGCAACCCCTGTACTTTCCTCCCCAGACTTTGTACAACTCGTCTTCCACAACAATTTCTTTTTGTGATGTTGTCATTTACAAGAAACATGCGTCTGGTCATTCAGATTACAAAATATATTTCTCAAATACATTTGGTCTTTACGAGCAGCTCCCCAAACCCGTGGAATCTCCTAAGTGTTGAGAGGGATTAAAGTGTCTTTGGTTACATGAATGGGGTGACTTTTGGAAGCACCTAAGGATCGTCTGTTGCCAGGAGAACCAACCATGTGATCAGAGTGTTGGGGGGAAAGGGGCTGAAGGTCGCCCTTGCTGATGATTTAGCTGATTTCGACTATGTAATGAAGTCTCCATAAAAACCCAAGAGGACAGCTTTCTGGTCCCTTTTTTGGGAGTTTCCATTTCAGGCAACCAGAACACTCACACGTGCCACTGTGGCAGGCACCAAACTTCATGAGGACGGAAGCACCTTGATTTGGGCTGTTGATTCATATCCTTCAATACCCTTTTACAATAATCAGTAATCCAGTGAGTAAATGGATTTGTTTTTCTTTCTTTTTTTTTTTTTTGGCTTTTTAGGGCTGCACCCTCTGCATATGGAAGTTCCCAGGCTAGGGGTCGAAATGGGAGCTACAGCTGCTGGCCTACACCACAGCTCACGGCAATACCAGGTCCTTAACCCACTGAGTGAGGCCAGGGATTGAACCTGCAACCTCATGGTTCCTAGTCGGATTCATTTCCACTGCGCCACAACGGGAACTCCAAATGGATTTTCTTTAATTCTGTGAGCCATTCTAGCAAATTAATCAAACCCATGGAGAGGGTCGTAGGTTCCTCTGATATGTAGTGGGTTAAACCGAAGCACAGGTAATAACCTGGGCTTGTGACCAGCATCTGAAGTGGAGGGTGGTCTTGTGGGACTGAGCCCTTTACCTGTGGAATCTATCTCCTGGTGGACAGTATCAGAAGTTGAATTCCTGGATACCCTGCTGACATCTAAGAATTACTTCTTTACTTCTCGTTTGGGGAGGCCTACACACACACACACACACACACACACGCACTGGAACTGAGTCCCGAAACTATTTAATCAGAGTCAGAAATGGAATCTGCAAGAACAGCCCCAGCTTATGGCACAGGGTTTTTGAAGAGAAAAGATAAAAGGAAAAAAGAGGAATGAGGAAGCTTTGATCCCTGAATGATCCTAGTCACCACGGGATGAAAATGCAGCTGTGCTGTCATCAGTTACTAAAGGTAAAAGTTACCAGTGGAATCTAGAAATGACTTTTGAGGAGTTGGTTCAGAGGATATACAAGAAAATGCAAAATAATAAGAAGTATGCTAAACAGTTTTTCTGCTGCTTATTTTATATGTAAGAGTCAAAATGAAAATGACAGAAAGTGTTGAGTCGGGCCTCGATGCCGATTCAAGCTCAGATTTGGGTCAATTTGGGCCATTAGCCTCACAGCTGCCTAGAAAGGGACAAATCATGCAGGGGCAACAGGAAGTGACTCTAATACCTGGGGTTCACCAAGAAGGTAGCTGATACAGGGGAAGGGCAAAACCAAGAACCACCTGAAGGCAGGGGCGACAGTGCGAAGAACTGGCTCATCTGGAGGATAAGTATCATTAGCTTCCTGAGGAACCTTTCCTGATGGAGTAGGGTTGTGACCGTGACTCTGGTTCTGAAGGCAAGAGCATGTCTGGGCTGATGCAGGACCCACAGCGCTGTACTGAACAATCACAGCTGGCTCTGCAGGATCCAGACATACAGGAGGTTATTCTCAAGGAAGAAGCCAGGTTGGTGGATGTTTATGTTTATAAAGCATGTTTATCCTAACCCGGTTAGAGGGATTACCCAGCCCCACCTATAAACGCCAACCGAACCCACTGAGATGCTTCGTATGCAAGCCATGCGGGACTGGCATGATGACTGGGACATGATGAATATGCCCATTATCTGGGTTATGGTAAAGCTGTGACCCAGGGACCCCAGGTAACTTTACTGCTACAAAATCAAAGCAGTTGGAGAAGCCTTATCGAATCTGCTCCCTCAGTTTCCCCAGATGGGTCTTTCCATACTAAGAACATTCAAGTAATTATGAAAATGGAGAAAGACAAAGGGGGAGAATTAGGGGTCTCAACCCAGCAGAGTGCAAGTCTTCAAATGACTGTTAAAAAGTGGGATGAAAAAAATCACATGCTGATGGAGTTAACACCAAGGAGCGGCTGCAGCAGTACCAGAGAAGGGCAAACCAAGGGGCCCAAACGAGTCCTCCTATGTGTCCCAGCTTGGAAGGTGTTTATCTTTTTTTTTTTTTTTTTTTGTCTTTTTGCTATTTCTTTGTCTTTTTGTTGTTGTTGTTGCCATTTCTTGGGCCGCTCCCGTGGCATATGGAGGTTCCCAGGCTAGGGGTTGAATCGGAGCTGTAGCCACCAGCCTACGCCAGAGCCACAGCAACACGGGATCCGAGCCGCGTCTGCAACCTACACCACAGCTCACGGCAATGCCGGATCGTTAACCCACTGAGCAAGGGCAGGGACCGAACCCGCAACCTCATGGTTCCTAGTCGGATTCGTTAACCACTGCGCCACAACGGGAACTCCGGAAGGTGTTTAAAAAGCCACAAGGTAAAGATGAAGATGAGAACACTGCCCAGGGGCAATGGTAAGGAAGGTTAATCCAGATCAAGACTGACCTAGACGCTAGAGTCTTCTGACCTCACCCCGACCCAGGCACTCACCGGCACAAGGGGGGTAAAGCATTGCGGGAGGAGAGGACACTCTTCTGGGCCTCCCCAAGGCACTGTGATTTCAAAACCTGTTGAAGTCTTAACAGCTAAGGTTAGAATGGCAGGACACGGATGGGCAACAGTTGATGGGGTTCAAAAGTGTAAGTCTGCATGTACACTGGGGTTTGGGGACAGATTTTGTTCCACAGAGATGGGAGCTGGTCACACCTCTTTTACCTTAATGTACTACTGGGATGGATATTATGTCTGACTGAGGACTGCTTTCTCAACCTCAAATTGGAAAACAGAAGGCAGGTAAAGCTGCCCTCAGGCCGGCTTTAATTGGGCACTAGATGGGAACCAAGAGAACTGCCTGAACCGCAAAGGTGGTCAACTTGAAGCAACAGAGAACACCCGGTGGGCAAAAAAGAGCTCGCCACTGTAATGGTACACTGAGGCTGGAGCGCCGGTACCAGCGCACACACGGTGCACAACAGCTTCCTGCGACCTGGGGAAAGGCGATGGCTCGGGGGACTAACAGAAGACTATGGAGGCTTAAGCAAAGTTGTGCTGCCTGAAGTCGCAGCCGTTCCGAACAAGGCTTCAACCACGTGGAAGATGCAGCAGGCTAACGCAGGCTGGGACTCAGGGCCTGGCCTGGAACATGCTTTCTTCTCCATCTCGATCTCAGAAAAAAGCCTGCAGCAGCTTGCCTTCACGTGGGAAGGATCCCAGGCCGCCTTTTCTGTGCCATCACAGGGTTATCTGAACTCACAGGCTTACTATCATAACTTGGTCCAAAGGGATTTGGACCTGATACAAGTCTCAAGCGCAATCCTACACCATACTGATGACATTATGATAATGTCAGAAACTGAAGAGAGGGCTAGGACTGATCTGAATGCAGTGGTAACTCCCATGACCAACTGGGAGCTGGTTAATTAATCCCGCAAAGGTCTCAGGGCCTGCCCAAGCAGTAAAATTCTTGGGAATAACCTGCCGAAGCCATGCAGGTTATTCCAGCAGAAACCAAACTAAGCTGTTGCTCCCCACCCCTATGATCAAAGCAGCAGCAGCAGCTCAGCTTTTGGCTGGTTTATTTGGCGTTTGGAGAACCCATATTCCACATCTGGGAACAATGCTAGCTCCCATCTGTAAGATTACCTGAAAGAAAGCTTTATCTGAGTGGGGCCCTGAACAAGAGCAGGCCATGTTTGAATTAGCAGAGGGTGGCAGCTCTCCCAATGCATTTGGGGCCTTATGACCCGTGCACCTACCCCCCGCCCATATGATTTTGGGATGTCTGCCATGCGCATTCCACAACAGAAGTTTTGGTAAACCCATGAGGGCCTCCCAGCAGTGACCACTGGGAGCGGAAAATTCGCAGATGCTGCTTCTCGATAATACTCCATCTGAGACAATTAGGAGCCTGCTACTGGGCATTAACTGAGACTGCCTCAACGACTGAAGGATATAAAATAACCATGAAACCTGAGATATCCGCAATGTCCCGGGTGATGTGAGGAAAGCGCAGAAGGCGGTGCCCAGAAGAGTTCCGCAATGAAACAGAAGTGGTTTGCGCTGAGCGTGCTGCCGGGGGAGCGCAGGAAGGTGCCGCTGTATCGTGAGCAGGGAGCCTCTTTTACTCCAGGACTGACTTTTGCAGCTGGAAGTTGCTGGAACCCACTACCTTGTGCACATGCCCTGTGAAACTCTCACTGAACAACAAACAGCTCTTTGCTTTACAGACATAGTGCCAAGATGAAGAGACAATATCCTGGAAAGCTGCCACATTAAGACCAGTGGATGGCAAGACTGACTGGAGGGACAAGAAAAAAATGAGCTCAGCGGGCTGAATTGCAGGCTGTCTTCCTAGTGGTGAAGGAAGACTTGAGCAATGACAAAAGCCCCTACATGAGAGTCTTTACCGACTCCTGGGCTGTGCCAATGGCCGGGCCGTGAGGTCAGGTAGGCGGAAGCTGCATTGCTAAAAGGGTACCAGTGTGGGAATTCAAGGGGCGCATGTGTCAATGCCCATCACACAAACCCCCTTTCAGATTCGGAAGGTGACTGGAACCAGCAAGGGCACTGTGTAGTGTGCTCCCTTAAGGGGCCACCTGGGTCCATGAAAAGAGTGGACGGGGGTAGGGGGCAGAGGAGGGCTGCGGCAGTGCAGAGATTGGCTGAAGCCAGACATACTCCTCTGGTACCATGAAAGGCACAAAGTGCCAACAGGAGACGCAGGGACTGCAGAAGGCGACTGGGAAAATTCTCCTGGGGAAAGGCCCTACAGAGCTGGCAAGGGGACTAGCCGGGAACAACGCGGTAGCCTCAGAGGCAAGAGCTGGGTCCTAACAGGAGACACCCGTACTCTGGCATGAGCTTTGCCTTCCAGGTAGCAGAGGCAAGCGCTCAAAACACCATTAAAGGATTGGACAGAAAATAGTGTACATTTTTTTTTCTTTTTCTCAGACAAATCACTGATCAATTGCATGGGTAAAATAAAGACATTTTAATACTGTGTCTCAAAGACTTCTCTCCCCCCTCCTTCCTTGGGAAGTCATCAGACAATGTGTTTAGACGAAATGAGGTATAATCCAAGGAGGAAGATACAAGCCAAAAAACTAGGGGATCCACAAAGGGCAAAGCTGAAGGGACCTCCAAGGATGACGGTGAAATGAGGTTCTGGGCTGACAGCTGTGCAGTGGCCTAATGTGACCAGGCCAGGCCGAAGCAGGAGGACAGCGGGCTCCAGAGATGGCCTGATGCGCTGAGAAGTGATACTGAGTTACACAAGAGTGCAGGCATATGTTAACAACACATGTACAGAAAACTAAGACCAGGAAAACAAAGAGCTGTACAAGAAAGACGATGGCTCAGCTATAAATAACAACTACGGAGTTCTAGTAACGTGAACACTGTATAGTGATTTAACCACAATGGTGATATCACTATATCCACAGGATGGGGGAGGGAAGGTAGGAGAAAGGGAGTTCAGTTCTATCTGCCATTAAAAAGAGTAAAGGATAGTATCTAAAATTTCAAATTCAGAAATAGCAGTCTAAGCATGTTAGTTTAAAAATCTGATGGCATGCCCATCGTGGCTCAGCAGAAACGAATCTGACTAGTATCCATGAAAACGAAGGTTCGATCCCTGGCCTCGCTCAGTGGGTTAAGGATCCAGTGTTGCTGTGAGCTGTGGTGTAGGTTGCAGATGTGGCTTGGATCTGGTGTTGAGGGGCTACAGCTCTGATTCTACTCCTAGTCTGGGAACCTCTATATGCCACAAGTGCGGCCCTAAAAAGATAAAAAATAAACAAACAAAAGAAAAAAAAAAAAAAAACCCGAGTTTATAAACCAACTATAATGGAAACAATAAAAATCATTATTAAAAAATTTAAAAAAATAAAAATCTGAGATTAAATACCAGAAGAAACACCTCAAGGAGTTAAAAAGCAGTTCCTTCTGAAGAACAGTTTTTAACAATGAGGAGGGGTGTTTTTATTTTTTTATTTTTATTTTTTTGTCTTTTGTCCTTTTAGGGCCGCACCCGTGGAATATGGAGGTTCCCAGGCTAGGGGTCGAATCAAAGCTGTAGCTGCCAGCCTACACCACATCCACAGCAACGCAGGATCTGAGCTGCGTCTGGGACCTACACCACAGCTCATGGCAACTCCAGATCCTTAACCCACTGAGAAGGCCGGGGATCGAACCCGCAACCTCATGGTTCCCAGTCAGATTTGTTTCTGCTGCGCCACAATGGGAACTCCAAGGAGGGGTGTTTATAGATAAAAGCAATATGTTACGTGATGGTTTAAAGTGTTAAATTGCTTTTAAACTATTTGACATTTGTAATACATAGATAATACACTTAAATATATTATACATATTAAATATGGTACATGATGTACAGAGCATGTTTAATGTATGGTGTGTAAAATGTATTATAACAATCAAAACTGAATTAAAGACAAACTATTCTCACAAGAAAATCATTTACTTGTATATTTTATGCTTATTTGTATCTTAATTCTAACACGCATAGTTAAAACTATATGATCTGGACTCTGAAAATAATTTCAAAAGAAAAGTTATAGTTTTCAAAGTCACCATTTGGAAGAAAACCAAGAATTTGAAAAACTGCCTATAAAAGACAACACATCACCCATTCAGAACCTGGCCCTCATTTTTCACTTACATTATTTGAAGAGGAAGAATTACTGATTGTACTTTGTGCACTTGTACGTGTATTTTGTTTCCTTTAATACTTTTTGTGTGTGTGTGTGTGTGTGTGTGTGTGTCTTTTTAGGGCCACACCCGAGGCATATGGAGGCTCCCAGGCTAGGGGTCGAATCGGAGCTGTAGCTGCTGGTGTACACCAGAGCCACAGCAATGAAGGATCCAAGCCGCGTCTGCGACCTACACCACAGCTCACAGCAATGCGGTACCCTTAACCCACTGAGCAAGGCCAGGGATCGAACCTGCAACCTCATGGTTCCTACTCGGATTCGTTAACCACTGAGCCTCGATGGGAACTCCAATACATTTGTTTTTCAATGGCAGTAGTTTTAAATACGGAGTCTATCTCAACCCGTCAACCTTCACCTTCCTAGAGGATAATAAGGTTTCGGGGACAAAGAGGAAAGGTATTTAAATTTTTTCTGTATCTGTCAATGAATTTTACTTTCTGATTCTTCCCACATATATTTCCAGGACAGAATATATTATCTCTGCTCTACTGGGCCATATTTTTTTTTTGAGGTCAGAGTATTTATTAGTCATATGATTTTTATGGCTAAGACAGGCAAACCAAGAGTTACTTCAAAATACTGTGTCTAAATTTAAAGATATTAATTCATTTTCATCAGGAAGACAAGATCACATGCATATATCCTGCCACTTAAAGGATTCTAGCTGTATCTTAAAGCTTCAGATGATCTTAAGAGATCATTTTGCTGCATTCTCTGCCTTCTTTATTTTCCTTTTTGTTTAACTCTTTCCCTCAGTGTGCCTGTGTGGTTCTAGAAATTACAAGATGTTTTTGTTTACTTCGGAGTTTGTTTTTCCAAATTAATTTGATTCAACTTTAAAAATCTTTATCTGGGAGTTCCCGTCGTGGCGCAGTGGTTAACAAATCCGACTAGGAACCATGAGGTTGCGGGTTCGGTCCCTGCCCTTGCTCAGTGGGTTAACGATCCGGCGTTGCTGTGAGCTGTGGTGTAGGTTGCAGACGGGGCTCGGATCCCATGTTGCTGTGGCTCTGGCGTAGGCCAGTGGCTACAGCTCCGATTCGACTCCTAGCCTGGGAATCTCCACATGCTGCAGGAGCGGCCCAAAGAAATAGCAAAAAGACAAAAAAATTTAAAAAAAGAAAAATCTTTATCTGAAATATTCATAATAAGGGTATTATTATCACCTTTCTTTTTGTCTTTTTAGGGCTACACCCATGGCATATGGAAGTTTCCAGGCTAGGGGTTGAACCGGAGCTGCAGCCACCAGCCTACACCACAGCAACACAGGATCCAAGCAGTGTCTGCGACCTACACCACAGCTCATAGCAACACCAGATACTTAACCCACTGAGCGAGACCAGGGATCAGACCCGAGTCCTCATGGATACTAGTCGGGATTGTTACCACCAAACCATGACGGGAACTCCTATTTTAGTATTAACCAAAGGTACAGAGCACGTGCAGTTTATGAGGGGAAAGAAAAGGTCCATCTTATTAGAAAGTTAAAATGAAGACATCAGTGATATTAAACTTTTTTGTGCTGTTTGTTATTTTATTATAGAATTTGAATGTTTAGTATGATGGAGTTAAAGATGTTTGTTAATACATGTCAGAGAGGGTGTGGAAAAAAGGGAACCCTCTTATGCTATTGGTGGGAATGTGAACTGGTGCAGCCACTATGGAAAACTGTGTGGAGGTCTCTCAAAAAATTAAAAATAAAACTACCATATGATCCAGCAATCCCACTCTTGGGCATCTATCCAAACAAAAGTGTAAATTCGAAAAGATACATGCACCCCCATGTTCACAGCAGCACTATTCACAACAGCCAAGACAAGGGAGCAACTTAAGAGTCCATCATCAGACAAATGGATAAAGAAGACATTGTATATATACGTGTGTGTGTGTGTGTGTGTGTGTGATATTACTGGGCCATCAAAGAAAACGAAATAATGCCATTTGCAGCAACATGGATGGACCTAGAGATTATCAAGCAAAGTCAGTCAGAAGGACAAAACCATGTGATATCACTTGTGTGTGGAATCTAAAATACAACGCGAATCAACGTATCTATGAAACAAAAACAGACTCAGATACAGAGAACAGACCTGTGGTTGCCACGGGGGAGAGGAGGTAGCGGAGGGAAGGATTGGGAGTTTGGGATTAGCAGAGGCAAATGAGGATACATATGACAGATAAACAATAAGGTCTTACTGCAGAGCACAAGAAGCTATATTCAATATTCTGTCATAAACCATAATGAAAAAGAATATATATATATGTATAACAGAGTCACTCTGCTGTTCAGCAAAAATTAACACATTATAAATCAATTACACTTCAGTACAATTTCTTTAAGTTACTAATAAGAAAACAACAAAAAAGATATTTGTGAAATGCCTTATTCCTTGTTAAGAGCCTATAACATAGAATTTACTGAGACACAGAGATTTAAATCATTTTTCATTCTAATACAATATTTTCTGATGGAAACTAACAGTGAAGTAAGTGAACTGTCTTTTATATTCTTCTTGAGGAAAATCTGGAAAAAACACAATTTTAATAAATAAAAGTTCTGAAATATGAAATATAAAAAAAGTTTTTGTCAATCAGTAGGAAAAGATGGAAGGGCTAAGTCATGGTTTGAAATAAAAATACCAATTAATAATATGACAGACTGTTTTCCCCAGTTGGCCACAACAGAATCTCCCAGCTCACATCCTCTGCAGTACAACTGCTCAGGGGAGCCCTTCCTAATTTTTGACCCGTAACATCATGAGAAAATAAAATGGTAAAAAAAAAAAAAAAAAAAGAATCTGAATATCTGAACCAAGAATATGTTTCAGTGTGTTTGCCCTAAAAAAAAACCACTTCAGTATTTTACAGTCAGAAATCAATGCCTTCTGAAAATTAATACATGTTAGGAAAAACATTAAATCATTAGGTCACAATGGATGACAAGCAGAACCAGTCAGTAAAGAAGCAACTGCTTGAAAGAGCCCATGTGATGCCAGAGGGCGTGATTACACAACGAGGAAGCGAGATAATCACCTCATTCTGCTCCACACCAGTTACACCCTCACGAGACCGTCAGGCTCAGATCGGGATCTTGAGAAAGATCCAGAGCACTCGGAGTGGATGTAGACGTCAAAGGCAATTAGAAAGCGCAAAGCTAGAACCACGGTAACATCCAAGGAAGCTGTGATTCCCCAGTCTAGAAAGAGAATGGCAGAGAAGCAACCGCTCCCACGCACACCCTACAGTTTACCCAGCGAAGGGCTAGAGGCAGAGCAAGAACTAAATGTGCCTAAAACGAAGGGAAGAGGCTGGGTTCTCCATGAGACTCTCAGAGGCTTCTGGGCGCCCCGTGCAGTGATCTCGGGAGGCAGAGAGGCAAAGGAGAGGCAGGTTCCTTCCCCGAGGCACCCACAGGAATGCCAGGGAACAAACTGAGATTTCTTGAATTCGAGACGCAGAAATGACACAAAGAAAGGAAAACAAGTATGGCCTGTGGTGTTTGGTTTGGTTTGGTTTTTCGAGCTTATAATTAACTGCACAACTTCCCACCAACTGAGAAGCTGGACTTATTTCCACTTTACCTTCAGTGCTGAGGAGAACGTGGGGTCCACTCCCATAACTAAGGCTCTTAATCTTCTTTCCACACAAGGCTTCCAGCTTTTTGGGTACCAGAGTACTCTGGTTATCTCCAGTGCCTAGACAGTTACTGTAGTTCAGTCCAAATACAAAGACCTGGGAAACAAATAGCTCTGTCTCAGTCACTTGGCCTAAAATGACACAAGGGCGCTCTTCTCCACTGGAAAATAACACACTTAAGCTCAGTTTGACAGCTCAGTAGGTAGGAGAGACTGATGTGGTGGTTAAGAAAAATTCAACCTCTGCTGACATCACTGAAGCTTTAGAATATTTGTCTATACCATGAAACTCAAAGAGTAGTAGGGATGCGGGCTTTTAAATCAAGACACTAAAAGAAAAGACAAACTGTAAGAAAGACATTACCCTCTTGGATTTCAGGTTCCCTTTATGCCCCCACTTTTTCTCAGTCTTCAAATTGCATTTAAAGCCCAACCCCAAAATAGGCCCCAGTTTGGAGAGATGCTTACCTCATCGTTGTCCGTAACGTACAGGGCTTCGTTGGCTGAGGTGCCAAAGACACAAGCTTTCCGAATAGATGCAATTTCTTGCGGGGAGAGCAGAGTGAAGATGGGCCACTTCCCTACATCCACCATGACTCTGGCTTCAAGGAATTCCTATAAATAGGCCGACATCTCTGCTGCAACAAACACAAAGGATTCCAAAAAAAAAAAAAAAAAAAAAAAAAAAAATTTAACCACGAAACCAACTTTAAAAAAAGACAATGTTAATCAACAGAAACAAACACTAATTCCAGAAAAAAACACCCGCTTTTGGTTAAATGCATTGCTCTCGCCCCAGCAACCTGTCCAGGCCTTCCTCCACCTTCAAACCTTCGCCTTTTCCTGTCATGGGAGGAACCACCTGTCTGTCTTGCCCACTTACATGTCAGGGCTTATCTGCCACGTGCATGCTTATATGAAACCCAGCAGCAGATAATGGAGAGAAGACACGCCAACTTGATGCAACCAAGGTCTCGTCAAGTATTTTTCCCTTCAGGGTAGGGAGATGAAGTTAAAGGTTACAATACTCATTTGTCTAAGAGAGTTAATTCTCAACTGCGGCGGGGAGAGTGGGGGAGAGAGTGTGGTATGAACATCAGAAGCATGAGCTCTGTCTCCACGCTCCCCTCCCACCACACCTAGGATGCCCTGAAAGCCCCATCCCTTGTAGAAAATCACTGCCACATGGAGCCACTGTTTAATGACAGAAATGAGACATCGCTCAGAGAGCCTAGAGTGGCAAAAGTATTAAGAAGCAGTAGCATAAATAAAAAATGATACAGAACTTATTTATAAAACAGAAACAAACTCACAGATTTCTAAATCGAACTTAGGTTTACCACAGGAGAATCCCTGGAGAGGGAGGGATAAATGAGGAGGATGGGGACAGCATACACACACCATCTGATAGCGTATATAAGATAGATAACAAGGATCCTGTACAGCCCAGGGCAATCTACTCAGTAGTTGATAATACCCTACATGGAGAAAAGAATGGATACATGCATACGTATATACAGAATAAACGTACATACAGATATATGTATACGTATATACAGTCACTTTGCTGGGCACCTGAAACGAATGCAACACTGTATGTCAACTATACCCTCAGAAAATTAACACCACCAACAAAAGCAGTAGCCTAAGATTTACTGGATGAAACCATAAAAGAAAGTATCATATTCTGGTCCTAACTTACACGACTGCATTTTCTACACATATGCAGACATTTCATTTCACACTGAGAAATTATACGAACAAGGGGGAGACAATTCGCCCTCGTCCTGGTGTCAGAACTGACGACCAGAGTCTTCCTACAAGCAGCAATTACTATAAAGAGCACCCTAGGAAAAGGTAGAGATATGCACGCATTTCTGTAACACTAAATTTGAACTATTTAAGGAATTGTACACAAGGAGTCCTGGTATGGCCCCAATTCCTGAAAAGTTAAAAAGCATCTCTAGGAATACCAGGAGGCCGCCCAAAGGAGGAAACCTATTGTGCTAAGTGCGTTCCCACTCTGGCTCTCACCTGTGGAAACTGAAATAGAACCAAACAGTTGCTAAGTACAACCAGGGTCGCCTCATGAGGTACAGAACTTCAGTTCCTTCCTACTTACCCTCTTTTCAGACCTCTAAAAATAGCCAAGCGAGCCCAGGTCTTTCTGGCCCCAGCACCTCTGATAGCACCTCCAGAGGGAGCCCTGGGCTTACTTAGCCAGGGCCTCAGTTTCCACCACCCAGGGAGCTTCTCCCCATCAGCACCAGCCTGGATGACAAGATCAGATGCCTACATGCCCCAAGGATCGCAGCACCTATACCATGAGCGTTAACACCCCCAGGCTGGTCCCAATCACTGCACAGCCAGACTCCTGAACGAATTATCTGAATGTTCTGAAAAGTGGGCATGAGTGTGCGAGGATGTGTGTGTGTTCATGGGAACAGGTAAAGGATTTGGGGGAGGGTAAAAACTAATACAAGAACATGTTAAAAATTTTTGTTTCAAATAGTACAGAAGGATGTAAGTCAGTCTTCCTCCCGCCCCCCGCCCCCTTTCCTCAAAGTCAACCACGGCCACAGTTGTTTGTAATTCCTTCCAGAGACTGCAGACCCACAGCACCGTACGTCTGAGTGTGTGGAAGCTCTTTCTCCTACTTAACAGTACATCTTTGAAATCATTCTGGACATTCCCTGGTGGCTCAGCGGGTTAAGGGATGCGACACTGGATGCAGCTGCAGTGCAGATTGCAGCGGCTGCACAGGTTCAAGCCCTGGCCTGGGAACTTCTGCATGCCATGGGCACAGCCAAAAAAAAGAAAAAAGCAAAGAAAATCATCCTGTATTAGCACAGGTAAGACCTACTTCAGTTCTTTTCAGTGGTTCTCCAGAACATTCCATACATCAATTTAACAATTTACCTGTTTCTACTGAGAGACATTTAAGTAACTTCCAGTCTGTGGTTAATATGAATACTGAAACTATTGTTTGCATACATTACTGTATATACATACATTTTTTAAAATACATGCTTCTAAGATAAATTCCTAAAAATGGAATTGCGGGGTCAAAGTTGAATAGCTATTTCAAATGTCCTCTACTGAAATGAAGTACTACCAATATATAAAAGAACCATCAAGGGACAGCAGCAACCTTGCTGAACAGTATATTATCTCAGTGTCTCGGTTCTGTTTAAACTTGAGTTTTTCTGGAGTTCCTGTTGTGGCTCAGTGGAATTGAAACTGACTAGGGGCCATGAGGATGCAGGTTCGATCCCTGGCCTTGCTCAGTGGGTTAAGGATCCAGCATTGCCATGAGCTGTGGTGTACGTTCACCAGACACGTCTAGGATCTGGTGTGGCTGTGGTGTAGGCTGGCGGCTACAGCTCCGATTCAACCCCTAGCCTGGGAATCTCCATATGCTGCAGGTGTGGCCCTAAATACACACATACACATACAAATTAAACTTCAATTTTTCTTACAATGAGCGAGGTAGGGCATAATTTTTTTTTTAATAATCACAATCATAGCAATAACAACTAATACTTCCAAGCACTGTTCCAAGTATTTTACATTTACTACTTCATTTAATCCTTACTTTACAGAGGGGGAGATGGAGGCAAAGAGATTTTAAGCGTTTGCTCAAACTAGTAAGCGGCAGATTCAGGACCTGAAGCCATGCCGTCCGAGGCCAGCATGTGCGCCCTGCACCTCTCAGTCTCGTAATGATTTAATGATTAAGAGCCCAGGTGTCACCCTTTTACATAAAGTCCATATCTTTCCTTCGGGACTGTCGCTCTTTTCTGTATTCTTGACTTATAAGTGTTCTTTGGATGGTAAAAAGATTGTCCTAAATACTTTCACAAGTCAAAAATAAAATGGTGTACCTTGTGCCTCTTATAAAACAGGGGGAAAAAAAACCACAAAAGGTGAACCAGTGCATATATAAATTTCGAGAAAATCCAGATATCTATTTTGTTACAACAGGAACCATATTAAAGTCTTCAAAATTTTAACATTTTATGTAATATGTGATTACATTTTAAATTGGGGGGAAAATAATTAAATGAGCCGAAAGTATGATTCACCACCTTTAAAATTACAAAAGGGATATTCACTCAAAGACATAACAATTTCCTGACAGTTGTATAATTATTCTGAAGTTATTAATCAGCTTACAGGTAACTCTGCCCTAAGGGTTTGGTACTCTGCTGAAAAATAAAGCTAACTTGCATAATAATGGCTTACACTATATGAACTGAGCTTACCCACTGCCAAATTACCTGAAGCTTTATTTTACAAGCTATTTCTCCAATACTTGTAACTTGAGAGTCAATATGAAAAACAAGTCATATATCTTCCATGTCTATACCTCTCATAAAAGCAGAAGCATCACCAACAGCCTTGGCCTGGTGGAAAGGACTGGGAGTCCTGAGGCCTGAGTTTTGGTTCCAGGTTTACTTGTAATGAATCAGAGGGATGTGCCGCTAATCTTCCTGAGCCTGGGTTTCCAAAAAAGCTGTTCTGTAAAACTCTACACTCTTATGTTTAAGATATAAGGACAAAGCTATGGGGAATTTCTGAATATAGGAGAATAAAGGCAGTAATGTTAGCCAAGCAAATAATTAACTCCTGGCAACATAATCCAGCAAAGCAAATACAGAGCAGGAAGTGAGAAGCTAACAAGAATCAAGAACCTGTTTTAGGAGTTCCTGTTGTGGCTCAGCAGTAACAAACCCGACTAGCATCCAAGAGGATGTGGGATGGACCCCTGGCCTCTCTCAGTGGGTCAAGGATCCAGCATTGCCGTGAGTGGTGGTATAGGCCACAGATGCAGCTTGGATCTGGCGTTGCTGTGGCTGTGGTGTAGGCCAGCAGCTACAGTTTCAATTCGACCACTAGCCTGGGAACTTCCATATGGCACAGGTGTGGCCCTAAAAAGCAAAAAAACAAAACAAATAAAAACCAAAGGCAAGAGGATTTAATAAATCTCACATTAAAAAAAAAGAAAAAAAGAGAAAAAAAAGAAACTGCTTTATTGGTGATAGTGTTAGGTAGGTGGTAGCTTCACATACATTAATTCATTTAATCTTCACGCTCGCAAGGAAGCGAACCATAACCCACGCTTCCACTCTTACCAGATAAGGAAAGAGACGCAAAGGTGAAATGACTTCCCAAGGTCACACAGAGCAGTAAGTGGCACAGTCCAGATTCAACCACCACCCTGCGGATTCTTCTTACAGAGACCATTGGTCCCGGCCCTGCAATGGCTGAGCTTCTCCAACACTACTTCCTTCTGCCTGTCTTGTCTCAAAAACATACAGCAGCATCTGTTTTTAAAATGCTTCAAGTATTTAAAAAATTCATCTCAAAATTTAAAAAAAAAAAAAAAGCATTCCTCAATATGCCTGTCTCGATTTACCTGCCTGAACCTTGAGATTGTCAGGGATTCCTTCATTCTCCCAACACCCAGCGGGAGGCGGGCCCTGGACACCAAAGACGACCTTTATCCTCAGGAAGTTCACAAGGGCTCGTGGCAGGAGGTTTACCCTTGGGCTATGGACTGAAGCCCAGGGAGTGTCTTTGTTACACTAGACAAACCAGGCAGCTGACGACATGAACAGGGCATCCTGAGAATTCAGACAAGGTTCTTGGGAGTTACCAGAACCTGGATGTGCTCCACGCTGCCCATGGTGACAGATCAGTCCTGAGCTTGGGCATATGGCATATTTTTACTAAGGTAGCACAATGCAAATGTAAATACCACCAAAATGGTCTAATTAACTCAAAATGACCGCCAACATCATTATAGTCCGAGATTACTGTGGTGACTCCATTTTCCTAGGGGCAGTGGTACTTCTGCTGGTATTAAGAAAATCATACTAAGTATCCTAATTCTATCAGCTCCACAGACTTAACGTTCAGCTCTCTATCACAAAATTATGAAGTACATATACTACTAATCCAAAAAGCTAAAGCAGATATAATCACTAAACATTAACTAGCATTTAATCTTTTTTTTTTTTTTTTGTCTTTTTAGGGCCACGCCTGTGGCAATATGGAGGTTCCCAGGCTAGGGGTCTAATCAGAGCTACAGTTGCCAGCTTACATCATAGCCACAGCAACCCCAGATCGAGCAGCGTCTGCAACCTACACCACAGCTCACGGCAACGCCAGATCCTTAACCCACTAAGCAAGGCCAGGGATCGAACCCTCAACCTCATGGTTTCTAGTCGGATTTGTTTCCGCTATGCCATGCCAGGAACTCCAGCATTTAATCTTTTATAAAACCTCTATCAGACTTGAGAATCGTGGGGCTAACAATATGGGGGAAATACAAGGTTCTATCACAGGAAGAGTGGTATTAAGGCAGTCTACTAAATTTGCCCAAACATGAAGTAGATCTATTAACAGTTTTGACCTTGTATGGATTTCACCTTAAAGGAATAAAAGTAAATTTAAATCAGCACTGAAATCATCACTCCAGACCAAAAATAAATAAATATATAAATACATAAATAAATCATCACACCGGGGGTTGCAAAAAAAATTCAGATGCTTTGAATAGGAACATGTGAGGTTATTCTAGCAATGTACTGAGAAGGCATTACTAAGAGACAAGACTCTCCAAAGGGTCCCCTCAACCTAGGCCATCCTGGACAGGCACGCACCTTGGTAGGTAGTAAGCGCTGATTAACCATGTGTCATAGGATAATCCACTGCTTTTCCTTCCCCATTACTGAGCATCCCAAGGGAAAATGCTAATAAAAAGCTAAACTATGTGCTTATTCCCAAGCAAAAAACAAAAAACAAAAACAAGCCAATAACCCACAAAAAGCAAAAGTACTCTGTAAGTCTCAGGCAGACATATGTACAATACATACCATGTGATTACAATTTTTAAAGTATAATATATACAGAAAAAGGATATATACACACCAAAATGTATTTCTCTAGAGATTAGAGGTGATTTATTTTGTTTAAATTTACCCCAAATTTCTGTAACACACACTTTGTAATCAAAAAATAAATAAGCATTTTCAATGAAAATAAATAGTTATTTTAATTATGTTTACCCCTAAGCTGATAAAAGTTCTATGAGGTATTTTCGCCTTAAATTCACAGCCTATGGTGGGAGACTGTTTGATGCAAATCTGTAAAATGAATTATTAATATAAACTTAAATGGAGAAGGTGTGAATGTAAAATGATACAGCTAATATGGAAAACATACGCAAGTTCCTCAGGAAAATAAACATAGACATTATAAAATAAATAAAATAAACATAGACAAATAAAAATAAACATTCTATGCAACTACCAACTCCACTTCCAGTATATACCCAAATATTTGAGAGCAGGGACGTAGATGGTTGTACACCAATGCTCAAAACAACATTATTCACAACAGACAAAAGATGGAAAACCCAAAGATCTATCAACAGATGGATGGATAAACAAAATGTGGTGTCTCATGCATCCATATGTTCACTGCAACACTATTCACAATAGCCAAGACATGAAAACATCCTAAATGTCCATCGACAGATAAATGCATTAAGAAGCTGTGGTATATACACACAATGGAATATTACTCAGCCATAAAAAAAAAAAACACAAAATAACGCCATTTGCAGCAACATGGATAGAACTACAGACTCTCATAAAAAGTGAAGTCAGTCAGAAAGAGAAAGATAAATACCATATATCACTTATATCTGGAATCTAATATATGGCACAAATGAACCTTTCTACAGAAAAGAAACTCATGGACATGGAGAACAGACTTGTGGTTGCCGAGGGGGAGAGGGAGGGAGTGAGATAGAGGGGAGCTTGGGGTTAACAGATGTAGACTACTGCCTTTGGAATAGATTAGCAATGAGCTCCTGCTGTACAGCACTGGGAACTATATCTAATCACTTATGATGGAGCATGATAATGTGAGAAGAAGAATGTGTGTGTGTGTGTGTGTGTGAGAGAGAGAGAGAGAGAGACTGGGTCACCTTGCTGGACAGTAGAAAATTGAAAGAACACTGTAAACCAGCTATGACGGAAAAAACAAAAATCATTAAAAAAATAAGTTATTGTTGAGCAATAAATGAATCTATCTGAAAGTTTTTGGCTATTTGACCCCCAACAGCAACGACAACAAAATGTGGTGTTTACCTATAATGGAATGAAGTAGGTATTGAAATGAAATACTGCCACATAGGAAAACAGAGATGAACATGTAATACATGCTAAGGGAAATATGCTGGACACAAAAGAATAAATACTGTATGAGTTCACTTACATGAGGTACCTGCAATCAAATTCACAGAGACAGAAAGTAGAATGAGGTTGTCAGGGCTTGTGAGGGATGGGTATGGGGAGTTATTATTTAATGGGTACAGAATTTCAGTTGGGATGACAAGAAAGTTCCGGAAATGGAGAGTGGTGAAAGTGGCATAACAATGTGAATGGAGTTAATGTCGTTAAACTATATACTCAGAAATGGTTAAAATGGCAACTTTTGCTATGTTTATTTTATCATAATTAAAAAATAAAATAATAATCCCATGGGGTTTTTACCAAGCCTGTATTAATAGACTCAAAGATGTATTTTTAAAAATTAAATGGGAGTTCTCGTCATGGAGCAGTGGAAATGAATCCGACTAGGAACCATGAGGTTGCAGGTTCGACCTCTGGCCTCACTCAGTGGGTTAAGGATCTGGCATTGCCGTGAGCTGTGGTATAGGTGGCAGATGTGGCTTGGATCTGATATTGCTGTGCTGTGGTGTAGGCCAGCAGCTGTAGCTCCGATTGGACCCCTAGCCAGGGAACCTCCATATGCCATGAGTGTGGCCCTAAAAAGCAAAAAAAAAAAAAAAAAAAAAAAATTAAATGTAGGAGTTCCCATCGTGGCTCAGTGGTTAACAAATCCGACTAGGAATCATGAGGTTTCGGGTTCGATCCCTGGCCTTGCTCAGTGGGTTAAGGATCTGGCGTTGCCGTGAGCTGTGGTGCGGGTCACAGACTCGGCTCGGATCCTGTATTGCTGTGGCTCTGGCGTAGGCTGGTGGTTATAGCTCTGATTAGACCCCTAGCCTGGGAACCTCCATATGCTGCAGGAGCGGCTCAAGTAAAGGTAAAAAGACAAAAAATTAATTAAATGTAGAAGGGTTTCAGACCTAAAAAATAATTTGGGAAAAGTGTAAACATAATCATTAATTCTGTCTTGAGAAGGAAAGTTCAGATTAGGGCGATTCTGAATGGAACATTTCTAAAAGAAATATAACCTTCTTAGAACTTTCCAGCACATACATCAATTCAAACTAGACCAAACTAATTGCTATGATAAACAGGTCCTTCCAGAGCTTGATTGATAAATCATAAAAATGAATTATTATCAGCATGTCAGTTGTATTAGTTACTTGTGAAATTCAGTAAGATATTTTGCAACATTATTTTTATCCTTTTTTTTTTTTTTTGGTCTTTTCTAGGGCCGCAACCATGGCATATGGAGGTTCCCAGGCTAGGCGTCTAATCGGAGCTGTAGCCTCCAGCCTACACCAGAGCCACAGCAACTCAGGATCCAAGCCGCATCTTCGACTTACACCACAGCTCACAGCAACACCAGATCCTTAACCCACTGAGCGAGGCCAGGGATCAAACCTGCAACCTCATGGTTCCTAGTCGGATTCGTTAACCACTGAACCATGATGGGAATGCCCTCATTTTTTCATTTTTTTAAGATTTGTTGAAGTACAGTTGATCTACAGAGTTGTAATAAATTTCTGCTGCATTACCCATCATTATTATTATCATTATTATTTTGCTTTTTAGGGCCACACCTGCGAAACATGGAAACTCCCAAGCTAGAGGTTGAATTGGAGCTGTACCTGCTGGCCTACACCACAGCAATGTGAGATCCAAGCCACATCTGCCATCTACACCACAGCTCATGGCAACGCTGGATCCCCAACCCACTGAGCAAGGCCAGGGATCGAACCCGCATCCTCATGGATACTAGTTGGATTCATTTCCGCTGCGCCACAACAGGAACTCCTGTGTATTATCCATTATTTTATATAGGAAATACTTTCTCATAAATAGTATGGATGTGTTCAGACTGAATTACCACTGGTCTTGCATTAATTGGTAAATCAATGATTTGGGGGTTTGGGGGAAGGTTGTTTTGTTTTTTTGCTGTTTGAAGATAAAAGCAAGGATAGAAGAATAGAAAAGAGAAATGCAGAGATTGGAAAAGAGTTTAACACCCTCGAGGATAATATGCCAACCCACTTGGATCTCCAGAGTCTCTCTCTTTTTTTTTTTTCGTCTTTTTGTCTTTTTAGAGCTGCACTTGTGGCATATGAAGGGTCCCAGGCTAGGGGTCCCATTGGAGCTGTAGCTGCCGGCCTATACCACAGCCACAGCAACTCAGGATCCAAGCTGCTTCTGTGACCTACACCACAGCTCACAGCAACACCAGATCCTTAACCCACTGAGCGAGGCCAGGGATCGAACCCACATCCTCATGGATGCTAGTCGGGTTTGTTAACCGCTGTGCCACAACGGGAACTCCTCCATAGTTTGTTTTGCACAAAAGTACATCCTACATTCCCAACGACCGACTCTGTGTCCATCAGTATTACAGATCTATGCGCCATCCCCTGGGATGGCTTTTCCTAGCAAATGGCACTGTCCCTGGGAGAGCCAATGGCATGGGGAAGAAAAGGTTATTTCACTTTACACCCTGAAAGGAAATTCAGTCAAGAGGACAAAAACAGACCTTCCAATTTTAGAAATCCACATTTAGAACTGGAAGACTGAAGGAGTAAGGTAGCAACCAATCTTTTGATCCCTCTAAGAGCATGTTTATTTCCCCTTCCCCTAAGAACCAAGAATTAAGGGAGGGTGTGGGGAGGGCTTTGTTTTAATGATCTAGCAAAAACATACTTGAATGTTTTTAGAGTTTTAAAGAAACAGGAAACAAAATAATACAGGAAAACTTGTTTTTGATGAAATCATGGCCTAAACACTAAACAATACCAGAAATTTAGAGCTGCCTTATAAGCCAGCATGTGGCTTCCACAAAGCCCTCAAGCCCCAAATTCTAAGCAGACAGACTTGGCGCAAAGGAGACGGATGTCACCAATGGGACTTCCCAACTCTTCTGCTGACCTAAAAGCTTGCTAAGGAAAAAGAGGTCAAAACAGAATGAGCAACCCTGAAGAACTGGTGAGCACCAAGATTCTGCCTCCTCTGCTGGTGTCATCCAAGGGGCATGAAGTGAGTTTGTATCATTTTTATCACGGAAGCTGATATCCTCACAGGAAACAGGAAGGACTCTGAATGTTGGAACAATCCATTTACGACAGCCTAGACATGCCTCAGCACATAAGCCATAGCCACATTTAGACTATCCGAAACAGCAACGGCAAGTATGAAAAATGACATTAATTTTTTTTTTTCTTTTTTGGCCACCCGGCAGTATATGGAGTTCCTGGGCCAGGGATCAGCTCTGAGGCGCAGCTGCAACCTAGACCATAGCTGGGGCAACGGTGGATCCTTCAATCCACTGTGCGGGGCTGGGGATCAAACCTGCACCGCCCCAGCAACCCGAGCCACTGCAGTCGGATTCTTAACCCACTGTACCACTGCAGGAACTCCAGAAAACTGTGACATGAAATCCCAGAAATCAAATTCTCAGTATTCTAGCAAATTACAAAATGTAAGTGTTTCCTTAGAAAAGATCATGCAGGTTTCCTGCAGGAACATGTGTTTTTTTTCATAGACTTCTTTTTCATGAGTGGAAGTTCCCATCTGAACACAAAGGATTTAAAGGTGTGGCCATCCTTCCCTGCTTTAGAGTACCTTATATTTCAACTCTATGAAAACTTTCAAATAGAGGAGGTCTACGGTTTGGGGTAAACCCCCACATTTTAGGACACAAATTTACAACTTATGTCACATATCTACACTACAGCAAAAACAAGTCAAAAAAATCTCTCAAGTTACAGAAGAACCACATGTCACTATTATCATCAATTTCTTCCATACTTATTCTGATGGGCTTTTTGAGACTGAGCAGACGCAACGACTCTGATTTCGACACCAAATGTGTGCCCCAAGTCCAGACAAACCTCTAAGAGAATCAGCCTCAAGGTTTTTTTACAATAAAAATACGCTTCTAAACCATTTCACCCATTCTCTGGTCTAAGTATGCAAAGAAGCAAAGTTTCAGAGGTTTGCTGAGACACTGCTGCTGTTACTACCCCAACTGTTAGAACAGCTGTCATCCACTCCTCTTTTCTGTAGTATTGCCAAACTGCAAGAATGAAAGGGAAACAGACAATGCCCTGAATACATGACCAATTCCACAAAGACTAAGGGACTCTCAGAATGGAGCATTCTCCAAAGCGGCTTATGCCACCCTCCATAAAGACAGCTGGAGAGGCGACAAGGTAATCCTCCTACCTTCATCTCAAGACAGCACGACTGCTGTCCTAGAATTTCACAACACTCACTGTGATTGCCCTCTGCCTCCTCAGTTGTGTTCAAATTCATCACTCATTTAAGAGGACAACTGTGACTTCCAAAGACCAACAGATTCCTTGACCTGAAGCACAGCGTGCAATAATGGCCTGGGGAGAGAATTCTTTAGCCCCCTCATCCAAGAGGCAGCTTTCATTTCCTTGCACAGAAGCTTTAGGCGATTCTAGGACATTGGGGATCTGACAGCTCATTGTAAGTGAAGAAATAATTCTACTGAAGCCTGTATTCAGGTTAGCAACGCAAACAAGCCAAGCAGCAATAGCATGAGCAACAACAAAAAATAATACTCAGGGTTGTGAAGCTGATTATGTTGCTTTTACAAGACATTTCTATTTTCAAAAGGAAACCAGAATAGAAACCTCCATGATTACAAATAATTTTCTTCTATCGTTTTGTGCCTTGTAGCACCAAACATAAGACTTTGCAAAACTGATCACAAAGACAGGTCAACAGTTAAAGAAACAGAACACATTAATAGTTCATTTTATTTTTCTAATGAGTCCAAAGCTGGAATGGAAGGGCCCAAGTTCAAATCGATTTACAGTGTCAGGAACCCCTCCCTCAGGGATATCTCTAAAGTGATTTCACCTACTAGTCTCTGCTGCATGAAAAGTATCACCTGTACCCTGTTATGGCCTAAAGCCAGTCTAAAATTCCAGCAATGGACAGGCAGAACCACACTACAGTCACTCAGTAATTGTTTACTGAAGGTCCTCTAGGTAAACACTGAATCAATAGCACCCTCTCCCCTCCCCCAGCAGGACAGCTATGGGATCAGGAGGGTCCTGGCACATAAACAGATGCTCACCACAGTGCGGCCATGTGCCGACAGGGAAGTTCAGGTGCTATGGGATCATCAGAATTGGGAGGTGTCGGGAGTTTCCGTTGTGGTGCAGTGGAAACGAATCCGACTGGGAACCATGAGGTTGTGGATTCAATCCCTGGCCACACTCAGCAGGTTAAGGATCCGGTGTTGCCGTGAGCTGTGGTGTAGGTCACAGACATGGCTCAGATCCTGGTTGCTGTGGCTCTGGCATAGGCCAGAGGCTGTAGCTCCAATTCGACCTCTAGTCTGGGAACCTTCATATGCCACAGCCCTAAAAAGACAAAAAAAAAAAAAAAAAAAAGAATTGGGAGGCGTGAGGCGTCAACTACCTGAAGAGAAGGCAGGCACCTGGAACAGTGAACACATATGCCAGATGAAAGTCTGGTGGAGGAGCTGAGAGAAATTTAGCAGGCTAAAGGCAAAAAGCTTAGTCTTTATCTAAAGAGCAACACGTAACCAGGGAAGGATCTTAAGCACGGAAGTGGCACAATCAGGTGTACATCTATGAAAGACACTGGCTGAACGTAGAGATTAGATGGAGTGGGAGTTCCCGTTGTGGCTCAGTGGTAAATGAATCCTACTAGGAACCATGAGGTTGCGGGTTCGGTCCCTGCCCTTGCTCAGTGGGTTGAGGATCCGGCGTTGCCGTGAGCTGTGGTGTAGGCTGCAGACGTGGCTTGGATCCCACGTTGCTGTGGCTGTGGTGTAGGCTGGTGGCTACAGCTCCGATTCGACCCCTAGCCTGGGAACCTCCATATGCCATGGGAGCGGCCCAAGAAATGGCAAAAAAGACAGAAAAAAAAAAAAAAGATTAGATGGGGTGATGGATTAGATGGGGGTGAGGGAAGAGGAAATACTCAGAGACTAAGGTGGTACTAGTAATTGGGAGAGAGAGAATGGAAGCCTATGCCAGGGAAACGGAGGTGGAGAAAACC
The DNA here is from genome assembly GCF_054392235.1 of Sus scrofa. Classification (NCBI taxonomy): domain Eukaryota; kingdom Metazoa; phylum Chordata; class Mammalia; order Artiodactyla; family Suidae; genus Sus; species Sus scrofa. Next base: position 18,697,653 of record NC_139393.1, on the reverse strand, counting down.
ACCAGAGACAGACTCAAAAGCATTCTGTAACTGACCATCTGGGAGGAGGGAGCTGGATAAGGGGAAGGCAAAGCCAAGGATCATACGCAGATGCTCAGCTTAGGCAAGTGAATGAAGCACAACCCACCCAGAGAACACAGTGCACGTCACGGGGAGGTGAGGAATTCTACTCTGGACAATCTACACTTAGCTACCTGTGGGATATCAAAGTGGGTATGTCCAAGAGATAGATTTATCAATTTGAAGATCAAGAAAGAGATCTAGAGGTTCCCATTGTGGCTCAGTGGTAAAGAACCCGACTAGCATCCATGAGGACCCAGGTTCCATCCCTGGCCTCGCTCAGTGGGTTAAGGATCCCATGTTGCCGTGAGCTGTGGTGTAGACTGCAGATGCAGCTTAGATCTTCAGCAGCTATGGCTGTGTCTGTGGCTCGCAGCTGCAGATCCGATTAGACCCCTAACCCGGGAACTTCCCTATGCTGTGGGTGCAGCCCTAAAAAGACCAAAAAAAAAAAAAAAAAAAAAAGAGAGAGAGAGAGAGAGAGAGATCTAAATTGGAGATTTGGAAATCTGGCATGAGCTCACTCAGGAAAGTGTGCAGTAAGAAGAGAAGATCTTGGACAGAACTCAAAGGAAGTCCAACAACAAAGGCACAAGGAGTACTTCCTAAGAGACTGAAGGAACAGGCAGACTAGGAAGAAAACCAGGAGACCGCAGCCTGAAGACAGGAGCATCACACAAAGGTGCTAGTGTCAGTGCTGAATGCAGCTGAGAGGCCACACAAGGTAAGGACTGAGAAGTGCCCATTGTATTTAGCAAAAATTATTGGTGACCTTAAGAAGCTTCAGAGAGTCTGTGGGTGAACAAGGCCAGGCTGCAGCAGGTGGAGGAGCACGTGAAAGGTGAAAAGAAAGAAACGATGAATACGAAGAACATCTTCAAGAAACCTGCCTACAAACAAAAAAGGACCTCCTGTTGTGGCTCAGCGGTTAGCACACCTGACCGGCATCCATGAGGACTCAGATTCAATCCCTGGCCTCGCTAAGTGAGTCAAGGATCCGGTGCCGTGGTGCACGTCACAGACGCAGCTCGGATCCCATGCTGCTGTGGCTGTGGTGTAGGCAGGCGGCTACAGCTCCGATTGGACTGACCCCCAGCCTGGGAACCTCCACACGCCATAGGTGCGGCCCTAAAAAGGAAAAAAAAAGAAAAGAAAAAAGAAAGAAACTTGCCTATGAAGGAGAAAGGAGAGGACGATAGTAATTGTAAAACAGACTGCAGCTGAAGGACATATTTGGGGTGATTTTTTAAAACATGTTAGAGACTTGAAAATGTTTAAATGTTAATGGGAAGGAGCCAGCAGAGAGGAAAAGGAAGACTTTCTGCTGAGAGTAAGAGGGAAGGAGCAAAAGACAGTAGAGTGAAGAAATAAAGTCCTGTAATACATGAGAAATAAGAGTCTACGTAAGATTCACTCTCTCCGACTCTTGAGATCAAAGCGCTTCTAAGACACATGTTCACAGTAGCCGATCTTACCTCTGTACTATCGGGACTTACAACTGAAATCATGGTGCTAAATTCATCAAATGACAAATTGCAAGTAACACTAAACATCTGCCACCTCAATAATGGGCAATGCCTTTAAAACACGTGAGATGATCATATCATATCATCAGATGTGAAGACTGATAATAATCATGGATACAAATAAACAATTACAGCAGAAGAAAATGATTTTTGACTTGGGCAGTTACCTAATAGAATACGAGATATGGCTACAATCTTTGGTTAAACTAATTCAATAGGTACATCCCTATGTAATAAGAAGTAATGTAGAGGCTTAGCTTTAAAGTATGCCACTGCATATGCTGACCACAATCGTGTGCTCAGGGATTACTTCTTGGGAATGATTCATGTGCAAACCAGATTTACACCAAGGGTTTTATCACATGAGGTGCTACATTGTTGTTTCAGTTCAATTTTGCTGAGTAACATGCTATCCCAAAACTCAGTGGCTTGAAACAACAGCAATTTGTTATTCTCTTAACTCTGTGTTTTGACTGGGCCCACCTGGCTTCACAGGTACCGGGAGCTTGACTGGGGCTGAAACAGGCCTCGGTCATGCACCTGGGCCACTCGATGTGGCCTCTCTTTCTCCACCTAGTCTAGCCCAGGCTTCTGTACATGCGTATTGGCCTCCCCCAGGGTGAATGCTAAAGCTGCCAGGCCTCTTGAGGACTGTGCCCAGAACTGACACACATCACTTCCACCACATTATACTGGTTAAAGCAAGTCACAAGGCCAGCCTAGATTCTAATTGTGCAGAAACAGACTCCATCTTTTGATGGGAGGAGCTGCTGGCAGTCATCTTTGGAAACACTCTACCAAGCTGTAAATAACATGACTAGATGTTTATGCCATAACACCTGAGTTCACGATTGAAGCACCAGAGGACAGACCATTTCCCAAACGAGAACATTTCCTTAAGCAATAAAAAGAATACATGGGCAGAAATATTCCCCCCGCCCCGCCCCCCGCCGCCCCGTGAAATGCTAGGCTCACAAAAGTCATGGAATCCTCTCTTCTGGGGTTATGGGGTGGACAGAGACCATCCTTCAGGAATGGTCTGAATACAATCTTCCGCGATGGGAGTCATCATTTTCTGAAGTCATTTCACACCTTACACCATCTTACGTATGTTTGAGTATTATCTCCTTTTTTAAAGTGTTTCTAATACTAAAAAATATAGAGGTCTCCTTAGCTATTTGAACACTTGCTATCCAATCTCTAGCTAAACTCAGGAATCAAACAGATTTTGCTAAGTCTTTCATTAATACTCAAACTTTTGCTACTGGCTCTCCCAGGCTTAGGAATGAACTAGACTTGGACCTCACAGTACCTCTTAGCATCTGAAATCTCACTGTCTGAACAAAGCAACCCAGTAAGTTTGTACTTATACTCCAAAACATTAACTTGTTATCTTTAGAGGATATAAATTACAGGTCATGTACATTTTTCTTTATGCTTCTGTATTCTCCAAATGTTCATTACCTTGCAATTTTTTTTTTTTAAAGTCTCTACTGGAGACTTAACATGCTTGGAAATTTTAAAAAATTAAGTCCATATTGTGAGTCTCATACATAACGGATTTAGATAAGTATTTGACCTCTTCTAGGCGGTCCACTCTGGTTAAACTCGGACAACATTCCTCACGTGTGTCCTGTGCCTTCCTTAACATGCACATGATATGGAACATTTTTAGATTTTTTTTAAAACCACAGAACACTTAAACAGGTGTTCTAATGCCCTGCCTAGATCTAGACTTCTTGAGGGCTCAAACCTTGTTTCCCATGCCTGACTTACTGTTTAAGGTAGTGCACACAGAAGGAACAGCATAATAACAACGACAACAGTAACAGCAAAGGTCTCTGACTTCCCTTCAGTTTCCTCTTCCCCACTCTGAGGACCAGATAACACTGACTCAGACTTCCCAGCGTGAATTACTAATTATTAAGATGGAACCAAGCTCTCGGGAGAATGTACAGGCAACACTTTTTTTTTTTAAATGGCCACACCTGCAGCATATGGACGTGCCCAGGCCAGGGACTGAATCGGAGCCACAGCTGCAACCTATTCCTGCAACTGCAGCAAGGCAGGCAGGCTCCTTTAACCCACTGCACCGGGCTGAGGATGAACCCAAGCAGGGACCCAAGCCACTGCTGGTACATTCCTAACCCACTGAGTCACAACCGGAACTCTCAGGCAACTCTTCAAAAAGTTTAAAATAATTTTTGTAAAGCCGCACACTTGATAGCATTGATTTTTATGGCTATTCGCTTTCCGAAGTTCCAGAATTTGATCATCTGGATCACACACATAAAAATCACTATAGAAGGAATCTCTTTAAAGATTAATATCCTGGGGAAGAGGGAGAGGAGGGAAGAAGAAAGATTAACATCCTTTCTCTTCAAGAGAAACAGACTAGGAGTTCCTGTCGTGGCTCAGTGGTTAATGAATCTGACTAGGAACCATGAGGTTGCAGGTTCGATTCCTGGTTTCATTCAATGGGTTAAGGATCTGGTGTTGCTGTGACCTGTGGTGTAGGTTGCAGACTCCACTCAGATCTGACGCTGCTGGGGCTGTGGCGTAGGCGGGCAGCTGTAGCTCTGACTGAACCCCTAGCTTGGGAACCTCCATACACCACGGGTGTGACTATAAAAAGCAAAAAAAAGAAAAAAAAAAGAGAAACAGATTAGAGGGTTGAAAAAAAAGGACTTGTCTAGACGTATACATAAATGGACTGATATTTCCACAATGGATTAAAAGATATCCACTCCACAGATTAACTGCTGTATTAATAGAATTTAAATACACAGTTACATATTCAACTCTGAAAGCAGCAGCAAAGAGGTGAAATTCACCCAGTGCTCACTTCAAATGGTTAACTTCTAAAATTTAAAGCATATTATAAACTGCTGTCGAGGTTAAGTCATTTTCCCATTCCTTTCAGCATTATATACCTTGATGTTTTCGTGTCACTAGCCGTCAATGTACAGCAGTTTCAGAAACTCACAGTTTTTGCCTCCAAGAGCTATAATCCTCCCCCTAAAAAGAAGAGGCCAAAGACAAGACTATGAATATGGGGTTTTTTAAAGCATCATAACATGACTTTATAAAATTGTCATCCCCAGGTGCAGAGTTCTGCAGGAGCCAACTTCAGAGTATCTCACATGCAAATAATATAAACAAAAAGCCACTTAGGGGAGCAGAACAGTGTGCCTAGATGGTCATCTTAAATGAAACAGAGCAAGTAGTCTATCCGAGGCAGGACAAGAGAAATGATTGTTCACTCAGCTCACTGCACTCCTGGATAAAAAGTCCCGAAGAAGGGAAACCCCTGTGTGGATTCAGTGTTATGGGGGAAATGGGAAGAGTGTGGAGTTCGTCTGTGACACCACTACCACTTTGGAGGCCCAGCAGGAGATGCTAAGGTCTTGGGCGGGGCCGAGGGAGGACCGGGAGAGTGGGAGGGGAGGTCTTCTCTCAGTCAACAGCGCCGAGAGTAGTGACAGACTTTAGATACGGGCAAAACCGCGTCCCCACAGCTTTAAAAAAAAAAAAAAAAAAAAAAAAAAAAAAAAAAAAGGAGGGAGCAGGGAAAACTTTCCCGAGCCTCTCCCCACCCTGTCCCTCCTCAGAGGAAGAAACTCAAGGAGAAGAGCCAACAGTGCCGGCTGCCCCATCACCCGCCCCGACTCAGCGGCCGGCGCACTGGAGGCCGGGAGCCGGGGGCCTGGACCAGGAGGAGGGAGGGCGCAGGAGTAACGGGGCGCCTCGGCCGGGCCCGCGGGACGGGGGAGCGAGCAGAAGGCAGGGGCGGGAGGGGCCTCCGCGAGCTCGAGCCTGCGCCCCCCGCCCCGCTCCAGTTACCTGGGAGGCCAGCCGCGGCCGCGCGCCGTCCATCCAGGCCCAGCCGCCGGGAGCACGGCGGGAACCTCGGAAGCGCCGCGCGAGCGGGAGAATCGCCGGCTAGTGGCCGGCGAAGGGGCGGAGCTGGAGGGAGCGCCGGGGGCTGGGCGCCGGGTCACGTGGCCGGGCCGCCTCACGTGACGCCGACGCCCAGCGCGCCCCGCCTGCCTCGCCAGCCCCGCAGTCCGCCCGCGGGGTGGGCGGGGAGCCTGTCCTCTTTCGGCCCCGGGCTAACGAGCCCGACTCCTCCGGAAGCCGATTGGCTGTCGGAGTCCAGTCGTCGCGATGGCATTCGGTGGCTGCCGAGTTTCACAGGCTTTTGTCACTCAGGGAACCAGGGGCACGCGAGAGGTGGACTCCCGCTGCCCTCCCAGGATGCTGGCCATAGGGAGGGGGCCGTACAGCCACCCTAAGAGGACCTGAGCACACTTCTCTTCCTGCCCCATAGCGCGGTCTGCCCACTGTTGGCATTACTCAGGTGGTGCAGTCGGAGACAAAAGGACCTCGGAGGGGTCATTTTACTCCAGAAACTCATCCCCCCCCCAACATACACACTCCTCAATCCCCCATTTACCTACCAGTCGAAAAGCACCTAAGGCCGAGAAGGTGGCAACTGGACCAATATCAGAAAGAAGGAGGGGGTGAGGCAGCGGTACTCGGTAGCAGGCTGTGAAAATCGGAAGGGATCCAAGACAGAGAAGGACCCAATTTTTTTCTTGCTATAAATAAGTAAACTGAGGCCGGGAGTGGGGACGCTTCCTGCTGCCCCATCCAGCCTATCTATTGAGACCACCATCATGTTTATGTAAAGTACTGCTCAGCTCTCCAGAAACTCCCTGGCTCAACAGGATAAAGTCCCAACTTCTTGGCATAACTTTCCAAGCAAGCTTGCTCAAACTTAATTCTCCCAATTGAATAGAAAAACATTTTTGAGCATCACCAATCAGCTCTGCTAATCTACTGAAAGAAGCCTGCTTTTCCTCATCTTCCAGTGCTTGCTCACCATTGCTGGAGGCTTTGACTCCGCAGAATTCCCATTTCCCTTGACTGCCCACCTTTCTTCGGATTCCTTACTTTTTCCCTGAATTACTTTACTCCTCTTTGCATTTGTTCATTCTTTTGCCTCAGGCTGAAATGCTTTAAATTACCACCTTTTCCTCCCTTAAAGAAAATCAAAGCCAAATGGTAGTTCAAACAGTAAAAACAGATTTTAATCAAAAACGATTGCAATAGGGAAATTGAGCCCACTTCCATACTGAGGTTTCCTTTCCCCTCCTGTAATAGTTCCTGAATAAAATCTGTTCTTTTGTTGCGGAAACCGCAAAAACTGTGGCAACGGAAGGAGACAAACAGCACTCGGAGATATGGAAAAGCAAGGTTTATTCAGCACCGGTGCGGGTGCAGAGGAGTCACCTCCAGAGTCTGAGCACCAGGTCTTTGTTCTCAGTAACTTTTATACACTACAAGGTCTTGATTTTTCAATGTAAGCATCCCGGACCTCCCCCATCCCCAAGCAGACAGTGTTCCTCCCTAAGAAACTGAGCAAGCAAGGTTACAGAAGCAGAACTGATAAGGAATGCTGGGTACCTAATTAGCAGGGCTGCTGGCTTGGACAGAGAGCACACAGTTGTTACATTATTACAAGAAGGGTGGCATAGTGATAAGCACAGCTGGAAAGGCTTGTAGCTGCCTTCTTAGCCAAGGGGGGGGGTGTTTTTTAGTTAAAACTCCATTTCACTTTAACCACTGTTGAGCTCTTGTTATCTTTAATAGCACTCCAAGGTAGGTACACAACAGTCTTCTACTCATCTTCCAAAATCCAGGTCAACTACCACCCACTCACGTCTCCCTTCTCTGCATCCTCCTCCTGATTCAATAGCATCAGCAATTGAAGTTCACTCAGACTGTGTCAGATGTAACTTCTACCCTGATTTCCAGGACCCTGAACATAGTCTGATGCATGAATCTCTCATCGCTCAGAAATGTACTGGCCTTTACCTGTAAGAAGTAACTTGGCTATCCCTATCTTCTTCCCTAGATTATAAACTCTTTCTGGGCTTATTTAAGTGCCCTCAGTATTCACTGAATGAGGGTCCATGTGGTAGAAACTCAGTGTCCACTGATTGGAGGCCCTTGGATCGACCTTCAGTATCTGCTTAATAGAGCAATGGCGTGATCAATATAGCAGCTGTTCCGTGAATTTACTACAAGAGGCCCACTTTTCTCAGACTGAAGTCAGTTTCTTTAGACTCCAAGCTGATCAAAATTTCTTCAGAAAAACATGTTTGTTGAGTAAAACGGGGTTTGAGTCATAAAATATGTCCTGAGCACTCAGTGCTTATCATGTGCCAGATGCTGTATCTGGAGTGTCTTGGAGGATGAAAAATTGAGTAAGACATGGTTGCTGATCTCAGGGAATGTGTATTCTGGTTATTCCCCAGTACAGGGTGAAACATGTGATAGGAAAAGCTCAGTGAACAAAATGAGGAACCACAAATTAGACAGAGGTTTAGAGAAAAACTTTATGGGGAGATGAATTTGTAGGATAAATAGTAGTTAGATGAAGAAGGGAGGGCAGTGTGTTCAAAGGTAGGGAAGTAAGAAACAGTGTTACTTACTTAGGAAAAGAAAGTAACTCTGTATGGCTGGAATTGATCTTCTTTGCTTCTGGAACAAAGGAAACCTGATGTATTTCAAAGAATTACATATTAGTATTACTTATTGGATTGAGTAACTTTCTATCAGATAAATCATAGGCTTTTCACCTAAAATTGGCTTGTGCGCTAGTGCCAGTTTTTTGTTTGTTTCTTTGTTTTCCGGTGCCCACAGAGTATGTGGAAGTTCCTGGGCCAGGGATCAAACCCAAGCCACAGCATTAACCAGAGCCACGGCAGTGACAACCCTGGATCCTTAACCTGCTGAACCACCAGGGAACTCCTGCCAGGTGATATATATATATTTTTTTACCTTTCCTCCCCCCAGCTTCAAAAGCTCTCTATGATTGTTATCTAAAAGCAGCAAAATTATTTCTTCCACAGAAGACTATTTTAGAGCCCTCTAAACTTTTTGTACAGGGCAGAACTCAATTTACAAGTAGTACTTTAAGGAAGAAACTGGGCTCTAGCTCCAGAGGTGGGGGAGGGGGAGACAGCTCCTCCTGGCATCCGTGCTAATACAGGACTATGCGGGTAAAAAGTACCTGTCCAGAACCCAGGGAAATACATTTAATGTAAGGTTTAAGGTGAGGTGGGACATAGGAAAACCATCCCAATCACTCTTGGAGGCTTCAGCATCCCTTTCGAAAGTGGGAAACTAGGACATCCTCTTTTGTTGACTCCCTTTTGCTCATCGTGCTCTTCTGCTGGGTCATTTGGGGCAGGTGTGGGTCAGCCAAGCCGGCCCCACTTCCTTCAGCTGGACTCTCTAATGCCTGATTGAATGCACCTCTTACACAATTTTCTTTGCCAAAGAAAATCTTCTGAAGGTCCCCTAGATAGATACTTGTTTTTCACAGGTCACTGGAAAGTTCTTGATATTAAACAAGCACAATTGAAAAGGGTTTCAGTTACTTCCTCAAAGACTTGAATATGATTTCTCCCGAGAGAATGAAAACAGTTGGAAGCACTCAGATTATCTCCACCTTTTCTTGTCTGCCCTTTCCTCCCCTTGGGATTGGTCAAGACCGAGGGAAATAGGCCAGACCAGCAACCCGTTTAATGCCGAAATAAGGAATATTTAGGTCACTCTATAAAATCACTTAACCTGTTTATGTAATACATAGTCAGGAAATCTGACGGCCAATCTCAAAAACAATATCATTATTTTGAAAATTGAGAATGCTATAACTTAGAGGATTTTGAAAATGTAATAAAGTATAGACTCTGCCTAGAGGGAGATTCTACCATAATTTTCAATTAGCTTAACCAAGCAGGTAAATGATCAGTCACAGTAAATTTTACCACTTCAATCATCAACGATCAAACTACTTTGGGAGTCATTTCTACTCTCATAGTTGGGGTAAATAAACATGGCACAAAATGGGGAAGTGGGGGACGGGGAGAGGAAAGACTGAGCGAAGTGGTAATGAAGGCCTGGAAAGGAATTTTAATTCTAATTCCTTCTTCCCCTCACCCCAAGAACCAGGTGAATACCCTTTGCTCACCATGCAAACTCGTTAAATAAACACAGGCGTATCTTAGCCCTGGCCAAAGTAGGATGCTCTGCTGATTCACAGCTTCACCTGTGCAAAGGCAGACGCCATGGTGAACAGGTTGCAGAAAGATAAACCTACTTTGCTCCCTGCACCAGGCATGAGACCAGCATGAGATTGAAGCTCTCAAAGTGTCGGTATCACTTCCATATAAGATCACATTTAGGCATAAAAGTGTCCTTTGCCAGATGAAAGAGCTTCTTTTTTTCTTTTCTTTTTTTTTTTTTTTTTTTTTTTTTTTTTTTTTTTTTTTGCCTTTTAAGGACCGCACCCAAAGCATATGGAGGTTCCCAGGCTAGGGGTCAAATCAGACCTGTAGCTGCCAGCCTGCACCACAGCCACAGCAATGTGGGATCCGAGCTGCATCTGAGACCTACACCACAGCTCATGACAATGCTGGATCCTTAACCCACTGAGGCCAGGGATTGAACCCACATCCTCATTAATACTAGTCAGGTTTCTTAACCACTGAGCCACCGCAGGAACTCCTGAAAGAGCTTCTTAAATATGGAATCCAATCAAGGAATCCACTTTATACCAAAGGGGCTGTAGCAGTGGGCACATGGCCATAGAACCCATCAGAGCTATCCTGTGACATAACACCCAGAAGCTATCAGCCTAATAAGCAATAGAACAGCCTGTTGAAAACCTGGCTGAACTGCCAACTTGGAGATGGTACCATGTGAAGGTAAAGTGCCCCTGTCCAGGACGCAGTTAAGCTCTAAATCAGTCACCATCATGTGGCGCTATACCCCAACAGAAGAGTACCTGGAAATGAGACCCAAGGGGTGTCCCTGTTTACCAGTCAATTACAGTGACCCTCCAAGCATTTGGAGAATTTGTGCTTTTCATCCTCCCAACTGTAACTACATGTTTAAAGCTCTTGGAGTTTCCCGCTGTGGCGCAACAGGATCGGGGGCGTTTGGGGAGCACTGGGATGCTGGTTCGATGCCCAGCCTAGCACAGTGGGTTAGGGAGCCAGCGTTGCCACAGCTGTGGCTTAGGTTGCAACTGCAGCTTGGATCTGATCCCTGGCCCAGGAACTCCATATGGTGTGGGGCAGTCAAAAAAAAAGGTCTTGGTCCTGGGGGTGGGGTTGGGAGTACCTTTCTACCAGGGAACACAGCTAGAGTCTTCAGAGAACTTTTTTTTTTTTTTTTTTTTTTTTTGTCTTTTTGCCTTTTCTAGGACTGCTCCCGCAGCATATGGAGGTTCCCAGGCTAGGGGTCGAATCGGAGCTGTAGCCGCCAGTCTACACCACAGCCACAGCAACTCAGGATCCAAGCCTCGTCTGCCACCTACACCACAGCTCACGGCGACGCTTAATCCTTACCCGACTGAGCAAGGCCAGGGACCAAACCCGCAACCTCATGGTTCCTAGTCAGATTCGTTAACCACTGCGCCACGACGGGAACTCCAAGTCTTCAGTGAACTTTAAGCTACACCACATTCAGGTACTTTGGGGCCCTTATGTCAAATATGAGCAGGCAGGAGTTCCCATCGTGGCACAGTGGTTAATGAACCCAACCAGGAACCATAAGGTTGCAGGTTCGATCCCTGGCCTTGCTCAGTGGGTTAAGGATCAGACGTTGCCATGAGCTGTGGTGTGGGTCTCAGATGCAGTTCAGATCCCACATTGCTGTGGCATAGGCCAGCAGCTACAGCTCTGATTCGGCCCCTAGCCTGGGAACCTCCATATGCCGCGGGTATGGCCCTAAAAAAAAAAAAAAAAAAAAAAAAAAAAAAAAAAAGATGAGCCGGCAAGAATAAGATCCTGGTGGAGGGTAACTGACTCTTACCATCAAGAGGCAGTAGAGTTTCTGTTACACACGGAAGCAGAGACATGCGTTTGACACCCAGATAATCAACTTGAACGTCTCTCTGCGTTGTCTGTGCAACCTGCTGGCAAATGGATAAGAGCTGCAGGTGCTGCTGGGAAGAGCACAGTAAACAGTAACTGGAATGCATGGATTTTGAGAGTCTGAGTCACTCTACTAGGTATGTCGCCTAAACCTTCAGAGGTGCTGAAGGGGTAGCACCTCTGGGTAGTGAGGAGGCTCTAGAAAGGTCAGCAGAGGCGGGAAAGAATGGGTATAGTTTGCTGCCTCAAGACCAGCTGCAGCAGCAGAGGGGGCTTCTAGCTCATCTCACTAACCTTCCTTTTGTAAGCATCCCCCTGGGGAAAATGGTACCCCAGTGCCCTGAAGGAGCCGCTCCTCAGACTCTTGTGAAGAAAGTGGATCTGAATGATGGGAGGCATGGACCGTCCTGGATGCAGTCTGGGATGGCCCCCCCAGACCACAGCTGTCAGCCCTCTCTGGAATTGCTTCAGCTGAAGAGGGCTGGTTTGCTCAAAGTCAGCTCCTCTGCGGGGAAGCCAGCCTTGGCTGACTGATGCTCAATCCTATTTTCTTTGGTGCAGCAGGCATTGATTAGAGCCCTACCCTAATAAACGTCCCATGTGCTAATCGCCATCTCAGAGCTGACTTCCCAGGAAATCTTATCAGTGGCAGTTTCTCTAGTGTCGCCTGCAGTTTGAAGGAGAAGACAATAAACAAATAAAATAAATGTGGGATTTGTACTCGGAAGGAAATGAGCAAGATGCAGGGACAGCAAATACAGGCAAGGTGACATTTAAGCCAAGAGAAGTCAGCCATGGGAAGAGGAGGTAAGAGGGCAATTGAGAAAGGGAAACATCGTAAATAAAGGCTCCTCCCCAAAGAGCTTAGCTTGTTGAAGTACAACCCAGAGCTCTGTATTCTTTTGCAAGGATTTTGTTTCAAATGCGATGGGAGCCCTTTAAAGGGTTTTAAGCCAGAGAGTAAAATGCCATGATTCGCATTTAAAAAATATATCTCTGATGGTGTGGAGAACAGACTAAGAGGCAACCATGAAGGAGGTTACTGCAGCATTAAGAAACAGGCCCGCTTAGGGTTAAGGATCCAGCATTGCTGTGAGCTGTGGTATGGGTCGAAGACATGGCTCAGATCCTGAGTTGCTATAGTTGTGATGTAGGTAGGTAGGCAGCTACAGCTCCGATTTGACCCCTCGCCTGGGAACCTCTATATGCCCTAAAAAGACAAAAAGACCAAAAAAGAAACATGCCCACTCAAAAGTTCGCCCCTTCCCTCCAAATCATGTTCCAGGTGCCTAAGACCAGGGCCTTCGTAGGCCGCTTCTAGCATCTGCGTGGACTTCTTCCCTATGTCCCTCCCCCAAGGACAGCCTGCACACCCTCAGGGTCATGGGGTGGCCAGGAAGGGACTGTTATAGGGTCTAGAAGTGGAGTGTCCCCAAGCATGTGTGAGAGGCACCTTACAATGTGAGATAAAGCTGGGATTGGAGAAGATGGGGGAGGAACTCCGGGACAGGGATCAGAGTGGTAATCTCCCCCTGTGGAGTTCCCGTCGTGGCTCAGGGGAAACGAATCTGACTGGCATCCATGAGGACGAAGATTGGATCCCTGGCCTCGCTCAGTGCGTTAAGGATCCAGCGTCGCAGTGAGCAGTGGTGTAGGTCAAAGACAAGGCTAGGATCCTGTGTGGCTGTGGCTGTGGCCTAGGCCAGGGGCTACAGCTCGGATTCCACCTAGAGCCTGGGAACCTTCATATGCCATGGGTATGGCTCTAAAAAGACAAAAAAAAAAAAAAAAAACCGTCTCCCTGCTGTGCCAAGTTCCAATATGGTACCCCAAAGATTCCAAAAATCCTAAATTCAAGGCTTGGCTATCCAAATTTTAAAAAGCTATCTTTAAGCTATCTTTGTCAAGATACAATAGAACATATCTTATTTAACAACTTGTTAGCTTGATTTTAACTTATAATTTTTTTTTTTCCTTTTTTGGCTGCCCCAAGGCACATGGAGTTCCCTGGCCCGGGATGAGATCCGAGCCACAGTTGTGACTTAAGCCACAGCTGCAGCAACTCCGGATCTTTAACCCACTGTGCCTGGCTGGGGATCCAGTCTGCGTCTCAGTGCTCCCAAGATGCCACAGATCCCGTTGCACCACAGCAGGAACTCCAATTTATAAATTTTTAGACATAAGCTATGTGGACCTCCATTTGTAATTTTCCCCTGGGATTACAAATGTTAGGGATGGGCCTGAAAGTCACAGTCCCTACAAAGAAACAATACAAAGACAAAGCTGGCTTCTTATCACAAACAGTAGATGCCAGAGGATAATGAAGTAATATCTTCCAAATGATGGTGGAAAATATCTGTTGATCTAGAACTCTCTATCCAGTTAAACAAATATTCAAAAGTAAGGATTAAAAACAGACAATTTTCAAATCAAGACGAAGAAGACAAACCCAGGAGGAAGGATTAGAATGCAAGAATCATTAATGAGCAAGGAAATTAGTAGACACATGGCTAAATCTAAGTAAATACTGAGTATGAAAAACTACTCGTGAGCTGTAGTGTAGGTCACAGACACGGCTCGGATCCCGTGTTGCTGTGGCTCTGGTGTAGGCCAGCAGCTACAGCTCCGATTCGACCCCTAGCCTGGGAACCTCCATATGCCGTGGGAGCAGCCCAAAGAAATAGAAAAAAGACCAAAATAATAATAATAATAATAATAATAATAAAAATTACTAATTTTTAGGAGGAAAAGGAACCCTCGTACACTGTTGGTGGGAATGTAAACTGGTACACCCACCATGGACAACAGTGTGGAGGTTTCTTAAAAAACGAAAAAGTTACCAGAGGGTCCAGAAATCCCACTCTTGGGCATATATCCAGAGAAGACAAAAACTCTAAATCAGAAAGATAACATGCACCCCACTGTTCACAGCAGGACTATTTACAATAGCCATGGCCTAGAAGCAACCTAAGTGTCGGTCAACAGAGCAGTGGATAAAGGTGTGATATATATAAACAATGGGGGAGTTCCCGTCGTGGCGCAGTGGTTAACGAATCCGACTAGGAACCATGAGGTTGCGGGTTCGGTCCCTGCCCTTGCTCAGTGGGTTAACGATCCGGCGTTGCCGTGAGCTGTGGTGTAGGTTGCAGACGCGGCTCGGATCCCGAGTTGCTGTGGCTCTGGCGTAGGCTGGCAGCTACAGCTCCGATTAGACCCCTAGCCTGGGAAACTCCATATGCCGCGGGAGCGGCCCAAGAAATAGCAACAACAACAACAAAAAGACAAAAGACAAAAAAAAAAAAAAAAACAATGGGACATCTCTCAGCTGTCAAACAGAATGAAATAATGCCATTTGCAACAACACCAATGGACCTAGAGATTATCATATTAAGTGAAGTAAGTCAGACAAAGCCAAATATTATATTTCTATGAGGAATCTAAAGAATAATACACATGAATCTATATACAAAACAGACTCACAGACACGGAAAACAAATTTATGGTTACCGAAGGGGAAAGGGAGCGAGGTAAAGGATAAATTAAGAGTATGGGATTAACGGATACAAACCTCTATATACAAACTAGATAAGCAACAAGGATTTACTGTGTAGCACAGAGAATTATATTCAGTATATTCAATCTTGTGAATACCTATATCTGAAAAAACATACATATGTATAACTGAATCACTTTTCTGTATACCTGAAACTAACACAATATTGTAAATCAACTATATGTCAATTAAAAAACACTCATTTTAGAGGATAGACACAAAGTGAAACTAAGATATTACACAGCAATCAAACTGAAGGTGAAAGAGGAGCTCCCATAGTGGCACAGCAGAAATGAATCCAACAAGGAACCATGAGGTTTCGTGTTGGATCCCTGGTGTCGCTCAGTGGGTTAAGGATCTGGCATTGCCATGAGCTGTGGTGCAGGTTGCAGATGCGACTTGGATCTGACATTGCTATGGCTCTGGCGTAGGCCGGCGGCTGCAGCTCCAATTCAACCCCTAGCCTGGGAACCTCCATGTGCTGCAGGAGTGGCCCAAGAAATGGCAAAATGACAAAACAAAACGAAACAAAAAAACCACTGAATAAGTCATAATACTGACTGAAGTCATCACAAGGGGGAAATCATTTAAAATATTATTTTACACAGATGTAGCCAACAAACTAGTGGTTACCTGTAAGGAAAGGGAAGGGGGCGGGGCAAGGTGAGAGGAGGGGAATAAGAGGTACAAACTAGCATGTATAAGATAAGCTACAGGGTATACAGCACAACACAGGGAACACAGCCAATATTTCGTAACTATATATGGAATATAAGCTTTAAAAATCGTTCGTCACGGAGTTCCCATCGTGGCTCAGCAGAACCTGACGAGTATCCATGAGGATGCAGGTTTGATCCCTGGCATCTCAGTGGGTTAAGGAGCCAGCATTGCTGTGAGCTGTGGTAGATCGCAGATGTGGCTTGGATCCCCACGTTGCTGTGGCTGTGGTGCAGGCCAGCAGCTACAGGTCCGATTCGACCCCTAGCTTGGGAACCTCCATATGCCATAGGTTCAGCCCTAAAAAGACAAAAAAAATTGTCCATCACTATGTTGTACACCTGAAATTTATATGATATTGTACATCAACTATACCTCACTTTTTTTTTTGGCTGTGCCCACAGTATGTGGAAGTTCCCAGATCAGGGCTTGAACCCACGCCACAGCAGCAACCTGAGCCACTACAGTGACTACACCAGATTTTTAACCTGGTGAGCCATAAGAACACTCCTATACCCCAATTATATTTTATTATTTTTTTGGGGGGGTCTTTTTGCCTTTTCTAGGGCCGCTCCCACGGCATATGGAGGTTCCCAGGCTAGGGGTCTAATCGGAGCCTACACCACAGCCACAGCAACATGGGATCCAAGCCGTGTCTGCAACCTTCATCACAGCTCATGGCAATGCCAGAGCTTAACCCACTGAGCAAGGCCAGGGATCGAACCTGCAACCTAATGGTTCCTAGTCAGATTCGTTAACCACTGCGCCACGATGGAACTCCCCTATACCTCAATTTTAAAAAAAATAAATAAAATGTTGTTTTAAAGGTAGCACAAACAAATTTTTTATTTGATTTTCCTTGTTTTATATTGTTATATTTCCCCACAAAATGTAAAATATATTAATACAAAATATTTTGAGAGTTACATGCAAGAACTGCTCAGATTTTTGCTATTTCTACACACAACTTTATCTCCTAGACTTTCTCTAGTTTTAAAAAAAGGAGGGGCCAAATCTTGAGTACTGCAGTATTGCTTGTGCTTTAAGTTCAGAGTTTTTAGGCTCCTGGTTTGTATCATTAAGAGGCATAATGGAGATACCACTATGGCAGAGTGCATTGAGACTCTGACTGCAGTGGCTTGAGTTGCTGTGAAGGTGCAGGTTTGATCCCTGCCTGGGCACAGTGAGTTAAAAGGATCGGCATTGCCGCAGCTATGGCTTAGATTTAATTCCTGGCCTGGGAACTTCTATATGCCACTGGTACAGCTATAAGATTTAAAAAAAAGAGAAAGAGAAAAAGAGTCATGATACTGGGAGTTCCCTCGTGATGCAGCAGGTTAAGGACCTGGTGGTGTCATTGCTGTGGTTCTTGTTACAGTTGTGGTGCAGGTTTGATTCCTAACCCAAGAACTTCCGCTTGCCATGCTGTGGCAAAAAAAAAAAAAAATTCATAATATCTAACATTTATTAAGCAGGTATTGTGCTAAGTGCTTTACATGCAATTTTAGTTAACGCTAGCTGCTGTAATAGTCAAATCCCAGAATCTCATGGCTTAACAAAATTGAAATTTGTTTCTCACTCACATAAAGTCCAAAACGAGTGTTGCTACTAGTTATAAAGCTCTCCTCCATGCTGTGATTTGGGGACCAAGTTTCCTTCCATTTCCTGAAGATGTGGTTCTGCCAATTTCAAACAAGTGGCTTCTAGAGAAACTACAGAAGTTGAAAGAACAAGGAGAATCACAATGGGAGAGTTTTGTGAGCTGAGCCTAGAAGTAGGATGCATTGCTTCTTGAATTCCATCAGCCACAATGAACTGCAGGTAAAGATGCAAAATGTGGTTTAGCTGATTGCCCGTGAAGAAAAAGAAATGGTTTGGCTTATGGTTTGGCAGTCTCTGCCGCACATACGTTTTTTTCCCCATTTCATCCTAACACCCCATTGGATATGTACATAATTTATACCACTTTACAGATGAGGAAACTGGAAATTGGATAAGCTAAATCCCTTTCCTAATAACTCATGGTCAATAAATGGCAGAACTCAAATTAAAACCTAGGCAATCTAACTCAAAAACTATACATATTTTCTCTTTTTTGACTGC
The DNA here is from genome assembly GCF_054392235.1 of Sus scrofa. NCBI lineage: Eukaryota > Metazoa > Chordata > Mammalia > Artiodactyla > Suidae > Sus > Sus scrofa. Next base: position 18,679,741 of record NC_139393.1, on the reverse strand, counting down.
CCCACAGCACATGGAGTTCCCTGGTCAGCACCACAGCTGGGGCAACATGGGATCCTTTAACTCACTGTGCCGGGCCAGGGATTGAACCTGTGTCCTCCTGTTGCAGAGGTACTGACCACCCTGTTGCAACACAGCAGGAACTCCCTAAAGCTATATTCTTTATCAAGGTAACTGCGATATGACTGAAATTCTTATTCTTGAAGAATATTTAAACTTTCTTTTAATGTAAGAGAGGTATGACAATTTAAGAACTGTGATTAATCCAAATCCATTATTTCCTTTTTTTTTTTTCTTTTTGCTATTTCTTGGGCCGCTCCCGCGGCATATGGAGGTTCCCAGGCTAGGGGTCGAATCGGAGCTGTAGCCACTGGCCTACACCAGAGCCACAGCAACGCGGGATCCGAGCCGCGTCTGCAACCTACACCACAGCTCACAGCAATGCCGGATCGTTAACCCACTGAGCAAGGGCAGGGACCGAACCCGCAACCTCATGGTTCCTAGTCGGATTCGTTAACCACTGCGCTACGACGGGAACTCCTCCTTTTTTTTTAAAGAGCTGCACCCGCGGCATATGGAGGTTCCCAGGTATCTAATCAGAGCTACAACTGCCAGCCTATACCATAGCCACAGCGAAGCGGGATCTGAGCCGCGTCTGCCACCTACACCACAGCTCATGACAACACCGGATCCTTAACCCACCGAGCAAGGCCAGGGATCAAGCCCGCATCCTCATGGAGACTAGTCGGCTTTGTTTCTTCTGTGCCACAATGGGACTCCCAAACCCATCATTTTCGTGATGAAGAAACTGAGATCCAGAGGTGGAAGGTCCTTTTGAAGGTTCAAATCATTGCTGCTCAGGCATCATACAATATAAAGAACATTTTCTAAGAAAATATAATTTTGAAAAACTAATAACTTATGTCATCTTTTCTAAAAGTTTACTTCCTAAAAGATGTGGTTTATTTTAATGTAGATAAAGCCAAGCATTGAGATTTGTTGCTTGAAGAGGACGCACAATGCAGAGTAAGCCTGCCACCGTGTGGCGAGGGCGGAAACCCAAGGTCTGTTAAATGTTCTATTCCCGTTTATTGTTTGCTTCCAGTTTATTCACTAACCAGCCCAGATCTGATACTGCCTTTGATAAGAAATTCACACCCAGCTATAGTAAATTCTATAGGTTTAAGAACTTTTAAACTTCATCCAATTCTAAAACCACTGCAATATTTCTGATCCTGCCACCAGGGTGATCCCATGTTAAAATGTGGCATTTTCACAAGAGGGTTAATTACTTCAGTGCTTCACAAACAAGGAAACAAATTTAACAATTAGTAGGATTTTAGGCATGGAGGGTACTTCATTTTGCTTTAACAGTTCATCACATAGTCTAACCTATTCCAGCTTGGCAGAATTCTACAGTGGGATTTGAAGCTTTAGTGAAATTAAATGTGTAATTTAGCTGGCCCTTGTCTAGAATCCATATTCAGTGTTCCTTGGCATGAAAAAGAAATGTGTTGCTTCTGTAAGAAATTTCTCACATTTAAAAAAATAAATTATTACTTTATACATCTCTCTATAATATGTAGTGAACACTGCCATATACTATCAGCCAAATTATGATTTATAGAGAATATTATCCTATTTATATTATAAAATATTCCAGATGAAGATCTCATATCCAAAGGTTAGAATCTAAAAATTATTTGGCATTCTGTAGTAGATTTCATCTGTTTAGCCAAATTTCACAAATCTGGCAATATAAACTTACCCTTAAAAACTATCCTCGGAGTTCCCCATTGTGGCTTAGCAGAAACAAATCTGACTAGCACCCATGAGGATGCAGGTTCAATCCCTGGCCTCACTCAGTAAGTTAAGGATCCAGCATTGTTGTGAACTGTGGTATAGGCTGCAGACGTTGTGGTGTATTTCCCGAGTTGCTGTGGCTGTGGTGTAGGTGAGCAGCTACAACTCTGATTCAACACCTAGCCTGGGAACCTCCATATGCCATGGGTATGGCCCTAAAAAGACAAAACAAAAAACAAAAAAAAAACCCAAAAGAAAACAAAAAACTATTCTCCATGAATTATACTGATTTGTTTATAAGAAAAACAAATGACAACTGGTGTTTCTTTTTATTTGCCCATAATTTAATTTAGAGGTCCTCAAATTTTTTGTTTGTTTTTTTAGGGCCACCCCTGCAGCATATGAGGTTCCCAGGCTGGGGTCTAATTGGAGCTGTTGCTGCTGGCCTATGCTAGAGCCACAGCAACGCCAGATCCTTAACCCACTGAGGGAGGCCAGGGATCGAACCCGAAACCTCATGGTTCCCAGTAGGATTCATTTCCGCCGCGCCACAACAGGAACTCCGAGGTCCTCAAATTTTTATTATAAAATATATTTGTGCAAAACCTACAGAAAACATTATACTTAATGCAAATATTGGAAGCATTACCACTAAAGACAGCATGGATTTTTTTAAAAAATAGCCACCAATTCTTTGGTACCCCCTCCCATGTAGAGACAGAGTCTGTGTATACCCCCTTTGAATGTGGGTGGGCTTATCATTTGTAACCAATAAAATGCAGCAGAGGTGGCCCTGTGTGACTACCGAGGCTGGGTTGGAAAAGGCGATGCAGCGGCTTGCTTGTTTCCTGGAACATCTGCCCTTGGAGCAAATCAAATAATGAAATGGAATAAAGAAGACGGAAACCTTCAAACCTACACCTGTAGGTCAGGTATGAACGAACATGCAATAAAGGTGGTTGGTTAGCCAGGAGGACAAGATAGCTTGTTCATTAAATAGCATTTATTCAACTCCTCTAAGTTGTTGATTTTATTGGCATAAGGTTATTCATGATATCCTCCTTGTCAGTTTTCTTCATGTCTAAAATCTATAGTCATGTCTCTTTTTTTATTCCTCATAATTTTCTTTTTCTTCATCAGCCTGAGCAGCAGTTTATTGATTTTATTAATCTTTTCAAAGAATCAACATTTGACTTTCTCAGTTTTCTCTATTTTTTCCATTTGATGGATTTCTATTCTTATTTTGATTATTTTATTTCTTGTATATATTTTGTATTTAGTTTGCTTTTTTTTTCCTCTAATTTTGAGATTGGCACTTCGATCATTGATTTTTATATTTTTTTCTCTTCTAATATAAGCATTTAAGTGTATGTTTCCCGGGGCTTTTGTTGTAACCCACACATTTTTTATTTTTTATTTTATTTTTTTAATTAAAAAAATTTTTTATGACTGAACCCATGGCATATGGAAGTTCTCAGGCCAGAGACTGAATCCAAGCCACAGCTGGGCAATGCTGCATCCTTTAACCCACTGGGCCAGGCCTGGGGATCAAACCTGTGCCTCTGCAGCCACCCCTGCTACTGCAGTCAGATTCTTAACCCACTGTGCCACAGCGGGAACTCCCTAACCCGCAAATTTTGATACATTATACTTTCATTTTCATTCAGCTCAAAATATTTTCTAATTTCCCTCGCAATTTTGTCTTTGATCTATGGGTTAATTAGAAGTATATTATTTAATTTCCAAAAATTTGGGGGGGGAGTTTCCAGGTATCTTTCCATTATTTATTGCTACCTTAATTCCACAGAGGAATATACTCAGTGTGATTTCAATTCTTCTATAATTATTGAGACGTGTTTTATAGTTCACCATATGGGCTACACTGGTGAATATACTGTGCTTCCCCCCTCCCAGTGTAATCACTGGGCACACTGACAAGACAGCATTCTGTCCCAAGATGGCAAATAGGAACCAGGGAGATGCCGGCTGGCAGGCCCCACCCTAGGAGACAGACTGCATCCAGGCTTGAAGGAGACAGACTCCAACTCAAAAAATAAGAACATGAACCCCCTGGTTGTTAGCTCATTTGTCTTCTGATTCAGGGTCTCCTGTTGTCATTCTACGTGGTTCCATGAAAACCCAGAGAGATGCTGTAAAACAAGTGTGCTATTTTTTTAAATTCATGGAACAAAGAAGAGCCCTTGAAATATTTTATTTTATCTTATTTTGTCTGTCTTTTTGAGGCAGCACCCAAAGCACATGGAAGTTCCTGGGCTAGGGGTTGAATCAGAGTTATGACGCCTGACCTACACCACAGCCATAGCCACGCCAGATCCAAGCCAAGGCTGTGACCTACTCTGCAGCTCACAGCAATGCCAGATCCTTAGCCCACTGAGCAAGGCCAGGGATCAAACCCACACATCCTCATGGATACTAGTTGGGTTCGTTACCACTGAGCCACCATGGGAATTCTGAAATACTTTTTAAAAATGATAGATGAAATGAAAAGTATAAAGGAAGGTTTTTTTTTTGTTTTTGTTTGTTTTTTGCCCTTTGTGCCTTTTCTAGGGCCACTCCTGTGGCATATGGAGGTTCCCAGGCTAGGGGTCGAATCGGAGCTTAGATTCGCTGGCCTACGCCAGAGCCACAGCAACACCAGATCCAAGCCTCATCTGAGACCTACACCAGAGCTCACAGCAATGCCAGATCCTTAACCCACTGAGCAAGGCCAGGGATCGAACCTGAAACCTCATGGTTCCTAGTCGGATTCATTAACCGCTGAGCCAGGACAGGAACTCCTTTTTTTTTTTTTTTTTCTGGAAAGTTTAAAAGATAATGTTGAAGAAATCTTCCAGAAGAGTGAAAAGGCAAAGAAATAAGAAAGGAAAGAAAATATTTTTTAAATTAGCAAATAAGTCAGAGCTCAACAACTAAACAATAGGACTTCCAGTAAGAGAAACATAAAGAAGTGGAGAGGAGAATTCAAGAAGATGTCCCAGAATTTAAGGTAACTTACCTTTAGCAGTAGGCAGCAGAGTAAAGGGTCTACTAATCTTCCAACATAATGGGTGAAAGTAGACTCACAAATGCCTGTTTATGAAATTTTGGAATTCCTGAAACAAAGAGAAAATTTTTATGAGCTTCCAGGAAAAAAAAAAAAAAGTCACAAAGAGTCAGCCTGGGTTTTTTATTCTCAACAGCAACAGTGGAAGCCAGAACACAAAGAAGCAATGCCTTCAAAGTTCTGAGAGGAAATAATTTCTATCCCAGACTTTCATACCATAGCCAAACTATCGATCAGTTGCCAGAGTAAAATAAAGACATTTTCAGAATTTCAAGTTCTTAAAAAACATACCTCCCATGCATCCCAGAAGCTACTGAAGATGTGCTCCACCAAGACAATAGTGTGTCAACCTAAATGTCCATTGACAGATGATTGGATTAAGAAGATGTGGTACATATACACAATGGAATACGACTCAGCCATAAAAAAGAACAAAATAATGCCATTTACAGCAACATGGATGGAACTACAGACTCTCATACTAAGTGAAGTAAGTTAGAAAAAGAAAGACAAATACCATGTGATATCACTTAAATCTGGAATCTAATATATGGCACAAATGAACCTTTCCACAGAAAAGAGACTCATGGACATGAGAACAGACTTGTGGTTGCTAAGGGGGTGGGATGGTCTGGGAATCTGAGGTTAAGAGATGCAAACTATTGCATTTGGAATGAATAAGCAATGAGCTCCTGCTGTATTGCACAGGGAACTGTATCTAATTACGATGGAACATGATGGCAGATAACGTGAAAAAAAGAATGTACCTGTATATATGTGACTGGGTCACTTTGCTGTACAGTAGAAATTGACAGAACATTGTAAACCAGCTATGATGGAAAAAATAAAAATCATTAAAAAAAAAAAAAAGACAGCAGTGTATACCAAGAAAGGAGAAAACCTGGCCTCCAAAAGCAGAGGATACAACACAGGAGGCAGGTCAAAGGGATCGCAAAGAGGATAGGTATACTACATAGAGAAGCAGTTCAAATTGGGGTGGTTTGACTCAAGAGACAGATGCATGAGGACTGTTATCATCAAGCTCTCTGCAGTCACCACACCCTCTTTACCTGGAGGAAGACACTTGCAGGCCACCCTGGGTCAGATTTGTAACTGGATTTGGTTGGCCTTGAACATGTGCCTGGCTCAGATTCTTTTAATTTTTTTTTTTTTTTTTTTTTGCCTTTTCTAGGGCCACTCCCTTGGCATATGGAGGTTCCCAGGCTAGGGGTCTAATTGGAGCTGTAGCCGCCGGCCTACACCACAGCCACAGCAATGCAGGATCCGAGCCTTGTCTGTGACCTACACCACAGCTCACGGCAACGCCGGATCCTTAACCCACTGAGCAAGGCCAGGGATCGAACCCTCAACCTCATGGTTCCTAGTCGGATTCGTTAACCACTGCGCCACGATGGGCTCAGATTCTCATCTGCAGTTGGTTGGCCTTGAACAAGTCTCCCCTCCTCTCCATGCCCTACTGCCAGGATCAGCTGAGATGATTACTTTCATTCCAAGAAGTATTCTGATTGGCTGGCTCCTAGGAGCTGAAAATAAAGAGCAGTCTGACCATGGATAACCAGTACTGGCCTGCACTGGAGGCTCGCTGGCTCCCTAGCTGTGGTAAGCCCTGTGCTTCGTAAACTGTCAGTGTCTGGCCCAATGACTACCTCAGAAGGGGCTCTTGCAAAACTCCCAAGGAAGATAAATTCAGCAAATCTGTGACTCAGAGACTCTCTAGGAAGCCTCCATGGAATACTGATAGTGTTCCTTCTTGTTGAGATTCATGCTTGCTTCCCAGTTTTTGTATTGATCACTTTTCATTTGTATTTATATAAAGACAGCTGTGGTAGTTCCTGTTGTGGCTCAGTGGAAAGGAATCCAACTAGTATCCATGAGGATGTGGGTTCAATCCCTGGCATTGCTCAGTGGTTCAGAGATCCAGTGTTGCCATGTGCTGTGGTGTAGGTCGAAGACGAGGCTCGGATCTGGTGTTGCTGTGGCTGTGGTGTAGGCTGGCAGCTATAGCTCCAATTCGACCCCTAGCGGGAGCCTCCATGTGCCACAGGTGCAGCCCTAAAGAGCAAAAAATCAAAAAAGATAACTGTGGACAGATGATATAACATTTGATTAAAAATAAAACAGAAAAAAAAAGTTGACTCAAGTTAATCTCTTTTAGCCTCAGTTTCTATATTTATAAATGGAAACCAAAAAAATCTCAGAACTGTCGGGAGGAATAAATAAACTAATGTAGATATCATTTATGATACAGACTAGGGGCTTAATTGGTGATGGTTATATTTTTTTAATCTCAATTTTTAAAAAATTTTGGCCATGTCTGCAGTATGAGGAAGTTCCTGGGCCACAGATTGAACTCTTGCCCTGGCTGTGACCTGTGCTACAGCAGTGACAACACCAGACCCTTAATAACTAGGCCATTTAAAATCTCAATTTATGACTCGAAAAGACACATGTACTCCATTGTTCATTGCAGCATTATTTTCAATAGCCAAGACATGGAAACAACCTAAATGTCCATCAACAGAGGAGTGGATAAAGAAGATGTGGTACATATACACAATGGAATATTATTCAGCCATTAAAAGGAACGGAATACCAGCATTTTGAGCAACATGGATGGACCTAGAAATTATCATGCTAAGTGAAGTCAGTCAGACAATGAGACACCAACATCAAATGCTTTCACTTACATGTGGAATCTGAAAAAAAGGACGCAACAAACTTTTTTGCAGAACAGATACTGACTCAGAGACTTGGAAAAACTTATAGTTTCCAAAGGAGACAGTTTGGGGGGTGAGGGGATGCGCTGGGCCGTGAGATGGAAATCCTGTAAAATTGGATTGCGGTGATCATTGTACAACTATAAATGTAATAAATTCATTGAGGATTAAAAATCATAAAAATAAAATAAAGACATCATCAGCCTCCAGGATGTCCAGGGTAAAAAAAAAAAAATCTGTATTTAACATGACATTTCCTTTGGTGTGCGAGGATGTGAGCGTGTCGTGTGTGTTTGGGGTTGTCCATACAAAGTGTAGTAAGGCAGGCGCAGCTTGCAGAGGCTTCCAGGCAACTTTTGAATTCCTGCAGAAAAAACTGTGAAATGCGACGAGGCAGAGGAGCCCCAGAAGGCTGTGAGCTATGGCAGAATCAGAGGTTTTGGTAAACTGGAATAGTTTACACCTCTTATACAGATTTTTATGTTTTACTATGGACATTTTCAAATGTATGTAAAATGGAGAGACTAATCTAGAACATCCCTGGTCTACCTGGCTTCAACAATGATCAATTATGGCCAATCTTGTTATATTTATGTCCCAAAGCTACTTCTCTTTTGACAGATGATTTTTTTTTTTGTCTTTTGTCTTTTTGTTGTTGTTGTTGTTGTTGCTGTTGCTGCTATTTCTTGGGCCGCTCCCGCGGCATATGGAGGTTCCCAGGCTAGGGGTCGAATCAGAGCTGTAGTCACCGGCCTACACCAGAGCCACAGCAACGCGGGATCCAAGCCGCGTCTGCAACCTCCACCACAGCTCACGGCAACGCCGGATCGTTAACCCACTGAGCAAGGGCAGGGACCGAACCCGCAACCTCATGGTTCCTAGTCGGATTCGTTAACCACTGCGCCACGATGGGAACTCCTGACAGATGATTTTTAAGCTAATAACAGAATCACATAATTTCACCTGTAAATATTTTAGAGTTATACTTCTTATGGCCCTAAAATGAATGTAATAAATTCTTTTTTTTTTTTTTTTTGGTCTTTTTGTCTTTTTTTCTAGGGCCGCTCCCGAGGCATATGGAGGTTCCCAGGCGAGGGGTCTCATCGGAGCTGTAGCCACCGGCCTACACCACAGCCACAGCAACACTGGATCATTAACCCACTGAGCGAGGCCAGGGAACCTCATGGTTCCTAGTCAGATTTGTTAACCACTGCGCCACAACGGGAACTCCGAATTTAATAAATTCTTTTAAAAAATAATAAAAAAGTAACTAAGCAGACTTACTAACGTGCACTCACATGGAGAAATCACACAAATGTTGTTAAATGAAATAAGGAAGTTACAGACATTATAATTACATTAAAAAGACCCACCCATTAAAAAAACTAAAGATAAGAGTTCCCGTCCTGGCTCAGTGGTTAACAAATCCGACAAGGAACCATGAGGTTGCCGGTCTGATCCCTGGTCTTGTTCAGTGGGTTAAGGATCTGCCATTGCCGTGAGCTATGGTGTAGACCACAGATGTGGCTTGGATCCCGCGTTGCTATGGCTGTGGTGTAGACCGGCGGCTACATCTCCGATTCAACCCCTAGCTTGGGAACCTCCATATGCCATGGGAGCGGCCCTAGAAAAGGCAAAAAGACAAAAAAAAAAAAAAAAAAAAAAAAAAAAAAAAAAAAAAAAAAATTTAAAAACAACAACAACCCCCCCCCCCAAAGATAGAGCTACTGTATCATCTAGCAACCCCACTCCTAGGCATGTATCTGGAAAAAATGAAAACTATAATACAAAAAGATTCATGTACCCCTATGTTCATAGCACTGTTTACAAAACCAGGACATGGAAGCAACCTAAGTGTCCACTGACAGAGAAATGAATAAGAAGATATGGTACTTATATATACAATGGATTATTATTCAGCCTTTAAGATGAATGAAATGCCATTTGCAGCAACATGGATGGACTTAGGATAATCATACTAAGTGAAGTAAGTCAGACAGAGAAAGGTAAATATACGATACCACTTATATGTGAAATCTAAAATATGATACAGGAGTTCCCGTCGTGGCTCGGGGGTTACTGAACCCGACTAGCATCCATTATGATGCAGGTTCCATCCCTGGCCTCACTCAGTGGGTTAAGGATCCAGCATTGTCGTGAGCTGTGGTGTAAGGTCTCAGACAAGGCTTGGATCCCGCATTGCTATGGCTCTGGCATAAGCTGGCGGCTACAGTTCCAATTGCACCCCTAGCCTGAGAACCTCCATATGCTGCAGGTGTGGCCCTAAAAAGACCAAAAAAAGGGAAAAAAAAAAAAAAAGATACAAATGAACTGATTTACGAAATGGAAAAAAGACTCACAGACATAGAAAGAAAACTTACAGTTACCAAAAAAGAAGGGGGGAGGGATAAATTAGGAGTTTGGGATTAACAGATACATACCACTAGGTATAAAATAGATAAACAACTATGGCACAGCTGTTTGGCACAGGGAACTATATTCAATAACTTGTAATGGCCTGTAATGGCAAAGAATCTGAAAAAGGATAAATATATATATGTGGCTATATAGGATATATACTACATATAGGATATATATATATAAATAATATATATATTAATATAAAATTGAATCACTTTGCTATGCACCTGAAACTAACAGAACATTGTAAATCAACTATACTTCAATAAAAAGTTTTTGCTTAAAAAAAATAATAGGATAGTACAAAAGACTCAACCAAACAAAAATAAATCTTTTTTTTTTTTTTTTGTCTTTTTGCTATTTCTTGGGCCGCTCCCGCGGCATATGGAGGTTCCCAGGCTAGGGGTCGAATCGGAGCTGTAGCCACGGGCCTACGCCAGAGCCACAGCAACACGGGATCCCAGCCGCATCTACAACCTACACCACAGCTCATGGCAACGCCGGATCGTTAACCCACTGAGCAAGGGCAGGGACCGAACCTGCAACCTCATGGTTCCTAGTCGGATTCGTCAACTACTGCGCCACGACGGGAACTCCAAATAAATCATTTTAAATAATAAAATAATATATGCATGCTCCAAAATACTTCAGTATACTATAGAAAAATAACTGCAAAAAAATGTACATGAAACTGTGGATACTGATTACTTCTGAGGAGGGGAGTGGTGATTTGGAGGGTGCAGTTAGGAATGACACCCTGTAATTTTATATTGTTTGACTCTCATACAGAAAAATATATTCATCACTACCTATGTAATTTTTTCAATGAAAAAAAGAGAACTGAAGCAAACACTTGACTACTTGCCGCCCAGAGTGATGAAACTCATCAGGGAAACGTGGAAAAGTCTCAAGTGCTGATTTGAGTTTCTAACAGGGAGGTGACCTTCCACCCTCCTTCCTAATCAAATGGTTTTTTTCCTGCCAACTAAAAATACACTATCCATTTCAGGAAATGTGGCTGATTGAATAGCGGCTGCCGCAGAGGACCTACTTTGCATATTGAAACAACCTTGGAAGAAAAATAGCAAAAAGTTCCCTGTAGCCAGCTCCTCTTTTGAGGCACGGCTGGAGCCCATCACACACGGTTCTCTTGGCCTCCGCATTATCCTTCCTCTGTTTTCAGCAGTTGGTCTGTGGCCCCTGTTTCTTGCCTCCCCACCCCCGCAACCCCTTAGTGTCAGGAAACTTCCTGCAAAAACTGTAAAAGCAGAAGCTGAAGGAGCTTCAGTGCAAAGCTAACATTCTTTAGATCTTTCTCACACTGTTTCAAAAAGCAGATCATCCACGGCTGTTTCCTTTTCCTCTGTGTGCTTTTTTTTTTTTTTTTAAGCTATTCACTGCCAAGATACTATTTCTGTACAGAGGGAGAGGGAGAGGGAGGAAGAGGGAGGGTGGTGGGAGAGAGAGAGAAGAGGTACAGACACATGTATCCCCCCGCCCCAGCTCTGCCATGTTCCTCATTCAGTTATAAAGACATAGTGTTGCCAATAAAATGAAAACGAGAAATAGCAGAAAAGTTCTGGAAGATGAGCTGCACTGTAAATGTAAAACAGAAACTGCTTAAAGTGATAATAATTCAAAGGACAATTTGAGGTAGAGCTCAGGGATAGAGCATTTGACTGCAAAATACAATCCGTAATGCAAAATAAAGACCTTTAAACAGAGTTTGCAATATTATGTGCTGTATCTAATTCTGTTATATGATGTCCTGGAGTTGATACACATGAATACTGTTGACCTCTTCCGTTCACATGGCATGCACGTGCATTCTGAACAGTTTTGTAAAAAATAATGTGGTAGACTGTAGAAAGCATTGCTCATAGCTGCTCAATAAAAATTGCACTATATCTGTAGAATATTCGAGCTGAATGAATTTTAGAAGGGACCTAGTCCAACCTTCTTACGTTACAGATTAGAAAACTGAGGTTGAGAAAGATTAAGTAACCTGCCGAAGATAACACAGAAAGTAGCAGACCTGGGGCCAGAACAGAATCCAGATCTCCTACTTCTTTTTTTTTTTTTTGTCTTTTTAGGGCCGCACCCAAGGCTTATGGAGCTTCCCAGCCTAGGGGTCTAATCGGAGCTGTTACTGCTGGCCTACACCACAGCCACAGCAACGCGGGATCCAAGCCACATCTTTGACCTAGTCCACAGTTCATGGCAACGCCAGATCCTTAACCCACTGAGTGAGGCCAGGGATTGAACCACATGGTTCCTAGTTGGATTCGTTTCCGCTGCGCCATGACTGGAACTCCAGATCTCCTACTTCTTCAATGTGCCTTCTTCCTAAAGTATGACGATGCCTCACTGCTCTGTCTCTCGCTTGTGAGATAGCACACCAGAACTACCGCAGCATTTTTTCTGATTTCTTATTTTTGAACTTGATGACCAGACTACACAAGCAACCAAGGATGAGCACCTGGGACACGCCCATGGGCACGTGCATGCACGCACACTCACACACACACACACACACACACACTGTTAACACACGCTGTAAGACAACCTTCTACCATGGAACGTTGGGGAAATACACTAGACACGATTGCCCACCCAACCCTATTTCCGATTTCTTCTCGCTAACAGTGCAACTTTACTCAGCCATCAAGAGATGGGAGACAGTATGAGCAGAGGTGAACCCTGCCTGGCCAAAGCCCAGCAATTTCATTCTCTTGGAGGCTGAGATACTAGAGAAAATTGACTGGGAGGCTCTGAGGGAATATTTCCTTCCTGATAAAATATACACACCCATGTACACAAACACACAAGACAACTGCCACCTTTCACTTCTTCCTGCTTACTATTTTTTTTTATTACTCAAATGAATTGATCACATCTGTAGTTGTATAATGAGGGCCACATCCAAGGCACATGGAGGTTCCTAGGCTAGGGGTCCAATCGGAGCTACAGCTGCTGGCCTACACCACAGCCACAGCAATGAATTCAGTTGTGTGAGGATGAGAAGCTTGCACTGAGGAAAGGAAACATCACCCACAAGTTGATGATGCCAAAGCAGAGATATGGAAAGAAACTGGCTCCTTGATGACGCTATCAAGGTGCCAAACCAACCTGGAACTGCTCCCTCCTTACCTAGGGCCTGGTTTCAGCCCCTTGCAGCTGGGTGTTCTGGAACTCACGACTGAAAGCTTAGTTACGTTACCTCTCAGAGCCTCAGCTTGTTTTTGATAAAATGGTGATGACGATACCTGCTGGGCAAGGTGGTGGCGAGGAGGAAATGAGGTCATTAGATGCCTAAGGTAAAGGAACTCCCTAAACGGCAGCCACCGATATCATAAGCATTATAACCAGTACACCAGAATCCTCTATGGAGGGAATGGTGCCTCCACTCCCCTGTCTCTGTGGCACCCGGAATCTTTTCCCTGTGCCAGGGATCTGGCCATAGTACATCCAGCTGCCACCTCCTCTCTGAAGGCTGAGGAGCTCAAAGCAGGAGTATTTGGGCCTAGGAGCTGGCAGGCTAGACAGCCTATAAAAGAAACAAATGTAGAGAAAAATCCAGCATGTAAAATCATGGCGTAACTTGTGGTGCCACTTGATGATATACTGTAAGATCGGAGCCGGACGTAAAGTGTTCATTTCTTCTGTCCCAGATAATCCCCACTCTGGCGATCTCGCCAATGGAAATAATCCGAATGAAGAGAAAGACGTGATTCACAAAATCTTGAATTCGGCATTATTTTGGAAGGACATAATAATATTTATCCTTGATGCCATACACTCATGAAGGCAACACAAAAGGTTTTATTGGCGACTGTGTAGGGGGAAGGCAGTGTCGTTTTCTACACAGACTTAAATGAAAGCAATCAGAATACGGAAGTCCTGTGCACTCTGGTTTCAACCACGTGGAACAGCTATAATTAGGCCGGACTATAACTGGCAAACTGATTATTAAGTGCATGCAACGGAACACAGGAAATAAGGGGGCTGCAGATTGTTGAAGAAACTCTGGCCAGAAAAGGAAGGAAAGATGAGAAAAGATGACAGTGATAATAGTGGGCCAACAAAGGGCATTGTTTTTTTCCACAAAGGCCATTCGATGGATTTCAAAATAGTCTGGGCAGCCAAGCCTGGAGCTGAAAGCCTAGGCAGCAAAGGTACAGACGTGGCCCTGCAGCTGTGCCCTGGGAAGGCCTCCCAGCGGAAGCCCCAGGCCCAGGACAGTCCCCAAGGGCACTAGGATGTACCAGGAAGACATCCCAGCTCTTCGGTCACCCTGAGGGAGGCACAGAGCATCCCAAACCCAGGATTTAGGGAACACAGGGATCCAGCTTCCACGTGCCATTTGCGGAATAAAGAGGTTTTTGTTTGTTTGTTTGTTTTTTGTCTTTTTTTTGCTATTTCTTGGGCCGCTCCCGCGGCATATGGAGGTTCCCAGGCTAGGGGTCCAATCGGAGCCGTAGCCACTGGCCTACGCTAGAGCCACAGCAACGCGGGATCCGAGCCGCGTCTGCAACCTACACCACAGCTCACGGCAACCCACTGAGCAAGGGCAGGAACCGAACCCGCAACCTCATGGTTCCTAGTCGGATTCGTTAACCACTGCGCCACGACGGGAACTCCCCGGAATAAAGAGTTCTTATCGAATGTTTCCTATTGATTCAGCCCCTGTTACTGGTGCTAGAATAGCACAGGCAGACAGATTTGTGTGTTCTGGGCAAGTCTGTGGAGGGCAATGGATAGCAATATTCTGCTTCTCTGGGAAAAAGCATGGGAAGGCACAGACCTATGAAAAAATAAAATAAATGTATTTATAGATCATAAATATAAATATAAATACAAACAAAATATCTTTGTAGTTAACATCTACTGTATCTTATGCCTGTCCAAGGTCGGCCACTGGACACGGCCAGGATCTATGCAGGGTGAGACTGCATGCTGCCTTGAAGGACCAGACAGCAAGAACGGTCACCACATACGACTTCCAATTTGGGTCCCCCATTTTCATTCCACCTGGCTCCTCCACAGCTGGTCCCTCACTCATCCTTTCCTCCATCCTCTCCTGGCGGGGGAACAAACAGCAAAACTCACATCTTGTTTTATAAAACACATATTTTACAACATCTGTTTTTATTTTTTTGTCTTTTCCAGGGCTACACCCGCATGGCACATGGAGGTTCCCAGGCTAGGGGTCTAATTGGAGCTGTAGCTGCTGGCCTACGCCAGGGCCACAGCAACTCAGGATCCGAGACACATCTGCAACTTACACCACAGCTCATGGCAACGCTGGATCCTTAACCCACTGAGCGAGGCCAGGGATCGAACCTGCATCCTCATGGCCCCATGGTTCCTAGTCGGATTCGTTAATCACTGAGCCATGACGGGAACACCAACATCTATTTTTAAAATTAAGAAATGAAAATCAGAAATAATAGAATCTACCTGCCCACATAGTCTTGAAAGAAAACCAAAATAATGCTGTAACTAAAAGATAAGGAATAACTAAGAAAAAGCTAAGAGTAGTAAGAGAATCTCTATTTCTATCACATGTGCTCAGACGCAATCATGGTACAGACTGTCGAATTCTCGCATCTAAATGTAGAAATAATGTGGCCGAAATGGCACCTGATCCAGCGTCTTCCTGTGTCTTATCAGCAGCTTAAATGCCACAGGCATGGCTGCTGTCTGAGGTGTGATTTTCTAAAATGGTGAACAGCACATGCCAAAGCTCCAAACAAGACAAAAGGGCGAGCTTTCCTCAATTCATGGAGTAGTGACATTGCTGGAAAAAGACAGTGTACCTGCAAATGTCCTAGGTACTAAAGTACCAGGCAGTAAATTGTCTGGGTTTACACATAAAATGAAATTAGGTGTTAGGATCAGATAATGTTTAAATAGTGGGCTTTTTAAAATGACATAAATGTCTAGAGCAGTCACAAGTTGGATTCAGGAGTTCCCATTGTGGCTCAGTGGTTAACGAATCCTACTAGGAACCATGAGGTTTCCGGTTTGATCCCTGGCCTCGCCTACTTCCTTGTTGAGCCCGGTGTTGCCATGAGCTGTGGTGTGGGTCACAGACGCAGCTCGGATCTGGCGTTGCTGTGGCTCTGGCTCAGGTGGCAGCAACAGCTCCCATTAGACCCCTAGCCTGGGAACCTCCACCTGCTGTGGGTGCGGCCCTAGAAAAGACAAAAAAAAAAAAAAAAAGTTGGATTCAGGAGTTCATTGTTGGCTCAGCAGGTTGGGGATCTGGCATTGTCACTGTTATGGCTCTGGTCACTGCTAGGGTGCAGGTTTGATCCCTAGCCGGGGAACGTCCACATGCTGCAGGCACTGTTAAAAAAGAAAAAAGTTGAATTCAAATTCAAGAACTTTCTTGTGCAGAATTGTCCTGGGCACTGTGGGACATCTTTGGAAAGTGCTCACCAAACTTTCCAAGTGCTGCTCAAACTTTCCAAGACTGAGTCACTGGTCTCCGTTTATGAGTCGACCTGGGGAACTGGGCAGAGAGCTTTCTGTCCGCTTTCTCCAAGCCTGGGGAAGGCCTACCCAGGGCCACAGCTACCTGTAACCAGGCTCCCCAAACACACCCAAGTTCAGACACACTACTTAGGGCTCCACAGGGTTGCCTAACAAACGACAGTCGCAGGGGATGGAATTAAACATCTCAGAGAATTTCCACCTTCAGCATGGCTGGAGTGGTGACTCCCACCACAAGACCCTTCAAAGATGAATGGTAGAATAATAGAGGTCAAGGGTGCCCCCAGGTGGTCCCAAGTCAAAGCCCAAACTGTTACTTTCTGTGCTTCATTGCCTCCCAGGACAGCTGTCTGAAAGCTCCTCCCACCTGGGTGTCTGATGAAAAGCCTGCTTCCTTGTTGAGCCAAAGGGACGGGGCTGGAGTTTATGGAGGTAATTCACCTCCATACCCACATGGCCTTTGGGCAGGACTAGAGCCCCATTCAATATAACTGCTGTTTCCCTGGCTCTCTACTCCTCCAGCTTACAAGGGACTTTAGTGAATGCCTGTCCAGACCCCAGAGGGAGATGTCTCTCTGAGTCTGAGGTCAGTACTACAAAGGGCCTCCAGGTGGCCTGCATGCTGGCCCTGTGGCCCCAGGCTTCACTGGAATCCTCAGGGCAGGAGTCTGGGAAGTGTGCCTCCCCTCGTGTCACCTGCAGGCACTCAGCACCCAAGCAGCCTGGTATGGTGCCTCCAAGCCTTCAAGTCTACGGCTTCTTCCGTCTCTGCCCACCTCCCTTCTCCCCTCCCCTGGGCTCACACAAGGGGAACCAGGGCCAGAGTAGCACCCCTTTGCTCCCCAGCCTCCAAGCACAGGTCATCCTTTGCCTGCTGTACCGGTATCCTCTGCCAGTCCCAATCCTGCAAAATCCTGGCAAGATTCCCACTGATTCATCAGCCAGGCCCAGACAGAGCTGGGTCCCAAGTTCGTCTGATCGCCCAGCACCACAGGCAAGACAGACAAGTGCCCTCCAGACAGTGCTGGGCTGCTTTAAGACAGCGCACTTCCTTATAAAATCTGGTTTTAGCAATAATCCGATCTCCACCCTCCATATCTGATCAGGTCGCTAATTCTCCACCGCCCCCCAGATGAAATCTGATCACCTTGGCCTGTCTTTAGTGAAGACCCCATTAGGTCGGTTTAGCCAGAACCCTGCTCTCCCCTGATGCTTCTTCTTAGTAATTTTCCATATCCACTGACACCCGCCCCCACCCCCAGCTCCTTGGCTATAAATCCCCACTTGCCCACGCTTTTTTCGGAATGGAGCCCAGTTCTGCACGAAGGTCTCTTCCCCTATTGCAGGACTATTCTGCAATAGTCCTGAATAAAACCTTTTTTTTTTTTCTTTTTTTACCACTTTAACCATTGTTCTGCTGTGGTTTTTCTTTGACTATAATTCTACCTCTAAATCCCTTCCATTATGCTTCAGTTTCTCACCAAAACGACTGTAGCCAGAACCACAGGCTCCCCCCAAAACCCAAAAGGACAGTGACATCAACAACATGACATAGTGGTGCCCATGTTTCCGATTTTTCCCAATCGCTTCCTCCTGTTAAAATATAGCCACCTTACAACGACAGCCGCTACAATGAGGGGCTCGCCATTTGCAAAGCACTTTCTCAGTGAGCAACACGATGCAATGAAAGAGAGATGAATTATAAATCTCAGCAAGATCATGAACAAATTCTCTCTTCCGTCTGAGCCATTTCTTCATTAGTAAAATGAGAGAATCCCAACCCCCATCTTGGTCCTTGACGATTTAGTAAAGAATGTGCCAGAAAGCAGAACTGTTACCAGCTATGAGCGCCAAGTCACTGGAGCTCCAGAGCCAAGTCAGAATCTGCTACAGAAGCAAAGGCTTCTGAGTGGTTAATTTTTTGGAAAATTCTATTTTTTGGAAGTATCTTTTTTTTTTTTTTTTTACTGGGAAAAACAAAATGACATTGTTCAAGAAAAAAAAATTAAGCAATAAGCTTAATCACCCTTAGTTCCACCACATTAACACAACTTTTAATTTTTATGGTTTAACATATATATATTTATATACACACATATGTATGTGTATATGTGATACACACACACACATTTTGGTTTACCTGCAACATTAAACCTATTTTTTAAGAGTGTTTTATTTTTGTTTGTTTTTGGTTTTGTCTTTTTGTCTTTTTAGGGCCGCATATGGAGGTCCGAGGCTAGGGGTCCAATTGGAGCTGTAGCCACTGGCCTACACCAGAGCCACAGCAACGCAGGATCCGAGCCGTGTCTGCGACCTACACCATAGTTCACAGCAACGCTGGATCCTTAACCCACTGCGGAGGCCAGGTATGGAATCTGCCACCTCACGGATGCTAGTCACCGCTGAGCCGTGACGGGAACTCCTATTTGGGCAGCTTGTAAGCACACATGGTTCCAAGCAAATAAAAGAATCTCCAGGCACCAGAAACACACTGAGCTGAGGGAAAAGGGGGGATTCTCAGATTCCTCCACCAAGAGGATCACAGGACGGTGAGAGGAAGAGCAGTAGAAACAGCAAACGCAGATGTGGTCCTGAATGGGGGGCCCTCCCTGCAGCATAGAGTCTGAGCTGCTAAGAAGCAGGTGTTACTGAGGACGTTTTGTGCCTGACCCCAGCAGGTCTGCTCTCTCCCAGGGGCCAGAGCAGAGAGACGGCCTGCGGAGCTCGCCCTGCCTCCAACCACGTGGGAAAGGGAAACAGAAAAAGGAGAACCAGTAGCAGCCACTCGACTTCCCTCACCTCTCGATCGTGGGACCTGACTGAGCAGCGGAAAGCAGCTGCAGGGGAGGACACGGTCACAGGGGAGCTTTCAGCCACAGTCTAATCACATTGGGTAGTTTGTTTCTTTTAAGGGCCACACCTTGTGTCACACCACATGCAGGTTCCCAGGCTAGGGGTCCAATCGGAGCTACAGCTGCAGCTGCCGGCCTACAGCACAGCCACAGCAACTCTGAGCTGTGTCTGCGACCTACACCGAAGCTCACGTCAACGCTGGATCCTTAACCCGCTGATCGAGGCCAGGGATTGAAACTGCATCCTCATGGAGACTGGGTTCTTAACCCGCTGAGCCACAACAGGAATTCCCAATACTGAGGTAATTTTAATTTTTACTCTTCCACGCCTGCCATGAGGAACGAACAGAGGCTGTCTTATTTTCTTCCAGGGCCAACTGAAATGTACTCCTGGGGGTGAGATGTTCCTTCACCTGCTCCAGCCAAGGCTTCCCTAGACTAAGTTGGCATCAGGTCTTAGTCTTAGCAGCTGGGATTCCTGTAATTCGTGTGTAATGTTCTAGAGGTCACTTACCTCAGTAAGACACTGGAGGAAAGCCCTTTGCCCTGACTGGTACATCTGTCCTCAGTCAACAGTATTTATAAATAGCCACTGTTACAGGACACGCAGCCTGGTCCTATGGGGAGTTCCAAAGGCAGCAGAAGTTACCATGAGCCGACGGTCCCCCTCCCTCTGTGTCCTGACCCCAGGATAGCTTCCACTTCAGGGTTTAGGCTTCCAGGAGGACAAGAGAGGCTAGAAGCCACAGACCAGCAGGAATGGAAGAATCTTTCAGTCATTTCTACTGAACCAAGCTTGTCTAGCTGGAATTTGGTTGTGCCTCCTTGCTTTAACCACAGGGAATGTGAGCCCACATTCCATGTCTTGGGGCGGGGGGCTCCGCTCTGTAGGAGGCAGCCGGGAGAGACGGGTCAGCTGATTCACCCACCCCTACTTCCTGGCCCTTTCAGAGCCCAGGCCTGTCTTTGAAACCTGACATGCTTCCCTACTTTGGCCATAGAAACCCTTCCTCCATGTGCCTGCATGAATTTGTGTTCCTACAGAAAAGAATAGCTGATGTGTGCACCCGGCCGTTCTCCCCTAGGGTCTGGCAGGGGCCGCCATGGGGTCTGTGAGCTCCCGAGGTCACAGGGCGGAAGCCCAGGTGGTGATGATGGGCCTGGACTCGGCCGGCAAGACCACCCTCCTGTACAGACTAAAGGGCTACCAGCTGGTGGAGACGCTGCCCACCGTGGGTTTCAACGTGGAGCCTTTGGAGGAGCCTGGACATGTGTCTCTGACTCTCTGGGAC
The DNA here is from genome assembly GCF_054392235.1 of Sus scrofa. Taxonomy (NCBI): domain Eukaryota; kingdom Metazoa; phylum Chordata; class Mammalia; order Artiodactyla; family Suidae; genus Sus; species Sus scrofa. The sequence goes on along the minus strand of NC_139393.1, from coordinate 18,659,076 downwards.
GTCGGGGGACAAAGCCAGCTCAGGGCCAGCTGGAAGGACCACCTGGAGGGCACAGACATCCTCGTGTATGTGCTGGACAGCACAGACGAAGCCCGCTTGCCTGAGGCGGTGGCTGAGCTCAGGGAGGTCCTGGACGACCCCAGCGTGGCCAGTGTCCCCCTCCTGGTGCTGGCCAACAAGCAGGAGGTGCCCCAGGCCCTGTCACTGCCGGAGATCAGAGACCGCCTGGGCCTGCAGGGCTTCCTGGGGCGCTCCTGGGACCTGCGGGCCTGCAGCGCCCTCACCGGCGCGGGGCTGCCCGAGGCCCTGGAGAGCCTAAGGAGCCTCCTGAAATCCTGCAGCCTCTGCATGGCCAGGTGAGTGCAGGTGGGCAGGGAGCGGAAGTCCTGACCTGGGCAGAGCATGGGGACCGGAAGCAGTGGGGACCGGAAGCCCGTGGGGACCGGAAGCCCCGCTAATCTCGGGGCATCTCAAATTCGGTTTCTCACACAAGGAATCCTCCTGCGCTTGGACAGAATATTTTCGTCTTGGGCCTTATTGTCACCAGTATTTATACTGAAAATCAAGTATTCTTTGCATAATGTTACTCTAAGGAAAACCACGTACGTCAACATAGTTCATTTAGTAACAACTGTGAACTGTGGTAACAGAACCTGTGGTTGCAGAACAGTTCAGACAAATTCACAGAGGGACAGAGGTTTCAAAATCAAGTCAGCATCTCACCTGGACAAGGTCACGGTCTTATTTGCGATTTCCCTGGTAGCCCCCGGGTATGCACCACCATCACTCTGAGAGCAGGCGGCCAGGGCCGGCAGGATAGAGTCGGCTTCTGCGGAATCTTGGGTTTAGAGGTTCGCTGGGGCGCTCAGCCCCGGCAGAGGCCGGGAGTTCAGGCCTTGCAAAACTGATCTTCTTCTCTGACCCCAATTAAACCCTTCTCCAACTGTTTGTTATCGTGTGCTAGTCTTTTTCTAAAAGCCTTCATTGCTTTCTTTTTTCCTTCTCTTGCCTCCTTCTTGTAGCACATAACGTTTCCTTAAAAATCAGATTAATCCATGATTTCATTCATTTATTCATTCACTTAATCAAAAATATGTGTATCATTGAATTTGTGGCAAAGGGAATGAGCTTTAGATATGGAGCTGGACCTCGAAGTAGGAGGTGTGAATTTTGAAGATATGTATGACAGCAATGAACCTCTCACTATTCACAGTGGGAAAAAAAGTTGAATGTAGCATCCTAGAAGACTTTTCAGGTGATCTTTACCTAGGATCCATGAAGCTCTTGGAATTATTTGAGGAATATTATGTTGAGCCATTTTTCTAGGGAAGACAATCCATAACTTTTGTCAGATTTTTACAGGCACCTGTGACTCCCAAAAGTTAAGAATCACTGATTTGGCTGTATCTCTTATCCAATCCAGGAATACTTTCTATAATCTGAGATTTTTTTAACGGCGAGCAGCTTCCATTTGGTACCTGCTCTCATGTGAACCAGCTCTAAATGTTGGGCTAACATCAGTCTCCTTATGGCTCCTGATGGTGGTTCTGCCCTCTCTGGGGTGACACAATGTAAACTGGCCCTGGACGCCCTTCCAACCTTGGAGAGGTTCCTCTACCCAACAACTTCCCTTCTAAAATAGGTTGGACATGCCTAGTTCTTTTCACTGCTTGTCAAGTGAAGTATTTCAACACTTCCTATGTTAGACACAGAAAAGTACAAGGATGCAAAGACTAAGGGAATAAGGCCTCAGCCTCCTGGACCTCTGGTTGAGGAAGCAGGAGATTGTGACTCCCATAAGAGGGCAAGGATTCGGCATCAGCAACTGTGTATTGAGCACGCGCTGGGGCCAGTTCTGTGCTCAGTGCTTTACAGAGATTTTCTCTACTTCTTCCAGCTCTGCAAAGTAGGTATCATGCCTTCCCATTTTCCATAATTAGACACTGAGTCTCAGAGAGGTTGTGAATTGCTTGAGGCACTCCTCTTAATGACATTTCTGGACTTTGAAACCAAATATGAGCCCCAGTGAAGCCTGCATTCTCCCACAACGTCATGCTTCTAGAAGGTTTAAACCAAGGTTGACCTTCAGTTGGCAGATGTGATCGGGGAGTCATCTGGTTAGAGGAGAGAGACTGCTTGGAGGCATGAGGAAGAGTGTTGGAAGGACAAATAAGCCAGAAAGGCTGAAACAGGACGTTGGGGTGCAGGTGATGTATTGAAACAGGAAACAAAACTGGAAAGACTGTTTAGCTTCAAATTGGGGAAGGCTTAGACTTTCATAATCAGGAGTTTGTCTTGGAGAAGTGAAATCATCTGGCTTCCATTTAAGAGGCTGATTGAGTGGCAGGATGGGGGTGAAATAAAGAGAAGGGGGACACGGGGGATGGAAAGGCGGGGAGCCCAGTGAGATGCCCACCACAGTAACAGAGGAGAGAAGAGGAAGACAAAAGCTGAGAGCTTTTTTTTTGGCTGCACCTGTGGCATGCAGAAGTTCCCAGACCGGGGATCAAACTTGAGCCACAGCAGTGACAACACTGAATCCTTAATCTCTACACCGTCAGGGAACTCCAAGAGACATTTTTAAGAGAAAAGGCTGAGAGAGGAAGAAGCTCAAGGTTTTGAGTCTATGTGGCAGGCGGGACTGAACTGAACAAGAAAGTGGGCCCAGAAAGAACAGGTTGGGAAGGAGCCAGAACCTGTAGGTCTGAATGTAGTTATAGCTCCTTTCAGCCCATTCCATTAACTGCTGCCCTTGAGGGGCTGAGGAGCCTCTGGATGCGTTTGCTGGTTTCCACTCATGGAGGCTCATTTCCTCACATGATTTGTCTCTTTTTTTGCTTTGCTTTTTTTGAGGACAGGGCTGCACTCATGGCATGTGGAGGTTCCCAGGCTAGGGGTCTAATGGGAGCTTCAGCTGCTGGCCTACACCACAGCCACAACAATGGCAGATCCGAGCCGCATCTGCCACCTATGCCCCAGGTCACAGCAATGCTGGATCCTTAACCCACTGAGCGAGGCCAGGGATCAAACCTGCAGCCTCATGGTTCCTAGTCAGATTCGTTTCCACTGCACCACAAGGGGAACTCTGATTTGTGGTTTTTTTATTGTGAGCTCCTCTTTAGTAGGATTTGTTTTCCTGTGTGACTCTCATGTGCTCTGGGTTGCGACAGTGTTTCTACAGAGTGATTTCACATTCATTCTGTAGGATCTTGGCAGTTTCAATTGTTTTAGTTTCTCGGCTTGAGGTTCACGGACCTCACAGGTAGCAGAAATCTGAACTCGGTGCTTATTCATGGCACAGGCCCCAGAGATTCAGTTTCTCATGGGTGATTGCTTTTCTTTGCACCCATGTTCCAAGAGAGACCATTTGTTTTCGCAGAACTTGCTGAAGCTGGTGGGCAGAACTTTCCAATCTCCTTTTAAGAAAGGGACACCATTTTCATGCTTTTGCTTTCCGGCTGAGATCAGATCAAAATTTTCCCTCCTCCAAGCAAGAGTGAGGCCACATCTCCTGTTCCCATGTGGGTGCTATGACCACAGCCCTGTCCCTAGAGCCTAAGTTTGGCTCCTCTAAGATCCCCATGGATCCAGGCTTCACTTTCCTGCTTCGGCTGTGGTTTAACCTCTTCATGTCTGCCATTTGGGGATTTCCCTTTTTTTTTTTTTTTTTTTTTTTGTTCAAGGACTTCCTACATTAAAACAATTTTTTATTTTAGTTTACCCATTTTAGTTTACCCAACATTTATGAATCCACAGTGGTAAAGGGTCCATCTGCCGTGCCGCTAAGGATCTGCCAGGACCCAGGAAAGGGTGAGCTCCCAGAGGTGACCAGTAAGAGCAGGTGCAGGGCCCAGAGTCTGTGCCCAGGAAGAGGAGAGGGTGCTCCATGGCGTCCAGGCAGTGGCCTAAGCCTGGTCTCTCCAGGGCTTCCATCCTTCCTTCTGTTCCCACCAATGGGAGGGTAGAACCCCATTCTCATTTAGAATCTTCCCTGCAGACCATGGGTGGGGGCTGGCCTTTCCAGCTGGGAGGTCGACGCTGGTCCTTAGGACTGAGAATTTCACTCCTCAGGCTGCTGCCAACAGCAGGGCAGGGCAGTCAGTGGCCAGCAGAGTAGCTTTGGCCCTTGCCTCCCCACCCCAGGCAGGCACGTGCACACGTGTGCGCGCACACACACACACACACGTGTATGCACACATGGACTTAACGTCACAGAGCTGCAATGCAGGGAACCTTAGGAAAAGACACATCTTGCCTTCTGTTTTATTTTGTTTGTTTAAAAGGTGCTTTTCCTGGAGTTCCGTAGTGGCACAGTGGTTAACGAATCCAACTGTGAACCATGAGGTTGTGGGTTCGATCCCTAGCCTTGCTCAGTGGGTTAAGGATCCGGCGTTGCTGTGAGCTGTGCTGTAGGTTGCAGACGCGGCTCGGATCCCACGTTGCTGTGGCTGTGGTGTAGGCCGGTGGCTACAGCTCTGATTCGACCCCTAGCCTGGGAACCTCCATATGCCGAGGGTGCGGTCCTAGAAAAGACAAAAATAAAAATAAATAAATAAATACATAAAAGGTGCTTTCCTGCGGGAGAGGTCTTTTGCCTGCTCCAATTCACCCCCACCTTTCAGATCCATCAGCCTCCCATCAACCCGTGCATGGGAGTGAGGAGGTGCTCGAGCAGATGTGGCTGTATGTGCGGAACAGCCCATGTCCATTTCCTTCTTATAAATAAACAATCTCCTCTTATCCCTGTGAACACTGCATGCAGTGAGCTTCTCCACGTTGGAGAGCTAATTGCTTCTTTGACTCTGGGGTTGAGTTTCTCCCTTCCTGACTCATTGATTTTGAAGATGTTTCTCCTTCCCCTCTTGGTTGGAAGCCATCCTTTGGTAAAAGTAAGAACCGCAGGAGTTGGGGTTTGGTGTGGTCCTGCTGCGTTTTGGGATTCAGGTGTCCGTCCTTCTTCACCCTCTCCTCCTCCCCCTGGGGCTGGCACAGCTGTGTCCTTTAAAGGGGGCCAGGCCCCCATCCCCAGCATGCGGGTGAGCCAGGACTCTGCCTTCCTTCTGGTCCTCCAGGCCTTCGAACACACCAGACCTCGAGCGTCCCAGCTGCAAGCTCAGGTGAGGTGGTGAGATCACCTGGCAACAGACTCACACTTTCCTCAGAATCCACATGATGAGATGCCACCCAGGTGGGGCACTGGTCCCTTCCAGAAGCCCCAGCCCCACAGACAGACAGTGGCAAGTCAGTTGAGCAGGGGGTGATGAGATTGTTCAGACTGTTTGGGTGAAAGTGGGAGAGTCCCTGAGTGCACGGGAGGCAGACATCCCACACTTTGCTGCCACCTCTTGGGCCTGAAAGGGCAAATGCAAATTTAAAGAAGAGGCTTAACTCCGTTGAAAATAAGGGAAGAGGTTTCCCCTCCTCCCACTTTTTGGAGTATTCACTTTAGAAAGCTTGTAACTTGTCTCTTTGAAATGCATATAGGGACTCCCCATTGTGTCCCAGGGGAAAGGAATCTGACTAGTATCCATGAGGACAGGGGTTCAATCCCTGGCCTCGATCAGTGGGTTGAGGCTCTATCACCCCCATGAGCTGTGGTGTAGGTCGCAGATGTGGTTTGGATCTCACGTTGCTGTGGCTGTGGTGTAGGCCGGCAGCTGCAGCTCTGATTCGACGCCTAGCCTGGGAACCTCCATATGCTACGAGTACAGCCCTAAAAAGCAAAAAACAAAACAAAACAAAACAAAAAAAGGAAAGAAACAAAAGAAAAAGATGCATGTAAATCTTTTTATTTTTTTGTCTTTTTTTTTTTTTTTTTTTTGTCTTTTTGCTATTTCTTGGGCTGCAGCATATGGAGGTTCCCAGGCTAGAGGTCCAATCGGAGCCGTAGCCACCGGCCTACGCCAGAGCCACAGCAACGCGGGATCCGAGCCGCGTCTGCAACCTACACCACAGCTCACAGCAACGCCGGATTGTTAACCCACTGAGCAAGGCCAGGGACTGAACCCGCAACCTCATGGTCCCTAATCGGATTCATTAACCACTGCGCCACAATGGGAACTCGGCATGTAAATCTTTTTAAAAGGTCAATCAGCCTCTTGCCAGCTTCAGGACTCAGGGCTGTCTTTCTCAAGGACCAAGGATCCAGCCCTTTGACATGAGACTGGCAAAGGACATAGGGCCCCTCTCCCATCTCTGGGAGGGCGGGAGCCTCATGCTGAGTTGCAGAACTACCTCCTGCCATAAAGATATGAGAAGTTTGGGAGTTCCTATTTGGCTCGGCAGTAACGAACCCAAATAGTATTCATAAGGATGCAGGTTCAATCCCTGGCCCTGCTCAGTGGGTTAAGGATTTGGAGTTGCCATGAGCTCCCGTGTAGGTCACAGACATGACTTGGATCCCACGTTGCTGTGGCTGCGGTGTAGGCTGGCAGCTGCAGTTTGGATTCCACCCCTAGCCCGGAACTTCTACATGCCGCAGGCACAGCCCTTGAAAAAAAAAAAAAAAAAAAAAAAAAGCCTCCTAGAAGGTTTTGGAAGGCACTTCATTAGGAAGGACAAGCACAAGTTCTGTACGACCTGCGGCACTCCCCTCTGCGGATGACAGAAACCTGTGATGGGCTCAGAAGTCACCAAGAGATGTATTTCTCAGCACGCTGAAGTTTGACCCCTGCGTTCCCTTCCCACACAGCTCCTAAAAGCAGCAGCTCAGGAAAAACAATTTTAGAAGGAAAAAAAAAGTCTTTTATTTTTACCTCATTGTCTTGATTTCCACTCCTCTGATAAATTCACCCCCAAGGAAATCTTGCTAAGGATTATAAGCATTTAAAAATTTTCCACAAGGAATGGCATTGTTCTGCTTCAGATTTCAAGCTACAAACCTAATCATGAATCCTTCCTCCTCGCCCTGCTCCCTGCTAGCAACTGGGGACACGTGGGTATCTTGACAGCCGCCTTCGCGGATGAAATTACAAACCTCAACTAATGAATTCTCACAAAAGCACGTCCAATTCTTCCAATAAAAGGAGGCATCATGATTATAAATTACCTCTGGATTATGAACATGACACCATATCATTTTGCAATTTTTATTCTACTTTTTTTTTTTTAACATCCCGCAAACTTCAATTTCACATGGCATGAAGTGTTGGCTTAGCCTGGGGGAGAAACATAAAGGAGACAAAGAAACATATGTAAAGATGTTCAGAGTTATGAAAATTCTCCCGCGAGAGACTCACTACCAAGATGGAGATGCCCCCTCGTGCCCGCCACCTGCCTTTTTATCTATAGACACACTTTAGTCAAAAACCAATTTAATCAGAGAAGTGAGAATATACAGAGCGAAAAGACAACTGTAATAATAATTTATCCATTAAGCCACGTCAAGGATCTTCAGTTCTTCTTCAAAGACTATAGATAATATTCCCAGCCACATCCTTGGAGCTGTCTGGCAGGTGCTGAAACCCCCACCAGGTGCAAAAAGTCAACTGTGTGCTGCCCACAAACACAAGGACCCTAGACTGGTTGGAATCAGAAGGTGGATGACGCTGATTCCCAACGACCTCACCACCCACCGATCAGGAAAAGGACCACGAGCTGATCACGCCCTGCTCCTCAAACACTGTAAGACGCCTCACTGCCTCTCAAAGCAGAGCACAGTCCTTGAGGCACTGGCCTGCTGTATTCCCCTCTCTGCCTGGTGATGAAAGTTATTTTTCCTGTTTCCTCCAGCTCTGTCTCCGTGTTTCTATTCGACATCGGTGTATAGAGGCAGCTGATATTTTGGCAACGATGCCACCCCAAACTTTGCTCAAATCGGTGCCCTCTAAAGGCTCTTGGCTTGGAGTCTGGCCTTGAAGTCCATCAGAATGGATGAGAACATGAGCTGAAACCCCCACATGAGCTCTGTTCCTCTCCAACCTGGCAAATTATTTAAGCCCACTACGCTCCAGCAGCCTCATCTACCAAACGGGACTAACAATAGGAGGTACTTCGCAAAGCTCTTAAGAGAACCCAGTGAGATAATACATTCCTCTAGGTAACTGGTATCTCCCGAGCACCTGCTATGTGCAAAGCACTGAGCCACATGCAAGAGCTGCAAGGCTGGAGGAGATACAGACAGTCCGTGCCCTTGAACGGAGTCTAGCTTTCCATAAGGGACAGGGTTAACACTAAGTCACGCTGAAGCATGTACAGCACATGGTTGCTATTAAGTCACGCTGATTGAAGCACACTGAAGCGTGCAACAAGTGCAAATGAAGCATAGAGTTCTGGGGGCCCAGGCTTTTCTGCAGACCCCTCTCCCACTCTCAGAATTCTCTGCACTCAGGCTTGTTCTGGGGTGAAGAGGGGGCCAGGGCTGGTAGAAGGGTAGAGGGAGTCGGGGTGCAGGGCCCCAGACTGCTCTGTGACTCCTGAACTCTGGACACGCAGCCTCCCTCCTCCTCCCTACCACGTGCGCTGACATCTCTATCCCAGCCCTGCCCTGCCCAAAGCATGTTCACTTGGAGTATCCAAAGCCCTGAATTAGTGTCCGCCCCATGCACTTTAAATGCACGCTTCTCTTGCAAAGGCTGATGGGCTGATCAGAGAGGAATGATCTGAGAAGGCTGGGGTTCAATCCCCCACCCAATTACACACCTCTCTGAAACGTGATGGTTTCAGACTCATCCCTTAAACTTCAGTTTTTCAATGAAACCATCCCTAGAAGAAGGGCAGCAGGGTGTTACTTGCCCTAGAAGAAGGGCAGCAGGGTGTTCACAAGTTACTTGTTACTTGTGAATGAATTGTCAAGACCTTTTCAGGAGAGTTTTATTACGGAAGCAAAGCTAAATGTTGAGAATAGCTGAAAGAAGCAAGCGTGGGGTGCGGCCAAAAAGAATGGGCCAGACGTCACGACTGTCTGAGATGGGGTGAATGTGGCCACACCCCTCTCACTGTACACAGGGCGAGGACCTACTGTGCCAGAAAGGAGCATGGGGGAGTTCCTGTTGTGGCTCAGCAGAAACTAATCCAACTAGTATCCATGAGGATGCAGGTTCGATCCCAGGCCTTGCTTGGTCGGTCAGGGATCCAGCATTGCGGTATGTCACAGACGTAGCTCAGATACCGTGCTGCCGTGGCTGTGGCATAGGCCAGCAGCTGTAGCTCTGATTCGACCCCTAACCTGGGAACTTTCATATACCACAGGTGGCCCTAAAAAAGCAAGAAAAGAAAAGAGCTTGGGAAGGAAGGTCTAGGTGTGTGGACCGCCACCTTCTTAGGTCCTTGGAAAAGGTAGCCCAGAGCCAGGGAGCCCAGAGCTAATGGGCTGGCCCAGGAGCACCCCTTTAGGCTGGGGAATGGACAGAGAATTAATAATCTGGCTTCTTCTTCCTCTCACCCTCCCATCTCAGGCCAGTGTCTCCATCAGAGCTTGTCCCAGGGCACAGAATAGTGTGGGCAGGTTTGGAGAAGGGATCCAGGGTCAGGTGGGGAATGGAGCATGAAAATAAGCAGCCCAAATTCTTTACTACCTTCCGGTAGAAAGTGCTCAAGTCCAACGGGACAACCAGCCAGAAGCTTCAGATTTCATTGGAAAAGCCACCTTTTCCTCAGTTGTATCCAACACTTTGAGTGGGGCTTCTCTGCATGCAACAGGACAACATCATGACCCGGGAGAGAAGATGGCAAAATTCCATGAGCCTCATCCTACCTGGGGAGGAATCCATTCTTTTAAACCAGCATTCCAAGCTCTGCAAGCAAGTCATCTGCAAAGGGGCCCCCTTCTACCATTTTGAAAATACGATCAGCTTCTCTGGGTCAATCAGATGATTTTCAGGAATCAAGCTCTGGGCGGTGGGGCTGAGAAGCCTGCTGGTAGTTTGGTTCTGACACCACCATGGGTCACGAGGTTCTTACCCAAGCTCAGGGGGCCCCACCACAAACCCTTCCTTCCCCTCAGCCAGTGATGTTGACTCAGGAGGTTTCAGAAAGAAGCTCATGGAACATTCAACCAGCAGGTTCCTCCTGGGGGCGCTTCTCAGCATCTTCTTTTTTTTTTTTTTTTTTTTTTTTTTTTTGTCTTTCTGTCTTTTCTAGGGCCGTACCCATGGCATGTGGAGGTTCCCAGGCTAGGGGTCCAATCGGAACTGTAGCCACCAGCCTACAGCAGGGACACAGCAATGTGGGATCCGAGCTGCATCTGCGACCTACACCACAGCGCACCGCAACACCGGATCCTTAACCCACTGAGTGAGATCAGGGATCAAACCCACAACCTCACGGTTCCTAGTCAGATTCATTAACCGTTGAGCCACGACAGGAACTCCCGCAGCATCTTCCAGAGAGAACATTAGGAGCTAGTCCCAGACCTCCCTGAGAAGCCTGGCATTCACTCTCTAGGCTCTGCTCGCAACACTCCATGTGTTCAGGCTAGAATATGATGAATGTATTGCCTGAAGGGGGTCTTCAGAAGGGATGAAGAAAGTCGTTGAGACTTGTGGTTTATTGTAGTGAAATGCACACATACTTTCACTCTACTGTCTCCCCAAGCCTCACTGGAGGGACTTTTTTTTTTTTTTTAAGTCAAACCCCACAAGGACAAAGAAAGCAGAAGTGAGACTAGCAGGCTTGAGATAGCACTGAAATTACAGAAGATAAAAAGTGATGTTGTAGACTAGGAAAGTAGAAATCGGAGTTAGTGGGGGTAGGAGTGGGTGTGTGTCATCAAAGGACTCACCCTGTGCTGGGCACTGGCCTGTGTGTTGAAGGTGTCTTAACCCGTGTAATCCCTCCACAACTCAGCAGTTCATAACCGGACTTAGGGGATAAGGCACAGAGAGGTTAAATGGCTTGTCCCAGGTCCCAGAGCCAAATCTGAACCCCTGAAGAGGTACAACCCTGAAACCATGCTCTACACAGCCTCATAGTGATCAGCAAGTGGTTCTGACCCAAACCCCCGGAAATCTCAGGACTTGGGATACCAAGGTGGGGCCGGAAACAGAACTGGTGGAAAGTCTGTATGAAGAGACAGACTCTCAGACGCCCTCACAGTTCTACTCAGGCCGGGGAACTGCCCCTCTGCTCCCTGGCAGCATCTCAGTTTGTTCCCCAGGAGGCGTCGCCCAAGAGAGGATGGGGTGAAACATCGCTGAAAAGAGAACTCCTCCAAGGTTTGTGAACGGACGGGTGAGACTGCCTGGACCCTTCCCCATTTGGCTCCCAGGGGCTGGCAGTGAGGTTTACACACGGGGGCGGGGACTGGGAGCTCCCCACTAGGAGCTCTGGCCAGCTGGAGAGAAGACACACAACACGACATCCGAAGGTCCTTAGATGAAATAGTTGGCTTACCCGCTGATGATCCCTTCTGCCCTTGTACACAGGGTTCACACAGATTTCTGGCAACTTTTTGGTATCTCCCTCTTTTCTCCACCTACATTTTTATTATGGAAAATGTAAACATACAGAAAAATTGAAAAAAAAAATACTGTAATTCATCTGTCAGAATGGCTATCATCAAAGTCTACAAATAATAAATGCTGGAGAGGGTGTGGAGAAAAGGGAACCCCCCACATTGTTGGTGGGAATGTAAGTTGGTTCTCCCACCACTGTGGAGAACAGTATGGAGGTTCCTTAAAAAAACTAAAAATAGAGTTGCCATATGATCCAGCAATCCCACTCCTGGGCATATATTCAGAGAATACTCTAATTTGAAAAGATACATGCACCCCATCATACACAGCAGCAGTATTTACAATAGCCAAGACATAGAAGCAAGCTAAATGTCCACCGACAGATGAATGGATAAAGATGTGGTACATATATACCATGGAATATTACTCAGACATAAAAAAGAATGAAATAATGCCATTTGCAGCAACACGGATGGACTTAGAGATTCTCATACTAAGTGAAATAAGTTAGAGAAAGACAAATATCATGTATCACTTATTTGTGGAATCTAAAAAAATGATACAAATGGACTTATAAGGATTAACGAGATATCTGTGTAATCTTAAAGTATGTCTATCAATATATTTACTAACAGTAAAAGGAAAAATAGAAACTCTAGAGTGGAGAAGCCTGGCATAAACTGCTTAGCCAAGTGATCAAGATAAATATCTTGAGTACTAAGTCATGGCACCATCATGTGCCCTGAGAGGATGGACTCCGAAGGGCACGTCAGCAATGGTATTCTTGTCCCAAATCCATAACCTCAGTCTAATCATGAGAAAACATCAGACAGATCCACACTGAGAGACATCTTACAAGATAATTGACCAATATTCTTCAAAGCTGTTAAGATCATGACAGATGGAGGAGACTAAGAAGACTCAATAACTAAATATATTGTGAGATCCTGAATTGGATCCTAGATCAAGAAAAAGACATTATTGGGAAAAACTGGTGAGATCCAAAGTCTATCATTTTGTTAACAGTAGTGTGAAGTTAATTTTTTTAGGTTTTTTTTTTTTTTTGCTTTTTAGGGCTGCGCCCGAGGCATATGGAGGTTCCCAGGCTAGGGCTTGAATCAGAGTTGCAGCTGCCAGCCTATGCCACAGCTCATGGCAACATTAGATCCTTAACCCACTGAGCGAGGCCAGGGATCAAACCTGCAACCTCATGGTTCCTAGTCTGATTCGTTTCCAACTGTGCCATGACGCAAACTCCTAATTTCTTAGTTTTGATCACTGTACGATGGCTATGTGAGATGTCAGCTTTAGGGGAAGCAGAGCAAAGGTGTTAGAGAGAACTCTGCAGTGTTTTCAGAACTTTTCTGTAAGTCCCAAATCATATCGAAATGAAAAGTTAAAAGAGAACATTTTGAGGGCTCCAACCTAGCATTTTACACCCAATCAAACTATCAATCAATTGTGATGATAGAATATTGCCATGTTCTGACAAACAAGAGCTTGTGCATCTTTTATTAGAAGGCTACCGGTCATGCTCCCTCAAGCGAGTAAACCCAGATGAAGACCTGGGATCCTGGGATGCAGGCAACAGGGAATTCACCGCCAGAGGGAAGCAAAGGAACTTTCAGAAAACAGCTATGCAGAGGCCTCCGGAGCCATCTAAAGAGATGGGATCAAGAGGACCAGTGGTTCCCAGGAGAACGTCTCAAACAAACAAAAAATCCCAACTGTTTACCTTATCTATCTGATTACATCAGTGAAATCTTCAGTTTTGACAGCGTAGCGTTGTATTATTGTTAGGTTGACAAGTAGGTAGAAAACCAAGCAAACAGACCACAACAGGGACCATGGGCAGACAAAAAGTGGCAATAGCCATAGTACACGAAATGGCTCAGTTGTGAACTTTTTTTTTAACATCAGTCATAATAATGTAAATACTTAAATATTCATTTAACCAAAGCACCTCTATAAGGAAGCTGCAGGAAGGGAAGTGTTTGCGTGTGAGTGGAGCATGGGGGAGACTGGGAGAGAGCTAGCTTCTTGTCTTCCAGCGGAGGAAGAGAATACATTATGTCCAAAGTTGAAAAGTCAAGAAACAGCAACACAAACATGGGAAAAAAATGTAGAGAAAATATGCGAAGACACAGCTTCTAGGGAGAAGTAATTAGGGCTGAGAAGGGATGAGGCTGGAGACCAGTGTTTTCCATCATAAGTCTCTATTTGTATTTCACTTCTTAAACTAGACACTTGTATTATTTTTATAAAAATAAAAACTATATTTTTATTTAATAAATAAATAAGGCAAGAGCAACCAGAACATCACAGATAACCCTACTTATCCAGTGGTTAATGTGAGCACATAAACCCAACTAATTGTAGGCTCGGGTCAGGGTCCCAGCCTCATCTAGTTGGTATTCCTTCCTGTCCTGATTCCAGAGGAATGCTGACCCTCACCTGGCTGGCCCCAGGGTCTCTGACCTCGCCAGCGCTTTCCTTGGCATCTGTTATGTCAGAGCATAATGGTCCTCACCTTTGGCCGTGGAAGAGTTGTCTGGTTCTACACTGCTCTCTGCACGCCTGCTGCCCCTTCCTCCTCATTTGGGCTCCTGGGCTACTCACGCCCACCAGACCCTGACTTGGATGGAGCAGGGTGGTCGCCTGGTTCTCCAGGGCCGCTGGGCTCCCTGTAGCACCTTTGCAACAAAACGATGCCAGCAGCAACCGGCGGAAGAAACCCTTTATCTCTTTCCTATTCGCCACAGGTGAGCATGGTAGTATTTCTTTTCTTTCTCTCTTTTTTTTTTTTTTTTTTTTTTTTTTTTTTTTTGGCTTTTGTCCTTTCAGGGCCATACCTGCAGCATCTGGAGGTTCCCAGGCTAGGGGTCGAATTGGAGCTACAACTGCTGGTCTACACCACAGCCACAGCAACACCAGATCTGAGCCGAGTCTGGGACCTACACCACAGATCACAGAAACACCGGATCCTTAACCCACTGAGCAAGGGCCAGGGATCAAACCTGCAACTTCATGGTGCTGTTCCACGACAGGAACTCCCGCCTGGTGGTGTTTCTCGCCCCAATTCTTCATGCCTTTCTCCAGCCACACGCTTGCTCTGGCTCTATAGGAAGGCATGTCCTTCCTTGCTGACGCTGGGCTTGGCCATGTGACTTTCTTTGGCCAATGGGATGTTAGTAGATGGACGCAAGCAGGGCTTTGAAAAGCGCTTGCGCACTGGAGGTTACCCTCTTGGGCCTCTGCCATCGCCACTGGAAGAAGGAGCTTTAGCTAGCCTGCTGTCCAAGGAGGACAGGAAGGGAGCCATGGAGAGCAAACCTTCCAAGGCGCTTCAGAGACCCGAAGTGAGAAGCAGAGCCCCTGAGCCGCTGCAGCCTGAGCAGAGTCCACCAGCTGAGTCCAGTCCAGATCAGCCAAACCCCAGAGGACCCTCGGAGCTCCGAGGACGAATGCTTATTGTTGCCCGCCACTGAGAAGATCTGTGTGTTTCCCCTCTGGGTGCTGGGTGACTAATATAGGCACGGAACATTGGAAACCACCTACCTGCAGTTTACCCCAAGATTTCACAGATTTATAAATGCTCAGGGATGGTACCCCAAGTACAAAACAGAAAAAAGAGCCTGAGTTTTCACGACATGAAGAACAGACTTGTGGTTGCCAAGGGAGTGGGGCAGGAAGGGGGAGGGACTGGGAGTTCGGGGTTAGTAGATGCAAAGGATTACATTTAGAATGGAGAAGCAATGAGCTCTGCTCTATAGCACAGGGAAAAACATCCAGTTGTTCCTGGGATAGACCATGATGGAAAAGAATATTAGAAAAGAAAAAATATTCATATATATGTGACTGAGTCACTTTGCTGTACAGCAGAAGTTGGCACAACATCATAAATCAACCATAATTTAAAAAAGACCTTGAGTCTTTAATCATTTATGAGCTAAGATCATCTAACCTCGACAAGTGTGGTGGATGACGAAAGATGTCCTGCTTACTTAGCAAATGCTCTGACATTTTTTACGGGAGACAGTCCAACATGAACGTGGTGCGCCAGGGGATACGTGTCCTTGGGTGTTGACGGGGAGGATGTGGTGACAATGGCTACTTTTCCATTTTATGTTGTGTGAAATTGCATATTAGAATGCTTAGATTCCTTGGCTTCCTGATCTCATGTGCCCCCAGGAGGAATCCCTGGCCATAAAAACTCTCCCATTCTAGGGGTGTTTAGTTGGTCCTAACTTAATGTGAATGCACTCCTTAGATGCTATGTTTACTTGAGCAGGTTTTAATAAAGACTGAAGGGCTAGCAATGAGTTCTAGAAGCCAGAGATATTACAATGGATTCAAAGCAGAGACTCCTTTACAATGTTGATCAGAGCAGAGAGGAGGAAAAGACCATGAAATAGCCGGGAAATGCGCCTAAGCTGGGCCGGACCTCCTGGGATCTAACCTCCTGTAACGGAGCATCCTCGGTCTTCCTGCAGTGTCAGCCCTGCTTGGAATGGGGCCGCCGGGTGGGAGAGACTCAACCAAAGCTTGGGGGTCTGGGGAAGCGAAGAGGAGGGGAACCAGGGATGAAGGACAGGTAGATTCAAAGGCTATGGTTCACATCTTGCTTGGATTTAAGGGGAAAAAATAGGCTAATAGATTCTCAGAATGCCAGCCAGGGTAGCCAAGGCTGAAGTTTTCCAAATCAGGACTGAAGCTGTATGGAGCGAGTTCACTTAATAAAAGGTTCCTCTCAGCCCCAGGGTGTTCCAGGCAGATGCTGAGGAGCTGGAAGGGAGGAAGCGGGGGGCGGGGGGTGGGGTGGGGGGTGGGGGTTGGGGGGGGGAAAGGAGGGAAGCAAGGAGATCACTCTGACAGGGCTCCTGGCCTCGGAGGGAGCAGCACCCTCCGGCTGTTGATCTGGGGGTGGGGATGGGGAAGATGGTTGTGATGGATTTGAAGACACCGGGGAATTCTCCCTTCCCCGCTGCCTTACGATGGCTCAGCTACCAGGCAAGCTGGAAGGAGGTAAGCCGCCAGGGTTGACTGAGACTAGGACTGGGGAGATGGGCCAGGCGGGGCTGACTCATCATGGGATGAGCTCAGGTTCACTTTGGGGAGGGATCTGTGTCCAAGGAGAAGCCACCTGGGGTGGACGCAGCCACGAGTGAGGGCAGATGACAGCTCTCACGAGGTGGCTGTGGCACGGTGAGTGCTTTCCAGGGGTGGGATCTGTGAAACACGAGTTCTGAAGGTTGTGAAGGGCTGTTGGCCTGAAATGAGCGTTCTCTGGTCCAACAAGCTTGGGAAACGCTGGGTTTAATGGAATTATACAGGTTTCTCCACTGTAGGACACGTCAGAGCCCTGATGATGGGGATAGCGAGTCTCTAAAGCATGGCAGGCAGGGATAGGGTATATAGCTTTCTTTTTTTCTTTTTAGGGCCTCATTTGTGGCACATGGAAGTTCCCAGCCTAGGGGTCAAATCAGAGCTGCAGCTGTCGCCCTATGCCACAGCTACAGCAATGCCAGATCTGAGCTGCCTGTGCAACTTATGCCACAGGTCATGGCAATTCTGGACCCTTAACCCACTGAGTGAAGCAGGGATCGAACCTGCATCCTCATGGACACTATGTTGGGTTTTTAACCCACTGAGCCACACAGGAATGCCTAGAGTTTTTTTTGTTTTTTTTTTTGTTTTTTTTTTTTTTGTCCACACCTGGGCCAGGGATGGAACCTGTGTGATAGAGGGACAACACTGGATCCTTAACCTGATGAGCCACAGGGGAAGTTATGGTAAACAGGTTTTTTTTTTTTTGTTTTTTTTGTTTTCTTTTTTTAGGGCCAAACCCGTGGCATACGGAAGTTCCCAGGCCAGGGGTCTATTGGCACTGCACCTGCCCACCTACACCACAGCCACAGTGACACCAGAGCGGAACCGCATCTGCAACCTACACTGCAGCTCACAGCAAGCTTGGATCCTTAACCCACAGAGTGGGGCCAAGGATTGAACCCAAATCTCATGGATACTACTAGGTGGGTTCATTACTGCTGAGCCACAACGGGAACTCTGGTAAACAGTTTTTAATCATGACCATGGAATCTTTTCTTCACAGAACATAATTTGGGACTAGGTAACTACTGACAAGAGTCCACAGATTCGAGGAGTTCCCTTCGTGGCTCAGCAGTTAATGTACTCGACTGATATCCATGAGGATGCAGGTTCGATCCCTGGCCTCACTCAGTGGGTTAAGGATCCGGCATTGGCGTGAGCTGTGGTGTATGTGGCAGACACGGCTCGGATCCTGTATTGCTGTGGCAGCTACAGCTCTGATTCAACCCCTAGTCTGGGAACCTCCATATCCTATAGGTTGAGCCCTAAAATAGCTTAAAAAAAAAAAAGATACTGCAGAGTCGGGGCTGGGCATCCATTGGGTCCGGCACCAATAGGAAAAGGATCTGGATCCTTGTGTGTCGACACCTCCACTGCCGCCACCAAGCCCTGCTCCACAGGCCAGGTCCATTGAGAGTTTCAGGGCCAACAGGAAAACAAACTGAGGTTCGAGACAGATTCTGTCCCTGTGGCAAACTGAAGTGCAAACTCAACAAAGCCTCGCGGGTAGAGGTCTAAAGTGCTTGGGGACCCAGCAAGGAGGCTGGGTCCAGGGGACCCATGGATCCCTGGCGTGTGGACAGCCCCCCCCCCCCCCACTACAACTAAGATCAGCCCGACAGCAACCCTATCCCCCCGCTGGAGACCTGGGGGCCCAGGCCTTGTCAGACTCGGTTTGGACGGGTAGGGGCAGCCGGGGGAGGACAAGCCTGGGGGGACCAGCTCAGCGGGTCTGGATGAAATGCGGGAGCTGACACTCCACAGTCGCAGCTGCTTCCAGCCCCCTCACTGCAGGAGGCTCCGTCCCTCCTTTCCCAGTTGCTCCAGGTCTCTTGCGGCCCCGATGTCAAATCCCCCTTTCCAGAAGCACAAGCAGAAGATTTCCTTAGAAAGGAAACCAAAGGATGCCGAGGACAAGGAATCACAAAAGCCCTGATGATGCAAAGCAACAGCGGCGTGAAAGTAGCTCGAACCCAGTCTTGGACAGACTGACGAAGCTCCCGGGAGCACAGTCTTGCTCGTTTTCACCTTTTATTCTCTCTGACCTGCCTGCTCAGAAGCCCCAGGTTTGGGCCAGTTGTCCTGCTTCCGGTCTGAGCACCCAGCACGTTTAAGGGCTGGTCCTGAGACTGCCTCTCAGCCGGCGGCAGCGGGGATGTCGTATATTCAGGACCAGGACCACAGACCCAGTCAACGCTGAATAAATGTGTGAGCTTTTATTTGGTAAGAACAGCGGAGGGAGTGTGCTCCCCTCACAAGTGTGTGTGCCAAATACCATGACTCCGTTTCTGTTAAGGAGACGCTCAAAGCATCTTGCTCCCGAATACCACAGGTCCCCACCCAGCATCCCCCAGTGGCAAAGATGGCAGGGCTCCAGGTTGTCCCCCCCACTGCCTGTGGCACGGGACTGATGCTCAACGTCCTTCAGCAGGTTCACCTTCCGTAGAAGGAAGAGGATAATCCCTGTCCACAACATGGGACCATCGTGAGGAGCAGATAAACAATGAGCAGAAAGTGCTTTTTAAAAAAATTCCTCTCAGCAGTATTTTATAGTTTATTTTATTTTACTTTATTTTTATTTTGTCTTTTTAGGGCTGCGCCTGTGGCATATGAGGTTCCCAAGCTAGGGGTCTAATCGGAGCTGTAGCCACTAGCCTATACCAGAGCCACAGCAACACAAGATCCGAGCCGAGTCTGCGACCTACACTACAGCTCATGGCAACGCGGGATCCTTAACCCACGCGAGGCCAGGGATTGAACCCGCATCCTCATGGATACTAGTCAGATTCGTTTGCACTGAGCCACGACAGAAACTCCAGAAAAGTGCTTTGAATTGGAATGAATGCACATACAGGGCATTTGTAGTACACAGTCCTTTCCCTAGACACCAACCAACCAACCTGGCAGCCCAAAGGTTTCACCCTCTCTGGCTCAGGCTTACCAAGTGCCTAAGGCAGATTCCAGAGGACATACCAAGAATCTGAAAGCCAACAAGAGGTTGGGAAACAGACCCCACAACTGGAGGCTTTGAACTTGTGATTCCCCCCGGAACTCACCACTACCTCCCACCCCCACCCCACCCTTCTCCTAAAGGCTCCAGACACTAAAAATACCCCAGCCACCTGCTGCCCAGGGAGGCAGTAAATCACCGGCCCTAGAGCACCAGAATCCGGGCCGACGTGGCAGGTGGTGGCTGATGTGGGCCAGATGGGGCAAGTCCACTCGTCCCACCAGGTGGCCGGGATGGGGAGGGGCTGGGAGGAGGAGACTGCCCACAGGAAGCAGGGGCGCCGCTGCAGGTGCTCCTTGGGTGTAGGGTGACTGCAGGTGGGTGTGTCACGGGAGGGAAGGGGCCTCCCTGGGAAATGGCAGGGACTTCTATGGCGACAGGCAACTGCCTCACCACAAAGAATTAGGTCATCTCATCCAAATCCACACATCCGCCACTCAACTGCTGTCCTATCGTCCCAGGGCCACCAGAGGTCACTGTTACAGGGAACATGAACGGTTGTGGTCCAGCTCCGGACAGGCACAGACTTTATGGGGACCGTTCAGACCCTGGACGCTCAGGGGCACATCAGTGAGATCTGTTTCCTGCTTCCAGTTATAAGGGATTAGATCCCAGCCCCTGGGACCCAAATCAGTTCAACTCCCAACACGGAACCAAGAAATGCCAAAAATCTGTTCACGGTTACTTCGAGCACAGTGAATCAGAAATGAGAGGCCAAGACACTTTTTAACTAAAAAGTCACTTACTTTTTAACTAAAATACATCATCAACAAACACACTTGTGGGGAACAAGAAGCAGAGTGCTGTGGAGTGTTGCTCACATCTGAAAAAGTGGAGACCCTGATAGCATGTCCCCCACTTTGTCACCCCCCCGCCCCCAGAAAAACCACTGCAAGAAAGGTAACTGCTGTCACAGGAGCACTGGGTCCAACCAGTGAAAAATACTAACAGAACAATGCAAATCACAAAATCAAAACAACACAATTAAGAGGCTACTCAAGTAGAATGAACAGACCCCGATGATCAGAAATGTACTGAGGTTAAGTTTTTTGATGAGAAAAAAATCCACAAAAGTGAAGAGTTTTCACAGATTATAGGTTTCTGGGAACATGTCTAACACCGTTGGACTAGAAAGAGCACATTTAAGTGAACCAGGTTCTAGTTTATTAAAAAACTCTGTGGCCTTGGGCAGGTTACCTAACCCCTCTGAGCCTCTGTCTCCTCGTGTATGAACTGGACCTGTCCAAGGCCCCTTTAAACAACACATGCCTCTAGGATTCTAAGTGTGGCCTTGAGGGGGCCCTGTGCAGCTGGGAAGGTGGATTTCAAAAACAACAAAACAGTGCAGGGACATTTAAGTGACACACATAAGGGCTGCAAGAGTTTTGGAGTCCTCGCCTTCTGAGTCCTCGGGGACTGAGGGAAAGCTTCTGGGGGGACAGGGATTAAACACCTAAAACACAACCCTGCAGCACGCTCAGCACACTTGATCCCTCCCTTGAAGAGCTGGGAAGTGGCCAATCCAATATTTTAAGATGTCAACTTGATCTGTGTGGA
The DNA here is from genome assembly GCF_054392235.1 of Sus scrofa. NCBI lineage: Eukaryota > Metazoa > Chordata > Mammalia > Artiodactyla > Suidae > Sus > Sus scrofa. The sequence goes on along the minus strand of NC_139393.1, from coordinate 18,638,007 downwards.
CGTAAACATCTAAGGAAACCGGTTTCCAAAAATAAATGCTAACGGCTACCCATCAACCTCTCGAAGCGCATGCATTTCTCCAGAATGGGGTATGTTCTGTAACACTATCCAGTCGGTGTTGTGTGTCCGTGTAGACCTGCTGCTTCTTGGATGATGAATCTGGGGCAAGGGAGAGAGAGGAGGGAAGGGGGGAGGTCGAAGTCCTTCTTCAATCATTAAAAGCCTCCCCCAAATGTTAATACACACAAAGGCAAGAGCCTGAGAAATAGAAACTAGATTTGTAATAGTGGTTCTGTCTGATGATACTGGGGGGGGGGGGTAAATTTTTTTTTCCTTATTGCGTATCTGGGGTTTCCATTTTTCAGCAATGGACACGTATCAATTGTGTAATATATTCTTTAATGCAAATGCATGAGGGAAGGATAATACATCAAACTACTCTCACTTCTTAGCACCTTCATGTGAATTATTGGATGTGATTTGCTGCCTACAGTGAAGTGGTGGTGGGATGTGGATTTTGCTGGTTCGGGTCTGCCAGGCTGTGAAGGCAGTGGAAGGGGAGAGAAGATGCAGAGCTTCTAAAAGGACAGTGGGTGGAGGAGGCCTGCCAGGCCCTTCCTATAACTCAAGAGAGCATTTTATTAAAACTAAGGACAGCAACAGTTCACCTTTCTCATTCAAGGCTTTGCCCAATTATTCTCATTACCAATTATTTACTTTTAGATCCAAACTCCAGATTTCATAACAAACAAAATACTTGTTCCTGGATTTTAAGAATAATTTGAAAAGAAAGACAAAGGATTCTTCTCTACATTTTTTTTTTTTGGCATTTTGGTTTCCATCATGCCTTTTTTGGACAAAGCTTTATTTTATCATTTCACATTGCAGTCTGCAGACTTTTCCAGAAGCCCAAGCACTAGCACTTCAGGAGGTGCAAAGATGACATAATTAGATACAAGGAAACATCAGCATTTAGACTCTGGTTTTTGATGGGTTATGCTGATATATGCCTCGAATTATCTGTATTCTCTGCAAGAGAAGAGTCTGCAAAGGAAATCTATAGTGTCAACACTTCTAGGGAGGGAGGGAAGGTTTGCAGGAATCTAGTTACCTCCAATATAAGCAATTTATAATGTACTGCAAATCATTTAACATATTCAGCAAAACATGCCTTCTTTGGGCAGCTCCTAGGAAACAAATATGATGGAAGGGGAGTGTAGTGGGCAGATAGTGGAGTAAGGGCCCAGGCAAAATTTAGACTTAAAATATATCTGAACTATACCCCCTCAAGGAGTTAAGAGTTACTGAGGCCCAAAGAGAGGAACAATATTGAAGGCAGTGATTTATCTAATTAAATCTAAGATGACATCAATTATAAGATGCATTTTTTTTTTTTTTTTGGTCTTTTTGCCTTTTCTAGGGCCGCTCCCACGGCACATGGAGGTTCCCAGGCTAGGGGTCGAATCGGAGCTGTAGCCGCCGGCCTACACCAGAGCCTCAGCAACGCGGGATCGAAGCCGCATCTGCAAGCTACACCACAGCTCACGGCAACACCAGATCCTTAACCCACTGAGCAAGGCCAGGGATCGAACCCACAACCTCATGGTTCCTAGTTGGATTCGTTAACCACTGAGCCACGACGGGAACTCCAAGAAGCATTCTATTTTTGAGGGGAAAAAACATTGCCACCTCAATTATGACCCATCAACTGTAAAATGCATTCTCATTTTTAAAATGTTAAAATGTGGGTAGAACACATCAACCCTAGAGCTAACGAAATACAGCATTACCCATCTCAACTTGCCCCCAGCTGCCAGTCACAGGGAGATGGCTTTCTATTCACAGTGACCTGCTAGACTGTCCTACGAGGACACCAATCCTTCTTCCCACTCACTCACGTAAGGGCCAGGATGTTTAGATCTGCCTTTTCTGGGCAGTGGAGCGCATGTGTCCTCCACATTCCTGTCAGCCTATAATCCCCACTTCTCTCCCATCCGATACGCAGCAAAAACTCAGTGGTGAAAAATCATGTTTTCAGGACCGCCTGCAGGACATGAGGCCCACCCATTTTTCTCTACTCTGTTTACCCGTGGATTGAGCCAGATCAGCAGAGCGCAAAGCACTGGAAACAACCAGGTAATCCTGCATAGAAAGGTTTTTACAGACTCTCTCTGGCATCCTGCCTTCAGGCCCATATGGGGGACACTGTTAGAAACAGCCTGAGTCAGAGTTCCCGTTGTGGCACACTGGTTAACGAATCCAACTAGGTACCATGAGGTTGCGGGTTCGATCCCTGGCCTTGCTCAGTGGGTTGAGGATCCGGCATTGCCGTGGCTGTGGTGTAGGCTGGCGGCTACAGCTCCAATTAGACCCCTAGCCTGGGAACCTCCATATGCCGCAGGAGCAGCTCAAGAAAAGGCAAAAAGACAAAAAAAAAGAAAGAAAGAAACAGCCCGAGTTGTACTGAATTTTTTGTCAAGGGCAGAGCATACTCTTTTTTTTTTTTTTTTTTTTTTTTTTTGCTTTTTAGGGCCGCACCCATGGCATAAGGAGGTTCCCAGGCTAGGGGTTGAATCGGAGCTGCAGGGGCCCAGGGATTGAACCTGCAACCTCATGGATCTTAGTCAGGTTCATTAATTGCTGAGCCTCGAAGGGCACTCCCGCCATGAAATATCTCAAAGTTAACTTATCCTTTTAAAGAAATCTCCTGGGATTGTAATTACATAGAATCTATAGATCAATTTGGCAAGAATTAATTCTTTGCAATACTGAGCGAACCAATTCATATGACATAACTTTCTGCTGATTTAGGTCTTTTTAACTTCTTTCTTTCAATGTTTTATAAATGTTTTTCATTTTCTGTGTAGGTCTTAATCCTTCATTTTTTTCCCCTTAAATATTAGAATGTTTTGATGCTACAGGTCAACAGTATTTTTTTAATTCTATTTTAATTGTTTACTGATAACTGTTTTTTTGTTTTTTTTTTAATCTCATGAAAACTGAACTCTGTGCTTCCCTATCTGGTGTCCCATGAAACACCACCTCACTTGTGAAAGTGATCTGGTAACTATGTTAGGAAAAGTTGGGTTAAACAAGTTAACCTATTTCCTTTGCTGCAGGACTTCTAACGAGTTTAATATGCTAATATAATATTCTTCAAACTTACTTGGCCCTGCTTATTCAAAATTCAACAAATATGATAGGTATCATTCAGGATAAAAGTGTAAAAAAAAGCAATTACTCAAGATGTGTTAAGCAGAAGAATTTATCAGAGGAAATGAGATGCTTACAACACTCAGCAGAGGACTGCAGAGCAGGTGTTGGCTAAGAGTCCAGGAATGGGACCCAGGGGACCGCAGGACAGACTCTCCCACTGGAAGCACCACCTGTGAGGTCATCACTGGAGCAGCTCAGCCCATAGACCCTTTGCTCCCGCTGCTCCAACCACAAGTGCCTCTCAGTACCCACGAAGCTGAACACCTGCTGTGCTAATGCCCCTAAACCCTCACATTTCCACGATCTTACTTGTCACCACAAAACAAACAACAACAGCAAGGAACAACTGAAAATGCTCTCCATGCTTTCACCCGCCAAATCCCTCACACGTACCTCTGAAAGGTGAAACCAATTTTGCATCGAGGACCGTAACCTGCAGCTCTCTGCAGGGTACAAGGAACTCTAGAAGGTGGGGGGAACGCAGACCGAGCTCAGCGACAGCATCCACCACACTGATCGAGTGCCTGGCGTACGTATGGGACTTTTTTTTTTTTTTTTTTTGTCTTTTTGCCGTTTCTTGGGCCGATCCTGCGGCATATGGAGGTTCCCAGGCTAGGCGTCGAATCGGAGCTGTAGCTACTAGCCTACACCAGAACCACAGCAGTGCGGGATCCGAGCCGAATCTGTGACCTACACCACAGCTCACGGCAACGCCAGATCCTTAACCCACTGAGCAAGGCCAGGGATTGAACCCGCAACCTCATGGTTCCTAGTCGGATTCGTTAACCACTGCGCCACGACGGGAACTCCTTTTTTTTGTTTTTTGTTTTTTTTTTTGTTTGTTAGGGCTGCACCTGCTGCATATGGAATTTCCCAGGCTAGGGGCCACAGCAACACCAGATCCAAGCCACATCTGTGACCTACATCACAGCTCACAGCAATGCCAGATCCTCAACCCAGTTGAGTGAGGCCAGGGATTGAACCCGAATCCTTGTGGATATTGGTAGGGTTCGGTACCACTGAGCCATGACAAGAGCTCCCCGGGGCTCTCTTCTAAGCAGAGACTCCATCTGTGAGCTAAGCGTCTAGTAAGAAAGGCAGGCATTGAACCAGTTAGTGCAAGAACCTGCTCCCCACCTCTGACAGACCTGCTCTAATCATCTGCCCACACAGGTATGTTTCAGTGTTTTCCCAAACACAACGTGATCCTATTTCCCTCTTGGTACTGAAGGTAAGTGTCAAATTTATGCTTCACTTCTATCAATGCCACATGCCATCATGGCATCCATTTTGCATATAACTTTACCTTCATCTTATTCTTTCTCACTCTTATTTTCCCTATGTTCCTAGTTCCTGATTTTTTTTTTTTTTTCCTTTTTACAGCCATACCTGAGGCACATGGAAGATCCCAGGCTAGGGACTGAACTGGAGCTGCAGCCACTGGCCTATACCACAGCCACAACAATGCTGGATCCCTACCCACTGAGTGAGGCTGGGGATCGAACCTGCATCCTCATGGATACTAGTCAGGTTCATAACCTGCTAAGCCACAAAAGTAAGCCCTGGTTTACTTTTGATGTATTTTGGTATGGTATCTCAAATCTTCCTGCTTGACAAAGGACAGATATAAATCAGTTGTCTCGTTGAATCCCCAATGTTGACTCATGAGGAGTTAGCACACTCACCAATTTGTTCTACTCTCATGCAAAACAGAAGCACTCATTTCGTTTCTGGTTTCACTTTGGTCAAGCTGGTGGGAAGATCAAAAGTTGAAGAAACGATATGTTCTTTGAAATAAAATATTAATATAACATGCTGTACGGAATAGTATTTCATGATAATTGGCTTTATTAATGTAGAACAATTAGTGTCAGCCACAAAAATGTATAACTCAATGTGTTATTATTACAAGTTAAAATTTCTTCTCTGTTCCCTATCTTGCCATTTAATTGGAGACAACAACAAAACAACAACTTGCCACCTTACAATCCATTTGAAATGGAATCCACTGAAATCCATTAGGCTGTTCAAAAATGACAATATAAAAGGAATGTATTATATTTTGGCCCAACAAGAAGGTTGATTCATTCTGGCTCATAAAGCAAAATAACAACATTTACGATTTTGAAAATTCACTGAAATTTTTTGCCTGCATTGGATCCTTTGCAATGCACATCCTTGAGTTCTACCCACGACTGCCACAGTAACAGGCCTGGGATCAGAACCCACACACCATTGAAAAATACCAGATAGACCCAAAAGTAGAGCCAGTTGTTGGTGCTGAGGTTGGGGCTTCCCAAAAGCCAGTCTGGGCAGAAGGTCATCCACCCGCCATACAGTTCACACACGCACAGGGTAATCTGTACGAAATGCCTGTTAGAGAGAAAGAGACAAGGGATGAAGCTGCCGGCGGCACCACTGTGGCCAGTCTTCCAGCGCAGAAAACCTCCCTGAGACTGGACCGCGGGTTTTATGGAGTGTTCCTTTGATGGGGCAAGTTGGTAATTAAAGGAGACTGTCCTTTCTTCAAAGAAGCAATACCGCCCTTTCTAGAAGATTATTCTCAGAGTTAAATAAGGTCTCTGGGGTGTCCTGCCTTATTCTTTCTTTTTTTTTTTTCTGTTTTTAATCACGGCACCCACGGCATATGGAAGTTCCCAGGCCAGGGATTAAATCTGAGCTGCAGATTTAACCCAGATCCTTAACCCACTGAGTGAGGCTAGGGATCCTCATAGACATTATGGCAGGTTCTTAACCTGCTGAGCTACAGTGGGAGCTCCGTGCAGTGAGATTCTTAACCCACTGCACCACAACGAGAACTCCTACCTAAAAAAAAAAAATTACTTTATTTACTTTTGTCTTTTTAGGGCCATGCCTGTGGCATATGGAAGTTCCCAGGCTGGAGGCTGAATCAGAGCTACAGCTGCCAGCCTACACCACATCCACAAAAATGCCAGATCTGAGCCGAGACTGCAACCTACACTGCAGCTCAAGGCAATGCCAGATCCTTAACCCACTGAGCAGCACCAGGGATCAAACCCACATTCTCATGGGTACTAGCTGGGTTCATTACCACTAAACCACAGTGGGAACTCTAATTTTTATTTTATTGTTATATTTTTTTGGCTACACCCACAGCATGCGAACATTCCCAGGCCAGGGATCGAACCAACACCACAGCAGTGACAATGCTGAATCCTTAATAGCAAGACCACCAGGGAACTCCTCTCCCGTCCTATAGTTGGTAAGATTGAGTGAGGTCACACCTGACCCAGTCAAGCGAGACCTGGATGTGAATCTCTCCATAAGCCACAATTCTACCTGCTCCGAAAGGGATAATAATAATAATAGGCCACTCCTTGAATAATACTGTGGAGATTAAATGAGATATGTAGATAAAGCATTGTGCCCAGGACCCAGGAAGCCCACAACAATGCCTACGTTATAAATGTTTGAAATAATAAGAAATGGGCGTGTAATAAATCCACAACCGTGATCACGGGTTAGGCACCAAGGAGAAATTTCAACTTTCGTGCCATTTCTTTATGTAAAACTGAGTGTGTGGGGGGGAAGTGTGATCTTTGAGGTCTCTTTCAAATCTGAAATTTTACGATGAAGCTCTACATAAGACTTCTGTAATAGAGGATGGTGGAAAATTGAATGCCCCTGGGCCCCCCGGACATTGTTTTAGGGAAATCATTCCCCGAGAGCAATCTCGTTGTCCCGGGTCACTGTGTCCCTAAGAAGGAGAAGAAGGGAGGGAGGGAGGAAGCGGAGTTCAAAGCTTCGGAGCCTGACGGATGGATGACTAGCCCGCCGTCTTCCTCCTCCTCTCCTGCCTTCCTCAGTCCCTCCACGACCTGCGTCTGAAAGGCTTGTCTTGTATGTCAAGCTCCGAATTACCTAGGGGATGTTTTCTCCCCCCTGGCAAGTGGAATAGGAGTTTTCTAGAATGATTTGGGGATAAAAGGATGGAGATATTATCCTTTGATTCTCCAACAGATCAGTGGCCAGTCTGCTAACGCTGTTAATACTGGGCTTGCCTCTGCAGCACAGAGGTGGTCACGGCGTCGTGTTTCTCATGTTTTTTTTTGCAGATGGTCTGAAATTATCCTGGTGGCACCGTGGTCCTTACCTCCTATCAGATGATTTTCATTTCTACTCTACTTTTCCTCTAACCAAGAACAGCGGTCATTATCCACTCCCCAGGTCACTTTGGCATCAGGGCAGCTCATGGGTCTCCTCTTCTCAGAAGGACAGGAGAAGAGCACTTACCGATAATATTTCTCTTTGACGATGGCATAAATGAGGACCAGTGCCAGAGAGCCATCGAGGACAACAGTCAGAATTTCCAAAGCCACAATGGTGGGATCAGAAGTCAGCCACCTCGCATCAGCTTTGCCATATTCCTTCCCTAAAAACAAAAAACACGGTGTTACTCATCTGGCCATCGTTTCCAGGACAGTCGATGGCAAGGACCCCCTTTGCCCATGAGGAGGAGATAAAAGGGGAACTACCACTCTCTCTACAATCTTCACAAGGCTTTCCTGGAAGGCAAGAGAGGCCCTGAGAAGAAAAGGCACTTGCAACCCGACACAAGTAATAACAACAACATCCCGTTACAGTTGTAAAATAACTTGCAGTCTCCAAACCGCTTTCACATGTGTGCCCTCTCTCCCCCCTCCCTTTTCATCACAAGCAGCAGAATTCTAAATTAATTCAACGCAGTCAGATTTTGCAACAACAATCTTTAATAATTAGCTTGGTCAAGGCATTCTGATTCCTTGCTTCCAAATTGCAATATAAAGTCTGCACCCAGATGTGGGAAAATTACTATTAAGGAAATGTTTATAAAAAACACATGCTTATTAATAATTGAAGAGGAACTGAGGGGGCGGCAGGGAGGGGAGGGGACTCGCACAGCCTCGAGTCCAAAACGGACAAAGGGCGCGTTTCAGTCTACGGCAGGGACGGAATTTGCGAACCACAGCCACCGAAAAAGCCTCGCTTGTGCTGCTCGGGGAGCAGGTGTGCCCTAAGAAATCCTCCCAGACCCCACTCTCAGGACAGTTTCTTCTAGAAAGTACCATGAGGTCAGAAAGCCTTTTTATAGCTGGACCAAGGACCAAGGACCCAGGGGACGTTGTATTCCTCCCTCCCTCCTTCTCTCTCTCTTCCTTCTGTCTCTCTCTTTCCTTCCTTCTTCCTTCCTCACCCTTTTTCCTTTCTTTCTTTCTTAATTTATCAAAAACATGCTAGTCTAAGAGTTCTTATTGTGGTGCAACAGAAACAAATTCGACTAGGAACCATAAGGTTGCGTGTTCAATCCCTGCCCTTGCTCAGTGGGCTAAAGATCCGGCGTTGCTGTGAGCTGTAGTGTAGGTGGCAGATGTGGCTCGGATCTGGCATTGCTGTGGCTCTGGCGGAGGCCGGTGGCTATAGCTCTGATTCAGCCCCTAGCCTGGGAACCTCCATATGCTGCGAGTGCAGCCCTAAAAAGACTAAAAAAAAAAAAAAACCCAAAAAAACAAAAACCCCCACACCAGTCTAAGATCTTAAATAGCCAGCGGGGAAAAACCAGAGGGGAAAAAACCCTGAAGTCCCTACCTCTTCTCTCCCTTTAAATACTATTCTCATGTTACTTAGAAGACACATGAATGGTCAAAAATTAGCTACGTGATCTGACTGGTTGGAGCAGCACAAAGCAATAGTCTCCTAATGGCTCGGGTTAGGATCCCTCTGGGGCCAAGGACAAAGGCTTCTGATGAAAGGCTGTCCCCAGAGAAAGGACAGGCCTGTAAACAGGATTAGCTATCTAATGACATAACACACAGACACATGCCTCTGAGGGGCAATGCGGTGAAAGGCCGGGCACAGCCGTCCAGCCTGTCCTTAGCCAACTACCAGCCATGACCCAACTGGAAGAGAACACAACAGTGAAAGTAAAAGTTTTCCCTCTAAATTTAAACATAGTTACAATAGGTGAAATGTACCATTTCGTCATCCAAAATCCAAGAAAATATCATAAGTAAAAGGTCAATGCTTTAGGAGCTAAGAGATTAGTGGGTGTTTAGACATTCACGAAAAACAATCCCATTCATTCATTCTTTCTTTTTAAAACATTTTGTACTTAAAGAACAATTGCTTTACAATGTTCTGTCAATTTCTGCTATACAGCAAAATGACCCAGTCATATATATATATACACACACACACACACACACATTCTTTTTCTCATATCATCTTCCATCATGTTCTATCCCAAGGGACTGGATATAGTTCTTTAATTCCACACCATTTTTGTAGTTCACAGAAGCCTCTGTGCCAGGTATCAAGAATGCGGGAGCGACCAGGATACAAAGTCTGCCCGCTGGTGGCTCACACTGCAGTGAGGCTGAACCGTGCAGACAGCGATGTGGACAGAGAATGGGGCCACGGAGGAGAGGCTCTCAGCCAGCCTAGGGGAGGGGGGTTTTGATTACTCCCTCTTCAGCTGGTACATGAGGGCGGGATTCCTGCCCTGGCTAATGTGCCCCCCTCCCCCATCCCAATGACACTGGTCAGATGAGGCTGATGGCCATGCCTCAGTCAGATAACTCAGGCTGGGGGAGGAGGACGCTGCAGGATGTAGGGCCCCATGGGGGCTGCACTAGGAAGTGGAGTGAACGAGGGAGGGCTGGGGGGGCTCTGCAGAAAGGAGCGGGATGTGGTGGGCTTGTTTGAGTAATTCCGAGAACAGGCAGGGACAGAAGCCGGCTCCTCAGATACACAGGCACTGAGCCTGGTCCCCAAGCCCGGGGGGGCTGCTTGTCTAGGGACCTTATATGAGGAAGCAGGGCGGGGAAGGGGTCTGGCAGTTAGGATATATGAAGCCCAATGGATTTTACCAGATCGAGGCACATCATGTCTTAAATCTTTTTGTTGTTGTTGTTTTGGGGCCACACTTGCAGCATGTAGAGATTCCCAGGCTAGGGGTCTAATCGGAGCTGTAGCTGCCGGCCTATACCACAGCCACAGTGACTTGGGATCTGAGCTGCATCTGTGAACTACACCACAGCTCACAGCAATGCCAGGTCTCCAACCCACTGAGCGAGGCCAGGGATTGAACCCACAGCCCCATGGATACTAGTCAGATTTGTTTCTGCTGCGGCACAATAGGAACTCTGCAAGTATCTTTTCTTTAGCAGGTTCTATATCCTGGTGAATCAATGGCTAGTCTAAGATCAGCATCTGGGAGGCCTCTCCTCAGACCCTCCGAATCAGAATCTGCATTTTAACAAGACCCCCAGGCAGTCTGTGCACCACGCGTGCACCACCTTTTCAAGTCCAAGAAGCACTACCTGACCTTATCTACTGGATTTGCACTTTCACACTAATAAAGGGCATCTCCATTAAATGCACTTTCACTTTTTCTAAGGTGAAAATGTAAATTAGAGACAACTGATAAAGGCTGAATTAGCTATTTGCATTTCTCAGGACTGAGCCAAATCTGGACTGTTTGCTTTCTCTGATGCCCAGCCGGGCAGCAGAGGTGGGAGGGCGATCACTCGGGCTTGGAGTCCGGCAGCGCTCAGGCTTCCACAGCAATTCTCAAGCACAGTTTAACCCGGCAGATGCACCGAAAAGGTGCCCAGCTGCCCTTCTCTCTGCCCATCAGACAGGACCTGATGGGCATCAAAGATGACATGTGGGGGTTTTTTTGGTCGTTGTTTTTTGTTTTTTGTTTTTTGTTTTTTTGACCCCACCCATGGTGTGTGGAAATTCCTGGGCTGGGGATCGAACCCTTGCCACAGCAGTGACCCAAGCTGCTGCATTGATGCCACATTCCTAACCCACTGCATCATAAGAAAACTCCAAAGATGACACGTGTTTTGCTTTGAGAAGCACAAACTGTGGCTGACTCAATTCGGCTGACTCAATTCTCCAGAAGAGTTTCCTAATACTGGCGGTGGACAGGAATCCAGACCTTGGCTAGAGGACAAGATTTCAGAATTGCAGAGGAAAGGAGATAAAGAATGCAGAATTTCAGACAAAAAATCTAAAAGAAGTTATCTTGTGCAGGGCAGTTCTATCACAGTGGCCAAAAACCCAGTTGTGGCACCGCTCGCTTATTTCTCAAGATTGTCCAAGTTCATGGGAGGAAGTCGATACTGACTGACTGAATGTTGACTGATTTATGGTGACATCATGAAGACGGAAGACTAGTTAATATCTCTGCAGGGAATTCCCGCTGTGGCTCAGTGGGTTAAGGACCCAATGTTGTCTCTGAGGATGTGGATTCCACCCTTGGCCTCTTCCAGCAGGTTACAGATCCGGTATTGCTGGGGCTGTGGTGTAGACCACTGCTGCAGCCCCAGGTCGACCCCTGGCCCTGGAACTTCCATATGCCACAGGTGCAGCCATAAAAAGGAGCAAAAAAGGTTCTTGCTTGAAAGCTTACATGATTCAATCCTGAAATTAATTCATGCAGATACTGGTATAAAAGAAAAAACAACGGGGAGTTCCTCTGGTACAGAGGAAACAAATCTGACTAGGAACCACGAGCTTGTGGGTTCGATCCCTGGCCTTGGTCAGTGGATTAAGGATCTGGCCATGAGCTGTGGTGTTGCCATGAGCTGTGGTGTAGGTCACAGATGCGGCTCAGATCTGGTGTGGCTTTGGCTGTGATGTAGGCCGGCAGCTGTAGCTCCGACTGGACCCCTGGCCTGGGAACCTCCATATGCTATGGGCAAGGCCCTAAAAAGAAAAAAAACAAAAAAACAAAAAAACCCGGAAACAAAACAAAACAAACAAACAAACAAACCCAACTGTCTGCAGAGCAGGAAGATTTCTGGAAATTTATCTACAAGATTTTATATATATACATAAAGCTTGATATTAAAAATATGGAAAAATGGAGTTCCTGTTGTGGCTCAGTGGTTAACAAACCCAACCAATATCCATGAGGATGCAGGTTTGATCCCTGGCCTGGATTAGACTCCAATTAGACCCCTAGCCTGGGAACCTCCATATGCCGCAGGTGAGGCCCTGAAGAGACAAAAACACACACACAAAATATGGGAAACATCCAGTTTAAATACTGTAAACTCTTCAACCTGCACACACAACAAATACTTTATTGAGATATAATTCACATGCCAGACTTGGGGTCTGATTTGGGATCAACTATACAATTAAAAGTATATAATTCAGTAAGTTTCAGTATAGTCTCAGATTTGAATCGCCACAATCTAACTTTATAATGTCTCTACCCTCCCCCAAAAGATATCTGTAGCCATTATCAGCCACTCCCCATTTCCGGCTTATAGCCTTGCCGTACCCCCAGACAACGGCTACTCTATAATCTTCTCTGTAGATTCAACTGTTCTGGGTATTTCATGTTAATAGAATTGGACAACATGGGGTACCAGTACTCATTTAATTGACAGCCACACTTGCAATTAATCCCCTCGAACATGGCAAATGCAAAGGTTTTAAATTACTTACACAATGAAGCAATCAAGGCATCAGAATCTGTGATGTTTCCTACCAAAGACAAGTAGACAAAAGGGCCTTCCTAGAGAGAAGAAAAGGAAAACACGCTCTAATTCAGAATCATAACCACAGGAGGGCGTCGCAGATACAGCTCAGTGCACCCACCCCCCGCCCCCCACCCCCCGCCATGCTCTGACCCCAGGAGCGCACATCCTTAGCCCTGCATCCCACGATCTTGGAGCCTGGCTCCCTGACTTTGGAAGTAGATGTGTCCAAAGCAAATGTTTATACAATAAATGCTAGTTTTCAATGACTGGCATTATAAAATCAGAGGTACATTCTGATGGGAGGAAATAAGTTGACATTTTGCAAAAAGAGGAGTTCCCTTTGTGTCTCAGTGGGATAAGACCCCAACCAGTGTTCATGAGGATGCGGATCCCACCCCTGGCCTTACTCAGTGGGTTAAGGATCCTGAGTTGCCACAAGCTTCGGGGTAGGCTGCAGAAGAGGCTCAGATCTGGCGTTGCTGTGGCTGTGGCGTAGGCCTGCAGCTACAGCTCTGAGTTGACTCCTAGCCTGTGAACCTCCATATGCCGAAGGAGCAGCCCTAAGAGGAAAAAAAAAAAAATTGCACAAAGAAAGTGCTCAAATGTTATATTAAATAAGGTAAAATTTGGATTATTTCAGGGGCCTTCCACCTTTGACAATTACCTTTCACAGCCGTTCATTTCATCTCGCCTGAAAAAAATCCAAGATCTCTTTTAACAAAAGTGGCCTTCAAGTATCTCTGGCAGGGCTGAACTAGTCCTTTTTCTTGCATAAGGGAAAATTTAGGGAAATTAAAAATGCTTACAGGCTACATTTAAATTTTTATTTTATTCATTTATTTTTGTCTTTTTGCCATTTCTTGGGCCGCTCTCGCCGGCATATGGAGGTTCCCAGGCTAGGGGTCTAATAGGAGCTGCTGCTGCTGGCCTACACCAGAGCCACAGCAACATGGGATCTGAGCAGTCTGTGACCCACACCACAGCTCAGGGCAACGCCGGATCCTTAATCCACTGAGCAAGGCCAGGGATGGAACCCGCAACCTCATGGTTCCTAGTCGGGTTCGTTAACTACTGAGCCACGACGGGAACTCCTACATTTAAAATGTTAAGTAATGAAATATCTACAGTTATACGTAGTACTTGCCCATCATTGAAATGTTTCTTTGCCTAAAATTTCAAAAACTAACAAACTAGAATTCACTAGGATATTTGACTGGCATGTTGCTCCTTCGAAGAAATTTTGTTGCTGGTCAAGAGAACTTTTTTTTTCTCACTTCTTTTGACCAAAACAATCACTTATGTGACATCAAAACTGTCTCTGCCTAATCCCTAAACTCACTTCTAATACAACTTCGCAGAGGCTACCACTTTTAACCACTTCTGCCTGTAGTTCTGGCAACTATCTTTCTAACTCATAATCTACTTATATTGCTATCTCCTTAGATCTTATCAGTTAAGTGCCTCTCCTAAAAAACTACGATATAATTTCCTCCATTTCTCTCCCCATCCCTCCTTCCAATTTTTGATAACATAGGGGGAGAAAAACTTCCTTCCATCCTCTTAGGTTCTGTACTTGGCCTAAGAATTAACTGATATAAAAAGATAAAAAAGAAAAGCACACGCATTTTATTTAATATTTTTACAGGTACAAGGTAGTCTTCAAAAGGAATACATTTTTTTTTTTTTTGGTCTTTTTGGGGGCCACACCTGCAGCATATGGAGGTTCCCAGGCTGGGGGTTGAATTGGAGCTGTTTCTGCTGGCCACAGCCACGCCAGATCCTTAACTCACTGAGCAAGGGTAGGGATCAAACCTGCATCCTCATGGATACTAGCCGGGCTCATTAACCACTGAGCCACTATGGGAACTGCCAGTCTTTGAAAGGAAAATGAAGACATGAATAAGCTGCTAGGGCCCCAAACTTAAATACCTTTTTACACAAAGAACTATGAACTTCAGGGATGTGACAGGACAAAGGGGCTTGGGCTAAGGACAGTAAATTGTGGGAAAGTGACTAGGAAATATATGGGGAGAAACTAATGAAAGATAAGGGTCAGGAGTTCCCATCGTGGCGCAGTGGTTACCCAATCCGACTAGAAACCATGAGGTTGCGGGTTTGGTCCCTGCCCTTGCTCGGTGGGTTAACGATCCGGCGTTGCTGTGAGCTGGGGTGTAGGTCGCAGACGCGGCTCAGATCCTGCGTTGCTGTGGCCCTGGTGTGGGCTGGCGGCTACAGCTCCGATTGACCCCTAGCCTGGGAACCTCCATATGCAGCGGGAGCGGCTCAAGAAATGACAAAAAGACAAAAAAAAAAGAAAAAGAAAGATAAGGGTCATTTTAGTAGGTTTGGTTGTATAGGACCATTTCAGCATTGACGCCCGGTCCCCAGAGAGAAGAAGGTTCTTTCCTTCCTGGTAAGGGGGGGGGAGGCACCTTTCTCATGGGAAATTCAAAGACCTGATTTGGTGGAAAGGGGGTGGTCAGAGAGCCCTGCCTGCATTTACTATTTCTCCACTGCCTTCAAGATAGTCAACATGCCCAGTGGCATCTTTTGGAGTGGCATGTTATGCACCC
The DNA here is from genome assembly GCF_054392235.1 of Sus scrofa. NCBI lineage: Eukaryota > Metazoa > Chordata > Mammalia > Artiodactyla > Suidae > Sus > Sus scrofa. The sequence continues at coordinate 18,622,697 of NC_139393.1, read as the reverse complement.
CTTTAAGAGCTATATTAAGTTTCCTTAATTCTTCTATTAGTTACCCACATTTGTAGCCTAAGTAATAAACTCACAACCTCAGTTACTCATCCATCAGTGCTGTGCAGTACATGGACCTCTTATCACATAGGAACCCCCACCTCACTCTCTCCCTTTCCTCTCCATTTCCAACGCTCAAGCTCTGTCCACCTTGCGTCCACATTGTTGAGATTAATTATATTTCCATTCTTGTTCTGTAAACATATCTGTCTTCCCTATTTTGTCTGTAAGTAGATTCTAAAAGCTGAAAAGCCAATCAATAGCACTTACAATACGGTGATTACCTAAATATTGTTCACGGCAATAGGCCACAACGTCTTACTCTACAAATCCAGTATGTTTGTCACTTAAGAAGAATGTGGCAAGTGGAGAGTTCTTTCTTATATTCGTGAGTTTCTCAAAATCATGCCACTTTTTAGTTTGCTTCATATTTGGGCCATGACTTTCTTATAAGATATTTTTGTTTATGCTACAGTTTGTAATTGCCTTTCTTTTTCTCTAATCAAGAGACAAAACTTGACTTTCTCCTTATCTCATTAGTATCTTCCAGCTCCGTAAGATTGTCCATTTTCATCTTTGCCAAGCAGAGGCATTGAAGCTGGTTTATTTTCTCTTTTCTTGACACTCTGTAAGTTACATAATTGGTAAGTGTGGTTTATTTCAGAGCATAGGTAAAAGTTGTAGTCTTTAAAGAAGATTTTTAAAAATTACATGTGAGATAAATAGCAGTGTTTTTAAACAAGAAGTATTCCTCATTCATTTTGCAACTCTCTATTTTCACCAATTGATTTTTTTATTTTTAGCACAGCCAGAGGAAATCTACACCTTTTTCCTGGCATGGCCTGGCAACTTTCTAGACAAAACACATCCATTGGACTGGCCAGTAGACTCAATAAGGCTGAGCAGAATTTGACCCTCTCCAGGCTTCAATCCATTTATCTGTGAGATGAAGGACTTCCCAAAATTAGATTGTTGATCTCATCCTCAAACTAGATGTGACTTCTACTAGCAAACTCCTCAGCTGGGGCCATCAGCAAACATGGACTCTGACACCTGGTCTGGGATCTTTCCTCAGAAGCAATTTCCTGGCTAAGAGCAAGATAGAGACTTGAAATCTATAACATGGCAGGGACTCAGGAATGTATATGAAATTTGTTCCTTTTAGAAGTAAAACTCTCTGCTTGTAGATGACATGATACTATACCTAGAAAATCCTAAAGACACTACAAGAAAACAGAGCTCATAAGTAAAGTTGCAAGTTACAAAATTAATACACAGAAATCAACTGCATTTCTATATGCTCACAGTGAAATATCAGAAAGAGAGAGCAGAGAAACAATCCCATTTACCTTTGCATCAAAAAGAATAAAATACCTAGGAATAAACCTACCGAGAGAGACACAAGACCAGTACTCCAAAAACTATAAAACACTGATGAAAGAAATCAAAGATGACACAAATGGATGGAAAGATATACCATGCTCTTGGATTGGAAGAATCAATACTGTCAAAAATGACTATACTACCCAAGCCAATCTACAGATTCAATGCAATCCCTCTCAAATTACCACTGGCATTTTTCACAAAACTAGAACAAAATATTTTAAAGTTTGGAAGCACAGAATACCCAAAGCAATCCTGAGAAAGAAAAATGAAGATGGAGGAATCAGGCTTCCTGGCTTCAGACTGTACTACAAAGCTACAGTCATCAAAACAGTATGGTACAGGCACAAAAACAGAAATATAGATCAGTGGAGCAGGATAGAAAGCCCAGAATTAAACCCATGCATCTATGGTCAATTACTCAATGACAAAAGAGGCAAGAAAATACACTGGAGAAAAGACAGTCCCTTCAATAAGTGGTGCTGAGAAAACTGGACAGCTACATTTAAAAGCATGAAATTAGAACACTCCCTAACACCCTACACAAAAATAAACTCAAAATGGATTGAAGACCTAAATATAAGATCAGATACTATAAAACTCTTAGAGGAAAACATAGGCTGAACACTCTGACATAAACCACAGCAATGTCTTCTCAGATCCACCTCCTAGAGTAATGAAAGTAAAAACAAAAATAAACAAATGGGGCCTAATTAAACTTAAAAGTTTTTGCACAGCAAAGGAAACCCTAAACAAAATGAAAAGACAAGCCACAGAATGGGAGAAAATCTTTGCAAATGAAGCAACTGACATGGGATTAATCTCCAAAATATATAAACACTTCCTGCAGTTCAATACCAAAAAAACAAACAACCCTATCAAAAAACGGGCAGAAGATCTATACAGACAATTCTCCAAAGAAGACATACAGATGGCCAAAAAACACTTGATAAGATGTTCAACATCACCAACTATTATAGAACTGCAAATCAAAACAGCTATGAGGTACCACCTTACACCAGCCAGAATGGCCATCATCAAAAAAGTATATAAACAGTACATGCTAGAGAGGGTGTGGAGAAAAGGGAACCCTCTTACATTGCTGGTGGGAACGTAAATTAGTGCAACCACTATGGAAAACAGTATGGAGATTCCGCAAAAAAAAATTAAAGTAGAATTACCATATGATCTAGCAATTCCACTCCTTGGCACATATCTGGAGAAAACCATGACTCAAAAAGATGCATGTACCTTGTTGTTCATTGCAGCACTATATACAATAGCCATGACATGGAAGCAACTTAAATGCCCATTGACAGAGGAGTGGATCAAGAAGATGTGGTACATACACAATGGAATATTACTCAGCCATTAAAAGGAAAGAAATAATGGCATTTGAAGCTACATGGATGGACCTCAAAATTATCATGCTAAGTGAAGTTAGTCAGATAGTAAGAGACAAACATCATATGCTATCATTTATATGTGGAATCTAAAAAAAGGATACAATGTACTTATTTGTGGAACAGAAATTAACTCACAGACTTTGAAAAACCTATGGTTGCCAAAGGTGATAGGCTGGGGTGGGGGAGGGATGGGCTGGGGGGTTGAGATCGAAATGTTGTAAATTTAGGTAATAAAAAAATAATGCACTGAATTTTTAAAAAGTATTTCCTTTATATTTACCTGTTGAAGTTCTACTCCTTTTTCAAATCCCAGCTCAAACTTTCCTTCTTCTAAGAAATCTCCCCCAAAACTCCCAGTAAAAATCAATTTCTTACTCTCCCTTGTTACTAAATGTGTGTTTCTGTAATCAACTGTCTGTTGGTTGTGAATCTCCAGTCCCCGTTAATCACACATCTTGGGAGCCTGGGATGTTGTCTTATCCGTCTTCGAATCCCCAAACCCAGGGGCTATTTTGTGTTCAGTGTTTGCTAACCTTGAATTCATGATAAATCCACATAACGAATTACTTAGAAAGAAAGGGGCCCTATGGGGCTTTTAGAAGGGTATATGTCTTATGATATTACTATTCTAGGTGTAATATAGTATAGGAGAGTGCATATAATGTATAATGAATATCTTCATTTGGAGAAATGCTGCAGACGTCACCTCCTCCAGGAAACAAAGCTTCTCTAATTCTCCTGAGAGGAGGGGGATGTCTCTTCTGCACAGGATCTTATTTATGTCCTCCTTAGAGCTGTCAGTTCCTTCGGTCAAGTCTTTGTCTTTTATCTATGTATTCCAAATGCCTTACAGAGGGTGCATACTAATAAACACTTACTAAAAGCATAATAAATAAAAGGAAGAGTGGGGGAAACGAGAGAGTTAAAAAAAAACAAACGAACCTGGGAGTTCCTGTCGTGGCTCAGCGGGTTAAGAACCCTACTAGTATCTATGAGGACATGGGTTTGATCCCTGGCCTCGCTCAGTGGGTTAAGGATCAGGCATTTCCATGAGCTGTGGTGTAGGTCGCAGACGAGGCTTGGATCCCACATTGCTGTGGCTGTGGTGTAGGCCACCAGCTGCAGCTCCAATTTGACCCCGAGCTCGGGAACTTCCATATGCCACACACGAGGCCCTAAAAAGACAAAACAAAGAACAAAAAACAAAACCCCCAAACAATCTAATTAGAAAATGGGCAAAAGAAATGCAGAAACATTTCACCAAAGAGAATATACAGATAGAAAATAAACATATGAAAAGACACTCAACATCATGAGCCATCAGGGAAATGCCATTTAAAGCCACAATGAGGTATTGTTACCTACCAGTCAGAATGCCTAAAATAAAAAATACTGATGGGAGGAGGGAGTGGGATGGACCTCGAGCTGGGGGTTAGTAGACGCAAGCTATTCCATTTAGAATGGATGGGCAGTGAGGTCCTGCTGTACAGCACAGGGAACTATATCCCAAGTTGTGGGATAAACCACGACGGAGGATAATATAAGAAAGGGACCGTGTGTGTACGTATGGCCGGGTCACTCTGCTGTACAACAGAAACTAGCGCAACACTGTAAATCAACTATACTTTACTAAAAACATAGGGACAATACCAAATGCTGATGCGAATGTGGAGACACTGGAACGCTTATACATCTCTGGTGGGATGAAAATAGAACAGCCTTCCTGGAAAACTAGAGTTTGCCAGTTTCCTAAAACGAAACTAAACATGCAATTACCATATGATCTAGCCATTACACTGGGCATTTATTTGAGAAAAATACAAACTTATGTTCACATATATATGTACACAAATCTTTTTTATTTTTTATTTATTTATTTATTTATTTTGCTATTTTAGGGCATATGGAGGTTCCCAGGCTAGGGGTCGAATGAGAGCTATAGCTGCTGGCCACAGCCACAGCCATGCCAGATCCAAGCCACATCTGGGACCTACACCACAGCTCAAGGCAACGCTGAGTGAGGCCAGGAATCGAACCCTTATCCTCATGGATCCTAGTCGAGTTTGTTAACCACTAAACCACAAAGGGAACTCCATGTACAGATATGTTGATAGAGGCTTTTTTGGTGATAGCAAATGTCCTTCAACAGCGACAATGCCCAGTGCTTAACTTTTAGGAAGATGGGCCTAATCTACAGAAACTCGCCATGAGGAAGGTAAATTGATGAACACTGACTGGTCCACCATCTCTGCCAGTAATAGATTCAATGCAAAACTGAGCAAACCAGTAGCAGGAGGTAATGGCCCAGCCTCAGAATGAGAGCAGCTCTTATGGGCCTAAAGATTCTTTGAGGGGAGTTCCCATTGTGGTGCAGCAGAAACGAACCCGACTAGGAACCATGAGGTTGAGAGTTCGATCCCTGGCCTCACTCAGTGGGTTAAGGATCCGGCATTGCTTTGAACTGCGGTGTAGGTCGCAGATGCAGCTCAGATCTGGCATTGCTGTGGCTGTGGCATAGGCCGGCAGCTACAGTTCTGCTTAGACCCCTAACCTGAGAACCTCCATATGCCACAGGTGTAGCCCTAAAAAGGACAAAAGACCAGAAAAAAAAAAAAAAAAAAGAAGGATTCTCTGGAGGCTTCTGAACCAGATCTGTTCTAACCAAACAGAGGCCTAGATCAAAATCACTGAAAAACATGAGCTGCTATTTACCAAGGGTCCACATTTTCTGTAGAATTCTAGAAGGTGGAAACAGACTGAGCTCCTCCCATGAATTTCATTTTACATCAAATGAATGTTAAAGAAATTTTTCTTCCCCCTTAAAACTAGTTCTAGACTCTGGAAAATGAAGCTCAACTTGTAGAATAAACTTGGAAGGTTATCAGCTCCATAATACCTGGTCAAGAACTAGCCATCTGGGAGTTCCCGACGTGGCGTAGCAGAAACAAATCCGACTAGGAACCATGAGGTTTTGGGTTCAATCCCCGGCCTCGCTCAGTGGGTTAAGGATCTGGTGCTGCTGTGAGCTGTGGTGTAGGTTGCAGACGAGGCTCGGATCTGGCATTGCTGTGACTCTGGCGGAGGCTGGCAGCCGCAGCTCCAATTAGACCCCTAGCCTGGGAAACTCCATATGCCACGAGTACGGCTCTAAAAAGCAAAAAAAAAAAAAAAAAAAAAAAAAGAATTAGCCATTTAGAATTAAAGTTCCTGTTTGGGCTCAAAAACCACCTGGAGGTTTTAAGGATGAGGTGGAAGGTGTGTGGTTAAGCAGCAAAGGCCAGGGAGAGGCTGTAAATTGGAAAGAGGCTTGGAACCGGATGGGCATGTGGGTAAAGCGAATGTGTTGGACGCTGAGGATCTGGGTGAGCTTGTTCAAAAACAAAAGAGAAGACTTTACTTCTTACATTCCCTGCTACCTTTACCTCTTGGAGTTTCAATTCCCTAATCAAGAAAAGGAATCAGTCTTCTCAACAGATGTCTATGAAAGAATAACGGAATGAATGAAAGACGAAGGCCCAGAATTAGACCAGGTCTACTTCTCTGCCTTTTCAGAGTGTGTCTGACTGCCTGGAAGCCTTGATCGCAGGACCTGGTCCACTGCCCTCCCTGCTGAGTCCACGAGCAGCGGCCTGGGGGCAGCGCCTGTCAGCGGAGGGTCAGGTGTGGGGGGGGGGGTGCCCGGGAGGACCGTGGGGTCAGCGCCTGTTTAAGCCCCAGGCTTTCCGGCGAGAATGCGCTGTGAGGACACCTGCCAACGCCCATCCACCACCGGAAGGCCAGGCTCACAGCAGCCACCAGGATGGACTCCCTGCCTGAGCGGCTGGCTGCGCCGATGCCCGCAAGAACTCCCGCGCTCTCGCGGTGACTCCTGCCCTGGCGCGAGAGGCAGGCACCTGTCCCCGAAGAGGCGCAACCTGAGGTTCTAGCGAGAGACGAGACGGACTCAGGACGTAGGGGTGAAATGCTAGCAGGTCTGGATCCCCTTCAGGATACTGGGCAACAGTAAGATAAAAAGGGACGGAGGGAGAAAAAGAAAAAGGACCGGTGAAGCAAGTACTGCAAGACTTGAACATGTCGAACCTTAACATTATTCTCTCTACGTGTGTCAATGTTTGAACTTTTTCATCGTAAAACTTCATTTAGAAAAGGCATATAGTTGTCAAACACAACGGCTGCCCTTCACGTTTCTGGACTCGTGACTCAGGACCCCGTGGTCCCAGAGACCCTCTGCCTTTGCTTCGGACACAGTCAGGAGCGCCTGGACTGCAGGCCCTGAGGCTCGGCTCTCCCAGGACGCCCTGGAGACCCCGTGCAGCCTGGGTGTGCGGGTCTGGATCAGCCTGGGTAGCCCAGCTGAGGCGAAAGCAGACAGGGCTGCAGCCCAGCAGGCAGAGCGAGCACAGCACAGAAGTATGCCGTCTGCCGTCCTTTCTCCCCGCAGATGCTCTTTATTTTATTTTTGTCTTTTTTAGGGCCGCTCCCAGGGCATATGGAGGTTCCCAGGCTAGGGGTCTAATCCGAGCTGCAGCTGCCGGCCTACACCACAGCTCATCACAATGCTGGATCCTTAACCCACTGAGCAAAGCCAGGGACTGAACCCACAACCTCATGGTTCCTAGTTGGATTCGCTTCCACTGCACCACTACGGTTACCCCCCTTGCAGATGCTCTTTAATATGTGCTTGGACAGCACTGCTGTGAGCCCCCAGGTTACTCAAACCTCGATAAACTTTAGGGCAAACCTGCTCACTTTTGCAGGTTCTTCTGCCAGCACCACAGTGCCCCTCCCCCCACTGTCCCCACGAGGACACTTGCATAAAAAGATTGAAAAGAAAGGAGAGAGCCAACAGTTATGACAAAAAAAGAAAGGAAAAAAGCTCTCATTATTCATACTCCTTTTCCAAATTACCTCTGCCTTCCTCGTGAATGACCAGCCATCAAAATGTCAGCCGTGGTGTCCTCCTGGCTCTGGGTGACAGGCTGAGCAAACTCTCTCTTCTTGCCTAGTGAAGTCTGCAGAGAAGCTGCACGGTGGGCTTTTGTTCCCCTGAATAAAGGCTCTCTTCCTGTCACATGTCACCTGTCCTTCCCAAGTCTGTGTTCCCAACATCCATGGCATGCTAACTTGCCATCCAATTTTTCTTCACTTTTCTGACATTCCTTCTGGTGATGTACCTTTGCTATTTTAACTATTAAAAATTACAAAAGGGATATGTCCTGAAAGTTAAAAAAAAAAAACTATACATAATCCAGCCATCCCACCTCAGGAAATATATCTGGACAAAACTATTAATTCAAAAAGATACATGTACCCCTATGTTTATAGCAGCGCTATTCACAATAGCCAATACATAAAAAACAACCTAAATGTTCATCAACAGATGAATAGATAAAAATGGGGTACATATATACAATGGAATACTACTCAGCCATAAGAAGAATGAAATAATGCTATTTGCAGGAAGAGGGATGCAACTAGAGATTATCATACTAAGTGAAAAAAGAAAGAGAAAGGCAAATACCATATGATATCTAATATGTGGAATCTAAAATATGGCACAAATGAACCTATCTATCAAACAGAAATAGACTCACAGACAAACTTGTGGTTGCCAAAGGGAAGGAAGGGTTTGGAATAGACTGGGAGTTTGGGTTTAGTAGATGCAAACTATTACAATTCAAATGGAAAGAACAAGATCCTACTATATAGCACAGGGAACTATAGCCAAACTCCTGGGATAGACCACGATATAAAAGAATATAAAAAAGAATATATATATATATGTATTACTGAGTCACTCTGATGTACAGCAGGAACTGAAACAACACTGTAAGTCAACTATAGTGTAATTTTCAAAATTTGTCTAAAAAGCTATACAGTGAAAGGTAAAAGTCTCTGTCTCTCCTGATCCCCCAATCTCAGCCCCCAGAGATACCACTATTGAGTTCCATAGTAGCCTTAAGATATTTTTCATGTATATGTTATCATGTAGCTATAAATGTTTAAAATACTTTGTCCCTGCCATTAGTTTTTCTACTATTAACCTAGAGGGTGATGAGGAAAAAATTCCACAATGATTATTTACTTAAAAAAATTTTAAAGTTCTGTGTACTAGGAATTTCGGTTTTAAAAAACATAGGAAAGTTCTGGAGTTCCCGTCGTGGCTCAGCAGAAACGAATCTGACTAGCATCCATGAGGACGCAGGTCCGATCCCTGGCTTCGCTCTGTGGGTTAAGGATCTGGCGTTGCTGTGAGCTGTGGTGTAGGTTGCAGATGTGGCTCAGATCTGGTGCTGCTGTGGCTGTGGCTTAGGCCAGTGGCTATAGCTGCGACCGGACCCCTACCCTGGGAACCTCCATATGTCGTGGGTGTGGCCCTAAAAAGAGACAAAAAAATAATAAAAACACAGGAACGTTCTTATTAGATGTTATAAAATGTGACTGAACTATACCTATGTCATCAAGTTGCCAACAAAATCAACTTAAAAGCTAAATTGTATCATGGCCAATAAATTAAATAACAAAGACCAGTCTCATTCTTCACTTAAGGTGTTCTGGACATGTAATTTTAACAAGGTGCTGTACAGACTTTAGACTGCTATAAGTCAAAGCTCAGATTAAGAAAAAAATGCTTGAGCTGGGCAAGCTTTTGCTCTCTGTAATTCAATGACCATTTTGCAGAGAATGCCCAGTTTGCTCATTTCTCCATTCAAGAAAAACTGAGCAGCAAAAAAGGCTTTATAGAAATAAAAAAGAACATACATTTTCTTTTTTGTACTTTGTGTTTGTACTGTGAAGGCTGAATTTGTATGTAAATGTATTGCAAGGTTGGTTTTTTTTGTGTGTTTTTTTAAAGTGTTTGAATGAAGAGGCAGAATAAACACTGCAACATTCATTAAGGAGTGGGAGAATAAAGCAGAGTAAAACTAGAAGCAGTTCGTAAATCCTGTCAAAATTTATTAGCATTTTCTGATCTGACCCACAAAATCTCAGCCTAATCAGACTTGATATTTCCATGTCCTGGCAACAACATACACCATTGTTTCTAGAAGGGTCAGCTGCTTCAGCTTCCTATGGCTCCTAGGTGATACGGCTTTAGTGACTTCATAAACGTATGCTGCACAGCTGTCACCCACTTAATGAGATGACAACTTCCATTTGATGGAACCTGCCCCGGCAGATGGGCTCTGGCCCAAGAGGAATAACGGACCATGCTGGCCCTTTCAGAACTTTGGGTATCAAACAGCCACAAAATTCGATTGTTCCTACAACCTGGCAGTTTAGTGTTTGATTTGAGGACTTCAAAAACATTTCCCCCCTTTTAAGAATCTACTCTTCTCTGCCAAGACAGGTGTTACTGCTCAGATTAGAGATCCGAAACCCCCCAAGGCTCATCGTAACTGGACATGTATATCATGATATGACATGCGGCAGGGGTGGGGGGGGGATGAAAACTAAAGGTAATCCAAGTAAGGAGTAAGGCAAGGAGGGGTCAAAAGGGACAGAGGAAGAATGAACATGCCCTCAACTCTGCTGAGCGTCAGGCACTGCGCCCGGGGTCCACATCCTTGTTATTCAGCTGCGGTCCACGAACCACAGCATGGGCACCGCCTGGGAGCTTGTGAAAAATGCAAAATCTTGGCCTCTACCCCGGACCTAGGGCATCAGAATCTGCATTGTAATAAGATCCCCAGGCGATTTCTGTGCACAGTCCAGATTGACAAGCACTGCCCTAAATTAGAGATTTATTCCTCGTAACAACCATTTGAGGAAAACATCATTCCCATACTTTACGACACGGCCCCACATTCCTGCTGAAATCCTACTTCCGAAAGATGACAGTGTTGGGAGGTGCTTAAGCCTGGAGGGTGGAGCCAGTGTGAAAGGGATCCGTACCTTATAAATGAGGCTCCTGCAAGAGCCCCCCGTCTCCACCAAGGTGTCAGCCACAAACCAGGGGGCAGGGCCTCACCTGACTGTGCGGACACCCTGATCTCAGACGTCCAGGCTCCAGAACTGTGAGATTTAAATTTCTGTCGTTTCTAAGTGACCCCTTCTGTGGCATTTTGTTACAGCAGCCTGAAGGGACCAAGACAACAAGGAACTGAGACAGAAGACGTGTCCTTCCTTCCCGCCCCTCCGCATCCGGGAGGGAGTCTCCGCAGGGAAAGGGGCGCTGCCCAAGCTTCCCCAGGTGGGAAATGGCAGAGCCAGCTGCAAGAGCGCATCTGTCGGACCCCGAAGCCCATACTCCTGCCACCTTCCCCCTCTGCCGCGGCCTCCTGACTATCGGTCAGAACTCTTCTGTCGGAGCACTGAGTAACCAGCACTGCCCTGGAAAGGCAGCCGGGGCATGTGTGGGGGTGACTGACAGGACGGAAGAGCCCCAGGAGGGAGTTCCTGTCGGGGCTCAGCAGAAAGGAATCTGACTAGTATCCATGAGGTTCGATCCCTGGCCTCGCTCAGTGGGTTAAGGATCCAGCTCTGCCGTGAGCCGAGGTGTAGGTCACAGACGTGGCTTGGATCCCGCACTGCTGTGGCTGTGGTGTAGGCCGGCAGCTACAGCTCCAGTTCAATCCCTAGCCCTGGGAACTTCCATGTGCTATGGGTGCAGCCCTAAAAAGACAACAAATAAAAATAAAAAATGAATGAAGTTCATCTGGAAGGATAAGGGTTCACTTTATCAGCTCTTATGAAGGCATTATCAAGCTATAATAATAAGAAACAGTGTGGAGAGAATCGAAACCAAAAGATTCATAAGGTAAAACTAGGTTAAAAGATCCCCAAACATATCTACGCATACGAAAGATTTCAGCATACGATAAAAATGGAATTTCAAGCGGAGAAAAAATGAATTATTCAACAAATAAAGACGAAATACTTTCTTGCCTCCCCTGCCAAAAAATGCATAAAAAAAATTTGTAACTGCTATTATTTGCACTAAGATAAGAATATCTCTTGCAGATCAACAAGGAAAAGATGAACGGTCCCACAGAAAAAGAGGCTCTAAGAGGTGGACCTAGCAGCCCAGCCCAGGTTCCTGTCTCAACGCCTGGTACAGAAGAGCAGAGCCGCCCTCCAGCAAGAAAACGTGACGCTCAGTCACTGAGGGCATCCGCTAGGAGGAGGATGGAGCAAAGACTGGATGTTCCTTTTTCCTGGGAATCATATAAGCCTCCTGGGTTTTATGAGACTTTATAAATGAGAGAAGACCCCCTAGTAACTGAGGTTGAATATAGTTCTCACTCCTGGGCAGGTTAAGAGCATTCCAATCCAATTTATTTTCATTTTTTCAGCTTTATTAAGGTATAATTGACACATAAAATTGTAAGATATTTAAACTGTATAATTTATATACATTGTAAAAGGCTTCCCATAGCGAATTAAAACACCCATCACTTCACAAATATACCTTTTTAATTTTTTTTTAACCTATATATATATATTTTTTTTTGGTCTTTTTGCTATTTCTTGGGCCGCTCCCACAGCATATGGAGGTTCCCAGGCTAGGGGTCGAATCGGAACTGCAGCCGATTCGCGTCTGCAACCTACACCACAGCTCACGGCAACGCCAGATCATTAACCCACTGAGCAAGGGCAGGGACCGAACCCGCAACCTCATGGTTCCTAGTTGGATTTGTTAACCACTGCACCACGACGGGAACTCCTAATTTTTTTTTTTTTTTAATGTTTACTGTGGACATGATTTTATTCCTATGGGCCTCTTTTCTAAATTTTTTATCTTACTTTTTTTTTTGTCTTTTCAGGGCTGTACCTGAAGCATGTGGGGGTTCCCAGGCTAGAGGTTGAATGGGAGCTGTAGCCGCTGGCCTACACCAGAGCCACAGCAATGCCAGATCTGAGCTGCATCTGCGACCTACACCACAGCTCATGGCAATGCCAGATCCTTAACCCACTGAGCAAGGGCAGGGACTGAACCCACAACCTCATGGTTCCTAGTCCGATTCGTTAACCACTGCGCCACAACGGGAACTCGTTAAATTTTTGATAAAAAAGAGAACTATTTCTCATATGACACATTTGTGGTGGAAAAACTTATCTCCTTACACATACCTTTTTTTTTTTTTTTTTTAGGGCCACACCCACAGCATGTGGAGGTTCCCAGGTTAGGGGTCTAATTGGAGCTGCAGCTGCCGGCCTACGCCAGAGCCACAGCAACACTAGATTCGTAACCCACTGAGCAAGGCCAGGGATCAAACCTGCAACCTCATGGTTCCTAGTCGGATTCGTTAACCACTGAGCCACGACGGGAACTCCTCCCTACACATACTTTTTAAACCCAAATTTCAGTTTTAGAAATTTGTCATACAGAAGTGAAGACATCTATTCATGGATGTTGATTGTAGTTTTTGGTTTATTTTTAGTAGCATAAACTCCCAAGAAATCCCATAAAGCTGGAGATTGTGTGGTTGATTCAATTGTTGCATATTCGTGCTATGAGATAGAAGAAAAAGGATATTTTGACCCAGGTCCCCCAGAAAGTATTATACTATGTTCTACTGCTTTTATGGGTATTGCCATCCCAAGGAGGCAGAAGAGGAGTATGAATCAGATTGAGGCAGCAGTACCGGCTTTAGGAACACTGCTTAGGAACAAGCTAACTGATTTTTTACAAATTTTGGCTGTGCCTGCAGCACGTGAAAGTTCCCAGGCCAGGGATCAAACCCACACCCCAGCAGTGACAATGCTGGATCCTTAACCCACTGAGCCACCAGGGCACTCCTTGATGTTTCAGTCTTAAATTTTTCCATAGTTTCTATGAACTACCACCTCTCTGGGGAGTCGACCTTAGGGGTGGAGGGAAGAAGAATTTATCCTGTGGCTCTGAAGCACCCCCATCAGAAGTGCATCCTGTGGGCAGGTGTGTGGGAGCTGAGTGGGTAGGATGCCTGGGGCAGGAGGTAGGGGCAGGTGCTGGCTGGTTGGGGCCCAATGAAGCTGGAGGTGGTCACTACCATGGTGGCAGCCGCAGAGCATATTGTCAAGGGTCAGATGAGGCCAAGAAGACCTGAAGGGATGCAAAAGAGGCATCTGATACAATACTGGATGAGTGTGAGAAGGCTGCTGATGGGAATAAAAATGGGTGCCCTCTTTCTGGAATCTTTAAAAACGGGCTTCCCTTAGAACTAGAAATTCTACTTTCAGGATTCTTCCTGGGTAAGTACCTAAGGCCACTGCATGAAAATGCACATAGAACATTCTAATGGCCAGCAATGGGAAGAGTCCGTAAGTCAACAATTAGGGACTAGGAAATAGAGTGAAAGTATGATGGACTCCTATGCAGTTATTTAACTATTATGAGGTAGTTCAACAGACGGACATGGATGCTCACTGAACAGCGTTAAATGAAAAAGACAACAAAGAATGAATAATATGACTCCACTTTTTGTAAAAAGAATTCTGAAAAATAGTTACCTGTCTATTTTCTTTTCCTTTGGCTGCACCTGCGGTATACGAAAGTTCTCAGGCCAGGGACTGAATCCCAGCCACAGCTGTGACCTATGCCACAGATGTGGCAATCCTGGATCCTTAATGCATTGTATGGAGTGGGACTGGCACGGGGATTGAACCTGTGCCTCAGCAGCAACCAGGGCCACTGCAGAGATAATGTCAGATCCTTAACTCACTGTGCCACAGTGGGAATTCCTTGGATCTATATTTTCATGTAAATTCTGAAAGAGTATTCCTAAGACTATGAACAATAACTATCTCTGGGTAATTTTATCTTTTCTTCCTTTCAGATATATAAATGTTATGTTTCGCAATGACTGTGGGAGTACACAATTTAAACAAATTCTGCGTTAAAAGACTATCTTGACATAGAAAAAGAACTGACATTTTATATATCTGAACAATTTGAGACCTAAAATGTAAATGACTACTATAAATAAAAGGACAGAATCATTCTTCCATTCATTTGCTATTAACCAATACTCCAGAAGAGCGCCTACAAACCAGGCACCATGCCAGGTACTGGAGACAAAGAGACACAAAATAGTTACAAATTGTGTTTCATGATATAAAGGAAAAAATATATTTCCTTTAGAATGCCTTTTCCATTTCAAAGAAAATAAATTTTAGTTGCATTAAAAATTTTTGAAGTATTTATATACTTTCCCCTTATACAAAACTTTAAGTCAATTACAACAAAAAAATTCAATTAAATGGTAAAATACATACATAAGAATTTGGATCCGGGGACAAGAATGTCCACATACAGTCTTTTGTTATTACAGAGCGTAATGGGGTTCTGAGCTTCCAAGCAGCCAAAGTGAAAAGGAGAAACGTTTATATTGTTCTTGCTGCCAGAGAGAAATAGACAGACTAACTTAGTTTTTCCTGGCACTTATCTGCAGAAGAAATTTCTCATATAGGCTTCACATTAAGAGCGACATTAGTAACGTCTTCTCCATATGAAACAATAAGAGAAAAACTCTGCTATTCCCTAAGCTCTGGGAGGACAGGGGCCATTTATTTTGTGTCTAGCACAGCAAGACACAAATACCCAAGGAGGCACTCACATTTTGTGCAAATGAGGAACAAGAGAAATATAACATTCTGAGATGTGGCTACATAGACAGTCCCCTCTACGTCTAGGTAACATCCTTCTTCCGATGTTAGAAGACAGACTGAAGTTTGTCTGCGGAAATACAAGGGCTGTTTACCCCACACCCTCAATAATGGACAGGGGGTCAGGACTGTTCCTATTCTGGAGGCTTTTGATTAGGCACCATTTCTAAGTTTGTACTAAGCTTCTCTAGAGAAAGAGAATCAGTGGGAGATGACATCCATATCCATGTGTATACAGAGGTCTGTTCATCTGTCTAAAGAGACTGACCCGGCTTATGCAATTATGAAGGCAGACAAGACCTATGAGTCAGCAAACTGGAGACTCAAGAAAGCTAACAGAGTTCTAATCCAAGTCCGGAGAACCCACGGTGTCCGTCTAGGCTGAAGGCTGGCAGCCGAAGACCCAGGAAAAGCCGCTGTTTCAGTTCAGGTCTGAACGTGGACAAAAGCCAGTGTCGCAGGTTGAAGGTGGTCACGAAGGAGGAATTCGCACTGATGTGATGGAAGGCCGGGCTTCCCAATGTAGGATGAGGCCTCCCCACAGCAGGGAGGGCGCCCTGCTTTACTCTACCACCCGGAACACTCACCTCATCCAAACACACCCTCGCAGAAACACCAAGGATCGTGCTTGTCCGGGCACCACGGCCCAGGCAAGCTGACACGTGACATTAACCATCACATCGCTCTCCCACTAACACAGTTAAAACAACTGCGAGCCACCGCGCCTACCACACAGCACGACGGCCAAGTCGTTTCCCAGAGAGGGTACCTGTCTTAGAGCCAAAGTGGAGCCAAACTGACCAAGATGACGTTGCCAGAACAGGAAGGAAAACATGAGACAGCCACGGACGGTGAGTTAAAAAGCACCTTCAGACCTAAGGATAAAGTAGGAGGTGGAAGACATTTTTAGAAAGTCCCAGAATGGGAGTTCCTGTTGTGGCGCAGTGGTTAACGAATCCAACTAGGAACCATGAGGCTGCGGGTTCGATCCCCAGCCTTGCTCAGTGGGTTAAGGATCCGGCGTTGCTGTGAGCTGTGGTGTAGGTTGCAGATGTGGCTCGGATCCCGTGTTGCTGTGGCTGTGGTGTAGGCCAGTGGCTACAACTCCGATTTGACCCCTAGCCTGGGAACCTCCATATGCCGTAGGAGCAGCCCTAGAAAAGACCAAAAAAAAAAAGTCCCAGGATGGGAGGCTGAACCGATGGCGATGTGACTGAGAAAAGGGTAATGTCCCAAATCCCAAATTGATAGGGCCTCACGCAGTCCCCGAGCTTCAGGATTTCTTCAAGATCACCCATGGATGTTAAAGCAGAAGGAAAGGAGAGACCACCGAGGCCTGGGTTTTCCATGACACCTGCTTCTCACACCAAACACCAGCCTGAGTCGTTTCCGGGGATGGAAGTGGGGGAGTGGCTAGTCGAGGGGTTGGAGCAGAAAACAAATGGTGGATTCAGGCCCAGGTGGCTCTCGGGAGGCCACTTGGCCACGTGCTGCCAACACAGGGCTCTGCACTTCCCCTCCCTTGACTGGGCTCTTGCTCAAGGGCGCTCAGACCTTCCCAACTCACCCAGAACTCAACGTCCCTCGCCTGCCCCTGCCATGTCTTCTAAGCCTTCCTCTGTCAACAGAGAACTAAGGACATTGCTCATCACCCAGTTCCATAAGGATCAGGTCGGCAGCCACTGCAGTCGCTGATGGACAGGGGACCCTGCGAGGAATTCGGGACAAAAAACAGGAAGAGAGGAGTTCCCGCTGTGGCGAAACGGGATCAGCAGCAGTGCTTTGGGCGTGCTGGGATGCAGGTTTGATCCCCGGTCCAGCACAGTGGGTTAAGGATCCAGCATTGCGGCAGACTGCGAGTGTAGCTCAGATCTAATTCCTGGCCCAGGAACTTCATACGTCTCAGGGCAGCCCAAGAAGAAGAAAACAAAACAAAACAAAAAACAGGAAGAGACACTAAGCTTTAGAAAAACAGAATCCATAGATAGCTAGATGTATATTTTAGGAAGAGTTTTAATGAGCCCGGATTCTGGCATCTTCCCACACAAGGAAAAGCACTGAAATCATTAACTTGGATGCCTGTCCCCTGTGACTAGCAGTGAGCTTTCCCGGAGGTGAGTGCTTGATGACACGAATTCCCAGCCAAAGATCATCATAAGCTGCTTTCTCCCTACCCCTTGGGAGGAGTTTCCTCAGAGCGTCCGAGAGTTTGTCCCCTGACCACAGTCCTCAGGAAGGTGGCGAATAAAATTTCAACTCACAACCCTCACGCTCTATGTTGTTAAGTCAGCATCTTCCAACACTCTCCCTCCTCCCACCCAGGACATCTCCTGAGGATCTTGCACCTGCCACCCCACATCTTCTCTATCCCATCTGCTAAGCCCTTGCCTTTGGCTCTGGGCGCCTTTATTCAGGCAGTACCACTTCACCATCGACTTCCTGATGCTTGGTCCCAGAGGCCCTGAATCAGCCCTCAGCCCTCCACTTTTTTTTTTTTTTTTAATTTTAAATTTTTTTTTTTTTAATGGTACTGCATTAATCGTGATCTTGAAATTTCCTTCCTTGGGTCCCAGGATCCAGCACTATCCTGTCCTTGATCTTGTCCAGTTTCTCCCCTTCCTGGACCTTCCTCTTCCCGGTTGTTCAATGCAGATGTGTTGAAAGATTCTGCTGTCACCTCAGCCTCTTTACCTGTCTGTTCTTACTCACAAGTCACCTGTCCCCAGGGCTTCCTGCTGTGTCCTCCAAGGCGGTAAAGAACTTCCAGCTCTCTACTCTGCCCTGACTCTGTCTCTCCAAAGCGTCTTACACTTTCAATTGCGCCCTGGCCATTTCCCGTCAACTACACCCCAGAACCCCAGATTCACGGTTCTAAAAATCCGACTTTCCTGTCTTTGTTAATATTATCAGCAGGACCCCTGTTGGCCAGATTCTAAACCCCAAGATCACCTCCATGCCCAGTGCGTCAATGGTCGCTCTGACTTGACAAGATTCTCTCTCCTACTGAGCTTCCCTCCCCGTGTTCATTTCTCTCACCACTTTAGCTCAGGTCTTTCTTCTCACTCCTGATTTACTGCAACTGCTTTTAGCTGATCGTCTCTCCCCTGAACTACCCTTTCCCATCCACCCTGCATTGTGTTGGGAGACGAATTCTCCAAGAACACCACCTATTCCTGCACTGTCTGAGCAAAGGCATTTACACGATTGAAGAATGTTTACGTAAGCAGACGGTCCAGGGTAGTACAGCTTAGAGACCTCATCCTCCTGAGATGTTTCAGGGCAGTGAAGATAAAGACCTTTCCTCCTCTTCTTCAGAGAAAGTCTGTCACCATTCCTGAGGAAAGAGAAGGTCTCTCTCCACAGAGAAGTATGAGCAGGTCACCAGCAGCTCCATATAAGAGGGGGACCTAGTTTGGGGGCTCCTCTCCGGTAATGCACCCCCATCATGTGCAAGTACCATGTGGCCCTCTCTGTGTGGCCGTGTGGGGCTTGGGGGATTAAGCAGGCTAACTTGTATCACTTGCCAAATCTCAGACCTCTCACAGTTTGACTTAACACACCACCACCAAATTACCTTTCGAAAGATCTGCTTTGGCCACGCTACTTCCTTTAGTGAAACCCTTGAATGGCCTTCTACTACAGGATAAAACTCAAGCTCTTCCCTGCCATCCAAGATCCCTTTCGAGCCTGTCCTCTCACTTTACACACAAGGGACATAAGCACTTGAGGATGTTGGTATCCCCACAGGGCCTGGAAGCAATCCTCCACTGATACGGAGAGAGGGCTGTAGGATCAAGAGAGAGAACGAAAGCAAAGCGTTGGCCTGTAGATGTTTATCAGCTGGATACGTGCACATACCAGATGCCGCCGGAATCTTACCCTATGTAAACCTTGTGCTGAAATCCATGTGGACTTCAAGATGTTTCCCCAGCATGGACACACACGTCCTGCTTCCAGGCTCTGGCCAGGCCTAGAGAGCCATACTTAGATAGTAGATGAGGGAAAAATCCATGAAGCACCAGTGCATGAAACACCCAGAGCAACTTCTGACAAATGGTGAGCCAAGCCACTGATTTCCTCGCCATGTCACTGGGGCACCTACCCAATGGGAAACCAGCCAGCCCTTCAACCCTGGCCATAACCAACAGAACTGAAGGTCGGTGCTGCTGCCCCAGGTAATTACACTCTGGTTGGACATTAGGGAGCCGCACTACCTCGGGAATGCTTGGCTTGAAACCCTGTCCAACAGGAGAGCTCCGCTTTTGATGGTGGCCAACAGACCCGAATAGCTCCTCTTTGAGAAGTAAAGTCAAAAAGGGTGAGGAGAGGCAGCTCAGGTTCTAGTGGGAACAAGTGAATTGTGGTTTTAGTTTTCCTTGAGGCTTTACATTCCAGTCTTAGCCTGTGCTACATTTTGGGGTATTCTTAACGACCAACTCCCAATTATTCCAAATATGGACATGCATTTGTCTTGCAGGCTTCAACCACTTAATTCAAGTGTCCTCCTCACCAGTCTCTAAGATATGGGTATAAAGATGCTGGCTGAAGCACTGGGTGTAAACAGCAAATTTAACCAGCCTGCCCATATTAATAGGCGTATTTTTATTTATCATAGTTCATCAATTACAAGTTACATGCCAACTTCCAAATGTGAAATATCCATAAAATAACCCACAGTGGATAGGTCACTGACTGTTCTAATATGTGAAAAAATGTGCATTTTAGAATTAAAGAACTAAGGTATGGTACTGTTATTTTTTGTTTTTTAGGGCTGCACCTGTGGCACATGGAGGTTCCCAGGCTAGAGGTCCAATCAGAGCTATAGCTGCAGCTGCCAGCCTACACCAGAGCCACAGCAATGCAGGATCTGAGCCGTGTCTGAGACCTACACCACAGCTCAGGCCAACGCCAGATCCTTAACCCACTGAGCGAGGCCAGCTGCGCCACAACGGCAACTCCTGGTAGGGTACCTTTAACTAGTGGGCTGTTCTACAACTGGGTCAAGTAAATGGCACAAGGTGGGGCTGTGGGGGAGGGGAAGGGAGGCATTTCCTCCAGAACCAGGAAAGCGGAGGGGGAGAAATGATTCCGCAGGAGGCTGCCTTTCAAGGTGCCACAAATGGAGATGTGTGTGGTGCTACCTGCCACAGTCTGTGCTTAAAAAGTAGACTTAATTTTAAACCAGGCGATGCTCATAGGGGTTTATTTACCTTTTAGTGTTTTTATACCATTTTTGTGTATCTAAAATCTTATACACCTTTCTTTACGTGGACCTAGCAACCTGTTTTATTGGCCACTTACTGTTCAAAGACAGCTTAAACATCAATTCTGTAAGTAAAGGCGTTCGGGGAAATATTTACTGTCTATTACCTCCCCAAGGTGACTATTAGGAAAGAAGGAATTTCATCATTCCAGCAACAGCTGGTATGGGCAATATCCAACTGATAAACATCCACCGACCTCAACGATGATCCAAAGCTTTGCTTTCTCTTCCTTAATACTCCCGTTCTCTCTCAGTATCCCGCCAGGATGGCCTCCAGGAATGCCCCCACCCCCAGCCAGGGACACCCACATCTGCAATTGCTAAAGTCCCTTATGTAAAAATGACATTATTTGCATAGAACCTGACATTCTCCCCTATATTTTCAATCATCTCTAGCTTATTTTAATACCTAATACAATGTAAAGAGTTGTAAATACAATGTAAATGCTATGTTGTGAGTTGCCAAGCTCAGGGGTAGTGAGTTTGTCGAATTTTTTTTTTTTCCTCCTGGTATTTTCTTTCTTTTGGCGGAGCCTGCAGTAAAGTGGAAGTTCCCCGCTTGCACCATTTACCTGGCCAGGGATCACACCAAGCCACAGGAGAGACCCAGGCGCTTCAGTGACAATGCCAGACCCTCAACCTGTGTGCCACAAGGGAGCTTCCATTTCCCGGTATTTTCGATCCTTAGTTGGATGCATCTGCAGATAAGGAGGACTGACTGCATAGACTCTGGCTTCACATTAGCTACAGGTTTGCCTACTACGGAAGGTCAAATTTGCAATAAAGGTATTTCAACAGAATCACTTAAATACAACCCTCCTGGCCATTTATTAGGTGGGTTAGAGTTTTAGGGATATGTTTCCTAAAGCGTGGCATGAAATCAGGTTGCAAGGCTTTGGAGCCGGACTACAACAGATTCTGAATCACGTCAGCTGTGGGGCACTGTAAAGTCATCCAACTATGCCGGGCCTGTTTTCTCCTCTGCAAAAGGAGGACAATAAAAAGTATTGTGGGGTGTTTGTAGAGCAGAAATTTTAAACACAGTATTATGCCTGCATACAGTGCATACAGTCGTCACCCCATAAATGGCCATTACTATTAGGGCGCAGGGGTTCGGTTTTGTTACAGGCCCGGAACTCCTCTCACGTCTTTTTCCCTGCTCCCTCTGGCGCGTTCAAACCCGCACGTATCAAGTAAGCCAAGGCCTTCGCTAGCTTACAATCCGACTATCGTAACACCGTGCAGGAGTAACAATTCTCAGGGTTTTGGGTTTTTTTAACTTGCTATTGGAAGTGGCACTAGGGAAGCTCGGCTCTTTTTACGGACTCGGGACCTTGGAGAGAAGCAGCATCTCGCCGAAGGCCCCGGGCACCGCGGCCTCCAGGTGCGTCCCGGGTCTCGCCACAGGGAACGGGGCGGCCAAGTCGTCCCGGTTCTTTTCAGGAAACTCCCTGAGCACAGGGAAGGAAGTGAGCCGGCGTCCGACCGCGCGTTCCGGGCCACGGTGACGAAACTTACCAGAGCGAAGTGCACCAGGGCGTCGAAGCACAGCCAGGCGAGCGCTCCGCGGTCCGCCGCCCCCCGCCCGCGGCCCAAGCGCAGACCCAGCGCGCAGCTCACCGCCAGCAGCGCGGCGGTCAGCAGCAGCGAGCCGCCCGCCGCAGAGCCCAGCTCCCAGCCCGCGCACATGCTTCCTGCTCCGGGCGCCGACTGCGGGCATCGCGAGCAGGGAGAGCCTGGATTGGGGAGGCGGGGAGGCGCGGCGCGGCGCGGGGCGGGGCTGCTCGGCCCCGGCGAGGTGGAGGGAGGCTTCCTCTCCCGCCCTGCCTCCCAGCGAGCGTGCCGAGCCCCAAGATTTTAAGTCAGGATCTTGCTCACCATCTCGCTGAACTGCCAGGACCCAAGCAGCTCCCAGACCACGTCCAAAAGACCGGTGGTCGGCACGCATCTTTTGATGCAGTTTGATTCTTAACAAGGCTCAAAACCTTAAGCCAGAAAGTGAAGTCCAGATGTTGGAAATTTTGCTAATAGAGGGGGGAGAATTTTAGCGACAAAGGTTCTAATTAGCCCCTTGAAAATTTTGCAATTAGTACGGGCCAGTGGCGTTCTGAGCCACCCCTAGTCTGTTTAAAGCCCTCATGGCTTACTCTGATCCTATTTTTTAAAAAGCCAGAAAAGCAGCAAATGTTTGGGGGAGAGGAGCAATAGGCCACATGGGCTTGGTGCTAGATACTTCCACCTGCATTATATCATCTAGCTTCATGCCAACCCTAGGAGGTCAGTATGTGCTTTCCTATTTTATAAATGTGAAAATAGGCTCAGATCAAGTAACTTGTTTAAGGGCTCTCAGTGACGGCCAAGACTAGTGCCCATGACTGGGCGTTGTTCCTAAGGCTTTTGACCCGCACACACTGAGGTCTTAACAACCAACCCCAGTCAGCCCTCTGTATTTGCGGGTTTTGCAGCCGCGGATAGGGAGGGCCAACTGTGGGATTTGAGCCTCCAGATTTGGGTATATTTGGGGACTTCTGGAACCATCGCCTGGTGGGTACCTAGGGACGACATACTAGCTCTCCTTGAAGGCAGTGTCACTTTATCAAGATCACCATATTAACCTTTTCTAATTTGCTAGCATCTTGTTCATTTGCCTTTAACCTTCTCCCCCCCTCCCTTCCACAGGGAGACTTAGCAATGGAGAAAGGAATCAGAGTTTTAAAAAGACTGTAACCCTTATTGATCAAGCTTGTGTTGTCACCTCTGAGTAGCCAGATAAAATATAGAAAACCAAGAAAAATTTCAGATAAAAAAAGACTTAATTTAGAAGACTATTCTAATGTATCACTAGGGTACTTATGCTGAAAAAATTATTGTTTTAAAATATGGTATACACACACAATGGAGTATTATTCAGCTATAAAATGGGAGGGAATCCTGAGATGCTACACCATGGATGAAACTTGAGGACATTATGCTGCATGAAATAAACAGGTTACAAAAAGACAAATGCTGAATGATTCCTTTTATATGAGGTCATTAAAAAAGTTATATTCCTAGAGACAGAATGGTGGTTGCCAGAAGCTTAGGGAAGGGAGAAAAGGCAAGTTGTTGGTATGGTTAGAGAGTTTCAAATTTTCAAGATGAAAAAGTTCTGGAACATAGTTCCACAATAATGTGAATACACTTAAAGCTAGTGAACTGTACATTTAGAAATATTCAAGATGTGTACTTTGCACAATTAAAAATGACTTAAGACAAATATATATCACTTATATGTAGATTCTTATATAACTTCCAACAACTATACTCAATATCTTGTAATAACCTAAAATAGAAGAATGTAAAAAAAAAGTATATATTTATACATATAACTGAATCACTGCTGTACACCTTGAAACCTGCACATTGTAAATCAACTGTATTTCAATAAAAATTAAAATATGAAAAAAAACCAATATTTGACCTCAAAAAATATTTTAAAAGTGAAAAAAGGAAAGTGACTTCTGGCACTGAGAACAAGTTCAAAAACTTCCTCCCCTATTTACTCCCTATATCATTTTAAATGTAGCTGTTAACACCGTATGAAATTTATTTATACATGTATTGCCAGTCTCTTGCCACTAGAATATAAGCTCCACAAGGCCAGGGGTTGCGTCTGGCTTAGTTACTGTTGTATCCCTGGCACCTGTTACAGAGTTTGGCATATACGAGTTGCTCAATTAAATAAATGCCAGCTGAAGGAGTGGTTATAGCCAATCCTGTCTCCTGTGCGTTGGATTCTCTCCTGTAACTTAGGTAATTAATGATCACTCTTCTCTTGTATATTCAATATCTTTCTCAACTGGTTTTCCTCCATCAGTTTCACCACACCACTCTTAAGTGATTACCCTGCCTTGTTCCCCTTCAGAGTAAAACCGAAACTTAAGAACCTGATTCCATTCACTGGCTTCATATTCTGCACCTGCTCCTCAGCCCTTCCTACTGTTTCCACCCTCACTACCACAATGATACAGCTCTCACTAAAGGTGACCCCTGCATCACTACCTTACTTTACCTGACTCCTCAATAGCATCACTGGACACTAAAATCTCTTCTCCCTTCCTTTCCTTCTTTCTTTTTTATCTTTTTTTTTTTTTTTTTTTTTTTTTTTTAGGGCCGCACCCGTGGCACATGGAGGTTCCCAGGCTAGGGGTTGAGCCGGAGCTACAGCTGCCGGCCTACACCAGAGCCACAGCAACGCCAGATCTGAGCTGAACTTTGCAACCTACACCACAGCTCACGGCAACGCCAGATCCTTAACCCACTGAACAAGACCAGAGACTAAACCTGCAACCTCGTGGTTCCTAGTCGAATTCATTTCCGCTGTGCCACAACGGGAACTCCTTTTCTTTTTCTTTCTTTTTTTGGTCTTTTGTCTTTTTAGGGCTACACCCGTGGCACATGGAGGTTCCAAGCAAGGGGTCTAATTGGAGCTGTAGCTACTGGCCTACCCCAAGCCACGGCAACGTGGGATCCTTAACCCACTGAGCAAGGCCAGGGATTGAATCTTCGTCTTCATGGATGCTGGTCAGGTTCATTTCCGCTGAGCCACGACAGGAACTCCTTCCCTCCATTTTCTGCGAAGGCACACAGGGTTTCTCTCCACCTCTCTAGCCATATCTTCTGTTTCCTTTGCAAGCTCCTCCTCTCTACATGCCCACCGAATGCTGGAACTCCACAACACCTGGTTCTAAGCCCTGTTCTTACGCTCAGTGCTGGACCCAGGCAGTCTCACCCTCACGCTTAGCTTTAGTAACCACAAGACAGGCGGAGGATTCAAATCTCCAGCCCGGCCCTCTCCTCTGAGTTCCAGACCAGTATTCCCACCTGCCCCACTGGACAGTCATTTGGATGTCTCCACACAACCCAACCCAAACTCAACTCATCATCCTCCATGTCTGAGTCTGTGTTCCCCATCTTATGTTACTTCATTCATCAGTTACAGCAGCCCAGAGACACAGAAATCACTGCTACTTCTCTCTCCCCAAACTCCACATCGAAGGCATTGCCAGCTGGGTCAGTTTTAGGCCCTCTTGATCCCACCCACTTCATGAACCACGATGTTCACCGTCTCTTACCCAGTACTTCACACTGTTTTGACGTGTACGCACCACTAAACCCTAAGTTCATTTCCTGTCCTTGCTTTACCACCCAGTGGTTGTTATTAAACACAATTCTCCTATCATCACTCGTGCTTAATGATTCACCATTGCTCTTAGAATACCAAAATCCCTTTATATGACTTACAGGTGTGGGGTCTGGCACCTGTCTCTCTTCAGCCCCTTGCTGCCCCTCAGCGGTTCTCCTCCCTTTTCAACCCGAACTGTACTTTCTTTCACTCCTCTGAACTCCTGTGCTGCTTCCTACTTCATACGTGCCGTTTCCTCTACCAGAAAAGCTTTTCCAGTGAATCTGCCCAATTAACTCCTGCTTTTTCTTTCTTTTTTTCTTTTGTCTTTTTAGGGCTGCACCCGAGGCATATGGAGGTTCCCAGCTAGGGGCTGAATCGGAGCTGTAGCTGCCGGCCTAAACCACAGCCACAGCAACCCCAGACCCTGACCTGTGTCTGTGACCTACACCACAGCTCATGGCAACACCAGATCCTTAACCCACTGAGTGAAGCCAGGGATCGAACCTGTGTCCTCATGGATACTAGTCAGATTCATTATCCCTGAGCCACCATAGGAACTCCCGTAACTCCCCTGCTTTTCATCATTTAAAAAAAAAAAATTTGTAAGTTTCCTTCTGACTCCAATCTCATAATGCTTCAAAGTACTTTTCAACCTATGCTGTGATTTTTCTGGTTCAACTCCAGCTTTCCCAGAGAACTTAAAGATCTTCAATTAAATATGCTTGAAAAACACTCCTATAGAGCAGTGTTAAGACAAAGGGCCAGTCAATACATCTGGCTGTTTCACACTTCTTTTAGCCACGGGAGACATTTAAGAGGGTACCAAGTTACCCATATTCCCATTTCTATCCAAAGTCCTTTTGCAGGAGATGGGCCCAGGGCTATCAGGAGTTCCCAAGGGGATCTGGGAAGTGTGGTTAGTGCTACCTCTGTTTCTCCTAAAATTGAGAATGAAGAAAAGGCTTTTTTTTTTTTTTTTTTTTTTTTTTGGTCTCTTTTTATCTTATGAATCTGAAGAAAAAGCCTGGCACTATTCACAGAACAAAAAGGCATGCTTAGGCTGTCTCATCTGAACCACGGAGTTTTCTAAATGAGTTGGTTTAGGCCAAGGGTCACACCTGGGGCAGTTCTGGCCTTGAGGAAACATTTGGCAACGTCTTGAGACACTTTTGGTCGTCCTGACTGGGGAGGGGAGAGGTGCTACCCACATCTAGTGGGCAGAGCCTAAGAATGTTGCTAAACCCCCTACAATACTAGGACAGCATCTCATAACAAAGAATTATCCAGCCTAAAATGTCAAAGTTGAAGGGTTTGTGAAATCCCGAATTAGGTTAAAATTAGTTGAGGAAATTCACAGACTAAAGATGTAAATAGGTTACCTTCCTAACTGCTCTTCCTACTCTTGATAGAGTACTTGATAGAGTACTGAGCCCATCTATACACTGCTGACCCTTGCAGGGGTTAGGGGCGCTGATCCTCTGCACACTTTAAAATTCGCCTATAATTTAGAGTCAGCCTTTCACGTATACACCATTTTCCATACAGCAGTCCCTCCGTGTAAGCAGATCTATATCAACGGATCCCACCAACTGTGGGTCGTGTGGTCATGTGGTACCACAGTGTTTACTGTTGAAAAAAATCCATGTATATAGTGGACCCAGGCAGTCCAAATCCATGTTGTTCAAGGGTCAACCTGGTATACAGAGATAGAGCCTCAGCTATATACTGGTTTTCAGTTGTTTAACAAAGCACATTTCTGTGATGAGTTCCTTTTACACTCTAGACAAGGGAGTGGTGAGCATTCTTTCTGATATACGCCTTAAGATTTACATCTTAATGTACAGAAATTATACTTTCTCTAGATAGATTTATTTAAAACCCCCAGTTCAATGAGCATTAAGAAAATTCATACCCATTACTGTAAGACAACTGACATTCACAAATTTTTACTTGCAATAATTAAGTAATTAGTCTCCTGAAAAGAACAACCTTTCTGAAGGAAGTCATGGCAAGATTAAGTAGGAACACTCTAATTTATTTACTTATACACTGAGTTCTTTCAAAAATAATTTGAGGTGCCATAATAGAAAAGTAAAAATATCTGCAGGCTGAAAAGTTTAGCTGCTCCTTTGTTCTTTCAATGAATCCAAGGTTTCATTTAGAGCCGTGACCTCTATCTAACGGGTTAAAACTACTGGGTTTATTTATTATCTTCCATAGTTCTTGTTTTCAGGGGATAGAGAGGCCTTAATAAAGTTTGGATTTTTGTTTCATGAAAGTCTTAATTATTCTCTTTTCAAATGGCCTGAGTTATGGTATTTAAACTTGAGATACTCAGAGGGAACATCATGTGATGAGGGCAGAGACTGCAGTGATGCAGCTTCAGGCTGAGGAATGGCCCGGACTGCTGGCGACCACCAGGAGCAGGAAGAGGAAGGGTCCTCCCTCCCCTGGAGAGCACACCTCCCAGCCATCACCTTGGTTTCTGGCTTCTAGCCTCCTCACTGTGCAAATTTAACTTTCTATTAAAAGTTAAGACACCAGTATTGTAAGCCACCTGGTTTGTGTACTTCATTATGGCAACTTAGGAAATTAGTGTAGATTTTGGTACTTCATTTTTGTTAGAAGATATTCTTAAATCTAGCATTGTTATTGGTTATCCTGGTTTAAAATACAATGAAAAAGCAATTCAGGATTCACCTCCATTGTAGCTGATGTTTGGAAAAAGAGTTCCAAAGTTAAATTTAACCACATAGAAAACAAAAATAGGAAATCAAGATACTCTCAGAAAAAGTTCTTCAATGTTTTATCATATTTGATAGCAGCTTTTTTTTTTTATTGGTTACAAAACCTAAGCCCATATACAAAATTAGGAACACATTTAGATGCCTCTTTTGAAAGAACGTTTTAGTCTTTTTTTAACTGAGTTTAAAAAAAATAAAAACAATGCAGTTTTTCAACACTGTTTTGAAAACTTAAAAGTGCAGCAATATACTTAGTTTCCTTTATCTATGAAATGGTGCAATTCCAATTCCAAACTGGTAAGGTCACAACAAACTGAATCAAGCAAATGCACACGTAGGTCTGCACTACTTGATGCTAATGTTCACTTCTGTTAGTTTGCACTTAAAACACAGGAGGAAATAGGAATCGGCACAGTAGAGGCCCAATTTAATCTTGATGTGTGCAAAATTTAAAAGGTAACTGTAAGTATGGGGAGTCAAGAAGAAACTAAACTGGAAGGGGTACAGTTCACAATAGTAAGAAGATTTGGACTTTAAGGGTTTCACCGAAGTTTGTGACCTTACTTGGCTTTGACTCTGTCATTCCTACTTTTAGTGAACACCACACAGTTTCAAAAATTTAGACTAAAATGTCTGAACAGGATGCAGTTACCATATGAAGCTTTAACTCAAAATCTGGATAAAGAAAAAAAGGCACAATGAACTTCAACTCAATTTTATGTGCACAAGAGTTGAAAAGTCTGAGCCACCTTAAAGAGAAATTGATTCTAAAATTTATAAAACCTATAAATAATCAGAGGCCAAACCACTATATTAAAACAGATTCTCTAGCAAGTAAAAATCTTGCAGTTTAAACATACGCTTGTATCCACTTGAGATACAAGACAAAACTCACTCTTTAAAGTGGCTCCACCTTGGCAGATACATAGATTTGTAATGAATGCACACCTGCTATATGTTGTTTATCAGTGAAAATACCCCCGCTGATTCACAAAGCTCTGATGGCATCTGTCTCATCTTCCTCACAGTAAGTACACCCCCCCATTGGGTAACTAAGTTAGTTTAGATTTCTATCCTTTCACATCAATGCATTGGGAAACCATACCCAGTAAACAAGAGCAACAAAACCATTTCTGTGACAGCACAAATTATTCAGTTTAAAAATTTTCAAATCCATATCCTTTCATTAATAACTGGGTCAGACAATTTACCAAAAGCAGTAACTTTACACAGTAATACCAGATTTTGCAGAATTAAAGATCACTGCAAATCAGGTTTATGTTAAATAACTGCAGATTATTCCTCCATGCAGATCCTTGTCTGAATCTTTTTATATGTGAATATGCTTTTAGAATAGGATCTGACTGAACTTTCCCATACTCAAAGAATGAAGTTTTATGACACTTCTAAATAGTTGCTGGTTTGTTGCCAACCACATTATCAAAAGCACTGGTTACTAAGTAAAAAATATTTTAAGACTAAATTACAGTAAACATGAAAGCTCCACAGTTTAAACCCAATATAAATCAACCATATCCAATTATCAATTTAAAACAAAAAATATTAACTCCTGAAAGCTGAAAGCAAGATTTTCTTTTTAAATATCATCAATGGGTACTTCAGACTTTTATAATTTTTGTTCTTGTTTTTTTCTTTATAAGGGACTCTTGCTTTCAACTTAAACAGAAGTTCAAGTCCGTAACAGGTTGCAGCTCAGGTAAAATACCATGCACAGCATTTGATTACTTCAAAACAGCAGGAACACACAGGCTGAAGTGAGTGGTCAAATAGGGCTTGCTGTTCTCAAAAATTAGGTATAATGGCGAAAGCTTTACCATCCATAGCTAAAGTTCTTCCTCCAACCCTGGCTTCTGAGGCAGATAATAAACACATCAATTACTGGTAGATGAAGTATAGTTTTTTAAAACTTATCTGTTTAATCAATAACCAAGTTTCTTTTTTTAAGTTACTTTTTTGTGTGTGTCAGTTCCACCAATGAAAATCATTTGGCTTGTAACTTTAAAATCTATTCTTCCACATAAAGAGTATGAAAATATGTTTGTGGAGGACAATGATGGAGGCTCAGGTCAGACTGTACCTCTTTAAAGTCTTCCAACGTGTGTGTGTGTCATACCAAAGTGTCTTGATCCACAGCGCACCATTTTGCAATGGAATATCAAGTGGGCAGCTGACATGCCACCACTATGGAATATTCTAAACTGAAGACTGCAGTTGTCAGCATGTGGCACCAGGGAACGGGGAAAAATACGGGAGTTGAGATTGTTAAGGAGAATTCTAAAACAGTTTAGGAAATCATGCATATGCATTTACAGTTCCATGTGGATAGTGACTTTTGGCAACTGCAAAGTGACTGAGACATGGCTTGCTTTAGAAGCATCAAAACGAAGAGGCATGTATGTTTTGGAGCCTTTTGTAGTTGTTGTTCTTGTCATTTGGTAGCCATCTGGTGGTGCTTCATATTGAATGTGGGAGAGATGCTGCACTCAATTGAAATTAAAAATTAAATTCTTTCGTTTGAAGGTTGGCTGTTGGGTCAAAATTGTAAGTACCTCCTTGGGTTGCTTCAGGAATGAGGCTAGGATCTTCATCAATCTATAAAAAGCAAGAAAAAAATCTTTTATGTTAAGATACTATACATTACAGTGTAAGTAAGAGTGATTTACTTCTTAGAGAATTCTGCATGAATGTTTTTATTACCGAAAAACATTCAAGTAAATCAATAGTAATGTCATTAAGAAATTCAACAATTTAAAACTGAACACACATTTAAAAATGGCCCCATTCTTAAGCTCCTATATCTGTGGATTTATTTTACCTACCCAAACATACATCACTTCTATAATTACTAATTCTTCCCATTTAACAAATCACAAAAGCGACAAGGTGATGGAAACATAGCATAAACCTAAGTCACGGAAAATTCATAGTAACCTTCCTTTATGTATAGATTTTAACATACATGCAGATGTATTATACTTTAATATATACTTACATCATCACCAGAGAAATATTGATCTATGATTTCAAATGCTAATTTATATATGTCTTCATTTTCATGTTGCTGTAAAACTTCAATTTTCTCCAAACCTAATAAAAATAAAACAATCAAAATAATTAAGAACACACTAATAAAAACTGTGCTCTTTTTGGTGTTCTGTTGTGGCTCAGTGGAAATGAACCTGACCAGTATCCATGAAGACGCAGGTTGCATCCCTGGCCTCACTCAGTGGGTTAAGGACCCGCCGTTGCTGTGGTGTATGTAGGCTGTCGGCTACAGCTGTAGCTCTAATCTGATCCCTAACCTGGGAACTTCCATATGTGTGTGGCCCTAAAAGCCCCCCCAAAAAACCCCCAAAACTGCTCTTTTTAACTATGGTAAGTCCTAATCAACTCAGGAACCCTCCCATTACCCTCCAAAGATGATAGCTGGTCTTAAAAAAAGATAAAAAAACCTGAGCTTCTCTGGTTGGAGGTGTCACATCGCACTAATTTCTTCTTTTTTAGAAGCCCTTGAGGTACCCTGGCCCCTGAGGCAGGCAGTTTAAAAAACACCTAAACATCCTATTTGACAGTGAGGAAGCTGTGGCATAGAGACGTGAACGGGTTTATTTCAGGTCACATGGCAAGTTAGTGACAGAACTGGAACCAAGATCTTCCCCAGACCCCTTTTATATAGTCATGCTGCTGCATATAGTAATTTTTATCTTTCTCTTTGTTTTCCAAAAGTTATTACTTTTACATAACTACAAAAAATAAAATTTCAGGGAGTTCCTGTCAAGGCACAGCAGAAATGAATCCGACTAGGAACCATGAGGTTGCGGGTTCCATCCCTGGCCTCGCTCAGCGGGTTAAGGATCCAGTGTTGCCGTGAGCTGTGGTACAGGTCGAAGATGCGGGTTGGATCTGGCGTTGCTGTGGCTCTGGTGTAGGCCGGCAGCAACAGCTCCAATTAGACCCCTAGCCTGGGAATCTCCATGTGCCGCAGGAGCAGCCCTAGAAAAGGCAAAAAGACAAAATAAAGTAAAATAAAACTTCAGAAACTTAATGATTGATACAAATAGAAGATAAAAATTTTAAATTTGGGGGAGTTCCTGTCGTGGCACAGCAGAAACGAATCCAACCAGAAACCAGGAGGTTGCAGGTTCGCTCCCTGGCCTCACTCAGTGGGTTAAGGATCCAGTGTTGCCATAAGCTGTGGTGTAGGTTGCAGACACGGCTTGGATCTGATGTTGCTGTGGCTGTGGCAGAGGCCAGGAGCTGTACCTCCAATTCGACCCCTAGCCTGGGAACCTCCATATGCCGCAAGTATGGCCCTAAAAAAACAAACGAAAATAAATAAATTAAATTTTGAAGTAATTTCTTTAAAAAAAAATGAATAGGGTGCTTATCCTATAGCCACAGTGAACTGCAGAATGCCTTTATTTATACTCCTAATATAATCCATGTATCAGTTGTACAAATCTATTTTTTTTTTTTTTCTTTTTGCTATTTCTTTGGGCCGCTCCCGCGGCATATGGAGGTTCCCAGGCTAGGGGTCCAATTGGAGCTGTAGCCACTGGCCTACGCCAGAGCCACAGCAACGCGGGATCCGAGCCGCGTCTGCAACCTACACCACAGCTCACAGCAACGCCGGATTGTTAACCCACTGAGCAAGGGCAGGGACCGAACCCGCAACCTCATGGTTCCTAGTCGGATTCGTTAACCACTGCGCCACGACGGGAACTCCCAAATCTATTTTAATAACAAATATCCTTCCTTGAAATGTCTTTTTAGCTAGGTTATTTTGAAACAGTTTCTTTTTTTCAATATAGTAATATACAAACCAGAAAAATGGAAAAACAGGTGTCAAAGGCAATGGATATAATGTGCTTTATAAAAATTATAAAATGCCAAGTAAATATATATCCAATTATACGTATTTCTCTCAGAGGCAAAAACAACTATAATGATAAAAAGCTAGAGTAACAATTCTTTAGCTTAAACTTTCTGGGTTATGCTATTTGCACCAGAGTACAATGCTCCTTTCAAATTACCTTTAAAAGTAAAACATCTTAAAACAAAATGAACAGTGAATTAAATAGTAGTGCCGTGCAAAGATCTGGCTTTTAATTATGCTTCTATCACTAACTACTTCTCTGACCATGCACAAGACTCCTTAACATCTCTACATTTTCTTCTTGTTACCAAGAAAATACTTCCAATCTGAATATTCTATGCTGTTACAGCATTTGTTTTCTCTTGAAAATAAACTTGATAGTATAATCATACAAATTAGTCAATGAAACATAAAATAAAACATGACGTTAGGATAACTTCAGGTTTGGGCACTTTAGTGCATACTGAACATGCACCTTTAAAAACAATTTTAAAATATATGCTTCAAATGTCATTACCAAAGAAAATAATGACACAGTATTTCAAATCTGAGTCCTTTCTCATTAAAATTTCCAAGTAACTTCTGCAGTAATGATCTCAGCATGTAGTTCTAAGGCTGAAACAAAATATCTAGATAACCGTGAAATCATTAACCTTTTCCAACAATATGGAATAGTATTTCACAAAGTGAGGTCCACAGTCACATGCTAATAGGTATAACATGAAAAAAAATGTTTTCACTGTCAAGGAGTTTGAAAAACGCCATCTTTAACAAAGCTTCTAAGTTTCTCTACTATAGCGGTTTCCAGAGCTTTTAATTTGCTTGTATGCAATGTGACTTCAAAGGGAGTATTTGCGTTTCCTAAAAAGCACTGTGACTCTCTAGGAATGTTATGGAGTGTCTTTCACAACCAGTTGTTTTGGGGAAAATCTTCTGCAGTACTAAAACAGCAAGTGAAGAACAGCAACAGCCTCAGAGGATGTTAACAGCAATGTATCCTAACAGTTTTCTTTCTGATTAGCTCTCTCTAAAGGAAACAATGTTTAAAAGTTCTAGTGCTCAAGTACTTTTCTTTAACCAACTTCTTACCTCCACATTCTTCTATTATTTCAGCTATTGTGCTTGCTTCATCACCAGCCATTATCAGAATGTTTTTCAGACCATCTAGAACCACCTGAACGACTTGAGAATCTTTTACTGACAGTAAATTACAGAATGGTGGTATTACATTCTGCTGAACAAGGTATTCAACCTAGACAACAAAAGAGAAGAAATACTTCTATTTACATAATTCTCTTTCCCCCCCAAAGAACACAATACAGGGTTTATAACCAGTCAGAAACTCCTAAGCTTCAGAGTAGTATGCTTGCCAATTATTAACAATAATAACAGTTTTTTCCAGACTCACCTGATCTTTCCTGCCACTTATCGTTAAGTTGCTAATTGCCCAAGCAGCTTCTTTTTGTGTTCCAAAGTCCCCCTAAAGATTAAAAAAGAGACATTAAAATGAAATTTTTGGTCAAAAAGTCTTGGTTATTATATACTAACAGACATGATGAACTCTTATTATGACTGACCTTAGCAAGCTGATGAATAATCATAGGGATCAGTCCAGCATCTATCACAGCTTGAACTTGTTGCTGGTTGCCTGCTGTAATGTTGGAAAGGAACCATACTGCTTCCTAAAATTGAACAAAGTACAGGGCACCTTTATTTGAAAAATTGTATCTTTAACATGTTTCATGTTTTTATTTTAACACATTTATACATACAATAACAAAATCACCTCAATTGCATTAAGGGAAATGCATTTAAAAGTGATTAGGTTATATAGAATCTCCTCTTTTAAACATATAAGGAAACTCTATCCATAATAACTGGGCCCATGAACCTAGCTTAACCTTGCTAATACAGATGCCCAGGACTACAGGCTAGACACTATTTTAGACAATGGTTATATGGCAATGAACAAAACAGACAAAAAAATACCTTTACTCGTCAAACTTACATTTTTGATGTTTGAGGTCCCTCTAAAAGACAGATGATAGAAATAAACAGACAACTGAATTTCCTAATACTTTGTTAAAACTACTTCTAAGAAAGGTGAATTGCTTTATTTTTTATTTATTTATTTATTTATTTATTTTATTATTTTCCCAATGTACAGCAAGGGGGTCAGGTCATCCTTAGATGTATACATTGCAGTTACAGTTTTTTTCCCCCACCCTTTCTTCGACATGAGTATCTAGACATAGTTCTCAATGCTATTCAGCAGGATCTCCTTGTAAATCTATTCTAGGTTGTGTCTGATAAGCCCAAGCTCCCGATCCCTCCCACTCCCTCCCCCTCCCATCAGGCAACCACAAGTCTCTTCTCCAAGTCCATGATTTTCTTTTCTGTGGAGATGTTCATTTGTGCTGGATATTAGATTCCAGTTATAAGTGATATCATATGGTATTTGTCTTTGTCTTTCTGGCTCATTTCACTCAGGATGAGAGTCTCTAGTTCCATCCATGTTGCTGCAAATGGCATTATGTCATCCTTTTTTATGGCTGAGTAGTATTCCATTGTGTATATATACCACCTCTTCCGAATCCAATCCTCTGTCGATGGACATTTGGGTTGTTTCCATGTCCTGGCTATTGTGAATAGGGCTGCAATGAACATGCGGGTGCATGTGTCTCTTTTAAGTAGAGCTTTGTCCGGATAGATGCCCAAGAGTGGGATTGCAGGGTCATATGGAAGTTCTATGTATAGATTTCTAAGGTATCTCCAAACTGTTCTCCATAGTGGCTGTACCAGTTTACATTCCCACCAGCAGTGCAGGAGGGTTCCCTTTTCTCCACAGCCCCTCCAGCACTTGTTATTTGTGGATTTATTAATGATGGCCATTCTGACTGGTGTGAGGTGGTATCTCATGGTAGTTTTGATTTGCATTTCTCTTATAATCAGCGATGTTGAGCATTTTTTCATGTGTTTGTTGGCCATCTGTATATCTTCCTTGGAGAAATGTCTATTCAGGTCTTTTGCCCATTTTTCCATTGATTGATTGGTTTTTTGGCTGTTGAGTTGTATAAGTTGCTTGTATATTCTAGAGATTAAGCCCTTGTCAGTTGCATCATTTGAAACTATTTTCTCCCATTCTATAAGTTGTCTTTTTGTTTTCTTTTTGGTTTCCTTTGCTGTGCAAAAGCTTTTCAGTTTGATGAGGTCCCATGGGTTTATTTTTGCTCTAATTTCTATTGCTTTGGGAGACTGACCTGAGAAAATATTCATGATGTTGATGTCCGAGAGTGTTTTGCCTATGTTTTCTTCTAGGAGTTTGATGGTGTCCTGTCGTATATTTAAGTCTTTCAGCCATTTTGAGTTTATTTTTGTGCATGGTGTGAGGGTGTGTTCTAGTTTCATTGCTTTGCATGCAGCTGTCCAGGTTTCCCAGCAATGCTTGCTAAATAGACTTTCCTTTTCCCATTTGATGTTCTTGCCTCCCTTGTCAAAGATTAATTGACCATAGGTGTCAGGGTTTATTTCCGGATTCTCTATTCTGTTCCATTGGTCTGTCTATCTGTTTTGATACCAGTACCACACTGTTTTGATGACTGTGGCTTTGTAGTATTTCTTGAAGTCTGGGAGAGTTATGCCTCCTGCTTGGTTTTTGTTTCTCAGGATTGCTTTGGCGATTCTGGGTCTTTTGTGGTTCCATATAAATGTTTGGATTGTTTGTTCTAGTTCTGTGAACAATGTCATGGGTAATCTGATAGGGATTGCATTGAATCTGTAGATTGCTTTGGGTAGGATGGCCATTTTCACAATATTGATTTTCCCAATCCAGGAACATGGAATATCTTTCCATTTCTTTCCATCTTCTTTGATTTCTTTGATTAAAGTTTTATAGTTCTCGGCATATAGGTCCTTTACCTCTTTGGTCAGGTGTATTCCAAGGTATTTGATTTTGTGAGGTACAATTTTAAAAGGTATCATTTTTTTGTATTCCTTTTCTAATGTTTCATTGCTGGTATACAGAAATGCAACTGACTTCTGAATGTTAATCTTATATCCTGCCACTTTGCTGAATTTATTAATCAGTTCAAGGAGTTTTGGGGTTGAGTCCTTAGGGTTTTCTAGGTATAGAATCATGTCATCTGCATACAGTGACAGTTTGATCTCTTCTCTTCCTATATGGATGCCTTTGATTTCTTTTGTTTGTCTAATTGCTGTGGCTAAGACTTCCAAAACGATGTTGAAGAGCAGTGGTGAGAGTGGGCATCCCTGTCTTGTTCCAGATTTGAGTGAGAAGGCTTTCAGTTTTTCCCCATTGAGGATTATATTTGCTGTGGGTTTGTCATAAATGGCTTTGATTATATTCAGGAATGTTCCCTCTATACCCACTTTGGCGAGGGTCTTGATCATGAATGGATGTTGGACTTTGTCAAATGCTTTTTCTGCGTCTATTGAGATGATCATATGATTTTTGACTTTTTTTTTGTTAATGTGGGGTATGATGCTGATTGATTTGCGTATGTTGAACCATCCTTGTGAACCTGGGATGAACCCTACCTGGTCATGGTGTATAATTTTTTTGATATGTTGTTGGATTCGGTTGGCTAAGATTTTGTTGAGAATTTTTGCATCTATATTCATCAATGATATTGGGCGATAGTTTTCTTTTTTGGTGGTATCTCTGTCTGGTTTTGGAATGAGGGTGATGGTGGCCTCATAGAATGTCTTTGGGAGTATTCCTTCTTCTTCAACCTTTTGAAAGAGTTTAAGGAGGATGGGCACCAATTCCTCTTTATATGTTTGGTAAAATTCACCTGTGAAGCCATCTGGTCCTGGACTTTTATTTGTAGGGAGTGATTTTTTTTTTTTTTTTGTCTTTTTTTTTGTTGTTGTTGTTATTGTTGCTATTTCTTGGGCCGCTCCCGCGGCATATGGAGGTTCCCAGGTTAGGGGTCTAATCGGAGCTGTAGCCACCGGCCTACGCCAGAGCCACAGCAACGCGGGATCCGAGCCGCGTCTGCAACCTACACCACAGCTCACGGCAACGCCAGATCGTTAACCCACTGAGCAAGGGCAGGGACCAAACCCGCGACCTCATGGTTCCTAGTCAGATTCGTTAACCACTGCGCCACGACGGGAACTCCTGTAGGGAGTGATTTTATGACCTCTTCAATTTCATTTCTAGTGATCGGTCTGTTCAGTTGGTCTGTTTCTGCTTGATTCAGTTTTGGCAAGCTGTAAGATTCTAGAAAATTGTCCATTTCTTCCAGATTGTCAAACTTGTTGCCATACAGTTGTTCATAGTATTCTCTTATGGTTTTTTGTATTTCTGCTGTATCCGTTGTGATTTCTCCTTTTTCATTTATAATTTTGGTTATTTGGGTTCTTTCTCTCCTCTTTTTAGTGAGTCTGGCCAGGGGTTTGTCAATTTTGTTCACCTTTTCAAAGAACCAGCTCTTGGTTTTATTAATTTTCTTTAATTGCTTTATTGTAAAAAATTTGCTGGTAAGATATTTAAAAACTAAGCTTCTTACTAGACTAGGATGGTCAATATAACAAATTTTATTGTAACCTTAAAGTATTTAGGTCACAAATAGGTTTATTGTACTTTTAGTCATATGTACATCTTCCTCCTTCACAAATTAAAGACTGTAACTTCATTTTGCCATCCAACTGTGATAAGGTGTTAACAACTGACGAGTTGGTGTTTAGAGTACAGGGTGTTTACTACACTATTTTTGCAAATTTCTTGTAGGTTTGAAAAATTTCAAATTAAAATGTTGAGGGGGAAAAAAAACGAGTTGGTAATTTACACCTCCAAGGAATGTGACGTAAATAACCAAAATGCAAATAACACAAATGCTCAAGGTGAAACTTGTGAAGCAACTACCTGCTTGCTGAAGCTGAGCAGGTTTTTTATTTGAACGCTTTTCCTTTCCCCCTAATATATCTTCACTGAGAGCATATCAGATAATGACCAGAATTTCCCTCCACCCATTTCTGTCTAACTTCCTCACTTCTCAGCTCTGTTTCCAATAACGGAATACATTTAGCTGCAAAAATCACTTCTTATTAGAATTTCAGTAAACATAACCTTCCTAGAGTCTAAAAGACTCTGGCTTCTTTCCTTTCATTGGAACAAAATTACACATAAAATGTGATTTCTGACAACATACTTCCCATGAGGATGCGGGTTCGATCCCTGGCCTCGCTCAGTGGATTGAGGATTCGGCATTGCCGTGAGCTATGGTGTAGGTCACAGATGCAGACTGGATCCCGTGTTGCTGTGGCGGTGTTTTAGGTTGGCAGCTGTAGCTCCGATTCAACCCCTAGACTGTAAACCTCCATGTGCCACTGGTGCGGCCCTAAAAAGACAAAAAGCCAAAATTGGAACCCGCAACATACCATTTGTGGGAATGTAAAATGGTTGGTGGGGCCACTATGGAAGAGTCTGGCAGTTCCTCAAAAAGCTAAACATGCAATTATCATATGACTTGACAATTCTACTCACAGATATGTACCTAAAGGAACTGGAAGCAGGGACTCAGAGACACTTGTACACCAATGTTCACAACAGCATTATTCACAACAGCCAAAAGGCAGAAATGATCCAAGCATCCATCGACAATGAACGAATGAACAAAATGTGGTATACATGTACAATGGAATATATATTCAGCCATACCAAGGAATGAAGTTCTACACAGAGTCTCCAACAAGGATGAAACTTTAAAATATGCACACGAAGACTAAAGTACTTAAGCACATATTCAATGGTGGTTTGTATCTCAAGCTTAAAATCTTTAAAAAAAGCTAGTTTAATGATCCTTTAATTTAGGCACTGCATAAATTAAATTTCACAAGGAGATTAAATTACAGCCTATTTGTTTTTAAGAGACACCAGCAAAAAAAAAAAAAAAAAAAAAAAAAAAGAAGGTACCAGACACCTCATGGAAAATTTCATATGTACTCTTACCTAGTGGCTATTAATTTACTACTGCTGTATTTATTGAAATAAAAACACTGGTTAATACAAAAATTTTATCCTGTGATGATGATCATGGCAGCACTTATAGGAAGAAATTAAAAACTGAAACATAGCAATTGCAGAGGTAATAATTCTCATCTTAACTAAAGTGGTGGTGGGGTTTGCTTTTTTTTTTTTTTAACGGCCGCACCCGCAGCACATGGAGGTTCCCAGGGTAGGGATGGAATCAGAGCTGCAACTGTCAGCCTACACAACAGCCACACAGGATCTGAGCCGTGTCTGCACCCTACACCACAGCTCACAGCAACACTGGATCCTTAATTCACTGAGGAAGGCCAGGGATTAAACCTGCATCCTCACGGATGCTAGTCAGATTTGTTTCCACTGAGCCATGAAAGGAACCCCCATTAACGAGAGTGGTTTTGAAGAGCATCACAAACAGAAAAGGGAGGCAGTTAAAAACGAGATATACAAAGAGAAAGAAACGCACTGTTGAGGCTGTTATATGCCTTACCTTATTTATCTTCTCTTTTGGGTGTGATAAGAGATTTGGGAAGTGGGACAGGACATCGCAGTTGAGAACAACCTGGGTCTGCTCATCGGTACCTGTCACTATGTTGCCAACCGCTCTGAGTGCTGCTGTCTGGGGTGGGGATAAAAATTTTTTTATAAATGTATTTGTTTATGATGAAACTAATTCTATGTTTCTCATAATCCTGAGAAAATGTAAAAATGCCAGGGGTGAGTGATTAAAACTTATTGCATTCTTACAAAGTACTTCATGGAACTGATAGCAATTTTGAATTTTAAATAATTATCTTGTAAAAACTAGAACTATATGGAAAAATTGTGTGGAAAATTGCTGGAAAAAAGGTTAAAATAAAAAATACAAAAGTCTTTTTAACAGTAATTTTTACCTATTACTAAATTGGCACAACAGAAAGATTTTACTCAAGGTCTGGAATGGGCACACATTTCTAACTAAAAGACACTTCCGCAGAAGTGGGATAAACAGATCTATCAGCCACCCATCTCTAATTAGAGTAAGGAGAAACTGGGTGGGGGGGGAGGGAGAGAAAGAGGAGGAAATGCAGTTAGGAAGCTGTTGCAATTATCTGGAGGAAAAAAAATGACTCGAACTAAATCCGTGGCTCTAGATACAAGGAGAAAATGGATTTGAAACCTATACAAGAAATGACAAGGTTTTGTACTGGAGGGGAGACAAAGGAGGAATATTACGGTTTCTAGCTTGGACTCTGCTGTCCACTCAAGGGGGATGAGAAGAGGAGCAGGCTTGTGGGAGAAGATATGTTCCATTTCTGCCTGGTTGAAATGACAACGGAATGCTTGAAGGCGTTCTCAGAGGCTATGTCTAAGGACTCAAGGGCAATTGGCTATATGAATCTGAAACTCAGCGAAGAATATGGATGAGATAAAGATTTACAAATCGACAGAATCAGATTCAGTATAATAGCAGAAGAAATATCGAATATATGTGCATATATGCAGAACTGAAGCCTGGATGTACAAGTTAATTGGTTACAGCAAATACAAGTAAGAAAAATATTTAAATACTTACTTGAACTTTCACTTCCTGGTGGCTCAGAAGAGGCACAAGAAATGGGACAACCCCTGAATCAATAACCATCTGTATCTGTTCATTACCTCCATCTGTCAGGTATGACAGTGCCCAAACGGTATCTACGAGAATCTACAAGAAATAAAAAAGAATTACCATCTAATGAATTGTGTGAATGCTTAAAAGACACAATACCCTTAAGGGATGGTGACATAAAAAGTAATTAAATTTTGTTTTAGCTTGGTGGCAAAAATATCTGCTGAGGTGATTCATCTATTAAGAAGTAGATAAAACTCTCTCAATAGCTACCTCAGTTCATTCTTCACAGAAATGACACAAAGAAGTCTGGGACAACTTCTACCTCCAACTTCCACATATATATATTAGGTAGATAAATTTTAAAATGGGCTAAAAAGTAATTCTCCCTGCCCACACAAACTGAATACCCAATAATTAAGAGGAAGCACTTTGTACACAGAATGAGACCAATATATCATGCCGCTTCAACTCTAGGAGAGATCAAAAAGATCATCTATCTAATGCCAGTAGTTTTCAAACATGTTTATTTAGCAACGTAATTAATTTCTCAGACAAAAGAAATGCCTTGGCTCTTTAACTTTGGGGAAAAAAGTAATTATTTGCAAAGCTCTTCAAAAAATCCCCAATTGAAGAGCATACAGTATAAACTATGCTCTACACCCATCTAATTTTGCAAATAATAAAATCATGAAACAGGCTCAGGTTTTCTGACTCATTCAAAGTCAAAGAGCTTGTATGTAGCTTTCCTTGATGTCTTCACAGAGGAATGTAAGCACAGGTTTGATTTCATGTGACATCCAGAGATGCCTCCTAGTAGAATATTCAAATTAAAGATATTCAGTGCTCTGAAATAAAACAGCAGTCACTTGAATTCAAATTTTTCCATGTACACTTCCCAAAAAGTATACATATTAATAAGAACAAATAAAACCACATATAGCCCACACTTCCAGTGTTACCAGGAGTCTGAGGACACTACAAATTTCAAATTACCTATAAGAAGAGAAAAAATTAATTTCAGCTTTTGTCTGGACCTCCTGCCCTAAGCCTATATGAGACTTCAGAGAGAGGAGACAGGAGTGAAGAGCTTAAAGGTAAGATGTCCTAGTAAAACGAGGACCACATGTAAAGTAAAACAAACCCACGTTAGTGGAATAGAGACCATGTGGCTAAAAGAACCTACGATATTTACCAACTGCCCTTAGAAAAATCTGC
Organism: Sus scrofa; assembly: GCF_054392235.1. Taxonomy (NCBI): domain Eukaryota; kingdom Metazoa; phylum Chordata; class Mammalia; order Artiodactyla; family Suidae; genus Sus; species Sus scrofa. The sequence goes on along the minus strand of NC_139393.1, from coordinate 18,579,386 downwards.
TGACACCTTTACTAGAGGATGAGCTTCACCGAACTCAGAGATAACTGAGGAAATAGTTCACTGTAGATCAAAGACTAACGCAAATGTGAAGATGAAAGTAGAGGAAAAAATTATAAATGTTACAATGTTTCATGAAAATAGGAATATTACAACTTTAAAAACAGGCGGACAGAAGCTATGCCTGAGAGCTGCACCCAGCTACCATCACACCCCTTCACCAAGCAAGGCCTCTTTGCTAGAGGTGTCTGCAGATGCTGTGTGTGTGAACAGAGCTTGTCTACCGTCCAGTCTGGCAGTTAACAGGTAACAAGATTTAAATAGGAAACAGGGTCTCATAACACCCAAAATGTGCAGGCTTCAGTTGAAAATTACTCGTCATACCAAGAACCAGGAACATCTCAACTGAAAAGGGAAAAGATAGTCAACAGAAGCCAACACTGAGATGACAGAGATACAGGAATTATCTGACAAGGATTTAAAGTAAATGTCATAAAAATACTTCAGCAAGCAATTATGAACGCATCTGAAAATAAAGCAAATGAAGTCTCAGCAAAGAAATAGGAGACATAAAGAAGAACCAAATGAAATTTAAAACGAAAAAATTCATTAACCAAAATTTAAAACTCACTGGAAGGAGTTCTCTCACAGTAGAAGGGAGAGAGGAAAAAAAATAACTCAAAGATATATTAATACAAAATCATCCAATTGGGGAAGTGGGGAGAGACTGCAAAGAATGAACAGAGCTTTAGGGACTTGTAGGATGATAACCTTGGTGTCAGCAGAGTCCCAGAAAGAGAGATGACCTGAAAAAATATTTGAAAAAATAATGACTGAAAATTTCCCAAACTGGGCAGAAGATTCAAAAATGGGAGAACAAGGTGACAGAAAATAGAATGAGCTCATCACTTATTGTATGGATAAAGATAGGAATCAAGAAATGCCAGTCAGGGAGTTCACATTGTGGCTCAGCAGTAACGAATCCAACTAGCATCTGTGAGGATGCAGGTTTGATCCCTGGGCCTTGCTCAGTGGGTTAAGGATCTGGTGTTGCCGTGAGCTGTGGTATAGGCTGCAGAAGCAGCTTGAATCTGGCACTGCTGTGACTATGGCTGGCAGCTTTAGATTCAACCCCTAGCCTGGGAACTTCCATATGCCACACCTGTAGCCCTTAAAAAAAAAAAAAAAAAAAAAAAAAGAGAGAGAGAGAGAGAGAGAGAAGCACAAGGGCTTGTGACTAGCATCTGAAGTGTGACTGTGGGTGGGGGGAGCGGGGCATCACGTGGAATCTGACACTATCTATAGTGACAGATAGTACTGGAATTGAATTAAATTGTGGGACACCCAGCTGTGTCGTAGATGCTTTTTGTTGTCGGGACCCCCTCCAACACACTTGGTGATCAGAAGTATGAGAAGTGGTGTTTTGTGTGAGTAATAAAAGAAACACATAGGAGAGAAATACAGTAGGGAAGAAAAAACTGAGTATTCACTAAACAAATCTATCCTTTTCCTGTAAATTGTGAGCCTGAGTGTAAAAGCTTTTCAGTGATTCCTTCTAGCGAAAGACTGAACCTAAAGCTGGTGTTGGGGACCTCTGACATACATATCAAAGAGTGTCACTAAAAATCAAGTCTCAGCAAATAACCAAACTGCTACAACTAATTAATTTCATTTATACCAGCAGCAAAATAAGGTAGATATGTATCAAATGTGTCTGGGCACATCAAGTCACAGATGGACAACTTCAACAAGGACAAGAAAACCAAATGCTATGGCCATCACTGTGATTTCACCTTAAATTTTAAGAAGCACAACAACTAGACATCAAAGGAAGACAGACTGACCTAAACCAGTCCAGATTCCTTCTCTAGTCCTCAGGGTCAATCAATATTCAGTTCTTCCTTCAATGTCACAAACGCAGAGTAAAGTCCATAAACCACCTAATTCCATACCCCAACACAGCTTCTCCAGCAGTCTCACTGGTGACTTGTCTCATGAGTGAAGTCATTCTGCTATTTTACACCTCTCTGTGCTGTTGTTCTTGTCTTGTCTTGTGTCGGCCCTTACATCCAAGTTAGAAAGCTGGGCATTATCCCTGACTCTTCTCTTACCACCCATGTCAAAACCAGCAAATCTATCACCTAAACATTCCTCTAGTTATCCCTTGTCCTCTTTATCCTAATGTCTAAGTTCCAGTATTGGCCCTAATTTTCTCCCATCCACACCACAAAATCACGAACAATCTGCCTTCGCAACTCCAACTTCCCCTAAAATCTACACTCCACTCAGTGGATACGAACTACCGACCCATAATATAAATCACACTATTATTCTTGGCTTCCTATCATCTACACAAAGATGATAGATAGAACCTAAGGTGGTATGCAAGACTGAATGATCTAGAACCTGCTAAATCTCTGCCTTACTGTTTTCCCCCCACTCTTTGCTTCATAATTTATGCTTCCATCTCTCTACTTTAAAAAAATTTCTTGGCTGGTTCCCTTCTCCCTCTTTGCCACTGCTCAAATGCAGAGAATTCTTCAGAATTCAATTTTTAGCCCTTTTTCTAAATGCTACTCAATGTCCATATTTTCATGAATCCCTTAAGTGCTGATAAATCTCTAAGCACTGCTTTTTCCTTCCTGGAAGCGTTACTGTGGAAGAACAACAGGTAAGTCAGAATCAATAAACTCATCATCTTCCTCAACCAGTCTCATCCTTTGGCTTGACTCTTAATGGTTCATGGTATTATTATCCATTCAGACAGCCAAATTAGAAATCAAAGTAATTTTTACTTTTCCTTCTGATACCTTCCTCTTGAAGTACTAGTCAAATTATCTCTCCTAACCATTACCGCTTGAGGTTTATACCTTCACCAACTTCCTTAAACCTTCCAAAACTGGCCAGCCTACACCCAAACTTTCCCCATTCCAGACCCTCCTTACAACTCTCCCAAGTTACTGTGAACATGAGCGCATCACTTCTCTAAAAAACTTCAATGACTCTGCACATATTATGAAATAAAGCCCAAACTCCTTAACACAAGATTGAAAACTCTGAAACTTAACTCCTAGGCAAATACGTTTATTAATTATTTGTTCTTCACACCTGCCGTATATTCTCTTGAGCCTTTAGTATCTTTCTCCATGTACCTGAAGTGAACTTTTCAACATGATCAAATCCTTCTCATCCTAGTTGTATGACTTTAGACAAATTATGTAACTATCTGCCTCCTTTACTGTATTCGTAAGATGGAGGTAATTATAATAACCAACTGCATACGATTTTTGAAAGAAACAAATGAGTTAACATATGAAAAGTGCTTAAAACAGTTACCTGGCACACTTTAAACCTTTAATAAATGCTAACTATTTACACAGTCATCTTTATAAACAGACAGGGTTATACAAACACAAACATTCAACATTCAACAAATCAGAAAGATCTTGGTTGGAACATCAGAAGTCAAATAAATGCTACAATCAGTTCTAAATTCACTGCAATTGATCCACTGTTTTACTCCATGGAAGAATAACATTTAGCCCTGATACATCCAGGATAATTTTCAGACTGCCGGATACAAAAATTTGCCAGAATTTATAGAGTAAATGCTTAATTAAATCTCATGTAATGAACAAATCATCTAAAGACGGCTTTGCATTTAAACTATACTTGGTGTCCCTCAATACTATACCTCAAAAGGTTGTAGTCGGCGGTCGGTGTGGTTTCATGGAAAGAAAGCAAGATCTGTCATCGTAAGATCTCAGTTTTCAGTACCAACTTTGACCCTAACAAGCTCTTCAACTTTGGATAAGTCACTTATTCTTTCCCTGAGGCTCAATTTCTTATCTTATTCTTTTCTTTTTTTTTTTTCAGGGCTGCACTTTTGACATATGGAAGTTCCCAGGCTACGGGTGGAATTGGAGCTGCAGGTACTAGCCTGCTCTATAGCCACAGCAATGCCAGATCCCTAACCCACTGAGTGAAGCCAGGGATCGAACCTACATTCTCATGGATACTAGTTGGGTTCTTAACCTGCTGAGCCACAATAGGAACCCCGTCTTATTCTTTAAAATGGGGACAATAATATCTAGCCTATCCAATATAAAAACTGAATGAAATTAAGAGAATTATGAAGGTGGTTTTTATACAGTTTTTATCACTTTATAAATACTGATACTTCAAAACACTAATAATAATGATACAAATAACTAACTACATCTGTGATAATTTCTCTAAAGTTATTATTTTTGCTATATAAATCACTTGAGATATATATAAACTTAATTTAGCTTCAATCCTGTTTCTGAAAACTACTTATACATTGTGGAAGCTGGACAAGTTAATAAGATACATGGTGACATTTAATAAAAGCATTAAGAATAAATACCCCTTTCAGTCCCATCCAGAGTAAAATCTCAAATCTAAGCTTCTGCTTTACTTACATTTATGTCCGTATGGTATATGAGGACACATAATGCTGGTAAAATCTGAGGAAAGAAGATAGACAAGTAACAACTAGAGTTGATGAAGATGTCTTTGTAAAACTGAATAACAGTGGTTTTTGTTTTTTTTTTTAAGCAATAAATATTATTTGCAGGGCAAGAAAAACAACATTAAATTTGTGTGAATCTCTATTGGGAAAATAAAAATCTGCTAAATTCAATCTGAAAAACCAAAACCAAATTTCAGATGTCTAATTAAAATCTGGCAGAGATTAATGTCTCTTAGAGGAAAAATAATTGTTTTCAATAATCTTCTATATGAAATACGCCAACTGGAAAGAATGAAAATGTAACTATACGCACAGCTATTTTTAAAAAGCTATTCTTTTTTTTTTTTTTAATTCTTTCTAATTTTATTTATTTATTTATTTATTTTTATTTTTGTCTTTTTTGTTGTTGTTGTTGTTGTTGCTATTTCTTGGGCCGCTCCCGCGGCATATGGAGGTTCCTAGGCTAGGGATTGAATCGGAGCTGTAGCCACCGGCCTACGCCAGAGCCACAGCAACTCGGGATCCAAGCCGCGTCTGCAACCTACACCACAACTCACGGCAACGCCAGATTGTTAACCCACTGAGCAAGGGCAGGGATCGAACCCGCAACCTCATGGTTCCTAGTCGGATTCGTTAACCACTGCGCCACGACGGGAACTCCTAAAAAGCTATTCTTAAAACTGCTGTCAATGTCTCACTTACCTGCATAAAGTAAAAATAAGATCTTTTTTTTTTTTTGTCTTTTTGCCATTTTTTTTGGGCCACTCCCGTGGCATATGGAGGTTCCCAGGCTAGGGGTTGAATCGGAGCTATAGCCACCGGCCTACACCAGAGCCACAGCAATGCGAGATCCAAGCCATGTCTGCGACCTACACCACAGCTCACGGCGGCAACGCCGGATCCTCCTTAACCCACTGAGCAAGACCAGGGATCGAACCTGCAACCTCATGGTTCCTAGTCGGATTCATTAACCACTGAGCCACAACGGGAACTCCTAAAAATAAGATCTTAAGACGCTACGTGAGTCAAATTAAAGTTTCAGACCTCAGATTTAGTCAAGAAAATTATGACCAGTATAAAGTTTGCTGAATTCAGGCATTACAGATCTTTCTTTAAATCTGGGGGGTGGGGGGTGGGGTGGAACTGGAAGGAATTACTAAGTACCCTTCCCTTAAAGGCAAAAGGTGGCCCAAGAAGGCAAAAGATGTCAAAACGATAAAGATGAAAGATTCAGAAGTTCCCATTGTGGTGCAGTGGAAATGAATCCGACTAGGAAGCATGAGCTTGTATGTTCAATCTCTGGCCTTGCTCAGTGGGTTAAGGATCCGGCATCGCCGTGAGCTGTGGTGTAGGTCACAGACTCGGCTCACATCTGGCGTTGCTGTGGCTGTGGTGCAGGTCAGCAGTAACGGCTCTGATTGGACCCCTAGCCTGGGAACCCTCCATATGTCACGGGTATGGCCCTAAAAGGACAAAAGACCAAAAAAAAAAAAAAAAAGATTAAAGATTCATAATCAACATTCTCTACAGTCAAGCGATTAAAGGCTATACAGGATTTTTTGAAACTTAACATACTTAGATCCATTTACAAATCAGGTGTAAATAGAAAAGATTTTATTTTGTTTTAATCCGTATATTTAACACAAAGCAGGTCACACATCACGAGCACTAATTTTGTCAGGAATCAAGGGAAATTTCAATTGGACTTCAGGCAAACTCACTCATGAACATTTAAGTTCATCATTTTATCTGTAGCAATCCCTTGTTTTTTTTAGTGTTAAAAATCAACAGTGTGGCGTTCCTGTTGTGGTGCAGTGGTAACAAATCTGACTGGTATCCATGAGGATGTGGGTTTGATCCCTGGCCTCGCTCAGTGGCTCAAGGATCTATGAGCCGTGGTGTAGGTTGCAGATGTGGCTGTGGCCAGCACCTACAGCTGATTCGACCCCTAGCCTGGGAACTTCCATATGCTGCACCTGCAGCCCTAAAAAAGAAAAGAAAAAGAAAAAAAAAAAGCCAACAACAACAAAACAATGCAATGTAGCAATAAAATGTTGACATTTTATTTTCTTTGGCATTTTTCTGCTTGAATTTTTTTATGTTTTCCTGAATTAGGGTGGACTGACATTTATTCGGGTGCCACAAGTCTCAACTTGTATTTCACAGGAGGCAAAAGTTAAGTGTGACACGTTACTTTAAAAAATCTCATACCTGCAATGGAATCAGTGTTTGCATTATTTCATTTCCTGTGCATGAAAATCTAAAGCATAAACATAGGGAAAATATACCATCTGGCCTTTGCAATTCTTCATTTACCTCCTGAACTGTCTCCATAGGCGGTGGGGGGTCCTTATTCCTGCAGAGATTGACAATGACCCATGTGACGTTCCGAAGGAAGGTGATGGGAATGGAGGGATTGATGAAGGACAGAAGAGGTTTGACAACTCCCAGTGATATGACATAATCTCTACATTGAGGACCATCACCTACAGAAATGAAAATTGTATTTAAAAAAAAAATTACATTCAGGATGAGAAAGTCTGAAATGTATGCAATGGCTCATGTCGGGACACTGATGTTCTATGTTTCCTCACCATTAGTCAAGGGCATCAAGCACTGCTGTTCCGCCAGATTTTGATTTGGGGAACACAAATTTAACCTACCAATCCTGATAGCAAATTTCATATCCATTTCAAAGAGGTACCATCTGAAGTTAGTATTAATGAGGCAAGAAGATAGTCAACCCACGTTAAAATTAGAGGAAACATAGTGTGTAATGGCTATGCCAATGTAGGAAAAAAGTTAATTAAGATACTTAAGTGGAGTCTTTTCAAACCTAAATGCAACTTACCTATAATATTTCCCAAAGCCCATACTGCTTGTTCACAAACATTCTGATGCGGTGAATGAAGAAGTCTTAGAAAAAGAGGTACGGCATCTACAATAAAAAAAAAAACCTCTTATTTATACGGCAAAATGTTGAAGAGTTTATAGATTTCAGCAGAGTTTGGCACACCACAGCTGCCCAATTATAATTCACTGAATGAATAAACATGGCAAATACCTTTATCCTAAATAAATTCTATATTTCCCCTAATAATATTCAAGTAATAGACCTATTGAGAGGGTCTAAAAGTTACTATGATAGTATTAATTAAAAGAAAACAGCAGCATGAAATTTTTCTTATAACATATTAAAAAAAAGTTTCTATCCTGAACATGTAATCTTAGAATATAATACTTCTAGTCAGTGTGATCCCTATTGCTGATAGGGGACTAACTATAAAGAACTGAGTATTCCCACATCAAGCCTACTTTATGTATCAAGACAACTTATCATTATAATACTTAGTCTTTACATAACTTACATGTTAATTCAAATTCCAAAACATTGGTATCGTACTCACTTCAGATATGAAATTAAGAAAAAGTTAGATCACTTTTTCTTAAATTTTCTTAAATTTGAGTCAACTGTATACTACCTGTAGGACTTTTAGCTGTTTATCTCTATACTACCTGTATTATTTAATGTTTAAATTAAAATACTCATTTTAATAGCTTTACTGAGATATAATTTACATGCAATACAATGTCTGTTTTAAGTGTATAATTTAATGATTTTTAGTATTTATACAGGGTTGTGTAGTCATCACCACAATCTAATTTTACAACATTTCCATCACACCACCCCTGCCCCAAGAAATCCCATACCCACAATAGTCCTAAGACTCTCTCCCCCAGTTCTAGGCAACCACTTACTCTTTCTGCCTCTATAGATTTTTCTATTCTGGACATTTCATATTAATGAAATTTTATAAGACGTAGTTTGGATTCTTTCGCTTGGAATAATGATTTTGCAGTTCATCTACATTATGGCGCATATCACATTTTGTTCTTTTTTATTGCTGAGTAGTATTCTATGGTATATCACATTTTGTTTACTACTCATCAGCTAATGGACACTGGGGTTATTTCCATTTGGGGGCTATGATGAGTAATGCTGCTGAAAACATTTCTGTACAAGTCTTTATATGGACCTGCTTTCAGATTTCTTAGTTTCACATAGTAGGGGAACTGCTGGGGTCATGTGGTAACTCTATGATTAACCATTTGATAAACTGTTTTCTAAAAAGGCTGAACTATTTTACATTCCCACCAGCAATGTATGAAGGTTTGAATCGACTAATATTTGTATTTTAACTAATTTTAGTCATCACTTCTGTAACAGAATACCAGTATCAATTACCACACAAGGAAAATAACCAAAAAATTAAAAATGAAAACAAAATATTGTTATTTAATGGTACCTACTAGTCTCTATTGAAAGCCTTAGTCTAAAATCTGTTCCCTTTCTTTTACAACTAACATCTACCTAGAAACCTTTTCTTTGACATTACTGAAATATCTGAAACAAAAGTGAAAGAAAGAGATTCTTACTACCTGATTCAATGAAACTTACTGCTATTTCATAAGTGGTAAGCTACTCAGCACTTAGGAACAGAATCTATCTTTCTTTTCTTTCTTTCTTTGTTTCTTTCTCTCTCTCTCTCTTCTCTCTCTCTCGCTTTTTGGGGCTGCACCTGCGGCATGTGGAAGTTCCCAGGCTAGGGGTTGAATCGGAACTACAGCTGCTGGCCTACACCACAGCCACAGCAATACAATATCTGGGCCCACACCACAGTTTGCAACAATGCGGGATCCTTAACACTAAGCAGGGCCAGGAATTAAGCCTGAATCCTCATGGGTGCTAGTTAGGTTTGTTTTACCTGAACCACAATGGGAACTCCAAAACAGAAAATTTAAAACCTATCATTAGGAGGTGGTTTATAAAATATAAAACCTTTATTCACTTTTTAGTAACCACAATTCAAATTATTAAATGATAGATTACTGATGGCTATAGGAAAGATATCAACTATCATAACTTAAAATATTCATGAGTTTAAAAATGTTATAAGGCAAAACTGTGTTTACAATAAAACCCCACTTCTATCCTTCTGCTCAAAAAAAAAAAAAAAAAAAAAAAAAAAAAAAAGTCCAGGGAGTTCCTGCTATAGCTCATCAGCTTAAGGATCCAGTGTTCTCTGTAGTGACATGGGTTTGATCTCTGGCCCAGTGCAATGGGTTAAGGACCTGGCATTGCCACAGCTGTGGTAGGTTGCAGCTGAGACTCAGATTTGATCCCTGACCGAGGAAATTCCATATGCTGTGAGTATAACCAAAAAAAAAAAGTCCAGCAAGTAAGGAAGTTAATTTACTTACTAGACTGTACAACAGCTTGCGTCTGTGCAGAAGTTCCTGATGCTATATTAGTTAATGCCCAAGCAGCTTCAAACTGTAATGAAGGACTGTAAAAAAACAATAAAAACAATCTTTAGACATATAATTACCATTTATATTTATGACCTGCAGATTATAAGGTTATCCTTTACTTTGTCCTTGAATTTCACCCTGTTGTATCCAACTGCGTGTTGGATTTCTCCAGCTGAATGTCTCACTGGCTCTCAAAGTCAGTCAATATAAACTTACTTCTGTATGTCCACTGGTAACTGCAACATTTAGCCATTCATTATTTTTCTCGACTCCTTCCTCTCCCACAGACATCTAATCAATAGGTCATATCAATTTTACCTCTTAACTATTTCTTCTATTTCTAGCACCATGCCTCATATTACTATGCTAGCTGAAGCCCTCATCATCTTATCTGAATCACTGCCACAACTTCTGGCAGGTCTTAAAGCTCTGACTCCACTACACCATCTGCTTTATATGTTGGAGATATTATAAGGCTACATAATTTTGCTAAAGGGATGAGATCATTATAAACTGGAATTGTGAAGGAAGCTCTCACACAAAAAAAAGAATACCGAAGAAGCTTTTCAAAGAGGGATAAATAAAGAAAGGCGCCGACAGCTGGAAATACAAATAAGTATCATGGGTGGGATGATCATGATGTATACAGATGACTGGGAAGAGATCAAGAGAGCTGAAGCCAAGAAGGTATACAAAAATATAACATGCGACGAAACTGAAAGGGTAGGTTATCTTAAGTGCATGTGTGGTGGGACTAGTAGGCCCCACATCTCAGGCTTCAGAACTTGGAGTTTATTCTATAGACATACTAAGTATAGAGTGCTACTGAAAAGTCAAGTAAAGAAAACAATGTTGGGAGTTCCCATTGTGGCTCAGCACATTAAGAATCTGGCACAGTGTCCATGAGGATGCTGGTTCAATCCCTGGCCTTGCTCAGTGGGTTAAGGATCCAGCATTGCACAAACTGCGGCATGAGTCACAGATATGGCTGGGATCTGGTATTGCCATGGCTGTGGTGTAGGCCTGAAGCTGCAGCTCCAATTCGACCCCTGGCCCAGGAACTTCCATATGCCACAGGTGTGGCTGTAAAAAGGAGAAAGAGAGAGGGAGGAAGGGAGGAAGGGAGGGAGGAAGGATGGAAGGAAATAATGTTGAAGTCCATGCAGAATGGATAAAAAATGGTTAAAGGCTGATGTAGGAAAAATCTGTTAAGAAGGAATTATTTACATTAAGTTAGGATAGATACTAAACATATATTCTTTTAAATAGAATAACAAGGTAGGAGCTGGTGGTAGTGAGCAAAAACCAAGGACAGTCAAGGTTAAGGACTCAGAAGAAACCCTATAAATACTGAAGAAAGAGAATGAGGTGGTGTTTTTCCCTTTCTATTCTGGAAAATTATAAGCTGCCCTCTTATTTTTAATTTATCACAAATGAAAACCGTGAAGTTAGACAACTAATCATGGTTGGAGTTCTGTTAAAGACTTCACAGAGTATCAGTGGATCCGCTGGAATATTCCCGGGGTAAGAAAGAGCCACTCAGTTCTGGAAACCATTCATGTTGACTCAAGTCATGAGGTTAATCTATATATAGACTCATAAGCAAAGAGTGACTCAAACACTATTTGGGTTGTTTTAAAATATTACTTAAAAAAACCCAACTAACAAAGACTATAAATCTTTGAGACAAGTTACAATAGACAATAAACAGAAGCTAAAATTTTCCTAGAAGATATACAAACATGTATGTTATACATTAAAAAGAGAAGCAGTTTATGTCTGCTGAGTATGATCACAGAATAAGAAAATTACACGAAAATGCATGACAAATGAAAAATGTAATAAAACCAAATAGAACCCACTGGTTAAATAATCATAAATTTTCTCTTAGCTGAAATAAGTGAACAGAGAGTCAAATTCATACTTACTTATCATCCCTTTCTAGACATTTAACTAGAATTGGTAAAATCCCAGATTTTATTAGGTCATCAATTGGTGGATTTCTGTCACTGGATAACAGCTTTCTAGAAAAAGAAATATAAGAAATTAACTGCTATCATTTTCAAACTATGAACAGAAATAACAACATACTATTTCCAGACTATCAGCTAAGACACCCTAGGTGTCACATCATTCTCTCTCTGGATAAATTAGTACTTACCTTGCAGCCTGGACAGCACTCAACTGGACAACTGGGTTATCACTTGTGGCATTCTGCAACATCAAATGTAAATTTTAGAAATTAAAAATAAAAATCAATGTCAAAATACTTCAAAATGAAAATATTATATTCATAACATACCTGCAATATAGCTTCTAGTGTGACATTTTGCTTAAAAAGAAAAAAAGATAGTTCAGCAAGTAGTTTAATAGCAAAATTTATTAATTAAATAATCTATTGACTAAAGTTAAGAGTTAATGTACCTTAATTATCATTGTAAAATTGACCTTAGATTGAGAACAAAGTTCTCTGGCTATTACAAAAAATTATCTTTAAAACACCTTATAAGAACAAAATAACATACTGCTTTAAAATCAGCATCAACATCTGAATCTTCTAAACTTTCTTCTTGGGGAACATTTCTTTTTTTCAGTAAGTGTTCATCTCTTTTGTTCTGAAAGGTAACCAATAAATAGTTTAGAAGTCACGAGGGCTGCTGTTAATGAAAAATCCATTAAAATTATCTCAACTATCAGGCAATTGTGAAACTGTTTTCTAAATCAGGGTAATATGAATTATACGTATATACTGCAAACCAATGACAGGCTACATTTTGGATTTGGTAACAAAATTGACTGGCTTAAAGATCAGCTTTCATATACACACATACAAAATTTATCAAGTACCAATTGTTTTGACCAATACTGTGCCTCCTAACCTGTAGTGAGGATTTAAATTTTAAAATTAAAATTATTATTATTATTAAGTCTAGCAAGTATATTTCAACTATTTGGCTAGCTTTCATCAACTTATTGCTAATGGTTGCCTGAAGCAATTTATTAAGAAGTCAGCTTAATGAGAAAGAGTTCACTGCTCAAACGTTTATTAAATCTGTATGTTTGTTGGGAGTGTGGGGAATGGAAACTTATTAGCATAAATGCCACCTACTTGCTATCACCCCAGATTTTAACTTTTGCCACATGGCTTTTATAAGAAGAAGTCTATACTAGCAAAAATATTTCTGTATTATATGAGATTTCAACTGCTTATAATGGCAACTTGTGCCATTTCACACAATATGCAACTTTGGATAAATTACAGTTTCCTCTAAATTTTTAGTTTGTCTACAGAATTAAGTCAAATAAATTAAACGAAAGATTAAATGATTTCTAAGATCCTTTTCAACTTAAAATTTCAAAGGATTTACTTTCTAGTTTTCAACACAATATTTACAGAAGTATTTGATTATAAGTTATTGATGAGGTATTAATACTGATGTTAAAATTCAAAAAAAAGGAAAATTAATACTAGAACTATATAGCTGAAGCTTACTCACTTATCTGCATGCATCTACTTTTATCCTATGTATAAGCAAGTATGTTTACACAAACTGATGCTTATGTATATGCTAATGCTTAGGAGATTACTAACTTCAAATTACATCTCAGCATACTTCTTTAGTAGTAACTATTCAATTCTTTACTATTTTAAAATTAATGCATGTCACAAACATGAAAATCCATGCATTGACATTTTATAGTCTCAGGTGGCTGCCCCATGAAATACTTCTTAATTTATAGAGGAAAATCCTGGCAGACAGCATCTTAACCAAATGGCAAAGGTTATCATCAAGAGTAAGGGAAAAATCAGCATGATGTGCCTTCTGGTATGATGTATCGAGGATTCGAGTTCAATTCCTGGCCTTGCTCAGTGGGCTAAGGATCCAGTGTTGTCTTAAGCTGTGGTGTAGGTCACAGATGCGGCTCAGATCTGGTGTTGCTGTGGCTGTGGCACAGACCACAGTTACAGCTCCAATTTGACCCCTAGCTTGGGAACTTTCATATGCTGCAGGTGCTGCCCTAAAAGGAGAAAAAAAAAAAACTGGTGTGGGGAGTTCCTGCCATGGCACATTGGGTTAAGAATCCAACTGTAGTGGCTTCGGTCACTGCAGATACGTGGTTTTATCCCTGGCCCGGCACAGTGGGTTAAAGGATCTGGTGCTGCTGCAGCTATGGTGTAGGTCCCAACTGTGACTCAGATTCAATTCCTGGCCTTGGAACTTCCACATGCCGTGGTGCAGCCATAAGAAAACAAGCAAACAAAAAATAGTCCGTACTCTTCCTTTAAGTACACCATCATGAAAGATAAAGACTGAAGAACTGGAGTTCCCATCGTGGCGCAGTGGTTAACGAATCCGACTAGGAACCATGAGGTTGCGGGTTTGGTCCCTGCCCTTGCTCAGTGGGTTAACGATCTGGAGTTGCCGTGAGCTGTGGTGTAGGTTGCAGACGAGGCTCGGATCCCGCGTTGCTGTGGCTCTGGCGTAGGCCGGTGGCTACAGCTCCGATTCAGCCCCTAGCCTGGGAACCTTCATATGCCGCGGGAGCGGCCCAAGAAATAGCAACAACAACAACAACAACAAAAGACAAAAAAAAAAAAAAAAACAAAAGACAAAAAAAAAAAAAAAGACTGAAGAACTGCTGGACTGAAGGAGACTTAAGAAACATGACACTAACTGCAATGTCTAATCCTAGCTTGGATATAAAGGAATTATAAGGAACAACCAGCAAAATATGAGTAGGGTCTATGAATTAGATAGTAAAATTTATCTATGTAAACTCGACACATGCACCGTCGTCATGTCGAAAGGTGTATGAACTGATGTATTGCGGGAGTAATGGGGCACTATGCTGCAACTTAACTGCTTCAAGGAAAGAAAAAAAAGATGTATGTGTGTGTATGTGTGTGTCAGAAAGTAAGAAAAAGGCAAATATGGAAAAATGCAAAGAATCAAGGAAGCCAGGTGCTGAGTGAGCAATGGGTGTATGGTTTTTCTGTGCTATCCCTGCAACTATGAATTTCAAACTTCAAGTTTAAAATGGTTACCAAATTTTTAAAAATCTATGCTTTATACTTTGTAACACAGTTAATCTTAAAATCTATTATATGGTAATTTTTAACATCTCTTAGACTTTAACCCACTTTTAAAACTTTCAATAAAGTTTATCCATGAACAGATAATAAAACAAAAATTATTCTAACCCTGACTTCATTCTATTTTCGTTGTTTCCTTTAACTTCCCCAGAGCCTGAGTAATCAAGCTTCCAAAAGGCCTTTTAGGGATCTTACTCCCCCCATTCCTCCTACTCTCCCAGGTATTTCAGGCATAAAAGCAATATAAAGCATAAATACAACCAACGCCTCCTCTATATACGGATGTCCAATCCAGGGATAGCATTTTACCATTATATATTATCTCTGCTGTAAGGAAGCTCCTTTCTAATCCTAATTTATGAAGTTTTTCTTTTATCTTTTTTTAAGCCACAATATGTAATTAATTTTATTAAGTTGTGCTTCTTTTTGTAGCTACTGAAATGAACAGTTTTCCTCTTTCATCTATAAATGTTGTAAATTAATTGATTTTCTAATGTTAAACTTAGAATCTTGCAATGTTAAATTTATAACCTTATTAAGTCCTGGGATAAACCTCTCCCGGAGTTAAAAATATATATGGAGTTTCTGTCGTGGCACAGTGGAGACAAATTTGACTAGGAACCATGAAGTCGGGGGTTCACTCAGTGGGTTAAGGATCTGGCTTTGCTGTGAGCTGTGGTGTAGGTCGAAGACGAGGCCTGGATCCCGAATTGCTGTGGCTGAGGCGTAGGTTGGCAGCAGTAGCTCTGATTAGACCCCTAGCCTGGGAACCTCCATATGCGACGGGTGTGGTCCTAAAATGCAAAAATAAAATTATATATATATATATATACACACACACACACGAGATATATATATATGTGTGTGTGTGTGTGATATATATTATTAGATTCAATTAACTAATATTTTATTTGCTTTTTTTAAAATGTATGTTCATAAGTGAAACTGGTTTTTAAGCATCTTTTCTCATGCTGTCTTGGTCTGGTTCTTGGTGTCACGGTTTGCTAGCCTCAAAAAATGAGTTGGGAAGTGTTCCCTCTACCTTCTCTGAAACCACTTAATATGGCTGAAATTGTCTTCTGAATGTTAGCTGGAGTTCCACCTGTAAGGTTACTGTTTCTTTTCAGAGGGGTGGGGGAAGTTAAATTTTTAGCTACTGATATAATTTAATTTTTAGACCTATTAAGGTTTTTTTATTTTTCTTGAATAAGTTGGGTAAATTTTTTCCACTAGGAAATTTTCCATTTCACCTATGTTTTCAAATTTATTGGCATAAAATTATTCACATTCAAATTGTGGTTGATTTTAAAAAAATGGCTATAATTCCCCTTCCCATATCTATGCCTCCAGATAACCTAGTCTTGCACTTATTCCAGATGTAGCTTTTTTTTTTTTGGCCTTTTCTAGGGCTGCCTTCTCGACATATGGAGGTTCCCAGGCTAGGGGTCTAATTGGAGCTGTAGCTGCCGGCCTACGCCACAGCCACAGCAATGCGGGATCCGAGCCACATCTGCAACCTACACCACAGCTCACGGCAATGCCAGATCCTTAACCCACTGAGCAAGGCCAGGGATGGAACCCAAAACCTCATGGTTCCCAGTCGGATTCGTTAACCACTGCGCCACGACAGGAACCCCCAGATGTAGCTATTGACTTGCTTTGGCAATGGGACATTAAGTAAATGGACCTGAAAAGTGCCTACACATTCAAACATGTTCTCTCTCTTGCTGCTTCTGCAATTTTAGAACCACCATGTGAAAGCTCTGAGCTAGACTGCTAGACGCTGAGGTCATGTGGGAGACAACCATGGTCTCATCCAACAGTCAACTTGTGTGAGACCATCTTAGATCATCTAGTCACAAGCTAAACCACCAGCTGACTTGAGATGAAGGAAGGAGCCCAGTAGAGATTAGATGAAGTTTCTAGTCTCTATTAATTGGTGTGCTGACAAAAGTATCTCCCACAATGATCATGTCTTTGACAAATTTCTCCTTGTAATTCATCAATCTGGCTTTACACATATCTGAACATATGTTTTTGGGCATATACAAGTTTAGTGTTATTATTGCTTCTTAGTAAGTTGAAACAATCTATTTGAATTGAAAACATCCTAACATAGACCATTTTGGGCACTGAAGGGCAAGAAAGTCATACTGTATTCTTAAAAAAAATGTACAAGTTTGGATTAACATTTACACACTACTATATATATATACATACACACACTCACTACTATGTATATATGAATAGTATATACATTTCTATGTATATATGTGCATAACTTAATCGCTTTGCTGTATACTGGAAACTAACACAATATTGTAAATCAATTATACTTGAGTAAAAATAATTTTTTAAAAAATATGTAAAGTCAAGAAAAGATTATTATTCCTGGGGAAGGTTTCTGGTGATGTAATTAATCAGTAAAAGAAAGGCTTCACCAGAATCAGTAACTTACACTGTACTTGTGCTTGTCAACCTACAGATTTTTATCCTCTTAGAGACTGTACTATAATAAGTTCAGCATCTATAAAAGGTATCTTTTTCTTTTGTTAAGTGGGAGGGGAGCTCAGACGATATGAGAACTTGTCTGGTTTCTACACCTACCTTATCTCAAACACATACACACAGATTATTAGATCCATTTTAAAGTTCCTTTAGAAATCCATTATTAATCTATTATCTCATATGTATTTAATACTTCTTAGATCTGCTTTTTTTTCTTTTTAAAGAAAATGGTTATTTTTTTTTTTATGGCCACTCCCACAGCACATAGAAGTTGCTGGGCCAAGGAGAGAACCCAAGTCCCAGCAATGACCATGCTGAATCCTTTTTCCCTTCTTTTATTTTCTTTAGGCTGCCCCCCTGGCATATGTAAATTCCCACAAGGGATCCTAGCTGGAGCTCCAACCTATGTCTCAGCTGCAGCAATGCCAAATCCTTAACCCACTGAGTTGAGTCAGGGATTGAACTGGTGATCAAACCAGCACCTCCACAAAGATAAGATGATCATTAACCCACTGCGCCGCAGCAGGAACTCCACATGCTGAATCCTTAACTACTAGGC
This sequence comes from Sus scrofa, assembly GCF_054392235.1. Classification (NCBI taxonomy): domain Eukaryota; kingdom Metazoa; phylum Chordata; class Mammalia; order Artiodactyla; family Suidae; genus Sus; species Sus scrofa. The sequence goes on along the minus strand of NC_139393.1, from coordinate 18,561,419 downwards.
CACCAGGGAATTCCTAGATCAGTTTTCCGACAATTGGTTGAACCACATGGAATTGCCTCTTTGTAGATCAAAAAGCTTTAATTAACTATGGGAGACTTCTTATGACTCAATCTAATGTTTTTTGAGTTAACAAATTCTGTATTATTAATCTCTATATGAAGTTCCTTTTCATTCTATCTTGAAAAAGTGGTTTGCAATTCTTTACCTAAATCTGTAGAACAAGTCATCAGTTACTTCTTATATATGTTATGAAAAGGATATTTACCAGTCACATTCCAAATTTGAATAAGTAATTAAATTTGTTTTTAACCAGCAATACCCTCATTCTTTTAAATCTTTATCTAGTTTTGTTCCTTTAAAAGTCAAACATTAATTTTAAGATGAATAAATCGGGACACAGAGAATCTGGCTAAATTAAATAATATACTTGGGAAATATTAATTAAGATGTGAACCCAGAGACTAGAGAACTACAGAGACTATTGTGGCTACAGAGTCTGCTTTTTCTTTTTTTCTTTTTCTTAGGGCCACACTCGCAGCATATGGAAGTTCCCAGGGTAGGGGTGGAATCGGAGCTGTAGCTGATGGCCTATGCCACAGCCACAGCAATGCTGGATTCGAGCTGCATCTGTGACCTACACCACAGCTCACAGCAATGCCAGATCCTTAACCCACTGAGCAAGGTCAGGGATTGAACCTCTGTCCTCATGGATACTAGCAGGACTCGTTAAACCACTGAGCCACAACGGGAGCTCATAGATCAGGGTTTTTTAAATTAAAACTTTTATTGAGATAACTCCAAATCAGTAGGCAGTTGCAATAAATAATGCAGAAATCCCTTGTATAGTTTGCCCAGATTCCCCCAATGGTAATGTGTTGCAAAACTACAGTAAAATATCACAACCAGGACACTGATGTTAATAAAATCCACTGTCTTACTCAGATTTTGTCTTACTTGCATTCAACTTATGTGTTTATGTGTATTTAGTTCTATACAGTTTTATCACCTGTGTAGGTTCTTACAGCCACCATTCTAGTCAAGATACCAAACAGTTCCGAAACCAGAAAATGCCTTCCTGTTGCTCTTTTATAAGCAAACCACCTCCCTCTCACTTCCCTTCCTCATTAACCCCTAACCACCACCAATCTGTTCTTCATTTCTAAAATTTTGTCATTTCAAAAATATTCTTAAATGGAATCATACAGCATATATACTCTTTGTAATGGGCTTTTTTTTTTTTTTTTTTGCAAAGCATAATTCTTCGGAAATTCATAAAAGCTGTTGCTTCTATCAGGAATTCGCGTGTTTTCCAGAGTGATTATACCATTTTACATTCCCACCAGCAACATATGAGGGATCTAGTTTCTCTGTATCCTCACCAGCATTTGGTATTACCACGAATTTTAGCTGTTCTGATATATGCTTTTAATTGGTTTTGATCTTCATTTCCCAGATGGCGAATGATGCAGTAATCATCATCATGACTGCTGTCAGTATACCTCCTTCAAGGAATTTTCTCTTCACATCTTTTGTCCATTTTCTCATTGGATTGTCTAGGTGTTTTTTTACTGTTGAGCTTTAAAAGATCATTCCATTTGCTGGAAACAAGTCCTGTACTTTCAAGAATCTCAGTGTCAGTAATAACAATGCTGTGATTTTCTCCTCAATGGAGCAATAAAGACAGCAAGGCTGGAATCAGACACTCTGACAGTAAAGAGTGGAAGAATCTTCTCTTTAGGACTCTACACAACTCTACAGAATCACATCAAAATCACTTAAGCTTTGTCTCAAGTTTAGGCTTTGTTTTTTTCAGGAAGGGGTCACTTTCTTGCTGCTTACTCAGGAAATTCTCAAATGTGAAATAAGGAATTATTTGAGATTTCTTTAGTTACTTTCACTTTGATCTTCCTACAAAGATTTTCAGGAATTAATCATAGTAATTGGAAAGGAAATGATGTTATCCAGGAGGAAAAAAAGAAAATAAGAGGACTCTAAAGTAACCAAGGTGAGTATTAAAAAAGATGTACTCTGACAAGCAAGATTTTTAATTCTATAAATTAAATACAGAGGGCAGGCACAACTATAAAAGGAACAAATCACCAAATATAAGTGAAGAGCTTAGATTTATAAGGATATCAAAAGGTCTAAAAAGCTTAAAACAGGGGAGAATTCTGAATAATACCAAGAGCAATACAAACACAGAACTATACTCCAAGCATGAAAAGTTAGGAGAAAGTAAAGGCTCACAGCTGGGGAGAGCTGCTGCAATGTGAAGAGATGACAAAAAAGGAATAATTATTTCCAGTTTTATTCCCACAGGCTCTATTAAAGTTAATGATCTTCATAAGATGAATGAAAAACCAGATACAGAAGGACACACATTATTCTATTTTATAAAGTTCAAAATATGAAAAATAATCTACAGTGTTAGAAATCATGATCATGTTATCTTTGAGGGAAAGAAGTAACTGGGAAGGGTCCCTGGGATACAGGCAATGTTTTCTTTCTTATTTAGGAGCTGCTTACACAGATGTTTGCACTTTGTGGAAATTCATCAAGCTGTATACTTAAGCTATACTGACATTTTTGTGGGTATGTTATACGTTAATAAAAAGTTTAAAAAAAAAAAAAAAGAAGAAGAAGCTAAGTCCAAAGTGTTAAGACTGGCAACGAGCTCACCTTACTCACTTTATTAAGCTAAGGCTTAAGTTCGTTTCTCTGGTCCAAATGACCCAAGCATCTGAAAAAACTTGAAGATATGATTGCCAAATCACTGTTGTTAATCCGTTAAGTAATCACAAAGAAGTTAAGGAATTGAAAGAACATGGGATTAGCAAGTATTTTTCAAATTTAAAAATGGGTGAAAGGGGTACAGGATAATGGATTTCATGAATTATATACCATAATATCGATGCTGAGCAAAAATTCATGACACAAAGTGGGTATAAAATAAATACTTATTGAGTAAACAAATGCACAGGTCCATTTAATTCTAGTGACTCACTGAGAGAGTGTGTACTCTCAGAATCAAGACCTTTCTCTATAAAACTGAAAAGTCAAGATGATAATATATGAGTTTTACAAGTGAAGTAGATCAACAAAAGGATCTAATCTAAGAAAAACACAAAGATTTAGAACTAAGTTTCAAATCTAGTTTTTAAAATGTACATGTATACAGACAGAACTTATTATGTGTACTTTCTTTCTGTTTTTTTGGCCCTTTTAGGGCTGCACCGTGGCACACAGAAGTTCCCAGGCTAGGGGTCAAATCGGAGCTATAACTGCTGGTTTACACCACAGCCACAGCCAACTAGGGCTCCAAGCTCCATCTGCGACCTCACAGCAACGCTGGATCCTTAACCCACAAGACAGCCCAGGGATTGAACGCGCATCCTCATGGATACTAGTCAGATTCATTACTGCTGAGCCATGACGGGAACTCCCTATGTGTACTTTCTTAATTGATAATTAAAATTTGCTTAAAATAAAATATGCTTGCATGAAAACACAATCTAATGAGGATAACTCAAAAATAATGGAAAAAAATAAAATAAAACTTAATAGCAGTTGCATTTAGTTGGTAAGATACAAGGTTATTCTACTTTTTCTTTTTTGCTTTTTAGGGCAGCACCTGCTGCATATGGAGTTTCCCTGGCTAGGGGTCGAATTAGAGCTACAGCTGCTGGCCTACACCAGAGCCATAGCAATGCCAGATTCAAGCCGTATCTGCGACCTACACCACAGCTCACGGCAATCCCTGATCGAGGCCAGGGATTGAACCTGCAACCTCATGATTCCTAGCTGGATTTGTTTCTTCTGAGCCATGATGGGAACTCCGGTTATTCTACTTTTATTTATTTTTCTAAAGCACCTTTAACAAGGATGTATAACTTCTACATGAGGAAGGTGGAGGGATTCTGTCCAGCACAAAGCCCACAGAAAGAGGATGTTAAGAAAAATCCAGAGTATCTAACTTCATCAGATGTTGGGAGAATTCCAATGATAGTGGTAAAGTACTTCACACAGTTAGTACCTCAATAAGTGGAAGCTATTCTAAGTGTGTACCATTATAAATTATTTAATGATATATTTTTATGCTGTGGGTTTTAGGGATGCCCACTAATTTGCCAGAGTATTTTCATTATTCAAGTTACATAAAATTTTAACATCAGAAAAATCTAATTACTTTTTATAACACAAATCACTCTTACCTTCCTCTTTTTTAATTTTTTATTATTCAATGAATTTATTACATTTACAGTTGTACAACGATCACCACAATCCAATTTCATAGGATTTCCATCTCACAGCCCCAGCGCATCCCCCCACCCCTCGAACTGTCTCCTTTGAAAACTGTAAGTTTTTCAAAGTCTGTGAGTCAGTATCTGTTCTACTCTTACCTTTCTCAATTCAACTGTCACTTCATTTCTGTGTCTTCGCATTGTCTGAAAAGAAAAACAAAAACTTCATAAGTATGTAAATATTGATACTGCTGATATATAAATTAGAGTCTCAGGCATTTAAGATTTAAATTTTTTTAGATTTTATTAAAGATTAAGGATTAATCAGTTTTAGACTTTAAATGATGAACTACATGAAGTTAAAAAGCCAAAACTCCTGTCTATTTTACTGGATATCTGTTGATTAGTTTTGTGGGCTGTGTAAAGTAGGGCTTGGCTGCCTAGGATCCATTCCCCTCTCCTAACTGCATCCAGGATACTTTGGGGAATTAAATACTCTCCATTGTGTCCAGTCTTTCTTTTTTTTTTTCTTTTCTAGGGCCACCCCTGCGGCACATGGATGCTCCCAGGCTAGGAGTCTAACTGGAGCTGCAGCCGCTGGCCTATGCCAGAGCCACAACAACGCCAGATCCAAGTCGCGTCTGCAACCTACACCACAGGTCATGGCAACATCAGATCCTTAACCCACTGAGCAAGGCCAGGGATCGAACCCGTAACCTCATGGTTCTTAGTCGGATTCGTTAACCACTGAGCCATGATGTGAACTCTGTGTGTCCAGTCTTGATGAACCATCTATTAAAGCAGTTCATTCTCTCTTAGCATAAATAGGGTATGAGGCTCAAACTCGGCCATCAGAAACTCTCTCCTATAACTCTGAATCTTAAGCAAAATGTAAAGAAAAAAGAAAGCATATTAATTTGCAAAGGAAGTATATGGACAAGGTAGTGAACCATGCCTATATCCTGGACTTGCTGTATACTGAGTTATTTGTTGTCCCTACTCATTTTATGAACTACCCCATATTCTTCCAATAAATTATGGTTTTGTTTAAGTCAGCCAGAGCTGATTTTTGATGCTTGCAACCAATGTATTGTTTCAAATGATTCATGTTTTAAAAAAGTAAATGACTCATTGCCATGGCCTTAAAAAAATCACATCAAAGTGAAAATAAATTTGGAATAGATATCTTGTATCAAAAGGTAAGGAAATAACTGAGGTTTACTAAGAAGCTCTCTCAGGAATGTCTTAGCAGGAATTACTGAAATGACTAGATATCCCTTCTCCCTTTGACAAAGGGATATGATAGATTATTTTATTACATGTACAAGCATGGTAAATGCTTACATTTTAAGAATAAAGGCTACATTGAAAGCTACATGTCATTATATATTATTATTTTAATGTACTGCAAGATTCAGTATGCTATTATTTTATTTAATTATTGTTTTGCTATGGTACCTCTGTAAAACTTTCTTAAACTGGAGTGATAATCCCTTGCTAGGGAAAAAAAAAAATCCCATAGAACCCAAATTACAAACTTACTAAATATATGAAAATATTAATCTAGACATAAACTCATGCTTAAATATAGATATACTAAATGTAAACAAAATGGGCAAACAAAATTCAAATTAGTAACATTTATTTAATGTGAAGGAATGATGTACTGATAAAAACCACTATCACTAATAAGGTTCAAAAGTATAAAGACAGAGCACTGAATCTAATTTTATATTTAATATGTTTCTGTGTTCCAACTTGAACACTTTTTTTTTTTTTTTTTTTTTTGGTCTTTTGTCTTTTTTTTTTTTTTTTTTAGGGCCACACCTGCGGCATATGGAGTTTTCCAGGCTAGGGGTCCAATTGGAGCTGTAGCTGCTGGCCTATATCAGAGCCACAGCAACGTGGGATCCAAGCTACATCTGCAACCTACACCACAGCTCACAGCAATGCTGGATCCTTAACCCACTCTGAGAGAGGCCAGGGATTGAACCTGCAACCTCAGGGTTCCTAGTCAGATTCGTTTCTGCTGCGCCATTACAGGAACTCCTTAACTTCAACACTATTAATACAAAGAATGCTTTATGTATAAACTCATCATATAAGTGGTAACAAATATTGGACAATTCTCAAATACCAATATTGTTATTTGACCACTCTGTAAAGCTGTCTTCATTCACTTGAAGATCAGAACTGTACCACTGTTAAAATTTGCCATATGAACATCTAATCCAGTTGTTACTAGAACTGAGAAAAACATTTACACTGCAATAATTACAACACCTAATTGTTTACAATTTTTTTAAGAGAGTACATTAAAAAAAGGATCTAGGAAGCCCCCTCCAAAATGTAATCAAGTTATTGCTACATTGTAATTCCCATTAAAATAATGCTTTAGCTTTTATAGAAGTGTTAACTTCTGAAGTATGTAAATTAGTAATCCATATTTCAGAGGAAGTTAGTTAGCATGCGAAGCACCCAAATCAGGAGTTAACTCCCAATCAGTAAGTGCTCTGAGTATCAACATCTGAATTTTAACGTGGGTTTGTTAAATAACATAAGAGAATCTGGAAATAACTTTTTATTTCTGAAATGGAATTGTTCAAGACATATGGACTAACAAGGAATATTGTACAAGTGCCTTGATTTTTACTTGCTGGCAGTATTAGAATCGGGCAAGTCCTGCAGTCAATCTTCAGAGAAGTTTCTGAGTCTAAGCTTTCCTTTGATCCTGTGTCCCACCCTATCTTGGAGGATTTTGTCCCCTAATCCTAGTCAGATCTTTGTGGTATCTTCTTAGGGTTGAAGTTTTATTGCAAGGTGGTAGTTTAGAGTCTAAAGGGCCTAAACCCGTAAAACAAGCTGTATGACTTTTTGTGACTGCTTGCTAATACATATCTGTATAAGCAGCAAATTCTAAGGCTTGTTTTATTATTTTATTTTAACTCACTGGTAGTAAAATTTTTAAGGGGAAACATCTATTACCTTTACCAATCTATAAAATTAAAAGCCTCCTTATTCATCCAAAAGAACCTCTTAGTGTAAATGGCCAAAAGGCTTAGGCCAGTTAGCAACAGGTACTACTGCATATGACAGAAGCACCTTTGAGTTAGTCATTATTTAGTCTCCTCTCTGAGTTACAGAAAAAGGATCCACCTTAGGCCCTCTCCTCCCTTATATTCTTCCCAGGTGATCTCATCTACTCTCAGGTCTTCAATTACTGTTTGATGGCCACTCCCAAATATCTATTTTTATTCAACCCTCTTGCCTGGGCTTCAAATCTCTAAGTACAATATTTACTAATTCAACAAAAATTTACTGAATTTAACCAAAAGGCACCAGGCAATGTACCTGCAACTAGGAGCAATTATAATCTAGTACAGTGGTTAACAAACTGCAGCCTGTGAGCCAGTTCTGGCAAGCTGTCTGTTTTTGCAACTCCACGCAAGAATGGCATGTACATTTTTAAGTGGTTACATTATAAATGATACTAAGTGGCTACACAATACCCTTATTTTTGTCTTCTGGCCCCCAAAGCCTAAAATATTTACTGTCTTTTTAAGAAAAAGTCTGCCAGCAGCTGGTCTAGGGGAAATGGTAATAATAACCAGTAATACAAATATGTTAACAGTTAAAGTAAACAATAAATTTCTACATCAGAAGAAGATATGATCAGAGGGTAAGGAGAAGGCTTGATGAAGAATTAAAATATGCGTGCATGTGTGTAGTTTGAGGGTAGAGCATAGTTTATGGAACAAGGCCTCAAACTCAGCTGCTTATAAATATCAAACCTGCCCCTCTTCCCCCCTCACCAAAAAAAATCCCACCTATGCTTATATGACTATTCCCTATATCAGGAAGCAGCAGGACCATCCAAAACAGTTGCAAGAATCCCTATCCGGGGAGATCGTCCATGTCTACTCACTCTCATTCTTTGACATTCACCAAAATAGGACTCAAACTTACTAGCTTTATTGCCACTATCCCAGTCTAAACCATCATCATCTCACTTGGGTCACTACTAGTCTCCTAATTAATATCCTTCTATGTACTGAATCAGTTTTCCACAGTGCAGCCAGAGCATTTCTTTTTTAAATGCAAGCCTGTATTGTCGTTCTCTTGAATAAAACATCTCAATTAATTTTTTAAATCACTTGAAATCTTTCCCGCTACCAAAAAAAAAAAGTTTCCAGGACAGCCAAACCAAAACCCCATAGACCAGATTTACAGGATGGGTGACAAGGTAAACCCACGAATTCTCAAATACAAGAAAGATCTGGTTAAACCACCAACTATAGGACTCATATGGTCTCAGTATACCTGCAGAAGGAAACAGAAGGGGAGAAAAGTAACAGGATTATTAAAAGACTTGAGGAGAAGAGAACCCAAAATCATGAATCATTAGAGTCTGGAAAGGTGATGTGAGAATAGGTGCAAATGGAAGGGATCTTTTGCACATGACAACATTGTAAGATATGCTAAGAGTAGACTCAAAAACAAGGGCTGAAGTCCCTTGTTCTGGAAAAAGCCCCGGAACTGAAAACAAATTGCTGGGAGAATTTGAAGTGAGCAAGACAAGTATAACTGTAGCAAAGCAAAGAGAGGATCCAGATGAAACTGGTTTAGTGAAACAGAGCCAGGTCTCAGAAAATGGGAAGATATATACATATATTTTATACATATATACATAATTCTTTTTGGTGTTTTTTGTTTGTTTGTTTGTTTTTTTAAAGCCAAACAAAAGTGGTAACCTTAGAAAAGCTATCCTGACCCATCCCTCACTCCAACTCTGTTCAGGAAAAACTTATTATAAAATGAACAACAGGGAGTTCGCTTGTGGAGCAGCAAGTTAAGAACCCGTCGTTGTCATTACAGTGGCATGGATTCAATTCTTGGCCTGGCTTGGGAACTTCCACATGCCACGGGTGCAAACAAACAAAAACAACAGAAAACAAAAACAATTTGACAATTGGGGTCAAATTCTATGCTATAAGACATAAAAAGCAAAATGATGCATTAGAAGACTTCCGAAATGCCACACATACAAAACAGGTAAAAAATTATATCCTAGCAAATGATAGAAAATGTCAAAGAACATTATAAATCGAAATTGAAAAACCCAGAAATAAGATTCTAGAAATCAGAATTTGAAAGAAAAGAAAAAAATATTTCAGAAAGGAAACCTAACCAAGAACAACCACACAACAGATAGTGCTTAAGAGATAGAGAACGTGCAAAGAAATAAATTTTTCATCAAAAAAAATGAAAGTGAAAATTATTAGAATTACAGTGACAATAAAGAAAATCAAAGAAGATTCTAGATACATAAGTCATCCTTAAAGAAGAAAACCAACGAAACAGAGCAAATACTAAAATCTACAATTAAAAAGAAAAAAACATCCTGAAACTGAGAGACTTAAAATGAAACACTGAAAAAGTACACAAAGTACCTGGGCTATCAACCCAGAAAAACCAATACCAAGATATATTAACTAATGGATTTCAAAAGAAAAAGAAGAGAAGAAAAGAGAAGAGAAAGAAAAAGGCAGGCAAGCAAAGGAGAAAGAAAAATGCCTCTGGGACATTTAGCCAAGAAGTGTATATATAGTGATTTATAAGGTAGATCTAATAAGTTAGTTCAACAAAGTCAAAGGATACAAGACAAAAATACAAAAATCAATCTGTATGCCTATATACTAGCAATGAACACACGGACACCAAAATTAAAAATACAAACAATATCATTAACAACCGCCCCCCCCAAAATACTTAGGTATGAACCTAACGATACATGTACAGGATATATATGTTGAAAATGACACAACACTGATAAAGGATATCAAGAAACTACAAAAAAAAAAAAAGAAAAAAAAGAAAAAATAATGGAGAGACATACTGTGTTCATGGATTGGTAGATTCAACTTGATGTCAATTCTCCCCACAATCCACAATGATACAAGGCTTAACACAATTCCTCTCAAATCCCAGCAATACTTTTTGTAGATACAAAAAAAAAAAAAAAGACTACTTTAAAGTTTATATAGAAAGCCAAAGTAATTAGAATAGCTAAAGCAGTTTTGGGGGAAAAAAGAAAATAAAGAATAAAGTGGCAAGAATCAGCCTATCTAACTTCAAGATTTATTATATACCTACAGTATTTAATAAACACAGTGTATACTGGTGGAAGAATATATATTATACACTGATCAACGGAACAGAACAGAGAACCCGAAAAACAACTATATAAATATGCTCAACTGAGTTTTGAAAAAGGTATGAAAGTAATTCAAAGGAGGAAAGATAGACTTTTCAACAAATGGTACTTGCTATTCAGGTAGATACTGATAAGACAAATGTATGAAGCTCAATTTAAGACGCATACCTTACACACACACCAAAAAACCCATGAAATGAATCATGTTTAAATATAAAACTGTAAAACTTTTAGAAAAAAAAAAAAAAAACAAAAAACACCGAGTAAGAAACCTCTGGAGAGCCAAAGAAACCTTTGGAACCAGGCAAAGAGTTCTTAGACATGACTCTAAAATCATGATCCATAAAAGGAATAACTGGTAAACTATACCTCATCAAAATTTAAAAATTTTGCTCTGAGAAAGCAAAATGTGGAAAGAATAAAAAGACAGTTTAGAGAATGAAAAAAAAAACTTGCAAATCACACATACATATATCATAAAGGATTGATGTCTAGAATATACAGAAAACTCTTACTCAATATGAGAGTAATCAATTATACTAGAAAATTGGCAAAAGAAATAAAGAGACATTTTATCAAAGAAGACAAATAGATAACAAATAAGCGTATGAAAAGATGTTCAATAATATCAGCCATTAGGGAAATACAAACTAAAACCACAATGAGATATTACTACACACCTATCAGTACAGCTATATTAAATATTTGAGACAACACCAAATGCTGGTGAATATGTGCAGAAACCTGAACATTGCTGGTGGGAATGTAAAACACTATCTGAAAAACTTAAAAAAAAAAAAAAAAAAAAACTATTTCTTAAAAAACTCAACATGCAAATACCACAGGACTTAGCAACTGTACTTCTGAACCATTTATCCCAGAGAAGTGAAAACTTATGCACACAAGAAACCTATACACAAAATATTAGATCAGCTTTCTTTATAACAGCCCAAACCTGGAAACAACTCACACATCCTTCACAGCTTAAAGAAACTGTGGCACATCCATACCATGGAGTGCTACCCAACAATAAAAGGAAAGAACTACTAACACAATTAACAACTTAGATACATCTCTAGGGAATTATGTTGAGAGAAAAAAGCCAATTCCAAAAGATTGATTCATATCCAATGATTCCATTTACATAACATTCTTGAAATAACAAAATTACAGAAATGGAGAAGAGATTAGTGGTTGCCAGGGATTGAGGATGGTGTGGGATGGGACAGGGAGTAAGTATGGCTACAAAAATGACATGAGAGAATCCTGCGGTGATGGAACTGGTTTATACTCAACTGTATAAAAATCAGTATTTTACCATAAGGCTGCAAGATGTTACCATTGGGGAAACTGAGTAAAGGGTCTCTCTGTATTATGTTTTATAATTGATGTGACTCCACGATTACCTCAAAATAAAGGTCAATTTTTAAAAACCTTTTTAAAAAGCATATATTTTACATCAAATTCTGAGCAGGGGAAGAAGCGATCACTCCAAAATTCAATAATGCACATAATAGATAATCAATAGTTCATAACTAAAAGACTAAGAGTTACTGCTGTGGCACAGTGGGTTACAAAAATCTGACTGCAGCAGCCTGGATAGCTGCAGAGGCTTAGGTTTGATCCCTAGCCCAATGCAGTGGGTTAAAGGATCTGGCATTGCTGCAAGTAGCAGCATAGATTGCAGGTGCGGCTCAGATCCCACGCTGCTGTAGGTGGGCAACTGCAGCTCCAATTTGACCCTTAGCCTGGGAACCTCCATATGCCGCAGGTGTGGCCAATTAAAAAAGAGGAGCGAGGAGTTCCCACCGTGGCACAGCGGAAATTGATCCAACTAGGAACCCTGAGGTGGTGTGTTCAATCCTTGGCCTCGCTTAGTGGGTTACAAATCCTGGGTTGCCATGAGCTATGGTGTAGTCGCAGACGTGGCTTGGATCTGGCATTGTTGTGGCTGTTGGTGTAGGCCAGCATTAACAGCTCCAATTCAACCCCTAGCCTGGGAACATCCATATGCTGCGGGTGTGGCCCTAAAAAGACAAAAGACAAAAAAATTAAAATTAAAAAAAAAAAAAAAGAGGAGCGAGAGGGGAGGGAGGGAAGGAAAGAAGTCCCTAACAAAAAACCACATATTATATGATTCCAGTTCTATAAATGTCCTGAATAGGCAAGTCTATAGACATAGAAAGTAGATTAGTTGTAGCTTAGCTATGGGGGAAGGATGGGGGGAGGACGGGGGAATGAGGAATGACTCCTAAAGGACCTAACATATCTTTTTGTGGTAATGAAACTATTCTAAAATTGGGTGTGGTAATGGCTGCGTTATTCTTATTTTTAGTATGAATATACTAAAAAACACTGAGCAGATGTGAAAATGTATGTGAATATCTCAATGTTTGTTTTTTAAAAAAAGCCATATAATGCCACATACAAATCAGTCTTGGCAAATAAATTAATAAAGTATCCCAAATCTTTACATTTAACAACCAATTTACAAGAAACAGGATATAGTGAACACCATTAGGTTGCAAAGAGCAAAATTCAAGATAAACAACAAGAAGCAACCACACAAAAAAGGAAGGCAGGGAGAGGTTTGGGAAATGGAGTAGGAGCCTATAGATTTTAAGAGATTTAAGAGACATAATCAACAAATCCAATACGTAGACCTCATTTGGATACTGATCCAAACAAACTGTCATGTGTTTTATACACACAGTAGCATGTGTGTGTGTCACATATAAAAATAACAGCTGGGGAAATCTGAACACTGGATATTTGTTACTACTATTAATTATGTTTAGCTGTAATTTTAAAAATAACTAACTTTATTTTCTTTTTAGGGCTGCACCTATGGCATATGGAGATTTCCAGGCTAGGGGGTCTAATCGGAGCTACAGCCGCCGGCCTACGCCAAAGCCACAGCCACGCCAGATTCGAGCCATGTCTGTGACCTACACCACAGCTACTGCAACACTGGATCCTTAACCCACTGAGCGAGGCCAAGGAAAGAACACGCAACCTCATGGTTCCTAGTCAGATTCATTTCCACTCCTCCATGACGGGAAGTCCTAAAATTACTACCTTTAAAAGATATAAAGTAAATAAATTCACCCATAAAAGAGAGCCTTGAAATACACCAAAACATATATGGAAAGTTGGTATGATAGAGATGGCATTGCAGACCACTGGGAAAAAGACAGACCATTCAGTAAACAATTCTGGGCCATGTGGGAAAAAAATGAAACTGGATACCTACTATATCACCATTCAGAAAAATCAATTCCAGATGGTTTGAAAACTTATAAAAGCAACACCTTAAGTTTTCACAGAAAAATTTCTTTATGATCTGGGAGTAGAGAAAGATTTCTTAAGCAGGACACAAAAATGCTAAACCAAATGAATAATTCCATTAAAATTTAACATTTCTGTTCTTTGAAAGATGCCACACAGAAAGTGAAAAGGCAAGCCAAACTGGAAGGATAGTTGAAGCATGAATAATAAATAATGTCCAGAGTATACAAAGTATTCATATACCAATAAGAAAAAGACAAAAGACGAACAGAAGACAGACAAAAAAAAAAAAGGCTGTTTCATAGAGGATAAAACAAGAATAGCCAACATGAAAAGGTGGTCAACCTCAATAATCAGGAAGATACAAATAAAGATCACAATGATATACCATTTTGTTCTTGTTTTGAGTTTGTTTTTTGTTTTTTTTTTTGTCTTTTTGCTATTTCTTGGGCCGCTCCCGCGGCATATGGAGGTTCCCAGGCTGGGGGTCTAATCAGAGCTGTAGCTGCCAGCCTATGCCAGAGCCACAGCAACTCGGGATCCGAGCCGCGTCTGCAACCTACACCACAGCTCACGGCAACGCCGGATCGTTAACCCACTGAGCAAGGGCAGGGATGGAACCCGCAACCTCATAGTCCCTAGTCAGATTCGTTAACCACTGCGCCACGACGGGAACTCCTGTTTTTTGTTTTTTTTTCCGGAGTAGGGGGAGTGCTGCACCCGTGGCATGTGGAAGTTCCCAGGCCAGGGATCAAAGCCAAGCTACAAGTGACAACACTGGATCCTTAACTGCTAGGTTACCAGGGAACTCCTGAGATACCATTTTGATCTTAAGATTGCCAAAACACTAGTCAGTATAATATCACTGAATAATGATGTTATGTAGAGCAGCTGGTGAAATGTCAGTTGATACAACCGTTTTGCGGAAAAAATTTGGTAAAATATGGTAAAGTTGAAAGATACCCAAGGATACAATTCTATTCCAAGGTATAAATCCTACAAAAACTTCTGCATATACAGAAGATAAGATATTTACGAGTAGTTTCTGGCATCACTGGTTTGTATAGCAAAACACAAAAACAAAAATATTGAAAGCAACTCAAATGTTCATTAAAAGCAGAATAAACGTAGCATTGTCACAGCTGTGGCTTGAGTTTGATCCCTGGCCTGGAAACTTGTGCATGCTGTAGGCTCAGCCAAAAAAATCAAAAATAAAAAAAGGAGAACGAATGAATCATGGCACACCATAAATGAATCGACTGTATCCATGAGGATGAGGGTTTGATCCCTGGCCTCACTCAGTGGGTCAGCAATCCGGCACTGCCATGAGCTGTGGTGTAGGTCATAGCCGTGGCTTGGATCCCCCCATTGTTGTGGCTGTGGTGCAGGCTGGCACCTGTAGCTCCAATTCTACCCCTAGCCTGGGAACTTTTATATGCTGCAGGTGAGGCCCTAAAAAGCAAAAAAACAAAACAAAAAAACCCAACAAAACAAATAAACAACAATACAAAAAACAAACAAAACTAAATACCACGTTATTTCAGGAAACAAATATGTATGATAAATCTAGAAAAGCAAAAGTAATGATTTACACACATTTCTGACAGTGGATTACTTCTGGCCGCAAGCTATAGATGGGGTCAGACAGTTTTTGTTCTAGTTCTTAAGTATGTATTCATGAATATCTGTTCTATTATTGCTTCAAAATTTGTATCTACATCACCTATTTTTGTACATCAAATATTACATAATTTTTTAACGTTTAAAGTAAACAGCACTACTACTGATACCTGACCATGCATTCTGAGTTGTCAACAGCTGTAATACACTGACTCTCATCTCACTGGGACCAGCAGCACCACCATAAAAAAATGGCAACCAAGCAACGTTTAATGCTAATAGTTCCTCATCAGATTTCAATCCTCAGAATGTAATCCAGAAAATACTGATAATCTCACTACCACTCCACTGTCTAATTCAAACTTTGATTCACCTTCTCATACTAGACTTTGCTCTGGGTTAGGAGTTCCAAATTTTTGGCCTGCATCAGAATAACCTGGCTAGTTAAACACACAGACTGCTGGGCTCCATTCCCAGGGTTTCTCAAGCAGCAGGTCCTTGGTAAGAATTAAGAATTTGCTTCCTACAAGATCCCAGGTGATACTGATGTTGATGCTGCTCATCAAAGGAACCACATTCTCAACCACTGCTCTAGGTTAACACACAAAATATCCAACAAAATTTTCACTAAATTAGCAGGCATCCAAAATGATACTGAATGATTTTCCTCTAAGGTACTTATAAACAATGTAAATTATTCAGCACACATTGAATACATATATATTGTACAAATTACATTAGCGCACTATCCTATAATGGCACAACACAGTGGTTAGAAACATCTGCTCTGGAGTCAGCAGTCTAGGTTTAAATTCTGGCTCCCCCACAGGCAAGTTTGACAATATCCTGGGAATGTTACTGGCCTCTCCATCTCAGCTTCTTTACCTATAAAATACTAACAAAGCCTCCTAGGATTACTGCAACAAATGAGTCAAATTCATGTTAAGTGTTTATAACAGGGACAGCGCCTGGCAGAGAAAGCCCTTGATGAACATTAGCTATCTTCATCATCATTAATGATACTTCCATATTCCCTATGTGTCAGAGTCAATGTCACATCTATCTCTATACCACTTCAAGACCATGGTTTTTTTTTTGTTGTTGTTGTTTTCTTTTTGTCTTTGTCTCACTGTGACCAGCAGCACCACCATAAAAAAATGGCAACCAAGCAAAGTTTATAACAGGGACAGCGCCTGGCAGAGAAAGCCCTCCTGCGGCATATGGAGGTTCCCAGGCCAGGGGTCTAATCGGAGCTGTAGCCACTGGTCTTTGCGACTCGGGATCCGAGCCGTGTCTGCAACCTACACCACAGGTCACGGCAACGCCGGATCCTTAACCCACTGAGCAAGGCCAGGGATCGAACCCGCAACCTCATGGTTCCTAGCTGGATTCGTTAACCACTGAGCCACAACAGGGACTTCAAGACCATGTTTTTAAATAGCTGTGGAAAATGGCTTATACCATCTAATCATATCATCTGTGCCCATTCTCATTTCTGTCACCAGTGCCCTTATAATCACTAAAGACTAGGGAGCTGGCTTAGTTTTCCTAAGTTCTGACAACATCCCTGGTATCAACAACCCTTCAAACAGCCCAGTTCAAGAGGCTGTCCAGGTACAGAGTAATAAGGTTCTTCCTTATTTCTAAGTTTCCATCAATCTTTTCATCAAGAACCAGCCACAGATCTGCCAGTCCAATTAGAATATATTTTGGATGCTTTACACTTCATTCAAAAACATTGAAATATTCAACATTTTAATACAAAATTAGTAGGCTTTCTCTTAAGATACTATGTTCAGTGTTCTTTAATTTGAAACATCTCTGCTCCTAGTAGCAAAACTCTCCCTAGATCCAATTAAGGCATTAGACAATTTCCCATTAATCAGCCATTCAACAGACTGACCTAGATCCAGAAAGATTACTTTAGCCCCTTAGCGCCTTGATTTTCTCCCAATTTTTTTAACCGCTTCTGTTTTTTGCTTCATTTTTACATTCCTATCTAATTGCCCTGGCAAAAAGCTAACCTTGGGTCACTTCTATTCTCTCTACAAAGCTGAGCGGCCAAGTGCTGCAAGAAAAAAAAAAAAAAAAAAGCAAACCTCAACCTCCAATATGAATATTACCAATTCTAGGTCTATAATCTCACATTCTCAGTGCCTGCTGTTTGGAAATCTTTCCAGCCTTCTCTAGTTAGATTCTGTACAAAAAACTACTGCTCTCAAGCCCACTTTTCCACATCCTCCTTTCTCTCTGCAGAAAAACCAAGCCTTCTACTTTTTTCTTTTCTGTTTTAGGGCCACACCTGCAGCATATGGAAGTCCCCAGGCTAGGGGTCGAATTAGAACTGCAGCTGCTGGCCTACACCACAACCTCAGCAACACTAGATCCAAGCTACATCTGTGACCTACACCATAAACCTCACGGCAATGCTAGATCCTTAACCCACTGAGCAAGGCCAGCAATCAAAACTGCATCCTCATGGACAATAGTTGGGCTTGTTACCACTGAGCCACAATGGGAACTTCCCAGGCCTTCTACTTTTTAAGAAAACAGAAACCACCAGATCACAGCAATTCCCTTAATGTCCTATCATGCACATCCACATCTTTTCCTCAATTCTGTCCCCAATAAACTGCATCTTCAAACATCCTTTTCTCTTTTCATCCTATCACAATGACAGTGCAGTGGGTGGCTATCTTCCCTCTCATCTCCTCCACGGTCTTGCTTCATCAATTATTCCTATCCCCCTCTCCCATTTTGTAACTTCTATTTCTCATCATCATGTGTAAGCTCAAGTCTCACTTTATTTCGAAAAATAATAATAAAAATTTTTTAAAGAAGTCTTCCTCAACCCACGTTTTCTTCTTCTTTCTTTTTTTTTTTTTTTTAAGGGACACACCCTGCAGCATACGGAGGTTCCCAGGCTAGGGGTCGAATTGGAGCTGTAGCCGCTGGCCTACACCACAGCCACACGGGATCTGAGCTGCGTCTGTGACATACACCACAGCTCATGGCAATGCTGGATCCTTAACCCACTGAACGAGGCCAGGTATTGAATGCATGTCCTCATGGATACTAGTCAGATTCGTTTCTGTTGAGCCATGACAGGGACTCTAACAACCTACGTTTTCTTCGGACTACTGTCTTCCTTGGCCAAAATTCTTGAAAGAATAGTTCTCACTATTTTCCACTTCTTCACTTCATTCATTCAGCCAACTTTCCTAAAATTCCATTGATATTCCTCTTGCCAGCATCGTCAGCTACCTTCTATTCAAGGAAGGCAATTCTTGTTAACCATTCATTCTTACCTCCTCAACTTCCATAATACCAACCTCTGTGATCTTCATCCATCCATGGTGTTCTTCCCTTATGTTCTGTCTACAGCCCTGTAGGCCTACTCATCTAACCACTCTACAAACCTCTTCTAGAATATTATATTTCCATGATTTTAGTTACCAACTACATATTAATAACTGAGTCATCTGGGTTTGTTTAGTGATGAATTCTCAAACGGGATGGTGTGTAACTCTTCAGTAAGGTTATAAACAAAATATATGTATTAGGAAACATCTAGTTAATACTTAAATATAGGGAAATTTTTATCTGGTGTTTAAAACAGTACAGTATAGTGCTTGGTTCACCTGTACACAGTCTAGGTTGCAATTAGTCAATATGTCATACTGGAACCATTCTTCTTTTTGGTTGTTGTTGTTACTTTGAGATATAATTCACATAGCACACAACTGAACCATTTCAAGTGTACAAATTCAAACCTATAGCCAATATAATACTCAATGAAGAAAAGCTGAAAGCGTTCCCACTAAAATCTGGAACAAGACAAGGATGCCCACTCTCACCACTGTTATTCAACGTAGTATTTAAAGTTCCAGCCACAGCAATCAGACAAACAAAAGAAATAAAAGGTATCCAAATTGGAAGAGGAGAGGTAAAATTATCACTGTATGCAGATGACACGACATTACATTTACAAATCCCTAAAGACTCCACACCAAACCTACCTGAATTCATCAATAAACTCAGCAAAGTAGCAGGATACAAGATTAACATTCAGAAATTAGTTGCATTTCTGTACACTAACAATGAAATATTAGAAAAGGAATATAAAAAAAAAACTTTTAAAATCACATCCCCAAAAATTAAATACCTAGGAATACACCTGACTAAGGAAGTAAAAGACTTATACACTGAGAACTCTGAAACATTAATCAAGGAAATTAAAGAGGATTCAAAGAAATGGAAAGCCATCCCATGCTCCTGGACTGTAAGAATTAATATCATCAAAATGGCTATACTACCCAAAGCAATCTACAGATTCAGTATGATCCCTATCAAATTAAGCATGATATTCTTCAAGGGTAATGAGCCCAACTAGTGTCCAGAACTAGAACAAACAATCCAAAAATTTATATGGAACCATAAAAGACCAAAATTGTCAAAGTAATTCAGGGGGCGGGGGGAGGAGACAGCAAGAGGCATAACTCTCCCAGACTTTAGACAATATTACAAAGCTGCAGTAATCAAGACAGTGTGGTAATGGTATAAAAAGACATATGGACAAATGGAACAGCATAGAGAGCCCAGAAATAAACCCAGACACTGACTCTCAATTACTCTTCAGCAAGTAGGCAAGAATATGAAACTGGAAAAAGTCTGCTCAGCAAGTGGTGCTGGGAAAACTGAAAGCTGCATGTAAACCAATGAAAGTAGAACACAACCTCATATCATGCACAAAAATAAAATGGCTTAAAGACTTAAACTTTAAGACACCATAAAACTCCTAGAAGAAAATATAGGCAAAACTCCTAGACACCATAAAACTCCTAGAAGAAAATATAGGCAAAACATTCTCTGATATCAACTGTACCAATGTTTTCTTAGGTCAGCCTCTCAAGGCAATAGAAATAAAAACAAAAATAAACCAATGGGACTTAATCAAACTTACAAGCTTTTCCACAGCAAAGGAAACCATTAAAAAAAAAAAAAAGAAAAGCAAAGAAATCAACTTACAGAATGGGAGAAATAGTTGTAAACAATGCAACCAACAAAGGCTTAATCTTCAAAATGTACAAACAGCTCATACAACTCAATAACAACAAAACAACCCAATTGAAAAATGGACAGAAGACTCAAACAGACATTTCTCCAAAGAAGACATAGGATGGCCAAGAGGCCCATGAAAAAATGCTCAATATCACTAATTATTAAAGAAATGCAAATCAAAACTACAATTAGGTACCACCTCACACTGGTCAAAATGGCTATCATTAAAAAGTCTACAAATAACAAATGATGGAGAGGGTGTGGAGAAAAGGGAACACTTCTGTTGGTGGGAATGTAAATTAGTACAACCAAAAAGAAAACACTACAGAGGTTCCTCAGAAAACTAAATATAGAACTACCATATGATTCAGCAATCCCACTACTGGGCATATATGGACAAAACTACAATACAAAAAAATACATGCACCTCTATATTCACAGCAGCACTATTTACAATAGCTAAGACATAGAAACAACCTAAATGTCCATTGACAGATGAATGGATTAAAACCATGTGGTATATATACACAACGGAATACTACTCAGCCATAAAAAAGGACAAAATAATGCCACTGGGCAGCAACATGGATGCAACTAGAGATTCTCATATTATGTGAAGTAAATCAGAAAGAGAAAGACAAATACCGTATCACTTATATGTGGAATCTAAAATATGGCACAAATGAACCTGCCTACAGAAATGGTCTCACAGAATACAGAACAGACTTGTGGTTGCCAAGGGGAAGGGGGAGTGGGACTGATTGGGAGTTTGGAGTTAGTAGATACAAACTACGACATTTAGAATGGATAAGCAGTGAGGTCCTACTGTATACCACAGGGACCTATATCCAATCTCTTGTCACAGAATATGACAGAACATAAAATGAGAAAAAGAATGTAAAAATGTATGACTGGGTTACTTTCTGTATAGCAGAAATTGAAAGAACATTGTAAATCAACTATGATAAAATTTTTTTGAAAAGTGTACAAATCAATGGTTTTTAGTATATTCACAGAGCTGTACAACCATTACCAAAGTCAATTTGAGAGTATTTTCATCACTACAAAAAGAAACCTATCTTTTAGCAGTCACCACCCCATTCTACTCAACTCCCACCCCAGTACTATGCAACAAATTTACTTTTTGTCTCTATAGATTTGCCTCTTCTAGACAGTCATATAAATGGAGTCATACAGTATCTACATTTTTTGTGACTGGTTTCTTACTTAGCATAATGTTTTTAAGGTTCATTCATATTTTATCAGTACTTCATTTATTTTATTGCTGACTAATACTACATTGTAAGGATATATCACATTTTACTTATCCATTTATCCCTTCACAGACATTTGGATCACTTCTATTTTTTTTATTACTAAGTTTTTGTGGAGATATATGTTTTCATTTCTTTTAGGTATACAACTAGTAATGGAATTGATAACTCAATGTTTAACCTTAGGAGGCTGCCAAACTGTTTTTCAAAGTGGTTATACCATTTTACAAAACCACCAACAATGATGAGGCTTTCCACTTCACTGCACTGTCACCAACACTTGCTATTATCTCTTTTATTATTTTAGCCATCCTAGTGGGTTTCATGAAGCAACATCTCATTGTGACCAATGATGTCTTCATGTGTTTACTGATCATCTGTATAGTTTCTTTGGAGACATGTCTATTCAAGTCTACTGCCCATTTTTTAATTGGGTTGTCTTTTTTTGTTGTTGTTTTTTGCTTTTTAGGGCCGCACCTGCAGCATATGGAGGTTCCCACGCTAGGGGTTGAATCTGAGCTGCGGCTACCAGCCTATACCACAGCCAGCAACACCAGATCCAAGCCGCATCTGTGACCTACACCACAGCTCATGGCTACATCAGATCCTTAACCCACTGAGCAAGGCCAGGGATCAAACCTGCAACCTCATGGATACTAGTCAGGTTTGTAACCCACTGAGCCACAATGGGAACTCCTGGGTTGTCTTTTTATTATTGAGTTTTAAGAGTCCTTTATATAGTCTAGATGCAAGTCCCTTACCAAACATGTTTTACAAATTCTTCCTTTCTGTGGGTTTCTTTTCACTTTATGATCTCCTTTGAAGAACGAATATTTTTTATTTTAATGAAGTAGAGTCTATCTATTTTTTATGTGGTTGCTGGTGCTTTTGATATGGTCACTAAGAAACTACTGCCCAGGAGTTCCCGTAGTGGTGCAGTGGTTAACGAATCTGACTAGGAACCATGAGGTTGCGGGTTCGGTCCCTGCCCTTGCTTAGTGGGTTAATGATCCGGCGTTGCCGTGAGCTGTGGTGCAGGTTGCAGACGCGGCTCGGATCCCCCGCTGCTGTGGCTCTGGCGTAGGCTGGTGGCTACAGTTCCGATTCGACCCCTAGCCTGGGAACCTCTACATGCCACAGGAGCAGCCCAAGAAATAGCAAAAAGACAAAAAAAAAAAAAATTAGAAACTACTGCCCAAAGTCGTAAAGATTTACACCTACTTTTTTTCTTCTACAGTTTTTGGGTTTTTTTTTTTTTTTTTTAATATGTTAGCTCTTATATTTAGGTCTTTGATCCTTTTTGTGTTAATTTTACATAGTGTGATATAGGGCCTAACTTCATTTCTTTACATGAAGATACTCAGTTCAGGTGTCCCAACATCTTTTGTTGAAAAGACTACTTTTTCCCTACTGAAATGTTTCGGGACCCTGCTGAAAATCAATTTACTATAAATGTAAAAGTTTATTTCTGGATTCTTAATTATATTCCACTGATACATATGCCTTTCCTTATAACAGTACCTCACAGTCTTGATTAATGAACCATGACTCTGGATTGCTAAACTGTTAAAACAGTACTATTAATCATATGTGAAGACCTCATTCCAGGATAAGCCCCCAAGAAAATATCAAATTAGTTTAAAATGAAGTCAAAGGAATTATCCTCACCAGAATCTCTTAATGTACATAACTAAATAATTTTTGAAGCTGCTATCCATGAGAAATGAATAAAATATGTGATGCGGGAAGGGAGGGAATATTTCTAAGGAGGCTTAATTTCTGAGAAGTCAACAGGGACAATAAATTTCAAAAGTCAGACTTGAATCACCCCTTCAACTGTAGTTCCCTTTAGCCAGCATTTTTTAAATAAACTGATGTATTTGTAAGTAAACAGATTTTGGTATATTCTACAAGTCCAACAGCCTTGGGAATTTAAGCAGCTTAAAACTTTAAGCCCAGGAGTTCCCGTCATGGCGCAGTGGTTAACGAATCCGACTAGGAACCATGAGGTCGCGGGTTCGGTCCCTGCCCTTGCTCAGTGGGTTAACGATTCGGCGTTGCCGTGAGCTGTGGTGAAGGTTGCAGACGCGGCTCAGATCCCGCGTTGCTGTGACTCTGGCGTAGGCCGGTGGCTACAGCTCCGATTCAACCCCTCGCCTGGGAACCTCCATATGCCGCGGAAGCGGCCCAAGAGATAGCAACAACAGCAACAAAAAGACAAAAGACAAAAAAAAAAAAAAAAAAAAAAAAACTTTAAGCCCAGATCTCTCTCCTGAGCTAGTGAGTCTCCTGGATGACTTCCCAAAACACCCTACAAGTTCCTTAACATATTCAAAACGGAGTTCATCATTTTCCTGACAGATCTTGCTTCGCCTACTGTTTTTACCTTATCAGTAAGGAATGGTACTTTTAAAAAGTGGGATGGAGTTCTCTTGTGGTACAGCAGGTTAGGGATCCTGGCACTGTCACTGCAGCGGCTTAGGTTGCTGCTGTGGCACAGGTTTGATCCCAGGTCTGGGAACTCTTTTATGCTAAAGGTGCAGTCAAAAAAAAAAAAAAAAAAAAGCGGGGGTGAGGTGGGGTTGGGCAATAAACTACCTCAAAAAGTGGTTCTGAGAATTAAATGAGTAAATATTAACAAAAACACTTGGCATAGTTTATATCAAATTAGGTAGTCATGTTCATTTCCTTTTTACACAGGTTGTAATAAGCATTTCCAATTTTAAATACCACCACCTCTCCTGTCCACTGTGCATTTAATGTCAGTGCTTTTACTTTTCATTTCTAACTATATTAAGTCCTTTTCCAATGTTTTATCTACTTTGGTAGTGTCTTGTTTTCTTCCTAATGTTTCTGATTCCTCCTTAAAATGATCCAATCATTTTAAAATATTTATTTTGTAGTCTTTTTCTGATACCTCTATTACCAAATTTCTTAGGAGACTTAAGACTATTTTTGGTATGTGCACATTATCCATAATAGATTTATTTCCTTGTGTATTTTATAATTTTGGGTTATGAACTTGAGGTAAAAGGACTTCTCTGTCCTTTTCCTGTGCTAGAGAGACTGTCCAAAATTTGAAATATTTAGGCTTTCTGCAACAGTAATTAAAAAGCAAACAACTCAGAATTTAAATACCAGAACATTAAATTATCTCCATGACGGAAAGCTACTAATAGCTCCTTGCCTGTATATGAAAAAGGAACAACTTCCAGGCCAAATGTAGACTGAAAAGAGCTCCCTATGTGCACAGGAACCATAAATTCCGATACATATTTTATCCAACTGAAAGACCTATTCCAGCTTAGAGCAATGCCGTCTACAGTTTATTCTTTAATCTTTCATTCTTCTTTAAGTATGGGTTACACTGTGTGTGATCAACTACAATAGCTCTTCTTGAGGCATTAGAGAAATTTTCCAGGGAAGACCTTTTCTTAAGCATTTTTTTTCCCCCACAAAGACTCAACAGCTTATGAGCTTGAAACTCACCAACATTGCTTTCTGTCTCTCTCAGATCTCTCTAAAATAAACAAAACAAAAACCCATACCAAACAACTTAGACTCTAAATACCAGAACATTAAATCATATTAGCTTTGCTATTTGACTGGTATCAGTCTGGAAGTATCATTTTGATCTAAAAGGTCTTGTCTAATATGGAAAATAAGAATGAGTAGGGGAGTTCCCGTCGTGGCACAGTGGTTAACGAATCCGACGAGGAACCATGAGGTTGCGGGTTCGGTCCCTGCCCTTGCTCAGTGGGTTAATGATCCGGCATTGCCATGAGCTGTGGTGTAGGTTGCAGATGCGGCTCGGATCCCGCGTTGCTGTGTCTCTGGCGTAGTCCGGTGGCTACAGCTCCGATTTGACCCCTAGCCCGGGAACCTCCATATGCCACAGGAGAGGCCCAAGAAATAGCAAAAAGACAAAAAAATAAATAAAATAAAATACATATACAGCATGGAGTTCCCATCGTGGCACAGGAGAAAAGACTAGGAACCATGAGGTTGCGGGTTCGATCCCTGGCCTCGCTCAGTGGGTTAAGGATCCAGCGTTGCCGTGAGCTGTAGTGTAGGTTGCAGACGTGGCTCAGATCTGGTGTTGCTGTGGCTCTAGTACAGGCCGGCAGCAACAGCTCCGATTAGACACCTAGCCTGGGAACCTCCATATGCTGCGGGTATGGCCCTGAAAAGACAAAAAAGACAATTAATTAAATAAATAAATAAATATAGCAGAGGAAGAAGTTTAATACAAAACCTAACGTCAAAAAATTGAAACTTGTTTCAACTCGTCAAAAAATTTATTACAATTTCATTGCAGAAAGAAAATTTCATTGCATTGGTGGTCTTAGGTATCAACCGAGAATTTCAAAAAATTGAGGAGTGAGATTTTTCATTTTACAAATAACTGCAATGGGATTCCTTTAAAACCTAAGTTCTCCTTATTGGCACAAGAGAGCTGGAAAGATAAGACTAGGAGATAGATCTTTATGTCTCAAGAGTTTAAAATTTTAAGTAATACAATGAAAGAATTTAATGCAAGAAAAATGCCACCCTTGGAGTTCCTGTCATGGCTCAGTGTAATGAACAGGAATCTGACTAGGATCCATAAGGTTGCAGGTTTGACTCTCGCCTTGCTCAGTGCATTAAGGATCCAGTGCGGCTGTGAGCTGTGGTATAGGTCGCAGATGTGGCTTGGATCTGGTGTTCCTGTGGCTGTGGTGTAGGTGTGTAGCTGAAGCTCAGATAAGACCCCTAGCAGGGGAACTTCCATATGCTGTAAGTGCAGCCTTAAAGAGCAAAAAAACAAAAACAAACAAAAACAAATTTTTAATTTAAAAAATAAAAAAAAGAAGAATGCCACCTAAAATAGAGAAAAGAGAAGTTATACATTATGAACATATTCATTATCTTGATTGTGGTGATGGGTTCGTTCATAAGTGTATACATGTGTCAAATCCTACCAAATGGGCACTTTAAAGATGTACAATTTTTTGTATGATAATTATACCTCAATAAAGCTGCTTTTCTTTTTTTTTTTTTTTTTTTTTTGTCTTTTGTCTTTTTTTGTTGTTGTTGTTGTTGCTATTTCTTGGGCTGCTCCTGCGGCATATGGAGGTTCCCAGGCTAGGGGTCGAATCGGAGCTGTAGCCACCGGCCTACGCCAGAGACACGGCAACTCGGGATCCGAGCCGCGTCTGCAACCTATACCACAGCTCATGGCAACGCCAGATCGTTAACCCACTGAGCAAGGGCAGGGACCGAACCTGCAACCTCATGGTTCCTAGTCGGATTCATTAACCACTGCGCCACGACGGGAACTCCTTGCTTTTCATTTTTTAAGTTAATTATTTTTTGGCCACGCCTGTGGCATGTGGCAGTTCCCAGGCCAAGGATCAAAGCCAAGCCACTGCAGTGACAACATGGGATCCTTAACCCACTATGCCACAAGAGGACTCCAAAAAGTTTTTTTTTTTTAAATAAGCCTTGGAGTTCCCACCCTGGTGTAGTGGGCTAAGAATCTGACTGCAGTGGCTCAGGCCGCTGTGGAGGTGTGGGCTGGACCTCCTGCCAGATGCAGTGGGTTAAAGGGTCCAGTATTGCCACAGCTGTGTCTCAGATTCAATCCCTGGCCCAAGAACTTCAACGTGCCACAGGTGTGGCCATTACAAAAAAAAAAGAAAGCCTTAGTGAATATGATGCAAACTGTAAGAGTATTTTATTTCTACATACCGTATTAGATATTAAAGCCACAAAAGTGATACAGTGGAAAGAGTACAGAAATGGTTTTGCCAGCAACTAGTTACAAGATATTGAACATATTATATAACCTATGTGAACCCTAGATTCCGTCTTTTTTTTGTAGATTCCTTTCAAAGATGTTTGCATCTTTATAGTTAAAATGCAGCTCTTGTGGACAGTATATTGTTGGATCTTGCTTTTTAAACCAGTCTGACAATTTCTGCCTTTTAACTGGAGTGCTTTCATCCACTTATGGTTAATATAATTATTGATGTGGCTGAAATTAGGCATTTGTTATGCTATTTTTGTTTACTGCCTCATCTATTTTTTTTTTTTTTTTTTGGTCTGTTTTTCTATTCCCATTTGCCTGCCTTCTTTTAGGTTGTTTTTTTTTTTGTCTTTTGTCTTTTGTTGTTGTTGCTATTTCTTGGGCCGCTCCCGCGGCATATGGAGGTTCCCAGGCTAGGGGTCGAATCGGAGCTGTAGCCACCGGCCTACGCCAGAGCCACAGCAACGCGGGATCCGAGCTGCGTCTGCAACCTACACCACAGCTCACGGCAAGGCCGGAATCGTTAACCCACTGAGCAAGGGCAGGGACCGAACCCGCAACCTCATGGTTCCTAGTCGGATTCGTTAACCACTGCACCACGACGGGAACTCCTCTTTTAGGTTAATAACATTTTTTTAGTATTTTGTTTGCTTGCTCTACTACCCTTTTAGGTTTCTTTTTATTTTTCATTTTATTAATTTTCTCACTGGGGATTATAATTTGAAACTTTAACCTAAAACAATCTATACTACTGAATTTAAATGGCCCAGTATGTGTGTGTGTGTGTATCTGTGGGTGTGTGTGCATGCACGTGTGCATATGCATGTGCACACACCACCAGTGCATGCATAGTACAGCAGATTGTCAAGCATTTGGGCAGAACTTACATGTAAATTTTAGGACTCACTCTCATATTTATAGCACCTGATCTGCCAGTATTTCCCCCCAAGTTTCTTATTCTTTTGTCAGCCTGGAATGCTCTGCTCTTATACTTTGAGCCAGTAAGACTGTAGTATTCTGCTTCAGGAAGCAAGAGGATTACAGAGTGACCTTCAGACAAAAACCCACTAACTCATAAATTTCATTAGACAATTACGCTTTAAGAACAGGCTCCTTTCTAGTTTCTGCCTGCTTTTGATCACTCTCTAGTACCTTTAAATAAAAATTTTTAAATATTTTGTCCAGAGCTTATAATTTTTCAGTAACTATAAGGTGCTGCGCCATTACTGGAAGAGAGAACTCCACATTACTCTTACAACATGCATTTTTCCCTTCTGAAAAGGCCTTCATTAAGTAAGGTAACTTGTGCTAGTATTAGGAATAATTTGCCTTTTTTCTTTAATAACAGCTTTACCCAGATATAATTCACGTATCATAAAATTCACTTCTTTGAAGTGTAAGTTCAATGGATTTCAGTATATTGAGAGCTGCACAACCATTACCACTATCTAATTTTAGAGTATTTTCCTACCACAAAAAGATACCACATTATCCTTTATCATTCATTCCCCATACCCCTACTCTATATCCCCGGTAATCACAAATTTACTTTCTATATCTATGGATCTGACTGTCTGGACATTTCATATAAATGGAATTACAGTAAGTGGCCTTTTTTTTTTTTTTTTGCTGTTGTTTGTCTTCTCAGCATAATGATTTTGAGATTCATCCATGCTGTAGTATATTTCAGTACTTCTTTTTATTGCTGAATAATATTCCATTTAATGGATATATCACATTTGGTAAAATTTACCAGTGAAGCCTTCTGGTCCTGGACTTTTCTTGGGAAGTTTTATGAATTCAATCTCTTTACTTGCTATAAGTTTATTCACATTTTTCTATTTACTCTTGAGACAGTTTTGATAGTTTGTGTCTTTCTAGACAATTTTCCATTTCATCTAGGTTATGTAATTTGCTGCCTTATAATTGTTCATAGTATTCCCTTATTATGTTTTATTTCTACAAGGTAATTTGAGTCTTCTTTTTTTCATCGGTCTAGCTAAAGGTTTGTCAATTTTGTTGATACTTTCAAAGAAATAACTTTTGGTTTCATTGATTTTCTCTGTTTTCCTATTCTGTTTTATTTATGCCCTAATTTTTATTGTTTCTTTCCTTTCCTTCCTCTGCTTGCTTTTAGTTTATACTTCTTTTGTAATGTAGGTATTTACAGCTATTAATTGTCCTGAGTACTGCTTTAGCTTCATCTAGTAAGATCTGAAATGTTGTGTTTTCATTTTCATTCATCTCAAAGTGTTTTCTAATTCCTTTGTGATTTCTCTAATCCACTGGTTATTTAGAAATGTGCTAATTTCCACATTATTTGTGAATTTTCCAAATTTCTTTGTTACTGGTTTCTTTTCTTTCTTTCTTTCTTTCTTTTTTTATTCAAAGGTTTGTTTTGTTATAGTACATGGGCTGGGACTGATTGGAGAGGCTGGATGTAATGGGCAACCACTGCCCTGGTTAGGAGCAGATGCCCATCCTGATGGCCATGAATGTGCCAAAGGTGCCACCACTCTGCATCATGGTTTTCCCGATACTACCCATCAGCTCCTCCTAACCCTGCATTCTGATCCTGAGACAGAAAAAGATGCCCAAGAGCACCCTGCCTACCATGTCCATGGTGCAACCCATCACAAAGTCCATCTTCATGTGGTCAAACCAGCTTGGCTGACACTGCCTGTAGGGCCCCATGGCCACAGGCATCTCGCTTATGGCCTCCATTGCTCACTTCTACCTATTATTGATTTCTAATTTTACTCTACTGTAGTCACAGAATATGTTTAGCGTGATTTTAATGTTTTTTAATTTAATGAGTTTTCTTTTGTGACCAGACATAACCTATGATCTATCATGCAGAATATACCATGTGAACTTGAGAAGAATGTATATTCTGCTGTTGTTGAGAAAATAATCTACAGATGCCTGCTATGTAGCCAAAACAATCTTGAAAGAAGGAACAAAGAAGATTCACATAAGCTGATTTTAAGACTATTATAGGAGTTCCTGTCGTGGCCCAGTGGTTAACGAATCCGACTAGGAACCATGAGGTTGCGGGTTCGATCCCTGGCCTTGCTCAGTGGATTAAGGATCTGGTGTTGCCGTGAGCTGAGGTGTAGGTCGCAGACGCAGCTCAGATTTGGCGTTGCTGTGACTGCAGCATAGGCCGGCGGCTATAGCTCTGATTAGGCCCCTCGCCTGGGAACCTCCATATGCCATAGGGAGAAATGGCAAAAAGACAAAAAAAAAAAAAAAAGACTATTATAAAGTTACAGCAATAGACAGTGAGGTAATGGCATAAGGATAGGCACATAGATCAATAAAACAGAAAGGAGTTCAGAAATAGACCCATTTATACAATCAAGTAATATTCCACAAAAGTATCAAGGTTATTCAATGAGGGCTGGAAGAACATCTACCTGTATCTAAAAGTATACACAATATAATTCAAAACGAATTATGAACATAAATGTAACAGGTGAACTAACAACTTTCAGAAGCAAACAGAAAAACGCAAATTAAAACCACAAGACATCACACTCACTAAAATCACAAAAATTTAAAAGAGTGTCAATACTAGCGAGAGTGTGGTGCAATCAGAAATTACATGCTGCTTGTTGATGGGATTATAAAATACTACAATCACTTTAAAAAAGTTTCAAAGCTTCTCATAAATTTAAAGATATACTTAACATATAACCCAGCCATTTCACTTCCAGGTATTTATCCAAAGAAAACAGACAGACACACACACACACATCATAGCAGTTTCACTTATAAGTGCACAAAACTGGAAAGAACCCAAATGTCCAACAACAAGTGAATGGATAAACAAAGTGTGATATATTCATACAATGGAATATGGGTCAGTGATAAAAAGAATAAACTTCAAGTAAACAAAACAGTATTAATGTTGTATTAAAAAAAAAAAAAAAAAGCCAGACACAAAGAAGTATATATTGTGATAATACTGCATAAAATTGTTGAAAAGGCTGGAGTTCCCATTGTGGCACAGTGGTTAACGAATCCGACTAGGAACCATGAGGTTGCGGGTTCGATCCCTGGCCTTGCTCAGTGGGTTAACGATTCCGGCCTTGCCGTGAGCTGTGGTGTAGGTTGCAGACATGGCTCGGAGCCCGCGTTGCTGTGGCTGTGGCGTAGGCCGGCTGCTATAGCTCCGATTCGACTCCTAGCCCGGGAACCTCCATATACCACAGGAAGCGGTCCTAGAAAACACAAAAAAAAGACCCAAAAAAAAAAAAAAAATTTGTTGAAAAGGCAAACTGATCTACTGTGATAGAAAGTAGATTAGTGTTTACTTGCAGCTGGGGGAGGAAAGGGAGGGCTGACTGCAAAGTGACATAGGGGAACTTTTGGGGGAGAGAGAAATATTCCACATCTTGACTGTGATGGTGGTTACAAGGGAGTAATTCTTTGTCAAAACTCAATAAGCTAAACACTTAAAATGGATAAACATACCTCAACAAAGTGTATTAAAAGCAGCTATTACTTGCAGGAAGTGAGGTGGTGAGGGTGATACTTACCCTCCTTTGAATTTGTATTATCACTATGTGTATTACCACTGTGATTTAAAACAAGCCCATGACTCTACAGAGAAGTACTCAAATTATTTAAAGTCCTTTCTAAATTAATTTGCCTCAAAGATCAATTTTTCTATAATACATAATTACCAATAACATTCTGTTTTTCCTCCTATTAATACTGTATTATGCACTGCATCTGTGTTTCTTAGCACCATTGGAGCAGTTGATATGTATTCTCTGTAATTAAAAAAATTTATAAGCAGTCAATAATCCACAATAATGTTATAAATAAAACTTACACTAGTGTTTACATGACGCTTATTTAATGCTGTCCTTATTATTTTATGTAAAAGTGCTTTTATTTACAGCAGTTACATAGCCAAACTGACATTACTTAAGTTGATCCGGCAGAGGAACTGAACAAGACCTCAATCTTTCTTAAGAGCCCTAGCCCAAGACTTCTACTCCACTAACAACAACAAAAAAAGCCCCACGAAACACACAAACAAAAAGCAATCATATTCTGAAAGTCTTTAGCACCAAAACTAATCCCTGTGCTAGTCATACCTTAGGCCCCTTCACTGATAGAGGAAATCTGAGACTCCATTTTTTTTCTCTCCAATGCAATGGGGGCAGGGGAGAGTTTATAGTTCAAGCCACACTAGCCTCCAAATCTATGGCGTAGCCACAGCTAGGGAGCTCTTCTAACACCTAGGCCTGGGTGTCCAGATGCCTGGTTCCTTTCAGGCTGCAAATTCAGAACTTAGTTTTTTCTCTTTTCTTCTCCCTTTTCAGCCCCTTATCGGAAGGGAACTCTGGACTTCCTCTTGAGGCTGTCCCTACCATAAGCAAATTTGCCCAACTTCCCTTCCTCCCACCTGTCTTCGAGAAGAGTGTAGTTTTCTCAGCAACAGGTCCAATACCTACTACATTTACCACAAGAAAAGTGTACGTTGGGGTATCTCAGTCACAGTATATTCAAAGTTTAGTCATGACCACAAACATCACATCCTCATTTAATGCCATTATGTTCACAAATACAAAATCTGAGAATTAAAATGAAAAATCTGGTAGGGCCTCCTAATCACTGCATGAACTAATGTCTAATTTACTAGAAGATTCTGTCTGCACTGGATTCTAAGACAATTTATCCAGAACATGTTCTTATTATGAAAATATTCTAGCTGTTTTCACAAAAGCTAAATAATATACTAAAGAACTTATTACCAGAAGAAAAGGATTAAGTAATCTAAAACAGAGCTTCCCAATCTCTTTCACATGACAGCACACACAAAAGATATTTCTACAGCATACTGAGACTGAGGGCCAAGACCACATGGGCTCTACCACCCAGACTCCCGCCTGGGCACCCTAGGGCAGCATGGGAGACGAGAAACACTGATCCGAGAGCTCCTCGTGCTAATGCTCTGGGTCACTGCAACAAACTGGAGAGAAAATTATCCATACACTGTCATCAAGAAATTAGCTTAAGAAAAACAGCTGTTAGATACATGTATCTAACCTACACATCTTGTTTAAAACACGAAACATTCCTAGTTCATGTCATCTCCACTATGAAGTCCTGTCAGATCTTTAAGGCCAGAATTCACCTGTCCTTCCTCTATGTTCCCAAAACCACCTTTACTTTCATTAAACAATCTGTCTTGCAGTTACCTATAGCTGTATTATTACTCTACTAGGTTAAATACCCTTTTGAAGGTAAATTTTTTTTTTTTTTTTTTGTCTTTTTGCCTTTTTCTAGGTCTGCTCCCGCGGCACATGGAGGTTCCCAGGCTAGGGGTCTAATCGGAGTTGTAGCCTCCGGCCTACACCAGAGCCACAGCAACAAGGGATCCGAGCCGCGTCTGCAACCCACACCACAGCTCACGGCAACGCTGGATCCTTAACCCACTAAGCAAGGCCAGGGATCGAACCCGCAACCTCATGGTTCCTAGTCGGATTCATTAACCACTGTGCCACCACAGGCACTCCCGAAGGTAATTTTTAAAGGTAGTTTGCACAACTGTTAAATCTCAACTTGTGGTGAGTCATACTCAATGATAATGCTGCTTGCTCTTTACCATAATCAGTGTATACAGCCCATGTACTTTCTCCCTCTGTATTCCAAAATTTGATTAGCTAAATTCTCAACTATTCCACTTTTCCAAAGTTTCAAAAAGATAGACCAAAATGTCTGTTTGCATTAGCCCCACATTCACAAAACTTAGTAAAGCAAATGTCCATTATAGAACGCTAACATCCAAGTATCAATTCTTTTATTCTAATCAAAAACAATGTTCCCTTCGGAGTTCCGGTCATGGCTCAGTGGTTAATGAATCTAACTAGGAACCATGATTTGTGGGTTCAATCCTTGGCCTTGCTCAGTGGGTTAAGGATCCGGCGTTGCTGTGAGCTGTGGTGTAGGTCATAGACACGGCTCGGATCCCAAGTTGCTATGGCTCTGGTGTAGGCCGGAGGCTACAACTCCTATTAGACCCCAACCTGGGGTCTATTAGACCATGTGCCACAGGTGCAGCCCCACAAAAGACCAAAAAAAAAAAAAAAAAAGTTCCCAGAACTCAACACATAACTGACAAACCCACACTACTGCTACCTGACATAGTCCACAACAGTAACTTTTAACTGTCTGAGGAAGTATTTTAAATTAATGTCACTCCTACTGGAGAATTTTAGCCAATGAGAATCTATTCTCATTCAAGAGTATATGGGCATTTTTATAATGAAATGTTATGATAGCCTTACTTGGAATTATCAGTTTATAAACTTTCTCCCTAAAATTTGCAAATACATCTGAATGCTAAAATTTTATTCAGAATCATGATTTATATTTTCATCTTCTCTTTCCCTTTAAAATACATTTAACTTTTAACAGTAAGTAGAAAGAGAAGTATAAGTGAATATATAATAAACTACTAATACAAATTAGTACACAAATTAATGTCATGCAGCAACATTCCCAAAATATTCTATGTCCCATGTTTTTGTTTAAAACACCAGTTGCTAAAGTTAATAAAAATTTATTTTTGCAAAGTTTAACAAGGAAAAAAAAAGCCTCAATAAATGTTCTAAATTGTACATTATCCCAAAACCAAAATACACATATATTCACGGAACTAGATTCAAGTTAACAAAATTAATTCAAATTTACAAAAAGATACTAATTGTAGAGTCCATGGCTCTCTGCTTAATTAATATTGTGTAACACCAAGCTTCTAGGGTGTTTATCATCTATGTTTGCATCTCTACCATCTATATATAGCCTGATATTTAGTTAACATGATCATATTTTTCAGGTTACCTACTTTTTCTTAGAGATTCAAATTTTGAGAGGAAAATAAATATACTATACAATCTAATTATTTCAGTGCCTGTCCAGCTACCTTCCTTCACACTCTGTTCAGCTTTCTCTCAGTCTCTATTGCTGTTTTAATAAAGAAAAATGACAACAATGTATAACTGAACACGCGCTGTAAACATCACAAAGATGTTTGGGAAAGCTTTACAACTTTCCAATTCTGAGATAGAGGATGCAAAGAGTACACACTATTTCAACAAAGGAAGGGTCCATAACACAAGATTCACCGCTGTACCAATCTGTCTCTCTGTGATTCTAATGCTTCTATATTTAAGACAAAAACTTTTTCTTGCGTGGTTTTAAGTCAAGATAGAATAAAGTGGAATATAACAAGCTGTTTCAGAGACACAAAGTGTCTTAGTATCTTTCTTATAATGTATGGCGTACTCTGAGTCTGATTCATTCATTCATTCATTCACTCATTTATTGGTTGCCCTGCCTGTGGCATATGCAATTCTGGGGCCAGGGATCAGACCTGAGCTGCAGCTGTCACCTAAGCTGCAGCTGTGGCAACCGTGGATCCTTAACCCACTGTGCTGGGCTAGGATCAAACCCAAGTCCCAGCACTCCCAAGACACCACTGATCCTGATGTACCATTGCACCACAGCGGGAACTCCTAGAGTCATTTTCCTTTTAAAAAGTAAAAAGAAAATTCACTATCAAAAAATTGCAAATATGAAAAAGCCTTTATTTCTATAAAGTCTCCTCATTCTATAATAATTTGTACACTATCTTTGGAAATTAAAAATTAACTACCTGTTATTATTAATCTATTTTGAGAGAGATAGGATTAGTCCTTTACTTCCTAGCTGGAGAGAAGGAAAAATTACTTAAAATACTACTTATTAATTTCCTATGTCACATCCCAACCCCAAACACATGACCAAGAAGGTTTCTTTTGAGTCTAGACATGGATAGAATAATAGGGGGTATTTTTACTTTGAAATTTCCTATCAAAAGTGTGTTTTTAACTAGTGATTAAGTGATACAACAATTACTGTTCTGGCTTCTTTTAAGTATAATAATATATGTCTTGCCATGATATTGTGATTTATAATATGAAATATACAGTTGGTCTCTGTCCACTGTTCCTGAACAGAGCCCCAAAACCCTTGGAATTTCCTAAGTGTAAAGAGCAGTAAAGACGTCTTTTGCGGAGTTCCCGTTGTGGCGCAGTGGTTAACGAATCCGACTAGGGACTATGAGGTTGCGGGTTCGGTCCCTGCCCTTGCTCAGTGGGTTAGCGATCCGGCGTTGCCGTGAGCTGTGGTGTAGGTTGCAGACGCGGCTCGGATCCCGCGTTGCTGTGGCTCTGGCGTAGGCCGGTGGCTGCAGCTCCGATTCAACCCCTAGCCTGGGAACCTCCATATGCCTCGGGTGCGGCCCAAGAAATAGCAACAACAACAAAAAGACAAAAGACAAAAAGACGTCTTTTGTGAAGTTCATGAGGCAACTTCTGGACAGCCTCAAGTAACCTAAGGTTGGGGGCTGTATGCTGTAGGAACTAGACCTATGAGTAGAGGGCTGGAACTTTCAGCTCTACCCCCAACTTCCTGGGAGGGTAGAAGGGATGGCAGGTGAGTCCTGTCACCAATGGCCAATGATTTAATCAATCACGCCTCCATTAAAAACCTGAAAGCTCAGGGTCAGTAGAAAATTGACAGAACACTGTAAAAACCAGCTATAATGGAAAAAATAATAATCATTAAATAAAAAAAATAAATAAATAAAAGAAAGGTCAGGGTCTGGAGAGCTTCCAGGTTAGTGAAAAGCCAGAGACTGATATGCTCTGAGAGAGCATGGAAGCTCTGCTCCTTTCTCTCAAACCCTGCCCTATGAATCTCTCCCATCCGCCTGTTCCTGAGTTGTATCCTTATACACTAACCTGGTAACCTAGTAAGTAAAATATTTCTCTGGGTTCTGCACCAAAGCACTACAATAAACAGAGGAGGTTTATGGCCAGGAAGTCAGAAGTTGGGTGGGGGTGAGGGGCAGTCTTATAAAAAGGACTGAACCTTTAACCCATGGACTCCAACGCTATCTCCAGGTAGACAGCATCACAGTTTAGCTGAACTGTAGGACATCCAGGCGGTGTGGGAGAATTGCTAGCCATGGGGAAAAACCCAAATGTTGGAACTGGTGTCAAAATCAGACTTAAAAACTTTTAGGCACAGATGTTAAAATATTGATATATAAAATAGGATATCTAGAATTTTGCTTCAAAATATTCCAAAGAAAAGTAAAAGTGGATAGGGATATAACTGAAACAAGACTGGCCAAAAACTGTAACTATTTTCAAATGGAATACAGGAGTTCAATGTTACTCTCTCTACTACTGTATGTTTCAAAGTTTCCTTTTTTTTTTTTTTTTTGTCTTTTGTCTTTTTAGGGCCACACCTGCAGTATGTGGAGGCTCCCAGGCTAGGGGTCCAATTGGAGCTTAGCCGAGGGCCTACACCACAGCCACAGCAACTCAGGATCCGAGCCACATCTGCGACCTACACCACAGCTCACGGCAATGCCAGATCCTTAACCCACTGAGCGAGGCCAGGGATCGAAACTGCAAGCTCATGGTTCCTAGTTGGATTCGTTTCTGCTGCACCATGATGGGAACTCCTCAAAGTTTTCTAAGATACAGCTTTGTTTTTAAGTGTGTTGTGTTACTCAAGTGTAGGAATCAGAAAACCTGGTTATCAATTATGTGAGTGGACAACATTACTTCTCTACACCCTCAGTTTCCACCTCAGTTTCCCAAAAGGGTCTGGACTCAAGTTGTATTTTTTAAGATTTTGCTAGTTCAATTTTTTTATGATTCAACTGAGTTTGGTTTCTACACTTTGAATTTGGTTTAACTGACAATTCTAACTATAATCCAGAATGCATTCATAGCTACATCTGATACAATCAACTGGATATCATTCACAACTGTTACCAACATAACACTACAGTACTGTTGGTCCTATCTGTCCTCGGATTCGAAGGGCCAGCTGTATTCACTGTACCACACACGCCACTTTGTAAAGGGATCTGATCATCATGGATTTCAATATTTGAGGGGCTCCAGGAACCAATCCACAATACCAAGGGATGACTGTATTTATCTCAGCTGGGCCTTCATTCCTAGATATTCTGCATTCTCCCAAACACTTTGTCTTTCACTATTACCTCTCTTAGACCCTTTATTCTCTGGAGATAAATTTTTCAAAGAAAACAGAGGCCATCAGGAATAATCTGTTCCAGTTTCCCCACCAGGAAACTGCAACAGCCCATCTTCACCTCTGTCTCTATTTCTCCAAGTCCTTTCCAACTGAAGCCCCTGCAAAACCTAACCACAATGTGGATCTCTCACTTCACCTCCCTAACAGCTCCCCACTACTCCAGGCTCAATCATTTATTCCTTTTCTAGCCAGGTGCTCTTAAGCACTTTTGCTCTTTTCTTCAATTTAGCTTACAAGCAACAGTCAATCCCACCACTTCTCAACAAATGAGAAACAATAAGAAATTCTTTTAACCATATCTCCTCCTCAAGCTGACCTGAGGTCCCTCCTTCCCGGGGATTTTCAAGTTTTTTAACTGAGTTTTCAAGTTTTTAAACTATTGACTAGTTTAATCTACACTCAACTCCAACTCACTCCTTACCATATTATAATCTAGCTCCCAGCCTCCACCACTCTCTGGGTTTTCCACTTACCACTAGTTCTCAACTACAAAGAACTATTTTAGGTCCTCATCATCCAGAAGCACTGGATGCTCCAACGGTTATCCCTCCTTTAGGAAAGTCTTCCTGCCTAAAGTTCTTTCTTTAAAAAATAATTCAATGAACTTTATTATATTTATAGCTGTATAACCATCACAACCAAATTTTAGAACCTTTCCACCCCAAACCCTCAGCTTCCCTAAAGTTCTGACACACCACTTTGCTGTAAGCTTCCTACAGACCATTCTTCAGTACTTATGTTCACTAGTCCTCTAAAATGATGAGGTTCCAGGGGTTCTTTCCTCCCCTGGTCCTCTCTTCTTCTTATCCTTATGAGCTCTCATCTATATTATCATCTTAAACACTCTAAGCACTGCTTGAACTATTTTCCAAATTTTCATCACTGGCCACATCATCCTAGAACAGGGGGTACGTAAACTAGGGCCTGTGAGCCATATCTAGCCTGCCACCTGATTTTGTAAACAGGCTTTGTTTACCTATTGCCTACGGCTCTTTCATGCTCATAGTGGAGTTGAGCAGTTATGACATAAGCAGTATGGCCCTCAAAGCCTAAAATATTTAGGCTTCTAAAAATATTATAGCCCTTTACAGAAAAGTTAGCTAACTTCTGTTCTCTGTTCTTATTCTGATCAACTAAATAGTCCTAGTAACTTTCCTAGTAACTTTCTGCCTTTGGCGCCCAATGCCAGTGCTATTAGTCAGATCATCCATCTCCGAGACCCCTGAGAGTTTTCTTTCTCCCAAGCTCTCCTCCCATCCTCATCAATCTATCTCCTGTGATGCAATCAAAGCAATAGTTCTCAATGCATAAAACCCACTTCTCAATTTTAAAATCTTCCCCATGGTAAGTAAAGCTTTTTCACAATGAGACGCCAGCTTATCTTGTCCAACTTCCTAAGCACCCCACCTGTAAGAAATACTGAATAAGGAGTTCCCTTCGTGGCTCAGCAGTTAACAAACCCAACTAGGATCCATGAGGCTGTGGGTTCCATCCCTGGCCTCACTCAGTGGCTTGAGGATCTGGCGTTGCCGTGAGCTGCGGTGTAGCTCACAGACGCGGCTCGGATCCCACAGTGCTATGGCATAGGCTGGCAGCTGTAGCTCCAATTCGACCCCTAGCCTGGGAACCTCCATATGCCGTGGGTGCAACCCTTTAAAAAAAAAAAGAAAAGAAAAAGAAACACTGAATGATTTTAGTTCCCCAGAGCACATGATGCTTACTTTCAGGCCCAATGAAATAACTACACTTTTTTTCTAGTTTCACCTTAAGCACAATCATCTCCATGAAGCTTTTCCTGACTCGTTCACACTCCCTAGGTGCCCACTGTACCCTCTACCCAATTCCATTATAATAATTATTTGTTTACTGTTACATCATGTCCGCACCAGTTCCTTGAGCAGAGACTGAGGCAGAGCAGGAGAATGGCAATTAAGGGCACAGGGGTTTTAAGTAAGAAATCTAGGACTGAATGACAGTCTTGCCTCTTGCTAATTGTTTGATCTTAAGCAAATTACTCAAGTTCTTCATCTGTATAATGGCAATTTTGTGAGGACTATTTAAGATTTTTGTTACAAGCAGAGTACTCTATACACAGTAAGTACTCAATAATTATCATTATTTTCACTGTTTATCCCTCACACTTAGTTCAGAATTCAGATAACTGCTAATTGAAGCAAGCTAGGGGTTTTTGTTGTTGTTGTTGTTGTTTTTGTCTTTTTAGGGCCACACCCACCCACAGCACTTACGGAGGTTTCTAGGCCCAGGGTCAAATAGGAGCTATAGCTGATGGCCTACAACAACGCCATATCCAAGCTTTAATGTGCAACCTACACCACAGCTCACAGCAACATCAGATCCTTAACCCACTGAGCGAGGCCAAGGATCAAACCTGCAAACTCATGGACACTAGTCAGATTCATTTCCACTAAGCCACAGTGGTTTCACTGAGCCACAACAGGAATTCCTGAAGCAAGCTAGTTCTACACACATTATTTTCAGCTACATGCTGAAATTTTCCATCTGAACATTTGGCTCCTAAAACACATTGCCCTTACTCCTGAACTGTTTCAGTTAGAGTATCCAATTTGTTAACCTTTGCCCAGGACCTTCCTGGTTTGAACACTGAAAGTCTATGTCCTGAGAACTTCCTCAGTCCTAAGAAAGCCAGGACAACAGTTATCACCTTAAATTAGAGATATGTTGCCAACAGTAAAAACAGATTGGGTTAATTTAAGAAACAAGGCGGGGGGCAGGGGGAACTGGGGACAGGAGGATTTATTGGGAAAATATAGAAAAATTCACAGAACCAAAGGAAAAGCTAAAGAATCAGATCTAAGAAAAAGATCAGAATGAAAGCAACTCCAAAGATCTAGGTGGTGGGAGTTAAGAGATTTATTCATATTACTTATGCTTGGATGAATCACTTAGGTCCCAGTATCAGCACATTCAAGATTTAAATGCCAGGGGACAACATATGATTGGCCTATTTTGTTTATCCAGAAAGAGTGATCCACTTTAACAAAAACAGACAGAAGCATTTAGATTAAAAATTCCAGGAGTTGCCTAGTGCCCTAGCAGTTCAGTTATAGATTCAGCATTGTCACCACTATGGTTTGGGTCACTGCAGTGGCTCGGGTTCAACCCCTGGCCCAGGAACTTCCACATGCTACAAGGATGGTCAAAAATAAAAGAAGGTTAAAAATTCCACCAAGAGGTATTCAATGGCAGAAGAACAGTTTCCAGAGGCCGAATCAGAATACCGCTTCCAAAAGAAGGGGGAAAAGATGTTAAGATCACTGTTATCAACTGTTGCTTGAACACGCCATGCATTTAACACTCCATGACCTAGTCACTGTTATCCATGTTATGTTTCCTCCTGTCCTGGCAAACTCCTGCTCTGCCTTCAAGACCTAGCTCAAGTGAGATCCTCGGTGTAAGCTTACTCAGTTTTCCCAGATATAGTCGCTCTCTTTCCCCATGCTCTCATAGTACTTCGCAAATTAAATACTCATATCATAGAGCTTATCATGCTGTACACTAGGTATCAGTCTCTCCCACCAAACTGAACTTCCCTAGAGCAAGGACAGTATTATTCATATTTATAATCTATAAAATTAACAATGCCTGTCTGGCACAAGCAAATGCTAAACAAATGTTTAATAAATCTGTTATCCAAGTCACTAGGATATAAACTGTATATGAAGCAACAAATTAAAAGGGAAGAGAAGAGCTACTACAGGTAAATATGCTGACAAGTAGCAAACAGAAAGGTGAAAGGCTAAGAGCAAGGGAGGACAGGCAAAAAAAATTATGAACAGCAAAAACTCCACAAGCATAGAAATTAAGGCCAAAATTCTGACAAATCTATGAATTTGAAAAAAAATACATGTACCCCAATGTTCACAGTAACACTATCTATACTAGCCAATACATGGAAGCAATCTAAGTGTCCATCAACTGATGAATAAATAGATGTGGTACATACATAAAATGGATTATTACTCAGCCATAAAGAAGAATGAAATAATGCGTTTGCAGCAACATGGATGGACCTAGGGATTATCATACTAAGTGAAGTTAAGTCAGACAGAGAAAGAAAAATGTCATATTAGTATCACTTACATGTGGAATCTAAAAAAATGATACAAATAGACTTATTTACATAACAAAAACAGACTCACAGATTTAGAAAACAAACTTAAGGTTACCGAAGGATAAAGGGCAGGAGGAATAAATTAGGAGTTTGGGATTAAATATAGACACTACTACATATAAAATAATCAAAAAGGACCTGTTGAATAGCACAGGGAACTATACTCATTATCTTTTATTAACCTATAATAGAAGAGAATGTAAAAAAAAGAACACACACACATAAATATATAAAACTGAGTCACTTTGCTGTACACCTGAAACTAACACAATATTTTAAATCAACTATAATATAAAAATTTTAAAAAAGAAATCAAGGCCAAAATTCTAACAAATCCAAGAACTCAAAGGTATCATTTATACAAAAGCAAAAGTTAATAGCCATATGCATAATGGTGAGTCTCAAGAACCAAGAAAATAACTAAACTAAATTATATTCTATTTACAAAGGCAGAGACATGTATAGGACACTTTTAGAAATGTTGTCATTTCAAAATAAATGAAAATTTGGTATGTAAACAAATAAACTTAAATCCCAGAAAATTCAACAGTTCAGAAAGATTAATTCCAAGTAAATAGAGTCATGATTAAATTTACTATATTTTAATTGCTAAAGTTGGTATCCTAACTTGTGACAAATTTTTTCTTAATGGTGAAACTACCACAAAGCATAGCTACATCCTCTTTACATATTTAATACTGCTTTCTTTTCAAAATAAAGGAATAGAGATTTGGAAATGAGAATATAGCCAAACCTTATCCTAAGAAAACTAAAAGTCAACTTAGGAGAGTTCTATTGTGGCACAACAGGTTGATCCAGCAGCTTGGGTCACTGCTGTGATGCAGGTTAGATCCCTGCCAGAGAACTTCCACATGCCCTGGGCACAACCAAAAAAGAAGGAAAAAAAAAAAAAAAAGTCAACCTAGGAGTGCTGTCAGGCATGGAAAGAGAATGTCACTGACTGTGAAGTTAGATTTTCAAGACACATTTTCTAATTCTTTTATTGGATCCCAGGAAGTCAGGTGACTTTTTCCACTTCAAATGTTATTCAGGTCTTCAACACATTTCATCCAAACAACTAAAATTAATTTCACTAGAAGTGGTTACCTCTGACATCATGACATTAAACTATGCTCCATCATCTGAACCGTCTGACAGTCTTTTTTTTTTTTTTTAAGGGCCACACCTGCAGCATATGTTAGTTTTCAGGCTAGGGGTCGAAATGGAGCGGCAGCTGCCAGCCTACACCACAGCCACAACAACGCAGGATCCAAGCTGCATCTGCAATTTACGCTGCAGCAACACCAGATCCTGAACTCAGGGATTGAAC
This sequence comes from Sus scrofa, assembly GCF_054392235.1. Taxonomy (NCBI): domain Eukaryota; kingdom Metazoa; phylum Chordata; class Mammalia; order Artiodactyla; family Suidae; genus Sus; species Sus scrofa. The sequence goes on along the minus strand of NC_139393.1, from coordinate 18,517,311 downwards.
TGCATCCTCATGGTTATTAGTCGGGTTCTTCACCCGCTGAGCAGCAAGAGGAACTCCCGTCTGACCAGTCTTAACAGCATTATTGTGATATATTCTAAGGCACACAGCACCACCAAAGTATTTTTTAAACGAATATACTTAAACTAAAGATAACTGATTAAGCCTTTAAAACTAACCTCCAGTTTACAGAAAATTGGGAAGGTGGTAAGATATAGGAAGAACAAGGTAACACCACAAAGAAAGACAAATCCATTAATTAAGGACATTCTAATAGGTTGAGCCATATGAAATTGGTGATACTTGGTTGTTCTGAACTTCGAAAGTGGCAAATTCATATGGTTTACTTAATATAAGAAAACTGACCTGATTTCCTTTTCAACAAACTAATGGCATTTTTTTAAAAGGTGGGAGAAAATAGCCAAAAGGTAGAATCTACCCAAGGATCCATCAGTGGATAATGAATGAATAAACAAAATGTGGTACATCCATGCAATGGACTATTCAGTCACAAAAAGGAAATTCTGACACATGCTGCAGCATGGATGAACCCTGAAGGTGTTATGCTAAGTGAAATAAACCAGTCACAAATGGAGAAACACTGTACGACTCTATATACAGGAAGTTCCTAGTAGAGTCAAATTCATAAAGACAGAAAGAAGAGTGACTGCCAGGGGCTGGGGAGAGCAGGACTATAGTTACTGTTTAATGGGGACAGAGTTTCAGCTGGGGAGGATGAAAAAGTTTTGGGGATGGATAATGGATATGGTTACACAACAGCGTGAATATATTTAATGCCACAGAACAGTAAAATGGTTAAAATGGTAAATTTTATGTGTATTTTACCGCAATTTTTTAAATGGTGGGAGGAGCCTATTCCTAAGTCTAGAGACCTAGGAAACATTATACAAGTGGTTCTAACAACCAAATGTTAAAAAGAAAAGAAAATTAAAGGACAGATGGGGAAATTTAAATGTGGACTACATCAGATGTTATGAGGAAATGATTAAATGTATCAGGGTGATGTGGTATTTATTTAAGAATGCTTATTTTTTAGCAAAGCAGCTCTAAGTCTTCAGGAGTAAAACTCTCATGATGTACAAGAAAATTTTAAAAATTATTTCATGTATCAATCTCTCAACATTTTTTCTATCACAATAAAAAGTCTGGACTTGATTTGGGAAGCAGTAAGATGAGGCACTAAAAGATTGAAAGTTTCAGTTAAAAAATGTATTTTAGGAAAGTTACTGTGCTGGTGGTACTTAGAATGGAAGTACTCATTCAAGAAATATTTTAGTGCTTGTTCCTGCCACTGTACTAAGAAGTGGGCAATGTAGGTATACATAGGAAAAACAGATAAAACATAATTAAAATACATTATCAAAACCACGAGTGAGAAGGGTTCCTAACTCAACCTGAGAGGATGAGAGGAGATTCAGAAAGATTTCTCAGAAGAGCTAAAGCCACGGTTGAGTATTTAAGAGGGCTAGGAATTAGCCAGGCAACAGGAGGCAGGGGAAGATATTCCAGTCAGCAGGACAGCCCTGAGAATAGAAACAGCACTGGCAAGCAGGGGAGCAAGGGATTCCAGATTATGTATAAGCATATAAGAAGTTCAGTGTTGCTACAGCTTAAAGGGGTGGGGGTGGGGGGTGGACACAGAACCTGGAAAAATAATCAGGTATCAGGCTCACTGAAAAATCTCATGAGTTGGAGGAAGAACACCACTTTGGAGGCAACTTTTAAACTGCTAGGTGATAAGTAATAAGGCCAAAAGTAGGCTGGAGGCAGGGGAACAGAGAGGCGGGGTCCAAATCCACAGACAGCACAGAGATTCAAGCTACATGACTGGCATCTGAGTGCTGGAAGATGAGGAAGGAGTCCAAGAAGGCTCTTAAGTTACAAGTTCAGGTCACAGGGAGGGTGATGATGCCATAAACAGAAAAAGAAAAAACAAAGGCTTTAAACACTTTGAGCCTGAGAAGCTGATGTGATGCTCATGTGATTAATTTCCAGCAGATGATTAAAACAGATTTAAATTCCCCACACTGAAATGATGGTTAAAACTAAGGGAACTGCTGATGTGGGCAAGAAAAAGTCTAGAGAAGTGAGTTGAGGACAGAGTCCCAAAACACACTTACACTCAAGGAGTAGAAAGAGTTGGTAAAGCCAACCAAAAAACAGTAATCAATGAGGCAGAAGGACCAGGAGAGATTATATACCTAGAGAGTAAATTCAAGAAAAGATAATTATAGTGTACCTGCTAAATGACATACAGATTCCTTAAAAACTCATGTTCTGTAAAATTAGGAAGACAGAGGGAAATACATCAGGATGGTTGGAGAAAGAAGCACCTTTAAGACAGAACATAGGGTTAAACGGAGGCAAGAGGCCTACTCCTGGGCTTCCTGTGTACGTTTAACTCTTTCTGCACTTCAACTACTGGGAGGTTACTTGGGAGGGCTAAACAGTTAATGTGTTGGTAAAAAGCAACTATCGACCAACATGAATTTTGCCTGAACATCATTCCTCTTTACCATTTATGTATGAATTCCCGTCACGGTGCAGTGGTTAACGAATCCGACTAGGAACCATGAAGTTGCGGGTTCAATTCCTGCCCTTGCTCAGTGGGTTAACGATCCGGCGTTGCCGTGAGCTGTGGTGTAGGTTGCAAACGCGGCTCAGATCCCATGTTGCTGTGGCTCTGGCGTAGGCTGGCAGCTATAGCTCCGTTTCGACCCCTAGCCTGGGAACCTCTATATGCCGCGGAGCGGCCCAAAAAATGGCAAAAAGACAAAAAAAAAAAAAAAAAAGAAACATTGTCAGAATCTGTTTCTAATTTCTATAGCAGAACAGATTGTCAAAGGAGGGCTAGGTAACACTATCAATGCCGTAAAGTCAACAAGGAAATAAGTTATTAATGTCTTAGTATAATACTGAACCTTCACCTCCCAAGTATATTATCTAGCCTCTCTTAGAGCATATTTCTTGAATTTTATATACTGGTCACTAAATGAATGGCCAGTCATAGACCAAGGTCCCTATCCTCTATGGGCTTAACAAAGACGACATACTTCACTACATGCTATACACCCACAGAATTTGCTGTACATCACAGCAACTTATCCCAAGAGGTAAAGGAAAGCGCACTTAGAGAAAAGGAAAAGATAGGGACTGACAGAGTACTAAGTGTGTCATTAGTCAGGAAAAGTCCTGTAGAGAATTTCTGGAGGGTTTTTTTACACTACAATGACATGTCATGGCAGAATTATAATCCTGGTGTTCCAGAGATGCATAAAGGAGTCGGAGTGAAGAAAGAGTTTGACAGAGTAAGCCCCACTAAACAGAGAGCAAAAGAAGGTATATAAGAGACTAGCATATACAAGACATGGAAAGGAAACGTATTGGTCACTCCAGCATTTCAAGTACTTTATCACAGATGGCAAAATAAAACAGATAGGATATACAAGAAAAACAGTTGGTGAAGTAGAAAAGGCAGAGATTTTTGTGAAATTATGTGTGGCATGCTAAGGTTTCTAATTTTATTCTAAAGGCAATGGGATGATTTGCCAGGAAAGCAATATGAAAATATTTCACAAAAATCAATCTATAAGATACACTGGGGAGGGAAGATACAGGGAAGCCAGGTGTACTATCACACCTGCACAGGTGACAACGACAGGGGCCTAAACTAGAGCAGAGTGTAAGGTTGGTAACAAAGGTAAAAATATGAGTGCTCGTCAGAGGACTAATACAGAAAAGTGAAGGAAGGAAAAAAGGGACTCAAAGTTAAGGATATGGTTTTAAGCTTCAACAGATAGTATTTCTTATCAAGAGAGGTTCCAGAGAGGGAAGCAAGTTTGGTGGTGCTTGTTAAATTTGCAAATGAGAAAATATGCATTTATCCCTGGTATTAAAAACTGAAGCATCAAGTTTAAATGTTAAGGCTAAGGATATGGGTTATTTTTCTGTGAAACCAATGAACTGACTTCTTACTGATAAGGAAACTTTGAAAGAGTGAAAAAAAAAAGGCAAATAAATGATAAATAGGATGTCAAAAAATTAGCAAGGTTTTAAAATATCAAAATAGGAATATTTCTGTTTCTTAAATATTTTCCCCACTAATTAACTTTCATGTGAATCATACAAGTCAAGTTTTAGGCTCTACTCACTGAAGAGCCAGTAAAGTTCAGTGCACAAGAGTTCTGGCTTTAGCGTCACGCTGCTTCGCCATAAGTCTAGGCTTATGTGCCACTTAAACCACCCTTGGACTTAGGGCTAAGTTAGGACTTAAGAACAGCAGGCCTCAAGTTTCCTCAGCAGTAAATGTGGATAATAATACATACATACATCAGAGGATTGTGAAGACTAGATTAATAACCCATATAAAGTACTTGGTACAGGTACACTGTAAACATTCAATAAATGTTACACATTTTAAAACAATTATTAGTTACTGTCACTGATGAAAATGTCACATCCTTGTGCAGTGTACAGGAGCCAAGAAAAACTTCACCTGGATGGCAGTTACCTGCATGCTTCATTTATAAGTGTTCTCCAAATGGAACATTTCTGTTTGGTGCACTCTTCTAAAGAATATTTGAAAAGTTTTAAATACTTTTTTAAAAAGGAAAAAAGCCTCAGAGTTCCTGTTGTGGCTCAGTGGTTAGCGAACCCAACTAGCATCCATGAGGACATGGGTTCAATCCCTGGCCTTGCTTAGTGGGTTAAGGATCCAGCGCTGCTGTGGCTGTGGTGTAGGCCAGCGGCTACAGCTCTGATTGGACCCCTAGCCTGGGAACCTCCATATGCCGCAATTGAGGCCCTAAAAGACAAAAAGACCCCAAAATAAATAAATAAATAAAAGGAAAAAAAGACTAAGAACCAATGCCTCAAGTGAAAAGGTTTAGTATTAAAACATACATTCCGGACCAAATAAAATTAAGAGTTTCCTTGTCACTATGTATGTCCTAGTTTTAGCTACAAATTCCACTCCGCCTACCCAAATGCTAAACTGCTGTCCATGATAACTACTCCCTCTCCTACTTCCACCTATAAACCTCAGGACAACCTTTATCCACTTTGTCTCTGTGAGCTTTACGCAGAAGGGGAAGAGAAAGGAGGAGGAGAAGGTTCAAATTCTTGTTCCATGTTAGGACCATCCCCAGTTTCGAGTTTTAAGAAAATTCCTCTGTGCACAGGAGATAACAGCACTGCTCCTCCAAAATTAACTCTAGATATTCCTGCGAGTCACCTCTTTCCAGTGCTGTAATCAGCTTACATCTCCGAACTCTACTTGAATAAATTCCTTCAGATCTCCTTATCAAGAAGTTTCCAAGCAACTTTTTGCCACAGAAATATCCTCAGACCACCACAGGTCTGGAAGTCTCATCTCTTCACTCCTTAATCTAATCCTCTTCTTTCTCACCTGAATTTTTTTGAATGGCCGCACCCGAGGCATATGTAAATTCCTGGGCCAGCGATTGAAACTAAGCCACAGCTGTGGCAACACTGGAGCCCTTAACCCACTGCACTGGCCTGGGAACAAACCCATGCCTCCGCAGCAACCAGAGCCGCTGCAGCTGGATTTCACAGTGGGAACTCCTCACTTGGTTCTTTATTCACCAATATCTCATATGCCCTGTTCAAGTTTAGTACATACTTCCCTTAAAATTCACCAACCTTTCTTCCACGAAGCTTTTCCCAACTGAATGACTATGAAACTACTTTCTTCCTCAGCCCTCTCCCTACTCACAATTCCCTGGCTTAACGCCACACTGTTATTTTCTTTAAAAATATTTATTTTATTTTTGTACCTAGCATCTTATTTATGTATCGTCCAGCTATATCACTCATAATATGTTTTACCTTTTATCTATCCCATGTATGAAAAGGTAGAAATGAAAGCTCATCAAAGTACATCTCACTTTTTGAATAGCCTAATAATCACTACTACTTAGTCACAGAGCTAAGGTGCAATGTAAGTTTCTAGTGTAATACAGTTCCTAATGGATAAGACTATATGGGGGGTCTAATCTCAGTTATACCAAATTTCACAAAAAAGGCGCTTGATCGGATTTGACCCTTTAATCACATCTCCAGTATCCATCTCTCTCAGCAGTCCTACAGTCTCTCAGGACTCTTCAATTACTGCTCCCTCATTCTGGAATGCCCCTTCCTTGGCCATCTTTCTTTCATCCTTCAGGATCAGCTCCCTCCCAGTCATCCACCAGGAATCAACCAGAACTCTCCCCTGACCATTCAGCTCCAAGTCAAAATCTTCTCATGCAGTCTCAGAATACACTTATTGATGTCCTGCACTGTAATCATCAGTTTACTTTCCTATCATTCCTACTGAACTATAAAAGTAAAAATCCCTGAGTTACAAACCAAACACTGTTCGATACCCAGTAGACCAATGAATGAATGCTCATACCCACTTCATGACCTTGTGCAGACTGTATAAGCACTTTTGTGTTTCCTCATCTAAAGTATTTTCCTCCTGTAAAGTGGTGATAATGCTACACCTAGCTCATAAAGTTGTCATAAGGCTTAAAAGAGGTATCATGAAGCTCTTAGTATAGTGGCTGCCACATGGAACTACCATTTGAATGTCTGCTATTTCATGCCTTAGTTATTCTCCCTCATGTATTCTAAGAATTGTAATGTGACCGCTATTTTCAGGCTTCATATCTTTTTTATGCATCTAGAAGTCACTGATCACATTCTGACCTTTAGCAGAGATACACTGTGTGCATATTATGCAAAGGAGTCCTTACTAGGTATCACTGAGATCCCCAAACACAATAGAGGCAAAAAAAAAAAGGGGGGGGGGAAGAATGTTAATTAGTTCTTCTGTACAAACAATACAAGTATTTTTCAAACTACATTAAGTTTTGCTTTATGACAGAGGTAAGCTTCAAGAAAAATGACTGATGATTACGGTTCAAAATTACCTATCATCAAGAGGACCAATAACAAGAAGCAGTTCCAAATTTCTTACTGCTATTCTTAAGTTGCACTTTTGCTTACAAGTATTTCTCACTGTAAAATTGAACAATGACCAGGACAGAAAAAAGATGACTTTTATCTGTCTCAATAATATGAAAATTCCAAGGCATTTCCCTACGTTTTTCTCCAATTACTATTTAATTTTGTGGCTCCGAAAAACGGCCTCAGTTTTGTCTGTTCTTCTACAAAACAGAACACTGAACGGTATATTTTCCCCACCACCTTCTCTCTTTAAGACAGGATAAAATGCGCACTTCTTCGTCACACTGGCCGCTTAGCAAGAATGAGAAAACTGCAAATCATGTCACCTAGTAAAAGAAAAGAAGGCTGTGGACCTGAAACCACTTTCCCCCAACAATCCAGAGGTCAGAGTCCCAGTGAAGTTTGTGCATTACACTAACTACACTGCTTTTAGAAGCTGCAGAGAGACCTCTAGCGCTGCCTGGACAAGCCGAGTTTGCAAACAGTACCTGCTAATGTCACCTTAATGAGACAATGGCAACATGCTGAGTAGCAACGAACTGAGTGAACACGATCAATGTTTACAGTTTTGCAACCACTTGGAAATTCTACCAGCTTAGCGCAAGGCCGTATGAACCTATGTATCCAATTTATTTCAGTAAAACGTTTCAAAGACATGATTACCCTATGCACACCCTCACTACAAGAAAAGGCTAAGAAAAGAGGTCCTGTGAGCGGAGGTCGGAACAACGTCTCTTCCAAAGCCTCAACACAATAGACGGTAAACTATTGTCCACCTTCAGCTTGCTCCAAATGCCAGCAGTAACAGGAGTATGAGCTGGAAAAGCAAAGCGCGACTGGTCCAAAGAACCGCACTGGAATATAAGAAAATGGTCCTAGCGCATCCTACCCTCCCCCATTCACCACCCTCAAACAAGTCAGTTACCCGGCTGGTCCCCACCCCCCTCTGCGGGCCGCCACCGCCCGCCTGGGCCCGGCTCACAGAAGGTAGGCGCGGGGACCGGCAGAGCCGAGGCTCCATGTGCAGCAGCGCGGGAGGCACTGAGGGGGCCGCGCCGGGCAGGAGGCTGCACGGGCAGCGGGCGCGAGCCGTGGCCGCCCCCTCGGCGGGGCGGTCGATGGACCCGGGCGGCAGCATCCCCCCCAGCCCGCGAGGCCCCAGCCCGCGGACCCCGCCTCAGCTCCACATCTCTTCCTCGCCGACAGCAGGCCGCGCCCGCGTGACGGGGCCGAAAACCCCGGCGTTTCCCGGACTCCGCGCCGGCAGCTTCGAGAGGCGGCTGCAGCCCGGCCCGCGTCCCGCCGCCCGCTCCGCCCAGCCCCTGGCCGCGGTGACGGGAGACGGTAGCTAACTCCGACCCACCGCGAGCCGGCGAAAACCAGCCCGGCGCCGGCCCCCCGCCCCTCCCCGCCGCCTCGGGGCCGGCGCGGCCAGGCGGGCGAGCCTGGAGGGCCCCAGCAGCGAAAGCACACTCACTTCCACATCTCGGCCCTTATTCTTAAAGCTCTTGATGCGGTGGTTCTCCAAGCCGGGGTTCTCGGCCATGGCTGCGCGCGGCTCCGGCGGCGGCTACTCCTGCGGCTGCGGCGGCGGCGAGTCTCGGCGCGGGAGGGGGAGGAGGGGGAGAGCGGGAGGGAAAGGGAGGAGGAGGGGGAAAGGCGGGCACGTTCCGTGACGCCTCCGAGCGCGAGGTGGCAGCAGCGCCGGGGGAGGCGCAGGCCGACAGACGGGCGGGGCGGGAACCGTGCTCTGGAACGGCGCGCTCTTGTGGAGGCCGGGGTCACGTGTCCGGGGCGGGCTCCGGCCTGGACGCTCGCCGGGCTGGATAAGTTCCACGTGGTACTCGGGATGACCCCGGCCCCAGCCCCTCCGCAAATCCTCCCCACAACCCCGCCGGGCTTCAAGTATGGTGCCAGCAATGGAGCCGAACTTAGCAGCTTTTACTGCCCCCGGGACGCGGGGTTGCGGGAGGAAACTACAGTTCCCAGCATGCCATTCCCTAGCGAGGGTAACTCTCCCGGCTTTGACAGAATCAGAAGAATGCCGGGAACCCTAAGCGCGCGTCTTTATGCGCGGCGCGCTCAGGGAGCCCGGGCGCGAGGCTCCGCCCCCAAGGCCGCCTCTGGGCGGGGAGTGGGAGGAGCTTCCTCGGAGACGGCACCTTGCGTCCTATTGGGAGGGAGGGGGCGGAGCTTCCTGGGAGGTGCACCTAGCTCCGTGTAGCCTAGAAAATTAGAAACCGATGCACGGCTGGTGCTTTGCTCTCTTGCTTCTTTGCGGGGGGCGGGGGGGGGGAGGGTGGCACGGGGGTCTCCTGAAATAGCAGCCACCCTCATTCGCTGTTCCTTTGCTCTGCTTTAGTTTTATAATTAGCATTTATTTCCACCTGACATGTATATATGTATGTATGTGATATGTGTGTGTGTCGATCTGGTTTACCGTATCGGAATTAGCTCAGTTAGGTAGGGACGTTAGGTATACTGCTGAATCCCTCCGTTAATACAGTGCCTGGCATGTCATGAATACTCAATAAATGCTTGAATAGATTAGTGCTCCGGCATCTGTCTTCATCATTCTCCCAAGCTCGGTTCTGCAACCTTCACTCTGGCAGGTCCTGCATTTCTGTACTCTCGATATTTCTGTTCCACCTCTGCACATAATCTTCTCGGCCCTCAGGAAGTAGTCAAGCCTTGGTCTGCAGACTCTTCCAGTCTAGCATCTTCCTTTAGGGTCATCGTAAGAATGATCAGGAGAAATGTGGATATATAACACTAATAGTTGCTTTTTGGGCAAGTGAGCTTCTTTGAATGTAGATGAAATAATGTAGTTTCAGAATCTATGGCAGCTATAAGGAGGTATGCAATGTTATAGTACAATTCAAATGACTGAAGTCATTCAAAGGTTGGGAAGGAATATAACCATAAAGAGGTTAAAGAAGATATTCCTTCAAAGCAAAGGGGAGTTAGAAAGCTCAAGGTCCAGGCTATGTCCAGGACATTTTTGTGAGTGCTGGGTGGTGGCCTGTCAATAAACAGGCTCACTTACAAGCTTCAGATAATTCTTGCCATACTGGATTGTCAGGCCTGCCAAAGGTCCACATTTTCAAGGGAAATCAAAATGCTGGGTTCTCTTTTCTTTACTTTTTAAATATTGATTCATGTTTGGTGGGGTTTGTTTTGTTTTGGCTGTACCACAGCATGCAGAAGTTCCCGGGCCAGGGATCAAACCTGCATCACAGCAGCACAGCAGTGACAATGGCCAGATCTTTAACCTGTTGAGCCACCAGGGAACTCCTCAATTTATCATTTTTTAATGCACTTTAGGGAATCAGTCACTTAAAAAGGCCTTCACATTATGTGATCCTAGTTGAATCACTCATTTGATGGGGAGGAAAACACCCAAAGCTTAGAATGAATAAATACATTACTGTAACTCTAGTTCTTTAGGCAATAGAAGCTGCATGTTTGCCATTCCTCCTGCTTGACTAAAGAGAAACTTCCAAACTGTTACTCAGTCTCTATTACAACCTAGCAAGACTTTCTGTTTTCAGGTTACTTTACCCACTTCTATCTCTTCTCGTCACCCTACTTGTCATCAATCACGTCAGTCATTTTCTTTTTTCTTTTTTCTTTTTTTTTTCGTCTTTTTGCCTTTTCTAGGGCCGCTTCCCACGGCACATGGAGGTTCCCAGGCTAGTGGTTGAATGGGAGCTATAGCCGCTGGCCAACACCAGAGCCCTAGCAATGACAGATCCGAGCCGAGTCTGCAAACTACACCACAGCTCATAGCAACGCCGGATCCTTAATCCACTGAGAAAGGCCAGGAATTGAACCCTCAACCTCATGGTTCCTAGTTGGATTCGTTAACCACTGAGCCACAACGGGAACTCCACGTCAGTCATTTTCGAGTTAGATATATTCAGTGAGCCCTCAGCATGTGTTAGTCATTGAACTGACAAAGGAATATATCTGTAAACAAGACAACCTGCTTCCTGCCTCCACCTAACTCTGTATCTATCAGAGCAGACAGATAACAAAACAAGTTATCACCCCAAATGTGTGATGAGTGTTGAAGCTCACAGCAGGGAGATCCTTATACCCTGCTGATTCCTAATATATGATGGCAAGATCCCAAATAGAGGTCTACATATCACATATCTAAAATTTTAAAGTTATAAATCAAGCTTACAAACCTAAAATGTATTCTATCTTTTGTCATTGACAAATACACTTTCTTTACAACCTGGAAATCTAGGTTGAATTTAAATTTCCTCCCTTTTTGGACTTCTGCTTCAGAACATGGCTGTGCCAAGAAGGATGGAAGCTGGCCCCCAGCCCATTTTTTGTTCCCCTTCTATTCCATATCCTGGCTTCATCCCACACTGGAATAGACCATGAGAACATGTAGGTGTGCATACCCCTACCCACAATGTTCAAGCTCTGCCACTCACCCCCAAAGCTCTATTCACAGACCCCACCTGCCTCAGGAGATGCCCCTTGGCAACTTGCTCAAGCCTAAAGTGTGCAGAGCAGTGGCATCAGGTGCCCTGAGGAGAAGAGACCCAGGAAAGAGGCCTGGGAAGAGCCTGGAAGCAGACGTGGCCAGTTGAGCAGAGAGTCTCAGGGTCCTGCTACCCAGAGCTGAGTCTAGGGGCACAGGTCCAATGAGCATGACCACTTGGCCCACTGGACTTCCCATGGGCAGGAGTACAGCAGAAGAGAGCCAGAATGAGGTCCTTTAATGGGAAGGGCCCAAACCAGGGCCCCTTCTTGCCCAAGACTAACTCAGTCACTTTGATTTCAGCATGGCCTAAGAGTGTCTCTTATTTCCATACTCTTTTTTTTTTTTTTTTTTTTGGCTGCACTCGAAGCATGTGGAAGTTCCTAGGGCCAGGGTTTAAACTTGCACCACAGCAGTGACCTGAGCCACAGAAGTGACAACACCAGATCCTTAACTGCTGAGCCATCAGGAGCTCCCTCTCAACCTTCTTAGCTGGACCAAGTGTCTACCACTTGAAATCCCGCCAGGCCTCGAAGTCTTTAATCTCTGGGAAACTATCTCCAGTGGCTCAAATTTGGGGCTTCTCACTGTGACCACCACCTCCTCTTCTCACTCACTCTAGTCTTCGTCTTTGTCCCAAAACTTCTGACAACTCTTCTTTTAAATGGATTTCTTTTCCAAATATACTTTGAGTGTCCACCACCTACCAAACATTATATTCATCAGGCACTGACAGGGCAGGGAGTAGGAAGCAGAGCAGAGACAGGAAGGAAGGGCCCTCTGGCTGGATGTCAGTCAAACTCTTCTTTGTCTTCTTCTGACTCACTACCCACCTTCCCAGGAGACAGTCAGGTGACAATATGCAGAAGGCAAATGCAAACACAACAGATCCAAAAAGGAGCTCATGGTTTTCCCCTTAGGTCAGCTCCTCGTGCAAATTCACCAACTCTGTTAATGGCATAACCATTCTTTCAGGACTCCACTCAAAGCTGAGAACCATCCCTGCCTTTCTCAACTCCCTCACTTTGGCACCCCATTAATCCACATTCGGTGCTTCTTGAATCCAGCTCTTCCTCCTGTGCCACCCACAAGTCTACCTTAACGCCTCCTTCATCCTCTCCACAGCAGTCTGACTCACTTCTCTAGATTTTCCTGATTTTACCTCTTCTGGCAGTCAGTAAACTCCTCCCCCTCTACTGTTTCTGTCAAATCATTTCTTTTTCTTTTTCTTTGTCTTTTTTAGGGCTGCATGTGGAAGTTCCCAGGCTAGGGGTCAAATTGGAGCTACAGTTGCTGGCCTACACCACAGCAACACCAGATCCGAGCCGCATCTGAAACCTATACCACAACTCAGGTCCTTTAACCTACTGAGCAGAGCCAGGGATCAAACCTACATCCTCATGGATACTAGCCAGGTTCATTTCCACTGAGCCACAATGAGAACTTCTGTCAAATCATTTCTAAACTCCTCAGTCTGGTGGTTAAGATCAAGTGTGATGCAGGACACTTTTTTCTGACTCCCCTACATATAACTTATGCTTCAGTTTACATGTTCTATTCAACCTTTCCCAAGAATATCTTAACCTTTCAAACATTTGCATCTTTGCTTTTTGATTTCCCTGAAAGCCCTGATCTACCTCTGCCTGTCAAAATCAGTCCCACTTTAAACACTCAGCCCAAAAGGTCACCTTCTCCACAAAGCTTTCCCAGCACAGTACAGTGGAGGGAATTTGAGAATCTGAAAACTCAGACTATAGGACTGACTTCCTACCAGAGCATGCCAGCAAGTCACTTTACCTTCCCTGAATCTTCTCCTCCTCTACAAATGAGGATTCTGAATCACTGGGGTTTTGTGAGAATCAAGTTCTAAAATGCATGTGGGGTGTTCCCACTGTGGCGACGCAGGAACTTCCATGTGCTGCAAGTGCAGCCAAAAAAAAAAGCATTCAGAAGTGCTTTGAAATTGCTATATTCATGTTAGTTGTTGCTCTTTCCAACCAGAACTGGTATCTTTCTCTGAGCCTCAGAACTTACCTACTGTTTCATATTTCTGCAACTTGTGCTGAGTCTTGTTTCTCTCACTCACCTGTAAACCCTTAAAATGGCTTGTACATATTTGTGTTTTCCAGCTGAGAATAATCAGATCTTACGAACATTTTCTCTCTTTCTCTCTCTTTTTTTGCATTTTAGGGCCTCACCCGCGGCATATTGAAGTTCCCAGGCTGGGGATCGAATTGGTGCTACAGCTGCTGGCCTGTGCCACAGCCACAGCAACGCAAGATCCAAGCCGCATCAACAACCTACACCACAGCTCATGACAATGCCAGATCCTTAACCCACTGAGCTAGGCCAGGGATCAAACCCATGTCCTCCTGGTTTCTAGTCGGGTTCGTTTCCACTGCACCACAACCGGACCTCCTTATGCATGTGTTCTGAATGAATAAATGAATTCATAGGAATGAACGAAATACTCCCTGCATGATCACATGTTGGCTATTCCACTACTCTCTTAGAGCACCTGAAACAAAGAACAAATACAGAAAACTGCAGAAAGTGACATTCAAGTTCATCAACTTAACTCCTGAAAATTTGGTGGTAAAGCAATCTGAAACAATAAGAGTTTTCATCTACTGAACGCCTGTCACATGCCAGGCGCTTACACACATTGTCTCTAATCCTCCTGCGAACACTACACGTTTGGAGCGATCATTTCCCCCTCACTCTGGGGCACACAGAGCTTGAGGCTCTGGTCCTAGGGTCAGGTGAAGGTCTGTGATGCCAGCAGGAGAAACAGGAAAAGTGAAGATAAAGACCACCAACTTTCCCAAAGGACAAATATGATCTGGGGCTCTCGGAAAGCAGATCCAAGGGATTTTCCTTCTTAAGGAACATCAACCATAGAGATAGATGTGTCCAGCAGAGCGACCATCTCATAACCCATGATGGCCAGTAGCAGCAAACACAGCATGTGGTGAGAAGTCTGAAAGGAAGAACCTGGAGTTCCCATCGTGGCTCAGTGGTCAACGAGTCCTGCTAGTATCCATGAGGACTCTGGTTCAATCCATGGCCTTGCTCAGTGGGTTAAGGACCCGGCATTGCTGTGAGCTGTGATGTAGGTCACAGATGTGGCTCGGACCCCGAGTTGCTGGGGCTGTAGCAAAGGCAGGGGCTACAGCTCCGATTAGACCTCTAGCCTGGGAACCTCCATATGCCGTGGGAGCGGCCCTAGAAAAGACAACCAAAAAAAAAAAAGGAAGAACCTGAGAAATTCTCAGAAATAACTGGACGTACCCAAAGGGGAACTAGTGCCTGGCCAGTGAGCTCCATACATAATAATGTGCATAAGAGAAATAAGGTGATTTCATTTTATTGTAATGGGCTCATGATCCTAGGACACATATATCATACTTCTGATATCATTCTCAAATAATCAGGATATAATAAAATAAACTTAATGTTAAAACTGTAGCAGGCATACTTTAATTATAAAAAGCATATTTCAATAATTCAGAATAGGAGTTCCCTGGTGGCTCAATGGGTTAAGGATCCAGCATTGTCACTGCTGGGACTCTAGTTACTGCCATAGCTCAGGTTCAGTCCCTGCCCTAGGAACTTCCATATGCCGTGGGCATGGCCAAAAACAAACACCGCCCAAAACAAACAACTAGACTTAGTAGGAAGTGACTTCTTTGAATAAATACGAGATTTGATATCTGTTTCTGTGCCATTTTCTCCAGTAAACATCAGCACCTGGGGGAAAGCATACCTGGCATGTAGTGGCTTCTCACTAAATGGTGAACGGAGTATAAATATATAAAATCAAGTAGAGAAAAAAACATGAAACCGACTGATGGCAGGGGCGCCATAAAATGTTTAGCTTAATAAAACAGAGGAACACATTTCTTAATGGCATAAAAAGTCTTATTATCCTGAGGATGGGGATTCTGGTTATAAAATAACAACAACAACAATAGCCAACACTGTGGAGTGTGCACATGTTTGAGGAGCTACGCTGAACCCTTCCTTGCATTACTTCATTTCATTCTCATAACTATGATTAGGTAGAAACTCTTTTAATCCCCATTTTATAGATGAAACGTGTGATGAGGCTAAAAAATGTTGAGTAACTCTTTCATGGTCAGAAAGAGACAGGGGGCAGGCAATGTGATTCCAGAGCCCACATTTGTAATTTGTTTTTCTGAGGGTAGGTGCACAGAAAGACAGGGCCAAGAACAGTTTCATGACCTGGAGCTGAGGCACCTGCAGAGTCTGGCCAGCTTGCCCGTCTCCTGCAGGACCCTTGCCTCTGAGAGCCATGAGCCTTGTTCTGTCCCACAACACATGGAGACACCCCCTTGATTGAGTATAAACATAAAGCTTTCCACAGAACAGTGAAGTTATAGTCAATTGTCCAAAAAAAAAAAAAAAAAAAAAAAAAGGTCTAGGAAGGTTGGTAACCGAGAAAGGAATTAAACAAGTCTGATAAGTTAGTCTCTACTGAAAAGAGCTTTTATAGTCAAGTCAGCAGAGCTTGGAGACGACCTAGCCAGACAAACCATAAATCCAGAGGTCAGACAAAAAAGGGGTTAGCATGTGGCATTCTATTAGGTAGGCATCTATATTTCATTTGCATATCACTCTTTGCAAGAGAAGTAGTCTGTTTATTAATATTGAACACTAAAGGCTCCGGTTTATAAATATTCAGCTCTAAAACTATTCATGGAAAATAGGATAACTGGAGGCAGGAGATAGCTGAAAGTAGAAATCAAAAAAGCTTGGTTAATTAGTTTGATTGTAAACATACTCCTCTGTCCCTACTGCTTGGGAATTTGTGATTCCCTACATTGGAAAATGCCTGGAGAACTGAATATTGCAGTAAGGATATAGTTCTAGGAAAATTTTTTCCCGTCTTGTCAAATTTCTATGTATCTTATAATCAACATTGCCAATAAATCAGTACTCTTAAGTAAAATATACACCAGAAGTTTTCCAAAAGAAGTATTTCCTATCCAAATTTTGTGAGTTTTTCAACTTTGAGGTCTATCTCCCTTAAAATTAAATTATTTAAATTTAAATGGCTTTGATTAGGATGAAATGTTATTTTTTCTCTCCAACTACCTGCTCATTTTTGTTTGACGTCCAGATCTACTACGCGTGAGATCACAGTAGCTTAAGTGTTTATAGACGAGGCAGTGTGATGTCCTGCCGCTGTGCAACCACTAAATGTGTGTGGCTGTTAAATTTACATTAAATTTGATTAAAATTAAATAAAATTAAAAATTGAGGAGTTCCCTGGTGGCTCAGCAGGTTAAGGATCTGGCATTGTCACTGCTGTGGCTCCGGACACTGCTGTGGTACAGGTTTGATATCTGGCCCAGGAACTTTCATATGTCACCAGTGCAGGAAAAAAATCCAATCTTCTAGGATGGGCCATGATGGAAAAGAATGTGTGTGTGCGTGTGTGTGTGTGCATGCTTGTGTGTATGTATGTAAATATATGTGTGTGACTGACAAATATATATATCAGTATGTATATGTATGACTGAGGCACTATGCTATACAGCAGAAATTGTCACATCGTAAATCAACTATACTTTAATAAAACATTTTTTTAAATTGATTTCTTCAGTGACACTAGTCTCATTTCAAGTGTTCAATAGCCACCAACATTGTGGCTACCATACTGGACCACAGAGAAACAGAACATTATCACAGAAAGTTCCATGAGACACCATTGTCTCAGAAAGAACACAGATTTATCAATAGGCAGATCTGTGTTCAATTCCCATCTTCTAAAGAATTTTTTTTAAATGAATTACAGTATAGTTGATTTTGGAGTGCCTGTGGTAGCTCAGTGGGTTACAAAGTCAAGTGGCTAGTTTCCATAAGGATGTAGGTTCAATCCCTGACCTCATTCAGTGGGTTAAGGTCCCAGTGTTGCCATGAGCTGTGGTGTAGGTCGCAGACGTGGCTCCGATCCCCGAGTTGCTGTGGCTGTGGCGTACGCCAGCAGCTGCAGCTCTGATTTGACCCCTAGCCTGGGAACTTCCAATGTTGCAGGTGTGGCCCTAAAAAGGAAAAAAAAAAAAGTATAGTTGATTTATAATGTGCCAATTTCTGCAAAGTGACTCAGTCATACATATACACACATTCTTTTTTAAATATTATTTTCCATCATGGTCTATCCCAGGAGATTGAATATAGTTCCCTGTGCTATACAGTAGGACCTTAATGTTTAATCCATTCAATCCTCTCTTTGACTAGCTTTTGAGACTCAAATACAACACTAATATTTTCTCTCTCTCTTTTTTTTTTTCTTTCGTTTTTCTTTTTAGAGCCACGCCTATGGCATATGGAAGTTCCCTGGCTAGGGGTCAAATCAGAGCGGCAGCTGCTGGCCTGGCACAGTGGAAACAAATCCAACTAGGAAGCATGAGGTTGCAGATCTGATCCCTGGCCTCCCTCAGTGGGCTAAGGATCCAGTGTTGCTGTAAGCTGTGCTGTAGGTTGCAGATGTGGCTCGGATCCCTCCTTGCTGTGGCTATGGTGTAGGCCAGCAGCTGTAACTCTGATTCGACCCCTAGCCTGGGAACTTCCATATGCCACAAGTGCGGCCCTAAAAAGACAAATAAATAAATAAATAAATAAATAAAAACATCATAGGGCACGTATATTTTTGTTTCTTAATTTATGACATGATACATCAATAGGAGAAAAACAAGTTGAATTGCCCTGGAGAAACCTAAGCCGTCGGTAGTTGTTTAAATGCATAAATTGACCCAGGACATTTCTGATTCCCAAACTATCCCTAAAATGGAATGAACAGGAGCATGGGCAACAAATGTCTGCATTTGAACAGGACGTCTATTGGCTATCTACGTCTGGCTTGCAGAGCAATGAGGCAAAATTCACTCTCCCCTTCCCCACCCTATAGCTTAGAGCTAAAACCCGTGCAAGTTGTACATCCCAGCACTTTTGAAAGTACTTTAACTTATCTGCCTCTCCAGCCCCACCCACTCTCCCTACTTTCAGATCAATATGGAGACTTGTATAACAGCATCCAAAACTGAGAGAGCTCTGGATAACGTGCCCACAGAGCCTAATCCCTGCTTCGCTCACAGAGGGACACATTACAGATAGGAATGTGAGCAGCCAGAGCCAAGATCATTCCGGACTCACAGAACAATTGTTCTATCAACCACAACTGCACAAAACAACTCAAACAAAATAATCAGGAGAAGCTATGAGTAACTACAGCTCATCATGATATGAACTGCTAACGTCAAGCTTATTTGAAAAATCCGGTTTTTCTAAGCTTTTCAAAGGGGGAAAAGAAGGAGAAGATTATGCAATGAGATGATAAAAAGAGGACAATACTCTGTCCTTACTAGTCAAAGTTGGACTGCAAAATATACTAATTAAAGAAAACTTTAGTTTGTTTCTCCTTAGACTTTAGTTGAGCTTTGCTTAGGTTTTCTCTCATATCAAAACAAAAACAAAAAAAACCCAAAAAAATAAAAAACAAAAAACCAGCAATGAAAGGAGTTCTCTCTCTTGCAAGATTACGACCCAGTAACTAATGGGAACGCAGGGCAGATAAATACTTGGAAAATACATAGGAAGATATCATGTGTTCTGACTCACAGTGTAGGCAAATACAGTTCCAGTCACTCACTGACAAGAGAAAAATCTGAACCAAGCCAAGCCCTGCCATTTGAAACAGCCGTAATTCTGAAAAAACCATCCTCCTTACTAGTCATTTATTTACTGCAGAAATGAGAATAATAATAACTAACATTAATTGAGCACTTCACATGTTCTGAGCACTGTTTTAAGTGATTCGCACATATTATTAACAAACCTATAAGGTAGGTAGATAATACCATCTCCCCATTTTACAGATGAATCAACTGAGGCACAGAGTAGTTACAATGACTTGCCCATGGTGACACAGCTAATCTGTGTGAGAGCCAGGATCGAAGCTTAGGCAATCTGGATTCATGCTACATTCTTAACTCTGTGGGTAGCAGGAACAATAATAAACCTACACAGACAATACTTCCTTACTACACACAAACGTATGCTCATAGGCCAAGACTTATACCTATAGTTGTTTGTAGAAACCAGTAAAGAACAACCTAAAAAATTTGAATTGTACCCTATTATCGTCATTAAACCCACTTCTCTTTGATTTTCAAAATCCCCAGTAGGAAGACTATCTCAGCTGGCAGTAATTTTAAAAAGTCAAGCGGTGAATACATCTCACATTCTTTTGGCTCTAAATCAAACTGCTCCTGAAGTTGGAATAGTTCATGAATTTTTCTCTTTTTGTAGCTATATCACTAAATAAATCCTCCTTTCAAAGAAACCTGGTTGAGGAGGTTCCCGCTGTGGCACAGTGGACTAAGAATCCGAGTGCAGCAGCTCTGGTCCTATTGGAGACATGGGTTCAATCCCTGGCCCAGCGCAGTGAGTAAATGATCCCTTGTTGCCACAACTGTGGCATCACAGCTACCGCTGGGATTCAAACCCTGGCCTGGGAGCTTCCATATGCTGCAGGTGCAGCCCTAAACAAACAAAAAAGAAAAAGAAAAGAAAAAAAAGGAAACAAAAGAGAGAAAAAAAAAAAAACTTGGATGAGTTTCAATAGAAAGATCCATAGCCAATACATCCTCTTCTGTAGCTACAGGCATCTCCACCCAGCCGGAGGGATTGTTCCAGGGGTGGGCTATGATTTGAGCCAGTCTATTCAGAGTAAATCTCAGGACTTTTGAGACAGGACCAGAAAAGAAGCTCAGCAGAAAACTGAACTTGAACTTGGGTAGACATGAGCCTGGAGATACTATACCCAAGGTTGCTGGAATCTACTGCACCACTGTGTTAAAGTCCAGGGTACCATCCCAACTAAGGGAAGGTAGAGTCAAGAGATGGAGAGAAACAACCCTGTGACATCATTTGAGTCCGGAATCCTTTTCAGTGCCATTAGCCAGTAGATTCTAGTTTTTGCATAAGTTCTATCATTAGTGATCAAAAGAGTTCAAATACACCCCTTTAATATTTCTCAGAGTTATCTTCTCTCTTTCTACCATGTCTTGGATCAAGCTGGCATCCATTCTTTACAGGGTTTTCCAGTTATCTATTCTTGCCTTACAAGGACCCTAAGATGCAGTGATTTAAAACAACAATGATTTATCATGTTTCCCTATTCTGTGTATTGGTAATAGGTAATGATCCAGATGTATTAGTCAGCTTTATCAAAGTAACAAATGACCCCCTGACTCCCAGTGGCTTGTAACAGCCAATGTTCCTTACTCTGCCATCATGTCTGCCACCACATTAGTGAAGGCTCTGCTTCTGCTGCCTGTGTTTGCACATTCTGGGACCAGCACTGCAGGAGGAACTCCTGAAACATGCCATTCCTGTGCCAGAACAGAAAAGAGCAAGAGAGTAGGTAGAAACATACACAACAGCCCTTAAAGCCTCGGTTAAAATGGTGTCTATGCTATGTCCTTTCACACCTCATCAGCCAAAGCAAGTCCCTAGCCTGGAAGGCTTCCCATTGCTCTCAGGATAAATTAAGTTGACACCCAATGCCCTTTTGAGAAGTTAAGTAAAACAAGGAGATACACGAATGCACACACACAAGCACACAGAGGAGATTTTATATTTATAGATGCACACACACACACACGCAATATTTCACCTTTTTTTTTTTCTTAATCTGCGTTTGCAGCATATGGGAAGTTCCGGGCCAGGGATCGAACTTGTGGCACTGCTGTAACCAGAGTCACAGCAGTGACAACGCCAGATCCCTAAGCTGCTGAGCCACAAAGGTACCTCAATATTATACCACTTTTGAGGCAACTTGACTTCTACCTGGAAGGGTGGGGGTCAGCCTCAACTTGCGATCTGGAATCAGTCCTTTTCTAATCAGGGGAAATGCAGGAAGCCTCTGTCCAAACACTTGTCAGGCTTCGGTTCTGATTATAGGTCTTAGTTCTAGTACCTGGGAGCCTCCCCCTTTTTTTAAGGGTTGTAAAAACCACATAACATGACAATGACCCTCTTAACCATTTTTATGTGTACAGTACAGTAGTATATGCACTGGCTGTGCAACAGACCTCCCATACTTCCTCATCTTGCAGAGCTGAAACTTTATACCCATTTCCCTCTCCCTCCAGCCTCTGGATCCAGGCTTTTGCCCCATTTGTAGGGTCACAGTAACTCTGCTGGACTTCCCTTTCCAAGTGTTGCTTGGCTCTGTGTTGTCTTCATAGCCTTCGTCACAGAGCTTCTGCTCAAAGCCTACTACTGGGTCTGCCCTCATGTACAGCCCCACCCACCAGAGTCTAATTTCCACCTCCTTTCTGGCTACAAATCAGGAGCTGAGATAATAATACTGGTAATATAAGGTAATAATAGCATTTACTGTTTATTGCATGTCCTATAGCCTAGGCATCATTCTAGATGCTTGACAGATAGGATCTCTAATCCCTACATAACCTAGAAGTACTGCTATTCCTAGGTGTGTCTCTCTTTACATCAGGCACCATTCTTGATGTAGATTTCAATGCTTTTTCAAGTCCCCTGTAACAATCCATTAGCACCAAAAGTATTTGCAAGCAATGTGAAATTTACTGACGCGTCCCCAAAGGAGTGGAACAGAATTCTACACTGCACATTCAATAGAAGTTGAATCCTCTAAGGAAGTGGGTTTTCTCTGACGTCTTCTGCTGGGCCACTATCAAGTCTCCTCCTTTTCTTCCCAAGGCTTAGCCTCCTCAATTTTATGCTGAATGTATAATAGAGTAACAGGTAACAGAATATGTAATTTTTTAAGCCAAATACAGCTTATATATAGCTTACAAAATAAAGTTTATTATCTCTGGAGGCATCATTTCCAGGTTTAATTCAGAGGCACAACGATGCCATCAAATACCCTACTCAGGTACTTTCTGCCTTTCCCCTTTGCCATCCACATCATGTAGGTTTTCATCCTCACAGCTGTTCCTCATGGTCACAAGAAGGTTGCCATAGCTCCAAAAATTATATCTGCAGATAACTATATGTAAAGGTAGAAAGAGGAACATTTCTCTTCATGTCCCTTGCCTCCCACCCTAAATCAGAAAGGAAAATGTTTCCCAGAAATATCCCTGAAGCTGTATCTTTAAACTCAATCACCAGGGTTGAGTTACGGGCTTGTAGTAAATAATAATTAGTGTTTTTAGCCTCTAGAGTGAGAAAGTGGGTTCTGGTAGCAAGGACAAAGCCAGAGGGTGGGGGGTGGGTGCGGACATAGAGAATGGTTGTGGAGAAGAGATCTACCAGTCTTGGCTGTACAAAGCATCTTGAAGTCCTGCTCATTTCTGTGCTCTGCAAAGTAAAATGGCCAAATATTAATAGGCCATGCTTCCTGGAAGTCTAGTTTACAGCCGTGTAATGTTACTCAGGGAGGCTCTTAAGAGTCCCACCTCACCCATTAACCCTAGTGGGGTTATCAAAGCAGAAGATATTAAACATCCCCTCACCCACCCCAGGATTTCTGAAAATAGCTTTACTGCCATCTCCACATAGAGCAGTTCTGGAGACTGTCATTACCCCATTGCACAGATTTGGAAACTGCATGGCTCAGTCTTGAAGTGATTTGCCCAGAGTCAAACAAGTATCACACTGCAGATCAATGTTCAAATCCAGGGCTGCCTGGCTCCAGTGTCCTCACTACCAATGAAAGCAGAACAAAGAACCAAAATAGACAAAATGGGCTTAAAATTTACCAGAAGGGGAAATAACTTCTTGGCCTAATTTAAAGCCACTATAAGGTTCTAAGAAGGATGTAATTTCTGTCCTTTGCTATCTTTCATTTTATTTTATTTCTGTTTTTTAGGGCTGCACCCATGGCATATGAAGATTCCCAGGCTAGGGGCACAATTGGAGCTACAGCTGCCAGCCTATGCCACAGCCACAGCCACATCAGATCCAAGTCACGTTTGCAACCTACACCACAGCTCATGGCAACACTGGATCCTCAACCCACTGAGCGAGGCCAGGGATCGAACCTGCAACCTCATGGTTCCTATTGGATTTGTTTCCTCTGCACCTTGACGGGAACTCTGAGTCCTGGGCTATCTTTAAAAGATAAAATAGAGCGGTGCTTTTAGCACTTGGCTGAGAACATGGAGGCATTTTAAAGCGTCTGAATGAATGAACACAAGCCGAGCTTCTGAGTTCCTGACACCCAACCCTTTAAGTGGAGTCTGGGGAGATCTTCATTCAACAGCAAACACTTACTGTGGACTTGGCCTCCGCCCCAACAAAGAAGGTCTGAGGCCAAGAAGCTGGGTAAACAGATATTTTTGCCTCTGTGCAGTAAGTGCTATTATGAAAGTATGAACAGAGGGCTGAGGGAGAGGCGGGAGGGTGGATGTTAGAAAAACCAAGATCACCATCGCCCTGGCTGAGGTCACACCTGTGTTCCAGGACAGTGCAGTCACTCGGGTTCAAGACAATGACCCTGAGTCAGGAGGAAAGAGCTAAACTGGACTCAGAATACACCTTCCACAAGGTAGGAGAGTGAGAAATGTTTTGAAAAAATTCCTTTCCAGAATGGTTTATAGGAATACATTTTAGCAATTCCAAATGTAAATTTCAGGGTTTTGTTTGTTTTGAAGCTCAGTTTATGGAACACTTCACATGGCTTATGTACATTATGTAACATAGTGGGTAACTTGCATACATTAGCTTATTTAAAGCTTACAATAATCCTGTGAGGTAGATAGTCTTATCTTCCCACTTACTTTTTTTTTTTTTTTTTTTTTTTTTGGCTTTTCAGGGCCGGGTCCAATCAGAGCTGCCACTGCCAGCCTATGCCAGAGCCACAGCAACGAGGGATCTGAGCCATGTCTGCGACCTACACCACAGCTCATGGCAATGCCAGATCCTTAACTCAATGATGGAGGCCAGGGATGGAACCCGTGTCCTCCTGGATATTAGTCGGGTTCACTACAACTGAGCCACAACAGGAATTCCTAAATTTTTTTAAAAAATTAAAAAAATCCTCCCCTCCATTCTTTTAGGTGCAGATACTAAGGATCAGAGAGGTTAAGCAATTTGTCCCATGTCTCTAAGTTCCTAATTGGCAGGACCTGATTTCGACCTTTCCTGCCACAAGGTCGAAAGACTAAGATGTCTTCTAGGAAATTCATTTCCAGAAAATACATTCTTTCATGGGAAAGGTGGTTAGAGATTAGTACACTGGGTCTAATTAGATAATAGGTGTCCTGTATTTACTCTTCATAGAAAATCAACAAAAGTAGTGATCAAGGTTGAAGATCCATCAGTAGAAAGGAGAGGAGAATCATTTTAAAAAATGGTTATTGCCAAGGGGGAGGGCAGAGGGAGCGGGATGGACTGGGAATTTGGGGTCAGTAGATGCAAACCCTTACATTTAGGATGGAGAGACAACAAGGTCCTACTGTATAACACAGGGAACTCCATCCAATCCCCTGGGATAGATCATGATGGAGAAGAATATTAAAAAGAATGCATATAGGAGTTCCCTCTGTGGCGCAATGGGACCTGTGGGATCTGCAGTGTCTCTGCAGTGCCAGGATGCAGGTTCAATCCCTAGCCTGACACAGTGGAGTAACAAATCCAGCAGTAGGTCACAACTTCAGCTTGGATCTGCTCCCTGGCCCAGGAACTCCACATGCCATGGGATGGCCCAAAAAAGGAAAAAAAAGAATGTGTGTGTGTGTGTGTGAGAGTCACTTTGCTATGCTGCAGAAATTGGCACAACACTGTGAATCAACTGTAACTAAAAAAATTTTAAGGAGTTCGTGTTGTGGCGCAGCAGAAATGAATTCAACCAGAAACCATGAGGTTGTGGGTTCGATCCCTGGCCTCACTCAGCGGCTTAAGGATCCGGCGTTGCCGTGAGCTGTGGTGTAGGCCTGCGGCTACAGCTCCGATTAGACCCCTAGCCTGGGAACTTCCATATGCTGTGGGTGCAGCCCTAAAAAGACAAAAAGGAAAAAAAATTTTTTTAATGGATACTGTACAATATATAGTGTACATATATTTCTGTAACAAAGTATTTATTAAGGAATTCAAATTTAAGGAGAACAATTTTGCCACCCTAATCATCTATTTGGACGGTACTTTCTAAAACCAGGGCAAATTTACAGCTGGGCTGCAGTATTTGCAGGGCCACCATGGAAGGGGGGGCAACACCGAATCAAGACCCTTGCCACTCAGGAGTTGTCCACCCCCTGACTGCTTTTCAGAAATGCATATTCTCAGGCCTCTCTCCAGACCTACCGAAACAGAATCTGCATTTTCACAGGATGCCCAGGAAGTTTAAGGAGTTCCCTGCTCCAGATGGATTTTTTTCCCTGGTACTTTCCCTTCCATCTTGGATAATGTTCTCTGAGTCTATGAAAATCAGTCATAAAGTAGGTCATGCCATACGCTCTAGAAGAGTGTTTTATATCAAAACAACATTTACTATCTCTTTACCTGGATTTATTTTTACTTCAACTTCATCTAGTAACTCCTTTTGAATAGATTTTAGGGAGATCTAAGGTCATACAAGGCAAAGGGGAAATAATGGGGAAAAGAAGAGGGAAGAAAAGGCAGGTGCCATGGTCTCCCGACGGCACAGACCCACCATGCAAAACCCTTGACGTGTTACTGAATTTCAGCACAGGTCAGGTGCAAAGCCCATTACCTGACACCCTGACTGGGTGGTCTGCATTTTGAACGACGGCCCCTCCCGTCTGGAACCCTTTGCTATTTTGCAAACCTTTCAATGGCTCTGCTGAAAGCAATGAAACAACAGCTGGTGAATAATCTCATTTCATATTAATAGAGCAGTGTTGACCCATCTAGGCCCCTTAGTACTTTACAAAACAAGACATCCTTTCTTTCCCAGGGCAAGGAAGGAAAGCCTCAGCCACACTGCACAAGTAAGGGCCACTGCAGAATGAGGGGCAGAAAGAGCCCTTTTCCTGCAGACAGAACCCACTGGACTCTTTCAGATGAAATTCCAGTTAGGTTGAGAAGGATGGGAGGGAATATCTGCATTAAAGCACCAGACTTTACCTACGCTAAGAAATAGCCACGACAGACTAAGAGGATTCTTGTTGCAAGGCTGCCTCAGTTTTCTTTATGTGAAGCTCTTTCTGTGAAAGCATGATAGAGGCGTCACAGTTCGGTGACAATCCTAAAGGATAAATCTGGGCTATTTTTAATATCAGGGCTAGCTGGTGGTTGCACATGAGTGGAGTCAAATAAAACAGAACGTGACAACACCGCTCGTTAATCAGTGCTCCTGCCTGGGCCAGTAGCGCTTTCAACAGTCTAGAGAATTGCAACGGAATAAAAATAAAATAATCTGTGGTTTTGAGGTACTTCATTTTGCTGGAGGATTTATTCAAGACAAAAGACTAGGATTGTAGGTACAACCTACTAAGATACAAGCATTAATGATATATACCGTGGCCTATTATTTTTATCATTGACAAATACAGGGTGGGAAAGCTAAAATGTTCTGATTAAGCAACACTTCTGGAGGTTTTGTCAAAACTCCCCCCCCCACACACACACACCCAGGAGAAAAGCAATGCTTTTGTTAACATTATTTAACATGTACTAAAGATGAATTGGGAATTCCTGCACCAATTCTTTTCACGTGGAATAGGAAGAAGTTGCTAGAAGGGAGTGGTTAGGTGGATCTTCTGCATGCCACCAGAATAGTTAAGCTATTCTAGGGCCAGGCACAGAAGCCTCACCAGAGGGAACGAAGGAGAATTGGTGGACATTTCTTAGAACAGCAGTTCCTGACCTCTACCCTTTGTTTGGGTCAAGGACTCTGTGATGATTAATTTTATGCCTACACTTGACTGAGCCGGATCACCCAGATATGTGATCAAATGTTATTCTGGATGTTTCCATGAGGGTGTTTTTGGATAAGATTAGCATTTAAATAAGTGGACTTTTGAGTAAAGCAGATGGCCCTCTGTTATGTGGGTGGGCTCATCCAGTCAGCAGAAAGCCTGAATAGAACAAGACTGACCTCCCCCAAGAGCCTCTGGACTTGAACCATAGTATCAGCTCTTCCTGGATCTCCAGCCTGCCAGCTCTCCCTGAAGATTCTGGACTTGTGTGAGCCAATTCCTTAAAATAAATTTCTATATCTGAATCTTTATCTATATATCCTATGGTTCTGTTTCTCTGGGGAACACTGAGTAATATAGACCCCTTCTTGAATTTTTAGGAGGAATATTTAATAGATGCCTTCTGTGTGCCAAACTACGGACCTTTTCCCAAAAAAAAAACTGCACAAAAATGCAAACTTTACTTATGGTCTCCAAGGAATCACCAAATCCTTGAAGCACATCAATGGATTCACTCTCTCAAATGAAAACCCCTGTGGGCCTCCAGCTAGTAAAAGGGATACAAATAAATACTTCCCCTTTCAAATTTTCCTGTCCTGGAAGCAATTACCACCTGGCAGGTGGTGTAAAGAGTGGAGGATACATACATGAAGTTATAAAACAGAGGAGTTCCCATCGCAGCTCAGTGGGTTAAGAACCTGACTAGTATCCATGAGGATGTGGGTTCGATCCCTGGCCGTGCTCAGTGGGTTAAGGATCCGGCATTGCTGTGAGCTGTGGTGTAGGTCGCAGACACGGTTCAGATCTGGCATTGCTGTGGCTGCACCTGCAGCATATGGAAGTTCCCAGGCTAGGGGTGGAATCTGAGATGCAGCTGCTGGCCTACTCTACCGTCACAGCAACACCAGGTCCTTAAATCACTGAGTGAGGCCAGGGATCAAACCCACGTCCTCATGGATCCTAGTCAGGTTCTTAACCCACTGAGCCACAATGGGAACTCCCAGTATCGTTTTTAACTTACAGGGTCCCCTGCCTTCTTTTCTTCTTTTCCTTTTAACTTATTTGTTGGAGAAACTAGATCATTGGTTCTGTAGAGCTTCCCACATTCTGCATTTTGCTGATTTGCGCACTTGCAGTATTATTCACCATGTTACCCTAAGCCCTGTATTTCCTGAAAAGTATTGGTTAGATCTTGATTAGTTCAGTTTCCACTTTCTGACAAGGATACTGCATAGCTGGTGCCTTGAACTTAACTTCCTATTGCATCACATCAGGATCATATGATGTCTGACTGTCTGCTCTTTTGTGATGTTAGGACTGACTAGTGAATTCAAGCAATGCCAGCTTGATCCGTTCATTTTTAAGTTCTCTATACACTTTTCCCCTGATAGTTTTTAATAGCCCTTGACGATCATTGCTTAGATCATCATGTTATTTCATTAAGGATTGAAAAAGTATGGTATTTTAATTCTATCATTCTTCCTTCATGTATTAGCTAGAAAGCTTCTAAAACAAGAACTTTTCCTCAACAACAATTCAGCTATCCTGAGATACAATTCATACAGAAAAGACAAGACAAATGCTCCATTCTTTCCCTTTTTAAACCAGTTTTCAGAGTGATGAGTTGGTTCCCTAGCAACCTGTAAAGGTGACCTATGAGGATTTTTTTTTCTGGTATAATTATAAACTCATGGATTTTAATATACTTGATGAATTTCAATCCACTGCAAATGCTCAAATTATTCCATCTTTGAACATTGAGAGTCTCTTTATGTTGGCTCCTGACCTAAGTCTTTTGGACACAACCCAGTTGTCTCTGAAAGCTTCTTTGCTTTATAGTATGACCAAATGTTGATTTCTTGTACCAGCTCTGATATCAGTGATAACCCACAGAAGCCCTGGTTCCCTTTAGTGACCACAGCTGAATTGAGGGACCACATTCTGGGTGCCAGGAGTATTTCTTACTCCTGGGATCACCAGTGAGTAGGCCTCTTCAGTGGCCCGATCCAGACTCCTGCCTCCTACTGCCCTCATTCCCTTCACACCCTCATCCTTGCTCACTGTGCCACTAAAAGGGACAGAGCAGGCAACTCCTGCTGAGGGCGCTGTCATTGCCCTCACTGTCCCTGTGCCTATTGTGCACTTCGCTCAACACCGATGGCTCACGCCTCCTGTGCTTCAGGCCTTTGCTCAGATGCCACTTACTTGAAGGGCTTCATGTTCAGAGTGAGACCATCCCTGAACACGTCATCCAACCCGGACCACGGAACTCCTTCCCTCTCCAGTACCCTCCACTCTCTTGCCTGCCTTAGTTGTCTCCCCACACATACCCTGTAACACTATGTAACATGATTGCTGATTATTTTGTCTGCTATCTGTTTACCCATTAGAATGTACACTCCAAGAGGGCAGAGACTTGTCTATTTGTTCAGAACTGTACCCCTGGCATCTAGAACAGGTTCTAGCACAGAAGAGCTGCTTAGTAAATAGTTGTTGAAGAAATGAATTGAGAGGGAATAAGGTAACTGACCCAAGCCCACCTGCTCTTTCAATTATTGGAATCTTTTGACAAACATTTGTAGCCTCCGAAAATTAGAGGTTTGTGGAGAATATGAACTCAATCTGCCCCATTACTTCACTATCAAGTCTAGAAATGGGACTAAACTCAGTCACTACACACACACACACACACACACACACACACACACACACACATGTTAGCTTCATGGGCCACTGTGAGGATGGTGGATTTTAGACTGAGTGAGATGGGACATGTGAATGACACGACTCTCCTGGGTTGTGGTGTTTTTGTTTGTTTGAGGATTTGGGCTAAAATCAAAACTTTCTTTTTTTTTTTTTTTTTTTTGCCATACCTGCAGCACATGGAAGTTCCTGGGCCAGGGATTGAACACACGCCACAGCAGTGACCCAAGCCGCAGCAGGGACAACACCAGATCCTGAACCCATTGCCCCACAAGGAAACTCCCCAACCACAGCTTTTAGAGTGGAGTTGCCATTTACTGAAATGGAAAAGAAAACAAGAGAAGGAGATTTTTGAGGGACAAACCCTGTTGGTTTTGACAGGCCGGTGAAACACTGGAGCTGTCTGGTGGACAATTACACAGAAGGGTTTCAAGCTCAGAGGAGACATCCCGCCTGCATAGATGAACTTGGGCGTCATCCGTGCAGAGACAGTACTTAAAGCCATGAGGCAGCAAGAAGAGAGGAGACTGAAAGGAGATGAGGTTCTAGGATTGAGCCCGGGGTCCTTAAACGTCTGGGAGAAGAGGAAGAACCAGCAAAGGGGGCTGAGAAAGACTGTCCTGGAAGGCGGCCGGAAACCATGCAGGCCGGGTTGTCCTGAAAGTGTTCCAAGGAGGACAGAGTGAACAAGTGCCATCATGCTGCTGGGGGTCAAGTACCATGACCTCTGGATTAAAGATAGTAACTAACTGTCCCTCGGGGATAAATCGAAGCCAGCGCACACATACAGAGCGCACTCCCCAAGCTGATGTATCTTAAAGTAAATCGTGGGTGATATGATGGGGTTTTTCTGGGTGCATTTTACTGGAGGCGGGCTAACGACGGCCCCACTCTTACTTGGGCCAGGGTGGGCAGCGTGCAGCCCGGTGTCTCTGCTCATCAGGGTGACACTCAGGCCATCTCCAACATTAGGAAACCAGAACCTTCCCTCAGGCAGGGTTAGAGAAGTGTCTTCCACTCCTGGGAAACACCATCCAGGGGAGGTCCCCTCCCTCGGGGGTTGAGGGGAGGCAGGGCAGCTTCAGAGCTGGGAGGTGGCGAGGTGGGGGAGGGTGGCCACCCCATCTGGAATCTGCCCGCACTTTCCCAGCGCCCTTCCCCGCAGGGCTGGCCGCCTTCCCCAGGGAGCCTCTCCCTCACAGCTTCCTTCAGCCCACTCATTCCCCCCCCCACAACCTTTGGCTGCCTCAGCTTCTCCACAGGGAACGAAAACATCCACAGTTTAAAGGAAATTCCTGATAACTGAAAACAATGATCACTTTGAATGCAGGCAAGACTGAGGCACATCTGCCCTACAGGGAACACCTCTAATCCCCACCTGGCCCTCGGGCATCAGTGCCCATAGGCTCCGAAATGAAGGAGGTGGGGACCCTGACCCTTTGCCTAAATGGTTTCCTGAAAATACAAGGAAGGCATATTCTTTTACCAGAGCTGTCTCCTTAAGCCTCTTATAAGCAAACGATTGTTGGGTTATATGGTTCTAATCAAGCTTTTTTTTTTTTTTTTCCCCTTAAGGTTTTATCCACAAATCTACTGCAAGACAATGACAGTGGGAATTATTATCTGAAATCAGGTTTGGGAAGAGTCCTTGACCTCAGCCCCAACTGGCCCATCCACAAAATGCAATGCTTTCCAGACACAAAAACCTTTGGACGGCTCTACCTGAATGGATGTGGACCCATCCCCTAGACATATTGGGTGACAAATGGAGTATTTATTATGTTACCATTTGTGTAAAAAGAAAAAGAGAGAGAGAGAGCACAGACATTTCTGAACTTGTAACAGATTGGTATATATAGAGAAAGGAGACCTGTATTTCATTATATACCTTTTTGTTGTTTTTCCATTTTTAGAAGGTACATAAATCATCTATTCAAAAATTAATTTTAAGAAAACTAAAGAAAGCACTTAGATAATCAATACTCTTCAATTGACTGATTGATCTTGGCCTTCCAAGGAGGACTTAGAGATGAGAACTGAAGAAGGGCGTGCTTTTAGAGGGATACATCTGATCTCCTGGGGAAGGTTTTAGTGCCAGAGTGGGCCTGGGATAAGGAGAGTGGAAAAGGTGTCAACAGACACCCAGAGACACTTGAAAGAATCTGTGAAGTACTTAAGTTCTTTGACACTTAGGAAATTACATCTTAGCTGTGATAGATGTGAGAATGTGCTGGTTGAGAAAGCCCAGGGCAGTTACCTCTGGTCTGGAGCTGGTCCAAGGAGTCCCCTCTGCTGTCTT
The DNA here is from genome assembly GCF_054392235.1 of Sus scrofa. Classification (NCBI taxonomy): domain Eukaryota; kingdom Metazoa; phylum Chordata; class Mammalia; order Artiodactyla; family Suidae; genus Sus; species Sus scrofa. Next base: position 18,484,925 of record NC_139393.1, on the reverse strand, counting down.
GGAGGGTTAGGTCAACGCCATGCACGTCTTCAACGAAGGCTGTTTGTCTTTTTCTGGAAGGGGCACGCTGGGGGAGAGGGGAAGCACAGAGGTTCTGAGCCTAGGCCAAGTGAGGAGGAGTTGGAGGTTTTGGATTGAGGCTCTGTGACCCCTTATCTCCAGTACCTCATTGCCATCTTGGTGGGCAGTGGGGTTTATTCTCTAGGAAATGTCCCAGGTCTGACCCACACCGTCAGGCCAGACTCCATTTGGGATTGAATCCTAATAAAATCTTACTCTGGGAAGCAACCTCTCCCGAGTTGTTACTTCCTGGTTATTTGTTCTTGAATTGCTTCAATCATGTTAAAACCAGGCTTGCCCTTAGCTCTGAATGAAGACAAAGAGAGGTCAAGAGAAAAGGAGGGACAGGTGTTAGTTAAAGCCAAATCACTGATGGCTTATGACGTGCCTTTCACTTTAGCCCTCTATCAGCAGTGTTTCTAGTGACCTGGAGTAACCGAGGGGGAAAGACCCAGATTAGCATCCCAACTCCACCATCATCAGGCCAACAACCTGGGTTAATTGAGCCAGGGTCCTCCTGGGTAAAGGGAGACACCATGGCTGCTTCGGTGTCATAGTTAGGAAAGGATGAGAGGCTCTGTGCAACTTAATCAGCATTTTTTGAGCAACGATTATGGGATAGGAAGAGAAGTAAAGCAATCTTGTGCTAAAGGGCCTCAGTGACAATCAGAGAGGTATTAAGTTGAGCTGTGGACTGATCCAGGGAAAGAGAAAAGAATGTAGATTTGCAGAGAATAAAAAACAAAAACACATTCCCCCTCCCCGAGCTCTCCACCACACTGCCCTCATTTATCTTCTTCATAGCATTTGTCAGTGTTTTGTTTCTATGCTGGGGCCAGTCCTCCTCCTCCTCCAGAACACAGTCTGCTGCAAAGCCCGACATCTGCCTTGTTTCCTGCTACATCTCCTGTACCTAAGGTCCTTCTCTTCCTGTCCCCTTCTTTCTCTCTTCCTTCTTAGTTTTCGAGGGAGGCCAGGGGTTAGGACTTTTGATTGGATTTTAAGATTATGATAACTTCAGAATTGTTTCAGAGGAAAAAAAAAAAAAATAAGTTCCCTGGTGGCTCAGCCGATTAAGGATTCGGTGTCACCACTGCTGTGGCTATTGGTCACTGCTGGTGCGGGTTCTCTGGGATCTCTGGCCCCGGGAACTTTCACATGCTGTGGGCGGGGCCAAAACATGTTTCAGAGATTTTTAGTATTTTCCCCCAAGTCCTATGGCCTGAAATATAGTTGTCCCTTGGTATCCACAGGAGATTGGTTCCAGGACCCGCCATGGCACGGACACTCAAGTCACACAGTCAGCCCTATGTATCCAAGGTCCCAAACAGATATGAAAAACCTTGAGTCATGTAATACTGTATTTACTTATTTATTTTGCCTTTTAGGGCCACACCTGAGGCATATGGAAGTTCCTAGGCTAGGAGTCGTAGTGGAGGTACAACTGCCTGTCTGCACCCCAGCCGCAGCAATGCCAGATTCGAGCCTGATCTGCAACCCACACCGAGACTCACAGCAACACCGGATCCGTAACCCACTGAGCGAGGCCAGGGATTGAACTTGCATCCTCATGGATACTAGCTGGAACTGACTGTAAAATCATGGACATCCATCCAATGGAAAATAATTAAATTATTATAAAAATGTAGACCTATAATTGATATGAGAAGTTACATATTTAAGTGAAAAGGGCAGAATATAAAATATTCTGTATAGTATTTAATTTGGAGGGGACTAACTCTGCCTCATATCTGTACATGTACATTTACATGCAAAATTTTTCTGAAAGTATAAATCCCAAAATACTAATAGGGCTTAACTCTGGGTGGCTGGATGAAAGATATTCTTGAAAAAAACACCCTCCCAGAATTCCCGTTGTGGCACAGTGGGTTAATGATCCAGTTTGTCTCTGCGGTGTGGCCGGTTCGATCCCCAGCCTGGTGCAATGGGTTAAAGGATTTGGCGTTGACACAGTTGTGGCTGTAGGTTGCAGATACAGCTCAGACTCGGATTCGATCCCTGGCCAGGGAACTTCCATATGCTGCTGATGCAGCAGAAGAAGGAAAACACACAAACACACAAAACAAAATTCCTCTCCAACCTGTAACAACATCAATACAAAACAAACTGCTACATACACCAATCTCATCAGCTTAGGATATAGCAAGGCCATAACATAAGCAGATAAGTTAGGAATTCCCCAGAGAAAGAAAACGAGGAATGGCTTTCTTGAAATAAGAGAAGCTATTTTGTGATCTAAGCCTGGCTGCCGTGCTTGCCCTTGAATGAGTCCCAGTAATTAATGATCTTAGGGAACAAAGCGATGCAGGAACAGAGAAAAGGCAGCCAAACAATAGTGCAGTGATAAAGCAGAGTCTTAGTTCCTCCTCAAGGGACTTACACACTCAAAGTTCCTTTGAGTTCTGCAGGAACTAAGGCCCCTCCCAGGTGGAGGACAGAATGAGGATGTTGACCTTCTGACTTCAATCAACTAAAACCTGGACTCTGTCGACCTTTGACCCAACTCTAAGGAATTCTTCTACACTCGAGTTCCTTCATGGATGTGCATGTACCCTTAACTTAAAACTTACCCAGTTTTGTTGTTTGGAGAGACATTATTTTGGAGAAGATTCCCTATGGGGTCTCCTTACCTGGTGCACATAACAACAAGTCCTTCCTTTACCTTTGTTTACCTTTGGCTTCGTTCTGTCTGTTGGCCTGACACTCAACCAAGAGGCAAACCCAGCTTTTGAGTGACAATAACATTTAATACTCAAATGAATATGTTTATATTCCTTTGAAAATATATATCCCATTATATGAAAAGTTCATTTTGCTCCGGAGGTTCTCTTCTCTGATAGTTCTTGGAACCACCTCCCCACAAGATCTACTTACTAAATTCAAAGGGCTCATTTCAGGACACCATTGATTTCCCCCACTCTGGTCCCTTGGCTAAGTTTATTGTATCTGTTCTCTTCTTTTACAAAATTAAAAACCTGAAAAGCCAAGCCCAAGTGACAGCTTGAGTCTCTCTGTTCATGGAGACAGAAGTCTCAGGCTGGTTGTTTTGGTTTTTGTTTGTTTGTTTAAGCAAGACTTTTCTGGCTACACCCACAGCATGTGGAAGTTTCTGGACCAGGGATTGAACCCATGCCACTGCAGTGACAACACCAGATCCTTAACCTGCTGAGCCACCAGAAAACTCCCAAGCAAGATCTTCATGATGAAGCAGTATGTTTCTGTATCTTCTGGTGTACGCTCCTTATCTCATAGTAGGCTACTAACAGTTCCATCACTTGCAGAAGCACTGCATCAAAGGGCAGATAGAACCCAGAGGCAAATCCCTGGGGCCCACTGCTTTTTCAAATGTTAGATTAAAATCAATATGCAGGAGTTCCTGTCGTGGTGCAGCAGAAACAAATCTGACTAGGAACCATGAAGTTGCAGGTTGGATCCCTGGCCTCACTGGGTGGGTTAAGGATCCGGTGTTGCTGTGAGCTGTGGTGTAGTTCGAAGATTCGGTTTGGATCTGGTGTTGCTGTGGCTGTGGCGTAGGCTGGCAGCTACAGCTCCAATTTGACCCCTAGCCTGGGAACTTCTATATGCCACAGGTGTGGCCCTAAAGAAAAAAAAAAAAGACGTCCTATGTGTAAAGAGTTGTGCTAGAAAACTGTTAGATAAAAACTTCAATGTATGATTTTTTTTTTCAACTTGCATAAACAGGAGTCAAAGCTTTTTGGGGAAAAAAAAAAAAAAAAAACCCTACTGAAAGTAGGATCTTAGGTAGTAAACAATGAATACGAAAAGACTCTAGAGGGTCATAACAGCCTTCCCAGCTTCCTTGAAACTATACTGATCTCCTACTGAGCAGGCCAGGACAGAGAGGCCTGGATGCTGCAGCCTGATATGTCTGCTGTGCTCCTGTTGGGGGAGCAGCCCACGGTCAAGACCTCCTCACCTAGTTGTTTAGTTTATGAACATTCATATTCAATATTACGTTCACGAGTTCACCCGAGTATAAGAAGTACATCACTTGAGGTTCTCATCCTAATTCTACTTTTCATCACTAAGTGGTTCTGGACAAGTTACTCAGGCACTCTGATCCTCATAAGCCACAGCTGCAAAATTGAGGGCTTGCTCTAGGTAACAATAGCTCAGATCTATCAAGTGCTTCCTACATGCTAAATACTGACCTAAGTGCCTTTTGTGAATTATTTCATTTTATCCTTCTGAGGTAGGTACTATTATTTCTTCCATTTTACAGATGGGGAGACTGAAGTTCAGAGAAACTATAAGTTACTCAAATTTCCTGAAAAACATAGAATCTAGGTGAAGGCCAAGAGCTAATGCTCTTGGGAGGTACAATTCCAGGGCAGCAAGAGAGGGAAGAGAAGAAAAGCAGGGAAGGGTGGGAAGCAAATGCAAGGTGATGGGTTACTGCATTGATTAATACTGTACTTACCATGAGCCATGAAGCAACCAGCTGGTCTCGAGGCAGGAGCAGTGGCTTGGCCTCATGGAATCCTCCACACTGGCTGCATGGATAAACCACAGTGCAGAGGGTTCAGAGGAGGGACAAGAGGAGAGGGTTTGCTGTCAGCTTTCCTCTGTCTTTCTCCTACTGGTCAAGTTTGCCCCGCAGAGAGTCAGTAACTCCACACTCCTGGAGTGTCCCTGTGGGGCTCACAGGTACAAATCCTTTCTGTGTCCCATTTTGGTCTGTAGGAAATAGGCTTCATTCAGTCCCCTTGACCTTCCCTGGGTTCCAAAGGGCTGATTCAAACAGTTGCTGATCAGGGAAAGGAGGGGATGCAGAACCAATGGAGAAGCAGTCAAGAAACAGTAGTGCAGGAGTTCCCATCGTGGCTCCAGTGGAAACTAATCTGACCGGCATCCATGAGGACGCAGGTTCAATCCCTGGCCTCGCTCAGTGGGTTAAGGATCCAGCATTGCCATGAGTGGTGGTGTAGTCACAGATGAGGCTTGGATCTGGCATTGCGATGGCTGTGGCATAGGCAGGTGGCTACAGTTCCAATTCAACCCCTAGCCTGGGAGCCTCTATATGCCTCAGGTGTAGCCCAAAAAAGCAAAAGCAAAAAAAAAAAAAAGAAGAAGCAATAGTGCAGCTTTGGGGCAGGGTCCTGGTTCCTCCTCAAGGAATATACTTAACAAGATCTTTGAGTTCTTCTGTGAGACCCAGGTGAAGGATGGTAACTTCAGGCTGAGCACAAGACTCCTGGAGCAGCCACCCTGTTACTTTGCCAGCAACCAATCAGAAGAAATCACACACCTGCCGTCCTCACCCCAAATTTTGCCTATAAAAACTTTTCCTCCCAAACTATTGGGGAGTTCAGGGCTTTTGAGCAGAAGCCACCCATTCTTTCATGGTTCTGCAATAAACCATTCTCTGCTCCAAAGTCCTACATTTCAGTTGGTTTGGCCTCACTGTGCAAGGGCCACATAAACTTGGAAAGGAAACAACCTGGACTCTTTGGCAGTTACTGTGGAAGCTAGATCCCAGCTCTGCAGGTCAGTACTTTCAGTCTGGAAAAGGTGGAAGAAGAAGTCATAACTGTAGGTATGTAGCAGGAGGTGGACCTGTGTGGGCCATGCGTGACAGCTGAGGCGAAATAAGAAGCAGAAGAGACTGGTGAGGCAAGAGGTGCACCTGACACCCAGGGACAGTGTGAGGTGGAGATCTGACTCCAGGACTAGAGCACCAGAGATAAGTATGCTGCAGATCTCTGAGTGGCCTTATGTGTATTCCTTTTCATGGTCAGATACAGGCCCAATCCTTGTTCTTTTTTAAATCGGTGCTATAGCCACCGGCCTATACCACAGCCACAAAAACACGGGATCTGAGCTGCACTTGCGACCTACACCACAGCTCATGCAAATAACAGCTCCTTTAACCCACTGAGCAAGGCTAGGAATCAAACCCACATCCTCATGGATGCTAGTTGGGTTCATTACCACTGAACCACAATGGGAAGTCCTTTGCCCTCTTGAAACAAGAGGGAAGGGGGTAGAGCACAACCTTTAAAAGAATGGCGTAGCCCTTGAAGATATGACAAAAACTGGTTAGAATCAAATGAGTCCACGATGGCAGTAGATCTGACTTTCAGGGTACCTTGAGCCTCATTTTGCACTTATTGTCATACATTAGCAGCCAAATGACATGTCCACAGGTGCCAGCACAGTTCTGAGGCCAACCATAAAAGGAAAAATCCCCCCCTCCAAAAAATAGTTGGAATAATCCTCCTATTCATTAGCCCAGAAAAACTCACCACCCCATATTTAGGGGCCTGCTCTCTTGCCTTTTGAGATAGACCACATTCTGTATATGGAATGTCTATTGCTCTCATCTTCTGCGATGGCCACACACTGTCCACCTCTCTCAATAAATCTACTTCTTACCTATCACTTTGCCTCTCCCTGAATTCCTTGTGCACAGAGACATAAAGAACCTGAACTTTAGTAAGTCCTGAGACCAGGTGTGATTTTCATTAAAAGACAGTGAGAAATAGCAACAACAACAACAACAACAACAACAAAAGACAAAAAGACAAAAGACAAAAAAAAAAAAAAAAAGAAAAAAGAAAAAAGAAAAGGAGTTCCCGTCGTGGCGCAGTGGTTAACGAATCCGACTAGGAACCATGAGGTTGTGGGTTCGGTCCCTGCCCTTGCTCAGTGGGTTAACGATCCGGCGTTGCCGTGAGCTGTGGTGTAGGTTGCAGACGCGGCTCGGATCCTGCGTTGCTGTGGCTCTGGTGTAGGCCGGTGGCTACAGCTCCGATTCAACCCCTAGCCTGGGAACCTCCATATGCTGCGGGAGCGGCCCAAGAAATAGCAACAACAACAACAACAACAACAAAAGACAAAAAGACAAAAGACAAAAAAAAAAAAAAAAAAGACAGTGGGTTCAAGTTCCATCTGAGTTGGGTGGTTTCAATCTCATTGTTCAAGTCTTAGATGACAATATCCCCTCTCTCACCTTTCTGGAGAAATTCTACGTAATTCATAAATCCTATTTCAGCAACATTTTTTCTCCTTCTGATTAAGTCACTCCTTCTAAATTATTTTGTGCCTTGTATATATTTCTGTGATTTCATATTTGATATTTATTGGTACATACCTGTATCACACCAGGCTGTGTATTTACTGAGGGCAGGAATCTTGCTGTGTTTTCAGATCCTATAGCCCAGGTCTGCCTAGACAAGGCATTCAGTAAATACCTGTAGAACCAATTGATATACAATTCTTTTTTTTTTTTTCTTTTTCGTCTTTCAGGGCCACAACTGCAGCATATGGAGGTTTCCAGGCTATGGGTCTAATTGGAGCTGTAGCCTCTGGCCTACACCACAGCCACAGCAACACAGGATCTGAGCCGTGTCTGCAACCTACACCACAGCTCACGGCAATGCCAGATCCTTAACCCACTGATCAAGGCCAGGGATCAAAACTTCATCCTCATGGATGCTTGTCAGATTCGTTTCTGCTGAGCCACAGCGGGAACTCCTGACACACAATTTTATACCTGAGCAGGCTTCCTTTTTAATTTTTGAATTTTAGAACCATTTTAGATTTACAGAAATAGTCTAAAGATAATACAAAGAGCTCCCACATGCCTAGTGTACCTTATTATTAATAACTAACACTAGTATGGTAACTTTTTCATAATTAATGAACCAATATTGATACATTATTATTAACTGAAGTCCACAGGGCATTCAGATTTTCTTTGTTTTTTACCTAATGTCCTTTTTTTCTGTTCCACGATCCGACATTACAGGTCATTGTCACATCTCTTGGCTGTGACAGTTTCTCAATCTTTTCTTTGTATTGAATGACCTTGACTGCTTTAAGGAGTACTGGTCAGCTGTTTTGCAGGCTGTCCCTCAAGTGTGATTTATCTGATGTTTTTCTTCCGATTAGATAGGAGTTATGGGTTTGGCAGAAGAAGATGGAGAGATAAAGCGCCATTATCATCACACCATATCAAGGGTACAGACTATCAGTGTGATTGATCGCTGCTGATGTTGACCTTGATCACCTGGCTAAGGTGGCACGTGTCAGGTTTCTCGCTCTAGAGTTACTCTCCCTCCCACCCCCTTTCTCACTGACCTCATTGGAAGAAAGTCAGTGTGCACAGCCCCCTTTGGAGGAGTGAGTATCTACACAAATTCTTTGGAATTCTTCTGCATGGGAGATACATGTCTACCCACTCCCACGGATTTACTTCTTCAATTGTTTATTTATATCACCATAGACTCCTGCATATTTATTTTATACTCTGGGTTATAAGCCAGTGCTATTTATTTATTTTGTTGCTCAAATGTTCCACCTTTCGCCACTGAGGGCTCTTTTATTGGACTCCTTTGTCTCTTTCACATACCTTAACTATTACGCTGTTTGTTTTGTTTGTTTCAGCACTTCACTTTCTAGCCCTATAAGATGCTCCAGGCTCATCTTGCATTTCTTGCCCTAATCCTAAATTCAGTCATTTCTCTGAGGACTCCGAGTTCCTTTTATTGAAGGGTGGTACTGTAAACCAAGATCTGGGCTCTCAACTAATATGCTCATTGCTACTGGAGTGTTGCTGCTCCCAGACCCCCTCAGCTGACAGAGCAAGGAAACATACTGGTGTATACTAATTGGGAAGACTCTTTTAATCTTACAAAGCACATAAAAACAAAAAAACAAAACAAAACAAAAAAACCCAGGACTTGCCCTGTGGTGCAGCAGGTTAAGGACCTGGTGTTATAAATGCTGTGGCTCAGGTTTGATCCCTGGGCCAGGAACTTCCTCATGCTATAGGTATAGGTAAAAAGAAAAATTAAATTAAATTAAAAATCAGAATAATTTAGACTTCTCTGGTCATTCCGTCTCAGTCTCTCTCTCTCTCTCTTTTTTAAAAATTTTATGGCTGCTCCTGTGGCATGTGGAAGTTCCTGGGACACAGACTGAATCCAAGTCACAGCTGTGACCTGAGCTGCAGCTGAGGCAGCACCAGATCCTCTAACACACTACGCCAGGCTGAACCTGTACCTCTGCAGTGACCTGAGCCACTGCAACTGGATTCTCTCTTTCTCTTTTTCTTTCTCTCTTTCTTTTTTTATGGCAGCACATGGAAGTTCCCAGGCTAGGGGCTGAATTGGAGCTGCAGCTGCAGGCCTACACCACAGCCATGGCAACACCAGATCCAAGCCACATCTGTGACCTATGCCACAGCTTGTGGCAATGCTGGATCCTTAACCCACTGAGAGAGACCAAGGACTGAACCCACATCCTATGTCAGGTTCTTAACTCACTGGGTCACAGCGGGAACTCTTTGCTATCCTTTCCCCTGTCAGGTCCTTGGTTCCAGCCAGACTAGCTTGTCCTGCCTGCCATCCCTGCCTGTCCTTGCTTTACCCCCTGCAGTGAGTTGATCTCTGATGGCTGCATTCGTAGGCTCCACAGCAGCTGGCTTCTGGTTGGGTTCTGCCAGAAGTGGATGGAAGACAGCACCTCCGCGGCAAAGGTACCTCCTCTATGGCTCCAGCTCCTCCTAGACAGGCCCACTGTGACGCTTCAGTCTTCTAGGCCCTCCCGACACCACCTCTGTCCTTCGTCCTGCCTGTCTTACAGGTGTCAGTGGCCGCTGACTATGGTCTCCCTGCTTCCTGGTGCACTTCTCAGCCTCTTTAACACACATACAACCATTTCTCTGAATAAGTTCTTTCCGTTTAAAATATGCAGGGCTTTCTACTTCACTAGTTAGACCCTGAGACAGGTTTGGGTGTAGTTTTTTACAAAGAGGCTGCAAGGAATGGGAGTGGGGCTTGGGAGGGAGAATGAAACCAAAGCTGGACTATCAAGCCAATCACTGCTGTGGGCACCTGGGACTTGATCCCACTGTGGATGCTGATTTGTTGGGGTGAATGGACCTCAGAATTGTCAGGCTGCTTCCAACTGCTCAAAGCTTGCCTAAAGGTGAGTAACTCCCTGCTATCTCAAAGTTTTCACGTACATCCAAATGGCTCAATGGGTCCCTACAGGGTTGCCACTGGTAGTGGCAGAGAAGTCCCTACCTTCACTCCAAAAGAAATCTACAGATTCAATAGGTAGCTGAGGCCTACTGGGATAGCTAAGGCTGGTGGGATATAGATGCCTAACTCTTTGCTGCAGCAAACTAAAGTGTTTTTTTTGTTTTTGTTTTTGTTTTGTTGTTTTTTTTTTTTTTAAAAAGGGTAAGTTGGAGTTCCCATCCTGGTGCAGCAGAAACAAATCCAACTAGGAACCATGAGGTTGCAGGTTCGATTCCTGGCCTCGCTCGGTGGGTTAAGGATCCCGTGTTGCTGTGAGCCGTGGTGTAGGTCACAGGCTCCGCTCGGAGCTGGCATTGTTGTGGCTATGGTGTAGGCTGGCAGCTGTAGCTCCGATTCCACCCCTAGCCTGGGAGCCTCCATATGCCGTGGGTGCAGCCCTAAAAAGACAAAAAGCCAAAAAACAAACAAACAAACAGGGGGAGTCAGGAGGATGTGGTGCAGGCACAGAGGTGTCTGATACTGATATACTCTGTTGTTGTTGTGGGTTTTTTTGTTTTGTTTTTTGGTTTTTGCTGTGCCTACAAGTGGAAATTCCTGGGCCAGGGATTGACCCCCTGCCACAGCTGTAACCAGAGTTACAGCAGTGACAATGCTGGATCCTTAACCTGCTAAGCCATGAGGGAGCTCCCACTGATACACTTTTTTTTTTTTTTTAATTTTCCCACTGTACAGCAAGGGGGTCAGGTTATCCTTACATGTATACATTACAATTACAGTTTTTCCCCCACCCTTTCTTCTGTTGCTCACTGATACACTTTTAACAGGTGCTGTTTCCCATGGCTCTGCTCTAGGTCCTCTTTTACTTTCATTCTTCACTCTTCCTGAGCAATCTCATATGAGTTATCCACACTGATACAGGAGTATCAGAATTTGATTTGTGCTTTAAAAATAATCTATTAGGATTTCCCATTGTGGATCAGTGGGTTAAGAAGGATTCAAGTTGGATCCCTGGCCTCACTCAGTGGGTTAAGGATGCGGCGTTGCTGCACGAGCTGGGGCGTGGGTCACAGATGCGGCTTGGATCTGGCCTAGCTGTGGCTGTGGTGTAGGCCGGCAGCTGCAGCTCCGATTTGATCCATAGCTTGGGAACTTTCATATGCCACAGGTGTGGTCATAAAAAGGAAAAACAATCTATTAGAACTACCGACTTAATTTACTTTTACCACTGCAAAATTCCCTTTGCAGAGAAGAAAGGCTTTCAGATACTTCTCCTAGAGAACTTTCTGTTGAATTTATGCTGGTTGAATTATCTGCAACTAGATCAATAAGAGCTACTCAGCAGGTATTTATGATGAAGCTGGTGAGCAAATTCAACCTTCTAGAAAAACCACAGTGGTGATCATTTTAAGTGAACAAGCATATTCTTTACCACAGGCATTTAAACAAATGCAATTTTCTCTAACAAAAATGCATAGTTTCAAGACTGCAAGTCAAGAGTCCTCGGAGGAGAACTATTAAAATTAAACTCTGACTATGACATGAATGCTTTTTTATGTAACCAGAAACCCAGCTACATCATGGCCAGCTACGGAATGAATACATATTTAACTTAAATACTGTGATAAATAGTACTTGAACATTCACGAAATGTTCTCCCTCATCGTTTTAAACAGGGTGGTCACTTTGCACTCCCTAAACAAGTGTGTTTATTTCTATTTTCCACTCAAAGATTCTCATTAAGGGTCAACGAAACTTGTGGCATAAGATTCAAAGCTGGAGAGAGGATTCTGGGAAGATGGTGAAGTAGGAATCACCAGTAATCTGTTTCCCCACCTAGACAAAAACTGCCCTGGCAGACTCTGTTTGATGTACCTCTTTTGGAACTCTAGAGTCTACTGAAGGTTTGCAACTTCCCAGGGAAGGCATGGAGAGTAAACCGTGGTTCACTGCAGTGGACTTTGGTCAGTTTAAGCTCTTAGCACAGTAGCAGCTACCCATCTCCCCTGATCCAGTACTTTTGCAGGCAGCTGTACACATGTTCCTGAAGCAACTTGCACACAGCTTGTGGGAGCCAAGGTGGGCAAAAAGGACCCCACTCTCCAGATACTGAGGATCTGTGCTCTGACCATGGACTGTTGCATAAAGAGATGGGCTACCAGTGTTATTACCTCTCCCCACTGCTGCCCTAGCTGGTTGAAGTGATTTCTGGGGATTTAAAGACCTGGCACCCTTTCTCACCCCCCCATTCATTTTTCTTTTTTCCCTTTGGGAGACAGACATTAAAGACTGGGACACTCAAAAGCCGCTGCACATAGAGGGAAAATTAGAAAGTGACTGCAGGGAGTTCCCGTCGTGGCACAGTGGTTAACGAATCCGACTAGGAACCATGAGGTTGCGGGTTCGGTCCCTGCCCTTGCTCAGTGGGTTAACGATCCGGCGTTGCCGTGAGCTGTGGTGTAGGTTGCAGACGCGGCTCGGATCCCCCGTTGCTGTGGCTCTGGCGTAGGCCGGTGGCTACAGCTCCGATTGGACCCCTAGCCTGGGAACCTCCATATGCCGCGGGAGCGGCCCAAGAAATAGCAACAACAACAACAAAAAAGACAAAAGACAAAAAAAAAAAAAAAAAAAAAAAAAAAGAAAGTGACTGCACATGCTCAGGGAAAAGTGCAGGCTCACATTAGACCTAAGAATCCCAAAGTTTACATCTCAGGCTGATATTTGGCACCAAGACACCCTACAACAATACGAAAATAAATAAACAACAGAAAAAACACAAAACAGAAAACCCTAAGAAAAGGTGAGAATATGATTTCCAGAGTTTAAATGTTAGATTCCAATGTCTACTTTAAAACACACACACACACACACACACACACACACACAAAGCATACAAAGAAATAGGAAAGAGTAAGCTTTATCCAGGGCAGGCCTATTGGGTGTAGGAGGGACCTGCATCAGGACAAGAATACAGAGAGGGGAGAGTCTCTGTAGGCACCTGCTGACCTCGCACCTGCGAGGCCCCTCTGAACTTCCCCCTGGGATTCCGTGAGGGTCTCCTACTCCTATAGAAACCATCTCCCTCTTTTTTACTTGAGACAACAAGTATATTTCTATATCACTGCAGTGAATGAACGCGAAGAAGGCAATGAAGAGCAAAAAGGACATAGTATTTCTCCTATTACCTCTCATCAAAAGAAGGGGTCTCTGAAATCTTAGCTTTCCAGAGCCCTTCTTGATAGCCTCTGTCTCTTTCTAGTATGTGGCACTCCTGTCTAGCCCCTACTCACCTATGACGCAAGAGTGACTATCAGGCCCTGGAGATGTGGCCACAGACAAAATAGAAAAAGACCCTGCTCCCGGGGCTTACATTCCAGTGTGGGGAGACAGACAGCAAAGAAAGAGGGAACATACCAGGTGGAGATATGATTTATACAAATAATTAAATGTAGGAGTTCCCGCTGTGGTACCGCAGGTTAAGAATCTGACTGTTGTGGCTCAGGTCGCTGCAGAGGTACAGGTTTGATCCCTGGCCCCGTGAAGTGGGTTAAAGGATCCAGCGTTGCCACAGCTGCAGCGTAAGTCACAGCTGTGGCTAGGATTTAGTTCCTGGCCTGGGCACTTCCATATGCTGTGGGTGCAGCCATAAAAAATAATTAAATATAGTGTGCGTGCGTGTGTGTGGTTTTACAAGGGTGTCAGAGAAGGGCTCTCTGCTAAAGCAACATTTTAACAAATGTTAAAATGAGAATACTGGGGGAAAGAGACCCAGGAGATGTGCCTGGAAGCCAATAAGTGGGCAGTGGGATCAGGATGTGGAACCAGGGGAGATTCTTTTAAGATGGGATTAGAACATGTCCAGTGGCTGAGGAGCATTTCATGATTCAGGCATGCAGGAGAGAGAGGGATGAAATCCAGAGGCTGATGAAAGGCAATAGCCTACAACAGAGCTGGGACCCCTCTCCCATTGTAACAGGAGAGAGGATGGGAGGTGGTACAGCCAGAGGCAGGTTGACGATGTGATGGAAGATGATTTCAGAATAATTCCTTCTGGGATTGTCAGTGGAGTGTGAGGCAGGTGTTCAGAAGATTTCAGGGGAAAGAAAGAAGATGAATGAATTTTTGGTGATCCAGAAAGCAAACCACCAGGGCAGTCTTCTGAACTTTTAATGTGGAAATGAATCACCTGGGGACTTTGTTAAAATTCTCAGATCCTGATTCAGTAGGTCCAGGTGGGGCCTGAGCTTCTGCAAGTGCAAACACTCCCTGGTGATGTCGGTGCTGTTGGTCCAGGACCACCACTTAAGCAGGGAGGGAAATATGTAGGATTTGTGGGCAGGATGTAGGGACCTTCAAGGTCTGTGGCCATGAATTCAAATAAAAACATTCATCCAGCTTGTGTTCTTTTCTTGCTGCTTGGATACAGGAATGGAGTAGGGGATAATTGGGTTTAATCAAGACTGAAGAGAAAGCCAGAGTTAGTGGTATTTATGAGGAAGTGCCTATAATGATGTGCCATTCAACCTAACCTGAGGCAGGAAGGAAATGAAAAACTAAGCTAGGATGGGTAATGAAAAGGCCAATGAATCACGGACCTTGGTGAGGTCTGAGAATTGCAGGGGAGGGGTTTTATTTTTTTTAATTAAATTTTTTTTTTTTTTTGCCGTCTCATGCTCCCACGGCATGTGGAGGTTCCCAGGCTAGGGGTCGAATCGGAGCTACAGCCGCTGGCCTACATCACAGACAAAGCAACACAGGATCCGAGCGGTGTCTGCGACCTACACCACAGCTCACGGTAACGCCACATCCTTAACCCACTGAGTAAGGCCAGAGATCAAACCCGCAACCTCATGGTTCCTAGTCACGACGGGAACTCCAGGGGGAGGGGTTTTAGAACCAACAAGCTAGGAAAGGATGAGGTGATCAGGTTGAGAGGGGCTTTGAGACTTAGAGGTGACAACAAGGTCAAGCATACAACCTCCAGAGTGGAAAGCTACAGATCATGTGAGGTGCCAAAGAGGAGTGACAAGGGGGCTGGGGAGAAGGCAATTAGAGGGTGGCAGGGTTTTAGTCTCATGGCACAAATTTCGAAGGAGCTTTGTGCCAGCACCTGGCTAGGTGAGACAGACACAGTCCCCCTGCCGCTCCCCTCCTCAAGTGCGATGGGAAACCATGAAGGGGTTTAGACAAGCGCTATAGACCAAATGTTTGTTTCCCCACCCCCACCCCACCCCCCACCACATTCACACGTTGCAATCCGAACCCCTAATGTGGCAGTACTGGGGGGCGGGGTCCTCGAGAGGGGATCAGGCTCCACATCATGAATGGGATCAGTGCCCTTAGAGGCTCCAAAGGGCTCTCCTGCCCCTTCCACCACGTGAAGACAAGGGAAATACAACCATCTGTGAGCAAGGGAGTGAGCCCTTACTAGACACAGAATCTGCTGGCACCGTGACCTTGGACTTCCCAGCCTTGGGAACAATGAAAAATAAATTTCTGATGGAGTTCCCATTGTGGCTCATGTTTTATAAGCAACCCAGTCCATGGTATTTTTGTTATAGCGGCCTGAACAGATTAAGACAGCAAGGAAGTGACACGATCCAACTGAGATTTTGCAAAGATCTCTCTGACTGCTGTGCAGAGAGAGAGAACTGGAGGGAGGTTCAGCGGCATCTGGAGGCTATTAGAGTTGATTTTGTTGCCAAAGTGTGGACTCCAGCAGTATCAGCATCACCAGGAACTTGTTAGAAATGCACATTCCAGGGGCCCCCCAGACCTACTGAATCAGAAACTCTGGGATGGCGCCCTGCGATGTGAGTTTTAACAAAAGCTCTCCAAGTGACTAGGTGCAAGTTAAAGTCAGACAAAAGAATATGGTGCTTTGGATTACAGCCGTGGCGAGGGAGAGGATGGAGCTTTATTTCGGCAGCGGAGGAAGGACTAGGACAGAGTATGGGATGTGTGGGTGAGGGAGCAGGTTTCCGGGAGAGGGAAAAGGACAGATGGGAGTACTGGGAACGGGAGAGAAGGACAGAGGAGGAGCCACCTTGCTGGGCAAGATCGAGAGGTCAGTCCGTCCATGGCACAGGGTGAGTGTGTTCTGGAGAAGTTGGCCGGGAAGAAAAGTTGTGGGTAAAACCACATTCCACACTAGTTCCCAGCACGAAATTGGAGGAAAGCTGCTCTGGCCTCTGCAGGGCATGGTGTTGACAGTGTCATCTGTGGCTCTCTAACGGTCTGGCTAAGTGTCAACATTTCACACTCGTTGTTGTGGGTGTGCCAGAAAGAGCACTGAGCTTGGAATCCAGAGGAAGCAGGCCCCGGCTTTAAACCACTTCCAAGCAAGTCGTGTCACTTCTGTGAGCTCCAGCCTCCACCTCTCTTCACTGCACATTCCGACGCCTGTCCTAACTGTCTACAAGGGCACTTCTCAGAGTCTAAGGAGCCAGTGCAAATAAGAATTCATTGATAATTCGGAGTTCCCGTCGTGGCGCAGTGGTTCACGAATCCGACTAGGAACCATGAGGTTGCGGGTTCGGTCCCTGCCCTTGCTCAGTGGGTTAACGATCCGGCATTGCCGTGAGCTGTGGTGTAGGTTGCAGACGCGGCTCGGATCCAGTGTTGCTGTGGCTCTGGCGTAGGCTGGTGGCTGCAGCTCCGATTGGACCCCTAGCCTGGGAGCCTCCATGTGCCGAGGGAGTGGCCCAAGAAATAGCAAAAAGGCAAAAAGGCAAAAAAAAAAAAAAGAATTCACTGATAATTCTAAATCATCTTACAGAGGGAAGGGAGGCAGTATTCCAGATACTCTCATCATTATTGTAAGATTCTAGTGTCAGAACAGAGCTCTGGTGGCTGCCCCCTTGCTGAGAGACGACAGTGGAAAGATGACTATTCCCTCCAAATACATTTTCCTTTCTGGTTATGACCTGCAATCCGCTGTACGAGGGCGTTCCTCCAACTGGACTTTCTGCACTGGCCAGGCACAGGTACCCCAGAGAGGGAAACGCTCTTGACAAAAAAGATTCACTATTTATTTACCGTGTCCCATACATGAGTGTTTTACACCGATCGCATGTGCCCAGTGGGAATTCCGTTCACTGGACATCACTACCCTCATTTTACAGATGAGGATGATGCAACGGAGACCAGGCGACTTACTCAAATTTACAGAACCCATGAGGGGCAGAGCCAGCCCCCGCCTCGTCTCCTGCCTGCCTCTGGATGCTGCGCTCTCCCTGCTCCTGCCCCTTCGGATGGACAGCTGAGGTCACCAGGCACAGGGGGGAAGGGGGCTCAGCTGGGCACAGCGGTGGGGGGGGAGAATAGTGCCGAGGCCTGAAGATGGGATTCGTCGGCTCTACCAAGGCACTGCAATTGTTCTGCAGCCCTTCTCCTGGTGTACTATGACTTTCATTCACAAGCACCTTTCAAGCGTTTTTGTTCTCCATGACACCCAACCACATTTACTTAGCTATTGGTGACTGCGTGTTTGAACAAGGGCTCAGGGAGGCCCCAGAGGGAGGCAGGCCTCCCTGAGTCCATTAACCTATAGAACAAACGCACAGCAGGGGGTGGGGGCAGATTGTCTCGGCCTGGGGTCTTTTTTCCAGGGTTTTCAATACAGTTCACTTTGCACACACAGAGCATTACGCTTGTGAACTTTGGTGTGGTCAGGAGAGATATCAAATTTATTTCGAGGCTGTGGCAGTTGATGACACCAGCCTGTGACATGACAGACCAGTAGAGTCAGAAAGGAGCCTGTGTTCCTTGTTTTGCAAACACAGAATCCAGGAGCCTTGTCCACAGGTTCAAGCGGGGGTTGGTTAGTGCAACAAAGAGGACCGGAATTGCAGCCTTCCAGGCTGTTCTTCTAATCACTCCTTAGTTGCTACAAGACCAAACAACAAAAAGTCTGGAAAGAACTGGCACCTTTTGCACAATGGCCTTCATTAAACTGTGTTTTCTGAAATGACAACAACACAAAAACCAAATAGGACCTAATGAAATTTATATGCTTTTGCATAGCAAAGGAAACCACTAAAAAAAAAAAAACATGAAAAGACAACCTATGGAATGGGAGAAAAGAGTGGCAAATCATGTAACCAACAAGGGCTTAATCTCTAAAATATAAACAACTCATACAACTCAACAACAAAAAAATCAAACAACCCAATCGAAAAGTTGGCAAAAGATCTAAATAGATATTTCTCCAAAGACATGGAGATGGTCAGTAGGCACATGAAAAGATACTCAATAGCACTAATAATTAGAGAAACGTCAATCAAAACTCCAATAAGGTACCACCTCACACTAGTCAGAATGGTCATCATTAATAAATCTACAATTAACAAATGCTGGTGAGGGTGTAGAGAAAAGGGAACCCTCCTACATTGTTGGTAGGAATGTAAATTGGTACAACCACTATGGAAAACAGTATGGAGGTTCCTTAAATAACTTAAAAAAAAAAAGAACTACCAAATGATCCAGCAATCACACTGGACATATATCCAGAGAAAGCTCTAATTTGAAAAGATGCATTCACCCCAATGTTCACTGCAGCTCTATTCACAACAGCCAAGACATGGAAACAACCCAAATGTCCATCGACAGATGAATGGATTAAGAAGATGTGGTACATATATACAATAGAATACTACTCAGCCACAAAAAAGAACAAATAATGTCATTTGCAGCAACATGGACGCAACTAGAGATTAACTTCATACTAAGTGAAGTAAGTCAGGAAGAAAAAGACAAACACCATATGATATCACTTATATGTGGAATCTAAAATATGGCACAAATGAACCTATCTACAAAACAAAAACAGACTCACAGACATAGAGAACAGACCTGTGATTGCTCAGGGGGAGGGGGAAGGAAGAGGGATGGACTGGGAGTTTGGGGTTGGTAGAAGCAAACTATGACATTTAGAATGGAGAAGCAATGAGGTCCTACTATCTAACACAGGGAACAATATCTAATCTCCTGGTATAGCCCAAAAGAATATAAAAAAGAATATAAATATAAACATATCTATCTATATTATCTATCTATCTGCATATATCTGAGTCACTGCTGTACAGCAGGAATTGGAACATTGTAAATCAACTATACTTAAAAAAAAGTTTTTTAAAAAAAGTGTTTTTTTGTTTTTGTTTTCTGGTTTTGTGTGTGTGTGTGTGTGTGTGTGTGTATTTTTAGGGCCATACCAGTGGCATATGGAAGTTCCTAGGCTAGGGGATGAACTGGAGCTGTAGCCACTGGCCTACACCAGAACAACAGCAACACAGGATACGAGCCATGTCTGTGACCTACACCACAGCTCAGGGCAATCCCGGATCCTTAATCCACTGAGCAAGGCCAGGGATTAAACCTGCATCCTCATGGATACTAGTAGGGTTCGTTAACCACTGAGCCACAATGGAAATTTCCAAAAAACAGTGTCTTCTGAATATGCGCTTGGTGCCAGTTCTCCCATAAGCACTGCTCTGCTGGATCACAACTATCCTGTGGGCTGGTACCTAGCAGGGCACACCCTCTCCATGATTTGCACATTGTGGGTCCCCAACTGTTGGCAGGATGGATGGGTGGGGTGGATGGATGATTGCAGGAAGAAGCTGGAGAACATCACCTGGACAAAGAACACCACTTAGACTACAAAGAACTCAGAGTACAAAGAACACCAATTAACATTGCTGACTTTTTCTGTCACTGGAGACTGTGTCTCAGAGGAAGAACTCTGCTATCGCCCAGCAGTGTACAGACACCAGCTGTCAATTAATGTAATTACTACTGTTGTTTTTTTTCATGTGTCCTGACTTCTTCAATGGAAAGGCAAAAAACAATTAAAATACTCGCTCCTAAACTGTCCTAAACACTCCTTTGGAGTGGCTGTGAAAACCAACCATCCTGAGGGATGGAGAAGAGGAGAAAAGAAAAAAAGGAATTACGCCTCAATACCCTCCCTTTCAGAATAGATCAGAACGGTTAAAAAAAAAAAAAAAGAAAAGAAAAGAATCACCAGTGGATGCAGAGAGTGGCAGAGAAGCCCAGGGCTGTGCAAGCAGCAGCAGGTTCCCAGGAGGAAAGAAAAGTATTAATAATGGCTGTTTTGACTCTCTTGTCCCTAGGTTCTTTACTGGGCCCATGACTAGGTTTGCAGGTCACTTGGCCCCCTCTGGAGGGCTGGACACTTCAAGCTGCTTCTGGCCACAAAGGTGTTTTTGCTGCTTTTGGAGTTAGGCAGAGCTGGGTTCTATTCCACAAGCTGTGTGACCTTCAACCAGTTACCTAACCTCTCTGAGCCTTAATTTACTCCTGAGAAAATAACAGTACTGCCCAGAGAAAATCATGTAGCACCCTGGCATCAGGTGCATGCTCAGCGAAGCACTGGAAAGCAGGGGGCTTCTGGCTCCCCAAGTTACTATGGGCAAGTGGGACAGCAAGCAAGAGGCCAGCTGGAGGGGCGCCTTCAGCGGGACCTCAAAGCTGCTCTCAGCATTCCCTCCGCCCAAAGAGCGAGACCAGGCACGAGTTCTGAGGACAGCGCGCCCCCTTGAGGCCGACCTCAGGAGCAAGGGTTGCTACTAGACAGGGCGCCCTAGGCCAAGACACAGGGTGGAAAGGGGCTGCCCAGGCTGGCAAAGGCTTTGACTCCGTTTTCTGGGGTACTGCAGCGGGTACCGTCGGTACCAGGCTGCATGCCCAGGCTGCCAAGCTGACCACAGTTGAGTAAGCTGAAAAAGCTACTTGGGTTGTTCAAGCAGTAAAGACTCAGGCTCAATCAGTATTTACTGAGCATTTACTGTGTTCCAGTCTCTGTGCTGGATGCTCTTCACTTAATGTCATGGATTTCATTTGAACTTCTCAGCAACACTGTGAGGGAGGGGTATCTGAAGGTGACTGAAGCACCCTTAGAGAAGTTATTTGCACACAGTTGAAACATGGCTACGTTGGGGTTTGGGATTTGTATTAATTTGCTGGGGCTGCCGTAACAAAGTACCCAAAATCGGGTGGGCTTAAATGACAGAAATTTAGTGTCTCACAGTTCTGGATGCTAGGAGCCTGAGATAAGTGGCAGAGCTGAAAGGGAGGGATCTTTTCCAGGCCTTTCTCTTTGGCTTGTACACAGCTGCCCTCACTCTCTGTATACATACCTGTCTCCAAATTTCCTTTTTTAAAGACAACAGTCATTGGATTAAGGCCCACCCTAGTGACTTCATTTTAGCTTGATTACTTCTATAAAGACCTTACTGCCATATAAAGTAACATTCTGGGACACTGGGGGTTAGAATTTCAACGTATGAATTTGGGGAGGACACAGTTCAACCCATAAGGAGATTTAACCCAGGATTCCTGTTTCTAAGTCTGGTGCTTGCCTGTGGTGTCAAGCAGTGGTTCTCAAACTTGGGTGAATTTACTTGGAGAAATTTTTTTTAATGTTGATGCCTGAGTTCCACTCCCACAGATTAAGGTTTAATTGTGTGGCTAGATGTTAAGATTTTAAAAAGCTTCCCAGGTCATTCTAGGAGCAGCCAAGCTTTGAACACCTTTCCATTATCATATAGCTATTAATTTAAAGAAAGGGTTAACAATAAATATCAAAAAAGTAAGCCAGACTTAAATAAAACATTAAGATCACAGAAACGGGTCAAAATATATAAATGATTACAATAAATATACATAAACTAAATTAGTCAGTTAAAGAAAAAGATTGACAAATTGGATTTTTAAAAAAATCCAGGTATGAGCTACTAACAAGAGACAATCCTAAAGGATAAGGAAAATACAAAGGCTGTAACTAAATGATGGAAAATTATACATTAGTAAAATACTAATCAAAATAAAGTTGGTTTATCTAGAATAATATTAGATAAAATCAACCTAAAGAAAGACAACAGCAAGAAGATGCATAGCATGTATATATATAATAAACAAAGGGGGGAGTTCTCATCATGGCTCAGCAGAAACGAATCTGACTAGTATCCATGAAGACTAAGGTTCAATCCCCAGCCTCGCTCAGTGGGTTAAGGATCTGGTGTTGCCGTGAGCTGTGGTGTAGGTCACAGATGTGGCTCAGATCCTGCATTACTGCGGCTGTGGGGTAGGCCGGCAACTATAATTTGGATTTGACCCCTAGCCTGGGAACCTCCATATGCCGAGGGAGTAGCCCTAGAAAAGGCAAAAAGACAAAAAGACACACACACAAAAAAAGACAAAAAAATAAAAAATTAAAAAAAAAATAAAGGGATATAAAATTTATGAAACCAAAATGATGGAATGACTGAAATGTAATTTCATTGTAATGGGAGATTTCAACAGTCTTCTCCTGATTATTGATAAATTGAGCAGACATCCCTCCCTTTAGAATATTTTCTAAAATTCACAGTAGAAAATAGAGGTAAACACAGTTCAGACCTTTGGGTAGGGAAAGATATTGAAAAGGAAACACTAAAATGTTGACCATAAAAGACTGATAAATATTTCTCCATAAAATTAAGAACTTTTGTTCATCAAAGTTACTTTGGAGAAAGTGAAAAGTTATATATAAAAGATATTCAAAATACACTAACTGGCAAAAGATTGGTATGAATATACAAAGAACTCCTACACATCAGTAAAAGAAAAAAAAAAGCATAAGCAGCCCAAAAGGAAAAAAAAGAGAGAACTTTTTTACAGAAGAAGAAATACAAAGCCAATATATATGAAGAGATGTTTAACATAATTATTAACTGGGAAGTATAAACCTAGGCTGCAATGACATACTGTTTTATACTCATCCCATTGGTACAAATTGAAATGGTTTTCCATTACCAAGTTTTTTCTAATTCTGGTGGGAGTTTTTTCTAATTCTTTGGGAAAGGTTGGGCGTTTTCTCCTAATTCGGACATTTATATACTGTTATAGGTCGAATGGCATTCCTCAAAAGTTATGCTGAAGTCCTGACTCCTGAAACCTTATTTGGACTTTGCAGATATAATTTGCTAAGTTAGGATGACATCATACTGGAGTAGGGTGGACCTTAAAACGCAAATGACTGATGTTCTTATAGGAAGAAAAGAGCAATGTAATTTGTCAAGGTCTTAGTTTTTGCTTTAGATGGCGCTTCATGGGTGCTCCTCTATATCTCTATATATCTATATCTGTATCTATATCTGAGTCTATATATATGCCTCTGTCTATATCTATACCAAGATAATCATATCTACTGGAAGAGGCCACCTAAGGACACTGATGAAAGCATGTCTTAGGCAGGATAATGATTAGTCCTAATCCATTCCAGTGTACCTGAAGCTGTCTACTTCCCCAAATAATTTGGCTTGTCCAGATTGGTTCATGATTCTACACACTGGTGCTTCTAACTCACTTCGATTTTCACAGAGGTCTGGAAGTTGGAACAATTCTTCCAATCTCACTCTATGACAAGCAGTGCGGTTAACCAGTCTAGATCAAACATGCAGGTCTGGCTTGTTCAGAAGTTACTGTGCTAATTCGGTTGCAAATTTCCATTGGTTAAAATAAAGGAATCCGGAGACTGAAAGTTCATTGAGTTCAAGTGCAATCAACTTAATAGGTGGGAAAAGGAAAAAAAGAAGGGCATTAAAGATGCTCAGATCTTCTTAAGAGATGTAGAGATAGCAAATAAGTTTGGCAGGAAGTGGCAGCCAAAAAACATGAAACCACAACCCTGGGAAAATAAGTATTAATCAGAGGGTAGAGCAGGTGAAAGAGAACAGGAAAATGGAATCTGCCCTGCCCATGGGTCAGAATGTAATGTTTCAGGTATGTTCTTCTCAGCAAAAATATTCTTAGCATCTGCTCTTGAAATGATGGAGCTGGTTTAAAACAATGTCTGTTGGGCACCTCAAGGACCCCACATTCTGTAGGCAAAAAGGAAGACAGTTAAAAGAGCACAAATCTGTTTTCATTTGACGGAATGAAAGAGTCTACACTCTCCTTTTAAAGGCCTGGCTATTGCATGATTCAGAAGCAGTATGACGCAGAGATCTGGGAAGCTTCAGGGACACCTACCCCCTGAGAGAAGTTTGCGAGGCGAGGAGCACTGAATTGTCGTGGCGTGAATTTGCAAAACCTGATAGCTTCGGAAAAGATATGGCATTGGTCTAGAAATTCAGCACATAGTACTTTTATTTTATGGTAAGGAAAAGGATATGAGAAAAGAGAAAGTAGTGTAAGTATGTTTTTCATATTTTTTCCCTCTTCTGCACTGTCAATAAAAGGGCAAAGATATTATTGAGCAAATGTTCTTTAGAAAAATTTGATATATTCTCATACTTAGAAATTTTGCTATAGGGATAGTCACTGCTGCTGTTTACACGAGACATTCCTACTCTGGAATCTAAAAGCTGAAGTATTTACTATGCTTAGATAAACCACATATTTCTCCTTGTGAGTACAGCCTGTTCAGGTTTACACATACCACTGCGCAATTCCCCAAGCACTGTTCCCAGTTTTACACATGGTGTTGGATGCATTTATGGAAACCAATGTGAAACGCCTTTGCTCTTTGCTAACCAGGCCAGTCAAAAGCATACCTTTGACTCTGAGACTGAATTGAAACTGAATTTGGCTTTGGTTAGTAGAGGCTCCAGGAAAATTGATAAAACAGGAGAAAGAGAAATGAGCTTCTTTTTCTAGAATTTGAATGGAGAGACCCAGGACTGAGGATAGGAAATTTGTCATAATGATGGAAAAATCTTAAAAAAAGAAAAGACATAAATGAATGCAACTGAGGAATCCAAAACCTTGCCTAGCTTCTGGCCCTCTTGAGGCTTTGATTCATGAAATACCCTAACATTTTTCGGTAATCTTCTGCCATACTCTAAAATGTCTACAACATCTAAACAACCCATATTAATAGGAAAAAAATATTCAATTGTGAACAGAGCCCAGAGATGGTACAAAACATTTCTTCGCTCTTTTCATCACATCATTGTTCAGTCCTGACCTCCGGCTATGCTCTTTGACAAGACCCAGAGTATGTCTCCCTCTGAAGCACTGAGAACTGCATTCATGAGGGGAGCCCCTGCAAACTCTCTCAAAGGTGAGCTCTGTGATTGCTCTCCTTGGTGAGCCAGGTTTAAAAGGTACCACCATTGATATGGTCTCTCCAATTCTAATGGGGATAATGGATCTCAGAGTGCGGCAGAGGTGGTGGCAGCACTTAATTGCCAATGACAAAGTGAGTACATCTACTGGCCGGGGGTAATCCGAATGCCTTGGCCTACAGAGATCTTTGATGGTGGTTATGTTTTTTTGTTTTTGTTTTTTGGTTTTTTTTCATGGCATGCAGTGCCTTGATGTGAGATCTCACTTCCAGACGAGAGATTGAAACTGGGCTGCAGTGGTGAAGGTGCCGTGTCCTAACCACTAGACCACCCCAGGGAACTCCCTGGTGGTGGTTAGTTTATCATGCTGTTCCTAGGAATAAAACAGGTAGGCAGTCTATTAGAGTCTTCCTTGATCTTTATGAGAAGGGAAAACTCTAGGTCTGGAAGCCAAACACCTGACTTGTGTCACTACTGTGGGCAGTTGTGGCCTCTTACCTGGTTTCCAAATGGAAGGCAATTCACAGACCCAGAGCTTCTGGAATAAAGAGGAGGCAGGTGCTCCTTGGGGAAAATCCCTGCTGACTCCCATATAACTAGAACATATGCGTGGAGAATCAAGGAGTGGAAGTGGGGGTGGCTCCTCTTCCTGTTACACCCAATAACGCACTCACAGGTAATTTTTGCTTCTCATCCTGATAACCCCGAGCTCGGCTGATTGGAAGGTGTCGGTCCCCAAAGAAGAAATCTTTCTACCAGGGGAAATAACACTGGTTCAATGTAATTGGAAGCTGAGACTTCCACCTGGCCATTTTGGGCTCCTCATGCCCTTGAACCAACAGGCAGAAAAAGAGTTACTCTAATGGCCGGAGTGATTAATCTTAATCACCAAGGGGAAACTGAGTTGCTGCTACCAATGGGAACAGGACAGACTATGTCTGGGACGCAGGGGATTTTCTGGGGTGTCTTTAGTATTTTCATGTCCAATGTTAGTGGTTAACGAAAACCACAGAAACAAACAGGAAGACACAAGATAACTGACTACTCGGTTCCTTGGGGAATGCGAGTTTGGGTCATTCCACCCAAAACCCCCCAGCAGCTGAGGATCTGACTGAGGGAAATACAGAATGGGCGATGAGAGAAAGAAGCCATAGCTATCAATTATGGCCTCACAGCCAATTAAAAAAGTGAAGACTGTACAGCTTTACGCATTATCTCTTTGCTTGTTATAGGTATCTTTTTATTTGTATATGTCAACTATTTTTCATCTTTCTCCTTCTTCCCAACTTTATTTTATATATAAGTTGTTGGAACTTAACTTTCTAATTTAATCTTTATGATAACAGACTAGTGTATGTGACTGTGACAAAATTTGAGGATTAATTAATCAGTGGTGGATATGGTGACTGACATGATGCTAAGTGTTTTCAGTAGCAGGTATTGTAGGGACGCTCGAGTGGGGGAGGAGTCCTGGTTCCTGGTTCCCATGTGTTTCTCTCATCAGGCTCCTGCAGCAAAGGTGGCTTCTCTCAGGCTGGGCTCCCCCAGGGTGCAGGGGCCAGAAGCCCCCAGTAGTTAGGGCCACATAGCATGTACGTCCCTGTGAGCAGCTTCCCCTGACCCCACCTTGGGCAGCTTCACAGTAGAAGGATGACTACTGTGCTTCTATCAGGCTGGGCTCTCACAGTGTGGTACCTGCCCGTGGATAGCTTTCCTTAGCCTCTCAGACAGCAGCTTTGGGCAAGTTGGGAGGCATGGCATCCTCCTGTGTGTGGCTTACTGTGGCACCCCAAATGGTCTCTATCCAGGGAGTCCCACTAGCACAACGCCCCAGTAAACTTCTTTGTCAGCCATGCCTGCACCTGCCTCAGCTTTGGAGAATGGGTTTCTTCTCTGGAGTCCTATTTAAGCCCTAGGGTTAGTGACTAGTTCCATATCTGCTACTTCTCTATTCTTTAGAGGTTCTTTTACTTCTTATAAGTCAATCTTCTGTTCCTCCAATCCCTGTTATAGTTAATAATTTTTTATGTTAAACGTACCTTGCTAATGTTACTATGTGGTTTCAGTCCGCTCACTGTACCCTGACTGATACATAGAAAAATGAACCCTGAGCTTGTTACAGGCTGAATTGTGTACCCCCTCCCCACCAAAAAGATATGTTGAAATCCTAACCTCCAGTATGTCAGAATGAGACTTTATTTGGAAATAAGGTCATTGGAGGTGTAATTAGTTCTGATAAGGGCATACTAAAGTGGATGGGGCCCTAATCCAATATGACTGGTGGTGTCCTTATAAGAAGATGGCTTTGTGAAGACACAGACACCATGGGATGATAAAATCAGAGATCAGAGTGACACATCTATAAGCCAAGGAACAAGAATTGTCAGGAAAAACACCGGAAGCTGGAAGAGGTAAGGAAGGATTCTTTTCAGAGGCTTTGGAAAGACAATGGCCCTGCTGACACCTTGATCTTGGACTTCCTGCCTCTAGAACCACGAGACAATAACTTTCTGTTGTTTTAAGCCACCCAGTTTGCCATACCTTGTTATGGAATCCTCAAGAAATAAACATAGACCCTTACCTCAGACCAAAAGTAATCTAAATGGATCACAGGGAGTTTCCTTGTGGCTCAGTGGGTTAAGGATTCAGTGTTGCCAGACATGTTTTTATAATATTTTCTTAGCCTCTTTGCTGAGAACTCCATCTTGTCTTTCCTTACTTTGTCCCATCTTCCTGCTTGAGAAACAGTCACGGTGATGGTAAATGACTTAAGCTTAAGAACAAAGACCTAAAGGCAGGGGTTATTCGCGGGGTCAGCTGAATGAGGATGTAATACATTGGTCTAGGCACACCGATTGGCACGCCATTTGCACAAGCATGATATGTCCTCTAAAGAATAAGAGAAAGAGGAACCTCATGGCCAAGTGGTTTATGAGGGGTCGTTAGCAGAATATGCATTAGCAAAGAGAACCAAGGTGCAAACCTAGGCACACAGGGTTGCCGGCATGCCCTTTGTGGAAGCACAGTGAGGATTCTCTGAAATGCTATGCATAGATAGCTAACTCAAATGCTAATGATTCTTAAATGCCTAAAGTTTAGAGTAAAAGTTTAACCATCTACCAGCTAAGTGACTTTTAAAATAATAAAAGAACTTATAAAATAATAAAAAAAAACCCTATATCTTGCACCTACAACCCCCTTTTCACTTGACATAATCCTCAAGAGCACAGTAAAAGCAGTGTGGTTTCTTGAGGCAGGGCTCTTGGTCCCTGAGATCTTGAGTCCCCTTGTTCCCACCTTTACTTAAGATAAATGTCTCTGTGTCTTGTTTTATGTTAACTTTTTTTCCTTAAATTCCACAGCACCCGTTCTTCAGCCCCATCCTGCTGAGCTGGTCTCGGCAATTCAGCATTGTCACTGCAGGGGCTCAGGTCACTACTGTGTTGCAGGTTCAGTCCCTGGCCCTGGAACTTCCACATGTTACAGCATGGCCAAAAAATAAATTAAATAAAATGGATCACAGCTCTAAATGTAAAACCTAAACTCATGAAACTTCTAGAAGAAAATACAGGAGAAAATCTATGTAACCCTGGAATAGGCAAAGTTTTCTTAAATAGAATATAAAAGAAGCCATTAAAATAAATAGTTGGGAGTTCCCGTCGTGGCGCAGTGGTTAACGAATCCGACTAGGAACCATGAGGTTGCGGGTTCGGTCCCTGCCCTTGCTCAGTGGGTTAACGATCCGGCGTTGCCGTGAGCTGTGGTGTAGGTTGCAGATGTGGCTCGGATCCTGTGTTGCTGTGGCTCTGGTGTAGGCTGGTGGCTACAGCTCCGATTCGACCCCTAGCCTGGGAACCTCCATATGCCGTGGGAGCAGCCCAAGAAATAGCAAAAAGACAAAAAATAAAATAAAATAAAATAAAATAAATAGTTGATTAATTGTACTTCATCAAAATTTAAAACAGTAAAGAAAAGTCACATGGAAAGTCAAAGTACAGACTGGGAGGAAATATTCACAACATATAGATCAGGCAAAGGACTTATATATGGTATATATAAAGTGCTCTTACAACAACACAATAAGACAGACATTCAATTTAAAAATGCCCAAAATATTTGAACAGAAGCCTTAAAGAACAAAAGAAGCACATGAAAGGCTGCTGAATGTCATTTATCATCGAGGAACTGTACGTTAAAACCACAGTGAAACACCACTGCATACCCATTAGAATGGCTAAAATGAAAAAGACTGACTATAAAAAGTGTTGGTGAGAACAGAAAGCAGCTATAACTCTCAGACACTGCTGGAGTGAATGTTAAATAGTATGTTCACTTTAGAAGACAATTTGGTCGTTTCTTAAACATTTAAATGTACACATCCTCATAAACCAGCCATTTCACTTCTAGTTTTTACCTAGGAGAAAAAGTCTTTGTCCCCACAAAGATTTGTAAGTAAATGATCACAGACACTTTGATTATAACGGCACCAAAATGAAAACAACCCAAATATCTAACAAAGGAACGGATAAACAAATTGTGATATATACATCCATCCAAGCAGTGGCAAAAAAAAAAAAAAAAAAGAATTAACTACTGATTTACAAAACTATATGGATGAATCTCAAAATAATTATGCTGAAAGAAGCCAGAGAACAAATATATACTGTATTACTCCACTTATATAAGATTTTAGATCAATTTATGTAAAAAGAAAGCAGGTTGTCCAGGGACAGGCTGAAGGGAGGTATGAATGGCAGAGGCGTGAGAAAACTTTATAGAGGGTGAAAGAAATGTTCAGCATCTTGTTTTGGTGATGATTCAAAGCTGTATGTGCATCAAACTTATCAAATGGTACACTTTAAACATATGCAGAGGTTTTCTTTTTTTTTTTTTTTTTTTCCTCTTTTTACTGCTGCATTTCTGCACATGGAAATTCCCAGGCTAGGGGTGAAATCGGAGCTGCAGCTGCCGGCCTCTGCCACAGCCACAGCAATGCCAGATCCAAGCCACATCTGCAACCTATGACCCAGATCACAGCAACACTGGATCCTTAACCCAATGAGCAAGGCCAGGGATCAAACCTGCAATCTCATGGATACTAGTCACATTCTTAACCTGCTGAGCCATGATGGGAACTCCTAAATACAGGCAGTTTATTATAAGAATTATGTCTCAATAAAGTTGTAAAAGTGGGAGAAGGGAAGCAACAAATATTGGCATGGGTCAGAAGCATGTATCATATCAGCCCTTTCATTTTCCAGAAATATGTGGAGTTCCTAGATTCTGCCACATGGGAGGGTCTTCCTTGTTTACCATCCTCCCTGGTCCCCTCTGGGGGACATGCGCTGGGGGAGGGGGGGCATCCTGCACACCTTTTGCCTTAGCAGCTCATGTCCTATCGGTGGTGTGGGTACATGTAATTGCATAATCACAGACTCATTTTTGCCGACACAGCTCTCTTTAAATCCTGCTTGGAGTTCCTGTTGTGGTGCAGTGGCAGCAAATCCGACTAGTAACCATGAGGTTTCAGGTTCGATCCCTGGCCTGCTCAGCGGGTTAAGGATCCGGCATTGCTGTGAGCTGTGGTGTAGGCTGCAGATGCAGCTTGGGTCCCGTGTTGCTGTCGCTGTGGCATAGGCAGGCAGCTGTAGCTCTGATCTGACCCCTAGTCTGGGAGCCTCCATATGTCACGAGTGTGGCCCTATAAAGCAAACAAAATAAAAATTTAAAAATAAAAATAAATAAACCCTGCTTGACTGTCTTTCAGTTTCATTTTGAAGGGGCTTTATTAGCTAACAATACTAGAAATCTTGCCAAGTTATGGGTATGGATCAGGACTCAACTTTTGACTTTTCTCACTCTCTTTGAAGGCCCTAGTTGTATCAGTTTATGTCACTTACTTCAGATGGGATGGTATAGAGGCTGAGGGAGCTAATGCACCAAGACGGGCAATGGTGTCTCAAATGGTGGGGCTTTCATCAGACAGAGGGTTCAGGGCCCAGGGAAAGGACCAGGCTTCCCCCTCCCAGGCTCCTCCCTGGTCAGTGCATGACCTATAGGAGGAAGGGGTAGTGTGACAAAGATTTTTAAATGTTTGTTTAAAATGCTCTGAGAAATATTAAAGCATAATAGCTATTACAAATATGAATGAGAAAAAATGATGATTCAGTCCTGAGTTTTCCTATGTGACAGGATGGCATCTGCTAATTGGCAGGAAGGCACCTTCCCTGCCTGCCGGCAGATTGCTGAGATGTACAAACAGCTCCCTGGTATCCATTAGGTTACCTATATAAAGCATTTAAAAGGTATTCTTATCAGTTTGGAAGTGGACTGGATACAATTTATCTTTACTTTATTGTCATTAATATTGCTCTTTATTCTAATGTGTCCTGTCCGTGTGTTAAAAAAAAGAGGGTCACAGTGGGATGGACTGGGAGTTTGGGATTAGTAGATGCAAACTATTACATTTAGAAAGGATAAACAAGGTCCTACTGTATAGCATAAGGAACTGTATCCTATCTAATGGGATAGACCATCATGGAAAATAATATAAAAAATGTATTTTATATATATATATATATATATGACTGGGTCACTTTGCTGTTCAGCAGAATTGGCAAATTCTGTTGATTTACAACACTGTAAATCAACTATACTTTAATTTTTAAAAAAATCACATTGTCACTGATAACCAAGATGCTAAATGGTGATTACAACTGACTAATAACAAGATGATTTTTTTTTTTTCCCACTGTACAGCAAGGGGGTCAGGTTATCCTTACATGTATACACTACAATTACATTTTCCCCCCAGCCTTTCTTCTGTTGCAAGCACAGGATCATTTTTTAAAAATAAGATTGTCCTTTCACAAAGAGCATGTGCATTTTGGAATTGATATGAGAAATTCATCTGTACTCACTTAAATGATATTGCACAACAAACCTAGATACACACAGATCCTGTTTTTATTTCCTCATGATTTTTACCTATGATAACTACCTTTGTAGATTGGTTTTGGTTACTTCCATACTTTGTTTTGCTCTAATCCACTTTGTAGATGCTGAGAAATGTTATTTTGCCTCACTTAAGACTTAAATCTCTAATAAAAAAAATCTATATTCAGTAAAGTAAATCTTTCAAGTTTCTGTGACTTGGCTAGGAGCCCTTGACACTAAGAGGTTAATGTTAATTTTCCCTGGGGTCTCTCACTAGGGCATTGCAGTATAATGACTATGTCACAAAAATTTCAAGATATATTTTGGGCATTTTGTTGATTGGTCTATGTTTTGCTGCATAGTGTGAAACCTGTATAAAGCATGGTTAACCTGTATATAGACAGGTTATGTTGACTAGTTATAGCATACTTAGGATTGCCTTCAATATTTGTTTCTTATTGATGTGTGTGCTGGTAGAAACATTTACTACAAAAAAAGACAGAGCAACATGGAAGTAGCTGGAGAGAAACGTATTCTAAGACAAGAGAGGCTGGAGTTTTTCTGCTGATAGAAGCAGACACTGTGTGATTCAGCAGTTCTATTCCCAGGTATAAAATCAATGAAAGGATTGCACATGTGCACAAAAAGGCATGCACAAAAATGTCATAGCAGCATTTTTGTAATAGCTCTAACTGGAAACAATCCAAATGTCTGTCAACAATAGAATGATTAAGTAAACTATAAGATAGTTTGAAAAAATGGAATATGTACAACATTGAAAATCAGTGAACTATAATTATATGCATAACATAGATGAATCTCACAAACATAATTTGGGGCAAAACAGTAGTGGCTTTTGGGCAGGATAGAGGGGTGATAATTGGAAGTAGGCATCAAGGCGGCTTCTGGGTGCTGGTGATGTTCTATTTTTGACATATGTGGGGTTGTATAAGTGTGTTCACTTTGTGATAATTCATTGAGCTGTTCCCTTTTATTTAAAAATTGAGGTAAAATTCACATAACATTAAATTGACCATTAGCCACATTAAAGTGAAAAATTCAGTGGCATTTAGTATATTTTGCAACCAGCACCTCTATCTAGTTCCAAGATATTTTCATCACCCCAGAAGGGAACCGCACCCCTAAGAAGCAGTCACTCCCCTTTCCACAAGGATGTAGAAAACAGTTCGTTTGCTTTTTTTTTTTTTTTTTAAGTGAAACCAGGCAGGTCCATGTGTGACTTTTCTCCAGTCACATCCAGCTGCTTAGAGTCAGGAATAAAAGAGCTACTTCAAGATTGGGATCTGCCATGGAAGGGAAGCCGACCAAGGGAGTGAAGTGCACTCCTGAGGCAGCAACTACAGCAGACAAGGAATCTAGCTGGACAAGGAGCAGAAGGGAGTCACAAGGGAGCTGCTGAATATCTGCCATGGGGCTAGTGGACTCGTGATTTTGCCATCTGAAGAAATATGGTAGTGGACACATATGAACAAGTGACCTGGAAGGAAGGAGATGGTGGTCAGAGGGTAGGATACCTTAATAAAGATTTCAAAAAGGCATCTGAATTGGAGGAGAAGAGGTAAAATTGTCACTCTATGCAGACTACATGATTCTATATATAGAAAACCCTAAGGACTCCACACAAAAACTACTCAAACTGATCAATGAATTCAGCAAAGTAGCAGGATACAAAATTAATGTTCAGGAGTTCCCGCTGTGGCTCAGTGGTTAACGAATCTGACTAGGAACCATGAGGTTGCAGGTTCGATCCCTGGCCTTGCTCAGTGGGTTAAGGATCTGGCATTGCCGTGAGCTGTGGTATAGGTTGCAGATGCAGATCGGATCCTGAGTTGCTGTGGCTCTGGCGTAGGCTGGCGGCTACAGCTCTGATTAGACCCCCTAGCCTGAGAATCTCCATATGCCGCAGAAGTGGCCCTAGAAATGGCAAAAAGAGAAAAAAAAAAAAAGTTAAAAAAAGATTAATGTTCAGAAATTATATATATATATATATATATACTAACAATGAAATATTAGAAAAGGAATATAAAAATACAATACCTTTTAAAATCTCACTCCACAAAAAAAATTTTTTTTGGAGGATAAGTACTTCTTTTTTTTATTACTCAATGAATTTATTACATTTATAGTTGTATAATGATCATCACAATCCAATTTTACAGGATTTTCATCCTACAACCCCAGCACATTCCCCCACCCCCGAACTGTCTTCTTTGGAAACTATAAGTTTTTCAAAGTCTGTGAGTCAGTAACTGTTCTGCAGAGAAGTGCATTCTGTCCTTTTTTCAGATTCCACGTCAGTGAAAGCATTTGATGTTGGTGTCTCATTGTATGACTGACTTCACTTAGCATGATCATTTCTACCTAACTAGATACCTAGGAATAAACATGACCAAGGAGGTGACTTGCATGCTGACAAGTATAAAAACATTAATCAAGGAAATTAAAGAGGAGTCAAAGAAATGGAAAGACATTCCTTGCTCCTGGATTGGAAGAATTAATATCATTAAAATGGCCACACTACCCAAAGCAATCTACAGATTCAATGCAGTCCCTATTAAATTACCCATGACATTTTTCACAGAACTACA
This sequence comes from Sus scrofa, assembly GCF_054392235.1. Lineage (NCBI taxonomy): Eukaryota > Metazoa > Chordata > Mammalia > Artiodactyla > Suidae > Sus > Sus scrofa. The sequence goes on along the minus strand of NC_139393.1, from coordinate 18,450,221 downwards.
ACAAACAATCCAAAAGGTACCATAAAAGACCCAGAATTGCCAAAGCAATCCTGAGGAACAAAAAACAAGCAGGAGGCATAACTCTGCCAGACTTTATGCAATATTACAAAGCCACAGTAAACAAGACAGTGAAGCGCTGGTACAAAAACAGACATACAGACCAATGGAACAGAATAGAGAGCCCAGAAATAAACCCAGACAAATATGGTCAATTAATCTTCTACAAAGGAGGCAAGCATGTACAATGGGAAAAAGACAGTCTCTTCAGCAAGTGGTGCTGGGAAAACTGAACACACCCTCACACCATGCACAAAAATAAACTTGGAGTTCCTGTCATGGCTTAACGTAAACGAATCTGACTAGCATCCATGAGGATGCAGATTCGATCCCTGGCCTCACTCAGTGGGTTAAGGATCCGGTGTTGCCATAAGCTGTGGTGTAGGTCATGGACGAAGCTTGAATCTGGCCTGGCTGTGGCTGTGGCTGGGAGCTACAGCTCTGATTTGACCCCTACCCTAAAAAAAAAGTAAAAAATAAAAAATAAACTCAAAATGGCTTAAAGACTTAAACATGAGACGAGACACCATAAAACTCCTAGAAGAGAACATTAGCAAAACATTCTCTAACATGAACTATACAAATATTTTCTTAGAGCAGTCTCCCAAAGCAAGAGAGATAAAAACAAAAATAAACCAATGGGACCTAATCAAACTTACAAACTTTTGCACAGCAAAGGAAACCATAAAAAAAACTCCAAAGAGACAACCTATGGAATGGGAGAAAATAGTTGCAAACGATGCAACCAACAAGGGCTTAACCTCCAAAATATACAAACAACTCATACAACTCAAAAGCAAAAAAACAAACATCCCAATTAAAAAATGGACAGAGGACCGGAATAGACATTTCTCCAAAGAATACATACAGATGGCCAATAGGCACATGAAAAAATGCTCAGCATTACTAATTATTAGAGAAATGAAAATCAAAATTACAGTGAGGTACCACCACTTCACACTAGTCAGATTGGCAATCATGAGTAATAAATAACAGGGAGTTCCCGTCGTGGCGCAGTGGTTAACAAATCCGACTAGGAACCATGAGGTCGCGGGTTCGGTCCCTGCGCTTGCTCAGTGGGTTAACGATCCGGCGTTGCCGTGAGCTGTGGTGTAGGTTGCAGATGTGGCTCGGATCCCGCGTTGCTGTGGCTCTGGCGTAGGCCAGTGGCTACAGCTCCGATTGGACCCCTAGCCTGGGAACCTCCATATGCCGCGGGAGCGGCCCAAGAAATAACTAAAAAAAAATTTTTTAAAAATAAATAAAATAAAAATAAAAAAAATAAAAAACAAATAACAAATGGTGGAGAGGGTGTGGAGAAAAGGGAACCCTCCTACACTGTTGGTGAGAATGTAAATTGGTACAACCACTATGGAAAACAGTATGGAGGTATCTCAGAAAACTAAATATAGAACTACCATATGATCCAGCAATCCCACTCCTGTGCATATAGCCATACAAAACTTTCATTGAAAAAGGTACATTCACCCCAATGTTCACTGAAGCACTATTCACAATAGCCAAGACATAGAAACAAATGTCCATCAACAGATGAATGGATTAAGAAGATGTGGTACACATGGAGTTCCTATTGTGGTGCAGCAGAAACGAATCAATTAGGAGCCATGAGGTTGTGGGTTTTATCCCTGGCCTCGCTCAGTGGGTTAAGGATCTGGCGTTGCTATGAGCTGTGGTGTAGGTCTAAGATGCATCTCAGATCTGGCATGGCTGTGGCTGTGGCGTAGGCCAGCAGTTACGCTCTGATGAGACCCCTAGCCTGGGAACTGTCATATGTAGGTGTGGCCCTAAAAAGAAAAAAAAAAAAAAAAAGAAGTGGTACATATACACAATGGAATATTACTCAGCCATAAAAAAGAACAAAATAATGCTATTTGCAGCGATGTGGATAGAAGTAGACACTCTCCTACTAAGTGAAGTAAGTCAGAAAGAGAAAGACAAATTCCATATGATATCACATATCTGGAATCTAATATATGGCACAAATGGACCTATATACAGAAAAGAAACAAACTCTCAAAAACATGGAGAACAGACTTGTGGTTGCCAAGGGGGAAGAGGAGGGAATGGGATGGACTGGGAGTCTGGAGTTAATAGATGCAAACTATTGCATTTGGAGTAGATATGCAATGAGATCCTGCTGTATAGCACAGGGAACTACATCTAATCACTTATGATGGAACATGATAGAGGATAATGTGAGAAAAAGAATGTGCATATATATACATATATGTATAATTGGGTCACTTTGCTGTATAGTAGAAATTGACAGAACATTGTAAATCAGCTATAATACTAAAAAAAAAAAATTCAGAGCTGGTGTCATGTGTGATCTGGGGGACATGACTGTGTGTGTGGCTGGCTGAGGTGAAATGGAAGGAAAGGGCACTGGAGACACGTTAGTTGAGGACCTAAGGGGTCAGAGTGTTGGTGATTCAGCTCCCTGGTGTTAGATGTTTGAACGCATCAATGCTGAAGTCCAAGAATGGGTGAGGATGACGTGACAGAGTTGGGAAGGAGAGGAAGGCAGGAAGCTAAGTGTTAGTGCCTCTCCAAAGTGGAGGGCCAGGGCTGAGAGGTAGCTAACAGTTTCTAAAGGAGGATGTTGAGGGAGCTAGACGACTGGATCTTCAGAAGGGATGGGGCGTTGGGGGAGGGAGGAAACTGCACTGCAAGCAGGAGGACACTGCCTGGGGTGTCACAGTGTCCTTGGGAACAGCCAGGCTTCAGTTAAGATCATAGAGAAGAGGTCCTGAGAACACAGGTGCAGGGGGAAGTGATACTTGTATCAGACTGGAGGACTGCAGCAACATAAAAACGGGTGGGTTGGGGATGACTGGCAGGTCTGTCCTGCTGGTGGTAACTGGAAAAGAGGGTAGGATTCAGCCTGAAGATACTCTCAGGTGAGGGTGGCAACCAGATCTGATGCTGTGTGTCCTGGCAATTTTCCTCCAGGAAACACACATGACAACATGGTGTTTTGGGTGCTTATGGGTTAGGGAACCTTCCTAATATGTGGCGTTAACAGTTTATAAATGTCTGTTTGACTGTTTTTCTCTCTGATAAACCCTTGTCCTTAACGTCTCTGTTAGAATACCTCCCAAGGAGGTGCGTGCATGCTGCTGTGAATGATGCAATAGAGATAATTTAGAAAGATTATCAAATCACTGAGGCCTGTTGTTTTTATTGAGTTTCTCAACTGGTTACAACTAGTGAAATCATAATTGTTGGCATGGCTCTCAAGATTTTTTTTTTGACATTGCAAAGTGTTCTGCAAAGCATGTATCTGATGAAAGACCTGCATCCACAATATATAAAGAACACTCAAAACTAATAATAGGAAAACAACTCAATTAAAACAATGGGTAAAAAGTTTGAACAAATACTCTAACAAAGAAGATATATGAACTGCAAACACATACATAGAAAGATCTCAACATCATTAGTCATTAGGGAAATGCAAACTAAAACCACAATGAGACACCACTACACAACTATTAGAATTGCTAAAATTAAAAAAACAAAAACAAAAGCAAAAAACAACTGACCATGACAAATTCTGACAAGAATGCAGAGAGATTGGAACTCTCATACACCGCAGGTGGGAACGTTAAATGGTTGAATGTTAGAAAACAGTCTGGCTGTTTGGTGAAGAGTTAAACATACACCACATGTATGATCCAGCCATTCCACTCTTAGTTATTTACTTCTGAGAAACAAAAGCATACGTCTAAGACTAAGACTAAGCATATGTCTAAGACTTGTACACTGATGTTCACAGGAGCTCTATTTGTAACAGCTCCAAACGGGGAACTATCCAAATACCCATTAACAGGTGAACAGATAAATTGTGATACATCAATAGAATGGTACTTGGCAATTAAAAGAAATGAACACTTAAGAAAGAAAGAAAGAAAGAAAGAAAGAAAGAAAGAAAGAAAGAAAGAAAGAAAGAAAGAAAGAAAGAAAGGAAGAAAGAAAGAAGGAAAGAAAGAAAGAAAGAAATGGGAGTTCCCTTCATGGCACAGCAGAAATGAATCTGACCAGGAACCATGAGATTGCAGGTTCAACCCCTGGCCTTGCTCAGTGGGTTAAGGATCTGGCGTTGACATGAGCTGTGGTGTAGGTTGTAGATGCGGCTCAGATCTGGCGTTGCTATGGCTGTGGCTGGCAGCTGTAGCTTCATTTCAATCCCTAGCCTGAGAACTTCCATATGCCGTGGGTGTGGCCCTAAAAAGCGGGGAAATAAAAAAAGCAAAAGGAAGAAATGAACACAAGGACACAGGTAAATCTCAAAATAATCATGTTAAGCAGAAGAAACCAGACCCCCTCCCCGAAAAAGAGTGCATACAGTATAATTCAATGTATCTAAGATTCTAGAAGATTTGTAGTGAGAGAGCAGATCAGTGGTTCTCTAGGCAAAGGGACAGAAAGAGGTTAAGAAGGGACTAGAGAGGAAGAACATTCAGGGTGAAGGATACCTTGATTAAATTGAGTGTGATGATGGTTTCGTGGGTGTAATGTATATGTCGGAACTGTCAAATTGTCTAAATATATACAGTTTATTGTATGTCAATTATACCCCAATAAAGCCGGAAAGTTGATAAATAAAACGCATTGCTACTATGTATTAGGCATTGCACACACTTTTTTTTTTTTTTTTTTGTCTTTTTAGGGCCGTACCCATGGCGTATGGGTTGAATCAGAGCGTCAGCTGCCAGCTTACACCACGGCAACACTGGATCCAAGCCACATCTGCGACCTACACCACAGGTCAGGGCCGCCAGATCGTTAACCTACCGAGTGAGGCCAGGATCGCACCTGAATCCTCATGGATACTAGTCAGATTCGTGCCCACTGAGCTACGATGAGAACTCCCCTTTACACACCTCATTTAATTTTTATTGTTTGTCTTATACCCTTTGATTCAGGCATTATCAAACCCCCCTTTAGAGATGAGGAAACATTTCCCTGAACTTTTTTTTTTTTTTTTTTTTTTTTTTTTTTTTAGGACCGCACCTGCAGCATATGGAAGTTCCCAGTTCCCAGGCTAGGAGCCAAATAGGACCTGTAGCTGAGACTTACACACAGCCAAAGCAACGCCAGATCCGAGATGCATCTGCCACCTACGCCACAGCTTGTGGCAACATCAGATCGTTAGCCCACTGAGTGATGCCAGGGATTGAACCCACATCCTCATAGAGACAATGTCAGGTCCTTAACCCTCTGAGCTACAACAGGAACTCCCCTTCCTGAATATTCTCCTCCTTTTTGTTCTAACTGAACCCGAGGAAGCCTGAGGGTGCACCCCCACTTTAACTTCTCATTTTAGCTTCCAGACCATTACTCTTCATCCCTCTGCTCTAAGTCCTAAAACCAGTTTACTCAGGGTCAGTGTTTGAATGCAAGTCCATCAACTGATAACTGGAGCTCTTTCCACCCACGATACGTAGGAAGATGAGCCTTAGGAGATGGATTGTGCTCCGACTTCCCAGCCAAATGGATGTGGGCACCTCCTGGAGTTCTCTAGGCTTCATTTTCCCATCTGGGGAAAAAACGAGGCTTGCACTACAGAACCAGAAACTAATCTGTGGAACATTCTGATCATTAAAGATGTCAACTGTGGGCAGAGAATTTGGTTGCGTTGAAATGAATACCACCACCAGCTCTGTTCGTGTAAAAGGGGAAATGAATGTGAGCGGTTCAACTGCTAAGGAGGGTCAGTGTCTATACTGATTAAGGGCCCAGGCTCCACATCTGGGAAGAGCAGAGCTCCGAGCATGGCTGTGAAAATTCTTAGCTGTGTGACCTCAGTTACTCAACCTCACTGCACTAGATTGGACTTTTGTATTTATTTACAGATCTTTTTCAGTTTTATTTTTTAATTATATAATTAAAATAATCAAAATATTAAATACATTAAAATATTATATATTTTAATAATTATATTATATATAATTGGATATAAGTGTGTTTTTACTTGTTATTATTTTTTCATTTTTATTTTTTGGGTGTACATGTTAGTTCTGAAGTTCTGGGGGTAGGGATAGAACCCAAACCTGCGTGATAGCAGTGACCTGAGGCATTTCAGTGACAAAGCTGGATACTTAACCCACTGAGTCACACATGAACTCCTATAAGTGTGTTTTAAGAAAGGATATATATTAAATCATTAACTTCTGAGGAGAGGAGTGAGGAACAGGGAAGCAGATAATATTTTTACATTTTATTTTATTTTTATTTTATTTTACTTTTAATTTAATTAATTTATATTTGGCTGCGCCCATGGCACATGGAAGTTCCTAGGCTAGGGATCAAACCCGTGTCACAGCAGTGACCCGAGCCACAGCAGGGACAATGATGTATCCTAAACTGCCAGGCCACCAGGGAACTACATATTTTTACCTATTATGGGCTCCTCATTTGCACCGGCCCTTCCAAGTCCTGAGAAGGACTCTTGCAAGAAGCATTTTAGGCAGAACTGGTTAATGGCTGTGTCATTTTACCTCTAACCTTTGTGGGACACTTCCCCTGCGCTGAGTATATTGAGTGGCCACAGGTCCCTGGGCTCTGGTCAAGGGGCAGTTGAGCTGGGGAATTCATTTAGTGAGGGTTTCTTGGGAGGCAGCTGTGAGGGTCACAGTCGTTTCCCAATACAGTTAAGTTGCTGGGAGCTGTCCAGACGTAGGTATGGCTCCAGGCTTTCTCCAGCCATCCACTCTGCTGACTTCTCTGATATTGTGACATGAAGAGACAGAGCCAGCGGTCATATTGCTTCATGAATGTGTCCTGCTGTACCTGGCAGTGGGAGTATGTGGGTATTGGCAGAGAACAGGCTTGCGCTACGGAGCCAGAAGCTAAGCTGTGGAACATTCTGATCATCAAAGATGAAAACTGTGGGCAGAGAACTTGGTTCTCTGAATTTGGTTCTTTCCTGTGGGGAATATGCTTGATTATGCCCTGATTATCTTACAGTTCACACAGGAAGACATCTGATATAGATTCTTCCCATTACATAATAATTCTAAATATTTACAAGCCATTTCCAATCACGAGTTGTGAAGCCAAAGAAAACATTCCTAATTCATCAATAATAAAAACAAATTTCAACACGTTATGCTAGAGAATAGGCTAAATAATTATTTCTCTTCTCTCTGTAAAATATTAATATAAAAATTGTCAGTATATTAAACAGGTAAAGAGTATGCAGTCAAAAACAGAATATTACAGGGATGATTTAATAACTACTTTAAAATATCATGTTAATTTTCCTGAATTGTATAATGTTTATAGTATTTGCGAAGGTTTAAAATTTTGTTTTTTATTCTTTTTTTTTTTTTTTTTTTGTCTTTTTGCTATCTCTTGGGCCGCTCCCACGGCATATGGAGGTTCCCAGGCTAGGGATCTAATTGGAGCCGTAGTCTCCGGCCTACGCCAGAGCCACAGCAATGCGGGATCCAATCCGCGTTTTCGACCTACACCACAGCTCACGGCAACGCCGGATCGTTAACCCACTGAGCAAGGGCAGGGACCGAACCCGCAACCTCATGGTTCCTAGTCGGATTCGTTAACCACTGCGCCACGACGGGAACTCCTGTTTTTTATTCTTAATATTCACTTTCACAGCTAATGTTGTAGTTATTTGCAGTTTTGTATGTTTCTTACTGAGGAAGGCCCAGATCAAATAAGCTAGATCTGTCCCTGTTTCACTAAGGGTAACAGAATCAGCGTACAGTCAAGCAGCGCTGTGATCTGATCAGGCCATGGCTGTCGAAGAAAATGCAGAAAGAACTTGTGAGACTGAATAGTCTGGCATGAATATTATTAATAGATATTTACTTATTTTTGGTTGCAAGATGCACCCTTTTCAAAACTGGGCAGTGAAAGTATTTGTGTGCTAGCTAGTAGGCTGAGTGGTAGATCTGGTTCCTTCCAGCTCCAACTTTTGTTTGTTTACTATTGTTACTGCTGTTATTATAGAGGGCTTACTATGCGCCAAACACTCTGCTAAGAAAATTATACAAAAAATCTCATTAAGTCTTCACAACAATCCAGATAAGTATTAACCTCATTTTATAAAATTAATTCATTCGGGAGTTCCCACCATGGCACAGTGGGTTAAAGAATCCGACTGCAGCTCCTTGGGTCACTGCAGAGGCGTGACTCTGATCACTTGCCCGGCTCAGTAGGTTAAATGATTTGGCATTTCCACAGCTGGGGCACAGGTCAAAGTTGCAGATTGGATTCAATCCCTGCACCAGGAACTTCCATTGCTGCGGATGTGGCCATAAAAATAATAAAATAAATAAATAAAATTAACTAATTCATCCAAACGCATTTATTGAGCACCCATATGTGTAAGGCATGGTGAGAGAAATACACAAAATGGACACGGTCCAGCAATTTTGGAGCTGACATATTAGCAGGATAAGATGATGTGCATAAGTACTAGGTGATGAAATGTGCAAGAACAAAGAGATTGAACTGGTCTGAGGAGTTACGGAAGGAGTTGTGCTGAGGGAGTGAGAAGGAGAGACCTTGTCCAAGCAGAAGTCAGCCAGCAAGGAGGGACAAGAGCCATCTAGGCAGAGCAAGCAGCATGAGTGTAGGCCCAGATTTCATAGGTGAGGAGGCCAAGGCTCATTTATTCATTCATTTGTTCAACCAATTTTTTTTTTTTTTTTTTTTTGCTTTTTGCTTTTTAGGGTCATACCTGCGGTATATGGAAGTTCCCAGGTCAGGGGTTGAATGAAACTAGAGCTGCAGTTGCTGGCCTACACCACAGCCACAGCAACACCAGATCTGAGCCATATCTTCAACCTATGCCACAGCTCACCACAATGCTGGATTCTTAACCCACTGAGTGGGGCCAGGGATTGAACCTGTATCCTTGTGAATACCAGTCAGGTTTGTAACCTGCTGAACCACAATGGAAACTGCTGTTCAACCAATATTTACTGAGCACCTGTGATGTTCCAGGGACTGATCTCAGTCCTGGGAATACAGTGGTGAATGAGAAGGTCAAGGTCACGGCCTTCGTGGCACTTACATTTCCAAGGAAAAGAGAAAAACATGAGACAAATCTATGAACAAACACAGTGTCACACATTAATAATAGAGGAATAAGATAAGATGATGTGCTTAGGGGGTCCACTTTGGATTAGTCATCAGAGTCAGCAGCTCCAAGGAATGGAATTGACTAGAGAGCTGTGACCTGAGTGATAAAAAGGAGCTTCCAAATAAGACATGAGGGAAAAGCCACCAAGTAGAGGAAACAGCAAGAGCAAAGGCCCTGAGGTGGGACCAACTGGGCACGTTGGATGAACAGGAAGAGATCTAGGGCTGAACTGGAAAGGGAAGCAGGGTCAGCTCCCGAAGAGCTTCCCACCCAGGCTCTCTGGTGTGCCGGAGACACTGCTCTACCCAACCCCTGGGGCAGCCTTACCCGTTCCCCCAGGATGAGGAGTTGGGAGGTGATTCTGGCACAGTAGCAATCCTGTGGAATGTTTTATGCCAGAAGTGTCACATTCTGACTTTAGAAGGTCACTCTGGCTGCTCTGTAGAGAATAGATGATAGGACAGTGGTGGACTGATCCCATTACCTGCTGTTGAGGGAGAAGCCAGAGAATCCAGTAATAGCGGAGACAGACGCAGGAACAAATTTGGGGTATGTTTTAGGGGTAAAGTGCATGATTAATCAGTCCAGGGCCACACTACCAGAAAGGAGCAGAGCCAGGATTTGTGACATCTGAATTACATTCCAATGGGTTTTCTACCGAGATGATTACTTGAGCAGAGAGAGTATTCATTGCAGATAACAGCTGTGATCTGAACCTGACTCTTCCACTACCCGGCTGTGACCTGGGGCGAGTGCTTAACCGTGATGTGCCTGTTTCTTCATCTCAAAGTTGGATGATGATGGTAATGACTCAGAGGGTTACAGTGGGATCACAAAGTGCTCAGAATATTTCCTGGCACATATACACAGTCAATAAATATCAGCTACTTCTTAGAAAAATAATGTTTTTTTTGTTTTTGTCTTTTTGCCTTTTCTTGAGCCGCTCCCGAGGCATATGGAGGTTCCCAGGCTAGGGGTTGAATCGGAGCTGTAGCCGCCAGCCCATGCCAGAGCCACAGCAATGCGGGATCCGAGCCGCGTCTGCGACCTACACCACAGCCCACGGCAACGCCGGACCCTTAACCCACTGAGCAAGGCCAGGGAACAAACCCGCAACCTCATGGCTCCTAGTCGGATTCGTTAACCACTGCGCCACAATGGGAACTCTGAAAAATAATTTTTATAACATAAAATTTACCATTTATGTGTATAATTCAGTGGTGTTCATACATTCACAACATGTGCAACCACTGCCACTACCTGTTTCCAGAAGATTTTCATGTACCAAACTGAAACTTGGTAACCATTAAATAGTAATTCCTTATCGCTGTCTACTCCCAGAAATACAGAAAATGGGGAAAAGAGTAACCTTCCAGTGGAGAAACTTGATAATTACTACCTTAGCCCGGTGACCAAGGTCAACACCAGAAGCAAGAATTGATGTTAATAGTGGTACCTTGGATTCGATGGAGGCTGGATCCATAACGGCATCCTCAGGAGCAGGAGCATGGAGCAGCGGTGACTTGGGGCTCCCAAGCTCTCGCTTCTGGCTCTGGGAAGGACTGCCCCTCTGCACGCACAAGCCCGGGGTTGTCTGGTGAGAAGCATGGCCTCAGAGGGGATGGAGTGATCATCTGGAAATATAGGAGCTGGGCTGTTTCATAGTACAGATTCATAAAGGTCATACTAGTTTAAACTTATATTTGCATTTATCTTTAATATACGACCCCTTTTTTTTTTTTTTTGGTAACAGCTTTATTGAGATCTAATTGATATACCATACATCTCACTCTATTTAAAGGATAAAGTTCAGGAGTTCCTGTTGTGCTTCAGTGGTAACGAAGTACCACTAGTATCCATGAGGATGCGGGTTCGATCCCTGGCCTCGACCAGTGGGTTAAGGATCCAGTGTTGCTGTGTGGTGTAGGTTGAACACATGGCTTGGATCCCACGTTGACATGGCTATGGTGTAGGCCGGCAGCTACAGCTTTGATTTGACCCCTGGCCTAGGAACTTCCACATACCGAAGGCCCTAAAAAAAGCAAAAAATAATAAATACATAAATAAATAAAAGGTAAAGTTCAGATGAGAAACAGAAAATAAAAAAGAAACAGGTTCACCGATACAGAGAAAAAACTAGTGGTTACCACTGCGGAGAGGGAAAGGAGGGGCAAGAGAGGGGTACGAGGAAACAATTATGTATAAAATAAGCTACAAGGATATATTGTACAACACAGGGAATATAGCCAATATTTGACTATAAGGATTATAACTTTTAAAAATTTGAATCTCTTGGAGTTCCCGTTGTGATGCAGTGGAAACAAAATGAATCCAACCAGGAACCACGGGGTTGCAGGTTCGATCCCTGACCTCGATCAGTGGGTTGGAGATCCTGTGTCGCCATGAGCTGTGGTGTAGGTTGCAGACACGGCTTGGATCTGGCGTTGCTGTGGCTGTGGTGTAGGCCAGCAGCTGCAGCTCCAATTCGACCTCCAGCCTGGGAACCTCCATATGCCACAGGTGTGGCCATAAAAAGACAAAATACAGGGAGTTCCTGTCGTGGCTAGGTGGTTAACGAATCCAACTAGGAACCATGAAGTTGCGGGTTCGATCCCTGGCCTTGCTCAGTGGGTTAAGGATCTGGCATTGCCGTGAGCTGTGGCATAGGTTGCAGACTCGGCTCAGATCCCGTGTTGCTGTGGCTCTGGTATAGGCCGGTGGCTATGGCTCTGATTAGACCCCTAACCTGGGAACCTCCATATGCCGAGACAGCAGCCCAAGAAAAGGCAAAAAAACACACACAAAAAAAAGACAAAAGACAAAAAAAGATACATATATATTTGAATCTCTATATTGTACACTGGTAACTTATGTAACATTGTATTTCAACTATACTTCAATAAATGATTTTTATTTTTCCCATTATAGCTGGTTTACAGTGTTGTCAACTTTCTACTGTACAGCAAAGTGACCCAGTTACATATACATGTATACATTCTTCTTTTGCACATTATCATGCTCCATCATAAGTGACCAGATATAGTTCCCAGTGCTACACAGCAGGTTCTCATTGCTTATTCATTCCAAAGGCAATAGTTTGCATCTATTTTTTTAAATAAAAAGTATAAAGTTCAATGTCTATTTTAGTCTATTTATAGGTTTGTACAACCAACACCACAATCAAATTTTAGAATATTTGTCACCATAAAGAAACCCATATCCTTCAGCAGTTACCCATCCTTTCTGCCCAACCTCCCTAGCCCTAGACAACCACTAATCTACCATCTGTCTCCATAGATTTGCCTATTCTGGACATTTGACTTGAACAGAATCATCCAATAAGTGGTCCTTTGTGACTGACTCTCCGAGCATAATGTTTTCCAGCATCATCCATCAGGGGCATGCACCAGTACATCATTTCCTCTTGTGGCCAAATAGTATTCCATTGTATGGATACACCACCTTTTATTTATCCATTCATCAGTTTATGAGATGCTATGGACTGAATGCCTGTGTTCCGCCCAGAATTCATATGTGGAAGACTAATCCCCAAAGTGATGGCATTAGGAGGTGGGGCCTTTGGGAGGTAATCAGGTCCTAGAAGGTAGGGTCCTCCTGATGGGATTACTGCCTTTTGATCTCTCTCGCCCCACCCTGTGAGGAAACATTGCAAACCGCAAACCCGGCAGAAGATCCTCACCCAACCTCACACATGCTGGCACCCTATCTTAGACTTCCCAGACTCCAGAACTATGAGAAACAAATTTCTGTTGTTTAAGCCATCCAGTCTATCGTAATTTGTTATAGCGGCCCAGACTGACTAAGGCATGGGCCTGGGGGGTGTTTCCGCTTTTTGGCTATTATGAATAATGCTGCTATGAACACTGATGTAAAAGGTTTTGTCTGCACATACAGTTTCATTTCTTCTGAGTATATACCTCTGAGTGAAATGGATGAGTCACAGGTTAACTCTATGTTAGCCTTTTGAGGAACTGCCATCCTTTGCCAAAGCGGTGCACTGTCTTACATTCCCGCCGGCAGTGTATGAAGTTTCTACTTTCTCCATTTTTTTTTTTTTTTTTTTTTTTGCCTTTTCTAGGGCCGCTCTCCGCGGCATATGGAGGTTCCCAGGCTAGGGGTCGAATCGGAGCTGTAGCCGCCGGCCTACACCACAGCCACAGCAATGCGGGATCTGAGCCTCGTCTGCGATCTACACCGCAGCTCACAGCAACGCCGGATCCTTAACCCACTGAGCAAGGCCAGGGATGGAACCCGCAACCTCATGGTTCCTAGTCGGATTTGTTAACCACTGCGCCACCACAGGAACTCCCTCTCTATATTTTTACCAGCACTTTTTACTGTACATCTTTTTGATGTATAGCCATCCTAATGCGTGTGAAGTGCTATCTTGTGGTTTTGACTTACATTTCTCTGATGGATAAATATATAATATTTTACAATCAGAATAAAATAAGTGCTATTTTTAAAATAGCAATGATTAATCTTCTTTTGGTAAGACATGATCAGTGTCCTAGTTTTCTCTGACATTCTGTGATTCTGCATTTTAAACTGTGTATCTGCTCTTTTAACTCCTTGAGAGTTTACTTGTGAAAGTGTTCTTTACTCTCTCTTTTTTTTTTTTTTTTTTTTGCTTTTTAGGGCCACACCCGGCATATGGAGGTTCCCAGGCTGGGGGTCAAACTGGAGCTACAGCTGCCAGCCTACGCCACAGCCATAGCAACGCAGGATCCAAGCTGCATCTGTGACCTACACCACAGTTCACGGTAACGCCAGATTCTTAACCCACTGAGCAAGGCCAGGGATCGAACCTGCAGCCTCATGGTTCCCAGTCAGATTGTTTCCACTGTACCACGATGGGAACTCCACTCTTTTTTATTTTCTATGTCATTAACTATTTTTTTTTTCTTTTTGGCCACCTCTGCAGCATATAACAGTTTCAGGCCAGGGATGGAATTCAAGCCAGAGTTGCCATCTATGCCACAGCTGCAGCAACGCTGGGATCCTTAATTCACTGTGCTGAATCAGGGATTGAACCAGCACCTCCACAGAGACAAGCCAGATCATTACTCTACTGCACCACAGCAGGAACTCCCCTAAAGTTATTAACTTTTGTGGAAATTTATTTTTACATGAGCTTATTGCAGAAATGATTATCCTCAGTGATGGGATTTCACTCTCCCTGCTAAGGAATTCTCCCCTCTACCTACACACATTAGAACGGCCAACAGCAGCACATTGACTCGCAGGCCTCCCTAGCCTGCATCCAGCACATTCAGGAGGACCACTCTCAGAGAGGGGAGGACAGTGCTGTCCTGGTGGAAACGACACACAACCTCTGAATCCCCTGTGGACATAGCCAAGCCACTCCAGCAAGAGTGGCAGACTCCTATGCACTGTGGTGAAACAACAAGAATCCAAAAGTTGTGCGGTGTTGGCCATTTTCATCATTTCATTTTTCTTCCCCAAACTGACACAGTGTTTCCAAACTATCTAACTAAATAGTTACAGACTTTTCAAGGTCAAGTCACTAAGGGCTTTGAGATAATCTGAGTCTGAAAAATGCTGTAATGAAGCTTATCTTCCAACCTCCTTTTCAAATTTCATATCATATAATTTAGAAACAGAATTAGGTTTGACTGCAAAATAAAAATGGCTTAACATAAGAGAATGTATTTCTTCTAATGTGTAGGTCTGACAGTGAGCTGTTCAGAGCTGGTATGGCAGCTCCATGGTGACAAGGACCAAGGAAACTTGTATTTTGCTGCTTTGCTATATATAGCATTCATTCTTAAGATCATTTAATGGTTCAAAGTGGCTACCAGGGCTCTAGCCATTACTTTTGTATTCTAGCCTAAGGAGGAGGAAGCTGGGAAGAAGGCATGCATCTCTCCCTTTAAGGATACTTCCTGGAAATTCCATATACCACCTTTGATTCCATCCCGTGGGCCAGACCTGTGAATGTTATTCCCTACAGTCCTGTGGTTGGTTAAAAATGGAAGATTCTGTCACCAAGTATCTAAGAATAATGAAAGGCCTCAGTGCAGATTCGAATCCTCACTCTGCCTCCTCTTGGCCACATGAACTCAGACAGTTTCTACATCTATAAAATGGGGAGACGGCACCTACCTCAAAAGGTTGTCCTGAATGTTAAACAAGTGAAGAGATGTAAAGTTCTTAGGACAGACAGTGCCTGGCGCATAGCTAATGCTCAATCAGTTTTATCCTCTTTTGCGGTCCCTCTGAAATGCTGAAGCAAGTTACAGTATTTATGCCTACAACCAGCTTTAAATTATTTTCCTAAATAACCTAGTTTGTTAAATCAGTTTTTGCCAAAGCATTGCCTAGTACCCCATTCCTAAGAAAACTGTCTTTGACTAGATGCCTAGGAAATGTCGCACATTCTATCTCCCTCTCTTGGTCACCAGCTGGTTCTCTGAAGCCCTATAGTAAACAGGCATGAAATTTCCTAAAGAGGTTGGCCCTTTGAACCATTTTTGCATAATATCTAAC
Source organism: Sus scrofa (assembly GCF_054392235.1). Lineage (NCBI taxonomy): Eukaryota > Metazoa > Chordata > Mammalia > Artiodactyla > Suidae > Sus > Sus scrofa. The sequence goes on along the minus strand of NC_139393.1, from coordinate 18,434,497 downwards.
ATCCTCTTGAATCCTCTAGAATTGGTGTTCTTTGGAACACACTTTGGGAAACAGTGGGCTGACTAGATGCAAATTAGAGAAGCTAAACTACAGATCAAAGTCCCAAATGGCCAATTTTTAATGGCCATTAAAATAGATTAGAATACATTTGTTTAACAAAGTAAATCCATTTTTACTCCAAGCCATATCTATTAGGCCCGAATCAGTAGTCATTTAAAAAATAATCAATATGTAATGAAGAGTGAAGCAGTTACTCAAAAAATTAAAGCAAAGGTAGAGTTTACTCAAGCAATTGTACAGAGCTCCTTTTGTGGGCATTAAATCTTTATTTTTCTCATGGTTTTTTTATGGTATAAGGACTCCTGAATCATTTAATTCTCTAGAAGGAGCAAAAGAATTCTTCAAATTAAATACTTTCTTCAGCAACCCAAATGCCCTAAACAAAGGTGTGTAAAATATATCCCAATGATTCTAGTCTACTGTACCATGATATATTTTCACTGCAATGTTAGAAAACACAAGTCTACATCAATTTCCTTCTGTTCTTGTTGGTGGGGTAAAAATGCTGGGGAGCCATGAACATGGTCACCTGCTTCCTTCAAGGTTAAGACTGTCTTATTTCTCTCTGTATTAGCCCCGACTTGTACCTGGCATATAGCAGATGCCTAAAAATATTTGTTGAATGACTAAGTTCAGAACTCCCAAAAAATCAAAAAGAAAATTTACTGTATTATGTTGGGATTTCAAGAGCTTGCTTGGTTTCTTCCACCATTTCCTTTTTTTTTTTTTTGGGGGGGCTCATCAGTGGCATGTGCAAGTTCCCCGGCCAGGGAGGGAACACATGCCACAGCAGCGACCCAAGCTGCTCAGTGACAATGCCAGGTCCTTAACCCACTGTGCCAAAGGGAACTCCTCTACCACCATTTCTGAGAAGAGCTAGGGATAATACATAAGCTATGCCAAAAGTATGCCAATTTTATTTTCCAAGATCCTTATCAAATAGGCAGGAACAATTTTATAACTAGTGTGACAACTGCTTGTGGGAAGATACATATATGCTTTTAAAATGTTGGAATAGGAGTTCCTGTTGCGGCTCAGTGGTAATGAACCTGACTAGGATCCATGAGGACACGGGTTTGATCCCCGGCCTTGCTCAGCAGGTTAAGGATCTGGAGTTGTCGTGAGCTGTGGTGTAGATCGCAGACATGGCTCAGAGCTGACGTTGCTGTGGCCATGGTGTAGGCTGGCAGCTGCAGCTCCGATTTGACTCCTAGCCTGGGAACTTCCATATGCCGCAGGTGCAGCCCTCAAAAGACAAAAAAAAAATAAATTAAAATATTGGAATATTGTTCTTGTGATGAGCTTAAACATTTTTTCCTATAATTTATTTTATATTATTATATTTGCTTTAAAGTATCATCCAGAAATTTTTTTTTTTTTTTAAGAGGAGCTTCCTGAGCCCCTGCTGTGGCATAACTGGTTAAGAATCTGACTACAGTGGGTTGGTTCACTGCAAAGGTTCAACCTCCGACCCAGTGCAGTGGGGTAAAGGATCCAGCACTGCCACAGCTGCAGTGTAGATCAATTCCTGGCCTGGGAATGTCCACATGCCATGGATGCAGACAAGATAAAAAAAGGAAATAGAAAAAAAAAAAAAAAAGAGGAGCTTCAGTGTTAGAATCTTGATAAAGTCTGAATCTATAAAATCTAGCAAATAGTAAGCCTCTTCTAAAAATGAGTTTAATGGGAGGAACAAAGTCCAGGAAAAAAATTCAGGAATGCCAACAGAATTAAAGTTGCAGTAAACTCCATTACTGTAAAGTACTGTAAATTTTCTAAGCCTCAGTGTACATAGTCCAATCTAATTACAACGATATAACACAAGGTCAAAAACAGTTTTCTCATTAACTGTCTTTGAGGCCAAGAACTCCATGTCTGCACATGACCCAGAAATGACAGTCGGTGAATCATTAACTGCTGTTTATTTGCGCTAATGGAGAGCTGTCACATAGGTAATCTGAAAAGACAGATACTTATTTCATCATTTTTGGCACCTCTACTGGTACCAGGCACTAAATAAGGGTAATCAAATGTGAATCTATCTAATGGTCTGTGCTGGTCTTTGTTCAGTCTCAGACAGTTGTACGAGGATATATTTTGTAGGACTGCCAAACTATCTTTCATGTTGTCAACATTAAAAAAGATACATTCCTAAATTTCTACCTTCTATCGAAACCTTTTAGAAACCTTTAGAAATTGTTAATGGATTTCTCAAATCACATGGCAGGGTAGAATGAACTTTATACTGTGCCTGACGGAGTAAGTGCTTATATTTTTTTAATGAATATTGAATTACTTGGATTTTGCTGTCACTTTGGCCAAGACATTTAATCTCTCTTGGGCCACTTTCCCCAGGTGCGAAGTGAGGATTTGGACAAATGGTCTCCAAGATGTCTTCTTGTTTAATAATTTAGCTTCTCTCTATCACCTCTAGGGGCAACAATCCTGTTTGTTACACAGCATGAAAATAACATGGAACTTTTTGACTCTAAATGGTCTTTTCCTTCAGTTTCAGAGTTTGCTGCCTTAATTATTAGCTTCTTGGAATTTGAGAGCAAGACCGAGTTCACCCCACCCATCCATACTTACCACCATTTTATAGATTTGGATGATGTTTTTTTCAGCCCTGAGTTCCAGGCTGAAAGGCCGTGTGTCTCGTGCCTTCCCTGGGTCATTCGTGCTCTTCTTCCGGCTTCTTCAACTCACATTTTCACCTGAAACACAACAAGCAAATCAAACGTAAGTCAGGAAGCACAAGTTTTGTGTCTTTTTTCTTATAATGCTTGATTAGATTCTCTGCTTAATTTTCAAAACTCTTTCTGATAATAGCATTTTACACATGCTTTTGACTGTGACCACACACTGGACTTGTGCTTCAGAGATCTTTTTCTTTTTTCTTTTTTGTCTTTTTGCCTTTCCCAGGGCCACTCCTGCAGCATATGGAGGTTCCCAGGCTAGGGGTCCAATCGGAGCTGTAGCCACCAGCCTACGCCAGAGCCACAGCAACGCGCAATCTGAGCCATGCCTGCAATCTACACCACAGCTCACGGCAATGCCGGATCCCTAACCCATTGAGCAAGGCCAGGGATCGAACCCACAACCTCATGGTTCCTAGTCGGATTTGTTAACCACTGCGCCACGATGGGAACTCCAGAGATCTTTTTTTGATCTTAAATAAGACACAGGAGACCATCATATTCATAGCTTCACGGTTTACCGCCAAACACATAATCTCAGTTTCCTGTTCATCACTTGTCACTTCTCTCTACTCACAAAACCATGTGAAACTTTACCTTGTTGAACTAGCACTACATTCCTAAATAAAATATAGTATCTTTTCCCCTTTCCAGAATTAACACAAATTTTAATGTGACAAATCCTGGTACATCCCTGGAGATTCTGCATCTCCTATTTTCTTGTCCTCAATTTAACTTGTTTGAAGACTTGGCAACAGTTTGAATGAATCAAAATCACAGTTTTAGAAAACATCTAGTTCCGTCTCTAACCCAACAGGAACCATATTCACAAGATCTCTGGGATAGTCATCTAGCCTGTGTATTGAATATATTTTCTTATTTTCTGTGCTCTTGATGTTTTTCTGGGGCCTTCCTGACAGTGGAGGGGCTGCCTCACCCAGGGTTGGCTAATTCTGAGAGACAGCAAATAACTCGCGCCAGGAGGCTGCCTTTCATTTGTGAACCAACCCATCCAGAGCCCCCACCTTCTCTATCTGCTCCCTAAATTCCATGTCAACTGATATTCCCCAGGTCTCACCCCTGCGCCTAGTACCAGACAATTTGGGACAGCCCCTAGACCCCAGAGCCTGCTGAAACAATTCAAACTAGCCAGTCCTGAGATGCTTACCCTGCCTTGCCCAAGCAAACCACAATAAAGGTTCATGCCCCGTGTCTTCTCTGCTCCTTCTGCCTCTTGACCAACCCTGATGCTGACCTGTCATTCTCTGTGTGGCATGGTGTGCCCTCTCCTCTTGGGAACTGTAACAAACTATCTTTTTCAATGCCAGTCATCTGATCACTACATCCAACAGTAACAAAACCTACATTTTAAAAACAACTATTATATTGGTTCCAGGGACACAGAAGTTCAATTTTTTTGCAAGGCAGCAATTTCAGCAGTGACTAAATAAGAAGGTTCCATCTTAAACTGAAATTTACTTCCCTGTACCTTCCAATAATTCTGCCTCCAGGGCAGTAAAGAACAAATCTACCTATTTTCAAGTGATGAAGCTTCAGATATCTGAAACGTATCTATGATTGTCTTTCCTGAAATACATTTGTGAGAATCACACACATGAATCTATATATATTTTCTTTTCGGCTTAATTTCTAGTCTACTTCTTGTAATGATTAGCATTTCACAAGTCATTCTGGCTTCAGTAGTCCAGTGGATTGAATATTTTCCTCCAGCATTCTCGGTGTCCTCAAGGATCATCCATTCGTGCATGCATGGATTAACTACACAGCCTCTCACAGCCTGGGGGTCTTTCCTGGTTTATCACTGTCCTTGAGCTCATCTGCTGGAACTGGTCTGCTCCACATGTGGCTTCACTAGCACTTACCTCCCTGGGTCTGGGGACCTGGTTTGGAGGGGTACCAGGCATGGCATCAACTAAAATTTCTGAATTCGTTAAAACAAATTGCCATGAAACACATTATATTCTGTACTTAAGTAACTGAGTTGTGATTCTGCTGCAGCCTTTTAGATTTTTAAGTATGAACATAAAATCCACTGTCCTCTAGTGTACAGGGCTTCCTCCAGAGTCCCTTTCTTTCTTCCTATCGTTTAAAATTATTTTTTTCCCAAAACAGTTTGCCTATTGTAAAAAAACTTACCAAATAAAATTGCAATAAAAGAGCTAGCTCCCTGTAATCTTATTCCCAAGATTTTTTTTGGTGTATATCATACTTTTTCCTAAACATAATGCTCTAGTTTTTTTTTTAATGGATACTATACATACAATTGTTTAACATTTTTTTTTCATTTATCAATATATCTTGGGTATTATAGAGCCATACTTATGAATTACAATTGGCAGTTCCTTGGGGGCAGGGACTATTGTGTTTAAGTATTTATGAAACACAACACATAAATGACTCCATTTTTGAATGACTACCTTGTAATGATTCCTATGAATCTACAGATCACACATTTCACCAAATACTGGACCATTTTTCCTTTAGATTTCCATAGAATTCTTGTATAGTGTATGATTCACTTCTATTGCTAACTATATTCAACATTGTTGTGTTTATACTAATTATTTCAGTAATTTGGTCCTAGTTATTTTAAAAGAACAAGTTGAAAGGGAGTCTTATCTTTTTTAGTAAATGGAAGAATGAGAGTTAGTTGATTCTATTAATATGTTTCCATTCATTCACGTGAAGAGCTCAGTCAGCTCCTGAAAGTATTTCCAGGCCAGGCTGCTAAACAAGGCAAATTAATGTAATTAGTAGTTGATTATATTCCACTTATAAGTACTATGCTTGGTTATATCTCTGTACAAGGTAATTCTACAGTTGTTTTTGGATTTCTTTGGCTATACCTGGAGCATGGGGATGTTCTCAGGCCAGAGATCAAATTCTTGCCACAACAGCAACTTGAAGCGCATCGGTGACAATACCAGATCCTTAACCCACTGCACCACAACGGAACTCTTGTACAGTTTTTGTTTTTGTTTTTTGTCCTTTTAGGGCTGCACCAGCAGCATATGGAGGTTCCCAGGCTGGGGGTTGAATCGTAGCTGTAGCTGCCAGCCGACACCACAGCCACAATGTCAGATCCGAGCGCGTCTGGGACCTATACCACAGCTCACGGCAATGCCGAATCCTTAACCCACTGAGCGAGGCCAGGGATGGAACCCACAACCTCATGGTTCCTAGTCGGATTCGCTTTCACTGCGCCACAATGGGAACTCCTTGTCAGTTTTGATTACAGATTTTCTTCTTACAATATCTAATGTTTTTACCTTACCTCAAAGAAATGATTGATTTAATGTATTTTGTCAACATTAGTATAACATTTCACTCACATTTCCAGCTATGCTGTTGCTCATCCATATCTAGACTTACATTAAGTAAACATACAAAGAAAAAAAAAGATGTGAGCAACACTATATGCCTATTTTTGTTAATGATTTTGAAAAGCCTTAAATTATATTTTGTACTGTCTTAAGTTAACTTAGAATAGTTTGTGATCCAAGTTGAAAACACATTCAAATAATCTAAACCAATGAGCCAAAAGCCAAATTCTCTTTCTCTGGTTTTGAATATGTAAACTGATTATTTATGAGATTTTCATTGTTTCACATATTTAACATTGCAAATCCCTTGCAATGTTTAAATCATTAAAATAATAACTGATAATAAATCACTGATTAATTTTCAGTTTAAGTATAAAAATCTACACCAGTGTGAACAAATTGGATTGTTTGCAATAAAGAGATTCAAGACAGTGGACAGTCTCTTTAGCCAGGAACAAATGCAGGATTTTTTTGTGTTAAAAAACAACAGTGTTTTATGTCCCCTCTAGTCTATATTTAGTGATCACTGAATACTTAAAGCTATAGGCATATACCATACTAATATTCTACTGGCTTTAAGAAAGGCTTTATTTTTAAATTTCTCCTAGCTCAATAGTTTTTTTAAAATAGACTTTATTTTTTTTTAGAACAGTTTAGATTTACAGAAAAATTGAGACAACAGTACAGAGTTCCCATATACCCCTCTCCCAGTTTCTCCCATTATTAACATCTTACATTAATTACTATGGTACATTTGTTACAATTAATAAACAAATACTGATACATTACTATTAACTAAAGTCTGTGACTTATTCAGATTTCCTTAGTTTTTACCTAATGTCCTTTTTGTGTTCCTGGTCCGCACTTCTGACTTGTCATGTTCCACTGGGCTTCCCTTGGGTGTGACAGTGTCTCAGACTTTCTCTGTTTTTGATGACCTTGATAGCTCGGAGTACTGCTCAAGTATTTTTTAGGAAGACCCTCTACTGGAATTGTCTGATGTTTTTCTCAAGATTAGACTGAGGTTATAGGTAATTTTCCTAAGAGAAATTAGATATCTGCAGATTAAAAACACATCTAGACTTCATCAAACTGTTGTCATGGACAAAACTCATGTGCCATTTTTAGTACTATGCCTATTCTATATTATTAGAGGTAGCAAAGATAGTCTTAAGAAGAATATGATGATTTAAAAAAAAAAAGGCTGGCTTTTAAAAAATAACTAAGAGGTAGATCACTTTATAAAGAGCATGAATAGCTGTTACATTAATTCCCTTTCCCAATAAGCATGTTCTTTATGAATGAAAATTACTAGGTCAGAAAGTTAGACAAAAATGCATAAATAATACACAGTTCATATATATCTACAGAGATAAATTAGGGATTTATGGAAATAGATGTTACTCAAGTATATTTACGTTTTCAAAACACACTGCCATGTTTTTGTCTAACAAATGAACAATAAATAAAAATATTGTATGGGATCCTCTTGTCTTTGGGTCAAAAATAGCCTGTCTTAAATCTTCAGAAAGCTTACAGAAGGCAATCACTCTCAAAGAATTCCCTCCTGAGCAGTGGTTCTGTCTTTAACATGAATCAGAATCACATGAAGGGCTTGTTCAAACACAGATTCCTGGGTGCCATCCCCAGTAGTTTCTGATTCAGTGGGTCCAGGGTGGGGTCTGAATGTCCTTTACTAACAAGTCCCCAGGGGACACTGATGCTGCTGGTCTGAAGACCACACTAGGCAAACCACTAAGCAGAGTCAACAAAGAAGCTACATTCATTGACTGCCTATGATGACAGTGTTTTACATACGTAACCTTATTTAACTAGTTACAGAATCTTAATCAGGCAGGTATGATTATTCCTTTTATAAATGGGGAACCTATGCTCAGAGAAAGTGAGGAACTTGCCTGAAGAGATAACGGCATCAGGTGGCAAAAACTACTCTTCAGATCTCCTTCAATTCTAAAGCCATGCTTTTCTCATGCCTCGGATGTGCTCATCTGGAAAGAAGACTGTACGAAAGATTTATACAGTGTATTTGTTCAACTTAGTAGGGCGTTATCTAAAGCTCAGGGATTCTTCCTGAAAACTCGGCAAAGGCCCAAGGTCATGAAGAAGCTTCACTCATTTCTGAACTTCTGAAATAATCGAGGGTGAAGTGAATTTATCGTATAATTCACAAAACAGAAAGAACATGTATTTAATATAGCACTGAATATTCCTTAATTACTACTACTTTATTATTCCTTACAGGCAAATGCACATTTAAATAAAAGTCCTTAAAAGAATAATCTCATTTACATTTAAGTTCAAAGCATCGTACTATTCTAAATGTCTGTCATGTACACTACATCACCCATCAACCACTCCTTACTCAGGTACTGAAGTAACACAGGATGATGATCCTCAACCAAATGCTCTGACAGTTACTACAACATTCATCTCCTTTCACAAAAAAGATCAAAAGCAATGACATACAAACAAAATAAGCAATTTAAAGAAATGTGGTACATTTTACAGTAAATTAAATTGCCGGAAGTGAAGCTGCTAATAATAGAAATTTGTCATTTGTTATGTTCTATATAAAAAAGACACCGAGACACAAAATTACTGAACTGCAGACTTAATTAATGAGGTCCAATCTTCAGAACGACAAAAATACCCCATTCAACTCTACATCTCTATCAAAACAAGTATTTTACATAAGAAAGATTCCCTTTTAAATATTTATATACATATTTCCACTTAATACTGTTAATTAAACCCACAGTTATATTTATTTAAATAAGAATTAAATAAACTTCCCCAAATGCTGATTTCATATCACAAAACGTAAGTATTTTAAATCAGAACTTCAGGATGGTATATTGTATACACTTAGATAACATTAACAAGCATGTTTTTAAGAATATATTTTCATCTATAGGTCAGGTAAAGCTTTATTAAATGGTAAACACTTTTAACAGTGCAGAAATACAAGTTTCAAAAACAAATACATTCAGAAGATCTGCTGTTCAAATAATATCTTTTCAAAACCAGGTGGAGGAGTATGATAAAATTCACTGAACTGGCAATCCAAAATTGCACTGTCATCAACTAGAGATAGAAAAAGAAAGAAAATAAATTAGAAGCAAATAGCTTAATTGGAATAGAACTTATAAAATAAGCTGTTTCTATGACGCCATATTATTAAAAGGCAAGAAGAATAAACACATCTGCTGTCCAGGTTATGAAACATGATTCTATGGGGTAAAAATAACCACAATGAAGACTATCAAGGACACTGAAAGGAAATATTGTTAATAATTATGGAATAAATATGGGTAATTTTTCTTATTTACTATCTACTTTCTCAATTTTATATATTAAGATAAATTACTTCTTAAAAATAATTTATTTAAAAAATTATAGATCGAAGTAGCAAAAATAATACAGAAAGTCCTATGTATACCGCATCCAGCTTCTCCCCATGGTAACATCTTATACAACTACAGTACAATATCTAAACTGTAAAACTAACTGTTAATACTGTTAATCAGACTACAGTCCTTATTCAGCTTCTACATGTTTTTACCACGAGAAATGAATGCATATATCTATCTAAAGGCTTGTACATCAATGTTCATATCAGCTTTAATTCTAAGAGCCAAAAACTGGAAACAACCTGAATATCCATTAACAGGTGAAGGGAAAAACCAATTGTGATATATCCACACCATGAACTATACACTTGGTAGTAAAAATGAATGAATTATTGATACATATTACAACATGGATAAATCTTAAAATAATTATGCTGAGTAAAAGAAGCCTGACCAAAAAAGAATACAAACTCCATGATTCTATTTATTTTAATACTCTAAAAATGCAAGACAATCTTAGGTGACAGAAAGCAGAGAGTGGCTGACTGAGGTGGGGTGGGGAGAGGTGAGCAGAAAGGATTATAAGGGAGCAGAAGAGACTTTCAGGGGTGCTGAATATGTTCATTATCCTGATTATAGTGATGACATGGGTGTTCTCTTTAGCTGTTTGTTAAACTGCACATATATATTTAATGCACATTACTAAATTTTTTTTTTTTTTTTGGTCTTTTGTTGTTGTTGTTGTTGCTATTTCTTGGGCCGCTCCCGCGGCATATGGAGGTTCCCAGGCTAGGGGTTGAATCGGAGCTGTAGCCACCGGCCTACGCCAGAGCCACAGCAACGCGGGATCCGAGCCGCGTCTGCAACCTACACCACAGCTCACAGCAACGCCGGATCGTTAACCCACTGAGCAAGGGCAGGGACCGAACCTGCAACCTCATGGTTCCTAGTGGGATTCGTTAACCACTGCGCCACGACGGGAACTCCCATTACTAAATATTTTATATTTCATAATAAAGACAGGAAAAAGTTAAGCACTGGATTAGACATTTATGAAGTCACTAGTGGTATTAACAAGGGTGCTTTCAGTGACGTGGTGGTAAAGGCAGCCACACCATGCTGAAGAACAGATGAACGTACAACACAGACAGTGACGGAGGCTGATCTATAAGAAATGCGGCCATGCGGAAAAGGGTAGACACAGGACTGGTGAGGGGGATAAATTTAAGGGAGTGTATTTTGGAATAAGAATGATTCAGAATGTTTATAGGCATTGAAGAGAGACACTGATGACATGAGATAGAGATGAAATAACTGACAGTGAAGTCTCAGACTTGAGGAGTTCGAAATCTAGACCACAGACTGAGGTTTTTGAACACAAAGGGCACCACTTCTTGTAAGATGAGATGGAAAAAGGCAAGACTGGAGTAGATCCAGAAAAGCTGGACAGAAGATGGAGAGGGATGCTGGTGCTCGCCACCGATGGCCTGTTTCTCTTAAAGTGGAAGAGAAAGAAGGTCATCTATGGAGAATCAACAGGGAATTCAAGAAGCACAATGAAAGTCTGGAACATGCAGAGATGTAAAAGAATTACCAAAAACACTGAGAACTTAGACTAGGCTGGAAGTCTTAACTCGGTAACAACACTGTTCTTCAGTGTTATACAGTTTTCTCTCCACAGGTTGAGTGTAAGAAATGACAAAACAAAGAACTGGATGGATTTAGGATTAGGGATGGGATAGAGGACAAACAGTAAGTGAATTTGAATTTTATTTTTATCTTTGAGAATATTGGGCTATTAAAATATTTTATTTAATTTAACCGGACTGATTTAACAATTTCAGTTTATGAAATATACTTTAGCACATATAATTTACTACCTTTAACTTTATTACATTAAAAATAATGCCAAATCAAAAAAATTTTAGAAAATCTCGTTTCTATACTCATTTGAATAATTCAGTCATTCTACTGATATTTATTTCATGTCTCAGACTAAATTATTTTGAACATTAAGCTACATTTCCATTTATTTAAGTAAATAAAGACATTTCTTTCAGGCTTACACAGTACTGCGAGGAAACTAACCTATATCAAGTTGAAAAATATACCTTTATGTGAAAAAACACGGAAAAGTAATATTTAGGAGAAAAGAAGATAAATAAAAACCTTAACTAAAAAGTAAAGCACAGGCTTTGATTGTTGTCGAGTTATTAAATATTTATATTTGCTACTGTATATTTTTCTGCTATCCCAAACACTGCTACTCTTCTAGTAAGTTACTACAAAAAAGTTAACAATTAGTTGTTAATATGGCTCCAATCTAAGAATCAAAGTAAGTAAATGAGAAAATGTTTTTAGATCTACTAAAGGCACGGGCAGAAAAATCATACACCCGCTGAATTAAAGTTGCTAACATAGGAGTTCCCATCGTGGTGCAGTGGTTAACAAATCCGACTAGGAACCATGAGGTTGCGGGTTTGATTCTTGCTCTTGCTCAGTGGGTTAGGGATCCGGTGTTGCCGTGAGCTGTGGTGTACGTCGCAGACGCGGCTCGGATCCTGCGTTGCTGTGGCTCTGGCGTGGGCTGGCGGCTACAGCTCCGATTGGACCCCTAGCCTGGGAACCTCCACATGCCACAGGAGAGGCCCTAGAAAAGGCAAAAAAGACCAAAAAAAAAAAAAAAAAAAAAAGTTGCTAACATGAAAAATAAGCAGAATAGAGTGATAAAAGCACTGCACTTATGCATGTTTTTTATAGAGAGAGACTTTATTTTTGGAGATACATATAAAATATTTAAGAGTAAATATGGGTGTAATGTCTGGCATTTGCCTCAAAAGAATACAAGGAGGGGAAGTGAAGAACAGCAAGACCATTGGGAGGAGATGAAACCTGATGGCTACTAGGTGACAAGTGTTTGAAACTGGGTGATGGGGACATGAGAGATCCTGACTCCATTCTCTTTTCTTCTATACTTGCTTGAAATTTTCTGTAAGAAAATCATAGTAACTAAGTGGTACAGAGTCGTCTCTAAGTTACCCAATTCTTTGAGGGATGCACTTGTACAGGAACTAAAGCACTTAGACCTACGTGGCTATGAAAAGCAAAACAATCTATACACAACCATTCTAGTCATAATTTCTCTCAGAACAGTCTTAACGTTTAGGTAGTTTCATACGGTAACTAATGCTTAATCTACATGGAATTTCTATCCCTGGTTCCAAAATACCCTTTACAATTACATCTCCTGGTCATCTAATCCTCTATAACAAATGGCAGAAATATCTTTTTGTAAATTCTTAAAGCTTCTTGGAAATTTCTAGAATACAAGACTACAGGGAGCTCCTGCTGTGGCTCAGCAGGTTAAGAATCTGACTAGTATCCATGAGGATGTGGGTTCAATCCCTTGCCTTGTTCAGTGGGTTAAGGATTTCGACTTGTTGCAAGCTTCTGCGTAGGTTGCAGATATGGCTCGGATCCTATGTTGCTGTGGTGTAGGTGGGCAGCTGCAGGTCCGATTCAACCTCTAGCCTCGGAGCTTCCATATGCCATGGGTGCGGTCATGAAAAAAAAAATTTTTTTTTTTGTTTTTTGTTTTTTTCTTTTGTCTTTTGTCTTTTTTGAGGGCTGCACCTGTGGTATATGGAGGTTCCCAGGCTAGGGGGTCTAATCAGAGCTGTAGCTGCTGGCCTACACCACAGCCACAGCAACACCGGATCCGAGCCGAGTCAGTGACCTACACCACAACTCACAGCAACACCGGATCCTTAACCCACTGAGGAAGGCCAGGGATCACACCCGCAACCTCATGGTTCCTAGTTGGATTCGTTTCCTCTGCACCATGACGGGAACTCCGAAAAAAATTTTTTAAAGGAGTTCCTGTTATGGCTCAGTGGTAAAGAACTTGACTAGTAACCATGAGGACAAGGATTTGATCCCTGGTCACACTCAGTGGGTTAAGTATCCAGTGTTGCCATGAGCCATGGTATAGGTCACAGATACAGACTGGATCCCAAGTTGCTGTGGCTGCGCTGGTAGGCTGGCAGCTGCGGCTCTGATTTGACCCATAGCCTGGGAACTTCCATATGCCATGGGTATGGCCCTGAAAAAAAAAAAAAGAAAAAATTTTTTAAAACTCAGGGGGGAGGAAGACTGTGATATAAAACGGAATATGGCTACTGAATATTTAAATATAATCACCGTATTTAGCAAAGTTTATTATTTTTTTGCCTTTTTTTTTTTTTAGGGCTGCACCTGCGGCATATGGAAGTTCCCAGGCCAGGGGTCAAATCAGAGCTACAGCTGCCAGCCTATACCAGAGCTCACAGCAACACTGAATCCTTAACCCACTGAGCAGGGCCATTAGTCAGGTACGTTACTACTCAGCCTCAATTGGGAACTCCTAGCAAGTTTATTTTTTAAGTACATGGGGAATAAAACATTCCTTAGATTAGCAGTGAGGTCCTACTACAAAGGAGGAAACTATATCCAATCTCTTGTGATAGAAGATGATGGAAGATAATATGAGGAAAAGAATGTGTATATATGTATGACTGGGTCACTCTGCTGTACAGCAGAAACTGAAACAACATTGTAAATCAACTATACTTTAATAAAAAAATTTAAAAATTAAAAACTTCCTTAGTCCTGCAAAGCAGGACTGTGATAATCTACTGAGTATATTCCATATACAACGGTCCTTATTAACTTATTCAGACTTCTGAATGATAGTTATAAAGTTAATGAAAATGTCAAGTAAAAGTTAACATATATCTAATAATGTTTAGAAATATTTTAGCTTACCATAAACAACTGGATACACTGTCCCTCGTATTCCTGATGCTGGACAATGCATGTTTTTCCCATTCAAATATACATTTAATTCTACATGGTCATATGTAATACCCTAGAAAGCAAAGTAAATATTTAAAAGGGTAAAAAATTCATGTTCCATAAAAAACTGAACAGCCAGAAAGCACTGATTGGCAAGTATGGAAACACAAAAAACTCAGCAAAGGGTCACAACAGCTTTATTAAAGGTTTATAATTTGGTAGAATTCTACTTGAACTGAGCTTAAAAAAATTAGTAGTGAACTCAGCCATAAAAAAGAACAAAATAATGCCTTTTGCAGCAACATGGATGGATCCAGAGACTCATACTAAGTGAAGTAAGTCAGAAAGAGAAAGACAAATAGCACAGATACCGCTTACATCTGGAATCTAATATGTGGCACAAATGAACCTTTCCACAGGAAAGAAACTCATGGACTTGGAGAACAGACTTGTGGTTGTCCTTGGGAAGGGGGAGGGAGTGTGATGGACTGGGAATTTAGGATTAAAAGATGCAAACTATTGCCTTTGCAATGGATAAGCAATGAGATTCTGCTGTATAGCACTGGGAACTGTATCTAGTCACTTGCAGTCGAGCATGATAATGTGAGAAAAAAGAATGTATACATGTATGTGTGACTGGGTCACCTTGCCATACAGTAGAAAATTGACAGAACACCATAAACCAGCTATAACAGAAAAAATAAAAATCATTATAAAATTAAAAAAATTAGTAGTGATATTATGTAGTGAGGAAAAGGTAAAATCCCAAGAGTCCACATTAGATATAAAACTAATGACATCCGTTTAAATCTTAGTATTATAGTCAGATAATCTGGATTTTATATTTTCAATATTAAGATGATATAAGTACTATATACTGTAAACAGAGAGACCTTCTAAACTCATATAGAAACACCGCTCTCTTATGTAGAATGTGACCTCGGGGGAGTTCCCGTCGTGGCGCAGTGGTTAACGAATCCGACTAGGAACCATGAGGTTGCGGGTTCGGTCCCTGCCCTTGCTCAGTGGGTTGACGATCCGGCGTTGCCGTGAGCTGTGGTATAGGTTGCAGACGCGGGTCGGATCCCGAGTTGCTGTGGCTCTGGCGTAGGCCGGTGGCTACAGCTCCGATTGGACCCCTAGCCTGGGAACCTCCATATGCCGAGGGAGCGGCCCAAGAAATAGCAACAACAACAACAACAACAAAAAGACAAAAAAAAAAAAAAAAAAAAAAAAAAAGAATGTGACCTCGGGAGGGAAAAACAATGACGTTTTCACCTTTGGGGATTATTACCTGTCACTGTTTTCAACTGTCATGAACTGTCTTTATACAACTTATTTCCAAAAATAAAGAGCTTTTTTAAAAGACAACAGAATAAAAATATATCACTTTGTACATTATTAATGGTATAAAAATCACAACTAATAATTATTATTAAAGTGCTAGAAAACACTTAAACTGCATTATACATCAAGCACTCTTCTAGGCATTCCATATTTACTCATTTAATCCTTATGAGATAGGTATTATTATTATTTCCATTTTATAGATGAGGTAGCTAAAGGGGAGAGGTTAAATAACTTACCTAGGGTTGCAGAGCTAGGAAACGGCAGAGCTGGGATTTAAACCCACAGAGTATGGCTTCAGAAAACTTTTTTTTGAATTGCCGTTCAATTCAAAACCTCTAAAAACTTTTAAACTTTTAACTGTCTTTAAAACGTTGTAGAACAGTTACTAATTGACAACAAAAAGAGACCTTTCCTTTGAAGAATTAATAATAGACAGCGGAGACTTTTCAATAGAAAAATCATGTTCACAGACCAAGAAGCAACCACTTCAAGGATTTCTGAATACAGATAAATTATATGAACCTAAAATCTTGAGAGGTAGGAAAAAATCTTACAGATGATCTAGTCTTAATTCCCTCATTTTCCAGTTAAGACAGCTAAGGCCCAGCAAAGTCAACATGTTACGTGCTAAAAGATTCCCCTCAAATCTTAGCAAAGCCAGAGTTAGACTAAACACTAAGAAAGATAAATATTGCTTTTGTTTTGTTTCAGTTTATGTATTCAAATATAATAACAAAACCACGTAATGGCTGGGATTTAGCTTTCTTAGTGAAGAAGTCTGTTTTCATTAAAAAAACCAAAAACCTAGGAACATAAAAAGCAAAGATGGTACTCTTTGTAGGACTAAAGGAAATCTAGCAGTTCAGGCCAGCAGCAGGTTGTACTCCTGTCACCCTTCCCCACCTGGTGGCAGCAAAACCTATTGCAAACCAGCAAGTTTTCAATCTCAGCATCCAGCTTAACGGCAAAATCCTAAGAGAGGAAGGATGCAAGAACCGCCACTGTCCATCAGCAGAATTTAAGTTCAAGCATTTTCTAACTTAATCTGTCCTTCTATATGATTTAGATAAACTAAGTCTGGGAGTTCCCATTGTGGCACAACAGAAGCGAATCCGACTAGGAAGCATGAGGTTTCGGGTCTGATCCCTGGCCTCGCTCAGCGGGTTAAGGATACAGCTCGGATCTGACATTGCTGTGGCTCTGGCGTAGGCCAGCAGCTAAGCTCCGATTGGACCCCTAGCCTGGGAACCTCCAAGTGCCATGGGTGTGGCCCTAAAAAGACAAAAAAAAAAAAAAAAAAAAAAAAAAGAAAGAAGAAAAACTAAGTTTGATTATGTTATAATGACAACAAAAAAAAAATCTGATGTGTTCTAAAGATTTACCAAAAATTGTTGGCAGATTTGGTGAACAGACTCTGAAATTAGACTGCCTATACTGCAATCCTGGGATCACCCCAAATAAGAAGTTACTTAACTTCTAATTTGTAAATGGTAATAACAGTACTACCTATTTCACAGGGTCATTCTGAAGATTAAAAAATTTAACCTGGAGTTCCCATCGTGGCTCAAGGGTTAACGAACCCAACTAGGAACCATGAGGTTTCTGGGAGTTCCCATCGTGGCTCAGTGGTTAACAAATCCGACTAGTATGCATGAGGTTGTGGGTTCGATCCCTGGCCTCGCTCAGTGGGTTAAGGATCCAGTGTTGCCATGAGCTGTGGTGTAGGTTGCAGACACAGTTCGGATCCTGAGTTGCTGTGGCTCTGGCGTAGGCTGGAAGCTGCAGCTCCGTTTGGACCTCTAGCCTGGGAACCTCCATATACTGTGGGCATGGCCCTAAAAAGACCTAAAAAAAAAAAAAAAAAAAAAAAAAAGGAACCATGAGGTTTCGAGTTCGATCCCTGGCCTAACCCAGTGGGTTAAGGATCTGGCGTTGCCGTGAGCTGTGGTGTAGGCCAGCAGCTACAGCTCTGATCCGACCCATAGCCTGGGAACCTCCATATGCCATGGGTGCGGTCCTGAAAAGACAAAAAAAAAAAAAAAAAAAATTAAACCCCTGTCAGGCACTTAAAGCAGTGCCCAGCTCATAACAGATGTTAGTGTTTTCAATTATTATCATTATGATGATGATAATTATCATTACATATAATATTTATAAAACTTATTTGAAATTAAACTGAAAAGTGTAATTTTAAAACGTAATCTTCACTTTTCAAAACTATATATAAAAGGAAAAAAACAAACATAAGCTGTTTCAGGTATGCCTCCCTAGTGCTGCTCCCTGTTTGTACTGTATGATTATTGTATAAATATAATCATTTGTTAGATGTTGAAAGCTTATTTTTCTTGACTTCTCTTCAGAGAATGGTGTATGACTAAAATTCTACACATGAGAATGTTTTTCCTGACTTATAATCCAATCCATTTTTCCTATGCCTCTGTCAGCAATTTGGTGAAATTTGTCCTCAAGTGTTTGAACTAGGAAGATAAAGTTAATGCAGTAGGCTAATGTTTTACTTTTCAGCATCCTATATATATTTCATCTTTTTGAGTCCTCCCTTTATCAGAATGGGCATAAAAACTTAAAGCCTAATTTAATAATGCTGACAGACTAAAAATGACATTCTTAAATCAGTCAATCTGAGGTATCAGTCATCTCAAAGAATAGACAGAAAGGCAAGAATCACACACAGTGGGGAGTTCCCATTGTGGCTCAGCAGGCACGACTCTGACTAGCATCCATGAGGACGCAGGTTCAATCCCTGGTCTTGCTCAGTGGGTTAAGGATCCAGTGTTGCTGTGAGCTGTGGTGTAGGTCACAGACACAGCTAGGATCTGGCATTACTGTGGCGTAGGCCAGAGGCTATAGCTCCAATTTGACCCCTAGCCTGGGAACCTCCATATGCCGCAAGCGCAGCCCAAAAAAGACCAAAAAAAAAAGAAAAGAGAAAGAATAACATACAGTGGCAGTTCAATCTATCTCAACAAAGAAAAACATTTGTTACTGATTATTCTTATGTTTGAATTTCATTTTTGGCGTAAACAGGTTGATGACATAATCACGACTTCAAGATTCTCTTTCAAGGAATTCCCTTTGTGGCTCAGCAAAATAAACCTGACTAGTACTCATGAAGATGCAGGTTCTACTCCTGGCCTCACTCAGTGGGTTAAGGATCCAGCGTTGCTTGAGCTGCAGTGTAGGTTACAGACTTAGCTTGGATTCCGGCTCCCGTGATTATGGCTATGGCTGTGCAGCTGCAGCTCCAATTTGACCCCTAGCCTGGGAACTTCCATGTGCCTTGGGTTTGACCCTTAAAAAAAAAAAAAAAAAAAAAAAAAAAAAAAAAAAAAATTATCTTGCAAGAATAACCATTTGAATAAGGGTGTTGCACATACGGGCATCTGGCAATGATTTACAAACAAAGAACTAACTATTCAAAAGGAAGGACAGAGAAAAGCAGATTTAAAAAATGGTTTATATTTTTAATTCCCTTATTTTCTTTAGTTAATTTAGGAAAAACATACTTTTGATAATTTACCTATTAAAAAACTGTTACATTTTTTAAATTGCAGAAAAGAAATCAGACGCTAATTAAAAATCTTCATTTCCACATCTTTCTTCACTCTCTCCAGAATACTGTAATTTCTTTAATAACCTGGATTTACTTTGTCTGTGTCATCTTATTTTTAGAAACTCTCCCTTGTTATTTACAGACACCTTTCAACTTGGTAGGAGAGCCAGGAATCCAAGGATCTCCGTATAAGGGCACGTAGGCTTAAAAGAGACCCAGGATCTCTGTTCTTAATCAATAGCTAAAGGCCTGAACTCAGTGTATAAGGTTCTTGTATAACACTGTTTGAGAAGAAGTATCTAGAAAAGACAGAAAGGGATCTTTGAATTACATTTTCAATAGTGTGGCTTTGGTAAAGATGAATATATCTAGCTGAAAATAAAAATAGAGAAGTCTTCACATGCTTTCCACAAAAACCTTCCTACAATCAAGCCTTAGAACTTTGAGTCCAGTTCCTTAGAGAGTTCTGAAAGTGAAGGAAGTTTAATAAGGTTATGTTTAATAAGGACCAATACTCCTGATAAAATGCTTTCTGTTATGTCTAGATACTCATGTTGCAACAGAAGAAATGGTGGGGGAAAAACTGTAATTGTAATGTATACATGTAAGGATAACCTGACCCCCTTGCTGTACAGTGGGAAAATAAAATTTAAAAAAAAAAAATGCTTTCTGTTAATTCTTTAACAGAAAGTCATAACAAATTAAGTAATATATGTCCAAATTTTCTCTACGAGATCTCCATCTCCAAAAATACCTAGTATTTTCTCATATAAGGGTCAGCAAACTTTTAAAATTGTGGGTCAAGATTTCTTTTACGTGAGAGAAGCAGGAAATGTTAATCAGCAGGCAACCTATCATAAATTCTCCCAAATGAAAATAAGGGTTCACACTGATTTTCTTCGCCAGTGGCAGCTCCAGAAAGGAGAAGGCATTTAAGATAAGGCAGCAGCATCTATATTAAGCATTCTCTCTGGAAAATGTAATACCTCATTAGAGCCAATTCCAGTGCTTTGGAATTCAAACCACAAAGTCCCAGGCAAAACTATACATACTAGAAACAGTTCAAGTTTAATAATTTACAGCAGAAAACAACTCTACAAGACAACTCACCACCACATCGCCCTCCTGGGGAAGGCTGTTTGCTGGCAGCCTATTTTTCTCCTCGTTGTTGTGGTACAGGGCTCCATCATTTCTCATCACCAAACTGTGCACATCTCGGCCAAGAGGGATCTGATTCAAGTTAACTTTCTGAGTTGCAACGCCAATACCCCAGATTCCTAAAAACATAACAGTTTAAATCCTCCCCAGATCTGAAGAACACAAATATGAAAGGAGTTGTCTTAAAAGAGAGTGCAAATTGTTTTTTTTAAAAAGTGGTATATTATCACTATTTTTTGTTAATCTTAAAAAAAATCTTTTAAAAGTAGCTGCAAACTATACTATGTTCTCTGCAGATGTAGTACATACAGTCTTCGAGATAAGAGAGTGGGCCCTGGAGTTGTGCTGTCTAGGTTTAAACACTGACTTTGCTATGTATCACCTCAGGGAAGTTACTTAACCTCTCTCTGCTTCTTCACCTGTGAACTATGGATTCCAACCGTACTCACTTCTTCGTTATTAGAAGATACAGCAGCATAATCCAAGTAAAGCTCTTGGAACAGTGTAAGTATTTTTTTTTTAATGGATAAGTAAAGCACAGAGGAAGTACTTAAAAAAAAAAAACAGTACCTATTGTCATGATTATTATTATTACTCTCTAAAAATATTTTTTAAAAGCTACACTTTGAATTTAAATGGCCTGGGATTCTATTTCAAGCACCAGCTCTGAGAAGCAGAAAATCACTATCTTTAGTGTTTGCATCTATAATACTATAATATGCGACAAATAATATATCACCTAGTCAATATCATGGGAAGGAAAAAAATAATGATATAGTATAAAATCACTTTCTTATCCAATACCTTAAGTCCATGAGTTTAAACCCTTTGGTCTAAGTTGACTTTATTTTTTTTTTTTTTTTTTTTTTTTTTTTTTTTTGGTCTTTTTGCCATTTCTTGGGCCGCTCCCGCGGCATATGGAGGTTCCCAGGCTAGGGGTCCAATCGGAGCTGTAGCCGCCAGCCTACGCCAGAGCCACAGCAACACAGGATCCGAGCCGTGTCTGCAACCTACACCACAGCTCACCGCAACGCCGGATCCTTAACCCACTGAGCAAGGGCAGGGACCGAACCCGCCACCTCATGGTTCCTAGTCGGATTCGTTAACCACTGCGCCACGACGGGAACTCCGACTTTATTTTTTAAATTATTATTATTATTTTGCTTTCCAGGGCCACACCTGTGGCATATGGCAGTTCCCAGGCTAGGGGTGGAAACAGAGCTGCTGCTGCTGGCCTTCGCCAGACCCACAGCAATGCTGGATCAGAGCTGAGACCGTAACCCATACCACAGCTCATGGCAATGCTGGATCCTTAACCCACTGAGCGAGGCCAGGGATTGAACCTGCATCCTCATGGATACTTGTTGGATTCGTTTCCACTGCACCACAATGGGAACTCTGACATTATCATCATCATCATTATTATTATTATTATTATTATTGTTATTATTTTCGGCCATGCCTATGGCATACAGAAATTCTTGGACTAGGGGTAGAACCTGCACCACAGCAGTGACCTGAGCTGCTGCTGTGACGATGCCGGGTCCTTAATATTCTGCTGGGTCACAACGGAACTCCCCTAAGTGGACTTTTAAAACAAGCAGCTCTTTTCTTAATTACTCTAACAGAATACCTAGAGCTCCTGGTTATGTCTCAAACTGTTTCCTTCTCCATTTTTATCAAATCAGTTAGGAGAAATTCTATGAATAAAAGAAGGTTTAAAGACCATGTTGTCAACAAATCCAATTCTTCTGGATTGAGTGAGACCATCAGAAAGCTGCATGTCTGGACCTCACCGTCTTGGCTTCCTAAATAATCTGACTATATAATATATCCTTAACAAGGTGGGACAATTTTAAGAATGATGGCAGGTGATAATACCTATTTCCTGGGACAACAGTTCTAGACAGGGTTATGAAGTTCTCTTTCTGCTAAAGAACTATGTATACTGTAATATACTTTGGCACAATTGTCTCAAGCTTTCATTGAGGCATCAATGCTACGAACTCTAACAATGAATTTATTCTAGAGATAACACTGAGGATAGCATCCTTTACAGAAAATCCTCATAAAAAATTGCATTAGCGTTAAGGCTCAAGGAAATATTCGCTTCTCTTAAGAAAAGTTATGTTGGAGTTCCCGTCGTGGCTCAGTGGTTAACAAATCCGACTAGGAACCATGAGATTGCGGGTTCGATCCCTGGCCTTGCTCAGTGGGTTAAGGATCTGGCATTGCTGTGGCTCTGGTGTAGGCCAGCAGCTACAGCTTCAATTAGACCCATGGCCTGGGAACCTCCATATGCCTCAGGAGCGGCCTAAGAAATGGCCAAAAGACAAAAAAAAAAAAGAAAAGAAAAGGTAAGTTATACTTTGAGAAGATTACAATAACCAGAAACATTCTGCAGCCATGGAGTTAACTTACAAAAGAATGGAATGGAGGACAGATTCATATTTATTTCACACACTTAAGAAAAATCAGTACTTTTAATGAATTTAAAAAACAAGATATAGAGGGATGTTTTATGTATTCAAGTAAGAGGAAGAGCAGAATTAATTTATTCTGCTCTAGTTTTCCTACTCTGTATATTATCCATGCCATATTTCATTAGAAATGTCTTTAAAATAGAGCCTTAAAAAATGCCCCTATGTTAAACACTGGCACAAGTTAGTATCTTTTTTTTTTTTTGTCTTTTTTAGGGCCACAGCCATGGCATATGGAAGTTCCCAGGCTAGGGGTCCAATCAGAGCTACAGCTGTCGGCCTACGCCAAAGTCACAGCAACACTAGATCTGAGACCCATCTGCGACCTACACCACAGCTCACGGCAACACCGGATCCTTAACCCACTGAGCGAGGCCAGGGATCAAACCTGTAACCTCACGGTTCATAGTCAGATTCGTTTCTGCTGCGCCATGATGGGAACTCCAATTAATAACTATCTTAATACTCGTGTAGAATTGCCATACAATGCAAGAAACTTCATAATTTAAAAAAATTGTTATTTTGAAGTATAGTTGATTTTTTAATCAATTTTGTCTATTGTTTTTATTTTCTATTTTATTTATTCTTTTTTTTCCATTTTGAAGTACAGTTGATTTATAGTATTTTGTTAGTTTCAGGTGCACAGATTCATAAATTTTTACAGACTTTAAGCCTTCTATCAGAATTCTAAATCTGCCAGTTGCTTCAGAAGACATTGAATCAGGGAATCTTAACAAGAGTTAAGAGAAAAAATTCAGAATCATAACATTAATTTTATCTAAGATAAAATACCAAGAGTCTATGCCTTATATTCTTGACCAAATGAAACTTCATCTAGCTGTAATTAATAATGATCTATATTAATAACAATGGTTGTGCCTTATATGATCCAGTGTGTTCTGTCCTCAAAACACTAATGTACATATAGCTCATGTGCAGCAGGAAGGGCCACTCCTATAATCCATTTTATAGATGAGAAAAAAGAACCTAATTTAACTAAATTAACTAATTAAACCAGGATCACATAAGAGGTAGAAGAAAAAGGTCTTCTAAGTAACAGTTTAGTGCTTTTTTTAATATCTCATTAATTCTTTGCATATACTGAAAATTACTCCTAATATTTAGAATAATTAGGCCTTTTAATAGTAAAGTAACATCATACCAACCTGTGGACTGGATTTTGAATTCAAAGTAGCTTTTGTTTTGATGTAGGGGTGCACTGGCTAAACAACCTCCTGTTCCACATATTCTTCTTCCATTTTTTACAATGACAACATCTGTTCCTAAACAAAAAATATAGACACTGTGTTAAGTTTTGCATTCTCTTATACAATAACCAAGGTTAATTTCTGCTTCACTTTTAATTCTTGGTCTACAAAAAATAGGGACACTATATATACTTTGATATATGAAAATATTGATAGACTATTTAAAAAACTTCCCTTCCCTTCCCTGAGAGAACATGTATATTTAATATTCATTTGTGGCTAGAAATCTTATTTAATTAGATAGTTTCAAGTAAACAGTAGTAGCTCTGAATTGTACTGAATATTTAAAACTCTTCTAAGGTATAAGGAGACTTTAGTTTTAGCCAATGAATCAATTTTATGATTTCATAAATCTCAATCTAAATAAAAACATAAAATACTTAAAAGAAACTGTGGTGAGTTAGTACAATGTTCAATTCAATCCAATGAAAGTGAAACACTCTAAAAACTGAAAGAATGTCTACAAGGTTCTATGCTAATGCATTGGTCAAGTAAGAACTGAAGATTAATAGAATACGGAAAGGAACATACATCTATGTTCTTGAAACAGCTGATATGAAAAGATGTTGATTTTAGGGTCTTAAAAATATTTACAGGAGTTCCCGTCGCGGCGCAGTGATTAACGAATCCGACTAGGAACCATGAGGTTGCGGGTTTGATCCCTGCCCTTGCTCAGTGGGTTAAGGATCCGGCGTTGCCGTGATATGTGTTGTAGGTCGCAGACGCGGTTCGGATCCTGCGTTGCTGTGGCTCTGGCGTGGGCTGGCGGCTACAGTTCCGATTAGACCCCTAGCCTGGGAATCTCCATAGGCCGCGGGAGCGGCCCAAGAAATGGCAAAAAAAAAAAAAAAAAATTTACAAGATAGCTGCTGTCAATCATACTGCAAATGTGCTAACAAGATTTTAGTATCATTAAACATATTTTATTCTCATGGAAAATTTGTTTAGTTTCAAATAACATTTAACAGTCTCGGAGTTCCCGTCATGGCACAGTGGTTAACGAATCTGATTAGGAACCATGAGGTTGCGGGTTCGGTCCCTGGCCTTGCTCAGTGGGTTAAGGATCTGGCGTTGCCGTGAGCTGTGGTGTAGGTTGCAGACGTGGCTCGGATCTCGCGTTGCTGTGGCTCTGGTGTACGCCAGTGGCTACAGCTCCGACTGGATCCCTAGCCTGGGAACCTCCATGTGCCGCAGGAGCAGCCCAGGAAATAGCAAAAACAAAAAAACAAAACAAAAAAAATACAAATAACATTTAACAGTCTCTTGAAAATGTGACTCCAATATCAGTTCTCCTCCAAATATTGATTTAGGAAAGCATGTATATCAGAGAACATGAAGAAACCTAATACAATTCTAATACGTAAGAAATATTCCGTAACATCAAGGTATGTGACTCCCAAGATCTGTGACCAGTGTGACTTTGCTGGTGAGAAGTGTACAAGCCAAGTATATCTGGCTATGAGAACTGTAGGGAATGCCTCCAGAGGGGATCGAATAAACCTAAAGCATAGCAACAAAAGGCATTAACAGTGAGGCAGGTCTCTCATTAACTTACTGGTGAATTCATAGTTAAACAAAAAAAAATTATTTGGGAGAAATACATAAGAGAAATACCAAATTTTCAGATTCTATCACAGTTCTAAACTGGTTGTTTTAACAGAGACACTCTCTGAAATAAAACTACTATATGGTTATTAAAAATTCATTAGCACCCTTTTTTTTTTTCTAATTACAAAAGTTAAATCCCAAATTCCGGGAAAGTGTTTTTGTGCATAATTTACATCTGGCTGCCCCATATACCTCCAGCAGTTTCAACTGGAAAGCATCCAGGGCCCAGCTCCTGTTTGATGGCAAAGACCATGGAGTACTTGGCATCCAGCAGACACGCAACAAATAACTGATACAGAAATGAATGAATATGCTCTGCTCAGTACTCTGTAGTGAACATGTAGCATCTGTTCTTCCTTTCCCAACAGATTTCCCTCTGGAGATAAAAACAGTTCCAAGGAAGCTGACTCAGTCTCTGGCTTCAGGGGTACAGCCTAGACTTGTGTTAAGTCAATCACTGCATTCCACATTTCTTGGCCACAGCAACTGAGTGAAAAACAGTTATATGACCTAAGCCACTACCAGCAGAGTCACAGGACTTTTGCAAAGAGAATGAAAGAATGGAGTTTCTCATTCTTGCTGGATCTGAATGACGAAGCCTACAGCCCAGGGAGAGACTGCAAGTTATCACAAACACCAGCCTTCAGGAATAAGCAGCAGAAGGCAGAAGAAAGAGATGAAAAGAAGCCCAGTGCTTGACACACTGAGTCTTTCCTGAAGCTACTGCTGTCTTCATAGGTTTTAAGTTTACATGAACCAGTAACTTTCCCTCATTGTTTCAAAAATCTTGAGTTGAAAGCATCCTATGTGAAAGGCATTTCACAGAATTATGCAGATAAATGGTATTTTCTTCTTACCTAGCAATGCTCTATGGTTCTCATAACGTAACTCTGAGTTGGAACCACAGAATCAACTCTGAATATGGTTTTATTCTCTTCCTACAATAATATTTCTTCTCTCCAAGGCATTCTGCTAAGTACTGAGATGTTTCATATAGAAAGATGGATATATTCAGAAAACATTCTGAATGCTTGTGAAGCATTAAGGAATTATTTTAAGTTTACTTCATTCCTCTTTTTTAAGTACAAAGATAGCCTTTATTTGGATCTAGGATTTTCGTGTAGGTTTATTAATTGTCAGTGTTGCTTAGAAAGTCAAGGCGGGAGTTCCCGTCATGGCGCAGTGGTTAATGAATCCGACTAGGAACCACGAGGTTGCGGGTTTGGTCCCTGCCCTTGCTCAGTCGGTTAACGATCCAGTGTAGCCATGAGCTGTGGTGTAGACTGCAGACGTGGCTCGGGTCCAGCGTTGCTGTGGCTCTGGCATAGGCCGGTGGCTACAGCTCCGATTCAACCCCTAGCCTGGGAACCTCCATATGCCGTGGGAGCGGACCAAGAAATAGCAAAAAAGGAAAAAAAAGAAAGTCAAGGCGAATTTGAGTATAGCCAGGACATACATAAACATAGCCAAAGTGTATTTTTTAAGAAACATTAGACATTCCCAAATTAATGGCATCCCTTTCAAAGCAGCTACCTTGGAAGATATTCATTTCTAAAAAGTCAATTCACAATTAAACATTGAGGTTATGGTGAAAAAGAAGGTATTTACAAAAACTAGTGCCCAGAAAATCTCAAGAGGAATTCCAAATGGTTTTAAGTGATGCAGCATCACCAAAGTAAGTGATAACTTTGAAAGAGACAAGCTATGTTTGGATATGAACTTGGAAAACAGACATTTTCTTTCTTTCTTTCTTTCTTTTTTTTTTTTGTCTTTTGTCTCTTGGTTGTTGTTGTTGTTGCTATTTCTTGGGCCGCTCCTGCGGCATATGGAGGTTCCCAGGCTAGGGGTCGAATCGGAGCTGTAGCCACCGGCCTACGCCAGAGCCACAGCAACGCGGGATCCGAGCCGCGTCTGCAACCTACACCACAGCTCACGGCAACGCTGGATCGTTAACCCACCGAGCAAGGGCAGGGACCGAACCCGCAACCTCATGGTTCCTAGTCGGATTCGTTAACCACTGCGCCACGATGGGAACTCCCAGACTATTTTCTTAAATCTAAAGGCAACTACACTCCTTAAGTTATCTAAATAAAGTTTCACATATCCAAGCACATGCATATTCACTAAGTGTGCTCCTCATATATCAACTTAAGATCAATGCATGCTTTAAACTATTCCTAGCTTGATAAGCCTCTCCTATTATTTTCTAAAATCAGGTTGCTTCTGTGATTGAAGAATTTGAATTCACCAGAAGACAGGATAAGAAAAAGTTTCCACGCAGGTAGAAAACTGGGAAATGACATTACTGAAAGACGCTATGCAGCTTTGGAAAAGGAGAACATAGTGGAACAAGCACAAGTGACCAGCTCTTTGTAGAAGAGACCAGAGAAAAGGAATACTTTACAGAGTAGATTGTAGTAATTCAGGATTTTGGCAGTAGAGACAGAAAAGAACTAAAGCTGATCATAAGCTCCAGGAACTATGCGTGTTGCCAGCATCTAAAACAATGCCTGCCATCTGAGAGTCATCCAATAAATATCAGTTGAGCGAATGAATAAATGGAATGGAAACATTTTCTCAGGGAAATTATAGGATTTGAACATCTGTCTATAAACGATGATGAATAAGTAATAATTTAAAGAGATATACACATACATTTACATGTATTTATGTATTACGCTGCTGCATTAAATTTAGGAGACATAAGGATTAAAATTAAACACCCCTGGAGTTTCCATCGTGGGGCAGTGGAAACGAATCTGACTAGGAACCATGAGGTTTCAGGTTTGATCCCTGGCCTTGCTCAGTGGGTTAAGGATCCCACATGGCGGTGAGCTGTGGTATAGGTCACAAATGGGGCTCAGAACCTGCATTGCTGTGGCTGAGGCATAGGCCAGCAGCTACAGCTCTGATTAGACCCCTAGCCTGGGAACCTCCATATGCTTCAGGTGCGGCCCTACAAAAAGACAAAAAAAAAAAAAAAAAAATTAAATTAAATACCCCAATAAAAAGCAGTATATAATTACATTTGTGGTTTAGTTCATGCTATAGAAATATAATGGGAAGAGTGTCTCTAGAATTATAAAGAATCTAGGCAGGAGAGGGTTTTGCTATAAATATTAAGAAATCCCTTTCTTACTTTAATGTACTGTCCTTTAGCCAAAGAGAAATGTGGGAAAAACTGAAAGTGCATATATATATATTTAGAAGAGAATAATCCACAAAAAGATAGTACTCTGAAATACTTAGTGGGAATCTCTCCTTCTAGAACCATACTCCAGAAACATGAAACTACATGGGACAGTCTAAGAACAGAAACAATAATAAGGTTGTGAAAGAGGCTACAGAGGGGAGAGGAAGAATGTGAGAGAAGCTATATGTTCATGCGAAATTGGAAGGAAAAACATACATGAGAAGAAGCAAAGTGCTGTTTTATTTTTGCAACAGCCTGAATTGTTGGCAACAGACCAGTCAGATGAAATTACAACACCGCTAAGCGTGACTAAGGAGGAGTCAGACAATGGGAGGTTTTAGTTGAAGTGACACGGTCTGACATGAGCTGTGACTTGAAGCTTCTGCAACTTGCCCTGTTTTGACATTAGTAGGTGAGAGGAAAATAATTTTCAATAAAACAACCGATAAATGATGGGCTAAGAGAAAGCTGCCTGGGCAGAAGGAGCCGAAATCAGCTAAAGCATTCTGAAAATGTATTGGATTTGACTGGAGCTCGCCCGTGGGACACCGTAGGAGGGGCACCACAGTACTATCGCTCCCCACGCCTGGGAACTTGTGCCGAGTCTCAGGATGCGACAGCTCGGAGGAGATTCCGGTGAGAACGGGTAGGTCCACCCACACACCATCTCCACTAGGCGAGGGCAGACAACACTGCGTAGCCTTGAACACAGAACCGGGCCGAAGTGGAGGCGGCCTGTGTCTGGAGGAGATCCGCCAGACCCGGCCGAGGGCAGCGTCGCAGGGCGAGGGCAGGGGGCGGGGCCCGGCGGGGCCCGGCCGCGCGTGGTGCTCGCGACCCCCG
This sequence comes from Sus scrofa, assembly GCF_054392235.1. Taxonomy (NCBI): domain Eukaryota; kingdom Metazoa; phylum Chordata; class Mammalia; order Artiodactyla; family Suidae; genus Sus; species Sus scrofa. The sequence goes on along the minus strand of NC_139393.1, from coordinate 18,404,722 downwards.
ACTGACCCCGACCCGCACCGCCCGACTCGGGGTGGGCCGTTGGGTCACGGGAAGGGAGGGCCCTTACCCATGTGTTGCGTGTCCAGCTGCACGGCCGGCATCTCTTTCAGAGGGATGTGGCCCGTCCCGCCATCTCTGCAGCACCGCAGGCAGCAGAACACCGAGGAGGCCATGTCTCAGGGACCGCCGACGACACCGCGACCCACCGCCCCTAGACCGCGGCGACTCCCGCCCCTACCCCTCCGCTCCGCCTCCTGCCCCCGCCCGAGCGCCGGAGGGAGTCTGTGGGGCGCAGAGGCTGGTACAGCGACGCCCCTGGCGGGGAGGGTGCAGCGCAGTCTGAGGCGAAGCCTGCCTGGGCGGAAGATACCGAGGATCGGCCGGCGGGCGGGGCTGGGGGCGGGGCGGGGCAGAGGGCGTGGCGGCCGGGCGGTGAACCGCGTGCGCCTGCGCGGAAAGGTTTTTCCCTTTTGTGCCGCCCCGCTTATGTAGGTATTTCTGTACTGACCCGGGCTCGAGCTGACTTGCGTTCTCATTTAGCTCAGGTGTCCTTGGATGCTGTAGTTTAAAAACTGCCCCCCACTTCGACATTATTTTAGGCATTAGTTGGCAGTGGCAAATTTGCCTGGGGGAGTGGGAGCTGATTTAAAACAGCCCGAAGATGTCCTCCCTCCACGCCCAGGACTGAGAGAACTTCGCCTTCGCGAAGAGCCTCTGGCCCCCTCTCACCGCCCCCCGCCGTGGCTGGTTTCTGGAGAATTTTCTCAAATCATGAACAGACGCACAGGGCCCAGGAGTAATGGCTGTTAGTAATTGCACAGTGGCTATGCATCCAGGGCTCTTGAGTCGACTCCCCTGCTGCATTTTAGGTGCAGAGACGAGTTTCCCGTTGAGGGGCGTACTGGAGGCCACCCCGGGAGGGGACTCCCTGGGGCAGGGCTGGAGGGCGATTCTTGACCTGTCTCTTCCAAATTCAGCGGCATGGATAATGGGTTCTAATGAGTGTAATGGGAACCCCTGAGTCAGCGGTTCAGGGGAAGGACTGAGTTCCTACAGCCTGTTGTTTCCTGTTTCCATGTAGGAGCCTCCCGTTTGGGAGCACCAGTCATCTGGTGCACTACTTAGATCATCCGCATCCTGATCCATTTTCCATCTTCAGATACCACTTGTCGCCTGGAGAAAGTCTGGGACGACCTCTAGAATTAATCTGGCTTAAACCTCTGTTGTCAAATAAGGTTCCATCTGAAGACTTCCCCAGGATTCAAGCCCTGGGAGACCTGACGCAAAATGCCCCCTCAGTATGTAATGGGTTCTTCGACATAACTTCTTAGTGACAAATATCTTTTATGGTGAATTTTTCCCTTCAGAATGGGAGAATTTTTTTTCAAGGTCCTGAGTTTCTTGGATGTTTATACAAACGGTGTTTTCATTACAATACTTATGAAAATCTCAAAGATTTGTACTTTGAGGTTTATTTATCATAGGATTAATACCAGAGGTGATTGCTGAAGCCCTCACTGCCTATAAAGTACTTTCCTGGTGATCATTTTACACATGAAATTTTCTTTTGCTGAAAAACTTGACCATTTGGAGAAGTGTTAGTGTCCTAGTTTTTCCCTTTGGGAAGGAGTGGGGAGTTGAATGTTGCAGAGACAAAAATTTTCTGCATATCTGTGAGGTAGGCACTCTTTCTTACACACACTCACCGAATTCTTGAAAAGTTTGAGAGTAAATATTGTCCCTGTGTAAGTGAAGAGATGGGCTTGAAGGGATTAAATAATTTGTGTAGCCTCAAATGACTAGGAAATAAACAAGGTAGGATTCAAAACCCATGACTCTGACGGAGTCTGTATTTGCTCCACCAGATCATGCTGCTTCTCAAATTCTAAAGTTCTAACTCTTGCAATTAATGCTATAATCCTTTTAAATGTGCTCTTAGTTCAAAATACAGATTTGTACTTAATTTCTGTATGTTTTGTTAATCTCCAAATTAACCATAAACTTCCATAACTCATGTATAAGCAATAAAGTAAAATAAAATTTGTTGTTATAAGGTAAAATATTTTATTCACAAACATTATAAAAGTAATACGTGTGTTAAATATATAATAAATGTAAGTGTATTGGATTTGACTGGAGCTCAGGCCAATCAAGTTAGTCACATGTTCAATGAAAAGCCAGGCTGTTAGATGGCTGTGAACTGGCCTTTACTGTAGAGGCAGAATTGCCTGTAGTCTTGCTTGGTTAGAAAACTATTTGCTGGGGCACTGCCCAGTGCACTTTGCCCACAGTGTAGCAATTCAAGTGTACTCAGCAGTATGAAGCAAGCAAAACCGGTTAGGCCCAGAAACAGACTTCCCTGCCTTGGCAGATGAATGCCATCCGAAAACTCACAGACCTTACTCCTTCTTATAGCTGGGATTCTATTATCCTTTCATTATTGTTTTCAAAGAAATAAGCCTTTCTTTTTGAAAAGCACAATGTTAGAGATGTTTTGACAGTCTTTCACAGCTATCGCTTTAAATAACCATCACAAATAAAGCCTAAAAAAGTTTCCCAATAGTTAGTTAGAAGGTCATTTATCTAAGTCAAAAGCAATAACAGAAAATGACTACTTGAAAAAAAAAAAGTCTGTCTGCTTAAGCAACATATGCCAGGAACTTAAGAACTGATAGGACGATAATGTAAAGCATGTGTTTCCGAGTCAAGTTAAACATCATGCTCAGGATTTTCTTTAATGGTTTTTATGCCAGCCAGACATCTCCTGTTAGTGAACTTCACTCTCTGGACTGGGTCATGCATAATGGTTTCTTTCTTAAAAACTCATTTATCAGTTATTAAGTCAAACTTTTTTTCTTGGAGTAATCCAAGCCACATTTGCGATCTTTTGAAAATCAGAAACATTACAAAAACTGCATACTCCTAAAACTTAAAAATATTTTGGGGGTCTTGATCTATTCATTATTGTAATTTTGAGTAATAATAACTGACATTATGTGGTGCTTACTATTTCTAGGCATTGTTCTAAGTACTTTTTATAAACTAATTTAATCCATGTAACAACCCCATGAGGTCAGACTATCTTCCACTTTACAGATGAGGAAGCTGAGGCAAAGAAAAGATAAGAGCTGTTGGTCACATAGCCAATTAGAAATGAAGTTGGATTCACACCCAGGCACGTCTAGCTCTAGAGTCTGTGTTCTTAGCCACTAGGCAGTCTGCCTTCTTAGGGTGCTACATTTAAGAAAAAATTCCCAATTTGTTTTCTTCTCATCCCTTACCTAAGAAGTTGATATTTAAATTTACTTGGCATTAATTGCATGTATTTAATCTGGATTTGCTGAATTATAAATTATATTACCTACATTCAACAACCAAAAGTAAATAAGAAAAATAACACTGAGAACCTTCTACTTGCAACAGACTGATATTAGTCATCTTGCAGCTCTGCCGTTGGCAGTACCATCAAACATTTCTCAGCAGTGCCCTTCATAGGGTGTCTCTAAATGGCACAGAGAAAAGGATATTTAGTGCTTTTAATTGATAAGACACTTAAGCCAGATTGGAGACTTGGAAAATATAGAGATCATAAGGAAGGAAAAAGAAGATGGGATAGAAGAAAGGAATTTGATAGAGATACAGAAAAATAAGAACCGTAGAGGATAAAGCAGAATAATTTCTGAATGTCGAAAAGACGACGCCAAGAGCAAGTGTTCTATAAATTTGGTTGCAGGGAATAAAAAATGATTTACCAAAAACTTTCAACCTGGAAATGCTATACCTTGACCTCCTTACGTTTCATGGCAGATAAAGCAGGCTGTCTTAACAGAACTCTGAGGGGAGTTCTGTGATCCCTCCCCGACTTGAAGTTCTCTTACTCAAGATGCAAGTGTCCTAGGGTACTTCTAAATAAATTATAAGTAAAACTGCTGCAATGATTAAGGAAAAGAGACATTGGGGAATTTTTGCTTTTGTTTTTGTCTTTTTAGGGCCGCACCTGTGGCATATGGAGGTTCCCAGGCTAGAGGTCCAATTGAAGCTCTAGCCACCGGCCTACACCAGAGCCTCAGCAACGTGAGATTCAAGCTGCGTCTTCAACCTACATCACAGCCCAAGGCAACACCAGATCCTTAACCCACTGAGCGAGGCCAAGGATTGAACCTGCATCCTCCTGGATACTGGTCAGGTCCCTCAACCACTGAGCCATGACAGGAACTCCTGGGAATATTTTTTTTTTAACAGGAGACAAAGCAAAGGGCAGTAGCACAGTAGGCTTTCCATTTTCAGAAGAAATAAAGGAAGATGAGGATAAGTAAAATTAGTTTTTGGCTCTACATTTCTTGTCCAATATTATGGAAAATATTAACCTGTCACTTGTTTTCAAGGTGGTGATAAGAAGTGTTTTGTACAGATTTTCCACAGCCAAAGACAAGGCTATATAACCTGGTGTTATGGAAGGGAATTTGGAAAACAGTCAGCTGGACTAAATATTTCAAATAAAATTTCCCAAAGCATCTCAAATGTTTAAGTGATCCTGTGTCTTTGGGCTGCAGTAGAGTTAGGAAGCAAGAAGTCGCTATCTCAAAATTACGAAATCAAAAGGCACTGGACGTTTGGGGAAGGATCAAGCTGGGAGAAAAAATACTTCTTGATACATAATGTGCAAAAAAACAAAACTCTAAGTATCTCATGGAAATTCTGGGAAAGATACTAAAATGTTTTTAGTAAACAGGAAGGGCAAATGAATTTATTAGCTAAGATGTAGCCAACATTACTAATTTAGGATATGTACAATATCATTTAGTACCTTGCAAATGTTAAAATATAAAATTTTTCATAAGGTTTTACCTATAGTTACAATATCTCCAAATCTATTTTGTTTTTTCTTTTTTTTTCTTTTTTTTTTTTTTTGCTTTTTAGGGCTGTTCCTGGGGCATATGGAAGTTCCCAGGCAAGGATGCGAATATGAGCTACAACTGCTGGCCCACACCACAGCCACAGCAATGCCAGATCCAAGCCAGGAGTCTGCTACCTACACCACAGCTCACTAAAATGGCAATGCAGAATTCTTAACCCACTAAGAGAGGCCAGGGATCAAACCTGCATCCTCATGGATACTAGTTGGATACTAGTTAGTTTCCGCTGCAACATAACAGGGAACTCCCTATTTTCTTAATAATGGTCCTACACATAAATATTCTAAATGCAGGAGTTGTCAGAACCTTGATTTTTGTGTTGAGAAGGAACTGTCATACTTCCATTTGTTACGACACACGCCAGTTATTATAGATATGGATCTGGGCACTATTGCTAGGCCACTATAGATCTAGATTTGTAGATCCTGTAAGCTAAGTCACAGGGAATGTGAGACATGTAAAATTGTTGGTGAAGGTTTAAAAAACTCTGGAATAGTTGAAAACACTTTTTTTAGGGCCACTCCCACGGCATATGGAGACTCCCAGGCTAGGGGTCAAATCGGAGCTGCAGCTGCCAGCCTACAGCTGCCAGAACGAAGGATCGGAGCCATATCTGTGATCTACAGGACAGCTCATGGCAACACTGGATCCTCAACCCACGGAGTGAGGCCAGGGATCAAACCTGCAACCTCATGGATACGAGTTGCATTTGTTAACTGCTGTGCCATGACAGGAACTCCCTCTTTCAGTTTTAATAAGAGCTGATTCAACTTTGCGCATATGTTGAAAAGCTATGCCATATAATTTTGCAATATTTTAACTTCAGTGTTTAATTTTTCATTGAATCAAAAAATTCTGCAATAGTACCAAAGAACAAAGTCTTGTAAAATAATTTCTTGTGGCAATACTTCTTATTTCTGTGTTTGGAAAAGACATTCATTGCAGTTTGTGAAACTATGAGTTTCATACACTTAATTTTCTTTCTGCTTTTTTAAAAATTGAGGTAAAAAATACCATTATTTGTACCTGTTAGGCAGAATAATGGCCCTCCCAAAGATGCCCATGTCCTAAGAATATCCTATTTATCATGTCAAAAGGGACTCTGCAAATGTGATTAATTTAAGGATCTTGAAATGGGGCGATTTTCCTGGATTATCTAGGTGGGCCAGTGTAGTCAAAAGAAATGCAAATTAAAATTACTTGAAGGAAGGAATTCCCTTTGTGATGTGGTGGAAATGAATCCAACTAGTATCCATGAGAATGCGGGTTTGATCCCTGGCCTTGCTCAGTGGGTTAAGGATCTGGCATTGCCGTGAGCTGTGGTGTAGGTGACAGATGCAGCTCAGATCCCAAGTTGCTGTGGCTTGGCATAGGCTGGCAGTTGTAGCTCTGATTCGACCCCTAGCCTGGGAATTTCCATATGCCCTAGTTGCGGCCTAAAAAGCAAACAAAACAAAACAAAACTTGGAGGAAATACTATGTTTCATATTAACGAAATTTTTAAAATTACTTTTATTTTTTCCATTATACTTGGTTTTCAGTGTTCTGGCAATTTCTACTGCACAGCACAGTGACCCAGTCACACACACATACACATCCTTTTTCTCACAATAGCATTAATGAAATTTTATACTTAAAACATTTTTCCGAATAGCTTACAAAAAAAGAAAGAAACAACATCAATATAACATTTTTTACCTAATGGGTTGTCAAAAGCCCAAAACTTTGATGATACACTCTTTTGTGGAGGCAATTACTCTCACACACTGGTGATATAAATGCAGAATGATATAATCATCATAGAATGGAATTTGGCCAAATCTAGCAAATGTATATATGCATTTACCCTTTAATTCAGCAATCTCGCTTTTGGAAATCTAGCCCAAAGTTATACCAGAAAAAAATGGAAATGATGCATGTGTAAGTTTTTTGTGGCATTATTTGTTGGAGTAAAGAAGTGGAAACAAGCCATATGTCCACGTCTATCAATAAGGGAACTGACGGAATAAATCATAGTATGGTCACACAATGAAATATTATGCAGCCATGAAAAGGAGTGAGGAACATTCCTATATACTGAAGTGGAGCAAATGCCAGGATATATTACTAAGTGAAAAAAAAATCAAGCTGAAGGATAATAAAGTATGCTTCCTTTTTGTGTAAGAAATGGGGGATAAGAATAATAATATATAAATGTTCTGGGGTGGCTTAGAAAGTTAAGGATCTGGTGTTGTCACTTCTGTGGCTCAGGCAACCACTGTGGCACTGGTTCATTCCCTGGCCTGGGAACTTCTACATGCTGTGGGCATGGTTAAAAAAAGAATATATAAATGTATATGATTGCATTTTTAAAAGGAAAAATGAAAGGATAAACAAAAAAACAATTGAAAATAATTACTTCTAGGAGGAGGAAAGAAACAGGGTGGAGAAGGGCAAGAAAGAAAGTGAGGCTTCTGTGAATGTGCCTTAGTACGCCATTTTGATTTGAAAACCATATAAATATTTTACATATTAAAATGAAAGGAGAAAAGTAACCTCTAAACAAAACAATAAAACTTGAAGCAAATGAACCCAAGTGTTTACCAAATCATGTTCCAGACTGGGCTTGGGGCACCTCATCTAGATGGCCCTGCTAATCCTGGCTGGTCCCTGGTACCAGAGAGAGACTTGGAAAAATTGGGAGAAGAGAGAGACATGAGAGTCAGAGTCAGAGAAGGAAATGTAATGGGAGCAGAGGTCAAAGTGAGGTAGGTCAAGGAATGCAGGCGGCCTGTAGGGAAGAGATTCTCCCCTAGAATGTCCAGATGGAACACAGGCCTACAGACTCATTTTAGACTTCTAAGATACTAAATTTATGTTGTTTTCAGCCACTAAATTTGTGGTTGTTACAGCAGCAATAGGAAACTATTACATACAGTGTAATACATACTCATACTCATTAATCTGACCACAGGGACTGGGAGCGAATTCATTTAATTTGTCTCATTTAACATTTAATCAAAACTGCTATCAATAGGACTCCAAGCAGCAAGAGGAGCCCATCTTACAGTCTTTACCTCAGTCATACTCCTCCTTGCCAAGGGTACAACTCAGCCAACTCATCAGCACGTCTTATTTCAGACAATCAGGAGGAGGTCCAAGACCAATTTATAATCCATCATGGTCCACACACGGGGGATTAGACTGAACTGCCGATCTACGGTGTCAGTGCAATAATTACAGAGCTCAATAGCTGGGCCAAAAAGCAACCCCATCCCTAAAAGAGAGAGAGGCTGTGGCCCCACACTTTCCCAAATACCAAAATATAATTTGAGGAGCACATGTCGCTCCACTTTGAGATTTGTTGCTCAGTGTGGTTTGTATTGCCACTACTTTTGTTAAGCCACAAAAACAGTGTCAGTAAGTAGTTATAGTCTTGATCACCATATATGACACAACTAAGGCCCGTTTGTCATCAGGATAAGCATGTGATTTTTTTTTTCTGCTATTGAGAATTATGTTCCAGTGAACATGGTTGTGTAAATATCTCCTTTGAGATGATGCTTTAATTCTTTTGGAATATATACCCAGAAAGGAATTGCTAAATCATACGGCAATACTACAATTAATTTTTCGAGGAACCTTCCTATTGTTTTCTACAGTAGCTGCACAATTTTAGTTTCTCACCAACAGGGCACAAAGGTTCCAGTGTCTCTGCATCCTCACCAACACACCATTTTCTGTTTCTTTGATAGTGGCTAAACTAATGGGAGTTGATATCTCATTATTTTTCTTTGCATTTCCCTGATAATTAGTGGTGTTAATCATCTTTTCATATGCTTGTTGCCACTAGTATATCTTTCTCGGAAAACTGTCTGTTTAAATCCCTTGCTGCCCCCCCCCACACCTCTTTTTTTGGCTGCAGGCATGGCATGTGGAAATTCCTAGCCAGGGATCAAACTTGTGCCCAGCAGCGACCTGAGCCTCTGTAGTGACAACACCGGATCCTTAGCCTGCTGCCCAACAAAGAACTCCATTGCCCATTTTTAAATTGAGTTTGTTGTCGTCGTTAAGTGCAGTTCTTTATATATTCTGGATATTAACCCCTTATTAAATATGTGGTTTGCAAATATTTTCTCAAAATCTGTAGGTTACCTCTTCATGCTGCTGACTTTTATTGTACAGAAGTTTTAAAGTTTGATGTACTCCCATTTGTCTATTCTTGCTCTTGTTGCCTGTGTTTTTGGATTTATAGTCAATAAATCACTTCCAAATCCAACATCATAAAGCTTTCCCTCTGTGTTTTCTTCTAAAACTTTCATAGTTTCATTCCTCATACTACATACAAAAATTAGCTTAAATGGATCACAGACCTAAATATAAAACGCAAAACTATAATACTTCCAGGAAAAAGAAAAGCCTTTGAGACCTTGGATCTGGTGATTAGTTTTTAGATATGTCATCACAAACTCAACCCTGGAGTTTCCGTCATGGCCCAGTGGAAACGAATCTGACTAGCATCCACGAAGACTCAGGTTCGAGCCCTGGCCTTGATCAGTGGGTTAAGGATCTGGCGTTGCTATGGCTGTGGTGTAGGCTACAGCTCTGATTAGACCCCTAGCCTGGGAATCTCCATATGCCACGGTGCGGCCCTAAAAAACAAAACAAAACAAAAACAAACAAACAAAAAAAACCACAACTCATAAAAGCTAGGAAATCGAATTTTATCAAAATTAAAAACTTTTGCTTGGCAAAATAATCAATTAAGAGAATTAAATGACAAGCTATAGGTGGTGAGAAAATGTTTGCAAATTACAAATGCAATAAATATATCCAGAATATGTAAAGAATTGTTACTCAATAATAAAACAAATAACCTGATTTTTAAATGGGCAAGGTTTCTGAAAAGAAACTTCTCCAAGGAAGATATGTGGATGGTAAATAAACATATGGAAGGTACTTAACATCGTTCATCAGTAGGGATATGTAACTTAAAACCACAATGGGACACCATTATATACCCGTTAGATTGGCTAACATAAAAAATAAATAAATGAATAAAGAACTAACTACAAAATGCTGGCCATGATGTGGGGCAAAAGGAACTCTAATTCATAGCCGCCAGAAATGCAAAATGGTTCAGCTAGTTTAGAAAAAAAAATTGGCAGTTTCTTATAAGGTTAAGTATACATCCTATGACTCAGCAGCAATCCCACTCTTAGGTATTCATCCAAGTAAAATGAAAACCTATGTTCACACAAAAACTTATATGTAAATATTTATTTTTAATTGTTCCCAAATAAGCAATCAAGGTGTGAATGAATAAACTGTAGTAATCCATACAATGGAGTACTACTCAGCAATAAAAAGGAACAAACTACTGATTCATGCAACAACACAGGTAGATTTTTAACTCATTTTACTAAGAAGAAGGTAATTGTTGGGGCTGGGTGATTGGAACATAGAGATTCATTATTACTTGCTCTACTTTTGTGTATGATTGAAAATTTCCATAATAAAGGATAATTTAATGACATCACAATGTCTAGGTACGAAAGGTACTAAACAGATGTGACTAAAGTTCCATATTCTAATACCATAAGCTACATCCGAAATGTTACACAGCAAACTGCAAGTTAAATGAAGATCAAATCTGGTAACGTAAATAATTTTTTCCCAAGACATCTAATGAGCTTTTTGAATGGTTTTCAGCACAGTTTTGAGGGGAAATAAGATGTATTGGCTTATTGGTTTTAAGAATTGAATTTGCTGGGTATTAGAAAAAGTGCAGAAAGCTACCCAGAACCGTCTGGATGACAGCAGTGAGACTCAGGCCATCTGAGCTCCAGGACACAGGTCAGGATACTAGCAAGCTCTTTTTTTCTGTGTGTGTGTCATAGAGGGTATGTGAACCCAGAAAGGTTTGCTACAATTTGTATGTTTATATTGGTCTCTTCTTTAACTTGAGACTGTCTGAAGTTTGAGCCCATCAAGTAATCAGTTCTCATAGATCTCATTACTGGAGATCACTTCTGAAGGTGATGCTCAAGGTGTTGGTGCTCCTTTTACTCCCCACATAGGACCACCTCTAAGATTTTCCCAGGTGTTTTAAGCTGTAATCAGACCCCACTGAAGTGTCAACACTTCTATTACCCTCCCCTCACCAAACCATACCAAACAAAAAATACCAGCAACAAAAAAATTCTCTTAAAAATTATGAGAAGTTTTTCAGGGGATAGCAGTGTTCTACATCTTGAGAGGGATTTGTGTACAGATATAGGCATTTGTTAAAACTGGGGAATTAGGAGTTCCCGTTGTGGCTCAGCGGAAACGAATTTGACTAGGAACCGTGAGATTGTGGGTTCGATCCCTGGCCTCACTCAGTGGATTAAGGATCTGGAGTTGCAGTAGCTGTGGTGTAGGCTGGCAGCTGTAGCACCTATTAGACCCCTAGCCTGGGAACCTCCATATGCCAAGAATGTGGCCTAAAAAAAAAAGATAAGAAAACAGAAAAAAAAAAACAAAACCCTGGGGAATTAAAAAAAAAAAAAACTGGGGATCTCACACTCATGGTTTTACATTTCATTGCATGTAAATTTCACTTCAAAAATTTTTTAAATCAGCAAATCTTTAGCTCTGTTAACGATATACATGCTGAACTATTTAGGGGGGCATCTAATGATATCTGCAATTTATCTTTTAAAGCATAAAAACTAGATGGATGGATGATTGAATAGAGAAATGAATCGGCACATGATAAACCAAGTACAGTAAAATGTTAATGGTAGAATTCAGTGGTAAATACACAGTATTCACTATAAAATTCCCTCAACTTTGCTGTAAATTTGTAAATTTTCATAATAAAATGTTTGAAAAAATATCTAGATATTTAATTCCACCCTAGTTCGGCAGGAAATGCAAAAAAAGTCTTCTGCTGTGAGTAGATGTGTATTCTAATTTCCAGGTGCTGTAGCCTTCTAGACGGAATCTAATTCCCTGGATTCTGATCTCTCTGGGTTTTATTACTTAAAACTAGTTACCTCATTATCCTTCCATTTTGATTTTCTGGTTTATCTATTAATTTACTTATTCATTTTTAAATACTTACCTTCACCTACTGTGAACCAGGCCCTGTTAGGTGCTGGGGATACGGTTCTGTCCCTGTTCCCATGGAGCTTCTGTCCGTGGCTTATTTCCAGTAAACAGTATCTCCAACCTCTTAATTCTATCAGGAATGCTGGTTCCTTCATCTTTGGCTGAGGCCAAAACTGACAGTACCATTTTATACTTTGAATACCACAGACTCCATGCCTAGGGCCTAGGGGGGTGTTTTGGAGTTAGGGGAGGGGGGGTCCTATGGAAAAAAATGTTGGATATTTGAAAAAGATAGTTCCAATTTATAAAAAAAGAAACTGCAAAACCTACATTCCCCAGGCAGCAGAAACAATCCCTAGTCTCCCCTTTTCACAGCTCTGGATTCCAAAAGACTGCCAGCTAGCATTTCTGGTCCTTGTTGCAAATCCAGCCCTAGGGTAGATGCTGTGAGTGGTAAGAAACTCCAACAGTCAGATGGATACCTAAACCATCATAGCGTTATAGCATTGTAACTTTATGCCTTGGACTCACTTGGCCTGATTCCTTGTTCACTGGGCTATCTTCTGATTCCCATGCATTTCTGCAAGAGAATGCAGTATTTCTTGTCCCTGTAACAGTGATTTCTCAGGCACCAGAAAAGTAGTTTATTTATGATTAAGAGATGTTGCAAGAATTCCCGTCGTGGCTCGGCGGTTAGCAAACACAACTAACATCCATGAGGACGAAAGTTGGATCCCTGGCCCTGCTCAGTGGATTAAGGATTCAGCGTTGCTGTGAGCTGTGGTGTAGGTCACAGACATGGCTCAGATCCTGAGTTGCTGTGGCTCTGGCATAGGCTGGGCTACAGTTCTGATTGGACCCCTAGCCTGGGAACCACCATATGCCACGGGTGTGACCCTAAAAAGACAAAAAGACCAAAAACAAACAAACAGATGTTGCAGCACATGTCCAGAATTCAGGGAGAAAATACACCAATCATGCCAACATCATCATTATATATTATTATTACTTTGGTTGCTCAGGGTCATAAATTTCTCTGTGTAAATTAAGTTGGTAATATAGTGACTAAAAGAGGGGAAAGAGGAGTTTTCTGACCCACCTGGTCATCCATAGCCTTAGTTTTGAACTATTCTAGTCAAGTCCTCACAAAGCCTTGTTTTACTGTTTTCTCAACTCCTCTCAACCACTACTGTTCTCCTCCCACTGTTGGCTTTACTTGCCCTCACAAAAGGCTCATTTTATCAGCTGAGAGCTTGGCTTCTGTTTCTCCCCTTTCAGCTGTGTTGTTTCAGGGTCAGGCCCAGTCAACCCAGGCCCCTGGGCCACAAGGATGCTCCCATGGCTTATGCACACTGCACATCCAGAGCTGGGACCTGGGCAGGTTTTTGCACATAAAACTCTATGATTATAAAGATTTCCACCTAGTGCATATCAACAGATAAAGGATATTGGTTTGAAAAGTTTTGTTTTAACCAAAGCAAACAATAGAACATTGACTTCTAAACCAATATTTAATGAAAACTGAGAGTACTTGGGAATGTTTTATTTTTATTGGTTGTTAATTATGCCTGGGTGATTCTCAAAATTATTGTAACATTCTTGTTTTTACAGTTCCCCTAGGAAATCCTTCTCTATTTAAATAAAGTCTGTTTGGAGTTCCCATCATGGCTCAGTGGTTAACGAATCCGACTAGGAACCATGAGGTTGCAGGTTCAATCCCTGCCCTTGCTCAGTGGGTTAAGGATCTGGCATTGCCGTGAGCTGTGGTGCAGGTTGCAGACGCGGCTCGGATCCAGCGTTGCTGTGACTGTGACACAGGCCGGCGGCTACAGCTCCGATTATACCCCTAGCCTTGGAACCTCCATATGCCGCAGGAGCAGCCCAAGAAATGGCAAAAAGACAGACAAAAAAAAAAGAATTATGATAGGATTATTACTGAAATAGTGACTAGACCTTTTTATTATATGAAGGAGAATCTATGTTTACTATAAATATGTAATATTCAGTATTTATCACATAAATATGTTATCTACATAATAAATATTTATATATTACTTATGTAATAGATGAAGTACTATATGTTAACCATTCTTCAAGAATAACTACTGTATGCTGAAGTTATATGAGAAAATGGCTCTCTCAATCTCTTTATAAGATGTGTGAAATTCTTTTTTTATTATTTAAAAAAATTTTTTTTGTCTTTTTGCCATTTCTTGGGCCGCTCCTGTGGCATATGGAGGTTCCCAGGCTAGGGGTCTAATTGGAGCTGTAGTCACCGGCCTACGCCAGAGCCACAGCAATGCGGGATCCGAGCCGCATCTGTGACCTACACCACAGCTCACAGCAACGCCACATCATTAACCCACTGAGCAAGGGCAGGGACCGAACCCACAACCTCATGATTCCTAGTAGGATTCGTTAACCACTGCGCCACAGCAGGAACTCCCAGATGTGTGAATTCTAAAATACCTGTGGAAATTCAACAATTTATCACCAGGCACAAGACATTAGTCTACCACACTCTCCTCTCCATCCTCATCCTCATTCCCATCACCACCTCCCGTGAATTAGGACAGAGGAGAGAAATATAGATATGACATAACTGGGTGAATCTTCCAGCCAGTTTTACGGTGACACACCAGCTGACCCAGATCCTGAGAGTAACATTTGAATATTTCTTTTACACACTTTCACTCAGTTTACAAAGCTTAATTGCTCTGTTCAAAATTGTTCCAGGTACTTTCTTAACATTTCAGGAATGCATAAAAATAGAAGTGTTTGGAGTTCCCGTCGTGGCTCAGTGGTTAATAAATCTGACTAGGAACCATAAGGTTGCAGGTTTGATCCCTGGCCTTGCTCAGTGGGTTAAGGATCCAGCGTTGCCATGAGCTGTGGCGTAGGTCGAAGACACAGCTTGGATCCCAAATTGCTATGGCTGTGGCGTAGGCCAGCAGCTACAGCTCCGATTAGACCCCTAGCCTGGAAATCTCCATATGCCAAGGGAATGGCCCTAGAAGAGGCAAAAAGACCAAAAAAAAAAAAAAAAAAAAAGAAGTTTTGTTTTTATTTTTGCCAATTAAATTAAATAGGGAGGTGGTTGTTTTTGGCAATAGATTTCGCATTTGCTGAGAACTAGGTGAGGATTTTCAGGGGTGGGAAGCCCTTGGCTGAAAACCTTTGGTTTAAAGCACAGTGTCCATGGCTGGCCTTCAGCAGGTCAGTGTGGGGCCCCTGTCTCAGGGACTCAGAGCCTCCTGCCTGGCTCCCCCAACTCCCCAGCACCTCTCCCACCTGTGAGAGGGTGTGAGTTTGTGAGGATGGGGGCAGGGAAGAGGCTTTCCCTTTTGTACTGTCCGCATTTTCACATACTTGTGCGAGTGTGTGAGTGTGAGAACATGGAAATTCTACTTTCTTCACTGGCTTTATTCAAAGACACACATTTCTTACATTGAACTGGGCTTTTGGGGGTTTTTTGGTTTGGGTTTTTTTTTTTTTTTTTTGGTCTTTTTAGGGCCACACCTGCGGCATATGGAGGTTCCCAGGCTAGGGGTCTAATCAGAGCTACAGCTGCTGGCCTACGCCACAGCCGCAGCAACGCCAGATCCGAGCCGTGTCTGTGACCTACACCACAGCTCACCAGCTCACAGCAATGCCAGATCCTTAACCCACTGAGCGATTTCAGGGATCATACTCGAAATGTCATGGCTCCTAGTTGGATTCGTTTCCGCTGAGCCGGTATAGAAACTCCCTTACACTGAATTGTTAATGTAAGATGTTCAGCCCGGTGCAGCCCTGCGGGTGGCTGCCCACCCCACATTCACCCCTTCCTCTCTGCCTCCCCACCTCCACCTCTCTCCCTTCTCACCTTTGCTTCTTCTCTGCTCTCATGAGGTTCCAGTTTTGTCTTTCTTCCTTTGCATAGATTTTTCTGAACTGAACCCTCTGTAGGAACTGTTTTAGAGATTCCTCCAAGGTCCTCATTTGTAATCACATCCACCTTTGGTTGCCATGATGACTGTCCCTTTAGGCTGTGATTCCAAGACACTTGTCCAGAGTGACCACTACATCCGGTGGCATGTTTCTTTTATTTTCTCCCCTTGTGTATTTTGAAGGTAATTATGAAAAAACGTGTTCTTCCTCTTCCTTCAAGTCCTTTTTCCTCCTGGCTTGTACAGCAGTTTTTGTTACTAGCACAATGATCTCTGAAATGAAAGGAAATCATCAGGAGAGGAGACAGAGAATTAACTAGCTCAAAGTCACACTGAATTCCTGGGTGTGCACAGAGTCCGATTAGGTTTAAGAAGAGAAAGAGAAAGAATTGTTGTGTCTTAGAAATTGAGAAGTCCTCCTGGCCTAGTTTGAAAAAACACGACCAGATAAAATTCTATTTAAAAAATCCAGAAAAGTCTAGTTGGGAAGATAAGCTAGTATCTTGTTACTAAAAGTGTCAGAGGTCTTGGTTATATGTATTTTAACACATTTATTACTTAATGCACAGATCTCCTCCTGCCCCTGGTCATTACCTCTGCCCTTTCCCTGTTGAATCCTGACCTTTCTGTGCAGGCCCTCCAGCACCCGCCCAGCCAGGAGAGGCGTCTCTCAGGGCTACTCCCAGGTAGCCTGGGGCTCCAGGGGAGTGCAGACTAGCCATGTCGCTCCTGTGCCTGTCGTGGTTTCTGTGCACAGAGAAAATGCTAGGGTGAGTTGTAGTCTTCCTTTCCGAACAAAAGGGCATTTACTGTGCTGTTTGATTCAGGCTCTTGTGTGCCACTTGGGGTTGCAAATGTATGGGACAGGAGGCTGGGCTCCAGGGACACACCTCTCAAGCTGTATTCTAATGAGCTGCTTTGGGTGTGCCCCACCAGACTAGGAGAGCCTTTAAGGCTGCCACCCTTTGACTTATCTGAGACATGGCTAGTCTGTACTCCCCTGGAGCCCCAGGCTACCTGGGAGTAGCCCTGAGAGACGCCTCTCCTGGCTGGGCGGGTGCTGGAGGGGCTGCACAGAAAGGTCAGGATTCAACAGGGAAAGGGCAGAGGTAATGACCAGGGGCAGCCCCAAGTGCACTAGTGCTTAGCTCAGGGCAGAGCTAAACAAGAGCGGCTTGGTGGAACGCTGCAGGAGGAGGGGAAGGGCGCAAGAGCGCTCCTTAGGCGGCCGGCTCACCGGCACAGCGCCGGCAGGGGGCGCGCTTGCATCAGTAGCTAGAACGTGTTATCTCGGCCCCACTTGTTTACCTGAGCGGTTGCCTTTATGGTGAACCCCAAGAAAGGCTTGAGATCCTAGAAATTTAAGCTTAAACCTGCACATACGCATTAGAATATCATCTGTTGTATGAAAGAAAGCCGCCGTATGTTTAATCCAAAATGCACAAGAACAGTCCAAAGTTAGCTTACAGAGTACTAAGTCATGACGTTTCACAAAGTCAGATCTAAAGAGGAAAATTACCTGGTTAGATTTCCACAAAATTTGAATAATTTTGAAGCTGGAGGCTCCTTACACTCACTTGAGGAGCTAGTTCCTCTAATCCAACCACTTCATTTCTCAGATGAGAAGCTGAGGTTTATGAAACCAGTCTTCTAGGCTCCTCAAGAGAATGTAGCTACAGAAAAATTATACAGTCCTTTTCTCAAAACTGGGCTTTAGGCATGTGTTAAAGACATGTGGAAAGGTGGCCATTTGGAAAAATGACACCTACAATCCTGCTTTCTATTTACATATGTAAATACATGTACATGCATAAAAATATGTAACATTTGTACATAAAATACATTGTATAATATGTATTCCACATGTAATCAGTATATATTGAAGATATGTATACATTTTTTTTCAGGCCCTTTAGAGAGGTAGCAATGTCTATGATTCAGCATATGGCTGTAACCAACTCAGATTGGATTTGAATTCTTAGTTCTGTTACTTAGCTTTGTGACCTTAAGCAAGTTACTTAACCTCCTGTAACTTAATTTCCTCATCTGTAATGAGGTTAGTAAAAATATCTGTTGCATTAGATTATTTTAAGGGTTAAATGGGTTAATTTTTGAAAAGCTCTTAGAATAGTACTTGGTACATTAAAAGTAATATAATCATTGTTAAATAAAATTCATAAAATTTTGAAAAACACTATTTTAAGAATGCTATTTTAATAATGAATGTAGATAACATTCCAAAAGCACTTTTTAAAAGGCTGGAATACATCTTTTTTAGGGAAAAATCAGTTGTGTAATAAATGATAAAGGTGTGAAAAAGAATGTGTGGTTAGTGAATCTGCCCACCAGATTGAGAGTCTGAAGCGATACATGATGCCAGGTGAGGCTCTGGTTTCCAGGGTCCCGAAAAAGTTACCTGACATTTTTTTCCCCTTCATTTTGGAAAGCTTAAAAAACAACAACTCCAGGAGTTCCCATCTTGGCTCAGCGGAAAGGAATCTGACCAGTAACCATGAGGATGCAGGTTTGATTCCTAGGCTCGCTTAGTGGGTTAAGGATCCAACTTTGATGTGATGCAGGTCACAGACCCTGTGTTGCTGTGGCTGTGGTGTAAGCCAGCGACCACAGCTCTGATTTGACCCCTGGCCTGGGAACGTCCATGTACTGCGGGTACAGCCCTAAAAGGACAGGAAAAAAAAAAAAAAAAAAAAACCTGCCCAAACTCAAATGCCCAAATCTTCAAAGAATCATGTGCTTTAAGTGTACTTTAAGCATACTTTAAATGTACCTGCAACTTGTATCCTTCTGTTTCAGAGGAACCATGGCTGTTCTCTGAGAGGTTGTTCTTAATCAGCTTCCTCCCCTTTTCCTGAGTGTCTCTCCAGCTGAGCCAGCCATGACTTGTATTCTGCTTGTCTGTTGGGGCTGCAAGGAGCGGCTGGCAGGAAGATGAGTAAGGATAGTCTGTCCAGGCTGCGTGGGATATCTTGACTCCAGAGTCAGCGGGAGTGGGAGGTGTTGGGGTGGGAGGTGGGGGGTCCCTGCGCTGCCCGGCCAGAGGCCACTGGGATCCGGCTAAAGACCGTGTTGGGGCCTTCGAGCTCAGCCCTAAGGGGCTGTGACTGGACAGGTCAAAGCAGCTCCAAGAGTGTGGAAGAGGCCGCTCTTGGATTGGAATTAGATGCCCTACTTGGGGAGAAGCAAACAGAAAAACAGTCCTGGAAGAAATGCCCCAGAGTGGACCCTCCCTGAGGAGAGGGGTGGGGAGAGGTCTCCAGGAAGAGAAAAGGGTCCATAAAAGAGGCTCTGGCTGTGAGGTGACAGGGCAGAGAGGGTGTCTGGGAAGGAGATTGGGTGGGGGGCCCAGATCACCATAACCACGGAGCTATTTGAGGAAGATGCTAGGCAGGAAAGTCCCTGAAAGGCCCAAAGCAGCTCCTAAATTCCCCACAGGCAGCTCTTCACATGCCACCTGGAGGCTGCCACTGGGAGGCTTTGAAAGAAGATACCAGGTTACCCCACACAGCGCTCACCAAGCCGGGTGACCCATTGAAAGAACCTGCTAATTGTAATACAGGCAAAATGTTATCTTACTATGTTTAAAACACTTTTCCAGGGGGAAATGAGGACAGGCCAGTGCAGCCAGAAAGAGCTGGGTGTTGGCTTTGCAGAAAGCTGAGTTACACTGACAAAGAGGGTTGCCAGGTGTCCTGTATTGAACCAGACAATGTGGTATTTTAGCTTCTGGTGCATTAAAATGCAGCAATTACCTGTTTTTAAAAAGTCGCTCTTATTTCAGATGTGCTTTTTTGTACATTTTGATCGATTTTTAATCAGCAGAGGTTTGTAATTTCAGCTTTTAGTTACTCCTTCTGCTAAGCAGTGAGTAGACAGGCACTACTTAAAAGAGCCTTATAATTCTTTTGAAATGTGAGGAATCCTTTTAGGTATCTGTGTGCAAGTAAACTGTTCCAACACTAATGTTAAGTATTCTGTTAAATAAAGTAAAATCTGTCCCTTAGGAGGGGAGGGTACACTCTACAAAAAGATTGTTTTCCCTCAGTCTCTGTGGGGTGGATATTTCTGTAATCCCTAGGAAATCCAGTTATCTTGAGGGCAATAAGAAGAGCTAACATTTATTGAAGGTTTAACTACCTGACACTGCAAGCATTCGACGGCCCCTGCCTGCCCTCTTTCGCACAACAAATCACAAGAGGGAGGGTGCTCTAATTATCCTCACTTTATAGAAGAGGAAACAGGCTCAGAAAGATTAAGTATTGAGGCCAAAAAACCTAGATGTTATCTTCAATTCCCCCCCCCTTTTTTTTGGACCCCCTCATTATTAACAAGTTCTGTCTGCTGTAACAACAAAGAATATCAAAAAAATTTGAACTTTTTTCAGCCTAGCTCAAGTCCTCATTATCTTTCTTGCTGGGATGTTGCATTAGCCTCCAGCTGCCCTCCCCTCACCCCACCCCATGCCACTCTTACACCTGGTACAATCTTCCCTCCACAGAGTGGTCTTTTAAAACTAAGTCAGACCACATACTCTTCAATGACTTTCCTTCACATTTAAAGTAGAGCAGGGGGAGTTCCCGTTGTGGCTCAGTGGTTAACAAATCCGTCTAGGAACCATGGAGTTGCGGGTTCGATCCCTGGCCTCGCTCAGTGGGTTAAGGATCCGGCATTGCCATGAGCTGTGGTGTAGGTCACAGACGCAGCTCAGATCCTGCGTTGCTGTGGCTGTGGCGTAGGCTGGTGGCTGCAGCTCCGATTAGACCCTAGCCTGGGAACCTCCATATGCCACAGGTGTGGCCCTAGAAAAGACAAAAAGACAAAAATAAAAATAAAATAAAATAAAGTAGGGGACCTACAAGGCCCTATGTGATCTGGCTGCTGGTTGCTGTGTGCAAAGTCTTCATTCAACAAAGAATTATTGAGGGCCTACTATGTTCCAGGCACTATTCTAGATACTGGGCATATTGTTCCTGTCTAGAGCTTACATTCTAGTAGGAGGAGAAAATAATCAAAGAAATATGTGGGATGATGCCTGTTATTTTGTAATAACCTATAATGGAGCATAATCTGTAAAAATACTGAATCACTATGCTATACACCTGAAGCTAGCACAATATTGTAAATCAACTACAACTTCAATTAAGAGAAAAGAAATATCGATGGTGTGAGTGCTATGGAGAAAAGTGAAGTGGAAGAGGAGAATAGGAAGTGTGAATGGCAGTGAGGGGCTGCTGGGGTGACCCAGGGGATGACGAGGAAGGCCTCCTGAGGAGGTGACAAGGGAGCAGATACCTGAAGGACAGGAGGAAGGAATGAGTCAAGTGGATTCTGGGGAAGAACATTCTAGGCATTGGGATGGCAAGTGCAAAGGCCTCAAGGACAAGGTATACTTCACAGGTCTGGGTAACAGCAAGGCGGCCAACATGCCAGAGCTGAGAAAGTCGGGAGTAAGTGAAAGTCAGGAGGCTCTGGGGGAGGCTGGGGAAAGGATGGTCCATGTAGGAACTTACATGTCTCTCCTTGCTCCACCAAAGAGACTTGACTCTGAGTAGGTGGGCAGCCCGGGGCAGGATACGAGCAGGGCAGTGGTATGACCGTGTACAAGGGCAGCGGAGGCTGCAGGGAGACTTTCTGAGTCAGAAACAGGGGCAATAAGGGTGGCGTGGGCCCGGATGGTGGCCATGGAGGAAGTGAGGTGCTCCAGTGTTGGTGAGGGGCCTGGTCATGAGAACTGAGAGTTATCTATTGGATGTACCAAGGTGAAAGATTTAACAAGGGAGTCAGCTTCAGAGGAAAGGTGGCACAAGCTGGGCTGGAGAGGGTTCAGAGGCAATGGGGGAGAGGAGGTGAAGACAGTGAGTGAAAGTGGTTGTGCTGTAGAGAATTCAGAAAATGGGTGGTGGTGTAGAGAATTCTGAAAGTGGGGTCAAGAGAAGCCTTTGTTAAAATGGAAGAAATTGCAGCAGTTTCTTAGGCTGATGGGACCGATGGAGCAAAAGGAAGGAAACTTGCTAGAGCAGAAGAGAAAGGATGAGTTTGAGTGCCTGAAGGAGGCCTTCAGCCTGGGGACAGGAAGGGAGGTGGGGATATGGGCATACGAGTGGGCAGGTGGGTAGGTGTGTGGGTGGGAGCTTTTGGATTTCCTCTATTGTTTGCTTCTATTTTCTCAGCAGATAGGAAGTTCATCAGTGAAGAGTAAGGATTGGGGTGAGGG
The DNA here is from genome assembly GCF_054392235.1 of Sus scrofa. NCBI lineage: Eukaryota > Metazoa > Chordata > Mammalia > Artiodactyla > Suidae > Sus > Sus scrofa. The sequence continues at coordinate 18,382,571 of NC_139393.1, read as the reverse complement.
GAAAGTATTGGAAGTTTGAGGGAAGAGAAAATGGTATGAAGCTAAAAGGAGTTGAGTATTTATGCAGGGGAGTGATTATAATAATGGACTTTGTGTCTAAGCTGGTTGAAGAGGGAAGTGAGGATGTGAGGGAGGAGAGGAACAGTTGAAAGGTAATAAAACATTAGACCATAAGATTGAATGGAGTTGGGATTGGAAGACAGGCAGACAGGAGGTGATGGTGGAAAGCGGGCAGTTCATGGGCCATCATTCTCTTACCTACACTCTGAATCAGCTCACTAGCCTTCTTCTGTTCTTCCAAACCTTAAGGTTTGTTTCTGCCTCAGGGCCTTTGCACTTTCTGTTCCCTCCACATCTTTGCATGGCTTGCTCCCTAACTGTGCTCAGCTCTCTGGTTTGATGTCACATCCTCAGTGAGCTTTTCTCTGCTCACCTAGATAAAAGGCAATCTCTGTCCCTTGACCCTGTTTCACTTTTCTTGGTAGCATTTCTTGCCAGCTGAAGTTATGCTATATTTATTCATTCCGGGGCAGAATATAAGCTCCACGGGGCAGAAATATTGTCTTGTACAGCATTATATCCCTGATACATAAATGGTACTTGATAAATAAATATAAATGAATAGTGACTACATGAACTTCCCAAGGTCACTCAGTTAATAGGTGATGGAGCTAAGTCTCCCATCCAACACTCTGACTCTAAAGCTTTCACTCTTAACCGCTCACTGGGGAAGCTAGAAAGAGAGAGAGTCTGCTGTAGCCCTCCTGGAGCTTTCAGTCTCAGATTTTAGGACCTTCCCTATGGATGGAGTTTGAGGGAAGGAAGGAAAACCATAATTCAAAAAGATACACACACTGCAATATTCATAGCAGCACTATTTACAATAGCCAAGGCATGGAAGCAACCTAAATGTCCATCAACAGATGAATGGATAAACATGGGAGACATATAAACAATGGAACACTACTCAGCCATAAAAAAAGAATGAAACAATGCCTATTTGCAACAACATGGATAGACCTAGAAATTATTATTCTATGTGAAGTAAGCCAGACAAATATCACATAATATTGCTTATATGTGGAATCTAAAAAAATGATACATGGAGTTCCTGCAGTGGCTCAGTGGTTAACGAATCCGACTAGGAACCATGAGGTTTTGAGTTCGATCCCTGGCCTCCCTCAGTGGGTTAAGGATCCGGTGTTGCCAGGAGCTGTGGTGTAGGTTGCAGATGCAGCGTGGATCCCCCATTGCTGTGGCTGTGGTGTAGGCCAGCGACTACAGCTCTGATTCAACCTCTAGCCTGGGAACCTCCATAGGCCCTGGGTGCAGCCCTAGAAAAAGATAAATAAAATAAAATAAAATAAAATAAAATAAAAGATACACATGAATTTATTTACAAAATAGAATTTATTTACAAAATAGTATTTACAAAATAGAATTAATTTACAAAATAAAAGATAAATAAAATAATAAAATAAAAAATGATACACATGAATTTATTTACAAAATAGAAATAGACTCAGACATAGAAAAAAAAACTTATGGTTGTCAAAGAGGGAAGATGGGGGAGAAATAAATTAGAAGTTTGGGATAAAAATACATATACAGTACTACATATAAAATAAATAACCTGGAGTTCCCATCATGGCTCAGTGGAAATGAATCTGACTAGTATTCATGAGAATGCAGGTTCGATCCCTGGCCTCGTTCAGTGGGTTAAGGATCTGGCATTGCCATGGGCTGTGGTGTAGGTCATAGACATGGCGTTGCTGTGGCTGTGGTGTAGGCCAGTGGCTATAGCTCCGATTCAAACCCTAGCCTGGGAACCTCCATATGCTGCAGTTGTGGCCCTAAAAAAAGATTTAAAAAAAAAGTAACCAACAAGAACTGACCTCATAGCACAGGGAACTATATTCAATATCTTATAATAACCTATACTGGAAGAGAATGTAAAAAAAGAATATCTATATCTATATGTATATATATATATGTATAACTAAATCACTTTGCTGTACACTGAAACTAATATAACATTGTAAATCAACTACATTTCAATAAAAAATTAAAATTAAAAAGTTACCCATTTTTTAAAAGGGAAAAAAATGAAAACTGCAGACATTCTGGTGATGAAAGCAAAGGTTGCAACTTTAAGTCACCTCTTCTGGCAGAGCAACTGCTTTAGAAGATTAAGCTATGCAGATGTAAAGCAAAGATTTTGAACCATCCATTTTCTGGATTATTCTTCAATCTTTAGTTTCATGAAGGATGTTTGAAGCAGCCACGCTTGTGATGCAAAACTTATTCTCCAGTGTTATTTTCATTTGCAAATTGGCTGGATCCATTTGAGCTAAACTATGCCTTCGTAGACTTGGTTGCTTCTTTTGGAAGCGTTCTTTCAAATTAGGTAACCGAAACAAGAGCTGAATTATACACATGGCTGCAGAAATAGATTTCTACTTTCAAATGTAAGACGAAAAATATGAATATTGAGAGAGTTCCTTTAGCGTTGAAGCAGAGCAACTTTCTTGGTACAGTTCTATTTCTTAACACAGTCTGAAATTGGTGGGTGGGGTGTCCACAAGCCCTGAGGAGGCAGGCAGGCCCCTTTAAGAGCAGAAGTTGGGGTCATGCAGATGGATGTCTGCATCCAGTTCTGCTCCCTGTAGTTGGATGACCCTGGTCAAGTCATTTAACTTTGTTACTTTCTTCATCTGCAAAAATCCATGTCCCCAGAGCTCCCTGATGGGGTTGCTGTGAGAAATAATTAATGTGTGTGGTGTCACAGAGTGATTTGTTTGATAAATGGAAGTCATTATGCAAATTGCTGGTGGACTTGCTTTTGTGCATTTGTATTTTTGTTCTCTATTCATAGGGAGTATGAGGATATAATCTCTCATTCACACTGGGACCCTTTTGAGAATGAAAGTGGACACCAAACCAGAGAGGACTGTGGGCTCTTAGAGGGAGGTCAGGACTCTCCTCAGGCAAACCAAGATGTAGGGTCATCCTACCTAAAACTGAGAGGCCTGTAGGAGGAAGGTGGCTGCCGCCATGCTGCCCCCTCCTGCTGGAGGGACAGGAAGAAGGGGATGGGAGAGCAAAATAGGCTTTGTGTGTACTGGTGTGCTAGTTAGTAACTAACAGTCTGGTCTTTGAAACATATTAAGAACAGAAGAAGCCCTCTTTCCCTCCTCTGCTGCCATTTTGTAATCTGACAACGGACCTCCCTCTGTCAGGCCCAGGTTGAGCTGGGGATTAAGCCGGCCTGGGCAAAGACAGCATCAAACCACAGAGGTAGGGGGAGGACCCCAGCATGGTTATGAGTAGGCCTTTTCTCCTGAGCCAGACTACAGGAATTTAGGCTACTGGGTTTGTTTCTCTTTGTTACTTGCCAGCACAGTGATACTCGAACCTTCAGGAACTTAAGGCTAACTGGCATTACCTTAAAACACCCATCCCCATGGGAGTTTCCGTTAGTGGCTCGGCAGGTTACGAACCTGACTCGTATCCATGAGGACTTGGGTTTGATCCCTGGCTTCTCTCAGTGGGTTAAGCATCTGGCATTGCCATGAGCTGTGGTATGGGTCGCAGACATGCCTCAGATCCTGTGTTGCTGTGGCTGTGGTGTAGGCCAGCAGCTGCAGCTCTGATTCCACCCCTAGCCTGGGAACCTCCATATGCCACAGGTGCCGCCCACAATAAACAAACAAACTAATAAATAAATAAATAAAATACATCCCCAGGCCCCGACCGTAGACCTGAAACCAAATATCTTGAAATTCTTTTTTTTTTTTTTTTTTTTTTTGCTATTTCTTGGGCCGCTTCCGCAGCATGTGGAGATTCCCAGGCTAGGGGTCTAATCGGAGCCATAGCCACCAGCCTACGCCAGAGCCACAGCAACGCAGGATCCGAGCCGAGTCTGCGACCTACACCACATCTCACGGCAACGCCGAATCATTAACCCACTGAGCAAGGGCAGGGACCGAACCCGCCACCTCATGGTTCCTAGTCGGATTCGTTAACCACTGAACCACCACCGGGAACTCCTTGAAATTCTATATATTTAAATGAGTGCCTGGGGCAGTTTCTGTGACCCAGCAAGGTCAGGAAACCTTGCACTTGCCTTGAGAAAAGTCGTTTAAGCTTTCCGGCTTTGACTTGTGCCATGGGATATTAAGAAATGCCTTTCGTCATCTCACATTTGCACCTAAGATATGAAAAGAAGAAAGGACCCAAGGAGGCTTTGAACATAATCAGGGCGAGAGTCCCAAAATAAAGACATCTCCAGGACAGGGTTTAGGGTTTGGTGGTCTGTCTGCTTCTGGCCCTGCGTTCATTGGTGACTTTTTCAACGTCAGCCTTGGAGGAACTGAGCCTTTTTACATATTGTAAAAGCTGTGATTCCATGTCCCTATACTTTGTTTAATTATTGCTCTTTCTCTTGCTTCCCCATCTTGCTTCCAGAAAGAATTGTTCATACCTCTTGTCTCCACATCCTTAATTCTCACTGACTCCCAACTACAGTGGAATGAAGCCCTATGTGACCATGAGCAGGTTAATAAACCCCTCTGGCCTCAGTGTGTCCACTGTGACTTCTTTGGGAGCTAATGCAGGAAAGAGTCTCACGTGGTTCCTGGCAGATGATAAACATGATCTTAATCCCTTCACTTCCCCTACCTACCTCTGCCCCCAGTGCAGAACGTGTTAGAAACCTAATTGTAAGATTCGATGGTTATTTTTCAGGGTTTAATTTACTTTTTTTGGGGGGGACCCCACAGCATACATTTGGAATTGCCAGGCCAGGGATCAGGTCCCAGCCTCAGTTGTCACCTATGCCACAGCTTCGGCAACACACGCTCCCTAACCCACTGTGCTGGGTGGGCATCAAACCTGTGTCCTAGCATTCCAGAGATGCTGCCAATCCCACTCGGCCACAGCAGGAATTACTCAATTTACTTTTTTCATCAGTAGTTAAGACCATACTCAGTTCCTGACAATTTTATTTTTTTACATTTATGTCACCGCTTCCAGTTTTTGCCTCCTGGTTCTTTTTCCTTTACCTATAACCCCGAATGAGGCATATCAGTGGAATTATGGAGCCATCAAAAAGCAGCTTAATAAATGCTATGTACAGATGACAAAACAATTACTTGAACATCCTTTTTTTTTTTTTTTTTGGCTGCTCCTGCAGCATGCAGAAGTTCCCAGGCCAGGAACTGAACCAATGCCACAGTGAACCAAGCCACAGCAGTGACGACGCTGGATCCTTTACTTGCTGCACCACCAGGGAACTTAATGAACATCTTAAGTAGAAATAGTGCAATGTAAAATGCTGCATGTTAAAATTAGGTAAAGTGCTGATGCTCTTAAGAAGGCATTATAGCCACATGACCCAAAGATAACAGAATCTTACTCTAAACTGGCCACACCTACACTCACAGATTCCCCAAGGGACACAAAGGGAACATTGCAAATGAGAATTAAATTATTATTTGCTACAAGTACCCTGATAAGCTGGGCCTGTACACTGCTCTGGGCTTCAGATCTGAAGACTTCCTCTATCTTCCAGGCATAAACAAGCTCTTACCTCTACAGGAGTACATCAGATAGGTTTGCCTGGTCCTTTGCCTGAAAGGGAGCAGATCCTGATTTCAGCAGAGTATAAAAAGACAGCAAAAAAGAAAAGAAATTCTCTTTTGGGTGTGCTGGAGCAGGCTCATATGACTCAAAAGCTGATTCTAATAACCCTTACACAGTCAAGAGCCAGTGAACTCAAGTGAATAGCTTGAAATCAGCCATTGTGGGCATATTCACAACATGGAGATTGGTAGACACTAACAAAGTATGCCCCCCTCCCCCTGCCCCCTTGCCCAAAGCTGAAGGTTAACTATTCATCAGCACCCCACTGGGAGAGGGCAGGAAACATGCTGGCCTCCCCTCTTCTGAGCTGGTCCTGGCTAGGCCCACCACTCTGTTTCATTACAGAAGAAAAGGCATTGTCTGGATCCATATCTGCAATGATAAAGATGACAGTGATGATGATAAACACTTCTTGAGCACGTCCAGTTACTGCGCTTCATTGGACCAAGTGCTTCCTACACATAGCCCTAATTTCTACGCAAATGACTTTGTGAAACAGGCATTGTCACTTCCTCCACTTTATATGTGAGGACACTGAAGATCAGAGTGAGTTAGTGAGTAATTTGTCATGTTACACTGCTGGTGAATAGAAGATTCTGGATTCCAGTCCAGGCAAGGCCTCTCTAGAGTCTCGGTTCTGACCTCCAGGATAACCCTTTCCTGGGGAAAAGAGAGGTTGGAAAGTTTCATCCCTAACTAGTGGTTGACAGCATGTGTTACTATGATAGAAACATTACATTTAAAAGCATGTGTCCTTAAGATCTTCAGACTTGCAAAATAATACTACTTATTTTTATGGATATTTACCTATGTGGTAAAAGCATAAAAGCATACATGGAGAAAATGTTGGTATCTGGCTACTTTTTAATATTACCACTCTTCATATTTAAATTATTTCATAATAAAAATATAATACATTTCTCTATAAGATAACTAGCCTGATATTATAATGAGATTAGATAGTGATCATTCATTTAAAATTTTTTGATGTTGTTGTCCTTTCAATTAGAAAAGTTAAAAAAAAAGTTAAAACTAAAACTTTGCTTGGTGATTTAGGATCCTGTGTTGTTCTGGCTGTGGTGTAGGTCGGCAGCTGCGGCTCTGATTTGACCCCTAGCCTGGGAACTTACATATGCCACAAGCATGGCCCTAAAAAAAAAAAAAGGCAAAAAAAGGGATGTCATCATTGAGAGAAATGAGTAATGCAATAGATTATTATTATTTTAAATGAATTAATAAAGGTTATTTTATTTATTGTTCTCGAAAAAGTTTGAGGATCTCTCTTTTTCTTTTTTTTTTAAATATAGGGCCATGGAATTCCCGTCATGGCACAGTGGTTAACGAATCCAACTAGGAACCATGAGGTTGCAGGTTTGGTCCCTGCCCTTGCTCAGTGGGTTAATGATGTGGCATTGCTGTGAGCTGTGGTGGAGGTTGCAGATGCAGCTCAGATCCCGCGTTGCTGTGGCTCTGGCGTAGGCTGGCAGCTATAGCTCTGATTCGACCCCTAGCCTGGGAACCTCCATATGCCACGGGAGCAGCCCAAAGAAATAGCAAAAAAAAGACAAAAAATAAATAAATATAGGGCCATAACCAGGACATATGGAAGTTCCCAGGTTAGGGGTCGAATTGGAGCTTCAGCTGCCTGCCTATACCACAGCCAGAGCAATGTGGAATCTGAGCTGTTCTGTGACCTACACCACAGCTCATAGCAACACAGGATCCTCAACCCAATGAACGAGGCCAGGGATCGAACCTGAAACCTCATGGATATTACTGCTGAGCCACAACAGGAACTTTGAGAATCTTTTTTTTTTTTTTTTTTTTTTTTTTTGTCTTTTTGCCTTTTCTAGGGCCGCTTCCCATGGCATATGGAGGTTCCCAGGCTAGGGGTCGAATCAGAGCTATAGCTGCCAGCCTATGCCAGAGCCACAGCAACACGGAATCCGAGCCACGTCTGCAACCTACACCACAGCTCACGGCAGCGCGGGATCGTTAACCCACTGAGCAAGGCCAGGGACCGAACCCGCAACCTCATGGTTCCTAGTCGGATTTGTTAACCACTGAGCCACGACGGGAACTCCGAGAATCTTTGTTTTAAAGGAATCTTCCTCTAAGCCCCAGGTACTGTTTTTTCCTTTATGTCCCATCCCTCTATCATAGCACTCATCACACTGTAGGTTGTTTATAAAAACACTCTAAACTTTAACAATGCTATTCTTCTTTTCCAGGAAAATTTTATGAGTCATAAACTTTTCCCACATGTAAGAATTGAGATATAATTCATGTACTATAAAATTCACCTTTCAAAAATGTACAATTCAGTGGGTTTTAGTATATTTACAAGGTTGTGCAACCATCACCACTAATTCCAGAATTTTTTCATCACCCCCAAAAGAAACCTTGTACCCACCATCAGTCACTCACCATTTTTCCCTCTCCCCAGTTCTGGAAACCACTGGTTAGCTTCTGTTTATATGATTTTGCCTCTGGGTAAGTCATCTGAATGGACTCACACCTTTTGTCAGGTTCCTTTCACTTAGATGATGTATTCAAGCTTCATCCATGTTGTAGCACGAATCAGTATTTTATTGCTTTATTTTAGGGCTGAATAATATTTCATTGACTACATATACCACATTCTGTTCATCCATCCATCTACTGATAGACATTTGGGTTGTTTCCATTTTGGGGGCTAGTCTGAATAATGCTGTTATGAACATTCGTGTACAAGTTATTGTGTGAATGTATACTTTCTGTTGGGTAGTTCTTTTGAGCATACATCTAGAAGTAGATTTGCTGGATTTTACAGTAACTCTGTTTTATTTTTAGAGGAACTTCTAGACTTTCTTCCAAAGCATGGGCTAGCACCATTTGAAAGGACTAAAAATAAATTACTATAAAAGGGGAGTTCCTGTTGTGGTGCAGTGGGTTACTGACCTAGCTTGTCTCTGTAGAGACTTGGGTTCGATCCCTGGCCCCTTGAAGTGGGTTAAGGATCTGGCATTGCTGCAGCTGTGGTGTAGTTCACAGCTCTGGGTTGGGTTCAATCCCTGACCTGGGAATTTCCATATTCGGCAGGGGTACCCGAAAAACACTGAAAAATTACTATAAAAGTAATATGTTATATAGCCATTATAGACATGTTGAGAAATCCATTAAATAAGGACAAAATAAAAATCATTCTCATTTTTTACTACTTATGGATAACAATTGTTAATCTTTTGATATCCTTTTAATATGTGCATATGCAAGCATACACATACACACAATCAGCATCATGCTACATGTAGTTTTGAAATTTGCTTTTCTTCACATAATAAAAGATCATTTTGGAGTTCCCGTCGTGGCACAGTGGTTAACGAATCTGACTGGGAACCGTGAGGTTGCAGGTTCGATCCCTGGCCTTGCTCAGTGGGTTGAGGATCTGGCATTGCCGTGAGCTGTGGTGTAGGTTGCGGATGCGGCTCAGATCCCACGTTGCTGTGGCTCTGGCGTAGGCTGGCAGCTACAGCTCTGATTTGACCCCTAGCTTGGGAACCTCCATATGCCGAGGGAGCAGCCCTAGAAAAGGCAAAAAGACAAAAAAAAAAAAAAAAAAAAAAAAAAAAAGATCATTTTTCAAGTTGCTAAATAGCTTTCTAAAACAATTTTAAAGTGACTACATATTATATTTTGCATGAATGTATCGATTCATTTAACTCATATCCTTTTGACACATAATTAGGATATTCTAATTTTCCCTTGAAAGTTCCATAACAAATATACTTGGTATATAAATTGTGGTGTTTTCTATCCTAGGATAAATTCCTGGAAGTTGAATTAGGAACACGTATTTTGGAAATTGCTGTTGTAGTGCAACAGGATTGGTGGCATCTTGGGAGTGCTAGGATGCTGGTTCAATCCCCAGCCCAGCACAATGGTTAAGGACAGGTGTTGCCTAAGCTTGGGCCTAGGTGATCCCTGGCCGGGAAGCTCCAGATACTGAAAGGTAGTCAAAAAAAAAAAGAAAAGAAAAAAGAAAAAAGAAAGAACAAAAGAGAATATGTATTTTGAGTTTGTTTTTTTTTTGTTTTGTTTTGTTTTTGTTTTTGTTTTGTTTTTTGTATTTTTGCTATTTTCTTGGGCCGCTCCCACGGCATATGGAGGTTCCCAGGCTAGGGGTTGAATCGGAGCTGTAGCTGCCAGCCTACACCAGAGCCACAGCAATGCGGGATCCGAGCCGCGTCTGCAACCTACACCACAGGTCACAGCAACGCCGGATCCTTAACCCATTGAGCAAGGCCAGGGATCGAACCCGCCACCTCATGGTTCCTAGTCGGATTCGTTAACCACTGCGCCACGATGGGAACTCCTATTGTATTTTTTTAAACATAAAACATTTTACATTTTTATTTAGTCATATCGTTGTCTTTTTTTATGGCAAAGATCTTAATCTTTATGCTTAGAAAGAATGTTCCCAAGCTGGAATTAGAAAAAATTATAGGATTTGTCTTATAGACTTTCAGGAAATTATCCTCATTTTAAGAGACAAGTATACTGTGAAAGAATAAAGACTAGTGACACATTTTTATAAACTACAGGAAGAGTAGAAAAACCTTTGCTTGGCAAACAAAAGGGGAAAATATTGTCTTAATGAAATAAAATATATTAAAGTACCTATTTTAAAAGAGTAAAATTCAAGGTATAGTACCATTTAAGCTGGTCTCGACAGCTACTTTGAAATATTTCAAAGAGTGGTACTACTCTTTGAAAGAGAGAATTCTTACTTCCCTAAAACATTCCTGAAAGAAGATAATCACTGGGTTAAATGCTGGGACTGCAATGATGGGTAAACACAGGTACACAAGCACAGACAAGCTCTGTTCTTATGGATTTTACAGTCAAGTGGGGAGACAAATATTATTATTAAATTATTACACAAATAAATATACAACAACAAACATCAGCGTGTACAATAGATGAAGAGCAGAGATGGTATGAGATGACTAAGAGGACCTGACCTTGGCCTGGAACATTTTGGAAAGCTAACCTGGGATGTGTCACTTGTGCTGTGCTTAGGGGACAAGGATAAAGAGGAGGAATTTGATAGCTAGTGAGGAGGTTGCATTAGGGAGAGAGGGAACCATAGGTACTGCAATGCAGAGTTGGAAGGAACGGGAGCCTGAGCAACACAAGGGCTAACTCAAAGGCCTGGAGAGAGGAAGGACTGTGGAGGAAGAAGCGTGCCTCACTAAAGTACTTAAATTTAAAAATAGTGCAACTGGGAGTTCCTGTCGTGGCGCAGTGGTTAACGAATCCAACTAGGAACCATGAGGTTGCGGGTTCGGTCCCTGCCCCTTGCTCAGTGGGTTAACGATCCCGCGTTGCCGTGAGCTGTGGTGTAGGTTGCAGACGCGGCTCGGATCCCGCGTTGCTGTGGCTCTGGCGTAGGCGGGTGGCTACAGCTCCGATTTGACCCCTAGCCTGGGAACCTCCACATGCCGCGGGAGCGGCCCAAGAAATAGCAACAACAACAACAACAACAACAAAAATAGTGTAACTACAGGCTATGGGTTTATGATCCCTGCTTTATAGGGAATGTGAGAGTCATGAAATAATAGTTGAGTTCCCGCCGTGGCTCAGTTGAAACAAATCTGACTAGCATCCATGACGACACAGGTTTGAGCCTTGGCCTTGCTCAGTGGGTTAAGGATCTGGTGTTGCCGTGAGCTGTGATGTAGGTCGAAGATGTGGCTCAGATCTGGTGTGGCTACTGCTCCGGAGGTGGCCAGCAGCTGTTGCTTGGATTCGACCCCTCACTTGGAAACCTCCATATGCTGTGGGTTCTGCACTAAAAAGGCCAAAAAAGAGTTGAAGTTCTAATCGTGTCCTAAACCTAAGTGTGAAAGGATTCTAGAACTTAAATGCTGGATACATGAGGATGACCCAACAAGAGTCCCTGAGTTGGAGAAAGAAATGCCAGGTGTGAGCATGATATTACTAAAGGCCACGGCAAGACGCCCTTTTGAGGGGGAGGCAGTGATTACTGCTAAGAGATCAAAAAAAAAAAATGAGAACTGAAAAAAATGTCTGTTGAATTTCACAATGAGGAGGTCAATGACCTTTACAAAATGCCTAACCTGTGCTTCTACCGTATAATGAGTCTAACACATCTTCTGGATTGTCTTTGTCCTTTGCCTGACTGGGAGGAGTGTAGGCAGCTTTAGATTCAGCACAAGTTTCCAGAGATCCAGCCATATTCTAGCAGCAAACAGCATAGTGTTATAAACAGCAAGACAATTAGAAGATAAATACTTTTTTTTTTTTTTTTTTTACTGCACCTGTGGCGTATCAAAGTTCCCAGGCCAGGGATGGAACCCGAGTTACAGCAGTGATCTGAGTCACAGCAGTGAAAACACTGGATCCTCAACCCGCTGCGCCATAAGGGAACTCCAAGATAAATACATTTTTGACAGGACATTTAGTACCACATGCTTTAATATCAGACAGACTCGACCGGGTTCATGTTAAAAAACAGAAGCATGGAAAAAAGTTTTAAAACGAGTTCCCATTGTGGCTCAGCAGTTAAGGAACCCAACTAGTGTTGCGAGACATGTTTCTACAATATTTTCTTAGCCTCTTTGCTGAAAACTCCATCTTGTCCTGCTTTACTTTACCCCATCTTCCTGCTTGGAAAACAGTCGCAGTGCTGGTAAATGACTTAAGCTTAAGCACAAAGACCTAAGGGCATAAGTTAGTCATAGGGTCAGCTGAATGAGGGCTTAATGCATTGGTCTAGGCACACCGGACATGTGCAGATTGGCACACCGTTTGCACAGCATGATACGTCCTCTTAAGAATAAAAGAGGAGGAGTTCCCGACGTGGCGCAGTGGTTAACGAATCCGACTAGGAACCATGAGGTTGCGGGTTCAGTCCCTGCCCTTGCTCAGTGATTGACGATCTGGCGTCACACATGACCTGTGGTGTAGGTTGCAGACGCGGCTCAGATCTGCTATTGCTGTGGCTCTGGCGGCTCAGATCTGCTATTGCTGTGGCTCTGGCGTAGGCCAGTGGCTACAGCTCCAATTTGACCCCTAGCCTGGGAACCTCCATATGCCGCGGGAGCGGCCCAAGAAATAGCAAAAAAAAAAAAAAAAAAAAAAAAAAGAATAAAAGAGCAACCTCATAGCCCCAAGGGGTTTATGAGGGGTCGTTTGCAGGATATGCCTTAGCAAGGAGAACCGAGGTGCAAACCCAGGCATGCTGGGTTGCTGCAGATAGGCACGCAGACTGCAGAAGCACAATGGTGATCCTCTAGATGCTATGCATAGATAGCTGATGCCAAGCTTCCTCAAATGCTAATTATTGTTAAATGCCTAAAGGTCAGAATAAAAGCTTAATCAGCAACCGGCTAAGTGACTTTTAAAATAACTTTTAAAAATCTGTATCCTGTACCTACAACCCCTTGACATAATCCTAAAAGACACAATAAAAGCAGTGTGGTTTCTTGAGGCAGTGCTCTTGGTCCCTGAGACCTTGAGTCCCCCAGTTCCCACCTTTACTTAAGATAAATGTCTCTGTGTCTTGTTTTATGTTAAATTTTTCCTTAAGTTTCACAGCACCCATTCTTCAGCCCCACCCTGCTGAGCTGGCCTCTGCAAACTAGTATCCATGGGGACATGGGTTCGATCCCTGGCCCTGCTCAGCGGGCTAAGGATCCAGTGTTGCCCTGAGCTGTGGTGTAGATTGCAAATGTGGCTTGGATCATGAGTTGCTGTGGCTGTGGCATAGGCCAAGGGCTACAGCTCTGATTTGACCCCTAACCTGGGAACTTCCATATGCTGCAGGTATGGCCCTAAAAAAACAAAATCAAAACAAAACAAAACAGAACAACAACAACAACAAAACCCAGAAGCATTTATTTCTTGTGCAGTGCTGTAGGTAGGTATTTAATAAATTTATATCTTTATAACCGAAGTTCTATGGGATGTACTACTGCTTTTACTTAAAGAATGTTGAAAGTACAGGAATCTACTAGCCATTGAAAACTATAACAGAAAACTACTGTACCCTTATTTGTAGAAGAAGTGTTCTAAAAATCCCTCATAAACAAGGTGAGAGTAGTTTTCTAAAGTGAAATCATAAAATTTATTATCATAATGGACATTTTCAATGTAAAACTAGAACACTTAATGATTAAAGAACTCTACACAAAGACTCCAAAATAAATTTTACAAATCAAGTTCTCTTAAACAACTGCAAATATTTATACACCAGTAGTCTTTACCTGAATGAGTCATTTCTTAAGGACTTCAAAAAGTAACTCCTCATCAAGAATAAAATCATACGTGGGTAGGAATTAAATTTAGAAAGATATTTTATTAACATAATTGAATGTAATTATTGTTAAAATATCCAAACAGGAGTTCCCACCTTGGTGCAATGGAAAGAATCTGACTAGGAACTATGAGGTTGTGGGTTGGATCCCCAGCCTTGCTCAGTGGGTTAAGGATCTGGCGTTGCTGTGAGCTGTGGAGTAGGTCGCAGATGGGGCTTGGATCCTGTGTGGCTGTGGTATAGGCTGGCGGCTACAGCTCTGATTCAGCCCCTAGCCTGGGAATTTCCGTATGCCACAGGTGCAGCCCTAAAAAAGAAAAAAGCAAAATACCCACACACACATAATTTCTTTTCAGAGCACTTTAGGAGAATATTTGTCATGGTTAATTCTTTCTACACTACGTTTTAGTTATAAATTGAGAATTTTAATAAACAATACATTTGATATTAAATGGTTCAATGGAACTTAATCTAGGCACTTGTACTGTTACGTGTATTTTTGAAAATCTATAATTTTAAATAATCTTAAAAGTAGTAAAATAAAGAAAATTTCTTCTCCTTTGTACCCTGTTATTAGATTAGACTTCTTAAGTTCTGCTTTCATCTTTTTTTTTTTTTTTTTTTTTTGTCTTTTTTTTGCTATTTCTTGGGCCGCTCCCGCGGCATATGGAGGTTCCCAGGCTAGGGGTCAAATCGGAGCTGTAGCCACTGGCCTACACCAGAGCCACAGCAACTCAGAGCCACAGCAATGCTGGATCCGAGCCACGTCTGCAACCTACACCACAGCTCACAGCAATGCCGGATCGTTAACCCACTGAGCAAGGGCAGGGACCGAACCCGCAACCTCATGGTTCCTAGTCGGATTCGTTAACCACTGCGCCATGACGGGAACTCCTGCTTTCATCTTCTTAGTGTCACATACACAGTTATTCAGTTGCTTCCCATTTCCTACAGAATGAAGTTCAAACTCTTCTGACATTCAAGTCATTCCACAATTTGGCTTCAAGTTTATTTCCAAAGTAGGCCATGTTCTTCACTGCCTTGGCATCAGTAAAGCTTTTTCCCACCCTGATCTTGTGTTCCTCACTTCCAGTGTTTTTTCTTTCTCATCTTTAAATCCTACGGTCTTTAAAGGTTCTCTTTGACTTCTGCCTCCCCTGTGAAATCTTCTCAGATGCTTTCATGCCTTCCTCTGAGCTTGTCTTCACCACTCATGTTGGCTCTTAAACAGCCACTATTATGCACTATTTCTGAATTAGTTTATGCTTTTAAAAAAGACTTTCTGTTCAACAAAATGGGAAATTCCTCAATTAGTGCCTAGTACAATCCTAAGTATATAAATATAAGCATATGCTAATATCATCTTAATTTCCTGACATTTTACTTTATTCTTGTAATTTTTCTTTCCATCTACAGAAACAGCACAACCAACTGTTGCTTAAGTGTTTTTCATTCTCTCCCAAAGCTAAGATCTTGCTGTTTTACTCCATTTAATGTGTGAACTGAACTGTATCAAACAGAATTTTGTTCAAACCACAGACCAATATCTTTTAGGTAAATTTGTCTTTTGTGCTAAATGTATTTTTACAGGTAGATTTTTTTTTCTTTTAATGGAATATTTTGGATGTTCAATCAACTTCTCAATTTCAATTGTAGAGTTTCAAAAAATACGGCAAGGTCTTCCTTTCCTTGTGTGAGATTTTCTTCCTTTTCCTCTCTTTTTGCTACGCACAAGGAAGAAGGTAGAGCAGAGGAAAGACATGGACTTTTTAAAAAGCCACCTCAGACTAGGGGTAGAAAAGGAGAAATTATGATGCTACTTCCTCTACTGCATAGGCAGTTTAGCTCTGCTTGAGCCTCATATTTACAAATCCAAAGCAACTGCTATTCAAAACAAGCATGTTTTTTTTTTTTTTTCTTCCATATAGCAGTAGCAACCATTTATTAAGTACCTCCTATATGTCAGATACCAGGTTGGTAGCTTTTTTCTCCTTTTTCAGCTGCATCCATGGCATATAATGGAAGTTTGCAGGCCCAGAGATCAAATCCGAGCTGGAGCTGCAACCTACACCACAGCTGCAGCAATGCTGGATCCTTAACCACTGTGCCAGGCTGGGGATGGAAAAGGTGCCTCCACAGAGACAAGCTAGATCATTAACCCGCTATGCCACATCAGGAACTCCTGGTTGCTTTTTATGTTACCTAATTTTCATAATCAAGTGAAACATGATCCTCATTTTACAGAGGAGAAAATTGACGCTTAAAGATGCTGTCATTTGAACAACTAGTAAATGGCAAAGCTAGAATTTGGATGCAGAACTGATTCCAAAAATCTGTTCTTTTTGCTACACCTTGCAACATCAGTGCCTTGTATTGCCAGGAATTCTTGTTGGGGAATGCTGGGGCTTGCATTCATGACATTAGCAGCTATCAGGAAGGGAAGGACAGCATAATAATGAAATATTCCAGTGTATCTGAAGAGGCTCACCAGTACCCTCTCCTGCACACTGTTATTCCAGTCTTAATTATTAGATGTTCCCTATTCTGACAATTTGCATTTCAGTGCACATCAAGTTTGGTCCTGTCTCTTTTGTTGTAGAACATCTGATCACATGCCTTGGTAGGTGAAAGGAAAGCTGGTAGAAGACTCAGAACCAAGCCAATGGTATGAAAAAGCCCACGACAGAAAGAATATATGTATAACAAATGTATAACATTAGAAATTCTACCCATAAAAATATATTTATCACAAAAGGCAAACTTAATAAGACTCCATCTTAGACTTATTGCTGTGCTGACATATGAAATGCAATCTGAAGCTTAGTTTACATATTTGAAAAAGTCAATAGAAGGAAATTCCAGTGTAACAAGAATTTTGACAAGCCCTCAGTGTTAACTCTAATGGGATCTCATTACATTGTGCCCTTCCAGGAAGGATATAGCTACATATGTAGGTTTTAATCCAGCATTTATTTTCTTTTTCTAGTCACACTATATGTGGTGATTCTTTCATTAGCTGTTTTATTAGAACCATGGGAGGAGAAAGAGGTTACTCTTCCCTATTTTTCTACACTTAAGAGAGTTCAATACAAAATGTTCTCCTAGTAGTTTTTAAAAACCGTCTAGGAGTTCCCGTAGTGGCGCAGTGGTTAACAATCCGACTAGGAACCATGAGGTTACGGGTTCGGTCCCTGCCCTTGCTCAGTGGGTTAATGATCCGGCATTGCCGTGAGCTGTGGTGTAGGTTGCAGACGCGGCTCGGATCCCGCGTTGCTGTGGCTCTGGCGTAGGCTGGTGACTACAGCTCCAATTTGACCCCTAGCCTGGGAATCTCCATATGCCTCGGGAGCAGCCCAAGAAATAGCAAAAAGACAAAAAAAAAAAGGTAGGTGTAAAGATTTCTATGCAGAGTTAACCAGTGTTTTACATTAAGTTGGGCAGAAATTTATTAACTGTTATCTAATACCAACCAGATACATATAAATATGTATTATATAATTAAAAAGAATAATCTGTGATTTATAAGTTAATAACCTTTCACTCTTGTATCATTTTAATATTAGGTATTCAAAATGTGTCTACAATTTAGTTTTGCTTCTTATTTTTATTTTTATTTTATTTTATTATTATTATTTTTTTTAGGGCCACACCCATGGCATATGGAGGTTCCCAGACTAGGGGTTGAATCAGAGCTGTAGCCACTGGCCTTCACCACAGCCACAGCCACGCCACATCCAAGCCAAATGTACGACCTACGCCACAGCTCACAGCAACTCGGGATCCTCAACCTACTAAGCAAGGCCAGGGATTGAACCTTAGTCCCCATGGTTACTAGTCAGATTGGTTTCCGTGGAGCCAGGATGGGCACTTCTTGTTTTGATTTTTAAAATAACACTTATTCAGCAGAAAATTGGGGTTTTCATTACAGTGTTACAGAAAGAACCTGTACCTGGAATCTGATTTCAGAGTCTGAACTCTGTCTCTTGTTTTTCACCTTGGATAAGTTACTTCATCCATTTCCTCATCTATAGGATGAAGATAATAATTTCCATTACACAGTGTTCTTATGAAGACGAAATGATATAAATTGGGTTTAAGGGGGACACACACAAATATCTGGGCATCTCAGAAGGGAGTGGGGAGGGGCTTTTTATGGGGTTTGAACCAAGCATTTTTAGTCACTGGGTCCAAGAACTATTTGGGGGGTAGGCCTGGAATGCCTTTTACGCCAAATTTTACTTCCAGAACCCAGACTTCCCCAAGTGGGGGGTGAACTCAACCCCAGGGCATATTCTGTGATTTTTTTTTCCTTTGCTTCACTTCCTTCAAGAATGCACATTCTGGGGGTGCCATTCTTCCATCTTTGTAATCTTTTTGGAACCACTCATTGGTAAGTGCTTAATGCACTTGATGTTAGACAAGGTCCCTATAAAGGAGGCTGGACGTTCGAATAGCGTCAGGTTAGCGGCAAAGAGTTTAGAGCCACATTTAAATTCTTCCTTCTCTCCAAAGGAAAGAGCAGTGGTGTTTTCCCTAAACAGAAATCTTGAATTGGTTTACTAGTGTTCAGCTTAAAGCCTGCAAAGGAATAGGTGCAAGGATGAGGCGGGGTATAATAGTTATCTATTGTGCTTGGACTCTGGCCGCAGCCTTTGGCTAGAGTCGTTGCGTTACTCACAATACGAGTGCCCGTCCCACCCACCCCTGGCTGTGGGGTGCTAAGCACTCATGCTTCTCCGTCCCGCCAAGCCGCTGAGGCCGGGCTTCTGATCCTGAGAGATGCAGATGAAGCGGTGTGAAGGGTTGGGCTTTTTTTTTTGTTCCTAAAAATGCAACGAACAAAAAAAAAAGTACAACAATCCAAACCCAACCATCTTGTTGCGCACCGGCATTCCTCCCAGACAGCTCCTTCGGGAAAAAGCGCTTCGCGTCGCCTGCGCTCTGTCCAGGCCAAGCCCACAGGTCTGCGCGATCCACGTCCGCTTCCCGGCGTCCCGGGCACGGCGCTGCGCGGGCGCGCGCAGCCCTTCTGCAAGGAAGAGGAGCGAGCAGTGCGGGACCCTCCCCTTTTGTAGGCTCACCGCGGGCGGTGGCAGTTGGAGATACCGGAAGGACTCCCGCCTCCCCTCACCCACTCCCTCCACCCGCGGAAAAGCGAGACCCTGGAGAAGAACAAAGACAAAGCCCGCTGGGGAGGCGGACCGAGGTGCCAGCGCCGGGGGAGGAGGGCGTTGGGCGGGGCCCGGTCGGCGCCGCGAGTCCATTTTGCGGCCGTTCTCGGCGGGTAACGCGCGGTGCCCGCGGCTGGAGGTCAGGCAGCTGCGTGGCTCCGAGCAGGTCCCTTTCAGCGGCCCTGGAGGTCCGAGATAAGTACCCGCTGCCCGTCTTTTACCAGGGAAGGGGGTTGGGGGGACTTGCCCTGGCTGGGAAGGCACCTGCGTGGGTGGGGAGCTGGCGGAGCGCTCAGTTCGCGCTCCAGTCCCAGCATCGCAGCCGAAAGCAGCCGGGCACTCGACCACGGGGTGGGGAGGAGCGGTGTGCGGCCGGGGCCCGGGCAGCACGTCTCGTCTCGTCTCCAGAAAACCTGCTGGGCTACCAAACACGCCCGGTTTCTCTGCTAGCGCCTAAGTATAGCCTACAAAAGAAAAGGCGACCGTGAACCGGAGTCAGAGCACGCGACGACCCTGTGACACTGAACCTGGGAGGCTACTTGGCGCCCGGGGGAGGGCGCCCTAGCCGAGAAGCTCCTTAGCACAAAGATCCCTAGTCTCTCCCATGCTCCTGGCTTTTTCACCAGGTCCTAATAGGCTGGATCTCCTTGTGGGGGGTGACTGAAAATACTGAGAATCAGTAAATACTAAGGATTCTGTGCAAATAAATGATTAATACCCCCTTTCTTTGTTCTTTCTTTGCAGTAGCCTTGTCTGATTACCAGTAACGACAAGAAGAAAAAAGAACAAAACCCGATTGCTTTGCCCTGGGAAGTAGTAATCCTGACCAATACACCTGCTTGCAAGAGACAGAGGTAAATCACAAAACTTTAATCTGCATTTTTTTAAAAAGAAAGTGCCCAATTTCTTTAGGCGCAAAACCTTTCAAAATTGAATTCTGTGTAAAATGTATGTTTCTACCCTCCTGGTCTTTGTTCTCTTAATATTTTGTTAAAACTCAGAAAAATAGATTACATATTTGGAAAATTCTTTGTGACAACTGTTTGAAATATATTGTAATCCAAAGATTTATATTGCAAAGGAAAAGAGGCTACAGCAGCATTTTTTAAAATAATTTTTTTTCCCCCTCCTGTGCCATGCTGCTAGGGCTTCTACAACAGGGATTGAGTTTTCTGACTCAGGAGACCTTTATATAATAGGTATTTTAAAAGCAGAATTTCATTCACATAGCCACTCCCTGTGGTAGACTTGATGGAGCTGCTGATCAACTGGTTATACTTGATGCATTTCTTCATGCTGTCCTGTCTTTCCCTAAAAATACCATCTTTTTGTACCAGCTGATGTACTAAGCCTTCTGGCAAGTCCTTCCATAGCACCAGGTTATTTTCATTCTCTACATTGATTGGTTGCCTGGCCCTGTTTCTGCCATAGCTATTGTTCATATATGCCTGTTTCCATGAACATGCTTTGTATCTGCTATGCTATGTAATACTTTGCCTTCTTTTGAAATTACAGTTCCAGAGAGTCCACCTCTCTTTTAGGATCTTTCTTGGATAATGCATGCATGCTCTAACTTAATATCGTAAATGTGTATTTATAGTTTTCATAGTATCTGCACACATATGTAATTAGGTCACTTTACATTTATGTTGTTCAGCAGTTTACAAAATTGTCACACATTACTTAACCTTTCCAAGAACATTATGAAGTAGGTACTGTGAAAATCCTCATTCCATAAAGGATAAAACTAGTGCTTCAAGTTAGATATTCAGACACAGGTTCAGTGCTCTTCATCCTTCACTGGGGAGCCTGTTACAACCTACTTTGTAAAAATTGGAGAATTTTAGAAAGGATTTAGAGAGCTCATGATTAAACTTCCCCATTTGATGAATAAGGATACTGAATTCTTGACCCACTTTCCAGATAGTGCTGAAGTCTAAGAATTGGGAAATTCAGGTCCAATGCTTTACTTGCTGTGTACAGGGTTTTTTTTTGGGGGGGGGGCTCATTTTTTTCACCTTTAAAGTTAGGTGTTTAAAAGATCTCTAAGATGTTTTTAAGCCCAGTACTTCTGTTTTATTCCTACACCATAACTTTTAGCACCATATATTTTCTATATATTGGTAATACACAGTGTGTACTGATATTGCCTTAAAACTCTTTATATTTTAAATTTAGTAGGCACAGTAAAAATGTATGTTTTTTTTCTTTTTTTGTTTTTTTTTTAAGTTCTATAAAAGTGTGGTTCTGTTGTAAGGTCAGGAAGTGCATGGGTAGGTGAGGTCAGAAGGTGGTATATACCCTTTCTAGAGGGAAATTTGGCCATCTTTTGAAGAGCCTGAAGAAGGTTCCTACTCTTTGACCCACCTACCAGTACATTTAAAGGAATCATATAAGGAAATAATTAGGGCATTAGACTTTTCTGTAGGGTGTTCATTAAAATGTTATAATACCCTTAAAACAATCACATAAGGAATAGCTTTTATGTTTTAGAATTTTAACTGTTGCATTTTAGAAGAATTGATAACAATAGGGGAATGCCTATGATAAAACAAATGAAAAAAGTGGATACAAAGTTATGCTACCAGTTTTCTTTCTTTTGTTTTTTTGTCTTTTGTCTCTTTAGGGCTGCACCTGAGGCATATGGAGGTTCCCAGGCTCCGGGTCTAATCAGAGCTGTAGCTGCCAGCCTACACCACAGCCACAACAATGCGGGATCCAAGCCATATCTGCGACCTACACCACAGCTCAAGGCAATGCAGGATCCTTAACCCACTGAGCGGGGCCAGGGATTGAACCCAAAACCTTACGGTTCCTAGTTGGATTTGTTTCTGCTGCACCATGATGGGAACTCATATATATTCTTAAAATATATGTGTGCACAAACGTACACAGGATTGGAAGAAATATGCCAAAATAATATTTGCAATAATATACCAAAATAGGGTGGTTAGTCTTTGCTGATGTGATCATGGGTAATTTTTTCCTGTATTTTCTATGATCACAAATTACTTTTATCATTTTAGAAAAAAAAAATCCAATTGCATGGACTAGGCAGTGGGGGAAGGAAGGATTGGGAATTTGGGATTAGCAGAGGCAAAGTATTAAACACAGAATGAATAAACGACAAGGTCCTACTGTATAGCAAAGGGAACTATATTCAATATCCTGTGATAAACCATAATGGAAAACCATAATGGAAAAGAATATAAAAAAGGATGTATACTGAGTTTGCTGTACAGCACAAATTAACACAACATTGTAAATCAACTGTACTTCAATGAAATTTTTTTTAAAAACCTAAGCCAAACAAAAAAATCCAATTGCATGGATAACTTATCCAACTTCAGTTGCTGTCAGCCTTCCATGTCCTTTTGTAAGGCATTTATTACACCTTTTAGAGTGATCATATCTTTGTAAATATGCTGTATTTCTGAATTTAGGGCAGGAATTGGCTTTTGGCTTATATTTCCTCTTTTTATATATCACTAGATCATTGGATTTTTTGTTATTCATGAAAGACACTGCCATTGTCATTACTTTGCCTTGGGACTCTAGATAACTAGAATGGTACTAGAGGAATAGTATTCATAACAGTTAACCAAAAATAGGTGTCCTCGGACATACAGAATAGTTACATTTCAGTTAAGCCTTCTCTAAGTGGCTTTTTTTTTTTTTTTTTTCCTTTTGTCTTTTCTAGGGCCACACCCATGGCATATGGAGGTTCCCAGGCTAAGTGCTGAATTGGAGCTGTAGCCGCTGGCCTATGCCACAGTACACCACAGCTCACGGCAATGCTGGATCCTTAACCCACTATGTGAGGCCAGGGATCGAACCTGCAACCTCATGATTCCTAGCCGGATTCGTTAACCACTGAGCCATGACGGGAACTCCTAAGCCTTCTCTAAAGCAAATTCCTGTAATGTAAACTTACTCATTTCCATTATAGGTGTAGGTCCATTTCTACAGAAAAAATGAACTGAAAAGTTTTGCCAGTAGGTTAAACTATTGTCTTTCCTATAGCATAAGTTCTGCAAGTACATCCTACTTGGCAATAGCCTGGTTTCCCACTTAAAACTCCCAGAGGATGTCTTCCTTTCTTCCCTTGCACGTGTGTAGTATTGGATATGAGCGAGGAGTTCCACCACCGGTATGTAGAGTATAGCCAACCTAAAAATTGCTTAGCTTTCTACTTGAAATATTTTCAAGGTTTACTTAGAATAAAATGGGCATGTAACTCTGCACTGAGCAAAGGGAAGTTTGTTCATACATTTCCATCTCAGAAGTTCTAATTAGTTGCTAAGTAGTGCTTCTCAGTTATCCACTAAATACCTGTTTTCACGGGGCACAGTATTACATACTATGTAAATAATATCACTAATTTAGATAGATCTAGCTTGCTATGTAGAAATGCTTGACTTTGACAGTATTTTCTGAAAGCTGGAATTAACCTCAAATGCAAAGCTAGTTAATGAAAAATTTTTAGTAGATACCTCTGTTGGGGGTAATTATTTAGATTAATGATTGCCAAGTTTATTGTTGTGTAAGAAGACAGTTTGGTCTGTGGGTAAAATTTTGCCACCTTCATTTAAACCTGTTTATTTTTTTCTTTTTCTTTCTTTTTTTTTTTTGCTTTTTAGGGCTGCACCTGCAGCACATGGAGGGTCCCAGGCTAGGGGTCCAATCAGCGCTACAGCTGCCAGCCTACACCACAGCCACAGCAATGCCAGATCTGAGCCATGTCTTCCACCTACACCACAGCTCACAGCAACACTGGATGCTTAACCCACTGAGCGAGGCCAGGGATGGAACCTGCATCCTCATGGTTTCCAGTTGGATTCATTTCTGCTGTGCCACAGCGGGAACTCCAAACCTGTTTACATTTATTTTGGAGAAAAGAAACCAGACATTTCTGGTTTATAGTAGCTCTGCAGAAGTCAGTAGTCCCAATTTAAGTTAATTTTAACTCTTAACAGGTAAAGATCAATGATCTGGGTCTGGTTGATACTAGAGTAGGAGAATAATTTAGGCTCAAATTCATATACTCATTTTATTCAAATTGATTTCATCTGGGTGGGAGAGCTTGGCATTCACCACCACTTGGTGTCCTCATAGATTTCTCAGTAGTTGTACATAAATGGGATGGGGATATCTGATCTAGCTGGCGTCCTGAAACTGTTGATTTATATGATTACAGAATAATATCTTGGGTGATTATTAGGTGACACAGGGAAAAGAAAAAAGGAAAAGATAAGTAAGGTAAGGAGGAGGGTAGGAGATAAGGAGAGAATAAAAGGAAATCAAAGGTTTATTTCTTGAAATAGTGTGGGGAAGATGAATTTTAAAAAGAATAAACAGGCGTTCCCGTCGTGGGTCAGTGGTTATTGAACCTGACTGGTTTCCTGGCCTTGCTCAGTGAATAGGGATCCGGTGTTGTTGTGAGCTGTGGTGTAGGTTGCAGACATGGCTCAGGTCTGGCATTGCTGTGGTGTAGGCTGACGGCTACAGCTCTCATTCAACCCCTAGCCTGGGAACTTCCATATGCCTTGAGTGCAGCCCTAAAAAGATAAAAGACAAATAAATAAATAAACAGGAGTTCCTGTTGTGGTTCAGTAGATTAAGAACCCAATATAGTGTCTGTGAGGATTCGAGTTTGATCCCTGGTTTTGTTCAGTGGGTTAAGGATCCAGCATTGCTGGTAAGTGTGGCATAGCTTGCAGTTGCAGCTGAGATCTAGTGTTGCTGTGGCTGTGGTGTAGGCTGGCAGCTGCAGCTCTGATTTGACCCCTAGCCTGGGAACTTCCATATGCTGCAGGTGGGGCCATAAAAAGAAAAAAAAAAAAAAAAAAAGAATAAACAAAGCAGAGAGTCAGGGCAAAAATAGTGGCACAGAGAATAGAATGAAGTAAAGGAAAAAAAATTTTTTTCTGAGTTTGGACTATGAAGGTAATAATGACCTAGTTTTTATATTCTTGGGAATGTAACCTTGGTCCCAAAACTTGTGAACTTTCTGAGTAGGTGGGCTTTCCAAGCTGCTGGACCTTCTGTGCTAGATTTATTTTGCCCTACTTAGCAGGAATCCTACTTAATTTTATGGCTGTACCTTTGGCATATGGAAGTTCCAGAGCCAGGGAATGAATCTGAGCTGCAGCCGTGACCCTATCCCCACTGTGCCAGGCGGAGGATCAAAATGCACCTCTGCAGCAACCCAAGGCACTGCAGTCGGATTCCTAACCCATTGCCCCAAGGTGGGAACTTCTGGCTTTTTCATTTTTAATATTCTGGTTGTTGTGTTACTGTTTGCATTTGTACAGATTGTTGTTGCTATCTACCCTCTCAAGGTAGGATAGATAAAACAGTTTTTGTAGTCTTCCTTGAGTGTGGATATCTTGAAAATTTGCTTGAAAATAAATCTATGCTAGTGCTATACAACTGTGCATTTGTCAAAACTCATAGACCTGTGTACCAAAAAGTGAATTTTATTCTACATAAATTAAAAAATATATTTTAATGTACAAATATGGTAAGAAAATTAAGTTGAAAACCAGAGAGGTGGTAGACAACTAGGTATATATTTGGTTACTTTGTTGGTATAAAACTTGGGAAATTTTTAATTGGTGGGAAGATAGATTTTTATGCTTCAAAATTTAGACTTTAGAAACACATTTGAAGGAAGAAATGAATCTTGGAAAACTTGTTTGCCTTTGTACTTAATTTAACATTGGTTAAGTTGAAAGTTTATGACCAGCAAACAATAATTTCATTCCCATTAAGTTTCTTGATGTCTTATTGGGAAAAAAAATGTCCCCCAAAAGAGGGGATATTACATACATAGTTTCTTCAAAGGAGTAAGCTTAATTGATTTAGATTTTTATCTGTTGGCCATACTTTAAGAAAAGGATCTAGAAGTTCCTTTACTGTGAAGCACAGCCTTCACTTAGACTGAAAATCTTATTATGTATTTTCCTTTAAAACCTTTAAGGCAACAAATCTGCCATGGTTTCTTGGATTCTTGGCTAATATGTCTCAATTTTCAAAGTCAGCTGTGGTCACATAGTTTTGTCATAAAGGTTTGAGTATAAAGCTAAGAAAAGAAAATAGAGTTAGTTTTAATATGAATGAAAATGAGAATCTTTATAAACCAAAATTTCTAAGTCGTATCACTAAAAACAGAAAAATAGGATCTACTCTGATTTTTCATGCAGTTGTTGTTTTTTTTTTTAAGGGTCTTTCTAAATAGTAATTTTTTTCCTCTGGTCCATTTTAAGAGCTATAAGTTGATTATGGCTTTGGGATAGCTGTTTATTATTTCTGAATTTTCCTGTGTGTGACATTTTCCTTTTGATCATATTTGATTCCCTTAAAATTCTTCTTGGCCCCAACTGCAGTATTCTTCTCAGTTTTCTTCAAAGTTTCTCTTTGTCTTGGGTGTCCTTTTTCTCCTCATTGCCAAAACACTTGGTATCTTTTGCGTTTCTTATTTAATATGCTTGGATAGGATTCTCTGGAAATACTAACCTTGCAAGGATGAGTAAATCAGGTTTACTTTATTGAATGCTGCCACTACTGCTTTCCTATTTCTCCTGTTTACTCTAAAATCTAGCCTTAGCGAAGAATTTTTAGGTGAAAGATGATAGCAGTGGAGTTGATAAAGTGTAGAACCAGGACTAGGGATGGAGGATCATCAAAAGTTTTCCTCCTTTGTTCTGAAGGGTCAGAATGTTTTACAGCTGCTTGATAATTTCTCTTAGCACGCTAACCTCATTCTCTATAGGTATTCTATTCCCAATGCTTTTCAAAGTTTGTATGATTTCTCATGTCACAAAATATTTTTTGGAAAAATAAGCTCACCATACATCTTTGCCATAAGACACTAAACTTGATAGAATACTCTTTCAGTTAATTCTATATCTATGTGTATTATTTATTATACATGTATTACACTTAATATAAAACCATAAGCTAATTAGTCCTGCAATCTGAACTTGTCCTTTTTTTTTTTTTTTTTGCCATGCCTGGAATGTGGAAGTTTCTGGAACAGGGATGGAACCTGCACTACTGCTATAACTGGAGCCACTGCAGTGACAACGCCGGGTCCTTAACCCACTGAACCTTCAGGGAACACCTGAGCTTATTTTTTAAATACTATTTATCTTCTAGATTGTAGCTCCAATTGTGATTCTTAAAATTACTGTCAAAAGTTACTTACTTTTGGTTATAAGATGGCACACAGATTGTTAGACCTTATTTTATTTATTAACTTGGTGAAAATGTAATACATATATCCCTCAGTAAACTGAAGAAGGACATATTTATCACTATTTTTGGTTTTAAAACTTTAGGGAAGAAGTTCCCATTGTGGCTCAGCAGTAACGAACCTGACTAGTATCCTTGAGGATGTAGGTTCGAACCCTGGCCCCACTCAGTAGGTTAAGGATCCAGCATTGCTGTGCGCTACAGTGTAAACTGCATTTGTGGCTCAGATCTAGCATTGCTGTGGCTGTGGTGTAGGCTGGCAGCTCCGACTTGACCTCTAGCCTGGGAACTTCCATATGCCGCGGGTGCGGCCCTAAAAGAAAAAAAAAAAAGAATAAATTTGTAGGAGTTCCCACTGTGGCACAGTGGGTTAAGAACCCTATTGCAGGTACAGATTGCCATGAAGTGTGGGTTTAATGCCCAGCCCATTGCAATAGATTAAAGGACCATGCATTGCCGCAGCTGTGGCTTGGAACTTCAAAATGCTTTGGATGTAAACATTCCAAAAACAAGAATAAACTTACTTTGAGAAATGGTATACTGTAGCTCAGAAATCTCAAATATTCTGGTCATAGGACCCTATTTCACTCCTAAAAATTGAGGCTCCCAAGAGCTTTTGTTTATACGTGTATTATGTATAAATATTTACTCTATTAGAAATTAAAACTGAGAAAAAAATATAACTCATTTAAAATAACAATGATAAACCTGTTATATGTTATAAACTGAAAAATAACTTTTTCAAAACAGTTGTGAGAAGGGTGGCATTGTTTTACATACTTATAGAGGTCTTTAATGAATTGCTATTTAATAGAAAACTGGAGTCTTTTATCTGCTTCTGCATTGCACTCATTGCAGTAAGTCATTTTGGTTGAAGTACCCAAAAAACAAAATCTGGTTTGGCCTTGCGCAGATAGGAAGTTGGTGAAGGGAAGAATATTTTAATGGCCTTTTCGGATAACTGTGGATCTTCTTTGATACTATACCAAAACACAAGTGGTAGTTCCTTAAAAGTTAGTTACAGTATGGAATCTGAAATCATGTTTTTGAACATAATGGCTTTATGATCTTTCACCCATGCGTGATGTGTAATATGCATTGGTGACTTGAACAAATTAGTTCACTGTGTAATGTAGATCTCCAAATATTAACATATTTCATTTACACAATGATCTCTCCCCTAAAAAACCTAAAACCCACATTTGTCAATATCAACACATTTGATTTGAAAAGTCTTTAAGCTCTTAGGTAGCAAGTATATTTTCAAAAACCCAATTTTCACTCCAAAAATTGATCTTTATCCTTGGCAAGAAATACTATCATTTGTTTTCCTTGAGGTAATGGGCTCATTTTGTTCATTTTCAAGAACATGTCTGCCAGGGGTTCCTGCTGTGGTGCAGTGGGTTAAGGATCAGGCTTGTCTCTGTGGAGGCGCCAGGTAGATCCCCAGCCCAGCACAGTGGGTTAAGGATCTGGCGTTGCTGCAGCTGTGGTGTAGGTTGCAGCTCTGGCCTGGATTCGATCCCTGGCCTGGGAACTTCCCGAAAAAAAAAGAAAGGAAAGAAAGTCTGCACAGCCATAATTTGTCATTTGTTGTTGCAAGTAAAAATGCTGTTCCGTGAACGCAACAGCTGGTTGAGCTTGCAACTCAATCACCTAATTGCTTTTCCTCCAAACAGTATCTGCTGGTATGCAACATAAGTGCTTGGCGTTTACTTCATATTTTGTTACACAAGATATTAAAGAGACATGTACACAAGGATCAAGATTTAATAAAATGAATGATTTTTACTGCTTCATCCAGAACATTCTAAATTAACACTGGCTGCCCCCACCCATGCCCCATTGTGGGTGTGTGGTGGTGAAAAATACAGTGACCAAGAGTCCAGTTTGGTGCTACCTCTTGCCTTGTTTGATTCTTTCTAGGGCTCCAGCAGTATCTACTCACTATTGCTTTTACAGTACATTGTCAACATTGTGCCAAAAGTAAATAACATCTTAGTATTACTATGAAAATAGAATTGTCCTCACAGATGCCCTGGAATGGTCTTAGGGACCCTTCTGCCTACCAGGTCCTGAGAACTTAACTGCTCTAGACAGCATAAGTGGCTTTGATTACTATTACAGTGGTTTTAAATATTCATTTAGTTCTCTAGGGAAGAATGAATTGCAACTCTCTCATTTTCTGTTTTTACCTCCGATTTTAATAATTGTAATCTTACTTTTGAAATAGAAAAATATGCCAATTTTTAATAAAAGTCTACATGAGGCTACATGCTTAGATTTATATTCGGTGCTTTTTTCTTTAAATAGCATACCATTTTATAATTGTGGGCCCAGACTAAAGAACTCATTCTTTTCAGACACTGAGTGGCTTTGTTTCTGACAGCTAGTAGTCAGCTCTGTTTTAAAACAAGCAGTTGGGTTCTGCTGGCTCAACTTGCAGTTGTCCTAGTCCTAACCCTGTCTCAGCCAAAGACTGTTGTTGGAAAGCCCACACAAAGGCCTTGTGTACAGGGAGTCCTACTAATAAGGAGCATGTTTGAGTCCCAGCAGATTAAATCTGCTTTGGTGTGCATTCCCTTCCTAAATTTCTTTTATTTCCTTTGTTTGACTGGTTATTTCAGTGAAAGATCATTTGTGATGACTGTAAAGATAGTTTCTTCTAATTATTCCATAGTCTGGAGGGGATCACTGGATGTAAAATGAAATGTTTCTTTCTCTCTGGTAGGAGATGTGATGGAGCTGCTGGAAGAAGATCTCACGTGCCCAATCTGTTGCAGTCTGTTTGATGATCCTCGAGTTTTGCCTTGTTCACACAACTTCTGCAAAAAATGCTTAGAAGGGCTCTTAGAGGGGAATGTGCGGAATTCACTGTGGAGATCGTCTCCATTCAAGTGCCCCACATGCCGTAAGGAAACTTCAGCTACCGGAGTCAATAGCCTACAGGTTAATTACTCCCTCAAAGGTATCGTGGAAAAGTATAACAAGATCAAGATCTCTCCCAAAATGCCAGTGTGCAAAGGACACTTGGGGCAGCCTCTCAACATTTTCTGCCTGACTGACATGCAGCTCATTTGTGGGATCTGTGCTACTCGTGGTGACCACACCAAGCATGTCTTCTGTTCTATTGAAGATGCCTATGCTCAGGAAAGGAATGCCTTTGAGTCCCTCTTCCAGAGCTTTGAGACCTGGCGTCGGGGAGATGCTCTTTCTCGCTTGGATACCTTGGAGACTAGCAAAAGGAAATCTCTACAGTTACTGACTAAAGATTCAGATAAAGTGAAGGAGTTTTTTGAGAAGTTACAACACACATTAGATCAAAAGAAGAATGAAATCCTGTCTGACTTTGAGACCATGAAACTTGCAGTTATGCAAGCCTATGACCCAGAGATCAACAAACTCAACACCATCTTGCAGGAACAGCGAATGGCATTTAACATTGCTGAGGCTTTCAAAGATGTATCAGAACCCATCGTATTTCTGCAACAGATGCAGGAGTTCCGGGAGAAAATAAAAGTAATCAAGGAAACTCCTTTGCCTCCCTCTAATTTGCCCACAAGCCCTTTAATGAAGAACTTTGATACCAGTCAATGGGAAGACATAAAACTAGTAGATGTGGATAAACTTTCTTTGCCTCAAGATACTGGCACATTCATTAGCAAGATTCCTTGGGGCTTTTATCAGTTATTTGTGGTAGTCATTCTTCTTGGCCTTCTCATTTTCTTTAGTCCTACCATATTCCTCGAATGGTCTTTATTTGATGAAATCACAACTTGGAAAGACAGTCTTTCAAACTTTAGTTCTTATCTGACTAAATCAGCTGATTTTGTAGAACAATCAGTTTTTTACTGGGAACAGTTGACAGATGGGTTTTTCATTTTCAGTGAAAGACTGAAGAATTTTACTTTGGTGGTGCTGAACAATGTGGCAGAATTTGTGTGCAAATATAAACTATTATAAAATCTGTTTCAAGGACATAGTTCTGTGTCTTTTGTTAGAAATTTGATAGAATACAGAGTGGTAGAGTTCAGATGTGGTCAAGATTCTAGGGAGATATCTTCCTCCAAAAGTATACCTTTCAAAAATAATGTCTTATACATGTCTTTGAAATTAGGTAGCATAAAGATAAAAGTGAAATTTAATAGTGTAGGCCCAAACCTTCCTTCCTTTTTAGAGTGCTTTTGAAATAAGCATCCTGTCCCCAATATTGGTTGTGTTTTTGTTATGAAAAAAGGGGAGGTGAGAGCACACGATTTAGTATTGTACTGATGAGGTAGTATAATAATGATTGTTCTTAAGCATGTAATAAAGACTACTCTTGTAAAGCCACTTTTTTTGGAGAGTGTACATTCTTTAAAAAAGGATTCAGATGTGATGGATTCCCAACTTTTTCTGCAGAGGGTTGATTTTCTTTTTTCTGATATAGTGTAAATCTCATGTAACCAAAAACTGGCATTTTCTTTACTAAGTTTACATTTTTAGGAGGGTAGAGTTTTATTTCAACTTGCCTTTTATCTGCTTAGGTTTTGTAAATTTATCATGAAAGGAATTTGGTGGTAAACTACAAAAGTGTTAGGCAGTTGTACAAGCAAAGGCACAGGTTACAAAAAAAAGGACATGGCAAGAGCAGGAAATGGGAAAGACTTTTTTATTGGCAGCTAGGTATTGTTCCAAAGTATCAATGGCAACTGTCCAGCCAGTTGATTCACTTGTTTAAGACTTTTTTTCTCTTTTTGGCCATATCAGCCGCATGTGGAAGTTCCCAGGGCCAGGGATCAAACCCACGCCACAGCAGCAACCCAAGCCCTAGCAGTGACAACACTGGATCCTTAATCTCCTGTGTCACCAGAGAACAACCAAAGAATTTTTTTAAGAGTAGTAAGCCTAATTTGACAGTCAGATAGCAAAGTACATAGCAATCAGCTAAACACTAATGCTGTCCTATCTGCTCACGGGAGATTAAGATGCCCTATCTCTCACAGGACAAAACACTTAATTTTTTCACCGAGTTTAGAATTCACATGAAAACAAGAAGTGACTTATCTTAGAACTGCTTTCAGTCAATCTTATTTCTGTCATGGGACAAGACATTCCTTTGACAGCCCAGAGTATCTTTACCCGAATCCATTAGTTTGGGTGAGAGAAAGTAACACAAGCAGGGACTGGAGAGAAAGGTGGCAACTAAATTTAAAGTACGGAAGAATCATTCTAGCTATGAGAAGAGTCAAAGCTGCTAGTTGAGCTAATGGTTCCCTTGTCCCCAACTGATAGCCCATGATTTAGTCACTAAATTGCTAAAGAAATAAGACAATATTTCTCTGTAAATCCTACCTCTCCCATATGGACTCACAGCAGATAAGAGATCTGGGGAGGGGAATACTTTTCTGCTCCTGATATTTTTTTTTTGGCCATGCCCACCACATGTAGAAGTTCCCAGGTCAGGGACTGAACCTGCACCATGGCAGCAACCTGAGCCACTGAACACTGGATCCTTAATCCACTGTGCCACAAGGGAACTCCCTGTATATATATTGAACAGTAGATTTAGATGAGGTTTTCATGAAGGATTTTTTTTTTTAAATGGGATACAGTAAAGGAATCAATGTGACACCTGTCCTCAGATATATTGGCCATTTCCCTTAACTATCCAGTTCCTCATCTTGCTTTTTCATTTTGTATACTGCAAGTTCCCAAGCAACTCTCAGATTGTAAACATGGCTATGGATACACTATTTGCTTTACAATAGTTACCTGGAAATCTAGGTCTCTGTTTGTATTTTCCCCTCCCCCACATTTCTTAATCATACTTAACAGCATTTGTGGTTATAGGTGATTTATAAATTCCTAAGTGTGTCATGGTTTGTAGCCTCCAGTTTGAAGCAAAAGAATGAGTACTCAGGAACTGGTCACTTTGAATGTGGGAGGAAAGATATTCACCACAAGGTCTTCAACCATAAAGCAGTTTCCTGCCTCTCGCCTGACACGAATGTTGGATGGCAGAGACCAAGAATTCAAGATGGTTGGTGGCCAGATTTTTGTGGACAGAGATGGTGTTTTATTTAGTTTCATCTTAGATTTTTTGAGAACTCACCAGCTTTTATTACCCACTGACTTTTCAGACTATCTTAGGCTTCAGAGGGAGGCTCTATTCTATGAACTTGATCCTCTGGTGGATCTCTTAAACCAAGAACACCTGCTACAGCCGAGACCTGCTCTTGTGGAGGTGCATTTCCTAAGCAGAAACACTCAAGCTTTTTTCAGGGTGTTTAGCTCTTGCGGCAAAACAATTGAGATGCTAACTGGGAGGATTACAGTGTTTGTAGAGCAAACTTTGGTGGCACCGACCTGGAGTAGTAACTCCTTCCCTCCTCAGATGACCTTACTTCCACTGCCTCCACAGAGACCTTCTTACCATGACCTGGTATTCCACTGTGGCTCTGACAGCTCTACAGACAACCAATCGGGAATCAGGTATTTTGTACTTTGCAGCCTCTTTTCTATGCCAGTTGCTGATTTTTTCCCCTCAAAAATTAAAGTTTCTCATACTTGAAACTTTTCTTGGAAAAAATGACTACTCAAAATAATTTTGGGGGGTAACCAGTAGAGTTGGGTGGAATGACCAGGTAATAATTGTCCAACTGGGATACTTTTTAGAATGAAAGAAAGAACTGTTATGTGGGACAATGGGAATAAATCAAGATTGTCAAGGGAAAACTGGGACGATGGTCAATCAAGTTGTAGGAGGAAATGATTTTATGGATCATGTTCTATTGCTACGGAATGAGATGTCTTTTTCTCCCTAAGAGATTCTTTTAGTGGCTGGCAAATAGTAAAGGCTCAACAGTTTGTCTTGATTTTCTTATACTCTGTGTATTTTTGTTCTTCTGGTCCTTCTGATTTGATGACAGATTTTTTTCTCCATTCCACTTTATTTTTAAGCACCCTTAAGGATGATATATCCAATGGCAAATTTGATATACTGTTACATCTCTGGCACTCAGACAACTGAGAATATTGGGATAGGCTGTCAGTATATTAAGGAGAGTTGCTTCTGAGTCAGTTTATTCACGTTCTCCCCCTGTTTTTCTTGGCTGGACCCTAGGGCTGATTTCTGCTCTACTGTCATGGACACTTTTTTTCCCTCCTTACAAGTGTCTTAATGCTGTCTCAATATTATTTTACTAATTGTGAAAGCTAGATTTAATTTTCAGAAGGAAAAAAAAAAAGTCTGCATATGTTCTTTACTGATAGCATTAAAAATAAATTATATTTTATATTTTTTTGGGGTAAAGATAGATTGACATATTTTGGGATGTTTTCTTAACTTCTGCCATAGCCATTGGGAACAATCAATGTTTGCCCCTCCTACAACATACAACGTGGCCCTGCTTATGAATTTAAGAACCCTGGGCAGTATGACAGTTCTTATGTTTTTACACTTTATATTTCCTGCCCTTCCAAAGAGGTTGAAATGTCATTTTGGGGAATGAGATCCAGTTAAATTAACAAGCTGATTGTGAAGAAAACCTAAGACCCTATCTTTACTTCAAACTGTCTTAAGATACCTCTATACACAACTGGTGGGGCACTAACAAAAATAGAAGGGAAATTACTATATATTTTTTTTAATTGTGTGATTAAGATCTTTTTGGGGATCTCTTCCTAAAAAGTTAAAAACCTAAGGAAAAATAGTATCATTGATTTCAAGAAGAAACATACACGGTAAAAAGATATCCTGGGGGAATTCCCGTTGTGGCGTAGTAGTTAACGAATCCGACTAGGAACCATGAGGTTGTGGGTTCGATCCCACCTTGCTCAGTGGGTTAAGGATCCTGCGTTGCTGTGAGCTGTGACGTAGATTGCAGACACGGCTAGGATCCGGTGTTGCTGTGGCTCTGGCGAAGGCCAGTGGCTATGGCTCCAATTAGACCCCTAGTCTGGGAATCTCCATGTGCCGTGGAAGCGGCCCTAGAAAAGGCAAAAAGACAAAAAAAAAAAAAAAAAGTTATCCTGGAAATACTAAATGCTATTTTAAAACTGCATTTGGAAAAAATGATTATAACCTTGAAAAACATTAGAAACTCAATTTGGGATATTCTTTGTGTGTACATATGACAGTAGTTTCCCCTTTGTTGTTAAGTGTTTGTGTTTTACAAATAGTACAAGAATTTTTTTCATCTTAATAAGAGAATGGCATTATATCTAAATTCCAAAATCCGAAGCTGTCTTTAAAATTGATTTTTTTCGCATGTCACCAAATAGTATTCTTTTCAGTTGTTTGAAATTTAGAATTTTTCCCAGCCTTTAAGTAAGTGTTTGTGATTTTTCTTTTTCTATAGTGCCAATTTCAAAGGGAAGTAGATAACCTGAATAAGATGACATTATTGGGAGTTCAGGTGATCGGATGAAAACTCCTGGTTCTAAAAGGTCCACCTTGAGTACATAACTACCTAGCTAGCAATCATTTTTATTTCTTGATCACTCCTTGGTCTGAATCTGTCCATTCTGATGTTTTCTGAAGGTGGAAAGTGGAGGAGTAAGCCTGAATGTCTCCTCAGAGTCTGGCTTATCATCCAGCTGTTCAGTATGTTCTACTAGTATGATTTATCACTCTAAGGTCTTGTTAACCTAGCAGTTTGCTCAGTTATTCTCTCTCAAGTTCACAGTACTAGAATACTTGGAGAAGGCCATTCATATGATCACATTATCAAGCTCAAGTTATGGTCACAGGATTCTAGAGTCTTTTCGAATAGCCATATTCTAGCTGACCTTTCTGTTTTAAACCAGCTCAAATGGAAAAGTGTAGTTTCCTTTTAAGTTTTTAAAATGTTTTGATTTTCTATTCCCCATTAGTTTCTTTTATCCTTTCCTTGTGCCTTGAAAGCTTTCATTTCTTAAGTTGCCCTCTTAAAGAATCAAGTGTTTTGGCCCAGTGATTTCTTGTAAGTATATTCCACTTTGTTGTCACCTACTATATACTATTTGCATCTTAATTTTGTGAGATGTTCTATAACATTTTTTCTCTTTGATAAATATTTCTAGGCTATACAACTAAGATCTGGGGCTTGGGGGTATATAAAATGACTTACTAATGCTAGAAATGTGCTGTATTAAACATAATAAATTTTTTTGATATGTACTTTGTAGTTTTAGAATTCTTACATTTTCTTAATTTTTAAATTTTTATTAAAATATAGTTGATATACAATGTTGCACCAATTCTGCTGTATAGCAAAGTGACCCAGTCATACGTTATATATATGTGATGTTATCTTCCATCATGGTCTTTCTTATATTACCTTCCATCATGGTCTATCCCAAGAGATTTTTTTTTTTTTTTTTTTGTCTTTTGTCTTTTTTTGTCTTTTGTTGTTGTTGCTGTTGTTGCTATTTCTTGGGCCGCTCCCGCGGCATATGGAGGTTCCCAGGCTAAGGGTCTAATCAGAGCTGTAGCCACCGGCCTACGCCAGAGGCACAGCAACGCGGGATCCGAGCCACGTCTGCAACCTACACCACAGCTCACGGCAACGCCGGATTGTTAACCCACTGAGCAAGGGCAGGGACCGAACCCGCAACCTCATGGTTCCTAGTCGGATTCGTTAACCACTGCGCCATGACGGGAACTCCCATGTTGCTATTTCATTTTATTATTAATTCTTTTCTTTGCCTAGAATAAGTTTCTAAACATGAGATAT
Source organism: Sus scrofa (assembly GCF_054392235.1). Taxonomy (NCBI): domain Eukaryota; kingdom Metazoa; phylum Chordata; class Mammalia; order Artiodactyla; family Suidae; genus Sus; species Sus scrofa. Next base: position 18,345,483 of record NC_139393.1, on the reverse strand, counting down.
AATAACTACTCTAATTAATTACAATTAAAAGTAAGCTAGGGATGTCCCCAAGGCTCTTTTTATTTTATGAAACCAGAGATAGTTTAGATTGCTGCCTAGAACTAATTTAAGTTAGCCTTTTCTTCACATCTCATACACAAATGTGGGAAGACACAAAGACATAAAAATATCTTGGATGGCAGATAAAGAAGGGACAATGTAGCTATATCTTTGTGGACAAGTTATGCTGACATTGTTAAAGCAACATCTGAAAAGCTCAGGTATATTTTTCTTGAATTATGTGTATTGGTTCTATTGAGTTTTCTAGGAAATAGAAAGTTTTGTCATTTTGACTCCTGAGGGCTTTCGACCCCCTGATTTGCTCTTCAACAGTGGACACTTTTTGAGAAAAACAATAAAATCTTTTTGACATTTAATATCTGCAAAATTTCACCTGAAAAAGTGCATTTGATAGGAGTAAGTCACAAAAGAAAATCTGTAATGTTGGTGCTGATAATAGGTAAAATTAGATCCAGGGGGAAAGTTGGAAATGTATCAAATGTCTACTAAAGTCATTGAATCAATTAATTAAATTGGTTAAAACAATGTTTAGTAAATTGAAAACAAAATTAGAAATAGATAAATTACATTACATCAAGATTAAGCTAATTTAATTGTCTGCTCCAGAAAATAATTTCTCAATGAATATTCATCAATGTTAGTTAGCTACTTTCTATTATTTATTTATTTATATATTTATTGCTTTTTTTCTTTAGGGCTGCAACTTCCATAGGGCATATGGAAGTTCCCAGGCAAGGGGTCTAATCGGAGCTGCTGCTGCTGCCAGCCTACACCATAGCTCATGGCAATGCTGGATCCTTAACCCACTGAGCAAGGCCAGGGATAGAATCTGCATCTTCATGGATACTAGTTGGGTTCCTTACTGCTGAGCTGCAATGGGAAATCCCCAATGTTAGCTATATTCTAAATGTGGAATTAAAATAACTGGAGATCACAGCAAGGTCTCTATTTTCAGTAGCCTGGAATTACTGATTTGGATTTATAAACGAGGCCTTTAAATCAAATCTGATCAAAAATGGTATGATGCCTTTGAGGTTATAAGTCCAATTTATGTGTTTAGTTTTGCTAGTTATTAAAGGGACGCTTTATAATTGAACATTTTTGTATGTCCTAGGTATGTTTCTATAAAACCTGATAACCGAAAACTGGCCAATGGAACAAATGTACTCGGCTTACTGATTGACACTTTATTAATGGAAGACTTCCATCTGGTCAGCACCAGAACAGCATCCTCTGAAGACAAAACTGAATGCTATAGCTTTGAAAGGATAAAAAGGTCTGAAGCTCTCACCATGAACAAAACACTGAAACCAGGGACTATCCTCATGCCACAGCAATCTGAGAAAAAGAAATGAAGTTTTCATTCTCTTTTAGAGCAAAGATAAATTGTCATTTTTTTGGTTTTGAAATTTCACATTTAGGGATATATGTTAATCAAATAGGTACTCAGCCTAACTTTTTGGCCTTGTCCTCTACTGTGCCACCTTGGAGCAACCACACCTTACCAATACTTAAGCCACATTAAGCGCTTGCTGCTCTCTAAACACCATGTACTTGGTACTTTGATGCATGTTCCTTCTACCTTCAATGCCTCTTTCCCTTTCTCTTCTTCATGAACACTTATACAGCATTCAAGAATGGGCTATGTAATCAGACTGCTTGATTTCTAATCCCAACTCAATCACTTAGTAGCTATACAACTTGGGCAAGTCATTATTTAATCTCTCTATGCTTCAATTTCCTCATCTATCAAATGAGGATAATAAATATCTCCCTTATGTGACAAATGAGGCTCAAAAAAGATAATGTAAAATACTCAGTGCATTGCCTGGCACATGGTAGGCACTCAGCAACTGTCAGTAATGATGATGATGATTCTGAAGATAGGTGGTCCACTTTCAATTGCACCTCTTCTGTGAGGTCTTATTTTCCTCCTTTCCCAGGGATATTAATTAGCTCTTTTCACTACATAGACTTTTGTGCCATCATAAAAACAAATTTTTCTTTTTCTTTCTTTCTTTCTTTTTTTTTTTTAGGGCTGCACTTGTGGCATATAGACGTTCTCAGGCTAGGGGTTCAGTTGGAGCTATAGCCACCAGCCCACACCACAGCCAGAGCAACACAGGATCCAAGCCTCGTCTGCGACCTACACCACAGCTCATGCAACTCCAGATCCTTAACCACTGAGCAAGGCCAGGGGTCAAACCTGTAACCTCACAGTTCCTAGTTGGATTCATCTCCACTGAGCCACAACGGGAACTACTAAAAACAAATTCTTCTCACTTGAATGTGAGCTCAATCTACTCAACAATTTTTTTTTTTGGTCTTTTTTTTTTTTTTTTCTAGGGCTGTACCCGCGGCACATGGAGGTTCCCAGGCTAGGGGTCTAATCTGAGCTCTAGCCACTGGCTTATGCCACAGCCACAGCAACACGGGATCCAAGCTGCGTCTGCGACCTACTCCCCAGGTCACAGCAATGCCGGATCCTTAACACACTGAGCAAGGCCAGGGATCGAACCCACAACCTCATAGTTCCTAGTCGGATTCGTTAACCACTGAGCCACGATGGGAACTCCTCCTATTCAACAATTTTAACACCAGTATGTGTAAAGCACTGTGCTAAACATTTTGTGAGAAAAATAATACCTTTTTTACTAAGTAGTACCTACTTTGGTGAAAAGCTATAACTTCTACTAACAGTTAAAATACAAATATTGGAGTTCCCATTGTGGCTCAGTGAGTTAAGAATTCAACTAGTATCCATGAGGATGTGGGTTTGATCTCTGGCTTTGCTCAGTGGGTTAAGGATTTGGTGATGCTGCAAGCTGCGGCATAGATTGCAGATGTGGCTTAGAACTGGCATTGCTGTGGCTAAGGTGTAGGCCAGCAGCTGCAGCTCCAATTCAACCCCTAGCCTGGGAACTTCCATATGCCATAGGTGCAGCTGTAAAATACATTCCTCTGACTTAGTGAGTCCTCTTGTAGGAATTCCTTTTATATATGTGTCATTTAAAATATTGGGACAGGAGTTCCTGCCATGGCACAGTGGGTTAAGAATCTGACTGCAGTGGCTAGGGTCGCTACAGAGGTGCACATTCAATCCCTGGCCCGGCACAGTGGTTTAAAGCATCTGGAGTTGCTGCAGCTGCAGTGTAGGTCACAGCTGTGGCTCAGATTCACTCCCTGGTCCAGGAACTTCCATATGCTGTGGGTGTGGCCATTAAAAATATATATATTAGGATAAACATCTAGAAAGGGAATCATTAAATCAAAAAGCACCAAGCACTTTGCACACAGGTTAAAAACATCCAGTGCAGGCAGGAAGTCAAGCACCATTTTAAAAAGTACAATTCATTCATTCAAAAATATCTTAAACATTTGTTGGAGACTATACTAACTTTTCAGAATTAAAATATGAGTAAGACAAAAATATTTATTCTGGAGTTCCCTTGTGGTGCAGCGGGTTAAGGATGTGGCATTGTCACTGCAGTGGCTCAGGTTGCTACTGTGGCACAGGTTTGATCCCTGGCCTGGGAACTTACACATGCTGCAGGCACCACTAAAAAAATTCTAATTCTCAAGGAACTCACAAATGAGAAAGTATATCATCATAAGAGCAAAATTAGAAATAAACTCAAAGTTCATCAATAGGGAATGGGTAAATTATAGTTCAAACAATGAAATACTGTGCAGCCTTTAAAAAGAATGCAGCAGCAGCTTATGAACTCACAAGGAAGAATTGTCAAATATTTATAAGTTGAAAAAAGTGAAGTGTAAGACAATGTATAAATTAGGAAAATATATATCCACTTTATATACAGTATATAGTTTTCATTTGTGGAAAAATATATAATACTCATATTAGATATTGGTCACCTCTGGAGAGGGAACTGAGTGAGATTTAGGTGGGGGAGGAAGACTTACTTTTCACCAGACTAGGTAGGTTTATTTCTTTAAAAAGGAAGAAAAAGCCATACCTGAAAGATTGTGTGTGTGTGTGTGTGGGTTAGAGGGACTGTTATTACATAGTATGGGCTATTATCTCATACAGACACAAATTTTATTCTGTGACCCTTCCTGTAAAACCCCTACCTTTAGTAAAGAAATTTAAAAAAATTTTTTAAATTTATTATTATTATTATTGCTGTAGCATGCATGTAGGAGCTTGACATGAGATCTCAGTTTCCAGACCAGGAGTAGAACCCAGGCCACAGCAGTGCTAGTGCTGAATCCTAACCACTAGACCACCAGGGAACTGCCTAGTAAAGAAATTTTTAGTAATTACCTACAGATTTGTATAAGTTATAGGGAATAAGTTTTTTAAAAATTTCCTAATAGTACCTCAAAAAGTTATATATCACGGAAAAGTGCAAGATACTTCACGATTGGTAATGTTAAGGTCAGCAACTGAAAACAAAGACCCAAATAAGAAAAAAAAAGCCTTTTGACTGTTTTGTTTTTAGTGGCATTTACCCCTTTTTTACAGCAGAAGAGCCAACTTAGTTGTTTTAGTCTCTCATCTTAGTTTTGGGGATGATGTATCTGGTCTTGTTCCCTTGCTAGCATCATATTCTAAGGTACAATATTTCTACATTGCTAAGTTTTTTGCATGTATGTGATTTAACTAACTGGGTATAGTTGGCATGGTTTTATGTGTATGTATATTTATGTGTAATTCTGTATAGTGCTCTGCTGATAAGATTATTAAAAACTGATAACTGGTTAAAAGAATACTTAAGCAAAAAATATGGATCGGCAAGGAATAAGACAGGAAATGTTTAAATTGCTATTAATGTATTCTTAGTCATTCACACTTGTAGAAACTAGTTTGAAATGAGAAATAAAATGTTCTTTTTACTGAGCTAATAGAAACATTACCTATGGAAACATGTAATATACATAAACTTCATTCATTCATTCAATAAATATTTATTGACGTCTACTGTGTGTCAAATACTATTCTAGACATTGGAGATACTGCAAGGAATACAACAAGGCCTTCCCTTCCAGAGCTAACTACAAACACAATTCATAACATTGACAATGGGTTTAAATTAAAATAACTTAAGTCTCTAATTAAATAGTTTTTTAAAAATCATGGGTTCACAATACAGAGGATTTAGAAGGAGACAGATTACCAAAATTAAAAAAATATGTATGATTCATTAGGAAAAGTGTACTTTTGGAGTGGATTGAGTTTCTTTTTTCTTTTTTTGTCTTTTTAGGACTGCACCGGTGGCATATGGAGGTTCCCAGGCTAGTAGTCTGATCGGAGCTGTACCTGCCAGCCTACACCAGAGCCACAGCAATGTGGAATCGGAGCCAAGTCTGCGACCAATACCACAGCTCCGGGCAATGCAGGATCCTTAACCCACTGAGCAAGGCCAGGGATTGAACCTGTAACCTCATGGTTCCTAGTCAGATTAGTTTCTGCTGTGCCACGACAGGAACTCTGAGTTTATTTTAGTAAATATTTTAGAAATTATATCATCTGGAACACACCTATCAAGATCATCTCAGTAAGCCTCTTGTGTTCACTCCAAAATAGAGTGGGACACTGTAACTGGGAAGTCAAGATGTGAAAAAAAATTGTTTTTTTACAAAGGGAGGCAGGTGTATAGTTGGAAGAAAACAGGGACACGTTAGATGTACCAGAGGCAAATTAAAACTCTTGCCTGCTTTAGAAAAATGACTTTAACATTTACATGGGCATCGTTTAGCTTCTTGACTGAATTATCAGAAAATTATAAGAAATTATAAGATAATAACGGCAGAAGCTTGTCTTGGTCAACCAACCTGAAGACTTTGGTCTATCAAATCATATACTCCTATCAATCCATCTCATCATATACACAGGTATGTATCATCACAAAGCATGTTAAGGTTTGCCACTCTTGATACCATCAACAGTTGGGTCTCCCCTATTCTCCCACTTAGGTTTGTTTCAGCCTCGTTCCATTATCTACAGTTTCATATCTGATAAGGCACTAAAGATTTTAGCTTATTCTAGAACCTCAATAATTTAACCTTATAAGTGATTGGAAATCCCCCCTACACAGATTTTCTGAAAAGGAGCTCTGGTTTTGAATTTTACTCTTGAATTTAATATATAAGTCATAATTACAAAGAATTCTTAGGCTATATTAAAGTTGAAATTAATTTGGGCTGCTTTCAATATATATCTGAAATCAGGAGCCTGAAGCAAGGGAAAGCAGCTTGAGAAATATATGATTTAGGAAATCGTACATTTTTTCTAATTTATCTTATGTAAAATTTACATCTGACAATCTTCATTTTATAAGTCTTTGTACTGGTTCTCTACCATAAATAATAGAAATGGCCACATTACTAGACACCTTGCTGGAATAATAAAAGACCTGTTAAGACTTCTAAATATCCAATAATTCTACTGTTATTTTTCCTCTGTGCTGGGGAAGTTGACCCTATAACAAGCACATTTAACAATGTAGAAGCCACCAAGAGGATATTTTAAAAAAGAAATTTGGGAAATTTTATTGCCTTCCTGGAGCCAATGAACCCATGGAAAAACACCAATGTGACATCAAACTTAGTGTTTTAAATGTAAGTTCAAGAAATAAAGAGATGAAAATACATTACTAAAAATACATGTATTTCTAGAATATAACATCATAAAAACCATAACTACTCACCAGCTTTGTCCCAGAATTACACTTCATGAGTTATTAGGCCTTCTATTGGATTTGTTAGAGATGAAAAGTTATGTATAATTTCACCAAAAGACTCAGAATCTCATCATTGGTTAGCTTAGAAAATGCTTTAATATTTATCTAAGCTATGAGATAGATCCAACCCCTGAAATATTTTAATAGATAAAAAGCTAATGGAATTCCTGCTATGGTGCAATGCGATCAGCAGTATCTCTGGTACACTAGGATGCAGGTTAGAGCCCTGGCACAGTGGGTTAAGGATTTGGCAATGCTGTAACTGTGGTGTAGGCTGCAACTGTGGCTCAGATTTGATCCCTGGCCCAGGAACTCCATATGCAGCAGGGTGGCAAACAAAACAAAACAAAATAAAACTAACACCTTATATAATGTATGGGAAATGAGTATTAAGTATGGCACAGAATAAAAAAGTAACATGTGCCTAAGACTTATTTAACCACGTAGAGTTTTCTATACCTTCAGATTTCATGCCAACATCTCAAATCCAGAGATCATTGTTTTAAAGTAGTTTTTCACTCTATCAGTTCAGTAAAACATACAACTACCAAATGTCTCTATTTCATGTTACTTTCCTCATTTCACACCCTGGTAAGAATTTGAATTTCTTTGGGTTCTCAAGCTTGAAGCCAAGTAAGAGAGGTTTATCTTTCACCCTTTTTGTAATCAGAGACCTCAAGATAGTCTGGCTGCCTGTGTGAAGTTCCATGAGTTCTCTTAAAACAAGGCCTGGGATTGGGTTTTTTTGGGGTTTTTTGTTTGTTTGTTTGTTTGTTTTGTCTTTTCAGGGCCGCACCTGCAGCATATGGAGGTTCCCAGGCTAGGGATCGAATTGGAGCTGCAGCTGCTGTTCCACACCGAAGCCACAGCAATGTCAGATCCGAGCCACGACTTTGACCTACACCACAGCTCATGGCAATGCCAGGTCTTTAACCCACTGAGCGAGGCCAGGGATTGAACCTGTGTCCTCATGGATGCTAGTCAGATTCAGTTCCCCTGAGCCATGATGGGACCTCTTTTTTTTTTTTTTTAGTCTTTTCAGGGATGGGATTGTGTTTTGTACTGATCTTTATATCCCCTACAGTCCTGGACATTTTACAGTTGTAACTGAACTTAACTGAAAATTTTGGAACTCTATAGTCTCAGAAAACAGGCACTTGGAAAAACAAAAATTACAGTAAATTCAAAGATAGATGAGGATCCTTTATATAAAGAGTCTGAAAGCGTTGATTCAAATTAAAGACTATGGGGAAAAAACGTGGTATTTTTTTTTCTATTAGAAGTTTATGTGGATAATTGCACACAAAATGAGATTAAAGTATAGATCTATATAGGAACTAACTAGTTGAAAGTTATGCAAAATTACACATTTAATCAGAGTAAAATAGCTCAGCCAAAACAGGAATATACTGTACTTTGAAAATAAAAATGCAATGCTACATGAGTGCTTAGTAATTAAAGAAATGTTAACGGTATACAAGTTCAGAACGAATGTTACATGACAATAACCATTATGAAATCTTGACTTACCTCCATAACTTAGGAGTCATGAAAAGATAGTGGACGTCATCACACCAGGTACATAAGTCAGATGCAACTAGGATGGAAATATAGAAACAAATGTCCCCATTTCTGGATAATCTGACTTGAAGATACAGGTTCACTGAATTTGGATAACCAGATGGTTCAAGGATTCAGGTAAAATGGCCTAAAAGATCCTGATATACTCAGAAAACATATTACTGAGTTTTTCTAAAGGTTATTTTGGAAGCACTGAATGACATTTTAGGCTTCCTTACATATCATTAAAGTAGAATATATTAGAAATTAAAAATATAAAATAATACGATATTTCTGTCTCATGATGGACATGTAATAACTAGGTAAACAGATCAAGATACTTTGACTTTCTAAATAGGAACCCTATAGAACAAGGTTTGGCTCCTAGAAAACCAAAGTGTTTGCTTTCAATCAATTAATTAATTTTTTTTTTTTTTTTTGCTTTGGTCACTTTTTAAACTTCTGGCTACAGTTTAAGCAGTACTGAATTCCTATTTGATTTTTTTTGGCTAACACTTTTCTTCAGAAGCAAACTCAGTTTAGGGTGAGAAGAAGAAAGTGTTTTAGACCTCTTGGATAGAAGCTTCATTTCCTCTTAACTGTGTTTCTCCATCAAAAACAAGTATTCAAATAAGGGATCTCAATTATCTAAACCTATTTTTGGCCATCTTCCAGAATTTCTTGTTATATCTCTTTTGAAATGTCACAGTTGCACTCTTGGAAAACTCGTCTTCCTGGTTTTCAAATTTCTGTTTATTATTACAGCTCTTCAGCCAGAATGCCAGGTCTTTGTGCTGTACTGTTTCTTGAAACTGGAGACCAGCACATTTCCCACAATTCAATTACTTGCTTTTCCATTTGAGAAATTAAAGCCACGTCAATTTTACAAAGTTTTAACTGACTGAATTATTTGGACTTTAGGGTCTCAATTTCACTCCCTCTATGTAATACTAGGAAAGATCTTTGTTTATTGAATAGAAGCAAAGTTAGGGTTCAAGATATTAACACATTTTAGTCATTGACCTTCATAACTGATATAAGTGCAGGGATTTTTTTTTTTTTACAGGCACAGCTTGAGATATGACACTCTAAGAAAGAGAAGAGTTTTAATTCCATTTTGGAATTTTTTTTTTTTTTGTCTTTTCAGGGCTGCACCGGCATCATACGGAGGTTCCCAGGCTAGGGGTTGAATTGGAGCTGTAGCCTCTGGCCTACGCCACAGCCACAGCAAGGCGGGATCCGAGCCGTGTCTGAGACCTACGCCACAGCTCATGGCAGTGCCGGATCCTTAACCCAGTGAGTGAGGCCAGGGATTGAACCTGCGTCCTCATGGATGCTAGCCGGGTTCGTTAACCACTGAGCCACAACGGGAACTCCTGGAAATGTTTATTTAAAACTACATACCAATCAATTTTTTTACATAAATATATGTACTTATGTATTTCTTTTTAAAAGCAATATAAAAGGGATATAGTGTCTTTAAAGAACATCAGTTAGCTTGTTTACCCTTATCGCTTTGAGTGGATAACGGAAAAAATTTACCTCTCCAGCCTTTTACACAGAATTCCAGTTACGCAAGTTCAATGACTTTTTCTTTTTTTTTTGCTTTTCAGGGCTGCACCTGCAGCATGTGGAAGTTCCCAGGGTAGGGGTGGAATTGGAGCTGAAGATGCTGGCCTATGCCACAGCCACAGCAATGTGGGAACTGAACCGGCAATACCAGCTCATGGCAATGCCAAATCCTTTAACTAAGAGGCCAGGGATCAAACCTGCATCCTCATGGATATTATTTGGGTTCGTAAGCCGATGAGCCACTAGGGAACTCCCTGGATATCTTAAATTCATTATTACAAGGATGGGACTCAACATTTTTTCTTCTTAAACTAGCTTCTCTTAACTGTCCCCTTTCAGTGATACTATCATTGTTTACTAGCATAGAAAATGTGTAATTTTTGACACTTCCCTTTTATCCAACTCATCATGATGCTCCACAATTTTTTCCTTTGAAATATCTTAAATTTATTCTCTCATTTCCATTCTCATTGTCACCATCCTGTTCAGGTTTTCATCATTCCAAGATTATAATAATCACATGCCCAGTTTCCTTGTCAACAGATTTTCTTAGAATCCTTCTATACATAGTATAGCCACATTTAATTTTCAAAAATTCCATTATTTTGTAAATTTTCATTACTTTGTTTCAAGAGGCTATAATCCCTCTCTATTCCTTGCTATATCAAGATTAAAGTCCTCTAACTGGTTTTCTAGGCAAAGGCCCAATATCTTAGTTCTAACCTAGTTATCTAAATTCATGTAACTTTTGCCTCAGGTCTTAAGGCAAAGATCCAAAGTTACTTTCGGGGGAATACTGCATTCTATTTTGGCTTAAATTCTCACCCACAACCAGAAAAGTCTACTATTTTGACAACTCAGTGTATCTTAATTTACAAGCATAAAGACCACAAATTACAAAATGAAGACATTTTTTTGAGTCAGCAGAGACAACTGTCTAAGCCCAGCCCCCCCGCAATTCCCCAAAGTTACTTACAGTTTCGAACTGAAGAGATGATCTCATGTGGCATTTATTGCCCTATACTAGAGTGAGCTGCTGTCCAGAACTTTGCTTTTACAGACAATGTGTTTTCTGCTTCCAGTCTCAGTCCTTTCTCCACATGGTCCAGATACTCGTGATAGTCAGTTCCTTTTTTTTTTTTTTTTTTTTTTTTTTTGGTGGGGGCAGTGGTGATGTCAAAATAAGTGCCTAGAAAACAGGTCATAAAGCAAATCAACATAGAAGGGAAACTGCTTCGCCATGGGACCCATTATTTAACTGCTGGTTGAATTCCTGACTTCTGGCTAAATGTTAAGTATAACAAATATGTCAACCTCCCTCAAACCCAATGGCAACAATAGACTTTTAAAAAAAATGTAGTTTATATACAGGTTCTGGAAATCAGACATAAATGTCCTATATACATTATGTAAAAGCTCTGAAGGGTACATCAAATAAATCCTTATCCCATTATAAATATGACTTAAATGTCCTGGCAGAAAACAAATGCTACATATTTGATTCACCATTTTCTTTGCCTTCTGAGATTTCTGAAAGCTTTTTTCATGTGATTTGGATAATCTCTTATAAAATTGTCCAAGAAAACTTATTTAAAAAACCCATTTCAGGAGTTCCGTCGTGGCGCAGCGGAAACAAATCCGACTAGGAACCATGAGGTTGCAGGTTCGATCCCTGGCCTCACTCAGTGCATTAAGGATCCAGTGTTGCCGTGAGCTGTGGTGTAAGTCGCAGACGCAGCTCAGATCCCTGTGGCTCTGGCATAGGCTGGTGGCTACAGCTCTGATTAGATCCCTAGCCTGGGAACCTCCATATATCATGGGTATGTCCCTAAAAAGACACAAACACCAAAAAAAAAAAAAAAAAAAAAAAAACCATTTGATAAGGTAGCTCTAGGAAGCAGAGGGATTCGGAAGCATACCATTAACTTTAGAGAGTCACTTTAAAAAACTGCACAAGATGGGGTTTCCATTGTGGCTCAGTGTTAACAAACCAGACTAGTAACTATGAGGACGTGGGATCCAGTGTTGCTGTGAGCTGTGGGGTAGGTTGTAGAAGCAGTTTGGATCCTGTGTTGCTGTGGCTGTTGTGCAGGCTGGCAGCAGCAGCTCTGATTTGATCTCTAGCCTGGGAACTTCCATATGCTGGAGGTGTGGCCCTAAAAAAGAAAAAAAAAAATTGCACGAGATTGCTTGGTACATTTATTTTTAATTTTTAAATTTATTTTTAGTACATTTATTTTATGATTTTAATAATGGTATTTCTTGAAAGTATTTATTTTTATTTTTTATAAGTTTTTTTTTTGGGTTTTTTTTTTTGTCTTTTTGCCATTTCTTGGGCTGCTCCCACGGCATATGGAGGTTCCCAAGCTAGGGGTCTAATTGGAGCTGTAGCTACTGGCCTACACCAGTTACAGTAACGCGCCAGATCGTTAACCCACTGAGCAAGGGCAGGGATTGAACCCGCAACCTCATGGTTCCTAGTTGGATTCGTTAACCACTGTGCCACGATGGGAACTCCAGTTTTTTTTTTAATAAGTCTTTTTTTTTTAGGGCTACACATGTGGCATATGGAGGTTCCCAGGCTAGGGGTCTGTCCAATCAGAGCTGTAGCTGCTGGTCTATGCCACAGCCACAGCAAAGCAGGATCTGAGCTGAGTCTGTGACCTATACCACAGCTCACAGCAATGCTAGCTCCTTAACCCACTGAGTGAGGCCAGGGATTGAACCCGAGTCCTCACGGATGCTAGTTGGGTTTGCTAACTGCTGAGCCACGACAGGAACTCCAAAAGTATTTTTTAATGTAAGGACTTTTCATTCACCATCTCCCAACTCCTCAGAGAGACAACAAGTAAAGGCCAATAGAAAACAGTTATACTTTGTTGGAGAGCTTTAGATGATTTATTAGATCTTAAGAGCCCTCAAAATTTCACAGGCTTTCCAACTATTTATACTCCTACCCACAGGTTTCTGGCTTTTGTTAAAATTTTTTTTTTTTTTTTTTTTGTTGTTGTTGCTATTTCTTGGGCCGCTCCCACGGCATATGGAGGTTCCCAGGCTAGGGGTCCAATCGGAGCTGTAGCCACCGGCCTACGCCAGAGCCACAGCAACGTGGGATCCGAGCCGCGTCTGCAACCTACACCACAGCTCACGGCAACGCCGGATTGTTAACCCACTGAGCAAGGGCAGGGACCGAACCCGCAACCTCATGGTTCCTAGTCGGATTCGTTAACCACTGCGCCACGACGGGAACTCCTGTTAAAAATTTTTAATTTTTATTTTATTTTTTTTAAACTTTTTAAAAAAGTCATTTTAAGGTAGGTAAAAATGTTAATAAGTCACATAGAAGAAGAGGAGCCCGGATCAGTTAAATAGTAAAAGGTGGAGAACCGCTGAATTACCAGGAAAGAGCCTGGGCATTTCCACAATTATCTAGCTGGTAATCGACCTTTCCAGAACATATTAATTTATCATCAAGGTGCTGTAGCTGATTTTCAGCAATCAGTTTCCACTTATCAAGCTCCTACTATGTTAGGCTTACAGGGTATACAATAAAAAGTAAGATAGCCTCTGTCCATAAAGCAGGATGCACTAATTATTCTAAGTCAGGTAGAGAAACGGTGTTTCTGGCTGAGGAGGAAAAGCGAATTGGGAAATTTTTGCAAGGGGTAGATAGCCTAAGAATATTTTGACAGCTGAAGGTGAGGGAAAGGACATTCTAGCAGTAAATAACTTGCTCTAAGTGTTAGATGCAAATTAGGAAGCGGTTTGGAAAAGGAGTACAGTATTTCTATTTGGCTTAATAACAGTAATTTGGTATTAATTCACAATCATTCCCACAGTGGTAAGGTCAATCTCACATGGGCAAAAAATATCCCTTACAGTAGACTTTTGGCTATGCAACCCCTTCTTTCAAGATTTCTCACTTGATTTGCTGAGTTAAAGGCCATAAACCCCACCCCCGAAAAACACACACCCACACAAAATGTTTAGGGTAAACTCATCTAATTTAAGCCTAGATTTCCTTCCAATATTTCTTACAAATCGTGTTTTTTTTCCCTTCAAATCATCACACCTTTACTTTCGAAGGGCTGCCAGCAACCCAAACGTATTATCATTTCCCCTAATTTAGAAGAAATTAGGGTGCTTTATGCAGAGAAAGGAAAGCAATCTCAAACATGGTTATACTCATTTCCCTACTACTGCCCAATACCAATCTGTTTTCAACCTAGTAATTCTACTTTACTCCTTCTTACTTGATCATGCCTTGGTTCATGTTTTCTGCACTTGTAAGTCTCCAATTTCTTCATTTCATCGAATTAATCCTATCCACTCTCTAAGCCCAGCTCATTTTCCACTTCCTCAAAGTGTTCTCTGTTGAGTCTAAATCCACATTTCCTTTGAGCTTCTACAGCACTTCAGGTCAGCAACATTTCACACTCCAATCGTCTCTGTAGGTTAGCATAATATTACCATCCAGGCTAAAAGTTCTTTGCTGACAGTGACCATCTTTAGACTATAGTGAAGTACTAGGCATAGAATAGGCACTTGGTAATAAAGACTATTTCACTTGAAAAATGCAAACTGCAAACTTTTAAGGCATTTTAGGTACTATTTTAATTAAAAAAATTTTTTTAATGGCCACACCCATGCCATATGGAAGTTCCCAGTCCAAGTATTGCATGCAAGCTGCAGCTGCAACCTACGCCTTAGTGGTTGAACCCATTGACTGGAGCCACTGCAGTCGGATTTTTAAAACTACTGTGCCACAGCAGGAACCTCTAATAATTATTTTTGATGAAATTAAATTATATTCACTCTTAGTCACAGAATTTGAAACCTCAAATTATCACCACCTCAGATTTTCACACTATTTAAAAATAAGATTTGCACATGAATAAAACTGCCCTACTGTACTGTGGTGGAGAAACTAACATACATTTACACATATAACATACATTTATGTATATGACATAATCATGATCAAAAACAGTAGCCATTCTTGATTCTCTACTCACTTTTTGTGTGTGTGTGTGTGTGTGTGTGTGTGTGTGTCTTTTTGCTATTTCTTTGGGCCGCTCCAGCGGCATATGGAGGTTCCCAGGCTAGGGGTCAAATCAGAGCTGCAGCCGCCGGGCTACGCCAGAGCCACAGCAACGCGGGATCCGACCCGCGTCTGCAACCTACACCACAGCTCACGGCAACGCCGGATCATTAACCCACTGAGCAAGGGCAGGGACCGAACCCGAAACCTCATGGTTCCTAGTCGGATTCGTTAACCACTGCGCCACGACGGGAACTCCTCTAGTCACTTCTGATCCAATTTTGGCAGTAGGAGAGATTTGGCTTTGCTTACAACCAACGGATTATAACTGAAGGATTTGTAATTCAAATCCTTCAGAGTATACACCTTTAAAGTGTGTTGTCAAATCGTGAATACAATATAATTTTGTTCAGTTTGAAATAAAGTGAAATTTGATGAGAGAAAACTGGAATTCTTCAAATTGAATCCTTAGTTAACCTGAATTTGTCTTGCGCTCTAAGAAAAAAGTCAATTTTAAGAAAAATTACAATCAAACACTCTCTGGATTTTATGGCTTAAAACACATTGAACATAACTCTTAAAATTTCTATACCTATTATTACATAATATATGACGATATAACTCAGTTTCTATACCTATTATTACATGACTTGATAATAAATGCTCACATAAAATTTAATGATATTCAGCATACTGTTTAATATACTGAAAATTATAATTTTTATTAATATTTTAGAAAATATTCAAACGAGGTTTAAGATCATTGTAAACTTCAGTTAACTAAATTATCTAGTACTCCATATTGTCCCATTAATTCAATTAAATGCTTTATCTGATAAACATTTTAAAGTTTCTTATTTTTCATTTACAGTGAGTGCCTCTCCTCCAACTTTCTGTGGGGGTTGTTTTCCTTTTTGTTGACTGTGTCTCATACAGTCAAGCTGACAGTTTGACAAAAGAGTAGGAATTTTTTCTAAATCTAAAATTTTTTTCTAAAATGGAAAGTTAAATACGTAACATCCCAAATTCTAAGGTGATAAATGAGGTTTCCATATAAATTTGTAAGTTCAACTTTTCACCTTTGCTTTAATCAAAATAATTAGTACACAGAATTATTCACAAAATGAATACATTGGAGGCTGACTCCGTTCTAGGATTATAACAACTGGGGACAATACAGATCCAAATTCAATCTCTTACAGTTTAAAACTAATAATTGGAAAGAGTAACTTGCTTAAGTTCACACAACTTTTAGCAAAGCCAGTTTTTAAGTATTTCAATATGACCACATCTAACTTCTCTAGAATAGAAACAATTTTGAGCATTTGTTTATACTGTTATTCCTCTGGCAAAGTAGCCAAGCTACCTAAACAATTCTTTAGGGTAATATTTGCAAACATGAATTTTATTATACTGAATTATAACTTTTTGTTATGCTTCATTTCATGGTCTTCTAAGCCAGTGGGAAAGCTTAAACTTCTCTTACATGCTCAATTGTTATCTAAATAAAATGCATTTTGATGACATTGAAGAGACTGGTATCAGGGGCAAATGCCTCTGAACAAAGTGACTTCTTGTATGAATAAATGGCTGTACACGCATTACTGAATGAGATTCAAGTGATGGACGTTTCATTGTCTGATACTTTAAAAGTGAGGTCAAAATGATAGAACAAAATTTACAGATTCTCATGTTTAGAATCATCAAATTAATCTAATGACCATCTTCAGTTTTATTTTATATTATTTGATCTTCTACATTATTCTTAATTTTTTTTTTTTTGTCTTTTTGCCATTTCTTGGGCCGCTCCCGCAGCATATGGAGGTTCCCAGGCTAGGGGTCCAATCGGAGCTGTAGCCACTGGCCTACGCCAGAGCCACAGCAACGCGGGATCCGACCCGCGTCTACACCACAGCTCACGGCAACGCTGGATCGTCAACCCACTGAGCAAGGGCAGGGACCGAACCCACAACCTCATGGTTCCTAGTCGGATTCGTTAACCACTGTGCCATGACGGGAGCTCCTATTCTTAATTCTTATATGCTTTTTTTTTTGGTCTTTTTAGGGCTGCACCCGTGGCATATGGAAGTTCCCAGGCTTAGGGGTCTAATTGGAGCTGCAGCCGCAGGCCTATGCCACAGCCACAGCAATGGGGGATCCAAGCCATGTCTTCAAATTACACCACAGCTCACGGCCACACTGGATCCTTAATCCATTGAGAGGCCGGGGATCAAACCCCAAACCTCATGGTTACTAGTCAGATTTGTTCCTACTGCACCACAACGGGAACTCTGAGAAATTTCATCTTTTCAACTATGAGAAAGTATATATAAAATATTGAATATTAAAAGTAAACACTTTGAAAACACAGAAAAGGTTGTAAACTTAAGACTTCTGATAAAAGAATTCTAAAAATTCTGACTTACTACCATGTTAAGTAAATCAGATTTGTTAATTCAGTATCAACTTAAATGTTTATTGGATATCTACTATGTGTCAGGAAAGTATTCAATTTAATTTTAATGTCCTTACTAAAATTGTGTTACTTGAACTACATTAAATGTCACAAATTATAAATTTACACAACCCATACATGAATAAATAAAAATTATGAAAATTTAAACAGCACAATTTCATTTAAAAATTGTCGTACTAAGACAGGAAGTGAAACAAGATGAAAAGTAAGCTTAGCCAAAAAAAAAAAAAAAAGTAATTTCTAATAACTTTAGACCTCTCCATCATGAGTAATTATGTGGGCAGCCCTAGATTGAAGATGAGGTTATAAGACGATTTCATCATTCTCATGCTTTCTTTTGCAGGTCTCTGGATAAATTCTATCAAGCAGTTACCTATTTAAAGCTAAGTGTTGATACTGTGCTATGTGTTGTATTTAGAATCCTGATGTCAAAATCCTACACTAATGCAATGATATATTTCAGGCTTTTTCCTTGTTTAAAAAAGAGGGTGATCAGTATTACGGGCAGTAGCAGTTAATTTTAGAAAACATTTTGAAAATAAAAATCTTTGAGTAGCAAATATCAGGTATACGACCAAGGAACACATTTTTAAATTATAGAACTCCCAACTGTTTTATTAACAGGTAGGTCATGCCTAGTTTGGGAGGCATTAACTATGAAGAGCATTAAGAGGCCACCAGGTGAAATTGATCAGAAAGCCAGCAGAGTACTGAGTTAATTTGGGAACTTCAAGCTGGAATTCAGAAGCCAGATGATTTCCCAATGCAGGACAACGCATCTGAATGTCTTGGATTTAGGCAGGTAGGATTCAGAGGCTGCGTACTATGAGTTCAGGCAGACAGGTAAACTTCAGAGTCTGGGAGATTGGCAAGAAAAGAACACAAATGCAGTGCTATAAAAAAAGGTCATGCCCTAATGTTCACAGTGGGAAAGATGCAAGTGAAATTCTTTCTTGATGAAGTAAAAACAAAGGCAATCTGGTTGGATTGTTACATACAACCTAATATGAATTCATCAGCCTAAGCAAGGTTAGCTTGGATTTTAAAGCTGTTTCAAGCAGTCAACTGTCGGGTCAGTCAGATGAATGGTTAAGAGGGAAAAACAGCCATTAAATAATTTTAATGCTTTTAAAAGCACTTTATACTTTAAAAAACCCTGAATCTTGAGATTGTAGCAAAGCTAACTGGATTTACTGACTTCCATAGTGCTTTCTTCTAACACCTCAGAAAAGAACATCTGGGAAACCATTTCAATCTGCTAGAGACAGTTTTCTAAGACTTAATATCAGTTACATCGTCAAGTTTCTATTGTCCGTGTTACCTTGGAGATAAAATGTACTCTCTGAAATTGTTTATTCCTTAACTAATACACCATTTTAGTTGAGATAAAGAGCCTTTACAAAGACTTAATTCACATATAAAACGTGCCATTACCTGGCAAGAACTATTTCATGTTTTTCATTTCTCTTTCCATCTGATCCTTCAATGAAAATGTGATATTGGTAATCTGGAAATAGATTTGACTTAATTGAGACTAGGAGAATTCCACTGAAAAGTAAGGTCTAACTCTGGCTATCTAAAAAGTAAGTTGTTTTGAGTAGTCATACTAATATTGGTATCAATGTATTCCATAGTAAGGAAGGGAACTAACATAATACTGAGTGCTATGTGAAGTCACTGGCTCTATTTACTACATTAGTCACCAAATAAGTTAAGATACCGCCTGGGCTCAAGCCTTTTAGGCTTACAGGCTAATCTTAGAGAAATAAGGAAGAAAATAATCACAATTATGAGGCCACATAAGCAATAATGAAACGACTACAGGGCTGATAAAACAGAAACGGGAGCTATCAATTTTCTGTGTATGTGAAATGGCGGGGGGACGAGGTTGCCTCTCTGAGGTAATACCCAAGAGTATGTCTGAAGGCTGTGTAAGAGCTTGCTATATACTGCCTGGAATTGCTCTGTAAGACAGAAAGAAGTTAATGATTATTAAGCTTTGCCAGAAGTCCAATTCTTTAAATTGACATGAAATACTAAGAAAATGGTATATCTGATAGCTTAGGGATAGGTAATTTGCAAACTAAGTTTACAATTTAAATGTATAGTTTGTTTGTGGTCTTTTAGTTACAAAAGGTCAATTTTCCTTTAGATTTTGATTAGCTTCCAGAGACATGTAAAGTGAGATGACAATGCTGTTTGATGCTGATACCTCAAAAACAGTACAACCAAGTGTGACCTATAGATTGTGTGGCTTTATTCTGGACAGTTTTCTCAGGGGAGGACACTATTAAAGGCCGACTGAATTCATATAGCTACAAGTATATCCATGGACCACACATACACACTGAGGGACAAGAACACATAAACATCCCACATCCTGTGTTACCGAAACACTTGTCAGAGCATGCCTCCTTACAATGGGACAGTAGTACCATCATGGAATATGTGAGAAACTAATTTGTGCTTAGTATGGTACTTTCACATACAAACCTAACTTTAAGACTTTCTTTGGAAGGTATCACTATCATTTTGAACATTTTAGGGCTTAATATTTAATTTTGTCTCCTCTACCTCTTGTTAACTATAGGACAGAGGTTGTAGATGTAATTACTGAGTGTGAGTTCTGCAATCAAATTACCAGAGCTTGAGTCCTGACTCCTCCCCTTACTAGTTATGCGGCATTAGGTATGCTATTTTAACCCTGTGACTCCGTTTCCTTACCTTATAGTATGGGAATAATGATACATCTCCCTCATAAAGTGGTTACAAGAATTGAATGGATTTTATTTTTGGCCACAGGGGTCTAACGTGTGCCACAGCAGTGACAACACTGGGTCCTTAACTGCTAGGCCACTAGGAAACTCCTTGAATGTATTTTCAAATATAAAAGTTTCTGGCAAAGAATAAACAATGTGTTAGCAGTTACTATTTCTGTCACTAATAGCAGCACCTAAAGCTTGGGTGGTTTCCATATGCACTTCATCCATAACCCAAGGGGTAGGTATTTAAATGTTTTGATTTGATTTGGGTCACTTTCACTAAAATAACCCCTCAAAGTAAACAATAAAAATTTACTGGCCTATTTCCCAGAGGGCCAAATAAACATTAACAAATATGCTAAGGCTGATGTTCCTTATTGTATTTACAATTCTCTCCTATCAAGAATCTCACATATAAATTTGGAAGAGAACCAGAGTAGTCTGAAAAGTACTTGAACTGTAAAAACTAAGAAACTTGAGTTAAAAGACGTCATAAAATTATTTTCTGAGCCAAGCCATTACATTGTTTAATAAGGTCTCAACAGTGATTCAGGCTCAAAAGACTGGCAAAGACATCGTAGAATAATTATTTCCTGCACATTTGATGAGAATCTACTAGACAACTGGACCTAGAGCCAATTTCAGAATGAGACTGATCTTCCTACGAACATTCCATTTAATAACTGAGCAACTACCAGGTGTCTGGTAAGGTGACAAAAACTCCAATTGAAGCTGAATTCCCCTGTATTTAATTACAGAAAAAGAATTCCAGAAGTGGAAATTTTAAGCCTAAGCTATGGCCCTACAGCCTAATGAAAATCCAAGTATTTCAGAATATGAACATCAAAGAATGCTCCACTGACACTATGACTCAATTCTATTTAAGTCAAAACTGTATGAATAAGAATTCCTCTTGGAAGTTCCCTCTTGGGGAAGCAGGTTAAAGATCTGGAGTTGCCTCAGCTGTGGTGCAGGCTGTAACTGCTGCGCAGGTTCATTCTTTGGCCCAGGAACTTCCACCTAATGATCCAGCTGTATAACAGATTCATCCAATTGCCTTGATAAAGTGATCCTTTTTGAAAACACATGCAACAAATAAAAATTTTTAGTATTTAAAAATTATGTTCAAACTTACATCTTCATTATCTCACAGTTTTCAGACAAGTGACATACTTCTTGAAACTCTGAGCCTGATTTTTTTTGTCTTTTTAGGGCCAGTCCTGTGGCATATGTAAGTTCCCAGGATAGGGGGAGAATCAGAGTTGTAGCCGCTGGCCTACTCCGTAGCCACAGCAACATGGGACGTGAGCCACGTCTGTGACCTACACCACAGCTCACAGCAGAGCCCGACCCTTAACACACTGAGTGAGGTCAGGGATCAAACCTGCATCCTCATGGATACTAGTCAGGTTTGTTTCCACTGAGCCTAAATGGGAACTCCGAACTAGAACTTTTTAAAGGAGTACCTGCTTTATTTAGATCCTGTCAGTTCTATTAAAATAAGTTTTTAGTAAAAACTGTCCAAAAACAACAAATCCAGAAATTTCTCCATAGTTTCCTTTAGTCAAAAATTGTTAGCACAAATGCCCTTGCCCTTGTTTTAAAAGGCAAGAATTTGTTTAAGCTGATGTATTCATTTTCTTCATTTCAAATGTCTTTAAATCTTATTCCCCCCCACTGTCGCCCCCCATTTCATCACCTTTTTTTTAAGGGCCACAGGTGCAGCATATGGATGTTACCAGGCTAGGGGGCCAATCAGAGCCACATATGCCTGCCTACACCACAGCCATAGCAACGCAAGATCCAAGCTGCATCTGTGATCTACACCACAGCTCATGGCAACGCCTGATCCTTAACCCACTGAGCAAGGCAAGGGATTGAACCTGCATCCTCATGGATACTAGTTGCGCTCGTTACCGCTGAGCCAAAATGGGAACTCCCATTTCATCACTTCTGAGGTCCTCAGTAAAGCAATCCATTTCCATAACACACACACCCAGTGGGCAGAAAGCCCTTGCTTTGTTTACATCCCTGAAATGCAATCGCCCCAGTTTTGTCCTGTATTTGGCAATACAGAAACGAAATCTCAAGACTGTTGTTCCCTTTTTCAAGTAAGCTTCTCAATACTTTCAAACACCCCTTATGACATTTGAACATCTTATATTTTCAATTCTCTGGTGCCCTCTAAAACTGGTTTACATCCATACTCTCCACATGGCCTAACATGAAGCATGCCACACCAAGACTTTCAATCAACAATGGCTTTTGGGAACAAGTGTTTATTAGCATACAGCAATAGTTCAGCCTAAACAAGCGTTTTAATGCTAGTATTGAAACTTGTTGAA
This sequence comes from Sus scrofa, assembly GCF_054392235.1. Classification (NCBI taxonomy): domain Eukaryota; kingdom Metazoa; phylum Chordata; class Mammalia; order Artiodactyla; family Suidae; genus Sus; species Sus scrofa. The sequence continues at coordinate 18,322,963 of NC_139393.1, read as the reverse complement.
ACTTTACCTAAATTCCAAATTATCCAAGTTGGCTATTCAAAAAAACCATGACCATCTGGTATATAAAGTAAGGAAGAGAGGAATTCCCTTTATTTTAAAAAAGGAATTTAGTTTCTTAATGGATATAGGAAGAATTGCAAAATCATCACAAATTTTTCTGAATATAACTATATAGAACTTTCTAGAAATAATAAATCAATTTTTAAGGATCCAAATTCCTTGAGTTTTAGAGGTAAATACATCTAAGAGCTATATTCCAAAAATGGTCTGATAGCTTAACTACTATGGACTGAGGCTTTACTTTAGGGTGCTTTACCTATTGCTTTGAAGGATGCAGTGCTCACTAAAATGGTCACAAAAGTAACCCAACAAAGGCTTTAACTTGCTATTTGTACCATAGGCCTATTTTGGTGACAAGTACCCCTCCCTACAGATAGTCAGATTTTCAGACTCCAAAATAATAGTTTCTTTATTCAATTAGTCAAGTTGTTTTCAGATTCTAAACCTGCCTAAATTATTGTTTTAAATTATAAAATATTGAAATGTGAGAAAAGTTTCAGACATACTATTTTTGCTTACTGTTCTAAATGAATCATTGTGACAGACCACATGCGATGAATTCATACATTTGTGTCGTGTTTATATTTTGATAACTATAGCCATGTTTTTGAACTGCAATGTCCATAATCAGTAAATGTTTTTGCAATTATCAACGTGAATTCCACAATTTTAACTTTTTGATAAATTTGATGTGATTATTGGGGTACAGAGGAAACTCATCATTTAGTTATACTAGTCTTAGATTTCCTTTAGCAAATCTTGAGCAATACATATTTTCATTGTTTTTTTACTTTTCTGATTAAAACCCTTCAATAACCTCCCTTGCCTCAGCAAGGCTCTCTAACTGTGGGAAGGTACCCGTGGGGATGACACGCATGCTTGGTAGAGGAAGCCAAAGGGTTAACAAAATGAATCTTCTCATGTGTTCAAATTATTAATATCTTGAGAAAAAAAATTTAAATGTAAGTATTTTAACAGTAAGGTATTATGGAACAAATGATAAAATTAGTATTTTAAAGGTATACAACTGACCCTTGAATAAGGGGGTTAGGGGAACTCACTCAACTTGCAGTTGAAAATCCATGTATAACTTTATACAGTCAGCCTTTCACATCTGCAGTTCTGCATCCTCAGATTCAACCAACTGTAGATGATACAGTACTGTAGTATGTATTTATTGAAAAAAAATAAGTGGACTCACTCAGTTCAAACCCATGTTGTTCAGGGGACAACTGTATTTTATCATTTGCTTTTTAGGGCAGCACCCTCAGCATATTAAGGTTCCCAGTCTTGGGGTCAAATCAGACTTGCAACTGCCAGCCTATGTCAGACACAGTAACTCGGGATCCATGCCACGTCTGCGACCGACATCATAGCTCACGGCAATGCCAGATCCTTTACCCACTGAGCAAGGCCAGAGATCGAGCCTGCGTCCTCGTGGATACTAGTCAGATTGGTTTCCACTAAGCCACGACGGAAACGCCAGGACAACTTTATTTTAAATAAATGGAGGGAAAAAGTGTCTGAGGTAGTAGAATAGCCCATATTTCTTTTCTAGGGGGAGATACTCTTTTTAGTTCTTGGCATAGTTATGAATTAAGAAATTAATTTGGGAGTTTCTGATAGAATTTTTTGCTTTTGCGGTTTCTAGCCTATACATTATTTTTATGCCAGAAAAAAATTAAAATACACTTTAAACAGAAAAATCCTTTTAAGATCTGAAAGTTTCATTGTGCTATTAAATATCTGTAACTATAAAATAAACCGGTTTTCTTTAGTTTATTAATATAGTTTCAAAATTAAGATATATCTATTCCTTTCTTTATACTTACCTTGAGGTTTTGAGGGCTCTAAGACTGGGGAAATGGCAGTAAAACTTCTCAACAAAGAATTCAAGAAGTGATTCTTGAATTCCTTTTCGACACTGCTTTGAGAATACAAAGTAAATTGCTCCTCTGAAGTTGATTTTAAAGTTATCTGATTTTAGAAATTACCTGTTCAGTTCTTCCCATGATAGTTGATTCTTCATTATCACTTCTAAAGTTTGTGAACAAATAGGAATTTAGGGTTTCCACTTAGATTTCTAAAGGAGGTGATTAAGGTGTGACAGGCTGCTTCAAATAATTGTTTTCATTTTTCAAAGATCTCTCCTTCCTTTTCAAAGAATAAACTTTCTCCCATCACAAAAATCATAATGTTTACTATAAACAAGAATAAATAAGATTAGGAGTTCCCGTCGTGGTGCAGGGGAATCGAATCTGACTAGGAATATGAGATTGTGGGTTGGATCCCTGGCCTTGCTCAGTGGGTTAAGGATCTGGTTGTTGCTGTGAGCTGTGGTGTAGGTTGCAGACCTAGCTCGGATCTGACTTTGCTGGGTCTGTGGCATAGGCTGGCAGCTGTAGCTCGCATAACACCCCTAGCCTGGGAACCTCCACGTGCTGAGGGAGTGGCCCCAAAACAAGCAAAAAAATAATAATAATAATAATATTTATCTTATATCCACATGTAAACCAGTAATAATAATAACTGTTTAGCATATACATTGGGTCTGTTCACACTATTTAGTAATCTTCTTTTACTTAATCATGAACAACTTTCTAGCTCATTAAATATTCAGTACATTATTTTAAATAGCTGCACAGTATTTCGCTCAGCACGTTATTTAATCCGTCTTTTATTGTTGGACATTTAAAAAACTCTTCCAACCTTTTAATATTGTAAACAACACTAACGAACACATGGATCACCTCTTAAATGAGTATATTTATTAGTAGTTTTTATAATATTAGAAAATTGAATGAGACTCCATTAATCTTTTATTGTGCTAAAATCCTAGAAATATGACTTCCATATTCTATTTTATGTGAAATATATATATTCATATAACTGAGAAAAAAATCAACTATACATTGCTTCTCTGCATAAAATACTTGAATTTGATATTTAAGCTGGTATTCTGAAGTTCTGGATGTCCTAGTCCACCTGCTTATTGTTTCTTAAATTTTTTTCATATTTTGCATACATTTATAAAGGTTAATATACATGAATAAATAAAGTGAATTAATGATAGAAATGTTATACTCCTCATCTGTGTTAAGTGAGAGAAAAAGGTTAAGAGCTATAGGTTTAAACTGTTCAAATCATGGAAAAGAGGGATGATGCCAGACAGTTAAAGTCAGGAAACAGCACACACAAAAGGTTTGACCTGCTTTTTAAAAAGTAGAGGAATTAGTTGGGGGAAAGTTGGGGTGGTGAAAGGGCATAAATAAAGGAACAGAGATAGAAAAACAGATGGAACAGGACTAGTTTCCTTGAAGGAAAATGGAAAAACTCAAGAAAAGGTTGCAACACGACCATGAAGTACAAGTTAAGAGGTCTGAATTTTATCCTATTGGCAAAAGCAGTGTTTTACTAAGAATAAATTAGTGGGATATATTACAGTGGGTAAAATAATTACAGGCAAAAAACTCCTCAGCTAAAGTGCTAACAGAGTAAGTGAGAAATACGGCGGGAATTCCAAGGATGGAGGAGTCAAAGACAACTGTGGTTCGTTTGGGTAAATGACAAATGTGAACATGTTCATTGTCTCTTGGAGCTTTTACTAGCTAAACCAAGCAAGTGAAAAACAATTTCAGAGCCATCAAAGCACAAGTCATAAACAAACGCCTGATCATCACACATATACCTATTAGCCAATCATTTAAACATTTTATGTTCTAAACGGTCTCAGATGGAGATTCTAATCATGAGTCAGATTCTTAAAAATACTCATTTCTATCTACAAAGGTCATATAGGCTGAGGCACATACAACTGTTCTCTCAAAGTATGGAATAAAGTTTAATCTGTAGATTAAAGTAGAGCTTAAACAGCCATAAGATCTGGTTCCTATAAACTTTGATTCTTAAGCTGTGATTCCCCCTCTTGTATATTTGATCACAGCCATCCAGATCTTCTCGCTGCTCTTTTAGGTAAACACCAAAAACATTTCAGCCTCAAGGGCTTTGTAGTTGGGAGTTCCTCTGCTTGAAAGGCTCTCTTCCCAGATACCCAATGGTTTGCTCCCTTACTTTTAGGTCTTTATTCAGATGTCATCCCGGGGAGGCATTTTCTGACTACACTATATAGAAATATACCTTTAACCCATCCCTCCCACCTCCCTCACTTTTTCTTCATAAACTTACCCCCATTTGACATACCACATAAAGTACCTATTCATTTTTTGTCTATTCTACTATCCATGCTTCGCTCCTAAGATTGCAAGCTCCATGAGGGCTGGAATTGATCTGCTTTGTCCACTGCTGACCCTCAGGGACTATATAATAGAATAAATTGTAATAGAATAAATCTGTACCCCTCTCTCTATACATAAATGCTTCAAATCTATTTTTAACATTCCTTATTAAACATTAGCTGGAAAGGTTTTATGGAAACACAAATTAATATAAAAATCTTCACAGACAACGCTAAGATGTACAAATTCTCTTAAGAAATAATATAATTAAACTTCTTCCACTGTAAATCAACAATAGAAAAATAAAAATCTTAAAAAAATAGTAAAATTTTCAAATGACCCCCCCAAAAAACCCCAATTTTCTCGACGCCCATGGGACAACATTCTACTTCACTGCTTCATACTATAATAGTATTTTTAACTGATCACATGCAAACTTAAAAAAACTTTTTTTTTTTGTCTTTTGTCTTTTTAGGGCCACATCTACGGCATTTGAGGTTCCCAGGCTGTCTAACAGGAGCTATAGCTGCCGGCCTACGCCACAGCCACAGTAATGCCAGAACCGAGCTGCATCTGTGGTCTACACCACAGTTCATGGCAATGCCAGATCCTTAATCCACTGAGCAAGGCCAGGGATCGAACCTGCAACCTCATGGTTCCTAGTCGGATTCGTTCCTGCTGCACCACAGCAGGAACTTCTAAAAAAATCACCTTATAGTTTACTATCATATGCATTAAAGTCTAAAGAGAAAAATTTTTTTAGTGGTACTGTAAGAATTTACATCCCTGAAAACGTTACCTTCATAAATATAAGCATTCCCAAAGATTATAAAATAATGAGATGTGGAAATAAACTCTGGAAAGATTTTAGAAGTTTTACCACTTTCTAAAGATATTCTTTAATAGAATAATCCATGATAAACTTAAATTATAAAATAAAGATATATGGAATAGCTTTAATAACAGGTTAATCATATTGAGGAACATTTAGTGTAAAAGTGGCTTAAAAATTTTTTTCTCAGCAAATTTCTCAAGCAAAATCTAACCCTACAGCATAAGATAAACAATAACAAGATTCTCTAGGAAGTTTACATTTTTTTCAAAACACCAAAGTCCAATCATAAGAAATAACAAATATCAGATTATTCAAAGTCCCACAGAATTAAGGGGGACCTGCATTCATTAATATGCTAATCTAAATGTGTTATTCATGAAGCTTTGCATGAATCCTATGTATTAATAATCAAGAAATAGACCCAAATAGAAATTACAAATGTTGAATTTAATTTCAGTATAATAAAGACAAAAAACAGCAACTAACTTGTCACTCTGCATAGTAATTTTAATATAAAAGGTTTAAACTTATTTATTTTGCCAACATTTCTTACTTGTATATAGCCTAAAAAATAGACATCAGAAATCTGTGGGATATATTTTATAAATAAACAAGGTAAGAACATAAATTTTTAAACTCTGGTGGAGAAATTAATTCTCCATTAAAGGGGTTCAAGCTATTAGTAATAAAACAGAAATTATAAGGAATCCCTTCATGAGATGCAAGAAAATATAGAATTTTAGCTGGAAATGTACTGATGATGGTCTCTCATTTCTTCTCCCAGATATGCAAATAATACATCTCAGTACTTACTAGAGCCAAATCTATCTCAAAAGCATTAATATTTCTCCTTTTTGCTAATACTCAATGAGACACAACACTTAGAATAAAACTTTTTCCATGAATAAGGGATAGTAATATCCACCTGTAAAAGGAAAAAAAATGATTTAGAATATTAACTTCTAAACAAATAAATATATTAACTTAGAGAGATCATAGTTTATTCAAATATAATCTTATTAATCCAGTATGGCTAACCTGGACACATATCAATAATGATACTTGATGGCTAAATGTACCTCTAATTCTGTACAATTAAAAGGATACGTGATTGAAGAAAAAAAATCTTTACTGTTAAATATGGTATTTAGTCTACAACCAAAATTTCAAATCTACTTTCACATATAAATATACGTGATCTTAAGAGATCTACATAGTATACAAATTGAATTGTTCAACTATAAAAATATCCCTCTGGCTATGTCCTGAATACTTGCCTGTAGTCCTCTGAGTTAGCGCCAAACTCAATCCATATTCCAAGTAAGAGATTTAAGATGCTCAATACTGGAATTACCTGGCATCAATTTAAACCTGAATGAAAAGATTAGCAATTTTTTCCAAAGAAGGTGGAAAAAATGAAAACTTAATATGTAAAATAAATGGCCATATTAAGATTCACATTAAAGAGGGAGTTCCCTGGTGGCCTAGAGGTTAGGACTTGGTGCTTTCATGGCTGTGGCCTAGGTTCAATCCCTGGACTGGGAAGTGAGATCCTACATCAGGCCGCTCCATGCTGTGGCAAGAAAAAAAAAAAGACTGACATTATTAAACGTGTAAGTTTTATTTTACTGTTTGCTCTCTGTGTTTCAAAATTACACAAAAATGGAAGCATATTAACTCTAACAAAATTTTAAGTCCTGCTGAGTTACCTAGATGTGTGTTTCATTAGGTACTGATAGGTTATTTCCTCTTATTAGAGACTGGAAAGATGCTACATACTATTAGAATAAATTTCAATGCAACTGTTTTCTACATTTTCTTACTCTCTCAATATTTCAATTTTTTTCCAATTCATTCTCAGAGATTAAAACAAGAAAAGTTTTTATTTAGCCTCAAATAATCCTTTTTCACATCTGAAGCAACTAAATATAAAGATTTGCTTAGTAAATACAAAACGGAGGTTTTCTGTCATTTAAAAGACAGATTAGACTAAATATAATTTTCTAAAATATGACTTCAAATACATTAAGGAAAATAAAAAAAATAGAAATCTAATTCTTAGGTTGTTCTGGAAAGTGCTGGACTAACTTTTTAATTCATTTATTTACTTAATACTTCTAAGTATCCATGTATTACTTCCTGAAATATTTTTGGTGGAACCAAATATTATCATATATTTGTTACAGTCTTTCATGAAATAGTTGAGATGAAATAAAAAACAGGTTAAAAGGTTGATGAAAAAGCACCAAGGCAATATTATTTCCATGTAAAAGCTGCCATTTAATTCTAGCCAATATGGTATGTTACTTTGTTATTTTGGGAAAAAAAAATTTGCTGGAAAAAAGATTTGGAGTTCCCGTCATGGCTCAGTGGTTAACAAATCCGACTAGGAACCATGAGGTTGCAGGTTTGATCCCTGGCCTTGCTCAGTGGGTCAAGGATCAGCGTTGCTGTGAGCTGTGGTGTAGGTTGCAGACACGGCTCGGATCCCTTGCTGCTGTGGCTCTGGCATAGGCCAGTGGCTACAGCTCCGATTAGACCCCTAGCCTGGGAACCTCCATATGCCGTGGGAGTGGCTCTAGAAAAGGCAAAAAGACAAAAAAAAAAAAAAAAAAAAAAAAAAAAAAAATTCTTAAAATTGATAACCTTGTCTTTTTTTACCTTGAAATTAGAATTTAAACAGAAGATCAAATACAACTCCTTAAATTACATCTGAAATACTTTTTTAGGTTTCCAAAATAGACAATTATAAGTGAAATAATATTTTAAGAATTGCTTTTACTTTGTGAATTTTCTGCTTGGTGACAAGTGAAAGGGGTGAGATACTCCTTGCAAGAAATAAGACCAGGAGTATGATATACTATACAAACACATTCTTCTTATCCTGAATGTCAATTTTTTGTTTTATTTTTTTTTTAATTATTATTATTTTTTTTGCCACAGGTTGCAGTAGCTTGATGTGGGATCTCAGTTCCCAGACCAGGGATCGAACCTGGGATGCAGTGGTCAAAGTGCCAAATCTTATCCACCAGACAACTCCCCATAAAGTTTTTCTTTATCTTTGGCAGTGGGTGGCATGCAGAAGTTCCCAGGTCAGGAATCAACCCAAGCCACAGTAGTGACAATGCAGAATCCTGAACTGCTAGGCCACCAGGGAACTCCAATTTCTAGTCTTATGACTTAAAAAAAAACACCAGCAAATAAGGAATAGAAGGTAAAGAAAACATTTTCCTTCCAACTTGAATTAACCTAAACATTTTTTACTGTTTTCATCTATAAAATTAACAACTACCACAATAATTTTTTGTCTTAAAGTTGAATATTAGATATAAAAAAAGCAAACAAGGCCTTCATATTTTTGACTTTATTTTCAAACAAAATTCTGTGGCTAAGGATTTAAAAATAACATTTTAAAAAAACAAGAAAAAAATCCCGAACATGATTGTATAAAGTCGGAAGACATAGGGTCAAGATCCTAATCTGCATTTGTGTCAAGTTACTTAATTTGAGCTTCTGTTTCCTGAGTTATTCAATGAATAGACTGGATATTTTGTAAGGTCTTTCCTACCTTTAAAGTTACAGTTAAATCCTTTTTGAGACATAGGATTTCAGGAAGTTAATTCACGTTTTGATATTTCCCCTTCCCTTATAAGAGAATATTTAGAAATATTACTAAAAATTGTCTTCTAAGTTCTGTTCAAAATGTATATTTGGAGTTCCCGTCGTGGCGCAGTGGTTAACGAATCCGACTAGGAACCATGAGGTTGCGGGTTTGGTCCCTGCTCTTGCTCAGTGGGTTAACGATCCGGCGTTGCCGTGAGCTGTGGTGTAGGTTGCAGACGCGGCTCGGATCCCGCGTTGCTGTGGCTCTGGCGTAGGCCGGTGGCTACAGCTCCGATTCAACCCCTAGCCTGGGAACCTCCATATGCCGTGGGAGCGGCCCAAGAAATAGCAACAACAACAAAAAAAGACAAAAAAAAAAAAAAAATTAAAAAAAAAATGTATATTTTACAATGTGTATTTAGGAGTTCCCATCGTGGCTCAGCGTAAATGAATCTGACTAGCATCCATGAGGACACAAGTTCGATCCCTGGCCTCTCTCAGTGGGTTAAGGATTCAGTGTGGCCATCAGCTGTGGTGCAGGTCACAGATACGGCTCAGATCTGGTGTTGCTGTGGCTGTGGCCATGGCCAGCAGCTACAGCTCCAATTTGACCCCTAGTCTGGGAACCTCCATAAGTCGTGGGTGCAGCCCTAAAAAGACAAAAACAAAACAAAACAAAAAAAAAAACCATACACACACACACACACACACACACACACACGTATTTATCTATGAGATGAGCAAATATCTTAAAGTAATATTTTACTAGAGAAACAAAGAGAAAACTAAAATGTCTGTTCTATCTGAAATAAAAATTGAATATACAGACCGATTATCAATGTGCATTAAAATAACTTAACTGGTACCGTATGAGCTCTTTCAATAAAATATTAATGGCATTCAACACAATCGTTAAATTGCAATTATACTACTTTAATAAACACATCTAAAAATACTAACTTATTTTTATAGAATCACTAAAAACAAGATTATTGACAATACTGAGAATTACTTATCAAAACTGAAAAAAAACTGCAATATTAAAATATATTAGAATATGACTGTAGAGTATGGCCAACCTTACTTCAGCAGCACAGTTAATACTGGAGATAATTTTAGAATCTTAACGCCAATATTTACGTGCTGCTAAGGCACTGCTGACATTGCTATCATAAGAGCTATGAATAAAAAGAAATATATTTTCTTCAGAAGATCAGATCCTTGTATTTTTGAGGCAGCACAATATGGCCTGCACCTTTTCAAAATCCACAAACCATTATGTGCTGCTACTTTACTCCAAGGTTTTATTTTTTTAACACACCTTACCACCTAAAGATAAGAAAAAAAATTCTCTTTTAGAAAAAGGATAAATACATTAAAAAACCCATGTTTAAAGATTCTAACATTGTCATGTATGCATAATTAGTTATTTCTTGGAAGCTTTTGAGTAGCCTAATAAAACTTACTTGTACACTGAAAATTTAAGAATGCTTACTATGTATGAAGCACATTGCTATAGATTAGGAACACAAAGATGTATGAGGAAAATAAATGCATTTTTCGGTGTCTCAAGCCAAAACAGTTAAATATTTTAATCAAACTTTTGAATATATTAAATATATGAAATTATTTTTCCTTTTATAAACAAAAGGTGAAAGAAGAAAATTTGATCATTACCTTGGTAAAAAGCATAATTTACTTTTTCATGAAATGAACAGCATTTCATATCTTGGCAGTACACTGTTCAAAAGACATCTTCATCAAGTAGGTAAGACTTCATGTCAAGGGAAAAATAAAAAATGACATATAAGAGCTAAGTTTCAATAAACTTAAGCTTAGCAAGATGCAAATATACTTTTCAAGGAAAAAATTAGAAGTCACATGAAATGTTTTAATACTAAATCACATAAAAATGTAGTGAAGATCTAAAACAAACCAATTTTTCTTAATTTGTTTAAAAATCCAAATATTATTTTACCCCCAGTATTTACCTATTAGAATAGTTATTCTGTTAGAGTTGAACATTGTTGTATATAAGAAGTAATTCTAAAATATGAATTCTTGGAAAAATGAATCAATTTTGTACCCAGAGATGAGAAGTAAAATAGGAGCCCTGTGGCTCTGAATCTTTCTATCCTCTTCTCATCCCCACTCTTCACCAGGTAATGAAATATACTCCTAAACAGTTTCCACATACTCAAGTGAGGAATGAAATTCTCTGAGACCAAAAAAACTACCACTCTAGCTCAAGCTTTGACAACCTCTTTCGGTCCAGTTTTTTAATCACTAAAATGGCTATGCTAAAGCTATACTACCTCTATTACGGAATAAGTGGATGTGCACTGCAACTTGCCCCTCCCTTCTAATATCTAATTGTTTATACAAAGCATGACTGTCATATATTCCACATTAATTTTTTGTGACTATTTTCCTATTAAAATATATGTAGCTAGTTTTCTATTTGAGCAATGAGTTTCACTTATTACTCTATTACTGTCTCAAGTTTTAGCACAATTTTTAATGTGCAAAATAAGTATTTGCAATGACTTGAGAAATACACATTATTTGTATTTATCAATTACATTAAGGAATTGTCCTTTGTGCTACTCTCATAGTAACCATAGTACGCAGCCTCTGAATTCTACCTGCCTAAATCCAAGACATTCAGATGCGTTGTCCTGCACTGGGAAATCATCTGGCTTCTGAATTCCAGCTTGAAGTTCCCAAATTAACTTAGTACTCTGCTGGCTTTCTGATCAATTTCACCTGGTGGCCTCTTAATGCTCTTCATAGTTAATGCCTCCCAAACTAGGCATGACCTACCTGTTAATAAAACAGTTGGGAGTTCTATAATTTAAAAATGTGTTCCTTGGTCGTATACCTGATATTTGCTACTCAAAGATTTTTATTTTCAAAATGTTTTCTAAAATTAACTGCTACTGCCCGTAATACTGATCACCCTCTTTTTTAGACAAGGAAAAAGCCTAAGATATTATTGCATTAGTGTAGGATTTTGACATCAGAATTCTAAATACAACACATAGCATACATAGTGTCAACATTTAGTTAGCTTTAAATAGATAATTGCTTCAGAGTTTCAGAGACCCGCTGACTCAATTGTGTGTATATACTATATTTTATCTATACACTAATCTATCTATAGATATTTGTTTTATTTGATCTTTTGGTTATTATGATTAACACTGCTATGAATATGGATTATAAATATCTAATTAAATCCTTATTTCTATTGTTTTGGTTATATACCACAGTATATATCACTGGATCATATAGTAATTCTAAGTTTTTAATGACCTGCCATACTGTCTTCCATAGTAGCTGTACCATTTTACACTTTCTTTTTTTTTTTTTTGTCTTTTTTGTTGTTGTTGCTATTTCTTGGGCCGCTCCCACGGCATATGGAGGTTCCCAGGCTAGGGGTTGAATCGGAGCTGTAGCCACCGGCCTACGCCAGAGTCACAGCAACGCGGGATCCGAGCCACGTCTGCAACCTACACCACAGCTCACGGCAATGCCGGATCGTTAACCCACTGAGCAAGGGCAGGGACCGAACCCGCAACCTCATGGTTCCTAGTCGGATTCGTTAACCACTGCGCCACGACGGGAACTCCCATTTTATACTTTCATCAGCAGTGCACAAAAGATCCAATTTTTCCACATCCTTGCTAACATTTTTTTTTTTAATAATGGCCATGTTAATATGAGTGAAGTAGTATTTCATTGTGGTTTTCATTTTCATTTCCCTAATGACTAGTGATCTTGAGCATCTCTTCTTGTATTTATTAGTTATTTTTACATCTTCTCCAGGGAAATGTCTATTCAAGTCTTCTGCTCATTTTTAAACCGAGTTTTCTTTTTTGGTTGTTGTCATAGTTCTTGATCTATTCTGGATCTTAATCCCTTATTAGATACATGACTTGTAAATATTTTCTATTTTGTAGATTGTTTTTTCACTCAGTTGATAGTGTCCTTTGATACAAAAGTTTTAAATTTTGACGAAGTCCAGTTTATTTTTTTGTTGTATCCAACTTTTCTTTTGGATATCCAGTTTACCCAAAACTATTTACTGAGAACACTACTCTTTTCCAAGTTAATAGTCTTGGCATATTTGTTGAAAATCATTTCAACATACATGCAAGGGTTTATTTCTGGGCCTGCAGTTTCTTCCATTTGGTCTGTATGTCTTTATGCCAGTATCATGCTTCTTGATGACCACAGTTTTATATTAAGTTTTAAAATCAAGAGTTGTAATAGGAGTTCCTGCTGTGGCGCAAGAGGACTTGTGGTGTCTCTGGAGCCCTGGGACACAGGTTCGATCCTTTAGGTCGCAATTATGGCTTGGGCTTGATCCCTGGCTTGGGAACCCCATATGCTGTGGGGCAGCCAAAAAAGAAAAATAATTGTGAGATGTTCAACACTGTTCTTTTTCAGCACTGTTTTGGTTATCTGATGTCATTTGGGACTCCATATGAATTTTAAGATATATTTCCTCTTTGTGCAAAGAAAGTCACTGAGATTTTGATAGGGGTTGCACTGGATCTATAGATCATTTTGGGTGGCATTTCCACCTTAACAATATTAAGACTCTCAGCACATGAATATGGGATGTCTTTCCATTTATTTGTGCTTTCTTTCTTTTAGCAATGTTATGTAGTTTGCAGTATGCAAGTCTTTCACCATCATGGCTAATTTTATTGCTAAGTATTTTATTTTTTTGATGCTAATGTAAATGGTAAAAAAATTTTTTTTGGCTGCACCTATAGCAAGTGGAAGTTCTCAGATCAGGGATGGAACCCATGCCACAGCAGCGGCCTGAGCCACAGCAGTGACAACGCCAGATCTTTAACCCATTGAGCCACTAGGAGACTCCTGGAATTATTTCTTAATTTCCTTTCTGGATTATTCATTGTTAGGGTAAGACATGCAACTGATTTTTGAGTGCTTATTTTGTATCCTACAACTATGCTGATTTCGCTTATTTAATTGCAAGAGGCTTTGTGTGTGTGTAAAATCAAGGTTTTTCTACACATAAAATCACATCACCTATGAACAGAAATAATTTTACTTTATAAATCTTTCAGACTTAAAATTGATTTATAGCTGTCTAGCAATCTTGGTCCATTCATTCTTTCATTCTTCTAGAAGTACATCAGAGAAGTGTTTATTCCCGCTCTCCAAACTTGTACTATCTCTCCTTTCATCCTTTTACTGAGAAAACGAAAGCTAACAGAAGAGAATTCCTGCCAATTTCCACCACACATATCCACACATATCTACACACTGTGCCCATATAACTCCTTCTTTGTATGACAGATGAACAATTACTGTTCAGAAGACCGAACTCTTTCCTTGTATATTAGATTTTATCCCCTCTTGCTTACTTAAGGATATTCCTATAGCGTTCTCCCTTGTATCTTTAATATTTTCTTCTTTACTGAATCATTCCTATCAGCAAATATGTTCTAATTTCTCTCACCTTAATTTCATCTCTTAAACACTATCACTTTACCTGATAATATTGCAATTTTATCACTGATATTTTAATAAACACCCTCAGAGAAAGGTTTTTTTCCCTACTTTTGTTTTTTAAAACAATTTTTAAATTATAGTTGATTTACAATGCTGTTTTCTATTTTTAACTCAGATAATTAAAAATCACTGCTTCCTATTTGAAAGCCTGACAAATTTAAAATATTAGAAAACATTTATTTCCACACACCAGAAAAAAATGGAAATGCTTGATTTAATGTATTAACTGAAAGATTCTAAGGGCAGCAATTTCAGCCAGATAGAAAAGGTACATCTCTCTTTATCTATGTTCACCAACAACAATAATCGTTCAGGCTGGTAAGCTTTGATTTTTCCTTTACATTATAATGATCTTCAAAGCCAAACTAGGTTTTATGTTAAGCTTTCAAGAAGTGGTTATTTTATTTACTTTGGCCATGCCTATGACACACAGAAGTCCCCAGGCCAGGGATTTAACCCACACCACAGCAGTGACAACACTGGATCCTTAACCCACTGAGCCACCAGGGAACTCCACAAAGTGGTTATTTCAAAGTCAAAATTTCTTTTCTTTTTTTTTTTTTTTTTTTGGTCTTTTTGTCTTTGTTGTTGTTGCTATTTCTTGGGCTGCTCCCGCGGCATATGGAGGTTCCCAGGCTAGGGGTCTAATCCGAGCTGTAGCCGCCGGCCTCCGCCAGAGCCACAGCAACGCGGGATCCGAGCTGCGTCTGCAACCTACACCACAGCTCACGGCAACGCCAGATCGTTAACCCACTGAGCAAGGGCAGGGACCGAACCTGCAACCTCATGGTTCCTAGTCGGATTCGTTAACCACTGCGCCACAACAGGAACTCCCAAAATTTCTTTTAATCTATAGACAGTTTCTATCGTCACATGATAGAAATATCCAGATGCTAATACATGTCACAAAAACATTCCTGCTATTTTGTTGTTTACATATATCCTTATGTGTCACTAAATTACTTTTTAAAAGAATACTTAACTTTTAATCTAGCATTAACACAATTTAAAATAGTAACTACTTTCAAACATACTTCAATTTATGCACACAAATCCCTAAGGAGGTGGATATACACAGCACCTGGGCCAGAGTGACTACTCTTGCTCAGGACAGTGGAGTACTACATAAGTGGTATGATATGCAGCTATTATACCTGGAGAAAATAAAATTCATAGACAACAGATTAAATTTTGATTTTCTTTTACTTCTGCTTTTTGGATACAAATACTTAAAAACAAAGATTTTATTAACTAGATAACGTACATTTAAATAAAAAGGGAATGCATGTGTGTGTATATATGTATATATATCCATACGTACACACACATACTACGCATGATTGGGTCACTGCAATTTCTGGGTATAGCAGAAACTGACATAACACTGTAAATCAACTATAACAAAAACCAAAATTCAATGTTGAGAACAGGCTTGAACTAATATTCAGATATAATCCAAAGGCCTGTTTTATAATCCAAAAAACTGGCTTCTGAGATAATGACTTCTCATTTTTATCATCTAAGAAAAAAAGTCATTTTGAAAGGTGAGGCAAAATAAATAAACAATCTTGTTTAAGAAGTCAATTTGAAAATGAATCTGAGTGAATGGCAATATTTAAACACCTTAAATTAGTTTTCTTTCAATCTTTAGATAACAGATTTAATAAAAATTTCAAAACAGTAAAAGTGTACATTTTACATAAATTAATAACTTTTTCCCCTCATCTCTTTGTAAAAATTCTAATTTGTTTCCTTTGACATTTTTATTTAGGCATATGCTTTCCATTTTACACTGCTCTAATTTCAGTTCATCTAGTTTACATAAGGCATTATTGCATTTAATAAAGACACTAAAAATTTCCTGACAAGTCTCCTAAGCTCTTAAATCATCCTGAGTGCAATACAATTCACTCATCAATTTCTACGTTTCTGACTTTATCAATGTAATGAGCAGCAGAAATAATTTATTGAGGCAGCAATTATGTAAAAGAGTGAATATGATGCCAAAAGACCCAAGATGGAATCCTGACTCCCTTGAGTCTAGATCTTGAGTAAGTTATTTCAGTACACAGAGCAACAGTTTCCTCTTTGTAAAATGGGCCTATTGATGCCTACTTCATGGATCTAGTGTTAAGATTGTACAATCTTAACATTTTGTAAAGACATTTAGTAGTGAATAAGTAGTCAAAAAATATCTGCTGAATCTAAATTTACAGTAGGATTTGAAACACTTCCGAGAAACTTAGGGTTTTAGTAGACTGTGATTCAACATGAACTAACAGTATTGATGACAGAGAATGTTAGTGGAATCAGGATGCATTAATAGAAGTACCTTGTTCATAATAAACATACTGTACGTTGTACCTCAACCACATTGAGTATATTGAGTTGGGTTCTGTATACAATATTTTAAAAGGAATACTGACAAAATACTGCTTAAAATTTGAAATTCCTATTATACTGAAATATCCAGGATGCTAATGATCTAGAATTCATATTTTAAGAATCAGTGGAAGCACTTGGGTATGTTTAGCCTAAAGAAAAGACACAAAAACTACTTTTAGAAGATAAATCTAGGGCCAAAGATGAAGCTATATGCTAAACTGAAACCTGCTCTGTTCTGAGAATTTGTTTCTATGTTATTACTGACATAAATACAATTTATAACACAGGAAGAAGTCTATTATGGTTCCAATTCCACTATTCTGAAGGCTAAAATAAAATGAATACAAATCAATTTAAAAATAGAGATTTGGAAAAATTCAATGTATTTTACCAAGCTATGTTGTTAAGGATATGGAGGACACACTGCCAATTTTAAGTTCTGACTATATGGCACCAAATACTGGAGGTGTAAGAAACAACTTGAAGAGCCAAATTAAGGAAAACGAAGCAAAACAAATTTAATACATTTATTATTGGATATAACAGGAAGAGTGAACTGACAGTCTAGGTAAAACTCAGGTGTGACTGCTGACAAGTGGATATTTGTCAATCTGCATTCAATTATTCCTGTTTTTACAGGGAGATAATTTTGAAGACCCAAATTTCGGCCAAATAGGCAAAGGGCAAGACTGCAGAGAGTAGCCTAGGATGTTACCTATTATATTTATGCTTAAAATTTGAAATTCCTATTATACTGGAATTTATTATATTTATATATTTATTTCTTACTTGGATCAAGGCTTGTGTTATTAAATTCTGTCTTGTTTTCATTTCCTAAGAAAATATCCAAAATAACTTCATAAATAATAAGTTTTCTACTATTCTTCGAATCATCCATTTTGAACTGAAGTTGTCAAGGGTGGGAAAACAATGAATTCATCCTCTTTCTACAGTTTTGGTGTTGAAATTCAAATTTTATGGCTACAATTTTGGTGAGATCAGAAACATAGCATTGCCTTAAGCATTAAAGCTCAGATTTATCTCAATCATTCCGTTAAACATGTATATGTGAAATACATAGAACTTTAAAAGCAGGAACACCTGGCACTTGATTAAGCATTGTTTATGTCTGAAAAATAGCCGTTTTTAAAACAGTGACTGAAAAATGCCTGGTGCATACTGTCAACTTTATGTTCACAAATTATAAAACAATACACAGCACTAAGAGCCTAGATTTGATATGTTTACTAAATTAATACCAATGGATCATATTATTAGGTTTACAAAATCTTCTTTATAACCAAATGCTGACATTACCTAGCACCCTTGTAAATTTTTCTGCTTTGGATTATAACACCCTCTACCATTAATAGAAATGCCAAAAGAGCAACTTTTTCGTCTCTTTTGGCACATATTTTTCTCTCAGAAACATTCACATCATAAAATTATTCAAGATGATTAAAATTTCCTGAGTGGCATAGGTAGACAGCAATTTACCTGTGTCAATTTCCATCACAAATAAATTGAAAATAGGAGAAATTTCAGCCATACCTAGACTCACAAGAAAAGCATTACACTTTCATTGAAAACAATAGATTTTATATCATTTGTCATACCAATTACTTACTACCCTGCCGATTACAACACTCTGATTTTATCTGCAGTACTTTCAGTCCATCCAATGTTTACACTAACTTATAATTCAAGAACTGTCAATATTTTCTAGAATGATACGATTACATGCCATTGCCATTTTATGGCTAAAGTGGTAACATTTCCAAAACTTATCTCCATAATCAGTCCAATGTGAAATAGTTATCATTTTTTAGTAGCCTATCTCTTGGATAGCAGGCAAATTTAATAAGTCTCCTGAATTACAAAGCAATCTGTATCCATCACTTCTGTTTACAAGACTACTAACACTGATAGCACTGAATGGTGAATCTTCTGCTTTATCTTTTGTTTCCTATTTATAAAGTCAGTGTCTGAAAATTTTTGTTATTGTAGATTAAAAAGATAGAAGCGGTGATTTTAACTGCTGTCAATGAACCTAAAGATGTTATTTTATTTAGCCCCAAGTGGTGTATTACTTTAAATACATATAACAGAAATATATAAATATCAAAACAGTTCAAAAGAGAAAAAGTAGGAAAAAGTATGACTATTTCTGAGTGTTTTATGTTAAGCAACAAAAGTTTAAGAACTTACAACTGAAAAACGAACTTGAAAAAATTTCATCTCTACTCAACTTGTAAAAATGAATCCAAAACACTATTTCATTATTTAATTTTGACACTATCAAACATATGGAACACTAATATCCCTCCCTGCAATTTCGGAAACCCATATGCCACAAGTGAACAGTTAAAAAAAAAAAATCCCTATCTTAAAGAAACAATGGCTAAATAAACATAAGAGAAAAAAGGGACTACAAACAAAATCATAAAGAATACTGTCACCATGTTATATATGTTTCTGAGTATTATTTAATTGGAAATATCACTATTTTAGTATCTAAGATAAAGGTAACTCCCAGCATACTACCTAGAAGAGACAAGAGAAAGCATTCCAACTATGAAATACAGAAAACGACCTATGTTTAAAAGATGCTGGAGAGTATCCAAGAAAGGCTGCTTCTTCCTTAGACATTTATAAAGAAATGAGCTTAAGAATGTCATGATATTTGTACTTATAAATCTGTTGGAAATTAAATGATACCTGTATCTTTTTGAAAAGTGAACTGTCTTCCAGTCTACAGAAAGAATGCAACACCAATTGAAAATATTTTGCTTTCTAAGAGTTAAGTTGAAGAAAAAGCTGAGCTGGCTTCCAAGGGACCAATTAAGAAACCCAAGCCTGGATTATATAGGATTCTTTGGGGATTTGCAAATGTTTCCATTCTAGTTTTTCAGAGCAAAAATATAAAGGGAAAAAATTAGAAAAAGAAGTGATCTATGGCATTTGACTACTATTCTTCAAACGGGCTCATTATTACAAATTTTCAATATTTGATTTCCACCTTTAAAAAACTACTTACTGGAGTTCCCGTCATGGCGCAGTGGTTAACGAATCTGACTAGGAACCATGAGGTTGCGGGTTTGATCCCTGGCCTGGCTCAGTGGGTTAAGGATCCGGCGTTGCCCTTAGCTGTGGTGTAGGTTGCAGACGCAGCTCGGATCCCGCGTTGCTGTGGCTCTGGCGAGGTTGGCAGCTACAGCTTCGATTCGACCCCTAGCCTGGGAACCTCCATATGCCACAGGTGTGGCCCCAGAAAAGGCAAAAAACAAAACAAAACTACTTACTGCACTCAGTGGCTAATCTATGATCATAAGGTCACTCCTTGACACACATTATTTTATGCCTCACTAATGAAATGATATGAGGTAGTGTAAAAGAAGCATCTGAAGCCTTAGCTTTCATTCAAAGCAGGCCATTCCTTAGCATTAAGAACAGAAACAGTTGCACTTGATTTTCGTCTATTTAGAGATGGAAATGAATCTTTTTGGTAACTGACTTTAGGGTCTCAAATTCAGGGAAATTTAGGTAAATCTTTTGCATTTTACCTTGACGTTGATTATGAGTTTTTCTAGAGATATAATATTAATCTCAGCTAACCTATTAGTTATTCCCTTAGAATTTATAATTTTCTCAAGTTCAATTATCAGGGTAAAAATGTTTCTTATTCTAAGAGGTGTGCATGTGTATACATAAAAGGAGGAGGTTTTTCCCATCTTAAAGTTTAACAGCTAGAGGGTGTGGGGAAAAGGGAATCCTCCTGCACTGTTGGTGGGAATGTAAATTGGTACAACCACTATGAAAAACAATATGGAGGTACCTTAGAAATCTATACATAGAACTACTATATGACCCATCAATCACACTCTTGGGCATATATCCGGACAAAACTTTCCTTGAAAAAGACACATGCACCCGCATCTTCATTGCAGCACTATTCACAATAGCCAAGGCATGGAAACAACCTAAACATCCACCAACAGATGACTGGATTAAGAAGATGTGGTACATATACACAATGGAATACTACTCAGCCATCAAGAAGAACAAAATAATGCCATTTGCAGCAACATGGATGGAACTACATACTCTCATACTGACTGAAGTAAGTCAGAAAGAGAAAGACAAATACCCTATGATATCACATATCTGGAATCTAATATAAGGCACAAATGAACCTTTCCGCAGAAAAGAAAATCATGGACCTGGAAAATAGACTTGTGGTTGCCAAGGGGGAGGTGGAGGGAGCAGGATGGATTGGGAACTTAGGGATAATAGATGCAGACTATTGCCTTTGGAATGGATGAGCAATGAGATCCTGCTATGTAGCACTGGGAACTATATCTAGTCACTTAGGATGGAGCATGATAATGGGAGAAAAAAGAATCTATACATGTATGTGTAACTGGGTCACCATGCTGTACAGTAGAAAACTGACAGAACACTGTAAACTAGCTATAATGAAAAAAAATTACATATATAAAAAAAAGTTTTAACAGCTAAATTTTAAGTATCTCACAAAGAAGGCTGAAGCATCATCTGGTGGAATGTAAAAACAAATAAATGAAAAAACTATTTCTCAAGTGGAGAAGACACTTCCAATGTATAAAACCATGAAATAATTGTCAATAAACCTGAATAGTGATGATAATAAAAAAGATCACTACTGATTTGTAAATTCCTTTGAAGAAAAAGGGTTTAAAATTCTCAGATTTAGACATGATAGGACCTGGCTGTAAAATACATTCCAAAACACAAAACTTACCTAAGGCAATGGCATTATTATGGCTCTAAAATAGATTATATTAATACCAAACTTCAATGTGTTTGGGATAAAGGGATTGGTCACTCTAGGATGGTAGGAAAAAATTCAGGAAAAAAGCAAAATGTGACACCAAACAGTAACTTTTTATAGCAATGGTAGGGGGACTGTGAGTTAATACTTACTAGATAAGAACCACAGGGCTAAGTAGGGGGCTTGTTTTATTATGATCTTCATTTTATTGCTATTAACCTAGGAAAAAATAAGAGTACAAACTTTAAAAATTTGATCACATAATTTAAGTTAGAAAATTTTTAACCGAGGTGACAACACTGTTTTCTGATCCTTGTATAGCACAAACAATCACAGGTTAGAAATACCCAGCAGCACCATTTATATTTTTCAGTCCAGAGTAGAATTATTAATTTTTTTATTTTTTATTTTATTTTCTGTCTTTTTAGGGCCACATCTGTGCCATATGGAGGTTTTGAGGCTAGGGGTCAAATCAGAGCTGTAGCCACCAGCCTATGCCACAGCCATGCCAGATCTGAGTCGTGTCTGTGACCTATACCACAACCCATGGCAATGCCAGATCCTTAACCCACTGAGCGAGGCAAGGGATCGAACCTGTGTCCTCATGGATACTAGTCAGATTCATTTCCACTGAGCCACGACAGGAACTTCCTATCATTAACTTTTAAAATTCACTTTTCTGTTACCATCACCTTCTTGAAGTTTAGAAGTCAAGTATGTAAGCGTAACTAAAACTCATACTTCACTGTCAAAGCACACTGAGGCTTCTGGAGGATACCATATAATTGTAGCTATTTTAAGATAAATTCATATCATACCTCAAGATTAACCAATCTCTTTCTCTCACACACATACACATGTATACCACTGTGAAATCTAAAAATCCATATATTGCCCAATTCTAAGAATTATACTGTGATACAGTATAAATACAAAGCTTAAGTTGGAGCTGAAAATACATGAAGAAATCTCTGAAAATAATGTGCTATGATCTATGGTTAAAACAAAACAACAGTAGTGAAATTGCCTGAATTAAAAAGTAAATGAAAGAGTAGTGATAAAAAAGGAGAAAGAGAAATTATTTTCATGCTTCTCCTTTACTTACAAGAGTAGAAAGGATTAAAAGCCAGTAAGCAAAGGAAGGAAATGGTACAGCTCATCTTTAAAAATATAAGAATTTAAAAATATCCTAGCAACTTAAATTGGTTAGAATGTTTGATTTCTGTGGGCCATGATTATAAGTTATAGTTTGTATACTAACTAACAGTTAAGCACCTACTATAAGACATGGACTAGAACAGAATAAACCCAATCCATGCTCTTAATAGAGTATTCCAAGTGTACATCTTATTGCAGAATATTTTCACCAAAAAAGGGACAGTACATTCTTAAAACTTATTTGAAAAAATAGAAGTTCTTGATGTGGCTCAGCAGGTTAAGAACGCAAATTTGTCACTGTGAGGACGCAAGTTTGATCCCTGGCTTCACTTGATGCATTAAGGATCTGGGGATGCTGTGGCTGTGGAGTAGGCCCCAGCTGCAGCTCCACTTCAACTCTTGGCCCAGGAACTTCCATATGCCAACCGTGAAGCCATAAAAAGGAAAAATAAACAAACAAAAAATAAACTTATTTGAAAAAATAAGTATTTCAAATCCACAGAAAAATAAAGAGAACAGTGAAATGAATTCCTACATCCAAGCCCTGGCCCTCCAATGCAGCTAATATTGAATTCTAACATTCTGCCATACTTAACTTTGCTTTTACTTATTTACTTTTTAAAGAAAAAAGACTGAATTTTCCTTTTGTACCATACCCTGGACCCCATTCCCATTTGTCCTAAGACATAATCACAATTTTGAATTTGGTGTTTAATTCTTAATGCACCTTCTAAGAATTAATACAAATTCAAGAATTTAAAACAGCAATATAACAGGGAACTCTACCCAATACTCTGTGATAATCTATATGGAAAAGAATCTGAAAAAGAATGGATGTGTATACATGCGTAACTGAATTGACTTATTGTATAGCAGAAATTATCACAACACTGTAAATCAACTATACTTCAATTTTAAAAAGTGAAAAAAACAATATATCATTGCTTTCAAGCTTCATGTAAATGTCATACTGTATCTAATTTTATTTATTTTTTATTTTTATTTTTTGCCTGCATGAGGGTCATGGAGAAGTTCCCTGGCTAGGGATCAAACCCACGCCACAGTAGTGACAGCACAAGATCCTTAATCTGCTGAGCCACCAGGGAACTCCTATATCTGACCTTGTGCAACTAGCTTCTGTTTGCTGAAGTAAAGCGTTCATCTCTGATGATACACACAGATCTCACTTTACAACTGTATAACATTTTTATCACATGACTAAGTCACAATTTTACATTCTCTCACTGCCTAATATTTACATTACTTTTAATTTTTTCCTATTAGAAGTAAAAATAAATAAGACTTTTTCACGAATGTCTGAGTTTATCTAGAACATCTAGGAATAGGATTGCTGGGTTAGAGCCTATGTATATCTTCCACTTTAGGATATTGCCAAATGCTCCTATAAGCAGCATATGAAAAACTCTCCTTTCTGTATTTTCTCCAATATGTATTTGGAAGTATACTTAAGAAAAACAGCTACCATCTAAACGAAAATTTAAAAAATTCTTAAGTGATCAATTCCTTCTGTTTGCTTCAAGTATAGGTTTAATAGTATATTAACTGTTCTAAACAAATAGACTTAAAATTTGGTCCAAGGCACTTTTGCATAAAATAAAGCTCTCATAATATAGATTTTCCTTATATGACTGAAGAACTACCAAGACTTATCCTAGAATTACTGTTAGAAGTGATAAAATTCATAATTAGTTACTGAGATTAGACCCATGATGACCAAAGAGGGAAAAAAAGGCAGAAAATGTAGATGGTTTATTGGTGTGGAGAATCCTTTCCCAATTCATTTTGGGCAGTGTTCTCACATGTGGGGTTTCTAGGAAAAACTCACTTGTTATAAACATAAATACTTAAGTCCATCCCCAGAGATTCTGATTCATCAGGTCTGGAAAAATGCTTTATTCTAGGTTATTCTGGTACAGGTGATCCACAGGTGCTTTACACAGTAATTAGTAGTAAAAATAAGGTGTTTTCAATATAAAGCATTATGTAACTCACTGTTTTGATTAAGAGTAGGTATCAGTAATTAATGGTATCTGTTAAATTATATCAACATATTAAAGATGTTAATACTCTAGTATTAGGAAAAATCCCAAAACAAACCAAAAAACACCCCATTGTTACCTCTGTTTAAAAGAATACTATTGCAAATGTTGAACTCTAAATTGGGGCATTAGGATTACACACTAGAAATGTCATTTGCGGTTTTCCACCAAAAATTCTAAAAATGAAATCACAACTTTAACAGAAATCCAATATTCACTTCCCCCTAACTACAACCTATTGGAATTTAGATACAAAAGAGGAGAAAAATACACAGATATTTAGGTTATGTAAATCTATACAGATTCAAATTCTTAAAAATCAAAACACTCCATGCTATTGTAAATTACAGTCCTATTTCAAAAGATTTAGAATAACCTGAACTTCCCAGATATAAAGTTCAGATAGAAGACATTATTTTAATAGTGAGAAAAAGATTTATGAATTTCCATCTACAGCCTGCTTTGTCTTTAATTATATACAACATCAGGTAGTAATAGATTTTTGTTCTTTTTAGTTACAGTTAAATCAATTAAAAATTTGGCCTTTTAAACTGAGCTATAAAATAAAGATAACACGAATTTAGAATATGATCCCAAAGTGAAAGAAACACGCCTATGTGGCCACAGTCAGCTTTTCTTTCCCTAATGCCATTACCAATGTATTATCTAACTTGTGTTATCAGCACTAATTATTGAATAATTTATTTCAGCCTACCAGCTTAAAAGTAAAAAGCATGAAACATATATATACTTTTGGAAGCAAGATAGTTTTCCATTCAAACATGGAATTAACTATATAAAAATTAAATGAACTAAAAACCACACAGTAAATAGTAAAAAATAATAAGAAACTAAGAATTAAAAGTATCTACTGTTCTCTTTTAGCTGCTTTGGGACGAAAATACCTTTTTGTCAAAGAACGTATTCATTATACTATATATGTATTACACTGACAGTTGGGCCATTTCCACCTGGTCTATAAAAGCTAGTGGGTGCAGGCTGCTTTGGCCACCACTACAGCATATTGATGCTATTTTGAACAACAGCTGACAAGCAGCAGCAATCTCCCAACCCCTGTTCCCAAAAGTAAGAAGCAAGAACAAGGGCTCTGATGATACTTGTTTATTCACTGTTGCTGCTACTGAAGCAGCAAGCTGAGAAAATCACATGCAACTAACACACAAAGGAAAAAAATGGTTGAGTTCAACCTCCCTACCCAGAAGTTCTGCTTGTATCACTACATGATAAAATTATTTAAGGATTTTTTTCTTTAAAAAGTGAGGTGGAGAGAGAAGAAAAGACAAAATTGGTGTTTTGATTAGAAAGGGAACCTATAATGTATCTAAGTTAAATAATTAATGACACATGTAATGACACACTTCAGCTCCTAGTTTAGATTTAACTGTTCAATTATCAAAATTCTCAGAAGAATTTTAACCAGGTTTAGGGTGAATTCATAAAAAGTATGTTCCCTAGCTATACTGGAAAATATCTAGGTATCTAAACTTTAATCAAGCAACAAAACTATATTATGCTTATAAAAAGCTCCAGTCTCCCAGCTTCAACATATCTAATCACATCACAAGTTTGACATCAGACATTATTAGCAAATAAATACGATTTTAGCCCATAAAGCTTTTACAAAAATTTCAATTATTAAAAAAAATTTCCACAAGTAATTTACCTACTTTGAATGTGTAACACAAAGCTAAAAACTTAGTAAGTACCTAATATCAATTGACCACTAACAGAAATGTAAGTATTTGTTCATCAAATTATCTTTAAACTTAAAGGTAATTTCATCTATGGACTTATAACTTTAAATTTAAAAGATATTCTTAAACACCTTAAGCAATTTTTGATTCTGAAAAATAATTTATAAGTCAGAAAAATTAGGACATCTGTAAATTACTTTTTTAAATGCTAGAACTGGTGGCTAAGTTTAAATAACAGCTAGTCAAGAAGGTTAGGTTTGAAATTAAATAAAAGTATAAAATACAATAATATTAAATAAATAAAATTCAGATATTTTGCTAAAAACCCCCAATCTTTAATTTTTATCAAAATTGAAAAACCGTTTTCTACTCAGCAATAGCTCAATAATGAACCAACAATGTTATAATAAAAATTAAAAAGACAATTCTGAAGAACACAGGATAACAATATTACTAAATATATTTGTTTACTATGAAAGTTATACAATAAAAGAGTAAGAGCAAAATCAAAAAAGGATTTAAAAAAAATTAAGAAACTTAGAAACAGTAACAAATAAACTATTAACCAGAGGATGAGCCTCAGCAACTACATCTGAAACATGCTACATGTTTCTCTTCCAAGTGACTCAAACCATGAAAATAGGAAAGTAAAACTAAGCCAAATCATATATGTTAATGAAATAACAAAAGTGGGGGTTTGTGGTGCTGAGAACTGATATTTTACTTCAAAATGACATTAAATGAAAAATTGAATCTTCACATTAATTAAATATTGCCCTTTGAAAATCCTTATCAGAAAATTTAAGTCTGATGTGTTAGGTCTTATTTGAAGAAACTGAAAAAGATTAATGATCTATTCACTAATCAAAAAAACCCATAAAGTACATGTACAAAACTGCTTCAAACATTTAAAGCTTCTTCATTAAGAAACTGTATCTATCTACTCTTCAATGAATCCTCAGCAACACTATAAAACCTCTAATAAAGAAAACTCTTATAGCTGATAAACTGTTTAAAATATAAGTTGTCTTTATAAACTAGCATTATTCATCAGTGACAATGAATAATTTCAAGTCCCTTCATACGTAGATGTGTTAAATTACCTCTATTCTAGTTTATCCAAATATTCTTTCCCCCTAAGGATAACTATTTCAGTAAAACTAGAACACAGACAGCATAACTGTATTTGGGAAACAACAGAGAATTTTCCTGAAAATGAATGCTATTTAACCCTGAAAATGCATTTAACCAAAAATATAAATATTATACAAATAAGATAAAAATCTAGCACTGAAAAAAATATAACACAGTAAGTGCTTTCCCCCAAATCCTGTCATAATGAACTACATATTAAAACTTAGTTAGACACAGATAAACAGGTTTGTAAATTTAAAACAGCCAAAATCCTTACAAAATGTCCTTTATGGGGTAAGTTAAGGAACAGTCAATCACATAATAGCAGTAAAAGCCCTTATTAACCTGTCTTCTAAAATAACATACACTACTAATTAGGTTAAAGTTTTTCACTCTGTAAGAGCTGACCAATAGAAGAAAACTGTTAATATCGGCATCAATTATTTTAGGTGTTAAATTATTCACTAAAAATTTGGAAGTTTATAAGCTATATAAGGGACAATTTTATGATGCTAAATATTTGTGTCCAAACAACATTTCGACAACTTCAGAGATCACAAATCATAAACTCTCTTAATGAGGAACAACTCTGTGGACTTAAGTCTTTTTCTATAACATAAATTCAAAAGCTGTATCTCTTCCCTCCTTTGACTCATTAAGGCTGTGTCTAAAGATATCTGGACTGAAAGTGACAAAATGAACCTAGATTTTTTTTTTCCAGATACTGAGAAACCATATTTTTTACTTTTCACCTTAATGTTCTTTAACCTGAAAAATATCACTTACAGAGAAAAAATTGTATCTGTTCTCATCCTATTCAAACTAAGCTGCTTTCTGTAACATTCTTAAATCAAAGTTATGAAAACTTTTTATAGCTTGTATCAAACAACTGCCTTACAGTATCATGACACTAATATCTGAACTTCACTTATATAAAACTGATTTCTATTAAATTTTAACATTTTACTTAACTGTTAACAGATTTACATTCCTAGATTATCTAATAGCTAATAACAGAAATATCTGATTTTTAAGTATTTTGATATATATCTCAATGTTCAAACATTCTTAAACACACATCTAAGAATTTGCTGGAAAAAAAATCCTTTAACACTATTTAAAGATAAAAGCAATTCTATGACCAAAGTGATAAATACACTTGACTCTTAAGACTAAATTACACTTTTCTTATGAAAACAAACCTTTGTGATTTCCTATATCTTAAGTATATAAAATAAATGCTAGTAAAAAAATGTAAAGAAAAAATTATAGTATATTTTAGTCAAATTCACTTTATTTAGCAAATAGTTTTAAAAAACACATTTAGTTAATACTTTATCATGTAATTAATACTTTACTATTCAAAAATTAATCAAGTAATACTTAGTAATACTGTTAAATGAGTTTTCATTACACCAGATTACAATTTAGAAAGCAGCTGAAATTTTTATTAGCTAAGTATCTGAAATTTTCAACTAAAATTATAAAATAAACTTTATTTTAAAGTAAATATGCTGGAAAAGTGATTCTGTGATGAAGTATTCTGGAGGTAAAGACAAGTCATTAGAAGTTTTGGAATTCTACAGTTTATTTTTAAAGAGTTTACAACTTTTGATATGAACAATTTAAATATTTTACTCAGAGTACCTATGAGTAAGATACTGGTTTCTGCTTTAGAAAGTGCGTTTTTCAGTTTCAACCAAATTGCTGTTTTGGTTAGGATAGTACTTGGAATATTTCAAGTTCTCTTAAAATATTCTCACTAATCTTATCAAATTTCGTAGGCTCTATCTACCACTATATCTATCAAAGAATGAAGCACCAAATTTCACTTGATTTAAACCATCTATTTTATAACATGAAAAATCTACTACTTAATTATTTAACATATAACACTGTAGTAACAAACTTAAGAAAAAACTCATAACATATATTTATTCTTAGAATAAATAAACTCATTTGGAGCTGGACCCATACAGGATAAGAACATCAACTGCATAAAAAAATCTGAAGCTTTAATAAAGCAAGAAAAGCTCAACCTTGGCCACTTCACTGAATAACTTCTGTTAATCAATAAATCTTTATTGAATTTAGCTCACCTAAAAGTTCTAACTTTACCAAATGTCTAGTTCAATTATATTGCAAAGATATAAAATCGTATGCTTTAAAAATTCATTAGTATACCTTAATCTCCTATCATGTTCCATTGCATTATGTGAATGTTCAATCAAAGAAGTTAGGTTGTTCTCCAGAATTGGCTCTCTCCTAAAGGTCAAAACCTGCAATAAAAATGTCATGTATTATAGCATGAAGACACTCAACAGACTTCCGCCTCCTGCAGTTTCACAGTTGATCCCTGAACGCAGAGGTAAGATCTTCAAAATGACCCCAATCTTGCCTATGTTCAAAGAAACCCTAACTTTTTAAAATAGAAATATTTTGATTAGAAACACCTGTGAAATGCTTTATCATCCGAAGCCTCTTCAAACAAATCAGATTAATATATTTCTGCTTTCATTTCTCTTTAGGGCATTCATTTTGAAAGCAGTGTAGATAAGTGTGTATGTTTATGTAGGCAGTTGTTAGAGGACTGCTAAAGGGGACTTCATAAGGAAAATATCAGAAATATAGTTTGTCTGTGTTTCTAATACTCATAAAATCCATGGTTTAAAAAGTTATTCAACGGATAGAGACAAATTTTTATCTACCTTTCTCCCCAAATTATCATATGTTTTAATGGTGACAGAAATTATCATTACTTTCAACTTGGGTCTTTTGCCAGGCCTGAGTGAATAATACTGATGTTTCCAAATGTTTTAAGACATTACAGTCTAATAGAACAAAACTTAGAATTTACTTTTAAAACAAATTAAAATACTTATAAGTCATAAATGGAGGACTATTGGGAAGATGGCTTTTTTTTTAATGTGTCCAAGTAGAGGTGGTGTAACTAAATGTATGGAAGTGGTGTTTTCATTTATTTCACCTGAATCTTAATAATTTACGGACAACCGACTATATAAAAATACTAAACTGTTAAATGACCAAAGGTTTATAATGGGCTATATGTGAACCATAATTCTTTGGAGTTTTCCACTTTTATTTAAAAACAGCTTAGAAGAAATCATAACCCCAAAACCCTTTTCTCTGCAGCCAAATGACTGTTTAATGGCAAAAGACACACATATATAACTCACAAAACACCAACCCTGAAAACATGACTTTTTAAAAAATTAGAATAATTTCTACATAGTCTTTCTTAAAAGAATAGACATTTTTCTATATGTGAGCACTCTGAAAAGTGAGGTATCTTAATTAAAAAAAAATCATAGGATAACAGAAGAAACCAATGTGTATTCCATGCCAAATATTAAGTTTTTAAATAGCAGGAAAACAAAAAATACTAAATAATAAAGAACAAAAGAGGTTCAGGTATAAGACAAATATTAAACCAAATGAGTATGATAAAAAAAGACAAAAACCACCCCTCTGAAATACCAAAATTCAAATCTCAAATCTATTACAAAATATAGGTTTTTATACTTTGCACCCACAACAAGTCTTCCCACTGCAAAGATTCTTTAGTGAAACAGGACAGGATTAAACAAAAGTGCATTATATTTCTCATAATTTGATATGAAATATTAAGAATAAAATTCATATATATACTTAATATCAATATTTTAAATGGCTTTCTAAAAGAAAAGATCCTTTGAAACATCTTTGACACAGGCAAAGAAAAAAAAAGGCAAAAGAAAATCATTTCCCAACCATAAAGCAGTATTTATAGGAAGGCTCTACAGCCATTTATTTGTTCATGCTTAAAATCAGAAAAAAATATAAACACGTATCAGTAAAATGACATTCTATAATTAATGTTACTCTTATTAAGACAATCACAAATTTAAAGTTCAAATACTGTCACTTGTAAAAATTAAATACAAAATGGTTTAATATCATTTTTGACACTTATTTGAAAGAAAGTGGTAGTTTATCACTGATTTCCTTTGGTCTTAAGAAATTTGGGGCTACCAAATTTCAGCAAGTCATAGTCTGAGTTCTAATTACATGCCAAAATGAGTTGCCTGGCACACAGTGTTTCTAAGTTTACTGAATTAAAACAAAACTACATGCATAATAATACTCTGGTAATTCTTTCTAAGATGTGTTTTCTAGTTATAATCAGACCAATAGTGTATTTCCTCTAAAAAAGGGTTAAAAAGAAATCACTGAAGATTATTAAGCTTCGTTAAACAAAAGAAAAAAAACAAGAGCCAATCTTAGGCCAGTAATATTTTAAAATAAGAGAGACGAATTTTTTATAGAATAAAATTTCAAAATTATGGGTAAATTTACACTCTGATATTTTTAATTAGAGAAAGCTTAGGTATCATGTGAAAAAAATACCTAATACAGTCGCTGGGCATTTATTTTCTTTTTGTAAACCAAATCAACTGACCAGTATTTCTGGATTGAAGTATTCTGTGACATTCTGAGTAGTTACTACATACTAGTAAGTAAACAGAGATTAAAAAAAAAATATATATATATATCCACAAAACAAAAAAACAAGCAAAAATGCAGTACACAAAGCATGATGAAACAAGGGATCAGAATATGAAAGCTATTTTGAAATTTTCATCCTTAGCTCTAGATAAACATTAAAAGCCCTATTAATCTGATTAGAAAAAAAGCAGTGTTACAAACACCTGAGGCTACATTTTGTAAATGTACAACTAAGACAACCTGAGGGCATTAAAACAAAGCCTAAAACTGCACTTTTATTTGCAATTTTAAAAATAGTATGAAGGGCAAACAAATGAAAATCAATGCTACAGGAAGACTGATACCTTACCTTCTCTAGTTCCCTTTCCCCCACAATATGTAAACATAGCTTTAAAAAGAGCTAAGCTGCTGTAGCAACTCCTTCCCCCACCATTGTTTGCCTGTTGTAATATAAGACTTTGCTAGTCCTTAGGATGGAATAGAAAATAAATTAGAAATATCCATTTCTGCAGAGAAATATGGATAATATACATAACAATACACATCTTCTGGAATTCACATACCTACATGCCCACAAATTTCCCTCTTACCTAGCATCACATAAAAGGGAAAATATTTTGAATGCTGTGGATTTTATTTAGGTGCTAGTGTGTTCTCAAGCTTTAGCACAGTATTTTAAATAAAGGAATCCCTACACTTCTTTTAAAAATAGCTTATTAAACAAAATAATCCTTCAGCTATCACCTCCCAAAACAAACAAAACCCCCCATAAACCAAAACACCAAAAAAGTATGGTTAAATTTAAAAAGCCTAGTGGAATTTAAAGCCTTTCCCCACTCACCCTTAAAACTCTCCAAGTCACATAATAATTTGAATGAAAATTAAAACACAAAAGACAAAATAGGAAAAAAGGCAAAACCCACTGGTTCTGGAATCTTTGGTGAAATTACATTTAAAATAGAAATCAGGTCTCCTACAATTTCATTAAAGCAAATTTTATAGAGAGGATAATTAGCATCTTACATGAAATTTTCATGAGATGATTCAAAATAAACAGCTTTGAAAAAAGGTCATGAACATAGGTTGTGTCATTCCAATTTCTGTTTTAAGGCAATACAAACTAGTACGATTTATAAACTCAAATATTCCACTTATTATATAAATTATAATCATAACCCTACAGAGATTTATAAGCCTTTTTATTTGAATATTTTCCAACAATGCACATTTCACCTAATGTGAGAATAGAAACTTTAAGTTTCAAAATTTCAATTACTATTCATAAAAGGACATAAATTTCTACCAAAAATTTTTTAAAAAACCACATACAGCTATCTTGTTTATCAGTGAAATTTACCGATTTTCTTTGAAAACCACACCCGCCTTTTATCAAGATGCAATTAAACGGAATGACAAGCTTGGTAATAAATAGAAATATATTGACGGCTGCCTCAAGCAACATTAAACAAAAACCAACTGAAAACCAACCAAATAAAACACAACACATCCACACTGTTGTATGCAATATACTTCTTCATAATGAATTTATGAATGAAATCATAACACGCACCTGTGCTACTTACCTGTTGTATTGTCTAAGTTAAACAACATAAATTTCTTGTAAATAAAGTTTTAAGTCACTGAAATGGCTGAATTAGTAACGCTTACATATATTTTTTTAAATAAGATGTGAAAAGTTTTAAAAAAATATTCAATTTTTGTGGAAAATGTGGAAAAATTCATTCTTAACATTAAGAAAATTAAAGTTTCTTTGCATGCAAGTAAAAGAAACAATTCCCCTGCAATCTGCATGCAACAAATATATGTAGTTTAAGATGAAAAATTTCTGTTAAAGGAATAAAAAACCTAAATTCTAAACTCGGTTTTTAACCAACGGAGAACGGGGCAAATATATAAAAGTCTTGTAACTTCAGCTACCAGAATTACAATTTTGTGAAAATTGTCTTCTCTAGGTTTTGCTTTTAATATACATTTCAAAGCCACTCGAAAATCCTTTATGGAAGAAAAAAATATTAAACGTTAGCTTTTTTTTTTTTTTTAAACCCCCCGTCATAATGTTTCATAACCATTTCCACCGTTTTCTAAACGTATAATTTTTTGGAAAGTCAAGAATTAAAATCTAGTGCTCAACATTCAAACCCCCCAGTCCCGCTTCCTTCCAGCCAATCAGGGGGTAACAAGTTCGGTGTTTTGGGAGCTCCGTTAGATACAATTTGAAAAACATCACATTGCGCTCTCCTAGTCTCTTCGGGGAAAGAGTGTGAGGGCGGGTCCCTCGATCTTTACAGAAATAAGAAATCAATTAATTGTTACATCAATTTCAGGGGGAAAAACTCATTACGCAGGCAGTCCTAAAAGGTGTGTGACTGGAAGCGTTATTCCTTTTTCGAACAATTGAATAGCTGCTGCAAAAACCATCTCCTGCATATTCTCAAACCAGAGTCGCGCGCCCCAGACGCAAAACATCACACTAGCAAAGGGTTAATCTAGGGTGCCTAAAGCGCAGAAAAGGATTGAAGATCCAGTACGTCTTTCATAAGGAATTTTACAAAGGCCATTATCTATAAAGAAAGTTAAAGGCGTCACCGGCTCAAATTATTCATGAGTAAAATTTGGTAGAAACTACGAGAAAAAAAAAATCACTAAAGGGAAAGACAAATAACAGCCCTCTTCCCTCCGCCTCAAAGTCAAGAGAGCTCCTAGAAAAGGTGGGGATTTCAAAATTACCGTTAAGTTGTCCGCGTAAAGACTTTTCGGGAGGAAAACATCAGTACAGTTTCTCAGATTGCCTTTTTTCCTTGAGACGTGTTTCAAAGACTGGAGAAGGAAAAAGTCTTCTAAGAAAAGTGAGACTCAGAGAAGGAAATCGCAAGGTCGAAGCCCCACCTTTCATCTCACCCCTAAAGACTTCCCCAACGTCCTCCCCCCCGCAAGAAAGGACGATACCACGAGACCAAACGACAAAAATCCCGAGCAAAAAGCGAAAGTTCGGCATCTTTCCTAGGAGCCCGCTAAAACCTTAAAAGCCTGCCCCCGCCCCATCTTGCCCAAATTGGAAAAGCCAGACGCGGTCAGTGCTACCCCTGCTGGGACCCAGGCGCGCAGAACTGGAAGGCGGCGGGGTGAAACTCACATTCCCAGGGCATCTCACGCTTTAGCATCAAAGACGACAACATACACGGCTGGGTCCCGCGGAGGGCACGGCACGGTCGTACGTCGGACCAGAGGCACCCGCTGCTCCGGGTCCTCAATTTTTCGCCGACCTTAAGTTTCTTGTCACTGGAAGACGGCTGTCAGCGGGCCGGGAAAATTGCGATAAAAGAGGGCTCGGTTCGGCAATGGAGGAGGAGGCGCTTGTCCCCCTCCTCCTGTCAAGAAGCCACGGCCCGCCGAGCCCGACCGCGCCCGGTCCGCGGCCCCAGGCGGGGGGTCCTGCTGACAGATCCGCTGGGCGGCGGCCGCTCCGCCGCAGCGCGTCCGCGTCCCGCTCAAACTGCAACTCCCCTCCCCCCACAACCCCGACTCTCCGCGCTCCCGCCACATTCCGCCTGCCGCCGCCCACTCACAGACACCCAATTACCCCCAACCCTGTCTCCTCGTATTTTTCGCGATTAAAATGAAGGCGGACCCAGTGCCCACTCCTCGCACCCCCCACCGGTCCCACCACTGCCACCTCCCGAGTCCGGCTCTCCTACTTCTTCAGGCTCTTACCGGCTGCGCCAACACTGGCCAAGCTCCGCCACCTGCCCTTTGCTCGAAGTAATTTTTGGAGATTTAAGTGATTTTTCGGCGGAGTCCTAGTGGCGCTGTACTCTCGGACAGGTTATCCCGTCTCTCCCGCTAGATTGATGAGATCAGGCATCACTCGAAAATGGCGCCGAAAGCGCTGAGGCTCCTCATTCAAATTCGTTAGAGCCAACCCCGCCGTCCCGGGGCATGCCGGGAACGCGGGCTGCCTCCACAGCTGTCAACACCGCCTCCTAACCCCCCCAACTCTAGCTTTCTCGACACTTCTGCCCATGCGCAAACTCACACAGCCCCCTCCCCCGCCTCCGTCCTCGCGCGCCTTGAACATGCGCAGAATTGTCGCTTGTTCGCCGCTCTCGCTTCGCTTCCTCAGTCGCAACCTCTCTCCTTGCGCGTGCGTGCAGCCCTTAGGCTCAGCCGCCGAGGCGGAGGGACCGTGGGGACTGTGGGCCCAGGGGTCCATAGATGACATGCCATTCGATAGATATTTATTCTGGTGTTCCAGGAAAACAAATAACGGTACAGCTTAAGCGAAAAGAAAAACATCTTACTGTCAGTGTCTAAGCTCCTTTAACAACGGAATGTGTCTGAGACCTTGTGTACGGATACACGTGTACTTAAAACAGCCCCGCCAGTGTGCAGAGCTGTTAAGTCGACGACGGTTTGAGGGAGCTACCGCAGTTAAGCCTCAGAACAACTTTATGAGGTAGGTACTATTATTATTCTCGGTTTGCAGACCAGGAAACCAAGGCTCAGAGACTTTAAGTAATTTCCCTGAAGGCAGCACAGGTAGCAAGCACGTGGACGAGTCCGCATCTGTCAGAATTTGGAGCCCTGGTTGGGTCATTCTCTGCCAGGCTGTGCGACCTGACCAGGGCACACGCAGGAGGCGTGGTTTCTGCTTTACAACTGTGTGTGTGGGTGTGCGCGTTCTAGAGCCTTGCGAAAGCACTTTCATTGAACCGTCTTAAGTGTTCTTAAACATTCTGCTCGGCTTGGGAGGGGTGAATGGGTCATTGGGCAGTGTGGGGAAATCATTTAGGGTAATTTTATAAAAGGGTGGTAAGGGAACTTTAGCAAAGATGGGTTTCTGCTGTGCGACACATTGGTTAAATAATAGTATATAGATAGCATATATTGACTGTTCTCTGGGCTGGGCATGGTGCTAAATAAACGCTTTACGGAATGATCTGTTTATTGCCCGCAACAGCCCTTCACAGTAGCCATTATCTTTATTTTACACAAGAGGATACCCAAGACTCAATTAAAAAATTTACCCCAAAGTCTTGCAACTATTAGGTAGAAGCACATGACCTAGGCAGATCCGTCCAACGTCAAAAACTGGGCACTATGGTAGAACAATAAATGATAAAGTTGTCGATATTTGAACACCACCTTTAAAAACGTCTGTTAATCATTCATTTGCTTGGGAGAATTAGCTTATCTTCCACCAGGCTAATTAAGATGAAAATTAAAAAACAAAACAAAACTGCCATTGATCCTAAATGATTACACTTTAAAATTATTTTTGAATTGTTCATTTTTTTCCTGATCCCAAGTTATAGTGAATGTTCTAAAGAACCCAACAGTTTGAAACCTGGGTCGTTGCTACACTTTTTTTTTAGTTTTTGTTGTAAAATAACTTGTGATGAATCATAACTGTTTGAGTATACAAAGACATACGTAGTTATGAGTGTTAAATGAGACTGCATATGAAAGTGCCTGAAGTACTAAGAAAAAATTGGGAGATAGCTAGCATGGTGTGCATTATTGAGGTACAATAATGGAAAGAGAAATGGATTTTAATAATTTGACATCATCAAGTAATATGGCTGGGTAGTATATGGCTTCCATCTCTCTGCTACTTTTGTGCACTGGTTAACTGAGTGGACTCTGGAACCCAAACTTCTTGGGTTGGAACTCCGCTCTGCTATTTACTAGCTTTGTGCCCCTGTGAGTTACTTTTTCTCATTTGATCTTTTGTAAAACGATTAATGCTAGTTCCTCATCCGGTTATTGTAAGGATGTAACTGAGTTAATATATTAAAGGTATTTGAACAGTGATTGATACATTACTAAATATTAGCTATTGTTGTGGGTCGGTCATTAACACTGATCTTTTAAAATGGTTTCTTTAGAGGTGTTTTAAAAATCCAACTACAGTTAGGGCCATGAGGAATTAGCATTTATGTTCAAGAGCATCTTAAGACGTTATATCAGCCTGCCAAACTTTTTTTGCCAAATAGAGTAATGATTTCTGTCAGAGGATGTTATTTTGTTTTACCTTTTCATAAGAGTAACATAGGAAAATGGAACAGTTTTACCACTTTTTCTTTTTCTTTTTTTTTTTTTTTTTTGGTCTTTTTGCCATTTCTTGGGCCTCTTCCCATGGCATATGGAGGTTCCCAGGCTAGGGGTCGAATCGTAGCTGTAGCTGCCGGCCTACACCAGAGCCACAGCAACGCAAGATCTGAGCCGCGTCTGCGACCTACACCACAGCTCACAGCAACGCCGGATCGTTAACCCACTGAGCAAGGGCAGGGACCGAACCCGCAACCTCATGGTTCCTGGTCGGATTCGTTAACCACTGCGCCACGAGGGAACTCCTACCACTTTTTCTAATTATTAATGTTAAAGGGAAGAAAAACAGGCCACTCTAAAACACAAAATAAAAACCATCCAAATTTCTACTGTTTAGAGATAAACACATATTCTTCATAATTTAAAAATCTACCTGTGGAGAGAATCAGCTAGGTGAAGTCTGGATAAGTGGTATATTTGGGGAAATTACTTGCAAGATTGTACTAGAGCATCATGAATTAGTGAATTCTTTATCTAGTCACCCTTTAAGATTTATTCTGTCAAGAGGATTCTAAAGTGATGATGGTATTTATAAATAATAACATTTATTGAGTACTTATTATGTGTCAGTTAAGCATATATATCCACTTTGTCCTTGAATCCTTTTAATAACTCATGAGGTAAGTACAATTATTATCTTTATTTTGCAGGCTAAAGTTTATATAGAGATCACTCTATATAAGTGTTTAGAAGATTTAAGTCCTGATTTAATATTCTATTTAATAAACCAGCAACTCTTCACTGAAGCTTCTTGATTCATTAAAGTGGGGGAAAACAAAATCAAGTAGCTTAGTTCCTATGCTTGAACTTAAAAAAGCCCAAGTGGAAAAAAAAAAAAAAAAAAAAAAAAAAAAGGGTGTTTTGTTGTAAACGAAGAATTTTATGTTTGACCACAAGGGGGTGCAAATTTCCGAGTTGAATTTTAAAAGAAAAAAAAAGAGCACTTTTACTTCAGATCATCAGATTCAGAGGTAAAGAACTAGTAAGCATACCTTACTTGATTTTTAATACTTCACTCAGTGATACACACATTATGAAAAGAAAGAAAATTATTTAGATTCTCAGTTGGGGCAGAAGTTTTCAGCTTTCTTTTATCTTGAAAACAGGGAAGAGTTAATCACCCTACCCCCACCCCTTTTCACCCACCCATTTTTTGCATACTCTTCTTGACTTGTCATAAGAGTAAAACTGAAGTCATAATTTAAAATTTGAGGTTTTACTTGGAAACTGCAATGCAATCACCAGCAAACGAATGGTAAATATGGGTAGTGTGGAGAGCAGCGGTCTTGTAATTTCAATGCTTTTTTTCCCCTCCTGCTGTTTCTGATGAGTAAGCTACAGCGGATGGAATGTTGGCTTCGACATATTAGCTTATTTAGGTAAAACTATGAAAACTATAGGTATGTTCATCTTTTAAGGAAGAATGAAGACTCTTAAAGAAGAAAACATTTTGAACAGTAAAACTTGAAAACAAGTATACCCTGGTTAATGTTTTAAAAACAATTTGCATATAGATGTGAAAACTACCTACAGTAGCTTTTTTTTTTTTTAATTGCTTTTTAGGGTCTCACCCCAGGGTTTATCAAAGTTCTCAGACTAGGGGTCCAATCCGAGTTACAGCTGCATCCTCACGGATACTAATTCATTACAGATTCTTTACCTCTGATCCACAACAGAACTATTTTATTTTATTTTTTGCTTTTAAGTTTTGCGCCTGTGGCATATAGAAGTTCCCAGGCTAGGGGTTGAATTGGAGTAGCTGTTCAACCAGGGAGGCCAGGAATGGAACCTGTATACTCATGGATACTAGGTGGGTTTGTTTCCACTGTGCCACAGCAGGAATTCCTAGCAGTGATTCTTTCTATTTTCTCTTTTTTTCTTTTTTTTATGGCTGTACTGGTGGCATAGGGAAGTTCCCCGGCTAGGCATTGAATCAGCTGTAGCTGCCAGTCTATAGCAACTCTGGATCCACAGCAACTCTGGATCTGAGCGAAGTCTGTGACCTATACCACAGCTCATGACAATGCTGGATCCTTGACCCACTGAGCGAGGCCAGGGATCAAACCAACATTCTCACGGATACTAGTCAGGTTTGTTACTGTGCCACAAAGGGAACTCCTAAAGTAGCTTTTATTTTCCTACTGGTCTTGTTTTTCTGAGGTGGACTTAATTTTAAAAAACACTTTTACTTGGACATAATTTCAAATTTACAAAAAGTTGCAAAAATAAAAAGTTCAGAGAATACCTGTATCATTTAGTTGCTCTTGTGCAATGTCTCTGTCTCTCTCCATACATATTTCTTTATATGCAATTTTTTTCTTAAACCACTTGAGGTTAAATTAAATACATCCTGGCCCTTCACCCCTAAATACTTCAGTGTGTATTTCCTATCAGCTTCATAATTTTACATTGAAATAACACTTGAATCTACCATCAATATTCCCATTTTGTAGGTTGGTCATTGTTGTAGCATTTCCCCTGCAGTACAGGGGCCATCTGGAGTCAGGCCCTACGTTTAGTGGGTCTTGACTTTAGCTTCTTTTACATTCTTGAAGAATATAGTTTATCCCTCCACCACCTTTTTTTTGGCCATGCCCATGGCATGGAAGTTCCCTCGCCAGGTATGGAACCTGTGCCACAGCAGTGACAATACCATATCCTTAATCCACTGAGCCACCTGCAAACTCCCTCCACCCTACTTTTTGATAGAACATTCCCTATTTTGTTTTTGTCTGATGTGTCCTCATGATTAAATTAAGGTTTTAATTCTTAACTGGACTGCTGGACAGGTGATTTGTGTCCTTCTCAAGATACCACTTCTGGAAGCACGTGATATCTGTATGTCCCTTGTTGATGATGTTAATTTTGATCATCTGGTCCATATATGACCATATTTCCCAACTGGCTTTTTTTCCTTCCTGGCAAATAAGCAATTTGGGAGGAAACATTTGAAGATATATCC
Organism: Sus scrofa; assembly: GCF_054392235.1. Classification (NCBI taxonomy): domain Eukaryota; kingdom Metazoa; phylum Chordata; class Mammalia; order Artiodactyla; family Suidae; genus Sus; species Sus scrofa. The sequence continues at coordinate 18,281,821 of NC_139393.1, read as the reverse complement.
TGCTCTTCATCAAAGTTCCTATTTAAATTTGGCATCCATTATTGCTGAGGTAATTTTACCATGATGGTTGCAAAATGATTCAACAAATCTAACACTCCTTTCACATTTACTGGTCAGCCCACAGCATTCTACTGCAAAGAGCCCTTTCTTCTCCTATATTTATCTACTTATTATCTCCATTAACTTACGAATTCCTGTTTCCCCATTTCTATATTTACTTTGTTTTCTTGTGTTCCTTCTATTTATATGTGTATATTATACTTTTTTTCTGAACCATTTGATGGTAGGCTACACACATCATGACTTTTAACCTCTAAATATTTGTCTGTACTTAATTATTTTGGTGTTTGAATTGTCCCCTGGTGGGTCCTATATCTTTGTAGTATGCCTATATTATTCTGAGGGAGTACTTCCTTGCTTTTTGGTATAGTAAGATGTCCCAAGTTTAGCTTGTCCTTACCCTACCCTAGCCCTGGAATTAGCCTTTCTCTAAAGAGCCCTGTTTTCTCTTAGTGGAAAATGGATTGGAGATGAAGGCTAGCAGCTCATTGCTGCTGAGGTGCTTCTGCTTCTTGGACCTTTCAGAAGACAGAGCTAGGAAATAGGTACATATATATGCACATACGAATATGCATATACTGATATATACATATATGTTAATAACGGGTTTCATTTTAAGTTATGGTATTTTTATTATGATTATAATTGAGAAGATGTCATAGTAGTATTTATAAAGTTCTGAATAAAGTCAGTGAAATCACAATCCAATCTAACAACTCAGAGAGTTTTCATGTTCCCTTTTAGTAAATGTCTATACATATAATTTTATAGGCTCATAGTCTGAAATTTTTTCCACTTAACATGTAAGAAGCATCTGAGTTACTATATCATTTTTACAATCTCATTCTAAATTTCTCTGCTACATATCATTTAGCAGATTCTACCATTCTTGTATTGCTGGACACTTAAGTTGTCTCTAATTTTTTGTTATTATAAGTAATTCAGAAGTGAACATTTTTATACTTTCCTAATTGACTTTCTTATTTGTTTATTTATTAGATGATTTCTCAGAAGTAGGAATACTAGTTCCCAAAAAGGTAGGTATGTTTTGGTGGTTTGATATGTACTAGCACACAGATTAATCAAATATTTACTTAAGTCTATACAAGAATTGAATATATAGAGATAAGACATATGTAGTCCCCATTAGCAAGGGGGTGAAAGTCTAATGGAAGAAAGATAAATTCTTTTTTTTTGGCCATGCCCAAGACATGTGGAAATTCTCAGGCCAGGGATAGAATTGCACCAAAGTGGTGATTCAAGCTACAGCAGTGAAAAACTCCAGATCCTTAACCTGCTGAGCCATCAGGGAACTCTGAAAGGTAAATTCTTTAAAAATTATAATTTGAAATGGAAACAAAGAACATTTAACTCAGTTTAGGAATATATAACTAATAGACAAAGAACATTTAACCTAGGTTAGGACTCAGGAAAGCTTTTTTTTCTTTTATTCTTTTATTCTTTTTTGGCTGCCCTGTGGCACATGGAGTTCCCAGGTCCAGGGATCAGATCCGAGCCACAGTTGTGACCTTTGCTGCAGCTGCAGCAGCACAGGATCCTTGGGTCCTTTAACCCACTCTGCCAGGCTGGGGATGGAACCTGTGTCTTGGTGCTGCAGAGACACCACTGATCCCCTTGCGCCATAGTGGGATCTCGAGGAAAGCTTTTTAGGAGGAGATGATAGTTGAGCTGTGTCTTGAAGGATACCTTGGTAAAGACTTAAAAGGAGTTATCTCATTGTGAAAAAGAGATTAGAACTAGGCCATAGAAAACACTTAAAAGCAGAATCACTGGAGTATAAGAAAACAGAGAAGGCAGAAAGAACCTGGCATGGTGGAGAATATTCAGGTAGTTTGTGTTATTTGTTGCCTAGGTGCCTTTAGAGGAATTGGGAAAGGCTAGCCTGATCAGGTGGATAGAAGTTAAACCATGAAAGGCCTTGCATGTCACTTTTATATTGATGCAATTGAAAAATCTTAAACCAATGAGTAATATAATCAGGTTTATATTTTAGAAATTCACTTTAACAAGGGTATTGGAGAACAGATTAGAAAGTATGAGACTGGTGACAGAAATGCCTGCAGAAGCTATTGTAGTATCTAGGCAAGAAATAAAAAGTACTTGAACCAAAGAATTAAAATGATGGTGAAATGAAGTATAAAAAGAGATTGTATTTATTTATTAAGTATTAGTATGTAACTATTACCAGATAAGTATTTAGCCCCTACTGTGTGTCATGTATTGTTCAAGATACTGAGCATATAGGGGTGAACAAAAGAGCCACAGTTCCTACCCTGATGGAGTAGTCTAGTGTGAGAAACACAGACTAAGTGTAATAATCATACAGATGACAACTGTGATAAGTAATATAGCAGAAAAATATAGGATGCTGTGAAAGCATACACTGTAGGGACCTAACACTGAGACTGAAGTAAAGCCTTTGTAAGGAGGGACAGTTAAACCGAGACTTAGGAATTAGCTAGGCCAAAAAGAAAGGGAAGAGCATATGTTAATGTCCTACGCAGAAAGGACCAGAAAATTCAATGCCTATATGGCTAAAGCAGAGTAAGCAAGGATGGAGAAAGTTGGAAAGTAAGATTAAAGAGGTTTAGGAGGCTTTGTATATAGGGAGAAGAGAGAAAAGGGTATGTAGCAGGACTCTTCAGTTTCTAGTGTGGGCAGCTGGGTGGCTGTTGGTATCATTTCCTGAGATAGGAAAAATAGAATAGGTTTGATGGATTTTTATATGTGAAATGTTGGTTTTTGTATGCCTGTGAGCTAAGTACATCCTCCAATCCTCACTGTAGAGATAAGTAGATATTAGGATTGGATTTTTTTTTTTTTTTTTTGTCTTTTGTCCCCTTAGGGCCACACCTGCAGCATATGGAGGTTTCCAGGCTGGGGGTCTAATTGGAGCTACAGCTGTCAGCCTACACCACAGCCACAGCAACGCCAGATCCGAGCTAAGTCTGCGACCTATACCACAGCTCACGGCAACGCTGGATCCTTAACCCTTGAGCATAGGCCAGGGATCAAACCCACAACCTCATGGTTCCTAGTCGGATTCGTTTCCGCTGCACCACAACGGCAACTCCAGGATTGGATTTTTGATTTGGAAGTCTGGAATTTAGGGGAAGGGTCTCATATTGCATGTTGTTTATAGATTTACTAGTTGATTCATTGTAGATGGTAGTTTGTTTTGCTTTTTTTAGGGTTGTACCAGGTCATATGGAAATTCCCAGGCCAGGGGTCAAAACAGAGCTGCAGCTGCCAGTCTATGCCACAGCCACAGCAATGCGGGATCTGAGCTGCATCCGCAACCTGCACCACAGCTCAAGGCAACACCAGATCCTTAACCCACTGAGTGAGGCCAGGGATCGAACCCATGTCCTCATGGATACTAGTCAGGTTTTTTTACCCCTAAGCCACAGCAGGAATTCCTGTAGATGATAGTTGAAACTGTGGGATTGGATGAGATCACTGAGGGACTAGAACTGTTAACAAATATATAATTAACAAAAGCAAATACAGGAGTTCCCGTCGTGGCGCAGTGGTTAACGAATCCGACTAGGAACCATGAGGTTGCGGGTTCGGTCCCTGCCCTTGCTCAGTGGGTTAACGATCCGGCGTTGCCGTGAGCTGTGGTGTAGGTTGCAGACGCGGCTCGGATCCTGCATTGCTGTGCCTCTGGCGTAGGCCGGTGGCTACAGCTCTGATTGGACCCCTAGCCTGGGAACCTCCATATGCCGCGGGAGCGGCCCAAGAAATAGCAACAACAACAACAACAACAACAAAAAAAGACAAAAGACAAAAAAAAAAAAAAAAAAGGCAAATACAGAAAAATTAATGAATCTTTGAATAGATATAATCTCGAAGTGAATGTAAAGAAGAGATATGTAGGTTTTCACTGTCCTATCTTATTGTTATTGAATTACTGTTTAAAATCAACCGTTGAGGACATGCATTATTAAGAGACTATAAAGTGCTATATTTCACAGACTGACTAACCGCACACTTCTTACAAATCTATTTTTTAAAGCATTTGCTTCTTCTGCTCTGTAAAAAATTAATCCTGTTTGTTAAGATTACTTTAGTGTTGTGACTATAGTCACAAAACTTGAGAGAGATGGAGAACCCAACTGAATGACCATAAGATGTCCAAAGATATGCAAAATTAACTAAGTAGTAGTAAAAATTAGTGATAATCTTAGTGGTAGATGGAAAAATTAGGTTATCTGTAATTTGAATCTGGGAGATGCATCTGTAAGATCATTTCTTTTGTGAGGCTCTGATAATTAACTTCAGTGCCTGGGATGGCAACCTTGTCTGAGAAGGCAGAGTTTTTACCAGTGAGTCAAAGTTTTAACTGCATGAAGATATAAAAGCAAATGTAGAATGAATTAGTAACTCAAGCATATGCTCTGATGGCTTAAGAATGATCTAGGTGTTTTTTTTGTTTTTTGGGTTTTTTTTGACAGTTGCCCAATCTTACTGGTAAAGACTATCCACTCTTATTTTTTTTTTAATTGAGGTAGAGTGTTGATTTACAGTATTATATAAGTTACAGGTGCACAACATATTGATTCAGGTTTTTGGGGGCTGTCTCCCCACAGGATGTGTAAGTTCTCTAGCCAGGGATTGATCCCATGCCACAGCAGTGACCAGAGCCATGACAATGACAATGCCAGGTTCTTAACCCACTGAGCCACCAGGAGACTCTGTGATTCACAATTTTTAAAGATTAAACTCCATTTCCAGTTATTATAAAATACTGACTATATTCCCTGTGCTGCATAATATATCCTTGTGATCTTTGTATTTTAAGTTCTTGTGATGTTTAAAAAAATTAGGCCTTTTAGAGTATTTATTAGGTTAATCTTGAAAGGTAGAAGATTTTAAAGTCTGGTTGTATAAAGTATCAGGACATTTAAAAGAATTTAAGATTACCAGTAAGTTTAATTTATTAGATGTAAAAGAGTTTAAATTCTCAGGGAAGTTTTGTTGATTAATCAAACTTAGAGTACTTAAGGAAATAGAAGTTACAAAATTCTAAATGCTAAGTATTTAAGAGACCTTAAAAAGCCTCCTTAAAAGTGATTGCTGTTAACATTTACTAAGAATAACCAGATTTTCAGGTTGAATTTAAAAGTTAAGGGAGAACTCGCAATCCCACTCTTGGGCATCTATCCGGACAAAGCTCTACTTAAAAGAGACACATGCACCCGCATGTTCATTGCAGCACTATTCACAATAGCCAGGACATGGAAACAACCCAAATGTCCATCGACAGATGATTGGATTCGGAAGATCTGGTATATATACACAATGGAATACTACTCAGCCATAAAAAAGAATGACATAATGCCATTTGCAGCAACATGGATGGAACTAGAGAATCTCATACTGAGTGAAATGAGCCAGAAAGACAAAGACAAATACCATATGATATCACTTATAACTGGAATCTAATATCCAGCACAAATGAACATCTCCTCAGAAAAGAAAATCATGGACTTGGAGAAGAGACTTGTGGTTGCCTGACGGGAGGGGGAGGGAGTGGGAGGGATCGGGAGCTTGGGCTTATCAGACACAACCTAGAATAGATTTACAAGGAGATCCTGCTGAATAGTATTGAGAACTATGTCTAGATACTCATGTTGCAACAGAAGAAAGGGTGGGGGAAAAACTGTAATTGTAATGTATACATGTAAGGATAACCTGACCCCCTTGCTGTACAGTGGGAAAAAAAAAAAAAAGTTAAGGGAGAACTAAGTTTTTTAGTTAATAACTGGGATAGGAATTTAAGTGGCCCTTGAATATTCTTTTTATGCACAAAGGGTACCCTCAAAGACATTTTAAAAAACCTCCTCACATTGATGATATGAGTGAGTAAAGGCTGGTGGCAGTGCAAATTTAAAAAGACATTTAGGAAAGTAACTTGGTAATTATAAAAAGGATTAGAGAAATATCCATATCATCCTGCCAGAAATTCCAATTTCAAGAATCTAGTCTAGGTGAAATAAATGGAAAAAGATCTATGCAGGAAGATGCTCATTCCAACATACTAAATGTAATAGCAAAAAAGGGGGTTGGCTTGATATGTCTTAAGAGTAAGATTATTGAGTAAATTGTGCAAAGTCCACTGGATTTACTGTTCACATCATCACAAAATGATGCATACCAGTGTAGAAAAATGTTTACATGTGCAAGATGTAAAGAAGTATAATTAGGATGATTAAAACTAAAAACACTCACAGGAAAAATATAACAAGAAAAAACTTTCAACCCATATCAAGGTCTTCAAAGCTAAAAATATACACATTTAAAAGCCAGTCTAAAATTTGGCATTGTTGACACTGCCAGACTATCCTTCTAAGGAACACTGATATTCTATGAGTTAGTCCGAAGATGCTTAAACATTGAGAATTTGTTGACAGTTACAGACCCTTTCTCTAGAATCAAGTGGTTATGTGAACTGGTTGTGTGTAACTTCAGAGATGGATAATGGTCGATGGAGTTCCTGAAGAAAACTAGAGAAAAACGATTCATCTGCATGGTAGATAGAGTAATGGTTCTCCTAATAATGTCCATGTCCTAATCCCTGGAATCTGTGAATATGTTATGTTACATGGCAAGGGGTGTTCAGGGTGCAGAGAGAATGAAGGGTGCTACTCAGGTGACCTAAAGGTAGATTATCCTGAGTTATCTGAGTAGACCCAGTATAATTCCACAGTTTTCCTAAACGTGGAAGAGGGGAGCAGAATAGTCAGTGTCACAACGGTGAGATGTGAGAAAGACTCAACCAGCTCTTACTGATTTTGAAATGGAAGGGGGCCCATGAGCCAAGGTATGAGGGTAGCCTTTAGAAGCTGGGAAGGCAAGGAAACAGATTCTTTCTTAGAGCCACCAGAAAGGAGTGCAGCTCTGCCTACACCTTGACTTTCGCCCACGGAGGCCCGCTTGGACTTCTAACTTCCAAAACTGTCAGTTACACATTTCTGTTGTTTTAAGCCACCAAATTCATGGTAATTGTTATAGTATGGAAATAGGAAAATAATATAGGTAAAAAGCCATTTTGTATGCATGTTGATGTGTCACCGTTGTAGTGAATATTCATACATACATATATAGATATAATTCCTGGTTTTGAGAGTTTCACAATAGCCTGGACTCTGTCCATCCTTGTTCTGTGTCTTCAGTACATTTATTGGCATTAATAAATATTTAATGGGAATGAATGGGATTCAGCAAAGCGAGACAGGATCATCAGTTGCTCTGTGGCATGCAGAAGTTCTTGGTCCAGGGATTGAACCCGCACCACAGCAGCGACCTGGGTCACAGCAGTGACAATGTCAGATCCTTAACCTGCTGCACCACCAAGGAACTGTATTATGTTCTGTGTATTCTTATAAACTGTGAGTTAAAATTGCAAGAATATAAAATGCTATATTGATTGTGAAGGCTGTTTCTAATTGAAATAAATTGATGTTTACTGAGTATCCATTATGAACAAGTTATTCTGTTTTAAGAATTTTTTTTTTTTTTTTTTGGTCTTTTTGCCTTTTCTGGGGCCGCTTCCACGGCATATGGAGATTCCCAGGCTAGGAGTCTAATCGGAGCCGTAGCCACCGGTCTACGCCAGAGCCACAGCAACACGGGATCCAAGCTGCCTACACCACAGCTCACGGCAATGCCGGATCCTTAACCCACTGAGCAAGGCCAGGGATTGAACCCGCAACCTCATGGTTCCCAGTTGGATTCGTTAACCACTGTGCCACGACGGGAACTCCTAAGAATGTTTTGTATTTGTTTATTTATCATATAGTTAAAATGTGCTATAAATACCTATGCTTAGGACACCTCTCCTTCAGGAATATAACTAGTAAACTAGAAGAATTAATAATAAAAGCAAAAAGAATAAGGTTTAACAATGGCTGGCTTGAATATGTTCCTAATCTGTGTCATATATCCATAGCTACTTATTATCTACTGTGAATTTTTAATTTTCAAATTTAATATTTACCTGAAAATTTCAAATTAAGCTTCTTATTATGGTAAGTGTGTGTGTGTGTGTATATATATATATATACACTTACCATACACTTACACATACTGGTAAAGATACTGTAGGGAGTTCTCTGATGGTGTAGCAGGTTGAGGCTCCTGCGTTCTCACTGCTGTGGCTTTGGTTGCTACTGTGCAGCATAGGTTCAATCCCTGGCCCAGGAATTCCCACATACTGCCTGTGTGGCAAAAAGGAAAAAAAAATACAGGAAAAAACCCAAGAGAGAGAGAACCTAAAATAAATGTTGCAACTCTGACTTAAAAAAAAAAAAAAAAAATATATATATATATATATATATATATATATATATATGTATATATTGGGAAAAATACCAAAAGCTAGCTATTTTTCTGAACTTTTTTGATAATTTCATTCTAAGTACTTTTTATCTTTTTTAGGCCTTAAGATGGACAAGAACGGTTAGATTAGATACAGCATCTGGTGCAATACTGAAATCATAAACCTGTACAACATTTAATGAAATTTGTTGGTAGGAATGTGATGAGTTTTTCCCACATATTCACCATTTATGTTCCCTTTTTAAAATGCAAGTGTGTCATTTATTTCAGATATTAACAATATCTTTGTTCTATGAAGTAACTTTGATAGTTTCTTCTCCCTGTAGCTAATTGATGCATTAAAAAACAATGATAAAATCCTCCTCAAAAGTTACTTAAGGAGTTCCCATGGTGGCGCAGTGGTTAACGAACTCGACTAGGAACCATGAGGTTGCGGGTTCGATCCCTGGCCTTGCTCAGTGGGTTAAGGATCCGGCGTTGCCGTGAGCTGTGGTGTAGGTTGCAGACGCGGCTAGGATCCCGCGTTGCTGTGACTCTGGCATAGGCCAGAGGCTACGACTCTGATTAGACCCCTAGCCTAGGAATCTCCACGTGCCACGGGAGCGGCCCTAGAAGAGGCAAAAAAAAAAAAAAAGTTACTTAAATGGTTCATAACTCTACAATGTAATTAATTAGGTATCAGTTTATAAGTACTTTATTATCTATAAATTTTTTTGGATGACCTTTTAAAGTCTTTAAGATATTTTTAGTTTCTTTCTTTTTTCTTTTTATTTTCTTTTGCCTTTTGGGATTTTTTGAGTATATCCATATTCATTATATGGAAGAAAATTTATAGATGGATCAGGAAATGTACTTCTGTTTGGGGAAATTTACTTTGCATAGTTTAGAGTCCCAGTTTCTGAAAGTGGTTAGAATAGATTCATTCATATTTTCAACTCTGATTCTGTTAAGATTATGGAGATATAAGGCTTTTTCCCCTATACGAAGAATTATTTTGCTTCCATATTCTTGGACACAGATTATGGGACTGAACTAAAATTCATTTATAATTAATAATGGTAATATTTACAGAAGTATGAACTACCACCCTCCCAATCTGTTACCAATACGGATACTTGTAAAGGGATAAACCCATTTGTTTCACTTATCTACTTTCTAAAATATTAGTGTGAAAATGCTGAGCTTAGATGTATTAAATACCTCTTTAAAGGTTTTTGAAACATTTTTTAAAAATAATTTAAATTTCACTAGTAAGGGAAATTTAGTCTTCAGGTTTGGAGTCATAGAATCTTAATAAAACACCCCTATTTGCAACTACCCCCTGGAATGGCTGAGAACAAATTGATTCCCATCTACATGTGATAACTCCTTAAGTGTGACCGCTAGTATTTTCAACCATGGGAGCCACTGAATTGCTATCCACCCAACATCTGTCGTTTCTTTAGCGGCTTTATGATTTTAAACCTTTCACTGTTTAAAGGTTTATTCTCCAGTTTTAACAGAGCCCATCTCAAAAAAGTGACACCCCAAATGGTAAATCAAATACTGTACGTGGTCTAAAATATACCAAGGATTGGTAAACTTTTGTCCTAGCCGATAAAATGTGAGTATTTGGGGAACAATTTAAGTAATAAAAAAGACCTGCAAGTAATAAAAATAGATCTATTCTTGACCCTTTAACAAAAGAAATTTGAAGGTTTTTAATAGACTTTACACTGAGTAAGAAATGTTTAAAATGACAACTGTTGGCTTTCTCAGAGACCTTATTGACTTTGGATGATCCTTGTCCTAGAAGTTAAGGAGAACAGGGATCTATTAACATTCATTTTTTATTCATTTTTAGCAAACAGAAGTAACGTTGAGCCCCTTGGTCTCTAGGAGATATGATTGAGGATATGTGACCAGGTTTCTATGAGAGTTGAGCCTTACACTGAAATTTCTATTCTTAATATGTAAAAAATTATTCCTTGTAGAACAAATCTATAGGGAAATAAAGATAATAAAATACAGCATGTTCTCTTTTGGCAAAGAAATGCTTATGTGTTTAAAACAAATTAACTTTTTAAGGCAGCTCTGAAGAAGTAATTTATTTTAAATAGGTGAACAGTTTACAACTCTTGTGGGAACATGTTTCCTTACTTTTCTTCATCATAGGATTAGGCCCTATGTTTTTAATTTAAGTCCTTTAATTTCTGCCATTAACATTTAATTTACTTGATGACCCCATACTGTTAACTTTTGACCCAAGGAACTTGGGATGGTACCTACAAACTACATACCTCATTTTAAAGAAACTCTTAAAGAAAAATAATGTTTGAAGTAAAACAGAAGATTAAATTCACTTCAGTGTTCCATACAGAGAAGTATCATAATATTTGTTTATTTTTATTTTTTTGTTTTTTTGCCTTTTCCAGGGCCGCTCCCAAGGCATATGGAGGTTCCCAGGCTAGGGGTCGAATCGGAGCTGTAGCCACCGGCCTACACCAGAGCCACAGCAATGCGGGATCCGAGCCGCGTCTGCGACCTACACCACAGCTCAGGGCAACGCTGGATCCTTAACCCACTGAGCAAGGCCAGGGATTGAACCTGCAGCCTCATGGTTCCCATTTGGATTCGTTAACCACTTCACCACAACGGGAACTCCGAGAAGTACCATAATATTCAATCAAAGGCTTTTCCCCCCTTTTAGAGGATATATTTCTATCAACGTAATGTTTTTTACAAGTAGATGTATATGCCATTGGCAAGACAACTCAAAGCTGATGTGACTTAAAACCACAATACTTCTAATAAACTGCAGAACCACTAATAGAGTATAGTAGATAAGAGACCTTTACCTGACAAGAAATTCTCATTCTTATACTCAGTTTCCTTTCCTTGTATATAAAATTGAAATTCCAAAAGTTTGGGAGTTCCTATTGTGGCACAGAAGAAATGAATCCCACTAGGAACCCTGAGGTTGCGGGTTCGATATCTGGCCTCCATCAGTGGGTTAAGAATCTGGCATTGCTGTGATCTGTGGTGTAGGTCACAGAGGAGGCTCAGATCTGGCGTTGCTGTGGCTGTGGCGTAAGACAGCAGCAACAGCTCTGATTAGACCCCTAGCCTGTCCATGTGCTGCGGGTGTGGCCCAAAAGAGACAAAAGACAAAAAAAAAAAAAAAAAAAAAAAAAAGGAAAAAGAAATTCTTCAGATGTAAAAAATGTTAGTGTGTATGGTTGTTATTTCTGATAAAGATGAAAGCTTCAAATACTGAATATAACTTTTATTTCTCCTTAAAAACTGAACCTGTGAACTTGTTTTTGAACATTTCCTCCCTAATTATAAAATAATATGTGAATCCTTTTGTTTATTAAACTGTTAAATGTGCAGCTTAATAATTGTTACGGGTATCTTTAAATATGTCACATTTACTTTATTCAAAAATAAACAGGAGTTCCCTAGTGGCACAGCAGGTTAAGAATCCAGCATTTTCACTTCTGTGGCTTGGGTCACTGCTGTGATGCGGGTTCAGTCCTTGGCTTGGGAACTTCTGCATGCTGCACGCGTGCCAGAAACAGAAAAAAAAGAGGACAGATTAAAGGAACAGAGGCCCTGGACACAACCCATCTTTATCAGCAATCCTGCCCTTGAACCATTGCTATGAAACTCCTCACCAAACTCTCCCGGGGTTGGGGGGGGTGGAGACATTAACACAGTTTTTGCAGCTATTAGCCTGCTGGTACCCCTTTGACTAGCAAGGCAATAAAGCTATTCATTTCTCCTTCACATCCCCCCTACAAATGAACAGATGGTTAAGCAATAACTGTTATATGCTAAACACTGTTAGGTATAGGGGTATAACAAGGTTTCTGATCTCTGGAAATAGTGCATTCTATATATATTTCTGTATAAACCTTCATGGTTTGCTAATAAGGTAAAATGATTGTTGTTTCATAATTTAAATACTAGATGGAATGTTGTAAAATGTCCTTTAATTTTATTATTTTTTAAACAAATGGACATGTTTTTTGTGTGGTTTTACAGCCATGGAGGAAGATAATAAGTTTTTGTACTAGGGAAGTAATGGTTGGACTAGAGATGAAGGGAAAAGGCTAGAGTGACTCACTAGTCCCTGACTTGGTTGTGGAGCAAAGTGCTAACCAGAATAGAGACAAGTGGAGTCTAAAGCTGTGGAGCAATTCTTGGTGTGTGGCTCTGTGTATGGATGGCTCAATGGAGCGGTTGTAAGATGGTAGAAGTCAGTGTTTGGGGTCTTTGGATGGGTTGTCTATGGACACTGAAATGGCACACAGTAGAAGAAAATGCAAGGGAGAAGGATACTGGAAGCCAGGTGCTAAAGTCCTCAATCAATAAGGGAGGGAAATGATTGGGAATTGAATAATGAGAATGAAAGAGAGGAATAAGGAATAAAAATTGTCCAAGATTGTTGATCATGCCCTTTTTTTCCCCTCACAAATTAAGAGTCATGAGGGCAAGAACTAGGTCCTAGTGCCGGACATATTTGTCAAATTAATGAATAAACAAATAATAACCTCATCATTTTGAATAAATATTCATGTTGAATAAGTACTTCTGAAAACTTTGTTTTTTTCCTTGCAAAGTTTATATTACATAAAATACAAATGAGCAAGATGTAGAAAAAGATGACTAATCCCACACCCAAAAATAACCACTGTTAACCCTGTTATTAAACCTTTACACCTGTTTTTTGTTCATATCTATTTCTCAGAAATAAATATTCAACTATAATATACTTTAATGACTGAATAAATATTCTCCTCTATAATGTAAGGATGTACCATAAGCAGTTTCTTATTTGGGAGTATTTATATTGACTCCTACCAATTTTTCTCTACTAGTAAAAAGAACAGTGTAATGGTTAAACTTTTGCCTTACTTATTCCCTTAAGATAGCGTATTAGAAGTAGATTTTATGGTAGGTCTTCATAATGAGCTTGTTTATGTTTATTTTGGGCCTATTTTTAGCAGGCTTATGTGCATTCTTTTTCTGTCCTGGATTAGAATCAGGAGGTTCGACAGTGTTGAAGGTACTGATGGATACAGGCACACTGACAGCCATGAAAGTGAGAACTGGTAAGTAAAAGTCCTTCACTAGAATATAATGTTTAAAACCTTGGAGTCAAGTATATTTTTTATGAGTATGATAAGAAATGATTTATGAGCTGAATAACAAGGTATAGTGGTCAGTTCAGAAATACATATTCAAATTAAATAAAAACCTCTATGAATAATCTGCATTTGTTGACAGCATCCAATTTTAGGAGAGGTTTTTTTTTTTTTTTTTTTCCCCCCACTGTACAGCAAGGGGATCAAGTTATCCTTACATGTATACATTACAATTACATTTTTTCCCCCACCCTTTGTTCTGTTGCAACATGAGTATCTAGACAAAGTTCTCAATGCTATTCAGCAGGATCTCCTTGTAAATCTATTCTAAATTGTGTCTGATAAGCCCAAGCTCCCAATCCCTCCCACTCCCTCCCCTTCCCATCAGGCAACCACAAGTCTTTTCTCCAAGTCCATGATTTTCTTTTCTGAGGAGATGTTCATTTGTGCTGGATATTAGATTCCAATTTTAGGAGAGGTTTTAATCATGAATAATCAAAGTCACTCCTTCTCAGACTTTTTCACAAAAATGTGGTTTATAGCAGAGAAGAGTGAATAATTGCCTTTGGAAGCTTGGTACCAAGATAGAATTTTCTTTAGTTTTATGTTTTGTCTTAAATTTAAAATGAATGTGTACTATATGCCATAATAGTCCTATGATTGGTATAAATATAATGATTATAATTTTTTCAAAATCTCTGAGTAAAATTGCTAAGAAGGTAATCCATGTTTATTTCGTGGCTTTCAACATCCTGGAATACCGAAAGTTCCCCTTGCCCCAAGCTCGACTTTTTAGAGGCAAGATACAAGGCTATTTCATGGTTGTAGAGTACTCTCCTTTTCAGTTTCCTCTCAGAGAGTTTAGCCAAGGCTATTTATAGTACTCAATGGCAGAGAGTAGATTAATTGATGCTTACCCACTTTGAATTTGAGAGTGTTACAGAAACTCTGAAAATACACAGAGTGAAAATTCAGTATTATTGCCAAGACTGCACAACAAGAAATCATAAAGAAGTCCTTAAGACAGAAGGGAAATGACACCAGATGGAAATACAGATTTACACAAAGGAAGGATGAGCACTGGAAAAGGTAATTACATAGGTAAATGTGTAAGGTTTTTTAAAAATTTACTTCTAAGACAACCGTTTAAACAAAAATAATAACAATGTATTATATTATGGGGTTTACAACATGCATAAGTAAAATATATGATAACAATAGCATAAAGGCCAGGAGGGAAAAAATAAAAGTATGATATTTGCTCTATGTAAAGTAATGTAATAGCACTTGAAAGTAGACTGTGTGATAAGTTATGTATGTAGACCATAATCCCTAAAGCAACCAGCAGAACAGTTAAACAATATTAGATAATAAGCCAACAAATGAGAAAAAAATGGAACTATAAAAAATTCAATCCAAAAAAAGCAGAAGAAGGAAAAAAGGAGCAATAAACAAATGGAGCACCTGACAAATAGAACAAATATAAAATAGTAAGATGATGGACTTAAATCTAATCCTTTCAATAATCACATTAAATGGAAATGGTCTAAACATCCTCATTAAAAAGCAGAGGTTGTCAGATTGGATAGAAAGCAAGACCCAGCGCACTGTACAAACAAAAACACAAAAACATTAAGAATGAAAGGATGGAAAAATATATACCATGCTCATGCTGACACTAGTCAAAAGAAAATTGGTGTGGCTATCTTATTATAGAAACAAAGTAAGATTTCAGAGCAAAGAATATTACCAGATATAAAGAAGGGGTCAGTTAGTCAGGAGTACATAACAATCCTAAATGTTTATGCCTCAAATAATAATAGGTTCCAAATATGCGAAGCAAAAACTGATTGAGTCACAAGGAGAAACAGAAATCTACAATTATAGTCAGGGATTTCAGTATGTCTCTTTCAATAATTGCTAGAACAAGTTGAAACCTAGCCCAGGTATAGTAAACTTAACACTATCCACCAGTATTACCTAATTGATTTTTCTAGACCACTCCACTTGCAATACTAGAATACACATTCTCTTTAAAGGATACCAGAAACATTTATCCAGAGTGAGCATATTCCAGGTCAGGGGGGTCAACACACTATTGCCCTGGAGCCGAGTCTAGCCTGGTTATGTATTGGCCTATGAACTAAGAATGTTTTTCACATTTTGAAAGGGTTCTGAAAAAAAAATGAAGTTTCTGTTGTGGCTCAGTGATAATGAACCCAACTAGTATCCATGAGGTCACTGGTTTGATCCCTGGCCCTGCTCAGTGGGTTAAGGATCTGGCGTTGCTGTGAGCTGTGGTGTAGGTTGCAGACGAGGCTCAGATCTGGTGGTGCTGTGGCCAACAGCTGCAGCTCTGATTTAAAAAAAAACCAAAAACCACAGAGACTGTATATGGCCCACAAACCTT
Source organism: Sus scrofa (assembly GCF_054392235.1). Taxonomy (NCBI): domain Eukaryota; kingdom Metazoa; phylum Chordata; class Mammalia; order Artiodactyla; family Suidae; genus Sus; species Sus scrofa. The sequence continues at coordinate 18,265,858 of NC_139393.1, read as the reverse complement.
AAAATATTTACTATCTGACCCTTTACAGAAAGGTTTGCTAAATAGTTTGGATGACTTGTGCTAATGTACCTTTTATATATATATATATATTTTGTCTTTTTAGGGCTGCACCAGCAGCATATGGAGGTTCCCAGGCTAGGGGTTGAATCAGAGCAGTAGCCTCTGGCCTCACCACAGCCACAGCAACGCGGGATCTGAGCCACATCTGTGACCTACACTACAGCTCACAGCAACGCCGGACCCTTAACCCCCTGAGCAAGGCCAAGGATCGAACCTGCATCCTCATGGATGCTAGTCAGATTCCTTTCCGCTGAGCCATGACTGCCTTTCATATTTTTTGAAGCCATGGCATTTATACAAAAATACCACAGTTGAAGAAAAGTTGTCTGTATTTATTTTGTGTGTTTCATCTTAAGGCACATAATTTATGTAAGCTGGCTAGGAGGACATTCAGTTAAAAATTCAGAACATTGGAGTTCCCGTCGTGGCGCAGTGCTTAATGAATCTGACGAGGAACCATGAGGCTGCAGGTTCAGTCCCTGCCCTTGCTCAGTGGGTTAATGATCCGGCGTTGCCGTGAGCTGTGGTGTAGGTCGCAGACGTGGCTCGGATCCTGTGTTGCTGTGGCTCTGGCGTAGGCTGGCCCCTAGCCTGGGAAACTCCATATGCCACGGGAGCGGCCCAAGAAATGGAAAAAAAAAAAAAAAATTCAGAACATTGAGTGAAATAATGCAGAAAAATTAAGTCTTTCAAGTTTATTCATTCACTTTGTTATTCTCACCCACTAAGGGGTCAGCTAAAATGAAGAGATAATGTTTAATAAAGGACAGCTTTGTAACCTGAAGAGTTCCAAAGCTAGATTACCTCCTTTGACATTGCTTTGAAATTAATACCTGATCTGACAATTAAAGCTCATACACAGCCATTTGATGTTGTTTATTACATTCCCACTTTAGCCCATGGGGTTTTAACCTATTTCTATATAATGATGATTTCCACATGTACATCAATAGGCTTAACAGCTTATCAAGAAAACTCGAGTCCTCTGTCTTTTTGTGATATCCCACTTAGATCTGACATTAAGTTCATTTTTTCCCTTCAAGCTATTTCTTCCAAATTCCTTGGCTGTTGCTGGTGACAGCACAAATTTTGGGACCTTCAAATTTACAACCTTGGATTCGTTTCCTTAGTTTTTTCCCTCCCATAGGTAAACAGTTGCTAAACTTGTTACTTCTTAGAATTACTTCTCTACAGTATACTCGATATATCCTTTTTCGTTTTTAAAACTGCCCATTTAATCTAAGCTTTTAAATGTCAAGTTTGCCTTGTAGTCTCCTGTATTGTATTGTATTATTTGGCAGCCACTTGGTATTCTCCCTAGTCCCCATCCTATCTTATCATAACCCTTCCCCACTAGCCTACACAAAACATAAAATGCTTTCTATCAATATTCCGTAAAGAAGGGAGGTCCCTTTGTGGCCAGAAGTTTTGCTGTGTGAATAAGGAAAACTTGATTAGCCAGAAAAAAGGAATTTAAATGGAATCTCCTTTCCTTTCAGTGATTCTGCTTGGAAGGAAAAGAGAGCAGGAATTGACTCACAACTTAAGTACCAAATGAGAGATTGTCGCAGGCAAAAGACTGATAATATGTGATAGTAACCATTGGAAAGATAAAAGCCATAAAATTCAGCTTCTGCTAGCCATGCTTTCCCTTTTTGCTCTCCATACACCTCAGCTGGGAGTCTTTATTTGTGTAGTATTTATGTGGTTTGTGTTATTCTGGTCTTTATAAAGTTATCTAGGAAGCTAAGAGAGCTGACCAACAGAGAAGGGAAAGTAGTCTGTTCCGAATGACAAAAGGAGTTCAAGTCACACCGAACATCTTTCTCCCATTTAGAAGCATCCTACTATTTAAGACCTAGTATTTGGAGTTCCCGTCGTGGCGCAGTGGTTAACGAATCCGACTAGGAACCATGAGGTTGCGGGTTCGGTCCCTGCCCTTGCTCAGTGGGTTGACCATCCGGCGTTGCCGTGAGCTGTGGTGTAGGTCGCAGACGCGGCTCGGATCCCGCGTTGCTGTGCCTCTGGCGTAGGCCGGTGGCTACAGCTCTGATTCAACCCCTAGCCTGGGAACCTCCATATGCCGCGGGAGCGGCCCAAGAAATAGCAGCAACAACAACAACAACAACAAAAAAGACAAAAAAAAAAAAATAAAAAAGACCTAGTATTTCATTTTTCTCTACTTATATTTGTGTTCTTTCTTCCTGTCAAGTCAGGGAGATGACCTGCCTATTCCTACTCTGCAGTAGTTTTGTATATTGTTGCATCTCTCGTGCCTTGAACAGTGCCTAGCACATAGCACATAAGAAGCATTCTATACATATTTGATGAATAAATGCATGGCTGTCTTTTCTCTCTGGCAATCCAAACCCATCACCACTTTCAAAAAATCTACTTAGGATTTTCCAGTTCTACTAGACTTCCATCCATTATCAATCTAGTTTCAAATCACTTCATTTCCCACAGCCTCTTAGCAACTATTTCTAGTTTGTACTTGGCTAATCTACTCTTCTGTTACTTTTTACATATTCTTGTATCTTTTCTATGGATGTTGTATTTTCAACTAAAAGATAATGCCTCAAGTGTTAAATACTGTATGTGCTATTCACCCGGGCCCATGTGCTGCAGAAAAGTAGACCCTCAAGAGAGGGGCAGACTATCTCCTTTTGAAACTTACTCTCTGGATTAGTGTGATTTGCCTAGAGAGGGAGTTTACATACAGAGGTTCTGGTTTTTTTTACTATTTCACTCATATTGTGTGACTTTGAGTAAAGTCATTCCTTTAGTGTTCAGTTTAAGACCTAATTAAGAAACAGTTTCCTAAAAAAAAACATTTCAGCTTTACAGAAGCATCTATATGTTGGTAACATTTATCCAGAAATACTCAATGTAATATAAAAGCCTGGACTGGTCAGTTTTAATCTTTTCTTGGAACTTCCATAGAAATGTCCATGTAGCAGAGATACTGAAATAGTGTTAAATAGAAAATATCAGCTGTAGAAAGAACTGTAGTTTCTTCATAGAGAAGAACAAGAGATAATATCCTAGATTTTTTTTTTTTTTTTTTTTTCCTAGGGCCGTTCCCTCAGCATATGGAGGTTCCCAGGCTAGGGGTCTAATCGGAGCTGTAGCTGCCAGCCTACACCAGCGCCACAGCAACATGGGATCCGAGCCGTGTCTGTGACCTACACCACAGCTCATGGCAATGCCAGATCCTTAACCCACTGAGCAAGACCGGGGATGGAACCTGCAACCTCATGGTTCCTAGTCAGATTCGTTAACCACTGCACCACGACTGGAACTCCAATATCCTAGATTTTTGTAGTACTTAAGCTACTCCTTAGTTGTCTCACAATGGAATTGATGTAGAGGAACACTTTCAAGGAATTGCTGAGGTTCAGAATAAGACTGTACAACGCGTAAGAGTGTTTTCTATAATGGATTTCCAAATAGTTAAATTAAGAATCATTTACTCTCAATTTCTCCAGCTTCACTTGTCTTCCGGCAAAAATTAAAGCTGTGCAACCTGTACATAACAGCAGTTTCTAACAATGCCAAATCAACAGCAATTTCTAGATCATTTTCATTCCCTTCTCCATGAAAATGCCCAACAAACTGTTAGGTTACTAAAGAAAACTGATCAGGTAATATTACTCTTTGCTTTCACGTAATCATTCTAAGTACATCTAAAATCAGACATTGACATGAAAATATGAGGGGAAGAAAAACTTCAAGCCAGAGAATTGAGTTTTACTTTTACTGACATTTATATATCACACTTCCTGTTTATGATTTCAGAAGTGCAGCCATGCAGTGCTTCTGTTAAAACTAAGTAATTGGGAACAGTTTTGAGGATTACATGGCAGCTTACTCAAAGGGAAAAAAAAAATTGAGCTGCTTATGGAATTGCTATCTTTGTTGTGTACAAAGTTGAATCTTTGTCAAATGTCATTTACTAATAGTGTAATTAAAAGGGAACTTGATGGCTTTGTGCCTTTAAAACAAACAGCCCGATCATAGTTCTAAATTTGACCAGTTGATGGGATAAGAAAACCAAGCCAACCCCTTTCTACTATATATATAAAGGTAATTCTTGCAAACATTTTTTTTTTCCCTTCATGTAGAGATTTCAGTTAACTTTTGTTGTGCCTTGACAATTCTGCCCAAAGGAGGGAAAGGGTAGACATAAATACAGTTCTTAAAAGGCCTTTTCTTCCACTATTGTTCTTATTTGAAGCACAATTATGAGTTAATTTTTGGTGACCAGAATTTGTGTGTGTTTGTATGTGCACATGCATGTATATGTAGAGAGAGAGAGAGAGAGAGCACCCAAGTGAGCAGTGGCTGCTAGCCAGACATCAAAATCCATATTCTTATTTATTTCTTTTTTGCTTTTTAGGGCTGCACCTGCAGCATACGGAAGTTCCCAGGCTAGGGGTCTAATCCGAGCTGCAGCTGCCAACCTGTGCCACAGCCACAGCAACACCAACACCGAGTCGAGCCACGTTTGTGACCCACACTGCAGCTCATGGCAACACCAGATCCTTAACCCACTGAGTGGGGCCAGGGACCAATCCCACATCCACATGGATACTAGTCAGGTTGGTTTCCACTGAGTACAATGGGAACTCCCCATGTTCTTATTTCTTCTTGGCCAAACAGATAAGCTTATTCCCAGCCTCCTTTGTAGTTAGCTGTGGTCATGTGACTAAATTACAGCCAATGGAATGAGAATAGAAGTTACATGTACTACTTTGAGTTCTCTCCCCTAAAAACTCCGCTTCCTACAGACTGAAATAGAAAAGACCCCCAGGGAGACCTTGGAACTTTGGTACTGAAAGCCTAGGTACAGAAAGACCTTGAAAACTAAGCATTGAAATGCCTGTTTATTTTAGCAAGAAACAGACTTGAGCTGTTATACATTTTGGGGTTGATCTGTTATGGCAATTAGTCTCCCCTAATTAACTCAATATACAAAACTTGTATTCAAAGAGGCTGTATGATGTACAACTCCCATGGGCATCATTTACATTGGAATATATGTGAATGGCATTTCCTGAAGCACAATTAAGAAGCCTCAGTTATGCATGCACATGGAGATATATTAATGTTCCCCCCAGGAGTGGTACGGTATTGTAGCTCTGCCAAACCAACACCAACTTCTCTCTTGCATTTTATTGCACAAGAGCATCAATTTGTGTAAAGTCACTTCCCTTTTGTGTCTGTGGTAATAGATTAAGGTGGAATGGATCATCCAACAATATCTTAAGAGAAAATGTATACTTAGGATCCAAACCAGATCTCTTAGATTTATTCAACTGTATTAGCTTATAATTTGTTACCCTCTGCCATGCATTAGGCCAACAGACAATGTCAGGAGTCTCCTTCCCCTCTGCCCTCCAAGCTTGCTGCTGTGAATGATAAAAACTTTGGCCTTCATTTTCCTTATCTCTAAAATGAGAGCTAGATTATATGACCCCAAAGAGCCCTTCACTAAAATTCTACTATCTGTGACTACAATGTCCATAGCTATTGGTAGAACTAATTATTACTGTGACTCTTCCTTCAGATTCCAAATTGATACTCTACAGGTGCTTAAAAGTAAGTTAAAGTTATAAAGAAAATGTTCAACTTGCACCAATTCACAGAGAGGCACAACAGAGATTTTGCTTTTCTCTTAAATAAAAACTATTAAATTGAAAAGATTTTTTTAACTCATTCAAGATATTTTTAGAGTAATTATAAATCAGTGTGTCACCTCTTTGAATTTTTTACTCAATGGATGAAGTAGCAAAGCCAATGCAGAATGTGACATTTATTGAAATAATATGCCATATTACAAAACGTAAACTAAATAGCAGATTGTGTATTTACTGTTACTGAAGTTAGCAGTTAAAACCTTAAGTTTTACTTCTCCTAATTGTACACTTATGTTCTAATGTTTCAATGAAATAACAATATTAGAACAAGTTCAAGATCATGGCAGAATCACCAATCATAGTTACTTTTGTCATAGTTAACTAAATCATCTGTATCTTTGTATATTATGACAGAACTAAATCACATTTTTGTTATAGCGGACAGAAATGAATCTTTACCTATTTGTCTGCTGGTAGGCATTTAATCTCATGGATTTCAGATTCGGTTAAAGCTAAAAATGTACATTATCCAGACTTGATAAAGGCATGGAATTGGCTTTGATTCGCATTCTTCAGGAGAGCTGCAAAAAATATGGACCTTACTCAGGGGTGACACTTTTTTAGAAAAGAGGAAGAGCAGGCTGTATATATCATTGTCCAAAGTGGAGTCTTTATATTAAGAGAAAGCCATGTATGGGCTGGAGTAGATAAGAAGAAGGAATCCCAGTAAATTTTTTCCCCCCACAAAAGGAACGAGGCAGAGAGAGAGAGCCTGCAGTAGTATTTTGAATACCAGTAGACAAGCATAGATTCTAAATATCCTTAGATAATTGCATAAACAGGGAAATAATTTTTAAAATGAAGGTACAGTTACAAATTTATTGTGGTATATCCATATGTTGGAATGCCATGCAGATATTAAAAATGTTTTCAAAAATATTCAGTAACATGAGAAAATGGTCATTATAAACTGCAGATCCTTTATTTCTGTCCAAAATGAATCAATCTTATTCTTTCTGACCTCTGTATTTTTCCTCATTGCTATGTCCTCCCCACCCCCAGTATAAATAGCAGCATAATGGAAATAATATTTTAAGGAGAGATGCATATACACTGAATTTTTAAGCTTGAAGGCATTTTAGAGATCATTTAGTCAAAATTCATCATTTTGCAAAGGAAACTGACCCTGGAAAATTAAATGTCTCCCTTAAGGCCTTGATCCCAGCATTGCTAACTTGCTAAAACCTGGGTTTCCTTGCTCTCCAAATTTGGCACATTTTACCTTCAGTTATAACTGGCTACATCAGAGGTTGGTTCATACCAGACTAGAGACTGAAGGTTGGGCTAAAGAGAATGAACTTTATCCTAGTCTGTCTTTTTTTGGGGGAGAGGGTGGGTACAAGGCACAAGGGAATGATAATGATCAGAGTTGTAAAATATCTCTAGAGATCGTCTGTTTCTTAATCCTAAATCTTTTAACTTTTTTCTTACTCAGTACCACTTTAAAAATTCTTGGGGGAGAACTCAAATCACTTCTTTGACTCATATAAATAATACTGAGAAATGGAAGTAACTGGATTACAACTTCTAACCATTTTACTTATTTGTTCACTTGCTTTTGTCTTTCTTTTCCACTAGAATGTATTTTCCAGGAGAGATGGCCTATATCTTTTTGTTAACTCCAGCTCCTGCCAAGTGTTTGACACATAAAAGATGTTCAGTGAATGTTGGTGAGTGAATTAATAAATGATAGCTACTGAAAAGCAATAATTAATTTACTTTGATTCAGTTTCTCCTGGAGGTTTTCCCAAGTTTTGTGATCCCATTACCATTCTAAATTTTAGAATGGGGTGAACCTGCCCTATTCTGCATATGCTATACATTTCAGGGTAGCACAACCGAACTGTTTTATAATATTAATTTTGGCACTCTTAGACTCTTGTGCCAAATTTGCTAAATTTGGGAATGACCTTGATCTGTAATTAGATTTTTATCCACAGGTGAATTGTGTATACTTAAACCATGAATTACGTGTGTACCTGTGACATTACATTGATGATGCATCAGGAGGGAACACTGTTATGTGCACATACTTGGAAATAGGAAAAAAGTGATGCTAATACCTTGAAAAATAGAAGCATTAGGCTGAAATACGTATATATTTAAACTTCTATCTCAAATTAAGTGTAAGTTTCAAACCTGACAAAGAGAAGTAAATAATATTTTGAAGAGTGGATTTTCCCTTAAAAGTAAGCTATTAAAATAAAAACAAAGCAGTAAGTTCCCTTGTGGCACAGTGGGTTAAGGACCTGGTGTTGCTGCAGTTGTGGTGCATGTTGCAACTGTGGCATGGGTTCAGTCCCTGACCTGGGAGCTTCCACATGTCATGGGCATGGCCAAAAAATAAATACATAAGACAAAGCAAAACAAAACCACTGAGTTTCTATTCTAAGCCTAAGCTTAAAAATTCATCTCAATTTTAAAAGGTAGGCCACATAAATTTTTCTCCTTAGGTTTATTTTCAGTATAAACATATGTAGAGTATTAAAAGATTTTTTTTTTACAGAAAAATTTTTACCAGATGAAGAAGCTTAAAAATGTTGGCCTTTTAGCCTATTTCTAGGAATTTATCCTAATTTAGAAAATAATCTGAAATGCTAAAACAGATTTATCCATAAAAAAGTTCACAGCAACATTATTTCTAAGAAAGTAAGGAAAACAGCTTAAATGACCACTTAAGGGAACACTACTCCACACAAGGATCATTATGCAGCCATTGAAAATGTCTTTAAAGAGTTTTAAATAAGTTGAAGAAACATTTTTGATAAATTCTCATGAAAAAAGGCAGTGTACTTAAATAGTTTAAACTTCATAAACTTAACTGTACGGAAATATGGTTAACTGCAATAGTCAGTTACTTCTAAATAAAGGAATTACTGGTTATTATTTCTTGCTGGCCTTTAAAAATATTTTTGTTCTTTATTTTAAACGTATTTTTAAAATTTTCTTCACTTAGATGTACTACTTTCATAATCAGAAAAAGAAACCTATTACTTGGCATAGATGTGTGTTTATGTCCCAGTGATGTTTTGAGTGTCATCACATGAGTATAAATATTGTTGACCAAAAGAAAAGTTTTGGTATTATTTAAATCCAAATAATGTAGTTTCCAAAACAAACACTGATACATATCCTATAACTGGTAAAGTCCTAATGGTTTAGTATAAGCTACTAATTATTTGACATAGCAGGCTCTCAGTATGTTCATTGATGATGGGGACGGTTAGAGAAGGGATACCTCAATTAATTTACCAAGTTCCTTGAATCTGTCAATTAACAACTCTCCCACCAAGAGATTAATAATAGTCTTGTGTCAAAAACCTGTCCATAAAAATACCCCTTAGTTTGTGTGGTGCACTTCTGCAAACCCATTATTTTGTTCTTCAAAAAGAACAATCTCTTAAGTGCTAATTTTTAACTAACACAGAGGGAAGAAAAATTTGTCCTTACCTTGTTTATATTGGCAAGCTATGAGCTTCAAATAAGATTCTGTGATCTGACACCACCAAGAAAAAAGTTTTCTGAAGAAGTAAGTGGCAACAGTACTTACCTTGCAGGGTTGTTAAGTTTTAGAAATCATGTATGTCAAGTGCCCAGCATAGTACATGGCACATAGGCATTCAGTAAATGGTGGCTATTATAATAATATATAATATTGCTATGACTTCTTATCTGTTATAGCTAGAATAGGGTGAGTTGAAAAAAATATGGAGTGTAGTCTACTTTAAAATATTACTCTAGACTTTCAGATCAAGACGGAGAGTGAAGGTAGATCAAAAAATCTTCCTCCGCAAATATTTTACAAAATGGTTTATGCAAAACAAAAAACAGTAAAAACACCTTTTAAAACATTAGCAGAAGTAGCCAGAAAAGGAAAATGTCTGCAACCTAATCCAATGAAGGCCAAAATAGTACTATTATTTCAAAATAAATAAATCTGGAACAGCAAGAAACAAAATAAGCATGGCTGGAAACCAAATTCTCACCAAAAGAAAAGACTGGCACATTCCCTAGTCAGCTTATCAGGATGATTATGCCACATCTCCTCTCCCCTAAACCTGCCACATTTCCCCACTCCTCACTTCAGACTCTCATTTTATTGATAAATAGAAGCTGTCACCAGAGAAACTCATCTTTCCCATGCTGTATTTTTCAGCCTGCCTCCATATACTCTCTCCTCCTTTGTCTAGAGTCTGCTATCCCTGCTCTTATCTAAGCCCTTCTCCTTGTGCCCCAGATGCCATATTTCCTTGTATAGTCAAGGACTTCACTCCTGTGATTATCTCCTCCATTTCCTGCATCCTTAGTTTCTCTTTCTTTACTGGATTATTCCAGCCAGTAGACATACTGTAATATTTCCCCTTCTAAACATACTATCATCTTAGACCTCATATCCCCCCCTATTTCCATGGTAAGTAAGAACCCCTTTCTTCTGTTCCCTTTTATAACAGTATTTTATTTGATTTTTTAAAAGATTTTAAAGATTGTCTATGCTGGCAGTTTCCACTTCCTCATCATATATTATCTCTTCAATTCATTCCAGTTAGGATTATTGTCTTCACATCGCCACCTAAAACTGCTCTTGTTTATTAACGTCTTGCCAGATCATCTTCCTCTTCCCAAATGTTTGGGACTCCTAGGCATAGTCCTCATCCTTTTTTTGTTCTTCCTTGTCAATACTCATTTCCCCCTAGGTCATCTGACCCATTTTTTCTGGTATAAATATTGTCTGTGCTCTTAGGACTCCTGAAATTTGTATTCTATCCCTAATACCTCTGTTAAGCTCTGAACTCATATCCAACTGCCTGCCCAGGAACTCCACTTAGGTGTCTAATAAAAACCTCAAAGTTAACTCATTCAGAACAAACATTTATTTTCTTCTCCCCCTCAAATTACTTCTTCCTAAGTTCCCCCATGTCAATAAATGACATTATTTTCATCCAGTTGCTCAAGACAAAAGCCTAAAAAATCACCCTTAATTCCTCTTTGTGCCAGTAGACTGTTATCTTTTCTCAGTAAACCCTTCTATAGTCTGCTTTGTGATGCTGGGACTGGGACTCTGGAAGCTACATTTCTGCTTGCTACAATCAGTCAGTCAACAGAAGAAAAAGTCAAGAAGAGGGAAAAAGAACTTGTTCTTCCTTGTGGGCTTTCTGCACCTGCCAGCATTGCCCAGTTATGGAACTTCTCCCTGGCAGCAGCAGCTAGCCCTAAATTTCAACTATTTTCCACTCTCCTAGAACCAGCCCCCACATAGAAGTACCAAAAGCCACTGGGCAGCACCCCCCCACCCAGGTTAGGGTTCCAGCTCTGCCGAGTTTCCCTTTATAGCTCCTGGCTTCTAGAAACTTCAGGTCTGCCCGAGTTTATTGAGGACTAGGAGTAGTAACTGCTTCCTGAAGTTCCTCTGTTATCTCAGGGCTCTCTTTTTCCTTTTTCGGTTTGACCACACCTGTTTGACTAATTCCTTATACTCATTTGAGTGCTGTTGAAATACTTAGCAGCAGCCAGAGTGACTCCTCTAAAGCCCATACCATCTCTCTGCTCTGTCACAGTTTGAACAAATTTCAGTCTCCTCTCTAGGGTCTCCAGCCCCTTTTGTGACCTGGCCTATCCAATTATCTGGTTTAACCTCTCATCACTTTCTGGTTACTCATTCAACTTGAATCATTCTGTCTTGAACACACCATTCTTCTATTGCAAGTCCTTTGTACTTGTTGTTCTCCTCATATGTATTGCCCAGGTGTTTGCCTAGCTCGCTGCCTCACTTCATTCACATTTCTTCTCAAATATCATCTTAGGGAGGCCTGCTCTCACTGCGTTATCTAAAACGCACAATTCCTGCCCCGACCCCTCCATTTCTTTACCTGGGTTTCTTATTGTTATCACTACCTGACTTTGTTATGTTTATTTCTCCCTCCCCTATCCTCAAGCGAAAGCTTCACAGCTTCATAAAAGCAGGGATGTGATCTTATTTACTGCTAGTGCTGGAACTCAATACATTCCAGTTGACAAATTAATTTAATAAATTGCAGTGAATGCAGAAGAAAAGTGGGGCAGAGTAATTGCAAAGATGATAATATGCAAGTGAGACAAATATATCAGCCTGATTCAACTTCCTGGGTACATAATGTAACAAATGGATCAGAAAAAAGCACTTAAAGATGTAATAGAAGAGAATTTCCACAAAATCTGAAAGAACTGACTCTGAAGAAAAAAATATTCAAAAAAAGTGGACATACAATATTCAACATCAAGGCATCTCCTGGTTGAGCTATTAACCATAAAGACTGATGGAAAAACTTCAGACCTCTAAGCAAAAAACTAAGTAACTTATAAGAGGGAGGAAGTCATGCTGGCCTTAGACTTCCTCTAAGCAATATTCAAGGCCAGAAAACAAAGGAAAAATGTCTACAGTTTTAAGGTGAAGCCAGCATGATCCTAAACCATTATATCTAAGTAAGTGTCATTCAGAAATTGACAAAAAAGGCAAACATAGCATCCATGAATCCATGTAGAAAAAAAAAAAACCTTCGTGAAGAGCCAATAACTAAGTGAGGAATGAAAATTAATGACTAGGAATTGAGAATCGAAGTGTGTTGTGACCAAGAGATTTAAAAATAGAAATCAAGAGCAAATGATCAAAGGAATTAAGGTTACAAAACAGAAACATTAAAACCCTGACTTTTAAAAAATAATGACATGGCAAATGAAAATATATTTTTTTCATAGCAGAGTCTCTTAGCATTTCTAAATTGGGAACATACAGATTAAAAAAAATCTCCAAACTCTTAATTTTTTAAACTTTGGATATTTTAGGAAATAAGATTTCTTGTGGCAAAGAAACATTTTTCTAAAGTTCAGCAGTTCCTTCAGCTTATCTTACTACTACCAAATTCAAATAATTTAAAATTTAATACTTAAAAAAATTTAAAATAGTGTGCATGTTCTCATCTTAAATATGATTATCTTTGTATAGGTACATGGAAATACACTTACCATGATGGTCATTTAATATTGATGGTAAAATCTTGGATCTGAGGAGATTTAAAAACTTTCCTGTAATTTTCTGTATTGTTTAAATTATTTATAAATGAATATATATGTATAAATAACTTTTTTCTTCTTTTTTTTGCATTTCAGTGCACACCCGTGGCATATGGAGGCTCCCAGGCTAGGGGTCCAATCAGAACTGTAGCTGCCAGCTTATACCACAGCAGCCATAGCAACGCCAGATCCCAGCTGTGTCTGCAACTTATGCCACAATTCACAGCAACTCCAGATCTTTAACGCACTGAGTGAGGCCAGGGATTGAACCCGCAACCTCGTGGTTCCTAGGTGGATTCATTTCCACTGCGCCACAATGGGAACTCCTGAACATGTATTGTTTTTATGAAACTAATAGAAACACTATCCTTTGAATACTGTTATGCAAAACAATGTGAATATACTTATATTTTTAAATGGTTAAGATGGTAAATTTTGTTTGTGTTTTACACCACAATTAATAAAAAATACTGTTACAAAAATTATGATATAGAATACATCTAGCTATTATGGCCTTACAGATGGATTTTTGACTATAGCAAATTTTTCTCAAATCAACTTTTCCACCCAAGGTTCCCCTTCAAACTTTACACTTCACTTAATACTCTGTACTTGCCTATATACCTTATCTAATTTTAGAAAATAAGATTATTCACTGGAAGATATTTTTATAAGAATGCAAAATAGATGCCATATAAAAAGTAATATATTCTATTACTCTATTAAATATCTCAGTGTTTTAAGAATATATGTCATTTGATTTACATATGTGGGGAATATTTTAATGATTTTTTTTCTGATAAAATAATATATGCTCATTTTAGAAAATATGAAAAAGGTAAAAATTACCATAATTACATAGCACACTTTGGTATGTTTTTCTACCACCCTTCTTCTATGCATATAAATAAATGAGAAATAGTTTTATAATCTAAAAGCTTTATCTGTACATAAAGTTAAATATTAATATTTCTCTGTGGCATTAAATATTTTTAATGGTTGCAAAAATTCCATTAGATTGATGTACCATGGTTTATTTAATCACTCCTTTACTATTGACCATTCAGATTGTCTTCTTTCTATAGATGTTATAATGGTCATATATAAATCTTTTCATATTTGATTATTTTTTAGGATTGGTTCCTGGAAGTGGAACTACTGTATCAAAGATACATTTGGAAGACTCCAGAAAGGTAGGTAATACAGTAATAGATGAGTTTGCAAATTTCATTGCATTCTTAGCAACACTAGCTATTAGCATTTATTTTCAGTATCTGTCAGTCTTTGGGGAGACTTTCTATAATTTAGTGCGACAAACTTGCAGTTTTGCTCATACACTCATATTAATAACTTTACTATTTCAAGGACTTAAAGTTCTTTGTCTTCTCCATGATGCTTAACAGAGCCTTGCCCAGACATTGAAGAAATGCATATTTTAATTGGCTTTGGCAACATTTCTTTTAAAATAAATTATATTTTGAACACATGGAAAGGTGAAGAAAAGTAACATTAAAAAAGATCCAAATTATTTTACTTAATAAAATAGAAGATTGTACTCAATTCTTAATGTAGTAGTAGAGCATTATGGCTATCAGCCAGCAATGTTATATTTATTGAATTTATTTACTGAAATCATACTGATTTTATTGATTATTGTGTCATTATCACTATAGCACTTTCCAAAATGTTTCAAAATGCTTGGTTTATAAGGTTAAGAAAAACGTTCACTAGATAACTACTTTGAAATAATTTCTTCAGCGCTGCCTTCATTCAAGAGGACTAGAAGCATACTGGCCTGTTTCCAACTTTCTTTCATGTTATCTTTGCTATGAAGTCATTCTATAGATAGGGTAATAAGCATTTTGGCATACAGAAAAATAGCATCTGTAAAACTATATGGCACAGTTTGGCTGGAGTTGTTCCTCCTTGAGAACTGCATTACGTAATTTAAAAGTGTTTTCTTAAGCTCCTTTGGGCTGCCTCCATGGTAGCTATGAAGTCACTGAGAACTAGGAACAGTTTGGGGCTTGATAACAAAGTCTATTAGTTTAAAGTGAACACTGTCAGTATTTTAAAAAATCATTGCTTGATAAGAAATTTTAAAAACAAAGATATACTTAATTCATTTTATTTTTTAAGGAAGCTTGCTACCTCAAAAAATCATCGAGAAATACACACACAAAAAGGGTTCATAAATGTACATTTGTTCATTACTTAGATGCTCTTATTTTAAAACCTGTACTCTATAGCATGAATTCACAGTGTGATTTCAACTCAATGTAACTATAAATAATTATGCAAAATTACCAACATGTATAAAGCACAGCCTTTAGGAGAGTATGAATTATTAAAATGACTTCAGCACTATTTCTGTCTCTAAATCATAAAGGAAGTTTTCTAAGGGAACATCAAAGATGTATAAATTATAATAATATCAGCTCTGGGAGAATTTTAAAAGATACTGGGTTAAAAGAAAAGATTAATCTCGACTACACAAAAAAAGGTAGTATTTTCACTTCCCTAGAGAGAGAACTCTTGAGCCCCTTTACCAACCAAATAACAATGTGTACTAGTTTTAAAGAAAAATAATGCATTGTGCATTGTAAAAGTGGGAGAAGAGTCATTCAGAATTTGTATGGTAATCAAGTGTTATATCACCTCAAAGAAACATGCAAATTCTTATAAATTACCTAAAGTCTCAGCCGTCACTTTAGAATTACTGAGTTTTATGAATAAACAAGCCCAAGTAAAGTCGAGACAAGATCCTGACATCTGAAAAGATATAGACCTTTTTTAGAAATACCATTTTAATTATGTAACATGGATTTATTATGAAATTACTTATTGGAACAATAATCTCCTTAGCATTTTGCTTTTTAACTTTGAGAAGTCATTTTGTGGCATTGCCAATGATCTAGTGAGGTCCAAAATCAGTGACAATTCAAGGAGGGAATGAAAAAAACTTTTAGGACCTGATCATCTGCTTGAAGGTACAGCCACTGTAGGTTTCCCATCTAGCTTGGGAGAGAGAGGTGTCTGTGTATGAGTGGCCTGACCTGGAGGGGAGGGAATGGTCCTGAGGGAGAAGAAGGGAAGATTATGAGACCGCCCACCTAGACTGGCTCATGATTAGCTTTGCTGGAACAGTAAAATGTGTGGGGTTTTATATTCCATTCTAATATCAAAAAGAAGATTTTTTTAGGTTTAAGCATTTTTTCATGTACAACATACTGTTTATAATCTATTTATCTTAAGTTAACATGTGTGGTGATTTTAAACACATTGCAAATTCTGTGACACTCTTTCCATTAAAAGACAGAATCTAACTCCTCTGTCTAGAATCTGTATGGCACTAGTGATATGCCTCTAAAGAACAGAATGTGATGGATAGGCTGTTCCAGACTTCTAAGATTAGGTCCTACGTGATAACAGCTTTACCTGGCTCTCAGGCTTGGGAGTCTTGGGACCCTTGGAACCCAGAGCTCTGTTGTAAGGAAGCCCAGGCTACAAGGAGAGGCATGTGTTCTGGCTGAAAGCCCCAGCTAAAGTCCCAGCCACCCATCAGTACAGATTGTTAGGTAAGTGAACAGGTCTTCAGATGATGCAAGCCTCCAGCCAATGAGCAGCCCTAGTTGACTCCCAGGGGACTAGAAACAAGCTGTCCCTGCAGAGCCCTACCCAGTGCGCATTTTCATGAACCAGTAACACTGTTATTATTTTAAACCACTAAGTTCTTCGGGTGGTTTGTTATGTACATCAGTCCTGGCTTCAATTAAATTTCTAGCTCTGGTTAGCTGTTAACTAGGAACCCTTTCCCTCCACTACTCCTTGTTTCCCTAGCTAGACTGAAATCTTAGCACCTCCTAGTACTAATTGTGGATGATTAAGTGCAGTTTTGAAGTGCCATCGGGAACAAAAAACACCATCATGTGGACCCTTTCTAGCCAAAGTTCTTTTTCTCGAAGGCTTAGTGACTGAGCAGGGGGAAAAGAAAGCCTGATTCTCTCCATCTCTCCTTTTCTTCTTCCTTAGGCATCCCTAGTTTTTAGAAAAGAGAGAAGAAAGCAAGATTTAATCCTCTCCTGCCCTCATCCCCCTTCTGAATTACAGTCTTTGGAAAGGTGCTTTCTTTTTCACTGAAAGATTACATAGTCTCATAAAGAGACCAAACCAGCCACAGGTTTTCATTTCTTTTCGAGGAAGCAAACAGAGTTAGTTCCTCCTCCTGAACTAGAGACTCACTTCTCCTCCCAGTCTACACCCCAGACCAGAATAGGGGTGGATCCCTCGCCTTGGTCCCTCCCCCGCCCCCCCACAGCCGGTCACTTTCCCATTCCACTGACTCTTTTAAATTACCTTTCTTGAATCCATTTTCTTCTATCCCCACTGCTACTAGGTACACAGAAGTGGTCCTAATCAATTCTTAGATAACAGGCTATTTTACATTCCATCTTACAGCCTCCAGGACCCCAACTGGTATAATATTTTCAAAGACCTATAATCTTTTCATACCTGACCATGCATTCCCTTAAAAAAAAAAAACAAAACAACTTTCATAGGTTTCCCTTTCCCATAGGTTTTAATCCTGAGGACCAAAAGTCTCTTTCTCAGAGTAAATGCTTGAAATGGTATGCAAAATTGTAGTAGAGGTCTGTAGGTGCATTTTTTTTTTTTTCTGGAAAAAAGACTAGATTGCTTTCCCTAGGTTCTCAAACGGATATGTGTCCCCCTAAAGGCTAAAACCGTGTAGGTCTCAGGCTAAAATGTAAGCTCCCCAGCATGGACTTCGAAGCCCTATGTGGACTGGCCATCAGTCCAGCCTCCTTTCTCTCCCTTCTCTTCATCCTCCTCACATCCCACTTAAATTTACCTCACAGCAGTTCTTCACTACAGGTTGCTTTGCTTGCTCAGCCCTTTCCTTTTTTCTTAGCTGACCTAACTTTTGCCCATCTAGGAATCTGCCTTCTTTACGAAGCACCTCAGGTCATGGCACCTACAGAAAGCTATTCAGGATAAGCAAACTGGATGTGAACTCTTGCCTCCCTGAAGCCAGTCTAGCATTTGCTTTTTCTCTTAGCATCTACCCCCTGGATTTCCAAACTAGGGTGGGAGTGGGGCGGGGGGCGGGTAGGAAAAAAGAAAATAAATCGTAAAGTAAAACCTGTTAAGCAGTGACTGATAATTGTTTGTACAGCACTTATACACAGAAGAACCCCAGGCTGTGGTACACATTTTTATAGTACTTTCTTGGGAGGTAAACATGTTATTTATAATCGCCAGCAGAATTTTGATGATAAAGACAACACACACCTTCCTGCTACAGAATATCCTATACGAATTTTCAACATCATCCAGTTTTCCTTTATGCCCAGCCACCACATGGTGTTATGTATTTAACAACTCCGGCAATTAATAAACAACATAGTTATGATATTCTGGGATCTACTAGGACTGCTCTGTCATTTACCTGAATTATTTCTCCTTGGTTCTCCACTTAAAAAGACTGTCTACCATCAGGCGTCCTTGAAATTCTCCATCTATCCAGGAAAATGTTTCAATTTTGAGATAAACCGTGTTCTAAGTCTGCCTACAGCACACGCTTTCTTTAAGTCAACCCTTTCCTTTTTCAAAAAGTCACTTAATTGTTGCCTCAAAACCGAGCTCTTTGCCCTCCCTGGGTAGACAGATCACAACGAAGAGTATTTCCCTGCAGCTAACACATCAACTTATAAATAGCGCTTACCGCGCTGAGTCACCAAAACCCGGAGTTTCCCCAAATAGCTTATAACGACTGCTGGGATCGCGTCTTCCAGAATGGTGACAGAATCCTACAGAACCCATGAGGTTAGACTCTAGGCCCATGCCGATAAGCAGGTCCCCAACCACCCAGCACCCAAAGAACGTGGGCAAGGCCGCCTCTTCCCAGCCAGGCGTAGACGTCGGACCTCGGATGGCGTTCTCCGACAGCGGGACTTGGCCTTGACCGCTCCTGGACTGTCCCCGCCCCCTCCGGAGCTGGGAGCCGCAGGGGGCCGGTACCAGCCTCCGCCCAGGGCTGCCCGCTCACACAAAGAGGCGCGTCCAGAGAGGGCGGCCTTGGGTTCTGCTCAGGTTATAGGCTCGGGACTCTGGGCAGCTGGGGAAGCAGTTAGGGGCTAAGGCCTTGAGGAAAACCCCTGTCTCCCCCTCCGCCCACTCCCACACGTTTGAAATGGCAGCAGCCGCCGGTTTGGGGGCTGGGGGAGCAGATATGGGGGAGGGAACGGAAGTGCCACCCCCTGCAGTCAGGGGATGGTGACGTCACCTCTACTGTCGGCCTGTAGCGGGGGCGTCTGCCTGTCACGTGACGCTACCCCCCCCTCCCGACTCCCCGCCGAATCCCGCGCGCGCGCTCCCTCCCCCAGTCCCTTCTCTCCAACTTTCGCCCTCCCCGCTCCAGCACGGCTGTCAACAGCGCCAGCTCCGCCCCCTCCCCCGCGCCCAGTGTAACCGCCACGGCGGCGCGGCTGGCGCTCCGGCTTAGGTCCGGGCTCCTGGAAGAGAGCGTGCCTTCGGTCCTCACCTATCCCCAATTCCCAGCGCGCTGGATGCGTGGACGCCGGAGCCAGGGTGCGCGGTGGCGTGCGGCGGCAGCGCTTCTCCGCTGAACCCTCCCATAGCAGGCGCAGGACGAGGCGGAGACGCAAGGTCCAAGCTCAGAGGGGGCGAGTTGCGCTCAGCAGCCTCCTGGTCTTGGCACGTCTCCGCTGGGGGTTGACCCCCCCCCGGCGGGATCCGCAACCGGGAGCCAGCCGTCGACCCCCCTACCCAGCGGCCCGCGCCTCCGCGGCGCTCCCGCCTCCACTATCCCTGCCTCCTGGGCGGCGCACGCAAGTCCTGCTTGGCTTCGTCTCGGGCCGCCGCGCGGCCGCTGGCTGTACGACGAGGGGCCAAGCACAGAATGCCTCCTTGAACCCCCTCGGCCACCCCGCCGTGCACTGCTGGGGTTCCCGATTGGATGGCTGTCACTGCTGCGCCTCGTTCTATTTTCCCCCTCGGTTCCCTGCTAAAAGTAGAGGCTTGGGGGAGGGAAAAGAAAACCCAGTGTTGAAAGGGGCGGTGCAGACTGACCTGTCAACGGCAGAGAAGGAAGACCCCCAGGTCGGGGCGAGCTCTCGAGCCCGCGCAGGGAACGGAGCCCTGGTTCCCGCGGAGCGGCGCGGCGGCAGCGGCTGTGGCTCAGCCAGGTGTCCCCCCTCGGCGGGGCCCGCGCTGCCGCGCCCGCCCCCTCCCCCGGCGCCGCGCTCCCCGCCCCATCATCAGGGACCAGGGAACCCCCCAGCTCGATTTTTTTGTGCAGTTTCAGCAAAGCTCCGAGGAAGTTGGTCCTTTTGTTCCACTATTTATAGATTGCGTCAACATTGCGAAAAGGAGAAGGCGGAGCGGTGGCCCCTCCTCCTCCCCTCCCCCGCCGGCTCCTGGGAGAGAAAAGCCCCAGCACACGACCTAAGTACACAGCGCGCCAGCCGCCCGCCCGCCCCCGGCCTCCAGCTCGCCGCTTCCCCCTCCCAGTCCCGGCCAGAGCGCTGCCAACCCCATCACGTGCCCGCCCGGGAAAACCAGCTCCCCGGGGCTCCGCGCCGCCCGCCAGGCTCCGTGGCGGCGGCGGCGGCGGCGGCGGCTGCCTCACTCGGCTGGGCACCCAGCTCGTGGGCTCCGGTCGTGGCCCAGGCGTCGCGCACAACGTGGGCACCCGCGCCCTAGTCACCCAATGGGGCCCCGGGGTCTGCAGCTCTTGGGTGTGCTTGCAAGCCTTCCGCGCTTCCGCCCTCTACCCTCCTCCCCGCCTCTGGAGCGCCAGCGCCCTGGTGCCGGAGTGTGCGCGCGTCCGGGCCTCTCCTGGGAGCCAGGGGCCCGACTAGTCACTCGAGCGGCCGCTTCCTCAGACGTTGGGATGCCCATCCTTCCCGGCCCCCGCACGATTGGCTGAGGGCGGGGGATCGAGGGACGCGGGGGTGGCTGGCGGCAGCTCGCCGGCTAGCCGGCGGAGCGCGGGAAGTACAGTGCGGCAGTTCCGAGACGCGCGTAGACGCTCTCCCTCCTCCGCAGGTGCAGCCGGGCTTAGTGCGAGCTCACTTACGGCTTCCCGGACATCTGCGGACCAAAGAGTTTGCAGACCTGAACCTCAGTGGGGGTAATACAGTTTTTAGGGAGTTACTGGAAGTTTGATCTGTGACAAAAACATTTGAACTTTCCTTTAAAAATCTGATGACGAAATGCTAGGCCCCGCCATATGTCCCGAAATGAAACTGAGCTCCCTTGCCGGCCTAAACCCTCTTTTCCTGAGCCTGGTGTATACAAGGAAGGAGATAAATAAGAGAAGAAGGCCTTATCAGAAAAAGAAAAAAACCCAGTGCAAGTAACTGGCTTGAGCGTAATTTACCTTCGCAGCTTCCGGTCGTTTCCCTAAGTGATTTATTTAGATCACAGATTAACTTTCCAGAATCGGAATAAAATAATTTAGCTCTTCAGAGCACGGGTGGAGGAAAGCCAGGGCTGAGTTGGGACGAGTGCAGGAAACGCGTCGGACCTTTCCGGGCAGCTGGACAGTATGGTAAACAGTCTGGAAGGGTTATATTATTTTCTAAGGAGTTTGGAGAGACTGTTCCTTCGCACCCAGCTCAAGTGCAGGCCGGGGGAGGGGAGAGGGAACCTGCACCGGCCCTTGCTGGGAACCGCGCTTCCGGACCCGACACAGGGCTAGGGCAAACCGAGGAGCGCTTTCGCCTCTAGCTGAGAAACCTTTCCAGGTTTGGGCCTTTTTCTTTCTCTCTCTCTCTGTCTCTCTCTCTCTCTCCCCCCCTCCCCCTCCTTCCCTCTCTCCCTCTCTCTCTCTCCTCCCCTTCTCTCGTCCCACTCTTTTTAAGGGGGAAACCTTAAGCTTTGGGTTCGTCCATTTAGGATACATGCGTTTCTCTCGCCCTAAAGGGGGAGGCGAGTTGAAGTAAGCGAGCCTGAGCAGTGGTTGCTGGGTTTCTAAAGCGCAGAGCTGAGTGGACCAGCAGCAGATGGGACTGGGCATTAGTCTCCTCACACCTGATGGGGCTCAGAACCTAGTTTGGGAGCCCGATCTTATTCTCCAGCTCTCTTGCCTTTTCTCTCGGTTTCCTTCCAATTTAGTGAAAGGCCCCGGCGCCCATCTTCCCGCCTTTCTTCCCTGCCCTGTCGTCTATGTTGGAAAGACCCAGTCCTCCTAAGAAGGCGAATTCGTTTCCGCGTCAATTTTGTTGCATCAATATCTACAAATCACGTTTCTTTGCACGAGGAAAACAAGCCAGGGCCTCCTGGCCTTTCCGGCCCCTGCAAGGGACAGGGGTGTCCAGGCCTCAGCTTGAGGCTTCCCCTCCCCCCCCCCGCCCCGCTTTGGGCCGAACCGCGGTGTCCCCACCACTTTGTCAGGACACGAGCTTTTCACCCCCACTTTGTTCTTCCGCAGTCTTCCCAGCTGCTAGAGAAGGGAGCGAAAGCAAAACGAAAGCACCCGGGGCACATCAGTCGCGGCGGCTTCCCTGAACGCGGCCGTGGGAGGCCAACGTCTGGGGTCGGTAGGCGAGGGTGGACGCGGGGGTTGCGTGGAAACTGGGTGGCGGGTGATCCCCGCAGGACCCCCGGGAGCTGCTGGGAGCTCCGTCGCTCCTCCTCCCCCTGGGAAAAGCGACTGCGTGTGAGAATGTATCAGCCCCGAAGGGAAAGTTTGGCCTGGGTCTGGAGTTGAAATTCGAGACTGATTGGGACCGTGCGGAGGGGACGCAGAGGCAAAGGAGTGTGGCGCGGGGGCGAGCGTTGGCCCCCGGCTGCTGAGCCGGGGAAGAGGCCGGGGAGAGCCGGAGCGCGGCGAGGGCGCGCAGAGGCCGCTGGGGACTGGAGGCCCACGGAATTGTTGCTCCGCTGAGGTTGCAAACTCAGCCTGCTTCCCCGCAAAAACCAGAGTTCTGCGCGGTAGAAAGACTTCAGGAAACTTTGGTGACATCCTCTGCACCCGCCCTCTTCCCTCGTGGCAGTCACTGCGAGGACAAAGGCGGCCTGCGCTGATTTGGACGAGGAGCGGCCCGTGTGGGCGGCCTTAGAGGCCGCAGACTTTTTCAGTTAGGAGAAGGATGAGTAGCTTTACGAGGTGAAGATTACCGCCACAACCACCCCTCAGGGGTGACAGCCAGTCCAAGTCTGATTTGTTAATAATCATTCTCATTCCCCCACCTTCCCCCCGCAGTGACCCAACACTGGGAGATTGACCTGCGAGATGCTCTCCCTTTCACTCCAGTAGGTTTCTGTGGCCAAACGCTCGAAAAGCCCCACCTTGCCCTACCTAATAAACAACTAACTTTGTTCTATTGAATGTCACCTTTGTTGTAGAAATATCTGTGGGTTTTGGCAAGTGTCAAAAAAAAAAAAAATCACCTGATCCTAAATGAGTCGAATGTGGAAACAGTTTTTTGTGCGAGTAGTTTGGGTCTGTGCTTTCTCTCACTGGCACCTAATGCATCGCAGCTCCAGGCTGTTACACCTCTAGCTGTGCAGGGGCACTTTCGCACCACGCCCTTCCTCTTTTTAAAGAAGGAGACTTGGAATTGTGCACTTGTGTGCCTTATTTAGATTCTGCATCGCTGGTTATTCATTTCACCAAAAGGACTCAAAAACCTCTATACTTTTAAAAGATGCAAAATGGAGTTATTTTAAGCAGACCTCGGGAAGGGCAGCATTGGTTTCCTGCTAATGATATGCTGGTTAACAGGCAATAGTCAAATGCAGACTAACTGTTCGTTTTCTTTCTTCCCTCTTCACTCTAACTGCAAATATCAGAAAGTTCTAAGTGTGAAAAACATGGCCCACTCCACCCAAAGTTCTTTCTACAATGATGAGAGGAGACCAGCAGGTGAAAGAGCCACGTAGGGTATTACTTTTGGAAAGAGTCTTCTATTTCTTAAAAAAGAAAAAGCAGCAAAAGCTACTTTTGACTCAACAGACTGATTAAAATGCCTGCTTTCACCATGCGCGCCCTTTGGTTTCATATGTGGCCACTGTTCTCACTTTCTTGCAAGTTTTTCCCCTTGTAACTTATTTCTGTGAAACAGAGATTCCATCAGGTTATCTTGCTAAACTGGGCGTCTATAATTATGAAGTTGGTCCTTTCTCCTCCACCCCACTTAAAAAGTACACACACGACTTTGAAAGCCCATAGTTATCTTTATTTCGCATCCTACTTTTTTTTTTTTTTAATTCCGCATTCGCAAATGATGCTTTGCCTGGGCTAGGTTCAGACCGGATTATCGAAAACATTACCCGCTCGGGCAGTCCCTTAAGCCATCGAAAGCCCAACCTTGCGCAGGCTGCTGGAACCCGCACCAGAAACCTCGATTTAGAGTCCAGTTTGGAAACAAATCTGTGCTTTTCGCGGTGAAATGGGAACTTGCCCAAGCGATGCATCTGGCTTTAGATTTTATGGGGAATATGATCTGGAAAAGGGAACGCCTGTTTCAGGCGCGGCAACATGTCCCGCGCGGATCCCCGGGGGCTCCCTCCTGCAAAGAGCGCGCGGGCCTCGACCCGCAGGGCCTCAGCCAACCTCCGGGCGCCCTGGTTTGGGTTAACCTCACACCAGCGCTCTCCCTTCCCGGTCTCGCCTGGGGTCGCTCTCCGCGGCTGACGAAGCTTTTAGACCAGAGGAGAAAGCTGGAGACTGAAGATCAGATGTCCTTAAAGGGGCTGGAGAAAGGGAGAGGATCTTCGCAGTTAGTGCCAAGAAACTCGGATACCCCGCGCCCGCCGCGAGGCGTAGAAAACTGTCCTGGGGGAACACAAGTGTTCCCGAGACTTTGCCAAAGTTTCGAGAGTCCGGAGGTAGCCTGTTCCCCACTCCCGCCCACCTCCGGGTGGTTTCATAATCCCCCTCCAGGCTGCTTTGGGCGAGGACCCGGGCTGGGTGGGGCGGGGTGGGGTGGGGTGAGGTGGGAGGAAGGATCTCCTCTCCCCCCGCCCCAGCAGCGGAAGCGTCTAAGGGGTTAAAATGGCGCTGCCGAATGCGGGTGAGGAGCGGAGCCAGGGTTCGGCCCCGACGGGCGGGAGAAGCGCGGTGGGGGTGTGGGATCCCGGAAAAGGCTGGGAAAGCGGGGACCAAGGGGAGGTGTGAGGAGGCGAGAGTTGTTGCTCTTGGGGGCTAGGTCCAAGGCAGTTGCCGGCAGTAGTGGGGACGGGACCGGCAGCTGGAGAGCCAAGCCGTGGTTCGTGCACGTCTTGCCCCCCTGAGCAGGGTTATGTCAGGAGAGCGCCCTGGCACCGAGCTCTGGCCCGCGGAGAAGATACTCCCCCTCGGGCTCTCTCCGCGAGCGGGGCTGGGCGGGCGCCGAGGGGCGGGCGGTGCGCCGCGCGAGCCCAGGGCGCTGAGGTCGGCAAGTCGCCTTCGGAGCGGGCGGCGGCGCTTCTCCAGTCCACGAGGAAAAACTCATCTGAAAAGGCACCGTCTCGGTCAGCAGCCCTTTAGCCCCTGCCTGGTAGGGAAGATGGAAAGGGACTCAGGGAACAAGGGAAACTCAGTTTAGAACTTCCCAGAGTTTCCAGGGTTGTCCGGCGACTGGAATCTTGAGAGCTCTGGAAGAACTGCACCCATTTCTCCTTCCAGAGCAAAACTAGAGGCGCGTTCCTCCAGAGGAAGGCTGAAGTTCAGGCCCCGCGTAGAACCCGGGCAGCCCCGGCTGGCCGACCTCGGGCTCGCTTCTTACAGGGAGGAGGTGAGCGTCCTTTCCGAACAGCCCTGGGCGGGGAGCGCGCGACTGCGGCGCGCTCGGCGCTGGGCCCCGCTGCGGGCCAGAGCGTTACCGCAGGAAACGCCTCGTCCCGTTTTCGGTCCCCCAGTCAGAACATTTGGCTGAATCTCGAAATAACTTTTCTGATAGTCTGGAAAAGAAACACGACTAATAGACTCACCATCAGCCTTGCGTCAGAGAACCATTCATTTCCCCTGGACTACAGTGAGATTGGTTTTTTCATTAGTTGCAGGAACTGAGTTTTTGATGATTTACCTGGCTGCTCAAGCTCCTGGGTGTATTCTCCTCCCCTCCTTTCCCATTTCATCTGGTTGTCAACTCACCACCCCCCCTTTAGAAAAAAAATAAACCAACTCCGATACTCAATTCCATCGTATCCACTGTAACATGGTCTAATTCAGCCTCTAGCAGTGGTCACTATAAGCCACTGTGTTTGCATAGCCCTCACAAAACGGGTCAGGTTGTCGGTTCCTTTGATCCTCAGAGACGGAAAAGTTTTGCTCTGCATGTTTTTTCTCTTTCTTTTTTCCCCACATCACTTTTAGTGACGGTGCTCTCCCCCCAGTTGGAGATTACCTCTCCTCCCAAATAGTTTGGGATTTCTTTATTTTTACAAGAACCTAAACAGTAAGGAGAAATTCTGTGTGTGCTGAGTCACCTTCACTCCCCCCCCCCCACAGGCTTAACACTAAACGATGTAATCAGTTAAACCAAGCTGACTTTAATGTCATTAAACATGGATCTCCCCTTTAGCCTTGGCAATTATGTCACTTCGAAGAAGGAAGTCATAAAAACGAAATTCTTGCGAATAAAATAAAATTATGGAAGCTGTCCATTTGAGGTCTGGATGCAGAAGAAAAAGGATTTAGTCTTTGAAAAAAGAGCCCTTATTGATAAACAATTATTGGTATGAAGTAAAATTTATAAAGCCAACCCTATCAGAGTATCTGCACACAGTAGGTGCTCACTGAGCATTTAGTCTCCCTTTTCTCCTCATCCTTAGAAATTTTGGCAGGAGATACAGATTTCCCAGTGGCTAAGGATGTTATGCTCAAACTTTGCTTTTGGTTCATGTAATCTACACCTACTCCAAAAAAAAAAAAAAAGCCCACAAAATTTATCCGGGAAACTTTAATAGCTTATTAAAACAATGGAAATAGCTAGACAACATAACAACTATGGCGATTAGATAGATATAAATCCAAAACACATTAAATTATTTTGAACTTTTCAGTGGCTGTAATAGGTTACTATTACCATTTGATTTCGTTTACCGATTTCTACAGTAAAAACGAAAATTGTGGGCTCCTGCTCACTTCTTGCGTTTCTGCTAGAGCAGGCTTCACCCACACACTGATCTATCTCGACCTCAATCTTTTCATAGCGCAAATTTTATCTGGACGCTGCTCGGCCATCCACCTTTAAGACGTGTGCTCTTTTTTTTTTTTAAATTAAAACAAATAAAATGAGAAAATAGAGAAAGAGGTTGTAGCACTCACGGGTGGAGAAAACCCACCTGCCCGCTCCTCCCGCCCGGTTCGGACTCGCCTGAGAAGAGAGTCGCCAGGAGCGGCTTTGCGGATCGCGCCGGGACACCTGGTCCGGTCATATTTTCTTTGGGGCCCATTCGCCGGGAGTAAACAGCCACGTTGTAGTGAGTTTCTTGGCAACTTTGCCCTGCTCTTTAAACAGCAGCGAATTCTCGCAGTTCGCCTCTGCTTACAGGCTCCTGCCTCAAATTGTTAAGTGTTAAAAGAGTGTTCCGATCAGCCCTTTTGCCCTTTCTCCTTCTAAGTGACGAGGCCGGTCACGGCGGGTGACCTCGACGTTTGCGGCGTGTCTAAGTCTCCTGGAGCCAGGCTGCCCCACCCCCTGAACGAGAAAACAGGGGCACCTAGTTAGTCCGTGGCTCCCGCCGAGGTGAGCGCGTGGGCACAGTGTGGGCTGTGCGAACGCTATACTCAAGTTCAACACGCTGCGCGGGCGGAAAACTTGGGGCACCAAATACTCCTCTTTAGACGAGCGCCCTGGGGGATCTGTGGAGAGACTGAGGGGCGCTGTCGTGGTTTGGGGAACATAAGTTTAATCTTTTGAGATTTATTCATCTCGTTCCAGAAAAACACCCCATACATGACCCTCCCCGCCCTTCCCTCCAGGGGTCCGCAAGCCTCGGGTGCGAGCGTGAATCCTGAGTCCCGCACCGGTTCTCGCTCGCTCAGAGCACAAGGCGGGCCGCCGAGGTCACAATAAGTTCAGAGCCGAAGATCCGTGTCAGATTTGAAGAAAATAAATATATTCTAAGTCCGGCCCAGAGCTGCTGTCTGGGGCTCAGCCCGGCTCCCCTTCCAAATCCTTCCCAGAGCGCAGAATTTGGTAATCGCTCTATTTCCGCGCAAACTGGACGCCGCGCCTGAAGGGCCGGCGGAGTCACTACCGGCTTGCCTTCGGTGGGGCCCTGGCATCAGCACGACCAGGTCGTGTCATCATTGTTGCAAACGGAGACGTGAAGGGAGCCCTCAACCCTCCACCTCCCCCGCGGCCCAGAGTGACCCCTGGAAGCTCTGGTTTGGATGTCCAGGGGTCGGGTGGGCCACGGGTTCGGCCCGGCCTCGCACCGAGGGGCGCCGGGCAGCGGGGACCGCGTCTCGCGCTGAGCCGGGGCCGCTGAGCCGGGGCGGCCGAGGGCGGCCCACGCGGGTCCTGGCGCCGCCTCGAAGTCGGAGGCGCTTCTAAGTTCGGCTGGAAGTGAGGGGCGCCCAGGGGGAACCGCTTCGGGAGCTTCGTGGCGCAGGCAAGTCTGGCGGGGTGGCGATGCGGGGCGGGAAGGAACTCTGATCTGGCGCGTCTCGCGGGTCCGCGGAAGCGCTCGGTTCGGGGTGAGGGTCGCCGAAGCCGAGATCTCCGAGCAGCCACGCTGGGCCTGACCTGAGCGACCCTGCGATGCCCCTAGTCCCGGCGCGGCGGCCTCTGCCTTCTGGGTGCCGGCCACAGTCTGGCCACAAGGTCGTCCAGTCGGGACCAGCGTAGCCCTCAGGGTGACGCTTCTGCGGAAGGCCGGACTGCGGGGAAGCCTCAGGCGACGGCCTAGACTCTGCGAATCCACGAGGGTGTTTTCAGGCCCAGCGGTCTCTGGACAGAGGTTAGCTCAGAGTCAAGTTTCTGCTTCCACCAAAAAAGAATTATACAAGTTTCCCAGAGCTGAAGTGAGCTCAAGCTGACTGCTTTCTTGGGATCCTGTAGGTGTTTTTGCCTGTAGAAGTGAGTTTGAGCCAGTCTTCTTTCCCTCATGTGAGCTGGTCACACCGTCAGAAGATGAGTTACCGGCCTGGGGAGGCTTCATTCCCTGTTCAGGTCTGTGCCCTCCTCCATGGCCCTCGGTGTCCCGCACACTTGTGGGCCTGCCCAGGAGGCCTTCCTTGCTGGACTAGTCTGATGTGGGTGAGAGGCCTACCTGGGAGGCGTAAAGGAGGAGGAGACAGGGCCTGAGCTGTGTGTGGAGGGCTGGGGGTGGTGAGGGTAGCTCTCTCCCTAAGAAAAAGGCCTGTGAAGTTTTGCTGCCTGGACTGAGAAGACAGGGTGGATATGCCTAGTCTAAAGGTGGATGGGACAAGGCCCTGGCTGGCTGCTGGAGAGCAAACTAGGATGGCAAATCTTTATCTTCTGGGCTGTTTCTGTATTTCAATCCTTTCCCATTTGTTTTCTGTTTACTCCTTAGTCAAGTGTTCCTGAACATCTTGCCAAAAGGAAGTCATTCAATTAACAGGCATTTATGGAGTGCCTACTGTATGCCAGGCACAGGAACAGGATAAGGAACAAGAGCTTAGAGTCCAGCCTTCTCTGTAGAGAAGAAAAAACCGGCAATTAAAAAATACTGTGTAAAGGGGCACGGGGGCATATCCATGGTGGAGTGAGCATGGCTCTGTATTTACAAGAAATTCAACATTTCTGGAACATAGAGGGGAGAGGACTGGGTGGAGAAGTAGGCAGCCTTGGGTGATTAGCCTGGACCCAAGAGAGGGGTTTTAAAGGGTGAGCTGTATATCGTGGGGCTTTCATGGTGCTGGTGGCACAGGAAATGAAGCTGAGGGGCCATGGTGCCACACTAGATCACATGTCCTCTAGATTTCTCTTCTGGTGTTAAGATTAGAAGGATTCACTTTTATTTTATTAAGGGAGCTGGTATTCTGTGCTAGGATCTATTGAGGCATGTATAGATAAGTAAAACATATCTATGCCTGTTCTACCTACATGGTCCATACTTCAGACCATGAAGAGAAAAGGAAAAAACCCTAAAAACTAATTTTAAGAGGACTCATCTAGCGGAAAATTTTGTGAAAATATTGCAGTTAGAAAGTTGACCTTTGAGAGTAAACCTAAAATAGTGAAAAAGACACTGTCCTGACCTCAGGGAGTTTATAATCCAATGGCAGAGGAATAAGTACAAGTTCTGGCGTCCCTGGAATATAAATGGCAGCAGACAGGGTAGGTTTTACACTCTGAGAAAGCCAGGCCATGGGGGTGGAGCATTTAGCTCAAGGTAGCTCAGGGAAGTCCTATGGGGAAATCTGGAGAACATTCCTAGGAAAGAGAAAACTTTCATGGGTTGACACAGTCCTTATCCTCTCTGGAAATACTGGAGTTCTCACAACATTTGTGAGTCTCAGGCCTGCAATAAGCTAATAACTGCTCTAGCGGGGCAAAAGAAAGGTTTTGCCACTAACTAGACTTAAAATTGTTAGTTTGATGTTACAGCAATTAATTATGAAAATACCCAGATATAGTACCTTTCATTGGAACTACTGTGTCCCTTTGTTGAATTTTGGTAGGGGCAGGAGGGACAACAACCTGAGTGCCTGCTATATTTCATGGGCACTTCACGTATATTGCCTTTTCTTCTTCTTCTTCTTCTTCTTCTTCTTCTTCTTCTTCTTCTTCTTCTTCTTCTTCTTCTTCTTCTTCTCCTTCTTCTTCTTCTTCTTCTTCTTCTTCTTCTTCTTCTTTTTTCAGGTCTTTTTAGGGCCAAACCTGTGGCATATGGAAATTCCCAGGCTAGGGGTCTAATCTGAGCTGCAGGCCTATGCCCCAGCCACAGCAACTCTGAGCCGCATCTGTGATCTACCCCACAGCTCATGGCAGCTAGGGATCCTTAACCCACCAAGTGAGGCCAGGGATCAAACCGGCATTCTCATGGATACTAGTCAGGTTCATTACCGCTGAGGCACAAAGTGACTCCTACATTGCCTTTTCTAACCCTCATAACAACTACATGAAGTGAGTGTTTGTTTCCATTTTATAGATTGGGAAACTGAGGCCTAGTGAGTTTAATTATGCAACGTCACTGGCGAGTAAGTGGCAGAGCTATTTGTCTCCAAGTCTGTGCTCTGTTCACTCTTCTCATGAGATCTCTTCCCAAGCCAGAGGGTGATGATCTTTGAAAAGAAAATCATATTAAGAGAATTCACATTTGAGGATGTTCAATCCCTATTGAAAAAAATAGGGTTGGATGAACTCGTAGCATCCCTATAAATTATATTTCATGGTTGCCAGTATAAAAATTGAGACCACAATAAATAGAAAATTTTTTATACAGATTGAATTCACACACGAGTACTCTTTTTAAAAATTTTTTATTGTAGCTGATTTACAATGTTCTGTCAATTTCTGCTGTACAGCAAAGCAACCCAGTCATACATACATATGCATTCTTTTTCTCACATGATCCTTCATCATGTTCTATTGCAGGTGACTAGATATAGTTCCCTGTGCTCTACAGCAGGATGTATGTGATTTCTCTGTAGCATCCTTTGCTTGCTAGAAAAAATTCAGAGTAAAGTGACACTGATGCTTTAGTTTTGTTTTATTATACAGAGAAACCTGTATGTACAGTCTTACATTTAAATGGAAACTCCCTTTTTATTTCCCCAGTTGTAGTCTCTAGGTCACTCTTGCTGGGTTGTGACTGAATATGGCTTGTCATTAGTATGCAGACAATGTAGGGATTGTGATGGGGGGGGGATTATGGTAATATTCTGATTTTATACATTTCTAACATTTTGTAGGTAAAAGGAAGAGATGTTTATGTTTCTTTTTAACCCTAGGATTACATTAATCAATTAGTCAATTCAATAAATATCTGTTGAGCACATACTACTGCCAGGTGCTGTGTCCTGAGGCTATAATATTGATCAAGACAAAGAGCCCTTGCGGAGTTCCCTTCGTGGCTCAGTGGTTGATGAATCCAACTAGGAACCATGAGGTTGTGGGGTCGATCCCTGGTCTTGCTCAGTGGGTTAAGGATCCGGCATTGCAGTGAGCTGTGGTGTGGGTTTCAGATCCCATGTTGCTGTGGCTCTGGTGTAGGCCGGTGAACTACAGCTCCGATTTGACCCCTTGCCTGGGAACCTCCACATGCCGCAGGAGCGGCCCTCAAAAGACAAAAAGACCGGAAAAAAACCAAAAAAACAAAACAAAACCAAAAGAGTCCTTGCCGTGGAGAGCAGGTAGGAAGGGAAGGAAGGAACATAACGTGTGCTCAGCTGTCTTAGACTCATTTAATCCTTCAGGCAAGCCTGCTGTCTCTCCCTGAGTATAGAGTAAATGCAGAAAAAAGGGAGGCTCAGAAAATGTAAGTAGCTTGTTCAAGATCATACAGCTAGTAAATCACAAGACTCCAGTTCAAACCCAGCAACAAAGAATATGCTTTTTCACTACAACACACTGCATTCTTGACTGTGCAGATACTAAAAATTGTGAGTACTTGCTAATCATTTTATCCCTCCTTGGCCTGTGTCCTCAACCAAAATAGCTGGATAACTATTCTTATTCTGTTTACCTCATGGAGCACTCTTCAAACAGAAAAACACTGTATTAAAGTTCCCATTGTGGCGCAGTGGAAGCAAATCCAACTAGTATCCATGACGGTGTAGTGTCAATTCCTGGCTTCACTCTGTGGGTTAAGGATCTGGTGTTGCCGTGAGCTGTGGTGTAGATCCCAGATGCAGCTCGATCCAGTGTTGCTGTGGCTGTGGTGTAGGCTGGCAGATGTAGCTCCAATTTTACCCCTAGCCTGGGAACTTCCACATACTGTGAGTGCAGCTCTAAAAGCAACAAAACAAAACAAACAAAAAAATGCTGTATGAATTTTTTTAAAGCTGTTCCTAATTGTTTGGCTTAATTTAATCTTACAGGAGAAAAAGCACATGAACTCTAATAATAGGTTTATTATTAATAATCTATTGATGGAAAAAACTTCAGTCCAGTAGGACCAGAATTTGATGAGTTATTGTTGTCCTTTGTTTTATTAATTATTTTAATGCCAAACATTTATTGGACATAGTGGAATTGCACTGAGTCTGTAGATTCAGGGGTTATAGCAAGTTACTTTTCCAAAAGAGGCCTCAAACCTAGTGGGTGAGAGATAATATATAAACAGGTAAATTATGAACATGTGTTATAACAGATGCCCAAGGTCTCTTGAGATCTTGAGCCTCCCTTGCCAAGGGAAGGTTAGAAGCTTTTTCTCCTAAAAGTGTTTGCCAAGCTAGAAGACACCTGTTAAAAACATAGAATCCCTCTTCCTTCTTGTAGAATCAGATTTTCTGGAGACTCAATAGTTTAGGAAGCCTGCCTAGACCAGAATTTGGGGAAAGAGTTAGATCACTTGATTATAGTCATGTGGCCTAAAGAAAAACAGTCCCTCAGCCCCTAATAAGGATGTGGTTATACTCGACCAGCAAAGGTTAAGAATCCAAACTCACTTAGGGAATTCTGTGTGCTAGAGGGTAGGAAAGGTTGATGGGAAATTTTCAAAGCAGATATAGCTAACATAAAATTATAGCACATTATATTGGGGGGGAGCATTTTGGTTAATAATTTTACCCATGAGTTCTTTTAAAATTGTGAGTGGATGCCACTCAACTCCAGAGTGTCTAGTTGATTAAGTAAGAGTAGAGCAGGGAGTTCCATTTTTTTTTTTAAGCCAAAGATTCTTTTATTCCAATGAAATGTTAATGGAAGGCTAACATACAAAGAAGAATTGCTGTGATTGAAGAAAAGAATGGGTGAGAAAGAGGTGGAGGCCCTGAAAACCACCAGTGCTCCTATGAATTCAGCCACCTGTGAGGAACTTGAGCTAAGAATGGGGCTTGTGTTCCAGGCCTGGTAGCATGTAGTCACAAAATAGAGGCACAGTATTTGATGACTTGTATGGACTGAATATTTGTGTCCCCTCTCCACATTCATATGTTGAAACCTAATCCCCAATATAATGGTATTTTGGAGATGTGGTCCTTGGGAAATGATAGATTATGAAGGCGGAGCCCTCTTGAACGGAATTAGTGTGCTTATAAAAGAGACCTAGGAAGTTCCCTCCATGGCACAGCAGTTAACGAACCTGACTAGGATCCATGAGGATGCAAGTTCGATTTCTGGCCTTGATCAGTGGGTTAAGGATCTGGCATTGCCATGAGCTGTGGTGTAGGTCGCAGACACGGCTCAGATCTGGCGTCACTGTGGCTGTGGCATCGGCCAGCAGCTACAGCTCTGATTGGACCTCTAGCCTGGGAGCTTCCTTATGCCGTGCATGTAGCCCTAAAAAGCAAAAAAAAAAAAAAAAAAAAAAAAAAAGAGAGAGAGAGAGAGACCCAGAGAGCTCCCTTGCTCCTTCTCCCAGGTGAGGCCACAGTGAAAAGACTTCTGAGACTTCTGTCTGTGAACCAGGAAGCAGATCCACACAAGACACTGACCCTGCTGGCACCAGAGTCTTGGGCTTCTCAGCCTCCCAAACAGTGAGAAATAAATTTCCATTATTTATAAGTTACCCAGACTATGGCATTCTGTTATATTAGCCCAAATGGACTAAGACAATGACTGAATGAACAAATAAGTAAAATGACATTATTTCTGATTCAAAATGTAATTGATGAATGCAAAGCTTGCATACACACACACACACACACATATGCATATATACAGTAAGACTAAAGCAAATAATCCATTTAGTGGCTCATTTTCATCACCAAATTCTTTGGGCCACTTATGTTCCTACTTGCCTTCTTTGAACATGAATTTATGAAGCATTTGGTTTTTACAGTCTGATTTCCTCTAGGACTCTTTCCACTTGACAGTCAGAAAAGATACCAGGTAAAGTCAGAAAAACTGGTGAAATTCAGACTGTTTTGAAGGGCATAGGTGGTAGAATAGGACAAAAAGGAAGAAAGAAAACCATTTCTTTGTAAGAATGACACACAATTAATTTTAAAAATAAATTTTATTTTTTACCTGATTATGAGGATAATATATTTTCACTATTGAAAGTTTGGAAAATACGGTAAAGCACAAAGAAAGAAATAAAATTTACTTTTCCTGTCATTGCCCAGAGATAATGCTCTTACTGCTATCTTTCAGGCCAGTCATGTCTTTATACAGTGATCTTTTTTTTTTCCCCAAATTAAAATCACATCCTAATGTGTTTTAAATTTGATTTTTTCAAGAAGTATTATGCATGAATATTTCCTGTGTCATTAAGTATTATTCTATAACATCATTTAAAAATTTCTACTTCATAATCTGTGGAAGATTATACCATATTTTGTCAAACTAATTTCTTATTGTTGAACATTTGGGTTATTTTCTTTTTTTTTCACTCTTTTGAAGCGTGTGACATTAATCCTTTAATCTGTGTGTGTGTGTGTGTGTCTCAATGTTTACGAAATGCATATTTTTAAGGCTTTTGACCCTCGGGAGAGGTTGGGCTCGTGCAAATGCTAATGCTCCTCACACTGTGATGACAACCTGGCTGTTTATGATCAGTAGGGTTATTTGACCGTGAGCACACCCCTTTCCTAGCTTGGGAAGGAAGGGAGGGCATTAAAGCCCTGGATATAGTGTAGATATTTTCCAGATATTTATGATAAAAAATTTAGCTCAGTATTTTGTTTTTTCTTAAAAAGCAGCATAGTCCGAGGAAGGCTGGTTAGTTGGCTCCGTGGCTGCTGCCTATGCCTGCAGGGCATTCTGAGTGTTTTCTTCTTGACTTCAGAACCTTATCCTTGGGCCTAAATGAGGCATTCCCCAAGAAGAACCTCTGCCACCAAGACCACCACTACTTCTGAACTGAGTCTGTCTTTGGCTGTAAATTTGCTTTAGGGACTTTTCTAGAAGTTAAATTTGTTTGTGTGGAGACTGAAACTAGTCACTTGACCACATGTGTGACATGAGTCACATTAGAATAAGGTCTAGAAGAGTAGTAAATTGTTCTGCAAAAATTGCATCAATAATAGCAGTGGATATTCGCATTTACAGCTTACAACTATATCTTTCCCAGGCCCTCTCAGTTCAATCTGGGTCTGACTTTTTAAAAAATGATCTGGACACAAAGGTGTGTGTGTGTGCATTTTGGAAATTTTGAACAAGATTTCCATGTGTTGTTGTGGTATACTGCTATATCCAAGTGTTAATTCAAAATGCACACGCACGCAGGCACATGCACACACACGCATTACCCGTTTAGGGAAGTACACTGACTTTTTCTTTGCTCAGAAAACTGAAAAATTGGCAGAATCTTTAACTTGTAACTTGGCAGTATTGCAATTTACAAGCGAGAAAGGCAAGCTAAATTGGATGAAAATTGTTTGAAAAACTTTTTTGAGTCTTATACGGTGAAAATCATGTAGCTGAGTGTGCATATTTGGACGTTTTCTGCTTGATTTTTAACCACATCCATTGGCACTGCCAGAGGTAGTTAAAGCTTCCTAGTGAAGGCGTGTGATGTCCAGGGGAAGGTGTGGGGGTTTGTGGCTCTCCTATCCATGCGTTAATGTTCAAATGACTGTCGTTTTACTTGTTTTGAAATGTTGATTGGAGAAACATGAAATGTGGTTTTATCCAAGCTTCATAAATCCACCTTAATCGTGAATTATATAAACATAGACTCGGGGGTTGGGAGGTCAAAATCCAACATGTTTGCAGGCCTGAGCTTTGTCGGTAGGTTGCTGGAACACTCTTGGTGCCCACGACTCAGCAGGAACTTGACAACTCTGAGAACAGGCTTTCTCTTTTGAATGCTAGGGGCTTTGAAATCATCTTCAGAACGAGGGAGAATTCATGAAGTAATGAAAAGCTGTTTCCTTTTTAAAACGTTCAGACAGCAGCACAAACAGCTGGGAATTTATTTAAATACTCTAGTTCCCCGAATTACCCATTTCCTTAACATATACTTTACTTATTTTTCCAAGGGCGATGAATTTCCACTTTGTGTTTTTCCCTGTTCAGCTGTGTTAGGCTCCTCATTTCAGCATTTCATTTGCTTGATATTCAGGGATACAGGGCAGGGCCCCATCATGAGAGCTGTGTTTTGAGGGGCTGGGGGATGGGATGTTGTCAGGTGTGAGGGGCAGTGATTTTTGTGTGGTTAAGTTTCATTACATTATAGTTTCACTTCTTATAAATTATAGAAAGAAATCAATGGCCTCAAAGATCCAGTGTATCTTTTACAAATAATTAAGCAACAATATTTTACTCAATACTTGAATTAAGCAAAACTGCCATTCTCTTTTTCCTTTTCAGAACTTAATTCCTCTTTCCAATTTCAGAAGTCATAAGACTTCTTTCTTTCTCTTTTCTCTCCCTCACCCTGCAGTGTCTCAGTAGTGGAAACGTATGAGTGGTGGAGGGAGGCGGAGAGGGGGGAGGAATGGTCAGAATACTCAGGAAACTGGGATGAGAGAAACCAGTTTGATTTCTGCACTTGGAATATAGTTTATGTCTTTTTAGGGATGTGAGATCTAGACGAATGTAAAAATGGGGACGTATTTAAATATTTCAGTGTGTAATATCAGATGATGAGACAGAGCAGCATTTATAGCTTCCTGGACTGTCAGTGTGGTTTGGTCTCTTTTTCTCTTTTACTTGTCATGTTTGTAGTACATGAAGCCAGTGTGGTTTTAAATGTTCAGGATTGGGCTATTTTTGACTAATCGGACTGTATCACCCTATGTGGCTTGCCAGTGTACAATCAGTTAAAATATGAGAAAAAAAACGAGATCTGTTGATTAGTAGGACTCTGCTAAATAGAATTTAATATTGTTGATTTATTTAGCAGGCGTTTTAGGACCTCACAGTTTCTACTGTGAAATTTAGTGGTTTATAAACAACAGTTGTTTATGTAGCACTGGACATGGAAGTGTGGGGATTGGGCTTAAGAGATACAAATTTTGTGGTATTACCTGGCAGTTGTCTATTTTAATATCCTGCTGCCAGTTGGAATACTGTTCATTTACCCTCATCTCATAAAAGTAGTTTGCCGAACATATTTTTAAAAATTCTAGCTCTGTTAACTGACTAGTTTATTTTTAAAAGGTTAAACAGTAGTTAATTGTGATTTGTGGGTCACTTCTTTTTCCTCATTGGTTTACTCTTCGCTTGCTTAAATAAATTAAGGAATATTCTGGATGTTGCTTTCTCCATCTCAAATTTAGGAGTATTGTGAAATGAGACTAGGACACTTGACTGTGGAAAGGTGTCTATTTGTACTGCATTACCTGGGTTTTTTCTCCTCAGTATCTCTTTCTGGCTCAGATGGAATTATCAATGTTATATTTAGGTGAAGTAAAAATGGAAGGAGAGGGGCCACCCCGGTGCCCATTTTCTGAAACGTCATGTCACCTGATGTGAATGAATACACAGCCACACTCTGGTCGCCTGTGCCTGTCAGTGAGTACATGCACAGATCCCAGCTGGGAGAGGAGTCTGTGTGAGGACAGGATAGGCCAAAGCCCCTGTAAGTATGAGGATGTGTTGCACCAAGTCCTAGCAGTAGTGTATCATTTGACTATTTTTAAAATATAGATTAAAAATGTAATTAATAATAATAAAATAATTTCTTATAAGTAATATAGACATCAGTTGGAAAAAATGCCCAAAATTACTAAAGGTGTTTTTATTCTGATTTTAAAGGCTGATGCCATAGATCAAGCAGAACAAAAATAAAAACAAAAAGTATACACTTGATGAATAATTGACAAATTCTAGCTTATTTGTGTGTATTTGTTTAAACATAATAATGAAAATAAACTTTAAAAACTGAAAAATATTAAATTTAAAAAGTAAAGACAAAATTAATATACAACTTAAATTATACACTGGAAATTAAAGAATTTTTATATAAAATGACAGCAAAATTACTAAATAGC
The DNA here is from genome assembly GCF_054392235.1 of Sus scrofa. NCBI lineage: Eukaryota > Metazoa > Chordata > Mammalia > Artiodactyla > Suidae > Sus > Sus scrofa. The sequence goes on along the minus strand of NC_139393.1, from coordinate 18,227,062 downwards.
AACACTTGTGTGATAGAATTAAGACAAGAACTACTGTGAATTTTCTAGAGATCAAGTCATACAAGTGGGAAATAAGATATTGAAACTCAGTAATTCAAAGACAAATTTGAAGAAGATAAATTAAAAATATGGTAAACCCAAATAAGGACATATACAGTATAAGATAAATAAAAGGAAAAAATAGGGTTAATAAAGCCAAAGCAGATTCCTTGAGTAGATTAATCCAATAGGAACTCATCATTTAAGAGAAAAAACAATTGCCAACTAAACACGTTTGGCTTTGTGACACACAGAATCAAAGCGAGGTTTTCTTCAGCAAGGGTGAACATGCCTAATCTGTTATATCAAACTTATCTGATTAAGGAGAGGACTGAGAGTTAAGGATGTTTTGTGAGTGTGTGTGTGTGTGTGTGTGTGTGTGTGTGTGTGTTTTGTGTGTAGAGAGTGTTTGGTGAGAGCCAGGCAGTGTGAGAGTAGTTCTGGAAGCCTGACCCCTTTGGGAACAACTCCAAGTTGCTCGTCTGACTCTGGTAATCTTTGAATATTACTTAGCACAGTACCTGGCTCTTAATAAATGGATCTGTTCCCTAGCTGCTATAGAAACTGATCCCTCTGCCATGTGGTCACCTCCTCCCTGTTTCCATATCCCAGCCCCCAAATTTGGCTTTTCTTCCTGAGATTTGGGTCACAACCTTTGTGGAAGAGTGGAAAAAAATCAGGATTGGTGGTTATTCCAGTGATCTGAATTCTTATTAATTAAGGTCTACTTTTATTCTACTTTTTTTGGGGGGGGGAGGGGTGGGAATTGTGCCTGTGGGCATTTTGTGCGAAGGAGGCAATTCTTAATGACCAACTCTACCTCAAACATTTTTTGGACCCAAGGGGGGATATAAAAAATAATTAGCTACAAGAGACACAATGAAAGTATAAGATTAACACTCAAGCCAAGAACTCTATTTGCATATCAAATAAATGACAGAGTCATGCTTGCTGTCTCAGACTCTCCAGCTATCATAATCAGTAGAGAAAGTGAAACCAGATGTTTTCATTTAAGCTTTGAATTGTGTTACTATTAAAATAAAAATCAAGTTTCTTTAAGTATCCTTCTAGGTCCAATCTAATCATTTTTTTACAGATAGAATTCTCAGAAAGGCCAATGGCATTTTGAGACTGGAGTCTGGGGTTTTGCTGGACTTAACAGTGCTCCATGAAGCTCCGTCCAAATTTTGTCCATTTGCCCTTTTGCTGTATATTTCTTAAAGTGCTATTTTTGTTGTGGTTTCAGTGATTCTCATCCAAAACATAGCAGCCTCATGTCATGGAAAAACACTGGACTGGGAGAATCAATTCTCATCTCAGTCCTTGTAGTAAATGAAAAGATTGGAGCTTTTGGAAAACCACTTTAACTCTTCGGACCAGTTTCGCCAGCTGTGTATCCGTCTGCCACATAAGGTCACTTCTTTCAGCTAATATTTTAAATTTTTATTAGAACCAGCACATAACAGTGAGCTAAAAGGATATCCCTCTGTAGAAATTTGACGTCCCATGCTTCAAAATAACACTGCTTAGCATTTGGAGCGAGTGTCAGTGTTGGCAGAGTGTGTAAGTCTTAGCGTTAGAAAAGCAAATACCATTAACTTAGTGAAATGATAGTTTGAAAAAATTTAAAAGTATTAAGAATAACATTTAATTTTTTTCTGTTATGCTAATAATCCATGTTCATTGTATAACTTTATGAAATTCAGCAGAAAGTAAAAAATCGGTCTTAATCTCACTACTCAGAGCTAACCAGTAATGTTTTGATATGTTTTTATTCTTTTCGACTCTTTATATTTCTCGTATGTTCAATGACATACATATGATTTACTTTTACAAAATTTGTAAAAATATTTTTACATTATTTGTGCTATTTCGTTCATTTTTTTTCACTTGAGAAAACACGGCGTGTCGTTTGCCGTGTCCTTATTCTGAAACATGATTTTTGAAAGTGTTTTGTTTTTGTTTTTGAACTATGATACAGATATTTGCCAGATAGAAAGATTTAAGTGGTAACTAGTTTATAAAAGCAGAAAATTAAACTTTCTCTTCACACACTGCCAACTCACTTTGTCTTAGTCACATTCCCTGGAGGTAACTCCATTTAAAGCTCGGGGTATATTCTTATGGTCATTAAAAACATATAAGTATATAAATGTATATGTATGTCTGTGTGTGAGAGAGTGTTTTCCTTAAATAAGGTCATTCCACTCAAGCCATTTTACATTTTGTAGTTTTTTTGGGCAGCATCATGAGTGGATAGTTTCTTTCTTTTTTTTTTTTCTTCTGGTTTTACTGAGATATAATTGACATACAGCACTATGTAAGTTTACGGTGTACAGAATAATGATTTGACTGACATACATTATGAAATGATCATCACAAGTTTAGCGAACATTCATCATCTCATATGGATGCAAAGTTAAAGAAATAGAAACAAAATTTCCTTGTGATGAGAACTCTTAGGATTTACCCCTACCAACTTTCACATGCAACATACAGAAGTACTGATTATTTTTTTGTGTGTTGTACATTATATCCCTAATACTTATCTTTAAAAAAATCAATTAGCAATACTTATAACTGGAAGTTTGCACCTTTTGACCACTTTCATCCAATTCTTCCTCCCCTCACTCCACCTCTGATAACCACAAATCTGATCTCTTTTTTTTCTATGAGTCTGGTTTTGAATTATAATTGATTTCCAACACGATGCTAGTTCCCATACACAACATAGTGTCAGTATTTCTATACATTTGAAAATGATCAACAGGTTGGATACTTTCTAGTGAGTATATGCGATCAAAATCGCCTCAGTATTATGATTTCATCCATGTTTGTACACTTTTTTTTGAGTAAATAAAATGTCTCCTATTGTTGGACATTGTGGTTGATCTGAATTTATTTTATTTTGCTTTAAAAGTGTTGCATAAATATCTTGTATCTAGTTTTTGGAGTCATCTTTGATTATTTCCCCAGGACGAATTCCTAGATATAATTTGACTGGGTCAAATCTTGTGTCTGTGTGACTTTTGATACTTATTGCCAGTTTTCCTGTAGAAAGATCATCTTGGTTTACATTCTCAGAAGCCATGCAGGAGAAGCTCTGGCCTGCCCTTTTCCAGTTCTGAACGTGTGGAAATTTAAAGAGGGAGTGGGATGGACTGGGAGTTTGGGGTTAATAGATGCAACCTGTTACATTTCGAATGGATAGACAATGAGGTCGTGCTGTATAGCACAGAGAACTCTGTCCAATCACTTGTGGTGGAATATGATGAAAGATAATATGAGAGAGAGAGTGTGCATAAATGTACGACTGGGTCACTTTGCTGTACAGCAGAAATTGAAAGAACACTATAAATCAACTATAATATTAAAAGAAAAAAAATTTAAGGAAAACTTTCATCAACACTGTACCAATTTTAACCTCAATTTAGTTTAAGACATTTCTCTCAAAGTATAGGGAAAAAAAAAGTAATTCAAAAATCTCTGATGCCTTGATCATCTTTGATACCTCTCACGAGACTTTTAAAGGACCCTTGGAAATCTGCAGTTTTTTACTCTATGTTATTTCTGGGTTTTTTTTTATGATGAAATCGTAGACTAATAATTTATATATTTCTTCTTTTAAAATTTGAAACTGGCTGGCTTAGATTTTCTCTTTTTTTTTGGTTCTTTTTAGGGCCGCTCCTGAAGCACATGAAAGTTCTCAGGCTAGGCATCAAATCAGAGCTGCAGTTGCCGGCCTACGCCACAGCCACAGCAGCAGTGGATCCGAGATGCATCTGTAACCTACACCACAGCTGTGGCAATGCCGAATCTTTAATCCACTGAGAGAGGCCAGGGGTAGAACTCACATCCTCATGGATACTAGTTGGGTTCTTAACCCACTGAGCCCCAATGGGAACGTCTAGATTTCCTCTTTTATTATGAGTTCCCTTTGTGGCTCAGTGGTACTGAACCCAACTAATATCCATGAGGATTTGGGTTCCATCCCTGGCCTTGCACAGTGGGTCAAGTATCCGGCATTGCCCTGAGCTGTGCTGTAGGTCACAGAGAGGGCTCGGATTCTGTGTTCTGTGGCTGTGGTGTAGGCTGGCAGCTGCAGCTCCAATTGGACACCTAGCCTGGGAACCTCCATATACTGTGGGTATGGCCCTAAAAAGCAAAAAAAAATGAAAAATAAAAAAAGAGAAAAAATAAAAATAAAAAACCCAAAAAACCCAAAAATGAAGTCCATTGGGAATGAGACCTGTTAAAGGCCATTGTCATTTATATTTCAGTAACTAGAATCTAGTTTGATTAAGCTTCTAAACATCTTTGTTAGCTGGTGGGGAAGAGAGCCCAAGATTGGAGGATAGGGTGCCTTTTCCAAGGAGAAGGTTCATTGTTGGAGGAGGGAAAGGGTGCCAATGGAGATTGCCCGTAATGAATGTCAGTTTAGATACATTGCAGCTAAAAATGACCAAGATCCAAAACTTTTTCTTAAGCATATAAAGGGAACTATATTTTTTTGCACTGAAAAACACCCTTTATTTAGCGCTTTGGTTTTAGCAAACTGTGACCATTTAGTAGCAAACCATGCTTTCATTCAGTCTTTGAAGAAACATGTGTTACATTTTAGTTAAATAGTTTCCTGATCTTTAGATTTTGTGACTGGAGATATAATGTAGTTATTGCAATGCTCTTTTCCTAGAAGAGAGAGCTACCAAAATGGGCATTGTTTTGAAATACAGCCAACACTATCCTAATATAGCACTCCACCCCTGGGGGTTCAGTTTATGACAATGGAATGCCACAATAACTAGTCACAAAGGAATTGAGGTCATAGTGCAATGGGGAGCAGGTTCAACCCTAAGCCAGGATGCTTGTTTTTGATTTCTGGCCCTGAATTAATAGCTTCCATTACTCTGGACAGGTAATGAAGGCCATGACAGTATAGGCATCTCATAAATAACAGTGTGACTGAGCAATTCAGTCTAGGTTCCTAATACTTCACGATAGCTTCATTAAGGCAGGTGGTCAAAATACAGCTGGAAAAAAGAACGTCTATCCACTGAGTTCAGTTTAGGCCATACAGACTAGGCTTTTCCTCATTCTTGCCTGAGTTTCTCCAACTACAGCAAAATGTTGGTGCCGGTAAGATATGATCTAGAATCTGTAACTTTTTTCTTCATTCATTTATTCAGCAAATGTTTATTGGCCATGACTGTGTGTCGGTTCCTATGCTACCCATCTAAATTTATAATGGCAGGAGTCAGGGGTGTCGGGCTTGAAGACGCACGTAAAAGGAGCCCACCCTACATCTGGCACCCCTGGGTTCTGCCTCACACTGCAGATGTTCGGGCCTATCAGAACTTCACTGCTGGCTCCCCGCTGGGAGGTAACAGCCCATCTTTGCAGTTATTGCTGCCTGTTCCTTCTTTTGGTATATAGAGGTTGGAGGGGGGGGAAACCAAAATTTTGATATTACAAGTATCTCATTGATCATATTTCCTGAATTTCATTGTGATACTAATATCTTTAGTCATTTATTTTATAGATGTCAGCAATTTATTTTTGATAGGTAGCTCAGTGCCTTTTCAATCAGCAAAAGAAAAACTTGTCCACATTACAGGATGGTAAATTAAAGACACATTCCAAATGCACTTTCCTATACAATTCATAGATGTATGTGGAAGCATGCATACAACTGTTAAGATACCCTGCCTTGTTGATTCTTAAGAATAGAATTTGAGGGAGTTCCCGTCGTGGCGGAGTGATTAACGAATCCGACTAGGAACTATGAGGTTGCGTGTTCAATCCTTGCCCTTGCTCAGTGGATTAACGATCCGGCGTTGCCCTGAGCTGTGGTGTAGGTCGCAGACGCAGCTCAGATCCTGCGTTGCTGTTGCTGTGGCTCTGGCGTAGGCCGGTGGCTACAACTCTGATTCGACCCCTAGCCTGGGAATCTCCAGATGCCATGGAAGCGGCCCTAGAAAAGGCAAAAAGACAAAAAAAAAAAAAAAAAAAAAAAAAAAAGAATAGAATTTGACCTACGATTGAGAAATACAAACCGAACCACATATATTTAGAGAAAAAATATGCTTTAAGAAAAAAAAGTATGCTTTAAAAAAAAATCTGCCTCTCAAAACCATAAGGCAGAAACAGTATTTGAGAAATAAGGACTTGTAAGACATCACACTTTGTTTTTGTCAAAACTGGCATAAAAGAAGCAGCATCTTGCCAAAGTGTATCTAATCAATATTTAACTTTATTGGGGCTGCAAAGTAGGGGAAATTTCATCTTCAGTTTTGCAAAAATAGTTTTTTCTTTTCTTTAAATTTTTTTTTTTTCGTTTTATGGCCACACTTGCAGCATATGGACATTCCAAGGCTAGGGATAGAATCAGAGCCGCAGCTGCTGGACTACGCCAGAGCCATGGCAACATCTGTGACCTATGCCTCAGCTTGTGGCAACGCTGGATCCTTAACCCACTGAGCAAGGTCAGGGATTGAACCTGAATCCTCACAGACACTATGCCAGGTCTTTTTTCTCTCTTTCTTTCTTTTTAAATGATTTTTGTTTATTCCATTATAGTTAGTTTACAGTGTTCTGTTAATTTTCTACTGTACAGCAAAGCTACCCAGTCACACACACACACACACACACACACACACACACACACACACACACACACACACACACACACATATATATATATACATACACATTTTTTTCTCACATTATTCTCCATCATGCTCCATCATGCATGACTATAGTTTCCAGTGCTATATAGCAGGATCTCATTGCTTATCCATTCCAAAGGCAATGGTTTACATCTATTAACCCCAGATTCCCAGTCCACCCAACTCCCTTCCCTCCCCCTTGGCAATCACAAGTCTGTTCTCAAGTTCATGAATTTCTTTTCTGTGGAAAGGTTTATTTGTGCTGTATATTATATTCCAGATATAAGTTATATCATATGGTATTTGTCTTTCTCTTTCTGACTTACTTCACTTAGTATGAGTCTTTAATTCCGTCCATGTTGCTGCAAATGACATTATTTTGTCCTTTTTCATGGCTGAGTAGTATTCCATTGTGTATATATACCACATCTCCTTAATCCAATCTTCTGTCCAATGGACATTGAGATTGTTTCCATGTCTTGGCTATTATGAATAGTGCTGCAATGAGCATGTGGGTTCATGTGTCTTTTTGTTTTTCTTTCTTTCTTTCTTTCTTTTTTTTTTTTTTGTCTTTTTGTCTTTTCTAGGGCTGTACCCACAGCATATGGAGGTTCCCATCTAGGGGTCTAATCGGAGCTGTAGCCACTGGCGTATGCCACCACCACAGCAACATCAGATCCAAGCCATGTCTGTGACCTACACCACAGCTCACAGCAACGCTGGATCCTAAACCCACTGAGTGAGGCCAGGGATTGAACCTGAAACCTTATGGTTCCTAGTTGGATTCGTTAACCACTGAACCACGATGGGAACTCCTGCATGTGTCTTTTTCAAGGAAAGTTTTGTCCGGATATATGCCCAAGAGTGGGATTGCTGGGTCATATGGTAATTCTGTATTTAGTTTTCTGAGGTACCTCCATACTGTTTTCCATAGTGGTTGTACCAATTGACATTCCCATCAATGGTGTAGGAGGGTTCCCTTTTCTTTTTTTTTTTTTTTTTTTTTTATTATTTTCCCACTGTACAGCAAGGGGGTCAGGTCATCCTTAGATGTATACATTGCAGTTACAGTTTTTTCCCCCACCCTTTCTTCTGTTGCGACATGAGTATCTAGACATAGTTCTCAATGCTATTCAGCAGGATCTCCTTATAAATCTATTCTAGGTTGTGTCTGATAAGCCCAAGCTCCCGATCCCTCCCACTCCCTCCCCCTCCCATCAGGCAACCACAAGTCTCTTCTCCAAGTCCATGATTTTCTTTTCTGAGGAGATGTTCAATTGTGCTGGATATTAGATTCCAGTTATAAGTGATATCATATGGTATTTGTCTTTGTCTTTCTGGCTCATTTCACTCAGTATGAGATTCTCTAGTTCCATAGGTTCCCTTTTCTTTACACCCTCTCCAGCATTTGTTATTTGTGGACTTACTAATCATGGCCATTCTGACTGGTATCTCGTTGTAGTTTTGATTTGCATTTCTGTAATAATCAGTGATGTTGAGCATTTTCTCATGTGCTTGTTGGCCATCTGTATATGTTCTTTGGAAAAATGTCTACTCAGGTCTTTTGCTCATTTTTCAATTGGGTTGTTTGTTTTTTTGCTTTTGAATTTTATGAGTTGTTTGTATATTTTAAAGATTAAGCCCTTGTCAGTTGCATCATTTGAAACTATTTTCTCCCATTCTGTGGGTTGTCTTTTTTTTTTTTTTTTTTAATGTTTTCCTTTGCTGTGCAAAAGCCTGTCAGTTCAATTAGGTCCTATTGATTTATTTTTGCTTTAATTTCTGTTGCCTTGGGAGACTGACTATATCAGGTTTTTAACCTGCTGAGCCACAATGGGAACTCCTCTTTTCTCTTTTAAAGTATCCTGTCAGTCATTATCAAGTGTAAAGTTTAACTTCATAATCTGAATGCATTTATTAGATTCTTATTTAATAAAAACTAAGAAAAAGACTTTGTAAAGAAAACTCTTGGTGTGTTAAGTGTGGCACATTCTTTGAGGCACAGGAATCAGGGTACTCTAAGAAACACTTGGACATTTTCAGGAGTTTCTGCCATCTGGGTTTAGATCAAAACTGTAAAGTCCCTTCTGACCATCTCAGGACAAGGAATGATCATCTTAGGCATTGATCATGCTCCATGCCTTTTTTTTTTTTAACATTTTTAAATTAAAGTATAGATGATATACAGTGTTGTGCCAATTTCTGCGGTACAGCCAAGGGACTGTGTATATATATACATACATACACATACACACACATTCCCTTTCTTTTTTTTTTTTTTAATTTTCCACTGTACAGCAAGGATCCCTTTCTTATATATTATCTTCCATCATGGTTTATCCCAGGAGACTAGATATAGCTCACTGTGCTATACAATAGGACCTCATTGCTTATCCATTCTAAATGTAATAGTTTGCATCCTCTAACCCCAAATTCTTAGTCCATCCCCTGTCCTCCTCCCTCCCCCTTGGCAACCACAAGTCTGTTCTCTATGTCTGTGATGTTTCTGTTTTATAGATAAGTTCATTTGTGCCATGTTTTATTTTTTATTTTATTTTTTGTCTTTCTGTCTTTTCTAGGGCCACACTCATGGCATGTGGAGGTTCCCAGGCTAGGGGTCTAATCTGAGCTGTAGCCAGCAGTCTACACCAGAGCCACAGCAACGCCAGATCCAAGCCACATCTGTGACCTACACCACAGCTCATGGCAACACCAGATCTGAACCCACTGAGTGAGACCAGGGACTGAACCCGCAACCTCATGGTTCCTAGTCAGATTCGTTAACCACTGAGCCATGACAGGAACTCCATCATTTGTGCCATATTTTAGATTCCACATATAAGTGATATCATATGGTATTTGTCTTTCTCTTTCTGATTTACTTCAATTAGTATGAGAATCTCTAGTTGCATCCATGTTGCTGCAAAAGGCATTATTTTGTTCTTTTTTATGTTTGAGTATATTCCTTTGCATATATGTACCACATTTTCTTAATTCATTCATCTATCAATGGGCATTTAGGTTGTTTCCATGTCTTGGCTATTGTGAATAGTGCTGCGATGAACATAGGGGTGCATGTGTCTTTTTAAACAAATGTTTTGTCCATATGTATGCCTAGGAGTGGGACTGCTGGATCATATGGTAGTTCTATATTTAGTTTTCTGAGGAACCGCCATACTGTTCTTCATAGTGGTTGTACCAATTTACATTCCCACCAACAGTGTAGGAGGGTTCCCCTTCCTCCACACCCTTTACAGCATTTGGTATTTGTAGACTTGTTAATGATGGCCATTCTGACAGGTGTGAAGTGGCACCTCACTGTAGTTTTGATTTGCATGTCTCTAATAATTAGTGATGGTGAGCATTTTTCATGTGCCTGCTGGCCATCCGTAGATCATTCTCTGTGTTGATGAAAGGTTGTGATAGAGTTGAACCATGTGTTTCAGTGTGTGACTTTAACATTTGCATTTAGCATTTATTAGCCGATGAATTACTGGAAATTGGCATTCTTTTTGACAGCCTTTTTTTTTTTTTTTTTTTTTGAGCCGCAGCGTAGCATATGGAGGTTCCCAGGCTAGGAGTCTAATTGGAGCTGTAGCTGTCGGCGGCCCATGCCAAAGCCACAGCAACGCCAGATCCGAGCCGCATCTACGACCTACACCACAGCTCATGGCAACGCCAGATCCTTAACCCACTGAGCAAGGCCAAGGATCAAACCCGAAACCTCATGGTTCCTAATCAGATTCATTTCTGCTGCGCCACAACGGGAACTCCCACAATTTCTAATTACATTTCTAATTACACTCTAGAATTGTACTGAAGGATGCCGCAGACTGTTTTTCAATTGTTGGGCAAGACTGACATTCACAAAACTTGCAGCTAAATGTAGTGTTATCTAGTGCTAGTCTTAAAAATACAATGACTTCAAGAAATTGTGGAAAATTTAGAATGACTAAGACTTACATTTCCAAGACTGTCTTGGCTTTATGAATGAAATTCCAGCATCTTTCTCCAGTTTTCTTTCTCTCACCCCATCTGACTATCCGTAGACCCTGTTTAAAAATCCTCAGACCCCCTCTCCAGTCCACTTTCATGCCTCAACATCTCAGACTTCACTTTAAGTAGTCTAAGAATTTATTAATTAGAGCAAGAAGAGAATACAAAGGAAAGAAAAAATTGATCAAAAATTTGGAAAAATGGGACTATATGAGCGTTAAAGGAGCCAGGATTATTTAGCTTAGAAGAGAGAATTTGGTGGGTAGCTTAATAAAAGTTTTCAACTGTATGGAGGGTTATTGTATGGAGACTGGTGATCAGCTGGTCTACTTGCTGCTGAGAAGAGAACAGAAGGAAATGGTCTTTAACTTTAGCTGGGGGAAGCTAGGGTGGACATAAGGAAGAATGTCCCCAAAGTGAGGTTTGCTAAGCACTGGAATGGATTCCTGTGGAATCTTTTTTCTGGAGATGTTTGGAAATAAGAACCTGATGTGGGAGGAATGGTTTAGATAGGTGGAGCTTGCCTTAGGCACTGGAGAATCAACTAGATGACCTGCCCTTTGTTGGTCCCTTGTGTCTATACCAAGCCAAGCTGGACCTTAGCCTGACAAGGTATGGATGAATGCCAGGCTCGTTCTTGCCTTCGACTGTTTTAGCAGATGCCGAGCCAGTCAGTGTTCACTCTGCCACAAGCTTGATTTTCTTGCTTTCTAATTATTATTTGGTAGGAAATAGTGATTGGTGCAGGCCTGGAAGGAGGTAAAGAATACTGCCTTGTCACGGGCTAAAATATACATAAGCCCCCTTCAAATTATTCTGAGTAAATAAGGGTAAGAACCATGAAGTGTGAAAGGCCCTTGTAATTTCTTTCTTTTTTTAAGGCCTCAAATACTCCCCCCCCCATCAATATAGCTTCTGTGTGTTCATTAAAACTGCTCCTTCCTTTAAGCTTTTGAGATATACAAGTATATGTAAGTCTCTGAAGAAGTGTTCCATTGAGTTCTTGTTAATAAACGAATTAGAATTGTAGGATCTTAGGCTCAGATAGACTCTTGGTGAGACCACTCCATTTAACACAATGGAAGAGTTTTTCTAACCTTATTAATAATCCCCAAACTGTATTGCCATAGCAGTAGTAAGTACTGTAAGCACTACCGCAGAATTTAAGTAAAATCACATGAACCAAAATAACTCAGTCTGTTATTTTTATTAACTAAGCTGCAAGTATAATACTTTCTACTGAATCAAACTTTCCTATTTTTAAAAGTCTAGTTTATCATTTAGATACAGCTCAAGAGATTTGACAGTATTTACTCAGTTTTAAGTACTGAAATTTTGAATATTGGCTGATAAAATATTATTGGTTGCTTCAAACATGACTACTGCAGCTGAACCTCAGGATGGAATTGAGTCAGGAGCTCCCACTGTGGCTCAGCAGTGAAGAACCTGACCAATATCCATGAGGATGCAGGTTCGATCCCTGGCCTTTGTCAGTGGGTTAAGGATCTGGCGTTGCCATGAGCTGTGGTGTAGGTTGCAGACACAGCTCAGATCTGGTGTTGCTGTGGCTGTGGTGTAAGCTGGCAGCTGTAGCTTCAGCTCTACCCCTAGCCTGGGAACTTCTATATGCTGTGGGTGTGGCGCTAAAAAGACAGAAAACAAAAACGAAAACAAAAAAAAAAAAAAAAAGGGAGGAAAAAGAAGAGATTGAGTCAATACTAACAGGTGATTGTGAGAACACACACACACACACACACACACACACACACTCAAAGGTAAACCCTGTTTTACTGAATGGTTAAGATGAAAGATTATACTACTGAAGGTTTTAGACTTGAGATTTTTCTCTCGCAACTATTTAAAGAAATTTTAAGATTAAAACTGTTTTAAACTTTCTTTACTTCTGACATCATTCTACAAAAATGTCATTAAAGGAAACGAAACTAACATTTTACTGTGCAGCATCAGACTGATGAACATGGTGTATTCTTTCTCTTTTAGTCATTTCCTTTAATGCTCCATTCACAAAGATTCACAAAGAAGCAACTGCAGTGAGGACGTGCTTTGGCAAACAAGGAGGGGACTTGTGCTCAATTTCCCACCCCATTGTCTAGCTTTGAACTATTAATATAAAGCCCAGAAACCTGAACTCCTACCTTTCCTTTCCCCAATAGGAGTAACCAGACCTATTCGTATTAGCCTGGTGAACATCCAAAGAATTAATGGGTCAGTGTGATAGGCTTGGGGCTTCCTAAATTTTCTTTGTTCTTGCAAGATTTTCAGGTCTATAAACTTGATTTATTCTTAGAAACACCAGGAGGCTGCTTGAAATTGGATTTTTTCGTTTAAAGTATATAACAAATGGGGAAGTAAGGGCAAGAAGCCAGGGAGAGCTTGATGCTTCCGGCCCAGGTAACACAGTTAGGTCAAGTCTGCAAGTGTTTCAGCCTTGCTAACATAGACAGCCTGAAGCTCGGGTTTGGTCAGTGGTCTGTATGTGCCCTCTCTCTAATCGGAAAGGTCATATATTACAAAATTTTTTTTCAGTTTTTAAAAATATGCTGGCAGGTTATTCAGCTTTTTTGAAACAGTTTTTGAAAGAAGCAAAACTAGAATATCTGATGCATTTTATGGGTCCATGATAGCATTTGACCCATGTGCACACACACTTATCCTTAAGACTTCCATGTGGTCAAGAGAGATTGCTGTTCAGAACTCAAAGCTGGCCTAAGACACCAGACCACAGTACTTTCTTTGTTCTGTTGATTGAAATAAATATCTTTAAGTTTCATTTTCAATTTTTATCATTAAAAACTGTGACAGCTAGGTTTTTGCTTACTGCTGGGATTCGATTCCATCTTAAAGACTTGGAGCAGAAGCTGGTGTTTTATGACGCATATGTAGTACAAGGTATAAAAATATAAAGCAACCCCATAAGATTAAAAAACAACATTAGCAAAACTAAACAAATATATATATATCCAAAGTTGAATACTTAGTCCACCTCTCACAATAGAACCCAGACTTTCAAGTCATTGCAACATGAAATCTGTGAACTTTGGTTGCTAACAGTTGAAAGATCTGATGGGATTGTATGATTCTGTCCTCTTATTCATGTTGACTAGCCATGCATATATTCTGATTCAGTAGATTCATGGGAGAATTTCTACCCGGAGTTCTGGCATAGCATTCTGTGTTATGGTTTCTCTGTCTCTTTTCATGATGTGTATCCTGTTTGTTCTGCTTATTATGCAGAAAGGAATTATTTTGAATTATGATCACAGTATTGATAAGCATTTGATACTTTGTCTTAGATAATACAAAATCAGGTAAAGGTGAGAGTATTTTAGCTTTTTCATTAAGATATGTACTCCCTTGGAGTTCCCGTTGTGGTGCAGTGGAAACGAATCCAACCAGGAACCATGAGGTTTTGGGTTTGATCCCTGGCCTCACTCAGAGGTTTAAGGAGATGGCGTTGCCGTGAGCTGTGGTGTAGGTCGCAGACATGGCTCAGATCTGGCATTGCTGTGGCTGTGGTGTAGGCTGGCAGCTACAGCTCCGATTAGACCCATAGCCTGGGAACCTCCATATGCCACTGGTGCAGCCCTAAAAAGACAAAAAGACCAAAAAAAAAAAAAAAAAAGATATGTACTCCCTGCTTGCTTAGCCTAAAAACCGACTTGTAGGATTAACGAGATGGGGAGAGTTCATGGGAAATTGTTTTTAAAGGGAAAAAGAATGATATATAGAGTTAAAAAGCAACATTACAACTGTTAAAGGACCAATGTTTCAACGCAAATAACATCCAAGTTATATAAAAGCCCTGTGTATGATATGTTTATTGTTATTAGTTTTTAGGCTTTATAGTCTTTGAGGACTTTGCTGGCCTGGATTTCTAGTTTAGTAGAGCACATTCAGCTGCACTGTGCATTTGAGTTCCATGGAACCCTTGTGCTTCATCCCTATTTACCTCATCCTCGTGGGCAAGCATCTGCTTTTTCATCTTGATTCTTAGAACTGCAGCTGGATGTCTGGAATTCTGTGGCTGTCTGGTATTTTTTCTGCATATTAATATGATTAAATTGGACCAATGGTTTTCCTTTGACCCTTCAAAATGATTATACTCCTAATATTTTTAGATTCTAAAAATAAGATAGCTTTGTTGGGAAATATGCAAGCAGTATGGAAAAGTATAGAGGTTAGCAATAAAAAAGTCCCTGAGATAACATTGGCAGCATAACGCATTGGTGATCATCCTTACAGATGTCTCTCAATTCACATATAAATACATATTGGTGAGTACACATGCACTTTTACATAAATGAGATAATACTATGCAAACTGTGTTACAGCGGAACTTTTCCCATACTAATAACTATAGATCTACATCATTATTTTAATGGATGCATTATGTATAATGTGTATTGAGCGCTGCGGCATTCAGTAGGCTCTCAACCAATAGTTGCTGAATGAATGAGCAATAATTTATATAACCAATCTCCTATTAATGGACATGATTTATTTCCAGGTTTTCACTATTGTAAGTTACACTGCAATGACGATCCTTTTGCATCTTCTTTGTTCACATGTACAATGATCTCGTTAAGGAAACTTCTTAGAAGTGGAATCGCTGGGTCAAATATTTAACAGTTTGACAATTGCTAAATTTGTGTTCAAGTCATTCCATTTTCTACCATTATCAACGGTACACAAAGGTATCTGTTTCCACACATTCTCTCATGCACTCTGATTGTTGTCAGTCTTTTAGAATTGCTGTACTGGTTTTATTACATTGTTCACATTACAAGCAAAGCCAAGTATCTCTTTGCATATATTGGCCATTATTCATTGTGTATTTGTTCAGTGGTTTTCTCTCGAAACACCAGAGACCTGTTTTATTCTCCTGAAGTAATTTAATTTTATATTCCTAAAATATACCTCAAACATTTAATAAAATACTTTCTGTCACTGGGTGTACTGGTAAGTGAACACGTAGAGCCATAGTCCTCATTTGTCAGAGATAGCAAAGAAGACAATTTGTGGTGGTTTTACCTCTTAGTGGGGTGCCCTTTTGTGTGAGGACCACTACCAAAGCTTTAAGAGATTTATTACAGAGGCAATAGTCATCTGGAGCAAAGATTACATTGTTCAATATCTGGATTCAAAAATGTTGGGAAAAGACTCAGTTTATTATTTATATGTGTTGAAATGACACACTTTCCCCCAACTGCTAAATATAATGTTTCTTTCTTTCTTTTCCTTCCTTCCTTCCTTCCTTCCTTCCTTCCTTCCTTCCTTCCTTCCTTCCTTTCTTTCTTTCTTTCTTTCTTTCTTTCTTTCTTTCTTTCTTTCTTTCTCTCTCTCTCTCTCTCTCTCTCTCTCTTTCCTTCCTTCCTTCCTTCCTTCCTTCCTTCCTTCCTTCCTTCCTTCCTTCCTTCTTTCCTTCATCATCAGGCTTCCAAAATGTGTGTGTGTGTGTGTGCGCGCGTGTGTGTGTTATTTAATTTAGGAGAAAGTCATTCCTAATTTCCTGGGTTGTGCTGGGACTATCACTTAATTATTGAGGCTCATTTTTTTAAGCCCCAAGTTGCTGCTGAATTCGCAGTACGAATAAATCACAAGGGCTTTAGTACCCTTCTCGAAAGTGATGATAAAATGCTTATTTAAAAAAAAACAGTAGGAAGTTTACATCCAGTGCTTTTAGTTTAAGTTCTTAAGACCAAAATGCAAAAAAATGAGCCTCAGCATCTTGGTAAACAAAGCTAACTGGTTGGCCCTTGTGACATGCCCTTGTACTTCCCCCTGTTCAGCCCCCTTTTCCACTTGGCACCCCTTGCTCAGACCTCTAGCCTTGCTTGGGAAAACCTCCTCATCAGTGAGTACTTGTGGGGTTAGGGTGATAAGGATTCTAAGGGAAAGAGAGCCTTGTTTCAATTCAAATATGTGGATTAGTCACAGGGATACTTAATCCATTACAAATAGTAGGATCCTTCAGCGAGCTTCTTTGTGTTCCTCAGAGAATTTTGTACTTATTTAAAGGGGAAAAAATTAACGAATGAATGCACACTCTGCAGGAACTGTCCAGTTAACAGAATTTTAATTTTTCTTTTCTTCTTTTCTTTTTTTTTTTTTTTGGTCTTTTTGTCTTTCCTAGGGCCGCACCCACGGCATATGGAGGTTCCCAGGTTAGGGGTCTAATTGGAGCTGCAGCCACTGGCCTACACCACCGCCTCAGCAACATGGGATCTGAGCAAGTCTGCGACCTACACCACAGCTCATGGCAATGCTGGATCCTTAACCCACTGAGTGAGGCCAGGGATTGAACCTGCAACCTCATGGTTCCTAGTCGGATTTGTTAACCACTGAGCCGCGACGGGAATTCCTTTTTTTTTTTTTTGTAATTTTTCTAAGTAGTATAAGCATTTGAATACCTTTAAAATTTAATTTTGAATTTATTTAAAAATTGTGATTAAAGTACATATAATATGCAATTTACCATTTTAATGATTTTAAGTGTATAGGTCAGTGGCATTAAATATGCTCCATTGTTGTGCAGTTGTTACCACCATCCATCTCTAGAACTGTTTTTCTCCTGTAAAACTGAAACCCTGTACTCATTACACAGTAACTCCCCATTTTCTCCTTCCCCCAACCCCTGGCAACCACCATTCTACTTTCTGTGGAGACTGTTTTTGAGGGCTGTTATAGCTCTTTTTTTGAAAAATAGGGTAGAAATCCATCTATCAAGAATGGTTTTAGGGGAGTTCCCGTCGTGGCGCAGTGGTTAACGAATCCGACTAGGAACCATGAGGTTGCGGGTTCGGTCCCTGCCCTTGCTCAGTGGGTTAACGATCCGGCGTTGCCGTGAGCTTTGGTGTAGGTTGCAGACGCGGCTCGGATCCTGCGTTGCTGTGGCTCTGGCGTAGGCCGGTGGCTGCAGCTCCGATTCAACCCCTAGCCTGGGAACCTCCATATGCCGCGGGAGCGGCCCAAGAAATAGCAACAATAGCAACAACAACAACAACAGACAAAAAAGACAAAAGACAAAAAAAAAAAAAAAAAAAAAAAAGAATGGTTTTAGGTACATTCCTGCCTGGACACACAGTTGGATGGCCCTGTAATTTACACATCTTCCTGAAATGAATTTCAGGTCATTTCTACCCAGCACTTTAAAAAATACTTCATATGGGTACTGGAGGTTCTTGCATCTCTTATCCCACAAAGTTTTTGAAGCCATAAGAATATCTTATTAAGGATTATGCAAAATAACCTCCTACAAATCCTGATATTATTACACTGCCCCCAAAACTTCAAAGCATCAGGAAATTTTTTTTTTTTTTAACTAAACCAGATTCAGCTGGCTACCCCACTTGGCTACAGAGTACTAAAGAAGAGACTGAACTTGATCCTGCTGCCCTTGCAGACACAACACTTCCATTGACTCTAGAGAAGACTTAAGTGCATGAAAGGATTCCAGGATCAAAAGGTTAGCTCTACAGGGAGCTGTGTCTGGCTCAAGCAATCCATTTTTCCCCCTATTGACAGTGAAAACGTTTTATAGTTCTTTTTCAAAGTTTTTCAAACTTTTACAAAAACAGGCTAATGTGAAAAAGTGAGAATGCATCTAATTGAACTATATCCAGAGGAGATCATGACAGAGACCAATGAGGAGGAACACATTTCTAAAGCAGTGATACTGGCAAAATCATTTGTGTTTTAAAATTAAAATATTTGAGGTACCAACTGAGGGAAATTTTCATTAGGAAATCTGGTTGGGCTATGGAGCAGAATGTGAAATAAGCTAAAACACAAAACTTATACATTTTTATCTTTGTCTTCCCATGAATTAACACTGGCAAGGTTATATAACCTTTGCATTTTATGAAATCTATGAAATAGTAAAAAACTACATGCTATATCTAAATTGTATAGATGTGCAGATGCTTAACCAACATTTAATTCATTGTTGGAAGATAAATGCCTTAAAACATTTCAAAAAGAGAAATTTCTCTAAGCAGAGTAATTACCAAGAAGAGTAGTAATAGAATTTTTGAAGAAAGTGAAGTATGGTCCTACATGTGAAATTTCTACATTTATTGGAGCTCCTTAGTGTATTTAAGAATTCATTCATTTATCAAACGTTTTTGGGTGCATTTACTATGTGCTCAATGTTAATCTCAGTTTTCCAAAGCATCGATTGAGCAAGTATACAAGGAAGTGGATTACAGTTAATAAAACAGGATTGACAGATGGGGATAGGTGTGCGTGTCTCAAGTATTTTGCATTCTCACATCACTCTTCACTAGTAAATTTACCTCAGGATTTTTCTCCAGCTTCACCTGGAATGTACAAATTTCGATTGGCGAGTACTTCTATGATCTGCCTCCTGGGAATAACTACTGTAATGTTTATATACATATATACCAGGACAGAGAAGGGCTGTGTTGAACTGACTTGAAAAGCATGTTTTATTCAGAAAACTGATTTAATGTTATTAGAGTTTTGATCTTAAGCATCCTCTATTGTATGAACAATGGAAAGGCTTGGTGAGGAGCTTGTCTGAACAGTTCACTTGCATTTTCACATAATTGAGCTTGACAGTTTTCTGCCATTGCACAGGATAACTGCAGTTGATGGTGTTCATGTTTTTACTTAAGGGCCATTGAATTGTATTAGAAACTTTATACTACTCTCTTGTAATCCTGTAAGTCATTTTTGAGTTGCATGATTGAAAGTGAATAATAATATACCACAACACAAAAATTACTCATGCAGTTAAAGCTTTTTTTGTGTGTAGTTTTAGAAACAACCAGTCCACAGAGAATAGGGCTCATGAAAGGAATGAAAATACACGCTCATCCCCACCTACTCCTTGTTGTCTAGGCCTATTCAGATCTGGTGAAAATATTAAGCCACTTACCCTAAGTGATATTGGATAGCTAGTTTATTCAGCTTCTGGAAGATACCAGATTGATGCTTATAGATGCAGGATTTAAAATTTGGGAGAGTGGGGAAGGTTCTAGCAAACTCTTCATGTTAGCATGTACCCAAAGGCTCATAGAAATCATGTGCTTTTTAAAAAAAAATTACCTTAGGTTTTCTTGGGCATTTTTAGATATTTTATCAGTTATGTTCTTATATAGTGGTTAGGTTGGCTTTGCTGAAATGGATCTAGAAAAATCTGAGGGCGGTCACTGATTGAAAAAAGAGTTCGTGGGAGTTCCCATTGTGGCTCAGCAGTAACCAACTGACTAGTATCCAAGAGAATGCGGGTTCGGTTCCTGACCTCCCTCAGTGGGTTAAGGGTCCAGCGTTGCTGTGAGGTGCAGTTGTAGGTTACAGCTTGGATCTGGTGTGGCTGTGGCTGTGGTGTAGTAGGGTGGTCATAGCTCTGATTCAACCCCCAGCCTGGGAACCTCCATGTGCCCAGGGTGCAGCCCTAAAAAGGCAAAAGAAAAAAGAAGAAAGAGAAAAAGAGAGTTCTTGAGTGGGCTCTGAGAAAATTGAGGAGATATGACAAGAAGTGGGCTCCCGAATTTCTCTTCTAGCTAATTAACACTAACATCTGAAACTTTCCCGGTAGTGTCATTCAGGCCGTTGTTTCCAAGAAGGGCTCTGGTAAATTCAAAGGTGGAGTATTAGCACATTAGCTTAGGGGATTTTAATGGGCCAACTAAGCAGTTTTCTAGGCAATTAAGAGTAGAATGGTAGATATTCAGGTGTTAATAGAGAAAGAAGTTGGAAGAAGAAAGGTCCTGAGAATATAGTAACATTAATGGAAGTCAGGCAAGGGTAGGCACGCAGCACAGAACGCTGGCAGCTTGACTTAGTAGCATAAACATTCTAGAATGATGGCTTCCTTGGGGCTGAGGGTAACTGTAACAAAGGAGTAACTCCAGTAAAGAGGGTTTAGGTGTCACTGAAAACAAATGCAACTATTTCACAACCTGATTTGGAGTTTGGTCTTTACCGTAGCTCTTCATGGGAGATTAGAAGGCCTTAGCCTATATATCGGAAAAGGCTTCATCTCAAGTCTTCACCTTGCTTGGTTGAGGCTGCTTGGGTTGGGGCACAGGCTCAGGGAGAATTCTGAAGCCAAGTCCAGACTCAGGGGAAGGAATTTAAAAATTTAGTGATTTCTGACCCTGGACCAAAGGAACGAGTAGTCCTTGCAGTCTTGGATTCTGGTACATTTTTGAGAATTAAATAGATTAGCAATGACAGTGACAACTCAGTCCTGTCCTGACAAGTGTGAGAAAAGCTTAGGACAGCCAGATAATGAATCTTACAAGAGTTCTGAGCAACCTTGATGGGCCTAAGTGTTCTCCTTGCATATTCCTATTAACCTGGAAAATTGTTTCTTGAAGAGAAAAGGAAGTGGTATTTTTAGGCTTGGATCAGTATTTCCAGCACATCTATTGATGAGCTAGCTCTTCAGTGTTTATTTACATGGCAACTGGGATGAACTATTATTAGTGCTCCTCCCATCATGGGGTATCAGAATGCTTTCTGCTGTGGTAGACCAGCTATGCACATGAGGAAGGGGAGTGCACTGATTTATTGAAATTACTGTTGACATTTTAGCTGTGATTCTTAGTTTTTCTTCTGATGTCAGACTGTAAAGTCTCTTGTCTTTGAGAGAAGATTTTTGAAGACAGTAAAACACTGAATCGTATTTAGTGCCATGCATTTTTCTTGAATGTTTCTGGCACTGTGCTGAGTGCAGTGGGGGATACAAATGAAAAGGGAATACCCTCAAGGAACTTATAATTTATGAAGAGAGACAAAGCATTCTTGAACCAGTGAAATAATGAGAATAAGACAGTTTATGATACATGTACTGACAATGATTGAGTGGTTGAGAAAAAGGATGTTAACAGTGGGATTTTTACAGAGCTGAAATACCCATAGTCCACTCTCCTCATTTAGTGGTCTGTGACTCCGGAACTCTGTGAGAGAGGGGATAGGAAGAACAGAAGAAGGCTGACTCATCTCTTACTCACTCCTGTGGTGTTGCTCTTGTAAAGTCAATGTCTCTGGAAATTTGGGGGCTGATGGGAAAATTATTTTCAGAAATGGAGATGGAAGTCATACAGGTCGGAGTTCTCTGGAGGCTTAGTGGTTAAGGACTTGGCTTTGTCACTGCTATGGTGCAGGTTTGATTCCTGGCCTGGGAACTTTTGTATGCTGTGGGCAGCCCCCCCCCCCCAAGAAATTGTAGAACATTAACCAACAGTAGCTCCTGCCTTCTGTCCATGTACCCAGAGAGCCCAGTGTACATGCGTCCTCTTCTACAGTCCATTCCTGGTTGGTCACAGGTCTGTCCGAGGTCACAGGGACTCACCTTGATTTCTGGTTTTCCAATCAAATGGTTGTTTCAGGTCGGGAGAGATGAAGCGCCATGTATGGATTGCCTCTTTCTTCCTCATTGCTTCTGCCTTTCTCTGACCTCCTGCCTCATTCCTTATCTTTTTATGGATTTCTCTCTCTCTCTTCCTCCTAGTGCTAATCTCCTTTCCCCTAGCACTTCTAGTTTCTTTTCCATTGCTGTTCATGGCTTTCTCTAGACACATGCCATTGTCTCTAACTTTGAAGAAGAAAAAAGAGAATGAAACAAGTGCTGCCAAGCAAGACCCTTCCCTTTTCTTCTTCTTCTTCTTGTTTTTTTTTTTCGTCTTTTTGCCTTTTCTAGGGCCACCCCCGTGACATATGGAGGTTCCCAGGCCAGGGGTCTAATCGGAGCTGTAGCCTCTGGCCTATGCCACAGCCACAGCAACGAGGGATCCGAGCTGCGTCTGTGACCCACACTACAGCACGGCACCACCGGATCCCTAGCCCACTGAGTGAAGCCAGGGGTCGAACCTGCAACCTTATGGTTCCTAGTCGGATTCATTAACCATTGAGCCACAACGGGAACCCCTTCCCTTCTTTCTACGCTTGGAAAACCACCTCCTGGGATATAGCTCTTGAAGTACAGAGGTTGAATTATCTTTGTTGTTCTGTATACATCCCAGTGTGCTCAAGTCATTGTAGAAAGTTTAAGTGAGACCAATAATAGTCACCTGTCTCATAGCAGACATTCTGGGCTCCATCCTACATAGGTGGTACTTTGCTGTATCTCTCATTCATTCATTCACTGAATAAAGAGCTGAGTGGAAGCCAGATCCCATTAGGCTTCAGATCATAATGAAGAGTTTTGTTTTGATTCTAAAAGCTGTGGGACACTGGGAGACTGACATGGTCTGATTTTTAAAAGTTCTCTGGCTACAGTGTGATAATGGATGAAAGAAATCAAAGGCAGGATGAGGAGAAGCTCCTCTGAGAAGTGATTGCAGAGTTTCAGGCTAGAGATAATAAGGCTGTTTGAAGCAGAAATGGGGAGAAGTGGACCCATTCTTGCCAAAATGTTTATTTGTAGGTCCAACCCTATTTCTCACTCTTTTGTAGCTTTCATTTATGGCTGGGGACTGGCTTCAGAATTCACGCGCTTAGGTTAGTGTCTGAGCAGCTGGTTCAGAAACACAGAAGTCAGGCCTCACTGGATCAGATGTCATCCTGACCCACGAGTAGGGGCCTGATACTGCTCAGAAGGTTTGTTTGATAACTTAGTTGTTACATTCCACTGGCTTAAAATATTTTTTAATAAAAAAGAGATGCTGGAACTGATGGTTTAATAAATTGCAAAATGCTTCTCCCACTCATTTTCTACTTCATTTGCATTGATGTGTGAGGTATATCATCCAGTCAATTTATTGAAATGAGAATTTTAATATTTGGGGCATGAGGATACCAGTGTGGCTTTGGAAAATGCCAGAAAGCACTGGACATGGCTGGGGGTCACTTCCGAAGATATTTGCTAAGGGCTGGGTGTGTGTAAGATAAGAGACCGGGTCTCTGCTTCCAAGAAGCTTGAGAAGGAGAGAAAGTTACAAAGTTATGGAGTATCTTTTAAGTATTGGCCTTTAACAAATGCTACTCATTTAACCTTTGCAGCACCTCTGAGATGGGTGCTATTCATACCCCGATTTTATGGTGAGGAAAGGGGCACTGTCATCTGTCTTGGGTCACACTGCTGTTCTGTGCAGAGCCACGAGTTAAGCCCCGAGCCCGTGGTTTCCCCACTTCATGCTGTAGGTACCACTTCACAAGATGTTAGATATCTTCTGTTTGAATACTGCTCCTGCTGCTTTACAGCCGCAAGATCTTGGGGAAATATCTTAATCTCTCTGAGCCTCAGTTTCCTTTTCTAAAAAATATGAGCAGTAGCATTGACCTTAAAAGGGTATGTATGAAGCACATGTGAACATTGCTGGTACACAGTAGCCAGAAACTAAATTTTGTGTTTCCTTTCTTCTGTGAGCCAGCATAATGGCAAGAGGAACTGTGCTGTGCTTTTGTTGTAGAGTCCTAAGCAAGCACAGGTTTCTTTCAACCTCGAAACTGGCAGAAAAGCTTGCATTAGGCATTTGGGTGTAGGGGTTAGGAGAAAGCTGCTAGACTGTGGGATTTGTGTGCAGAATATCCGTGTCTGGGAACAATGGGGAATTCCTATTGTGCCTCAGTGGGTTACAAACCTGACTAGTATCCGTGAGGATTCGAGTTCGATCCCTGACCTGGCTCAGTGAGTTAAGGATCCGGCATTGCTGTGAGCTGTGATGTAGGTCGAGATGGGGCTCAGATCCCGTGTTGCTGTGGCTGTAGGCTGGCAACTGCAGCTCTGATTCAACCTCTAGCTTGGAAACTCCCATATGCTGTGGGTGCACCCCTAAAAAATATCTGTGTTTGGGAATAGAGGCATTCCCAAGCTCTTTGGACCACCCCACCCAATTCAGATAGCAACAGGAGGGGAAAGAAGCATTGTTGATATAAGACATAAACAATTTTGTGTGTCCTTTGGAGCTGAAATTAATGAATGGTTCCCTTTGAAGGGTCAACTCTACAGGCAATATCAAATGGAATAAAAGGACTTTATACTTTTTGTGAAGGATCATATTTATTTTTTCAATCTGATGAAAACAAATTTGTCTTCCCTGAAACTGGACATGTAAGTTTTGATAAGATGACAAGAGGGGAAAAAAGAACAAACGCAACTTTCCAATCTCCAGCAGGCTTTCCGCTAAGTTTTCCACAAAGTGGCCCATTATATGCATGTGAGGAAGATAAAAAACTACCAGTCGGGAGGAAAAAAGAAGGAAAAAGTCTAATCTTAATTATCAAATTGTACTGCATTGGTCTCTGATTTTTTTTTTTTTTCTTTTTAGGCCCACACTCAAAGCATAAGGAAGTTGCTGGGCTAGGGGTCAAATCAGAGGTACCACTGTTGGCCAGATATGAGCCTCATCTGCGACCTACACTACAACTCGTGGCCAGATCCTTTAACTCACTGAGGGAGGCCAGGGATAGAACCCACATCCTCATGGGTACTAGTCAGGTTCTTAGTGCATTGAGCCACAACGGGAACTCTGGTCTCTGATTTATTTTTAGAGTGGCTGGTGGAGGCAACATTTGGGGGAAATTCTCAGTTTCACTGGCTGAATGTGGTTTATTGAAATCATTGAAGCATAGATGATTGTTGGACCTTTACTCTTCCTCCCTTGTTTGGCATTTGCTCTGAACCGAGTCTTATTTGATATCTAGGGGCACCCAGAGACTTTGTTAGACACATCATTGACCTCTCCACCCTTGGATTGCTTCTCATCTAACTCTGCTTTCCTACAGTGTGGTCTCTTCCACACCAGTGGCCCGTCACCAGCAGCCAAATAATGAAGGCTCTATCAGAGAGGTTATGAGTATACCCACAGGATCATATATGTGTTTCTTCCTTTTTTAGATTATTATTTTTGCTATTATAGTTGATTTACATGGTTCTGTCAATTTCTGCTGTACAGAAAAGTGACCCAGTCATACATATATATACGTCCTTTTTCTCACATTATCTTCCATCATGTTCTATCACAAGTGACTAGATACAGTTCCCCGTGCTATACATCAGGATCTCATTGCTTATCCACTCCAAATGCAATAGTATGCATCTACTACCTCAAAATCTCAGCCCATCCCACTTCCTCCCCTCCCAGTTGGCAACCACAAGTCTGTTCTCCAAGTCCATGAGATTGTTTCTTTTCTGTAGAAAGGTTCATTTATGACATCTATTAGATTCCGAATATAGGTGATGTCATATGGTATTTGTCTTTCTCTTTTCTATTCACTCAGTACAAGAGTGTCTAGTTCCATCTGTGTTGCTGCAAATGACATCATTTTGTTCTTTTTTATAGCTCAGTAGTATTCCATTGTGTAAATATATCACATCTTCTTAATCCATTCATCTGTTGATTGACATTTAGGTTGTTTCCGTGTCTTGGATATTGTGAATAGTGCTGCAGTGAACATGGGGGTGACATGTGTCTTTTTCAATGAAAGTTTTGTCAGGAGTGGGATTGCTGGATCACATGGTAGTTCTATATTTAGTTTTCTGAAGAACCGCCATACTGTTCTTCATAGTGGTTGTACCAATTTACATTCCCACCAACAGTGTAGGAGGGTTCCCCTTCCTCCACACCCTTTACAGCATCTGGTGTTTGTAGACTTGTTAATGATGGCCATTCTGACTGGTGTGAGATGGTACCTCATAATAGTTTCTATTTGCATTTCTCTAATAATCAGTGATGTTGAGCATTTTTTCATGTGCCTGTTGGCCATCTATATATCTTCTTTGGAGAAATGTCTGTTCGGGTCTTCTGCCAACTTTTCAATGGGGTCGTTGGTTTTTTTTGCCATTGAGTTGTATTAGTTTGAATATTTTAGAGATTAAATCCTTGTCACTTGCATCATTTGAAACTATTTTCTCCCATTCTGTAAGTTGTATTTTTCTTTTTTTTTTTTTTATGGTTTCCTTTGCTGTGCAAAAGCTTTTATGTTTGATTAGGTCTGATTGGTTTATTTTTGTTTTTATTTCTGTTGCCTTGGGAGACTGACCTAAGAAAACATTTGCATGGTTGATGTCAGAGAATGTTTTGCCTATGTTCTCTTCTAGGAGCTTTATGGTATCTTGTCTTATGTTTCAGTCTTTAAGCCATTTTGAATTTATTTTTGTGCATGGTGTGAGGTTGTATTCTAGTTTCATTGATTTATATGCAGCTGTCCAGTTTTCCAAGCATCATTTGCTGAAAAGACTGTCTTTTTTCCCATTTTATATTCTTGCCTCCTTTGTTGAAGATTAATTGACCGTAGATGTCTGGGTTTATTTTTGGATTCTCTATTCTGTTCCATTGGTCTGTATGTCTGTTTTGGTCTGGGTCTTTTATGGTTCCATATAAATTTTTGGATTGTTTGTTCTAGTTCTGTGAAAAATGTCATGGGTAATTTGATAGGGATTGCACTGAATCTGTAGATTGCTTTGGGCAGCATGGCCATTTTAACAATATTGATTCTTCCAATCCAGGAGCATGGAATATCTTTCCAGTTCTTTGACTCTTCTTTAACTCACATGTGTTTTTAAGTTTTACAAGAGTACAATGGTTTAAGTGCAGTTACTCAAGTTTACCTTCTCTGTCCACTTGACTTCCTCTCCATCACAATGTGTCAGATGCCATCTGATTGATAGGCATATTTTTGATCTGACTAAGAGGAAGTCAAATTGGGGATCCAGGTAGTGTGGTGGGATAGCTTTATGTAGTTGCGGCCCCTTTCATAACCACCTGGGTGCACATGGCTTCTGTGACTACTCCTGCTGCTTTGGATGGCTCACAGCGTGGATGGTGAGCCATGGTGAGGGCCAGAGGTCCTTAGGATGTGAGCCAGTCCTTTGGCACTCATGACAGAAAGTACAGGGGTAGTGGAGTGAAAAAGATTTTGAAGCAAGATTCGAGAAACTCAACTGTGGAAAATTCTTACCTTTAGCAGACATAAAACTGCAAGCAGAAGACTGATGCCTAGCCAAATATTTCTCTCTGCTCTAGAATATGCTTGATTATGCTGACTATCCAATTATAAACTCACTATATATGTGAATAGCATGGGATAGGTTTTATCAGAATTCTCATGCTTGTAGGGCATAGGCTGTAGGCTCTACCACAAGAATGTGTGAGAAGATGCATGTTTTCAGCGTCCCATTCTGGATCTTATCTTATTGTATCATTGCATCTTGTCCCAGCAAACTTGATGGTTTTAGGGGAAAAGATGTGCAAAGTTGCCACCAAAGCTTGAGAAACACCCTGAGAAACGTGTTCTTTTGACAAAACTCTCACATATTCATCAATAAGCCACAGAATGCAGTGAAAGAGGAATTCAATTATCCAGTTATCTAACTCAGTGCAATATTGAAGCATTTGAATTGTTCTCATGTATGTCTTAATTTCTGAATAATTTTTTTCCGGCATTACTGTTCATACACAAATTCAGATATGAGAGGAAAGATGTATCTGTACTAAAAGTCAAAAGTGAAAATGGAAAGAAAATATTTGCGGTATCTTTTTAAAAAATTATAACTTGTGTAATTCCTTTCCTCATTCTTAATACATATTGTTTTTGTTTTTTTGGTTATTTTGTCCTTTTCTAGGGCCGCACCTGCCGCATATGGAGGTTCCCAAGCTAGGGGTCGAATCGGAGCTGTAGCCGCCAGCCTATGCCATAGCCACAGCAATGCAGGATCCGAACTGCGTCTGAGACCTACACCACAGCTCACGGCCACGCCAGATTCCCCAACCCACTGAGCGAGGCCAGGGATCAAACCTGAAACCTCATGGTTCCTAGTCAGATTCGTTAACCACTGAGCCATAACGGGAACTCCTACATATTGATTTTTGTGTTGAATTTTGTGTTTTATTTTCCTTGAAAGGGACACACCATGTTTATAAGCCTCAGGCCCTGTAAAACCTGGATTTGCTCTGCTCCATACCTTCACTCTCAGGTGGGTGTATTCAGTAGCTGCTGGGGGTTCATGTGTAGAGGGAAGCAGCATGCTGTAGTGAAAGGAGAAAACCTGATCCTGCCATCTACATGCTGTGTGGTTTCAGCAAGTTTCTTAGCCTCTCTGAACTTTAGTTTCCTCAGCCCTAAAATTTGGATGATCCTACTTCACAGAATTATTGTAAGACCTAAAGGAACACTTAGCATAGTGCCGGGCATATGATCAGCACTCAATATTACTTCCCTTTTCCCCTCCCTCTCTCTTGAATGGTTCACAGGTTTACCTTAGGTCAGGGACCCAGGGGAGGAAATATTTTATCTTTTGAAAATGAATTTTGATAAAAGGGTATTAAAAAGAGAGCTGGGGTTTCCCCTGTGACGCTTGTCTTTAACAAGCCCTAAACAAGATGAATCACGATGGGATTTTCTATAAAGCAAAGAATCAAGTGCTTTCATCAATTGTGTAGAGCATTGCGCCAAAAGTTCCAATTCTCCCCCCCCCCGGCCCTGCCCCACATACCCCTACACATACAATGACATGCATTTGGTATGGCTCAAGGATTAGATAATTCTGAATTAATGAATTTTTTTCTTCATCTGTCAATCAAAAAATGTTGATAAGCAAAGCCCCAAGCCGTGGGCTATATTTTCATGAACCTCAGGAATCTGGGAACAGGGGCTGGCCATTTGTGTGCTGTCCTCATGAGCAAACAGCTTTTTGTGAGGCATACCCTGGAACAAATAGTCCAACCTTGCTGATGGATTTGCTTCAGTCCCATGCAGGCAGACATAGTGTGGTGGGGGTTGGGAAGTGGAAACACGAAATTCACTAAATACTGAATTAGGGTCTCTCAGGGTCTGAGTTAGTCCACAGAGCCAACGGGGCTAACGAGGCTAGACTATGAACTCTTCTTCAAGGGAGAGATCCAAGAATACTGTTTTTTTTTTTTCCTTTCAGATCCTACCAGGGCTAGTATATAGCAGGTGTTCATAAGTATCTATCGAATTGATTTAGAGTCTATCTACATACCATAGGAGTAAAAAGAAAGACTTTTAAAATGTCCAGAGGGTTTCGCTTTTTAAAAGAAAACTACAACTTGTGACTAATAAGCATGATTATTACATCCCTTGTTATGACGTTTTAGGAAAAGGGGAATGTTTTTCAAATGGGAAGTCAGACAGTCTACTTCACACACTTTGCTGATAAGCTGTTTCTTCTCGGTGTGAAAGAAATCAAATGTAAGCAAGTCCAGGGACCTCTGAGAGGTTAGCATACTTGCAGAGACCAGGCAGTCACAAGTAGACTGTCACCTGCGTGAAGACCATTGCGGACTCTAACCCGCAGGCAGCTAGAAAGAGAACTTGTTCTGAGACTACCTCTGTCCCCTTGTACCTGGCACACATGACTGATTTCCTTCTTCCTCCCTCCCTCCCTCTCTCTTTCTTTCTTTTTTTTCTTTCCTTTCTTTTGCCAGTCCCTCGGTATATGGAAGTTCCCAAGCTAGAGATTGAATCTGAGCCGCAGCATTCACCTGTGCCAACACCAGATCCTGAATCCACTGCTGGGGATTGAGTATGCACCTCAGCAGCAACTGGAGCCACTGCAGAGACAACACCAGATCCTTAAACCACTGTGCCACAGCAGGAACTCCCACATGACTGATTTCTAATGAAGAGGAATCGTTGGTGAAGAGTCTATGTAATATGTGTCCTACATTTACCCTCTAATCGTTTAAAAAACCTGGGTGCACGTGGCTTATCCATATATTTTATTTGAAGCTCTCTTGGTTAATTTTCCTGCTCTCTAAACAACTGAGTGAACTAAACTCACTTAAGAGTTGTCAAGGTGAACCCACTTAATCTGGTTGACGTCTTGGTGTCTGGATGAGATCTACATGGGAAGTAGTCTATTTGGCTGCTAACCCCCCGCCCCCACCCCCTGCCGCACATGTTTAAAAATATTCATCCATGCCCACTGTGTGCCAGGAGGGGTGCTGAAGACCAAGGATAGAGCAAGGCATGATCCTGTCCCTGATGCAGAGCACGTGATTGTGGCAGCCATGTCTCTTCTTATGGTATTAGAGGAGACCTGGCCCCGATCGTAAGCTTCCAGCAGTGTTTCCAGAGGTGGCTGGGCTTGCTCGTTCAAAGGACAACACATGCAGTTTCCCACCAACGCAAATGCCCCATTCATTGTCTTCTGGCCCACTTAAACCTTGATCTATTAATTCATCATGTAAAACAACAGAAAAAGTTTAAGGGAATGATAGTCTCAGCCGTATTTTAAATGCCAGCTCTCACGCGGAGTAGAATACTTAACAGAAGTTAATTGCTAATATGAAGGTCCTTAATCACAACTACCCTTAACTGCAGCAGTTTTGCTTTGGACAGGGATTACTGGGAAAAGTTTTGATTCTGGTTGGAAACCAGCAAGGAAATAGTACTTACCTTATGTTGTCAATTTTTTAGTGCTGGCGTGTTGGGAGTCACTGAAATGTACTCTTTGCATGTGCAGAAACGTTAGTTGTTTCAGACTTTACCATGACTGGCTACAGCTAGTTGAATAAAATTCCTGCAGTTCATTCATTCTTCTCCTACCAGCAGGTGTCATTATGGAAATATGAAAATACTGTAAATTCCAAAGTTGTAGGAACTGGCTGTGAGAAACAGAAGTAGCACTTTGGATATTAAAAAAACAGCAAAAAGAAATCATTTGGTGCTAACCAAGCACAGCATGTTTAATTACTAATTTGGCAGTGTACTGCAGTTAGTAATGTAACTGACACAGGATTTCAAGGCACAAAATGCGTTATTTTAATTAGATTAAGCAAATATTTGTTAAAACCCACTCTAGGCTCATAGGAGTCTCAAAACAAAAGTACGTAATTCTTATCTTTAAGGAGCTGGCATTATATCTGGGAGAAAAGGATCCATTCATGAAATATTAGTGAATAGAATTAATCAGTCCTTTTTCAGCATGCCAGGTTAAAGTGCATAGATAGTAAAAGAAGCAAAACTTCTAGCTGGAGCAGCCGTGTGGTCTTGTTGATTCCTGGTTACTCAAAGAATGCCTTTTACATATTTAAGTAGAGAGGAGCTACAAAATTACTTGGTAACTTGATTCCTTCCTTTCCTGCTAACTGCTAACACCCATCTTTCTCCATACATCTAAAGGAGTAATTATAATAATTACATATGTGTTGGTTAACCAAGGATGTGGCGATTGGTTGTAATAGTTTGCTATTATGATCAAATCTTTCTAAAAACTAAGGTTAAACACTTCAAGTGGGCATTTTTACCAGGAGACTTAGGCCAGAAGCTGGGTGAGAGTATTAGTGTCCTAGGTAAGAAGCAATGCTCCATCTACTCTATTTCCCCTCGAGACTGTGAGTTCTTCCGAAGTATGGCACTTGTGGCATTCTTCTTTGCAGTCCTGCTACTCCAATTCTGTGTCCTACATGTTTACTGAATGGCTAGGTGAATGATAATATCACCAAAGGATAGGGTATAGGCCATCCTTCATGCATTATGTTGTTAGAATGTATATTGATATTAGACTAAGAAATCTTAGGAGTTCCCTGGTGGACTAGTGTTAAGGATCTGGCATTGCCACGGCTTCTGACCCAGGACTTTCCACATGCCATGGGCACAGCCAAAATACAAATAAAAAATTAAAAAAAAAAAAGAAATCTCAGGTGGAGTAATTCAGAAAACTGGATTGAAAAGTTGATAGCATAGATCCTAAAATTTTCTCCTTTGATTCCATTCGTCCACCCAGGAAATGCATCTCAAAAACTATTTCTGCGTACTGTATAAAGGACATTCTAATTCATCTAAATAGATGTGTTTAATTTTAGACCAAAGTGGTATATATTATTCTTTATTTCATAAAGTTTTCAGTGGCTGGTTTCTGTGGGTGTAATCAATCATTTTCAAGGAAGGCAGTGTGTTTGCTGTATTCTAACAAGTTCTTTTTATTGGAAGGCCATTATTAATTCACCAGCTTCCACGTGGTGAGATTGATGGTCTCAGCTTCCTCTGGTGGATGGAGCTAGCTATCTTTTTGCATTACCTAAATCTCCAGCTGTTTCCTGGACTCCCCATCTTGCTTTTCTCTTGTCTCCAAGTTAACGTGTCAAAGGGGGAAATCTTCAATTATAACTTGTAAACCACCTCCTCATTTTGGCCATCCCTTTTCTCTTAATGGTACCATCATTTCTTTCCAGTCCAAGGCTAAAAACTTTGAGCCTTTCTTTTTTGTTAAGTCCTTCCCCCATCCAATCCATCCTCAAATCAGTTATACTTCCTTTGCGATGCTCTGTTATAAGTTCTTTTCTTCCCTTCTTTTTCCATTACCAGGACTCCGGTTTAGACCCTGCATGGATGAAGTAGCCTCTT
This sequence comes from Sus scrofa, assembly GCF_054392235.1. Taxonomy (NCBI): domain Eukaryota; kingdom Metazoa; phylum Chordata; class Mammalia; order Artiodactyla; family Suidae; genus Sus; species Sus scrofa. The sequence continues at coordinate 18,194,057 of NC_139393.1, read as the reverse complement.
GCATCATCCTGTTAGCAGTTTCACCTCTTTTTTTTACCCCATGAATGACTGTAAACATTTTAGTTAGAATGGTTCGGATATCAGTACCAAGCCCAAACTCTTTATCGGTGTTGCCACGCTCCTCGCGAGGTGCTATCCGAGAACCGCTCTAACTCAGATCTTGTACACTTGAAATGCTCTGCTCCAGTCATGTGGGAAAATGCAGTCTCCCAATCTATCCATTCTCTCTTTGGCTTCTAGATTTTTTTTTTTTTTTTGGTTCTGTAAAAATATGCATAACATACAAGTTACCATTCTAACAATTTTTAAGGGTACAGTTCAGTGGCATTAAATATATTCACATTTCCGTGCAACCATCACCACTATCCATCTGTAGAAGTTTCTAATCATCCTATGCTGAAACTATTCCCATTAAACAATAACTCTCGATTTTCCTTTCCTCCAGCCTCTGACAGCCACTATTCTACTTTCTGTCTTTATGAATTTGGCTACTCTAGGTAAGCAGAATTGTATAATATTTGTCCTTTTGTGCCTAGCTTATTTCACTTACTATGTCTTCAAGGTTCCTCTATGTTGTAGCATGTGTGTGAATTTTCTTCCTCTTTAAAGCTCAGTAGTGTTCCATTGCATGTATATGTTACATTTTATCTATTCACCCATCAAGAGACATTTGGATTGTTTTAACATATCCTACTAATTGCAAACAGATCAATCTTCCTACACCTTACTTTAGTCGTGTTACTTGACTACTCAGAAGTCTTCGATGAGTTCCTGCTCACAGATAGGATGAAGTGAAGCTTTCACCTACTGCTTTCCTCTCTCTGGGTCTGACCTATATCTGCAATATTATTGTCCATTATTAACCTTCAACACTTACTTATGAAACAAATGTTCTTTGAGTGTCTGGGTTATGTTGGGCCCTGAGATAAGTGCTGCTGATGTTGCAGTGAACAAAATAGACCCTGTGCCTCACCTCAGGGAACTGATTTCGGAGTTCAACGGTTCCTTTGTTCAAGCCAGAATGTTCTCTTTTGCCTCAGAAGCTGGCTACTTCACCCAACATGAAATCACCAAAAACTGTTTGGTGGATGGTGAATTCACCAAAATTTAATTCTCTAGTAATCATCTGGCTAAATGATGAACTTGCTGAAAAATTGAGGTCCACGCTCCCTCCCCTGCCCCCCATGTCACTACACTGGCCTGGAGCAACAGCTGTGACCAGTTGCCCTGTTTAAAGTATTTGTCAGCTAGTTGCTTAGTGAATTGGTCACTCATTGAATTAGTTATTAGGGGGCTAGTCATTTGGCAGATTTATTTCCAAATCTTCAAAAAAAATGTCTTTTCTCCCCTGTAGTCAATCATAGTGAAGCATTTCCTTCTATTTTCTAGGTGTGTCCTCTCTATTTGAAGTGTGATACCTTTTATAGCTCTGTTGGTGAGTATCCTGCGACTAGAACCGGTAACTGGCTGATTAATCATTAGAAGTTGGTTAAGGTGAAGAATCATAGAAAATGATGCAGACACGTCTTTAAAATAAAATATCTGGGAGTTCCCGCTGTGGCTTCGTGGTTAACGAATCTGACTAGGAACCATGAGGTTGCAGGTCTGGTTCCTAGCCTCACTCAGTGGGTTAAGGAGCCGGCGTTGCCGTGAGCTGTGATGTAGGTTGCAGACGTGCCTAGGATCCTGCGTTGCTGTGGCTCTGGCATAGGCCGGCGGCTGCAGCTCCAATTAGACTCCTAGCCTGGGAACTGCCATATGCCACAGGTGTGGCCCTAGAAAATAAAGTAAAATAAAATAAAATAAAATGAAATAAAAATAAATAAAATAAAATAAAATATCTGAATGATTCTATTAGCCAATCTTTTACTGTAGGGTGAGGCATTTTCTTTGAAAATGGGCCTGCTGATTATTCATATCATCTCTCTTACATAAACAATACTCAGAACAAATCACTTATGATTTCCAGTTTCAGTTTCTTTAAATAGGAGCAAGATCTGAAAGATACTTGTGATATGATGAGTGCAGAGTACTTGTGTATTTTTATTCTTCTTCCCTGTCATTAACAGTTGTATCACTCACAGCCAATTTGAGAGCAGATTGTATTAGCCACACATCTTTTTTTTTTTTCTTGTCTTTGCCATTTCTTGGGCCGCTCCCGCGGCATATGGAAGTTCCCAGGCTAAGGGTCTAATCCGAGCTGTAGCTGCCAGCCTTCACCAGAGACACAGCAACGCGGGATCCGAGCCGCGTCTGCAACCTCCACCACAGCTCACGGCAACGTCGGATCGTCAACCCACTGAGCAAGGGCAGGGATTGAACCTGCAACCTCATGGTTCCCAGTCAGATTCGTTAACCACTGTGCCATGATGGGAACTCCCTAGCCACACATCTTTATTGATCCTTTAAAATAATTTGATTTGCTTCTTTTTCAAATATAACTCTCTTTTCACATTTCATCAGATAAAACTAATATTTAACTGAATATATGATTACAATAAGTACAAGTGGCACAACTTTATTACCAGTGGCTCCTTGGAAAGACTATCATGCAATTGGTGGGAGGAGAAGGCTGCAGGCTTGTGAGAGAGGAGGCTGCTGGCCTTCTTGAGCACTAAGGACACAGAGAGCGCTGTGTCCTTTGTATGAAGAGGACTTTAGGGCAGGTTAAATCTGTAGTCTTTAGCGCAGGTAGGCTAGAAGGACTTCTACTGTATTTGTTCATTCTTGCAGACAAATGTATGTGCATGCTTACTAACTTATAAGGTAGGAAGGATCTATCAGAAACTGGTAGAGGAGTGCCCCTCGTGGCTCAGTGGTAATGAACCTGACTAGTATCCATGGGGATGCGGTTCAATCCCTGGCCTCACTCAGTGGGTTAAGTATATGGTGTTGTTGTGAGCTGTGGTGTAGGTCGCAGATGCAGCTCGGATCTGGTGTTGCTGTGCCTGTGGTTTAGGCCAGCAGCTGCAGCTCTGATTAGACCCCTAGTCTGAGAACATATGCTGTGCGTGAGGCTTTAAAGAGACAAAAAATAAATAAAGAAATAAAAAGACAAAAAAAAAGAGAAATTAATAGAATTTGTATAGTAAAACTGCACACAACTGGTAGATGTCCTTCAGGTTCAAATGCACAAATCCTTCATATTCAAATAACAGAAACAGGAAACTTTTACTTTTTTTTTTTTTTTTTTTTTTTCTTTTTGGCTATGCCCAAGTCATGTGGAAGTTCCTTGGCCAGGGATAGAACTCATGCCACAGCAGTGACCCGAGCCACAGCAATGACAGCACTGGATCTTTAACCTGCTAGGCCACCAGAGAGGTTCCTTTTATATTTTTTAACTTTTAGATTTGATGTTAATTTACACAGAGATCCAGCATGTGTGGGAACGAGGGCAGAGGATGATGAAGAGACAGGGTCTGAGGCCGACACAATTGACCACTCTGTGTGTAGAAGCATTTTTTCACGGATACCATCTCTGCTGGGACCCCCTCTGCCAAGTGTTGGAGCCCTCTCTGAGGGAGCCCCTCTCTGTACTTCATGTGTCTGCCCACCCACTCGCCCTTGTCCTCCCAAAAGAGTGCACATGTCACTCTGTCAGGGTCTCCTCCGCTTACTTCCGTGCGTGAGAAGGAATTGTGTTGAGGGGGGCGGTTGGAGGTCAGGTCTTGTGCCTCCGCAATGTGTCCACCAGAAATTCCTCAACATTTCTGACACTGGATGCTCCTTCCCAACTTTCTGAGGCAGGCTTCTTGTGTTTTTTTTTTATTCCATTTGTCATGAAATCCATATCTAAGCTCCTTTCCTCTTTACCTCAAATGCTGCACTTTAGAGTCTTGGATCAGGCTGCACAATGTCTTTTTTCTCTGCTATCATCGGATGATAAATAAACTATAGGTTTGAGTTAGGCCATCAGCCATCCTTTATTTCTCAGTATTAGTACCATTAAATTATCATTCCCATTCAGTTTCAAGGCAATGGAATAACAACAGTGGTAAGTTATTTTGTGCTGTGCTTAATTGTGTTACTGTGTTTTATTGCTTCATTTAATGAGATAAATAACAGAACTATTTGAGAGGGATGTTTTTCATACAAAACATTAACTGAGATAAGAAAGGAGTTGGCCTCTGCTTTCTGCTCACTCTTTCTGGGTACCTTTTTTTTTTTTTTTTTTTGAAAATATATGATATAATTTTATTTTTTTTATTTCCTAAAGTTTTATTGAAGTATAGTTGATTTATAATATTGTGATAATTTCTGTTGTACAACAAGTAATTTGGTTACATACATATACACATCCATTCTCTTTCAGATTCTTTTCCTACATAGATTATCACAGAACACAGAATATTGGGCAGAGTTCTCTGTGCTATATAGCAGGTCCCCGTTGGCCAGTCATTCCATATACTGCAGTGTGCATATACCAGTCCCAAACCCCCAGTCCATCCTTCTTTTCCAACTGTCCCCTTTGGTAACCATGAGTCTGTTTCTGTTCTGCAAATACATTCATTTGTATATATTTTTAGATTCCACATGTAAATATCATATGATGTTTGTCTTTTACCATCTGACTTACTTCCCTTAGTATGATAATCTCTAGGTCCATCCATGTTGCTGCAGATGGCGTTATTTCATTCCTTTTTTATGGCTAAGTAATAGTCTATTGTATATATGTAATCTGCTCTCAGCTTTGTCTCATGCCAGTACAGGTACATCAGGATGTTAGCTTATCAATGCTCACCATTAACTTTACTTTTCTTTTAATAAATATAGTTTTTGTCAGAAAAGGAAGATCAATAAACCATGTCAAGGAGAGCAAAGACCTTAGTCTTGGTCTTGAGGATGGCTATCAGAAAACAGTGGTGGGGTTTCTTTATCTTTTTTTTTTTTTTTTTTTTTTTTTTTGTCTTTTTAGGACCACATCTGCGGTGTATGGAGGTTCCCAGGCTAGGGGTCGAATCGGAGCTGTTGCTGCTGGCCCACATCACAGCCACAGCCATGCCGATCTGAGCCATGTCTGTGACCTACACCACAGCTCATGGCAACACTGGATCTTTAACCCATTAAGAAAGGCCAGGGATCAAACCTGCACCCTTATGGATCCTAGTCAGGTTTGTTACCACGGAGCCACGACAGGAACTCCCGGATTTCCTTATCTTTTGATCTTGTTTTCTAACTGCCCAAATCTGCATTGTCATAGATGGGCACATCTTTTTCTTGATCAAGGAAAAGATGAGTTCTGTGGCTTTGGAATAATGATTTCTTCAATTGCTTAACTGCAGGCAGAATACTTTTTTTTTTTTTTTAAAGAAACGGCAGCTAGACTGCAAGCATATTTCTTCCTTTATAAGATGAAGTGGATCCTCAGTTAGCCTCACTTCATAGAACCCTTGCTTCTTGAAGTCTTATAGACTCTGTCCTCAATCTCTGGACTCAAAAGTATCTTGTAATACTGTAAATTACCCTCACTGGCTTCCCTTTCTTTTTTTTTTTTTTTTTGTCTTTTTGCTATTTCTTTGGGCCGCTCCCGCGGCATATGGAGGTTCCCAGGCTAGGGGTCGAATCGGAGCTGTAGCCACTAGCCTACGCCAGAGCCACAGCAACGCGGGATCCGAGCCGAGTCTGCAACCTACACCACAGGTCACGGCAACGCCGGATCGTCAACCCACTGAGCAAGGGCAGGGACCGAACCCGCAACCTCATGGTTCCTAGTCGGATTCGTTAACCACTGCGCCACGACGGGAACTCCGGCTTCCCTTTCTTAGCTCTAGTGAATAACCCAAGTGTTCTCGAATTTCTGTTCTAAAAACGTTCCTGTGGGGGTCAGCAGTGAAAATGGACGCTTCGTGAACCCAGTCCCTGCTTTGATTTTGAGGATGACCATATCTGAGGCAATTCTGGCTTGCGGCTGTGGCTGAATTCTCCTCTTCTTTTCATTGCCTTGAGGGCCGTCAGCCTCTGACTGCATGAAGGTGGGGTGAGAACTGCCATCCACCTTAAGGAAAGGAAAAGCCAATGCTTACTCACCCAGCGACCCAGGGACCCACAATAAAAAAGGCACTGAAAACAGTCCCCTCTTAAGACAGTCAAACATGAGAAATGCTCATCAGAGTGCTGTACGCATAACAGATGCTCAGTCAGTGTGTGTTTTGTTTGTTTGTTTGTTTTTGTCTTTTTGCTTTTTATAGGGCCGATCCCTTGGCATATGGAGGTTCCCAGGCTAGGGGTCTTATTGGAGCTATAGCTGCCTGCCTACACCAGAGCCACAGCAACGCCACATCTGAGCCGAGTCTGCAACCTACACCACAGCTCACAGCAATGCCGGATCCTTAAACCACTGAGCGAGGTCGGGGACCAAACCTGCAACCTCATGGTTCCTAGTCGGATTCGTTAACCACTGCACCACGACGGGAACTCCTCAGTCAGTATTTGTTGAATGGATGGATGGATGCAGCAGAGGGTAACAGTCATGCTACTCCTAGCTCAGCATCTCTGGTGGCAGCCTCTATTTGTTTTTCCTCTCAGACCTTAGTTCTTCATCCTCTGCCCTCTCATCACTGCTGTCCCATTATTCCTTTGCTCCCCCCAACCCCACCTAAACTTGGGGAAAAGACAGGGGCTAGTCTGGAAATCACATTCTTAGGCAGGGCTGGACTGATGGCAGTTACAGGACATAAAATGACGATGCTTCTGAATCAGATCCCAATGGAGCTTCCCTCAGATGCAGACATGAACACCTGCCTCTACCCCAGATTGTCCTGTCCTGATGCTTGGATAGATGGGATGGTTGTACGTGGACAAGGAGCTTTCATAGAAGAGTGGCTGTTCAATGTCCAAGTTGGGTTTCTAATGCTTTGTAAGCCAAGGGGTTTAAAATCAGCTGTGTGCACAGCACACCTCCTTAGTCCAGCAACCTTTGCATGAATCTCATGCTGTTGACTCTGGAACTAGGAAAAGGCTGAGAAGCTGGAAGAGAAAGTTCCTAAGCCACATCTGCTTTCCACTGACTTAACTGATAGTTGTGGCCACATGAGAGCCAGAAGTGACAACGGCAACAGACAGGAGCCATGATCCCACTGTTTATTGTGGATTGTAAAGTGTTATAATAAAGAGAAAGGTCTGCATTGACTTGGGGTTGGGAATTATGTTGAAATCTGAAGATGGGCTTCGTCTAAAATAAAACTCGCATAAGGTCAGGACTTCTTGTATAGGTCTAATCTCTTACAAGTGCAACATTCAACAGTGGTTAACTCTAGAAACTTTGAAGAATAATGTAAATATTTACCCTAGGTTTTATTTTTAAAATATTTTGATATTTCACATAGTGAAATCATACAGAAATCTTCCCCCAAATTCCTTTTGCACCTCTTTCCTTCTCATCAGCTTCCCACTCAGGATAACTGCAAAAATCTCTCTCTTGTCCTGTGTAGCGTGCACTTCTGGGTGGCTAGCTCATCCTGTGCTCTCGCACGCCACATGCTGATTTCCTTGATGTCCACAGCCCTCTGGAACGGGTACTGTCTAGCCCTGGTGGCTTTTCTTGTGAGTATGAGCTACCCTTGCCCAGAATTCTGGTGAATGAAATTTTCATATCAGTATGAAAGTTTTTCTCATATTTACTCTTTGATCTTAGCTTGAGACCTATTATTTGTTCTTATGTTGATATGATGTGTTCAGCCAGGTCTTCTAAGGGCTTGCAAACCTTATCAGTCTGCCTTCACTCTTTCACTAAGTCAGTGGGGCCACTAAGAGGGGAGGTACGCAATGACAGTTACAGTATATACCAGATACTGGGCCCAAAGCAACACTTTTTCTCTTGGTCTCTCCTTAAAAATTATGTTTGAAAAAGTCTGCTTCCGGAAGGTCGCATGATGTGGTGGATTGAGATGTGAATGGCTCTCACGGAATGTGGCAACTCTGCGTATGGTGGTGGTGGTGGTGGGGATGGTGGCTAGATCCTTTTTAGTCTGGGTATGACTTCTACCCCAGATTATTCTTTGAGTTGCTGCTGGAGCAGGACACATGGCTGTGGGTCCAGAGGAGAAGAAAACAGCTAAGACTACTTGGTATATCTTTCACTTTTACATAAGTTTGCTATAAAATGTATGGAAGCATCTGTATTAGGGCTCATGTGATTGTGGACACTCACAAGTCCCAAGATCTGCAGGGTGAGTTTGCAAACTAGAGACCTAGGAGACTCAATGATGTAGTTTTAGTCTGAAGGTTGTTGGGCTTCAGATGAATATATATATATATATATATATATATATATATATGTATATATTTCAGAGAATGATAATATGGATTTTATTTATTTATTTAAATTTTTTTTTTACTAAAGTATAACTGATTTACAATGTTGTGCCAATTTCTGCTGTATAGCAGAGTGACCCTGTCATACATGCACACATTCCTTTTCTTATATTATCTTCCATCATGTTTTATTCAAAAAGATTGGATTTATTTCCCTGTGCTGTACAGTAGGACCTCATTGCTTATCCATTCTAAATGTAATAGTTTGCATCAACTAACCCCAAACTCCCAGTCCATCCCACTCCCGCCTCCCTCCCCCTTGGCAACCACAAGTATGTTTTCTATGTCTGTGAGTCTGTTTCTGTTTTGTAGATAGGTTCATTTGTGCCATATTTTAGATTCCACATAAAGTGATATCATATGATATTTTTCTTTAATTTTTTGCCTTACTACATTTAGTATGAGAATCTCTAGTTGTATCCATGTTTCAATGACTGGTATTATTTCATTCTTTCTTATGGATGAGTAGTATTCCATTGTAAATTATACCCATCCATTCATTGGTTGATGGACATTTGTTTCCATGTCTTGGCTATTGTGAATAGTGCTGCTAAGAACAGATGGGTGCATCTATCTTTTTGAATTCTAGTTTTGTCTGGATATATGCCTAGGAGTGGGATTACTGGATCATGTGGTAGTTCTATATTTTGTTTTCTGAGGAACCTCCATACTGATTTCCATGCTGGTTGTACCAATTTACATTCACATCAACAGTGTAGGAGGGTTCCCTTTTCTCCACACTTTCTCCAGCATTTGTTGTTTGTAGACTTATTAATGAATGTCCTTCTGACTGTGTGAGGTGGTACCTCATTGTAGCTTTGATTTGCATTTCTCTAATAATTAGTGATGGCGAATATCTTTTCATGTGCCTGTTGGCCATCCATGTATCTTCTTTGGAGAAATGTCTCTTTAGGTCTTCTGCCCATTTTTCAATTGGATTGTTTGTTTTCGTTGCTGCTGTTGTTGAGTTGTATGAGTTGTATATTTTGGAGATTAAGCCCTGTCAGTTGAATCATTTGCAAATATCTTCTCCCATTCTGTGAGTTGTCTTTTCACTTTTTTAATGGTTTCCTTTGCTATGCAAAAGCTTTTGAGTTTAATTATGTCCCACTGATTTTTGTTTTTGAGGTGCTATTCTGGTTCAGGTCTAGAGAGAGGAAAAAACTGATACCTCAGCTTCAATGCAGTCAGGCAGAAGGAATTCTCTCTTACTCATTCTCTTAGTCCTATTCTGGCCTTCAAATGATTGGATGGGGCCCACCACAGTAGTGAGGGCAATCTGCTTTACTCAGTCTGCCCATTCACATGTTAATCTTACCCAGAAACAACCTCACAGACACACTCAGAATAATGTTTGATCAAATGTCCAGGCACTCTGTGGCCAAGTCAAGCTGACACACAAATTTATCAATCACAGTAGCCACAAAATTGTAGGACCATATAATTTGCAATTCATTTTCCATTCATATATGTGGGTATTACTTGATGGATATGGGTCATGCTTTTAGAGGTCAGTGAAAGGAAAGGCATGGGAAAGTTGTAAAAACATCATTTATTTCTGGTGTTTTTCTCAGAGAGTTATAGTAATCCGTAGATTCTCCTTTCCTCCACTTCATTTAATAATTTAAGATATATACTTTACATTGCTGTCTTTGGCATCAGTACATGCTATGAGAGCTCTTTCTCTGTTCTGTGAAAAGATGATGTCCTTTTTCTATGTAGAAGGCGGTTACATCCACTTCATAAAGTCTCTGAACGGTTTACCCACCTCGAAAGGAACAGTTAGACCAGAGTTTCTGTCTGGTAGCTTAAAGAAGCACGATCGCTTAAAAAAACTCTGTGGGATTTTTCCATTCACTTCATCTAAGTTAGGCTGTCTCAGAGAAGCCTGATTGAGCTGGCTCACTTCAATAGGATGCCTTTTGTGTTTCGTATTGCCAGCTTTCTTCATCTGCGAATTTGACTGAGAGAGAAATCTGTCAATAGATGACAGCTTGATCCAATTGGTCGAGTTATTTGGGCCACAGTGCAGGGAAATACCTGCTGGGTGGAACAGACTTTCTGCATGAGGGCCTATTTCTTTCAGAAGTGGCTTATACAAGAGGGGTGGAAATATAGCTTCTAACCCTTTAATCTAATTAACTAGGAGCAGAATATGCTGTAGTGGTGTTATTTCTGTGGTAAACCTTCTCAGAGAACTTGGTCTAAATCTCTGAGACCAAAATAAAGACTCAAGAGGAAGACTGGCTTTATATGAAGTCTATGGTCATTGCTACTGCTGTCCTTTGCAGGCCACTCATTTCTCCCATCCATGTTCCTTCCTTGGTGTGGTTTGTGGCTGGTACAAGTGGGCCCTCATAGTTCCAGACCTTCTCCTGGATGGTTCTTTGTGCCCATCCAACCAATGTCTCAAATTTGACCTTTGTCTTAGCTTTCTAGCTTTGTGCTTGCAACTTTGTGGTGATGAGATTCTCAGCTTCTTCTACGCCCCAACTCTTTTTTTTTTTTTTCTTGTCTTTTTGCCATTTCTTGGGCCGCTCCCGCGGCATATGGAGGTTCCTGGGCTAGGGGTCCAATCGGAGCTGTAGCCACCGGCCGACGCCAGAGCCACAGCAACGTGGGATCCGAGCCGCATCTGCCACCTACACCACAGCTCACGGCAACGCTGGATCCTTAACCCACTGAGCAAGGGCAGGGACCGAACCCGCAACCTCATGGTTCCTAGTCGGATTCATTAACCACTGCGCCACGACAGGAATTTCCCAACTCTTCTTTAACTCTTCTCATTTCTAGGTCCTCAAAATAAATATCTCTTCCAACCCCATTTTGGGTTCTGGGGCCTCACCTGTGCTTTCTTACCTGGGCCGTGGTGGGAAGGATTAAGAAGTCCAACAAATATCCCATGAGGTCCAATTTTCAAAAAATCCTGCACTTAACACAGCTAACTTTAGAAGTGGCAAGTTCAATCTTTTTTAGCAATTTGGATTAAGTTTATATATCAAAAATAAATAAGTAAATAAATAAATAAATAAATAAAATCCTTTCATTCCTAGATTATTTTCTTTCAGGACTTGTGCTCATACAGGTCAGAATTTTATTCTTCTAGGACATTAATAATAAATCATTAAGGGAAATGTAAAATCTGCCGCTGATAAACAGCCCCTAACATGGGTAAGGTAGAGGGCTAAGCCCAAGGAATAAAAATAGGAAATTTGAGAATTAAGAGAAATATCTAAAATGTATATTTTTAGATTATATATCTATCTAGTAAGCTGCCAGCATTTTAAGGAGCAAACAGGAATTTGATGGCAAAAGCATTAGGTGGTTAAAATATACAGGAAGCCAATCCTCGTAATTAGCCTTCTTTAGGCATCACAATGTCACTTTGTTCAGGGACTGAAGCAAAAGGTCTGTCTTAAAAACTTTTCCAAATGATAAAACATTGTTATAATTGAGTAAAATTTTTCTACTGCAAGAAAACTCTTTGTCACAAGGATTTAAGTATTAATTATCCTCATATAATTGGACTCAGTTTTTCTCATTAACAGTAAAAAATAGTGGCTGCTTGCATTGTTTTACCCTGGGGCTTACTGGCCATAAAGCACTCTAAAAACAAATTCGTAGAGCTTATTTTGACAAGAAGTAAATACAAAGGTAAAGCATAGTTTGTATAGTACAATTATCATGGCACTCTTGGGCATAATTTATATATAAAGAAAATAAAAGAGGAAACATAACGTTCAAGCTGATTGCTTGTAAAGAACCTAATTGAAAACAGTTTTCTCCCTTTAAAAAGTGATTTATTTTAAATGTGCTTTTAAAAACAAAGGTCTTATTGATAACCATTTTAAGTATATTATCTCAACGTGGGATTTAAGTAAAAGGTCAAATCTTGTAGAAGTATTTTTGGTATGACTCAGTTCTGCTCACAGACATGCTTTATCAAGAAAATGAAATTAGTTAACATTTTCAGGTCTGAGTACTACTTGTTTAAAGAGGCAGCAACATTTTTTACTTTTCTGCAAATCCTTCAAGGAGAGAACTTTGAGAAACATAGAAAATGCTGTTGTGTAGATATTCTTTAAACAAGTTAATACTATATGAGAGGGGAAAAGCATAGCTATGATGCACTAGAAGAAGGAACTTAATTCACGTGTACAATTTGTGTAGTGTGGATAGATCAATCTCAGATCTTTTTTGCTTGAAATTATTTGCATTTATGCAACTTATTCAACCAAAGAGCCTACATTTTATATCAGAGAAGCTAATATGGAACTTTTAATTTAACGTTAAGTTCTATCTAGTAGTTAACTTGCACCCACCCTAGCCCCTATCCTGAATGTCTATGACTTGCCTTTTTCCTGGATCTGGTATGATTCCTATGGTTGGCTAATGACGGTTCCTCACCCGGTCACCATGAGCAGGCTCCCTTTGCTGACAGGCTTTGTGACTCAGCACCCACAGATGTTTAGTCATTTAGCTCCTTTCCCGAGGAATAAGTCCCAAACAGAGTTACTAACCTTCACTAGTTTAGAGGTTCATCAGAGGCAGTCCTGCTGCTCTCCCCAGCTTTGTGAGTGACACCTGAAGTGTGTACTCAGCAGAGAGCAAGTGAGACTCAGGTCCCTAGAAAGCACTATTTGGTAAAAAGCTCCAAGTATCTAAAATATTAAGCAGCAAGAATCTATTATTCCGTAATTTTCCCTGATGGGGAAACCTCTTCAACTTTGACCTTCATTGTCTTTATGCTGTTTCCTGCTCTCGAAGTGGCTGAAAGGAAGTGACTTCTCTGGGAGGCTAAGGGGACCACTACTCAGGCAGCTAAGCCCTCCAAGCCTCCCTTCTGTTTGCACCCCTGATAACTTCTACTTGGATATGAGTGATACTGCCAGGCTCTTCTACATTTCCAACTTATGCTCTGGCAAACAAATGCCAAATCTTGGCTCTTTTCCATTTAAAATAGTCCCACCATTTTGCTGTGTGAATTGGTGTTAGAAATAGTGACTTATGTTGTGTCAGACTTGCTTCCACTTTGCCCATTCTCCGTTACCCTCTTCTTCCTTGCTAAGAGAACCCTGATTTTGTTCGGTGTTGGCAGCAACATGCCCAACCTTAGGCAGTGGATCTTGGTTGGTCTAAGCCAGTTAGGATAGCTTTCCCAGCCTCCCTTGCAGCTAGGGATGGTGACATAACCTAGTTCTGACCAGTAAGACTTAAGCAGCAAAAGTCCACTGGGAGTGGGGAGGGGTGAGAGAAGGCAGATTCCTGGGAATGGTTTTGTACTCCTGGTAAAAGGGTACAGAAACTGCTGGGCCTTTGCCTCTTTATCTTGGCGTGAATACAAATGTATTGCCTAGACCTGGTGCAGCCATTTTGTGACCATGAAGTGCAAGCCTGACTCTCACTGTTATGTGAAAATAGTAAACCTCTAACTACATAAGCTACTGTCATTGGAGGATTCCATTACTGGGTACAGAATTTTTAATTGACATACTGAAATGGAGATGTACTAAAAGAAAACAGAGTTTCTCTAATTTTTTTGGTAACTGATTTCACCTTATTCCCCAACCTTCAGGTTAGAAATGATGGTAGTGGAGGTGGTAGTAGACACTGGCATTTATCAATTAATAATCACTTAATTTGTTTTAGGTCAGGAGTTCCCGTCGTGGCGTAGTGGTGAATGAATCCAACTACGAACCATGAGGTTGTGGGTTCGATCCCTGGCCTGCTCAGTGGGTTAAGGATCCGGCGTTGCCGTGAGCTGTGGTGTAGGTCGCAGAGACGGCTCGGATCCTGCATTGCTGTGACTCTGGTGTAGGCCGGCGGCTATAGCTCCGATTCGACCCCTAGCCTGGCAACCTCCATATGCCGCAGGGAGCGGCCCTAGAAAAGGCAAAAAGACCAAAAAAAAAAAAAAAAAATTGTTTTAGGTCAATAACCCAGCTGTTTGATTTTTTTCTTTCCACTACCCCTATACCCCTCCAAGATGATACTTGAAGAAAATGGGTAGGGTTTCTTAAGCAATGGCATGCTTTATCTGGCTTGCACTGGCTTACCAAAACAGATTGTTAAATTTTTATTAGTAACAAAGTTATACAAAACTTGCAGTTTAAGAAATAATACTGACAAGACATCTAATACTCAAAACTCATCACTTCCTAATTATTTAACTATATTTTGCTGTTATCTGTGTTATTGAAGTCATGTCTATTGTATCTGTAAGCAGAAATACCATAGGATCATATGCTTCTATGAATTTCATCTCTTCCTAACTTTGAGTTCAATGGTGGAATATTGCCAGCTGGAGGTCTTCTCTGGTGGCAGTATTCACACCAAGGAAATGCCTAAATGCTATAAACCAGGGATTTTCCTCTTTGGAGAGGCTAGTGTTAAACATGTATTGGTCACCACTAAGGGACATCAAGGTCTGTGCAGAGACTCAGGCCTTCGTGCTGCCCTCTGTTCTCTATACCCATGTCACTTCTCCGCGGGTCACTGCCCATCTTAACCATGTTTATGAGTACAGTTCTGTGGCATTAAGTACATTCACATTGTTGTGCTGCCGTCACCACCGTCCATCTCCAGAACTCTTTACATCTTGCAAAACTGAACCTCTATACCCATTAAACAACAACCCCTTATCCCTCCTTCTCCCAGCCTTTGGCACCCACCATTCTACTTTCTGTCTCTATGAATCAGCAAATACCATTTTTGTTTTAAGGACCTCAGAGCTCTTCGCTGCAAAGGAGCAAACAAAGGAGGGAGAACAAACATAGGCATCAGCAACATAACTCCTGTGCAGCAGGAGCTCCATCCTTCTTCTCTTTCCAGGTGGTTTGTTGCCAGTCTGTTGTAGATGGGGGACATCAGCAACTGCAGTCTTGCTGCCTCTTTTCCATCTGGGGTGGCTTGCCTTGGATGCTGCAGGCCTATGCCCCCTCCCCTCCCCTCCCACCCCCGCCACTGCCACCAGCCCCCTGCAGCTAGTGCCACCCAGGTCTCAGCATTCCACCGCAGGGCTGTCCCTTCTTCGGGCCGGCCTTTGCCATGGATGGAGGACCCTGAATGAAGACATGGTGACCTGTGCTCCTTTCTCTAGGACGTCCTTTCTGGCTCATCTTCCCTAGGCAAAATCTACCCAGGACCATTATGGATTTGTTAGGTTGATTTACCTGCTTGGTAGAGAAAAAGGAGCAAAGGTTTTGACTTGATCCAACTTACTCCATATCATTCCCCAAGGATATTTTCCTTGGGAGAACACACACTGCTCCTCCAGACTATAGCATGCCTCACCTTCTCCCCTTTCTTGTTCCCACTGCATCCTTTTCTCCTCTGCCGCCCGTATGGGGAAAGGGTAGAAAAAGCTTGCCTTGGGAAGTCATGCTTAGAGAAAATCTTGAAAGTGGAAGAGGGGTTTGCCAACTGGAGGTGGAGGGCAGTGGGCGTGGCATGGACGGGGTGGGGGTGGGGCGGGCACAGATGCAGAAGCAGCTTGAGCAGTGGTGGCTGGAGGCATGACCCCAGAGCAAGAGGTGAGGCCTGAGAAGTGAGAGGAGCCTCATCATGGGGGCGGGGGCGGGAGGGGGGGGACACTGAAGGCTTGAAAGCAAGATGATGGCTTGGCTAGATGTGTGGCAGCAGAGTGAAGGAGAAAGGTTTGAATGGGGGGCCAGGCTGGTGGTGGGATACCATTTAGAGAATACCACAGTCATCTTGCATATTTTAAGATTCAGGACAAAGGAGCCACATTTTCAGCTGCTTGCATGAGTTTCTTCTTATCCATCGATTCAGATATTCTGGATTTTCTATAGATTCCATATCCAAACTTCTAGATTTTATTGTGTGTTTTACCACAGTTTTAAAACAATTAATAGTATTTGCTAATCTTCAGGGTAAGTGAAGAGAAGGGTAACCAGGTGGATGCGTCCCACCACAACTAATTTTGAGATTAGAAAACTAAGGGAAAAGAGAAGTGTTAGCAATTGCTCAAAGGAAAGAAAAGTAGACTCTATCCAAGGAGCCTGCAGCAGAGAAGAAGAAAAAAAATTGAGAGGTAGGATGAGCTTCTGGCTTGGCTTGAGGATTTAATAGTAGAAAAGCCTTGAGTGACGTGGAGGTGGCACACCCCTCCTCCAGGGCCACCTCCTGGAAGGGCCATCCTCCCACTCTTCGATGTCTCTTCCAAACCGTCGCTGTTCTGTCTTTCCTCAAGAGCCTCTTCCTTTGAAGCATGTGCTATTGATCATGTAAAACCAGCCTTTCCCATCTGCTACCCCTGCTTCTCCGTGTGTCTGAAGGCCCTGGCATCTGGCGCCAAATCTTTCTCGCCTCTGGACTCCTGCCAGTATCTGAGTAACTTCAGTTTTTTCCCTGATGACTTGGCCAATCCCGATTTCCCAGTTTCTCAGCGAGTGCCAGGAAATATACCAGTAACTTCACATCGTCACCTATAACTTTCAAAACAAACCAAAAGCTCAGCTATAACACCCCTATTTAGAGCAAGCAGGGGCGGCATTCTAGACCATGCTGTCAAGACTCCCAAGTCCACGCTCTCCTCCCTTTACCACAGAATGCTTCTAAAGCCTGAAAATCCTGCTCTCTGTCTGCACTCTCTTCCCTTGCTCCCTCTCCCCTAAACCTCTTCCTCCGCCTCAACAAATGTCCACCCCCCAATCCCTGCTTTTAAGCCCATCAGCCCTTCCTGACACTTCTTCCTTTCATACCTGTGGCCTGAGAAAATGCCAGGAAACTCCCTTGTACAATTGTTTCTTTGGCCCAGTGCCCACATAATGAATCCCCTTCCTTTGATCACCAGACTACTGACTAAATTAGTAAATCCTCTAGGCCTACAACTGTAAGCAATATTGTAATGGTGATGTAAGTGCTGGTTTGAACTTTTCACAAGTGTATTTGGGATTGGTTGGGACCAAGTAGAGAGAAAACAGCTGATGGCAGGTGGCAACTGATAAGAACCATGGCTACTCCCAGTTAGCCTCATAAAAAGGAGGCCCTGCGCTTCTTCCTGGGGCTCTTGGTCTAGCATGAGCACACCCTCTCACCATGATGTCACTGCTGGCATACACTGAAAGACACATTGTCTCTCTCTGAAGACAGTGACTCAGCAATCTAGAGGTCCCACAGGTGGCCAAAAGAAGTTCTCACTCCCTTTACCTTTGATCAACATATATCCACTACTCTGGGACAGTAAATTGCACTCATCAATAGGAAACTCCTTCCCCTCTTCTGTAGGACTAGGGTTTGCAGGGGGAGTTGAGAAGTGAATGAAGTGGCTTTTGTTGTCTAATGTGGAAGTATATTTATGCATGTGTGTTCCTTGGCATTAGATATATTAAAAATGTAAATGTATTTGAGAGATCTATAAGAGGGTCTGAACCCTTGGTCATCAATAGACAATAATACTTGGTCAGTTACATCAACAACATTCTCAATGACATTTCCATTCTCTTTGCCCTGTTGTCCTGACCTGCCCCCTTTCCTTGAAAATCCCCTGCAGCTTTCTTTTTTTTTTTGGCCACCCCACAGAATATAGAGTTCCTGGGTTGGGACCTATGCCACAGCTGCAACAATGCTGTATCCTTAACCCACTGTGCTGGGCTAGGGATCAAACCTTCGACCTTGTGCTCCAGAGATGCTGCTGATCCTGCTGCACCACAGTTGGAACCCTCAGCAGATTTTTCTCTTTTTTTAATTTTAATTTTTTCTATTATAGTTGATTTACAATGTTCTGTCAATTTCTGCTGTGCAGCAAAGAAGTGACCCAGTCATATATATATATATATACACACACACATATTTATTCTTTTTCTTATATTATCCTCCATCATGTTCCATCACAAGGGACTAGACATAGTTCCCTGTGCTATACAGCAGGATCTCACTGCTTATCCCAAACTCCCAGTCCATCCCACTCCCTCCCCTCCCTCTTTGCAACCACAAGTCTATTCTCTAAGTCCATGAGATTGTTCCTTTTCTGTAGAAAGGTTCATCGTGCCAAGTATTAGATTCCAGATATAAGTGATATCGTATGGTATTTGTCTTTCTCTTTCTGACTTACTTCACTTAGTATGAGAGTCTCTAGTTCCATCCATGTTGCTGCAAATGACATTATTTTGTTCTTTTTTATGGCTAAGTAGTATTCCATAGTGTATATGTACCACATCTTCTTCTTCTTCTTCTTTTCTTTTTCTGTCTTTTCTAGGGCTGCTCCTGTGGCATATGGAGGTTCCCAGGCTAGGGGTCGAATCAGAGCTACAGCTGCCTGCCTACACCACAGCCACAGCAATGCCAGATCTGAGCTGCGTCTGCAACCTACACCACAGCTCATAGCAACACCAGATACTTAACCCACTGAGCAAGGCCAGGGATCAAACCCGCAACCTCTTTGTTCCTTGTTGGATTCGTTAAACACATGACGAGAACTCCATGTACCATATCTTCTTAATCCATTCATCTGTTGATGGACATTTGGGTTGTTTCCATGTCTTGGCTATTGTGAATACTGCTGCAATGAACATGTGGGTGCATGTGTCTTTTTCTTTTTCTTTTGTCTATTGTCTTTTTAGTGTGCACCTGAGGCATATGGAGGGTCCCAGGCTAGGGGTCTAATCGGAGCTATAGCTGCAGGCCTATGCCAGGGCCACAGCAACACCAGATCCGAGCCGCGTCTGCAACCTACACCACAACTTACGGCAATGCAGGATCCTTAACCCACTGAGCAAGGCCAGGGATTGAACCCGCAACCTCATGGTTCCTAATAGGATTTGTTTCTACTGAGCCACGATGTGAACTCTCTGAAGTTATTGTTAAACCACAAATAAGTTGTTATTTGTACCTAATAAAAATGAACTATACTCTGCAGACATTTAATGTAATTTGTATCCATGTCTTGGCTATTGTAAATAGTGCTGCAATGAACATTGGAGTACATGTGTCTTTGCGAGTCGTGGTTTCCTCTTTCTGTTGTTAAAGGTGGGTGGGGAGGGTTATTAGTTTGCTAGGGCTACTATAACAAAGTGCCACAAACTGGGTGGTTTAGAGCAATGGGAATGTATTTTCTTACTGTCCTGGAGGTTAGAAATCCTAAGTCAAGGAAGAGGCGGGGCTTCGGCATTGAAGCAGTTGGGGGCTCTCAACTGCCTTAGGTAGAGAAATTCCGATTTTCACTGGCAAGGGTATAGATGGGTCCCAGTTTGGGTAGGTGAGGGGCTGGGGACCAAATGAACTCCAGCGACAAAGCTGAGGCTGGAACCAGTCCTTAGGCTGGGATATGGGCAGAGGACACAGCCTATTCCTGAGGCGAGGTTGGACAACATTAGACCAGTGTGTGTGTGTGTGTGTGTGTGTGTGTGTGTGTGTGTGTGTGTGTGTGTGTGTCTGTGTATGTGTGTCTGTCTGTCTGTGTCTGTCTGTATGTATTTATATTAAAGTTTAGTTGATTTACAGGAAAAAAGAGAAGTTCTAAGTCAAGATGTCAGCAGGGTTGGCTCCTTCTGAGGGCTGTTGAGGGTGACATTTGTCCCTCTCTTTGAGCTTCTGGTAGTTTTCTCCCTGTCTCTTCAAGTTGTCTTCCCTCTATGCATGTCTGTCTCTGTGTCTACATTTCTTACATCGCATGAGGAACTGATCCTGCTCTAGAATGATGTCATCCTCACTTAACTAATGACATCCACAATGATCATATTTTCAAATGAGGTCACATTCTGAGGTCAAACTCCAACATAGAAATTTTGGGTGGCAGGGGACACAGCTCAACCCATAATAGGAAGTGTTTAAAAGTAGTCTCTGTGCATTTGGGCTCTTATAGCAAGAACTAGTATTCTCTGGATTCTGTTCCTTTGTTGGAGTGATATCAACATATGTTTCCATCCTTCTCTCCAAAGTGTCTGTCTGCATATCTTGCCCCCATTTGATAATCTTTCATCTTCATGTGTGTTGAGAATGGAATGAATGGCTGTGATAATTCTTTGATGCTCAGGCCTTATCTGGTGAAGCTTGTAAGAATTATTTTTCCATGGGTCATTCCTCCTGGAGTGGTTATATAATTTGAAGCAGAAAATTACTTGCCTAACTAATTTACAAATATAATTTACTATTACTAGTGTCAGATGACAGGACAAATTCTGGGATGTCTTGGTGTTCCCGCTGTGGCACAGTGGGCTAATGATCTGGCTTGTCTCTGTGGTGCTGCTAGTGTGATCCCTGGCCTGGCACAGTGGGTTAAGGGTGCGGTGTTGCTATAGCCGTGGCATAGGCAGCAAATAGAGCTCGTATTTGATCCTTGGCCTAGAAATTTCCATAGGCCAGCAGTGTGGCCAAAAAAGGGGAAAAAAAAAATCTGGGATGTCTTTACTAGCATCTCCATCATATTGGCAAATATAGCCTGTGTTGAGTGCACCCTGGTGCTCCATTTCTTTCTTTCTTTCTTCTTCTTCTTCTTCTTCTTTTTTTTTTTTTTTTTGCTTTTTAGTGCCGCACCTGCAGCATATGGAACCAGAGCCAAAGCTGCTAGCCTACACCACAGCTCACAGCAACGCCAGATCCTTAACCCACTGAGCAAGGCCAGGGATTGAATCTGCATCCTCATGGATCCTGGCTGGGTTCATTAACCAGTGAGCCACAAAGGGAACTCCCAAGCCACCATTTCTTTCTCCCGTTTGACTTTGTCATTCATGGGTCCATTTGCACACATAATTGTAACTCAAAACAAGGACATTAAGCAGACTAAGGTGGAGGGGAAAGGCTTTTCAGTTTACCTAGTTGTTTCCAATTGTCTGAGCATCTGCACTGCCCTCAAGAAAAGGGCATCTTATTGAAATAAATATGAGCCTGCTCACTAGACTTATGATTTGCAAAGGATTTTGTGCCCATGAGAAACCAAAAGAAGCTAAAGAAAACCCAGAACCTCTAGAAAATGATATATTTAAGCAGGCCCGTTGCACAAAAGAAGATGGAAGAACCATTTGTAAATTTATCTAATTTAATCTCATTATAAGCTTGTTTCCACTAAGAAACTCTTTCTAATGTATAGAACACAGCAAATTTTGAAGAGATTTTTAAGTTTCTTTCACTGAAGAACTGTACTGGGAATTTATTCCAAGGAGATGATTGGACAAGTAAATGTGGATTTATGTATAAGAATGTTCATTTTTGTGTTCTTCATAATAACCTAAACCAGAAGTCTTCTAAACATCCAATAGTAGGGTACCAATTGAATAAATTATGGTGGTATGTCCATTTACTGGAATACTATGCAGTTACTTAAATGATGATGTAGAATCTATTAATATATTTATAGTATATAATTAAGCTTACAAAATAGTATGTATAAATGAAGTATTTTTATAGGAAAAATTTTTTCATAAGCTTAGAAGAATATATAGCAAAATATTAATAGTGATTGAGAGGAGACTGTTATTCCTTACCTTCTATTAAAATATTTTTCCATATGTTCTGAATTTTTTGCAATAAGTATGTATTACTTTTATAATAAAATAACAATGAATCAGTATGAAAATTGCCTTTGTAGGCTCTGGATGGCCACTTACTATCTGGATGTTTTGCTTTTCCCAGCTCCAAAGTTCTTGAACAACTGACCCATTTAGATTCTGATATTATAAACCTCTATACTTTTGATCAAAAGGCTTATGTTTAATAAAGCTTAGGACTACTATTGCTACCAAAGCAGTTTAAACTCCATTCTTTCTGGTAAGCTCTGATCTTACCAGATTGCTGACCTTGATTAATGTCATGGATCTGAGCTCATGTGGATAAGTCCAGAGCTGAGTCTACCTGGTTTTCAAAAACGATCAGTACCTCACCATCTGCCTGTGAAATTTTCAAAGCATATGGATTAGCTCAGAGCATCAGCATTCCAGGCCCTGCAAGAACATCTCAAATTATCTGCTCTTCATCACCATCTTCAAAGCTTGGCTGAGAAAAGTGATATTATGGAAGATTGTTTAAAATTTGCCTTTTCCTCTAGATGCTATAGGGTCTATGCTTGAATCAAGCCAAACCAATGGAAATTTACATTTTTGGAGTGTATTGTCTAAGCTTGTCATGAAATTATATTCATTTAAATATTATCCTAGAAAAACAGGAAATTTATTAAATAGAACTCTCTGGAAGAAATCCCCCAGGCCTTAGGGAGGACCAGGAAGAAGACCAAAGATCAGAAAAACCCTCACTTGTACTTCTGGTTTCTACTTCTTACTGTGTCAGTTTTGTTCTTTCCTCTCTTTGTGGACCCAGCCTTCTGAACACCTCTGATCTAGGAATCCACATGTCTATGAGCAGAATAAACATGGTGGCTTGAGCACGCCTCCATCCCGGAGGGTGGAGGAGATTGACCAGGGTGGGGGAGAGGAGCATGTGGGGGAATTGGGTATAGTTTTCAGAGAAAAGGCATCGATTACCTTTTTTTTTTGGTCTTTTTAGGACCACACCTGTGGCATATGGAGGTTCCCAGGGTAGGGGGTTGAATCAGGAGCTAAGCCACAGCCACAGCAACATGGGATCCAAGCCGTATCTATCTGCTATCTATACCACAGCTCTCGGCAATGCTGTATCCTTTAATTCATTGAGCGTTGCCAGGGATTGAACCTGCGTCCTCATGGATGCTAGTCAGATTCGTTTCTGCTGAGCCACACCGGGAACTCCACATTCTAGCATTTTTAAAGAAAAAAAGTATTGTCCTGTTTTTCTCATTTATAGAGCATAGACTATGACACAAAACCATATTTTATTTACTTCTCTTTTACCTACTTCTATTTACTCCACTGTCTTCGGAGGGAGTACACATTTCTATTACTTTCTTATTACTTCAGGGATAATCATTCTTATGTCCTAGATTTTTTAATTAAATATTGTGACAAAAAATGGCTATAGAAAATCAGTTAGTGCATTTTTTTTTTTTTTTTTTTTTTGGTGGGAATGGTGTTGGGGTGACTGTTAGGAATATCACTGCATCATCTCAAAAGGTTTCACCTGAAAAAAATTGCTTTGGAATGTTGTGCTAAATATTAGATTAGAATATTAAATATAACTGATAGTTACCTTTCTCTGTGGTTCAGAGACAAATCTAAAGCTCAACTTTAGCTATTATCCTAGGCCCCAGGTTGTATACTTGTTTTTTTTTTTTTTTGTTATTGTTGGTCTAAAACTCCCACTGCTGTTTATATTTTCCCTGGTCCCAATGCTCTTTTTCATGTTTAGTTTTATCAGTTACTGCATGTATTTTTATTGGAAGCAACTCAAAATCTTTAGGAGGGAATCAGTCATAAATAAAGACCAAATTGTTAATATTCCATAAGAACTTAATTCTTAGCCTACTCACCATGTACCTTTCCAGCTGTCTACTTTAAGTTGGTTTTAAAATTACTATATCTTATACTCTAAAGGGGTTAGTAATGTGGAAGTGTCATATGGGAATAGACACAAGGAGACATGTAGGGGAGCTTTTTCTTTTCCTTTTATTTTCAATGGCTGCACCTGTGGCATATGGACGATCTTGGGCCAGGGATTCAATCCGAGCTGCCGCTGTGGGAATGCCAGATCCTTTAACCCATTGTACCTGGCTGGGGATTGAACCCACACCTCCACAGTGACCCTGGGGTTCCTAACCCACCGAGCCACAGTGGAAACGACAAGGGAGCTTTTTCTATCACCCTACATATAACATTATGTAGCCGTTCCCTAGAATATCTATCTATAAGTTTGGCGTCCAAGATACTTCTGTGCATGCTTTTTGCATGTAAAATTGTGTATCAATAGATAAAATTGTCTCATGTTAACAGGAGTCAGCTTGTGCATGTGATGAAATCTATTTGATACTGTTTGTGAATTCATATGATGCCTTTTTAAGCACTCTGTATTTTAACGTAAAATGTAGGAGTTTCCGTCTTGGCTCAATGGTTAACGAACCGGACTAGTGACCATGAGGTTGCAGGTTCGATCCCTGGCCTCGCTCAGCGGGTTAAGGATCTGGCATTGCCATGAGCTGTGGTGTAGTTCAAAGATGTGGCTCGGATCCCACATTGCTGTGGCTGTGGTGTAGGCTGGCAGCTACAGCTCCGATTCGACCCCTAGGCTGGGAAACTTCATATGCCGCAGGAGCGGCCCTAAAAAGACAAAAAAGACAACAACAACAACAACAACAAAACCCAAAAATGCCAATTACGTATGTGTGTATCTGTGGCACCTGTACACCTATAATAGGTGTATTGTATGTGTATACTGTGTAGATATGAGAGTCAGACATACCAACTGTCCCCTTAAGGATAAACCTGAATATGAAATCTCATACCCAGTAACACTCATCAAATGCTTTTTTGCCATTTTATTATAAAATTTTCAAGCTTCCAGAAAAGTTGAAAAAATTTTGTGGTGAACCATATGCCTACCGTTTAGAGTCTGTAATTAACATTTTACTATACCTGATTTATCATGTGTTGATATCTGCACAGCTATCCATTCATCAGTACATATTATTTTTTTGGATGTATTTCAAAGGAAGTTGCAGACATCAGAACACATCATCCCTAAACACATTGGCATGCATATATTTAGCTAGAGTTAAATATTTTCTATATTTTTCCTTTGAGGTAAAATTCACATATAGCAAAATGCATAAACCGCTGGAAAAGTTTTAATAAATACATACAGCTGTGTAACCCAAACCACTATTTTTTTTTTTGGTCTTACTCTCTTTTTAGGGCCGCACCCACGGCATATGGAGGTTCCCAGGCTAGGGGTCTAATCGGAGCTGTTGCTACCAGCCTACGGCAGGGCAATAGCAACGTCAGATCTGAGCCATCTCTGCCACCTACACCACAGCTCGCGGCAACGAGCAAGGCCAGGGATCGAACCTGCATCCTCATGGATGCCAGTCAGGTTCGTTAACCGCTGAGCCAAGTCGGGAACTCCAACCCAAACCACTATTAAAATATAAAACATTACTATCATTCCAGAAAGTTCCTTCCATGATCCTTCCCAGTCAGTCCCCAAGTACAAACCACTAAGACAACAATGGTCCTGATTTTTTTTCCCCTATCATAGATTTGTTTTGCCTATTCTAGAACTTAAAATTAGAATCACACAACTGCTTTTGAGAATAAAATTTTTTTCTTTGATTGTTTATTGTTAACACTATTTCAATTTCTGGGATGATGAGACCTGACCCTCAGGGTCCTGAAGTATGCGGAATATTAGATTATTACCAGTGGGGCTAACAGGAGAGAGCTTGGACTATGTTCTTGGGCAAGTCACTTCCATTAAATCTGTGGCCTGAAAAAGTAAAAAGCTTTTGGAAGGGCACCTTATGAGCAATCGACTACACACAAGTCTGCAGGTGTCTGGTCAAAGACTCTCAGTCATAGCTCAGAGCGCGGAGACACTCTGCAGGCTGACTGTCCCCTGGCTTGGGGGACTCAACCACCTCACCCCAGGCCCTTTTTTCCTTTCTTCTTCTTTGTCTCCCTTTGCCTTCTCTGTCTCTTGACCTTCCAAAGTTTCATTTCATTTTTTTTCTCTCTCTCTCCTTTTCTGCCATTGCCCCGTAGCTGCCCAGCAGTGCGATCCTAGGAGCGCCCAGCGCGGCCAGACGCCCTTTGGGGTTTCCTCCCCACAGCCCTCGGCAGAGCGGAACGGCAGCGCCGCCCCCCTGCCCCCCGCGCCCCCGCCCACGGCCGGGTCGGCTCGGTGGTCCGGCTCAGCGGGGCTGGGGAAGTGAGAGCTGCTAACCCGCCGAGGCTGTGAGTCAGCACTTCTCCCCGCGGACGCGGGCCTGGGGAGAGACCCTGGGAGAGGATGTGGAGGAGGCGCTTTCCTTTCCCAGACTGCAGATCAGACATCCCCAGGGGCGGAGGAGAGAAGGCGGAGCGGGGGGTGGGGAGCGGGGGGTGGGGGGGCGGCCGTGTGCGTGTACACAGCCTTGCGTTTGTTTGTGCGAACGAGTGTCTGTGAACTTCTTCGGTCTGTTCTTCCAGTCTTTAGCCCTTAAAAAACTACTAGAAAGTAAATTTTGTATAGGTCTCAGAAGTTTGAGAAAATATACCAACAAGGTGTGAGAAGGAGAAAATACATGCTAAATTACATTATCCTGTCAAAAATGTATAGTGTGAATTTCGATACATGCTAAACAGCTTGAAATGTCTTTTTCTTTATATTTAAAAATTCACTTTGGTGTTTACAGAAGGCTTCACACAAACTAAGCTCATAATAGGTATTCAGTAAGTTTTTGTTGGTCACAGGAAGTGCAATAAATTAGAGGTCATAAGAGATTGCTCTGTATTTAAGGGATTGAGATTCTCTGCTATTTTTAGCCAAAAGAACAATGTGCACTTTTGAATTCAAAGATTCCTGATTACTGATTGGGAGTCTGGCTGTTCTGCAAAAACGGGTTTCTACATAGTATGTGATGGTGTGATATCTTTCTAACTTTAGGCTTGAGGTATAGTGCATTATGCAGCTTTTATCCAATTTTGAATAAACAAGCCATAAAAAACGCCCACTGATTTACTTATCTTCATGTAACTTGCCTCCCAAAGTGTATTTGAGTAGTTACTTAATATTAAATTTCTGAATTCTTACGTTGTATAGAAATATCTCAGGATCCCTCTCTGGCTTGAATAAGACTTTTAAATCAGTTTATAAAGCATAGCAATATATTCTTGAAGTTGGTTGTGGCTATAGCCAGTTTGCATTTCTGAATACGATGACATGATTTTTTAATTAGTCACAGTCACTGGTGAGGACAGTTGCCTAATTTAAAAAATGCTCTGCAAACACTTGGGCATTATATCCTGCTAATAGTCTTCACAGATTATTCCTTTTGTCTAAACTAGGTTATTCTTGATGAGGTTTACACTCATTTCCTCTTGTTGTGCTCTGAGTGGTGACTACGGCCAACTGTATTCCAACCTCTGAATACAACCGAAACTCTGAAGCAGTAGCTCTTTCAAGGGGCCCGACTTACCTTGGGGAACCAGCCTGGTCCCTGTCCTTGCCTCTTCTATGGAGAACATGGAATTGCTTTCCCTCGGAGTTGATTATAGCTTAAGCTATACTGCATCTCTCAATGGTGTGATGTGGGATTCATCAGGCCTCTGGTGGGAAAGGTAGCCCTCTTTCAGGAATGAGTAGCAAATTTTCTGGTGCCTCTCTTGGTACCAAGCACCACAAGGTAATGAAAATGCACATGTGCTCTAGATAGAGCCAAACTATTAATTAGTGCCATATGAAGAGGATGTCTGTGGAAGCTTCTTCTCTCTTTGCTGTCAGGATTTTCTCAGTTTAACATGAGTGTATGTGATGTATTATCAAAGTGTCCTGAGACTAGGGTCTAATGGAGTAACTAATAATGGAATAATGGAATGGAATAATGGAATGCACTCTGTCCTAGGCCATACATCCAGGTATCTTTGTTCTAAAATGGAAAAAATCCCAATTATAGAGAGTCCACTTTATTTTAGAACAAAGTGAGACTGGGGACATTCTTTTTCTGCAGATGTCCTTGAAAATCAGGATGGGATTCAGCCTCAGTAAAGTGGCTCAGAGACTTTCAGGGAGAGGAAAGCAAAATTTCAGCATGGTGCATGGTACAGTGATCCTTCACTTGTTCTGCAGAACAATGGTATTCTTTAGGCAGGTCCAAGTAGTTTTCCCACTCAAATATGGGAAAAAATGAGTGTCTTTTCATGATCAAAAAATAATTTTCTCAGCATTATATATTTTTCATTCTAATTCTTTCCTTAGGTTTGATATCTGGTTGTGCTGGAATCTAGTATAAGAGAGTATTTGATTAAGCAGAGCACATTAACCTTTAATAATTTGTATGTATCACTATTTCATAGTGTTTTGTGAAAATACCACTACTGTCTTGTAACCCACTGCCTGAAAAAATTTGAGAACCATGGCTATGGTATAAAGAACACTGAATTAAATAAATGTCAGGAGGACCAAGTTCTAATTCTAACACTAACATTAACTAGCTAGGTGTTCTTGAGTAAGTCAAAACACGCTTCAGGAAGGAGGAAAGGTTTGAATGGGACCCTGAAAGAAAGTCAGATCTTGAATAGGCAGAGATGGATGGGGAAGTTATTCCAAGTTGAGAGAGGAGGAGGAAAGAGGAGCAGGGTCTTGAGAAGTATAAAGTGTATGTGGGGAATAAGAGAGTACATCTGCGTCTCACAATTTTTTTTTTTTTTTATGAGTTGTTTAGGTTAAATTCAGCCATGGTGTCTCTGTTCTCTGATGTGATCTTACTTGGGAATGTCTGCCAGTTTATTATGCCACGCTGGATTAAAAGATATCCACAGACTGAGGGGAGCCCTGAGACCAGAGACTTATGTTATGAATCACATACTACGTTGTAACTATACCATATAACAATAGACATATAGATCAGTGGAATAGAACTGAGAGTCCAGAAATAAATCCATACATTTACAGTCAATTGATTTTTTTTTTTTTTTGGTCTTTTTGCCTTTTCCAGGGCCACTCCTGCGGCATATGGAAGTTCCCAGGCTAGGGGTCCAATCGGAGCTGTAGCCACCGGCCTACGCCAGAGCCACAGCAACGTGGGATCCGAGCTGTGTCTGCAACCTACACCACAGCTCACGGCAATGCCGGATCCTTAACCCACTGAGCAAGGGCAGGGATCAAACCCGAAACCTCATGGTTCCTAGTCGGATTCGTTAACCACTGCACCAGGACGGAAACTCCAACAGTCAATTGATTTTTGACAAGTGTGCCAAGACAATTTAATGTGGGAAACAGTAGTTTTTTTCAACAAATGGTGCTGGGACAAATGGATGTCAACATGCAAAAGAGTGAAGTCAGACCTCTACCTTGTACTAAATACATTAATATATATATATATTTTAAAAAGTATCACAAACTCAAATATGAGAGTTAAAATTACAAAAGTCTTAGAAAAAATGGGTGCAAATCTTTGTGACCTTGGATTAGGCAATGGTTTCTTAGTTGTGACACCAAAAGCACAAAGAAGACATAAGTAAGTTGGATGTCATTAAAATAAAAACTGAACTTCAAAGGAATTTTCAAGGAAGTGAAAATAAACTCACACAATGGTAAAAAATATTTGCAAATTATACATCTGATTAAGGTGTAGCTAGAATGTATGAAGAATAATTGCAATTCTGCAATAAATAGACAATAAACTTAATTAAAAAATGGGCAAAACAGGGAATTCCCATTGCGGCTCAGTGGGTTACAAACCTGAGTAATATCCATGAGGATGTAGGTTTGATCCCTGGCCTCGCCCAGTGGGTTAAGGATCTGGCATTGCTGTGAGCTGTGGTATGGGTCACAGATGCAGCTGGAATCTTGCATTGCTGTGGCTGTGGTGTAGGCCAGCAGCTGCAGCCCGTATTTAACCCCTAGCCTAGGAACTTCCATATGCTGCAAGTGTGGTCCTAAAAAGCAAAAAATAAAAGGGGAGGGGGCCAAACATTTGTAAACAATTTTCCAAAGTATACAAATGGCCAATAAACACATAAAAATATATTTAACATCATTAGGCATCAGGAAAATGCACATCAAGCTGCACTGTGATGTCATCTAACACCCAAAAGAATGGTTAAAATAAAAAAGACAACAAAAGTTGGTGAGGATGTGTAGAAAATGGAACTCTTATACACTGATGATGGAATGTAAACATTGTAGCTGCTTTGAAAATAGTTTCTCAAAAATTTAAACAGAGTTGCCATATATAGTCCAGCAATTCCACTCCTGGGTATACACCCAAGAGAACTGAAAGCACAAAAATTTATACATGAATGTTCATATCACCATTTTTCACAAGCTAAACAGTAGGAACAACCCAAATGTCCATCAGTTGATGAACAGATAAGCAAAATGTTGTGCATCCATACAATGAAATATTATACACCTATAAAAGGAATTAAGTACTGATAAATGTCACCTCAAGGGTGACTCTCCAAGAACTTATGTTGAATGAAAGAAGTCAGACAAAAAAGGCCATATATTTACTGCCCAGAATAGGCAAATCCATAGAGACATAAAGTAGATTAGTGGTTGGAGTTCCCATCATGGCTCAGTGGTTAACGAATCTGACTAGGAACCATGAGGTTGCGGGTTCAATCCCTGGCCTTGCTCAGTGGGTTAAGGATCCGGTGTTGCTGTGAGCTGTGGTATAGGTTGCAGACGTGGCTTGGATCCTGTGTTGCTGTGGCTCTGGCGTAGGCTGGCAGCTACAGCTTGGATTAGACCCCTAGCCTGGGAACTTCCATATGCCGCAGGAGCGGCCCTAGAAAAACCAAAAAGCCAAAAAAAAAAAGTAGATTAGTGGTTGACTGTGACTAGGGGGAGAGGGAATGGAAAATAACTGCTAATGGTTACCAGATTTCTTTCAGGGCAATGAAAATGTTAGTGGTGGAATTAGGCAGTGGTGATGGTTCTACAACTATGTGAATGTATTAAAACCACCAAATTTTACTCTTTTTTTAAAAGGTGAGGTTAGGTTATTATTATTTTTTAATTTAATTTCATTGAAGTTAGTTGATTGACAATGCTGTGTTAATTTCTGCTGGACAGCAAAGTGATTCAGTCATGCATATGCACATATCCATTCCCGTATAGGTTATCACAGAACATCGAGTGGATTTCCCTGTGCTATACAATAGGTCTTCACCGATCGTCCATTCCATATGCAAAAGTGTGTGAATTGTACTCTTTAAAAGGATGGATCTTGGAGTTCCTGCAGTGGCACAGAGGGTTAACGATCTGGTGTTGTCTTTGCAGCGGCTCAGGTCACTACAGAGGCAAGGGTTTGATCCTGGGCCTGGCACAGTGGGTTAAGGATCTGGTGTTGCTGTAGCGTAGGTTGTAGCCAAGAGTCAAATTTGATCCCTGGCCTGGGAACTTCCATATGCTGTAGGTGCAGGAAAAAAAAAAAAAAAAAGTGGATCTTACAGTATGTGAATTTTACCTCAATTTAAGAAAATACCAATTGAGAGTCAGTGTACAAAATACTTGTTGAATAATCCTCAGAACTGTCAAGAGCAT
Source organism: Sus scrofa (assembly GCF_054392235.1). NCBI lineage: Eukaryota > Metazoa > Chordata > Mammalia > Artiodactyla > Suidae > Sus > Sus scrofa. The sequence goes on along the minus strand of NC_139393.1, from coordinate 18,162,677 downwards.
CAATGAAAGTCTGAAAAACTGGAGTTCCCGTCGTGGCGCAGTGGTTAACGAATTCAACTAGGAACCATGAGGTTGCAGGTTCGGTCCCTGCCCTTGCTCAGTGGGTTAAGGATCCGGCGTTGCCGTGAGCTTTGGTGTAGGTTGCAGACGCGGCTCGGATCCTGAGTTGCTGTGGCTCTGGTGTAGGCTGGTGGTTACGGCTCCGATTCGACCCCTAGCCTAGGAATCTCCATATGCTGCCGGAGCGGCCCAAGAAATAGCAAAAAGACGACAAAAAAAAAAAAAAAAAAAAAAAAAAAAGTCTGAAAAACTGTTATGCCAATAAGAGTCTAAGGATACTTGATCTCTAAATGTAATGTATCCTGGATGGGATCCTGGGTTAGAAAAAGGACATTCCAGAAAAATTGAGGACATCTGAGTGAAATATGGACTTTAGTTAATAATAATGCATCAATATAGGCTCATTAATTGTGAAAACTATACCATTCTAGTAGAAGATGCTAGTAAGAGGGGAAACAGGGTGTGGGGTATAGGAGAATCACTGTATTGACTTCACAATGATCTAAAAGTATTCTAAAATAAAAAGTTTATTAAGAAAACAAGTAATAGGGGAAAATGTAATTCAGAGCCTATTGGAAAATGTAATTAAGAGCCTGTTAAGTTCTAGAGATAAATAAAATCTTGGGGTCCTTCTAACTTTAGAAATGTGATTTCCTGTGCAGTTTGGTCAGTTGAGTTTTGGGCTGTAAGCTTTACCAGCCAGATTCTCAGACAGACTTGGATTACTCATCTGTTTGCGGTGGACTCCAGGGAGACAGAAGCATTGAGGGAAGAGTATTCCCATCAGTGGAAAGCCCTCCTCTCAGACCCTCTCCTCAACCCACTTTCTATGCAACTTCAGTTGTTTCTTTGAATTGTTTTATCACATAAAGTGTTGCATTCCCGTTGTGGCAGGTATTTGCCGAGTGCCTATTACATCAGGCATCTGGGAGAGACCAAGATGAACACAGGCACAAAACCACACAATTGAAGCTACTTGCAAATATAAATAAGTACATTGTAATGACGAGCATGATGATGAGGGTGCTTTGAGAGCATATGGCGAGCCTGGTTGGTAAGTGGAGAAGGTTATGGAGGGAGTGCAGTTTAGCTGAGAGGAGGACCAGTGAAAGTACTTTGGGTGAAGAGGAAGCAGGGACATTTCTGGCAGAGGGAATGGCATTGGCAAGTGTCTGAAGGGGACAAAGATTCTGGAGGAACTGAAAGAAGACTCCTGGAGTCTTGAGGCATGGGGGCAGGTGCTGAGGTGGGGAGGTAGAGGGGGAAGATTGGTGTGAAATTAAGCTGGAGAGGAAGGGAGGGGCCATTAGGAAGTCACTGAAAGCTTTTAAGCCCAAAGGTATCCTGGCTGGATGTGTATTAAAAAAACAACACTCAGTGTGCAGTGCATAGAATGGACAGGGGGAGCAATGGCAGAGTGGGGAAGCCAGTTAGGAGGCCAATACTGAAGGTGATGGTTACTGCGGCTTAGACAGGGTATTTATGGTTGAGGAGAGGTCAACTGAGTTGAGAAAAAACTAGGGGATGGAATCAACCGAAACTATTATAGAGTCAGAAAGAACATAATTTATACATACAGATAACATAAATACACAGATAGCTTTACCAAAAAAAAATCAACACCTAATTTCTTTTATTTGTTAAAACAGCAAGAGACAAGCAACAACCCAACTAATGAACACAAGGAAAAATGAAAACCAAGGTCCTGATCTGAAAAACCAAAAGGCCAGATATAATAATGAAATGCCTGGTATTTTTTTTAAAGCACATTTTTTTTTCCTTTCAAAATAGCCACTACAGTGTTTTTCAAAAAGTTGGCTTGCTCTTTATCAAATTATATTAAATTTGTCACATATGATCTGTGTCTGTTTTCCACTTTGCCAACAGTTTGGCGAGTAGCGATGTGTCTTACAAAGTTAGACTAAAGAGAGTGTTGATTTGAAAGGAACTGTCTGAGGCAGGCCTGGCTCAGTTGTCAGTACTCAGTGAGATGGATTCGGGACCCTGCGAGGGTGTTCAGTGACAAGGCAGGCCAGGGGAAGGGTCAGTTGTGACTCCGCAGACTCACACCCACAGCGTCTACAATACCCACAGCTGCCGCCTGGCTGCATTACAAAGGTGTCTCGGCAGAAGCATTTTGGCTGTCTGAAATATGGCCTTCACACAATCCTTAGACTATATTTTACAAGTTCATTTTCTAACACACAGGCACGCTTTTATGGCATCTGGAGCATTTTGCTGAATGACTTGGTAGTGTGCTGCTGACCAGACAGCACATTTCCAGATTTAGATTATAAGAGAAAAACAGCAAGTGGTAAGTTCAGCTGCAGGTCAGGGGATACTTATAGTACAATTCCCTCCCCAAGCACTGGGCTATTTCATCCCATGGGGACCAGTACTGTAAAGCACGTTTGACAGAGATGGCCTTAGGTGTTTGCTTTTCATGACTGTTGGTTACACTCACACTGGGACCATGCTGTTATCACATTGTAAACATTATTCTTGATATCAGAAAGAAAACGGGGGGGGGGGGAGAATCAAGAATTGGCATGCGAAAACTATGGTAGAATTGCCAATGGATGGTCCTACTATTTTCTGAGCAATCATAAGCTGCAGGGTGGTAAGTGCAGCTTGTGAAAAGCAGAGGTGGTGAGAGACATCAACCAGTGTTAATGATTTGGCTTTAAACTGTGTGCATCCTACAATTTTTAGGTTCTTGGTGATACTGGGATAATTTGGAGAGGTCCTAATAAGGTTCACTGACAAATAGATTTCTGAAGGAGTTGAGAGTGTGTAACGTTATTCCACATGGATCAGACTCACAGAGTTTTCCAAACTATGATCACATTTACCACTTAAGGTTTTTGCCCAATTTGACTTTTAAAAATGAGGGAGAATTATATGTCAATTATCTCTAATTAAAAAAACTGAGAAAGGATTAAAAATCATACTAGTATTAAAGATATGGACTTTTATTTTATTTTATTGTCTTTTTAGAGCTGTACTTTGGCATATGGAGGTTCTCAGGCTAGGGGTTGAATCAGGACTTGTAGCTTCCAGCCTCTCCCACAGCCACAGCAATGCCAGATTGAGCCTTGTCTGTGACCTATACCATAGCTCATGGCAATGCCAAGTCCTTTAACCTACTGATTGAGGCCAGGGATCAAACCTGTGTCCTCATGGATGCTAGTCAGATTCGTTGCCACTGAGCCAAGACAGGAACTCCTTATTTTATTATTTTCAATTTTAAGGTTTTATTAAGGTATAGTTGATTTATAATGTTGTCATAATTTCTGCTGTACTACAAAGTGATTCAGTTTGTGATTCCTGTTCACAAAGTTATTCTTATACACACATCCATTCTTTCTCGGATTCTTTTCCCATACAGATTATCACAGAATATTGGGTAGAGTTCCCTATGCTATGCAACTGGTTCCAATTGGCCAATGATTCCATATACAAAAGTGTGCATATGCCAGTCCCAAATTTCCAGTCCATCCCTCCCCTCAGCCTGTCCCCTTTGGTAACCATAAATTTGTATGAAATCTTAATTTTAAATGGTGGGCTGTCATCAAGTTTGCTCTCAGTGAGAACAAAAATTTAAAAACATTTGTACTGGAGATGGCAGGCATGGCTTGCCCACCCCCATCCCTTAATAATTATCTTTTATACTACACAATTTCACCCTGTCTGTTTTGACCTTGGTCGCCTCTTGACTTCACATTCAGGGATGTCTCCAGCCTAGACTGACTAGTTACCAGGACCTGTATACACTGGCCTATGAAGATATTATAGGTCTTTCACAATCGAAAGACGGGGAACATAACCTAGGCCAGATAGCCAAAAAAGGTCATATAGTAGGGGAACTACACTTTTATTTTGTTTTGTTTTGTTTTATTTATTTTTCTTTTTAGGGCTGAACCCATGGCACATGGAGATTCCCAGACTAGGGGTCCAGTTGGAGCTACAGCTGCCAGCCCATGCCACAGCCACAGCAACGAAGGATCCGAGCCGCGTCTGCAACCTACACCACAGCTCATGGCACTGCCAGATCCTTAACCCACTGAGCAAGGCCAGGGATTGAACCCGCAACCTCATTGTTCCTAGTTGGATTCGTTTCCGCTATACCATGATGGGAGCTCCAACACTCAATATTTTGTGATAACCTATAAGGGGAAAGAACCTGAAAAAAAAATAGGCATATATGTATGTATAACTGAATCGCTTTGCTGTACACTTGAAAGTAACACAACATTGTAAATGAACTATGCTCCGATAAAAATAAATGTTTTTAAAAAGGTTTGTTGGCGTTCTCTTGTGGCTCAGTAAGTTAAGGATCTCATTGCAGCAGCTTGGGTCACTGCAGTGGCACAGGTTTGATCCCTGGTCCAGGAATTTCGACATGCCATGGGCACAGCCAAAAAATAAAAAATTCAAAAAGTTGTGTAGTAGATTTGGAGCCAAGGAGACCATCTTGGTGAGGTGCAAGCTGAAGTTATAGGGTGCAAGGTTGGTAAAGGGAAAAGAATGAAACTAACATGTAGAGAGGGTAAGATGTGGTTAAATAGAGAAGGAAGAGAAACTTCCTATGCGCCTGACATTTTCTGAGCCAGGTCGAGCCCATTTATTTTTAAAATAAATCTAATTTTTCCTCTGAATGAGGTTCAGTCTTTACTGTAAAAGAGAAATTATTGATGACATCTGCCTGTGTGGTTGGTGGACAGTTAAAACTGACAGCCAGGAGTTCCCGTCGTGGCGCAGTGGTTAACGAATCCGACTAGGAACCATGAGGTTGCGGGTTCGGTCCCTGCCCTTGCTCAGTGGGTTCACGATCCGGTGTTGCCGTGAGCTGTGGTGTAGGTTGCAGACGCGGCTCAGATCCCGGTGCTGGTGGCTACAGCTCCGATTCGACCCCTAGCCTGGGAACCTCCATATGCTGTGGGAGTGGCCCAAGAAATAGCAAAAAGACAAAAAGAAAAAAAAAAACAACAAAAAAAACACCTGACAACCAGAGGGACCAAATCCCACTGGCAATCAAATTTAGCTATGAAATTTGGTTGTAAATCGCAGAATATTTTAAAGATTGCTACTTCTTTGTGCAGTCCAGGCTACTTTGGGGGCAATCATTGTTACTTCTATTTATCCAAGGCCTACATGCCTATGTATAAGTTTTGTTTCACTTTTGGTGCGAGTTCCTTAAAAGAAAATATTATAACTGTTACGGCTTACTGTTTGGCTTTCACAAAACAAAACAACAACTGCAGAAAACCTACCTGTGTCCTCTGAGGTTGGATTGAAACAAAGGAGGAGTTTGTGAAACCCAGCCAAGGACGTGGCCATGGGCCTGATGACTAAGATGGAACCCATGTAGGAGTTAAGTCAGTAATAACATGCCTCTTGCTGCAGCTCAAGTTGCCTACAAACCCCCTACGCTTTTTAGCAAATATTATTTTGAATGTCAGAGTGCACAGAGCTGTTCTCGAGGGTTGGGCTAAATTTGACTCTGTGGGAGAATAAACCTAGAATTCCAAAAGTGGTGCTCCCAACAGTGTATGTGATGCAAGACCATTTTTCCACTTGTGCTGGGTGGGTTTATTCAAATCTCACACAGAAATGAGAGATGCCAGACAGAGTGATGACTTGCCCCAAACATAAGGTAGTAATTTAGGTTTTATTTTAAATAGGCATTAGAGTCTGGGTAATCCAAAATTTTAATTTAGGAAGGAGCCTGGGAGAATAGCAGAGGACAGGAGCTAGGTGGCCTTCCGATGAGGGGGTGGGAGTGGAGAAGTGAGGCCTCACATGTTTCCATCCATTTGTGAAAGCGTCATGTTGTGATAAACTAAAGCAAACTCCAAGACTATGTCTTAGCATGATTCTGTGGCCAGACCTAAAGGAGATTCTGGGTGTTGTGATTTAGAGTAGTTTCTTTCTTTAACATATAGATGGTAGAGTAAACTTAAATGATTAAAGTATTGTAAGCTGACTACAATATTTAAACACTGACCCAGTTTCAGCAGTGACCTAATCAGGATGGCCTGGGAGAAGGGGGCTGTCCAGGAGCACTTGGAAGAAATAGGTCAGAAGTATTTCTCCCAGCTTTCCTCAGGCAAACACAATGGACTTTGTGTTCTTTACACAAAGCCCAGGGGTTGCATGAGACATTCTTGTCCAAAATGGTCTTCTAACCAAGCTAGTTTTGGTTCAAGGTGATGCTTATGATGCTGGGTTATTCTCTTGATTTGTGGAGGATGTGTAGTATATTCATTCAATAAATATTTATTGAGCACATACTGTATCCCAAGTACCATGCCAAGAGTATAGCAGTGAATAAAACAGTCTCCTTTCTTGTGGACCTTGCTTACTAGTGCAGAAAAGCATGAGTTCAAATCTCAATGCCATAAGTTATTAGCTTGTTGGTTACTTAACTTGATTAAAATAACCTCTTTGGGCCTCTGGTTTCCCTATCTGTAAAATGAGATAATAACATGGTACTTACTTGATAAGGTTCTCTTGAGGATTCAATGAGGTAGTACACGTAAAGAGCTTACAAAAATGGATGCATTCTAGATTTTCTTTTCTTTTTTAAAGAATTTTTAAATTATAGTTGATTTACAATGTTCTGTCAATTTCTACTGTACAGTAACAGAGACATTCTAGTAAAGACTGGATATTGACAATTACATGCCAAATGAGCTTCATCTGCTGTCCAAGGAGAGGGAAAAGCAAGAAAAGATTCATGCATCTGGTTAGTACAGAGCAAGTATTCATATGAGGCCTTCTGCTGAATATGGTTATTAGATGTGGAGTTCAAAACTTGTGAAAAGCAGAGAGACTCAGAAACTCTCATTTAAGCAAACATTAGCCTTTGAAAATGAAGCCTAAGTAGAAATGGAGTATAGAATTTCATTGTTCTTTCCACAGGGCTTCAACTATCACATGTGTAGTCAAAAGATCATGTTTGGAATTAGTAGGTAATAGAAAAGATTTGAGCCCCTATAGGAAAGGAAATCGCCCTCTCTCCAGTAGAAGACATGCTATGTGCATTTTCTGGTGGACCTCCTGGTGTTCTGAAATATTGACACTACACTTCTGCTTTGTATGAGGGAGAGTGATTTGGTAACTCAATTTTTATATGAAATCCTATGAATTCTGTGATTTCCAATCCTGGTGCTAACATCAATCAGGCTGTTTGAACTCACCTGTCAATTCACTACCTCCTAGCTCAATTTCTTTATCTGCAAAACAAAGAAAATGGGAAGAGTAACCTTTGGTTAAAGCAATAGGACTTTAGGAAGCAGTTATGTGAATATATGCCCACGTGGCCAGGGTACCTATGATATGTGTAGCAGATGGCAAAGCACGTGTATCTTGCTTCAAGGCGATACTGACTAATACCTGGAGTAGATGCTGATGGAATTGTCAGTTCTATTATGTTTAGAGACATGACACTCTTTAAATAGAAAGCCAATTATTTACCCCAGATGCTTCTAGTTTGTTACGGTCTGCTCCTTTGAAATTTCCAAATATGGTTTTTGGGAAAATGGGTACAAGTTCATTCTTTTGGGAGCAAAGGCTTTTTGGAACAAGGGCTGTGTTACTGATGAAAACGTTATATTGGGTCTCATGGCAATTCATTTATTGCTTTCTTGACCCTGTGTCATCCAGGGAGTGTCAAAAACCACATGGTGCTTCTGAGCCCTACAATTTTTGCAGTTAAGACTCTGATTTAGCTGACAGATGTTAAAACACAGACATAGCCAGATAACTCCCCAGTGACAACACAGATGCAAAAACTGAAAAATGCACTTATTCCAGCGTGCAGAGGAATAAAAAATGATGCTCCAAGTTTTCTTTACTGATAGCCCTTTCATTTTTTTCCCCTGGTAGCCTAATATGGCTTAAGTTAGAGGAAACTGAGTCTGTTTTATCTTTGTTGATTCAATCTCCCATTCATACCCCTAAGAAAATGTGCAGATCTGGAGCACAGGAGATTAGGGAATGTTGGCAATAGTAATGGGCCCAAGTCTCTTTTGTGGCCAGCCTAGCTTGGACTGAGCAACTTTTGGCTCTGAAGAGAAATGAAAAAGAGATCTTAGATATGGAGGGAACTTTCTTTGGTGCTCACTCAGGATATATGAGGTCCACAGTGACTTCCTCTGGGTCACAGATGGGACTAGTGGAATCAGAACTAGAACCAGGTCTCTAGGCAGATCTTTTTCCATTGTCTTGCCCTCTTGTGTATCCTCTGTCTGTCCTCCAGCTTTGACCTCAGGCTTCCCCCTGAGATTGCTGTTGGAGACCAGAGATGCACAGTGGAGGTCGGGGTAGGGTCTCTGGTTTTGCCCTGCATTGGCTGTGCCTCATCACAGCTCGTGTCTTTTTGGGAAATGCTAGCCACAAACATGGTTAGGGTTTTTTGTTTTTGTTTTTTTTTTGAGTGTAGAGCTAGTTTAAACCTATGCATTGATACATGAAGTAACTGAGTCTCCAAGAGGGGGTGTAACTTATTCAAATTTCCACAGTTCACCAGGAAAACAATTAACAAATTTTGGGAAGCAGTTATGATGGGCCAGGTCCTGTTGAACCTGCTGGAGGTTTGAAGGGGAAGAAGACAGATGTGGTTATTACCCTAGAAGAACTTACTATTCAGCAAAAAGACAGACAGAAAAACAGCCACAAATGGGAGGAATTTGATTAAGGGGAAGTTCAGGGTCCAGTTGGAGAGCTTGCCCTGGTCTTTCAGAACATTAGTGGAGAATTAAAAGACAGGGGAAGATACCTTAGAGGCGATCTGCTTTCTTACCCTGTTTAGATATTTGGAGCAATTAAAAAATTCTTTCCTATCAGGTTGTTCTGGTGGTGCTTTGCAGGTATTTTCTATCATTACCCTATTATTTAGTACAGTGGGGCATCTGTTAAAATTATGGCCTCACCACAGGCCATCCTAGAAGAAACAGAGGTAGGGGTGGGTGTGTTTGCAAGGTTCATCGAGAAAATGAGCCCAGTATACTCCCAAAGGAAGCTGCTGTCTCCATGGCTTCTGGTTGCCTCTAGAAAACAGTCTAAAATTCCACTCATAACTTTGTGACATTTGCCAGTTGCCTATATGTGTCTGGGCTACTATCATGTATCCTGGTAAGATGCCCCTTCTGGGCCCACAGACTTCTTTTCTCCATGTTTTATTTCTTAAACTTTGGAATTTTCTACATGACAGCTGATTTTTTTTTTTTTCCCTCTCACCATCCCTTCCTCTGAGCCATGGTTTTTTAATTCTCTTCTGCTCAAAGCCACCTCTTCCTCATCAGCTCCACCCTTTCCTCCATCACCTACCCACAGCCCTGTGTACCAGCTGCAACTGGTTTTGTATACAGTTATATATTTAAAACAATTTGTGTTCCTGTCTGTTTTCATTATGTGCGTCCTTTCTTCTCATCTGGATTACAAGTGTCCTGAGAAGAGGGTTTGGGGCTCCCATTTCCTTTAGGGCTTAGATTACCAAGAGAGCAGTGGCTAATGGATGGGCAGACTGGATCCTGCTACTTCAAAGGCAAGATGGGAGAGCAGGAGTCGGGGGGATCCTTGCCAGGAGCGCAGTGGACAAGAGCAGTTGTCAGAGACAGGACAGCAGGCTGAGACACTCATTTGCTGTGTGGCTTTGGATGGGGGTTCAGCTTCCTTGTCTGTAAATGTGTGCAAGCACAGTGTCTCCTCCCCTCAGGGTCTAGCGGCGTAATGTCTAGGAGGATACCCTGAACAACGCAAAGCTATGTCATAATGTCCTGCTCGGAAACCCTGCCAAGTATGTGGAAGGCCTGGAAATGTCACGTGGGCTTCTTTGAGCTGGGTCTGGACTCAGCACCTGAGGCATATGGAGGTTTCCAGGCTAGGGGTCGAATCGGAGCTATAGATGCTGGCCTACCCCACAGCCACAGCAATGCCAGAACTGAGCCATGTCTGTGACCTACATCACAGCTCAGGGCAACGCCAGATCCTTAACCCACTGAGTAAGGCCAGGGATCGAACCTGTGTCCTCATGGATGCTAGTCAGATTCATCTCTGCTGAGCCACGACAGAAACTCCTTGAAAAAGTTTTCCAGTTAGATATATATGTTTGTGTGTATGTGCATATGTATATGTTGTCCTTTGGTACCTGCAAGGGATTGTTCTAGGACCCCATGGTTACTAAAATCCTCAGAGTCTCAAGTCCTTTATATAAAATGGTGTTATATTTTCATAACCTATGAATATTCTTCATATACTTGATTTTTTTTTTATGGCCATAATTGTGGCATATGGAAGTTTGAAGGCTAGGGGTCAAATTGGAGCTGTAGCTGCCGGCCTACGCCACAGATACAGCAACGCAGGATCCAAGCTGTGTTTGCGACCTACACCACAGCTCATGGCAACGCCAGATTCCTGACCCACTGAGTGAGGCCAGGGATCAAACCCATGTCCTCGTGGATGCTAGTTGGATTCCTTTCCACTGTGTCACAACGGGAACTCCTCCTATATACTCGAAATCATCTTTAGATTACTTATAAAACCTAATGCAATGTAAAAACTCTGTAAAGAGTTGCCTGTGTGTGATAAACTCCACTTTTGCTTTTTGGAACTTTCTGGAATTAAATTTTTTTTTTTTTAAATCTGTCGTTTGAATCCACAGATGAGATGTCCCCAGATATAGTGGGCTGACTCTAGAGATTTCAGTTATACTCACTTCAGGGTCTAAACTCTAAAATTGTTTGCAATTTTCATTATCACTAGAGAGTGGGCCTAATCTTCTCTTTGGTGCTCATGGGCTCTGCAGCCTTAAATCATTGATGTGGAGATGGTCCCTCCAACCCAGAGTGCCAGGCTAGTGCCTGCCACCCAGTGTAGTTTGTTCCTACCTTGTGTTTTCCAGGTTGGTGACCATATAAATGTCTCAACTCAAGCCCAGTCACCAGACTACCAGGACAGAGGGAGGCCCTATACACTGTCCACATTCAAGAAAGGGTGACACCAGACTCAGAAGCCTTGGGAGGGGGATGCTTATCTATTGGGGTGAAGTGCCTCAGGTCATACCCAGTTTGTTGTTTGTTGACAGCAGAGTCAATTAGCACCATTTTTGTGGACATTTAAAAGGCCAGAGGCAGAACACCCACTTCTGGGTTTACACCCCAAAGAACTGAAAACAGAGTCTCAAAGAGAGACTTGTTATCAACCCTCTGGAGTAGGTCCCCAGTAGAGGTCCTCCTGCCTGGTGTTGTCTGAGCCAACAGAAAGAGACCAAGTTCAGGAGTTCCGCGTTGTGGGGCAGCGAAACAAATCTGACTAGTAACCATGAGTTTGCGGGTTGGATCCCAGGCCTCGCTCAGCAGGTTAAGGATCTGGCGTTGTCACAAGCTGTGGTGTAGGTCACAGACACAAATCGGATCCCTCATTGCTGTGGCTGTGGTGCAGGCCGGCAGCTGTAGCTCCAATTGGACCCCTAGCCTGGGAATCTTCATATGCCTTGGGTGCAGCCCTAAAAACACAAAAATAAACAAACAAATAAATAAATAAATGAAAGAGACCGAGTTCAGTTCAGAAGCGAAGCAAAGCTTTATTCTCTGGTCAAAAATGGAGAGGGGTGTGAAAATAGAATGTGTACATGTTATGTGTAACTGGGTCACCATGCTGTACAGTAGAAAAAAATTGTATTGGGGAAATAACTACTAAAAAAATAATAATTACAAAAAAAAAAAATGCAAGAAGAGCCAAGGAAAAAAGAAAAAAAGGAAAAGAAAATTCGTACCAAACTGGTATGGTTCATGCTTTATAAAGAGTTTTTGCTTGAAAGATGTGCAGTCAACCAGAGATAGAAATAGGTAAAAATTAGCCGTAATGGTGATGCTTTAAAAACCAGTGTTGACAACCTCAACTGCAGAAAGATTAAGGTCATCAAACACATCATAGCAGGGTGATGCGACTTGCTATGATGTATAGTTGACTTGCAACTAATATTGTTGGAGAACTCTACTTCTCACTAATGATGTATCTGTGATAAGGCTATTCTCTCAAGTTAGAAATGTGCCTAAAAATAAACATATGGATCGTCCCACAAAAAAAAAAAAGAAAAAAAAGGGGAGGGACGAGCTCCAGCTTTCCCGCACCTCCAGGCTGTGGGCGGGGCTGCTTTTCGGGATCTCAGCTGCAGGGGGTGGGGGCGGGCTTCTCCCCGGCGGCGCCTGCGCAGCCCTTCACGCTCAGGTCCGCGCCCAGGGCGGCGGCTCGGCTCGAGGTCTGCTGCCGCCATCTTGAATCTTGGTGGCGCTTGCGGCTTGAGCACCGCCCGCGGACCTGAGGAGCCCTGGGCTGAAGTGTCCGGTGTGAGACCTCTGTGCGCAGTCACCTATGGACAAGTGAAACCAGACTAAGAACAAAGGAAAAAAAGGTTAGACCTTATTTTGTTACCCACCCAGATTCTATTTTTATTTTCCAGGAATTGTTAATGGGCTTTGCCAGTGACAGGCTGGTACCCTCATGTTGACAGTAGCCTTATTCACAATAACGATGAATGGATTAAGCACAAGGTGTTATGTATGTATCTTGGAGTATTCTTCCGTCTACAGCATGATGAACCTCAAGGACCTTATGCTGAGTGGAGTGAAAGCCAGTCACAGAAAGACAGACACTGTGTGAATCCTCTTATGTGAGGCGCATGGACTAGTTACAATTATAGAGACAGAAAGTAGGATGCTGGTTGTCAGGGGCTGGCAAAGGGGAGAATGGGGAGTTATTAGTTAATTGGTGGAGAATTTCAGTTTCTCAAGATGAAAAGATTTCTGGAGATTGGTGGCACACAGTCTAAATATACTTAACACTACTGAACTGTACCTTTGAAAATAATTTAAGATGGTAAATTTTATATTAGGTGTATTTTACCATAATTAAAAAACAATTCTAATGCTCAGACTGTACCACAGGCCAATCAAATCAGAATTCCTGTGAGTGAAACTCAGATATCTGTGTTTAAAGACTTTCTCCAGGGTTAAATCAAGGAGAGAACCATTGGACTCAAGGCAGGTAATCCAGCCTCCAGGTCAGGGCTGTAGCCTAGGAGTGCAAAGGAAAGAAATGGAATCGGGGATAAAATAAATTGTATGGGAATTGAAGGGAGAAATGTCAGATATAGGGAAGAAAATGAGTGCATCAAAGAGGTTCCTAATGGCTTACACTAAATTGTGGATTTGTGGAAAAACTGAGTATTTAGGAGGAAGTGTTTGGGGAGGTTTTGGGGGATGATTTATTTGATGATTTGGTAATGTTGTTGGGTATAAATTTCTTAAGAGGCAGCTGGAAATTTTCATACTCCAAATAATTCATCCATTTTCTTGATAGAAGCCAGAGTTCCATTTTCATATTAAAATTAGTTTTTATTTTAAAAAAGTCCAAAGGCAGGAGTTCCTGTTGTGGCTCAGTGGTAATGAACCTGACTAGTATCTAGGAGGATGAGGGTTCGCTCCCTGGCCTTGCTCAGTGGATTAAGGATCCGGCCTTGCCATGAGCTGTGGTGTAGGTGGAAGATGTGGCTCAGATCTGGCGTCGCTGTGGCTGTGACATAGGCTGACAGCAGCTGCAGCTCTGATTCCACCCCTAGCCTGAGAACCTCCATATGCTGCAGGTGCAGCCCTAAAAAGCAAACAAATGAACAAACAAACAAAAAAAGAAGAACAAACCCAAAAACCAAAGGCAGGAAAACTGCCCAAGGGTGATTATGTCTTTAGAAGCCAGTAATATACCTCTTATTTCAGAGCTCCTTTGGCACAACTGGGAATTTGGAGAGTCGTGTCTGAGGCAGTCCTTCCCTTGTTCTTCTCCTCCCGGTTTCTGAATGTTCTGTGCAGCTGCTTTCTCAGGACCCCATTTATGTGTGGTTGCCTGGTTCCTCCCACCTTTCTAGAAAGCTCATGGTAATCAAATTCACATTAAGGCAATATACACTTCCTGCAGTAGTTTTTTTTTTTTTTAACTTTAAAACAGATTGAGTGAGGAGAACCATGTTTAACAAAAAATGAAATTTGATGACATTTCAGGAGGAGAAATTTTGTATAAGAAAATTTGATGCTCTCAAGTCTCTGGAAAGCACCTCTTCAAACAGTCTTGGTTAGATGTCCAGACTGACGTGAGTGGGTGGTGATTCAGTGAATCATAGGCATCTAGACAGGTGGATGGGCACTGGGAGGAGGTTACCAAGTCACCTGGGTAATCTAGCCACATAGATGATGGGAGCAAATCAGTGGGACATAAGTATATTATCTTCCTGTATCACTGAATCATGTTTGCTAAGGAGAATAGCGTCATGCCTCACTACTTTACCCCACAGTCTTCAGTAGACTGAGAGTTCAAGACGGGTCTCAGAAACTTTTCCCCAAATAGACTTCGAGATGGTGTCATCACAGTGCCCACAATTACATGCAGTGACTTCAAACCATCACCATGCCTATTTTGTACAGTTTAAGGAGGAAAGTCTGTGCTGCCCCTGGAAATGGGGAGGAGAAGAAAGAGTCAGACAGAACTCTTGGAAGAGCTTGCAGAGATGTCGAGCTTTTACCTAGCTTTCTAGTTCAGTGTGTAGTACATAGAGGTAATAGACCATTGTTAGATAAATGAAGGCATAGTAGAATAGTTTCAATGTGATGAATTGTATGGTTGTAATTTTGTTGTGCTGTGTGTAGGTGGCATGGTGAAGGAGAACCCAGAAGACCTGGATTCCAGTTCTCGTTGTGTCACTAATCAATTCTGTGATATTGGCCCAGACACAGACTTTTCTGAGCTCCTTTCCCACCTTTAAAGGGGTGACAGTGAAGCTGTCTTTCTCACTCCCAGGGATGTTGTTTGCCATTGAGATAAAGGGCGTGAAAGTGATTGAAAACTTTAAGGTGCGCTACAATCATTTTGAAAGCACTGGCTTTGTAGAGGACTGTGTGAATTAATATGTATTGATTGAGACATGTGTCTTGTTAGGTAAAAACTGAAAGTAAAACTCTTATACTTTAGGATGTGGAAGTAAACTCAGCAACTTGTGTAACAGCAATTTCAAGAAGTAGTGTGTTAATTTCAAGTGGGATTTGTGGGGAAAAAAATAAACTGAGATGTGAAAAATGTTCAATACTGTTGTCCCTGACTTATTTCCAAAGCCTTTTGACATTTTTATAATTCTCCATAAGAAATATACATTAGGGTTAAAACCCATCAGCATCTGTGAACAAATACTGAGATCCTGCCATGTGCCAGGCATACACTCTTAAGCACCAGGTATCAGGGTTATGTTTCTACTGGTGTTCTTAGAGCAATCACTGGTTTGTCTGGCCAGTGGCTGCTAGTCTTTCCATGTGTGTGTAAGTGTGTGTGTTTCCTATCACAACAGTTTCATTACCCTGGCAAAATGCTATAACTACTTATTTATATGACAAAGGCCTTTTTGATGTGTTAACAACCTTAAAGGGTTTAGCATCACCATATTTTCCTTCATCTAACCTTAATCCTAAGTATATTCTTGGCTAGCCATTGACTATGTTTAGTATTAGTTGGATGAATAGTGCATTAGTTACTGCATTCTCTTCAAAACAAACCTAACCTTGTTCCAGCACAGAAAGGTGAGTTGACCTTTTGGATTTCGGCTAAAAAGTATTATACTGAAACATTTTGTAGTGGTTTATAAAGTTTGTCTTCTTTACAGTATATTAAAAGATTTATAAGTTTGGTGAAAGTTACAAAGCATCTTGCACTTTCGGATGATGATTTTTTTTCCCTCCCAAATACAGCTAAAGCTTTATCCATCATAATGAGTTAGAAAGATCAAATGACCACCTCTTTTTTAAACCAATATGTCCTGTCACAGTAATTTTCTTTATTACATTTTGCAAGTACTGTAATCTGGGCAGAGGTAATGATAAAACGCGGATACATGGCAAGAAAGAGTGAGTAAACATGCTAATGATGATACTCGCATGTTATATACATCTGGTGCTTATGTACTTTAAATAGGAAAATCTTACTCATCTCGGTAGAAAAACAGGGTAAAGAATACAACTCGGGGACTTCGTGATATTTTGTCTTTGTGCAGTTTGTCAAAAGGCAATTTATCTAAAGCTGGAAAAGGATATGGTTTGGCTGACTAAACTGTGGAGTGATACAAGTGATACATAACGATAAAAATGCTTAGGGGAATTTTCGGGGCGCTCAAATCAAGTGTACAGTACTGTGTGGGTGTAAAGAGCAGACTTCTCCCTCTGCCTCTCTTTTTGCACAGTTTTCAAAACTGTGAAAGTTGCTGACATTTTATACCACATGCTGGACCGTTAAATCACAATTTTCGTGGTCACTTGTAAATACGCCTGGTGGCGGAGGGAAAGCTTGTTTGTGCACTGGGACGTGCTTCTTTCTCCTGTGCCTCTCCTCTTTTTAAATTGCACTTGGATACTCTTGTTTTGAAATCTGAAGCTCTCTAATCTGAGAGCGATTTGGGTGGAGAACTTTGAAACTGACTTATTTTCATAGGTGCTCCTTAAAGGGAGGCTTAAAGGATAATGCAGCAAAGTGAGTGTCCCAACCCTACACACAAAAATTATCCTTCTGACCGGCTTGCTGCAACACCTGAAATTCTGACCTGGAGGGAATTCTTTCTCCTCGACACTGGAATTTGGAAGTCCCTGGGATATTTTAGTGGGGCCAGTTATTTAAATTCATTTTCAGTCTCATCAGCAAAATGGGGCTAATGATAGTTACTGATAAATGATGTGTAATCGGTAAAATAATTAGTATTGGTAAAAAGATACTAATACTTAAAATGGGGCTACTCTTACTAAAGGGTTTTGTGACGATCAGATGAAACATTGCAAGTCAAATGCTTATATAATGCTCAATAGTAATAGTTTTACTATTTTTGTCTTTGCTGAAAGGGAAGAAAAGGAGGAGGACTAGACCATTAACATTGTAGGGGACTTTTCCCCTTCTCAGTTACACCCGGGAGGTTACAGAAGTGATGCTGAAGGATGTTTGTTGTTCATTGTCCAAGAGGGCTTCTTGGGGGCAGGGAGAGGATCAGCCAGAGAAACCCCAAATGAGATGAAGAGAGGGGATGTGGAGAGTACATTCTAATGTGTTCATTTGCAAGGTGCTTTAACTTTTCAAAACGGTAAGTCATTTGCTGATTTGTTGTCACAATATATGGGTAAAGGTGGCAGGGTAGGTATCCTTTTCCTACAGGGGAGGAAACCAGAGTGCTGATAGGTAAAGGAACTCACCTTTTGTCACACAACAAGTTAGTGGTCGAACTGGGATTAGCACCCATGTCTAAGATTCTGAGCACATCACCCTTTTATTATGTGATATCCTCAAAATCAAATGACCTCCTTCACAGCTTTGTGTTCAGATCTGGGTCCCTATTGATGAGCCTAACACTGGCACCCTGGAAAATAGCAGGGATGAGAACTATTGTAGATTCATGATCTAGTTTCAGCTGAACTAGTTTCAGCTGGCAGTGGCTGGGGTTATAGCACCTGAGTCAGGTGAGTTTTCACTTCCTGGCCATGGGTGGGTTTCTTCTTGAATCTAGACCAGGCAGAATCACTGACTAGGGAGGTCTGACTGCAGCCTAGAGTCCTTGCTAATACCATTGCTGAACTGTGCTTCAGAGTCTTGTGGCTACTTTGAAATGAATGAAAAGAAGATGCTGGGGATATGTCAAGAATATCAGGAAGGTGTGATGCTGATGGCTTTCTACTGCCTTCTCTCTTCCTTCCCTCTATTTTTCATTTTATTTATACAGAAAAATTCCAGAAAATAAGAGAAAATATCTAGTTCTGTAGATATTCAGCTATTGTGTTATGATTTTAATTGCAAAGCCCTTTGGGGCATTGGATTTCTTGTTTTGGGGTAGCTGCGAAATTTAATTTTAGGTAGAAAAGGGTTAACTGAGGGTCAATGCGATTCCCAAATCAGTGTGCAAATCATCTGAGCATATGTGAAAAATTTAATAACTTAAAGGCAGTTTTCTGGGAAAGTAAAAATAATGCACAGATCTTTGGCCAGAAATAAGGATTTGGAATATTTCTTTATTCATAGAGAATTTCATAGGCAAATCATAAGTTAATGTGGAATATTTATAGTTTATTTATTAATTTAGCTCTGTTTTTTATAGAGAAGAGTTAAGGTGGTTTAGGCAAGAATACAGATACATTAAAACTAAAGCAGATGAACTCAAGACGAAAACTAGAAAGAAGAAAGGAAAAAGGAAAAGGAAAACATCAGTGAGACCTTGTGGGTGTGGAAAGCCATACGAGTATTTGTAAGTGTGTACTTAAATTTCCTTGTGGCCTAAGAAAAGATGATGCCAGAATGCATTGGATCACTTTCATTTCCTTTCTAGTACCAGAGCGCCTGTTTTATTCATTCATTCACTCATTCATTCATTCACTCATTTCAGTGAAACTTATCTGATCTGTCTTGTATTACCATGGCATTATGCTCAGCACTAGGAATGCAGTAGTGAACAGGATCCAGAAATATTTGCCTTCATGGAGCTTATAGTTTTCTTGGGAAGGCATATAGGCAGATTATTACAATATGCTAAGGTCTACAAGCTAGCTGTTCAGAGAAGTATGGAAACATCCAGCAGTTGCATTTAACCTAGAATGGAGGTTAGGGAGGTTTCTATTACCCAGTGAAACATTTTAAATAACTCCACCTTGCTAGTAACATAAGTAGCTTGCTATTGGATTTCAAGACTACTTTTCAAAAGGAGAGTCTTATTTATGTGCACGTGATTTAAAATTAATTAATTAAACCGATGTCAGCAAGCACTCTACTAGTTTTTATTTGGTGATTTAGGGCTTGCAATAATGTCTACATTATTGGATTTTGTCCTTAGTATGTGATTTTTATCCTGTTTCTGGGTCTCTTTGGTATCTGGTCAGATACCTTTGATAGGGGAGTTGCGCCTAGTCATAAAAACTCCACTTCTGTTGGTTTACCCTGTCTTGAAGGATAAAATAAGATGAGATAATGAATCAGAATATGAATATCACAGGACCCTTTGGAGAACTAGTTAAATTTTTTTTTTTTTTTTTTGTCTTTTGTCCTTTTAGGGCTGCATCGTGGCATATGGAGGTTCCCTGGGTTGAATCAGAGCTGTTGCTGCTGGCCTACACCACAGTCACAACAACGCCAGATCTGAGCTGCGTCTGTGACCTACACCATAGCTCACGGCAATGCCGGATCCTTAACCCACTGAGCAAGGCCAAGGATTGAACCGGCAACCTCATGGTTCCTAGTCGGATTCATTTCTGATGCGCCACGATGGGAACTCCTAATTAAAAATTTTAATGCAATTTGAAATGTAGTATGGGACAATACAAAGCTGAAAACTTGTTCTGAAAACTGTTAGTATATGATACACGTGAAATATTTCTGCTAAACCATCAAATGTATTCCGGATTTAATGTTATAGAGAATTCCTTTAAGGTGGAGGTGGGGTAGTGCATCTAAGAAAGTAGAATAAAGTTCTGGTTCTGCCACTTTCTAGTCATGAGAAGTAGGTTACACAATCTGTTTGTGCCTCCATTTCTTCATCTGTGGCATGGGAACAATAATATTTATCTTATAGAGTTGTTCTATAAAGACCTATATAAAGGCACCTAAAGTCCTTAGCCCAGTGCCTGGCGGATAACAAAGTCTCAATAAATACTACTTGTTCTTAATATTAGGGTAGAAAATGTAGAATTTTTATAGCTAAGAAAAAGTATTTTAATTTGCTATATTTGAATTGGAATCTACAAAAAGACATGTTTTTAAGAGACAGTAGGACCAACAAGGTCAAATGACCACAGCTTTGTTAAAATAAAGATTCTATGAGGTCAGTATGAATGGAGAAAAAAGATTATGTAGCAAACATCTACCCTGTTCTTGTGATTCTCATCATATCAGAGAAGTCAGGAAGTCCAGGATTCTGCAGAGAAGTGGTTTTTGAAAGAGGTAGGACCTACTGAGACATAAAGAATCAGTATGCATCATGGTTAAGAGCACAGACCCTGGAGCCAAGCTGCACCACATCTGCATTTGATAGTTGTGTGAATTTGGGCAAATTACCTAACCTCTTTGTTACAAGTTCCTCATTAGTAAAAGAGGATAATAAGAGCATCTGTCTCATGGATTGTTATGTGGATTAAATGAAATAGTTGAAAAGTGTCCAGAATAGTGATAGCTTGTGATAGAACAGATGGCTCTCAGTAAAATTAGCTACTACTGTTCATCTTATTGGGATGTAAGCGCCTCGGCATCAGGAATTTTTTGCCCTTTTGTTTCTTTTCACTCATATATCTCTAGAACTTGAAAAGTGCCTGACATGACAGTTGCACAATAAATACTTGAATGAGAACATATGTGAAAGTGTTATTAGTCAAATAAAAGGCTGAAAAAGCTGGGCTAAAATGTTGGAAATGATTGAAGTTAGGTGATGGGTGTAGAGGTGATTCCTACCTTGTATATGATTGAGAAGTTTTATAATAAAAGTTAACAGAAGAGACTAGACTGATGTAATAATTGGAGATAATCAGGTGTTTAAAAAATCTTTGTATCCCTTTTTGTTACAGCTTAAGAAAGTAAAAAAACATGTTATATTGCAAAACACTACTGTACTGCTAGAGACTGGGGAAACTGTGGTCCCAAAAGGACATTTGTTTCTCCTTTAAGCATCTGATGGGAAGTAAGCATTTCAATAAAAATTAGCAGAGCTGATCTGCCAACCGGTATTGTTCTTCCTGATCATCACCCTGTCATCATACACCCAAGAGGCTGAAAAGAACATCCCTCGGAGGAGGTTACTCCGGTAGCCGTCAGCATTGTCCACTCCCTGTCAGCACTTTAGTAGCTCCCCTCCTCTAGGCCAGAGGTCACACCCCCACCTCTAACTTCTCCAGAGACTTCTGATCCTAACACATTCGTCCCTCCAGACCTTGCCTTCCTATCTTCCTTTTGAACCGCTGCCCAGACCTTCTTGGTTTACTCTTGACTCTCCCTCTTCATCTTGCTCCATTCAGGTGTGAGAACCTGGCCATGGAATGCACACCTTAGTCCTGAAGTGTCTCCGTGTGGGATGTAGCCTTTGGGAGCTGCCCATGGTTCCTCATGACAGCTCTGGCTAGAGGGCCTCCCTCTGTAGGAAACCCTGTGCAGGCTCGCGGGGTTGCTGCTCAGGATTTTTCTCCTGGCCCCTTGCCTTTGGGAAACACCATCTGATAAGGAGCATAAAGAAACCCATTTTAATAGGTAGGAAAGAACTCCATAATCACAGTCTTTGCACTTTCAAGATGGGAAGCACAGAAACCCTGGAAAGCATTTGTGGTAACACATAAGCTTATTTTAAATGTAATATGGTTGATTCTCATTATTCACGGAAGTTCAGTTCTGTAAAGTCACTTCGATGGCTTGAGCTAGTGAATACTGAACCATTGCTTTTAGGGGAAGTGTGGTGTTTGGGTCCTTCTGTGGTCACAACATTTTTGTCATTGATCAATACAAAACCTTGTTTTAGGTGTGTTTCTCTTTAGATGCCTTATTTAATATATTCGTTAACGTTGAACTCACAGCCACCAGCACTGTGACTGATGCCTGGATGACTTATCTGACACAGGCTTATCCTCTGGGAGGAACATTGCAGCCTTCTCGAACTTAGAAACACTAGATAGCACCTTAGCTCTATGTTTGGGGCCATTTTAAACAGTGAAATTACCAAGCAAAAGCATAACGGTGTGGAAAACGTGGCATTTAGTTGACCTTGAAAAGAACACTGAAGAGTTAAAACAGGTTATACCTTAAGAGTTAAAACAAGAAGGCAGAGTGTTGCCTTGCTGACCCCATCCAGGGATGTGTGCACCAAGCAATTCAGAATTTTCACTGCTCCTCATGTCTTCAAATGACCAAAAGTGCTGTGAGTATTACTCTTGGATTTACGAATAAATTTTAGCAAGTAGAATTTGCAAATATGGAATCTGTGAAGAATGAGGATTGGGCTGAATATCCATGAAGTTGCACAGTATATCAGTATGTTTAATAAAACAAAATATGCAATTTACTACATCTTTGTTACAAGATATTATATATAGTCATGTAAGATCATGGTTCTTCATTCCATATCTTTGATCCAAAAGATCTGAAATGAGAAAATTAGATGATAAGGTGAGCTAAAAATCCTTAAAATATATGATCTTTTAAGCTTTAAAGTTTTAATCTATAGATCTTGTTTATATATTTATATACATTTTATGTATATATTATATTGTCATATTTTATCACCTGTATAGCTTGCAATCTTAAAAGTTTCTCTATTGCAGTGGAAAAAGTTGAACTGAGATAATTTTTAATGATTACCTGAAATATCATGTTTATACTTAAAGAATGTACTAAAATCTGTTTTTGTATTGAAGTATATTATAGTTGATTTACAATATTATATTAGTTTCAGGTGCACAAAACAGCAATTCAATTTTTTTTTTTTGTCTTTTTGCTATTTCTTTGGGCCGCCCCCGTGGCATATGGAGGTTCCCAGGCTAGGGGTCGAATCGGAGCTGTAGCCGCTGGCCTATGCCACAGCCACAGCAATGCCAGAACTGAGCCATGTCTGTGACCTACATCACAGCTCAGGGCAACGCCAGATCCTTAACCCACTGAGCAAGGGCAGGGACCGAACCCGCAACTTCATGGTTCCTAGTTGGATTCGTTAACCACTGCGCCATGACGGGAACTCCCAATTCAATTTTTATAGATTATACCCCATTTAAAGTTATTATAAAATATTGGCTATATTCCCTGTGTTTTACAATATATCCTTGTAGCTTATTTATTTTATACATGGTAGTTTGTGCTAGACATTGTAAATCTAACCGGAAATATTTTAAAGTTTTTCTCCTTCACCTTGGTGAAGAATTATCAGTAAGAGATATCTATTCTTATTATCACCCCATAAAAATCACTTCCAAATTTATGTCTCTAATATCTTCAAAGGGCAAAGAACTTTCACATTTAGAATATTGTGAAGGCAAAGTTTCCTTAGCTCTAAGTGGAAAATTAACCGTTCCAAGGGCAATAGTCATGTGGAATACATTATTAGGAGCTTTCACTGAGGAGCAAAGGAGAGTTTTGTCTTGCTGGATTAACAATTCAAGGGATAAGAAATGGAGGCCAGACTAGGAAGGCATCCTTAACTCTGTGCAGCTGGATGTTTCCTGGATGTGTTTTGCTTCCCCAGTCTTAGGACTCTGCCTCTTGTGATGCAGTTATAGGATGCTATACTATTGTCACCTCATCTCCATGGGTACAGTATGACGATGGAATTGGGGGAATGACTGGATGGTTTTCAGTGCTTGTTGATGACGAGAAGGGCACTTTTTAGGATTCACTGGTACTTGATGCAGTGGTAGAAAAAGTTATCCAGGAAAATAAATTAGAACAGTACGTAATATTTTACCTCTGGGATCCAAAATGTTCCTGAATACCACACCAAGAAGGCAAATAAAAAAAGATTTCAGTGTCCATCCAGATGCTCAGAGTAGGGAGAGATGTCATAAAACATACCACAACCAGCCCAGGCATGGAATGGATTGACTTGCTCCAGGCATGGAGTTCTTTAGCCTGTTGACTTTGACTTTGTCTGCGGATGTGTCACAGGAAGTATGGTCTAGTAGATTCGACTGGAACCCTCTCACTGGAGTGTAGCTTTCTTTGTGAACTTATTTTTACACAATGGAGAATGAGGAAGTGAAACAGTTAATCCCAAGGTAGTTCTTTTTTTTTTTTTGCTTTTTAGGGCTGCACCTGCGGCATATGGAAGTTCCCAGGCTAGGGGTTGAATCAGAGCCACAGCTGCCAGCCTACGTCACAGCCACAGTAATGAGGGATCTGATCCTTGTCTGCGACCTACATCGCAGCTCATGGCAATGCCAGATCCTTAACCCACTGAACGGGGCCAGGGATTGAACTTGTGTCCTCATGGATCCTGGTTGTGTTCATTAACTGCTGAGCTATGAAGGGAACTCTGCAAGGTGTGTGGTTCTTAAAGTGTATACACAGTGACCATGAAATGCAGAGACACAGGGAGTATTGGGTGAGGAGAAGGAAGCATGGAAATAAGACCAAGGTTGGATCTGAGAGTCTGATTCACTCCTAGTAGAGTCACTTGGCACATCGCAGACATTAATCACAGCACATGATTTCTCAGTTGGGTGCTGGGCAGGAAAACTGCTGGGAGCTGAACCACGGTGCCCTCAGTGACACATCTTCTTTCAGCCCCCAGTGTGTGGTCAGGCTCACTGCTCACAAATTCCACCCAAAATAGTTTTCCTTTTTCACACTTAAAAATTCTTTCCAAACAACTGTTTCCTTTTAACATTCCCAAAGCAGATTGACTTTCTGAGCTTCATGTTGCTTCCAGCTCTGTCAATGTCGGAGGCCTCAGATTAATTCCAACATCTCATTGCTGTTTTCCCTTAAGAAGTCCTGATGGTGTTGCCCCCACTTTGGCTTCAGTCTGCCTATGATGATTGGAATGCCCATCAGACCAGCGTTTCCACTACTCAGTCCCATTGGTCTTGGTCTGGGAAGTGCTGTGATTAACACGGGGGTCTTGATAGTTGTCCTCTACCACCTTTCCTTCAACCCATCAGTTATGAAATAGTTCCATCCAGTTAGTAGATGGGAGGAGTCATGTGGCAAGGAGGGTCATCGGATATTATTAGAGCCTTGGGGAACTGAAGGTTGCAAGGTGAAAACCATTGCATATTAAATTGCTCAGCCTGGTAAAAGCCACAGGAAACAGCAGCAAACCATTACAGAAAGTCTTTTGAAGCTGTCCTCTCTCATTCTCTCCTGCTTCTGTTGGTGCTCTTTGGACAGATGGGTGCCTCCACACACAGGCTCACACATGCCCTGCCCTGAGTTTTGACTTGGTTTTATCCCTGAATATCAGGTTCTAGGCCATCTTCACGTCTTCTCATGTGAACATTCATGCCTAATTGCTGACTTCATGTTCTTCTTATCAGCCAGGAAGGAAAAGACCTGGACAGAGCCTTCCCTGGCTGCCCGAGATGAGGCAGTACCCACTCTCCCACCTTCTCTCTTCTATTGTATTATTTCATTTTATTTTTCTGTCCAGCACTTACTATTCTCTGGTAGTCATCACTGACTGGTTTTAATCTCTCTCTTTCAACTAGAATATAATTGTATGAAGGAAGGCACTTTATTTTGTTCAGTGTGATGTGACCTCTAGGGCCTAGAACTGCCCTTGACACATAGGAGCCCCCTAGGAAATATTTATTTACTCCCTGACTATGAAATGATGAGAGAATAACTTTGCATCATGTATTGTGAGTGTATGCATGACACCCAGCAAAGAGTCTAGCATGTGGCAGGAGTTCACAGTGACCCTCCCTTCTTCCATGCTCACTAAAACGTATGCTCAGTTACAGGCTGCGGGATAAAGGGATCATTGTGATCCTTTTTTAAATTAAAAAATTTTTTTTTTTTACTAAAGTATAGTTGATCTACAATGCTGTGCCAATTTCTGCTGTACAACAAAGTGACAAATACCATATGATATCACTTATATGTAGAATCTAAAATATGGCACAAATTGCGTTGACTACTTTTAACTTTCTTAGTTGTTTCTGGCTTAGTTTCAGGCTTTGGGACAGGCCACGAGGGTGCAGTGAAAACAAATGCACCTGACTACTGGAAGGGGGCATCTTGAGTTGCAGTCTTGGTTTCAGCTCTGACTTATTGTGTCAGCTGTCGGCAGTCTACTTAACCTCTTCGATTCTGTTTCTTCATCTATAGAATGAAGAGATTAGATAGGTGATGCGTAAGGCCCCTTGAATTTCTTCCGTTTTATAATGTCATCTCTTTGCCTTTCTTTGAATGTGAGCACAGATAGCTCTTCTCATATAAGAGGCAACTTACGTACAAAGTGTTCTGCAGCCCTTAGGGAAATGCTGAAAACACTCAAAGTGTGATATCACTATGAATATGCACCACTCTCCTTTTTGCTTCATCAAAGATCTCAGGTCACACGTTTCTCTGCCAAGTACTTTAGGAGTCTTTGTACTTGAAGTGGATTTAACAAATCACCCTTTATGATTTGTATAGCATTTTCATTTGCGATTTATCTACAACCTGTCATAAAGTGCTCTTGTTTTTGAAGAAGGGAAAGGATGAACTGCTTGAAATCTTAAGAATCATCTATACGTTAGGTTCGGTCAGTGCTGCACTTTAGAAGTCCAGAGTTACAAAACACATTTTGTTATCATTAATGTTCTAAGAATCCTATTATAAGCACTTACTTACTACATAAGTTAAGAATATCACTTAAATGTTATCCCATGTATGACTGGGTCAGGTGTGCCTCCTGAGACCTTTATTCACTCTTCAATCTATTGTAATGTAAACCCTCTTCCTTGGCTCGCTGAACCTGCTCTTGCTTTGTAGTGGGTGCTGCCATCCAAAAGCCAAACCTATGGTCACTTGTTAATCTATGTCTTATTTGTTGGGTCCATGACAGGTTTCCCTGTGCCCTCTCCTTATGTCCTACCTCGTGCTTGTGCTGAATCACACATCCATGCTTTGTACACCCGCTCTTCTGACTGGAATGTTCCCAACCTCACCTGCCTGGCAAACACATGCCCACTTTTGAAGATGTGGGTCAAACAGATCATCCTCTTTGCATCTCTTTTTGACCCACTCTGTATTCTTTGAAGAACTGGCTTTTCTTTGTACTAGCATGCCAATAAATACCAAAATTAGAGTATTTATCCTATACATTTTATAGGATAGGCAAAATCAAATATAAAATCTATATACTTTTTGCATGTCTGTGTCACTTACTGAGGATTCATTATAGATAAGGATTTTTGTCTTTAAGCTTTTGTATTCTCAGGTAGAGTCTAGTGCTTTCAATAAATGTTTATTGAATGAATGAAGGAATGAATATATAGGATTTAATTTCTGTCCCCAACACCAGAGTCATAAAAAGATTTTGATTTGTGTATATGAAGTACTCTTTGAAATGGCTTTCTGGGTAGTAATGGGATTGGAAGGTAAGTTGAGAGGATTTTATGATTCCTATGAAGGATGTCTATAGTTAAACATGGCATGAATCAAGTTATGTTTTAGTTTAAATTAATTCATCCAATTAAAGATGTTAATTAGATCAACTTGCAAGCAAGGGGATTAGAATTATTATGATGACTGGTTTTTTCTCCATCATAAAATGTAGCTTGCATAGTCTGTAGACACACTAATGAAGTGAAATTTGTGCAGCAGCCTGTGAATTGATTGATTTGGCAAAACTTCAAATACATTTAAAAAATGTGTCTCATATAACTTTTTAATACTTTATAATTTTTAATTGAAAAATGATTTAATATCCAAATTAAAGAAATACTTAATGGAGAAATAACACTGATTTATCTGTCATCCTAAGCAACCTTTCCTTCACATGCATTCTTATTTTCAGATAGTTTCAATCATGGGATGTTCTTCATTTTTCTACAGACTTTTTATGTATGATCATTTAAAATGGATGTGTAGCAATATTTAGCAAGAGATACTTTATAAATGCTGGTTTCTTGGGATTTTAGCTGATGTCACTTGGTGAAAATAAAACATATCTGAGATCAAATAAGTTTGGAAAGTTGTAAAAGTAAACACACTCCTTTACTGTAGAATTTCCCAAAGCCTGTAATATTGTCATATGCTTTAGTAAAAAAGAAGATAATATGACACATTTTCCTCAAATTAATTTTAACGTGAAACTTAAAAAATATACAATAAATTGGAAATCAGCAATGGGTAGTATTCTGTGGTATTGCTATCACCTAATTTACCAACTCATTCCTCTACTGTTGGACAAAGGTATTCAATCACCCTTGGGATAAAGCCCCAAATCCTTAACATGGCCAACAAATCCATATGATTTGGTTCCTCTCGGTTTATCTCCCACCACTCTTCTGCTTGACCACTGTGTCCCTACCACTGTGGTTTCCTCCAGTTCTTGAACTCACTGAGCTTTTCCCCATTGCAGGTAGGGCTTTTTGGCTTTTGTATATAACAACACATTTATCCTACTTCCTTTCATTGAGTTGTTGACTAATTTACCACCTATATTTTCAGGAAATATAATTAGTAACTTAGAGAAATATAGCACTATTGGTTTCATCTTCAACCAGCACTATGTTGCATGGCATTTCCCTATCTTTTCAGGAACATTCAATCATGTTTCATTGCTGTAGGTCTTCACAAAACCAAAAGAGAAAAAGGTACATGATAGATCACAATGTCAAATATCAGTGATTTTCAGACCAGTTATTTTATTCTCTTGGTTGATAAGATTGAGTGTCAGCCTTTTTCTTTCAGGGATTTTCAGAATATATGTTTCACCTTGTCACACACATCGTAGCTCATGAGGACTTTGCTCAGTGTGACAAGGAAGTGGCAATTTGCTCTCTTCCACGCTCTTGAAGGCTGATGGTGCTCAAAGGAAGTGAGGGATGACTGTTGACCTACTTAACGCAACCTCCCAAGAATGCAAACTGAGACCTGGAGTACACATGTGCTCTTCTGTATTTTGCTTCTAGTCAGTAATTTTATCATTAAATAGGAGGAAAGCATATAAGAAGTATTTATCAAAAGTGTGAGTAACGCCGAAGCTAGAATGAAGGTTTGGTCCAACCCATTGATTTTTACAGAGGAACAAAGGCAGATCCTGAACTTGGGCCACTCACAACTTTGGAAGGTGCCTTTCACATAGATCATGATATGAATGAGGTTTCTGGAGTTCTTCAATTTTGCAGCTCTGTTCAGAGAAGTCAGGGTACTTGCCTGAGGTTGCTTTGTGGTCTCAGGCTGCCACCCTTTATTTTCTTTTATTTTTTATTTTTTGGCTTTTTGCCTTTTCTAGGGCCTCTCCCGTGGCATATGGAGGTTCCCAGGTTAGGGGTCGAATCGGAGCTGTAGCCGCCGGCCTACACCACGGCCACAGCAATGCGGGATCCGAGCCGCGTCTGCGACCTTCACCACAGCTCACGGCAACGCCGGGTCCTTAACCCACTGAGCAAGGGCAGGGATCGAACCCTCAACCTCATGGTTCCTAGTCGGATTCGTTAACCACTGCGCCACTACGGGAACTCCTTTTTTATTTTTTCACTCTTCTATGTTTGATGATAGAATCAAGAATTAATCATTCTCAGCAGGCTTGAGAGATGGGGAAATCAATGTGAGGCAAAAAGTGTAAGTATCCAATGTAGATTTTGAAATCAGTTGACCCGATTCAAGCCATGGAAAACTGTCTTGAAGGTGTTTAAATTGGAAAGGTCTTAGCGATGAGTTAGTTAACTAACCACAAACACTGTGTTAGGCAACCTGAAGGCTTTAGCTGTGAAATAGTCTAGTGGAATCCTAGGCTGAAGTAATAGGGTATTCTAAACTCTTGTACTGGTCAGAAACAACAGAGATATTATGTTCAGTTCTGGGACCGAACTAACAAATCTTGGATCCCCTGAGTCACATGCAAATAGCAGCTCAAAATTCAGTTAGGCAGTTGCTGAACCAACTATGCTATATGCAAAGCACCTGGCACATAGTAGGTGCTCAGTAACGTTAGGTTTTCCTTACCATTTTTCCAAGGAGGACAGTCAGAATGGCCTAGGTCTTGGCAAACAAGCTAACTAAAGATGCTTTCAAGAAATTGGGTGTTTTTTCTGAGTCTTTGAGTCTTCGGAAACTGAGAGCTTGATTCCTCACCTTTACAATGTTTATTGTAATTCCCTATAGTCATATAGGTTTGTTATTATTAAGACTTTATTGTGGGAGTTTTCATCATGGCCCCGCAGTTAATGAACCAGCTAGTGTCCATGAGGAAGCGGGTTTGATCCCTGGCTCGCTTAGTGGATTAAGGACCTGGTGTCGCAGTGAGCTGTGGGGCAGGTTGCAGACGTGGCTTGGATCCTGTGCTGCTGTAGCTGTGGCTGTGGCTGGTTCCTGCAGCTCCAATTCGACTCCTAGCCTGGGAAATTCTATATGCCCCAAAAAGACCAAAAAAGAAAAAAAAAAAAAAAGCTTTATTGGAATTGTGGAATTGTCAACTAGACAGAGTTCCCTTTCTCTCTCCCTCCCTTCTTTCCTTCTTTCCACATTTATTGAGGGCCCTGGCAGTATGCTAGTTTCCAGGAATTAAAAAAATGAATACTTTATGATTTCTTTGAAGGGACATACCGTGAAATAGAGTGACATGAAAACAAATAAATTACAATATAGAGTGATGGTTGTAGCAATAGAGGGAACAAGTAGAGCAATTCAGTTCAATAAATACTGCCTTTGAGGACCTTTTGTGTACCAGGTACTGTGGTAAGCCCTGGGGGATACAGATAGAAGAAGGCACACCCATCTTCCACCTCATGTGAAGATTAAATAAGTTAGTCAGTACATGGGTGTAAGTATTCTGGAAGAGGAGGCACAGGTTGCCATGGAGTGAGAGTCAGAAGAAGAGAAAGGGTTTAACTGTGGCTGAATGTAGAATAGGCGCTGGCCAAGCACGAAGAGAGGGGAAGGGCAATCCAGGTAAATGTCACAGGTGATCTGAGTATTGTCAGATTTTTTGGGATATATTTCATAATATTAATATCCGTAATATTTCATATTCTTTTGCAAAAGTCATAATGATCATTTCAAGTTATTTTCATATTTGCAGAAAGAAAGAACCCAAGAAGCACACAGAATTAGCAAACTTGGAAAGTCATGTTTGTGATGGCAGTGTTGGCCTTACTTCTAGGCAGAAAAAGAAGTCTTGTTTGTTGCTGTGAATTAAAGGATTTGGAATAGGAGTTCCCATTGTGGCACAGTTGTTAACGAATCTGACTAGGAACCATGAGGTTGCAGGTTCGATCCGTGGTCTTGCTCAGTGGGTTAGGGATCCGGCATTGCTGTAAACTGTTGTGTAGGTCGCAGATGCAGCTCGGATCCCGCATTGCTATGACTCTGGCGTAGGCCAGCAGCAGCAGCTCCAATTAGACTCCTAGCTGGGGAACCTCCATATGCCCCGGGAGCGGCCTTAGAAAAGGCAAAAAGACCAAAAAAAAAAAAAAAAAAGAAAAAGGATTTGGAGCAGACTCTCCATTCTTATATGGAGACTCATTTCTTAGGGTAGCAATTTCTCTTAAGAGCCCCTTGTGAAATTTACCTACTCTAAGAAGATATAACACATTAGTGAGAGTGAGTGCAATAGATTGCTTTTTGAAGAAAGATAAGGGTGAAGAATGGGCAAAAAACTTGTTGGGGTAGGGAGAGTGAACACAAATTAAGAAGAATGAAGATGTTTAAGGGTGTTGTGAATCCACAGAAAGAGAAGGCCTTAGAGGTGGATGGCAGGGTCTTCAGACTTAAACTATCTGGAGCTGATCTTGAGAGCTGGGTTGAAAGAAAATATTGAAAACTTAAACAGTTTGCACAGATGCTCTGAATATAGGAATAGTCTTTGAGGAAGTGAAAATGAACAATCTTCCTTGCAAAACCCAGTTAGTGAGACTTCTCTGGCCACCCCCACCTGGATGGGGTTAATCACCTTTTCTTCTGTCCTATGTATGTATAGCACTGTAACTGCAGATCTTACATACCGATAGTACATGGGTTTTTTTTTTTTTCTTTTCTTTTTTTTTTGCCTGTCCTTATATCCTATCCGTCTCTTAATTACTTATTCAGACTTTTAATCTCAGAATTCTCAGCATCTAGCTCAATACTTGGGATTTGGCACTTTTTTTGGGAGGGTGAATTAAGGAACAATTTTGAGGGACTGGAAAATGACTTAGAGATTGTACAAAAGATAAAAATGTTGTGGAGAACAGACAGGAAGAAACATTAAGTAAGAAAAGCTATGATAGCATCCCAAGTTTGGGACATCAGAGGAAGTTCCTTGAGGGAGTGATAACGAGTTGAGGTCTGAAAGATAGATACTAAGAAAAAATAAAAGGGGGAATCTTGAGGAGCAACCTAGGCAAGGCACTGGGTGGTGATGTGATGGAGGTGACTTAAGAGCTAGATAGCAGGTAAAATCAATAGGACTTTATTATTTCACTAGACAAATATTATATTCCAGACATACCTCTATCTCTGGAGGCATGATGGTAAATGAGAGAGATTCCAGTTCTCAGTGGGCTTACATTGTAGTGGAGGGAGACAGATCACAAATACACGTGCAAACAGATCACTTGTTGATGGTGCCAGAGAAGGAAGTGACAAGGATGCCCTCCAGGCTGGGCTACTGGATGGAGGTTGCTGCCATTCACCAAGACAGAGAACACTGAGGGAGGATGAGATTTGTCCAGGAAGAGCATGGGTTCCTTTTTGGACATGCTATTTGAAGAGTCTTTGAGATGAACAAATGGGTCTCAAGTAGTTAGTCGTATGTGTGGGTCTGAGTTTCAGTGTTGTCTGGGTATAAGATAAATATTTTGCAGTCTGTTATGTATATATGATAATTAAAGCCACAGGAATGGATAGAACTGCCCTTGGGACCGCACAAGCCATGTACTGT
Source organism: Sus scrofa (assembly GCF_054392235.1). Classification (NCBI taxonomy): domain Eukaryota; kingdom Metazoa; phylum Chordata; class Mammalia; order Artiodactyla; family Suidae; genus Sus; species Sus scrofa. The sequence continues at coordinate 18,130,018 of NC_139393.1, read as the reverse complement.
ACAACTCAAGGGGGTGCTAGTTACATAGACTGTGGTGTGCGTAGTGTCTCTTGAAATTGTGCGGAGTGGTGGCCATAATTAACCTAAGGGAGGAATATGAAGTGAGAAGGAAAATGACCTTTTAGGCCCAAATATTGAGTAACTTCAACTTTTTTTTTTTTTTTTTTTTTTTGGCCATGTCCGAGGCATGCGGATGTTCCTGGGCCAGGGATCAAACCTGAGTGACTGCAGTGATACACTGAATCCTTAAGTGCTAGGACACCTGGGAACTCTGAAGAACTTCAACTTTTAAAGGCCAGGCAAAGAGGAAAGAGCTATTAGGGGAGAGTGAGGAGGAGCGGCAAAGAGCTGGGAGGAAAACCTGGAGAGTGATGTCAATGTAACCAAAGGGAGAAGGGGTCACTTGGGTCAGCTGCTGCAGAGAAATCTAGTAAGATCAAGTCTGGACACACAGATCCTAGTGGCCTTTGTAAAAGCTGTTTTGGTGAAGTGATAAAGCCAAATTGGAATGAGTTGGGGAGGGAGTGGGGGGTGAAGAAATGTAGACAACTAATGTGTACTATGACGTGACATTTGAAACATGTCCTTACCCCATCATGCAGGATAAGCTGTGATTCACCTCAGAGGGAGCTGGTAACTTTGCAAGAGCCCTCAAGAGCCCTAATTTGGAGGTGTTGGGTTTGGTAGTGGTTAGGTTTCTGAGCAGTAATTTTTCTTCTTTCTCTTCTTTTGCCATTTTATTGTCTGGAATATGACATTTATTACAATGGCAGTGTCTGAGGTGATGACAAGAGAGTGTTTTTGGAAAGGGGGCTGGAATTTCCAGCACACACATTGAGATGATTCTACTGTTATATTTGAGCAGCACTAATAAATTGGGAAAACATGGTGCAGACCACACACGACTTTTGGGAGGTCTTCCCCTGACGTAAGGAGCATATTCCTCAAGCCCTTTTGTTTAAATATATCCTACCACTCTTGTTCATTGCCCTTTTAGGGGTATCACCCTTCTGATCGCTTGCAACTACGAGGTTTTGCAGCCTCTTCAATAGAAACACATGTAGAACCAGAATTAGTTTGGGGGAGGAGTCTAGAGCGCATTGGCTTTAAGACACACTTGTTGGGACTGGCAGGTCCCTCTCTTGCTCTTGTTCTCAGGGTTTCTGTGTATTGCCTCTGCCCTTCAGGAGTGTCATCTAAGGATCTGCTGTTTGAATGTATAGCATGGAGCTACCCTCCAAGAATGGGATTTATTCAAGTTCAGAAAAAGGTCTTTCAAGTCCATTTCCAGAGACATTTCCCAAGAAATTAAAGAATCTCTTAGGAGTTCCCATTGTGTCTCAGTGGGTTATGGACCTTACATAGTCTCTGTGAGGACGCAGGTTCAATCCCTGGCCTTGTTCTGTGGGTTAAGGATCTGGCGTTGCCACAAACTGTGGCACAGGTCGCAGATGCGGCTTGGATCTGGCATTGCTGTGGCTGTGGCATAGGCCTCAGCTGCAGCTCTGCTTTGACCGTTAGCTTGGGAACTTCCATGTGCTGCAGGTGTGGCTGTAAAAAGAAAAAAAATGTCTTATGAAAAAAAATGGTTTTGCTACATAGGATTGAGATAGCCTGCTGTCAAAATTCAGTGCATGTTGCAACGTAACTCACTGGAAGGAAAATATGCTAGGAACATTTCCAAGCAGTGAGCATGGTACTAATTATTGCCGTCTTCTTAATGCCCACATCTGCCAGATCTAACATGTTTTAACCTTACAGCACTCATCTGTGACCCTGAACATGACTGTCATTTACACAAAACTTGTGAACTCAGAAATTGACCACTAAGTACATCCAAGCCATATTAAAAGGGTGGGCATATATTCGCTCGTATAATATAACTCTGCACACTCAAAGAGTTGATAACCTGGAAAAGTAATGAATATGTACAAATGGTAATGGGAAACAAAAAATTCAAGTGAAGGGGCACATTCTTTTGTTGTTCAAAAGGAGAGTAAGCATTAACAGAATCTTTAATTTCACCTACATGTTCCTTGGAAGCAGCACTCCCTTAGTTTGCAATGTAGAAAAGCCTTAGGGGGTGGGAGGGGGGTGGGTGGAACTCTTTCTGACTCTGAGAACAACAAAGAGGCTAATGAGAAAGACATAGGTCTTGTCTTAGGAGTCCTATTGATAATATGCCTAACAGAATAAAGGTCAACGTATGTTTATTTTTCAGTCTCTGAATATTTCCCTCCTTCTGGATTGTGTGTTCTTATTTGCATTCTTTATTTTTGGAATGAAAATCTCTCAAGAGCAAAGTATTATTATTTCAAAGAAAATACCATGACAGCCAGCATGGTGGACTTTTTTTCTTACTATTACTTTTACCTCTTGCTTCTCTCATGTTCTCTCTTTAAACGGTTAAATGTCAAGCATTGCAGGAGTTTCTGCATAGGAAGCCTAAGTCTGCTGTCAGTGATCGGTGTGCTGTCAGTTAGCTGAACCTGGGACCACTATTACTGGTTTCTGCTGTTGTGGAAACTTGGGAGATGACATCCCAGTGATAGCTCCAAACAGGGTCGCAGCCATTTGAAGTCTCTCCAGTGCTGGTATTGTCATCCAAGGATTCACTGACCTGCATGTTTGGAACAATGAAGAAATTTTTTGGGTCATTTCATTACTTTTTTTTTTTTTTTTGTCTTTTTGCCATTTCTGGGGCTGCTCCTGCGGCATATGGAGGTTCCCAGCCTAGGGGTCGAATTGGAGCTGCAGCCGCCGGCCTATGCCAGAGCCACAGCACCACGGGATCTGAGCCACGTCTGTGACCCACACCACAGCTCACGGCAATGCCAGATCCCTAACCCACTGAGCGAGGCCAGGGATTGAACCCGCAACCTCATGGTTCCTAGTCGGATTTGTTAACCACTGAGCCACAACAGGAACTCCTCTTTACTTTTTAATATGCTTAAGTACCTTGATTTTTTAAAAGCAGCATCTTCCTGGGCGCACTGAAAAACTTTAGTCTTTTTCTATTTTGTACATAGGTTCATTTGTGCTGTGTTTTAGATTCCACATACACAAAACAGAAATGGTCTCACAGACATAGAGAACAGACTTGTGGTTGCCAAGGGTGCGGGGGTATGGGGGGGTGGGAGTGAGATGGACTGGGAGTTTGGTGTTAGTAGATGCAAACTATAACATTTAGAATGGATAAGCAATGAGGTCCCGCTGTACAGAACAGGGAACTATGTTCAATCTCTTGGGATAGAACATGATGGAAGATGGTATGAGAAAAGGAATGTGTATATATGTATAACTGGGTCACTATGCTGTATAGCAGAATTCTTGGCACAACACTGTAAATCAACTATACTTTAACAAATGTAAAAAAAAAAAAGACTTTAGTCTTTAAGATTGGTTTAAAACAAAGCTAAAATAAGTCACAGAAAGTATAGCCCATAAGAAATGCAACAAACTGTCACAAACTGGGTGTTTTAAAACAACAGAAATCTATTCTCTCACAGTTTTGGAGAATAACGGTCTAAAATCAAAGTGTCAGCAGGGCCGTATTCTCAATTGAGAGATTTTTTTTTTAAGCAATGTTGCGTGCATACAGAGTTGAGAAGTTAAAAAAGCAAAGAAGGAAGGCCCTGTTCAGTACGTTAAAAATTCAAATGAAAGTGATTATAAAAGTGATACTTGCTTATTGCAGACAATGTGGAAAAGACCATTTAGTATTAAGAGGAAAGTGTTCCTCTTATGGGGACTGTGTCTTTTATGATCTGCGTGTATTCTTGGGGACTTGATTTCATGTTGATATAGGGCAACACTATCTCACACTACTGCCCTCTCTGCTTTGCACCTCTGCTCCAGTTTTCTTTCCTTTCACAACATGATAAACAAAACCACATGTTATTTGTGTGGTCAAGTTAAAGGAAAGAAAATCTCACCAAAATGAACTGCAAGTGAAATATAATAAACTTAGGATGGTTTTTCTTGTCTAAGGTTTTTCATTGCAAGCTTCAAGTAGCCAGTATGAGTCTGTGGTCATCTCTTTAGCCCTCTGTTCTCTCCGTGAGCTGTGCCCAAGGCTGAATTTCAGTCAACTGGAGAAAATTTACTCCAAACGACAGGATTTTTGATTTTTCAAGTTCCTTTTCAGCTTTAGCTTGGCTTTATTGATGTTGAATGTATTTATTCATTGTGTTTGTACTGTTTTTGGAGCTGTCTCTGTGAGCAGATTTGACCAGGTTATGAATTATACATTATTCATTTTTCGCAATTTCTCTTGACAGCCATTTTCTCTTCCTCAATCCAATTTATAGAATGCAGGTGTACCAAGTAACATCACCTCTCTCTCCCATCTTCACATTTATCCTTATGGGCTTATGCCTCTGTATTGCTATTTTGGCAGGATGTTGGGATGGAGCAGTGTGAATCTAGCCCATCACTTTTAATATAAATCCTTTTAGAGATTTTATTTGTGTTTCCCCCTCCTAACTTTTTTTTTTTTTTTTTTTGCTAGGCTGACACCAGTCCCTCAAACCAATGCCTTCTAGCTGAGTTGCTCCACTCATTCTTCAAACAAGATCCTCAGAGTCTGATTTCTAGCCATGGAAACAGCTTAAGCTCAAAGTGTGATCCCTTTCCCTTATCATAGTCTGCTCTTGCCAGAGGAGTAAGGGTTGAGCTATTTAAATTGGTGTTAGTGTTATACTGTTGGTTCATTAATAGCAGTATGTTTTCCCTTGTGTGAGCATTAAAATCCTAGCTATGGGGGCACTGCACAAGTATTGTATGTGCTAGGGCTCAGTGGTAGAGAACCTGGTTGGAGATATTCTGATTTTCTAGAATGTTTGTTTCAAAAGATGCCTTGTTAATGACAGGGGTTTACACTCAATACTGAGTTATATACCACAGCTATAAATACAGTTATTTCCTGAATTGTGTTTTCAAAGAAAAATACTTGTTGACATGAACATTTTTTTTTTTTTTGCCTTGGATGGCTGGTAATATAATAAGAAAACAATATAAGATCCAGAGAGGTCTATGTGAAAAGTTAAGACTATCCACTTTAATACTTATAGCCTGCATAAATCTTGGTCCTTTGTATGACATAACGTTACCAAAAATATATCCAGGTGTGTTTCATCTTCATGTTTTCACATGTACATCAAGAACCTACTATATAGCTCAGGGAAATCTATTCAGTATTCTGTGATAGCCTATATGGGGAAAGAATCTGAAAAATAATGGATATATATGTTTATGTGTGGTCGATTCACTTTGCTGTACACCTGAAACCAACACATTATGTAAGTCACTTACACTTCAATAACATTTATTAAAAAAAAAAAAAAAAAAAAGACCGAATGCTTCCAAGGTGTTAGTTTGTTTTACTGAATTTCACAGCTTTGCATCCAGAGTCAGGAAGCTGTAGTGGAGCTGCGCTGATACACCAGTGCTGAATGCCACATATGCATATGCTGACACATATGCAAGACTCTAGCACTCAAATGCATCCCATCCCAGACCTATCTCTTCTAAATTCAGAGCCAGAGAGGCCCCTGCAGGCCTTCCCTAAACTTTCCTTCTGGCTATGATTCAAGACTGATCATTTTATAATCTCAGGTTAATAGCACTGTCCATGTAATTGACACATGGCACTTGGTACATTTCCTAGGCCTAAGGCTGCATCTTTAGTGCCAGAGTAGTAAACCATGGAATGTGGTCACTGTGGTTGGCAAGCTTTTTGTTTGCTTGACATCTCTGTGGGTACCATTCCTTCACAATTCTCAGGCCTTGAGGTTCTGATGGGGCTGACTCCAACCTCTGAACCCAGAGGTGGGCACCCAACCTGGGCCTAGGTCATCAAGGAACTCCATTCACCTGACTATAGTGATGGCTAAGGAGTAGCACTACTCAGCCCACCTGTCTGAATCTGCCCTGGAGCTCTTGCTGCAGCTGTGTAGAAAGAGGTACAGTCTTTCTTTTTCTTTTTTTCTTTTTGTGGGCTCATTAGCTGTAAGGACAGTATAAATCTAAAGCTAACCTTTGCTACTCTTCTCGGGTGAGACAGACTGAGAAAGGAGACAACACACAGGAAGCAGGGCTAAGGGATGGAGGAATAGAGGCAGATTCCTAGTGATAATATTTGTACCTCAGTATTATAACCCTGGACTTTCTAATTATTGGATTCCAATACACTCTCCATTTATTTTTTCATTTTAGGTCTGCACCTGTGGTATATGGACGTTCTCAGGCTAGGGATCAAATTGGATCCACAGCCACAGCAACCTGGGATCCTAGCCACATCAGCGACCTGTACCACAGTTTGTGGCAACGCCAGATCCTTAACCCACTGAGTGAGTCCAGGGATCAAACCTACGTCCTTACTGACTCTGTGTCAGGTTCTTAACCTGCTGAGCCACAGTGGGAACTGTGATGCTCTTCTTTTTAAAGAGCTGGTATAATGGGATTTTTTTTTTTTTTTTTGCGTTTTTCTTTTTTTTTAAAGGGCCATACCTGCAGCATGTGGAAGTTTCCAGGCTAGGTGTCTAATCAGAGCTACAGCTGCCAGCCTACACCACTGCTCATGGCAATGCTGGATCCCTGACACACTGAGCGAGGCCAGGGATCAAACCTGCATCCTCATGGATACTAGTTGGATTCGTTTCTGCTGTGCCACAACAGGAACTCCCTTTAATGGGATTTTTACACTTGCAATAAAGAGTCTTGACAAATATAGTTGTGCTGGTTCTACCAACCTGTGCTTTTTTCTGCCAAGCCGTGTACATTTGGTTAGATTACAAAGGTCAATTCAAGTTGAATTATCCAACTGGGCTCTCTGTATTAATTCATTGAACTTGGTATTTACTTAATCTCCAGTTTGTACTGTGTGGACACCTGCGAACCAGCAGGCACGAACTGACATTCTAGCTGCAAATGATTCACTTTGGCAAACTGTCTACCTCCCAGGGCTTGGATCTTGTAAAATGATAATGAAATTCACTTAAGTCCTTTAGGGCTCCTGATTATACTCAATTGCAGCAGGAAAACTGATTTTATTGTCATTATAAGATGCCTGTTAATATCTCAGTTGATAAGAATGTGAAAGAATTTTCCCCAACTTTCTAATCCTAAAATGATTGATCAAAATACATTGTTCAGGATAAAGTCTGAGAAAAATCCATTCTTTTGTGTGCTCAGATCACAACTACGACTTATTTGTGAAACATTGCTAGCTAATATTCTGAAGTTTTGGTGTGGGAGTTCTTAAAATATTTAAGGAGATAGTTTTAAAAATAATGCAATAAACAGCATAACCTAACACATTGTTTTTTTATTTGTTTGTTTCTTTTTTTGCTTTTTGGGGCTGCACCCGTGGCATATGGAGGTTGCCAGGCTGGGGGTCAAATTGGAGCTGTAGCCACTGGCTTACGCCACTGCCACAGCAATGCCAGATCTGAACCTCGTCTGTCACTTACACCACAGCCCACGACAATGCCGGATCCTTAACCCACTGAGCGAGGTCAGGGTTCCAAGCTGTGTCCTCATGGATGCTAGTCAGATTCATTAACTGCTGAGCCACGACGGGAACTCCTACACATTATTAATGCAAATTGTTAGAGTCTCCAAAGAGCATGCATACCAACAAATATATTTCAAGTATTAAATGACTCGCCAAACTCTTCCAACCTCTCTTTTTGTGTGGTGTATACTAGAACTCTTCCTTATCTTCCACCCTATTATTCTTTTTAAAAAAGAACTTTATTGGAGTTCCTGCTGTGGTGCAGTGGGTTAAGGATCCAGTGTTGCCTCTGAGGCAGGGTGGGCTAGATCCCCAGCCCAGGACAGTGGGTTAAAGATCTGGCGTTGCTGCAACTGTGTGTAGGTTGCAGCTGTGGCTTGGATTCGATCCCTGGCTCAGGAACTTCCATATGCCACAGGTGTGGCCAAAAAAGAGAAAACAAAAGAACTTCATTGATATATTACTCATGTAACATAAAATTCACCCATGTAAGTATACATAGAAATTCAAGGATTTCTATCCCATTGTTATTACATAGAAAAAAACTGCACTGTTTCCTTTATTGCACTTATCAAATTTGTAATTACCTATTAACTTCTCTATTTACTGTTTATGCAACATGATCCCAAATTTGTGGAAAAAAAATAGTATGTGCATCGGAACGGTAAAAACCAAAAGAAATGCGGGATTATGTTTTACTTTCTTCCTTGAATTTTTTTGTGTTTCCTAAAGTTTCTACAATTCATTAATTTTTTTATTATCAGAAAATATAAAATGTTTATTATCACTTTAAAAATAGCCTTCAGTGCTACAATATGGGTGAATCTTAGCAATGTAATATTTAGCTTAAAGAAGTTCCAAAAGAGAACAACACAAATTACTTATAATAGTATCCAGAATAACCAAAGTAAAAATATAATTTTTGTGAAGAGCATAAAGCAATAAACTCTACAAACAAAAGCAAGGGAGTGCTAAATATAGGATTTAGAGTGATGATTATTTCAAGTGGGTGAAGATACTGGGATGGAACGGGGACTCTGTACAGTTAGAGGCTATTGTTAAGAGTCTAATTTTTGTTTTGTGGGTACTTATTATTAAAATAGGGAGAGAGTGGAGGGATGGATAATAGATAGATAGGTAGATGCAGGCCATATTTTAAAAAACAGCCTTCATTTTCCTATTCAGGTTGCCCATTTTGCAGATTACAGCACTTTACAAATGGATCCTGTCACTAGGAAATACTGGGGTCACCAGGGCCAGAATCATAGGCCTAGCACCACCCAACCATGTCTCTGTGTCTTCCTTCCTCTAGGAAGAGCCAGAACACGAGTATGAGTGGAAGCAGGGCAGAACTGACACTCAGCTGCAACTTGCCATTGTGGCAGGCCAGCCTCTGTCTGTGCTCTTAATTGCATGCCTTTTGCACTTCATTGGGACCCTTTTCTGGTTGTTCAGCATTTTTGACATTTTGCCTGGTGTGGGAAAAGCTACCCAAGCTCATTCATTGACAGGCTAATCAACCACGTTCCCATGCAGCAGCCATAACCACAATCAACTTGTACTTGGGTTGATAATTACAAAGAGGAGGAAAGGAGATAACTGTAGGTTCAAAGAGATAATACCTTTTCTTGTGGTCAGTTAGATCTGTATGGGAAGTGAAGAATTTTAAGTCAGAAAGTGGCTCCACATTTCATGGGTCTGCTCAGCTCTGTTTTTGCAGTAGTTCTTGGTGTAAGGTGTGTCATCACCTCTCATCTCTGCTCCTGATTTTATTTTATTTTATTTATTTTTTTTGTCTTTTTGTTGTTGTTGTTGCTATTTCTTGGGTCGCTCCCGCGGCATATGGAGGTTCCCAGGCTAGGGGTCGAATCGGAGCTGTAGCCATCGGCTGACACCAGAGCCACAGCAACGCGGGATCCGAGCCGCGTCTGCAACCTACACCACAGCTCACAGCAACACCGGATCGTCAACCCACTGAGCAAGGGCAGGGACCGAACCCGCAACCTCATGGTTCCTAGTCGGATTCGTTAACCACTGCGCCACGACGGGAACTCCCTGCTCCTCATTTTAGACACACACTTGAGATGAAAAAGATTTCTGAAGAGTGGAAGGAGAAAGATGACAAAATGTCCTTTAGTAAATCTTTCCAAATATAGAAAGGAAGGAAAGACAAACTTGGAATTTAGCAAATAAAAACCTGTGACATGTGCTTGCAAGTGGTGAGTACTCTGATGTTAGGTTGTAAAGAATAATATTGAGGAATTCCCATTGTGGCTCAGGGGTAATGAACCTGATTAGTATCCATGAGGATGCAGGTTCTGTCACTGGCCTCGTTTAGTGGGTTAAGGATCCAGCGTTTGCCACAAGCTGCAGACATGGCTTGGATCTAGCCATTGCTGTGGTTGTGGCGTAGGCCGGCAGCTACAGCTCTGATTTGATTCCTAGCTTCCATATGCCACTGGTATGGCCCTTAAAAAAAAAATGAGAAAAGAAAAAAAAAAGAATAACATTGAATGGTATCTGCTGTTGTACTGAGCTTTACCTATTTTTCTTCCTTCAAGCAGAGCTAGTGTAAAGACAAAGGCCTATGTGTATATGTATGATTGGATCACTTTGTTGTACAGCAGAAATTATCACAGCCTTGTAAATTAACTGTAGGTCAATAAAACTAAAAAAAAAAGATGGTGGGCCTGCATGAGCCTCAGGCCCTCTCCCTGCACAGACCCACAGTTAGCTACTGCTCCAGGATCCAGTCCTGCCCACCAGGGGGCTGGCACCAGCCTAGGACCCCCTCTGTGAGTATGCTAGAAATTATTGTACACTTAAAATGGTTGAATTGTATGGTATGTGAACTATATCTCAATAAAACAGTTATCAAGACAACACACACACACAAACACACGAGACAATAAGGCTTCACTAAACCTGATTTGCTCTCAGGGTAGCAGTGGTATCTTTTACTCTGAATTCTGTGAATCTTGTCTTTCTTCCTTGCTTAGTATATTGAGCCGTTCTGATAAAGTGTTTTGACCTGCAGTATTTATAGATGGCATTAATTGTTTGGTTTAATTCTCCAAGATAATGTTTACATCTTCAAAGGGATCTTTGAGAGGTTTATTCCAAAGGGGAATGAGATATGGGAATTTAAGGCTGTTTAGATTAGAGGAAGTAGTTTTGGGATAGGGACTTTCAGGCCACGCTGAGTGGTTCTTGGCTTCTATTTTGCAGAAAACATTCTTGGAGGAGGGGTGCTGATGATGCATGCTCTTGCATAACATAGTCTTTATTACGTAGAACTCAGGAATTCCCTTTACGGTCTAAGTTTGTGTTCTTTGATGACTGCAATTGAGATTATTGAAATCTTTTTGTGCATTTTCGGAAACTTGCAAGGTTTGGATTATGTTGGGGTGTTAGCTTTTTTACAGGCTCAGGCTGAGTTGTGATTGGGAGATGGCCCTGTAACAATATCATTATCTCTGTTAGCATCAGGCTGTCAGTTCCCAGATCATGGTTTCCAGTCATATTGATCATGGAGATGGTTCACACCTTAGTGTGGTTCAGTGGCCCTGTCTAGGCATCCACTGAGTCCTACCCACGGATTCCTGCTATGTGTCTGAGGTGTGCTCCCTTAAGAGGCCCTGGACCTGCAGAAATAATTTTTGCAGCCAGGGAATTTATAATTTGCTACATATGGCCAGTCACTTTTAGCAGCTTTCCTTCTTTCTTTTGCGTTTTCCCACACCCACTCCTACTTACTGTTGGCTGCTCTCCCAGTACCTTCTTACCACTAGGGACCTACATTAATAGGCAGATTTCTGTAGGCTCTGAGAGAGAGCCCATGATTGCATTATTTGCCTCTTGTTTTCTTTTAATTATTATTTTTCACATTACTGTTCCTTTATGCTTACAGATTATACATTAAATAGAAGTCACGGATACTGTCAGTGGGCCAAGGAGAGGAATCTACATGTCTTGAGTGCTGTAGGATGGGAAGGGGACAGAGCAGTGTGAGAGAGGTAAGGTTGCAGTTTTTGGCTTTTACAGAGAGGCATTTTGGAATGGAAGGTTGGGGTGAGAGGCTAAATGGTAGAGGTGAAAGAGCCTGGTGTATTGGAGTTGCAGAGACCTTAATTGGAATGCTATCTTGTTCACTGATTGACTCTGTTGTTTGGGGCAAGTTACTTGAGATTGCCAAGCTTCAGGAGTTCCCTTTACCTTAATGGTCAAATGAACTTGCAAGGTTGTGATAATCAGATGGGATGATAGATATGAATATACCTAGTGGCAGATATAAAGCACTTCATAAATATTATTCTCTTTCCTTTCATTATGAGGGAATGAGAAAAAAAAAAAAAAGCCAAAGACATGAAAACCCCCATGTTCTATTAATAACAGCTCCCATTTTTCTTTTCCATAATATTTTCCTAATGCTTTAAACCATGTGGGTAATTGTTTCAACATTTAATTTTTCCATTGAATTATTTAATTACATTTATGACAAGCACATATTTATTTTGAGTATGTCAGTGGCACCATTAATTTATTCTAATGGATTTACAACATAGCCAGATATTTTTTCACTATTAACTTTGTGTTGATAGAAAACTATGCAGCCTCCCATAGATTTATCTTGTTTCAATCATACTTTAATCAAAATGAATTCCTGAAGTCTAGATAAGGGTCCTCCTAGAGGAAAGGAGTAAGAAGATTTTCTTCCAAAACTGTTTAAACCTGATAGTTTATCAGTCTGGATGACTCCCACTTTTGTCCTCAAGTGTTAGCAGAGGATGCTTGGTGGGCATTTTATCTTGGGAGGGGGGATAGTGGTGGAAGAGAAGTAATGGGATTAGAAACTTATCTTTCTAAAGAAAATGGTCATTTTGCACATCTGGAGCATGGTCTAATCGTTTGTTTGGTTCCCAGATGCTTCTGCAGCCCACACTTTGTAGAGATTCTCTGCCTGGCATGTCTTCATTGCCTTCAAAGGGATTTCTTTCTGAGGAAGGTAGTAAGGTTCACTTCCACAGCCTTCCCTGATTAATGCCTCAAGATGGACCTCCAGTTGTGATGGGCAGATGAGTGCTCAATTCCCCATTTGGCATTCTCAGGGTTTAAATATTCAAAATGGCAGTACATAAAACACATGCTTTTCACCACCTTTATATTCCCAACAGCTTATGGCTTGAGAGTTTGGGTTAATCTTTCAGTTATAACCAGTGTTTGAAACAGACAATGAAATCTTCCTAACAGTTCTTTTTTGCGTTTTGTTCCTTACTAAATTTAAAATTTTTTCCTTTATTTATTGGCAGGGGATAGGAGACACTGAGGTCTGAGGCCTGGTCATAAGCAATAGTTGCAGAAGAGGATTGTAAGCACAGGTAGTTGCAGATTAAAAGTACATTAGCAATTAGTGTTTTCCACCTAATGGTTTAAAACTGAAAAAACAAACAATAAAACTCCAGTTGCTGAAAGATAGTACAAAATAAGGACAGGTTGAACGATCTTGCTTTAAAAAAAAATTTCATTATGGGAAAAGCTTTGCTCTTCTCATTCTTAGCCATAATTAGGATGAGGCAGTATCTATTTAAGTTTGTATGCACAGTGATACAAATTTCTTCATGAAAAATTTACAAAAGCTGCTGAGTAAACACATGGAAAGTTATAAGAACCCTAATGCTAACTTTATAGCTCACCCTTGTGTGAGCTACTAAACCCACAATTTAGATCTACCTATTATGTAAATCAAACATTCTTCAGAAGGAACTGTGACAATGCTATGTTTAGAGCTTAAAATGGGCTTATGTCAGGATGAGATAAAGACTGACATTAAAAGGTTATTCACCAGCATTCATTGCTCTTTCTGTGGACTTTACCTAAGAATGGTTTGATGCTTAAAATTTGAGGATGTAATTTGAATAATACTATCTTTTTTGATAATTGTTAATGCTTTGTCACAAATGTTTTTCTTTAAATACACTATTTCAAATGGTTTGTCATATTCTTTAATCTATATATTTTATATACAAAATATTTATTTCATGAGAGTGTAACTTCATGAAAATTGAGGATAAATATGGTTTTATTTATAGAAATTTGCTTTTCCCCCAATAGCTCTGTTAATACTTCTGCATATTTTATTCATTCCCAACTAGGATGGGAGAATGAGGAAAGAAAAACAAGCCTTCTAGGTTCTTGAAGGTCAAAGATACCACTTGTGTGAGAGTTTTCTTCCCACTCAAGTGAGGAGGAACTCTACCAGCAAAGGCCCAGGGCACCACTGTCAGCCTAGAAGACCCATCTGTGGTTCTGCCCTGAGGCTACAGCTGGAAGCAGGCCTTAGGGCACACTAACCCTGTCCACTCAGTGTGACCTGGTCAGATAGTTGGCTGCTCCAAACCTCCTGGGCAAAATCCCAGGGGATTCATGATAAAGCCACAGGCTGGGAAGTAAGACCACATGCAACATGCAAAATGGTCTTTTCAGATCACAGATATCCACAAATAGGAAAGCTTAGGGAAAGAACAAAATAAAAGGCAAGCATGCAGGCAGTTTTCAGCAAATTAAAGCTTTTAGATATATTCCAAGTCAGCCTGAGGCATCAAAGTGATATTCTTTATTTTTATTTTTATTTTTTTGCTTTTTAGGGCCACACCTATGGCTTATGGAGGTTCCCAGGCTAGGGGTCTAATCAGAGCTACAGCTGCTGACTTTAGCCACAGCCACAGCAATGCCAGATCTAAGCTGTATCTGCAACCTACATTAACGCACTGAGAGATGCCAGGGATCGAACCTGCAACCTCATGGTTCCTAGTTGGATTCGTTTCCACTGCGCCATGATGGGAACTCCTCAATTTATGTTTTTATAGAAGTTTTTTGAAGAGCAAAATTCCAAATCAGTGCTGAAGGCAGCCTAGTGGGTCTAATGATTCTCTCAATAAATTGTAAAACACTGTGTAAGCAGTCAGTGTAAGCATGTAAAACAAAGTGCTTTTTGAATTATATTTGACTCTTAAAAAACAGCATTTTCCTGGGGAGGCAGGGAGTGTTCTTCCATTTCATTTCACTGGGCAAGGAAAGAAGAAATGTTGGTCAAGATGCCTCAGGATGGAAGAACTGCAGGTGCCTTGAGGAAAGGGACATTTTTAATATATTAATTCCTCTGTGTGGATTATCTCCATCTTCTGTTTATTGTTGTTTCCTCTGGTTAGAATTTTGGCTCCATTGAATTACATTGGTCATCATATTTGTTCACGAGATTGTACCTGTGTTTGCCTATGTGTTTGTTTGGTTGGACACACTCATACATGTTTGCATTTGTATTGGGGAAAGATACACCTAGGAATGCTGTTTCCTAGCTTAAATTTATCAAGGAAATAAAAGAGGCCCTCTATGGGTTTAGACAAGGTATAGGACCAAACATATGTTTTTTGGTTTTTTTTTTTTATGGCTGCACTCAAACTCCAGATCCTGGTCCACCTAGCAAGGCCAGGGATTGAACTGCATTCTCATGGATACTAGTCAGATTAGTTTCTGCTGCCCACAATGGGAACTCCCAGATGTTGTTTTTTCTTGTATAACTTGCCATCAGTCTTCTCTCATTAGGAGGTGGAATAAAGTCAGGAGACTCTGTTGTTTTCTTGCATTCTAGTAAGGGGAATTGTAACAAAAATTTATATATGGTATTTCATTCAGTAAAGATCTTTGAGAATCTTATACCTTAATCCAAAGGACTCATTCTTAAGGTAGAAGTGTTAGGTTATGTGGAGGCTTTCAGCATCCTTCAAATCACACAGTAGTTGTCAGCTACTGGTCCCAAGAAGCTGGTGTGATTTTTTTTTTTTTTTTTGAGAGAATGGTTGTCATGTTGTATTTGAGTAGCCTGTGAGAAATTTATATGAATTTGTGGACAAATAATTAGAAGTATAGTTTTGGAACTCGAGGGCTAGAGGCGTGAAATTTCATTGGTCTGTGAGTGGTAGTTGAAGTTGTGGACGTATGTAAAATCACTGAGGGATAAATGAGGAAAGAAGCTGTCCAGGAAAGGCTAGGACAGAAGTGTGAGCTGCACTAATGTGTGTGCTATGCTCTTAGTGACTTTGTACTCTTCTTAGGCTGATAGCATGTATATAAGAACTTGTTGCATAGCACCTCAAGTTTAAGAATGACATTTAGTGGAAAGTAAGGCAGTCTGTTTAAATATTGTGAAAATAAATTGATCAGACTATCTCTTCCATGTGAGGATGGAAGTCAATAGTGTTCAGTCTACTAACTGTAAAGAACTGTGTTCCATGCCAACAGAGAAAAGTCACAGATGAATTACAGCAGTTCTTACTCCCAGGAAGTGACGGAGACAGATGTGGAAACTCCTGACTGTAACATAAGGGATGAGTGAAATAAGGACTATAAAAGCTGCATGAGGGGGGAATTTATACAGAAAGAACAATTAATCCCAAAGTGGGCTTTGAGGGAACGTTTCCCAGAAGGAGGAAGGTTGACGAAGACTGCAGTAGGCAAAGATGTGAGGGGAGAGACTCAGTGTGACTGCCCCTCTCATGCCCAGTTGGGAGGTACCACAGGGCTGAACTGGGCTGAGGCTGCTGGTGGAACACTGGAAGTTCTCTGGTCACTCTCCATGCACAACCTCTTACCTCCACATCGGAGACCCTACACAAGAAAACAAGAGCCTCCAAAATACAATACCCTCTTCCTAACCAGCAGTTAAAGGTGCCTTCCAACAAGAACCCCCTCACGATACTCTCAAGAGATTAAAAAATGGGTACTTCATAGTTCCTCACACACCAGAGACAGCACCCCAGAACACACAGTGCACTTTACATTATATTCCTATTGAAATATAGTGGGGAAACACTTTCCTAGCACTGAGAAGATTTTAGCAAGCTATAGTCTGTTTAAAAGATAAAAAACACTGCTTTAGTGTTACTGACCCTCCCGGGGCTGGCCCCAGCAAGTGTCCTTCTGCACCGTGCTGCTCCAGCCAGTAGAACGAGCCGAGTTTGGTTCTGAAACAAAAGTAAGCTTTATTCTTTCTTTCATCAAAGAATGAAGAGGTACGAGCTTGTGCTCGGAGCACCGGCTCTCTCCGCGGCAGGCAGCCATGCTGCTGCTTTCCGGCGGTGGGCCAGGGAGCGGGGTGGTGGGGAGCCGAGGGCACTCCGGCCTCGCAGGGCGTTCACGCGCCGATCCAGGGCTGGGCGCAGCGTCTCTGCACACGGGCCGCCGCCGCCATCTTGAATTGTGGGGTCGTGTGCGGCTCCTGCCCGGCGCCCGCCCCGCTGAGGTGGAGGCGCAGCCGTTTTGCTCCCGGAGCTGTCGTCGGAACGGTCCTGTGCGAGGCCTCTGCACGTGACTGCCTTTGAGCAGGTGAGGGTAGATTTGTCCTATCTCCTAGATTCCATCTTTTTTTTCGGGGACCGTGGTGGGCTTTGCTAGTAAAATTAGTGTCTGAAAAACAACGAAGCAATGATGGACCAATGCCGACCAATTTGAGGGGAGTTTATTCTGGTGGCGACAATGCCTGGAGGCATAGCCACTCGGTTTTTGAAGAAACAAGAACAGAAATGAACGCAAAGGGTGCTCCTCTTCTGGCAGCTAAGTCTTTCCCTGGTACAACCGGTGTTGTTGGTGCATTTTTGAGGTCTTCGTGTTTGAAGAACTTAACGGGGTGGATGCTGAAGTTTATCCTTTACTTCCTCTGTTTATTATGAGACTTATTTTCAATGATTCTGTCGATCTTATGTATAGTTCTCCTTCTTTGTATCACGTTTGGTTATTACTTGGGCTATGCTGGGAGTCCACCTCGGCACAGCCTTTTTTCCTTTCATGTTCTCAGCACAAATGAAGAGCGAACTCATTGGCTGACACAACAAAAGAAGCATTCAGGGTGTTATATTAATATAAGTAGAATATCCTTTCCTCTCTGAAGCCTTCCTCGGCTGTCTTAGACTTAATACCTCCTTTCATTTTACTGTTTCTTAGTCTCTTTGGGCTTCTGTAACAGCACCACAGACTGGATGGCTTATAAACAAGGGAAATTTATTTCTCATAGTTCTGGAGTATGGAAGTCTGAGATCATGGTCCTCGTTTGGTTGGGTGAGGGTCCAGGTCACAAACATTTTGTATCTTCACATAGGGGAAGGCATGAGCAAGGTCTCTGGTGCCTCTTTTGAAAGGGCACTGATCCCAGTCATGAGGTTTTCTTCCCACCCTTTGTCCCCCACCCCCCACGTAATCACCTCTTTCACCCCATCTCTTAATACTGTCACCTTGGGTATTATGTTTTCAATATAAGAATTTTTTTGGGGGGGGACACAAACATTCAGACCATAGTATTTACCTTCTAATTAACAATTCTTGCTGTGCATCATGTATTATGCATCACAGTGGATATAATAAGAATTTGATTATTGACATTGTTGTCTCTTCCACCAGACTGTGAGTGACAGGAGGGCAGGAATGGTTTTGTTAGGTAGTGTCAGTGCCTGACAGTGCCTGGCACATGGTACGAGCTCCATAAATGTTTTTCAAACTGAATATATAAGTATTATATGAATCATTGCATCCTAAATATCCTATTTGGATTCTCCAAAACCCTTCTTTTCTGCATGGGTCAAATTGCTGGAGAAAATTTTTGTGAATCCAAATTATGTTCCTGAACACATTCTGATCCTAGATAAGACAATGCCAAATATGGCTTGGGAGAGCTATACTATGGTGGGACTAGTCAGTAGTCAGGTATATCTGTGTCTTGGCTCTGGCTTGCACTATAAACTTTGTAGTGGTGGGCCCTCTACAAGTGTTGTTGCCATCTTTAAAATCATAGCATAGCACTGCACCAAGTCTGCATTGCACCTTGTTTGGGGGTTATGCTCAATGAAGACAAAGTGGGATTACTTTATCCTATGATTTGGGCTTTTGTGAATTTATTTATTAATGTAGTCTCAATCTCTCTTCCTCCTAATTTTTTTGGGGGTAGGCATGTCATATTACTGCATTTTCAAGAAGCTTTTGGTTAAATAGAATTTTTAGATCATTCAACTTGAACTACTGGTCATATTCTACAATTTTGAAATTTACTTTTGGGACCTGGAAAGGTCTTGACAGTAATTCTTAAGCTTGCTTTAACTTAACATTTACCTAGTTGTGATACACTTGAAAATTGATTCTGTATTTTAACATATTAATTATCTTGCTCATTTCCAGGTCATCTGTAAATCTGATGAATGTACTTGCTGGGTTTTCATTTAAATCAATAGCCTAACATATTAATTACAACAGATTTAAGGACAGAGGCCTGGGGTACTCTCTGGGAGACTTTCTTTTTTTTTTTTTTTGTTTTTTTGTTTTTTTGCTATTTCTTTGGGCCGCTCCCCCTGCATATAGAGGTTCCCAGGCTAGGGGTCCAATTGGAGCTGTAGCCACTTGCCTACGCCAGAGCCACAGCAACGTGGGATCCGAGCCGCGTCTGCAACCTACACCACAGCTCACTGGCAATGCCGGATCCTTAACCCACTGAGCAAGGCCAGGGATGGAACCCTCAACCTCATGGTTCCTAGTTGGATTCGTTAACCACTGCGCCACGACGGGAACTCCTGGGAAACTTTCTTAATAACAAGTGATTAAGGTACTCTGTCAGAGATTTTCTTAATAACAAGTGATTAATTAACACTCTGGTTATGGTTGTTTAGAACTTGCTGTAAGTCTGTTCTATTGAACTATCGATCATATGTTTCTAAAGATTCTACTTTCTCTGTGGCCCTAAAATTTAAAATCCAGGGGACTCACTGGATTGGGCTGATTTTAATTTCTACTACCTGAAATTCCAAAACAAATCTAAATGTGGACTCCTCTGCCACCCACAGAAGAGCAACCAAGACTCCCAAAGGGGCCTTGGAGCCCCTCCTTCCCCTCCCAGTGGAGGTTCTACAAGGTTGAAGCTGGTTGGTCAGAGATGGATCTTAAAATTGGTATATGTAGACCCTTGAAAAGCTCACCCATTTGGTTCTGTTCCATAATTTTTTTGGGGGGTTGGAAAAAATCTTTTTATTGGGGTGAACACAGCGCACATGATAGTCTATGATAAAATCATTTAAGAGAAAGATCTGGGAGGACTGACTTCCCCCCCTTATGCACACTCAAAGTCTGGGTACAGAGTAGGTCCCAGTGGAGCTGGAGACAAAGCAAAGTCTTTAAGTCCTGGATAGGCAGGTGAGAGCCTGGAGAAGGGCCCCTCACCCCTGGCACCTTGCTGCAGCAGGACCCTGGCTTGAGACCCTTGCAGCCTCACTCTAGTTTTCCAGAGAACTAGGGGGCAAGAGCAGGGAACCGGGAAGGTGAATAACAATGTTGTTTTTTTAAAAGCATCTACCAACATCACATTACCTGGTCTGACATTGTCTTTTACCATCACTTGGTACATTTTACAGCATAAATAACTCAAGGAAAATAAATATATAGGTTCCTGTGAGGTTGGAAGTGAGCAAAATTAGCTTTAGGGCAAATTAGAAAGTAGATCATAATTACTTTATTCCATATAGGACAACTTTCTCTTTTTCTGTGATATATATCTTTTTGATAACTGGTTGGTTGAGGTGGATTGGTCTTCCTGGTTTCTTCTAGCTTCCTTTCCTCTGTCTCATACTAACTAGGACACACTCTCTTCACTGAGCTTTCTCCTTTCTGTCCAGATTATCACTCTTTGGTTACAGAATGGAGGTATCTGCTTGTATGAGTGCAACGCTTGTATGAGTGCAACGCTCTTTCTCTTTCTTGCACATGTCAGTGATGAGCCAAGAAACCTCTGGTCTCCCAGTTATACACAACTTTGGAGTGCTGTCTTTCTGACTGGTGTCTATACCACCCTACTTGGCCCATTTAATTGTTGGGGGTGAAGAAAGAGTGGGGCCAGAGTCATGGACATGTGACATGGGGCCTCACATTCAGAAGGACCCTGCATTTGTTTTAAGGCTCTGCTGTTGCTGCTTTAACTTTTTAATTCTTTTTGAGCAAGTAACTCTGCATTTTTATTTTGCACTGGGAACTGCAGGTTGTGTAACTGGCCCTGATAAAGGGTTAAGTATCCTGCTGCATGATGTACCTGTTTCCTATAGCTGAGGAATCTGTTCTCCATTCCAGCAACTGCTCAAAGAATCTACTTGACATTTATTTTCTAGCTGCATATTTTCCAATAAACTATCTTTTAAAAATGATTAATGGGTGTTTTCTAAGAAAACCATTTCACCCAAGCATTTGTCTAATGGAACAGTTTGTTTTACTATGCTGAGGTCCCAGTGGTCTCCAATCTTGAGTTTATTTAATTTTAATGTCTATATATTCTCTTTATATAAAAAAACTCCAGCCAGAATAAGTCTATACATCAAATAAGAAGAGATGTTACAGATATTTGAGATTCAACCAAGATTTAATCAGTGCATACTATGTGCTGGACCCTGTTCTGGAGGCTGGGGTTGGAGCAGAGAGTATAACAGCTTCCCTGTTCTTGCACAGACTACCTTCTAGTGAGTGCAGACAGACAGACAGTAAGCTAATAAATGAATATGTAATGAACCCTAGTAAACACTTAAGTAAATGGGATAATTTCAGGTACAGATAAGTGCTAAGCAGAAGGTTAAATCAGGCCACATGGAAGAGAGTGAATGGTAGGGGCTTTAGCTTGGTGGTCTGAACAAGCCTCTCTGAAGAGGTGACTTCTGAATTGAGACCTGAATGATTTTCTATATAAGTTTAAGGTTTGGGTAAAGCTTTAAGATGTTAGCTGTAGCTCAAGTTTTGTTCACTCTTTCAGCAAACTGTGAAATCCATTGAATAGTTGTTCACAGAAAAATGGTAGCCATTTGCAATGAAAACAAACATGTCTTCAGAAGGCATCAATCCTGAACTCTGTGGGTGGAGGTTCCGACTGGTTCTTTATTCCAGGGCATTTCCTTGCCCAGTGGCAAGTTCCACTATAGTTCACTTTAGTTCACAGTTGGCCTTGTTTATGTGCCCCATGTGTGGGGAGAACTTTGTTAGCAGTTGTTTGTAGTTTTAGAGGAAATAGAAGTTATGGAACTTACCCCTCCAATTTACTGGAGAAAGCAGAGATAAGGAAAGGTAAATAAAACCACAAACCATGGAAACACAGGCATCACCCATTACAGCGGTACATGCCCAGAGGCCATAAAGGGTCTAGAGTCTCTGAGACCAGGTGGGATCAGTCACCACATACACTGCTTTTTTCCTACACTGTTTCAGGCTAACCTTTCCGTCAGTTTCTCCAATTCAGAATCCCGGTTCTCTTCTTTCTTTAGGTTGCATAGATGTAGCAAAATTTTAGGTTTTTCCCTAGCTCATGTTATTAAACTTTCCTGTGGAAAATAATGGCGTTTGGAGATTAGAGATAAAAACAGGAGGAGGAAGCATCTGTCTTGACCTGGTGACCATGGTGACATAATGATTTTCTTCTTGTTTGACCAGTTTTGATACTGAGACAAGCTTTGGTGAGACTTATGAAGCCATTGTAAATTATTGCAAAACTCCAACCCTCTAAGCTACTGGTTTTTTTGTTCCTGTTTAGTTTTAGGTTTTTTTTTTTTTTGGCTCTGTGACACAATTATAAGGAAGTAGAAGTTAGTTTTTGCTTTTGAAAAAAGTTTTATTTACATGTGCACCTATTTGAAAACACCTAGTGTGGAGGGCCTGACCGAGGTACTCTAATCCAAACAGATAAGAATGTTAACCGGAAGTTCTCTTCATGGCTTAGCAGTTAATGAACCCAACTAGGATCCTTGAGGATGCAGGTTCTATCCCTGGCCTTGCTCAGGGGGTTAAGGATCTGGTGTAGGTCGCAGGAGGGGCTTGGATCCTGCGTTGCTATGGATGTGGCATAGGCCAGTGGCCACAGCTCTGATTTGACCCCTAGTCTGGGGACCTCCATATGCCACGGCTGTGACCCTAAAATAGGGGAAAAAAAAAAAAGAGTGTTAACGGAATTAAATGGGAGGATGCATCTGTTTTCTAAGTGATGCTGGAAAGTGGATTCTGTCACCAATACTGGATATCCAGGGATGGAGACAGAAGAGTAAAAGAATTGTGGAGCATACAAATGAATAGGAGATTTTCATTCTGAAGAAATAAGATGGAGCAGATTAGGAGTTTTATTTGTGTTGTTTCAGATGGGGGAACTTCACCAGGTAAAGCCAGATACAACTCAGAGATTTACAGAGATGTTCTTAAGGTGTCTAACACTATCATTTCCTTGCTCTGCTCTCAAAATAATGATCAGTGGTGAGAACAGTCATCTCTGAGAGTAACTTGGACTTTAGGATTCTTCTTTGCACCAGTTCATGGTAATTTGAAAAGAATTAGAGTTAGTTTTTCATAAGTAATAAAGAGAGAGAGATCCCCTACATTTATTTCTTCAGGAACAGGTTTTTTTTTTTTGAAAGATATTTTAGTTTTATTTATTTATTTATTTTTTTATTTTCCCACTGTACAGCAAGGGGGTCAGGTTATCCTTACATGTATACATTGCAATTAGTTTTTTCCCCCACCCTTTCTTCTGTTGCAACATGAGTATCTAGACAAAGTTCTCAATGCTATTCAGCAGGATCCCCTTGTAAATCTATTCTAGGTTGTGTCTGATAAGCCCAAGCTCCCGATCCTCCCACTCCCTCCCCCTCCCATCAGGCAACCACAAGTCTCTTCTCCAAGTCCATAATTTTCTTTTCTGAGGAGATGTTCATTTGTGCTGGATATTAGATTCCAGTTATAAGTGATATCATATGGTATTTGTCTTTGTCTTTCTGGCTCATTTCACTCAGGATGAGATTCTCTAGTTCTATCCATGTTGCTGCAAATGGCATTATGTCATCCTTTTTTATGGCTGAGTAGTATTCCATTGTGTATATATACCACATCTTCCGAATCCAATCATCTGTCGATGGACATTTGGATTGTAGGAACAGGTTTCTATTTCTGCTTTTCTGCTTATTAGGACAAGGATGAATTGTGGTTTCCAGATGTATTTTTGAAAAAGATGGATAAGAGAGACCTGTGTTTGATCGACCCTCTTGTTCCTGGGAGCAGTTGATTAAGTCGGAAGTTGAGGAAGATACGGATCATAGAAAAAGCGATGTGAGCAGTTACTTTTCCTGTCCTTGTGTTATGTGTATCTGTGCTTGTGTGTCTAATCTCCGATGTTAAGCATGCTTAACCTAGGATTTAATCTTGTAGAATTTCAAAATTAAGCATTCAGCAATACATATGAATAGATGATCCTTCAAATAAGATTTCTTATTTACAAATTTTAATTTCCTCTCTTTGGCATTGCAGCTGAACAGTTCTACCCCAAGTGCATATCTAACCTTGTTACCTCCTTGATTATGGTCCTGATGTGTCTGATCTCCAAACTCCTAACCAGTAGGCTATGTGGACCTTGTGCACTGCCTTCTCTCTGTCTCCCCAGCCTCATTTCCCGCCCCTCTCCACTTTGCCCTTGACATTTTATACTCTGGCAATCCCTTAACACTCTGTGCTACTCTGCATTTCACAAGACTCCTTTTCTCTGGAATACCCTTCGTGTTTTTCTCTTCTTGGATGACTCTTACTGGATAAACCATCATTTTAACTGAGGGCCCCTTCTCTAGATTCTGTGACTTCTGGCTTACTACTGAATATGTTAGAATTTTTGTTCAGATGTAACTTGACTTTTTAGGCTGTAAATATCTTATGGGAGGAGGCTACATCTTTTTCATTTGTTGAATGTAGTGCTAAACACATAATATGTGCTTACTAAGTGTTTGTCAGCCACTTCTTAATATTAGGCATTCAACTCAACTAATATTTCAGGTACTTCCTACTTAGTAAGATTGAACTGAAAAGATGAAAGTTTCATAATGGTAAGTGGTTAACAGCAGTTATGTCAGGAAGTGAGTAACAGATTATTCTTTTCTCTCAGTGGTAAGGGCATAGCATTTTAAATGAGTTTAGATAAATCCACCACCCATCTAAAGTATATATATGCACATACAGAATGTGCAGAAGGGTTCACAGATAATACTTTGAATTAAGTGCTCTGAGAATTGGGAAAAGTCCTTAGATGTCTTCTAGGCCAGTCATCTGTGGTACAAGAGTCCTTTTATAATGTTTTTGGCAAATAGTCATGTAATTTCTATCTAATTACCAGGTAGTAGTCGCTTTTTGTCTCATTTAGCAGCTCATTCCATTTTTGGGGCAATTTTAATTTTCATAAAGCTCTGTCTAGTCTACTTTCCTATAACTTCTAACTACCGGTCCTCTTGAAGGAGAGGAAGATGTGATAAATCTAGTCTCTCTTCTTCCTTTGTAGGTATTGGTGAATCATCAAGTGTCCAACAGAACTTCTCTCCAGATAAAATTTCCCTAAGTCTGGCAATTGTTCTCCATATTTTGTGGGTTCTGTTCCCCTCATCACACCAGTCACTTTACTCTGCTGTGCTTCAGTTTTTCTGGAAGTGTGCATGTTAGTCCAGGTTCCTTTATCAGAACAAATTTGAGCAGGACTCTGGCAGACATTAAGCTGAACACTGTATTTTGATTCTTGAAGCCTGAGATTGCATTAACTTTTGGGTAATCATGTCACTTAGCTGACATATATGGAACTTTCAAACAGCAAAATCCTTTATAATTGTCCCTCTCATCTTATTGCTAAGCCTTTCTGAGATCTGGTCTTCTGATTGATGCTACCCAAGAAACTTTCAAATCCACAAGTGTGACCAACTATTGGTAATATGCGTAGACCCAAACCAAGGTGAGACAGTGCCTATGCCTGAAGGTTTAGAAAGTACTTTGTAATAGTTTTCATTTTATTTACTTATTTTTCTTTAGACATGGAGACAGTGAGATTGTTAAGTCATCAAACCATTTGAAAACTAAGATTTCCAGAATTTACCTATTCAAATCAGTGATGCTTTTTAAACCAGTGACCTTGCAAGATTATATACTTAGTCCAGTGATGTCTCATTTTTTGAGTTATTAGGACAATAAAAATATTTTTTGATTGCCTACTCTGAGCTTAGTGTTTAAATATGTTTAAAAGTTCTTTATTTGAATTGTTTTTAAAGCCAGTGAACAAACCACACAGGAAAATAATTCTATTTTCAATGGAGTTTTTTTTTTTTTTTTTTTTTTTTTAAATCCTGAAGTTCTAGTTCAGTGGACTTGACTCCATATAATTTTTAGTCATCTCTAGAAATCAAATATGCCCCTCTAAATGGCATTTTCTTCCCTTTAGAAGATTAACAAATATCCCCAGGCAGTTGTGGAGCAACTGACCACAGGGATGGCCAAAAAGCTTCATCAAGGCCTTGCTGGCACCCTCTTTATTTAAAAATAGGACTCCTAGGGATTCTGTCTGGAGATCCAGATTGTGCCAAAAAACATTTGTTCCCTCCTCTATTCTAAGACCAGTTACCAAACGAAGCACTCTACGGAGAACCCAAATGAAATATTTCTCTACCCAGTTGGTCAGAAAAGTAGTTAAACCAACCTGCTGTGCTGAGCGGGCTTCTAGCCACTGTTATAGCAGTTGCAAAAAATGCAGACTCAGATGAAAGCTTGTGTTAGACAGGTCTGTGCATTTCATAAACCACAGTCCTTAGCAATGGTAGCAAAGGACCCTGTCTTAGATTCAGGAAGGCAGCTCACAGCTCTTGTGGGTATGGTGTGAGCTAGCATTACAAAGCAAAATTTTTAAAAAGCACACACATTAAGTATGGCCAGAGGTGGTTGATCAGAGAACTCAGACAAATGTAAGTTTAATCCTGACTGGATCTAGGATTTGTTTGTTCTTAAGAGTTGCAGTGACACAAGTATGACTTTTGTTTAACTAAACTAAAACCATAGCTTTTGCTCTTATCATCCAGCCCTTCTAGGCTTTGTTAACATCATCAAGTTCAGGAAGTATATGACTAATGTTAATCCTAAAAATTACCAGGTATCCTGTAACCTATAGTCAACCTTCAGGGGAATCTGAATTTCTATAATTTCTCTATACTTAACCATATTTTGCTGAAATTCTGAAAAATTATAGAATATCTTCAGTGTTTGAAAAATGAAGCATCACACATTTTGTTTCAAGGGGCAGACTGAAAAAAATAGATATATGTCATTGTCCTGTGGCACTGCATAAAATTTTGTTAAACAATCTGCTCAGTCCTTTTCAAATTATTAGGAAATAAAAAAGGAAGAAGAAATGTCAAGATACCCAGCTGAAACAAAACAAATTTCATTTAGATGATGATGATGATGATGATAATAATAATAATAATAATAATAATGGTTGTGCTGCTTTAATACATTATGTTACAGCATAATGAGACCATGGATTTCTTTAGCTGGGAATATTGGCTGTAAACCAGCAGTACTTAAGTCAGTCTGAGTAACATAATTTTAAAACCTAGTGAAGCAAGAATTTTAATGCTTGTATGCACATAGCACCATGAAATTTATAAAGCACTTTCACATTTCAGTAGAGAATTTTGCAGAGGAAATGGCAGAGCTCAGATTAAGTGATATGACTTGGATTTGCCATTGTGTGTGCTACCCATTATTGATTCAGTAAAACTCAGTCAGTCTAAATCTTCCTGATTTAACGGATTTATGAAAGCGTGGGTATTGTGTTCATTCATTGTGTGTAGACTCCTGGTCCTAATGATGAGAAAACTATTTGTAACATAGATGCCATATTCAATTTTTTTCCACGTGTATTTCCGTCTGTTGTAAATCTTGATATTTTTGGCAGTTTCCTACTTATTGAGATTATGGGGTCAGGGTGCCAATGAAAAAGACTTTTCTAATCTGCAGCCTATCAAGAATATTGTCTGGAGGACTCAAGTCATTCACTTTCTTCCTAACATGTTCAGACTGAGCAAGAATCTTGCTGCCCTTGGGTAGAAGAAGACCTAATGTAGAAAGCAGTATTCAAAGTTTGCCTTTCCAGTCTAGGAGGATTATGGGAATAAGTTGAATGTCAGGGTCCCCGTTTCTCTTCTTTCATGGCTCAGCATGGGATAGAGAAGGGAGTGTGGCTTTAGAAAGTCATTTATATTGAAATGGAGAAGCTCCTTTGAACTAGTGTGGTGAAGACTGAAGCCCTGCAGGAGGATTGCAGCTGTGGGCTTGGTACAATGGCTGGTGTGGCATATGAGCAAATGCAGGTGGTTTGGGGAACCCAAGTCAGCAATTCTGCATCCCCTGGGCCTGTGCATGGTACATAGAGGACTTCTAAGTTATGCCTCAGGGAGGAGAGGGTTCTGGTGAAGTAACAGAGGCCTTGATACAGAATAGAATTCATTTTTGGTGAGGACGTAAAGGTGAGGATAAATAGCTTAAATCATGAATTACAGCAGCGAGTGCTATCTTGTGACCTCAAATGGCTAGGCAGACTCATTTGTACCGCTGTGGTCACCAGTTCAGGAGAAGCTCAGTCCAGCCACTCTGCAGAATCCACATGACTCCATGTGGCTCTGGGGACCCTCTTTCCTTCTCTGTCACATCATCATATATGATCATTGCTGTCCCCTCCAACCAGCCACCATCTTGGATTGAAGGATGGAGAAGGTGGATCAGCAGTTAATTAAAGGAACTGCAGTAACTGTTGCATCAGATTGCATTTGCTGGATTGGAAAGGCCTTTCATTTTTTACTCCCAGGCTTGCTCTAGAGGCTAGGGGCTTTTGAAGATGATCATGTGGGTTATAGAAGGGAAGTAGGAATTCCTCTATTTTATGAAAGCTAAGATGCCATTGATTAATAGAAGCACCATTATTTTACTTAGAAAGTAAATTACTAAGAAAAAAATAAAGCTACTCTATCAGTCAGTGTTCAACTAGGGAAACAGAATAGAACTAGTAGGATATATATATACATATATATATATATATATATATATATATATATATATATAAAGAGATTTATTGCAGGGAATTGGTTTATGTGATTATGGGTGCTAGAGCAGGTTAAAAGAGCAGGGTGCAAATCTTGGGCAGGAGCTGAAGCTGTCCTTCACAGGCAAAATTCCTTCTTCATCAGGGAAGTCTCAGCTTTGTTCTGAAGCTTTTTCAGCAGATTGAATCAGTCCCACCCAGATTATCTATGTTAATCTCCTTTACTTAAAGTCAACTGATTATGTACTTTAAGCACATCTATAAAATACTAGCTTAGTGTTTGACTGAATAGCTGAGGATTATAGCCTAGTCAAGTTGACACATAAAACTGACCAGCACAGCTAACAGTTAAACTATGGCTGTGTTATGGTAAGACATATTTCAATTTTAGAGATGTTAAAATACAACAAAAAAGTCCATTTTAGATTATGAAATATGGTGCATTCTCTGGGTCTGGTGTGAGTAAATTTGGAACTCTGCTACATAATTTAATTTAGTAACTTGAAACTGCTGTAATGATTTGTACTTTTAGAGATTAGTAGTGATTTTTACTACTAATTTGTAAACAGGAAGTCTGAGATATAAAGAAAGGGAAGTCATTTCCTGAGGGTCACTCCAGGCAGAGCTAGAATTAGGAACCAGTTTCCCACCCTCACTGTTCTTTGAGTCTAGATCTCACCATTTTATTAGAATTGCATTTGAAACAGATTGGTGAAATGTGAATTATGACTCCCAGCTGGTGTCTCTGATCACCTCAGGGTTCCAGAAGATAGAAAAGCAATTTCAAGGAGCCTAACGTAAAGTGTACATTTAATCTGAGGCAAAGCTTCATGCATTAAATAAGATGTTAAGTTGCTTTACTTTTGGCCAGAGTTCTATCTAGTTCTTTTGATCACTTTGTTGTCCTCTACTGATCAGAAGCTCTGATTGCCAGTTAGATGGGGTAGTGCAGATCTCTTATCTGTTTGTACTCAAATCCATTGTTCACTTTTCCTTGCTCTGCTCTGTGTCAAAGGGAATTATATTTCCCAGGTTTCCTTGCAGACTTACTCCTGAGTAGGTTCAGCTAAGAGACATCAGCGGAAGTCTAGAGGGTGGAAGGGGGGAGAAGGCAGGGATTTTTCCCTTCTGCTCTGGCTGGGGCTGTGTCTTCTTCATTGCTGTGTTTTTTCAGTGGCTTTAACTTCCACTGGGCAGTCCTTCCCTTTATGGTCTCATCCCACTGGGTAGCTTCCACTGTGGTTCTGGTTCCTGATGGATGGTCACAGGTTTGGACTCTAGCACAGCACCTCCTCTCATTGTTTTTTTCAGCCATAGGAATGGCAACAGCTTCCTGCTCTTTCTGTGTTCTGGCTTGTCTCACTATTCTCTGGGTGCTCCTTCAGCTCTCTTGTCATCTGTGCAATAAATGCCTCAAGTTGAACTCTCTCTGCTTGGAATACCTAGAGTGGTTTATGTTTTCCTCACTAGACCCTAAATGGTACATAGAATTTTTTTTTGATTGTTAATTACAATGGGAAAAATGAATCAGTTGTTCCTTGAGAGATACAAATTTTGGTAGATCCATCATTCTAATGATGGCTTCCAAGAAGAAAAATGTGAGAAAGAAAAAAAGGTCCTTGGTAGTGCAAGGGTTGGGAACCCTGTGCACTGGGGGCATATAAGCTAGTGCTGAAGGGTGCCTTGGAAGCCACCATTTTCATGTGAGGAAAACGAGTCCCAGAGAAATAAGAGCACTTTTCCGTGGTCACTCAGCAAGTTAGTAAATGAATAACTGGCACCAGCACTCAGTTGCTTTTACATTTTGCATAGCAGATTTGTAAGGGCATTTTCAGTCAGAGAGATGCGGTCAGAACCCCAGCTCTACTGCTCAGTTGCTCTGTGACTTTGGGCAAGTCACTTACTATCTCCGTTTCTCGGTTTGCTCATCTCTAAAATGGAGATAAACTCCACAGTGTTTGTGAAACTGAAAGCAGTTACTGTAAACGTACTTGGCAGATTGTTTGGGCGGAGTAGTCTCTAAATATGATATCTTTCCTTCCCCCAAGCATGATTTTTCTATAATACTATCTAAGAATAATCAAAGTTTCCAAGAAGATTAATTTTAAGTTTTCTTAAATATTCTCTTTTTCTTTTACTTGCAGTGAAATTGAATAAAGGAGCCAACAAAGTGCTTTAATAACATAACTCAGTATTTTAAAAGAATATCTGCAACTGTGTTCTGAACATCTTCCTTTATGCTATCTTTAGTTGCCACTTTGCCCTTAAGACATCAAAGTGAGAATTACCTCTATATGAAATTATAGTTGCTTGTGGACCTGCTCTATGACACTTGGCAACCAGCAATCACTTGGTCATGCTTTCTTCCATTTTCTGATTGCTTTCAGACCAAAAATAGATCTTGTTACCCCAAAAATGATTCTTTCAGTGGTCCACTCCTGTGGGAACCACGGTCTGGAAGCTCCAGCGCTTTGGCGCAATTGGAAAGCTGAGCGACATGAAAAGCTGTCAATTCCGTGGTCAGAAATGCTCCAGCCCCAATCCAGTTACAGACTGCTCTGGGGTGTAAAGAAGGAGTTATTTATACTCCTCAACTCTTCTTCTCTTTTGACATCCTATTGGATTAGAGAAAGAATGAGATTGCTTTTACTTTCAAGACCAATGCCTGGAGCACAGGCAGCCTCCTCTAACACCACTCCTGCTCCCCTTACCCGTCCCCTGTTCTGGACACTGTGTTGCACTAATCTTTTATTTGTTGTTTTTGAATATTGTTGTCACTGTTCACTTAAGAAAATATGCACAATGTGAGAGTTGTAAATTAAGTTTTATTTGGGGCAAAATGAGGATTATAGCCCGGGAGGCAGCATTTCAGATAACTCTGGAAAACCACTCCAGAGAGGTGGGGGGACTGTCAATATTATATGTAAGTTTGGTGAAGGGGGAGGTACATGCATTCAGGCACACATTTGGTTGCTGCTAGTCACAGGGAGCAGATGTCACTGTGAAGGATTTTAGTGCTTCTCTGGATAGGAGGAGATGTAAGAATTGGGCTCATAAAATCTTCTCCTGAAAATATTTAACTATCTGAAGACCTGTTCTGCCACTTTCCTCAGAGCACAGAGTGCCTTTCTCACTCCTGCTCACCATCCTGAACACTCCAGGGGGTGTTGAGGGTCAGCACATGGCAGTGGCTCAAGGTTTAATCCTTGTAAAGGCAGACAGCAGGTGCCAATCTCCAGTTCACATCACTCATATATTGCACCTTGATATTCTTAGTTGCATATGGAAAGCTTCTTCACTCTAAAGTGAGATTGGATTTGGAAGGTTATTTTTATTTTTATTTTTTTATCCTCACTGGTTCCTTTCAGGCTATTTACTTATGTGTGCAAAGCAAGCAGTGATATGATTTAAAGCTTTAGAATGGAGCACAGCTATGGAAACAGATTTTTTCCCTGGTTAATGAGTAGCTTTGCTTTTCTTGAAAAAAAAAAAAAAGGATGAAATGAGCTGAGGAGGGTAGGTTATGGAGTCCATTCTTGCCTAGCCAAGGCCACTAGAAAAGTTAATGGATATGGTTATATTTAGAGGGCTAACCAGAGGGGTTTAAATTCTGTGCTGACTGCATTTCAACTCTCCATTTAAAAATGCTCTATAATTTTTTGCTCACAGAGTACCAGAAACAGGGGCCTCAGGAAAAGTTCTATGCGTGACCTGGGGTGATGGGACACCTCTATTTATGGCAAATGGCTTTGACTTCTGTGGGATTGGGTCATATTGTTACAGCTGCGAGACTAAAAAGGATTTGAATGATTATATTTTGACTAGAATTCTTCCTACACTTTTAAGAAACGGGGAAACTTTAGTTTCTCTCTTTCAGTCAATCTTTCTTTACTTTCCCTCATTTTTTTCTTGCTTCCGCCTTCTTCCAAATTACTTTTTTTGGAGGCTATGTTAATTGTTTCTTAATTATCCTGGAATATTGTGTACCACTCACGGTGTGCACCTTGGTATTGGATAGTATGGAGAACTTCTTCACTTTGAAGTGAGTTTGGGTTTAGAAGTTTATTGTTTTTCTTGTGGTTTCCTTTCAGGCAATTCTATTGTATGTGACAATGATGCAAAGCAGGCTGAGAGTTGACTTAAGGCTTTAGAATGGGTCTGAACTATGGAAACAGATTCTTCTTTAGTTAATGCTATAGGTGTGTGTGACTTCATTTTGTCAGTCCAGTGACATAGTTGATTATTGTCAACAAAGAGTAAACAAAAGAGAATGACAGGATAGCATATCATTAAGAACAAAAAGAGCAGTGCTCAGTGTATGTAATCATTAGATGCCAAGCACATGTCTAAGCATCCCAACTTTCCTTCATAGTTATTATTTTTGTTTGAAAAAACTGGATTGCAGTTCAGTGTACTTTATTCTCAGTAGTAGTGAAGAGTATTAATATTTACCTGTGGTTGCAATTTATAGACTCTATACTGAGCACTTTATGTCCATTATCTTATTTAAGCCCTGCAGTAACACTTCGAGATAAGATTTATACTGGTCTATGGGACATAGATTAAGTACTTATTACATATGCATACACACACACATATAGGCACACATATGTGCCCAAGCTCCTGTTGCAATTTTTCAATTTAAATAACTGAGATGGCAGTGAATTAGCCTCAATTTTCAGTGTTAAGCTACTAAGGAATTTGGTTCCAGCATGGCAAAATAAATCATCCCTTAGTACAACCATCTCTCCCATTCATTACAGCTATAAACACTGGACAGAATACAAGCAAAACAAACGCTATTCGAGGACTCTGAAAACTAAATCAAAGCAGACGATTGTTGAGGAAGGGCAGTACTTGGCCAAGTCACCATGTGGTGGTGAGATTCCCATTTCCCCCTCTTCTTTCTTACAGCTTTACTCCCAAGGGTAGGTACCATTATGGAATGGAGAGGGAGTGATGGCAGGATGGACAGGTGAAATCTTAACGGAAGGTCAGTTCTTCTAGCTAGAGAAACCAGGAAAAGGAGCCCCAGGGGGCTGGAGACTGAGGAGAAAATACCAGAGTGGAGAGAACTGGAAAAGAGCTCCTTAATTCTGTGTTTGAATCTGCACATGTCTGAGACTCATTCTTAAATGTAAATGGGAGTGACAGACTCAACCAGTACAGCACAGCTTTGATTACTAAGCTGAAGTTTGCACTAGTGCCCACAGATGGTAAGATGGAACTTGAAATGTGGGTCTAAACAATTGGTTATTGATAAAACAAAAACATCAGCATTCTCCAGAGGATAACAGGACTCAGTATTTATAAAATATAATATTCATAATGTCCAGATATGTTTCAAAGTTACACAAATACTTCAAAAATCAAGAAAATATGTCCATATCTTTACCCCAATAGAAAACATAATGAACATATGCCAAAATCAGTATGACCTCGATACTGGAGTCATCAGACAGGCTTCAAAGCAGACATGTGTGCCATGAGGGAAGGAAAACACACTTGAAAGGCATGGAAAGCTAGAGGCTTTTAGAGGGAAATAGAAGGATAACCAAATAGACATTTTAGAGCTGAAAAATAACAAAATGAAAAATTTAGAACTGAGAAAATACTGTATCAGAAAACTGGATGGGCTCAATAACAAAGCGGAATTGATAGAGGAAAGAGTGCGAGCTTGAAGATCAATAGAAGTTATCCAACCTGAAGAACAGGAAAAAAAATTGAAAAAAAAAAACCTGAACATAATTTTAGGGATCTATGGAATA
This sequence comes from Sus scrofa, assembly GCF_054392235.1. Taxonomy (NCBI): domain Eukaryota; kingdom Metazoa; phylum Chordata; class Mammalia; order Artiodactyla; family Suidae; genus Sus; species Sus scrofa. The sequence continues at coordinate 18,095,793 of NC_139393.1, read as the reverse complement.
ATATCAGTATTTGTGATTGGAGTCCCAGAAGACAAGAATAAAGAGACTGAGACAGATGAAAAATTTGAAGAAATAATGGCCAAAATACTCCCCAAATTTGGTGAAAAACATTATTTATAAATTCAAGAAGCTCAGTGGACCCTAAACAGCATAAAAATTTTAAAATATTATACCTAGAACTCATCAAAATCAAACTTCTAAAAACCAATGATAAAAATCTAAAAAGAAACTGGAGAAAACATATTACATACAGGAGAGTATTAATTCAAATGACCTTAGGCTTCTTTTTTTTCTTTCTGTCTTTTTTGATTTTTAGGGCTTCTGTATGCTGAGCATATGGAAGTTCCAAGGCTAGGGGTTGAATTGGATCTGCAGCTGCCAGCCTGCGCCACAACCACAGTAACCCAGGATCTGAGTGGTGTCCATGACCTACTCTGCAGCTCACAACAGTGTCAGTTAAGACCTGTTTCTTTCTTTGCTACCATCTTGTTGAGCCTGTGAACACAGGCCCCACTTGCCATCAGAGTTAGGGTATCAAGGAGGCCATCCTCTGGGAGCAGCCACAAAGGCTGGGGTACCACACATACACAGGAGCTCCTTTTTCAGAGACACCAGCGGGCTGGAAGAGGTAGAGGGAAAACACAAAGATAGCACCTGCCAGCCTCTCTGGAGAAGATTAGAGTCAGGCCCTAGATAGGCGTTAAATTAGAAGCCTACCCCTCAGACCCCAGCTTTTAACATAAGCACATAGGCTTCTTTCAGGGAAGGGTTAGATATTTCTGTTTGTTGCCTCTGTACTGTGGGCTGGAGGTGGAGCCACCAAAAACTGTTCTGTTGGTTACAGTCCCATGGGACCCATGAATGTAAGCCCTACTGGCTACTAGAGACAAGAGATTAAGATGAGTCCTCTGGGCAGCAGCCAGAAATACCAATGTGCCAGACATGTGTACAAGCTCTTTTCCGGGAGATACCAGTGACCTGGAGTCAGGAAGAGGGAGAGTGGGAAGAAGATGCCTGTTGTCCTCTGTAGTCCCTGGAGATTTGCCATCAGGCCCCTAGATGGGCTTTAAATTAGAAGGCTCCAGGAGTTCCTGTTATGGCTCAGCGGAAAACAAATCTGACTAGTATCCGTGAAGACATAGGTTCACTTAGTAGGTTAAGAATCTGGCGATGCTGTGAGCTGTGGTGTAGGTTTCAGACATGGCTTGGATCCCACGTTGCTGTGACTGTGGTGTAGGCCCGAAGCTATAGCTCAGATTTGACTCCTAGCCTGGGAACGTCCATATGCTGCAGGTGTGGCCCTAAAAGGACAAAAAAAAAAAAAAAAAAAAAAAAGAAAAGCAAGAAAAAGGTAGAAGTCTGCAGCTTTAATGATAAGCCAATAAGCCTGTTTTACAAAAAAACCTGGGTGAGTTTTAGTGTGCTACCTTTGTGTTGGGCCCTGAGGGGAGAGCCATGGTGAGTCTGTATGAGCCCTTTAAGATCTGTCAGTCATGTGGATGCAAGCTGCTGGCTTTCAAAGCTAGTTGGTTTGAATGCCCATCTCTCAGGTGAAAGTCTTAAAAGTTGGGGCTCCAGATATGGGAGTCCAAACCTTTCACTCCTCAGGAAGAAGGTGGGAGTTGTGAGTTCCCCATCAGTTGTGTGATGCCCTATCTGTGTTGGGGTTTATGGTGAGATTGTGTCTCAGCCTCTCCTTCTCATTTCTTTTTTCTCTTTCTTTCTTTCTTTTTTTTTTTTTTTTTGTCTTTTTGCTATTTCTAGGGCCACTCCCGTGGCATAAGGAGGTTCCCAGGCTAGGGGTTGAATCGGAGCCATAGCCACCGGCCTACCCCAGAGCCACAGCAACGCGTGATCCGAGCCGCGTCTGCAACCTACACCACAGGTCACGGCAACGCCAGATCGTCAACCCACTGAGCAAGGGCAGGGACCGAACCCGCAACCTCATGGTTCCTAGTCGGATTCGTTAACCACTGCACCACAACGGGAACTCCTTCCTTCCTTCCTTTCTTTCTTTCTTTCTTTCTTTCTTTCTTTCTTTCTTTCTTTCTTTCGTGAGAAGTCTTTGTTTAATAAAAGCAGAGCTTTAATTGAATTGTAAGAAGAAATTGAAATTTGAAAGCCTTAGTTAAATTAATGAGGAAGCTATTTCTAATAGATGTCTTTATCAAGTTTCAGGTGTCCCTTAAGGCTGAGTCCCATGATGGAGGTTATGGGAGCTTTTTTGAAAATTTCAATTAACTTGAAGCAAGCAAACAAACAAAAAACCCCACTGTATATATACTCTTCATTAATTTGAGATTTTTAGACAAGAGAATAATCAAAGCCAAGCATTCAGCACTGTGTCAGATGCAGTAAATACTTAAAATCATCTGTGGAACTAATTAATTCATATATTGCTCATTCTTTTTTTTTTCTTTTTTCTGTTTTTAAGTGATTTTTTTTTCCCATCATAGCTGGTTTATAGTGTTCTGTCAGTTTTCTACTGTGCAGCAAGGTGACCCTGTCACACATACATATATACATTCTTTTTCTCACATTATCATGTTCCATCATAAGTGACTAGATGTAGTTCCCAGTGCTATACAGCAGGATCTCATTGCTTATCAGCCTCTCCTACTCATTTCAATGTGAGGAAATTTTCCTTGTTCATCCAATGTGTAGGAGTTACTCAGCTAGTCTCTGGATTTCTTTCAGAGCTAATTGTTCTATATATGACTCTAGATTCATTGTGTCCATGGGAGTTGTGAGTTAGGAGCCTCCTATGTTGCCAGCTTGAACTTAAATCAGCAGTTTCTTAAAGACTTCGGGTGTATATACTGTATGATCTGACTATTCCAATCTTGGTATTTACCTAAGGAAAACAAACAAACAAGCATTAAGTCCATACAGAGACCTGTACACAAATGATGATAGCAGTTTTATATGTAACAAACACAACCTAGAAATAACCCAAATGGACATAACAGGAGAATGGATAAACAAATTGTGGTATGACCATACAACAGAATATTACCCATCAATAAAAAGGAATGAACCGTGAACACGTGAACACGAGTAACAGGGATGAATCGCAGAATTATTATGTGAAGATAATTGAGAATGAATTAGTGGTTATCAGTGGGGAGAGGGAAAAGAGGGAGGGACAAGATTAGGGGTAGGGGATTAAGAAATAGAAATTACTATGTATAAAATAAGTAAGCAAAAACAAGGCTGTATTGCACATTACTGGGAAATACAGCCATTATTTTTAAGAACTTTAAATGGAGCATAACCTTTAAAAATGTTGAAGCACTCTTTTATACACCTGAAAGTAAAATAATATTACAAACCACCTGTACTTCAATAAAAATCATTATAGTGAGTGAAAGAGTCTAAGCACAGAAGAGTGTATTTCGTCTGAGTCCATTTATATAGAACTCTGGAAAATGTAAACTAATCTATAGTGACAGAAAGAAGATTAATTGTCTGTAAATGAGAGTAAAGGGAGGGAGGGATTACTAAAGGAGAGGACAAAACTTCTTAGGGTGATAAAGTATTATCTTTGTGGCGATTGTTTTACAAGTATGTTTGTCAAAACAAATCAGATTATACATTGTAAAACTGTGCAGTTTACTGTATTTCAATAGACCCCAATAAAATTTTAAAAAAGCTGTTGGAGAGATACTGCAGCAAGGGATAAACAGAAATATGTTGCCCTTCTAGACTTTTCTTAAATCTAAATCAGCACCTGAATTTTCTTTTCATATCTTTTGTGTTAAGCTCTCTGTAACACATCCAAGTGCAGATGTTGAGATATAGAAGGTTAAGCCAGAGATACAGTATTGGATTTCAAGTAGGAAATAGCCTTAAAAATCTCAGGAGTGCATGTGTTTACCTAAGGAATGTATGAGACAGAGAGAAAGTCTATGACTGAACTCTGAGTAAGACTAACAATTTCAAGGTAGGAAAACGAGGTGGATTCAGCAAAGAAGGCTGAGAAGGAGCAGCTAATGGGGTTGAAAGAAATCCCAACAGTCAGGGAAGTCTAGAGAAGTGCTTAAGAAAGGAAGGAGAGGTCACATATGCCTAATCCTACTGAAAGTGAAATTGAGTATAAAATACTGTTCAAGGACTGTGGGAATTTGTATTTGGAATCATAAAAAATAACACAAGCAGAGCTATGCAAAAACTTCCTTACGTGTGACACATTTTGCCTGACTTATTCTTGAGTTAATGGGTTTCCCACTTCAGGGAGTATGAAATTGGAAACAACTCATTAAAATTAAAAAATGAATTTAAGGAGTTCCTGTTGTGGCGCAGTGGTTAACGAATCCGACTAGGAACCATGAGGTTGTGGGTTCCATCCCTGTCCTTGCTCAATGGGTTAACGATCTGGCATTGCGTTGCCATGAGCTGTGGTGTGGGTCGCAGACGTGGCTCGGATCCCGAGTTGCTGTGGCTCTGGCGTAGGCTGGCAGCTACAGCTCCGATTAGACTCCTAGCCTGGGAACCTCCATATGCCGCGGGAGCGGCCCAAGAAAAGGTAAAAAGACAAAAAAAAAAAAAAAAAAAAAAAAAAGAATTAAAGAAGACTAAAAAAATAAAAGACTAGTTTACCATAGTCTATTTTGATGTATCACCGGTTCTACAGGTATCAAATTATACTACTACCTTTTAACTCTTTGATGAGGATAAGCTGTCCTCATCTTTACGGCTCCAGAAATTTTTCTTATAAATCATTATTCCTCTTTATTACTGTAATTTTTTTTGGTCTTTTTGTCTTTTCTAGGGCCCCACCTGTGGCATATGGAGGTTCCCAGGCTAGGGGTCCAATTGGACCTGTAGCTGCTGGCCTAGACCAACAGCCACAGCAACGCCAGATCTGAACTTTGGCTTTGACCCACACCACAGCTCATGGCAACGCTGGATCGCTAACCTACCGAGTGAGGGCCAGGGATCGAACCAGCAACCTCATGGTTCCTAGTTGGATTCATTGACCACTGAGCCACGATGGGAACTCCTTATTACTGTAATTTTTAGTGTTCACAGCTAAAGGATTTCTGAGGTTTGCACCTGACCCAGATGATGAAGGTGTGAGACATCTTAATTTCCAAAATAGAAAAACCTTGGCAAACTCTTGCAACAGTTGAGTTACGTGAATTAGTTATTAGTGGCTTCCAGTGTTGGGTTTTCACGTGAGGTACCAACCATCAACCCTTCATTAGGAAATATGAAATTGAGATAGTGGTATAATTCCATTTTGATTTGTTTAGAGAAGGCTTTACATAGTAATGCAGTATAAACAACCTGGACAGTAATCTTGATTTATTAGTTTTTGAGGGGTTCACCTAGGACTTTAGGGCATGAAGGGCATAAAGGGGACTTGCCAAGAACTGGAGCTGAAGAAGGCAAGAGACTACCCAGCAGGGTGTTTTTTGCTCCTCTTACCTCACGGAAGGAGAATATCCAAGGTGAGGAAAAACTTCATGGAGGCAAAAGTTGCCAAAGTTGCTAGAACAAAAATTATAGAGGAATTTGAGGCAGTGCCAATTAATCATTTAGAAAGATGGAATCCAACAGGCTCAATATACAATGCTATCCTTTCTGAGAAGCTGGATATAGCTGCTGAGAGATAGGTGGGAATGAACCTAAGCCTTAGTCTACAATCTTTTTTAAAAAATTTTTTTTCAGAAATGTCCCATATTTTCAGTGATGCATAAGAAATGCAGTACTGGAATCATATGATCACATAAGTGTTGTGCCCATCCAGATTTTGAGAGTGCCTGGCCTAAAAATTTAACACCTGTGGATACAGACCCATTTTAGCCATATGGAGAAAACTGGTTGTGTAGCCGTTTCTGGAACACAGTACTGTCTGTGATGGAGGCCCATCGAGTAACAGATGCTGGAGGAAGTTAGGGTAAAGGAGGTGGCCCTGCCAGCATATGCTTAACGGCTGTGGCTCATCTGCATAGAAACTAATCTTTCTTTCTCTCTTTATGTTCTTAAGTCATAGATGAACTGTCCTGGCTTCCTTCATGTGTAGACCCTACTGGTCCTTAGTGAATTACTTTACTCTATGAAATTGCCTTAATCAAAAATTCATTTTTCATTGGTTTCATACTCATTGAAGAAAGGAAAATGCAGGACTGTGATAAGGCTGAAGAGTGGAGAAATAAGAAGTGGAAAAAGAGCTGAGGCGAAGGAAGGGGGTAGTTTTCTCCACCTTACCCTGGATCCAGGCCCCTTTTAGCAGGATCTCTCCTGGACAGTCCCAGGCACCTTTGAAGTCTGTCCACTTTGGGCCACAGTGACTTCAGACCCTTGAGACACAAAGGTAATAGCCACTGTTTATACTACAACCTTCTGCTTTTTAGTTGGGAGCCTACAGGGCATGGGTGGTTAACTTCAGGTGTATAAGAGATATGACAAAGAAGTACAGTGGCTCTTGAGTCAGGATATCTGAGATCACCGTTTACTAGTACAATGATTCTGGGCCAGTACAAATCTGTATCAGCTTCTCATCCTTTTCTTAAAAGAATCATCCTAAGGATCTCAAGATGATGTGCATGAAAGTCCCCATAGGATGAAAGAAATTCATTTAAAAGTAATGTATAAAACTTCCTTAAAAAAAAGTTGCATTTGATTCAGAATATTTTAGAGTTTGAAATCCTTTAGGGGAGTTTCATTTTGACATCTGTTTGTGATCCTTGTGTGGTATGAAGGTGAGTCTCTGTCCCCTCTGTAAAGAGACCTCAGTGAAATGGAGCTTTCCAGGCAGTGGAAAGTTAAAGGATGATGTCGGAGAGATAGGTAAAGAGAGAAAGGTTGTTTTGACTGCAGTAACTCTAATGTGGTTATAGTGAGGAAGAGCTTAGTTTCCCTAAATATAGCTTTAGTGGTTATAAATTTTTGGATGGTGGTAAAATGTTTAAAAAATTAACCACTTGCTGGTGCATAGTTTGTCAATGACAGTGACCAAGAATTCTGGGGATCATGAGTTAGAAAGCCTGCGTCAGAAGGTATATATAGTTAATTTATGCATAAGACCTTGTATGAAAAAGTTGTATTTGAAAGAGAAAGCTGAGATTTTGCATTAAAAATCTGAAAATATCTTATTTGGAAGTTTAAAAATATTTCAATACTTAATATCTTTCCTAATACTTCTGTTTTATTTTAAAATCATAAGTATATAAGGATTCCCCCACCCCATCTCCTCCAGTTCACCCCACTGTGCCATTTTCCCTGAGTGTTGTGAGATGACAGCATTGGGAAGCAATGATTTAAAGAATTGTCACTGGCTACCTATCTTGTCATAGATTTTTCCAAGGGCCTGGCTAGTATCTTGCTTTCATCAGCTTAACCCATTGCCAGGAGTTTTTTATGTCTGTTTTTTTTGTGTTAGGAATAAATTTTGCTCTAAAGTTCTTAAATACTTGTAAATCAAATAGCTATTAGGTTGTATGGAGACAGAGATCGTGGATAGCAAATAGGAATTTCTTAATTCACTCCGACCTCAATTTTACCCCTGGGAAAACAGCCCAAGCCACATGACCCTTAGAATAAAAAATCATAGGTGATCAAAAACAAAATGTTTCTGGAGTTCCTGTAGTGGCTCAGGTTTCTGCAGAAATGTAGGTTCGATCTCTGGCCCTGCCCTGCACAGTGGGTTAAAAGATCTGGTGTTGGCGTAGGTGTGGTGTTGGTTGCAGCCGCAGCTCAGATTCAGTCCCTGGCCCAGGAACTTACATATGCTGCAGGTGTTACCAAAAAAATTTTTTTTTCCTTAGTAGCTGTTGTTTTAGAAGCTTCTCTTGATTTTGTAGAAAATGGAGGTGGTTGCCTTGCAATAGGAACTCAGGGCTCTTCTGGCCCCCAAAGACATGGCAATTGGCTGGTGGGTGGACACTTCCTTTCCAGAATTACTAGAATGTGGAGTTGTTGCAGTGAGGAAACCCATCTGCTGTCCTTGGGGCCAGAGAAGTTGTGTGGTAGAGATTCTAGGAATATTTCTGCCTGAGATAAATTATTTCATACCACACCTCAGGTTCTTAGGTTCTAAAATCAATAAAGGTAAATTTGATAAATTACTGTTTTCTTAAACACAACTCTGGATGGCATGGTTTTATGATGACCTTAGCTCTGGCACTTTGGTATGAAAACAAAATAAAACAACCCCCAAAACAAACAACAACAACAAAAAACAAAAACAAAAACAAAAAAACAAACCCACACAGCCTTTGGAATCAGACAGGCTTAATTAAGTTCAAATCCTAACTCTAACACTTGTTAGCTGGTCTTAATCTCTCCGAGTTTCAATTTCCTCACCCATATATTTGGAAAAGTGCTTCATAACTCATGTAATTTTGACAAGAATTAAAATGGGAAAATGTATGGCCAGAATCCAGTTTATTGCTTGGCACACAGTATTCAGTAGATGATGGGTATTATTATCCCATAATTACATTCAAAAGAACAAATATTCAGATAGAGGTTACTAGCAGCTTAGGTGTGCTCATTTCAGACTTAAATGTTACATTATCTCAGAATAAAGTCAGAACTACTTCTTTCTTCTCCCTCTAGCCCTGGAGTGGGGATAGGGGGCAGTTTACTAACTTGCTTTGAATTAAAAACTAAAAGGGATTTTAAAAAATTAAAATGCTAATTATGGTTCTCTCTGCTAATGGAATATCAGGTGCCTTTTCCTTTCTTCTTTTTACTTTTTTTTGTATTATTCTAAAGTCTAAATCTAAAAAATCTAAGTCTTTTTGTAAACATCATCTAGAACAACCAAAGTAAATGAGTTTTACGAAGTTAAGTTTTCTTTTATTTCAATGAAAACTTGCACTGGCAGCTGGATACATTCCCACCCCACTCCGCTGTCCCCCACCAGGGGTTGTGTGCTCTGGAAGTCTCCGTCATCCCTCCAAATCTTGCTCCTTTCAGGCAGTGACTGGAACAACCCTGATGATGGTGCTGGAAAAGTTTCTGTTTTTCCTCCAGGCAGGAGGGAACATGATCTGCATGGCAGGCAATCAGTGAAAAGCAGCAGCAAAGTAATATGATTAATGTTAAAACACAAAGCAAAACAAAACAAACAAATAAACAAAAACTGGAGGAGGTTTAAGAGTCTGGGGGACCAACTAGAAAAGAGAGGAAAGGAAGTGGGGTGGGGTGGGGGAAGCAGGATGGATAAAACTACAGTTACAACAAGAAGGAAATGGAAAATAAATAAAGGAAATTCCTTAACACAAACTAAGCCCCTTGAGGGAGTTTTGTTAGGGTGGATGGTGGGGGATGGATAAAATTCATATAGGACTGTATAATTTGTGGGGGATTCCTCTAAAATCAGTTAAAAAATAGCAGTCTAGAAGAATTCAGGTAGGACTCATTTGGGTTTACTACCCTCTCTGGCAGTCTACAATTTTTGAAAGTGTGTATTTATGAGGGGTGTGTGTGTGTGTGTGTTTCTTTTTGGGGCCACACCTGTGGCATATAGAGGTTCCCAGGCTAGGGGTTGAATCGGAGCTGTAGCTGCTGGCCTACACCAAGCCACAGCAACACTGGATCCTTAACCCACTGAGACCAGGGATCAAACCTGCATCCTTATGAATGCTAGTCAGATTGGTTAACCCCTGAGCCACGATGGGAACTCCTATTTATGAGTTTTAGACCATTCATTTCCAGTCCCACTGAGGTAAATAGTGCAGTTGGTGCATTTATGATTGTATAGAGGAATGCAGCTGATGAATTATTTCCTTTTGTCTTTTGACCAGAAAAATGTGTGGTTTTCTAGCAATTTGGTTTTTAACCTGTAGCATTTTTCTTCACAGTTTTGTCACAGGTGTAGTACAGCTGGTTCTAATCCAGAGGTGTACAACAGTCTGGTAGGGTGACCTAGAGGTTATAGATCTGTGTCATGCAATATGGTTGCTGGCCACTAGTCACATGAGCTGTTAGCACATGGTGTGTGGCTAGTCCAAATTGAGACGTGTTAGAAGAGCACATTGGATTTTGGAGACAGTATGAAAAAAAGGAATGTAAACTATCTCATTAATAATTTTCACATTGATTTAGATGCTGAAATTATATTTTGGGTCTACTGGGATAAATAAAATATGTTATTATAATTAATTTCGTCTGTTTCATCTTACCTCGTACTTTTTAAATGTGGCTACAAGGAAACTTAAAATTACATATGTGGCTCGATTTGTGGCTTGTATTATATTTCTCTTGGACAGTGTTGAACTAAGAGCAGGAACTTAGGAAGTTCAAGTCTTGGCACTGTCATTTCCTGCCTCATGACCTTGGACAAATTATTAAAAATTTCTAAGCTTCCGTTTCCAATCCCCAGTTAAATGGGGATAATAATATATACCTCACAGGGCTGTTACGAGTATTAGCTGAAATAATACCTGGTGCATAATATGTACTTGACAAATGTTAATTCTCTTCTTGTGCATTTTATTTACTGCTAGTAAATGTAGCCACATTATTTATAAAGAATTATTTGGGATCAGGGTACAGTAGCCTGTACCTGTGGTTCTTTTCATGCAAAATGTTAAAGTGCTTGACAAATATCAGTCACAGGAGGTCTGAAAAGGGAAGAACCCTTTTTGACTCAGTGGAGAATGGGTCTGTGGCTTTACTGTGTGCCTGCTGGCATCTCCCTATCATTCAGGCTGACCACTGTGGTTGTTAGACACACTTGGAGGCATTGGTTAATGTTCTGTTAACTGCTGAAGTGTCTAGGGTTCTATTTTAAAGCTCCCAAATACGTTTCTTACCTTGCCAAAAGGACACACCTTCAGCTTCCTGTGCCAACAAGTGGAGTATTCTTGCAGGCATTTTAAAGCACACAATTAAGAAACAGGGCCAATCTCCTCATAGCCCATATTTCTCTTTCTCCTTCTTATTCATTTTCATCCTTTGAGGAGTGAAAGTGTGAGTATGGAGTTGGTTTGCCTTTTTGAGTACTGGTTATATGTTATCTTTAGGGATAGCACTTTGTCAAGAATCATACCCCCATCAGGTACTTGTGAAAACATACCCTTCTATACTGCCTGCCTGGCCTTCTCTACTTGCAAGCTCTCTGACCCCCAAAATGCCTGAACCATGAAATGTGAGTTTTGGTGGCCCCAGAGGTAACTTTTGCCCACAAAAGACAATTCAGGGGACTTACTTTGGCTTTAAACTGATGTTCAACTTTTAAAGTTGCATTTGAAAACCTATTCTTCCTTTAATTTTTAAATTTAGCTTACAGATCTTATCACTCTATTTCAATAAATTTAACAGTCACTCATAAAGTGGGCTTTGAATAAGGTTTTAATTTACAAACTTAAACTCCTCTCTTTATTTACTTATTTATAAAGTTAAATGTCTTTTTTTTTTTTTTTTTTTTTTTTTTTTTTTTGCTTTTTAGTGCTGCACTCACAGCATATGGAGGTTCCCAGGCTAGGGGTCAAATCAGAGCTACAGCTGCCAGCCTATGCCACAGCCACAGCAACTTAGGATCCTAGCCGCATCTGCCACCTGCACCACAGCTCACAGCAATTGCTGGATCCTTAACCCACTGAGCGATGCCAGGGATTGAACCCACAACCTCATGGTTCCTAGTTGGATTCGTTTCCGCTGCACCATGATGGGAACTCCTAAAATTAAATATCTTGATTTTTATAAGTACATTAGTTGTATCAACAAGACTTTTCTGAAGATTTAAATAGTGCTTATTAGTCTGTAAAATAAATTAAAAAATATGCTGATTCCTAACTTCTCTTAAATATTCTAATAGTGCACATAATTATATTTATATTTAAAAATCACAGGTCTGTATCAGTTACTCAGTTGACGATTTTAAAAGTGGAATAACAAGGGTGACCTATTACTCTTTTAAGCCAAAATTGCCTACACGCTACAAGAATGCTTAGATTCCTTCTAACTCTGTTTGGGGAATGACCTTGAAAGTTGTGACAAAAGACAAATAAATGAGATATATCCAGAATTCAAAGAGGTTTAATTTTAATATCCATTCGCGTTGTATGATCCTAAGATACAGGAAACATATGACAAGAATGTAGGAGTAGTTCAGGGTTTTTTAAATTGAAAATATATTTATATATCTTATAAGACCATCTCATGGACATTGTAAGGATACCAAAGGGATACTATGAACGACTCTGTGCTCATAAATTTGATACCTAAAATTAAATGAAAACTATTTGAAAGACACCATCTGAACTCACAAAAGGAGAAACATATGTCCTAAATAGTTCTGTATTTACTAAAGAAATTAAATCAACAATAACCTTTCAGAAAAGAAAGTACCAGGCCCAGTGAATTCTACCAAATATTTAAGGAAGAAACAACACCAATTCTCCATAATCTTTTCCAGAAAAGTAGAAGCATAGGGAACACTTCCTAATTCATTCTTGGAAACCAGCATTATCCTAATTACCAAAATGAAGTAATGACATTACAAAAAAAGAAAACTGCCTACTAACATCTCTAATGAACGTAGATGTAAAAATCCTCAAAAAAAGTTAGTGAAAATTCCCAGCAAGCTATTTTGTGAATATCAACAAATTGTTTCTAAGATGTATATGGAAAGTCAAAAGCTAAATTGTAGCAAACATGCTACAGAAGAACAAAGTTGGTGGAATTACACCATCTGATTTCACAAAATATTATATTGCTACAATAATCAAGACATCATAGTACTGGAAAAAGTACAGACATGGTGCAGAGCAGAGAACTCAAAAACAGGCCCACTCTGGAGTTTTCATCATGACTCAGTGGTAACAAACTGACTAGTATCCATGAGGATGTGGTTTCAATCCCTGGCCTAGCTCAGTGGGTTAAGAATCTGGCATTGCTGTGAGCTGCAGTGTAGGTCCGAGATGCAGCTCGATCCCATGTTGCTTTGGCTGTGGTGTAGGCCAGCAGCAGTAGCTCCAATTGGACCCCTAGCCTGGGAACTTCCATATGCCACACGTACAGCCTTAAACAGACAACCCCCGCCCCCAAACCAAAACCAAAAACAACACAGGTCCACACAAATATAGTCAACTGATCTTTGACAACAGAGTTAAGGCAATTCAGAGGATAAAGGATAGTCTTTATCTTTTCAACAAATGGTACTGGAATAATCAGAAGTTCCAAGACACAGATCTTATATCTTTGAATAGCTGATTTTGAGCTGTGATTTTTTTTTTTATGTGAAATTTTAGTTTATATATAGTATTGGAACATTTAAGAGAACCTGGGATTCACCATATTTATAAATTTATCAAATATATAAGAATTACTTAAAGGTCATAGGATAATTTCTTGGTTAAATATAATTGAAGTATTTAAAAAAGTAAATTGAATCTATTAAATTTATAAATTTAAATATTTGAACATTACGACAGTATCATCTAAATTTCTTAAAAGTGCTAATAAATTAACTATACTTCAATGAAAGACAAGTGATTGCTAAAATTTTGTAGAGTTGCAAATATAGAGGTAATATTTGTAAGCTAAATTTGAGTTTAGGGGATAATGAGGCTTATGTATTTTTTAATCAAATGGCCATCAGGTACAGAATTGGGGTCAGTTAGAATTGTTGGCTCATCATGACACATTCTCATCAGTAGTCTATGCCTGTTGTTTATTTGGTTGGTAACATTAATAATTTTTTTTTGTGCCCCCAGCATGCAGAAGTTCTTAGGTCAGGAGATTGACCCTGAGCCATAGCAGTGACCCAAACCATAGCAATTAGAATGCGAGATCCTTAACCAGCTGAGCCACCAGGAAACTCCCACTTTAATAAATTTAGCACATCTAATATTAATTTTTAAAACCAAAGAAAACCTCTAAATAGCCTCTTCTTCATTCCAAAACTTTCTATGAGTAGGGATGGGTTGTGTAAAGTCCCAAAACTTTGTATAGGATGGGGTGGCATGTGTAAAGTATCTAAGATCTGTTTTTAATGTATAAAAATGTTCAGAAGTAGTAGCATATAGTCTGTTTACTAAAGGGACAGCTTTTGAGGGGAAAAAAAAAGATAAAATGGGAAAAATTCTCCAGACGAGGTCTCTATTGTGAAGGGACAAAGGATAAGAGATTTAAAATAAAGAATCCTATACCTGGGAATTAAATGGATAACTAAATTTAATGGGATGGTTCCTGACACATAAGAACCCTCAAATAGTATTGTATTGCAGAAGGTTTGGTGAGTTAGATTACTGAGAGATGAATTTAGGCTTCTAAGTGAAAACATCTGGGAGACAAGTATAATGCCAGTGCTCTTTGAGAAATTGGGACTGAGAATAACAAGGTGGAAACCACCAGTTGAGAGTGAAGAACTGAACCTCTCAGGGTAGCTGGAGTCTTGCCTGGCAGGGATGTGGATTGAGAGGATTGTAGATCAGAAGAAAGTATGTTTTCTTCCAGAGCTTCTACTCTTTGCATCACCTCCTTGCTTCCCTTCCCTCCCCTTTCCTGCATTGGGGCCAAGATAGCTCCTTTTGGTTTATACACTCATCTGGAGATTAGGAGCTGCCTTGCAGAAGACAGAGAGCTTCCCCTCAGAACCCCAAGGCTATCACAAACACACCCAGAGACAGCACACCTATGTAACAATATAGATTCAGAGGCATTTACTATAAGATTATAAGATCATTTTTTTCTTTTCTTTCTCTTTTTTGGGGGGTGGGGGGCACACCTGTAGCATATGGAAGTTCCCAGGCTAGGGGTCAAATCAGAGCTGCAGCTTCCAGCCTGTGCCATAGCCATAGCAACTTGGGATCTGAGCCGCATCTGTGACCTACACCGCAGCTCACAGAAACACCGATTCTTTTTTTTTTTTTTAATTTTATTTTTTTAAATTTATTTATTTATTTATTTTTGTCTTTTTGCTATTTCTTGGGCCGCCCCTGTGGCATATGGAGGTTCCCAGGCTAGGGGTCGAATCGGAGCCATAGCCACCGGCCTACGCCAGAGCCACAGCAACGCGTGATCCGAGCCGCGTCTGCAACCTACACCACAGCTCATGGCAATGCCGGATCGTTAACCCACTGAGCAAGGGCAGGGACCGAACCCGCAACCTCATGGTTCCTAGTCGCATTCGTTAACCACTGCGCCACGACGGGAACTCCCCCGGATTCTTAATCCACTGTTCAGGGCCAGAGCTCGAATTGCTTCCTCATGGATACTAGTTGTGTCCTTTACTGCTGAGCCTCGACAGGAACTCCTCTTTTTTTTCTTCTTCCTTCTCCTCCTCTCCTTCCTTCTCTCTCCTCCTCCTCCTGCTCCCCCTTCCTCCTCCCTCCTCTCCCCCTCCTTTCCCCTCTTCCTCTCCTTGTTTTTTTCTTAATGGCCATACCCACAGCATGTGAAAGTTCCCAGGCTAAGGATTGAATCCAAGCTGCAGCTGCACCCCATGCCTCACACTGGATCCTTTAACCACTGTGCCAGGCCATGGATCAAACTTATATGTTCACAGCAACCTGAGCTAACTGAAGTCAGGTTATTATTTTTTTTCTTATCCAGATTCTATTTTTATTTCACAGGAACTGTTTTTTTTTTTTTTTTTTTTTTTTTTTTTTTTATTAAATTTTATTTTATTTTCCCACTGTACAGCAAGGGGGTCAGGTTATCCTTACATGTATACATTACAATTACAGAGGAACTGTTTTTTTAATTGCCCAATGAAGTTATTACATTTATAGTTGTACAATGATCATCATGACCCAATTTTATAGCATTTTCATCCTTAACCCACTGTACCACAGCGGGAATTCCAGTTTTTCATCTATTAGTGAATGCATAGATCCAGACTAAGAGGGAAAGAGGGACAGTCAAAGGGCAAGCCTTCAAGGCTGAGAAGAGAAACTGAATGGAGAACGCCCAGAATGGAGGTAGGGCACTCTGAGATGAGACAGACCAGGGGCTATCTCAGAGTCATTGCTCTTCTTAGGCAGGCTTTCCTATGCTGACAAAATGCATGGTGTAGTAACTTGACTGCTGATTATAAAAACTCTCCCTGATGGAGTTCCCATTAAAGCTCAGTAGTAATGAACCTGACTTGTATTCACTAGGATATAGGTTCAATCCCTGGCCCTGCTCAGTGAATTAAGGATCCAATGTTGCCGTGAGCTGTGTAAGTTGCAGACCGGGCTTGGATTCGTGTTGCTGCGACTGTGGTGTAGGCCAGCAGAACAGAGAACGCAAAAACAGGCTAACACTGGAATTCCTGTTGTTGAGGCTCAGTGTTAATGAACCTGACTAGTATCCATGAAGAATCGGGTTCGATCCCTGGCCTTGATCAGTGGGGTAAGGATTTGGTGTTGCAGTGAGGTCCCAGACACAGCTCTGATCCCAAGTTGCTGTAGCTGTGGCGTAGGCCAGCAGCTACAGCTCTGATTCGACCCCTAGCCTGGGAACTCCCATTTTCCGTGGGTGTGGCCCTAAAAAGAAAATAAAAATAAAAACTCTCCCTGAAATGTACATAGGGGAAATAGGTCAGTACTCAAGAAATAGCAATAGAATAGGGTCTTTGTTCTCAAGGTATTTCTGAAAAAATGTTTCTTCCACATTTTCAGCTTCTCAATTGTATGTCTTTCCTCTTGCCCTCTGACTCAGAAAAACCTTCTCAAACCAGATGTGCTAGTTTTTCAGTTAAAAATGATGTCTTAGACAGCTAGGGCTGCCATAACAAAATACCATGGGGTAGGAAGCTTAAAGAACAGGAACATATTTTCTTAGAGTTTTGGGGGCTGAAAGTCCAAGATCAAGGTGTCAGCAGGTTTGTTTCTCCTGGAGCCTCCTTCTCGCTGTTCCTCACATGGCTTTCTGTGTATGCTCTCCTGGTGTCTTTTCCTCTTTTTATAAGGACATCAGTGTTTAGGAGCCCACCCTTATGACCTTATTTAACCTTAATGGTCTCTTTAGAGGTTCTGTCTCCAAATAGAGTCTCAATGGATATTAAAACCTACCAAATTGTACACTATTCCCATGTGCAGTTTAATGTACATTAATTATACCTCAAATCTGTTGAAAGAAATTATGGCTTATTCAACAAAAAATTATTTGTAGATTTATCAAGATATCATGAATACTACCTTACCCACAACAGACAAGCATAAGGGGTCATTTAGTAACCTTGCAGGATTCCAGTTGTGTATGTAAAATGAAGATAACACTTACCTCACTAAAGAATGATGAAAATTAACTGGTGTTGACTGGGTTCATTGAAAGTGCTACTTGTGCAAACTGCTTTATTTTCAGTTATAAAATAGGCGGTTATTTTAGGATACAAGCATACTACTGTTGGCTGAACTTATTCCTAAATTCTTTAATATGGGCAGGTTACTTGAGTTGTAGCATCTTTGTTTGTCCTTATTTGCCAACTATGTATCTTATTTTGTGAAGTGTCCATTCAAGTCTTTTGCCCATTTTTAAAGGGGGGTTTTTGTTTTCTTATTATTGAGTTCTTTATATTTTTTTTATCAGATGTGTGATGTATGATTTACAAATATTCTCTCCCAGTTTGTAGTTTGTCTTTTTTTTCTCTTCAGAGCCTTTTCTCACCCCCCCCCCCTTTTTAGGGCTTCACCTTTGGCATGTGGAAGTTTTCAGGCTAGGGGTCAAATTGGCTATAGCTGCTGGCCTATGCACAGCCACAGCAATGTGGGATTCAAGCCGTGTTTGCAACTTACACCACAGCTCACAGCAGTGCTGGATCCTTGACCCACTGAGGGAGGCCAGAGATCTAACAACATCTTCGTGGATACTAGTTAGATTTGTTTCTGCTGTGCCACAAAGGGAATTCCCTCTTCAGAGTCTTGTAAGAGCAGAAATTAAAAAGTTTTTAATGACCTTTATTTTTTATCAATTTTGTTCTTTATGGATTGTGCATTTGTTACTATTTTTAAGAAACCATTACTAGAAATTCCCGTCGTGGTGCATCTGAGATGAATCTGACTAATATCCATGAGAATGGGGGTTTAATCCTTGGCCTTGCTTAAGTGGGTCTGGGGAGGCATTGCTGTGAGCTGTGGTGTGGGTCGCAGATGCAGCTCGGATCCCCAATTGCTGTGGTTGTAGTGTAGGCCGGCAGCTGCAGCTCTGATTCAGCTCCTAGCCTGGGAACCTCCATATGCCGTGGAGGTTTTTTACTAAAAAGTGAAAAAACAAATAAACCATTGCCTAACCTAGTGTTACAAAGATTTTCTCAAAAGTTTTCTGATAGAAATTTCATAGTTTTAGGGTTTACATTTAGATTTGTGTTTCGTTTTGAGTTTATATGAAGCAAAATACAGATAAAATTTTATGTTTTTGAATGTGGATGTCCAATTGTTCCAGCACCATGGAAACAATTTTGTGGAAAAGCCTATCATTAATTACTTCACTAATTGGCTTTTGTACTTTTGTCAGTAATTAATTGTTCATGTATGTGTAGATCTATTTCTGGACTCTCCAGTGGTTTATCTGTTCCAGTGATTTATTTGTGTCTTTATGCTGATACCACACTATTGACAACTGTGACTTTATAATAAGTCTTGAAATCAAGAAATATAAGCCTTCTAACACTGTTCTTTTTGAAAGTTGCTTTAGCTATTACATATCCTTTGCATTTTCCATATGAATTTTAGAATTAGATTCTCAACTTCTACAGAAAAGTTTGCTATCAGCTGTTACCAAAAATTGGATTTTGATTGAAATTGCATTGATTCTGTAGGTCAATGAGAGAATTAACATCGTAACAAAATTGCATCTTCTGAGGTTGCTCACAGATTTACTTAATTAGACACAATGACAGAGAATACTACTGCCAAAACATCTGTATCCTGGAACTTTTACTCTTCCCTGGGGCAACGTGTGGCATCTGATGTTTAGACTGAGTAAGATGTCAGTGCTGATTCGTGTAGCAAATTCAATACCAGTAAAGCTTAATTCTTCATCTTTTAAATATAAATAAGTTAAAACTCAGGCTCTAATATTTTCTTCCCACATCTCAGTGGATCAGTGTTGGGGACAGTGTTCTCTGCTTAGGAGAACACTGGTAATATTCCTTTCTATCGATAAGGTACTACAAAAGGATTAAACATTGTACCCTGCTCATGCCAATGATCAAAATTATATTGTGTTCTGTGATTACCAAATTTGGTCTCCAGGGGATTATCCACTTATCTCCTAGCTTCTGTGACTTGGAGGAGAGAAGAGATAATAGACAGCAATGGTACAGCATTAGAAACAAGACACACAGCTATTAGTTCTTAGCCATGTTGCTGTGATTGCTATTTGTTGATGAAAGCTGTGGGAAGAAATGGCAATGCATATAAACAGGAGAAATTTAGTCATAATTTATGCTTCTTTAGAAAATGCCAGCAGAAAAAATCACTTCCAGAATACTTAAACCACCTATGACTAATCACACTAATCACAGGATGACCTATGTTACTCTTGTGAGTGGTAATCAAGTGTGTTAAAGACATTCCCCCTAATTTTGAGCATTTAAAGCAATATGATGCCACGATACAGATTTTCCTAGTGCAGGTGTCCACAATGTTTCCAAATTTATGATATTTTGGAGCCTTCACATTTTCCTCTCTAGACATTGATGGCCCACACTAAGTAGAGCCAGCAAGGTGGGGCCTTGGGTTGCTAGGCAACCCTTAGCGTCATCTCTGGCTGGACCCCTTTTGGGTTTGCCACTGCAGCGGTTCCAAACCTTTATGTTTATTAACATCCAATAAATTTTGACTGCAGTCTTCTCTGTAGCAGGCACTACCCTTTATCTTCTATCCATGTTTTCTTCATTCTTAGCAGATAAGTAAAAATTTCAACTTTTTAACCAAACTTCTTCTTTAATTCCAAATATGTTCATTTCCTCACATCTTTACCACCGACCTTCCTATCTCTCAGGAAGAGGCATCCTTTCCAAATTTATCCTTGCCCTCGACTCTTATTCTGGCTGATCCTCCTGCCAGACTTGGAGCTTTGTTTGTATATCCCGAGTCTCTTATATCTTCAACCACTCCAACTGGACCCATCTTGCAAGAATGCAAATCTGATGATATCTCCTTGCCTGCCTCCCCACCCCCAAATATTTATACATGTCAGGGGCCACTATTACTCTTAGGCTATCCTAAGAAAAACCTCTTAAGTGTGACTTCCAAAGCCCCACTCCTTCAGTTTGGCTTCTGCTTGCCTCTCCATTCTTACCTTTCACTTACTCTTCCTCTCCTCTAGACATACTGAATATTCAATCCCTCAAGTACACCTTGGGCTTTCTGCTACTATAAGGTCTTGTACAAGCTCTTTCCTCTTTACACATCTCTGCCATCTTAGTTCAAGCATCATTTCTATAAGGAAAACTTCCCTGACAAGGTCCAATTCTTCTACTACAGAGTTCTGTGCCTGGCATGTATCTTTTTCTTGCCCCTTATTATAATTGCCATTTTACATTTAGTTTTTATGATTTTTTCTTTCCTCTTCTGCTAGTTCCAGATTCTGTTGATGCAAGTGAAATGTCCTTCCCTACTATCTGATTTATATGTTCTTACCACTATTGTCTAATTTTGTAGTTCTCAAACTTTTTTTTAAGGAGAACCCTTATTTGTTTATTTATTTATTTATTTATTTATTTATTTATTTTTAGGGTGGTACTGCAGCATATGGAAGTTCCCAGGCCAGGGGTCAAATCAGAGCTGCAGCTGCTGGCCTATGCTACAGCCAGAGCAACATGGGATCCCAGCTGTGTCTGCGACCTACACCACAGTTCACGGCAACACCACATCCTTAACTCACTGAGCGAGGCCAGGGATCATTTGTTGGGTTGGCTACTGGTAAGGCACAATGGGAACTCCAAGAGAACCCTTTCAAAAGATGAACTCCTAGGGAGTTCGCACTGTGGGACACTGTGTTAGTGATCTGGCTTGTCTCTGTGGTACTGCCAGTTAGATCCCTGGCCTCGAACAGTGGATTAATAAGGCTGCAGCACTGCCACAGCTCTAGCGTAGGTCGCAGATGTGGCTTGGATTTGATCCCTGGAACTTCCATATGCCTTGGATGCAGTGGAAAAAGGGAAAAAATAAAGAAAAAAGATGAACTCTTACATATGGAATTATTATATAAGGCAGATAAAGAGGGGCTGCTTTAGTTGAAGGTGAGGAAAGGGATCTTGGAGCAATGAAGTTTACAGAGCACAGAAGATGCTGTGGTTTGAAAACCGCTAGCCTGTATGATTGCAAGAGCCTTTAAAAAAAAAAACTGAAAATTTTCATTTGTAAAACACAGAAGTAATACTTACCCAAGAGTTATTGTGAAAATTAAATATAAAGCCCTTGGCATGTGATATACACTCAGCAAGTGATGGCTGAAACTGTTATTATTCCTTAGAATCTTTCTTCAAACTAACTTCTTAATTAGACCTTGCTGTTTTTCTTAGACATATTCAGTTAATCACTCAGTCTGAATACTTCTTAATATTTTCCCTTTTCATTTTCATTCTCACCTTTTCTGTCTAGACTCTCATGGCCTCCCCTTGCCTCAGGACCAAACCATCTCTTAACTGGCCCTCATTCTTCCCATCAATCTCTCTATGGCTCATCTGCACATTTTAGTCCCACGTCGCATATACTCCTTGGCTCTACACTGACCACAGGACAGAGTTCAAACACCTTAGCTTGGTAACGTCCGTGCTCTGGGACTGATCCTTACTTTAATGCCAGCATTTTCTCCTTTTTTTCCCTCACAGACCTTCTACTGAAGACAACCTAGGTTTGTTATTGCTCTGAAACACACCAGACATACTTCTGATGCTACTCCGTGTTTTTTTCACCTCATTTACAGTGGAAGAAGCACACTGCTTCTTTAAGTTCTAGGTGTCTTAAGGTCTGTACATTCTGTCTCATCAGCTTCGGGAAGACTCCAACTGGGTCCACTTTTGCCAGTTTGGAGCTTTCTTTTTTTTTGAATTATGTATTTATTTATTTATTTTTGGACATGGTGTGTAGCAGCTTGATTTAAGATCTCAGTTCCCAGACCAGGGATTGAACCCAAGCCACAGTGGTGAATGCACCAAATCCTAACCACTAGACCACCAGGGAACCTCCCCTGTTTAGAGCTTTCTTAAATACATACCAAACTCCAGACAATTAGGAGCCAGTATTAATGGGTTCATTCCTTTATTTAATGGGTATTGATGAAAAACATACTATGGATTGGGCACTGTAGTAGGTGCTGAGAATACAAAGGTGATCAAGACAAATACAGTCCCTGCCCTCAAGGATGTCATATCTAACTGGGATGGCAGAGGAAAAAAAGCTATTACGATGAAGGAAAGTAAGTGCTCTGATGGAGGATGTAGGGGGCATGCATAGGAGAAAACCTAATATATAATACAGTTCAGGGCATTTTGGGGGGGCGTGTCAAGGATGGCTTTCTACAGAGAGAGATGGTTAGGCTGAGGCCTGAAGGATGAGTGGGGTTGAGTGATGAAGAGGAGAGAAGCTGTTCCAGGCAGAGGAAACATTGCTGTTTGTTGTCTTAGTATAGGGCAGGAAGAGCATAACTTAAAATGAACCAGGGGAACTCTGGTGAGGCTCTGGAGAGGATATAATGCTTTCTCCATCCTTTCCTTGGCCCCTCCCTCCTTCCCTGTCCCCTAAACGCACACATGCCTCCTTTCGGATTTGGTCCTCTTTGGGATGACTTCCACACTTCTAAGCTCAAAGCCAGTCATTTGATCTGAAGCAGATGACTTTCAACAAACTGCCTGGAGCTTGCCCCTTTCCCACCTCCATGTGACAACTGCAGATAATTCAGAGACACACAGATCTTGAAGCCACCTATGCCCCGCCCAAAGGCCTCATAACTCTCTTTAAAAATCTTTCTCAAACAGAGGAATCTTGTGGGTTCATTTGATCTTTTTTATGTTGCTGTTTTCAGGATGTAACTTTTCTCTTTTCCTCTCAAGCCTGGGCTCCAGGCAGTTATCCAAGAGAGGAGAGGTCTGGAATCCTTGGCCGGTCCCAGGGCACACATCAAGGCAGAGATGAAAATATAGGCAAATGGTCTGGGATGTCTTTATGAATACCACTCAGATGACTTGGCTGAAGTCTTCCTCTTACATCAGAACTCAGTGGTTTTAACAACACGGTTTGATAAAAACATTTTCTTTAGCAGTCGTGTTACAGTCATTAAGATGTAACCTTAGGAACTCTATACATGATTTAATTCCTTTTTGAACTAATTTCTTTAGGTTTATAGACATTTATTGGGTTTCTTTCCAGATACAAAAGGAGTTTTTAAAATGACAGTTATATGGATTCTCTGCTTAGCAGAATTTTCTACTAGTTTTTGAGTGTCCTTACCTAGAGATTATTATTAGATACACAGCAAAATACAAATTAATTTGAGATTGAACCTCTTTCTGGTTTTATTTTTTTTTTTTTTTAATTTTATTTTCCCACTGTACAGCAAGGGGGTCAGGTTATCCTTACATGTATACATTACAATTACAGTTTTTCCCCCACCATTTCTTCTGTTGCAACATGAGTATCTAGACATAGTTCTCAATGCTATTCAGCGGGATCTCCTTGTAAATCTATTCTAAGTTGTGTCTGATAAGCCCAAGCTCCCGATCCCTCCCACTCCCTCCCCCTCCCATCAGGCAACCACAAGTCTCTTCTCCAAGTCCATGATTGATTTTCTTTTCTGAGGAGATGTTCATTTGTGCTGGATATTAGATTCCAGTTATAAGTGATGTCATATGGTATTTGTCTTTGTCTTTCTGGCTCATTTCACTCAGTATGAGATTCTCTAGTTCCATCCATGTTGCTGCAAATGGCATGATGTCATCCTTTTTTATGGCTGAGTAGTATTCCATCGTGTATATATACCACATCTTCCGAATCCAATCCTCTGTCGATGGACATTTGGATTGTTTCCATGTCCTGGCTATTGTGAATAGTGCTGCAATGAACATGCGGGTGCATGTGTCTCTTTTAAGTAGAGCTTTGTCCGGATAGATGCCCAAGAGTGGGATTGCAGGGTCATATGGAAGTTCTATGTATAGATTTCTAAGGTATCTCCAAACTGTTCTCCATAGTGGCTGTACCAGTTTACATTCCCACCAGCAGTGCAGGAGGGTTCCCTTTTCTCCACAGCCCCTCCAGCACTTGTTATTTGTGGATTTATTAATGATGGCCATTCTGACTGGTGTGAGGTGGTATCTCATGGTAGTTTTGATTTGCATTTCTCTTATAATCAGCGATGTGGAGCATTTTTTCATGTGTTTGTTGGCCATCTGTATATCTTCCTTGGAGAAATGTCTATTCAGGTCTTTTGCCCATTTTTCCATTGATTGATTGGTTTTTTTGCTGTTGAGTTGTATAAGTTGCTTGTATATTCTAGAGATTAAGCCCTTGTCAGTTGCATCATTTGAAACTATTTTCTCCCATTCTGTAAGTTGTCTTTTTGTTTTCTTTTGGGTTTCCTTTGCTGTGCAAAAGCTTTTCAGTTTGATGAGGTCCCATGGGTTTATTTTTGCTCTAATTTCTATTGCTTTGGGAGACTGACCTGAGAAAATATTCATGATGTTGATGTCAGAGAGTGTTTTGCCTATGTTTTCTTCTAGGAGTTTGATGGTGTCCTGTCGTATATTTAAGTCTTTCAGCCATTTGGAGTTTATTTTTGTGCATGGTGTGAGGGTGTGTTCTAGTTTCATTGCTTTGCATACAGCTGTCCAGGTTTCCCAGCAATACTTGCTGAATAGACTTTCCTTTTCCCATTTGATGTTCTTGCCTCCCTTGTCAAAGATTAATTGACCATAGGTGTCAGGGTTAATTTCCAGATTCTCTATTCTGTTCCATTGGTCTGTCTGTCTGTTTTGATACCAGTACCACACTGTTTTGATGACTGTGGCTTTGTAGTATTTCTTGAAGTCTGGGAGAGTGATGCCTCCTGCTTGGTTTTTGTTTCTCAGGATTGCTTTGGCGATTCTCGGTCTTTTGTGGTTCCATATAAATGTTTGGATTGTTTGTTCTAGTTCTGTGAAAAATGTCATGGGTAATTTGATAGGGATTGCATTGAATCTGTAGATTGCTTTGGGTAGGATGGCCATTTTCACAATATTGATTTTTCCAATCCAGGAACATGGAATATCTTTCCATTTTTTTACATCTTCTTTGATTTCTTTGATTAAGGTTTTATAGTTCTCGGCATATAGGTCCTTTACCTCTTTGGTTAGGTGTATTCCGAGGTATTTGATTTTGTGAGGTACAATTTTAAAAGGTATCGTATTTTTGTATTCCTTTTCTAATGCTTCATTGCTGGTATACAGAAATGCAACTGACTTCTGAATGTTAATCTTATATCCTGCCACTTTGCTGAATTTATTAATCAGTTCAAGGAGTTTTGGGGTTGAGTCCTTAGGGTTTTCTAGGTATAGAATCATGTCATCTGCATACAGTGACAGTTTGATCTCTTCTCTTCCTATATGGATGCCTTTGATTTCTTTTGTTTGTCTAATTGCTGTGGCTAAGACTTCCAAAACGATGTTGAAGAGCAGTGGTGAGAGTGGGCATCCCTGTCTTGTTCCAGATTTGAGTGAGAAGGCTTTCAGTTTTTCCCCATTGAGGATTATATTTGCTGTGGGTTTATCATAAATGGCTTTGATTATATTCAGGAATGTTCCCTCTATACCCACTTTGGCGAGGGTCTTGATCATGAATGGATGTTGAACTTTGTCAAATGCTTTTTCTGCATCTATTGAGATGATCATATGATTTTTGACCTTTTTTTTGTTAATGTGGTGTATGATGTTGATTGATTTGCGTATGTTGAACCATCCTTGTGAACCTGGGATGAACCCAACCTGGTCATGGTGTATAATTTTTTTGATATGTTGTTGGATTCGGTTGGCTAAGATTTTGTTGAGAATTTTTGCATCTATATTCATCAATGATATTGGGCGATAGTTTTCTTTTTTGGTGGTATCTCTGCCTGGTTTTGGAATGAGGGTGATGGTGGCCTCATAGAATGTCTTTGGGAGTATTCCTTCTTCTTCAACCTTTTGAAAGAGTTTAAGGAGGATGGGCACCAATTCCTCTTTATATGTTTGATAGAATTCACCTGTGAAGCCATCTGGTCCTGGGCTTTTATTTGTAGGGAGTGATTTTATGACCTCTTCAATTTCATTTCTGGTGATTGGTCTGTTCAGTTGGTCTGTTTCTGCTTGATTCAGTTTTGGCAGGCTGTAAGATTCTAGAAAATTGTCCATTTCTTCCAGATTGTCAAACTTATTGCCATATAGTTGTTCATAGTATTCTCTTATGGTTTTTTGTATTTCTGCTGTATCCGTTGTGATTTCTCCTTTTTCATTTATAATTTTGGTGATTTGGGTTCTTTCTCTCCTCTTTTTAGTGAGTCTGGCCAGGGGTTTATCAATTTTGTTCACCTTTTCAAAGAACCAGCTCTTGGTTTTATTAATTTTCTCTATTGTTTTTTGAGTCTCTATTTTATTGATTTCTTCTTTGATCTTTACAATTTCCTTCCTTCTGCTGACTTTAGGACTTCTTTGTTCTTCTTTTTCTAATTCATTTAGGTGGAGGGTTAAGTTGTCAATTTGGGATCTTTCTTCTTTTTTGAGAAAGGCCTGTATTGCTATAAATTTCCCTCTGAGCACTGCTTTCGCAGCATCCCATAGATTTTGAGAGGTTGTGTCTTCATTATCATTTGTTTCAAGATAGTTTTTAATTTCCTTCTTGATTTCCTCATTGACCCATTGGTTTTTTAGTAGCATGTTGTTTAGTCTCCATGGAGTAGGTTTTTTCTCTTTCCTTTTCCCATGGTTGATTTCTAATTTCATGGCATTGTGGTCAGAGAAGATACTTGAGATAATTTCTATGCTCCTAAATTTATTGAGATTCGCTTTATGTCCCAATATGTGGTCGATTCTTGAGAATGTTCCATGAGCATTTGAGAAGAATGTGTATTCTGATTTTTTTGGATGTAGTGTCCTGAAGATATCAATTAAGTCTAACTTTTCTATTGTTTCCTTTAAGATCTCTGTTGCTTTATTGGTTTTCTGTCTAGAGGATCTGTCCATTGATGTGAGGGGGGTATTTAGGTCTCCTACTATGATTGTATTCTCTTTCTGGTTTTAAAGTGGAGATAATAAGTTCTTATCTGAAATTTTTGGGGCCAGAAGTATTTTAAGAATTCAGCTTATGCTGGTCAATGGAAAATAAATTTTTGGTGGTGAGCATGTTGTAGGGTATACAGAAGTAGGAATATAATGTACACATGACTCTTTTGTATGTTTGTTTGTTTGTTTTTGTCTTTTGTCTTTTTTTAGGGCCATACTGGCGATATGGAGGTTTGCAGGCTAGGGGTCTAATTGGAGCTGTTGCTGCCAGCCTACACCAGAGCCACAGCAATGCCAGATCCGAGCCGCATCTGTGACCTACACCTCAGCTCCACGGCAACGCCAGATCCTTAACCCACTGAGCAAGGCCAGGGATCGAACCCTCAACCTCGTGGTTCCTAGTCGGATTGTTTCCTCTGTGCCACAATGGGAAGTCCCACATGAATCTTATATAATGTTATGAATCAGTTAACTCAGTAAAAAATTGTAGAAAAGAATTCAAAATTTTGTGGGTATTAGAGAAGTAACATGGTGGCTACGGTCCATAGTATGCCAGTCAAGGTCTGGGGAAGCACCTCTAATTAAGCATAATATTTCTGATGTGGAACATCTGAATACTCACACTACATGAGATAACCTCATGTTAGTTCACCAAATGAAACTTTCCGATATGTATTTCCTTTACTACAGATTTCAGAGTTGCTCTTTCTAGATGTCCTGTTTTGCACAGCCTTTGTGTGTCTATCACCTATTTTGAGAACTTTTGTTTAGTTGATTGTGTAGTCTGGTGGTAGAAATATTTGTCTAGAAACGTGCTACTTGGGAGCATGGAAAGAGCAAAGTACAAAGAATACTTACTCAGAGCTCCTGGAATTTCAATTTATTTCTGCTTTTTGTAGCCATGGTGATGATGGTGATAATGGCCACAATTCATTTGATTTGTCTGAGCCTTAATTTTTGCAACTTCAAAATGAAGATCATAATATGTGCCTTTGCTTTCTCTCAGGCATGGTATCAGATGAAATCAAATGTTGGTTTGAGGATGAAGATCCACTGAAATTCAGTTTCAAAGAAAGGGATCTAGGAGTTCCCGGTGTGGCGCAGCGGAAATGAATCCGATTAGGAACCATGAGGTTTCAGGTTTGATCCCTGGCCTCGCTCAGTGGGTTAAGGATCTGGCGTTGCCATGAGCTGTGGTGTAGGTCATAGACTTGGCTTGGATCCTGTGTTGCTGTGGCTGTAGTGCAGGCCGGCAGCTGTAGCTCCAATTGGATCACTAGCCTGGGAACCTCCATATGCCGAGGGTGTGGCCCTAAAAAGCAATAAATAAATAAATAAATAAATAAAGATAAAAAGTAAAGGGATCTGTCTAAATTCAAGGACTCTATATACTTGAGGCAGTATCTGTTGGTAAATGTTGAGTTACATGGCTTCATTCCTGCTCATATCTGGATATAGATGATTTATTGGGTGTCTGCTGTATTAGGAGCTGCAGGAGGCAGTTGTATTTAATCCTAACAACACCTCTTCGAGGTGGCTCCATCTTTCTCCATTTGAGAGATGACAGAGACTTGGCCAAGGTCACACCACTGTCTAGTGCCTGAGCCAGACTGAAAACCAGATTTGTTTGATGGCAAAGTCAGCACCCTTTCTAGTTGCAAAGACTGTTTTGCAACAGTGAATGTTTTGTGGTTGTTGTTTTGTGTTTTGCAAATTGAGAGCAAGATGGGATTCATAAAAATCTAGATAATTCTTTTCCCTTGAATGTAAATTCCAGACGGTATCCATAAATCACACACTCACTTTGGAAGCTCATGGGAAATTAGTCATTATTTGATGCCTTGGAAAATCTTCATTTTCTCTTCATTCACTCATTCTTTGTGGTAGAATTTATTCTCATCACGCAATCCTTATGAACAAGCAGAAATGTTTTCCTAGTTTAAAAAACATTTATCAAGCCATTCTTACTTTGTAAGTCTCAGAAACAGTATAACAGCATCATTTTTCCTTACTGTCCTCTTAGCCTAAGTGTTTGCTTGCCCTGAATGACTCATTGAATTGAGAAACCCAGACAAGCCTCCCAAAGCATATTCCTTTTTTTTTTTTTTTTTTTGGGCTTTTTAGGGTGGTGCCTGCAACATATGGAAGTTCCCAGGCTAGGGGTTGAATCCCAGGCTGCTGGCCTACACCACAGCAATGTGGGATCCCAGCTGCATCTGCGATCTACACCACAGCTCCAGCTCACAGCAACACTGGATCCTTAATGCACTGAGTAAGGCCAGGGATTGAACCTAAATCCTTACGGATACTAGTCAGGTTCATTACTACTGAGCCGCAGTGGGAACTCCAGCATATTCCTTTCTTATTTCCAGTTAGTGGTCCGATCTGAGATGCTCTCCTTGCTAATAGTGATTACATTTACTGAGACTCTGGGTGTAGTCACTCAGAGATGAGGAAGCCTGGGGAGAGGCTGGATTGGGGGTGGGAGACTGACAAGTGAGCACTGTTGAGTCACTTTATTTTAGTTTCTCTCTTTCTCTCATTTAAGATGTCCAGAGTAGGCTTGATGCCTCTGAGAAAGGGATGTTAGAAGGCCTGTCTCCCACAGAGATTGTTCCCTGACCCATCATTTGGTCAACTGGGGTTTCATTCTGGAGAGTAAGAGCCTCTTTATAGATTCAAATTCCTCCTGGCTGCGTTGAGCCAAGTGTTAATTAATGTGTAAGTGTCAGTTGCTCTAGTTAGGTATCTGGAAAGAATTAGTCTTCATGAAATGAACTAAGAGAGGATGAATTTGAGGAAAAGAGAAAGAAAAATTAAGTTCCAGCTTTCATATGCTTTCCTTCTGGCTGGTGACTGTGGGGCAGGGAAGTAGGATTCATAAAAGGATGTAAGAAAACTAAGTGCTTTACTGGCAGATGTTACATTCTTTTTTTTTTTTTTTTTAATTTTTTTTATTTTCCCACTGTACAGCAAGGGGGTCAGGTTATCCTTAGATGTATACATTGCAGTTACGATGTTACATTCTTTTAATGGCTCCCATGATCTGAGATGTCCATTTTTTTCTCTGTCTTTTTCATAGTCAACTAAAAAAATATCGAGGACCTCACATGTGTCCAGGCGTACTGCCCCAGATCATACTCTGTGATCAAGCATGTAGGTAGCCCTTGCTCTCCTTAGTCTATTAGGAGAGATGGATGTTAATTAAGTAACATAAAATATTATAAATTATTGACTGAGGAAGACATTTATGATGTTGTTAGAGAAGACGTTTTTATAAGATGGATTAACCAGTGATGAGGTTGCTATACTCTATTTTCTTGTAAATGTCAGGAGCCTAAGAAACTTTTATTAGGTTTTATAGGGAATAACCTAGTTAAGAAAAAAGATTAATCATGTAATTTTTAAATGGACTGCTGGATTTAAATGAACTTCAAATACACACAGAAAAAAATGTGTCTCTGTGTGTGTACACATAAATTTTTTATATGTATAATTTGTTTTTTTTTAACTAGCATCTTTCCCTGATTATGAAAGCAATGTAAAGTTATCACAGAAAGTTTGGAAAATCACGAAAACTGAAAAGAAAACAAATCAAATCAAAATTCCTCAGAAATAATTAATGTTAACATTTTGATATACACATATTGAAAAAATAAAATTTGGATTATATTACAAAAACAAAATTAACTTTTAAAAAGATTTTTTTCATTGAATTATAAGCATTTCTCCTTCCTTTTACTTGCTGCATTGTATTCTATGTGTCATAATTTATTTTGTTTTTCTTTTGTTGCACATAATAAATTGTATCCTACTTTGCTATCATTAATAATACTATGTAGTACAGGTTTCTATAATTTATGACAATTTTCTCAGGCGCAATTTTTTTTTTTTTTTTTGCCTTTTAGGGCCACAGCTGTGGCATACGGAGATTCCCAGGCTAAAGGTCTAATCGGAGGTATAGTTGCCTGCCTACGTCACAGCCCCAGCAACACCAGATCTGAGCCATGTCTGCGACCTACACATAGCTCACAGCAATGCCAGATCCTTAACCCATTGAGTAAGTAAGGCCAGGGATAGAACCCGCAACCTCGTGGTTCCTAGTTGGATTCGTTTCCACTGAGCCATGACAGAAACTCCTCTCAGGCTAGATTTTGAAAAGAAAAAAAAAAAAAAAAAACGCAGTCCAAGGAATGAAATTTTAAGGTTTATGCTATGTATTACAAAACTGCTTTCTAGATAGATAATATAAATCTAGTTCCCATTAACAAAGTATGACAGTAATTATATTACTGGTTACTCTTATTATCACTGAATGTGATTAGGGCTATAAGTAGTTCAAAAATACTAGTTTCTTTTAATTTCTTTTTTAAAAAATAATTTTTTAAAGCTACGAGGAACTTTATTTATCTGTAAATAAAGTTGGTAGCAGATGGAGTTCCTAGGCCTGTGATCAAATCTGAGCAGTAGTTGTAACCTGTGCTGTAGCTGTGGCAGTGTTGGATCCTTTAATGCACTGTACCAGGCTGAGGATCAAACCTATGTCCTGGTGCTGCAGAGATGCCACCACTGATTCCATTGCTCCAGAGTGGCCACTCCTAATTTAGTATTTTGATCTACTTAATTTTTAAAGTATTTGTTAGCCATCTGTACATCTTTTAGGAATCTCAGTTCATGTTCTTTGGTCATTTTTTATTTGTGGTTTTAGTGTTTTTCTTATGCTTTGATAAGAGGTTTTTTTTTTTTTTTCCTTGTCTTTTTGCCTTTTCTAGGGCCGCTTCCCATGGCATATGGAGGTTCCCAGGCTAGGGGTCGAATCGGAGCTGAAGCCACTGGCCTACTCCACAGCCACAGCAACGCTGGATCTGAGCCGAGTCTGAAACCTGCACCACAGCTCACGGCAATGCTGGATCCTTAACCCACTGAGCAAGGGCAGGGATCGAACCTGCAACCTCATGGTTCCTAGTAGGATTTGTTAACCACTGCGCCACGACAGGAACTCCAAGAGCTTCTTTTTTTTTTTTTTTTTTTTTTATGTAAAGGATACCAATCTTTTGTCATATGCAAAAATTTCCAAGTCTTTTTGTGTAGCAGAACTTTGTTTGTTTGTTTCTTTCTTTTTAATGGCTGCACTGACAATATATGGAAGTTTCCAGGCCAAGGATTTAATAGCAGCGTAGGTCACAGCTGCAGCAACACCAGGTCTTTAACCCACTGTGCCAAAGTGAGAAGCCCTCCAGAAATTTCTGATTTTTATGTGATCATATTTACTTGTTTTTTCTTCTTGATTTCTATTGCTTTTATGATCAGAAAGTCATTCTCTGTCTTATTAATCAGATGACATTTTGTTTATGTAATTTAAATCTCAGTGAATTTTCACTGTGGTGCTCATAGTCTACTTCAGCAAACTGGTGTATTGCCTCACATGTAAATATGAGGTGTGGTCACTTTATGTTTGGCTGGTAGAAATCAATGTCTATTTGATTTCAATAGACATTGCTCATTGCTCAATTCTTTTTTTTTTCTTTTTAGGGCTGCACCTGCCACATATGGAAGGGTTCAGAGTTTGGGGTCAAATCAGAGCCACAGCTGCCAGCCTACGTCACATCTGCAACAATGCTGGATCCTAGCCAAGTCTGTGTTGTACACTGCAGCTCACAGCTTAACCCACTGAGTGAGGCCAGGGATCAAACCTACATCCTCATGGATACTAGTTGGGTTCTTAACCCCCATCCAAGCCACAACAGGAACTTCCTTTGGGGTAGTTCTTTAAGCCACACTTTGAAAGAGGAGGAACGGTTCCTCAGTCAAACAAAGGGAGGATCATAAAAGATGGGAAATCATCACAAAGGGGAACAGAGACCTTGATCAAATTGACATTGGGGAATTTAGGCAAATTATTCTAGTTTAAACAGCAGAAAAGAGGATTAGAGAAGATGAGATTTGAGTCTCGGCAACCATTAGGAAAGAAAATGTTACATTTATCAACAATGTTTAACAAATGGGGAAGGTAGTATCATATGGACTAGAGCGACAGTCTCAAGGAAGTATTTAGATGGTAGAATTTGTCCTCTCCATCTCTGGCCTTTCATTGACCTTAAATATGGAAAAAGTACAACGTAACATAGAGGAAATACATTCTAGTTTGGGAATGAGGGCTCTGGGGCTCCAACATTAGCACTGTCATCTATTCTAGTTACTTTTTCTCCAAGGGCTTCTATTTCTTTATCATTGTAAGTGTTTTCTGGACCAGATGATTTTTTTTTTCTTTTGTCTTTTGTCCTTTTTTTTTTTTTTTTTTTTTTTTTTTTTAGGGCCGCCCCCACAGCATATGGAGGTTCCCAGGGGTCTAATCGGAGCTGTAGCTGCTGGCCTATGCAGAGCCACAGCAACGCCAGACCCGAGCCACATCTGTGACCTACACCACAGCTCACAGCAATGCCAGATCCTCATCCCACTGAGCGCGGCCAGGGATCGAACCTGAAACCTCATTTTTCCTAGTCAGATTTGCTTCTGCTGCTCCATGATGGGAACTCCAAGGACCAGATGATTTTTAAAGTCTCTCACAGCTTTAAAAATTCTCTGTTCTCATAGTTTTAGGTACCAGTTTCATGTTTCGAAATTGCAAACTGACCTGAGAAATCTTGTGAAAATAGGAACTTGTACTTTTCTAGGATTTTTACTTCCTGTTTTTATAAAATTTGAGCCAGAGAGGATGCTAAAGAAATGTTGCAATGAGCCTCTGCCTGCTGCTTATCCAGCTGAACAGAGGAGATTTCTGATGCCTGGAGGTGAGGCTTGTTTAAGGGGAGTTGACAGCAGAAGCAGAGCCGCTAACCTCTTCAGTATGTCTAATAGTTGGCATCATCATTATAAACTGCTGTCTTGTGACCAAAAACCAAAAGGAAGATATGCTCAGAAATGTTGACCAGGTAGTAAAAGAAACATAACTGTTGGAAATGTGAAAACTGTGGTTCAGATTTGTTGGTAATTTAGATAAAATTTGGGGTTTGGTTCATTTAATTTGAAAATGCTTGCCCAGCTCTGCAGCTAATTATGTACTGAAACAGTTTAGCCTCCTGTCATTTCAGTCTTTAGTAGGGGCAGAAGAACTGAAGGATGTAAAAGAGAACTGCCTTGCCTTTTGGGAGTTCCTTGCTCTTTGGTATTTTGCTATTTTCTTTCATTTTTGTTTTGAGGCATTAGAATTTGCGTTTATGTCTTTCGGCTGTATGCTTTGCAGTCTTATTATCTAAGGAATCTATAAGCAGCTTAACCCTGTCAAGGGTTAAGATTGCACTGAAATGGTCTCTTCAGGAAGCATCAGAATTCCACTCCTCAAGCCATTAACCATGTCTTGCTTACATGAAGCTTATCACTTAGAAGATTTCCATCTTATCATGGGCTGCATCATAAATAATGGAAAAAACTGTCTGAGGTGTTTGAGTGTTCTCTTAGATTTATTTGAAATTTCCAGCTTCATGTACTTGACAGAAGACCTCTGACCTCAGGGCTGACAGCATGAAGGTGAGGTACAGCTCCTTTTAGTCAGCCAAGGAGAGCACATGATTGCTCTGCAGATGCTTTCTATTATTTTTGTCGTGAAATTTCTGAGAGTAGTGCATGGGGAATGAATTCACTTTAGGAAAAAAAGCCTGGCAGAGAGAATTCATTCCTCAAATGGAAAACTTTTAAAAGCCTTTTATTTATCTGCCTGTAATCTTAAGAAGGAGTTTTTAAATTAAATGTATTGAAAATTTATTAGTTTTATTAGGAAGAAATTTTAGGGAGGGCTTAGGTTAATATCTAATTCTCTATGTACTTAAAATTCTCCTAGATAAATTTAAAAAGACAAAATTTATATTAGCTATTACAAGTTACAGGAGGCTTAAAATGAAATTTTCTCAGTTCTCTCACTTTTTGTTTCTAAAACTCTTCTGCACATAGTAACAGTCTTTACATATTATTCATTTACTGTCTCAACCTTTGCTTCTTGGTCTAAAATAGAAAGCAAAGGGATACTTAACTCAGCCATGCACTTTTGTTCCCCCTCCGTTGTGATCTTTCTTTCATCCAACCTGAAATACCCTTTTCTCTCAATTTCTGACTGTAAAAATTGTGTTTATCTTTTAAAGTTCAGATCAGATGTTACCTTCCTCTATCCCCTAGGACAGATTTCTGAACACAAAAAAAGTCTGTGAACATTTGAGAAAGTAAGCAGCGATCACCAGTGATCTGCATGACTTTTTTTTTTTTTGGTCTTTTTGCTATTTCTTGGGCCTCTCCCACGGCATATGGAGGTTCCCAGGCTAGGGGTCCAATCGGAGCTGTAGCCACCGGCCTACGCCAGAGCCACAGCAACGTGGGATCCGAGCTGTGTCTGCGACCTACACCGCAGCTCACAGCAACGCCGGATCGTTAACCCACTGAGCAAGGGCAGGGACCGAACCCGCAACCTCCTGGTTCCTAGTCGGATTCGTTAACCACTGCGCCACGATGGGAACTCCTGCATGACTTTTTGATTAAAAAAAAAATCATTCCACACTAACTTTATCTCTTTTGGGGAGCATTATTAATCCTCTGATAAATAATGGAAATGCAATAGACATGGTATCTCTGGATTTCAGTAAGTCTTTGATAAGGTCTCGCTTAAGTGGCTTCGTGGTCCATGTGGTAGTACAGTTAGGTAGATTAGTAACTGGTTACATGTCTGGAGCCAAAAATGACTAATTAATGGTCTTTGGCCTGTGAAATGCTTCCTGTGGAAGGGTACCAGGCTTTGTCCTTGGCACTATCCTAGAGAAAATTTTTTTGTTAATGATGAATCAGTTGAGATGGGTTT
The DNA here is from genome assembly GCF_054392235.1 of Sus scrofa. Taxonomy (NCBI): domain Eukaryota; kingdom Metazoa; phylum Chordata; class Mammalia; order Artiodactyla; family Suidae; genus Sus; species Sus scrofa. The sequence goes on along the minus strand of NC_139393.1, from coordinate 18,059,833 downwards.
AGGCCATGCTATAGTATCAAACAATCCACCAAATTTAGTGGTTAAAAGATAATAAAGGTTGATTTTTCTCTCATACTGCAGGTCCATCCTGGGGTAATAGGGGATGGGTGGGAGGTCTTGATCCATGCATGTCATACTCATTATCTGGAACATTGCTGGCCACACAGCCCTACCTGATCTCAAGTGGGTGGGCCTGCAAGTTTGCACATGCCTGCAAGTTTGCACATGCCTGCAAGGAGAGATCTGCCACATTTGCAAACATCCCTAATGACCACCACACTGATTGGATAAATGAAAACATAAAGTATCATTGGATGAAATTAAATTGAGGGTATAGTAAATGGGATTTCTAGTCAGAAAACCTGGTAGCAGATTCTGAACTTTTCCACTTGTTATTTGTAATACCTTGGTCAAATCACTTGACTTTTCTAGTCCGTATCCTTATTTATAAAATAAGACTATCAATGATGTCAACATCCTAGGGTTACTGTGAGGTGTACTGGTGTCTGGTACTGGTGTCTCTGAGTTTGGAATCAGTTTTATATATTGGTGCTTTATTCTTGGATGTATAAAAGTTTTCTATTGCAAAATATTATCCATAATGTTATTGTCCATTTAGAAAATTTGCTTCTTTTTAAGTTTAATTGTAGTTTGTTTTGAATTGCACCTTGTATTTGCTTACCTTGCCAATCTTAAAAAACAATATGTGAACTCTCTTATAAATAGCTCATTGTTATTTATTTAGTCTGAAAGCCTTTTTTCTTTCTTTTTTTTTATTTGGTAGAGGCATTTGATCCATTTACTTTTATTCCTACAACTTTTAAACTAAAACTTTCTTTTGGACATCATGATTTATACTTTCTGTTTCTGTATTTCCCTTTTATTCTGATTTATGCTATATATACTATTTGCTTTGCATTTTCTTCTTTGCATATATAACATCCTGTTTTCCATTCTACTAATATATACTTTAAAGAAATAGAACCCAGCCTCCTAAGAGCTGTCTTTTTTTGAAATATCAAAATCAAGAATGAAATAATTATTTAATGACTCCAAACTTTGAACCCTGGTCTTCTCATCTGTGTTTGTGCTTTAGAATATTTTCATATACCCAGATTTCATCCTCTTCACTTATCCTATGAAGGACTAACTTCAAGTACATATAAGACTTGGAAGTTACCCAGTGGTACATAGCCTCACCTAGGTTAGATACAAAAAGGGTCCTCTTTGGGGTTAGATTAAAAGACTTAAAAAGGACACATAGCAAGCAGGTGCTGAGTTGACAGCCAGGTAGTAGTTGTGCTGGAAAGTGGCTGCTGCTCTGAGATTTCATTTCATGAAAACTGCTCCTGAATCCTCCTGGTGCAGATTTCAGTGGCTTCTGGGAGAAGTGATCCTGTTATGCCCCCACTCAACAAATAACCCATAACACGAACTCGATCATCTGGGAGCAGGCAGAGACCAGTGCATAGGTAGAAGGAAGTCAGTGTGAATGTAGTTTCCTGTGGCAGTGTGCAAATAAAATGGTCTTAGGGTAATGCAGGTTGTAAGGCCCACTCTAGATCCTGAAGCACTGAGGTGGAATAAGCACAGATGCTGGTTGCTTGCTGTGGATTAAGAAGCATTATTTAATTTTGCACTGGAATCCAGAGTGCTGTAGTTTCTAAGGTGTTATGTTATTGCATGGACAGTTTTTTTTTATTTCATATTTTCTTTGTTGATGTAAGTGGTTTTGGTGGAAAGATTTTTAGAATGTTCTCTCATTTCCTAGCCAGAAGCCCAAGGGCATTTCATTGTCCCAGAGGACAGAGCTCCAAGATTTGTGCTTAGGAATTTCAGGCACCAGTTGGCAGACAGGAGCATGTGTCAGCTCTCCAATCTGAATTCAGGATGGATCTAAGAAGCCATTTAAGGCACAATCTTAGGTGAGACCTCTGGGCAGGTTTCTGAGAAAGGATTGAGGCAGACCAGCTCAATCTCTGTAGCCATCCAAAACATGTGCAAAATTCAGGCACTTTAGTGAAACACAAACACATTATGTAGTGAACAGAATTGGGATTGGTCTTGAGCTAAGGCATTACCAAAGGGCCAAAAAAAAAAAAAAAAATCCCAGGATTTGAAAGCTAGGCACAAACAGCTTCAGGATCTGGGAGCAGCAGCTGCAGTGTTTAAATAAACACCCAGCTCTGCACGTGCAAGCGTGGCAAGGCCTGTCAGTATCACTTTTCAACCACACCTGCTCTCCCAGATGGTGACCACTGCCAGCAGCCTCAGCTCCTCAAGGAAGGACAGTCCTGGATTGTTTCATAGAGCTTTACTGACAGGAAAATAACTACCCATCACCTCAGGCCAACACTGGGAACATTCTCATGCATTTCCTTTATCATGCATTAGAAAAAGTATCCCATTCTCCTCCTTATCCCTTCAAAAGAGACCAGTTCTGAGAACCTCAAGATGCAGTAAGTCTGGAACACAAGCCCATTCATTCGTATTAAAGTGGATTTGCACAGTCTCCATGAAAACTGCCAGGGGCTAGGTGGGACCCTGATGACCTGGCTCCGGGTTTTGAAATTATAGCCGCTTTCTGAGTTGTTTGGGCTAAATCTGAAATGATAGCTTAGCTGCTCTTGTTCTTTGACTTCTAAAAACTCTCTTCCCTCATGGCTTTCCCAGCACAGCTCATCTGTTTTACCTCCTCTGTCAATGTTCTTAGTCTCCTGGATGCTTTCTCTTCCCTTCTCCTAAAATGTTACTGTTTTCAGAGCCATGTCTTTGGCCCTCATCCTTTGCTTCTCTGCATGTCGTCTGTGGGTTATTCAGATTCCTAACTTTAGTGCCCCGCCCTCCCCTTGGGACATCTCCTGGGTCTCTATGAGCTTCTCAAACTTCTCATGTCCTAACTGTGTTCTCTGTCTTGGTTACTAAGTGGCCTTGCCCATCTTGGGATCATCTGTCTTTCCTCACACCAGCCTTGTTTTCTCTCTCTCTTTGGTTTTTCTCTGTAGTACATTCTTATGTGGAAAAATCTATATTAAAAAAAATCCTGTTCACAGACTAAAACCTCTGTGGAAGTTTACCCAGCCCTCCTCCCTCTCTCTGTTGGAATAAATTGCTGCCTTCATTGGTAAAATAAACATTACTAAGGACCTGCTGGGCATGAGGCACAGGGCAGGCACTAGGGACCCCCAAGAGTCTGGTGCAAGAGACAGACTGTGGTCAGTTAGCATTTGAAGTGGTGCAGTAAAGACATGTGCTAAGTGCTGTGGGAGCACAAGGGATGGCGTCACTAACACTCCATTTTTGGAAAACCCCAAGGTAGGGAGCTGGGAACCGGGTGTGCAGTATGTACAGAGCACTCCCAGACAGACAGCTAGACTTGCTAGGTGGCTTCTTCTTGACTATCCCTCTTAGCTGTTCACCTGCCTTTCTTCTTCCAAACTCATCTATTGTATATTACTCCCATTGGGAAGTTCCAAAGAGTGAAGACAGTTTAATTTCTCCCTTTTCCTCTTCACAGATCTGAGAGTGAACTCATGACGTTTATGTCTTTAACTCCTTCAAATATGACACGGTGATGTTGGCAACAATATGCCTGCAAACTAAGAGCAGATCTTAAATGGTGCACACTCCTGGTGAACCTCTGGGGTTACCTCCCTTCCTCATCAGAGATCATCCCTTACCCTGTTGTCTGTTCATCTCTTCCCTGTGGACGTTTTTGTTTGACTCATGCTGTTCAAACATGCTGTCCTTTTTTCCTGGTGAAAATGATCCTGGAGGTGCTGTGTGTGTCATCACTACATCATGCCTTATGGTTTAACATGTCCTATCAAATTGTTATTCTAGATGAGTGGAGAGTTGAGGCCCCGTATGGGAGCTAGGACAGCAAGGGGAAGCAGGCATCTTGGTCAGTGCCCCATCACATGGAATCTGGCATGGAGTTGCTAGGTAGGCTAAATTCAGGGATGATGAATTTGAGAACTAGGAGGGCGTTTAGCTATTACCTAGTGCAACTTGCTCATTTTACAAATGGCAGATTGGAAGCCCAGAGAGGTAGTATGATATGTCCATGGTTCACAGAGAATTAGTGGCCAGTTTGCCTAATGTCCTGTTCAGTGGTGCTCTTTCTACTTCACTGTCATCCTTGGAACTTTATAGTCGCTTGTAGCTGTAAGCTTTCACATTATTATTATAGTCCTCTGAGGTAGGTTTATCCTTATTTACAGATAAGGAAACTGAGGCATACAGAAGATAGGTAAGTTACTCAAGATCACATGGAACCCTTTTAATAATCTAGACATATAATCTCACATAAAGTGTGGGAATAAAAATATCAATCGATAGAATGAAAAGAAATTAGGGAGGTAATCTTTGTGAGCTCATATCTGAGGGATTAATTTATGTGTGTTTTTTCCTTTCCTACTCCTTTTCACTTTGTGATCCTCTTTTATTTAGGCAGCTGGATAAGGAGGGATCAGGGCATTGAGCCAGAGATCAAAGAAATAAAATTCTTTTTTTCTTTCTTTTTTTAAATTTCTTAGGCCACTCCTGCGGCATATGGAGGTTCCCAGGTTAGGGGTCCAATTGGAGCTGTAGCCGTTGGCCTACGCCAAAGCCACAGCAACTCGGGATCCGAGCCATGTCTGCCACCTACACCACAGCTCACGGCAACGCTGGATCCTTAACCCACTGAGCAAGGCCAGGGATCGAACCCACAACCTCATGGTTCCTAGTTGGATTCGTTAACCACTGAGCCACGACGGGAACTCCAAAGAAATAAAATTCTTTTTAAAAAAGTCTTGGTCTTTGCAGTGAGTATTTACCCTTTTTTTTTTTTTTTCTGTCAAAAGTTCTGAGGTTCCTCGCATTTTAGGGATTTCTCTATTTCACGAGTGTTGGTGGAAGGCAGTGTGGAAATATGTGTGGAGGCTGGATGTTCCATCTCTCTACTGCCTGGCAGCCAGCTTGTGGATGTGTGAACTACTCTTAGCTCCCACCAAGGACTGTGTATAAAGGTGGTGATCCAGGGATAGTTAGGGGTTTGTCACAGTGGTAACAAAGGTGTGCTCAGTGTTCAGTTGCTGCTGTCCAGCTGTTTGGGTCTGCACCTGATTTTCCAGCCTTCCCTGTGATTCTGTGAACTGCCCAGTATTGATTCAGTAAATTCCTTTTCTGTTTAAGTTAGCTGAAGCTGTTCACACCAAGAACCCAGACTGCTACTACCCAAGACTAAGACAGAACTCTTCGAAGCCAAACCTGTAGAACAAAATTTCTCCAATAGAGAAGTGACAGAGCGCTTGGTGATGGAAAGTTGTAGAGATGGATAGTGGGATTTCTGGGAAGGGACTGTATGTCTTGCCCTTCCCTTTTACTCTGTGTCGTGGAACATACAGAGACGTTTGTGGTCAAGAATAGAGAGGATATGCACCCTATTCTCCTTGAACCCTGGGAGGAGGCTTCCAGGGTGGAAGCCGAGAGTTAGGGTAGTTTCATTGGGTGCTAGGCAGAGAGGAGGTCTTTGCCAGCCCCTGTGGTCTTTTGTTACCCTCAGAACGGCTGAATTTTTCTGTGTCCCATTGAAGGTGTTGAAGTTGGTTGAGGGAAGGAGGAAGAATGAGACTAAATAGGACCAGTGGAACTGGATAGGTCTTAGGAGTCTACCTGGGGATCTTTACAGCAGAAGATGGACTGGCCCCATAGTCAAAGGCAAGGTGGGTGTATAAGAACACCTTGGTAGTACTAGCCTGTAAAGATGGCCACATATGGAAACTAGGCAAGACTAAACAAATCAGGTATCTCAGGAGGAGAATGGACAGCCCCAAACTCAAAACACCTCTCTCCCCAACGCTGACACCAAGACATTCTATAAACCCCCTGGGGCTCAGGTCAGTCCAGGGGAGAAGGAGAGAACGATGGGAAGGAGAAGGTCTGAAGCTGACTTAACAAAAGTAGCAATGATTGTGAAAACCCTGAAGGTTTGAATTTATCTGGAATTAATTAGATTACATTTCTGCCATTGGCAAACTGGAGTTGGAGAGAGAAAAACACAGGGGCATTTTTGCAAACCTGAGATTTGTGGCCCTTGATTAAGAAAAATTGCTTTTAGTGATTCAGGCTTTTTGGACAGACATTATTATTAGGAAGGTGTCCAATGCTGTCCTGGCCAGGAGGACCACACACCCACTTCCATCTCTGAGCCACTTCTCTGTGGTGATGGGAACAAGGCAGTTCTCAGCTTTCTGGAGATGCATTCAGCTGTGGTGCACACAACCTTATACAGCTGGGATATAGCACATGGGTAAACAATTAACTAGGAATACACGCGACTGTCTGAGAAGTGTGATGAAAACCATAGTCAGGAAAACACCAGCATCCCTAATACACAGTAGAGTTGCTGGCAGAGAGCACCTCGACAGCTATGTGGGATTCCATTCTTTCTTTCTTTTTTTTTTTTTTGACAATTTATATTTAGAACAGTTTAAAAAAAAATTTAAAGAACTTTCCAGGATAGCAGTTGCAGGCTGGATACGGAGAATGTCTACAATTATTTGCCATGGATTTGAAGGATTGATTAACCAATAATCTGTATGGGTCTGGCAAACTAATATAGTCTATAAATGCTTAGCATCCCCTGCAGTTTTCCATCTCTTTCTATCATTTTTTGAGGTTCAGTTTTCTCCAAAGCATAGAGATTCAATGAGGAGATACCCTATGCAGGAAGTTACATCCTGATATGACTGATGGTAGAGACTTGGCTTTGGGCCTTTGCCAAACACCCATAATTGTGAGCTAACCAAGAGGAGCTAATATGGTGAAAAGAAAAAAATAGCAGGACTAATGACTATCACTAATTCTTGTTTTCCACATTTGTACACATACATGGGCCAGTTCGTCTTCAGCACAGCTCTGGGTATGTCACCTGAATACAGGCTGCCTAGGTGTACACTAGCCTTCACTAGCACCGGAGTCTGAAGGTGTGTGGACTGTGCATAGAGGGTAGACCTTAGGTGAATTTGGAATTAGAAGACATGAAAGTACATCCTGGGATTTTGGTAAGGCTTATTTCTTTCTGAGCCTGAATCTGGTGCTTTGTTTTGTGCTGGAGTGGAAATAGGAATCAGGCATATTTCAGACCACATTAAAATAGATAAAGGCCCCCCTTTGAATGTGGCTTAGATGATTTGACTACTTGGGGTACCTTCAGACTAGGGGTGAGTAGGTGTGAGAGGCACTTTCAGAGATGCCCACATGCTGGGTCTGATTCCACCTCAAGTAGGAAGATGAGGAGCCAGTGTCATGCTGGTCTTCTGGCGGTGCTCAGAGAAGTGCCTCAACACAACCAACCAAGCCTAGCCCTGAACTTGGGGCATTGAAGGGCTTAATCATAGATCTTCAGTTAGCCTTTCGGATGGGATCCCAACCAGTGCCTTCACCTCTTTGTGCCTCAATTTCTCCTCATGGACAGGAGGTCACCCAATTGTCAGTTCCCTCCCTCCTGGAGGATTCAGTGAAAATGGAATCCCAGCATTTTCACACATCAAATGAATCATGAGTACGTAAGAACACTGTTATCTCTGACATTTCATCTTTAATTGTTAGTTTAATGTATATGCTCTCTACTTGCCATGATAATTTTTAAGATAACTTTGGTAGGTTTAGGGAATGGAAAAAGAGTGTCAGCCTGCACTTGGACTTCAGAGGCTGGGTCAGCATATTCCAAAAAGTCAGACACAAAGAATTAAGCCAGTCACTTAGATGCTGGCTTCTTGATTTTGTGTTTATCCAGATGGTGAAATTGTGTCTCTCTGAACATCCTGTTTTGGAATGTGTTTGTATGTTTGTGCATCATGTTGTGTTTGTCAAGTGTGAGTTACTAAATTATAGATGAGCTAAATCATTCTTCTTGGAGATGTGTTCAGGCTCAGAGTTCAGCTTTGCGGCAAATTCCGGTTTTCTTGTTGGAGTGTTTCAAGGGCTGATTTCTGTTTCTCATTTCCTCCTCTGATGCCTCATCTCTTTCTGTTCTTGTGCCTCTCACCATGTGGCTGGAGGCGGGTGGGCTGAAGTGATTAGGCCCATAGACCCCTGAGCACCAGGCCTGCCTGCTTCAGCAGCACCTGCTATCCTTTTATTTCTTGTTTCTCTCAACTTCGGATCTGGTCTTTTTACTCATCTGCCATCTGGCAGCCACCCTACATTCCATTCCATCACCATGGGGATAAGGCAAGGGCAAACCAGAAATGGCAGTTGCTTTGGTTGATAGACCAACTTTCTAGGAGGCCATGGCCTGTAAACTTGGGCAATGGTGTACCCAGGAGAGAAGGCCAGCTGTGAATTACTGGGCCATGTCTAGATACCTAGAAAGTAGCCTTTTTCTGTGCCCTGCCACTAAATTCCATTCTCTTTGGTTAATATTCACACAAGCACACATAACTTTAAAAAAATTATGGTGGAATACATAACACAAAATTTACCATTTTAATAATTTTTAACTGTACGGTTTGGTGGCATAGAATACATTTACAATTGTTGTTTAATCATTACTATAATTTATCCTCAGAACTGTTTTATCTTGTAAAACTTAAACTCTATGCCATTAAACAATAATGATTCCCTTCTTCTTAGTCCCTGGCAATCACCATTTGACTTTCTGTCTCTATAGGTTTGACTACTCTATATACCTCATATAAATGGAGTCATACAATACTTGTCTTTTTGTGACTGGCTTATTTCATTTAACATAATGTCCTCAAGGTTCATCCATGTTGTAGCAGGTGGTAGAATTTTCTTCCCTTTGTGGGCTGAATAGACCATATTTTGTTTCTCCAGTCACCCATCAATGGACATTTGGGCTAAGGATGTACAACTTGTATCTGAGTGCAATGTTTGGGGAGCCAGTGTGTATATGTGAGGTGGTAAGAACACCACAAATTTTGTGGTCAGACAGACTTGGGTTCCCCTTGAGGTTCCTTGACTTTTTAATATGAGCATGAAAAACTTACTTAGCTTCTTCTTGAAAAAATACTTTAAAAAATTTAAGGCATATCTTACACACGGAAAAGAATATAACTTAACATGTCCAGTTTGAAAAACAATAATATATAATAATAACACAAAAATGGAGCAAGTAGCCATACACTAGCCACAGAAACTGAGAAACTGAACATTACTCAAACCTTTGAAACCCTTCAGTGTGGCACCCCCCTTCCCAGTTCTCTACCTTGAACTGGAAATTGGTTCACATTGTGCCTTTGTTTTTCTTTATAATATGTGTAGATCTCTATACAATGTATTATTTAGTTTTGGTGTGATTGTTGAACTTCAGAGAAGTGAAATTCTGCTGATATTTTTCCTCCAAGCTCCAAGTTGTGAGATTTATTTATGTTAAAGCGTGTCACTGTAATTGATTCATTTCTATCATCATAAAATTATTCCACTTCTATTTATGGGCATCGGGTTTCTTCTTTCATTTCCTCCCTCCCTTCTTCCCTCCCTCCCTTTCTTCCTTCCTTACAGACTGTTCTGTTATGAACTTTTATGAACATATTTCCTGGTCCAAGTGTGCAAGAGTTTCTCTAGAGTATCCACATAGCAGCGCAATTAGTTGAGCATAACATATATGTAAGTTTCTGGACAATGTTTAATTATTTTCTAAAGTTGTAGTCTCCCAAGTTGTGCTTCCACTGGCAGTATGTGAAAATTCCATCAGATCACATCTTTGTCAACAATTGGCAATGCCATTTAAAAATGTTTGTCCCCTAGTGGGGACACCTGGTGGGTGTGAAATGGTCTTACACTCTCTTTTCAAATACAGTCTCAGCTGTCTTTATTGAGCACTTCTGTGGTGATAAGTGCAATGTATATGGTACACAAATAAATATTTTAAAACAAGATTGTTCTTCCGTGAATGTGAACCTAATTGAACAGCATAGATACTTGTTAACTCTGTATCCAGACAAACTATTGTTGCTGGGAATTAATAGTGATAAATACAAATATCGATACATCCCTAAGTTGATTTCTTGCTTTCATCCAAGGAGGAATGGAGACTTTTTCCTGGCCCCCAGCTCTAGATCATTGTGTCAGTCATCCAGAAATATCTACTGGATTTTGACCAGGGACATAACAAAGGCTGTAGAAAAACACAGCTGGATTCAGTAGTAAAGGGGAAGAGAAACATGAGGGACTGTTGCGTTCCAGGCAGAATGAAAGGTACTTTCCCATATGTTAATCCCTACCATATAATCTTCAAAATAGATATGACATCTGAGTTCTGACAGATGGGGAACTAGACTCAGAGAGTTGTCAGTCAACTAAAAATACTTTTTAGTTCTGAGTGTGTTCTGAACACTATTCTTGAATACAAAATGGATATGTAAAGTTCCTGCTTTTATACCCAGCCTGGCAAGGAAAACACATATGAATACATCTGTAATTGCATTTTCATGTGTTGCCAGGCATGATAGAGGTGTATTCTAGATACAATGAAGGCTTCTCAGGGAAGAAGACCCTTGAACCAAGCTTTGGAGAGTTAATGAGAGCTGGTCAGTTAGCAAGAAAGGTCGCTCCAAGTAGAGATGAGCGGAGTACCCATACTCATGAGCAAAGTAATGGGTGTGAGAAGTAGCATTTCCTTCCTCAGGAAAATGCAAAGAGGAGAGTATCCGGTGTAAGGAAATTACAAGGGGTGGTCGTAGGGATCAGTAAGAGGGTATTTGGAGACAGAGGCCAGGGACTTGTAGGAGTCCTTTGAAAGGAGTTTGAACTTAATGGGAACATTTAATAATGCAGGGAAGTAACAGTTGAGTTTTGGTCCTAGAAAAATCACTTGGATGGCTATGTAGATTGCTGTACGAGGCTGGAGTCAGGGTGGTTAGGCTATGGCAGTGATAGTTCAAGTAAGAGATGAGCAAGACAGAGACAACAAAGGTTAGGTTTTGGTTCTGTTCATGTTTTGGTCATTGGTGGACATAGTGGCTGAGAGAGCTGTCAGTGTTTAGGCATCATTCACCAAGAGAGTGAATAAAAGGTAAGCAGCCATCATCAAAAAGTCTGCATATATCCATGCATGATGGATCTAGAGATGATCATACTAAGTGAAGTTAAGTCAGAAAAAGGAAGACAAGTATCATATGATATCCCTTATATGTGGAATCTATAAAATGATACAAATAAACTTATTTACAAAACAGAGAGACACTCACAGACATAGAAAAAAAGCTTATGGTTACCAAAGGGGAAAGTGAGGGGAGAAATAAATTAGGAGTTTGGAATTAACAGATACACACTACTATACATAATTGATATAGATAAATGAGAAGGACCTGTGGTATAGTGCACGGAACTATATTCAGTATCTTGTAATAACCTATAGTGGAAAATAATATTAAAATTCATGTGTATATGAATCATTTTGCTGTATATCTGAAACTAACAATATTGTAAATCAAATATACATAAATTAAAAAACACAAGCTAATACACATAAATAAAACAGAAGGTAATAAATTGTACTTGATTATTATGACTAAGACAAAAAATGCTGAGCAGGTTTGGGGTGGGATGTGACAATGATTTCAGGGACAGACATGTTCAATTTGGTCACAAATTGAATGCCTGTAGGACGTTCAAGTAGAAATGTCTAGTATGTGCTTAGACCTTCTAGGGTGCCTAACTCATTCTGATTTACCGGAGATTTTCTCTGTCTTAAAACTGAAAGTCTTGAGTCTCAGGAAATCCTTCACTTCCAAGGAAACAGGGATGGCCTGAAACTCAGTAGAGTCTGGACTAAAGGAACTGATTTGGAATTTATGGAAGCCAAGTGCACATTGAGCATCCATAGGGAGTATGGAGAGTGACAAGAGAAAGCAACCAAAGATTGCTCTTGGAAAAAACCAACCTTTGATGGGCAGCAGAGGAAGAGGAATTCATGAAGGAGCTCAGAAGGAAAGCTCAGAGAAGCAGGCAGAGATCTGAGGGGGTGAGGTTGTAAAAACTAGGGAGGAAAGATCTTTGTACTAGCCAGACAGTGAGACACCAACATTATATGCTCTCACTTATATGTGGAATCTAAAAAAAAAAAAGGATACAATGAACTTTTTAGCAGAACAGATACTGACTCACAGACTTTGATAAACGTATGGTTTTCAAAGGAGACAGGTTGTGGGGGCATGGATGGGCTGGGGGTTTGGGATGGAAATGCTGTAAAATTGGGTTGTGATCATTGTACAACTACAAATGTAATAAAATTCATTGAGTTAAAAAATACAAAAGTTTATCAAAGTTCCTAGAAAAACACATACACACGAAAACCCTCTGTAAATTAAGGAGTGGTCAGCTGTGTTAAAGACTATAGAAAGCTGACTATTGGATTGGATTTTAGAAGTAATTGGGAGTGTTTGTAAGAACAGATTCAATTTGCAATAGTAATGAAATCAGCAGAAGGGTGACCAGCAGACAAGGAAGGGGGCACAGACTTCTCAAAAACTCTATGGTGAAGTGACAGAGAAGAGCTACCTAGTATAGGATACAGGGAGGGGAGTTTTGAGAAAATTAGAGGGAGAGGGGCTTCCTTATATGATAAGAGAAAGAACTTAGTGGAGAAAGTGAGTTTGAAGGCATGAGGGAGGTTAATTGTTAGAGTAAGTGGGAGGGATGGGGTCAAGAAACAGGTTGGACCAGAGCAGATTCCTCTTCTGAGACTGAAGGTATCAGTGCATGGAGGGAGTTTGTATCAAGGTCATGTAGCCACTTAGCCACAGAGTTGGGATTTGAATCAATGTGTGCCAGACTTCAAAAGCCTTATTATTTCTACCTCATCATAAAAAATACATTTAAGCTCAATGAAGAATGTCTACACACATGCATAATCACTTATTCTGCACACAGAGTTATGTGCTGTGGGTGAAATTGGGGAAGTGATTAGCACAATTGGAACCAGGTGCAATTCATCTAGGGGTGCTTAACAGGAAAGGTGAACTTTGAACAGAATTCTTAGCAGAATATGGTGAGGCAATAATTACTTTAAAAATTAAAAAAAATTCAGTTGTTCACATCATACTTTTTAAGAAACTTGCTTGGACAAAATAAGAAATTTGCTTCTTGTTCTGCCTAGAATGTGGATTCTCAGTAGATGAAATGGATGTGGAAATGTACTTATCCCATGTAGCAGCAGGATTACTAATCTCCATGCCTCCAATTTCCACTTTTTCTTTTCTTTCATAGTAATAAAATTTTTAAGTGAGATCGTAGCTGCTCAGCTAACCATTACATTTCTTAACATTCCTTGCTAATGTTCTTGACCAAGTTCTGACCAGTTGGATGTGATCAGAAGTGGCACGTGCAACTCTTGGTTGTGATTTTAAAGAGAGAAGTGTGTCTTTTTGCCCTCCTTCCTCCACCTTGCTCCCTGGAATGCAGAGTAGTAATGGTGAGCCATCTTGGATCATGCAGATGAAGGCAACATCTTAGGAATGATGGAACAGCAACACAAGTGGAGTTGGGTTCCTAACACTGAGGGGCTGTCTATATAAGCCGTTGGTAATTTGGATTTATATTATAGCATTTGAGCTGTATACCCCATTGCTAGCAATAAGACTAACGTAAATTTACTTATGTTCTTTGTAGGATTCATATACATTTACAATATTGCACTGATGTCTGAATTCTTTGCTTGTTTCAGTTCTATATTTAAGGCTTCCAGAGAGAGCATCCCTAGGAGTTTAAAATTCTTTGCCTGAAGACTAGCTCAAAGTGATATTTATGTACAAAAACACCAACTAGCAAAGATGGGGCAGCCTCATCACTGGTCCCTGTTCACCAGTTTTGTCCTTAGTCATTACACACAATACGTATTTTCTTCTTTATCTACCTCGCTTTTTAGAAAGCTGCTGAGGAATTGGTTTGTCGATTAACATTGCATATAGCTATGAATAATAAAAAACCTGAACTAGACAGTGGCTTAAACAAGTTAGAGTTTTAATTTTTCCTGTGGAATAAGAAGGCTGGTAGTGCTTCACAGTGCATTCAAGAACCCACTAGGCTACAAGCAATCTTTAGCAAGTGGTATTTGTTCTCATGCTTGTCACCTCATGGTTCCACTTCAGGCATCACATCTGTGTTTCAGGCAGGAAAAGGGGGAAAGGTGAGGGGAAAAGTGCAAGCCAAATGAGTTGACACCTTCATTTTCATAAAACTTTATAGTGATATAACATACATACAGAAAAGTTCACAAATCGCAAGTGTGTAGCTTGGAGAATTTTTACAAAGTGAACACATCAGTGTAACTGGCACCCAGAACAAAAACCGGAACGTTTTCAGTACCTCAGAATCCTCCTTATTGTCCCCAGAGTCCATTTTCTATACCCAAAGGAACAGCATAGATTATTTTTGCCTGATTTTGTACTTTATGGGAGTGTATAGCATGTACTCTTTTGTGTCTAGCTTCCTATGTTTAATATGATTGTGGGATTCACCCATATTATTGATTATAATTGTAGAACACTTATTCTCACAGCTGTATTTTTCCAATGTGTGAATATAAATTTTTAAAAATCGATTCCAGTATTGGTAGGCATTTGAATAATTTGTAGGTTTTAGCTATTATAAATAGTACTTCAATGACTATTCCAGTACAAGTCCTCTCATGAGTAAATATCCACATTTCTATGGATATATTCCTAGATGAAGAATCTCAAGAGTTACAGATTATGGTTATGGCTAGCCATGACACTGGCCCAACAATTTCCCAGAGTATTTGTACAGACTTACTATTCCATAGCAATGTATAAAAGTTTTGGTTGCTCCACATCCTTGCCAACACTTGGTATTATCTATTTCTTTCATTTTAGCCATTCTGGTGGATGTTTAACAGTCCCCTATTATGTTTTTAATATTTGTTTTTCCTGATAACTAGTGAATCAACTAAAGTTGAGAAACTCTTTATATGTATGTTTATTGGCTACTTGAATATTCTCTTTTGTAAAATACTTGTTCATATTTTTTGTTCTATTCTTAAGTTTGTCATTTTCATGCAGTTTTGCAGAGCTCTCTATATCTGTTAGAGAGGAGTCTTGTATTAATTTTCTAGGGCTTTGATAACAAAGTGCCGCAGAATGGGTTGGCTTAAACAACAGACATTTATTTCTCCTGGTTTTGGGGGCTAGAAGGCCAGATCAAGATGTCAGCAGGATTCATGTCTCCTGGTGTCCCTCTTGGCTTGCAGGTAGTCTTCCTCTTGCTGCCTCTTCACATGATTGTCCTTTTGTACGTGAGTGCTCCTGCCATCT
Source organism: Sus scrofa (assembly GCF_054392235.1). Lineage (NCBI taxonomy): Eukaryota > Metazoa > Chordata > Mammalia > Artiodactyla > Suidae > Sus > Sus scrofa. The sequence goes on along the minus strand of NC_139393.1, from coordinate 18,044,549 downwards.
CTCTCTCTGTGTCTTAATCTCTTCTTGTAAGGACACCAGTCAGGTAGGATTAGGGCCCACTCTAATGGCCTAAATTTAACTTCATTACCCCTTTAAAAACTCTGAATATACAGTCATGTTCTGTGGTACTAGGGGTTAGGGCTTCAACATATGAATTTTGTGGGGAACATAATTCAGTCCGTAACAAGTCCTTTGTTGGATATATGTATTGTAAACACTTTCCCCCCTTTGTTAGTTGCCTTTTTATTCTCTTAATATTATCTGTTTGATGAGCAGAAGTTCTTAGTGTTTTTTAATTTATCAATTTTTTTTCTTCATGGTTAGTGCTTTGGGGGAGCCTATTTAAACTCTTTGTCTGTTCCAAGGTTATGAAGATTTTTTTTTTCTTTTTTTCTGGTGGTGGTGGTAGGGTCTTTTTAGGTCCACACCCATGGCATTTGGAAGTTCCCAGGCTAGGGGTCCAATCAGAGCTGCAGTTGCTGGCCTGCAGCACAGCCACAGCAACACCAGATCTGAGCTGTGCCTGTGACCTACACCACACCTCAAGGCAATGCTTGGCCTTAACTCACTAAGCAAGGCCAGCATTTGAACCCACATCCTCATGGATACTAGTCATGGTCATTACCACTGAGCCACAGTGAGAGCTTCAAGTTTTTTTTTTTTTTTTCTAAAAGATTTATTGTTTTACCTTTTGCATTAGGATATACAAGTATCTTAAGTTAGTTATTATGTAAGGTGTGAGGTGGAAGGCAAGATTTTTTTTCCAATATGGACCAAACATTGTTTATTGAAAAAGTTATCTTTTCCCTATAGCATTTCAGTGTGTTGTTGTAAATTAGGTAATATCTAATTGTGGTTTTAATTTGCATTTCCTTGATGATTAGAGATACTGAGCACCTTTTCATATACCTGTTGGCCATTTGAATATGTTCTTTGGAAAAATGTCTACTTGTTTCTTCTGCCCAGTTTTAAATCAATTTTTTGTTATTAAGGTGTGTGAACTATTTATATATTTCAGAAATTAGCTCATCTAATATATGGCTTACAAATATTTTGTCCTCCTCTGTAGATTGTCTTTCCGTTTGGTGATTGTTTATTTTGCTACCCAGCTTTTTAGTTTGATGTAGTCCCACTTGCCTATTTTTGCTTTTGTTGTTTGTGCTTTTGATGTCATATCCAAAAAAATCGTTGCCAAGATCAGTGTCAAGGAACTTCTTCTCTATGTTTTCTCATAGGAATTTTATAGAATAAGGCACTATTTTAAAGTCTTTATTCCATTTTGAGTTAATTTTTATGAGTGGTTTGATATAGGAGTCCAATTTCACTTTTGTGCCTGGGGTTATCCAGTTTTCCCAATACTGTTTGTTGAAGAGACTGTCTTCTTTTTTTTTTTTTTTTTTTGTCTTTTGTCTTTTTGTTGTTGTTGTTGTTGTTATTGTTGCTATTTCTTGGGCCGCTCCTGCAGCATATGGAGGTTCCCAGGCTAGGGGTCTAATCGGAGCTGTAGCCACCGGCCTACGCCAGAGCCACAGCAACGCGGGACCCGAGCCGCATCTGCAACCTACACCACAGCCCACAGCAACGCCGGATCATTAACCCACTGAGCAAGGGCAGGGACCGAACCCGTAACCTCATGGTTCCTAGTCGGATTCGTTAACCACTGCGCCACGATGGGAACTCCGAGACTGTCTTCTTTATTGAGTGTTCTTGGTACGTCTTGCAGGTGTTAGTTGACCATCTATGCAGGGTTTTATTTCTGGGGTCTCTATTCTATTTCATTTGTTTACATATCTATTTCTATGCTAGTAGTGTACTGCTTTGATTATTATAGCTTTGTAGTATTGTCTGGAACAAGGAAGTGTGATACTTTCAGCTTTGTTCTTATTTCTCAGGATTGCTTTGGATATTCAGGATCTTTTGTGTTTCTCTACAAATTTTAGGATTTAAGTTTTCTATTTCTGTGAAAAATGGCGTTGGAATTTTGATAGGGATTGCATAGAGTCTGGGTAGTATGAACATTGTAACAATTCTTCAGATCTGTGAACAAGGGATATCATTTCATTTGTTTGATTCTTCTTGTTTCTTTCATCAGAGTTGTAGTTTTCATTGTAAAATCTTTTGCTTCCTTCGTTAAATTTGTTCCTAAATATTTTATTCTTTTTAGTGCTGTTGTGAACAGGATAGTTTTCTTTCTTTCTTTTTTTTTCCCAGGTGGTTTGTTATTAGTGTATAGAAATGTAACTTTTCTGTGTGTTGATTTTATATACTGCAAGTTTACTGAATTTATTATTTCTGATGGTTTTTTGGTTAAGTTTTTAGGATTTTATATATATATGTGTGTGTGTGTATATATATATATATATATATATATAATTTTACATCATCTGCAACTAATGACAATTTTACTTCTTCCTTATGATTTAGATGCCTCTTATTTCTTTGTCTTACCTAATTGCTATAGCTAGGATTTCCAGAAATATGTTGAGTAAGAGTGTGAGAGTGGGCATCCTTGTCTTGTTGAAAAGATTTCAGATCTTTCACTGTTGAGTATGATGTTAGCTGTGGGTTTGTTGTATAAGCCACATACACTTAAGAATCAGTTTATCAGTTGCATATGCAGAATCCTTTAGTTGATTCTGTCTTAAAGAGGTTTTCTGTAAGCTCCAACCAGTGACTTCTCATTATATCTCATTGGCTAGAACTATGTCACATGACCGTCTGTAGTTGTAAGAGTGACTGGAAAATGTAGTAATTTTAGCTGCACATATTTTATCCTGAATAAAATCGAGATTTTCCTTTGTAAGAAAAAAAAAGGGGAGAATGGGTATTGTATGGGAAACTATAAGTTCTGACTTAGTTGCTAACTCTTCTGAAACTGGCAGAGGTGCAGGAAGAAGAGAGGAAGAGATACCTTCTCTGATTATCAGATGAGCAGAGTTCCATGGCTTTTGCAGTCCCAGCTGAAATCACATTGATGCAATTCCAGGGACTTGATGATTCGTATTATTCCCTTGCCTGCTAGAATTGGACCAAATAGGAATGAAGATCTCATCAACTATTCTAGTCAGATCATCTGTTTCTTAGTACACTGGCTTCATCTGCTTCCTCTAGACTGTCAGAAAGTAAGGAGCCTGTTTTTGGGTACTAAGACCTCAGCTTTCCCATATTTATTGAAAAGGGACAAGAGTGAAGAATCAAGCTGTGTTAATCTGGTTTCTCTGAGAAGCAGACACCAAAATGGACTAAATGTGCCGGGATTTTATTAGGGGGAATGTCTGTGTGAGAGAAAGTGGAAAAGGAATTGGCAAAGCCATTAGACTATGATGTAGGTCTAACCACAAGTGAAAGAGGAGAGGAGGTTGGGTGGAAGTGTCTTTGACTATTGTGAAGCCTAAGAAAGGTTCAGCATAGTTATTGAGAGTCTTTGAGCCAACATTGGCCTTCGGAGGTGTCTACTTCCTAAGAACAGGACTACCTGCCACACCTAATTACTGGTTGGGAGCCGCTTGTAGCAAGTGTGGCCTTGGTACAGATGTGACAGTGGATATCAGAGTGTAGCAGTTAGAGACCTTGGGCAATGACATTCCTGTTGTTGAGATCTGCCAGGCACAGTCTCATGGCAGCCTCAAAGCCTTAATAAGCTTTTGCTGGAAGCTAAAGAGAGTGGTGGATGCCCCTTAGTTTTGTTAAATGTAGAAATCCAACCTAACATTTGTTGACATGAATTACTTCAGTAAAGGAGTGATATAATGGTAAATCAAAAGAGAAGGGATAAAGCATATTACATGCCCCCCGAAGTCTGTAATATTAGAATTGAGTGATTTTTGAATTAAGTTCTCTTGGGTCTTTTTGATTAGGCACTATCAATAGCTTTCTTAAAAATTTGAACAGAACTTTTCAAATAGGTTGACTTTTCAGGTCCCAAAATATCTGCACCAGACATTTGTCTGTTGCACCTGACAGAGCAAGACGGAGGGGAGAGTCTCCCACCTATGACTTGTTGACAGATTCACAGATAGGAGTGCTATTGTTACATAAATGGACAACCTGGGCATATGTGCAAGAGATCAGACATCTTAAGATCAACTTTTTGCTACTAGTTTTATTTTTATTCTTGACACCATCAAGTCCTAGAATGGGCAAGTACAAGAAAGCACCAACACTATGTCACCAAAATGTTGCCCAGACTAAGGCAAGTCCCATCCACAGCAAAAGAGGCTTCAAACCTAATTTATTCTGTCTGGTCCCTAAATCACAGTTTGTGCTGATAAGGTGACCTAATTTACTTAAAAGTGAAATGGAGAAGCTCAGTGAAAATTGAGTGAATCCTAAATTATGTGTTGAACAGCTCCATTAGCAGAAGGGCCATAGGCAAAAAGGGTGGGGGACATGTAGCCAGAAACAGGTGTTTACTCTGAACAGGATTAAGATAAGGGACATGAAATAATCTCACTTAACTCAACCATTTTGCCGCCCAAAAGGCCTGGTAGAGGAGGAGGAGGGTGTTTTAAGTAACCTAGTTTCTAATTCTTTCTCCCTCTTTGTTATAAATGATGCAGCTAATGGCTTTCCTGCCATTTCCTGCGGGGGGGGGGGTGTTAGTCCTCAAGACAAAGCCATGAGTATCAAGCAGTTTTCTCAGATGATTTTCATTTTTTTCAGATGATTTTTTTAATTGCATTAATCTTCCCGGAACAACTCTGAAATTCTTTTTGTCCTTGCATTCACTCTCCCAAGATACCTATGAACCACCATTCATCATTTTAGACTTCCCATCATGTGACTATGGCTCTTTTCTGATGTTGTGGGCAAGTCAAATCCTTTGAGAGGATTTGCCACACATAACTTCATCAATGGCTGTTGGTCTCTTCTGTTCTTCACTTGGCTCTTGAGAGGCCCCACAGCCTGTGCCCAAATGACACATGTTAGTGATCTCTTCCCAAAGGATCCTATTCAAATGCAACAGAATTTCTTTGTATATTTGAATATTTTCCTGCAGCAGTTTGAAGCTGTGAGTCCCTGCTCTGTGCATAGACCATTAGATATCACTATAATCCACAAAGCTTGGAAATATTGCAGGACATTTGGTGAATTAAAAGGCAGTCTTGGGACCCTCTTAAGCCTACAGGAGAAGTTTCAACACATGTTGCAAGAGGAGAAAGTAATGCAAAGAAAGAGTAATTTCAGTCTTCTCTGCTGATTACCCCTCTCAGAACTCTCCCTCCTCTTCCTCCATGGGGGTTTGCAAGGGCAGCTGGTTGCAAGGCTGCAGCTGTTCTTAATTGTTGATTTTAGCTTTGCAGTGGTCTCTAGTGGGAGAGGATGCCATATCTGCCCCTTGGAATGGACTTACAGGTGTTTGAGAAATGTTTTCTTTTCTACGGGTTACTTGACACTCTTAACAGACAAGCTATTATGATATACTGGCTGATGTCAGGAGACATGGGCTTAAATAGCGCTTGTCTTCTTCCTCCATTCCTCTCACATGGACCTGTTCAAGATCTGCTTTTTGTGCATTTCCCAGTCATTCTCCTCTCCCTGCTCCCTTCAAATGTGCAGGATACATCAACAGCAAAAGAGAATATCAGGTGTAAGATCTTTACGAACTTGTTCAAAGCAGGCCCAGGTTAAAATGGGTTTCAAATTGAAAGGCCTTGTTTTTAAAAAAAGAGAATATAAGAAATAGTAGGGTTTTTTTTTTTTTAAAGACTGCTATTTGGGTAAAAACAAAACTGGTTTGATTTTTGTTTTGTTTTTTAAGAATGAATATGCTAGAACTTGGGTTTCAAGTTTGAGCTTGAGCATACCTTCGTGCTTGTTCTGTTGACATCATGATGGAGTTTCATTTGCTGGCTGCAGATGTCATGTGTAATGATAGTAACACACTGAATGTATTCATTTGAATGTATCAGTGTTAGCACAGTCCCTTAGATTTTGGGCAACTAGGCCTTCTTCCCTGAACCCCATACCTGCTCTGGCCCACTTCTGACCAATTCCTCACCCTTACCCTGATAGCCCACTTCTAGACTATTCTCTGCGACAGCATCTAGACTTCTGTGTCTACCCTGGTGTGCACACTCCTAGGTCTGAAGAGTGGCTATATTTGGAGGTGGAATAAGAGGGAATAGAGCCTGCACATGCTGGCTGGAGTGTCCACATGCATGTAGTCTTTGCTTCTTAGGTGCATCTCAGAGCTGGGTGAGCAAAGAAAGGGAGTACCCCAGGCATAATCTCCGTGTATATTCTTGCCTGAATCTTATGCATATTAGGGATGAGCCTGCATACTTCCTCTTACTGACCAGTGCAATGCTTCATGCTTCAAAACAGGCAAATAAACGTGGGCTTTAATTTTAAAATTAGGTTAAAGGTCTCACTCATTCTAGATCTAAAAGGCGAGTGCATAGGAATTGAGTCTCAAAGGAAAGAGAAAGTGAAACTGACCAGTTTATGTCCCCTTCCCACCTTTATTTTTTGTGTCTTTTTAGGGCCTCACCTGAGGCATATGGAGGCTCCCAGGCTAGGGGTCCAATTGGAGCTGTAGCTGCTGGTCTATGCTACAGCCACAGCAATGCCAGATCCTTAACCCACTGAGCAAGGCTAGGGATTGAACCTGCATCCTCAGGGATGCTAGTCAGATTCACGTCTGCTGAGCCACAACGGGAACTCCCCCTTCACCTTTTTAAGATATGCGAATTGCTTCTTTCAGCAGACTGCATTATTCTGATGCTGATTTAAATGTTTGAAAGTTACTGATACAACTTCGAATAAAGTACATCTGAAGGATCAGTAGTAGCATTTTGTTGCACTGCAGTAAATGTTGAACAGTATTTTAAAAAGCCACAAATTGTGCCAGGGTCTTGAAGGCTGTTCAGGTTCAGAGTTATGTTAATAAGCATAACCACAAATCTGAATTCTATTAGTTAAGTCAAACACCTGGACCAATCAACCAAGGAAAAGGCTCCACAAATTCATTACAGTTCCCAGCCTGGTAAGGGCTCTGTAAATATTTACTGTATCTTAAAAATTAACCCAAATGTCTGAAAATAATTTGCTTGCAATAGTATTTTGTGTAATAGTCCAAGACAGAGTCAACCTAAATCTCATGGTGTTTCAAGGTGTTTCAGTGGCACTAAAAGCCAACCCTAGCTTCCAAAGCCATGATGACGGGTCATAGATATTTTAAAGTAAGAAAGTGGAGCTAAATTTTCCACTTACTATCAAGCAGATGCAAGAGTATACACACCTCAGTGAGATTTGACTCATATCCAGAAAACTGGCCCACTTCAGTCTCAGCTTCATAATGGTTTCAGTGCATTCACTGGCCATTGTCCCTTTGATCTTTGGTTCCCTGATTTGAAGTGGTCTAACATAAACAGTGCACAATGATTTCCTTTAGGTTCTATCCAGGAGGGTATATTCTCTTTCTGTGCTTGTGGATGAGTTTGGGAATGGGCGACTAGAGGAGGAGTTATGTATTCATAAGGTTAACAGGCTCTGATGAGGATGTTCACTGGGAGCCCAAGGTAATTCATTAAGTGGCTCCAGCCTCCCACTTCTTGGCTCCCTCTTTGCCTTAAAGCATTTTGGGGATTTTTTCCCCCACTAACGATCCTATTTCCTTACCCTAAACACCTTAATTCATATTTTATCTATTATGTTCCTAAATGACCTTAAATCTCAGTATTTTTCCAAGGGACCTTAAACTCATTAGTGGTTGTTAAGTTAATGGATCAAATCAGCACTGAAAAATGAAGTAGAATGAAACGGAAGAGAAATTATCAGAGCACATCTTAGGCAGCAGGGAAAGTATTGGTTTTGCTAACAGTTGTGTGTATAGGAGACAATACTGAGTGGTGCTACAAAATGTATTCTTTACATGGATGGTTATGAGAAGAAGGTGAAAAGCAAGGTCTTAGGGCAAGTTGTTTCATTTTTAGGCACATGGCAGGCATTAGGGAGGGGGAGATATCACAGTAGGAGATTTTCTATACATAACTTCCACTGCTCCATGTAGACAGCCACCTTCCTAGTCTGCCTCCTCATTCAGGGTCATACCTTTTGACATTGGTCCTTTATCTTCGCTTGGTGGAGGATCATCAGGAAATCAGAATATTCTTCAGTGAATACTTTTTTGCTTGTAAGGTGCTTTTGCCCACTTGATTATGGATTGTAGATTCCAAAAGCTACGTTCATCCCAGAGAGGAGGTTAGGTTCAAATTCCTGCCTCTGAGAATCCTCCAGCATGATATTCTTTAGCTGGTTTTTGGTTTTTGATAATTCACTGTTAACATGGCCACAGTCTAGAAGGTGATGCATTTATCTGAAAGTATTTCCTATGTCTGAGTAACGTTTAACTTTTGAAGTTATGTTGCTGTTATTTAAGTGAGGTATGATTGGCCTATGATGTCTCCAGTAGCCAAGGGATGATTTTTGAAGGGAATGCAACAAACAAGTGGTACTGGTTTTTAAGAATGAAGCTAACAAGTAGATATCCTGGCTGCTAAGCAACTTCGTGGAGGCAGGGACAGCCCAGCATCTTATTTCTTTCTGGTTCATGGAGGTCTCCACTGAGAGCTGTTTTGCAGAGGGACTGTATCTCACCACCGTTCCAGAGCCCCAACTCTTCCACTCTGGGACCAGCTTTTGCCAACACTTCTATTTATTGCAAATCAGTTACTGTTTATTAAAAGCCCACTAGTACGATTCCCCTGGGGTCTGTGCAGACTGGGGAGAACTCTGGGATGAAAAGATGGAGGCTTACCTCTAGAGCCTTTAGTTAGTGGAACTTACTTATTTTCAAGCCCTTTCATCAAGTGAAGCTGGCTGATGCCAAGGAGAGTGGGAGTCATATTGGTTTTGTGTCTCCATTGAAAGCTCTTCATATTCACCAAAAAAACCAAAAAAACAAAAAACCACCTCAGAGAAATCTTAAGCTCAGAAGGAGTTAAGCTGTGTGTCTGCACAGTGTGGCTTTGTTCTGGCAATGTCCCATCAGTTTAGGTCATTTCTGATGACTTCACTCTCCTGGTGACATCAGCTTCTAATCTCCTGAAGGTGAATTCATGTGCGATTGCTTCAAAATACTCACTCCCCGAGTTCCAGGCCATTCCCGTTGATATATGGACAGAGCTTGTCTTTCCCAGGCCGCAGTCTGGTCTGTGTGCTGCATTTGTGCTTACTGTATCATATTACCATGTGGACATTATGTCACTAACTGGCACAGCCCAGCTCAAAAATGAAATGTGCTTTCGCAAGCAAAAAACCAAAAGCTAACATCACTCCTTCTTATGCCCTACCCCAGGTATAAAATAAAAAGTTTAGAAAGGATGGCTTGGCTATATTTTGGCTGGATATTTTTCTAAGTGCTCTCTTCTTTTTGCACCCTCTATGTGGTCTGAATGTTGCTGGTATCTTTATTATAGTTTTCAGTTCATTATACCTACTAACTATTAAAAATGTTTGGTTACTGGTGGCACAAATTAAATCTAAGACCTTCAAATAATTTAGGTTAGCCTTGTTTTAAAATATCAAGTTTGTAAATGAAAGTAGCCTGTTTACCTTCTAGGACCATTTCCTCTCCTTTGCCTTTCAAATGTCTTGAGAAAATAAAGAGTTGTCAGGAAAGTAGCTCAGGCTTATTGGATGGGCGCCCAGAGTCCATGTCAACCAAGGTGTTGTAGCTGTGCACTTGCCCAAAGCTGACAGGGATGTGAAGCCTCTGGGGATGGTGGGACATGGCCTGGAAAGTCCCCAGAGTTTGCCTAGTCTTAGGCCAGTGTAAGCACATGTTCTGCCCTTTTCTGCCCTTCTCCAGTTATGTCACTAGGGATACAGAAAACCATAAGGTCTCTGTGAGCCCTGCTGTCCTCCCATGGCTCCCATCACTGCGAGGAGGGAGTGTGCTCTTTTGGGGTTCTCACATGGGCCAAAAAGGGACAGAGAAGGGGAGACTGCCTGCAGAGAAACAGAGTCCCACACCTTTTCCAGGACCTTGTGCATCCATGTCTTCTTTTGATGAATGGCTCTTGGCAGTCAACAGTACCTTCTGATGAAGAGCTGGCAGGGTGCACATTGGAGTTTAAAATCATGTCAGGAAAATTTCATACCAACAGTATTTCTAAGAGGAGAGCCTGGTGTTTGAACAGGCCAAAGCAATGCCACTTTCACTGTTTATCTTCATTTCATATTGAAGGGAAAGAAAGAAACGAATAGAGCAATTTACTCTTAGAAGTGTCACAGTGCAATTTTCAAATAGTCATGACTGTAATATTCAGTTTTGGAGTCATTCCATAGACTACAGGGGTACTGAAAACATATTCTTTTTTTCTTTACCTCTTCCCATTTAGAGGCTCTTATGTTTTTTGCGTAAGGAAGTAAAATCTCTGAGTGACTTGCAGATATATTTTTATATGTAGGGGTAGTTAGGCTTTCTGAGTTTCAGATCTGTTTTAGTTGAGGATGGGGTGGGGGTTGGAGATTGGCTGCATCAGAGGAAACTGGTGAACTCTTAGTCCAGGATGCTGGCACCATTACCATTCACATCTGCTCAGGACATATGAAGAGACTGGACTTTTTTAAGGTCTAGTACGAAGGAAACCAACTTCCTTTCTCCTCCTGCTGCATTTCCAAAGTGGAAATGTTAGAGAAGCCTCTTTACAAACACATTTTTTTTTTTTTTGGTCTTTTTTTAGGGCCGCACCGACCGCATATGGAAGTTCCCAGGCTAGAGGGTGAATTGGAGCTGCTGCTGCTGGCCACAGCCACAGCCATAGCAACGTGAGATCTGACCCGTGTCTGTAACCTACACCACAGCTCACAGCAATGCCAGCTCCTTAACCTACTGAGACAGTCTGGGATCGAACCCATGTTCTCATGGATATCTGTTGGGCTCGTTACCGCTGAGCCATAGTGGGATCTTCTCCTACGAACACATTCTTAATGCCATTCTGTTTCTTGGTTCATGTAGAGAATAAAATAGAAAAAATAATAAAGAAAAACATAGAAAGCTAATTAAAATAAATGAAATAAAAAAAATTGTGTTTTGTCGCCAGATTCTTCCTTGTTCTCTTCTAGCAGCATGACTGTTATACTTGCACACAGTTTTTATGTGTACATGCTTTGTACATGCCCATGCTTACTCCCTTCCCTCCAAATAAATACTTTCGAGGAATTGGGATTTCCCACTTCCCTGCTTCCTGCAAGCTTCTTTAGATTAAGAAGGTAAAGCCTTCTTACTTGGCTGAGAAGATTGGAGGAACTCCTTCCTAACAGTGAAATGTCTCATGTGGATAGTTGGGCTGTAGTCTCACTTGGGGAGGAAATTAGTTGTAGGAACCTGCCTGTTGAGGTGAGAGGGTGAGGGTGGGTTGTAATGAGGAGCCCTGGATGAGCTGAGCCCTCGATGTTTCTCATATGAAACATCAGAATGGTCCCTGGAGAGGGAATGCTTACTTCCTGTTCCTGAGGAGGTAGATGTTTGCTTCAGCAGTTGGAGAGGAGAGGCTGGCAGTGTCAAGCTAGGTAGTTTGCCCATAGTGTCATAACTTTAGTGATGGAATAAATTACCAAACTTGCAAACTAATGGGTTCTTTGATGAGCATGCCTTGCCATCAGTTTGCTGAGCACATATCCTCAGGGTGCGATTGATAAGCCACCAAAGGGGCACACTTCCCCCCCCCCGTTTGGGATCAAAAGTTGACTGCGCAGTATCCATAGTTCCACCTGCACCCCAGCTGAGCACACCTCCTATTCACTACCTTCCTTTTGGAGTCTTCTGCTTAGATGGAGGTCATGCCATCAGCTAGATGCAGGCTTGGAAAAATGCCGATGGCTGAAGGTATAGGGGAGAGGGAGCCTGTCCCCAAAAGGCTGATGTGCATGTGTTCATCCACCAAAGGATATTATGGACACACCTACATTAGCAGACCTTTCACTGAAGCTCTGCCATCTACTGACCCTGAGCAAGAACCACAGCCTCATAAAAGATACTTATCATTTGTCCTGGGACTCTTAACTCAGAAGGGAAAAAGTCCTTGTTGGAGGCATCAGTGCCTGCAGACACTGGGATGATAAACACTGATGTAGTTGGTGCTGAGTATTGGCTTATTTAATCAAACAACCAATATGGCCGAAAAGTTTTCTGAGGAATCTGTCCTAGCTGGAAGCCAGCTGAGGGACTGCTGATAATGTGAGCACAGGCGTTTCCTGACCTGCCCCACCCCACCAGTGAGCCACGATGGGAGCTCCAAAATTTCATATTTCTGATTGTTCTTTGCATGTATGTAGAAGTGCAATTAATTTTCCTTATTGGAATTGTAATACTGAAACCTTATTATGTTAGCTCATTTATTAGTTCTAGTAGCTTCTTCATACAGTCCATCAGATTTTTCCAGCCAGATGATCATGTTATTCCTTCCCTTTTACTTCTTGCTTTCCAATCTTCATGCTGCTTATTTCTACTTCTTACCTTACGGCACTGGTTTTCACCTTTAATATAATATAGCATAAAAATGGTAGGAGTAGACATCCTTATCTTGTTCCTGATCTTAGAGGGAAGTGTGATGTTGACCCTAGGTTTTTTTCTAGGTAACCTTTGTGCATTTGAAGAATTTCCCTTCTATTCTTAGTTTGCTGAGAGTTTTCATCAGAATGGAGATTGAATTTCATCATGTACTTTAAAAATTTTTTAAAAGATTATTTTTTTCTATTTTAGTTGATTTATAGTGTTCTTTCAATTTCTGCTGACAGCAAAGTGACCCCGTCATACACACACACACACACACACACACACACACACACACACACACACACACACACATATTCTTTTTCTCACATTATCCTCCATCATGTTCCATTACAAGTGACTAGGTGTAGTAAACTTTTTATACATATATTAAAATGATATATGGCTTTCTTTTTTGTTTGTTAATATGGGGAAATACATTGATTGATTATTTTTTTAAAGTTAAATCATTTTTCAGACAAATTCCACTTGGTTATGGTGTTTTACCTTTGTATATGATTTGCTAAAATTGTGTTTAGAATTTTTACATGTGTATTTTATGAGGAATATTGGACTGTAGTTTTCTTGTAATGTCTTTGGTTTTGTTGCTATTGTAATGATAGCCTTTCAGAATGAGTTGGAAAATAACTCCTTTGCTTTAACTTTCTGAAAGAGTTTGTGTAAAAATGGTATTATTTCTTAATTAAAAAAATCATTTAGTGGTAAAATATTGGATTGTCGTTATTTTTATCCTTGTATTTTTCTTTTTTTTTCTAATAGTGTCCAGTGAATATAATATATTTTAAAATGGAAAGACCCTATTAATTTTGCTTGAAAAACTCAAACACCCTAAAAATAAAACTCCTAGGAAAATAATTAAATATTATATTGGTGCAACTAGGAGTTGTATTAGGTGTAGCCAAGCCCACGGACAAATGGTTAAACTTGTTTGAGGGAGGTCAAGGAATGCTGTGCCAACAAGAAGTTTTAGCTTGCCAAGTAGTAAGGAGGGAAGGATACTATTTTAAAAGGAAAAAAAAAAAACTTATGCTGAGGAATAAAACCAGTGCTCCTCAATGTGTGATGCAAGCATATGTTCTTATTCCTTAAATGTTTAGTTGAATTTATTGGTGAAGTCTTTTGGGCTTAGAATTGCCTTTATAGGAAGAGTTTTAACTATGAATTTAATGTTTTTGGAAATATAGGACTATTTAAGTAACATTTATTTTTGTGTGAGTTGTGGAAATTTGTGTATTTCAAGGAATTTTTCCATCTCACTTGTTATCAGATCTATTGGCATGAGGTTTCATTCTTTTCCTTTTAATATTTGTAGAATATGAAATGATGTTACCTTTCTCCTTGCTAATATTCATAAGTTTTGAGTTTTCTCTCCCTTTCCCATTAACCTGGGTAGAGGTTTGTCAGTTTTATTGGTCATCTTTTGGTTTCATTAATTTTCTCTATTGCTCTGCTTTTGACTATTTCATTGATTTCTCCTCTAATATTTTTTACTGCTTACTTTGGTAGTTTCTTGAGTTGGAAGCTTTATGTTATTGATTTGATTGATTTTCTAATGGAGACATTAGGGCTATAGATTTCCCTTTAAATTATTGCTTTAGCAGCATCTCACATATTTTGATATATTGCATATTCATTTTTATTCAGTTCAAAATACTTTCTAAGTTCTCTTTTGATCATGGGCTGGTTCTAATTATTTTATTTGCTTTCTAAATATATGGGAGATTTTCAAGAGAGTTCTGTTAGTGATTTCTAATTTAATTCTATAGTGGTCAGAGACTATACTTTGTATGACCTGCATCTTTTTAAATTTATCGAGACTTCTTTTACAGCCAAGAATATAGTCTGTCCTGGTAATGGTCAGTGTGAGGTTGAAGAAAAGTGTATTTGCTGTTGGTGGGTGGAGTGTTCCATAAATATCAATTAGATCAAGTTGATTGTGTTTTTCAAATCTATGTCTTTACTGATTTTCTCTGTACTTATTGTGTCAGTTATTGAGAGAGGGTTTGAAATCTCTGACTATAATTATGGGGACTCTAAAATGTGTATTAGACTCTTTGAAGTTGTACTATAGCTAACACTCTTAATTATTTTTAGCCTTTTTTTTCTCTTTGTGTTTTGTTTATTTTAGTGGTAATTTTCTTTGGCAGTGTCTTATCTGCTGTTAGTTTCTTCCAGTGGTGTTTTCATCTCTAAAAGTTTGATCTTGGTCTTTTTGTAACATCTTCCCTCTCTCTACTTAACTTTTTGAATGCATGGAATACAGTTAGAATATATTTTAAAATGTCCTTGTCTGTTAATTTTAACATTTGTGAGTATTAGGTTGCTCTTGATTGGTTTATTTTTCTCTTAATTATTTTCCTGTTTCTTTGTATGCCCAATAATTTTTGATAGAATGGCAGTCATTGTAAATTTTGCATTGTTGGGTTCTGGTTATTTTTTTATCCTTACAAATTTCTTGAGCTTTGATCTGGGCTGGGATGTAGCTAAGTTATTTAGAAACTGTTTGATCCCTTTCAAATCTTACCTTTAAGTTAGGTGGAAGCAGAACACTGTTTAGTCTAGAGCTAATTGTTTCCCACTATTGAGGCAAGAATTTTCTGAGTACTGTGCTCAATTCTTTGTAAATTATGAGATTTTCCAACCTGACTGGAGGAGCAATCATTTTTCCTGTCCTTGTGTGAGCTCCAGGAATTATTCTTTGTAATTCTTTTAGATAATTCTTCCCTGGCCTCTGCTCATTTCCTCCCTTCTATGCACGGATCAGTACTCTAGTGAATATACAAGGAGGACCCTCTACCACTGTCCAGTTCTCTATCCCTGCAGCTCTTTTTCTCCTTCCATCCCACCAACTTAAACTTCATTGGTCTTTCCAGCTTTTAGCTGCATCTCCTCAGCTGCGAGGAGTCTGTTGGCCTACATCCCCCTCCCTATGTCATGGCCTGGAAACTGTCTCATGGCAATAAGCTGGTGCTATTGTAGGGCTCCTCTCTTACTTCTTCTGTCCTAGGCTCTCTCTTGGGTTCTGTTCTGATAAATTTTCACTGTCATTTTAACTTTCATATGCCCACCAAACACACTTTTTTTAAAAAAATATTTTATCCAGTTTTTCTGGTATTCTTTTGTAAAAGGTTTGGTAGTAATTATTACCTGAAATTGTTGGACTAAGAAGCCCCAAACCTTTAAATTTCAACCAAGTTTTTTTTTTTTTTTTTCTGAGCAGTGAACAGTTATTTCAGGTCTTGAGGAGTTACCCAGGTAGAGTCTGAGTGAGATTCAGAGCTGCTTATCTGGTATGTCAGATAGTTTTTGTGGAAGAAGCTACTGAAAGCCTCTTCTCTGATGAGAATTAAGGAGATGCTTGAGAGCATGCTGATCCTGAGGGGAGATGGAGACAGACAGGGTGACCTTCACCCCAGACCTGAATCTTGCTTATCAGAGAAGAGTAGGAGTGAGTATGATGTCAGTCACTCACACTTCTTTTCTCTCCAGTTCCAGTTGGATTTATGAAGAGTTCCATAGAGTTTATTGTATGTTAAAAAAGGAGCCAGAGACCCTCCATCAGCAGGTAGGAGCAAGAACCAGTGAAATTTGAGTTATTACTATTAATACGGCCCTTTAAGAATGCCCTGGCTGTGAGGCTTAGAGAAATCAGGTTACACAGGGGCCAAGTTAGCCTGGAGCCAAGTTAGCTTTATGGAACTTCATTAATAAAAAGAGTCCTTGGCACAACCCATTGTCCTTCAGAAACTAGCTTGAAGCAAGAAACTCATTTTACCTTGACCCCATAATGTCCGTCAGCTGGTGAGGCTCTTGTTTGACTGATATTTTTCTGGGCTGGTACTCGGAAAGATTGACTTAAGGTCCTTAAAATGTTGCAGTGGGTCATATATAGGGCCATGTTTGCTGAAACTTAATGTAGCAACTTGTTCATAACCGGTAGGCATTGTGAGATATAACATGATCAAGATATATGAAGCTTAAAATAAAAGACAGGTATTGGAGGTGGGGCATGGGGAAACTATTTCCAGTGATTATAGCTCTGGTTCATAAGACAAAATCTATATTTCACTCAGCAGAAGGTACAAATCTGTATTGCATTAACTCTGAAATTCTAACCAAAACAAAGACAGGATGGCAAATATTTAAACAGTGATTAAAACATTGCCCAGGCAATAGGAAATGTCTGCTCCTGCCAACTGTTTGCTTGGACGAAATAAAATAAATGAGGGCACACAAACCGTGTCTTCCTGGTTGTTCTCAGGGACCCTTCTCTGGTATGGGGCAGCCCCCTCAATCATTAACTTGAATCCCATGGATCCCACTGGAAAGACCCTAACTAGAAAGAAGTCTGAAATCTGTTAATGGCTAAAAGGATATCCAATATATATTTTTCTTTTAACATATTTTACTTATATAAATGGCAGGGTACAATCAGAGCAGATTTCCCTACCAGAAGTTTGACTGCTTAATTCAAAACAAACCCATATTTGATTTGGTAGTATAATTCTTCCCCAACTCCCTAATTTGGCTCTTTGCCAGCCGTTAGTCTAATTGCAGGGGGGGCAGCCTGAGATTCCACAGCCCTCAAGGGCAACTTGAAGAAATTGTTGCCATTACTAATTATGGTGATGCTGTGAATGAAAGTACTACTCTGCTTTTGAAAGACCTAAAATGATACAACAGCACAGAAGCACCTAAACACACCCTTCAAATCTATATTCTATTAAAGTTCAACATTGCATTCATGTCAAAAGTGACACTGAAAGATTCTCACTCCAGCTTTTAGTCAGGATGACCACAACTTTGATCCACATTCCACTCAGTGTTTTTTCTAGTCATCTTGAAAGTGAAACTGTTCGGTGCATTGGCACAGAGTAGTCACAGTGCTACTATGCTCTTTTGCAGACAGGTGGATGGCCTGGTGACTTAATTCACATTGGTAAATAGCATTCATTGTCACATTGTCAGCCACTGGACTAAACACTGCAAGTGAGCAGCCAAAGGGAAGAGTCAGTGTTGTGAATTAAATTGTGTCCTCTCACCCTGCAAAAGATACATTGAGGTCCTAACCCCCACCCCCAGTACCTCAGAATGTGATCTTAGTTGGAAATAAGGCCATTGCAAATGTAATTAGTTAAGATTAAGTGACACTGGAGCAGTGTAGGCTCCTAATGTAATACGACTGTGTCTTTATAAGAAGATGACCATATGAAAACGGAGATGGACAGGGAGAATGCCATGTAACAATAAAGACTGAGATTGGAGTCAGGTGGTTGCAAGCCCAGCATTGCCTGAGATTGCCAAGACCCACCAGAAGTCAGGAGAGAAACACAGGTTTCAGCGAGAATGTGGTCCTGCTGACACTTCGATTTTGGACTTTCTAGCCTCCAGAACTGTAGACAATAAATTTCTGTTGATTTAAGCCACTCAGTTTGTGGTACTTTGTTCCAGTTTCTCTAAGACATTGCTGCAGTGTGAAAGGTCCTGTGTTCTTAGGTAGCATGGGACCTGGTGATGAATCTGGGGTATGTGTACTAGGATGACATGGAATGGACAGAGGACCAGTGGTGGCAAAGTTGCTAGAGGAAGTAAATTTTCAGCTGGTTTCAGGGTATCACTGTGCACGTCCTCAGGCTCATTTGAAGTGATTTTTTTTTTCCCCTCTGTGTAGATTGGACCCACCCAAGAGAAGGCAATCTGTAATCTGGACTGAAATGGCCATGTCTTTCTCCTTCTACCACACTGAGCACACTCATTCAAATAACATGAACTAGCCCCAGCTTAATAGACACCCTCTTTATTACTAGTGGGCCAACAAAAGTATAGGGTAGCCTCATTACGTAGATGGAAAGGAATTTGGAATGTGGAATATTAAAGCCAAGGGTCCAGTGGTTAAGTATTCCACACCCAGTATAATTACGCTAAGTAGCTAAAATCCAAATGACTAGAACCCTGACAAAATTTCATTTTAAAGTGCTAGAACAGAGATTCAGACTCTGAATTTGCTGATTTAGTGCCAGTCTGGATCTAGCGCCAGTCTAGCAGCCCATTCCAACCCTCATAACATGAACAAAGATCGCTTGGTTTTGTGCCCATGCTGGGGGTGCTCCATGAAGTTCTGGTTCTCCCAGCTGGTTTACTGCCATATAGGAGCCATGTCCACCCTCTAAAATGAATATATGACCATGTTGCTTCCTGTGTACAGCCTTTTGGTGGCTCTTGACTGCCTGTGGATCAGATCTAAACATGGTGTTTTAAAAAGCCTCTATGATCCATCCCTGATCTGGTAGTCCTCTCCTGCCATTCTCTCCCTTTAGTTTTACATCTAGTATGCATTCTGAGTTCACCCATGCATGTGCCTCTGGGCTAGCTAGTTCCTGGGGGCTGGTATATAAAGTTGCCCTCTGGGGGTGCATAATCTTGTAGGAAAGTCAATTTATATTCCCATTTTGAACAGTTAAATAACAATGGCATATAGTTTATGATAAAGTCCCCAGTTGAGTGATGGAAACAATAAATGCAATAGACAAGAATGGCAGTCAAAATATTTAACAACTACTATTGCTCAGGCATTGGATAGGCTTAGAATGGATGGGACCCAGTCAGAACATCCACTCAGAGGGAGTAGTCCATGACCAGGAATGTCAGTCCTGGTTATCCGACCTTTGAGGAATAAGGGATGGGGCCACCACAAGGCATTTCAGGAAGGAGATGAGACTTGGACTGAGCCTGGACTTGCAGGAAAGAAGAGAGGAGAAGGAGTAATTAAGTTAGTTTCATGAGGTAAATGGGATTCTTGGAATATTATTCTGACAGCTGTGTGTGGGATGGAGTCCTGTGGGCAAGAGTGAAGGAGGAAAACTGGTGAGGAGGCTGTTCTAGGAACTGAGGTGTGAGGTGAGGGGAGTGGAGGACATGATAGAGAATATAGAAAGGCTCACCCATGAGAGAAGGAGTCTGGAGGGGTGGAGAGTAAGACACTCCATAACATTCTGCCAAGGGCCAAAGCATTTCTTTCTTGCAATGAATTGTTCAAATGTGACTAAAAAGAGTAATAAAAGCAAAATAAGGTGTGAACTTGAGCCTCTGACACTGTTTCTACTACCCTCCTTGAAATTCCTCTTATGACACAACAAGGGAGTTGCAGATTAGTATTAGTGAAGATGGTTTGCAGAATAGAGCTGGGTCCCCCACAGGAGTAGCTTTGTCAACAGGAATTCCTTTGGGGTCTGCAGTATTTGAGGGCATAGAGGTGGACATCTCAACATTAGTCTCTGGTTAGGGTCTGGAAGAATGTTAAAAATTCCTTGAAGTTTCCAAACACTGGAACCTCTATCCTGGGAAGTCCCACCTTGGAAACTATATTTGGGTATCCAGAACCATGGGAAGTGTCCTGACCCGCTGTACCAGCAAGCCCAAGCTTATCTTCCTGTTAAAATGGGACTTTGGGCATGTAGCTCTCTGCTCTCTGGTTCTCCACCTAGATAAGCTATATGCAGAATATAAGAGGCTGGAAGAGTCATAGGGTTTCCCCTCTATAGTTTTAATTTGAGCACTAATCAAAAACTCTTCAGGCAAGTGATAATGTTTGTATAGATCTCTTTGAAAAGAGGAGGGGAACGATTTATGACTGAATGCATTTCAACTTCCAGAAAAACTGCTTAAAGAGGATGAGGAGTAAAAAAGTAATGGTTTTAGGTGGGCATGTTGGCAGGCCAGTTGGAACTTAGGAGTTTTAGCTAGGTGACTTCCCAAAACTGCTAGATAATGTTATGTCAATCAGAAACACATTTGAGGAGTTCCCATCGTGGCGCAGTGGTTAACGAATCCGACTAGGAACCAGGAGGTTGCGCGTTCGGTCCCTGCCCTTGCTCAGTGGGTTAAGGATCCGGCGTTGCTGTGAGCTGTGGTGTAGGTTGCAGACGTGGCTCGGATACCGCGTGGCTGTGGCTGTGGCGTAGGCCGGTGGCTACAGCTCCGATTCGACCCCTAGCCTGGGAACCTCCATATGCCGCGGGAGCGGCCCAAAGAAATAGCAAAAAGACAAAAAAAAAAAGAAACACATTTGAAACATTTCAAAACATATTTGAGTTAACCTGTTTCTGGATTACAACCTCAGCAACATTTCATTATGATTTAGGATGTAGCCAGGTAGGTCCCCTGAGAGTCTCAACTCAGGGAATAGATTTCACTAGACAGAGAGGACAGCAGTAGAAGAGTGAGGGGAGGGGAGGGCTTTTGAATCTGTGAGAAACAAAGAGCAATTTAAGCAGGTCAGATGCAGGCAGGAGGGGGTGTCTGAATACCGAGAAGGCAGCATGGAATGTCAGGATGGATGTGAGGCAACTGGGGAGGAGCAGAGCTTGACACTGAGTAGTGATGTAGAGGTGAGAGGCCACTAAAAACAGAACAGAGACCACATACTAGATAGTGTGAAAGAGGAATGAAACATGGTTCCTGTCCTTAGGTCATAACAGCCAGAGAAACAGGCAAACAAACAATTTGTATGGGAAGGGTTTTAGTTGAAGAAATTTATTTATTTATTTATTTATTTACCTTATAATGATTTTTATTTTTTCCATTATAGCTGGTTTACAGTGTTCTGTCATTTTTCTACTGTACAGCAAGGTGACCCAGTTATACACACATGTATACATTCTTTTTTCTCATGCTACCATACTCTGTAAGTGACTAGATATGGTTCCCAGTGCTACACAGCAGGATCTTATTGCTTATCCATTCCAAAGGCAATAGTTTGTATCTATTAACCCTAAATTCCCACCCTCCCACTCCTTGGCAATACAAGGCAATACCTTTCTGTGGAAAGGTTCATTTGTGCCCTCTGTTAGGTTCCAGATATTAGTGATATCATATGGTATTTGTCTTTCTCTTTCTGACTTACTTAACTCAGTATGAGAGTCTCTAGTTGCATCCATGTTGCTGCAAATGGCATTATTTTGTTCTTTTTGATGGCTGAGTAGTATTTCATTGTGTATGTATACACCACATCTTCTTAATCCAGTCATCTGTCGATGGACATTTGGGTTGTTTCCATGTCTTGGCTATTGTGAGTAGTGCTGCAATGAACATGCAGGTGCATGTGTCTTTTTTAAGGAAAGTATGGTCTGGATATATGCCCAAGAGTGAGATTGCTGGGTCATATGGTAGTTCTATGTACAGTTTTCTAAGGTACCTCCATGGTGTTTTCCATAGTAGTTGTACCAGTTTACATTCCTACCAGCAGTGCAGGGCAAGTTCCTTTTTAGTTGAAGAAATTTGTAAAAACCCCTGGGAACAAGGAGGAATAATTACCATGAATACCCACTGAACACTTTTATGCCAGACACAGTGTTAGGTGCTCTGTGTGTATTATCCAAATACCCCTAAGATGGTCACTATCATTTTTTTCATTTTTGCAGATTTCCTAGCAGAGAAGGTCTTTGCCCAAGTTAGAGCAGGTATTCTCTAAATTTAACGTGATCCCAGTAAATCCTAGGATTGTTAATTATTAATAAGGTGTAAATTTAAGCTGCTGATACTCCTCTCTCCCTTCCCTGAAAAAGAGGTGGTTTTTTCGTGGTGGGGACTAGATTTTAAAGTTCGTACTAAAGTGTTCTGAAAATTCTGAAAAAGAAAAGCAGTAATAGCAGACTAGAACTACTAAACATTAAAGCATTACATGAGGTTTTAGTACTTTAGATATTGGGATGCTGGTTCTATGAATAAGTAAATTAATGACACAGGGTAGAGACATCTGGAAATGGCTGATGCCTGTGTGACAGGAGTGTAGTATATGATAAGGATGCATGTTATATCTGATAGGCAGTGGCTGTTTATTCTATAAATAGCAATGAAATAGTTGGGTAGCCATTTGTAAACATATATACACACATATGCACATACTGCATATAATCATAACCCTACTTCACTTTGTATGCTGAAAGCAATCTTTAACTGTAAGACAACTGACATCATAAAAGTACTACAGGAAAACATGGTAGTATTTTAAAATAATTTACCACAGGAAGGTCTTTCTAAGCCTGGCAAAAACTTCTGAAGCTGTTCAAGGAAAGGCTAATAAAATAAACAGCATAAAATTTTTTTTTTTTTGGCATTAAACACCATAACAAAGTTAAAAGGCAGGCAGTGAACTGGGTAACATATTTGTAGCATGAGACTTAGATGAGTCACTATTTTGCTTTTACATGGTAGTATGAGATAGCTATGTGTTTAAAGTCACTGGGATTTTTATTTTATCTTATTTTAAAAAAGTTTTAACAGCTTTATTGAGGTGTAATTTGCATACTAAAATTTTTACCTGCCTTAAGTGAGTGGTTCAATAAGTTTTGATAACTGTGTACTCTGCTCTCATGCAAGCAACCAACTTGATCAAGTTTTTAGAACTCTTGGAGTTCCCTTCGTGGCTCAGCGGTAAATGAACCCGACTAGGATCCATGGGAATGTGGGTTTGTGATCCTTGGCTTCACTCAGGCTCAGTTGGTTAAGGATTTGGTGTTGCCTTGAGTTGTGGTGTAGGTCACAGACATGGCTCAGATCCTGCATTTGCTGTGGCTGTGGTGTAGGCTGGCAGCTGTGGCTCTGATTCGATGCCTAGCCTGGCAACTTCCATATGCTGCATATGCAGCAAAAAAAAAAAAAAAGTTTTAGAACTCTTCCATTACTGCAAAAATTTCTGTCATACCCCTTTGCGTTCAGTTTGGATTCCTATCCTGCCTTGCGCAGCCCCTGGTCTACTTTATGTCTCTAAGTTTGACCTTTTTTTCTAGAATTTAATAAAAATGGATTCATACAGTGTGTAGTCATTCATGTCTGGCTTTTTCACTCAGCATAGTACTTTTTAGATTCATCATGATATTTCATGTACCAACAATTGTTCACGTAAATTGCTGAATAGTATTCCATTTTATGGATATGCAACATTTTGTTTGTTTATATGTGGTAGTCAGTGGACATGTGGGTTGTTTTCACTTTTAGGATATTATGAATAGTGCTGCCATGGACAACCGTATCTAAGTATTTTTATGAACATATGTTTTTACTACTCTTGGAAAGATACCTAGGAGTGGAATTGTGGGGTTGTATGGAAAATTTAATATTTATGGTACATTTATGTTGACGTAAGAAATTATAAAACTGTTTTTCCAATCACTTTGCATTCTCACCATCAGTGTTTGAGGCTTTTAGTTGCTCCACATTCTTGCCAACACTTGGTATTTTAATTCATTTTAATTTTAGTTATTCTACTAGGTTTGCAGCTTGTGGTTTTAATTTGCATTTCCTAAAGTCGAATGATGTTGAGCATCTTTTCATATGTTTATTGGCCATTCATATATTTTCTTTTGTGAAGCATCTCTTCAGATCCTTTTTCCATTTTTAAATTAATTTTTTTTCTTATTATTGTCTTGTAGGAGTTTTTCATACAATTCACTGAATTACCATGGTACCTTTGTCAAAAATTAATTGACTGTGTATGTGTGTACTTAGTTTCAGACTTTCTGTTTTGTTCGTTTGATTTATAAATATACATTATGCTGATCCCATCCTTCCTTTTTTCCTTTCTTTATCGAAGTATAGTTGGCATACGATACTATATTAGTTTCAGTTGTTCAGTGCAGTAATTTATATACATTAAGAATTGGTCGGAGTTCCCATCGTGGCTCAGTGGTTAACGAATCTGACTAGGAACTATGAGGTTGTGGGTTCAATTCCTGGCCTTGCTCAGTAGGTTAAGAATCCGGCTTTGCCGTGATCTGTGGTGTAGGTCGCAGACGTGGCTCAGGTTCCGCGTTGCTGTGGCTCTGGTGTAGGCTGGCGGCTGTAGCTCCAATTGGACCCCTAGCCTGGGAACCTCCATATGCCACGGGAGCCGCTCTAGAAAAGGCAAAAAAAAAAAAAAAAAAAAAAAGAATTGGTCATCATAGTAAGTCTCATAACTGTAATATTACTGGTTGTATTCTGTTTTTGTACATTCTAGCTCTAAAGTCACAGAAGTTTTTAAAACTAAGCTTTTAATTTTGAGATAATTATAGAGTCACATGCAGTAATAGAGAGCCCAGTTCCCCACAATGGTAATATCCTGTAAAACTGTACTACAACTTACAACCACAACATTGACATTCATGCAACCCACCACTCTTATTAAGATTTTCCCAATTTTATTTGTACTCATTTGTCTGTGCTGTGTGTATGTTTAATTCCATGGAGTATTACCACACATTTTGTGTTTTATTTGTGCCTCACCACCATGATCACCATACAGAGCAGTTCCACCACTGCAAGGACCTTTCATTTTAATCTTTCATAATCACATTACCTCCCTCCTGCCCCACTTTCCCTAGCTCTAAACCCAGGCGACCACTAATCTGTTCTTCATTTCTGTAGTCATCATTTAAAAGAATGTTATGTTCGTGGAATAATACTGAATGTAACCTTTAAGGTGCAGCTTTTTTCACTTTGTGTAATTCTCCATAGATTCATTCATTCATTCAGGTTGTTGCATATATCAGTACTTTGTTCCTTTTGATTACTGAGTAGAAGTTCTTGGTATAGAGGGGCCTTGGTTTTGTAAACCATTCACTGATTGAAGGACATCTAGGTTATTTTAGATTTTGGCAATTACAAATAGAGTTGTTTTGAACATTGATGTGCAGATTTTTGTGCAAAAATAAGTTTATCTCTCTGAGATGAATGTCCAGGAGTGCAGTTGCTGGGTAATAAGAAACTGACAGGGAGTTCCTGTCGTGGCTCAGTGGTTAACAAACCTGACTGGGATCCATGAAGACACGGGTTTGATCCTTGGCCTTACTCAGTGGGTTGGGGATCCGGCATTGCCGTGAGCTGTGGCGTAGGTCACAGACATGGCTTGGATCCTGCGTTGCTGTGGCTGTGGTGTAGGCTGGCAGCTGTAGCTCTAATTCGACCCCTAGCCTGGGAACTTCCATGTGCAGTGGGTGCAGCCCTAAAAAAGACAAAAGACATGAAAAAATTGGTAGCTGTTAATTAAAAAAAAATAAGAAACTGACAGATTTTTCCATGGTGACTGTATCATTATATATATGTGTGTGTATATATGTAAATATATATATAATGTATAATATCATCAATTAAAAGATTAACAACCCAAGAGAATTAGCAAAGGGCAAGAACAGGTAGTTCACAGAAAAATAGGGACAAATGGCTCTTTAGTTTAACATGAAGATATACTTAACATGACTCATACTATGAAATATAAAAAAATTAAATTATGATAGATAGCATTTTTTTCACCTACTAAACTTACCAGGGACAAAAAGTTTGAGAACACATTTGATGTTTGCAGAAACATAATTTCATACATTGTTGGTAGGGAGGGATATAATCCAATAAAGAACAGTTGAACAATTATTTATAGAAAATTTTAATGCCAATACCCTTTGACTCAGCAATTCTACCTCTAGGAAACTTTTCAATATATGTAGTTATAAAATGTGTGAAATGTATTAATTCATTCAACAAGTATTTATGTAGCAGTTACTGTTCTAGCAGCTTGGGATATATCATGAATAAAACAAAGATCCCTGCCCTTGTGGAAGTTAAATTCCAGTAAGGGGAGATAGACAGTGCATAATAATAAATAAATGGTAAAATATATAGAAAAAGATAGATGCTCTGGAAAAACAGCAGAATAAAGGAGATTGGGTATGTTAGAGGTGGCTATGGCTTGCATTTTTTTTGTTTTACTTATTTTTTTCTTTCAGTTTTATTGAGACACAGTTAACATATAGCACTATATAAGTTTAAGGTATATAGCATAATTATTTGATTTACATACATTATGAAGTTGATTATCACAGTAGTTTTAATGAACATCCTTTGTCTCATGTAGATACAAAATTAAAGAAATGGAAAAAAACTTTTTTCCTCATGATGAGGATTCAGGATTTACTCTCTTAACAGCTGTTGTGTATAACATACAACAATGGTTAATTATATTTATCCTGTTGTACATTACATCTTAATACTTGTTTCTCTTGTAACTGGAAGTTTGTACATTTGGACTGCCTTTATTCAATTCCCCCTCCCTTCAACCCCCACCTTTGGTAACAAATCTGACATCTTCTTGTATGAATTTGTTTGTTTTAAAAGTATAATTGACCTATAACAGTATGTTAGTTCCTGTTACACATCTTAGTCATTGATATTTCTATATATTTTAAACAATATGTCATCATAAAAGATGTCATTGACTACATTCCCCACACTGTACATTTCTCACCTTGACTCATTTATTTTGCAAATGGAAGTTTGTACCTCTTAATTTCCCTCATCTATTTCTTTCCTGCTCCTAACCTCCTCCCCTCTGGCAATCACCTGTTTTTGTTTTTTTTTTTGTATCCATGTATCTGTTTCTGTTTTTCTGTTCATTCATTTGTTTTATATTTTTAGGTCCCACATATACGTAAAGTCATACAGTATTTGTCTTTCTCTGACGTATTTCACTTGGCATAATACCCTCTAAGTCAATCCATGTTGTCCCAAATGGCAAGATTTTATTTTTTCTTACTGCTGAATAATATTCCATTGTGTATATGTAGGCAGCATATGTATGGGTCTTGTTTTGTATCCATTTAGCTACTCTCTGTCTTTTGTTTGGAGCTATTAGCCCATTTACATTTAAAGTAATTATTAATAAGTATGTACTTTTTGACATTTTGTAAATTGTTTTTTCATTCTTTTTGTTTCTTTTTTCATTGCCTTCCCTTGTGATTTTATGACTAGCTTTACATTTCTATTAGGATTTATTTTCTTTTTGTCTGTGTGCATTTATTATAGATTTTTGGTTTGTGGTTACTATGTGCTTTATATATAGCATTCTAGAGATATGTGATTATTTTACATTGTTGGTCTCTTAAGTTCAAATGTGTTTTAATGACCCTGCATTTTTACTCCCTTCACATCTTTGCTGTTTTTTGACATTATTTTTTACATATTTTTGTTTTGCATATCTCTTTAACTACCTATTGTAGGTGTGGGTGATTTACTCCTTTTGTCTTTTAACCTTCCTACTAGCTTTCTTTTCTTTTCTTTTTATGGCTGCACCTATGGCATGTGGAGGTGCCCAGGCTAGGGATCAAATTGGAGCTGCAGCTTAGGCCTCTGCCACAACCATGGCAACATAGGATCTGAGCTGCATCTGTGATCTACACTGCAGCTTGTGGCAACAACAGATCCTTAACCTACTGAGTGAGGTCAGGGGTTGAACCTGCATCCTCACAGAGACTATGTCAGGTCCTTAACCCACTGAGCCACAATAAAGCTTTTAGGAACTTGCCTAATAGCTTTATACATGGTTGATTTACTACCGTTACTGTATGTTTGCCTTTATCTGTTGAGATTTTTCCTTCCATAATTTTCATGTTTCTAGTTGTGTTTTTTCTTTTTGTGTTAGAGAAGTCCCTTTATCATTTCTTGCAAAACTGTTTCAGTGATGCTAAACTCTTTTAGCTTTTACTTGTCTGTAAAACTTTTGTTCTCTCCATTAAAACTGAATTAAGGAGTTCCCGTCGTGGCGCAGTGGTTAACGAATCCGACTGGGAACCATGAGGTTGCGGGTTCGGTCCCTGCCCTTGCTCAGTGGGTTAACGATCTGGCGTTGCCGTGAGCTGTGGTGTAGGTTGCAGACGCGGCTCGGATCCTGCGTTGCTGTGCCTCTGGCGTAGGCCGGTGGCTACAGCTCCGATTCAATCCCTAGCCTGGGAACCTCCATATGCCGCGGGAGCGGCCCAAGAAATAGCAACAACAACAACAACAACAACAACAACAAAGACAAAAAGACAAAAAAGACAAAAAAAAAAAAACTGAATTAAAGCCTTGCTAGGTAGAGTATTCTTGGTTATAGGTTTTTCTATAAATTTTTCATCACTTTAAGTGTATTGTACCACTCCTTTCTGACCTGCAGAGTTTCTGCTAAAAAGTTAGCTGATAGCCTTATAGGAGTTCCTTTGTATAGGACTTGTTGCTTTTCCCTGGCTGCTTTGAGTATTCTTTCTGTATCTTTAATTTTTGCTCTTTTAATTACAGTGTATCTTGCTGTGGTCCTCTTTGGGTTTGGGACTTTGCTTCCTGGACCTTCATGTCTGTTTCCTTTCTCAAGTTAGGGAAGTTTTCAGCTATTGTGTCTTCAAATATGTTCTCTGCCGCTTTCTCTCTCTCTTCACCTTCTGGGACCTCTATAATGATAATATTAGTGTGCTTTATGTTGTCTCAGAGGTCTCTTAAACTGTCCTCTTTCATTTATTTTTATTCTTTTTTCTGTTCAGCTTCAGTGATTTTTATTACTCCATTATTACAGCTGGCCGATCTGTTCCTCTATATTATCTAATCTGCTATTGATTCCTTGTAGTTTATTTTTTTATTTAAATTATTGTATTCTTCATCCGTGTTTCATTATTCTTTATATTTTGTAACTCTTAAAAAATTCTAACTGCTCACTCTGATCATGCATTCTTTTCCCAAGTTCTCTGAACATCTTTATGGTCATTGTCTTGAACTCTTTGTCAGATAGATTTCCTGTCTCACTTACTTAGTTCTTCTGGGGTTATCTTCTTCTTTTGTTTGGAACATATTCCTTTGTCACTTCAATTTACCTAGTTTGCTGTTTTTATTTCTATGCATTTGGTAGACTGGTTATGTTTCCTGACCTTGCAGAAGTGACCCTTTTTTAGGAGATGTTCCATGCTTCCCAGCAGCACATTCCCTTCTGGTCATCAGAGCTATATGCTCTATGTGTACCTCCTGTTTGGGCTGTGTGGGGGTCATTTTGTTGTGGTGGGCTGACTACTGTGGAAAGTCTGGCAGGTGTGGTTGACCCTCTGTTTGGTTGGTTGCTAAGCTCTGCCTTGGATGGTTACCTGTTGCTGGTTGGCAGAGCTTGGTCATGAGGAGGCTGCAGATCTTTTCTGCCAGTCCTTTCTTGCCAGTCTTTTCTGCCAGTCTTCTCATCCATTGTTTCTCTGTAAATAGTTGTAATTTTAGTGTGCCCATGGGAGGAAGTGAGCTCAGGTCTTCCTATTCTGCAATATTGGCTATTCCTTGGGTGCATTTTTTTTAAAGTTTTGTTAAAGTATAGTTGATTTATAAGATTTTGATAATTTCTACTATACAACGTAGTGATTCAGTTATACATAATATGCACATCCATTTTCTTTCAGATTCTTTTCCTGGGGTGCAATTTTAAATGTAAAGCTGGAGTTAGCTTCATTGAGGTGACTTGTGGGCAAGAACTTGAATAAGATCCAGTGGAGATATTTAGTGATTACAGAATATTGTGCTTCCCTGCATTTCCCAGACCCCTGCATTTAGGCAGGGCCCAGTGACTAGTTTTGATTGCTGTAATTGGAAATGATTTGGACAGAGGTATTTAAGAAGTAGTATATGGCTCTCTTTTCTCTTTCTTTCTATGGCAACTGTACATGTGGAAGCCTCTCATGATGAGCAGAGCTCTAAGATGGAAGCAGCCCCAACTGTTTGGCTACCACTTGAAAGAATGCCATCCTTATGAACAGTCTGCTTAGGACTTTTATGTGTTTAAACCACTGAGATTTTGAGGTTTGTTTGTAGTTTCATTCTAGCCAAGCCTTACAAATTCAGGAGGTGAGGGAGTGAGCCATGTGGATATATGGGAGGAGGGCATTTTAAACAGAACAGCCAGAGCAAAGGCCTCAAGACAGGAGAATGCTGGGTGGTTTAGCAGTTTATGTACAAGTTTATTTATGAAGCATCGTTTCAGTAGTAGAAGATTGGAAGCAAACTAAATATTCTTTGATAGGGAAGTTTTAAGTGATTATGGCATATTCATTCAAGGATATACTAGGCAGCTAATACTATAATACAGTTTTGTAACTAATAATATAACAACATAATTTGTAACTAATATTATAAGTAATAAGTTAGCCCTTTATGTAATGATATGTAAAAATCTATGAGGTATGTAATGAGGTGAAAAATGCAGAAGTAGAATAGCACTAATGATATAATATGGTTTTATACAAATGCTCTATTTGAAAAAAATGAGTGAACACATCTGTACATGCTTAAGAACAAGCATGAATGTTAGAAACTTACTTCCATGGAAATATTAAGATGCAAGGAGTGGAAGAGTGTCAGAGTTCTCCACTGGGAGTGATTTTCCCTCCCCAGGGGACATTTGGCAATGTCTAGAGGCATTTTTGTCATGACTGGAGAGAAAGATCCTACTGGCATCTAGTGGGTAGGAACCAGGGATGCTGCTAGCATCTTACAATGTACAAGGACAACCCCCACAATAAAGAATTATCTAGCCCCCAAAGTCAATAGTGCTGAAGGTTGTGAAGCCTTGGTTTGGGGGGCCTTGAGTAAAAGGTTTCAACTGGGCTGCTCTGAAATGATGAAACATGCTAGTGTATATTACCAGTGCTTCAAAACATCTATTTTATTTTCGTCTGTGGTATATGGTCTGAGGTCTTCTTAGCCAGCTGCTGGGCAAAGAACAATCATACAAGAAATTATCATTAGCTCTTTTAACTAAGTTCCCCCCTGCCTTTTTTTTTTTTTTAACTTTCTGGTTAGAAAAAAATGGCTTTCTATTTTCTACCAAAAGCTCCATCTGTATTTGAATATACTCTTATGGTTATAAACCAACAATGTGCTTCCACAAATGGAAAAAGTATCATAAATGGCAACAGATGTAACTTAGTGCTGACTTTAGATGGTGGCAAGGCTCCTATAGGAGCAGCAGTGCTGTATCCTTCCCACTCAGAGCCATCAAACACAACACTTAGAAATTAGAAAGTAATGACCATTGCTTTGCTTGTTATGATCAACCAGAAAAACAGGCTTCGGCTTATTGAATCCATTATTGAGCCCTAATTAGCTGTGGTGTTTGGACATTCTGAGGCCTATGGTAAGATAAATAATATTTATGGTTTCTTCAATGTATCAAATCATTGTTTATGAAATGCAGTGTAGGATAAAATACTCTCCTCTCTCAGAGTTTAGACCACAGAGTGACCAGGCGCTCATTCTGGGGTTGTGATTGAAACATTGGAGCCCAGCATGGGTAATCTTCACGTAGACACTCTGACCACACATGTCAGAGTGCTCAGCAGCGTCTCGGGCCCATGCAGACTCCCCGACGGGTCCTTAACCAATGCCCTTAACGTTGCCATGAGAGCTTTGGGTGGAACTGAGGAAGGGTAACATTAAGTACACTGAGTAATCTGAAAATGAAGGGTGGGGGAATTAAAAACGAGTTCAGTTGGGTTCAAAGAAAATTTCTGAGAATGTCAGCATTTTCCATTTTGGGGGAGAAAATATGTCTTTAAAAACTTTTCTGTAGGAGAACTTGCTGGAATCACATAAGTCCATATATGAACTGAAATAGTGTGGAGAAAAAAAGTAAACAAAAAGTAAAGTCTCAAAGACCCAAAATAAAATCTCAGGATATAAATCAAAGAAGACAAATAGACCTCAGTTGCCTTATCTATAAAACAGGGAGAAACTATTTGAAATTCTTGGAGCTAGATGAGTTTCAGAATTTAGGATGTTTAGTATTTCAGAAAAGTAATAAACATGTCATTTATTGTATGGAATCATAAAAGGGTTTGGGGCACTATCTCCTAATGAAATAAATTAATATTTCTGTTCCAAATGGGCGAAATAAAGACTATAAGCTGCCTTACATTAGATCAAGTCAGGTTTTGATGTTTCTAGACTTAGAAACATCTTCAAGTTTTAAGAACTTCTGAATTTATGAATTACAAGTGAGGTAGAATGATAATAAAATACTGTAATGGATGAACTGTGTATAATGCTGGCATATAGTGAGCATACAGTAATAGTGGCTGTTATTATTGGGTTGAACCACATGAAACATAAATTAAAACAATAATGAAATACCATGACGCATTGGGTTGATATATATTTGGCTCTCCTTCTATTCTATTTCTTTTCTTTCCTTCCTTTCCATACCTTTCCTTCCTCCTTGCGTATAAACAGTGATGTGAGTGGTCATCTTTTCTTGGGTTACTAATCAGCCTCTTTAAGCTTTATCTACTTGTATGGGAGTAGAAGGCCTTTACTTAAAGAAGATAAAACAAAACCCAAACAAAAACAGAAAAATAGGCATCAGGCATTTTACATATCTTAGATTTCCATGCCCTTTTTTGTCAAGAAGACCTAAGTGTTTTAACCACAGTGATTCTGTTGACCAGCAGTTCCAGAGCTGGTAGTCTGGGCTGAGTCAGAGGGATCTGAGTTGGATCCACACAGAGTCCAGGCCAAAGTCTTGGTGAACTGGCATGAAACACACACACACACACACACACACACCCACCCACCCACCCACCACCACCGCCACCGCCACCGCCACCGCCGCCACCGCCGCCACCACCACCACGCAGCCAGGTACCAATGACCTTAGAATTGTACCTAAGTGATCTGTTGCTCATAACTCCATTTCCGGGGCCCAGTTTCTCTGCCTTCTTTTCTGACTGTCCATCTTGGCCACCCTCTTAGATCATTCTGGGTCTTAAATAATGTTATGAACCATCCACAGGGGCAGAAAAACCAATAAACTCACAAACTACATTCTCTTTACAAGTTCATTTCCAAGGCTGTCATTTATTTGTTAGATTAAGAATTTTTTTTTTCTTTTTGACAAGGAAATTTTATTGTTTTTGTGATGTATAATCCTTTTTTTAATTTTAATTTTTTTATTTTTATTTTTTTATAATTTTTTTATTTTCCCACTGTACAGCAAGGGGGTTAGGTTATCCTTACATGTATACATTACAATTACATTTTTCCCCCCACCCTTTCTTCTGTTGCAACATGAGTATCTAGACAAAGTTCTCAGTGCTACTCAGCAGGATCTCCTTGTAAATCCATTCTAAGTTGTGTCTGATAAGCCCAAGCTCCCGATCCCTCCCACTCCCTCCCCCTCCCGTCAGGCAGCCACAAGTCTCTTCTCCAAGTCCATGATTTTCTTTTCTGAGGAGATGTTCATTTGTGCTGGATATTAGATTCCAGTTATAAGTGATATCATATGGTATTTGTCTTTGTCTTTCTGGCTCATTTCACTCAGTATGAGAGTCTCTAGTTCCATCCATGTTGCTGCAAATGGCATTATGTCATTCTTTTTTATGGCTGAGTAGTATTCCATTGTGTGTGTGTGTGTGTGTGTGTGTGTGTGTGTGTGTGTATATACACCACATCTTCCGAATCCAATCATGTGTCGATGGACATTTGGGTTGTTTCCATGTCCTGGCTATTGTGAATAGTGCTGCAATGAACATGCGGCTGCACGTGTCTCTTTGAAGTAGAGTTTTGTCCGGATAGATGCCCAAGAGTGGGATTGCGGGGTCATGTGGAAGTTCTATGTATAGATTTCTAAGGTATCTCCAAACTGTTCTCCATAGTGGCTGTACCAGTTTACATTCCCACCAACAGTGCAGGAGGGTTCCCTTTTCTCCACAGCCCCTCCAGCACTTGTTATTTGTGGATTTATTAATGATGGCCATTCTGACTGGTGTGAGGTGATATCTCATGGTAGTTTTGATTTGCATTTCTCTTATAACCAGCGATGTTGAGCATTTTTTCATGTGTTTGTTGGCCATCTGTGTATCTTCTTTGGAGAAATGTCTATTCAGGTCTTTTGCCCATAGATTAAGAATTTTTCTATCCCTAAGAGGTCCTTAGTAATTGAAAGCTGCTCTTATTTTACTAAAATGTTTAATAACTGCTGGGGTTTGTAGTAGGAATGAATCTAGGCTTATCAAATGTTTTCCTGGCAATTCTTCTGATGAAGGTAGATCTGAATTAACCAAGTGATTTATGATGAGTATAAAGGCATAGAAAAATGAAATCAATATCATTGTTAATTGTTCTTTCTGGAAAATTGTTTTTTTTTTTTTTTTTTTTTTGTCTTTTTGTCTTTTGTTGTTGTTGTTGTTGCTATTTCTTGGGCCGCTCCCGCGGCATATGGAGATTCTCAGGCTAGGGGTTGAATTGGAGCTGTAGCCACCGGCCTACGCCAGAGCCACAGCAACGTGGGATCCGAGCCGTGTCTGCAACCTACACCACAGCCCACAGCAACGCCGGATCGTTAACCCACTGAGCAAGGGCAGGGACCGAACCCGCAACCTCATGGTTCCTAGTCGGATTCGTTAACCACTGCGCCACGACGGGAACTCTCTGTAGCAGTATTTCTTAAACTGGGTTCTATGATTAACTGGTATTAGCAGGTGTTTTGGGAAAAAGAAAAAAGATTCTGTGCTCAAATAACTGGGAAACTGCTTTGAATAAAATCAAGCAGGTGTTATTACTATAGACACCATCATAGTTTTTGATATACTAATTTATATTATGAATTTCTAAGAGGGGGCTGAGTTTGTAAGACCTCCTAAGACTATTTAAACATGGACACTGTCTTTTTCCCAGAACTTAATATCTTAAAGGGGCACCAGTGCTGTAGGCAGTACAGTGTATGAAATATTGGCATTGGCCTATACTGGTAGGTCAGTTGTGATGCCTTGGTACCTACAGATTTAACTGAGCAGTTAATAAGCCATGGATCATAAGTAGCCATTATCTGACCTTTCCTCTCCTATGGCTGTTTGGTATAGAAGTGGATACCTGATCCCAGGTGGCTGGGACTGGCCAGAGCTGAGGAGCATGAAAAGGGCCAGCCACTTACTAGACATATAAAGAGGCCGCCATGAGGGAATAGGGTCTTTGAGGGTCCTTGGGTAAATCATACTCCTGCATAGCCAAAAGTTTTGAGAAAAAGGCAGGAAAGATAAGCAGAGTGGAAGATGAGATGGTTGATGAGCTGAGTCAAGAACTGTGGAAGCAGAGGCAGGGCATGTGAGTCACTTAAGAGGAGGTGAATTTTGACTACCTGTCCTGGAGAGGCAAGGAAGTAATCTTATCCTTAGAGAAACTTGGGATCTTCTGATTGCTTTTGCCGGACCAGGTTGTGCATCTTCCTGGGTTCCTCAAGATAGTCCTGTTTCCAGTGACTTCTGGTTATAAACTTTCTTATTAGCCAACATATTCTCATAAATTCCATCATAATTTGAAGTTGTTAACCTAACAACTCTGTACCTTCCAACCTAAAAAAATCCAATGAGCACTTCTGGTTTATTCCAAAAACTTTTTTCCTATTAAAATAACTTTATTTCTTCCTGTAAAATTGATGCATAGAAAAACAAAAAGCTCCATTAAGTGCAAAGCAAAGAATAAAATTTACCTACAATTCCCCCCTTGTATAATCACTGTTAAATTTAGATATATATCGGTATAGCACTATCTCTTTCTAATTACAAAAGTGGGAGCATCTTGTTAATGCGATTTTGTAATTTTTTTCACTTTACTCTTATAAATATATATTCCTTTTTATCACAACATATTTAACAGTTAAACCATATTTAACAGTTAAACCATATTCTCTTGTGTGTACAATTATTCTCCAGTGTTGGACATTTTGGTTTTTTTTTTTTTGATACTGTAAACACTTCTGTGATAAATAACTTTGTAGCTAAATGTTTGCACACATGTGTGATTGTCTCTAAGGATAAAGTCTTAGAAGTGGAGTTATTGGATCAATGTATAAGCATAGTTTTAAAGATTTTTGATTCTTATGGACAAATTGCCCTCCAGAAAGTCTGTGCTAATTTACACATCAATCCAGCAGTCTCTGACAGTCAAGCTTTCTCTTCTCTGACTTCTCTTTGGGAGTTTTTCACTGCTTCTGCATCAGAATTGCTTGTCCTAAACTTGTCAGCACTGGCTCTGGCCACTTTGTTTCAGAACACTACCACAATCTTCTCTTTCTTTTTCTGTGACTGCATCTCCCTCTATTGAATTGCCTTTTAAGAAGAGTGAACCCAATGAAGTGAGCCCAATGTTTGTTGTTGTTGTTTTGTCTTTGTTTTTGTTTTGTTTCTTTAACCCCATCCAAACCTTGGGGAGGCAGCAGTAGCAGCAAATTGAACTTGAGCCTTGCAAGATTTGCTTTCCACTGGGAAATGAAAGACCCGCAAGGTTCAAGGAGCCCATTAGTGGCAAGAAAATTAAGCGCGTAAACCCAAAGAATGCCCACAGCTTGCAGCTTGGTATTACATTGTTACTTATGATTCATATAATCTCTCATTGCTGAAATGTGTTTAAAGACAATGACAATTCTGAGTATGTTCCTTATATACTATAGAGTCAATCTGTGGTCCTAGTCAGCAATCAAAAATGGTTGTGATAAATGCTACATCAGACAATAACAGAGGGGAATTAAAATATCAGTGTCATTTTTTATCCTGTAACTTTTCATCTTATGTGTTTAGGGGAACAGAGAATGAAACTCCTATTTATGGGCTGTAAGACTTTCTGTGACCTTGGTGGTCAAAAGGGCATTTGGGGAGTTTCGCTGTTAGTTGGCAGTTCCGTTCTAGCCAGCAGAGGCTGGCTGAAGAGATAGTTATTTTTACTGCCTGTTTGCCTCTGCTGAGAATTTTTGGAAACTCTGAGAAGTTTGAGGCTACCTATTAAAATGTGTATGTTGGACTTTTGTGGATTACCTATTTTAGCTATCTATGTTCTTGACCAAATTGAAACCGAAACACCTCTGACTTGAACCCAGCCTAAATCCAGACGGGGACTTGAACCCACCGTTTTTTAATTAGAATCACTCACCTGGTGTGTGGACTTACTGAGGCTCAGGTTCTTTGTGTCTCAGCGCAGGAACAATTCAGTGGGAGACGAAGTGATAGGCAAGAAATAGATTTATTAAGATAGGATCCTTGTGAGAGATACTATCAAGCAGGCAGACGAGGAGGCTGTGCCCCTGAGGATTAGATGGGCTACATTTTTATAATACAAGGAAAGTGGAGGTGGGGGAGGACCACTTTCTTCCTCATTCTTCAAGTAGACATCAGGCTTACATCATTAGCTCCTCCTTTCATATTGGGTCAGAGAGTATTTGACCCTATGAGGTCAAACTAGGACTGTAATGGTGCTTTTCTCTCTCTCTTTATTTTTTTTTTTTGCTTTCTTAGGGCCACACCTGCGGCATATGGAGGTTCCCAGGCTAGGGGTCAAAGCAGAGCTACAGCTGCCAGCATATGTCACAGCCGCAGCTACGCCAGATCTGAGCTGCATCTGTGACCTACATCACAGCTCATGGCAATGCCGGATCCTCAACCCACTGAGCAAGGCCAGGGATCAAAACCGCAACCTCATGGTTCCCAGTCAGATTCGTTCCCATGAGCCATGATGGAAACTCCTGTAATGGTGTTTATTCAAATCAGCAGAAAGGTGGTAAAATATCCTGAAGTATGTTGAATCATCTCAGGTTTCCATATTATGAGCGTCTCCTACGTGGGAGTGTCGTCCTTCCCTTAAATTCTTGACCTTGGTCCTAAGGATTATTATCTTGCTGAACTTGAATGTAGGCCTCATTTTATCTTTCACTTAATGACTCGATGCATATATTGTGCTTTTATTTATGGTTTTGTAGCTGAACAAGCCTGCTTCATTCCACAACGTTCCGATGTCTTTTTTGAGTGATTGCTAATTTGCAGTGGTCTCCCTAAGTTCCCTAGGTTTCCCTCTCTATCTATGGTCCCCTCCTGGGATTTCTACAACTACCTGAGTAGCTGTCCTGCTCTGTCCCTATCAAAGTCAGTCCATGCCATTGAGAATAAACTATTTTTCATACGTTTATTTATTCATTCTTTCTTTGTTCAAAAGACATGGGAAAAAAGGTTTGGGGGAATTGCTCTTTAAATCAAAAGTCATGAGGTATACTCTCTCAAGCGACAAGAAGATTGGAACCTCACCCGATATTTCAAGCAGGTTTTTTTTTTTTTTTTGGTATGGAGGGTTGGGGACTCATATTGCAACCTGTGTCTCTGCTGTCACTTGGCTGTGTGGTCCCTCCTACTTCCTGAGGAGTGTTCTTATTTCTGCATGGCCTTATTCCATACTTTGGGTCATCCCTTTCTCTTTATTCCTCCAAAGCACTGCTAAAATAAGACTGTGTAAGAAGTAGATTTTTCTGAGGGTTTGGGGGTAATGCAAAGTAATTTGCCGAAATGCTAGGTCTGAGAGGATGTTCCTCCCAAGACTATGCTTACTTCTTTTTTTATTTTTTTAATTTATTTTATTTTATTATTTTTTTATATAATTTTTTTATTTTCCCACTGTACAGCAAGGGGGTTAGGTTATCCTTACATGTATACATTACAATTACATTTTTCCCCCCACCCTTTCTTCTGTTGCAACATGAGTATCTAGACATAGTTCTCAATGCTACTCAGCAGGATCTCCTTGTAAATCCATTCTAAGTTGTGTCTGATAAGCCCAAGCTCCCGATCCCTCCCACTCCCTCCCCCTCCCGTCAGGCAGCCACAAGTCTCTTCTCCAAGTCCATGATTTTCTTTTCTGAGGAGATGTTCATTTGTGCTGGATATTAGATTCCAGTTATAAGTGATATCATATGGTATTTGTCTTTGTCTTTCTGGCTCATTTCACTCAGTATGAGAGTCTCTAGTTCCATCCATGTTGCTGCAAATGGCATTATGTCATTCTTTTTTATGGCTGAGTAGTATTCCATTGTGTGTGTGTGTGTGTGTGTGTGTGTGTGTGTGTGTGTGTGTATATACACCACATCTTCCGAATCCAATCATGTGTCGATGGACATTTGGGTTGTTTCCATGTCCTGGCTATTGTGAATAGTGCTGCAATGAACATGCGGCTGCACGTGTCTCTTTGAAGTAGAGTTTTGTCCGGATAGATGCCCAAGAGTGGGATTGCGGGGTCATGTGGAAGTTCTATGTATAGATTTCTAAGGTATCTCCAAACTGTTCTCCATAGTGGCTGTACCAGTTTACATTCCCACCAACAGTGCAGGAGGGTTCCCTTTTCTCCACAGCCCCTCCAGCACTTGTTATTTGTGGATTTATTAATGATGGCCATTCTGACTGGTGTGAGGTGATATCTCATGGTAGTTTTGATTTGCATTTCTCTTATAACCAGCGATGTTGAGCATTTTTTCATGTGTTTGTTGGCCATCTGTATATCTATGCTTACTTCTGACATCAACTGCAAGTTCAGGGGGCTCCCCAAAGCACCTTAAGGTTAGATAATTTGCTAGGAGTCACTGAACCAAACTTGGGTCCGCTCACTCACGTGCAGTAAAACCAGTCTGTTGGCACTGGGTTGTGGCAAAGCAAAGTGCAGCTTTATTCGAAGGCACCAATACATGGATAATGGCTGGCTTGAGCTCAAAACCCCCAAACTCTCTGGAGGGTTTTAGCAAAGCATTTTTAAAGGCCAGTTGAGGGACATCACAGGGTATGTGATCAGCTTGTGCTACAATTCTCTGATTGGTTGGTGGTGAGGTAACAGAGCAGTGTCATGGGAGTTAACATGATCAGTCCTTAGCTGAGGTCTGTGTGCTCATGGTCATCACGTAGTTAACATCCTCCTTTGGGGGAGTGGGCTCACATCTGTAAATCAACTCAGGAAATGTGCGTCAGATACTGTTATTTAGGTACTTCAGAGAGGAGCTAAAGCAGAGGATATGGGGGAGGAGTCTGCCCCAGGAAGGGACCATAGAGTCCTGCTCTGCTGCAACAGAACTAATTGAAAGGAAAGGGATACAGATTAACCTCAGCCAAAGACAGAAAGGCATAGAGTAGAGTCCAGGAGGGGTCCAGAAGTGGTGCTTCCATTGTCCTTTTCCTGTGGAGTCATGATGGCATTACCTCTTCCTGACCACAGTGTGTGACAGTGTGCAGACTACTGCGCACCAGGGAAACTCACCCAAAGCTTTGGCGTCCAGACCTTTTATTAGCCTGTGTGGCTGACCTTTTATTAGCCTGTGTGGCTGACTTTTATTCTCCAGACCCTCTTGGAGGTTCAGGCTAATACCTTTAGTCTCCAGTTTCTCTGGACGTGGGAATTAATACATTTCCCGAAGCCTTCCATCATAAGTCACAATTTTAGACCATTCCATGGCCAAAGCTAATTGAATAGGGGCAAAAAAACTCTACAAACTTACTCCTGTCAGGTAAAACATTCCAGGGGCCTACAGATCACCTCCTAGTAGCCAAGGGGCAAAAGCCAGATCTCTCTTGGGTAAGGTTAATTCTTCACTATACTATTACATTAATGAGATATTTCTAGAAACTTAGTGGTCAATCTTAAATCTCATTAACTAGATCTATACCCACTCCTCTATTAATTATGTTTTTCAAGGTTTTCTCTTTCTCTAGACCTCTTAATGTCTCCCCTTTACCTCATTCTGGATGTATATGCTGTTTATGTCAGGCTGAACCTCTGTTCTTGATTCATGCCACTCCTTTAGAAAGCAAATACTGAACAAAAAGTAACCATTAACCATAGATTTCTATACCCAGTGAAACCATCTTTACAAATGAAGGTAAAATAAAGACCATTTCAGGAGTTTCCACTGTGGCTCAGTGGTTAATGAATCTGACCAGGAACCATTAGGTTGTGGGTTCAATCCCTGGCCTCGCTCAGTGGATTAAGGATCTGGAGTTACTGTGAGCTGTGGTATAGGTCGCAGATGCAGTTCGGATCCTGTGTTGCTGTGGCTCTGGCTACAGCTCCGATTGGACCCCTAGCCTGGGAACCTCCATATGCCGTGGGTGTGGCCCTAGAAAAGACAAAAAAAAAAACCAAACAAACAAAAAAAAAAAAGAGAGACCATTTCAAACAAGCAAAAGCTGAAGGACTTCACTACCAAAAGTCCCTTACTTAAAGGACTTTCAAAAGATGTACTTCAGAAAGAAGGGAAGTGATCCCAGAAGGAACCTCTGAGACACAGGGGAAAAGTTGAGTAAACAATTAATAAACAAAAAGGTTATCATATACTTAGTAATTAGTATATTATAAATATATAAATATGTTAAATATATTGTTATATAAATGTATATGTGTATAATACTTAAACTATCAATATATAATTAAATATAATTTATATTTATATATTAATCTAACATTTAATTCTATATTTATATATAGATTTAATGTAGTTGCTCTTGGTTTGTACTTAAAATAAGGATTTTTATCACAATGGGTGTGTTTTTTAAATCCCAATACATGGTTATACTGCAGAGAAACCTCAATTTAATTCTTTTGGTGACCTTTTTTCATTATTGACTCATAGAGTAAGTCTCTTTTCCTTTAGAAACATTTTAAAGGAATCTAGCCCCATTACTTTAGTCATCAGATCAAGTGTTTCTTATTTTTCAACTGAGTTGGGAGAGTAACGAGTCTTCCATGATTTAGTGCCCATAACAGAACAGTACAAATCTGAGATTATTTATGTTGAACAGAAACGATTAACAAAATCTCTACCCAACTGAGGCATTCTATTTAACTCTTTCTAGTCCCTGGATCCCTGGTACAATGGCTTAAACTTGGAGTTTGAGTTTGAGTTTGAGTATGGTAAACTGTACTGTTACTTTAGTAAAGGAACAAAAGAGATCACAGAGGTCAGCTTCTATTTAGAATTTATTGCTTTGGAACTGGGAGAGCTCTCAGAGCTTTTCTATACTTGGTAGAAAAACGGGAGAATCAGAAAAGTACAGCAGAGTAGTGTTCTGACATAGAGAGATGGGGCCTATCCGGAGCTCTGCCTAGACCCCCAGTTGGCAGAGGACTTGCAGAGCTTTTCAGACTGGCAAAGCTGACAGTTCTTTTCCACGTCTTGCTTCCCCATTGGGGAATCTTTTGTGAAGCCACTTTTATTTCTGTGCATGGTTCTCTTGCTGCCGGCGACAGCTATGCAGCTGTTTTCACTCCAACTGGATATACTTTCTGCCTCTAGAAAGTTTTGTGATCAGGTAACAATCATATCTCGACAAAAGCACTTGGGGAAACCTGAAGCCAGGACAAATTTATTGAAGATTGTTGTTGCTTTTAAGCATGTGGCTGGCCTTGCAAGCTTATGGATTGGTTCCCAAAGTTTGTGCTCTGTGACTGCTCTTTCCTGACAGGTTAGCAGTGGAGAAGAAGAGAGACAAAGACCACGTTCCTGGGAAGAAGAGCCATGGGGGTGGTTGTTGGGAGTTTGAGGGGGGTGTGTGTGGAGAAAGATGATTAAATGTGAGAGAAAAAGGAAGGGCTGCCACACTTTTATATTTGAAAGAAATTTAAAAACCTCTATGTAGAGATTTCTGTTCATGGACATAACTGGGAAAAGCCTCAAAAAGTTGAATGCCTTGGACCAAATTCTGTTTCTTCCGAGAGAATGCCTGTATGGTCTGGTGAACGGCCTCTGGCTGTTGATGAATATGGATGTAGTATGTCTTTCTTTTCTTCTTGAGGCTGGAACTCAGCCTCAGCTGAGTGGGTTTGTCCTGATTGTGGGTAGATGGTACAGGGTTTGTGCCAGTGTTGGAGACCATGACTGACCCCACCTCGGTCATTTCCAAAATGTTCACATGGACTGTGTATCCTTTGCTCCAGAACAGTTGCTGTCATTTGTCAGTATGGGTGTATTTACATAGGTAGAAAGTCCTAGACCCTATCGGTCAGCGCTT
The DNA here is from genome assembly GCF_054392235.1 of Sus scrofa. Lineage (NCBI taxonomy): Eukaryota > Metazoa > Chordata > Mammalia > Artiodactyla > Suidae > Sus > Sus scrofa. The sequence continues at coordinate 18,001,424 of NC_139393.1, read as the reverse complement.
CCTGGTGAGCTTTCTATGGCTCTTGCCACTGCCTCTTCCCCTGTCCTTTTCCTTGGTGACACAGGTGTGAATTGTGTGGGGTTCAGCTGAGGTGTTCAATTGACAAAGGGGGTTTTATTAGTTTATATTTGGAAACAGGGGTTGCGGAGATCTTTTCTTACTGTTTGGTGTTATAAACATATGCAGGTGAGGAAGAGCAGAGGAAAGCAGTCCCCAGAACTTAAATAGGGTGGATAAATTCCTAAAATGTCAGCTCTGTGGTTCCATCTCGTAAGCCAATCCTACTGGCTGAGACAAAATACTAGGAAATTTAACTAGAGGAATAAGTGAGTGAGTAAAGAAATGAATGATTAAGAAAATCTGAACCTCTGAACATTTAGAGACTTCTGGAATTGAAAAATAACTTAGAAATAGTTCCTTCTGACTACCTTGCAGATGAACAAATAGAAGGAAAATGTCCCAATATCTAGTCTGCTTTCTAGGTTATGGCACATCATTAGATTCAAGGAGAACTTGGCCTTGAGTCTAGGACCTTTGACTGGAAGAGATGGGGGTTTTCTTAGGAGCCAGCAACTCCTTTTTTTTTTTATTACTCAATGAATTTATTACATTTATAGCTGTACATGATCATCACAAGCCAATTTTATAGGATTTCCATCCCACAACCTCACACATCCCCTCACCCCCCAAACTGTCTCCTCCAAAGACCATAAGTTTTTCAATGTCTGTGAGTCAGCATATGTTCTGCAAAGAAGTTCCGTCTGTCCTTTTTCTCAGATTCCACATGTCAGCAAAAGCATTTGATGTTTGTGTCTCATTGTATGGCTGACTTCACTTAGCATGATAATTTCTAGGTCCATCCATGATGCTAAAAATGCCAGTATTGCATTCCTTTTAATGGCTGAGTAATATTCTATTGTGTATATGTACCACCTCTTCTTGGTCCACTCCTCTGTCGATGGACATTTAGGTTGTTTCCATGTTTTGGCTATTGCAAGTAGTGTTGCAATGAACATTGGAGTACATGTGTCTTTGCAAGACATGGTTTTCGCTGGATAGATGCCCAGATGTGGGATTGCTGGAACAAATGGTAGTTCTATTTTTAGTTTTCTGAGGAATCTCCATAGTGCTTTCCACAGTGGTTGCACCAATTTACAATCCCACCAACAGTGTACTAGGGTTCCTTTTCTCCACACCCTCTCCAGCACTTACTGTTTGTAGACTTTTGGATGATGGCCATTCTGGCTGGTGGAAGGTGGAACCTCATGGTGGTATGATTTGCATTTCTCTAATAATGAGTGATGTTGAACATCTTTTCATGTGTTTCTCGGCCGTCTGTATGTCTTCTTTGGAGAATTGTCTGTTTAGATCTTCTGCCCATTTTTGGATGGGGTTGTTAGTTTTTTTTGGTATGGACCTGCAGAAGGTGTTTATAAATTTTGGAGATTAATCCCTTGTCAGTGGATTCACTTGCAAAGATTTTCTCCCATTCTGTGGGTTCTCTTTTCGTTTTGTTTAGGATTTCCTTTGCTGTGCAGAAACTTTGAAGTTTGAGTAGGTTCCTTTTGTTTATTTTTCTTTTTATTGTCAATACTCTGATAGGTGGATCTGAGAAGATGTTGCTGTTGTTTCTGTCAGACAGTGTTTGGCCTATGTTTTCCCCTAAGAGTTTGATAGTGTCTGTCTGGTCTTATATCTAGGTCTTTAAGCCATTTGGAGTTTATTTTTGTGTATGGTGTTAGGGAGTGTTCTAATTTCATTCTTTTCCATGTGGCTGTCCAGTTTTCCCAGCACCACTTATTGAACAAGCTGTCTTTTCTCCATTGTATAGTCTTGCTTCCTTTGTCATAGATGCGTTAGCTGTAGGTGCGTGGGTTTAATTCTGGGCTTTCTATCCTGTTCCACTGATCTATATGTCTGTCTTTGTGGCAGTACCATGCAGTTTTGACGACTGTTGCTTTGTAGTATATTCTGAAGTCCTGGAGCCTGATTCCTCCATCTCCATTTTTCTTTTTCAGGATGTCTTTGGCTATTCTGGGGTCTTTTGTGCTTCCAAACAAACTTTAAAATATTTTGTTCAAGTTCTGTGAAAAATGTCCTTGGTAATTTGATAGGGATTGTACTGAATCTGTAGATTGCCCTTGGGTAGTATAGTCATTTTGATAATATTAACTCTTCCAATCCACAAGCATGGTATATCTTTCCATCTGTTTGTGTCATCTTTGATTTCTTTCATCAGTGGCTTTTAGTTTTCAGAGTACAGGTCTTTTGCCTCTTTAGGTAGGTTTACTCCTAGGTATTTTATTCTTTTGGATGCGATGTTAAACAAGATTGCTTCCCTACTTTCTGTTTCTGCTCTTTCATTGTTAGTGTATAGAAATGCCGTGGATTTCTGTGTATTGATTTTGTATACTGTGACTTTGCCAAATTCGTAGATGAACTCTGACAGTTTTCTGGTAGAGTCTTTAGGATTCTCTAGGTATAGTATCATGTCATCTGCAAATAGGGGTAGTTTTACTTCTTCCTTTCCAATTTGGATTCCGTTTATTTCTTTTACTTCTCTTGTTGCTGTGGCTAGGACTTCCAGAACTATGTTGAAGAGTAGTGGCGAGAGCGGGCATCCTTGTCTTGCTCCTGATCTCAGTGGGAATTCTTTCAGGTTTTCACCATTGGGAATGATGTTCGCTGTGGGTTTGTCGTATACGGCCTTTATCATGTTGAGGTAGGTTCCCGTTATGCCCACTTTGTGAAGGGTTTTTATCAGAAATGGGTGTTGGATTTTGTCAAAGGCTTTTTCTGCGTCTATTGAGAGGATCATATGGTTTTTATTCTTCAGTTTGTTAATGTGGTGTATCACACTGATGGATTTGCGGCTGTTGAAGAACCCTTGCATCCCTGGGATAAATCCCACTTGATCATGATGTACGATCCTTTTAATGTACTGTTGGATGCAGTTTGCTATTATTTTGTTGAGGATTTTTGCATTGATGTTCATCAGTGAACTAGACCTATAGTTTTCTTTTTTTTTTTGTGGAGTCTTTGGTTTTGGCACCAGGGTGATGGTGGCCTCATAGAATGAGTTTGGGAGTATCCCTTTCCTCTGCAATTTTTGGAAATAGTTTCAGAAGGAGAGGTGTTAGCTCTTCTCTAAATGTTGGATAGAATTCGCCTGTGAAGCCATCTGGTCCTGGACTTTTGTTTGTTGGGAGGTTTTAAATCACAGTTTCAATTTCAGTTCCTGCTATGGGTCCGTTCATCTTTTCTGTTTCATCTTGGTTTAGTCTTGGAAGATTGTGCTTTTCTAAGAATTTGTCCACTTCTTCTGGGTTTTCCATTTTATTGGCACATAGCTGCAAAAAGTAGTCTCTTATGATCCTTTGTATTTCTGTGATGTCCGTTGTTCCTTCTCCTTTTTCATTTCTCATTTTATTGATTAGAGTCCTTTCTCTTTTTTACTTGATAAGTCTGGCTAGGGGTTTATCAATTTTGTTGATCTTTTCAAAGAACCATCTTTTCGTTTCATTGATCTTTTCTGTGGTTTTCTTTGTTTCTAGTTCATTGATTTCTGCTCTGATCTTCATGATTTCTTTCCTTCTAAAAACTTGTCTGTTCTTCTCTCTCGAGCTGCTTTAGATGTACCGTTAGCTTGTTTATTTGAGCTTTTTCTTGTTTCCTGAGGTGGGCTTGTGTTGCTATAAACTTTCCTCTCAGAACGGCTTTTGCTGCATCCCATGGGTTTTGGAGTGTCATATCTTTGTTGTCATTTGCTTCTAGGTATTTTTAAATTTCCTCTTTGATTTCTTCAGTGATCCATTGGTTGTTGAGTAGCATGTTGTTGAGTCTCCACGTGTTTTTGTTTTTTTGCAGTTTTTTTCTTGTTGTCGATTTCCAGTCATATAGCACTGTGGTCGGAAAAGATGCTTGATACGATTTCAATTTTCTTAAAGTTACTGAGGTTGGATTTGTAGCCCAGGATGTGGTCAATCTTAGAGAGTGTTCCATGTGCCGTTGAGAAGAATGTGTATTCTGTTGCTTTTGGATGGAATGTCCTATACATATCTGTGAAGTCCATCTGGTCTAATGCTTCCTTCAGGGCCTGTGTTTCCTTATTGATTTTCTGTCTGGTTGATCTGTCCATTGGTGTAAGTGGGGTGTTAATGTCCCGCACTGTGATTGTGTTATTGTCGATTTGTCCATTTAAGGTTGTTAGCAGTTGCCGTATATATTGTGGTGAAGCTGTGTGGGGTGCGTAGATATTTAAAATTGTTATAATATCTTCTTGGATTGTTCCTTTGATCAGTATGTGGTGACCTTCCCTTAAAATGTTCCCTTAACATGTTCTTCATTTTAAGGTCTATTTTGTCTGATATGAGTATTGCTACTCCAGCTTTCTTTTGATCCCCGTTCGCATGAAATATTTTCTTCCATCCTCTCACTTTCAATTTGTATGTGTCCCTAGAAGTGAAGTGGGTCTCTTGAAGACAGCATATATATGGATCTTGTTTTTGTATTCATTCAGCCAGTCTATGTCTTTTGGTTGGGGCGTTTAGTCCATTCACAACATTTAAGGTAATTATTGATATGTATGTTCTTATTGCCATTTTATGAATTGCTTTGGATTTGTTTTTGCTGCTCTTTTTTCTTTCCTTCTTCTGTTGTTCTTTTCTGCCAATAGAAGTTCCTTTAGTATTTGTCATAAGGCTGGTTTAGTGTTGCTGAATTCTCTCAGCTTTTGCTTATCTGAGAAGTTTTTGATTTCTCCTTCAGATCTGAAGGAGAGCCTTGCTGGGTAGAGTAATCTTGGTTGGAGGTTTTTTCCTTTCATCACGTTAAGTGTATCATGCCACTCCCTTCTGGCCTGCAGAGTTTCTGTTGAAAAATCTGCCGATAACCTTATCGGGGTTCCCTTGTATGTTATTTGTTTCTTTTCCCTGGCTGCTTTCAAGATTTTCTCTTTGTCTTTAATTTTGGTCAGTTTGATTAGTATGTGTCTCGGGGTGTTCCTCCTTGAGTTTATTTTGTATGGTATTTGTGGTGCTTCCTGGATTTGAGTGAATGATTCCTTCCCCATGTGAGGGAAGTTTTCAGCTGTTATCTCTTGGAATATTTTTTCTGTCTCCTTCTCTCTCTCTTCTCCTTCTGGCACCCCTATGATACGGATGTTGGTGCGTTTCACGTTGTCCCAGAGTTCCCTGAGACTCTCTTCATTTGTTTTCAATCTTTCTTCTCTTTTCTGTTCTGCATCCGTAATTTCCACTAATCTGTCCTCCACCTCGCTAATTCGTTCTTCTGCCTCCTGTATTCTGCTGTTGGCTGCTTCTACTGAATTTTTTATTTCAGTTATTGTATTTTGCATCTCTTCTTGTTTCAGTTTTATATCTTGTATCTCTTTGGTCAGTGTTTGCTGTAAGTTATCCATCTTTGCCTCCAGTTTACTTCCAATGTCTTGCATCTTCTTCAGCATCGACAGTCTAAAGTCTTTTTCCTTGAGGCTGAGAATCTCCTCATGGCTTAGGTGTTTTTCTGGGGTTTTTTCTTTCTCCCTCATCTGAGTTATAGTTCTCTGTCTTTTCATTTGTATAGGTTTTTGGTGTGGTGACCTTTTTACAGATAATAGGGTTGGAGCCTCTCTTACCTCTGGTGTCTGCCCCCCTGTGTCTGAAGTTGGTATGGGGGGCTTGGTGTAGGCTTCCTGATGGGAGGGGCTGATGCCTGCCCCCTGGTAGGTGGAGCCGATTCTAATCCCTCTGGTGGGTGGGGCTTAGTCTCTGGACGGGATTAGAGGCAGCTGTGTGCCTGAGGGGTCTTTAGGTAGCCTGTTTACTGAGGGGTGGGTCTGTGATCCCACCTGGGTTCTTGTTTGCCCTGGGGCTTCTCAGTGGCTGGCTGACGGGTGGGGCCAGATTTTCCAAAATGGCCACCTCCAGAGGAAGGCACTTTGCTGCTGAATATTCCCGAGAGCTTTGCTTTCAATGTCCTTCCCCCACCACAAGCCACGTTCACCCCTGTTTTCCCAGGATATCCTCCAAGAACTGCGGTCAGGTGTGACCCAGATTCCTGTGGAGACTTTGCTTTGTCCTGGGACTCAGTGCACGTGAAAGTCTGTGTGTGCATTTTTAGAATGGGGCCTCCATTTCCCCCAGTCCCATGGAGCTCATGCACACAAGCCCCACTGGCCTTCAGTGCCAGATGCTCCGGGGCTCTTTCTCCCTGTGTTAGATCCCCACACGTGAGAGTTTGATGTGTGGCTCAGAACTCGCACTCCTGTAGGTGAGTCTCTATGAACCAGTTAGTTTCCAGTCTGTGGAGCATCCCACCCAGGAGGTATGGGGTTGTTTATATCGTGAAATCACCCCTCCTACCTCTTGATGTGGCCTCCTCTTTTTCTTCTGGATTAGGGTATCTTTTTTAAGGTTTCCGGTCCATTTTGGTGAAGTGTGCTCTGTCTTTAGTTGTGAATTTTGTTGTTTTTAGGGGAGAAGTTGAGCTCCAGTCCTTCTATTCCGCCATCTTAATCCTGTCTCTGTAACTGCTTCTTTTATAAATTCAGGAAGCAGTTAGTTCAGGATTCTAGTAAACCTCTCTCCCTTTTTTTTATTTTTTTAAGCTTAGTCTTTTTTCATTTGCTTGTAGAGCGCCATATGTAGAGGACTCGCACTAGTTCACCAGAGTTCCTCGTGGGAAAGGGCTGCGCCCACACCTCAGCTGAAGCCAGAGCAGGATGCTCAACTCAAGATGGCAGCAGTGGCCTGTGAGCCCAGAGACGGGGAGCCCCAAAAATCATTTTAAAGGGCTACAACCATGGTGTTGTCAAGTCTGGTTCTTTCTGGAGACTTAAGGGGAGGATCTATTTCCTTACCTGTTCTAGTTTCTATAAGATGCCTACATTCTTTGACTTGTGACCTCTTCCTTACATCACATCATGTTTCCTCCCCTGTTTGCATCATCACATTCCTTAAAAAAATTTTTTTTGGTCGTAAAATCTCACTCTACCTCCCTGTACTTACTTCCATATTACTTCAATTACTTTTTCTATTACTATTACTTCTATAAAGTCCCTTTTGCCATAAAGGTAACATTCACAGGTTTTAGGGATTAGGATCAGGATACCTTCAGGGGCCCTTATTCAGCTATAGAAAATTAGGATTAATAGTGTAAATTGAAAGTTCCCTGGTCACACAGTGTTTTCCCCACTGTGGCTCACATCATTGCTGTAGCATGGGTTTGATCCCTGGCCTGGGAACTTCTGCATACTGTGGGCGTGGTCAAAAAAATTGGTCAGCTGTTTTGTAGAGGCGAGTTTTTTAGTATTTTATAACACTGAAAGTGTACACAATCTGTGAGCTGGATTTTTGCTTCTGGTGCATATGCAAAGGAGATCTGGCCAAAGATGTTCATTGTAGCATTTGTTTATATTAAAATAGAAATCCCACACTTTGCTGTACAGCAGAAATTGAAGAATGTTATAAATCAAATATACTTTAATAAAAAAATCTAATAATTCCATAACATTATTTTAATAGAGAGGCAGTAAAGTGCAGTGTCTTAGTTAGAATATAGTCTTTGGAGCCAGCCAGTCTGAGATTTGAGTCTTGGCTGTCACTTACTAGTTAAATGACTTCAGGCAGGTGAGTTAATAACCCCTCTGGTTTACTTGCCTCATCTGTAAAATGGGGATAGTAACCCACATCACTGCGTTATTGTGAGAATTAAGTAAGCAAGTCCATGTAAAATGCTTAGTTACACAGTGCTTAATATTTAATACACCCTGAAAGTGTGTAAAACAACACTACTACCAATAGCAGTAATTTCCCAGTTGAAGTTTTGACCTGGATGATGGAGCAATTAAATGCTTAGGGGACCGAAGGAAAAATCCTTTTTATGCTAATTTGCTCCAGAAGACAGACCCAGGACTTGAATGAATGTTAGAGCTAATGTATTTTGAATAAATATAAGAAAGAGGCTTCCAACAGTGATAGCTCTCCAGTGGTAGAGCAGGCAGCAGAGCAAAGGTAAGAGAATTCCCTGTCTCTATGTTTTCAAACAGGATAAAAACTGTCTGGCAGAGATGCTGCCAGGGAGACTCCTGCTTGGGTAGGAGTTTGAAGAAAAACATTCTAAGGGCTCTTTCACATCTAATAATGTAATTATATTTTATTTATTTAAAATATTTAATTGGGTTTTTCTTTGAAACTAGCATTCCTATATCAAGCCAAACCACAAAGCAACACAACAACAGGGTTGAGAAGGCCAATTTCCATAACTAACCCCATCCTTCTGGGGTAATTGATATTACCTTGGGGGTGTGTGTGTGTGTGTTGAGGTAGACTTCAAAAAAACATGAGAAATCTAGAAGTGAAGAAAGAATGACAAATTTTACTGTATATTAAATAGAGGCTTTTTTCTGGAAAAAGACAGTAGACAAGATTGAAAACACATCATGTAGGGAGATAATGTTTGTAATACATGTGTCAGTCAAGGGGTTAATGTCCTAATGTCCTTATTATATTACAAAATAGTACAAACTTACACAGAAAATTTAAGTAACTCGGTTTTAAACTGGACAAAGAATATTAACAGGTATTAGATAGAAGAGGAAATCAGATGGGCAATACACAAATGAAAAGATGCAAAACATCACGTGTTGTGAGGGAAATGCAAATCAAAGTAACAACAAGCTGTCATTTTCATGCATTATACTGCCAAAAATATGTAAGACTCATAACATCTAGAAGTAAAAAGATGGTGGGGGAATAGCTCTCATAAATTGCTCCTGGGGACGTGAAATGTCCTCTTTGGCCGTGATCTGGCAGACTAAAGTAAAAATTGATCGTGTTCTTTGGTCTATCAGTTCTGCATTTAGGTCTCTCTCCTAGAGAAATGAAGTCATCAGATTGTAAGACTCTATATTCAAGGATTCTTATTATAGCATTGTTTGAAGGGGCAAAAAGCTGGAAAAAATCATCAATGTGTATAATTACAGCTTTAGATGAATTAAAAATTATACATTCATACACATCATTCCCAAAAAGAGGTACTGATTTGGTGGGAAGATCATAATTTAATTAACAAGAAACATTTTAAAATGATAAAAGTAGCATATAGTCAATATAGAAGATTCAGAAAAGAAGTATTTAAAATATAAACATTTAATTTATATTTTGGTCAGTTTTCCAGTTTGTGTGTGTGTGTACACATGTACACATATATACACAATATACATTTGTATAGTTATGCTTATTCCTACTTATATTTGAATTTTTAAACAGCCTTAAATGGAAATTTTCTTCCTATAAGGATATATTGAGTATTATTTTAAGTACCCTAATATTAGTCCATCCTCAGGCTATAGCATTATTTGTTTTTGCTACTAGAAATTGAGGTGGCTTACTTTTTTCAGTGTTTAAAATAATACAGTGGATTACTCATACTTTTCCAGGGAGGAAGTAAAATAGTGCAGGCACATGGAAAACATTTTGGCAGCTCCTTAAAAAACTAAATATGCAACTACCGTATGACCCAGCAATTGAACTCTTGGGTATTCCTTTCAGAGAAATAAAAACTTATCTTCATAAAAAACCCCTACAAATGTTCATAGTAGCTTTATTCCTAAGAGTCTCAAACTGGAAATAACCCTATATCTTTCAGTGGGTATCTGGTATTTCTATACCAGGGACTACTACTCAGCAATAAAAAGGAATGAATTACCGAGACATGAACTTGGGATGAATCTCCAGGGAATTATGCTGAGTGTAAAAAAGCCAGTCTCACAAATTTCATACTGTATGATTCCAATGCTGCAGTATTCTTGAGATGACAACATTATAGGAATAGAGAACACATTATTGATTGCCAGGGGTTAAGGAGGAGGTGGGAAAGAATAGGAAAGAGATGGGTATGGCTATAAAAAGGCAACATGGGAGATCTTCGTGATGGAAATGTTCAGTATCTTGACTTTATCAATGTCAATATCCTGGTTTTGATATTGCATCATAATTTTTAAGATTTTATCATTAGGGAAAATTAGGGAAAAGTACACAGGAACTATAGTGTTTAATACAACTGCATGTGAATCTACAATTGTCTGAAAATTAAAAGTTCAAATTAAAAAACATCAATGCAGTGAGGATTCCTGTGCATGTTGCATCACCATGTTGATTCTCTAAGCTGTGTTCTTAGAGGTGAAATTTCTTCTGCAGATTTGTACTAACGCTTTTAAGGCTGTAGAAGCACATTGTCAGATTGCTCTTCTGGAAGGTTTATTCGAGGCTGTGTTTTCAGATAAGGTAGTTTGTGGCTACAGTTTTTCTATAAACATAGCCAATATTATTGAAATCTTGTCATTTGCGGGGCATAATATTAAGCACTTTGTCTTTCATTTGATTTTGCAGAAGGCCCATGAGGCAGGCCCAGTGTTGCCCTTACCAAATGGGTGAGGGATAAACTCAGAGAACTGAGGAACCTATCCAAGGTTCCAGGCTAGAAAGTGGCATAGAGAAGACTCATACTAGGTTCATTTAATGCCAGAGCCACTGTGCTGATCTCTGTACTATCTTGTGCTCTTATTTATTACATTGTTAGTTTCTAGGCATGCAGTGTAGGAATGGAGAGACTACTGTGCAGAAATAGAAAGAGTAATTTCTATCTGAAGAGAACTGGGACATTAGAAGAGTTAGCATTGTGGGACACAGTTGACACTGCTAGAATCAGTATTCACTGAAGTCAGACTTTTCTGTGGCCTCTGGCTCTTTGGAGTTCTGCAGAACGAAGTGGTGGGCCCAAGGCCATGCAATGCTTTTTTCTCCAAGAAGTATTCTGCTTGCTTTTAAAACATAGAGGTAAGGACAGTTGCCTGTTGCTGGTTGGTGCCTTTCTATTAAAGACAGTTCTAATTTTTTAATCATCGCATCTGTAACACACGTGGTTTTGTTCTCAGCTCATTTATAGGCCACGTGGAATGTTAAGACAGAAAGGTACATTGTAAATGGTGTTGTGTGTACTCCGCCTACGTGAGGCTGCTCATCCTAACTCTCATACATGTGCCAAAGCTTTCATCCTTCAGTTGTTCTAAGTACGGAGTTAATCATCTTTATTAAGTGTTTCCCAGAAAGTGTAAAGCTTCTTTTTTGTTGTGTGATTTTCGGGTTTCATTTTATGTGCTGTGTTGAGTCCTCCAGGAAAATGACATTTCCATGGCAGTCCTTTGTTTATGTAGGGCCATATTTCACTTGAAACTACTTAATTTGATCTATATGTATAATTTATTAAAGTATAGTTGATAACATTTAAATTAGAGGTTGATGGTTTTTCTAGTACAGAAAAACTCAGCAAAACCAATTTGTTTTGCTAGGCTTTTCAGACCTTGGAGTTTTATATGATTTTATATTAAAATCATTACCTTTAATTCAATTTAAATAAATGCTCTAAATCAGTTAATAAAAATTGGGTTAAAATTTTTGTTATAAATAAAATTATTGTTATAATTGTGGTTTTGATTAAAGTTAAGTTGGTTAATTTGCATAGCATGCCATTCATTCATTCATTGTACTCATTTTATTTCCCCTTACACATTATTTCACATTTCTCTAACTACTCTTTTTTTTTTGCCTTGTGTCTTTTTAGGGCCACACCCGCAGCACATGGAGGTTCCCAGGCGAGGGGTTGAATTGGAGTTGTAGCCGCCGGCCTACGCCACAGCCACAGCAACATAGGATCTGAGCCGAATCTGCGACCTACACCACAGCTCACGGCAACGCCAGATCCTTAACCCACTGAGCAAGGTCAGGGATCGAACCCACAACCTAATGGATGCTAGCCGGGTTTTTTAACCACTGAGCCACAACGAGAACGCCCTCTCTGATTACTCTTAAGTACTGTCATCCTTTTCTAAAAACAGAGCTACAGTCTTTTCAGTTCCTGTGTATGTGAAAATCCTTACCCTGCCTTACTTCTTTTTTACTGCTCTTTTATGGAATTTTTGTCCCTTTTGGGAGAAGATGACCCTAAATGATAAAGATAAGTCATGGATAATTTATGAAATAGAATAATAATATATCCCATATTTTTTTCCAAATCCCTTTATTTCTACTGCCTTTTATTTTATTTTATTTTTTGGATTACCATTGTGTATTGAGCATACATCTTCATCGAGCTGTCCAGAAAGACGACTAAGTCTTTTTACAGGTCTGGAAGCTCTCCATGTCCTCCTCGGGGCCAATGTTAAGAAGGATTGTAAATTGCCAAGAAAGCAAAAATAAAAATTCAGATGTAATGAACATCTTATGACAGAGGTGATTGAGTTCTTGGAAGTGAAAAGTAATTGGATCTAATTGTGAAGCCCAATTGTTTATAGCAGGAACATGTGTAGAATTTATGAGTTTGGATGGTCTACCCCACGCTGAATGTATGTAGTGTTAGCCCCTAGTAACTGCATAAATAAAGGGTGTTACTTCAAGTCATACTCTGTATTGGGCAAACCGGATGACAGTAATGCTGTTCCAGCAGTGTTTCAGGCTCTTCCACTAAAAGGAGGTTTGGAGCAAGAGTCCCCCATCGTTGTTCAAAGCACTTTTTTTATGACTTCATGCCATTCGAGTGTGTAATATCTGTGCTTCTCACTAGTTGTTCTTGCTGGTTGTTCGCTTCAGTGGTTCTCAACAATGGCAGGGGCAAAGAGTGGATGGCACTAGGGTGCACTGGGCAGGTTTGGCAGAATGTGGGAGCACATGCCCCCAGGAAATTATGAGCCACTGTTCCTCCCAATGCTACCTGCCCTACTCCTGCTGAGAATAACAGCAAGAGATATAAGGAAATACTACATTAAGCCCCATGCCAGTAAAATGGAAATTTCCAATATAGTCTTTTCTTATAAAATTATGAATTGTCAAGATTGACTCCAAAAAGAGAAAATATTATATAGGCAAATACCACAAAAAAGTTTTAATGTCAAAGATTTATATCCAAAAATGTTTTAGAACAATAGGGGTCTATGGGTTAAGTGCTTTCAAACTTTCAAGGAACAAGTAATTCTAATGATGTAAATAAGCTGTTTTCAGATATGTGCATGATTCCAATATTTTAAAGCAAAATGCATATGCATGTTATTATTTTCAGGAAAAAAAATTGGAAACAAAGACTTCTAAATATTTAAAGGCATTTATATCTGGTTGGTGGGATTTGGAGTTTCTGTTTTTCTTTATGTTTTATTCTCCAAATTCTCCACATTGAACATGGAATATTTTGATAATTTTGCCTTTATAAATTCAAATTCAGTGCATTAACCTTTTTGGCAGAAAGAAAATGGATATGACTACAGTGAGTGACAGGTCACCTGAAAAAGGTGTGCAAAGTCTTTGACAAATATCCACCTTGCATTAAAGATGTCTCTACAGAGCAACTTTTGTCACTTGTTAATAGGAATTGAGTGATTTCCCCTTGCTTGGTGGCCCTTCACCCTTGGCTGTCCATTGGAATCATCTGGGAAGCTTTGAAAATTATCTCCCAGGCACTGGTATACCTATTTAAAGCTCCCCAGGTGATTCTAACATGCAGTCAGGTCTAGGCCATTGTCAGGGGCTCTGACCTTTTGGTTCATTTCAGCAGCCAAGGAAGTGGAAGCCAGGGGTACCTCTGACAGGATAAGCTGAGCCAAGGGAAAGCCTACCCCCAACCCTCCCAGTCTGCTTTTAGGGCCTTTGAGCATAGGGGCAGGGCCTGCACTTCACCAGTGTGTTTGCCAGGTATTCAGTCTGGAATATCTGTCCTTCACTGAGATACAATTTGGGATAATAGCTCTCTAGTGAAAATTACTCACTATGAGGCTATTGTTTACATAACTCTTTAGTTCAACCCTTCTTAGGGAACGAGAGGTTTAGTTTAGTTCCTAGTGATGTGCAGTTCCAAGAATTTCCATTACACCTGGCATGGATGTCAATTCTATTTCTTATCACTCAGTAAAACAATTTATTAGGAAAATAAGGTTTAAAAGTGCCAGACTACATACAATATGGCCTTTGGAAATCATAAATGTCCTAAATCTTGTTGGACAGAAGGAGAGGCAACTAAGAGATGTCTTTCCTTACGGCTTCTGGCTGGAAGCTGAGTCCTGAGGTCTGCACTAGGCTGGGGAATGGGACTGTGCAGATGGTTGGAGGCCAAGTGAGAAGGGCCTGGACACAGCCCTGCTGGCTCTGGTTTGAAGTCTGGCTGTGGGCTTTGGGCTTGTCCCCTCTAGATACGCTTGGTTATTATCACAAATAGGAAGCACAGTTTCTTGGCAATAGCCAAAGACGAGGAGCCAGGTGGGCTTAAGGAATGTGATATGAAACAGGGCTCTATTATGAGGTTCTTGGTTTTTCCATTTAACTTTAAAGGTAGGGAAAGTAAGGATAAATGATGGGGGAAAGCATGGAGAGCGGGAATGTTTCTGTCTTTCCGAAACATCTTCTAAGTCCTGTTATGTCCCTGTCCATTTTAGGTGATTTGTCTTTAAAATCTACAGCCCTCAGGAGTAGTAGGAAAATCATTACTGTACACATCTAGCTGCAGAAACATTTAAGCTTTCATAAAGCCCAATCTCTCTTCTTGCCCTCATCATCCAGTGAATAACAAAGATTTTGTATGCAAGTATTTTCCATCAAGCTTATGAATAACACCACTTGGCAGAAGATCCTGAACAAAGAACCAGACTGCAATGTTTTCTAGTGACTTTACATACAATGTGCCTTAATTACTGGCAAGCCTGTCAAGAGCTTATTCCCACATGTGTCAACACTTTCTTAATACACTGTAATTCATCATGTTAGCATGGCAGAAACAAGGTACTCTACGTCCTAGCACTCATCTTTCTCCAAGTGCTGGTCTTGAACTGTGTATCCCACTGTAGTGTCTTCATCCGGTGAACAAAGAACAGACTATAGCATTGAAACAGTAAGATCCCTGGAGTCCATCAAAGTTGAACATCACCAAGCACTTTTGCCTGTGCTCCACGGCACTCTGCATCCAAGAAACAGTGCTTTATCGTCATAAAGACATTCGCTTAATAACAGCAGTAAATCCTGAAAGGCAGTCTAATTTTAGACAGAAATCTTGGCTAAGAAGGAATCCTATCATTTATTCCTTTTGACAATTTTACTCATTAAGTTCATTTTCACACTAGTTATGTCGTTAAATTAAGAGAATTTATTTCTCTTCATTAAAAAAAGAATGCCTTTGAATTGGGGAAGGAGTGCAGGATGAGGAAAAAAGTTCTTTTTGTTTTTAAAAATTTTCTATTAGAGTAAGGAAAAAAGAATTCTGAATAGTAAACACTGCATTTCAGTTGGAAATAGAGTAATATGAAAAGGTGTTTATGCTTTCTGGATCATCTCTTAACCCTTTGGCTGTTTGTGAGTGAATTTGGAGTGGACTCTAAGCCTAATTTTAGATGGTTTGGTGAAGAAGTGGTGAATCTGAGTCCTTTCTCAGAGGAAATTCTCTGGCATTGAATTCCAAAGGAACTTTGCTTTCAATAGTTATTCAGCTTGCTCATTTAACTTTTACATTTCGTTTTTGTAGCTTAGGAGAGAGAAAATAAACTTATATACCTAAAGTTTCACATTGCTTGAGATATGCTTCATATTTCTTGAGTAATACAAGCATTTTAGAGCGTTCAGAAGGAAGGGTTCATGGATCTGAGTATGGGAAGCGGAAACTTTGTTTCTGGTACTGTTGAGCCTTCAAGGAAAGTTCACTCTGTATGTCCATCTTGCCATTTCTTAAACGTATTTGATGACCATTTCTTATTCTCAACTGTTAAATACATGACTGGGGTCACTGATGGCATCTTGTTTTTCAACAAACTTTTCTGTTACTTTGCATGGCATTTTTTCAATAATTGGAGCAAATTACATATGGTAGAATTATATTAACATTCCTTAAATTTTAATATTTATCAAATATGGGGTGTAAGAATGCCATGGTACAAAACATATGAATAATAAGCAACTCGTATGCCCATAATACCTCTCTTTCCCTCTCTATGCACATAATCATGACACACTTTTGATGAAGTTAAGGTATAACAAGAAGCCTACATTTTTCTGTATTCTGGAGACTTGGGATCCAGGTGTCTGGTTTGTGGGCAGTGAAGTGCCAGCAGGAGGGATCCTGATGGTAAATGTAAAGGCTGTGAAGGAAAGGGATGTGGGGTGGTTAGTTTAGGTTTTAGGGAGGAGTTGTTGCTGGAGTTAGGCCTTGACTAATAAGGGAGTTTATCAGAGCAGAAGAGAGAGTGAGTTCCAGGAAACGAGGAAAATGACATCTAATAGCTTTTCTGAGAATGCAATGCAGATATCTCGAGAGGAAGCTTTCTAACTTTCTAGTGACATGTAGCATGTTAAGATATACTTTGAATGACTTACAGGATGATAAAGTTTAATATATAGAGTTGTCCTCCTCAGCTTGCTTCTTGTGTTCCTTTATGCATTCATGGAACCAGCATCCTGTCTGTTTCCTAGGTTCTAAATCTCAAAACGATCTCTGCTCCTTCTCTTTCACTTTTACCTGCATCTGAATGTACAAGAAACTCCTGTTGATTTTCTGTAATATCTCAGAAAGCCCTTCTTCTGCTCACTATTCCCTTATCCCTGATCTCAGTCTAGCAGCAACTTCTCCACTGGTATATTAGCATCCAGTCTTCTCCCTACATAATTTCTTATGCTTTAGCTGATAGGTTAGGACTTTTTTTTTTTTTCTTTTTAGGGCCGCATCTGAGGCGTATGGAGGTTCCCAGGGTAGGAGTCTAATTGGTGCTACAGCTGCCAGCCTGTGCCACAGCCACAGCAGCGCCGGCTCTGAGCCACATCTACGACCTACACCACAGCTCATGGCAATGCTGGATCCTTAACCCACTGAGGAAGGCCAGGGATTGAACCCATGACCTCATGGTTCCTAGTCGCATTCGTTTCCACTGCACCACGATGGGGACTCTGGTTAGGACTTTTTGAAGTGCTGTCTTACATTCTCTGATTCAAAAAATTTCAGTAGTCCTTACTGCTTATAGAAAAGTTTCTGAATTCTCTTTCCTGCATACAAGAATCTCTCCATTTTGGCTCTAACACTTTTTATCCTCTGTAAGGCAATTAAGCAAATGCTACTCCATGTTTTCCTACTTTCTTCTTTTATTTTAAATGATTTTTATTTTTTCCTTATACCTGGTTTACAGTGTTCTGTCAGTTTTCTACTGTACAGCAAAGTGACCCAGTCACACATACATATATACATTCCTTTTCTCACATTATCATGCTCCATCATAAGTCAACAGACATAGTTCCAGTGCTATACAGCAGGATCACATTGCTTATCCATTCCAAAGGCAATGGTTTGCATCTTTTAACCCCAAGATCCCAAGCCATCCCACTCCCTCCCCCTTCTCCTTGGCAATCACAAGTCTGTTCTGCAAGTCCATGATTTTCTTTTCTGTGGAAAGGTTCATTTGTGCCTTATATTAGATTCCAGATATGTGCTATCGTAGGGTATTTGTCTTCCTCTTTCTGACTTAATTCACTCAGTATGAGAGTGTGTAGTTCCATCCATGTTGCTGCAAATGGCATTATTTTGTTCTTTTTGATGGCTCAGTAGTATTCCCTTGTGTATATATTACTGCATCTTCCTATCCAGTCATCCGTTGATGGACATTTGGGTTGTTTCCATGTCTTGGCTATTGTGAATAGTGGTGCAATAAACATGCAGGTGCATGTGTCCTTTTCAAGGAAAGTTTTGTCTGGATATATGCCCAAGAGTGGGATTGCTGGGTCATATGATAGTTGTATATTTAGTGTTCTGAGGTACCTCCGTACTGTTTTCCATAGTTGTTGTACCGGCGTACATTCGCACCAACAGTGCAGGAGGATTCCCTTTTCTCCACACCCCCTCCAGCCTTTGTTATTTGTGGACTTCTTACTGATAGCCATTCTGACAGGCGTGAGGTGGTATCTTGTGGTAGTTTTGATTTGCATTTCTCTAATAATCAGTGATGTTGAGCATTTTTTCATGTGCTTGTTGGCCATCTGTATATGTTCTTTGGAGAAGTATCTATTCAGGTCTTTGGCCCATTTTTCAATTGGGTTGTTGGCTTTTTTGCTGTCGAGTTGTAAAAGTTGCTTGTATATTCTAGAGATTAAGCCCGTGTCTGTTGGATCATTTGACACTTATTTTCTCCCATTCTGTAAGTTGTCTTTTTTTTTTTTTAATTTTTTATGGTTTCCTTTGCTGTACAAAAGCTTGTCAGGTTGATTAGGTCCCATTGGTTTATTTTTGTTTTTGTATCTGTTGCTTTGGGAGACTGACCTGAGAAAACACTTGTAAGGTTGATGTCAGGGAATGTTTTGCCTCTGTTCTCTTCCAGGAGTTTGATGGTATCTTGTCTTATATTTAAGTCTTTCAGCCATTTTGAGTTTATTTTGGTGCATGGTGTGAGGGTGTGTTCTAGTTTCATTGATTTGCACGCAGCTGTCCAGGTTTCCCAGCAATGCCTGCTGAAAATGCAAAGACTATCTTTTTCCCATGTTATGTTCTTGCCTCCTTTGTCCAAGATTAATTGACCATAAGTGTCTGGGTTTATTTCTGGGTTCTCCATTCTGTTCCATTGGTCTGTCTGTCTGTTTTGGTACCAGTACCACACTGTCTTGATGACTGTGGCTTTGTAATATTGCCTGAAGTCTGGGAAAGTTGTGCCTCCTGCTTGGTTTTTGTTCTTCAGAATTGCTTTGGCAGTTCTGGGTCTTTTGTGGTTCCATATAAATTTTGGGATTGTGTGTTCTAGTTCTGTGAAAAATGTCATGGGTAATTTGATAGGGATTGCATTGTATCTGTAGATTGCTTTGGGTAGTATGGCCATTTTTACCGTGTTAATTTTCCCAACCCAGGAGCACGGAATATCTTTCCACTTCTTTGAATCTTCTTTAATTTCCTTGACTAATGTTTTATAGTTTTCAGCATATAAGCCCTTTACCTCCTGGTCAGGTGTATTCCCAGGTATTTGATTTGATTTTTTTTTTCTGTCTTTTCTGGAGCTGCATCCTTGGCATATGGAGCTTCCCAGGCTAGGAATCTAATCAGAGCTGCTGGCCTATACCACTGCCACAGTAACGTGGGATCCAAACCGTGTCTGCAAGCTATACCACAGCTTACAGAAACGCCAGATCCTTGACCCAATGACTGAGGCCAGGGATCGAACCTGTAACCTCATGGTTCCTAGTTGGAGTGGTTAACCACTGAGCCACTATGGGAACTCCTGCGGTGCAGTTTTAAAGGGGATTGTATTTTTGTGTTTCTCTTCTAGTATTTTATTGTTAGTACACAGAAATGGGACTGATTTCTGAATGTTAATCTTGTATCCTGCTGCTTTGCTGAATTTGTTGATCAGTTTGAGTAGTTTTTGGGTTGAATCCTTAGGGTTTTCTATATATAGTATCATGTCATCTGCATACAGTGACAGTTTTGTCTCCTCTCTTCCAGTTTGGATACATGTTATTTCTTTCATTTGTCTGATTGCTGTGGCTAGTACTTCCAATACTATGTTGAATAACAGTGGTGAGAGTGAGGGCATCCTTGTCTTGTTCCATATTTTAGCAGGAGGGCTTTCAGCTTTTTTCCATTGAGTATTATATTGGCTGTGTGTTTGTCATAAATGGCTTTTATTATGTTAAGGCATGTTCCTTCTTTACCCACTTGGGTAGGACTTTCTATCATGAATGGATGTTGGACTTCGTCAAATGCTTTTTCTGCATCTATTGAGATGATCATGTGGTTTTTGACTTTTATTTTGTTAATGTGGTGTATGACGTTGATTGATTTGCATATGTTGAACCATCCTTGCGAACCTGGGATGAATCCTACTTGGTCGTGGTGTATGATCTTTTTGATATGTTGTTGGATTCAGTTGGCTAAAATTTTGTTGAGAATTTTTGCATCTATATTCATCAAAGATATTTGCCTATAATTTTCTTTTTTCGTAGTATCTTTCTCTGGTTTTGATATTAGAGTGATGGTGGCATCATAGAATGTCTTTGGGAGTGTTCCTTCTTCTTCAACCTTCTGGAAAAATTTAAGGAGGATGGGTATAAGTTCCTCCTTGTATGTGTGTTAGAATTTGCCTGTGAAGCCATCTGGTCTTGGACTTTTATTTGTAGGGAGTATTTTTATGACATATTCAATTTCATTTCTAGTGATCAGTCTGTTCAGTTGATCTATTTCTTCTTGATTCAGTTTTGGTGGGCTGTAAGTCTTTAGAAAGTTGTCTGTTTCTTCTATGTTGTCAAATTTGTTGGCATGTATATTGTTCATAGTATTCTCTTACGGTTTTTTTCCTCCTCTCTTGACTGTTATTTCGACTTTTTAACTCAATGACTATGGTTAGTACTTAATACATGTTTTGCTGAAAAAGGATACTGGAGTTTTGAACATGAAAAGTTAATTAATGGAGGCATTTACAAATGGGTAAATGAAATAATATTAATTGGAATTAGGGATTAGATCTTTAGAAAAGTATTTCTATCCATATGTGACTCATTGTATAAGATTTCTTCCATTTACATTAAATCAGTGGGTCTATTGGTTACTGGTTAGTTAGAGATTCTTTGAATCTCTTCCTTACCAATAAAATTTAATTCTGGGAGTTCCCATCGTGGCGCAGTGGTTAACGAATCCAACTGGGAACCATGAGGTTTCGGGTTCGCTCCCTGCCCTTGCTCAGTGGGTTAATGATCCCGCGTTGCCGTGAGCTGTGGTGTAGGTTGCAGAAGTGGCTCGGATCCCGTGTTGCTGTGGCTGTGGCGTAGGCCGGGGGCTACAGCTCTGATTCGACCCTTAGCCTGGGAACCTCCATATGCCGCGGGAGCGGCCCAAAGAAATAGCAAAAAGACAAATAAATAAATAAATAAATATATAAATAAAAAAAATAAAAAATAAAATTTAATTCTGATAACCAAAAGTCCAGGCTTTAAGATTATAGCCATTAGAGAAGTAGAAAGAAACAGTGTTGATGTTCTTGAGTAATAGTCTGTTAGTATGTTACATTGCACTAATTAGATAAATGTCTATTCCCCATGATGTAGGTTCACTTCTTACCAAATAAATGTCCAGTGCAGGACAGGCAACACTTGAGAGCATTCCTTCTCTCGGCAGAGGCTCTGGCGTCCAGGTTTCCTCCATCATATGATGCCACCATCCCAACACACAGATGCATAAGCACAGTGTTGCTTATTTTCACACATTTTTTCTCTTGTCACCCATTGATTATAACTAGTTGTATGGCCCTGCCTAACTGCAGGGCAACTGGGAAGTATAGAGGAGTATATGGAACATTTGGTGAGTACTGTCATCTCTGCCACAGAAAAGAAAGAGTGAGAAGTATGCTGGTGGAGCCTTAAGTATTAATATAGAAGATAGTCATTTGCCTATTACTAGCTGTGTGGTTTTAGGCAATTTGTTGAACCCTCTGTGTCTCAGTTTTTATATATATGTAAAATGTATAAGATGATAGTAATAATAATAATAATAATGCATATCTCATGGGGTTGTAGAGTTTATAATTCATATAAAGCAGTTGGAAGAGTGCCTGGAACATTTTAAGTTTGAGTCGATGTTAGCTATTATAATTATTAGTGTGGAGAACTTGGGATAAGAGATAAAAAGAACAATAATTTGGAATTAAGTTCTTAAAATAAACCTAATAGGAAGAATAAAGGTATCTTTAAGCCTTGACAGGCATTGGGAAAATAATCATAGTGGCCAAGTAGTCTGTCAGGTTATTTTCTTGAGGATTTGAGATAAAGAAGAAATATGGTTGTTTTGTTAGTTTTCCTTTGAGAGAGTCTTTCTGAAAATTATGCTCAGAAGACCAGATTTTAAACTTAAGGAATAGATAGAGGCTTTGGTTGACAAGACCAGCCTTTTAGTCATCAGAGAGTAGAATGTACTAAAGGATGGCCTTTATACTCCTGGCAACAGAAGATGGTAGAGGCATTCATTTTTGAAGAAAAACTACACCTGTGGTTTCCAGATGAGCCAAATAGGCAACAGGCCTATGGATGTTGTACAGGGGTGTAGTTGGTTACAACATGCTCCCTGGAGCTGGGCTATAGGGCTTCAAGTCCCAAATCTGCCTCCTTCTAACCTTAATCTTCCTATGCCTTAATTCTCCTATGCCTCATCTTCACTGTACAATGGGAATGGTAATTGTACCCAATCACCCAATGTGGTCATTATGAGGATTAAAGCATTGAAAATGCTTAGTACTTTGAAAATGCTAGCTCCATGGTAAATTCTCATTCACTATTGGCCAATTGTTATTATCTTCCTAATTTAGTAAAGATGCTCAGGAGAGCAGGACTAAAAGTCATGATGAAAACTGAAGAAAAATATAAACAGTGCTTAGCAGATGCTGACAGGGTGTATATGAAGTTGTGGAACAGAGTCGCTAAGGACAAGGAGGCATATTTGTAGCTGAAGTCACTTAAGCTTAAGCAAAATATGGGGGGAATGTACCACAGGAAGTGTTCTTACGCTTGCAAGGTGATGGACCAAATGACCTAGGAAAGCCTTTTTCACCTTCAGTTTCTCTGTTAACTTGATTAGAAAGCTGGAGAGACTGTTCTTTTCAGGAAGGGAACTACTTCAAGCATTAGTGCCGGGTAAGTCTGTGCTGATTTATTAAAAAATGTGATTCTGAGCTTGGTGCTGACACATTGACATGTAGAAAGGTAGGGGCTCTTCAGTTTCCAAAGTCCAGTGCTGAGAAGAGTCAACCGCCTGGCTACTTTGGGCCAAAATGCCTTCCCAAAATGGGCAAGGGAAGCTTTCGAATTTAAATTATCCGGAAAATTATTTTAATTCCCACCATCATTTTGCATGTTACAAACATTTATGACTTTGAGATATTTTGGAAAACAAGTTTGTGGATTGGAGGATTTTTGATGTGCCTTAGTAAAGAATGTTTGATGTACTTTGATATTTCTTGGCATCATTTTTAATGTGTCAGACTAAACACAGATGCCAGGTACATTTTCAAATGAGTAGTCTACTTTCAGTTTTACTTTTTCTTGGTCAGGAGGTGGAAACATGGTCCTGGGTGGAAGTAATGGAGAGGAAGCTTCACATTCCCCACAGAGTCATATGGGGGTTGGGGGCATAGTGTGATTTTTAAAAATATTTTCAATATTATATTATTTACATTTGAAAATAAATAAAAACTTTTATTTCCTTAATATAAGCTACTTAAAAATTTGTGAAAAGTTTGACTTATATAGAGAAGATGCAGTGATTCTTAGTGGTTTTTAGGAAAGGGTACCATAATATATTAAAGGGAGGCCTCTCTGTGTGCGTGTGTGTGTGTATACATATATATATATATATTCATATATATTATGTATGTATATAGTGTATGTATATTCACTCATCTTTTAATGAAACAGATTAAGCATCTCATTAGAAGGAAGTCTAGACTTTTTGAGTGGGACAATCTCAGTTTATGCTCATACAAGGAAAAGCAAGCTGGTGCAGTAGAAAAGTTCTGGTTCAGAAATTCTAGAGCTGAGTTCCTATTGATTTGGGTTCCAGTTCTGAAACCTTGGTCAAGCCACTTAACCTCATCAAGCCTGTCTCCTCATCTCTAAAGTGGGAGTAATAGTAACATTTTTTTATGATCCACAGAGTTAAAATATACATATAATAAATGTTAAAATACTTTTCCAATTATAAAGTAGTAACAAATGAAGATATTGTTATTATGATCATACTTGAACTTACCTTAAAATAAACTTACCTTAAAAGGCCCACTATTGTTAATACATGTGCATGCACACAAGTATTGTTAAACATGCCACAGTTTTTCCATTTGGAGTTAAAGTATTCATTTTTTTTTACAACCCTCACTTTAGGAGAAAGGTAGATAAGAAGTACTTTAAAAATAGATGAAGTTTGGGATTAGCAGATGCAAACTATTATATATAGAATGAATAAAAACCAAGGTCCTGTTGTATTTGCAGAGGGAACTGTATTCAATATCCTATGATAAACCATAATGGAAAGAATATGTGTATGTACCTGTATCACTTTGCTGAACAGCAGAAATTAACTCAACAGTGTATACCAACTATATTTCAATAAAATTTTTAAAAAGATGGAGGAAAGCACAAAAATCATCTCCTTTATCCTAAGTTTATCCAGACACCCATGCCTGATAGTGAATGATCCATGCAACAGTATACTCTTGAGCGCATAAAGAATTATTTTAAACTTTAGCCTCTTCTCTAGGGGGATGGGAATATTTAATATTCAGCTCTAAAACAATTTTTTTTTGAAAATAACATTTTCCTGATTATTTAGACTTCCTCCCTTTGCTTCCGATATCTTTTTGGCATGAAACAGACAGCTGGAAACTCCAAATCTCCCAGGATCTTGTCCTCTCCCTTGAGAATTCATGACTGGATTTTTGACCTTTGACTTTGTTCATGCTGCTCTCATGGAGAGCCCTCCTCTGACAGTCCTGGTGCATGAAGGCAGAGATAATTATAGAACATCAAGTTATTGTACAGGCTTGTGTCTCTATGGTTAAATACTAGGTTTCTGCCTCCAAATTAGTAGTTTACTATGTTTTCTTAAGTGCAGGAAATTTATGGAGTTATCATAGTCGAATTCTTGTTCCTAAAACAAAAACAACTGATTTCCTCCTACTTTTGTGTCTTTGGATGGCTTATGTTACCTTGCAGTAGCAATCAAGAGTGTTGTTAAAGCATTGTTTTTCCCAGAACCGAATTTATTTTTCTGGGATACTTCATGTATATCTTTTAGGAATGATACTGTCCTCAGACCTAGGAAGTTACTAATAGAGTGATATTTACATTATGTTAAACTATTAGCCATTTATTTGACTTTCCAATATTTTGTCTGACAACAGAGATAATTGGTGAAATGTGAAATCTGTATAAGTACTGACAATTACCTAGAAGACTTAGAAAATACTTCAAATCATGTAAAACTAGGAACAAAATCCATGAAGGGGGATGGAATTCCTAAAACAAATTCACAGTATTATAAAACTCAAGTAAAAAAGCATGTTGGCCCCAAATAATTTATATAGATAGTCCCCCCATCTCAAGGAAGGAGTATACCTTGGCTTCCTCATGTATGATCTGCACATAGTAAGCCCCTTCCAAAGTGTACAGTATTGAAATGGGGGGTGGGTTGGAAGGAGAGGGAAGAGAAACTTCCTTTTTCCATTGAATTTTAAAAATTATTTTCCATTACACTTTATTACAAGATATTACACTTCAGTATTACAAGATATTGAAGATAGTTCCCTGTGCTATGTACAGTAGGACCTTGTTGTATTTTAAAGATAGTAGCTTGTATGTGCCAATCTCAGACTCCTGATTATCCCTTCCTTTCCTGACTCTGTGGGTTTCCCCTTTGGTAACTCTAAGTTTGTTTTCTATGTCTGTGAGTCTTTTTCTGTTTTGTAAATAAGTTTATTTGTATCATGTTTTAGATTCCACATAAAAGTTATATCATATGGGAGTTCTCGTCGTGGCTCAGTGGTTAACGAATCTGACTAGGAACCATGAGGTTGCAGGTTCGATCCCTGGCCTTGCTCAGCGGGTTAAGGATCTGGTGTTGCCGTGACTGTGGTGTAGGTCTCAGACTCGGCTTGGATCCTGCGTTGCTGTGGCTCTGGCGAAGGCTGGTAGTTACAGCTCTGATTAGACCATAGCCCGGGAACCTCCATGTGCTGTGGGAGCAGCCCTAGAAAAGGCCAAAAAAAAAAAAAAAAAAGTTATATCATATGATATTTGTCTTCCTCTGTCTGACTTATTTCACTTAGTATAATAATCTCTGGTCCATCATGTTGCTACAAATGGCATTATTTCATTTTTTTATAGCTGAGTAATATCCCATTATATATATAATTACAGAACATCAATTTCTATAGTGGAATTGCTGGATCACATAGTAACTCTATTTTTCGCTTTTAAAGGAAACCCCATACTGTTTTCCATAGTGGCTGCACCAATTTATATTCCCATTAACAGCGTAGCAGGTTTCAGAGGGAAGAGCAACTTTACTGCAGAGAAACCTGACGTAGACTACCCCAGCCGAGTGATCAAGGCCTATACTGACAGTCATAAATAATATTTATAATATATGACTTTGATATGATGTGATGAAGGAGGCACTTTTCTTCTGTGGTCTTCCTCCACAGAACCCATAATCACAGTCTTATCTTGAGAAAAACAGCACACAAATTCCAATAGTGGAGCATCCTACGAAATACTCCTCAGAACTATTGAAATCATCTAAAAGCAAGGAATTTGGAGAAACTGTCACAGCAAAGAGGAGGCTGAAGAGACAAGACAACTAAATGTTATGTATCCTGGTTGAGATCTTGGGACAGAAAAGGGTCATTAGGTAACACTGAGGAAATCTAAATAAACTTTAGTTATTAATAATGTACTGATATTGGTTCATTAATTGTAACATATATCATACTAATGTGGTGTGTTGATAATAGGGAGGAACTGGATGTGAGGTATATGGGAACTCTATACTATATTTCATTTATTCTGTAAATCTGAAATTTCTTTGAGATGTAAAGTCTTTCTATAAGTCATTTTGTCAACGGTTCAGCTGATATCCTTCTAGTGATCAAATTCTGTTGTGATTCAGTGTCATCTTGAATTCTTTGAATAATAAGAAATTCTATTTTGAAGGTAGTACTTTTTTTTTTTTTTCTGCCTCTTCTTGAGCTGCTCCTGTGGCATATGGAGGTTCCCAGGCTAGGGGTCTAAATGGAGCTGTAGCCGCCAGCCTATGCCACAGCCACAGCAACGTGGGATCTGAGCCGTGTCTGCGACCCACACCACAGCTCACGGCAACACCAGATCCTTAACCCACTGAGCAAGGCCAGGGATCGAACCCTCAACCTCATGGTTCCTAGTCGGATTTGTTAACCACTGCGCCACGACGGGAACTCCTGAAGATAGTACTTTGATTAATGTACAACTCTGTGTTTTATCTTGTTTGTTTATTAGTTTTTTGGTGGGTAGCAATAGCTACCAAAGAAATTGAGGTGCCTAGGATTAGCTACTCCCCTACAAACTTCCTATGTGGCTATAATAAAAACGTCTCAGAAGAGCTTCTTAATTAATTAACATTAATTGCACTGTCATTCCTTAGAAAGCAAACACAAAGCAGTCCATTGAACCCGTTATGTAATTCTGATGGCATCTAAGCTCTCTTGCCTTTTTGGTAGTTATCACCTATCAATTAAAAGATTTACTCAAGGAGTTCCCTTCGTGGCTCAGCGGTTAACAAACCTGACTAGGATCCATAAGGATGTGGGTTTGATCCCTGTTCTCGCTCAGTGGGTTAAGGATCCAGCATTGCTGTGAATGCGAAAAAAAAAAAAAGATTTACTCCAAGCAAGCATGATATTCCAGAGTTAAAATTTTGTGCCCTCCAGTAGGTACCATGAAATTAGAAATCATCTAATGATTACTGGAATAAGCCATCATTCAGGCTGCAGGATTCACTGGATTTTCAAACTCTTTTCATGCAAGAATAACTGTTTTGGCCAATTCACATATCTTGGTACTTCTAATCTCACCACTTAGAGGCAATTTCTAATATTCATCATGCTCAAGAGCCAGTCACTAGCTTAATCAATGAAACCCATTTTAAACACTGAGGATGTTAGTCAAGTAGCTTGTTCATTGAGATGGTGGGAGCTGAAAGACTTGTAATAACTACTCTGCAGCATGGCCTTTTTTAGTGTAATGCAGCTGACTACCCATAAACTATGCATTCTGGGTATCATAGTAGCTAACCATCCCTGAAATTAAAGCTTTAGCTGGTCAAACATTATATTACATTAATTATATGGAATGTTTTGAAGTAAATTATAGATGTCAGTACAAGTAAATTCCATTTTTTAAAAACAACTGAACCCAGAAATCTGTTTTTATCTATTCTTTCATTTGAGGCAGAGAAGCATGCTTAGGTTTGCATCTGAGGTGAATATGATGTGTGGGTGTGGTATTGCTGAGAGTAACTCCAAGTGTTAATATTTCTTGAGATAGTGTGGTGGGGAGGAGAGTAGAAGAGGGTGGGATGAACACAGTTGGCAGAGAAGTGCTTCGGATTTACTGTCAGAGATCTACAGTGGGCTAGGAAATTTTATTTTCCCTTGATCTAGAGTTTTCTGTTTTTTTGATAATGGAACTAGTTTTGAACACAATGTTTCATAATATTCCACGGAAATCATATTCTGTGTAATATATGGTCCAGTCCCTTATCCAACACTGTGGTAGAAGGTCCAGTGGGGAAGGGCTGGAACATGTATTCCCTTCATAAAAATAATACCAGTGAAAAATATTATCATAATAACAGTAGCTAACATTTATGTAGTATTTACCATGTGCCAGGTAGAGCTTCGAATAACTGTTCTAAGTACATCGTATATATTAACTCATTTAATTCTGCAACAAACCTAGGAAATCTATTTATGGGATAGTGTTACCAATAACTGGATAGACTATTTCACATTGTATAGTGGAAAAAATTGTTCTATTACAAAATGGCACAGTGGCAGAGTTTGAGGAAATCTAAAGCAGGAATAAAGAATTTAATATGATTAGCATTCATTGAGTCCCCACAGATTGCATGTCTCTGTACCTAGAATATTTAAAGATACTTAGAAGATTAACTCATCATCCTTACAGGTGCTGTACAAAGCTTGTCTTGTTTAAATTTGTACTATCTTCATAGCTTTTATTATCCCTTATGTGTCCTATAGACGTAGAGACAAGAGATGATCAATATAGAAAAAAGAAAAGTGGCTTTATTTTCAAACTCAGTTACATAAGCTATATAGGGAAACAAGAACCTTGGGAAGATGGCAGCAGTGGCAATAAGTTTAGGACTATCCCTGAATCTCCTAATAAACATGGGTGGAGTAACAAAACTCAAACTGCAAAGCTGAGGTCTGCAGTAAAACATCAAAACACAATCCCTAATAAATGTGCATTTGGAGACAGAACCTTGATAGCAGAAAGACTTGTGTGGTATTACCAAAACTGTGCAAGGAGCCAAGGAAAGGAATTAAGACTTATGATGAAGCTGAATGTGAAAGACCCACGTCACCTGGGCTTCTCACTGGAAAGCTCAGTGGTCTACTCTGAGAAGAACAGCTGATTCTGGAAGGGGCTTCACAGGATCCCATTCATGGATGAGTACAAGGAGGCCATGATAAGTTCTGATGATGCTGTGACTGACTCTATGAACCCTTAAAACTAACCAACTAATGATCACTTTCAGAACAAAGCCCTGCACTGAGAAGAGGCTACTGGGAGTAGAACTAAAATTGAGCAGGATGTGGGGACAACAGGAGTAAATAATGGGAAGGTTCCAACAATAATGAGATGGAGGGGAAGAGGAGGAAAATCTCAGAGATTATGAGGCCATACTTTGAAATCCTTCATGGGAAAAAAATAGAGCTTGATCTAGAGTTTAAATTGAGGCCCTTATTACTGCTCTAATAGCATAAAAGCGGCCGTATCATTTTTAACATGAGGAACAGAGAAGGATTATAGAAAATCCCACATACAGTTATTATTAAAAAAAAAAGAGATAGAGTAGAGTAATATCTCTACAGACCATGAACACACTCCAGAAAGATAGGCCCACAAAGGAAATTAACCCTGCTCCCTAATATTTCAAAATAAGCCAAAAGAAATTGAGAAAACATTAATAGATATGACAGAAGACTGAAAATCTGAATTAGAAAACTCAGAGTTGAGGTGATTAGGGAAAAAAAGATTTAGAAAGAGGGATGAAAAAACTTAGGAGTGAATGGATAATAACATTTAAAAAATCAAATTCAGTAGAAGAAGCCCAATAAAAAGTAAACATTTTAAGAAAACTGGGTGCACACTATGGAATGGATGGTCAAAGGGGACCTGCTGTAAAGCATAGGGAACTCTACCCAATATTCTGTGATAATCTACATGGGAAAAGAATCTGAAAAAGAATAGATTTCTGTGTATTACTAAATCACGTTATTGTGCGGCAGAATGAAGAGATTAAAAGGATTGAAGCAAAGGAAACAGCTCTAAAAATAGGCAAAGGAAATCCAATACATATATAATTGGAATCCCCAAGAAAAGAATCAGGGCAATGGAAAAGAACAAATACTCACAGTTACGATTCAAGAAAAATTCCCTGACTTGAAAGTACTTACTGAAAGGTATTACAGCAAACCTGGGAAAACTGACTTGAGATATATTCCACCGAAACTCTGGACTTTAAAGAAAAGGAAACAATCCTTTGGTCATCCAAGCAATATGATGAAGTCACTGATAAGAGAAAGGATATCAGATTTTATAAGACTTTTTGCTTATGAGCAAAATTCTATTACAAGACATTTAAGAAAATAAAGAATTGAAATATCAACCAAAGATATTATAACTGATCAAACTGACATTTAATTATAAAGGTCATAGACAAACGTTACTATGCAAAAAACTCTTGGGGATATTTTTCCTTGAGACTTTATGAAGATTCTACTAAAAAACAAGCTTCAGGCAACTAAAATGACTGGAAGAACTGGCTTGAGAGCACTAAATATATATTTATCTGAAGAATTAAGACTACAAAATATTTATAGGGGAGTCATTTTATATAATGGTTTCAAATTTATTTTTTAAATGAGATAATATTGACCACCAAATTTAGTCAAAGTCTGCACCAAAAGGAAAATTTTAGAATAATCTCATATATGAGTAGTGATAAACTTTTACAAATGAAATGTTGAGTATATTAAAAATAATACATCATTACCATGTAGGATTAACTCCAGCAGTACAAAGTTCATTCAATATTAGAAACCCAAAGAAGCAGGAAAAAGATTATAATTATCTCTGCAGGTGCAGAAAAAAAATTTGACAAAATTTAGTGTCCTTTCGTGTTATGAAAGAGTCAACAAAACAGGACTCATGGGTATTTTTAAAACAGGAGACTATTCCTCAGTGTTAAGGCCTTTTACTTAGTGGATAAATAATGGTGTATTTTATTCTAACGTCAGATTCAGGAAAAAGGCAAGGATGCCCACTATCTCTATCACCATTTAAATTGTGTTGAGGTTATCAGCCATTGCAGTTAGAGGAAAGAAGGTGATTAGCAGTAAGGGATTGGAAAGGAAAGGTAAATTATCCTTATTCATCGATTGTATTGGATTGAATGTCTAGAAATCTTAAAGGTATCAGTTGAAAAATAACTGGAAATTATAAAAGAATTTTGTACACTGTCAAATTATGAAATCAGCATACAAAATAGCTTTTATACATAAAAACAAAAACTGTTCAATATATATATAATGGAAAAGAAGACTTCACTTAGCCAATTAGAATAAAATAAATAAAATGATGGAATGAAGTGAAATGTAGTTAAAGAAAATACCTGGGTATGTATCTAAAAAGATATATTAAGGAGTTCCTGTCGTGGCTTAGTGGTTAACGAATCTGACTAGGAACCATGAGGTTTCGGGTTCGATCCCTGGCCTTGCTCAATGGGTTAAGGACCTGGCGTTCCCGTGAGCCGTGGTGTAGGTCACAGATGCGGCTCAGATCC
Organism: Sus scrofa; assembly: GCF_054392235.1. NCBI lineage: Eukaryota > Metazoa > Chordata > Mammalia > Artiodactyla > Suidae > Sus > Sus scrofa. Next base: position 17,969,762 of record NC_139393.1, on the reverse strand, counting down.
CATGTTGCTGTCGCTCTGGTGTAGGCCGGTGGCTACAGCTCTGATTGGACCCTAGCTTGGGAACCTCCATATGCCGTAGGAGCGGCCCTAGAAACGGCAAAAAGACAAAATAAATAAATAAATAAATAAATAAATAAAAGGATATATTATAAAACTATGTGAGAAACTTCTAAACGTTTCCTCTGAAATGCAAAAGTAAACTTCAACAAACATATTCTTTTTTTTTTTTTTTTTTTTTTTTTTTGGTCTTTTTGTCTTTCTAGGGCCACACTTGCAGCATCTGGAGGTTCCCAGGCTAGGGGTCGAATTGGAGCAACACCAGACCCTTAGCCCACTGAGTGAGGCCAGGGATCAAACCTGAGTCCTCATGGATGCTAGTCAGGTTCGTTAACTGCTGAGCCACTATAGGAACTCCCTGAACAAATATATTTTTGAATTCTATATTCATCATGATAAAGTCGTCAGTCTTCTCTTTCTATAAATATATATATATAGTTTTTCAGGGCCACACCTGCTGCATATGGAGGTTTCCAGGCTAGGGGTCGAATGGAGCTGTAGCTGCTGGCCTACACCACAGCCATGTGAAGTCCGAGCCTCATCTGCAACCTTCACCACAGCATACAGCAACACTGGATCCTTAACTCTCTGAGGGAGGCTGGAGATTGAACCTGCATCCTCTTGAATGCTAGCTGGCTTCGTTTCCGTCCAGCCACAATGGGAACTCCCAGTCTTCCTTATTTTAGTTTAAGCATTTAATGCCATCAGGTTTTTAATTTTTTATGATCAATTAGACAAATTGATTAAAACATTTACTTGAATAACAAACAAGAATAGCCAGGAAAGGAACAAAAGCAGAGGATGATGCAAGTGCAAGCGGATAATAAAACACATTATAAAGCCTCTATGAATGTATATGAATAAATACTTAGACCAGTGTATCAAAATAGAAACTACAGAAATAGATCAATCACCTATGCAAATCAGTAGAGAAAGAGATGGACTTTTAAAAAGTGTTTTTGGGGAGTCCTGTCGTGGCACAGTGGTTAACGAATCCGACTAGGAACCATGAGGTTGCGGGTTCGGTCCCTGCCCTTGCTCAGTGGGTTGACGATCCGGCATTGCCGTGAGCTATGGTGTAGGCTGCAGACGTGGCTTGGATCCTGTGTTGCTGTGGCTCTGGTGTTGGCCAGTGGCTACAGCTTGGATTAGACCCCTAGCCTGGGAACCTCCATATGCCGTGGGAGCAGCCCAAAGAAATAGCAAAAAGACAAAAAAAAAAAAAAAAAAAGTGTTTTTGGGAAAACTAGATGGCCTTATGCAAAAAGATAAAATTGCATTCATTCTTCACCCTGCACATCAAGATAAACTTCAAGTGTATCAGATATTTAAAGAAAATAAAATGACCCCCTACAAGTGTCAAAAAAAAAAAAATACAGTGGAGAGGGAGTTCCCATCATGGCTCAGTGGTTAACGAGTCTGACTAGGAACCATGAGGTTGCGGGTTCGGTCCTTGGCCTTGCTCAGTGGGTTAAGGATCTGGCATTGCTGTGAGCTGTGGTGCAAGTTGCAGACGTGGCTCAAATCTGGCGTTGCTGTGGCTGTAGCATAGGCCAGCGGCTACAGCTCTGATTAGATCCCTAGCCTGGGAAGCTCCATATGCCATGGGTGAGGACCTAGAAAATACAAAAAAAAAAAAAAAATACAGTGGAGGAAAATCAAATATCAGAAGCGATAATAGAAAAGATGAATATACTTGATAATATAAATACAAACAAATTTTTCATGAAAGATAAAAAAAATGTACCATAAGAAAGCACAAAGACAAATAACAAACATAGAAAAAAATCTGAAAGTTATAGCATGGACAAAGGGTTATGTCACTTATGTAAAATGAGCTTCTAAAAACTGAAGGGTAAATAATAATTAACCCTACAGAAGAATCAGCTAGAGACAGAGATATTTCACGGAAAGAGAAGTGCAGATAGCCTTAGGCATATGAAGAGATATTCAGTCTCATGTATAGTAAGAGAATCACAAGTTAAAATTACACCGAAATAGCATTTAACCAGCATATTGATTAAGTGTCATTAAGAACCAGAATTCTTGACTGAGAAAAGGAAATACAAATATAAGATGAAGGAGGTTTAGTAAAAGTGCAGTGGTCTTAAATTGAAATTTCTTGTATCAAAAAATACCCAATGTGTTAAAAAACAAAAAACAAAAAACAACCCACTATCTTTTTAATACGAAGAAATAAAAACATCACCAATCCAGTGATAATGAGTACCTGTAGGATTCAGGTTGCATTCTTTAAATTGAGATTCCCAGTGAAAGAAATTAGGACTATGGAGAAATGATTGATTCTAGGTCTGGATCAGGAAATGTCGAGTTAGTCTGGAACATCTTATCATACATGAAAGCTAGGAAGCTTTAAGATTATTGGGATGTATGCAAAGGGAACCATTTTGAAGTTACTGCCACTGGCCAGATTTGGAGCATGAATAAGGACATAAATGTCAATGAAATATGACACATCAAATAAAAAATCCATGAGCTCCAAAGATTCTGAAAATGTCACTTTGTGTTTTATAATAGCGATAAATGGAGTGTAACCTTTAGAAGTTATATCGTACCCCCATAACATATAATATTGTATATCAACTGTACTTCAATTAAAAAAAGAAACCAAAAAAAATCTATATAACTTTTGTCACCTTTGGAAGACTAAAGAAACCAATATTTTGAGGAATAGAAAATAAGTATCATCATTTGTCTTACCTTTTTTTTTCATTTTTTATTACTCAAATGAATTTATCACGTCTGTAGTTGTATAATGATCATAACAATCTGATTTCACAGGATTTCCATCCCACAGCCCAAGCACATCCCCCAACCCCCCATATTGTCTCCTCCAGAGACCACAAGTTTTTCAATGTCTGTTAAGTCAGCATCTGTTCTGCAAAGAAGTTCTGTCTGTCCTTTTTTCAGATTCCACATGTCAGTGAAAGCATTTGATGTTGGTTTCTCATTGTATGGCTGACTTCACTTAGCATGATGGTTTCTAGGTCCATCCATGTTGCTAAAAATGCGGGTATTTCATTCTTTTTGATGGCTGAGTAATATTCCATTGTGTATGTGTACCACATCTAGATCCACTCTTCTGTTGATGGATATTTAGGTTGTTTCCATGTCTTGGCTATTGTAAATAGTGCTGCAATGAACATTGGAGTACATGTGTCTTTGCGAGTCGTGGTTTTCTCTGGATAGGTGCCCAGGAGTGGGATTGCTGGATCAAATAGTAGTTCTTTTTTTTTTTTGTCTTTTTCCTATTTCTTGGGCCGCTCCTGCGGCATATGGAGGTTCCCAGGCTAGGAGTCGAATTGGAGCTGTAGACTCTGGCCTACGCCAGAGCCACAGCAATGCGGGATCCAAGCCATGTCTGCAACCTACAGCATAGCTCACGGCAACACCGGGTCGTTGACCCACTGAGCAAGGGCAGGGACCGAACCCGCAACCTCATGGTTCCTAGTCGGATTCGTTAACCACTGTGCCACTACGGGAACTCCTCAAATGGTAGTTCTATGTTTAGTTTTCTGAGGAATCTCCATAGTGCTTTCCACAGTGGTTGCACCAATTTACAATCCCACCAACAGTGTACTAGGGTTCCTTTTTCTCCACACCCTCTCCAGCACTTATTGTTTGTAGACTTTTGGAGGATGGCCATTCTGGTTGGTGGAAGGTGGTACGTCATTGTGGTTTTGATTTGCATTTCTCTAATAATGAGTGACGCTGAGCATCTTTTCATGTGTTTCTCGGCCATCTGTATGTTTTCTTTGGAGAATTGTCTGTTTAGATCTTCTGCCCATTTTTGGATGGGGTTGTTTATTTTTTTGGTATGGAGCTGCAGAAGGTGTTTATAAATTTTGGAGATTAATCCCTTGTCAGTGGATTCACTTGCAAAGATTTTCTCCCATTCTGTGGGTTCTCTTTTCGTTTTGTTTAGGATTTCCTTTGCTGTGCAGAAACTTTGAAGTTTGAGTAGGTTCCTTTTGTTTATTTTTCTTTTTATTGTCAGTACTCTGATAGGTGGATCTGAGAAGATGTTGCTGTTGTTTCTGTCAGACAGTGTTTGGCCTATGTTTTCCTCTAAGAGTTTGATAGTGTCTGGTCTTATATCTAGGTCTTTAAGCCATTTGGAGTTTATTTTTGTGTATGGTGTTAGGGAGTGTTCTAATTTCATTCTTTTCCATGTGGCTGTCCAGTTTTCCCAGCACCACTTATTGAACAAGCTGTCTTTTCTCCATTGTATATCCTTACCTCCTTTGTCATAGATGAGTTAGCTGTAGGTGCGTGGGTTTAATTCTGGGCTTTCTATCCTGTTCCACTGATCTATATGTCTGTCTTTGTGGCAGTACCATGCAGTTTTGACGACTGTTGCTTTGTAGTATATTCTGAAGTCCTGGAGCCTGATTCCTCCATCTCCATTTTTCTTTTTCAGGATGTCTTTGGCTATTCTGGGGTCTTTTGTGCTTCCAAACAAACTTTAAAATATTTTGTTCAAGTTCTGTGAAAAATGTCTTTAGTAATTTGATAGGGATTGTACTGAATCTGTAGATTGCCCTTGGGTAGTATAGTCATTTTGATAATATTAACTCTTCCAATCCACAAGCATGGTATATCTTTCCATCTGTTTGTGTCATCTTTGATTTCTTTCATCAGTGGCTTGTAGTTTTCAGAGTACAGGTCTTTTGTCTCTTTAGGCAGGTTTACTCCTAGGTATTTTATTCTTTTGGATGCGATGTTAAACAAGATTGCTTCCCTACTTTCTGTTTCTGCTCTTTCATTGTTAGTGTATAGAAATGCCATGGATTTCTGTGTATTGATTTTGTATACTGTGACTTTGCCAAATTCGTGGATGAACTCTGACAGTTTTCTGGTAGAGTCTTTAGGATTCTCTAGGTATAGTATCATGTCATCTGCAAATAGGGGTAGTTTTACTTCTTCCTTTCCAATTTGGATTCCGTTTATTTCTTTTACTTCTCTTGTTGCTGTGGCTAGGACTTCCAGAACTATGTTGAAGAGTAGTGGCGAGAGCGGGCATCCTTGTCTTGCTCCTGATCTCCGTGGGAATTCTTTCAGGTTTTCACCATTGGGAATGATGTTCGCTGTGGGTTTGTCGTATACGGCCTTTATCATGTTGAGGCAGGTTCCCGTTATGCCCACTTTGTGAAGGGTTTTTATGAGAAATGGGTGTTGGATTTTGTCAAAGGCTTTTTCTGCGTCTATTGAGAGGATCATATGGTTTTTATTCTTCAGTTTGTTAATGTGGTGTATCACACTGATGGATTTGCGGCTGTTGAAGAACCCTTGCATCCCTGGGATAAATCCCACTTGATCATGATGTACAATCCTTTTAATGTACTGTTGGATGCAGTTTGCTATTATTTTGTTGAGGATTTTTGCATTGATGTTCATCAGTGAACTAGACCTATAGTTTTCTTTTTTTTTTTGTGGAGTCTTTGTCTGGTTTTGGTACCAGGGTGATGGTGGCCTCATAGAATGAGTTTGGGAGTATCCCTTCCTCTGCAATTTTTTGGAATAGTTTCAGAAGGAGAGGTGTTAGCTCTTCTCTAAATGTTGGATAGAATTCGCCTGTGAAGCCATCTGGTCCTGGACTTTTGTTTGTTGGGAGGTTTTAAATCACAGTTTCAGTTTCAGTTCCTGCTATGGGTCCGTTCATCTTTTCTGTTTCATCTTGGTTTAGTCTTGGAAGATTGTGCTTTTCTAAGAATTTGTCCACTTCTTCTGGGTTTTCCATTTTATTGGCACATAGCTGCAAAAAGTAGTCTCTTATGATCCTTTGTATTTCTGTGATGTCCGTTGTTCCTTCTCCTTTTTCATTTCTCATTTTATTGATTAGAGTCCTCTCTCTTTTTTACTTGATAAGTCTGGCTAGGGGTTTATCAATTTTGTTGATCTTTTCAAAGAACCAGCTTTTCGTTTCATTGATCTTTTCTGTGGTTTTCTTTGTTTCTAGTTCATTGATTTCTGCTCTGATCTTCATGATTTCTTTCCTTCTAAAAACTTGTCTGTTCTTCTCTCTCGAGCTGCTTTAGATGTACCGTTAGCTTGTTTATTTGAGCTTTTTCTTGTTTCCTGAGGTGGGCTTGTGTTGCTATAAACTTTCCTCTCAGAACGGCTTTTGCTGCATCCCATGGGTTTTGGAGTGTCATATCTTTGTTGTCATTTGCTTCTAGGTATTTTTAAATTTCCTCTTTGATTTCTTCAGTGATCCATAGCATGTTGTTGAGTCTCCACGTGTTTTTGTTTTTTTGCAGTTTTTTTTCTTGTTGTCGATTTCCAGTCATATAGCACTGTGGTCGGAAAAGATGCTTGATACGATTTCAATTTTCTTAAAGTTACTGAGGTTGGATTTGTAGCCCAGGATGTGGTCAATCTTAGAGAGTGTTCCATGTGCCGTTGAGAAGAATGTGTATTCTGTTGCTTTTGGATGGAATGTCCTATACATATCTGTGAAGTCCATCTGGTCTAATGCTTCCTTCAGGGCCTGTGTTTCCTTATTGATTTTCTGTCTGGTTGATCTGTCCATTGGTGTAAGTGGGGTGTTAATGTCCCGCACTGTGATTGTGTTATTGTCGATTTGTCCATTTAAGGTTGTTAGCAGTTGCCGTATATATTGTGGTGAAGCTGTGTGGGGTGCGTAGATATTTAAAATTGTTATAATATCTTCTTGGATTGTTCCTTTGATCAGTATGTGGTGACCTTCCCTTAAAATGTTCCCTTAACATGTTCTTCATTTTAAGGTCTATTTTGTCTGATATGAGTATTGCTACTCCAGCTTTCTTTTGATCCCCGTTCGCATGAAATATTTTCTTCCATCCTCTCACTTTCAATTTGTATGTGTCCCTAGAAGTGAAGTGGGTCTCTTGAAGACAGCATATATATGGATCTTGTTTTTGTATTCATTCAGCCAGTCTATGTCTTTTGGTTGGGGCGTTTAGTCCATTCACAACATTTAAGGTAATTATTGATATGTATGTTCTTACTGCCATTTTATGAATTGCTTTGGATTTGTTTTTGCTGCTCTTTTTTCTTTCCTTCTTCTGTTGTTCTTTTCTGCCAATAGAAGTTCCTTTAGTATTTGTCATAAGGCTGGTTTAGTGTTGCTGAATTCTCTCAGCTTTTGCTTATCTGAGAAGTTTTTGATTTCTCCTTCAGATCTGAAGGAGAGCCTTGCTGGGTAGAGTAATCTTGGTTGTAGGCTTTTTCCTTTCATCACGTTAAGTGTATCATGCCACTCCCTTCTGGCCTGCAGAGTTTCTGTTGAAAAATCTGCCGATAACCTTATCGGGGTTCCCTTGTATGTTATTTGTTTCTTTTCCGTGGCTGCTTTCAAGATTTTCTCTTTGTCTTTAATTTTGGTCAGTTTGATTAGTATGTGTCTCGGGGTGTTCCTCCTTGAGTTTATTTTGTATGGTATTTGTGGTGCTTCCTGGATTTGAGTGAATGATTCCTTCCCCATGTGAGGGAAGTTTTCAGCTGTTATCTCTTGGAATATTTTTTCTGTCTCCTTCTCTCTCTCTTCTCCTTCTGGCACCCCTATGATACGGATGTTGGTGTGTTTCACGTTGTCCCAGAGTTCCCTGAGACTCTCTTCATTTGTTTTCAATCTTTTTTCTCTTTTCTGTTCTGCATCCGTAATTTCCACTAATCTGTCCTCCACCTCGCTAATTCGTTCTTCTGCCTCCTGTATTCTGCTGTTGGCTGCTTCTAGTGAATTTTTTATTTCAGTTATTGTATTTTGCATCTCTTCTTGTTTCAGTTTTATATCTTGTATCTCTTTGGTCAGTGTTTGCTGTAAGTTATCCATCTTTGCCTCCTGTTTACTTCCAATGTCTTGCATCTTCTTCAGCATCGACAGCCTAAAGTCTTTTTCCTTGAGGCTGAGAATCTCCTCATGGCTTAGGTGTTTTTCTGGGGTTTTTTCTTTCTCCCTCATCTGAGTTATAGTTCTCTGTCTTTTCATTTGTATAGGTTTTTGGTGTGGTGACCTTTTTACAGATAATAGGGTTGGAGCCTCTCTTACCTCTGGTGTCTGCCCCTCTGGGTCTGAAGTCGGTATGGGGGGCTTGGTGTAGGCTTCCTGATGGGAGGGGCTGATGCCTGCCCCCTGGTAGGTGGAGCCGATTCTAATCCCTCTGGTGGGTGGGGCTTAGTCTCTGGACGGGATTAGAGGCAGCTGTGTGCCTGAGGGGTCTTTAGGTAGCCTGTTTACTGAGGGGTGGGTCTGTGATCCCACCTGGGTTCTTGTTTGCCCTGGGGCTTCTCAGTGGCTGGCTGACGGGTGGGGCCAGGTTTTCCAAAATGGCCACCTCCAGAGGAAGGCACTTTGCTGCTGAATATTCCCGAGAGCTTTGCTTTCAATGTCCTTCCCCCACCACAAGCCACATTCACCCCTGTTTTCCCAGGATATCCTCCAAGAACTGCGGTCAGGTGTGACCCAGATTCCTGTGGAGACTTTGCTTTGTCCTGGGACTCAGTGCACGTGGAAGTCTGTGTGCGCCTTTTTAGAATGGGATCTCCATTTCCCCCAGTGCCATGGAGCTCCTGCACACAAGCCCCACTGGCCTTCAGTGCCAGATGCTCCCGGGCTCTTTCTCCCTGTGTTAGATCCCCACACGTGAGAGTTTGATGTGTGGCTCAGAACTCGCACTCCTGTAGGTGAGTCTCTATGAACCAGTTAGTTTTCAGTCTGTGGAGCGTCCCACCCAGGAGGTATGGGGTTGTTTATATCGTGAAATCGCCCCTCCTACCTCTTGATGTGGCCTCCTCTTTTTCTTCTGGATTAGGGTATCTTTTTTAAGGTTTCCGGTCCATTTTGGTGAAGAGTGCTCTGTCTTTAGTTGTGAATTTTGTTGTTTTTAGGAGAGAAGTTGAGCTCCAGTCCTTCTATTCTGTCATGTTAATCCTGTCTCCTGTCTTATCTTTTCTATATCAAAAGTAATTCAGGGTAAATCTTCAACTGATGAAGAGAAATTTCTGTTTAGTGATGGATTCTATGTAGTATGTGGAAGAGAAGAGAATTCAGGTAACATCATTTTGCAACCTAAAATGAATGAAAGAACTTAATTATCGTCAGTAGCTGCTCATATCTCCAAAAGAGAGACAATTAGACATCCTGTGTTCTTTCTGATCAGATTTCACATTACCACTATGCAGTATCCTGGCCAAAAAATTGAACCTGAATCTAGTCATCTCTAAATTTAATTACAGTCTTATGGGATCGGGTTGAAAAGTAGAACATTCTCAATGAGGCCATGGTGATGCAGTCAGCAGAAACCTGCATTGAGGAAAACAAAAGAATAAGCGACCTGGCGTTCTCAACCACTACAACAACAGTAGCAAGGGAAAAGAGGAGAGAGGAAACCTACATTAATTAAATTTGTCAACCAATAACAATGTATGATTCTTATTTGAATCTCAATTTTAAAAAATGTATAAACTCCTCTAAACATTAACAAGGTATTTGATACTACAAAGATGACACTGTTAAATATTTTTAAGGTATTTATGATGGTATTGTAGTTCTGTTTAGTTTTTTTTTCCTTTTTACAGCCATACCTTCGGCATATGGAAGTTCCCAAGCTAGGGGTCAAATCGGAGCTGCAGCTGTGGGCCTATGCCACAGCCACAGCAATGCTAGATCCGAGCTACGTTTCCAGCCTATACTGCAGCTTGCATCAACACCAGATCCTTAAACTCACTGAGCAAGGCCAGGGGTTGAACCCGTCTCCTCATGGATATTATGTTGGGTTTTTAATTCCCTGTAGTTTTGTTTTAAAGAAGAAACTTTATCTTTTATTTCAGAATTCTTAGAAATACTTATCGGTGAAATGATGTTTTCTTAGATATGCTTCAAATAATCAGGGAGTGATTGGGGTACAGATGAAACAAAACTGGTTGTTGGAGTTCGTGTCATGGCTCAGTGGAAATGAATTTGACTAGCATCCATGAGGACGCAGCTTTGATCCCTCGCCTCACTCAGTGGGTTAATGATCCAGTGTTGCCATGAGCTATGGAATAGGTCGAAGATGCTGTTTGGATCTGGCATTACTGTGGCTGCAGTGTAGGCCAGCAGCTGTAGTTCCGATTTGACCCCTAGCCCGGGAACCTACATATGCCATGGCTGCGGCCCTAAAAAGACAAAACAAAACAAAACAAAACTGGTGATGAACTGATAGTTGTTGAAACTGAGTATTGAATACTTGGGGGTTTTTAATACTCATCTATATTTGAAATTTTCTGTGATAAGTGGTTTTGGAAAAATTCAGGAGTGTCTGTCTCTTTTTTTAAAAAACATGGGTTGGACTTTAAGTGTAGCAAGTGTTAACCAAGAAAATAAGAATGTCTTGAAAACCCTTTTTGGAATCACTGTGTCCTAAACACTATGCCAAATATTTTTTCTCTATTCAACAAATCATGTATTTTAAAAGTAATTTAATTTAGATGTTTCTACTTAGCTCATTCAAATATTATTGTATAAGAACTATTTGATGTTCAATTTCCACTCATCCAGAAAAACAAAAACAAATACCCCAAACCAAAAAACAAACAAGAAATACTTATCTTTTAAATACTTATATTTACAGTATGAAGCTGCCATTTTGCTAAAATCGACACCCTCCCTACATATGCAATGAAAGACAAAAGAGACCAAAAAAAAAAAAAAAAAAAAAAAAAAAAGGCAGAAGCTGACAGACCTTCCTAATGCCTGGGTTTGGAAGTCTCAGAATATCCTGCTACATTGTATTGGTCAAAGCAAGCATGGGACAGCTGAGAATCAAGGCAAGGAGAATATACACTCCATTTCTTTTTTTTTTTTTTTTTTTGTCTTTTCTGGGGCCGATCCCACGGCATATGGAGATTCCCAGGCTAGGGGTGTAATCGGAGCTATAGCCACGGGTCTACGCCAGAGCCACAGCAACGCGGGATCTGAGCCGCGTCTGCAACCTACACCACAGCTCACGGCAACGCTGGATCGTTAACCCACTGAGCAAGGGCAGGGACCGAATCCATAACCTCATGGTTCCTAGTCGGATTCGTTAACCCCTGCACCACGACAGGAACTCCAACACTCCATTTCTTGATGAGAGGAATAGCAGGTACATACAAGGGAGAGTGGGATTGTTTGGGGCTGTCTTGGAGACTAGCTACTATAATTAGTTAATGTGAAAAGTCAGAGAATGCCCACTCATGAGATCCTACCTCCCATCAGCTGGGATGATATATCTATCTCATATCTCACTACAGACATAATGCATTATATAAAACTACCTATAAAATATAGCGTATATTGTATACGTACAACAAAGCATGCTTTGGTGCCAGCTCAGCCAGGTAGGCCCACATGAATGACACATAGCCACATTTTTACTTGCAAGGAAAATTCACATGGTATAGGAAGAGTGTATAAGGACCTGAAAGGGAGTTTAGAAATCACACACATTACATTTTAGAGCTCTTCAATCCACTACTTTCTCACAGGTATGGGTACAATTTCTAAGTTAGCTATTATTTTGTGCCTGATGTGATACATGGCTTTTCTAGGAGGAAAACACTGTATTTTTGCTTTAAGCATTCCTTTACTGTTTTGTCTTTTTGGTTGTGGGGACTATGGTTTTAAACACACTAAATGTGGAGAAACAATGGATGTCTTTCTTAGCTACTTGTAAAAAGGTCATATGCAGAATGAGCCTGGGCAGGGTGGTTCCAGCTAGACATGCAAGCACATGCATAAATGACATCGTTAGAACACTGTGACTGTTAACCCTTTGCTTACACAGAAAGAAAAGAAGACTGCTTTCCTATCTTCAGATGGTTTTAGGCAGAATTTGTGTGAAGTAGGAAACAGAAGTGAAACACTGAAACTTTTACTTGATCTGTTAATGCTAGAGTTTAGGGAAGACCCAGTATGGAGGTGCTGCCTAAGTTCTAGAAGAGGAAGGATGCTCAGGACCTTTCCTCTCTGGTCTAGGTTAAGACAATAAGTAGACCAGAGCTTCAGGAAAACTTTAAAAAGCATCTTGCTACACAAGTCAAAAGAAAACCACCAATGTAGTGTAATTCAGTAGAAGATAGAGGGAGTTCCCATTGTGGTGCATCGAAAATGAATTGGACTAGGAACCATGAAGTTGCAGGTTTGTTCCCTGGCCTTGCTCAGTGGGTTAAGGATCCAGTGTTGCCATGAACTGTGGTGTAGGTCTCAGACATGGCTCAGATCTGGTGTGGCTGTGGCTGTGGCTGTGGCCGGTAGCTGTAGCTCTGATTTGACCCATAGCCTGGGACCCTCCATATGCCCCGGATGCAGCCCTGAAAAGCAAAAAAAAAAATAAAAATAAAAAGATAGAAATAAAATACTCTGACTTTCTGACTTTTATTCTGATTTTTTTCATGTGATTACTTTAATAATTTCTGTAAAAAAAAAATCATATTCTTTTTTTTTTTTTTTTTTTGGCTTTTTAGGGCCGTGCCTGCAGTATATGAAAGTTGAAAGTTCTCAGGCTTGGGGTCGAATTGGAACTACAGTTTCTGGCCTATACCACAGCCACAGCAATGCAGGATCCCTAACCCACTGAGCAAGGCCAGGAATCAAACCCATATCCTCATGGATACTAGTCGGATTCATTTCCAGTGTGCCGCAATGGGAACTCCTCTGTATTCTTTAAAAGTATTTTTTTTTTTTTTTTTTTTTTTGTCATGATGTAGCGTTCTTGTGTATTGGGGCCTAAATACTCACATTGCCTTTGGGCAATAGAGCGCTAGCTCAGATTTATCTTCTCAGGAAGCCCAAATAATTACTTGTCAAGAAACCCATAGGATGGTCTGCTCACCAATGTAGTTTATTGACTAATACTTTTGCACTGATCTAAGAGTACTGTTTACTTTTGGTTGGAAAATGGCTCCTTTGGGGAGAAACCAATGAGGTTAGGTCATCCTCATATTTCTTGGAAGTATCTTATTATTATAGACCTAGTATACAAAGGAGGATTTTAATACCTCGTGGATCATCTGGGGGAAGAACCCTGTATTCATTGCTGCTATTTCATTAGCAAACCTGAAAATATTTTAATCCATTTCCCGCTATTTAGGTTTCTAAATTTGTAAAGTTCTGCTTTATGATTGCCATATATAAGCAAGAAGGGACTTGAATATATGCGATGCTGCAAGAAACTCTTTTGTAAAGAAATAAAACTAACGGATTTAGACAAATGCTTTTGGTAGTGACAGTGAGCACACATGCAAAAAGAGGGTTAGCTTCTCCAGTAAGGGATGCAGAAAATCATATGTGAGATGCACATGAGAATAAATGATAGTAATAAAAAGTTTTTAAAAAATCTAGCATGACTTTCTATCAAGATGCAGCAAAAGAGCAAATACCCATTGTACATCAGTAATGTCTGAAAGGCTGAGACCTTGTGTGATATGAATTAAATTTTATGAAAATAGTGCATGAAACTGATAATTTACATGTCATTTTTCTGCTTGTAATTTTTTCCTCCCCTCTTCTTTCCTTCCCTCTCTCCCTGAACCAGCACCCCTCCTCCTCTCTACTTCTAAAAGAAGAGAGCACTGTTCCCAGAACTCTCTCAGGCTTTCTTAATTGAAAGCAATGGTTCTGAGTCACTCCTTTATATTAAGTGAAACACTTTTGCATGAATCTCCTGGGATGAAGTGATTAGCACAGCAAGAAGCCAGTGGACTCTGGTCGTCCCTGCAAGTGGGGGAAAGAATTAAATACAATTTTGCAAAGATAACACTGAAAGAATGGTATTTTCTTTCAAAACATGTCCCTCTCTGAAACATCAGTGCAGACATATGTCGAGATAGAAACCAGATCATATTTCTAACAGTTGAAGACTCAGATTTCATCAAACAAGACTGTTTGTTCTCTTGCCCAAACTGTATTTCTACACTGTCCCCTTGTCTGGACTGTAGTGGAATATAACATTAACTTCGGACAGTGGGGGTTGAGTTGGTGCCAACCTTGCTAATGAACATGTGGTTTCAATAATAATGTGGCTACTTGCTTTTTAGGTGGCGAGGTGCCAGGTGCTTAATGTTGAGGGGGCAACCAATAGTGAAAAGTACCATCTCCTGATATGATTGTATTTACAAAAATGCTCTGGGCCCCGTTTGAGACTGGTGAATCAAGGGGTGTTACTCTGTATCAGGGAGCTTAAGGCATTGACAGTTGAGGAGGATGCCTGCTGATCTCTCTGCAAACCTGAAGCATACCACGGTCTTGGTGATAGTGAAATGGATAACACTGCAGTATGGAAAAACTCAGCCTGCCCCAGGAGGGGGTGGGAGGGGAAAGGATTAGGACCCCTCTCTGCTTCAAGTTGCTGGTGTTCTGGACTCTGGGACCTGAGGGTCTGAAAGCTAGAAGACAGTGAAATGAATTACAGCTTAATGATATTCCCACTACACTGACAAAATGGATTCAATTACATAATGGTAGCATTAAACGTTATTAAGAAGGGATCCAGAGTCTTGAGGCCAGACTCTCAGAAAATCACGATAAGCTGCTTAAAACAGCTGAAATAGCACATTTATAGGCTTTCCAGTCCTCAGTTTGATGAAGAGGAAAAGAATTACATTTGCTCAAACGTTCTGCAGTGCTGGTCTGTTATCAGGGCCGTAGTACATGATGGGGGGGTATTAGGGTATATCTAATTTGATTATTCTATCTTAAAATGCACCCCTCCCCCCAAAAATGCTTTGTGAAGTCCAGAGTTAAATGGCTTGCCTGGGCTCTTTGTGGCCTGGGATGACTTGGTGGGGCAATGACTTTTCTTGGAGGCAGGGCCCCTTCTGTAGGGTGACCAGGATTATAGAGAATGGACAGTTTTTCTTCAATTCTGTCTTTTCCTTTGAATGAAAGATCTTTTTTTTAAATTTTAAATTGGCATACTATAAAATTCACTCTTTATGTGTCAAAAATTCACCCTTTATGGTGTACACTTTGGACAAAAATCTAGGGTTGTGTATCTACCACCATCATCAACAGAGTGTTCCGTCACTTCAGAAAGTGTAAAGTCCAACATCAATTCATGATTAAAAACTCTTACCAAAGTGGGTATAGATGGAACGTAACATAATAAAAGCCATTTATGACAAACCCACAGCAAATATAATACTCAATGGAGAAAAGCTGAAAGGCTTCCTGCTAAAATCTGGAACAAGACAAGGATGCCCAGTCTCACCACTGTTACTCAACATAGTACTGAAAGTCCTAGCCACAGCAATCAGACAAACAAAAGAAATAAAAGGCATCCAAACAGGAAGAGAAGAGGTAAAAATGTCACTGTATGCACTTGACATGATACTATATATAGAAAATCCTAAGTATTCAACCCAAAAACTACTTGAACTGATCAACAAATTCAGCAAAGTAGCAGGATATAAGATCAGCATTCAGAAATCCGTCGATTTCTATATACTAACAATGAAATATTAGAAAAGGAATACAAAAATACAATCCTTTTAAAATTGCACCCCCCAAAAATCAAAACCTGGGAATACACCTGACCAGGAGGTAAAGGGCTTATATGCTGAAAACTATAAAACATTAGTCAAGGAAATTAAAGAAGATTCAAAGAAGTGGAAAGATATTCCGTGCTCCTGGGTTGGGAAAATTAACACGGTAAAAATGGCCATACTACCCAAAGCAATCTACAGATACAATGCAATCCCTATCAAATTACCCATGACATTTTTCACAGAACTAGAACACACAATCCCAAAATTTATATGGAACCACAAAAGACCCAGAACTGCCAAAGCAATTCTGAAGAACAAAAACCAAGCAGGAGGCACAACTTTCCCAGACTTCAGGCAATATTACAAAGCCACAGTCATCAAGACAGTGTGGTACTGGTACCAAAACAGACAGACAGACCAATGGAACAGAATGGAGAACCCAGAAATAAACCCAGACACTTATGGTCAATTAATCTTGGACAAAGGAGGCAAGAACATAACATGGGAAAAAGATAGTCTTTGCATTTTCAGCAGGCATTGCTGGGAAACCTGGACAGCTGCGTGCAAATCAATGAAACTAGAACACACCCTCACACCATGCACCAAAATAAACTCAAAATGGCTGAAAGACTTAAATATAAGACAAGATACCATCAAACTCCTGGAAGAGAACAGAGGCAAAACATTCCCTGACATCAACCTTACAAGTGTTTTCTCAGGTCAGTCTCCCAAAGCAACAGATACAAAAACAAAAATAAACCAATGGGACCTAATCAACCTGACAAGCTTTTGTACAGCAAAGGAAACCATAAAAAATTAAAAAAAAAAAAGACAACTTACAGAATGGGAGAAAATAAGTGTCAAATGATCCAACGGACACGGGCTTAATCTCTAGAATATACAAGCAACTTTTACAACTCGACAGCAAAAAAGCCAACAACCCAATTGAAAAATGGGCCAAAGACCTGAATAGATACTTCTCCAAAGAACATATACAGATGGCCAACAAGCACATGAAAAAATGCTCAACATCACTGATTATTAGAGAAATGCAAATCAAAACTACCACAAGATACCACCTCACGCCTGTCAGAATGGCTATCAGTAAGAAGTCCACAAATAACAAAGGCTGGAGGGGGTGTGGAGAAAAGGGAATCCTCCTGCACTGTTGGTGCGAATGTACGCCGGTACAACAACTATGGAAAACAGTACGGAGGTACCTCAGAACACTAAATATACAACTATCATATGACCCAGCAATCCCACTCTTGGGCATATATCCAGACAAAACTTTCCTTGAAAAGGACACATGCACCTGCATGTTTATTGCACCACTATTCACAATAGCCAAGACATGGAAACAACCCAAATGTCCATCAACGGATGACTGGATAGGAAGATGCAGTAATATATACACAAGGGAATACTACTGAGCCATCAAAAAGAACAAAATAATGCCATTTGCAGCAACATGGATGGAACTACACACTCTCATACTGAGTGAATTAAGTCAGAAAGAGGAAGACAAATACCCTACGATAGCACATATCTGGAATCTAATATAAGGCACAAATGAACCTTTCCACAGAAAAGAAAATCATGGACTTGCAGAACAGACTTGTGATTGCCAAGGAGAAGGGGGAGGGAGTGGGATGGCTTGGGATCTTGGGGTTAATAGATGCAGACTATTCCCTTTGGAATAGATAGGCAATGAGATCCTGCTGTATAGCACTGGAACTATGTCTGTTCACTTATAATGGAGCATGATAATGTGAGAAAATATAATGTATACATGTATATGTAACTGGGTCACCATGCTATACAGTAGAAAAAAAATATTTTGGGGAAATTTTAAGAAAATGTCTTCCATAATCAGTTTTCCTCCTCACTTCTATCCCCTGGCAACCACTGAACTTTTCTCTTTACCAGAGTTTTGCCTTTTCCTGAATATCACTTAAAGGGAATCTATAGTATGTAGTGTTTTCAGTCTGATTTCTTTCACTTAGCAAAATTAATCTGGGATTCATCCATATTATTCATGTATAACTGGATTATTCCTTTTTGTTTCTGCATAGAATCCCATTTTCTGGAATGTACCATATTTTATTCACCGCTAGGACATTTGTGCTGTTGCCAGATTTTTGGTAGTTCTCAATGCTATTCAGCAGGATCTCCTTGTAAATCTATTCTAAGTTGTGTCTGATAAGCCCAAGCTCCCGATCCCTCCCACTCCCTCCCCTTCCCATCAGGCAGCCACAAGTCATACAGGGTATTTGTGTGAACATAGGTTTTTGCTTCTCTTAAGTAGACTCCTGAGAGTAACGTTACTGGGTCATATATGGTAAATATAGGTTTAACTTCATTAGAATTGGCTAAATTGTTTGCCAGAGGAGGTGTAACAATTTGTTCCCACCAGCAAAGTATGAGAGTTCCAGATCCTTTGCATCCTTACCAACTCTTGGCATTGTCAATTTGTTACTTTAATATCAATCATTTTATTAGGGAAGTAGTAGTAATTCACCGTGATTTTAATTTGCATTTCCCTGATGATTAATGATGCTGAGCACCTTTTCATATGCTTATTTGCCATCTGTGTATGTTTTTTGGTGAAGTGTCTGTTCAAATATTTTATCCATTTTTAAACCGAATTACATACTTATTGTTAAGCCTTGAAGGTTCTTTATATATTCTAGATACAATCATTTGTCAGATATGCTAATTATAAATATTTTCTCCCAATATTTGGTTTGGCTTTAAATTTCTTTATGGTACCTTTATAGAATAAAAGTACTTCATTTTGATAAAGCACAATATAATCAATATTTTCTTTTATAGATTGGCTTTGATGTTATATATAAGAATTCATTGGTTAACCCAAGGCCACATATATTTACCCTGTTGTCTTATAGGAATTTTCTACTTTTATGTTTTAAATTAAGTCAGTGATCAATTTTAAGTTATTTTTTGCCTAGAGGGCAGCATATGGGTTGAGGTTCTTTTTGTGTATACATATTCTAATGTAATCTTTTAAAAAGACTATTCTTTTTTTTATGATTTTTTTTTTTATTTTCCCACTGTACAGCAAGGGGATCAAGTTATCCTTACATGTATACATTACAATTACATTTTTTCCCCACCCTTTGTTCTGTTGCAACATGAGTATCTAGACAAAGTTCTCAATGCTGTTCAGCAGGATCTCCTTGTAAATCTATTCTAAGTTGTGTCTGATAAGCCCAAACTCCCAATCCCTCCCACTCCCTTCCCCTCCCATCAGGCAGCCACAAGTCTCTTCTCCAAGTCCATGATTTTCTTTTCTGAGGAGATGTTCATTTGTGCTGGATATTAGATTCCAGTTATAAGTGATGTCATATGGTATTTGTCTTTGTCTTTCTGGCTCATTTCACTCAGGATGAGATTCTCTAGTTCCATCCATGTTGCTGCAAATGGCATGATGTCATTCTTTTTTATGGCTGAGTAGTATTCCATTGTGTATATATACCACATCTTCCGAATCCAGTCATCTGTCGATGGACATTTGGGTTGTTTCCATGTCCTGGCTATTGTGAATAGTGCTGCAATGAACATGCGGGTGTACGTGTCTCTTTGAAGTAGAGTTTTGTCCGGATAGATGCCCAAGAGTGGGATTGCGGGGTCATATGAAAGTTCTATGTATAGATTTCTAAGGTATCTCCAAACTGTTCTCCATAGTGGCTGTACCAGTTTACATTCCCACCAGCAGTGCAGGAGGGTTCCCTTTTCTCCACAGCCCCTCCAGCACTTGTTATTTGTGGATTTATTAATGATGGCCATTCTGACTGGTGTGAGGTGATATCTCATGGTAGTTTTGATTTGCATTTCTCTTATAACCAGCGATGTTGAGCATTTTTTCGTGTGTTTGTTGGCCATCTGTATATCTTCTTTGGAGAAATGTCTGTTCAGGTCTTTTGCCCATTTTTCCATTGATTGATTGGCTTTTTTGCTGTTGGGTTGTATAGGTTGTTTATATATTCTAGAGATTAAGCCCTTGTCAGTTGCATCATTTGAAACTATTTTCTCCCATTCTGTAAGTTGTCTTTTTGTTTTCTTTTGGGTGTCCTTTGCTGTGCAAAAGCTTTTCAGTTTGATGAGGTCCCATGGGTTTATTTTTGCTCTAATTTCTATTGCTTTGGGAGACTGATCTGAGAAAATATTCATGATGTTGATGTCAGAGAGTGTTTTGCCTATGTTTCCTTCCAGGAGTTGATGGTGTCCTGTCATATATTTAAGTCTTTCAGCCATTTTGAGTTTATTTTTGTGCATGGTGTGAGGGTGTGTTCTAGTTTCATTGCTTTGCATGCAGCTGTCCAGGTTTCCCAGCAATGCTTGCTGAATAGACTTTCTTTTTCCCATTTTATGTTCTTGCCTCCCTTGTCAAAGATTAATTGACCATAGGTGTCAGTAAAAAGACTATTCTTTATCCATGGAATCACCTTTGCAACTTTGTCAAAAATCAGGTGATTATATTTGCATGTTTTTTCTCGACTCTGTTCTGTTTTATTGACCTATGATCTGTTTCATTGTTCTGTCCATACATAGAATATGTGTTCTTTTATTGCAGGTTTATAGGAAAACTTGAGAACAGATAGTATGATTCCTCCAACTTTGATCTTTTTTATTCTAAAATTGTTTTGGCTATTCTATTTGATATTTATTTAAAAAATTCCTGTTGAGATACTGACTAAATTTGCATGGAATCTATAGATCAATTTGGGGAGAATTGACATCTTAACCAATATTTAATCTTCCAATTATGAATATGATATATCTCTAATTATCCAAAACCTTGCTTTTTTTAATTAGTGTTTTGGTAGTTAGTTTATAGCATATATATACTGCATGTATTTTGTAGCATTTTTTTTTCTGTGCTGTAAATGGTATTGTTTATGTATTTTGAATACCACTAACAATTGTATTTCTGCATTGCTGGTATATAGAAATACAGTTGATTTTTGTACATTGACTTTTTATCCTACAAGCTTGTTAAACTCATTTATTCTAGAGCATTTTGTGTGTGTGTTGTGTGTATAGTTTCTGTCTATCTTCTTAGAAAAACATTTGATCTCTAAATAGAGACAGTTTCACTTCTTTCTTTCCAACCCATATGCTTTTATTTTATTTTAGATTCCTCATTGCCTCAGCTAGGATTTACAGTATGATGTTGATTATGAGTAGTGAGAGAGCATATCTTTGCCTTGTTCCTGATCATTTGGGAAAAGCATTGTCTTCTACTGTTAAGTATATCAGCTGTAGGATTTTTGAGGTGTGCTTTGTCAAGTTAAGGAAGTTCCCTTCTGTTCCCAGTTGCTGAGTTTCTAGGATAAATTTTTGTTGAAATGAGTAAAATGCAGTTTGTGTCACTAAGATTATCATGTTATTTCCTTCTCTACTTTATAATATGGTGAATTACAATGATTGATGTGAGTATTGAGCCAGCCTTGCATTTCTGGAATAATACCTACTTGACTGTAATGTACCATCTTTTAAAATTTGTCTATATATATTTCTACTTTAAATTTGCTAATATTTGTTCAGTATTTTTGTGACTATGTTTATCTGAGAATTTAATGATAACATTTTCCTCTAAGCACTGCTTTATATGCATTCCACAAATTTTTATATTCTGATTTTTAGTTTTCATTCAGTTCAAAATATTTTAAAATTGACCTTGAGACTTCCTCTTTGCCTCATGCATTATTTAGAAGTGACTTGTCTAATTTACAAATATTTGAGGATTTTCATATGTCTTTCTGTTATTAATTTTTAATTTAACTTCAGTATGGTCAGAGACCACTGTTAGTATTATTTCTTTTTAAAATTCTTTTAAAAATATTTGGTAAAATTTGTTTTATGGAATAGAATATGATCTTAATGAATATACCGTCTCACTTGAAAAGGAATATGTATTCTGGTGGTGTAATATTCTATAAATGTCCCTTAAGTCAAGTTGGTTGATAGTAATGATCAGGACTTCAGTCTACTTGTTCTCTTAATTTTATAAAGAGGAATGTTGAAATCTTTTCAGTTGTGGGTTTCTCTATTCCTCATTTATGTTCTGTTAATTTCTGCTTCAAGAGTCTTGAAGCTCTGTTGTTAAGTGAACATACATTTAGGATTGTGATGTCTTCTTAGAGAATTTGTCTTTTTGTCAAAGGATTATTTTCCTCTTTCATCCAGTAATATTCCTTTCGAAGTATACTTAATTTTACATTAATATGAGTATGCCAGCTTTTCTTCTGATTTTTGTTTGCAAGGTATATATTTTTCTATCCTTTTACTTTAAACTTATTTGTGACTTTATACTCAAATTGGGTTTCAGATAGACATATTTGAGTCTTGCTTTTTATCCAACCTGACAATCTCTGTCTTTTAATTAGTATGCAAAGTTTTTTTTTTGTATTTACTATTACTATTGACATATTTGGATTAAAATATTTCCACTTGTTTGCTGATTTCTATTTGTTCTATGTCTTTTTGTGTGTGTGTGTGCTTTTCACCTTTTTGGGAATATTTTAAAAAGTTTATCATCTAATGTTACCTTCAATATTGGTTTGTTATTTTTCATCTTTATTTTACTTTACTTTTACTGAGAATTACAACATGCATCTTTAAGTAATCTGAATTTACCTTCAAAAAATATTATATTGCTTCACATATAATCTAAGGACCTTATGACCATATCATCCCAATTCTTCCACCCATACATTGTGCTCTACGTTTTAATGTTATTGTGATATAAACACACAATAAACTGCTACCATTTTGCTTTATCTAGTCAATTATCTCTTATAACACTTAGAAATAAGAAAATACACTTAAAAAACCCTTATTCATTCTCTTTCTAGCACTCTTCATTTATTTGTGTAGATCCAACTTTCTAGTCCTTCTACCTGGAGAATTTCCTTGAGTATTTCCTATAGTGCAGGTCTACTGGGAATGAACTTTTTTTTTTTAACCTTTGTTTTTCCTTGATATATGGGATTCCCATTGTGGCTCAGCAGTTGGCAAACCCGACTGGCATCCGTGAGGACACAGGTTCAATCTCTGGTCTCGCTCAGGGGGTTAGGGGTTCAGCTTTGCTGTGAGCTGTGGTGTAGGTTGCAGACAAGGCTCGGATCCCGTGTTCCTGTGGCCCTGGCTAGGCCTGCAGCTACAGCTCTGAATGGACCCCAGGTCTGGGAACCTCCTTATGCTTCAGGTGTGGCCCTAAAAAAAAAGTTTTTGCTGGACTTGCCATTGTGTCCCATCATAAAGGAATCTGACTAGTATCCAAGAGGAAGCAGGTTTGATCCCTGCCCTCGCTCAGTGGATGGGGGATCTGGCGTTGCCAAGAGCTGCGGTCGCAGACAGGGCTGCATTGCTGTGGCTGTGGTGTAGGCCAGCAGCTGTAGCTCCAATTCCACCCCTAGCCTGGGAACTTCCATAGGTCGTGAGTGTGGCCCTGAAAAAGCAAAAATAAATAAATAATGCTTTGCTGAGTATGGAATTTGAGGTTGTTCCATTTTGCTTTTTTCACTTTTTTTTTCTTTTGTGTTTTAATTTGGCTAATTTACATTGAACTAGATTCAGGTTTACTGATTCTTTCCTTGACTGTGTCAGATCTACTGATGAGCCACTCAGTGGCATCCTTCATCTCCTCCTGTGTTTTTTATTTCTAGCATTTCTACTTGAATCTCCTTTGTAGTTTCCATCTATCTACTGAAGTTACTTTTCCGATTTTGCATGCTGGCTCCCTTTCCCATTAGAGCATTTAACATATTAATTATATGTTATTTTGAAATTTGTATCTTACTGTTTCAATGTTTGTGTCATATTTGATTCTGGTTCTGTTCATTTACTCTTGATGGGGTGTTGTTTTTTTCCTTGTTTTGTTTTTGCATGCTTTGTAGTGTTTTGTTGAAAGCTGAACACCTTCAGTAGAACAGTAGAAACTAAATTCTGTGTTTTATGTGTGGAAATAAGCACACTTCTTTTTGCTAGGTCTTAATGTGGATTACTGGGTCAATCTAATTAGGAACTGAGCTGAGAAGGGGAGTTTATTGTGACTATGCTTACCCATAATGCACTGTAGACTTCACATTCCTGTAGCGATACTTTCTGTTCAGTGTGGAGACTGGTTTGCCAGAAGGCTTTTTCTCAATGCCCATTCTCACCTTTGGTCTTTCTCTTTGCCATATGTCTCAGAGAGAGTCCATTTTCACACTCTTATAATTCTTTCAGCACCCCTGCATTGTTGCTTGCTACTTGATGCTTGTTACCTTGGTGATGAGGAGTCAGTACATTCGCTATTGTTCTCATTAAGTCTGTCTTAGGCAAGAAGTGCATCCCTGCTGACCTTTTCCTACCTATTTTTAAATTTTTAATTTTTTAACTTAATAAAGTATGATATTTATTCTTAAGGATCTGGGGAGAAGTAAGGAGGTGTCCTGATGCAGTTTAATCCACAAAACGTATTTGAGCACCAACTCTATGCCAGATATTGTATCGAATACTTGAGACACAAATGTGACTACAACTTGGCTCATCCCATTAAGATGCCATGCAGCAGGGAACCACAAGCTGGTAAATATTACGGCTTGGTGTGTGTTGTGATAAAAATAGATGGTAGACATTTTGAAACCCAACAGGGGGCCTTTTAGCTGAATGTGGAGGAGGGTGAAGTTCAGGGAATTCTTCCTGGAGGAAACCCGTCTATCTAGGACATCTTTGTGCTTCCTCAGTCAAGTGACAGTGGATTTGGGATGAGAGAGGGAAAGACCTGAGGACCTGAAGTAAGGATGCAGGAGGTAAATGAGGAAACTATGGAGAAATACAACGCTTTCCGGAAGTCATAGTCTCTGTATTACTCCAGATATCTTAACAGTGTCATCTCTAGAAAAACTGAGAGGCTGGCTATTTTTTTTTTTTTTTTTTTTTTTTTTTGCCATGCCTGTGGCATGTGAAAGTTCCTGGGCCAGGGATGGAACCTGCGCCATGGCAGTGACAACACCAAATCCTCAATCACTAGGCCACTGATGAGAAACTCCAAGTTGAGAGTTTTTGATTCAGACAAAACTCTTTTTGAAATCTGGCTTTTTCTCCTGTAAGCAGAGAAACATAGAGCAAATTATCTTCCCAAAGTTCAGTTTCCTCATATATAAAATGGTTGAGATATTTCCTATCTCACTGGATTACTGTTAACATCATATGAAGCACCAGGCATCTAGAAGATGATCCATAATGAGTAGTTATTGTTACTGTGGTGGTTGTTCTTGTTATTGCAGCCATTAAATTTAATGTTTTAAAATCCTTTAGGTTCCTAATGATTAGTTCAACCCAAAGTCTTCTAAGGAGTCTACTTGGAAATGAGAAGCACCTGTTCTTCCTGTAAAAGTTCTTCCTAGAGTGGTTAATTCTATGCCGATATTGAAAAAGAAGCTTGCAAATAAGATCCCATAAAAGTATATCTAAAAATTTCAACTTTATGGTCATCTATTCCAAAAGCTTAAATCTTAGAGTTTTCTCCAGCAAGTGTATAGGTCCTGTAGAGTTCACAACCCTGCAATGTCTTGGTCATGTGTACTCATCTGGTATATTCAACCACCAAACTGGAATGTGGTGTGGTATTTTCTGGACAGGATTAAGAGTGCGTTCTCTTAGACTCCAGTGACCCCTGCAATCAGGGGCAAGAGTGCTGTAATTGAAATGTCACTCAATGAACATGCCAAAAATAATAGAAATAGAGATGACTGCCTTGCCTTGTGGTGAGTTCCCTCCTTTGGGGAACTAGCGCGATGGTCACAGGATGAGCACAAGGCAGCACTAAATCTCTAGCCTTGTCTCTTCCTTTAGCATATAATCTAGTTTGTTTTAGAAATTGAACACCAGTGATGTGGCTATGACAACTTCTTCCTTAGAAAACCAAGATTGGTCTTCTTCACAAGCAGAAACTATAGTTAAGATTATGGGGTTTGGGGTGATGGAAGTACTTCTGTGCCAGTCTTAATTCCTTCAATTAATCATTCATCAGAAATATATTAGGTGCTTTCCTGTGATTGCCTGAGCTTCAGGGGATAATACTGGATTTTTTTTCTTTTCTAATGAATTTTATGGTCTGGTGGAGGGACAGAACTGTTAATCAAATAATGCAAAGATAAGTGTATTTCAGAGATAATTACTCTGAAGGAGAGTTACCTGCCTTGGGGGTTCTGGGAAGTCTTCCCTAAGTGAGCTAATTTTTGAACTAGGGGAGCTGGTAAGGAAAGAAGCATACAGAAAGACACGTATAGCCGGCAACCTCAGCCATGTGCCCAGGGGTCCTGGAGATAGAGCAGAGAGGGAGTTTCATCTGAACTGAAAGAAAAGAAGCGAGAAGAGTGAGGGAGGAGAGTGGTGTAAAATAGAGCTGAGAAGGTGGGCAGGGGTCAGCCAGCACTGCTCTGTCAGGCATATGTAGCATTTGGATCTGAAGCGTTGCAGGTGCGCCAGGGCTGGGAGGGGGATCATGGTCTAGTTTGAAAGGATCACAAAGGCTGCAAGGTGGAGGCTAGATTAGGAAGACAGCATCCCCATGTAGTGGGAAGACTGGTGAGCAGCTATAGGAAGGCTTCTTTTTTCCTTTGTAGATGGAAGAAACTTGATTTTAAGGTTCAAGTGTGAGGAAGTGCTAAATATAAAGGAGAAAGGAGAGAGAATGAAAGTTTAAGGTTCCTGGAAAGGCTAATGTAGTAGTTGGAGGGGTATCTCCAGCCACTTCATGTTTCCACTTCCTGTGGTGCATTTATAGTGTTTGTAACACTAGCTGCAGTTATGCATAAACCCGTAAAACAGCAGCATGCTTCTACTTCTTGTAGGTTCAAGAAATGGTCACTCAGTTACTACTGACCACCTCATGTGTACCAGGCACCTACTGTGAGAAATCAAACAGACAAATTGAAAGAAATAGATTCCGGATTTTTAAAAAAATTTTTTTGAATTGAATTATAGTTGATGTATAATATTGTGTTAGTTTTTGGTGTCATTCAGAGTCTTTTCCATTATAGGTTATTACAAGATAGTGAATATAGTACCCTATACTGTGCAGTAATTCCTTCTTTATCTATTTTATACATAGTAGTGTACATGTGTTAATCTCATACTCCTAATTTATCCACTCCCCTTTCTGCTTTGATTAACTGTGTTTTCTAGGTCTGTGAATCTGTTTCTGTTTTGTAAGTAAGTTAATTTGTATTATTTTTTAGATTCCACATATGTGATATTGCATATTTGCTTTCTCTCTCTGATTTACCTCACTTAGTATGATCTCCTCCAGGCTCATCCATGTTGCTGCAAATGGCAATATTTCATTCTTTTTAATGTTGAAGTAATGTTCCATTATACATGTATATAACAGAATATTACTCCATATGTGTATACACATACCTATTAATATACCACATCTTCTTTACCCATTTTCATCTGTTGGTGGATACCTAAGTTGTTTCCGTGTCTTGTCTGTTGTAAATAGTGCTACTATGAACATTGGGGTACGTAATATCTTTATGAATTAGATTTTTTGTCTTTTTTGGCAAAATGTATTTTGATGGTATAGTCGAGAGGATTCATTGAAGGGTATGAGCAAAAGATAAGCAAGGACGATCCCAAGGCTTTTGCTGTGAGCCTCTAGAGCAAGGAATTGCCATATGCTGAGACAGGATAGTCTGCCGGAGAAGTTTTGAGAGGTAAAAGATCAAGAGATCAATTTTTGGACATGTTAAGTTTAATATACCGTGAAATATCCAAATGGAGATACATGGGTCCAAGTGGAGATTATGAGGCTAGGACTTAGGAGAGAAATCCAGGCTGAGAATTTGTCAAATATATGTATGAGATCACCAAGGAATCAGGTTACCTAGAAAAATGAAGAGCATAAAAGACTAAGCCCTGGTACCTGTCACTGGGACATTATCTGGAGGGCAGAGAGAGGAGAAGAAACCTACAAAGGAGGCTGAAGTTAGCAACCAGTGGGGTAGGAGGAAATCCAGGTGGTATTCTGGAAGCTAAGTGAAGAAAGTGTATCAGTCAGGAAAGAGTGATGGGGGTGGAAAGGTGCTGGTAGGTCGGGCAAGATATAGGCTGAGAAATGATTTCTAACTACAGCAAAATGGAGATCATGGGAGATTTTGATGAGCAATTTCAGTAGAGTTGTGAAGGCAAAAGCCTGAAAGGAGTGGTGTTAGGAGAGGATGGGAAGAGAAATCGGGACAGTACAGAACTGCACTGTGCATTATGGACACTAGGCACAGGTGGTTATGGGTACCTGAAATGTGGTTATTCTGTATTTTTTTTTTCTTTTTTGTCTTTTTAAGGTCGCTCCTTCTGCATATGGAAGTTCCCAGGCTAGGGGTCGAATTGGAGCTATAGCTGCTGGCCTGCACCACTGTCACAGCAGCGTGGGATCTGAGCTGCATCTTTGACCTACACCACAGATCATGGCAACAAGGGATCCTTAACCCACTAATCAAGGCCAGGGATCGAACCTGGGTCCTCATGGCTGCTAGTCAGGTTTGTTACCCCTTAGTCACCATGGAAACTCTGAATTGAAATGTGCTCTAGAGGTAACAGGCACATCAGCTTAGAATTTTTTAAAAAAGGAAGTGTAGTCTCCATAATTTATAATTTATAGCAAATACATATTGTAATGATACTATTTTAGACATGTTGGATTAGGTAAAATGCATTACTATAATTTCACTTGTTTCTCTTTACTTTTTTCATGTGGCTACTAGAAAAAAATCAAAATTACAAATGTGGCTTGCTATATTTCTACTGAACAGCATTGGTATAAACACTGCATTCAAATAGTTTTATTGTAAAGGGGAGCAGATAAATGGGGTGGTAGCCAGGGGCGCAGTGGGGTTAGGAAGAGTCTATGCCGTGGGGGTGTGGATTATTCATACAGAGTACCAGAAGGGAGGTAATGGTCTGGAAGCAGAGATGCGGGTATTTATGGAAGTTCCTCTTCTGTATTCTTAGTGCAGTAAGAAGCCAACCTTCAGCTGAGAAGAGGGTGGGGGAGGAGGTCTTTTCTGATACAAACTGTAGACCACAGGGTTTGACAAAAGCTACTTATCTGTAGGTTGCTTAGAAGAGCAAGTCAGGGACCTTTCAGGGTGCTTTTGGGGCTTACCGGTAGTTCATTAATGAAGGCATAAGACGGAATAGTTTATTGGAGAACTCATCCCCCTTGATCCGCCTTTTTATTTCTTGTAATTTCTTTTTAATTAAAGCAGAACATTAAAAATCCACTTTCAATCCCCCCCTCAGTTTGCTCAGTTTTCAACATAGTTCCTCCTGCTGCAGGCAGCTTGGTCTTTTTACAATTTAATTTCCACAAAAATTTTGAATCCAGAGCCTAAATGTTTCCCACTCATCCTTGTGTGTTTCTTGTTTTCCTACTTTTTTGCCTTCAAGAAATAAGCAAGAGAAGTTCCCCTTGTGGCTCAGTGGGTTAAGAACTTGACTTGTATCCATGAGGATGCGGGTTCCATCCCTGGCCTTGCTCGGTGGGTTAAGGATCCAGTGTTGCTGTGAGCTGCAGCTTAGGTCACGGATGTGGATTGAATCTTGCGTTGCTTTGGCTTTGGTGTAGGCTGCACCTCCAATCTGACTCCTAGCTGGGAACCCACACCTAGCTGGGTGTGGCCCTAAAAAGCAGAAAAAAAAAAAAAAGAAAAGAAAAAGAAAAAGAAATCAGCAAGAGGACACCCTTTCCTGTCTCAGCCACTCTAGAGGAGGCTGCATGGGCTGGGGAGGCCTCTAGCCCCTGAACTTGGCCACTCCTGGCCTCCTAGCAGCCAGGCTTCAAAGAGAAACCACCACTTCCTCCTCAACCCCAACACCAGCACAGGCAGCTGGGTGGATTAAACATTTAAGTTTCACTTCAGGCTACTTTAAACACTTGCTTTATTCCAAAAAGCTAAGCTGGGGGTTATTTTCAGGTATCCCCATAGGGATATAGGCTATTTTTATGCCCCAATACACTGCATGGTTTTGGACTCTTTCTTCATAGTTGTAGCACCAAAAGGTCAAAAATAAGATCTAAGTAAAATCCTTACCCTGACACTGAGGTTCCCTGGATGGGACACTGGTCAGTGTCAATTCTGCTGGACAACTTGTGACTCTTCCAGGTGTCATGGTTCTATACTGATGGAAAGGAAAGAGAAAGGGGACTGAGGTGACCAGTCTAAGACTCAAATTTAGTTTGAGTTTTGACTGGAATCAGAACTTGAAAATAGTAGTGTGCTGAATATTTTTTGCCTTACTTGCTGTCTTAGATCACGTAAAAATACTCTGAGTCTATTTTCTGTGAAATAGTTGCAGTTCACCTTTGAGTTGATGAGCATCTGCACCTAAAACACCATAAAAAATAGAAGAGTTTTTAAGACGCTGTGAGTTGGCCCAGTCCAGCAGGGCAAGAGAAAGCACCTAGAACAATTAAATATTTCACAACACCTACATTTTCAGACTGCATCTGCTTTAAAGGACACCCTCCTTTCTCTTTCCCAGCTTACCTCTCTCCTTTCTGTTTTCTTTGGCTTGCTTTCTTTCTGTCATTCTTTTATTTTTTTTTTCTCTCTCAAAATTAATTTTTCCATTCATTTCTACCTGCTTCCTCCAATAGTTAATTTGTTAGCCATTTAAACATTTTATAAATTTCTCTGAGCTTGTCATAGTTATTTCTTGGCTGACCACCTTGGCTCATTCCATGTTAGGAGACAGTCTGAACTAGAAAGACTCGAACTTTAGAGAGGTTGAGTTGGGTTACACCTGCTGCTGCAAAGCCACTCTTTATGAAAAAAAGAAAAGAAAAACATGCAAAGCAACACAAAAGAAAAGACTGCAAACAGGCTGCCTTAATAAGCTAATGCCTCTTTCCCTACCTGTTGTCATTGTTTCTGTGTGTGAGGTTTGTTTAGGTTTGGGGATGGATACCTCGATTTACAACCTGCATAATCCTCACTGAAGTACTTGGTTGTAAAATAAATCATACTAACAATGGACACCTAAATCAGAGAGCATGATTTCTTTTGGCTCTTAGGGGCGTTAGAATTTTGAGAGCAGTTTGTTCCAAGTAAATACTCATTTTAATAATGAAAGGTATAATGGAACAGAACATGTTTATAGACATTGTAAGTTTTGTTCTTCATGTCAGTGTGAATGTTAGGCTTAGTTAAACAAATGTCTTGGCAAATGAGTGAATTTTCAATTCAGTTTTTGCAAATGTTGAGCAATTAATGACCAGATGGTAAAATACTCTCACTACAGGCATTATGTAAGGCCTTGAAGGACACTGCCTAATGGAGACAGATGTAGTTTTCCTCTGACTTTGTAAAGGATTTCATTTTAAAATGCAATTGGGCTTAATATTTCATCTTAATCAGCATTCTATGGCATCATGTCAGTTCACCATAAAAATTAAAGAATGTTTCTGTTGCTTAGGGGGGAAAAAAAAGAAAGAGATATGATTGCTCTGTTGGAAAAATTGAAGTTTATGAGGGAATCAAAATATTTTGTATGAATGTGGCAAAGCTTCTCATGTGAGGGCTCTCACATTATGCTGAAGGGTGTAGAACAGTTATAATGAGGGCATATCAGGCAAGAATGAGAGCTTTGCACTTGGACAATAAGAAGAGTTTTCTTTGCACTTTTTGCAAAAGCTCTAGTTTTTCTGGAACCTGACACAAAAGTCTGAAGGCAAATGAGAAAAGATGCAAATGTGATTATAAGAAGGCTAATTCCCAATGTTTAGTGAATATTAGAATGAGCTTTTTCTCATTTAATTCTTAAATAGGGGTAAGGAAAATTAAAAGTGGTGGCAGTTGGGGGTTCTCTGAGTATTTATTCAAAAGTTTCAGTTATACAAGATAAGTTCTGGAAATCTAATGTACAACATGGTGACAATAGTTAACAATACTATATTGTTACTTGAAATTTGCTAAGAGAGTAGAATTTCAGTGTTCTGACCACGTACAAAAAGAAAAACAAAATGGGGAGTTCCCGTCATGGCGCAGTTGTTAACGAATCCAACTAGGATCCATGGGGTTGCGGGTTTGATCCCTGGCCTTGCTCAGTGGGTTAAGGATCCAGCGTTGCCGTGAGCTGTGGTGTAGGTTGCAGACGCGGCTCGGATCTCGCATTGCTGTGGCTCTGGCGTAGGCTGGTGGCTACAGCTCCGATTCGACCCCCTAGCCTGGGAACCTCCATATGCCACGAGAGCGGCCCAAGAAAATGGCAAAAAGACAAAAAAAAAAAAAAAAAAAAAAAGAAAAAACAAAATGGTACTTGTGAAGTGGTGGATGTATTAGTTAGCTAGGTTGTGGTGATCAGTTCACAGTGTATACCTATATCAAAATATCAAGTTGTACATAATACATAATATTATATGATTCAGTGTACATAATTTTTATTTGTCTGTTACATCTCAAGAAAGCTGCAAAAAGAAATATGAAAATTTTTGTATTTTTCAATACAAAAAAACCCCCAAAATTCACTGCTAACCCAAGATCACCTAGATTTTCTCTAATGTTATCTTATAGAAGTTTCATATTGCGCATTTTAATTAAAGGTCTATGGCACATTTTGAATACATTTTTATAAAAGATGAAAAAAAGGTGAAATTTTAAGTAAAGAACAAATCTTTTTTTTTTTTATTTTTTTTTTTATTTATTTTTTTAAGGACAGATAGTCCTTTGCAGTTTGGGGGCTTTGCATTAGACTATGGCCATTATACATCATCCCGAGCTCCTGCTGCCTTTACCAGGCATGAAAGAATGGTGAGTTTCTCTGGCAGCCAACTCTGCTCTATTGCTTGATGTTTACATGATGTGGGCTGAAGACAGCTCGATAGCTAGTTTGGCATCTTGGCAATTATTTCTTGTCACATTGTAGATTGCTGCAATCTAGCACATCAGATGGTCCCCTAGACTGTACATTTTAGTCTTATTCTGGTAGTGGTCATTCCCTTGCTTTACAATATGAATCTAGATTCATGATACCAACTTTGGGATTTTTTTTGAATTATTTTATTGTGGTAAAAATGCATAACATGAAATTTACCATCCTAACCATTTCTAAGTGTACAGGGAAGTGGTAAGTACATTCACATTGTTGTGTAACCAATTTCCAGAAGTTTTCCATCTTGCGAAACTGAAACTTTATACTTAGTGAACAGCTCCACATTCTCCCTAATCCCAGCCCCTGGAAACTGTTCTACCTTCTGTTTCTGTGAATTTGACTATTCTCGATAACTCATGTATGTGGAATCATACAGTGTTTATTTTTTTGTGACTGGCTTATTTCACAGAGCATAATGTACTCGAGGTTCATACATGTTATAGCATGTATCAGAATTTCCTTCCTTTTGAAGGCTGCTTAATATTCTATCATGTATCAGATTTTGTTTATTCATTCATTCCTCAATGGACACTTTGATTGCTTATGCCTCCAAATCTGTATTGCTAAGGATTCAGCATAGTTTGAGTGGCAATACTGTTCTGTTAATATTTATATAACAATCTGTCCCAAGGCCGCAATCATATTAATATATGAAACGTCTTTTCCCTAAAAAGCACTTTACTGATGTTAAGACAAATCTTTAACTTGAAATAAAGCAACAGGAAAGCTACATGTTCTTTCACTGTTATACTGGAACATTTTCTAATAGGTCCACCTAAGGATTATCTGATTCTTTAAGGAAATGCCCCTTATTTGACATACTATTTGCTGTTGATTAAGACTCAGACCCTATGAAATGTTAATTTGTAGACTTTGTTACATAATGAAGCAAGTAATTTATTTTTTCAAATTTTTATTGAAGTATAGTTGGTTTACAATGTTGTGATAATTTCTGATGTAGAACAAAGTGATTCAGTTATACACATACATACATCTATTCTTTTTCAGATTCTTTCCCCACATAGATCATCATAGAACATTAGGCAGAGTTCCCTGTACTATACAGCAGGTCCCCATTAGCCAGTCATTCCATATACCACAGTGTGCATATGCCAGTCCCAAACCCCCAGTCCATCCTCCTCCCCACCTGTCCCCTTTGGTAACCATAAGTTTGTTTTCAAACTCTGTGAATCTGTTTCTGTTCTGCAAGTAAGTTCATTTGTATACTTTTTTTAGATTCCACATGTAAGTGATACCATATGATGTTTGTCTTTCCCTAATTTCATTTAGAATGATAGTCTCTAGGTCCATCCATGTTGCTGCAAAGTGCATTATTTCATTTGTTTTCATGGCCAAGTAATATTCCATTGTTTGAAAAGACATATGCACTCCCATGTTCACTGCAGCAATATTTACGTTAGCCAAGACATGGAAGCAAACTAAATGTCCATTCATGGAGGGATGGATAAAGAAGATGTCGTACACATATGCACATATAGGCAAGTGGTTTAGATCTAGTAGAAAAAATGATTGTACTTATATTGCTATGTATGGCAGTAACCAGTATTCTGTCTTATCTAGCAGTCTTATTCAAACATTCATTCTCCACTTGCTCTTTGCACTAGCTTTCCCATTCTTCTTGCTTTTTCATTAAGGAATTAAATGATTTTTTTTGCAACACACTCATGTTTTGTTTTTCTGTAAGCTGTATTTATAACTTAAAAATTTTACAATTTTATTTCCTTCCTGTCAGAGCAGCCAGTGTAAATGACGATATTTCTTCATTTTAGTGAAGTTTTTTTCCCAAACTATACAGGACCCCCAACTGTGTCAGAAGAGTGAACATGAGATCTATGCTAGGATAAAGTAGAAAATGGCTTTCATCTAAATATAATTATGCATATAATTACAGACTGAGTTTTCTTTGTTTTTATTTTTTTTTAACGAAATCTGACAAACAATACAACAACAAATTTAGCTTATAAGTGTGTCCAAGTGTTTTAGTCTAATACTACGACAAAGCGTCGTGTTGATGCTTGTGCAGAGAACCACCAGATTTCTCTCCATCACAATTCAACTTTTCAACATGAGTCAGGACGCTTAAAAGGCCTCAAGGTGTGTTTCCCATGTCAGAGTAGGAAGGCTGGCTAAGCTCACAGGTTTTAACGAAGACATTAATAATAAATAAATACAAGGCGAAGTTTCCATAAACTCTGCATTCTTATACCCACCTGTAGCCAAACCTCCCTAATTTGGAGATATGCACCCCTTTTTTTGCAAAGCATTTATTATTATAGTTCTGCTCTGCACAGGCAAAGAGCAAATAACTGCGGCAAACAGGCCAGAGATACAATCATTCCCTGCTGATTCCTTTTCCTTTCTACCTAGGCATGTGTGTTTGTGTGTTTGTGGTACTGTTGCACCATACAGTCACACACCATGGAATTTTAAGTGTTCCAGAGATCCATTTATTTGATAATTAGTGAAGAGCAAGTAGCTAATTTTAAATGTGTACACCTAAAGATGAAGAACTTGGAGTTCCTGTCATGGTTCAGTGAAAACAAATCTGACTAGAATCCATGAAGATACAGGTTTGATCCCTGGCCTCACTCAGTAGTTAGGGATCTGGTGTTGCCATGAACTCTGCTGTAGGTCACAAATGCAGCTCAGATATGGTGTTGCTGTGGCTGTGGTGTAGGCTGGCAACTACAGCTCTGATTCATCAAACCCCTGGCCTGGGAACCTCCTTATGCCGTGGGTGAGGCCCTAAATAAAGACCAAAAAAGAAAAAAAAAGAAAAAGATGAAGGACTTATTCTCAAGGATGGAGGTAATATATTGGTTGCCTTCCTTTTTAATAACCAGTACCTAGAAGAGAGACCAGCATGAATTAATCAATGCCTTATTGAATTCTGAAATCTTGCTTCTTCTCTTGCCCCATGTGAAAGAGAATACTAAGGTAAATGGTAATTTCTAGAGTAAAATTAAAGGAAGATTAGAAAAGCAAATGATATATTTCGGTTAGTTAGTACAAGGCCATAGTGAACTCTGTTAAAAGCCTCTCATACAGCTTAATCATTGTCACATTGCAAACTCTACTTTGATAAAAAGAAAAAATTTTTAACTATGGCCTTCCTCGGTTTTCTCCATCGATGTGTGGGAGCTCTCCTCTGTGAGATCATCTGTTTGAATCTGACTCTAAAATTATTCAATCAGTCAATGTTCCATCCTAGTTTGATGGCCCTTTAGCTAACTCGGAAGGGTTGGGTGGTCTGAGAATACACAGATACCACCCTAGCATGGTGACTTGTTACTGTGGCATCCATGGTTGATAAAGAAACTTCTCTGCTGAAGTTGATGAGCCTCTGTCCATTTCTAGGAAGCCTTTCTTAATTCTGGTTTTATAATTTTATGAACTTTTGCTTTACAAGCAATACTTGAGTTTTGGGTTATTCGGGTCTTTTTAAACAAAACTGGTACCCAGGTTTTATTTTATTTTATTTTATTTATTTTATTTTATTTTGTGGTGGTGATACTTTGAATTCTTACTTTGATGTCATAATATTTCAGAAATAACCACAAGTGATTCTGTAATTCTTCCAAATGTTTTATTTTTAACCTGAAGTAACCATGGTCAATGTCAATAAATGTTTATTGTGTGTCAGCTGGGTATGAGCCCTGTCCCTGGCACTTAGGTCTGCTCCGAGTAATCTGTATTTCTAAGATGTTTCATTATCTGATTGCAGAGTCAGATATTTCCTCAAAGTGGTCTTCCTTGTCTCCTAAATTTTAAAATTAAGTTCCTGATTTTTGAAGATATTATCTGTAAAATGTGTGTCCAGTAATTTTCATTTACGAAGTACTTACTATGAGCCAGAAACAATTTTACAATGCATTTCCTAGTCTGAATCCCCACAAAAATTCACCGAGTTGAGGGATGACTCATGATTCCCATTTTAGTCATGAGAACAACTGAGGCTTAGTCAGAGCATATCATT
Source organism: Sus scrofa (assembly GCF_054392235.1). Lineage (NCBI taxonomy): Eukaryota > Metazoa > Chordata > Mammalia > Artiodactyla > Suidae > Sus > Sus scrofa. Next base: position 17,933,251 of record NC_139393.1, on the reverse strand, counting down.
TGTTTCAGGTTGCACAGCAAGTGTAGAATTGGAGTCAGGTCTTTGCTGATTTCACAGTTTCTCAGCTACGCTATGTCCAATTTGATATTTGTAGCTTTCTGTAAGCTCGCATCCAGAGCCATAATTCAGAAATTATGAGTCATTTGGTTTTACATTTTAAATCTTAGAAACCAGGACTGCTTCAGTGTATGTTTACCAACTTCTGAATAACTCTGTCCTTAATGTTATACATGACTCTTCTGTATGGTCTGGATTTCCAAGTTATTTCGAGAACTGATTATTTTGGTCAGACATATTTTAGAAGGGGACTTTAAGAGTGAAACTTACTTTAAATTCCCAATTATCCAGGGTATCTTATTTGAAGAAGAGAACAGCTGGCAGTTTTAATTCCCTAAGTGTTGAAATATTGTGGAAAAGAGAAACCCCAAACTAGCTTGCTAACAAATGGCTTAGTGAATGAATCAGCAGGAGTGAGCTCTCTCTGGTTCTTTTTGGATGTTTTCTATGTGTCCCCACAATTTGGGTGTAGTGTGATGAGCTGTTCTGCTGAGAAGCCAGAGTTGAAAGAATAAACAGGATTGACAGAATAAACAGAGTAAACCCTGATTGTGGAGGAAGGTTTACAAGTCAGCTTCCTTCTACAGCTTCAACTCACAGGCCTGGCCTAGCCTCTAGGGAGTGCACCAAAGCTTTCCCTCTGTGAACCGGTGGAAATAGCTGCATGCCTCCAATTTGTCTGGTTTCTTATTGATTAGGGAGGGCACAGGCTGCCAGTGGAGGAGCCCAGAAAGCTGGACACGGCTCAGTGAACAAACACATGCGCAGATGCACTGACAAGAGAGAGGGAGAGAGTGGGACACTGCACAGTGCCTGTGAATTCTCTCTCTCACACACACACACACACACACACACACACACAATGTCTTAATGGAAAATAAATGAATTTATTGATGTTGATCATTATGGCTGATACTTCAAATTAAATGTCACATTTGTCGAAAAATTTTTCCATTTTGTACTTGTCAAGTACTTCTCCTCTAAGGAGCCTTAAAGGCACACTCTGTTCTCTAAGAGCTGATCAGCTGGCACTGTTAAATGAGCAGCTTGGGTGGAGGATGGGCAGGAAATTGACAGTGAAGAAGGAGTTGTAAAGGGAAGAACAAACATCAAGCGCCCATGGTGGTCACTCAGCATTGGGAATCACAACTGGAGGAGCTGAGTGAGTCTGCAGCAGAGCTCATTTTATCAACAGGGCTATTTGGGCACCTAGGGACCTGGGCAGATTTCCTTGCTGAGAAGAGCTGTTATCTGGGAGTCAATTCTTAAGCCTTAAAGTCCTTGGCAGTGCAGTCCTGTGCTCTGAACCTGCTCCAGATGGTTCACAGAAGTTGTAGAATGTGTTTATAATTTGTGTCTAAGAACAGCTGAACTTTGGACCCCAGGTGATAGTGTCCAGAGGTGGACATGAGGGACAGTGACAGGGACGCATGTGCCTCCTAGGCTGGTTTGGATATCTCAGGATTGACTCCCAGTGACACTAGCCCCTAAGCTCTGGCCACCAGTGTACGCATGTAACATGAGCTCAGACAGCTCTGTTGACCCCCAGGACAGCTGCAGCTTGAGTTAATAGCACATAATTCAGCCCCTCACTGAGGCTTTCCTAGAAATCCAACCCTGAACTCTACATGGACACAGTCCAGGGACTCCTTTCCCATCTGAGAGAGCAAAAATACATCTTTTACATTTGTTCACTCGCAGCAGTTGGATGAAGCCACAGTCACCAGTGTCTCAATTCTTCCTGTTCTTCCTGTCCTGTGAGGCGCCACTGCTCTTCTTAGAGTGCTGTTTGTGAGACAGAATAGGGACACTCCATCCCACTTAGGATTCTTAGCAGAAGAGAATCCTGATTCCTAGTCACTGGGAAACAGGTACAGCTGAGACACAATGAAATTTGAAGGTCCAGGTCTGGGGGAGAAGGATGGAACAGTGAGTTGAGACCTCTGACTCACAGTTCTTTCTCTTCTTTAGGTAGACACATTCTTTTGATCATATCTCCTGAAGAAGCATAAGACTTTCAAGGTGTCATCTGACTCCTTGGCACCAAAACCCAGCATACTGAGCATGATGCTGGTAACCAAGGCCCCTGAACTGAGGAGGATGTCCTTTTGTACAGAGTGCACGGAAGTGGAGACAAGCAGGATGGGAGGAGCTGCTTTTTGCATCTTTTAAAAAGAAGAAAGTTTCATAATTCCCCCCTACATTCTTATTCCCTTAATAATGTGCTTCTCTCTTTGAAGCTGAGCTTCCCTGTTCCATTTAAAGTCAGTATTTCCTTCTGTCTCCATGACAGCCTGCGAGAAGTTCTGCAGGATATAGATGGATTTCACATTATGTAAGGAGAAAGGAAAGCCACTCCAGAACACCGTAGAATGGCCAGGGCACTATTTATTTACTTTAGAGGTGGTGGCAGCTGGGGAGGAAGGTTCAAAAGACACAAAGTTGTATATGAATTATGATGTGATATGTTCGCTTTTAGCTCAACCACCGGGCAGACCTTCAAAGTTAGTTTCCAGTGGGTTTTTCTCAGGGGGCCACACCATCATCTTCCAAATGTGAGTTTGAGGATGCTTCCCATCTTACATCACTCAAAAATAACTGCCAGAGCAATAAGAAACAAAACCTATACAATTTACAGTTCACCCTCTTTGATGTGAGGTGGGATGGGGCACACAAAGCAAGGGCCTCTGAGTAGATTGCTGCAGAGAGCAAACTCTTACTTCCTTAAGAGAGCAAGCTGCATTAGCACATTAAAATTATTAGAAAGCCTTTACTAGGATTAAATTGAGCTTGATTTGGGTCAAAGTGGGGGAGGGGGAAAGGAAAGAAACCAAACAGCATGTGCCAAAGATTCACTGAACATATTTTTTTTTTTTTAAATGCTGACCGGCATTAAAGTAAGTAACAACTGAAGATTACACAAGAGTAAACACTGCTGCTAATGTTTGATTAAAAGCTGAGGGCTCGAAGTGACTCTGGGTTAATTTACAGATCATGCCAATAGCAGCCCTAGGAGACTGGGGCTACCAAGGGTAGGGGAGAAGGTTTATAGGCAGAAGCCACATTTTTAAATGTAGAACAAAAGGGAACTAGGGCTGAAGGAACTGCTTTATAAACTTCAGAGAAGGAGAGAAAGAGAGAGAGAGAAAGAAAGAGAAAGAAGAAAGGGACTTGTAGGGAGAAAAAAGGGGAATTGTGTTTGTGCCTGCTGGGCTTGGGGGTAGTGAAAAAAAAAGGAATGTGTAACTTTTAAATAACTTTTGTAGGAGGAGAGAGTGTGCTAGGATCGAAGAGGTTAACTGTTCCTGTGGGACAGGAGTCTTAATAAATTCTAGACTGTGTCAAGGGTTCCATCTATCCCCAATGAAAGAGTGTAAATTCCCCTGGCTGATCAAATAAAATTGATTTAACTTTTGCAGCATTTAGCTTCAGGTTGAAATTTAAGTGTACAGTCAAGCAGCAAATGATTTTAAAATCATAGTCCCTCTTCAGCACAATCTCTTTGATACAGTTTTAAATGCTTTTATAATGGGATATGTCGTTTATCTAGTAACATAGCAGTTGATATCCTTAGATTGGAATTTCATCATGTACTTTAATTTTATAGGGCATGGGGGGATGATCATAATGGCTGAACAATTCAGTGAAATGGAATGGGCTAATTCAGCACTTCTTTTCTGCAATTTTCCACTGAATATCTAAAATCTTCTTTCTCTTCCATCATAGTATGTTTATGAAAGCAAAGCATTTAACCCTCATGTTTCTGGGGCTTGAATAATGTTTTAAATAGGACATAAAACATCTGCAAATTTGCCTCAATTACATTAGCATGTCATTATGAAGGAGATGGCACCGTTCAGTGTTTTAGGATCAGATCCTGTCTGCCTTGTATTTGGCTACCTCAGAAGATCCTTCAGGAAACCCAGTCTCTCCAAAGACTCTTCTTTCTTTTCAAGTTTCTGTCTTCGCTCACAAAGGCAAAAATGTCTGCTGTGCTAGGCCAGTCTTTAGTTTAACCTTGGAGTCTGAAAAACAAACAGTGGCCTGGATAACATTGATACACATTTCTATGTTTGCCCAGATGAAACTTTAAAAAATGCTAAAAGCCACCAAAATCTCTGTTCTTTCCCTTAATTGCCCTGGATTATCAAGCTGGAGAAATAGAATGGGCTGGTATGTTCCAGTGCTATTAAATCTCATGCTAACTTTACTGATACCGGCAGCCTGGTCTGCTTTCCAACATTCTCCAGGGACCCTCCCAGCATGTCAGAAGCCAAACACCCAGTCTGCAGGGACATAGCCAGTGCCAGAACTTGTGCTCCGAGAGAGGCTAGAAGAGAGAAATCGTGCTGTCTCATCCTTTCTGCACTGTCAGTTGACTCCCTTTATGGCTTTTATTACCACATACAAAACCTGATGGCTGACCTGACTAAGGTCACCAGCCCCAAGAAGATATTTATGAGTTTGCGCAAATATTCTTATGAGCAATTCCAAACCTGAAAGGGTGTGTGCCAAACCATAGCAAAACTGAAAGCGACACTTTAGAGGGACTGAAACTGGTAGACACTGGTTTGGAACCCCTTGTTCTCCACACTTGATGCTAAAAACAAAGACTGATATTACCCACGTCTACTGGGTCAGTTTATTAAAGAAAACTGAGGAAGGTCTAAAGGGGATTGAGCCTTCATGTACAAAATGTTTTGAAACTCAAGACACTCTAATTCATAAAAGGTATGACATGAACAGATGGTTGTAGATAATTGTCACTGTGCGAACAAACAGCTAGATTGTGATGATGCAGCATTTCCTTTTCTTGTCATTAACAGAAAATGCAACAGTAGGTTGTCTTTCTCTGGCACTTTTGCGCTTCTACTTTAACCCAAAAGATGAAATTTATGTAATTTCTCAAAACTTCAAATCACACAGCTGGGGAATGGCAAATGGTATCATAATGACAATAATAGCTGAAATTTCCTGTGCATCCACTCTGCACTTCTCTAAGCAACAACCCTGGGGGGCAGGGCAGGAACTCTTGTTCTTCCATTGCAAAGTGTAGGAAGTGAAGCACAAATAGAGACGCCAGGTGTCCACAGTCACCCAGCAGTCCGTGGAGGAGCCTGGAGTCAGCCACACCTGTCTATGTCGGTCTCAGGCCCCACCAGGGAAAGGGGACGTCATCCCTCTGCATTTCTGGGCACCCACGTGCATATGCTCACCTTTCTGCTTCCACTGGATCCTGTCATCTACCTATCTTTGCATGTCAGGCCCTTCACACTGCAGTGGGCAAAGAGAGACTGGAGTTCCTAAAGCTGTATCCTCCATTATGCCTAAAAGAAACAAAATCCATCTCTTCCCACAATTTAGAACACGCATTTCATTTTGAAGGAGTGGACCCTTTTATTGGAAAAGAATAATAGCTACAAGTGATTTACTACACATCAGACATGCTTCAAGGTTCTTTATATTTCTTACTCATTTTATTCTATAGCACTATGAGGTAGTTAGTATTTTTTATCACCATTCTACAGATGAGTAAACTGAAGCCCAAATAGGTCATGTCAGTTACCTAAGGCCACCTAATTAGGGGGATGCAGAGATGGACTAACACCAGCTGATTGATCACGAGTCCGTGGTCTTAGCACTATTCTCTCTCTCTCCAGTGATTGAGGACCAGCCAGGCAATATAAGGGCCAGCAAAGAGGGGATTTCAGTTAAATAATTTGGGCCGAGTAATCTCACAGCTGATTGTGGAATTGGGCATTTTATCACTAAAGAGAGCAGCACTTCCTGATACAGCAGCACATTCCAGAAGGAAGACACTGGGGGGATCGACACTCACCTGGGTTATTCACACAGCAGCTCAGATGGGGCCGTTTCCAGCTCTTACCTTTATGCTCTCCCTGCCTTGGTTCTCCTGCCTTGGAATTCAGGCCTGACAACAACCCACAGCCCTTTTACTGGTGCGGTTTTCCCGTTGACGAAGCAGTTTCTCACACATTTCCTCATGTGATGTGAGCTTCACCACGGTTCTGTAAGGGGTGGCTGTGCAGTTAGGATCTTCAGGAAGCTATCGTTCAGAGACACCCAAGGCCACACACCTGGTCAAAACTGAGTCACTTTGCTGTGCAGCAGAAATTGGCCCAGCATTTCAAGTCAACTATACGAAAAGAGGGTAGGCATAAAACCTGGCGTTCTGATTCTAAGCCCACGTGTGCTTCAACCATTTCCCCAACTCTTTCTGGAGTAGAAATAACCTCTTAAAGCAAGTTTTCTGCCACGTGGCTGTTTCTGTGGGAGGTCTCATAAAGCCCCTGCAGTTTCCTTATAGCATGCCTCTCTCAAGTGGTCCCACCAACCTCCTGAACCAGCCGGACTATTCACGTCCTGCTCAAACTGTGTTTTGTGCTTGAATCCACTTGCCATGGTAGACATCTTACAGAGGTAAGTAAGGATATTAGAACTAGTTATGTTTGTGAACATGCAGGTTAAGGCAGTGCCCACAGACAGGGCAACAAGGTCACCAACCACACAGAGGTTGGAAGTGTGCTTAAAACATGCTGGGCTTTGGGTTCCACCCTCACAATTGTAGAGGAGTGTTGCTTATCTTAAGAAAAGTCATGACCCGCTGTCAGTGAGTGGAGGCGAGTTGCCCATGCCCCCTTTCTTCTTCCACTCTGTGTGGGATGCTGGCGCAGAAAGGATTAGGCAACTTGCAGCCCGCAAGGATCTAGCTTCACTGGAGACTGGATGCTGAAACCTCAGCTCAGAATTTCAGGACAGTCTGGGCATTTTCCATAGTTCTGAATCTGCAACCTGGAAACAGGCTTTTACAGCATTATTCTCAGATGGTATGACTGGGTAGCTCGTGAATAGTCCCTAAGAACGCTGAAATCCTCTGCTTCAACCAGTGGAGGGAAAGGGTGAGGAGAGGAAAAGAGAAGAAACTGGAGAGACAAAGGCAAAACAAGGCTTGAAGAGGGAAAACTCACAAAGCCCCTTTCCTAAGAAGCCTTCAAGCTGGAGCCAACCAGCAAGGCTCTAGCAGACACATATGGGCAGGTTACATCCCTAAAATCAAGCAGGAGCCAGTAATAACAGGGCCAGGCAAATAGAAAGTTCCAGCTGGTAAGGAGGTCTGTGCAGCACCACACCACTACCCACGGCAATTACCCTAGATGTAGGTCTGGCTCCTCGCTCTGACACACACACTGGGGCTGGAGAAATAGGCTCTGCTTCTCCTAAAGCACTCTCTTCCCTCTGGGACAGATCTCTGGAGAATTAGGAAGGCTTTACAGTAAAATCAAGCATCATCTCTACTGGGTTCTGAAGGCCAGGTTAGAAGCTGCTTGCCTGATTATTGTCTGCAGTGGAGATGGTTTGTAGACAGAGACCTGGGTGGAGGAGGGAGAGCTGTGTGTGTGTGTGTGTGTACACGCGCGCCCGTGTGTGCGCACACGCACGCTATGATTCTGCAAGTTGTGTGGCAGTTGAGAGATATACTGATGTTGCTGCCGTGACTGGGGCCCCAACTTGCAGATCTGTTTGTTACCACTTACCATCCTTGGGTGGCTTGGGTATGTATGCACTTCTTTAGGGCAACAAACTAAATGTGACAAGTTTCTGAGGTCAGCAGTAGCTGCCAAGTCCCTGCCTGTCTGTTGCCCAGCTCTTGCTTTTTCTAAAGCGTTGGAGTGCCGGCTTCTCTTTCACTGGTTTCTATTTCTGTGAAAAAGCATTTCAGAATCACTTTCCTTATCGTTCCCACTAAAAGTCAACCTTCCTTTCCTTTTTGTGCTGGAAGGGCTGACCTACATTCCCCCGCTGGTTCTCTCCTCAGCTGCTGTCTGCACCAGATGGGTTGCTGCCATAGCGTGATGTTCCACCCTGACCACAGGAACCCAGCCCATATCCCTAAACAAGTTCTAGGTGAATTAAATAAATAAACAAACATTCAGACAAACATTTTAAAAATACATTTTAAAAAACACAAAGGAAAAAGGAAATTATGGTAAATATTTGTCAATTCTCAATGTGTGGAAACACTTAAGCAAAATGGCAGAAGAAGAATCTATGAAAAGATTAATCCTTTGGTATCAAATTAAAAGTTTGTATACATCAAAAGTCATGATTTAAAAAAAAACGTAAAGCAGAGGAAACCTGGGAAAATGGTAAAATATTAGACAAAGGTGAACATGGTTAATACATGAAGGGCTTCTGGAAATCAATGATCAGTAGATAAATATTCTAAACTCAAAAATTGTCATATTCGCAAAAAAAGAAAGTCATACAAGCAGAAAAAAATTAGACAATTTATGAAAATATTTCAGGCTTACTATTTATTTTAAAATAATTAAAGGAAGACTGATTTTTGCCTATCAAATTGGAAAATGTTTTAAACAAACAAAACTGGTAATTACATATTGGAGGAAAAGTTCAGGAAAAAATATCATACAGTGCTAGGGGAAGTGTAAAGATTTTTCAAGATTTCTGGTTTTGTAAATGTGGCAGTATGCATGCAAAGACTTAAAACTGTGGATAATATTTGACCTAACAATTCTTCTAGGAATCTATCCTTTCTTAGAAAACATATTTTGAGAAATATTAAGATTTATGTTAAAGGACGATTATCACAATGTTATTTATAACAGGGAAACATTCTAGAAAAAGGTTTAATTAATTACAATACATCTGTAAGCACTGAGAATTATGTTCTCAAAAACATTTGAGGCTTTGGAAAAAATAATATGAAGTGGAAAAAAATAAAATGCAAAGCTGCATGTACAACACACTTCTACTTTTTGTAAAAAATGTAGGTTTGTTTATATGTGGATATACACATACACAGAAAAAAGACTGGAAGGATTTGCACAAATGAAATGTTAATAGTGGTTTTCAGGATGATGGAATCATCAAAGGTTTTAAAGTTATTTTTATTTAGTATTTCTCCAGATTTTCTGCAAAAAGAATGTATTAACTTTATGATCAGAAGCATAAATATTATTTTTAAAATTTTCTTTGCTATCAAGGGCTCCCCCTGCTGCTCACCTAAAAAAATTATGGAGTCTTGGCCTGCTACTTATTTCTCATTTTCCTCATCTTCTAAAAAGCTCCATTCTTTCTTTCTTTCCGTTTATTAAAGTTTTGTAGAAGTATAGCTGATGTACAATGTTGTGATCATTTCTGCTGTTCACCAGAGTGATTCAGCTCTACCTATACACACATCCATTCTTTTTCAAATTCTTTCCCATGTAGATTATCACAGTATATTGGGTAGTTCTCTGTGCTATACAGCAGGTCCCTGTTGTCTAGTCATGTCATATACCACAGTGTGATATGCCAGTACCAAATCCCCAGTCCATCCCTTCCCCACTTCTATCTCTTGGTGACTATGAAGTTTGTTCTTGATCTTGATGGCCACTTCTACTTCTTACTTGACTTAGGAGCAAACTCTACTCATTTGAATACTTGGAGTGATATGTCCAGTTCTAGACTTCTTTTTTTTTTTATGGAGATGTAATTCACATACACTAGTCATTCATTTCCAGTGTATGATTCAGTATTTTAATATATTTATAACATTGTGCGACTGTCACCAATATCCAATTTCAGAACATTTTCATCACTTAAAAAGAAATCTTGTGCCCCTAAGAAGTCACTTCCTAATACCTCCTTTCCCTGTCCTTGGTAACCACCAAGCTACTTTTAGTGCCTGTGGATTTGACTAGCTGGGATATATCCTGTAAATGGAATCGTGCCATGTGTGGTCTCTTGTGTCTGGCTTCTTTCACTGAACATAATGCTTGAAAGTTCATCTATGTTGTAGCACATATCAGAACTTCATTTCTTGAATAATATTCCATTATTTGAATATCCTGCATTTTGTTTATCTATTCATCAGTTAATGGACATTTGTGTTATTTTCACATTTTAGCTATCATAATTAATACTGCTATACATATTCATATAGAAAATTTTGTGGAGATATTCCACAGAAATTTCAATTCTCTTGGGTATATACTTAGAAGTGGAATTACTGAGTCATATTATAACTCTATATTTAACTTTTTGAGGAACTGCCCAAATCATTTTCAAAGTGCCTATATCCTTTTACATTCCCACTAGCATTGTATGAGGGTTCCAATCACTCTTATCCTCCAATATGTATATACTGTCTTTCTAATTAAAGCCATCCTAGTGGATGTGAAGTATTATCTCAATGGTTTTTGATTTGTATTTCTTTAACAACTAATGATGTTGAGTATCTTTTCATGTGCCTGCTGGATATTTGTTTATCTTCTTTAGATAAATGTCTAAATTTTCTGCCTATTTTTTAAATTGGGTAATTGTTATTTTATTTTAGGGTTATAAAATTTTTATGTTTTTTATTTCTTTTTGGTGCCACACTTGCCCCCAAATCTGCATATGGAGATTCCCAGGCTAGGGGCTGAATCCGAGCTGCAGCTGCTAGCCTAGGCCACAGCCGCAGCGATGTGTCTGTGACCTGCACCACAGCTCATGGCAACACTGGATCATTAACCCACTGAGCAAGGCCAGGGATCAAACCAGCATCCTCATGGATTCGTTACCGATGAGCCACAACAGGAACTCCTGTTTTTATGTATTGTGGATACTAGACCCTTATCGGATGTATGGTTTGCAAATATTTTCTCTTATTCTGTGTATTGACTTTTCACTTTCTTCATGATGTCCTTTGAAACATAAAAGATTTTTATTTTGATGAAGTCTATTTTTTTCTTTTGTTGCTTTTGTTTTTGGTGTTGTGTTTAAGAAATACTACCTAATCCAGGGAGTTCCCGTCGTGGTACAGTGGTTAACGAATCCGACTAGGAACCATGAGGTTGTGGGTTCAAGCCCTGCCTTTGCTCAGTGAGTTAAAGGTCCGGTGTTGCTGTGAGCTGTGGTGTAGGTCCCAAACTTGGCTCGGATCCCGTGTTGCTGTGGCTCTGGCATAGGCCAGCGGCTACAGCTCCAATTCGACCCCTAGCCTGGGAACCTCCATATGCCTCGGGTGCGGCCCTAGAAAAGATGAAAAGACAAAAAAAAAAAAAAAAAAAAAAGAGAGAAGAAACATTACCTAATTTTATAGCTATTGTTTCTGCTAAGAGCTTTGTACTTCCAGCTTTTGCATTTAGAGCTTTGTTTTTTTGTTTTGCTTTTTTGGTTTTTTTTGGAATATAGTATGAAGTGGTGTCTGACTATTCTTTTAAATTTTTTTCCATTTTTAAAACTTTTGTTGAAGTATAGTTAGTTGATGTACAATGTTGGGATAAATTCTGCTGTACAACGAAATGATTCAGTTATGCATATACACACATCCATTCTTTTTCAGATTCTTTTCTCATATAGATTTTCACAGAATATTGATTGGATAGAGTTCTCTTGCTGTAGATAACCAGTTATTTCAGCACCGTTTGTTTAAAAGACTTGCTTTCCGCATTGAATTGTCTTATACCCTTATCAAAGGTCAATTGATCATAAATATATTGGTTTATTTTTATACTCTCAATCCTATTCCATTAATCTATATTTCTATCCCTAAGCCACTACCACACTGTCTGGATTACTGTAACTTTGTGCTTTAGCTTTCAAAATCTACAAGTGTGAATCTTCCTAGTTTGTTCTTTTTCAAGTTGTTTGGTATTTATTTATTTATTTAGGGCCACACCCATGGTATATGGAATTTCCCAGGCTAGGGGTCGAATTGGAGCTACAGCTGCCAGACGTCACAGCCAAGCAACACCAGATCCAAGCTACATCTGTGACCTACACCACAGGTCATGGTAATGCTGGATCCTTAACCCACTGAACAAGGTCAGGGATTGAACCCACATTTTCATGGATCCTAGTTGGATTCGTTACTGCTGAGCCATGACAAGAACTCCTTGTTTGGTTTTTTTAACTCCTTTGAATTTCCATAAAAACTTTAGGATTAGCTTGTCAATTTTTGCCATAAAAAGGCACTTGGAATTTTAATAGAGATATTGCACAATCTATAGATTAATCCATGGAGTATTCTTACCTAAATAGTTTTAAGTTTCCCAATCCATGAACATTGGCTGTATTTCCAATTATTAAGATCTTTAAAATTTTCTTTCAGTGTTTTGTATTTTTCACTGTATAAGTCTGATACTTTTTTGTTAAATTTATTCTCAGGTATTTTATTATTTTTAACACTGTCATAAATGAAATTTTCTTAATTTTATTTTCTGATTATTCACGGCTGGTGCATAAAAATACAGCTGATTTTTCAAGATCGAGCTTATATCCTATAAGTTTGCTGAATTGGTTTCTTAGTGCTAATATATATATATACACATATATATATACACATACATATATATACACACACATATATATATACACACATATATACATACACATATATACTACATGTATATACATACACACACATATATATACACACACACACACACACACATATATATATATATATATATATATCTGGTTTCCTTAGAATTTTCTATTTACAAGATCATGATATTAACAAATAGAAATAGATTTACCTTTTCCTTTCCAATCTGGATCCCTTTTATTTATTTTTCTTCAGTAATTGTCCTGGTTAGAATTCCAGTATAATGATGGGTAGAAATGGCTAGAAAGAATATCATAGAATATTTCCTGATCATAGTGGGAAAGATTTAAGGCTTTCAGCATTAAGTATGATGTTAGTTATTGGTTTTCCTTAGATTCTGTTTATCAAATTTAAGAAGTTCCTTTCCATCCCAGTTTGTTGTGTGTTCTAACATGAGGGCACTTTTATCATGGATTTAGTCATATTCTTTCTCTATTGAGATGATTCTGTGATATTTATTATTTTTTCTATTAATATGGAGAAATCTTAACTGATACTGCAGAAATTCAAAAAACCACAAGACAATTCCATGAACAATTATAAGCCAACAAATTTGACAACCTAGGAGAAACGCACAACTTTCTATAAACATATAGCCCACCAAAACTGAATCAAGAACAGACCAATTATTACAAATGAAGTTGAATACATAATTTTTAAAACTCCCTATAAACAGAGGACTGGGACCAGATGGCTTCATGGGCAAATCCTCTCAAACATGCAAAGAACATATACCCATCCTTCTGAAAAAATCTTCCAAAAGATTGAAGAAGAAATACTCCCAAAGACATTCTGTGAAGCCACCATTACCCTAATACCAAAATCAGACAAAGATACTATTGAAAAAGAAAATTATAGGCCAATATAATTGATGAATATAGAAGCAAAAATCCTCAACCAAATTTTGGCAAGCTGAATTCAAAACACATAAAAAGGATCATACAACATTAAACAAGTGGGATTCATCCCAAGTTCACAAGGATGGTTCAATATATGCAAATCAATCGATGTAACACACCCCATTAACAAAAGAAAAATCAAAAACTAGGAGTTCCTGTCAAGGCTCAGCGGAAACAAATCCGACTAGGAACCACGAGGTTTCGGGTTCGATTCTTGGCCTTGCTCAGTGAGTTAAGGATCTGGCGTTGCCGTGAGCTGTGGTGTAGGTCACAGATGTGGCTCAGATCTGGCGGTGCTGTGGCTCTGGCGTAGGCCGGTGGCAATAGCGCCAGTTAGATCCCTAGCCTGGGAACCTTCATATGCTGCAGGTGCAGCCCTGAAAAGACAAAAAAAAAAAAAAAAAAAAAAAAAAAAAAGAGAGAGAGAGGAATCGAAAACTACATGATCGTCTCAGTAGATGCATAAAAAGCATTTGAAAAAATTCAGCATCCATTCGTAAGAGCTCTTACCAAAGTGAGGTATAGAGCAAACATATCTCAACATAATAAAAGCCATTTATGTCAAACCCACAACCAATATAATACTCAACAAAGAAAAGCTGAATACCTTCCTGCTAAAATCTGGAACAAGATAAGGATGCCAACTCTTACTGCTTTTATTCACCATAGTATTAGAAGTACTTGTCACAGCAATCAGAGAAAAAAAGAAAAAGAAAAGAAATTTTTTTAAAAAAGGAGTTCCCTTCGTGGCTCAGCATTTAATGAACGTGACTAGGATCCATGAGGATGCAGGTTCAATCCCTGGCCTCACTCAGTGAGTTAAGGATCTGGCGTTGCTGTGAGGTGTGGTGTAGGTCACAGATGTGGCTCGGATCCCCTGTTGCTGTAGCTGTGGCTTAGGCCAACAGCTACAGCTCTGATTTGACTCCTAGCCTGGGAACATCCATATGCTGTGGGTTTGGCCGTAAAAAGCAAAAATAAATAAATAAATGGTATCCAAATTGAAAGAGGAGAGATAAAATTGTCTACATGCAGATGACATGACAGTGTATGTAGAAAACTGTAAGGACCCCACACTGAAACTACTCAATCTGATAAATGAATTCATCAAAGTAGCAGGATACAAAATTAACTTTCAGAAGTTGCTTGCATTTCTATATTACTAACAATGAAATATTAGAAAGGAAATATAATTCAATACCTAGGAATAAACCTAACCAAGGAGGTGAAAGACTTATACACTGAGAACTATAAAGCATTAATCAAGGAAAATTAAAGAGGATTCAAAGAAATGGAAAGATATCTCATGCTCCTGGATTGGAAGAATTAATATTGTTAAAATGGCCATATTACCCAAAGCAATGTACAGATTTAATGCAATCCCTATCAAATTACCCATGATGTTTTTCATAGAACTAGACCAAACAATCCAGAAATTTATATGTAACCGTAAAAGACCAGAATTGCTAAAGTAATCCTGAGGCAAAAACAAAGCAGGGAGTATAACTCTCTCAGACTTCAGAAAACATGACAAAGCTACAATAATTGAGAAAATGTGGTACTCGTACAAAAAGAGACATACAGATCAATAGAACAGAGTATAGGGCCCAGAAATAAACCCAAACATCTACAGTCAATTATGTTTTTACTAACAATTTCTACTACTTCTAACAGTTTCAGTATTCATCACTGGGCTCTGATGGTTTTTGACAAATGCCCCTGAAGAAAAGACTGTTTGCATTAGACGACCCATGAATCAGGTCAAATAAAGATAGTCTTGCAAACGGGGATTTTCAGGGTACCTCCAGACAGAACAAATAATTATAATTTTCTGCAAGTTGATATTTGAAGAAACTCTAACCTCTTTCTGCTCCTCCGGTAGTTATAATGCTGACGTTTTTCAACATGACTATGAGCTATTTAGCTTTCAAGGTTAACCATGGATCTGGGAAAGATTAGGTAGAGGAATAATGGAAAAAGGACAAGTTAACATGACAAAAAGCTCTCTATACTTTCTGAGATACAGTCATTTTTTATGAACAAACACTCCTTAGATTGCTGCAAGATTTTGGGTCGCTTTTAGAGTTCTGAAAAAGTTAATTCTCACAATTTTTGCCAGTTTTCTCATTGCTTTTATGTAGGAGAGGATTTTCAGAGGATCTTATGCTCCCATTTTTGTTGCTGTCACCTCAGTTTCTAGACTTCTAATGAAGTAAGTATTTTCAGAGAATTCTCAAAATCCCTTTTAATCATGCCCAAATGGACCACCATTTAAAAATTTCTGCTGTCTTAACAAGGATAGAGTTTAGTTTAACTCACCAGCAACCTTGGTGAAAAGTAGAGACCTTACTCCTTCCCTAAACAATGCTAGCTGAATGCAATGTCACTTAGACACTGATGTTGAAAAAATGTTCAATACTATGTGGGTGTCTGTATTTGATCTTGGATCATGTCCTGAATAGTTAGAGCTTAAAGATCCTGACTCTCAGCCAATAAGCATATGAAAAGATGCTTAACATCACTAATCATAAGAGAAAAACAAATTAAACCTATAATGAGATATCTCCTCACATCTGTTAGAATGGTCATTATCAAAGGACAGAAAATAACGGATGTTGGCATAGATGTGGAGAAATTGGAACTCTTGCCCTGTTGGTGGGAAGGCAAAAGGGTCTGAAAGAGATATTTGCGTATCCGTATTCATAGAAGCATCATTCATGATAGCCAAGAGCTAGAAGAAACTCAGATGTCCATTGAGAGGTGGATGAACAAAGAAAATGTGGTATATTAATGCAGTGGTATATTACACAGTCATAAAAAGAAGGAAATCCTGTTACATGCTTCAACATCAATAAACCTTGAGGACACTACGCTGAGTAAAATATGCAATCTCAAAAGGACAAATGCTGTACTATTCCACTTATATAAAGTGTCTAAAATACTCACACTCATTTAAACAGAAAGTAGAAAGGTAGTTACCAATAATGAGGGGGAGTGGAATTAGTGTTTAGTGGGTATAGAGTTTCAGTTTTGCAAGGTGAAAATGTTAAGGAGATCTGTTGTACAAATACGTACATGCTTTTTTTTTTTAATTTTTTTAAAATTTTTTGCTTTATAGGGCCGCACCCGCGGTGTATGGAGATTCCCAGGCCAGGGGTCCAATTGGAGCTGTAGCTGCCAGCCTACACCAGAGGCACAGCAACGCAGGATCCAAGCCGCATCTGCCACCTACACCACACCTCACAGCAACGCCAGATCCTTAACCCACTGAGCAAGGCCAGGGACCAAACCCGCAACCTCATTGTTCCCAGTCGGATTCGTTAACCACTGCGACACAACGGGAACTCCACAAATATGTAAATGTTTTTTAACTGTGCACTAAAAAAGAAAAATTGCCAGAATTTCAGTAGGAGAACTATCAAATGTATATGGCAAAGAGGGTCATAGGATTGCTGTTTTTAATGAAAAAACTTTTAAGAATTTTTTTTACGTCTTTATTTTTTAAAGCAAATCTTTTTTTTTTTTTGTTGTTGTTGTTGTTGTTGTTGTTGCTATTTCTTGGGCCGCATCCGAGGCATATGGAGGTTCCCAGGCTAGGGGTCGAATCAGAGCTGTAGCCACCAGCCTACGCCAGAGCCACAGCAACACGGGATCCGAGCCGCGTCTGCAACCTACACCACAGCTCACGGCAACGCTGGATCGTTAACCCACTGAGCAAGGGCAGGGACCGAACCCGCAACCTCATGGTTCCTAGTCGGATTCGTTAACCACTGTGCCACGACGGGAACTCCTTAAAGCAAATCTTGATCCTTAGCTTTTGGTGGCACCGACTGCTCTGACCTTGACCAGATGTTGGATTCTACATAGAAATTTGGGCTGTATGGATGGTATCTTATATTCAGTAGATTGTTAATGCTTACATTTTGCTTTATTGGAGGGGTACAATTTAAGACTGCATAATTTCTGGCCTTTCAGTCTTGGCTCCTTTTAGAGATGAATCTTTCAGTATCACCTGGCCTGTCATGTCCCAAAAGATGTGAAAGATGTGCTATAGGTGTTAATGAATGCTAAAGGACAATTCTGTAAACAAATGCCTTAGGGAAATGCTGATGAAACAAAGTTAGTCAGGTTTATTTACTGCTGGAGTTCTCACAACCTTCAATATACTGTTTTGCACTGTAAATTTCTAAAAGGGGATACAGCCTGCTGCATTTCCCAAATTAATGAGAAATTGGCCTTTTTAAATTATTAACAAGTATCTCCTAGAAATAGTGTTCTGTAGGGTTAGAGAAATATTGACTTAATCCAATGTAGTTATTTTTATGTATGAAGAGATGTTAAATCAGGGTTGCCAGGGTTTACAAATTAAAATCAGAACACCCAGTTCAATTTGAATTTCATACAAATAATAACTTTTTAGCATTTGCGTGAGACATACTTATACAACAAATTTTCTTTTTAATCTGAAATTCACATTTAACTAGGCGTCTTGTATATTACCTGGCAGCCGTACTAGTTGACTTGCCGAAAGCCACACAGCAAGTTAATGGAAGGACTGGGACTAAAATTAATGTTTTCACACTCTTGTTCAGTGGTTTTATTCTCTAGGCACGTGAACATGGTTAATAGTCTCATGTCTTTCTGGTATACTAAGAAAATACTGTCATTTATAATCTGAACCATTTCACTCTTCTGTGACATTCCTTTAGTGAGTGAGTATACTTGACATAGTAGCAGGATAATACTACACCTAGTACCACTCTAATTTAAAAATGGTAATGATGGGTAACCTTTATTAGTTGCTTACTACATACCAAGCCCTGTTCCATGAGGATTCTATCTTTTACTGTTTAAGCCTCACAATAGCCTTATGAGGTAGAGGCTATGACTATCCCACATTACAAATGAAGAAACTGAGGTGCAGGAGTTTAAGAAACTCGTCCAAGTTCTCTCCCAGTAGGTTAGTGGCAGAGCAGAGAAAGAAAAGTACCCCTAAAAAGGAAAAATATGTCTTATTTAAAAACCGATCCCCATTCATTGAGAGGGAATTAAAATTAATTTCCCCTTTGAGCAGATACTCTGGTTTAAATGAGGCTTGAATGAAATCTCTTATATAAAACCTGGAGTTCCCGTCATGGTGCAGCAGAAATGAATCCAACTAGGATCCATGAGATTGCGGGTTCGATCCCTGGCCTCGCTCAGTGAGTTAACGATCCGGCGTTGCCAGTGAGCTGTGGTGTAGGTCACAGATGTGGCTTGGATCTGGCATTGTTGTGGCTCTGGCGTAGGCCGGCAGCAACAGCTCTGATTGGACCCCTGGCCTGGGAACCTTCATATGCCATGGGCGCGGCATAAAGGACAAGAGACAAAAATAAATAAATAAATAAATAAAAATAAAACCTTTAAGAAACAGGTGAAATTTTTATTGTAAAAGAAATTTACATATACAGCTCCTCCTAAGAAAGGCAAAGCATAAAACAGAGATATGTGTTGGGTTGGAGTGTTTCTTTTTAGAAGAAAATTCAAGGCAAAACAACAGGTCTAAGAGTCGGAGCTGCAGTTAGCAACAGATCCTCCCAAATGGTACCTACCTTTGGAAATGGACAGAAGCCATGTCTTCTTCTCTTCTTTCCTCCATAGAACATAGCACAGTACCTTGTAGACTGAAAGAACTCAATAAAGATTTATTGAATGGGAATAAAAAGGAGTATTTGTGGGTGTACATCAGGGTCAAGGACAGTCACTGATCCTTTGAGTCGGAGCCAGACAGTCATAGTGCCACCACCCAAACCTTCTTTTCCTACATGAAGGATAGCATTGTATGTGAGAATGCCCACTGACCCACTCTTTGCCACTGGAACCTGACATTCTTGTGGATTAAGTCCTCAACCAGATCTCAGATTCCTTGGCTGCAAAGTTGTCTTGAAGAGTTGAGAAAATTGAGGTTTCTAGAAAATTGAGGTGTGGAGGCACAAGCCTCTCAAAGTTATCATATTAAAGTCAGTATGTTGACCTTCATTTCCAGAAGACTTAGGCTACAGAGAAGGAGAAGGTAGACTAGGGCACGGTGGGATGTGATTTAATCTCAGTGATTAGCCTGAGTCTATATGTATGGTTTTCCTCATTCACCTGGCTTTCCCAGCCCTTGTTTGCCAAGTCTCTAGCAGCCACTTTAGTAGTTACATGAGGGGTTATTAGGATGTTTTACTTGTTGAATGGATCCTCAGCTTTTCTTTGTCCCTTGATCTGGTGTAGACATTCCCTCTTGGACTCTTCATTGAAATCACTTTCGTCATCATAGATTTATGATCCCCAAATCTGAGAAATTATGAATTGGTATGTTAAAATGGCAGTCAAGCCCCATATTGTCTTTCCATGACTATAACTAATATAAATAATAACCATTATGTACTGAGTGCCTACTTTGTTCCATGTGCCCTACTAAGTGCTTCACATATATTAACTGTTGATCAGTAAGTACCATTATTTAATCTGAGGCTCAGAGAGGTTCAGTAACTTGTCCAAGTTTCCGCATTGAGTTAATGGTCTGAGAACAAATGTACATTAAAGGATTGCAGTAAAAATTTACTATTTCAGACTAATGGAGGCAAAGCAACCTGAATTTGTGAGACACATGCTTCAATAAAGTATATTTAAAGCTAAAGAGTTTATTGCCTTCTCAGACACTGAGTAACTTAAACTGTGTATGGAGAGCACTTGCCTCCTAGGGGGTCTTGGAAGACCTACAGATAAGCATTATTTATAATTAGCATGTCACTCTTAAAGCATTATTTATAATTAATGTGTCAGTTAGCTATAGTATAAGAAATAATTCTAGATTATTTTGAAAGGATTTTAAGAAACAGTTTATCTTAAGCTATTTAAATTATAATTCTTTACATCCTCAATTTGCTCAGGATTTGTTTGGCAAACCTCAAGCCAGTCCTGAAACTGACTCTGAATAGATGGAAGTGTGGACTAATGCAGTTTTATGTAGAGAATTGTAGCCATCCTTGTTTGGCTTTCTTATTTAAAATACACGTCTTGTTGACCAGGACTGGCTGTTTGGATATCTGTGAGAACTGTTCTTTGTGATGATAATACAATCAAAGCCTCTAAGAAATTGGATTTAGTTCTGAGAACCTGGAGTCTTCCTTTGAAGTGACTCTTTTAAAAATATTATCAAGTATCAGTCTTAATATCCAACTTGTATGCCTCACTGAGTTTTCATGAGATTAGCAGCCATTACTAGTTCTTTGTCTGGAGGTTGAAATGAAAAGCAAAGAGTTGCAGTGGGCTGAGAGAACACTTCTGTTTCATGTCCTCATGCCTCTTTTGGTCCAAATGACTCAGATACAGTACTACAGCTGTTTCAGCATTCTTGGGTTTTGTTTGCCAGCTCTATTGGAGACTAAAGCTTATATAAGTAATATAAAACCTCAGCATTTACAACATAAAGGCACCACAAGAACTCTCAGACATTAAGCTTTGGTAGGATTTTATTTGGAGGAATTTTATTTTAAAATGTAATATCCTTTTCCTTTCTTTGGCAAAACAGAATCAGGAGAACTTGGATGGAACTCTACTGCTTATGAAAAGTCTCACCCTGTTCCTATAAGCAAGTCTGTCACCCTTGATTGGAAAGTAATAATTCATAAAGCTTAATGTTATTATCATCCCTCTGCCTGGAGTGATAGATATTCTTGAGGCCTTTTAAATAAAAAGTTTAAAATTGAATTTGCAACTCAAAAGATTGGTGGGTTCAGATGGTAGTTTCCTGCTGAGTAACTGGGAAAACAATTCTAAAGTAGCCAGTGGTGTGTTAGGAATGGCAGTTTTATTAAATGTCTTGATGGAGTGCAGTGAAAACACACTTTTAGTGTCTTTATGCAGCCTTTCCCTCTACAAAAATAATGGTTTTCTTATAGACATTAGTGTTTGCCTTCATTGTACTTAGTTTGATTATTCTCCCAGTTCAGGTTTTCTGCAAGTTTTTGCAAAAGAGGATGAGATTTGGTTTTAGTAGTAGCAGATCAATAAGATTCTCATGTGTGAACCAACTGTCTGCTCAGAGATGATTGGTTTGCATCTCCTCATATAATTTTGCAGAACAACAAGTCTTAAATAATCCACTTGGTCTAAAATAGGTCCATTGAGTATTATGTTCTCATGGTGATAAGCCTCCCAAAGGAAGAAGTCCTTGAAGAAGCAGGGTCCTGCTGGAAGGAAGAGAGCCATCCAGATGAGGGAAGGCCTCTCTCGCCCAATAGAAAACCAGCAAGTTCATTTAAAAAGGTATCTTTCAATTATGAAAACTGGCAGGCATCAAAGCACACTTGGCAGTTGAACTTTGCAAAAACATTTGCACTGGCGGCTAAAGAGGACCTTCTTTTTTGCTGGTTTCATGAAAAAAAAAAGAAAAAGAAAAAGAAAGAAAGAAACATTTTTCAGTTTCACCTCAATTTCCTCTCTCCTTTTTTTCCACAAAACCAAAGGTGATTTTTCAAGGTCCCTGTATCAGCATTATTTAACATCCTCGTGTGGGTTTGACCAAATCCCTCAGGATGAAAATTGAAAATTTGTTATCATTTCCACCCTTCACCCCCAGTCCTGTATCCCAGTCAATGGCAAATTGTCTCTTTTCCAGTTTCTTTATTTTTCCCCCTATGGGCAAAACACTGCTGCTATAAAAATAAAAGCAGCGAAATTCCAGTCTTGACTAAATTTGGGGATTATCTCACACATGAAAAAAATCTTTGTTTTCTCCTTGGGAAACTGGCAAAGTGAAAATTGACAGCTTAGCTTTTCTCACATTGGCACTTATATTAACTGCAGGAATTGGATTTTTAAACTATTTTAAACATAATTTTAGAGGGAATGCTACTGCATATAAATGTGGCTTATGTTTAATCTCCACACCAAATGTCTTGTATGGAGATCTTTATAGCCAGATCTGAATCATTCTTTTCTTCCTGGGCAAGGATGAAGCTTTGTAAGAATAGAGGCCTCTTCTTCACTATTTCATGAATCAAGGAATAATCTATTGTTGATTAAATTATTGGGGATAGTGGAGGATAAGGCAGCCTTAGACTGCCAAGTGACTGGCAAGTTAACTGCATCTTTGAGCTTCTGGCAAGGCACTGACAAACTTCTCACATCAGCAGACGTTGGGTATGGTATAAAATCACTGGATAATCTTATCTGTATCCTTCAACACACTAATGGTTCAAGTCCTACTCTGTAATTTGTGTGTGCATGTATGTGTATTTTCTTCTTCAGTGTTTATCCTTAGCAGGACGAAATAGTTGCTCTAAAATCCTATGCGTAAACATAGTTAAAACAATGAGTGAAAAGAGAAAGAGCAACCCACTCAGAGTTTTAAACTCCCAAGTTTAACTCTTTTCTTTCCTACACATATCAATTATGTGATTTTGTTTCTAATACCCAAATTAGAAAGAAACATTATCTGTCTTCTGCAGTTTTGGTGAAGCTTTTGGCCCTACCTGTACGGCATGGAGGGATTGTCTTGCATTCTGCACTTAAAAGTACCTTTGGGAGCATTAACCCATCCTGCTCTAAAGGGAGAATGGCTAGCAGGTGAAACTGGCAGGGAGAAACCTTTGCTGTTGTTCATGAAGAGATGAAGCCATCTTGATTCACCAATTCCTTCCCTACGTCCCTTCCCACCTCTAGCTTATACCCTCCTGTGGCAGGCTAAAAAATGGCCTCCCAAAGATGTCCCCTCGTCCTCAGAATGTATGAATATGTTACCTTACCTGGCCAAAAAAAAGAGGAAAAAAAGAAAAGACTTTGTAGAAGTGATTAGGAATTCTGAGTTGGAAAGATTATCCTAGATTATACTGACAGTGAAACATAATCACAAGTGTCTTATATAAGAGGAATGCAGGAAAGTAAGACAGGGAAGAAGGCAACGTGATTAGAGAAGCAAAAATTGGAGTGAAGAGTCCATAAGCCAAGGCAGTTTCTAGAGGCTGGAAAGAAGGTAAGGAAGGGATTCCTCCAGAAGGAACCAGCTCTGCTGACACTTTGATTTTAGTCCCTTAAAATTCCTTTTAGACTTCTGAGGCATTCTGAAAGAGAATGCGTTTGTGCTATCTTAAGCCACTAGATTTGTGATCATTTTTTTTATAGCGTCCACAGAAGATTAATACACCCTTCTATCCCCCTCTCACCTTCTGTTCAGAACCACTGACTTTGCTTCCATCTTCATTTTTGCTCTTGGTCAAGTTTCTCATCTCTGATCTAATCCTCTTGATCAAGGATTTACCTACTCAGCTTTTAATTAACCATCCTCCGTACCTAGATTCTTGCATAGCCAAGGAACTTCAATAAGGACCTCTGGTTACAAAGCCAGAGTCACATTTGCTGAAAATGTGTTCCATGACATAATAGGTCCCTGAATATGTGAACACAGAGTATATGGTAAGGGAATGTTTCCTATCATATCCCTCTCTTAGAGACTTGTGCTCCATGTTAGCATGTTAACGATCCTGAGAAATTCTACAATTTTGTTTAATGTAACAGTTTCCAACTTTACTTGGCTATAGAACATTCTTTTTAACATAACAGATGTGAACATGTCTCAGAAATGAATTTCCAAGGAGCTTAGGAAAAAGCTGCACTGGGGTATACCCAGGGTCTTTGGGATGACAATATCTTTCTCCTGTGCAATGAAGCAGATGTCCATTTGGCCTCTGGATCTGAAAGGAAAGCCAGCTTCCCTCCACCTGGGGCTGGGCTCTGTGCACTTACCCTGCAGTAGGTGAGGGGTATAAGAAACTTGATTAAAACAGGCTCTAGGTATTTATGGCAGTTTCCTACCTGGCTTCTTTGGGAAATATGTGTGAAACTCCCATGGCTAGATCTGACTCGTGTATCATTAGATCTGCAGTGGCAGAGGGCCTTTAGGATATAGATCCAGTGGATTGCCAGGCAATGGCCTGATCATGAACTACACATACTCTTTTAAGATGTGTGCTTAAGATCTGAAGAATATGAGAATCCATGAGAACCTCCCAAACAGCCCAACCTTCCTGATTCCCAAATCCAGGAAGGGTTCTTCCTGTCCTCCCTAGGGTCAGGTGCCCCTCTGGGTCCCAGCACTGACTAGGGCACAGGTCAGGTATACAGGATGAAAATTAGCTAACATTTATTCCTTTTTTGCTCTGTGTTAGGAATTGCTCTAAGCACCTCACACATGTCACAACTTTATGCAAAATTCTGAGGCCCAGGGATGTTAAAAATAACCCAGCTGAGGACACATGGCTTGTAAGTGGTAGCACTGAGCTTTGTGTCTAGGCAGATGAGGCCCAGAACCTCTGTTCTCAAACCCCTGTATTACATGCAAGTGAAAAGGAGGTAAACTTGAAGTCAGGCAGATCTGGGTTTGAGCCCAGGCTCCTTACTGTGACCTTGGACAAGTCTCTTAATCTCTTTCAACTTCTATTTCCTCTTTGGAAAATCATGATATGAATACCTGGTGTCAGAATCATACCGTAGGCTTGCCAGTCTGTTAACATATGCACCTCTCCCACCTAACTGACCATTCTCACCAATCTCTTTTGGGAGAATCATGACTATCAGTGGGCACCAGATCCCTTTTCAGAAAGAAGCTACATTCTGCCACTTGAAAAACCATGCTAAGTTATTGTTCTTTCTTGAATTATTTTTATTATTTTTTTTACTTATTACAAAAGTAGTACATATTTATTTTAGAAAAGAAAGCTAAGCAAAAGTAAGAAAAATGTTAAATCACCAGGATCTCTAAAAGATAATTGCTGTTAACCTTTCTATGTTAATATTATTTCTAATATTTTTACTTTGTGTTCGCTAAATAATGCTTTCATACTGTATACTTTTTATATGTTCTTTTCCCAAATGATGCTATTCTAAAATACAGTTTTAGAAAAAACGGCCTCTTTTCTCTTTGCTTACCTTAAATAGTTCTCATGCACTAAGTATTCTACAACACTTTGTTTTAATGACTCCATGATGGGGGCTTTACCAGTTTCATATTGTTGTAAGTCTAGGTTGGAGTTCCCATGTGGCTCAATGAGTTAAGGGTCCCACATTGTCACTGCAGTGGCTCAGGTCACTGCTGTGGCACAAGTTCAACCTCTGTCCTGGGAACTTCCATATATCATGTGTGTGGCCAAAAAAAAAAAAGAAAGAAAGAAGTTTAGGTTGTTTCCGATTGTTGTTAAAACAATGTTGCAGTGAACATATTTGAGATTCATGTATCTGAGTCATGATTAAAATAGTCAATCTTTTAATTTTTTTTAAATATACAATTTAAAGGTCATTTTCCATTTACAGTTATGTTCCATTTATAGTTTCCAAAATGTTGGCTGTATTCACCCTGCTGTACACTACATCCTTGAGCCTATCTTACGTGCATTAGTTTGTACCTCCCATATCCTCACATTTATATTATCCCTTACCCCCTCCCCTCGGCTAACCACTAGATAATAAAGTCAGTCTTCTTTAAATAATTTTTATTGGAGTATAGTTGACATGACAGTGTTATATTTGTTTAAGATGTAAAACAAAGAGAATCAGTTATACATGTACATATATCCATTCTTTTTTCCCATATAGGTTATTACAAAATATTGAGTAGATTTCCCTGTGCTGTACAGTAGGTCCTTGTTAATTATCTTTTTTATATACAGTAATGTGTTAATCCAGTTACCCCAACAGTTTCCCCTTTGACGACCATAAATTTGATTTCAAAATATGTGAATTTGCTTCTGTTTTATAAACAAGTTAAATTGCTTCATTTTTATTATATTCCATTCCATAACTGATATCCTGTGATATTTGTCTTTATCTGAATTTATTATGATATTCTCTAGGTCCATCCATGTGGCTGCAGATGATATTGTAATATTACTCAGGTATAAAAAAAGCATGAAATAATGTCATTTGCAGCAGTTAAAACAGAAGCAAACTCACAGATTTTGAAATCAGATTTATGGTTATCAAGGGGAAACCACATTTTCTATTTTTTTCTTAAAGTGCTATTTGAACTATCACAATAAACAAGGGTTTGTTCCCTTTTTTTTTTTGTTTTTTTAGGGCCACACCTGCAGCATATGGAGGTTCCCATTGCTAGGGGTCGAATTGGAACTGTAGCTTCTGGCCTACGCCACAGCCACAGCCACACGGGATCTGAGCCATGTCTGCGACCTACACCACAGCTCACAGCAATGCCAGGTCCCTGACCCACTGAGTGAGGCCTGGGATCGAACCTGCACCTCATGGATACCAGTTGGATTCATTTACGATGCACCACAAAGGAAACTCCCAGCAGGAGTTTTCTTTTATAGGAATCAAAACAATAAAGATGGTCCTGATGTTTTAGAAAGACAGGTAATTTTTAAATATGCAGCTTGTATTTTTGTCTATAATGATAAGGAGTTATATTTAATTTATATTTTGAACTCAGCTTTTATGATTTGGGGGACTCTAATATATGCTCCCAGCAGATATAACATATTCTCTTCAAAATGTGTTTTAATTAAAGAAGTAGATTCCATATTGCAAATGATGCCATGTGCAGTTTTTTTTCTCATGACTTTTCATAAATATGTGCTCATGTATATCAAATGTGTTTTGCTGGTACATTAATTTACTCATTCATTCATTCCTTCAACAGGTATTTATTGAATGTTTTACATTTCTTGTACTGGGCCACACGGAATACAGTTATAAACCCACAGATAAAGTCCTGCAGAAAACATACTTCATTCATTCCAAGTGAAAATGATTTTTCACAAGATAATGGGTGCTGGCCTAGGTAGCATTTCAATGATATTCTTAGTCTAGAACATGATTAACTTTGGAAATGTAAAAAGGCATGATGAAGAGAGATCAGAAAGAATCAAGTATTTAAGAATTTATTGCTCAAGTCATATCAAGTGCAAGATTCTCAAATCTTTGATCATTGAGTATGAATTAGGACCTCCCATTATTATACTCCTTGAATTTCCACAGCCTTGAAGAAGGTATTCTTCCCTCCCTAGAGAATCTGAATGAGCCCTGAGGTGTGAGGGTGACCTGATATTCTCCTTTCTCACATGCTGTTCTTTATACATTCATTACTAGTATGAGGATGTTACTAATATGTGCGCCCTTGAAGGACTTCCAGTTCTGAAACCAGTAGAGTCTCAGGGAAACTGGGACAAGCTGGTCACCCTGAGTAGAAGGGAGGTTGTAGACTTCCATGAGGAGTGAAGAGTGGCCTGAAATGGGATTTCAAATCTGCCTAGATTTACTATAATTTCAGAAGAAAGATGAACTTTCTTTTTTTTTTAATAATATTTTTTATTTTCCCACTGTACAGCAAGGGGGTCAGGTTATCCTTACATGTATACATTACAATTACATTTTTTCCCCCACTCTTTCTTCTGTTGCAACATGAGTATCTAGACAAGGTTCTCAATGCTATTCAGCAGAATCTCCTTGTAAATCTATTCTAAGTTGTGTCTGATAAGCCCAAGCTCCCGATCCCTCCCACTCCCTCCCCCTCCCATCAGGCAGCCACAAGTCTCTTCTCCAAGTCCATGATTTTCTTTTCTGAGGAGATGTTCATTTGTGCTGGATATTAGATTCCAGTTATAGGTGATATCATATGGTATTTGTCTTTGTCTTTCTGGCTCATTTCACTCAGTATGAGAGTCTCTAATTCCATCCATGTTGCTGCAAATGGCATTATGTCATTCTTTTTTATGGCTGAGTAGTATTCCATTGTGTATATATACCACAGAAAGATGAACTTTCTAAGTGCTTTATGATAGTAAACTAAGATGTCTTTCACCTTACTATTTACCCAATTTTTATATGCTTAAAATATGTGCACTTTATATAAATTATAACAGAAGTTTCAAGTTATAAGCTGGGAAAATATTTCTAGCATATGTAAGAGATGAAGAATTAATATCCTCAAAGACGTAAAGAACTTTTATGAATCAATTAAAAAAAAGTATAGACTGGTAGAAAAATAAAGCCATGAATAGACAAATTTACAAAGGAAAATACACATGGTAAGTTGAAAAATAGTTACCCGGTTTTCCATGTTTTCCTTTCTTACCTTCATGTCCAGCCTCGAGAAACATCAGATATAAAAAACAATGAGAGAGAACACTGGGTCAGAAAACCAGTGAGCTCTTGACTAATGGAAGCCATGTGTCCCTGGCAAGAAAGCCATTTCCAGGGGCTCCAGTAGGTGGCCACTGCCTGCCCACAGGGACCAGCACCCCCAGGACAGTACACCCTCAAGAGTGTTTTGAACAAGAGCTTTCCAAAAACAACACCACAAAGTGCATCCCTCATCGCCTCTTTAAGATGGTCCGTGGAGTGGCCAAGGGTAGACTTGGGTAGCAAGAGTATAATCACTTTTTATTTTTGGAAGCAGAAAGCACGTCTACTTTTTGGCAGCTAAAGCACTGGCATGGGCCAGAGGGAAAAGTTTAGATTTCACGGCTTCCCAGTGCCCTTGTTTACCTAAACTAACCCCTGTAGCAATGGCTTTGGCAAATCTCTCCTTAGTTGCCTTTGAGGAAATCTACCAGAAGTCTTATTCTTTTGTTTTGAAATGAGGATATCACTTGTAAAAAATGAAACAAATGTAATAAAACAAAACAATCCTTTCAGTGACCCCAAGCTTCATCCCTGCTCCCCCACTACCCCATCCTGTTCTCTTGTTGCTGTGACAGGGGAGGGAGTGCCCTCCATGCCCTGAAACTGAATGCCAGCCTCTCCCAGTCATGCCTGGTCCAGCAGGACCCACAACTGGTCTGGATTTGGGTTTCTGTAAAGAGTGGCTGCTATTTCTACAGTGATGTGGAGAAATCAGCCTGGCTTCAGCTGTGAGCATAAAGCGACTGACACATTTAATCTCTGTTTTGCCAGAAAGAACCATAAAAATTTGCATTAGAGATTACTTAGAAGAAAATGCATTTGAATTCAAATAATAAAAAGTGATAGCTCTTGGAATGGATAGAAAGATCACTGACAATCAAAAGACGTAGGTTCCAGTCCTCGTTCTGCTGTTGTCTAGCCCCCTGAGCTAGTTATCATTCACCTCTCTGGATTTCAGTTATCCTACCAAGTAAATGAGGCGGGTAGGTGGCGTTATCTCCCTCCCAGATTAGTTAATTTGAAACATTGTACTCATTGACTCATTCAGTGATTCAACCTTTATTGTCATCTTCCAAGTATAAATTAAGTTTAACCACTCTATTAATTACTGCATTACTTAATTCAGCATTAATCAGTGTTTGTTATGCTCCAGGCACTGAGAGATTAGGAGACAAAAATACTGCCTGAACCCTTAACAAGTAAACTGGTGTAAGGAACAGACACATTGTCTTATCATTTCTATATACATTTTAAATGTCATCTCCTCCATATGCCTCCCTTGTCTTTTATGCTACCTTGAACCATTTTAATGTTTCGCATGTCTTTTACCTATATATCCTTACATTCTTTATTATTCGTATTTCTATCTAATCCGTTCTTTCCTCAAGCCCATTCATTTTGAAGACAGGAACTGAATTGGGTCTTATTATTTTCTGTCTCCAATGGCATTGAGCACAGTGAACACACAGTAGGTGCTCAATATGTGTTTTTTCAATTACATTAACGGATGGAATTCTAATGGCTTGTTATTGTCTGTGTCCCATTGCCCTCTGTCAATGGTACTCTCTTAGTGTACTAATTACAAACCCCCAGATTCCATCGAGGCTGAGGTATTCAGTTAGCAGTCAGAAAAAAAACTTTGCAGGAATGGAGGATTTTTTTTTTTCCTTGACGACAGGGAAACTGACATTGTCAACCTCAGGATTTTTTAAGAAGAGCTCTTGCTAACATGAAGTAGTCTGGATTATGGCACAGGTGTGTGACACGTCTTTCACATCAACACCAGGAATATTCATTGCCAGCAGCTGTAGGCTTGGATTTCCCTTAAACCAGCTGTAAGTCTGGATAGAGGTGAGAATTTGCTAAGGGCCACAGGATACCTTCTGAATTCCATAGCCAAAAGGTCAAGGGGAGGCATTCTTACTACCTGCTAATGCAGCTCAGGAAACAGATATGATCTGGGCTTATTATGTTGCACTTAGATGCAATAACTTGATACAGACTATTTTTAATTGGTTTACTTTAAGAAGTGGAAGCAACTTTACTCTGTTGAGTGTTCACATGTTACATGAAAGTCTGCAAAGTAATATTACCCACTATTTATGGAGAGCTTCCAGTGTGCCAGGTTCTCATCATGTGTGCTCTTCCCATGAATCCTTGCAATGGTGGTGTCAGACTGGAAGGTGGCTTGCAGACCAGGAGGCAGACAGTGCTTTACTCATGAGCAGGGGGTGGTTGAAGTAGAACTAATTCATACAGTCAGACAGTGATCTCAAACAAAACTGTGTTTGTACAACAGGTATTTGCTCCAAGATTGTCATCTAGATAACCCAGAATAACTTTATATTAATTTCCAGATTTTGATAGAAGTAACCCCCTCCTCCCATCCCTCCCCACTAAAATAAAGTACATCTTGGTAGAGAACTGTAGACTCCTGGGAATATGCACAGTCACGTTCATGGTTCAATACATTTAAGCTTGAAAACCTATCTTACTGATGCTCAGAAATCAATTAGAGCAAGATTTTTTTTTCATTTTTTAAGGTTTTATTGAAGTATAGTTAGTTTACAATGTTGTGATAATTTCTGTTGTACACCAAAGTGATTTAGTTATACACATACACACATCCATTCTTTTTCAGATTCTTTTCCCACGCAGATTACCACAGAACATTGGGCAGAGTTCTTTGTGCTATATATATATAGCAGGTCCCCATTGGCCGGTCATTCCATATACCACAGTGTGCATATGCCAGTCCCAAACCTCAAGTCCATTTCTCCTTCCTACTTGTCCCTTTGGTAACCACAAGTTTGTTGTCAAACTCTGTGAGTCTGTTTCTGTTCTGCAAATAAGTTCATTTACATACTTTTTCAGATTCCACGTATGTGATATCACACGCTGTTTGTCTTTTGCCCTCTCACTTACTTCGCTTAGTGTGATAATTTCTAGGTCCATCCATGTTGCTGCAAGTGGCATTATTTCAGGCTTTTAAAGGCTCAGTAGTATCCCACTGTCTGTATGCACCACATCTTTTTATCCATTCCTTGGTTGATGAACATTTAGGTTCCTTCCATGTCTTAGCTGTTGTAAATAGTGCTGCAGTGAACATTGGGGTGCATGTATCTTTTTGAATTATGGCTTTCGCTGAGTAGATGCCCAGGAGTGGGATTGCTGGATCATATGGGAGTTCTAGTTTTAGTTTTTTTGAGGAACCTCCATACTGTTTTCCATAAGTTGTACCAATTGACATTCCCACCAACAGTGTAGGAAGGCTATAAGAAATATTACGGGAGTTCCCTAGTGCTCTAGAAGTTAAGAATCCAGCATTGGGGCATTCCCATTTTGGCTCAGTCAGTTAAGAACCTGACTAGTATCCATGAGGATGTGGGTTTGATCTCTGGCCTTGATCAGTGTGTTAAGGATCCAGTGTTGCCATAAGCCGTGGTGTTGGACTCAGAACTGGCATTGCTGTGGCTGTGGCATAGGCTGGCAGAAGATCTGATTTGACGTGGCATATGGAAGCCTGGGATCTTCTTTTATGCCATGGGTGCGGAAAAAAAAAAAAAAAAAAAGAAAATGTTACAAACCTCAGAACTCCTAGTTGTGTTCTCGATAAAGCCCTCTAGGTCTTGGCCTCTCTGCTCTCAGCATCTTGAGGTGGAAATTTACCTGGGCTCAGAATCATGTTTGTAGCAAAGCTTCTTCAGATGGAAAGCATAGAAGAAATGCCTCAGCATGATTCACCCATCCCCAAATGATGGCTTTGGATTTGCATTGAAATCAGATTTTCAACCCAAATGTGCCCCTGAAGTTGGTTTACTCTTGGCAAAGCAAGGTTTCCTGTTTTTCAGAAAACAGACTTAAATAGGCTTGGACAAGAGGCTCAAGCACTTTCTTGCACATCAATCAGTTCTTGCAAAATAACATTTTAATTATTTAAGTGCAAGTGAATCAGTAACATCTGAATCAGATTTTCTTGAAAAAAAAAATACAACTGTCTTTTGAAACTAGAGGGAGAAAGTGCTTGGTTGGCTAAAAACAATTTAGGTTTTGTGGTAACCCCCAAAGTGTTTGAAAAACAATTTACATATTTGATGAGCTCAAAATGTCTCTGGATTAGGCCTTTTTCCCAGGATAAACTACACAATAAATGTGGACATTTTAAATAGGGGTCATATTAGGTTGCATTTCACAGGGTCTCGAATTTGGTAATCAAAAGTGAAAAGGCCTGTCTATTTTTTACATGGTACATTTTCAAAACCATTAACACTCTTTTTAAAAATTATTTTAATTATGAAAACATAACTTATTAACTAGGCTTTCCATGTCGTCAAAGTAGGATAACTTATCACACCATTTAATAACATATTTGTAGCTACTTTTAACTGACCCTGTCTTGTACAAAGGGGGAATAATTCCAGGAATAGTCTAAGAGCATTTAGGTTCTCAGAGGGTTCTGGGACTAAACCACATTTTCCTGTAAAATAAGTCATCAAGATGATTTGTAAAACTTATATTTGGCTATATTCATGGGAGTTTCACACCAAATTGGGCTGGTTATGCTTATTGATCAAGTTATGCTGCCCTTGCATTCTCTTAGAATGGTCCTATTTAGCCAGCATAGATGTTTTCTGGTTGATAGTTATAAATCTATAGTTGATAGTTTTTGACTCACCAATGGTGAAGTTTAGGTGAAAACCAAAAACCAGGGGATGTCCATTGAAAGACATTTGCCTGACCGATAAGAACCTGTTGATGGAAACTTGCTATGAACTGGTAGTGTGGTTTGCAATTTCATGGTAATAATTTAATAGATTTAAAGCTAGAAGATTTTGGTTTTCTCTTCAAATATGTCAGTGGCAGGCAAACCATTTAGCTTCTTCCCCCTGGTATATGGTTGCCCTGTCTGGTTCAGGCCAGTGGGAAGAGAAGAGGCACCTCGACATTGGATTCTTGGTTACTGACAAGGTAAAATTCTTCCTGGATTTTCGTATTGGTTTGGATTCTGTAAGTGCCTTAGCTTGATAAAGTTTCTGCTACTTCTGTGAAATATTGATACGGTGTATGTAGAGTGTTTTGCTTCAAGCCTGATTTTATTTCCTTTCTGAATCTTAAGAATAGATGGTATTTAATAAACGCTTTTTGAATAGAATTGATTTTTTATAATTAAGCTATACTTTGTATATTGGAATGATGTACCTCATTTATTCCTGTATCATTTCTTTTTGAGTATCTGTTGTAGTGGATATGATGACTGGAACAGAAAAGGTCTTATCCTTATGCCAGGCACCATATAAGGCACTGTAGACTTAGGTGATGGAATCAGTCCTGAACCTCAAGAGGGTATGATGCAGAGGGAGGATAAATGGAAAAAGAAGTAATTATAGTTCACTATCTGGGCTGTGTGTCAGAAGCTACAGTTAACTTACCCCAACATCTGCTTTTCCATTTATCTTAGAAATCAATCCCAGTTTGTATTTGAGTACATGATCTCCAAGAACAACCAATTCTACTCCCCAGCTTGCTTTGCCGCTAGTTTTGGTCTGGGGAGATGTAAAAGAAAGCATATTATGTGGACTTCCCAAGAGGAATACTTAAAGGAAGCTAGCTTAGCAGGAAGGAGGGGCTGCTTTTTCACAATTGCCTTTCCTCCTTCTTCTAGCCTGAAACTTGAGCAGCTGTCTTGAAACATGAAGTGAAGTTAACATGAAGTCAAGTGCTAGGGGGGTGGAGAGATAGGAGCTTAGGTCTCTGGTGATATCAAGAAGCAGCTTTACCAGCCATGGACTGCTTACTCCTAATATGTTTGTTTGTTTGTTTGTTTTAGAAAGAAAAATAAATTTCTATCTCATTTAAGCCACTGTTATTCTGGAGTTTTCTATTTATGCAACCAAACTAAAAATCTAACAGGTGCAGGATATATTGGGGGATTTGCATAAAGTAATATGGGAATCCAGAGCAGAAAGCCCTCATTGTAGGCTGGGAGATAGAAGAGTCCCCCTATAGAAGGAAATCCTTGAATGAACCCTGAGGAAGGAATGTCAGATTGTCAGGAAGATAATAAGATTGGAGAGGGTAGAGATGATATTCCAGGTAAAGGGAAGGATGTTGTATGCTTAAGGTCCCAGTGCAGCTTTGGGAGGGAAAGTACCATATTTCCAGAGTAAGCTAATTGCAGAAGATCAAAAGAAAGGATCCTAGACTTCTCCAAGTGCTACCTCTCTTTCTACCTCCACCTCCTCCACATCAGTTGTCTTTAGTATTAAAATATTGAAGAACCTTTAAGATGGCCATGAACACTTTCTTGTGGCAGAAATGTCTACTTACTCTTTAAAGCAGACAAAGTAAATAAAATGTAAGCACAACACTTTTCTGAATAAGATCTTGTGATAGATACTAGTGAAAAGAGGTTAGGGGAAATTGAAATAAATTAAATCATTATATATATATATATATATAAATGACTGGGCCACTATGTTGTACAGCAGAAATTGTCACAACGGTGTTAATCAACTACATTCTAATAAAAATAAAATCAAATGGCTAGAACTAGAGATTCTCATGCTAAGCAAAGTAAGTCAGAAAGAGAAAGACAAAAACCATATGATATCATTTATATGTGGAATCGAAAATACAACACAGTGAATATAACTATGAAGTACTCAAGAAAAACATATATATGAACATATCTATGAAAAACAGACTCATAGACATAGAGAATGGACTTGTAGTTGCCAATGGGGCAGGGGATAGGGAAAGGAAGGATTGGGGTTTGGGATTAGTAGATGCAAACTGATATATATAGGATGGATGAACAACAAGTTCCTACTGTATAGCTCAGGGAACAATATTCAACATCCTGTGATAAGCTGCAATGGAAAAGAATATGAAAAAAGAAAAAAAAATATGTATGTATCTGAGTCACTTTGCTGTACAGCAGAAATTAACACAACATTATAAATCAACTGTTTTTAAAAAATTTTAAGAGAAAATAATCATTCTTGCTATTATAGGGTTTCTATTCTAAGGATGAGGGCAGCAATAAACACCTATACACATAATAAAAAAGTAAACAAAGCAAGAGTGGGGAGGGGAATGGAAAAATGTATAGTGTGGACTGAAGGGAGGTGGCTGTTACCCACAAGATTTCTGCTGGGAAAAGTGGTGTTTCCTGTGGCTGCTTTAAAATCCTGTCACAACCATAAGATTGGGTGGGATCTCCCAGGGCTTGGAAGCAGAAATTGGAGAAGTAAGATGGGGTTGTGAGAACTTTCAAGACCCTCCACTAGCACAGTGGATGGTGGCCTGGCCCCTTGAGGAATCAACAAGTAAGCATTGAAGGCCTTTCTGGTGAAAGCAGAAAGACTTAGTTGGAAAGACTTAGTCATAGCTAGAGGATGCTTCTTCTGGGAAGGAGAAGGTGCTTTGTACAAGAGAAGTGCAGAAAGACAATGAGAGAGGTCAAGGTTAGAATATGGAACAAATGCACTGAGGACTCACAGCCTGTGACTTTAGGGTAGCTTGGAGTTATCTGAGTAATCATGAAGTCATCTGGCCATATCTCCCCAAAATACTCCTGCTATTTGCTTTTTGTGGTCTGGGAGTCTGCAGACTCAACACGGGACAAGGTCAGAAGAAAAAAACTGTGACATTTGTAGCCTATAATGGGATGAATTTGGGTAATTGGTGTGTGGTATGAGAAGCCCAAGCATAAGGAAAACCAAGCATCTGTGCAGGGACTGGGATACTAATTTCAGAAGGTGACTTATCTGAAAGTGTGTAGGAAGTGAAACAAAAATTTGAATTTTCTTTAAGCTCTGAGGAAAGGGTGGAGGAAAAAAAATGATAAAAGGTGGACAACTGCTTTGCTTCAAATGCCAGGACATATCACTACATGCTAGGGGCAGGAGGGACTCTTTAGATTGTCAGTGTGGTTGGGGACACAGAGGTAGGAGAGGAACAGGGGACAAAATGAAGCTAAATATACCAATATAACAGTGCCAGAACATTTTTATCTTCCAAGAAAACTGTGACATTCTGAGTCCCTCCATTTCTGCAAAAATAATAATTATGAACTCTGTTGCTTAGTAGAATAGGTCATGTGAATGAATTGCTATAGGAAAGACAGAGATTTAGTGCATAATTTCAAAAAGAGATGGGGCTACAAAGCCATACATTAAGCTCCAAAGAGCCTTTGTGGTGCCTGTAGGGTCCCTGGATTTGGGGCTAGTGGCCAATCTAGAGCTGTGTTGATCTGGGCTTGGGATCCTTAGTTTAGAACGTGGCCCTGGATTCACCATGAGACGCTCGTGACTGAAAAAGCAAAGATGCCAGCATATCTACTGTGGGTGGAGACCCGAGCTAGCTTGCCCAGAATCTGCCACTTATTAACTGTGTGACCTGGTCAAATTACTTAGCTTTTATGGGTCTCAGTCTCCTCTTCAAAATTGCCTATGTGAAAGGTGGTGTGTGTGTGTGTGTGTGTGTGTGTGTGTGTGTGTGTGTGTGTGTGTCTCTGTTAGAGTATTTGGTGAGAAAACTTTACATAGTAATAATACTAATATATTGTCTTCCAGAGAGAGCAAAAATATTTTTTCAGGCTTTTTCTGCCATTTAATCATTTGTTAATGATATTTTTGGTATATAGGCATTTTAATTCTTTATGTAGTCAAATCAATTTTTACTTTTTGACATATACAATTGCTTTTCTTAGAAAGTTTTTCTCAACCCAAAAGACATACTTGTATGCCAACCTCATTATACCATTTTTGCATTTAACTTTGGAATCTATTTAGAAGTTATTTTTATACAGTGTATGAGTGAAATTCTAAGTAACTTTTTAATCTCAAGAGTCAGCCAATTTTCTAAACACTATTTATTGAATAATTCATTATTTCTCTATTAATGTGTGTTTCTTAATCAGACATTCATTCTTATATATAATGTAGTCTGTTTTTAGCCTCCTGATTCTTGTCAACTTCACATTATTATTATTATCATCATTATTATTATTTTTGCTTTTTAGGGCTGCGCTCATGACATGTGGAAGTTTGCAGGCTAGAGGTCGAATCAGAGCTATAGCTGCCAGCCTATGCCACAGCCACAGCAATGTGGGATCCAAGCTGCGTCTGCAACCTACACCACAGCTCATGGCAACGCCAGATCCTTAACCCACTAGGCAAGGCCAGGGATTGAACCCATATCTTCGTCGTTCCTAGTTGGGTTTGTTAACCACTGAGCCACAAAGGCTCCCAGTTTCACATTATTTAATTAAAGTAGTGTCATAATGTATTTTAATACTGACTCAGACAAGTCTTCTGGATTACTTTACCTTTTTATGTTCTTCCTGGTTTTTTTTTTTTTTCTTATTTATACATCCAAATTAACTTTAGGTCATTTTCTTTCTAAGGAAATTTCTACTGGAAAAAAAGAAATAATTAAAAAGCGTTTAGTCTCCCAAATAAAGACATGATCTTTTCTTACTACATATTATTACAGTTTTCTTTGAGTCATGCACATTTTGAGATTAGTCAGTCTACAAGTGTTTCACAATTGTCCACTCTAAGAATCTGCAAGGCTATTTCACTTTTGTGTATGTGCAGA
The DNA here is from genome assembly GCF_054392235.1 of Sus scrofa. Lineage (NCBI taxonomy): Eukaryota > Metazoa > Chordata > Mammalia > Artiodactyla > Suidae > Sus > Sus scrofa. The sequence continues at coordinate 17,895,136 of NC_139393.1, read as the reverse complement.
TACACATACATATCCACAGACACACGCGCATGCAAACACACACACACAGTGAAACTCAGCATCTGATATAAACTGCTTCTCTTTTATTATTTGGCCTTTATAACCAGGTAAATGGCTCTCTTCCCTTCAGAGAAAGCATCCCTCTTAATATCTCCGTGTAGATTGTATTTTAATCTCAAAATTCTCGAGCATTTGCAGTGATGTCAAGATGGTAATGGCAACAACAAATTCCAAAATTTCCTAATAGATGAATTCAGTATCCTTTCAACTAAGGAGTAACTGGTCAAGTTTGTGGAAAAAAATCACCCCCCCCCCTTTTTTGTGGAAACCAGGAGGGGAAAGAGCTAGTTCCTCTCAAAAATCAAGGTCAGGTTCAGAAATTATAGCTGTGTGTGTAATCTCAGCCCAAGAAATAGGCTTGCCTTCCTTTTATTGGTCCAATTACTCAGCACATATTTCTGAGTTCACCCTGTACCAGACGTAGTTCTAGGCATTGGGGTCAGCTCTGAAGACTGAAGGTGAGACTGAAAGTCCCTGCATAGTTGGAGCTTTGCAGGCTGGAGGAGGAAATGCAGATCACAAACAAAACAAAGAGAACTATTAGATGGTGATAAGCCATGAAAAATAAAGCAGGACAGTGGGACCAGATGAGGGTTGGGAGTGGAACTTGAATATGCACGAGTCTCTGAGGAGACACCATTTAACTGAGGCTCAAATGATAAGGAGGAAAGAAACAGCCACGTGAAGAATTGGAAGGAGAGGGCTCCTGGAAGAGCTAGCAGCTGAGTCCCTAAGGCAAGAATAACCTCAAATTTTTCCTGAACCTACCTCTCATGTTCTTGTGAATCTGTGGTACAGAGCGGGAGCTTGGAGGGTCTCTGACAGATTGCTGCGGACCTCATAGTCGGGAATACATTATAATTGTGCATTGTCTTTCAACTATAACAAGTGTTTTTGCCTTAAATCTTCACTTGTTTAAAGAACAGGTGATTGAAATGATTTCTTTTGTTCTTGGTAAATCCTTATGAGGGAAAGCAAACCCATTAGATCTGGAAGGGTGGGAATGAATAAAAACTGAGATCACAATCGAAACTCAACACTCTTAATACCTCTAACTGGTGGTGTTGGACAAAGACTTCTTGAGTGGCCATGAGCAGATAATCCTACTACCGTAAGGACCACGCACTGGGGATAAAAATGTTGGTAAGGGAGTTCCCGTCGTGGTGCAGTGGTTAACGAATCTGACTAGGAACCATGAGGTTGAGGGTTCCATCCCTGGCCTTGCTCAGTGGGTTGAGGATCTGGCGTTGCCGTGAGCTGTGGTGTGGGTCGCAGACACGGCTCGGATCCCGCGTTGCTGTGGTTCTGGCGCAGGCTGGCGGCTACAGCTCCGATTAGACCCCTAGCCTGGGAACCTCCATATGCCACGGGAGCAGCCCTAGAAAAGGCAAAAAGACAAAAAAAAAAAAAAAAAAAAATTGTTGGTAAGACAAACTTGGTTCCTGCCCTAGGCAGGAGTCATATGGGGATGACAGATGCTGAGAATAATTAAACAAAACATTGATTTTTTTTTTTTTTTCTGGTTGGGGTTTTTCCAAGGTATTTTGTTGCTGTGGAGCCTAGGTGAATGAAATTATTTCCCCCATTTTATTATTTTACTTGGTTATTGCTAGTGTGCAAGGGCTGCCATAGCACAGTATCACAGACTGGTTATTTATTTTCTCCCAATTCTGGATGCTAGACATCTAAGATCAAGATGTTGGCATGGTTTGGTTTCTTCAGAGTCCTCTCTCCTTGGCTTGTAGGTGGTCTCCTTGCTGTGCCCTCACATGGTCTTCTCTCTGCACACAAATATGTCTGTGTCCAAATGTCTTCTTCTAATAATGATGCCAGCTGGATTGGATTAAGACCCACCCCAAAGGCCTCATTTTAATTTAAGGATTGAGGAGGTGTAAAGAATTGCCTGAGAAGAAGCAATGACTGTGATAGGAGAAAAACCTGGAATGTGAAATACTGGAAGGCAGCATATCTCAAGAAGATGGAATGATCAATGATGGATCACAGCAGATGGGTTGTATAAGAAAGAAGTGGTTTTTAGAGTTCCCGTCGTGGCTCAGTGGTTAACAAATCCGACTAGGAACCATGAGGTTGCGGGGTTCAATCCCTGGCCTTGCTCAGTGGGTTAAGGATCGGGTGTTGCTGTGAGCTGTGGTGTAGGTTGCAGAGGCGGCTCGGATCCCTTGTTGCTGTGGCTCTGGCGTAGGCCAGTGGCTACAGCTCTGATTCGACCCCTAGCCTGGGAACCTCCATATGCTGTGTGAGTGGCCCAAGAAATGGCAAAAAGACAGAAAGAATTGGTTTTGGAGTTCCTTGGTGGTGCATTGGCTTAAGGATCCGGCATTGTCACCTCTCTGGCTTGGATTTAGCCCGTAGCCTGGCAACTTTCTCATGCCATGGGCATGGCCAAAAAGAAAAAAGAAAGAGTTGGTTTTGCAAAAGGACTTACCAAAGGAGAAGTCTTCATGACTTTGACCGAGGTAACTTTAGTGGGGTTGTAGAGATGAAAGCCTGATTGGAACAGGCTTAAGAGGGAATAGGAAGAGGGAAATTAGAGAAAACTAGTATGAATAATTCTCTCAAAAAGTTTAGCTAAAGAAATAGAGCAGAAGCTAGAAAGGAAATGGAGAAGGTACCTTAAAATCTTTTACAAATATCAACTTTACTGAGGTATAATTAATATACCATGAAAGGTACCCATTTGGAATGTTTATTTCAATGAATTTTGACAAACTTATATGCCCATGAAACCACATCATAACTGAAGTAGAGAACATTTATATCATCCCGCAAAGTTCCCTGTGTCCCTTCCCAGTCCGTCCATCCATTGCTGACCAGGCAACCACTAATCTGATTTCTGTCCCTATAGCTTATATTTGCCTTATTGAATTTAATTTCTTTTTGCCTGGAGATATTAAACATTTAATACATAAATGTTAATTATGGTAATCACTAACAATATTAACAAAAATATTAACAACTAAAAAATAAAGACCTTCATAAAGAATTTATTAAATTACTTGGAACTGGAAATTACAAAATGTACAAATTTATTAGCTAATTATATTAAAAATATTATTCCTACTCTTCCAGCTTTAAAAGTCAAGAAACAAATCACATTCTTACTTGACATCAAAGCTGTTTTTAGAAGAAAGCTTTTTATAGCCATGAGAAACTTATTTGTGAGAAACACAAAGATATATTATCACAAGTAGCATAAAAGCTTAAGATTTGGAAATAATGTATAATCTAAATACTATCAATTGCTTAATAATGACACCACAAAACTAGGAATTGGCCATATCTTACCCCTACTAGCCTGCATAAATACCTTCCATTGTGTCCTAGGATAAGCTCTATTAGCTAAATATAAAGAAGTGAAGAAAATTTCAAAATTGGTGTTATTACATATGCCAATTTTTTAGAATGGTTTTTATTTTTTCCAGTGTAACTGGTTTACAGTGTTCTGCCAATTTTCTGCTGTACAGCAAAGTGACCCATGAATTTAAGTTAAATGCAATCATACAGTGTGTACTCTTTTGTGCTTGGATTTTTTTCACCCAATAACAATTTTTAAAAAAGATTTGTCCATGTTGATGAGTATATTGTAGTTTATTCCTTTTATTCCTGGAAAGTATTCTTTGTCTGTATACATTGCAATTTGCTTATTCATTCACCTGATGAACATTTTTTTTTTTCCAATTTTGGATGATTATGAATCGAGGTGCTATGATTATTGGTGTGCAGCTATGTTTTCATTTCTATTACATAAATACTTCAGAAATGGAGTTGCTGAGTAAAATGGTAAGGGTCTGTATAACTATAAAACTGCCAACTTGTTTTCTAAAGTGACTGATTTTCAAACACAGGTATGTAAGATTTGCAGTTGCTCCAAATTGTTTCAACATTTGATATTGTCAGTCTTTTTAGTTTTAGTCTAATGGGTATGTAGCAGGTTTCCTGAGGTTTCCTGTTTCTTCCTAAGACAGTTTTGGAAATTTGGAATTTGCAAGAAATTGGTGTACTTCATTGGAACTGTCCAATTTATTGTTCTAATGGTCTTTATAATATGCACTTACCTTGCTTTTAGTGCCTTAATGGTCTGAAGTAATGGCCTTTGTTCTCATTCCTGACATTGGTATTTTGTTACTTCAATTATTTCATTGTTGTCAATGATGATTAGTTTACCTAGGATCTTAACGAATTGGGTATTTTCAAGGAACTAACTTTTTAAAAAATTGAGATATAATTGATATATAGCATTATATTAGCTTCAGGTATACAACACTATTCAATATTTGTATGTAATGGATAATGAATGATATCACACATTTAGTTTAACATCCATCACCATATGTAATTACAAATTATTTTTTCTTGTGATGAAAACTTTTAAGATTTACTCTCAGCAACTTTCAAATGTACAATACAGTATTATTACCTATAGTTGCCATACTATATATTACATTCCCATAACATTTTTTTTATAACTGGAAGTCTGTACCTTTTGGCCACCTTTACCCATTTCACCCACCTTGCACCACTTGCCTCTTGCAGTCACCAGTCATGTTCTCTGTATCTATGAATTTGATTTTGGGTGTTTTGGGTTTTGTTTCTTTTTTTCAGATTCAACATTAAGTGAAATCATATGGTATTTCTCTTTATCTGACTTATTTCACTTAGCATAATACTTTCAATATCCATCCATATTGGCATAAATGGCAAGTTTTTCTTCTTTAATGACTGAATAATTGTCATAAAGTCATAATTGTCAAAATCATTCTCAACTTTGTCTCAGAAGGTTTTTACCTCACCTTAATTTTAAAAGCTGTTTTTACTTCATATAGAATTATTGGAATTATAGATTTTTTCCTATCCCTTAAAAAATACAATCCCATTGTCTTCTGGCTTGCATAGTTTCTGATGAGACTTTGTATGTTATCTTTGTTCCTCTGTGCATAAGGTCTTTATTCTTTGGTCACATTTAAGATATTTGCTCTGATTTTTTTTTTTTAACAATTTGGCTATTAAATGCCTTTGATGTTTTGTGTGTGTGTGTGTGTGTGTGTGTGTGTGCACGCGCGCATTCTGTTTGGGATTTGTTATGTTTCTTGAGTCGGGGACTTAAAGTTTTAGTCAAATGTGGAAAAATTTCATCCATCATTATTTTCATTCTTTCTGAGATTACAGTTATTTAAGTATTAGACTACTTGATTTTAATCCAGAGGGAACTAAAGCTCTGGTAATTTTATCTTTAGCCTCATATATATCTTGAATTTTGTTTTGTTTTGGGTAAATTCTTTTGTAGTGCCTTCAAGTTTATTGACCTTTTCTTTTGCAATGTGAAATTTGATGTTCATCATGCTCAATAAAATTCTCATTTCAAATATTGCATTTAAAAAAAAATCTCTAGACATTCCATTAGGTTCATTTAAATAGCTTCAGTTCCTCTCTTTATTATGTTCGTGTTTTCTTGTAAATATTTGTACATAATCTTTTTTTTTTTTTAATCTTTTTAGGGCTGCACCCACAGCATATGGAAGTTGCAGCTGCCGACCTACACCACAGCCACAACAACGCAGGGTCTGAGCCATGTGTGCTACCTATACCATAGCCACAGCAACGCTGGATTCTACTGAGCATGGCCAGGGATCGAACCTGCATCCTCAAGGATGCTAGTCGGATTTGTTTCTGCTGAGCCACTATGGGAACTCCCCTGTACATAATCTTAATAGTTGCTTTAGCACCCTTGTCTATAGTCCTACCATCTCTGTTATTTCTGGGTTGGTGTTAATTCGCAGATATTCCCCTAATTATCTGTAGTATTTCCTGACTTTAGCATATCTAGTAATTATTTTTTACTGAATTATGCGCATTGTGATGCTATCTTATGGATTGTCTGGAATTTGTTGTCTTCCTCTAAAGAGTTGATAGCTTTTTTTTTTTCTTTCTTTCTTTTTTTTTTTTTTTTTTTACAGTTAAGGTTCTTGCAGATCAATGTACTTCTACTGATTCCTGTTTTTAAATTTCTCTTAGGCAGGTGTAGAGTAGACTTCACTCTAGAAATAGTTCATTTTTATCACTAAGGCACAGTCCCTCTGGCAACTCTATTAAATGCCCTTGGACTTGGCTCATCAAATGGTTATTTATTGTACTGTGGGCCCTATTACAATATAGATGTGCTTTACTTTAGCTCTGTGAATTGTCTTCCATTATTATTAAGTTAATTTTTATTTTCTACCCTTCCTTCCCTGTTTTCTGTTCTCTTTCTTTAACTCTTTTTGAATGAATGTTGAAATTTTGTATCTTTGCTCTATGCTCTAGACTTTTATTTTGTAATTTCCATCACATTTTTGTTTACATTGTGTTCTGGGAGAATTCCTTAGTTTAATCTTTGAGATTACTAATTTTCTTTTCATCATCAGTATTTATGGTGCTGTTTAGCCAATCTCATGTGTATGCTTCAAATATTATATTTTTTCATTTTTAAGATCTCTGGTTCTTTTACATAATGCCTTTTTCTTATTTCATAGATACAGTATCTTCTCTTGTTCCTTTAAGAAAATTAATTACTTTTTGTAAAAGTTTCTTATTTGTTTATTCTATTAACTATATTCTCAAGCATTAACTCTCCTATTTGTCGAGTTTAGTATTTTATCAGGGTGTTTGTTGGTTCTGTGCTTATGCTTCTTTCAGATTTCTTCTACATTTTAGGTGGATGCTATTGTATATTGCAGTCACTTTCAGTTATTATAGGGGAGAGGTAAATTATTCAGCAGCTGGGCAGTATGTGCCAGTAATTCATCTTCTGGGAAAGTGGGATTATCTTTTCCCACAGGTTTTAACTAGACTCCTATGGGACTTTCTTGTCTTTGGGACCAACCCTTGTATTTCTTTCTCCATCCTCAGGAGCAAATGTCTACTGCTTATGTCTTGTACCAAGTTAGGGATGAATGGGTGGATAGAGAAAACTACTGTTTTGGATGCTCTCTGAGTCTAGTGACCAGCAAACTCATCCTTAGACACTGTTCCTTCTGTACATTTTGCTTCTGCATTTGAAGTCTTCTAGACTCACTTCCAATTTATGCAACAGTCTTCTCATGTATAATTACAAAGTAGTGTTTCCTTTTGTTAATTCATTCCTTTTTGCATTCTATATTTACAGGACTTTTTTTTTTTTTTTCCCTTTTTAGGGCCACACCCACAGCATATGGAGATTCCCAGGCTAGGGATCCAAATGGAGTTGTAGCTGCTGATTGAAGGACTTCTGAATGAATTTGTTATACTAATAAACATTTTCTTGTTTTCTGGAGTGATTATTAAAATTTTTCTTAATTTTTCTGCCATTTCATAATCAATATTTGAGTTTCTTCTTCTTTTTCTTATCTCTTCTTCAGATTTATTTGTTTATTTCTGTTTTCTTAGTAAAATTTGCCCAAATTTTATGTTCCATATTGTTGATCTCAAATAACCAACTTCTGTAGTTATTAATTTATTGATTTTGTTTTCCAATTATCCAGATTTTTGTTCATTTTCTTAATACATTGTTCATTTATTTTCATTCTATTTTATTTAATAATAAAATGTTGAAATGAATAATTTTCCTCAAATTTCAGTTTTAGCTATATCTCAAGTTTTGCTTTCTAAGATTATTTCTCAAATAATTTTCTGAATTATTTGTTTTGATTGTTTGACTATTAAGTCAAAGACAAAATGGGAGGGCTTTGTAATTTCTAATTACTAAGGTTTCAAAGAAGGTTTTGTTTTTCTTTCTTTCTGTCTCTGCTAATATCTCATGATACATCATTTTCTGAGTAAGTTAGTGCTTATCTATGTATCAAGTTATGAACACATCTCTGTGGATCGACATAAAATATGTAAGTGATAATGGGAGGGGAAGTGATTCTCCAAAGACTATCTAGAGTGTTACATGAATGGGGAAAGAGAAGAATGGCTTCTGGATGGCAACTAAAAATATCCAGTGGAGTAGATACTGATTTTCCTTTTATATTTTATTAAGAATGTCATCATGGCTATGACATTATCTTAGCAAACACTACTAATTTTATAGAAGTTAATAACAAAAAGAACAATCTATTAACTTTTTTGTTTGTTTTCATGGTTTGTTTGTTTGTTTGCTTTTTAGGGCTGCGCCTGCAGCATATGGAAGTTCCCAGGCTAACGGTTGATTTGGACTTACAGCTGCTGGCCGATAGCACAGCCACAGCAATACCAGATCCGAGCCTCATCTGCGACCTACACCACAGCTTATGGCAACACCAGATCCTTAACCCACTGAGTGAGGCCAGGGATTGAACCCACATCCCCATGGATACTAGTAGGGTTTGTTACCGCTGAGCCACACAGGAACTCCTTAAGTCAGATTTAAAACTCATTTTTTCCTTATACTATCCATACTAAATAAGTAGGATTTATATTATTGTTCTTACATTGCAGATATGGAAACTGAGGCTCATAGAAATGAAATAACTTCCCCAATGTCCCACACTTATTTTGGGGGGAACTGTTTCTAGGGCTAGCCAAGACAGCATACTTTCCAACTGCAAATTCAACCAAAGGTTCTTTTTGTCTTTTTTACCTATATTCCAACAAGTTTTTCTCATTTAAAACTGCCATATAATTTTTGGTACCAATTACCGTAGTTTGAATTGCTACCAAAAAACCTATCATTTTCACTATATGAATACTTTTTCTTAGGGGTAAATTATATATAGCTTTAACCTCATATTTCTGGTTAGGCTGATGTGGGAAATAATATGATGTTCTTTCTAAGAGTATGTCTGAAAATTCTATCATGTTGTTTATAGCTATTCCTTTGTGTTATTCTCCATTTTCTAGGTTTAGTGGTTTAAAATCTTTAAAAGTGATTTGGTTATATATATGCGTGTGTGTTGTGTATATATATATATATGTACATGTATATAAGTATGCATATATATATACACATGTGTATATATATGTATCTTTTTTCAGATTCTTTTCCATTGTTGGTTATTGCAATCTTTAAAAATGACTCATACTCAAATTTTAAATTTTATTGGAAGAGATATCTATTTAACCTTTAGATCTGTAAAAAGAGTAATGTGAGGAGTTCCCATTGTGGCTCAGTGGTTAACGAACCCAACTAGTACCCATGAGGATGCCTTTTCAATCCCTGGACTTGCTCAGTGGATTAAGGATCTGTTGTTGCTGTGGCTGTGGCGCAGGCTGGCAGCTGCAGCTCTGATTCGACCCCTAGCCTGGGAACTTCCATATGCTGCAGGTGCGGCCCTAAAAAGCTCAAAAAAAAAAAAAAAAGAGTAATGTAATATAGTAGAATGATCACTGGCTTCAGATTTGGAAGTTCCTAGATCTATCTAACTAGCACGGGCTTTTTCTATATCTGTCTAACCACAACTAGATGGTTTGTATTGAGCTGGATACTTGATTTCTCTGAGCTTGTTTTCTCCTGTGTTTATGGGAGTAATAATATGTCTGATCTTAAAGCGTAGTGGAGAGAATAAAACATTATCAAATATATGAAAGGGAATTTCCAAATGCAATGCAATGTGGAGGCTGTATTAGCTTTGTGTATGCACCTGTGCTTCAGGCCTAAATGTATACCATGCTCCACCTGTCCATATGGGAAGGGAGAAAGGGGAGAACACATAAAGGAAGGGGACCTTTATTTAAAAACATTCTTAGTCATATGTATAGTTTTCTAAGGTACCTCCGTACTGTTTTCCATAGTGGTTGCTTGTGATGGAGCATGATAATGTAAGGAAAAAGAATTTATATGTGTAAAAATAAATTAATTAAAAAATAAAAATAAAAACATTCTTAATTTGGATGGGCAAACACACCCTTATTCGGTACTTCAGAGGACTGCGTCATCATGGCTACATCATGTTCATTTCTGCTACTGTCACCCTTGCTTCCATGGAGTAGTATTTTAGGAATTCTCAAGTGCTTGCTCATAATTCTGACACTCTATCAAATGGTAGTGCATCTTTTTGATGTTTTAATTGTGATTGTTACAAATACAATGTGATTCTTACTCTGATGTTTGAAACATTTAAAATATTTTTTCTCTTCTGACTTTATATTTGTGATTTTTTTAATAAGCATATCAATTATATCAGTCAAGTTGTCATCATTCAGAAGATTCATTCAGATTAATTATCTTAGTAACTTTATCGTGGAAACATTTATGTAGCATTAAGAGACAGATAACTTCTGGGTACTGAGAATACTAAGCCAAGTAAAAAGAGTTTTCAGGCTGCTTTGTATTTAAGTTAAAAATGGAGGGCCACACAACTAACTCTAATAGAATGTGGTAAGAGCTAAATACGGTAATATAAATAGAGTGATAAATAGAGCTCTAGCCTGGACTGGAGACCAACGTACATTTCAAAAAAAAAAAAAAAATCAGTGGCCAAAGGTAGAGTGCAAAGACCTGATATTGGAATACACCAAGTAATTCTATTTATCTAGAGCAGAGTTCTGTCAAGGTTTGTAGTCTAGATTTGTCTTGCGTACTTTTTTTTTTTTTTTTTTTTTTTTTTGGCTCACAAAGTATTTTAAAAATTTGAAGCAACATGAGAAACATTAGGAGATTTCATACTAAAGTCCAAATTTCCCAGTTTCTCTTGAGATTTCTTAAAGACTTTTCATCAGTCCTTAACTAATGTCCATAACAGTAGTCCTGCTTTTGTACATGGCAATAGTCACGTGAAGATGAATAGAACCTGCCCACCTTAAACAGGCCTAGTGTGCTCAAGCCATGACTAACTGTGCCACTTCACACGCCCCTCTGCTTGTCATTTCTGTACACAGTCGGGCTGTGTCCCATCTCATGGCCTTTGCATTTGCTGATCCTTAATCTGGAAACTTCTTTCTCCCATGTACCTGTTAGCTCAGTTCTTCAGTTCATTCAGGCCTCTTATTAAAGGTCACCACCTATAGAGGCTTTCCCAGACCCCCATTCCTAAAAGGACACTCTGATCTTCTCTCTCACTATCCCTATCCCACTTCACTCTTCTTTGAGCACTTACTGCCATATGGTATATTATGTACTTTATTTGTTTACTTGTTTATTAAATATGCTCCCCTGATGCTTTGTGAACATATGCTTTGTGAGAACTGGGCCTTTGTTTTGTTTACCATGGTTTTCCCACCACCTGTCACAATGCATGACACAGAAGCCAATAAATACATGTTGAGTGAATGCTGTTGAATGAATGTATTGAATGTATACACAACCTGTATGTAATGTATATTACATCTAACACATACAAAACCTGCAAAATATATTAAAGTGACCTTAGAAACTGTTCCCAGGGTCTGATTACCCAACTAGAAATAAAGAACATCGTTTGATCATGAGTGCTACAAATTTAAGAGGCTGTAAAATGCACATGATTTGGGACATACAGTTCAATTTGGATCAAGCTGAAATTCTGAGCAATTTGTGGTTTCTCCCTAACACTAAACAGTATAACTCTCCTGCCAGTGGTATTGTGCCATTTTATTTCAGGTCATATGAAAACCACAAAATTATGGAGGTGTGGAGGTGGGAAAGGGGGGTCAAAAATAACACATCTGATGGCTTTTTGTTTCTGAGTTGTCATATCTTCTGCAGAGCGCTGCCTTGGAAGTAAAAAACTGTAAGGACTATCAGGGGGAAAGAATTGAAACGTTTGACAGGGAAGATGGGAAGGAAATGGGGGAGGGAACAATTGAGTCCAGGTAAGTTTTACCACAATGTAAAAATAATCTCCCATAATCCCCCTGTCCTCAATTGTGTCCTCAGCACATGACACGAGCATGGAAAGATTTATGTAATTCAGTGGGTCTCACACTGTTAGGAAGAAATATTGGAACAAGGGAGTGTCACTGGGAAACCCTGACTGAGGACTTGGCTTTTCACCAGCCCAACTGTGTGGTACATGTGTGTGTATTCCCCAAACAATTAAGAAACACTTCATTTTGTTCTGCCTCATTCTCATGGATTAGCACCTATTCTTCTTTATTCTTTTCTTACCACTCAAAGAAAAAGTATAAACTCCCTGTCCATGATTTCTTCCCCATCTATGACTTAATGGCTCCCCAACAATGCTTTTCTGTCTATTTTGTAACATCATGGTAAGGCATTCTCATTCATTCAGAAAATGTTCTTCCAGTGCCTATTAGTTCTAGGCACAGTGGAACAACAGATAAAGCTTTTTGAACACTCTCTATGATCTGAGTAACCTCCATGGAGAATTTTTACAGATGATGGTTGAAAAATCCATCAAAGAAGGATGTTGAGAAAATGTAAATAAATGATGTTCCTTTCCTGCAAAAGATAGACATTTAATCCTGGTGTTTTGTGGAAAACTTTACTGTTAAGATGTGTAGGGAGGTATGTATGCCAATGGTTCTCTATCAAAATAACTGCAAATTCTAACACCCGAGAAAAATGTCTGAGAAGCAGCCAGGACCAGATGTTTCAAGACATATGCATAAATAGCTCATAGGAATGTACTTATATATTTTATTACCCTTTCTTCTTCAGGCTGAGATGCATAACCTAGAGATATAGGAAGGTTATGCCAACATTGTATGGAAAATTCTCAGCCTCTTGTGATGCCTAAAGGTAGAAATATAAACACTCATTTGGAGACTGAGTAGGTGGCCCCCGGGTATGATGGGTGTCTTATTTTAGGGACATTTTAATCAGCAAATTATTGAGATGACATCATGTATTGTTTTTAGCTGAATCCTGTGGCAGAAGTATGTAGGAAGAAGCCACAGTCTTGTAGCAAACTTAATGTCATTCAGTATTTCCAATACTCTTTTAAACCAAGATTGGAGCAGCAGAAATACTTGGTTTAAGGGAGTTTTCTTTGCTCCTCCATTGGCCCCATAAGTGGGCCCTAGTGGGGTTTTGCAGGAGAATTGTGAATGCAGAAGTTCTAAGATACACTGCTAGTCTGTGCTACTCCTTTGGGAAAGAGGGCTGGTCAGAAAATATCCTGGTAGCCCAGGGGGGAGGTAGCCCTTTCTGTTGTTGCTCAGTTGAGGCTCTGGTCAACTGGAGGGGTTAGAGAAAGGGAAGTTCTGACATTTGATTTTCTGATTAACTCTGTTACTAAGAAAAATTTGTTTTTGTCCTTGGAAATTGAAAATATTTCTAAGGAGTCTGCTTACCTTCATTAGTAAATACTGTGTACAAACTGTAGTGAGGTCTTTGCTCAAGGCTGAGGATCTCGCACCATTGGGTGCCCCCAGTGGAGATCTTGACTCTTATCTAAATGTAGGAGAGAGGACCTCCCTCCCATAGATACTGGATTTGGGGCTAAATCTCTAATGAAGACTTGTGTGCTTCCATTCTGAGAGCTAATAAATAAGATCCTGGATAGCTACATGTGCCTGTGCTGCAGCCCCTCAGCCACAAGCATTTTGAGAAGAAAGAGACTCTTGGGAAGTTATTTCCAAAAGCCACTTTACTGGTAAGTCACAAGGGAATGGTTCAAACCCAAAGCCTTAAAGATTTAGCTTAAAACAACTCCATTTTATAAATGAATTTAGTGAGACCCTGAGAAGCAGGTGAATCATTCAAGGCCACAAAGAAGGTTAAAAGCAGAAATAGGCCATGCCCCTGTCTACCAGCCTGGCCTTCCTACCACACCATACATCTGGCTGTATGCACAGCCCACCAGGGTCTCAGGAACACATTTGGGACAAAGGGAACCCCTACCAAATAAGCTACAGCACAAATGGAACCTGGTCATTATTTCAAGGAATGCTTTTTGCTCCCAGCTATTATTTATTTGACTCCCTACAATATGGCCTGACTCTCTTGGGTTCTTTACTTCTGCGATCCTCTCAACAACCCTATGAGATAGTCTTATCGTTATGTTCATTTTATAGACAGGTAAACTGAGTCCCAGTTCCATTTAGGAATTGCTCAAGGTTGCATACATAGAGACTGAGCTGGGATCCAAACCTTGGTTAATGGGACCTGAACAAAACCTCTTCCCACAACACATAGTTTCCTTCACTGTTGCTCTGGGGATGAGGGTGGAAGGTGCCCTGTGCAAACATCTCCTGCCCAGCCCCAGAGATCACTGCCATGCTTGGCTAGGTGCCTGGCACCTGTGAGCTTGGAGCCAGCTGCAGCTAGACTTTGCAGGCATCAGAGGCTGGGCTGGGTGGGCATGTCATTCCTAACCATGTGAATGAATGTTGGATTTGCCTTAGCTCACCGTTGGGTGGAGTCCACTTTGGGCAGAATGCTTAGTGGCTGAATAAATACTCAGATCATCTTGGAAAGGTTGCATGAGCTGGTGGTTTGACACTGATTTGGGCAGTTTGGAGAGGCACCACTGAAAGCCAGCTTTGACCATTGGTGTGCTATTGAGAGACCTTTCCTTCTTAGCCTCTCACTGTCCTACTTTCCTTGGAGGTCAACTGAGGACAGTCAAATCCTGTTATTTCTGCTGAGTTTCTCGTCTCCATACTTAGGACAGAGGTAGAGACACCTCTGAAACACTGGACAAAATAAACTAAATGCCAACAAAATGGAAGAGGCTACTTCAGAACCTCACTCCTGGGAAGGTGATAAAGAGGCACAACCCTAGACACAGATGGAGGAAACTTTCTTTTTTATATTCTCAGAGGGCCTTGGAGCTGGCCCATTAGCAGAGCTGTTTCCTCTTATCACCTCAGGGACTGAGTTAGAGGCTTTGGAGGAGCCTATGCTGTGGGTCCCTTTCTTGGCTCTGACTGGGACCTCGAAAGGGTATGATTGTGATGACCATGAGCCTGATAAAAGTTACAGAAGAGTGGGAGTTAGTATGACTGTGACTGAGGCTGCTACGTCGATGTTAGAGATGCATTGTCAAGAAGGGTGTTCCCAAAGGGTCAGAATAGCCCATCACATGGAGGAAGTAAGGAAGCTCTGCTGTGAATTACTCAAACTTAAAGCTAGAGTATGAACATTGGAGACTAATTCATAATATATTTTCTATAGTCTACACACACATGAAAGCTCACAGGACATCTCCCGACACCTAGAAAGTGGTCTTCCATATAGCAAATGTTCTTTGAAAGATTATGTAAAATCAGTTTTTCCTTGACCAATTAAAATCAGGCACTTGGAGATTCAAGATGGTTGGTAGGATAATAAAGTGCCATTGTGTCTTCAAGGAAATAATGAGCAAAAGTTAGAGAGGATAAAACCATCTATGAAAGGCATTGTGGAAATCCATTTCTGCTAAAAATATCCCCAAGGAGAGCCATCCCTGGAGCTTGAGACTTGCTTGCATCATTGACTTTTAAAATAGTCTCTTTCTATTCCCTGTTGATCTCTACCCAAATAAAATAATCACACTTGAGTAAATTATTTCTCACACTATGTATCACGGAGAACACTGCCATTACTGTGGAACTGAAAAATTACTGACAGACATAAGGGACATGTTACTTAAGTAGCCTGGAAAGGTGTCTAAACAGTTTAGTGACTTCATGTGATTAATGAGCATGCAAGAGTCAACAGTAGAAGGGGAGCTCTGAGTTCAGTTTCTTTTCCTCAATGCTAATGAGCAAGGAATAGGGCCTAGCTTAGATTTAGGAAGCTGAATTAGAGTCTGGGTAATTTAGAATCATAATTAGCCCTACGTAAAAGTTTTGTCACCTTCAACCATGTGTCAACCTTGCCCTTTTTAACTGAGTGACTGTTTGGTGAGGATAAGGGAAAACAGCATTAAAGTAAATGCTGAAGACCTCTTGGAAAAAAAAACAAACAAACAGATTTTTAAGCAGAAGACAGCTACCTCTTTATCTTTCAAGAGTTCATTTTAAATAACTATAAAAAAACCATTCTTCCTGTCCAGAGGCTTCCCTTAACTTGTCCACAGTGTGAGTCCCTAGTCTTACAATTTCATAGATCCTTGGACTCTTCTTTGTAATATTAATCACAATTGCAGATCTGTAGTCACTTGTGTAATTACTTGTTTAATTTCTCTTTCGAGTCAAGTGACCATATGCGTTGTCTTCACCTCCGTATTTCCGGTTCCTGTAACTATGTCTGGCACATAGTAGGAGTTTAATAATATATGTAGAATGAGTGAGTGAATGAGTAGTTCCTTCACAATTACCACTAAATTTTGTTATTATAATCTCATTCTTTACAAATTAAGATTGTTTGAGGCATTCACAGAAATATTGGTCTGATCAATATCTTTCAGAGGCAAGAAATTCTCTAGATGAGATGCTGAAACTAAGAATACATTTTACCAAAATATATTCTGAATTTCCAGCTTATAGCATTTATTTACAGCTGTTACATAGCATCAGACAACTCAGTTTCACTGGGTTCGTATTTTTGGAGGGGAATTCCCATATCAAAATGAGATTTGTCTTCTCTCACTTGTCAGCAGGACTCCATATTTCCTCATAATCAAGATTTGTGAAAATACTATTGAGGAGGATTATCAGAGTCGTGGAAATGACGAAATGATGGTCACTGGGTCTGTCTTACGGGCCATGACTAAGGAGACTTCAGTTCAAGGTGTAGGACATTTCCATGGCCCTGACTTCCAGTGAGCAAAGGTCTTGGTTCTTAATGTAGGTACCAAATCTATACAGTGAAAAGTTTTCTTGGAATTTTTAAAACATTTTTTTCTTTATCTGCTGACCTAAGGGGACATTTCCAAAATAAATTTCAAAAAGCCATACAATCAACAAAGAAGAAAGTCATCAAATTAATAAACTGAGGAGAAATGTGCTTTCTTTCCCTGCTGTCCTTCCTTTCAAGACCTTGCAAACAAGGTTTTGGAGTGCCCTGGTAGCCTTGTGGTTAAGGGTTTGATGTTGTCACTGCTATGGTTCTGCTTCGATCCTTGGCCTGGGAACTTCCACGGGCTGCAGGTGCAGCCCCACCCCCACCCCCAAAATGGGTGAGGAGCACTGGGAGAAGGAAAGAAAGAAAGCAAAAAAGAGAGGAAAGAAGGAAAACAGAGTTTTGAAGTCAAGTTGTTAAAATCAAATGTCAACTTCAACCTTCTGTATCTCTTCTGAGTCTAACTCTGGGCTTTCTCAAAAAGCATTTCTAATGCCACAGTGTGAATATGAGTGAAAGGAAGCTACTTAGAGCTGCACAAAATGCCTTTTGGAAGCATATGCCTTGTCACTAGGGAGGGCGATATTTATCTCATGTGGACTCTAGTGAACCTTTTTTGCACATCTGAAGTGACTGCAGAATGTTGCTGTGAAAACTAACTGATACTTTTCACTTGTGTTTCTGTCTAGTTGACTTTGAAGCATCGATTTTCCACACAGAAAGCTGTTCACCTTACAATGGTGGACATGTGTAGATCCCTTCCACACAGCAATAAAATGCTTCATTGTTGATTTAAGAAGTGCGAAATGATACAGTAGACTGGCACAAGGACTAGTCCTGGATCCTAGTTCTGGTTTTGACACTGTTTTATATTAGGCTTCCTATTCTCTGAGTTTTGGGTAAAAATCTGTTAAGCCTAAGTTTACTTATCTGGAAAAATGGGTAAATTAAATAGGTCATTTAGTTTGATCTTTAGCAGCATTGTTTTGTGTGAATCCTGGATGGTCAGGCCAGCTGCTGATGAAGTTGTGAATAAATATACTAATATACTCATAGGTGACTATGCCAAGGCCTGGCATTTTAGTTCTGTCATTAGGGCCTTTCATACACGCTCTCTCAATCTATTCTCAATCTTAATTGTATATCAATAAGAAATACAAAAAAGAAAAAAATATTTGGGGCTTACATTTGCATTTTGTAGTCTGCACTAGTATGTCTCAAGTAGTGCATTTTATACCACTTAACAATTTAAAACACTTTACAGTGTAAGATTTCCAATATCCAACCAAAATTCTTTTTCTCTTAGATTGACTCTTCTGTTAGACTTTTAAAAAATTACTCATTTGCACACCACAGTTTCTTTTTTTCTTTCTTTCTTTATTATTACTATTTTTTATTAGTTATTTCCCCAATACGATTTTTTTCCTACTGTACAGCATGGTGACCCAGTTACACATACATGTATACATTATATTTTCTCACATTATCATGCTCCATCATAAGTGACTAGACATAGTTCCCAGTGCTACAGAGCAGGGTCTCATTGCTAATCCATTCCAAAGGCAATAGTTTGTATCTATTAACCATAAGCTCCCCAACCACCCCACTCCCTCCCCCCTCCCCCTTGGCAACCACAAGTCTATGATTTTCTTTTCTGTGGAAAGGTTCCTTTGTGCTTTATATTAGATTCCAGATATAAATGATATCATATGGTATTTGTCTTTCTCTTTCTGACTTCATTCAGTATGAGAGTTCCATCCATGTTGCTGCAAATGGCATTATTTTGTTCTTTTTGATGGCTCAGTAGTATTCCCTTGTGTATATATTACTGCATCTTCCTATCCAGTCATCCGTTAATGGACATTTGGGTTGTTTCCATGTCTTGGCTATTGTGAATAGTGGTGCAATAAACATGCAGGTGCATGTGTCCTTTTCAAGGAAAGTTTTGTCTGGATATATGCCCAAGAGTGGGATTGCTGGGTCATATGATAGTTGTATATTTAGTTTTCTGAGGTACCTCCGTACTGTTTTCCATAGTTGTTGTACCGGCGTACATTCGCACCAACAGTGCAGGAGGATTCCCTTTTCTCCACACCCCCTCCAGCCTTTGTTATTTGTGGACTTCTTACTGATAGTCATTCTGACAGGCGTGAGGTGGTATCTTGTGGTAGTTTTGATTTGCATTTCTCTAATAATCAGTGATGTTGAGCATTTTTTCATGTGCTTGTTGGCCATCTGTATATGTTCTTTGGAGAAGTATCTACTCAGGTCTTTGGCCCATTTTTCAATTGGGTTGTTGGCTTTTTTGCTGTCGAGTTGTAAAAGTTGCTTGTATATTCTAGAGATTAAGCCCGTGTCCGTTGGATCATTTGACACTTATTTTCTCCCATTCTGTAAGTTGTCTTTTTTTTTTTTAATTTTTTATGGTTTCCTTTGCTGTACAAAAGCTTGTCAGGTTGATTAGGTCCCATTGGTTTATTTTTGTTTTTGTATCTGTTGCTTTGGGAGACTGACCTGAGAAAACACTTGTAAGGTTGATGTCAGGGAATGTTTTGCCTCTGTTCTCTTCCAGGAGTTTGATGGTATCTTGTCTTATATTGAAGTCTTTCAGCCATTTTGAGTTTATTTTGGTGCATGGTGTGAGGGTGTGTTCTAGTTTCATTGATTTGCACGCAGCTGTCCAGGTTTCCCAGCAATGCCTGCTGAAAATGCAAAGACTGTCTTTTTTCCCATGTTATGTTCTTGCCTCCTTTGTCCAAGATTAATTGTGACCATAAGTGTCTGGGTTTATTTCTGGGTTCTCCATTCTGTTCCATTGGTCTGTCTGTCTGTTTTGGTACCAGCACCACACTGTCTTGATGACTGTGGCTTTGTACTATTGCCTGAAGTCTGGGAAAGTTGTGCCTCCTGCTTGGTTTTTGTTCTTCAGAATTGCTTTGGCAGTTCTGGGTCTTTTGTGGTTCCATATAAATTTTGGGATTGTGTGTTCTAGTTCTGTGAAAAATGTCATGGGTAATTTGATAGGGATTGCATTGTATCTAGATTGCTTTGGGTAGTATGGCCATTTTTACCGTGTTAATTTTCCCAACCCAGGAGCACGGAATATCTTTCCTTTTCTTTACATCTTCTTGACTAATGTTTTATAGTTTTCAGCATATAAGCCCTTTACCTCCTGGTCAGGTGTATTCCCAGGTATTTGATTTTGTGAGGTGCAGTTTTAAAAGGTATTTTATTTTTGTATTCCTTTCCTACTATTTCATTGTTAGTATACC
Source organism: Sus scrofa (assembly GCF_054392235.1). NCBI lineage: Eukaryota > Metazoa > Chordata > Mammalia > Artiodactyla > Suidae > Sus > Sus scrofa. Next base: position 17,875,201 of record NC_139393.1, on the reverse strand, counting down.
GAAATGTGAGTGATTTCTGAGTGTTAATCTTGTATCCTGCTACTTTGCTGAATTTGTTGATCAGTTCAAGTAGTTCTTGGGTTGAGTCCTTAGGATTTTCTATATATAGTATCAAATGCATACAGTGATATTTTTACCTCTTCTCTTCCTATTTGCATGCCTTTTATTTGTTTGTCTGATTGCTGTGGCTAGGACTTTCAGTACTATGTTGAGTAACAGTGGTGAGACTGGGCATCCTTGTCTTGTTCCAGATTTTAGCAGGAAGCCTTTCAGCTTTTCTCCATTGAGTATTATATTTGCTGTGGGTTTGTCATAAATGGCTTTACTTATGTTAAGAAGTGTTCCCTCTATACCCACTTTGGTAAGAGTTTTTAATCATGAATGGATGTTGGACTTTGTCAAATGCTTTTTCTGCATCTGTTGAGATGATCATGTGGTTTTTGACATTTCTTTTGTTAATGTGGTGTATGACATTGTATGATTTGCGTTATGTTGAACCATCCTTGTGCATCTGGGATGAATCCCACCTGGTGGTGGTATACAATCTTTTTGATATGTTGTTGGATTCGGTTAGTTAAAATTTTGTTTAGAATTTTTGCATCTATATTCATCAAAGATATTGGCCTATAGTTTTCTTTTTTGGTGGTGTCTTTGTCTGATTTGGGAATTAGGGTGATGGTGGTGTCAGAATGTCTTTGGGATTGTTCCTTCTTCTTCAACCTTTTGAAAACGTTTAAGGAGGATGGGTATAAGTTCCTCTTTGAATGTTTGGTAGAATTCACCTGTGAAGCCGTCTGGTTCTGGATTTTTATTTGCAGGGAGTGTTATGACATACTCAATTTCCTTTCTAGTGAAAATTTCTGACCATTTTTAAATTGGGTTGTTTGGTTTTTTGATATAAAGCTTTATGAGATGTTTGTATATTTTGGAGATTAGTCCCTTGTTAATTGCTTCGTTTGCAAAGATTTTTTTCCCATCCGTAGGTTGTCTTTTTGTTTTGTTAATGATTTCCTTTGCTGTGCAAAGATTTTAAGTTTCATTTGGTCCCATTTAAAAAATTTTTGTTTTTATTTTCATTACTCTAGGAGGTGATCAAAAAAGTCATTGCTGCAATTTATGTCAAAGAATGTTCTGCCTATGTTTTCCTCTAGGTGTTTTGTAGTATCCAGTCTAACATTTAGGTATTTAATCCATTTTGAGTTAATTTTTGTGTATGGTGTTAGAGAGTGTTCTTCTTTTAAAAAAAAATTAAAGTTGATTTAACATGTTTTGTCAATTTCTCCTGTACAGAAAATTGAGCTAGTTATACATTTATATTCATTCTTTTTTTTTTGCATTATCCTCCATCATATTCCATCACAAGTGATTAGATATAGTTCCCTTGCTATAATTTCATTCTCTTACATGTAGTTGTCCAGTTTTCCCAGCACCACTTATTGAAGAGACTGTCTTTTTTGCCATTGTATATTCTTGCCTCCTTTGTTATAGATTAAATGACCATATGCGCATGGTTTGCATTCCTGTACTCTAACAAGGAGAAACCAGAAAGAGAAATTAAGGAAACAATCCCATTTACTATCTCATTTTAGTTTTGATTTGCATTTCTCTAATAATTAGTGATGTTGAGCATCTTTTCATGTGCCTGTTGATGATCTGTGTATCTTCTTTGGAGAAATGTCTATATAGGTCTTCTGCCCATTTTTTGATTTTTATATTACATTAAGCTGTATGAGCTGTTTGTATGTTTTGGAAATTAATCCTTTGTAAGTTGCATCATTTGCAAAGATTTTTTTCCAAGTTTATCAGTACTCTCTGTCTTGTTTATAATTTCCTTTGTTGTGCAAAAGCTTTTTAGTTTAATTAGGGCCTATTTGTTTATTCTTGCTTTTATTTCCATTACTCTGGGAAGTTGATCCAAAAAAATTGCTATAATTTATGTCAAAGAATGTCCTGCCCATGTTTTCCTCTAGGAGTTTTAGAGTACAGTCTTACATTTAGGTCTTTAACAATTCTATACCAGCAGTGTATGAGTGTTCCAATTTCTTTACATCCTCACTAACACTTGCTGGTTTTCTTTTTTTTTCTTCAACACTTTATTTTTATAAAAGGATGATATCCAATGAGCAGAAGAGTTAAAATATTGACAAGGTTCAGTTTTTTAGTTTTTCTCATGGTTCTTGCTTGTTGTGTCATATCTAGTAAATAGTGAGCTACCTCCAGGTAAAATTTTTTCTTATAGAATTTTTTCATAGGTTTAACTTTAACTATTAGGTCTGTGACTCGTTTTGATTTAATTTTTGTGTATAGTATGAGGTAGTTGTTGAGGTTCCTTTTTTCTCACATAGATATCCAGTTGATCCAGCACAATTTGTTTAAAAATGTATTTTTTCTTCATTGAATTTTCTTGATATCTTTGTAAAAAGCATGCATATAGATCATATCTGTAAATTCTATTATATTTCAATGGTTTTTTGCCCTTAATGTCAACACTGTACAACATTGTTTATAGAGAGTCCTGAATTTAGGACTTTGTTCTTCTTTGGGGAGTGATATTATTTAAAATATTTATACTCAAGACATATAAATGTAAACCAAAAAAAAAAACCAAAAAAAAAAACCCGCTGGAAAAAAGCAAGTAAATAAGTAAAAGGAGAGATATGCTATGTTGATAGATTAACAGAGTCAGTATTTTTACCATATCAAATTTTATAAGGTCAGTGAAATTCCAGTAAACATCCTTCAGGATAGCTGAAGAAATTGACAATCCTGTTTTGAATTTTATGTAGAAATTTATAGTTTTAAAGGAAACTAGACTAGAAAATCACTTGTTATTTTTCATTATTTTTTTCCTATTATGAAAATCCTAGTGAGTGTAATTGTTATTTTGACTTACTATAAAATATTCTAATCAAATATTTTTGATTAATAATCAAATCAAATACAGTAAAAAATATTTGCCCAAGGTTTCACATACACTAGGAGCAGTTGAAAACATCTCAAAAAACCAATTAAGGAACAGGCTTCCCCTTCTTCATGCCTAGAAATTCTTAGCTTGAGAGTAATTCACATGTCAGATAGCACAGAAAGAGAATTACACATATATGGTCATATTTTGGAAGCATATTTTGGGACACTTGGGAGCTTGTTAGAAATGCAGAATCTCAGGCCCTAATGTCAAATGGCTGGAATCAACATTTGCATTCACACAAGATCCCCAGGTGCACAGTTAGTTTGAGAGGTACTAAGAGCTGTTTGTCTTTCTGAGAAGAGATAAGTCCATGCCAGAAAACCGTTTAGAGGTGCAACAGATAGAGTTCAAGCTTAGTAAGATACTGCTGCATGGTATAGCACTAGGGCAGTGATTCTCAAACTTGGCTACACACTGAAAGTCTCTGAGGGTTTTAAAATATTTGAATGATCAGATTCCACCCCTAGAGAAATTCTGGTTTAATAGGTCCTAAATGGAGCCTAGCAGCAGGAATTTTAACAACTCCTGATAGTCAGTTTTGAGAACTATTCATATGAATAGAACTAATTAGCTGAGCTGATCTAGAAACAGTTCATATAGATATAGATAGTGATTCTCAAAGCAGAGGTTTGAATGTGGGAAGGAGTAAGATTTTATCATGAAGGCAGAGAGGCAAAGGAGTGGTCAATGTTGCCAAAGTAGGGCAGAGTAGAAGCTCGGGCTTGTGGCGAGAAGAATTCAGCCCTGGAAGGCTTCAAAGGCTGTAACTAGAGTTTTGATGTGCAGAGGGCACTTGGGAACTCTTGTAGGATCATTAGACATAGTAAAGGTGATTTTCATTGCTGTTTGCAGGAGTAAATGATGTAGTCAGGGAAGTTGTTGTAATATGGGGAATGATCTAGATAGGGCTGTGCTAAAAAGTTGAAAAGAGAGACAGAAGACAGAAAAAATAAAGTTCCCTCAAGGTTTAGGTATGTGGTTATAACTCTTTGGTAGTTCTCTGCTTAAATTTTTAGGTAAATCAAGAAAGAATTGAGGATTCTAAGACTCCATAAAAAACAAAAACAAAAAAACACTCTAAGTGAAAGGATGCCTCACGAAAGTTTCTATGCCTACAAAAATTATCCGTTTTTTAGTGATTAACTGCTCTCCATAGTCTTTAATATTCAATAATTCCACACTTTCCTTCATTTAGATTTTCATTTATTCAACAAATATTTATTGAGCATGTGCTTAGGATCCTGTAGAAGAGATTCATGGACCCGAGGTGTGTTTGGACTGCATCAGTGATCCTCAAGGGGAGACAGGGCAGCAAGTACCCTCTATGGTGGTTTTTGGAACTTATGGTGTTTTTGTTTGTTTGTTTGTTTGTTTTGTTCTTTGTCTTTTCTAGGGCTGCACCCACAGTATATGGAGGTTCCCAGGCTAGGGGTCTAATCAGAGCTGTAGTTGCCCCGGCCTACACCACAGCCACAGAAACACAGGATCCGAGCTGCGTCTGTGACCTATACCACAGCTCACAGCAACGCCAGAACTTTAACCCACTGGGCGAGGCCAGGGATGGAACCCGCAACCTCATGGTTCCTAGTCGGGTTCATTAACCACTGCGCCACGATGGGAACTCCATTGGTGTGTTTTTGCTTATTGCTATAGTTGAGGTGAACTAGCACAAATACTTCACATATGCACAATTACTTCATAATTTTTTTTTTTTTTTTTGTCTTTTTGCCATTTCTTGGGCCGCTCCCGCGGCATATGGAGGTTTCCAGGCTAGGGGTCGAATCGGAGCTGTAGCTGCCAGCCTACGCCAGAGCCACAGCAACGCGGGATCCGAGCCGCGTCTGCGACCTACACCTCAGCTCACGGCAACGCCGGAACCTTGACCCACTGAGCAAGGGCAGGGATTGAACCCGCAACCTCATGGTTCCTAGTCGGATTCATTAACCACTGCGCCACGACGGGAACTCCTACTTCATAATTTTAATAAATATAAAACATTTCTAAGACTGGTCCTACTATGCATATTGAGGGAAGATAGTGCTTTGTTTCATTCAGCACGTGACCAGGTATTATTTATTATTTTGGAAAATTACATTACCGATGGTAATACTGAAACTTGAGTCTGAGTATTCATCAATTAGCCTGATTTTCTGCCATGTTGGTAATAATTGCACATATAGGCCTGTTGAAGGATAATTTTTGAAAGTGATTGCAATTATAACTTTCATCCAGCTATAAAATGAGCCTGTGCATGATAGTTAATTTAAACTTGACTAGGGTAAAGACACCCAGCTATCTGGTAAAACATTATTCTGGATGTGTCTATTGAGGGTGTTTTAAGAGATTAGCTTTCGAATTGCTGAACTGAGAAAGGAGGTCCTTCTCACCATTGCAGGTGGGCATCATTCAATCAACTGAGGGGCTAAAAAGAACAAAAGGAAAGGCAGATATGCTCCTTCGATTGAGCTGAGACATCCCACTTCATTTGGACATAGATGTAGACTGGGACTTACACCATCGGTCCCTCAAAATCAGGCCTTTGAACTTGGACTGAGTTATACCACCAGCTTTCCTGGTTCTCCATCTTGCAGATGGCAGATAATGGGACTTCTTGGCCTCTGCAATCACATGAGCCAGTTCCTGTAATAAATCTCTTATACGTGTTTATATATATCCTGTTGGTTCTGTTTCTCTGGAGAACCCTTATTAATACAGCCTGTATCAAATATTCTTATTTAACTGATCAATTAATAGAATGCTGAGATAAATTTATAAATGAAAAATAGGAGTTTCTGCTGTGGCTCAGGGGTATCTGACCCAACTAGTATCCATGAGAACACAGATTCTATCCCTGGCCCTGCTCAGTGAGTTAAAGATCTGGCATTGCCGTGAGCTGTGGTGTAGGTCAGACACCACTTGGATCTGATGTTGTGGCTGTGGTGTAGGTCAGAAGCTGTGGCTCCAATTTGACCTTTAGCCTGGGAACTTCCATATGCCACGGATACGGCCCTAAATTAAAAAAAAAAAAAATTAGAAGGAAAGAAAAAGAAAAATAGATGAAAGCTCATCAGCATCCAAGGGAAATAATCAGTTTTACTGTACTAGACACGTTTTTCCTTTCTATGGACAAGAATCATTTGTACTGCTTTTTATTTTTATTTATTTTTTTTTACAGTGTACAGAGTTGTTAGCCCAAAGGCAACGAATGAAAGATAGTGATAACCCAGAAAAGGACACTAAACAAGGCATTCAGTAATCTACATATTTTTTGACCATTTCAAAACTTCATTTTCTTCCTAATACAGTAATCTGACTTTGTCTTCCAGAGTAGTCATGCTTGAACGTTTAGGTAGTAAAATGCATGTCTTTTTAAATTATAAATTATTTTCTTTTAATTCTACATTGTAGTTAGAGAAAGATATTAATTATTTTAAAATTATGTGTGCAGGTAAGTTATATTGTCTGTGGAGTTCATTAATACTAAATAAGGTGTTAGGAAATATTTGTTATAAAAAAAAAAAAGGCATGGGTTGGAGTTCCCGTCATGGCTTAGTGGTTAACGAACCTGACTAGTGTCCATTGAGGACATGGATTCAATCCCTGGCCTTGTTCTGTGGGCTTAGGATCTGGCGTTTCCTTGAGCTGTGGTGTAGGTTGCAGACATGGCTTGGATCCTGCATTGTTGTGGCTGTGGTGTAGGCTACAGCTTTGATTGGCTACAGCTTTGATTGGACTCTCAGCCTGGGAACTTCCATATGCTGCAGAGGTGGCTCTAGAAAGACAAAAGACAAAAAACAAACAAACAAACAAACAAACAAAAGGTATTAGGAAGTTCCCTAATGGCCTAGTGGCTTAAGGATCCAGCATTGTCACTGCTGTGTTGCAGATTTGACCCCTGGTCTGGGAACTTCTGCATGCCGTGGCATGGCCAAAATAAAAACATTTAAAAAAATTTTTTTTAGGAGTTCCCGTCATGGCTCAGTGGTTAACGAGTCTGACTAGGAACCATGAGGTTTTGGGTTCAATCCCTGGCCTCGCTCAGTGGGTTAAGGATCCAGCATTGCCGTGAGCTGTGGTGTAGGTCGCAGACGTGGCTTGGATCTGGCGTTGCTGTGGCTCTGGCGTAGGCTGGCGGCTATAGCTCTGATTAGACCCCTAGCCTGGGAACCTCCGTATGCTGCAGGAGCGGCCCTAGAAAAGGCAAAAAGATAAATAAATAAATAAATAAATAAATAAATAAATAAATAAATAAATAAAAATTTTTAAAAATGGTTTTGGGTTTGTTAGAGTCGAAGACTGCTGGATTGAATGATCTTCAAGGCCCCTTTCAACCTTGCAATCCTTGCTGATTTCAGGATGTCTCATTTTTAAATGTGCAGTTTTTGCAGTTTATGAGGTTGCTGACCTCATAAACCCCAACCTTTAGTGAAAGTCTGCTGCTCTGGGGAGATGAAATGGGGAAGATGCCCAGGATAGGGGCATGTAGTATAGTAAAGGGCAAGCCTACTTCAGGGAGAAGAAACAGATGAGAGAGGGGGAATTTAGGAGCAGAAAACCAGAGCCAGAAGTTGCACCAAAACCCAAGCTCCCTACTCTGGAACTCCCAAGCTATCGCAGTGGATGCTGGATTTCCCATAAACCAGTTTATTTATGAAAGAACTGGATGCCCTAACCTTTTGGCAGACTTCAAAAAACTCCAAAAGGATGGCAAGCATATGTACTTGCTTACTTGGAAGGGACAGAGAAAAATTTTCTTTTTGACAGAGGGTCCATATTTGGGTCCAGTAAACTGGGTTTGAGAAAGAAACACAGAGAACAGAGCACAGACACTAGAGAAAGAAGCAGTGCGAAAGGGATGGGGCTGAGAGACAGTGGGAAGGCCAGCCGAGCCCCTTGTACACTCAGAACAATCTGGTGTCGAATTGAGCTTTTCTATGTTAAAATTTTATGGTATACCAAAAATATCTAATTTATTCTTTGGGTTTTATTATTTATATCCTGCACTTCCACGATGTAGGAAAATAAGCTAAATTCTTCATGAGTAAACATCAGCAGAGCCCGATGTGGTTTTATTTCCACACAGTGTGACTATCCCTTAGTTGAAGGATTTGCTTCTACTTTTGTGAAGCCACAGAGCACTTCATCTCGGCAGACGTCTTGAGTATGCACCAGCTGTGTCAGCAGATATCTCTAAGACAGGACTGCTCCCCTGGGACCGCAAGCAGGGATTTTCTCCTTTAAACCCACCTTTTATTTAAGTGCTGGCAACAGGATTATAATGAGGAACATATTTCAAAACCATTTTTTCCATCCCTATCTCTTTCTGCAATCTTTATTTCGGTAAATAAAACCCAGGATCCAAGTCCTGTTTTCCCAGGACAATTTCACCTCTCACACAATAGTGTTTTTCTGAAATACTAAATCAAGAGCTATTGGAGGCATCCTCAGAGCACAGAGCAGCACGTGTTGAAGCAAACATTTTCTTTCGTCTATGTCCTTCTGCAGATATACCAGAGGAGAGGTCCAGAATGCTGCATTTTTCTTCACATAGACCTCAGGCTTTCTGACATCTGGAAAAAGTGGTTTGCTATTGGGACCTTCCAGCAAAATTCTCTTTCAATTGGATTCACATAAGACTCTACCGCTCAGTTATAGTTTGGACGATAGTGACACCTCTCCTTTGACTTGGCAGTGCTAGAAGCTATTTGGATAGAAATGAAAGCCCTTGAAAAAGCATTAAGGAAATTGCCATACTCTTGCTGTAAAGGGATAAGGGATTGCTTGGTCTTCTTACTGGAGCTGGAAATGTCTCTCAACTCACCTCCATCAACAGAGCCCTTTCAACTGAGGTCTGAACTCCTGATTTTATGAGTTGGCATCTTTAAGTTGTAGTCCTGGGGTACCAGGCAGCAAAGATGTAGGGAAGCCAGGTCTGCAGAGGATAACCTGAGATAAAAACTCCTTTGGTTGGCCTATAAGGGGCCAGATGATACAGAATAATTGTCAACCCCACTCATAAACCCAAGCCATCAGTCAGTACCTTCCTTCCCTTATCCTAGAAAGAGTTTTCCACAGAAGAAAATTTTATGGATCTGAGGAGGGCTTGGCAAAGAATGGAAAAGAGAATGGAAGGATCAGGAGAGAAAAATCATCAAGATGAAAAATGAACAAAATTTATGACAACAACCTGTCCTTCATCTGCTGCCCAGCACTGCTCCCTGAGATATATTTTCCAACTCCTTGTACAGATTGGTTTCAAATGAGGCAAATTAGCAGGCTGCCATCACTTTCTTTGGGAAACTGTCAACAGATTAATAGATCTTCCCAATATAGTAATTGCTCTCAAAGTGAGACTGTATTTTCCATCACATCATTGAATTTATGTTTTCCTTGGAGTAGCCTAAGCCTTTGTTTATGATCTTTGAATTCTTGTTTCATATCCACCAGTATCGTATTTCCTTTCAGCAGTGTGATCTCTCTTGTCCAGGTTATAGAGCTAAGCCTTTGGAGTAAATCCTTCCAATCCACAATTATTTTCATGCCGTTCTTCACATTTCCTCTCTGCATCATTGTCTTCTGTGCAGAGATGATGGTAATGCAACAGTGCTTGAACCCTGGTGCCTGGAGCAGAGTTGGGTACTTGGTGTCTTCAGCTCTTTCTGGCTTCCACTCTTGCTTTATGACAAGTTATTAACTCTCTGGAAGTCTAAAATGTCTTATTGGTGACAAAGTAATTTTTGCCACTTTCTTCAATTCTTGGCCATGAAGTTCAGTTCATACTCTCTTAACCTCAACCCTCAAGTCTAGAGGCATCTCATTCTAAGGGGAAACTGTCTCTACCATGTCTTGTGATCCTTTTGAATATGGGGGCAAGATTAAGGGCACAGAGAAAAGAGAAAGGACAGGGCTTTTATGATTCTCCCACAGAGGGAAGGGGGTATGAAGAAATGCAAGTTGTCATGTAGAAGAATGCAGATAGCATTTGGTGTAGGTAGAATGAGAATTTGAATTTCTTGCAACAAAAGTGTTAACAAAATACAGTGTTTCCATCATAATGTAGAGTCCCAAGAGGCTGCACACAAGATCACCTTTCTGTACCAGGTTCAGTTGGTGCCTCATTTGCTCTATCAGCTTGATTTTCTGCTTCTCTCTTTTTGACTTTTTTTTCTTTCACCAAACCTCAGGCTTTTTGTTCTGTTTTTCTCCCATATGTGCTTAACTTTAAAAGAAGAATTCATCTGTGTCCTTTGGTTTTATAGAAAGGTCTTGAGAAAACCTGAAAACCATTAGGATTTCGAAAGGCTGCTTGATTAAGATGCAACCCCACCCCCATTACTTCATTTAAAAAGAAAAGCTCTTCAAAGTCCTGCAGCTATGAAGAACATATTTTTAGGTTCCTTGTGGTTACTTTAATGTCTGACCTTTCTTTGACATCGTGTTTGTGAACGACAGGGGATATCTCCAGAGATAAAAATTGGATCCACCATTTTCAGTTCATGCCAAGTCCCAAACAGTTGACCCTGATTCATCTTGTTAGAGTGAAATGCTCCCCTTCTTTGACACACACCCCTTGAATGGAGCATCACTCAGACCTTTCAGTGCCCCCTTCCCATCTTCTCCCTGCTGTCTCCCAGTTCATGGAAACAAAAATTGCTCCTTATCAAGGAACTGAGCAGTCCTGACAAGGTACTGCATTTCCCTTCCTCTTACCCTGATTTTGCCTTCTATCTGCCCTTCAATGCTGATGACTTGGGCATGAGGCCTGGCCTGGGCCCTGCTTTTGAGAGCGCTCCTCTGGGCTCTTCTCTGCCTGCAGCTGCCCCCAGGGACAGGGTCCATGTGTCCAGGCAGAGCCTGCATACCCTCTTCTGGAGAGCTGAGACCCTGGACCCTTAATGGCTACACAACAGCCCAAACCCCCTTCCAGGGCCCGTGTGCTTTCTGGTATCTGGTGCTGAGGATGAGCCAATGGACAGCTGTGTGGACCGTGAAGACAGAGCTTGGAAGTAGGGGCTGGGATGTCAGCTCACTAGGATGTTGGACAAAATCAGGGGAGGAAAGGGCAGTAGGATGGGTCACAGGCTAGGGCCTGGGTGACAGGGTCCAGCTTTCCCTAAGCCCCCACTTGTTGAGGAGTCTGTGAATCCTAAATGTGTCCTAGACCTTGCAGCTGTATTGATTGAGACAGAGGAGTAAACACATTTATCAGTCTGTTTGCTTGCTCTGTAACTTTTAAATATCTAGACCTATACCACAGGTGCCTCCCTTTATATTCTTTGTCCAGAGCCTGCTAGGGGACATGTTAGCAGCAGGCCTGCTCAGGACTGCAGCTTGGAGCAGTCCGATTTTGTTGCTCAGGGTCAAAACTACTGGAGAGCGGTGCTTTCTGCTGAATAAAAAGGGAGACTGGAGGCTGAATCCTCCAGGCCAACCTTCCAGGGATTCCTAAAGCTTTTCCAGCTAAGTGTTTGCCTTCCTAAGGGAAGGAGCTCTTTCTGAGGAAAGAGCTGTGACAGTTCCAGAATCTGCCAGCCATGGGGAGCTGGCATGGGCAGGTACTTGCCTGATGGCACATCAGTAACCTTACAAAGCTGACTGGGCAAGAGTTGGGGAGGCCGCTCTAGTTTATTACAATCATCACTCAAACCGAACCAAACATGTCACTTTACACCAGTACAGGTCTGTAGGGAACCAGTCTTCCTTTTTCTTTTTGGCACAGGCATTGGTGCTTTTTGATTTCCAGAGCACTCGCTGTTCATCTAAAGTCCAAGTCACTTGTGTCCTTTGAGGAAAGAGTTAAATATCACTGTGCTCATTTTTCTAAGCAACATCTTCAAATCAGTAATATCTTTTTTCAAAAAAACCCCATAATATTATTAAACCTTTTCATGATGATGAAATAAACTTTTCAAAGTTATATGGAAAAAGTGATTTCATTTAAACACCTTTTAGCCAAAAAAACATATGCTGCTGGTTAAGCCATGCAGGAGTGGAGACTTTTTCAGGGCTTGCCTGCACGTCTTGAGGTCTGTGGTTCAGCCACTGACCGTGCCATTGACTAGAGACTCAGCTGGAGTGGAACCCAACAGGCAGGCGAGCCCATGTGTCTGGTGGGTCCGTAGATTGCAGGCAGGTTTGCAGACATAGGCAGGGAAGTGACAGAATGTATACGTGCATGACTGTGCAAACTTCTCTGCAGAAGCAGCGTTCCAGGCTGTGCTGCAGGCTTTTGAGTATTCAGGCATCCAGAGCACTGACTGATTCGCCTCTTATGTATACATTTTTTTGTTCAGGCTACCCACAGATTCAGGACCCTAAATAACTGCCAAATAAGAGGACCTTTATCTCTTCTCAGTAATTTCTTCCTTTTACAGTGTCAGGAAAGCTCATCATAGGTAAACAGTATGCTAGCAATCTTAGCATTATCTCCATTCCTTTGCAAATAAGCAAAAGAAAGTGAAAACACAAACTCCTTCCAAAAACTCTGGATAGGCCTGTCTGAGAAAAAAGTTATTCATTCATATAATAAATATTTATTATGAGTCTCCTGTGTGCAGTCAGTCAGAGCAAAATGTATGAACAGAAGGGATGAGAAGGGTGGGCTGAGCTGCAACAAACAGGTTGCTGGCCTCTTTGCCCTGGTTTTGTAACATATTGACACACCTAGTAACTGACTTGGTGTAAGTTACTTCCATCCTCTTGCTTCCTTTCCACTAACACAGTGAGACCTGCTGCACGCAGGGGTTGTGAACAATGACAATATGGCTCAACAAAATTTAACACGCTTTATCTTACGTAACAAACACTTATCCAGCTCTTACCAAGCACTGTTCTAAGCACGTTACAAATATTCATTTAATAGTCATAACAACACTGTAGGGCAGGGACTGTTATTCTCCCTATCTTAAGCATGGAGAAACCAAGATACAGTGTAGCTCAAGGTCACAGAGCTGAGACTTGATGGAGCTGAGATTGAAACCTAGGCAGGGAGACCAGTCATCCCGATTTGTCTGGTATTGATGGATCTCCTAGAACGTGGAACCTTCAGTGCTAAAACTGGACCTGCCCCAGAACAGAGATGGCTGGTCACCTGAGAAGTCCAGCATCAAAATCTGTGTCAGTTGTTAGAACTCACTACTTCCTTAGTTTTTCTAATGTCATTGGATAATGGTCAGCTTGATTTTCAAAGACTTCCATCTTGTTCCTATTCCTGGTAAGTGGGGACATGAGCCTGGGAGATGTGCAGCCTGTTGAAGTTCTGGGAAGGGAAAGACCCTGCATGTTTTGGAGCTGGCACTTATTCCATCAGGTTTTTTTCTCCCCACATCAATTGGTCCATAAGTACTTGATCCTGAGAAAAATGTCTGTGCTGATCTACTTCGCTTCTCTCAATCAGGGAATAAAGGAAATAATGTCTAAACAGATAAATCCAATTGATATTGGTCAGTTTTGATGACTTTCAAACTGTACTTTCAAATATACAGATTCTTTCTTTTAGATTCTTTCTAAAGCTAGAGCCAGCTGCCATAACAGGCATAAATAAATAGTAATTATTTCTCATAGTTCTGAAGGCTAAACATTCCCAGGTCAGGGTGCCAGAGGACCCACTCCCTGGTATGCAGATGGCCATCTTCTTGTTGTACCCTCACATGGTGGAGAGCAGAGAGAAGAAGCAAGCTCTCTCATGTCTCTTCTTATAAGGGCACTAATTTCATCAGGGGGTCCATCCTCATAACCTCATCTAAACCTAATTACCTCTCAAGACCACACCTCCAAATGCCGTCATACTGGGGATTAGGGTTTCAACATGTGAATTTTGAGGGGACAAGAACATTCATCCATGGCATCTTCTTCCCTTTCCTCCCCAGCCAGTGCTTATGAGCCGTCTGGAGAAGAGGACAGTGCATTCTTTGACCAGACTGCTTGTCCATTGTGGACAGACATGTCCACACTGAACCCTGTAGGACTTCAATTCTCCGTGATGAAGAAGTTACCCTCTCCCAACCACAACCAGGGCATAGATTCCTCGATCTACAGGCTTCACTGGTGCTGTATCATTAGCACCAGAGGAGTTAGAGCAGAACAGGATTTCAAGTGTCCCAAGTATTGTGTTCAGGAAAAGAATCATTATCTGGTCATGAATTCCACATATGTTCTCCACAGATAACCACTACTTCTCATCTTCCAATGTTCTTTTATACCATAGAACTCAGGCTCAGGTGGCCTCAGGTATGAATCCCAGCTCTCCCACTTACTGTTGTGGGGTTCTAACTGAAACTTTGTTTCCTTTTCTCTAAAATGTGCATGTTCATGCCTACTTCATGTGAGCAGCTATAATCTGGGCAATGCACCTAGCTTAGTGCCTGGCCTGTACCTGGTGCTTAATACATGGTACTGTGATAAACTTCCATACAGGATAAAGCCTGAGCATCCATTGGTAATCCATATGTACCTTATGTTTAGCAATTAAAATGTAAAAGTTTTTTTTTATTTGCTCTAATTTGGTAATATATTTGCAAAGGGGAGATATGCAGATGTATACAATGAAGTCTCTTAACCACCCAAAGTTCCTAAAGTACCTTTATTTCTCTCTCCAGGAATAAAGTAACCTTTTCAGAGCTGTCTTTGGCTTATGTAAGCAAATACATGCAATAGTCCCCCTCCACGGTTTTGCCTTCTGTGGTTTGTTATCTGTGGTCAGCAGTGGTCCAAAAATATTAAATGGAAAATTCCAGAAATGAACAATTTGTAAGGTTTAAATTGTGCACCGTTCTGAGTAATGTGATGAAATCTTGCTCTTACCCTTTCTGTCCCAGCCGAGATGTGAATCATCCCTTTGTCCGGCATAGTCTCCCTGTTAGTCACCCAGTTGCTGTTACTTGTTGTCTAGGTTATCAAATCCGCTGTCTTGGTATTGCAGTGCTTGTGTTCAAGTAACATTTATTTTACTTAAAAATAGCCTCAAAGCACAAGAGTAGTGATAATGGCAACTTGGATATGCCAAAGAGAAGCTGTAAAGTCTTCCTCCAAGTGAAAAGGTGAAAGTTCTTGACTTATTAGGGAAAGGAAAAAATCTTATGCTGAGATTGTTTAGAAATACATTAATAAAACATCTTCTATCTATGAAATTGTGAAGAAGGAAAAGGAAATGTGCTAGTGTTACTGTTGCACCTCAAACTACAAAAGTTACTGCCACAGTGTAACACACAGCTCCCTGTTTAGTTCCTTTTCTGTGAATTGTCCATCTATTTTGCTCATTTTTTATATTGGATTGCTGGAATTTTTCTTACTGATTTGTTGGAGCTATTTATATATAAAGGAAATGAGCCCTATGTGATGTAATTCACAATTTTTTTTTTTTTTTTTTATGGATTGTTTTTGTCTTTTGACTTCCCTTGTAGTGGTTCATGCTGTTGGGTTTATTTGTATTTTCACTCATTTACTGATTCTCTCTCTCCACAAACAAGTTTCCTTCAACCTTTGTGTTTTTATTCTGTATTTTTCATAATCTACCCCTAATTTCTTTTTATTAGAAGGGGAAAGAGAAAAAGGTGTAAGGTGAACAGCTGTCAATGTGACTGAGATCTTAGGAGAATCAGGAAAATGAGAGAAAACACTGAACATTTCAATTCAGCATTTTAAAAAAATGGGTGTTTTGATTTAATTTTTTTTGCATTTATTATAACAATAGCAACTTTGAGCAGTGCATAATAAAGTATATTTTACATTTGAAAACAAATACTTATTTTTCTCAGTGAGAAAGCACAACTGTGTGAACATCCTCTAACCATGTCTGTCATCTGACCCCTGCTTTCCTTTCTTAAATCACATTCTGTTTGTGTGTGTGCATGTGTGCATGCGTTTTGTTTTCAGAAATGTTCCTGTCCTCATTTGCCTTTTGCCAAAGTCATTAAAGAGAAAATTTGATTAGTTATCCAGGTATTTTACAAATATATCAAGACACCAAAGGCCTTGTATTAATATTTCCAAAGAGGAGACTTGTATTTGAAGTAAATACTTCATGACAAAGGAGACTTCTATTGAAATCACTGAATTAACTTTAAACTATTCAAATCAAAACATTCAAATCAAAGTGTGGTTAACCACCTGACATGTCAGCAGTATTGTTACACATGCTAGAGTCAGGACATAAAACTGACATTTAAGAGGAAATAGATCCTCGTATTAGCAGAGGTGCCTGTTTTATTAGGGTTCTATTTGTTATCTGCTCATTGTGTAGCTCCGCTTGCATATGCTTTGGGCTCCTGGAGCTATCATCTTCTCTTTCACTTTAAGCCTGTGGTTAATTTTCAAGTAAGAGGGCCCGAGGGGTGAGGCCCAAGAAGGGCTGGGGGCGGTCAGGAAGGGGCCCCTGCAGGAGGCAGGCCCCTGTTTATTCACAGCGCAGGTGCAGGGAGGGTGGCGGGTGGCGAGCAGGCCGTGCCCCTGGGGCTTCCTCCAATCAATCACCCCACCTGGGCCACTGGGCGTCCCCTCAGGGCGGCTGTGCACGAAGTGTAGCCGTTCTCTGTGACATCCGAACAGGCAGAGGGGCCAGAGTTCACAGAGAGCAGGGCTTTTACTGCTTGGCTGTTTTTAAGATTTAGTCCAAAAGTTAAATTGAGGATAGAGTCCCAAGTGGTGAAATCTAAATAATCTCTCTTTCCTCCTCACTCCCCCCTCTCCCTGGAGCTCTTCTGACAGTGCCTTCCATTTCCTGCCTTGAGCCTCCCTACTCCATTTGAGGAGATCACTGTTGTTTTTTTCCTCCTGTGAAACTCTCACTTAGCTTCCAGCCTTTGGAAGAAGTGCCTAATATTTTCAGCAGTGAAAATCTGTCTTGGCAAGCATCAGAAATAGAACTTTTCCTTTAGGAAGAAAGAAGTGAGACCATAGCCTATTCTGAAGCTGACAGCCTCTACCCAGATAGATGGTAAAGGAAGAAGAGGTGAGGAACTATCCATCGTAATGTGGGGAACCAAGTAAGCTCTGAAAAGCTATTAATTTTACTCTTCCTTGGGGTAAAACAGTGTCTTAAGGAAGGGGCAGGAAGAGAAAGTAGAGGTGCAATTTCTGCACTTCAGCTTGCAGTCTTTTTGGAGAGAGAAAATAATGGCCCAGGAAACAATGAATCAGGTAGTTCATGGTGTAAATGCTAGCGCTGTTGGCAAATAACTGTGTGACCTTTGCAGATTGCTAAACCTCTCTGAGCTTCTGTTTCCTCATTAATAAACTGGGCCCTAATCATAGCATCTACCTCATAGAATTACCCTGAAGATTAAATGGGATAATATATTTAAAACATATCCCTTGGCCTTTAGCAAGCCCCAGTGGCTGTGCATGTTCCTTGGTACCAACTAAGAATATGCCGAAAGAGCAGAGCAGACAACAGGACATCCAGGAGTTCAGGAGCAAGCAAGGCTTCCGTGGATGGGAGGATCAGAGAGAATTGTCAGGAGGAAAGAAAGATTTGTCCTGGGCCTTGAAAGAAGTGAAAAATATATATGTGGAGGGAAGTGGAATAAAAATCTTAGCTTGGCGGGGACAAGTAGGTAATGTTAGGGCTCCTGGAGGGTGGGGAGGGGGCGCTCTCCCTTTTATGTGAACAAGAAGAGCACCCCTATTACCATTTTGTATAATGAGGAGCTGGGTCTCCCAAATGAGACTGTTTGAAGTAAGGATTCTGTTCACTAAAAACAAATTGAAAACCAGTCGCTCAAGGAAGAGCAGTTGGTTAGACAAAAACAGTGTCTGGAAAGATCATTTATATTCTGTATTATTTGTTTGAGGAGTCATTGAGTAGACACTTACTGAGCACCTGCATGTGCTGGGTAAGGAGGAGACCAAAAGGTGCCTAATGTGCTCATAGGTTCCGTTCCAAGTTTCCACTCACAAGGCAGGCAGAGCTGGACAGGCGGACAGCCTGCATGAATTAAGTGATAGCACCCCAAAGGGCTACTGGAGTCATCAAATCTGCCTGGAATACCATGGAAATAGCCAGACCGAAGGGTCTGGAAAGCCTTCAGAGCTGGGAGAAGTGACAAGTGAGCTATGTGACTGACCTATGTGCGCTGTCTCTGTTTCAGGAGAGTGAGAGGTGCCTTGCCCCCTCCAAAGATATATTTGAGGGTACTCCCCTCTGTAGAAGGGATAAGGCAGCCCATGTGTGGGAGAACGTAGGGAAAAGCTGAACTTAGGCAGTGGGACCCCCAGTGGGATCAGGGGAGTCATAGCTATGCCCTTGGCAGAGCCTTGCTCAGAGCCTGCCCCTGCAAAGGTGAATGCGCCTTTGAACGCTGACTGACTCTGGCATAGGAAGCAGGGCAGGGCTCTTTGGGACGACTAGAGTTAATGTCTGTTTTCCCTTTCTTTCTTTCTTTCTTTCTTTCCTTGAGGCTATCTATCTGTCTGTCTCCTGGGGGCCATACCTGCGGCATGTGGAGATTCCCAGGCTAAGGGTCGAATTGGAGCTGTAGCCACCAGCCTCCACCACAGCACAGCAATGCTAGATCCAAGCCACATCTATGACCTACACCACAGCTCACAGCAACACTGGATCCTTCAACCCACTTAGCAAGGCCAGGGATCAAATCTGTATCCTCATGAATACTGGTCAGATTCGTTTCCACTGAGCCACGATGGGAACTCCAGTGTCTTTTTTTCTAGAATTGCTCTGACTTAGCCTTTCTTCTTCTGCTTTCCCCTTACTGCTTTAACGACCATTTCTTAAGTACTTGTGCTAGAAGGAGTAGTCTTCTGAGGGTGGAAATCCTAGTGCACAATCAGAGGGGTCTACTGACCAGATGAGAGAACTCAATAATGTGAATGAAATTAGGGCCACCCAATTCTTTCAGGGACCCCTAACTTTAAATTTTCATACAGCTGCAGAAGGCATGTGTAGTTTATCTTTGGAGCCCAGGATACCTTGTAGAAAATGGATGCATAATGAACATATGTACCGTGGAATGAAATGAAGCCAAATGGGGCATAACTTCATAATTAAATTTACAGATGAAACCTGATAGAGATAAGATCTGGGAACTCCAGTGACAATTGAGCAACTGCCCCAAAGGGATGAGGGGGGGAGGTGCTAGCTGCAAGGGCAGGAAATAACATCTGAAGGTTTGACCTTGAACAATGGAAGGGTAATTCACCTAGGGTGACATAATTGAAAACACAGATATGCAGCCCAGAAAAGGCACATTGAAATCTAAAACATCGATAAGGGCTTGGAGAGGCTGAGTAACAAATTGGATTGAAGATTAAATCAAGACAAGGCTACAAAGCTGAACTCCAGTGAGGAGTCTGCTAGACTTGTAGCCTTGCTTGGCTCTATTGTGGACACTGTGAGCTGATACAGGCAATAGAAAGGCTGGAGTATCATAAAATAGGAACATGAGGGCTCCCAAGAGCAGTGTCATAAATGCTTATAGGAAAGTGGGTGAGAGCTAATATCCAGGAGGCCATTGGTTGGTGAAGGTCTGAGTGTGACAGAGATTAGGTCTGTCTTGGCTTTAATAAAGTGGGGAGCAATACCCCATCCTATTTGAAAGCTGTGGTGGGAAGGGGTAGGGAGGCTTAAGAGATGAGGCAGGAGGCTGCTATAGGTGAAGAGAAAATTCAGGCTCGCCTTAGCATTGAGCAGAGAATGTGGTGCATGAGTTATTAAATTTGAGTTAACTGTAAAACCCCCCCCCCCGCCATGGTAAATAATGCTGAGGGCTCTCCAGTCTGGGTGTGAGTCTCCTAGTCATCCTGGGGTTCTTGAGGTGTTCCCAAGCTGGCACACTGTGTATTTTTATGAGTTTCACAGTGTCCAAGTCTTTTGCTTTATACGTGCATTAACTTTGTAGAGTTTTATGTCTTTTCATTAAGTCTCATAAATGTAGCTTCATTTTTTTCCTCCTTTTTCTTTTTGTTGTAATCAAGAGTATGGAAGTTAAATAGCATCTTTGGGCCCATCTAAATCACCCCCATGTTAAAACAACTTGAAAACCAACACTTTAGAAAGTGTCAATGATCCACTTTAGAGGCTAATTTAGTATTTATTCTCCCGGTTACGTAGGCACGAAAAGATTGTTGGATTTCTGTCCTCTGCCTTTTCCCACTCATGTTGGTGATTCAGTCCAGTGGTGTCTATCTCCTTAAATGCTTTTTGTAGTACTCCCTTCTCTCCAGCCCACAGCACTGACCTGCTTCACCTGGGTCATTCCCCTTCTCAAAAGTCTTCAGTGGCTTCTGTGGCTTTTTTCAGGTATTCTCAACTCCTGGGGTGCTACTCCAGGTTCCCATCACTTGCTCATCCTGCCTCTGCTTCTTCCTTATCTCTCTACCTCCAGTACCGAAGATGACACCTCCCTCCCCAGGTCCATAGCTTTCCCCAGGGGTGTCTTTTCTCCAGGCTGCCTTCTCCCTAGCAGATCTTCCCAGCCACACCTCTTCCCCCCTCTCCCATGTCCTCAGGGCTGACACCGACTAATCTTTCAAGGGACAGCTTAAACACACAGGCCTTCCCAGTTCCTCCAGCTGAGGCTCTCTCTCCTCCTTAGGGCCCCTGTGACACTTATACCTCCCTGACCATCTCAGGAGGGATAGATGAACCAGAATCACTGTGTTGTGTTAAGAGCACATGCTTTAGAGTTCATAGCCCGGCTCTGTCTCTTGCTAACCATGTAACATTGTTAGTAAATGAAGCTTACTAAGTTTGAGCTCCCCCATTTGTGGAGTGTGTGTGACATGCTTGGCAAGGTAGCAGTGATCGACAAGAATGCCTGGCACAAGGTGAGGGGTCAGTAAATGACTGTTATTACCGCTACGAACTAACTAAACTAAAAATGAAATACATTAGTTGTTATATTTATACATGTTCAGGTCTCATCTTAAGCCTTATTCTGGAAGTTCCTTTAAGGCAGAGCTTTTGCTAACTCATCTCTGTACCTTCTGAAGCACCTCACACATCACCTCCATTAACTAGATCCTCAAGGGGTGCTTGTGGATGGCATCGAAGACTGAATAAATAGAAATGTAACCAGTGGTACCACGTGCCTCTCTTAAGGCAATCATCTTGTCATTTGACTCAGTCTGACCTTTGCAGTTAAACTAGTAACTGCAAATTTTAGGCATTTACAGGCATGCCAGGGGAAGTTCAGAGCGTGCTGATGAGCAGGTTGTAACCTGGGGGGTTGCCTACCTGGGTTATACAGTGAACTAATTGACTTCCATGCCTTATTTCCTCCCTTTATTTGACTAACCTGAATCTACCCAGCAGCCAACACATGGAACAGAGCCCTGGAAATGCAGCCCGGTTTCCTTCTTCAGGTCCCCTGGGAGCTTCAATACAACAACCATTATTAACTGGCTGGAAACAATTTAGCATCTGGCTCCCAAGAGGGAGTAATGTATAGTATAGGGAAAGGGGTGAAAGTACATCCCATCCTGTGGTTTAAACAATATTCTGGCTCTGAAAGGAACAAATCTAAACATATTTTTCCAGGAAAACATGGCTGTCATCATTTTTCTTGAAAGAGCCCAGTGTTTCTAGTCTTTTGATAAGAGAGACTGGGTCTAAAAGGGAGAAGTCATTGCACAGAACAGCTTCTGTCTGGAAGAATTTTGAAGGAGACCTTCTTTTGAACTGGTTTTTCCCACCTCCTCCCCTTAGTATGTACCCTCAGGCTCTCAGGTACCATCCTGGGAACTTAGTCTTCTTTTCTCTCCGGGGCCGTGCATGCTCTGGGGTGGCTGAGCCTGTAGTCTGACTCTTTCCATTTCTCCTCTCTCCTCACTTTCACCCAGACTAATCCGAGGGGCTCTCCTGTTGCCCATTCTGTGAGGAATCTATGCTTTTTAATTTTGTGTGTGTGTATATGTACGCTTTCTGTATGAAATAAGCTTTCAGATCCATTGGCTAAATACTTAGGAGCACAAGTAGTGGGTTATATGATAAGGCTACATTCACTTTTGCAAGAAACTGCCAAATTGTCTACCAAAGTAGCTACACCCTTTTGCATTCCCACCAGCAGTGAATGCGTTTCTATTGCTCACCATCCTTGCTAACAACTGGTCTGGTCAGTTTTTTGGATTTTAGCCATTGTAATGTGTGTGGAGTGAGTGGTATCCCGTTTTAATTTACAGTTCCCTAAAGACAAATGATATTGGGCCTCTTTTCATCTGGTTATTTGCTGTGTGTACATTTCCTTTGGTGAGGTATTCGTTTCAGATCTTTTGCTCATTTTTAAATTGAGTTATTTGTTTTCTTACTGGTGACTTTCAGGAGTACTTCATGTAATTTTGGATACAAGTTCTTTATCAGTTTGTGGCTTATCTCTTGATTTTCCTAACAGTGTTTTTTACAGGGCAAAAATTTAATTTCAGTAAAATCCAACTTATCCATGTTTCAGTTCGTGGATCATGTTTTTTCAAAATCTCACCACCAGATCCAAAGCCATGCAGATTTTGTCCTATTGTAGAAATTTTAAAGTTTTGTCTTATGAGACTATCTTCCTACTTAAAAAAAAGTTTTGCATTTTACATTTAGGTCTTTGATCAATTTTGAGTTCTTTCTTATTTAGGGTATGAGGTCTGTCTAGGCCCATTTATTTTGTTTTGTCTTTTTGCATTTGGTTCTCTAATGATGGAAGGATCTGGGACCCATCTGATCCACCTTCGTTCAGTGTCTGCTTTGGAAACCAGAGATGTTTTTATGTATCCATCATTTTCTTTCAAGTAATTTTCCCCCAGCCTGCCAGGAAAGAGTTAAAACAAAAGCTAAATTGAATAATCATACCTAAAAATTCACATTGGTGCATTTTCATCAAAGTGGCACCATATTTAAGTATTGTATTGGCGGAATGGTCTGCTTTCAGGGAAAATTATTTTCTACTGGTTTGTAGATATAATTTAAAGATTTTAAACCTCAGAAAAAAGAATTAAGGCCCAAACTCACTTCATCCATTCTGAGCCTAAACGTTTCCGAGAGTTCTGAAAAATAAATAAATAAATAAAAGGTCTTCCCTCTGTACTGAAGAGGGAAAAGATGGTTGCTCAGAAGTTGTCCTCAAGCTTCATACAGAGCAGAAAGCCCAGGGAGTGTCACATGTTTCAACTGTCAGGATTCTGAAGGCTTTTCAAAATAAGACAAAAAGATAAAACAAGGTTGAGGTGAGAGATAGTTTAAATAAAGAAAATATAATGCTCAGTAGGGAGAGCAGAAAGTCAGGAACCCACTGAAAGCAGGAGAGTAAACATCCTCAGAAGGACTTATTTAAGGAAGAGAAACCAAACAAACCACTGACGATATGGAAATGCATTCTTCTAGAGGAAAAGTCCTGTTTCAAAGAAAGACCAAGCTATGCTACACTCTGCCTATTGTCCTTAGATGAAAAAGTGAAGTTGGAATCCCAGAAAGAGGCAATATATGACTTCTGCAGTGATAGGAATTAGTTTCCCTGGTACCACTAGTTCACTTATCAGGCTGTACTCATTCTTTGCTACTGAGAGCAAAATTGTGCCAGTCTTGGTTTCTTATGTCACCTGGGTCCATGTGTACAAGAGGTCCCAAATGTTTGTTCTTAGAATTGTTAGACAGAATTAAGGTTCTTGTGGCAGGATTCAGGAAGGGAAGATGTCCCTCCAAGTTCATGTTTTATTTTTAAAGAAACAAGTTGAGTATCTTGCAGATCAGTATTGTTTACCTTCTGCCCTATTGATGAAGAACCTGAGATTCGGGAAGGTATTCTATTTCAAAGGTCTGATTTTTATACCCCTCTTGCATATATTGCTGCAATAGGTTTAAATAAAATTGCTGCAACAGGTGTAAATATTGAATAAATCAATAAAAAAAATTGTGTGCATGAAGGTCCCTAAATCCATGAGTGGTTACATGGATATAAAAGTGTATTCTAACTAAGTTATAATTACAATCTATGCAGAAAAAAAATAAACTGAAAGGAAATACACCAAAGGTTGACAGTGGTGTTCTCTGGGAGATGGGATTATAGAAAAATTTTTTTCTTTATTCTCTTCTCTTCTCTGTTTTTCAACTTTTCTACAGTGTGTGTTATGTTCTGAATCAGAAAAATAAGCATTAGAAACTTGGAAAAATGGATTTTATATAGGAATACAATTGTACATGACAATTATCTACCAAAAGTGGTTAAAGATAACCAAAGGAGGCTGTTGAATCAGTAAAAGCCAGTATCTCCTAGGGGAATAGACACAGACTCTTTTAAGGTACCCTTGTGAAGGTGTCCAGGTGGAGTAGGAGAGGGTTTCATCCAGGAGTTTGATTCGTTTGCTTATATGGCAGAGACAGAGTTTACGATCCAAAGAATGAAAGGCCAGGGAAGAGAGAGCCCCTAAGGATGAGGATGGTATTGTAAGGTGTCTCTTCGTAAAAATTAAGATGCCGAGAGCTGCAAGACCTCACACCCTCCTCAGGTGCTCACATCTGACTGAATGTTCACAGTAAGTGTTACTGGATAAAATCCACATTCCATGCTAGCATAATGTGCGTTAACTCTCATTCTTCCTTCTCAAAGCAAGCCTGCTTTTGTTTCATGCCCAAAGTCATCCAGTTGAGAGATAATAGAAGTCTCCCAGCTGTTAGTTCCACTCCTTGCCATCACTGCATGCTCTCTCTCTTTTAAGTTATAAGGTTTGCTGTACGAAGGTTCTGTGCCTAAAAGCAAATTCTAAATTCCTAGATGCCATATTTAGTCATAAGTATAGGTAGAGTAGGATTGGGTGGTATAATCAAAGTAAGAAAGTGCATTGATCCAAAAATCTCTTGTTCATGTGTGAACCTAAACACCTGAGACTTTACCTTAGGAAAGAACTCATTTCTTGGGCTAAAGCTCTGGGTTTCATCACAGTCTTTGTATTAAGACCATATATCAGAATGACTGGATAAGTAGTAAGAGTCATGGGGGTTTCATCTGAGCCGTTTTAAGTCACTGAACAAGTAGTTCAAAGTCTTTGGGCTTCTGCTTTGTCATCAGTAAAAATTCTTAAATACAGCTTAGTCATCAGACTGTTCACTGTATTTCTTGTCCAGCATGACTGCTAAACAAGGAAGCAGCTTTGGAAGTTTTAATGGGGGAAGATTAAAAGGAGAGCTCTGGAGCCTGGGCCTTTCTGCATTGGGTTTACACTGGGGTGAGGGGACAAAGATTGATGAGGGTAGCCCTGGGAGCTGGGGGGTCCAGAAGAGACAGGGGGGCCCCACATGGAAATGCAGATCAGACCATATTTGTGTTGCACTTCTCACCATGAGGACAACCAGGCTGTCTTTCTTGTCTTCCCCTGACCACCTAGCACATAGTGTAACTTGACAAATATTTATTCCTTTTGCTCCAAGTGATTCTCTCCATGAGAAAATGTTAAATCTGTTAGATCAACTCATAGCAATTACACCTGGGGCCTGACCATAGCATTAGAGGAACGTGAGAGTCAAACCCAGGCTGCATCCACTCCAGAAGTTAAGTTTTTTCTGAGAACACTCCTGATTGACTTTCTGGAAGTAGCTGTTGTTCTTTAGGGCAGACCTTTCTTACCTTGTCCTTTTCTCATCTACCCCATAAGGGGAGTCTACACTCACAAGTACATATAGAATGATTCAGGCCCTTAGTGTTGCGTGATCGCTGGGTTTTGCTGAGTTCCCATTCTGTGGTGGAGCTAAATTACCAGCAGCTTGAAGGGGTGAAAGAAGGGGCATCCAGACCTGAGGTGATGGAGAAGCTGGATAATTACGCGTCAATTAAATGAGCCACCTGGATTAGCTGGACTCTCAATATTCTGAAGTTAAGAAGGTTTTCACCCAGAGAATCAGAACCTCCCAAGAAACACATGATTATCAGTTATTGGTTTAGGCCAAGAGGGGGCCTATTTCCTTCCTGCTGGAGCTGGGTTTGTATATTTATAGAAGGTGCTCTAAAACATGTGCCTTGCTTTATAAGTTTAATTCCCTGTGCCCTAAGAAGGGGAAAAATAAACAAAACCCTCTACCACTAAAAGGAGGCTCAAAAAAAAAAAAAAAACCCATAAAAAAATTAAAAGGAGGCACAAGTACTGTTGGATGTTACTAAAAATGAAGCTGATGGCAAGTGCATCTGTTTGTTACAGTGTGGCAGATATGGTCATTCGTTAATATTTCTCTTCTCCTGGTGATTTTCCATTAATCTTGATTAAAGGAAATTTCTAGCTTGTGTGGTCAGCTTTCTAAAACTTGGAAGTTCAGACTTGGTATACACTTTAAAATTCATCAAACCATGAAGAAAAACTATGCCTTTAGCATTTATCTTTTCTTAGGTGTTTGTTGTAAAGCTTTTTAATGATCACCCATAATTATTATTTTTAGTGTAGCTACGTGAATATATGTATATCTCAAAGTTGTGTTTTAATTGCATGCGGTTTTGTATACAATTACAAAATATAATAACTTTTTTTGTAGTACATACCAAGAATTTCCCTCTTTCAATAAATATTCTTCTAAGACATGTATTTTATGGCTGTGCAATATTTTATTATATAGCTACAGCATAATGTACTTAACCGTTTATTTAATCCCACTCCCACTGGACTGTCTCCATTTTTTTCACTTTTATAGATGAAGCCACCGTAACCATCTTTGCGTATATTGCTTTTTTCCCTGGTTTAAAAGAATAATTTGAGGTTACCTCAAACTATTTCACTAGGCATGTGTGTGTGTGTGTGTGTGTGTGTGTGTGTGTGTGTGTGTGTGTATGAACAGATTTCCTGGTGGTGTTTGCCAACTGCCATCTTCTTTTATATATTCCAGAGATGTTCACTGCTTGCCAGGATGCTCCACCTTATTCTCTCTGGGTAGCTTAGTAAACTAAGACTGGAGCCAATGTGGTGGTACTGGGGGTGCTGTAACAAATCTATGAGGAACAAAAAGAAAAAAAAATTGTGCGTTCCTGTTGTGGCGCAACAGAAACAAAACTGACTGGTATCCATGAGGATGAGGCTTTGATCCCTGGCCTCGCTCAGTGGGTTTGGAATGTGACGTTTCTGTGAGCTGTGGTGTAGGTCGCAGACGTGGCTCGGATCCCAAGTTGCTGTGGCTGTGACATAGGCCAGCAGCTTCAGCTCCAGTTCGATCCCTAGCGTGGGAACTTCCATATGCTGCAGTGCAGCCCTAAAGTGCAAAAAAAAAAAAAAAAAAAAAGTATGTAAAAGGAGGGATGTGAACCAACATTTGTATTTCAAATAGCAGTAGCTGTCACCTCAAGTTCTCCTTATAACTGAGACTCTTACCTTACCCTATCAAAGAGTCGAGCCATCCCTAACTAATGTAAGACATTTTAATCATTAGTATTGGATATATAGAGTGCCTGTATTCTTTATTTCTCTTGCCATCCTATCAATCTTTACTTTTGCAACTGGTTTCAAATGGTGTCTCCAAATCTTTGGCATTTTCATGGATGAAATGGAAGTGAAGATGATATCAGCAGTGATGGAATGGAATGAGCTTTTCATCCAGCTGAAAAATCACCCTGAGCTACTGAAATATAACAGCATGCATCATAGTCAAGTTGTCAAAGGGGGGATATTTCACAGCTATGACCTCACAGCCATAAAACATAAGCCTTATAATGTGTAAGGAAACCCAAGACAACTTTTCCAGATTTTTTTTTAACTAAAAGGATTACCATATGGAAAATAAGTAGTTATAATAATCTAATTAAAAGAATACTTGGAAATTGTATAGACTTTTCCATTTCATTATTACCTATGGCAGTGCGAAGTTTTATTATCTGTTATCTCCATATCACATGCTCAGCCCTATAGTGTCCCCATAAGGGACTGAGTCTTTTTGCACGTTTGATGTTTGAGGTCAGCCCTGCCTGCCTATCCTCCATTACTAACTGGACCACAGCAGCAGGTGCGATCTGGTGAGTCAACTCCCAGCCGACAGTAGAGCTTTGCCAGCAGCTGTCAAAGTCAGTCTGGGGCAGGCTTTAACAGAAACTATCCTTTTGACCTTTCTCCACACAGAATTCACATCCAACTTGAGCAATTCATCAAGGACTTTTGATGGCAGCTCTGCAAGTTTCTGAGGTTACTTTAGAAATCCTGTTGTTTCCTTTTATTTAAGTTTTTTTTGTTTTTCTTCAGAGTAAATTTGATGACATTTTTTTCCTTCTTTGCCTCTCACCTTTCCTGTTTATGATTAACAAGGCTTATGGCAAAATCAGCAGTGCTGGAATCACTTGATGATTGATGTAAATATTCTTTCTGATCCTTATCATCATTCCCTCTACTCCTGGATGTGTACCCTCCTTCTCCCCCATTTTGGAAAAGCCCCACAAGCTGATTTAGGTGACTGCTATAGAGGTGGGACAAGGATAAACATTATCTAGAACTTGTTGGAGTTCTCATTGTGACTCAGCAGGTTAAGAATCTGACATAGTGTCTGGGAGGATGTGGGTTCCATCGCTGGCCTTGCTCAGTGGGTTAAGGATCCAGAATTGCTGAAAACTTCAGTGTGGGTCACAGATGCAGCTCAGATCTGGTGGTCCTATGGCTGTAGCACAGGCTGGGATCTGCAGCTCCAATTTGACCCCTAGCCCAGGAACTTCCATATGCTGCAGGTGTGGCCTTAAAAAGGAAGGAAAAAAAATTGTTGAACAAGAAATGCCAGAGCTTCAATGATAAGTTTCAATTTTCAATGAGTAATTTGTTTCCACTCAAGGTATTGCAGTATAGACATTTGCTGATCATATGCTGTCCTGAAAGTTGGAGCACCCCCATTTCGAACCTTGTGAAAAATTCAACGCCAGCACCAAGATTTGTATGTGTGTACAAGGGGCGTACATCTCATGATCACATTTGACTCCAACTCCCAGTCTTCACTCATCTTGTTTTCTGTTCTGTCTTGTGGCTGTTGCTTAGTCTCTGCCTTTGACATTGGCTCTAATATAGAATGCATCCTTTTCCATGATTTCCTCCAAAAACAAAAACCCGCATAGGAACTTATGTATGTAAGACTTTCCTGAATGTCTGGGGAGTTGGAATTTATACTGCCGCAGTGACTGACATTTCTGGTGATAAAAGGCCCTGTCTCCTTTATCTCTCTTCTTAATGTTTTCTTTGCTCTGTTTTCACTCTTTCATTCTCAGGAAAACTCATCCTAAGGCTACCCACCAGTGTCTCCCATTTTCTCATAAGGCCGTAGGCCTCCCTCCAGTTCTTCCACAAATGATGCTGGGCCAGGTGGGTCTCTCAGCCTGTTCAAGAAATTCACCGAAGCTTTGACATTCTTGTGCAACAGTTTCTGGATCATGTTCATTCTTGTCCCCATGCACTGTCTGGAGAAAGTGGGGAACAGAGCTCCGTTCGCAGTTGGGAAACACATTTCATGAGGCTCAACAGTGAAACCTTACTAAGTATTTACTCCACGAATTTTGTTTTGCTTTTTAAAATTTTTGTCTTGGTCTCCCCAATTTGTTCTTCTGTTAGTCCAGTCCCTCATAGATAATAATTCCTCAAATTTTGAGCCAAAATCCCTTTCCAGATTAGTAGATTCGAGTATCCTCAGTTCATATGTTGGAGACTGAGTTGGATACACTATTACGGAGTAAATCACTGCTCAGCTCCCAAACGGGGATCTCATCAGTTCAGTGACAAAATGATTGATGGAGTCGGACAGGAAAACGTGCGTTTTTGCTGTCCAGAAAAATAATATATAAAAATACATCACTTTTTAATGGACTTAGGGGAGGTGAACAATTCAATCTGGTTAACATATAAAGGAGCAAACTCTTACATATAGTCATGAAGTTATTGCTTTTGAAAATGATCTATTGGTCTGTTATTACCACCGAATTGAAAAGGAACGAAGGCAAGCTCTGTGAGCTCCAGCTGGAGTTGGGAAAGAGCAGAAAGGAGGAGGAAACCAAGATGACTGGAGACGAAAGTCTCACCTATAGGAAAAGCACAGCAGTGCTATTTAGCATCCCTGTAGTAATTGCCAACATCCACTGAGCACTTGCTATGGCCTCCACATGCACCGTCTCTTTTAATCTCAAATCAGCCCATAAGGGAGGCTCTGTATGTGTCTGTCATAGAGAGGTTAAGTAACTGGTGCCCAAGAGCCTGCCAGTAAGGCCATAGTCTGACTCCAGAGCTGGTGCCCTTGACTTTCACATTATATTGCTTCCCTGGAGTGTCCAGCAGGGACTTGTCTTTCCCCACGTAAATGCCTTATAAGGATTCCAGTGGCTGTGACCATTAGGATATATTTTTTTAAATTACTCAATGAATTTATTACATTTATAATTGTACAATGATCATCACAATCCAGTTTTATAGGATTTCCATCCCACAACCCCAGTGCATCCCCCCACCCCCCAGGTAGGATACTTTTTGTGGATCACAGAGCATCATCTTGCCCTACAGAGAATAGATGCAGAAATTCTGTGAAAAGGGTGAGGCATAAGATAGCTGTTATTGCTGGCAGTGCTTTGATCACTATGCGTACTCTTTTAGTGCTAATAAAAGCTACTTTATCTTGACATTCACTGCATTTTTAGTAAGTAGGCAAAGAAGGCACTATTCAACCCATTTTACAGATGATGAGAGTGGACATTCCAGAAGCCTTTGCATCTTAAAAAGAAATGAGCTATGGAGTTCCCGTCGTGGTGCAGTGGTTAATGAATCCAACTAGGAACCATGA
Organism: Sus scrofa; assembly: GCF_054392235.1. NCBI lineage: Eukaryota > Metazoa > Chordata > Mammalia > Artiodactyla > Suidae > Sus > Sus scrofa. The sequence goes on along the minus strand of NC_139393.1, from coordinate 17,844,536 downwards.
GGTTGCGGGTTCTATCCCTGGCCTTTCTCAGTGGGTGAAGGATCTGGCGTTGCCATGAGCTGTGGTGTAGGTTGCAGATGCGGTTCGGATCCCGCATTGCTGTGGCTCTGGCGTAGGCTGGTAGCTACAGCTCTGATTCGATCCCTAACCTGGGAACCTCCATATGCCATGGGAGCAGCCCTAGAAAAGGCAAAAAGACAAAAAAATTAAAAATAAAATAAATAAATAAATAAATAAGAGCTATGTAGTAATTCAGACCTTTATTCATGTACTGGTGCCACCATTAATTGGCTGCGGTGCCTTGGGCAAATCAGGTACCCTCTATGGGGCTCATTTTTCTTATGTAAAGAGGAATTATATCTACAAATTCTGGATTCTTTGGTAAATACTGCCAAGTCATCCAGTAGGTTGAAAATTGGCACAACTATAAAAAAATAGCTCAGTTGGAAACTAGACTTGTACGTTAAGATGCTCCATTCAGCCAATGAGTTGCCAAACCTTTATTTTGTGCTATGTTGGTAATTTATATACAAGCATGAGCATATCAAGAGTACATATTGACTGTGCCTGTAAATTCAATCAATATTCAGCACATGTTTTTGAATTTCTGAGGTTGATTCAAAAATATTTATTATTGGGCATCCCCTTTGTGCAAGACACTGCTAGGTGCTCAGGACACAACACCTTCAGTGTGCTTCCAGCCTTGTGAGTAACAGGATACAGCATGATCAAGGCTGTGCCACCGTTATCATCAAGCAGGAAGTGACCAGGCTGCCTGAGGGCTATAGGGAAAGTCTCACTTAGGAGCTGACCCATGTACTAGACCTTAGGGAGTGGAGGGGGGGCGGGGGGCAGGGGGCTGCATATGTAAAGTATTGGCTCTGGCTCTTCCAGTCCCACCTATGTCTTACCAGTGTGCAAAAAAAAAAAGACTAATATCTGTCAGCATAATGAGAAATGAGACTTTGCACCCCATCCCTCTGCATCCCAAGCCAGAGAAAGTACCTTTAGATCCCTGTTGTTATGCACTAAAGAATAGGACCTTTCACGTCTCTGCCTGTAGTGTTCTTCCCTACTCCTAGGATTCTTTTGAGTAATCTCTGTGGAGAGGCGGGAGGGGATATACCTCCAACCAGGTTGATGGAAAAACTGAGTTAATACATGTGAAGGCCTTGAGCATAGTACCTAAAATGGATTAAGTGCTTAGTAATTATCAATCCCTTTTCTTTCTGTTTTTCTCACTGAAATCTAAAATTTAAGACCCTCCCTTAATTTTAGTAAACGCTATGTGAGTCAGCACCTTCACTCTCAATGTAAACAGACTGTTCATGCATCTACTTAGAGTTTAGTTGAGTCCCCTCAAAATCAGGTAAAGAGCTGTGTACTGTGACTTTCTGAGAATGACCATACCCTTTCTCAAAAATATTATTGCTGCAAAAAGTACCATCATCTTCACAGTTTCCCACATTAAAAAAAAATAGTTTTTATATATTTCTCCCCTGATTCCCATCACTCTTTTTACTCTGGAGTAATCTGAAGCAAATCCCAGATACTTAGACATTTCACTTATAAATAGTTCATTATGAATCACTAACAGATAAGGGCTTTAAAAATAACCACAATAGCATTATCTCACCTAGAAACTTAATAATCCTTCCTTGCTATAATAACCATCCTTTACTATAATACCCACTTTCCAGTTTCCTCAGTTGTCTCAACAGTGTCTTCTTAGAGTCAGCTTGCTTGGATTACATTGTTTCCTTTTAAATGTCATTTCTCTCATTCTCTCTCCTTCCCTGTTCTATCAGATATTTAAAGGATCTTATATATGGGCTGATGAAACACATTAACTCCAAAGTAAGTGAGAAAATGTGGCAAAGGGGTGAATACAAGTATAAAAGACAGATGCAGCCAAGATTGTGTGAGGACACAGAAGCCCAGCCATGAAGTTGCACGTGCCTTTCCCCAAAGCCACCCATTTCCTTCTGTGTTTTCTAGCAGGCACCACAAAGAGGGCATAAGCGCATTTGTGGGACTCTGTGTTGATAACGCACCATAAAATTGCTTAGGAGAAGCAAGAGCTGAGAGTTTTTCTTGTCAGCCTCAACAAAGGGAAATTGGGTAATCATGTCCTCTGTAGCTTTCCATGTTCTCTTGAAATACAAGAGCAATGAGTTTCATAAGGATTATTAAAAATCGCATCCTGAGTCGTCTTAATTATCCATCTGAGGATCGATTCCCTTAGAGCACAAACATTTCGTGGGGTTCAGTCATAATCATGCCCAGATCCTTGTAACAGCTGCCTGACTGATCTTTCCTGACTGATGGGCTCCCCATCTCACCCAGCCCAGCCTGACCGGCCCAAAGCCCCTCCAGGCTGACCTTCCTAAGGGACCAATATAGTGCCTGATGTACTTTAGCCTGATGCTCCCTTGCTCAAGGCTCTCCAGTTGTTCCTTATCGTCCACTGCACGTTCAAGTTCAAGTTTCTCTACTGCAGTGGTGCTTCTCAGCCTCCTCTGCTGGTGTTTCAGATGCTGGGTGAGGAGAGAATCTGAAGAAGGAAGGTTTTCCTCAGAGTTTCAAAACTTCAAAGAGGCAGAGAAATATGAGAGCTTAGACCCATAGATTTGGTCACCAGTTGTTCATGGAGTGATCTTTAAGAGAGCATTTTTTGAAAAATGTCTGGAGGTAAGATGAGATCTGAATTTAGGACCACAATGTTTAGTGCTTAAAAGTTCTTTGCTTGTTTCATATAAGCTTTTAACATTGTGATCCTAGTGCCTGAATTCCAGCTCCAAAGTATGTTGCTACATTGGCGAAGTGGCCTAATCTGGCTGTGCCTCAGTTTTCTCATCTGTACAATGAGGGTAGCCTAATAATACCTCTCTAGAAGGTACTGCTGGAGAGACTGGGTGAGCCACAGAGAGGAAGCTCCGGTAAGTGTTAGCTGTCATCCCCCCTCCGCCAGGTTGAGGGCTGTGCCTCTTTGTACCTGCCACAGCAAGTCTTAATGTTTACCACAGTCCACATCTGCATCCTTTTTACTCTCTAAAAATGGTCTCCTACCTCTTATCAGTAAATCTCTGAAAACATTTTTAAAGCATAAAGCAAGAGAGATGATTGTTAAGGTTAGTTCTTTCAAGGTAAAAACTGTATTAAATAATTAACAGGGATTGAGGGGAGTGGAGGGGAGCAGTTATTGTTTCATGGGTACAGTTTTAATTCTGGATGATGGGAAGTTCTGGGGATGGATAGTAGCAATGACTGTACAACGATATGAATGTTCTTCATGCCACTGAATTGTATACTCAAAAAGACTTAGAATAGTAAATGCCATGTATATTTTACCACAATAAAGATGCTATAGGAGGAGTTCCCATTGTGGCGGTGATGAACCAGACTAGTATCCATGGGGACGTGGGTTTGATCGCTGGCCTTGCTCAGTGGGTTAAGGATCCAGTGTTGCTGTGAGCTGTGGCATGGATCCTGCATTGCTGTGGTTGTGGTGTAGGCTGGCGGCTAAAGCTCCTATTCGAATCCTAGCCCGGAAACTTCCATATGCTGCAAGTGTGGTCCTAAAAAGACAAAAAAAAAAAAAAAAAAGCTGTGAGGAAACAATAACTACAATTTATTTAAATTCATTAGAAATCCTGAAAAATTCATAAACAGCTATGAGGTTTAAAAGGCTTACTGACTTACTGACCCTCCCAAGGCACCATTTAGTCAGTGATATTGAGCAATAAGAAGGGTTTTCTAAAGTAGTCACATGCCTTGTTTGGAGGTGCGGTAAGAAGGTATGATAAAAACCCCAGCTCACACCAGTAGATGGGCCCTCTGGTACCGTTTGTCAGATATGGAAATGGCACTGGTTTGAACACACTGGAAATTCTCAAACTTCATTGTCTGAAACTCTATTTGCATTTAGCCATGACCCGTGTTTCCATGAGATCATCTTTCATCAGATCATATTATTTATGAAATCCAATTTTTGAAGAAATGGATCCAGCATCATTCTTTGGCTGCATCACGGTCTTCAGTGGGATGGCAGAGTTGAGGCATTTGGCCCCACTTTCCTCTTTGAAATCCACTGAACAGAACTAAAATAGTTCTTAAAAATTAGAAAAGAAAATATACATGAAACTTGAAAACAGCCCAACTCCTGATTAATGCAGTCAGGTTGGGCTTGATTAAGAGAGGAAGAAGCTGGAAGGAAAGGCATGATTTTCAGAGCTCAGGTAACAGAGACTGCCTGGAGTTCTCAGCCTGCTGAGCATTCCAAGGAGAGAAATCATTGGCTTTCATGAACAATGAGGTCTGGGTAGAAAGGCGAACTTGGGGACACCCCTGAGCCTCGTGAGAGGACACAGAGCTTAAAGAGGAAAGGAGGAGACACACTGTGTAGCATGCAAGAGTAGACAATGGCCTTGCAGCTAAGGGAGATAAATGCTGAATGCCTCCGTGTTGACCATTTCAGCTGGCCAGGCCTACTTCCTGTTGGATGGGAAATAAAACCTCAGGACAGAGAGAACCCCAAGATGTGATTGACCTGGCTCACTTCTTTGTATTCTCTGCCATATCGTATTTTAGAAATGGTTCACCTATAAAGAACAGTCCACATAAACCAAAGAGTAATCTTATAAAAATATGAGTAATAATGCAAAAAGATTTTATGGAACATAATGCAAATATACTGCAAGAAAAAAAAATAAGAGGGATGTGGCAAAAGGCAGACTAACATTCCTGAAAATTATGCTGCACTGTAGATAAAAATTGTAGAGGGACACTTTTCCATTAAAAAATGTTTAAATATGGCATTTCTGAAGCAATAATTCAAAGAAGAGGTATAATGGCTCAGTTAAGAAATAAGTAATATGAAGTGATTAAAAAAAGAAACTAAGGCTCTGGAAAGGAAGTAGATTTGAAAAAAAGAAAATTAAATAGGAAAGAATATTTAAATATTTTAAATAATTATTGAGAAAATCATAGATATGGGAAAAAGCTGGAAAAGGAATCCTAACTTTCCCATGAATGATGTTTCTAATAAAGAAAACAGAACAAATATTCAGATGTAGTAGAATAAATATTGCCTCAAATAAAAATAAGACCTAAATCCATAGTTTGAAATAGGACCAGCTGTTCCAAGAGAAAAAAAAAAAAGAAGAATCAGCAAAATCAGCACTGAGACATTGTTTAGTAAAGCTGCTGGACTTCAAAGATAGAGGAAAGAATCTAGACCTAGATTTTAAAAAAAAAAAAAAATCAAACAGAAATGAGGAAAAATTTAACTTGGGTTTCAGACTTTTTCTTTGCAATATTAACTACTAAAAGAAGATTGAAAAAAAAAATGTTGCCAAGTCCTCAGAAAATGTATGACCCAAGAATGTTTTACCTAGTCAAATTGTTATTTAATATTTCCAAATGTGCAACAATGCCAGGAAAAAGAACTCTTTTTCCTTTCTTTTTTTTCTATTATAGTTGATTTACAATGTTCTGTCAATTTCTTCTGTACAGCAAAGTGGCCCAGTCATATATATATATGTATATATATACACACACACATACATATATATATATACACACATTTTTTTCTCACATTATCCTCCATCATGTTCCAGCACAAATGAGTAGATATAGTTCCCAGTGCTATACAGCAGAATCTCATTGCTTATCCACTCCAAATGCTATAGTTTACATCTACTAACCCCAAACTCTCAGTCCATCCTGATCCCCCCCCCTCCCCCTTGGTGACCACAAGTCTGTTCTCCAAATCCATGAGTTTGTTTCTTTTCTTTAGATAGGTTCATTTGTGCCACATATTAGATTCCAGGTATAAGTGATATCATAAGGTATTTGTCTTTTTCTTTCTGACTCACTTTACTTAGTATGAGAATTTCCAGTTCCACCTATGTTGCTGCAAATGGCTTTATTTTGTTCTTTTTTATGGCTGAGTAGTGTTCTGCCGACTTCGGTGTCCTTTCTTCAAAAGCAAAAAATTACTTGAAGATGCCACTCAAGAGATGAAGGGAGGAGGGTGGTGCTGAGGAGAGTAAGCACTGAACTCATGGACTAAAGGCATATGGAATTATGGTCACAGAATGCAATATAATGTCAAAATAATAACATAATAATAATAGTAGAAGTAGTAGTAAAACAAGCTAAAAGTGAAAGTAGGGAGGGAAAGCAGTGCAGGCATGAATTCCTCCTCTTCTGTTGCACGATTTCTAATCTTACCATTTAAAATGATTAACTGAGTGATGGAGGGGTCAATGTATTATTTACAAGTGTAACGGTAACAACTGGAGATGAATGATAATAATATAATAAGTTAAAAGTGGGCAGTATACGATGGATGAGGTGGAGTAAGTGGAGTAATTTTTTCATCTTTTGTAATGGTGAGCCACCAGGTACCATACAGACATTTTAAAACATGATAAAATACATAAAATTATAAAGGTAACCACTAAGATTTCCTAGAACAGACTATAAACCTTCAGAATGATCATAATGAAAATACACACCCGATAAAGAAACCAAGGACCATACAAGAATGTCTGTTTTTAATTTGTGTGTGTACATCATTATAAAGGAAAAATGTAACTAAGGATGATGGAATGGTGACCAAACATTTCTCTCATATCAAGAAGTGTAAACCTATTGAAAGAAAAAACTCTAAGCAAATGTATGCTATACTCGGACAAAGGTAGCTAAAAGCGTGCCAGGCAAATGCAGCAAAATAAGCAGGGCTCTTGATATTGATATTAGTTTAGGGTGAATTAAGACAAAATTGTTAAAGCTAAAGAAGGACATCTCATAGTGAAAAAGGATATAATCCATAACGAAGCTCAAATTTTCATGAATCTTTATATGTCAAATATCAAAGCTTCAAAATTCAGAAAACCAAAGCTCCTAGAAATATGATGAAAATTAAGGAGGAACTTGCTGATGGAGGAGCAAGTTTTCTTTTCTCTTCCCATGAGAGTAAGAAAAAAGTGAGAGGGAGTTCCTGTTGTGGCCCAGTGGATTACGAACCTGACTAGTATCCACGAGGACATGGGTTTGATCCTTGGCCTTGCTCAGTGGGTTAAGGATCTGGTATTGCTGTGAGCTGTCGTCTAAGGTTGCAGATGTGGCTCAGATCCTGCATTGATGTGAGCTGTGGTGTAAGGTTGCAAATGCGGCTCGGATCCCGCATTGCTGTGGCTGTGGTGTGTAGGCCAACAGCAGCAGCTGCAGTTCAACCCTTAGTATGGGAACTTCCACATGCTGCAGGTGCTGCCCTAAAAATCCAAAAAAAAAAAAAAAAAAAAAAAGGAAAAAGAAGAAAAGTTGTGAGAATAAACATGAAAATAGTTAATAAGGTACATCTGAGTAGTAGAGACATGCACACACACATCCCTATATTTCTAACTATATCAACAGAACGAAAACTGTATCTCCTTTTTAATCCTGCAACATTTTAAAAAACTACAATAAGGGAATCCTAAATAAATCCCACAAGTTGAAAAAATGTTGAACAGAACACAGTTTCCTAGCTTACTTAAAAAACCATATGAATTAATTAATGACAAAAATAGACAACAAAAAACTCTGATATTCAGAAATTCAAAAGCCACACAAAGAGCAGACTCTCCCATGGAAAAAGCATGGATAAAAGTCATCACTTATCTCATGCCAGTGAGTTGTCCTATCACCTGCCGGGCTTACTACTTCATTGACTGACCTTTCCCCACTCCAACGCCCACCAAGAAGGCAAGAGTAAAATCGAGTCCCTCAATGTGTTTTCTCTAAACTAGAAATTTCCTAATAAACGTATAAACTACTACTCTTTTCCGTTTATCCTAATTCCTTATATAGGTGTGTTAAATTTGTTTAGAAGTGATTTGTACTTGCCACATATTATAAGAAAATAAACCATGTGAAAATTCTTTATTTGAATTACTGCCTTGGTTTCAAATAAACAATTTAATCCCTTATGTATTAAGATTCTGTATGGTGTTAGAGAATGTTCTAATTTCATTCTTTTCCATGTAGATATCCAGTTTTACCAGCATCACTTATTGAAGAAACTTTCTTCCACTGTATATTCTTGCCTACTTTGTCATAGATCAGTTTATTAGTTTATTATTTCTGGGCTTTCTAGCCTGTTCCATTGATCTATATTCCTGGTTGTATTTTTTTTTTTTTTTTTTTTTTTTTTGCTATTTCTTTGGGCCGCTCCCGCGGCATATGGAGGTTCCCAGGCTAGGGGTCGAATCAGAGCTGTAGCCACAGGCCTACGCCAGAGCCACAGCAACGCGGGATCCGAGCCACGTCTGTGACCTACACCACAGCTCACAGCAATGCCGGATCGTTAACCCACTGAGCAAGGGCAGGGACCAAACCCGCAACCTCATGGTTCCTAGTCGGATTCGTTAACCACTGCGCCACGACAGGAACTCCTGTTTTTTTTTTTTTTTTAATGCCAGTACCATACTGTTCTGATGACTGTAGCTTTGTAGTATAGTTTGAAGTCAAGGAGCTTGATTCCTCCATATGTATGATAGGATCATTATGCTGTACAGCAGAAATTGACACAACACTGTAAATCAACTATACTCTAATTTTTTAAAAAAAGATTTAAAAAAAGATTCTGCAAGTAGGTGATTGGCACAGCCTAACTAAGGAAGCAGGCAAGATGAGGCTGGTCTCACCAAGGTGGCACTGCCACTGTAATGACTTGGGAATTTGAGGACAGAGCTCCTGAGTGAGTCTGCCCACATTCTTGTCTGTGCTTGGTCTGCCTTAGCTGTGTGCTGATGCACTTTCTGCTCTCCTATCCTGTCTTTCACTTGTACAGACATTCTTTTCACCTCTAGGTTTTGGTGTCCTTTGTCTACAACTTGGAGTCTGGAAGCCTTAGGAGCTTGGAAACTACAGAAAGCCCACTCCCATTTTCTAGCACCTGACCCACACGACAGCCTGCCAGGTGACCAAGCTGTCATGAGTCTCTGCTTTCCTGACTCACTCAAAGCTTTGCCCCCTCACTTCTCTAAGGGGTTCTGGTACATTGTTGGCAGAGCTAAAACCTGACTGTGACCCAGAGACACTGTCCAGATTATCTCCAGCAGGGACCTTCATCTAATATTTAATAATTATCCTCTTCTCATGCAGCCTGGTTTGTGCTCAGACTACTCAATTTTTATGTTAATTTCCTTTCATCTTTGTTTATATGTAAATAATTGGTAATAAAATTATATGTCATTGAGAAAAAAAAGTAAGCACATGGACATTGAAAACTCACTTCATTTTTTTTTTTTTTATTTTCCTACTGTACAGCAAGGGGATCAAGTTAACCTTACATGTATACATTACAATTACATTTTTTTCCCCACCCTTTGTTCTGTTGCAACATGAGTATCTAGACAAAGTTCTCAATGCTATTCAGCAAGATCTCCTTGTAAATCTATTCTAAGTTGTGTCTGATAAGCCCAAGCTCCCGATCCCTCCCACTCCCTCCCCCTCCCATCAGGCAGCCACAAGTCTCTTCTCCAAGTCCATGATTTTCTTTTCTGAGGAGATGTTCATTTGTGCTGGATATTAGATTCCAGTTATAAGTGATATCATATGGTATTTGTCTTTGTCTTTCTGGCTCATTTCACTCAGGATGAGATTCTCTAGTTCCATCCATGTTGCTGCAAATGGCATTATGTCATTCCTTTTTATGGCTGAGTAGTATTCCATTGTGTATATATACCACATCTTCCGAATCCAATCCTCTGTCGATGGACATTTGGATTGTTTCCATGTCCTAGCTATTGTGAATAGTGCTGCAATGAACATGTGGGTGCATGTGTCTCTTTTAAGTAGAGCTTTGTCCGGATAGATGCCCAAGAGTGGGATTGCGGGGTCATATGGAAGTTCTATGTATAGATTTCTAAGGTATCTCCAAACTGTTCTCCATAGTGGCTGTACCAGTTTACATTCCCACCAGCAGTGCAGGAGGGTTCCCTTTTCTCCACAGCCCCTCCAGCACTTGTTATTTGTGGATTTACTAATGATGGCCATTCTGACTGGTGTGAGGTGGTATCTCATGGTGGTTTTGATTTGCATTTCTCTTATAACCAGCGATGTTGAACATTTTTTCGTGTGTTTGTTGGCCATCTGTATATCTTCTTTGGAGAAATGTCTGTTCAGGTCTTTTGCCCATTTTTCCATTGATTGATTGGCTTTTTTGCTGTTGGGTTGTATAGGTTGTTTATATATTCTAGAGATTAAGCCCTTGTCGGTTGCATCATTTGAAACTATTTTCTCCCATTCTGTAAACTGTCTTTTTGTTTTCTTTTGGGTTTCCTTTGCTGTGCAAAAGCTTTTCAGTTTGATGAGGTCCCATGGGTTTATTTTTGCTCGAATTTCTATTGCTTTGGGAGACTGACCTGAGAAAATATTCATGATGTTGATGTCAGAGAGTGTTTTGCCTGTGTTCTCTTCCAGGAGTTGATGGTGTCCTGTCGTATATTTAAGTCTTTCAGCCATTTTGAGTTTATTTTTGTGCATGGTGTGAGGGTGTGTTCTAGTTTCATTGCTTTGCATGCAGCTGTCCAGGTTTCCCAGCAATGCTCACTTCATTTATATAGTGTTCTTGCTCCCAATTCTTTTGTCCAAACCCGGAGTTGGGGAGGAAATTGGAGTAGAGTCTCTGATATAATGTATAGTGTTCACCACAATATTCAAACCAGCCTTTAATATTTGGAGGAAGAGTTCTTTGTAGGAAAAGCATCCCGATACAGTGTTATGTGTGATAATGAGGAGAGTCTACTTTCTTTTTTTTTGTCTTTTTGCCTTTTCTAGGGCCGCTCCCACGGCATGTGGAGGTTCCCAGGCTAGGGGTCGAATCGGAGCTGTAGCCGCCGGCCTACGCCAGAGCCACAGCAATGCCCAATCCGAGCCATTTCTGAGACCTACACCACTGCTCACGGCAACGCCGGGTCCTTAACCCACTGAGCAAGGGCAGGGATGGAACCCACAACCTCATGGTTCCTAGTTGGAATCGTTAACCACTGCACCATGATGGGAACTCCGAGAGTCTACTTTCTTTACAAAGGCAACAGATCTTGATTTTTTTTTCGAGTATCAGGACACCCTCAGTGAAAATTGATTCACATATGTCAAGCATTACCTTACACTTTCAAAAAGCAGGCACTGACAGTACTGAACTCATCAATTCCTTTGTAGTCCTTTACAATGATTCACAGAACAAGACTTCTTTGATCTGTTTCTCCTTTGTATATAGCACAAACATAGGGGCTCACTACAGCTGTCAACTTCAGATGACTGGGGTGAAAACCCACTTTGAGAGGCTAATGTAGCCATCTTCTGTAACTTGCTCTTTAATGAATTCTAGAAGAGATCACATCACTTTCTCAGGAACCTATCAATGGTTCTTTCCTACATCTGCTTCCAGTACTATTTTGGGGGGAATCCCTGTCAGTGCATAAGATTTCACTAGTATTTCAACTATTGTATGAAATTTCCTTCTCCTGCTGCACGAATATGTAATAGGTCAGGAAGCTTACAATAACCAGGACTTCTCATGTGCCAAACCCAAACGTTTCAAGACATTTCTAGAAACAGTTTCACTTCCAGCTGCATAGCCTTGTTTTATTGAAAGCTCGGACAGTTCTGATGGTTTAAATTAAAAAAAAAAAAAAAGCAAATTGCACAAAACACATTGAAGTTTATAGCCATGGTAGAGTGAACCTTTTAAAGGGTGTCTTTCTGCCTCCATTTGTGTTTCTTTAACCTGGCTCACTCCCAAATATGTGGATATTTCCCTGAGACGATGTCGAGTTTTGCTGAGTGAATTACCCTGGCACCATCCGTGTTAGCTGTGTGAGGGTTGTGATAGCAGCTAATGTTTAACAAGCAGGTTCTGTGTTCCAGGCTCTGTTCTTTCCAAGCATAATTCCATATAATCCTTACAACAACCCAGTGTGGGTAAGAATATTATCACCATTCTACAGAAATAGAAATTGATGTTTATAAGTATGACTAGAAGGAGGGGGTTTTCAGTGGGACCTTTTTTTAGGGTCCCATTTCCCACTAAAAGGAACCAGGTGTTCTTAGAGAAATGGCTGATTTTAGGTCTGGAGAGGAATTGTACATGCTGAGGCTAGATTGCCCTGTCTTACACACAGCAATGGGGTAGAAAAGACCAGCAAGGTGAGGGTGGCCCACCCATCCCAATTTGCCCAGCACTTACCCCATTATCAAAGTGAAAGTCCTCTGTCACCGGAAATCCCTCATTCCCATGAAAACCGGAACAGTGTTCATATCGAAATGACACAGGAGCCAACTTCAATAGATCCATGAGACAAAGAGGGATAATTTGAGCATAAAAAAAAATGATAATATCTACAACATATTTAAATAGGTTGAGTACATATAAATTTGTGAATTCATAGTGATACTAATATGACAAAAACATAACTAGTTGATGACCATTGGAGAGAACCTACTCATTACTTTGAAAATCAAACATTTGTCTGACCTTTCTAAAAGAAACGGTGTTCTGCTTTTTTTTGTTTGTTTGTTTTTCTTTTTCTGGCCACACCTGCAGCATATGGAAGTTCACAAGCTAGGGGTCAAATTGGAGCTGCAGCTACAGGCCTACACCACAGCCACCTCAACACCGGATCCAAGCCACATCTGCGACCTATGCCACATCTTGTGGCAACATCAGTTCCTTAATCCACTGAGCAAGGCCAGGGATCAAACCCACATCCTCACAGACACTGTGTCAGGTTTTTAACCCCCTAAGCCACAGTGGGAACTCCATAAATGGTATGCTTGAGTATTACGATTGCAGATGAGGGGAAGTTTCTCTCCATAGAAGTATTCCAGCTAATACATGAAGAAAATGAAAACTAGAGTATTACCACTTTGCAACCCCTAATGAATCTAGGCATTGAGCATAAACTAGCTGCTCATTTCACCAAGAGACAACCAAATATTATACACTACCTGTTGGAAGAACTGATACCACCTGTGAAAAATTCCTCTAGATCTAATTATAGGAAACCCAGAGGACAGGACCATGTTAAACAACACCCAGGGATGCAATCAGCAAAATACAAACTGGGGGAAATTCTTTAGGACAAATGACTAGTTTTCTTCAGCCAGTAGTGGTGTGGACAAAACAGATGAAAACAGAAGGCAAAAATTTTAAAAATGCTTAAGAGACATATCAGCCTGCTTCGCGTGTAGACATTATCTGGAAAAACAGTTCAAGCCAATAAAATATAAAAAAATCAGAAAATTTGAGGTAATTTTACATTTAAACACTCTAGTTAATGATATTAAAGAATTATTTTGATTTTTTAAGTGTGACAATAGTAGCCTGATTTTATTTGTTTTAAAACAAACTTTTATGTTTTAAAGCCATATACTGAAGTGTTATGAATGAAACGATATAATATATCATCTAGGAAATACTTTTGCAATAGTACACTGTAGGGTGGGGAATGGGTTGTAATATAAATGAAAGAAGGTTGATTGAGTTAATATTGTTGAATTTGAGTGAGAGAGATACGTGGGAATCCTCTACTATTGCATCTATTCTTGTACATTTTAAAAGTTCTTCACAATAAAAATGAGAGAGAGAGAGGTTATTGATGAGATAAAGTTTTTATTGTCATATAGCTGGAAAGTAGATGAGTCAGTATTTGAACAAAGAAAATTTTAGGCTAGAATTGAATTCGGTTTTTTTTGCTGAAGTATACCTGCTTTACAATGTTGTAATTTCTGCTATACAGCAAAGTGATTCAGTTTTATATATATATATATATATATATATATATATATATATATATATACACACACACACTCTCTTTTTTATATTCTTTTCTATTTTTGTACATAGGATATTGAATATTGTTCTCTCTGCTATACAGCAGGACCTTGTTGCTTATCCCGTCCATGTGTAATAGCTTATATCTGCTAATGCCAAATTCCCCCTCCACTGCTCCCCCGTCCCCCTCCCCCCCTGGCAACTATAAGTCTCTTCTTGTCTGTGAGTCTGTTTCTGTTTCATAGATTGGTTCATTTGTGTCATATTTTTGATTCCACATATAAATGATATCATATGGTACTTGTCTTTCTCTCTCTGACTTACTTCACTTAGTATGATAATCTCTAGTTCCATCCATGTTGCTGCAAATGGCATTATTTCATTCTTTTGAATACTGAGTAGTATTCGATTGTATGTATGCACCATATGTACCACATCATCTAATCCATTCATCCATTGATAGACATTTGGGTTGTTTCATTTAGGTTGATGTCTTGACTATTGTGAATAGTGCTGCTATGAACATGGGGGTGCGCATGTTTTTGAATTATAGTTTTGTCCAAGTATTTGCCCAGGAGTAGGATTGCAGGATCATATGGTAACTATCCTTAGGTTTTTGAGACGCCTCCATACTGTTTCCCATATTGGATTACTAACTCACATTCCCCCATTTTAGGAGTGTTCCCTTTTTCCACATTCACTCCAGCATTCATTATTTAGAGGATTTTTTTTTCCCCCACATACAAGGCATGTGTAAGTTCCAAGATCAGGGTTTGAACCCATTTGTAGACTTTTTAATGATGGCCATTCTGACTGGCGTGAGGTGGTCCCTTACTGTAGTTTTGGTTTGCATTTCTGTAATAATTAGTGATGTTGAACATCTTTTCATGTGCCTCTTGGTCATCTCTGTGTATTCTTTGGAGAAATGTCTATTTAGGTCCTCTGCCCATTTTTTTGCTTTATATATATATATAACGCTTATATATGTTAAGCTGTATGAGCTGTTTGTATGTTATGGAAATTAAGCCCTTGTTGGTTGCATCATTTGTAAATATTTTCTCCCAGCCTGTAAATTGTCTTTTCTCTTGGTTTATGGTTTCCTTTGATTAGAATTGAATTTCTTAAGTTCTCCACTACCTCAAAAAATATCTTGGAAGGTGAATATCAATTATACAATGACAGGAGTTCCTGTCATGGCTTAGCAGAAATGAATCTGACTAGTATCCATGAGGGCTAAGGTTCGATCCCTGGCCTCACACAGTGGGTTAAGGATCTGGCATTGCTGTGAGCTGTGGTGTAGGTCGCAGATGTGGCTCAGATCTGGCATTGCTGTAGTTGTGGGATGGACCAGCAGCGACAGCTCCAGTTCGATCACTAGCCTGGGAACTTCCATATGCCGCTTGTGCAGCCCTAAAAAGACCAAAAAAAAAAAAAAGGTAGAAAGTTTTAACTTATAACTTCTCATCTCCCTAATGATAGTCATTGCAGTCTAAAATAATGGATGGGCACTGGGAATTGAATTTTAGAAAACTGAGTTTTTTTTTCCTGCATGTTTTGATTGAGCTACAATAATGCCTCTATATTTTTTCTGCAGTTTCTCTTTTTCCAAAGAAGAACATCTCATTTCCCTAGAGGATGCATACATTCCTGGTAAAGAAACTCTGAAGAGATAATAATTATTTTCAAAGGAAAGTCAGCCTCAAGCCTTTACTTGGCTTAAAAGATGAAACTTAATCTCAGTCATTTCATGCTTCTGTGTTTCACTTAAGGATTTTCTAAGTCAATTCATGATTGACTTGTTGACTTCCTGCTTCTCAGTGGAATTTCATCAAAACTGTGAGTGCTTCAAGCCATGGGGCATGGTGAGGGGACAGGACATGTATCTAGTCTTTGTTTGCCATCCATCCATGGGGTATCTGCTGCTGTATCCTTAGCCATATTGGCGTCCAGGCATTGGCAGATATATAGATGTAAGAGATCCGTTTCCCTTTCTAGCTTCTGTCCAACATCCATTCGGATCGTTCTGCATTTCACTTGGCCACATGGTAGGGATCCTTTAGGCTCACTGAGTGTCGCTGGTCACAGCTGCCTTGGATGCCACTGTGTATCTGTCTCAGGACCCATAGCCCAGACCCACTGGAAGGCTCAGTCTAATCTAGTGCTTTTCCATCCACTGGAGATCTGCACCCTTGCTGCTTTTCTAGCTTCTGCTCAGAAAACAAGACAGAGACCTCCTCCACTCTCATATTCTCCAATTTACCAACAGTCCCATTGTTCTTCCCCTTGTAGAGTTTAAACTCAGGAGAAGAGAGAGCAATATCCTTTACCAGACTCCCTTAGTATTGTTTTCCTTTTACTCTTTCTTTCTCCCCAAGTCCAAGGACATTTCATCTAGTATCCAGTGGGCAGAAAACTCACTGCCTGCTCATGTAATCTTCCAGCTTTTTTGTCTCACACTTGGACCTCAGGTTTTGAAGCTCAAAAGTTAAGAGTTAACATTTTATTATTGTTCTCTACACTCAGCCATGGCTTTCATACAGGCAATAGATTCTCCACATCTAGCTCCCTAAATGGGGAAACCTGTCATGGTTAACAGGGAATACCATAGCTGTTGACACAATAAACACTGTCTTGCCACAAGGGGATGGTAAGTGTACTGAATGGGTTGCGTCAGAAGTCCATAAAATCTGGAATGTGTTCTCTTACATAGCTTACTTTTAAAGGAAAGTGGTTTCGACTGGTTCTTTCCAGTATAAGCTGCTATGACTTAACTCCATTTTTATTTTTTGAGTGGAACTAAGCCTCCCCATCTAGGTAGAGTTGATTAAACCAAAGAGCAATTTATTGGGCACAGGCTACCACTTACAACATGAAGAACACCAACTGTCTCTGAGGTGGCTAGGCAAGGTTATTTGACCAATAAGTTCAAATATTCTATCTCTACTGGATAGGTACAAACTGGCCCAAACAAATCTTTATGATTAATAGTTGATAGATAAATACAAACTGGCCCCCCAGAACCTTTATGATTAATTTTTGCTAGAAAAACAAAGAGAAGACCATGCCTTTGAGCTAAGGTAACCCCCTAAAAGAATTCTGAGTACCTTGTTGGTAACCATAACTCCCACTGTATACTGCAATATGGGGAATTTGGAAATATAGAAATGTCTGTGTAGTTGAAGCAGTTAACTCCTATGCCACATCATTTACTCATATGTATTTGCATTACGTCTTTATCACTTAATGCATCACCTAATATGCATTTTCCCTGGGTCTCTAAAGCAATTGACTCTCTACTGTTTTAGTCTGTTTCTGGCTTAAACAGCAGAAATTTATTTCTCATGGTTCTGAAGACTGGAATCTGGAGATTAAGGTGCCAGCATGGATGGTTGGGTTCAGTTTAGAGCCCTCTTACTGGTTTGCCTTTCTAAGCCCTCTTATGTTTCTTTTTGAAAAACCACTAACCCCATCTGAGGGCACCACCCTCATGGCCTATTTCCCTCCCTTATACCATCCCACTGGGGGTTAAAATTTCAGCATATGAATTTTTGGAGAATATAAATATAAAGTCCATAACACCTACCTTATAGGATTTGAAATACATGAAATGAAGTATATAAGCTTCCTCTCACAGTGCCTGAGGCATACTAGGTAGCAGCCTTATACATTTCAAGTTTCTTACTAACTGTTATTGATTGACTCATTAATCTACTCTATTTTTTTAAAAATTGAAGTTTAGTTGATTTGCAATGTTGTGTTAGTTTCTGGTGTACAGCAAAGTAATTCATATATATATATGTGCCATTTTTCACATTCTTTTCCATTATGGTTTATTATAGGGTATTGAATATAGTTCTCTGTGGTATACAATAGAACCTTGTTATTTATCTATTTTATACATGGTAGTTTGTTTCTGCTTGTCCCTAACTCTTAGTTCATCCTTCCCCCCTTTACCCTTTGGTAACCAGGAGTTTGCTTTTTGTGTCTGTGAATCTGTTTCTGTTTTGTATGTACGTTAATTTGTGTCATATTTTATATTCCACATGTAAGTGATATTGTATATTTGTCTTTTTCTTTCCAAATTACTTTACTTAGTATGGTAATCTCTAGGTCCATCCATGTTGCTGTAAATGGCATTATTTCATTCTTTTTTATGGCTGAGTAGTAGTCCATTGTGTATATGTATACCACATCTTCTTAAAAATTCATTTGTTTTTGGACATTTAGGTTACTTCTATGTCTTGGATATTGTAAATCCTTTCATAATAATAACTCTTACCAAAGTTTCCACTGTGGCATGTTTGGGCTAATGATCCAGCTCATCTCTGTGGAGGCTTTGGTTCAATCTCCTGCTCAGTGCAGTGGGTTAAGAATCCAGTGTTGCTGCAGCTGTGGAGCAGGTTGCAACTCCAACTCGGATTCGATCCCTGGCCCAGGAACACCCATATGCCATGGGGGCGGCCCAAAAAAGGGGGGGTAGTCTTTTTGTGTGATATGATATTGCAGCTCCCACTTTCTTATCTTTTCCATTTGCCTGAAATATTTTTTTCAATCCCCTCACTTTCAATCTGTGTTCTTTGACCCCAAGTGGGTCTCTCGTGGTAGCATATTGTAGGGTCTTTTTTCAAAAAATTCAATCTACCATTCTAAGTCTTTTGATTGGACCATTTATAGTCCATTGACAATTAAGGTAATTTTTGATAGATTTGTATTTATTGCCATTTTAAACCTTGTTTGCCAGTTGGTTTTGTATTTCTTCTTCTTTTTCTTTTTGCGATTTGATGGCTTTCTTTTGCATTATGCTTGTGTTCTCTTCTTTTTGGTTTTTGTGAATCTATTTTGTTTTAAAGTGTGTTAACCCCTTCCTATACCTACTTGCTTTAGACTGATAGTCATATAGGCTCGAACACATCCTAAAAAAATCTGTTTTCTTACTCTCCTCCTCATTATGTTATTTTGATTTCCTCTTTTACATCTTAATGTTAATTCTTTCACTGTGTATTGTAGTTATCATCACTTTCACAAAAATATTTTGATTTTTAAAAGATCTGTGTACTGGCTTACTTAAGTGATTTACTTTCCAGTTGTGATTTTCTCTTCCCTGTAGAGTCTTCTTGCTCCTTTCCAATTTGGAGAAGAGTTTTCAATATTTTTTTTTTAGGATAGGTTTAGTATTACTGTATTCTTTTAGTTTTTGTTTGTCTGAGAAATTCTTTATCTCGCCTACTCTAAATGATAATCTTGCTGAGGCTAATGTGGATTTTTGGTTGAACCAGTCTCGCTAAAATACTTTCACTATATTTATAAATCCTCAAAAGCTTTAAGAATCACTATTTAGTGGTCATTATTAAAATGTATTAAGGAGTTACTTTTATTTGCTACAGTATTAGGAAATTTAGTGTCTAAAGGTTTTGTTCTTTCTGAAAGTTATGAACTCCCTGAGGTTAGAGAGTATAAGAGCCTCTTTTCTCAAGATTTTCTAATCCCTTAAAACAGGTAATTATTGTTGCTTCCTGAATTTAGAGGGGAAAAGTTACATGTTTTGTTAAAAATTGTCACAGAGCTGGTGACCATCTGGATCTGCTGACTATGTCTGTAATGCTCTCACAGGGCGGGATAGTTGCGATAATAAACTGCCTTAGTGATCAATTGTTCTATGCTGAATCACCCTCACACATAACAGTTAAAAAGAACAACATTTATTAACTCAGTCTCTGAAAGTCAGGAATCCGGAGCAGTTTAGCTGGGTGCTTTTGGCTCAGGCTTTGTCAGGAGGTTGCAGTCAAGATGATGCTTAGGGCTGAAATCACATCAAGGTTCAGTTGAAGTGAAACAATTTTCCTTCAGGCTCTCTACTTCCCTGTGGGCTGTTGGACTGAGAGTCTCAGGGGGTGGCTTTTGGCCAGAGCCTTCCTTCATTTCCTTAGCACATGGGCCTCTCCAGAGGGCAATGCCCAACACAGAAGCTGACCTTCCCCAAACTGAGTGACCCCAAAGAGAGCAAGAGATAAAGTGACACCAGGCAGAATCAGAGTCCCTTATAACTTAGTCTCGGTGGTATCATCCCACCACTTCTGTCATGTTCTTTTTGTTCAAAGCAAGTGATAAAATCAGACCCTACTTGAAGGGAATGACACAAGGGCATGAATACCAGGAAATGGAATCAAGTGGATCATAGAGGAGACTGCCTACCACACAAGGACATGTGTGATATTGTCCCAAGCAAAGAAAAGTCTGGGCTTGAAACCTCTGTGCCTTGCTGGGTGGCCTGGGGGATTTTTCTGGTTGCATGGAGAGTTTCAATGCGAGGACATCAGATTTCAAAGAGAGGCCTTACAATGGACCTGAAAGTAGATCTCACATCATGTTGTTCTATTCAGTTTGACATAGATGATAAGAGTGGAGGGTTGCAAAGAAGGTTCTGCTTCTCCCACGTTCATAGTCTCAGGCCTGTTGAAACTCACCGACTATTCGACAAATGTCACTAGGTTTTCAGCAATTTTTGTTTAGAAAATAGCTCTACCCCAAAAGGCAACGTAAAAACATCCATGTTTCCACATTTACAGATATCCCGTAGGAGGCAGCTACCACAGAAAGTATTAGAAGCACCTGCATCATGTCATGATCAACTGCTTCTACATTCATGGGGAGTTTCTTAGTAAATATAATCATGCTAATGATTTTGTCCTTTTAAAAAAATTTATGGGAGTGTAGTTGACTTACAATATTGTATTAGTTTCAGGTGCACAGCAAAGTGAATCAGTTATACATATATGTATATATACCCATTCTTTTTTCCCATATAGTTTATTACAAACTGTTGAGTAGATTTTCATGTTCTATACAGTAGATTCTTGAGAATTATTATTTTATACAGTAGTGTGTATTTATTATTCCCATCCTCCCAATCCCCCCCCACAGTTTTCCCTATGGTAACCATAAGTTTGGCTTTGAAAGCAGTGAGTTTGTTTCTGTTTTATAAATAAGTTTTTATGTAATTTTTACTAGATTCTGTAAATAAGTGATGTTTAATGATTTTGTCTTTAAAATCTTATGGTCTTCTTGAAATATCTCTCTAGTAGTACCTGCACTTATAAGATTATTAACAGAAAATACTTTGATGCTTATTCTGTCTTCCATAGTCTTTGAATCCATGACCACGACCAACAATGCACAAAAAAGAAATATACGTGGCTAGTACTACATAGGGCCAATGGGCAGCAAGTCTCTACTTCCTGCAAGGACCATGGGAAGGAATGGATGAAGAAGGGTTTCAGCTGGGATAGAACAGCGGAAGCCATAGGGGAACAGGCACTCCCACAGATTGCCAGTAGGAGGGTAAATGTATATAACCTTGATGGAGGTCATTTTGGCAATATACATCAAAATTACAACATGCTGGAGCTCCCATTTGTGGTTCAGTTGGGTTAAGAACCCAACATAGTGTCCACGAGGATGTGGGTTCGATCCCTGGCCTCGCTCAGTGGGTTGAGGGTTTGACATTGCCACAACCTACAGTGTAGGTTGCAAATGCAGCTTGGATCCAGTGTTGCCATGGCTGTGGCATAGGCCTTAGCTGCAACTCTGATTCAGCCCCTAGCCCAGGAACTTCCATATGCTGCAGGCGTGGCCATTAAAAAAATTACAATATGATTATACCCTTTGATCCATAAATTCCATTTGAAGGAATTATTTTAAGAATACATTTGCACAGTGTGAAATTATATATGTAAAATGTTATTCACTGAAATACTGTGTGTAGTAGCAAAAGCCTAAAATAATTTAAATGTTCATCTGTGGACTGGTACAAAGAATAATGGCATATCCTCATGATGTAAAATTGTATAGCTGTTAGAAAACTATAAAGCTATCCACACCAAAACCTGCACATAGATGTGTGTAGCAGCTTTATTTATAACTGCCAAAACTTTGAAGGAAGCAAGATGTCCTTCGGCAGGTGAATGGATAAACACAATGGAATATTATTCAGCCCTATGAAGAAATGAGCTATCAAGCCATGAAAAAGCATATCACAAAGTGAAAGAAGTCAGTCGAGAAGGCTACGTACTATATAATTCCAATGATATAAAATTATGGAAAAGGCAAAACTACAGAGACAATAAAAAGCCCCATGGTACCAGGGGTTAGGGATGAGGGAGGGACTAAAAGGCAGAGCATAGAGGATTTTAAGGCAGTGAAATGACTATGTATGATCCTATAATGGTGGAAGTATGTTATTATACGTTTGACCAAACCCATAGAATGTATAATATCAAGCATAAGTTTGAACTATGGGCTTTGGGTCATAATAATATGTCCGTGTAGGTTCATTGATTATAACAAAGGTACCAATCTGGTGAGGGATGATGTCCATGGGGGGAGCTGTGTGTGTGTAGGGGCAGGAGGTATATAGGAAATTTCTGTAGTTTCAACTGAATTTGCTGTGAATCTAAAACTGCTCTCAAAATTGCCTGTTTAAAAAGTATGAGAATGTTCTTTTTGTAGTAATTTGAAACATCTTCAAGATACGTCGGTAGACAAAACAGGATCTCTCCTGTGAGATCATTCAGTGGAAAGAGAACTTTGGGAAATGCTGTATTCACCTTCCTAATGTAGCTCAGTGGTGTGAGGAGGTATTTGTATAATTTTCCACCTGTACTTGTTTGCCTTTACTAGTATTTTATATAATGTTTGGAGAAGAAAGACTGCACTGAAAACACACCTCTTTTTTTTTAATGGTACGAATACTTAGGATATGTACCCTCTTAACAAATCTTAAGTGTACTCTATATGTTAACTACAGGTATGATTTTTAGAGCAGATCTCTCGAGTTTATTTATCTTGCTTAACTAAACCATTATACCCCTAATTTATGCCTCTCATGGTAAGTCCTAATTTTCCCCTCTTCCAAGCCCCTGGCAACCACCATTTCACTCTTTGATTCCATGAATTTGACTATTTTAGATATCTCTTAAAAGTAGACTCATGAAGTATTTATCTTTCTGTGACTGGCTTATTTCATTTAGTATAACATCCTTAAGGTTCCTCCACAGTCACATTTGGCAGGATTTCCTTCTTTTTTAAGGCTGAGTAATATTCCAATATATACATATTGGAATACACACATACACACACACACACCACATTCATCTGTCTATTGACAATTAAGATGTTTTCATATCCTGGCTATTATGAATAGTGCTTTAGTGAACACAGGTGTGCTAATATCTCTTTGAGGTCCTGATTTCAGTTCTTTTAGATAAATACCCATAAGTGGGATTGCTAGATCACATGGGAGTTCTATTTTTAATTTTTGGAGGAACCTCCATGTTACATTCTGTAGTGGCTGCACCATTTTGCATTAGCTGTCAACTCTGGGCAGTGGTTTGAATTTCTTCGCATTCTCACCAGTGCTTGTTGTAAAGTACACCTTGTCCTGTTTTGGAAGTGTTGTTCGCCAGCATCCTCTGTAGAGAAGTGCAGTTGGATGAAATCCAGAGGGCTTTTGTGGGTGACTCCGTATCAGGTTACAGATCTGTAGTAGCTGCAAATTAGCCAGTTTATTATCTCCGTTCAAAAGCAAACAGTTCACACTGAGGTATCTGGAATGTTCGGCCAGTGGGGACCTACCGTATAGCACAGGGAAGTCTACCCAATACTATGTGATGATCCATGTGGGAAAAGAATCTGAAAAAGGGAGTTCCCGTCGCAGCTCAGTAGAGGCGAATCCGACTAGGAACCATGAGGTTGGGAGTTTGATCCCTGGCCTTGCTCAGTGGGTTAAGGATCCGGCATTGTGAGCTGAGGTGTAGGTCGCAGACATGGCTGTGATCTGGCATTGCTGTGGCTCTGGGGCGTAGGCCAGCGGCTACAGCTTGGATTCGACCCCTAGCCTGAGAACCTCCATATGCTGCAGGTGTGGCCCTGAAAAGCAAAAAAAAAAAAAAAAAAGGAATCTGAAAAAGAATAGATGTGTGTGTAAAATACATATAAATGAATCATTTAGTCATACAGCAGAAATTATCACAACATTGTAAATCAACTATACATCAATAAAACTTTTAAAATGAAAAAAAAATTTAAATGCTGGTAAAAGCAAACAGTTCATCCATCACAGCATAACTTCCCTCACCATCTCCCTGTTGCCTGTCTATAAGGGAAGCTACATATTTATTTATTTAACAAGACAAAACTCCTGATTCCAACTGGTAGGAGAAAAGGTCAAATTGCCAAGCTATGAAGTAATCAAAGGCTAATGATAAATAACTTTGAGGTCACGTCTACGGTATAGGATTATTTGGAAGAACAGTAAAGTCTTAGGCAGTTAGAATGCCTTTAATGACATTGCAATGGAAAGAATGTGAGTGTGTTGGCAAAGTTAACTGCATGGGGACTGCTTTTGGCCATCACCTCAGAGGTCCAGACAGGTCTGAAATTGGTGGGAGCTCAGAGCTAGTGCCCTTTAATACAAAAGAAAAAAAGAGGGGAAGGTAGAAGAATAGATTAGTTGTTTCTGGAAGATATGGGCAGAAATTGTCAAACTCTGATCCTTTGGTTTAGGAGAGAAATTATAAGAAACAGGAAACATGACCTAAACCAGAAGGCTAAGAATGTATTCCCACTGGCTCTGATGCCCTTAAAAATTCTTTCCAGATGCCTGGCTTCATAGGAGGGGAGAAGAAGTGCCAAAGAGGAAAGTGGGAGGAAAGGGAAGGTAGTGAACCAACAACAGAAAACAGTGGAAGGAGGGCGCTTTATATTTCCTATGAATAAATATTAATTTTAGCTCCCACCAGAAGTTGATCATAGAACTTTTTTTTCTGAAACAGTATTTACAACTTTTGATGCTATGTAAGTCTATATCAGCTTCTACTCTTACCAGAGCAGTGAAGGCAAGTTCTCAATATTGACCGAGTCCCTGTGTCAAATGAAAAGGTACAAAGGTGAAGTCAGGGAACCCAGAGCCCTAGAGATAGGTCCCTATCAAACCCGGTTCCTCTGAGCCTGGCCCACCTGGCCAGACATGGGTCTGCTAGGGCTTCTCAAAGCCAGGCCCAGCCACATGATCTATAGTGACCGGTAGTAGTAGAGCCAGCCACTGACCAGAGTAGGCAGGGAGCTGGCCTTGAACCAGTCTGGTACTTGAGCTTTTTTCCCTGAAAGGAAAATAAGAAAATACTGGTTATGTTAATGCTGAATATTTTTTATCATGTTATAAAATGCCTGTTCCCAAAATTTCTCATACACTCTTTAGATGTATAGTATGTGCTGTTGCATCAATTTGATGCCCTTTTGCCAAGAGGCCAACATTTTGATTTTCATGGGCCCTAAGAACTGTCACCTTTGCAGGCCTCTTTCTCCCCTCCCCTTAAATATAAATCTAAATTATGTTTTAAAAATATGTTTTATATTATTCTTTAAAGCTATATTTTATAACTGCATTGTATAAAGAAGAATATATTAATACTATATATAAACTTTTTTTTTCAACTAAAGGTTTATTTTCCCCCTCTGATTTTAAAAGAACTTAAAACATTTTTGTGGGTCCCTAAATTATTGTGACCCTAACATTAAGCCTGCTCTCTCTGATGGATATGTTGGTCCCAGATGCCAGCCTAAACCTCGTTGTCACATTAATACCTACAGTTGAGATGGCAGTAGATGGCATAGTTCTGAATTCACTGTAGCATCGTATACCAACTGACATGTAGAGATGCTAAACTATTTCTTTTTTTATACATGTGTTTAGGTCATTGTTGTATCTTATTTCTTGAAGTAGCTCAGGGCATTTCAAATGTCTTTTTAATTTCACTGCTCTATGACCTACAGTGGTTTTCAAGGAGATGAAAAGTAAGAAAGATAGGATGAACTCTACAACAGGATACTTCAAGCAGCAGAGCCATTCTGAAACTCAAGGGAGAGGGACTTTCCTACACTTATGCCGTGGATGATCTGAAAATCAAATGCAAACCTCAGTAATTAATATAATTTTTATTAAAGTATAGTTGACTTACAATGTTGTGCCCTCATTTACAATGTTGTGCCAAACTTCAGTAATTATTCAGTTCACAACAAACATTGCTGATGAAAAGAATCAACAGAGAATATATTGACAAAGGCTAAAGTTGCACAACATGAATTTTATTATTGCCGAAATAGCAAAAGTAAAATCTTGGCAATTTTTTTTTTTTTTGTCTTTTTAGGGCTGTACCCGCGGCATATAGAGGTCCCCAGTCTAGGGGTCGAATCAGAGCTGCAGCTGCTAGCCTACACCACAGCCACAGCAACACCAGATCCAAGCCATATCTGTGACCTACACCATAGTTCACGGCAGTGCTGGATCCTGAACCCACTGAGCGAGGCCAGGGATCCAACCTGCGTCCTCGTGGATGCTAGTCAGATTCATTTCTGCTCACCCACGACAGGAACTCCACAAATTTTGGATTTGCAGAATTTAGCACAGGAAAATTGGATTTTGTAAAAATAAGAGATACAGAACAAAATTCACTTTGGCAAAACTCTATCAAATATGATAAATCAAGAAGTAATCAATGGACAAAAGCTTGTAAAGGTGAAAGGTGAAATGGAAAGCAATTAAACCTGATCCCAATAACTTTTCTATCACAAATGCAAAACATAAAAGTATAATGCATTTGTAGAAAATTTATCATATATTAAAATATGGATAATAGAATTCAATTTAGAAAAAAATACTGAATGTGAGTAAAATTTTAATTTAAATGTTTATAGTCCTGAATATTTATTCAATACATCCTTATAATTAAAATGATGGAGGAATTCCCTGGTGGAGCAGTAGGTTAAGGATCTGGCATTGTCACTGCTGTGGTGTGAGTTCAGTCCCTGGCCTGGGAAATAATGCATGCCAAGGGTGCAGCCAAAAAAGAAAAAAATAATTAAAAAAAAAAAGAAAAAAAGTGATGGAAATAATCAAAATTCAGAATATAGGTGTAAAAAGATACACAGGGTCCTAAAATTCTTAGTGCAGCTTTACAGTATTAAAACAATTTATTTTAAAAGTCTGTCTTCTTACAGTAAAGGTTAAAGTGTTTAATTTAGTTCTATGTATTTGTACTACTGTAACTGCCTAGGAATGTTCTAAAAGGATAGTCGCAGATGTCAATGGTAACTCCTGGGGAGGGATGTAGGACCACATTGGGCAAAGTTTATGAAGTTTTTGAGTTTGTTACAGTTTGAGACATTTTCCATTTTATTTTGTATGAAGTCACCTTTGCCCCACTACCCAGCTAGGACCAACAACAGGCAAATTCTGTCTTTTTTTCTCTTCTTCCTAGTCCATTGCTGGTCCTGCTTTTCCACAAGAGCAGTAGCACTTCTAGTGTCTTCATCACTTCCCTTCAATGCTTTACACACTTAGCTTCATTCATTTTCTGAGTTGCAGCAAGTTCCACTTCAGTACTTTCTTTCTCTCCCTCATGTGGGATTATCCATCCTGGTTTGTGGTCAGAAAATACATACCTCTCCATGGAGTAAGTAGGACAGGTATTACTAGTCCGACTGATAGATGGGCAAGCAGAGAAGAGTTTAAAGTACTTCTTCCAGTCATAGGGCTAAGTTTATGACTCACATTCCCCACACAAGGGTCATGCTACTGTAAGGTTACTCTCCTGAGGTTTTAAGCTGTTAGGTATAATACAATAAATGTGCTACTTAAAAAAAAGACACTCACCCAGTCCACTCCTAGATCCAACACCTATAATGGATCCCCGTTGCCTAATTAGAATAGTCCAATATAGATATATTGGAAAAATAGAGACTTAGAAGAATTTGGAAAAATAATTATATTGCAAATATAACTATGTCCTAAACAATTCCTTTACATCTTCAGCTCCCTATTGGCTCTAAGTGATTATTTTTCAGTTCACTAATTATAAAGGTGTTCTCAGAGATAACAAGGGGAGAATAATGAGGACAAATGAATGCTCTTCTCTCATTTCTGAAAAAGATATGCAGGCTGTAACATAGCCTCCTAATTTAAAAAAAAAAATCTGATTCTCTAGGAATTAAGACCGCAAGGAAGTCTTGCAGTTTTGCAACCTGGAAGGGAGCCAGGACCCCACTCTGCTTCCTGCTCTGCTGTTTCTGGACTGCCCTTGCCACTTGCATGTAACCTCCATAAGTACACTGTCTGGCCCTAGAGTGTGTGATGGGGTCCTGGGTGAGTCCATGCCTAGACCCACATTTTAGCAGTGAAGGTGCCAACTGGAAAAGTAAAAAATGTTACTTCGAGTTCAATCTCTTGTTTTTCATGGAGTCCCTGGGTGAAGGCCTCTTGATTAAGCAAGTATAAAGTGAGCAGACACTCCTTGCTCCAGGAAAAAAAGAAGCAAAACCTTTTCCATCCCCTGACTTGATCTTCTAATAGCACACAAAGCTCTGGGAAGGAGTGTAGCAGTTTGTAGAAAGAGTTCTGAAATCTTACGAGGGAAAAGATTCTAGAATACAAGCCCATCTTGAAGACTGAAGTTTGGGAAAGCTGTCTGCATCAAGCAGAGTTGCCCCATCAGAGGTATTTATATATTCAAGAGAGAAATAGAGTCTTGTGGGTTTAGAATAAACCCCGACTAACATGAATAGAGAGATGGGCATTGTACCCCTGGATGTCAAGGGGTTGGGAAGCATTGTTTTTACCCCAAACTATACAATGATATGTCCCAGCTATTATAGCTAATTTCATTGTCTCAGTTTAGAACAGCTGCCATAGGCTATGAGTCTCTCAGTACTTAATTATTCCTAAGGCGAACCAATGGGGAAGCAGGCACAGAGATAAAAGATAGGTCCAGTTTCTGAAAACTACATTTGGTCTGATCACACCAGGTGTTCCCAGAGCTTAAGGCCTCATCATCTTTCAAAACTCACATTGTCTTGAAACACCTGTATGCTAACCCGCATTGCTGCTACTTTGCAGCACCTCACCTGTGATTCCACTTTCTAGTTCTTGGTGTTTGTGAAAAGAGAGCATCAGTTAACACCAACTATTGGGGAGCTACCTCAGAAACATCTGGAAGCTTCTAAAATAATGGCAAAAAATGTCAGTTTCCTTTGTCCTCTCCCTCTGAATTCAGTTTTTCATCTGAAAGTCTCTGCTCCAGTTGTCTTCCCATTCAGAACTTTCACCTTAGAATAGACCCATGTCTGCCAATAATACAGTATAATTATCATAACATTCATATAACAAGACTTACCCTGACAGAAACTAAAAGATTTCCCTGAATTATCCCTAGAATCTAATAACTTCAGTCTATTCACTTTACAGAAGAAGAAATATTACAGAGATAGAAAGATGAGAGAAAACGAGATGAAGAACCCGTACTCCTTTGCATCCTTAGGGCAGGGCATTAGAGAAAATATAGGGAGATAAACAGAAAATTAGAGATCTTTTGGTGTCTAAAAGGAAAATTCCTTGAGCCATCTGGCTTGTTGATTGCTGTATCTTTAGCTCCTCTCTTGTGCTAGAAACTCAAAAAAACTTTGGGTTAGGAGTGAAAGGCAAACTTTAACTAAATCACCTAAATAGATAATTATGGAGACAAGCAGAATGGGCATATAAATGGCTCTGGCTCAGGAGCTCTCACTGGGTTGCCTAGCAACAAGGTAGCAGAGATTGACAGCTCTACCTCTTAATTCCTGCAGAGCAAGGCTACTCTCTCACTTAGGGCCATGATGCAGAACGAGACTCCGCTTCCATAAAAATGGAGAACTACCAGAAGTGGGATCTCTAATTGGATCGCTGTCCTTACATATGTCTGTCTCTACTTCGACAAAGGCTCTCTGGGGATGGCAGAATGAGAGAGGACACAACTCCTGCAGAGCTGTCTTTGACTCTCATCCTGCTGGTCACCCAACCTCAAATCACAACACCAAGAGATAGGATAGAATCATAGTCTTTTTTTAAAAGGACAAGAAGTTATTGTCATTTTAAATGGGAGGACTGAAGTCCAAACAAACTGATCATAAGTCACTTAGTGAGTAATGACAGGGTTAGGAATATAGCTCTGGCCTCCTGGGGGCAGAGCCCCTGCCTAGACAAGTCAGTTATGTGGTCACTTAGGTTGATGAAGGATGATTGATGGATAATCAGAACCTGTAGGTAGAAGGGCCTTGACAAAAGCTGTGGAACTATAACATCCCTCACATGAATCATGGGAAGTCCAATGCCCTCCCAAGATTTCTGCAAATTTGTAATGGGCTTATATCCTCAGAATAATTTTGGCACCCATTTCTGCTGATAAGTTAAATTTAGGGAACTCAGTTTTCAAATTTCTCATAAGATTGGCTTGCTTGAATCAGAACTCAAAAGAGGTCTACCCGTTGGGATTGGTAGGAATGTTTCTTAAGTGTTTTCTTTCTTGTTTTTTTTTTTTCTTTTTTTTTTTTTTTTTGGCTTTTTGCCTTTTCATGAGCCACTCCTGCGGCATATGGAGGTTCCCAGGCTAGGGGTCTGATCGGAGCTGTAGCCGCCAGCCTACGCCAGAGCCACAGCAACTCGGGATCCGAGCCACGCCAGCCTACTCCAGAGCCACAGCAACTCGGGATCCGAGCCACGTCTGCGATCTACACCACAGCTCACGGCAACGCTGGATCCTTAACCCACTGAGCAAGGCCAGGGATTTAACCCGCCACCTCATAGTTCCTAGTCGGATTTGTTAAGTATTTTCTAATACATGAGTTACACTTCATCTCTTGGTATGTATCCCTTCAATGTATCTGTTGAATCATTCAGGCTGTTTGTCCTGTAAAGTTTCCCATGGTTTGGACTTTGCTCAAAGCATCCTTGTAGCACCAACTGACAGGTTTCTCTATTAATTAATTAGTACTTTTGGTATGATGCTATTTGAAGTCATTACTTTTTCATTTATTAACAGGAATGCTTTTAGAAAGAGAAACTTCCCCTTAACTATTTTGTTATTCAGAGCTATATTTCTTTTCTTTTCTTTCTTTCTTTTTTTTTTTTTTTTTGGTCTTTTTTAAGGCCGTACCTGCACCATATGGAGGTCCCCAGGCCACGGGTCAAATCGGAGCTGTAGCTGCCGGCCTATGCCAGAGCCACAGCAATGCCAGATCTGAGCCGCATCTGTGACCCACATCATAGCTAATGGCAATGCCAGATCCTCAACCCGCTGAGCAAGGCCATGGATCAAACCCACAACCTTATGGTTCCTAGTCAGATTCATTACCCACTGAGCCAGGATGGGAACTCCCAGAGCTCTATTTCTTAAAAGAAAGGCAGAATAATAGAAGTTTCATTCTCATCCTTAATTTATCAGGATTCAGAAATGACAAATTTCTGAAGATAACTAATGAATTTTTTTTAAAAAAACTGCATGAAGTTATGAATTTAAGTATATTTGTTATCTTAACTAATTGCAGTGCTTCTTTTTTTTGAATGCATACATTTTCATATCTTTGGCTTCATTCAGCTTTTGAATCATTTTGAATCATTTGGCTCATTTTGTATGTTTCAGATCTGGAATCATCATTTCTCTAGAGAATCTTGGTTTCTATTATTGAAAAACTGTATCTGGAAACCACAATCTTGGAACTAGTGAGAGTCATTGCTACTGGGTTGTTTACTGTTTATTAATTTCTCTTTTTTTTGGTTTTTACGGCCACACTTGCGGCATATGGAAGTTCATGGAATATATTCAGAGTTCTATGGAATGGGAGAAAATGATTTCAAACAATGAAACTGACAAGGGCTTAATCTCTAAAATATACAAACAACTTATATAACTCAACAGCAAAAAAAACCAACAACCAACTGAAAAATGGGTAAAAGACCTGAATAGATATTTCTCTAAAGAAGACATTCAGATGGCCAACAGGCACATTTAAAAATGCTCAACATTACTAATTATTAGAGAAATGCAAATCAAAACTACCATGAGGTACCACATCACACCAGTCAGAATGGCCATTATTAACAAGACAACAAATAGCAAATGCTGGAGAGGGTGTGGAGAAAAGGGTACCCTCCTGCACTGTTGGTGGGAATGCAAATTAGTACAACCACTATGGAAAACAGTGTGGAGGTGCCTCAGAAAACTTAATATATAACTACCATATGAACCAACAATGTTACTCCTGGGCATATATCCAGACAAAACTTTCATTGAAAAAGATAACTGCACGCCTATGTTCATTGCAGCATTGTTTACAGTAGCCAAGACATGGAAGCAACCTAAATGTCAATCAACAGATGAATGGATTAAGAAGATGTGGTATATATACTATTCAGCCATAAAAAAGAACAAAATAATGCCATTTGCAGCAACATGGTTGGAACTAGAGGCTCTCATAGTAAGTGAAGTAAGTTGGAGAAAGACAAATACCACATGATATCACTTATATCTGGAATCTAATATATGGCACAAATGAAATTACCTATAGAAAAGAAATAAACTCATTGATTTGGAGAACAGGCTTGTGGTTTCCAAGGGGAAGGGGTGGGTTGGACTGGGAGTTTGGAGTTAATAGATGCAAATCATTGCATTTGGATTGGATAAGCAATGAGATCCTGCTGTATAGCACAGGAAACTATATCTAGTCACTTGTGATGGAGCGTGATGGAGGATAATGTGAGAAAAAGAATGTGTGTGTGTGTGTGTGTGTGTGTAAAACTGAGTCGCTTTGCTATACAGCAGAAATTGACAGAACACTGTAAATCAAGTATAATAGAAAAAAAGATCTTTAAAAAGAACAAAAAAAAACTAAAAAACAAAAAAAAAGTTCATACTGATAATTCCAAATCAAATTTAGTTCTGTAGAGTCTTAATTGCTTTGATCTTACATCTGTATCCCCTTTCATCATGCTAGAAATCCAGATCCTGCATGACAGTGGGATTGACAAAATTTGCTTTATCCTATTATACTTCCACAACAACTTTAGAACAATAACAAAACTATTACCAACATCATAATTACTGAAAACAGTGTAAGATTTTTTTTCCCCACAGTTCTTTTTGGCTGCAGCCTATCTCCCAAATACTGAATTTTAATGTCAATTGGAGCACCTCTCTTTTTGTGGGTTAGTCACCAAATGGATACAGATTTAGATTTAAGCTCATTGACTTCATTTTCTATTTTTATGGATTTCTTTAAATTTTTAGAAATTTTGCCTTGTGTAATTATCAGAAATCTAAAGGTAAGATATTTACATCTAGAAATGCTGTCATTCCTTTGATATCCAAAAATCTGAGTATACCCCAAATGAATGAACACTAGAAAGTTCTTCCCATTCTGAGGATATATGATAAACATCAATGAGGGCAAAGATCTGGTTGGTTATTTCTCTTTGTGGACAGTTTTTCTGTCCCAAATTTTCTTATACCACAAAGTTTGTTTTCCTTCACCAGATATGTCAGATGCCAGATTCCTTCAAAGACAAAGGAGTGGGGGTTGTTGATAATGTATGGTCAAAGGACAGATCACTAAGGGGAAGATATTATTTAGTGTACACAGTGGTTTTAGTTTATTACATATGTGTTAGCATTAAATACTCACACTTTAATTTTAAAAGACAGTAAATCAATATTGTATTCTGCTCCATGATAATATATATATTATATACCAACAAAGAATTTCTTCTTAAATAGCTTATTATCATAAAAATCGACACTTTAGGGATCTGCCTCAAGTTTTTATTAATGTTCTTCAATTCCTTGTAACACATCGAGATCCTTTGGTTAGGAGACAGATGCAGTGGCTTATCTGGAATTCTTCATGACCTGTGGTCCGCAATACTTTTAGAATAAGTTGAAAAGAGAGTGCCAGTTAACTTGAGTTTGCACATATCATTCTTGCTTTAAAAATCATTCTAATTAAATTTTTATAAAGACATAGGGGCTTTGGTAATAGAAACAATTAAAGCTAACATTTACAGAGTACACACTATGTTCCAGGCATTGTTCTCAATGCTTCACATGTATTAACTTGTTTTATCGCCACAACAAACCTATGAGCCAGTTACATTGTTCTCTTGATTTTGATGAGGAGGAAATTGAAACACAAAGAGAAGTGATAAACAATTTGCCTGAGTACATCAGCCAGGATAGGATAGGTAATGCCAGGTATCTATCAAGCCCTGAATCCTGGTGGCTCAATGCAATAAAGTTTATTTGTTGCTCACCCTACATGTTCTCCAGGTGTCAGCAGGGCAGCTCTACTCACTGTAGGTACAGTCACAATAGAAACTCACTGTAGCTACTCAGCAATCCAGGTGGCCAAAGGTGCCATCTCAGCCAGTGCTTCCATAATTGTTAGGGCAGGAAAAACAATAAGGTGGAAAACTGAACGTTTCTTAAAGCTCTTACTCAGAAGTGATGCACATAATTCTGTTCACATCACATTGGCCAAAGCAAGTCATATGGCCCAATTATAAATAAAAAAGAGAAGTGCAGTGCTTTTTTTCTTCCTTTTTTTTTTCTTTCTTTCTTTCTTTTTTTTTTTTTTTTTTGGTCTTTTTGTCTTTTGAGGGCTGCACCTGCAGCATGTGGAAGTTCCCAGGCATCCAATCGGAGCTGTAGCCGCCGGCCTATGCCAGAGCCACAACAACACCAGATCCAAGCCGCATCTGTGACCTACGCCACAGCTCACGGCAATGCTGGAGCCTTAACCCCCTGAGCGAGACCAGGGATCGAAGCTGCAACCTTATGTTTCCTAATCGGATTCATTAACCACTGAGCCATGACGGGAACTCCTATAAGTGCAGTTCTTCATTATCCCAGAGAGCTGGAAACACAGAATAGCACTAATAATCACCACAGCCAATAAATTGGAGGTTTGAAACTATGAATCCAATTAGAGGGTCATTTACTCTGTGATGTTAACAGTGCTCTCTTTTTTTTGTCTTTTTAGGGCCTCACCCGCAGCACATGGAGGTTTCCGGGCTCGGGTCTAATCAGACCTACAGTTGCTGGCCTACACCACAGCCACAGCAACGCAGGATCCAAGCCGGGTCTGTGACCTATACCACAGCTCACGGCAACTCCCGATCCTTAACCCACTGAGCAAGGCCAGGGATCGAACCTGCAACCTCATGGTTCCTAGTCGGATTCTTTTCTGCTGAGCCATGACAGGAAGACCCATATTTCTAAATTACTGATTATTTTCTCTCCTCTCATCATTCAAAATTTAAAATTACATGTGTATGTTTTATAATGCACATAGTATATTCTTTTACATGCATGTAATTTGTTAATAAATAAATATTCATATATCAGAGATATTTGTCTGTCAGAAATACCTTTGACAGGCAGGGATGTACATGTTTTGAAGTTTGGAAAAATCACTGCTCCAGGCAATGAAAAATCATCATCGTTTTTAAGTGGGAGAAAATATGATCAAATTTGAGTTCTTAAAATAGAATTCTGTGTGGAGTATATTTGTGGCCTGGCTCAGTAACTCCTATATGCCACAATACAGCTAACAAATAATAATAATAATTATGTGAAGGTGGACTGCCCACACCGTAAATTCATACTACAGAACCCTGTAGTGCCATGTTTGGGGATCTTTTCCTCTAGGTATTTAATCTTTATATCTTAAAAATTAATTTTCACTAAAAAACATTTTAAGGAGTATTGATTTTAGACCAATTACCTAACTTTCTGACAAGAAACAGGAAGATTAGAGTAGTTCCCTAAATTTTCCAAGGACACAAGTTTTGTCAGTACAGAAGCCTGATTTAACCAAAATGTCATTTTCTCCACTCACTATGCTTCCTATTGCCTTATATTCCTACAAGATAACAGATATTAACATCAAAATTGAAATGCTGTTTTTGAATGATTATTAGAAATCGTTTGTCGAAAAATCTGGAAAGCTATTCCAAAAGTCCAAAGGCCCAGTGTGCATGTGGTGTGTGTGTGTATGTGTATGTCGTGTGTATACACGCTTGGGATGTGCATGGTTGGTATGGGTATTTGGAAGGGGAACCGTGGGATGTGGGATGAGAGATAGTATCATGTTATATTTTATAAAACAATCACCTGGGAGGCAATACTCCCCTTTCTCTAAGGAGTTCAACTTCTTTGCAAGCTGAGCTTTCCCAGGTAGGAAGAGAAAGGGTCTGAGCCCATAACTGCACATGAAGCAGTCCACATCCTTGAATTCTACTCAGAAAAGAATTCCCATGAAAGTTCAGCACTGGTGGGTAGAAAATCCTAGATATCAGGGCTGCCACAATTATAGAGACATGGATCCCATGCAAAGTGGTTCTAGGCAGCTGGCTCCAATAATCTGGAAACCAAGACATGACTGAGAGGAAGCAGAGGAGATGAGCATTAGCTGGGAATGCGGGCAGTTTGAGCTTCCAAGCAGATCTCCAAGGAGGGTGGCGGGGATGTCATTGGAGATGAGGTCTATAAACTCACGAACCTGCCTTTCCTCATCACAGAAATTACCAGGCTTTAAGCTACGCAGTTATTTGTCTGCTTCCACCCTACTGCTTTTATTATCCACAAAGACAGAGACCACATCTCTCTCGTTCCCTGTTGTATCTGCAGTGCTTCATATATATTTGCTAAGTGAGGAGTATATGAGTACACGCATACACACACCTCAAATGAGATAAGCTTACTAGAAGCTTGTACTCTTTGTATTTCTCCTCAGAAATCTTCAGAAAGAAGGGTTTGGTGAGACTTGATGCAGGCTTGTGACTTAACAGCTTTACTCGTCAGGACACAACCCTCTTGCCTGTATGATTATAGACACAGCTGCCTTCCAGTCTTGTTCAGCCCCTGCAGCCTTGAGCCAGAGTTATGGCCAGGCTATGGATGAATCCAAACATAATGGAGGGACCAGAGAGAAGGGAGGGAGGAGAGGAGCCATGACTTTCTCTGTGGTCCTTAATCTCTGGTCCCACCCCTTATCCATCCTCAATCTCTTTCCACTCTGACCCTTTTCCTTTCCCAAAGAGAACTTAAGAAATAAGTTCTATTTCTTTTCAAGTCTTGGTACTTCTCTCTCCCACTCTCTGAAATGGCTATTTCACATCTCTCACATCTGCTCAGATCTACCACATTCCCTCACCACTCCTCATTTTCACATTTTTCTAAAAAACAAAACGGAACAAAATAAAATGATCTTATCTCCTTCCAGGGCCTGTCCCAGCTCACCTATGTCTGTGCCCTGCCATTCTTCCTTCAGCCTGTGAGTGAAATGATGCTGCTCCCATCTCAAGACAAATCTCCTGTGCGTTGGATCCCATTGCCACTGTCCTCTGCAAGGTCTTTGCTCCTGCAATTCTCCTCTTCTGTTTGCACCATAATTTCTTCCTTTATACATTATTCCCATTAGTATAAAATCCTGGTATAGTATCTTCCATCTTAAAAACAAATTAAAACTTTTAAGAAATTATTGAAGTATTTCAATTTATGAATTGAAGTATTAATTGAAGTTGGTTTACAATGTTGTGTTAGTGTCTAGTGTACAGCAGAGTGATTTGGTTAAACATATATATGTAAAAGTTGGTATCTGCTAATTCCAAACTCCCAATCCTTCCCCCCCCCAACTTCTCTCCCTTGGCAAACACAAGTCTGTTCTCTATATGTCTGTGAGTCTGTTTGATTTTGTAGATAAATTCATTTGTGCTGTATTTTAGATTCCACATATAAGTGATATCATATGGTATTTGCCTTTCTTTTTCTGACATTTCATTTAGTGTGATCTCTTCCTTTCATCATCACCCATGTTGCTGCAAATGGCATTATTTTATACATTTTTGTGGATGAGGAATATTCCATTATATATATATAGACAACATCCATTCATCTGTCAGTTTATTTCCATGTCTTGGCTATTGTAAATACTTCTGCTGTGAACATAGGTGGATGTGTATCTTTTCAAATTACAGTTCTGTCTAGATATATGCTCAGGAGTTGGATTGCTGGATCAAGTGGCAGTTCTATTTTTATCTTTTTTGATAAAGATATTCTATTTTTATCTATTTTATTTTTTATTTTATCTATTCTATTTTTTTATCTATTTTTTTGATAAAAATATTCTATTTTTATCTTTTTATCTATACTGTTTTCCTTAGTGGCTGCACCAATTTACACTCCCATAAACAGTGTAGAATGGTTCCCTTTTCTCCATACTCTCTCTGGCATCTATTATTGTGTACTTTCTAATGATGGCCATTCTGACCATTGTAAAGTGGTACCTCATTGTGGTTTTGATTTGTACTTCTATCATACTTAGTTATGTTGAAGTCTTCTCATGTGCCTATTGGCCATCTGTATGTCTTCCTTGGAGAAATGTCTATTTATTAAAACTCTTTTAAACATCACCCCCCACCCCACCACTGCCAACTGATCTATTACTATACTCTTTTTTAGCAGCCCAAATCTTCAAAAGTTGTCTCTATTCACTGTCTTTATCTTACATTCTTTTTTCTGTTAGTTCTCTGAAACTGTCTTATGGGTTGAGTTGTGTCGCCTAAGAAGATATGTTGGAACATTGGGGGAAATAGGATTGTTGCAGGTGTAAATAGTTAAGATGAAGTTACATGGGAGCCAAGTGGGTCTTTAACCCCATATGACTGGCGTCCTTAGAAGAGGAGGAAAAGGACACATGCAGAGATAACTCCATGAAACAGCAGAGGCAAAGATTAGAGTGACATGTTTACAAGCCAGGGAGCACCAAGTATTGCCTGCTGCCACTATAATCTAGGAAAAGGAAGGAACAATTCTTCTTTAGATCCTTCAGACAGAGCATGGCCCTCCTGACATCTCAGTTTTGGAGTTCTGGCCTCCAGAACTGTGAGAGAAGGAATTTCTGTTGTTTCAAGTCATCCTAGTTTGTGACACTTTGTTAGCCTGACTTTGTTCCCCCACAATATCTATTTCTACCTGTCATTATGCTATTTGTTTGCTTATGAGTATCACAAACTGCAGTGGACACACCTTGAAACTAAGAATTTTGTCTTATTCACCACTGTATCTCTGCACAGAGAATACTGCCTGGCCAATAGTCAGTGTTTAATAATATGTGTTAAAGAATGAAAGAATCTTGACCTCAGTATCATAATTTTTGATTTTTTTGAAAAATCATTTGATTTTTTATACATTTTCTTTCTCAGAAAACCTGAAGGGAGCTTTGACACCTCCCTTCAGAAGATGTGTCATCTCAACCTTAAGCTGAAGTTCTCATTTGATTTTACCTGAATTACTTTTCTTTCTGAGTATAATGTTGTTAATTCCCCATTGCCTCTATGTTGTCCCACCACCACCACCATTGATTTTTTTTAGTGTGAGCTGACCCCCTAAGCAGGTGGGGATTTATAGCTATTCACCTGTGACAATTAATGCCTTCCTGACTTTCATTTATGTCTGGGTCCTCCTAATTAAATTATTGTTTATTGTTCTTATCCTAAAGAGGCAGTTAAAATGCTTTGATTTTTTTAACCAATAGATGATTTTCACTCAATTTTTTGGAACTCAAAACAGAATAACTTGCTTGAGGAGAAAGCAGTCCAGTCCCTGATTTAAGAGAAATTGGATAACCTTCCCTCAGCTTCCCTCTATTTCCATACTCCTATGAAACCAGTGTTAACAGTTGGCGTGCATCCCCTTAATAACGTTTTCCATGTTCATATAAGTATGCATGGAGGATTGTTTGATTAATTTTATAAAAGTTGGTATCATCCTGCGTACCTGACTCCAATTTCCTTTTCTCCCTTCACATGACCTTATGGTTTCCCTTCACATGACCTTCTGAAAACAAGTAAGAGCTCCTTCATTGCTTTTAAAAGCAGCAAAACATGCCACGATCCAAGTATTACCACAATTTATTCACTCATTCTCCCACTGAAAATCAGAATTTTGCCTTCTGTGTATTCATTCTTGGCTGACAAGCCTCATTACATGACTATCCTCTTACTGAGCATTTTAGATAACTTGATTTCCTGCTGAATGTTTCTATAGAAATTTCAACTCACTATCAGAAAATGGAGATTTGTATGAAGAGATTTTAGATAATTTTCCTAGTGCCACTCTCCTTCACTTGCCGTTGATCTCATGCAATAATATAGCTAGAAAGTTTGCAGTTATGTAGAGTGTTTACTGGGGTAAAGTACTTTGAATGTACTTGTGACCAGAAGATAGACACACGGAGAAAAAGCCCTGTATCCAGTGACTGGGGGCCAAATTCCAGTCTTGTATCTAATTAACTGTGTTATGTTGGTTGAGTCATTGGCCCTTTTAGGGTCTTAAGTGCTTTCAGATTCAGTTAGGGAGGTAGGTAAGATAATGCTTCTCAATCAGGGAACCCTGGCCATAGAAGTATACAACAGCTGAGGGTTCCTCACACTATGGGAAACAGGGAGCATGTTTCAATGACACATAATTTGAAACTTTTCTATAAATGTTCATGAACATTTTATGACATGCAATGAAAAATATATATGAATCAGGCAAAGACATTGGACCCAAAGAAAATCCTTAGCTATAGTTGGCTGTCTTGGGGATTGCTTTTTCCTCTCACTATTGTTCACAACACAAAGCACTGAGTAGAAACATCCTACCAGGCTCCCGCCAGTTCTGAAAATGATGAGGACAGGGCAGCATTCATTCTAAGTGCACCTGTCTCTCAATATAGGCAGTAGCTAAGTTTCTGAAAAGGATAAGAAATTTAAAATACCCAATTAGAGAAGTATATTTTAGTGGGGCATACTTCCAAAATCATACCTTCCTTACCATGTTGTAATAACTAGAATAATTTATTCGTTTAGCAGATACTTACTGAGTGTCAGCACAAGGAATAGTGAAGCAGGAGGCAAGGCATATGACAAGTGAGGCCTGAGGAGGAAGTGGGCTTGAGGCCAGTGCACCTGTAGAGGCGGGGGAAGGTAGCAGGAAATGATGTTGGATAGGAAACAGGTTCTGCCTGGGCCCCACCCTGGACCAATTTAAACCTAACTGGCTGGGGTAGCACAGTCATATGTATTATTTAAAGCTCCCTAGATGACTTAGATGCCCACTAGGAGGTGAGAATCACTGATGTGGGGCCTTGTTGGCTTTTACCCTGAGTGAGGTGAAGAACCATTGGAATGGCTTTTTGAAACAATTTTATTATGGTAAAATACACATACAATTTACCATCTTAACAATTTTCAAGTGAACAGTTCAGTGGTACTAAAGACATTCATAATATTGTGCAACTATAACTGCCATCCATCTTTATAACTCTTTTCATGTTGTAAAACTGAAACTCTATACCCATTAAACAATAACCCCTCATTCTCCTCCTTCCTCAAACCCTGGCAACCACCGTTGTACTTTCTGTTTCTATGACTTTGACTGGTCTAAGTATTTCATGTAAGTAGAATTATGCAGTATTTGTCTTTGTGACTGGCTTATTTCATATAGCATAATATCCTTAAGGTTCATCCATGTGGTAGCATGTGGCAGAATTTCCTTCTTCTTTAAGACCATATAATGTTCTGTTGTATGAATGTACCATGTTTTACTTATCTGTTCATCTGTCTATGGACCTCTGAGTTGCTCCCAGTATTATGAATAATGGTTCTATCAATATGGTTGTACATGGGTGTGCACACTCTGCTTTCAGTTATTTGGGACATATACCCAGAAGTCGAATTGCTGTACCATATGGTAATTCTGTTTTTAATTTTTGAGGAATTGCCATATGGTTTCCCATAGTGACCGTACCATTTACTTTCCCACCAACAGAGTACAAGGTTCTAAGTTCTCCATATTCTTAACAATATTTGTTATTTTGTTTTATCAAATAACCATCCTAGTGAGTGTGAGGTAGTAGCTCATTGTACTTTGACTTGCATCTCCCTAATGATTAATGATGCTGAGAATCTATTCATAGTCATACTGGCCATTTGTATATCTTCTTTCTCTAAAGAATACCTGTTTAAGTAT
Source organism: Sus scrofa (assembly GCF_054392235.1). Lineage (NCBI taxonomy): Eukaryota > Metazoa > Chordata > Mammalia > Artiodactyla > Suidae > Sus > Sus scrofa. The sequence continues at coordinate 17,802,776 of NC_139393.1, read as the reverse complement.
TTGGTCCATTTTTTTTTTTCCATACCTGCAGCATGCTGAAGTTCCCTGGCCAGGGATTGAACCCAAGTCACAGCATTAACAATGCTGGATCCTTAACCTGCTGAGCAGCCAGGAAACTCTGTACTTCACCCATTTTTGAGTGTTCTTTTATTTTGTTGTTTTAGTTCTGGTTGAGTTTTAGGGTTTTCTGTATATTCTGGGTATTAGTCTTTATCAGATATATGATTTGCAAGAACTTTTTCCATTTTGTTGGTTGCCATTTTACTCTGTTTATAGTGTCTTTTGATACACAACGTTTTTTAATCTTCATGAAGTCCAGGTGTCTACTTCTTTTGTTTTCTGTGCTTTTGTTGTCCTATCCAAGAAATCAGTGCCAAGTCCAACATCATGATATTTTACTCTATGTTTTCTTCTAAGAGTTTTATAGATTAGGACTTCCATTGAAGTGTTTTATCAATTTTGAGTTAACTTTTGAATATGCTGTTAGGTAAGTGTTCAACTTCATTTTCTGGTATGTGGATATCCAGTTTTCCCAGAATCATTTGTTGAAAAGACTGTCCTTTCCCCATTGAATAGTTTTGACAGCCTTATCAGAAATTATATACATGCGAGGGCTCTCTATTACATTTCTTTGGTCCATATGTCTGTCTTTATGCCAGTACTATGTTTTGAACTATAGCTTTATAGTTAGTGTTGAAAATAGGAAATGTTAAGTCCTCCAGCTCTGTTCATTTTCAAGATAGTTTTGGCTATTTAGGGTCTCTTGAGATTCCAAATGAATGTTAGGATGAGTTTTTCTATTTCAGGAAAAAAAAATCGAGATTTTTAATAGGGATTTTATTGAATCTGTTGATGACTTTTGGGTAGTATTGACATCTTAACGGTAAGTATTGTCTTTCAATACGTAAACATGGAATCTGTTCCCGAGTATTTATGTCTTCTTTCATTTCTTCACCAATGTTTTCATTATATGAGTTTTTCACCTCCTTAGTTAATTCCTAAGTATTTTATTCTTTGAGGCTATTGTAAATGGAATTATTTTTATAATTTTCTTTTCAGATTGTTCCCTGTTAGTGTATGGAAATGCACCTGAATTTTGGCTGTTGACTTTTCATCCAGCTACTTTGCTGAATTTAATATTTCTAACAGATTTTTGTGGAGTCTTTCTGGTCATTTCCGTATAAGATCATATCATCTATGGACAGATATATTTTTACTTCTTCCTTTCCAATTTGGATGCCATTTTTTTTCACTTTCTTGCCTAATTGCTCTAGCTAGAACCTATAGTACTATCTTAAAGAGAATGGCAAAAGCAGACATGCTTGCTTTGTTCCTTACTTTGGAGTAAAAGCTTTAAGTTTTTCACCATTGCATACATTATTTATTGTTGTTGTTTTTATATGTGTGTGTGTGTGTGTGTGTGTGTGTGTGTGTGTGTACACAGCTTTAAAATTATACTGAGGTAGTTTCCTTGTATTCCTAGTTTGTTAAGTGTTTTTATTATGAAAGTATGTTGAATTTTGTCAAATGCCTTTTATGTATCAATTGAGATAATCATGTGTTTATTTTCTTTCTGTTGATATCGTGTATTACATTGATTGATTTTTGTATGTTGAACCATCCTTCCATTTCAGGAATAATTCCCATTTAATCATAGTGTATAATCTTTTTATTTATTTTTAAAAATTTTATTGAAGTATAGTTGATTTACAATGCTGTGTTAATTTCTGCTGTGTACAAAGTGACATATGTATATATTTTTTCATATTATTTTCAATTACAGTTTCACAGGATATTGAACATAGGGCTTTGTTTATTTATCATATATATACTAGTTTATGCTAGTTTACAACTGCTAATCCAAAACTCCAATCCTTCCCTCCCTGTATAAAGGATATTAGTCTACAGTTTTCTTTTCTTATAGTATTTTTGTCTAACTTTGGTATAGGATAATGCTGGCCTCATGGAATGAGTTTGGAATTGTACTCTCCTCTTCAAGTTTTTGAAAAATTTGAGAGGAATAGATATTAGTTCTTCCTTAAATGTTTGATAGAATTTACCAGTGAAGCAATCAGGTCTGGGTCTTTTGTTTGTGGAAATATTTTTCATGACTGATTCATTCTTCTTACCTCTTATGGGTCTATTCAGGTTTTCTATTTCTTTGTGATTTGCCTTGGTAGGTTTTGTTTTTCTAGGAATTTGTCCATTTCATCTCAGTCATCCAATTTGTTCTTCATAGGACTCATTTTTAACTCTTTTTATTTTTGTAGAATCAGAAGCAATGTCCCCACTTTCACTTCTGATTTTAGTAACTTATGTATTATCTCTTGTTTTCTTAGTCTTTCTAGCTAAAGGTGTGATCAATTTTGTTGATATATTCAGAGAACCAGATTCCCATTTTACTGATTTTCTCTATTGTTTTTGTGTTCTCTACTTCTTTAATCTATGCTCTAACATTTATTATTTCCTTCTTCTAGATTTGGGTTTAGTTTGTTCTTCTTTTTCTGGTTCTATGCTCTAACATTTATTATTTCCTTCCTTCTTCTAGATTTGGGTTTAGTTTGTTCTTCTTTTTCTGGTTCCTTAAGTTGTAAAGTTAGGTTGTTGTTTTAAGATTTTTCTTGTTTTGTAATTTTAGCTTTGAAAGCAAAGCTTATAATTTCCCTCTTAACACGTTTTTGCTGTGCCCGATAAGTTTTAGTATGTTTTGCATTCATTTTCATTTATTTATAAGTGTTTTTTAATCCCCTCATAATTTCCTCTTTGATCCATTGGTATTTTAAAATGCACTTTTAATTTCTACAAATTTGTGTGTTTCTGTTTTACTTTTGTTGTTCATTTCAAACTTCTATTGTGATCGAGAAAAATACTTTGTATAATATCTGTCTTTTTAAATGGAACTTAATGTGTGGCCTAATCAATGGTCTATACTAGACAATGTCCCATGTGCGCTTAAGAATGGGTATGCTCTTGTTTTGGGGTAGAGTATACTGTATATGTCTTTTAGATCTAGTTGGTGTATTGTGTTAAGTCATCTATTTTTCTTCACTATCTTACATCTGGTTTTTCTGTCTGTTATTGAGAGTAGTTATTGAAGTCTCCAGCTATTATGGTAGTGATATTTCTCCCTTCATTTCTTTCAGTTTTTACTTAATATATTTTGCTATCTGTTATTAGGTGTATAAATGTTTGTAATTGTTATATCTTGCTGTACTGAAACTTTTATTAATATAAAATATCTTTTTCTTCTCTTAAAATCTTTTTTGGTTAAGATCTGTTTGGTCTGAAATTAGTATAGCCACCCTGCTCCCTTTTGGTTACTATCTACATGGAGTATCTTTTTCTGTCCTCTCACTTTCAACCTATTTTGAGTTTAAGGTTATTCTCCGGTAGACAAAACATAGTTGGATCATATGATTTTATCCATTCTACCAGTCTCTATTTTCTGATTGGAAAATTTAATTAAATGTAATTAAATTAGATTGTAAATTAGATGTAATTTACTGGAAATTACCAGTAAAAGTAATTACTGATAAGGAGAGCCTTCTGTCATTTTGCTATTTGCTTCTGTTATATGAGGTTTTTGTTCCTCATTTCCTGCACTACTGTTTTCTTCTGTATTTAGTTGATTTTTTAATAGTGAAACATTTAAATTCCTTTCTCATTTCCTTTTGTTTATATAGATAGCTATTTTCTGCTCAGTTTGGGGATTACATTTAATATACTTGTCATAACACTCCAGTTTGACTTTACACCACCTTAACTTCAGTAATAGTTTTTAACGTAGTAATAGTTTAATAGTTTCAACATACAAAACCACTACTCCATTACAACTCTGTCTCCACTCCTTTCAATTGTTGATGTCACAAAATTACTTCTTCATATATGTGTGCCCCCAAATGTAATTTAATAATTTTCTTAAATGCATTTGTGTCTAAAATTACATAGAGAACAAAATGTGGGGTTACAAACTAAGGGTGTAATAATAGTAGCTTTCAGACTAATAGTTTTTAAAAAATATTTTAGCCCTTAAATCATATGGAAAATAACAACAAAAAAAATGGAATTACATACCAGTGTTACAATGGTATGTAATAATACTAGCTCTTATAATAGCCTATGAATGTGCAATTATTTATGTTGAGAGATTTATTTCTTCATACAGTTTCTAGTCTTTCTAGTGTCCTTTCATTTTATCCTACAGGACTCCCTTGAGCATTTTCTGCAGGGCTGGTCTAGTGGTAATGAACTTTCTCAGCTTTTGTTTATCTGGAAATATGTTAATCTCTCTCTCACTTTTGAAGGGCAGTTTTGCTGGATACAGTGTTCTTGGTTGAGAGCTTTTTTCTTTAAGCACTTTTAATGTATCAGCCTCCAAAGTTTCTGATGAAAAATCTTACTGAGGATCACTTGAATGTGATGAGTTGCTTCTCTCTTGATGCCTTCAGGAGTCTCTCTGTTTGATATAATATGTCTCAGTGTGAATTTCTTTGAGTTCATCTAACTTGGAGTTCATTAAGTTTCTCTATTGTTTATATTAATGACGTTTGTCAAAATCAAGAAATTTTCAGTCATTGTTTTTTTAAATATTCTCTCTGCCCTTTACCCTCTCTCTTATCCTTCTGGGATTCCCATAATGTATATTTTGGTCTACATGATACTGTTCCACAGGTCCCTTAGGTTTGTTCACTTTTTTTCACTCTTGTTTCTTTCTGCTCTTCAGACTCAATGATGTCCTTGTCCTGTCTTCAGGTTCACCAATTCTTTCTTCTGTCTGATTAAATCTGTATCTGAATCCCTCTAATAAAATTTTTATTCTACCTGTTGTACTTTTCATCTCTGATTTTCCTTTTGGTTTCTTTTTAGGTTTTATCCCTCTTTACTGATATTCCATTTTGTTCACACCTCATTTTCTTTACTTTCTCCACATCTCCTTTTCATTCTCCGATCATGTTTAAGACGGTTGATTTAAAGCCTTTGTCTAGTACAACTGCTATCAGGACTTTTTCAAGGACAGTTTCTGTTGACTTATTTTTTCTTTGAATGGGCCATACTTTCCTGTTTCTTTGTATGGCTTTTGGTTTTTTGTTGAAAACTAGATATTTGAATCTAATTACATGGGAACTCTGGAAATCATACTGTCTCCTTTCCCCAGGATTTGCTGGGTTTTATTATTGTTTCACTTTTTTTTTAAATTGTTGTCATCAGTCTCTATATCAAGGATCATTCTGGTATAAATTTAATATTATCTCAGGTCTTTTCTAATCTTATGCCTTTCCCTGGACATGAATTGTTACTAAGGTTCCCTATATATGCACTTGTTTTTTGAGTGTCTTAGCCTTAATATCAGGCTCCCAAAAGAGGAAAAAAGAGAAAAATGAGAAGTGTGGAAAGGGTTCCAGACCCTTAAATCTCCTGTAAGTTACTTTAGCCATAGGGAGAGGGGCTTTAAAATATAAGAGAGGTGCAAGAACAATGGTTGCCCTCCTCTTTGACTGCATCTCTGTGATCAGAAGCTGTCATCAGCTATCAGAGCACAGATCCCTGATATTTGGCAAACAGTACTTTTTGCCCCCCTGGCTCCTACATGCTATGTTAAATCTGCTTCAGGTACACATGCACAGGTGCCTACCATGCATCTGGGGATAGGGGATAGGTTGCTGCTACTGTTATGAACTGAAACTCATCAAAATTAACCACAATTTACTGTCCAAGCCTTTCCCTGGAAGTGGTAAGTCTTAAATATAAGACTCCAGATTTCCAGAATAGTTACATCAGACAGAGTCTTCAAGTGCAATTGCTATCTAGATGGGGAGACAGATTCCTGATGCTTCCCACTCCACCATCTTCACCAAATCCTCTCCCACTGATGAGTTTTTGAACAGAGCTCCTCTATGTCTGTGAATCACTCTGGATGCTGCATTAAGAACTGATCTCTGGGAGGCCTGGGTGGGTAAGGGGAAATCTGATAGGGGACCATTGCAATAATCCAGGTGAGATACAATCATGCCTGATCACGATGGGTTTGTAATGGTGATAAATATTAGAATCTGCATGTATTTTGAAGGTGGAGCTGCCAAATTTTGTTGTTGAATGAGAAATAAATAAAAGCTTAATGGGAAAAAAGTGAATATAATAAATGCTTATTTTTTTGGAAATGAGCAAAAATAGTCATGGAATTATCCCAAGAAGACACAAGGAACATTAGCTTTTGACCATTAGCTCTGACATTCTCTGTCTTCATTATAGTTTTTACCACCATTTTTTTGTCATGGCTGCTGACATTATAGACCCAGTCCTTTCTCTCCTCTGAATTACACTGGCATGACTTGGTCTTGCCACGTGTTCTCATGGATGAAGCCTGTGACTACTCTTCAGTAGGCCTGAAAACATCCATTTTGGCTCCAAAGATGAAAGCTGCTTGCTGTTTCTCAACTGAGGGCCTCCCAGAGATGATAGCCAATATTTTTGCAGTAATGACTTTATTTGGACACACATAAAACCACCTGGAAAAATAAGTATAACCTGTTGGTAGCTCTCCTGAACTACTCTGCTAGCATCAAATCCTCCAAAATTTTAGCAAGTGTTTTAAAACATATAATTCTGAAATTAGTATGTCTTTCCAAAAAGAATTTGGCCTGCACTCTTAAAGACTGTAATATGTGACAGTAAAACACATCACTCATTTGCTTTTTCAATCTCTGGTACTCTCTACCAGGGAGTAGTTGATCCTTGAGAAACAGAAAGTATCTTTAAGGTCCTTCGAATCAGTGAGAAGCATTGGGGATGGGGAAGAAGTCCCTCACATGTGACATGTAGTTATAATTAATCTTGTCTTCAGACTCCCAAAAGTATAGCTCAGTCAACATTGTGAATCACAGTATCCTCTCCTTGGTAAGCTCCCTTTCAAGAGTGTTAAATGTCTTGCTTGGCACTTTGTTTTATTTAGCTAACTTCTCAGCCTATTTTAACACGTGGAACCTCTTGAAACATGAGCCAGAGAGCCTACGAATCTAGCTCCATTTCGTTCTGGTCTGTCACTTTGGTGTTAGCATTTTCCTCACTCTTGTTTCCAGTTTGAGTTATGAAACCATTTCAGTTCAGTTTTAATAACCTCCCTGGCATGGCAAGCTCTACAAGAGCTGCCAAACTTAATACGTTGACTCCCTGTGAAGAGGGCAGCAGCTCTGGCCAAGGGGGACGGGAAGGTGGATTTTCTATAAACGCATCCGTTTTCCATTACAGCCCTTTCTGATTTGGTAGCTGACTGCCAGGTGCAGCTGGTTTCCTCTTCTATACACAATCACTTTTGACTTTGGTTTCTGAATTTCCTTGTCTCCTGACTCACCCGTGATCCTCTGACTAAATAAACTATCTCGTGATCAGTCTTCCTGCCCGTAGACTACGTCCCAGGGCTCAGCAGCCATGAGAGGGCTCTAGCTTCACCCTGCAGAACAAAACTCTGATCAGCGACTTCCATGTGTGTTTGTGGAGGCTTCCATGACCACCACAGGGAAACAGCTGCTCAGGTGGAGAGATCACTATCTCTGTGGAGTGAAAGCAGGATTCTAATCTGCAAACGGATTTCCACCTTAGCTGCAGTTGTCAACATCATACTCTCTGAATTTGCAACAGTGGAACCTTCCCCCAACCTACTCTGCCACAAAACAAAAGTCAGGTTAGGAGTGCAGGTCTCTATTCTTCAGTCTCATCCTTTCCTTAGATTCTTTGTTTGTTTAAGATGCAGACAACTCTCATGTCATTGGATAAAGGACACAGAATTTTCATTTCTTAGAAAATCTTCTATAAACTATAGATTTTGTGGGCTGGTTTAAAATATAGAGATGCCCTGCTTTAAGTCAATGAAATTCATGACATTCCAAATTTATAAACAAATAGAAAGGTTAAGGCAGTATACAATCACTTGCTTTACAAGTAGAGTGGCTATAAGAAATTTTAAGTAGCTATTCTCTATCAGGACAGTAACATACTCTCATTTCTTTATTCAAATAAGGTGAACTATTTCTATAGCAAGTATTTAGTAGAAAAATGGGTCAAGGACGGATCCAGAAAACTGCCCACAACTGGTGTATAAACTGCCATTTGGGAATGTGACTACCTATAATTTCCTTTGGAAACTCAGCTTAATCTTATTACAGTTGCACTAAAATTCTTTAGGGGAATTAAGTGGTGGGGGTCAAGGGGTAAGATTTCCTTGGGTTTTAGCTGCTTCTTATCACACATGTTTGTGGCCCTCGGAAACAGAGGCCTGTGAACAGAACTCTCAGAGATGCAAACTCAGAGATGTGTGGCAAGAGGGCAGACATCTGGGCATCTCATCACCTGGCCGTTCTCATTCTTTTTTTCTGCTACCACCTGTAATGGGTGATGACTTCTTCCCATGGACATAGACTGCAGGGCTGCTGCATTGATAAAATAAGCCAGGGGTTAAGTGCAGCCCTGCAGGCTCAGACTGAAACTCCACCGCTTTCTCCTCTGCTCAGCAAAGTGCCTTAGAGTGAAAGTGAACAAAAGAGGCATTATTGTAGGGACAACCTAGGATGTACTCTTACTGGGTTTTATCACCTAAAATCTTTGGATATTCTAACTCTTTTAAGCAATGATTTACTTGTTATAAACAGTCCCCCCTGAGATCTATTGGTGCAACCTGCCATTATAAGACTAAGGAGAGGAGGCCTGGGTCGGGGGGCGGGAGGGTGCTTCTCTGTCTTCTAAGCATCCAGGTCCTAGCAGGCAGGGACAGCCTTTCATCTGGACAGCTCCGGGGCCTGGCAGTCTTGTTTAAGGGATGGAGCTACAGAGAGGAGCATGAGGGGAAGACTCTTGCAAGACCTGGAAACAGCTTCTTATGCTTTTGAGTCAGATACTCTTGCTTCACCTGCCCCCATGCAGGTAGATGCTTATCACTCTGAGTCGGCCAGTTGTTTTTGTTTCCAATGGTCTTCAAAGCACAACCCTCTTCTGAAACATCACAGAGCCTTCTAATTAGCAGTCTCTGGCTGTGAATAGTTGCAGCTTGTTTTATGTGTCCCCAAATAACTAGGCTTTTGCAAAATTTTAAAACCCGAAGTTTGATTCAGAAACATATCCTTAATTTATTGGTACCAAGTTAAATGAGCACAAATTCTTTTGTAATATTGAACATTTTTTTAAGTTTTAGCAATAATATTCCCTAAACCATTTTTTTCTTTACAGGGAAAATAAAATGAAGAATCTGTTGTTATTCCAACTTTTCTTCTCTCCTCACCCTGACCATTGGGGGACCTACAGAATTTAGGTTCCTTGAAGGCGAACTATTCTGGAGCCTAGTGTGGGATGTGGAGACGATCACTTTGATTTGTCAAAGCTATGTGTTACAATGGATGAAAAAAGAGAAATGACTTCATTATCCAGGGAGTGTCCTGGAGAATGAAGAGTCAGTGTGGAGACAGGGGCTTCTCCATCTGGCTTTGCAGAGTCACCTTGGTAGACAGGGACTGAAAAGCGGAGAGGAGAAGGGAGGTGCTGCAGATCGAATGTCGTTGAAGCTCTAACCCCCAATTTGGTGGCATTTGGAGACAGGGCCACTGGGAAGTAGTTGGGGTTAGATGAGGTCCTCAGGGCACAGCATCCATGATGGGATTAGTGTCCGTAAAAGAAGAGCAAGAGACCAGAGCCTTCTCTTTCTCTCCATCAGATACAGCAAGAAGAAAGTTATGTGCAAACCAGAAAGAGAGCTTTCACCAGACACTAAATCTGATGGTGCCTTGATCTTGGACTTCCCAGCCTCCAAAACTGTGAGTAATAAATGTTTATTGTTTAAACCATATGGTAATATGTCATAGTAGCCCAGGCTGACTAAGATAGGAGGAGAAAAGGTTGAATGAAGCAGATTCAGGTTTTTTTCTTCCACCTAGAGAAATTCTACTTTCAGGAAAAGAAGAATTATCTTTTTAATTCAAACTGCTGTGTACATACCTATATAGACATTCTCCAGGCTTATCATTTGATACCAATGCTCTACTATCATTTAATGCCCAGTGAACTTTAAAATTTGGGTGGAGGAATGAGTATACTCTAAGAAATTACCCAAATTTCCTGCCTCCTAAGATTACTTACTTACAGAGGCTGGAGCAGAGAAAAAAAATGGATTAAGAACTTACAAGTAATGAAAAAAGACAGTTCTTTTTTTTTGTTTCCAACTGCACTCGATATTGCGAAATCAAATGATATACACCTCCAGGAACTCTTCCAAGAAGAGCCATTCAGTAAGGAGAAACGCATCATTAGTGCATTCAGAAATTACAGCTCTGGTATGTTTTTTTGGATGACATGATGCCAAGTTTCATCCATAGTCATGAAAACTCAAGAATAGCAAAGTCAGTGTGTTTATTTGGAAATGTGTATTCCTTTCCTATCCAAGAATCTCTCTGTACATGAATGGCATTTGTGTCCTTGATTTCAGTACCGGTTTCTTCTAATTAAACAAAACTTAAGGTAACAGACCCATGTATCTTATCAGTACAGACCATCCTGTGACAGAATGGAAAGAGATGTTTTTGAAAGCTTGATTGTTAGTCATGCCCATTCGTGTCTTTCAGGTAGATAAATAGTAGCATGTGGAACCATAAATATAGATTACTGTGGTATGCAGTGTTATCATTTTAAAAAGAGGGAATTAGACCAGGGAACCTCTCCTCTATGCTAGACACTGTTTCTCAAAACGCATGTAGTCTACCAACTGAGGAGAGCTGACTTTCTAAGATAATAAAAAGAGTACCTAGTAATGCAAAATCTGTGCCCAATATCCTGTTGTTTCTGGTCAAGAAGAGAGACATCAGCAATAACAGGCTCAGAGATGGGGTGGTAATAGGAAACAGGCTTCAGAATTTGATTCGCCCGGATCCAAATCCTAACTCTCAGCAGAGTCAGCTGAGCACGTTACAAAGCTGCTCTGAGTCTTGTTTTCTTCCTTTGTAAACTGACAACAAAATTATACCTGTCGTAGGGTCAAGTGAGATATGAAAATCATATCTTACCCTCAGTAGCCATTCATATATACTCAGTATGTTCTTTTCTTACAGTCTGAGAAAGAATGTGTTAACATATCAGGGGACAGGAACCTGGAGGGGTTCAGCTCGGTTGCCCTCTTGATGTTTTTCTGCATGGTCCAGAATGCAAGGCCAGTACCTGGAGAAATGCATCTAAATGGACAGGTAGAATATTGATGACAGAGGTTGCAGAGAGGTTGTTCTTAATAGCTTCCATTCACTAGCATCAGTTTGAGCTTCCTGTCTTCAGGTTCTGCTGAAATGCATGTGGTGCCTGGGTGTTTACCTGCCTGGCAATGGCTCTGACCATCAGCAGTGATGAAACCTTTAGATGAAGCTTTCAGAAGTCCTTTGAATCCTATTTCTTGAAGATGAGTTAGGGAAAAAGCAGTTTTCTTGGAAATTCTTACAATCTGGCAAGTATTCAGAAAATTGATGGAGGCATTGAAATTGGCTTGGAATTATCAAGCAGCTCTACTCTGCTTTAAATATTAGGTTCCTGGTGGGATTTCATTGAAGAAAGATTTCTGTGGCCACAAAGAATTTGTAAACCACTGGCCTGGTATAAGAGAGCCATAGTCTGAGAATGAGAAACCCCATTTTAGACTGAGTTCTGTCACTCATTTGCTGTGAGATGCTCTAATTTTTGGTGTCACTTTCTTTGGAGTTATAACAGGGAAAAGACAATGTAATGGGGGCATGGTAGTAGATTTTTTTAAAGTCTAAAGCAATAAATCACAGAGATCATCTGAACACCCCAAGCTCACTTGGTCCTCAGCAGTCAGTTTGCTGTTGTTTAAATTATATCCATATCATAATTGCCTTGATGGTCCATCTCAAAACACAGCTGAAATTAATTAGTTCAGTGTGGAAGAAAGAGAATGTCTTTTTGTTTTCTTACGCTTTTTTTACATTAGGCATTAAGAAGTTTCCTGGTTCTTTTGGTTAAAGAAAGGACATCTATTTTTGTATAAATTTGTTTTCCCATCAATTCCAAAAAATATTTTCATGGAGCAAATCCCAAGAATAACTAGAAAAAAAAAATTCCCTCGGTTCCAGCTAATCAGTGTTTCCTGTGAGTTCATCAATCCAATTCAATTGAGGGTGAAAACCACCTCTGTTCAATTAGAGTGTGTCGAACACTCTGTCCCTTTGCACCTGCAGCACACACAATGTGCACACACTAGACAGAACAGGCACTGCAAACTTGCACTGTGACACATGTATCGAAATATTCTCACAAGAAATATTTCCCAGAGCAATGCTTTATAATTAGTAAGAACACTTGTGAACATCCATAAGAACATTATGCAATAAATATTTGATTACTTAATAAATGTAAATGTGATATGGAATGTAAGTAAGGAACACTGATTTAAAAACCAACCTTAATTGCCAGTGGAAATTTAATCACAAGCTATTAATTTACCATAACATCTGCGAGTCCTCATTAAAATTCCAATAACCCAAAGAATTATAACCAAGTATACTCAATTTATAAAAAGCAAATAGTAGCCATTTTAATTGTAAACTTTGTCTTGCTCACCATGCACAGCTCTTACCAAATGCAATCATACCGTATCTTTCCTAATTTTTGAAAAATGGTAGCTAGAATACAGTGTACAGTAGATTTCTATAGAAGCAGGATTTGGAGCTTAAAAGTATGTGAAAGTTTCCTAAAGATACAATTTGTGTCATTTATATTTTTATGAAATAAGGATTTGGGTCAGGAAAAATTGTTAACTAATTGAGCTGAAGAATCCAGTCATGGGGGACTCTAAAAATGGGTTCCAGTCTTTGTTGGGAAGAGGAGACAAGGAGGGAGGAAAATCTCTTTCTTTGTTCCTCATCCCCCGCCTACTGACTGCAGCCCATAAAGAGGCTGTCACACTCTACCAACCTGGAGACTTCCTTCACGCTTACCATTATAGAGAGTCACTAACCTGAAATTCCTGTGTGCACAGCTGGTTAAGTATCCAGTATTGTCACTGCAGCAGCAGGGGCCACTGCTGTGGCACAGGTTCAATCCCTGGCCTGGGAGTTTCTGTATGTGGCCCAAAACAAACAAAAACAACCAAAAAGAAAAAAAGAAAAAAAAAAGAAAGAGTCACTAATGCAATTGATCAGACTTGAAACTGATCAAGCACATTTACAGAGGGCATGTTCTGCAAATGGGCCACCCTCCTGTTGTCCTGCCAGTACCCGGATGGGTCACTGGCTTCCAAGTTCGCCGCATAGGGATGGGCATGGTTCCTATCGCGCTTTCTCTCTAGGACACCCCACCATACAGAACCCAAGATTTAGATTCAAGGCGGAAAATCTCACCTTTGCTTTGGCTCTAAGCCCCATGTTCCTGTCCAGTTTACCTGGAAGTTTTCTAGTTTTCCGCCACTTACCCAGATGAATAAGTTGCTATTTCATGTTTCGTTTCTCTATCACTACTGTTTCTGTCAAAATCTGAGTGGGAAAGAAAAGCAAGTAATAGTCAGGGAGAGTTTGGCGGGGAGGGGACATGGGGTATTTAAAAGGAGTCTTCAGTTCCAGAGTAAAGAAAACGTACAGAAAACCAAGACAAAGCGTGCCGAGGAGGGACATCCTGGGAGGGTGCTTTCTCTTCCCCATCCCATCTCTTCTGCACCAGGCACCTGCAGCTGTCTGTATGAGGACTTTCTGAGAGTGACAATTGACAGAATCAGAGTTGCACCTAGTGCCTGAATCATTACATGCTCAGAGACGAAAACAAACAACTAGGGAAAGAGTAACTGGGAAAGACAAATTGAATGCACTGTTTCATTTTTCAAAATAATATTATTTTGCCTGATTTGATATGAAAATGTACACTCTATATGTGGAAAACACGGGGAAAAAGCGTAAAAAGCAAAACAAATAACTGCGTCCTACCAGCCAGGAATAGCGATTTCCTTTTCTGTCTCTGAGGTCTCCTCTGCCACCTCTAAGCTGTTGGCTGCCCCACCTGGTTCTGCTTAGACCCAGCCTGCTGGTTGGAGTACAGGTGTTAAAGACCTCGTTAGCCCAGTTTTGCTACTCACTTGGAGAATTACATACTCTCAAGTGACTCTTAAGTTCTCCCAGCACAATCTGTTTCTCCAGCTGGCAAGTCCAGAGTTTTAGAAGTTTGTGTGTCGCTGCTGCCTTCTCTTGAGCTCTTCGGATTTGTCTTTCCGAAAGGACGTGTGTCACTGCACTGGGTTAGGCCCAGCTGCTCCTGATTTCCATGCTCCAGGTTCCTTCCACACACCACACTACTGGTTTCTTTTTCTTTGTGGGGCAGGGAGGTACTATCCCTTTTATTTCTTTCCAGCAATGAAGCAGAGAAATAAAACAAGCAATGGTTTAAAACCATTTCTTCACAACTTCAGCCTAAACTGTGCAAGGAGATTAAGTCCCCACACAATAGGGAGTTACACAGCTCCTGTCATATTGCTGGCTGAAATGCTGGTAGAGGACAGGACCCTTCTAACTGTTGAATAGTAGGCATAGAAAAGCCAGAACCTGAGGCGTGGTGTTGGGTCCAACATCCTGCAACATGCATGTGCCCACGGATGTGGCGAATATGTTTCTCTTTAAAAATCAGGGTGAGGTCTGAAAAACAGAGTTCAAGTAACAGAAGAAAGTGGGGTTTGTTTCCCCTACAAATGTACTTTCTTTCAACATTTTGAACAATAGATCATATTAAAATACATGGTTTCTTCCTGATCGTTCCTCTTCTCTTTTCTTGTCAGCCACCTCTTTTTCCTCCTAAGAATCAATATCTCCAGGGTTCACCTCTTGATTCTTGTCTTTCACTTTTACAAACTCCTTCTCAGGGACGGTCTAGCTCGCCTTGACTTCAGTTACCACTGCTCTGCGAAGAACTCCAAGATCCTCCCCAAACTTTGCAAAAACAGTCTAGAAAAGCTTAGAGTGTGCATTCTCAAGTCCCAGAGCAACACATCATTGCTACATGCCTTTGAAAAAGTTTTCCAGTCTCTGGACTTCCATTTCTTCATCCATACAGTGGTGAGCAAAGCATGAGATAGTATCTGAAGACATTTAAGTATTAGCGAAGGTGTGTTGGTTGGAAATTATCTCAGGAGTGTTTGTTTGAAAATGTCTGTATTTCGTTTTGATTAAAACCAAAAGATAAAGGTCCCCTTTATCTTTTGAAAAAGTAATATATACACATGGAAAATTTCAAATTATACAAGAGGATATGCATACATGTTGTCTTTTTAAACTTCTATCCCTTGGCTACCCTCCAGAATAAACTACAGTTCCATGCCTCACTTTTTCTAGATGCTAAGAAAATTTCACTTGTAATATTCTTGAAATATCTTGTTGGATATACAAAGATTTATTTTTCATTATCTGATTTATGGATTTCAGGTTAATTCCAATTTTACTGTTAAAGTCAGTGGTGGGAAGATTTGAATATAACTTGAGCAGAATTTCCCTGAACTGATATTGATGGGTCAAAGATATATGCAAATTTTGTGGCTAGGTTTTTTGAACTATAATTTCCACATGATAAAATGAACCCTTCTAAGTGTCTAGATCTATAGATTTTGACAGATGTGCACAGTTATACAATACCACCAGAAATCAAGATCTGGAACACTTCTATCACCTCAAACACTTCCCTTGGGCATGGTGATATGTTGGAGCCAGCAGATTCTTAAACTTTAAGGAATTTTCAAAGCTAGTTGTTAAAAACAGCTACTATCTGAAGTTTCCCCTGTGGTGCATCAGGTTAGGGATCTGGCATTGCTGCAGCTGTGATGCAGGTTACAACTGCAGTGCAGGTCTGATCTCTGGCCCATATGCAATGGATGCAGAAAAATAAAAGGGAGGGACAGCCATTATATACAATTAGATTACATAAACTTAAAATTCAATATAATTTTATTTTTAGAAAGGTAATAAGTACTAAAAACTCATTTCTTCCTAATTGTTTTACACTGTACAATTATCTGTGGTCATGAAGTTATTTATATTTATTTTATATGTCTGGGGAAGCACCATCTCTTCCCAAGTCCATGTTCACTGTCATCACATTGGTAGCTTAAAATTGGCCATGGTGGGAGTATTTACACTAGGGTAATTGGCAAATGCTACAAATCAGAGAGTTTTTATTTGAAGAGCTTTTTGTTAAACATTTACCAGTATACTATGTTCACACCCCTTTATGCCCCCACCAGCCCCTGGCAGTGACTAATATGGTTTTCTGCTCCTATAGTAATTATCTTTTCCTGAATAAAAGCTATTATATAAAGTGTAGTCTTTTGAATTTAACATGCTTAATCTATGTTGTGAGTATCACTAGTTCACTTATTTCTTTACATTGATAAGTAGTATTCTATGGTATACAGGACGGATATACCACAGTTTGTTTATCCATTCACCTGTTGATTGACATTTGAGCTGTTTCCAGTTTGGGGTGTGGCTATGAGTAAAGCCATTATAAATATTAAAATACATATTTTTATATGAATATTAGTTTTTGTTTGTCTCAGGTAAATACCTAGGAGTGAAATTGTTAATTCATATGAGAAGCGAATATTTTATTTTGTAAGAAATTGTCGAACTGTTTTTCAAAGTGGCCATACCACTTTGCATTCTGAAAAGTAATGTATAAGAAAGAGTTCTAGTTACTCAATCCTTGCTGCTATTCCGTTTTTAAACTTTAGATATTCTAATAGGTTTGTAGTAGCATCTCATTGCTGCAGGAGCATTAGTCTGACATAACCTGTAACAAGGTTCTTAAAAGTAGAATCCTTTAGCTTTTGAAGAATATTTTCACAAAATATATAATATGTAGGTTGATTATTATTTTCTTTAAGAACTTTGAAAATACTATCCATTGTTTTTTGTTTTTCAGTCTTTCTGTTGTGAAGTCAACAGTCAGTCTTATTGATTCTTTGAAGGTATAATGTGTCATTTTTTTCTGTGTCCGAGAGTTTTTGTCTTTAGTTTTAGAAGTTTTATTATTACGTGGTTATATGTTATCTGTTTGTGTATTTATCCTGTTTGCAGTTAGTTGAACTCATATCAATGGCTTGATATCTTTCATCATCTAAAAAAGATTTCCAGGCGTTCCCATTGTGGCTCAGTGGGTTAAGAACCCAACATAGTGTCTGTGAGGATGCAGGTTTGATCCCTGGCCTCATTCAGTGGTTTAAGGATCCAGCATTGCCACAAGCTGCAGGTCATGGATGCAGCTCAGATCTGGTATTGCTGTGGCTGTGGCATGGGCTCTGGCCACTGCTCCCATTTGACCCCTAGTCCAGGAACTTCCATATGCTATAGGCATGGCCCTATGAAAAAAAATTTACAGCCATTTTCTCTTCAAGATATTCCTTCTTCCAAGACTTTTTCTTTTCTACCTCTGTGACTCAAATTACGAATTTTAGACCTCTTAACCTTATATTAGGTTCTTTTTTTCAATTTTCTCTACTTCTGTCTCTCTACATTTCCATTTGGATGTTTTCTTCTATTTTTCAATATGTTTTGACTCTGCTGTTAAAATTATCTATTGATATCTTAATTGCAAATATTGTATTTTTCATTGTATTATTTACATTTTCATATTATAGTTTCCGTTCTTTCTGAAATTCTCCCTCTTGTTATTTAATTCCTTAAAAACATTAGCCCTATTTATTAAAAGTCTATGTCGGATAATTCTGCACATGGACTTTATAGCTATTCTATAGGTGTGTTTATATTGTCTGATTTTTTCTTTACTTGGTTTTCAGTCAAGACTTGTATTTTTTGTAGTATGCCTTGTTACTTTTGATTGAGATTTGGACATTGTGCCAGAAGAAATTGTAGAGATAATTTGTTTCTGGATGCTACTTAAAGGTATTTTGACCAGAGAAGATTTATTTTTGTTTCTGAAAGACAACTAGACTAGGATAAGGTCACTGTTGTTCAGTTAGGGAATGGGATAGTCAAATCTAGGTTCTAATTCTTAGGACATCTAATTTATTTGCAGGCCTTCCTTATTCCTAGTATGTAAATTTGGGGTTCTTAAATGAAATCCAAGGGTATGTACCAGGTCCAATCCACCTTAGTGGGCTTTGAGCTCAAATTTTCACACACACCCTCATTCCTGTGAAACTACTGAAACTCTCCCACTTTTCAATCTCTCAGGCGCTGATTTTGAAACTGGCAGTTAACATTCTTGAGGGGAGTAGTTGCCTCACGTTTCAGATTATGACTCTTCTTTCCTTCTCATCTGTATCTTGGCCAAATTCTGATGCTCTTGGTAGCTTTCAGATGCTCAAACATATTTTTAAAATATATTTTACCCAGTTTTATATTATCTCATAGGAGGGTGGGCCCTAAACAGTCTGGATAGTTGTTTTTGGATGGAGTATTCCATCAGCAGAATGCAAAACCTCCCCAGGCGATTCTAATGGGAAGCTGTAGCCATAGACATAGAGCATAAAGGGCATGCAAGATTCTTCATGGACTTTTTCCTTCAACTCTATGTAGCCTAATGTTTTACCCATTGTTTCTCTACTCACTGGCCCCCAAGCTCCTATGCCTTCCAACCTGATGGAACTACCTACCATTTCTGATGTTCCAGGCCGCAGTACTCTCTCTTATCTTCAACCTTTTGCATTTATCACACTTCTGCCTGGCTGACTCCTGTGTTCATCCTTCATATCTCTTTTTCAGTGTGACCTCTCCATTTACTATGCTCAACTCTTATGTGTCTTTTCCATCAGTTTGTAAGGCTTACTAGGAGCTTTTTGCCCCTTTAAAGGAGGGACTAGGTCTTCTGAGATACTCTGTCAGTCTGAAGTTCAACTTATTTTCCTTAAACATAACTCCAATTTCTTCCTCCTCTGTCCTGCTGCCACCCTATACCCAATCATTAAGGCTTTGAGCTCCTCAAAGGAAGATGCTTAAATAATGGTTATTGAGTTAAATTAAATGAAACATATTTTTCCAAAATAAAATTTCATGGAAAAAAAGACTGCCTCAGAAATCTGAAGTCTGTATTTAATCATCCCTGGTTAAATTTAGTCCATTTCTACCTATATAGTGGAGAGAAAAATGTATCTTTCTCACTGTAAATGAAAACAGGGCACTTACTCTCTTGAGTGATTATTTACTCTGTGTTGACTTTCCTGGAGATATCATATTATAAGCTAACTCACTGCTTGATATCTGCTAGGCATTATGCTATCTTTCCCCATGTGTTTTCCCATTTAATCATCACAATAATTATATGTAATAGATTCTGATGTTATTAAGGATAAGAGATGCTAGGTCATCTTACCATTATCATATTTCTGGTGAGTGGCTGACCCAAGACACAAATCAAGGTATATCTGACGCTAAAACCCGTGCTTGAATAACCCTGTACTAAACACTAATAGGAAAAGCATGGCTCTTCACTCTGACTCAAACCTCATTTCTATCAATAATTAGCAGTGTATCATAGGACAAACTACTTAAGCTTTCAGAGCCTCAGTTTCCTCATCTATAATAGCTGAATTCACTATCTCCCTGAAAAGTTCTGAGGAAAGGGTGTGGCATGATTTCAGATGTGTTAAAGGTGCTTGATAAATATGATTACGCACACACAACTTTGTCCACACCTTTATTTCTTTTATTGTTGACTTTTTCATACCATCCTTTATTTGACTATATCTACTTTAATTATTTATGCATTCTTTTTCTATACTCTAGGCGGTGCTGTCATGGTTTTAACTAACTTCATAGGAATTAATTACTTACCAGTAGTGAAATATTTATTATCAATTGCACAATTGCTTTATGGAGGCCTGGTAAAACATTACTTCAAGTGTAAAATATGTCTAGTAAAGAACAAATTACAGATGCTAATAAACAAATTTGACACAAGCCATTATTTGCTGAGCTCAAAGCTGTATTTGTTGAAAAGCCTCAAGTCATTTCATTTTTGCTGAAGACTCATATTTAAGTAATTGTGTAATATAGTCATTCATTACTGTCAAGCCGTACTTCTCTCTGCCTTGACAACAAAGAACACAGCCCAGCATTTAGTGCGTGTTCTACAGAATTATTTCTCAAAGGGGGAAAAAAAGCCAGAGAGATTTCTCACAATCCTGGAAGAAAGGAAAAAGTAATGGATTAGTACTGTTCAATATGTTATTTAATAAAATGGTCATATTTTAGCACACTTGCTTTCAGTTTGTTTGCCTAGCCTTATCTCATCACTTTGATTTTTTTTAAAAGGATCACATCGAAATGCTATAAAATTGGGTTGCGATGATCATTGTAAATGTAATAAATGCATTGAGTAATAAAAAAAGAAAAAAACACATTGATATTAGTTTCCTTGGTTAGTTTAAATATAAACATCTACACATCCAATTTGTTCACCCATGCAAGGATTCCATCTGTGACACTGAAGTGGGTCAGGACACCTGCAGGCCATTTATAAGGCTGGCCAGAGAGGGCTATAGTGAGGGGCTTGGTTCCCTAAACTTTTCTGATAAGAATCACTTTGGGCATCCTTAAATGCACAGCTTTCTAGGTCTTGCTCCTAGAGACTCTGATGCAGAGGGTCCGGGCATTAAAAAAATCTAACAAAAGGTCCAGATAAAAAAACTTATCCTTGGGGACATGTGGAAAACACTGTTATAAAGGTTATGTGAACTTTAAAAATACTCTTTTTATTTGAGATAATGGATGCTGCTTATCCTCTTGTGCTTCAGTATGTACATAAGACTGTAGGCTCTACCTTCAGATCTGTGCATCTATATAAATCTGCTTTTCTACATAGCACATTACACTAAGTTTATCCAAGGCTATTGGAGAAGAGATGGACTTGTACAAAGGGCTGTGGAGAAAGGAAGGAAAGCTGCAGCTGACCCTGATAAGATACTTGGGGCCCGAACTCTCACAAGCCATTTTCTGAGAGGATTCAGCATTGGAATGGCTACGGCAGGGCTTGAACAAAAACCCACTTACCTGGCCAAAAGAGTTATTACATTTTAAGTGAGAATAACATTCTACTTTCTCTATGAGTGCTAAGATGACTCTTGCTAACCCGACTTCAACTGGCTGAACCAGGGATCAATGCGGAAACCAGGAGCAACTGTACATGCACTAGGCATGTGAGAAGCTCCCTTTGCAAAGGCTTGGGAAGAAATTTTGCCCAATAATAACAGTTCCTTTTGGATGGAGGTATACCAATCCAACAAAAACACCTTTCATAAAAGAATAAATGTCAAGGTACAAAGAGAAGGCAAGACTTTCAGATTTAGACTGCATATTGAATGCCACTGGTCAGTTGTCCTTGTTTCCTAAAATAGTAAGAAACTGAGGGACTATAGTGACTGAGATTCATCACTTATTATACCACAGTTCCACAAAATCTTAACAGAGAGATGCTTTCCTCCACATAATCTGTTTGTGTCCCTTTCTCAAAAACCTAAATATCCAAGTAATGTAAGCACACACCATCCAAAACTGAACATTGACCTCATGTCACTCAACAACCACAGAGACCTATGGGTCCTGGAAGTTCAGTGTATATAGCATTAATTAGCTTCTTTGCCTTTAATCTAGAATCCTGACTCTACTGGTGAAGGTTTATGTAATTTTCAGTTTATATAATAACCAGTACACCATCTCACCAGAATGAATGCTGGCTGTTAAATACCAACTTTGTTCAGAGTCCTTAGCTGAGAACACACGGTCTTCTCTAACTAGTTTAAGCAGGAAAGGGTTTATTAAGAGGTGCTGAAAGTTCACATAATCCGTGTGAGAGCTTAAGAAATAGACTCTGATCTCAGTTTTCAGGATGTGTCTCAAAACAATGCTGCAGAACTAGAAAGTTAAGGGAGCTGCTACTAAAAAGTCAGGAAACTGCTGCTACAGTTCCTGGCCCCAGAACCATACTGCCCTCATCGTGGTCCACATAGGCAAAATAGATGCTTTGTGACCTGTCTTTCTCCCCACATGTGCCAAATCCTGTATCATTTCACTCAAACTCCTTTAAACTCTAAGACACGGTCCTGAAACATGGTCCCTCAGATGCCAGGAATATTGAGCTACAGCTCACCACTAAGAATTTCTCTGGGCCATAGGAAGCTGCCTGTCCCAAAGTATGCATTCCACACCATTGACTGGTTGCTGCAGGGCTTACAGAATCAACCAGAGCATCTCTTGCTAGTCGCTCTCAGGTTAACTTCTTTTTCCCATCAGAAGGAAGTGGGTGCCATTACTGGAATATGCAATAAAATCTGAGTGCCAGCCTGGGAGTCTGACTCATGGAGAGCCATGAGATGATGATAGAATATGTCATCCTAGGGGCAAGAGAGATAGGCAGCCAAAAAAAAGTATTTCCAATCTATACAATCAAAAATAAAAAAATGGATAATTAGGAGACTAAGGGAAGCAACGCCTATAAATAGACATTACCCCTTGCTCAGTTCCTAGACTTGAGCTGATTCTCAGATTTGGAATCCACTGACTGAAGGAGAAGTTGGGTCATCAGGATGAAGGATCCCCGAGCACCATGGTAACTATATGTGGCAATGATTCTCATTGCTACTCCTCAAAGGGGTCTATAGCTGCTTGCTTAGGTAACTATACATGGGAAAGAAAAATACGCAAACATTTGGAGGACTAGTGAACATGGACTCCAAGTTGACTTTGATGGCTGGGGACCTGAAGCAACATGGCCTCTCTGTTGGATATGGGAACCAGGAAATAAATGAAGTTCTGGCCTAGGTCTGGCTCCCAGTGGATCACTGGGTCCACAGACCCACCCACTGGCCCTTTCAATGGTCCCTGAGTGGCTATTTTGAATGGGCATACATAGTAGTTGGCAAATCTTCCACTCTTGTTTCTTGGCCTCGGAGGTTAAGAGCGCACTATAGGAAGGATGTACATGCCTAGGAATACAAGTAGCCCAATTATCTCACTCCAAGTGACCCATTTGGGAGAATGTGTGCTTTCTAAACTTGCATCTTTAGGCATTATGGCTCATCATGCCCAAAGACTAGCATTCAAGGAAAGGAGTCATCATGCAGGTAGGAACATTTGCCTTGATCACCGGGAAGAGGTAGGGAGCTGTTCCACAACAGATACAACGAATTACAATTCTGGCATTCTGATGATTTGCTAGAGTTGGCATCTATTTTTATGACCCTGTGCAATGTTGATAATCAATGGAAAATACAATAGGTCTAACCTAAAAAGAGCATGCTGACCAGGGGTTCAGAGCTGCAGGGAGAAGGATTTGGTCACCCCACCAGTGAAGCATCTAGACCAGCAGAGGTGATAGGAGTGACAGGGATCTAAAATGAGCAGTAGAGAAGACAGTGAGTATCAGGCGTGGCCTTAAAACCAGCTGCATCAGTGGAGACGATAAATAATTTGACCAACCTCTTTTATAAATTGTCTCTGGAAATGAGGTCAACAAAAATCCCAGAGAAATTGTTTGTAGATACAGTAAACATAGTATAAATAAGTCAGTCTGAGTAGTACAGTGGGTGCTCAGTAGTGGACTCTAGGGATCTGTGCTGGGCCATCCACATGCCCCTTCAGGAACCAGGGACTCATCCTCCCAGCTGCCTGGAGAGTTGACTGCTGATGATTGTGTCCATCTTTGAAAATTGCTCTTGATTCTTAGGAGCTGCCTTCCCAAGGTATGCCTTATCCCCTGGGGCAGCCCATGTCCATTGTCTAATAGATGCAGGATGACATACAGGTCCTTTCTGCCTCGACTGGAGACACCTCTGAATGGCCTTCCTAGTGCTGAGCACCCATGAGATTGGTTGAAGTCTCCCAAGATGACAGTTCAGCTTTTCCAAACTTGGTCCAGGCCTGCATCCCTCTTTTCCTTCTGGGTATTGTTCCTGAAGACAGTCCCTAATAAATGTTTTGTATGCAAATCTTTGTCAAGAAATTTCTTTTAGGGGATTCTGATCTAAAATACTGTGTGACTTGATTTCAAATCTAAATCTCACGTGGTGCATCTCATGATTGCAGCCCACATCACATGTGAAATGCTAAATGAAGGGCTCTGGGAAATGCACAGTGAGCCTCGCGAACTCTGAACTGCTCGATGGGGGTAGACTGTGTGCATAGAGAGTTGATCACTCTCCACTATGACCAGCATCCACTATGCCAACCCATAAAGATAGCATCATAGAAGCCTGTCCAGCAGGCTGATCAGCTTTCAAAGGTAGGAAATGGTGGCTGAAAATGATTATTTCTCGGAGCATGGAAAAAACTTGCTTCTACCTCCATGTCTTTTTTATCCTAATTGTCAGCATAGACTAGTTTCTCCTTTGGAATTGGCTAATCACTGCCAATAGGCCAAGGAGAAAATTGTTCAAATATGTGCCAAGAATGATTCTCTGTCCTGTGTGCCTGAAAGCTTTGTGAAAGACACTGATACTCATTGATGATTTACTCTGTGCTTGGCATGGTGTGAGATGATTTCCTGAAAGATTCTGAAACAGAGACTTGATGCGGTGGGTATTATCATCTAGTGAACTGAAAACAGAAATGGGAGAGTTAAATAGATGTTTTGTTTCATTTTGTTTTGTGTCATAGTGGCAGTTGTGGGATTTGAACTTTCCTCTGACTCCTAACCCATTCTCTTTCCACAAGACTGTGATGTCTATTGAATAGTGGAGAGAAAGTCTGCCTTCTCAACCAGAGTCCAATTGAGCTGCTTTTTCCATGGGGCTAATGAAACAAAGGATCCTGGTTTTATATTTCCCCCAGAGACATGTCTGTAGTATGTGGTCTCACTGCCATGGAGCATAACCTGGGCAGCAGTCCACCCCATGTGCCACTGGACACACTGGGAATCAGCCCAGAGAGACTTGGTTTGCTGGCCACAGCTCCAGTACCATCCCCAGGAAAACAGCTTGGAGATCAGGGCAGAAGGAGTGCCTTTGTGTCTCAAAAGCAGTGCGCAATCCTTCCAGTGTTCTGTGGATAAGATGAGCTTAAAGGAAAAACGTGCAGCTGCAACATCTCAAGCATCTTTATCATGCCAAAGGACAAGAGGTCGAAACCTCTGTTGGCAAATTAGAAGGCAGTTTGGACCTTGTCAGTTACTTACCTGAACATATGGAAAGAATTTTTCCCATCTCTGCTTCATCTGGTCTGAGAATTGCATTTACGGGAAAGGAACCAACATTTACTGAGTGACCACTGGGCACTGGGCACTGAATCTCCTCAGTTACACCGAGTTTGGGCATTGCTATCTGGTATTTACGGGCAAGAAAATTGGAGCTTGGAGAAATTTTGTAAATCACCCAACATCCCCACACTGAGGAATACCTGGCTGAAATGCTAATCCAGTCTGTCTGGCCTGAAGCCCACACTTTGTGTAAGACACTGATAGGGAGAAAAGCAAGACGAGGTGAGTATTGCTGAGCTAGCTTCATCAGAACGCCTTTGCCGAAATGCGTTTGCTTGTCTATCTTAGGAATCAAAGGTGGTTTTGCAGCATCTCTCTGGAAGGAATATGGTCACAGATGGTGCATAGATTTCTCAGTCGAGAGTTCTTAAATATTATGTGACTCTGTTCTCCTGTGGAATTCCCTGAGCACACTGGGTCTTCATGCCTTAAACTACACGGACACCTGCACACACAAAACTCACACTCTGCCCTCCGCGTTCTCACACACAGATGCACATTTTCTCCCATTCTCTCACACGCTCCCACTCTCACAACACACCTGTTCCTGCCTCTCAACAAAGGCAGTTTTGTACTGTGAAAGCACCAATTCAGAAGGAAAACGTAAACCATATGGAGGGAAAGGCAGAAGGGAAGTTCTTAAGCAAATAAATAACATAACTTGTCTCATGAATTTTCCCATTTTCCCTTGGGGTAAAGATGAAGTAAAAGGAACTAGTGCCCACCTGCCCTGGTGTTCTTGCCAACTGCAGTTTGTTTCCAATAATGGAGAAAAGTAGCCCTTTCCTAGGACTAACAGTCAGTGACAGAGGGAGGCAGAGCCTGGAAATGTCAGTTATTAAAGGAACTGAATATAATCCAGTAGATTCCAGAATATGAGGCAAATCGGTGTATTCTTTTTTAGCTCCAAGTCCTGAATAATCAGGAGAAAATGTAATTTGATACTAATCCGTATAATTTTCCAGTTGTAGTCCTACTAAACTACATGTATCTTTACATGTTCAAGCTGGCAGGTCAATAAGAACTTTTTTCCACTATCCCAATGAGTAGAAAATACCACACTGAGTCCTGCAAGAAGTTTTCCAAGTTGTCCTTTACAAAAAATATCCTGAAAAACCCGAGTGCTTGATAACTCAGTTCAAAACTGAACCATTACCGGATTTTCTCCCATTTTCTTTTGTTTATCCTTCTCATTGAAGAAAAGAAAATCTTAGCAAAATACACAAAGGCAAATAAAGTGGACTGGGAAGACGTGAGATTTATGGAGTTGATGGAAAGAATGTTTAATGATCATTTTCCCAGTTTCCTCATGCTGCAAATAAAGACACAAGAGGCCCAGAGAGTTGCTGAGATGGCTGTCCGGGATCAGCAGCTGGCAAGGGACGGGCAGAACACGGGGTTCGGGCCCCGTGTCCAGTGTTATTTTCCCCAGCATCAGCGTGCCCAGAGCAAGGGTGTTAGAGGCTCAGAGGGAGGCCTGGAACTTTCCCCATAAGACAATGTGAAAGACAGTTGTTGAGATGATGCCATCTTCACAATGATCCCTGTGTTCCAGGATTCGTGCAGGTGTGGCTATTCTGGAACAAATTTGGAAAAATAATTTTATCCCTCCAGCACCCTAGAATGAATTAGATGGGGCAGTATTTTGCTTAGCACGGCTCCTAATCCAATTCCAGGGGGTGTCTTAGGCACCAAGAGGCTAGAAGCCAGCGTTTGGTATTTACACTTGTAGGGCCCATGAACATCTCATTTTCTAATTCCATGTCTCACAAAACAAGCCAACATCTGCCTTTTGTTATTTCTGGCCCTCATTGTTTTTGAAACACTCAGAGTACATTTTGAGTAAAAGTGCCTTTACAAAAACTGCCTGGCAGAGCTTGGGCACAGTCATGGCCCGGGCGGACGGCTCACACCCTCTCTCTCCCGTTGTCGCCAATTCCCAGGATGCTTCCAGGGGCTACCTGGGGTTGGCCCAAAAGGTGGGACTTCGTGGTCTCTGGAAAAGATTTCTGAAAAGGGGGTGAACCAGGTAATTTGTGGTGTGGGCATCTTAGAGGTTTAGGTGGGGACAAAGGCAAGTGCCTCCTCCCCTTTCCTTGTCACTCATGGCCAGCTTTGTTATCCCCCCTTGACCTCCTGTTTTTCATAAGAGGACCGTGAGAGGGGACAAGAGAAAAGCTGCCCAGGTATGGGTTTGGGGGGTGGGGGTGGGGGTACGACTGAAGCGGAAAAGTGAAACTCGGTTTCTTCCCAGACAATCCAGAACGAAATTTCCCACATCCCACTGCTACACAGAGGACAAAAGCGAATGCTTAAAAGAGAGAAGAAAAGATGTGATGTGCTTTGGTCCCATCGACATGGAAGAGGGGGTTAGGAGGTGGGGGAGGGCTGCCACTCATGATTCTCCATCGCGACTTTGGTGGGTCCTTGTAAGATTCAGCACAGTGTCCCCATGACAAAAAAGATTATTTAGGTCACATTTTTAATCTGTCTTTTATTCACTGGAATTAATCCACATTCCTTTGAAACGAGTGAATCACAGTTACTGCTGGAGTCACAGTAAAACTGAGGCTTTGGGAATACAGCTGACATAAGCAAAAGCACCCCCCACATATACACACACAAGGAATTGTATAAAATTTTTTCTTAAAAGCCTTACTGCTACTTGACAAATCCAACCAAACTCAGGACATCGGGGGATAAAGGGTGGTGCGTATGATAGAAAATGAGAAATCAAATTTGGAGTCCGAATATTCGAATTAAAATTCTGCCTCTGCTGATTTCTGACTCAGTGACCTTCTTTGAGCGGCCTGAGTTCTCTGAGCCTCAGTTTCCTCAGCCATAAGTTAGAATTTGTGGGATTTAGTTGAAAATCAAGCAATACTATGAAAGCACTTGTGAGGATGCTCATAACTTTTAAGGCGATTCAGATGAGAGGAGTGGTCGTCAGTGTCCATCTGCTTGCTGACCGCTTCTCGGGTCTGCACTCCACCAGGAAAAAACGGAGAGTGAAACATAACCTCACTGCGAAATCTTGAACAAACAGAAGCTTTTCCATTCTTTTAATTGAAAACATTGCTAAAATGTTCACTTGGCCCATTTCCTTGCCTTATGAAGTAGCACATAAAGGATGAGACAGCGTCCTGATTTCAGCACTTTCAGAAGCCCCAGCATCACGAGTTGTCACTAGAGATGGGAACGTGGAAGAGGAGATGTTGCTGGGAAGGGCATCGAGAAGATGCTGGGGCTCAGGGAGGGGAGGGTCTGAGCCTGAGCCAGCTGGACTGTGCTGGCAGTCGGCCGCTCACACTCCGTCCACGGCAACGCCTTCTTCCGTTGGCTCGTGTCCAAGCCTCTGAGTCCTCCTTGACTCCTCTCTCACACCCTCCACGTTCACTTCATCAGCCACCCCGCAGGTTTGACAGCCTGTTATCCCAGAATCCCACTGCCCTTCACCACTGCACGCTGCTGCTCCATTCCAAGCTGCCATCGTTTCTCAGAAACTTTCTTGCTTCTGTCCCCACCCATCTCAACATGGCAGCCGGAGGGAGCCTCTTAGAGTTTAAGTCAGATCATATCATGCCTTTGGGCCACACTTGAGGCATATGGAGGTGCCTGGAAAGGAATCAGAGCTAAAGCTGCCAGCCTACACCACAACCACAGCAACACCAGATCCAAGCCACAACTGTGACCTACACCACAGCTTGTGAGACCTTAACCCACTGAGCAAGGCCAGGGTTTGAACCTGCATCCTCATGGATACTAGTTGGGTTCTTTTTTTTTTCATTTTAGGGCTGCACCTGCAGAGGTTCCCAGGCTAGGGGTTGAATCCGATCTGTAGCCAGTGGCCTACGACGCCACAGCCACAGGAACGCCAGATCCGAGCCACGTCTGCGACCTACACCACAGCTCACGGCAACGCTGGAGCCTCAACCCACTGAGCAAGGCCAGGGATCTAACCTGCAACCTCATGGTTCCTAGTCGGATTGGTTTCTGCTGCGCCACAGTGGGAACTACACTAGTAGGGTTCATAACTACTGAGCCACTGTGGGAACTCCTAGAAGCCAGAGTTCTTATGATGATCTAGAGTGTCCTTATACTGTGGCTCCTCGTTTTCTCTTTGCTCTTCTCGGTGTTCTTCTTCCACTCTTTCCTGGCCTCTTCATTCTTCCTTAAACACGCCAGGTACCCTCTCGCTCCAGGGCCTTTGCACTTGTCATCTCCTTGGAATGTTCCTCCCCTGCAAGCCTGGTTCGCTCATCTCCTTTTGGTCTGTATTCAAGTATCACTTTTTCGTTGAAAATTTTCCTGGCCATCTTGTCTAAAATGGTAGCTTCCTCTCCATCCCTGCCACCCCCTACCCCGGCCACAAAAACTTTCTGTATTTTTTTTCCTTTATTTTTTAATTTGCGCTTATGATTATCTAATATGTATTACACACTGGACTTATTGTTTTATTTTCCTCCCCAACTAGAATGTAAGCTTCATGAAGGTGAGGAGATTACATTTTGTCTACTCAATAATTTTTAAATAGATAAATGAAGTGAATTCAAAAAAACTCTGACCATGATGGTTTAAACAGAAAATAGAAATCTTACACAGTAGAAGTCCCAATTAGGCAGGCTAGGACTCTATAACAATGCCATCAAGGCCTGTTTCATACCATTTTTCCATTTCATCATCCTTAACCTATTGCAGTCTTTAGCAGCAAGCTTTATGCCTCATGGTTGCAAAACAGTTGCTGCACCACCAGACGACACATTATCTTTCCAAAGTGGAAAGAAAATGGAGTGGAACATAGGAAACGGCAGCATTAGGAAAGTAGCAAGTTTCCCAGAAACCTTCAGCTTATATAGCTTAGAATTCTATTCTGTGGCCATCCCAAGCAAAAACTGGGGTTTCATTAGTGAGGAAGAGAAGGGAATGGATGCAGGGCAGGCAGCTCACAGCATCTGCCACAGAGCTTAAATCTCTGTCACCCTGCAACACCAGCTCATGCTTCTTTGCTCGGACAGGATGGAAGGGGTCTTATGAGACCTCAAGGCAAGCAGAAGGGTATAGGGGGAGCCTTAGGTCAGACTGTTGTTGGATAAAGAACTTCAGTCTTAATCTGGGAATTCTGGAATGGAACACTTAAAACACTTCAGCAGCCATGTTCCCGGCTTGGCGATGAAGGTGACCAGAAAGGAGGATGGAAATGTACAGAAGGAAAAAGATGCATACAGTCAAGGGGGAAAGTCCCAGGAGCTTTCAAGCCTTTGCTTCCAGGTGTTATGGGGGCCTCACTGCAGGGTCTTGTGGCCCTGGTGATGGTGATACTCTTATGGTGTGCCTCGACGTAAATGAGAGACAGGTGAGTTTAGACTTGGCGCACTGTCCCATCCAAACCAGAGGTTCTCACCAAGGAAGTCAGCTGGGAGAATTCCCATTGTGGTGCAGCAGAAAGGAATCCAACTAGTATCCATGAGGGTGCAGGTTTGATCCCCTGGCCTCACTCAGTGAGTCAGGAATCCAGCTTTGCCATGAGTTGTGGTGTACATCGCAGACTTGGCTCAAATCCTGCGTTGTTGTGGCTGTGGTGCAGGCCGGCAGCTGTATCTCCGATTTGACCCCTAGCCTGGGAACTTCCATATGCTGTGGTTACAACCTTAAAAGAAAAGCAAAAAAAAAAGTCAGCTTGGGAGATTTGGCAACTTACACTGTGTGTGTGCCTGTCCACATGCCCCCACAGCGAAGTAGGACACAGGGAATCAAGCCATGGATATTTTCAAACATCTTCCCAGATAATTCTGCTACCCAACCCCCCTTGAAGAGTGGAGTCCCTCTGTTCTAAACCCAAGGCAGAGGCTTTAGTACAGGGGAGCAGGGTAATCTGTGTGAAGAGATGAAAGGGGTCCCTGCCCTGGAGTGATACAGATTCCTCTGCAATGAGCTATGCAGAAAGCTCGCTGTTGGGTCTGAGGCTCCTCATCCCCTGCATTCAGATATGCCCAGCATTGCTGAGCTTCCTCTCCTGGATTCAATTATGCCCAGCGTGCTTGGGGCCGGGGGAGTGAGGGAAGTGACAAAAGACAGAGATCAGCCCAGCTTCTCTTTCTCAGAAAGCCAGTGTTAGGAGCCTGGGCTATGGCTCACGTACAGTGTCTCTGTGTCTCTGTGCTCTCCCACCCCACTGTCCAGTCTAGCTCTGCAGCCGAGCCTCGTCCTGCAGCTGTGCCCTGCTTGTAAGGCTGTGCAGACTCAGAGCTATGCCGTTGGAAGACTTCAAAACGTCATGCTTGTTGCAGAGCCCGGGGTGGGAACACAGTCACTAGACTTGTTTCTTCAGCTTCTTCTTCTCTCCCAAATGGCCAGAATCCTGGGCTGAGAAACAGTCTGATCCTTTGAGCACTGTTATGAGACAGGCTCTCAGCCTCTGCAGAGAAAGTGAGTCGGTTATAAATATGACAATGGAAGCACCCAGAACCTCAGGCTCCCTCCCCAGAGTGTCCTGACAAAGGCGAGGATGGAGACTGGAACCCCGTTTCCTCCACCACCTTGGAGGCTTTGCCTTGTCTTTATAGCCACCAGCCAGGTATGAACATGAGAGGCCCTGCGTGTGTGTTGCTTCAGTTGGGGGTGGGGTGGAGTGGGGAGGGGATGACTAAAAAGCACCCTGACATCTAGAAACCTCGAAAAAGATCTCAAAACCTGCTATAAAATGGGTGGTGGAGAGGTCTGCCAGTTAGACTTGAGAGGAAAGATTTGGGGCCTCTGATAGGAGATTTCAAATGTTTGGAGGAAAAATTAGGTATGTTCTTTAAAACATCATCAGGAAGAGCAGGGGAGACGTTGCGAAAAGGCTACATGAGTTTTTTCCTGTTTTTCTTTTCATCAGAGTTGTAACACAAGG
Organism: Sus scrofa; assembly: GCF_054392235.1. NCBI lineage: Eukaryota > Metazoa > Chordata > Mammalia > Artiodactyla > Suidae > Sus > Sus scrofa. The sequence goes on along the minus strand of NC_139393.1, from coordinate 17,770,669 downwards.
AAACAAGCGTCCTCTGGAGGTAGTGAGCTTTCTGTCTCTGGGTGTATTCAAGCCAAGACCGAGTGGTCATCTAGCAGGCCTGTTGTTGAGTGGACTTATCATTGGGTAGAGGCATAGCCTAGATGGCCTCTTTTAACTCTCAGAGTCTTAAATCTGAGATATTCTCTTTGCCCGCATGACTCAGTGCCTGAGTGTCCGCCCCCGCGCATGGCAGTTCTCTCTTTCTCAAATTACTCTTGAGCAAGCAAATGCTAACAATTCTCACTGCAGTGTTAATGCCTCAAAAGCTTTTCTCTTCTGACAGCAGCCATGACTAGGCTGAAGCTGGGCTGGGCTTCTGCTCACTCCTAACTCAAGCTACTCTTATAGGTTAGCCAGCGGTCTCAGTAGAGCAAGTGTGGTTACTCTGCAGGGCAACTTCAAGGTAAATTCTCCAGCTCATAAAAAAGATTCCCAGGGCCTCTGATGCAATACTGATTCAGCAGGGCTGAGGTAGGGTCATAAAGATGTATCCAGATGGAGTTCCTGTTGTTGCTCAGCAGTAACGAACCCGATTATTGTCCATGAGGACGTGGGTTTGATCCCTGGCCTCACCCAGTGGGTTAAGGATCTGGTGTTGCCATGAGCTGTGGTGTAAGTCGCACATGCGTCTTGGATCCTGCATTGTTGTGGCCGTGGTGCAGGCTGGCAGCTACAGCTCCTATTTGACCCCTATCCTGGGAACTTACAGATGCTGCGGGTGTGGCCCTGAAAAGACAAAAAAGAAAAAAACATCAAAAAGAATGTTTCTGGGTGATTCTCATGCTTCGTCAAGATTTGGGGACAACTTCCCGAGCTTCACCTCAACCAGATGCCCAGGGATGTTATGTTGACTTTAATCGATCAGGCATGTAGATTTCTGTGGGATGTTCTTATTCTGACCAATGTGTTTGCCCAGGCCTAAAAAGCTGCTTCAGTCTTCTGCTCTAACAAATCCCAGACCCACTGGCCACTGGCATCTTACCTTTGCTGCGTCTTTGATGGCCAGCACTCCTCCATCCCAGCCACGCTCCTCCCCCATTTCTTCAACCTGTATCTTAGGTGACTCATTTCAGTAGGTGTTATGACCCCCATAAAGACAGCTAAATTTTTTTTCCCACTCTTTGTACATACTGTTTATCTGGGACTTGCACACGAGGTACGTATTTCACTGTGTGATCCTTGTTTGTCTGTGTATCCTCCCTGACCCTACTATCCTCTAGTCGCTCAAGTGCCTTCCTTTGGGAGATTTCCTGGACCTGGCACAAAACTAGGCACAAACCATGTGCTCAGTGTATGAAGAGGAGGAAAGGAAGATGAGAAGGAAGGATGTGCTTGTCCCAAGGATTATGTCTAGTTCAACAAAGGTGGCTTGAGTATTGTGCAGAAAAGCTAGTAGAAGACAGAGTTGGCCATGGGGCAGGGCAGTATGTGTGTGTGTGTGAAATGTGCAGGGACTGGGGACTCTGAGCATGACTGATCTTTTTTCTATGTCTTACCAGAGCCATAAAGCATCACTAGGCTGAGAGGACAACTCACTACTCTCAGTCTCTCGGTCTCTCCCAGTCTCCCAGGTGTTCTGCTGCTCCTCGCAGAGAGAGCCAGCTGGTTATCCTGAAGACAGCAGAGTTTTCTAAAGTCATTCACGGACATGATGGTTTTTTAATTTTTTTATTATTATTATTATTTTTTTTTTTTTTTGCAAAAAGCCATGAGTACCTTGAGACGAATACATTACGGAGACAACTGTCATCACGACCACATGTGGTATTATTTACTCATGTCAGTCTGAATGATTAATGTGGAAAAGTGGCTGGGCAGTTAATACGACTGAGGGCCATGTAGGACAATTTCTGTGTGATTTTAAACAATGCCCACAGTGTCTGTGGCAAGTTGCAGACACATGAATCGCTGGCACTGCTGCCCTTACTCTCTGCTGACTCCCTTTCTCGGCTGGGTCCTCCCCCCTTCCCCCCCCCCCACCCCGAGACTCCAAATTTTCCAGCTGCAGCCAAGGAGGAGAAATCGGGCACACTTTCCATCTCAGCAGCCTGGGGTTGTGAGCGGTGGCAGCTCTCTGGCTGACGTCATCGGTGACTGCTCAGCCAGCCAGGGGACAGAGGAGCCTCGTGGGGCTTTGCAGGAGAGTCCAGGACTGCTGGCTGGTCTTCGGCCCCGTTAGAGAGTGGCTACATAGACAGTGTTAAAAACCGAGTAATAGCTCGTTCTCTAGAGAATTGTCCTCGAAATGGAATAGTTTGAAAGAGAATGAGGTGCTACAAAATTAGTCAGGTCTATATCTAGAACTCTGCTACCAAGTACTGGTTTGATGTACAGCACCAGGGGACAAGAATTTTCTATATTGTTTCCTTTGTGGAAAGCTGGAGAGGTGACATGATCAAACAGCTCATCAGCATCCAGCTTAACTACTAGTCCTTTGATTTTTACTCTTGCCTCCCCTTTGCTGAGAGCTCAGCATTAAGAGCTTGCTAGAACCAAACGAAATGCCTCGAGCGTGTTGCCTCGTTTAAATCTCAAAGTTGATGAGGAAACCGAGGCTCAGGGAGTTGAAATAAGCTCCCCAAGGTCAGGCAGTGGTAAATGGCCAAGCTGTATGACAGTCCAGGTCTGTACGCCTCCAGGATCTGTGTTCTTCACACATCTGCCGTGTGTGTCATCTGCCTTCATTCAATTCCTTTGGGTTTTGTGGTGTGGGGGAGGAGGGGGCTTCGTATTATGAGAGGGAAGAAGAGGAACTGGCAGAGTCCAGGCCCTTCTAGACTGCCTACCACATGCTGATGAGCAGACCCAAGGGTAGGCTGTGGGGTGGCAGGGCAGGGGTAAGGCAATCGGCAAGCTGACACCAGAGGAGACAATGAAAAGAAATGGGCTTTCTCCTTCTGGATTATAAATGGTTGAGGAGTATTCTCTTCCACAACATCACCTCAGCTGTGAGGCAAGAGGTATCTGGGACCCAAGACAAGGATTCAGCAGAGACTGAAAACTATGAATGTTTCTTAGAAGCATCACTCATGGCTCTGACCCTGGCTGGGAAGTCTCTAAAAGGGATGTGCGGCAGTCTCGAGGCTTGCAGTGCACACGTGTGGGCGTAACTATGCTGCTCTTGGGGCCCTTGGTCCTGCTGCAGGATTCAGATTACTGGTGGTCACGCTTCTCGTCACCCCTGCAGACTAATCCCTGTGAAGGATGCTTGGGGACATGATGAGAGGCTGTCTGCGCAGAGTGCTGACACCACTGGCCCTTGTGGGTGTGATTTGTGACGCTAATGTCAGATGAGACCCCAAATCAGAGTCAGTAGCTTATTTTCCTCTTAGATGAAAAAAGCTGTATTTTTCATACCAACAAATAGTAAGAAACAAAAAGACTCTTTTTCTCCAGGAGAAGTTTAGAAAAATGTTAAAGCAAAGACACAAAAGAAAAACAGAATGGAGTGACAATCCTAAAGCTAAAAATTTGATTTCCCTATTACTTAGGACACTAATTCCTATTATTGACTTATTTTATTTTGGAATCTTTTTTCATTCCTGTTTCCCTCCAATTTTGACTTTTGATCCAGCGTTAGTCATATTTGACCTAGAAAAATCTCACACCACTACTGCGTCAGTGTTTTCCTATCTTGGTCCTACTTTGGGGGATAGGTGTGGAAACGCATTCACCTTACAAAAAACAATTATTCTCTAATTATTCATTTCACTGAAATGTCTTGCTAGACCGACTTCATTTGACTTGTCGATGTCACCTGACTTGAGGACAGCCCCAGTGACAGGGTCTAGATGGTGAGTGATAGAAGCATAAATATTCACTGGAACCTTCAAAGTACCAGCCATAACATCAGTTAACCCAGTTTCCCAGACTCTTTATTAATATCCATGATCCTTTGATTAACAGTACAGCTCCCTTCAAACTAGTATTGCCACAACATTTTGTAACTATGATTTGGATACAACGTTTTTCAGAAAGATGTTCCTGGAAGAGAATTTCCCAGAGTGTTGATAAAAAATGCAGATTCCTGGCTCCCACTCTAAACCTATTCAATAAGACCCTCTGGAGGTGGGCCCAGGGACACACATTTAAAACATAAGCCCTATTAGATGATTCTTGGACATACTGAAATCAAAAATCACTGGTTTCGTGCTCAGGTAACATGAGCAACACTTTTGTAGTTCTGCGCAGTCAGCATTAGTGAAGAGGGAAGGTTCCGAAGCCCTGAGGATTGGCATTCTCTGTTCATTCTTTCAGTGAGCCTTTGTTGCCTATCTCTGGTATTGAGTCTCGGACTGAGAAGATGCCTGTGGACTGTATAGAAGCCTCATCTCCTGTGCCTTTAGGTTGGAAACGTGGGTCTAAAGTAATGGTTCTCAAATCTGTGTGTATCTCAACATAATGGAGAGCTTGGTAAAAATGCGCAGTCTTCCCCTGAACACACAGTCACACACACTCACACATACACATGTACATATGTTCACAAACAGAAACACACATTCTACAGAAGTGTGTGCCCCCCAACTAGTTACACTTTATCTGTTTTCTAGAATAAGATAAAGTTTTAGGCAGATGGCCCATATTTTAATTAATTGCCCCCTATTTTTCAAGTTGATGAAGTTCAACTCTTAAGTTTCATAAAAAAATATATACTGTGTTGATTTTTTTTTCTGATTTCAGCATTTCCTTAGGACCGACATCTAGAAGTGAATACTTGATGTGGTAGCTTCTCTGAAGCTGGCTCATTTCTGCTTTGCCTACTCTCAACATCAAAGTGAGACTGTCCCTGAGAGAGAATCGATTGGTCTATAGACTGACCTCTGACCTCAAACTGTGGGATCATGAGGGTAGTGGAGAGCTGCTATAACAAAGAGACCCCAAAGTACTGTGGTATAATTCGGATGGCAATTTATTTATCTCTCACTTTACTACTCAGGTAAAAATGGTCCAGGGCCAGTGAGGAGACTTTTACGTTCGTAACACAAAGCTTCCATTTCTGGATTCAAAGTGGCTACTCCAGTCTCATTGTTTCGCAGACAATGAGAAGGAGGAAATGATCCTGAGGAGTGTCCACCAGTTATTTTAGATCCAAAAGTGGCACAGATGGTTTAAGATTATATTCCAGCGGTGGGGACCCGGTCCCTGGTTTCACGTAGCTGCAAGAAAGGATAGAAAGTGAAGTTGTTACCTGGACAGCCGTGTGCTCAGCTAGAATTGGTAGAAGAGATTTGGAGACACAATTAGCAGTCGGCGACACTTCCGCCTGAGGCCTTGGAATCCAGAAGGTGAACGATCCAGAAGGGCTTTGTGTCATTGGTCCTCTATTCTTTGATCCTGTCTCACTCAACTTTGAGCTTTTGAAATGTAAGCATTAGAAACGTTCGAGTCAGAGAGTGAAAACTTTGCTAATCTTACAAGGAATCAAGGTTCGTTAAACCCCTAAATGTGGCATTTTTATAGAGTATGGACAGACTGGAGTTGGCTAAGTGCAGATGTCATTACACACAGGTTCATTTGAACTCCACAGTGTGGTTTGTTTTTGTTTGTTTTTTTCTTTCTCTCTTTCTCCCTCTCTCTCTTCCCCACTCTCTTCCTCTCATTGTCTACATTTCCTTTCTGTGTTGGAACTCTCTTTTTTGCTATATAGGTACGCAAGGAAAAAATCAGGGTTTCAGTGGAAAAAAACAAGTTTTAAAGTAGAATTTTCAAAGAGACACCCAATGAACAGTGGTCTTTTCGCATAGCTGAAAGCTCTACTCACAAATCTCTCTCTTTTAGATTTGTGAGGAACAAGGGGTTATATTCTCTGCATGGGATTTTGCTTCTGGGCTAGGGTTGACTGCAAGTTTATTGGAATGAGCACTATGTTTTGTTTTGTTTTTACCATAAGGGACTTCTGCAAAGAGCCCCAGTGCTCGTCATGTGTTGCGAGGAAAATGGAAAGAGTTTGCAGAACCATTCTTTCCCTTCATTCAAAATTAAAGTTCAAGCTGAGAACCACTGGTGATTTTTCACATCTTGTTTTGGATGAAATAAGCAGACATATTTGAATTAATTAACATTTTAAAGCAACTCTTAGCACTGAGACTGAGTTAGTGTCTGATAGAAGGAGCCTGGAGCCAGCAATCACAAAGCCCCTGTCCTGGCCTTGGCCTACAGACCCTTTGTACGACTATGGGCAGATTACCAACCCTTCCGTGCCTTGGTCTCCTGGTTACATAAATTCTGAAATACCTACAGTTCTAGAAGAAGAATGTTTATAGACACTCTAGTCTGACTTTCTTACCATAATACAGAAGACTGAGGTATGGTGAGCCCTTGAAAATAAGCCTCCCCTGCATGAACCAGATACAATACATCATTCTTTTCTTGAAGACCTATGGCCCCTACACCCTATCACTCTATACTATATATCTAACAATACTGGGTGCCTTATGTTTTATTTATGAGTCCACTTTCCCTTGGGCTTCTTAAAAACAGAGCCCATTTCTCACCCATGTTTTCCCTGCTCATAATAGGTGCTTGATGTTGGATAAATGAATGAAATAAAGTACACCCAAAGTCAGATGGCTGGCTAGTAGCTGGTTAGGGCTGGGTCAACTCTCATTTCTAGACCAGTCTTTTTTGTACTTAACCTCTTAGTACCCTTAAGAATAAAGGTAAAATATGATATCCAGTGTAAGAAGTGCTTGAGCACTGGAGATTCTGGTACAGGACAGGAATGATTTCCTCTGCTCAGGCTTAATCTCCTGTTAGTATGTTGGCCCTTGATGATGATTTGTTCTTATAACATAGCTCTCTCTTCCTTCTGTTTGAAATGGTTGGATAGAGGTACCTCAGGCCAAACCCAGGAGAAAGATATTGCACTAGGGCCCAGAGCACTTTGTAGGAGTTTTTGGTGTCAAAATCTGAAATATAAATTAAAAATCCACAATATTGACTATCAGAGACAGGGACTAACTCTCCAAAATGAGGTTCCAAGAGCTGCCCTAAGGAAGGCAGAATGCCTCCTGCCTTTGGAATTGGGCACAAGACCAGGAAGCCTGTTCCTGGAGCCATCATCCAGGTCTTCCCCTACGTGGCTTGGCCTGCTTGAAAGTAGGGTCCACACTCTGGTCATCAAAATAACCACTGTAAGGCAGGGAAGGACATAGTCCAGAGTTGCCAGAAGTCCTAAAAGGGGCTGCTTTAGCACATGGAGGGGAATAAGACAACCAAAGCCACAGTAACATGGTGAGGAGGAAGGAAGGCAGCTGTGGGGCCACTGGGAGAAATGCTTCCTGACATTGTCTAGCCACATGGGATGGGCTGAAAAGTAAAATAAGTGGAACTTGAAGACTGCTTGTGTGCGTCTGGAGTCAGATCCTTGCAGAGACTCTGTCTGTGCTGTGTTTGGAGGCTTTGGAGAGATGACCCAGGACACTTCAGCCCTGTAATACGGGATGTGGGAGGTCAGAGACCCAAGGAGAGAGGTTGATAAGCCCAGACTCCACTCCAAGCCTCCAGATGAGTTTCTTAGCCTGGGGGTCCTCCCCAGAAATGTTTGATAGAACAGAGAACCATGCAATAAAAAACATGAGAGTTTGATGTAACACTCAGGGCAAAGCACAGAGCAATGAATTACTGTTTCATAGATGCTGAACAAAGATTGAAAGCCAGATTTTCAAGCTTTCTTAGATTCTCACCTTGTTCTCCTAGATTTGTTGATAGTCCAGAAAGGGCTATTTGGGGATCTTGTATTCTTCTGAGGTGTTTTTTTTTTCTTCTTCATTTTTTTTTCTTTTTTATTGTTTTGCTTTAGTTGCTATTATGGAGAATATCAATTATATCTACCAAATCAACATAATAATCTAACAAACTTCCAGGTACCCCATCACTTTCAACAATTACCAACTCATGGCCAGTCTTGTTTCACCTGAATCCTCATTCACTTTCTCACTCCATGTTGTTTGGAAACAAAGTACAGACATTATGTAACTTCATCTAAAATATTTCATATTGTATCTCTGAAACATAAGATGCTCTCTGAAAAGCAAAATTATTCCATTCTGATGCCTAAAAACCTTAAAATACCGTAATGTCATCAAATATCCAATGAGTTTTCAGATTTCCAACCCTTGATATGTAACTGTGTCTTCCTTCTGGTTCCCCTTTGACCCACGGTGTCACTGTCCAGAGAGAAAACCAAGGCAGACTTCTCATGCAAGGAAAGGAACTCTGATGCTCTCTGGCTCTTTTGTTTCTACCCTATAGCATTGTAACAAACACATGGTATGCCAGGAGCAGAGAGGGCGACCCCCAAATTGGAGGCAAGCTCATTGGCAACAAAAAGAGAAAGTAACTGACAAATCCTTAATTCTGGAAGATGCCCAGAGAGGCTGGGCCTGGAGCCAGGAGCTTAACAAGTTTCCATTGTTATTGGCAGCCGACAAATTTAGAAGCAGACAGGGGACCTTCTTATCATGGGGAATTTTGTTAGCTGAGGCTGTATGTATTTAAAAAGCACAATCAACCTGTAGTGAGCTAAGGGATTAAACATGATTTTTCTCAACTTGAATGACCCCTCTCCCTAAATTAAGCTGCCTATTTAGCGCCCTTAATAAATACATAGATAATTTAAACCATGTGGCAGCAAATTGAAAACATGGGCTTTTTGAACTATGTATTTTCTTTCTCATGTTGGAACACTTCCCTCGAGAAAATCTCAGGTCTCATGATTATGGAAAAGAAAGATCTGTATATCTTTCTGATTAAGTGTTTCATGATACACACATGCACATTGATCAAGTTTTGTTGTTTTTTTTTTTTTTTTTTTCTTGGCTAAAGTGAAGCATATGCTTCTGAGAAAAGCATTGCATCGACACCTCTCTGGCGGCGGCCTGGTGTATTTGTCAACAAAACAAAATGTGAAAGGATTGTATTTCTGTAAAAGTAATTACATTTCAAAGGAGCTTATTATATACCATGTGGCATTGCATTGAACCAAGATGCTATTTTCTGCCTGATTGTCAGAAGCAATGATCTATATTCACAAGTCAGTAAAGTATGCAAATATACATCTTCTCTTTTGCTTGATTGGGGAGAATAATACTGGAGTATCTGGAGGTTTGGACTGAATGACTTGCCATGCCAGTTTTTAGATATCTATATTCATCTCCTCCTGATTTAAAATACAGCCTACACACACACACATTCCCTCTCCCTCTCTCCCTCTCTATTTGTTTTAACATTAGGAATCTTGATTTGGATCAAAAATAATGTGACAGATTTTTAAAAATTTCTGTATTTTTCCTTTTCTTTGAATTAACGAATCACATCAAAGAGCGTCTCAGCATTTAGAAGCTTTGTTAGTATTTGCTTTGGCATCTTTCATATATGTCCAAAAAAATGGTCCATAAAGAGTTTTTAGTGCTCATGGGCCCATTGGGACTCGTCTGACCCCCTCATCTTCTCTGTGGCCAGAGTATTTACTGAAACAGTTTTCACCACAGATTCTCTAGAGGTTAAAGTCTATAGCTTCCTTTCCAGTTCCAAGCCTGTGACCCTCCCCATTATCCAGCAAAGAGTCTTAGACAAAATAGACACTAGGATAAATCTTGAAATTCCAGTTTCTGTCTGTATTGGCTTTCTCATGCTGCAAATGGGGCGAGTAGAGTATTCTATCAATAGACCAGGCTTGGCTTCTGCAGCTACACCAAGGCTATTTTAAGAAAAGGAGATTAGCCACCCCAGAACTTGGGAAATATTCACATAGGCCAATTTCATCTGGTTAAAACTTTCTTTTTTCTCTTGGAAGATGGACATTGAAAAACAAGTCTTCAAGGCCTGACTTTATTAGGACAAGAAAGCCTAATTGTCTGGTAAAGCATGTGAGGAGATGAGAACGTTAGCCTTTTGAGCCCATTACGTAGTAACATACCATGGACCTAGCACCACCGCCGCTGCCTCCCCCCGAGCCCCCGCTTTGAATTAGTTCTCTGAGTGTCCACTCCCTGGCTTCTTTGTGGCTGACTATCTGATGTCAGTAATCAATGGCATCATTTGAAGGAGCCAGTCTTTCAGACCGAAGCATGAAAGCTTCTTAGGAAGCCTTTATTCTGTATTAATTTGTAAATCTAAATATTGCATGCAGCTCTTGGTTCAACAATGCTCCTCTTTTTCTAATAATTTACTGAAACTAATTGGATACAGGACACAGCTAGCTGGTGGGCAAGTTGAGATGTTTCAGTTAGCTTATGAGACAATACATGGCAGAGGAAAGCAAAACTCCCTGGCCTATTTTCTTAATGATGTGATTAGTGCATGTCTCTGCAAGAAAGAGATTGGCCTTTACAAATTATTTAGAAGTTATACCTAGAAATAAATAATTTGTACTTATGTTAGAGATCATCTGGAACAGTTCAAAAAGAAAAAGACAAAGGTTATACATAGCACCTATACATTCTCATATTTTTACTTTCTCACCAGGATTGCTGGAAAGGTAGATGTATTCAAAGCAAAATGACTATTTGTCAGGACTCTTATGTTGAATCTGGTACTACTTGTATCATCAAGGATGGAGATGCTTTTTCTCTTCTTTTTCTCATATTGATCTCCTGGTATTTATAAACAGTATATAACACAATGCTATAGTAAGTGGTACATTTGGTAGTTTAGACATGAACACATCCTAGTAGAAGGTGGTACAACAAACCCAGTGAATTTAGTTTATCTAGACCAGACCTCTAAAGCCGTTCTGTCCAATATGGTACCAATTACCACCTGTGCTTATTTGTATTAAAACTTAAATTGAAAATTCAGTTCTTGAGTTGCAGTAGCCATATTTCAAGTGCTTAATAGTTACTATAACAGATATTTCCATCAGTTCAGAAAATTCTTTTAGAAAGCCATTCTCTAAAGAATCCTGAATTTACTGGGTAACTATTACAGCTGTCCACACCTGATCTCTGCATTTTCCCAATTGGGAAATAAGAGGGTGACATTACATGGTCTTTAGGGTCCTCCCATTTCTGGGAGTCTCATCCCAAGTACTTTCTTGATACCTGGGGGCCAATTCTGCATGGCAACTCTCAGAAGGGCAGCAGTGTTGTGGAGAAAATGTCTTGGAACCTAGAGGACTTGAATTTAGTAACTCCCAGCACCATCAGTTCAAGCTCCATAACTTGGGGAAGGTCACTCAATTACTTGGAGTCTCTTTTCTCATTCATCAAATAAAGCCACTGGGCTAAGTGATTTCTCAGGCCTGCTTTGCTCTAAAATTCTAAAATATTACTGACTTTTAAAAATAGCTCTTGCTTATGGGGTTGAATCAACCAGATCTTGGTATTGTGTAGTCTGTGCTATTTTCTTTAAAAACATTCTGAATTCTCACAGCACCCATTCAAGAAAGGGGAAACTTATTACCGTTTTCCTTTCTATGAAAGGTTTGCAGCAGTGGAACCTTCCCTGCACCCAGCATTTGGAAGTCATGAAAAATGGCCCGTCAAGCAGCTGTTTTCAATATAAAGATTCTTGGCATCTGTGGGCAGGTTATCAGAATGATCAAAGATTTTACCCTTTTTCCAAAAATGTGGGTGTCTTATAGACTTACCATGTGAAAAATACTTAGTTTAGTATTCTAATTTGTTCTTTAGCTGGTACACTGTGACCTTTACTTTTTAATAGTATAAGCAATATAGAAAAAAAAAAACTTAGACATTTCTTTTAGAGGGTTTGGATAATTTTTTTCATCACTGTGGTCTTTGTTCAATTGCCATTAAATGATTAATTATGGAATATTTTCATGGGGCGAGTTTATCATTAGAAGCTAAAATTCAGGAGAAAGGTCTTGTAAATTTATCCAAATGATATTTAATGACCGCTTTCTATATGGCAAGCACTATTCTAGAAAGTCTGCATTCAGAAATCAACAAGAGAAACAAAAAGCTCTCTTCTAAAGGCGCCTCTATTCTAGAGGGTCACCTAAAGCATATTCCGTGGAAGTTAACAGAGATTACACAGGCAAAGACTATGCTCGTATTAGGTGAGGAAATCATGTGCTAAACAAAATTAAAATTTTGGCTGCCAGAGGCACAGCTGGTCCTTGGTCATCTTTAACAACCAAAAGATGCCTGAGAAAGGTTGTTGGAATGATAGGGAGTTTGCTTTTTAAATTAGAGCTGTTAGCAATGCCACACTGACTTTGTGAGACACCCAAAGTCCTTGGGCTTTAGACTTAGAAGCCTGGGTTGGAATCCCAGCTCTACCTCTATTTGCTGAGAATCCTCAGATGACTTGATTACTTCTCTGAGCCTGGTGTCCTGTTTGTAAGAAAATGTGACAGCCGCTCCTTGGGCGCATTGTCAGCTCAGATAAGATCTTGTATGTGAGCACAATTCATACTCTTGGCTCTGTCCATAGAACAGGCTACACTGGCATGAGCCACATGGCCCTGCCCTCATCCAAATGGGTATTTTGGCAAAGCGGGGCGCTGGGATGCATGCTGTCTTATTATATACCTAAATGGCAGAACACGGCCCTTTCCCTGCTTAAAAAGGATTCTTGCTCCAGCCAAAACACTCAGCATGGAAGACTCAATAACAGATACAAAGCACATTCAGATTTGTGCAACTTAAGTGCAAAAAGGATGCTTACATTTCTAGTACACTGTTAAATGTGGCATTGCTTTTATGTCATTATGTCATTTTTTCTCGTTAAAAAGGGGAACATGCTTATTTTTGTATTAACTGTGCTAGCAAGCTGATTCTTCTCAAATAGACCCATACAATGCAGAATATATGGCAGAAAAAAATTTTTTAAACCAAGGTTGTCATTTGATTATTGGGAAAACTGGACTTTCTTTGGAATCTTCTGAGGAACCTACCATCTTCCAACTGCTGTTATAAGACTTTGGTCAGCAGCCTCTCTCTCCCCACTTAAGAAGCCGAAAAGAAACTGTTGAGTGAAATTCTCCATCCGCCCCACGTGGTCAGGGCTGACCTGCAAGGTCCTCTGGTAAAGAAATAGTTCTCCCGCATCAACAGCTTTGAGGAGGAAAAGAACAAAAGCATGCGCTCTCCAAAAAAGGCAGTCGTGATGGTCGAGAGGTCTGAGGGGAGAGATTTGCTGACTGGACAAACCATGATTACTTTTTACAGCTCATGAAACTGTCTTCTTAAGAGACATGCTCTATGGCCCAGAGTTTATTGCACTCACGATTTTAGAAATGTCATCTTTTGGAAACATGAGAAGCCTCCATAAGACAAGGCGTGAGTAATAGCATAACTTTACCCTGATGCTCAGCATCATAGCATTTGTTGCCAAAGAGAGAAGAGAATGGAGAACAAGTCTTCAGAGGCCCACAAGCTGGGAGCTGTGCCATCCCTCAACAGAGATAGCCCCCAACCCCACTTCATTCCTTAATTATAGGGCTGTCAGTCTGCTTTATTTTATAGACTGATAGTAAACAGTCCAGACGAATCATGGTTGTGCTCCTTCCTAGCTGGTAACCAGGAACACATCACTTATTAACCTTCTATGAGTCTTGAATCCTTCTTACGTAAAAAGGGGGTGGTAACAGGCTTCTCTTTGAGTGTTGGGGTAATAGGCAGCTAAAGAGACCCTGTTAAAATGTAAGTCACATAATGTCACTCATCCACTCAAAATCTTCCAAAGAAGATTCTTTGTGTCATTCAGAATAAAACTAAAATCCCAACAGTGGCCCGTCAGAAAGACCCTGCAGGATCTGCTTCCCCATCCTCCTCGGATCTCTTTCCCTGTTGAACTCCCTACTGGCCATGCTGGCCTTCTTGTTACTGCTACATAGGCCAGGCTCATACCTGCCCCAGGGCCTTGGCATATGCTGTTTCCCTTTCCTGGAGTGCTCTTCCTCAGATGTTGGTAAGGCTTGCATCCTTAACTCATACAATCTTAACTCAAATACCTTCTTCTCAGAGATCCTATTGATTCTCTTCAAAACTGCAAACTCTCCTTCCCTGCTTCAACTTTTTTTTCCTTCCCTACTTTATATTTCTCCATAGCACTTATCACCACTTAACATATATATTTTGCTCATTTATTATGTTGTTACCTGTTTTTGTCCTCCTGAATGAAGCTTATGAGGTTGAGATTTTTATCTGTTTACTTCTGCATTTCAGTCCCTAGAACAGTGCCTGACACACAGTGGACACTAAATAAATACATGTTAGATGGACGAATGTTAAATTTTAACACCATTAAAGCACCTAGCACTGCTGTACCTTTGGTTTAAAAAAAATGATGTACCTTTAGCTTAAAAAAAAAATGACTTGAATGTGTAGAGTGTTCAGAATTTTATTCCACTGTTGTGCAGCAAATCTGAAAAAATCAGCCCACAGGTGGCTTGAGAGCCGCAGAGAAGACTCATGTTAAACATAAATTTTAAAAAAGGAAAACATTTTTATAGAAGAATAACATCTAATAAATGTTGAAGGAATGATAGAGTTAAAGAATCACCATTTTACAGCCCCGAGTGGAGGCACAGATTCCAGCAGGCATTACCAATGGATGTTCCAACTATGAGATGAGAGATGGCCGAGGGAGTGGATAGCCGAGTGGGGCTAAAGTAGCAACCCTCAGATTTCTTGCTAGTCATATAGGGAGACATATTTTTAAAACCCAAGTATTCTACTGCCTTCATTTGCTGTGAGGAGCCTCAGGGGGCGAGAGTGCAAGGAGGAGGGGTGTGCTCCTGCTTGAACATGTCCACCTGTCCCAGAATCCCAAACCCAGGTTCCCAGAGCTTGTTCAGGACCTAGCCTGGGACACAGGGCATCACAGGTGTTCTCCGCCGCTGTGTGTAGCATCCTGTAATCTAGACCTTACCAATGGAGTTTAGGAGTGAGTGATATTCACTGATGAAAACAGCTTTATACAGAACTTTGTTCTACCAGCTTACCCTGTTTTTACTTTCACTTCTCCTTTCACTCCTAGATAATTCACATTCTCCTTATGTTAAAAAAGAAGAAGCATGTAATGTCAGCAGCCTCTTCTAGTCCCCATTGTTCCTTGTCACTGTCATCATGTGGTGGCTCAATAGTAGTCTCTGCAGAAGCCACTGGTGAGAAGAGAACCTCACAACTCCCTCTGTCCACGCACTTTCTCCATAAACTGTCACAGCGAGGGACTGAAGCATGGATTTATATTGCCATCAGTGGTAAAACCATCTAGGACTAGGCTTCTGCAAAGAAGGAGAAGACAGAATTTAGTTGTAAAATGACTCCTGAGGAAATTAGGAATTCAGCACCTGTACGAGCCCTAGGCATCCTGATGACTAAGCCTTCTGCAAGGAGAGCTTTCCCAGCCCAGGCTTTCTTTTCCTCTTCTCCTTAGTTCTGTTTATTCCTTTTGAAAGGAAAAGCAAAAATACCTTTCTGTCCTCCATGGAGAGTTTATCATGGGGAGTAAGATGTCAACAAGTCTTGAGAGCAGCTGGGCCCTAGACAGCGTGAGGACTTGCTTGTAAGTGATACCACTTTAAAAACCAGTATGGAATTTCACAGAAAAGCAATGTAACATTCAGAAGCACAGCAGAGAGAAGGGCCGCTGGGTCCCAGAACAGAGGGGCCTCACAAAAACCACATTCCTTTTTCTCAGCCCAGCCTTGAGGATCCCTTCTCCTCCTGGCTTCTGATGAAGTTTGCATGGAACTTAAACAATTTCGGAGTTCCCCTTGTGGCTCAGCCGGTTAAGGATCTGATGTGGCCTCTGTGAAGATTCAGGTTCAATTTCTGGCCTGACTTAGTGGGTTAAGGATCCAGCGTTGCCATCATTTGCAGTGTAGGTCACAGATGTGGCTCAGATCCAGTGTTGCCGTGGCTGCAGGGTAGGTTTCAGCTGCAGCTCCGATTCACCCCTTAGCCCAGGAACTTCCATATGCCTCAGGTGTGGCCATACAAAGAAAGGGGCGCGGGGTGGGGGTGGGTAAGAAGAATACAGTTGCTATGGATTTGAGTTTCCTTGTGTTAGAAAAAATGCACCAAATGTGGAGTTGGTATTTTTTATTATATCTCAGGCAGAAGGCAGTTCTGTGGTAGTCCCCATGGATCCCCATCCCTCTAGTCCGTTTTCTCATTTTGCTCCTTGTGGGCTCCCGGTTTTATCACCATGGACTCCATACCTTAAAAGTTGATTGTTAAGCATGCACTGTATCTTAAATAATAGTCCAGATGGCCTTACAATTTTCATTTAGCCTTATAAAATAGCCCTATCTGACATTCCTCCTGGATGGATGGGTTGGGAAGTCCAGTTGGTGAGGTACTGGAGGGGTAGTTTGAGCCCACCTAGAGGTGGAGTACAAGAGCTATCAGGTTTCCTCTGACATTCTACTAGAGGCAGCAAAGCCCAGAATTAGGAGACTTCAATGGGGCAGCCCCAGAGAATCAGCCCAGAATAGGCAGTTCTGAGGTCAAAGCATAAGTAGACTATCGGAGTGGAAGGACTAGCTGGAGAAATTCTCTGGACATGGTCTGTCTTCCAGAGGCTGGACTAAATGGCTGAATAATGGGAGACACTAAGGAAAACACACATCTCCAGGCACCCCATGCCAACTTCAGAGACCTGCCTCAGCCCCAGGGAACGTGCAGATGGACAGTGCAACCCACACATGCCCGCAGAGTTCTGACCCCCAAACTCTGCAGCAGTTGGAACAGAGTGAAGGACCTGGTCAATGACTGTCAGCTTCCCTATTTTTCTGTCCTCTATTTCCAGCTCAAGACCGTACAGAGCAAATCAAACATGCTCCCCAAACCCAGTAAGATGCACTGTTTCTAGTTAGCCTGCCTCTGGGTTCCCCAGCAACCTCCAGTCAGCACACCTGAAACCTTCTTTTTCACTCTGAGGTTTTCCTACTCTTCTGCCTGCCTATGAGTTTCTGCCAAAGGCTAGTGATGAGGACTGACTCCCTGTAAAACAAGCTAAATCAACAGCCATGTGCTCCCCTTTGGATACTTTTTCTTTATTTCTACAGATCTATAATAGACATGTGAAGATTCATTATTTAAACAAACACTCCAGAACATGTGCATCTAAATAGCTCTTCCCTTAATTCTCCAAAGTAGCCTCTTGTGAAGAATTAAGATCTTTCTCAATGGTATCATCAAAATATTTTTGGCACTCCTTGTTTACCATTGAATTTAGAGCCAAGATGGGGTTATAGGGTTGTGTAGGGGGCACGCTCTCCATTTCACCGTGTGTTCACAGCTTCATTCCCTCTCTCACACAACCACACCAACACTTCCCAGTACATCTCATTTCCGGCCTAGAATATGCCCTCTGCCTTGTTCATGTTAATCTTATTCATCAGCCTTGTCTCCAAAATGATTTTAAAGCATTCCCCTCATTGACCCACTCCCTTACAATAGTTGGTTATTTTCCAAAATGACATTCCGAAGAGTGACTCAAGGTATTGCCATCGATTTGAACGATTTATCATAGGCTCTTCCTGTCTTCACAGTTTACAGTTCCAGTGGGTAAGGACAAATATTCAGTAAATTGTGCTTTGTCCCAAATGCGCCTTAAGTACATTCTGCACCACGTTCTTCCTCAAATGGGAGAGATCACCGGTGTCCAGACCAGAGTGGGAGGGTAGCCCCCCTGCAACAAGCAGATGGGCTGTTTTCCTTCCCTAGACGCATGCACTGGACAAGCTTTTTTGTGTCTGTTCTTGTCATGCCCTGGGAACAGTACATCGGCACATCAGTACATCAGCATCTGTAGGAGACATCAGTTGGTTTTAGGAGAACTGTAAAATATGTGAACAAATGTAGATTGCAAGCAATCATTTGGGCTTTCATTCCCATCGTGAATTCCCATGGTAAATGGTATTTGTCCCTATACATCACAATTTTCCTGCACAAGGTTCAAACCTCAGAATTCTGCCAAATGGCTCTTTCAGCATGGGTGGGCTTATAATGATTCTGGCTCTTGTAAAAGAACTGAACAAAGCAGCCCCGGTTCAGCAACATCCATTCCGTTGATGTCTGGAGTGTACAGATACAAATGTTAAAGACATGCGGGAGTGTTTATGATGTGCTCAGACCTTAGAGCTGAAAGCCCACTGAAGGACAATTGCTGGAAGTGGTCTGTAAACAATTCATAATAAGCATATTCAAAATGGGCACTTTGCTTTGAGATGATAAAATCACTGAATTGTTTGGAATGCCCACGTTGGTCCTTTGAAATTCTTCAGACATTCCTCCTGTGGAATGCTATAGAGGTCGGGGACGACTGGAGGACTATTTCAGCAGTTTCTTTCTAATTTTTCACCCTATGCCATCTGGTGGGTGTAGGGGTGGGGAGGAAGTCATCCCAGTCCTTCTCTTCTCATTCTTGTAGCTCATGCAATTTCCTGTCCTTGTTGGTCCTTCTAAAACATGAATTACTCTTCAGGGATACGTATATGGCCCTCCCATCCTGTCTGCACAAATGACCTTGGGGGCTGACAGGAAAATCAAGGGGACTCGGAGTCTGGTGGTTGCCTCTCTGCACATTATCGCCTCATTGGGACACCAAGGTAATGAGGAAAGGGCGCTCTTCCACCTAAGTTTCCTGGTTCCCGAGTGGCAGCCCTTTTTCAGGAACCCGGGCAGCTCCAGGGCAGAGGTCATCCCCTCAGCCTGCTCCCCCTCCCCCTCTAGCACTGCTCACTGATCTCCATCATAGCACATTCCCTACTTGCTCATGTTCACGCTCATCTCCCAAGACTCTCCTGGACACATCCATTAGGGTGGGACTGCATCACCTACTGAATCCCACAAGCAGTGGTGAGAAGTGACCAAAATCAGAACTCAGTGCTGAGCATTTCAGGCACTCAGGGAGTAAAGTATATATGTATAAATGCATATTATGTTTGAAAGACATGATTTTGGTCCTCTGGGAGTTACTTATAGAAGTGAGAAAGAAATCTATGTAAAATAAATCACAATGAAAGTAGGTCGTAAGACTGCACGATCATTTCCCATAGACTTCTTATATGACTCAAAGCACTTCACAGACGGGAAATACTTAAGAAACTTAAGACTTTTAGGCCATAGATGATATGTTATGAGTACAATAATTATACTTCAATAAAACTTTAAAAAATGAAAAAAGAGAAACTTATCAAAAATGCAATAATTAATATAATGTTTAAAAACCTCATCCTATTTCTCTCAGCAACAAGAGATTTCAGGCACCAGAACTCCAGCAGTAGAACTTTCTATTACTTCAGAAAACCTAATATTTGGAAATATATATAACTTGGCTAACCATGCTAAGGCTATTTTATCTATCTGTGAATTTGAATTGTTTGCTTAAACTCTTAATTCCCTTGATGTCTGTGTTTATCATTTGGATTAGACCCCAAGGTTTCTTGCAGCTTTGAAGTATTATACTTTATTTATATGTACCTTATCTATCCTCTCATAGATAGATAGATACATAGATAATAGTTATATGGATGTAAATATATAGCCAATATTGTGACACTTCAGCATGCACCTCTTGGGATTAAGGGCATTCTCCTGCATCATGACGTCTTCTTCATCACAGTCAAGAAAAATTAGCATATATCATATAATATGAAAGCCCTCTTTCAATTTCCCAATTTTCCAAAAATTGATTTTCATATCTTCTTTCTCTGATACGGGATCCAATCAAAATGCATACATTTTACTATAGTATAGTCCTTATTTCTCCTGCCTTTGGTTTTTTTTTTTTTTTTTTGATGACATATCTCTTTCTGAAGAGATCAAGGAAATGGCCTTCCAGAATATCCCACTGTCTTATATATGTGATTCTTTATGATTGGATTCAGGCCAAACTATTTCATAAAAATACCATATAAGAATACTGCACAGGTGATATTGTGCCTACGTGAAATAATTTTCATTATTTTTAAATACTTTAAATCACTTAGAGTATAAAACTATAGCAGAAAAGATTATAAAATAGGAAAGAAAGGAAATCACCAGTCATCCCACTGTCCTAACTCACACCATAACATTTTAATGTGTTTCCACCCTTTTTCCTATTATTATTTCCAGCATCATTTTAATTATACTGCAGATCTAACTTCATAGTCTGGTTGTTTTGCTATAACATCTCATGATAAGCATTTTCACTAGAAATACTGGCAATGATACAATACAAACTACCATTCACTGAGTTTATTGAGCACTTATCCAATTGTGGACAGCAGCAAACACTCTCTCTATACTATTTCTTTTAAAATTTATGACCATCCTTTAAAGTAGGTTCTTTTATTATCCCCATTTTAGAGTTGAGGAAACTGAGACTCCATCTCCCAGCTGGTAATGGGTAAAGAATAAGTGTGTGAGACTCCATTTCACCATCTGCCTCTTATCATTTTTACTGAAGTACTGTGATTCATTCATTTCATGCAAATGCACTAGTAGAGGGTATCAACCTAGACCTGCCCTGCTTCTAAGAGTATTTCCCAAGCCTGGACTTTTTTGACTACCTCCTCCTATGAATTGTGAGCATAACTCAAACTGACTTCAGAAACTAGTGCTTCCTATTTTTTTCCCCCAAAGAACTTAATCTAAAACAAGTTTGCTTTTCTCAAAGTCTATTTTCACTTATCAAGGAGGCAATGCAATTTATATGTAAATGATAAAGCCATTACAAAGAGGTGAATGAACAAAATAAACCAAATGAAACCACTAGAAGTTGTTCTAGGGACCAAAAGTTTCTAGTACCCCAGACCGCCTTGAGATTTCCTCAAGAGTGGATAGGCTGCTGCAGGGGTGTGTCCCTGAACCTCAGAGGCATGTCTTAGAAGGGTATTGCCATTGACAGCAGCATGGTTGTGGGGCATCTGTCTTCTCTTTGGCTCCACCAGGAGACTCTGGAATTTAAGCTGCACAAAATCATTCTGTTGTTAAGGGCCTCTGATCTAAATACACTCTACTGATGAGAAATGTGTTAGATGTCAAAGCCCTGATAAGCACAAAGTCTCATTCTTCTAAGTGCACTTTAATGTGGCTTAAATGCCTACATTTGTCTTAAAGCCCACAGTGCCAGCAGGGGAAGAGGTAGCAGTAACAGCAGTCCTTGCCAGCCCAGCCTTTGGGAAGACTCGAGCACAGCAGGAAGGAGCTGAATGCATTTCAGCTGCAGCCAAGTTAGTGGTTTAAACTTCGTAAACATGTCTTAAATGTTATGACTCTTATCTTTCTGCCATGGCATTCTACCTCAAAGAATAGCTATTAAAAATAAAACACACAGTTCAGCAAATAGTTCTAAGAACTTTAATTTTAAAAAGAGTTGATTAATCATTTTTGGTTGCTGTCTTTCTTTTGACCTTTTCCTCCAGCTCCATCTCCATAACACAGTCAGGGTGCTCAATCATTTACCAAAAGGGTTAAGACAATATAAACTCCTTGTGATTAAAAATAAAATGGAAGTGACATAGAATTCTCCATAGTTTTACAGTTTTACTTAACTCAGGAATTAGAAGTGGTGATCAGGACTTAGCAGGGTTTCTTTTATGATAATTTTCTTTCCTTAAAACTTGCTATTGAGAGTGAAGGGAGGGGGGGAATCAAGTTTCATGATTAACCCATGTAACTAACTACGTTTGATTAAAGAATGCCCCAACCCTGCTAAGTTATTATATGATGCTGTTTGTAAAGAGTTTAAAGTGCCCGTGTATTTATTTATTATGCACATGTGTTAGTTATCTATTGCCACAAAGATGCTGTGTAACAAACACAGAATTTCAGTGTCATACAATAATGAGCACTTATAGCGCCTGGATTTGGAGCAGTTGACTAGACAGTTGGTTATACTGATCGTAGCTGTGCAAGTTCATATATCCGGGGGTCAGTTTGCTCTCGGATAATAGAGGCTGCTATTAACAAAGATGACTGGGGCAACTTGGTTTTGCTTCACAGGTCTCTCATGCTCTAGCAAGTATATGCTCAAGGCAATATCAAAAGCACAAGAAAGTAAATCCCAATGTGCAAGATCATTTCAATTCTCTGTCACCTCCGCTGAATTCCATGGGGCAAAGCTAGTCACAGAGTTGACCATAGTTTCAAGGACAGAGCAGGTTTCTCTCTCCACATTTGGAGGGCACTTCAGAGTTGTATTGGCAAAGACATGGTTAAAGAGAGAGGTAAAAGCTTAGATCCATAATTTCAATATACCATGGCAAGTAATTCTATGCCCTATAAGGTTAAAGTCACTGTGAATGGTCTGCAATAGTTAATATCCAGTGCAGATTCAATCATGAGGCCAAGTTATACAAGAAAAGTGTCACTTGGGCGGCTGGTCTCCAAAGAAGAAATGATCAAAAGATGGCCAAGAACATTGAATATTGTTAAAATATAGATTCAGTATAATCCAAATAAAAAATCCTGCAAGCTTTTTTTTTTATAGAAATCACAAAGATAATGCTAAAATGTATGTGCGAAAGCAAAGGCAACTGCAGTGAAAGCAATTTTGGAAAAGAGCAAAGTCGATTCAAAGACATACGTAAAGCTAGAGTAATCAGGTATGTGCATCGATGAGGGGATTACATATAAACCAGTGGGATGAAATAGAATTCAAAGCATATGCACAAATACATGGTGACTTTATCCGTAATTGTCAAAAACTAAAGGACCAAGGAAATTCAATAGAGATAGTTTTCCAGCAGATTGTGCTAAAATTTGGACATCCGTATGTAAAATTATGGGCCTTGACCCATACCTTCCAAGAATCATATACACAAATATTAATTCAAATGAAACATTGACCCCTATGTAAAACCTAACAATCTGAAATTTCTAGAGAAAAATATAGGGAAAAGTCTTTGCAACCGTAGATAAGGCAAAGATTTCTCAGCTCTAACACAAAAATGATGAATTATGAAAGAAAAATAATAAGCAGGACTTTATCAAAATTAAAAATTCCTGCTCTTTGAAAGTCATTCTTTTTTTTTTTTTTTTTTTTTTTTTTTTTTTTTTTTTTTTTTTGTCTTTTTGCTATTTCTTTGGGCCGCTCCTGCGGCATATGGAGGTTCCCGGGCTAGGGGTCTAATCGGAGCTATAGCCACCGGCCTACACCAGAGCCACAGCAACGCGGGATCCGAGCCCCCTCTGCAACCTACACCACAGGTCATGGCAATGCCGGATCGTTAACCCACTGAGCAAGGGCAGGGATTGAACCCGCAACCTCATGGTTCCTAGTCGGATTCGTTAACCACTGTGCCACGACGGGAACTCCTGAAAGTCATTCTTAAGAAAATGAATAGGCAAGCCACAGACTGGAGAGTATATTTGCAAAGCATTTTTTTTACAAAAGCCTTGTTTCCAGAATATGTAAAGAACTGACAAATAATAATAAAAACAAACAACCCAACAAAAATGGTAAAAGATTTGGACACTTCACCAAAGAAGATATATGGATGGTAAAGGAACAAGTGACAAAATATTCAACATCGGAGTTCCCATCCTGGTGCAGTGGTTAACGAATCCGACTAGGAACCATGAGGTTGCAGGTTTGATCCTTGGCCTTGCTCAGTGGGTTAAAGATCCGGCGTTGCCGTGAGCTGTGGTGTAGGTCGCAGACACGGCTCAGATCCTGTGTTGCTGTGGCTCTGGTGTAGGCCAGCGGCTGCAGCTCCAATTTGACCCCTAGCCTGGGAACCTCCATATGCCGTGGGAGCCACCCTAGAAAAGGCAAAAAGACCAAAAAAAAAAAAAAAAAAAAAAACCTCAACATCATTAGTTATTAAGGACATGCAAATTAAAACCACAATAAAATACCAACACGCATCTGTTTGACAACTAAAATTTAAAAACCAACAAGATCAAGAACTGTTGAGAATATGGAACTATTAGAACCCTCGTACAAAATGGTGCAACCACTATGGAAAACTGCTTGCCAGTTCCCCACGAAGTTAAATGTTACTTATATGACTAAGCATTTGGGTATTTATCCAAAAGAAATGAAAATATGTGCCCACACCAGCAGCTGTATGTGAATGTTTATAGCAGCTTTGTGTATTATCTCCAAAATCTCGAAGCAACCAAATAACTGTCACCTGGTGAATGGATAAACAAACTCTGGTACATTGTACAGTGGGATAAAGACCACAGGACTAGTAAAAGAGATAACAGCATAGATACTCGAATGCATTGCGCTAAGAGGAAAAAGCCAGACTTAGATAGCTCCTCCCTCTACCAGTCCATTTGAATAACATGCTGGAAAAAGAAGAACTGTGGGCACAGAGGAGTGGTTGCCAGGAGCCGGAGCTGGGGTGGCAGGACTGAACACAGAGGTACATGGGAGAACTTTCTGGGTGATGAAAATGTTCTATATCTTGATTGTGGTGTTACTTACACAACTGTGAGTGCTTTTCCGAATTCATAAAACTGTACACTAAAAAAAGTGAATTTTAGTGTATGTGAATCATACTTCAAAAACACCTGACTTAAAAAAGGAGGGAGGGGAGTTCCAGTTGTGGCTCAGCAGATGTGAATCCAACTAGGATCCCATGAGGATGTGAGTTTGATCTGTGGCCTCACTGGGTTATGGATCCAATGGTCCCGTGAGCTGTGGTGTAGGTCACAGACATGGCTTGGATCTGAAGTTGCTGTGGCTGTAGCTGTGGCTGTGTGACCCTTAGCCAGGAACTTCTACGTGCTATAGGTACAGTCTTAAAAGGGGAGGGGAGGTAGGAAAGCAAAATACAGAACCATTTACATCAGAAATCAGTAGGTGTGTGGTTGAAGCCTCACATTTGACCACTGAGAGAGGCCAATACAGGCTCATCTTCTTAGTCTTTTTCATCAAGAACTGTTGTCGGAAGAGACCTTGGAAACAACAGCTTTAAATTTTTTAGTGCTCCTTGACCCACCCGCATTTTTAGGAATTTATCCTAAGCAAAGAATCATAAATGATTTTTCTAAAAGAGAATTATTGGCCACAAAGTTCAGACTTGTAAAAAATTGGAAATAACCTTAATGCTCACCAATACTGCTGGCAATGGAAGTTTTGAGGGTGGAAATATTAAATAAGCTTTGGTGCATCTATGCAATGGAACACTATCCAGCTATAAAGGAATATTTAATGCTCTGGAAATGTGATCTCCACATAGTAAGTTTTTAAAAATCAGATAACAGAAGTCTTCATGGCATTATCCCTTTTTTGAAATGTGTGATGTGAGAGAGAAAAATAAAGACTGAAAGGTCAATATGCCCAAATGCCTCTTGGAAACGATTATTGCCTCTTGATAGTGGGATCATAGATCATTTTTTCTCTGCATTTTCAAGGTCTCTTTTGATGAATACATATTTCTTTCATAATAAGAAACAAAATAACCTCAATTTTTAAGGCATTCATAGTTTATTAAGCTAAAGAGTGAATCCCATTACACTTGGTTCTTATGGATGTCCTAAAATTTGTGGTTTTCATTGAGTCCAAAGAGTAAAAAAGAAGAATCCTAAGTGTCAGCTGAGCTCCTAAGAGGAGGAGACATTTGACCCTTTTAAGAATCTTGGAGCCCTGCCATATATCTGCTCCTGACCACAAAGAAAGTGAAGCCCTACTGCGTGAGAACCAAATGCAACAAGATGTGTTCATGAACCAAAAAAATTTAAATCGTGATGAGCAGCTGATAAACTAGCTTTTCAAAACTCAGTTATGAGCTGTTATGGAAGTGTTATGTTTGTGAGCATTAAACAAGAAGGAGTTTTAAGAGGCCAGAGCAAGATCTGTGTGACTGTAGACAAGAGTCTCTCCTCTCTGGGTTTTATCTGAAAGATGATAGAACTGAACTAGGAAGTCTTTAAGAATCCTCTCTCTTCCAGTATTCTGAGTGGCGGAACCCAGACCAGGATGAAGTTCACTGTTCCTTGTCTATTGGCATAAGTTGATGGACAGTGAAGCCTCTGTGTTGACTGAAGGAGATCATTCCTGTGTTTATTTTCTGTGATAGGAAGGAGAGACTAGGGAGTGCCCATTGTGGCTCAGTGGTAATGAACCCGACTAGTATCCATGAGGACACCGGTTCAATCCCTGGCATCGCTCAGTGGGTTAAGGATCCAGCGTTCCTGTGAGCTGTGGTGTAGGTCACAGATGTGGCTCGGATCCCGAGTTGCTGTGACTGTTGCGTAGGTTGGCAGTTGTAGCTCTGATTTGACCCCTAGCCTAGGGACTTCCATATGCCAAGGGTGTGGCCCTAAAAAGACAAAAAAAAAAAAAATCTAAAGAAGGGAGGAGAAACTGAGTGAATAAAAAGAGAAAGTTATCATTTTCCCTAGGATCCCTTAACATTCGGTTGGTAACTCTACAAAGAGGAATGTTGAGGCTAAAAAATGACTTTGCTTCCTCATGAGAGGCTTTGAGATCCTTGGTGTTTGATGCACAGCAGCATAGGCTACTGTGGGATCCTGGTGACCAACAGCAGTTCTGTTCAAAAGGATACTTCCTCGCTCTCCAGAGAACCTGCACTCCTCTGGCTCCTTAAGGCCCAGGGATCTTGGAGAGATGACACCTGCTGTGAACATTAGTATATCCTGGATGGTCCCATCCCTGAAGCCAACAGTTTCATTGCATCTGAGGCTGTACAAGCTGTGAACTTGAGCAAGGCGCTGCTTGAGAGAAAGAGCGAGATAAAAGCAGAAAGTGTGTAGTTGGTGTTGTTTTGAGACTCAGGAGAATGCGTGAGACACTGTTTGCAGACCTCTAGAAACAGGGAGAGTTTTTTCTTATATGTAAATGTTAAGTGCTAAGGATGCCTCTGGTGCAGCCCTCAGCATCGACAGGGGTAGCAAGTACTCTTTCTTTGAGCACTTCACCTTCTCCTGGTTCCCATTAGGAAGGCTGTTTTCAGGAGGCAGTTTCTCTGAGTTGGTTGGCCTCAGGGGGAGCAGTCCATACCCCCTACCTACAGTCAGAATCTCTGGGTTGATGGAAGAATTGATTATTAGAGAAATGATTATGATGATCAACATCAAACTGAATAGATTGCCTGGGTCTGCGTCCATAGGCTGAAAGTCTGAAAGTCAAACGCAGCTTAGGAGGCTGCCTTTTGGGAACTTTTGATCAAGTCATGTACTAAATATAAGAGAGTGGTTAACTTTTAGAAATTATTGAAACAAATTCTTCTCATTGAATAAAGTCCACCTAGTGCAGTTGCTAACGCGCCATAGAAGAACAGCCTGGAGGAAACTATGATCTCGCTCAGATTCCCAAGGCGAGAGATCAGATCAGAGTGTCTCGGTGGTCCGACACTCATGCCCACATTAACCACCAAGAATTTACCCTTGGTTGGAACTTGGTTTTGTGGGAAATATTGCTGATAGTACCAGGTGTGTGTGTGGGTGGAGAGGGGTGGGGGACTCTCTTTGTAAGCGTTCAGTCCCATTGGAAGGTGCAGCCGCCGTGTTTCTACCAATCTTGAATGCCTCCCCAGTGTAAAGGAAGGTCAAGGTCCATCAGTTTTGTTTTCTGGGGACCTTATAGAAGTTTTGGAAATCACAGACCCATAGACTGGGAAGAAAGAAAAAGAGAAGGTGATTGGTTCAACTGCCCCCTTTCGTGGATGAGTAAATGAACCCTTGAGGCTGGCTTTTCTCAAAGCCATAAAGCCACTAAGGATCAACCAGTGCCATTAATTAAGCCTGGTTATATGCTCTATGATCCCAAGCTAGCCCCAGACCAAACCAAACTCTTTTGTTTAAAAATTTGCCTAAGAAACACACAGATACAACACATACACATACATACACACATATATGACACAGGGAGAAAAATACAATTCATACCAATATTAAGCAATCCAAATCAATCTTTCTTCTACTGGGACTGTTGTTAGAAGTACGTAGTAGGAAAGAAAAAAGTCTTAGCAGCCTGAGGTCTGGAGTGAGACTATTGGGATGCTAAGAAATCTAAGGCTCTCTGTCCTTCAGTTTCCTCATTGGTACAATAGGTACAGTAATAATACCCATATTGTGAGATTGTTGTAAGCATTTAATCAGTCACAACATATAAACCATGTAGGAACAAGCCTGGTATGGGTAGGCAATGGGTAGAAATTCACTGTGATGTTCTCTCCATTGGCCGGAGGGGACAGCATCACAGTGTGCAGCTGTCCGCACACCCCCCTCTCCCTCACCCCTGCAGATACTTTCTTTGTGACCTTGTCCCTTTAGGCCAAAGTAGCATCAAATAATGCTGTAAAAATAGTAGTCATGTTGGAAGAAATTGGCCCTTTACATTAAATAGCTTCCCTTATATTCTATGTAAGAACAGTGCTGTAATTTCTCAAAACACAGGAGTTCCCTGGTGGCCTAGGGGTTAGAACTCATTGCTTTCACCACTGCAGCCTGGGTTCAGTCCCTGGTCTGGGAGCTGAGATCCCACATCAAGCTGCTGCATGCCATAGCCACAAAAGAAAACCCCAAAATGTTATTAATAAGAGTCATATTTGATTTTATTTGTTTTTTTCTGAAGTCAGTGTGATGGTTGTTCTGGAATGGGATTCAGCTTTCTCTTTGTTTGGATCCTTGGGAGTAGCTCACGGCTTCTGCACAACTATTTCTCCAATGAGCAGAAGCCCACCCTGCCTAAGCTGGCTCTCCCAGAGTGACCCTGAGGTTGGAGCTGGGTTACCTCGGGGTTTTGCCTTTCATCAGTGAAATTCAGCTTCCTGCTGCCCTTTCCAAGGGTGCCAAGTGTTCCTTCATATTGTCACTGGAAATTGGAAATTCTGTAGATTTGATCATTTTTGCACAGCTGTGCTGGCTGAGTGACTGACTGGCTCGAGCCTTTAGAGAAAGGCAATCCTTACCATGCCTGGGGTTGACATCTGGCTTCATGCAAGTTGTCGGCCTGATCTCAGTAGGAAGTATTGCCAGTTTTTGTTTTTGATGTCTTTTTAGGGCCACACCCGCAGCATATGGAAGTTCCCGGGCTAGGGATCAAATCGGAGCCGCAGCTGCCAGCCTATGCCAAAGCTACAGCAATGCGGGATCCAAGCCGCATCTGCGACCTACACCACAGCTCATGGAAATGCCAGATCCTTAACCCACTGAGCGAGGCCAGGGATCAAACCTATGTCATCATGGATACTAGTTGGGTTTGTTACCCCTGAGCCATAACGGGAACTCCAGTATTGACATTTTTAACCTCTAGACAAGTTAAAAATTACTGCAACCAGAGCTCAGGCTGCGCAAAAGAGAAAACTACGGTCTGTTGATGGTTTCTCTCTGTCAGTCCCATAGGGCAGGAGTGTGGTCAGTCCTAGAAGGTGCTAGAAGTTGGACTAGGTGGAGGGGATGTGAACAAGGCACTGACACCATTTGCAACAGCCCATCCAGGCTCCACTCAAATCCACTTATATCCCATTCAAGTTCATTCTGTCTTGTCACTGATTCTTCAGGGGGTGGTTAAAAAGGAGGAAGAGTGGAGTTCCCGATGTGGCGCAGTGGTTAACGAATCCGACTGGGAACCATGGGGTTGCGGGTTTGATCCCTGGCCTTGCTCAGTGGGTTGAGGATCCGGCGCTGCCGTGAGCTGTGGTGTAGGTTGCAGACGCGGCTCTGATCTCGCATTGCTGTGGCTCTGGCGTGGGCCGGTGGTGGCTACAGCTCCGATTGGACCCCTAGCCTGGGAACCTCCATATGCCGTGGGAGTGGCCCAAGAAAAATGGCAAAAAGACAAAAAATAAATAAATAAAAAATAAAAATAAATGAAAAGGAAGAAGAGTACAACAGAAGGGTCAGTGGACTAAGTCGCAGTCCCTACGCAGAGGTCAGTCCCTAGGTCGTAACTGATAGTCGTGATTCCAACCTTCACGTCTGAGGGGCCTGAGGCTCTTGACTTACTTCGCCTCAAGGACCCGAAGGGACAAGCTGAATTCTCTTCCAGAACAGCCACCACAAAGTTTCTGCAATTGCCCATTCAGTTATTACCAAGTATGGAAGCACCTAGAGACAACCCCATAAATCCCCCTGAGGTCTGGGCATAGTCCCTGTGCCTTCATACTAAAGCAAGTGACCCATCTCTTCATGATAATAAGGTAGCTTCTTTTTTTTTTCTACTCTATTGGCATAAGGAGCTCAGAACCACCAGGTGGCAGCCATCACTTTAGGGCTAACTTACTGCCCCCCGCAAATCCTGTGTCCTGGCAGAAGCTCTCTCCATCTTCCATGGAAAATCAGAACCTCTAGCACAGCAGATCCTAACACCATGGGGCATAAAGCAAAATTCCCCAAGTGGATCCCTGGGAGTGATAGTATCAGGAGCCACTTCTTACTTCCACTCCTTGGTTCCCAGCCGCACGAAGTCTTCCTGTTGAGGGCAATGTACCTTCAACGGCAGTCAATTCACACTATGTACTAAAACCTTGCAGGTGCTGTCCACAGACTGAAAAAGGCCCTTAGGTGCACCCTTAAAAAGCCATTCTGGAGTTCCCATCGTGGCGCAGTGGTTAACGAATCCGACTAGGAACCATGAGGTTGCGGGTTCGGTCCTTGCCCTTGCTCAATGGGTTAACGATCCGGCGTTGCCGTGAGCTGTGGTGTAGGTTGCAGACGCGGCTCGGATCTCGAGTTGCTGTGGCTCTGGAGTAGG
The DNA here is from genome assembly GCF_054392235.1 of Sus scrofa. Taxonomy (NCBI): domain Eukaryota; kingdom Metazoa; phylum Chordata; class Mammalia; order Artiodactyla; family Suidae; genus Sus; species Sus scrofa. The sequence goes on along the minus strand of NC_139393.1, from coordinate 17,740,066 downwards.
CCGGTGGCTACAGCTCCGATTAGACCCCTAGCCTGGGAACCTCCATATGCCTCGGGAGCGGCCCAAGAAATAGCAACAACAACAACAACAACAACAACAACAACAAAAAGCCATTCTGATTTCTATCAGACTGGCTACAATGGGATAAGATGTTATGTAATAGGACCACAACACTGTGCCAAATGTCATACCTCCTTCCCTGGGAAGTGAATCCATTGGTCTAGGCATACTGTGTGGGATCCCCCAAAAGTAAATCAGACATTCTAGAAGTGCTCAAATATCTTGTAAATGCTAGTCATATTATATAAGCCACTCTACCTCTATCCCATCCAAATCCATCACTAATGCTACTATACACCAAGGTTATCACCTCCCACCTGTAGCCCATCCGAATGTATTATTAATGCTACTGTATGCTGGGGGTTATCACCACACCCAGCTATGGGATTGGTTTATTGCCATTTTATGAGCAAGTGATATGGTTCCAGAATCCATGCTCAGGACCTGTTCCCTAGGATCACTTCTTTGTACCAATTGCTTTAGCTTGTGTTCCTCCAGCAGTAGATGCTGAGATAAGTTTTTGAACACAAGGGCTTTACTGTAGAATTGAACCCAGGAAATACTGGTGAGAAATTGGAGGAATGAGACAGGGAGAGAAGGCTGTCAACAAAGAATACATTGTCCAACTAGAGCAACTGAATCTAAATCCCCTGAAGAAACTCTGATTGATAGACCATACAGGGCACACTCCTGAGAGTTATTCCTTCGGAAGGGTTAGGGAGCTGGGGTTTTGATCCACCAATTCTCATCTGTTATTGGTAGAGAGAAGGGCTGTTAATGCCCTGGCACTTCTAGCTTGCCTTGGCTGTGTAGGGACAGCAAAAGATTGGATGTCAGAGAAAACCCTCAAGCAGGAGTCACAAAGGCTGGCAATTAGAAGTTGATCCCAAATGCACAGACATGGGAGGGGCTGTGAAGCCATGGAAGCAGTCTGCTACAGTGTGGAAGAATGATATCTGAATAGCAATGAATAGCTAACATTCATTGACTGACTGCTGTGAACCAGGGGCTTCTATAGGGCACTTCATGTACATTATCTCTAAGTAGGATCAACTTGTTTCTATCCTGATTTTCCAAATGCAGAAACTGACACTCAGAGATGTTAAGCAACCTTCCCAAGGTCTTTCAGCTAGTTACTGGAGATGCTGGGATTCAAAATCAAGCACTCTTCCCCTTTCATAATCATGGAGGATTATGATGCAATTGACAGGACCTCGTAGTGGCGACTAAACAAAACATTAAAACCACAGAGCACAGTCTTGGTTGTAGGTACCATTGTCCCACCTGCCTGAGTCCTCTTGAGGGTTCTCAGCAGCAAAAAAAAAAAAGTTCAAATACCTGGAATTAGGCCTCCAGCAAGAAACAGATTTCACATTCTCCCAGCTGTTTTCTTACCTCCTCCCTCCACATCCCGTTCTTACTTTAGCTAAGTGATGATATCTAGCTACCTGTTTACCCCAGCACATTACTGAGGGTTGATTGTGATATTGGACAAATCAAATGTCAGTTTCCCATGGGTAGCATCACTCAGTAGGCTTATGTTTCAAGCATGCCGGAAGATCATCCTGCAAAGGGAAAAAAAGAGAGATCCAAGGATAAATCTCCTGAAACGAAGAATGCTTGTGGAGGACACAGTAGGACTGCAAATACAAATGTCTCAGGGGCCAATCAAGTATGGTAAAATGAGGAAAGCAGGCTTAGTACAAGACAATAAGGAGTAGTGAGGACTGTGGTGAACAGGCGAGCACATTGCCTAAAAGCAGCACTACTCGAGCTACTCAACTCAGCCAGTTATTACCATTTGAGAATGTGGGCTTATTGCTTCCAGAGCTTCCAAAGTTTCAAGTAGAAGTTTTTTTTTTTTTTTAGGGAATTTTCCAAATTTTAAATATCAATAGCTAATTTCTAATTATTTAGGATTATTATGTGGGCTAATTTGTGACCATTGCCTGACTGGTTGTAAGATTAACTACCGCTGGAAGTGGGACCATGCTTGGGTGTGACCCTAAGTGCTGGAAATAGGAAGAATGAGTGGAAATTACAGAGAAACAGGCCTTGATCCAAAGTAAGAAAATATTTTCTTTTTCAAATATAGAAAAAAGATTTAATTCAAAGATAGACTAGCCAGCTCTAAACGGGTGAGTTGCTCATTCCCAGTGTCAATTGGATGATCTTTCTGCCAAAACAGAGTAAAGGAGATCCAGACATCAGATGGATGAGATGTTAGACTTTCTATCTCCCTTCCAATCCTGAGCTTCTTAAATCAAAACCACTGTTTCCTTCATTAATGTTGCAATTCAAGCTGGATTGGTTTTACTTACTGTGTCATACTGAGCACACGTGTGTGTCTCTTCTCATCTATTAATGTAGGATATTACTGGGATGTCTTTTCCAAAGGAAAATGTTTCTAAGACTATTTATTACATTTTATACTTCCTATCTCATGAGATTGCCTTGCCCTGAGTTGGCCTATGTTTCCTCAAACCCACCCAGCAAGGCTCAACTTGGCTTAGCTCTGTCTCTGCTGGTATTATTTTTGGGGGGGAAATAAATTCTCACAGACTCTGATAATTTTCACATGTTCAGAAGTAACCATAAGGAGAAACCAACACTTTCCTATATATATAAAAATTGCTATAAATCTGAGGTCTGGAAATGAACAGTTTCTCTTTCTCAGAACACATATATTTGCCAGTATTGGTATTTTCTGCACTCTTGAAAGCATTGACTATATCAGTACAGCACTGAAACATGTGAACATTTAAGCAAAAATTATTTGGCCAGTTAACTAGATACATCAATTAATCCAATGACAAAAGTTAACTCAAACACTTAGCTTGGACTTCACACGAAGCCATTCAAGATACTATCATGTTTTATTTTTGACAGCTGCGTCTGGTCCTCAAATAGCCAACAAACTCTCAGTAGATCTTGATTTCAGTGTGAAACTTGCCTGTGTCTTCAGATCTGCAAAGGACAGGTTTTAACCGTTATTCTGAAAATGGTTTCCCTTCCATAAGAAAATGAGTAAGAATTAAAAAAAAAAAAAAAAAGAAAGAAAGACTGTTTTACATTAAACTGCTTATTTTAGCCATGAAGATAAGCCCTAGCCATTCTCAGATGCTGAAATATTCTGGTTTGGAACATCTTTACTGCTTGGTTCTTGGCCTGGAGCCTCATCACACTAAAGAATTTATTTGAATGTTCTGTTTTTCAGTTTGTTTGTTTGCAGAGTCTAATCTAGGATGTGGAACTATTATTATTATTAAGGACCTTTTATGTTCAAGGATTGTGCCAGGCATTTACCACGTATGATCTCATTTAATCCTCACAATGACCCAGTGGTTTTGAGGATTGTTACTCACATGAGAAAGTAGACTCAGAGGCTATAAGGAGCCCCTTCACCCCCTGGTAAAAGGGGCTCAGGTCAACTAACTGCAAGGTTCATACATTTTCTTCTGCATCACAGAAAAAATTGTGGGGGAAAGGAGATGAGAAACGCATAGTAAATTTAGGTAATCCAAAGTTAAAATTCAGGAAATCATTTCTGAAATTATTTCCTTGAGTCATAACTCAATTGCACATTAAATTAAGCAGGAGGGAGACCTGAGGACAGACATCTGTGATTAGCCTTCAAGTAAATCTGTGAGATAATAAGTCAGTACAGTCTTTGTATGACAGTTTGCCCTGGCTTCTGGCTTTGATTTTCAGCTGTTAGATTGATCATTAGCAAGTAACATAGGGGTCCTGGGCCCTCATCAGCCTTGAGCAAACTTTGGGACTTTTCTTTCCGCTGATTTACACAATTTGCGTACATGCCTTCTCTGGTAACCCTGCAGTGCTCAAAGCGTGCCCCACCCTTAAGTCGATATCCTTATTCTGTATTTATTTTCTCCTTGATGTTTTAACAGTATGTGGAATCTACTTTTCCTCAAGAGCTTTTTTTAGCACTTTCCACTAAGGAATTAAAGTGAGAGCTGCATTCAGTTCAACTTTCTCTCCCAGTTTCTTTCCTTTCCTGGTTTAGTGTGTTGAAAAATCCTTTCGCATCAGCATTTATGCAGCATCTGATTTTTTTTTTTTTTACTCTCAATCCAAATGCACATTTGGATTTACTATTTCACTTGAACAGTTGGTGTTCACTGGCAGCAACAAGAACAAAATTTATAGCAGCAAATGGAAGCTGAACTTGCACGCTGGCTCTGCACCGAAGCGCTTTGTGTTTGCCATTTCCTAATTGTGAAAACAATATGTCCAAGGTTTTGCAGTCATCAGCATTCTAATGTAACGATTTCCATCTGGTCAAAGGAAGAAATTCAGAACCTCTATCTCCTTGCATTTAACTCCACTACCCTGCAAAGGTAACTGGCTTAGAAGTATATGGGGAGAAATTCAGGAGAAATTCAGACAAAGTATGTTCTGAAAAGTGTCTGTAACATCCACTTATCCAGGGGATAATTTTCCCAAAGAACAAACAGAGGGAGAGAGAGAATTTGCCACGATCTTCTTAATGGAAGCGGCTCTAACTGGAGCAAGATGACAGGATTACTTGGAGGTGAGAGAGGATAAAGAAGGCAGGGTGATTTGTGGGGCGTTCCAATTGGAGGTAACGAGGTGTCAGAGATCCATAGAGACGCAGGAGTTGGAGAATAACACGGAGGCAATCAAGGCCAACAACGTGGTAATAAGAAGCGGTTTAACATCCATCCCATCCCATCTGGCATTAAGAATCTGGCACCGGTTGATGAAATATGAAACTCATGATGGCCCTCACACTCTTCCAGTGACCTCTCTCACTCATTAGTGTGGAGTTGAAGTCGAAAGAAATGTAGCATAATATTTCAAATGCTTGGTTTGCATTTTTCCGTATTCATTGATTCAACAAATATTTATTAGGCACTGCATTGTATGTCAGGAATGGCATTGGGGCTGAGGGTATGGCTCACAAGCATCTCTCCGTTGTCCGTTATAGGTAATTAAATGAGAAACATAAAATATACGTAGATAATATAAATTGCTTTGCAGTGTTTCAGCTGAAACAACCCACAAGACTTTCATATATATTAATCTTTTCCTTTGTATTTTATGTTCATTCATCTTTTTCATCCTGAAATGAGTATGGAAAGGAAATAGGATTCTAGAAATTACCCTACAGTTGCCCTTCACTCTAGAGAATAAGTGAGTTCTTGGCAGGAAAACAATTCTTTCCCTGATCTCACAATTCCTAAACTGCTGTTGCAAACCCATCAACCTTCAGAGTGGAGGCCTTCGCACATCCAGTAAAAAGGTATCAATTGGCCAAACAGAAGAAATCTGAGTTGATTGTTAGAGTCTGTCATGGCCTCGAAATGATCTTAAGGGCAGCAGCATGGGATGGAAGCTGGGAGGTAGTTGCCTCCTACCTGTCTCCCTCCCCAGATACACATCAGTCAGCAAATGTGAAACAACCCAGCTTCTGCCCAGCACATGGCCTTTGCTTCTGGGAAGTAGGGTCTCATGGGTCCTACCTCCCACCCACATACACACTGTGGGTTCTGTCACAGAACTGCCACTCTGTCCTCTGCTTCCCTCGGCCCCATGTTCTATTGGAAATTCAAGCTGTGCACTCACAAAACTCAGACAGCAAAATGTCAAGTGTTGTTCTTCACTGAGCTACGTAGCCCCGGTTCATTCCATGCTTGCAGAGACTCTTGTAGGAAGACATAGGAATTAACTAGCCTTACCTCAGAGCCATTCCTCATCCAGAACCACCAAACTCTAACTCCTGTCTCCCCCCGCTACTGCTTCGACCTTGGGTCCCACCAAGCCCAAATGCTAGGGCTAGAAGCCGTGTTTCATCCACACTAACTCATGTCTTGGGCAACTTTGTTTTTTTTTTTTCTGACTTGTTTCTCTTCCTCTGCTCATAGTGAATTCTCTCTGGGATTGCATCTCCCTCTCCTGTTACCCTTCTTTATCAGCAAAACCTCAGTCTATCCAACATGTTTCAAGAATGCTAAACCTGAGAAGGAAGGCAACTCTGCTGATATGTCTGTGTAACAGGATATTAAAAGGAGACTTTCTTGTTGTCGCAGTGAGAACTGAGGCCTTGGAGCCAAGAACAAATGTTGTTAAGCACTCATCTATTCTAAAGAGATATAACTTGTTAAGGGATGGCTGAAGATTGGTCCAGGGACCCTGTGCCCTTCCCTCAACCTCAGGTAGGTAAGTGGAGACCTGTGAATTGATGAGGAAATCAGGAACTTTAATCAGAGACAATTTTGAGGCTGCTGAAATGTTCCCTCGCCCTTGCTGGGTGCTTTCCTCTTACCCTAAACAAGTGAGAGGGGGCTTCAGAATCCCACCTGAAGAACTGCCCCATGTAGAGTATGTTTCTTTCCTTTTGCTGCCGTAACAAATTATCACAAACTTAACAGCTTAAAACAACACAGTCATTATTTCACAGTTCTGTAGGTCAGAAGTCTAGGTCAGTGGACTCTGCTGGTTTCTCTGCGTTGTGCTTCCCAAAGTTGAAATCAAGGTGTGGGCTGGGCTATGTTCTCTTCAAGAGACTCTAGGGGAGAATCTGTTTCCATGCTCATTCAGGTTGCTGGCAGAACTCAGTTCCATTCTGCTGTTGGACTGAGGTCCCTGTTTCCTTGCTGGGGACCGCCCTTGGCTCCCAGGGCCTGTCTCTGGTTCTTGCACAAGGGCCCCTACGTCTCAGAGCCAGCCAGAGCACGTGGAATCTTTCTCATGCTGCCATATCTCTCTGACTTCAGCCAGGACCTGTTCTTTGCTTTTAAAGACTCCTGCAATAATACTGAGTCCCCTGATAATCCAGGATAATCTCCTCATCTCAAAATCTGTAACCTTAATCCCATCTGCAAAATCCCTGTTGCCATTTAGTGTAAAGTATTCACAGATTTCAGGAATTAGGGTGTAGACATCTTTAGAGGGACCTTATTCAGCCTACCACATGGAGAGTGGAACCCAAAGAAGTCAGAGGGTGAGAAGCTAGACAGAACAGCCCGTGGCAGCTGAGTGAGAAAGGGAGCAATCACTGGAATGAATTGTTCTTCACTGAGGATACAGCAAAAGCTGCACTTCTGCTGATGAGACAGCTTGTTACCTGTGCTAACTCCAGGGAAGGGCTCTGAACTTGGTTAGTCTTAAATGGTGCTCCATCCAGGAGAACCATCAGGAGCCATAGGTACCGTGAAGTTAGAGACTCTGGGGCTAAGGGGAAGTCATAGCAGCCAGCTGGAGGAGACACTTATCCTGGGAAACTGTAATGGGAGTTCCCCAGTGCCCAGTGCAGATATTTCTGAGGACCGCTAAAGGTGCTTCATGAGAGAAAACACCAGCCTTCAGATAACTCCACACCCAGAAATTTCTCAAATGACAGCCTGTCTTTCCTCCCCACTGCAGTTCCAACACTGGAGGATCCAAAGGCAGCAAAAGAATCAAGAGGAGTAGGAAAGCAAGGTGAAGAGCAGAGCCTACACTTGCCCTACTTCCTCCACGCAGGTCTGGGCTGGAGGCAGGAGGAAATTTTGAGTGAGAAATTGAGGCTTCTGCATTAAATCAAACTAGAATTTCCACATTTGAAAACACAAAAGTATTTGTTAATAACTAAGTGTGACCTAAAAGTTATGGATTTGCCTAGGATCTCAAAAATGGGAAAACAATTTCATCAGTCAGTTATAACAAAGAATAATGTTGCTTTCTGCTTGCTCTTTTTTATTTAATAGACCAGACACATAAATTCAGCCCTTCTTAGCAACCTCTAAGGTCTGATTACCAAGAACTATCTCAGGGGAAGGACCACTCATCTCCTTTAAAAGGAACTCAGATCTTTGTTGAATGAAATGTTTGGTTACAGCTCAATGATTGTAACTGAAAACTCAGAATTCTGAGGTTTTTTTGTATAATGTATGATTTATGTGAAATAATGCCTTGTTGCTACTGTATTAAACACAGTCAATTCTCTGAGAACTGACATTATAAAAAGTATTTTAGACTAGTCAAGAAGGGCTGACTTTTTTTGATCTATGATCCTTGGGCTATTTGTCTGTGGTGTCATGAAAGAAGCATTAGACTAATTGCTCTAGAACTGCTAACTATATACAGATGTGCAGGTCATTTCACCTCTTTAAGCTTCTATTTCTTCATGAATAAATTGGTTAACAGGAATATCTGGTCTGCCTATCTTATGGTATTATAGGGTGAGCCAAATGTCATAATGGTCATGAAAATATACTTCTGAATTTTGTTATGTATATATAATAAATTATTATGAGTAAATGAAGATTTCCATATATTCTATAATAGGTAATACAGTCTTTAAGAGATCTAGGATTACGTGGCTATTGCAGGGAGTTCTCTGGTGGTCTAGCAGGTTAGGGTTCTGGGTTGTCACTGCTGCGGCTTGGGTCGTTGCTATGGCTCAGGTTCAGTCCCTGGCCTGGGAACTTCTACATGCCATGGGCACAATCAAAAAATAGTCCATTGCATAATAGTCTGTGCTTAATGGACTGTTTCTGAAATGATACATAAGAAACTGGTAACCTTCAGGTAGAGACTTGAGTAGCGGGGAGGAAAGAGATTTATTTTTCACTCTATTTCTTTTTTTTTCTTTGTAATTAATACCACATGTATACATTATGCATTCAAACAAATAAAGTATAACAATAATTTGAGAAATTAAAGAAAGAAGATATGTTTATCCTTAATAATAAACTGTGTACAATCTTTCTATAAAGGACTTTTTAGCATCTTTAATGCTTCAGAATTAAATGAGATGATTTAACTAATGCAACCAGCACAGAACTTGGCACACCATCGGTGTTCAGAAAGTGGCAGGGCCCTTTCCCTTGAGGGCATCCTTATGACCATCCTCCCGGTGAATTCGCTAAACACAAGGACGTAGCTAACGGGATGCTGGCTATAAGAGAGTTTATTGGATTTTACTAGGATGTTGGACACAGATGGTGAGTATGAATGCCAGAAAGTTGATGAATCATCTGGTAAACTAGTGGAAAAGGTGAGTGGAGCCAGAAACAGACCAGAGAGGGCAAGGCAACAAACAAGTCTGGAGAAAGGCAACTTTACTCATTATATCATGTAACCTGCTTTTCAGTTGCTGATGTTTCCAGAATATTAAGTGTGTTTTGCAAATTGGAGTTATTCTAATCTTCAAGATACTGAATGCTCATTAAATAACAAAAAGCTTGAAATCTCATTAGACAGTGGAACTTTTTTTTTCAAATGTATTATTTCTCTCATTTAATGATGAGGAGCAGTGAGTCTATAAATCAGAACACTTTATGGGCAGCTGTAACACCTAGCTCTAATGCCAAGACTGAGAATCTGATAGCACAGCTATTAAAATGGAAGTCTCCTCAAAGACTGCAATTCCCGCTAACAGGAAGGCCCAGAGCAGCCAGACACTGTGTCTCCCTTTCTGTTTTAATGTAGTTGCATCAATTCCGCTATTCTGTTATAAAGCAGGGACCCAAAATGACACTTAGGAGGCAGGCAAAATGAAAACAAAACTTAGAAAAACTATCCCATGCAGAAATCACCGCTGATATTAAGGCATTATTGGTACTGTTGAGATGGCTGTGGCACAATTTAGACCCTTGCTGCTCAAGGTGTGGTTCCTAAACCACATCATCAGCATTAGGGGGGAACTTTTTTCCAATGCAGAATCCCAGGCCCTCCCCCCGACCTACCAAATCAGAACCTCTAGTTTAACAAGATTCCCAGGTAATTCTATGAACATGAAAATTTGAGAAGCACTGATTTAAAAGTATCAGTGTATTTTAGATAAAAATGATACACATTGAGAGGCAGCATTCATTTTATCTCAGTAAGGAGAAAAGGTCAACTTTGGCTTGTTCATGAGAATGAATAAATAGTAAATAAATTCGGCCAAAAAGTTAACGTGGAGGCACTTTTCCAAGGAGAGGCTTTGGCCCTGTGGAACCGTCTGGGGGCCATGGGAATTAAAAGAAAGAGATAGAAGGGAATAAGCTCAAAGATGGAGGCTCTAAGTCTTGGCAAATGATTGAATGTAGAGTCCATCTCCCCACACTGGTGGGACTAAAAGAATGAGACTTTTCGCTGAAGAAGGCATCAACTAACTAGTGAGATGACAATGAAACAAAGCCCACATTTTCAATAGAGAACGTTTAAAATCTAGGGCACTTTCTTTAAGGGATTGTCTGTCCTTTGATTTGGTAATTCTGTTTGACACCAAATGTTGCTTTTACTGCTTTCCCCCCAAAATGGATGCTTGATTTAAAAGACTTTGGTGTTCCCACTGTGGTGCAGTGAGTTAAGAATCTGACTGCGGTGCCTCAGGTCGCTTTGGAAGTGCAGGTTCGATTCTGGCCCAGCACAGTGGGTTCAAGGATCTGGTGTAGGTCGCAGCTGAGGCTCAGATTCAGTCCCTGGCTTGGGAACCTCCATATGCTGCAGTGCGGCAAAGAAAGGAAGGAAGGAAGGAAGGAAGGGAGGGAAAGAAAGAAAGAAAAATCTTCATCTGTTACTTTCCATTCATTAAATAAGAATATTTTCACATCTTTTATTCATATAAGTGCTGTTGACCAGTGTGAGACAATGTGTGTTCCTGCTAGGGTTGCTACAATTTCAGATAGAACCAGAGAAACTTGATAACTTAAGTTTCCCATATATGATTTTGATGGGAAAATAAGCACTTACCTTGTGACCTTGAATAAGAATCCACTGCACACCTGAGTGAAACTTCCCAGAGTTGTAGTAGGAGAAGGAGAAAAAATGGAAGACAAGGGTGGGGGTAAAATTAGGAGGAGGCTTTACCGTGTCGGCCATGAGCTCTTCCCATTGAGGTACTTCAGTCCAGGGAAACGGAGACAAGCATGTACGCCTGGGAATGCTCAGACCCGTCCCACCTGTCAACCAACTGAAAAAGCAGTGGACATCAGCAACTAGCTGGTGACTCTGTTTTGACTCTTGGTAGCAATAACTTAATGGGAAAGATTTTTGAAATATCCCTTCCCATGTGGAAGACCCTCATCATTCTAACTGTAGGGACCAAGTTACAGTCTGTTACAGTGAATCATTTCTCTTGGAAAGTCCCTATGTAATAAGCCAGCCTAGAGTTCCCACTGTGACTCACTGGGTCATGAACCCAAGACAGTGTCTGTGAGGATGTGGTGTGGATTCAGCTCAGATCTGGAGTTGCCATGGTTGTGGCGCAGGCCTGCAGCTACAGCTCTGAGAACTATCAAGATGCCACCAGTGTGGCCATTAAAAAAAAAGAGAAAAAAAGAAAAAAGCAAAGAACAGAAATAACCCAGACTGTTATGACACTAGCCAGCTTTATGTTACACCTTCAGTGATTTAAGGAATTTGTTATGACAGATGACATTTCTGATAGTGTAAATTTCCTTGCATCATTGACCTCTTGAATAATTTTCAGTTGGCAGAAGCGGAAACTTCTCCAGCTTTGAATGGTAGGGATTTTCAGTAAGTGTATGGTTTTGGCCATACCTGCAGCTAGGGATTGAATCCAAGCCTCAGCTGAGACCTGTGCTACAGCCGCAGCAATGCCAGGTCCTTAATCCACTGCACCACAGCAGGAACTCCACGTGAGATTTTCAAATAATAAAAATTTAAAAACTTTTTCTTAATGGGTTAACTTTTAAATATATGTCAACCAGGTAAAAGAGGGTTCTGTGTGGGCAAGTTTGGAGAACAACATAGCAGCTGATACGTGTAGGTAATTATTTGGATCCCAACTTGAACAGACAGAGAACAACTTTTTAAATCTCTTTTATGTTTAAGTCTAGGCGAAGTCATCCCAGACGTGAGTCACACTTGTGGGTTTCCACACACTGCAAGGACTGGGCAGATAGGCTACCATGGTTCAATGTTAACAGGAATTAATATGCAGTTTAGCTAGTGAATTAAAACTGTTCCACATTAGACAGAACTTTATAGATAGTTTTATAAGTTGAATGGAATGAATCAAATACCATCGCTTGAATTAGAATATCCTTTATATTCTCTCTGTTTCCTGGGCCCTGGTGACAAACGTACAGAAGCATGCTAGAACAAGCAGACCAGAAAATTAAATTCTTCTCCTCATTCTTGCTTTATGCAGGAGGCACAATTCAGAGTGTTAGCCTCAAATATCTTCCACGTGTTTTCTGTTTTTTTCTTCCCTTCCTTCTAAGTCAGCTAAACTTGGTAAGGTCATTAAAAACGGGGCTTTTGCAAACCTAATGATGAAATCAGGGAAAAACTGGGCTGGAAAGAAAGATCCTTTGAATGAGTCAGGTCTAGTGCTTCATCTCCTGGCGCCTGACATCTCAGGACTGTGGGAATTAAATGTGATGATGTGTGTGAGAGCACCACTAAAACCCAGCAGGCAAGCTTGCATAAAGAGACACATCATTCCTTTGATGAATATAGCATTGCAGATTATTAGGAAGTCTTGTTGTTTAAAATAAATTCTGTTTCTGTATCCACCCTGAACTTATCCTCTAATCATATAGATTCTTCTCTCATGCGTTTCTTTTCTTTTTTTTTTTTTTTAAGGAATTCAGGGACTGTGGCAGTTGTGTAGGGCATGAAACATGAGTACCACCCATCTGCATTTGACTGGGATGCACCTGGGCCCAAGTCCAGCCTTTCCTTCTTTTTCTTTCTTTCTTTCTTTTTTTTTTTTTTTTGCCTTTTCTAGGGCCGCTCTCCGCAGCATATGGAGGTTCCCAGGCTAGGGGTCCAATCAGAGCTGTAGCCGCCGGCCTACGCCAGAGCCACAGCAACTCGGGATCCGAGCCCCCTCTGCAACCTACACCACAGCTCACGGCAATGCCGGATCGTTAACCCACTGAGCAAGGGCAGGGATCGAACCTGCAACCTCATGGCTCCTAGTCAGATTCTTTAACCACTGCGCCACCACGGAACTCCCCCTCATGCATTTCTTAAAAGAGAGGGAGAAGAGCTGGTCACAGTCTTCTCTGTAGAGCAAAACCTACGTTAATTTGACACAAGGAGTTTTTTTAATGAAGAAAATGAACTCCTTAAAAAATAAAAACCTAGGAAAAATAAGCAAACAATTGAATGAGCCAGGATATGGAAACCTTTTCTAAGTAACATAATGCCAAAGGCAGAAACCTTAAAAGAAAAGATCCACAGATTGGTTGTATATGAATTTTGCACATTTATATATTAAAGACCATCATAGAAGAAAACAAAATCCAAGTTATAAACTGGGAAATAATAGTATTTATAACTCATATGGACAGATAAATATTTGTTATTTTTTGTTATATTATTTATATTGCTATCAAATGTCACTAAAATGAAGTTAAAGGACTAAAAATAATGCAAAATTACAAAGAGAATGAAGAGACAAGAGCAGAATGGGATAGCAACAATTTTTTGAAAGGTGGGGAGCAGATGGAAAAATCAGTGGAGCTGAACTGCCTGAGCACTAAGTATCTGCAAAGGAAATGAGACGTGAGCCGATCCCTGCAAAGCAACACTAGGAAGTTCAGAAATGGGAAGAACTGACTAGTGTGGAAGGCAGAACAATTTGCAAGAAAAGTATGTTATCCAAGAGTATGGCCACTGCTTTCAAAACCACTAGAAAAGAAATGCAGATTTTAAATGAATATGAGATGGAAAAGGCTTAACATACACTCTCAGCATTTGTCAATTCATTCACCAAACACATACCAGGAGGCCAAACTAAACAGAGTCCCACTGCAGGAATGCAGACCTGCAGGACGGAGAGATGGGTGAGTGAGTGGGGAAAGGTAGGCAGGACTGAAGCCTTTCTTCCTCTCTCACTCTTGATTTCTGTGAATTTCGCCTTTTAGCCACAAAGCATATCCACACTCATCCTTTACTGTGTGACAACATGGAATATGTCCACAATGGAATGAGCTAAATGGGACTGACCTGGCACCTCAGAGGAGACCCAAAATGATAGTAACACTGGATGCCATGACTAGGCATTTTGAATACAGTATGAGTGAGCTCATTCAAGAGCCTGCTTTGATTAAAGAGAAAAAGAGACAAAGATAGAACTTTTATCTAGGTGGGAGAGGACAGAAAGCAAACAAACCTATATGTCAGGTAGTTCCAGATGCTTGTTAAAGAAAGAAACAGGGGTTCCTATTTTCTGTGCTGTGGTAGTGGAAGGCCTCTTCTCTCAAGCAAAGACACCTGAGAAAGTGGGGAACTTACCCCCTCAGCTTTCTGAGAGACCACTCCAGGCCAAAGGGATAGCAGGTGCAAAGACTCTGAACAGAGAGAGTAGTCGGCTTGTCTAAGAACAGTAAAAAGTCCTGGGTTGCCGGAGCCACAAGATGTGGGAAAGTGCTGGGAAATAAAATTAGAGGAGCAGTCAAGTGTCCAGGTCATGTGCAGGCTTATACATCATGATAAAGAACTTGGTTTTTATTCTGAGTGAAACCAGAAACATTTGAGGATGAAACTGATGGAATTTGACTTCTGGGTGGAACAGGGATTTGGAGGAGAAAGGATGGGGAGACCAGTTTGGAGACTATTGACCTAATCCAGGCAAAAACCATGGTAAGAGGAATAAAGTGGTGGAGGGGGTGAGGGAGGTAGGAAGTGGTCAGATGCTGGATATAATTCAAAGGTGGGGCCATAGGACTTAGAGATGAATTGGATGTGATGTGGGAGAGAAAGACTGGAGTCAAGAATAATTCCAAGATTTTGGACAACTGAAGGATGGAACTGCCACATATTCAGATAGGAAGACTGTGGGAGGAAAATCTGAGATTATATTGTTGTGGTTGTGGGATAGAGGATCAAGAGTTTGATTTTGGTCTTATTGTATTTGAGATGCCTATCAAATATCTGGGAAGAGATGCTGGGTAGGCGGTCTGGATTCAGCAGATAAGTCAAGACTAGACTAAAATCAGTTTGCTCAGCAGCAGCTGAAGATGCTTATTTTGAGCTATGGCACTGGATGTGCTTGCTCAAGAGTGAGGGTAAATCAAGGTCTGAACTGGTGGGCACTTCAGCACTTAGAGTTCCTTCAAGTTAGGAATATGAGAAGGATGTAGCTGAGAAGACTGGAAATGACCAGCCAATAGAATCAAAAGTAAAGAAAAAGCTAGCCAGAGAAGGAAAATCAAGACAGAGCGGTTTTCCAAAGGAAAATAAAGACTGTTTTGAGACAGAGGGAGTGAGCAATGATGCCAAGAGGTGCTAATGGCTCAGGTAAGATGGGGACCAGAGCTTGAGCATTAGATTGGGCAAAGTAGAGGGCTCTGAAAGAGCAGGTTTAGTGCAATGGTGGGGAAGGAAACCTGAAACCTGATCACAGCGGATTCAAGAAAAATAAGAAGGGAAGAAGTAGAAATGGCAAGCAAAGACAACTGGTTGGAGGAGTTTTGCTGGAAAGACCCATTTGCATTTCTTTTTTTTTTTTTTTTTTTCCTTGGGGTAGCCCACATGTGTGGGGATTCTTTTTTTTATAATTTTTTTTTTATTTTCCCACTGTGCAGCAAGGGGGCCAGGTTATCCTTACATGTATACATTACAGTTACATTTTTCCCCCACCCATTTGCATTTCTTTCAGAGAAAGGTGATGGTACCTGGAAAATACATGGGCTGTGGGAGATTGTGGTAATGGTCTTATTGCTTCATTCTTCCTTATGTCTATGCCCTTGGCCATGTACCTTTGCATTGTCCTCTCAGTGTGGTGGGATGACCTGCCCCACCCTTGATTCTTACCATGTGACATACTTTGACCAAAAGAAAAAAGAATGAGGTAGAAGTGATGACAAACCAGTTCTGAGCCCAAACCTAGATTTGCTATGACCATGACAACATGCCATGCACTCCGCCTCTGGAGGAGGAGTCGATGAAAACACTCAGATAGATGGCCATAAAAACGTCACCAGTCACACTATACCATTTTATACTCTTTTTTTAACTTTAAAAAAAAATCTCCAAGTCAGTAAATATTCTTTTACAATATACTTTTGTGTATACAATAGATACTTTTCTGAAATACTTTTGTGAAATAAATGAGCAAATCCCAGGTACATTTCCTCTGTATGATTTTTCTGCTTATTTACAATAAATGAAAGAATTTCTTTCCTCTTGAAGGTATGCTCTACTACAGAGTGGGTTAGGCAGTGGAATTACCTTTTCCAAACTACAGTTTTCATCTCCGTTAAACTACACTGATCACCAGATTCACAGAATTCTCTACAACATTGATCCATTACTTAAGACTTTTGGAACAAGAACTCATCTTTAAGTATTAGTACCCTCCATAAACCATTCCCACTATTTTTTTTTTATTTTTAAAATTAAACTTATTTGGAGCAAATTGTAGATTTATGTGTAGTTGTAAGAAATAATACAAATAATCCTTCCAATGATCAGATTTATTATTGAGAAGAAGCCATCAGAGGAGCAATGGGAACACACAATATGAGGGCTTCTCTTCCTCTTCTCCTGCTGGTGAAATTTCATAGGGAAAAAAAGGCAACGACAACAAAAAAAATGAAAGGTATACCTTAATAAAGAAAAAGTACATTGGCGGGAAAGTTGATATGTGTAACGAAGGAGGTATGCAGAGTACAGTTTGACTGCCTTGGAAGTGATATTGGAGTTCCTATCAGCCAGACTATGTTAGGTTTTGCTGCAGTATCAAATAACTCCCAAATCCTGGTAGCCTATTCCACACTCACTCATGCTGTATGACCGTAACTTAGAGGTATATTCTGCTCATCATAAGCAATTAGAAACCCAAACTGCAGAGAGAAACAGCATTTCCAGCATTGCTGTTTGCCGTGCCAGAAGGAAATAGAAACTCTTGAGAGCCACATACCAGCAGTTAAATGGTTTGGTGCAGAAGTGAAACACGCCATTTCTACCTGTTAACTTTTCACTAGGACTATTTATTTGACCCCACTCACCCCACTCGTCAAGGGGGAAGAAGATCATCCTACCACAGGCCTGAAAAGAAGACCTGGAAATATTTTCCAGACAGCACTCATATCTGCAACAGGGATGGTCTGGGCTGACTGCATGTATATTAGCTTAAGTCTAACACAATTCCCTGCTTCCCCATTTGCAACACTTTTGAGTCTCTGCCTGGTGCCAGCAGTAGCCTGCCCTGCCTCTGGTCCCCCAAGTTGGAAGTCTATGCAAACAAAGAAAAGCAAAACCAGGGAAGAAGGATTCTGGGTCCCAGCCTTGGCTAGCCAGCCACATGGCCTTGGGCAAGTGACACACCATCTCGCCAGGCTTATTTCCTCTCATACCCCTTTCCACTCTAACCTGCACTGATTTGTAAGGACATGTACTGTATACTAGTTTGCCAGATTCTAGTGAGGGTGAGAAGCTGTACATAACTTCCACTCCAAGGTTTGGCTTTTCCCTCCTTTAGCCATGATGGGCATTGGAGGCAGGGAGCTGATGCCCTGAGGCTGGACATCAGCTCCAAGCCCAGCAGTGGCTGCTCCAAACCCAAGGCTTTTTTTTGTTTTGTTTTTGTTTTTTTGTTTTTTCCCACTGTACAGCAAGGGAATCAAGTTATCCTTACATGTATACATTACGGTTCCCCCCCCCCCCTTTCTTCTGTTGCAACATGAGTATCTAGACAAAGTTCTCAATGCTATTCAGCAAGATCTCCTTGTAAATCTATTCTAAGTTGTGTCTGATAACCCCAAGCTCCCGATCCCTCCCACTCCCTCCCCCTCCCATCAGGCATCCACAAGTCTCTTCTCCAAGTCCATGATTTTCTTTTCTGAGGAGATGTTCATTTGTGCTGGATATTAGATTCCAGTTATAAGTGATATCATATGGTATTTGTCTTTGTCTTTCTGGCTCATTTCACTCAGGATGAGATTCTCTAGTTCCATCCATGTTGCTGCAAATGGCATGATGTCATCCTTTTTTATGGCTGAGTAGTATTCCATTGTGTATATATACCACATCTTCCTAATCAAGTCATCTGTTGATGGACATTTGGGTTGTTTCCATGTCCTGGCTATTGTGAATAGTGCTGCAATAAACATCTGGGTGCACGTGTCTCTTTTAAGAAGAGTTTTGTCCGGATAGATGCCCAAGAGTGGGATTGTGGGGTCATATGGAAGTTCTATGTACAGATTTCTAAGGTATCTCCAAACTGTTCTCCATAGTGGCTGTACCAGTTTACATTCCCACCAACAGTGCAGGAGGGTTCCCTTTTCTCCACAGCCCCTCCAACACTTGTTATTTGTGGACTTATTAATGATGGCCATTCTGACTGGTGTGAGGTGGTATCTCATGGTAGTTTTGATTTGCATTTCTCTTATAATCAGCGATGTTGAGCATTTTCTCATGTGTTTGCTGGCCATCTGTATACCTTCTTTGGAGAAATGTCTATTCAGGTCTTTTGCCCATTTTTCCATTGATTGTTTGACTTTTTTGCTGTTGGGTTGTATAAGTTGCTTATATATTCTAGAGATTAAGCCCTTGTCGGTTGCATCATTGGAAACTATTTTCTCCCATTCTGTAAGTTGTCTTTTTGTTTTCTTTTGGGTTTCCTTTGCTGTGCAAAAGCTTTTCAGTTTGATGAGGTCCCATGGGTTTATTTTTGCTCGAATTTCTATTGCTTTGGGAGACTGACCTGAGAAAATATTCATGATGTTGATGTCAGAGAGTGTTTTGCCTATGTTTTCTTCTAGGAGTTTGATGGTGTCCTGTCGTATATTTAAGTCTTTCAGCCATTTTGAGTTTATTTTTGTGCATGGTGTGAGGGTGTGTTCTAGTTTCATTGCTTTGCATGCAGCTGTCCAGGTTTCCCAGCAATGCTTGCTGAATAGACTTTCCTTTTCCCATTTGATGTTCTTGCCTCCCTTGTCAAAGATTAATTGCCCATAGGTGTCAGGGTTTATTTCCGGATTCTCTATTCTGTTCCATTGGTCTGTCTGTTTTGATACCAGTACCACACTGTTTTGATGACTGTGGCTTTGTAGTATTTCTTGAAGTCTGGGAGAGTTATGCCTCCTGCTTGGTTTTTGTTTCTCAGGATTGCTTTGGCGATTCTGGGTCTTTTGTTGTTCCATATAAATGTTTGGATTGTTTGTTCCAGTTCTGTGAAAAATGTCATGGGTAATTTGATAGGGCTTGCATTGAATCTGTAGATTGCTTTGGGTAGTATGGCCATTTTTACAATATTGATTTTTCCAATCCATGAACATGGAATATCTTTCCATTTCTTTACATCTTCTTTGATTTCTTTGATTAAAGTTTTATAGTTCTCGGCATATAGGTCCTTTACCTCCTTGGTCAGGTGTATTCCGAGGTATTTGATTTTGTGAGGTGCAATTTTAAAAGGTATCGTATTTTTGTATTCCTTTTCTAATATTTTGTTGCTGGTATACAGAAATGTGACTGACTTCTGAATGTTAATCTTATATCCTGCTACTTTGCTGAATTTGTTCATCAGTCCAAGTAGTTTTGGGGTTGAGTCCTTAGGGTTTTCTAGGTATAGTATCATGTCATCTGCATACAGTGACAGTTTGATCTCTTCTCTTCCTATATGGATGCCTCTTATTTCTTTTGTTTGTCTAATTGCTGTGGCTAGGACTTCCAAAACGATGTTGAAGAGCAGTGGTGAGAGTGGGCATCCCTGTCTTGTTCCAGATTTGAGTGAGAAGGCTTTCAGTTTTTCCCCATTGAGTATTATATTTGCTGTGGGTTTATCATAAATGGCTTTGATTATGTTCAGGAATGTTCCCTCTGTACCCACTTTGGCGAGGGTCTTGATCATGAATGGATGTTGGACTTTGTCAAATGCTTTTTCTGCGTCTAAACTAAGGCTTTTAAGTGCAAAGAGATTAGACTTCCATGAAATTCAAAGTAAAAAGTTAACCCCTATAGCATAATTTAGCATTTTTTGTAAATTTAAAAAACAGCAGGTGCTAGTAAATTTAACAAAGAGAAGAAAAGGAATCCAGCAGTGAATCAGAAGAAGGGGAAAATGAAAGATCTACTCAAGTCTACTAGTGCTGCTAGTTCAGATTCTGGACCCAATCTGACTAGATTGATTGAACAGAGTATGACTCACTTTTTCTATGTAGCATTCATTTATATATTTTAACTTAATTTTTATTTTATATTGGAGTATAGTTGATTTACAAGGTTTTGTTAGTTTTAGGTGTGCAGCAGTGATTCAGTTATATATATACATATATTCATTCTTCTTCAGATTGAATAGAGCTCCCTGTGCCATATGAAATTATAGGTATATAGATATATTATATAGTAGTGGGTATATGTTAATCACAAACTTCTATTTTATCCCTCCCCCATCTTTCCCTTTAAGTAACTATAGGTTTGTTTTCTGTGAGTCTGTTTTCTGTTTTGTAACTAAGTTCATTTGTATTTTTTTTTTCGATTCTACATGTAAGTATTATCAGATGGTATTTGTCTTGCTCTGACTTATTTCACTTAGTATGATAATGTCCAGGTCCATCCATGTTGCTGCAAATGGCACTATCTATGCTTTTTATCGCTGAGTGACATCTGTATCTATATCTATGTAGATAGATATATGGAGAGATATATCACATCTTCTTTATCCATCCCTCTGTCAGTGGGCATTTAGGTTACTGCCATGTCTTGGCTATTGTGAATAGAGGTGCAGTGAACATAGAAGTGCATGTGTCTTTTCAAATTATGGTTTTCTCCAGGTAGATGCCCAGGAGTGGGATTGCTGGATCATATGTTAGTTTTACTTATATATTTTCTTAACCACATCGACAAGTAGATTTTTTTTAATTTCACCAAGTCAAACAATTATTTTACCAGTTTGGCATGTAGCCCATGAATATTACCAAGTAACCCTAATCATTATGCTCTTTATCTAGACTTGATAGTTTTGGGTGGTATGGATTGGAAATGCATTCTTTTTCTCATTTATTTGTCATATATTTTCTAAACATTTTCCTAGCATCAAGTATGTGCTGAGCATCACATTAGGCCCTGAGGATACAAAGATCAATACTGTGTGAGCCTCAACTTCAAGGGGCCAAAAGGTGTAGTTCAAGCAACCTGATGGCTAAGACACCCCCTGCTCCTGTCCTGTGGCCTGGAATTAAGTGACGTGCCCTGCTGGCCTCCTGGAGACTTTTAAACTTGTGAGGTCCCAACCCAGCTCACCGTCCCCAGCTCAGCGCTCTTTTTATTCGCCTCCTTTTACCATTCCCCGGGGCAACATTCCCATCCCTTTCCCTGCGCTCCTATGACCCCCCACTACCTCCTCCTCTGAAGACAATCCACCTCTCCCACAGCTTTTCCTGAATCTATCTGGAAATCAGCCAGCGTCATTCTCAGTTCTCTCCCGTCTCGCTCTTTGTATATAGCGAAGGCATGTTTTTTTACTTAAAACCCTCGAAAATACACATGGGTTTAAATTAAGGGTAAAAGTTGCATTTTAAAATCACAAAAGTTTTTAACCAAAATCCAAAAAGTTTGAAAAAGTAGGTCAAGAGGCTTTCTTAAAGCATCAGGTTTTCCCATCTGTGGTTAGATTTGTGGATCACATGTGAGGCCCTTTCATGTGTGCAGGTCATCATTCCAAAAGCATTCTGACTGGGCCTTTTATTTCTCTGGGCAGGGGTAATGCGCCATGGGGGCGGGCCGAGTACCTGAGAGTTCAGGCAGCAGTTCCTACTGAGGACCTTGACCCTGAACATATTTCCCAACTCCCCGGTTCTGAGGAAATAAGGAAGGTACCAACTTGGCCCCTGACTGAGCCTGGAGACTTCATGTCTCAAGGCGTACCAAGATTCTTGGATGAGGCGTGGACTGCCCAGTTAATCTCTTTCCTTTCAGTAATGGATATGGAGATTCGAGACGTTGAATTAGCTGTATCCTTAATTTTATAGGCAAATTCAAACATCGAATTATCTTCAGCTCTGTACAGTGTGAACATCTGCTGTAGATGCCCAACCATATGGGGCAAAACTTAGAGCAGGTAATGGAACGAAGACCACCTTCTTCTGAGCTCTAGAATGAAGAGCTGTGTATATCCTGTAAAGGGCAGGAGATCGGTATTATTACTATGCTGAGGACTATAACCTTATGTGTTTTGTGAGCTCTCTTTTTTTGCCCTTAATATGGTAATAGGTGCTCAACGTTATCTGAAGGAGAATAAGGTGTGTGTGCGTGCGTGTGTGTGCGTGCACACGTGTGTGTGTGTGTGTGTGTGTGTGTGTGTGTGAGTTCCAGGGTTCGTAAATGTGGAAAGATTAAATGATTTTTTGATGATAACAAGCATGAGGTCTATGTATTTTTTTCTTCTCTTTTTTTAAGTCAGTATACATATACATATGTATATGAGTATGAGCGCTAAAAGGCTAGAAAAGCTTCACCTATCTCCTAAGTCATTTTAAAGCTACGTCAGGATAAGGTCTGATTTCACATCTTAGTGGAATCCCAGTATTTTCTCTTCCACTGAGTTGTTCATTTGGGAGACTGGGGTCATTCTCGCCAGCTGTTCTCTTGGGTTCCGCATCATAAAGAGCTGTTTAGATGTTCTGGCGGGATCATAACAGGAAGCTCCCTGTGAGGCCTGGGCTCCCAGGACTCCTGTGTCTGTTGGCCTTAATTCTCTAGGCCAGTTCTCCCTTCACTTACCTAAAAAAATATGAAGTTATCCCCCTGACTTTTCTCCAGCTCCACCCCTACAGTAACGTCACCCTCAAAATGCACAGAGCCGTGCTCTACTCTGGGCTCCAGTTGGGGGATTCAATGTCAAAGCCAGCCAAGCTGGCCATAGTTCCACTCTTCTAGGACTGGGACTCTTCTCCCAACTTTGAGCCTTCTGAGCTCCACTCACTGCGATGTGCTTTCTATCAAGCTCCTTAAACTTAAATGTGCTTGCAGAGCACATGAGCATCTTATTAAAATGAAGATTCTCTTTCTGTAGGCTGGTTGTGGGGCTTGAGATTCAGCATTTCTAACAAGCTCCCAGATGAGATGGATGCTGTCTGGCCTGGGACCACACTTCAGGAGCAAGTCTTCAGTGTACCCCTGAGGCTGCAGCTGTTGGTACCTGGCAGAGCTGTACCATCAGACTTTAAGCAGCCCTGGCCGCAGGCATACTTCCCAGGAGATGGGAAGAGGCTAGTCCTTGAGTTGGGAAGGAATTAAATTACCCTGGGCTTTGGGGGAAAAAAAAAAAAGGAAAATGCAGGTTTTTCCAATTACAGATAAGAAACTAGTTATTTTAAAGAGAAATGAGAAATGTAATAGACTAAAATTGTAGTTCCCTGGGTATTTTCTAGGAAATATTGGTCCTGTGGGATGTTAACAGGAGTTCTGTGCAAAAGAGGTTTCTATGTTCAAATGAGTTCTAGAATCTAGAATGCAAACACCAGGTTAAACAAGGTTTAATAGGTTTTCTTACCACAGAACTTTTCAGAGGCTTTTATAAGCTAATGTGTGTTGTAGATCTCCAAGAAGGACATAAAGTATGCAACATTCCCCAAAGTATTTTCCAAGGAAACCCCTATTTTTTTTTTTTTTCAGGAAGACTAATAGGACTAAATCTCCATGGAATGCTCTTTGGGAAAGGGTAGCGTCAGCACATGCCTAGAGTCAACTGCTTGGACCTATTTCTTTTGCCTGCCCCAGAGATTACAAAATGGCAAAGTGTTTTCTGAGATTTATTTGTTGATCACTTAGTCATTCTTTAGGACCTTGATGGGTCCATAAACATCTGGACATCGTTAGCTAATTTTTAAAAGAAATGTCATACATTTCTTTCAGATACTAAGGCTGAAATGTAAAAATCACGACATTTGTTCAGCTCACATTATATCAAGACAGAAAGGTATTCCTTCCCCACTGTTTCCTCTCCTTACAGGGTAATAGAAAGACTAGGGGTGGGAGCAGAACAAAGGTAGGAGGAAGGGCATTTAAAATGATGAGAGGAGCACATTCCTTTTGTTGCATATCACCTATAATTAAAAAAGCCCAGAAGGCTTGATTTGGTTAAACATGTTTGAGAAAGTTTTAGAATTTCTCTTAGAGATTCAAGAGTTTGTCTGAGTGGCCAGCAGAAAAATAGAGGATAAGTAAACCCATAGATAAATGCTTCTTCCAGATTTTGCTAAGGGGTCTGCCTGCATCTTGGTGAGTATTTAGCTGCACATAAAAGTCTAGATCCTCTTGTGTGTGTGTGTGTGTGTGTGTGTGTGTGTGTGTGTGTGTGTGTGTGTGTGTCTGAGGTTGTAGGTAGGTAGCTGGGATTGGAGATGGGTGGGTTTATGAATTAAATAAAACAATAAATATTATACTTAAAAATAGTAAAAATGACAAATCATCCCTCTATCATGACAGCATTTTCCTCCCCCCCTTGGGGAGGTGTTGGACACGTCAGAGCTGGCATGGTAGGGCCTGTGTTGTTGGGGTTGCTATGGCAACTGCAATAAGCAAGTTTTCCTCTGCAATCTTCACTGGCCCAAGAATAAGCCTAGGCAAGCCCACAAGTCAGTGGCTCATGAGTAGTTTTGTACTCTAAAATATTGCAGTGATAACTGCTAAGAATCATAAATAGAAGAAAGATAACCTATTTGTACTTTCTTTTCTTCCCACTTAGCACCTTTCCTCACTTATGCCCTTTCCCTCATTATATGCACATCAAAACACAAGCTGCTCCCAATTGCTAAACCTATGTCCATTTTCCAAAATTGAGAAAAAGCAATGTTCACTAACTTGAAGTTCCTTGTTGTGGCTCAGCAAATTAAGAACCCGACAGTACCTATGAGGATGCAGGTTGGATCCCTGGCCTCACTCAGTGGGTTGAGGAGTCAGTGTTGCCACGAGGTAGAGTGTATGTCGCAGATGTGGCTCAGATCTGGCTGTGACATAGGCCGGCAGCTTCAGCTCCAATTCCACCCCTAGCCTGGAAACGTACATGTACTTCAGATGTGGCTCTTAAAACAAACAAAAAAAGTTTACCAACTTGAACATATAAACTTTTGGGCATATAAATGAAATAGTTAAAAATCTACTTACAATATTTAATTTATTAATTTCACATATCTATATGAATTGCATAAAACTGATAAAATTATAGTCACTCATGTTAATTCAGAAATACTGCTATACTCTGGCATTTCATGAAGCAGATTCCAGTGTTCGTGTGTATCTTGGCTCTCAGTGAGTTTGCCATCACTAGAAATCCCCTTTGATTTTTTAACGCTTTTCCCAAACACATTATCTTCTCTGCCACCCAAGATTGACAACACAGTCGTTTTAAACCCAGATAGAATTCTATCACAGAAAGTTTTTATCCCAGACCACAAGGATGCATTTCCACAGTATTAGGACAGACTTTTCTTTCTATAATTCACCATTTATGAATTAACGATCTCTGCAATGTGACCACTTACTGTATTGCCTTTTAAAAAGCTTACTTACAATGACATGCAAAACTTGAAAGGATGAGGTTGAACCGCCTAGAGGAAAGATGATTACACTCCTAAATGTCTTTGGGGAGTTCCCATTGTGCTCAGCAGTAGCAAGCCTGACTAGTATCCATAAGGATGCAGGTTTGATCCCTGGCCTCACTGAGTGGGTTAAGGATCTGGCATTGCTGTGAGCTGGGTATAGGTTACAGACACAGCTCGGATCTGGAATTGCTGTGACTGTGGCATAGGCCAGCAAAGACAGTTCTGATTCAACCCCTAGCCTGGGAACTTCCATATTCCATAGGTGCAGCCCTTAAAAAATAAATAAATAAAGTAAATAAATAAATAAATGTCTTTGAGGAGTTTCCATTGTGGCGCAGTGGACCGAATCTGGCTAGGAACCATGAGGCTTCAGGTTCGATCCCTGGCCTCGCTCAGTGGGTTAAGGATCTGGCGTTGCCATGAGCTGTGGTGTAGGTCTCAGACGTGGCTCGGATCTGGTGTGCTGTGGCTGTGGCATAGGCCAGCAGCTGTAGCTCCGATTCAACCCCTAGCCTGGGAACCTCTACATGCTGCAGATGTGGTCCTAAATAGACAAAAAGACCCCCCAAAAAAAGTCTAACTCCTTTTTGTTAATTTCAACTCAGTTCTATTAGATGACCTAACAAAAGAGTTTTAGTAACAATAAGAGCTAACAGTTCCTGAGCTCTTAGTGTTTGTCAGACACTGTTTTACCAAGTTATGCATTGTAGCTTATGTTAAGGATCTCAGAGGGTGGCAGATGAGGTTTCCTGAGCAGATACAGCTGTGGACCACGTGAACGTATCACTCACTCTGCAAGTGGAAAGCATCACCCACAATTCATACTGAATGGTTTCCACTTGTATGTGCATTACTGCTGTTTAATCACCGGGTTACCAAACACACACACACACACACACAGAAAATGGCCACCCTCTCCTTTCTCCACAGGGAACTACAAAGACAAGATCTTAACAGCATGTTCTTGTTTTAAATTAGTAGTTCTCGACCCTGTCTGCACATTAGAATCACTTGAGAAACTTAAAAAAAACAAAACAAAACAAAAAAAAAACCCCACAGATGATGCCCAGGCCTCACCCCAGAACAAATAAATCATAATCTCAGGGATGGAGTCTGAGCATCAAAAGTCTTGAAAGTACTGCAACTGATTCTAATTTATAGCCAGCTTGAGAACCAAAGTTTTAAATTAGTGGACATTGACCAGATGTCCTCATATCTCTATCTAAGAACTTGGGAAGTACTCGCTATACTATTTCAGTATTCTGAAGATTTTCAAAAGTTCTGCTTTGTATGAACGTCTGGTTACACTTTATTTTCCCTTTCTGTGCTCCCATCCTTCCAGCGCCACCCTGAGACTGGGAAGGGAATTTATCTCCCCACCAGCTTCTTCCCATTCACTGGGGGGTACACCTGCAACGCAATTCTGTCCCCTGCTTGCCCACACTCACACACGTTTCCTATCTCATATCTTCCAGTCTTCAGTTCTTAACGCTAGAGACATTCGCTTTCTAATGTAACAACTTTCCTTCCATGTTACTCTTCTAATAGAGCCCACATCACAAAGTAATAATAAATTTCCTTGTGACCATATTATATATCATACACTGTTGTAGACACTATACATATCACTGGAATTCCAGGATAGAAAAGCATGGGCTAAAACAATTATCTAAAGAAACAATGTGCTAAAACATCTAAAATTTGGTGAAAGACATATTTACAAATTAAAGAAGTTCAATAAACTCCAATGTGGATAAAAATAAAGAATATGACACCTCTCTCTATAGGAGATAAACTATACATCTAAAAACATAGGTAAACTGAAATTAAGTGGATAGGAAAATATATTCCATGGAAATAGTAAACTTAAGAAAGCTGGAGAGCTATGTGAATAGTTGATGAAGTAGATTTCAAGACAAAGAGTAACCTAAGTAAAGGGGACGTTTCATGGTGATAAAATATCCAATTCATTAGTAAGATTTTGGATATAAATGTGTGTATATGTCGAATAACAGAGCTTCAAAATACATGGAACAAATAATGACAGAATTAAAAGGAAAAATAGACAATCCCACAGTCTGGGAGCGTTTAACACCCCTTCCCCAGACATTGATAGACCAATTAGACAAAACAGTTCAATAAAGACTTAAACGATATGAATAATATTATCAACTGCCTTGACCTGATTGATATCACAGAGCGCTTCATTTAGAATAGAATAGACATTCCTTTCAAGAGCACATGTTTGACATTCCCCTGTGGCTCAGTGAGTTGGGGTGCAGTGTTGTCACTGCTGTGGCTTTGGTTGCAGCTGTGGCTTAGGTTCAGTCCCTGGCCAGGGAACTTTCACATGCCATGGGCACTGCTGAAAAAAAAAAATTGCACGTCTTCACCAAGAGACACCATCTGCTGACCATAACACAAGTTTCAACTGATTAAATATTTAAAAATCAGGAGTTCCCATTATGACTCAGTGGTTAACAAACCCAGCTAGTACCCATGAGGATGCGGGTTCGATCCCTGGCCTTGCTCAGTGGGTTAAGGATCTGGTGTTGCCATGAGCTGTGGTGTAGGTCACAGACATGGCTTGGATCCCATGTTGCTGTGGCTGTGGTGTAGGCCAGTAGCTACAGCTCCGATTTAGCCTCTAGCCTGGGAACTTCTGTATGCCCCAGGTGCGGCCCTAAAAAGACAAAGAGACAAAAAATCAAAAAATAAAAATCATGCCGAGGGTATTCTTCAATTACCACGGAATTAAAATTAGAAATTTTTAAGTGATTACTTTATGATTGTGATTTCCTCCATCCTATTCTTACTTTTTTATTCAGAGGATACCTTTCAGTATTTCTTTTAAAATAGATTTAGTATTGCTGTACTCTTTTAGTTTTTGATTTTTGGAGAAATTCTTTATTTCTCCTTCTATTTTAAATGATATCCTTGCTGGGTAGAGTGTTCTAGACTGCAAAAATGTCCCTTTTAGAACTTTGAATATATCTTACCACTCTCTTCTGGCCTGTAGAGTTTCTGTAGAGAAATCAGCTGATAGCTGTACGGGGGTTCCCTTATAATTAATGCTTTGTTTTCCTCTTGCTGCCTTTTGAATTCTCTCCTTATCTTTAATTTATGCCATTTTTATTATGTCTTTGTGTGGGCCTCTTAGGGTTCAACTCCTTTGCGGACCTCTGTGCTTCCTGTATCTTGATATCTTTTTCCTTTAGATTTGGAAGGTTTTCAGCCATAATTTCTTCAAATATATTTTCAATGTCCTTTTCTTTTTCTTCTCCTTCTGGAATCCCTGTTATGTGTAAATTGGCCTGTTTTATATTATCCCATAGATCTCTTATATTGCTTTCACATTTTTTCATTTCGTTTTCTGTCTACTGTCCTGATTGGGTGATTTCCATTATTACATCTTCAAGTCACTTATTCGTTCCTCTGCATTACTCATTCTGCACTTCAGTGCCTCTCGAATTTCTGCAAATGAATTTTCTAATTTTTCTTGGCACCTCCTTATATTTTCTAGTTCCTTTGTAAAGTAATTACTGTTCATAATCCACTCTTAATTCCTTCATATCTGCTCTTAATTCCTTGAGTATTTTTGCTATCTCTTTTTTTTTTTTTTTTTTTTTTTCCCCACTGTACAGCAAGGGGGTCAGGTTATCCTTACATGTATACATAACAATTACAGTTTTTCCCCCACCCTTTCTTCTGTTGCAACATGAGTATCTAGACAAAGTTCTCAATGCTATTCAGCAGGATCTCCTTGTAAATCTATTCTAAGTTGTATCTGATAACCCCAAGCTCCCGATCCCTCCCACTCCCTCCCCCTCCCATCAGGCAACCACAAGTCTCTTCTCCAAGTCCATGATTTTCTTTTCTGAGGAGATGTTCATTTGTGCTGGATATTAGATTCCAGTTATAAGTGATATCATATGGTATTTGTCTTTGTCTTTCTGGCTCATTTCACTCAGGATGAGATTCTCTAGTTCCATCCATGTTGCTGCAAATGGCATGATGTCATCCTTTTTTATGGCTGAGTAGTATTCCATTGTGTATATATACCACATCTTCCGAATCCAATCATCTGTCGATGGACATTTGGGTTGTTTCCATGTCCTGGCTATTGTGAGTAGTGCTGCAATGAACATGCGGCTGCACGTGTCTCTTTGAAGTAGAGCTTTGTCCGGATAGATGCCCAAGAGTGGGATTGCGGGGTCATATGGAAGTTCTATGTATAGATTTCTAAGGTATCTCCAAACTGTTCTCCATAGTGGCTGTACCAGTTTACATTCCCACCAGCAGTGCAGGAGGGTTCCCTTTTCTCCACAGCCCCTCCAGCACTTGTTATTTGTGGATTTATTAATGATGGCCATTCTGACTGATGTGAGGTGATATCTCATGGTAGTTTTGATTTGCATTTCTCTTATAATCAGCGATGTTGAGCATTTTTTCATGTGTTTGTTGGCCATCTGTATGTCTTATTTGGAGAAATGTCTATTCAGGTCTTTTGCCCATTTTTCCATTGATTGATTGGTTTTTTTGCTGTTGGGTTGTATAAGTTGCTTATGTATTCTAGAGATTAAGCCCTTGTCGGTTGCATCATTTGAAACTATTTTCTCCCATTCTGTAAGTTGTCTTTTTGTTTTCTTTTGGGTTTCCCTTGCTGTGCAAAAGCTTTTCAGTTTGATGAGGTCCCATGGGTTTATTTTTGCTCGAATTTCTATTGCTTTGGGAGACTGACCTGAGAAAATATTCATGATGTTGATGTCCGAGAGTGTTTTGCCTATGTTTTCTTCTAGGAGTTTGATGGTGTCCTGTCGTATATTTAAGTCTTTCAGCCATTTTGAGTTTATTTTTGTGCATGGTGTGAGGGTGTGTTCTAGTTTCATTGCTTTGCATGCAGCTGTCCAGGTTTCCCAGCAATGCTTGCTGAATAGACTTTCCTTTTCCCATTTGATGTTCTTGCCTCCCTTGTCAAAGATTAATTGCCCATAGGTGTCAGGGTTTATTTCTGGATTCTCTATTCTGTTCCATTGGTCTGTCTGTCTGTTTTGATGCCAGTACCACACTGTTTTGATGACTGTGGCTTTGTAGTATTTCTTGAAGTCTGGGAGAGTTATGCCTCCTGCTTGGTTTTTGTTTCTCAGGATTGCTTTGGCGATTCTGGGTCTTTTGTTGTTCCATATAAATGTTTGGATTGTTCCAGTTCTGTGAAAAATGTCATGGGTAATTTGATAGGGCTTGCATTGAATCTGTAGATTGCTTTGGGTAGTATGGCCATTTTTACAATATTGATTTTTCCAATCCATGAACATGGAATATCTTTCCATTTCTTTACATCTTCTTTGATTTCTTTGATTAAAGTTTTATAGTTCTCGGCATATAGGTCCTTTACCTCCTTGGTCAGGTGTATTCCGAGGTATTTGATTTTGTGAGGTGCAATTTTAAAAGGTATCGTATTTTTGTATTCCTTTTCTAATATTTTGTTGCTGGTATACAGAAATGTGACTGACTTCTGAATGTTAATCTTATATCCTGCTACTTTGCTGAATTTGTTCATCAGTCCAAGTAGTTTTGGGGTTGAGTCCTTAGGGTTTTCTAGGTATAGTATCATGTCATCTGCATACAGTGACAGTTTGATCTCTTCTCTTCCTATATGGATGCCTCTTATTTCTTTTGTTTGTCTAATTGCTGTGGCTAGGACTTCCAAAACGATGTTGAAGAGCAGTGGTGAGAGTGGGCATCCCTGTCTTGTTCCAGATTTGAGTGAGAAGGCTTTCAGTTTTTCCCCATTGAGTATTATATTTGCTGTGGGTTTATCATAAATGGCTTTGATTATGTTCAGGAATGTTCCCTCTGTACCCACTTTGGCGAGGGTCTTGATCATGAATGGATGTTGAACTTTGTCAAATGCTTTTTCTGCATCTATTGAGATGATCATATGATTTTTGACTTTTTTTTTGTTAATGCGGTGTATGATGCTGATTGATTTGCGTATGTTGAACCATCCTTGTGAACCTGGGATGAACCCAACCTGGTCATGGTGTATAATTTTTTTTGTATGTTGTTGGATTCGGTTGGCTAAGATTTTGTTGAGAATTTTTGCATCTATATTCATCAATGATATTGGGCGATAGTTTTCTTTTTTGGTGGTATCTCTGTCTGGTTTTGGAATGAGGGTGATGGTGGCCTCATAGAATGTCTTTGGGAGTATTCCTTCTTCTTCAACCTTTTGAAAGAGTTTAAGGAGGATGGGCACCAATTCCTCTTTATATGTTTGATAAAATTCACCTGTGAAGCCATCTGGTCCTGGACTTTTATTTGTAGGGAGTGATTTTATGACCTCTTCAATTTCATTTCTAGTGATCAGTCTGTTCAGTTGGTCTGTTTCTACTTGATTCAGTTTTGGCAGGCTGTAAGATTCTAGAAAATTGTCCATTTCTTCCAGATTGTCAAACTTGTTGCCATACAGTTGTTCATAGTATTCTCTTACGGTTTTTTGTATTTCTGCTGTATCCATTGTGATTTCTCCTTTTTCATTTATAATTTTGTTTATTTGGGTTCTTTCCTCTTTTTAGTGAGTCTGGCCAGGGGTTTGTCAATTTTGTTCACCTTTTCAAAGAACCAGCTCTTGGTTTTATTAATTTTCTCTATTGTTTTTTGAGTCTCTATTTTATTGATTTCTTCTTTGATCTTTATAATTTCCTTCCTTCTGCTGACTTTAGGACTTTTTTGTTCTTCTTTTTCTAATTTGTTTAGGTGGAGGGTTAAGTTGTCAATTTGGGATCTTTCTTCTTTTTTGAGAAAGGCCTGTATTGCTATAAATTTCCCTCTGAGCACTGCTTTCGCAGCATCCCATAGATTTGGAGAGGTTGTGTCTTCATTATCATTTGTTTCAAGGTAGTTTTTAATTTCCTTCTTGATTTCCTCATTGACCCATTGGTTTTTTAGTAGCATGTTGTTGATTCTCCATGTAGTAGGTTTTTTCTCTTTGCTTTTCCCATGGTTGATTTCTAATTTCATGGCATTGTGGTCAGAGAAGATACTTGAGATAATTTCTACTCTCCTAAATTTATTGAGATTCGCTTTGTGTCCCAATATGTGGTCGATTCTTGAGAATGTTCCATGAGCATTTGAGAAGAATGTGTATTCTGATTTTTTTGGATGTCGTGTCCTGAAGATATCAATTAAGTCTAACTTTTCTATTGTTTCCTTTAGGATCTCTGTTGCTTTATTGGTTTTCTGTCTAGAGGATCTGTCCATTGATGTGAGGGGGGTATTTAGGTCTCCTACTATGATTGTATTCTCATCAATATCTCCCTTTATGTCTGTTAATATTTGTTGTATGTATCTGGGTGCTCCTATATTTGGGGCATATATGTTGATGATAGTAACATCCTCTCCTTGGATGGATCCCTTAATCATTAAATAGTGTCCTTCTTTATCTTTCTTTATGTCTTTTGTTTTAAAGTCTATTTTGTCCGATATGAGCGTTGCGACTCCTGCTTTTCTGTCATGTCTATTGGCGTGAAATATTTTTCCCTGCCCTTTCACTTTCAATCTATATGTATCTTTTGTCTTAAGGTGAGTTTCTTGTAGGCAGCATATTGAAGGTTTTTGCCTTTTTATCACTCAGCCACTCTGTGTCTTTTGATTGGGGCATTCAGCCCATTGACATTTAAGGTGATAAATGATAGATGATTAGTTATTGCCATTTGAACCTCGTGTTCCAGTTGATTCTATGGTTCTCCATTCTTCCTTTCTTTTTTTTTTTTTTTTCCTTGGTTGGATGGTCTCCTGTTATTATCTCCTTCAGTGTATTTTTTTTTTCATTTTTTGCAAATGCAATATTTGGTTTTGGCTTGTGGTTGCCCTGTTTTTTAAGTATGCGAACCCCTTCCCATAATTGTGTGTTTTAGCCTGATGGTCCTGTAAGTTCAAACACTTCATTACTATATTAAAATTAAGAAGAGAGACATACAAACAAACAAAAAGCGTTATTTACTTCCTAACATCCCTTGCCCATATTTTATGGTTTTGATTACTCTTTTTTATTTTTTTCTTTTTAATTTTATTTTGTTTGAAGCATGTTCATGATTAAATCTGTATGCTGGCTTATTTGAGTGACTGCTCTCTGATTGCGGTTTCCTCAGTCCTAGTTCTTCCTCTTCTTCTTCTTCTTTTTTTTTTTTTTTCCTTTTCTTTTTTCTTCCCTTTCCTTCCTTTCTTTTTGGTTTAGAGAAGCCCTTTCAATATTTCCTTTAACCTGGGTTTTGTGTTGCTGTATTCTTTAAGTTTTTGTTTGTTGGGGAAAATTTTTATTTCCCCTTCTATTTGAAATGATATTCTTGCTGGATAGAGTATTCTAGGTTGCATATTTTTTCCTTTGAGCACTTTAAATATCTCTTGCCATTCCCTCCTGGCCTGTAGTGTTTCTGTAGAGAAATCAGCTGATATTCTTATGGGGGTTCCCTTGTAGGTAACATTCTGTTTTTCTCTTGCTGCCTTGAGGATCCTCTCTTTATCACTAACTTTTGCCATTTTTATTATGATGTGTCTTGGTGTGGGTCTGTTTAGGTTCAGTTTGTTTGGGGCCCTCTGTGCTTCTTGTATCTTGAATCCAGTATCCTTTAGATTTGGGAAGTTTCCATCAATAATTTCTTCAAATATATTTTCCATCCCCTTATCTTTTTCTACTCCTTCTGGAATTCCTATTATGTGTAGATTGGCCCGCTTTATATTATCCCATAGGTCTCTTATATTGCTTTCCAGTTTTTTGATTCGGTTTTCTGTCTGTTGACCAGATTGAGTGATTTCCATTATTCTATCTTCCATATCACTGATTCGTTCTTCTGCACTATTCATTCTGGTTTTTACTGCCCCTAGTTCAGTTTGCATCTCTGCAAATGAATGTTCTAGTTTTCCTTGGCTCCTCCTTATATTTTCTAGTTCCTTTCTGAGGGTATCTGCATTACTGTTCATATCTTCTCTTAATTCCTTAAGTATTTTCACTATTTCTCTTTTGAACTCCAGGTCTGTCTGACTGCAGAGATCTGTTTCATTGTTGACTGTTTTGGGTGAGTTCTCCTGTTGGTTTGACTGGGGGTGGTTTCTCAGCTTCTTCATCTTGCTTGTTGTTTTCTTTCTCCTGAGGGAGTTGTACTCTCCGTTATCAGGCAGTGTTTGCCTTGTCACTGCCATGGAATATTTCCTGAGGGCTGGTGTTGTTGGTCAATCTTTTTTGAGGCAGTGTGGCTTTTCTGGAGTGTTGATGGGGCTAACAGTGTTTCTTTGAAGCAAAGGAGGACTTCCTGAGGGCAGACAGGACTGGGAGGTCCACACCACGATAGTAGCAGATTTCACTTGGTCATGCAGAGCTTGCTCTGGTGTTTTTAGGCTGTGGGGTTCTTGCAGGGGGTTGGCGGTGTTGGGCAGCTGTTCCTCAGGAGTGCAGCACCCCCTGGGGGCTGGAGCAGCTATCTGGGTCACTGAGAACCTAAGAGGCTCTTCCCTAGGGCAGCCCAACTCAGAAGGACAGCCTGAGAATGTAGGCGGATCTTTTCACAGTCTGGCCGAGCTTGTTGCAGCTTTTCTGGGCTGCAGGGGCTCTTCCAGGGGGCTGGTGGTGCTGAGCAGTTATTTCCCGGGAGTGGGGCACCCCCTGGGGGCTTGGGCGGGTAGCAGGGCCGTTGGAGACCCAAGAGGCTCCTCCCCAGGGCAGCCCGACTCAGAAAAACCATCTGAGATCTTTTCCCAACTCGGCCAGGCTTGTTGCAGCTTTTCTGGGCTGCAGGGGGTCCTGCCTGGAGCTGGCAGTCCTATGCAGCTGGTCCACTAGGGCACCCCCTGGGGGCTTGGGCGGGTAGCAGGGCCGTTGGAGACCCAAGAGGCTCCTCCCCAGGGCAGCCCGACTCAGAAAAACCTTCTGAGATCTTTTCCCGACTCGGCCAGGCTTGTTGCAGCTTTTCTCGGCTGCAGGGGGTCCTGCCTGGAGCTGGCAGTCCTATGCAGCTGATCCACTAGAGCATCCCCTCGGGGCTTGGGCGGGTAGCAGGGCCGTTGGAAACCCAAGAGGCTCCTCCCCGGGGCAACCCAACTCAGAAAAACCGTCCGAGAATTAGGCCGATCTATTCACAGCCTGGCTAAGCTTGTTCTAGCTTTTCTGGGCTGCAGGCCTTTTCTCGGGGGCTGGTGGTGTTTGGTGCTGCTGTACGGAAGTGTAGCCCCTCCAAAGGGTAAGCAGGCCTGTGCAGGGACAGCCCCTGCGGTGGTAGGCTTCAGGCAATTGTTGAGGCCAGCCCTCCTGGATGGCAGGCAGCCCCAGGTCTGGTGAGAGCGTAGGGGGTGGCGGGGGTGGGGGGAGGGGATGCACTGGGAAGCACAGCTTTCAGCTAGCTAGCGGGCCTGTAAGCTTGCTGTGGCGTGGGGGGTATTCTATGGGGACCCACCCCTTCTTCTCTCCCCTCCCCAGCATGGGGGCAGACCAGGCTCTTCTCCCAGGTTCCCTCTGATGCGGCTTTCCACTTCCCCGCTCCTAGAGTATTGCTCCCTTCCTCTGCGACAGCTTTGTTTTCTAGTCTCCCAGGCAGTCTCTGCCCCGTCAAATAGTTTCTAGACCTCCCAAGCAGTTTCCGCTCTGCCCCGCCCCCCCAGCCAGGGGACTAACCTCTGGAGCCGAGGTCTCGGTGCCCAGCCCCCCCCAGGCGTCTCAATTTTTGGTGACTGTGCCCGTAGTTCAGATGGTCTGTTGGGTTCTTGATCGGCTTTTCCGTACTCCAACTTACTGCTACACTCTTCTCTGCATCTGGATTCCTCCGGTTCGTTTGATCTTTCCCCCGGTAGGTGACTTTCCAGGGTGCGGGATCCCTTTCTCCTCCGCAGTTCCCTTTCAGGAGCGCCTGTCCCACTTGGATTCACCTTCTCTCACTCTCCTCTTTTCTCCCGTTCTGCCCAATAATGTCACGAACTTCTTGCCGTTATTGGAGTTTAGGTTCCTCTGCCAGCGATTGGTTGCTGTTCTGTGCGAGTCATTTATTCTGTAGATGTGCTTTTTTGTTGTGTTTGTGGGAGAGGGCGAGCGTGTCCCCCTACTCCTCCGCCATCTTGTCCTCTCTCTGCTATCTCCTTTTTGAACTTTGTGTCTATTAGATTGCAGAGGCCTTTTTCATTATTTGCTCCTTCAGGGGAATTCTCCTCTTCTTTTAACTGGGAATGGTTCCTCAGCATCCTCATTTTGCTTGTATTTTTCTTATTATGAGAGTTTAGGGAAAACAATTACTATAGTTATGGAGCACTATTTATATGCAAGAGTGCCCCTGGTTATTTTGTGAGGGGTATTATTATTATTATTATTATTATTATTTTGATGTGAGGGCTGATTTTGGTTTGGATGCTTGCTGTCTCTTTTCTCAGTGTGGGCAAGCTGTTAGCCCCATGCTGGTGTGTGGCCTGCAGTTGCTTCCAGGGAGGTGGAGGCCATGGTCAGGGCTCTTAGCCAGTGCCTGGTTGCTGGGCCCTTGATAGTGGCAAGGAGGTGGTGCAGGCTGCTCCTGGTTGCAGGGCCCTGGGAAGTGACAGTGACCCTCAGGCAGGTGTAGGCAGTGCCCAGAGCATTTGGCAGTGGTAGCAGCAGGGCGTGTGTGTTCTCCAGGGAGTAACAGCAACAACAGGTGGCACTCAGTTACAGTACCCTCTTCTGCACAGACCTCTGCGTTTACTGGGGCCGTTAGGTAGGGCCTGTTCACTCACCCCTAGTGGTAGTGGGCCATGCCCACCTCTGGAGTTTGAGATGGCTGTGGGGTTTTGCCCCACTGCCCTTAGCCCATGCAAGAGGTGGCCACCCGTAACCTGCACAAGAGGCGTGGGCTTTTGGCCACCCCTGCTGCCCAAAAGCCCATGCCTGCACAGAGATAGATATTCCTATGGCAGTCTGTCCCTCCTCCTCTCACTTTCCCCAGCAATGGTGCCTTGCTTCTTTTGCAGGCCATGGCCTCCTCCCCTGCTCCCTTGGCTTTGGCGCTCCACTCCCCAGCCCATGGCACACTGCTTCCTAGCCCCTCAAGGTATTTACACACAGCCACCCCTAGTCCTCTCCCCAGAACTGACCTCTGGAGCCTCAGTCTCAGTATCCAGTCCCTGCCTGAGGTCTCAGGCTGTCACGTCTGGGAGGGGGGGGGAAATGGTACCAGTGGTCTGTGTGGCTCTCTCTCTGCCCTGCCCTCCTCAAGCCAGCTGCTGCACTTTTCTCCACAGCTTCAAGGTCCCTCGGTCTCGGCCCATCTCCCCGTCAGTTAGGTGCTTTCCCAGGATGTGGGTTCCTTTCCTCTTTCTCAGCTCCATCTCTGGAGTGCTAGTCCTGCCCAGATTCCTTTTTTTTTTTTTTTTCCCTCTTCTCTCTACCTCCTTTTTTTTTTTCCTTTTGTTCTACGCAGTTATGTGGAGTGTTTCATGACCTTTTGGAAGGTCCAAGGTCTTTTGCCAGCATTCAGTAGATGTTCTGAGTGAATTGTTCTACATGTAGATGGGTTTTGTGTGTGTGTGTGTGTGTGTGTGTGGAAGAAGGTGAGCACCATGTCTTACTCCTCCACCATCTTCATTCTGCTTGAAATGAGACACATCTAAGTTTATGAATCAGAAAATAAATTATAGGAAAAGTTGGGAAATATCTGAAACTGAATGACTATAATGATATATTGAAATTTGTGAAGTGCATCTAAAGCAGTTCTTGGAAGAAAATTTATAGCTTAAATATTTATATTATGCAAAGAAGTATGGTCTAATATTGATGACCTAAGATTTTACTTTAAGAAAATAGACAAGAAGAGCAGAATAAAGCCAAAATAAGAAGAAAGGAAATAAAGATATGAGCAGAAATCAGAACATTAAAAAACAGACAATGGTGAATTTAACAAAGTCAAAAATTGGGAAATATCAACAAAATTGATAAGCATGTAGTTAGACCAAGGAGGGTGGGAGTAAAGAGAGAGAAGAAGGTAGAGTAGGAGACATAGAACACAAGTTATTAATATCAAAAATGAAGAAGAGATTTTACTACAGATTCTACAAATATCAAAGAGATAATTTAAAAAACTAAATGAATAATGCCAAAAATTTGGCAACTTGAAGTGTATAAATTCCTGGAAAAACATATTTTCTATTCTATTAAATTGATCAAATGGATTTTTTTTCTATTTTTATGATTTTTATTTTTTTCCATTATAGCTGGTTTACTCCTTTATACTGTTAATGTGGTGAATTATATTGATTCGGTTTTGAATGTTAAAGCAAACTAAATTCCTATGAAAATATTTCACAGAATTCAACACTCATTCATGATAAAAATTCTCAGCAAACTTAGGAATAGATAGAACCTTGCACAATCTGAAAAAGGTAATCTCTAAAAACCCTGTAGCGAACATCATACTTAATGGTGATGGGCAGGTGAATCCCCTGGGAGGGACAAACAAGAACTGGTTAGATAATGGTCCTTTTCTGTATCTTGATGGCGGCTTGAATTACACACAGGTGTATACATTTAGTAAAACTCATCAAGGAGTTCCCATTGTGGCTCATCGGTAATGAACCCAGCTGGTATCCATGAGGGTGTAGATTTGATCCCTGGCCTTGCTTAGTGGGTTAAGGATCTGGCATTGCCGTGAGATGTGATGTAGGTTGCAGATGCTGCTCAGATCCACATTGCTGCGGCTGTAGCATAGACCAGCAACTGTAGCTCCTCTTCGATCCCTAGTCTGGGAACTTCCATGTGCTGAGGGTGTGGCCCTATAAAGTAAAAAAAAAAAAAACCCACAAAAAACCCTCATCAAAACAGTGCCCTTAGGGAGTTCCCATTGTGGCACAGCAGAAACAAATCCGACTAGTATCCATGAGGATGCAGGTTCGACCCCGGTCTTGCTCAGTGGGTTGGAGGTCCCAGCATTGCCATCAGCTGTGGTGTGGATTGCAGACATGGCTCGGATCCTGTGTTGCTGTGGCTGTGGCGTAGGCTGGCAGCTGTAGCTCCAATTTGACCCCTAGCCTGGGAACTTCCATATGCCACAAGTGAGGCCCTAAAAAGCAGAAAAAAAGAAAGAAAGAAAAAGAAACGGTGCCCTTAGAATTTGTGTTTCATGCTATGCAAATTTTATCTCAAAAGAAAAATAATAGCCTTAAACAAATACCAAGCTCCTTCAACTAAGTGATAACATTAGTTTATGATGCTCGTACTAAAATATTTAGGGGGCAGTCCACTCAGGAATGCATCTTACTCTGAAATGTGTCCAAAAATTGACTGATAGATAAATAGAAGGGTTGACAGATGGCTACATATAGATTTATGTGAAGCAATGTAACTTGTTAAATTTTAAAATCTACATGATGAATTTTCACTATAAAATCATTTCAACCTTTCTATCTATCTGACATTTTTATAATAAAATGGAAAAAACCTCAGTGGTCACCATGACAATTATTCAGAACCTAGGCCCACAAAGGATTCTTTTAGGGAGGAGTGTTTTATCGCTGACATTGTTTAGAATTGCCAGCACATGGTGATAATAAAAAGCAGATTGACTTTCAGTTTGGTTTATTATTGTTTTTAAATTCTCAACAGCAATGCACACCCTTACTGCCTGCACCCAGGGTGGGCTCTCCTACTGCACTGCCCTGGGTACATGGTTAGTGTTGTACAGTTGGAAAAACACAGTGACTGGAATCAAAGCCAGATCTGCCTGATTCCAAAGCTCCTTCCATGCCAATAAATTCTTCCTACATTATCCTGCTAG
Organism: Sus scrofa; assembly: GCF_054392235.1. Taxonomy (NCBI): domain Eukaryota; kingdom Metazoa; phylum Chordata; class Mammalia; order Artiodactyla; family Suidae; genus Sus; species Sus scrofa. Next base: position 17,699,748 of record NC_139393.1, on the reverse strand, counting down.
CCATGCTGCAAATGATACAAAGATGAAAAAGTCCTAATTCTGGCCTACAAGGGGATCATAGTATAGTGGAGACAGATCCATACTTAAATGTTTTTAATACAAGATGATATTAAAGGTTTTCAAATAACATGCGGAAGGGAAATGGGAACACTTCTTAGATGCAGTGTCTGAGGTACAGTTTGCTCTCTGCTTAAACCCATTTGGTGTGGTCCATAAGCTCAAACCCAAAATCCTTAACATGGCCTGCTCTTAAGATAGGATCATGTGGGCATGATCTGGGCCCTTTCTACTTCTCTAGCCTCATCTTGGGCTCTTGGGCATTTCCTAGTAGTCAGTCCTCCAAAAATAACATGTGTTCACACACACACACACACACACACACACACACACACGCATACACACACACCTCACGCACGCTACTCTGGCCTGCTTTCTGTTCCCTTCATCATGTCCCTTCCTACTTTGTGGCGTTACCTAGGCAATGCCTTCTTCCTGAATGCTTACCCCTTATTTCCTCCTCTCTTCCCACTTCCACCTTCACCTAGACCAATCCTATTTACTTTTCAGGGCAAGGATAAAAGATCGCTTTCTCAACAAAGCCTTCTCTGATTTCTCAGGCCAGGTGGCCTGCCCTTCTCCTTTGAGACACAGGACGAAGTTATAATTATACCACATGTCTTATGTAAATTTGGATGTGTTCTAAATTCTAGAGATAGTGTGATATGGAACTATATTTGACTCATTTCATTGATTTCTGCTTCGTTTCTTTAGTCCCGATGGGAAAGTGGAGGTGCACTCAGCAAGTTAATGTTCCTAAAAGAGCTTGAAAATGAATGAAGAGTTTTATTCCCAAAGGCGTTCACACAATTTTTCCTGCACTATTTAGGCTTCCCTCTGTTGATTCCCTTGTAACGTTCCATTTTAATGATGCACAAATAGGAAAAGGATAAAAGCTACAGAAGTACACATGACCACCTCAAACCATAATAATGTAACAGTAAACGTTTCTCTCAACATCTGGAGTCGTATAGCCCACTTTCCTGTAAAGGAAATCAAGAAATCACTTTAAATTCATGTCCACACAAAGATTTACAAACCATACATCTATTTTTCTCAATCTTTTCTGAAGTTTCTCTGTGACTAAATCTGAATTTCAAATATCTGGTGTGCATAAATTTAGGACATTAGACTAATAGAGTTTTGCTTACTTCCAGAACAGACATTGCTAATCACTCACAGAATCCTTTACAACCCAGTATACCAGGCAGTCACTACCAATCAACTAGAGATTGCACATGAGTTGAAATTTATTTGCTACCCTGGAATTAGGATATCTCTTAGGCTTCCTATAGCTCATCTCTGAAAGCTGTGATTCTATAGCATGCCTACACAAAATAAGAGTCCCAAATACAGGAGTTCCTGTCGTGGTGCAGTGGTTAACGAATCCAACTAGGAACCATGAGGTTGCGGGTTCGATCCCTGCCCTTGCTCAGTGGGTTAACGATCCGGCGTTGCCGTGAGCTGTGGTGTAGGTCGCAGATGCGGCTCGGATCCTGCGTTGCTATGGCTCTGGTGTAGGCTGGCAGCTACAGCTCCGATTCAACCCCTAGCCTGGGAACCTCCATATGCCGCGAGAGCGGCCCAAGAAATGGCAGAAAAAAAAAAAAAAAAAAAAGAGCCCCAAATACAGAAGCATATCAATTTACAAACTTTCAACTCAGAAACTTTTATAGATACAAACAAATGAGCCAGAGGAAAAAAATGTATCAATTCTATTGAGAACCCAGTATTGTTACTTGGATCTTATGAGTAAATGGATGTCCCCAACCTTAGGACCCTATCTGCTTGTAAATGGAGAGCCTTTTATACGCCGTACTTTTTCTTTCCATTTTTCTCCCCACCATCTCAGTTCTTCCTGAAGGCATAGAAAAACTTAGAATAGCCTTACTCATTTGGGGGGTATTCACCACTCTGGGGTGGTATCCTTCACCACTCTGCACTTTGGGAAGCAGTGTCCCTAGCACCACCTGCTTCTCCATTAAATCTCTCTTGTGGAAGTCAGTCAAACTGGGATACAGATGATGGCTAAGGTCTAAATGATCTTCTCCTCTTAACATATTTATACTTTATTAGGGACAATGTTCGAAGCCAAAGGAATGCATTTCCAGTTGTAGAATTGTTTTGTGTTTTCCAGTTAGAGGGGTTAGAAAGTTATTTGGGAGAAGCAGCAAGGGGAGAGATCTTATCAGTCCCCCTAAATTATCAGGATGCCTATAACACCAGCTTTTCCCCTCCTCAAACACCAGCTTTTACTTCCGTCTACATTCATTCTTGAAAGTATTTGGAGCATCTTTTTGTAAGACATGGTTTATGAACCCCCTGTAAGAAAGCCATGGGTATTTGGTAAACGTTCAGATGATTAAGCTCTATCCCTGAACTAAAAGTCAGAATCTTTTAGGTGTGTTCCTGAAATGTGCCAGTCATCAACTTCTCCTCCTGCAGCATATGGGGGTTCCCAGGTCCAATCAGAACTGCAGCTGTGGGCCTACACCACAGCCACAGAAACATGGGATCCGAGCCATGTCTGCAACCTACACACAGCTCACGGCAACGTCGGATCCCCAACCCACTGAGTGAGGCCAGGGGTCGAACCCGCATCCTCGTGGATCCTAGTCGGGTTTGTTACCACTGAGCCAAGATGGGAACTCCCCCACCAGTGGAATTCTTACACAGAAATAAACTTGAGGACAACTGCTTCAAAGCAGAGGCTCAGCAAATCAGGCTATATCAACATTTACACTTTTCCTGTTTTACTGCTATTTCTCAGCAAGGTTATAAACTGCTGAGGGCAAAGACTATATCCCAAACCTTAAAGAATTCCCCAGAGCTTCTCTTACCTCATATTTTAATGATTTTATATTTTGAGCAATGTTTTTCCAATTAACATCAAAAAAGAAATAACATTATCTCAGTAGAGGTCATGAGAATTCAATGAAATGGGTGTTGATCAGATATTTAAATTATGTATGAATTAAACAAGCATCCCAAACCACAGGAACTCATTGTCCTTTGTCCATTTTACGAATTTTTTTCTAGTGTTTGCATGGGAGAGACAAAGGCACAGTACATGCAAATCATCAAACATAGCATGCTCTTTGCTGCGTTACTCTGACTTTATTATATGTCAGAGCCAAAATTATTCTCTCCAAAATTAGAAATCATGATCTCACATATAGATGTTTACTTTCCACACAATTTCATGAGTACATCTACTTAGTTAAGTGAATTTAAGCAATATTTACTTTGCCCTAAGATGTTCAAAGAAATGTACTTAATATATTCAAAATGTATATATTTTTCTCAGAATCTCCATTTCTCCACAGGTTAAATAGGTAAAGCAATGCTTGTCCCTTTTTGAGGTTGGCATAGAAGTTAAAGTACACTGGATTTTTAAAATTTTAGGACAGGGATAGTAGTATATAGTAGTATATAGATGTGTTTTTAGATCATCTGGGAAAAAATACACCAGACTGATAAAAGAGCAAGATCAAGAATGATTTCTTTGTGTGTATGTGTAAAAGCATTTGGTGGAAGGTTTATTGTTCTCCTGTGTGAATGATCCTCTTTGAAATTGAAAACTTTGGCTGTTGCTCTTTCTTTCTTTTTTTTTTTTTTTTTTTAAAGTTTAAGGAATCCCTAAAATGACTTAAATAATCACCCAGGTCCTTTAAAGATCAGGCAACACCTTCAGTGTGCCCAAGGAGTGCGTATTTCTTGGAGAGTGGAACACCATTTTAAGGCTAACACAGGAAGCCACACTCAGGATTCAAAGTCTAGGGTTGGTATTTAGTGTGGTTTGCAGCCTGTTTTCCTTACGTGGTGATGCCTGAAGACAAACTCCCAAGCCCAAGGCACAGAGATGGAGCAGCTGCAAACACTGATGAGGTGGGCGGGAGATCAACTCGGTCACTGGTCTGTACGGACCTGGGGCCAGTAAACTTTCTGTAAAGTGGCAGATAGAAAATACATTGGACTTTGTGGGTCATACAATCTCTATTGCAACAAGTCAGCTCTGCTTCGTGTGAAAGCAGCCACAGACGTGAGAGAATAAATCAAGCTGTGTCCCAATGAAAGGTTACTTACAGAAGCAGGTGACACAGAGGCTCAAGTTTGCCAACCATCAGCAGAGACTGAAACCCTTCTTGTGGGCTGAGAAGACACTCCAAGCACTATCTGAAAAAGAATGGATATGTGTATGTATACAACTGAATCACTCTGTTGTACAGCGGAAATGATCCGAGCATGGTAAGTCAACTATACTTCAATAAAACTCTAAAAAAATGTGAAAAAAAGAGAACTTCAGCATTGGCAACATCTGTGTTTGGAAGTTCAGGGGAGTCCACGATGCACCCTTCCATTCTGTAAAAGGTGGCAAAAATTTCCTACCTAAACAGCTGCAAAGGAAACAGTTCAGGAGTTCCTTTGTGTCTCAGCGGAAAGGAATCTGACTAGAATCCATGAGGATGCAGGTTCAATCCCTGGCCTTGCTCAGTGGGTTAAGGATCTGGTGTTGTCCTGAGCTGTGGTGTAGGTTGCAGATGTGGCTCGGATCTGACATTGCTGTGGCTATGACATAGGCCAGCAGGTATAGTTCTGATTTGACCCCAATCTGGGAGCCTCCATATGCTGCAGATGTGGCCCTAAAAAAGGAAGGAAGGAATTGGGGAGGGAAGGAAGGGAGGAGGGGAGAAAGAAACCAGTTCAGTTGTTTTTCCCTTTAAATATGCCTATGGCTGGAATTTGTTTTAAAAAAAAAAGAAGAAGGAAAAAAAGAGAGAGAAGGACAGGAAGTGTGTGCAAAGAAAAACTGGATTAAGCAAGAAAATTGACATATTCTGGTGGACAGACCCTGTGAGGCCAGAGCACGTTTGCTGACCGGGCAACTAAGACAGAAAAGAAAGCTAAAGAGTGGCCTAGAGAGTGTCTTTAGAAACAATGGACAAACCACATGAAAGAATAAGCATGTGAGATTAGTGGTTAAGACTACAGCCTGAGGGGGAGGCCGGCGAGAACACAGCCTCTGGAAACCAGCCGACCTAAATTTTAAACCCTGTCTGATCTTAAGCATGTTTCTTAACCTCCAAACCTCAGTTTCCTCATCTGTGCAATGGGAATAAGGATACCTTCACATACAGTATGTCTGAAAAGAATAAACTGTTGAACCTTTAACGTAATGTTAAGTGCCTAGTAAATGGAAATCACTGTAATAAACGAGGGTTTGAGCAGAAAATTCATATTGAGAGCAACTAAAACTGAAAATGTGATTAGTTTCCCAGGTGAGTAAAAAATAAAGCCGTAAACTCAAGCAGCATACTCCTCTTCTACAATTATGTTTTCTAGGTCCATTCATTTTTCACTCAGCAAATTTTTCTCACCGCTTATTATATTACTGGCGCTGTGTTAGTTTCTGGGGTTAAAAATGAACAAAAGTTCCTCCCTTCTGACAATAGAAAGTTGAAAGGACCTTAGTGGCTTTACTTGTCATCAAGATAATTGCTTTGAGCTGAAACCCACCTTTCTGCACTCTGATTAGTGATACTGAATGTGACATTCTGGAAACCACTAATTCTATTTAAATAATTAACTTAGCAAAAATAGAAAAAAATATAACCTTTTTATGTGTCTGTCCCTCCCTAGATATTAGTCACTTTTCAGTATTACTCACATAGATACACTGTCCCCTTTAATCTTACTTTAATTTTACTTTTTCTGGAAAAATTCTATTTGGGCCCACCAAATTTTCCACTGGATTTATCCCTTTACAAGTAAACCTGTCTGCTCCCATCCTGATTTCCAGGGCCTTCCAAATGAAAATTGATAGGAAAAAGAAAAAAGGCTACCAAGCAGATAGGAAAATAATGAGCTTTGATATCAAAATGATTTATATTCAAACCCAGGCTTTATCACTTAGCTATAAGACTTTAGGAGAATTAGCTAGCCTGTCCTGACATGAAAGCATTCAGCAGAGTAGATGCTCAGCACTAAAATACACTATTTACATTAAATATTTATATTTAATTTATGAAATCATCTGCTTATGAAATATAAACTTTAGAATTGCCCCCAGGCGTAAATTTCGAAGTATTGATAATAAAAACCAGAATGCATTATAAGTAGCATTTTGATGACTTCAAAGTGGACAGCAGTCATTATAGCTCGAAGTAATCAGAGGTGATTAAATCAGTGTTTTCTGAGATCAGTCTCGAACTACTGCAGCTATGCTGTTTGCAGGTTGGGCAACTGTATTAAGGGTTGAGGTTGATTTTGTTTACAGACCCCATATAAAAATGTGAGGCATTCCATTTTTGCCCTCAAACCAATAAGGATTTAAAAATAAATGAACACATCTATATGGATGTGCCTGGGCACATAACATGAGTGAATCAGCACAGAGAGTTTGTTTTCAAATCACAGAATTTGGAGGCTGAGAGGGACCTTATGGATGCTCTGTCTCACCCGCCTCATTTTAGAGATGAAGAAAACCCCCAAATGTCACAAGTCTAGGTCAACCATCTAGTTGGTGCTGGATGGTCACAGAACCCAGGGTTTCATGGCCTCCCACCCCTCCACCCATCTGTCTCCCTCTCTACTGTCCTCGCAACTCACCGGAACAGCTCGGCCTGCAAGCCTGTTCTGTGATTCTGTGAGCCATGATTTTCGTTCACACTTCCCAGGCCTGTTCCAGCTGGAAAGAGGGGAGTTGTAAACTTTGACTTATGCAGTTGAATGAGACATTGTTTGATGGAAGTGTGTGGGCGGAGAGACTAACAAACCCCAATTGCCAACTCTTGAAGCAGACATGCTCCCTTTATCCCCCAATGTAGTTTTTGACGTAATGAGCATAGCTTCCAATTTTCCTTGCAAATCAGCACACTGGTGACCATGACAACTGGCATGCTCAAAAGATGCTCTGTCAAGGGACTCTGAAAGGCCTACAGACGTTTGTATTAGATGGGCACAGCAGCTCTGGCCAGTGCTTAACAAACACCCGACTAGACCGTGCTCCCCAAAATGAAGCATAGAAACATTTGCGTTTCATTAGACAGAAATTAATAAGACTCCAATAGGAAGAAGCAAAGGGGACTGTTTTTTTTGTGTATACAGCTGTGTTATGAAGTAATACAGAGAATGCTCATATGAATAACGATCGCACATGTGTGTTCAATTTATTTCTTTTACTTCTTACATGGTCTCTTTTAACTTCTTTTTGTATAGGTTTTTCAGAAATCGATCACACATTTCACAGCCGGCCAGGACAGGGGTCTTGAATGCTCCTTTGACGCAACAGGGCCCCAATAGCACTTCTATCTTTAAAAGCCACCCCGGGTCATTAGTAAGTTATACTTTTAGAAAACGTAAATGTTCTCTCTTCCTTGATGACAAACGACATGAGTCTATTAGTTTGACTCTATTAGAGAGGGAAAGAAATGTTGAAATCTATGTCTAAAAATGAGCCTGTAGATTGAAAAGTAGCATAGATGTCATTTTTAGTGCATCTAAAGACAGAAAGATTCACAAGACAGGCAGTGTCCTCCTAGGACAGTCCTTGCTCAGGTCTCCAACCCCACCTGTCAGAGGGGTTGAGTCCCTGTATAACAAAAGGATGCTCGAGCAAGAGGCTAGCAAATGTTTTTGAAGGGGAACATGGAGGGGAGAGAGGGAGAAAGGAAAAAGAAAAAGAAGGAGGAGGAGAAAGGGAGAAGAGAGAAAAAAGAGAAGAATAAAGGGAAAAGGAGATATTGAGAAATTCCTCGATATGCTGATTGTATTTGCTTTCTGAGGCCATGGGAGTCTATTTGATTTATTCAGGCAGATTCCTCTAAATGCTTTTCTTAAAAGGAGTTAGGATCAAAATAGGGGTAGGGAGACTCTTTGGGTTTCTTACCCAGCACCCAGATATAAAAGAGCTGCTCTTTAGTCCTAAGAATCTTGAATTCAATGACTCTCCAGTGGAACAGCTTTTCTTGACATCTCTCCACTGATAGACATCCGACAGCACAGCTCCCTTTCTTTGGGCTACATGGCACTTTGGAGTTTCCCCACCTGCCAAACCTCCCCAGAACTTCACTTTCTAAACTCAAAAGCTCACACCTTTGTGTCAGCTGTTTCATTCTTGCCTGTGATTCGCTATTCCTGTCACAGTAAGCAACTTCTGTTTTCATCTAAAGCTCCATTTTTCTGGCTGAACTTGATCACAGACTGGATGGGTGGGAGGGAGAACATGAAAATACTTCTCTTTCTAGAAGTGATTATAAAGTAGGAATTTTCAAAAATAAATAAATAAATAAATAAATAAATAAATAAGTAAAATGGGAGTTCCCGTCGTGGCACAGTGGTTAACGAATCCAACTAGGAACCATGAGGTTGCGGGTTCGGTCCCTGCCCTTGCTCAGTGGGTTAACGATCCGGCATTGCTGTGAGATGTGGTGTAGGTTGTAGACACGGCTCGGATCCCGAGTTGCTGTGGCTCTGGCATAGCTCGGTAGCTACAGCTCCGATTGGACCCCTAGCCTGGGAACCTCCATATGCCACAGAAGCGGCCCAAGAAATAGCAAAAAAAGAGACAAAAATAAATAAATTAAATAATTAATTTAATTAAATTAAATAAAAAACAAAATAAAATCTATTAAAAAAATAAAGTAGGAATTTTTGGAAGTTCCCTTGTTGTGCAGACCACGGCTGTGGTGTGGATTCGATCCCTGGCCAGAGAGCTTCCACCTGCTGCAGATGCAGCCTAAATAAATAAATAAAGTAGGAATTTTTATGCTTTGTGCAGGCACATTTCAGTAGATAAGCAATGTGATGGCAGTAAAAGTGCAAGAGTTTCTTAAGCACCTTCCAGAAGGGACTGATTTGGGGGGAGGGGCCCCTGGAAAGAAAAGTAGTACCCTGGCCCAGACCGTGGTTCACATTTAAAAAATATCAGTCCCACCACATCTTCAAAACAATTCTAGGCCATGTACCCAAATACGATAAGTTGCTGAAGTAAGTTATAACTGACTTGGCCCTCAAGAGTTTTTCGTTGTTATCAAGATGTATTTTTAACCACAACCAGCAGTACATTTAAGGGGATATATGGATATGTTTTTTCAAGTTTGCAATTTGCAGCCTTATTGTTAACAGTACCTAGCAAAAGTTAAAATCATTCCAAAGTTTATCTTCAACACCGTAATAATGCATTGATCGAAATGAGAAAATCATCAGTTATCTAAGATTTCTTTAGTCCTTATTTCAACTTTGTATTAGTTACCTATTGCTGCATAACAAATTGCCCTCAAGTCAGCAGTTTAAAACAAATTTTAGGAGTTCCCGTTGTGGCTCAGTGGTAATGAACCTGACTAGTATCCATGAGGATGCAGATTTGATCCCTGGCCTCAGTGAGTGGGTTAAAGGATCCAGCATTGCCTGAGCTGTGGTGTAGGTCGCAGACGTGGCTCAGATACTGCATGGCTGTGGCTGTGGTGTAGACCGGCTGCTGCAAACTCTGATTTGATCCCTGGCCTGGGAACTTCCATATGCCATGAGTGTAGCCCTGAAAGACAAAAAAAAAAAAAATTGGAAATTCAAAATAAAACAACTTTTATTTTATCACAGTTTCTATGACTCAGGGAGCCTTTGGCTCCGGAGCTTCCAGGAGGCTGCAGTCAAGCCGTCAATGAGGCTGTGGTCTCATCTGCAGACTCCAGTGGGGAGGGTCCAGTTCCAGACCCATTGCCTGGTGGTTGTTAGGCCTCAGTTGCTTGCAGGCAGTTGGATGAAGGGCCTGTTTCCTACTGACTATTAGCAGAAGGCCTCCCTCGGTGCCCTGCTGCACAGATCTCTCCACAGGGCTAAAAGCATGGCAGCTAGCGTCCTCCCGAGTGAGTGATGAGAGAGATACTCCAGACAGAAGCCATAGTCTCTTCATAACTTAATCTCAGAAGCAACACTCCATTTCTTCTGTTGTTTTCTCTTCATTGGAAGTGAGCCACCACCTTCACCCCACACCCAAAGAAGATTACACAAAGAAGCAGGGAGGATTGGAGACTGTCTTAGAGGCCGCCTACTGCAGTCCTTATTTCTGAATGTTGTAATGTGTAATCCATCATGGAGAATGTCTAAGGCACTGGGATTCATGCAAAAATGAGATGCCAGAAGCAAATCCAAATTCCTTTGGAAAGCTGTTGTACCAGAGGAGCTCAACCAATTCGCAAACACATGCTTTTAGCCAGTTTTAGAATTGTCTATCCCCTTCCTCCCTTCTCCTCCATATACATGTTTTCCACTTAAAATCCAAAATTTTAACTACATTTAGCATTAATAGGAATTAAAAAACAAACAAAAAACCCAAGCAAAAGACTTTGACTGACTATCCCAACTAGCTGTATGGCTCAGTCCCTTCATCTGCTGAAAGAGTGGTTTGAACCCAGTGATCTCTCGGGTCTCTCAAATCCTTAGAAGTATGTGAGACTGTGGTTGCACATGTGCAGACTTGGGATAAAATAAAATGAGTGACAGAAATGAGGACTTCAGAGGTCTACAGTGAAGGTTAAGTGGAGGAGTCTGTGGAGTTTTATAAAGCACTGTGTACACGGCGACATGTCCTACGTGTAAGGATGATTACGACCTAGCCTTTATCATAAAGGGGTCAGGGCAGGACAGACAGCAGTGAGAACGGCCTTACTCTTCAGCCAGTCGCATGGTCTTGGGTGTCCACTCCTTATGTCCGTTTTGTCACCCTGGAGGAGCATCAGCATCAGGGAGGGAGGAAGAGGGGGAAAGTGACCTGCCTCCGTCCCTCCCAGTGGGCCTCTCCGTTTCGTTCAGTGGAGCTGGGCACTCAGGAGGGCTCTGGGACTTGTCTGGCTTGCCTCATCTCCATGTCTGTTTCTCTGGCTGCATCATCCTCTGCCACTTCTCTCCTGGACCCTCTCCTGCAGGTTCTCTCTTCCCTCCACCATCTCTTTCCTCAGCCTTCTATCCTTTGAACATTTCTCTCTGAATTCTCACTCTCCCTTGGGTGGCGATTACAACATGGGTCATCAGTCAAGTTCAGCTCCGCCTTGTTCCAAGGCAAATTGCTAAATGCAAAGACTTTTAAATGTCTTTGAGTATAGATTTTATGCACAGAAAAGACTTTTTAGGGTTTAGGCTGGTTTCTAAAAAAGCAGTATTATATTTATTAAAGTCATTAAAAAATACAGTTCATCCTTAAGCTTTGAGGACATCCTATAAATCGTTATTATTTTATTCATAAGTCTAGCAAATTTTAGCAATCACTGTTAAGGGTCCCTTAAATAATATATGGTCTCATGTTATAAACCAAAGTAGTTGAACACCTTTAAATATTTTTAATTCACTTATTCATGGATGTACTTTTAAGGACCTTGATTGTCTAATGATAAACATTCCCATGCATTTAGTATTTCCTATAAACATAATCAAGCCATTTATTTATTTATTTTTATTTTTTTGCTTTTTAGGGCTGCACCCATGGTGTATGGAAGTTCCCCAGGCTAGGGGTTGAATCTTAGCTGCAGCTGCTGGCCTATATCACAGCCACAGCAGTTCGGAATCTGAGCCATGTCTGCGACCTACACCACAGCTCACAGCAATGTCAGATCCCTGACCCACTGAGTGAAGCTAGGAATCAAAGGTGCATCCTCATGGATACTAGTTGGATTCCATTCTGCTGCACCACAACAGCAACTCCAAGCTATTTTTTTAAATGTGATGAAACCATGGCAACCTGAGCCACTGCAGTTGGATTCTTACTCCACTGCGTACAGCAGGAATTCCACGAGGTAGGTTTTTTGAGGCTATTAGCAGCCATGGTTTGAGCAATTCGGATTTTATCAAGAGGACTTCTGCTCATTTTCCAATTGTATTGTTTTTTGTTGTTGTTGGGTTGTATGAGTTGTTTGTATATTTTGGAAATTAAGCCCTTCTCAGTTGCATCATTTGCAAATATGTTCTCCCATTCTGTATATTGTCTTTTCATCTTGTTTACAGTTTTCTTTGTTATACAAAAGCTTATAGGTTTGATTAGGTACTATTTGTTTATTTTTGCTTTTTTTCTATTGCCTTGGAAGACTGACCTAAGAAAACATTGGTATGATTTATGTCAGAGAATATTTTGCCTATGTTCTCTTCTAGGAGTTTTATGGTGTCATGTCTTATGTTTAAGTCTTTAAGCCATTTTGAGTTTATTTTACTACGTGGTGTGAGGGTGTGTTCCAGCTTCATTGATTTATATGCAGCTGTCCAACTTTACATTTCTTTGACTCTTAAGACAAATCTTTTCTTCCACTAATTCAAATATCTTTGAACTTGATGGAAACCTGCATTTTTATATGCATTTATGAGTACTAAAATATTAAAGGAGTGAAAGAAAGTGTACTAAGAATGGAATCCTTCTGCCTGCCACCCACAAAGCAAACAAAAATATTCTCACACTGTAGAGCTTAATCTTATCTTTCATGTGCTAAATAAATAAATAAATAAATAGCAGGAGTTCTCTTGCAGGACAGTGGATTAAGGACCTAGTGCTGTCACTGCAGCAGCTCAGGCTGCTGCTTTGGTGCAGTTTGATCCCTGGCCCAGGAACTGCCACATGCGAAAGGCATGGCCCAAAAAGTAAAAAATAAAAAGAATCTTTTGCCTCCCCATCATTACACAGAGGCTTCCTACCCTTGGAAAGATCCATATTCAAGAAGAGACATTAGGGGAGTTCCCATTGTGGCTCAGTGGTTAATGAATCCGACTAGGAACCATGAGGTTGTGGGTTCAATCCCTGGCCACACTCAGTGGGTTAAGGACCTGGCGTTGCTGTGAGCTGTGGTGTAGGTTGCAGACGTGGTTCGGATCCCGCATTGCTGTGGCTGTGGTGTAGGCCAGTGGCTACAGCTCCAATTAGACCCCTAGGCTGGGAACCTCCATATGCCACAGGTGCGGCCCTAAAAAGACAAAAAAAAAAGGGGGGGGGACATTAGGAATAGCAACAGAATCAGAAATAAAAAGGTAAAGCCCCTCCCACAAAAGCCTCTCAGACTTATAGTGGGAGAGAGACCTGCAATCAACAACTACTCCTGTGGAGTTCCCGCTGTGGCTTACCGGGATCTGCAGTGTGGAAAGTGCTGGGATACAGGTTTGATCCCTGGCCTAGCACAGTGGGTTAAGGATCCAGTATTGCTGTAGCTTCGGCTTTGATCTCAACTGTGGCTTGGATCTGATCCCTGACCCAGGAACTCTCTATGCTGCAGGGCAGCCAGAAATGGAAAAAATACAAAGCAAAACAAACAACTACACATGTAATAGGGAGTTCCCGGATAGCCTAGTGGTTAAGGTTTCAACATTGTCGCTGCTGTGGCTTGGGTTGCTGCAATGGCTGAGGTCTGATCCCTGGCCAAAGAACTTCAGCATGCTGTAGGTGTGGCCAAGAAAACCCCCCACACAACTACACGTGTAATGGGAGGTGAGGAGGCATCTTTCTGGAGATTAATTGGGGAAGTGTGAGAGAGAGCCAACTGCAGGCCAAAGGACAGTGGTAGGTAAAGAGGCAGAGATGTGTGAGAGCAGGCAGCACTTCAGCTCTGCTATGAAGTGGTCCTGGAAGGAAGGAAGGCATCAAGTTATGAAAGCTACCATACATTGTAATTAAGATTCTGGATTTAGTCCTGGAGCTGATTGGGAGGCATGAACAGATGTTAAGTAGAGAAGTGACATGATTAAATTTTCATTTAAGGAAAATCAGTCTAGTGTGAACTGCTAGGTAGGGCGTGCTGGCTGAAGACAGGAGGACCAATCAGAAGGCGGCTGCATTTATTTATGTAAGATGTGGCAAGGGCCTGCATCAGAAATTCCACACGTGCAGATGGAGCAAGAAAATGAATAATGCTTTTAGGAGACAAACATCGAAGGAAAAGCAATTCTTTGGATGAAGGAAGAATTTTCAGAGTCAGGAGTTAGAGAGATTATACATGTGCCCTAAACAGCACAATGGCAAATAGACCTATCAGAGAATTCTGCAATTCCCAGAGAAGAGAATTCAACCTCCGGATTGAAATGATCAGCTGGCCATACCACCCTCCTTGCCCCCATTCCCTTGGACCTGCCTTTCAGTAATCCGAACTCCCTAATCTGCCCTGTGGACTCCCCAGTGACCTGGCACTTGGCACATCTTTCTTCCAGAATCAGCTCAGACACTGGTTGCTCTCTGACAAAGAGCCAATCCCATCATCACTCCACAGTCCAGGTTCTACATTTATAAACTGTAACAATAGTGACACTGCTTCCTGGGGTTTCAGTAAGGACATGAGACAGTGTCTGTGAAAGTACCTGATAGATGTCTATACAGCACCATGCAAATGTGAGGCGCTGCTGATGGAAGCCAAATAAGGCAGGAAGGCAGGAGGAGAGAGGGGGAAGTGGATGGATCAGCGTCTGGAGCTGGTCACTATGCACAGAATGAAGTACAGACCGTGTCTGTAATCCAACAGTAAGATTCAAGCACTGAAGACAGAGTAGAGTGTTCTGGAAAGCATGTGGGCTTTGGATTTGGCCAGGCTTGGGTTCAAACCCTATCTTCACCTCTGACTAGCTCTGTGGCTTTGAGCAAATTACCTAACCTCTCTGAGCCCTCGTTACTTTATCTATAGTATAAAGATAATATCCCCTCCCTTACAGTGTTTTTATGAGAATTAAATGAGTTAACACTTAGAAGCTGGGTAGTACATAGCTACCTGACATTTGAAAATGTTGGTTTCCTTCTTTCTTTCTTCCTGAGAAGTGATATAGTTTCAAAAGAAGCTTTTATGAGAGCTGCTTTCAGAAAGGAAAATACGCTGGCCTGAATTTTCATCCTCTCCCTTTTAGTGCCAGGAGTGGTTAACTATCAAACAGTGAAATCTCCAGATGGCCCAAGGGCCTAGATTATTCAGAAACATGTGAACGGCTGATGAGAGCACAGCGTGAGTCAAAAGAATAATGGACTCCAGTAAATCAAGTGTCTTCATGTGTTTCTTAAAATACATATGTGTAAACCCCAAATCTCAGTGATTTCTGGCATGGTTGTTATCTGTAACATTTGTTCGTTGTTCCATAGAAGATCTGGCAAAGTTAGCTTTTGGAAGGGGTTTGGTCAAATCTCTTGAGTCCTCAGGACCCCAGACAGTCTGCCAAAGTGATGGGATGTAAATAATTCTCCATAATGTTAGTAGTGCATTCACTACTTAAAATACGCAAGTATTAGGTATTAAATGAACCATGCTGCATCTTAAAGTGAAGCTGTGTTTTGTGCTGTAGAGGAGGTTTTTACTCAATTCTACAAATCGCTAAAGATGGGGGATTAATAGCAAGTGAGAAATTGCTTTTATTCCTCTTACTTGAATAGCACTGCATTCTGCACATTAAGGCTTCAACGTAGAGGACTTGAGATGCAGAAAGAGAACCCCTAGAGGTACAGAGAGGAGAAGGGAAAGGAGGAGAGATGGAAGGCAAGGCGAGGGAATGGAGAAAGTTGCTTTCTTCATGGTCCAGTTCCCAGCCTGGTTCTCTTCTGGTGGTAATTGGGCAGTAGAGGAGAGAAGACAGACAAAAAGGGGGACAAAGAAGAAAGGGGAAGGAAGGTTAGAAAAGAACAGGAGAAATCTGGAAGGCAGAAAAAAGAAATGTAGTAGACCATTAGGAAGCATGCGTGTCAAATTGATGCTAGACTCACAGTGAAGCTTAATAAGCTTCAGAAACGTTTTGACCCCCGTGTGTGCCAGACGCTGTGCTAGGAGCTAGGAATACAGATGGAGACGTGGTCATCATTGCTGAGGCGCTCACAGGAAAGAATCGAGGTTGGGAAGAAGCCAAGAGAAGGCCAGGGGAACTTGGCATTGCACCGACTATGAGGAGGCTCAAAAGGGGTCAAGTGCTTTCTCCCGAAGCACTTTTGGTGATGAATTCCCTTTCATCTAATGTGGTTTTCTATTGACATTAGCTTTCAGACTTTTCCCAAAAAGTACCTAAGCATACCGCTTAGCAGAGAGGCTGGGCGAGAAGAGGGGGAGCTGAGACTGCATCTCAGCTAGTTTCATTCCCCTGTCCAAACAGATGTTGTCTGGCGAGAGCAGCACAGCGTCAAACATGACTACTGGATTTGGCATAAAATGGACCAATTAACCTTTGTTGATTGAGTCCTGTAAAAGTAACAGGGCTGCACTTCCACTGGATGCTGTTTAAAGAAGGACAGTGTCAGCCAAATGGCTCATCACCTGTCATGGCCGTCAGCATATTCCCGGCAGCTGCACAGCCTCACGCCACCCGAGACTCACTGTCCCCTCTCTCGGCCTGGAGCCCTGAAGGCTTGTGCTGGGCTCTTAATAGGCTTCAGACATGAAATTCAAGATGAACCTGACTCAGCTGCTCCAAGAGTGTCTGCCTCGGGTCTGGAATAATAAGAATAAAAGTTCAATTTCCTCCTCCTCCTGCCGCATCACTTACCAAACTTTGGGAATCTCTCTTTCACTTTGGATCACTCAAAAAAGTACCTTTCCACTTATTCAGCACCCTCTCTTTACGCTGGTGACAGGCGCAGGGCTTCCACATTCTGTAGACCTAGGGCCGTGGTTCTCTAACGTTCCTGAGAAATTTCCAGAAAGCTAGTTAAAAACTCAGGCAGGTGGGCCCCGCCACTTAGGATTCTCATTAAATAAATTTGGAAGAGTGTAGCCTGAAAATCAACGGGTTGGCTCCACCCCACTCCGCCCCCCCAGGTGATTCTGACACAGACGGTGGATGAGCAAAGCCCTCCCTGGAAACACGAGAGCACGGCTGGCATGTACAGCTCAGGAGAGAGCTGGGTGGGGACTTGATACCCGCATCCTGCCTTTCTCCTGGCTTATCTGACCCGTCTCTCTGCATTGGCTCCTTTTCCTGTACCCAGGAGGATCCCAGGGTTTTATTCTCTGTCCATTTATTTTATTCTATACACCCTCCATGACCGGAATGATTGGAAGCACCTATATAGTTTTAAGATGTTGCTTAAAAGCTCCAGACAGATATGTCCACCTGGAAATATCCCACAAGTACCTCAGCTTAACATGCTCAGGACCTAAATCATGAGTTTTAATCCTAGGTAGGATGAATAGGCACACCCCATCCCCAATTCTCTCACTGAATGGAGCTCTAAAACCTGGATCAGCTATTTGAGGACTTGGAAAAGTAGCAGGTAGACTGGGAGAGAAGACTAGAGTTCAGAATATGGACCACTGAACTGGTGGTGCATTTCCCATCTTTCCTCCTGGGCCCCCCAACCTGGATGCAAGATACAGCCTGAAACCTAGAAGTGGGAACCAGATGAACGGAAGCTTGCACCTTGGCCCTGGCATGGAGATTGGAAAGGGACCTCCTGGGAGAACATCCACGGTTTATCTCCTCCCTGTTCCCTGGCACTCGGCCCCAAGCTATCCCCCCACAGAGGCAGCAGTGAGAACTGTGTTGGCAGGTCCTATGGGGGTGAACACTTTTATTTCTGTGACTTGCTTTTATTTTCCTAGTGGTGTTGTTTGAAGGATAGATGTTCGTTTTGACAAAGTCCTATATGTCTTTTATATTTACCCCAACACTTAATTATTTTTAAAGTTCTTCATTTCTTCCTGTACCTCTGAATTTCCATCTGGTATTATTTTTCTTCAGCCTGAAGAACGTATTTGAGAATTTCTTATATTGTGTGTTTACTGGCAACAAATTCTTCCAGCTTTTCTGTTTCTAAAAGTCTCTGTGTTTATTTAACTTGAATGTAAAAAAAAAAAAAAAATTTGCTATGTATAGAATTTTGAGTTGGCAATGATTTTTTTTTTTTATCATGTTGAATATATAGTTCCATGTCTTCTGGCCCCATTTTTTCTTATGAGAAGTAGCCATCATTCTTGGAATTATTCTCCCTCATATAATATGTCTTTGATTGCTCTTAAGGTTTACTCTTAGTCTTTGGTTTTTCAGTAGTTTAATTATAAGGTGCTTAGTTATATTTGCACTTATCCTGCTTGGGGTTTGCTGAGCTTCATAGATGTCTGTGTTTCTATTTTTGAATCAAAGTTTTTTTAATTTTTTTTTTTTTTTGTCTTTTGTCTTTTTGTTGTTGTTGTTGTTGTTGTTGCTATTTCTTGGGCCACTCCCTCGGCATATGGAGGTTCCCAGGCTAGAGGTTGAATCGGAGCTGTAGCCACCGGCGAACGCCAGAGCCACAGCAACACGGGATCCGAGCTGCATCTGCAACCTACACCACAGCTCACGGCAACGCCGGATCGTTAACCCACTGAGCAAGGGCAGGGACTGAACCCGCAACCTCATGGTTCCTAGTCGGATTCGTTAACCACTGCGCCACGACAGGAACTCCCAAATTTTTTTTAATTTTTTTAATTGTCATTTCCCTAATACAATTTTTTTTCTACTGTACAGCAATGGTGACCCAGTTACACGTACATGTATACATTCTTTTTTCTCCCATTATCATGCTCCATCATAAGTGACTAGACATTGTTCTCAGTGCTACACAGCAGGATCTCATTGCTAATCCATTCCCAAAGCAACAGTTTGCATCTATTAACCCCAAGCTCCCAATTCACCCCACTCCTTCCCCCCTCCCCCTTGGCAACCACAAGTCTATTCTCCAAGTCCAGAATATTTTCACCCAATATAGTTGCAGATTTTTCCTGCCCCATTTTCTCTCTCCTCTCCTTCTTACATGTGTGTCTTAGACTTGAGACAGTCCCACAGCTCAAGGAAGCTCTGCCCATTTTGAAAAAGCCTTTTCTCTCTGTCTTTCAGTGTAATTTCTATTGACCTATTTTCTATTTCTAGTGACCTGTTGGACAGTCACTACTCCTTTCATTTGTTGTGTTTAATATACTGTCAGTTATAGGAAATGAGGTTTTTTCCCAAATACTGTGTTTTTCAGTTCTTGGATTTTAATTTGATTCTTTTTTCAATTTATATGTCACTCCTGACAGTTCCCCATATCTTCACCCATTATACCCATGCATTCCTATAAATTCATTAACATATTTGCCATAATTACAATAACATCCTTTTCCATTAATTTTAACATCTGGTTTGTCTATGGGTCTCTTTCCATATTTGACTTTTCTCTTCACTCTATGCTATATTTTCCTGCATCTTTGCATGACTAGTCAGTTTTTATTTTATAGCAGATGTTGTGGGTGAAAATTTTGTAGGGACTCTGAATTCCTTTCCTTCTGAAAAGTGTTGACTTTGGTTTTAGAAAGCAGTTGAATTACTGGCAGTTGATCTTGATTTATGAAGGCTTGGATTTAGGCTTTGTAAGGGTGGTTCTGTGTCAGTTTTGCAGCTGGCATAGGGTGAATCCCCTAGTCCAAAGTCCTAAGAAACACCTCTGGGTTTTAATTTTAAAACCTTGGGGCATTTTTTCAAAGCTGTTTAACTTGGAAGGACTTGAATTCCAAACTATGCCTGTAATAGGCAGCTGCTGAAACTTCTGCTTAGTGCTTTCATCGTTCTTGCTCTTGTTTCTCTCTGGGTATCCTGGAGCCTCATCCCATACATGTGTAGTGAAGGGATCAGCTCAAGATTTGAGTTGAGCGTCTATACAGATTTGGGGTCTTCCCTATCTAGGGTTCCCCACCCCACCCCCACCTCAATTTTAAGCCTCCCTGGTAGTCCCAGACTCCATCTTATCATTCCTCAGTCCTACAAGACTGCCACCTTCTGCTTTGGCTCCTCTGCTACATTGACGGACCTGGGAATGCCCTTAGGTGGGGGAAGAAACATGTGAATGCGGATCTCACTCACTAAAGATCAAATCCTCACCAGCTTCTGCCAGCTTTTGTTCTTCTCCCAGTTGTTTGTTCCTTTCCCCCTAGTGTTTATAATTGTTATTGGCAGGAGAGCATCAGACATTCCACTCTGCCATTACTCTCTTTTTCACAATTTTCATCTGTTTTCCCTCGGTATTATGGTCTGGATAATTTCATCACATATATTTTTCCATGCATTAAATTTCTCTCTGGCTTTGTTTCAGTGGCTATTTAATCTGTCAATGGAGTTTTTAATTTCAATGACTGTGGTTTCCATTTATAGAAATTCTATCTTTTTCACATCAGCCTTTTTTTTTTGCCCAAGGGACTTGTTCTTTTCTTATGTTTTTAATTCCTTTTTAAGTTCCGTGCCATTTCAACCATATTTATTTTATAGCCTCCATCTGAGAGCCGTATTATCTGCATATCCTAGAGGATCAAATCAAATTACTTATTTGGTTAGTTGACTTCTACTCATGGTGGATTGTATCATTGCATGATTGAGTTTTTGACTCAAATTTGGATTTTAAGTTTATGTTCATTTGAGTTTTATCTGTGGAAATGATCTGTCATCTCTGGTGAAGGGTGTAGCCCTGCAAAGAGGTTTTTCATCAAATGGCCAGATATTCCAGCCCTATCCCTGGTCTGGATACACTTTTCAACTGCTTTCTTAACGTCAGGGTTCCTGTACCTTAAAGAAATTTTTACTAGCCTGAGTCCAGATTGAAGTAGATAATTTTCCTTGACAAATCCTTACCCTGATGGGAAGATATAGGCATAGTCCTCTCTGTGAGAGATTAGCCACTTAAAAATTCTGGCTCTGCGCAAGGTTTTTGAGCCTCTTCTGAGTCCAAGATCTCAAGATCTCAATTCCTGTTCCTAAATGAGCATTGAAACTCAAGCCTCTTCACTTCACATCTACTAGGGTGGCTCTAATTTAAAAGTTTTTTTAAATTTAAAAAAAAAAAACAGAATTAAACAAAATGGAAGACAAAGGTGTTCATGGGCAGGTGGAGAAATCGGGGACCCTTGTACACTGCTGGTGGAAGTGTAAAATAATGCAGCCACTGTAGAAAATAAGGTGGAAGTTCCTCAAAAAAATTAAAAATTGACTTACTGTTTGATTCAGAAATTCCAATCGTGGGCTTATACCCCAGAGAATTGAAAGTAAGGAGTTGAAGTGATATTTGTGCACCATATTCATTCAAAGCAGCAATATTCAAAACCAAAAGGTGGAAACAATGGATAAATAAATGTGATTTTATATACATGTAACTATATTTACATGTAAATTATAAGTAAAATATGATCATTATATAAAATTGTATATGATTTAAACACATATAAATTATATAAAATAAACATTATTATTTAAAAATTAAAATTTTATACCTAAGTATATAAAATCATTCAGTCTCAAAAAGGAAGTAAAATTCTGATAGATGCTACAACATGGATAAACCTTAAAGATGTTATGCTACATGAAATAAGCCAGTCACAAAAGGAAAAATGCTATATGATTCCACTTACATGAGGCAGGTAGAGTAGTCAAACTTACAGAGACAGAAAGTGGAATGGCGGTAGCTCGGGTGTGTGGGGGGAGGTGACAAGGGGGGTTCTTTCATGTGAAGAGTTTCAGTTCGGGATGACGAAAAAGTTCTAGAGATGGAAGATGGTGATAGTTGCACACTACTGAACTGTACACTTTAAAATGGTTAAGATGGGTTCTCCTGCTGGCTCCGTGGGTTAAGGATTCAGCATTGCCCCTACGGAGACTTGGGTCGCTGCTATGGCACAGGTTCGATTCCTGGCCCCAGAACTTCTGCATGCCACAGCCACGGCCAAGAAGAAAAAAAAAATGGTTAAGACAGTACATTTTCTGTCAGTTCTATTTTCCCCAATAAAGAATTAAATAAAACAAAAACAAACCTCAAGCATCTTAGTTCCTAAGTCTGAAACTACCCCAGATCCAGGGAAGGCACACTGTCAGCCCATATGCTCACTACTCTAGGAATTTATCATACTCTTTGAGGATGTTAACTATATATTTAAACATTATTTTTAACATTTTATTTACAATTACTAGATATTTTATTCAAGAAGGGTTCCTGCTATTTCTGTGTTTGTTCATAAGTAGCCTGAACAAGTGAAGATTTTGAACACAGGTTGCAAATTGATGGCTTACAGATTTTATTTTGTTTTTTCATCAAGACATTACACACAAAAAAATCCAGATTCCCATCTTCTCTTGAAATTTTTGAATCTTTTTTAATTTAATTTAAAAAAACTTTTAAATTAGAGCCACCCTAGTAGATGTGAAGTAATGGGCCACTTTCTCACCTGGCAATGGAAGGCTCAACTACATACTAGCTTCCCCTTCGAGATAAAATAAATGCTCTGCAGCTTGCCACAGTCACCACAGTACCCAGCAGACCTAAAACTGACCTGTTTTATTTTCCTAGGTACTAAAAATATTAAGGCTTGCAACCACAGGACTATCAGGACTCTATCAGGTTTTTATGTGCCAATAATTTCTTCCTCTAGGGAGCCTTTTTTTACTCAAGCCCATAATCCACTCTTTACAATACTCTCTTCCTCTTATTACCATCAGAACTAGAAATCTGATGGAAGATGCCCCTAAGAAGTAAAGAGGTGTCATAAAGTTTGGGGTAAGGACGGAGCTTTAGTCTATGCAACCTTCATTTCCGTAGACCTTCCTTCACTTGTCTATCTTTTCCGTCGTGCTGTGTTGGCTCGCATTAGAAGGGGCATGATAAAGTATACAGCATCCTGTACCAGCAGTCAAAACACCTACATTCTGTTTCCAGACCTGCCTGTTACTAGATGGGTTCACGGCTCCCAGAAAGACCCAGTGGCAAATGTAAACTCTCAGTCTCCAGCTCTCACCTTTTTATCGACTGCTGCTTCCTCTTTCTTCCTTCCATCCCATAAGTATGGTGGGCCATACGGTTATTCATCTAATGGTGAGTCATCTTCTGTAAATCTAATGTGCTTCTTTCGAGGGCACAGTTTACTGGGGGAACTTCAAATTTCAGAAAAACTAACTAGATAGACAATGTTCCTTGCAAAGAATTCTTCTAGGAATTTAAAAAAAAAAAATGTCTTCGTATCAGAGGATAGCTTAATTATCTCTGCTCTTAGTTGATACCTCTTTCAACTTGTAGGTAAAAATCTCCCAGTTTTGCAAATCCTGTCAACTAATTCATTTAAACAAAACACCGTGTGAGCAAAATGAAATATACCTATGAACCAAATTTGGCTCATGAGCCACTAATTTGTAGAAGAAACTTATAGATAATGAAAAAAATTGTATATGATTTATGTGTTTAATAAGTGAGATATAGGAAACCTCCAAAGTAGCACTTAATTTTAGATCATTTTCCATTCCCTAATGATTTCATGCATAAATCTCTAGCCTCTTGTTAGTTCCCCCCGAGAAATCAAGTCATTTTCTTATTCGTACTTCCGCATGAAGACCTAGCAGGATGTGACATAAAGAACATGTGCTGAGTTCCCTTCGTGGCTCAGCAGTTAAGGAACCCGACTAGGATCCATGAGGATACGGGTTTGATCCCTGGCCTTGCTCAGGATCCCGCTTAAGGATCCAGCGTTGTGATAGTGTAGTCACAGACAAGGCATGGATCTCGCATTGCTGTGGCTGTGCGTAGGCCGGCAGCCGTAGCTCTGATTCGACTCCTAGCCTGGAAACTTCCACAGGGCAGGTGCGGGCCTAGAAAGCAAAAACAAAACAAAACCAAACAAAAACCATGTGCTCACTCCAGTCAATGTTTTCGTGAAGTTGTAGATTTAGGAAGTACCTCAAGCTTCTGGTCCAGAGATGGCAGATAGCATTGTCACATATACAGCCACCATTCTCCATCCTCATGACAGACACTGCCTGGTATAGTACCTGGAATTCCCACTCGTAAGGTTTATATTCCCTTCAATTGAGCTCTTTTTGAAGAACAGCATTTCTGAATTTGTATCCCTTGACCCCCTAGTTTTGTGGGTTATCCTTAAGTATTGAATAATTTCTGTGGTTGTAGCAGTCAGAGTTTAATTACAACCTGAATTCATTCTAGCTAGCTTATTGAGCAACATAATTGTTAGCGTTGTTGTTGTTGTTGTTGTTGTCGCTGTTATGCTCCTGGAGGCCAGACCCGTATGTTACTCATCCAGAAACAGCACAGCCAGGAGTAACAACAGGCCGAGAACAATGCCTGACCTCACTGTGGCACTTTTCTAGTAGAAATGCCACTGCTTGAGAGTGACCACCGGACACTTCACAACAGCCCCCACAGGAAAACCAGACACCTCCAGCATGGTGCTTGTCAAGAGATGCAGTTTTCCCCTAATATACTGACTTCCTCTGCCAGGTATCCCTGGCACACATCTGATTGGTCGCATCTAGGTCATGTGCCTGCATCCAACCTCCAAGGGTGTCCTGGGAAATGTAGTTTTTAGAAAATGGAGGCACACACATACACACACTGTAAAGGGGCTTGGGATGGTGGGGACAGGAGGTGACTGAGCCAACCCACTATCTGCCACCTGGTCAAATTAGTTTAAGCTAAATTGCTGTCTTTGCCCAAAGTCTTTACAGAGCTTTTTAAATAGTAATATTATTCTCGTTCTCCAAAGAGGGTTTTTTTCAAGTTATATTACCATGAAATACTTTTTCCTAATCTTTCAGAACTAGTGTGTTCTATGGAACACAACTCAAGATGGCTACACTACGCCACTAGTATATCCACTGTGAGTTTTGCTGTTTACGGTAAGCCCCTCCCTGCAAAAGCCTGAGGTCTTGATAGATGCTGATG
Source organism: Sus scrofa (assembly GCF_054392235.1). Taxonomy (NCBI): domain Eukaryota; kingdom Metazoa; phylum Chordata; class Mammalia; order Artiodactyla; family Suidae; genus Sus; species Sus scrofa. The sequence goes on along the minus strand of NC_139393.1, from coordinate 17,675,045 downwards.
GACAGCTAGCAGAGAGGCTTCAGGATGGTAGGCTCGAGTGCATAGCCAGGGTGGGGACCCAGAGCCACTTTGGGCCATCTGGAGAGAATGACCTCATTGTATGCCCTGGGGGTAAAGAACCACTCAGTCTGCATCATCCTCAAGTAGCAGTGTCTGCACCTCACAGATTACTGCTCTGTGTGGATGAGTGAGCTGAGCCCACCAAATGTATTTCATCAAGGACTTTTTGATTTAAGACCTGGATTTAGCAGCACCTCCCCAAGGTGAAGGGTCATTTTCTCTTCTACTAATGACTCACTTGTTGAGAGCAAGCATTAGTTTGCAGATTACTGAAAAGAACATTTACTAGTAATTTGCGACACATCATCATGTGGGAATTAGATTACAGCTAAGGATTCCCTCATAAAGCAAGCTTTAACATTTACTACATTTCTGGAGAAATATGTGTGTTCTTTGCCCCTGTGAGAATGCAGTTACAGGCCCTATGTGGGTTTGGGGTCGGCAGAAAGTACCATCCTGATTCTTCATGCTTGCTGAGATGAAGTCAACTCAGTGCAGAAGGAAGAATTAGCATTGGTCCTCGCCCAGAAAGGTTCCTGCAGAAATGAGATAAGTCACAGGCAGAGGGAGGATGAGAAGGCCTTTGGTTGATCTCATGGCAGTGGAATCTGGGGTTTGCAAGAGGAGCAGTGAGAGTGTGTGGCCAGGCAGAGACTAGCCAGGAAGTCAGCAAACGCAGTGCCTTGCCGTCCTCTCCACTCTGGGTATTTCATTTTCTTACTGATGGATCCTCACTTCTCCCACCCAGAAGTAGCACCTATGATGGTTAACTTTATGTGTCAACTTGACTGGGCCACAGGGTGTCACAGTATTTGTATAGCATTATTCTGGGTGTGTCTGTGGGGGTGTTTCTGGAGGAGATTAACTCTTTGAATCAGTGATTGAGTAAAGCAGATTGCTCTCTCCAGTGAGAGAGGGTCCCTTCCAATTTGTGGAAAGCTTGAGTAGAACAAAAAGGATGAGTAAAGGAGAATTCTACACCCCCCTCTTTCATTCTCTTGGTTCTGTCTGTGCAGAACCCTGAGTAATACAGCACCCCAAATCCGCTTTCTTCAGATGAATTCCCGGACCCTCCCCCTTTCTCTCTATCCTTGGTTTTGTCGATCAGTCATTCCATCAACCAATCAGTCTCTGATGTATCTGCCTTTGTTTTCTCATCCATATAATTGGGGGAATTCTTCCTGTATTCTTTAATGCAAATCCTTCTGCTCTTTTCCCAAATCAAATCAATAAATATCTATGAAGCAAGGGTCCTGAAACTTTGAGGATTCCAAAGAGCTTTTGTTTATGTGGGTTGTGCCAGAGAATATTTACACTGTTGTCTATAAACCACTCTAGAAATTAATTAGAAATGAGAAAAAATGTTTAAATGCAAGAATAAAAAAAGCATATCTTACCAGCTGCTGCAGAAATTGTCATCACGCATTATTCAGCTTCTGGGAAACTCCACTGCACAGCAGTGACAGAATGAAAGTCAAGGCAATTACCATCTTAATATTACTATGAGAATAGTCTTGACCTCACAGACTTCCAGGATGGTCTTGGGGACCCCCGGGATTCCCAGACACTTTGAAAATCACTGCCCTAGAGCATCTGCAAATGGCCTTCCTGCCTCCTTTCGTGGACCCCTTGTTCCCCACATCACTGCCTCACCGATCTTCCTAGACACTCATTTGACTGGGACACTCTTCTACCTAGAGCCCATTTTTGTTGTTTCTTATCACCAGTAGGATAAATTATCCACCTAAGCATAGCGCACAACAACTGCCATGATCTGGGCCGTTCCAATCCTCACCTGAAAAACTCCTATTGATTCTTTACTCTCAGTTCAGATAACTGGGAAATCTTAACATGTATTTTTGCCCTAAATAAAGTAGAACAAGTGAAAAACTCTACCAAGTTGTTTTATGTACAGATATTTTGAGGATAAGAAATGGCTTTGATGTAAAGATTTTATATTAGGGGGTCAGAAACATTTGAAATTTGATGTCAAGAGTCCATTACACAGGCTCTGTAAGACCTTAGTACTCTTGCGGCTCAGTGGTAACGAACCTGACTAGTATCCGTGACGTTCGATCCGTAGCCTCGCTCCGGGGGTTAAGGATGCGACGTTGCTGTGAGCTACGATGTACGTCGCAGTCACAGCTCGGATCCCGCGTCGCTGTGGCTGTGGAGTAAGCCGGCAGCTGCAGCTCTGATTCAGCCCATAGCCCATGATGTTCCATATGCCCTAGATGCGGCCCTCAAAAGACAAAAAAAAAAAAAAAAAAAAAAGAACTTAATACTCTTAAACATTTGGTAGGTCCTTCTCCATGTATATCCAGAGTATGGTTGTATTTATATACATAGGAATTCCCTTCTAGAATACAAGTATATTATCTATACTTTAAAAAAAAAAAAAAACCTCACTCAAATATCATCTCACCATTCCTTCCCTTCTCTTAGATGTGTTCCCATGAGCTCCTAGCATACCTGGATGGTCACCTCCTTCACAAAGAGTCTGTAAGCCCCTTGAAGACATAAACTTTTTGCATAGGTCTTTGTAACTAGACTTCAATACAGTGACTGACATGGTTTCTCAGACTTTAGTAGACTTTCTAAAAATGTTTGTTAATAAATGGCTGGTGGATGGAGTTCCCGTCGCGGCTCAGTGGTTAACGAATCCAACTAGGAACCACGAGGTTGCGGGTTTGATCCCTGCCCTTGCTCAGTGGGTTAAAGGTCCGGTGTTGCCGTGAGCTGTGGTGTAGGTTGCAGACGCAGCTCGGATCCCGCATTGCTGTGGCTCTGGCGTAGGCCAGTGGCTACAGCTGTGATTAGACCCCCAGCCTGGGAACCTCCACATGCCACGGGAGCAGCCCAAGAAATGGCAAAAAGACAAATAGTAATAATAAATAAATAAATGGCTGCTGTAAATCAGACCTGTACATAGACTGCCCATGACAATCATTTCTCCAACTTCCATGCTGTCTTCCAACATAGCTCTTCTCCCTAACATCCAAAATTCTGTCCTTGGCAGCATATACTCTCAAGTAGCCACTATCAAAACTTCAGTCATCTATGAATCCTTCCTCACTCTCGACTCTTTCATCCAACTAGCAGCTGAGACCTCTTTGCTTTATTTCTGTAAGGTGTCTTTTACCCATCATCTCCTTTCTACCGTCCCCTGCCATAGCTGTAATTTACATCTGCATTATCTCACGTGATCGTAGTGCAGCTTCCTCATCTTCTGACAGCAAGAGCCCCAGTTTCCAGACCTGAGCTTCTTGAGGGCAAAAGATTTAGTCACTACCATACTCCTGGCATATTGCACAGGATCCAAAAAACGTCTTTTGAATAAAATGTGTCTCCAGAGGAAAAAAAAATCTTTTCAAAGCAACTCCTTATCATCCTTTACCTATTCAAAAATGTACTGCGTCTCCCAAAGGTAGAGGATGCTGTTGATTCCCCAGGCCCACATCTCCTCACCTCACCCTTCCCTGCAGCCATGGGGCACAGTCCAGGACAATTTTTCACCTCGAATTCCTCAGCAATCCTCTTTTCTTCCAAAAAATGTTTCCACCATTCAGGGAGCTTGTTCTACCACAGTTCTAACCCAGAGGTTGAGAAAAGTCAAGACCTCTGAGGGTAACTCTCAACTGAAGTGGGTCAGGAGTCACTGGCTCAATGTCTCAGTCTTCTCCGCCCTTAGCAGGGCTCTCAGTGTCTCAGAGGGCCCAGCAGAATCAATCGAGCTCCAGTGCCCCCAACAGTAAGTCACTCACTAACAAACATTTCCTTGGCTTCTCTCCTCTCCCTGTCTCACTTCTTCAATGGTATTCCCTATGACTACCTCCCAAACAAACTGTCTGAACCCAGACAATGACACTCAACAAAATTTAAGTTCCTTGACCTGTCATTCAGAGCACCCCATAACCGGATGCTCTCCTATCTTTCCAGGCTATGTCATCTTTTCCTTACACATACTCCACCCTCTGGCCTCACTGGTCCCCGCACCATTGCCCTCCAAGTCATAATCATCCTGCACTTTCTTTCATTAGCAGTGGAGTGAGATCACTATGATTCACTTAGACCCACAGATCTCCTCCCCCTAGTGTGAGGAAGGGCCTAGCCTCCCTCATGAGGCAGAAGCCGCACAGAGGAGGGTGACTATGCTGTGGTCTGTTAGGCAAAAGAAAATGAAGGATACAGCTGACGGACAGCCAGTGGTGTCTGCCACAAACCAGGTAGCAGGAAGATTTTAAAAAGAAAACAGGCAGTCACCAAATCCAGCAAAAGATGCTGGAGAAATCCTAGTGAGCCGAAGTGGGTAATCTGACACATCCACCAGTAACAAACACTTTGTAAGTGCCCACAGACCCAGACTCGATCCCCACTGGCCACCTCTCTGATCCCTGCAGAGGGCTCTCCCCATGCCGGCCCATGCTGTGCCCACGTGAACACATGTGCAGACACTGACAGGACACGGAAGCCTGCGCTGTGAATGCTCCTGCCAGAAAAAAGACTGCAAACCTACCACTACTTGTTTTTCAGAACTTGCCCACCCCTGCTGTAAAAACTCTGTGCAAAACCGGTTGTAAATGCTCCAGCTTCAGTTCAGAGACCCATTCCCGTCTGCACGTGGATTTCTGTTCACCTTGGACATAGAGAATTTCCAAACATGCCCTGGAGCTGCCATGGGCTATGAGATGTTAATCAAACACCCACTTGAAGCCCTTTGGAAGCACCTGTTTTTTGGCTTATTGATGCACTCATGTTGAATGAAGATATATTTTTGGTCCAATCCCGAGTTCATTTCAAGACATATTAAAGAAGGATTTTTCCTAACTGCTGACTTCAGAATATTGGTCCCTAGAGACCAGGTGCTTTTCACAGCTCCTTAGAGGCCCATAAGAAGTGGTGGAAAAATGCAGCCAGGCATCTCACATGGAAGTCAAACATACTGGAATTCCATTTGCATATCTGCCATGATTTAGCTGGTTATTGATTCTCCGGGGGTGCTCACTTCACACCTTCACACGTCTCCTTTAACTTGTTCCATCTCAAAGGAGGAGGAGCAATGGGAATTTTCAAGCACATTTTCTTCAAGCAAGAGCTGTGCGCCCCAACTAAGTAACGGGCATTTTCTTCCATGGAGCATTTTACACTCTGGAGAGGTGTTCAAGTGCGTTTTCCTTTAGATGCAAATAGCAGCCAGTCCTAGAGACCCTCACAGATAGTACAGATCACCATTGCAGCTGAGAGCTTGGACCCCATCGCTGATTGGCCCCTTCACCCTAGCAGTGATCTCAAGACAAGCCATTCGAATTGTCTGGGCCTCCTTTTTCAGATCTGCAGTAGGGGATCAACCTCCTTCCCTGGATCCTTGATGTGTGTAAATAGTTAAGTGCTTTATAAAAGTGAGTGATTCATATTCCTGCCTGTCTCGCAGCTCTGGGTAAATCGTTCCTCCCTAGAGCCGACAGTCACCAGCCTGAAACTGGAGCACCCAGATACACAAATGAGCACTTCCCTAGTGGAGGACTCTGTTCTCCAGGTTTAACATGATTGTGCTTCTACTTGTGCCAGTTGTTGGAGGAGAAGGAATGACCCTTCAGTTTCCATCATGCACCGCAGGAGTGCTGTGACTCTTATGTCACTGAGACACCATTCGGTCCACTGTAGCCAGAGTTTGCCAAAGGGTAAACCACTCTACCAGGTGGCCTGTGTGGACATCCTTCCTCACTGATTCAAACTTCAGAGTAACTCACACAGCCACGATAGTGAATCATTTGGAGGAAACCCCAGATTCAATAGGCACCTTAAGGTGGAATCAATGAGATGCAGAGATAGATGTACCAGGAATCAGGAATGGAGCCAGACTCTCACTAGCATTTCGGTCATTTAACAACTTGAAGCGCTTTAGCTTTAATCAGAAGATGTGATGGTTAATGATAGCAACTAGCATAAAGTTATCATTTCCTTAAGTTTTATGGATTTTGGGGGGATGGTAGATAGGAAAATTTTCTCCCGGTGTCTTGCTGTATTAGAAGCCAAGTATGGTAGATGCTGTAGTCAGTATAACCCACTGGAAACTGGAATGTGGAAATTGGAGCACTGAACGGTCCCTGCAGCCCCACCCCCGGCCAGCTGTAGAAAGGACCACCTAAGGCAACTTGGCCAGTGACTAGGGGATGAAGAGGCTGCAAAGCTAAATGGGAAATTGGGCATTGTCATCACTGCTGGACGGGCTCTGTGGGAAACATGCCTAGAGCATCGCTGCCTTCCTCTCTGGGAGGCAGGTGAATTTCCTTGGGCCACTTATCAGAGCTGTCGGACTGTGGAGATCAACCGGCCATCCATGAAATAGAGATGCACAGTTCCAAGTGTGGTGGGAAGGATCTGTTTTCTCCAAAAGCAGAATCTTTATCACCAGTGTTTATCACTTGCCGAATGTTCTCAGGAACGGAGAGCTAGTATTACAGATGTGGCCAAAGCTATACCAGGCCCCTTTTATTATGATTGCATCACCCAAAGGAAGAGTCACAGGTAAAACAACAACAAGACACACTGACAGCTGAAATAGAAGGAAACCACTAATTCTCATTGCTCAGAAAGATTCCAGCATAAAGGACCAGCATGAAAATGAGAATTGAATGTGGAAACTGAAGGCAGCCATGAGGAGATTTTGAAGCAGAGCGTGGAAGATGAAGATTCGGTAGAAGGGAACCTTCATCTAACATCACTTTGCATGTCCAGCTTTACAGATATGTATTCCATGACCCAAGGTTCTGGAAGAAAACCAGCTCCTGGAATTTACATTGACCCTAACCCCATCATCAAAGCCTGATTTTTACCTCTTCTGGCTCCTCCCTCTGCCTGAGAGAAGTACAGTTCCTCTGTCACATGCACCGCTGTGAGACTCCAACAGAAAGCACACAGCAAATTACATGAATGCCCACAAGACCCTTTGCCTGGTTTTTCTAGAGCCTGGATACATGGGCAAGAGCTTATTTTTAAGCTTGTGCTGTACAACATTAAAACAATTTTCCATGAAGTTGATTAATACAGAACCTGCCACATAATCACAGCTCAGCATGATTTGTTACATCAATATCCTTTGGATTCTGTGAGAGGAGAAATCCAAAAAGTCAAGAATGGAAAAGTATTCAATAAGTACATGGTGAGTGAATAAGGAGACTTTTCTGGAGCCAGACTATCTAGTTTGAATTGCAGCTCTACCACAGTGAGATACCAAGGATCTCTCTGACCTTGGGCAAGTCCCGTAACTTCTCTGCGCCTCAGTTTATTTTTCTATAAAATGAGGATAATATGAGGATAATAATTTTAAAAAGTAATTTTCAAAAAATGTAAAATAATTTTTAACTCATTAATAAAATAAATAGTAAAATGTTATGATCGCTTCAAAGAGCATCTGAGAAGCTAGGCTATTTATAGACAATTTAATTTCTTTATCTTGAACTCTTAGGATAAGACTGTTGGGTTAGCTATAAAGTGGTTAATGTCCAACATAACGTAAATTACTGGGGTTATGTGTTTGACTCACGAGAATTTATTTGTAAATCTCCCGGATCAAAAGTCTTCAAATTAACAAGTGACTTCCCTAAGTCTGGGAACTTGAATCAAGATTAAGCAATGAGCGGAGTTATCTGGCAGTTAAGGATTTGGTGTTGTCACTGCCAGGGCTTGGGTTTAAGCCCTGGCCTGGGAACTTCTGTATGCTGCAGGCGTGGCCAAAAAAAAAAAAAAAGATTAAAATGAGCCAAACCAAGGACATCCCTTGAGAAAATCCTTGGGTGGCCTTTGTCCTCTCATACTAAAGGATATATCATCTACTTTCTTGCCTTCATCCTAATATTTGGATCATTTTTCTGACAGTACCTTATTGAGTTATTGTGAAGACTAAATGAGTTAATATATATGAAGTCTTTAATAAAACAGTGCTGGCATTCATTTAGGAAATGCTATTAAAATTATTCTGACTATGACTTGGCCCAGTTAAGTCAGGTCCACTTATAACGCCCAGAAGGGATTTAGAGCCAAAATCAAAAATGTTACTACTGGCAGCATTGCCTTCTCTTCTCCAAGCAGGAGGGACTCCTCATTGTTAAATCAGAAGAGAAACGAATAACAATATTTGCTGTAATTACCAACATTAAAATTATCATTTGGGGTGGGAGTAAAATGGAGCGTGAGGTGCAGAGGAGGGTAAACAGAAGGAATCAAAGGGCCGTGCCCTCACCCACCGCAGCCAGTCAGCCCTTAGTAGTCTTGAACCACCTCCTTCTTGCCATTCGCTCGGACCTTCTTGCTCAGAGTTTGAAGCAGCGCCTCACTGGGCTCCCTCCCTCCTGCTGTTTCTCTGACCTTCCGTTCATCCTCTGCAACAGCTACCAGAACCTTCTTCCTGTAACATGGATCAGTCACGTCACCCCCCTGCCCCCCAGCCTTCAGCAATGACCTGCTCCCTGGGCGATTCCCCACCGTCCATTCTCAACACACCATTGCCATTCCTGTCTCCCCCAGCTCGCTCTGTGGCTTCGCCTGCCACTCGTGTCGCACCACCTGCCACCCCTTGCCAGCCTCAGGGGCTCCCTCTGTGCTTACCCACTGCCCCTTCTCGTCCTCACCTTTCACAAACTCACCCAAAGCAACCTCTGCTGTGCACCCTTCCCTAAGCCCAAAGGACAGACGTTCCCCCCCTCTTCTCGGCTCACAGGACTTGCAGTGATTCCTGCGTCACACTCCCTAGAGGAACGGATGGTGGGCTCTGCCTCTCAACTTCGAGTTTCACTCCACCTTGTGCTTCTGGCCTCTGGTCCAGTGCACACTCGGTCACCAGCAGTAAATATTCATGCATCGAGGGGTCCAGCCTCACTCCAACAGAGCCCCACTAGACGCTCAGCAAACCTCTTTCCCCATCTGTCAAGGCATATAGACTACACTTCTCAGCCAATTCCAGGCTGTGTGCACAATTCCAGCCTGGCCCAGGATATCTCCCATATATGCCCCAGCCCAAGGCCGTATAAGTGTGTGTGTGTGTGTGTGTGTGTGTGTGTGTCTGAGAGAGAGAGAGAGAGGGAGAGAGAGAACATTGAAAAATCATACTAAAGCAATGAAAAAAAAGGACGAAGGCAGGAAGAGAAAGTCTTAACATGTAAGCGTTTGCTAGGGGGACTGTCACTGTCAACTGCACTCTTTAAACGTTGAGACGCCACGGTCAGTCTGCTTTCCCCTCTTCAGCTCTAACACATCACTTAGAACAGGACCACCACACTGCTCTCTGTTTGCTGGAGTGAAAAGCAGAGCAGAACTGTATCGTTTTTCAATGATGTTTCAGGGAGGAAGTATTTCCCGAGAGGAAAATAATGTGAAGGGCCATAGTCTCGGATTTGCAGACGTGGAAATGACACACAGGTAAGCATCTCGCACGGGGACGATGGAAATATTGGGTCCAGATTTCTAATCGTACTGCAAACTTGTCCCTTGTTCCTCATGCAGGTGATGTGAGGAAGGGCCGCCTGGCCCTGTGAGTTAGGGCTCTCACTGAGGGACAAAGCACAGGGAAGAACAGGAGGAAGCAAATGTCCTGCGTCCCGGGACTCTGTCCTCTTAACCCTCCTGGGATTTTGTGGAGGCAGCCCCTCCCCCAGCTGGACCTTATTTCCAGCTGTAAACAGAGAAAGGGAGCCTGGGTTGTATCAGAGGAGAAAGTAGCTACTAAGAAGTCTGCAGCAGAGTGAGGTTTATTTTCCCTTTGTATGTCTGTAAATAAACGGTTTTAATTTGGGGAAACATACATCTGGAGTGTCGTTGTATTGCCAAACAGACAGAGCCTCGTCACAATATGACAGCGCATCCAGAAGGTTGTCTGGTTTTTTGTGAAACGTTGCCTAGAGGGTGCTTGGTTCTCAGAGCTCAGTGTGTTCAGTGGTTGCCCATCCAGGGGGCAGGTTAACACGTTAAGTCTCGGGAAGAATTAACCAGAGAAGGACGCCTGCGATGCTAGGGCCAGAGCGTGGGCCTAGGTTGTTCAGAGCTCTTGCCTTGATCCTGATACTTGATTCTGAGACTTCTCAGAAACCCCATTTAACCTCTTTGTGACTCAATATGATCCTCTGGAAAATGAGATTCAGTGCAAACACCCAGGATTAACATACCTCCTTCTTTAAGAAAATTGAACTTGGAGTTCCCGTCGTGGAGCAGTGGTTAACGAATCCGACTAGGAACCATGAGGTTTCGGGTTCGATCCCCTCTCTCAGTGGGTTAAGGATCCAGCATTGCCGTGAGCTGTGATGTAGGTCACAGACTTGGCTCAGATGCCATGTTGCTGTGGCTGTGGCGTGGGCTCCGGTTGGACCCCTAGCCTGGGAACCTCCATATGCCACGGATGCAGCCCTAGAAAAGACAAAAAGACAAAAAAAAAAAAAAAAAAAAAAAGAAAGAAAGAAAAAGAAAATTGAACTTGACACACTAGATAAATAAGCACTGCTAAAAGCTTCATCGTGGGATTCTTTTTTTTTTAATTGAAGTATAATTGACTTACAATGTTGTGTTAAAGTCTGCTGTACAGCGAAGTGACTCAGTTATATACGTATATACATTCTTTTATTCTTTTCATTATGGCTTATCCATGATACTGAATGCAGTTCCCTGTGCTATACAGAAGGAACCTGTTGTTCATCCATCCTATATGTAACAGTTTGCATCTACTAATCCCAAACTCCCAAGCCATCCTTCCCCCTTGGCAGCCACAACTCTTGTTTTCTATGTCTGTGAGTCTGTTTATGTTTTGTAGATAAGTTCATTTGTAGCATATCTTAGATTCCACATAATAAGTGATATCATGTAGTATTTGTCTTTCTCTTTCCGACTTACTTTACTTAATACGAGAGTCTCTAGTTGCACCCATCTTGCTGCAAATGGCATTATTTCATTCTCTCCTGTGGCTGAGCAGTATTCCATTGTATATATGTACCACATCTTCTTTATATCATGGGATTCTTAAGGCAGAAAACTCCATGGTACATATATGAAATAGATGTTGATTCATTTTTAAAATATACTTTTCATTCACACTTTGAAGAAACAATTGTTTCCTATAGAAAAGTACTTTTGTGAGTTATATGTCCTGTTGCTACTTGATGCCTGTTGACTTGATCCCAAGGGACTTAAAAAATATAAAATAATGGAGTTTCTGCTGTGGCACAGTGGGTTAAGAATCTGACTACAGTGGCTCACGTCACTGTGGAGGCTCAGGTTCCATCCCCTGCCCAACACAGTGGGTTAAAGGATCCGGCATTGCTGCAGCTGCAGCTTGGATTCAGTCTCTGGCCTGGGAACTTGCATATGCAGCCGTGCAGTCATGTATATATAAACTAAATATCAAAATGTTATTAACATCATTAACATGAACTCATAGAAAGTTAGCCCTAAAAAATGACCGTGGAAATCATTTTGTTCTATCTCTTCATACTGCAGCTGAGAAAACTGAAGCCCTGTGAGATAAATTACTGACCAATTCAAATTCAAAATATGTCTTTTGTACAAAAATTCTTCGTAATGTTAGTGACCATCTCAGAGTGAAATATCACTCAAAGTTGTCTATTCACACAACTGTTTGTGGTAACATCGATATCTTTTTCTTTGTTTTGTGGGAAAAAAAAAACTGACAAGCTCTGAAGGGGGAAAGAGTGGGAGTTGTGTGGGAGAGAAGTTTGTTTTTCTTCTTTCAGATCTTTTCATGACACAGCGTGGACTCTGACAGTCCCTCTCAGACCCACGAGCGTCTCGTGTGAACCAAAATAGTGCTTCTCCCTTAAGGAGACCCCTGCTGCTTTTTCGTGTTACTTTGAAGTATTTGCCATGAAATCTGACTGTCACCCCTGTTCAAAGAGAGCTTGGAGAAATCCTTGGTCTCCCAGGCACTGGCGAGACGGAAGCCCCTTTGGGGGAAGTTTGGAATGGCCGGGAACAGGCAGTGGTGGTTCGGCTGGCGGGGTTGGCCCGGGGTTGCACGCTCGCTGGCTTGGGGGCAAAGAGGACGCTGCTCCTAGCTGTTCAGCCAAAGAGGTGGATACTACCATGAGCCCCGTTTCATAGATGAAGTAGTAGCAGCCAGAGGGGCTCCCTGTGGAGATGAGCTGTGGAGGCTCTTTCTAGCTCCACTGCATTGTGAAAGGAACCACCAGGACGAACCCTCTGTCCTCATTTGAAAAGTGTCTCCCCCTTCAAGTTAAGAAAAATGTTTAGTGTATTATTGGCCAAACTGAGTAAACTTCCTTGGGCTGTGCCCAAGGAAGAGCAGGAGAGCGGGGAAGCAGAGGGCACGGCTGCCACTCCTCCATGTGAACTGGTGACTGGACAGTGGCTGTGAGTGGGAGAGGAGGGGCAGGCAGGGCGGGCAAGGACACAGAAGGAGAGCTCTGATTCTGGGGTTGCAGTGGTGAAATTCACTGTAAATGTACCCAACCTGTGGCTCCATGAGTCACACTTCTTATTAAATCAGCACATGAGTCCCATCAGGTTCCGGAGATTTACTGTTGCGTGGATGCACCTCCTGGGCTTAGCCAGGCTCCCTCCTGAGCCCTTTGCAGGGCCAGGCAGGGCTGTGCCTACACCCAGGAGCACCAACACTCGCTCCCACTTACACACCCAGCGCCTGCTCAAGGCTCCCCACCCCATTCCAGGCCCCCACAGGAGGCCACCATGTGGGGTTCAGGGCATACGGGCAGTGACACTCGCATCTCCAGAAGAAGCAACCACAGAGCCACCTGGGAGGTAGCTGGGACAGGGTAGAGCAGGGTACACATGCATGTGCTGGTGAGTGTGTGTACTTGCTCTTGGCCACTCCAGGAGCATCTGACTCCCCGCCACAGCTCCCTGCGGGTCTGGTGCAGAGGGTGATGGAATTCAAGTTTTGTGGAGCCTAAAATTTACACAATTGGAGGGTTCGCCTTAAGAAACAAAATTCAAAGTTATGAATACCAGCTTGTGTGAAAATATTTGTTTAGAATGGGAAAAGAGACTACAACAAGTGACTATTTTAAAGATCTGACAAATACCAGAAACATCACAAAGTATAGAAACAGACTTTTATTTGTGAACAGCCTGACACCTTTATATGTTTTCCACATTTTCTTGGCTGCTCTTTGACCTGCTTTTCCTCTGACAACAATATTGTCATGACATTTTCTGCAGAGAGAATGGAAAGATAATTCAATTTCAGTCTTTCCTCTCTAGCTGAAACTTTCAGCTTCGTGATTTTTTATTGGCATTGTCTTACTTTTTTTTCTTACAATTGTTGTCAAGAATGAGGAAACCTCTGTCAGTTCTTTCATATATGAGCTATAGGATTTAAGGTTGTTTGGCGTTTTCTTGCACCACGCCTAATCCTAAATATTCTTTGAATTGATAACACGCATCAAGCAGAGCATCATATATCATATCCTGGGGTGAATGAGTTTCCTGTTTTCTTCATTGAAGTCAATATTTTGTGTCAAATCGGTAGGAGATTAAAACCTTGTTCGTTCAATACATCGTGTGAATGATTTACTCCTCTTCTTTCATTGAATTATCGTGTAATCCAGGAATCGGCCCATTGCAGGCGTACCTCATTTTATTGAACTTCACTTTACTGCACTTCACAAATATTGCGTCTTTTACAAATTGAAGATTTGTGGCAACCCTGCTTTAAGGAAGTCTATCGGCATCGTTTTTCTAACAGCATTTGCTCACTTTGTGTTTCTGTGTTACATTTTGGTAATTCTGGCAATATTTCAAACCTTTTTCATTATTATTATTATAAGTTCCCAGGCTACGGGCCGAGTCAGAGCTACAGCTGGCCTGCGTCACAGCCACAGCAATGCAGGATCCCCAGCCCACTGAGCAAGGCCAGGGATCAAACCCAAAACGTCATGGATACTAGATGAATTCGTTGCTGCTGCACCACAGTAGGGACTCCCAGTAAAGAGTTGTTGGGTTTTTTTGTTTGTTTTTTGTTTGTTTGTCTTTTTGTCTTTTCTAGGGCCACACACGCAGCATATGGAGGTTCCCAGGCTAGGGGTCTGATCGGAGCTGTAGCCGCCGGCCTACGCCAGAGCCACAGCAACACAGGATCTAAGCCGCATCTGCGACCTATATACCACAGCTCACGGCAATGCCAGATCCTTAACCCACTGCGCGAGGCCAGGAATCGAACCCACAACCTCGTGGTGCCTAGTCGGATTCGTTAACCACTGAGCCATGACGGGAACTCCTAAGGTATTTTTTTAATTAAGGTGTGTACACTGTTTTTTAGATATAATGCTATTGCACACTTAATAGACTAAAGTATAGTATAACTATAATACATCTGTATTAGAAACCCCCCCAAAAAATCTCTATCACATGCTTTATTGCAGTGTTCTAGACCTGCACCAGCAATGAACTCTGAGATGTGTCTGTGCTTCTGTTCCTGGAAGATATCTCTACACACGAAATGTATTAGCTCAATAATTGTACAGAGAACTAACTACATGTCATGTAAATACCTCATTCCACCCAAAGAAAATAAATCCCCAGTGCAGCTTCCCTTTGGCTACTCCCCGAAATGCCCTTGGCCACTCCAACACCGCTCAACAACGAAGAGAAATGAGATGGGAAATAGCAGTCTTAACTGATTGCAATATAAATATCTGTCTTTGGCAAATTTTGCTAAAATACGTGGATCATTTGAACACAGTTCCTCCTTCCAGGGTCTTAGAAATGCCCCTTATATGGGAGGGCCCTGAATTGCAAGCTCCCCTGGCTTCCTGGTGGACCTGCCCCTGGCTGGCATGTATTAGTGTTAAGTGATGGAACAGGCAACCTTGGGCAAAAAAAAAAATCACCTAAACTATACAGACGACCCAGAGGAAGGAAAGGAGGGATAGAAGAGACCTTCCTGAAACAATGCTCACATTTCTCCCTGGCCTTGGACGTTGTAGATCCTGTTTAAACAGAAGTTCCACCCAGGCTCTAACTATGGGAGATAATTTTCAACAGGCGAGTCTAATGCCAACACTTGTCTTCTTCTAACATACAGTTATGAAACACAATAAAAGTATATGGTGAAAGCTAGGCTGACATGTGATCTCTATCTAACTAAGAATTAAGCATTCTATCATCCATGGTCTGGCTTCAAAAAACATACAAAACGGTCCTTAGCTTGCTTTGTGAATTATTAACCAAAAGCTGGAGATATGCTAGCTTCTGTCATCCATAGGAAATCTATACCTGCTTTCCTAGAGAAAGAGAGTGACCTCGAAAACCAGCTTCTGGTCAAAGGATTACATGTTTCTTAAACCAAACAGATCCTCCTAGGCTTCTGTGGTCTTCTCTCAAGAGGCCTTGGCTGTGAGATGAGGGGCCGCAGTGACTTGAAAGGAGGACGTTTACCTTGACCTTATGCCCATGTCACCATGCTCACCCACTGCTGTTCGGTACCTTGCCTACCCCCCAGTCAATGAATTCAGCTTGACAGCAAAGGGAGAGTGGACGTGCGGCCCCTCTGCGTTTCTATCCTTGAGTGTGCAGATGATTCTGAAGAAGTGGGCCGAGGCTAGATCAGGAGGAAATCCTGTTCTGTTCAGTATTTCTCAACTCAAATGATAGTTGCAATTATTAACATTCTCCACTTTGAACCATTTAGTACTATGTGTGTGTTGCACATATTTGGGTTCCTATTGAATTAATAAACAGCAAATGTGACTTAAGTATTCTTTCAGCATCGAAATGTTTCTATCAGCAATCTAAAACGTTCACCCGTGATGAAATTATTTAAAGCAAAATACAGAATTGAGTTCAGGTACATAAACTGGAAATTGAAGATAATTCATATGACTGGTATGGGTGATCTCTGCTCACCCATGCATGGCTCACTTCTTCAAGTTAGAAAAGAATGTGACTGCAAATAAGAGTTAAGCTAGATCCCTGTGGCCTGATCTAGTTAGGGTGGTATAGTCTGTCTTGTGCATAATAGACACTTTGGACTAAAAACTTTGGGAACCATGTATCTTCAGCAGTGAAAGCTATACAATTATGACTCAGTTTACTGGTTCTCCCCAAAGCGTGTTCTCTCTTGTCTCAGCCACCACTTGACACCTTCCATCTGGGGCTGCTCATATAACTGAGTTCTGGTCAGTGCACTGTGAGTAGAAGTGAGAGTGCTGCCACCAGGCCTGCTCTGAGGACCTCCTATGTCCAGTCCCAGTCCCTCTTATCACCTTCTGGTTGAATGATGAGGTCTGGGAAGACCTGGGCCAGGGCAGAGTCACTGGACGGAAGGAAAATTGGTCCCCGAGAGGCCACTTGGGGCAGAGCCCCATTTCCTTTCTGACATGCATCAAACTGTGTTGTGTGCAAGAAGTAGAATTCTGCGTGTTAATCCACTACAAATTTTGGATGGGTTGTTAAAGCAGTTAGCTCATCTTGACTAATGCTTTGAACAAAACATGCTCCAGATAAGCAGAAGGGGAAATCTGCAGTAGGAAATGGGAATCCATTGTAGGTTTTGAAACAGACTTGGTAGGTGATCAGGTTTGGGGGGATGCAAGATGCGTACGTGGAGCATCTTGGATGGAGTTGGGCAGGCAGGGAGGCATGTGGGTCCAGACAGTAGGTCTAGAACCTGGGTTCAACCCAAGGGAAGCACTGGCTTGCCCCAGAGTGCTGGAGTTCATCCTCCCAGAAACTGGGGCTCAATGGTCAGAATCCCATCCTGGAGTCCCGGCTGGGAAGCCTGGTCACTGGAGGAGTGGAACGTGAGGGAGGAGACCCAGCCAAAGTCAGTATAGAGAGAAATCAAACCCTTTTCTGAAATGTGATCATATAATAAGGATTCCAGACACAGGGGCCTTGTATCATGCTTTTAAGTCTTTGATTACTGAGCAACACTTGAAGAAGTATTTTTTTCTTAGCAAGTTTTTGCATTTTAATAAAAGAATCAGAAAGAGTTTTGAAGTAGGGATGGGAGATGGAAAATGGGTAGGTGTTAGTTTCTTCTTTGTAGTAGTTTCTAAAAAGCATTAATCTGTTTTCTTAGGTCTCAAGTTCAATAACAATTGTTTATTCTCAGGGCAGGAAAAGATATGAATATATCAAGGGGCTTACCCTGCTCAGATCTTTAGACACATAACTAATAAAAATGGACCAAGAGGCAGATTCACTTTTCTTTGCTGAGGACATTGAATATTCCTCTGATGACACATATTTTATCTATTATTATTATTATTATTATTATTATTATTTGTTGTTGTTGTTGTTGTTATTGTTCATTCACTCAGTGAGTATCGAGCCCTGATTCTGTGCCCCCAAATCTGCCAGAATTTGAGGTGAGGGGGACATAAAAGAATTATAAATCACTGACCCCTACGTTAGGAACATTCTTGAACTCGTTTGGTGCATGTTTATTAAGCCCCTCTCTGGGTCACACAGTTTCGGCTTATGAAAGCAACGACTAAGGAGTTCACGGTGTAAATGATGGGTAGATGAAGACTTACGCAATTGTACAAAACACCAAAATTCACAGGCCTCACTGCAAGTTCAGCCGGGCCCAAAATAAACATTTTTGTCTTCTTGATTACTCACCTTGCTTTATAAATTAATTCCCCTTGTGGCTAAATTGAGCATCCCTTGAAACCTAGGCAGTTCTTGATTCCACATAGGTTCGAGGTCACTCAGAGGGGGCGAGGGCGTCCCATTCAGTGCCACGGCTCTCAGAGGGCGTCCTGTTCTTCGTCATCACCGGATGATTCTGGCTTCCGCTGTGAAGGCCGCCATCAGCCCACAGTCCCTTAATCGTGTGTGCAGGGTCTCATCCAGCCTGAGCCTCCTTATGCTGTGTGAGGGGGCCATTCTTGAGCCCCTGAGAAATTATTTGGCTGCTCCTAGGCTGCATCAAGGTATGAAACACTCTCAGAGGCTGTCCACATCCCACCTCTATTCCAAGCCAAGATAGAGCCAAGACAAGCCAAGAGCAGGACAATCTTACTGGTCATTGCCTACCTTAATACTAGCAATTCCACCAAACTCTCAAAGCGCTGGTGCCCCGCGGTTGCTTCTCCACAGTCTTCTTGCACGCTAGGGTCCTGGGTAAGCCCTTGCTCTTGGACCCCCACACACCTGCGTGGGCATCCTTCCCACCTTCCCCGCCTGCAGAAAAGATGTACCCCTTGTTTAAGCACTCCTCACTTCCCCTCCAGCGCTCCTCTTTCACCCAACAAGGAACGCGATATCATTCTCCTGGACGTTGGAACCTCTGCTTTTCATCTCCCGTGCTTTTTACGGGGTTTTGGTTTTGGAGATTCAAAAGAGGCTCCCCTTTCTCTGCTTTTGGTTGATGCATCCTTCCTCTGAGTCAGTAAAGCACAGTCAGTGAGCTCTGTGTGGTTGGAAGTAGGGCAGCAGGTCCCGATGTCACAGTATTGTTCTCCTGCACACAGGTGCACACACACCCCTACTCCACCCTCCAAACTGCACAGAGATAAGTGAGGTCTGGATGCACTCAGCACCCGTCTTCACTGATACACCAGTAAAATCTGCACCACAAGTGGCCATGCGAAACACGTCACGCCTGACTCTCTGGATTCTTGTGTTTACCTTTGCTGTTTATGTTATTTGCCATCTCTGTTCCACTTAGTCCATGTCCCAGCTTAACCTGGAAGATTGGTCATATTAGTTACTACTGGAGTGATTTTTATTAACTACAGAGAATTCTGTCTTCAATTTTAAAAAGCTGTTCTGACATTACAGTTTAGAGTCTAAACTTAGGATGCTTTAATAATTACGTTTCTGTAGCACTGTCTGTTTCCATTCCTAGTTGGAACGGTACACATCTGGGCAAATGCAAAATTTTCAGGAGACTTGGGTCTCCTCTAAAATGAACTCTATAAAATGACTACTACAAACCATCTTCTCCTCTCTGCACTGTGCTGGAGATGAGTCGTATTAGAGGTCCCTCTGATTGCGGACAGCCATCGAAAGTTTTCTGGTTTAGAAACTATCTAGAAAAGCTGTCTCCTCTTTTCTCCACTTCTTTGGAATCATTTCCTTCGTGATTGCTGCCTGTACTGCATTTTCATTCTCCCAGTGGCAACAAGGGGACTTCTGACGATCTCTCTCCTGCACTGCTGAAGTTTTTCTCTTTAACCATTTGATGTCCACACATATGTGTATGTACCGTATCAAAATGTCTGTAATTCTCTGGGTGGGGAGATGGAGCAGGGAATGATGAATTTTGCTTGGGAAAAAAGGATTGCCAAGGGGCACTGAAGGCCTTATCCAAGAGGTACCGTTTGAACTAGGTTTGAAGAATAAATAAACTTTCACCATTCAGGAAAGATGCCTGCCTTGGGGGCAGCAGTGGTAGAGAACACAGCAAAGGAGTGTGGCAGACAGCAGAGCAAAGGCATAGGCACGTGAAAGGCTGTACGAAAAGCTCAGAGGCTGTTTCTGGTAATTAAAGGACATAGTACTTATATCAGAAGAGAAATATCGATTGCAGTGCTCAGCCCGGGCCAACTTAGTGGAAAAAAGAAACCGAACATCTTCAAAATAAATAGATAAATAAATAAGCACAAAATGTAAAGAATGCCAAACTCAGAAACCAAGAAAGCACTCCTTCTCCTTCCATTTCAAAAGCTGTTTCTTGCTTGTCAAAGCTTTGTTCAGGAATCACCCGCTCTGAGGGATAAAGAGCATTCCGTTAAGTATAATTTTAAGTTACTAATTGCTACCTACACTCCCAGGCACTAACAAACACAGAGAGCTGCCTCCATCCTCCTTAGTGGCCCTTTGATGAACAAAAATAAGTATCTGAAAGTATAACCACTGCCTAGAAGGATGTTAAGCCTTTGTAAAGTGGGACTTTCCTGCACATTAAAACTTCTGCCCAGCCCCTGCTCCAGCCAAATCATTTTAATAATGACCACCAAAATAACAGTGCTGAGTGAACCCCCAAGAGCTTAAGTATTTGATTAGAGCAAATAGTCCACTCAGTTCTCTATACCTTCAAATCCTCAAATCATGGGCAGAAAACTCAAGGCCATTAAGAGAGGCGAAGTGAGGAGACACAGAAGCTGTTGACGGCCTCGCGGAGTTTCTGTCCCCTGAGGTCAGTGGGATGGTTTTGGAGTGCCCCACCCCAGGCTCCTCCCTCATACTCTAAATTTCTCCTTGTCCAGTATCTGGAGATTAACAAGGGTGGCCCACCCAGAAGGTGAGCACTAGCATGCCAGCGATGAGCCTGACTCCCTGTTTGGCAGGAATGTGTTGGAAGGCTTTTTAAACTTCATAGAAATAAGGATTGTGACCCTAAGAAACATGCTGCCTGCAAGTTTACTCTTGGGAAGCAATTTCCAGCCTCTTCTCATTTTTAAATACTCGCTTAGATAATGAAGAGAGCAGCATACTCCCTTTGGATCTCAGGACCTCTCGGCTGAGAGGTCTTTGGGGAAGCAGTTTCAAAGACAGGGCCAGCTCTGGGTAGCTGAAGCTGCGTGTACACGGTCAGCCCTCCACCCACCTTCTCACCATCAGCACCCTGAGCACATGGTAGCTCCAGACGTGATCCTCTTCTCCAGGCCGTCATCCTCCAGCAGCGTGGAGCTGCTGCTTACACTTCAGCGTGTGTCCCAGCCCCACGTCTTTCATCTCTGAGGGTCCTTTTTCTGCTTTTTGATGAGCAAGGACCTGTCTCTGGCAGTAACTTCCGCATCCAGTTAACACAAGAGATCGGTGACTCAACACTGACCTCCACTGGCTGGTGTAGAAATACCCAATCCCTTTCCCATCTGCATGTTTTCACACACTGAGCAGAGAGCCCGCCAGCACCTTGCTTGGCCTTGCTAGCATTTCAGTGATGATTGAAATTTCAAATGGTTATAAACCCACCTCCCTAGGGTCGCATATATAGATTCTGAAAAATTCTGGCCCAACACTGAACCGTGGGACCATAGATCTTGGAGGACCTCAGGCCCCCTGACTGCCACACACCAAGCAGGATGTCGCACCATTTTGCTTCTCAGATTTGGACACTCAGGGTTTAATTCACAGGGACCTGAGAAATCTAGGTCAATCTATTCCCCTGTGATATTAACGACTGTTCAGTTACTAATTGATTTATTATTATCTTTTAAATGCCTTAAACTCACGTTGGCAATTACAACCCCACTTTCAATAACCTCGCCTACAGACTCACGCTGTACCAGGCGCCATTAGCCAGTGCCTTCGTTGTCTGCCAGGAGGGAAGCAAGGAAGGCCCACTTGGATCAGTGCCACCCAGGATGGGCTGTGCTTCTCCTCATGGGGGGTCTTCAGGATTTGGAACCAGCCAGGGCCATCTGGCGAGATGGAAGGCAAAGTCGACAAGGGGGCCTCTGGACCCTGAAAAAAGTAAGCCTGCTCCCTTTTCTGGAAGGAAATATGTCTTTTAAGTACCAGACGTGCCCCTCAGGAATTCATGAGCTGATTATGATGGAAGCCCAACCATGGTCTCCCCACTCAGGAGCTTTCGATAAGATTAAGGGAGCAGTTGGAAGAGGAGATTCTGGTTTAGAAATAGCTGCCATTTGGTTCCACTGAACAGAGGAGGTCAGAAAGGTCTAAGCGAACAATCTAACAGGTGTTCCTGACTGTTAAGAAAACCAGAGCCAAAAACAAAACTTTCAGAAAGCAAACCTGTGTGATTTGGGTTGGTGCCTGCATTTGGAACAGGATGTTGCCTTAACAGCACTATGTTAAGGTGAATTTTAAGCAGACATTTGCACTAAATATAAAATACACATTTTGCACTAGATATAAAAAGTTGAGTAAAATAGTCTCAGTGGACATCCTTGTTGCTACAGTTGCCCTTTAATATATTTAAATATTTCATGTAAATTTTGAATAGGTAATACATACATGGTATTACATCAAAAGGCATAACAGGATATATGATGAAAAAGTAACTCTGTCCCTTACGCATGTCCCAGGGTCAATCCTGTCTTCTCTCCATAGACAACCTCGATTACTAATTACTTATGGATCCATCCAGACACACTCAAGGTGTCTGTACATATGTAGCAGTAGATATGTACATATAACTTTTGTGGCGGTGGTATACTTTCTGTGCCTTGCCTTTTTATCCCATGTAACAATACAGCCTGAGTAGCCTCTCATAGCACCACGTAAACAAGTTCCTTATTAGTTTTTATTGCATAGTATTTCATTGCACAGTGTTCCATAATTTATGTAACCTGTATTTACCGATAAACATTTAGGCACTTTCCAAATTATTACATTCTGAAACAATATTTCAGTAGATCATTGGCACATACATAATATCTTACATTTGCTGTGGAAAGATTCTTGAAATTGGAGCTGCTAGGTCAAAGGTATGTGCGTTGGTCATTTTGATAGAGGTCGCCAAATTTCCCTCCATGGAGACTGTACCAGTGTATACTTTTACCATCATGGACTCAGAATGTTATAAAACTTCTTGATCTTTGCCAATCTGAGAGGAAATGGCATTTACTTATAGTTTAACTTGAAATTCTCTTATTTTTAGTGAATTAATTACATTTGTCCTTTTTAACTCGATTGTTAGAATTTTTCTTATTGATTTATGAGAAATCTTTCTATGTTAGAATATTCTACGTTAAGGAAATTAACTCATTAAACTGCCATCTAATGTGATAGCCACCAGCCACATGTGGCTTTTGAGCACTTGAAATGTGACTCATACAAATTGCGATGCACAATAAGTGTAAAAGGCAAACCGAATTTCTTAGTACCCCAAACAAGAGAATATATCTCATCTACAATATTTTATATTAATTACTTAAAAGGAAAATTTTTGGACATGTCAAGTTAAATAAAATAAATTATTTAAATTAATTTCCCCATTTCTTTTTACTTTAATGTAACTACCAGAAAATTTAGAATTATGAGTGTGTCACACTATATTTCTATTGAACTATGCTAGTTTACATTATGAATTGCAAACTTTGGGGGCAGTTATATTTTTATATTATAAAATTCATCAATATTTTTTTTCTTTGGGGAGTTCCCATTGTGGCTCAGAGGAAACGAATCCAACTAGTATCCATGAGGTTGCAGGTTCGATCCCTGGCTTCGCTTAGTGGATTAAGTATCCAGCGTTGCTCTAAGCTGTGGCATAGGTTGCAGATGCAGCTGGGATCCTGCATTGCTGTGGCTGTGGCATAGGCGGGCAACCGCAGCTCCAATTTGACCCCGAGCCAGGGAACTTCCATATGCTGCAGGTGCAGCCCTAAAAACCAAAAATATATATGTTATTATATATTTTATTATATATAATATATAATACATGTGTGATATATATATTCTATATATCTTATTATATATATATATACTTTTTGGCTATGCCACAGCCACAGCAACACTGAGTTTCATCTGCAACCTACACCACAGTTTATGGCAACGCCGGGTACTTAACCCACTGTTTGAGGCCAGGGATCAAACTCACATCCTCACAGGCACTATGTTAAGTTCTTAACCCCCTGAGCCACAGTGGGAACTCATCATCGATATTTTTTTATGGCTCCTGAGTTTTGCGACATACTTAATGTTTTCCACTACAATACTTTTTTGTAACTTTTCCATGGAGGTTCCTAGCAGTTTTATATTGTTATTATTGTTATTGTTACATAGAAATCTTTGATTCATAAGAAAATTACTTTGATGTAAAGCATAAGATTGGAATTCAGGAGTTCCTGTCGTGGCTCAGTGGTAATGAACCCGACTCGTATCCATGAGGAGGCAGGTTCGATTCCTGGCCTCCCTCAGTGGATTAAGGATCCAGTGTTGCTGTGAGCTGTGGTGTAGGTCACAGACCCAGCTCAGATCCCGCATTGCTGTGGCTGTAGTGCAGGCAGGCAGCTACGTCTCCATTCGACCCGTAATCTGGGAATTTCCGTATGCTATGGGTGTGGCCCTAAAAAGACAAAAAAAAAGAAAAGAAAAAAAGAAAAAAGAGAGAATTCAATATTACCTTTTTCTAGAAAACAATCTATTAGAAAAACTGGGCCAGAATAAGCAACATTTATTATTTAATTTCAGGGTTTTTTCCCCATTGATTCAAAATGTCGCACTTACCATATTCTAAATATTTAAACATCTGGTAGAGCTAGAACCACATGTTTTCTTTTTTTCTGATTTTTCCTGGTTATTCTTGCTTCTTTATTTTTCTATTTAAACCTTAGAATCATATATAAGCCCCAAAATTCCATTGACATAATAACTGTCTTTATTTAATGTTTACGTTAGTTTGGAGAGAATTGAAAGCTGCATGATTCTTGCCAAGAATATAGTATATCTTTACATTTATGCAAATGCTCTCTTGTGTCCTTGAGTAGCATGGTAAGGATTTCTTCATACAGACCTATCACATCTGATAAATTTATTTCTAAATATTTTCTGGTCAACAGTCTTTTCTACCACTAATACGTATTTCATTTTAATACATGAAACATGATTTTATCATTTTGTAACCATAGGCTTAACTAAATTCCACAATTATCTGTAATATTTTTTCAATTGGATTATTTTTATAATAATTCAATATTAGATCTTATAGTCTACCACAAAACATAATTTGTCTTTTTTTTTTTTTTTTTCCTTTTTGCTTTTTGGGGCTGCACCTGAGACATATGGAATTTCCCAGGCTAGGGGTCAAATCAGAGCCACAGCTGCTGGCCTGTGCCACGGCCCCAGCGACACCAGATCCAAGCCGGGCCTGCGACCTGCGCTGCAGTTCATGGCAATACCAGATCGTTAACCCCACTGAGTGAGGCCAGGGATTGAACCTGCATTTTCATGGATACTAGTCAGGTTTGTAACCCACTGAGCCCACAACAGGAACTCCTGATTTGTCTTTTTTTAAGTTTTCTATGTTTTTTTTCTGTTAATTTTCTACTTACAGCAAAGTGACCCAGTCACACATACATATGTACATTCTTTTTCTCACATTATCCCCCATCATGCTCCATCACAAATGACTAGGTATAGGTCCCAGTGCTCTACAGCAGGAGCTCATTGCTCATCCACGCCAAAGGCAATAGTTCGCCTCTATTAGCTCCACATTCCCAGTCCATCCCACTCCCTCCACCTCCCTCTTGGCAACCACAAGTCTGTTTTCCAAGTCCATGAGTTTCTTTTCTGTGGAAAGGTTTATTTGTGCCATATATTCGATTCCAGATATAAGGAAGAGTTTTCTACATTTTCTTTCTTTCTCTTGTGTAATTGAATCAGCCGGGGTCTCTAGGTCAATGTATATTGTAGTGGTTTCCGTAGACATCTTTGTCTTACTCCTGACTTTACTATGAATAGTTGTGAAGTACCCCCTCAAAAATAACGCTAAATTTTAGACAGAGATAAATATAATTATGGTAAGACAGTACCTATGGCCATTTTATTGATGAGGTTTAAAAAATGCGAATGGCTATTGAGTATTATCAAGTTCCTCTCAGCACCTGGCTATATGACTTTTAATCTATTTGTGTGGTAAAAATAAATTAACAGATTTGAACTATCCTTGAATGACTGGAATAAATCACACTTTGTCATGTTGTGTTAATTTTTAATATGCTACTGGATTTTGTTTAATAATGTTTTATATTGATTTTTGCTATTTAATGCTCTTAACAGTGATATCTTATAATTTTGATTTTCTTCTTCAGGAACCTCAATTATGTATATGTTTAATTTATTTTTTATGCATTCCATATCTACCCTATAATCTTTTTAAGCTTCTTGTCTGTTTATTCTTTGTATTCCTTTTTTTCTGATTCAGTCTTCCACATTCTAAACTGTTTTCAGCAGAGCCCAATCTTTGTGCAGCTTCCAAGCTGCACCTTAACTTCCATTTCTGTGACTTTGGTGGGCAGGCTTTTTTTATATACATGTTTGATCTACTGTTGTTTCATTGTCATTTGCTGTGAAATGAGTCACTCATTTAAAAAAATTCAGGAATAGGGGAGTTCCCGTTGTGGCGCAGTGGTTAACGAGTCCGACTAGGAACCATGAGGTTGCGGGTTCCGTCCCTGGCCTTGCTCAGTGGGTTAACGATCCGGCGTTGTCCTGAGCTGTGGTGTAGGTTGCAGACACGGCTCGGATCCCACGTTGCTGCAGCTCTGGCATAGGCCGGGAGCTACAGCTCCAATTCGACCCCTAGCCTGGGAACCTCCATATGCCGCGAGAGCGGCCCAAGAAATAGCAAAAAGACAAAAAAAAAAAAAAAAAAAAAAAAAAAATTCAGGAATAGGTTTGGTCACAATTTTCATCTACCTTATTAGACATTTTTCTGGTGAGTATTTCTTGGCCACCATTTAGTTTTCCTCTTCCCTTCTTCCTTTTTCCCCTTTCTTTTAGTAACTTTTTATAGATCCCGAGTTGATTTCTTTTTGATTAATCGCATTACAATAAGGCAGGTTTTCCTGAACTGGCTTTTGTTAAGATGGAAGTTTCTAGGCCAGGGGTCGAATCGGAGCTATAGCTGCCGGCCTGTGCCACAGCCACATGGGATCCGAGGCAAAAATCTGCAACCTACACCACAGCTCACGGCAGTGCCGGATCCCCAACCCACTGAGCGAGGCCAAGGATCAAACCCCAATCCTCATGGGTACTAGTTGGACTCATTTCCTCTGCGCCACAATAGGAACTCCCTCCTGAATCAGCTTTTTTAAAAAGGCTTCTGTGAGAGAGAGGTATGGGCCATGTTCCAGCTAACAGTTTTTCTTATGAAAAAGTGGGTCATGTCAGCCTTTAACTTTCTCTGGCCAACTGATACCAGCTTTGGGCCACTCATAAAGCAAAGTTACTTTCCTCCTCACAGGCACACCAGTGGACTGCTTCCTTCAAGTATGGCATTTTTGTTCAACTTCACATTTAGCTTCATCTCCTGGCCTTTTTCTAGAGACCTCACCAGTCTGAAATCCAAAGAAGCTCTCACTTAAATGGTACCCCCTTACTACTGTGGAGCACAGGTCAGCATGCTGCTGTCCCTGGGCCAGCTGTCTGTTTTTATAAATAAAGATTTGCTAAAACGCAGCCTTGCCGGCTTGTTCACATATTGCCTGTGGCTGTCAGGGCTCTAAGAGGGCAGAGTCCAGTGGTCGCAGGAGAGACCATATCCTTTACAAAGCCTAAAACTTTTACAGTCCGGCCATTTAAAAAAAAGTTTGCTTGCTCTGGGTGTAAAAAGCTAAGTTTGCATTTCCATACATGTCACTTAAGACCGACCCTTATAACTTTTTCTCATCTCAACACCCACGGGCATCTTTGCTATGGAGCTTCTTATGTCCTTGTTTGACCTTCACTGATTTTGGAAGCCTTTTTTCTCATTATTAGTTCTGGGGTCTCTGTTGTTTCCTAATTTTACAAAGGAGAGGCTTTGCTTTACTATTTTCTCTGTTTTCCTTTCTGCTTTTGGGTGGTTTTTCTGAGAAGTGAATGAGAAAATGCTGACTTTACTCTGCATATTAAAATTAGAATTCCTCAGATGATACTCCAAAAAATATTTTTTTGTTTGCTTCTTTGGTTGGGTGTTTTTTTAGCCACTGGAGAGAGATCCTAGCATATTAAGTAACTTTGTCCTAGATATATAGAGATGTTTTCTCCTTAATTTGTTTTATTATTTTTATAATTCTCATAGGTGTACTTTAGTTCTCAGTGGAGAGCATAATCACAAAATTTTAATATACTTTAAATTAGTAAGAGAAAATGCAAGTTTTATATTTGCTGTTGCCATAAATCCTGATTCATATTAAAATAGTTCAAAGTGATATTTAGCATTTTAAACTTCAGAAGTAGCTGTAAATAAACCCTGGTATGAATATTAAAAAATAGATGGAAATAATATGCATTTAAACACTCCCAACTTCATTCTCAAATTCTTTTGCTGTGTGAGTTACATATTGGGCTTATTTTTAAATGAAACTAATTTTTTAGAAATTTAATATATTTGGATATTTACCAAAACCGTTGTGTCCAAATAGCTTCACAAAACTTAATTTCATTTTACTTATATAAAGACAATTTTTTAAATGAGGTGAAATTTTAGTTGTAATTATGCTATTCAATATTTCATTTTTGTCTGCTTCTCTTTCTATTTTTAAGAATTGTCCATTTCTGCAAACTTTAGTGAAGTACTAAATGGTATTTCACAGGGAACTGATTAAAGGAGAGAGTACTTTGGAAGGAATGTACCTGCATGTGATTGCTGTGAAAACAGTTCCATATCTGCCTTGCACACAGTTGCATCACTTACCTAGAGCAATGTGCAGTACATGGTAGGCACCCAATATACATGTGAGAGTGATGGATAGAAAGGAGACCCTCTGATGGCAAGGTTTTTTTTTTGGTTCTCTTGCTGTTGAGTAGGTAGGGATGCCAAAAAATCAGATGAGAACTCCAGGAAGAAGAATCAAATGGGGTCAGTAGGAGTGAAAAGGATGACTGATTTACAAATGGGGTTTAGGAGTCGAAAGTTAAGCTCCGGCAATTGGGAACAGCATAAGGTGTTCCAAAGAGAAAGTGTTGATATGCTTGCAAATGGAGCTTTTCTGTAAAATCATGAAATTAAAAATCTTTCTCCATTTCAAAAGAAAAAAATAGGAAACAGGAATAACCAGAGAAATTTTTTTTAAAAGCCGCAAGGAGATACTACTATGGTGTCCTGGGGTGCATTTTAAATTAGAGGCACTTTAGCAAAAATCTTTATATTGAACCCTTTTTAAAAATGGGATCAATTCCCAGTTTCCCAGGCAATTCACTGTCACGAAGCTTGTCTACGTGACGGACCCAACCTTGAAAATGATCATAGCAGCTTGATGAACTGTCAGATAAAGCTTGGCAACTTTTCCTCATCAGCCACTGGCCCCATAGGAAATATTAATCACTGCAGTTTTTACCTTATACCAGATATATAAAAAGTAAAGCCTAAAAATTCATTTCCACGTGTTTAAGTAGGAAAAAAGAGAGAGAGAGAGAGAGAGAGAGAGAGAGAGGTTTCACTCAATCTATTTCAGAAATTATAGCCACCTTGGGACTAGACATTTCTTTCAGCCTTAGCCCAAAGGCAATCACATTAGGGACACTGTATGCATTTGAAGTGATAAAAATTGAGCTGTGGTCTAACCTATTGCATAATTTTCATTCTAAAATTACTTTTCTCTGGACATAATGACCCCATCAGTCAACCTATCATCTGACTAGTTAAATGAAGTAAGAAAATAATCTCAGCTGGTCTCAGAGGAGTGGGAATTCAGCTGCCTGAGGGGCTGAGATTTCCTGAGAGTTTGTTCTAGATCTGTTGGGCCAGCCAGCATATGCTCTATCCTTCAATCTCCAGAGCAAAGGCCATTCAGGCTGGGAAAGAAGCTGCTTTAGATGAAGCCTGTAACTAAAGATGGAAACACTTAACAAGGCCAATTTTTTTTTTTTCTTTTTGGTGGATCTAATGCACAGTGATTGTTCCTAATTAGGTGGTCCTAACTTGAAAAGTCCCCGTTCCTCCTCCCCAAATGCCCGGAGAGAGCTCTCCTTAAGAGAGTTCTCCTTAAGTGTCTTTGAAACAAAGATACATTGGGATAGATGGTTTGGGTTTAAGGAATCGCAGCTGCATAAACAGTATTTGTTCACTACAAGAAGAAAATTTATAGTATTTGTCAGGAAAAAGTAAGCACATCGGGGATTCGGTTTGTGATATAGTGTCACACTTCATGATCCTTTGAGACTCAGACACAAGAGCAGATGAGCAGTGAAGGCAGCGTTCACATCCTACTGCCCCATGTCTGTTTCACATTTCAAGAGGACCTGGCATTCAGACCATCTAAACTTCTGACTGTTGGAAAAAGAGAGTAAAGTAAGGTGATGGGCCCTTTGCCATCCTCATTCTCTATACTTTGGAGAAGAGAAGTTCTCCCAAAGAAAAGAAAAAAAAAAAAGGCTAAATTCTCTTAAGAGTTTCAGTGCTTGCAGGCATTCACTACTGGTCTTGGGATTTGACTTGGCCTTAGAGCAATGTTTTCCTATCTTTATATTTCATAGAGAGTTAAAATTGGTTTTAAAACCAATATAGAGTTTCTTTTTTTTTTAATTTTTTATTTTGTTAGCTTTTCTTTTTACAGCCACACCTGTAGCATATGGAAGTTCCTGGGTGAAGTGTGGAGTCAGAGCTGCAGCTGCCATCCCACACCACAGCCACAGCAATACCTGATCAGAGCTGCATCTGCAACGTACACCGAAGCTTGTGGAGGAGTGCCAGATCCTTAAGCCACTGAATGAGGCCAAGGATTGAACCCACGTCCTCATGGGCACTATGTCAGATTCGTAACCCCTGAGACACAATGGAAACTCCCCATTTTTTTTAATTTTATAAAGAAAGGCCCTTTAAACAAAACAGAATATATCTATCATCCACTATTACCTTCGCTTACTATAAGAGATGAACATTTTAATACGAAAAGAGAAAAGCAAGAAAAGCAGAGATAAAAATAAAGCACAAAATAGAGGACAGAGTCTGCCATTGAATACATTTAGCCATAGAAGACAACTCGCTCTCTTTCCCTGGCCCTTCTCATTCCACTACTGAAGTTGAAGATTATGTCAACAACTGGCCCTGGCCCACAATTGGCATTTGGCAATCACTCCATTAGGGAAAAGACCACAGAGAACTTGTGGTGCCAGGAACCGTAGAAAGGGGAGGTGTTTCGCTGCACGCTGTCCATGCACAGCCCTGTCAGAGTCATCCATCACGGCCGTGTGTCAGCGATCTTTAAGTGTTTTAAAGGGGCCTGGGGGCAGTCAACTGTTGTGAATTTTTTTGTTTATTTAAAAGTTTGGCAAAATTTATATTAAACACCGCAAGAGTCTTAAATCTTTAAAGCCCAGTGGAATTTCAAAGAGCTTAATGATGTTTGCTTTTTAATGACCTTGACCCTGGAAATTAATTTTTAAAAGTGGAGTTACTGTAGAAAGAGTTCTGAAAAATTTCAAGGCAACATGTGGTACCAATGAAAACACATCAACTTCCTGGTGGTTTCATGCAGGAGGTGTGTGTGGTGGCGGCTAGAAGCACCTGCCAGGGAGAGACCTGCTTTTGTTTTTCGGGTCCCAGAAACTGTTGCCGTGAGCCCAGTAAACAAACTCCACACTTTCGGTCCTTGGTAGGAGGCTTCTAAACAGGAAAAAAAAAGGCGGATTAGAGTGTAGGCAGAAGCCGAATGTTAAGGAGCAACCAGAGAGGTGCGGCGGAAAGACACGGGGAGGAGATGCGGCCGCCGCTTGTCCCCGTGAGGCCTCCGCCTCCGCCCCTGGCGGCTCTCCGCGGAGCCTCACGAGCTCTCGCCTTCCCCTAGATGCCTTCCTGTTTAACAGAAATGCATATATCATTGGCTGGAACCTTCTGTCCCAAAAAGGGTTGTGAACAATTGGCATTTCTGAGAGGGAAATCTGCTCACCTGAGAAAAGTTCCAGCCAGGGAAACTGTGGTTAGACCCATGGAGATGAGTGATCCATCCAGTGGGTGAAGCATTAGCGCCCCTAACTCCTCCTCACCAGCCCTTTCACCCCCAACCACATGGCCTGGGAATGAGCCCAGGAGGAAAGGACTAGCTACCCCAGCTGCCCGACGTGTCTTAGTTGTTAGGTCTGATAGAAGGAAGTCTGAATACGGGAGTCAGGAAAACCAGATTGGTCTCTGCAGTAGTGGAAAAGTCACCCAAGTTCTCCAGCCTCACTTTTTTTTTTTTTTTTTTTTAACTTTAAGTATAGACGTCTGTCAAGATGAAGAAAGTCGGTGTTTATCAGTGGTTTTTGGCTTTGTTTTTATTCATTTATTTACACTATTTTTTTGTTACTTTTGTGTTCCGCAGCAGAACCCTGTTTTCAATAGAAATGCTATTTGAAAATTGATATAAATAAGGAAATGTGAAGCCATCCTGATGATGTGGAGGAGGCTGTGGGTGAGTGGGTTCTAGAACTCAGATCTAGGAGGCACACCCCCAAGTCTGGTTGGTCCCACCTGCTGTGAGAAGCCCCTGGTGACTCTACAGGGGAGATGGGATTGGACAGCCTTGCAGCCCTCACCACTGCTAACTCCGTGCCAGCCGTATAGAAAGTCTGTGTGGGTGTACATATGGTTAGTTAGGAGTTTTTGTCTATACTTAGAGATGCAGGGTAAAGAGCAAGACAGGCCATGACAAGATAAACAGTTTATGTCTGAGCACAAGAAAAGCAGTTACGAAGGGCCTGAGGTCTCGTCCAGGCCCCTGTCACCAGCCACATCTGCAGAAAGGCAAAAACTTTAGTCTGCAGAGTTAAAAAACAAATGCCTTTCAATCACTCACATTTGGGATTCAGGGGGTGGCTTGTTGATATATGTGAATATTGTTTATAGCTTTGTATGTATAAATCTAGTTCATAAATAAGTAGATATTTAAAGTAGTGCAGGAAAATCTTGCCATGAATATAGCAAAAGCTATAGAAAGAATGGGAAAGCATATATATGCCTTAAAATTAAAACTTCTGTTCAAAGTTTGATTCGAGCTCTTGCATGTGAAAAACCAAGTGCTCTGAGGAGATCCCATCGTGGCTCAGCAGAAACAAATCTGACTGGCATCCGTGAGGACGCAGGTTCTATCCCTCACCTCAGTCAGTGGGTTAAGGATCTGGCTTTGCCGTGAGCTCTGGTGTAGGTTGCAGACGAGGCTCAGATCCCGGGTGGCTGTGGCTCTGGCATTGGCTTGGCAGCTACAGCTCCGA
Organism: Sus scrofa; assembly: GCF_054392235.1. Taxonomy (NCBI): domain Eukaryota; kingdom Metazoa; phylum Chordata; class Mammalia; order Artiodactyla; family Suidae; genus Sus; species Sus scrofa. Next base: position 17,642,186 of record NC_139393.1, on the reverse strand, counting down.
TTCGACCCCTAGCCTGGGAACGTCCATATGCCGCGGGAGCGGCCCTGAAAAGACAAAAAAAAAAGGAAAAAGAAAAACCAAATGCTCTGAAAAGATAAAGAAACTAAATTTAGTCTCTGAGAAATCTATCGCTATCAAAGCTGTTCAGATTGGTGGTAGGATACCTTTGTCATGTGAAATGTACACTTACATTGATGTGTCTGAGTTTGACCAAAACTGCTATAAGCCTAGGTAGGAAGGATAACTAACAGAGTAAATATCCTCTATATTTTTGGCCACACCCGCAACATGTGGAAGTTCCTGGGCCAGGGATCAAACCCATGCCAAAGCAGCTATCCAAGCTCCTGCAATGACAATGCTGGATCCCTAGCCCAGCACCACAAGGGAACTCCACATATCCTCCTTGCTAAAAAGTCTTCATAATTTCTTCAAAAAAGTCTTCATAATTTCTTCAACACTGGCTCCTTAACCCACTGAGCCACAAGGGAACTAACTCCATAGTAGTCAAAAAAATTATACCCAATATAATACTTTAAGATAAACTATAGAAGTCTTTGATTGAAATACTAAAGTGATGATTCTGGAATTGTATAGTAATGCAAAGAAATGCTATGTTTGGAGTTCCCGTCGTGGCGCAGTGGTTAACGAATCCGACTAGGAACCATGAGGTTGCGGGTTCGGTCCCTGCCCTTGCTCAGTGGGTTAAGGATCCGGCGTTGCCGTGAGCTGTGATGTAGGTTGCAGACGCGGCTCGGATCCCGCGTTGCTGTGACTCTGGCGTAGGCCGGTGGCTACAGCTCCGATTCAACCCCTGGCCTGGGAACCTCCATATGCCGTGGGAGCGGCCCAAGAAATAGCAACAACAACAAAAGACAAAAGACAAAAAAAAAAAAAAAAAAAAAAAAAAAAAAAAAAAAAAAAAAAAAAAAAAAAGAAATGCTATGTTTTATGGCTCAGCTGTCTTTCTTAGGAGACGTATTATTTTGTATAAATTCTATTTATTTTCCGTAATATACTTTATTTTATATGTTACACCAAATTTCTCTCTAAGTAGATTGAAATGGAATTTCTAGCAAACATTTCTCTCTGTAAGTATATTCTTATTTACTGTAAAATGAAACAGCAAATGCGATGTTTTGATCTTTGAAATAAATAACTCATGTCTATTAAAGAGGCTGAACTTCCATATTTAATATCTAGAATAACAAAAAAGAAGAAAATGGCATTTTAAGCAATATTTATTTTTAAAATTGGATTGAACTTCAACATGGAAAAATTTTAAGTTAGCAAAGTATTACCAGCCGCAGCTGACAGAAGATCAAATGAGCATTATTCTACAGTCCAGTTTAAAGCACAGAAAAATGCATTAAAAGTGGAAAAAAGCTGGCTCTACATCTATTTGAGTGAGGTCGTTGTCACCACTATAATATTTTAAAGGGTCTCTTGTGAAGTGAAAATGTGGGAAATCACTTAAAGAGACAGAGGCACACTTGGAAATATTTATATCATGATTTTGTCATATAGGTTTGGGAGAGGAGTCCACATGTGGAAATTCATTCTAGCAGCACAAGGTAAGAGACTACTCTCACTTTGATGATTTTGATGAAGATTTTCATAGTAGACTTTTTTTTTTTTTTTTTTTTTGGCTGTGCCCATGGCACATGGAAGTTCCTAGGCCAAGGATCAAACCTTCACTATAGCAATGACCCAAGCCACTGCAGTAACAACACTGGCTCCTTAACCCATTGAGCCACAAGGGAACTAACTCCATAGTAGTCATCTTTGTCACTCACCAACTTAGCAGAATTTCCAGATATGAACTTTACAGATGGGATTTACGAGACTTGTTTTTTGAGAAAGTGAATTTTGGAAACAAGAAAGTGAAACAAATAGAAGTTGACTCCATAAGTCCTTTGTTCTTCTCTACAGCCCCATCTAGTCTCAGTCTAGATGAAACCAGGACCAATACTGACGGAGCACGAGCAACCCAGACCATTCACCCACCCATCCATCCATCCATCTATCCATCCATCCATCCACATATCCACTCATATTTTTTGGAGAACTAATATAGCTCCTATAAGTAAATTGAGCTTTAATTTATTCATATGAATTATGTTTTTTTTCATACAAATATTTTTTGCTGTGTTCCTTAGAGTGATGAATGGAAGGGGTAGTAACAGAAATCTATGCATGGAAACAAGTTGCCTAGAGCTAACACACACTAGTACATGTAAAAAATTGATGAAAAATGAATAAGGCCTATAATCTAGTTAGCACTATTGCACCAGCATCAGTTTCATGGTTTTGCTGTTGTACTCTAGTTATACAAGATGTCATCATTGGGGAAAGCTGAGTAAAGAGTTTATGAGACCCCAGGCACTATATTTTGCAACTTTCTGTGAATCTATAATCTTTGAATAATCTGTGAGTCTACAATTATTTCAAAGTAAAAGGTTAAAAAACAAATAGATGCATATATAGCAAGTTATCTGGATAAATATAAAAGTGCCTAAGTCTTTTATTTGGTAACATCTATTCTTCACTAGTGATACTGCTTTGCTAAAGGCCACCTTCATTATCCCAGGAGCTCATTTTATTTGTAATGAACAATTTAAAAGCCTATGTCTAAGATATAATAATTAGTATTCAAAAAGCCCATTTAAGGACTCCCCTCATGACTCAGCAGGTTAAAGATCTGGCGTTGTCACTGCTGTGGCTCTGGTTACAGCTGTGGTGTGGGTTCAGTCCCTGGTGCAGGAACTTTTGCAGGCATGCCACGGATATAGGAGGAAAAAAAGCCCATTTAGGAACATGTTAGATACGTAATCATTGCATAGAACTGGGTGTCATTCTGGAATTTCTTGTTTTTATCGGTACCCATCATTAACAGAAAAATTTCTCTGCTTAAAGATCTTTTCAACCCGTTGATTTAATTTACTGAAATAGTTAAAGGAAAGTGAGAGGGAACACCTGGAAATCACATTTGACACAAGAAATTACACACACACACACACACACACACACACACACACACACACTCCTACTGAATTGATTGGATCTGTTGTCAACTCTGCATTATTAGATGACTACTAATTAGATCAACCACTGAGCAGGTTCAGTCATCCAAACACCTGGAAACAATAGGCCAACTGTATCTTGCATCTAGAATAGACGGTGGTTTGCACTAAAGTTAGGCACAAGTTAGGTAATAATGTGAATTTATTGATGCTTTGGGCAAGTTTGAAGTAAATTGGCCCATGGGCCCTCTTAAGCTGCACCCAAGTTTGTGAATGTTTGTGCCTTGGTTTTGCAACATTTCTCCCAGAAGCAAGACCTGCGAACATAACAGTGTTTTGTGCAACCTCATGGCAGTAATTCCAGCCCAGTTAACTTTACTCAAAAAATAGCAAAGCTACTCTTCTTTTTAAGGAAGAAATCCAAAATTTAATTTCAAAACCAGAAAAACATTCTTAAAGTGGCTAGAAAAAGTAACAAAATTTCATAATTTGGGATAATATAGGTAGTGTATCAACAATTCAAACTTAATTAAGCAAACGTGTGAGGGAAATTGCATCAGTAAGGTTTATCTCATTCTTTTTGTCTTTCATTCAAGATTGCCAAGAGGCAGAAAAATGTATAGAAGAGCTTTAGTCACATTCCCTCCAGGTATAAATATTCATCCAATGTGAGTGTAAACAGTATTTCTACTATATGCACATTTAGTTCAATTCTGAGTTACACAGGAAACAGGTGTCCAACAATTACCATGTGATCTGAGACTGTAAGAGAGGCAAGGGAACACATGAAAAATTGAGAGAAAAAAACAAAGACCAATATTGGTTAACTTTATTCATAAAAAAAAAATGTTAAAAAAAAAAGGAGTTCCCATCATGGCACAGCAGAAACAAATCTGACTAGGAACAATGAGGTCAAGGGTTCAACCCCGGGCCTGTCTCAGTGGGTTAAGGGTCCGGCATTGCCGTGAGCTGTGGTGTAGGTCACAGATGCAGCTCAGATCTGGCATTGCTTTGGCTGTGGCATAGGCTGGTAGCAACAGCTCCGATTAGACCCCTAGCCTGGGAACCTGCATATGCTGTGGCTGCAGCCCTAAAAAGACAAAAGATAAAAAAAAAATTAAAATAAAATAGAATAGAATAAAATATTGCCTGAAAGAAAAAGGATGTCTACATACAGAAAATGCAATTAATAGCCTTATGAATACATTTGCCCTCAAATTCTATGCAAGATGGTACAAGATGGTTAGGGCTGAGAGAAGAATAAGATGGAAGCTGAGAGGGGATGGAGACAGACTCTTAAGACTGAATGAGATTGTATTTGAAATAGCTGTCACATCAACACTATGCAAACTGTCAAATGGCATGAAAAGCTTCATGCATGGCAAGCACTATACTTTTCATTTGAGCAAATCAATCAATCAATCAAATCCGTTTGATGACCTCTTCAAGGTGAGTCCATGGCTGTCCCCAAGGACATTCATTTCCCCAATTATCCCACTGCTTTCTTCATGTTCGGGATTATAACCCCTGGCTCAGGTGTAATTCCCTCCCCCCACTCTGTTCCTCCAGCCCAGGCATACACCACAGTCTTCCAAGCATGTGCTGTGCCCTTGAACTTCTGTTACATTTAGAGCCAGAGTGACACATGCGGGAAGGGGAGGAGGTTTGTGGAACGTCCCCTCTGCTCTCTGTACCACCTTAAAGCAACACGGTCTTCTGGGACTCTTGCTAGGATCACTGTGAATTTACTTTTCCACCAGATACCCTCTACGCTCCACAGACGTTTCATGCTTTTTTAAAGGAAAAAGAAAGTGAAGCCATGATGGTATTAATTAAAGTCTTCATCAAGGTAAGAGGAACAAATCGTGTTACTTCTGTGCTGGGAAAGATTTCTATCAACCTTGAAAGTGTCTCCTGACTTATGACTGTAAGCATGGAGCAACTATGAGCTTGTCTACAAGAAGGGAAATTCATAAACTATGGCTCAGCTCTAAAGATTGCTTCTGCTGAGCCTAGCAGCCAACAAGTCCCATCAGACAAAAGTAAGCTCTTTGGTAATATATGCCAGGACTACAACAGCCTAGACCTTTGGTTCAGATATGAGCTAAGTGAAACCAGGTCTGCGGTAATATTTTGGCTATAGAATGAAACACTGGGATCCCTGATGAGGCTACAGAACGCTTTTTATGTGCAGTTCTGCTAAATTAAATGTCTTGAAACTCATGGACCCACAAAATTGATGCTCCTCTCAGAGAGATTTACTGCATAAGAATCTGGCACCAGCGCATGAAGAACAATGGATGACGGGGCCACCTGTGGCAGGGAGTTTTTAGACATGAAAAATTTGATTCTTATAGTCCTGTGTTATACATAGAACAAGCATCTGAATGGTTTCCTACCCTCCAAAGGCCTTCCTTTAAACCAAGGAAACCCATCCACTTTGGGGAGAAGCTGTGGAAAGAGTAAGACAGTTAAATGAGGGAGGAGAACTGACTCTGAAGAGGCAAAAGAAAGTGGAACACAGCATATGCACCCGAGAGGAGGCAGGACCAGGCCAGCTCCCGGCGGAGCTTCTAGAAAAGCAGAGAAGAGTGAGGGGAGACTCTAGGGACAGGAGAAGGGGTGGAGGTGTGAGCTTGTTACTTGCCACTTGCCTACTCAGAGAGTCCTCAGCATGGCCCCTATTTTTTTTTTTTTTTTTTTTTTTTTTTTTTTTGCTTTTTAGGGCTGCACCTGCGGCATATGGAAGTTCCCAAGCGAGGGTTTAAATCGAAGCTGCAGCTGCCAGCCTATACCACAGCCACAGCCATAGCCAGGTGGGATCTGAGATGTGTCTGCAATCTACACCACTGTTCACAGCAACACCAGATCCCCGAGCCACTGAGTGAGGCCAGGGATCAAACCTGCGTCCTCATGGATACCAGTCGGATTTGTTTCTACTGAGCCACAACAGGAACTCCTGTGGCCCCTATTTTTATGTCATAAGCAAATGTGCTTCCGGAAATCTATTGTAATAGAGCATACAAACATAAGGTCCAGGGGCGTGGGAAGGTTTAATATCTAAGGAAATCCAACAAAGAAATTATCACATGACTCTCGTTTTTCTCAGCATTATGAAGAGACATCCACAAGCTGTCCTCATGTAGGCATCACACTTGCTCAAGGTGCTATAGGTACGGTCTTAAATAAAAGACCACAGCCCGGGTCCAAGATGACCAAATTCCCACCAAATGTTGCTGGAGTCACAAAAATGTAGGAAATTTTATTCAGATTGCTGTTGTTGATGATGATGATACGGCTGTGGAAGAAAATAGCCCACAATAGTAAAGTTTTAAAATGTACTTCTTGGAGTTCCCTTGTGGTGCAGCAGGTTAAGGATCCGGCGACATTACTGCAGTAGCTCAGGTTGCTGCTGTGGTGCAGGTTCGATCCCTAGCCCAGGAACTTCCACATGCCACAGACATATCCTTTCTTATAAGGACACTTGGGATAGCATTTAGGGTCCACCCAGATAATCCCAAATAATCTCATTTCAATATTCCTAATATAATCACATCTGTTCCCATCCAAGATCATGCTCATTTTTTTGCCATATATGGTAATATTCACAAGTTCCATTGATTAGGACTTGGACTTGCCACCGGTCAACCCAATTACGAACAGTCAATAAACACATAAATAAAATAAGAGTTAAGAAGAAATCGAAGCAGGGAGAAAGGATAAGAGAGTGACGGGATAGATTTTCAATGAGGGGATAGAGAGCGCTCTTTAATGAGGGGGCATCGGAGTCAATGCCTAGGGTAGATGAGAGGAACGTCTTTCAAGAGAACAATTGTGTTCGAAGAGGTGAGAGTGGCAAAGAGATCAGTATTGTTAGGAAGAAAGGGTGGCAAGAGATGGATCAGAGGCAGAATTGGGGTTTTATTCTGAGCGAGACAGGCAGCCATTAGTGGGTTTAGAGCAGCGGAATAATTCATCTGACTTGTATTGCGGTAGCTGATGGATGGAGAACAGAAAATGGGGAGAGGGCAGTGAAGTAGTTTGACCATGTAGGAAGGCACTGCAGTAATCCAGGCAGTGGTGAGAAGTGATCCAATGTGAGATGTATTTTGAAGTTTGATCCAGTAGGATTTGCTGACTGAGTAGCTAGAGGTGAGAGTAAAAAGGAGTCAAGGATGGCTTCAGTGTTTTTCTTTTTGGCCTTTGTGACTGCAAGGATATGAGCCACTGCTAAATGAGACTTAGAAGATGGGAGAGGGAGTTCCCATCGTGGCTCAGTGGTTAACGAATCCGACTAGGAACCATGAGGTTGTGGGTTCGATCCCTGGCCTTGCTCAGTGGGTTAAGGATCCGGCGTTGCCGTGAGCTGTGGTGTAGGTTGCACTCGGATCCCGCCTTGCTGTGGCTGTGGCGTAGGCCAGCGGCTATAGCTCCGATTAGACCCCTAGCCTGGGAACCTCCATATGCCGCGGGAGAGGCCCTAGAAAATGTAAAAAGACAAAAAAAAAAAAAAAAGATGGGGGAGAAGCAGCTTTGGGGATCAAGAATTCTGTTTTGGAATTTTGAAATGCCTTGTAGACATTCAAAAAAATTCATTCCATAGTCAGTTACTACAGGGGTCTGGAGTTCAGGGCCAAAAGATATATATCCGGGTGTCTTTGGTGAATAGCTGGTATTTAAAATCAGCATGTAGCTGGAGAAAAGGACCAAGACCAAACTCCAAAGCACCCTGAAGTTAAGGATCAGGGAGATGTAGAGGAGCCAGGACAACGTTCTGTGACATGAGCTCGTGAAAAAGTAAAGCCATGAACGTCTGCTGGCCTGGAAACCGAAACAAGAAAGTGACTCAAGGAGGGAGTAATCAATTGTGTCAAAAGCTGTCGATAGATGAAAGAAGATGAGCACTGGGGATTTACTGCAGAATTTGTCTGCAGAACAGTCATTAGGGGTCTCGGTAAGAGCATGTTTGGTAGAGTTGTGAGCACGAAATGTATTTGGACTGTGTTCAAAAGGAAATCAGAAAAAAAGGAACTGCAGACAACTAATTTAGATGACTGCAATAAGTTTTGCTTCTAAGGAGAAGAGAGAAATAGAGTCATAGCTGGAGGAATTATTTTTAAAAGATTGGAGATGCTTGAATATAATATCATGCTGATAAAAATGTACTAAGAAGCAAAAAATCGTAATACAGGCAAAGGAATGAGTGCAAAAGGCAAGTCCTCAAGTAAGCAAGAGGGGGCAGGATCCGGTACCTGAGTGGTTGATCAGCTTCGAGTAGGAGCAGGGAAGGTCCTTCTTATAACAAAAGAGGATTTAGGATATAGGATAAATCTGCTAATGTAAAGATGAACCTGCTCTTCTGGGGGCTTTTATTTTTTTCTGTGCCACCAGAAGCAAGGTCATCAGCTGAGAATGAGAAGAATGACAAAGAATCAAGTTTGAGAAGGTACGGAACAAACAGAGGGTTTGTTTGTCAAGGACAGCATTGAATTCTCTGTTGAATGTTCTAAGACAGTACGACCCTAGAGAAATACAAGGCAAGCCACAAATGAAATTGCAAATTTTCTAGCAGCCACCTTAAAGAGGTAAAACAAAACTGGTAAAATTAATTTAAAATGTATTTTACCTAACCAAATACATTCAAAATATTATCATTTCAGCATGTGGCCATATAAAAAAAATCATTGAGACCTTTTACATTCTTAGTTTTCAGTGCTAAGTTTTTAAAAGCCACTGTGCATTTTACGTTTTCAGCACATCTCAATTCAGACTAGCCATACTCAAGAGTCACATGTGGCCAATGGCTGCCATATTGGACAATGCAGTCCTAGGAAATGAAGTAGCACTAATGTAGAACATGAGACTGCAAGCTATGGATTGAAGTGAGATTGGTGTTCTCATGCCACAGTCAGAACGCACGTGCAGACATGAGGTAGGCAGAGGGTTGGTCTCGACCAGGAATGGAGTTTTGCCAGCAGCACTCAACCAAAAGGAAAAAAAGAAACAGGGAGTTGATGGCATGTACAACAAAATCATTATACAGACTGAGCAAAGAACTTGAGCCACAAAAGTAAGAAAATGGGGGGCGGGTGAAAAGGTAGTAAGAGCCATGGAAGTTCCAGTAGGGTCAAAGAACTCTGAGAACTATAGCTACTGTGCAGTATACAAAGATGTCTAGAATAACCCTTGCCCTCAGCAAGCTGACCTTGGTGACAGGAGTACCACTAGCCATCCTGTAAGGTGGTGTGTGATAAATGCCTGAACAGTAGTACAGAATGTTTTATGTGAGTTCAGAGGAGGACAAGCCCAGGTCCTTCTAGGATGATCTGAGAGGGCTCATGAAGGAAGCGGTGAATAAATCAGGCCTTGGAGGGATGAGTGACGTTTCAGCCGGTCTGTGAGCAACACATTGCAAAGTGAGGAAGAAGCACAAGTACGGATAGAAAAGAAAAAATGTTCAATATTCTTGGGGTGAGAGTTTTTTAAAAAACACTTAAAATTTATTGAAAGAGCTATTGATGACAATGGGGAAGGCAGCCTATAGTAATAATATGTCTTCAAAGAATCCTGGAGTAATTTTCCTGGGGTAAGACTGAATCATAAAGTACAATTATCACTCAGAATACAATGCTTCTGAGAAGTGGGAGAATAAAGTGCCAAAGATTGCTCCCAAGAAATGAATGCCTTTCCTTTCTGGCCCACCCATCCTCCTTGTACACACATGCACATGCATAAATACACACCTCCCATCTTTCATGCAAAATTCAGTCTCAGAGTTCTTGTTGTGGCGCAACAGGATCAGTGGCATCTCTGGAGTGCACTGGGACGCAGGTTCCATCCCTGGCCTGGCACAGTGGGTTAAGGATCTGGCGTTGCATTGTAGGTTGCAACTGTGGCTTGGATGGGAACTCCATATGCTGTGGGATGACCAAAAAAAAAAAAAAAAAAAAAAAGGAAAATTCAGTCTCATAAATTTAATCCTCTTCTGTGAAAATGATCAGTTACATCTAAAGAGGAGCAATAAATTTACTTTTTTTATCCTAAGATTGTGGAAGAAAATATGTGTAACCAACTAGGATTAGAATATGTGGGATTAGAAAGGCTTTGATTATTATTAGCACTTAATTTTTAACAGTAGATATAATCTTACCATATAGACACAGTTTATAATTCCTTTAGAAAACATGTGTGTACACTATACCCTTTTTTTCCCCTAAATCTGATGCCATTTCTATTAAAACTTTAAGGGAAAATCAGCCTTTCAATTTACCTTTGGTTCTCAACACAGTCATTGCTAAACAACAGGAAATTTAGTTTTTCTTAAGCATGTGCAGATTGTTGCTGCAAAAAAAAGTCACTCTCTCTCTTCCTGGTTCTAAATGTTTAGGGAAACCTGCCATCATATCCATGCCTTCCTTTTTTTCACAAGAATTTTCTACTTCAGTGGGAGTATTTATAAAGAGTATGAAGAGCTAGATGTTTCCGCATGAGACTTTCATAATACTGTACTTTGTATTTACATATCATATACCCTTGGTACTTCATAGCTCATTATCATTTGAAATTTACAAATCAGTATTTGAAAGCACAAGGTTTAGAAGCAGTCTTCTCCTGCCCAACAGCAAGCTCTTGATGCCAGGATTGGAACTCATAATTACTGACACATGTGGTTGTGGTCCTGAAACATCTAAAGAGCATTCTCATAACAAAAAATGAAGGGCTCAGTAAGTAGAACATATCAATTATCAAATAGCCTGTTTATCAAGATAATTTTAAAAACCATGGAGCTTTAATCATACAAATAACTATATTAAACCTCATACTCATACATTAATATGAGGGTAGATTAAGGTGTCATTCAATTAATACTTAACATACAGATTAACAAATGTATATACAGATATAATCTAATCAGTTCCACAAAGTGGAATATATTTCGATCAAAACATCAGCAAATATGTCAACACACTTAAAAATGTAAACTGCTGCTTTAAATTTTTTTCACCAATTTGCTATAACTCCAAAGGGTACAGCTGCCACTGGCTAGACTGCTGTATATGCTATCAAGCCTCTACTTACTACTGGGAATAAAAATATCCATTGTCTAGGAATTGCAGGTACCCAGTGCTCTTAGCAGTGCTAGCTGTGGCTTTAATTCCAGTATCTTGACCACTCATATGTCTGGGAGATTCTGTAAGATCTGTCTCAAGGAAGCACAGGCTACCACATGGACATCCGAAGGAAGACTAGCAAGTGACTGAATCGGCTTCTTGACTATCGTCTTCAAGCACTGGTGGGCAGCATCCAGATCTCTGTCAAACTGCTGTCCCTGTTGTAGAGCCAAATGACTGCAGATGTTTCTAAACTCAACACTGTCCTGAAATGAAGGGCAGACACAAACTAGCAATTAGATAGGCTGTGGAGGACGTTTGTTGTGTTTTGTGTACCCTGTTTCCATTCCCTTCTTTTCTGATGACAGGACCTTGATCTTGTTCTCAAAGAACTGCTTTCCTCCTTTCTTAGCCTATGCAGTTTGACCAAAGCTGACCCCTCTCCACAACTCCGGGGACCAGGCTAGTCAGAGCACATCAGTCCTCAGCCACTTGGATTGGCCCAGGATGGACAGCTTACCTAAGGCAGGTCCATAAGCCACAGTCCCAGGTTATTTGCTAGACCGGGAAAGAGAAGCTCTGCTTAACCGGAGCTCTTGGAAAAAACCCTGCTGCCACAAGGAGAGAATCCAAACAAAAGTGAAGCCAACACACCAAAAAAGTAGAAACAAGAGATTCAGAACAACTGATTCTAATTACATTTTCTGAGCATGTCAATCTAGCTGTACTTGAATAATAAATCCCAGGATTGTTTAGTTATCTGAATTGATAAATATTTCTTTTTACTTAAGCCATTTGGAGTTGGATTTCTCTTCTTTGTTCTCAAAAGAGCTTTGACGAATACACAAGTAGACTCTGTTCCGGTTGTCCCATATTCACTGTCTTCAAGATTCCAGTACAAGATTTGATATTCAAGGAACATGGTCCCGAGAAATTTTCAATGCCAATTTAGAAAGAAGAGTTCACAAGTGGTTCTAAAGAAAACTAATTTAACTTAATTTAATAGATTTTTAATCCAGAAGTGTTTCACATTCTAAAATCCACTTCATGGAAATGGTACACTGAAATTATTTCGCATCAGAGATAATGTTGAATATATTTTTTGATTTAAATACTGTTGATTCACACAACACAGTTTGAACTGCCCAGTTCTACTTACATGCAGGTTTTTCCCAATAAATATGTACTACAGTTCTACGTGATCTACAGTTGATTGAATCCATCGATTTGGAACCATAGATATGGAGGGCCAACTGTAAAGTTATGTGCAGATTTTTGACTGCATGAGGGTCGGCACCCCAACCACTCCCATCCTTCAAGATTCCAAATGTACATGGAATGACATCCCCCAGACTTCTGGTTCTGGCAACTTGGCACATGTAGCTTCCCCATAATTCCCTGCTACTAAATTCTAAATAATATAGAACAAACATCCTTTCTGAACTTGCAAGAAAGTAACAGGAATCTCCAAGGGCCAGGAATAAAAGCAAAGTAGATGACTTTAGCTGCCTGCCAGTACCTATCAAGAAAACAAAGTTAGTCTCTCTTGATCTGGGTTTAGGGTGGAAGGTAAAGTTGTCCCTATGAATGTGCAACTGTGAACCTATACTACACAGTAGTTCAAGTTTGTACCTGTAAATATAGATAGATAGATAGGTAGGTAGATAGATAGATAGATAGATAGATAGATAGATAGATAGATAGATAGATAGACTATTCTTGGTACATTCATGCTAAGAAGTTAACTTAAAAATGGGAACTGGTCTGAAATACACATGGCAAAAGCAAACAAAAGCCTATTCCACAGGAACATGTCCACAAACCATGCTCCACAGTAGTGTTCCCATAAAGCTCTCTCAAAGACAAATTCAGTCTGGATTTTTTTTTTTTCCTTTTAAGGGCTGCACCTGCAGCATATGGAAGTTTCCAGGTTAGGGGTCAATTCATGGCAATGTCAGATCACTAACCCACTGAGCAGGCCAGGGATCAAACCCACATCCTCATGGATACTAGTTTGGTTCATTACTGCTAAGCCACAATGGGAACTCCAGAGTGTACAATTTAAAGTAAAATCCACCATGATATAGTGTATGCAATGGAAGGCAGGATTAAACTCCAAGGATTTCAGATATAAACTACAGAATACATTTATATGATTAAAGATATAAAAGAAGAAACCAGAAAAAAATGTTTTAAGAAAAAGCAGGCTTGAAAAAGAACTCCGTACCACCTCTAGAAATGAAACTGTCTTGAATAATTAAAAACTCGATGGACAGTTTAATACATCTGAACTGAAGATTAGTAAACTGGATGATAATTTTGAGCAAATTACTCAGAATGCAAAATAAAAATTAAAATCATGGGAGATATGAATGAGACGTTAAGTGACATGGATGACAGAATGACAAAGTACAACAAACTCATTGCCAGGACAGACAAGAAGGAGAATGTGAGAGAGGCAGTAGTCAAAGGGAATAATGGGCAAAAATTATCCCAAATTGATTTAAAACGTGAATCCTTAGATTCAGGAAGCAAAACAAGCTTTGAGCAGAAAAAGTTGAATGGGATCCAACTCTAAACGCATTAAAGTAAAACTCCTCTTAAAAGCAACCAGAAAGGGAGTTCTCACTGTGGCACAGTGGGTTAAGAATCCAACTTACAGTGGCTTGGGTCTCTACGCAGGCACAGGTTCAATCCTCACCCTAGAGAACTTCCATATTATATAAAAATAGATGGAGTTCAGTCTGGATGGCCAGACAGACAACCAACCTCTAAGCTACAACTGAAGATAGACTAGACTAGAATAGAATAATATCCCCAAATAACTGTCAAGGTAAATGTCAGTATATTTTCACTTAAAAGCACAAAAGGAATTACCACAAATAGACCTTTACATCAGATCTTCTTAAAGATAAGATTTAGAAAGAGGCAATTCCACTCAGAAAGAGATGTGGGAAGCAACAGTGAACAAGAAACTTAAAAACATGATGTAAATCTAAAGATTTGATTATTCAAAACAAATTATAAGAAGTGCCTTGGCCTTTACAAAAGCAAGATGTTTCTAAAATCTTGAGGAGCGGTAGTAGGATGCAGTGGCATTCGAAGGCATTGTGTTATTCAAGACCAAGGTGGCAAAACTGATACCTTTCAGGCCTGTTAAGTATGCATGTGAGAAATGTAAGGATCATCAGTAAAAGGAGAGAAATAGGAGGCCAAGAGGCTGAGGGCCAGACAGAGCAGAGGTGCTGGGCTGCCCCTTCCAGGACAAAGCAAAGTGCCCTGCACGGCCGCCAGGGTGTCCGCCTTCTCCTTCCTGCTGCCCTCTGGAACCATTAAGAATGTCTGAAGATGAAAGTGTGGGAGGTCCTGCATGTGGGAAACCATCCATGGTCTACAGATTTTTTTTTTTAAGTAGAGAAATGACACATAAAATTTAAAAATCAGTATATCAAAATTGATCCTATCAATAGAAGGCAAAAATAGAGAAATATTCAAACAAAAATCAAGGTGATAGAAAGCACCAAATGAAACACTTTTTGAAATACAGTGGTTGCCAGTTGGATTTTCAAAATCGATATGCTGCTTACAAGCAACACATTTAAAACTAAAAACACCTAAGGACTGAAAGTAAAGGAATACTAATATATATTAAGCAAGGAAAAGCCAAAATAAATCCAGAAAAATCATTATCAAGGATAAAATAAACTGCAGTTAATAAGAAGTGGCGTTCCCTTCATGGTGCAGCAGAAAGGAATCCGACTAGGAACCATGAGGTTGCGGGTTCGATCCCTGGCCTCACTCAGTGGGTTAAAGATCTGGCATTGCCCCGAGCTGTGGTGTAGGGCAGCAGCTACAGCTCCTGTTAGACCCCTAGCCTGGGAACCTCCACATGCCGCAGGTGCGGCCCTAGAAAGACAAAAAAAAAAAAAAATATTCACCAGGAAGATATAACAGTTTTGTACTTGTATGTGTGTGTAATGTAAGTTCAATTTACATTCAATCCACAGACATAAAGACTGATTTTAACCCATCTTTCTCAGGAACCAATCAAACAACAGGCTCATCAGCCTAGAGAGAAAAGATTGAAAATCTTTTCTAATCATGAGCTTGCACTAGAGATAAGCAAATATATACTATTCCCAAGCATCCATGGGATTATGCATGAAAGATAACTTTATTCTAATGCCACAGAGTAAATCTCAACTAATATAAAAGCCTGTATCATTCAAATAACAAAACAAATAAGAAATTAATACTATGGAAGATAACCTTCCCAAAATATCTATGACAAATCTACTTCTAAATAATTCATGGATCAGTGAAAATAATAATTGAAATTTTAAAATGCTCTATACTGAACAATTATGAGGAAACTATACCGCAATTTATGGAATGTAGCTTCAGTGAGAAAGGCATAGACTTACATGCTCCTGTAAGTAAAGAATAACCACTGAAAATCTGTGCACTAAGAATTAAACTCAGTAACTTAGGAAACAAAGAATAGACAATCCAAAAGAAAACAAGAAGAACTAAAGTTGAACCAAAGTTTGATCAGGAACTAGTTTTCTTCCTAATTCTGTGTAGAAAGAGAAATTATCCTTCTCGCTAATAAAAACTCTATCACTTGGGAGAGAAGGACCTGGGTTTCTGGCAAAGTGTTTGTTCGAAAACATCCTCCGAAAAATCAAACAAACATTCAGTTCAGCAAACCACCGCAGCAGGATCCGGTGAAGGCGAACGTGCCCCAGTTCCCCACCTCAAGTATTCAAAGCCTGCCATCCATCTGGGGTTTTTTTCTCTTTAAAGCCTTCTTGCTTGCCTGCCTTTCTGTGTTGCTCCTTTCTGCTCAGAAGGTATCAAGGGGCTACTTAGATAATCTGTCCCTCCGTTTATGGGGTAATCTATATTGCTGGAGCATGTTGCTTGGGAATGAGAAAGAAGGGGAAAGAAATGACTCTGGACTACTTTCCCAAGATCCACATCAAGGGAAATTGTCCGCTTGCTTTATAGAAGTAATCCAACTCTAAGTACAAAGTGGAAGGATCAAAGACAACATGCAAAAGGAAATTTAAAATAGAAGGAACCACTGAAATGTGTGCTGACGTGTGCCTATTAGCCAGTCTGCAAAGGCATTCATCACCCAAAGAAGATTAAAATACCTTTAAAAATATATTTGTGGGCCTAAAAATCTGAAATCAATTTCACATTTACTGTAAAGAATCAAAGAAGGCATCTTTTGGGGAAATTATACATACAATAAAATTCCACTGCAGGGCTGTACTGGTCCCTGAGGCCCTAAGTAAATTTCAGATCTCTGGCGAGCTTTGCAGAGTCTCTTTATTTTACTATTTTAGTACAGTATTTCCATTTAATCCTTTCTCAAATATATTAACAGTCAAAGAAAACAAATTAATAGGAATAGGCTTTCCATGGGACTCTTAAGCCAAAGAAGGGAAAAATAAAACAGGTGGTTGCTTCTCTTCCTTTCTAGAAGGTCTGAAGGCTAACTAGAGATCCAGTAATCATGGCTTCCCACCCAACCTCTACTGCAGAAGGTAGGGGCCACCAGTGACAGCCTTAAGGCAAGAGCATATGAAATAGCTCGTGGGCTTTAGGTAGAAACTCACATGATGAACATTGGTGATGATTTCATTTATGGTGCTTTCCACTCAGTGACAGAGTGTATCCTCCCAACAGCTTTTATTTAGCAAGTCCCAGATGCTTCCAGAAATGATGTCATATCCTACATGGTGCTTTGAGTGCTTTGCCAGAATTAGAACATGATGGTGGCTGAGCAATCTAAAAGCAGGTTTTGGAACTACTAAAGCCTGTGTAATCTCAGACTTTGGGATACGAAGTGTATTGATCTCTATAGCGGTCCAAATCCATGGCCAGCATTTACATTTTAATGTGAGCTGAGATAATCTTCCATGACCCAGCTCATCTACTGGAATCACGGCCTCAGCCTGTTTGCCTCAGTTCGTAAATCAGTTAAATTTATTTCAAACGTGTATCAAATCTCCACTTCATGAAATGACTTCGTTGGATACAAGGCAATAAGACATGGTACCTGATCTCTAAAGAGCTCTTAACTTACTAGGGGAAATGAGACACATACAGTCTATCTCCAAAAGTCCAGTGAAATGTGATGAGGGCTCTGGTAAAAATACAAAAGTCCGATCCTGTAGATGAACAGACATTTATAGATCATCATCTAAGCCCTGCACAGAATCCATGCAGAGCTCGTTTGGATGGGCGAATCCCTGCAATAGCATACCTGAAGTGTGGTTGCCCAAAATTTGCTTGGCTACACTGGAGAAACTCACGTGCATAGGAGGCAGCCCATTAGAAGAGATGGCTCTGGTTTTTAGAACATTTCTGCCTAGTTTTCAGCTGAACTCTGCCCTGCGGTAGGCAGAATAATGGCCTCTCCAAGATGTCCACATCCTGATCCCCAGGGCCTGTGAGTATGTTACCTTACACGGCAAAATGGACTTATAGGTGTTAGTTGGGAGGGGCGTTACAAAGCCCCTGGGAAGAATAACTCAATCCTTCACAAGTGCCAGAATAGCCATTAAAGCCCTGGTTCTGGAGTTCCCGTCGTGGCTCAGTGGAAACGAATGTGACTAGCATCCATGAGGACACAGGTCTGATCCCTGGCCGCACTCAGTGGGTTAAGGATCCAGTGCTGTCGTGAGCTGTGGTCTGTGGTGTAGGTCGCAGATGTGGCTCAGATCCCATGTTGCTGTGACTGCTGGCAGCTGTATCTCTGATTCGACTCTAGCCTGTGAACTTTCATTTGTCTCAGGCACAGCCCTAAAAAGACCAAAAAAAAAAAAAAAAAAAGCCCTGGTTCTGCCTTTTGGGTAGGCCAACTGGGGCCAAACCATTTTATCTATGGAATATTCAGTTTTCTCTTCTGCAGAATGGGAACAGTAAGAAGCTAAATTAGCTGATGAATATGAAAGTTCTTTGTATTCATCAAGCACTCCATCAAACAAGTGATGAATGAAGTGCGCCACAGACAGGAGGTCAGTAAGAAGGAGAAAGAGGAAGGAAGTGGAGAAAAGAAAAGAAAAATACTCTCTACAGAAACTTGTAATCCAATTGGTGAGATAAAACCTATTTAAGGAGTTTCTTTGTGTAACTAAGGAGGACTAAGGATCCAGCATTATCAGTGCGGTGGCTTGGGTCACTGCTGTGGCAAGGGTTGATTCCTGGCCCAGGAACTTCCACATGTCATGAGCATGGCCAAGAAAAAAAAAAAAAAAAAAAAAAAAAAAAAAAAAAGGCCTATTTAAATCCTTCAGTAGAAATGTAACACAGAATGAGAAGAAGCTCAAAAAAGTAGCCAAGTTCACGTTGGATCCAAAAGAAAACTGAAAATTAATCGTGTGGGTGAAGATGTGGAGAAAGTGGGACCCTTGTGCAGAGTTGGTAGCAACGTAAAATAGTGCAGACACTAAGGAAGACAGTATGGAGCTTCCTCATAAAATTAAAACTAGAACTATCATAGAACCCAACACTTCCACTTCTGGCTATATATCCAAAAGAATTGAAAGCAGCATCTCAAAACGGTATCTGCACACCCGCATTCCTAGCAGCAGTATTCCCAGCAGCCGAGAGGTGGAAGCAGCTCCAGTATCCATGGACGAATGAATAGAGAAACAAAATGTGGTCTCTACATGGCAATGGAACTACTCAGCCTCGCAAAGAAAGAAAATTCTAACACATGCTACAACGTTGGTGAACCTTGAGGCCATCATGCTAAATGAAACAGGCCAGTCACAAAAGGACAAAACCTGTTGGATTCCCATTATATGCGGCACCCAGAGTAGGCAGTCTCACAGAAACTGGGGCTGGAGGGAGGAAGGAAATCGGGATTTTGTTCGTTTGTTTAATGGGTATAAGGTTTCCAGATTTGCAAGAGGAAAGCACCACTGAACTATACCCTTAAAATGGTAGATTTTATTTTGTATTTTTTTTACTACAATAAAAGAAAGGGTGGTTGAGACCATCCAATTATTGGCAACCTTTTTTTTTTTGGCTTTTTTAGGGCAGCAGGTGTGGCATATGGCAGTTCCCATGCTAGGGGTCAAATTGGAGCTGCAGCTGCCCACCAGGGCCACAGCAACATGGGATCCACATCTGCGACCTACACCACAGCTCACGGGGACACTGGATCCTTAACCCACTGAGCAAGGTTAGGGATCGAACCTACATCCTCATGGATGCTAGTTGGGTTCATAACCCCTTGAGCCACAACAGGAACTCTTTTTTTTTTTTTTTTTTTATTGGCAGTCTTTTAGAAGGGATTGGAAATTTGGGTGAGGTATCAGGGATGTGGTATGTAAGAGGGACGTATAGTGTTTGACTCATAAGGAAGAGAAATATCCCTGCGATTAGAGCGAATGATACCAGCAAAGGTCTGGAGTCAAGTAGGGTCTGGGACTAGGAGGAAACCAGTCTGAAAAGAACAGAGTTTCATGTTGCAGATCAGGATAAGCTATTGCAGAAAGCCTTGAATGCTACAGTAAAGTCTGAAACTTCTGAGCACGGGAGGAACATGGCAAACCATGAAGAACACTGGTCTGGCCTATGAGCCTGAGCACCTGCTAAGCACCAGGCTCCAAATGAGGCTCCTTATGCACTTTAGTTTACTCCATTCTCACAACTATCTATGAATGAGATTGAAATGCAGCTTAGAGAGATTAAGTGATGTCCCTAAATCACACAGCAAGTAAGTGGCAGAGCCGGAATTAACCTTTCTTTCAAAACTCAAATATTCATCAAAGACTCGCCCCCAAATCAGAAACTGGGCCAGATGTCAGGATGACACAGAGAGCAGAGCGTGTCATCCAGTGCAGGAGACAGCCTAGCAAACAAGTACAGAGTTGTGAATGCCATACTGGGGTAACCAGGGACCCCGTGGAAGCAAACTGAGAGACACCCAGCTAGCTTTGGGGGTGGGACAAAAATATTTCTTTTTTAGTTGTATCCATGCTATTTTTCTTAAGGTTACTAAGTGTCACAAAGCTAAAATTGGCAATGGCCAAATCCAATGAAGACTGTCCTGTTGGTCCATCCTTCTTCCCTGCAACATACTTGAGAGGGCTTGGTTATCTGGAGGGGATTCAAGGCATGGAACTTTCTCTGCCCTGTGTAAAGTCAACCTGTGCTTAATTAGAGACCTCCTCGTTGGCACTTTTCCCTCCTCTGCTCTGTTCTCTCCTACCCAGTGGAAGGGAGGTCTCTTGTACTTTTCTGCATTATGCATTCTGTTTATTAGGAATGTGCACATCTGGAATCCTTGAACGACTGAAAATGCACCTGCAAAGTTCAAAAAGGGAAGAAAAGTTAAGCCCGATTTTAGCTTCTTATTGAAAATAAACACTCCTGTCAAAAATGAAGGCTTGAAAGCAAAAAGAATCTGGCAGCAGGAGTCAGTTTCAAAGCTTGTTTTCTGAAACCAACACCAATGGATAATAAAATCAAAAATACAGTATGACTTTAGGGGCTCTAAAATGCAGAAAACCTTTAAACAATATACAAAGAAGGTTTGGGGGTTTTCTTCCTAACCACATCACCTTCAAAATCACTACTAGATCTCCACAAACTATACATCAGTTCATATTCCCTTCACCACTGGCTTCCAAATGAGTGGGTTCTTTCCAAGACAATCATGTCTTGAGCTACAGTCTCTTATAACGGTCTCCACAAATGTGTTTCTTCTCATAATTTTTCCCTGTCACTCGCCTCGAAGGCCTAACTTCCTCGACAGACTGTTAACGAGCTTTGCCTCGGCTTTCTGTGATGAGGCCTGACCTTAATGAGCTTCGGCCTGGCCCGCAGTCCACTCTCCACGAAAGCTTCCCGGGGCTGGACACGACGAAGAAACACAGACCCCTTCCCGAGACCCAGCGCCATCCCCCACACGGGGCGTGTCCATACAACGGGAGTGTCATTGCCCTGCTTCAGAGGGACGCTGTCAATACCATACTGTCAGGAACCGGATACCACAAACTGCCCCACCTTCACCTCGCTCGTCAACATCTGGCTTCGAAGAGAAATTCGCAGGGCCCAGAGCAGTCACCTGTCGCCCAAACTCACGTTCGATCTCAAAGAGATATGCAACTGCGTATTCATGAAACACCCAGTGAAGAACCGCAGTATCTGCCAGTCACCGTAAAAAGTCTATCGTCCACAGGAAATTAAACAGTTTTACTTGCGGCGTACCCAGTGTAAACGCTCACCGGGTTCCTTGTGCGTTTGCTTTGGGTACAGTACCATTTTCATTAGAAAAGTCCAGTGAAAAGCACTTTGTGATGGACACAAGCACTTGATTCAGGTATGTTCACAAGGCAAACCCCAAAATTGTAAAATAAAGCACGAAAGCCTTTCCACTGAGGTGTTAAATACAACCAGTTTTGTGTTAGGACCTTCCTGCAATATCTTTCCCAAAATGTTCATTTCAGAAAGCTCATATGTTCTGATTTTCCTATCATTCACCTTATAAGGAATGAAAAAGCTATCACCAAGCTACTTCGAGAGCAGTCACCAGCCTTTGCCTAATATAAAAGCACAATTTTGTCTCAAATAAAGAGCAATCCCCTGGCACTGGCCGCTAATAATATAACCACGAAAATTTATTTCTTCAGTAGAAAATTAGTAACTTCTAAGGACACAATTCCTAAATTTGCAGAAACTGGCTTCAGTAACCAATGTTCATTTCAAAAGCACCCAGCATCACTGTCTTCGTCTGAGTAACTCAGCACTCACACTTGCGGTCTGCAGAGGGCCTTAGCAGTGACTGCAAAGCCAAAGCCAGTGGTTTTACAACTGCTGCTCTTGCTCTGTAGAATGAGAAAACCAGTGGGGACCATTCACCATGACAGAATTATTGGTACCAGAATTAACTAAGTGAAGTGGGTGAACTCACAGGCAAGTTTTAACTGCGATGGCAGGAAGGTTCTTCTGCCTCCAAAAGCCAGCATCAGCTACAGTTTCCATGAAACTTGCTTCAGAGTAGAACTCTTGGAAACTGCAAATGTTTTTAACTATCAAAGGAAGACAGACCAAACTCAATCAGAGTGACTTCATGATTGGCTTAGGTAATGGTCTCTAGGAGGGTTGATCGTTTTTAGCAGTTTTTAGAATTCTAGACTTCCTTCCTTCTGGTCATCCACACATTTCTCTACTCCCTTTGGGTGGCAAGTATTAAAGCATCTTTGCTAATATTACTAGTTTGACCATGATTTCTTACATTTACCTAGTGCTTTTTTTCACTGTGTAAGGCGAGCATCGTTTAAGGAGACACAAATGACCCAGTGGTGCGGAGTGAATTGTGTTCTGCCAAAATCCCTCTGCTGAAAATCTAAGTTGCAATTTGACTATATTTGAAGACAAGGCTTTTAGAGAGGTAATTAAGGTTAAATTAGGTCATAGAGTGGGGCCCTAATCCTGTAGGATTAATGTCCTTACAAGAATCACTCAGCCATAAAAAAAAAAAAAGAATGGGAGTTCCCGTCATGGCTCAGTGGTTGATGAATCCGACTGGGAACCATGAGGTGGTGGGTTCGATCCCTGGCCTTGCTCAGTGGGCTGGGGATCCGGCGTTGCTGTGACCTGCGGTGTGGGTTGCAGACACAGCTCGGATCCCGCGTTGCTGTGGCTGTGGCGTAGGCCGGTGGCTACAGCTCCAATTAGACCCCTAGCCTGGGAACCTCCATATGCCTCAGGAGTGGCCCAAGAAATGACAAAAAGACAAAAAAAAAAAAAACAAAAAAAAAAGAATGAAATAACGCCATTTTCAGCAACCTAGAAATTATCGTACCAAGTGAAGTAAGTCCGACAGTGAAAGACAAACATTATATGATATCACTTATGTGTGGAATCTTAAAGAAAATGATACAGATGAACTTATTTGCAGAACAGAAACAGACTCACAGACTGAAAAACTTATGGTTACCAAAGAGGACAGGTTGGGAGATGGACCGGGGTCTGGGACTGGCATATGCGCACTGAGGTATATGGAGTGACCGGCCAGAGAACTCTACCCAATATTCTGTGATAATCTATGTGGGAAAATAATCTGAAAACGAATAGATGTGTCTACATGGATAACTGAATCACTTTGTTGTACAGTGGAAATTATCACAACCTTATAAATCAACTACAATAACTTTAACAAATGCACAGAGGAAAGGCCATGTGAGGACACAGTGAGAAGGTGGCAGCCTACAAGCCAAGAAGCGAGCCCTTCCCAGAGGCCACATTTGCTCTTGGACTTCCCGGCCTCCAGAACAGTGAGAAAATAACTGTCTGTAGTTTATGCCACCCGGTCTGTGGCATGTTGTTACGGCAACCCAAGCTGACTAAGATGCTCAGTCTACAACGTGACTGTTGTAGCCCAGGCAGCGTGCAGTGCATAGCATGTAGGACTGTAGCCCGTCAACCGTGCACCCTCATGTACTTTATTTCCGTGTGTTGTTCATAACACCCCCAGGAGCCAGCACTGTGATTGGCAGAGTTAGACAAAACCATATTTGAATCATGGGCCTCTACGCCCCAGCTGCAGGATCATCCGCAAAGTTCTGTATTCCTCTGAGCTTCAGTTTTCTCTGTAATATAGTTTTATCAAGCTGGTTAACGTCATCATCTCCAGCAAATTTGACAAGACAGTTTTGCTAAGCATTTTCTGTCTACCATGAAAAGATTCATGTCATGGTTTTGTTTGGGCATGAGTATGTTAATCTCTAAATGCTCAAAAGGAATATCAAGTGTTGGTTTCTTTAGAAAAAGGGTGAAATATTATAAAGATATCTGTTATCATTGTGGTGAGGGTTTCTCTGCCTTCATGCCTGAAAATTTCACTTCCTTAAAACAGTGATTTGATCAGCAAGTCACCCAGTGGTCACATCTGTAAGTCAGGCATTGGCCATGGGCTAAAGCTGACCTCTGGAAAGTGGAGGCTTCCTGGAAGTCTCTTTGGGTCATCCTATTCTGTTTTTGTCAACAGTCTCAGAAAAGTAAATACACAGTTCCTGGGTCAGAGCTATCAATATTAGGAATGAAATAGTAATAATAATAGAGGTCAGGAAGGGAGTTCTGTGGCGCGATGGGTTAAGGATCCAGCATTGTTGCTGCAGCCCCTTGGGTCACTGCTGTGGTGGGGATTCAATCCCTGGCCTGGGAACTTCCAAAACAATAATAATAATTATAGTCGATAAGACTATTGAGGATTGAGGCATCAATATGTTAATAATAACAATAATAAAAGTTCAAAGGTATTGGACTTTACCATGAGCAGCCACTAGCTGAGCCTTTA
The DNA here is from genome assembly GCF_054392235.1 of Sus scrofa. Taxonomy (NCBI): domain Eukaryota; kingdom Metazoa; phylum Chordata; class Mammalia; order Artiodactyla; family Suidae; genus Sus; species Sus scrofa. The sequence goes on along the minus strand of NC_139393.1, from coordinate 17,617,728 downwards.
TATACTTTATCCCAGTAACCCTTATAGGTTAAATACCACTGTCCCCACTTTACATGTGAGAAGACTGAAGCACAGGAAGGCTTAAAAACTTGCCCAAGAGTCTACGGCAGGAAGTGACAGAGTAAGTTTGAAATGCTCCCTGGGACCTGATCGTTGCCCTGTACTGTGCTGTTCTAGAGAGTCTACCTCCTCTCTGTGGCAAGTAACACGAGGAAAGAGATCTAATGTTGGGGAAGTTTCCACACACTTCCAAGTGACATGCAGGCGTGATCTCCTTTAGCACAAATCCTCCTGAAACCATTCTGGTGTATAAAATCAATCTGCATGTTCTTAATTGAAAAATATAGAGAACACTCATCCAAATCATTTGAATTAACACTAGTAATGATGGTGCCACGTCTGTATAGCCAGCCCCCTGGAGAGACAGACTGCTGTGTCCTTGAGTCTAAGTGCTCCATAATCATTACCCTACAAACCAAATGGAGACACTGCCTTTTCTCCAAAGAGCAAACCAAGCAAAAATTCCAAGATGTTGGCCAAAAGGCAAATCATCCAAAGAACCCTTTCCCTCTTCTCTCCCTTCTGAAAGCACTGGCTGTTCTCAGGAGCCCTGAAACTCATAACTCCCCTGCAGGTGAATAGCAGGCTCCAGGAGCAAGAAAGTGGAGATTCCTGTTCCTCATGAGGACTCTGGATGCCTCTGGAAACACTGGCATCAGTAATCCAGATGTCTACATGTATGCTCTTGAAAGAGAAGCAAGGGACCAGGATTCAGTAGGCCTGGGCAGGTGAAGGAAGATTTGCGCATATTTATGGACTAAGGAATTGGCAGAGGGGAAGCATTAGAAACTACGAGGAGAGAGGAGAGAATGGATAGAAACAAGTCCGAGGACAGGTGAAAGATTTGCTCCAGCCCTGAAGAGGAAGAATTTGTTTGGGGGGTGAAGGGGGTGGCAACCAAACAGTATTTCTTTATCAGACACCAGAGAGAAGATGAGTGGAAATGAAATGTTTTTTAGGTAGAATGGAAGGTATTTGCGTCAGATGGCTTCAGTTTTCTCAGAAAAGGAGTGAAAGGGTTGAGGTTTGGATGAACAAAGTTTGGGGAGAGTGGAAAATGTTTAGGACAAAACGTCAAGTAGAGAGGGTTAAAGGATTACCAAGTAGAAGTGGCAGCTGCATTAACCTCAAGTGGCATGATCTGTAGTCCGGAGCAGAGGGCGTCATTGCTGCTAAGCTGGGTCAGGCCCTCTGACAATGGTCTTCTGACCTGACCTTGCCCTTTGCGATTTATCAGGGTCTTTGCTTCAGTCATTTCAATGGCTCTCTTTTGACTACAAGACAATTCAAGGACTTCAGCTTGACCCACAGGCCTTTTGCCGCCTGACCCCACCTAACTCTCTAGCACCCTTTTGATTTGCCTTCTGCCATAGAGAATTAATTTTAGTTCCCCAAAGCCTCAAGCCCTTTCATTGCTTCTGGACCTTAGATCCCACAGCTCCTCTGAATTGTTTATTTCCCTTTAATGCCTGGAGGTTAAACGTGTTTTTTGTTTTTAAGGTTACCTTCTCCAGGGAGCCTTCCAGGATCGCCTAAGGCAAAACTGATCGCTCAGCCTCTCCTTTTGCCAACCGTCTGTGCGCTATGAGCCTTCCCAACATCACATAGCACTTCATATTTCATCAATTCTCAGATGCCCTTTTCTTCACATTTCAAAAATCTCTGAAGTGAGGATGTATCTTACTCTCAAGAGTATGTAACAGCTTAATTGGCAGTGTTTTTTTAAAAATATCTTGGTGGTACAGAAAAAGGTGCATCTTACACTTGAGAGTATTGGTGAGATGCAGCTTCACTCTTTTGAAAGTAAGTGAAGCAGTGCCTAACATCGAGAGGTGATCTTGTTTCCCTCCCACCATATACATTTAGCGATGTGTGGTTTATCAGTTGGTGGGAAGGGTATGCCACTGGCATCCACTGGTCGAGGCCAGGGCTGGTGCCAGATATCCCGCAGTGCATAGGACAGCCCCTCCCAGCAATCATCCAGTGCCAGATGTCAATAATGTGGAGGCTCATAAACCCCAGACTATTTATTCCAATGTATGATGCTTTATTATATCTGATTTTAAATCAATCTCTTACACTGTATAGTGCAACCTAATATATATCTTTTTTCCCCCCAACCTTGGCTTGTAGAGCAAGATTAGCAACTGTTGAGAAACGCTCTAAGGGGTCTTCATTGCCCCTCCCCCATTTCCTTCCACTAGATTCCCCAGGGAAATGAATGAAGCAATGTTCCAGATGAACACTGGAAGGCCAGAAGGTCTCAAAGAGATTTGTGACCTTAAATCAGTTGGTTAATTGCAAGGCCAAGATGGACTCCCAGAGCCCCAGGTTTCCACCATCCCCCTCAGCCTGGGAGGCAGCTGCTCTGCTCCCGGCCGAAATTGGCCACCACAGCTTGGTACCTTAAGAGGAAACTCTGCCCTACAAATATGAACTGCATGACTTAGCAGGAGTTTAGCCTGAGTATTCACGCTTCAACACCCGGGACCCACCCCACTCTCAGGCTACTTTATGAGAATTTAGGTTGACTCGGTAAGGCCCCTGAGCCCTGTAGGGAATTGGATTTATGCAAAAATAACTGCCATTCATAAGTGTGAAGGAACTTTAAATAAATATAGGTGATTTCATCATACAAAAGTCAGAGGGAACTTAATACGCAAAAAGCTCTGGAGGAACCGTGATGACTGTGGAAAGGGAGTAGGAGGAGCTTCCTCCATCCCTGGAAGCTGCACATGTGTGTAAAGGGCCTTCAGCTGGAGCAGGAAGCTGATTTGCGTGAGAGGGGAACGAGTTCCAGAAGAAGGTTTGGGCCAGCCCTTTCTGCATCTCTGTTCTGCTGCCAGGTGGGCCCCAGGTGGGCGCTGAGTTCCCTGCCCCACGGACAGGCCTAATCCCCAGAGTGTCACCTCCCTCCTTTCCACTCCGGGAGGGGAAAGTCGCGGGGGGGGGGGTCGCGGGGGGAGCTCGACTTTGCCTCCTGCCCCTCGGCCCGCTCCCCCACCCCCACCCCACCCCACCCCGCTGGGGCTCGTGCGCCGAGGGAAGCTGAAGGCCAGGCTCACCTTCAGGTGGATGGGGAAGGACCGCTCCTGCTGGAGGGGCGCCAGCAGCGTCTGCTCCACGCTGACCAGCCCCGAGGTCGAGTCCACTACGCGGGCCAGCGCGCAGCGCATCGCCCTCCCGGCCAGGGTGCAGGCAGGCCCACGGCCCCGGGGCAAGGGCAGCAGTTTCCTGCCCCCCTCGGCGCCTCGCATCACTTCTGCCTCGGGGGAACTCGCCTGCGCCCAGGAACCCCCATTCCTGGAGCCCCTGCCCCCGCTCTCCTCCTCGCACCCAGGCCCCGGCCGGGCCAGCGGTGAGCCTGAGCGACAGGCTGGAGCGGTGGACACGCAGTCCAGGTCGTGCGAGCCTTCGGGAGCGCCTGGAGCATCGCCCCAGCCCCACTCTTGCTGCAGCAGCTGCAGGGTGTGCAGAGCTACCATTTGGTGGCTGATGGATGCCGCTAAGGGCGCGGGGCTCGCCATAGCCTCGCCGGCAGCTCGCCGTGCTCCGCGGGCAGGTGCAGCAGCCAGCGAAGGAGGCCGGGGGCGTTTGGGGTCGCCAAGGTCACTTTTCGTAACCCGCCACTCCTCCGCCTCCTTGCCTCTCGGCGTGTGGGGCCAGCCTCGCCTCCTGCCCGCAGTCAGTGACCCTCGCTGGCCCCTACATTCACTGCAAGTGAGAAAGGGCTTTTTCCGGACTCGAGGCTGCCTAAGGCGCTGCTCCCCGTGCCCTTGAAAATCAGCCAAATGCTGAGCTCTGGCTTGTCCTCCTCGCCAGGGCTTTGCTGGGACAACTTGCGGATACATCTATCAGCAGGGATACCCCGCCTCCAGTCTCCTTTGAAGGATGCCTGCCAGGGACTGTTGCTGTCTTGGGGGCTGGGGATTGGGGGGCGGGTGAAAGACCCACCAGGAAACGGAGAGTGTGCAGAGTCAGAAAAGCTCACAAAAGGAAGACTATGCCTGATCCATTCTCCCTCCTGTTCCCAACCCTAGGGGAATTTTCAGGAACTTCGCGGAGTAACGTTCACAGCTCCTGTCCCTGACACAAAAGGAGACTTGTGTATCTTCTCTGCTTTGCTCCAAGCCACATGTGTTGGGAGGGTCTGACTGCCCAGGCGGAAAGCGGAAATCGCAGTGGGGCCCAGCCCACTGCTCCTGAAGGGCTTGGGGAGCAAAGGCCTGGCACTGCCCAGGTGAGGGGCCTAAATGTTTTTTTGTGAAACTCCCGAAGGACTTAAGCAGCAGAGTTTGAAGCTAAATCCCTTTACAAGCCCTGAACCCAGGGACAGCTGTGCAAATAGTTGCTGGTTTTAATTAAACCTAACTTTGCTACTTTCTTGACTTAGGGAAGAGGACTGGCAACTTTATGCTTTGATAGATTGGAAACTGTTGGTGTGTGATTACACTTGAAAAAAACAGACCTTCGAGGGGAATAGTATGGAGGACTAGCCCAGAGCAGCATGGGTTCCACTTTTTTTCCTGCCTGGGAAACCATTTAGATAAGCCCACAACAAAGTAAAGCAGGGGACAGGGGTGCAGACCCATGGCAGAGAAATAGACCCTTTCGGGCCAGAGGATGGATTTCATTCTTCCTTTAGAAGGGAAAGTCGGCCCTTGGTGCTGTGAAGTCAGATGGGGGGGGGCGGCGCTTGCAGGGGAAAGCTACTCCAGTGAGTCCATTAATCTAGAAGTGCAGTCATCAGAGATACGGGGAGGGATTTGGGGTCCTTTAAGGTTTCTTTAACTCTGGGATAATATGACTCAATATAATCCTCCCAGCTCTCCAGTGAAGGTTCCTTCTCTTTCTCAGTGTTTTCTTCGCCTATGAAAACAAATCTGAATGCCAAGGTAAAGAAAACCTTTCTTAAACAAAAACAAGTATGTTCACACTAATTATAACTAAGTAAAAATGCATGTCTGTGCATTGACAGAGAGGAAATTACTTTGGAGGGAAGTAGTTTAATGTTGATTAGATTCTCTTGATGAAGTTACTTCAGTTCATAATGAAAAGGAGAGAAGTTCTTCTTTATGTGTGTATGTGTTTTTTTCATCCTTAACCACTGAAATACCTTAGGTTCAGCAGAGACTGGCTAGGAATAGCAAAAACTAATCCCTAATTTTCACAGAGCATGTCACATCTCCAGGGCTGCTCCCCTTTCCAGATACGCAGGAAATCTTAGAGGGCCAACTCTTCCACTATCAAATGACTGACTGCAAAAGCTTCTTGACAGATGGAATTCCAGCCAGCTGCAGAATGGAAATCACTAGATGCAGGCTGACCTGAGGCCCCACTGTTCTACATACCAGGCTGACTCTGAGAGCCACGAGACCAACTGAACTGCAGGAGGTAAGAGAGAAGGGGGGGGCCAGAAAACCGCGGGGCTTATGGGATGGTACATGAGGCTTCAATGGCTGCCCAGGTTTTCTAGCATCCTTTAGAGAGCACTCGTGCAACTCAAGGCTTTGTCTTGGCCAGGGCAACCTTTTCCTTTTCCATGACCTTGAAATGGCTGATATTCCAAAGCTGGCGATATGAGGCCCTAACTGAGGGGAAGTATCCCTAGGCTACTGAAATGAGTCAGTAGGATGGCAGATCTGCCTTTGATCTAAAATACTTCTAACGTTTATCCTGGGCTACCAGACCAGGTAATGAATTATATACTACCTGCTCACGATACAGACAGTCTGAGGCCACTGGATAATAACAGGCACACTCAATAAAGTTCTGGACACCTGATATTTTTGCCTCACAGTATCTATTTCAATATTTTGTAGAAACCGTATCCTAATTTCCCAATAGGTATTCCTCCTCCTCTTTGCTCAGTGCATGTGATCAGGTGAGATGAACCCGTCCCATGGCAGAAGTGAACCGGAGCATCTTGGCTGAGCCCAATCGCACATCATGTTCCCATTGTGAATGGTCAGGAATGGAGCCATTGACAGGATCATTTATGGTGTTTTCAGCTTAATGTACTGTATGAGAGAAAATAAGGGAACTAGAGGAGAATGTACGCCAAAAGGTGAACTCCCTTTTAATAAAACTTCACATACAATAGTTTAATCAGTAAGAATAGATTATTGTCTCAGATCCTAGTCTTAAGGTAGGATGGCTCCAGGGTTGGTTGATCTTCAGGATATCAGCTCTCCAGAGATGCTCCTCTTTCCAGAAATGGTGAAATCCAACTTCATGAAGCTAACACTCCTGCCGTCAGATGGCTGACTGCAGTGACCCTGTGAGTATACGAAACTAAGACGGTGTAAGTTCTGGAGATTCTGCAGCCGTCTTGTGAGTCTGAAGGGAGAGCCTGCCTATGAATGAGCCACCATGAAGAGAGAAAAGCCAAGAGAGCTATAGAGAGAAACCAGTGGTCTCCCAGCACATCCGAGCCCCACATTGAGCAGCATAAGAAGACAGCCCCATCACTGAGCTTTTCAGTTATACAAACCACCAAAATCTCTTTTTGTTTGTGTTTGTACTTGACATTGAATTTATAGCCTCTTGCAGCAGAAAGGTGCAATTTCAGCAAACTGTTTGGCATACGTTGTAGCATAGATAAGTTAATGAAGTGACCTATGATCTAGTGCCCCCGCCCCAGGCAAAATACTGCTAAAAAGGGACCGCTAATAAAGGTCCCTTCACACATGTCCAGCATTGCTTCTGTCATTACCTCATCTTTCTACTACCTCTGCAGTCATGGGAAAAGATCTTCGAGCCCCTCTGGCCTTTCCTTTCCTGACGGGAGCATTAGAAAATGACTGGAGACATTCATGACTCTAGGTGATATGGGATGGAAAAAGGAAGAGTCTAGGAAAGGCAGGGAAGTGAGAAGCAGTTTTCTGCCTGTGAATAGACACGGTAAGGTGTTGTTAAATAAACAAGTATTCTGGAACATCTATTAATCCCAAGGGTCTTTTCCCACATGAGCAAAAGAGATGAGCCCCTGTGTGGAATCACAAAGAAGCCAGGCACAGTGGAAGAGAAGGGAGCTGGAAGAAGGGGCAGCTGTGTGGAGCCTTTCTCAAAGGCCTTGGCAGAGCCCAGATACATTTGAGCCCTCCTTATATACTTTGGCAGTTTTCTCCAGAAGGGATCCAAGAAAATTCCAGAAATGGAGCTGTTAACCTTCAACACACCCTGGTGAAGTTCATAGGTGGGGGTAAAACAAAACATGTCCAAAGAGACCAAAGAGTTATTATTCTTGAATGAAAATTATGACTGAGGAGAAACAGATGCTGAAGAGATATACCAAGATATGAAAATGTGCTGTAAAAGAAGACAATGGAACTAGGGGAAAATGGAAGCCCAAAGAAGAAAAAGCAAAAAAGATCAAATTCCCTTTTTAAACACACAATTGTAATGTTTGAGTGTGCCAAGTCATAAAAATGCACATGCAATTCTAACTCTGGCCTAAACATTTGACTTTCAGAGAAAAAAAAAAAAATTGCAATCCTGCCACGAAACCTCTCAATTGCCAAAAACAATTGTTTACATAGGGCAGTGTGTTTTGAGGACATCACATATGTGGTGCCTGCCCAGACCCTGTTAAGCTGGTAAGGCTAAGTGAAGCTTGGTAACACTAAGTGGAGACAAGAAAGGAAGTCTAGTAAAGAGAGAGGAGGGAGTTCCCATTGTGGCTCAGTGGTTAACGAATCCGACTAGGAACCATAAGGTTGCAGGTTCGGTCCCTGCCCTTGCTCAGTGGGTTAAGGATCTGGCGTTGCCGTGAGCTGTGGTGTAGGTTGCAGACGTGGCTCGGATCCTGCGTTGCTGTGGCTCTGGCGTAGGCGGGTGGCTACAGCTCTGATTGGACCCCCAGCCTGGGAACCTCCATATGCCATGGGAGCAGCCCAAAGAAATAGCAAAAAAGACACACACACACACACACACACAGAGAGAGAGAGAGAGAGAGAGAGAGGAGAGAGAAGTTTAAAGTGTTGAACCCCACCTCCTTGTGCTGACATCATCTGAGGTACAGTTCTCCTCCTTAGTACAAAATGCGATTCTTTCTGGACATACACATCATTTGACTTGGTTCTGTCTCAGTAAGAAGTTTATTTCCAGGAAGAATTCTTGATGTTGGCAAAAAAAAGAAAAAAAAATGGATTTTGAAAGAGTAGATATAGTTTTTCCTAATTCTTGTAGCTTTGGTGGATGATGTCATGCTTAAGAGGAAGAGACCGGCCATGGATTTTCATGCTGCCTACACATGACTTCAACAAGGCAGCCTTGCTGCGTTTCCTCTTCATTTCTGGTTACAAGATGTAACCCCTGAAGAACATCCTTTACCCTGGTGGGAAAAGTTTAAAAGCTGCTTGAGTTCCTGAACTATTATATGTTAAAATATACGAACTATTATATATATGTTAACTATTACGTGTATGAATATGACGTAGTATTGAAATCAGGGGAGAAGAGAGCAATAGGAAAAGAAACAGAGAAGGGATAAGTGTGGTGTTTAAAGTCACCTATATTCCAGGTTCTTTCGTCTTAGTGGGGAAAAAAAATGTGACCATCCTGTCTCTCTTCAGCATCAGTCTGCATTTTCAAGCTCCGATCGGTACCCTTTTACGGTTAAGGGGGGAAAATGCTTGACTTGAATTGATATAGTTTTAAAAATGTAATCTTTCCTATCCATTTCCTTACATTCATCTTCGCTCCTTTACGCACTTTTTTTTTTTTTTCCTAAAAAGGTATGTGCTCTTGTTCTCCCGTGTCTTTTCTGTCAGACTTTATGGTTGAGCAGACTTTGGGGTTTTAGTCACCCTCCCCTTTCTGCCTCTCCCCCTTCTATTTTTTCAGTGATCCCTTTCCTGTGGTAATTATAATGAAAAAAGGAGGCAGAGAGGAGGGATTGGGGGCACTGAGTTTTTTGTTTAGCTTCTGCTCCAAGGTCACTATGCCTGTGTTTCCAGGAAGTCAAAACTTCATACTGGGGATTCAGTTGAGTCTCCCACTCTTAAATCCTGGGTGCACCAGGGGAGAACTAAACCAGTTTTGAGAACTGGATCAGTGCCTTCCCACATTGGCTCTCTGTGCTAGGAAAACAAGAGAGGCCGACAGAGATGCTTGCTTTATTTGTTTGGTCGTTTTAACCGTTTTGTTCCAAAACATTACTGAGATTGTTGGAAAAGTTGAAATGAGGTAAAAACCGTTTTAAAAATAAAGATCTATTGAACATGATTGAAGTGACCCATTTTCCCCCTTTTTGGAGGAAAAAGATAAAAAATATTTTAAAACGGATGTTTACATAAAAAAAAATGTGACATTACGTATTTTAGCATAAAGACTGTCTATTTTTAAATTTTCATCATCCGATCCTCTGATGGCTCTGTTAATTAGCAAGTGGGGTCTTATAGGTGCTAATCTGCCCAGAAAACTCAGATGTGCCATAGAAGTGATCAGATTTGAAGCATTTGTTAAAAAAAAATCATATGTAGACTTTATTTGGTCTGTACCTCCCATTTAAAAATTGAAAACACATTCAATAGCATCTTTAATTCCTCTGTTCAACTATCTGTGCTTTCTCAGAAGTTTAAATTGTAGCTTTTGATGAATCATCTGTAGTTAGTGGTAGCTAATTTGTAAATTAAAGGAATTCTTAATGTCCTATTCATTTTAGCTAAGAATAAAATCTAATACTTCAGGTAAATGTTAATTTTAATGCACAATTCTTTTTAACAATGCCTTAATTTTTCAAAAAGTTTAAGTGACTGTCATTCCAAAGCCAGGGTAAAGTACAAAATATATATGATGGGCAAGAAATATACTTTGAAATCTCTTATCAAAATGTGCACTATGCTCCAAATTAAAACTTTTTTAGCCCCCTTAAATTTCCATACTAATATTTTTTTTTTTTTTGTCTTTTTGCTATTTTTTTGGGCCGCTCCCGCGGCATATGGAGGTTCCCAGGCTAGGGGTCGAATCGGAGTTGTAGCCACCGGCTTACGCCAGAGCCACAGCAACACGGGATCCGAGCCGCGTCTGCAACCTACACCACAGCTCACGGCAACGCCGGATCGTTAACCCACTGAGCAGGGGCAGGGACCGAACGCGCAACCTCACGGTTCCTAGTCGGATTCGTTAACCACTGCGCCACGACGGGAACTCCCCATACTAATATTTTAAATTCCCAAATTTAACACTCATAAGGGAAGCAATGTAGTAGGGAAGCTAAAAAGATTGGATTTTATACATGATAGAAACATCTTCCTAAAGAGTTAAAAAAAGAAAAAATCAACTAAAAAACTATAAGAACAAATAAGAATTCACTTGAGATATATATAGTCAGCATACGAAAACTAATTAGCTTTCCTGTGTACCACGATAGCCAATTAGAAATGTCAGGGAGAAAAATCATCCAATTCATAATAAAAGCCTACAAGATAGCTGGAACTATACTAAACATAAACATTTCAACTACGCGTAAGACAAAACCACTACAAACTATAAAAACTGCATGGAAGACAAAATGACTGCAAGAAGATCTAAAGAGGGAAAAAAAATATTCCCTTTCTGATTAAACAATGGGTATTTATAAAGCTATCAATTTTCTCCAAATTAATCTAGACATCCATTGCAATCTCAATAAAACCTCAATAGAATCTTTACAAAACTAAGCAAATTCTTTCCCAAATTGATCTTCTGAAGTTGATCTAGAGGAGAAAGCATTAAAATAGCCAAGAAATGTTTGAAATAAGCACAGTTAGGAAGGATCTTCTCTACCTCATATCAAAATGTGCTACAAACTGTACCAGTCTAGTAAAAGTGTGGTAATGGTACGGAAATAGACAGATAGATCAATAGAGTCAAAAACAGGTGTGTGTGTAAGTATGTATATCTCACTAGAAGCGTAATGGCTTTATGTAGCACATATATACATAGATGTGGTTTCATTTATGTCAGATCAGCAAGGACAAAATTAGCGATATGACAGTTGGCCATCCATTTGGATTAAAGCAAAGTTACATCTGTTCCAAATGTATACGTAATCATAAATAATAAACTGCTAAATGTAAAATATCAAAACTATAAAAGTATCAACAGAAAATACTGTTGTATATATACATAATTAAAGTGGAGAAAGCACTTCTAAACACAATACAGTATGTATACATCATAAAGAAAAACGATAGATTTTATTACATAAAATATTAAAAACTTATTTGATGAAAGACATAAATAACATTTAAAAACAAGTGCAGTCTGAGAAAATATATTTGCAGCATAAAAAACAGGCAGAGGGGAGTTCCCATTGTGGCGCAGTGGAAACGAATCCGACTAGGGACCATGAGATGCAGGTTCGATCCCTGGCCTCGCTCAGTGGGTTAAGGATTCCATGTTGCCGTGAGCTGTGGTGTAGGTCGAAGATGCGGCTCAGATCCCATGTTGCTGTGACTGTGGTGTAGGCCAGCAGCTGTAGCTCCAATTTGACCCCTAGCCTGGGAACCTCCATATGCTGCAGGCGCGGCCCTAAAAAGTAAAAAACAAACAAACAAAATATATAAATATACAAAGAACAACTGTAAACATTTTTATGAGAGATTTTAATTAAATATAGGCAAAAAGTATAGAGGAAAGTAAATGGTCCAATAAATATATGAAAATATAGTCCGCCTCACTTGTTATCAGAAAAATGCAGATGCAAACAACATTCATATGTGGCTTTATGCCTTACTTCTCAACCCCTCAGGCTGGCAGAAATAAAAGTTGGTAATATACACTTGGCCAACAATGTATGGTAATAGCTAGTCTCCTACGCCATTGAAGGGAATATACTGAGTCAGTTGTTCTAGAGGATAATTTTTGTCCAACAGCAGTAATCGCATGTGAACACAGTTGTGTTCACAAGGTGTATAATTTTTTTAAAAAAGGAAGAAAGATGCAAATAACTGAAATACCTGTCTGTAGAGGAACATAAAATCATGAGACATCCAGATAGCATATATCTCTATTACAACAAATGCTAATACAAAAAATCTGTAGAACTACAGCCACTAGCATGGAAAAAAGCAAGCTTGAAAGCAGTGCGCTCACCTGACAGATATTAATACTGAGCACTGTTCCAGATGCTGGTCAGGCACTGTTCCAGATGCTGGGACATAGAAATAAGTAAAACATGGAGTTCCCTTGTGGCTCAGTGAGTTAAGGATCTGGTGTTGTCACTGCTGTGGCTCTGCTTATAACTGTGGCACAGGTTCAATCCCTGGCCCAGGATCTTCCTCATATCATGAACCAAAAAAAAAAAAAAAAAAGGAAAAAGAAATAAGTAAAACAGGTCTTTTCTCGCTCAGAAAACTTGCATTCTAATCTAAATTTAGCAATAAACAAATCAACAAATATAACCCACAGAGTCCAAAAATGAAAAATGTAAGTATGGTGTCTTTTTTTTTTTTTTTTTAAACTGTGTTCAGCTCTAGGAGAAAATCCAATTAGCTGAGGCTGAAATAAATAAGGATTTTTCATCTGTAACAGAAACTCAGGTGAGGGAGAGGAAGCTAATGAAACAGTATGAAAGAGTGAAGCTCCTTTTAGCTTCAGGCTATACCATCCTCAGTATGGGCTTTTGTCCTCTTGGTTACAAGATGGCTGCTGTCTATCCACGCAATAGGTCAAGGTTCTGGGTATTAAGAAGGAGGAACAAAAAAAACAAGCATCCATTTAGAATAGATAAGCAATGAGGTCCTATTGTATAGCACAGGGAACTGTGTCCAATCTCTTGGCATAGACAATATAAGAAAAATAATGTATATATGTGTATGACTGGGTCACCTTGCTATACAGCAGAAGGTGGCACAATATTGCAAATCAACTCTAATAAAAATAGCATCAACAGAGTTCTTTTAAAAAATTTTATTGGAGAATTGTTAATTTAAACAATGTTGTATTAGTTTCGGGTGTACAGCAAAGTAAATTAGTTATTCATATACGTATTTCCAAGATTCCCGTCGTGGCTCAGCAGAAACAAATCTGACTAGTATCCATGAGGATGCAGGTTTGATCCTTAGCCTCGTTTAGTGGGGACCTGAGGTGCGGTGCAGCTCGCAGACAGAACTCAGATCTGGCGCTGCTGTGGGTGTGGTGTGGGCTGGCAGGTACAGCTCCAACTTGACCCCTCGCCTGGAAGCCTCCATGTGCCACGGGTGCAGCCCTAAAAAGACAAAAACAAAAACAAAAAATGACTTGCAGCATAAACATATTTCCATTCTTTGTCCCCATATAGGTTACTGCAGACTATTGAGTAGATTTCCCTGTGCTACACAGTAGGTCCTTATTAATTATCTGTTTCACATACATGAATGTCTGTGTTATTCCCATCCTCCTAGTTTCTCCCTCCCCACCACGGTTTCCCCTGTGGTAACCATACGTTTGATTTTCAAAATCTGTTTGTTTCTGTCTTACAAATAAGTTCTTTTGTATCATTTTTATTAGATTCCATGTATAAGTGATATCATATGATGTTTGTCTTTCTCTGATTTGCAGCATTCTTTTTTTTTTTTTTTGTCTTTTGTTGTTGTTTTTGTTGCTATTTCTTGGGCCGCTCCCGCGGCATATGGAGGTTCCCAGGCTAGGGGTTGAATCGGAGCTGTAGCCACCGGCCTACGCCAGAGCCACAGCAACGCGGGATCCGAGCCACGTCTGCAACCTACACCACAGCTCACGGCAACGCCGGATCATTAACCCACTGAGCAAGGGCAGGGACCGAACCCGCAACCTCATCGTTCCTAGTCAGATTCGTTAACCACTGCGCCACGACGGAACTCCTGCAGCGTTCTTTTTATGTAATTAGCCAGAACACTCTTTTATGGCCACTCTTAGTTGAAAAGAAGACTGGGAAATAGAATGTCCGTTTTTTGTAACATCAAGAGCAGAGTCAACGAAAAAAAAAGGAGTTGTATATAGAGAATGAGTCGCCCGACTTACAGTGTCTGCCACACACAGGAAAGAGATAGGAAGTAGTGGGGACTCTGTTTTAGACAGTACTGGCAAGGTGGTGACATTGGAGCAGAGACGTCTGTGAATACAGGGAGTGATCCATGAGATGCTGGGCCTGAGAGAAAGGCTGTGAAGCCCAAGCCAGGAGCTGCTCCTTGTGTTTGAGCAATAGCAACAGCCCTTGGAGTTCCCGTCATGGCTCAGTGGTTAATGAATCCTACTAGGAAACATGAGGTTGCAGGTTTGATCCCTGACCTCGCTCCTTGGGTTAAGGATCTGGCATTGCCTTGAGCTGTGGTGTAGGTCACAGGCACAACTCAGATCCCACGTTGCTGTGGCTCTGGCATAAGCCGGCGGCTGCAGCTCCAATTAGACCCCTATCCTGGGAACCTCCATATGCCGCGGGAGCAGCCCTGGAAAAGGCAAAAAAAAAAAAAAAAAAAATTAGCAACAGCCCTTTTTGTGGCTGGAGCAGGGGGCGTGCTGGGGTCAGAGCACATAGGGCCATTGGTGAGGACATTGCATTGTTTTTCTTAACTTTTTTTTTTTTGTCTTTTTGCTTTTTGTCTATGTAAGATACAGACATCATGACTCTTCATCCGTAAATACGTCTCATGAGTTTTCTAAAAGAAAGGACATGCTCTTACGTAACCATGGTATCGTTATCAAATTCAGAAAATTAAACATTGATGAAATACTACTAATATGTACAAATTTCACCAATTGCCCCAATATTGTTCTTCATAAACTTTCCTCCCCACCCCCTTTAACTTCTGATCCAAGATTCAGTCCCGAATCGCACATTACATTTAGTTGTCATGTGTCTTTAGTCTCTTTGAGGAGTTCCCTAACCTTTCTTTGTCCTTTGTGACATCAATATTTTTTGAAAGTACAGGCAAGTTTTGTGGTAGGCATTTTCTCAATTTGGGGCTTGTATAAAAATTCCTTCATGATTAAATTCAGGCTTTTTAGGAATTCCCTTGTGGCACAGCAAGTTAAGGATCTGGCATTGTCACTACAGGGGCTTGAATCCCTGCTGGGGCATGGACTTCCATATACCATGAGCACGGCCAAGAAAAAAAAATTATGTTTTTTTTACTTTCGGCATTGACACCACACAAATGATGCTTCCTTCTCAGTGTGACATTTCAGGAGGCACATGATGCCAGTTTGTCTCATTGGTGGTGGTGGATCACTTTTATTTTTTCCATTATAGCTGGTTTACAGTGTTCTGTCAATTTTCTACTACACAGCAAGGTGACCCAGTTACACATACATGTATACATTCTTTTTCCTCACAACATCGTGCTTCATCGTAAGTGACTAGACATAGTTCCCAGTACTATGCAGCAGAATCTCATTGCTTATCCATTCCACATGCAATAGTTTGCATCTATTAACCCTAGACTCCTACTCCATCCCACTCCCTCCCCCTCCCCCTTGGCAACCACAAGTCTGTCCTCCAGGTCCATGATTTTCTTTTCTGTGGAAAGGTTCATTTGTGCCATATATTAGATTCCACATATAAGTGATGTCACATGGTATTTATCTTTCTCCTTCATACTTCATTTAGTATGAGAGTCTCTAGTTCCATCTATGTTGCTGCAAATGGCATTATTTTGTTCTTTTTTATGGCTGAGTAGTATTCCATTGTATATATGTACCACTTTTTTCTTTCTTCTTTTTTTTTTTTTTTTGTCTTTTGTCCTTAGAAGGCCACACCAGCGGCATACAGAGGTTCCAGGCTAGAGGTCTAGTCAGAGCTGTTGCTGCTGGCTTACGCCAGAGCCACAGGAGCCGTTTCTGTGACCTACACCACAGCTCACAGCAACTCTGGATCCCTAACCCACTAAGTGAGGCCAGGGATCGAACCCACAACTTCCTGGTTCCTAGTTGGATTCCTTTCCACTGTGCCATGACGGGACATCCCATGTCTTCTTAATCCATTCATCTGTCAATGGATATTTAGGTTGTTTCCTTTTCTTTTGTTAATGTGGTGTATGACGTTGATTGATTTGCATATGTTAAACCATCCTTGTGAACCTGGGATGAATCCCACCTGGTCCTGGTGTTTTTTTATATGTTGTTGGATTCAGTTGGCTAAAATTTTGTTTAGAATTTTTGCATCTATATTCATCAAAGATATTGGCCTATAGTTTTCTTTTTTGGTGATACCTTTGTCTGGTTTTGGAATTAGGGTGGTGGTGGCATCATAGAATGTCTTTGGGAGTGTTCCTTCTTCTTCAAACTTTTGGAAAAGTTCAAGGGGGATGGATATACGTTCCTCTTTGTATGTTTGGTAGAATTCACCTGTGAAGCCATATGGTCCTGGAGTTTTATTTGTAGGGAGTGTTTTTATGACATATTCAATTTCATTTCTAGTGATCAGTCTGTTCAGTTGATGTATTTCTTCTTGATTCAGTTATGGCAGGCTGTAAGTCTCTAGAAAGTTGTCTGTTTTGTCTAGGTTGTCAAATTTGTTGGCATACAATTGTTCATAGTATTCTTTTATGGTTGTTGTATTTCTGCAGTATCCATTGTCATTTCTCCTTTTTCATTTTTTATTTTGTTTGTTTGGGTTTTTTCTTTCCTCTTCTTGGTGAGTCTGGCCAGAGGTTTGTCAATTTTGTTTACCTTTTCAAAGAACCAGCTCTTAGTTTTTATTGATTTTTTTCTATTGTTTTTTGAACCTCTATTTTTTTTTTTATTTCCTCTCTGATCTTTATGATTTCTTTTCTTCTGCTGACTTTAGGTTTTGTTTGTCCTTCTTTATCTATTTCATTTAGGTGGTGGGTTAAATTGTCAATTTGAAATTTTTCTTTTTTGAGGAAGGCCTGTATTGCTATGAACTTCCCTCTGAGCACTGCTTTTGTGGCATCCCATAGATTTAGAGTGGTTGTGTCTTCATTATCATTTGTCTCAGGTATCTTTTAACTTCCTTCTTGATTTCCTTATTAACCCACTGGTTTTTTAGTAGCATGGGCTGTTTAGTCTCCATGTATTTAGTTTTTTCTCATTTCTTTTCCTGTGATTGATTTCTAATTTCATGCCATTGTGGTCGGAGAAGATACCTGAAGTAATTTCTATACTCTTAAATTTGTTGAGGTTAGCTTTGTGCCCCAGTATGTGATCAATCCTTGAGTTCCATTTGCACTTGAGAAGAATGTATGTTCTGATTTTTTGGGATGTAATGTCCTGAAGATGTTGATTAAATCTAATTTTTCATTGTGTCATTTTGCATCTCTGTCGCCTTATTGATTTTCTGTCTAGAGGATCTGTCCATTGATGTGAGTGGGGTGTTAATGTCTCCTACTATGATTGTATTCCCATCAGTTTCTCCTTTTATGTCTGTTAGTATTTGTTGTAGGTATCTGGGTGCTCCTATATTAGGGGCATATACGTTGACATTTGTAATATTCTCTTCTTGAATGGATCTTTTTCACCATTAAATAGTGTCCTTCTTTGTCTTTCTTGATGGCCTTCATTTTAAAGTCCATTCTGTGTGATAGGAGTATCGTAACTCCTGCTTTCCTGTCTTGTCCATTGGCGTGAAATATCTTTTCCCATCCCCTCACTTTCAATCTATAGGTGTCCTTTGCCCTAAGGCGAATCTTTTGTAGGTAGCAGATTGTAGGTTTTTGCTTTTTTATCCAATCTGCCACTCTGTATCTTTTGATTGGAGCATTCAGTCCATTGACATTTAAGGTAATTAGTGGTAGATATGTATTTATTGCCATTTTAAACTGTGTTTTCCAGTTGATTCTGTGTTTCTCTTTTCTTTTTTTTGGTTGGATGATTTCCATTTATTTTATGCTTGAGTACTTTTCTTTTTAGTTTTTGTGAATATAATGTTTGGTTTTGATTTGGGGGTACCCTGTTTTTTAAGTATGTTAACCCTTCCTGTATCTGCTTGCTTTAGCCTGATAGTCATATAGGCTTAAACACATTATTAAAATTAAAAAAAAAAAAGTCTACATTATTTTCCTTCCCCACATTCCATGATTTTGAAATCTTTTTTTTTTTTTTTAACATCTTCATGTTTAGATCTGTATGTTGGCTTATTTGTGTGATCGCTTTCCAATTGTGGTTTTCTCCATCCTATTTCTTCTTACTTTTTTTTTTTAGAAAAGCCCCTTCAGTGTTTCTTTTAGAATGGGTTTAGTATTGCTGTACTCTTTTAGCTTTTGTTTGTTGGATAAATTCTTTGTTTCCCCTTCTATTTTAAATGATATTCTTGCTGGATAGAGTATTCTAGGTTGCAATTTTTTTTTCCTTTCAGCGCTTTAAATATATCTTGCCACTCCCTTCTGGCCTATAGTGTTTCTGTAGTGAAATCAGCTGATAGCCTTATGGGAGTTCCCTTATAATTAACACTTTGCTTTTCTCTTGATGCCTTTGGAATATTCTCTTTAACTTTTGCCATTTCTATTATAATATGTCTTGGTGTGGTCCTATTTGGGTTCAGCTTGTTTGGGGCCCTCCGTGCTTCCTGTATCTTGATATTGGTTTCCTTTAGATTTGGAAAGTTTTCAGACATAATTTCTTCAAATATATTTTCAGTCCCCTTTTCTTTTTCTTCTCCTTCCAGAATTCCTATTATGCATAGATTGCCCTGCTTTATATTATCCCATAGATCTCTTATATTACTTTCATGTTTTTCCATTTGGTTTTCTGTCTCCTGTCCTGCTTGAGTGATTTCCATTATTCTATCTTCCAAGTCACTAATTCATTCCTCTGCGTTATTCATTCTGCTCTTTAGTGCCTTTAGCTCAATTTGCATCTCTGCAGATGAATTTTCTAATTTTTTTATGTTCCTCCTTATGTTTTCCAGTTTCTTTCTAAAGGAATCTGCATTACCGTTCATATCTACTCTTAATTCTTTGATATTTTTCCTTCAATATTTTCACTACCTCCCTTTTGAATTCAGTGTCTGTCAGAGTGCAGAGGTCTGTTTCATTGTTTGCTGCCTCATGTCAGTTCTGTTCTTTTAACTGGGAATGGTTCCTTAGCTTCTTCGTCTTGCTTATGTTTTTCCTTTTCTGTGAGTTTATGGAAGCCAAACTATAGTCTTGAAGGGCTACTTCTATGCAAGAGCGCCCCTTTGTATTTTTGGGGGGGTTACTACTTATTTTTGGCGTGGGAGTTTGAATATTTGCTGTCTCTTTCTTCGGTGTGAGCAGGCTGTTATCCCCAAGGTGCTGAGTGTCTTTCCAGGGAGAAGGAGGCAGTGGGTAGGGCTAGTAGTCAGTGCCTGGCTGCCTGGCTCTTAACAGCAGCAAGGACATGCAGGAAGGTGGCTCTGGCTACCCCTAGTTGCAGGGCCCTGGGAAGTGGTAATGAGCCTAGGAAGATTTACAAGGTGCCCAGAGCATTTGGCAGTTGCATCAGCAGGGTGCGTGAGTTCCCAGAGGAGTGAGAGCCACAACAGGTAGTGTTGGATTGCAGTGCCCTCCTCTGAAGTGTTTGGAGCCACAAGTCCTGCCTGTCGAGGAACCCCAGTGGTAGTGGGCCATGCCCACCTCTGCAGTCAGTGATAACTGCAGTGGTTTGCCCTCACCACCTGCAGATCATTCAAGAAGCACCCCATCTCAGCCCACAGAGGAGGTGCTGCACAGGCTGCTCCTAGTTGGTTCCTGGGAGGTGACAGAGATCAAGTGTGTGGGCACTGCCCTGAGCGTTCTGCAGTGGCAGTAACAAGGCCGGTGTGCCCTCAGGGGTGCGAGAACAACAGGTGGTGTTCCATCACAGTGCCCTCCTCTGTGTTACCCTTGAGGTGACTGGGGCTACAAGTGGTGCCTGTTCACAGACCCCTCGTGGTGGTGGGCCATGCCCACCTCTGGAGTCAGGGATAACTGCAATGGTTTTCTCCCACCACCTGCTGACCATGCAAGAAGGTTCTGCTTAGCCCAGGTAGGAGGTGCTGTACCAGCTGCTCCTGGTTGTAGGGTCCTGGGAGAGGACAGTGGTCAAGCATCTGGGCACTGTCCAGAGCGTTTGGCAGTGGCAGCTGCAGGGCAGGTGTGTTCCCAGGAGGGTGAGACCAACAACGTGTGATGCTTGGTTGCAGTGCCTTTTTTTTTTTTTTTTTGCCAACCCCTGAGGTGACTGAGACCTCAAGTGGAGTCCATTCACAGTGGCCACGCCTCCCTGTGAACTCAGAGACCACTGCCACAGTCAGTCCCTGCTGCCTGTAGATCATGCAAGAGGCCCCACGTCACACTTAGCCCCACGCTGCCCTTAGCCTACGCAAGAGGTTCCTGGCCACCCATAGCCTGCACAAGAAGCACCAAGTCTCCCTTAGCCAGAGCAAGCGGCTTCTTGCCACCCGCAGCCTGCACCAGAGGCGCCCCACCCTCTGAGAGCCCAGGTGCACATGCGCAGGGAGATTCCTGGGGTGCTCCGCCCCTCTCCCCCCCCCCTCCCAGCAGCGGCGACTGGCTTCTCTTGTAGGCCCAGACCTTCTCCTGGGTTCCCTCTGCTGTGGCGTTCCACTCCCCAGCCTGCAGTGCACTGCTCCTTTGCCCCTCAGGCTGTCCCCACACAGCCAACCCTAGTCCTCTCCCCAGGACTGACCTCTGGAGCCTAAGTCTCAGTGCCCAGCCCCCGCCCGAGCATCTCAGGCTGTGATGTCCAGACCTGTGGTTCAGATGATCTGTGTGGCTCTGACTCTACTTTGTCCTCAGTCCAGCTGCTGTGCTTTTCTCCGCGACTTTGAGGTCCCTCTGTCTGGGCTGATCTCCTGGCCCGTTAGGTGGCTTCCCAGGGTGTGGGTTCCTTTTTTCCTTCACAGCTCCCTCTCAGGAATGCTAGTCCCATCTTGATTCCTTTTCTCTCTCTGTCTGTCTTTTTCTTTTGTTCTACCCAGTTGTATCAAGGGTTTCTTGCCCTTTTTGGAGGTTTACGTTCTTCTGTCAGCATTCAGTAGATGTTCCGTAGGAGTCGTTTTACATGTAGATGTGGTTTTTTTGAGGTGTTTGCTCCTCTGCCATCGCAATCCACCCTGGATCACTTTTTTTGTTGTTGTTGTTGTTGTTGTTGTTGTTGTTGTTGTTGCTATTTCTTGGGCCGCTCCCTCGGCAGGCTAGAGGTCGAATCAGAGCTGTAGCCACTGGCCTACGCCAGAGCCACAGCAATGCGGGATCCGAGCCGCGTCTGCAACCTACAACCATAGCTCACGGCAACGCCGGATCGTTAACCCACTGAGCAAGGGCAGGGACCGAACCCGCAACCTCATCGTTCCTCGTCGGATTCGTTAACCACTGCGCCACGACGGGAACTCCCCTGGATCACTTTTGATCTCATATTTAAGATGGTCTTCTCTGCACAGATACTTTTCCTCTTTGTAATTAATAAATCGTTCTTGTAGAAGTGTTTCAAGATGGTGTAAATATCCAGTTGCCCGATACACTTTGACCCAACCGTTCTAAGGACTTTGGATTTTCAATGATGAGAAGCCAGTGGAGAATAATACTATGATACCAATATTTTAAAAAAAATTAGATAGCGCACACAACATTGTAAATCAGCTATACTTCAATTTTAAACTTTAGAAAATTAAAATAAATAAAACTGCCTGTATACATAAATGCTCAGTGAAAAGGCTGGGAGCAGTGTTTACCATATGGTTTGTGGTGGACTTTTACATTGTTAAGATATTTATAAGAAGAACATGTCCTTAAATTGCCCATGCAACTTTTAAAAACAATTTTTAAAAAAGATAAACAAGGTCTTCGGAATTGTCTGGCGACATAACAGGTTAAGGATCTGATGGTGTCACTGCTCTGGCTCAGGTCACTGCTGTGACATGGGTTCCATCCCTGGACCAGGAATTTTGGTATACTATGGACATGGCCAAAAAACAAAACAAAAGAAACAAACAAAAACCCAGACAGATAAGGATTTAGGTCCACAACACCTATTATTAGCTATATAAATTGAGGAATTTACTTAAACTTTCTGAGATTCAAGTTCCTAATCTACAAACTGGGGATAATATTAGTATTGTGTGAATTATGTAAGAAAAAATATACAAAGCATTTAGCACACAAAGTAATCATCACATTCTTTTTTATTTTGTTTTTTTTTTCTTTCATAAGTTGTAACTTAATAAAGTATGGTTATTTACAGTGTTGTTAGTTTCAGGTGTACAGCAAAGTCAGTCAGTGTTACATAGAGACATAGATTAGATTTGAGTGTAATTCAGGAATAGAAGGTTGATTTAATATTTGAAAATCGTTCAGTGAAACACCATACTAACAATCTAAAAAAGAAAAACTATATTATCACATCAATTGGTACAGAAAGGCGTTTGACAAAATCCAACATCTATTCCTGATAAAAACTTATGATAAACTAGGAATGGAAAGAAATTCCCCAATCTGAAAAAGTGTATCCTTGAAAAACATACAGCTGTACCACACAAATGGTAAAAGACTTTTCCCCTAAGATGTGGAACAAAAAATGTCTATTATCACCATTTCTGTTAAACCTTGTTCTAGGAGATTCTGGCCAGTAGAAAAAGGCAAGAAAAATAAATCAGGCATCCACATTGGAAAGAAAAAGTAAAAATATCTTTTTCTGCATCCACTATGATTATGTAGAAAATCCAATGAGAATCTATGAAAACAAATCACTAGAACTAACAAACGAATATAGCCTGTTTGCAGGAGGTCAGTCAATATTGAAAAATCAGTTGTATTTGTATATATTAGCAACAAAGAACTAGAAAATGAAACTTTAAAAGAAGTGCCAGGAATTCCTGTCATGGCGCAGCAGAAACTAATCCGACTAGGAACCATGAGGTGGCAGGTTTGATCCCTGGCCTCGCTCATTGGGTTAAGGATCTAGCATTGCCATGAGCTGTGGTGTAAGTCACAGATGTGGCTCAGATCCCGAGTTGCTGTGGCTGTGGCGTAGGCCAGCAGCTACAGCTCTGCTTGGACCCCTAGCCTGGGAACCTCCATGTGCCGAGGGTGTGGCCCTGAAAAGACAAAAAAAAAAAAAAAAAAAAAAAGTGCCATTTATGACACATCAAAAAGTGAGAAATAATTATGGATACATTTGACAAAATATGCACAATACTTGTATGCTGAAAATAAAAAAAAAATTCTGAGACATTAAAGATCAAAATAAATGGAGAGATAGACCATGTTCATGGATTGGAAGCATTAAATGTTAATATTAAATATTAAGATATTGATTCTTCCTAAAAATATATACAAATTCAACATTATCTCATTCAAAATTTCAGCAGGCTTTTTTATATGTCAACAAACTGACAGTAAAATTCCTATGGAAAATCAAAGGCCTAAAATAGCCAAAACAACTTTGAAGAAGAACGGAGTTGAGCTTAAGGTTTTTTTATAAGCTACAATAATCAAGACAGTGTAGTATTGGAATAAGTAAAGCAAGTAGATCTATGAAACAGAATAGGGCCCAGGAACAGACCCATATGTATATGATCAATTAATTTTTGACAAAATTACTAAGGCAATTAAAGAGGGAGAGAAAAATGACTTCAACAAATAGTGTTCGAATACTTGCAAAACTATTCTGAAAAAGAAAAATGGAGCTAGAGAACTTATAGGTGATTCTTGACAAAAGTCAGGAGATAGGTGAAAGGAAAGTCTTTTTAATAAGTGGTGCTAGGAAAAACTGGATATCCATATTTTTAAAATAAACTCCAACTCCCAAGTCCCTCTGTAGAGGAAAACTAATTTAAGATGGGTCATAGTATTAAATGTAAACAATCTTTAATCATACAGCTTTTGGAAAAAAACATAGATATTCTTAGACAAAAATCAAAAAACACTAATAAACAATAATAGGAAAAATACAGATTAGACTTCATCAAAATTATGTGTTCTGCTCTTCAAGAGCCATTATTGAGAAAATGATTTGCCAAATCACAGACTGGAGAAAATATTTATAAATATCTGACAAAGGACTGTATGTTAATATGTACAAATGGATCATTGAAAAAACTCCTATTTTTAAAATGGGCAAAAAATTTGAACAGATGTCTCACAAAAGAAGACATATGAATAGCCAACAAACTCAAGAAAAGTAAGTGAACGTCTTTAGTTATCTGGAAAAAGACAAATTAAAAGCACCATGTGCTATAATTTCACAGTCACTAGGATGGATTTAAAAAAAAAAAAAAAGACTGTCAACAACAAGTGTAGGGAGGCAGGGAGGACGTGGAGCAGTTGAAACTCAGCTGGTGGGAATGTCAAAAAATGGTACAAGCAATGTGGAGAACTATTTGGCAGCTTCTTATAAAATTAAACATACATGTCCCCTATGACTCAGCAATTACATTCTCAGGTACTTAGCAGGAGACATTCAAACATATGTTAACTAAAGGACTTGTAAAATAATATTCATAAGATTCTTACAATAGCCAAAAACTGGAAAAACACACGTCAGTCAACTAAGAGAGTGGATAACAAACTATGATATATTCACAAAATGGAATACTTCTCAAAATAAAAAAGTTTAAAACTATTGGAGGTCACTGGTGGTTCAGTAGGTTAAGGATCCGGCATTGTCACTGCTGTGGCATGGGTTCAGTCCCTGGCCCTGGGAACTTATGCATGCTGTGAGCACAGCCCCCCAAAAAGTTTAAAACTATTGATAATAGAAAAATATCCCTGAAACTTACAGATATTAATATGATTGCAATAAATGAACAAAAAAGAACCCTCACTTACTGTAGGTAGCAAAATTTTGGCTCCATGGCTTTGTCATGTTGTGGATATGTTGCATTACATGGCAAAAGGGACTTTGCCGATTTTTTTTTTTTTTTTTTTTTTTTGCTTTAGTCCTGCACCCCCAGCATAGGGGGTCTAATCAGAGCTACAGCTGCCAGCCTATGCCACAGCCACAGCAACACCAGATCCAAGCTGCGTCTTTGATCTACACCACAGCATACGGGTTAGGGTTAGGGTTAGGGCGGCCAGATCCTTAACCCACCGAGTGAGGCCAGGGATTGAAGCGGCAACCTTTTGGTTCCTAGTCGGATTCATTTCCACTGTGCCACAACGAGAACTCCTGCAGATGTATTTAAAGTTACTTCTCCGTTGATCTTAAAATAGGGAGATTATTCAGGGTTATCCTGCGAGGATAACCCTATAAACCTTGAAAGCAGAGGCTGAAGGGGGAGGTGAGACATAATTTAAAGTTTGAGAGGAGCTCAGACCAGCTTGAAGGTAGAGGAGTCCCCACGGAAAGTGTGAGAAGGAAATAGATTCTGCCACCAACCCGTGCTTGGAGAATGATTCTGATCCACAGATGAGAACCTCCCATCAGCCAACACCTTGATTTTGGCCTTGCAAGATCATGAGCGGAGAATTAAGTCATGCTGTGCCAGATTTCTGATCTATAGAAACCGTGAGGAGTTCCTGTCATGGCTCAGAGGGTTAAGAACCTGGCGTCGCCGTGAGCTGAGGGGATGCAGGTGAAGATCCGTGAGGATGGGGATTCATCCCCGGCCTTGCTCACTGGGTTAAGGATCCAGCGTTGCCATGAGCTGTGGTGTAAGTTGCAGATGTGGCTCGGATCCTGCATTGCTGTGGCTCGGATCCTGCATTGCTTTGACCCCTAGCCTGGGAACTTCCATATGCCGCAGGTGCAGCCCTAAAAAAAATACGTACATACATACATATATACATACAAACATACATAAAATGATCTCAATCTTCAGTATTGATAGAGATGATCTAATGACTGTGCTTTGAATATTAATTAAATGATGAAGGTAGATTTAAAAAACTGAAATAGTAAATGTCTATTGTTTTAAGCTACCAATTTGGTGGCAATTTTTTATGCAGAAATAGATAAATAACACACCATATGATTGCATTTATTTTTATTACTAGAACAACCAAAACTAATGTATGACAGAAGTTAGAACATAGTTGTCTATACGAAAGGAGAGAACTAACTGAAAGAGGCACAAGGGCAATTTCTGGGATAATGAAATGTTCTTTATGTTGTTTTACACAGGGAATACACGATTTGTCATCAAAATTCATTAAACTTTATATTTCCATCAAAAACAAACAAATAGGAGTTCCCTGGTGGCTCGGCAGATTAAGGATCCAGCATTTTCACTGCCATGGCTCAGGTCACTGCTATGGTACGGGTTCGATCCCTTGCCCCAGAACTTCCGCATGTCATTTGTGACCGAAAGAAAAATAAAAAAACAAAAGCACACACAGTGAGACACCATTACATGCTCACTAGAATGGCAAAAATAAAAAAGGCTGACAATGAGTATTAGCTAAGATGTGGTACAACTGCAACTCTCAAGCAGTTCTGGTGGGAATATAAAATGGCATAACCAATGTGAAGTGTTTGGCAATTTCTTATGAAGTTAAACATACATTTTCCATAACCCAGCAATGCTGTCATAGGAGTTAATCTAAGAAAAATGAAAACTATGTTTGGAAAAAGGCTTGTGTGCTAATGTTTGCAGCAGCCTTATTCATATTGGCCCCAAACTAAAAAAATAACCTAAAAATAACCTCAAGATGAGAATGGAAAAACAAATTGCAGTATATCCATACAATAATAAAGTGTGTACTCAGTAGTAAAAGAGGAATGAATGATACAGTTAACATGGATGAATCTTAAAAATACTGAGCAAAATAATTCCTGCACAAAAGAATGCATACTGTTGATTCCACTTATATGAAGTTCATGAACAGTAAAAAGTAAATGGGGTGATAAAAATCAGGAAGTGGTTACCTCTAAGTTTGGGAGGTGGGTAATGAATCGGAAAGAGCCAGGGAAAAACTTTCTGGGGTGATGGAAGTATTCTATAGTTTGTTCAGGGTAATGATGACAGGAGTAAGTAATTGTCGTAACTCGTTCAACTGAATATTGGAGTCCTGTGCATTATATTATATGTAAATTGTATCTCATTGAAAATGAAAAAGAAATCCTAAGAAAGTAGGAACATTACTTAGTCAGCATTTACTCTCTTGATCTAGTTAATTGGCCTACCATTCGCCCAGCCCTGTGCTGAGCCCTTGCTCTCAAGACCATTTTGTTTGACATTCTGTGTCTATTGTCTTCACAGATATGCTTCAAGCCCGTCTTATTCCCTCTCTTAATGACAAATGTCATCATTTCAAATGGGGCTTTACCACATTAAGCGTGGAAAGTCCACAGATGCTCAATATGAGATGGCGTAGTATTTGCATATAACCTACACACATCCTTTTGTATACCTTAAATCATCTCTAGATTACTTCTCTTACCTTCTCCAATGTAAGTACTGTATAAATAGCTGTAAATACAGTGTAAACTCGATGTCAATAGTTGCCAGAGCGTGGCAAATTCAAGTTTTGTTTTTTGGAAATTTCTAGAATTTTTTCTGAATTTTTTTGATATGCTGTTGAATCCACAGATTCAGAACCTACGGATAAGGAGGACCGACTGCAGTATAATTTACACCATTAGCCTAAAACACATGTCTTTCCAGCAACTACATAAAACACAATGTAGTTTATTTTCATAGGAAATGGAAAATTGTGTCTAAGGAATGATTTGATTTAGAATTCTGAGTCCACCCAAACTGTATGGGTTTGAAAGTTTTGAGATTAAAATGCAGGAATATATTGAGATTTACATTTCTTTTTCACTTATTTTTATTCTGGCACCATTTGTCTGCCATGGATTATTTATTCACTGCTTTCATTTTTACTGATACCATCCAAGATATGTTTATATGTATTATATATACTGTGGTGATTCTGAAGACTTGAAGGTTTTATAGAGAGTAGTGGGATTATTATAGAGATATAAAGTTTATTTTAAAATTTCACTTTGCCCTTGTAGAGCATTTTGCTTCAAAATGTAAAGCACTTCACAAAAGGAGAAATACAAATGATTAATAAACATGTGACAGAAATTAAGCTACTCTAATAATAAAAATAAATTACAAATTAGACACTATACTTTTGCCTCTCAAATTAACAAAGATTTATAAAAGTGGCATTATCCAGGTTCGGCTGGGATATTCCATAGGTTGCTGGTGGAAATGTAAGCTGGTATGATTTTTGGAAAAACAATGTGGCTTCATGCATCAGCACCTTACAAATACAGGCAGACCTCTCCTTATATGTTTAACTGAAACTCAGTCATATCAGAGCTGTGCAAAGTGAGAAGCATCTGTATTGCTTTAGATACAATACTAGGAATCTATCTTGAGATAATAAATAGGGATGCCTGAAAAGACTAACATGTAAGTATATTTTGGGGACATTATAATAAAAATGAGAAATGCTCTACCTGTCCAACAACAAGGAATTAGCCAAATAAATTATGGTGCTTCCATATGGTACAACACTATGCTTCCATAAAAATCATGTTTTCAAACAATAGCTATAGACATTTGGAAATGCTTATGATATAATAGTCAATAAAAAAAGCAGGATACAAGAATTATATACAAAATGAGTTCGATATTATGTTCATCTGTGCAGACATGCTCCCAAGAATATGTACGCATGATACTAGTTTAAATTGAACCAAAATGTTCAGAAGGATCTTTCTGAGTGATGAGATTATGGGTAATCTGTAATTTTTCTTAAAGGTTTTATAGTTCAGTAATCTTTGTTATGACGCTATATATTTTATTTTATATTTTATTATTTATAATAAATATATTTGGTAGTACTTTTTAAAATCTGGGACTACATAGAGTAAAAGGTAAAACCCCCAGTCTGTTTCTCTGTACAAAGGTGACCATCCAAACCATTTTCTTTTCTTTTCTTTATTTTTTTTAGGGCTGCGGATACAGAGGTTCCCAGGCTAGGGGTCCAACAGGGGCTGCAGCTGCCAGCCTACGCCCCAGCCATGCCAGATCCAAGCAGCGTCTGTGACCTACCCTGCAGCTCGTGGCAGTGCTGGACCTAAACCCACTGAGTAGGGCCTCTAATCAAACGCGCATCCTCATGGGTACTAATGGGGTTCACTACCACTGAGCCACAATAGGAACTCCCCCAAACCATTTTCTATGCACTTGCATAATTAGAAAGTTCTGTATCCTTATTTTTAAAATGAACTTCATTGAAAATTAAGTTACATACAGGAGTTCCTGTTGAGGCTCAGTGGTAAGGAACCTAACTAGTATCCATGAGAATGTGTGTTCGATCCCTGACCTTGCTCAGTGGGTTAAGGATTCTGCATGGCCATGTGCTGTGGTGTAGGTCACAAATGTGGCTCGGATATGGTGTTTCTATGGCTGTGGTGTAGGCTGGCAGCTGCAGCTCTGATTTGACCCCTAGCCTGAGAACTTCTATATGCCGTAGGTGCAGCCCTAAAAAAGCAAAAAAAAAAAAAAAAAAAATCAAAATTAAATTAAATTACATACAGTAAACTGTATGCATTTAAAGTGAATATTTTAATAAACTGGACAGGTGTATCTCCCTATTAAACTGGCGCCGTAATCAGAACATCGGACATTCCCATCACCCCCAAAGTTTGTTCATGTCACTTTGTAGTTCAGTACTCCCTCTACTAATCAATCTTTGTTACCATCGATTAATTTTCTAGAACTTTATATAAATGGGATTATATAGTAGATAGTCTTTTCTGCTTAGCTTCTTTTGCTCATCATTATGGTTTTGAGATTCATCCATGTGGTTATGTGTATAAAGAGTTCCTTTTTATTGCTGAGTAGTAGTTAATTGATACTACATTCTGTTGATGTAGTCACCTGCATATATTTGGCTCATTTCTAGTTTTTTACTATTATAGATTATCTACCATTGTCATTTGTGTACATAGTTTGTGTAGACATAGGTTTTCACTTTTCTTGGGTGAACACGTGAGAGTGTGTATTAGTATGGGTTCTCCAGAGAAAGCCAATAAGATATATATAATAAATATCTATATAGATACATTTATAGATAGATAAATAGGCAGACAGACAAAGAGAGACAGAAGGATTTACTGTAAGGAATTGCCTCACTTCATTATGGAGGCTGCAAGGTCGTAAAGTGTGTGGTTGGCAAGCTGGACACCTGGGAGAACTATAGGTATGATTCAAGTGTGAGTCCAAAGGCCTGAGAACCAGGAGAGCCAATGGTGTGAGTTCCGGTCCGTGTCCAAGTCTGAGGTCCGGGCCGCCTGCTGTTTCAGCTCCACGGTGCTCAGACAAAGAGAGTGAGTTCATCCTTCCTTCCTCAGCCTTTTTGTTTCATTCGGGCCCTCAGCAGATCGGGTGAGACCCAGCGTTAATGGGGAGGCCATCTGCTTTACTCCACTGATTCAAACATTCATCTCACCCACACATATCCCAACAGACACTCCAGAACCACGTCTGCCTTGATATCTCACACTCAGTGACCCAATCAAGTTGACACATAAAATTAACTCTCTCAGAGTGAAATGAATGATATGGTAAATGTATGTTTACCTTCTTTAAAAAACTGTCAAAAGTTTCCCAGTGTGGTTGGACTGTTTTACATTCCCACCAGCAGTAAATGAGTCGTTGCATTTACTGCACATCCTCCCCAACACTGATATAATCAGTTTTTTTAACGTTATCCCATTGTGGGTTTTTTTGTTTTTTTTTTTTTTGTCTTTTTGCTATTTCTTGGGCTGCTCCCTCGGCATATGGAGGTTCCCAGGCTAGGGGTCAAATCGGAGCTGTAGCCACCGGTCTACGCCAGAGCCACAGCAACGCGGGATCCGAGCCGCGTCTGCAACCTACACCACAGCTCATGGCAACACCAGATCGTTAACCCACTAAGCAAGGGCAGGGACCGAACCCGCAACCTCATGGTTCCTAGTCGGATTTGTTAACCACTGCGCCACGACAGGAACTCCCCCATTGTGGTTTAATACATTTGTTTATTTGTTTATTGGCCACACCTGTGGCATGTGAGACAGGGATTGAACTTGTGCCACAGCAGTGACAACACCAGAGCCTTAACTCACTGTGCTACCAGGGAACTCCCCCAGTATGATTTTAATTTGCATTTCTGGGTGATATAAAACACATTTTCATGTGCTTATTTACCATATGTATATATATGTTCTTTGGAAAAGTGTTCAAGTTTTTGGCCCAACTTTTAATTGAGTTTTTTCTTCTTTATTATCCAATTTTGAAAGTTCTGTATATATTCTGGATACAAGTCCTTTATCAGATATAAGCTTTAGAAATTTTTCCCAGTGGGTGACTTCTTCTTTCATTCTTTTGACAGTGTCATTCCAGGAGCAGAAGTTTTTTATTTTGATGTATGCAATTTATCATTTTTCTTTCTTGGATTATGCTTTTGGTATTGCAGCTAAGATCTTTGTTAACTCAAAGTAACTCAAAAATTTTCTTCTGTGTGTTTTCCAGAAGATTTGTAGCTTTACATTTTGCATGTATGTATATGATTCATTTTTGAGTTTCACCAGTTTGGTTTTTCTATATGATGTAAGGTGTGGATCAAAGTTCTTTTTTTAAAATATGGACATTCAGATGTTCCAGCACCATTGTTGCAAAGACTATCCTTTTTCCATTGAATTGTCTTTCCACCTCTGTTAAAAATCAGTTGTTCATCTATGTGAGAGTCTATTACTGGCCTATCTAATTTGTCATTATCTCTTTGTCTATCTTTATGCCAAAACTGTACTGTCTTTTTCTTTTTTAGGCTGTGCCCTCAGTATATGAAAGTTCCCAGGCCAGGGATTGAACCTGTGCCACAGCAGTGACCTGAGTCATATCAGTGATAATGCCAGATCCTTAACCCACTGTGCCGCAAGAGAACTCCGCTACTATCTTTTTTTTTTTGGTCTTTTGTCTTTTTTTTTTTGTTATTGTTGTTGTTGCTGTTGTTGTTATTGTTGCTATTTCTTGGGCCGCTCCCGCGGCATATGGAGGTTCCCAGGCTAGGGGTTGAATCAGAGCTGTAGCCACCGGCCTACGCCAGGGCCACAGCAACGCGGGATCTGAGCCGCGTCTGCAACCTACACCACAGCTCACGGCAACGCCGGATCGTTAACCCACTGAGCAAGGGCAGGGATCAAACCCGCAACCTCATGGTTCCTAGTTGGATTCGTTAACCACTGCGCCACGACGGGAACTCCGTCCGATACTATCTTGATTAATGCAGCTTTATACTCATCTTTGAAATCTGGTAGTATTAGTCCTCCAACTTTCATCTTGTTTTTCAAAGTAATTTGAACTTTGAAAGTTAAGAATCTAGCTATTTTAGATTCTTTGCATTCCTATACACACTTTAAAATTGTTTCAAGAGTTTTTTGATATTTTAACTGGAATTATGATGAATCTATAGATCAATTTGGAGACAGCTGACGTCTTAATATTGACTCTTGACTATGAACATGGTCTCAGTAATTACCTATATCTATCTATCATTAAAACTATCAAATACTGTATATGTATGTTAGCAGTGGGTGCACACCACACACCAAATATTGTTTAAACTACTAAACATCGCTGAGAAATACAGAATTTTTCATTGCTGATTTTTTTTCTCTTCTCTCCATTCCCGTAAACTTGTTACTCTGCTGTCTTCTGGCATCCATGTTTTTACGAAAGAAAAGCAGTCACCATTCCTATTGATACTCTAAAAGTAGTGTGTGTTTTTCTCAGGATGTTTTAGGATTTTTTTTACCTTTGCTTTTCACCAATTTGACTGTAATGTGCCTAGGTGTATTTTTGTTGTTGTTTGTATTTAAGCCTCCTTGGTATGCACTGAACTTATTAAGGGTGTAGCTTGGTGTTTTTCACTAATTTTGATAATTCTTTGTCATTATTTTTTCAAATATTTTTTTCTGCCCCGTTTTATCTCATCTTTCCTTCTAGGGCACTAATTACATCATATTAGATGTTGTGCATTGTCCTCAGGGTATAGGTTACATACCTGTCACAAAGGCACCTTAAATTCGCACACATTCCTTTTAAATATGGCTAAACAGTGCTGTAAGGCCTCAGGGTTCAGCATCCATACTCAGTGTGAAGGAGCTTAAACTTTCCTTGGTCTTCAAAAAGCCCTCTAGTATCTCCTATGTTTATGATGTAATTGGCATAAAAATTGTATTCAGCAAACATTTATTGTATGTGTTTTATGTGCTAAGGGCTATTTCAGGGCCTGGAGATACAGGATAAAAGTCCCACTGTGTTTAGATTCTAGTGGACTTGGGCAACAATAAAAGGATCGTGCAAGCTCACCATAGTCTAACATTTGAAACAGCTATTTCAGAAGCCAAATTATTAAGGATAATTTATTCCAGGTCTCTCTGGAATAAACAATGCTTCTGAGTTCTGTACAGATATGAGGCCAACAGAGAGCTGCCTGACTACATCAGTTTCTAGATAACTTTCAGCAAAGACAGAGCTCCACAAGGAAAGCCGAGTATTTGGGGGGCCTCTGTGAATTTTCAGGCACACCCTGGGGCCTCATGCTAATGACAGGATTGCACTCTTCTCTGTGTGTGTCATTGTCTCATTGGTGACAGATTTAATGTAGATAGTAATGCTGACTTAATAAGCAGTACAGGAGTTCCCGTCGTGGCGCAGTGGTTAACGAATCCAACTAGGAACCATGAGGTTGCGGGTTCGGTCCCTGCCCTTGCTCAGTGGGTTAACGATCCGGCGTTGCCGTGAGCTGTGGTGTAGGTTGCAGACGCGGCTCGCATCCCGCGTTGCTGTGGCTCTGGTGTAGGCCGGTGGCTACAGCTCCAATTTGACCCCTAGCCTGGGAACCTCCATATGCCGTGGGAGTGGCCCCAAAGAAATAGCAAAAAGACAAAAAAATAAATAAATAAATAAGCAGTACAGTATAATTTAACAGATCACTAATTCAGGTTAAAATGAATCTTCATCTACAACTTTAAGAGCATCATGTGTATGGGAGTTCCTGTCATGGCTCAGCGGAAATGAATCTGACTAGCATCCATGAGGACTCAGGTTTGATCCCTGGCCTTGCTCAGTGGCCTGGGGATCTACTGTTGCCATGAGCTGTGGGGTAGGTTGCATATGTGGCTTGGATCTGGCATTGCTGTGGCTGTGGCAGTGGTGTAGGCCAGCAGCTATAGCGATTCTAATCCTGACTGCCTGGGGACCTCCATATGCAGTGGGTGCAGCCCTAAAAAGACAAAAGAAGACCAAAAAAAAAAAAAGAGCATCCTGTGTATGACAGAGAAGAACAGTGGGTGAAGCGCTAACCTCAAAATAGTAACATCCTGAGTTATGTGTTAATGTATTGATTTCTTAAACAACTGAGACTATGAAAAGTGGAAAATGCATTTCATGGTAGACACAATTTGTGTATAATATTAAGAGCTTAAACCTAAAGATTGTACTATTCACCTAACGTATCATAAGAAGTGAAATCATGTTTACTTATACAGTTTTAACTTATCAACCAAAGCAGCATTGGCAAACATTTTCTCTAGAGGGCCAGATCGTGCCTAGTTTGGACTAAACCGACTATACAGTTTCTGTTGCAATTACCCAGCAACTCTGCCTTTAGAGCATGAAAGCAGCCATAAATGATGGTGAATAAGTGAGCATGGCTATGTTGTAACAAAACTTTATTTACAAGAACAGGTGCCAGGCTGAATTTGGCTTGTGTGCTAACGCCTGAACAAAAGAGCTGGGAGCACTGGAATTGAAATTAGACTTCTCAAAGGAAATCACAGATTATACACCAAGTGTGCTGAGCTATGACTGGCTACAGGCAGAATCAGTTGATCTATGGCTGCCTACAGGCTGTGTGTTAAGCATTAATTATGACTCTATGATGCAGATGTTCCTAGACTCACACGATGGGATTTCTGAGTGGGGATCATATCACTGCGTCATGACCCTCTTCCTCAGAGTGGTCAGGGAGATAGATTCTCAACAGGCTCTGATGTAGTAGCTTTCCACTGGGTGGGGAAGAACCAATGAAATTAAGATCACTTAAATTATAGATGTTTTCAACACCATTCACTTATTCAACCAGCAGTGTGCTCTTCATATCATGCTAGGATCTGGGGCTACACAGATAAACAGAAAATAATATCTGCTCCCAAGGGCTCACAATCTAGTGACAGAAAGGGATGAAAAACAAACAGAGGAAAAATTAATCAATTCCAAAGTAAAAGCAAGAACAAGGGACTCCGATTAGGAGAAAGGGAAGTTCTCAACTTCTCCTGAAGATGTTAAGGAAGACTTTCTGAAAAGGTGTCATTTATTTGGTCTTTAAAGACTGAGTAGGGGGTTCCCTGGCTGTCTAGTGGTTGAGACTCGGCGCTTTCACCGCTGCCGCCTGGGTTCCGCCCCGGGTCTGGGAACCGAGATCCCTCATTGTGCGGCTGCACACCACAGCCCCCAAACTAAGCTAAACTAAAGACTAAGGATCTGCTGGGCAGAAAAATGGGAGAGAGCATTCTAAGCCGACAGGCAAGTGCACTTGAATTTCTTCACTTTTTTCTGTCTCCTCATCATCTAGCTTCTCTCTCCACGACTTGAACCATCCTCTCCTGAAGGACCCCATTCTGTCAACTGTTTCTTGGGTTATATTTTCCTCTTGACTTTGCTGCTTCATTTCACGTTGTTAACCAGTCTTCTCCTCTTCCATTCTTTCTTTCTTTTTTTTTTTTTTTTTTTTTTTTTTTTTTTTTTTTTTTTTTTAGCAGATTCTTGTTTTTGGAAGATCGCTCAGCTCGAAGTATGAAAAAGAGATAGTGTCAGGGAGACTGGTTGCAATTTTACTGTGTAAGTTAAAGTAAGAGATGAGAGGGCCTGACCTAAGTCTCAGAATGCCAATCCAGAGAGGAGGAAAGATTCCGAGCTTGTTAGAAGTACTGACTCCAGTGAGTCGGGATCCACTGGATATGGCACCGTGGGAGGTGGATAAGTCTGACCCCCACCAGACTTGGTGTCTTACAACCTTGGCAAAGCTATTGGCTCCTCTCTCAGAAATGCTTTCACCCATGAACACATTGTAAAACAATCTAAAGATAGTTTTTACCAATTTATTCAAATTACTTTTTAAACTTAAAATACCCATAACACAAATTTTACCATCTTTGCCAGTTTTTCTTAATTTTCTTTTCAGTTTGTACCTAGGAGTAGCATTCTGGGTCATATGTAAGTCTTACGTTCATTTGGGGAACTGCCCGACTCTTCGGTAGCGACTGCACTGTTTTTTATGTTCCTAACAGCAGTATGTGAGGTTACAGTTTTTCCACATTCTTGCCAGCACTTCTTATTGTCTTTTTGGATCTAGCCATCCTAGTAGATATGAAGTGGTATCCTATTTTTGCTTTGACTTGAATTTCCCCATTGGCTAATAATTTGGAGCTTCTTTTTCTTTTTATTTGTTTTTTGCTTTTTAGGGCTGTACCCGCAGCATATGGAGGTTCCCAGGCTAGGGGTCAAATCGGAGATACAGCTGCCGGCCTGTGCCACAGCCACAGCAATGCAGGATCTGAGCCGCATCTGCGACCTACACCAGAGCTCATGGCAACACGCGATCCTTAACCCACTGAGTGGGGCCAGGGATTGAACCTACAGCCTCATGGTTCCTAGTCAGATTTGTTTCTGCTGTGCCATGATGGGAGCTCACAATTACTTATTTTTTATTATTAGGGCTGCAGGTGTGGCATATGGATGTTCCCAGGCTAGGGATAGAATCTGAGCGGCAGCTGCCAGCCACAGTCACAGCCACAACCATGCCCGATCCAAGCCACATCTGCAACTTATGCCACAGCTTGGGGCAACACCAGATCCTTAACCCACTGAGCAAGACCAGAGATCAAACCCACATCCTCATGGAGACCACGTTGGGTTCTTAACCACTGAGCCACGGTGGGAAGTCCCATCTTCATCGTCACCAATTTTAAGCGTACGGTTCAGTGACATTAGGTACACTCACATTGTTGTGCCATCATCATTACCATCCATTTCCAGAACTCTTTTCAACTTTGGCGAAACTGGAAGTCTGTATTCATGAAACAAAACCCCCATTCTCCTCTCCCTGCACCCCCGGCAGCCACCACTTGCATCCTGTCCCTGTGGATTTGATTAGTCCAGCTGCCTCACACAAGTGGACTTACACAATATTTGTGTTTTGATGACTGGCTTATTTTACTTGGCGTATGTTGTAACATGTCCGAATTTCCTTTTTAAAGCTGAATAATATTCTACTGTGTGTAATACAATATTTTGTTTATCCATTCATCCTTTGATGGGTATTTCTGTTGTTCCTAACGCTTGGCTATTTACTTACTTCCTAAGGCTTCAAATAACATTTCTAAGATGTTTATACCATTTCAAACTTAAAATCTGCAAGTAAATTCTCAATATTTAAAAAAATACATTAATTTTTTTTTCACTGATTAACTTAATACAAAAAGGTAAAAGCACCAAGTTGATCTCCATAAGTAGAGATTTCTCAAAATCTTCCACCTTCTATATACTCTTTTTGTCATTTTCTCTGCTTTTTCCCTTCTTACCTTTTTATGATACAGTTAAGAAATGGGCTGTTAATAACCTTAGAATAGTCAACATGTACAACGATTATTGTTTGGTTATCAGTGCTTGTTTTGACATATATGCGTCTTTGCTTACCTCTCAATTCTCTCATCTGACTTCAGTATTCTTCCTAAAGAACATTGTTCAGCAGCTCTTTCAGCAAGGATCTAGTCAATTTCCCAGGCTTTATTTTTCTGAAAGTCTATTTTGCCCTCACTCTTGAATGAAAATAATAAAACCATAGTTGGACACATCACAGTGAAACTTCAGAACACCAAAGTCCACAAACTTAGACATAGACATTTGGCAGATGAGAAAATCAAGATTACAAATAGCCGTCTTGGGGAAGTTGTCTGTTCAGGTAGATAAAAAAACTGAATGTAAAAAATTCAATATTGTAAAAGTTTGGAAGAAAATAGAAAAATAATATCTTTATAGTCTTGGAGTGGTAGAAGTAGTTACTATATAAAATTCAAGAGCATAAGCCATAAAGAGATAATAAACTTAAATATCTTAAACAAACAAACAATCCTCCACACAATACCAGATACAGAGTAGAAAAGCAAAGCACACACTAGGGTATTTGCATAACACACAGCAAAAATTACTATTGTGTAAAGAATTCCAACACATCAATAAGAAACATGGGCAAAGAATGTGAATAGGCAATTTATAGAATAAACTTGAATAACCAATAAACATGTGAAAAGATAGTTAATCTCACCAGTAGTCAGAAAAATAAAGGATAAACAAACATTGAGATGGCCCTTTGCATCCACTGTCTTGGCAAAGAAAATATTTTAATCTGACCATTCTGACCACCTACAGAATGTTGGTGAGGATGTGGGAGAAAAACAATTCTTGAAAATCATGGATTGGCGTTCCTGCTGTGCCACAGTGGGATCATCAGGGTCTCTGCGGCGCCAGGACACAAGTTCGATCCCTGGCCGGGCACAGTGGGTTAATGGAACTAGTTGTTGCCACAGCTGTGGCGTAAGTTGCAGCTGTGGCTCAGATCTGATCCCTGGCCCAGGAATTCCGTATGCCACCAGGCAGCCAAAAAAGAAAAAAGAAGTGTTGGTTAGAGAGTAAATTGCTACAGTCACTTTGAAAAATTTAATACTGCTTAATAAATTTGAAAGCTCACGTAACCTATACCCTGGCAGTTCCACATCTAGGTATAGACCCTAAAGAACCTCTCCAGCATGTGCAAAATGATCACAGACACAGACATTCACTGCAACACTTTTGTAACTGTATCCAAAGACTGACAACTCAAGGTGTGAACAGTTAAATAAAGAGTGGTTTGCATAGAATAAAACAGCATGTAGCAGTTAGACTAAATGTACTGGACACACATAAAGGTAGATAAATCTTTGGAATATGATGTGTCAAAAGTAAGTTGTTGACTCCTCTAGCTTAGGACCCCTTAGGAGATAGATTCTGCCACTGTGCAAGAGCATATAGAAGTTTGGGGGGCAGTGCCCTCAGGATCAATACCTGTAAGGGAGCGAGAGAAGCAGGACCTGTGGAGGGGGAAGTTGAACCACAGTTCAGTTGCAGCAGAGGCCTCAGTTAATTCCACGAGGAGCTGGAGCTGGGATCTGCCTGGAGAGCTGTCCTGTGTTGAGGCAAGAGGGCCAGGGCTTGCACTGGCTGTCCTCCTCTGTAACACAGTCCGTGGATGCTCCCAAGGAGGGGATGTGACTTTGGGCAAAGTAGCTGCCTTTGGCCCATGGAAATTCCCAACGAAGGATTCAACTGAGGCCAACACTCCCAAGTGGAGGAAAAGATCTAGGTGACCACAGCATTGTGGCCACAACACGGAATAAACTGAGTAGTATAGTATTTATTAGTTTATAAACATACAAAAAGCTGCACATTGTTGATGTACATAAATGTATGTTAAAATTACAAGCACCATTGCCCATTCTCCAATTAGGTTAATGGAGCCAATAAATGTTTCTCATGGCTTCAACTCATTTCTGATTTCTGTCATTTGCAGCCAAAAGAACACTGCATAATACAGAGCACTTTATTGTGAGTGGTCTCAAATGTTTTGTGGATGTAGACAGGGGGAATAATAAATAAAATAAATGTATTTATTTCAAATAACTCTTCTATTTC
Source organism: Sus scrofa (assembly GCF_054392235.1). Taxonomy (NCBI): domain Eukaryota; kingdom Metazoa; phylum Chordata; class Mammalia; order Artiodactyla; family Suidae; genus Sus; species Sus scrofa. The sequence continues at coordinate 17,578,070 of NC_139393.1, read as the reverse complement.
CAAAGTAGATTTGCAATATTTTAAATACATGTTGTAGATAATAACTGTATTAGAAGACTTTGCTTTTCTTTATAAAGCCGTGAAGGCAGTTCTTCAGTTTGTTTATACAGGAAAGTGGGTCACACGCATGCATTTGAGGGGTCCCACGGTTTGAGAGGTCAAGGTGTGATTGTACTGCTCGGCGAAGGACCTCAGGACAGGGCTGCCAAGCTGGCAGACAGTACGGTGTGGGATAAAGCATTCTGGACCTGGGCTTATAGATGTCCATGAAGTCTCTCAACTTCCTTTATTCCCAGTTTCCTTATTTATAAAATGAAGATAATAGTAATATCTGTTCTATTCTACTAATCTCCCAAAGTCATGGTGAGGATCCGAAGAAGCACTGCATGTACAAGTGCCTGCTAGATATAAAATGAATATTCCGCAGTTGTCCAAAAAAGCTTTCCATTTGGGTCATCCAGGGAGTCTTGGTGACTGAAAATCTGTTTTGTGTTTTCTAAGAATATGCCATGACTGTCTGAGCCGTCGAGCCTTCCCTCGCCTGAAATGCCTTCTCCCCCCGCCCCGTATGGTGAAATCCTCAGTGTCCTTCCGGCCACTTCCTTCCATGAAGGTGCTTTCCTTCCACGCTTTTCTCTGAGTCCCTCAGTGGAGTGTGTGGGTCACTATTGCGTACAGCCTCTCTCTGGTCATTGCATTCGCTCTCTTTCTCCCTTGCCAGGGACGTTATTTTACATGTATATCAATCTCCCCCCAGTACATAGCAGAAGCTGTGAACTCACAGTAGGTAAATGCTCACTGTGTAGCGTTAAAACATAAACTGAGGAATCCTTAATGGAAGAGAATCTGAAAAAGAATCTTTTTTTTTTTTTTTTTTGGCTTTTTGCCATTTCTTGGGCCACTCCCGCGGCATATGGAGGTTCCCAGGCTAGGGGTCCAATCCGAGCTGTAGCTGCCGGCCTACGCCAGAGCCACAGCAACGCGGAATCCGAGCTGCGTCTGCAACCTATACCACAGCTCACGGCAACGCCAGATCCTTAACCCGCTGAGCAAGAACAGGGATCGAACCCGCAAGCTCATGGTTCCTAGTCAGATTCATTAACCACTGCGCCACGACGGGAACTCCAAGAGTCTGTTTATATCTATATATATGTCTATACAGATATATATGCATATATATATATATATACACACACACACAGAACTTAATCCCTTTGTCATACACTTGAAACTAACACAACATTATAAAGTAACTACAATAAAAAGAAAAAAGATAAACTGAGGTGCTTAAAAATTTTTTGAGTTTATTTGAGTAGAAATCAGTTTGAATCGGACAGCATCCAGTCTGGCAGCTAGAAAGGACTCTGAGGAGCTGTACAAAATAAAAGGCTTGTATAGCCAGAGGGGAGCAGGAACAGGTAAGTTGTACGAGGCAAAAGAGTGGGTTGGTTTTCACAAGATTACTTCCCTTTAGGGAATGGCAGGGTCTATCAGGCAGATGACCTAATTTATGCTGATCAGGTGGTTCTTGGTTGACTGGTTTACGATTCAATGTCCGGGAAAGCCAGAGTTGTAATTAAGTCTCAGTTTGGCTTGTACGTGCTCCTGACAGCCCATTGCACATATGACTTCCTAATTCTGGATGCAGTGATGTCAGGTTGGTAGCTTGAAATTGGCAGTGCTGGGACTATTTACACCACAGAGATCAGCAAGTGCTACAAACTGTTCTCCATCCCAGCGAGAGCCAGCTGTTAACATTTACGAGCACATCATATTAAGGCAGATAGAAAGTAGGTCTGCAACAGAGAAGCAAACACAGTGTAGACTAACGCAGTTTCGGCCACTCACCACTCAACAGCCAATAAATCGAGAGGCAAGCTTCAGAAGAGAAGAAAACTTTATTCAGACAAGCCTGCAATCTGGGGAGATGGTGGACTCCTGTCCAGAGACCAACTCCAAAGATGCTGCTAAGCCAGGACAATTTTTAAAGGGAAAAGGAGGAAACAATCTCAGTTAATCATTAAGGCAGGAGGTCCGATTCTTCTTCATCTTTCCATTGCGTGCAGACCTGCCGACTTCTCTCCGTCTTGCTTGAGACTCCGTCTTGAGTGGTCCTCCTGCAGTTGGATGTTCTCTTACCCGTGCAGTCCACCTGCAGGTTTACCGCGGGAATCCAAGGGTAGAGAGTCGGCCATTCTTTACTTAATTCTTCATCTTTACTGTTTCTAATCCAGGAAAGGAATCAACAGGTTAGGTGTGGTGTTGTGTATATTTACACAGGCAGAAATCAGAGGCTAAGTTCAATGTTGCCTAATGATTTCATGTTCATGATTAAGGTCTAAGGAAAATAGAGATGAACAAACAGAAAGGGGGCAAAGGATTTGCTTACAGCAGCTCCTAAGTTGGTGTCACAGCTGGTAAAGCTTCAGGCAGGAGTGAGACTCAAGCCTTGTAAAGAGTGCCCACATTCAAATTAGATCTCCACAATCTAAGTCGCTATAAAAAGGCTGCTTGATCTGTGTATAGGGACTAACATATTAGATGTTTCTTTTACTTTAAAATTTGTATTCTCTTGCTTTTGCTACAAGTTAGTCACTAAAAGGATGTTGTCTGTAGCTTAAACAATATCTACTGGCCCATTTCTGGGAGCCCTGCCCACCCCACTCCCCCCCACCCCCATGCCCCCGACGCCCAAATGTTAAACTGAAATATCTTTTTTCAGCTCAGGGGAAGCATCCTCATGCAGCCCACCTGTGAATGGCTGTGGGAAAAGTCAAAATTAACACACACACCACTCCCGGAATCTGGAAATATTTGCAACAACTTCTGGCCTTTTCACTTATCGCCTCACCTCCCTCCTCTTTGTTCTATAAAACAAACTAGCATCCAGACCCGGGCAAGATCATTCTCTAGGATATTAGTTCGCCACCTTCTCTGAATTCTGGCTTCCCAAGTTAAATCAGTATTCCTTAACCCAATACTTCATCTCCCGATTCACTGGCCTGGTCTGCAGCAAGCAGAACAAACTTGTACTCAGTAGCTTTTCTACATTAATCCCAGCGATTTCATGCTTTCATCAAGAGTGTTAAAAACATGATACAGAGTTCCCATCCTGGCTCAGCGGTAATGAACCCAACTAGTATCCATGAGGATGTGGGTTTGACCCCTGGCCTCAATTCAGTGGGTTAATCTATCCTGCATTGCTGTGAGCTGTGGTGTAGGCAGCAGACACGGCTTGGATCTGGTATGGTTGTGGTAGAGGCCGGTGGCTACAGTACTGATTTGAATCCTAGCCTGGGAATTCCCGTATTCTGTGTGTGCAGCCCTAAAAAGACAAAAAAAAAAAAAAAAAAAAAAAAAGATGTGATAGACTTGTGGGAAGTAAAGAAGGGTATTGTTATCACTCCCCATCAGGGGTATAGAAACCAGCCTTTTAGTATTTATTTAACCACTCTTTAAATATTTATTTGAGGGAAAAATACAAAGGCTTGACAAAACTTTAAAATTATGTAGGTAGTTACGGGAGTTATGTGATTGCATTTGTATTAGAGTGTTCAGCATTCATGACATTGAATGTATTCACAGCTTCTAGCATAAAAAACATTTCATTTTGAATGAAGAAGTGAAAGCTGCTATCATCTCATAGATGGTGCAGATGACAGTTTAAGGGAGAGTGTGGTGAACAGCCTGGGGTGATCAGAGAGGATTGGGAGGCAGGGGATGATCTACAACATTTTCTGTTAGTTTTTTAAACCTCTTTCTTAATGTCCACTACCAGTTTAATTAAACACTAAAATAAGAGTTCCCGTCGTGGCGCCGTGGTTAATGAATCCGATTAGGAACCATGAGGTTACAGGTTCGGTCCCTGCCCTTGCTCAGTGGGTTAAGGATCCAGCGTTGCCGTGAGCTGTGGTGTAGGTTGCAGACGCGGCTCGGATCTGGCGTTGCTGTGGCTCTGGTGTAGGCCGGTGGCTACAGCTCCAATTGGACCCCTAGCCTGGGAACCTCCATATGCCACGGGAGCGGCCCAAGAAATGGCAAAAAGACAACAACAACAACAACAAAAACTGAAATAGAAATCCCATTTCTAAAGTAAGGAATAGGGTTAATCTAAATTTTATGTTCCACTTTTATAAATAAATACACTTTAAAATATCATTTTAGGAGTTCCCGCTGTGGTACAAGGGGTAAGGATCCAACATTGCAGCAGGTGCAGCATAGGTCACAGGTAAGACATAGGTCATAGGTGCAGCTCGGATTCGATCCCTAGCCACAGAACTTCTATATGCCATCGTGCTAAAAGGAGAAGTGGACTAGGAGTTCCCGTCGTGGCGCAGTGGTTAACGAATCCAACTAAGAACCATGAGGTTGAGGGTTCGATCCCTGGCCTTGCTCAGTGTTAAGGATCCGGCGTTCCCATGAGCTTTGGTGTAGGTTGCAGACACGGCTCGGATCTGGTGTTGCTGTGGCTCTGGCGTAGGCCGGCGGCTGCAACTCCAATTGGACCCCTAGCCTGGGAACCTCCATGTGCCACGGAAGCGGCCCAAGAAATGGCAGAAAGACCAAAAAAAAAAAAAAAAAAAAAAGGAGAAGTGGACCAAAATATTTCTTATGGTCATTTCTGTCTGTAGAAATGATGAGTGTAAAAATTTAAATGATGAGAAACAATTTTGTAGGAGAAATCAAAGCGCTAGTTTGGTTTAATATGAGCCCAGAAGAAGCTGAATATGCCCACTTTCTTCAAGTGCTTTGCAAGAGTCAGTGTATTTTTCTGATTCTATGAGACCGTCACAATCCCAGCCATACTTGAGACCCACTCACTTTTTAGCGTTGGTACCAAAGCCTTACAAACGCTGTTTGTATAGAGAAATCAGTGATGTTAAAGAAAGTCATCATTCATAAGAAACATTCCAAAGAGAGCAGTAACATAACATGATGAAAATGCCAACGATATGAAAAATAAAGACAATTGTTACAAGACACAATAGCTCTGGATGTTTGCTTTTATGTGACAGATGTTTTTAACCAAAGCTAAACGTTGGCAGTTTAAGTACACTTATGATTTTAATTTGTGTTCTATCCCGTTTTTCGTATGGATGTCTGCTTACAACATCTGTGAAGACTCTGTAACCTGAATTTGACAGGGGAAAGTGAACAGACTGCCTTTGGAGGGTTTCCATTAAGTCCACGTAATAGACTGTTAACAAAAATCTTAAATAGCTATTCTAATCATCAACAGCCATCTTCCACAAATTAAATTAGACCCAAAGGGCCCGATTAACTTTAAAATGCCTTACAGGCAATGTAATATAAGTTTAATTCCTTTTTCCTTTGGAGTAGGATAGGATTGTATAGTGTGAGTCCGACGTTCAGTTTTGTTTTGTTTTGTTTTTTAAGCATATGCATGATGGGCTCATAAGGACATGGAGACAGGGTTTCATTTTCTTTATCAGGAAACCACACTTCTGTGCAAAGAAATTCAGTTAGGTCACAGCCAAGCTCCCTGTTTATATGCAAAGTAGATTCTTTAAAAGAGGCAGGGAACAGAGCTCCTCTAATAAGCTCGAGGAGAAAGAAGGCATATAACAATAGGCATTAAGATTAAAATGATGCCTTCAGCAGAGGTAAAATCTTAGCTACAATTTCTGCAATTCGAACCCACCTATTAAGAAATAAGCAGGATTCATGATTTAGAGGAGAGTTATACCGTGAATCAAGGAAAAACAATTGCTAAAAATATCCATTTTCTGCTATCCCGAGAAGCCTGTCCAAATGCATTTTTTTTTTTTTTTTTTGTCTTTTGTCTTTTGTCTTTGTAGGGCCGCACCCGCGGGGCATATGGAGGTTCCCAAGCGAGGGGTCTGATCAGAGCTGTAGCTGCCGGCCTACGCCACCGCCACAGCAACGCAGGATCCAAGCCATGTCTGTGACCTACACCACAGCTCATGGCCATGCTGGATCCTTAACCCAGTGAGTGAGGCCAGGGATCAAACGTGCGTCCTCATGGATGCTAGTCAGATTCATTTCCTCTGAGCCACGATGGGAACTCCCTGTCTTCCCTTACTCGAAGTGCTCAGCCTTGATTATCAATGACTGTGCTATGTTTTTCTAATTATTTCATAGGCTTGGGTCTTATCAAATTTGATTGTACATGTATGCTTTTTTTTTTTTTTTTTTTTTGGCCACACCTGAATTGTGCATAAGTTCCCAGGCCAGGGAGTGAACCCACAGTACTGCAGCAACCCAAGCCGCCGCAGAGACAATCCCCATCCTTAACCTGCTGTGCCACAAGAGAACTCCCTGACCGTACTCTTCGGAAGAATAAGCAATGACGTTACTCTTTCCTATATTCATCCTACAGAGCTCCTTGTACAGTGTGGAATTTGAATACTCTCCTGCAAATGCCTGTTGGGGATGAGCGAAGGAACGTGGAATACAGCTGAAGCAGCACCTTGCCCTCCATCACTGGCTCCCCAGAGCCTTGATTGTCTCGGTCTTCCTCAGGTCTCACTAGCTTCTCTTGTTAAGATAAGATCTTACGAGGACTGAGGGCCAAGCTTTCTTGTTCTCTTCCTTAGTGTCCTTTCTCCCTTGCTGTTGGTTCTGAGTAAATCAGCTAAGATCTTCCGATCTATAGAGTTGGTGGACAGATTCTCAAATTTCAAAGGACCTCTCTGCCATTGATAATCCCTTCTAGTTCCAAGTAGGCTAGGATCTAAGCTGTTGCAGCAAAACTCTTATTCTCAAAATCCCCAGGCAGTCTTGAATGTCTTGCAGAGATATGAAGTTATTTCTAATGTCTAATCTAAACCTCTTTGGCTGCAGCTCAAGTCTTTTCCCTTTATCACAGTCCTAAGTAGAAACAGGGATTAGGGGGCTTTCTTTGCTGAAAAACATGTCCACACCACAAAACTGATTTTTTTTTAAATGTATTTCCCAGCCTATCTTCTTTATAAATTAATGATGTGGTGTTGTGTTTTATATCTGGTCTCAGTGGTAAAGTAGATGGCTATCCATAGTACTGACTATATTAAAGCAAGTCCTTTAAAATTTCACATATCGGGAAAGTACAGAGAAATTTTGTCATGTTTGCTCAAATATTTTATTTTTAAAATTAAGATATTATGCTCCCTTTGTACCCTTCTATCTCTAGAAGGGTAAGGAAGCTAAGTGCATATTCTTCCTATCCACTTTAAATTATGTATGTATCATGCACATATGTCGTATGCACATATTATATATGTGTGTGTGTATCAGTCATTTCCTCATTACTGTCTTCCAATACACCACTTCTTTATTTGTGTCCAGTCTAGAATTTATCCTACTTAATGCATTTATTTCAGGGATTGTAGTTTTCATTTTGAGAAGTCTGAGTGGATTTTATTAATATACCCTTATTCTTCTTTTATTTCTACCAATTACTTATTTTATAATGTCTTGTCTTTTCTTATGAGGACATTCCTTTATCTCCCTGAGGCTCTTAAGTCATGTATTTGAACACCAGTTTCAGATTGCTCTGTTAGTTTTATATCATCCTGAGAAAATCCAGGTTCCTCTTATAAATTCTGTGGGCCATGTCTTAGCACTTGGCTTCTTCCTCATGCAATTTGGAATTCTAGCTTCTCGTTTTTCTTCAAGGGTAGTTTTTTGTTTATTTCTTTGTCCTCATCTTCCATACCTCCAGCTCCACTCATGTCCCCTTATCTGACAGTTTTGTGACTGCACCACCCAGCTCCCAACTCAGAACCAAGCCTTGTACCTGTACTTCAGGCCTCCACCCTTGGTCATGCTGGGAATATCCACGGTCCAGTCACCTAGCCACAGATGGCCTTGCACAGGTCCTAGATGCGAGGCTATATCTGCATCTTCGCTCATCCCATTATTCTGCCTTTCCTCCATCCCAGCCTCACTTTCCTGTCTCACGTAGGGTACTTTTAATACTGGTACCCATGGTGGAACTGCCAACCGCTTCTGCTTGCCTCTGGGCCCGGAGCCTAGAGGCCTGCCAGGCCAGTCCCAACCTGTTGTTCTGTGTTTCCTCTCTACTTTCAGTCCACAGGGATGCTTGTCTGGCTTTACAACATGAGCGATGCCTTTTCAGTTTTTTCATCCTAGCTGTAAATGCTGTTTGTGTGGACTAGTGTGGGAGGAGACTCGTGTGAACTCACTGTGCAATGTGAGCTGACTTGTCCCTTACGTGAAGAGCCAAGAGGGATCTGGAGCAGGATGAGTGGAATGGCCTCAGTGAGGCTTCAGTTAATAGGAACTTGGGCACTGAAGATGAGAACTGAGGAATGCTGCTTCACCAAGAAATTCTGAGAATTCATAGAATATCAACAAATTTTTGGAGTTCTCTTGAGATGCAGCGGTTTGGGGGTCCAGTGTTTTCACTGCAGCAGCTTCGGTCACCGCTATGGTGCAGGTTTGAAAAAAAAGAATATCAACACATTCTTTTTTTAATTTTTTATTTTTTTAAATTGTTGGCTACACTTGTAGCATGTGGAAGTTCCCAGGTCAGGGATGGAACCCGTGCCATAGCAGTGACCCAAGGCCCTGCAGTGACAATACAGGATTCTTAACCCACTGTGCCACAAGAAAACAACCAAAAAATTCTTGATTCTTAGAGAAAAAAAGGGGAGTGTTCCCGTTGTGGCCTAGTGGGTTAAGAACCCGACATAGTGTCATGAGGATGAGAGTTCAATCCCTGGTCTCACTCAGTAGGTTAAGGATCCAGCATTGCCACAAGCTGCTGCATAGGTCACAGATGCAGCTCAGATCTGGCATTGCTGTGACTATGGTGTAGGCCAGCAGTTGCAGCTCCAATTTGACCCCTAGCCCAGAAACTTCTATATGCTGCAGGTATGGCAGTAAAAATTAAAGAAAAATCATTGATTCTTGAGAAATTCTTATTTGTACTTTAAGTTGTACTTAAAAGGTTCAAAACAATGAAATCATCTTTATAAGCCACAGTAAATCATAATTAATACTCACTAATGACTTTTCCTTTCATAATTATTCTACAGCAATTGTTCTAATTTTTAGGCTTCAAAAATGTACTCATTCATCCACCAACAATAATTTAATGAGTGTTGATTATGTGCCAGGTTCTGTGCTCTGAGAAAATAAGATAGACAGAGTCCCTGCTCTCATGGACCTTACAGACATTAAATGAATATGTACTCACAGGGACCAGTTTAAATAGTTGGAATAAGTGCCCTTCAGTCACTTTCTTTCTCTTCTTCATATATGTGGCTCCTTCTTTCCTTCAGGGTCTCAATGAAAATGTCACCTCCTCTGAAAATCCTCTCTCCACCAGTAATTATTCTCTGGTCCAGCTCAGAGGCCTGATTTAAGATGCTATCACAGTTTACTTTTTTTTTTTTTTTTTTTGGTTATTTTAGACTGTCTGTCACCCTAATTAGATGATAAGCTTCAGGAGGCAGGGAGCCCAGCACGCCTTTCCAGTTGTATGGCCTTTGCTGTCTTTTACCAGCACCCAGCACAGTGCCCCGCACACAGATGGAACTCAACACATATTTGCTGAATGAGCGAATGAATACATGAGCCAAGAAAAGGAGACCTAAGAAATGAGTAGGCTTTGGCCAGGAAAGGAGGATGGGAGAGGCGTGTTGGCTGGGAGTAGAAAGAACTTTCCTGGCAGAGGGAATACCGTGAATCAGGTTTTTGAGGCTGGAAGAAGCACTGTCTGCTGGAGAGGCAGAAGACGACCTGGGAGGCTGGAGTTTCCGTGGCCAGGTGGTGGACAGGGGTCAGCTCGTCTTGGTTTTGAGCCAAATTGAGGATTTTAAATTTTCTTTGAAAGGTTGTGGAAAACCACTGGAGAGGTCTGAGCAAGGCAGGGACTTGTTCAGGCTTCACACCATCTACTTTTCAAGGGCTCAAAAGCCACAAGTGGCGAGTGGCTACCTTAACAGCGAGCTCAGATATAGAGCATCATCACCGAGGGAGCCATTGGAAACACTGGGGGGAAAATGGACACCTTCCTTCTGTGTAAGTGGCGGGAGGGACCATGTGCAGTAAGTGGGGGGAGGGACCATGTGCAGTAAGTGGGGGGAGGGGCCATGTGCAGTAAGTGGGGGGAGGGACCATGTGCAGTGTACAGTGAAACTTGAACCTATCCGCTTGCACATCGAAGGACTTTGTGCAGTGGCAGAAAAAATACATATTTAAAACTATAGGCTAGTTGAGAATGGGTTTTGAGTTTTGAAAGAACAAAGTACATATTTGAAACGGTAATCTAGTTGAGAATGAATGTTGAGTTTTGAAAGGCCACTTGAACAGTTCTGAAAAGTCCCAGTGCCTATATCTTCATAAAACCAAGCCATTCTTAAACATTTGGAGAAACTCTCAAAACATTTTGAGAAACAGTTCTAAAATTTGCACTATTTTCTAAAAAACATATCTAAAGGTTGGTCTGGAGCTAATGAACAGAAATCTCTTAGCAAATTTACTAATTAGGGTCATGTCTGCACTTTTATGCAAACATGAAACATTTGTTTATTTGAAGTCAAGTCTCTTTAGTCAACTACCATAAGGATTGGCTGCCTGTCAGAAATGCTGTACCCGAGGAGTTCCCATCGTGGCTCAGTGGTTAAGGAATCCGACTAGGAACCATGAGGTTGCGGGTTTGATCCTTGGCCTCGCTCAGCTCAGTGGGTTAAGGATCCGGCGTCTCCGTGAGCTGTGGTGTAGGCTCTGGTGTAGGCCGGTGACTACAGCTCCGATTAGACCCCTAGCTTGGGAACCTCCATACATTGCGGGAGCGGCTCTAGAAAAGGGAAAAAAAAAAAAAAAGAAATGATGTACCTGAATTTCGCATGTTTTACATTTTCTAATAGTGACCCAGCCCATGCAATATTTCTATATGACGACAGCTGTCATGAAAACAGAATATCTTGCATATACATTGGCTTTTGATTAATGAGCTGTTTAAAGTCATTAGGCCCTATGTGTGTTCAGCCAGAGCTTCTGAGAGTTGACAACGATGTCGATTATGTCATCCACATGTTAGGATGCAGCCAAAATGATCCATTACCAATGAGCAATGCTCCTTTAACTGTACATCACAACCCATTACACGGTTGGGACATCAGTTTAGTCAGTGTTCTCAGCGTTGAATAAAGAGAAGAAACCTAACAGACTAGAATTAGAGTGCGTTGAACATAATGCATGTAAGTATTGGTTTGTGAAATCTTTGCTTTAGTTGTGTGTGTGTGTCTTTTGCGTGATGGCTGGGTCATGCTGCACAGTATATTTCTTACTGTGGATTACAGTGGAAGTAGGTTGAGCAGCACTGGTCTTTCACATTTTTAGCAGCAACTACTCTTGGTTGTTCTACTGTTTTCGCTTGGCTGCTTATCAGTCCAAGTCCTTTTCTTATACTTTATTGCGCTCTCTCAGCACCCCTTGGTCAGCCCTTTGGGGAATCTCATTTTATCCCTTCCAATGGCATGTGAGGGCCTCACTTCTCCAAGCTCCTCTCCTACCAGCTCTTCCTCTTGCTCCCTCCATCCTGGCCACACAGTCTCCTTTGCTGTCCTCAAACATGCCATGAAAGCTGCAGCCCAGAGCTTTGCACGGGCTGTTCCCTGCACCTAAACACCCTTCCCTTAGATATGTACACACCTAACTCCCTTTCTTCCGTCACGTCTTTGCTCAAATGGTATCTTCTTAATGAGGCGCATCCCTCCTTGTCCTCGCCAGCCCCCTTTACCTGTTACAATTCTTTCCACCCAGGCCTAGCCACCTTCTATTGCACCACAGAATGTGTTCATTATGTGAATTGCTTGTCTGTCTCCCTCTACTAGACATAAACTCTAGGAAGGCAGACATTTGTGTTATGTTTTATTTACTAACAGAGCCCAAGCAACTGGAATAGGATCTAGCACAGAGTCGGTATCAGTAATATTGTAGTTAATTTAGATTGGCCCAGGTGGAAAGAGAGATTGAGAGGGACCAAGCATCAAACACAGTGTAACCAGGAGACTGTTACTGCATTCTTAGCTCATTTCCTGTCTTTTATCAAAAACTCCTAACTCTTCCTAGAGGCAGATATTCTGCTTTATGTTTTCGCGTTCTGGGGCCCATTCCTCATCTGGATCTTCCAGATTTTAGAGCAAGATCTTCCCCTAACTTCTAGGAATCCATCCCAGAGGAGTGTAGTACGTTAAACATGAGCCTCAGGTTACAATGTATAGATCTAAGGCAAAAACATCAAAACATGGTCCTCAGCTGAACTTACTTTTTTATCCAGCATGGGAAATGAAATAGTAAAGGAGGTCAGAAAATAAATGATGGGTCAGTTGCTGTACAGCACAAAACTTAAGTAGAAAAGTAACAGGGGAGTTCCCGGCGTAGAGGTGAAGTGGAAACGAATCCAACTAGGAACCATGAGGTTGTGAGTTTGATCCCTGACCTCCCTCAGTGGGTTAGGGATCCAGCATTGCCATGAGCTGTGGTATAGGTTGCAGACGCGGCTCGGATCTGGCGTTGCTGTGGCTGTGGTGTAGGCCAGCAGCTGTAGCTCCGATTAGGCCCTAGCCAGGGAACCTCCATATGCTGCGGGTGCAGCTCTAAAAAGACAGAAGACAAAAAACAAAAAAAAAAGGAAAAGAAAAGAAAAGTAAAAGGATCCATGTCATGGGAAATTTGGTGATCCTGAATTTTTTTTTCTGGAGACACCCAGTTGATGGAATACAGTCCCCCAGTGCAGCTGGCTCTGCCACCCAGGCAAGAGAGTTATGCCCTTGGCACGTTTCATTTATTTCTCCCACCTCAAACTGTCCAATACAGCAGGCAAGGCTACTACTAACACCAAATAAAGTCAGCAGTGCCTTTCAGCACTTCTCCAAAAAAGGTACCTTGATCAACTTACTGTCATAAGGATCATATATGTCGTTTCCATTTTTTAAAAGCTAGATCAATGTGAAATAATTTATGGAAGAAAAGGTAGAACTATCACTTTTGAATTGTATGTAATTGTATAGTGATGTCATTTCTAAGCTGGCTCAGTAAAGGGATAGCTGATGTTAGAAATTAAAGGAGGGAGCTTCAAATAGATTGACATCGTATAAATAACAAAAAGACAAAACAAAACACTAAAAAAAAAAAAAAACTCGAAAAAGCTCAGCAAGAGATGTCTAAAGATTTGCTCAACTTCTTTTAATCATTGTCTTAACCTGTGCTTATTTATTTAACACAGTTAGAATTATGTGAGAAGCTGAAAGCAGTATTATTTTTCTTTTGTCCCCAAATTTATGCCTCCCTTGTCCCAATCTGTACTTACATCTGAGCAATTTGAATATAAATTCAACTGTAAAGCTCTCTTCTTTCTTGGTGGGGTTTTTGGCCCCCCTTATGGCATGCAGAAGTTCCCAGCCAGGGATTGAACCCTCATCATAGCGGTGGCTTGAGCTATGGCAGTGACAACAGCAAATCCTTAACTGCTAGGCAACCAGGAACTCTTTTTTTTTTTTTTTAATTTCATTGTTTAACTCTGAGGCCAGAAGTATTGCACCATATCTTATTCATACTTCTTAATATTTTAAAAATCCTAAGCCACATGTTAAACAAGTGGAAACATGTCTGAACAGTTCTATCTACAAGAAACATGACAGAAACTGTTAATCAATTTAGTCACAATTTACAATTATTGCTAAAGCTATGGAATAAATGCTGAAGTCTTTAAGATTGCGGCAATTCTTTCACATTTTAAATCAATATTAAATCTTTTAAAAATCTCTTTGGGTTTTTTTCCCAACTCCAGAACGAGAATTATTTGTTATTAAATTCTTCCCCTCTGGTATAATTTTGATAAGAAATACATGGGACTCCTGTTCTGTCAAGAGGTTTTGATAGTGAAATTTAAGTTTGTTTCATATTTAGGCTAAAAAGTAGAGAAATTGGGAGTTCCCATCGTGGCGCGGTGGTTAACGAACCTAACTAGGAACCATGAGGTTGCCGGTTCGATCCCTGGCCTTGCTTGGTGGGTGTTGCCGTGAGCTGTGGTGTAGGTTGAGGACACAGCTCAGAGCTGGCATTGCTGTGGCTCTGGCATAGGCTGGCAGCTACAGCTCCGATTAGACCCCTAGCCTGGGAATCTCCATATGCTGCAGGTGAGGCCTTAGAAAAGACAAAAACAAAAACAAAAGAACAAATTGTAAGCACTTTTCCTTATTTTTATTTATTTGTTTTTTGTCTGTGCCCACAGCATGGAAGTTCCCTGGGTTAGGGATCAAATCCTAGCCAGAACTGTGACCTATGCCACAGCTCTGACAATACCAGACCCTTAGCCTGCTGTACCACAGCAGGGACGCCTGTAAGCACTTTTAAAGAATGGTTGTTCTATTAAGTTCTTAAAGAATTAGGACTATTTTTTAAAAAATTTTTAAAGTATAGTTAATTTACAGTGTTCTGTTGATTTCTATAAAGCGAAGTGTCCCAGTCATACATGTTTATTCATTATTTTCCTCATATTATCATCTATCATGTTCTATCACAAGTGATTGGATACAGTTCCCTGTGCTATACAGCAGGACCTCATCGCTTATCCATTCTAAATGTAATAGTTTGCATCTACTGTCCAAACTCCCAGTCCATCCCACTCCCTCTCCACACTCCTTGGCAAGCACAGGTCTGTTCTCCATGTCTGTGAGTCTATTTCTGTTCTGTAGATAAGTTCATCTGTGCCATATTTTAGATTCCACCTATAAGTAATATCATATGGTATTTGTCTTTCTCTTTCTGACTTACTTTCACTTAGCATAAGAATCTCTAGTTTCATCCATGTTGCTGCAAATGGCATTATTTTGTTCTTTTTAATGGCTGAGTAATATTCCATTGTGCATATGTACAACATCTTAATCCATTCATCTGATGATGGACATTTAGGTTGTTTCCATGTCTTGGCTATTGTGAATACTGCTGCAACAAACATAAGGGTACATGTATCTTTTTGAATTATAGTTTTGTCCAGATACATGCCTAGGAGTGGAATTGCTGGATCATATAGTAGTTCTATATTTAGTTTTTTAGAGGAAACTCCATGCTATTTTCCATAGTGATTGCACCAATTTACATTCCCACCAACTGTGTAGGAGGGTTACCTTTTCTCCACACCCTCTCCAACATTTGTTATTTGTAGCCTTATTAATGATAGCGATTCTGACTGGTGTGAGGTGGTACCTGATTATAGTTTTATTTTGTTTTAGCTTTTTAGGGCCAAACCTGTGGCATTTGGAGGTTCCCACGCTAGGGGTGCAATCGGAGCTATAGCTGCCAGCCTACACACAGCCACAGCAACATCAGACATGAGCCATATCTGCAACCTAGACCACAGCTCATGGCAACGCCAGATCCTTAACCCACTGAGTGAGGCCAGGCATCTAACCCAAAACCTCATGGTTCCTAGTCGGATTCATTTCCACTGCACAACAACAGGAACTCCCTCATTGTGGTTTTGATTTGTATCTCTCTAATAATTAGTGATGTTAACCATTTTTTCATGTGCCTGTTGGTCACCTGTATATCTTCTTTTGGAGGGATAGTCTATTCAGGTCTTCTGCCCGTTTTTCTTTATTTTTTTTCTTTTTTTTTTTTTCTTTTTCTTTTTTTTTTTTTTTACTATTGTGTGAGTTTTTTGTATATTTTGGAGATTAAGCCCTTGTCAGTTACATCGTTTGCAACTATTTTCTCCCCTTCCATAGGTTATCTCTTTTTTTTTTTTTTTTTTTAATGGTTTTCTTTGCTGTGCAAAAGCTTGTAAGTTTGATTAGGTCTCTGGTTTATTTTTGGTTTTATTTTTATTTCTATTGCCTTGGGAGACTGATCTAAGAAAACATTTGCATGGTTGATGTCAGAGAATGTTTTGTCCATGTTCTCTTCTAGGAGTTTTATGGTGTCTTGCCTTATGCTTATTTTTTCAAGCCATTTTGAGTTTATTTTTGTGCATGGTGTGAGGAATCCTGTTCTAGTTTCATTGATTTATATGCAGCTGTCCAGTTTTCCCAGCATCACTTGCTGAAGAGACTCTCTTTTTCCCATTTTATATTCTTGCCTCCTTTGTCAAAGATTAATTGGCTGTAGATGTCTGGGTTTATTTCCGGGTTCTCCATTCTGTTCCATTGGTCTGTATGTCTGTTTTTATACCAGTACCACACTGTATTGATTACTATAGCTTTGTCATATTGTCTGAAGTGTGGGAGAGTTATGCCTCCTGCTTGGTTTTTTTTTTCCCTTGGGATTGCTTTGGCAATTCTGGGTCTTTTATGGTTCCATATAAATTTTTGGATTATTTGTTCTAGTTCTGTGAAAAATGCCATGGATCATTTGATAGGAATCACATTAAATCCGTATATTGCTTTGGGTAGTATGGCTATTTTAATGATACTAATTCTTCCAAACCAGAAGCATGAGATACCATTCCATTTCTTTGAATCCTCTTTAATTTCCTGGATTAATGTTTTATAGTTCTCAGCATATAAATCTTTCACCTCCTTGGTCAGGTTTTTTCCTAATTAATTTTTGGGGTGAGATTTTAAAGGTATTGTTTTTTTATATTCCTTTTCTAATATTCCATTGTTAATATACAGAAATGCAAACAATTTCTGAATGTTAATTTGTATCCTGCTACTTTGCTGAATTAGGTCAAGTAGTTTTTGTGTGGCATCCTTAGGGTTTTCTATATATAGTGCTGTGTCATTTGCATTTAGTGACAATTTTACCTTTTCTCTTCTAATTTGGATGCCTTTTATTTCTTTCATTTGTCTGATTGCTGTGGCTAGGACTTCCAATACCATGTTGAATAAAAGTGGTGAGAGTGGGCATCCTTGTCTTGTTCCAGATTTTAGCAGGAAGACTTTCACCTTTTCTCCTTTGAGTATTATATTGGCTGTGGGTTTGTTGTAAATGGCTTTTATTATGTTAAGGTATGTTCTCTCTATACCCACTTTGGTAAGAGTTTTTATCATGAATGGATGTTGGATTTTGTCAAATGCTTTTTTCTGCATCTATTGAGATGATCATGTGGTTTTTGACTTTTGTTAATTCGGTGTATTACATTGATTGGTTTGCATATGTTGAGCCATCTTTGTGAACTTGGGATGAATCCCACTTGGTCGTGGTATATGATCTTTTTGATGCCTTGTTGGGTTTGGTTGGCTAAAATTTTGTTGAGAATTTTTGCATCTATATTCATCTAAGATATTGACCTATAATTTTCTTTTTTGCAAGTATCTTTGTTTAGTTTTGGTATTAGGATGATGATGGCTTCATAGAATGTCTTTGGGAGTGTTCCTTGTTCTTCAATCTTTTGGAAAATTTTAAGAAGAATGGGTATAAGTTCCTCTGTGTGTGTTTGGTAGAATTCGCCTCTGAAGCCATCTGTTCCTGGACTTTCGTTTGTAGGGAGTAGTGATTTTTTTGCATATTCAGTTTTTTGGCTGGTGATCAGTCCGTTCAAATTACGTTTCTTCTTGATTCAGTTTTGGTTGGCTGTATGTCTCTAGAAAGTTGTCCATTTTTTCTAGGTTTTCGGATTCATTGGCGTATCATTTTTCACAGTATTCGCTTATATTTTTTTGTATTTCGGCAGTATTCCAGAGCCTTTGGCAGTGGCCATGGTAGGGTGTGTGCATTCCCAGGGGACTGAAGGCAACAGGTGGAGCTCGGTTGCAGTGCCCTCCTTTGTGGCGACCACTGAGGTGACTGGGGCTGCTGCCTGTGCCTGTTCACGGTTCCCTTAATGGCGGCAGGCCATGTCTACCTCTGGAGTCCAAGATGGCTGCAGCGGTTTCCACCTGCTGCCCTAGCCTGTGCAAGAGGCACCCACACCTGTGAGTGCACAGAGAAAGGTGTTCCTGCCCCTCCTCCTCTCCCCCCTCTCGCCCCCCCAACAATGGTGCCTTGCTTCCCCTGGGGGCCCAGGCCTCCTCCCACACGCTCTCTGCTGTGGTGCTCCTGTTGCCCAGCTTCCTCAGGCCGTCTCCCCACAGCCAACCCTAGTTCTCTCCAGGGAACTGACCTGACGTCTCAGTGCCCAGCTCTTGTCTAAGGCTGTGGTGCCCTAGGCAGTGGCACTGATCATCTGTGAGGCTCTCTCTCTGCTTTGCCCTCCTCAGCCTGGCTGCTGCTCTTTTCTCCAGGGCTTCGTGGCTCCCCCTTCATCCCGCTGTTACCCTGTCAGTTAGGTGGCCTCCCACTGTGCATGTTCCTTTCCCCTTCATGGCTCCCTCTCCGGAGTTCTGCTCCCATCCTGATTCCTTTTTTTTCCTCTTCTCTCTTTTCTTCTTTTGTTCTACCCTGATATGTGGAGGGTTTCTTGCCCTTTCTGGAGGTCTCAGGTCTTCTGCCAGCATTCAGTAGAGGTTCTGTGCAAACTGTTCTACATATAAACGGGTTCTTTTGATGGTTTGCTGGAGAAGGTGGGCACCATGTCTTACTCCTCCGCCACCTTGAGCCCACCAAATTAATAAACTAACGAAGAAGACTCTAAGTTTTCAGGAATGTTCCATGGTCAATATCATTGCAAAAGTCAACAAGAAATGGAGTATTATTCTGTAGAAGATGCAGCAGTTCCTCTTTAAATAGTTACTCATTACTTATTTTGCTGTGGAACAAAGACATTGGGTGGAATTCCCATTACTAGAAACATGGTTAACCTTTTGCAGCAGATCAGCCATATTTAGCAGTTGCTGTTCCTGTTTTCAGCTAGTCCCACAGAATGAGTTAATAAAATGTCATTACTATTTGAACAGTATTGGACTTGGAGGCAAGAACAGCAGAGATGTACTGCTTTCATGTTATAAGTGAATGTGTATGTTTAAGGCTCTTAATTATGAAATCATTGGTAAAACTAATCAGGACTTAGACCAAAAGAGAACCAGAATATTATTGTTTTAGCACCTATGAGGAGTCACATAGAAAAAAAAAAAGCTAGAAATGAATAATGTTGTTACTATCAAATTAAAAATATTAACTGAAAAAAATTTTTAAATATATCAAAGTAGAAAGAAATCATTAAAGGACAACTGTGGTTAGATGGTAGTCACCAATTTTTAATTTTTATTATCTTCTTAGTTGTAATCATACTCTATATGTTTGTATCCTGTTTTATAATTTAATACTTAAATGAAAAATAGCCAACATTCTGGCTCTTCTCAACCTATTAAAGTTAAGTAATTCATAGCTTTAAAAATACATCTCGGAGTTCCTGTCGTGACGCAGGGGAAATGAATCCGACTTGGAACCATGAGGTTGCAGGTTCGATCCCTGGCCTTGCTCAGGTTAAGGATCCAGCGCTGTCGTGAGCTGTGGTGTAGGTCACAGACACAGCTCGGATCCCGCGTTGCTGTGGCTCTGGCGTGGGCCAGTGGCTACAGCTCCGATTAGACCCCTAGCCTGGGAACCTCCATATGCTGCGGGTGTGGCCCTAAAAGGACAAAAAGACAAAAAAATTTAAAAATACATCTCAAAACTACACTGTAGAAAATATTAAAAGCATATATACAAAAGCAAAGTATAACTAGAGAATAACTAGGACATAAAATTATTGAAATTTTCTGGTGTGTGGTGATTGCTTAGGCTGTCATGAAGCAAAATATGTAATTATCTGAGTGTTTTCACTTGAACATGGTATTCTATACAGGTAGATCAGTTGCAGAAGTTTATTTTGGAGCTTGAATTGTCTGGATTTTCTTACTACCTTGATTTTCTATAAATGTCTATAGTGTTTACAATGGTATACACACAAAACACACACAGAAATGTGTAAACACAGTGTCAAGCCCAAGATCAGCCCAAGACCACTGGCAACACCCCTGCAGTTGAACAAGGAGGCCTTGTCACTTGTTGCAGGCGGGAGAACACAGGCCATGAGAAATCAGGGTGTCCAGTAAGAGGGCGCTGGGAGGAAGCTTTGGAGGGCTGGGCTGTGGCTGGGTGACTTAAGGAGGGTCTAAGGAAGCAGAGATCCACTCGAGACTGGGTGCCGTGCTGTTAGAAAGTAGCACAAGACCAAAAAAAAAGTCGTGGCTCAGTGGGATCTAACCCAACTAGTATCTATGAGGACATGGGTTCGATCCCTGGCCTCGCTCAGTGGGTTAAGGATCTGGCATTGCAGTGAGCTGTGGTGTAGGTCACAGATGCAGCTTGGATCTGGTGCTGCTGTGGCTGTGGTGTAGGCAGGCAGCTGTAGCTCCAGTCTCACCCCAACCTGGAAACTTGCATATGCCACGGGTACGGCCCTAAAAAACGAAAAAAGAAAAAGAAAAAGAAAGAAAGTGGGGCAATTCCACGATGGGTGTCTCAATGAATCTCTTCTACAGGGAGGAGAAGCTAGGATGAGGGTAAAGCTGTAATTGGTAAAGAATTAGTGGTTGCTCATTTCAGCTAAGAGAGGGTATTCGGTATTTTGTGGGTGGCACAGTGACTCGCTTTTGTCTGTGTTTTCCCCACATCATGCAGTGGTCTTGCTCGGCTGGATTTTTGTCATGAGTCTCAGGGCAGCCTCGTCCGAAGCAGGTATTCTGGGAGATTGTCTACATCACTGGCAGAGTCACAAGCTCAGCCAGGAGCCCCCAGCCAGCTTCTGAATGCAGAGGCTGCTCCTCTTTCTTTCTCAGTAGCTTTAGGCATTCTTGTTCTCGAACTGGCAGAGCACATACTTTTATATGTGGGTGTATATACACTACCCCTTTTGCAACAAGGATAATCCTATTTTAGGTTGGGTTGGATAGGAGAATGAACGCAAAGGAAATAATAAGGACAGTTCAGGAGTGACCTCATGGCAGAGTCGATTAAGGATCCAGTATTGTCACTGCAGCAGCTCAGGTTGATGCTGTGGCACAGGTTCCATCTCTGTCCCTGGAATTTTCACATGCCGTGGGGACACAGCCAACAAGAAGGAAAAAGAAAGAACAGTTCAGTACACTCCCTGGTCGCCTTTCTAAACAGCTGGCTCTTTGGAGAGCTGATGCCTTTCTCCTCTGCCTCTTAAGCTTGAGTACCGTGTTGCCTTCTCTGTTACCCTGAGATGAGCAACAAGACACAAACAAGGCAACAATCCTTTCTTAGGATGAAAGCGATGATCAGCATGGGTTTTCACTCTTGTTTTGAAAGAAGCATTCTCAGAGTGTTTAATAATCTTTTAAGAGGAGTTCCCTGGTGGCCTTATCAGTTAAGGATCCTGCATTGTCACTGCTGTGGCTTGGGTTACTGCTGTGGTGTGGTGCGGGTTCCTTTCCTGGCCTGGGAACTTTTGTATGCCCCTCACACAGCTCCCCCCCAAAAAAAAATCTATAAGAGGAAAAAAAATTTTTTTTGATACCTTTAGTTCAAGTTCTCTCTGCTGTGCTCACTACTAAGCATTGACACCATTGGCCCCTGAACTGTTTCTCAAATTTTCCCTAGTTCTCTTTTTTTTTTCCACTAGAAAACAAATATTTCTAGCATTCAGAAGAGTTTCCATATTTCTGCGCTCAGAGGTATTAATGGGGCTATTCCCTTCTCGTTCTTTGGACAATGGTCTGCTTTCTCTTTGCGTGTTCGTGTAACCAGTATAAAAATTCATTTATGGAGTATTTTATGATATACTGGATGGATTTTTTGTTCTTGTTTATAAAACTTAGGCGTACCATAAGCCACAGGGACGGTTACCGTAACTACCTATCCATCTCCCCACTTATTCCAGAAATATTTGTGGTGCATATGCTATGTGCCCATGCCTTGGGGCTCTAGGAAAGAGGGTGGGGAGGTTGAGAGCTCAGGCTCTGGGTTGAATTCCTGCTCTGCCACTTGCTGGTTGTGTGTTGACTTCTCTAAACTATATTCTTCCTCTGTAAACTGCGGGGGTCATACTAATACTGCCTCCAAGGCTGCTGGGAGGACGGAAAGAGTCAGACTCACATGTTCAGCACAGTGCTCGCCACAGTTAGTACACAGTAAATGCCACTGCTATTTCGGAGGGATAAACTGACTTATTCGATACTGTCCTTCCTCAGGGAACTGACTGAAAATCAGGCTCACTCCCTAGTGAGATAACAGATTAGAGGCATCTCACTCATTCTTGTGGAGGCTGTTTGGAGGCAGGAAAAGGAGTGCTGATGAGAAGGTACTGTCTCCGTGCACCTGATGGAAGAGGAGGGGGTGTCTGGGCCAAGTGGAGGGTGAGAAAGAAGGTGGAGGAATGAGGCTCCTTGGAAGCAGCAAGGTCCCAATACTAGGAACACAGGGTCAAGTGCTGTGTGTGAGTGCTGTGTGTTCCTCGTGGCCTGACCATGGTCAGGGTGGGGAGGGAGGAGGTGGAAACTGCCTGGGTGGCAAGTGAGGACCAGATCTCAAGGGCCGTGTGCTACAGGCTTCGTACCCTGAACTTTACCCTGAAGACAACAGGAATCTGGAGCCAGTCTCCAGTCACCACTGGTCCCCCTTCCAAGAAGGTACTTAAATAATTTTTTGAAGTGGACAGAGGAAATTGCTTACAGATGTTTGTTGCACCACATTAAAAAAATTTATTTTTATCCTTGGACCTGTCAGAGGATAAATCATACTCTCATTCATAGGACATAGTGATAGTTGTCCACATGCACCCTGGCTCCTTTTTTTTTTTTTTTTTTTTTGTCTTTTTGAGGGCCTCACGGAGGCACATAGAGGTTCCCAAGCTAGGGGTCTAATTGGAGCTGTTGCCACTGGCCTACACCACAGCCACAGCAATGCCAGATCCGAGCCACATCTGTGACCTACACCACAGCTCATGGCAATGCAGGATCCTTAAGCCACTGAGCAAGGCCGGGGATTGAACCCGCAACCTCATGGTTCTTAGTTGGATTCGTTTCTGCTGCGCCACAACGGGAACTCCCTGGCTCTTTTGATTTGTCTTGCCTTCTCATTCTTTATCCGTCCCTTATCACATATCCCTTCCTTTTAAAGACACCTATTTCTTGTGTTTGATACATAGCCTAGATGTACATATATCCTTGTAAAAGATGTGATATTGTTTTTTGTGTAAATTTACCTATGTGGTTTTCTGCCATGAAATCTCTTCCTGCTTCTTTTTCCTCTTGTTATAAAACATCTATGTTGCTATGTGTAGCTTTAGTTCATTGTTTCTGACTGCTGCATAGTCCATGTAGAGTATACACTGCAGCATCTTTTAGAGTAACGGTTTGAAATAAACTTAGTATTGCACACGAGGGCATGGTCACGTAACCTTGGCACATGAGCAGTGTGAAACAGCACGTCTCCAGTCATAGTTCTGCATGACATGGGAAACTTGTTTACAGCAACGTTAAGGGAGAGAAGCAGGCAAAATTGTTTCTGCACTGTGAAAACAACCACATGAAAACACACATGAAAACAGCCGGTGGCTGGAAAAGATCAGAGAACGACAAAAACAGCTCTAGAGCAATAATACCGACCTGTTGCCTGCCCCGGGGCTGGCATCTGGGTCTCCCTCCTCAACGGTCCTCTCTGCCAGGTGTGGCCTGCAGTCAACTTACTTAGCTGCATTTCTCCCCCCTCATGGGAAATGGGATTGAAATTAAAAAAACCCTTCAGAAGGCTGAGATAGATCTAGTGCTGCTGAATTTAACTATCTTCAAGATTTAAACCAAAAAACCTAAGTGCATTAAAGTTATGTATACTCATAATGCATGCATATTCAGATATATATGTGTATGTAGGAGTATATATATGTCTATACGTGTATAGACATATATATACACATACATATATCTTTTGCATTTTAATTAACATTATAAAGGGAAATGTTTCTGTTTTTGAATATCTTTTGAAGAAAAATAAATATACCCCAAATACCATTTGTGCAAAAAAAGAAAAAAGAGAGACATGAACTTGTGAATGGCAAGATCCTGTTAGAATAGACAGACTTAACAGTAATTGCCCCTGGGGAAGAGGGCTGGAGATCTGGGTTATTAGCAGGGAGTCATACTTTTCTTTAAAGTATGAGACAGATGTTTATTACCACCTTTTCTAAAACCGTGTACAATTAAAATTTTATTTTAAAAGTTTAAATCTTCAAATTTCATGACTCTAACTTTTTAAATAACGCTTTTAAAATGTCTTGATTAACTCATTGCAAATTGTCTTTCAAAGCAAATGCATATTTTGAGCCTCAAATTGTGCACCTCTTCGTAGTGACAAGGACTAACCCCAAGTTGAGGACTGCTTTACCTGTGTCACGAAGCACACAGCACACTAGATTCGGGCATTACTTCCAACGCAGGATGCAAATAATAATCAAGGTACGATGACCAGAGTAGCATTAGGATTTGGACGTGGATTCGCTCCAGGCTTTCCCTTCTGCCAGGTGTGTGCGAGTCCACCAGCCTTGGGGTCCCCACTCCCCCACTGGGAAGACCCTGGGCCGCTGCAAGCAGAGACCCGGCGCCCCGGGCTGAAGCGATCCGCCCGCCGCCGCCGCCGCCGCCGCCGCCGCCGCCGCCCTGGGTCGCCGCCCAGCGCGTCGCGTCACTGGGCGCCGCGGGTGAGCACCTCCCATTGGCCGCGCCGCGGGGCGGAGGGGCCGCGACCCTTTCCGCCGGCCTGGGCCTGGCGCTCAATTTAAACACTTAACCTAAGCCACTGGCGGGCTCCGGAAACGAAACGAAAAGAAAGCCCGAGGTTCTCCCCGCGGGCCGCCCTCCGGGCCCGCCCTCTGCACGCTGCGCTCCTCGGTAAAGTCCCTTCTCCCGCCATTTGCCGCGGGGCTCTGGCCGGGCCCGCGCTCCGCGTGCAGAGGCCTGCGGCCACCCGGAGCGCTCGGCGGGCACGGCGGGCAGCATGGACCGCAGAGACGGGGCTTGCGGCCGGCAGCACGTGTTCCTGGTCCCAGGTAAACACGACCGCCCCGGGGCAGCGGCGCGCTCGGCCCGGCCCCTTGTCCCCCAACCGCCGCGCGGGAGCGCGCGCCGAGCGTCCGCGGGGGCGGCGCCCAGGCGGGTTCTCAGCGGCGGCCCCGGCGCGCGCACCCCGGCGGGCCCCCCTGTCCGCGCGCAGCCGAGGTACACCCCGCGCAGGCCCTGCGCGCCCCTCGGCCGCGCGCGCGGGACTCGAGTGTCTCTCGGAACACGTGGTTCTTCATTTCGGTTTCAAGTTCTGTATCTGTGCGTTTCAAAACCCGAGCTGGAAGCGCAAAAACCGACCGAGCGGATTTTCCCCCTTGGGGTTCTTTGTAGATCAGGTGGGCTGGAGACTGCGGCCCAGGCCAGCGGAGAGCGGCGCAGGTTCCGCAGTTGTCCGCTCCTGGGATGTAATTTGATACCCCTCGCCACTCGACAGCCGGCCAGGCATCTGGGACCTACTAGATCGGAACCGAGGATCCAGTAGACCCGCATCGGCCTGGAGGCTGTGGTGTCTTAACCCCATCCCTTCCCTGGGACAGGCCTTGGTTGGTGAGGCAGGAGGGAAGCTGTGTGGCAGGGGTTAGGACAAGGGTGATTCAAAGAGATTCAGGCAGGTAGCTAATGATGGGAGTGGTGGAACCTGCCTTTTCAGCCTCCCCGGGGTGATGATTCAGGGACCGCAGAGGCTTCGGATGATGGACATCAGTTGCCAGCCATGATTGGCATGAAGTGTCAGAATAAATGGAGTTGGGACCAGGGAGTGCAGGTCAGAAAGGTTTGGCCCTTTCATGGGATGATAGATTGATTTGATGACATAACATTGGATATAAGGAAAACCCATTGTTTTCAGTATCTAACTTGGAGACTTTATTCGGCAAATATGGTATTTTTCAAGTAAATGATACTCTGATAACAATATAGATGGCCATTAATCTAGATTTTTATGGTGGATATTGAAAATTGTTACATGACAATCTGTCGATATTTTTTGTGTTTTACTTTTTCTCCATTTGTAAAGAAGTATGCATATAGTAACATATACAAGTTTAAGCAGGTGCAACTCAATGAACTTTTCATATATCTGTACCCCTGTAAGCATTCCTCATGTCAAGACCTAGAACTTTTCCAGTAGGCTTCTCTTACCTGTTGCTGGATAGCCCCAGTAACCCCGCTGCTGACCTCTGTCACCAGAGGTTCCTTCTGCTTGTTGGGGTAAGTGTGTGTTCCTTGGTGCCAGGCCTCTCTCACTCAGCGTTACATCTGTAAGTTTCATCCATATTCTGTGTAGCAGTAGTCTGGTTTGTTGCTTCCTATGTGTCTTTATCATATGTATGTTCTTAATATTTATCTCGACTTCTGTGAATGGATATTTAAATTATTTCCTGTTTGTAACCATTATGAGTTACACTTCTAAGAACACTCTTTTTAGGAGGCTTTCTCAGCAGTGTAGACTTAGGAGTGGAATTGCTAGTCCTGGATACTGTATGTTCAGCTTTGGTAGATGCTGCTCAGCGGTTTTCCAAAGTGGTAGCACCGATTTCCACTCTCACTGGCCGGTTGCTGCACATCCTCAATGGAGATTTATAGTTTGTAGAGGAAAAGTTCATGCAAAGTTCAGGTCTTCACAGAATCCAGCAAAGGGCTACCCGATACATGCTTTACCGTAGAAAAATTCTCACTGTTGTCACATTAGTTCAATGAGATTTTAATGATGGGACTCATTAAGAATCAAGTGGGTTATTTTTCTTCAGATGCACGTAATGACTGAGAATAATTCGAGTTGCTTATCTTGTTCTGTTTAGTCAGTACGGACATTTTCATTCTGGGTTTTTTTTTTTTCAGGTTTATTTATTTATTTATTTATTATTACTCAATGAGTTTATTACACTTGTAGTTGTGCAATGACCGTCACAATCCAATTTTATAGGATTTCCATCCCACAACCCCAGCGCATCCGCCGACCCCTGACCTGTCTCCTTTGGAAACCATAAGTTTTTCAAAGTCTGTGCATCAGTATCTGTTGTGCAAAGAAGTTCATTGTGTCCTTTTTTCAGATTCCACATGAGTACTGACATTTTCATTCTTAAAGTATGTTTGTGTCCTCATCACATTAAACGTAAAAACCTTTAAGGTAATTATTGATTGCATCTCTGGAAGTTGTAGGTTTAATACGTCTACTGGCTGGTGGCAAGAGGAGTTTCAGTCCAGTTCCTGTTCAGAGCTGAGCCCGTACTGTGGCCTCTGAACTTTTTGGAGGAGGCTGAGCCAGCTGTTAAGGAACTGTTAAAAAGCACAGTGTATGTGGTTAGGCAGGCGGTTTGGAGACAGAACTTGAGCTTCTAGTGCCTGTAATTCCTCTAGCTGGCCTTTACTGCCACCTGCAGGCTGTGGGGGTACAAACACTGGTGTTTGATAAGTAACTGCTGTGCCACTGTGCTTCTCAAACATGAGGGCATCAGTCACTGGGGAGCTGGGTACCATCCCCAAAGTGTCTGATTTTGTACATCTGGAGTGGGGGCTGAGAATGTACGTTTCTAGCAAGTTCCCCAGTGATGCTGATGCTGCTGGTCGGAGGACACCCCTAGGAACCACTGCAGTAGCACCAGCCCTTGGGAGCTAGGAACGGCCAGTCTCAGGCTTCGCTGTCTTTATGGTGGACCAGAATTACCAATGGCAGGGCAGTGCATGTCGGCACAGGGTACGAGGCCCATCTCCACACACATATTTGTTGTTCTTTCCAGCAGGTGGGAATTTGGCCCCAGTAAGTTGTACATTTGAGAGGAGGAGACTCTACCCTGTCATGGGGCTGTGTTATATCCTGAAGGACATGGTAAAGTATTTATTCATTAGTTAGGTCTCTTTTCTGCTGGTTTTCAGTTTGTCTGGAGAAGTCCAATATCCCAGAAAAACAGAAGCTAAAACATGAGAGAGATACTTGTAAGGTACTTAGACATGGGGCCGTGATTTTCGGAGCCCAGTTGAGACAGTACTGCCTCGCATTTCAGCAGGGTAAGCACTTTCTTGCAGTTTGGGATGGTCTTAAATGATTTTTCAGCAGAGCCTGGAACACTAGCCTATGTGCAGTTTTAGTTACCATAAGAGACCATGAACATGTCTACTTTTTGGAATAAGAGAGAAGTTTCCATTCCCTTTGCTGCTTTAAAAGTAAATGTTGAAGTCATATTTTTAATATTTTTTCTCTACTCCAAGTTTTGTACGTTTGTCACTTCTACTAAGTTGGAGTGGATGCCCCTGTGTGGACAGGCCAGCTGGGAACACGGGAGAGCGGATATGGGATATGTTGACTGCTGTGGCCGCCGAACGCCCTCACTTAGCCATTGCCAAGGAAGGTTAAAACATTGGAAAACCCTAACATTATGTGAGGGAAAGAGGAAGAAGGACAGAAATGATCTCAGGAACCACATAGACTGAATCAGCCACCTGATTAAAAAGCCCCCAGGTCAGGAAGTTCCCATCGCGGATCAGCATAACAACTTGACTAGCGTCCATGAGGACTCAGGTTTGATCCCTGGCCTTGCTCAGTGGATTAAGGATCTGGCATTGCCCTGAGCTGTGGTGCAGGTCGCAGACATGGCTTGGATCTGGCGTGGCTGTGTAGGCTGGCAGCTGCAGCTCCTATTCGACCCCTAGCCTGGGAACCTCCACATGCCACAGGTGCGGCCCTAAAAAGAAAGAAGAAGAAAAAAAAGCCTCCAGGTCGAACTGGACTTTAGATCACATCTTCAACCATAGACAAGTTTGACGATAAAGTTACTCCCTTTTGTTTTATGAAAATAAACATTTAAAAGTGTTTTAGGGAGAGTGTATTTCTTACTTTTTCTCCCACAGACATCATGAGTAATGCCAGGTTTGGGGGGTAGAGGGTGGGTTACTCCCTGGGAGATAATAATTCCAGGCCTGCCTGCCTCAGACATTCCAAATACAGCAAGGACCCTTTCACGGGAGGGACCACCATCATCACAAATTGTGTCAAATTTGTCTCGCCACAGGGAACGCAGTAGATCTGAAAGCATTGTATGCCTGCAGGCGTTAGAACTGTATTCTAATTAAAGCATTAAAAAAGAGATCAAATTTAAAAGGAAAAATTAATCTTCCTGTTGAATGATGGAGAAAATTTGTATTAATCTTATTTCTGATTAGAGACTTGTAGCTTTTTAATAAGCCCACCAAAAGCACCTCTTGTTTGAAAGAAAAGTAAATGTTTTAAATATATAGCAGAGGAAGAATTCCTATAGACCCAAATGACTTTTCAGTAACCTTAAAATAAGCAAAACCGAGAGCCTGTGGTCATCTCGGAAGAAGAACACAAGTGGGTTTTTCGGTTCTTTGTCAGCACTCCTTGTCGGTAGGTATGTTCCTGTTTAGAAATGTATTCATGGGCCGAGAGCCTCCCTACATTCAGAAGAGCTTTTTCCCCCCGGGAGGCACCCGTGCAGACCTTGGGCAGCGATAGGGAATTCAAGTGCTGACTTGAGACAGCCTCTGAATAGTGACGCTCAGCTTCTAGGAAGATTTGTCATTTACTGACTGCTCTCCTGCAGGCCGGCAGCAGTGAGGGAGCGTCTGAGTTTCTAGCACGGTGTTTAACACTTTGTGCACAGATCCTGAATCCGGCTTTGTCTTCTGAAACGTTTTAGGCGAGAACCCGACTGACCTTGCTCAGAGGGCCGCTCACTCAGCCTGCTCCCCTCACAATGTGAGCGTGTTTTCAGGCGGATCGACGGGACCAGCCGCCAGTTGGCATGATCAGACTATTTCCGGAGCCTGATCTTGCCCTGCTAATAATGGTTCCCAAAGACCCCAAACATTTATAAGTCAGAATTCATGACTCCCACATATTTATCCTCCAGGCAGAGAAAAATCATCAAAGGAAAGTAAAAAATGTTCATGATTTTTTTTTTCACTTGAATGACAGAATTGGGGCTGCGTGGGTTGCCCCCATGTCCTCTGAGCTTTGACCATCATGTTAAGAACCAACCAGCTCATCAGTGTTCTCAAAAGCCTGGCTGTAATAAAACACACCTAAACGAGACTTAGGCTGTTGACAAGCTCCTTGCGTCCTCCGCGGCCTCATCTCTGCAGTGGGGAGAACAGGACGAGTGTCAGAGGCTTGTTGTCCACTGGTCATTGGTTGGAGTTACACCTGAGCTCTCCCCTGCACCCCGAGCTCCTAAACATCCCCGAAGCCTTTGCCCCCCGCCCCCACTTCCATCCAGACTCTACCCTTTATTCAAGGCTTCATTCAGCTTTAGTTTCCATGAAGCGAAGCCATTTGTATGTATGAATTTCATTGTTCTTTTTCTCTTTCTGCCTTTATTTCACTGTGTATTCTTACTGCCTGCTTACTGGAACACTCACTAGAACACTTAGGGATGCTTCTCTTTCTTTGAATGCCCGTGACTTTGTGTCTGCCCCAACCCCTGCCCGCTCCTCCGTGTTCTTTGCTTGGCAAATGTCGTCTTTCCTTTATCCTCAGTGTGGCTGTCACCTCCTCCAGGAAGCCTTCCCCTGGAGCCTCTCCCCCTTTTAGTGTGCAAGTCGGTGGTACCTCTTTGACCACCTTCACATTTCATCGTGGTTATTCACTGTCATCTTTGTATGAATCTGTATTGAATGCCTAGGACATGCCCGTAGCTGGGGAGAGTCCAGGCACGTTAGCTTCTTAGCGGTGGGCTCTTTGGCCTTAAGCTTCAGAGTTCATCCTTGCCTGGGGCCTCTGACAGGACACAGGACTTTCAGCCTTTTTGTTTAGAGGTCCTTTATATTTACTTTTAAGGTCGCCTTTAAAAGTGATTTTCTGTTCTGGTATGACTGCTACACGGGAGTGGGTTTTCTGGTGAAAGGGTCTGGTCTGCTCTGAGCCTGTTTGTTACCTGCCTTGAAACAGCTAGAATCCACGCTGGCTGAGATCTTTCCAGACAGAGCTGATTTCCCTGTGAGGGCCTGAAGTCCCAACATTTGGCTCTCTGCCATGATCAATTGTTCTTTTAATCTCAGTTTTGACCGTTTAACTCTTAAATTACACATTTTGGGCCCAGAGATTTTTTTTCTCAAAAAAAATTTTTGGGCTGCACCTGCAGTATTTGGAAGTTCCCAGGCCAGGGATCAAACCCAAGCCACAGCGGTTACCTCAGCCATAGCAGAGACAAAACCAGATCCTTAACCAGGGAATTCTAATAATTTTTTCATTAGATCAGTAGTACATACCCAGTGTAGAAAAATATACAGAAGGACTTGTCCATCATCCTGCCACCCAAAAATAACAATTTTGGTAGTATTTTCCCAGTTTCTTTATGTTCTGTATATCATAAAATGAATTCCTGTGTTCTTAAGTGTTTTTCTCATTTTTCTATTTCTGCCTTTCTTTCACTGTTTATTCTTATTTCTTATTTGGTGGCACACTAAGTAAAACACTCAGGGATATTGAGATCACTCAAGAGTACTATCTGTTTTCTGGGAGTTTCCGTTGTGGCACAGTGGTTAATGAATCCGACTAAGAACCATGAAGTTGCGAGTTCAATCCCTGGCCTTGCTCAGTGGGTTAAGGATCCGGCGTTGCCGTGAGCTGTGGTGTAGGTTGCAGACGCGGCTCGGATCCCATGTTGCTGTGGCTCTGGCGTAGGCCTGTGGCTACAGCCAGTGGCTGCAGTTCTGATTAGACCTCTAGCCTGGGAATCTCCATATGCCACGGGAGCGGCCCAAGAAATGGCAAAAAAAAAAAAAAAAAAAAAGACCAAAAAAAAGAGTACTATCCGTTTTTGTTTACTATACTTCCACATAGAATTAGAGAAAGATGTTTAAACTGATTTAATGGAGAGCTGGGGGGCTGAAATTTTTTTTTTTCTTGATCTTGATAAAGACAAACTCAGACAGTAACATTAATAAAGAGATTCTCTGACAAAGAGAATCTGCAGGTCATACTTTGAGCATTAAAGAGGCTTGTTATGAGTTTATTTATGTTGTAACAAACATACCAAATAAGAAGTACTGCTTCACAGAGTAGGCAGTACGTATTTGGAATGGATTATCTTTTTGTTTTGTTTTGTTTTTTGTCTTTTCTAGGGCCACAGCCACAGCAACGCGGGATCCAAGCCACGTCTGCAACCTACACCACAGCTCACGGCAACGCCGGATCCTTAACCCACTGAGCGAGGCCAGGGATCGAACCCGCAACCTCATGGTTCCTTAGTCGGATTCGCTAACCACTGAGCCACAGCGGGAACTCCTGGAACGGATTATCTTTAAGAGTGGATAAAAACTAAAAGTATAATCAGATGCAAGAGAAATGAAGATAAATTCACAGACCCTAATGAACTTACTGGCAAGCTAGGATGTTTTGAAAGCCGTTTGAGGTTGAATTTTTGCGGACAAGCATGGCTCCCTGCAGATGACTTTGGTGTGTTTGCCACAAATCGGATGCCAGTTTGAATGGACCATGAGTCTGCCTTAATATGGAAATTACTCTTTCTTTGGTGTGAGGCCAATGCACCCTGATTGTGTGTTAGGAAATCTGACTTACGCATCTTTGGGACTTCTTAGCAAGGCCACGTGTTCCTAGGAAGGGCTGGCTATGTTGCGGGGAGGGTGGCAGGGTGTCGGGGTGGCAGAGAGCTTACGGACATCCTGGAGTAGGTGTTGCAGCACCGGGAGGCTCAGGGTTTCTGCTTCTCTGTGTGTCAACGTCCTCTTCTCAAACAGGCTGCACACCCCCTGCACCCAAGCCTCAGACCCCCCGAGAGGTCTGCGGGGAGACGCCGCCCCTCTTCTTTAGGTTCTCCCTTTACACGTTCAAGACAGCCTTCTGAAGAGCCCCCTGGGATCCCTTGTGACCCTGGCGTCCACAGGCGGTGGGCAGCGGCTGGGGAGGGGCGGGCTCCACTGCCAGCCCCGGTGGGAGAGGGCGGTGGCAGGGGATGCTGAGGGAGGGCGCACTTTGTCCAGAAGAAGCCAGAGGTGGGGGGGCGGGGACAGAACGAGAGCCACCACTGTCTTCTCTCGCCAGGGAAGCTGAGCTCCGGCTGGGAGGCTGAGCCGCATGTGACCCAGCCTGTGTCAGTCTAGTTATTGGTGCCATTTGGTGGAATGACATGGAGATATGGCCGAGGTTTGTGGTATGGAAAATTGAGTTTTGGCTCTAACTTACTCTCCTTCCCTCCTTTTATAATTTTCAGGGAGCCCGTCTCCTAGCCTGTATCTGTCATCCCTAATGGCATTGTAATATCCTCTGGTGTATGTTCTTTTTATTTGACCTTCACAATGACCTTGGAAAGTCGTCAACACGAGCTGTATTATTGCCATTTATAAGACTCAGAAAAGTCAAATAATCTGCTCAACACTCAATAGGAATTAAGTACCAAGGACTGTCAGCTGTCCCGAGTCCTCTAGGGCCCCTGCTCTGTGCCCAAGGCCACCGCGCTGACTGATACTGTCCTCGCCGCTGCTGGGAGATGGGAGGACCGGGAAGCCTGGGTTCCCTGTGGCATCAGTCTGATGAGCGGCAACCAGGCGCGCCCCCTCTACCTCCGTGAGCCGGCGCTGCTGTTAGTGGACATTCCAGTCGGGTCTGTCCTTTCTGCCTCTCCCGAATTTTCCTGCCTCTCTCTATGTTGCTGTTCTTCGTGGCTTTGAGTTAGCGACAAACCTGAAGCTTTGCCTCAGTTTCTCCTTCAGTACTCAGGCTATTCCTAGAAATAGGTCGTTGGTAGGTCAGCCCTAAAAGAAGGGAGGTTTTTATCTTCGGTGAATTCGGTGAAGCCAGTTTTTATTTTTTCTTCTAAACTGCAAAATGCAAAGATATTCTTAGAGGACTCCGTGCCTTGGAAATTGTTTTCCTAGAGCCTGCCGCTCTCTGGCTTCCTTGGTTTGCCTCCCGTAGCGTTTAAGGAAGCTGAGAGCTTCAGAGCCCGGGAAGTGCCCCGGGTCTCTTTGACGGCAGTGCTCACATCTCGGGGAGGGAGGCGTATAGTTATTAGTGAAGTGAGCATTCCTGGGAGCAGCACGTAACTGGAAAATCATGCTGATTTGTGCTGTGCGCATCGTCTCTGTGTCCTGGCAGAGCCTTCCCAAGGAGCGCTCTCTGGCAGTCCGGCAAAGGGAGCTGGGGTCCAGACAGATTCTAACGGCTGAAGTTGAAGAAAATGAACTAGGACCTACTTAGGACACAGTATTGCAGAGCGTGAGAGTGATAATCTCATTTTTTTTTTTTCTTCTATTGGTTCTTCTTAAGAAGCCTGACTGGCCTTGATACGGTATCTAAAACTAAAATGAGTGGTGCTTTGAGGTCTCTTCTTTCTTCTCCCTGTCACAGTGGGTGTGTTTCTCAGAGCTTATCTGCTCTGTGCCAAAAATCAGCCAGGGTCACGAACAAATGCCCAGTTGCTTCCAAGTCCTAAGAACACTTGGAAAAAAGGTGTCTTGCCTCTCTCTTGCCTCATGTCTTTAAACTTTAAATGATAGGAGAAACTTGTCTCAGCCAAGAGAAGGATAAGAAAGAACCGCCAAGTTTAAAAACTAGTTGATGAGTAGCTTCCCATCCAGGTATACCAACCTAGACTGTGTAGTCTGCAGATGGAAAATAATGTTCTATTTTGGCTTATGCAATACTTCATGAGCGACTTTTCAGAATTGCTGCATTGTCAAGAATACGCCTTGATATGCACTGTGTACGCTAATTTTTAAGCATTAAAGTGTCACCACTAGGAGTTCCCATCGTGGCTCAGTGGTTAGCGAATCCAACTAGGAACCATGAGGTTGCGGGTTCAATCCCTGGCCTCGCTCAGTGGGTTAAGGATCTGGCGTTGCCGTGAGCTGTGGTGTAGGTTGCAGATGCGGCTCGGATCCCACGTTGCTGTGGCTCTGGTGTAGGCTGGTGGCTACGGCTCCAATTAGACCCCTAGCCTTGGAACCTCCATATGCTGCAGAAGCAGCCCAAGAAATGGCAAAAAGACCACAAAAAAAAAAAAAAAAGTCACCACTAAGTGGGGGCAGAGAGTATTTGCAGCTGTGCATAGTATATCATAATTGCCAATAGAAAGATCAGTTTTCCTTTTTGCCTTTGGTCAAACTTGACTTTATCTGAAAACCTTCTTTTATATGTTTTTTGTTTGTTTGTTTTCATTTTTTTTGCTTTTTAGGGCCGCACCCATGGCACATGGAGGTTTCCAGGCTAGGGGTCGAATAGGAGCCTACACCACAAGTACAGCTACAGCAACCTAGGATCTGAGCCGCATCTGCGACATACACCACAGGTCAGGGCAACGCCGGATCCTTAACCCACTGAGCGAGGCTAGGGATTGAGCCCACAACCTCAGGGTTATTACTAGTCAGATTCGTTTCTGCTGCACCTCGACGGGAACTCCTTTTTATGTATTTTTTGATCCTGTCTTTTTCTTTCTCAATTTACTCCCCACCCCCTCTGCTTCCTTCGGTGGCACCCCTGGCAGCGTGGGCTACTGGCTGGATTGGAGTGGGGGCAGCTGAGATGCTCCGGTCTTCACTGAGGCGGACAGGACGGGGGGGAGAAATGAGTTTGAGATGTTGGTGTCACGGGGGAATGGCAATACCGAGAGTACTGCACTTCAGAGCTGTTCGAGTTTCGCGAGTTAAGAAGGATAGGACTTTAGGTTAAGAGTTTTTATGAAGTGCCAGTGTTTAAACCATTTGTTGCCCCGTTTAAATCTTGGCTCTCTATATGGTTGAGTAGCTCTAACGTTGGACAAATTTCTCATCTAAAAAAGTGGAAGTTACATGGTACCGACCCCAGAGATATTATGAGGATCATAGTCTGTAACTTACATCAGGACGGCTCGGGGTGTGTAGTAGATGCCTCACACGTATTCGCTGTTGTTTGTTATTTTACACTCACTGGTATGCTTTCTTGAAAGTGGGAACTCCCTCCTTGAGGTATTTAGATTGAGATGGCAAATAGGTGGAAGACTTGCTGCTGAAGTTAATGGTGAGTAGCGGGACATAAAACGGGATCTTTATGGAGAAGCTGCAAGAAGACTGCACAGAATTGGTTAGACATGAAAAACTCAAGTGGCAGGGCTGGAGATAATTGGGAAATCTGAAATGGCCAGAAAGACTGAATACCTGCTTCTGATTTGTCTGAATTTTTTCTGTTTTTGAAAAAGGACTCTTTTAGCCAGCAAGGCTTATGTCATCTCTTATGTAAAAGAAAACAGTCAAAAAAAGAAAGTATAAAGTTTATTCTTTTAAAAATATAATGTGAAGTCTTATTTTATTCAGCATGGTTTTGGAAGACTATATTTCACATGGGAAAATTTTCTAAATAAATGAAGTTTGGCTCATTAAGTAGAAAAACTTGCTTTTACCATTTCTTACTGGGCTTTTTCTAAAAACCAAACAATACACTCATGTAACATTTATCAAACATATTCCATGTACCAGAAACTCTGCTGGTTACTTTATTGTATGTTATCTTAATTTTGCACATAAAATGCATTATGTTCTGGCTCCTTAAAAAGAATATATAGCCCTGACTTTATTGCACTTTGCTTTATTGTGCTTTGCAGATCCTGCACTTTTTTCAAATTGACAGTTTGTGGCAACTGTTCTTTGGGTTAGCCTACTGACACCATTTTTCTAACAGCATTTGTTCACTTCATATCTCTGTCACATTTGGTAATTCTTAGAATATTTCAAACTTTTCATTATTGTATTTGTTATGTTGATCAGTTTTCTTTGATGTTACTATTGCTAAAAGATGATGACTCACTGAAGGATTAAATGACAGCGTATTTTAGCAATAAATATTTTTAAATAAGATATGTACATTTTAAAGATATAATGCTATTACACACTTAACAGACCACAGTATAGTATAAACATAACTTTTATGTGCACTAAGAAACCAAAACATTTGTGTGACTCACTTTATTGCCATGCTCGCTTATTATGGTGGTTTGACACTGAACCTTCAAGACCTCTGGTGTGCGCCTGTCCTGGGCCAATTAATCGCCTCCTAGAAAGCTGATTGTTAGCCCCTTTTGGTAGGTCTTTGCTTGGAATTCCTGACTTTTATACTTTGATCTTAATATTCCCTGCATATTCTTAAAATGTCCATGTAGCCAAGAGCAAGGAAACTGATTCTTAATTGCATGTTCTAGTCACTTTTACATATATTTAAACCCAAGAAAAACCTGTAAAATAATTATTATGCCCAGTTTTGTAAGTGAAATAAGTGAGGCAAGGAAAAGTTCACTATCTTGCCCAAGGTCACACTGCTGAGTAAAAAGGGGAGCTGGGATTGAAGCACGGCCCTCTCTGACTCCAGATCTTGTGTTCTTTCTATGCTGACATTATCAAAGAGATAGGTAGGCTTATGGGAGTTCCCATCGTGGCTCAGTGGAAAGGAACCTGACTAGTATCCATGAAGACGCAGGTCTGATCCCCGGCCCCGCTCAGTGGGTTAAGGATCCGGTCACAGTTGTGGCTCGAATCCCATGTTTCTGTGGCTGTGGTGCAGGCCAGCAGCTACAGCTCCAATTCAACCTCTAGCCTGGGAACCTCCATATGCTGCGGGCGTGGCCCTAAAAAAAAACCTAACTAACTAACTAACTAAATAAAGGCTTATGGAGGAAAACCCTTCTCTGTCCTCCCACTCCCACTTTTCTGATTTGTTCCCATTATTCTAAAAGCAGATTTTCTCCCCTCATTAAATTAGCTATCTTTGTACTGGATGCAGGTAAAAGTGAGAGAAAAAAATGGAGCTTCCAAGCTTGGTGGGTGAGGAACTAGCTCATGGGATGACCCAGGGTTTTCCAAGTTTAAATGAAAACTTAAAAACTCTTTAATTTTTTACAGAGCCTTTAGTTTATAGTCAAAAGTAATTTTGTGTGCTTAAGGGACACATGAAATCGTCAACTAAGAAATCTATTAGAAGTATCATGGCACAGTGAGACGCCAGCGTCACATGCTATCACTGACATGTGGAATCTGAAAAAAAGAACACAATGAACTTCTTTGCAGAACAGATACTGACTCACAGACTTTGAAACACTTACGGTTTCCAAAAGAGACAGGTTGAGGGGTGGGGGAATGCTCTGGGGGTTGGGGATGGACATGCTATAAAACTGGGTTGTGATGCAACTATAAATGTAGTAAAATTCACTGAGTAATTAAGAAAAAAGAAGTATCATAGCAATGTGAGATAGTTTTTCATACGAAGCCTTCAAAATCTGGTGGGGGTAAATCCACCCCTCCGTAAAAGCAATGAAAGCATTGGCAAAGACGGCCAAATCAACTTTTTAAGAACTCTCGAAATTAGCCAAAGCCTTCCAGCAATCGGAGGCGTGTTTATTCAAGAAAAACTGCTGAATCTCACTGAGCAGGCATTGCAACTTGAACTACTCCCACCTCCCTTTGCTCAGGTCTGCAGTAACCTTGAAAGTCAGCAGCCTTGCGATCATGGGCAGGCCTTGTTTGGAGCTCCTCAAAGCAAAGTCCCATTCCCAGAGCATTGTCCCTGGCTGACCTATCTTGTAGCTCCTTGGAAAAGCCTCGTTCACAGGGCGTTGTTGTCATTTGACCTGATTGGAGCTCACAACTTGCTCTGCAAGAAAACCCTGACCTGAAGGCCTTTGTCAGAAACAATCAGTGGCAATTAATACTCAGCTGCTGAGCGGGCAGTACCAGTCGGGGAAACAAGAACCTGGCCAAAATCTTAAAAGGAAGATATGAGACTAAGGTCTGCGTAAAAGGCTTTGAAAAACTCTGACATACTCCTAGGGAATTAGAAGGCTGTGTCTGCATGCCTAGGAAAGGCCCGAGAGGGCGCTAATCTCTCACCTCTGACCCACCTTGAGGACCCAGGGAAGCAGTAAGCAAAAGCTAAGGCCGAAGTTTAAATTGCCTGCGGGTTGAAGGCGTGCCCCAACACATACGCAGATCCCTTCAGCAAATGTTGGGAGACTTTCTGCTTCAAAACATTTAAGGAAATCTCAGACCCATCATTAGCTAACTGCTAAGCTAACTGAGACATCAGTGGTTAATAAACACTACAGGTTATAGAGATCACAGGGTTAGTCAGAAATGTCACTAAACAAACAAATTACAGCAGCTGCAGTGATGACCAAAAAGCAGCAACAGTAAATCTTGCAGAGTTAAGGAAAGGGAGTCTGATATCCAGAATTGTTTCATTTATTATTATTTTGTCTAAAATGTCCAATTTTCAATAAAAGATACGAGACATGTGGAGATACAAGAAGTATGCCTCATACACAGGGGAAGGAAAGGCATCAATAGAAACGGCCCCTGAGGTGGTCAAGATGTTGGACTTACTCTGTAAAGATTTTAATCAGCTGTTATAAAAATATGCTCCAAGAATTGAGCCAACTGTGTCTAAAGAATTAAAGGAAAGTGTGAACAATGACTTCTCACAAAATAGAGTAAGTATATCAATAGAGAAATTACAAAAGAATATATAAATTATGGTGCAATAACTGAAACAAAATTTGATGAGCAGACTCAACAACAAATTTAAGCTGGAAGAGGAAAGAAACAGCAAAGTCAATGATAGATCAGTTGAGAGTATCCAGCCTGAGGAACAGAAAGAAAAAAGAATGAAGAAAACTGAAAGTCTCAGAGACCTGCAGTACACCGTCAAGTATACCAATATATTTATAAAGGGAGTTCCAGAGGGGAAGAGAAGGAGAAGTGGGGGTGGGCATTCAAATAATTAATGGTGAAACACTTCCCAAATTTGATGGAGAGTAATCTACAGGCTCGAGAAGCTCCATAAACTCCAAAGGGATAAGCTGAAGGAGATCCACACCTACTCACATCATAGTCAAACTGTTAAAAGACAAACACAAGGCGAGAATCTTGAAAGCATCGAGAGAAAGTGACTTGTCAAGTACAGAGAGATTAACAGCTCCCTTCTCATTAGAAAGCATAGAGGATGGAAGTCAGCGGGATGACACATTCGAGATGTTTAAAGAAAAACCCTCAACCAAGGATGCTGTGTCTGTCAACTGCGGAATCTAAGGCATTCCCAGATGAAGAAAAACTGAGAGAATTCATCACCAACTGAACTGATCCCTGAAAATCGTAAAAGGAGTCCTTTAGATTGAAAGGAAAGGTCACTAGATGGTAACCTGAATCCCCATGAAGACTGGAGATGACTGGTAGAGATGAATACCTAGAGAAATGTAAAAGGAATTACAAATGTATTTTTATTTGTAACCCTTTTCTCCTCCCTGAGTAAAATACAACTTCATGAGGCAATAGTTATGTAATATGTATGCTGATAATAGTACAGAGGAGGGGGAAGGAAAAGTAATACATTGCAGGAAAATTTCTTTATGCTGTTGAAATTTTCAAGTTGTTTTAATCTGAACTCCATTCTTGTAAATTAAGATGCTAACTGTAATTCCCAGGAAAACCACAAAGAAAATAACTCCCCCTCAAAATATAGTAAAAGAAACAACAAGGAAATTAAAATTGTGCTCTAGAAAATATCTGACTAAAGAAGACAGTAATAGGGAGTTCCTGTCGTGGCTCAGTGGTTACGAACCTGACTGGCATCCATGAGGACGCAGGTTCAATCCCTAGCCTCACTCAGTGGGTTAAGGATCTGGTGTTGCCGTGAGCTGTGGTGTAGATCGCAGATGCAGCTTGGATCCTGCATTACTATGGCCCTGACGGAGGCCAGCAGCTACAGCTCCGATTGGACCCCTAGCCTGGGAACCTCCATATGCCGTGGGAGCGGCTCAAGAAAAGGCAAAAATACAAAAAAAAAAAAAAAAGAAGTCAGTAATAGAGGAAAAGAGGAACAAAAACAAACACATGACATATAGAAAACAGAGCTAAATGGCAGATGTAGGTCCTACCTTAACAGTAATTATGTGAAATGTATGTGCATTAAACATTTCTCTTCGAAGGTAGAGACTGGCAGAATGGAGACTCAGGGAACATGATCCCTCCACGTGCTGCCTGTAGGATACACACTTTAGAGTCAAAGACACAAGTAGGTTCAAAATAAATGGATGGAAACAGACCACGCAAGCAGTAACCAAGGGAGAGCTGAAGTAGCTATACTAACATCAGATGACGTAGACTTTGATACAAAAATTGTTACTGGACAGAAAGAGGAATACATTATAATGATAGCAAGGTTAATATTAGGAAGATATAACCATTATAAACATATATGCCCCTAATGACCAAAAGTGCATGCACCAGAAACGGACAGAATTGAAAGGTAGTATAGTCAGTTGAACACCAGCAGCGGGAGATTTCAATAACCCATTTCCATGTGGATAAAACAACTAAGAGGACCATCATCAAGGACACAGACGACTTGACCAGCTCTCTGAACCGGAAAACCTAGAAGACGTACACACAACACTCCCCTCAACCACAGTCTCCAGAACAGACCGTCGTCCAGGCCGTAAAACAAACCTCAGTAAACTAACTTAAAAGGACTGAAATTATACAAAATATGCTCTCCAAAAATAGTGAAATGAAAACAGGCGATTAATAGAAGGAGATTTGGGGAATTCACAACTATGTGGAAATTAAACAACACACTTCTAAATAACCAATGGATCCAAGGAGAAATTATAAGGGAAACGATAAAGTACTTGAAGTAAGGAATGCAAGCAGAGCAGTGTTTAGAGCAAAATATATAGCTGTACATTCCTATATTTAACAAGAGGGAAGTTCTCAAATTTATAACGTAAACTTTCACCTTAAGAAACTAGAAAAAGAACAAACCAGACCCAAAGCTAATAGAGGAAAAGAAATAAAGATGAGAGAGAAAGTAGAGAGTAGAAAAGTAGCAGAAAAATCAATGAAGTCCAAGGTGGCCCTTTTGAAAAGATCAAAAAAAAAGCAAATCTTTAGTCCAAGAAAAAGAAGATTCAAATTACTAAAATTAGAAACAAAAGAGAGTTGGAGTTCCCATAGTGGCTCAGCAGTAACCAACCTGACCTGTATCC
Organism: Sus scrofa; assembly: GCF_054392235.1. NCBI lineage: Eukaryota > Metazoa > Chordata > Mammalia > Artiodactyla > Suidae > Sus > Sus scrofa. Next base: position 17,536,210 of record NC_139393.1, on the reverse strand, counting down.
ATGAGAACTAGGGTTCGATCCCTGGCCTTGCTCGGTGGGTTAAAGATCCGGCATTGCTGTGAGCTGTGGTGGAGGTCAAAAGACGCAGCTCAGATCCTGTGTTGCTGTGGCTGTGGTGCAGGCCGGCAGCTATAGCTCTGATTTGACCCCTAGGCTGGGAACCTCCATATGCCATGGGTGTAGCCCTACCAAAAACACACACCCAAAAGAAATCTTTCAGGGTATCACTAGTGATCTTAAAGAAATAAAGAAGAAACATAAGGGAATACTAAATACTATGAACATCTGTATACCAACAAAATAGATAATTTATAGGAAATGGATGATTATATGAAATGGATAAATCCCTAGAAATGCATAAACTAACTCAAGAAGAAATAGACAACCTGAACAGATCTCTAGCAGGTAAATAAATTAAATTGGTAAATTAAAACCTTTTCATAGAAAAAAGCCTACACAGAGATAACTTTACTGGTAAAAATCTAAACACTGAACAAATTAATACCAATTCTTTATAAACTTTTCCCCAAAAAATGTAAAAAGATAAAATACTTCCCAGTTCATCCTCTGAGGCTAGTATCAGCCTCATACCAAAACCAGAAAAAGATATCACAAGAAAACTAACATACTGATATCCCTTATAAACATAGATGCAAAACTTCTCAAAAAGTAGCAAACCAAATCCAGAAGTATGTGGAAAGGGTTATACACCATGACCAAGTGGGATTTATCCTAGGTATACAGACTTGCTTCACCCTGCTAAAATCAACCAATATGATACACTGTTTCAAGAAAACAAAGGCCCCAAACCACATAATCCTCTCAATAGCTACAGAAAAAGCATTCAGGAAAATCTAATACTCTTTCATGATAACAAGCACTCAGGAAATTAGGAATAGGAAACTTTCTCAGTCTGTTAAATGGCATTTGTTAAAAACCAGTAGCTAATAATCATGCTAACACATTTCATATTTTAATACATTGAAATGAAAATATTTTAGATACATTGTGTTCAATAAAATATATCATTGAGGTTTTATTTTATCTATTTTGAATGTGGCTCCTAGGAAATTTGAAATAACAGTATGGCTCATATTTCCGGGATGCATTTTATTTCTGTTTGACAGTACTGTTCTGGACCCAGGGTCTCCAGGTTCTGGCAAATCTGAGTCCTCTTCCCTGCTCTGTAGGACTGGATGGCTGAGAGGTGAGGGCAGAACATGAGGATTGAGAGACGGGTGGAGAAGTCAGCAGGGGAAGGTGAAGGGTGAATTAAACGCACTCTTCCTGTGGGCACAGGGGCTTTGTTTTCTTCGCAGCTGTATCCTCAGTGCCTGGAATAGTAAAATGTAATAGAATCAATTTCAGTTAAGAGGATAGTGTTTGTTGCTAAATGGTTATTTATTTGACATCTGATATTTGCTGTGGGTACATAGAATCTAGAAAATGAGAACACAGTTCAGTGAGCAGCAGACATGGCATCTGATAATCATCCAGCCGTGAGACAAGACGCCTCGGAGGACAGGAGGAACCAGGCAGCAGTGGTTGCCATTTGACAAAACGGGTTTGTTGTTGCAGGGTGATTTTAGAGTGCAAGACACAGTCTTTGCCTAACAATTTTTTTTTTTCATATTTAGGGAAAATACATTTCTATCTGAAGTCTGTACTTTATGTAAAATCACCTAATTTCCAAATGTTGGCACCCGGTTTCAAATTTTTTTAAATGTGCCTGTCAAACAAAACCCTCCTGTCCACTGGCTTTGTCCCAGGAGCCCACTAAGTATTTAGCAGGTAAAGTGGATACATACTTCCTTTGACTCCTAAGCCATCAAAGCAGAGCACTCAACCAGTGCCACACACGAAAAGCCTTCTCAGACATCTGTGATGTTCTCTCTCACAAGGTCTCAGTCCATGTATTTCTTCTTAGCATTGTTACATTTGCAGTCCACATCTGTGTGATTATTTAATTCACTGTCTCTTCCATGGAACATCCAGAAGCTCCCCATGGATGGGGCTGGATCTGTTTTTACTAGCCAGTAATTACTAACAAAATGAATGAATGAAGTAGGCAGGAGAGATTAATTTGAAATGCATTCTGGGAGTTGCCATTGTGGCTCAGTCGTTAAGGAATCCATCTAGGAACCATGAGGTTTCAGGTTCGATCCCTGGCCTCAGTGGGTTGGGGATCTGGCGTTGGCGTGGGCTGTGGCGTAGGTCGCACATGCGGCTCGGATCCTGCGTTGCTGTGGCTCTGGCATAGGCCAGTGGCTACAACTCCGATTTGACCCCTGGCCTGGGAACCTCCGCAGGCCGCATGTGGGGCCCTAGAAAAAGATTAAAAAGACAAAAAAAAAAAAAAAAAAAAAAAAAAGAAATGCGTTCTATAGTTAAAAGTGTATACTGTCTCACTTGGAATTCTGTGTTGAAAGATTGAGTCCAACAGCAAGTTGTTTTGTTGGCTCTAAGGAAAGATGACTTTTTTCCCTGCTATGTAGACATTTCAGTGTTATCTACACTAACATATCTCAAAGCATGTTTCAGAGAATTCTGGCATTTGCAGCAGAACACATTAATGTCAGTATTTATTTGTACTTGGTAATCCCAAAGTTCTTATAGTTGACATTTTAGGCTATAGCTAATCCTCTGGACTTATTGCCTTTCCTGGGAAAAATGGAAATAGTGCTTCCCTGGAATAGTTATTAAAAATATCTTTTTAAGATTTTGGATATTTGTAAAATTTGATTATTTTAAGCTCAGAGGAATGGGAAAGCTGAAGAAGAACTGGCAAGGATGACTAGAGCCAACGTTTTCTTAAAAAAAAGGAGGAAAAGAAACAAAAAATCAGTAATAATTCACCAACTTAAAGTTGAAAGATTTACTGTCATGCCAAAATAAAGTAAAGGCCATAGTGCTGAAACAGAGAGGTCACCTTTTCTATGCCTTGAGACAGAATGAAAAGAGATGCTGGAAAAGTGAGAAGCAGCAGGTGAGGAAAGGAGAGAAAACCACAACCCATTTTGGTTTTGTGGACAGGTTTTTAACAGAGCTAAACTTCAGCCTTTACATTTTCATAAGTTGCAGAAAGGAAAGTCTTAAAGATTTCTTAAAGTTGAATCTGTTTGGTTCTATTTATATAACATTCTCAAAATGACAACGTTTTTAGCGATGGAGAGCAGATTAGTGGTTGCCAGGGGTTAGAGATGGGGCAGAGGGCTCTGTGAGTTTTTACTTTGTTTATATCGAAACTGTGTGTTTATGATCATAAAGAATTAGGATTACTTCCTCCTGATCCTTCCATCATTATGAAGTGACCTTCTTTTTAATTCCTGGTGATAATTGTTATTAACGGAGCCACTGCATCTTTGTTTAATTAGTGTTATAGCAGGATAAGCACACTGTCTTCTATTTACTTCTTATCTACTTGGATCTTTCAATATAAAATAGGCAGCATGTCATTTTTATCTTGCGTTTTTATCCAGTCTGATGTTGTCTGCGTTTTAATTGGGATGTGATCTGTTTACCTTGTGATTATTGATATGGTTAGGTTTGAGTCTGTCATTGTGTCATTTGTTTTCATTTGGCTCATCTGTTCTTAGAACTTCTTTTACTCCTTTTCTGCTTTCTTTCGAATGGAGGCTTTTTGTGATTCTATTTCATCTCCTTTGCTGTCTTATTAATGACAGCATTTCTTTTGTTTGCTTTGTACTTTCACCGGCCGCCGTAGGGTTTGCTGTACACACATTTAAATGATCACATCTACCTGCAAGCGATACAGCGTCACGGCGCGCACAGTGTGAGAAACAGGATGGTATGTTTTCATTTCTCCCTTCTTGGGCTTCACGCGATGGTAGTCATGTTTTATTTATTCATATGTTATAAACCCTGCACTAAGTTGTTGTTCCTGCTGTTTAGTCAGTGATCTTTAAAGAGATTTAAATAAGAAAAAAATTCTTATACATTTACTCCTGCAGTCACCATTCCCAATGTTGTGCTCATTCTTTTATTTAGATTCATATTTTCATGAAGTATAAGGTTCCTTCTAGCAGAACTAGCCTTAGCTTTCCTTGTCCTGCGGTTCCATTGGTGGTCGTTTCTTTTAACCCTTGTGTGTCAGAAAAAGTCTGTTGATCACTTTCATTTTTTCAAAGGTATTTTCTCTGGGCTCATCAGGTTTTCTTTTAGTATTTCAAAGATGTTTCTCCATTGTCTTCTGGCTTGCATTGTTTCCAGTAAGAAATTTGCTATCACTTTTAGATAATTTTCTTTTTTTTTTTTAATTAAAGAATAGTTGATTTACAATGTTGGGCCAGTTTCTGCTGTTCAGCAAAGTGACTCGGTCATACATATTTATAAGTTCTTTTTGTTTTTTATGTTATTTTTCCATAAGATTTTTTTATTGCCTGTTTTGAACTATTGATTTTGATACATAATTTTCTCCCTGTTTCTCGTACTTAGTAAACTTGGATATGTGGGTTTATAGTTTTCATCAGATTTGAAAATATTTTGCCATACTTTCTTCAAATATTTCTTCTGCTTCCTCCCTCTTCTCTCTCAAGGATTCTAATCACACACATATTATTAGGATGCTTGAAGTTATCCCACAGTTTGCTAATACCCAATTTTATTTTTAGTTCTTTTTTTCTGTGTTTTCATTTTAGATAGTTGGGTTTTGTTTGTTTGTTTGTTTGTTTGTTTGTTTGTCTTTTTGCCATTACTGGGGCTGCTCCCAAGGCATATGGAGGTTCCCAGGCTAGGGGTCGAATCGGAGCTGCAGCCACTGGCCTACACCAGAGCCACAGCAACGCGGGATCCAAGCCACATCTGCGACCTACACCACAGCTCACGGCAACGCCAGATCCTTAACCCACTGAACAAGGCCAGGGATTGAACCCACAGCTTCATGGTTCCTAGTTGGATTTGTTAACCACTGACTGAGCCACGACGGGAACTCCTTAGATAGTTTTTTTCTATTGCTGTGTGTCTTCAAGTTCATTCATCTTTTCTTCTGCCATTAATCACATTTGGTATACATTTGTTTTTATCTCAACTTGGGTTTTTTTAAAAAATCTTCTATGTCTCAACTTTGTATGCCTGAGGGATACTGTTTTTAATCCTGTTCCTTGTAATATCTGTGTCCAATATCAATACCCCTCTCAATAATTGATTTATTTTTCTCATTATGGATCTTTTTTTTTTTGGTTTGTTTTTTACTTCTTTGAATGCCTAGTAGTATTTGACTAGACATCAGATGTGATTCTTACCTTTTCACAGATGAATTTTTTCATACTCTCATAAATAATCTTGAGCTTCATTCTGGAACACAGTGGAGGTACTCGGAAACAGTTTGATCCTTTTAGGTCTTTAAAATTAGTTCTTGGAGTTCCCACTGTGACTCCATGAGTTAAGGTCCCAACATTGTCTCTGTGAGGATGCAGGTTCGATCCCTGGCCTTACTCAGTGGGCTGCGGATCTGACATTGCCTCAAGCTGTGGTGGAGGTTGCAGATGTGGCTCGGTTCTGGTGTTGCCATGGCTGTGGCGTAGGCCACAGCTGCAGCTCCAATTCAACCCCTGGCCCAGGAACTTCCATATGCCACGGGTACGGCCATAAAAAGAAAAAAGCTAGTTCAGTAGGACCAGACTAAATGTTTTTAGTCTAGAGCTATTTGTCCTCTACTCCTGAAGCAAGACCCTTTGGCGTCTGCCCAATGCCCTCTGAATGAGGAGTTTTTCGCGTCTGGCTAGGAATGGACCCAATCCAGGGCCCTGAGTAAGTGTGAGGTACGCTTCTCTCATCTGTTCAGCTGGTTTTCCTCCTAGCCCTTGGTGGTTTCATCAGATGCATGCACCGATTTGTACTCTGCTGAGCTCTCATGCAGGACCTGTTCAGATCTCTAGGGTTTTCTTTCTTTGTAGGTGTCTCCTTTCCCGTATGCTGTGAGCTCTAGCCACAGTGTCCTGAGAACACTCCATGCCGTCTCTTCAACTTGGGGAGTCTTACCAGGCTTTTCACCTGTGTTCTCCTCTTCTTCACTATGGCCTGGAAACTCGCGGGACAGTCATTGGGGCGATCACAGGGCTCACCTCCTTTGTTTCCCATCTCTCAGAGATCACTCTGCTGTGTGGCTCAACCTCCAGTGTCGTGGAAATAGTCGTTTTGTATATTTTGTCTTTTTTTGGGGGGGGTGCTTCAGGTGGGGGCGAGGTGTAAATTAGGATTCTGTTATTCCATGTGGTTGCAAGTGAAAAATCTCAAAATTAGGTTTTTTTTCCCCTTTTATATATTTAATGTCACTATTAAGAAAAAAGTTGTACTTAGACCATTCATGGGTAGGCTGTTTTGAAGTTTGTGAAGATCTGAAGTGGGATAAAGGGAGTGAGGCTTTAGAAATTAAAACTGACTACACGTTCCCTTCCTTCCCTAGAGATTCTGATTTGCTCTTTACTAGGTTGTTGCTCTGCTCCCTCATTAATCAGAGTCCCTTTGTTCCTTCTGCAGAGATTCTTTAAATGGGCTCTATGAATATATCACTCAAAATGCATGAGGATGTTATAAATAAAATTGTCATGGTCTGTATGTTTTAATATAGATAATTAAATCTCTGACAGTACAGTCTTGTAGAGAACACATAAGGAGAAGACTTACCGTGTGTTAAAGTGTATTTTAAAGCTAAAAAATCTAAATTATTGAATTTCTAATGCTAAGATAGCCACAGATTTGTGGGTCAAAATACAATGCCCATGAACAGATTCATAAATGTGTTTTAAACATTTAGCATATGGCGGCAGTAGATGGCATTGAGACTACTAGACAACACATTGAAAAAAATTACAGTTGGATAGGTATCTTCCAAATAGGTTAAATGTTATCTAAAACTATCAGGGAGTTCCCGTCATGGTGCAGTGGAAACAAATCCAACTAGGAACCATGAGATTGTGGGTTCGATCCCTGGCCTTGCTCAGTGGGTTAAGGATCTGGCATTCCTGTGAGCTGAGGTGTAGGTTGCAGACACGGCTCAGATCTGATGTTGCTGTGGCTGTGCAGTAGGCCGGCAGTTGTAGCTCCTATTAGACCCCTAGCCTGGGAACCTCCATATGCCACGGGTGCAGCCTCAAAAAGCAAAAAAAAAATTAAAAAAATAAAAATAATAAAAATAAAAGTATTGGAAGAAAAAATGGGCAATTCACATAATCTTGAGGAAGAGAAGACCTTTCTGAGTGTGAAGCAAAAAGTACAACCATGATGGAAAACCTTGATGAGATTACACGAAGATTTGATATCTCCTAAGGAGCAAAATAATCCCCCTACTGCGGAAAGACTCCTCCTAAAGGAGTAAAGGAAAGATGAACGCCCCCGACTAGAAAAACGGGCAGAGGACATGCGTAGATCATCATCATTAGGGGCAACAAATATGCGCCCAGTAACTATTTTTTAACTGTTCTATTTCCTAATGATGGTAACAATAAAAAGTAATAGCAGTAAGAGCTGCCATTTACTAATGTGTTTGTCTGAATATGTTAAGAACTTCCAACAAATTAGCCAGCTCAGTCCTCTGAAAGGCAACTGTGTATGTTATTGTCCACATTTTATGAATGTGACAGCTGAGACATGAGCCTTTGTCACCTCTGCAGGTGACTAAGTGACCAAGTGGTTGAGCCAAGGTTACCTGTCCCCCAGGCCATCTGAGTCCTGTTCTCATCTCTTCTCAAAGAAGTAAAGTTACCTAAAATTCCACTGCGCCTTACAGAGAAATTAATAATTTGCACAAGATCACACAACTTGTAAGTCATAGAATAGAGTTAAAATTTTTAGAAAGGAAAATCATATAAATAGAAGAAATAAAAAAAAAGAAAAATAGAGTGAGCAACAAAGCAGATGTCTATTAATTTTACGAATGTACCATTTCTTTTCAGAATATTTAAAAGATGCTTCAAAGAAGATGAAAAATGGGCTTATGTTTGTGAAATTGGTTAACCCGTGTTCAGGTAAGTGCTCCTTCCCTCCCTCTCCTCTGATAATAGTAACTTGAACATTTTTTAAACATCATGGCTGAAAAATGTGTGTCTTTATCTGTCTTTATACGTTCATTCTTCCTGAATAGCTTTTAAAGGTAAGATGGTATTACATGGTGGCACAAACATTGCTGGGCTTCTGAAATAATCACTCGACCTAAACATTTTTTTATTTCTTCTTAATTTTAATCCATAGAACCGTTCATTCATCAGAAATGATGGCCAAACAGTAAAGTGGTGTGTTTGATTTCTTTCTGAAAACAGATTAATTTTCCTTGACCTTCTTAAGGTGACTTTTCTTAGAATAGTTATCCAACATTAGCCTCCATTTATATTCATTGTATGTTATGAAATAAAATAAATGACCATATTTTTTAAAGAAGGTTTTTACTAGATTTTGTATAGTTTCATCTTTAGTTATGCTTTCCTTATTTTGTTCTGACCGAAAAGTAGTATACATGTTTTTTTTTTCCTGTCAAGGAGTGATTTGTTTTGCATCAAAAGCATGGCCTTTTAAGGAGATACATATTTTATCAGGAATAATTTTAACTTTGTATTCAGTGTATTTTGTTTTGTCTTATCATTTTTAGGCAAAAATATTAAAATATAAATATATAGTAATATTGGTGATATTATTTATCACTGTGTGGAATTGCATCTCCATTAGTTTATTTTGTGAGATTTATCTTGTAAGGTTTTTTTTTTTTTTTTTGCTTTTTAGGGCTGCACCCATGGCATGTGGAAGTGCCCGTGCCAGGGGTCAAATTGGAGCTGTTGCTGCCAGCCTACACCACAGCCACAGCAACACGGGATCCGAGCCAGGTCTGTGACCTACACCACGGCTCATGGCAACGCCAGATCCTTAACCCACTGACGGAGGCCAGCGTTAGAACCTGTGTTGCATCTTCAGGGATACTAGTGGGGAAGGAGTACCCAGCTTCTCCAAGGGCATACGCCCAGCATGTAGTTGAGGAAAATTCAAAGTCTGGGTCCTGGTGGTTGAACCATGTTTAAGAAAAAAAATTCATGCCTTAAAGGGGTTCTTTGAGATGCACGCAGATGCGCACAGTCTTCCCTCACCCTCTTCCAGCCTCTTTTTTTGGTTTGTTTGAAAAAAGAAGAGGAAATTTTCAACCAGTTGGATGTGGCTTTCCTCACTCCTGCCTTAAAGGCGTTACTGTCTAGGTCTTGGCCTTTCCCACTCGGGGTGGCCTTTGGGGTGGGCAGGCCTCGTCCCTGTCCTCATGGTGGGAGGCTGCACGCTGCCCTCGACTGGGGCCTGCGGGCCAGCTCTGTTCTGCTCACCGAGCCTTCAGGTTTGAGTAGTTGAAGAAGGGGATTCCGTCCTGACCCCAAGGAGGACTCGAGGAAAGGCTTTGTGGTTAAGGTCAGTGATTTCCACTTTTCTATTTATTGGTCTCAGTTCGGTGAGGATTGCGGAGTTGGCCAACAAGCCTCTGTATGTAACAGCCACAAGCTTTCCTTGGAGTCCCTTTGTATAGACCATGTCTATGTAGGTTTATGTTTATGTTCATATTAGGAACAGTCCTCAGAACTAGTAGATGGTCTTTTGACGTGTGTGTGTGTGTGTGTGTGTGTGTGTGTGTGTGTGTGTGTGTGTGTCAGAGAGAGAGAGAGAGAGAGAAAACTTACAAATAAAAAACAGATTTGTCTTAACAGGGGAAGGAGCCATTTACTTGTTCAATATGTGTCTACCGCAGCTGTTTGAAATAAAAGTTTTCAAGGAAAAACACCATTCTTGGTTTATAAATGAGTCCGTTCAATCAGGTAAGTAACTAGTGTGTATATTTCCATTAACTCAACACATAGCCTCGCTTTTCCATCTTTCATGCGTGGGAGGCTGGGTCTCTCCGCCTGGGTTGGAGTCCGGTCCGTGGCTTTTTCTTTATTGGCATCAGAGCAGGGTTCAACCAAGGAGAGGGAGAAAGGACAGATCATTTGAGCAAGTTAGGTCAATACATGTGTGTAAGACATTTTAACTAAACAGCTCTGATTTGTCCCCTAAAACATGACACGTCCCGCGTCAGGAGTCAGGTGACCCTCGGACGTGCGTGCTCACCCGTGGTGTTGCTCTCCTCTTAGCTGCTTCTGAAGATCTTTACGTTTTTAACATCTTGCCTTGCACATGGATACTGACAGAGCTTCTGGAAGAGAATGGAGCAAAGATACTTTTGAATGCTTTGTCACATAAATGACTACTGCCTCCCCCTGCCCCCCTCAGCGCGCGCGCACACACGGACACACACCCACACACAACACCCAATTTCTGTTGGCTCTTAGTGTGCCTTTGATTTGGGGCAGTATGGACTCAGCAGGAATAAGGAGACCACGTGTAGCGTGGTGGTTGTGGGAGTGAGGGAGTCACAGGGTCAAGGCAGCTGTGTTCCCTCTGCCTGCTCTCTTGTCCAGACAGTGCTTTCTAAGCCCCCTGCTTTCCGTTGACGCTCTCGCCACTTAGTGCTAAGGTATGAAGCCGCTTTGCCTTTCATCTAAGGCGTGCAGAAGAAGGGTTTATTGCCGGTGGTGAATGTCACATCCCTGTGTGCATGAGAAGACGCGAAGTGCTTTTCAGTTGCCCAAGTGCAGTGGTAGTCTGTCTATAGCCTGGTGGGTGCAAAGCATGCATTCCTTTTCATTGTTCCCTTTTATTATTTTCCATTTGGAAATATATGAGAGTTCCAGCTTCGAACGTAATAGTCTTACCTTTGAGTGTAGCTGGGTCGATACAGCTGTGTCCAGGTGGAACTGGGAAATGATTGCGAGGCGGTGATGATCAGCTCTCTCGGACTCTGGTTTTTCTGGTTTTGTTTTTTTAATAGACCTTATTTTTTATAGTTTTTTGTTCGTAGTAAAGGTACCTGCTTTCTTCATCATTGTCTTCTTTTTTAAACTTAACCTTGAAGAAAGAGCAGTTTCTAAGAATGGCCACCAGGATATTGTTTTCAGACCAAGAAACCTGTTTCTAATTTCTGAATATAATGGATGCCTCATATAAACTGAGCTTAGAGCTTCTTATGGGTTGTTTTCATAAAATTCTCTTCTTGTTTTAAAAAAAAGAATCAACTAATGTCATCATAAAATTATGGCCTTTTTATGTACTCTGAAATAGATTCATGTATGTAATTTAGGGTTAGCATTTCTTGGCTGTGTAGGTAGTTTGCTATAGATAGAGAGTAAAAAAAGTAAGTACGTGTTTCGTTAAACCAAATTAATAAATATGAGTTATTGCTCCTTTTGATGACATACCTCTTCTGGTTCAGTTCCGTGGGAGACGATCTCTGGGAGGCTTGGAGGGGGTGGGATGAGTAAAGAAAAGTGGGGCGTAGGCGGCCTAGGCAGATCGAGTTGGCTTTTTTCCTTTCAGCCTGGACAGCACCCCTGATCTCACTGCAGAGCATCCCGTTTCTTAGGCTCCGTCTTCTTGGACTCCTGCCCTCTTGCGTTTTTCTTTGGGATGGGGGATGGGACAGGGTCTAGAGTGTGTAACGACCTCCGAGCTCCCCGTCACTGGTCGTTCAGAGCTGTGAGCCCAGAGCCCATAGAAGGAGCTGTGCATGGAGGGAATAATAGTGCTTTCCCGTGGCTTCGCCCTCAAAAGCACAGGAAATTACATTTTACTGCAGCTTTGTAGGTAGACTAAGTACAGGTTTCCTAATGTCTGCCAGGTTCACCTTCTGTCTATATTCCCCTAAGCCTGCTGGGTTTTTGGTTTTTTTTTTTTTTTTTTGGCGGGGGGCGGCGGGGGCACTGGTAGGAGGGTAGGGAGATGAGGGCCTCTGTTAAAAATAATTTCTAAAGAAGTAGACAGAATTCCCATCTTGGCTCAGCGGAAATGAATCTGATTAGTAACCATGAGGATGCAGGTTCAATCCCTGGCCTCGCTCAGCAGGTTAAGGATCCGACATTGCCATGAGCTGTGGGGTAGGTCACAGACGCGGCTCGGATCCAGCATTGCTGCGGCTGTGGTGTAGGCCGGCAGCTGTAGCTCTTATTGGACCCCTAGCCTGGGAACCTCTGTGTGCTGTGAGTGCAGGCCTGAAATAAATAAATTAATTCGTTAATTAATTAATTAAAATAACGAAGCAGTGGAAAGTTAAGGCTCAAGCTCAGTGTCTGGGCTGTCCTCTCCACACCAGGGATGCAGCGCTCCTTGGAGTAAATCCCCGTGTACACATCCTGCCTTTCGAGAGGCTCCCAGAGACTCTTGGGCCTCTGTAGGAGGAACTTCTGCATTTGGAATTTCGCATATATTTTTCAATGAATGGTTTCCCTATTGGGATTAAGGTGGAATAACTAAGTTGTCGTTCTAAGACATTGAATTATTCTTAATCTGCAGGCGGTCTCCTCCACTTTGCCACCCCCATGGACCCTCTGTTTCTGCTCCTCCACTACCTTATGAAGGCTGGGAAAGAGGTGAGTTTCCCGGTTTGGGATAGTAACAGTGGGGAAACAGAATCGATTGTGTTTTAACTTGATCTCCTTTCTGTCCTTATAATGGCCCAAAGATAGATTCCCCATAGTTCAGGTTTAACTTGGTAGAACACGTGTATCACGTGTGACTGGCAGACCTGAGATCCAGCACCTCGATCTTGGACTAGTTCATAACCGCAGTGTGTCCAGCGAAAGCTCATTAATGGGGAAGCTGTAGTTGAGACGTAAGGCATCCCAGATGGAGTAAAATTTACCTTTGTAATGGGAAGACAGAGTTTGTTAATGGTTCCAGCTGGAGGTTCTGAAACATTTTGGTCTCAGGATACCTTTATACTCTTGAAAATTATTAAGGATCTCAGAGAACTTCTTGTTCTTGTGGGTTTTATCTGAGTATTTACTACATGAAATTAAAACTGAAAAAAACAATTTTATTAATTTATTCTCAAAAATAGCAAGGCCATTATATGTTAACATATAACATGTTTTTAATGAAACAAACAGTAACAGTCAGTGGGAAGTATGGCAGTTTTACATTTTTGCAAATCTCTTTGATGTCTGGCTTGAGAGAAGACAACTGGATTTTCACATCTGGTTCTGCATTCAGTGTGTTTCCATACATTGTGTCACTGGAAGTGTATGAAGAATACACAGCCTTACAGTATGAGACCAGAAAGGGGAGGAATTGTAAGACAGTTGTGGATACTCTGCTTTGATACCACTCCAGAAACAAACATACAGTTTCTTAAAAGTTAGTCGCAGTGTGGAATCTGAAACCCTGTCACTGAGCTTTCCATGGTCTTGTTAAAAAACAAAATTCAAATGAGTAAAATTTAAAGATCTTATTGGCTTTATTCAGTGATTCATGACCTGGGCAACATCTGTCCTAGCAGAAGGAAAGGCGCTCTAAGGAACTATACAAAAATGAAAGACTTTTTTTGGTTTGTATTTTGTCTTTTTAGGGCCGAAGCCATGGCATATGGAGGTTCCCAGGGTAGGGATTGAATCCAAGCTGTAGCTGCCGGCCACGGCCGCAGCCACAGCGACAACAACACGGGATCCAAGCTGCATCTGCGACCTACACCACAGCTCACAGCAATGCCAGATACTTAACCCACTGAGTGAGGCCAGTGATCGAACCCACGTCTTCATGGATGCTAGTCCGGTTTGTTAGCCACTGAGCCATGATGGGAACTCCTTTTTTTCTTTTTTTGGTCTGAAAGACTTTTATAGCCAGAAGGCAATAGAAACAAGGAAGTTGAACTAAAAGTGGGTTGGTTATGACAAGGTCACTTTTCTTTGGGGATGGCAGGTGTCTGTCAGGCAAATGACCTCACTAGTGTTCTTTAGGAGGTTACTGATTGACTAGTTTAAGATTCCGTTTCTGGGAGAGCTGAAACTAATTAAATCTCATCTCTGTTTGAGCTTAGCATAGGCAACTCCATTTGGGGCCTGTTGGTCTTGTTTTTAACACCCTGTTACATTAAAATCTATGAGTCTTTCTTGCCCTGAGACTGGCTCTCTCACCCATATTACTTTGCAATGTCATGCATTGGGCATTTGGAAAATATCATTTCAGTGTATTATGTAGGTCTTCTAAATGTTGACACAACTTGTCACACACACACACACGCACATATAAACCTTTGTTAATATAATAAATCACTGATCTCTTTAGAAAATTCTTTGACTATTGAGAAGCTTGTCATAGTGGCAGATACAAAATTTCTACAATTCTAATTTTTTCTGTAAAGTTCAAATGTTATCATTGGCTTCAAGTACTGTCAGTCTTTGCTTGAAGTGAGAGGTGCATTTCATTTATATTCTGCCAAGCAGTCAAGTCTGAATAACCCTGGTTCATAGCGGTTTATTTTGGGTAAAAAATTGAGACGCAGCAGTCACACAGTGCTTTTCCTCAAGGTGATCACTGAGCCTTGGTGGCGGCAGAAGTGCTTGATCTGCACTTTAATCACACAGACCATTTAACGAACTTGCTCTCGAGGGTCAAGATTTAAATAAAAGTAATTGCTCTTGCTCCTTGATCAAGGATATCCTTAAATGAAAGTGACATTGTTTCACGGCCTTGCCCGTGCAGTGACTTAAGGCTGTGGCTGCTGGACAGTTTGCTGGCACCGCCCTGCCTGGTACTAAGGAGCCAGCGCTTTTAGCCACCTTTGCGGTGGAATCATCAGTGCAAACGTCCACACAGTGAAAATGCAGCTACATCTTCGCATTATTATGAAAATAGTTTGGAGCTTGTGGACCCCCTGAAAGGGTATCGGAGACTCCCGGGGATCCACCAACCACAGCGTGAAAACCTTTGAAATAACAGCTTTAAGGAATGTTACTTAAACACTTAGAAAAATCTGATCTGTGCACTTTCGTGTCTGCAAAGAGTTTAAATGCTGTGGCTTCTCATTGAATGCTTAGACCCAATTTCCAAAACTATCATTTTGTATTTATGTCAGTTTGATTTGCTATAAACATTGAAAGTAAAAAAAACTGGCTTAAAGCTGCTAAGTCATGCTTTCTCCTGATGAGGCCTGTCTTCTCTTAGTTTCCTCCCCTCCTCCATCCTCTGCTCTCCAGTGTGGAGTCGTGGCCGTTCATTTCTTGGTGTGATCGTGTTTCCCCTTACCTGGAAGCCACTGTGGTGGTCACTGTGACGAGGCACACAGGCAGTGCGGCTGGTAAGCCACGTGCCTCTAAGGAGCAGAATGGCTCTAGTCACCAGGGAGGCCCTAGTCGTATTCAGGGAAGAAGATGGAAAGTCCAGGTGGCTCCCGATTGTGGTGTTTTCTAGGAATCGTCAACGGGGAGGAGCCACCAACCCGCTTCAGTACCTGGGTCGATGCGCCTTCAAAGGCCCTCCCCGCACCGTGTGTTGGGACCGTCTGCCTAACTTCCCACTGGGACCGCGACTCTGGTGAATTAATCCTCACCCTGGCCCTCTGGGAGGCGCTGGGGGCGCCGTGGCTGGCTCGGGTGGGCAGGTGCAGAGGAAGGCTCACGGTGGTGGCTGGCTGTTCTTTTTTAAATACATGGTTTAACATCAGTAAAAAATCTTCTGTCTAGTTATCCCAACCGTTATTGTATTTATATTCACGTAAGTTGCTTATTACATGACCTTTTTATGTCTGTATGGTAAAGAAAACAAGAATGTAACATTAGTTTCTTATGAAATTATTCTATGTTTAACATGATTATGTGGTACTCCATTACGTATAAGTGAAATATTGTTTTAAGATAGTTAAGTGTTTAACATATTGGTTGAGCACAGAAGAATATAGATTCAATTAGAAATCTAAAGACAATAAGAGTTGGGAGACCTGGGCATTAATCTTACTATCTGAAGGAAAAATAGAACATTTAAACTGGAGTTCCCATTGGGGCTCAGTGGGTAAAGAACCCGACTAGCATCCATAGGATGTGGCTTCAGTCTCTGGCCTTGCTCAGTGGGTTAAGGATCCGGCGTTGCTGCGAGCTGTGATGTAGGTTGCAGATGTGGGTCGGATCACACATTGCTGTGGCTGTGGCTGTGGCGTAGGCCAACAGCTGCAGCTCCAATTCAACCCCTAGCCTGGGAACTTCCATATGCCAGATGGCCCTGGATGGATGGATGGATGGATGGATGGATGGATAGACAGATAGATAGACAGATAGATAGACAGATAGGTAGATAGATCGATCAGTCGAAGAATTTCTTGCCACTTGATGAATCCCCAGTGTTTTCAAGAGCTTCCTTTAGGGAGCTGAGAGTCTGTTCTGGAGCCTGTCCCAGGTGGGGAGTCCTTAGGTGGAACAGGTGGCTTTAAACTTAGTTTAAAGGTCCAGCTATGAGGTTATATATCTTGTCTGTCTCTCTCTCTCTCTTTTTTTTTCTTTTTTCTTTTTATGGCTATAACTGCAGCATATAAAGGTTCCCAGGCCAGGGAACTTTGAAGCTGCACCTGAGACCTACGCCACAGCCACAGCCACACCAGATCCAAGCTGCATCTGTAATCTGTGCTGCAGCTTACAGCAACACCAGATCCTTAACCTGCTGAGTGAGGCCAGAAATTGAACTCACATCCTCACAGAGACAACGTCAGGTCCTTAACCTGCTGAGCCACAGTGGGGACTCCAGTCTTCTGTCTTTTTTAATGTGTGAGTGTGTTGATGGGAGTCCTTACATCCTCACTGACTGAAGTCTTTTTTCAGGGAAAGTTTCAGCCCATAGATCAAGTTGTGATGGATGATATGTTTCCAAATTGCATCTTGTTGCTGAAACTTCCTGAACTTGAGAAGTTACTTCGACACGTGACAGAGGAAAAAGGTATGGTGTACAGCCTTGAAATCAGGCTATGGCCGCTAAAAAGGCTGGACTTCTGTCTGGCAATATAGTGGCCTAAAGGCCCACAGAATGTGATGCTTGTTCTGTGGGAGTCATAAGGGAAGCTGATCCAGATTCGCTTCCACTTGTCAACGTTTGTCCCCTGTTGCATTGGCTTCTTCATTCTGCACAATTCCAACCAGTGAAATATGGTGGCCTGTCACCTCCAGGGCCAGGGTTCACGAGGCTCGGGCCGTAGTCTCAGTTCTCCTTTAAATAAGCCTGTGACTTTAGGTAAGTCCTGAACTGCTTTCTGCCTCAGGTTTCTCATTTGTAAAACTGCATAAAATCTGTGCCTGTAATGTTTCAAGAAACGTTTATGGAGCACCTGCTAAGAAGCGTATGTTGAGCACTAGAGCCAGCTATCTAGGGATAGTTCTAAGTAAAATATTACCTGTGCCTCACTTTGCTTCGACTCTGATAGAGGCCGGTGACAGCAGGGATAAGGGAAGTATCTGTGGGTTTCGTGGGGATGCACAGGACAGGTTTATAAGCGGGCCTGGGGAGGGTGGAGAGTGTGGGTCGGTGGGGCTCGCGTTGCTTTCCTGTGGGGAAGAAAACCTTGAAGTGGTAGAGCCGTCACAGTAGCAGCGTGGCTGTGTGGAAAAGTTTGTCACGCTTAGCAAGTTCCAAGAAGCTCAGTGATGCGTTTAAGTTAGTGAGGAAGGAACAGGCGAGAGTGCTGGGCAAGGCTCCCCATGTGTCTGAACCTGACTTCATGGTGGTGGAGGGTTTGAAGGAGGGCAGTGCCCTCGTGTGGAGAAGCTAAGGCCAGGTGCCCTGAGGCTGCCGCCCTGGTCTAGGCGGGAGAGGAGGGCACCCTGAGCTTAGAGGATGGAAGTAGCAGCCTCACGTGTCGATTGGATGATGGTCAAGGAGAAGGAGGTGTCAAGGGTGACTTCTGGGTTTGTACCTTGACCCACAGGATGTGTAGGTGTGGCCTGGAGACAGGGGACATAGGAGGGCAGAGCAGGCCAGGTAAAGCAGAGACGAAGTTGAGAAATTACCCATTTGAATTTTGAGGGAAGGAAGTGAGGCGGTGTATGAACGTGTTCTGACGGGTTAAGAATACCCTACAGACTTAGCAGCAGTGTCTCAGAAATCACCCAGGTAGTTTCAGGGTTCCTATGGAAATAGTGTGAAAACCAGAACAACCGTCTGGTAAATTGTGGTTATTTAGGGTTATAGGCAGTTTGGCCAACCGTGGCAGTTCTTCTGGGCCCAAGAAAGGGGTGATTCCAAGAAGTGTAAGCTTACGGTGGAAAAGGGGACAGCCTCATGCATTGCATTTCACACGTGGAAGGGTCAACCAAATTCACAGTCGGCCAGACGTAGAGCCCTGTGTGGATCTGAGAGGTGTGTGATGCTCAGGTTTCTACCAAAACGGTCCCATTAAAGACATTTCCTGGTGCGGAGCTCAGCAGGAGACAGCAATCTTATGTCAGCAACCCATGAGGTAGCTCATAACCATTTCTGAAAGCTAAAGCCATGAGGAATAATTAGAAGTCATTTTAATTTTGCCAAGTGAACGGAAGTTGAAAATGTAATTAACTCATTATCCAAAAATCTTCCAATAGCTATATGAGAACAGGCATCTTAAACCAACCCCAGAAACCCAGACTGGGAAGTAGTATCAACGCACTGGCACTTGTTAGCTCACAGCCCTTTTGGGACCCAGAGCATCCCTCACCCGCATTCCTTCCTCCTCGCACACTGACCCCGGATTGTTTGCGGACTCACTATCTGTGAACACCTGTCGCTCTAATCTCTTTAACGTTTCAACACTGCCTAACTTTAGATGTCCTGCTGTAATAGAAAGTGCACGCCCTGTATTCGTCTTATTTGCCCAGCTCTAAAAAACCAGTTGGAACTTTCAGATACTATACATCTCCCTCGGATCTTCATGGGAAGTGATGCCTATTTTAGTAAGCTGTCCTTATATATAGAACTGACATAAAAAAAAAAAAAAACTATTTCACGTGTTTGTGTTCTGGGTCAAGGGTTGAAGCAAATAATGTGGAATCGTTTCTGTCTCTTGATGAAGAGACCTTTTGAAGGATAAGGCATGAGAGATCTATTTCTTTTAAAATTTGGGGTTTTGTTTTTAAGCCTTCCATTATTTTAAGATTTACAGAACATAGTTCATTGGAGGAAGAATTAAATTATGAAGGAAGTGCCAAGATTTCCAGAGAATTGCATGCATCTTTTACCATGTGAAATTTAACCTAAACTACTTTGTTTTGCCTTACTGTTCTTAAAAAAAGAAAGAAAAAAAAAAATGAGGCCTAGAGTGTTTAGAAACATGGTATAAATAAAGGTAGATGATATATCCTTTTCGAAAATTAAAGTACACGGGCAAGTGAAGCAATTTTTTTTTTAATCAAAAAATTTAGAGATACAGAAAAACTCAGGGAAAAACTACAAATATTATTTGTCCCCAACCCCAGCAATCAGTCAGTGCTAATATATTGTTATATCTGCTCCATATCTCTTTCAAGGAAGGGCTTTCTTTAAGAACAATCTGGTAATCTGATCGTAGGATCTGATGACCTACAAGAAAAATTTTAAATATTTGCTGCATTGTTTTCAATAAATCATTCAAACTTTTCAGCATCTTTGATCTGTAAGCTGAAGAGTTCGAAGGGTTACCAGTATCCCTTATATTCTAAAAAGTTGTTCTTAATCGTAAAATAAAACTTTAGGGTGTTGCGATCTCTAAATGACAAGCCTAAGAACATTATTTAAGTATTGCACTTACTAGTATCTAGTATCTACCACGAAGAGATGCTTCAGGGATTAAAGGAAATAATACAAGTAAATCAATGCACAGAGAGTGCCGGGCGTAGAGGAGGTGCTCAGTAAATGTTGGTACCATTAAACCTTCCGAACTAGACATTTTTAATTCTTTGCTGATGTTTGAGTACTAGGTACACAAGAAGTGACCGGTACACGTTTGTTTGGTGGTTCATTGGTTAACATACAGTCAGGTGGTTTAAGTAGGAGAATGGCGATAATGAGATAATAGTAGAAGACACCCGCCATACGTACATGAGTGAGTTACTGTGGGCCATCCATATGCGTGTTGTTCCATGCGTATTATTGAATTCTTGCAGTAATTCCCTTCCATCGTTACTAGAACTAAACTCTGTTAGTGTTGTCTTGTGTAAAAATAGAAACTTTTTTTTTTTTTTGAATCTTTCATATCCCCTCGATAATTTCCCTTCGTCACACAGAGAGAGAGAGACAGAGAAGGAAACAGCAGGAACTTCTACAGCTCCAGGAGAGGACAGTTCTCGTCTTGGCAGTGAGCTTTCTATCTTCCAGGCACCCTCTTTCAGTGATTGCTTTGGGTCCTGAACTTAGATTGTTGTCCATTTTTAAGTTAGTGTTTAGTTCCACGCTCGTAGATCTTATCGCTCGGGTTTTCACCTAAGAAGCAAAGAAGACGCTGACGAGTGGTCAGGTTCTATAAAGATAGAGACGAAAGCGGCTGTTTTTTCACTTCCAGCTTCCCCAGCGGCACTGTGCGGATAGAGTAAGAAACCCGAAATGATCAAATTCCCCAGCCAGCTATTGTGATATTAGACTCCAGATGCTGTCTCAAACGTCTGTGGCATTAAAGGTCTGGTTGAGCCTGTAGGTTTACGAGACCCCCGACCTTCTCCCTGCCGAGTCCGCGCAGCCAGCGGTCTGCATCCTGACCGCCGATGGCGGGGCCCTTCGTCAGCACCGCTGCTTTCTTAGCGAAGGAGACGGTGTGTCTCTGTTTGCTGGCTCTGGGGCTCAGCACGTTTCTTGCCAAAAAAGCTCCCATTCGGGGGAGAGATGACAGGGGAAAGGACTCATAAAGGGTTATGAACCTCGTCTGGAGAGTAACTCTCTGTTTCACATTGCAAGCAAATGCTGCGCTGCGCTGTCCGATGTGATTAACAGGAAGAACCAGGAAAACTTACCTGATTAAAATACCCCAAGCACAGTTGCCAAGTTTCTGTCCCCAGGAGGCAGGGAAACAAAAGAGACCATATGAGTTTCTCAGTTGTGGAAAACATTCAGAAAGTAGATGTGAAAATGTGCTCCAGGCAGTTTGTTCAACAATACATCAGGGAAATTCAAGTTTGTGAACCGTTTCCCCAATTGCTGAACGTGGTATTTAATTGTGGACTCCTTTCTATTCCATCTTCATTTTGTAAAGCCAATCTTTCCAGATGTTTGAGACCAGTTTTATAGGCACCAGGCATGTTAGGGAAAGAAATCGTCCCAGCATGTGCATGTATAGTCTAACTCACAAACTCTCACAAGTATTAAATTTAGGATACAGTTGAACACGTTATGGTATTGTTCATAATTGTGGGTAATCTGTGACCTTTGTGACTATTTTAAACCACCTTGCTTATCAAAATGTATAAATTTTAAAATTATCATGCACTTGGTTCTTATATAGCATTTTCAGATAGTCAAGCTGAGTATTTCTTAATGATCATCTTGTCCAGGGAATGTTTAATGAGAAAAAAAATATTTGTAATTCAGAAGCTTACTAGGAAAAAAGCTCCAGGCCCAGCTGGCTTCACTGGTAAATTCTACCATACTTTAACGAAAAAATAATACCCAAAGAAATGAAGATACTTAGTCCAATTCTTTTTTTTTTTTTTTTTTTTTTTTTGCTTTTTAGAGCCACCTGTGCCATATGGAGGTTCCCAGGCTAGGGGTCGAATCGGAGCTACAGCTGCCAGCCTACACCACAGCCACAGCAATGCCAGATCGCAGCCACATCTGCGACCTATACACCACAGCTCATGGCAATGCCGGATCCTTAACCCACTGAGCAAAGCCAGGGATCGAACCTGCAACCTCATGGTTGCAGTCAGATTCATTTCTGCTGTGCCGCAACAGGAACTCCCAATTCTTTCAAAAATTAGATGAGGAAGGGATATTTCCCAACTAATTTTGTGAAACCAGAATGACCCCGATACCAAAATCAAAGTTATTACAAAAAGGAAACTAATCCAATATCCCTTATGATCATAGACAGAAAAATCCTTTAAAATATTAATCAACTGTATAAAAAGGATAATACATTATAACCAAATGGGGTTTATCATAGGAATGCAGAGTTGGTTGAACATTGGAAATTAATCAGTATGATTCACCGTATTTATACATTATATAAAAGAAAACCGTGTAATCATCTCAATAGATGCAGAAAAAACATTTGACAAAATTCACTCATAAGCTCTCAGCAAATTAGAGACAGAAGGAGCTTCTGATAAAGGGCATCCATGACAAATCCAAGCTAATGTCAAACTTCACTGTTAAGCACTGAACACACTTTTCCCTGAAGATTGGTGCAAGATAAGGATGTCAGTTCTCATCACTTCTGCTCACCAATGTGGTGGAAGTCCTGGTAGTTTCAACAAGACAAAAAATAAGTGAAAGGTATACATATTAGAAAGTAAATAGTAAACTGTATTTTTTCATAAGTAATATGATCATGTATGTAAAAAGCCCCCAAAAAACTTACCAAAAAAATCATTAGAACTAATAAGTGAGTTTTCAGGCTGTAAGGTCAATATGCAGAAATTAATTGTATCTCTGTGTATTAATAAACAATTGGATGGTGTCATAAAAATATACCATTTATAATATTAAAAAATCATGAAGTTCTAGGGATAAATGTCACATAATATATGCAAGACCAGTATACAGAACATCACAAAACAGTGTAGAGAGAAATTAAGGAATTAAATAAATAGGTATACCATGTCCTTAAATTGGAAGACTCAGCATTGATAAGACATCCATTCTCTCCAAAGTGATACAGAGATTTAATGCAATGCCTAGCAGGGGTTTTTTTTGGGGGGGGGGTATAAATTGATAAGCTGATTCCAGAATTTATATGACTGTGCAAAGGAACTATATGAGCCAAAACAATTTTGAAAAAGAAGAACAAAGTTGGAGAACTTACACAACCTGATTTCGAGACTTACTGTAAAGCTACAGTGATCACAAAAGTGTGGCATTTGTAGAAGGCTAAATAGGTAGGTACATGGAAACAAACAGAACAGCAGTGGACTCAAATTTATATAGCAGATTTTTTTTTCCAGTGCTGTCACGACAGCTCAATGGGAGTAAGAATAATATTTTCAACAAATGACCTGGAAAAATTGGATGTCCGTGTGAAAAATAACATGAACCTCACCTCGGAGTCATACAGCAAAATTAATTTGAAATGGATCAACAACGTAAATGCAAAAATGAAAACTGTTGAATTTTTGGAAGAAACGTAGAAGAAAATCTTTGTGACCTTGAGGATAGGCAAAGATTTCATAGGACACAAAACCTCTAACTGTAAGAAAAATTATAAATTATATTGCATCACAATTAATATCTTCTGTTTTTTGAAAGATACCATTAAGGAAAAAAAATGAAGATAAGCCATAATTGGAAGAAAATATTTGCATGACATATATCTGATAAAAGATATATATATATATCTCGAATATATAAAGAGCCCTTTTAGTACAACAGTAAGATAATATACAGTCCTGTAAAAAAATCAGCAAAGGTTTGAACAGACACTTCACAAAAGACGATTTATGAATAAGGCATATGAAAAGATGTTCTATAATATTTTAGTCACCGGAGAAATGTAGATTAAAACCACAAGGAAATATCATTAATAGCCACCAGAATCTCTCAAATAAAACAGACTAGACAATACCAGTAAGTTATGGAACAACTGGAAGTTGCCTACTTAGTTAGTGGAAGGGTAAAATGGTAGAACCACTTGACAGTCTTACAGTTCAGTAATTCTACTCTAGATGTTTACCCGAGAATTATGAAGACATGTGTCCATACAAAGATTTGTGCAAGAATGTTCTCAGCAGTCAAAGGGTTCATCGCAGTTTTTCAGAATAGCTAAAAACTGAAAATATCCTGCAAGCCCTTCTCTAGATTAGTGGGTAAGCAAAACGTGACAGGTCCTTACATGATATGCTACAAAGGAAGGAGCTATGGGTCACTGCAGCAAAGTGGAAGATTCGCACAGAAATCATGTTGAGCAGAAGAAGAGGGCCTCAAAGAAGTACTTACTCTATGATTCCATGTCTGTGACATCCTAGAATAAAGTGAGAACTCATTTACAATCATAGCAGATCAGTGGTTACCTGAAGTCTGCGTAGGGATGACAGAATTGACTACAAGCTCAGGGCAACTTTCTGGGGTACATATTTGTCCATGCTGCTCAAATTGTGTGCTTAAAATGAGTGTGTAATCATGTAAACATGATTCCTAAATAAAGTTATTGTTTTTTAAAATGAAGTAATTGCTGATCCAGCCCAAGTAGCTGAGCCTCCTGTTTTCAGAGTTGCTGGGGTTTTTTTTGGGGGGGGGTCTTTTTTTTTTTTTTCTATTTCCTCCCTCATTGTTTCCTACACGATAATCATGGCTTCCCATCTCCCATGGAATCCGGTGATGGAATGTGGGAAGCAAGGCAAGAATGACTCAAGCCAGGGCGACCAGGTAGTTTGGGAGGAAATGGCACAGAGCCCAGTTCAGGGCTCTGGGCTTCCTGGAGGGCTTTGTTTAGTTCTGCTGAGACAGGACGGAGTCAGCCCTGGAGAAGGGTAGATGTTGGTGTCCAAGGAGGAGGCAGTGGAACTGGAGAAAGAGAGGAGAAGCTGTCAGAGATGTACCGAGACCAAGAGAACGTTTTTGTAGAATCATAGCGGAGAGCTTTTTCCCACCAAAAAACGGGGTCAGGAGTACTGAGGACGGTGAGGACTGAGTAATCCATCTCAGTAAAATGAACACCAGATCCATAGCCTTGAAGTCAGCTTGGGAAGGAATCCAGTGTCCTGCTTACCAGCTCCTCGACTTTGGACCGTTTAGGTAACATCACTCAAACCTGGTCTTTTAAGATGCGGACAGACAGGCATTCTCACCTGCAGTTCATTCTGAGCACTCAGTGAGAGAATGTGTGTGAAGAACTTAGCGCAGGCCTGAATCTACATTAGTTTCTGAAGTTATTATCATTAACACATTATTGCATTTTTGCTAAACTAACATTAGGTATTTGCCATGGGCCAGCTGTTGTGCCACACCGCCTTCAGCAGGTGACTTCCCGAGGTGGCATGGTATGCTGGCTGTGCGGGAGCCCAGCCTCAGGGCTCAGAGCCTGGTCTGCACTTCTTCTGAATGAGCATCTCAGGAGGGAAAGGAGAGGCCTGCAGGGGGCTGGCGGGGAGCGAGAGGAAGGAAAGCTGGGCAGACTAGAACGTCCTCCCAGGAAGCGGGGAGGTAAATAAAGGCAAGAGAGAAGTAAGCGGCAGCATCAAGTGGGAATTTTAGGCCACCTGACCGCTGCGCCTCCATGGACATTGTCTCAGGCAACAATCAGAATGTCTGAGACCCCTTCAGCAGTGTACGTGGATTGAGTGATTGCTGTATACCCTTAGAATTCCCCCCTGTTTTTGAACAGAGCAATACCACATCAACGCAGGGAGGTTGAGCTCACTCACCTCTGCCTTGGTTCTGCAGCAGGCTGTTTGCCGGGCAGCCCAGGCTCAAGGAGAGCAGACAGCACACCTTGGAATTCTCCGACTGCCGACAGCACCATTTGCAGTGGTCCCTCCTTTTCGCTATTCAGGTGACACGTCCTGAGGAGATGAGGGCAATGGTCTAGTCCCCACTCCATCCACCCACTGCCCGGCCTTGACAACCAGAGGCTGAAATGGGGAGAAAATGTACAAGAGCTCCGGCCAGCCAGCCCCTCCCTGTTCGAGCTGTTGAGTGAAACTCAAGCAGTTCACCAGACTGCAGAAAACCATCCCTGAATAAGCAGTTTCCGTTTCCCACAGTAACTAAGGAGGAAAGAGAAAGCGTCATTCTGTGTGACTCTAGCGGGGTCACAAGTGGGACGTTTGCATCTGGCCTTAGGAATTCCAGTGGTCGCAGAGGTAACTCCTGCAGGGAGGCTGGAGGCCGGGTGTGAATGTGCTGCCTCTGCTGATGGCACAGAAAGCAAGAAACCCCGTGAATCAGGTGTTAGCGCATAGGACAGTGAGCCCTTGTCTGTGTCTATGCAACGTGTGTAATGAAGCCAGCTGCACTGTGAGGAGAAGGGGTATCATTTATAGGAGACGAAACTTCTATCTGCATAAAGGGGCCAGATTGAGCCTATCGTAAATCTAAATTCCCCTAAAATAGCCATGGATTTATTGGTAATAACATTAAAATAGACAAGCTCCATCTTTCTTTTCTTCTTTCTCCACGAATCCCCCCAGAGCAGAAGCAAGTCGTTAACGGGACCCTTTTCCTGACTCTCTGCAATGAACTTCATAGGCACCACACTGCATTTAGTTTCCGTTTTCTTGCTTGGGATTTCCGCTTTTATTTTAGAAGTCTTTCATTGAAAACATTGAAATGAGCTTAAAATGTTTCAGAAAAATGAAGGTTGCTTGGTATGTTAATTTGCTGAGTCTTAAAAATTACCTTTTCAGATGGTAACTAGACTTATTGTGGTGACCATTTCAAAATGAGTATTAATAAATCACTGGAATTGTACGCCTGAAACTAATATGGTATGGTTTGTCTATTATACTTCAATGAAAAAATTACCTTGGAGTTCCCGTCGTGGCACAGCGAAAATGAACCCAGCTAGGAACCATGAGATTGCAGGTTCAATCCCTGGCCTCTCTAAGTGGGTTAAGGATCCGGCATTGCCATGAGCTGTGGTGTAGCTCACAGATGCGGCTCAGATCCCGCGTTGCTGTGGCTGTGGCGAAGGCCCGTGGCTACAGCTCCGATTCAGCCCCTAACCTGGGAACCTCCAAATAAATAAATACTTTTTGGAGTTCCCGTTGTGGCGCAGAGAAAACGAATCCGACTAGGAACCACGAGGTTACAGGTTCGATCACTGGCCTTGCTCAGTGGATTAAGGATCCGGCTTTGCCGTGAGCTGTGCTGTTGGTCGCAGACACCGGCTCAGATCTGAAGTTACTGTGGCTATGGTGCAGGCCGGCAGCTGTGGCTCTGATTGGACCCCTATCCTGGGAACCTCCGTATGCCACGGGTTAGGCCCTAAAAAGAAAAAAAGAAAAAAAAAAGACCTTTCCTCCAGATTTATTTGGATAATTATTTTCAGTTTTATTGAGAAATAATTGATATACATCACTGTATAGGTTTAAGTTGTACAGAATGATGGTTTGATTTATATATAGTTTGATAGGATTATCACAGCAGGTTTAATTAACATCCGCCATCTCATATAGATACAATAAAAAGAAGAAAAAAAAATTTCTCGTTGTGATGAGAACCATTTGTATAAGTTGATAGTTTTCTTAAATTCCCACTCATTTAATAATTGGATTAAATCTGGCATTCTGTTTAGGGATTTTTAATGTCTCAGGGATGCTCTCAGGGTTATAAATTGAGTTTCTCAAGAATATAAGATATTAGGTAAGATGAGTTTATGTTTTTGTTTAATCCACTGCTCTCTTTTTTTTTTCTTTTAATTTAATCCAGAAATAGACAAGAAGAAATATTACAAGTACAGCAAAGAGAAGACATTAAAATGGCTGGAAAAAAAGGTACAGTAGCTTGAGGTAGAAAGAGTTTAATGCCCGTTTTAAAACATCTTTAGAGAAAGTGGGAGTTCCCATTGTGGCGCAGTGGTTAACAAACCCGACTAGGAACCATGAGGTTGCAGCTTCAATCCCTGGCCTTGCTCAGTAGGTTAAGGATCTGGCGTTGTCATGAGCTGTGGTGTAGGTCTCAGATGCGGCTCAGATCCGGCGTTGCTGTGGCTGTGGCGTAGGCTGGCGGCTGCAGCTCCTATTGGACCCCTAGCCTGGGAACCTCCATATGCCATAGGAGCAGCCCAAGAAATGGCAAAAAAAAAAAAAAAAAAAAAAAAAAATCTTTAGAGAAAGTGGTGAGCCTTTCTCCAGTACCTTGCAGTAGAAAGAGTTTAATGCCCGCTTTAAACGTCTTTAGAGAAAGCGGTGAGCCTGCACACGGACACCGTCTTGTACATCCAGTGGCCAGAGAGAAGCTGCACAAAGACCTCCAAGTGCGAGGAGACTCTGGCTTTCCACTCTCCCGAACTCATGCAGCTCTGGATTAGCTCAATGTGTTCCTTTGCCCTGCATCCCCGTTTCCCCGTGATCCTCACCGCTGAGGGAAGACATCCTCCCATTCGTTGGCACAGATTTGGATCCGCAAGCCAGGTGATACCAGGCCGCATGCACTCCCTGCTCTCAGTCCTGCAGGCATCTCAGAGGGTGACACTGCTCACACATGGCCCGCAGGGGACCAAACAGAATTGGGCTTAGAGGAAATGTGACCCCTCTCAGTGTCTGGATGCTGAAGAGGGGTCACCTTCCAGGCAAACCCTGTGTGTTAGTGATCCTAAGAATTAGACCTCATAGAAGGACTTGGGCAGTGTTTTTCAAGTCGATGTAGTAGATCACAGCCCGTGTTTCTCTTGGAATGGATTGGATGGAACAGAATGGGATAGGGTAGAATAGATATTAAAAGATACCGCAGTATAAGGGCAAGTATTAAGTGTGACTATGAAACATATTTCTGTGTGTTTTGGGGTGTCAGCTTGCGGTGCATGTCTTACTGTGGATATAGTAAACAACAACAAAAAAAGCCACTGGTCACAGATACTGCGTACGTCCTCAGTGATTAAGAATCTCGCTTGACAAGATATATGGAGATGAGTTCAGTGGATCCCAGCCAAAGTCCTGATTCCTAAGATTCTCTTCTATCTCGTGTGTGAAAACCATGTTTGTCATATCATGTTACTGGGCACGATGGGAGCCTGGGAGCATGGACGTGAACTCCGCAGAATTAATCAGGCTCCTACGTACAAGGTGGTGAAAAGATAGGAAGAGTGCCCGTGTTCCCTTTTCATCTGCATCGGTCTTTGCATTGGTAGATGTCTGTGTCGGCGAAGAAGGGGGCTAGGTGCCGAGCAGATCATTACATACTAGCTTTGTGCCATGTTCTATTCTAAGGGCTTAGCGTGTGTTAACTCATTTAATCCTCACAAGAGTTCTGTGAGGTAGGTACTGTCCTTATTCCCATTTCATAGAGGCACAGAGAGGTTAAGTAACCGGCCCATGGTCACAGAGCAGACCCAAGCAGGCTGCCCTGGAGAGTTAGTTGCTCTCATATTGGCTCGGCCTTAGCACGTCCAGGTGTCGCGCTCACCCCTCAAGGCTGTCACTGCCGCTCGCCTCTCCCCAAATGTGTAGCCCGTCTCATCTTCTGATCTCTGATGAAGGTATTTCCAGGTCCTCAATCACTTCTTCCTGGATCTTAGTGAATTGAGGATCATGTGGAAAATCATGAGTCTCTAAAGTTAGTTGAAAATACCCTGACATTCCCCCCTTGATTATGTCGTAGGTCCATCAGACTGTAGCAGCTTTGAAAACCAATAACGTAAATGTCGGTGCCCGGGTACAGTCCACTGCGTTTTTCTTCGGTGACCAGGCTTCCATTGACAAGGAAGGTAAGCACATCATTTCATCAGAAGTCATTTTTGTCTGGAGTAAGTTGCTGATGTGTAAATGCCTGTCTTACTCTTTTAAAACCTCGGTGTCTCGGAAGCTGCACATCTTGCTGCTCTATTCTCATAGATCTCGTGGCAGGTGTGTATTTTGTTTCCGAGCCAAGTGGTATTGCTGCCGTAGATCACTTCTATCTATAATTTCTACTGAATTCATTCATTCAACAGATGTGCATTTTGCGCTAATAGTAATTACAATCCTAACAACTCATTTATTGAGCGTGTCTCATGTGCCAGGCCTTTTACTGAGCTGCCAGTGTGCACACATTAGTTTATCTGATCCTGCCTCTTAGTCTCATTCTACACTGAAAGCCTTGAGGCTGGGTCCAGAGTCACACAGCTAGTAGACGGTAGAGCTGAGCTGCTAAGGGAATGTGCCTGATCTTAAGCCCAAGCCCCATCCTCATAACCTATTTGTTGTACTGTTCACATGGCACGAGGGTTCCCAGTGAGCTGCATTTGTTTGCGTCTTCCTTTCAAGAAGCATAGATCCCACTGTAGGTCTCAATATTTTGATTTTAGTTGAAAATTTATTCACTTGGCAATTTTTTCTTCTAGGTTATTAAGATACATTCTTTAGCTTTCTCCAGTTTGTAGTTTCCTCTTATTTTTGTATGTGTAGTTGCAGAAAAACAGCTGTGTATTGCAATTAAGGTTCTAAAATGGTAGGACAGAAATTATTCTGACTTTAAGCTCCAACGCAGTGTTCCCTTGTTCTACACATGCAACTTCAAAACATCTGAGTTTTGTCATGAAAAACAAAGAAAAACGAGCGATGGTGGCCTGTTGGTGATTGATAGTAATTCAGGCAGTCTTTGATTTACGGGAATCCACCTCTCAGGACCTTGCACATTCAGATGATAGCTGGCTCCTGCCATTCTGGGAGGGTGGATTGCCCTTGATATCTGAGTTTAAGAGCTACCAGTGTCTCTGATTGGCTTCAAGAAGAGAAGGGACTAAGTCAGATGGATGGATGGATGGATGGATGGATGGTCGCACAGGGAGAAGAATGAATGGGTTGACAGCAGATGGATGCATGCATGTATGGACAGATGGATGGATGGATAAAACCATAGATTTGTGTTGAAGTAGGAGAAGGGGTGTTGTAGGTTATTTAGATGAGTCTTCTCATTTTAAAAATGAAGAACTATGGTCTCAGAGAAGTAGGTGACTTATCCAAAGTCACCCATCCTAACTCCCAGGCCAGGTCTTCTGTTCCGAGTGCAGTGTTTGTACTAGTCTCTAAGTACAAGAGTCTGGGCTCGGCTCTGTTGCCATTTAGGATCCCAGCCATAAAATCAGCTTTTTAAAAAAACTTTTTACTGAGGTAGCATTGATTTATAATGTTTCATTAATGTAAAATAAGCTTTGTACTCTTTATATTCTTACTTCTTAAAACAATTTTAGCTTGGTATGGCTACTAGAAGCAAATGGATGTATATGTTGATTTTCTTCTTTTTTTTCCCCTTTGGCTTTTTTAGGGCCACACCCATGCCATATGGAAGTTCCCAGGCTAGGGATTGAGTCGGAGCTGCAGCTGCACCACAGCAATCCCAGATCCTTAACCCGCTGAGAGAGGCCAGGGGTCAAAACTGTGTCCTCATGGATCCTAGTCAGGTTCATTAACTGCCGAGTCACAAAGGGAACTCCCAGTATGTTGATTTTCTTCAGATAACTTTCTTTTGTCTATTCATGACGTGTTGAATAATGTCTAACCCAGAACCATGAGCAGAGTTGTAGAAGGGTCAGGTGGTAACTTTCAGCTCTGTGTTGACAGTGAGTGTCTCTGTTGAAGACTTTTTGAGATCGGGTGGTCCAAGCAGCAGTCACTTTCTAATACCGAGGCAAACTGTTCTCCTAGTGTGGAAGGTACAAGAGAATGGAAAAAAGAAACTTAATATCCCAGCAACAATCTGGGATATTGCTTTTGGTAGTTTATATCCCCATGTGATTATCCCATCTGTTAAGTTTGATTATCCCCTAGTATTCTACAAAAACAATACTGAATTAAGGAACAGGGCTTTAAAACAGATTTTCTCTGTGTAACCATACTTAATTGATACATTTCAGTACCGAGAATCCAGGTGCTTTAGAAGGAACGATTATACATTCTGCCGAGTTTTGCTTTTTACATTTTTATGACATGTTATTAGTTTAAGAGTATGTATAACATTCAGGACTCTTATAAAGCGCCTACATCACGGAAACATCATGTATGATTTCTCTTAGATGAGCATGCTCATTATTGTTCAATAATTACATTTATTTTATATTGACACAGACCTAGAAGAAATTAGTCCTCTAAAAAGATGTGACTATTTTATATTGTTACAGCTGATTTTTGAACTGTATTTGTATTCAAGGGCCTCAACTAAGAAAAGAACCCTGAATTTTTACCTGCATTGAGTGGGCATATCTACTGTATTGCATTTGATTATCTCATAACCTCGGCATCATCCTGCAGGGCAGCTCCTCCATCGTGTCTCCCCCCTGCTCTGGCAGGTGGATGTGAGGTCCCCATTTCACAAATAAGGAAACGGAAACTAAGGACTTAAGGGACTCTCCAAGGCCAGATGGTGCCTGAATGGAAACTAGGGTCAATTTAACTGTAAAACTGCAATAGTTATTACTAATTTTTTTTCTTTTACTTTCCATTCTATTTCTTTCAGAGGATTATATTCGTTATGCCCATGGTCTGATATCTGATTACATACCTAAAGATTTAAGTGACGACTTATCCAAGTATTTGAAGTAAGTATAGCTCATCTTTAGTTATAATGAAGCATAGTTGTACTTCTTGGTTTCCTAGAAATAGGGTTTCTTTATAGTTTATAATATCACTTTTTCTGATAAGAGATTATTCTTCCTTTTATTGAAGTAGGATTGATTTAAAATATTTTGTCAGTTTCTGGTGTATTTCAGAGTGACTCAGCTATACATACATTCTTTTACATCACAGGTTGTTATAGGCTATAATGAGTATAATTCTCTGTACCATACAGTGGGACCTTGTTGTTTATCTATTTTATATGTGGTAGTTTGTATCTGCTAATCCCAAATGCATGATTTATCCCTTCCCCACTCCCTCTCCCCTTTGGTAACTCTTAAATTTGTCCTCTGTGTCTGAGTCTGTTTCTGTTTTATAAATAATTCCATTTGTATCATTTTTTTTTCTTTTTTGGCCACACCTGTGGCATATGGAAGTTCCCAAACCAGTGATCCAATCCAAGCCTCAGCTGCAGTGTACACCACAGCTACAGCAATGCTGGATCCTTTACCTTCTGTGCCACAGCGGGAACGCCCTGAATCATATTTTTTTTTTAATTTTTTTTCATTTTTTGAGGTTGTGGTATGGTTGATTTACAGTGTTGTGGTAATTTCTGCTGTACAACAAAGTGATTCAATTATACATGTATACACATCCATTCTCTCTCAGGTTCTTTTCCCACATAGATTATCACAGAATATTGGGTAGAGTTCTCTGTCTGTACTGCAGGTCCCATTGCTGTTGGCCAGTCATTCCATATAGCCAATTTGCATATGCCAATCACAAACCCCAGTCCATCCACCCCTGACCTGTTCCCTTTAGTAACCGTGAGTTTGTTTTCAAAATCTGCGAGTCTGTTTCTATTCTGCAAATAAGTTCCTTCATATCCTTTTTTAAGATTTCACACTTAAGTGACATCATGTATTTGTCTTTCTCTGTCTGACTTACTTCACTTAGTATGTATGATATTCTTTAAGCCCATTCTTGTTGCTACAAAGGGTGTTATTTCATGCTTTTTTATGGCTGAGTAACATTCCACTGTGTATATATATATATGTGGGGGGGGGTGTAATTTTTATATAGCACATATTTATCCATTCCTCTGTTGGTGGACATTTAGCCTCCATGTCTTGGCTCTTGTGAATGGTGCTGCTGTGAATATTAAGGTGCATGTAGGATAAGATTATACTTGAGTTATGTCGTAGACTTTATAGTTTGATGGTGATTTTTAATGGACTTTTTGATTGGAACAAATTGATTTAGTGGGTACTAGCTCAAGAACTCCTGAGCATTAGGATCGGAATTACAGGTGGTTATGCTTTTAAAGTGTACACCTTATTAAAATTATATTCCCAGCCAGATTTAACTAATTTGGTTCTTAGTGGTCATTTTAAGAGAACTAAAGGTGGACAGAAGAGTAGATGGCATGTAGAATATTTCCTAAAGTTAGATTTAAAGGTTTTGTACCATTTGCCTTATCATTAGATGTTCACTAAGATTTTTTTTTTTTTTTTTTTTTTGTCTTTTTTGCCATTTCTTGGGCCGCTCGCGCGGCATGTGGAGGTTTCCAGGCTAGGGGTCCAGTTGGAGCTGTAGCCACCAGCCTACGCCAGAGCCACAGCAACATGGGATCCGAGCCACGTCTGCGACCTATACCACAGCTCACGGCAACGCCGGATCATTAACCCACTGAGCAAGGGCAGGGACCGAACCCGCAACCTCATGGTTCCTAGTCGGATTCGTTAACCACTGAGCCACGACGGGAACTCTTCACTAAGAATTTTTATTATGCCCAGCACTTAACTCAGAGAAGGATGAAACACAGTCTGTGTCTTTGAGGGGGCAAGAAGGGTTTGAGAATGACTCGGTTTGTGTTCTTTCCTTCACAAAGGTCTTTAATAAAATATGGAGACGTACTTTAGGCTGAAAAAATGTGTTTATTTTCTGTATTTTAGTAACTTCTTAAGACTTTATGTGTGTGATGATTTAATAGCTTTTGCTGATTCTTAAAATTTTCTCCTCTTATACATGAAGATAAAAATGACTTTTTAGTAGATTTGCTGTTTTTCGCAAATTGCATTTTAGGTCCTATTTTAAAAAACAATTAGTGGAAATTGGTTTCTGTAGGAGTGCAGTAATGTAGTATATTGAAAGCCTGCTATTCTTGCCCATTATGGTATATGACAGGATGTTGAATATGGCTCCCTGTGCTGTACACAGTAGGACCTCGTGTTTATCCGTTCTACATATAATAGTTTGCATCTACTAATCCCAAACTCCCAATCCATCCTTCCCCCACTTCTCCTCCCCCTTGGCAACCACAAGTCTGTTCTGTCTTTGTAGGTCCGTTTCTGTTTTGCAGACAAGTTCATTGGTGTCTTTGGGGTGCGGGGGCACCCATAGCATATGGAAGTCCCTCAGCCAGGGATCCAGTCTGAGCTGCAGCTGTTGACCTGTGCCCCAGCTGCAGCAACACCAAACCCTTCATCCACTGCACCAGCCTGGGGATCAAACCCACATACCAGCAGTGGCCTGAGTCGCCACAGGGGCAGCACAGGATCCTTAACCCGCTACGCAAGAGCAGGAACTCCCATTCATGTCATATTTTAGGTTTCACATATAAGTGACATCGTATAGTATTTGTCTTTCTTGGCCTTACTTCACTTAATATGAAAATCTCTAGAACCATCCATGTTGCTGCAAATGGCGTTATTCCTTTTTTGGCTGAGCAGTGGTCTCTGTGTGTGCATATACGTACATGTCTCCCACATCGTCTTTATCCAGTCATGCGTCTGTGGGCGCTTGGGTTGCTTTCATGTCTTGACTATTGCGGATAGGGCTGCTAGGAACATAGGGTGCAGGTACCTTTTTGAATTACAGTTTTCTCCAGATACATGCCCAGGAGTGGGATGCTGGATCATGTGGTAGTTCTGTGTTTAATTCTTTGAGCAACTTCCACAGTGTTTTCCACAGCGGTTGTGCCGCTTTACATTCCCACCAGCAATGTGGGGGTGCCCATTTCTCCACACCCGCTCCAGCAGTTACTGTTCACAGACTTTTAAATGATGACCATTCTGACCAGCGTGAGGTGATACCTCATTGTAGTTTTGATTTGCATTTCTCTAACAATTAGTGATACTGAGACCTTTTCATTTGCCTAGTGGCCTTCTGTTTGTCTTCTGTGGAGAAATGTCCATTTAGGTTTTTGCCCTTTTTTTCATATGCTGCTATTCAGTATTTTCCTGGATTTCTTTGTACCTTCTTATGTTGTTAAAGACCTTATGTTCCATTGTTTTTTTAGATCCTTTTCTTTTTGCTCAGTTTTTTTTTAAAGACTTGAAGAGTAAGATATGTCAATTAAACTTCTCTTTAAATAGAAGAATAGTAAAATTTTTGTGACTTTTGGTCAACAGTTAAAATAATTTTCACTTTTGAATCTGTGCTAGATTTGTGATTTATGATGAAAAAAATATAATAACAAAATGTAAATTTATAGAGGCTAAAGAAATGTGGTTCTGTTTCAACACATGAGTTGAGTTCTCATTTTGCTTTGTAGCCCAGACAATGCCAGTACAGAGAATTCAGTCACTAAATGAAGATTTATTCAGTTAGAGAAATTTCACTCTCCCTACTGAGGTGATTGAATAGTAAGATATATGGAGGTGAAACTGTGAAATACCAGTAAAACTTGATAAGTCTTACTGTTTTCTTGTCTGTGAAAACCAGGACCGTGATTTTTACTTTTTGCTCCTCAGGCTTCCAGCACCTCCAGCGTCAGTGCCAAACCCTCCATCAAAGGTAAGAAGCTGTGACTAAGGTATCTTTGGGAGACTTGGAACAAAATTACATTTTTCCACGTAAATTTAGTATATTCTAGTATATTTTAAAGCATACTTGGAGTTCCCCTGTGGCACTGTGGGTTGAGGATCCAGTCTTGTCACTGCAGTGGCTTGAGTTGCTCTATGGCTTGGGTTCCATCCCTGGCCTAGGAACT
This sequence comes from Sus scrofa, assembly GCF_054392235.1. NCBI lineage: Eukaryota > Metazoa > Chordata > Mammalia > Artiodactyla > Suidae > Sus > Sus scrofa. Next base: position 17,500,042 of record NC_139393.1, on the reverse strand, counting down.
TCCATGATCCGTGAACGCAGCCAAAAAAAAAGAAGCATACTTAATCCATCTTGCATGAAGTGATGGTGGCAGACTAAAGATATACTGGGCTCTCCATCGTTATTTTTGTTTTTTGTGGATCTTACCAGAATGATAAAGTGCTATGAAAATCAAGTAAGAGTTGGTTTTAGCCAGATACCAGTGTCAAAATATTAGAGATACAAAATTAAAATTAAGTCTTCTTGGGAGTTCCCTGATGGCCTAGAAGTTAAGCTGTGGCTCAGGTTCGATCCCTGGCCTGGGAACTTACGTGTGCTGCAAGTGTGGCCCAAAAAATTGTCTTCTCCAGTGAGCTTGATCCTGTAATTAACTTTATACATCACCAGGGATACACTATGAACAACTAAAACTTATTTCATCAGATACAATTGCCACGGGCACAGAGGTGCATAGAGCATGATTTTTGCAGCACAGAGAATCCTCTGAGCAAAGGTGACCACGTTTTTTTTTTTTTTTCTATACTTGAAAAGATGAATGGGGTGTATGCGTAAGCTTTATCCGTGGAAAACCTCTCCTCTCCCAGATGTCTCAGACATGCCCTCACAGTTCCCCGGCACCATGAGTGGCAGCCTGTGTTTATCTCCCAGAAACAGGGAGTGGAGAAGCCAGTCACAACCCACACCTGATGGCAAATAGTAGCATCCCAAGGCATCCCTCAGGCACAGCAGTGAGCACGGCTCAGACCCAGGGATGTAAATCCTGCCCCAGCTCATCCAGGAGGCCGTTCTCGCGCCTGCAGAACAATGGGCGCCTTGAGAAGGAAGGCAGAGCGGGTGCCAAACAACTCCTCTTTCACTGCCTTCAAAAGCCTATGTGCTCAGGATGGTTTTATTTTATTTTATTTTTTTATTTTAGTATCCTGTCCCGTTTGGAGGTGGTTGTGGCTCTAAAATTACTCAGTGCTTGGACTTTTAGAAACGGACGTAAAATTTAAAGTGCATCCGTGTCCGTTGTGGGCCTTTTTCAGCAGACTGTCCAAGGAGATGCGTCTTTTCCTCTCTGGAGGAAAAGCGCTGCAGGCAGTCAGTTGGTTTTAGGTCTCAGGTCCTTCTAGGCCAGACCCGGGTTTCTTCCAGTGCAACAGCTGACCTCTGACAGAAGCAGCAGGGACACAGAGAAAGTTGCCTTGCTCTCTCCAAGAGAACAGGCCATTGGTTTCTCTCTTACTTCTCTCCCTCCAGAAGCTAAACACATTTCCTTCTCGCAAATCTCTCTCTCCCTTAGTAACTTAGAGATCACTGATGAATAGACTGAAACCTATTCTTTAAGGTTTTAGCCTTGGATACTGTTCCCAGAGGGTAGGGTCTTGTTTTGCCACAGAAAGAATTGAGAGACTAGACAAGGAAACCACGTAAGCGAAGCAAGGATTTATTGAGCAACGGAACACTCAGGAGGAGAGCAGGCAGGCTCAGGGGAGCAGCAGCAGTTCCTGCTGGCAGGCTGGTTATAAGCGGGTGTGGAAGTGACAGGACCGAAGGCTCATCGACGAGGGAGGGGTTTTGAGGGTCATTCCCTGCGTTTCCTCCCAGCCCCACCTTCCCGAGAGGAGGGGGTTTTTTGTCCTTGTTTGGTCTTGCTCAGATCTGTCCTGGCCTCAGCGCCTGGCGGGTCCTGCTCTGGTTGCAGGGCTGATCCCACTGCACCGAGGGCTTCACGAGGAAACGCTGACCCTCTGACCCAGAGGTTCCCTCCTTTCTTTGTGTGCCCCTAGGAGCCCTGTCATCCCAAGATGTCTTAGGGTCTCTGTCACATGACCCTGCCTCTCTTCCTGCTCCTGTCTGGCTACCTGCCGGCTCTAGCACTGCCTCCCTCAACAAGTCTGGTCCATTTACGTTTTCTCAGGGTCACAGGGTCGACAGTCCTCTTCTGCAGCTGCTTCAAGCTGAGCAGGGGCGTTGCCCCTACCCATGGGTCCAGAGCATCTTGCTCTCTGGCAGGGACAGGGTGTCGGGGTCGTCTGCACAGGCGCTGATGGAGGGTGGGGGTAGAAGGAGGCTGCGAGCCTGCCCGGCGGACGCGGACGCCGTTAGTCCCCGTCCTCCTGCGGGAGGGGCTGAAACACCTGCCGTGCCTCTTCTGTAGGGGAAGCTTGTGAACCCGGAAGAAGCAAGCTTCACAAGCAGGTGAATGAGACCGGGGCCAGGAAACAGCCAAAGCGTTACTGCGATCAGAGGTCCAAGCAAAGAACCAGGTTGAGTTTGGTTATAGCCCTCTGACCGCGGTCCCCGTGGGGTCAGCGCTGGGGTTACACTCTGCAAAGGAGTGTGGCCACTGGGCCTGTTCATGCATCTTCTGGCTGTCTCCTTCCACCTGGCCAGTGGTGCCCACAGGCACAACATGTTTTATTGATACCCGTCCCTGTTCAGCTAAGAGACAGTCCAAGGCTGGTCTGTTTTCCATCCTACGTTTGCTAAGGAACTAAGGGATCCCGACGGTGTGGGCCAGAGTAGACAGACTACAAATCCACCACCAGATGACTCCCGCCCTATAACGATGAGCGGGTCCTGGATGGACTAGAGAGTCGATAGGTCTGTCTGTCCACCTCAAGGCAACTTCATGCAACATTTTTAGGCACTTAAGTTTAAAGCCCGATGCCATCCCTTCCCTGCAGCTTTCCCCATAGGATGATTTTAGGTCCACTTAGGTCCGTCACTGTCTTACATGGAAATGGAGGGAAGAAATCTGTCAGGTTTGTCAGGTGTCTTCCAGCCTCACCACTAGGTCTGCGCATTGTACTACTGCATATGCCAAGGACATGTCAAGAAGAGCTTCAGCCATTCTCACAGGCAGCCAGGGACCCGGACCGCAGGGACTTTGCCCTCTGGGGTTGCCTTAGCTACCATTTGACTAACTCATCACGTTCGATTTTGTGGAAATATAAAATGCAGCCTATTGGCACACACTGTAGCTTAAAAGAAATGGAAACTTTCTTAGATCATTGCACGGCGGCTGTACACAGTGCCACACAGTGGCCAGTGCCTGTTTTCCGATACTGACCGCCCTTTTAGAGAAAGGGAACTAGGACCTAAGAGGGCCCTGGGACTAGAAGATGCCTGTTCCAGGGGACTCCCCCCCTCCAGCCCCCGGAATACAGGGATCACTTATTGGCCATAGACTCCATGGAGAAATCTAGAAGGTGACTCATCCTGGGGACCATGGATGCTCGGATGGGGGCTGGCAGGATTGCTACCCCCACACTGGCCAAGGTTGGCAGGACTCAGTAGACAGGGATGCTGCTCCTGACCTGGGAACCCCTAGAGGGACACCCTGCCGGTGGTGCTCCTCCTTTTTTAGGAGCCTTTTCTCCCTGAGGGGTGGATGGAAGCCCCTCCTCTGTCCCTGAGGACTCACCCTCCGGGTGTACTCTAAGCCACTGGGACAAGGTTCCTCTAGATTCTTTAAAACAGAAAAGGCTCGTTGTCTTTTGTGATACAGCCTGGCCCCAAAGTCACCTTGAGGACAGTGAGGCCTGGCTGGAGAATGGAAGCCTCACGCTTAATACCATCCTGCTGTTGGACATTTTTCCCAAAAGGCAGAAAAAAAGGACAGATTCTTTATGGCCTTGAGAGAGAACCTGGGCTGTGCACGTCCCGTGTTAGGGAACCTTGCCAGCGGCGGCCACTCAGACTGTACAGAAGCCCCCTCTGGGAGCATCTCTGGACGAAAACAAGTCTCAGACAGAAGACCCAAGTCCTAAAACTCTCTCACCGTCTCCACCCGCTCCGCGCCGAATACAGCTGCCAAACCAGAGGTGCAGCCAGAGCGCCTTTGCCCCCTCCAGGAAGTAGTAGGCAGACCTCAGGGAATTGCCCGAGTCGGTACCCCTTTTTCTTTGTCCGGCCTCAACCAGCGCCACACTCGCTTGGGCAGATTCTTGGGAATGAACCCCAGAGACTGGCCCTTTCCTTCGACCTTACTTGGAAGACCCTGAATGCTGTCATTTCCGCTGCCACACCACTGAGGAAAAGACCGGTGTTTGGGCACATGCTCAAGCTTATGCTGACGGATTAGACCTCATCCGACCCAGTTATCACCCGGCGGGCATGACGGCGGTGCCACCGATTGATCCCAGTTGGGACTATCAGCCGGGCCAGTCTGCTATCTGTACAGAGACCACATGACCCTTTGCCTCATGGAAGGGCTGAGACGGTGCATAATTAAACCTGTTGCCTATGATGAGGTTGAAGAGATCACCCGAGGTCAGGACGAAAATCCAGCCCCATTTCAGGCCCGGTTGGTAGATGCCCGCAGAAAGTAAACAAACCTGGACCCAGACACTGTCAAGGGCGACAGCTTGCAACTTATTTCATTACCTAGTCAGCCCCTGACGTCCATCAGAAGCTTCAAAAGCTTGCCCTGGGGCCCCAGACCCTCTCGGTCTCCTTAGCGAGACCGCCTTCGGTGTCCTTAACAATAGAGACCCGGCCGAGGAAGAAGGGAAGGAACGGCGTGACCCACGAAGGGCCTGTCTGCTGGCCAAGCTGCTGGCGCCCTCACGACAGGACCAAGCCCACCTCCTAGCCACCCCAGCGGCACTCCCAGAAGACCCCTGCCGGGTAAAGGAGCTGGTTTGAGCTGTGAGAGCCCCAGGCACAGGAGCCAGGAATGCCCAGCCTCCACCCAAGATGCCATGCCCACTGTGTAAGAAGATGGGCCGCTGGCAGGGAACGCCCTCAGCTCTGACGGGAGCAGGGACCTTTCCCCCCGCCAGTCATGGCAGTGGCTGACTGACGTGACCCAGGACCACCCAAGGCTCCCAAGAAGACTCATCGTCACACAGGAGTTGCTGTGGGTGACCACGGACGTGGCAGCTGAGCCTGTCCAGTTTCTAGTGGACACCGGAGCCACTTACGCTGTCCTGACTTCTCCCGTGAGGCCCCTTGCCGCTGAAACCTGCTCTGTTGTCGGAGGAGAAGGAAGGCGCAAACTGAAACACTTCGCCACCCCTGTAGCTCCCACCTGAGGAGAGACCCCCGTAACGGCTCGCGAGTTCCTTGTCATGCCTGCACGCCCCAGCCCCTTATCGGGAAGAGGCGTCCTCTCAGCCTTGGGGGCAATTCTTACTCTCCCTGAAAACCAAAACCAAGACCCATTTTCAGCTGGACTGTGCCTTACACAAGGCCCAGAGAGTCCAGCCCGGAATACTTCCCCAGAAAATGAAAAACTTACAGATCCACAGGTCTGAGATCAGGGAGTCCCAGGATGGGCAAAAGTAGCCACTCCTGTAAGAATCACCTTAACAAGAGGCTAATGACGTCCCTTCCAGGCATTTGCACCCATAAAACCAGAGGCTCGATGAAGCCTCAAACCCCTCTTCTCAAAAGTCATCAAATGTGGGCTTTGGTTCTGTGCGAGTCTCCTTGTAAATCCTCCCAGTCCTGCCTGTCCACAGACCAAACGGGGACTATGAAATGGTCCACGATCTTCAAAGCGTGAATAAAGCTGCGACTCCTCTTCACCTGATCACTCCCAATCCATATACCATCCTTAGACCCCGGAGCTCACAGCCTGGTTTACAGTCCTTGATCTTAAAGATGCCTCTTCTCTTTATGTTCACTCTGATCCCCAGGACCTTTTTGCCTTGGAATGGACTCATCTACATACGAATAGGACCCAACAGCATGTCCCCAGGGTTCCCGGACAGCCCGCACCCGTTGGGCAATGCCCTAGCAAAGCAACCGGCGGAACTCAAGTTCGAGACGAGGGCATTACTGCAATATGTAGATGAACTCCTTTTGTTCAGCCGCTCGAAGGAACCAAAAACCCACCCTTTCCTGGGCTCTCGGGGCTCTAAAGTAGCCCCACGGAAAACCCAGATTTCCTCCCAGAGGGAATGTGTTCTGCCAGGAAAGGACGCCCTATGACCCTGTGGAAGAAGGCAGTCCTCCACCTATACCGCCATCCGAAGAAGACAGGACCTTTCTAGGAATGGCTGGATTTTGAAGGATTTGGATTCCTGGGTTTGGTCTCCTGGCAAATCCATTATATGAGGCCCTAAAGGGATGGGACTTAGAACCTGCAGGTTGGATGGCCATTTACAAAGAGCATGTGGTCAGGTGAAGGTCGTCCCGACCAGCGCCCCAGCCTAAGGGATCCCACAGCTGAACAAGCCCTTTGTCCTCTTTACCCTGGAAAGCAGGGAATAGCCCTGGGAGTTCTCACCCAAGAGGTGGGACCAATCCCACGGCCAGTGGCATATCTCTCCAAGCAGCTGGACCCTCAGATGGCTAGGCTATCTGAGGGCTGTAGCAGCCACAGCCGTGCTAGTTAAAGAAACCACAAAACCCAGCATGGGTCCACCCTTAAAGATATTGACCCCTAATGAGGTACAGGGAATACTAGAAATGAAGGGACACCAGTGGCTGACTGGAGGCCACCTCACAAAATACCGGACCCCCCCCCCGCTGGAGTCTCCAAAAGTGACCTTTACGGCATGTCAGACCCTAAATCCAGCCACCCTGATGCCAGTGGGAAGCCCAGAGAAACGAACTCATTCTTGCACTGAGACCATCGAACAGGTGGACTCTAGCGACCTAACCTCAGGGACCAGCCCCTCAGGCCCCCAGTGTTTTACTGATGGAAGTAGCTCCGCACAAGACGGCGTCCGCAGGTCGGCGTGCGCAGTAGATCTGCGTAAGTTCATGGACGCCAGTGCCCTGCCACCGCAACTCCCGGCACAGAAAGTCGAGCAAGTAAGGCCAGAGAGACAAAAGGATCAATGTCCTCACAGAGTCTAAGTATGCATTTTTGGTGTCGCAAGCACATGGTGCCATTCGTAAGCACAGGGGGTCCCTAACTGCATGGAGGTCTTCAATCCAGCTCTGCCAGGAGATCTTAGAAACCTCAGAGGCGACGCAAGACCCTCAGGAGGTGGCAGTTATCCATGGCAAGGGACCTCAAAAAGGAAACACAGACATTATAAAAGGAACCAAGCTGGCAGAGAGGACAGCGCTTAAAACCCTTCTCCTTACATCACTTCGCCCCCCGTGTACCAACCCCCGGCTCGCCTTGGCCATCCCAGTCCACAATCAAGGGAACCAAGTGGCCCAGAACTAGGGGATCCCAAAAAGGCCCCGAAGGAACACGCAGTCATGCTGCCCAGAGCTTTACAAGGGAAAATTTAAAAAGCAGGCCATGACTCCTCTCGTGTGGGCAGGGGTGCTCTGACTAGCCGGGCAGAGAAAGCCCTCTCTGGCATGGACTTTTCTAGACTATCCTAGAGGTCACAGGGCCTGTAGTATATGATCCCATAATAGCCCAGGTGGGCGGTCTGAGCAGGGAGGGGTATGTGCAGTAATCGATAAAACATGTTGGGTTAAGGACCCTACGTCTCTGTGAGGATGCACGTTCGATCCCCGGCCTGGCTCAGCGGGTTGGGGATCCATTGTGGCCACAAGCTGTGGCATGGGTCGCGGATGTGACTCAGATCCTGTGTTGCCGTGGCTGTGGCGTAGGCCTCAGCTATAGCTCTGATTCGACCTCTAGCCTGGCAGATTCCGTATGCCCTGGGTTCCGCCATAAAAAGAAGGAAAAAAATGTCACACTTACATGGGCACCACTGGCCAGGTGGAAGGAGACAGCCAGAAGATGCATGAACAGGCCCAGTGGCCACACTCCTTTGCAGAGTGTAACCCCAGCGCTGACCCCATGGGGACCGCGGTCAGAAGGCTGTAACCAAACTCAACCTGGTTCTTTGCTTGGACCTCTGATCGCAGTAACGCTTTGGCTGTTTCCTGGCCCCGGTCTCATTCACCTGCTTGTGAAGCTTGCTTCTTCCGGGTTCACAAGCTTCCCCTACAGAAGAGGCACGGCAGGTGTTTCAGCCCCTCCCGCAGGAGGACGGGGACTAACGGCGTCCGCGTCCGCCGGGCAGGCTCGCAGCCTCCTTCTACCCCCACCCTCCATCAGCGCCTGTGCAGACGACCCCGACACCCTGTCCCTGCCAGAGAGCAAGATGCTCTGGACCCATGGGTAGGGGCAACGCCCCTGCTCAGCTTGAAGCAGCTGCAGAAGAGGACTGTCGACCCTGTGACCCTGAGAAGATGTACATGGACCAGACTTGTTGAGGGAGGCAGTGCTAGAGCCGGCAGGTAGCCAGACAGGAGCAGGAAGAGAGGCAGGGTCATGTGACAGAGACCCTAAGACATCTTGGGATGACAGGGCTCCTAGGGGCACACAAAGAAAGGAGGGAACCTCTGGGTCAGAGGGTCAGCGTTTCCTCGTGAAGCCCTCGGTGCAGTGGGATCAGCCCTGCAACCAGAGCAGGACCCGCCAGGCGCTGAGGCCAGGACAGATCTGAGCAAGACCAAACAAGGACAAAACCCCCTCCTCTCGGGAAGGTGGGGCTGGGAGGAAACGCAGGGAATGACCCTCAAAACCCCTCCCTCGTCGATGAGCCTTCGGTCCACACCCGCTTACAACCAGCCTGCCAGCAGGAACTGCTGCTGCTCCCCTGAGCCTGCCTGCTTCTCCTCCTGAGTGTTCCGTCGCTCAATAAATCCTTGCTTCGCTTACCGGGTTTCCTTGTCTAGTCTCTCAATTCTTTCTGTGGCAAAACAAGACCCTACCCTCCAGCCACACGTAGAGGGCCACAGACAATTCGTAAATGAATCAGCACCACTCTGTTCCAGTAAAACTTTATAACAACAGCTGGACTAGGTCCGTGGGCAGGACTTTATTTACCAAGCCGGTTTTAGATCTCAGCATCTCGGTTCTCCTACATCTCAGCTTCATGCCCTGGATTATTTTAGTTGCTTTCTGAGGTTTCCTGCTCCATTGTGTCTTCCTGGGGTTCCAGCAGGCACATTGCAAACTGAACAGACCATGTGTTACATGAGCATAACATCTTCTGCTAGCTTTCCTGTCTGTGTCCAGGGTTTCGTTGATTTTTGCACCGTGTAGTTGCTTGTTTGCGGGAAGTGATGTTCCAGTGGCTATTGGATTTCTTTGTATCTATGTTGTAATCCATAGCATGGGGGAGCCTGTCATCCTTAATATATTTTGCGTTATTTTCTTACTATTTCATTTGCCTCTGTTGAGGCTCAGCTTCCAGACTCACAGCATTGTTCTTTTAGATTTATTGGATTTATGGCTGTCAGTTAGCAGAGCTAAATGCGATCAGTGAATCTGGAGATGCGCCCAAGTTCTTTCTTTGCAAATCATTTGTAAGAATGATAGGACCAATCTTACCATTAACTTCTGTGTTCTCTTCTGTCTGCCCTTCTCTTTCCAGAACTGTACACATTTAGTCAGACTCTTTGTTACTGTCTTTCTGGGCTGCTTTTCTATTTCTTCTGAAACATTCCCAAATCTGTCGTGATTCAGTCTTTTAAATAACAAAAACTTAAGTAAAAGTAACAATTTTTTAAAATATATATATTTTAGGTCCACACATGCAGCATGTGAAAGTTCCCAGGCTAGGGGTCAGATCAGAGCTACAGCTGCCAGCCTGTGCCACAGCCACAGCAATGCCAGGTCCAAGGCCAAGGATGGAACCTGCATCCTCATGGATACTAGTCCGGTTCATTACCACTGAGCCACAGTGGGAACTCTTGTAACAATTATATTTTTTACACAACATATATTCAACAGTGTGCTGGGGGTAACATCCCACTGGCTCCCACAGTCTTTTCTCCTTTTCATGAGTCCCTACAACTAGTGTCTTGTTTGATAGTGAACCATCCAAGCACCCAAACAAGTCAGTTTTCATAGTGAATGTTTTATAAGGAAGTACATTTTGCCATAAGCTCCTGCTGTGAGCATTTTTTTACTTGCCTTATTGGTGAAAAGCGAATATCTCCTAGTTTTATGACAACATCTGTATGAGAACAAATTGTCACAGAAAGGGGAAGCAAACATGCTCATAGCTTTAAGCTTTTTGCAGTTTGAAAGTTTTGTAGCAACTTTCCTCATTATTACCTGTGAGTCCTGCTCTCCTTTCTCCTAAAAAATATGCACACCTAACACCCTGGACTGTCTTAATTTAAGTAGAAACGTGTGTTCTGAAGCAAGTTGCTTGCATGCATACAATCACTTGTCTGGTAGCTAGTCACGTGCGATAACCTAGTCTTATTCTTTCAAAGATTCAATCGCTAGAGGTTGCCTGTGGCCAAGAGAAGGTTTTGCCACATTATTTGAAAAATTCCTAGGATGCCCTTCTGTTTTTCATGGTGAAGGATTTCAAGACATGTTGTATCTGCTTGTGTTATACACATGCTGTGGCATCTTTTAGCACCAACTCAGTCCTTTGTTTAGTGAAAGTGGGGTGTGAAGAGCGATGCTGGAATAAATCTGTATTTCCTCGGGTGGGTCCGTGTTGAGTCTCAACCCAGCATCTCCACAAAGAGCTTGAAAATCTGTGAAAATCCAGTTAGTTCTCCTCGTTAAACATCAAGACTTATCTGCCCTGCTGTGTGCCTTTTACGTGATAAATGTGCCGCAACTCCTGCTTTAATGTGAAGAGAAAGGCCATGGTTTAGCCCTTGAGAAGATTCTCACATCAATAGATGGGTGCAGGATGCTCAGAGGTACAGGCCGACTTAGTTGTGTTGGGTCCACTAGAAAGAGCACTTGTACAGAAGCTGAGACCCAAGCCCTCTGCTTGGAGGCTTTAATCTATTCATTTACCCTCCGTACTTCCTTCTGCTGGCTGCTTGCTTTTGTTTTTATGTGAGTGAAAGGAGATAATTCAGTTGGAAGGGGGTAAGAACATGAAGCTGTGCAAAGATGGTAAGAATCCCAGTGTTCGTCCTGTGTCCCACGTGGACGTCGCACCAGCCGTGGAGGTGAAAGAAGTGGGGGTTCTGGCTGGCCCCTGGCCCCCTTAAAGAAAACTTGGCTTCTTTGCCTGCATTTACCCCTTTAGACTGTCCTGGAAGTCAGCAGTCACCTGGATGCCTCCCCACCCCCCGCCCCATCCAGCCCTGGTATAGACAGTAGGTGATTGTGCTGCTAGACAACCTAAGGGCTGGGTCATGGGCTTGCCTCGTCACATCCCCCTGTCACAAGGCTGCTGCTTGGGAGGGACATCTGCCCTGGTTCCTAGATAACTGGCAAAAAGCGAGTTACGTACTTTGTGAAAAGGAAGCCCTTTGCAGGGTCCGCTGCTCCATTTGTCCTCGATGTGGGTCCGAACTGCACGTGTTTCTAAGGGGCTGATGTAAGCGTCCGGGTGGCGTTTGACACCACTTCACTGCTCTAACATTGCAGAAAGTAAAGTTATCAGATGAGCCCGTAGAAGCAAAAGAAGATTACACTAAGTTTAACAGGAAAGATCTGAAGACTGTAAAGGTACGTCTGCCGGGCGCTCCAGTTCCGCGGGTGATGCCCCCCGGGGGCACCCGGGCACAGTTGCATGCGTGATTGTGAGTTTATCATTTTAACCGTGAAGAATTATTAACTGGCATGTCTGTGACTTAAGCCCTCAAACTTGTGCAAATATCAAGCCAGGAAGGAAGGCTTTTTACTCATAAAGACAGGCAGCATGCTTACTGGCAAGAGTGAGCCTCACCTTTGCAGTGTGTTCAGAGCGATAGTGTTGGGCAGAGGGAGGGGCTCCAAAGGGAGTTTTTTTGTTGATTCTGCTGTCCAGCAGCTTCCCAGAAATTACGATACTGATAAAAATGATCAATAACCCCAAAATTCAGCAATCACCCAGCAAATGTTTTCATAACATTTCTTATTAAGCTTTCTCTTATACATCATTCTTAATACATACATAGCTTTTCAAATTGGCATATATATATGAATATGTGTGTGTGTGTGCATATATGTTTGTATGTATATAGTTCGAGGTTCTGCCCTTTTCATTTAGCACTATGTCCTGAAAATTTTTATGTCATTAAGCTTTCTTTGAAAAATTATTAGTGGTTTCATGGTGTTCAGTCATGTGTGTTATTTCATCATATGGAATATAATCTGTTTAACCATTCCCCTGTTTTTGGACACAAGTTACTTCTGGTTTTTTTTTTGTTTGTTTTTTTGTTTGTCTTAATGAAGTGATAAACATTCTTATCTAGAGTCGGCATCCTAATTATTTTATTAACACGGCTTAAAACTAAGAGTAAAAGCTTAGAGCTTTCCCCATGATTACTGAGGTACATATATGTAGCTAAAATGCTTTCCCAAAATGTAAAAGAAATTTATACTCCTAGCCACTGTTGCTGATGAGTATTCATCTCACATTCCTAATGACACTGTGTATCATTTTTATTTTTGAAAATTTTTCCTGTTCAAATTATGCTACATTTTTTTCTTTTTTTAAAGATTTTTATTTTTTCCATTTTAGCTGATTTAGGATGTTCTGTCCGTTTCTACCATATACCAGAGTGACCCAGTCATACACATATATATTCTTTTTCTCACGTTATCCTCCATCGTGTTCCGTCACAAGTGACTAGATGTAGTTTCCTGTGCTAGACAGCAGGTCGCATTGCTTAGTAGGCTGTATTTCTTTAGCTGTTTTTCCAGATGCTTATTGCCCATCTGCATTTTTGCAACTCGTCAATTCCCTTAGCTGTTGTTATACTGTGATAGCGATGTTTTTCTTATTGATTTGTAAGAGCTTGTTAAGGTTATTAGCACTTTTCATGACGTATGTGGTACCGAGAATTTTCCAATTTGTTTAGCCTTTTCATTTGACTTTTTAACTGCTTTAGGTTTTTCTGAGGATGAAATAGAAAGCATTTTTAAATGATTTTCTCAAATAATTTTCGCCTTTTTTTTTTTAATGTTCAGAAAGACCTTGCCTGTCCCAAGATACGTTAACTTCCACCTAGATTTTAACAGCACTTACTCCTCTTAGATTTAATGTTTTTTCAAAAATTGTATTCTTTAATCTACGTGTAATGTATCTGGACATGGGCTATCAGGGGATGATCCAACTTGAGATAGGGCTAAATAGCTGGTTATCCTAATGCTTTCTGTAAGTAGACGTGTTTTTTGAGTTTCTCTCTGAGGAGTGTTTGTACCCCACCCTTCCAAGTGCTGCTTCCTGTTGTTGGCGCTTGGGCACAGCACCAGTGAGGTAAGAGGTTGCACCAAGATGTCAGTTAAATGCAGGGGAGAGAGGATGAATTGTCTCAAAGAGACTCACTTTTCCCCATCCAGCCAAAAAAATAAGCCTGCGAAATTATAAGTGACAGAATGTAAAAAGCAAATTTTTAGGAATCGTATACTGATACTTTGGCAGTGCCTGTGCCTTACGGTTCCCAGGGAGACAGATGAATTTTTTTTCTTTGCTGATTCCCATCATTAATGCATTTGCTGAACACGTCGTGATGCACTGAAGTAGGCTCAGCTGCTGTTTCCCTTGTGCCAGTGCTTGTTTTAGGACATGGCAAAACAAAACAAAACAAAACAAAAACAGTGACCAGGAAGAGATAGAATTTTAAGAGGCAGAGTTCTTTGGAGTCAGCTTTTTGGAAAGTTGTGTGTGTGTGTGTGTGTGTGTGTGTTTGTGTGTTTTGTTTCTTTGTTTGTTTTTGGAGGAAAAAATGGCAGGGCTCTCCTGCTTGTCCTGGATGCCTTGCAATACAGGTTATCTCTCGAATATAATAGCTTTGTCCTTGGTTTCCCATGGAGCCTGTGAATAAAATCAGATGGTGGATTGTTGTGAATTATTCATCGTGTGGTAATACAAGGCCGTAATTCCTCCCTCTGACAACTGCAGCCTGTGTCAGTCCCATTGTTTGTGTCCGAGCACTTAACGCACCCTCGGGAGTTACTTCCCTGAAAGCAAACCGGGGGTTGTAGCATTTCACTCCTTAGAATCCTTAGAAGGCGGCAGTTTTGTCTCCTGCCTCTAAACACATTTTGTCTCTTAAGTTTGAATTCCGACTAGAAATCAGAACTTTTAAAAATAATCATTTCCTGATGAAGCATGTTAGCAGCTAATCCTTACTTCCCTTAATGAGCCTTGAGACATGCATGCTCTTGTTTGATTTGCGTGACATTCGTAACAATTGTCCTCTCTCATTTTCATTAACAGAAAAATAGCAAAATGACTGCATCTCAGAAGGCTTTGGCTAAAGTTGACAAGAGTGGAATGAAAAGTATCGATTCCTTTTTTGGGGCAAAACTTGTTAAAAAAGTTGGAAAGATCTGAAACTTTGAACATGAAATCTAGCAAAAACACTCGCCTTCTACATGTTCCGTTTTCATCCTTCCTCCATGCCGTTGTACTTCCTGACCCTTAATTGCCACCTTTGGGGGGAAAAGTACGAATAAGGGGCATTTTTCAGAGTCACTTGACCATTTCTTTGTGTTCGATTTCTGTGTTCCTAACAAAATGTGGGAAAGTAATGGTATAACCTCATGGCTTGTGGCCTTTGGAGTTTTATTTGACATCATGAAAAATAATCAAGGGAATAGAGTCAACCTCTGGCATCGCAGGTTCCTCAATAAACTGACGTGTGACAGTATTTGAGTGTGTGCCTGTTATGTTCTGCAGCTCTGCACGTGGGACCCTCAGCAGTGTGTTTTCCGTGTACTCAGAGAAATCACAGAACACAACGATCAGATAAAAAATACTGCTTTGGGTTTATGTTTTTTAGTTTTTGGGTTTTGGTTTGCCACACCCATGGTATATGGGACTTCCCAGGCCAGGGATCGAACCTGAGCCTCAGCTGCAACTTCCGCCACAACTGTGGCAACACAAATCCTTAACCTGCTGCACCACAGCAGAAACTCTTTTTTAAAAGTTTCAGTTTTGGGTAACTCTTTTGTTTAATGTATTTTCTGTGTTATGAATATATGTTCTTTGTAGAAAATAGAGAAAAGTGTAAAACAAAAATTAAAATCTTCCAACTTTTAATTACTCGGAGATAATAGGGTACATTTCCTTTTAATACTTTTTAAAGGAATTATAATAGTAATTTTAGAAATTTTTTTCTTGACATCATTTTGTGAACATCTTCCCAGGCTACCAAAGGATTTTCATAAATACACTTGTTTAAGTATTCATTTATTTGAATTTTTGATTTTTTTTTTACTTTTTCATTATTTGAATATTTGATTACTTAAGGGCCATGACCCTGTTTTGGACATTCGTATTATTTTCAAATATTTATTGTTGAGAGAATCAGATTTTATGTGAATATTTGTCCACATCTTTTATTGTTTCCTTAGAATGGCTTTTTAGATGTGGGCTTACTGATTCATAACTAAGTTTTTCAAATATGTACTTGTGGGAATACATTTCCCAGAAAGGTTGTAGAACCTTACGCTCTAACAAAAGATGGTATGAATCCTTAGCTTTTTTAGTGCCATCTTGTTGACTTTGAATGTTGTCTTTGAAAATAAATGGAAAAAAGGCATGTTATTGTGGTTTTAATTCACGTACTGCTGATCAGAAGTATTCCTAAAACACACACGCACACACGTGCACACACCCTCAAAGTCGAGTGTTACATTTCATTCAGGAAACTTGCTGAGGACTACAGCCTGGAACACAGCTCCTCAGCTCTGAGGAACTGTTCCAAAGAGACAAGGGAGGAGCTAAGATATAAAGGAATTTCCACTGAAAAAAAACAAAACAAATGTAGTCAAATATCAGAAGAGTTGTGATCTCACACACACACATACCCACACACACACAGACATCTCAAGTCAGTGATTTTCGTCCTTCGCTGTGTGTGGGAAGGTGCAGAAGTCTGGGCCCACTGAATCTGTTCCTTGGATATCTGTCCTAACAAGGGCCAGTATTCCGGGTGTTTTGAGGAGGGGAAGGGAGCTGCTGTGGCTGACAGCTTGGTGGCAGCAACGTGTGTTGACTGAGATGGCAGGCAACATTTTTTTGTCCACACGGCATTGTTCTTTTTTTCACAATTACCTGTCATTTACCATCCTCTGTTAAATTGTTAGAGTGTCAGTATTTTTCTTCTTGACTCTAAAAGTATTCTCTAACTTGGAGTTCCCATCGTGGCTCAGTGGTTAACGAATCCGACTAGGAACCATGAGGTGGCGGGTTCGATCCCTGCCCTCGCTCAGTGGGTTAAGGATCCGGCGTTGCCGTGAGCTGTGGTGTAGGTCGCAGACGCGGCTTGGATCCCGCGTTGCTGTGGCTCTGGCGTAGGCTGGCAGCTACAGCTCTGATTCGACCCCCAGCCTGGGAACCTCCATATGCCGCAGGAGTGGCCCTAGAAAAGGCAAAAAAGACCAAAAATAAATAAAAGTATTCGCTAACTTAAGGAATTAATTTTTGTCCACCATGTTTTTTCTTGGTTTGTGGTTTGTCTTTAATTTCATGTATGATTTTTGTTCGTGCAGATATTTTGGTTTTTGTGTAGCCATGTATAAATAAACTTCTTTACCTAGATGTTATACTTAGAAAGATTTCTCTTTATAGGAAAGTTAACTAGTTACCTTCTTTCTAACTTTAATAGTTAATTTTTGTTTTATGTTTAGTTACTTAAATCATCTCTAGAATTTACATTCAATTATGTTGTAAGATAAAGCTCCACTGCGATTATTTTCTCACCTGTTTATTTTTTCCATTTGATTTGTAGGATTATTTTGTCAGGTTCTAAGGGTACATTCTAATGGGATGAGATTTTTTTTTTTAGACCCATAAATTATTTTGAGAAAAACACGTCTTTACCAAAATTCAGTGTTCTTATTCAGGAATATGGTATTTTTCTATATTCACTAAAATCCTAATCATACCTTTGGCTAACATTTAGTTCTTCCTCTTCATGTTGATTCTAGATGCTTCTTTTTAGGGAAATCACTAGGTATTTTTTTGTTGCGATTAATGAAATCTTTTTTTTCCCTGTTACATCTTCTTTTTTTTTTTTTTTTTTTTTTGGCTTTTCTAGGGCCACTCCCGTGGCATATGGAGGTTCCCAGGCTAGGGGTCCAATCGGAGCTGTAGCCGCCGGCCTACGCCAGAGCCACAGCAATGCCAGATCCGAGCCATGTCTGCGACCTGCACCACAGCTCACGGCAATGCCAGATCCTTAACCCGCTGAGGAAGGCAAGGGATCGAACCCACAACCTCATGTTTCCTAGTTGGATTCGTTAACCACTGCGCTGCAGCAGGAACTCCAAAAAGTTTTACATTTTATATTTATCTTTTAAATAACTAATTCACTAAACTATTAATCTTAATTTTTTTCTTTTTTTTTCTTTTTTTTTTATCTTTTTAGGACTGCACCCAAGGCATATGGAGGTTTCCAGTCTAGGGGTTGAATCAGAGCTGTAGCCATGGGCCTATGCCACAGTGACAGCAACACCAGATCTGAGCCACATCTGCGACCTACGCCACAGCTCACGGCAATGCCAGATCCTTAACCCACTGAGTGAGGCAAGGGATTGAACCTGTGTCTTCATGGATGCTAGTCAGATTCATTTCCATTGAGCCACAATGGGAACACCAACAATTTTTATTTTCTTCATATTGGGTTTTCAATGCATAATAAGGTATGTAATCTTAAAAACTGTGTGCAATTCTTGTATCTTTTATATCATATTACAAGGGTAAGACTAGAGTGGTATTGAAGAATAATATGTAATAGGAGTTATCATTGCCTAGTTTGTGGTTTTATTAATATGTGTGACCATTCATTCTACCCAAGCTGCTGTTAATGGGATAAAGAATATTTATCTTAGATATTTCATTTTATACTTAGATTCCCTAAAGTTTTAGTTAGTAATAGGTATGGTTGCTTAGATATCTTTCTGGCACCTCTTGGGATGACTGTGGAGTTTTTATCACAATTAAACTCTGCTTGACTTGCTACACTAAGCCCTACTTGGCAGCAGATAAATGATAGCATAATGGATGCTCCCTATCTGGTTTGACTGTTGTCAAATCTACTTCTCAATTAGGTCTTCTAGGATTTCATTTATAATTTTTGCCTCTATATTCAAAAGCAATATTGCTGTTAGGTTTTAGTGTTAGAATTATGCTAGCTCTTGATATTTCCCAATGTTCTAGAAGGAATAAGATAAGAATAAGAATATTCTATTCCTGGAAAATTTTAAAGAACATCAGTGTTAAAACTGTCTAGCACTGAGCCTTCTTTTGCTGTCTTATTTAATCTGGAAAATTTCTCTATTTTTGGTCTCACTTGATCTTGACATTTTTGAAGAGTACAGGCTGGTTATTTAGTAGAATGTTCCTCGGTTTGAGTTTACCTAATGTTTCCTCTTGATTAGTCTCAGGTTTTACCTTTCGGGCACCCACAGCAGTAATGATGCATTGTTGTCAGTGTACCATGTCAGGAGTCCCATGACCTAATACCAGGGGTATTAACTTTAATCACTTGACAAAGGTGGTGTCCATCAGGTTTATTCACTGTAGAGTTAGAATTTTTCTCCTTGTAATTAATAAGTAATGGGTGGATAAATACTCTGGGACTTTTAAGTATCTACTTCTCAGTCAACATTCATGCACAAGTTTTAAAATAAAACTACCAATGATTTTTCCAACCCTATCATTTCTCTATATTTATTTCTTTTTACATTCAGTTGGCATTTTTCAGAAGACTTGTAGATTATTTTATCCAATGAATTAAATTATATTTTTCTGTTGTTCATATTGTCCCAGAAGGGCCAGTAGGAGTCCCGTCAAGCTGGCAACTGTGTCTTTTTGGTATGTTTCCATCATTTTCTTCTTTTTTTTCTTTTTATGGCCATTCCTGCAGCATGTGGAAGTTCCCAGGCTAGGGGTCAAATTGGAGCCGAAGCTGCAGGTTTATGTCCCAAGCACAGCAATTCTGGATCTGAGCTCCCTCTGTGACCAGTGCTGCAGCTTGCAGCAATGCCAGATCCTTAACCCACTGAGCCAGGCCAGAGAGTGAACTCACACCCTCATAGATACTATGTCATGTTCTTAACCCACTGAACCACAACAGGAACTCCAGCTTTCCATCATTTTTTAATACTTATTACTTCTTCTGCAAGAGGGTGATCCAGGCTCTTCATGTACTTTCCCTACCAAGCCATGGAATCTGCCTTTTCCCCAAGGAGCCAAGGTTCATTTTGAAGGAGAATGGTAGTTAGAAACCAAGATCCAGACAAGAAGTGTACTCATTGCTGCTATTGATCTATAGTTTTTGTAGATTTCCTTTATCAGATCGGGGAAGTTATCATCTGTTCACTGAGAGTTTTAATCATGATTGAATATTGAATTTTATCAAATAGTTTTTTCTTCATCTAGTGAGATGATCATGCAGTTTTCTTTAGTAAAGGAATATCTCTTAATATGTGAAATAGGATTTATGGTCGAATGCTGAACTTTACATTCCTGGGATAAACCCTACTTGGTCTTTTCATATATATAGCATTATATCTTACTTCCTAGTATTTTGTTAAGGATTTTTGTCTGTTCATGAGGGATATTGGTCCATAGTTTTCCTTATTTGTAATGACTTTGTCTCGTTTTGGTATCAGAGTAAAACTGGCCTTATAAAGAGGAGTTGAGGAGTAGTGCTTCATCACCTGTTTTCTGAGTCTTTGTAAGATTAGTATTGTCTTTCCCTTTTATGCTGCACAGAATTCACCAGTAAAGCCATTTGGGCCTGGAATTTTTATTTCTGGGAAAGTTTTTAATTACTAATTCAATGTCTATAATAGAAACTATTATTTTCTCCTTTTTCTTTTGCCAGTTTTAGTAATTTATGTCTTTCAAGAAATATGTCTATTCCATCTAGTTGTCAGATTTATTGACATAAGTCGTTTCTTTTTATTGTCTGTAAATCTGTAGTGGTATTCCTTCTTTCATACCTGATATTGGTCATTCGTGTCTTTTGTTTGCTTGATTATTTTTATGAAATTTGGAAAAACTCGTGGCCAGTATTTCTTTAAATACTTTTCTGTGGAGTTCCCGTCGTGGTGCAGTGGAAATGAATCAGACTAGGAACCATGAAGTTATGGGTTCAATCCCTGGCCTCACTCAGTGGGTTGAGGATCCAGCATTGCTGTGAGCTGTGGTGTAGGTCGCAAACACAGCTCGGATCCCACGTTGCTGTGGCTGTGGTGCGGGCTGGCAGCTGTAGCTCCAATTAGACCCGTAGCCTGGGAACCTCCACGTGCTGCTAGTGTGGCCCCCAAAACAACAACAACAACAACAAAAACTTTTCTGTTCTTCACCCACCCCCCTTTTCTCCTCATCTTGGCGTCTTTTGTATGCCAGTTACTTGTATGCCAACCACTTGATGTCCCACAGGTCCTGTCACTGAATTTCTCTTTGTTTTCAATTTGCTTCTTCTTGTAGTTTCATTCTGTTTTGCAGTTAGTGAGCTTTTATTTTATATACTGGAATTTTCAGTCCTAGATGTTCCATTTGGTTCTTTTTATGTCTTCCCATTGTCTCCTCATTGTGCCTTCCTTCGGTAATTCACTGTAGTTAAAACGTTCTTGTCTTCTGGTTCCAACATCTCTGACATTTCTGTGCCTATTTCTGTCTTTTATTTTGTCTTTACTTTTATATTTTGAAATAATCTTAAAGTTACAGAAAAGTTGTGAAACAGTAAAGAGTTGAGTTTACCCTTCACCCCGCTAACTGTACATAAGCAGTACAATTATCAAAACCAGGAAATTTACAATTAATACAATATTATTAACCAATTGACCACATTTTGAACTTCATCTATTTTTACACTAATGTTTTTCTATTCCAGGATCCAATTCATCCTTCCATGTTGCATTTATTTTGCATATCGCTTTTCTTTTTTCTAATTTGTCTCTCAGTCTTTCTTAGTATTCTCATGACCTTGACACTTTGAGAGTAATGGCCAGTTATTTTGTCAAATGCCTAACGTTGTTTGAGATACCTTGAAATTGTGCTGTCCTGTTCCTCATGTGATCATTTCTTAATACTAATAACAGTAATACTAATAGCAACCCACACAGTATAGGATTTATGCGCTTGACACTATTCTGAGCATTTTACATATAACTCATTAATCCCCACAACAGCTGTGGATGTAGGGCAGGAGGCCATAGGAGCCAGAATAGGGACACCCAACCCCACAGGCAAGGGAAGAGAGAAAGGCTATTGAAACTTGAATTATCACCCCTCCTGAAGCTTAGCCCCTTAACAGCAGGAACAATGCACTGTTCAAGTTCGTGTCTTGTTCACTGCTGGGCAGAGTATGCAGTTGGTAAATGCTGGTACCTGGTAGATGAATAAATCATCTAACTAGTGTCCTCATTAGCTGAGACTTGACTTTTTTCCCCCCACGGGTCAAGGTCAGGATCTTAATCCCCCTTGGTCTTTCCAAATGTCTAAGCTATTCTCTGACCTTCTTTTGGGTCCCTGAGTATGCCATGCTGTCTCCACATCGGTGCCTTTGTGTGACTGGTGTGTCTTTTATCCACTTCCTCCAGAGCTTCACATGATTAGTCCCATCATGTCGTAGTTTAAGTCTTATCTTGAACGTCATTTTTTTAGAGAGGCACGTCCTGACCTTCCTCACCTACCTCCAACCCCCCGCAATCGGTCACTGTCCATCCCATCTTCCTGCTGCACCCTCTTCACAGACCCTGGCCTGACTGGGTCACCATGAGACCCACAGCACCTAACATGGGGCTGCGCAAAGTGGGCCTTCTATCAGGGCATGCGACAACGATCCGTCAGTCCATCTGCACGGGACGCCTCAGTGTTCCACACGCAGAAGCACACTGGGGCCCTTGGCAGCTTGCAGCTGAACTTTGAAATTCAGGGTTCACTCCCAGTGGGTTGCCTGGGTGCTCTTGAATTTGCCGTCCAAAGACATTTTCATACACTCATTCGTGACCTCCTTGTGTGGGCTTAATAGAAAGAAACAGATGTAATCTTCAACCTCTGCGGATAAAGCGCTGTGAATTTCCTTCTGTTGGTTGATTCAACTGCGTTCACCGTAGTCACTTTAGCTGGGTCAGAACATCTGAAGTTAGAGGACGTTGTTTGCACCTGTGGTGAGGTTAGTAAATTTGCTTTTACGTCGCATTTAGAAATTATTTATATCAAGCCCACGACCTAAATTATTGAAGTTTGAGGATAATATGTGGTCTATGTAAACGCCTCGCCGTCCCAGAAGTTTATATTTTTTCCAGCTTTATTAGGTATAACTGACAAATAAAGATGTATGTATATTTAGGTTATACAGTGCGATGTTTTGACATGCATCTGCAGTGTGAAATGATTATTACAACCAAGCTAACGAACACAGTTATCACCTCCCATATTTGCCGTGTGTGTGTGTGTGTGTGTGTGTGTGTGTGTGTGTGTGTGTGTGTGAGAGAGAGACGGGAGCACGAAAGGTCTGATCTCAGCAAATCTCAAGTATACGATACAGTTTTATTAACTCCAGTCACTGTGCTGTACATTAGATTCCAGGAACTTTAAACAGGCGCTCACGTGACTTAGCTAGAGATTAAATGGGCATCTGGGAAGTCGTCACTTTTATAATCTCCCATGGTTTCCCGGGCTATAGGGATCGCACCCTTGCCACCGCAGTAAACCAGAGCCACAACCGAGACAATGCCGGACCCCCAACCCACTGAGCCGCTAGGAGCCCCTGTCTTCCATACTTGACTTTACCTTTGACGTCAAGATGACGTTCCTAACGTTACTTGCAATGTGAGCTGTGAACTAGGAGTTGAACAGTGGTGGAAGAATGAAACTAAAGGTGTCTCTCGGAGTTCCCATGGTGGCTCAGTGGTAAGGAACCTAACTAGGATCCATGAGGCCTCGGACTGGATCCCTGGCCTTGCTCAGTGGGTTGAGGATCCAGCGTTGCAATGAGCTGTGGTGTAGGTCGAAGATGCAGCTGCAGCTCTGACTTGACCCCTAGCCTGGGAATGTCCATGTGCCGCGGGTGCAGCCCTAAAAAGACAAACAAACAAATATATAAACATGTCACGCATTCCAAGTATTCTTTTGGGGAATAATATGAGGAACAAATCAATATGGGCTTACAGAGACACACTGTATATATATATATGTGTGTGTGTGTATATACACACACACACTGACATACAGACACGTGCGCATTTACACATAAGTACCCACAAACGTATATACATATTCACACACGCATACACATATATATCCTCTCCTTCTTTCAAATTCCTTGAAGAATTTCAGACGAGAGCCTTTTTAGACTTTATACACCAAACATTGGCGCACTGGACCTTACTCACCTCCTGTGGCCCACTCTTGCTCACATCATTTATCTTTTTGATTAATGTCCTGAGTTTAGAGAAAGCTTCCAGAAGTTTCTGCAGGCTCCAGAATCACTTGCGAACACACACAAGAGCCTCCGTCATTTTCGTCAAACCTCACGTATTTCTGAAACTCATCTCCGACCAGCAACATTCTTTCCTTTTTTGTGTCTGGTTTGTCTCCGACCTACATTTTCCTTGTACTCAGACTCTCAGGCTCTCCCATCTTCCAGGAGCTTCTCTGGTTCCACCGCCCAAGGAGATTCCCTTCCATCGGGTTTAACGTGGATGGGAGAGGAGCTGTGTTCCACTGGCCGGGGTCTGGTTTAGCGCTGTTGTCGTTTCTCACGCGGAGCCTTAGCCAGACACAAAGGCACTTGGGCAGGGAGATGCTCAGATGCACTCATTTACTACCTCAATATACAGGGTATTCATTTACTACCTAAATATGCATGCAAACCTATATCAGTGACAGTAAGCAGATGATGTAATCCTTAAAATTGCGAATGAAGTGAAAAATGACCAGCCAGATTTCAAACTGAACTAGAAAGTTTACTTTTAAAAAGTGAAATAGGGGTTCCCGCTGTGTTGAGATCAGCAGCATCTTGGGAACAAGTGTGATGCCGGCACGGCACCGTGGGTTAGGGATTCGGTGTTGCTGCAGCTGTGGCTTAACAGCAGCTTGGATCTGATCCCTGGCCTGGGAACGCCACATGCCATGTGGTGGTCAAAAATGAAGGGGAAAAAAAAGGGTAAATGAATTTGGTCGAAAAAGTCCAGTTCATTTCAAGGAGCTGGATTTAGACCTGGTCGTGATCCCAATCCCGCCCTACCTCTGACCCATGGACAAAGCACTGGCATGGCTGGCCTGGCGTCCTGGCTTCCATGGGAGATGAGGTCACTGGGTCGGGTCATTTATGTCCTGCCCTGGGGTCGCTGCTCCCCGGGAGCCGACCTCCGGTGTCACAGTCGAGAGGTTTGCTCTCAGATTAGCGTCTGTCCAGGGCGACCGTGTCTCAGGCCTTCCTCAGTCCTTAAGTGGATTCTCTCATCTGCTTCACTAGGAAGGAAATACACCAGCACTGGCTATTGTGTTCCTGGTACATATTTGTGTCTTTTCTTCTTTTTCCATAGATTACATTGACCTTGGCATGGAAAGAAATGCAAAGCACACAATTCCTGGAAAACAATTACAAAGACTGACAAAGTGCTTTGCAATTTTAAGCAATTTTCACATGCATTCCTGTGTTGAAAATCCTTGCAGAATCCATGTGGCATAATTGGTACTATCGCTCCCATTTTACAGTTGAAAAAATGTAAGGTCATCTTATTTGCCCAAGGTCACACAGCTAATAAATAACTAAGCCAGAACCTAAACTCAGGACTGCTGACTTCCAGACTCTCCGCACCAAATAATTCCCTTTTCCCAGAGCCCCGAACTGTGACTTTTGTTACATCCTAGGAAGTCACCCCTCGGCAGATTTAAGTCACCCCTTAGCCTCTTCACATAGGTTAGGACTGACTTTCTCTGTTCTTTCTTTGTGCCATGGGTTCTTCCTGTACCCATGGCAGGCAGAAGTTCCCAGGCCAAGGGTCAAACCCATGCCACAGCAGTGAGAATACCAGGTCCTTAACCGCTAGGCCACCAGGGAACTCTGACTTTCTCTATTCTTAAAGTTGATCTAACTTGACTAGCTGCCTGTATCACATATTTTTCCCCAAACAGCCCTTTCTCCAAGACTAATCCGAAATTTGGAGATCTCCAGAGTTAGCTGAGTTATACAGTTCAACCTCTTGGTGGAGGACAAGGAGCTCTGGTCAGAAAGGCAAGTGAAAGGCTCTTTTCTTTTTTTAGTGTCCTTGGAAGATGTCCACAGGCTTCGGCCTCGATGAATAAGGAAGAAATGATTAGACTCACACTCATTTTTTTTTTTTTAAATCTTTTTGGGGCCACACCCGCAGCATGTGGAGGTTCCCAGGCAAGGGATCCAATCGGAGCTGTAGCCACCAGCCTGCGCCACAGCCACAGCCACGCCAGATCCAAGCAGCGTCTGTGACCTACACCACAGCTCACGGCAATGCCGGATCCCTAACCTGCTGAGCAAGGCCAGGGATCAAACCCGTGTTCTCATGGATGCTGGTCAGGTTCGCTAACCGCTGAGCCACAGAGGAAACTCCTAGATTCATATACCTTTTAACACAAAGATTTATACACTTCTCCAGTTTATAGACTCCTCAGGGTCACCAGATGGACGAAAAGTGCCTGATGTTTAGTAACGCTTTACAGTTCGTACAGCAATCCCGTATCAGTCGTTAAATCCATCTTTACGACAATCCTCTAAGGTAGACGGGAAAGGGCTGTGGCCCTGTTTTGCAGATGGTCAGAGTGAGGTCACCCAGACTCAGTGGCCGAGCGCCCGCTGCCGCTCCACCCTGAAGCTCAGCCCTCTCTGCTCTTCGCCTCCCTGAGGTTTTTATCCTTATCATTGTGTGCATAGCTCTATGGCCATTTATCCTTCAACAGTCTTTTAATGGAAAGACTGGGAAAGTCAGAGTGATTCTGCTTCATCTTGCTCTTTTCCTAATGAATTCTGCAGGTCAATTTATCCTCAGCCGTGTGGGCCAGAATTCCAGGAAAGCTTCTGCTTCTACTTAGCTGGTGCATTTGCATGTCAAGTCTTTAATTCAGCTGTCAGCTCTTTTTTTTTTTTTTTTAACAGTACTTTCATTAGTAAATGGTATTTTGAGGGTCCCACACTAATCAAGCCGATTTGAGATGGGGCAGGAGGGAAGCCCCAAATGTGATTTACAGAAGAATCCTTGAGGATGTTAAAAGAATTGTTACCTTACACATGTGTTTTAGTCACAATGTGCAGAATTAGATTAGTCAAGGTATTAGTTTTTTGTTGGTTTTTTGTTTTTTTTGTTTTTTGTTTTTGTCTTTTTAGGGCCGCACCCACCTATGGCATATGGAAGTTCCCAGGCTAGGGGTCAAATCAGAGCTGTAGGGGAGTTCCCGTCGTGGTGCAGTGGTTAACGAATCCGACTAGGAACCGTGAGGTTGCGGGTTCGGTCCCTGCCCTTGCTCAGTGGGTTAATGATCCGGTGTTGCCGTGACCTGTGATGTAGGTTGCAGATGCGGCTCGGATCCCACGTTGCTGTGGCTCTGGCGTAGGCAGGTGGCTATAGCTCTGATTCAACCCCTAGCCTGGGATCCTCCATATGCCGCGGGAGCGGCCCAAGAAATAGCAAAAAGACAAAAAAAAAAAAAAAAAAAAAAAATCAGAGCTGTAGCTGCTGGCCTATGCCACGGCCTCAGCCTTGCCAGATCTGAGCTGCCTCTGCGACCTACACCACAGCTCATGTCAATGCCAGATTGCTAACCCACCACAGCTCTCGTGTCAACGTCTGATCGAACCTGCATCCTCATAGATACTTGTCAGATTTGTTTCCACTGAACCACGACAGGAACTCCAAGTTATTAGTTCTTTCAAAAGAAAAAAGCCAAAGAATAAGCTTAGATTCCCTGATTCTTTTAAGAACATATACGGAGTACCTGCTGTGTGCCAGATGTTGGTCTAGGCATTAGAAGTGCAGCTGTCCACATGGTGGACAAAAGAACCTGCCTTCGAGAAGTTTCTGCTCTAGGGGGCAGATAGATGGGTTGTCAAGTATTGTTGGGGGCTGTGGAAGAAGCCACAGGAAGGAAGACAGAGTCCTGGCAAGTGGCTGGTCGGGGAAGGTCTAACCTCTGTTGTTTTGTTTTTTTTGTTTGTTTGTCTTTTTTTGGCCATACCTGCAGCATGAGGAAGCTCCCAGGCCAGGGACTGAACCACAGCAGTGACAACACCAGGTACCTAACCCACTGTACCAGCAGGGACCTCCAGACCTCTGTCACAGCTCATCCGCATCATGGCATCAACATTTGATATCCATCAATATCATTTTTGATAACTTACAGCTCCGGAAAAAATTACATTTGAAATTGTCCTCAGCAAGAACCCAGCACTCAGGAGAACACTAGCTCCGTGGGGGTGTTAAGAACTACCACTTCCACCGGCAAGTCTCTGGTTTCTTACACACTGGATCTCCATAAGGGAAAGAGAAACAAAATAGTTTAAGGATTCTTCATCTTGGAGTTCCCGTCCAAGACCTCCAAGATGAATGATGGCTCAGTGGTGAGCGACCCCGACTAGCATCCATGAGGACTCGGGTTCGATCCCTGGCCTCTCTCCGTGGGTTAAGGATCCAGCGTTGCCGTGAGCTGTGGTGTAGGTTGCAGATGCAGCTTGGATCCCACATGGCTGCAGCTCTGATTCTAGCTGGGAACTTCCATATGCCACAGGTGCGGTCATAGAAAGAGGAAAAAAAAGAATTACTCATCCTAGAACCATTTTTTTCATGTGTGTCTTGTATTTTCATTTTTTTTTTCTAAACTGAAGGTGTCCATTCCATGAGTTTGAGCAACCTAACTTTATTCTGTATTTCCCACCCTTTGAACCCTGGAAGGAGAACCCCCCTCTCTCCCACCCTCTGTCTGGGAACCTAACGTCAGCCCTAGAGTGAGGTCACCAACAGAATCCTCTTCCTGTGCCTGAGGGCTTCTCTTCAAAGCAACAATGCACAGCTGCCTTAGACCTCAGGACTAAGGCAGCCTTGCTTTTCTGTTCTGGAAGGTGCGTGCGGTCCCTGGGACTGTCCTCCCCAGGAGACAACATCTGTTTTCCTTTCTCTCTAGGTGGCAGCACAAAGACAGCAAAAGAACAAGTGACAGCAGGTGCACGCAAGGCTTGGCTACTTCTCGTGTAATTTAAGTCACTCCCAAAGGGCTACAACTTTTTCTTCTGCACTTTCTAGACCACCATCAAATGCCAAAAGAGGTATTTTAAAGGACTAACCAGGAATGCTTTCTCTCTGTGGTCAAGACCACCAGTCCCTTCTCACAGTGGCACCTCCCCCGAGGCGACTCTGTCCTGTACCTAGGAAGCTCCCCAGGTGGGAGCCTGCCCCGAGGATGTCAAGCCAGCCACCCCTCTGCCCCAGCCAGGGCTTGGTAGATGCAAACTGCTCCATTTGGAGTGGGTGCACTGAGTTCCTGCTGTGTATAGCGCGGGGAACTCTATCCTGTCTCTTGGGACAGACCATGATGGAAGATAACATGAGAAAAAGAATGCATAGATACGTGTGCATGACTGGGTCACTGTGCTGTACAGCAGAAACTGGCACAACACTGTAAATCAACTATAATTTTTAAAAATCTTTTTTAAAAAGTGTGGATTGTCACAGTCTGATGCTTCAGACTTCAAAACATTGGGCAGAGAAGGCTCATGGGGAAATTCGGGTCATTTCTTAAGCCTGACCCTGTTGGCTCGCTCTGCTTTCCTGGGGTCAGGAGAGCACTTTTAGGGTTGCCCATGGTGACTGTAAATACTTGACTCCACCCTAAAAGCTCTGACAGTCCAAGTTTCTACCTTTGTTTAAAAAAAAAAAAAAAAAAGACAGCCTGACCTTTCTTTACTCCTTATCAATTTGGCAACTTCTGGTTCATAACAACACCTAAACATGTGCGTTTTATGATCTGCTGGCGTTGTAAACATGGCTTCATTTTTAAAAGATCTGTCCAATATGTGCATCATTATTATGTCAAGAGAGGGCGTAAGGTACGCAGGGAAGTTAGAGGTAGATGCCGAAAAGCAACTTTGCGGGGAATTCTCACGCTCAGCGAGTATGTTTTAGGGGACAGGGGGAGGTTTTGTGCAAACACGTCCAGGAGTTTGCGCCAACGCATCAGCTTGACATCAGGGGACTTGGGCAGAAGCCACTCGGGCGCACGTCGAGCATTCGAACGGGACCCCTCTTCTTCGGGAAGTCATTCCGCTTCTGATTCTCTAACTCCGTTGGGTAAGCAGGTTCTGGAAAGTACTCTGTCTTTTTTTGGACACACCTCCGTTCACACTGTGACACTGTCATGACCCTGCAGGGCCTTTCGAGCTCCCGCACCTCAGCGGCTGACGGGGTGGTGAGGTTGTGGGGCCTCCTGTCTCCAGACCCCAGGTCGGGGGGTCCGTTGTGGAAATCCGGATGCGAGCCACTCAAGAGGGAGCTCCGCAGAGATGACCTGTTTGAAAGCCACGCCGTGGGGACGGGTCAAGAGCTTGACCCGGTTCAGCATACGCTTGTGGAGTTCAAGTCCGGCTTGTTCTGCCTCCCCCTGCACAATCCCAGACGCTGTCTGTGGAGGTCCGTGTACATATATTTTGGACCAAAGCAACTGCTGATGCTGGATTGCTATGAGCGTGTTCTGTGTCCTCCAGTAAATCCATTCTCCATCCAGGACCACATCCCAGGACCCCCATCCCCTCCTCCAGGAAGGCGTAGCCCGGGAAACCTGCACGGGCGCCCGGCTCCCGCCTGAGCTCCCCCCGCCACCGCCGCCTTGAGAAGGGCTTGGAGCAGCTCTGTGTCTTTGCGTGGCTCACCCACCACTCGCTCTGGCCCTGGCCACCCCTTCCTCCCCCACTCGACACACACACACACACACACACATGCGCTCATTGCCTCAAATTTAATCCAGCCCTTGGTGGCCTAAGCTTCGGGATACCGATGACACCTCAGTTGTCGCTAGAAGCCCCCTCTACCTGTGCCCCAGCTCCATAGTCCACTGGCCTCTGAATGTTGAACAAATACGAACATTTAAAATGTAACACACCTGAAATGACACAAATGTATTATTTTTTTCCTTACGCAAGTCATTCATGATGCTTCCTCCAAAAGTTAAAAAGGCAAAGTCAAGGCTGTCCCCACCGCCACCAGGGTTCCTCTAGGTAACTGTAGCCCCAGCCCTGAAGGAGGCCCTGGTCACAGTTGCCCAGGTTCCAACATCGGGTCCCGATCCTTCCTCTCGCCGGCAGCCCCAGGTCACTTTTCATGCACTCGACCTCCTTGTTTTATCCAAGAATCCAATCCTATTGGTTCGCCCTTTAGAAATGCTTCCCGGCACAGGGATGCCCCCCAGGCCTTTCCAACCTGATGGTCCAGGGCAGCACCGCGTGGCCCGGGTCTCTCCGCAGAGCCGCCCGCGCCTCCCGCGTTGCACACTCAGCCCGCGCGTCCCTGATGCACAGATGAAATGAGATGCTCCTTCGCTACCAAATGGTCAAGGACTTAGAAACAGCCCTGCTGGCAGCCAGGAGCAGAGGCTGGAGGTGGGAGCTGCTGATGAGCATATAAAAAGGTGCCGCTTCCAGGGAGGCCAGCTTGGAACAAATGCCAAAAGCTTTCAATGTCCGCACTGCCTTTGCTTCAGCAACTCCCACTGTTGGAAACACAGGCCTAGGAAGTCACCCGGAGGGTGCACCCAGAGCTGCCTTAGAGTGTTTGCTGCAGAAGCCCTATGCATGGGAAAAGACTGGGAAAAACCATTTTGGAGAGCTGAGGGAAATGATTTTTAAAAATTGGTATTCAAAGTATTAAGTAATTTTATCTCTCTCTTTTATCTTTTTTTTTGTGTTTGTCTCTTTATGTTAGAAATGTTCAATGACAAACATATTACTATTAGTGCAAACATAATAATCTTTAAAAAAACTCCGTTGATTTTTTTCTTTCATGATTATAATTTTTTTAAATGTTTGAAATTAAGTGTCTTGGAGGAAGAACATAGATTCTTACTGCTGCGTGCTTAGTATTCAAGGGTATGTGTTTAGCAGATTCTCTAAGTAACCATACAGTTGCTCCTCTGTCCTCAAACCTTTAAGGATTTCGGATCCTTACTATTGATTCCTTGGCTCCCTTCACCCAGTCAAAAATATATGTTTTGCTTTAAATTGTGTGCATTGGACATGTACACAGATGGTGAAATTCATTTTGCTTTAAGATTTACTAAGAGCCCCAGAAATTCGATGCAAATGCTCTGTGATATTTCCCACAACCAGATCTGAGAATGACCGCGTCTGTCTACAAAACTGAGGTGAGTAAAAACAGCAAAAACAACAACCATAACTTTAGTCTCTCTTACTAAAGAGCGCAGAGGCGATAATCTCACAGTTGCTGCTTTTCAGCCTTCTCTGCAGATAGTAACCAAATTACCCTGCTTCGTGGTTCGAATGCAAGTCCTGTCCATTGCCCCCCACACAAGTCCCTGCTTCCGTTCAGAGGGTGTTTTTGCTTTTCTGCTTTGCTCGTTAGGGCTGAACGAGCATATGGAAGTTCCCAGGCTGAGGGTCAAATCGGAGCCACACCACAGCCACAGCAACACCAGATCCAAGCCATGTCCTCATGGATACTAGTCAGGTTTGTTCCCTCTGAGCCACAGCGGGAGCTCCTCAGTCCAGACTCGCTGTGCTTTCTCACTGCTCTTGGGAGGAAGCCCCACGTCCTCCCCGTGACAGGCAAGGCCTTTCCAGCCACAGCCCAACCCTTCCATCTCGGTTACAGCCACACTTCTGGCTCCACGGCCATTAGACCTGCTGGTTCCTCACCTGGAATGTTCTGCAAGCCCCTGCTAATTACCTAAGTGCTGATCTTCCCAAGGCGACTACGGTGGCCATTGGACAGCCCTAGGGCGGCTCCTTGACCTTCCAGGCCAGGTCAGACCTCTCTGCGGCAGCTTTTCCGGCACCCGGTCCCTTTCCCGGAACTTTCACAGAGACGTGCTGAAATCTGCAGGCATGACGATCAGACAGTGTTTCCCTCTGTGATGACACAGCTTCAGGAAAGCAACGACCCATGCAGCTTAGCCTTTCTGCAGGAAAGAGTTCACAGCAGGCCCGAGACCCCCGTCCTGGCCTTGCTACGTCAAGGTTGTCCCTTGGCTGGTGTCTGGGAACAGGTCCTTACGCTGAGATGCTCAGAGCAGCCACAGAAGCCAAACCGCACAAACACTGTGGTTTATGCTGAACGCCTGCTTTGCCTCTCGGGCTCTGGAATTTCAGGACGCACTGGCCAAGGTGTGCCCAGGTGACCGGCCCCCAGTAAGACCTTGGGTGAGGTCTCAGATGGGCTCCCCGAGCAGAAGCTGCGTGCACGGGGCCTTGTCTTCACTGCGGGGTGCAGGCTGTGTGACCCCTCTCGGGAGTAAGCCAAGCAGGAGCTCGAGGAGGCCAGCCCCTGAGGCCTGCCCGCTCCGCCTGCTGCCTTCCCCTGGCCACTCGGCAGTGTCCCTGCTACACGGGCGTCATAAATCCTGGCTGTGAACCCAGCTCACGCCGACTCCTGTGAGGCCTTGCAGCAAACATCCAATGGGCGAGGGGCCTTGCTCAACACGCCACTGTAGCCCCAGAACCTTGCACAGCATCTGACATTTCATAAATGATTTACTGCCTATTTTTGGAAATGCAAATGACCTCAGAGGACGAGGGCTAAGTCTATCCTGTGGAAATTCTCAAAAGAACTAAGAAATACGACTTAACTACATTCTAATGACCCAGATAAAGAATGTGCATACATCTGAAAAAGGCAGAATAAAAAATGATTCCGGAAATGTAGCAACGTCAAAGGCTGGCCAGAGTTCTTTCTCAGGAATGTGGGGGGTGGAGGGGTGGGAAGCGGGGGGGGGCCAGGACCTTCACCCCGATGCCGTTTCCGGCTTTCCTGCCCCCTCCCTCCCTCTCCACGCTGTCCCTTGTCAGCCAGTTGGATCGGCTGGAGGGATGCTCAGTATTGGGAGCTGAGCAACTTTAGAATCATCTGGAAGCTTTAAAAAAGACTGATGATAGGCCCACCCCTAGAGATTCTGATATCATTGAGATTTGAGTGTGCAGCCCCTCCTGATACCCCCCCTCCCCTTCCACCCCCCCATCTCCACCTCAACAATCATTTTTCACAAGGTCCAGGCTCCCACACAAGGCCCATCTTTCTTGGTTTTGGAAGATTTCCTAAAATTTGCTTTCTTCCCTCATGGCCTCTAGGCAGGCGCACTGATTGGAGGAAAGAAAGGACACCTTTTATCTCAGCAGCAGAGGAGGGGAGCCACTCAGACAAGCAGGCGGAACTGAAAACCATCAAAATCAGAGCAGGTCACCAAGACCATCTCGATGGTGCAGAAGCAAGTCGTTCCTGAGAATGTTTTGAACAGCGATCGGCTGTCTGTCCCCCCCAACCCCTCAGCTGCCCGCTCCCCCCATGCATGCCTGACTGACCGTAAAATGAAGTTCATTGGACTCTTTGGTGAGAGCTCATTATCCGCAATGAGGGCACGTGTCATTTGCTGTCTGGGGACGTCTCTCCTCCAGGACATGCCAACCCATGCATGGCCATCTTTTTGACTCTTCTCTGGGGAAGGCATCCGCTGAGATGCATCAGCGTTAACTGGCGGAGCTGTGGTTTCTCCCTCCGCGGCCGCACCCAGCAGCGCTGCTCTGGGAATTCGGGCGCGGTGGGTAGCACATTGGGTGAGGAAGTTTATCCAGGTCTCCAAAGTCAGCAGAGGCGTTTGGCTTTGAAGTGCATGCAAACGCAGGCTCTCACACCCAGCACAGGAGACGGAGAGCGAGGGCGGGCTCCGTGAGGGGGCGGCCTGGGCTGCAGAGTTTGGTCAGGCAGGTGTGGCCTGAGGCAAGGCCCAAAGACGCAAGAGAATTAACGGTGCGCTCCTACTGTGGCCCTTTGCTCAGAAGGGAAAGTAGAGAGAACTCCTGAGGCAGCCTCAGCTCTTCAGAGGATCCCTTTGGGAGAGAATTTCACTTGTCCTCTGCTCGGGGCTGTGGCCCAGAGATGACCGTGGAAATGCCAAGATAGACTGGGGTTAGAAGCTCCACCCCCTGGGAGAACCCACCAGGGGTGGCCAAGAGGCCGGGGAGGATGTGGCCTGTCCAGGGGCCCTGGGGTGGGGAGGCCCAGGCGGCCAGGAGCCAAGGCAGGAGACCTCACCTTCCCAGGTGCTGAGAGAGGCATCGACTTTCAAAGCCCTCAGGTGGGTTTTCCGTGGTTAACCAGCCCCGCAGAGGTAACTAATCACTGAATAGACACGAATCATGGTGTGGTTCATTTATCTTCCCAGTGAATACTTTTCAACACAGGCGTGTTCATTTCCAAAGAATAAAGACTTGTAAAAAGGCTAGTGGAGTTTATGGCTGCAGGAAACTGGCTCCCAGGTTGCTCTGCTGACAGGTTTATAAGGCCAAGGAAGTTCATAAGGTAAAGTGAATTTTAAGGAAATGAATTTTTAGGAAATGAACTTTTAACCTTTTTTAAAAAGAACGAGTACCAAGGTTATTTGCATCAGTTTCATTAGTGAACAATAAAAAATGGTCTAAGTGCCATATATATATATATATATATATATATTTTTTTTTTTTTTAATGCAAGCAAAACACCTAAGGGTTTCGTTTGTCTTGTTTTTCAGACACGATCTGGGTAAAAGATGCCTGGGATCTTCGAAGATAGCGATTTGGTCTATTTTTACAGTGGATGACGTGCCCGCATAGCTTTGTTGAGGTCTTAGTCAATGAGCGCAGTGCCCAGAGCATGGCTGGGCGGGCCGGGTGTGGTCCCCTTCATACAGCCTGGATTTGGCCGTCGGGGGGCTGAGAACCGAGGGGACCCTGTTATTTTGGTTGCATTCAGGATTAGGCACTAAACCAGTACGTAGTAAAAGTATCCAAAGGCCTGGTTTTTAGGTAATTGCCGTGGAGACGGGAAGGGAGGGGACGGGAAGTATTAGGGCAGCCCCCGCCTGGGAGGCAGGACAGGCCTCCACGCCTGCAAGAGGTGCTCTGGGAAGGCCAGGCGTTCCAGTGAGGCTCTGTCACCCCGAGTAAGGGCTCCACCTCGAGCCCCTTTACCGTGCCTCTAACGTGGGGCTGGTAATGAAGAGGTAGGAGGTCGATGGGCCCCTGGGCTGAGAACAGCTAGGCCTTGTTAGGCCAAGTAAACCGGGCTTTGTTTCTTTGACACGACAGGAAATAGTTGAAGGAGCTGAGCTCATTGGGCGTAGAGATAAGATGACCGCTTCAGTCACTCCTGGGTCAAGGAGACAGACCTCCCTACTTAGACATGTGCAGTAAGACTCCTAGGGTCAGAACAGGAGGGGGTGCCAGGCCGTACTAAGCCCTAAAACCTTCCCGGCACCCTTTGCTCTGGAAGCCATCTTTGCCAAAAGATGCGCACACTTGTTGGGGAGGGTCCCATGGCCAGGAGGTGTGAGAATTCAAACAAGATAATTGGCTGGAGGGCCCGTCATGGCGCAGCAGAAACGAATCTGACTAGAAACCATGGGGTTTCAGGTTCCATCCCTGGCCTCGCTCAGTGGGTTAAGGATCTGGCGTTGCTGTGAGCTGTGGTGTAGGTCGCAGATGTAGCTTGGATCTGGTGTTGCTGTGGCTGCGGTGTAGGCCGGCAGCTATAGCTCTGATGGGACCTTTAGCCTGGGAAATTCTATATGCCCTGGGTGCGGCCCTAAAGAGAAAAGACAAAAAAAAAAAAAAATGAAAACAAAAAAAACCCAAGTAATTGGCTATAGGCAAACACAGACCCGGAAGAATTGTCCTATATGGGTGATTTAAGTCACCTCTCTGGCACACTCCTCACTGAGGGGGATGCCCGCACCCACACTCCTCTTTAGGGTGTGTATTACTTCTTTGCTTCTGACTTAAAACTACTCACTCCTCTGAGTGCTCTCCCACGTGTTGTATCCTGACTCTAACAATAAAGTTTATATGTCTTTTCACAGTCTTTGCCTCCTTGACACATCTTGCTTTCAATAAGAGCAAGAGTCAGGGCAATTCTGCGTCTACCCTCTAGTTCGTCTACTGGCTAAGAGTCCTGGTTTTCATCCAGGCTGCCCAGGTTCATTGCCTGAGCAGAAAATATCTCATTCCAGGCCGTCACCCACTGCTGTCGCTCCGAGATCAATAACATCTGCAAAGTTCCCGGCACGGAGCCAGGCACAGGTCATTTCTCTCAGTTCTCCACTTCCCATGGCAGGGCCCCAAACTGTTCCCCCATCCAGGTATCCTCAGGTATCCACGTATTCATCCCTCACAAGTAAACCCTGCGTCGTCCACTCTGCCTTCAGGCTTTAGAGAGCCTTTCCCTTCATGGAAAATAGGACAAGATGACTTGCCCAAAAGATAAACCAAGAAAATACCCAGAATACTGCAAATCCGAAACCAGGGCTGATCATCCGTGAAATCCATTGTACCCTAACCTGTCTTCACCCATCAAGGTCATTTCAGTTGCTACTACCAGAGACACGTGCGTGTCCTCCAAGAAGCACGGAGCCTAAACAAGGTGTTTGCTCAAGTCGTCTTCCAGAAACGTGGCGTCACCTGTGTTTCATTCTAGCTGAGCCACTTAAGGCTGGATAGGACCCCAGGCCCTCCAACCGGGCCTGCGCGAGTGTCCTCCAGGCCACCTCTTGACGTCAGAGGGCCCGTGAACTCCACCCTCAGGCCAGGCCAAGGGCCTGCATTTTGAAAGCGCAGAGGCCTGTAGCTGGTTAGCTTGTGCAGAAGGACAATTAGCGCAGCTTTTCTCAATCGCCTTTCCCCGCCCCGCCCACGCCCGGACCGCCCTCCTGCTTTGGTCTTTTTCCCATAAATACCCGCGGCGCCGGCCTCCGGGGCCCGCACGTCTGAGCTCACGGTTCTGTGCGCTCCCCGCTGCTCAACCTCTGTGCCTCCGCCTCCCGCTTGCAGAGTGTCGGGTAGCACAGGCCTGGCTCTGTGGCCAACCTCCCTATCGCTTCAAGATTTCTTCTCTGTTCTGTCCCTTGCTCTTTTTCTTAAAAAGATTTTTAGGATGAGCTATTTCGGTCTTAGGCTCTTTAAGAAAACCTGACGTCCTAAGGTAGTTAGGAAACTTGAAGACTTAATGTCAGTTTGTGGGATGAAAATGAAAATGGGGTGGGGGGAGGAATCTGTCTTTCCTTTTCAACTCTTTGAAGTGGTAGAGAACAAGAGGAAAATAAGGAATGAAGATGAAATTCCCGTTTATCAGCTAAACGTAGGAAGGCGTTAAAACTCAGAAAAACAAAGTGGGGGGAAAAACTTCAAGAAGTGGGGGGGGGGTGTAACTGCGGAAATGGGACTCGGGCATTTGTGACGGCCGAGGGGAGAAAGAGGGTCTGGATCTCACGTTTACCGCAGAGGGGAACGTACTAGTGGGGGCAGCAAAAAATTCTGGGTGTACTTTAGCTGCAGAAAGTAAAGGATTTTCTAAGAAGTTCACGCTTGTAAGGAACATGCTACCTATCGGGAGCAGGGGAAAGATGCTCTTTAAAAACCCCTTTAGGCTGCTTCTCTTTTCTGGCTGGCAAGAATATATCTAGAACCATCTGAAGACCCTAGTTCATAAGGAGAACCTCTACTAGGTTGGGAGGTGGCCCTGCGGACATGTGGTCCAAGAAAAATCCACCTGCCTCAAAAGGTTGAGAGGCCAAAAACTGAAGTTATTTCAAAGATTCGAGAAATAAAGATTAGGGAAGGTAAATGGCAGATAAACATGTCGCCAGAAAGCAGCTGAAAGCAGTTTAGTGTTTGCTACAAACGTCAATTACTTGCCTCTACAAAGCAGAGATGCAGTAAGTGGTTGGCAGCTGTAATAAGACAAAGAGACTACGTGTGAGCTGGGGAGGCCCAGGGTAGAAGTGGGAGGAAAGAAACTCGAAGATGAACCAGGAAAAGAAACAAAACTTAAGTGAGGAACTTGGGTGACCAAAGTGAGAAAAGCCAGCCGAACAAAGTAGATATGGGGAAGGCCTAATAAACAGATGAAAAGCGAGCAAAACATACAGAGACCTGGTAACAATCGTACAGTTCAACTTAAATACTGATGCAGAAATATGGAACAAAATCTCAGATGCAAGCAACTCAAAGAATACAATGTGACAAAGCAGGGCTTATTCAGTGCAAAAGGTTCAATAGCAAGTCTAATATGCGAGTTCACCGTATTGATGATCAAAGAAATATGTACTTTAGATGCTTAAAACTGAAAATACATTGATGTAAACAATTCAGTGGACTAGGAACAGATGTGTGGTTCTCCCACGTAAACCAAGTTGAAAGCCAACGTTACCTTTAAAGGAGAGAGACCAATGGCATTCCTACTAAAGTCAGGAGTAAGATTAAAATGCTATAAACAGAAATGAGAGTTGCAGAAACTGCAAAGTTACAATTTGTATGCTTGGATAACCCAAAAGGATCATTTGAAAAAGCTCACGAAAATATTTCAGGCTTAACAATCACTTTCAAGAACTCTCCTGAATCTAAACTCGTTAAATACAATGCAAGAGAAGGCTCTTTGACACTTAACATAACAATGAAAAATGCTGAAGTAACCAAGGCTGAATCTAAGCAATGTTGCAAGTCAACATGTAAATTGATTCTGAAACACTTGAAAGCCTTAAATGCAAAGGTAATACCATCTTCTTGCATAAACTGAACTTCATAAAGATGTCAAATCTCCCCTAGTGAAATATCCCTGTGTGTAATTCCACTTACATGCTACAAAGATAATTTGTTACTAGTAACTGTATTCATCAGAACAAGTGAATCAAAGATTAAATGTTAAACTTGACTTAATTCTTGAGAGCAAAAGTCAACAGACCAAAATCCGAAGATAAGTGGGGGGAAAAAAGTTGTGCCTCCTGTGACGTAGAATGACTTTCTAGAAACTGATACGTAAAAGAATAGAAAAACGGGCAAGGAAACGTATGCTTGACATGAATGGGAATCAGGGCAAATTCACTTCTTTGACGATGTTCAGCTCTGGGAACTTTACTTGCAACTGCATAAAACGATGTATAGGCAAGACTATTCATTACATCTTTTGAAGTCAAAGTTCGCAACGACCTGTAAGGGGCTAACTAAATCGTGTAGCTGCAAAATGTGTTACGGTTATCAGTTGCTATGTAACAACCTCAAAATACAGAGGTTAAAACACTGTATTCTCTCTCTCTCTCTGGTCCATGCCATGGGGTGATGGAGCTCAGCTGGGCGCTTAGGAATTCTCAGGGCGAAACAGATAATAGTTGATACCAATCATCTGAAGTCCCTACTGTCGTCATTGGCTATG
The DNA here is from genome assembly GCF_054392235.1 of Sus scrofa. NCBI lineage: Eukaryota > Metazoa > Chordata > Mammalia > Artiodactyla > Suidae > Sus > Sus scrofa. The sequence continues at coordinate 17,460,844 of NC_139393.1, read as the reverse complement.
TCTGGGGTGTGAGCTAGAATGGAAGTAGCTGGGGACCCCCTAACAATCTCTCTGCAAGGTCTCTCTACATGTACTGCTTTGGGCTACCTCCTAGAGCGGAGGCTTCCTGAACCTCAGACCTCCCTCCAAGCACCTGCCCCCCCCCCGGGGGGGGGGTTGGCAGGAGGTGGGAACAGACCGTTTCTTCACCCCTGCGAAGCCAAGCCTCGCTTGCTCTGTACTGTTGGCCAAACCAAGTCACAAAGGTCACCACACGGTGAAGAATCCATCCACCTCTCAAATGGGCAGAGGAGTGCATGGAATTTGGGCCTTTCTTAATGTGCCACGTAAACATGCAATTGTGAAAAATGAGGATACTCCCTATTACATGGGGAGAAACTCGAATTCTATTAGGTTAAAAAGGCTTTACACTGGTTTCCACTAAGCTTATCTTCTGAGTAACACAGGAAGTGGGGAAATAGAAACATGTGTTGACTTTAAATATAAAACAAGCAAAAATGACACAAGCGATGAGTGTACAGGTGCAGACATACCATAATTTACACCTTTTTTGATCTTTAAGGTGAATTGAAGAAAAAATACTTGAATCTTTTAAAAAAAAGCAGTTCTGAGGTTGCTCAACCGCACTCCTTTCCTCAGTGCTGGAGCTGCTTGGGAAGTAATAGTCCTATTTGTTAGAACCCTACGGGTTTCCAAGGAATCTCTAGATTTTACCTCCACAATAAGAGAAATCAACCCCAAAAAACCAGTCCAACCAGAAAACCATGTACAGCTGATGGCCCCCACTGGTAATACAGCCTACGAATTAACTCGTTAGCACTGGCCTGAGGCTATGGACAGGGTTCACCCCCCCACACACCCCTTCTGGTCCCCACCCATCATTGTCAAACACAAACTGCTATTTGAAATGCAATTTAAAGTGTTAAATTTCAGAGAGGCTAGCCAGCATTGTGCTGACTCATGAATAGAATTGTTAAACATTTGGGAGTGTCGCAGGCCATTCGTGAAGCCATTGGTAGCTTAAAATGAACAGAGTGGCTGATAAATTGAGGTTGCCCTGAGTGATAAACACTGGGACACACGGTAGAGAAGGAATCTCAGATGCTTCTTGCTTTATTCCAGGTGATTAGTGGCACCTGAAAGTAGTATTGGCCCCATCAGTGAGATGGGGTTTCCACTTGTTGCCTATTTCTCTAAGAAGCCATACAGCGGTATAAGGGTTTTGTAACAGTTAACACTGATGGCACCGCTAATGGGCAAGGCACTGCCTGCTTTGGGAACGTCATCTCACTAATCATTGTAGCTTTTTGAGGAAGGCACTGTGAGCTTGGCCTTGACAGAAAATTGAGTCAGAAATAGACGACGATTTGTACCCGCCAATGAGCTGCAGAGCCAGCCTCCAAACCCGGTGGCTCAGCTCCAGTGCCCGGTCGTGTAAACAGCTTGCTGGAAATGCACTGCATCATGAGGATAAAACCAACCACATGAAGGAGGAAAAGTCGCCCAAAACTCTAGTTCCCCAAGATGGCCATTATTAAGGTTTTGATGTAAGTCAGCGGCTTTCAGCTGTGTTTTCACCTCAACCCATCTGAGGACTGGCTCAGTCTGAAGATTTTCTCAAGGGTATGGCGATGGGAATCTGAGAAATCCCACGTGGTTTTCATGTCTGCCCACTGTCCCCTCTTAATAAAGGAGGTGGCTTTTCAAAGTTCCTGCTGCCCATGGTCAAGTGGAGAGAAGTTTGGTGCTTTATTGGAGTGGTTCTTGGGCCCTTTCCTGCCCTGTGGCATCCCTGCTGACGTATCCACACCTCATTGGCCGGCAACTTGCTTTACTTGGCCTAAACGCTTAGGCGTTAGGGAGCTAGGGTCAGAGTCACAGGCACAATCTGCTCTCTGAGGGCCTGGTTAATAGTCAAATACCAAACATATCTTTCTGGAAGCATTGGGTCAAAATCAATTGAGTATGCCGATCACCGTTGACTTCAAAAAAAGTCACGATCCTAAGATTAGAGTATTTTCAAGTAAATGTGGTAAAAGAGGGGGAAAGTAGAAGCCATTCCTTTTTAATCAGAGGGTGTTTTTAAAATCTTTTTTCCATCGTAAGTTGATGGCAACAAAGATTGTGTGGTTTGCTAAGCGTGATTCTGTTTTGAGGAGGTTAAACTGACTACTGGCTGTATTTCTGATGTTCATTACTGGTCACGGTCAAATGAGTTGACAGCTCAGGTTTAATGAATTATCTCTGCAAATTTGGGCATCTTGAACTTTGCAAAATGACATTTGTTGAATCTAGGCAAGTGTTAGAAATTTCTCAAACCGACTTTTCTTTTGACCAAATGCTTAATTTAAAACTTTGTGGAATCATAACTTTATTTTGTGGAATGGATATGGTAGGCCAGTAACTGACCATGGACATTGGCCACTTGCATCACGTTAGCTATGACTTGTATTTTCAGGCTATTAACCTCCATTTTCAGTTCTTGATCTAAAATTTTTTATACAGTCCTGATTTTTAATTGGTTTTCCCACTTTGTCCACTGACTTTTTTCATCTGAGTCATTAATGCTCAGCCTCTACGGAACGAGGCCTTGCTGTGATGGCAGGTGACTCTGCCTGGCCCATTGCGTGCGTGGGATAGGGTTGAGTAGTCCATTCTTAAGTCTCCTTTGTGCTTGTCACTTAGGTTTTCAGTACTTTTTAACTCGGGTTTTTTGTTTGTCTTTTTGCTATCTCTTTGGGCCAGAGGTTCCCAGGCTAGGGGTCGAATCGGAGCTGTAGCCCCCAGCCTATGCCAGAGCCACAGCAATGCAGGATCTGAGCCGCGTCTGCAACCTACACCACAGCTCAGGGCAACGCCAGATCCTTAACCCGCTGAGCAAGGCCAGGGATTGAACCCACAACCTCATGGTTCCCAGTCGGATTCGTTAACCACTGTGCCACGACGGGAACTCCTTAACTCAGGTTTTTATTGAAGAAACATGAATAACACTTTGCTTCAATACAAGTTTAACACTTTGAAACGGAACGGGTTCAATAGAGATGGGAAAAAGTCCAAATAATTTTTCCATGTGCAGAAACTTTTTTTTCCTAACATAAGACAAAGCTGATGCTCTAAAAGCTTTTGACTCTCCTGAAGGTTTCCGGCCCTTGAATAAGATCAAACGAGTCGTGATGGGACGGGGCTCCGCTTACCAAGCTGCTGGTGGATGTTTTCCTCGGCCCTGCTTTGGTTGGGGTATTCTCTGCAGTGGGGGAGCCTCAGGGACCCTACACATTAGCAGTTTTTGAGACCGCATTAGAGATGCCTACATAGATCCATGATCATTTGCTGAAATTTTCTAAGAAAAACCTCTTCTCTTTTTCTCACTTCCAAGTGGAACCAGCTTTCGTCTAGTCCAAGGGAGTGACGTCCAGAGTTATGGACCAAAGCCTGCTCTGGGGTCTTCTTCCATGAGAGATAAGAGCAATGGCCAGGATTTGGGAGCGCTTTTTGGTAGTATAGATGGATTTCAATCCAGTTTGGGACACATCAAGTAAACCTTGCATGTTTCAGGCGCCAAATGAACCATTTGATTAAACAACTGGGTATTGGCGGCGGGGCGGGGGGCGGAATTCAGTCCTAAGCCTTTATTTCACGTTTCTCCTGTCGACTCTAACCCTATGCATCTGACGTGGGTGCTTTGAGTATCTCCCTGTTGAAACAGTAGGAGGGTACAACCTAGCGGCTGAGCACTAAGCCCAGAGTTGGGTGGGGGCCAGACCTGAAGCCCAGTTTTTCCACTTAACCTCTGTGCTCATTTTCGCATCTGTAAAGTGTGGGTAGTCACGGCACTTACGAGGCTAGAGCCTGTGGCTGGCGCCTGGCACATAGATACTGGACCAGTGGCAGCCACGGTAATATCACCACCCGAGTTGCCAGCTGAGCGCCTCTGTGTTCAACACAGAAGGACCAGAAGCTGCTCCGCAGTGGGCACCCCTCTTCTGGAGCCCTCTGTGTGGGGGAAGCGAAACAGGAGAAAATGCCCTGCGTTTGAAAAAGACGCTTTGCAGTGGGAAACGGGAAAGCACGCGCAGAGTGGCGCCCACCTCTTTGCACACCGATGGGTTTTCCGATGCCTCTTTTTTGCTTTTTCAAGGATGAGTTAAGCAGTTCGTTGACATATCATTATCACATTTTGAAGTTAAACAGCCACAGGATCTATGAACTCTCATCACGCAGTTAATTATTCCTGGATTTCTCTGAGCTCTTGAAACATACTCTATTTATTTAACCATCCCCTGGGAGCGCTGGCTGCCTTTGTCCCTGTGACACCGCCAGTGGTGTCAAACCTCTGCCTCTGTCAGGTTTCTCCATGTGGAGCGTAATTGCCTGATTTCCATTTGAAAGTACAGCCCTGACGTTACAACCACAGAGACCCACCAATGAGCACAATGCTGTCCTGACACCTACAAGGGGACGGGGGCGAGGGGGGGCCTGGTGCCATAATAAATGTGCTCCAGATGAATGCTCGCCTTCAGAGGGACCAGGTCTGAGTTTACAGCTGCAGATGAAGTGTTCCTCGAGAACAAAAAACAGAATAAAGAAAAAGAAAGCAACAGATTAGCATCAGCGTGAGTCTGGTGGAGCCAGATGGCTCCGTGGAAGCGGCGCTTTGCCGCTTTCTCCCAGTCACTCTGACCGGCAGACAGCGAGTGTGCTCAGGGGGGAGAAAAATGATCTCATGCCTCAGCCGGGCACGTGATTCGCCTCTTTCTCTCTCTCACAGCTCAAGCTGCAGGGAAGCTGGAAAAGAAGGGGCGAAGGGGCCGGGGAAGTCACGTTGTCCTAAAGAAAAAGCTGGCCGGGCGAGACACCGCCCTTGGCCAGGCTGGTGACGGGAAAGCCAGGCTCGGATGCCCACGAGGCAGGGAACCACGCCTGGGGGGGAGGGGCAGATGGCAGGGACAGGACGCCTGGCGCCTGTCAGTCCCCCCTTACAGCCACCGACTTCTCTACAGCAGCTGGGAGCATAAGAGACTGGGAGGGGGTTGCAGAAGCCCTGGATTAAGCTAGCTCTGCCCTCTTGGAAGGACGGTGTGTTCAAATTCTTAGTAATGAAACTCGCCACCTCTCTTCCTGGGCTGGAGGCCAGACCGAGTCTGTAATCATCCTTGGGCCTCTGGGCCAGGTCCGGAGCCGGAGCAGCCATCTGCTTGAGCCCAGTCTGCCGTGCCCCCTGGGGATGGGGCAGGGTTACCTGGACCTAACAGGTTGGAGGTGTAGGCGGGGTCAGGCCGGAGGCACCCCGCCCTCCCTGCTGAGGAGTTGCTGCTCATAAACAAAATCTAATCTGGGAGTGATGGCAAGACACTCAGCTGATGGATATGGGGCAGGCCACCAGATGTTGGTGTCGGCGCCCAGCACTGGCAGAGGCCCACAGGCTTCAGGGCCCCATGAGCCAATATGCCCTCTGAGCAAGTGTCCACACACCCCAGCTTGGCACGGAGGCTCCTGGGAACTCCAACCCAGAAGGGTGCGACCAGGAGAGAATGGTCCCTTGGGCATGCTGGGCTCTTGGAGCACGTTGTCTGCCTGGCGAGGTCTCCCCAGGCACCTGACATTGGTCTCCCCAGTGTTTACGCCAAAGAATAAAAAGCAGGCTCCGGGGTGGGAGGGAGGGGGGGAGGCGCCAAAATGCAGGGTGTGGGCCTTCCGTTCCAGCTGGAAAAGCAGAGGCGATCATGATGATCATGCAGTGAAACCCTCTCTGTTGTCAACCAGGGGCTGGGGCACCTGCTCCGCTGTTGCTGGAGATCTCAGAGCTGGGCACTAACTGGCGTATTCCGGTGGGGCCAAAGAAGCAAAGCAAAGTGCCAGCTAGGGCTGCTGGCTCCTGCTTTTCTCCTTCCAAAAACAAAAAGCCATGGCACCCAGCCACATTCTGCCCTTCATCTCTCGGGCAGTGCCACCACCGAACAGTGTTCAGTTCTGGGTTGGCTTCTCGCCCTCAAAACTGAGCTACAAGATTTGTGGGTAGGGGGGAGACAGCACACAGGGACCATCACAAGAAGCGTGAACTGGGTAATTTTCCTTGGCCCCACTTTGGCCAGGAAGGTCACGATTATTTAAAAAAAAAAAAAAGAAAAAACTCCTCTGTAAATGCTGAGTGGTGAGCGCCTCAAGGTCAGCTGCATAATCCTCAGGACACATAATCCTCCATAATCCCCTAGGAGGCAGATCCTCTGATCCCCATGTTACACGAGGAAATTGAGGTGCAGAGACATAAAGCAACTGCTGTTTCAGATGTTGCCCTAACACTGAACGGTATGTGTCCTGCTTAAGGCTCTTCTCCAGAGCCACTGGTGTGATCTTTGGGCAACTGAACCTCCAGGTTTGTTTCCTCATCTGTCAGTCAGGGGCTGGAAGAGCTGTCGTCTTCCAGGGCTGTTGCTGGGAGTAGAGGCGGCGTCACACACGTGAGGCCAGTGCCCAGCGTTTAGATAATTGATAAATGATAGTCGTTCCTGTGATGATCTGCCCAATCGGGCGTCCTTGTCCTCGCTGTTCCCTGAATCCTTGCCGCCAAAAATAAATAAAACCATGTGAGGCAGGTGGGGCCGCTGTCACTGACATCTTACAGGTAGAGATGCCAAGACAGCGAGCAGTGGAGTCTGGACCAGAACCCACCCCTCTTGAGTCTGTGTTCGGTCTACCCCTGGCTTGCTCTGGGCCACACCACCTATGTCTAGACACAAGACACAGGTGCTATCTCGCAAGGACGGTGGAGCAAGGAATTCAACTCTTGGCACCTGCCCTTCCTGCTCCTGGAATTGACTGCACAGTGAATCACAATTACATGTGCCTTTAAGAATTTAAGGAAGTTATTTTTTTTCCACCAAACAGAGCCATAGCCCTTAGGCCACTTCTCTGCCTCCCTCGTCCTCACCTCGGGCCTCTGAGCACATCCAGCACCCCCACCCCACACGGTGTCCCCAAGCCCACAGCGAGCAGCAGCAGCGGAGCCTCCCAGTTCTGAGGGCAGCGGCCTGGGGGCCTGGCGGCTCTTTGCCTTCTTGCCTCCTCTCCTGACTCTGCTCCTCCTGTGACTTTCACCTCTTCTGCCCTTTCCTGGGGTGGGGGGAACCTCTGGGGATGGCAGCCTTTGTTCTGGTGCCTCAGGTAATTCCCAGGACTAGGAATGCAATCGACCTCCTCTCACGCCCCTGGCTGAGCTGTGGGGTGACAGACTGCAGGGCTCCCCCTCCTCCCTTCTGTCATACTCTAGAACTAGATGCTGCCCACAACCAGCCCGGGGTCAGCGGGGCCTCTGAAGTCGGCTGCTGGGGCTTCTGCTCCTCGGCCCCACAGTGATGGGCAGGGCGGCCGCCCACTCCTGTTAGAAGGACGCCCCACGGCCAGAACCTCTCATCCGACAGAATGAGACAGGCCTCCCAGTGCCAGGGTTGGCCTCAAACTGAGAATGTAAAAGCACATTTCCAAGCTTGTTAGGGTTGGATTTCACTCTAGACTTTTATTCTCACGGGGACCACGAGGAAGAGATGCAGTCTCAGTCGAGCTGAGAAATGAAATTGCTTTTCTTGGCCACCAGTAAGCTGAACGGGAGAAAAACTGACCCGAGGGGTCTGTTTCCCCCATTACAACAGAGCACAGAAACCGGACGGCAGGGGCTCCCCGGGAAGGCGCTGTGTCTTTGTCTCATCTGAAGACCGCTGTCCATTAGCCGCCTCCACAGAGTCCTGTCCCGATGCTGCCGGACTCTCTCTGGGGGTTGACTGGTCAGAAGCTGAAACAAGACAGAGCCGTGAGCACCACAGTTAGGTCAGGAGTTCTGGCTGCGCCCTGCCCCAAGGGACGGTGGAGACACTAGGGGCTGGCTTTCCTACCTCCTGAGCAGGACATCCTCACGGCTGAGGCCAGAAAGGGCCATTCCGACCTCTGCCTTGTTGCTCTGCCACAACTTCTGTCCAGGGCTGTCACTCCCAAATCTTTACTTGCACCTGCAGCCCTGTGACTCTGGTTTGAGCATCTGCACACAGGGGTCACACCCAGTGCTGCCAACACTCGTGACTAACCTCTCTGGGCCTCGTTTGCCTTCATCTAAAAGATGGAATGATTTTACCTCCCAGGGTGGTTATAAGTCAGATGCTAAATTATATAAAAAGAATGTATACATAGTTATGCAAAATTATTACGAAGAACTTAGGTATGAAGATTGAGTTATAAAGTTGAGTGCAGAAAACTGCACAAAGATGCCAATTCTTCTAAGTGTGGGAAGGAGCCCGTGGTGGAGACGTCAGAAAAGGCTGGTCCTGGGACTGTGAGCTTTGGCAACAAGAGAGGGAGCAGGGTTCAGAGGAAGGGAGACCGAAGGGGAGGCCAGACGCAGCTCCTCCTGCCCTCCCTGAGGTTTCATTTGGGAAAGTCGGGGAAACTGTCTTCAGGCTTCTGTTCCGAAATGAGTGAATGGCTTCCTTCACGAGCAGGGGCTTGTTAGGGCCTCACGCCCTCTGGATCCTGGATTGGGGATGACCTCTGTTGTAAGATCCTAAAAGCAACGGGTCATTTTCAGCACCAAGCGTCAGACGGAGGCGCGTTGAATTTGCTAATGGACCGGTCAGGTGTGAACATGCGTGGTGACACTGGGGGAAGAGGGGGGCCCAGGAGCAGGTGAGAGTTTGGCAGAATCATGTCCCTGGGGCAGCTCTGGGTGAGGGTGCCTATGGAGTGTCGGGCTCATCTGACAAGGGAGCAAGGTTCATAGAGCCCTCGACTGTGGCTTTTTTATAAGGTACGGTTTTAAACCAGAGCAGCCAAGTGAGGTATCATGAACTACGGCGGGCTCATTAGAGCACGTCCCATCCCCACACACATGTAAAGACTGACTCACGCTCGGCTTTATGCTCTTGGGAAAGTATTCCAAAATGGGGTGGCTTTGTGATTTGTGTGTGTGTGAATTCTCTGCTAGTTTGACTATTCCAAATACTCTTTAGCCCTTTCACTTTGAATTAAGAGTTTACCGCAGTATCGTTTTTGAGATGTAAACCGTATAAGAAGTTGAAAAGGAATTTTTTCAAAAATGGCAACATTCAGGGTAAACGATAAGGACAGTGTGTTTGAAAAATCTGAGTTCAGTTTGGTTTTGGCATCAGTGCAAATAAAGGAAAAAGGAACTGGTTAGACAGGCGGGTAACTTTTCTATTACAGACATGGCTGGCTGCCTCCAGGTTGCCCATCAGCCCCAGAAAAGACGACTGACCTCCCCCCGTCCACTTCCCTGAGCCTCCGCTTCTCCAGATGGAACAAGGTACTAAGGAGACCACACGCCCTTCAGGCTCCTACTCGACTCATAGGAACATCATCACCTGTGAGAGTCTCCCCAACGTGGTACTGTGACCTCAGAACTGATCTGCTCTGCACCTTTGGCCCCAAAGTCGGGGTTACCCTAACAAAAATGAAAACTGAACAAGGAGTCTCCGGGGGCGGCGGGAAAAGAGCAAAAGCGAACGGTTGGTCAGCAGTCAGGCTCTGCTTCTGACGTGCTCCCGCTTCAAGGCGGCACCATGGTTTCTTTGTAACTAAGACACATCATCTATTCTCTTCCCTAGCTTCTCACACCAAATTTTTGGACGTAAACTCAACACTGGGAAAGATATGTTCCCATCATGGCACAGCAGAAACGAGTTTGACGAGGAACCATGAGGTTGCGGGTTCGATCCCTGGCCTTGCTCAGCAGGTTAAGGATCCGGTGTTGCTGTGAGCTCTGCTGCAGGTCGCAGACGCGGCTTGGATCTGGCATGGCTGTGGCATAGGCTGGTAGCAACAGCTCTGATTCTACCTGTAGCCTGGGAACCTTCATAGGCCTCGGGTGCAGCCCTGGGGGGGAGAAAAAGCCCACTAGAAAATGTCATAAATCTTAGTCTCAAATTTATGCAACACGTTTGCATGCTTCCTTCTCATTTCCAAGTTTTCGACTTAGCTTTTCACTGCTGACTCACATCTCTGGCAGCCACAGCAGTTGCTCCTCTTCTAACCTGGCCACCGCTTTTTTTTTTTTTTTTTTTTTTTTTGGTCTTTTTGCTATTTCTTGGGCCGCTCCCATGGCATATGGAGGTTCCCAGGCTAGGGGTCTAATCGGAGCTGTAATCACCGGCCTACGCCAGAGCCACAGCAACGTGGGATCCGAGCCACATCTGCAACATTCACCACAGCTCAGAGCAACACAACATCATTAACCCACTGAGCAAGGGCAGGGATTGAACCCACAACCTCATGGTTCCTAGTCAGATTCGTTAACCACTGTGCCACGACGGGAACTCCTGGCCACAGCTCTTAAGTGCACTCCCCCCACCCTTCCTTTTAGGGTCACAATGCAGCCTATGGAGGTTCCTAGGCTAGGGGCCAAATCGGAGCTGCAGCTGCCAGCCTACACCACAGTCATGCTCAGATTCTTAACCCACTAAGCAAGGCCGGGGACTGAATCCGCATCCTCATGGATACTAGTCGGGCTCAGCTCCTTACTGCTGAGCCACAACGGGAACTCTCAAGTGTATCTTAACTGTAGTTTTTCTCCTCTGCTTCTATGCCCATCTCCCTGCGCCTCTGAAACTCACGTACCCCTCTCCCTTTTTGTCTCCTTGAAGAAAAAGTCCCTGATGAACAGTCAGAAAAGGACAACCAGGTAGGATTTGTTGGGAAAAGAACTGAGACGGCCTGTTAAAAAGTGGACAGGCCCAAACAGGACTCAATGAATTTGAAGCTGTCAGGACAACTCAAACAAGACGTCATCAGTATGGAATTGTGAGACTCTTGGAATTTTTACACATATGCCACGCTTCACCCCAATCCAATTCCACAATCCAGATGGTGGAAGAATTTCCTTGTTTTGAGAGATTCACATCCAACATCTTTGTCTCCCATGAGACAGTTGCTCAAGCCCCAGAGGGCTGCCTTTGAAGACCATCATTTTGCTACAGTTTAATACTCATCAGAGTTGGAAAATGTAGCCTTATGGTGAAGTCTTTTCCGATTGAGAATCACAATGTACCTCTTCCGTGGGTGACTGACATCCAGACCCCAGGAATAATCTAAATCCCAAAACCAATTGAACTAGGTTGGCCTTGGAAAATTCAGAGGCAGCATCAGGACTCACAGAACATCAGGGTCATCACAGGGTGCAAATGTGCAAAAATGGGAGAATTGAGGGTTTCCATTTAGTGTAAATATGGCTTTTGTTGGAACAGTGCAAATTACAGGAAAGAAATGTACCGTCAAGCCCATTAGGTCTAGTTGAAAAATTGGAGTGTTTTCAAATGTGTTTAAATATTCAGAGGAAAGAAACTCATGACCCACCAAGTTACAAAACTGTATGTGTGATCATCCTAATTCTGCAAGGGAAAGTATATATTACACAGGTGTATTTATCCACCCCCACACACAAGTTTGGGAAGATAGGCACCATTTTAACAATAGTTTCTCTGGGTGATGGAATTATAGATGCTTCTGATTCCTTTCAGTCTTTCTGCTTTCTGGTTATAAAAAATATTCTATGATATAAATGAATAAACCAGTAATCCTTAGTTGAGCAAACCGCAGCTCAATAAGAGAAGCACAGAAACCCATTTCAATGTAGATTAAGAATGAATCCCATGGAAAGAATGGGAGCAGAAGAAATCTCCTGTTTGGAAAGGAGAAAACCACCACACTGGCCACGTTGTCCAACTAGGGGTGGCTGGGGGTGGCGGGCAGAGAGTGTGTGTTGTGGCCCAGGGGTGACAGCAAGGTGGAGCCAGGAGAATGCTGTTGCCCTGGGGAATATACGTGGGATGTGGGTCATTGCCGGGTCGTTACCAGGCCGGGCTCTGAGAGCCTTAGAGGATGGGATTGGGGGCTACAGGAAAAGATTCTTCATGAACAGAATTCCTTAGCTGCATTTCTGCATCTGTTTGGAGCCTCCCAGAGAAAAGCAGATGAGAAACCACACCTTGGTGTCAATACTGGTTCTCCATGACTGGGGCGGGGTTTGGCTTGAGCCTGACGTTGACAGTAGGATCTTAGCATCCTGCGTGGTCCTTCTCACCACAAAGACAACTGCTGGCTGTCCTGCCCCTCCCTGGCCTTTACTCTTCAGGGTCTCCTTGTGTGTGGCGCTCTTTAGCTCCCACTTGGTTCCATGGGGGTTAATTTGCCAGTGAATCCACCTGCTCTGGGAGAAGGACAGCGAACCACCCCATGCTGTTCATAGGTGTGAAAAGAGAAAGGAGCCACAGATTCTAGAAATACTTGTGGAGGGAAACTCCATCAGTAAGAATCTTGTCTTCATAATAAAAAGGTGCAACAGAGTCGCTGTTCTAGGATCCTCCTGCCCACTGGCTTCCTATCTCCCGATGGGCAAAGGAGGGCCAGGCCCCAAAGGAACTAGATCTCCAGCTTCCAGAGCCCCCTCTGTAGTCTCTGGGAATCAGAGCAGAGGCCACATCACCTTGCAATGCCCCTTCCTGCCATCACGTGCGCCTCCTTTAAGAGGCTTTCAAGTCCTGTTGTCTCCAGCCTCACCTGTGCTCCCTGTCAGCCTATAACCCCTGGCACTGGGCAGGGGCCCTGCCCTCTCTATGGCTTCCTGTGTGCAGCAGATCATTCGCATTTTGGGGGGGGGGGTGCCCCCTCAGCATATGAAGATTCCCAGGCCAGGGGTCAGAGCTCTAGCTGCCGGCCTACACCATGGCCACATGAGCTCTGAGCTGCATCTGCAACCTAACACCACAGCTCATGACAGTGCTGGAGCCTTAACCCACTGAGCGAGGCCAGGGATCGAACATGCGTCCTCATGGATGCCAGATGTACTTAACCAGGGAGCCACGATGGGGACTCCCATTCTTATTTTTTAACGCCTGTTGTACCTCTTACAGTTCTGTCCTAGACTCGCATTAAGCGAACAAATTCCCAACAACTGGGTCCGTAAGTGAACAGTTGGCCCGTCTGACCCGCCTTGAGCCCTTGAGTTTTCAGATGATATACGGGATCTCCTGTTCCTCAAGGCAACCCTGCAAAGCAGGCCCGTATCAGCCCTGCTTTCCGGATGAGAATGAAGCAAAGAATCTCACCCAGAGTGACACCGCTGGTTGCCAGGTGTCGGGACCACAGGCAGACCCAGGGATTCAGATGAGCTCATGTTCTTTCCACTGGGACGGTGGTTCCAGAGCCCAGCAGTCATCAGACTGCCCTGCGGAGATGCTGAACAAACCCCCCTCTGGACCCGCTGAGTCACACTCAGCACGAGGCCCGGCCATCTGTGTTGTCACCCACCGGGGATTCTCGTGTCCTCCCACCCACGACTCTGATGCCGCATCCCCGTGTGATACCGAAGCTGACAGCCGGTGACTTTGCATGCTGGCCCTGATCCAGAAAGTCCTCCGTTCCTCCCTAAGTAGCCTCATTCTTAGAGTTCACGTCCCCCTTCCAGGATTCTCCTTCTATAGAATATGGTGGGGTTAACGGCTCAATGCCAGAAAGCCTGATGCTCAAAACTCTGCAGGCATCAGCCGGAAGTAGAAGAGGAGCTTGGACAGCCCCGTCTATGAAGGTCTCAGGAAAGCTGCTGAGAAGGGCCCAGGTTCCTCAGTCTGGTCTTCAGCCAGCTGGACCCCAGCTCCTTGGACACCTCTGGGGAAGGCACTTGTATCGTCAAGAAGCTGTAAAGCCAGAGGCAAGGACTCTGGCAACGAAGTGGCCACAAACCCATCCAAGAGTTAGCCACGGGCGTGGGGGCGCTGATGGGCTGGGAAAGTTCTTCCTTTGGGAAGCGTGCATCGCACAGACCTGGACGGGAATCCGCCAACTCCCCGGGGGGCGTCCTGCTTAATCGAAAAGAGGGACCTTCACCGGGAACAGTCTCCAGAGTGACGAGGGATTGGTGTAAGAAGCCCTGGGAGCTTGAACCCAGCAAGTGGACGCCTGGGACTGTGACTGAGGGCGGGGAGGGGCCGCCGCCCACGAGGAGCCCGGCTCCCTGCCTGAGCGCCGGTGCGGGTCAGCCTGGAACCCATTATGATAATTGCCGGGAGAACCGCGAGGGAGACAAGCTGAAATTTGAAAAACACATTAACAGGGGTCTGAAGAGATGCCAGAAGAGCCTGCCAGCAGGGACAGCTGGAAGGCCAATTTTTTAGTCAATACTGAAAGGTGGTTGCTTAAATATCCGAGTCAAACACACACTGATTTCTCTCCGGCTCAATACTCCCGTTTAATTGTGCTGGGAGCCTCTCCACCGACACCTCTGACGCCCAAATACAGCGGGGAGGGAAAGAAAGCGCCCTATTGACGTGCAAATGAGGTCCTGGGTGCAGCCTGCAGGCCGTCCCGCTGGAGTGTTCCCTGCGGCCTGGCCGGCGGGGCTGCGCCTCCTGGCGGCAAGTCAACGGGGCCCCTCTGTAGGGAGGGCTGGGGACGGGGCCCTCGGGGGTCTTCGGGCTCTCCCCTCACCTCTGAGCTCAGTGGGCTGCCAGGAAGTTTTGGGGCATGGGATTTCTCCTGAGGGAGAAGGAGGCAGGCGCACCTGCTCCCCCAGCTCGGAGCCGAGTCCGAAGGAGACGCGGGTCCCCAGAGAGTGATCGGTAAGCTCAGCAACCCCGTGAGGTGGGTGGCAGAGGTGCTGAGTGAGGGGAGCCCTGAACTGGGCAACAGGCAGGTCCCTGAGGCGGTGAGCTGCCACAGCCAGACCTCCTGAGCAAGTCCTGACGACAGATGGGAACGCTGTACTGTGATGGGGGTGGGGGTGCAGCCTCATCTCCCACGCAGCCCAGCAGGACGTTATCAGAGGGGGCTGCAAACCCGGGAGAACTGGGCCCTAAAATGCTGAAAAGACGCAGGCCCTGGGGGCAGGTGGCAGGAATCCTTCAGGGCAGAATTCTTTGTCAGCTGCCAACCATCAGGAAAGAGGCAGGAGCCTGGTGAAACTCCTTAAGCCCCCAGGGAAGCTGTTAAATGTGCTTTCTGACTAGCTTACGTCTGGGTTTGAGTAGCTAGAGGGAGGCCCACAGCTTTGTCACTTTTCCTCAGCTCACACCATGCAGTTTCCTATTCAGCCACAGCATGTGAGCTGTTCACACCCAACAGTCAGAAATTGTTGAGATGAGGCCCCAAGGACCTGACAGAAACGTGGCTGGACCATCCTGAAGCCAAGAAGTCCAAGGAAGCTATGAATTGATTTGACCCATTACCAAAGGCGGCTCACGTGCACGTGGTCTGCCCCAGACAGCCTGAGGGGCAGCACTTGCAGGCTGTGGGAGCTTAGATAAACTAGACAACCTAACCTTTCTGAAGGTCAAGTTGCGTACCTCTTACGGGACTAGTCACGTGACTGATGTATCACATGATTTGGCTGAGCTCAGGCAGGTAGAATGCTCAGTGCGACGAAGGTCAGTGCTCTGGTTTTCTCATTTCGCCCACCCCCCAAGAATGAGGTGGCCTCAATTTCCCCTCTTGCTGGGCGTTGCTTTTGTCCAGGAGAGCAACCGTTAGAGGAGGTACTGCATCAGGGGCCCAGCCGAGAAACTTTTGTCTCCCACCTCTAAGCAAGATGTCCAGTGCTGTTGGTCTCTGCTGTGAAAGGACCCCTGCCCCGCCCCTTGTAGCATAAGTGTGATAAATGAATCTCCTGGAGCAGGAGGAGTTCTTGGGGCTCCCCTTCTGAGCTGCCTGTGGAGCAGCCACTGAAGAAGGCAAATGGCAGAGAGCTCCTGCTTTTGGGTGTTTCCATGGAGCCCCAGCAGGTCCTCAGACTTGCCTTAAATGCTGCCCCTCCAAGAAGCCTATACTGGCCCTCTTCATTACTCAGCTTCCTTCTTAAGGCTTACCACTTCCTGAAATCATCTCATTTTTGTTACTTGTTGTCCGTCTCTTTCTACTAAAAACCTGTGTGAAGTCAGGGACCTCACACATTTGGTTCAAGGACTATCACAGATCCCACGAGAGTGCCTGGCCTCAAGAAATGCCAAATGTTGGAGCATCAAAAAAAGTGTTGAACGAATCCATGAACGTTAACGTTCTAGGCTACAGTAGCCCGGGAGGACTATTCGGGGCTTGAGTACAGTCAGAAGCACCTGTAAGTGGGGAGGGCTGGAAAATGCCTATGGTGGGAAATCCACTTTGAGCCTCTCGGGTCCCAGAATCCAAGGTTCCACCTGCCCCCTGATCGGAGCGAGGGAAGTTGTGCTCTGTGTCCTCTGGCTTGAACAGAAGGGTGCTGGTCATTCCCTCAACCTCAGGTTCCAGCATCAAACGAAGGGCACATCCACAGGCCGTGGGGCAGCCAATGCCAGGGGCTCAAGCAACACCCGGCCTGAGAGATGTCGTCTAACAGGAATAACGACAGCTACCCCTTCATAGGGATCCCCAGGCTGTCCTGACTCCCTACACGAACTGTCTCCTCTGACAGGCTCAGTGCCCAGGGGTGGCTTTTGCAAAGTCCCTGGGTCCTGAACCTTCTGTAAACACTGCTGCTTTGCCTCAAAAGCTGAACTCCATCTGGGTGGCCTAACCCTAAATGGCGTTTCCAGAAAAGGGGAGGGTGGCAGTGGCTGTGCAAAGCGGGGACAGGGAGGGGCTGCCGCTATTTGGTTGGTTCTGCAGGCCCATCCCTGGCTGCTCTGGGTTTTGAGTGTGGGGTCCCGGCTGTGTCAGTCCCGAGACGGGCTCAGGGGGCAGTTGAGAGGAAGCAGCAATGGAGAGAAGCCCTCCTCCCCACCGCCTTCAGAGCCCAAGCAGAGAAGCAGGTCCCTGGGCCGCGCGCTGTGTGTGGGGGTGTCAGTGCCCTGGGGTGTCCAGGGAGCGCCATGTGCTGGGAACAGAGTGGGGGGTCTCCAGCTCTCCTGGTAACAGGCTGCACACTGCGGAGGGCACCATGTCCAGAAAAACGCAATTTTTGTGGATTTATTGACTAAGACGATTTTCTGAATATTGCAGGTCTTTTTGAAGGGGGGCGTGCAGCACCCTTTCAGAGTGAGGGAACACTTGGAGTGGGAACCATTTAAAAAAAAAAGGCAAAAACCATCAGAAACCTGCCCCAGGGGCCCAGGCTGTACCTGAGCCGTCCCTGGCCGGCTCTTCCCACCCATCCCCCGTGAGCTGGGCCTCTGAGCCGTCAGTGCCCCAAATCTGTGCCGTCTGGGGTACTCACCTCGGGCTGCGTCACCCTCGGGGAGCCGCTGGCAGCTGTCCGCGTACCTCATGACAGCCAGAGTTCTGTCTTGATTTCCCGGAGCACTTGCTTCTGCAAAAAATGCAAGAAGGGACGGAAGAGTGAGAAGGAAGGGGTGTGAGCAGCGTCAAGCTGGGGCGTGCCTTTGATGCCTCAAAGAGGGTGAACACTTCATCCTCTAGCGGTCCCCCCCTTCTGCGGGGAGGCCCGGGGGATGGCAGGGGGCGAGGCGCCTGGAGCCTGGGCGATCAGGAACTCTAAGGAGGTTGGCTCCTGGTCTTTTAATAGCTAAAGTTATTGCCACTTTTAGATTGTTCTACCTCTAGGGTTTCCAGCAATAAGATGTGGCTCACACCAATCGCAGCTCCCAGGCCGCCTGTGGTGAGCCGATGTTAGAACGACGGGCCACCAAAACCATTTAAGTTCCTCAAATTTCCTTCATTGATGTAGCCCCACTTTTACAAACAGGAACCATAATTCCTGTGTCCCAAGGAGACATCCTGCCAGTCAAACTACAGAAAAGGGGAGCCTCTGGGTTTCGATTTTCTTCTGCTGCCCCAGGAGCAGCTCAAAGATTAGCTCCTGTCAGAACCAATCCGTTTCCTTCTCCAGTTTGCTACCAAGGTTCTCAAAGGCTTGCCTTCTGCTACTGGGCTTCCCCTTCAGGTCAGAATTTCCCAGGATCCATCAGGGCGGTTGCTAAGGAACCCCGATGGTGTGGGGGCGATCTGCCCTGGGGCAGGAGGGGGCCTCCTTGGTGGATTCCAGCTGCTTTTTTTTTTGTTTTGTTTAAATGTACTGTGATGCATTTAAATCAAAGTAGTGCTCTCTGGACTGGCTTAGCACTGGATTGTTTGAACATGAACTCACTCTTGTCATTCCTGGAGCCCGGTGGATCACAGAGCCTGTCCTTTGCCATTTTGGACACCAACAGTGAGGAAGGTGGGAGTCTGCAGTGTGTGAAGAAAGCCTGTTCTGGAGCCTCCCCTGAAGTTCAGGGGCAGAGGGGGAGGCTCTGAGGTCATCCCCAGCCGCAGCAGAGGCTGATGGGAAAAGCCCTCTGGACAGGGACGGGCCAAGGGACCTGCAGGCTGGGCCCATGAAGCCAGCCCAGGGGACACTCTACCATCCCGGAGGTGAGAGAAGAGTGTTCAGGGCCACAGGAACTGTCACCAAAGGCTTGGGGGTGGACGGGTGTGATACCCATGCTGGCCTCCAGCCCAAGGACCTCAGTAAACGCCGCAGAAATTGTTAGGAAAATCTTTTGGGCCCGAATGACAAGGCTGCTTTTTCGCTCACCCTCGGGATGGAGCGGAGTCCGAGGTCTCCCCATGAGCTCATCCTCCGAGGCGTTCACGTTCCGGATCAGAAAGTACGTGGTCATTTTCCCTTTGCCTTTCACTTCGATTTCGCCCCTCTCCGTTATTTCGAAGCCTTGGTTTTCCAGGGCTCTGCACAGAGAAAAGAAAAAGGCCCAGGGAGCGGAGGGCGAGGTCTGTCCCTGGGGCGTCAGCTGCAACGGGAAGGGTGACACGGCAGGAGTCTGGGACCCAAAGAAAAGCCTACAGGGGAGTTCCCGTCGTGGCGCAGTGGTTAACGAATCCGACTAGGAACCATGAGGTTGCGGGTTCGGTCCCTGCCCTTGCTCAGTGGGTTAACGATCCAGCGTTGCCGTGAGCTGTGGTGTAGGTTGCAGACGCGGCTCGGATCCCGCGTTGCTGTGGCTCTGGCGTAGGCCGGTGGCTACAGCTCTGATTCGACCCCTAGCCTGGGAACCTCCATATGCCGCGGGAGCCGCCCAAAGAAATAGCAGAAAGACAAAAAAGCCTACAGGGCGGGGACGTGCAGAGACAGGGCTGAGGGTCCCTGGGAAACGCTGACGTGTGGATGCATGTGCCGGCCGCTGAGGGACACTGCAGGCTGGTGACACCGGGGCTCAGCATGCAACCTCCCCTTGTCCTTGGCCGGTTCCATGGGGACTTCAGACCTTCATCGCCCTCCCGACTCCCAGGCTGCTGACTGCGCCTCCTGCTTTGTGAGCTGATCCATCCGCAAAACTCTCACCCTGGAGCTGAGAGCTGGCACCTTCTCAGCCGGCACCCATTGACCCCCCCCCCACCCCAGCCTCAAGGGCGACGTGACCCCCACCCTGCTCCTGGCCCCCTGGCCACCTCGCCCCTTTAGCCTCCGCTCCCTCTCCATCTGCGTCCTCCCCCAGCCTGCCAGCATGCCAAGGGCTCTTCCCTCCTAAATAGAAAGAAGCAGCTTCTCACTTGATGTATCATTCTCTTTGATACGAATGCCATTTTCCTTTTATCCTTCAACCCACCATCCAGACTCTATCCCTGCCCCCGTTCAACCACAACCACTCCTGAAAATGTCCTAAAACGTCTGGCTTTTTTTTCCGGTCCTTATCACGTTATTTTCATTCAATTTGATATTCAATTCTTCCTCAAAAACATCCACAACAGTGCTTCTTACCCTGAACTCTACTTCCCCAGCCTCTTCCGTGGGCTTCTCTTCCTCCCTCTCCACCGAGTTCTACACCGCATCCCTCCCCGGGGGATCTCGTCAACTCGACGGGCCCAGTTTCTACTCCAGGTTACGACTCCAAGTCTGGATCCCCAACCAACAATTGAGTCCGAACTTCATCCATCCATCCCGGCATCTCGCCCTGGGTGTTCCCCCAGTTCCTTTGACTTCAATGCTTCCAATCCCGAACTCGCCGCCTGCCCCTCTGACCTGGAACCCCTCTTCCTTGTCCCATCTCGGGGGGTGAGATTCAGGTTCTGGGTGCCCAGGCGGGAGCCCTGGGAGACGCTCGAGGCTCCTCCCTCATTCTCAGCCCCCTCCACCCCCCACCCCTGTTTCCAGCAGTGACCACAGCCAGCTGACCTGACTCCATCCCATCCCAGCCACAAATGTTCTGGTTCAAACCAAGCTCCCAACTGGGTCTGCACTGTCCCATTTCCTGATGCTCCAACCTGCCCTTATGTGGCCTTGGGTGGTCAGTGTCAAGCCGGATCCTGACCTTGCCCCTGTGTCTCATCTCCCACTCCTTAGGGGCCACTTTCCCTGCAGTCCAACCCCTGCCCCTCAGTGAGGCCCGCACAGCTCTCACCACACTCCGCCTCATGTTTTCAGCCCCAGCAAATTAAATTGCTGTCGTTCTCTGCACTTAGTCTACGTCTGTATTTACACTATCTTCTCCCCCACCCCCCGCCTCTTTCCCAATAATACCCCAGTTTAGGCTGACCTCCACCCTAGACTCCTTGTTCAAGGTTACACGACGCCCTTGGCCCGGCTCCGGTGACACTGTAATTCCTTCAGCATGAACCAAAGCCTGACCCCCTCCGGGGGCTGAATCCAGGCTGCTTTCCTTCCTGGCCTACTTGTAACCTGAGGCGAGTGATTAACCTTATCATGCTTGATAATTTCTTTTTCTCTGTGGATAAGAATACTACACCTTCACAAATTTGTTGCAACGGTAAATAAAGTAACATAGATTAAAGAACTTAGAGAATGGGGCCTCTTAAGTTCTCATGAAACCATAAGTATTTTTGCATGTCTATTTTGACCATTGTTCTTACCACACTTTAAAAATAATCTGTGAATACTTTTTTTTTTGTGCCAGACCATGGACTGGCAAACTTGTTCCTAGACAAGATAGTAAATATTTCCGGCTTCGGGGGCCACATAGTTTGTCTCAGAGCCACTCAGTTCTGCTGTTGTAGCAGGTAAACAGCCTTAGATGACAAGTAAATACTAAGATTAATGCTGTGTTTCAATAAAACTTTACTTAAAAAACAAGCAGCAGACTAGTTACTGCCTGTGGCTATAAGTCGCCAATCCCTGCCCTGGCCCCTATGGTCCTTGGTAGCAAAAAGGATCTTGGAGTAGATGCTCAATATGATTTATTTGCTGTCACAGCATCCTCTGGAGGACAGTGTGGCGTGAAAGGAAAAAAACAGGCTTCCTCCATTACCCTCGCCTGGGGCTGCTAGGCACTCTGTGTATTCTGGAGGAAAATGAACAAAACCGTAAATAAATGAGCAGCTACCTGTAGGCTGTAGGGCTGAGGTGCACTTTGTTGGGCAGCCCGTGACTTTCCATCCTGGAAGCTGTGTTCACAGTGTCACCAAACAAGCAGTACCGCGGCATCTTGTCCCCCACGACACCTGCCAAGACTGGCCCCGTGTGGATCCCCACTCTGATCTGTGGAGAGAGCAGCTTACTGAAAAGGGACCATCGAATACTCTTAAACTGAGGTATAAATTCACCGAAAACAGCTAGACCTTGAAGGAGTTAGCTCCATGAGTTTGGCGGATGAATATTCCCAGAGCCACCATCAGAAATAAAATAGACTGGTTCCATCACCTTGGGAAATTAGTTGGTGCCCCTTCCAGTTAGATCCCCTGCCTGCCTGCAGAAGTCGCCGCTTCCCTATTCTCCCGAAGATGAATGTGTGTTCTAGAACTGCACATAAATGGAGTCACATGGTGTGTTTTGTTTCAGACTTGATTTAGCCAAATCAATGTTGGCGATTCATCCATAGGCATCAGGTCATTCTGTTTATAAATACCACCTTGTTGTAAGAATATGTCACAACTTATTTGTCCTCTCTTCACGAACCTTTAGATTATTTCCCATTTGAGCTGTTAGGAACCTTCTTGGACAGATCTTTTCATGGTCATTTTCATTTTCTCCCCTAGGAAAATGCCTAGAAATAGAATGCTTAGATCAGAAGGCAGATGTATCTTTAATGTTAAAAGAATATTTGACCCCACGTTCTCAAGTCTTGATACCATTTTGCAAAGGGGCACTTTAGATCTTCCCACATTCTCGGCACCGTTTTCTTCTCAAGTAGTGGGTGTGAAATGGCATCTCGTTGTGCTTTTAGTCAGCATTTTCCTGATGGCTAGTGTTAAGCACATCTTCATGCATGCATGGTCCATTCATAGATCTGCTTTTGTAAAAAACCTGATTTTTCTAATATAGGATTTCTATATATGGATATGTAATCTATACGTGTATTGAAATGTTTTTGCCATTCTGTGATTTTATATACGCATTTTCCTTAGCAAGCAGGAACTTTAATTTTGATGAAATGTATTAGTTTGCTCAGACGAGTAAAATACCACAAACGAAGGGCCTTAACTAACAGAAACTTAATTGGTCCCAGTTCTGGAGGCTGGAAGTCTAAGATGAAGGTGTTGGCAGGTTTGGTTTCTCCTGAGTGCTCTCCTTGGCGTGCAGGTGGCTGCCTTCTTGCTGTGTCCTCATCTGGTCTTTTCTCTGTGCACCCAAATTTCTCTTCTTATATGGTCACCAGTCAGGTTGGATAAGAACCTGCCCCAGCAGTCTGATTTTTATCACCTCTTTAAAGGCCCTATCTCAGAATCCAGTCATGTTCTGAGGCTTGGAGATGGAGGTGGTTTAGCGCATCAGCATACGAATCGCAAAGGGAACACAATCTGGCCCAAAACAATGAAGGTTATCACTTTTTTCTTTGGTGCTTTTGTGTCCCGTGGAAGAAACCACTGCGCACTTCATAGTCATGAAGCTATTCTCCTGTATTTCCTTTGAGAAGCTGGATGGCTCTAGCATTTATGTTTAGGTCTGTAATACACATCAAACTAACTTTTATAAATGGAGTGAGGTAGGATTGAGGTTCACTTTTCTTCCCATAGGGATATTGCGTTGTCACAGAACCATTGAAGAAGAGATTCCTTTCTGACACAGTTGACAGGGTACCTGGTCAGAAATCAATTGTCCTTCAAGTGTAGTCCAGTCCTAGACCCAATCGTGCTCCAATGAGCCATTTGTGTCTATTTCTGCCACTGACTCTATTACTGTAACTTTAAAAAGTCTTAGGTAGTGTATGTCCTCCAATTCTGTTCCTTTTCAAGATTTGAAACTTAAGTTTAAAAAATCTATTTTGTTTTCCAATTTTTATCCTTAGTATATACTAGGAGTTCAACTGTACTGTCCTTGTATCCTGTGATCCTGGAAACCTACTAGATCTGGGAGTTTACTGCAGTTTGCATAGGGTTTTCTAGGTGCAATGTTATTTGGTCTAGGAATAATGATAGTTTGACTTCAAATTTGTCTCATTTTTTTCTCACCTTATTGCACCAGGATGGGGCTCTTGGCATATCTGACTAGAAGGGCTTGTCTTTGTATTTCTGCAGTCGGAGTTCGCTTAGCTCTTGGATCTGGGGTTGACATCCTTCACTGTTGAGAAATTCTCAACCACTAGCTCTTCAAATATTCTTAGCACTCTGTCCTTCTAGGACTCCAGTGCACATATGGCAGTCCATTTGATATTAGTCTAGAGATCCAAGATGTTCTTATGCTTTACCCCATTTTCTTGTTTCCGTTTGAATAACTTCTTCTGTCTTCAAAATCCCTCATCCTCTCATCTACCGTCTAGTGCCTTTTATGCCCATAAACTGAATTCTTCTGACTTTTCATATCATGGTTTTAATTTCCAAGAGGTAGTGTAATCAGTTTAAATACGGTGTTCCCCCTTTCCAGTAGATTCTTTAAACTATTAAAGCTTTCTTAAAGGCTGATAATTCCAACATCCAGGCCATCTCTGCATCTGCTCCTACTATTTGCTCCCTAGGCTACACACCACAGCACCATTTTCTTGTTCTTGCATCTCATATTTTAAACTATTGTATAAAAGAGTGGAGACCAAAGTAGATAATATTTACCACTCAGAAAAACTGCTCAAGTGGAGACTGAGTGAATTTATATTAACTTTTTGTGGCTGCACCTGGAGCATGTGGAAGTTCCCAGGCTAGGGGCCAAATCAGAGCTGCCAGCCTATGCCACAGCAATGCCAGATCTGACCCACATGTGCAAACTACACTGCAGCATGCAGCAATGCTGAATCCTTAACCCACTGAGCGAGGCCAGAGATTGAACCTGCATCCTCATGGATGCTATGTCAGGTTCTTAATGCACTGAGCCACAACAAGAATGCCCTGTATTTTAATCGCGCGTCTGGGCTTTCTCCAGAGAGATGGCTAGATTTCTGGCTCCAGACAGTATGAAAGCTGGATCAGGATTTTCTCTCCACCAGGGCAGGGAATTTGAGTACCACCAAGGCTGTGAGAACCTCCTTAACCAGCCAAGCTTCCAGCTTTCTGAACTGTGGGAGATCTCCTGCTTTATAGCCCAACAGTGAGGTTTGGGGGGTTCTCCTTGTTTTTCAGTCCTACCCTAACACTCTGGGAGATTTCTCTCTACCATTCTTCTCTGCCCCCATCAAGAGGTCATTGCAGTGCACAAGGTGAAGGCCAAGAGTACCTTAGTTCTCTAACTTTACCCTTCTGTGGGCCACCACCTTGCATCTGGGGAAGGCCACACACCCCTCAGGAACCAGGATCTCTCTGCGGTCTACTCTCCATCCCTAGCCTTTGAATGAATGAACCTATGCATTTGGTAAAAGGCCTCTGGGAAAATGGATACAGACTCTGTGGCTAACGATTAGCAAAGACAAGATGTGTGGGATTCTAACCTGTCATTCTAGCTCCCAAGGTGGCCCTTAAAAGTTCACTAAACCTGAGACTGCTCTCTTCTTCCCCTCGCCTCTGGTGGGTCACGTCTGTTGCTCTTTTGGGGATTAGCATAACGATGCGTGTCCTTGAAGGGCTTACCCCTTTCTGGGACTTTGTTCATTTATATTTCTTTGCTCTCTTTTTAAACTACTAGCATGGAAACAATTCTTTTGAAGCTTTCTGGACCCTCACCAGCTTTAACTTGGCTTTTCATCTTTTCATCCTAGACTTTTCTTAAAATGAGATTATAATTCCTTCAGGAAAAAGAATCTGCCTTTTGCATGCACAGGGTGACCTGAGCACATGTGTACTAAAGGCTTATGAATGAAATAGTAGATCTCAGTGAGTATTAATTTTAAAACTGTAGAATTAGCAGCATAATTCTCCTGAGAAAATGTTTCTACCCCTTCCCCTACTTCTTTAAATAAACCCACATGCTATGTGTTTCTGGTGGATATTTAATATGTCCCTAACTCCGTGCCTATTCTTAGGATTGATAACATCTTTTCCTTTCTTTTTTTTTTTTTTTTTCTTGGTAAATCCACTATGTGAGTTTCCAGGAATTCACTATTTAGTTTCATTCTTATTGGTGTGGCATTATCTCTGTTGCCATGCTTCTTTGTCACACGCACTTTAATTTCACAATGGTACCTTCTCAGCTATTTTTTCTTCAGTGGCTTCCATGAGAATTCTTGAGTTGAAACACTTTCTGTGTATCTGACCTTCTTCTCTCTTCTCTCTCATGACCGCCCATCTTGACTGACTTATAATATCAGGGGTTTCACTGAACAGCTGTATCCCTGTGACAACACGCCAGTCTCATAGCCATGATACGCGGCCAGCTTTTACTCTGAAGACCGTCGTGGATGCCGTAACCAAGACCTGAGGCGTCCCGTAGCTTCTAAATCACTGCAGTGAGGACGAGGGGAGCACATTTTCAAAATCTCCTGCGTAAGGGTTATCATGTGAGGAAAAACCTATTCCATCTTACAACGGGCTCTTTATTTTCAGTTGGCTGTTGAGTTTATTTTGCAGATCTGCCTGAAGGGAAGGGACCTAGATTTTAAAGGACAGGCACTGATCTAAGTCACCTTGGATGGTTGGGATCAACTGAGCAGACAGAAGAGGGCATTTATGTCTCATCACCACATGGGTCCAACTTCTATAGTGGGAACCAACTTGCAGACTTGGAAGGGTAGCTTCCTGTGTTCCTGGGAGAAAGGCGAGCAGATGTCTCACGCATGGCCACGTGGTGGAAGAAAAACGACTCTGAATATCTTACGGCACCACGGTGTCTGGCCTGCGGGCTGGAGGCAGTTTTGCACCTCCGCCTGAGTTCCAGACTTGTCAGGTGGCGTGTTGGGTATACAACATCTCTGAGCAAAGAGATCTGGCTGTTGAGTAAACCTGAACTGCTGCTGACGTGCGTGCACAGACAGGCAGGAGGTAGAAATGAGCTGGCAGTTGATGCCTCGAGGCCCTCACAGTCGAGGAGGCGGTGTGCTTGGCACTGTCCTGTCGCGGACAGAAGAAGCTGGCGGTGATGCTCTGTCACCACCCCCAGCTCCGCGGCCGCTTCAGAAATTGGAAGTTGGGACCAGAATTGCTAATATCTTGATTCCTTAGGAACACATGCAAGAGAAAAGTTGGGAGAGAAAAGGGACCCATTTTAATTAGGGTCACATACCCAGTAACCGCCTAAGCGGACTAATAAACAGAATACGACTTCTTTGGCGTGAGACGATGAGTAGGAAGCAGAAAGGACCAGCTGTTCTCTACCTGGATGGGTTCACCAGTAACAGGATTCATGACTTCTTTCGCAGAAAGCCGCATCCCCAAGGCGAAGTTGGCTACTCTCTGGGCGTGGCTCCCGATAGGCACCGGAACACCCCCGACCACCATATAAGCGTCTCCTATTGTTTCCACCTGAAAGGGGGGAATAGAGGGGACTCAGTTTTCTTAATGCACTAAATACTTTTGTCATTTTCCATCAATCGACAGAAGAACCACAGGAAAGCTGTGGTTATTTGCTAGGGGTGCGAGGAGCATGGGACAAAGGCGGGAAGAAAAATGACTGGAAACAACCAGGAAGGAACCAAAAGGGCTTTCGGCTTTGGGTGGAGATCAGTCTCAGAAGACAAAGTTCTTGGGGTCGTCAAATGACGCTGTGAATCGGATCCTCGTTACTCAGGTTAGACCTGCTGCTGAACGGTAGGAGTGGTCTTCTCGGAGAAGACAGTATGCCCCGCAAAGGCCACCTGAGCACTGGGTGTTATAAAAGGATTCCTGAAGAATTAAAATCCCCAAATACCTCCAATTCCTTTGTAGCTCTTCCTCCCACGCGCAGCCAGATCAATGTCAAACCCCAGGCAGTGAGGCGAGAGGGCAAGGAAGCCCCACCACAGCCACAGGGACACCCCTGCAGCAGCGGGCACGCAGGTGCTTACTTTGTAGACGTCGTGGACGCTGGTTAGCCTGTCAAACTTGGAGTACATTGAATTTAGCATATTCACTATCTGGATAGGTTCGCAGGCGGCACAGATGGTGGTGAATGTCACCACATCGCTGAAGAGAATCGTGCAGGTCTTAAATTCTCCTGCAACATAAACTGGGTGTCAGTGATAGCCAAGGGTGTAGAATAATTCTATTCTGGATTCCAAGTGCCCTTTGGGAACCAAATCTGACTCTGCCTGGGAGAAGACGGCCAGATGCCCATCACTTCACCATCCCTGCCATGCTGGTCAGCCTGCTGGCAGAATCACAAACCACGAAGCCAATGGGGTGCCCTCCCACAGGAGCGCCTGGTCTAGTGGAGGAGACAGAGTGCAAACAAATAGTACGATGAGCAGAGTGCTGTGGGGTGACAGGAAGGGACTGGGTGGGCTCTGGCTCACAGAGAAGCCCCTGGCAGGTGGGCCTGGGCAGACCCTGAACTATGGGAGACCCAGGATCAGGGCTGACAAGCTGGTCACCATGTGCGGGGAAGCTGCCACAGCCTCTGCACATCCTCCTGACTCAGCGGCTGCTTCTACCCTCACCCAGTTCTTGCTAATTTCCATTTAGCAGCCAGATGATCTGCCCAAGTCAGACCCCTGCTCTTCTGACCCAAACCGCCCCCGACTTCCATCACACTCGGTAAAACACAAAATCCTTACCGTGGCCTCTAAGGTCCCCCTCTGTCCCCATTGCCTCTGACCCCGTGTCTCCCTGCCCTCCCTCTGGCTGACTCTGCTCCGGCCACGCTGCCTCCTAGGGGTTCCTCCACCTCGGTGGTACCTCCTGCTCCTAAGTGCCTCAGCTTCACGTTGCCTCCCCTTGGCTCTTGCTCTGCCGTCCTTGAGGAATGGCTCATCCCGCCCCCTTGTATTTTCTGAAATTCAGTGTCAAGACCCAAGCTAAGTTCCACACACTCCACACCAGACTTCACAACCACCTCCACCCCCCCGTCTTCATTTTCTGACATCTAAATAGCAATTTCCATGCCAGCTATGTTTCCACAGTAACTTACATGGTGCGAAAAGTATGAATTTTGGTTATATGGACTTCTAATGGTTTTTTACCCATGAATGGGAGAGAATGTTAATTTGCTCAGCTCCTACAGCTAAAACACCTTCACAGAAATGTTCCAAAAATGAAATAAGCCATATGTAAAATACCTAACATCCTGACAGTAATTTTCCTTCGTGCACGTTAGTTTCCTTCCTTCAGCCTCTCCGACCCCCATTAATTTACTCTGTATGTAACTGTCAAACCCCAAAGACAACGAGCTCCTCTGGGTCCCCAGGACCTGGGACAGCACCCTGGCACTCAGATGGCCATGTGTGTCTGGTAAAAGAACACTCGCCAAGGACAAATGGAGAGCGAGTCCAGCGGGAACGTGGCGCTCCTCCCTCGAGAAATAGCTCGTTTTCCCTGAACGGTCCTTGGAGACACCCCATGATTTACTTAATGTGCAAGTGGATCATAGCCAGTTATAGGGGAGAACCCTATCCAGGGTCACTAAGCAGAGAGGCCAGCGTCAGGACCCAGTTTTAAATTTAATAGCCAAACCCACAGCATATGGAAGTTCCCAGGCCAGGGACTGAATCCTAGCTGTGGCAACTGCTGGTTCTCTTAACGCACTGCACCCAGCAAGAGATCAAACTTGTGCCTCTGCAGCAACCCCAGCCACAGCAGTCAGATTCTTAACCCACTGTGCCATAGCAGGAACTCCTAAGTTCTTAAAGCATGTAACATGTGCAAGTCATTGATAGGAGTTTTTATTTAGCCCATATTATGGGGCCTGTATTTTTACTATTTTCAATATACAGAGAAGAAAATCGAGGCTATGCAACTTAAGTACTTAGCCCAAGGCCACTTTCCTAACAAGTGACAGAGCCAGAATCCAAACCCAGATCTGCCTGGTTTCAGAGCCGATGCCCCTCACCGCCAAGAGACACTGCCTCCTGCCCAGTGGCTGCTGTGAAGGGCAGGGCATGGCTCACCTGCAGCCACCTTCCTGCCCTCCTTCAGCTGGTTGGCCACGTGTTTGGGCAGCATGGCGTACAGCAAGGCTTCTGTTTTCTTCTTCTCTATGGCCAGGTGCTTGGAGAGGACCCGCAGCTCCTCCTTCTTCCTCTCCAGCTGGTTGGACAGCTCCATCTCTGCCAGGCGCTGCTGGTTCAGGAGGATGAGGTCCCTGGTGGTGTCGTGGGGGGCGATGTCGGAGAGGTGCATCTGACGCTCCTCCAGCTCACGCAGGCTGCGGAGCTTGGGGGAGCACAGGTACACCATGCACCGTGTGGACTCCATCCAGATCATCTGGCCTTTTCCCCATGGAGAGAAACGGACAAAACATCATGTCACCAGCAGGCAGTGACACAGCGCACCAGACCATCACCCGCACAACGCACAGCCTTCTCCAGGGCATGTCCCATTCCCTCCCTTCTGGCTGAATGCCATGAAAAGTTATCCAGACTGTCTCCACGGACTCCCCGCCCCCTCTCTCCAAAACAGCACACTCTATGGCTGCTTTTCTTTTTTCCCCATTTCGTAAAAGTATAGTTGACTTAGAATGTCATGTCAATTTCTGCTGTGCAGCCAAGTAACCCAGTCATATATATTTTTTTCTCAAACCATCTTCCATCATGGTCTAACCCAAGAGACTGGATGTAGTTCCGTGTGCTATACAGTAGGATCTCATTGCTTATCCTTTGTAAATGTAACCATTTGCAACTACCAACCCAACTCTCAGACCATCCCTCTCCTTCTCCCTCCCCCTTGGCAACCACAAGTCTGTGAGTCTGTTTCATAGAATATTTTACGTTCCATGTGTAAGTGATATCATACGGCATTTGTCTTTCTCTTTCTGACTTTGAGAATTTCTCCGCTTCAATCCATGTTGCTCCAAATGGCATTACTTTGCTTTTTTAAGACTGAGTAGTATTCCATTGTTTATATGTACCACCTCCTCTTAATCCATTCATCTGTCAATGGATATTTAGGTTATTTTCATAAATCCACAGCTGCCTTTCTTGCTCTTCATGGCCTCCAAACAACCTCCCCTAACACAAGTCTATCTTTTCCTCATTCAGCCTGTCTGTTTTTAGAGACTCTTAGGTGAACCCTCCTTCCTGGAATCTCTCTTCTGGGGACTCTCCTGACACTGCTTTTACTCAGATTCCCGCTACCTCCTCCAACTTGCTGTCTAGGACTCTGACTTGTTCCTTAGATGCTGCTATTCCCCAGGTTGTGTTACTTTAGCATTCCTCACCTGCACCCCACTCCATGCTGACAGTCAATCTGAATTTACAAGGAATCCTTGCTCCCTGGACTCAAGATGCGTATTACTTTTCAAAATGTTTATAATCGGAGTTCCCATTGTGGCTCAGTGGTTAATGAATCTCACTAGGAACCATGAGGTTGCGGGTTCAATCCCTGGCCTCATTCTTTGGGTTAAGGATCCGGCATTGCCATGAGCTGTGGTGTAGGTTGCAGACTCAGATCCTGAGTGGCTGTGGTTGTGGTGTGGGCTGGCAGCTACAGCTCCGATTAGACCCCTAGCCTGGGAACCTCCATATGCTATGGGTGCAGCCCTAGGAAAGGGGAGAAGACAAAAGTTAATGATCTTATAAAAGCCGTAGCCATTCACTCCAAAAAAAGGAAAAAAGTGAGAGAAAATAATCACCCATAATCATAGATAATGACAATACTTTAAGGTAAACATTTTTACCAGAAAAATGGGATTATCAGAATTTTGTCATCTGAATTTTTCATGTATACTCTAGGTGTTAATGGGGATGTGCATTATTGTGCTAGCTACCTTCATGACTACTGTATTTCACTTCAGGAATAAGCTGCCATTGATTATATCTTTTTATTGTTCAACATTGCATTGAACAAGTTTGAAGCATGTCATTGTGCATAAGTGTGGCTGTTAAAGGACATATTCTCAGACAAAAATGCTCATTTTAAAGATTTAAAAATATATATTGCCAAATTGCCCTCTAAATGGGGATGATTTCCATTCCAACAACGACTTTTTAAATTACTATTAGGTAATACATGGATGTCTGCTAAAGAACCCACTGCAAATCTCATTAATTTTATTACATGCGTTTTTAGTTCCTACCATGAGCCAACCACACTGTTCTAGGCGTGGAGGATACAGCAGAGACTCAACCTGACAAAGCTGCCCTCTTTTCTTAGGCAACTGGGTCACGAAGCTGTGATTAAGCAAGAAAGCTAGTAATTACCCAAATGTTTTTCTACCCCTACCTCTAGTCACCAATTTCTCTCTCCAGGATCTCCTGAATCTGTTCCCCAATCACTACTCCAGAGCCCCTGGTAGACTGCATTCAGCACCCAAAAGGTTTGACCTGCTCCCCAGAGGCAGCCACCCCCCTCAACCTTCCACACTGACTTCCCTGCACTGGTCCATCCTTCACATGTGTCCAGAAGGATAATTCTAAATCTCCAACCTGATCACGGTAGATACTTAAACATGTTTCCCACTACATCAGAGCTCAGTCTCCCATCACTCCCTGCTACGAAGCACGCAGGTTCCCAGAACGTTTCATCTTCCTCTCCGATGTCTCTATGGCTCTGCCTGCATTTATGCATAAAACACCTAATAGTCTAATAGAAAGCTCAAAATATGTGCCCCCTTATGCCACATCCAGAAATTAACTCAAAATAGATCAAAGATATAAGAACTAAAACTTCTAGAAGAAAACACTGGAGAAAAGCTTCATGACACCAGATTTGGCAGTGATTTCTGGGACATGACACCAAAACACAGGCAGCAACAAAAACAGGTAAACTGAACTTCATCAAAATTGAAGACTTCTGTGAATCAATAGAGGGGAAAAGGCAATTCACAGAGTGGGAGAAAAGATTTGCAACTCATAAGGGGTTAATATCCAGAATAAATGAGATCCTACAACAACAACAAAAACCTGATTGAAAAGCAAGCAAAGGATTTGAATAGATACTTCTACAAAGATCTACAAGTGGCCAAAAAGCACATGAAAGATGCCCCACATGACTAATCATGAGGGAAATGCAAATTAAAACCACAGTGAGATGCTGCTTCACACCCATTAGGATACCTACTGTCAAAACAGGATAACAAATGTTCATGAGGATGTGGAGAAATTAGAACCCTTGTTGACTATTGGGAATGTAAAATGGTGCAGCAGCTATGGAAAATAGTATGGCAGTCACTCAATAAACTAAAAAGAGAATGACGCTATGATCCAGCAATTCCTCTTTGGGATATAGGCTCAAATGTCTCAGTGAAACACTGGTGCTCCCATCTTCATAGCAGCATTTACTCCCAATGGCCAAAAAGTGGAAGCAATGCAAACGTACACTGGCAGATGAATGGACAAGTACAGTGTAGTGTATACATCCAGCGGAATCCTCTAATACACTGATAACTCAGCCTTAAGAAGGAAGGACATTCTGACAAATGCTACACCATGGATAAACTTTGTGACTGTCTTCAAAGGACCAACACTGTATGGCTCCACTTCTCTGAGGCACCTAATTCAGTCAGATTGAGAGACAAAGCAGAACGGTGCCTGCCAGGGGCTGGGGGAGGGGAAAATGAGGAGCTGGTGTTTAATGGGCATAGCGCTTCAGTCTGGCAGGCTGATAAAGTTCCGCAGATGGATGGTGGTGAGGATGGCACAAGAACATGAATGTACTTGTCACTCCTGAACCCAAAAATGGTTAAAATGAAATGGAAACAAAACCAAAATGTGGGCCCTATGAAGAGTAGGTCAGATGATCCTGTTGCTACAGAAAGGGCAGGTCATCACATGAATACAAACAGTCCCATCTGCCTTCTAGACATTTGGGTAACAGAGGCCAGGATGTCCTCATCACAGGAAGATAATTGGAGCACTTACGTCTAAAGCAGACATAGTTGAGGACAGAGCCGGACAGACCAGGTCAAGTGGGGTGGGGGGACACTGCTCTCGATCTCGTCCCCCACTTTTATCCATCTTTGGCAGAGGAGATGAGAAAGCCCTTCTTCCCTCGCTGTCCAACCTCCCGGCCGCGGGGAGCGGGGGAGGGGCGGGTCCTACCTCGGAGCTTGAGCGGCGGCCGGCTCCTCCCTGCTTCCGGCAACCTTTCCCCTCGCGCCTTCAGGACAAACGGGCTGTTGATGAACTGGCAGATGCTGAAAATGTCGAAGGCGACTGGGGGATGGACGATGGAGAAGTACGTGTCTAATCGAATCTTCGGGGTTCGGAGTCCCGGGATGTACTTCTGAATATTCACTCCGGCTTGTTTGACCCGCAGCTACCGCGGAGGGGACACACGAGTGTGAGACCGTGGAAGAGACAGCAACCTGCACCTTGCACTCTCCCCTGGACATAGCGTCTGGCTGTGCCCTGTGACTCACCGGGGGGAAGGGCCAGCCATGGAATACATGCCTATTTTTCGTTTTTGTTTTTTTGCTATTTCTTTGGGCCGCTCCCGCGGCATATGGAGGTTCCCAGGCTAGGGGTCAAATTGGAGCTGTAGCCACCGGCCTACGCCAGAGCCACAGCAACACGGGATCCGAGCCGCGTCTGCAACCTACACCACAGCTCACGGCAACCCCAGATCCTTAACCCACTGAGCAAGGGCAGGGACCGAACCCGCAACCTCATGGTTCCTAGTCGGATTCGTTAACCACTGCGCCATGACGGGAACTCCAACATGCCTATTTTTAAAATCAAATCTGCAAGAAACCTCCAAAAGGGCAAAGCGCCCGGGAGTGCCCAGTGGTGCAGCATTTCTCCAACAATAGAGCGGTTAAAGCTGTCAGTGGGCATGACAGTCCTTCCCTTGCTTGAGTCCTGTCTTTCTGTCATGGGCTCTGGCTCTGTCCGTCTCTCTTGGGAATTAATGAGTACAAACTAGAATATCCGATAGCTTGGATCTGACATCCAGGCCTGGGTGAAGAAGTCTGTCAAGAAGGGCGACAGACTGTTGTCTTCAAGGGACACACAGAAGGAGAAAAACAAAATGCGTGTCCTTCCCATAAAAAGTCCAATGTCAGCCCAGGCTGCCCAGGAGTGTTCAATTGACCTTCGTTCTGTCAAGCTATAGACATCAGTCTAACCTGATGGAATAAGTGTCAATAAACTTACTGTTTCTATGCCCAAAATTTAAAAAGAAAAGGAGTGTTTGAGTCGATCAGAATTTTAAATATTAACAGTAACGACAATATCATCCTCAGGACATTGGGAAAAGCCATAGAGAACATAGCTCCATAGTTCCTTAGCGGTTTCATATCAGGGTGTGTGATTTCCTCTGAGATCATAAATTCTCTGCAAGCAGAGATGCCCCTCAAGGAAACATCATCGAATCTGTGTCCAGCATCCACTGGCAGGTGATGTTAACACCTCCACATAAACATCTGAGAAAATCACAACCGCTGATGCCTGTTGACAATTTTTGGACCACACTTAGTTTGCCTGACTGCCCTTGAAATGCGTTCATGATGAATTCAGTTGACACATCTTATCCAACGACATTGATAATGACCACACTCAGGCCACCATCCATCACACCTCCCACAGAAGAGTGGCATCCATGGGCACAGGTCTGTCCCCCACCTTCAAGATACAGAAGGAGAAGCTTGGTGGAACGGAGCCATCCAGGGTGGCCACAAGGATGAGGCGTGGTCACATTTAGAAGTCCACCCTGCCACTGCTACTGTGTTCTTTTGTCTCTGGGTGCAGTGATTTTAGAGTCAAACCCTTTTTCTCTAACGGGGAACTCCCTCAAGCCCTAGCTAGTTCAAACCGCTTGGCACTGCTCCCTTCCAAACCCATCAAAAAGAGGTGGCATTCTGGTCTCTGGAGGATGCTGCATTGAAAAGGAAGGCAGTGGTCCTGGCAGGCTAAGTCCTAGTCTCCCAAACCCTGGGTCCTCCACGGGGACGAGAAAGTCCCCACCAGCCCCTGAAGGCGACACAACAGACTGCCCTCCCAGAGGGTCCCCAGCCGAGGCTACAGAGGGAAAGGCCTAGTCCTAGTCTCCCAAACCCTGGGTCCTCCACGGGGACGAGGAAGTCCCCACCAGCCCCTGAAGGCAACACAACAGACTGCCCTCCCAGCGGGTCCCCAGCCGAGGCTACAGAGGGAAAGGCCTCTTACTGACGCATCAAACACAAGGTGGAAGGGGAAAGCATTGCAGAAAGTTCTCTCTTCAATCCAAAGCCGCTCCGGATAAATCGGTTCAAAGGTGTTCCTGAGATGCCCTGGGTGGAGGAAAAGGAGACCTGTGAACAGGCAGCTCAGGCCACCAACCCACAAGTGTCCCAAATGTTTCCCAGGCAAAGCGCGGTCCCTGAGCTTGAGCACAAACTCCCTCGGCGTCTCCAGATGGCCACGGCGATTCTTCTTCCAAATTAAAACAAACAGAAAACATGCTACCAGGTTGAGAAGCCCCCCCCCCCCCCGCCCCCTGCCAAGTTTCTGCCCGGCCGCTGAAGAGCTGCTGGGCCAATTGAGTGTGTCTCGCTGTGAAAACAGGGCCCGCATTGAAACGCTGACAGCCAGACAATGAGCTCGCCGAGCAGAGCGTGCGCGCCCGGCCCCGCGTCAGGGACATTTGCCATGGAGCTTTGGAGACTGACAGTTTTGGGTGGCACATGAAAATGTAACCAACAGCCCTATTTGGCAGGAGGTAGGGATTCGAAATGGAGCCTTTTTGATATGAAAATCTCCTAGACAAAGGATGTCAATTGCATGTTTGACTTGCTTGCCATGGCTGGAGGGACTCAAAATGCAGTCCTTTGAGCCCTGCAGACCTGCCCCCAGACACATGTCATCATGACCCAGGGGGCATGACAGGGCGTTCCCAGTGGGCCAGAGCCCCAACTATGACCCGAGTCCTAGGTACCGATCATGAAAGCAGCTCAGGGCCACAGGGGCACCTTTGAGAGCCTGGTGCCTTCATCTCGCAGATGGAAGACCGAGGACTTTATTCACGGGGATCAGGCTCCCCACGGACAGAGCCAGCAATCTGCTTGCCTGGCTCTTGATTCAGTGTCCTTCACACGCCTGGACACCAGAATTCTTATCCCTAGACTTCCAGGCCAGAAATGCATGCCAGCCCAGAAGGCCTGAGGAGCTGTGCAAAACTCACTCTTCTTCCTAATATGCCGCTCAAACTCCTTCTCAACACAGTCGGCAGCAGGGGCCCATTCCCGTCCCCTCGCAGCGGCATCCCCTGATGACAGCGGAGACTGCGGCTCTGTGTCACCCCCAGCACAAGTCGAAGGGCAGAAAGGAAGGCAAGCTGCAGTCTGATATTTTAAAGTTAAAAACCATGCCTGCCAAACCTCAGACATCAGTGACACCCTAATTATTGAGGACTTTGCCCAATCGGGTGCACAGAGCTGACTTCCTGCTTTGAGGGTCAAGGTTGGGAGAAGGGCCCACTCACTTTTTCCAAACATGACAATGCGTCTCACAACTTCCCAGCGGGACTTCTTCACAGGGCAAACGGAGACACTCAAATACTTCTCTTTCATCCGAAGGAAAGCTGCCTCCAGCGCCTGCAGATGGTGGGAAGGAAGCAGAGATGTCTGGTCACGTGACTGGAGATGCCTGAGCCCCATTTGCGGTAAAGGGGGCAGAGGAACAGTGAGGTCACTCAAGGTCAATTTTAGCAAGACGTCATCAGCCCCAAGGTTGTTACCCAATTAATTCTCATGCTGTTTCTCCACCAAAGACAGT
The DNA here is from genome assembly GCF_054392235.1 of Sus scrofa. Classification (NCBI taxonomy): domain Eukaryota; kingdom Metazoa; phylum Chordata; class Mammalia; order Artiodactyla; family Suidae; genus Sus; species Sus scrofa. Next base: position 17,423,855 of record NC_139393.1, on the reverse strand, counting down.
AAGAACTTTACAAAATCTCAGGAGGGGGCTGGCAGGAAAATCATGCAGGAACAGCTTCTCTCCCTGTAGTTGAAGATTGTGTAGTGAACAGACGCTGAGGTGGGCTTTGAGTGCTCTGTGATATAATAAACACTGCTCCGGGAATCGGAGACCTCCGTGGACACAGCCGTGTACCTAATAGACGCGGCATGTAAACAGATAATGTCACTCTGCAGGCTGCTATGGAGACAGCCAACCAGGCTTGCGAGCTGATTCCAGACCCCAGACTGGCCCCGGCTGCAGAAGTGGGCAGTGACGACTTGAAAGTGGGCCTTTCAAGGTCCTTTCACATCATATGAGAATTGCAAAATAAGCCGCCAGATGACTTGACTTTCAAGGCCTAAATGTATCAAGCTAAAGTCCAATCCAGAGAGCCTCCTGATTCTTAGCCAAATGGCCTTACCCCAGTGGTTCTCAACCAACAGTGACTTTGTCTCCTACCCTGGGGATACTTAGCAATGCCTGGAGACATTTTTGATTGTCCCAGCTGGGGCGGGGGAGAGTTGGGTGCTGCTAGCATCTAATGAGTAGACAAGGGATGCCGTTAACATGCGCACGTCAGCCTATCATCGCAGAGATTATCTGGTCCAAAATGTCAACAGTGCTGACGGTGAGAAACCCTGCCCGACTCCCTTACTCCAGGGATTGATTTCTTTGCATATTGTTCCAAGACTGGTTGCTCCGCCAGGAGGAACTGTGCTTTCTGCAGACACAGCAAACCCTGTACCTCTTGGTCTCTCTGGCTGTCCTTTGGCTTTGCCCTTCTCATCTGTCTGTGTGACTTCTGTACAATCAAAAACACAACGTGCTCCTTCTTTGCTGTCCTCTCCTCCTCCTGATGCACGTCAAGGATCTCCAAGGTCACATCAACGTCAAAGAAGTCTTTGGCCACAGCCTCAATGATACCTGCAGCAGAAGGATACCTACGGGTGAGGGGTGGCAATAGGCAGCTGTGGCAGCAAAAGACACAAAATAATCAATCAAGTTCTACAACTTTGGACAAACATTTCAGAATTCACCAAGCCCAGGCTCTGCATCAAGACAGGCAGCTTATGACAAATGAAGAGATTAAAAAGAAATAACTTAAAGGCAGAGACTTACAGAACTAGATACTAAATATATCCCTGCCTCTTTGATTTCTAGTTTAGCACCTATTTATTTTTTTCAGGAAGGCATTCAATTCATTAAACTCTGGAGGTAGCATAAGTAAAATTCAATTGTCAAAGCCTTAAAGAATCGTGTTTTTATAAGTGGTCCCCTGGGAATCTATCCCAGGCTTCTAATCTGAAACACGGGGAAAGCGCGCATGAAGATTCTCATGAGAGCACGGTCTGCAATAGCAAAAGAATGGTATCAACTCAAAGTTCAATGATAGGGGACTAGTTAATCACAATACAGAAAATGATGAGTCATTCACTATGGGGGTTTTATAGACTCTGAAAGCATGAAAGGATGCTTTTTCTATAATGCTGAATGCAAAAAAAGATAAAAAAAATACATGCAGAATTATCACAACTATGTAAAAACTCACATATGTTGAACGAAAAATGAAAATTATTCCTTCTCCCAGTTCTTTGGAAACATTTTAAGGCTCAAAGCTTTGGGAGTAATGGTCAAGAGAACAAAAAGTCAGGCTATGCAAGAGATGGAACCTCGACTTCCTACCCATAGCCAGCTATTACTCATTCTTGGGAATTTGTGGGGAAAGACATCCTTACTCTGGAGACCTCACAGCTCTGGGTCAGGTTAAACCAACCACATGCATACCTGGCACGATGTGGCATAGACCACTTCTGTCAGAGTAGTAATGGAGAAGCATCTTCTCATCGGCTGCTCTCTCCACTCGGAACGATGGTGCATTCATCTCCTTATTAAAAGACATAGCACGTTATCCCCAGCAGATGTATAATTTAGCTTTTGAGACTTTGTGAAACAACAGTACTTATTCAATACATCACACAGGACGGTAGCCCGGAGCCCCCTCCAATCACATGAAAATAAAATCTCTCACAGCTTCTACGTCTGTAAGTCAGGAATTTTGTATCATAGCTAATCCCCCAACCAACTCTATATGGCAAGTATTAGCTCCATTGTAAAGAGGAGGAAACTGAGGGTCAGGGAATCTCAGGATAGGCTCATGGCAGAGAAACATCAACCTCAAGTGAGCCTTTCCACCAGCGCTCACTTCTGCCTACACCCCAGCGGGTGACTGACTGCCCCACTTAGCCTGTGACCAAGCGACCATGAGCATATTCAGTCTGAAAAGTCAGAGGCTCAGAGGACTTGGCAAGTGGAGAAAAGCTCATCTCTTATTCTGGAAGGATGATGCCGTCTGTCATGTGACATTGCACATCTGGAAAAGCAAGGATGCATCAGAAGAGATCATCTATCTCCAGAAATAAATGTTGGCATCCAAGCATGTACCATTTCATGGTAGATTATGTCAGGAAATGAGGATAAAGACTTTGCCTGGGGAAATCCCAGAGAGAAGCACATTTCTCACTCAGTTGATTAGCAGGCAGCTTAGCACCCTGGTTCTAACCTTTTGGTCTGAGTGAGAAGAAATTAAGGAGGAAGGTTTCTTCCAAAAATGTTGGTTCTCTACCAAAGTGGCAGTGGTAGTTGGGTTTTGGGGGAGGGTTGGAGAGGGGAATCAGTTAAAATGAAGGTTTTTTTCAAGTACTGATCTTTCCAAAAGCATATAAAGTATATATTTGTGTGTTTACATTTTGACTGAATCTAAAGATTTGAGGCAGCTCATAGAAAAAACATAAAACAAAACTTACTTCAAAAAATTCTATCCAAACCCTACATAGCGAAAAGAAGAATGACAAAAGAGTACAAAAGAGCTAAAATTAAAATCCACAAGCTTTTACTACCATCTCCACTCTCACGTCTCACCCAGCCTAGGCTACCTCCAGACACACTTCTCAAAGTTTATGCTTTTAATGCTTCTGATCAGTGTCTCCAACCCTCTAAATAATAAGATTCTACTTTTTATTTAAATTGAAATAAGGTTTGATAAAAGGGGCATCAGGACAATGGGAAAACAATGAGAAGCCAACCAGAGCATGGTCTTTGGAGCCAGACACACCTGGGGTTGGGTCTCGGCTCAACGACCACCATCTGGGCAACTGGGGACAGTTACCTGACCTTTCTGGACTTCAGTTTCCCCATCTGTATGATGGAAAAAATAAGAATGCCTAATCTTAGGGGTAAGAGGATAAGTCAATGTTTTTCTGTAGCCCAACATCTGTCTCATAATTGGCATTTAAATGAAAGCTAAAAAATAACAAGATTAAAGGCACAACTAAAACCAGAAATGCATGCAAGCCTTAAAGCACTGCCACATTATTCGGGATAGACATGAAGAGAAAATCAGCTTTATCTAACTGTATGTTTGCCTAGAGAAAATCTACCACCTTTTGCTCAGGAGAAGGCATAATCTAGCTATTGGGTATCATTGCATGTATTTTATTTCAGCTTGTAAATGATATTTATATATAATCTCATTATATGAAAAATGTCCTCACTGACCCCAGAGAAGCTCTAGTCTATTGCTTCTCCAGCACTGGTTTTAGCATATGAAGGAATGACTATCAGAGTGAGGTTAGCAGGACTGGGTATAAAAACAATGGACTTGGGACTTCAGAACCTTTATTCTTATCATATCCCTAAGAATGAAGTAATATGGTGAGAACTATCTCTGTAACATAAAAAATAGTTCAGACTTTTATTTAATGGATGGAAGAATATTAGTATCTTTTCTTTAACTGTGACTTAAAATATTGGCCCAATTTTCCAATGAAAGATGTGATATTTAAAAATACCATGGAAAAGTATTTAAGGGGCTTAATTGTATTTCTTTTCATACTAGTTGTAGGGCTTTAGCTAAGCAATGGAAAAGGAAGTTGCCATGTGAATTTTTGTAATTTTAAAACTGGCCATATAGAAAAAAGAGAAGAAAAATAAAGTTATTAATTATGGAATGCCTTTTCTGGAATGATTACAATGCTAGACTTCTTCATGTTGTTGCTTTTTAATCTACACATCACTATGGGAAAACATTTTTTTCCTATTCCTTTTTGTTTGTGTCCCCAATGCCTAAAAACTGCTTGGCCCAGAATAGGTCCTCAATACATGTTTATTAAATAAGTGGAAAAAAAAAAAAATGAGGTCCAGAGAGTGCAAGTAGCTTGCCCAAGATCACACAGCTAGGATGTTGCAGAGCTGATCAGACAGCATGGTAGGCCCCTCTGACCCCATAACCAAGGCCCCCTTCACTCCCTCTCTTCCTCAGTAGTTCAGTTGATAACAGGACAGCCTGGAATGGTCATCCTACTTGAAGTCAACAAGTCTCTGAGGCTTGCTTGCATTCCTTAACTGAAAAATGGAGAAAATAACCATTTTCCCATTTAACACCTAGAAGGTACATCATAGTTCAAGAGGCACTTCACATCCATAAACCTCTTTTCTCCTTGTGACAATCCTTCAAGGGTAGTTAGGAGCACTCAGTATAGAAATGGTGAAGAAAGAGCTTAGCAAACTGTAAAGGGCCCTAAAAATAAATACTATCTTATATAAAATAAACTACTATGTGCAAAAGCTACGTTGCCTTTTCAATAAAGCATTTTCTTTTTTTTTTTTTCCCCAAGACAAGGGAGTCTGGCCATTTAAATTTCCAATGATCTCTACAAATGAGAAAACCAAGGACTGAACTCCAGAAGGACATATCCCAACAGGGAAATTAGTTTCTTAACACCTCAGACAGTTACTCCGTGGGTTAATCAGAGTTGGATGGTTTCCGATTCTAGCTCTTGGCCCTGTCAAGTCTTTCCTTCTGATACATGAATAAATGAATCTGGCTGCAGAAGCTATTTATCAGCTCCTTCCAGGCCAGGAAACCTGAGAAGAGATTTTGCAAATCCACTGAAACCTCACTGGTTCCCAGCCTTTGTTCCCGTGGTGATCAATCTTCTGGAGTGAATGTCAGATCCACACCAGTCCCCATCAGGACACATCCTCCAGCACAAAGCCAACCTCTCCAGCTTGCCCTTTGCTCACTGCTGGCCAGTTGATAAAAGTGCCCAATAGGTTTGCATCCATTTCTTTCCCCAGAGAATTCAAACTGCTGAACCCAGGTACCAAGGACTCTACAGGCCCCTCGCGACTGCATCCCCTTGGGGGAGGCATCAAGATGGCCTAGAACCACTAGAGGCATCTGCTTCCTCTTAGGGCCACCACATCAGCCCCAGATAGGCTTACCTGATAAGACAGCGCCAGGTAGCTGTGGAGGGCATCTAGGTTTTCAATAAACTCAGTGAGATTTCCTCCCAGTGTCCGTAACATCCTGTCATAGCCAGACATCTTACAGAACTTAAAGAAGTATTCCCCAAAGAGTTTCAGAATGGCTTCCATGGAGACACCTGTGGAACCCAAAACAAAGTCACCTGCCAGGTGTGTGTCCTCATTGGCTCAGTCTTCATTTGTTTCCAAAGGGTTCTGATCCCGGCTGTGTAATGTTACTGAATTCTAAGACTTCACCTTCCTCATCAGTAAAGGCCAATAATACCATCAATATCAGAGGGCCACTTGCATCTAGTAGGTGCTCATTAAACTGGTGAGCCCACCCCCACTCCCAGAATCCTACCCTTGTCTTTTCCATAGCTCCCATGACAGAAATTTTTCTGGAATCCAGAAGGAATTGAAAGGGTTCAAAGCTGTCCTATTCCTGTGACAATCTCTTCTCCCACCTCTAGACATCTTCCAAGACAACTGCGTTTAAGTGGACTGAAAAGCGACCTCAGAAGTACCTAATGACCACAACGAAAAAATAACACCAACACATGTATGTCAATGGACCCCAGAGAAGATACCATATCTTTTCAGTGGCTTCCCTTTCTCTCTCAGCCTCTCCGCACCCTGATCTTCTTTTCAGGGGCAGTTTTTACATCTTTCAGAAAGATTTCTCTGTGTATCCCACTCATATGGACATCTCTCTTCCTAAGCGTCCGAAGTTTCTTTTCTTCTAACTGTATGATCATCCTGAAGGGCGGTGACCTCACTCTGCATGTTTTCTGTGCTGGTAGAAGAGGCGCAGTGTGAATGGGGGCTGCCGCCCCATCTGCTCTGCTGGGCTAGACGGCGGCCCATCATTGTTTTATGGGCGGGCAGCAAGCGTTTTTTAAGAATATTTGAAAGTTCCCGAAACACTCATTAATCGATGTGATTTGACTTGGTGCTTGCCAAAACCTTGTAAGACAGATGATGCTATTATCACGTCCCCTATTTGGCAGGTGAGGCCACTGAGGCTGAGTCACTTTTGTGAACGGGCCCAAAACACCCACAAGGACAGAGGCTGTAACTCTCAATGTGGTGCTGTCTGTGCCACATCCCACAGCCTCTGGAGTGGCAGAGAGACGAAGGGTCTCCCCACGGTAGAGGCTGCTTATGGGATTTCATAACTGACACAGGAGAGAGCACATCTATCGATGCCCCTGGCCTGGCAAGGCAGTGACAGGACATTCTCTTTGTGGTGTGGTGGCTCATGGTAGGTCCTGAGGCTGGGAGAGTCCAGAATACCCAGGTTGATGGGAGACCTGCTGGACTCTTGAAGGTTCTATGATGCCAGGCTGGGTCTAGAAATCACAGGTGGCTTTTCAGGTCTCTTGTGTTCTCCAGAACCAGTTCCTATGGGGGTGGATCTGAGGAGGTCTGGGCACTTTCCAGCCTCCACCTGCTTCTTAAGATGGTCTGAATGGCAGATTCCCTACAGCTCATTGTCCACAGCCAGGCTCTTGGGCGAATCATTGTTCTGGAATCTGAGCCAGAAGAGCGTCCTCGCTGAGCTGGTCTGGTCTCATCAGAGATGAGTTTTTATATCTGCCCCAAATGCTGTGTCTTGTGAATCCAGACAAAGCTTGGGGTAGCAGGGTGGGAAGTGGCAACGGCTTATGCTAATTGCCTCTGTTCAGCTCTCTGCTTGGGGGTCCACCCTGGCTGGATGCAGGCAAGATTGTCTATAACAGCGATCAAGAGCGACCAGCTAACCCCCGAGGGAGCTGAAATAATAAATTCCACTCACGTCTTTGCCAAAGCTGATGAGTCCCTGGGAGAAGAACTCCTGGGAAGTACACAGACAGGTGTGGAGTTCTTTCCTTCCACCCTCCCTTCCTGCTCAATCCAGCTAGTTCAAGCTAAGGAAAAAACCCAGCTTGCTCTGTGTCCCCTAGGCTGGAGTTCCAAGCAGGTGCCTCCCGTTACCTGCAGGAAAGCACAATCCCAGAGGCCCGCTTCTCCCAGGGGCCTCTCCCAGGAGGACTGGCCTGTCTGCAAGCCAAGCCAATTATGTTAAAGTGGGAGCAGCAGCCTCCTGTAAAAAGACTGGCTGCTTGACTTTTAGGTCTATAAACTTATACAAATCCATGGAGCTGCTTGTTCCAGAAGGTGCTTATTTTGTTTCTGGACACCCAGATCTGTTAATAGGAAAGGACCTCTGGCTGAGAAGCTGACTGTTCCTTGAACAAGCATATAAGATTTGGGTGTGGTCTTTCCATCTGGGTTTGGGGCTTCCTCTGGGATTTGTAGTTGAATGCTTGTCTAGCAGAAGATAAAGTTCACTTTTTAAAACCAACACCTTGATACAGCTTCCCCCTCCATTAATTTAGGATTCCATGAGTTTTCTAAGTCACACGGAGTCAGGGAGAGATAGGAAAAAACAACAAAATGCAAGAGAGAACTAAACACAAGTTGTAGATGCCTTAGCATATTTTTGATACTGCAAAGGAGAGCCTATATAGCATGCTTCATATTCTGTTTTCAATGCAGCAAAGAGAAATAAGGAAATACACATCTATGTGCTCATTGGTGCAAAAATAAACACCAAGGACTATGGAGATTGGTTACCTGCAGGGCACTGGGGATGAGGTGGACATGCTAGAACAATTGAGTGTGGGGGATGGACACTTCTGAGCAAAATTTTTTGCACAGTTCTGGTTTGGGGAATCATTAATGATTCATTGACTTAAGATCAATAAGGATGGGGACAATTCTAAAATGGAATACATGCAGAAACAAATTAATAGAATGGTTCTGAATAACTGAATTGCCTAGGGGGGAAAAAGCCCAGTAACATTGGAACTCTCTCATTAGGCTAAAGACAAAACGAACTTTAAACAAATATTTGACTGCGGGAGTAGGCGTCCTTCCCACAGCGGTGTGGGTTAGCAATTCTGAAGTGACTTTCTGAAGACGCAAGGCTTAAATCTATAAGTAAATATGTGGTAGATGATGGAAACCAAGTTTCTCACTGTGCGACAATGAAGTTACAACTACAGAAAGAAAAGGAGAACATGAAACCTGCAGTGTAAATTAGGAAATCTACCATCATAAGACCACAAAACCCATCACAGTTTAGACAGATAGATAGATGGGGGGGTGTGTGTGCTCAGGATTCCTTGGCAAGATGGCAGATTTCAGGGCTGGGGCAATGAAATGATAAAATGAGTTTGTAGCATCTTATTACTCCAGAAAGTAAAGGTGTGATCAATGAGGCCATGACCAAAGGAGATAGAGGCCAGCTTGGAGGGGCTTCCGCTGGCTAAATCTTGGAGGATCTGAACATCAAAATAAGTAACAGTTTACAACTTACTAAATAATAAGCAAGAGTTTGCATGGGGATGGATGGATAGGTAAATAGATAGGGAGAATTCTTCCTTATAGTAGAAATTCAACTAATAAGCATAAAAGGAATGATACGCTTAGAAAGTCACCATTTGACCACCATCATCATTATTCAGACAAGAACCACCAGTGAACACTAGAGGGAGGGGTTGGAGAAGCGACAAGATCTTTACGTGGTCTGAGAGCATCTTCTCTAAAGATACTCATTTCAAAGGGAAGGAAAGAATAACTTGACAGTGGAGAAAGCTGGCAGAGTCCATGTTAACCAAGCAAGGTTAACACCAGTAATGGCGCCCATTGACATAAGACGCCTTCGGATAAGAACGGAATGGGATAAAACGTGGCTCTGGGGTCGTCCCACCAAAAACGCACAACCAAATTGAATCGTGGGAGGATAGCAGATCATCCTGAATTGAGCATGCTGCAAAACAGATGACCAGAATTTTCCAAAGAGATGGATGTTATAAGACACACAGACTCAGGGACTACTTGAGACTGCAAACAAAAAAGAGATGTGACAACTGAGATCAGCCAGAGTTTTCCTTTGTCCTAAAGGGCATCATTGGGAAAACCGGAAAAATCCCAGTCAAATGTGTAAATTAGATAATAGCACCACATCCGCGTTCATTTTCTGAGTTGGATGGTGTTCTGTAGTCACATTAAGAGAACTTGAAGGGATAGGGAGACATCATGTTCTAACCTACCAGCGATTCAGGGGGAGAAAACATTATAGAAGGACAGAGGCAACGTGGTAAAATGGTAACGCTTGGGGAATATGGATGAAGCATGTTTGGGGACTCTTGGTGCTATTCTTACAAACCTCCTGGGAGTTTAAAAGGATGTCAACAGAGAAAGGTTTTGCTGATGGTCCTGCAAAGACCTTGGGAAATCTGATATGAGAAGACCGCATTTGCCCACAGCCAGCTGGGATTCAGCTGCATCCTGGGCCTCCGTAATAGTCTGCATTTTGTTAGGTAGAATCAGGGCTTTCTGATTATGCCTGAAAATGTCTTTATCCCATTAGAGACTCCCACTGAAATAATGGTACAATGATGGGAAACCCGAAATTCCCTTTAAGACTTTGCAGCGAAAACAACCAGGGGGAAAAATAAGGGGCGGAGGAATCAGAGGGATGAAGTGAGATTGGCCAACTGTGAGTAATGATCAAAGCTGGGTCCAGGATAGATAGGTGGGCTTCTGTGTACAATCCTCTTGACATTTGTGTCTGTGAAAAATACTATTAAAAACTGGGGTTTGGGGGAGTTCCTGTTGTGGCTCAGAGGTTACAAACCAGACTAGTATCCACGAGGGTGTGGGTTTGATCTCTGGCCCCACTCAGTGGGTTAAGGATCTGGCGTTGCCATGAGCTGTGGTGTGGGTCGCAGACGCGGCTCAGATCTGGTGTGGCTGTGGCTGTGACATAGGCCGGCAGCTGCAGCTATGATTCAACCCCTATCCTGGGAATGTCCATATGCCATGGATGAGGCCCTAAACAAGAAAAAAAGTATGCTTTTTTTTTTTTTAATGGAGGACTTTTTCGATTGCAGAAACAAAACTGTCACCAAGTGTCCATGCTTGGCTTCTCAGGAGAAGTGCAAAGCCTTCTGAGAAACTTTTCCATGAGGATGATGCATCAAACTTGCTGACTTGGGCTTGGCTCTTTGGCAACACTGGCAAATGTTTACCTCTTGCTGGGTGACCGCTCGAGGGACTGGGAAGAGCAGAGGTGGGCCATGGAGGGCGGGGACACCAGAGCCACAGCCACCCAGCTCGGCCTTCTGGACAAGGGGCCCACTCGGGCTGGACTGCCCATGACCTCTGCCACTGCCCCCCCATCACCTAGAAACAGGCAGCAAGAGCTGGTTTTTAGATGATCCACATGAGGCACCCTGAAAAGCATGTGCTCTTCCAGAAGACAGGGCAGTGCTTGTTAGCCATTTTAGGGAATTTTCCATTGAAAAACTTCCGTCCTAAAGCTTTGGTATCCAAAGGAACAAGCTTCAGGGATCTGGAAAGAACCATCTGCCCAGAGTCCTCTCCTTTTCAGAAGCCACTGCTCCAGCCAGGCATGAGATAGCCAGTGGCAAACTCTTTGTGAGTTGGCTAGAGAGGCGTTGAAGGGAACTCTGTCCAATCTCTTGGGATAGAACAGGATGGAAGATAGGAGAAAAAGAATGTATATAGATCCATGACGAGGTTGCTGTGCTGTACGGCAGACGTTGACACAACACTGTAAATCAACTAGACTTTAATAAAAATAAAATTAAAGGAACAGCTTCCTAGATTGGGAGCACGGGTTGCTAGGAGGAGAGACTCTTAAGAGGGGCGGCTGGGCTCCAGGTGCAGCATCGGTTGATCACGTGATAGAGAAAAAGGAGCCACGAAGTCGATGCAGGCAGCTCAGGGAGAGTTGGAGGGGGGGTCGGGGGGCTGGGTGCTGCTGCCCCGTCTCAGGCCTGGTACAAACTGCCTGCTGCCCCTGGAATGAACTTTGGAACGGAGAAGGCAGCCCAGCGGGGAGCCCGCTGGGTGGGCTCGAGGGAGGGGGCCCTCTTGGGTGAGTACCAGCTCTGCGTTCCGCACTCCGCTCACGTTTCTGGACTTCGTCTGTGTACCACCATCCTCCACCTACAGAGAGATGGGGCCGGTATTGGTGATGTGCTCACCCACGGGGAACTTGCCCCAGCTTGCACTGTGAGGAGACGATACAGCCAGGCGGTGAGCTGGTTCCAAAGCCCGTGCTAGAGACCCCATGCTCCCCAGGCAGCTGCTCCCCCAGCACCCGGGCCCTGGCCTTGGGGTCCGGTCACTGAGGTCCATCTCCATTTTTGGTTGGTCAAATGGCCTGAGTTACAGATTCTTCCTTAGAAGGTCTCAGGAGAGGTCAAATATGCTAAGGCCTGATTTCAGGACTTGGTAAAATTTTATGTCGCTCTTGTTTTTCAAGAGGTAAGCGCCGCGAAGGCTTGTTGGCGTTTGCTGAGAGCTGACTGTTGAAATGCGTTTTACCCCTGGTTTCTTAGCGAGTGAGGTCTAGACGGGCACAGCTGTGCCAAATGGCTGTTGTGTGTTGTTTTGAATTTTGTCACTTCAGATCCCTAATAACCCACTTACACACTAAGTAGGCACTTATTCATGTACAGAACAATTCTTACGCGAGGCTCAACCTGCCATCTGCTCCCATCCTGAATTATGCCAATTAGAAAGCGCAGAGCGGTCTGGAAAAGCCCCAGCAATTGCTGAAAGGTAGAGAAACGGCATTCTGGAGCCCAACTGGAAGGCAGAGCATTAGCTGGTGGTAACTGAACACGCTTTTCTCTTTGTCTAGCGGAAGCATTTGTCTCAATTGACCAGGGCCTTTTGTTAAACAGACGGCCTTCAGGCAGGGCCTTCCTCTCTCTGTTTGATGGGAGGTAGATGAGAGACAGTCAGACAGACAGATATCCAGCCAGGGCTCTCGCCCAGGTCGATTCCAAAGCCTTTGCTAGAGACCTACCCACCCTGTCAATCTGTATATCTGTATCTCTCTCTACCTATGCTGGTCCATAGATAGATGGAGAGAGAGAGAAGCCACACGGCCCATCCCCCCCAGGGCCATCTTGATTCCAGATCTCATATCTGTGTTTACAGAATTTTGAATCCCAACTTTTCATTTGAAAACTGTTCTCGCCATACTTCCACTCCTTCAGAGGTAGGCCAGCAGGTGTTACTGAGATAAACAAGAAGAAAACACCCTTCTGGGAGTTCCAGTCGTGGTGCAGTGGTTGACGAATCCGACTGGGAACCATGAGGTTGCGGGTTCGGTCCCTGCCCTTGCTCAGTGGGTTAACGATCCGGCGTTGCCATGAGCTGTGGTGTAGCTCACAGACGCAGCTCGGATCCCGTGTTGCTGTGGCTCTGGCGTAGACCGGTGGCTACAGCTCCGATTCGACCCCTAGCCTGGGAACCTCCATATGCCGCGGGAGTGGCCCAAAGAAATAGTAAAAAGACAAAAAAAAAACCCAAAGAAAAGAAAACACCCTTCTGATCTCTGCAGCTAGCCAGGGAGAAATCACAGTGATAGCCTTTGGCCTTGGGTAGAAGGCGGAGGAGGGTCAGCCCACACATTGGTCTCTTAACTTGCGTTGCTGCCTCAAAACCCATTGGTGGTGTGGAGCTGTGATGGGAGCTCTGCTACAGGTCCCGCCACGCTACAGTGTCCACAATCACACATGGTTACAAAAACAGCCTGGGTGCGATAAGAGATGTGTGTTTTCTTTCTGAACATCGAAAAACTTCTTAGAGTTTCTGTACTGGTCTGCTAGGGCTCCTTTCCCTAGACTAGAAAGTGGCCTAAACAACAGATTAATTTCCTCATAATTCTGGAGGCTAGAGGTTCAAGTTTAAGGTACCACTATGGCCAGTTTCTAGTGAAAGCGCTTCTCCCTCTGTCCTCATATTGTGTATGTGGAGAGGGAGGGGGAGAGAAAGAGAAACAAGCTCTCTGGTGTCCCTTCCTAAAGGGCACTGATCCCATGAGAAGGGTCCCACCCCCATAACCTCCTCTAAACCTAATTATCTCCCAAAGGCCCCTCCTCCAAATACCATCACGATAGTGGGTTAGGGCTTCAACATACCCATTTGGGAAGAGACGCAATTCAGTCCACAGTAAATCTTAAGTAAAAAGATTTTAAAAATCTTGGGGGGAATCTGTTTCTTACAGATCCCTGCTCCACATCACGAGATGACCAAACTTTTCCTATAAGTTCAAAGAGGAACTCCTTTAAGTTTTGCAGATCCTGTGGTCTGTGGGGTAGTGCATGTTAGAATAAAGTGTCCACATGATTTTAAGAAATACATTTAACCACAGGTTAACATATCATAACCACAAGTTAAAAAATACTAAAAAGCTGGAGTTCCCCTCGTGGCTCAGTGGTTACTGAATCCGACTAAGAACCATGAGTTGCAGGTTTGATCCCTGGCCTCGATCACTGTTTAAGGGTCCAGCATTGCCCTGAGCTGTGGGGTAGGTCACAGGTGCAGCCCAGATCCCCCGTTGCTAAGGCTGTGATGTAGGCCAGTGGCTACAGCTTCAATTGGACCCCTAGCCTAGGAACCTCCAAAAGCCGCAGGAATGGCTCTAAAAAGAAAAAATATATATATTAAAAAGCAATGTTGAAGAAAATGAACTCCCTCCCCCCAGGAAGTGCGTTGGACAAGGAGTCAGAGCGGTCGCACTGGGGCAGAAAGATGCTGTTAGGAGGAGAAGCGGGGTCCGGGCTCCCAGCCCAGGGGCAGCCCAGTGCTGTAAAGAACAGACACCCTGGAGTCAGCCTCCTGCAGAAAATCCTCACTCCACCTGCCTTTTGACAGCTCAAGTCCCCTGGCATCAGCTGCGGGGTGACAAAGAGGTCTGGGAGCCCCCCGCCCCATCAGGAAGGCCAGGTGGGAGTGGGATTTGCCTGTGGTGTGGATGCCGCCCAGGCCCCAGCCCACCTTTTCCCTGGAAGCTCTCTGAGCCCCTTTGGGAAGGGGTGTGGGGGTGCCTACCTGTGGTGCCGGGAGGCCTCCGGAGCCCTGCCCGCCAACCACCTGCCTCCTCTCTCAAAGGGTCACTGCCAGGGGAGGCTGGGCACTGGCTGTGGATGGTGTCCGGAGGTGTTGCTGCGCTTGGAGCCCAAACTCAAGGAGCTGAAGGGTCAAAGGAACATTGCACTCCCTGCTTCTTATTTCCAGGCTCAGAAAGCACCTGAGCAAGTTCTGTTAGGAAGTGCACGTGACAAGTGACTGGGCGCTGACACACGTCTGGTTGGAGGTTAATGACCAGTTGGCACCCTGGGTTCCTCTTCACTCCAGGTTCCTCCACTGGCACCTCTGACCCCTGCTTGGCTCGGACAAACCTGAGCCAAGGGCAGCAGGTGGCCACCCAGCCCGGAAGGGATCGGCTCATCACACACTATCTGCTCCCTCCCTCAGCCTCCGCCACACCCCTCCCAGCTCTGTGGAGTCTCCTGCTTCTCTTGGATGCAGGTGCTCGGAAGGTTTTCCACATCTGGGAGTTGACCAGGGACATGAGAAGGGATGCAGATGTAGTGCAATTGCCATGGGAAAAGCCAGGGGGGAGCCCTCTTTGCCAGCGGGCCCAGGTGTGTGAGGCTAAGGCTGGCATGTTTGTTTCATTTTTAATCAGTGAATTTTTCTGAGATTCAAAGGGAAGGGAGATAAACACGACACCTCACTGGAGAAGGTGCACTACACGTGACTGCCGCCTTCCGGTGAAGCCACCTGTCCCTGTGGGCTTAAGGGCAGCTCGCTGTCCTGGTGTGTTCTCATGTACCCCCACTGGGCTGGCCAGACTGTGGCCTTAATCTGCGACTGCCTCAGGAAGGGTTCCCTGGAGAACAGCCGGCTTGCTGGGTCCTCAGAGGTGCCATGAAATGAGCTGGCAACCACACCCCTGCCTCCTGAGCCCCTGGGGGCAGCACGAGAACTGGCCTTGAGGTCTTAAGCTTCCGGGCTCCACCCACATTTCCAAAAGGCCTGCTCCCAGGTCTCGGGTGCCTGGCCAGGATGCTGACGCAGTGTTCCCCTGTGATCTTCCCTCAGTGCCACCCCAGCATGACCCAAAGCCACGTGGCTGTGAGGAGCGGGCGAGGGACTGAAAGGGGGGTGTTATCAGAGGGCCCGGGAGTGCTTCCTACAGGCCAAGCCCTAGAACCTGGGACGGGAAGGCCACTTCCTTCCTTGCCCTCCAGTCCCACCTCACTGTGCACCCAGTGCTGGTGACATGGAAGGAGGATGGACTGGGTTGAATAGTGCCCCCCTCCCCAAATCTATGTCCTCCTGAAACCTCCAAATGTCACCTTCTTTGGAAATGGGGTCTTTGTAGACATCACTAGTTACATGGAGGTGAGGTCGTGCTGGGTTAGGGTGGGCCCCTCATCCAGCGAGGTGACTGTGTAAGAAAGCCGCGTGAAGACACAGGGAAGGAGGCCCTGGCAGGATGGAGGCAGAAGCTGGAGCCACCAGCTATGAGCCAAGGGCAGCTCTGACCAACAGAAGCCAGGAGACAGGCTTGGCACCACTCCTCCCTTGGGGTTTCCAGGAGGAACTCGCCCTGCTGACACTTTGAATTTGGACTTTCAGTCTCTACACCCAAGAGGATCAACTTCTGCTGTCAGAAGCTACCCTATGGCAGTACTTTGTTAGAGCAGCCTCAGGAAATTAACACAGAGGGAAGGAAAGGAGGTTTTGTTTTTGTTTTTTGTTTGTTGGAGCTTATTATATGATGTCACATTGGGGGCACTCACATCCATCACCTCCTTTAATTTTCAAAACTCTGAAGGGTGGATCTTACTATTCTCATTTGAATGATAAGAAACTTACAATTAAATAGGTTGTCCTGGGTCATTACGCTAGAAAGCGAGAAAGCAAGTTCTCTTTGTCCTGTGCCTTTGCACATTAGAGCCTGGGGAGTGAACAAGTTAATATAATAAACCATCCCTTGCTGGTAAATCCATTTTGCGAGTGCATGTGTCTTATGAGGGAGACCATCTACACACAGTCCCCGGATTGGGACCCCACCAGTGGTATTTTAATGTCTAAGCAGATGGGAAGATGTCCCATGGCAGAGCAGATGGGGAGAAGGACCCTTGGCACCCATAAAGCACACCATGTCCATTTGCAGGTAAACTCAATGGGACTCTCCATGCTGTTGCTCATGACACCCAGAAATCACTGTGACAAGCCATTTCCAAGATATTACAACATCCGTCAGAGTCAAGGGCAAGGCCAAATATGACCAAGGTGATGCTGAGGAGGAACCTCAGTGTTGCTCACAATGTTTGTCTAGGAGAAGCCTAAAGTTACCCAATGGGAAGGATGGATTGCCAGATGAGGGTAGACCAGAAACCCAGTACGACTGCACTCCTTGTGGGAAGAGGGGGCTTTGGACGTAGAGAAGAGACAAGCTGGGGGAGGCGCCACATGAAATGGAAGCAGAGATTGGAGATACGATGTCCCAAGGAGCACTAGGGGTCACCAGAACCCGGGAGAGGAAGGATTCTTCCCTGGAGCCTTCGGATGGAACACGGCCCGACCAGCACCTTGACTGTAAACTTCCAGTCCCTGAACTACGACAGAACAAATGTCTGTTGTTTTAATCACCCAGCTTGTGGTAGAGTTGATCCTCACTATTTGTAGCTTGGGTGTTTGCAGGTTTACCTGCTCCCTCCACTGCATTTGGAAGCCCCAAATCAACAGAGCTTTTGTGGTCACTCATGGATACACACAGCAGAGAAAAACTGAGTCACCAAACACGCATGTTTCTAGCAAAGGCTGAACCAGACACTGCTCCCTTCTGGTTTCAGGTCTCAGACTACAAACAAGTGTCCTCTCAACCAACTATTGAGTGCTATGGTTTTGTGTTTTTGCTTTTTTTTTCTTGCAGGTTGTGTACATTTTATTGGTGGTTCTGCCATTTAAAATGTCCCAAGCATGGTGGGAACTGCTGTCCAGTGTTCTTGAGCCCAAGAAGGCTGTGATGTGCCTTAGGGAGAAAATACTTGCCTTAGATAAGATTTCTTCAGGCACGAGTTATAGTGCCATTAGCCAGGAGTTCAATGGGAATGAATCAGCAGTACATAGGAAATAAGGTGTCTTTAAACAGATTTAAACACACAAAAACAAGATGATGTATTTATAAGTTATGAAAATGAAAATATGGCCAGAGGCTCTCAGGAAATTAACCCTGCCTTTCCTCTAGAAACAATGGCTCAGTATTTGCTAATTGGGTGTTTGCAGAGACTTTATAAAGCAAAACTATGGCAAAGAACGGGAATTGATTGTACGATGTCAAAGCAGCCCCAGGAAACCAAAAAAGCCCCATTCTGCTACTTACCAAGAACACTGCAGGCCTCTTGGATGAGCTTAATGGTGATGACATCATCATAGACCGTATAGGTCATGAAGGCATCTTGCACGTCCACACGAGCTCTGAAAGATAAATCAAGATGCAATGAGAACACAGCAACTGGAGCTTGGCCCCGGGAATGTGTCCACCAACACAGCAAGGTACAGCAACACCACTCCTGGTCATAAGAAATGAAAAGCATTGGAGTGTGTGGGTGTCTGCTTTTCAAAGACACCTTCCCTGGACCCCAGTTTGGGCCAAGAGCTCCCTTCTCGAGTACCCACCATAGGCTAGGAGTTTTCCCAGCTTCAATCAAGAGTATTGATCTTACTTACCCCCTAGAATGGGCTCCTTGAGCATGACTCTTGTGACTTAGCTTTGAGGCCCCTGCAAACAGCACTGTGCTTGGCACGTGTTAAAAAACCTAATACACGGTAGTGAACTTAGAATTCCGTGACCATGGAGCCGCCTCTTCTGAAGCAGGGAGAGCAGCTCCCTGAGAATCTCATGGTTTTGCAATGTGTTCAGCTGGAGAGACTGATAGATTTTGGTCTTGTAACAGCTCGCCTGCCTGGTGAAGAGTCAGAAAGCTGGCACTCTTGGCTTGGTTTTTGTGTGAACCACGAAGTTGCAGTTGGCAATTCAGGGGGAAGGAGGCTGGTCAGGGAATTGTCCCATAAGAACGGGAGGTTCCACTGAAACTGAGGACTGGGTAGGCAAAGAAACAGGAGCCTCTGGACAGAGAGAATGCGCTTTGAGGCAGCAGAGAGCATGTCTGAAGAACAGAGAAGAGCACAGAGCATTTGAGTTCTCCCAGAAGTCATCACAGGATCTTGGAACTGGGAGAGAAGAGAAATTTCCTAATTGTCCAATCCCAGTCCTTCACAAGACTGTTTGCTTCTTAACAAGAAGCTCACCCTCTGCAGGGGAGTATATTCCATTTACAGACTGTTGTCTCTGATAGAAAGTTCCTTCCTATTGTTGAGCTGAAACCTATTTCTGGGCCCCAATCATACCTTCTATTTGTTGAGCATCTCCTTTGGGCCAGAGATGACAGATGATGTCTAATCATCCCCTGTACTGGTAAGGAAACTGGCGCCCAGAGAGGTTGAGGGTCTCGCCAGGATCACACAGTTGACAAGTGAAGGATCTGGGCTCTGAGCTCCGAAGCCCATGTGGCTCCTGCCTTTCGCTGCTGCAACTGACTTTAGTTCCGCCCTTGGGGGAAAGAGCAGACTGGGCTGGTCCCACCTCCAGATCCCAAGCCCTCTGTATTTGAAGATCCTTAGCCATTCCTAAATCTTTAAATTTTTCCAGGCTAAGCACTCCTTTCTTCTTCTGGAATTCATCTTCCTCACTGTAAGATGGGGCAATGACACCTGTCCTGCTTTTCCGACAGGAGCAGATGAGGGTAAAACAGGATGACCAAAGGGAAGGAGCTGGGGGAAACTGAGAAGCTCTGTCACAACTGCAAAGAGGGCGGTGACAGTACAGAGGACACGGAGGTGGCCTGGGGCCCTGGGGGTGACTCAGAGTGGGAGGCTAAAGACTGTTCCAGGCCGAGCCTGATGCAAATGAGCTCCAAGGGTAAAACCCTCCCCCCCTTTGGCGTTTGGTTTCCTTATCTGTAAAGTAAAGGGAGTGGGCGATGAAATCCATGTTCCCCGGCTGCCTTCCTCCTCCTTCACACACTCAGTGGGGATCCTTAGCCCCAGGAGCCCTGTCCCATAGTTGTGCATCACAGAACTAGAAGCTCCTCAAGGGCTTCCTGCAGTTTGTAAGATTTCCTGTTGGGTTCACATCTGTCCAGGAGGGGCCTCGAAGCCTCAGCATGTGCGGCTGTTCCAAAAAGGTGGACGAGGGGCCTGGGCAGATGGGGGATTGAAACCACCAGGGCTTCCTTAGGCAGGGAGCGCTCTGCCATGTGGCCAGAACCCTCCACCTCTTCCCCAGGGCACGTGGGCCTTTGTGCAAATGTGTGCCCTGCTTCTGTGCCTGTGACCATAGCAGAAACATGATGGGCAAGACCCAAGATCAAACTTGACGTGTTGTCATGGTTTGTCCTTAAAACCCCAGAAGGCTTATGTTGTCTCTACCACCTCTGGAAATGGAACAAACTCTGGCCTCCCCAGGCCTTTGGTGGGACCAACCCATTCATCCTTGTCTGGGCCTGGCAGCCTCCTCTTTCCTGTAGGCTGAGCTGATAATACTTGAGCCTCAACGATGGACATGGGTTCTATATAGGTTGCATGTTTCTGGAAAGAAAGCCAGACCTGCTCACACTGTTACGATTACAGAGACTGTCAGACTTGTTTATCGACCCCCAAGATTTTGCAGAGAAGAGTCAGTGCACACCTGCACACAGTCATTTCACCTGCGTTAGTGAAACAACGTGGCGAACCAAGAATGTAAAAAATGAATCAGCCAGTTGATATCTTTCTAACGCGATGGCAAAGCCTCTGGTAAGAAGGGAAAGAGCACAAAATGGCCTAAAGAAAATACGTTGTCGAGAGCAGGGGTTGGAAAATCCACGAGTGTGGGAAACAAAGTAAGAGGTTGTGAAAAATGCCAACCACGTAGGTGGTCACAGAGACCCCTCTCCAGGAGATCTGGTGAGGCCAGTATTTAACTACAACCGTCAGCCCATTAAATGCATATTCCTCTTTAGTTCCAACGAGTGATATCCAAAATATCTGGGCAGGAAACCAGGGCCGGGTCCCTGTTCCAGGATAACTTGGGGAGCAAAATAAATGTACAGATTCCTGGGCCCTGGAGGTGGTGTCTGGAAACCCGTATTTTTTTGGAATAAGTTGTCTCGATGACTCCCCAGGTTTGGTGACCACTGCTCAGAAACACTTTCTAGGATTCAATCTGGCAAGGCAAAGGATTTCAAATTATAGATCCTGCATCGTTCAACATGACTAGGCTGATGTCACGGTTTCTAAGAGTCCGGAGTGAGCCGTAAAACCCACAGGAAAAATAAATAGCACTTGGTAGCAGGTTTCAGGCCAAGAGAATGGGGCTGCTTCTAACGCGTGGGAAATCATTGCCGCAAGAGTTCCCTTAGGGCAGGTGGGGAGTTCATGTAACAAAGCTGAGTGTCGCTGCGGGACCCCAGGTGGAGCTGGGGATGGAGAGGCCTGTCCTGGTCGCATGACCATCTGGTATTAGGAAGAAGCACCAGCCTGTCACTTGGGCCTGTCGCCAGCGGGCGCCCATAGCTCCCCAGGCTCTTGTGACAAGTCCAGACTTCTTGGGTTGACAGAGACAGTCTTCCCTTCTCTCCTCCAGCCTCTCCCATCCCCCAACTCCTCCAGCGCCTCAAGGTCCCAGCCACGCCGGTTCCTGGCCCCCCATCTTCCCACAAACCCTCCCTCTTCTGGAAGGGCCCACACTCCCTCTTTCCTGGCCAACTTTTTTTTTTCCATGATTTTTATTTTTCCATTATAGCTAGTTTACAGAGTTCTGTCAATTTTCTACTGTTACAGCAAAGAGATCCAGTCACACACACATTTGTTGCTCACGTTATCCTCCATCGTGTTCCATCACAAGTGACTAGATATAGTTCCCAGTGCTCTACAGCAGGTGCTCATTGCTCATCCACACCAAAGGCAATAGTTTGCCTCTCTTTGCCCAACTTCTGTTCCGTCGTCCCAGCTCAGCCTGAGACTGAGCTCAGAGCCTCCCCGTATTTATCCTTCTCAACCCGCTGCAAGGGAAAGCCTGGCTTTGGCTGTCCACATGCCCCCTAGACTAGAGTCCCCAAGGGCAGGGAAATGTCATTTGATCTCGCATCTCCAACATCTACTCTTGCGCCTGGCACACGATAGGGGGCTGATGGCTAGTCTTAGAGAATTTAGGAGACCCCAAACTTGATAGAGGCATACACGTCCACTGCATGTGAGTCAGGAGTCCCGGAAGCTAATCCTGGCTCTGCCAAGGTTCATCCAGATAACTCGAAACAAATCTCACTGTGCCTCCTTTTCATCGTTACAATGACAGTCCTGGTTCTGGTCGGTGTTTCCATGGAGATTTTGATGTACATCCCTCCCCTCTCCTGCCCTTTGCTGTCCCTGAGCCAACACAGGATGTGACTCGAGAGTTGCCGCTGCTTAAGCCAGCAGTTCTCAATCTGTGTTCCAAGGAACCCCTGGGGGTCCCTAAAATGCTTTGAGGACTCCACGAGGACAAAACCATTTTCATGATAAAAATCAAGACATTATTTGCCCTTTTCCCTGGCTGATGCTTGTGCTAACGGTGCAAAAGTATTGGTGGGTAAACTTCTGGTGCCTAAGCATGAAGAACCAGGGGTACTCAAAGGGACTAATTCGTCACTATATTCTTCACAGCTACACATTCATGGTTTTAAAAAAAAGAAAGATGCCAGCTTCACTTCAGATCATCCTTTATGATACAGTAAAGAAATGTCAGTATTACTAGATCTCGGCCCCGAAACCCATCTTCTGAACATGCAGCATGACACAGTGGGAAGTGCATGCACACAGAGCTTTGCTGTAGAGGGGTCCCTGCAAGGAAAAGCACTTTGACAATTGTTTTTCGGAGCTGAATCAGCCCCCCTTTTCACGGAATATCATTTCTACTTGAAAGACCCACTGACAGACGAATAACGGTTACTCAGACTTGGATATTTGGCAGACATTTTCTTTTAAAAAGAACAAAGTTAGCTTGTCATTTTGGGGAAAATAACTGACAGAATTTGTTGCCAATGATAAAACTCAAGCTTTCAAGTGAAAATTGGAAATTTGGAAAACTTGGATCTGCTACTGTGAACCAGCTCATTAGCTCCCCAATCCTAAGAGGCTTTGAGGAGAATGGCGGTGATAGTGACAAATGCGATTTTGCGGTTGCATAACCTGCTGCATCATGTCAGCCTTCATCACATCAGCATAACTCAGGGATCCAGGACTTTCCAAATGACTAATGCCTGACAGCACAGAACGAGGAGAAAAGATTTATTCCAAAGGGCAACATAGGCCACGGGACTCTGACGTTACGGAGTGCAAAAAGGTCATTGGTGTGGTTTCACTCTCAATATTGGAGCTGATCTTTGAGAAAGGACCACTTGGGGAGCTTTGCTGAGGTTTAAAAGGATCTCCACAATTATCTGAAAAGAGCATTAAAGTACTTTCTCCTAGATTTTCTTCGTGTAGTTCAACCAGAGCCACAGCTCACAACAGATAGGGTGCAGAAGAGAATATTTAGGTATCTTAGCAATTCAGACGTTAAAATGATTTTGCAAAAATCGAAAGAGTGACAGTTCGCTCTTGCAAGTTTTTAATCTGGACGATGCGCTTATTTTTCACAATGTTTCTGACATGTAATAGGTTTATTGTTATTTTTAGACGAATTAATAGCTACTTTTTAAAAGTTTCTCAGTTGCAAATTCTAAGATAGTAAATACCAATAAATGAACAAAAGCTCTTGGGGTTGTCAACAGTTTCTAAGAATAAAAAGGCTACCTAAGACCAGAATGTTTGAGAAGGTCTCACGTACACCCAGAGGGATCAGATGTGCTTGAGAAGCCAGTGAGGCTGAAGTTTCTGGGAAGGAACCAGCCCTGCCCAACCCTCTCTGGTTTGGAGCCAGCCTCAGCCTGGGGGCAGGGGAGGGGGACCCTGAAACCGTGCTGGTCCCAGGTGCCGGTGGGAGGGACTCAGGCCATCCAGCCCCCAGGGCCACTTCCCCGGGGAAGACTCAACAAGCATCCACACCTCAGCGTGACCCCAAAAAAGGCATCAAAGGAAAGGCCACACTTCCCTAACTGGGGACCACCTCATGCCAGAGGATTTGTGGGGTTGGAAAGGTGAGGGGAAGAGGGGTGTTGTCCTCCTGGGACTCGCCACCAGGAAAGAAGTGCGCCTTGACAAGAAACTGCTGAGACCATTGCAGAGGTACAGAGAGAAATCTGCCTAAGCGGCCCCTGAGAACACCACACAATAAAAAACACCCTTTAGCCGGCCACGTCGGAGGAACGTTCATTCTAGTCTCTTCGTGGGCAATGATCTTACGGAATCAATGTCATATGAACGGGCGAACCAAAAGCAGCTGATGAAGCGAGCAAAAGCATTACAGAAGAGGGTCAATAGTTAATAAGCAAACATTACCTTTGCATGTTTTATTATCTGTCACCTTTTAATTTTTTTCTTATTCTAGATAAGTGCTCCCTTTTGGAAGGAAATTTCTATGTGCAATTTTATATTCTCTTTGGAAGGAGGCTCTCCCAATGATAGAAGCATCAAGTCTTATGTTTCTACGCCTGTTAAATCTACCTTCCATATCTTCCCACTAGACAAAAATATTTCTCAAGTTTTATTTTCAGTCATCTTTATTAGAAAACCAATTTCTTACATATATGTATATATAATATCACGATATTACACGTGTATTTTTAAATTTTCTGAGCCCTTGAATATTCTGATAGGACCTTTTAGGAAGGAAGTCCCCCAGTCGGAATGTCCTAACCAGACTGATTTCTCTGGCCCTTCCAGTCCTGATGACAGCATTGGGGGCAGCCAGACAGAGCAGCAAACACATTCACGGCCAAAAAGGCAGGATGAGTTATCAGACGGGCAGCATTCCCTGATAAAAGTTAAAGAAATAGAAACTCTCAGGCTTTGGCTCCTTTTTACTTGGCTTTATTTATGGGGCAAGGAGGGAACTTGAAGGGTGTGGGTGCTCTCGCCTCTAAGGCCGGGGTGAAAGGCTTGGGAGTCCATGGAACGGAGGAGTTTAAAGGGAGGGGCCATGAAATGAGGGCCCATCCTCACTCGTTTCTGACTCAGTTTTTTAGTGTATTTGAAGGGCTGCGTTTCAAGAAGTCAGAATGTCGGGAGCGTGTCTTAGTTAGTGAGAAGAAAAGTCCGAGAATGTATAAAGACAGAGATTCCTGAAGTTTTAAGGTCAGAGAGCTCATGCAGAGTCTAATGACCACCATGGACCCTCTTCCCAGAAAATACATGGAGACACATGCACACATTTTCATAGAGGATTTCGGAGGTTCTCAGACCCTCCCAAGCCCATCCACGACCCTCTGGCTAAGAACCCCTGACCCAGACAGAAGCTGTGTAACCCCATCCACCTCACCCTAAATGGACTGGTTTGGGCTTGGCAGCCACCACCCACCTGCTGTTCCTTATTCACCTCCCTTTGTACACACGCAAGTCCTCAGCCCTTCCCCCCTTCCCATTGTGTATTCAGTGGAGAAGACACGTCTGTCAATCACGGTGGCCCCACTCATAACCTCTCCCTAGGGACCCTACCCGCCAAAATCTGCCTGACTGGGTGCAGTATGGGCACCTGACCAAAGCTGGCCCATTGAATCCTGTCTTAGAGCATCTGGAATTGAGACACTGAGAAACCGAGCCAATCCGATGATGGGATCTCTCGAATCCAAAGGATGTTACAGCAAAGTTTGAAAATAGAAATGAAGAGACTTTCAGAGCAAGAGCCAGGAAAAGGGAGTCAATAGGAAGGGAGCTACAGAAATGGAGAAAGGCCTTCTGATCTGCCGTTTCCTCTGAGGTCTCGCTGCCCTTCCTGCCACTGAAGGTGTGAGTCCCCAGAATCCTTGGACCGACTCCTCTCAGCTTCTGCACAGAGAGAATCGCTGATCCTTGCAAGCAAAATCCTGGACTCGGTTCTGCAACCACCGTGCCAGACCCTTTGCCTATGTCCGTCCTCATAAGTGCACAAATGAGAACCTTTCTACCCCATTCACAAGAGACCGTCTGAGGCTCAGGAACCTCAGTCACCCACTGCAGTTAGAATAACATTTCACCTTCTTTCTGTCTCCTACTTACCTATATAGTCTGCTCCTTAGCTACTTGTCCACTTTCATCCCCTGCCAGCCTTTGGCTCATGGTCCTCCTCTGTCACACTGAATTTTCAGCTGGGTCTCAAATTCACCAAATTCAGTCCTACCTCAGGCCCTTTGCACTTGCTCTTCCCTCTGCTGGGAACACAGATACCTCCCTGACGCAAAGAAGGTTCCTTCCTGCCTTTCAACGCAAATAGGACCTTTGCAGAGAAGCCTTTTTCTGATCATTTCAGGGAACCTGGCATCTTCTCTCCTTGGTCACTATCAAATAGCTTATACTTTTATAGCACTGAGCACAACCCGAAAGAATCTCATGTACTCATTTTGTCTACAGTCTGTCCCCCTGCAATGGAATACGCATTCTCACAGACAGACCCGTCCATCTATTTACTTCCTCACTGTTCCCAGTGCCGGGAATTCTGGTCAGCACACACCAGGAGCTAAATAAATACTCGCTGAGAAAATAAACTTACCCAAGTCAAACAGCTAGTAAATGATTTGGGCAAAAAGTCAAAGTTTATCTGACTCCAGGGGCCTTCTCTTTTGAAGCTATTAGTTGCTTCTCCTTGTTGAGTCTTGATAAACGTTTTAGCCAGGACGTTATGAACGAGTGGTTCATAATTAGAAATCTGTAAATCTTGGTTTTGTGAGAGGGAAATAAACAATGCAAAGGAGGTTGAACATCTGTTTCTGATTATTTCATAGAAAAAAGAATTTGTCATAAAGTCTGGAAACATACTTCATTTTACCCAATTGTTTCTTCTTAAAAATTGTTGAGGAATTGATGGAGTTTTCTTCTGCTAAAATCCTCTTTTAAAAGCACCAGGGAGCTTGTTATTTAAATGTAGCCCGAAGGAGATCTTTTTGCACACAAATAATCTTGCCTTAACTTGCATTTTATAAGTTGAGTTTTCTGCATTAAAGATCTTTTTTTAAAATGAGTTCTAATACGATGTAATTTTTGTAGCCAGTTGGGCTTGTTATATAGGCTTTTTGCTTTTGGTTTCAAGATTCATTTCCAAAATGATCGCATAGGTGTCTAGTGCTCTAGATACAAACACATCCTTTGAGACTCAATTAAGCAGGGAAAAAAAAGCACTTCAAGATGAAAGAGGTGAAATCCAGTGACACATGCTCAGAATATGGCCCTGCCGGGTTCTCTGTCCATGGACAGGTTTCTGATGCCCTGGCACTTTTCTGCACCTCTTGTTCAAATGTCCTGATCACCTCAGCATTCTTCTGGACACCAGGGCTTGCCGTTCTTTGGGAATGCCATGGGAAGTGCCATTTCTTTTAGTGAGGTCACAGCAAGGATCCAAAACGGACGAAGCTTCTTCTATATACTTACATACCTACTTATGGGTTTTTGGTTTTTTTGGTTTTTTTTTTTTTTGGTTGGGGGGTAGGTTGTGGGGATAGTTTTTTGTTTTGGGGGGGATTAGGTTTGCAAAGATACGTTGACTATCGCAGTCAGTCAAGGTCTGGTCACCAGTCAGACCACATGTAGAGGAGGGAAAGAGGCCTTCTTTAAATAATGCCATTTAGCTGCCTGTTACAGGCAGACTAAACATCCTGTGGCTTCATCTGCATTGATGTCTAAGTGTTCCAGCTATTTCTGGTCCCTTCCAGTTCTTTCCAGAGCCCTGACCCCCTCCCTAGTCAGGAGAGACTCTTCTGGGCCACTAGCTAAGGCTCAAGGTCCTCACCAAGAGTTTGGATGATGCAAGATTTATCAGTCAAGAATCAATCAACTGGGAGTTCCCGTTGTGGCTCAGTGGAAACGAACCCGACTAGTATCCATGAGGATGCAGGTTCGATCCCTGGCCTCGCTCCGTGGGTTAAAGGACTTGGAAAATCACGGACATCCACTCCGATCACACAGCTTACATTTGTTCAGTGCTCGCCGCTGACCAGGCATTCCCCCCCCCCGCCCCGTCTCATTCGTGTCCTGTCATTGAACACTTGCAACAACCCCTACAAGCTCAGCTGCTTTTAGTATCATTTTATGTGGAAGCTGATGCATCTGGGCTTTGACCCCAAGCCTTGTAGCTCTGGCGCCCCTGCTGCAGCCCAGCACGGCTTCCTAGGGACGTGTAGCCACTTCCAGAGCCTTCTGAGAGGGCAAACAGCCCCTGCCCCAGGTGGCTTCCCCGCGCCCCCCCCCCCCCCGGCAATGTCCAGCCAAGGGCCTCTGCGCTCATCACCTCTCTCCCTCCTCCTGGGACTGACCACACACTGGGAGGGGCGGCTGACCCTCTGGCAGGCGGAGGGGCCATGGCTGTGGAGGAATTGCTCCTGTCCAGTTGTCGGCAGAGCCAATGATGCCCGTTTCCTGTCTGGAAGGGGCCTTTGGCACTAGTCCCTAAGTCCCAGGTAACGTGTCTGCAGATTACAAATCCATCCAGGCAAAACGGATTATTTGATTCATAAGCCTCCAGTGCTTCTCACTGTACCAGGCCTTCCACAGGCGCTCAGGAGCACGTGTTTAAAGAGATCCCCTCTCTCTTCATCCGGAGACTCGGCATGAAGGGGAAGACTCATTGCCTTGCCAGCCACTCTTGCATCCTCCAGGTGGTATAGCCTATTAGAAAGAGGAGCCTTTGCAGTCACTGGCTTGGGTGCGAGTCCCAGCCCTGGGCCTCTGCCTTGTGGCTGTCAGCAAGGTCCTCTCTGGGCCTCAGTTTCCTTCTGGGTGAAACCAGACAAAACCCTGCCTTGCGGTGTTCTCACTGGGCTTAGTGAGATCACTACCAAAGGGCTTGGGCCCAAAGCAAGTGTTTCTTCTGAGACTGTTCCTTTCCTTCCTCTTCTTACCCCACACCTTACAATGAAAGAAGCATTTAAAAAATAGTCTTATGGTGTTTAAATGGTTCTTTCCAAGGCAACTTAGGGAGGCAGAAAAGAAGCACTTCAAGATTCTGACAGTGCATCTGGTGCTGGTGCCCACTTGCTGTGCAGTTTTGGGCAAGTCCCCTAACCTCTCTGGGCCTTAGTTTCCTCACCTGTAAAAATGAGGGGATCTGGGCTCACCAGATCAAGCATTCTCCGACCATAATGAGACAGCCTTCCTCCTCGAAATACTCGGCAATGAATATGCTTTGCCTGTGTGAGGCCAGAGCTCCTTTTCCCTGCCCGAACACGTGACAGTCTAAATCACCCCGGGGGTGCTGGGGAAATGGCCTGGGCTGCCTTTGCCTAGATGAGGAGGTCTGGGTACACTCGTGTGGGAGGTTGTCTGCTGTGACGGGGTCAGAGGAGCTGAGGCCGTGGGGCCCCGTGGGCTCCTCCTCCATTCAGCCTCCCGCTTACCCGTGTCCTCACTCGCAGCTCTAACGACTTGGTCTGTAACATGCGGGAGAGGAAAGTCTGCACTGAGCATTTGCCGTTGCTTGGTGCACTAAGTTGCTTAGTGTATTTCAGTCGCTAAGTTGCACCGAAGCATTTTAAGATTACAAAAGCAATGAAAGCACATAGGAATTAGGAAAAAGCCAGTGATTCAGCATTTTGTCTTTCTAATTACAATTACTATCCAATTACTATGAATAATAATTTTGGTTTTTTTTTCATTTGTGTAGTTTATCCAATGGCTACGTAAGTGTACACCTTGTTTGGGAGAGAATTTTGTTTGTTTTTACTTACACAACCTGTCATAAAACTTGACAGGTTTGCTTCGTGACTTTTGCAAGCATCCCAATAATGGTGCATATGTCTTTTGCCATCCCATTTGTCTGTTGATTTGCTTTCGAACATTCTAAGGCAATTTTTTGTTTCATCATTTATAAGTGTAGGGCTATACTGCCTATTTTTACCTATATACGCATATACGTTGTATGTGTTTCTAAGGGAATCCATTCTCAAGAATCAATTTTCAAGAATGAAATTACACTGTCAAGAGCTTTCCCCATTCCCATAGCTTTTGGTACGTGGTATCAAATTGCTTTCCAAAAGGGCTGCACTAACTGACAGTGCCATCAGCCATTACCCGTTTTGCTGCATGGTAACCAGAATTGGTTATTATCTACATTTTTTTGGAGATTTAATAGGCAAAGCAGCACTTCATTGTTTGCATTTGCATGTTCTTGATTAACCGGGGAAGCTAATCATTTTTCCATATTTTTAAATTCCTCCCTCTTCACGGGACCAGGAAATTTCTGAGACCCCTTCAACGCCACCCACTACCATTTTAAGGCTGGGGGCTTCTAAGAAAGCCGAGGGACAGCGTTAAATGCGAAGAATCAGATGGGGGACTCTACGGAGATGTAAATCCCCACGCTGAGGGTTTCCCAGACGGAGGCAGAGAGGAAAAGCTATAAGAGTTATCCAGGGAACACCTACGGGCGGATTCTGGCTGAACTTACAGGCTTAGGTGTCCCCTCCTCTGTGGGTTCTTGGCAGTTCCATTTATGTGCCATGGAAACAATGCCCTTGCTTTCTCTTCCACGATTAAACAGAGCAAATGAGAACTCACACATGAAACAAAAGATAGAATAATATTGGTAGTATTCCCAGGGGAACCCTGTTTTGAGGTTGGTTTTAGGAATTGAGACTCAAGACTTCCTTAAAGACAGATATGATACCACAGGCTTTTTTCTGTATTTACTTGATACGTTCAAGAACTTGTATTTGGAGTGCCCACTGTGGTTCACTAGGTTAAGAATCCAGCTACAGCAGCTCTGGTTGCTGCAGGGGCGCGGGTTCAAATCCCCGGCCCGGCTCAGTGGGTTAAGGCTCTGGCACCATAAGTCACAGCTATAGCTGAGATTCCATCCCCTGCCCAGGAGCTTCCATGGGCAGCCGTAAAGAACAAACCAAACTTGACATGCTCTCCCCACTAACAGCCAAGTGGTTTAACCCAGAAGTTAGTAAAAACCTTGTAACCTTCAAAACACTAGAGCCTTTACCAGTTGGAACAGTCTGTTTTGCCTTTAATGTACTTACTTTAGTTTTTCCCAGGTCTCTTCACCAAATTTCTCTATCACCAGAGATTGCAGACAGGTGTTGATGAATCCATACTAGAAACACAGAACAAAGGAGACCTGTGGATAAGGAAGCGTGCAACTCCCAGGCTCAGACACCTGAGTGCTTGCTTTTAGGAAACGTGCAATTGCATCCTCTTGAGGAAACGAACTCTCCCTGTTCCCTGTTTCTGATGAGTTTCCTGTGCTCATTCCCAAATTAGGGAAAAGTCACTTCCAGAGAGCAAACACGTGAGCAAAAATTGAACTCGGATTAGAACTTGAATGAGGCCGATGCCACCAGGAAGGACAGGGCTCTACACCCCAGCAGCTCTTTGCTGGGGACAGGATGTGCGTCCTCTCTGGCTCCCCACCTCCACGCCGCCTGCGCCCCTTCCTTCATCTTCCCCTGGCTCTCCCTGTCCTCGAGTGTGACCCATTGACAACACCGCACTCTGGCCTGGCATTCAAAGCCCACTCTCGAGCCGTCTTAATTTTTTTTTTAATTTTATGGCCACACCCGTGGCATATGGAAGTTTCCTGGCCAGGGATGGAACCCGAAATGCAGCTGTGACCCAGGCTGCAGCTGCAGCAACACTGGATCCTTTGACCCACTGTGCTGGCTGGGGATCAAAGCCACATCTTCACAGCGATCAAGCTGCTGCTGTGGAGATGCAGTCGGATTCTTGACCCACTGCACCGGGGTGGGCACTCCTGTAACTGTCTTAATTTACATTCTATTATTGCCTGTTCCTCCAGCCTCAGGCTTACTCAAAGTGCCTCCCACCCTCCCCCAAACAGAGGGCACCTCTCGGATGTCTTGCCCCCTTTTGCTCAGTCACCTGTGGCAAATCTCGTCTCCACGGCCAGCTTGTCTCTGAGACGGTTCCCACTCCCTGTGCCAGACACCGGCTGGCCTTCCCTGTGTCCTAGGCTCACCACTCAACCACTGTGTGTCCATATTACCATGGGATTGTCTTGTTAAAGTATCATATGCACACACACAAGGCCTAGCTAGCTAGCTAGCTTTCCATCAACACAGCACAGGAAATGCATGTGTGTACATGGATACATACATATATGCTATTTCTCCCCACCCCTTCGCTAAATTACAAACTCCTTGGGATCAGGAAGTAGATATAATTTATCTATTTCAACTAAAGTGCCAGGACAGTCCCTGGCACATAGGATGTATTTAATAGATACTTATTGAATAAAAGAGAATCGAAGCTTCAAGTCTAAACTCAAGAAAATCATTAAGTACCTTTTAAAGGCAGTTAAAATCAATCCAACATTGACAAAGACAGCCACCGTTCACCCTACAAATCTTTGCAAAAAGAGTGCCAGTTCCAATGAAAAACAACACGCCTAAGCCTCCTACTGTGTGACAATGGGAACCCAGGACAAAGGAACCCAGCCATCTGCCACTTGGTTATAACCACGCAGGGTAATGGAACTGGGTTTGATGACTTAGGGTCAGTCCAGCCCTTGGCAATCAACAGCCCCCCAAGCTGGTGGTGTAGCTAATCACTGGGGAGCCGAGTGTATGGTTCAGAGAAGAGCCCCTCACCCTCTGCTGGTTATAAACACACCTTTTTCCTGGGCACTGAAATCAGGGGGACTTCCTCTGGCCCCAGAGAGAGCAAAAAGGGGCTGGTTCCGCATAATTTGTCCAAAGTGTGTCTTAGGTCTTTGTATTGACGTCTCATGGACAAGATGCTCTGTGAGGCGCACTCCTTGTACCTTTGAGGGCCCAGGTGCAACGGGTGAGAATGACCACCAGCACCCATGGTTTCCAACACTTGGGAACTAGCCCTGGCAACTAGTCAGATCATCAAGCAGGTGGGCACCCTTCTTGGCGGGTGGCACCCAAAGATTTGGGGAGATACTCGAGGAGTAACTATGGCACCCAGAGAAACATCAGCATTCAAAAGAAGCAATGTTTCTACTTAATGTCCAAAAAGAGGAAGGTTTAGCTAAGTCTTCTGTAAAGACGACTCCACAGCCCACATCCAGTTCTGCTTTCTGGGCCCCCCATCTGTTGGGAGGGATGGAGTTTGGGATGGGGGGGTGGCTAAGAGAAATGGCTTGGGCTCTAGAGCCAGAGGGGTTTCTATCTCTATGCTTTGCAGCTGTGTGGCTTTGGGTAAGTTACCTAACCTCTCTGAACTCAGTCTACTCACAAGATAAACAAAAGAGTAACGCTCACTCTTGGAGGACCGTTGTTGGGGTTAATGGTTCTGGAGTCAGACTGAGGGTTTGACGGCCAACCCCACATCTTACCAGCTGTTTGACCCCAGCCCTTCACCAAAGCTCACTGGTCTTACTAATTGTTTCATCTGGGGAATGGTGATGAGAATGGACCTCTCCTCGCAGGGTTGTCGCAAGGATTAAACGGGCTCATAGGTAAGAGACGCTTGGCGCTGAGCAAGTGCTCAGGAGAGGACAGCCGTTCTCAGATAATAATTGTCATGATGTAGCTGCCGGGCATGGGGGCCAAGGGGAGTCAGGACAGAGGACGCTGAAAGCCGCTTACCATGTTGCCACCGAGGTATCTTCAGTCCGGTCTGCTCCCAGCGGTTCAGGAGAAGCCCAGGTATCTGCCGAAGCCTGTCCTGTAGAGATGGGGCGGCCCCCGGGGAAATCAGAGCCGATCCTCATTCACCAAGGGAGTGAACAGGAAGGCTGCCCTTCCCACCCTGGCCGAGGGCTCGGGACCTGCTACCAGGCGCATCCCCAAGGCTGACCCTGAAGGTCTCCCGGAGGGGCCACCCGCACGGAGCCCGCAGACCTGGAGCCAGAAGACCTCTGAGCATCTGGGAGGCGGCCCTCGCTACCTTCGGTGGGAGGAGGCTTGGAGGGCGAGCACAGCCTCATCACGTCGGTCCCTGGGGCTTGCGGGCCCTTCCTCCTCCTGCCTCGCACGGCAGATGCGGAAACTCCCTGGGCTCCTCCCCCACGCAGCTCGTCCTCACTGAGGTGGGCACAGGCTCTGGAGGAAGCTGCCAGCCCTGGATCGGCTCAGGTGCGAGGCCAGGACGCCTGAGCCATGAAGGCTTCGGCCAAGTCGTTCCTCCTTTCGAGGGAGAGACTGTTGGTCACCGACCTGCGTGAGGGCACCGAGACGACGAGCCCCGAGGGTGTGGGCTGGGCTCCCCGAAGACCCGTCAAGGCCCTGGAGCACTCCCAGAACCTGAACTTGACCTCGAGGACACCCCTGGGATCCTGCTGGAGGATGGCCTCGTAGATGAGAGATCTTTTTAATTCTTCAATTAACCCTATTGGAGGCAGTCCAGGAAAGGCCTGTCTGGACCTGAGCCTGACTACAGAACGTTATAAAGCGAAATTCCCTGGTGCCTTGAAGCCTTATCCTCCCCCTCCCCCATCTCGGCTCCATTTCAGGCTCTGGAAGCCTCTTTGCTAGAGGCCCAGCTCCCGAGGGCTGGGATCAGAGGCCAGCCACTAGCCACGTCTAGTGAATGTTGCCTGCAGTTGTGCCAACAGACATACCAGCTCTAATGTAAAACCACTGTCTCCAAATCAAGGGGTTAGGTAAGCCCTCCGGGCTGCAGTGCTCTGCGGAGGTACTGGGCCGCCACAGGGGTGTGACTCATGGGCAAGGCAGCATCTCTCGGAGGCAGAGGCGGTCCCCCGCCGCGAATTCCCCAACAGCTGACAGCCCTTCTGAAAGTACAAAGCGCCTTTGTCTTTGCATCCCCAGCCTCCAGCACTTAGAGAAAATCTCCAGACACGGTGAACTGGGCACTACTTTGCTGCCCCCATCAGATCCCTCTTCTGTCTTGCCCCCCACCCCCACCCCAACCCCAGCATCTCCCTGGAGAAAGCCCTCCTTCCTCCCCACCCACTGAGCTCCCCGTCTGTTAGCTCCCGTCTTATTTGCGCTGCCCTTTCCACGGACAGACCTAATACTCAAGAGGCTGGGGCTTGTTGAAACTCCCTGTGACACAGAGATTGTGCTTCTTCTTGAGAGCCGGCCTCTCTCTCTGCTGTTTCTGTGTGGAAGGAACATGTGTTCAGGAGAAGGAGCAAAAAAAAAAAAAAATTGCTCTGGAATAGGTGATTTCCATAATTATGCTTCCCAAGCCTTGTGCCACCATTCAGCTGACAGCCTCCTTTCTCCCCTGCCAAGCGGGCTTGCTCTGGCTCGCTCTTACAGCACCCCCCACCCCCCAAACCGGCCCCCACCCCTGCTTTTGCAAACGCACCCGTACGCTCACACTTCACAATAAGTAAATGGTTAAAAAAAAAAAAAAATCTCCATTTTCTTTCTCATGCAGCAGATGGCAGGTCTCAGGAACTTGGTGGAAATGAGGCTTTCTGATTTTCTAATAAATTTCGGCATCTCGCACAAAAAGCACAAGCTCATTTTGATTCTGATGTTAAGTACCATATGGCATCTCATTCGCGAGCTGTGGCAGCTTCGTCCTCGGGGTAACAAGGAAGGGGGGATCTTTCCTAGAACAAGGGCTTGAGCTGGTAGGGACCAATTGGATTCCTCGGTGAATGCCATTTGATAATAATATTGTATATGGCAATGGAGCAATTATCTCTCTTTCATGGTATGTGTTAATTTTCGCTGCCAGTTTTCCTAATTACCACTGCCACCCAAAGGACGACTTTCTGTAAATACTCTGTAAACATTTGAAAAGACATAGGCCGCGTGAGCACCAAGACAAACGTCCTTGGATTTTGAAACTGTCTGGAAAATTGGCTGACGTTTTATATGTTTTTCCACTGCGCAGACAGCCTGCTGAGAACGTGCAGTATGTGGAAACTCCCTCCTTCTCTTCCGTGCCATGAGGGGCCTCCTTCCTGAGGTTTGGGTTCTGAGGGCCATTTCTCACGGCTACCTCCTCTTTTTTGGGGAGGGGGGCTTGCAGCGTGAAGCCGCTTGATGCGGGATATGAGTTCCCCCAAACCAGGGTTTGAACCTGGGCTGCAGCAGTTTCAGTGCCGAATCCTAACCATTAGACCACCAGGGAACTCCCTCTCTACTACTTCTTTTGATCTTCAGTGGGCAGGTCCATGACCTTCGACAAAGGTCTGCAGCTCTGTAACCCCATGGAAAAGAGAGAACATCTCCATTACGACAGAAGGTTCCTCTGCGCCCCTTCTCTGCCCACCCTACCGCCCCCAACCAATGCTATTCCCATGACGTGCGCTAGAGATTAGTTTTGCTCGCTCTTGAACTTCATATGAGTTGAATTGGAGAGGATGTTTCTCTTCCGTGTCTGGCTTCGGAGCGTTTGACTCCTGTTTGGTGCATGAAGAGTTCGGGGCTCACCCCCACGTTAGACGTGGGCCTGTGACGACGCAGCCTCATTCGAGGCGCCGTCAAGGATACATCCTGAGATCCCACAAGGCAGCCTTTCGTCTCTTGTGGTCTGTGTCCGATGTGCAGTGAGAACCTCATGTGACGAGGGGGGCAGGAGTCTCAGAGGAAGGTTCCTGGGGTCCGTCTCTATAGATTGAGGAAAGAAATGGGGGGGTATGTGCCAGGATCCAGTATCTGGAAAGAAAACTTTCTCTGATAAAACCCAACTGCTACTAGTTTTATTTGCTTGCTTTTGAACTCCTGGGACCATAGTGGCCATACTCTGGGTGGGAGCCCCAGGCTACCTCGGCTCCCTACCAGGGCCACCAAGAGGGATGTGGCCAAACCCCTAGCCTCCCAGAGACCCTTTGAATAAAAAATGTCCCCCACCAGGGGCCTGCCCAGTACCTGAAATTCTCATCACTTTTGGCTCCAGCTTTGAAAACTCTGCCAAAATGAAAACAGCATGTATTTCCCGGGCTAAGGGAATCAGCTAGTATGCACTGGGCTTTCAAAGAGGCAAAGAGCCACAGAAGAGAGAAACTGATGGGCGTGCATCTGAGAGATGTGTCAATACAGTCCCAGGGGCCAAGCACCTTTCGGAGAGGCAAGCTCGCGGGAGATGGAGGCGGAGGCCCTGAGCGCCAGAGGCGATGAGGTTCAGCTTTACTCGGTGAAGGGGTGGTGCCCTGACGGCTGGCCCTTCACCCTTGCTGGGAAAATACCTCACTGAAAGGAGGCGGCTTAGATCAAAATGGCTTGGCTCGAGGCAGCGCTGTGTGCATGTAGGTCTCATTCAAGCCTGTTTTCATGATTTGGACTTTAGTCCAGGGAAACAACAGGATCACGCACTAGTAAGAATCCTCAGGAAAAAATGTCCAGAAAACAAATCCGTTGATCTTCCAAATGATCGGTCCGGGCTGGCTGTACTCTGTCATGCTAGCTGTGACAATAACAGCTCACTGCCACCAAGCCTGGCACCAGGCACTGTCGGACGGACCACACGAAAGGACGGCTCTTGCGGGTCAGAGATGGCTGGAGAGCGGTCATTTCATTTGGTTCCACTGAACACGAAGGCATCCTCACCGCAATCCTCAAACGTGGGATTGGGAAGATGACACCACCGAGGCACAGAGAAGTTCAGGCTCCCCAAATAGTCGCTAGTAGAGCTGGTATTGAAACTCAGCCTCCAAGGAAAAATGAAAACAATGAGCAATAACCCCGCTCTCTTTTCTGGAAGAAGCTTAGGCCCATCTTGGAGTCAGGTGATGTTAGTTTTAATTTCTTTTTCCAGCAAAGTCAAGACGCCGCCTCATTCAGGCCCGCTTTCTCTCACGCATCACGCTCGCTGGTACATGACGTTTTACTTAGTATGTGGAATTGGGGCAACGTTGTGGGGGGAAAAGAACTGGAAAATGGGCTCTGAATGTGGAACGCTGGGTCTTTTGAGTTCAAACCAGAGCCTTCCCCTTCGGTGGGAGACCCCCGCTGCTCCCCGAGACCCCTTGCTCGCTGGCAATGTTATGAGCGCCGCTCAGAGAGAGGACGCATCTCCTCCCCCTTTTCCTTTGAATTTCAAGCCTTCTCTGAGCCAGAAAGGGAAGCAGTGTAATTGTTGGGTTTGAAGCGCCACCGTGTGGCCAAAGGACCACATGACCATAGGCTTCGGAGACGAGTAAGAAATTCCTCCCTCTGAGGAAGGCCTCTTCGTGGAGCTTTGAAGGCCCGCAAATCCTGATCGGGGAGGGACGCAGCTCAGAGGACATTAGCCGCCTGACCTCTAAGTGCTGGGTACTCCCACCGGGAGGGACCTCCACCTCACTGCCCCCTAGGCCTCCACGCAGCGCCTTGGGAACTGCCTCTCCCCGTGGCTTCCAACCCCATCACTGCAGTGGCAGCTCAGCTTTAGGCCCCTGGACCCGCCCTCTCTCCTGCGCTCTACACACAGATGGCTAATCTCCCACTGGGCTCTAATAGAAAGATCTAAGTTAATTTATACAAATAGAACTTTTGATTTCACTTCCCACCCCAACCCTCCTGCTGGCCAACTCAGCTTAATCATCCATGGTGGTACCTCCGGTTTCCTTGGGCCAAAACCCCCAAGCTGCGTGTCCACTTCAGGGCAAGCCTAAGTACCTGTAAGCCCCACTCCAGAGCTGCGGAAACCCAAGCATCTTGAACCACCCCTTCCCCGCCCAGGCTCCAGCCACTGCCATCATTTGTCTGGGCCACTGAGCAGCAAACCTAGGGTTTCGCAAGCGTTCCTTCCGACCCCTACAGGTCAACCACCGCCCACCCGACAGCCAGAATCATCTTTCAGAGACTGAATCGGATGAGGTCAGGCTCACACTCAGAAACCCCCAGGGACCAGCCAGCATGTTCCCTTCTGCATCCCCAGGGTCACCCGATGGCCTTCAAGTTGACTCCTTCCTTTCCTGGCTCTTTCCCTCGTCTGGAGTAACCCCTCACTCACAGGTCCCTCTGTTCCAGGACCACCACCTCTGAGAAGCTCTCCTGACCAAAGCCCCACCCCCGCTGCTCCTCTAGCCCTTTCTCTATTTTGTTTGATAGCATCCGTCATTCCCTGGCACTTTATCACACTTAAACACACTCACATAATATGTAATTGTTTATTACCTGTACACTCGTCCTCCCACATTTATAGGGTCTGAAGGTAGGGATCTTATCTTGCTGTTCTGCTCTCAGGGCCTGGAAGCATTCCGGGCAAGCCCGGGTGCTCATAACACCTTAGGAATAAATGAATGACGTCTTTGAATTCCCTCAGACGTGCCGTGCTCCCTCCAGCCTGGGTTTGCCCTTGACACTTGCTCTGCCTGAATCTCCCTCTGCGGCCCCGTCCCTTTACATTGTGATGCCTCATTTTCTCCTGGAGATCTCAGCTCACGGTCACTTCATCCGTGTATGCCACCTGACAGTCAGGCATTCAGTCAACAAACAGTGGTTGGTATGGGCACCGTTCTGGGTGCTGGAGCATGGACAGGAGGGACCACGTGACTGCTCTGGTGGGGCTCACGGTCCAACAGGGATGTGCATGTGCCCTTGTGTTACGGCAAACCCAGTGCAGCCAGCTTAAGCCCAGAGGAGATGAAGAGCAGCCATGCTTGAGACAGGGTGCTCAGCAAAGTCTTCTCCGAGGAGGTGACATTTGAGAATTTGAGTGGAACAAATGAAGCCAGGCGGGGTCCAGAAAGTCCTCGCCGAGCCACCCTGCCAGGACCAGCTCAGACCCCCTTGTACGAGTTCCCGTGACCCCAAGGGACTCCCTCATAGCTCTTAGCACGATTCGCATGAATGGTGGAATCCCTTGACTCCTGCCTGTCTCCGCCAGCGCTTTGAAAGCTCCGTGAGAGGCTCTGTTTATGTTCTTTCCCCAGACACAGGGCTGGGACGTAGGGCATGCTCGACATTCTTTGTCAGATGACAAATAAATGGATAAACAAACACGGGCAATTCCCCCAAGAGAACGTCCGCAGGCTTGGGCATCCTCCAAGGTCCTCGAGGTCAAGCAGAACAGCCCTGTGAACTGGTGTGCCCCTCGCTGCCACCACGGCCTCCTGTGCCTGTCCGTGATAGCTTATTCCGAGATAGTTCCTTGCGCTGTATGGGAAATCCTTGTTACTTACCTATTCTAAGTATGTGGTTTGTGTCTCTTTCTCATACTCCTAATTTATCCCTCGCTGCCCCTTTTCCCCGTCAGTGATGATAATTTGGTTTTCTATGTCTAGGTTTCTGTTTTGTATACAGACTCATTTGTATTATTTTTTAGATTCCACATGTAAGTGATCTCATATAATTTTTGTTTCTGTCTGACTGACTTCACTAAGCATAATATTCTCTAGGTCCATCCATGTTGTGCAAATGGCAACATTTCATTTTTTTTTCTCCTTTTTTGTGGCTGAGTAATATCCCATCGTGTATATCCATACCACATCTTCTTAAGCCTGTCATCTGTTGATGGCACTTGGGTTGCTTCCATGTCTTGGCTGTTGTCAGCAGCACTGCTATGATCACGGGGGCATGTCTGGCTTCTCAAAGTGGAGCTTTGGAGTCCTCCCATCAGATCAACGTTACGGCTCTCTTTTGACTTGCCCCAGTCTATCCCGTCTGGCTTGCCATGGCTACTCAGTAGCAGTCTTGCCCTTCAGTCTGCTTTCTGAGACTGTCGTATGACTGTCCTTCCGCATGCTGCTCCCGTCCTGGTATGCCAGCCTTCCAGAGCGCTCACACTCTTGGACCCGAGTTTGTCCTATCTTCCCCCTTGGGGCTGCCAGTGGCCCAAGGGCACAACGTGAGGCTTAGACTATTTTGCTTGGAGCCTAGCAGGTGCTTAACTGAGACTTGATGGCTTGAATAAAGGAAGACGTCACTCTTGACTGGGAACTGCAGCCCGTTCCCCATCCTTACAGGGCTGAAGTGCTAGGTTCTCCCAAGTGGGAATTTTGTACAATTGAAAAGCCTTCCTGGAGTTCCCGTCGTGGCGCAGCCTGACTAGGAACCATGAGGTTGTGGGTTCGACCCCTGGCCTTGCTCACTGGGTTAAGGATCTGGCATTGCCATAATCTGTGGTGTAGATCACAGATGCAGCTCGGATCCCGTGTTGCTGTGACTGTGGTGTAGGCCGGCAGCTGCAGCTCCGATTGGACTCCTAGCCTGGGAACGTCCATATGCCACAGGTGCAGCCCTAAAAAAGAGACAAAAAAAAAAAGCCTTCCTGAAATAGGTACCTGTCAGACAAGACAGAAGTTGACTTTAACAAAATGACAGGGTAGCAGCGAGAACCAAAGGAATTTGGAAATGGAAGCTAAGTCAGAGTTTGCCGTGGAGAGCGCGTGGTTACAATCAAGCTTAAAAGAAAATCGGGCCAGATTACTAAGAACTCAAACACCTCATGCTGGTATGTGTGGTAGGCTGCGTAGTAGCCCCCAAAGACGTCTGTGTCCTAATCCTTAGGACCTGAGGACATTACCTTATTAGGCAAAACGGAATTTAAAGACTTGATGAAGTCTGGTGATGGGAAGATGAGTACAGATCATCCAGGTGGGAGGGAAGCAGGAAATCAGAGTAGTTGGAGATATGGGGACAGAGCAAAAGGGTGGGCTGATGCAAGGAAGGAGTCACATCACAAAAATGCAGGTAGCCTGTGGAGGCAGAGAAAGGCTAGGATCTGGATTCTCCTCTCATAAACCTCCAGAAGGTACCAGCTCTGCCCACACCTTGATTTATCCCGATAAATTTTGGTGCTTCTGACCCTCCAGACAGTTAGAGAACAAACCTGTGTTTTAGCCCCCAAATCTGCAGTAATTTGTTAGTTACAGGTAACTAACCCTCCGTATGACAAGGGGACTGTGGTTAGAACCACTCCAGGCTCCACGAGTGGGTACCAGAGGCCTCTGGGCTGGCAGCCATGTTCTCAGTTGCCTAGCAACCAGCCAAACAGCTGGATGTATTCAATTCAAACCAAAGGCTCCTATGACTCTTCCCTCGTTAAGGAGAAGACATTTGTGGTGGGAGCTAGAAACCCACCCAAAGAACTAGGCAGAGGGACTCCCATCCTCTAGCTGGACATTCTGTCTAGGAATAGGCAGCCTTTCATATGTCAAAATAGAGACAGTCCTGGGAAAGCTAGCACCACTAGCGTAGTTGCCCAATGATGAACTGCTTAAATATCTCGTCAATTCCAGGGGCAAGAGAATCACGTCAGCTGACTTTACTAAACTGACTTTCATTGACTCAAATGTTATTGATCTAAAGAACCCAGGAGACACCATCTCAGGATTCTCAAGACAGAGCCCAGGTTCGGGGGTTTATCACCAAATTCAAAGACCTAAAATCATCCCCAAGACAGCCTGATGTCTCTGAATCATGGGATTTTTTTCAGGTAGTCGGTATATAGTCTCATTAAAGGCAAAAAGTATACAAAACATGAAGCAAAAGAGAAAGGCACAGCTTCATGTCCCCTAAGCAATAAAGGCTAAAACCAAAAACCAAAAGCAAGACTCCAAACATCCTCTCTCTCCTGTTTATTTTTTTTCTTATCTACATAGGCAAAATATATACCGCCTTCACTGCACAATATCAGGGTTGATCTATGGTAAACTCTGGTTGGATAAAAGGCGGAGGGAGGGGCCTCTGTTCTGAGACTCCTGCAGTGAACGCTCATTTGTGGGGCTTC
The DNA here is from genome assembly GCF_054392235.1 of Sus scrofa. Taxonomy (NCBI): domain Eukaryota; kingdom Metazoa; phylum Chordata; class Mammalia; order Artiodactyla; family Suidae; genus Sus; species Sus scrofa. The sequence goes on along the minus strand of NC_139393.1, from coordinate 17,381,924 downwards.
AAAACAAGCGAAGTTCGGAGAAAAGGCTCTACATGGTGATGTAACTCGCTGTGCATGAGTGCAGTTTATAAAACAAATCTCCCAAACATTTATTCTTCAGACAAGCTTCTGGCTATAGCGGGCTTAATATAAGCAACAAAATGAAAAACTCCCAAACATTGACATCGGCACCCAAAAAATAAAGGCAAGTATTAAAACATTTCCAATATATTTTCATTCTGAAAATGTGTTGATCTAAAATATCTTGCTCTGCATCCCCTCCCACCACCATGTGTTCCTCTTTCAACACTGAAACCTCTAAGTCATCAATTCTCCAAGTATGGACCCCAGCTCAGCAGAATCAGCATCACCTGGGACCTTAAAAAAAAAATCACTTTAAACTAGAAAAAAATACAATTTAAGGATGCCACAAAATTATTACGGTTTTTTCCTCATAAGCGTTACAAATACTTAAATGCAGAGTCATCTTCATACAAATAAAAGGTTCTTTCTGAAAAACTTGAATAATGAGAATATCATCACGTGGACAGAAGGGAAGCTTTATTCGGTTCTCAGAGCGACCTTAGCCTAAAGCATCCTTGGCTTAATCTGGATTATTGGTTTTTCCTAGTCTGTCTCCCTCCTTTATCCCCACAAACACTCCCCTCACCCCCAGGTGACTAATTTTTTTCTTATAAGAAAATGCCAGAAGAAATCCGTCGGGCTGGACAAAGTGCAGTGTTATTCTGCACGCAGGGGATTCTCAAACTTGAGTGGCCATGACTATAGGCAAACGTGCAAAAAGTACGTGAGAAATGCAGAGAATGTGGTAAAGACATAATTCTGATTCCGACAGGTAATGGAAATCAGAAATCCCTTCTGCTCCAAAAGGTTCAACGATTGCCCTCCTAACTGGGGGAAGGGAGAAGCATAGCTCGTCACACAATGGCTGCATGGGGAGCTGTTCGGATTTGGGGTGAGAATTAGAAAAAAAAAAAAAAAGAAGGATTACACTCTCTCTCTCCACAAATAAGCCCACTCTCTGTGGGAAGCAGAGCTGAGTTTTGAGGCTGGTCCTGACACAGCCCTCCCCCATCCCACTGCCCAGGCACTGGCTGCATCTTTGGCCTACTCCGGCAGAAGTTTCTAGAATATTGTGAAAAGGGTTACGGTGAAAAACTGCTTCCTGAACTGCATTCTACACAAAAGGAGGCAACCTCAGTATATGACCCAAGGGTTTCTCAGCCCGTGGAGAGGGGAGCTGTCTGTTTGAAAACTGTGGCCCAGAGATCCCGGTGGGGGTGCGTTTCCTGGTTTCCTGTTCCAGGTGCGATGCTCGAGGCCACCTGGACAGATGCATGGAGGGCTGGGGAGGCAGGGGGCGCCCGGACCTTCCGTTCCTTCCGCTCTTGAGGACCAGCAGGGCTGTGATGACAGACCAACCTGCCCGCGTGTTGGTCCCGGCAAGGAAGTGGCAGCCGTGTTTGGCACCGTCCAGGCACCTGCAGACAGTGAGCTCGTGGCCTGTTACCGTTTCCATTTTTCCTTTAGCTCTGTCCACACCTCCTCTGTGCTGAACGCAGCCACCTGCTGGGGGACCCAGCCTGAGCCAGGCTGCAGGGCCAAGGCCGTCAGGGCACCGTCCGCTCCCAGAGTCGCTCCCGCAGCAGCCACTGGCCTCTGGGGTTCTCGGCCTCGGGAGATTCCTCTGCCAGGGACACCAGGGGCTCGAGCGCAAAGAGCTCCGCATCCCAGTCTGTGCCTTCTCCCGAGAAGTTGAAGAGGATCTGCCTGGAGCGCCGCAGGCTGGAAGGGAAGAAGGAGGCAGAGGGGTTAAGGGTGGCTTGGCTGCCGCACAGAGAAAGGATGCTCCAGTTTACCCTTCTGCCCATCCGACACTCCCCTAGAGCTGGGCCTCAGGAGGACAAGGCAGTGTCTTCGTGGGGGCTGTGGGTGGACCTCGGCGGGGCCTGGCTTTGGAGGGGAAGGATGGGTGATGGGGGCTGGCTCCAGGTTTTGATATGTCCAGTCCATAGTTGATTATTACAGAAGGAAAACACCATTTAGAAAACCCCTGAATCCGTCAGAGCTGGATGGTCCATGGAAACCAAGGAAGACACGTGGCCAAGCCTAGTCAGGCCCTTGTGTGTGAGAGGTGGGCTCCCTGCAGCACGGCCTGGGGTGGCCAGAGCAGGATCGCACACACTTCTCTGAAGGAGTGAGTCCTGGTGACTTGGGGCTTAGAGATGGGAACTTTCTTGGGAGAGGAGGAGCCGGAGGGAGAGGGCCAAGAGACGATGGCAAGAGGGCCAGGAGGGGCCCAGCCAGGGACAGGTTCTCCATCTGAGCCCAGCCAGCGCCTAAGGCAGGGCCGCCTAATTGGTTTGATGTGGTTCCAGCTCTGTCTTTTTCAACCCCAAACTCTCATTAAAAATCTGTAGCACAGGAGTTCCCATCGTGGCGCAGTGGTTAACAAATCCAACTAGGAACCATGAGGTTGCGGGTTCAATCCCTGCCCTTGCTCAGTGGGTTAAGGATCCGGCATTGCCGTGAGCTGTGGTGTAGGTTGCAGAGGCGGCTCGGATCCCGCGTTGCTGTGGCTCTGGCGTAGGCTGGCGGCTACAGCTCTGATTAGACCCCTAGCCTGGGAACCTCCATATGCCGCGGGAGCAGCCCAAGAAATGGCAAAAAAAAAAAAAAAAAAAAAAAAATGTAGCACAGATAGTGTCAGTGACACTGGGGGCAAGAGTGAGCGAGGATGGCACAAAGCCTGAGGGCTAAGGGGCCAGAAAGAAAGGGGGGCAGATCTAGAGCTGAAGGGACAGTCAGGAATGGCCACATCAGTGAACCAAGCTAGACTGCGAGTTTAGACAATCAAAAAAATTTTTTAACTAAGAGCTTGCTTCCCCAAAACACAAGAATTTTTCCATGCAGAATGGGTGTTCAGGCCACCTAAGAAGCACCCCAAAAGTCCAGTGGACCTGAGAGCATCTTGGTTATACTATGTGGCCCCAACACTCACTCTTTTTTGCAGGCTTTGGGCTTAAATTTCAAAGTGCTGAAGGCTCCCTCCACGGCCTTGGGCAGGTAAATGGGGTGCCGCTCGAGCCTCCTCTGGGTGCCAGTGGTCCTGCAGTCTGTGGTCCTGTGGAGCTGGCTGTCCGTCACGGGCACGGTGACGTCCTCTGAGTGTCGGCGTGGTGCCCGCAGGATCCAGTTGGAGTGTAGGCTGTGCTCCCGGGAGCTGGTGGCCACTAGCAGGGAGAAGCAGGGACCCGGGGGAGGGAGGACAAACCATGGGGAGGAGTAGGTGCCCGAGGGGGCACGTCTGGATGAGAACTCACAATAAACACGTACCCAAACAGGGCAGTCTTAGGAAGGCCGGAGAGCCGAGCAAGGGGGGTGATTCGACTCTGCAAATGCGGCACCAGGAGACGATGGGATCTCCCGTGCATATTAAAGACAAGCACCTAGACCTGCACTTACTCCCTTGGAAAGATGCCCATGATGGAGTGTAAATGGTTAAGTGAACAGAGTAGAGGACAAATTAGCAAAAAGGTCCTATTTTTGCTTAAAAAAGAATAATCTGTGTGTGTTTAAAGCCTTTTTGATGATCACCCGCGATGATTATCTCTGGGTGGTAGAAATACAGGTCAAATTTTTTCCTTCTTTATACTTTGGTGTGTTGTTTGAGTCACTGGATTTACAATGAACACACTGTTGTTATCAGAGGAAAAAAACATGAATCCATTTCCATTAAAAAATTATAACTGTGGGGAGTTCCCATTGCGGTGCAGTGGAAACGAATCTGACTAGTATCCATGAGGATACAGGTTCAATCCCTGGCCTCTCAGTGTGTCGGGGATCCAGCATGGCTGTGGCTGTGGCCTACATAGGCCGGCAGCTGTAGCTCTGATTCGACCCCTAGCCTGGGAAGTTCCATATGCAAAAAGCAAAGAAAAAAATACATATATATATATAACTGTGAAGATGACACACTTGTTCGCAACAGATTTTGTCATCCTTTTACCAATGTCTTGGATTTCCCAGGCCTGACGCCCGAGTTGAGGGCTGATCTTTGTCAGGGACCAGGCAGCTGTGGTGGAAGGTGAGCCAGTGACCCTGCAGGGTCCAGTGAGCTTGGGGAGTGGGAGTCCCCTTCTGTGAAATTCCACAGAACCCAGTGAGAACTGAAATCTCGCAGATACACGTCTATCAGGGCCAGAACAACACAGAAAATGTAATTTTGAACATCAGATGAAGTACTCAAGAATTATTTAGTATTGGTAGTAACGCTGTTACCTCAATAACCAGGGGCTAGTAATCCCTAAATTAAAACATTAATTACATCATGAGGGGCAGGTCAAGGATGAAAGAAATTGACAGCTGAGTAGACTCAACTCAAGAATGGGCTTAAGTTACTTGCTCTCCATCAGGAGACAGCCAGTGATACACCTTGACAAGGAGAGAAGCATCACCTTCAGCCCGCTGCTCACTCCCTCCCCAAATATCCAGGCTGGGCTTGAGCAAGCACCCTGGCTCTCTCCTGTCCTACACATCCTTGCAGAGTGGTGGCTGTGAGGGTCACAGAGGAAGTGCTGGGGCAGGGGTGCAGAGGGGTGGTGAAGTGGGTGAAGGGTCAGAGTCCGGTCCAGCAGACAGCACTACCCGGGGCCAAGCTAGCTGAGGTAGGGTCACGAGCTCGATTTTTCAATATAATTTGTCTATTCCCTTTCCTTCCTCTTTTCCAATCGTGGTAAAATACACGTAACATACAATTCACCATCTCGGCTGTCTTGCGGTGTCCAGTTCTGTAGTGTCGAGTATATTCACATCACTGTGGGACAGATCTCCAGAACTTTTTCATCTTGCAAAACCGAAGCTCTCTACCCACTTAACAACTCCCCATCTCATCCCTTTCTTTAATTGTTGCCCTATTGCTTTGCCTCCTGGAGGCTTACAAAATTCCACCCCATCCCATTTGTGCTAAAGAGACCACAGGGAGGAGTTTTTGTCTAAATACAGCCTGGAGGGCTGAAGGGGTAGCCTGGAGTGGCCACAGCAGGGACAACGAAAGCAAGGGCCCCAAGGAGTGGAGCAAGCTGGGGGCCAGGCTCTGGCTTGATGTTCACTCCAGAGACCCCAACCCATCCCCCCACTCCTGCCGCCTGCCCCCCCGGGGCGGCACTCACCATCGAAGTCCACGTCTTCATTCTGCCGGTCTGTCTCAGCAGCCCGCGGCCACTTCTCCATATCCAGCTCTGCGATGATGGAGTCAAAGAAGGCTATAGCCTCTGCCACATCCGCGCTGAATTGCGAGTACTTCTTCAGGGTTGCTTTCTTCTAGAGGAGAAGGGCAGAGGGCAGGAGGCGGAGCTGCCTGAGCCAGCCTCGAGCGTCCTCACACCAGTGATGCTGCCAAGGACTAAATGTATGTGAAGCTACAAATTTCGAAGTAAATTTGAACAAGCGCCCTTGGGAGGAAGAGGATTGCTGTAGGTCGATGGATTTCCAGTTATCTCAAGGAGGGGGAGTGAGAGGGTGAGATCTGCCTCTTCTTGGTCAGGGACTTTTCCCAACCATTAGGCAAAATAATTAGTCTTCCTTCGACCGATTTCCTGCTGATAAACCCAAATATGAGACTGTTACAATTCCTTAGGTAGGTGAAGAGATGCTCACGGCAGGAAAGAGGAGACAAGATATGCTGAAAATAAAACACTCCAGAGGAGCAGTCAGTAGCTCAAGTGGCCAAATTTGGGTTGGAGCATGGAATAAATTAAAGACAAATTGCTATGATTGTTTGAAAAGTGTAAGGAATAATAAAAAGTTCTTTTAAAAACCTACTGAGTGCCTACCTAGGTTCAGGTTCTGTCCTGACTCAATGTCCTTGATGATGTCACCATCATCGACTTCACAATAGCCCACAGTCGGTCACCAGTGACTGACATGACGGAAGTTCAGGCCACGTGGTGGAATTCCATGGAGAACGCATGATGAAAGGCACAGAATTCATGGTGTGAGCTAGGAAAAGCTGCTTCGTAGTCTTCCTAATAAAGAATTTAGGAGATGAGAGAACTCGGAGGGAAGGGAGAGACAGTATGTGTTCACCTGGGCTACATTCAGACCAAATGTAGAGTCCTTTTCTTTTCTGTGGGCATTTTGGAAGTGGAATGGTGTTCACGGAAAGTGATTTAATTACAGATTTGCATGTTAGGAAAACTAAAGGCTGAGTTAAGGATGCGTTAGATTTGGGTGAAAGGTATGAATTTTGTGCCACTAGGAATCATTTTTAAATGGAGGATTTTTTTTTTTTTCCTTTCACATTTGTAAGGAGCATTCATAGAGAAAATGGTGAAGAACCACAACATATACTGAACCTTTTCTGTTAGAAGTGGAAAACCATTCTCATGTAGTTACCTTGTCTCCTTCAAAGAGCCCACTAAGATGAAAGGGACAGAGAACAAGAGCAAGGCCATCAGTGAAGGAGGTGGCCCAGAGCTCCTTGCAGTTGGAAGGCAGTTGAAGAGGGGATTGATGTCACAGCAGAGGGGTCGGCCTCCCAGCGTACCCCGAGGCAGGGGACGTGGCTCAGAAGGGGAATAATTTGACCCTTGGAACCAGAAATGGTGCAGACTTGGCCACACCAGGCACACCAAGGGTTGGGATGAAGAACTGAGGGGCTGTTGAAAGTCTGTATGAGCACAGTGGGCCAGGCCACCAGCATCCTTCCTGCAGGCAGGTGACAGGAAGGCTCGTCTCTGGAGGCTGGTCCATCCTCTTTATCATCCTCCCCGCATTTTCTCTTGCTGCTCCGTCTGCCTTGACTGCCTCGTCTGGCTGGCTCCTCTCTATCCATCAAGACATGGCTGAGACGGTTCCTTCTCCAGAAAGACCACCTTCTCGTGGGCTCTTTCCCTCCTCCAGGCTCCATGGTCCTCCATACCTCATCTTATTCCATGATGCCCTGTATCATGTTAGAGATTTGTGTGTGTGTGAAATGGAGAGAGAGAAACAAAGAATGGAAAAACTCCATGATCTGGACTGAGCGCCCAAGGAAAGGTGAATGTTGTCTCATAGGAATGCGAGGTCTGTAGGTTTTCCCATTTCAAAACCCATCTCCACATGGAAGGGGCATTTCTGAGTCTCTGGTAGCCACCCCCATCAGTGTTTGGCTTAAAGCAAGAGCTTCAACCTTGCTCGTGGGCACCCGACTCTTTTCCACGTGGGTTACCCGACAATTTGATCTAAACAAGAGCTCTTGCCTCAATGACCTTGGTCAGTTCCCCCAAACTCGGCACGCAGTGAGGGAGGAACTCGAATGAAAAAGAACAAACAATGGTTTTCCTGCTCCCTTAGCTCTGCCTCCCTGCCCTGCAAATGAAAGCAACACCCCTTGAAGGAGTCCGAACCAGGGGGTGGAGGGAACAGTGGTACGTCTCCCCCTCGTGCTTGTCCGCAAGACTCTAACAGAGCAGCCCAGTCCCAGCTGGACACTGGCCTCCCATGGGCTGCTCTTACCGAATCGCTACACCTAGCCCTTCCCCAGACCCAGCCATTTAGATAATCAGGAGATTCTAATACAGAGCAGTTGAAAACCTCTCCAAGGACCCAGGCGCCAGGGAGGGAGCAAGAGAGCCTGTGGATCCCCCCCACCCCCAACCTGGGGGGTCTGGTTTAGGATGAAAACCGTAAATACCAGTGTGACTTCCTGGATTTGCAAGAGCAGACAGGATCATCTTCATGAAAATAAGGACACGAAGGGATAGGACGCAGGTCACTGAAAAAAGAGGGCAAAGCACCTGGGCTATGAGACCTTGACCCCTTAGGTCCCTGAGCACTTCCTGCTGCTCAGCACCCAGAGACCAGGCAAAGGGACCCCGCCCACCCTCTGCCCCCTTCCCTTACCTGCTGCAGGTAGGAGGGCATCCCACCCAGAGGGGTGCACCCAACATCTTCTCCCACCCAGTCCCCAAACGTGGCCTAAATCACCTCCTGGGTGTGGGGGTGGGGGCATTTCCTCTGCTCGTATTCATGCCGTTTTGTGTGCTTCCTGGGTTTAATTCATTTGGGCACTCATCTCTGCTAACGTTCCTTTGGGTTAGACATCAAGCTTTTTATTTCTCTCGCCATCATTTCATTTTGAAAACATAAGCAAATGTATATTAATCCCCTCTTTAAAAAAACAAAAGGTAGCAGACAATATCCACTCGCGAACTGCTCCCTTCACCCAGCGTATCCAGAGGATAACTTCATCTCAGTAAACAGAGCTCCTCCTCCTCCGTGAACAGCTGCTCGGCTCCCCACTGCGTGCGTGTGCTTGCACACCCACATACACACACACTGCGAGGACAAAGTACTCCACTGCTGTTAGATTTCCTGGTTGGTTGCGACCTTTTGCTATTGCGATGGGTCCTTATCTATACATCAGTCTGCATTTTCAAATAATAGCCCGATTTGGGATAGGCTGCTAATTGGGAATCCTCAGCTTGCTGTGAGTACGCTTTACAGAGTGAACGAAAAGCATCAGGTCATCTAGCAAGTTAGTTGAGATCTGGTTCACAGAGCTTCTATTGTACTTTATAAAACATACTCTTTAGTGGCTCCCAGTGAATTTTTTCATGATTTTCCTGAGTACCAGTGAAACTGGGGGGCCCTAGGTCAAATCCCTTTCACCTGGAACCTGCCTGCCAATCAAGGTCATTTATTGTTGCTACAAAAACTTGCGGGTCCTCCAAGCAGCACGGAGCCTAACGAATAAGATGTTTGCTTGAATTGTTTCCTGGGCGCTTGGAGTCACCTGTGTCTAGTTCAAACTGAGCCAGTTAAGGGTGGATAGGACCGACCTTCCAACTGGTCACGGGCAAGTGTCCTCTAGGTGACCTTTTGACATCAGAGGTCAGAGAACTACACCGTCAGATGCTGCTGAGCGCCTCCATTTCTGACTGTGCAAAGGCCTGTAGCTTGGTGACACGCGGACAGAATGACAATTATCCCACCTTTTCCTTATTTCCAATGACTTCTACCCACACTCCTCCCACCCCAGACTGCCCTGCTTCTTTTTTTCATTTGTAGCAAATGCATAGCTTTATTTTTTAATTGTTATCAGAATACCGTTGATTTAGCGTTGTGCCAATGTCTGCGGTACAGCATAGTGACCCAGTCATACATATACACATTTTTTTTCTTACAGTAACTTCCAGCACGTTCTGTCCCAAGAGACTGGATAGAGTTCCCTGTGCTTAATTCTTTACCCCATAAATACCTGAGGCCCTTGCCTTCTGGGAGGCGGATTCGAATTTGCTCTTCTGTCTCCTCGCTTGGTTGCAAACCTCGAGGTCTCAGCATCTGGCCTAGCCGCGAATCAGCTGGATGAACCTGAAGCTGCCGGCCCAGGCTCTCTGGGCCTTTTCAAGCCTTAGTTTAAACTCAGGCCAGTTCAGACTTTTCCTCCCTTTCTCGCAACTTCCACAGGCCAATCTCACCTCGGCTATGACATCCTCTTGGTCCCCAGCTGAGAGCACTGGAATAGGGGCTCATCCACTGAGGCTCAGGGTTCAGGGCCCAAGCTAATATCACAGAAAATCTACTTTACAAAACGGGTGGCACAAAATGGAAGTCAGTCACCCACACCTCCGCGTGAGACCCAAAATATCCCTCCCTCTCTGAACTCGGAAGTTTAAAAAAAACAATTTTGATTGCTTCCCTCCTGATCAATTTTTTTCTTAGCCCGGAACTTAGGAGGTCCTTATTTACAAAGGGTGCATGTAAGGCAGCCTGCTTCCCATGGCACCAGCTCGGGCCAGAGTTTCAGTTTCCTGGGGCTCCTGTTCCTTCGGGGCAGCCCCAGGGCGAAGCGTTCTCTGACAGCAGCTGTATTGCGTTGCCGACTTCACTCCAGTTCACCTTTCACATTTACCCTCGGTGGCCTGAAGGTTATCCTTTTCCACGCCTCCCTGTTCTGCCCCCTCAAAGCAGGCCTGGGTCTCCAATTACTTTTCCCAGACAGAACCTTTGCATTTTTCCAAACGCCACTGAATTTCTCATTTTAATTTTGGAGGCCCCCAAGGCAATTAATTTTTCTGCATTTCACATCAGCTGCCACCCTGCCTGGTACTCCAGTCTGTTTGCCTTCTTCTGGGATCTGTCAGGAGTTGTCTGCAAGAGATCTGGATGCCACAAGATGCTACAAAACTTCCAACTGTAAACAGTAACATTTTTGCCAGAGGTTGAAGTATGGGGACATTCTAAACCCACCTAAAGCCAAGAGGACATCACTAACCATCTAACAACCTCCCCCTCACCTCCCTAGAGGGCCAGGTCGCATGGCACTTCCTCTTTGCAGCCATTGCTCATGGCAGCAGACAGACCCGTGTGCATCTTTTTCATGCTCTAGTCCTGCCTTGTGGGGACAGCAACGCTGTAGTATACTCTCACAGCCTTGCACTAGACCTGTGATCCTTAACCTCTTTTTGGAGATCGCTTTGACAAATAACACTCAGAGATACTGTCTTTGGATGGATGCTCACTGCCAGCGCTGCCTGTATGAGACAGGTTGTAGGAGCAACCAACATTCTGACACACTTCTCCCTGTTTCTCTTCCAAGGAATAGCAATACACCGGGGGGGGGGGGGGGTGTCCAGGCAATGATGCTGAGAGTTGCAGCTTTAGATTATGGGCTGCATCACGGCAGAGGACCCAGAGGGACCGCCTTTCCATCTATGAATGTCAAGCACCTATTTCAGTGCCTGACACAGAGTTGTTTGTTGAATGAATGAATATAGATGCTCTCATTATCTAACGTTTATAGTCTCCCACCAGTTTTCATGTTGCTAATGTATACTTTTAGTTTTGCAAGTTTCGAGAACTGTATGCTTATTTTTATGGAGTACTGATAATACTCTCTTAAGTTAATGATACCTGGGATTCGGAAGGTCAGTACCTTGCGATGGAATCTCCAGGCTCAAATGTGGAATGAATATGGATTGGAGGCATCATTTTCCTTTGGCTCATTCAGCCAGGTGAAATTAAATGCAGAATAGCTCAAATTAATCTACGAGCAATTTAAGCTCCTCAAAATAAGATTTTTTAAGGATAAACCCTGAAGGCGCTACTGTATCCTCTTTGCTTCTACCATCCTGGGAATGGCTATTCAGGGCCAAGTGCAAAGGGATGCTTATCTTACCCCTTGTATATTCCAAACACCTAAGGAAATGTATACCCACCATTGAATAGGGGTTTGTGATGAAAGAATGGGAGTTTAAGAAATAAGAACTCTATGTCTGAGAAACAACCTGGAAAAAGGTTTAATCAATGAAATTTAAATTAATAGGTACACCTACCCACATCCAAATTTTCAATAGATAAGCCACATGGTAGGCTTATTAGAGCCGAAGGAAAAAAAAAATAGTGACATGGACAATAGAGCTGAGAAAACTGGCCCTAAGAGATTAAAAGAGAGATGAGGTTTGTCACAAACCGTAGGACAACTAAACCTGGGAGGTGCCTGTCATCGATAAATATCGCAGTTGTTTTGGAAACATGTGGTAGACACACAGTCTCATAGGCCTAGGCTTTTTCTCCAGCTTTATCATGTTAAGGCCATTATTTCCTTGTAACGCCTCCCCTTAAATGGCACCTAAATGATCCTTTCAAAACACTACGTGGAAAGTTTTTGCTCATGTTTATCAGACTGTTATAGAAGCCTAAAAGAACTGAATCAATGTCCCTGAAACATAATGTAAAATCTTCACTTACAAAAAGCAAAACATCATAATCCAAAGAGAGAAGAGGTTGGGGAGTTCCTGCCGTGGCGCAGTGGTTAACGAATCCAACCAGGAACCATGAGGTTGCGGGTTCGATCCCTGGCCTCCCTTAGTGGGCTATGGTGTAGGTTGCAGACGCGGCGTTGCTGTGGCTCTGGCCTAGGCCGGTGGCTACAGCTTCGATTCGACCCCTAGCCTGGGAACCTCCATATGCCGCGGGAGCGGCCCTAGAAAAGGCAAAAAGACAAAAAAAAAAAAAAAGAAGAGATGGGTTTGTTAATAAATGGTGTTGAAAGTTTACTATTTGGGAAAATTTCAAGTTAGATTCTCACTTCCCACTATGGGTAAAAATAAATTGCTGATAAAAGGGTTGGGTTTCTTAAAATGGAACCATAAAAGAGAAGAAAAATGGCAAATACGCAATTGACCTTGAGACCTGGGACTTTCTATGCATGAAGCAATGCAAGAGGTATCAAAGACAAAACTTGACATATTTGACTACAGGAAAATCAGTAGTATTTGTAGTGACAGGAAAAATTGTACTCTCAAATAAAAGATGCATAACCTTAAGAAAATATTTTTAACGCATATGGCAGACAATATGTTTATAGCTTCAATATAAGAAGTCCATACGAAAAAATAAAAATCCTTAATAGAGCCAGAAAATTTATAAAGACATGAATGGGCAATCTATTAAACAAGAACACCTTGGTTTGATAATATAAAAGGATCATTCTTTGCTCAAGCAGTAATCAAAAGTGCATAAAATAATGCAGGTTATCTATTACATCAGTAAACTTTGAAAATTAATGACACTTCTAGGTGCTGATAAAATGCAATAAGAAGGACCTCTAATTCACTGTCAACACAAGTGTAAATTATAAACTATTTCTGGAAAATAATATGTAGATGGTTTTTTTAATGAATGACCTTTAACCTTTGACGCTTTTAGAAATCACAGCTAAAAAAAACAGAGTAAGATGAATGTATATTCTTTAACAATTGTTTAAAGAAGGTGACAATTTTTTGCCATCAAAACGTTAGCTTTCAAAAAATATATATTAGTAAAATCTATTCCAAATCTTATGGACATAATTAAACTTAAAAAAATTCATCTTTTGTCTGAATTCAAATTTAAGTAAGCATCCTTTATTTTGTCTGGCAACCCTAATATACCTATCAGCAACTATTCAAGAAATAAATGATTGAAAGAAAATATACTTAAATATTTTATAGTGAAAATCTCTGGATGGCAGGATTCTAAACTATGTTTGCTTTCTTATACTTTTCTGTGTTTCATAAATTTCATTAGCAAATAAAACTTAATCAGAAAAAATGTTACCTAAAAAAGTGTCCTTTTGATGGAAAACTCCGATCCATGACACATGGGATGTTTAATTTATTGGACTATGATTGCATTGAAAATACGCAAACTATATTCTAGGCCATTAAAAACAAGATAACTTTCCACTCACTGAAAACCACAGACCTATTGCTTTTTCCAGATCATCCATCAAACTTTGTGACAGCTTCTTTCTTAAATTACAACTGGAGTTTCTCAGGGTATGAGTTTAGGCATCTGCATGCCTGGAGCTGCACCAGAGATTAGAGATAAAATATGGTGCCCTGATTCGATGAGCTCATGGCCAGTAGCAGCAGACAAAGCAAATGGACAGACAATGACGGGGCCGTGTCCTGGGTGCTGGGTGCTGAGATAAGGGTCAGACCCAGAGAGGAGGGAGATTGTGGGCCTGAGAGATGGTTTCCTGGGGCAGTGCTTGCTTTGCTGTCTTAAAAGACAAGAAGTTAGCCAGGCGAATGGCATGTTGGTGGAGAGGAAAAGGGGAGGAGGAAGTCGTGTTTCTAGGCCGAGTGAACAGCTCATTGTCTGAGAGACAGACTGGAAGATGTGATTCCCTGTCCTGTGGGCTGACTGAGGGGCTGCAGGAATTGGGTGCCCTCTTACCTATCATGGTGTCCCTGTCTGCCATCTTCTGGGGAGCTCTGCCAAGCCTAATGGAATATTCTCTGCAGCCCTTCACCTCTGCAAACCAGATACAGGCCAACCAGTAGAGACCTCCAGTAATGGATGCTCTCAAAAAACCTGCTTTAATATCACTGTGTGTCCACAGAGCCTCCCCAACAGACCTGAAAAACAATTCCCAGTGGCACAGAACAGATCCAGAAGCTGCTCCGCATCACATAAGCAATTTAGACACCAGTGATCTGGAATCTTTTAGAAGAATTGGATTCAGACCTTTCTACCATAGAGGAGGGAAAAAAAAAAAATCTCGGAGTTCCCATCGTGGCGCAGTGGTTAACAAATCCGACTAGGAACCATGAGGTTGCGGGTTCGGTCCCTGCCCTGGCTCAGTGGGTTAATGATCCGGCGTTGCCGTGAGCTGTGGTGTAGGTTGCAGACGCGGCTCGGATCCCACGTTGCTGTGGCTCTGGCGTAGGCCAGTGGCTGCAGCTCCGATTAGACCCCTAGCCTGGGAACCTCCATATGCCGCGGGAGCGGCCCAAAGAAATAGCAAAAAGACAAAAAAAAAAAAAAAAAAAAAAAAAAAAAAAATCTCTTTGCTGCTGACATGGTCTTATTTCATGAACCAGGACTGAACGGCCTCGATAGAAAATTGATTCTGAAAGCTAACAATTGTCAGAACAAAACTACTTGAAATAGAAATGGATCACTTTTGGCAGGCATTCTCCAGGTTTCCACTGGTGGTGTTTAAATCATTCTTATAGCAGGTGGATTTCTTGGGGTGGGGTTGGAGGAGGGGCTGGGGCAAAGAGGGGCGTACATTTTGCAGCTAATTCATCCTGGCAGACATGTCTATCAGGAATCCATGCTGCTCAGATGGAGATGCTCCATGGGAGAAGTAATGCAATTTCCCCTGGCTGTGGTGGCTGGTGAGGAAGACTGGCCTCGGAAAATGTCAGCCCCAACCTTCTGGGCAGCCAACTCCCGACTGCCCCCCAACCCACCAACAGGCTGGATGCGTGGCCAGCTTCCCAGAGGCTCTTCGCCACGTCTGCCTACCTCCACTCAGGTGGCCCAGTTCTCACAAAGGGAAGCTGGCTGTTTACCTGTTCATCTGGCCCTAAAAACATGGGGAGCCATCCTCAGTGAGGACCCCAAATGCTGAACACTCGAGGCAAGTTAGAGCCTCATCTCAAATTTTTCCTCCTCATCTCCTATCAAGACCCAGGAGCTGTAAAGCAGAAGTTCTGACACAAGTTACCACATGGATGAACCTTGAAAACATTATACTAAAGGCAGCAGTCCCAGAAAGACAGATACTGTATGATTCCACTGCTAGGAAGTTCCAAGAACAGGCAAATTCATAGAGAAAGGAGAAGAGAGGTTACCAGACTGGGGAGTGGGGGGGGTCGCTGGTCGATGGAGGCTGACTTTCCGTCTGGGATGATGACAAAGCTGTGGGGGGTGGAGAGCAGGGAGCTGCACAACCCTCTGCTTCATGCCAGTGAAACCTACACTCAAAAACGGTTAAAATGGGAGTCCCCTGGTGGTCCAGTAGTTAAGGACTTGGTGTTGCCACCTGCTGTGGCTTGGGTTGGCTAACTGACCCAGGAACTTCATGCCATGGGTGTGGCAGGAAATAAGTGCTTAAAATGGTAAATTAAAGCTGTGTTTTCCTTAAAAATTCTACATTTTAAGAAATAAAAGCTACTTGTCAAAGCTCTTACAAAAACCTTCTCCTAATTCCTAAATGAAGTAGTTTTAGAGCCTCCTTGACCTCTTAAGAAATTCATTTTCTAGTGTTCTACTTACATGCTTTTGAAAAGTATTCTGCGAAGATATTAATTAGGCCCTAATAGTCTTTGGAATGAATGTTATGGGTTTATATAAATGATCATTTGGAAAAGCTCGCAGAAGTCTCACGCACTCTGATTATTGTCTGGAAATCAACCATTTGAAAGGTGTCCAGGGTTACACATTTTTCTTTACAAGAAATTGATATAATATCAAAGAAAAGTACTTAATTTCTTAATTGACCAGCTGTGATAGATTTCATTGCCCATGAGCTGAAGCCACTAAAAAGCACTCATTTAAGGAACGATGTTGAAAATGGTAAATACTATATTATATTTATTTTACCACTTAAAAAAAAAAAGCCAAGCTGAGAGAAGTACTGCTTATGAGTGAAAAGAGAAAACCCAAAAGCCCTTGAAGCAGCGTCAAGAAGTTACCATGGGAACGAGGTGAGGGGAGAAACGCACAAGGCCAAGGCCAGTCATGTACCAGACAAGACCCATGCCAGGTGGCAGGGGAGCGGTTTGCTTTTCAAGATGCTAGAGCCAGGGGAAAAAATAAATAGCAAGAAACACTTCGGGACCGTTTTGTTTCTTCCCTCTCAGAGGGTGAGCCACATCTTCGGAGGACTTTTGACAAAGATCTCTGCCCGTGTGCCTCTGGCATCTGCATCTTCCGCTGGGTCCAGCAGGGACCTGCAGAGGTTCAGGGCTCAGGGGCTGACCCCAGGCTGCCACAACGGACGATGCCTGCAGCGCTTCGCCCTTGGCTGTCACAGCAGGGGCCCTGAGACTTCACCTGCAGAAGTCTGTGTCTTGGGTGACTGCCTGCCTGGCTTTCCCGCAAGAGTGACGGGTCATGAGGACAGGAACTTCAACTGGCTTACCAGCATCTAGAAGAGTTGCTGACACGTAGTATGTGCCTGATAAATACGTGTTGGTGAGGGAAGGGAGGAAGGAAGGAAAGGAGGGGAGAAAGAGGGAGGGAAGGAAGGAAAGACTTCGGGACGAATTGTTACTAAAATACTGGTGAGGACACTACCAACCACATCACGCACAGTTCCCCACGTCAGGTCCCACAAGAGAAATTTTGGAATTTAAAGCTGTGAAAAATCTCACTTCCCTTAAGCAGTGTATATGGTTCTTCCTCTCAGAGAGGCAGAATTTTGAAACGAGTCCAGCTCTTTTTCTCTTGCAGCTTCCAGGACGTGCAGAGCCAAACCTAGCTGTAGGATCTGCATTTTTTTTGGAGGAGCGGGTAGTCTTGATTTTTCTGTGGATGCTTTTCCTCTCCCAATTTTCTAATTTCTGGCGGTTCCTTATCCTGGTGTGGTGTGTGGCTCATCTCAGACCCCTTGCAGAATGAGTTAGGGAGGATGGAAGTATTTCTGCTAAAAGTATTCAAAGACAAGACACCTATTCATTAAGAAGTTCCTTTTGCAGCCGTGTTCACATTTCGCCAGTCTCCCCTAGTGCACGAGTCGCTGATACGAACTCAATATCTCAGTGCCTAGGAGAGCACGAGTGACCATGGGGTCAGAGGTGGCCATGGGGAGAGGTCAGGCTGGAGGGGCTCTTCCCTGTGGATCAGGGAGCAGGGAGGGCTTCAACTACGCCTTCCAGTCACGCCTCTGGTCCAGGTTCCTCCCTGATCAGGAGCCCCGGGCCAGGTCCCACCAGAGAGCTTTAGCCCAGCCCAGAACCCATGTGGGGCAGGAGGCAGGGCTCCCCCTGAGGACTCTCCCTGGCCCAGGTGGGCAGGATAACGGAGCCTCCTGACATCCTGATGTATATACATGAGCTCAAAATACGTCTTCCTCGGGAAAGGCACCATGGACGCAGTAATGCGGGCAGGCTCTGGCATCACCCAGTTCTGGAGGCCATGCCCTCTTTGAGAGCCCCAGGGAAGCGGGTGCTCCAGGGCCCTCTGCCAGCTTCCAGTGCTGCCCTGACTTGTGGCAGCGTAACGCCAACCTTCACCCGGCACGATGCGGGGCATGTTCCCGAGTCCCCGTTCTTCCTCCTTAGAAGGTCACCAGAAAGGCTGGATGAGGAGGCCACCCCAATAACCTGAAGTCACCCTAACTAATTACTGCTGCAACCACCCTACTTCCAAACGAGGTCACCTTCTGAGGCGACAGGACCTAAACATAAGATTTGGGGGAGACGATTCAGCACACGGGAGGAGGTCCGGGCGAAGAACGGAGTGTGCCCTGAGTCAGAATATTGAGCGCTTTCTACCAACAAAGGGAGGTGATGACATTCCAGAAGGTGATGACATTCCTGGCCCCCTGCCACTGCCACGCGTGAGAGCCAGGAAGGCCACCTCGCCAGCTACAGAGACTGCACCGTCCGTTTCTTGGGCACACCCAGCGGACGGTGTCCTTGGGAGCAGCAGGAGTGGAGAGCAGCTTGTCCCCATGCGCCTCCCGCACCTCACATGTCAGAGCAGCAAACACTGGGCTGCCCGGTAGTGCCACATCCTGTCACAGGCCGGACCGTGCTCCCTCCCCACAAGGTTCGTTCTTATTTCCACATGCACACTCCAACAAAAGAGGCCCAGAGAGGTGCCTGAACTTGACAAAGGCCCACAGCTGATAAATGCAGAGCTCAAATTCAGGCCTTGGTCTGATTGACTTCAAAGTCATTGAAAAACTCTTTCCCGACTTATTTCACTACACACAATATTCTCTAGGTCCGTCCACATTGCTGCCAATGGCAGTATTTCATTCTTTTTTATGACCGAGTAATATTCCATCATATATATAGCTCACACCTATCTTCCTAATCTAAGCATTTGTTTTCTGGACACTTAGGTTGCTTCCATGTCGTGGCTATCATAAATAGTGCTGCCAGGACACATTGGGTGCATGTGTGTCTTTTCAAATTAGTGTTTTCATGTTTTTTTCAGATATATGCTCTGGAGTGGGATTGCTGGATCATATGGAAGTTCTATTTTTAGCCTTTTAAGGGCTCTCCATACTGTTCTCCGTAGTGGCTGCACCAATTTACATTCCCACCAATAGTGTGGGAGGGTTCCCTTTTCTCCCAGAGAATATTAATTACACTTAGTGAAATGAGTCAGACAATGAAAGACACATACTGGAGTTCCCATCATGGCACAGTGGAAACAAATCCAACTAGGAATCATGAGGTTGCGGGTTCCATCCCTGGCCTCACTCAGTGGATTATGGATCTGGTGTTGCTGCGAGCTGTGGTGTAAGTCGCAGATGCAGCTCAGATCTGGCATTGCTGTGGCTCTAGCCCAGGCCGGCGGCTACAGCTTTGATTAGACCCCTAGCCTCGGAACCTCCATATGCCATGGGTGCGGCCCTAAAAAGACAAAAGACCAAAAAAAAGGAAAGAAAGACAAATACTGTATGACAGCACTTACATAAAGAAGTGAAAAAATAATACAATGAAGGTATATGCCAAACAGAAAGAGACTCACAGGTATAGAAAACAAACTCATGGCTCCCCAGCAGGAGAGGGATGAGACGAGGGACAAATTGGGGGTATGGGATTAACAGATATAAACTATTATATATAAACTAGATAAGCAACCAGGGTTTACTGTGTAGCACAGGGAATTATTGTGATAATCTATAATGGAATATATTCTGTAAAATAATACTGAATCACTATGCCGGATGCCTTAAACTAACCCGATAGTGTAAATCGACCATACTTCAATTAAAAAACCAAGTAAAAAGCTCTATCCTGGTTATACCATGGTCAGAGGCATCCCCTGAGGAAATCCCTACTCTGCAGGGCACCGGGGCCCCTCTTCCAGCCATTCCTACAGGACCTGAGCTGGTGTTCTGCCTCTAACCCCTTCCTCTGTCTTCAGACACTGCGCTAGGCAGGGAGCCGGGAGAAAGAGAACTGGGTTCTACCAGGAACATGCAGTGTCCAGAGGGAATCTACCCAAAGTTGAGCATCCCAGGATCCACAGGCCGGGAGGAAGCCCAGAAGTCACTACAGCTCCCTCTGTTATCGGAGGCCCCAAAGGAGAAGTGGCTGGCCACAGGATTGGTGCTAGGACACTTTGTAAGGGCCCCGGACACTGACATACTTTTAGAGATGAAATGGTTATTTAAACTGCCCCCACTTGGGATAAAATACAGACGGTTGAAACCAGGTGAGTGAGGCCAAGCCATAGAGATCTGATAACCAACCAGTGATCAGTCATTCAGTGTTAACAGGACTTGCAGGCCTGCAGGACACTCTGGGAGGCGGCCAGGATGGGGCCAGACAGGCCTGCTCTGAATACCTCAGGGCCTAAGCCTCAGGAGAACAACTGATGGGAACTTAAAACAGCCTCAAACTTGACACTTTTTTTTTTTTTAATAATTGAGGAAAGGAAGGAATAACAATGAGTTGAGAGTCACCAAGCCCCAGCTTGCTCTTCTGCCATCCAGAGGGACTTTCTCCCACCTTCTCTTCTAGCGTTATTGGAATTCTCTCCAAAAAGCATAATGTGTGTACAAGCGCTGTGATAAGT
This sequence comes from Sus scrofa, assembly GCF_054392235.1. Lineage (NCBI taxonomy): Eukaryota > Metazoa > Chordata > Mammalia > Artiodactyla > Suidae > Sus > Sus scrofa. The sequence goes on along the minus strand of NC_139393.1, from coordinate 17,361,902 downwards.
ACAAACGAGGAGATAAGTTCAGGTTTCCATTCACTAATTTCTGGCTGCATATCGCTGGGCCGGGAGCCTCCGGTGCCCAGCAAAGCTGTCAATCTCCTTCCAGTCTCTGAAGGAGACTGTGGGGCTGTGACCCAGCTCACACCCCACCCCCCCATACCTGGGCCCACTGGACAAAGCAAAGCCTCCCAATCCAGTGTTCACTTTCCCCGGGATTTTAGGTGTGATTTTAATGATAAAAACAACACCTTGTTGAGAAGTGGTTTGCTGTCACCCAGGAAGTGGGCAGGAAGTGACAGATGGGCCCTGCAAGCAGTCTGCCAGACCCGAAGCCCTAGGTCCCCCATCGCTGCGCTGCTGATGCCGGACTGGCTCCTCCCCGTGGCCTCCCGGTGAAAACTCAACTTGGGACCAGCCCCCCTTTCCAGGCAGGAAGGTGGCAATGGAGAGACCCTGGGGTCCACCGAGCGCCTGCTCCAACGTGCTCGGAGTGTGCTGGGTGTGGACGAGCCAGGGTTCCACGCGGCCTGGGAGGCGCTCCGGAACAAACGCTCGTGCCCGTTGCCCTTCTCGGTGGCACTTACCTTTATGTCTTTGGAGGAGTACTTTTTTCCTCCCCTGGAGGATTTCGAGGAGGAGATGCCTGGGGCGCGGCTGGGCTTCAAGTCGTTGAAGCTGCTGAGATATTTTTTGCGCAAGGCCAGCAGCTCCTGCAGGTACTGCAGGCAGTCCTGGGTGCGCGAGTACATCCACGCCCGGTCGCCCTCCTGCTGCAAGTAGCACAGGCTGGTGTCCATGCTGCTGGCGCTTTTGTATTTCTTTAAGGACTCGCTGAACTTTTCTCCGTGGTCCCCGACCACGTACATGGAGCTGCTGCGGATCAGCCGAACCCCGGGGCTGGCTCCGTCGTAGTAAAGACCCTCGGCCACCTCTGCCTTCCTCTGCGGCCCCGAGTGAAAGACCGAGTGGAGCTTTCTGAGCATGGTGCTCAGTGTCCCTCCGCGGGTGCCTTCCAGCCTCCTGCGCGGCGCCGCCACCTGATCTAGCTGGGGGCACAGGAGCCAGCGGGCCGGCCTCCCGCATCTGCCTTCCAGGACGCCTCCGAGGTCCCGAATCTCAGCCAGCGTGGGCTCGGTCAGGCGGGCGACCCAGGCATCTCTCATCGGGGGGACCTTGACATCCAACAACCAAGATGCCATAAACCACCTGAGGACGTGAGGGAGGGCAGCGTGCACTTAAAAGCAAGATCCCTGCCTGGCTTTGCGCTCACGCTCTTGCATTGAAGGCCCCAGCTGGATGCGGAAAGCGTGATATTGGTGATATTGCGTTTCCTGCTCAGCTATTTTCTTTCCTTTTCCTTTTTCATTTCTGGATGTGGTCTCACTCGGTTTGACTTGATCTTGGGTGTGGATTTTTTGCGTTTCCACCTCGGCTGGGCTGGCCCTGGTCCTGAACTCCCAAGTGAAATCCTACTTTGCAAAGACACCACCAAGCCAAAAATAGCATGTCGCTTGCAGTAAAATCCAGTCCCCTGAGATGCGCTGGGTGGACACAGCCGGGGCCCTTGGCAGGAGGCTCTCAGATACCCGATAAGCTGGGCTCTGAGCAGCATCCCAGCGCCCCGGAGGCGCCTCACCCCTCGGTAACAAGACCTCGCTGCAGTTACTGGATAGCAGCCCATTGTGGAGGCGGAGGATTCAGATATCCGGACCACAGCTTTCTGCACAAAAGCCTCGGTGAGCTGAGGCTGGCCACGTATCTGGGGCAGATCCATTCTTGAGCACGAGCACATTTTCATTTAAATAGACTCGCTATAATCAGACGCGAACTAATTTTTCAAGAGCATCATTTGAGTACATTCGAATCTCAAGGATGTTCCCTCTAGAATTTTTGCCAGGCAAAGGTTAAACATCATTACTGCATTCGTTTTTCTATGCAGTCTATTTCTCTCCCAAACTTCAGAGAACTGAAGCCTGAAACTCCCCAGCACAGGCAATTTTTTAAAGCTGAGATGAGCATTAGAGGAAACTCCAAGCCCCCAGAAATTGTAGTAAAATATTATGGGATATATAAGCATGGTTTATATTTGCTAGGTGTTTTGGGGTTTGGTTATTGTTTTTCAGAAAGTGTTCATGGTGTTAACAAATGTTAAGAGATCAATGATACACAAAATTTTTAAATGTTTATATCCTACTCTAGAACAATAACCATGCCTTTTTACATGTAGCTATAAAAAGGATACTCTATTCTTCTTGAGTCTGTCCTCTGTGCGAGCGATTCTCCCGGACACAGCAGTGAGATGGCCCTGAATACGTAGAAGCCCTTATGCTTTACATCTGCAGCGAGCTCTAGGGCTGAGGGAGCAGTCCCACATGTGTTAGTGTATTGAATCCCGTGGATTCCTGGAGAGAGAAGCATCATATCCATCAGCACCATTATTGGTCCTCAATTCACAAATGAGAAGGTGCGCCTGGACCTTGAGCAGAGATGACAAGTGCTTTTGCAGGAAGCATGGAGGAGGGCGACCGAGCTTCTGTCAGCTCCCAAGTGAGCCTTGTCTGTGCTGCTGGAGCCTTGGTGATGTTCACAGACCGCTTAGATGGGGTTCAAGTCCCAGATCCAGCACCTACCACTTTGGGAAAGTTACTTAAATTCTGTGTGTCCGTCTCATTGTCACAAGTAGATGCTACCCATTTCAGGGAGTTGTCATGATTAAATGAGGTTATACAAAGGACCACTTAACAGGTCACATTTGTTCAATCAAAAGTAGCAGTTACTACTTTTGTGAAAATATAAAAATAGTATTACTACTACTACTACTATTTTGCAGCTTCCATATTGTCCCAGGCAAATATTTTGCATCCAGGCTTTTCATGCATCAATATTTTTAGAGATCAAAGGCTCAGGTGGACAAGCCTAGCAACAATGAGTTTAGAAATAGCTAGTTTTGCTGGGGATTTGGGATGGAAATGCTATAAAATTGGGTTGGGATGCTCATTGCACGACCATAAATGTAATAAATTCATTCAGTAATGATAAAAAGATAATATGAGAAAAAGAAAAAAAAGCTAGTTTAGGTTGGTGCCCTGAAAAATGCCATGCTTCACAAAGGGGCTAGTTGTCCTAAGCAGCCCCCCTGCTTAGCACAGGATCCCCTTCCAGCAGGACGTCAAGGGAGCAGCCTGTTACCTTCCTCCCCTACACGCGCGTGCGCCGGTGACAGTCGTTGACTGTCCTTTTGGCAGTGGAGGCGCTGGGCGTGGGCAGGGGACGGAGGATGCTCTCAGAGGGACACACATCTCAATGTACTTGCTCCTCCAGTCCCGTCAGAGAATCTGGAGTCAAAGAAAAACAATCTGTACACTGAGATGCGGGTGTCTAGAAATCCCCTTGGCCGCGTCCCTGACACGCACTTGCCACGCAGAAGGCGGGTGAGATGGAGCGAAGCCCGGGCGGGGGGCGGGGGGCGGGGGGGGGGGATGCAGGGAGAAAAGGGGGAAGCCGAGAAAAGGAAGGGATCGAATCGTCTGTGCTGAATATTTAATAGCGGGTAAGATTACAAAGTTCGACAACGTGTATCCCATATCACGCGGGTGCCTTTGCACAGCCTACTGGAACATTCCACTTTCTGGTTGTGCTGTGAATTGCGAGGAAAAGAAGTTCCCCCAAGAGACCGGCTTCCAGGACCCAGACGCTGTGCTCTGTGCCTGTGGACCTCTGTTCCCTGGAGCTCAGCCCGGGAAGTGCGAAGGTGCTGCTACCCTCCTGTGCTTGCACCTGTCCCCCCACCTCCCCTCCCTTGCCACATCTGGGGCACAACTACAGTGGTTTTGCTCCCCCCTTGTTACTTTAATATGCTTGGAAATCCCTACAAAGTGTGCTCGCGAGTAAACATCAGCTCCTCTGAGGTTGGCAAGACTAAAAGCATCCTGGCGGCTGAGGACACGGAGCGCTGGAGGCTGCCCTTGTGCCCTCCTCTGGAAGCCCCCAGTTTGGGAACCGCAGCCCATGGGTGTGTCTGAGGGCGGGGACAGGGCCCTCAGCCGGATCAGGACTGGAGGCAGCAATGTGAAGGTGGGCTGGAGAAAGTCAGAGCCAGAAGGAAGGTGGGTGGCATCAGGCGGCTAGAGAAGGCTTGGCGGCCAGGCCAACAACTTTGGATTTGATCCAACTGCATACTCTTGGTCAGAGGACATCATCACGTGATTTAGAGAGCCTGCCCTCTCTAGGCCAGGCAAGCCGTCCTCGTTGGCCCTTAGCGGGGTACCCTGGTGCAGTGCACAACCCGTGTCACTGTACATGACAACCTGGACTGGTTAAGACCGTAGAGAAAAAGATGGTGTGGCAAATGGGATGGCGAGAAATTCCACTCAGAAACCTTAAGCAGGCGCTCTGTCGGACTGAGGAAAGTTAGTGCTTCCTTTCTCTATGACTCTGTGTAAGCCCTCCCAAGACTTAGGGTCTTCAATCAGCAATCATTTTCTTTGCTCACAATTCTACAGTTTAGCTGGACTTTCAGTGGCTGGGGCTGGGAGGGCACAGCCCTGCCTTCTCCATGGGGTCCCTTTGCAGGGTAGCCAGAAATCCCACATGGCTGCTCGGGGCTTCCAACGCTGCGAAGGCGCTGCCGAGCCTTTAGGCTTAAGAGGGGAAAGAGCACCCTGTTGTTAATTCCACTGATTAAGTCAAATCACAGGAGCAGCTCAGATCAAGGGGAGGGGACCCCACGAGGTTATGAACACCAGGAGCCACAGTTCTTCTAGGCCCCACTGTAATACGCTGCCACCGTCTGCCAGGGAGCTGTGGTGACCAGCCAGGGGGAAGGGTGTTTACCTCACTGGAGGCGGGCAGTCAGTGAATAGTTTCTCTTAAGAATCATCCCCAAGTCATTTCTGTTTGACTTGGAGTGTTTTCTCTCTCCCAGTCCGTTTACCTTCCTAAGTCCACTCAGCTGAGATTAATGGCAAACTAGATAACATTAGCCCAAATCAAGCATCATAAATCACTCTAGGATTAGATCTCATTTTTCCTAAAATAGAAAAGGAATGTGGATAATTACGAGTGAATGATATAATGCTTGGAAAGATAAATTTAGGGACAAGACCTTATTCTTAATTACTTTCCTGGTGACATATTGCAGCATGTATCAGGACTCAGAAAAAAAGTCTTCTCACAAAGACTTGCGTTTCTTTATCCAACGTACTATAGCAACAGAAAAATGGGGTGTGATTTTTCCAAAGCCCAAGTGGAAGGCTAAGCCTGACAGTGTGCTGGGGGTTGGAATGGAATGAAATATCTGCCTGGCCAGGTTTTTCCATCTTCTGCACCTCATCGCCTTCTGCCTTCTTCCTTCCCCACACTCGCCTCACACTTCATTTTTTCCTCCTTCCCTTTTCTCTCCAATTGGAAGGTCTTATACTAGAGGATCAGTGTGGCTTCCATAACAGAGATGAAATGTGCACATTCCTTTCTCTGTGTATCACGTTGGGGAAGGTAATCCAGGGCCGATGCCTCTGCTCCACATGGCCATTCAGGGGCCCAGGTTCCCCCCATCTTGTTTCTCCTCGTTCCCTAGAATCTTGGCTGCATGGGTGAAGATGATGCAAAGTTAGTTGCCTTTATTTTGGCCAAAGACAGGAAAGAAAAAGGTGTGCAAATCCTTTCCCTTTTACTCACCTCCCAGAATGTACTCACCTGGCTGCCTGTGGTTGCACAGGACACCGGGCAGTGTGGGTTTTCACTCGATGGAGTGGTGATGGCTCCAGCTTCTATTGCCACAGCAGCTGCAGCTGCAGCTGCAGCAGGGGCCACCAGCAACCTCTGTGAGAATGGCTTGGTTTCATTTATGGTATTAGAAAAGCAGATGGAAGAAACTTTCTCCTTCGAGGATTCAAGTACAGGGAAAAAAGACTACCTTCCAGGCTTTGGCAAGAAGATGAAAGTATTTCTGAATTTTCCTTCCAGACAGGGAATGGGCTTCCAGCTGCCTCTTCTGCAACAATCTTGCAGAAGAAGCTTCCTCACTGCTCCCTGCTCCCCCCATCCCAGACTGCTTGCTTCCTGGGGCTCTCAGACTAGAGCCAGGCATTCGCTGCAGGTTAAGTCTTGGCAGTTGTTTCCCAGAAGCAGCAGTGAGCCAAGACAGGGACAAAACACTACAGCTGCCCTCATGGAGCATTCCAGGAGGTGGTTCAAGGCTGCCTCAGTGATGTGCTTGCATTGATTAGCAGTGGTGACTCTCTTCTTGAGGCAGTGGCAATAACTCAGAAGACGCTTAGGTGACCCCATCTGGGCACACAGGTGTCCGTGTGGCCAGTTCATCTCTCACTGTCTCTGGCATAATATAAATAGCACCCAAAAGAAAGCTTTGTATTTATAGCTTCTGCAAAACCACCGTGGAGCCTGGGGTACCAGAGCCGCTGCCGGCAGCCCTGTGATCCTCATGCCCAAACATAGCATGTGCCCTGTGGCTCCCGTGTGTGGAGGGCAGAGCCTCCAGGCACCAAGGGGAGAGCACAGCAGTTTTCAGAGCCATTTCCATCAATAGCACTGGCATGCACTGGGAGAGAATTGTCTGGTGAGAATTAAGGGCTCTTCACTCAAACTGGTGAATCACTCCATTCACGGGTGAGGTCAACAGGTGTAAAATGCTGAAAAAGAGCCTACTTGTGTCTAATTACTGCCCAAACAGCCAGAAATGTTCTCTCTGAGGATGCCGTGTTGTGTGGAGTCAGAAGGAAACAGCCAAACGGTGGAAACAACCCAAATGTCCATCCACAGATGAATGGAAAAACAAGATGATATATAAATGCAATGGAATATTATTAAGTATAAAAGGGAATGACCTTCTGACACGTGTTACCACATGGATGGATCTTGAGGACATGAGGCTGAGTGAGACGAGCCTGTCCCAAAAAGGACAAAGAGTGTATGATTCCACTTAAGCCCCTAGAAGAGTCCTGTTCAGAGAGACAGAAGTAGAATGGGGTGGCCAGAGGTTGTGGGGAGGGGGAGGTGGCGTTTAATGGGGACAGAGTTTTGATTTGGGAAGATGAAGAGGCTCTAGAGTTGGCTGTGCAACAACTGTAGGCTTAAATATGGCTAAAAAGGTAAATGTCATGTTTGTACGTTTTATTTTTTGCATTTAAAAAACAGGTTCCCAAGCCCCTTTGGGGGAAATCCTGACTCAGAGAGATTGGGGAACCTGGAAATTTTATTTTTTAAGAGGACATTCTGGAGAGTATTAGCATCAGGGAAGTCTGGGAAACACCGCTGCTTCCTGATGAGTGGACAGATGTAAAGCATCCACGCCTGATGGATGGCCTCTCAAGTAATCCTCGCTCAGTCATAGTCGCTATTGTTATGAATGATGTAATGGTTTCCTGGGCAGAGTGTGCATGTGAAAATTACCGTAATTATTGTAGTTCACATTGGCCAGCACTGCTAGGTTTGCTGGGCTTTTTTTTTTTTTTTTTTTTTTTTTTTTCTTTTTAACGTGTGTGCTCTTGTTTCATCCTCACACCCTTAGCTGTGAGATTGTTGTCCCCGTTGTAGAGATGAGAATGTTTTGGAACCGACAGTTTAGTCACACGTGCAGCATCATCCTGAATCCATTGCCTGGCAAAGCTGAGATGTGGACCCCAGATGCCATGAACTGGAAGCTGGCGTATTCACGAGATAATAAGAACCTCCAGGAGGGCGGGAGCTTTTGTTTCTCTTGCTCATGGCTTTAGCCACTCTGGTACATAGTAGGTGCTCAACAAACATGGGTTGAGTCAATGATTCAACCTTTTCGTGGCCATCCATGAGCGTTATCTGAGTATTTGCCCAACAAGAAAGGTCTCAAACCCAGGAGAATGTTCTTTTTTTGAATTGGGGGTGGCATGCCAAGCCTCTAGATCTGACACCCTGGTTCCACCACCCCCAAGACCCCTTTCATGTCCCTCTGATTCAAGAGGCCCTGAAAAAGGCACCAGATATGAGTGGAGACTGAAAATCAGAGTTCTAGTTTCAGATGGCTCAATTATTGCTGTGTCCTTGGGAAAGCCTTTGGTTTCTTCAATAAAATGCCCTGCTCAGAGTTCCAGTTGTGGTTCAGTGGGTTAAGAACCCAACTAGTATCTATGAGGATGTGGGTTTGATCCTTGGCCTTGATGCGTGGGTTAAGGATCTGGCATTGCCTCAAGCCGCAGCATAGCTCGCAGATGCGGCTCAGATCTGGTGCTGCTGTGGCTGTGGTGGAGACCGGCAGCTCTGATTCGACCCCTAGCCTGGGAACTTCCATGTGACACAGGTGTGGCCCTGAAAAGACCCCCCCCAAAAGAAAAAAAAAAAGCCCTCCTCTCTCCTGCCCTTTCAAGGGGGAGGGTTTATGGATTCCTGTGCCTCATGGGCTGGGGAGGTTGGTAGCTGAGCTCAGGGCTGAGGGCAAGATAAGGAATCACCCACCTGCACTCCCAAAGGCCTGAAACTGTCCTGAGGGATGCGGCAAAGGATTTAGGCAGATCCAGAGCCCAGAGGCCTTGAACTGTGCAATGGAAAAAATGGAATTATTCCAAATAGCAGACTTCCCTGTGGGGATCCAAGCACATTTAAATTAAAATAACATTTATTACTTGTCTGAAGAGACTTTGAGAAAAATACTATAAAGTGTCATGAAGGTGGGAAAGATTGAAGGGAATAAAAAAAGATATCTAATAACTTATTAGTAAAGGTGCATATTGAATAACTTTTATCAGAAGAGTTCAGAAACTCATATCAAAATCCCCCAATTGTATATTCACTTCGATCCAGCCATTCCACTTCTAGTAATTTATTCTACAAAGATACATCATGCGTGTGCACAAATATTTGGCCAAAATTTCCTATAACGGCAAATTAGCTAAATAAATTATGCACATGTGCTGGAACATAGCACAGTTATTAAAAAATGATGCCCTAGAATAAGTTAATAATAAGAAAAGATGTTTACATTGTAACAAGTGAAGAATCCAACGTCAAACAGGGTGTGTAATATCCTGCCTTTTGCGTATGTCTGTGTAATGAATGCCCCAGGCATTGCTTTTGTATTAAGTACAAATGTGTTATCATTTTTGTTATAAGTACGAATGTGTTATTTTTAGGTCACATAGAGAACGTATCTAAATACATAAGAAATATTCAGTCTAAGAGAAAAGGGAAGTTGGAAAATAGAAATAGCATCAATTGTTGACTATATATTTACATACCTATATAAAGAATATATATCAGAAATGGATATGAGTAGAATATATATGATCAGAAAGTGAAGGATTTTATAAATTAAAAAAACAAACCAGTTTTTGAAGCCCGTCATCCTCTTGTCCTAAAGGCTTGGCTCTGCAGTTTTGTGCTTTAATTATCTCGCGCCCACCACCAACAGGTGTTCTGCCACACCCCCAGGGGCTTATCAACTCTCCCAGATCATCTATGATGCATTTGCTCCCCAGCCAGTCCTAAAATTGGACGTATATCCTGGGACTCAGAGGATCTGTACTCGGATCACCTCTTTCTTTCAGCTCTGTGCTTGTTTCGGACGAGTGTTTTGAAACCCACTTTTTCAAAACCCTCTTCTTACGTGATCCTCACCCATCTTGTATCCATCAGTTCAGTGTCATCTACAGTCAGGCCAGGGGGAGGGGCTGTGCCACTGAGACAGCGGGCACCGAGGAGGGTTTGTTCTGAGGCCTGTGTGTTCACTGCTGTATCTCCCTCACTAATCAGTTCTCTTTGCTCATCCCCAGGGCGTGAGCCGGTCAAAGCCACCTGAGGTGAATGACAAGTCAGCACAGCAGACAATCCAGAAATGAGACTCCCTCTCTCCCCACCCCCACCTGCCCTCCTCCCACCCACTGTGCACACTCACGTGTTATGTGTCAGTCAGCCTGGGCTGGTTTTGCTGCAGTAATAAATAATCCCCCAAACTCCGGTTGGCTCGTTTCACAAATTTTGCTCTCAACCACAAGGCAGATCCATCAAGGGTTAGCCACGGGTTCTGCTCTTCTGTGTCCAGAGGACTCAGGCTGACAGATGCTCCATCCAAACAAGTTTCCCATGGCGAAAGGCACATCATTCCTAACCCTTCCCAGAGCAAGTTACATGCTTCCTTTATGCTTTCACTTCATGGACCGAAGCAAATTGCATGGCCTTTCCCAGCTTCCAAGCACCTGGGAAGTACAGTCCTAGCATGGTCCGGAGGAGAGCTGGACCACCTGTGCATCCTAATGCTTTGTTCATACCTCCTGCCTCCTCTTTCAGTACAATGAGAAAAAGAACCAATTCCCCTACCTACTTGAATCTGTTTCCATCCCCTAACTCAGCACCCAGCACATAGAAAGTAGTTGCTACAGATGGATGAACCTGTCTCACACAATGAGGAAGCAAATCAGGATTCAGGGGTTGCAGGCTTGTGTTATATTGCTGGTTGTCATCGGTGATACCACTGTCACTTCTTAGAGGATCTTCCTTTCCCAGAATCCCATTCCTTGTATGGATTTAGCTTAGTTTCCCAGTGGAATGGAGCTTTGGAAGGTGGAAGTAAAGACAGGTAGTCATGCTCAGGAGGCCCCGGGGCCAGAGCAGACACAAGTTTCACCATCATTTCTGGGCTTCTTGGCAAGGACCAGATTTGGTGGGAGGTTATCCAGAGATTTTGGGGAATTATACCAGTTTCTTACCAAACTTTAGAGAAGCCCTCACTTAAGGGTTTCGGTCTGCCCTTCCAGCTCTTTCCATGAACCCCCACCGCCACCCCGCAACGTCTTTCCTTCTCCCAATAACTTCTCACTTCCGGTAAACCCTCATTCCTATCTGAAACCTTCTGTGGCTGCGCAGAAGGTCTTAACAGGGCCTTCCTTTTGCCTAAGAGGTAAATGAGAGTTTTGCCTTTTAATCCTCCTCCAAAGAAACTTGTAACTTTTGCTCTGCAGGAAATCCTCTATGTAAGATTAGCAATTTTTTTTTCCTTCCTCGACTCTTAGCTGGAAAAGGGGACCAGAGAGACTCTGAAGAGGGCCCGCTAGCAGCCTGCCTGCCTCTCCCCCCAGTGACGGCCTCTCTCCGGGGCAGAGGTACCCGTCTTCTCTGTGACAAGTACATTAGGAACAGGTGTAGCTAGAGGCAGGCAGTCTTTCAAGGTTTGCAAGAAGATGGGCAAACGTGCCAGGGGCCTGAACATCCTGACTTATAATTGAATTATCTTATTAAATTCTCTGCTCCCAGGCCTGCCCCTTCTAGCAAAGCATGTTATTTTCCTCTTTTTAGAATCAGAGTAAAACTGCTACTGTGCATTAAATATTTGATGCCTGCTTGAATGGAGGTTCCCAGGGCAGAGGCTGCACTGTTCAAGAATGCATATTTCATCTCTAAGCCCTCGAAACTCCCTTTGAGTGGAAAATGGCTGGCTGGTCAACGCTGAAACCCGTAGGTCTGATGGAGAGCTGCCTCACACCCCTGCCACAGTGCTGGGTGGATTAAGCGATTACTGGAAGTGAATATTGAAAAATGTCCAGATTCAGCAGGATTCTCGGTTGCATGTGTGGAACCAGTCAGGTCACCTCAGTGGCAGGCACTGAACTCCACCCCTTTACCACCCTCACCCCCCCAACAATATACAGACTTTGGGCTTATTTTTTCAATCAATCAACAAATATTTACCAGAGGCTATTCCATATTCATCACTGACCTAAGCTCCATGGGGATTTTCCTGTGGCTACCTCTTCTCTGTCTCCCTCATAGTTTCCGCTTCCTCTGTTGGTCATTATAAATACAACCACAGCACAATTAGTTAAGATTTACTGAGCTCTTAAAACGTGGTGATTGTCATCTCTCTCATTTGGCTGAGCATGCACGTCTTAAAAGTTCCACCAGAGGGCAGCACGTGCACACACTTACCCACAGTTCTGGGCAGTGGGGCCAGCAAAGCAAGGATAATCCATGATGCTGTCATCAGGCTGAGCACAAACTGGAGGGAAAGGAAACCTGTCCAAGTTAGTGTGTCCAAATTTCATGTCTGTGCCTGTGTGTATATGCGTGTGAATGGATGGAACTACATGTGTATATTTACGTCTTGTAACTTGCAGCAAATGTGTGGTCACTCTTGAGCACCTACCACATGCTACAAATTGTGCTTGTTGCTTTAATTTTTTTCTTTTAATAAGGAATGATTTGTAACTAGTCCCTTACGTGAAGACCAATGCCAATGAAATGCATTTGTCGTAACACATAAATAAGCATTTCCCTCTCATCATGTTGATCCCCATTGAGTTGGCTTATTAAGCATCTTTTCTGTTAACAATAACATTAGAAAAAAAGCAATTGCATTCTGGAAAAAAAAAAACCCACAAAACCCTACTTTAGCGATCTGGTGGTGACAAAGGAATGAGGAGAATATTCAAATTATTTATTGAAGTTAGGACATTTCTGAATTGAGCTACAATTTTTAAAAGCATCAGCTTCTGTTTTGTTCCGCTTTTTACATTGTCCACATGCACCCAACGGGTCTGTGATGCTTTATTTGCAAACAGCAATGTATTTGCATAGGGAGGGTGTTGTGCAAAAAGAAAGCCCTTCTCAAGGTCTAAAATAGAGACTTGCGAGAGTGTTGACTTCATTATCCTGGCTTGGAAAGTGGCCTCCAGGGGACCGAGGGCCACGGGGGACAGGAGAGGATTGCCAAGCGGTTCTGGCCCAAGCCTGGGATTGGCGGTTGCTGGGTTTGGGATGGACAAAGACCAAGGCCGGACATAACCAATATGACAAATGACTCCAGGAGGTGTGGAGGGCTGAGCTTTCTGCGGGATGTAACAAGACGGGGGCGGGGGGACGGGGAGGAGTGGGAGGGAAACTGTGGATGCCTCGTGAAGCAATAACAACCTCCAGCTACAGAGTTCTAACCACACGCCAGGAATCGCTCTGGGCAATGCACTGACTCAGTCGATCCTAACAGCAGCGATGAGGTGGATCTAAGCTAAGCTCCTTAAAATGCCGTTTAGCGGCTCTAAGATTTGGCCTCCACCTGCTTTTCCAGCCCAGTTGCTCAGGCAGGAAACCACCCATCTTCGGTCCAGCCTCGGCCCCCAGGGCAGTGAGAACCCGGGAAGCGATGGGGAGCAGGGCGGGAGGGAAGCAGAGTTCAGCACCGGACCCACCCTGTCCACAAGAACGAGGGAGCAGGCCCTGATGCGGCCCCAAAAAGGGAGGAGGAGTGAGGCGCTGCCGGCCCCGCCCACCTCCTGCCTCCTCGGTTCAAAGTTCGCCCGCCCCACCCCTCCGGGCCCTGGGATGCCGGATGCCGGTACCACGCGGGGACTGGTCCGGGGTTGGAGGAGGCGGGACCGCGGTTGTCCTGAGGGTAGCTGCTCCTCCTCGGGTTGCCCCAGCGACTAAAGCTGAAAGCAGCAGGGAGGAGGGGTGTCTCAGCATCCGTAGCCCCCAGCCGCCTCTGCCTCCTCACTTGCAAACCTCCAAGCCCTCCTTCCTGGAACCCTGCCCCTCTGCTTTGCAAGGTTCCTGCCCCTCTGCTTTTTGCAAGGGCCGGAGGGGCGTCCGCCTACATCTCCCTCCCCGGCTGAGTCCCGGTGGTTCACTTCCTCTCACTGCTTTCATTCTATAGCACTCCCCCTCTCTGTCCCTCTGAATCTCACCAAAGCATAGGACGGACTTGCACATTTAAAACAGGGGGGCTGGTTTCGGGGACGGAAGAGGCAAGAAGGCACGCACGTGACTCGGGCAAACCACAGATGCTCACTTAGGGAGCCGCCTCCACTCCTGGGGGCGGAGGGGGAGGGGCTGGGGAGGCCTGTGTTCAGTGAGCCAGGGTCTGGGTCACTGGGAGGAGCCCCGCTGCCCACCCCCGCCCCCCAGCCTGCAGGGTCAGCACCCACCCTGCAACCCGCTCATCGTCGGGCACTTTCCTCTATTTCCTGTGACCCTCCCAACCACCCTAGGGTGCTTTGTTTTCCTTCCACTGATGGGGAGACATAGCTAACACCCCACCCCACTCCCCAATCAGAAGCGAGGTGAACCCAGATCAGTTCGGATCCAGAACCCAAGCGGATGTGTGCTCCAGAGAACCCAGCTGCTCCTCACGCATCCTTGTCTTCCTGGACCCAGCATCCTGGGCTCTGTGACGAGTTTTTGAACTAATCAGTTCCTGAGTCTTGGGCCCCGGGATCGAGGGATGTGGGCAGGTCTCTAACTAAGAGCTGGCAAAAGAGGGGAAAGGCTGCTTCCCAGGAGGGCCACCTACTGCAGAAGCTGCTGATTATAGAGGTGGTTCCAGGGCCTCACCCTCGGGGATCTCACGCCCCCCCCCCCAAACGAGCCTGAGGCATCCTGGAGTCAGTCCCCACTAAGGAAGAGGACCAACCAGACAGTAAAGGGCACCCGGAGGCAGACCTCCTCCCAGACCTTGGGGGAGAGACGGTCCTGTCAGGGGGGGTGTGAGGCCAGGAGGGTGACTACGCGGACCGGGCCTGCTGTCACCCAGAAAACACAAAACCAGCGCCCAGCATGCTCTGCGCGGGGAGACAGTGGTGAGCAGACGGTGTGGTCCAGCGCCTTGCTGCCCCACTCTTCCTTTGAGGGCTGCCTGGTGGGGCACATCTTGCACACCTGGGTGTGTGTTAAAAGCATCTGTTTGTTAAACAGAAACACGTAAAATGCACCCTGATTTGTTCGCTCATTTTGGAATTCCTAAGTTGTTTCTGTAGCAGGTGTTTCAAAAGCAGAGGTGGCCTCTTCCTCCTTAGCGGACACTCAGAGCCCCTAATAAGTGGGCATCTGCAGAAGCAAGAGCTCGGAGACCCCACCGCCATCTCGGCCAACACCCTGACGTGCATCAAAGGGAGTTCCCACCCCTACATCATGAGCAAACCAAGCCTCTTGTGTCCCCTCAAACAAAGAAAATTGCCCCCTTACCAGGGGCTCCGGGCCCTCCTTCCAGGCTGTGCACCTTCGTTCCTTTTAAAGGGATCCGGGAACGCAGAAGAAGCACTTAGAGTAAATGGAACTAAGCAAATGGAAGCAAACGGCACTTGAGAGCGCTTTGCGTTTGCGGAGCCCTCGGCCCCCTGCGATTTCCTTAACCGCCCCGGGCGGCGGATCGTGCGGCTGCTCGGACTTGCGGCGGGGAGGGGTCCTCACCATCCTTGGCCACCTCCACCTCCCGGGCCTGGGGCTCAGCCTGTCGCTCCTCTTGCAAAGGCTGAGCCTCTAATCTAGGTCAGGTTCCCCCCCAGACGCCATCCCCGCCTGGTGCGGAGACGGCAAACTGTGCTGCGGAAGGACGCGCGGCTTAGGGTGCCTGTGACAAGCACCGAGGAGCGAGCCTGCGGGGGGGCCAGCGGGGAACAATGGTAAAGGCTTCTGCAGGCGGTGGTGAACGTCCCCCCAGGGGAGGTGACATTTAAGCTGAGAGCTATAAACTGAAAGGGAAGCAGGCCTGCCGAGAGCCGGAGACTCACAAATGGACAACACGCTGCGTGGATGCACCCGGGCCTGGCTTGGGCGCGCATGACCCCCGCGGGGCCAGATCTGTGGTGTCTGAGGAGGACGAGAAGCTCTCCCTCCTCCACGTGGCGGGGCTTCCGGCTTATCCACGGGAATCCACTCCCCCGGGGAAAGACCTGCCTCAGGAAATGCGAGTAAAACCCTTTCACTGCCAAGGGCACAAACCCCCTTAGACCCCTGGCATCAGGGCCCCTGATGCTCGGGCCAGACCAGCCCTAACTTTCCCGGCTGGCACGGCCACGCTGTAGCTGCCCAAGGCTGAGGTCCCTGGGTTTCTGGAATCTTCCAGGTTCCTCTGCAGGCTCACTGCTCCTGACTCCCTTTACTCTGCAGAGGCATCCTCCACGCCACACAGAGAAAGCCTTTCTTCCTTCCCTTGACAAAGCACCTTCTGAGGGCCCGCTCCTGCGCCACACACCCACAGAAAAAGGCCGCTGGTTTTGGATGGAGGCCCCCTTGGGCTGCACAGGAAGAGCTGGGCAGGAATGTCAACCATCCTATAAATTTCATTCAATAACTGCAGTGGCAGCTTCCTATTTTCCCACTAGATGGGGTCTGTGATCTCTACAACTCAGAGTTCCAATCATTTAATTTGGCTCTGAAGGCAGCTCAGAATTTTTTTTTTTTTTTTTTCAAAGCACAGATAGCTTTTCTTTTATGGGAAGTAGCCTTGGGCTGAAATGGGAGAAGCCCTTGGAAAACGGATATCATCTGTGTCTTCCTTAGTTCGCAACTGCAATGGGGGTGAAGCTCTTTGCAAAAGAAACCTGGCAGATCTGAAGTGGGGATACAAATGGGGTCAGCTAGGAAACGATTCCTGTAAATAGAGAGCCATTCTGGAAAGGGCTCCTGCTGGCTCTGCCTCTTGAGACAGGCCAGAGACCTTAGCTCTGGACAATTGTGCCAAAAAAAACCCTTTTGGGCTGGTCATTGTCCTCATTTTGCTTGGTCAACTGCAGCCTGCTGGTTGAGCAACCCAGGCCCCAGACACACAAAGCAAGAAGGCCCCCCCCGGGGGTGGGGCAGGGGAATTGGACGGTGAAGCTTTCTTGGACATTTCTGGGCAGTTGAAAGAGTGTCAGGCAGAACAAAAATGAAAAGGGTCTACATTTTGGCACAAGAAACAGATCTCTCTAGAACACAGTATAAGAGAGACTTGTTAACAGCATTTTAGAACTTCACATGTATAAAGAGAATCCTTGACCAGCAAACTCAATCTTTTGAAGTGTAAAGTTTTCATAGATACAAACCTGTTATAAAGAAACCTCTTGTCGGGGTTCCCTGGTGGCGTAACTGGTTAAGGATCCAGCATTGTCACTGCCGTGGCGCAGGTTCAGTCCCTGGCCCCAGAACTGCCACATGCCATGGGTGTGGCCAAAAAAAGGAAGGAGGGAATCTCTTTTTGAAATGCTTTCATAGGACGCCACAAAAGGTGTCATCAGCAAGCTTTGAGGTTGACTATGAGACACAAGTGCATGATAGACCAAAACAACAACAACAAAAAATGAGTTCCTGTCATGGCGCAGCAGAAATGAATCCAACTAAGATCCATGAGGTTGTGGGTTCGATTCCTGGCCTCGCTCAGTGAGTTAAGGATCCAGTGTTGCCATGAGCTGTGGTGTAGGTCACAGACGCGGCTCGGATCTGGCGTTGCTGTGGCTGTGGTGTAGGCTGGCCACTACAGCTCCAATTGGACCCCTAGCCTGGGAACCTCCGTATGCTGTGGGCACGTCCCTAAAAAGACAAAAGACAACAACAACAAAAAGTGCATGATAAACTTTTCGCTGTTCACACTTTTATTTCCTGGAAAGCTGTTTGCAGAGACCCTCCCATTTCCCCAGGATGGGGGATATTTTGGACAAGTGGCCTTTGGGCGCCTGGCCCTTGTGGGAACAAACTCCTGGAGTGCTTGGTCATCAGATTTCACCCTTTTCACTCAAATTTATAGCCCTAGGGATTGCCTACTGGGAACACTGCAGGGAACAGATAGTGGGTTTCATGTTCATTACATGCTGGGAACAAGCTCAAGAGATTCTTAGGGAGTAAAATCAGAACGTCAGTCATTTGGGAAGGTGGCCTTGAAGCAATGTGCTTTTCTGAGCGCTCCGGAGACAGACGGTGGTGATGGTTCCACGACAGGTGTGAATGGACGTGACACTACTGAGCTGTACCCTCAAGTGTGGTGAAGAGGGTAAACGTTATGTGTATTTGGCCACAACTAACATTTTTAAATTAAACTTTTAAGAATGTGCTTCCCTGAACACATTTATCAGTCCTGATCACAGACTACAGCATATATCAGCTCAAATCTGGCACACATGCTGTGTAAACTGCATACACTTTCGGCAGAGCTACAAGCATCTTCTAAGAAGACTGTCTGTGTAATGGAGCCTCTGGTCCTCCAGAAAGCTGCCTTGGCCATCCTGTCAGTGACATGGACTGACTCAGATGAGCCCATTGATTGCGTGGCAGGGACACCTTGTGTCATCAGAAAGATGCTCACAGTAAGCCCAGGGACAGAGATCACCTCTCCATCCTAGTTCTTGGCCCAGCATGTAAACCAAAACTCAACCAGTGCTTGCTGAAGTGAACCAAATTCTTTGGTTTTGTGTAGACCTGGCCCATGTGTACATGGCGAGAATCAAGGGGCTCCCAACAGCTTCTGAGATGTCAGCTGTCAGACAGAATTCTGGCTGAATGAAAGAAATCCCAAAAGGGTCACCAAAGGGGCCACAAGAAATTCAAGCCATAGAATCCTATGCTCTTCAGGACCTCTCGGCTCTGAACTCAGCTCTGAATTCAAGCATCGTGGTAGACAGAGGCATGAGACCCACCCTCAAAAAGATGTCCATATCCTAATCTCCAGGACACCTATGGGTGTGTTACCTTGCCTGGCAAAGAGGAGTTAAGGTTGAGATGGAATTAAGCTTGCTATGGGTCCCCATCCCTGCCTTCTAGGATCCGACAGACTAGGGCACAAGTTTGCAAAGTGGTTCATGAGATGATTTCAGGTAGTACATAAAACTTTTATTTTAAGTAGATGCATTATTTATCATATTTTTTAAAGTATACATCTAGTGCATCAAACCCTCAATTCTTAAATATTTCTTAGGGTGAGGCTCCATTTAAATAAAAAGAAAACTAGGTAAACATAAATCAATGAAATCTAAGTTAAAATGTAAACAAATAATGCATGACTCGAGATGAAACAAAAATCTCGAGATTATAATCAAATGACTGCATTTTGGAAACTTCTTAAGGATTTTACAGACACATGTGTTTAATGGGATATAAACTTTAAGAAGACTGTGGCTTGGGCAAGGATAAGCTAAACCCACAGTACAAGAGAACATCAAGGGTGAGGGGAGGGGGTCCTGATAAATTTTAGAGGATCCAGGAGAGGCTTCTTAGGAAAATGTTTTTAATGAATTGTCTTCCTCTTAGTTATCCAGCCCAGGTGTATTTGCTTGGCCTCCTCGGGGACTAGTGGTGACCCACTGAAAAAGCCGTGTCATTTACAGTTAAGATGCTTCATGTCTCACGGTGGTCTCGGGTCTCAGACAAGCTTTTCTGCGTTTCTGCCCCTTGTACCTGCTCTTCCCTCTCTCTCCTCGAGGTATTTCCCAGAACACAAAGGGAAAGTGGCCGCCTGCACGCTTCAGCTCACCACTCTTCCGTGCAAAAGACCAGCTAATTTGACATGAGCATTCTGTTCTTCCAAACCCTGATTTCTGGGGAAGTGGCTCCTCTGGGCCAGTAACAGGTGACCTCAGAGGCGGGGTCCTGTTTCCACGAGGCCCACAGTCACCTTGTGCCTCGGGAAGGGGGCAGTGTGCAGAGTCAAGGTGAGAACGGGCTCGGAGATCCAGGCAGAGCCTGATGGCACCGGCTGGGAAAATCTCCATTCCGTCAGCTTCCAGACTCCTTTGTGTCCCACAGGAACGCAGGAACTACCTTCAGGCCCAAAGCAACATTTTCTTTTGGGTCACCTTGAGGGTAACAATGGTGTGATCAGAGAGCTGATGTGGCAAGGGACCCTAAGCCCACCGGTGGCTGTGACCCAGGAGGTCTCCTGGAGAAAGAGGGAGGCAGGACCAGCTGCTTAGGGTGTCTTGCTGTTTATCCTACAGGAGAGCAGGCAGAGAGCAAACTGGTTTTGCTAGGCCTGAACATTTTGTTTATATCTCCGACAATCACAGGATTTAGCCCTTCCACTTTTGAGAGATTGTGTCATTCAGCAGAAAAAGTGCTGGTACATTTCTAGCCCTGACCGTGTGCCAACTGCGGCACCTAGATTAACTCACAATATCCCTGTGACACATCGCTGCCATCATTAGCTGCGTTTCTGCCGATGAGTTAGGCACCGAGAGGTCAAGGGGAACTCACCCAGGGATACACAGCCAGGAAACTCGGAATCCAGGCACTCTGTATGTAGAGCCTCTGCTTCTAACCAAGAGGCCAGACAGACCAGAGTTAAAATCTTTTTTCACCACTTACTTGTTACAAGGTATCTTTATGAATTCAGATGTAAAATGGAACGAAAGATACCTACCTTATAAGTAGAAAGACTAGAGAAAAAAGTACGTATGTTATCTATACTTAGCTCAAAATAGATACTCGATCAAAGGTAGTTGTCACAGTTGTTAAGGAACAAGAGTGACTCCGAAAGGCATTCAGCTCCCCTGCAAGTCTAGGGATGGGGCGTGGTCCCATTTCCCACAATGTCACCTCCTCCCTGGGCCAGCTGCCACTTAGACTGGCTCACTCTGCTGTCAGGGACCAGCAGTCCGTCTGTTACCTGGTGCTGTAGGTGAGTGAGTACAGTTTACTGCTTCCAGCCTTCTGTACGATTAAGATTTAAATTCTCCGGAACGGGAGGTGGAGCACAGGTTCGGTAAAGGGCGCAATGGTCAGCGGACAGCTCGTAAGTTATGTGTGCAAATGTCTAGATCTGGGCAGAGAACATTTCCAGGCCCCCAAAGCCTCCCTCTGCTCCTTCCCCATCAATTCCCACCCCCCAGCCCCTGAGGCAGCCCCCTCGTCTACTTCTCTTGTCTTAGATTAGTTTTGCCTGCTCTTGAACTTCATAGAAGTGAGATTTCCAGGTTTTCCCTGCCAGCATCTTCATGGGTGCTCCTTGCCTTCTCCAGGCAGGGGACTAAGTGACCCTCGGGCATTTTTCAACGTTGAATGAATAAAGCTGGCTTCGTAGACACTTCAGCGTGTCGTATGCTAATAAACCTTCCCTGCACCGTGGAGGTGGGCAATTCAAATCTTGACACCCACGTTCCGCCTCTCACAGAGACCTGGCCAAGGATTTGTACATGGCAAGGATGAGGTAAGGGGAAGGCTCGTAGCCATAAAAGAAATTTAAGAAATCTCACGTCACTATTTACTGATATAACTAAGAATGAGGGTTAAGGAAAAAACCCAGCCCTTTCCTCATTTATAACCTCCCACTCTTTACACCGAGGACTCGGTCTATACGTTGCTGCAGTGAACAGATATTATTCCCATTTTGCAGATGGGAAAATGGAAATTCAGAAAAGTTGTCAATGTCACTAGGTCTCACAGTAAGTGGAAGTGCCAGGATCCGCCTCCACCTGTGTTGGATGTTGGAACCTGTGTTCTCAGCCACCAGGCTCCGCAGAGAGAGGCTGGTGGGATCCTGAAAAGAATGTGAGCTTTGACAATGGACAGAGGTGGGTTCGAATCCTGCCTCTGCAGCTCCCTCTGCTGGCTAATCACCTGAATGGCGTCTCTGAAACCCACAAGCAAGAGAAGAGCAGGGAGGGACGACAACCCCTGCCTTGCTGGTTTGTTCAAGGGTAAATAATACTGTTTGTAAAGCGCCTCTCTCAGAGAAGGCCCTCGGCATAGGTGGCTAGAAAAACGATTAGCCATTGTGCCTGCTAGAGACAAGCCACCCATGAGGACGACAATGGCTGCACGTGGCAGCACGGTCAGCCCTGGGCAAAGAAGGCCCCAGGGGCCACAGTGAGCATGCCTCCTCTGTCTGTCACCGTGCACTTGGCAGGACTTCCAGGCGAGTCTGCCTCGGCCCGAAGTTCCTGCATGACGCTTTGCAGGCAAGGCAGCAATTGAGCACACAAGCCAGCAGATGGGTTTAAAGGGCTTGAAGTGACCCATCAATTCAATGAAACAACTGTTATTGATTTCTGGATTTTTTTCCTCCCACTGGTTGTTTAACTGAATTGATGGGTGTTGGGTGGAATTGATTGCACCAGCCAGTCCTTTCCATGTGATAGAGACAAAATGATAGTGTTCCCCAGAAAATGAATGAATCTGCTCGTTAAAGGGAAGGTTCAAGCAAATGATTTTTTCCTGTGACACTGGCTTTCCCCCGTGGCTCCTCCTGCATAGGGAATGAGGGAGTATTTAGGGGCTCCCATTGCATGTCAGTGTGCTGACAAGCTGGCTCCCTTTCCATTTTCTTACTTCTCCCAGGGACAGATTAGATGCCAGAATGAATCCACCAATCTTTCTCTCCCCACACGCAGACTTTTGCCAGTTCTGAGTCACCGAAACCCTTGTGTTTTATCTACCCTGCCCCCACCCCACCCGGAATTAGACACATAAAAAGCCGATTTTCAGCATCCAATGAAAATACAGGTGCTTGTGCAAGTCGACAGTGTGCCAGCTCTGGGGGGGTGATAAGTCACACACCTATATGACTGATACCTTCTTCCTGGGAGGTTGCTCTTTGTGGGTTTCAGACAGTGCCACGCTTGTATTCACTGACAGTGATGAAAAAACCAGATGTCAGGACGAGGATTGGAAGGGCGATGCGAGTGGGCTTAGGGGGTGTAGCACGACTAGAATCGAAAGGGAGCTGAGGCCAGAGGATTCCGAAACCCTTCTTTGAGTTGCTGAGTTCTTAAGCTTCCTCCGGCCACAGAGGGGCGAGCTAGGTGACCCCTTTTCAGGAAACAGATGATAGTTGAATTTTTATTGCCTTTCAAAAAAAAAAAAAAAATCCATCTCTTTCTCTCTCTCTCTGAGTCTTTGCTGCCGTCATCAATCCCATTGTGCTGCTGAGATCTCAGGGTTATTGTAATTAGCGGCACAACTGAAATTCTCACATACGATAAAGAGGGAAATATCCTAGGGACCCAGGGGCTCCCTGACCACACAGCTCTGTTAAGTCAGCTGACTTGGCATATGCGATGTGTATTTTGCATTTTTATGGTTTTATATTGCATGGATGTCTCCTTCCTGGCAACTCACACGTAACACACCATGACATGAAGACTGAGTCGACACACTGCCGATTTTTAAAAATTCGATTTGCTCCTCCATATCCTGCCCAAAAGATAAGGCAGGAAATGAGCCCCCCTCACGGAAAACTAATGAGGAATTGTGAATTTGACTCTGAGGCACTGGGAAGCAGACAATTTCTCGGTGGGGTTCAAAGAACATCTCTCAAAGTGGCAGGTGTAAAATGAGTGGGGTACCCATAAAGGATATTAAAAAAGAAAAAAAAAAAAAACAAACAACAAAACGTAGAACAAAAAGCCCTCTTGGACTTCCCACTGTGGGGGCAGCAGGTTAAGGATCTGGTGTTGCCTCTGGCAGTGCTGGCTTGATCCCTGACCCTGTGCAGTGGGTGAAGAATCCGACACTGCTGCAGCTGTGGCATAGATTCCATCCTTGGCCCAGGAACTTCCAAATGCCACAGGGGCAGCTACAAACAACAAGAACAAACAAACAAAAACCTCTTAGCCCACTAGAAATAGAAAATTCCTTAACAATTTTTTAAAGTGTCTACCAACATTCCACAAAGAATACTATTCATATTGGTAACTGCTAAAAGCATTCTCTCTGAAATAACAGGGCAAGGAAAGCTGGGGCCAGCGCTTCTAGTCAACATTGTATTGAGGATCCTGCCAGCAGAGTGAGAAAAAGAGAAGAAAATCTGCAAAGATTGGGAACAAAGAAACAGACTGGCAGTTTTCACAGTTGATATGAGTGTCCGAAAAAGAAAACTCAAGAGACACTTTATAAGTAAGTAGGATTAACAAGCACGTTGCACACTGCTGTTCAATACCAAGATGCCAATATCAGTTAGCTTCCTTTATCCATTTCGTGGAGCCAGTAGATACTTATTGAGCACTTAGTATGAATAAAACAGGCAAAAGGCCCCATCTTCTTGAGTGCACCAGCCAGAGCCACACGAATAATGTAATTAAGTGAAGTGAGTGGGAACAGGAAGCCTAAATGGTCAGCAGAACAGAGGAAGCTCATAAACATCAGGGTTCTGATTCCCAGCAGTTCACTGTACTGTGTATTTGTCAAGATGTGCACCTGCTCTTGGATCTTCAAGAACCAAGTGCAGTAGAACTCAGACCAGCGCAAGAGCCAATCGTGACCTTTGTCTGGCAGACAAAATGTTTTTTAGAAAACACACCCCTAAATTTCATGTCAACATTATGCAATCCATATTCAAATTTCCCTAAATGTTCTAATAAAGGTTGTTGATAGCTGCTTTTAAAGATCTAGGATCCCATTAATGCTCAGACATTCACGTGTCTGTCACCCTGTCTTAGTCTCCTTTCATCTAGATCAATCCTCCCACCTGTGCTTCCACCTGCCTCAGAGGCCATGCCTCCCATCCGTCGGTCCGCTTGCTCAGCTACCCCTCTGGGTACTAGTAACCACTCCTGCTTCTCGCTGTTTCTAATTCCAGGATACTGGATTTTTGATTGTGGATGTTGCCAAACTGTGTTCACATCTTCATACAAAATTCTGCTATTAAATGCGCCTCAAATTACCAGGATTTTTCCTATCTAAACCCTCCTTACAGAGAGACTAGAGATAGAGAAGAGGCTCCAGGGCTGGGACTTGGGACCTGGGACGATCATATTAGTAGGTTGGGAAGAAGAAAAGAAACAAGAAGGAGCAACAAGTGAGGCAGGGAAAAAACGTTTAGAAAGTGCAGCATCCTGGACACCGAGTAAAGAAAGCGTTTTAGGAAGAATGACCGGCTGCATCAAAGGTACTGATAAACCCCGGGAGGCAAGGACGGACTGAGACTGCACAATGGGTTCGCTGCATGGAAGCCATGGATCCCCTTGGCAGAGGGAATGCCCCCGGCGGCATGGTCATGGATAGGCAAGGAGGGCATAGGCTGCCCGTCTCTTCCCAACAGTGACAAGGAGTCATAGCGTGTCAAAAATGCGCTGTAAAACTGCATTTAAGCCATGTCTTTAATCAGCACACCACTATGCATGGTGACAACGATGTCCCAAATAATAACGACTGTCACCATTAAACAGGAAGGAGGAGCTAGCCTCAGGGCCAAGTGCTTTACATATATATCATTTCATATTTCATTACAATCCCATGAGGCAGAATTACTGTTCCCATTTAACTAAGTACTCTTCTAACCAATGGGGATAATCAAGAGAGAAAAGTAATCAAGAGAGAAAAACATGTCTGCTTTAATAGAATTCTCATTCTGTTGCTGGAATGCAAACAAGGGATTTTAACACAGAGAAGTTACTTCCTTTTTCCAAGTTCAGAAAGCCAGGAAGGAGAGGAGCTAGAATTAAACAAACAAACAAATAAAACCAAACCATTATTTTTTCCAGTACCTTTTTTGGACTTCCAAATAGCAAACAATTAATTTACAATTAAAAAGTTTATTTAGGGAGTTCCCCTCATAGTTCAGTGGTTAACGAATCCAGCTAGGAACCATGAGGTTTCGGATTCAATCCCTGACCTTGCTCAGTGGGTTAGGGATCCGGCGTTGCCGTGAGCTGTGGTGTAGGTCGCAGACATGGCTCGGAACCTGCGTTGCTGTGACTGTGGTGTAGGCTGGCAGCTACAGCTCTGATTGCACCCCTAGCCTGGGAACCTCCATATGCGCAGGTGCGGCCCTGGAAAAAGACAAAAAAAAAAAATTTATTTAAAAAAATCCAGCATGACTTTAAACTTTCTATGTGAAAAACAGGATTGCCACAGCAAGTCTCAATTCTGTATTCAAATATGAAACTTCAACTGTCCAATATTTGTCCAGGACTAAGAGAAAAAACTCAAATATCAAGTAACTCTCTCCAAGAAACCCACCAGGAGTTTGCTTCATGTGGGCTCCAAGGTAGTGTAGACACACACACTTTAGCATTCTGTGTCTTTGGACAAGTCAGAGGCCATTTTACCTGTCTGGGTTTGTAGTCTTCCTTAATCAGTCAAAATTGATAAGAAGCCAGTCAAGAAATTTGGGCAAGCCTTTATAGGGGCCCCTGCTGCAGCAGGGGGGGAGCAAAAACAAACAACACTTTCCCTTCCCTGCCTGCTCCCTGGAAATAGGGTGGGGAGCTGGAGATATGGTTGGGGGACAGCTGGTCCCTTATCCCAGGCAAGGGTAGAAGCAGGTCCAGGGGTCGAGTCACAGGGATGACTGAGGGGCTCAATACCCTTTGGTGGTACTGTGTGCAGAGGGCATGCCTAGCACCCTGTTTGGGCTCCCGACATCCTGCTTTTGCCCTCCATGCTTCAGAAGTGGCGGCTAGGTTTTGGTTTTCTTGTATCTTTTGCCAGTAATTTGCCCCAACTGCATTATGCAGTTATTTTTCGTCCCTTATAGTTCCATTGTATTTTGTTGCTGGAGGAGATGGTGGTCCAGGTGCAAGCACTGCAGCCACTGCTGCAAGGTCCCAGCCTGTCTCAGACGGAGTGGATTTCTAGAGGAAAGTCTATTAAAGCCACCTTCTAAAGCTGCAAAGCCCTGTTTAGACATTTGTCTGGTGGCAACCGTTATAAAATCCGTGAATCTAGGATTCTCCAAATCTCTCCCTGAAATCAAGAGCCTAAGGAGTTAGCCACTCAAGACCTGCCCCCTTCCTTGCAGCCATGACAGGGGGGACTGCTTGCTAGACAGGACGAGGGAATACATAGGCTTGTCCATGGGGACTGCAAGTCTCTGTGTGACACAGAATGACAGGAAAGTGACAAATGGCCTTTAAATTCTATTTTCATGATTAGAAAGCCTCAGTGCTCCATTTATTTATTTTTAATCTTCTGGGTGGATAAATGCCTGATTGGGCCTCAACTAATCAACTCTAGGGCTTTCTGATTCCAACTAGGTATGGTGGACAATAACACACTTTTCTAACTTGATTCCCAGGCATTGGATGTCGTGCACATCCTGCTGCCTTATGGCTTTTTTTATTTTTTTATCTCTGTATGCTCAGAGAGAAGCTTTCAAAATCATTTATCTTAAGCTCTCCAGCTGCTGCCTCTCACTGTGTCCAGCTGGAAGATGAAATTCCTATGAACAAATCAAATCTGGGTTCTAAAAAAATGAGGGTTCTAAACCTTCAGTTATCTCTACACTACAGCCTTCCTCATGGAATTTCCAGAACTTCGTACTTCCTAGCAAGAGAAGAAACGGGCCCCTCATCATTGATCATCTGCTATACACTAGATGCTCTGACACCTTATAAACATTAATTCCTTTTTTTTTTTAATCTCTGTTTCATAAATAGGAAAACACATCTGTGGGAGGTCCAGTTAGTAAGAGATAAAGATAAGACGTGTTTAGATTATCAGTTACTTAAATCAGATGAGCAGTTTCCCAATGGCTGGTAAAGTCCTGTAAACCAGAGATCACTAGTTATCCCTCAGTAATCATTCTCCTTTCACTCTCAATTTTAGCTGAACAAATGGTTTCCCAAAATCAAGGTTACATCTCCCAGCCTTCCTTGCAACAAGTGCAGTCATGTAACAAAGTTCTGACAAGTGGGAAGCAAGTAGAGGTGGGAGCTTCTTCTAGGTTATTCCCTTAAAAGAAAAGGGCTTTCCATCCAGCTATATGTCTGTCTTCACTCGAGTACCACACTGTTTGGATCACTGTATAACATATTTTAAAATCAGGACACCTGATGCCTCCAGATTTGTTCTGCTTTCTTAGGATTAATGTGGCTATTCGTGGTCTCTTGTGGTTCCATATGAATTGTAGAATTTTTTTTTCTATTTCAGTAAAAAAAACAAGATTTGGAATATTTGTAGGTATTGCATGGAATCTTTAGATTGCTTTGGGTAGTATGAACATTTTAACAATACTAAATCTCTCGATCCTTGAATATGGCTTTCCATTTGTTTTTCCTGTTCAGTTTTTTTCATCGATGTTTTACCACGTTTAGCATATAATTTTTTACCTCCTTATTTAAGTTTACTCCTATGGAACAGAATATAGAGCCCAGAAATAAATCTACGTGTATACTGTCAGCTAATTTTTATCAAGAGAGCCAAGAATGCACAGTGGAGAAAGGATGGTCTCTTCAATAGTGTTGGAAAAGCTAGACAGCCGTTTCATGTGGATGAAATTGGACTCGTATCATTGGGTTATGATGACCATTGTACAACAATTGATATATACATCAATTGATATACATATCAATTTGCCCATTTTTAATATAAAAAAGAAACTGGACCCATGTCACATACCATACACAAAAATCGACTTCAAGTGGTTTAGACTTAAATGTGAGACCTGAAACTATGAATCTCCTAGAAGAAAATATGCGAAGGAAGTTTCACGGCAGTGATCTGGACAACGATTTCGTAGATAGGACACCAAAAGTTCAAGCAACAAAAACAAAAATAAACAAATGGGACTACATTAAACCAAAAAAGCTTTTGCACAGCAAAAGAAACAATTAACAAGTGAAAAGGCAGCCTACAGTATGGGAGAAAATATTGGCAAATCTTTTATCAGGTAGGAATTGATGTCCAAAATACAGAAGGAATTTATACAGCTCATCAGGACAAAACCAAGCCATCTAATTTAAAAATTACTCCCATCACGTCACTAACACGTATCTCTTTAGGCTCTTATCCTGAGTTTCGACCCTTAGCACCCTCAGAATTCTAGAGCCCCACAAAATGACACTCACTGACTTTGGATTTTAATTAACTTCCAGGTGATAAGCTGAGTAACAGTGATGTCTTCCAGTCCACAGCTCGCTCCCTTGCTGAATAGCAATAATGAAAAGGCAGTCCTAGGGACTGAAGCCCTTTCATTGCTCACTGAAAGAGAAGACAAAACATTTATGAAAATGTTGCCTCTGATCCAAGGGGTCTATTTTATCCTCTCTTTGTCCCAACAAGTTCTTTGTGGTATGATCCGAATTTTCCAAAGTAGAAATATATACCTTTAGGGGGAAAGTCAGGCTTCTGATGCAGCTTTTGATTTACTGAGTTCCTACACCTGCCCAAGCAGCACACACACCATTGATCCAATCCAAGGGCCATCTACAGGTTCATTAAAATGCAATGGACCCACATCAGGAATAACAATAAAGACACACATCAACAGCCAGAAATCACTCGGCTCCACGTTCTGTCTGAAGGCGAGTTGCTTTCTCCATCACTTCCCCAAATACTCCCTTTACGAGCTGTGAAATTCAGCCCCTAGAACTGAATGATGCTGGGCTTTCAGAATTCCTTGCACTCTCTGCCTCCACAAGGCCAGCCATCTGTCTTGGCTGATAAATTCTGCATTCACACGGGATCCATTAAGCTCAAGGCATTCCACTTCCAGGAACATATGTTACATTCTTTCTTTGTCTTTTGTAAATTTTCCTAGATAAAGTTGACATTTAATTCCAGCTGCATCTGGAAGGTCAGGAAACTCTGCCCTCCCTGATCTCACTTCTCTTCATACCCAGGAAGGTCCTTGGACCCAGAAGTCCCCTTGGCTTTGGTGGGAAAAGTGGGTCTTGGAGCCCCCACATCTGGGGTGGAATCCAGTTCTCTAGATTAGCTGTGTGGCTGTGGGCAAGTGATTACCCCTTCCCGAGCTTTTGTTTTACCATCTGTAAAATGGGGATGGTGGTAATACTACTTTGCCAAATTAGTAAAAATGCACTTGACTTGACTAAATAGAGGTTAGGATTGTTCACCCTGACAGAAAACAGAAGTGGTTAAAAACTTGAGCTTTTGTATCAGGCAGACCTGGCTTAGTCCTCACATCAGTACCATGATTTTGGAAAACGTGTTTAACTTCCTAAGAGTGTTTCTGTGTTTAGAAAGTATTAGTGAAAAGGAAAGTACTTCTTATGAGAGGATTAGAGGTGATTTTTGTAAAGCACTTAGCACTTGGAATGTGCTTACTAGGTGGTAACTGTTATTACCCTTGATGCTGCTATTATTATTATTATGGGACGTCTCCCCACGTACCGGCTCAGCATGCTCTTTGTCAAAGCAGAATTATCTACCGAGTTGGTTAGGGAGACAAGTCCATGCCTTGAAGCTCATGGTTCCATTTTGCCTACCCTACAGCTGAATCCTGAGGGTGAGGACAAGGAAGTGTTCCCATTTCCTGATTTTTTTTTTTAATTCATCAAGGACCTCTGTAGCCTCTTTGACAAATATCTCGGTTACCACACTCAGTCTTCAGAGTGGCCAAGAAAGCCCTCAGCCAGGATAATTTCCTCTTCACAGGTGGGGGAGGAGCCTGAGGATAGAGGCTAATAGGGCTGAAAGCCCAGAAAAAATTCAATGCTCTCTGCTTTTAAGGGAAGCAGTAAAGATTACTTTTACTCAGGCAACGAGGTCTCTGCCACACAGTGCCTGCTACCTTCAAACCCTCTTTCCGTTTTCCTTTAGGATCTTCATTTTAAGACCCAAGCAATGTTCCGATTGTTGTGTAAAACCCTAAATCATCTTTCAAAAGAAGGTTGTGCCAAACTCATCTCTCGGAGTCCTCGCCACTGAATTGCTCGTCTTCTCGCCCAAGGGCAGCCCTTCAATCAATTCCTCTGGGCTGCGTACTAAAAGAACAGCTGACTGAATTAGAATGCTCAGGACCACAGCAGGATGGGAACAAGAGTTTCGCACAAAAACACAACCAATCGATTGGCTTTGATTCACCTGAAATATGGGAAACTCTGAATGGCATCTGTCATGAAAAAGAGATTGGAAAAAGACACTGCTCAGTTCCATTTCCGTGACCACTCATGAAGACAGCCAACCCTATATCCAGCTGAAATGAGTACAAATTGAACCTGCACTCGAAGGATTGTAAATTAAATTACACATGGAAAGCATGCACCTTGTATTAAAATAGACTTTTACAACTGTGCCATATTTGTGCCTTCATCAATACAATTTTAAATGATACTCGTGATCCTGTCTCAAGAATCTTGAGTCTCGGGGTTTCTACAATAGAGCATGCATGTAAGAAAAAGATGAAAACAAAACCAAAAAACCAAATAAGCAGATGGCTCCCTGGCGTGGCCATCTATATAGTAGCGATTAAAGAGGGGAACCTCCCAAAATATACCCAGGGTTCAGGGATTAATGTCCCACAGGCGATTGTGACTGTGTAACGAGTTCACACTATCCATACTCCTGCACGATCAATCTGTAAACCAGAAAAAAAATCATGAACATATATATGATAATCATATGTACATATACATACATGATAATACAGATCATGTAATACCCACATACCTGTATTATATAATATATACATAATGATCATGATGTATAATGTATGAACATGTATATTTAATATATATTTACATATGTCAGTATTGCACATAATAGCCATATACATGCGTGTATGTATGACACACATATGACTGTCACAGGCAGTAGTAAGACCAGGACAAATTCTTCTTAGCGTTGACATCACTGGCAACTAATTAATAATCAGCACTTTATGAGGCAGTTGTGATTTCATAGGCAAAGTCTATTTCACTCTCCAAACTTGAATATCTACTAAAATACACTTAAAAGGCCATTACTGGGAACACTTGTTATTAATTTTTAATTTAATATCAGATATGTGCTATAATAGACAAGTCTATTTATATTCACATATCTGTACCTATCATATGTACCTCATATATGTATCCATCTTTTAAAATTGTCTTGTCTTAAAATTCCTTTGCTAGCTTTAGTTATGAGAAACTGGAAGAATACAGCATCTGGCAGTCTTCAACTCTCTCCTCTCACCCTTAGCCATCCTCGGCTCACCTCTTCCAGCCAAAAAGAGTCTACAGGTCTGAAGTATTCTCAGTTAAGCTTCACAGCAAAAAATAAATCTGATCAAAGAATCCTATAATGGCAGTTGCTGAAGAGGCTTACAAAAAATTGATAGCGGAATTTTGAGAAACAAAATTATCACTCCAAATATCTCTGAAGAGTACATATGAAGCATGTTTGAAAACTGAGCATATTGTAGGCCACACAGTAAATCACCATCAATTCCCCAGTAGGTTCTGCTGGAATTGGATCCCAGGTTCCTGTGGGGTAGTCAGCTAGCTGCTGCATCCATATACTGGACTATTCCAGTTCACTCCATCGCTGCAACTCTCCCGCTCCCTGGGACCCATCCCAAATAAAACTGAAGTGTTTTCTTTTGCACTTATCGTCTCCATCCTGCTCTGTTTGGATTCCACACCCAGCGGTTTCTCCTCAGGGCACAGATTTGTCCTGCGAGGGAGCTGAAGTTTGCTGGTTTTGAGTGCACAGAGCTGATGTCTGCTAGCACTTACTGATAAATTGAAGACTGCAAAACACTCAAGTTTTTCTGCTCTCAAACCAGACATTTGCACTTTCCTATGAAAATGTGGGGGTGATTCTGAGGTTTTTAGCTTCCAGAACTCTCAGAAACTCCTTTGATTTCCTTCCATTTCCACCTGTTATTGCTGATATCAAGCAGGTTTGGTTACTGTGTAATTCAAGCCACCCCTCTTGCATTTGGGGGTTCATATGAATACTTACTTTCTCATTTGGCTTTTATCACAGATGTCTGCTTATTTGGCTTTGTTCTCCTATTGGCATTCCACTCCATTCCACTCCACAGACACTCAGTGTGGAAAGAGCAGTTAGTAAATGATCAGCAAAATAGTGATTGAAAAAAAAATGGTTATCATTCATCAAGACATGTTCAAATAAGCTGTAGATGAGTTGAGGTGAATGTTAAACACATAAGAAAAATTAGCAAGTAAGCATGTATCATATTTGTAAAGAGGAAATTGTGTTTCTAAGCTTAAAACTCTAGAATACAAAGATAAAACACGATAGACTCCTGTATAAAAATTTCAAAACCTGATATAAAAGAATGACAAACAAACCAAACAATAAACAACAAGCAAGAAAAATACTGTGGTTAATATGTCGAGCAAAGGATTAATACTTTTTTTTTTTTTTTTTTTTTTCCCACTGTACAGCAAGGGGGTCAGGTCATCCTTAGATGTATACATTGCAGTTACAGTTTTTTCCCCCACCCTTTCTTCTGTTAATACTTTTAATATGTAAATGCTATGGAGTAAATCAATATGGAGGAAACTGAAATCTATGCCAAAAAATGAGCATAAGGCATGAACATGTAGTTTGTTGTAAAAGACATACAAATACTAATAAAAACGTAAGTAATTATCAAACTCTCTCATAAGCAGAAAATTGCAAATTAAAACAACCGTGTAATAGCTTTTTCCCCAAACTGCCAATATTTTAAAAACAGGTAATGTCTTTGCCTAGACAGAATGTTGAAGACCTGGCATTGGTAAAATTGCTATCGAGGATTAAACTGCTGCAATTTTGCTGGAAGCCAATTTGTATTAAAGGTTTAAAATTTTTTACTGCCCTTTGACCAAGTAGTTCAGCTTTTAGGGTTTATCTCAGATAAACAATCAGAAAAGCAGACACAAATTTGTGACATGAATGTTCATGTCAATATCGGTTACAATAACAAAACATTTTAATTATCTATATATCCAAAATACAACATTTTATAGTCACTAAAATATACTATCTGATGAATGATAATATATGTATACCCAAATAACCCAAGTATAATATTATTAAAAGACTCAGAAGTAATAGACTTTCATTTTATTTGGATTGTGAGCTTCCGTGTGATTTTATTTTCTTTCTGATATATTTCCCTAATTTTTCAAGTTCTCTACCATGAACAACTATTGCTTTAATCATAAAAAAAGTAAATTCAACAATCAGAATGTTACTTAGTAAAAGGTAGACTAAGCGTGAATGTGGATAGTATATAAAATTATGTCATATTTGCTAATCATTGGTGACTTCAATGCATCAACCTTCTCTATTACAAGGATGACCCTGCCTCCGCAGATTAGATTTATCTCCTTATCATGGCACCTTCTACCCTGGAGAGATGTTAGAAAATACTTACTCTACAATTTACCTGGTTCTGAACTCTTTGAACACATTAGCCCATCACTTTGCTCCTCTTAGGTCACTTTTTAAAAAAATTTAAATCTATTTTTTTTTATGTTCCTTTTTTATTTTTAAATTTTCTTATAGCTGATTCACAATGTTCTGTCAATGTCTGCTGTACAGCAAAGTGACCCAGTTATACATATATATATATATATACATTATTTTTCCCACATTATCCTCTATCATGTTCCATCACAAGTGAATGGATATAGTTCCCTGTGCTGTACAGCAGGACCTCACTGCTCACCCATTCTAAATGGAATAGTTTGCATCTATTGATGGACTGGGGGTCTGACCCCAGACCCCCAGTCCATCTCCCTCCCTCCCACTCCCCTTGGCAACCCCAAGTCTGTTCTCCATGTCCATGAGTTTGTTTCTTTTCTATAGATAGGTTCATTTGTGCCATATATTAGATTCCAGATATAATGAAGGCACAGAATCCAAATAAAATGAAGGTATACTACCTCTGCTCTCATATGGTATTTGTCCTTCTCTTTTATGGCTTCTAAATCCATTTATCTGTCAGTGGATACTTAGGTTGTTTCATGTCTTGGCTACTGTGAATAGTGCTGCAGTTGAACATAGGAGTGCATGTATCTTTTTGAATGAAAATTTTGCCTAAATCTATTTCCAAATCTTGGTTAATGGTATCACCATCCACTCAGTTGAGCTAGCTGGATCCTAACATTATCTTTAACTTCTTCCTGTATCAGGTTTCTACTCCCTAACAAGTGGGACTTGGGAATGCTGACTTAAATCTGATAAGGAGGACACCTGAACTGGCCTCGAATAGAGGGCCTCGCTTGTGGAGGGTTTAGCAAAGGGGTGAGCCAAGTGAGAGAGAATCAAATGGCTGGGCAGCCTGTCCAAAGGAGGAAACAAGTGAAAGGGCTTGACCAGTGGCTCTCATACCATCTGTGAAATGCATTAAATGCAGATGCCCGAGACTCCCCGTGAGAGATGTTCTTTCAGATCTGCTCCCACCAAATTCACCAGTGACCTCACTAAATCTAGGGGACACTTTTTAATACTCATCTTGACAGTCGCTAGGAAAACTCTCTCCACAGGGCATCTGTGGCATCACGCTCTCCTGTTTCTCCCTTCCTCTCTGGCCAAGTTTCTCACTCTCCTTTGCCAGCTCCCCCTACACTCTTCATCTTCAGTGTGGACGGTCCTTGAAGCTCGCTCCTCTTCTTGCTCCACAACCTCTCCGTGAACACTGCCGTATCTTCAGTCACTAGCACACACCCAAGAGCTCCCCAGACACATCTTCAGGGTTAGTACTCTCTTTTGAGCTCCTGGCACACCATAGTTGACACATAAGTGCCC
This sequence comes from Sus scrofa, assembly GCF_054392235.1. NCBI lineage: Eukaryota > Metazoa > Chordata > Mammalia > Artiodactyla > Suidae > Sus > Sus scrofa. Next base: position 17,326,817 of record NC_139393.1, on the reverse strand, counting down.
ATTTAATTAAAAAATGAATAAATGATAAACACTGCCAAAATGTATAATTGCTTTGTCCTTCTGATGGATCACTTCATGGAAAATAATCTGTATCTCATAACCAATATCTCACATTCACTCCTTTTCCCCAGCTTTACTGAGACGTAATTGACATGCAACTTCGTGTGAGTTGGAGTACAACATGATGATTTGATACGGGTGTATATTTCAAAATGTTTACCACAATAAGATGAGTTCACACATTCTTTACCTCACATAATTACCATTTCATTGCTGTTGTTATGGTGAGAACATTAAAGCTCAACTCTCACAGCAGCTTTCAGGGATAAATTACAGTATTGTTTTCAGTTAGTTCTTTATAGACCCAGTAAATCCCACGCAGAGCTTGGAAATTTGGTGTAAACTCTAATACAGGAGTTCCCATCATAGTGCAGTGGAAATTGGACCACTAGCCTGGGAGCCTCCGTGTGCTGCAGGTGCGGCCCTAAAAAGACAAAATGCCACACACACACAACAAAACAAAAAAAAAAAAAACAATACAAAGAGATTATCTTAAGTGATCTGGCATCATTTTGACTGTGAATTAGCCATCTCGTCCCTCATTGTTTATCCCATGATACCTAGCATAGTCATTTACAGATAGAAAGTGGTCAGTGAATATTTATTTATTTATTTATGGCTGCACCCACGCATGTGGAATTTCTTGAGCCAGGGATGGTTCTTGACCACAGCAATGACCAAGCTGAATCCTGAAGACTAGGCCACCAGGGAACTCCTAGAGCAGGTAATTTTAAAAGTCAGTGTGGAGTTCCCATCGTGGTCCAGCAGAAATGAATCCAACTAGGAACCATGAGGTTGCATATTCAATCCCTGGCCTTGCTCAGTGAGTCAAGTATCCGGTGTTGCCCTGAGCTGTGGTGTAGGTCGAAGATGCAGCTTGAATCTGGCGTGGCTGTGGCGTAGGCCGGCAGCAACAGCTCTGTTCAGCCCCTAGCCTGGGAACCTCCATATGCCACAGGTGTGGCCCTAAGAAGACAAAAACATTTTAAAAAATTAAAAATAGGAGTTCCCGTCATGGCACAGTGGTTAATGAATCCGACTAGGAACCATGAGGTTGGGGGTTTGGTCCCTGCCCTTGCTCAGTGGGTTAACGATCCGGCGTTGCCGTGAGCTGTGGTGTAGGTTGCAGACGCGGCTCGGATCCTGTGTTGCTGTGGCTCTGGTGTAGGCCGGTGGCTACAGCTCCGATTCGACCCCTAGCCTGGGAATCTCCTTATGCCGCGGGAGCGGCCCAAGAAATAGCTAAAAAGACCAAAAAAAAAAAAAAAATTAATTAATTAATTAAAAAAATTAAAAATTAAAAATAAATAAACGTCAGTACGAACTCATGAGATTATATAACATGTAGTATACAGAGACATGTATTAATTCTGACTACTAAAAACCTAGGAAGAATTAACACCCAGAGTATGGTCATAATAGAATTTATTGGGGGAAAATTACTGATTCTAGGTCTAGAGTGGGAAATGAATAAGATGAGCCCAGAATACCAGGTAACAAGGAGGCTACCAAAGACCAAGGTCATTTTAAAAAATACACAGAAACTTACAGCAGAAATCATCACAACATTGTAAATCAACTATACTTCAATAAAACTTTTTTTTTAATACGCAGAAACTTACTCGAAGAGGCTCCATTTGTGCTTTAAAGGAACAATTGCAATTCGCTAAGTCCATTAAATCAATGGGTTCATAATGGTATTTTAAAAATCTAATTGCTCACCTTCAAGAATGATAGGAAACCAATTTATCATCCTAAAAAACTAAGTAAAGGGAAAGAAAAAAGCTCATCCTGCCCTTCTGTATAAACTATGTCACTCTGTAACCAAATCGTAAGTGAGAAATATCTCTTTATGAAGAGTTCTACAATAAGTAAATTGCTAGAAGTGATAGAACTAAAATACCAACTATTCCCAAACCTTAGTGAACTCATGGATCTAAGTACAGAACACAGCACCATCTCAAAAGTGTAAACTTCTACTTATAAAACAAATAAATTCTAGGGATCTAATGTACAGCATAGTGGGGACAGTACAGAGGAGATCTTAATTGTTTTCACCACAAAAAATAAACAGTAATTATGTGATGTGATGTAGGTGTTTAACTACGTTTGTGGTGATAGTCATTTTGCCATGTGTACGTGTATCAACGTACACCTTAAACTTACACAATGTTAGAGGTCAATCGTATTTCAATAAGCTGGGGGGAGGGGCGGGGAAGAACACAGGATCACCCGGTAGTCTAGCCAAAAGGATTAAAGATGTGTCTGATCAAGGCTTTGGGTCCAACTCCCCATATGCAGGACCTACAAGAGACAGAGCAAGAGGTTGACTTGAGTATGTAGTACTTTTCCACTCTGGGTACTCCCTTTCCCTCTCCCTCCACCCCCAGGTTAAATGTGACTCTGATCATGTTTATTTATGATCCATCAAACTGTAGGAGCCACAAAACTGCAGGAACCAGGTGTTTGGGAGCTCCCGGTCTGCACTGATCCACTTGAACCTGCCAGGCTCACATTCCATGGGCAAAAGTGGAATGGGGTGGGGGAGAGGGGTGTGGGAGCTTACTCTGGGTTTGGCCACCTGCTTATCCTATTACGGTAAAGAAGTGAACTATTTCTGCACTTAATAATAAATGCTTTCATGTTTGTTAAATCTCCTGGGACCACGCACTGCAGCCAGATAACTTTATACTCTAATACAGGTCACTATAGCCTTGATAGCTTGTCTGACATCCACTAGCAAGAAAGACAAATCTCACTATACACACATACACATATGTGCTAATTTGAGATCTCCTCAGTTCTTTACATGTCTTGTCCATCAAACTTCCCTGAGTCCCTTCCAGATACTTCTCTTCCTGCTTCCTGTCCTCAACAGCAGCCCCGTGAGTCTCATCTTACCCACCATTTAAGCTAGACCTGTAACTGAGTGGGAGTCTATGATCAATCTGCCCATCACCCCTTCCTTCAGGGGAAACATCCTTCTTGCATCCAAGGTTGTCGAGGTGGGAACAATACTGACCACTTTAGTCTCAGAGGTGGGCATGTGGCCCAAGTAAGGCCAATAGAAGCTTCCAACCCTGTGGTCATAATGATGGTTTCAGAGATGGGCATGTAAGCCAGGCTGAAATCATGGGCTGCCCAAGGATGTTCCTGCCATGGATAAGGGGAAAGGGTCTTTTTCTTCTTCTGGGATCTCCAGTCCTAAAGTCTTTAAGTTCAAGCTGCTTTGAGACACATTTCTTGATTGGAAAAATCTGTCTTCTATAGACGTTAATAAGACCAACACTCAAAAGAAACAAAAGAAGAGAGAAAGTGAAAAATTGACTCTTTGGGTCCAATTATACCCGAAGTGTACCTCAGTTTTATAGTTACATGAGTCAATAAGTTCATTATCCTTTGTTTCTAAATCAGTATGAGTTGAGCTTGTCACTTGCAAACACAAAAATTCTGATTAATACATAGAGTACATCACAGTTGTATGTTTCTTTAACATAATGTTATCCTGGATAATTGTGTTAATGAGACAAGATCTGAAATTAAAACTGTAAAGTGAAGACAATAGCATTCAATTAATTCATTCACATATTCATTTAGTCACTTGTCATTATGGAGGGTAAAACCTGAGAGGGAGGATAAGAAATCATTTATCACATAAAGCTCTGATATCTGGATTGCAAAACTCTGATCTCTATAAGATGAATATAATACGGCTATTTCTGCTTGAGAAATGAATGGTTTCTGCCTAATTTTGAATTTTTGCCTTATTGTGTGCTCTGAATCAGTGCTTCTATGAATGGAAAATATTAATTCTCATCAGAACCCATTTGAATTCTGACAATAGTTGTGATTTGTATTTGCATCTAATTACGTTTTACTAAAAGGGACAAAAATGGATGTAGCAGAGACTGAACCCTGTTGAATCCTGAAGAGAGACAGGAGTCTACAAAAATTAGAGGAAGAGTCTGGCGAAGCTGGAAGAGTGTAGGTGCTTGAAGAGTGTCCTATTTTCACCCTCCAAATGTAATACAAAATATGACACTCAGGCAGGATGCCAGCATTTCTTGGCTCTGGGTTCCCAGTGGATGTGTGTGTGTGTGTGCATGTGTGCGCGTGAGCACACATACACACACTTGCATTTGCATGCTTTTAAACACAGAATTCACACACATACACACTCATACATGCATGGACTCAGATTCTCATTTTCTCTCTCTCTCTAGCTCCTTAAATACCTAGAAGTTACTGTCCATATTTATTATCCAAACGAAAGTATGATTAAAGAAGCTACAAAAGTGTTCATGTGTCTGTAGATTTCGTCTATCCTCTGTAATCCAGGCCTTCAACACCTTTAAAACAAATACTCTACGATTTATTAAAAACATATCATGCCCACCCCAAATTTTTGATGGTTGCTTTAGATATTTTCTACAAACATCGACGATATTATTTTTGCACACGTTGCTGAGGGGGAAAAAAGTTTTATTTGAAGAAACTTTATGACGGTCCTGATTCCTCTGTTTCTTGCATTAATTAATTTCCAACAAGTTTTACAATTAGCTTTGGTCCCAAATCCTGCTGCATATCAGTATTCCCTGTGGAGCTTTCCTGGGATTCCAGATGTGGAAACCTCTGCTCTACAGCCTTGTCCCTCGCAATGTGGACTGAGGACAAGCCACACAGGCATCGCCTGGGAGCTTCCTATAAATGCAGATTGTCCTGCTCCATGGCAGACGTAGCAAATCAAACCCTGCAACCAAGATCCCCATGTGATTCTATGCACATGAGGGTCGAAGAAGCATCTGCAGAGCATGGTCAACAGAACTGATTCCTCTTTTCTCCCTTCCCATTATCCAAAATTCTGACTTCTTCTACATCATTAAGAAGGTTATCTAGTCCCCTTAAATTTGATTTATTCTTCATCTGTACTTGGCTCCAATAAAACTGAAATCCTATCTTTGACCACAGGTAAGAATAAGGCTTTATGTTTGCAAAGGCCTCTCTGATGTCCCCTTTTATTTTCTTTTCAGAAGCATATTCCCCTCAGGCTTGCACTGTGTGAGTACCCTGAGCTTTTGCCTCCTGTATTTCTTGACCTTTGCTTCCCATGTAGGTTTTACTTCTGAGGCTATTTCATTTTAGTTGTGACCTTGTCATTCATCTCTTGCTACCTAAATTTTCAAAATCTTTCCTTTGACAGACTTCTCAGGCTCTTGTCTGCCTTTCGTCTTTTGGGCCAGCCTTAATTTTTGGCTAATATGGAGACCCATTTTCTGTAGGCTCTCAGGCTAGACGCAATGACCTAGTCCAACTTCAAATTTCATTTCTAGGAAATTACCTGCCAATATCCATTTTCTGGTTGTTCCTGCTTGACTTCAAAATGTCTAGATAAAGGCAATTCATCAATCACCTTGACATTTTATCTACCCAATGCTGGATGCTTGGCGTTACTCAAACCATCTTCTTAAGGATCCTCAATTTTCCACTTTCCAGCTGCGTATTTTGATGTTACATAGAGGCAGTACATAGAAAACACACAAAAACAGTGATTGGCTTGTTGTAGTGATAGCGGGAGGGAGTCAGCAATGATAATCAGAGTGTGAGGGCTGCTCTGAATGAATTCTGCTTCCGCGTCTTCACTTCCAAACACCTGCACTGCCAGTCCCTTTCAGTCATCTCTCCCATGATGAGACCCTGGACTAGGCCACCAGCAGCAATTGTTCATGTTTGACACCCTGAAGGCCAATTTCCCGCTGTGTAAGCAAAAATCTTTTGTCTGTCAGCATTGTAGTCTCTCTCATCCATGCCTCTTGACCCCAATTCAGGCTGAAATCCACCCAAATATCAACTCGGCCTTTCAGCAGTTGCCACAGGAAATCAAATTACCTAAGCATGCCATCACATCTGAGCTTCCTACTGAAGATTTTATGGAAGAGCACCAAAAAAGGTGCATATGGTAAAATATCACAGCTCTCCAAAGCCCAGACCTTCCGAAAGAAGGTTCTCCTTGTGAATGTAAACATTACGGGGATATAACAAGAAATTCTCCCCACAATAAGCTGAGAACTTAAAGGCTCTCCAGGGTAAGGCTATTCCAGGAACGGGTCAGTCCTCATACAGAATTACACCTGAGGACTTTGCCTGCATCAAAGATGGGAGGAACTTGAGAGGAGTCTTGAGTAGGAGAGGAGGGAGAGGGTCAGAGAGAGGAGTCTGTGGGTGAGGCCCTGGGACTGAGGAGGGGAGAACCTGAGCTTTTTTTCTGGGTGAATCTGGTGAAGCTCATCTCTCACCACGTGGTGAATTTCATCTGGTGAATCTCAAGCCTTGAACTTGATTTAAGTGGATCCGAAGCTGGTGGTGCGCTGCTACCTGGCAGAAGCAATGACAAATCCTATCTGGATGATGCTCTTAATTAATTAAGGAATTAAATATAATTCTGGCATTTAAAAAAAAATAAAACATCCAATATCCAGTCAGAAATAAGTAGGCACACAAGGAAGCTAGAAAGAACCGGCAGAAGCAGCAGATAACAGATTCATAACACTTAGATGTAGGAATTACCGCAGAGTCTTTAAAGTAAGTATGCTTACTGTGTTTGAATACATAAAAAACAAACTCGAGGATCGCTGAAGGAATAGTAAATATATATATTATGCATACACACATACACATAGTGATAAAGCAGACCAAAACAGAATTTTCTAAAAATTAAAACAATACAGTTTTAAACTAAATGGATGGGCTCAACAGCAGAGTAGACACCACTGAAGAGAATTAGTGAACTGGAGGAGACATGATTAAAAAGCATAGCATAGTGGTACCAGCTACAAAGACCAGGGGGGCGGAGGTGGAGGTGAGGAGATGAGAGCAGGTGTCACCTCTTTGCTCATGGTCCCTTAGCACTGCATATTTTGATGTTACATAGAGGCAGTAAACGGAAAACACACAAAAACAGTGTGTACCATGCATATTTGAACTTCAGCTTCACAGCATGTCTTTTTGCCATCCGTGGGAAATTGCTACATCGGCTGCAATGCAGATACATTGAAACCCTAGGAAACCAAGTACACCTGGGGTTGATGTATGGACAGGCATATAGACCCCTTCAGAGTGGGAGCTGCCTTCCATTGTGAATTCATTTACTGGTGCAGCAGGAACCAAAACATGCGTACAGTATGTAGTTGATCCTATAAAGTAAATAATGGAACTTAGGTCTACAAATATTTCATTGGCAAATACGGTTTCTGTTGTTGGGACCTACACAAACCACATCCTCCAGACCCAGGAAAAACTATTTTCACTCAAGAAGTCATAATATCTGAAAGGAGTCAGTCTTAGCAGTTACACAGAAGGACTTAGGGCAAGAATGATATCTTCAAATGCTAATAAAGGCTGAGAGGCCGTGGAATGGGTAACGCATAAATCGAATGCTAAGCTGGAAGAGCTGACCGCTTCAGCAAGAGGAAGATAAGGAGTCCCATGGCAGCTGCAGCATTTGCAGAGAAATCATCATGAAAATTGATTTACAACATCTGGTCCCCCAGGTGTCTTTAAGCTGGCAATTTATGTATTTGTTATTTTAAAAATACAACTACGATTTAGGAAGAACTTTTTTAATAACCTAAAGAAGGGCTATATGACTTCTGACCAGAACGAACAGGTGCAAACCTTTTATATAACAGGGATCATCCAAAATTAGTGTAATCCAAAATATTTATCCAATTTTGAGGGTTCCAGGATCCATGTGAAAAATTTAACAGTTTTTGAAATAATATCTTCAAATTGGTGTAGTTAATCTTCTTAAGGTAGGATTTTAAAGCGTTTCCCACACTGGCACTTCATCTGGCTTGGGACCAACCTCAGAACAAAGCAGAGCCACCTCTCATATACACACCATCACTCCACTGTGGTTAACTTCAACAGCTTGCTTGAAGGAACTTCCTTTCAGAGGAGAGATTGTATAGTTTTAAAGGCACATTAATTTGTATAATATAACCTGCCCTGCTATAAACTACCATTAAAAACCACAGTGTTTTGATTTGGTACTTAGATGATATTTTGGGAGTGAAAATGATCACTAAATATGGTTTTATTATATCCACAAGGACTGTATTAATTTGCCAAAGTTTTGTAACCTCAGGAAGTTATTACTTTCCCTCAATTTGTATGTAACAAAAGTCTTTATGATTTAGTCTGCTGTACTGTAAGTTGGTTATAGTCACTGAAAATACAGTCATTGCCTGAAAAAAAAAGTTTAGTAGAGAAAACAACAGGTCTATTCCCCAAGTCCATGATTTTCTTTTCTGTGGAAATGTTCATTTGTGCCATATATTAGATTCCAGATATGTGATATCATATGCTATTTGTTTTCTCTTTCTGATGTACTTCACTCCGTATGAGAGTCTTTAGTTCCACCCATGTTGCTGCAAATGGCATTATTTTGTTCTTTTTTATGGCTGAGTAGTATTCCATTGTGTATACATACCACATCTTCCTAATCCAGTCATCTGTCGATGGACATTTGGGTTGTTTCCATGTCTCGGCTATTGTGAATAGTGCTGCAATGAACATGCGGGTGCATGTGTCTTTTTCAAGGAAAGTTTTGTCCGGATATATGCCTAAGAGTGGTATTGCTGGGTCATATCGTAGTTTTATATATAGTTTTTAAGGTACCTCCATACTGTCACTTATGATGGCACATGATAATGTGAGAAAAGAGAATGTATACATGTATGTGTAACTGGGTCACCATGCTGTACAGTAGAAAAAAAATAATGTACTGGGGAAATTTAAAAAAGAAAGAAATAGGAAAAATCTACAGTAAGAAAGTCTCACCTGCATTAAATCAGAGGGAAAAAAGAGAAGAGAGAAAGAAGAATCTCTTTATTTTTTTTTATTTTTTATTTTATTTTTTGTCTTTTTGCTATTTCTTTGGGCCGCTCCCGCAGCATATGGAGATTCCCAGGCTAGGGGTCGAATCGGAGTTGTAGCCCCCGGCCTACGCCAGAGCCACAGCAATGCGGGATCCAGTCTGCATCTGTGACCTACACCACGCTCACGGCAACGCCAGATCCTTAACCCACTGAGCAAGGGCAGGGACCGAACCCACAACCTCATGGTTCCTAGCCGGATTCGTTAACCACTGCGCCACGACGGGAACACCAGAAGAGTCTCATTAATAAATTGCCAGGGAGAGCTGGATAGCCATCTGGGGAAAAAACAAACAAAATTCATGACCTGACTACCCATATTCAAAAAATCATCTGTAGATCTAAATGTGAAAGGCAAACTATAAAACTCTGGTGGATTATATTAGAGAATTTCTTCATGAGCTTGGGCATATGAAAGAAAGAAAATTATAAATGGAACTACACTGAAATTAAGAACTTTATCAAAAGACACCACGGAGAGAACAAGAAGGCAAGTGACAGAGTGGGAGAAGAAATAGTCAATAAAAATAAATGACTTGGGCTTGCACGCCTTCCGCTGTGCACTGGCTCTTCTCATGTCTGACCAGCATACACCCTGTCCAGGGGCTCTTTTCCTTCCCCACAGCATGAAATGCATCTCTGTGCTGAGAGTATCTCCACGCAGCCCTCTTGCTGTCTCGCTTCCCCTTTCTCCCTACACCCCCTAAAACACACTTCACGCCTCCCTACCTTGGGGACTTTAGAAACGCTGTCTTGGGTTTCTAAGACACTTAACGTCTTTTCCTACTCTTTCATTTGTCATGTTAAAAGTCACTTCTACAGAAAGCCTGTCCCTGTCCACCCTGCCTAACAGAAGCACCCAGCCAATCATTTTCAGTCACATACAGTTACTGTCTTTGTAGCACTTGTTACAAGCTAGCAATAGTTTGCTTCTTTATTTGTTACTTTACTTGCTATTTGTCTCCTCCACAAAACCCCAGCACTGAGCTTGCAGGACCATCATAGTTATCTGTTCTCCTAAGTACCTAACCCAGTGCTGAACACAGAGAAGTGTCTGAGAAATATTTGTTGAATGAATGGGTGGAGGAATATGGTTCTTCTGGTTTCTTAAGCTAATAGACCCCTTTACACTGTTCTTTGGTGACAGGGTCTAGAACACATGGAGTCTAGAACACCTCGAGAAAGTGAATCTTAAAGTTCTTGGATGTCTCTCTGAAAAGCTGCATGGGAATTATTTTCAGTCTGCTTCTCTGAAGAGTGCCCCAAGAGACAACTCTGATCAGTTATCATTTCCAAAGATGGCCACAAAACACCTCCCATTCCCCATGCTCTTCTTAAAAGTGATATTGACACCCCTCCTCTGGAGAGATAGGGTCTCTATTCTTCCCCTTCAATCCAGGTGATATTATAAATTTAGCAGAAATGATGCTGTCTTACAAGTTCCCTTGAACAAAGAGAAGTAAGAAACGAGGCTCCATCATAAAAGGCAATACAGCTTTCACCTGGTGCCCTTGGCAGCTAGCATGTAGCTATGAGGATGCCCAGGTAGACCCATGGAGACGCCCTGGGTAGGTGTTCTGGCTAACAGCCTCAGCTGCTATAACAGATGAGAGCCAGTATCAGCCATCAGACAGTGACCAAGGAAACTTCTAGTTGATTCCCATGCTCCAGTTATCAAGTAAACCCAGCCTCTGAGTCTTCTCTATCATATAACAGAGATAGGCCATCCCCAGATCTGCCCTCCCCAAACTCCTGCCCCACAAAACCCACAAGCATAACACGATGGGTTTTTGAAACCATTACATTTTGGGGTTTTGTTAGCAGCAGCAGTAACCAGAACACTAAGACTCTTTAATGTTAGTTATAAAAAGATTCCTATTTTCTCAAACATTTGGACAGGTGGTGGTATTGACACAATTGGGAATATTTGAAAATAGAGAAATGGACAGTTCTCTTACTTCTGTACAAAAGTAACAAGCTGTGGGGAGCCAGGGCCAGCTCACACTGGCTTACGATGCACATGTTCCCAAGGTGTATATCTCTTCCCAACCAGCCATGGTGGAAGTATTTACACCATGGAAATTGGCAAGCACTGTAAAAATCAGGGCTTCCCCCCCGCCACACATACACACACACTCCAGAGAAATGGCTTACTAACATACCAGTGAAATATGTGGCTTTCCCTCTTGATAGTAATCTCTCTGCCCTATTACAAAAAAAAAAGAAAGAAAGAAAAAAGTTTGAATTTTTGGCAGTTTGTCCTCCAAGTTTCCTTCAGGGCCTGTCTGTGATGTTCCAAGAGCCATAGGCGGGTTCTCCCTGATCTAATATGCTCCTCTAGCATTTCTACATGGGCTGTCCCATCCCTGCAGTGACCCTGCCACCAAGTTACAGGTAGAGGTGGAGCAAGCCCAGATGTTCCAGGAGGGGCTGAGGGTCCCCACGATCCCCCAAGAAAGAGAGGTTTTCCTTTTTCTACTCAATGTGCATCCATAGAAAGCTCTCCTGCTGGCCACCACTGGGCCATTAAAACCATGTGCAGCAGGCCCAGCACTGCTGCCTTTTCAGGTAGAAAGTCAGGGCAGGCACCCTCCGTTCTCTTGTCTGCAGTGGCTGAAAACCTCGAATGTGACCTCGATGTGCCCAAAAGGATGAAGTGGGCCTACGGATTGAGCCTTTAATAAAGGCTTGTGGAATTCCATTATTAAGTCAATTCTCCCAACGCATAAGTGGTACTTTCTGCTGCTATTTTAATACATTATGTCTCTAGTGTATTTGCATAGCTATTAAATATCTCCGTTATTAGGATAGGAAATTGGGCAGCAAGGGATGAGTATCCAGCCCTGTGTCTGACAAACAGAGTGGGATATGCTGGAAGTGAAACCAAAGTTAGTTTCGCCAAATTAGAATTTGAGGAAGAAAGACTTTAAACTCATGTCATACCCCCTCAGATAATCAGCAATTCAGCTTCTAACTACTTATCCTACAGCTAGACCTATACAGGGACAAATGAACAGATAGCTTTATAAGGATGTTCACCCAGGTATTGTTAGGGTTAATCAATGTTACTAGCTTAAAATGTGGCCACTCATGAAATGAAATATCAAAAGAAAGCCTTTTAAAAAAGGAGTCAGGCCTGTGTGTTTTCTTATAGGGATATCTCCAAAATACCTTAAGTGAGAAAAATCATGGCAATGCAACCTGTAATGTTGCAAATTGGTCAAAAAGAATATATTCGTGTATGTGAGTATATGCATGGAAAAATCTCTGAAAGGAAGCAGGAAAAACTGTTGGGAGGGAGTTAGGGTGAAAAGATAAGAAATTTGGAGTGAAAAAGAGCCTCACTTTTCATCGTAAATGGTTTTGCTCTGCTTGAAATTTGCTACCATATGCATATATTTTTTTCTGATGACACCATTTGTTCAATTATATCATTTTTAAAAATTGAAGTAACATCTGTTTATAACATTATAAGTGTCATGTGTGTGAAATCATAGCCCTAACTCAATAACTTAATACAACTTAATAAAATAATTTGTGTTAAGATGATTGAAATCCTTTTAGGCAATTTTATTCCTCTTCGGTTTCATTGTTCTTGAGCTCTTTCAGTCATCTTTTGCTAGTCAACTATGCCCATGTAAATTCACCCTGATGCCAAGCAGCTCCAAAAAGTGTTTTCTTTTTTTCTTTCTTTCTTTTTTTTTTTTTTTTTGTCACTGTATATTGAGCACTAGAGCAGTAACTGGTGCACAGTGGGGGCAAATACAAAATTAAAATGTATATAGTACGTAAGAGGGTGGCTGGTGCTGTGAAAAAAATTCAGCAGAGTTGCAGAGGGGTGAGGTGTAATTTTTTCAAAAAGTGGTTAGGGTAAGTTTGATTGATAAGTTGATATTTGAGTAAAGACTTAAAAGAATTAGCAAAGCGAGCGACAAGGCTATTGGGAATACGAGATTTCCAGGCAGAAGAGTATCAAGTGCAAAGGCCCTGAGACGGGGTGTGTTGATCAAATAACATGCTCAGTTCATCTACACTACACATTTCAAATACACATAGATCGTTCCTGAGCTTAACACAGGAATATGAACACAATAGATTTGATCAATATCACCATTTCTTTAATTCCCAGGGTTAAAGACACTAACCAAGCAAACGATTATATTGCTACTTCAAGCCAGTGGAGATGACGGCCCTAACGGACATGGAGCAGAGGTTAATACCCAAGAGAATTGAGATGACCCTTCCAAGAAAGCCTGAGTGATTCCTCTGACAAACTTGCTTTTCACAAGGTGCAGATACGCAGGGCAACCCTGAGCCTTGAGACCCAAGCGCCCTTTTATAAGCCTTACCCCAGTGAGGACACACAGCTCACACCTGTCTCATGGATTCATCTTTCAGCTCATACACTTGGCCTCAAGTTCACATTGCCTGATTCTAAAGTCTGATTAGGGTCTGCAACCCCGGGTCTGGAATCCATAAACTTCCCTGTCACCTGCTTCTCAGCATGTCTGACCTTAAGCCATAGCATCTCTGTCACTGTACTGACACCTCATTTCACTTTTCTGCAGGGCTTTCTGATTCTTAGATCCTTCTTCATGGATCTCATCTGACTCGACCTTCACATAACATCTGACACTCTTGATGACTAAACCCTTTCCCCAAACTCTCACCTCCGGCTTCCATGACATAGTTTCCCACTCAACTCAGATCTTTCGTCGTTTCCTCCTTCCCCTGTCTCTCCCTTAACAGTGATGTTCGCAGCGTCTGCGTTGACTCTTCTCTCTCTCCCGGCACTGGTTCTCACTTAAATGCTCATCACACTCTCGCTACATTAATCCAGAGGGAGAAGGGAGGCTCATTCCACATCCATCCCCTCTCCCATCATCCTTGTAATTTATAAGTAATAATGTCACCTGCTGTGGATAATGTTAATCATATACAGAAGAAAACGAGGAGACTGTGAAGAAATACAAAACTGATGCTATTTGTGTCTGTCCAAGCCCAGACCACGTGGCGTAGGAGTAACTTCTCCTCCAAGAGGCACGCTTGGAGTGGGGTTTTTAGCTAAGGAAGCTGAAATCTGAACAATCATATTTTGCTCTTCCCAAAGAAAGACTTGAATAGAAAGATGTGGTCAGAAGGCGGCCTCGAGAAAAACTAACAAATCCGGGCAGCCCTGTGTCCACCGCGCAGACAGGAGGGGAGGGAACCCCTGTGTTCTGACCGAAGAGCTCGCCTCCAGGCTTCATGCTCTGTTCTCCCCGCCCCCACTCCAGCCCCTCTCCACGGTTCGCCTGAAGTGAGTGGCTTATTTTTCTTAGCCAGGAGGCTTAAGGAAAGAATCCCATTTGGGGTATGTGGGTAAAAAAGAAAAATAGAAAAGCCACTGATGTCCCAGCCCCCATCCCAGCCCCTCTCCTACCCTGTCCTCAGGTGGACCCTCCCTGGGAGCAGGCACAGGCTCCACAAGCTGACTGTGACTTAGCACAGATGCGATGTTATCAATTCGTCTGCGACCATCAACTTGGGAGTCTCGCTTCCAGGGAGAGCAAAAGGAAGAGGTTGGGACCTTGAGACCGTGAACTTGGGAATCAAACCAACTGGGTTCAAATCTCAGCTCCGCCGCTTACTGGTTTGTGCCTTTGTAGAGTTTCCTGCCTCCCTGTACCTCAATTTTCTCACCTGCACATTGGGGATAAACAGAGCACCTAACTCACAGGGTTTTAAGCACTCCATGGGTAAATACACTCAATGAGCCAGGACAGTGCCTGGCTGCGAGTTAAATTCTCAATATCATCATAATGGGCAGGAAGAAGCAGGAGGAATACCATGGTCCCAGTTCCGAGGAACTTCATTTCGCCTCACCCAATTTCCACTACGAGAACCAAGCTTGCTTCGCATCAGTTCTTTTCCCCCAAGGCAATTGCATCAGAAGCATGGGGCTTATCTCTCTCTGGTTATTTTTTCTAAGACCCAAGCAGAAGGAGGAATCAAATGACTATTTGCTAAATGGTTTGTCTTCCTCAGGGCAAAAAGTTTAATGAGAACATTCTTCCGGCTGGTTCCTATGGAGAGTGCAAAGTTACTTTTTGAATTATGACATATTTTGAGCTAAATATTTCTATCTAAATCCTGAACACTTCCATAGCCTTGTGTTTTCCTTAAGTTATTTGTTTGCCTTTTAAAAAAAAAAATAAAGGAGCAAAAACCATTAGTAGAAAATAACTCTCATATATAAATCAAAACAGCTCTGTTGTTTTTAATCCCAACCACAAGTTTAGCAATGCACAAAAAAGGCACAGTCTCGACAGTACCTGGAAACATGTTCATGAGTATCCTGGACTAACAATCAATAGGAATCATTCATTCACTTCCCTACCTTGGATTTTATGCTCACCAAGCAGCCTGCTAGTTATAATCCGTCTTACAGGTAGAGTATGTATTGAGAGGGGAACTTAAGTCTTGGGGGAGAATTGAGTATTTCTATTTCTCACTCTAAATTAATGAATTGACATGGTGGTTTGCACATCAATCTCTTGTGAGTTATATGTATATAACACAGCCATTAAAACACTAGTTTAATTCTGGGAGCCCAAGCAAATGAGGGTTCCCCACCCTCTACAGCCTCTAGGATGCTATGGTCATACCCAATGTGGTTGCCATTCTGTGACCCCTGACTGCACCTGCTAGTTTACCTTTATAACATATCCCCTTGGTTCTTAGTTATAGCAGCAATTACCATAGTTACATCTGCTACTGTGACGTCTATCTGCATCTGCCTAGCAGACCCTAACTGAATGCCCCATAGGCATTTCAGGTTCAGTGTTTCTAAGACGTAGTTCATAGTCTCTCGCCCTGCCAGCCCATTCTTCCTGCTGCTCCCACAGGCACAGGGGATGCTGGAAGAGCTTTAAGCAGGGTAGAAACATGATCCAGTTTGCATTTCTCTAAGAGTTCTCTATCCAGTGTAGAGAATAGATTGTTAGAGAGCAGAAGTGGCTGTGGAGGGCCAGGCAAGAGGTTACGACAGTCACCTAGATCAGCCGTGATGCTGACCCAGACCAAAGGATGCCATTGGAGAGGGAGAGAAGAAACAATTACGAGATATAGATGAGGTCTATTTGTGATGACTGGATGTGAAAGGCGGGACAGATGAAGATATCAAAGGTGACCCTGGTGTCTGGTGGATGATGGGATCGTTCACAATGAAAAGGCAGCAGGTTTGGGGAGGAAGGTCATAATTTTTCTTTTGGACGTGATGGATTTGACACACCTCTGAGACATCCAAGAGAAGATTCTGTGTAGGGAATTGGCGTCAGCGTTGGAGCTTAGCCAGGAGAAATGGGTCCGAGACACAGATTTAGACCTTGTCAGCCTGTCGATGGTATTTGGGTTCGTGGGCATGCATAGAGTCATCCAGGAAATGATTAGAGAATGAGAAGAGAAAGAAAGCAATAGAGGACTAGAACAGAGGGAGTCCGATGCAAGAAGCCAGACTGTCCTGTAGGATCTGGCAAAGGAATCTGAGAAGCAGGGTCCAGAGCTGTGGGAGGAGGACCAGAAGGGCTGATGTCGAAGGAAGGGGAGGCTCTAGGGCGGGTGCAGGGCCACTGTGTGTCCTGTGGCTAAGAGGTCAAGTTGAAGTGCCTCTAATCTTTCTCTTGGGAAAAATTCCATAAGAGAATTGGAAAATGTTTATTACAAAAACCAAAAAACCAAACCAACCAACCAACCAACCAAAAAAACAACTCTCTGGATAGCCATAGGTTATGGCTTGAAATGCAATGTATATCCAAATTATATATAATAAGGAAACTTTTCAAAAATGATTTATGCAGCATCAAAGTAGAGAATTGGAAAAAAAAAACCCACATAATTGTTCATCCAAAAAGTTCATCATTGTAAAGTCAGACATCTGCATGTTTCCAAATATTTCAGTGTTTGGCATCATGTAAACCACATGGGCAGATGTTTGGCTGTTTTTTTTTTCTTCCCCAAGAATCATCTGGATATTTAGCATTATGTGCAATGCAACCTAAAACTTGGCACACAGCTCACTGACCCACATTGCCACCTTTCTAACATAAAGCGGGTGGTTGCACCATGATCTTTTGGGTTTATGCACCAATGGTTTCTTAAATCACTTAGAACACCATTTGTCAGTGTTCCCAGACTCACAGATAAAATATCACATGCATTCCCTCCCACCATGAAGCCAAATCCAGATACATTTTGAGTCAGTAGCATAAGCCCTCCGAGATCCTCACATGGGGCTTTGCTTGTTTCCTAGGTGACCAAGCTGTGCAGCTAGTTACTATTCCAAAGCACACAGCCAGATTCCCATCACTATGATATATTCCATTTTCTATTCAATTTCATCCCCGGGAGGAAACTCAGGGGTTATACGGAATTGCGCGTTTAGACTTGCCCTTCTGTCAAACGTTAATAGGATCACGGAATCATGATGCAGAGGGAGACGGAAGTCATGGACTCATTTCACTCCCCATCAGCAGGAGAGCGTTTAATGTAATCCTGAAGAACTAAGGAATCCTTGCGTTGAAAAGACAGCTCCTTTCCCCTCCAGAAGAGGAGATTCTACCACCTCCAGTAAACAATTGGCAGGGCTTGGCAACCTCTTCCCTGTGAGAATCCTGGGTGACGTGGCATCAACTCCCATCAGAGGAGGAGATGCCTAGTCAAAAACACACTGGGAAGAAAATGACCAGATTCACTTACACATGATTCAGATAGAATAGTTTGAATTCTGGAAAATATTACAGAAAAGTGAAAGCATCAAAACCCAGCCAGTTCACAATCTAATATTTTCCACTTTAGATTACTCAAGCCAGGAAGTGTCCAGAGATCACTTAAGTCAGTTCTGGAGGAGTTGTGGGATTTAACTTCTGTCACTCAGTATACTCTTTTTTCATGCTTCTTCCAGTAAATAGATCTCCCAGTGGGATAAAAATTATTTGAACTGTGTCTGCTCTGGTACATATTCAGCTGTGCCCATGATGAATGCTTTAATAAAACTAAGTCTTTTTTTTTTTTAAATGAGAGTGGATAACTTTGAACATTTTTCTAGTTTCCTCCAAGGGATTAGAAAAGGCATCAGAGGCCACTAGCAGTTAAAGGACCTGGCATGGTCACTGCTGTGGCATGAGTTCAATCCCTGGCCCAGGAACTTTTTTGTGAGTGGGCACAGCCAAAGAATAAGAAAAGGCATCAGAACATCCACAGCCCAACCATGTGCTCAATCACCCTTTCAGCAGCACTGGCAGAACACCTACGGTATACTAGGCTCACTGTTAAGTGCTAGGCATAGAGGCATCTGTGTGACATAGATGCCTCTGTAATAACATCTTATGTCAATCACTATAATTGATTGAAAGTATGGTGGAGAGTGGAATCGTCTGATCTTGGTGACACGTATTATTCAGAGGTGGAAAGAGGGAAGGATCAAAGCAGCATATAAACAAATACAAAATAGCCACTTTGTTAAGAAAGCATAAATAGGGAGCTCCATCTAGTGAGGAAGGAAGCAATGATTGAGAGGCCATCTGATGACCAAGTGAAGCAGGTGAAAAGAATCCCAGCTAGAGAAACTGGCATGACAAGGACTTTGTGCCTGGAGAGGAAGTGCCTTGGTCATTTAAGGAACTAAAATGGGCCAGTGTGGTTGAGCACAGAGAATGCAGAGAGAACTGGGGTGGGGACCTGTGATCGCACATGGCTGGAGGTTTGGTACAGTTCTAGTCTCCATCCTCAGAGCAACAGGAAGCTCTTGCAATCCTTCAGGCTGTACAGAGACTGCCACAGCTAGATTTGTTTTTCAGGATGAGCACGCTGGTTACAGAACACTGGCTGGATGAGGGACAAGAATGGTTGCGGGGAGCCGTTTGAAAGATTAGCATAATAAGCGAGCCTAAGAGAAGGGAGGAATGGACCAAGATGACAGCAGTGCAGATGAAGACAGGAGACAATCTCAGGGCACATGCAGCAAGCAGAAATGGCAGGACTTGGTGATGGATTGATAAATGGTTCAGGGGAAAGGGAGTTTTCAAGGATGAAACCTCTGGCTTGCATCCTAGGATTAGTGATGATCCCACTTACTGAGATGCGAGACAGAGACGAGAATCACGGCAGGGTGAGGGGCTGCAGGGGATGGAAGTGGCCATCGCGAGTTCAGTTTTGTCTGACTTTAATCGGAAGTCTTTTAAGCATCTAAGAACGTATGTCAAGGAGATGGTAAGATGAACGAATCCATTGTACAGAAGAGGTGGCGCAGCCGGGGGTTACAATGGGAATCCTACGTGCATCAGTTGAAATCGTGCGCTGAGGGAGAGAGTACAAAGAAGAGAAGAGAGCCTAGGAACAGATTTCGAGGACACAGTCCATGAAGACGGCAGAGGAGGCTGCGTGGGAGACAAAGTAGATGGGACCGGAGGATGGGACAAAAACCAAGGAGTGTTATACTCTGGGATCCAAGGGAAGTGACTGTCCCCAGAAGAAGGGTGGCACCAGCGTCTCAGGAACCTGTAACCCATCTGGAAGGGAGGGAAGCAGAGAGGGCAAATATTGTCGGTGCTTTGGGGAAATGTGCAGAGTGAAGGAGTGGCAGGTGATGACAGAGGATACGGGGATCAAAAGCTTCTCGCCCCCCCCTGCCCCCCGCTTGTTTAACATGAGAGAGATGACTATTTAAATGTTAGTGGGGGAGACCTTGGGAGAGGCTGAAGACACAGCAGAGAGAAGGGCTAAGCAGTAGTTTCTGGAAGGGATAAGAGCTGTAGGTGGAGGGATTTTATTTTGAGGACAGTCATTGTGGGTGTTGACAACCCACACAAGTGCCACAGCAAGCAGCGCTCTTGCCAGCATCAGAGTCCCAAAGACGCAGTCAGTATCTCTTCTCATTGCCACCCTAAGGCGTCTGCTCTAGCCAGGGTGCTGCCTACTGGTCGACCCAGCAGAGTGGGGATCTGAGCCTGAGGCTCTGCTCAGCCACCTTGCAGCCTGCCCAGCGGGGCAGCCTTCTCGTTCAGGGACCCACAGTACTTGGAAACCTATAGCATGAAAAGGGGCTCTGGATGCCCAGACAGCTCTGGCAAAGAAGCTAGCAAACGAGGTGACCAATTGTGTTACATAAAAGGTCCAGAAATTTACGGGGGTGAGGAGGACCCTCTCCTGACTTTGGGTTGGAAAGAGGTTATCACATTGTTTTCAAACTGTCGGGTTACGTTTTCGCTGCTAAGGGCAAGAATCATGCCTTTTTATTTGGGTCCCCAGTACCTATCGCTGTTCCGGATACAGAGCAATTAACTGACGGACCAGGAGGATAGGATCCCTCACGGCAGTGGAAAGAAGGGGCGCGGAGAGAGAAATGAGACCGGAAAGGGAGCCTGGATGGAGGATCAGCCCGGGATTGAGGTGTTTGCCCAGATTCTGTGAGTAGATGGTAGCCATGGATGTTCTTAAAGCTGCGGATCTATCCAGAGACTTTTCAGGGTGGCTCAACTCTGAAATGCGTAAATAGAAGGCCGAATGAGGTTAAGGAACAGGTAGGGAGATGGAAACAGGAGTAGGAAGGACTGGAACATAAACTTGTGTCTTGGAGTTTTAGGCTGCGGCTGGAGCAGCTGTAAAATAAAGGCCGTACTGGGGTGGAAAGGCTGATTGTGAGCCAAAGGCCAACGTCCTCCTTGGCCTGCAGACGAACTAGGAGGTCTGTAATATCAACCCACCAGAAGCAAGGGCACGGGGCTGGGGTGGGAAGGAGGCGGAAGGGAAGGCAGAATAGCTTGAACCTCAAAGAAGAAAGGTCGCTGCCCTTCCTCTTTCTCTCTGTTTGGTGAATTCTCTTCAGTCCTTAAGTCTTGTTCTATTCTGTGAAACTTTGCCCCATCCCTTTCTTCTCGTTCCCCTGCTCCCCTCCCACCAGGCTCAGGATGTACTCTTTCCTCGCTTCCACTGGCTCTAACCGCACTCTACACATCTTCCCAAACCAAACTGTCACGTGTCTATCATAATAACATGAATTACATTGTATCGAGGTTTTTAGTTTAATTGCCTGGACTCCCCAGTCATGATGTCAGGGCTCAAGGGCAGGGTCTCTATCTTCTTTGTGTCAAATCCAGCAGGATCCCCAAGTCAGTATCTTTTGAGGAGAGCGTGCATGCGTGGCTTTGGTGTGGAGAAGGGCAGGTGCATTTGGACAGTCAGATACAAAACCCGAGAGAGCTCACAAAGTGAGAGAGAGATCCGCAGACTGAAGGCAGAGCAAATGCTAATTAATATGCAACACTTCCCACGTGCCCAGCACTAGCTCGGCACTCTATGTAATAACTTCATCTTCGCAAGAGTGCCTGTGATGCAAGCAAGGAAACTGACTCTCAGAGAGGTTGCAAAACTTGCCCCAGATCAGAAACCTGGTAAGAGAGGTTTGAACTCAAGCAGTCTGGCCAGCATCAAAACTCAGACCCACTCACTACGCAGACTATCCTGCCTCCTACATGAGGCATCTTCAAAGGAGTGTTATGAGCTAAATATCATGCCTCCAAATTCACATATGGGAATGCTAATCCCCGCTACCACAGAATGTGGTCATATTTAGAGATGAAGTTTTCAGGAAAATAAATTAAACTGAGGCCATTAGGGGAGTCAGTCTGACTGGTGTCTTTACGAAAAGAGGACATTTGGACAAAGACACCAGGGATGCTCACACAAGAATGACCACGTGAGGACACAATGAGAAGGCTGCCACCTGCAAGCCAAGGACAGAGATCTCAGGAGGAACTGAATTTGCCAACACCTTGATCTTGGACTTGGAGCCTCCAGGACTGTGAGAAGGTAAACTCCTGCTGTTGAAACCATCCGGGTGTGTGGCATTTTGTTCCGGCAGCCCTAAGACATGAGCCCAGGCACCTGGAGCAGTGGAAGACTGGGTCCCTGAAGGAAAGTGTGAGCATAAGAAGAGGGCGGAGAGCCAGCCTTTGTGAGTCTACAACGTTCATATGACAAATAGGTGACTGACCACAGTTCCCAGAGGGCAAGTCCATCGTCTCAGGGGCTGGGAGGCCGTGTCCTGAGTCTAGCATTGCCCTGTATTTGTAAATTGCCACAGCACTTTTCCAGGGGTCTTCTGGGTTCCCATCTATTTTTTTTTCTGCCCACCACCTGGCAGTTGGAGGGGTAGCCATGGGCACGCAGTGGGGCTTCTGGCCTTGGACTTCAGATCTGACCATAAACTGCAGGCTAAGGCTGCAAGGCAGGACCACTCTCTCTGCTCTCCCCTATCCAAGCGGAGTCATTTATATTTTAATAAGATTATTTTCCAACTCAACAGTTTATCTTTAGTTTCATTTATCCCTTTGCCATCTGGTCCCCTTATGCTTGCCTGTAAGGCTAGTGGCTTTCTTTGTCTAAGTAGATTTGTCAATAGTTTATAATTTTTCTCGTCATGATCATAATATTTATTTTTCACATCAGACAAACTCTTCTGGAGACTTGGAAGAAAGAGATTTTTTTTTCATGTCTCTCTTTAACCTGAAATGTTTAAGTCTGGGAAATGTATTTTTTTTTTTTTTTAATACAGAATGAAATAAAAACAAAAGAACAACACTTCCCAAACCAACACATCTTCCAGTTTGATTTGCTCCTGGATACCTTAAACTAGTATTTCGTTTAAAGAGCAGTATTAGAGGAGGCTAGCCTGACAGCAAATGATCCAGAAGGTTTAGACTCACACAATGAAGGGGCCCAGCCTCCCTCTATCTTGAAACTCAAGCCCAAGCAAATCCCGTGCCCAGAAGATTTTTCTGTGTTTCCAATCGCTAGCCCTTAAATGCCTTATCTTAAAGCTACGTAAGTAGAAGGTAAAGTCTATTGTTTAGAACTTTGGGCCTTCGTGATTACGAGTGTACCTCTTTCACTTGCAAAGCTGACACTATTTACTATGAGATTATTTCGAATTTTTTCCTCCTCTAAAGGCCTTGATATTCCAGTTTTACTCTAATGGCCAAGGGTGCCTGTCAGGGGCATGTGGGGCTTCCTCTAAGGATGCTGGGCTTGGTGGGAAGGCCAGCCCTGCCCACAGGGTCTGGAACAAGATAAAGTGCCCTCTCCCAACCTCAAAAGCTCCATGAGGCCAGCCACTGTCTCTGACTTGTTCCCCCAGTGTGTCCCTGGCCCCAGCCACTGCCTGGCACACTGCGAATGCTCAACGAATAAACAAGTGCTCTTGTTTTTTAAGGCATCCCAGTGGGCGACAGCATCCGCAGAGGCTGGAGCGAATATTCTAGGTGAAGTACAACATGAGAGTGTCCTCGTTTCTGTCTGAGAAAAAGCCATTTAAAAATCAGTGACATCTTGTATCTGTATGCTTCACAGTTTCTAGAGGGCTTCGAGTCTCCTGTGAGATTGATGCTAGCCATGCCCCATTTTAAGGACAGTTGGAAGCCTTACCAGGTTTTTGTGAGGATTAAAAAGAGCGTGTGCATAAGGCCCCCACCTCGAGTTTCTGCGACAGCTGAGGCCCTACCCTGTTCCTCTAGTGACAGGATGGATTCTGGTTCAGAACTCAGCTTTCACATTTCCTGGCCTATTACTCTACCTCAGTGCCCCTGGCACGGGCCTCAGACCCGGATGGCAACATCTTTAAGGCAGCAGGCAGGGCACTCTAAGCTGACTGGTGACAATCCTCTGCCCTCCTCTTATAGGGGAGTGGGTGGGAGGCTGTTACACCCCCATAATTAAAGTGATCACCATTCAATATCTGGAAGGGGAGCCCAGGAACTGTGGAAAGCTCCTGGGTGAAATACACAAGGTGATCACTACAAGGGGCTCTTTTTATATAGCTGCTAATAGCTCTTTTACCAAAACAATGACAAAGAGAGGCTCCTAAAATTGAGGCACCACTAGACTGTGCCAGTGGTAAAAAACTGCCCCCTGCAGGTGAGGAGACCTGAATCAACGTATCATTTTGCAAGGAGGCCAGGTTTTTGCTGGACTGATCTTTCTCTGGATACTTGAGCGAGACTAAAGTAGTTTAAGCAGCATCTCTCTTTTTTTTTTTTTTTTTTTTTGTCTTTCTGTCTTTTTAGGGCCACACTCGCGGCATGTGGAGATTCCCGGGCTAGGGGTCGAATCAGAGCTGTAGCCTCCAGCCTACACCACAGCCACAGCAACGCCAGATCCAAGCTGTGTCTGAGACCTACACCACAGCTCACGGCAATGCTGGATCGTTAACCCCCTGAGCGAGGCCAGAGATCGAACCTGCAACCTCATGGTTCCTGTTCGGATTCGTTAACCACTGAGCCATGACGGGAATTCCAGCATCTCATTTTCTAAAGGCCATGCTAATTTCACTCTTTCTTCTCTGCCCTTTTGCTTAGTGTCATCTTCCTGAGGCTGTGACTGGACCCAGCATCAGCCTTCTAGGTAGATGACAAGGACCCCACCCACATTAAACGGGCCACCTGTCTCCTCCACTCACTCACTGGGTGGCCTGGGGTAGGGCACCTGACCTCACTAGGATTTGGTTTCTTTGACTGCAAAATGTAAAAGTTAACCTACTTCAAAGACCTTTGCTGAAGATTAAATGAGGTGAGACATATGAATTGCTCCTGCCCAGAATAGACAAAGGCAGGTTCCCTCATGGCTGTAAGGATAGCAAGATGGCAGGATGTTCATTATAGGTACCTCTCTGGCCACTTTTATCGTTCCCTTTCGTCTGGTTTCATTGACATTGCATTTGTTCTTCTACTTTTCAAATAGGCTATAATAGTCTATTGAATTCACGGAGATGTCACATTCATACAGACACGCCTCACTGACATCTTTGCCATTCCGTGTTCTTCCGCTCCCCCAGCTCGCCTTCCCTCCCCCTCTAATCCCGTGCCCAGTGCCCTGTCCTGCCTCACACTTGCTGCTCTTGCCACCTGGAAGCTCTCCTCACTACCCCCTCCACTCTGGGGCTGCTTCCCTTTCATTCACTCAGCACAGATTTATTGCTCGGGGATTATTCCAGGTGCTGAGGCTACAGCAGTGACCAAAACAGAGTTCCTGCTCTCCCGGAGCTGCCATTCCGGGGGTAGGATTGGGGAAGGAAGAGCAGGCAATTAGTCGATATACCTGTCATGTGTCAGAGGCTGGTAGAGTTAGAAGAAAGAGCAGAGCGAGGTAAGGGGATACTGGGGTGTAGGTTGAGCTGGGAAGGGCTCTCTGCTGAGGGGCCATTTGAACAGAATCCTGAAAGACATGTGGCAGGAGCCTTGCAGAAAATCTGGAGGAGATTATTCCAGGGAGAAGAAACAGCAAGTGCAAAGGCCCTGAGACTGCAGAGGGCTAAATATCTCTTTCTGAGAGCACTTTCCCTGACATCCCAACTTGAATTCTGTTCTCTCGGGGCACACTGTTCTTTTCCTTCCTAGCATTCATCTCCATTTGTGTTTTATATGTTAAGATGTACTTGCTTAATTAGTCTCCTTGTCCTGATTATAAGCTTCACAAGGGCAGGCATCATATCTGCTGTGGTTTTCCCTTATTTATATGTTCAGAATTCAACCTCCTGTCTGATATTTGGTTATTGAATGTAATGACAGATTTAAGATGGTCATTATTGGCATTGTGATGGAAATATCTTACAACTTTCCTTTTGCCTCATCTGAGAGTCTTCTTTCAGAAATCAGTATATGGGGTGGGAGGCGGGGGGGGGGTGTCTCCTTTGAAGAAGTGGCATGCTCCTTGCTTTCCGCTAATGAGCATAAATTGAGTGGAATATATCCAGTTGTTTTGCCTAAGAATTTCATGCTCAGTAAGGACAATTCAGTTGAGATTTGAGCTTGGCATATTTACTTGTGTTTTTTCTTAATGATGAAAGATTGCATGTCTAGTCCTTTGTTTAGTTGGATTCCTCTTTTGTGTAATTTGATTAAGATAAGAATCAAAAGGAGTGACATTTAGGTAAGTAAGAAGGAAGAACAGAGGAAGAGGAGAGGGAGGGAGGGAAGAAAGAGTCCCCTTCACACACCACTTGTCACTGCTTTGCAAATTGAGGCTGGGATGTAGCTAGCTCATGCTTTTAAAGTAATGGTAGCTGCCTGGGACTAGGGCAGGACCAGTGCTAAGTATTTTTACGTGTGATCTCATTAAACTCCCAATAAGGCTCTGGGGTAGATATCAATAGTCCCATCTTACAGATAAGTAAATTAAGGCTCAAAGAGGTTAAATAATTTGCCTTAAAACAGAAGGAAGTAGAAAGAAGTGCCTTTCAACAGCTTGGACAGGGCTGTCAGAATTAAATCCAAATTGTTTTGATACTCTCTGCCCCCCAAGTTCTGTCCAGCCTCTATTAAGGAGAGGTGAGGCCCTCCAATAGAGATCATTAACTCACCCCAGGTGCTGAGGTGGGGTCCTCACACACCTCCATTACCCCCTACTGCACCACCCACCCAGAGCAGGTACTTGCAATGGTCTTTTAAGTTATTTTTAAAGGCATCCTTTTTTAAATAGCAGAAGAATGCTTGACACCGATTGTAAACCGGCAGGTGGGTAATGGGAAGCCACTCAGACTCGTGCTAAGAAAGGTGATACTGACTTCAGTGTTGGCAATTCAGAGGAAACTATAAAGAAAGCACCTAGGTGTTCTAACTGATCCAAAAGTAAAAGATTCTTCCTTGCTTTCGCCGTGACGTGGGTGCTTCTCGGCGGGGCTCGGAACGCCTGGGAGAGAAACCTCTGGGCAATCCCTAGGATCCTGAATTCCGGGACTGTGCCCCCAGGGGAGAGAAGGGGCGGCTCACTCACACATCACACGCGATCACAAAGCACAGACGGGAACACGCACTCATCACACACGCAGAAGCGTGCCCTTACATACCCCACCCACCCACCCACAGCAAACCACACACACAGGTGCACGCGAGCACACAGACCTCGCCCCCTCATGCACCGACCGTCACACACAGGGGCCCAACACGCGGGCCCGCGAGAGCTCGCGCACAGGTTCACACCCGGCGCACGCACCCTTCTGCGCGCGCACACACTGCCTCACGTGCACAGACCCGCGCGCCCACGCTCCGTGCACACCCCCTCCTGCGCACGCACAAACCCTCGCGCGCACCCGCTCTCACGGCCCAGCGGCGAGGGGCGGGGCGGCAGCGGCCTGGGTGCCCGGCTGGGCGCGGCCAGGAGAGGGCGCGGCGAGGGGTGGTGCCCGAGTTGTTTCCCCGCGCGCCGGGCCGCGCGTCGCTCCGAGGGAGCCCAGCCAGCTCGGGCCCGGCTGCGCTGGGCGGCCCGGAGGGAGCGCGCCATGGACCCCAAGGCGGGTGGCGGCGAGGAGGAGGACTGCGTGGACTCTGGCGCCGAGACCGGAGGGTGAGCCGCACGGGCCCGGCCGCGGGCGGGGGGCGGTCTCCGAGTGACGCGGCGACCCTTGCCCGACCCGGGACCTTCCTGGACCCTGAGGCGGAGCCGAAGCCGGAGCGGCTTTGGCGGGACGCGGCCGCCGGGGCTGCCCCTCCTGCCCGGGTCCCGCGGGGAAGCCGGAGGGGCCGTGGCGAGCTCGCTCCTTCCCGGGCCCGCCCTGAGGGCAGAGCCGCGTGGTGCCGGCTGCCCGGGTCTGGGCGGGCCCCACCCCGGAGGGCAGGACAGTGGAAGGACTCCAGTTCAGAGTAACCCCCCACGCCCCAGCCCTCTTGGCCTCCGTTGTCTCTGAGCTGCTGCAAGTGCAGGCAGCTGCGGGGTCCCCCGCATGAGCGTGTTGGACCAGGGATGCGCCTGCACTTGTTTCCGCCTGAGGCGAGGACTTTCTTCTTGCAGCTCCGGAGCCCCCTGGAGCCTGGGGATGGGGGTTGGGGGATGAGGAGAAGCGGGGAGGCGGGTACAACGCTCGAGACCTAAAAGTCTTAAAGAAGTCGTCTAAGAGGATGGCATTTTTTCACTTTATGACTTTAATGTGCTGGCCGAGACCCTGTCGCCAACTCCTCCACTGCCCCGCCCAACTTTCTTAGGGCTCTGCGCACCTGTCCCAGCTGGAACCGCTTGCCTTAGGCACAGGTGGGAAGAAGATGGTGCTGTGTCCTAGCCCTAACCGTTTTTAAAAAATACCCTCTTCGCTTCAACGGACTCACAGAGTTAAAGCTTTGGAGCCTCGTTAACCCTCTCCCAACAACACTTTTCCTGAGTGGGACAAAAGACAGAATGTCTTTCAGGAGACAAATGTCATTGTAAAGGCTTCCGCCCAGCCCCTATCTCGAGAGGATTTCCCTGTGCAGAGTCAGCACTGCATCCAGGATGCCGGTACCGACCCAGAAGGAAAGGGTGTCTTTTCCTATCCGCTGTAACCCCGGGCGGGGTCCTGGAACTGCCCAGACCATAGAAAGCCTCGTTCCTGGAAGTGTGGGGAGATTTAGACTAATCTGAGGATTTGGCAACCCTGTGAGGACAGGAAGAGTCTAGGCCCAGAATGGGCCCAGTGTCTGACCTGACCTGGAGACAGGCTCCCAAGGGCGGCCCATCCTGGGCGCCCAATCCCTTCCTTCCTTGAAGCCTCCACCCACTCTCAGCCAGGATCTGGGATGTTACAGCCCAGGGCATTTACTCTGCGATGGGCTTTCCCAGTTATCCTCACTTGTCATCATTTATGGTTCACTACAGAACCAAACTTCATTCCAGTGTTGCAGCCTGAGACCAAATACTGAACTCTCTGGCTTTCTCCCACATTTTGTATGTGCGGCATATATATGTCCTTTTTTTTTTTTTTTGATCTTTTGTCCTTTTAGGGCCGCACTCGGGGCATATGGAGGTTCCCAGTCTAGGGGTCTAATTGGAGCTCTAGCCGCCGGCCTACACCACAGCCACACCCACACCAAATCTGAGCCACCTCTGCAACCTACACCACAGCTCACAGCAACGCCGTATCCTCAACCCACTGAGCGAGGCCAGGGATGGAACCCACAACCTCATGGTTCCTAGTCGGATTCATTTCTGCTGTGCCATGACGGGAACTCCACATGTATCATTTTTAATTGAAGATCTGTGGCTCTTCCACCCCCAGTTAGCTGGACCATGCATAGAAGGAACAAAGCAAAATTAACCAGCTCATTTTCAGCTGGGTTAAATAAAGCACCGGCTGGTCCATTGGTTTTCAATTTGCAGAGCTCACGTAAAACAGATCTTTTTTTGCAAGGGCCCTCTCTCGGAGAAATGGAGGGGAAGCCCTCTGACCCAGGAGTGACATCACCCCGGGATCCCTACAAACAGCATGGTAGCTGCCAGGGCTCCTGGGAGGGGCTTGCTGAGCGAGCATACTCACACTGTCACTTCTGTTCTCTGCCTCTATTACTAAGTGTGTAGTTTAACAAGCCAGGATTGCTTGAAGAATTCTTATTGCCTCAGTCACATTCTTAAGCTAAAGGTAAAGTGGCATGCATTTAAACGGAATGGTTTGAACGTATGCTTATTAGTTTTGTATTTGCCACAGATTCATATATCCCTTAAAGTTGAGTTTACTTATTAAAAAGCTGTCCAGGGAGTTCCTGTTGTGGCTCAGTGGGCTAAGAATCCAACTGCTATCCATGAGGATGTGGGTTCGATCCCTGGCCTTGTTCAGTGGGTTAAGGATCTGGTGTTACCGTGAGCTGTGGTGTACATCGCAGACTTGGCTCGGATGGGCTGGGAACTTCCACATGCAGAGGGTGCAGCCCTAAAAAAACAAAAAATAAAAACCTGTCCATAGTTCCTCTGCTTTTTCAGAGCTTACACCCTCTTATCCTATCCAGCTTTCATATTGTGTGTAAAGCACACAGAATGCACTCAGTATGTTTGCTATCATCATCATTTTAAAAATGCAAATCTGATCACATCCCTCTGCCTTGCAAACTTTTAGTGGTTCTGTCATCTATAAAGTACAAAGAGTTTAGTATGGCCTGCAAGCCTCAATGTTATGGGATCGTTCCCCCTGCAACCCCGGCCTCTGTCTCTGGCCTTGGCAGGCCCATCCGTGCACCCTGCATCTGACCATATCAGCTGGATTTTTTTCTCATTCCTTGCTTGTGTCAAGCTGCCCTCTTTGCCAGCTAGGTAGGCCCTTCTCCACCTGGCATGTCTGTCCGCCAGGTGAAACTCTACTCTTCTTTGAAGATTCAGCTCAAGTGACACATCCACTAAAGCAGGGGCCCTTAATTTAGGGTCCACAAATTGCTTCAAGTTGTACGCAGATTTATGGGCTTTGTGAAGGTTTAGGAGAAGATGCTATTTTTTTTTTTTTTCCGTCCGATTCTCATAGTAGCCTGTTCCCTCGAAACCAAACCTGTTCTCTCAAAAATGAAGAAGTTTCATTTTCAGCATGCTGATCTGAGGCACTAGGAGACATCCAAGTAAAGATGATGAGTCAGCTGTCAAGTCACCTGCCTGGAGGGGAGGTCAGCCAGGAAGTCTGCACCCTGTCTTTGCATCTGGGAGCTGTCAGCTGAGAAAAGGCCATGGGCGCCCAAGGCATGA
Organism: Sus scrofa; assembly: GCF_054392235.1. Classification (NCBI taxonomy): domain Eukaryota; kingdom Metazoa; phylum Chordata; class Mammalia; order Artiodactyla; family Suidae; genus Sus; species Sus scrofa. Next base: position 17,296,326 of record NC_139393.1, on the reverse strand, counting down.
ACTGCATCAGCTAAAGGTCACAGCAAACACGTGCCTGGCATTTGGTCTGCGCCAGGCACCACTCTAAGATGCTCCATATTTCATGAACTCGTTTAATCCTTTAGCAATTCTGGGAAGCAGGTTCTATTTAAGACCAGCCTTGAAAAACTACAACATACAAAGACCAGGTAAAGGAGGATCAGTTGATAAAGGAGCCTGAGCAAAAATAGGTGCGGAATGAACAAAAAATACGTGTGGAATGAGTCAGGATGAGGAAGGGAGGTGTCTTCTTTTTAAATGGAGATGATGAAGAGCTGGCAGGGTCGTAGTTGCCCCAGGAGAGGTGGAGGCAGAAGCCACAGCAGGGGGAGGAAGCGAAGGTGGAGCCGATTGTCCCGGGAAGGGAGGGGTGAGGAGAGGCGGTAGCTGGGAGGGCATGTGGGCTGAGGCAGGGGTTGCCTGAAATGGAGGCAGTGGTTGGGCAGGACACGCTCACAGAGGTGTCCTGTGAGCAGGAAAGGGTACACGCATGGGAGGAGCACCGCCATCGTTAATGTCACCTTTCTGAGAAGGTGGAGGTGGCTGGACTCCAGACCTCGTGGCTAGATTGGCTTTGGATCCTCTTCCCTGTTGCAACCGTAGGAAAGAAGGGAAGATGGGTCTCTATTGGGTGCAGATGCAGCCCCCATTTCCAGGAGAATGGAGACTTGACATGATGTGGGGGCAATGGTGAGTGATTAGTGCTTCCCTGACAGGAAGGTGCAGTCTACCTCGCTCTTTATTTTCCCGCTGCAGTGTTCAACCGCCTCGGGGCAGGCGAGGAGAGCTGGGGCGGGGGGGGGGGGGGGGGGGAGTTGGATCATCAAGGTTTGGGGGAGAGGGACTGTTGCCAGGCTGGTGTGAACAGAATATGGGAGCAAAGGAGGGAGGGGCTGTGGGTTGAGCTGAAGACTGATCCTTCCAGAGCTTAGCCGAGATGGTCCCAAGAACCTTTGTGGGTCCTGCTGCCAGTGAGCAGACTGTGCTTGATCAGTTCAAAAGTTACAGTCAAAAGAGCCAACTTACTGGGGTTCAAAATCTGGCTCTTCCACTTAGGCATTGGGGAACCTTGAGCCAAGTACTCAACCTCTCTCTGCTCTCAGTTTTCCCATCTGTAGAATGGGGACGACAGTAATAATACCTCATTGGGCGCTTGTGACGATGAAATGATCCTAGACATTTAGAGCCTCTAGAACGGTGCCTGGCGTAAGTAAATTGTCAGTACGTTATTGTTTCTCATGCAAAACACTCTGTATGGTGGACTTAGAGTTTTATGTAATAGAAATGTACATCTCTAGGTGCACCAAGACCGCGTGTTCTCACACTCATCACAGGGGAGGCACTCATGCTTTTAGATGCTTTAATCAATACGATCATTGTTGAGAACATCTGAAGGACTCTAGGACATGTCTCTATATGATAATTATTATTTGAAAGATGAGGAAACGGAGGTTCAGAGCATGCGTGCCTAATCGGTGGCATAGATTGAAGCCAGGGTCTCCAGAACGCTTCCCACCTAGTGAAGTTGCCTTTCAAGGACCTGTTCGGTCTGTTGTTAATTCTTGTTTTCTGCTCATTTTCTTTGCTTGAAATGCTGCCTTGGCTGCCTGATCCCCCAACACAGGCTAAGACGAAAGGCAAATTAGCATCCTTCCGTAGTGATGGATGTCATTTTGAAATTACCACTGTCCAAATCCACTTGAAAGCAAGCCTTGTGCCTCTGTGTACTTTCTGTTAGAAAAAAACTGGCAGGTCAGCTACTGACTATGGTCAACTGTCTTACAAAACAGAATCTCTTAAGGGGACAAGCGGTGTTGTGATCCAAACAGAAGGCTAGGATGCGTGCTTTATAAAGAGGGTTTCCTTAGTGGTGTCTCCCAGATTTGGCCTCTAAGTCACTCTTTCAAACATGACCGGAGCGGATGGATTATTTTCATTCACAAGTCTGACCTGCATTAATGGATCTCTGCATCTGTGTCAGCTGTCCCTGAGCGTCTGCAAACATAGGGTCATACCCTGCCCTTTATCTTTGGGGGACCTCCATCTGATGCGTCCTGCAGTTTCAGAGATAACAAACAGTTCACAGGGCTAGAGTTTATGAACAGGTGGATGGGAAGGATGGGCGGAATGCATTTTAAAAAGGGCTAAGTTTAAAGAACAGTACATGGGGAACTCTTGCATAGATGACAAATGATCCATTAGGTGCTGCATTATCTTTGTGTCCAGGGTGGAGTTAGATAGCTTTAAATTACCATGGCAGCGGGTTCAGGGGACTCTGAGTTAACAGATGAGGTAGGTCCATGGTGCATTGAGCTGATGTCTTACAGAAGTGTCAAGATCAGTTTTCCTGAAATGCCAAGATCAAGTCTTAGCTGAGAATTTTCCTGAAAAGGAGAATTTAGGAAGGTGCCCATTACATACCTAAATTGCCAAGTAGGCTGCTGACAGTTGTTAAGCTCTCTCAAGTGCAGACCCCTTTATATTTAATCCCTACATGTGTAGCTAGAATGAAAGCACAACCAAGGGACCAGATCTTACTTTCTGTTCCTTATTGACGCAGATGCTAAATCAAGGTAATGTTTGGATTCATGGCTACATGCGTGTCAGGTGTGTGTATATATATTTAATCCTTGTATTTCTTCTGCTCATCTGTAGCACGTGTCCATACACTTTTCATCCTAAAATGTGTGGGTTCACCTTTCCAGCTTCATTCAGGCAGAGTTGAATGTCTTATGCAGAGCCAGCTGGATAAATTCTTAGGATGTGAGGCCAATTACACAAGGTTCCCAAGACAGATACCCTGCTGCTTGCTTCCTCTTCCCTCAAAAAGCTGAGAGTACACACCCCTCCAGAGAACTGTAGTCAGTATCTGAAATTGTTTGACCCTCTTTATGCAGAAAATTGTTTCACGCTTTCCAGTGTGTCTTCCCCGGGCCATATTTCTAGTAAATAATCTTTTGGGGGGGTGGTTCATGGAATGTATTTTAAGATCTATAAAAGTTTTCATACCTTGACTCAGTCCCTCCCTATTCCCTGTTATGATAATTTTTCTAAGGAAATTAAGTATCAAACTGCATTTATAAATACCTCATCACCATGTGCTTTGCAAAAGTGAACAATCAGGAACCACCACATAGTCAACAAAAGGGAAATATTTCATTAAATTATAGTACATCACTTTATTTAAAATTATAATTAGAAGAACCTTGTAGTAGTGTTTTATGATGGAGTTTAGTGAAAAGAGCAGGTTAAAATTGTATCTCTGTCATTATGGCAACTGGGTACAAATTACATCATCAGGACTAGAGGCTGGAGAGGGGTGGGAGGTTTTAGGTGACGTGTCTTTCTGTTTGATTTCTGTTTTGATGGTGGACAGGGGTGGAAGTTGGGGTGATAAGTGAAACTGCAGAGCTGGGCAGAGGCCATCAGTCATAGAAAGAGGGGTTTATGTTGTACACTGTGGAGCTTGAATTTCATCCAGAGAGCTTTGTGCTTTGCAAAGATGGGCTGCTATATGAGGCAGGAATTGGAGCAGAGCAAGAGTGAGAGTCAGAAGACTGACCATTTGGCAGGCCTGACCTGGGCTGTGCCTTTTGTCACAAGAAACGTGGAAGAAATATGGAGAGATTCACGGCAGGGACACTTGTTATGCTGCACCTGTCCTATTATACTCCCTTTGCACTTTAAGATTCTTGAAGTATGTTTCAAATGTAAATTTCATCCTACATACATATCCATCTGGATGCACATCTTTCAAATGTATGCATGTGTGAAACCCATATGCTTCAAGAGTATTTGGAAAATCCTAGCTGAAAATGACAACAAGTTTTTAATAATTAAATAAATACGATCACACATTCTTATTGAATGTCTTATTTGAGTTGTCATGAAATTTCTTTGAAGCCTGGCCATCTTAGGATGACCACATTGTAATGGAATTGTTTTGCTGTTGCATCTACCGCAGTGGATATTGGTTGAGTACCCGCGGCATGTATATAGAGTTGCATTACTAAGTTTTGTCCTAAAGTTTATTTATGTCCTGCCTGGTCCCAGAAAGAATTTAATGCACTGATGCTGGGGTTACAAATGCTGTGTTTCAGAATGTTACTGGTCCCTGATGCTATCTTTTGCTCAGTCTCCTTCCTTTTCCCTTAGCCAGTGCGTCTCCAAGCCCAGCCAACCCAGTCTCCCTTCTAACGCCTCCCTTGCCACCACCCCCGTTCTTGCCTTTATCATTCCTACCTCCTGGTCTCCTTACAAATACTCTCTCTTTAGTTTCCTGATCAGTAATGTAAAACATTGGCTGAGATCTCTGTGAACGCAGTTGGTGATACATAGAAGGATATGCAAATGGTAGTAGTTGTTATTCTTTCCAGTTTTAAACTTCAGTGATTCTCTGACGACTAAAATATTTCATTCGAAAAGAGGGAAACCACACGCTGTTTTTCTTCCATTTTATTCCTCTCCCAACAGGTCCATGCATCGTTTTGTATGAGAGATGTAGGTTAACTAGCAGACGCCATGCTTTTTATGGTGTTTTTTTTAAAGTTCTGTATATACCTTTTTAATGTGGCTTAAGAAACTCAATACAGTGAAAACTGGATGATTCAAGAAAGGCAACATGAGACTAAATAAAAGGAGTGTATATCTTTCAAATTAAACGTAATGAACCACATCCCCTCACTACCACTTTGGCAGGATAAATCCATCCTCGCCAGAGACATTCATTTCCTACTGAGAGGACTTAGGGACACTAGCGGGGACAAAACCGATAGCTTCCATACCACGTGTGTTGCCAGAGAGGGCCAGTTTAAGAGCCGCACAAGCAGAGCAGGAACTTAGTGGAGATTAAGCAGGCAGGCTCTTGGCCAGATTCCCATTCTCACAGAGGCCGAATGCCAGCAGCGGGTTTTTTCAGCATAGACACCGATGGGTATTTTCACCCTGGCCCTAACCCTGACTTTTCCTTTTCCAGATCATAGCCCTCATCCTGTTACTCTAATATCTAGCAGGATTTCTCCCCAGATGGAACCGAAATCAGCCCTCCTTGTGCCTTGTGTTTCCTGACGGTCAGCCAGCCCTTGACAGTGGAAGCCCCCCCAGCCAGGCCTTGGAATCCCTCGCCAGGGTCCACCTGCCCCTGCTGACATCAGCAAAGACACATTTCCCCGTGGAGTGGCGCTAGCATTTGAAAGGCGCTTGTTGGCTGTGGTTTAACCGTTCAGGGAGTTGTGAATCCCTTTGAGAATCTATTGGAAACTTGGAGCCTTCTCCCTAAAAAAAATAAGCTTCCATTCAAAAATTTGCCAGTAACGTTAGAAGGTTCGGGACTCATCTGGCCTCCCATCTGGGAGATTCACAGAGCCCCTGTGAAGGACCCCAGATTCTCAGATGCCTTTAAAGTTAGGTTCTCAGGGAGTTCCCGTTGGGGCACAGTGGAAACAAATCCCACCAGTATCCATAAGGATGTGGGTTCGATCCCTGGCCTCGCTCAGTGGGTTAAAGATCCAGCATTGCCATGAGCTGTGGTGTAGGTCCTGGACTCAGCTCCGATCCTGCATTGCTGTGGCTGTGGTGTAGGCCGGCAGCAGCCAGCTCCAATTCGACCCCTAGCCCGGAAACTTCCATATGCCACAGGTGTGGCCCTAAAAAGCAAACAGATCAATCAATCAATAAAAAAGCTGTGGTTTCGAATTCAGACATAACCTGATTTTGCACAAAACAGCCCTCAGCATGACAGGGTTTGATGGGTGACATTTCTTGACCAGTAAAATGCTACTTACCACGGACTAAAATTCTCTCTTGAAGAAATCACTTGAATAGAGAAAAACAATGTCTAATCCTACTAATACGAAGGTTTTGTGTTTCAGGTCCGACTACAGCCACATGTCCTCCACCAGCAGTAAGTACGGCTTAATTGTCCTTCAGCCCTGGGCTCAGCCCCAGCTCTGCATGTAGAGAGGACCATCCTCGGAACCCTTGCCTTGATAGTAAGACTCCCGGAGGGTGTCCTTGCCAAGGCATGTGATGCAGGATCCTCTGACTCTGCGAGGGGAGGCTTTTCCTGGGGACTTTGACTGTCCCTTGATTTCAGGGCTAGACGTGCCACTACTTTTATGGAAATTCAGCCTGGAGGAATTAGCCCAGGCTCTATGAACACAGATGCTTGGAAAACACCTTCTCTGAAAAAGCTGGTGACTCATGCATTCAGCAGACATGTATCAGTTACCTGCTGGTCACAGACGAGCAGCTCCGAGTGTGTTCAGTGGATCCTTGAAGTGGCCTCAACCCCTCCGTTGGGCAGATTCCCTCCTGTGTTGCTATAGCTGCAGGCAGATGTCATAGGTGATTATATATGGTTTAAAAAAATAGGAGTGTGTATTTATAAACATACGCTGCACATACAGAAGAAGGTGGCTTATTGAATTACAAGTAAATCTGTTTATAGGAAATTAGGCCTTCTCTCCAGGAGCAGTTGACAGTGATGGCAGGCACTACAAAGCCGTTTAGATGGATGAGAGAACAACAAAAAAATTGTCTTTTATACTAAAAGCCCTGACTTTTGGAATCGGTAAATACTGAATGGTTTTGTCCTATCTCACTATCCTGTTAAGCTCTTGATTCTAAAGAGTTCCCAAATGCAAAGACACTTAATTGCATTATTCTGTTTATTGATGTGCCGGCTTAGTTTTCCTCTGCAATAAGAGACTGTGTGGAAAGCAGTATATGTGGGATGGTAATTTACTGTCAAATTATATTGAGTTATTAGTATAACGGCAGTGAGCAATTTCTGATCATTTCAGCCAACTGGAGGCCCGGCATTGCCCCTTGGTTATTAAGAACCATTAGTAATAATGAGAATAATGCTCCAGTGATTTGCATTCACTCCCTGAAGCCTCTGCCGCCCTAAAATCCGAGACCGCGCCCTTGAACTCGCTCCCTGCGCTGCCATTCTCACTCCACTCCGTTTTGCCCAGAGGCTACATTTCTCTAAGAATGATTTTTATAAAATACTTGCCCGAAGCCTTTGCTCAATTTGTAGCTCACAAAGCAGTCCTCTGGGTCACAACAAAGCACCTCTCTTGTCAGCGAAACCGGTAATTTGGTTTGGGATGTTTTTCTCGCCATTATTTTAATTGGGATCTCGGAGTTGGAATTTCTCTTAGTGCAACTGGGATCAATAGGCTTTTATGGCTGGTCCCTTTTCTCTTTCAATATTGGGCGATTTCTGCCTCATTCTTGGGGCCTGTTGGTGAGCGAGGGTGTAGAAGTGTTTCATGTGTAAGGAAACGTATTTGACGGTCAGTAACAGAGAAGAAGAGTTTGGGTTGGTTTTTCTCTAATTTAAAAACAAGAAGTCCAGAGGAGGCAGTGCAGGTCTGTTAGACAATGGGCGGCTCTTGGCTTTCATCCTCGGGGTGCCTCAGAGTTACAGAGGGACCGTCTCTGCCACAGCCATCACGTCCTCATTCTGGGGGGAGGAAGAGGTGAGTGAGACTGGTGGGCCCCTGGCTCTCTTGGCTCTGTGTGCTGCCGGAACGGCCTCTCCTCCCCACCAGGAGCATCGATCCTGGCCACAGCTGCACTCAGGAGAAGGCCCCTTAGGCAGTCTGTTACCTTGGGGGTCCTTTCTGAAAAGAAAAAAAATTGAAGTCTGAGGTCTTAAATCTGTCCTTTAAAACATAGGTTCAACCGTGTTGCAATAATAACAATAATCTTCTAAGAAGCTTTTGACAGTGGCATCGCCCCACGACCTAGATAATTGCACAGAGGCCCGAGCAGAGAGAAGGTGAACGTAGGTCCTGTTTCTCTGAAAGGTGCAGTGCCGGGCGCCCACTCCCTGTCACGGTCACAGCCAACCTGATGCCGCTGCCCTCCGTGTGACCAGCAGGGCCCGGAGGGCTGACCGGTGGTCCCAGGTGCCCAGGATCAGTCCTGGAAGCAGCCCTTTCCCTCATTGTCATTCCGCTGCTGTTGGTCAGCCTCTCGCCACCAAATGGCTTGTTTCGGAGGGAGTCCTGATGGGGGTTTGATCGCTTCTAGGAAGTGGCCTTTTCTCTGTCTGCGTGGTTCTCCCTGAACCTTCTCATGATGCTCGTGTGTTCCTGAGTTCCCTGGGCCCTAACCACTTGCTTGGGGTGTTCTGGGGTCAGGGTGAGTCTGTCCAGAGCTGGTTTTCGTCGTCACCAGGTGTGTCAGGAGAGCGCCCCGCAAGAGCACCACGCTGTTTAGTTGCTGGTTTTCTTCTCGGCACACAGGGGCTGCTTCCTCATGCCACCTACCCCCGGGGCAGAAGAAGAGAGGTCATCACCAAGGGGAGGTACCCGGGCAGTGGTGTGGGGTCCAGGGGTCCAGGTCCTAGTCCTGGTTCCACTCTGAATTTGCTGTGTGCTCTCAGGCACGTCATTTACCTTCTCTGAGCCCCAGTTTCCCCCTCCGGAGAATGAGATGATTGGGCTGGATGACCTCTAAGGACCTCTCCAGAAGCTCGGGATGCTAAGATGTGACTGTCTTAAAAACTCCTCTAAAAAGGGAGAAGAAGGGAGGGAGGGGGAGTTCCCATGATGGCTAAGCAGTAATGAACCCAGCTAGTATCCATGAGGATGCGGGTTTGATCCCTGGCCTTGTTCGGTGAGTTAAGGATCCGATGTTGCCATGACCGTGGTGTAGGCCAGTGGCTATAGCTCCGATTTGACCCACAGCCTGGGAACTTCCATATGCCCTGGTGTGGCACTAAAAAGACCAAAAAAAAAAAAAAAGGAGGGGTGGAGGAAAGAAGGAATGAAGGCTGGAGGAATCCATACCCTTTTTCTTTGGTCCCAGAATAACTGTCCAGGGTTTGGGCCGCCTCTCTGGTGGCATTAACCCCAAACAGAGGGCTGTTGAGAATCAGCCTGATCTTCTCACTGTGGGCTGCCTACAGGCTGGTGGTGGCAGAGGCATCGTGATGAGGGGCAGCTGCTGCATTTTATCCCCAGGAAAAACTGGGGGGAAGGGCACGAGGTTCCTCCAGCATCCTGTTTCTCCTGGACCTCAAGGATGAAAGAATTGCATTTCCACAACTGTGTCCAATGTCCCTTTCAACTCAGAGGAGCAGCTGAGGGGTCGTCTTCGATGGATGGTTTGGTTTGTGGGGGTGAATTTGTTTCTAGTTGCTACTGGTCCGTTTGTCTTTTTTAGATTCTTGGGCACACCGGCTTTATCTTTGTGTTTTCTGCAAAACCAAACACACCGTTAGCACTCGGGAGATCTCAGTAATGCAAAAATACTTCCTCAGGAAGGCGAATTTAATTTATACTCAGAATTTTAGGTGTTTTTTTTCCAGAAACCTGGTTGGAAGATCATCAAGCCACAGTGTGCAATTTGCATTCTTAAGTGATTGAAATAAAAAGGGGGAAATTTTATAAATGGGATAAAAGAAAAACAATAATTATGCCAGGGGAGGGTGCTGGAATCAACTGTGCTCCCATAAGGCTAATGAAATTCCCATGATGTGTGATTGAATATTTTCATCCAAAGAAAGATTGTAATCATACTTGGAGAATTCCTCTTAGAAGACGCTGGGAGCTGAAAAATGATGTTTTCAGGACAGTGTAACATTCCCTGAGGACCTCGAGCCCCAGGAAAATGCCAGTAGGAGGTGGTCAGGGAACTAACTCGTTTTGTCTGAGGCACTGTCTGTCTCTGTCTCTATTTGCCTTCCTTACTGTGCCCGAAGCTTGTTTCTCCTCCTAACTCCAGGAGAGCCATTAGCGCTTCACCCGGCCCTTTAAACCCCCAGTGACAGCAGGAACGCCTTGCGGGTTTTCAAAGCACATGTGGGAGGAGCTGAGTTGCAGCCACAGGGCGCTTGGCAATGCCCTGCGGAATTCTCTGTGTCTGAAATGTTGGAGAAGTGGCAGCAGGTAGTGTGTCCTGTTCACTTGCGCCCAGGAGCATGGAGCAGGCTGTGCGAAAAAAGGCACATATCCTGGTGGGCGAGGATTATCGCTGTCCCTCTCCCACTGGCCTCGATTCCTGCTCTCCTGATGGTTCCCTCCCAGGGACTCATCCTTCTTGTTTCCTGCCCGGCCCTGAGCTTCCCCAGGCTGAAGGTCTAGTGGATTTCTGTGCCCTCAGCTTTCCTGGGGCTGCCATGGACATGAGCTGCCCCTTGAGGGCAGCCCCGAGGAGCCTGGCTGGTGCCGTGCGCCTCCGGACACACTCCCATCTCCAGGAAGAAGGGTCAGGTGGCTGGCAGGTGTTTTTTAAATAGGAAAATCGGGGTGTCCTGGTTAATTGCAAGGCCCTGGTCAGGTCTGCCTCGCCGCTGTGACAGGAGGACTCTCCCTTCCTCAGGCTGCCTCTCTTCCCAGGCGCATCTTTCCACGTAAATGCTGTCTTTTCTCTTTCATGCCTCAGTAGTGTCATCACGTCCTTGCTGTTGCAGGATACCAAAGCATGTTATATTTTGGTTTTGTCTGTGGCCACATCTGTGCCTTCCCTCACCGTGGAGGGAAAGATAAGCCCATTGTGTGGTTTTGTTTGTTTGTTTTTAAGGGCCGCACCCATAGCATATGGAGGTTCCCAGTCTGGGGCTCGAATCAGGAGCTCCTAGCCACTGGCCTACACCGCAGCCACAGCAACACTGGATCTGAGCCTCGTCTGCGACCTACACCACAGCTCACGGCCATGCTGGATCCTTAATCGAACCTGTGTCCTCGTGGATGCTAGTTGGATTCATTTCCACTGAGCCACAATGGGAACTCTTTTTTTTTTTTTTTCCATTGTGATTTAATTAATAAACAAATGGGGAGCTTTAAAAGCAGCAGCACATTCGGAAGATAGGGTTGTATACTATACAACATATCACTGACAGGGAATATTTGAATATATGTGATTTGTGTCTCCATATCCAAGAGCTAAATTGAGACTTGGAATATGAAATATTCATTATTTTCTTTCTGTTTTTATCAGAGGAGATGATAACTTATTGACAGAGTTTGCTCATTTTAGAGACAGATTTTATCACATACATCCAAAAAAGGAAGATGAAAAATTTTCATTGAGGAGTTCCCATCATGGCTCAGTGGCAAGGAATCTGACTAGTAAACAGGAGGATGCAGGTCCAATCCCTGGCCTCTCTCAGTGAGTTAAGAGTCCTGCACTACTGTGGTGTAGGCCACAGATACAGCTTGGATCTGGAGTGGCTGTGGCTGTGGCGTAGGCCAGAGGCTACAGCTCCAATTCAACCCCTAGCCTAGGAACTTCCATATGCCTTGGATGTGGCCCTAAAAAGACAAAAAAAAAGAAAGAAAAAATTTTCATGGAAATAGAATTGATTTACAATGTTAAGTTTCAAGTATACAGCAAAGTGATTCACTTATATATATGTGTGTGTGTGTGTGTGTGTATATATATATATATATTCTTTTTTTAGATTCTTTTCCATTGTAGGTTATTAGAAGATATTGAGTTCCTTGTGCTGTACAGTAGGTCCTTGTTGGTTATCTGTTTTATACATAGTGCTGTGTATATTTTAATCCTAAACTCCTAATTTATTCCTCCCCACCCTTTCCCCTTTGGTAGCCATAAATTTGTTTTCTATGTCTGTGAGTTTATTTCTATTTGGTAAAAAAGTTCATTTGTATAATTTTTTTAGATTCCACATATAAGTAGTATCATGAGATATTTGTCTTTCTCTGTCTGGGTCAGTATGATAATCTCTAGGTCTATCTATGTTGCTGCAAGTGGCATTATTTCGTTATTTTTTATGGCTGAGTAATAGTCCATTGTGTGTAGATATTAAGAATATCAGTATTTTGGAAGAGGTGGTAGGAGCCAATTTTGCTTTGATCCATTTGTAAATGTCATGATTTGCATTTTTCGCTTCTGTGTACGATGCTTTCCCCATTATGATTATAGAACAAATATCTTTCAGAATCTTACTCCGTAAGATCTAGGCGGAACTCAAATCTCTTCACTAATTCTGATGATAAACAATTTCAGCCATTAAAGTTCCTTAATTTTGTGGTCAGTATTCAGTTGGCAATATACACAGGTTTGCAGAAAGACTGAAAAAAATCCACCCATTCCATCCCCAGCTTCACACTCCTATTGCAATAAAAGCTCAAAAAAGTCCAGTTTTCTCTCAATGACTATATTGCCTTTCAGACAAAGTTATTTATAGATAATAATATAGTCTTTAGAGACCAACCTGACAGGTATCTAAAGTATCTCAGTTCATGGCCATCTCTCCTTTCATTCATTTTTTACTTCCTCTCCCAAGGCCTTATTAACACTAATGATGTTTTTTTTGATATTCTTCTCCAAATGCAGCCGTTGACATAAAGCAGATTAAGGCATCAGGGACATGCATACCCATTTTCCGTGGAGGGTAACTGAGGTTTTGAATTTCTGTTCCACTCTCCAGATGTGCCACAAGAGATGGAGAGTGCAACATCCAGCAAACGAACCCCAAATAAAAACTCCTTCCGTTTTTATTCTTCAGGCCCTCTGCTGGCACAACAGTCATGTTCACGTGCAGGGCTGTTCTCGAGGACGTTCAGGGCAAGCGGCTGCGTGGCTGGAATGACTCTGCAGCCCAAGACGAGCTCTCTGTGAGTGGCCTTGTGCTGGACGAAGGTATCTCTGAGAACATAGTCCTTCCTGCTGAGTGGCTATGGCTGCAGAGACCCCTCAGAAACCTTTTAAGACGTCATGCACATGGCCATATCCATCTGATTTCCTTGTCCAGTCTCCCCCTCTGTGGCCCTGCCTTCCAAAGTGGCTGTGGGATTAGAGCTTTTACCCAAAAGTATCTAGTGCATTCCCTGGCGTGGGGCATCCGGGATACCGACAGCTCCTGCTTGCGTAGCCAAGTGGGAAAGAACCTGGAAGGCTGCTTCTCTCCTCCTGGGAAGGCCCTGGCCTCACTCCAGATAGGAGCTGGCTCTCCTGCCTATGGAGAAGGGCCCTGGTGTTGGGGCTCTCCCCATGCCCCCAGGCATTGAGACTTTCTGGGGCAAGTAAGGCTTCGTGTTTGAGATACTCTGTGTTCCTGGACCTTCCTCTTGGGGCTGGAGCCCTTTAGCACGCAGCTAGGAGGCAACACAATAGAAAGCCCGCAGTCTGGGGAGTGTCATCTTTGGCAGGTCTGGGTCTTAGCAGAAGCTGAGAGCCACAGAATGCTAACTGGTGCAGGCAGGGGTATTTACTCAGTCTGCATTTTCGTCAGCTGCCCCGACGAGGTATTCTTGGCCTGGCAGAGCACATAAAGTTGCCAGTTAGAAAACTTGCTACCCACAGTGTGGTCCACAGACCACTGCATCAGCACCACCCTGCAACGTGTTAGAAATGCAGACTCCCAGGCCCCACCCCCAGAGATTCTGAGTCAGGCGAGTTGTCTGTACTGAAATTTTGCAGAACACTGATCTAGCCCATCTCCTCAGGAATAAGACTGCTCTTAACTCATCCCTGATTGATGTGGTCTATCCAAGTTTCTTGCTGTCAGAGGCTGATTAAAAAAAATTATTTTATTAAAGTATGGTTGATTTACAATGTGTAAATTTCTACTGTACAGCAAAATGATTCAGTTATACATATATATACATTCTTTTTCATATACTTTTCCATTGTGGTTTATTATTGGATATGGGATGCAGTTCCCTGTGCTATAGAATAGGACATTGTTATTTATCTATTTCATATGCGGCAGTTTGTATCTGATAAACTCAAACTCCTAGTTCATCCCTCACACGCTTTCCCCTTTGGTAACCATGAGTTTGTTTGCCATGTCTGAGTCTGTTTCTGTTTTGTAAACAAGTTCATTTATATCATATTTTAGATTCCACATGTAAGTGATATCATATATTTGTCTTTGACTTCACTTAGTATGAGAATCTCTAGGTCCATTCATGTTTCAGCAAGTGGCATTTTTCTTTTTTATGGCTGAGTAGTATTCCATTGTGTATATATACCACAGAGTCTCTATCCATTCGTCTGTCAGTGGACACTTAAGTTGCTTCTGTATCTTGGCTATTGTGAATAGTGCTGCTATGAACATAGGGGTGCATGTATCTTTTCAAATCAGTTTTGTCTGGATATATGCCCAGGAGCAGGATTGCTAGATCATATGGCAACTCTATTTTTTGTTTAGTTTAGTTTTGTTTTTTTGTCTTCTTTGCACTGCACCCATGGCACATGAAGGTTCCCAGGCTAGGGGTCGAATTGGAGCTATAGCTGTCGGCCTACACCACAGACACAGCAACACTAGATCCGAGCCAAGTCTGTGACCTATACCACAGCTCACAGCAACGCCAGATCCCCAACCCACTAATAAGCAAGGCCAGGGATCAAACCCACATCCTCATGGATACTAGTCGGGTTGGCTAACTGCTGAGCTACAACAGGAACTCCTATTTTTAGTTTTTTAAGGAACTCCGTTGTGTTTTCCATACTGGCTGTACCAATTTATATTCCCACCAACAGTGTAGGAGGGTTTGCCTTTCTCCACGCCCTCTCCAGCACTTGTTATTTATAGACTTTTTAATGATGGCCATTCTGACTGGTATGAAGTGGTACCTCACTGTAGTTTTGATTTGCATTTATTTCTCTAATAATCAGTGATGTTCAGCATCTTTTCATGTGCCTACTGGTCATCTGTATGACTTTTTTGGAGAAATATCTGTTTAGATCTTCTGCCCCCCCCCTTTTTTTTTTGTCTTTTAGGGCCATACCCATAGCATGTGGAGGTTTCCAGGCTAGGGGTCCAATTGGAACTGTAGCCACTGGCCTATACCAGAGCTGCAGCAACAAGAGATCCAAGCCGTGTCTGTGACCTACACCACAGCTTACGGCAACACTGGATCCTTAACCCACTGAGTGAGGCCAGGGATCGAACACACGTCCTCACTGATGCTAGTTGGGTTCGATAACTGCTGAGCCAAGACAGGAACTATGTTCTGCCCATTTTTTGATTGGGTTTTTGTTGTTGTTGATATTGAGTTGTATAAGCTGTTTGCATATTTTGGAAATTAAACCCTCGTCAGTCACATCATTTGCAACTATTTTCGCCCAGTCCATAGGTTGTCTTTTTGTTTTATGTATGGCTTACTTTGCTGTGCAAAAGCTTGCAAGTTTTATTAGGTTTCATTGGCTTATTTTTGCTTTTATTTCTATTGCCTTGGGAGACTGACCTAAGAAACCATTGGTGTGATTTATGTCAGAGAATGTTTTGCCTGTGTTCTCTTCTAAGCGTTTTATGGTGCCTTATCTTATATTTACATCTTTAAGCCATTTTGAATTTATTTTTGTGCATGGTGTGAGGGTGTGTCCTAACTTCAGTGATTTACATGCAGCTGTCCAGTTTTCCCAGCACCACTTGCTGAAGAGACTGTCTTTGTTTCCATTGTATATTCTTGCCTCAGAGGCTAATTTTTAATGGTGTAATCTCTAGGCTCTAGGATATGTATACTATATAGATAAAAATTTTCTTTTAATATTTAAGTTATTTTATAGGTAATTTAAAAGAAAATTGTGTTCCTCCTCTAAGAGCAGTTTATTTTAAAACATGAGCGTTGTTCTTTATCAGGCAAGCTAGAGGTATTTGGGGTTTTTTTGAGAAGCAGGTGGCAGCCTTATCTGTAGGATCATGAAATTAGCAAATGAACCCTGAGATGAATGAAGCTACTGGAGCTGAACGTGGCAGTGCACTTAGACTGTTATTTGATTATGTAGGGTCTGTATTTTCAGAGTCCTCTGAATGGGAACCTGAAAAACTAGACAGTATTACTATTTGACAGTTGATAAGAAAAAAGCAATAACCAAAGATACTCATCAGGAAATCCAAGGCCAAGGCCAATATCCCACATGGACGACTCCTCTGATGCTCTGTGACATGGACATCTGTTCTCCCTCACCCCCCAAAAAAAGAAAGAAAAAAGAAAAAATTTTGTGTAGTCCTTCTGGCTTCAAAGATAAACTTTAATTGTGTGACTTCAACTACATAGGAGGTGGCCATTTCTAGCCAGGAGAGGAAAGAAAAACAGAGGCAGGCTTCCCATAATCCCATTTTCCCCAAGAGGCTCAAGTGACACCTCAGGGACATCTGGTCTACCAGGGTTGTCAGGGACCACCCCCCCCCCATCCCAAGGGAGGGAACAGAAGTGAGTATCTGCCATTATACAGTCCCCTGACATGTCTGGTGCTTTTCTCAGTTTTAAAATAATTGTTATCCAAATAATACATAGTCGTTGTAGAAAAGCCAGAAAATACAGATTAGCAAAAAGAAGAAAATGCAGAATGCTACCAAGCAGAAACAAGTCATAATTTGATGTCCACCCTCATAGATTTTTTTTTCTGAGCATCTATATTCCTGTATATGAATATTATTACCAAAAATGGTATTGGATAGTTTTATAGTCTAATTTTCTAAGTATATTAGGAAGTTGTTTATGTGCCAGTAAACTTCTATAAGAAAGTATTAGTCCTATAATCGCTTGACTATCCATATGGTATTCTGTTGTATGTCTGCACCATACTTTATTCACCAGCGCCCTCTTATTAATCCTATAGGTTATATTCACTTTTAACTATGATAATTGGCACTGCCAGGGATATTTTTATGATACACCTTTGTGCATGGCCTTCATGATTTCCTTAGGATAAATCCCTACAAGTGGAATTGCCAAGGTATAAAGCATATTTACTTTCTAAAACTCCAGATCCCTACTGCGAGGTCATTCTCCAAAGGCACCATTTGACTCTCCCGTTGGCATGGATGAGAATGCCAGGGGTCTTATAAAAACTGGGATTTTAGGAACAAAAAACCAAGATGGATACACACATACATACACACAAACAGACACAGTAACAATGGGCAAAAGTGCTCTGAAGAGCAGATTATAAATAGGGAGACTCGGCTTTTTTTTTTTTTTTTTTTTTGGTCTTTTTGTCTTTGTTTTAGGGCGGCATCCACGGCATATGGAGGTTCCAGGCTAGGAGTTGAATTGGAGCTGTTGCTGCTGGCCTACACCACAGCCACAGCAACGCCAGATCCTTAACCCACTGTGCGAGGCCAGGGATCGAACCCGCAACCTCATAGCTCCTAGTCGGATTCCTTGCTGCTGTGCCACCATGGGAACTCCAAGACTCAGCTTTTGGACATCCTCAAGTTGAAGTCTGTTCCATAGCTCCTGTTAAAAGTACGGCCTCGACGATACGCTCACTCCAACCTCAGGCAGCAGTAACAGGGCTCCCAAACCATCAGTGCCCTGCACAGGCTTCATGGAAAGTATCCCCCCCAACCCCGTAGCCAATTGCTGTCTTTATTCAGTATCAGTATTATTGCTCTTGACCTTTGAGGGGAAAACAAGTTGGAAGTATTCAGGGAAGGCTGCGCAGAAAGCCAGGTCACATCCACTGATGGCCGCAGCGTCAGAACCAGCGAGGAAAGCGAAGAGGTCCCATGGGCCCTCCTTCCTTTCTTCCTTGTAAACCTTCTCTCCTTCCTCCACGTTTACTAAACTTTTAAACTTTGCACAGCACACTGCTTATGGGAGGGAAGGAGCATTCCACCTGCTCTCACTCTTTTATCCTTATCTCACCCTGACACCTTCTGACATGAATACTGGCACCAAAATGGAGGGAGGCTGGGCTGTACAACCTGTGCTTGAAAGACTTATCTTTCCTTCTTCGTAGCAAGAAGAGCCCTGAGAAGTCTTTGCTTTGTCTGTGGCAGGCAGAACTGGGCTTCCTCTGTGCTTCCATCTTTAATATTCCATTGCCTCAAGCTTGAGCATAGGGAGCCTAAAATGTGTGGGTCACAGATAACCTAGACTCAGGAGTTGGGGGGTCTTTCTATGAGATGGCACTTTGGGGGGGTCGCCATCCGTTGGATTATAACACTTTCTGTATTAGAACCTCCTACTATAGTGAATATGACTTTTCACAGTAACCTGTTCAGGGGTAAAAGTGGAACTGCTCTATATCTTTGCAGTCCAGCTGAGCTTCACTCTTGAGCCCCTTCCCTCCCCCGCTGGCAAATGAAGGCAGAGGTCTGATCTGCTCTGAGGTCCCCTCCCATGTAGGACTCATCCCAGGAGTTCAGTACATCATCTGTCCTCAGAAGCCTTCTGGCATCCACCCTTTGGCCGGGTCCCTTCCAGGCTTCTTCCTCCCACCAGAAGCCCAGAATGGACATTGTCTGAGCTGGAAAAGCCACCCCCATAGCATCACACGTTCTTCGGCACGCTGGTTCGTGGGTGAACCCTCTGTTCTAGGTTTTTAGCCTCTTCCATCTCCCGAATCCCAGCCCTTGCAATAGAGAGCCTGGCCCTTCCAGGTTGTTTCCTCTGCTGTGATCTGAAAAAAAATCTAACTTCAGAAACTTGGTAAATGGGTCCATCTTCCCCCTACCCCACCCTCCCTGAAGCACCGAACAGAGCAGAGTTGGCAGGTGGAGAGCCCCAGGCAGTGAGACAGCGTGGGGGAGGGAAACTTCGCTTATCAGCGCTGAATTTCAACCACTCTGTCACTCAGAACTTAAAGTCTCCCATTTTGTGCTTTTCCTATATTTCTCACGTGTGAACGCCTTGCTTCCTCAGTTAGGTTGTGGTTTCTCGAAGGGACCCTCCTGCTGTGTCTTCCTTGGGGCCCTTAGCCGAGTGAGCACTTCAGAGCTAGCCAGGGCCCCACAGTGGGAGCTGAGGAGGCCGTTCTCTTTCTAGACCTGCTGATGACTAACTGGTCAACTTGGGCAAGTAGCCTGAGGTCATCTGTAACCCGAGGGGCTGGACTAAATGCCTCACCAAATTTTTTTTTTTTTTTTTTTTTTTTAGCTTTTTAGAGCCACACCTGCAGCGTATGAAAGTTCCCAGGCTAGGGGTCAAAGCAGAGCTACAGCTGCTGACCAGTGCCACAGCCACAGCAATGCCAAATCCAAGCCACATCTGTGACCTACACCACAGCTCACAGCAATGCAGGATCCTTAACCCACGGAGCGAGGCCAGGGATCCAACCAGCATCCTCATGGATACAAGTCGGATGTGTTTCCACTGAGTCACAGTGGGAACTCCCTGCCTCCCCACTTTAATTTTCTAATCATGCCCAGGAAGCTTGTTCTTCCCATGGGCTGTATGATACATATTTTCTAAGGAAACATGGAAACACAGGCCAGGGATATATCAGTATCCTACTCAAGTTGGCCACACCTTTGCATATTTCATGAAATTTTAGGGAAAGACCAAAAAATGAGTCCAAAGGCTCCATTTCCCACATTGCTAGTTTGCTTATGAGCAAAATCAGTGCCACATTTAATCACTGGTTTCTCTGTGATGCATCCACGATATATTTTATAAGCCCATTCGTAGTGCTTTTTCCTAGAACCCTTGTAATAGCCAATCGTGGTTTGTCTCATTTCCATCCTGCCAGAACAAATCCCTTTCTAAAATAAACCTTAATTACTGTAATTGTGAGGATTCCTTCTGCTAGCTCCAGTGTTAAGTCTGAGCAGCCTTGATGAACAAATCCTTGGGATAGGTTTGGTTAACATCCTCCTCCGTTGTCTGCTTTGTTTTGATTGATATATTTCCCGTCTTAAAACAAGACGAATATTCTAATCTTGTTTTTTGCAAGCCCTGCTGCCTCATCTCTGAACCTACAGAATGTTCCTGAGGTCCTGCCACTCTCAGGATGGCTGAGCCATCAATGGAAATGACAGGGCACGATGTAGTTTAGAAAGAGTGGTGGTTACTGTGCAAAAGAATGGATTCTGTTTAACATACTAGAGTCTCTTCAGCCGTCTTGAATCTTGTAACTTTTATGCACAAGGGGCCTAGTACACCGTCGAGCATTGGACTGGACGCCGGTGTGCGTCAGACCTGTCTCACCTACTCATAAACCTGCAACATCATACGGTCCCCAAGACTTGGGGCCCCTGTCTGTGCTAGATCCATTTAGGTGTTTCTAGCTGAATTAAAGCATCTCAGACTAATTACAAATCAATTTCCATGTCCTCGTCCAGGATGGATGTCAAGCTGTGTCCTCCCTCTCTGGTTAGTGTCTGGCCTTTGCTTCCCTTCCAGGGGCAAAGCACAGTGAAGCCCAGGAATACGCTGCAAGTCAAGTGGCTGTCACACTTCCAAGTGGAAAAACATCTGCCTTACTTCCCGTCTTATTTCTTTCGTAATAGTTTTGGAATGAGTTCAAGGATATGAATCCCGATTCCTGACATTGTTTCTGCTATCAGTGATGAAAATTGAGAGAGCAAATCAGTACAATGATAGAAAAGCCACACTTCTATTTATTTGAGGAGGGGGCTGTCTTTTTTTTTTTAAGGGCTGAATCTGACACATATGGAAATTCCCAGGCTAGGGGTCGAATCAGAGCTACAACTGCTGGCCTGCACCACAGCCACAGCAAGGCCAGATCCAAGCCTCGTCTGCAACCTACCCCACAGCTCATGGCAACGCTGGATCTTAACCCACTGAGTGAGGCCAGGGATGGAACCCGCATCCTCATGGACACTAGTCAGGTTCGTTACCCCTGAGCCACAAGGGGAACTCCCAGAGCCCTGCTTCTTACAAAAGCTCCAGAGGGCCTAAGAGTCCCAACGCTTCCGTGGTGCTCTCCTCTGTCAAATGAAGAGAGGTTTTGACTCAGCCACTTCAGCTGTGTTCTAGTCTTCGATCACAGGAATGTCCTGTGCACTCAGGCCGAGAGGAGAAGCATTTTATCCATATTGCAAGCACAGTGTGGACCCCCTGTGTTAAATACTCTGCACGTCACCTCATCGCCACCAGGCTCCCCAGATACCCATCCCTGCGTCTGACTTTGCCTGCTCTTTGGGGGCTGGCATGGGGGACCAGCCTTGCCCCTGTCACAGCTCAAAGTTACAAGCCAGTCAGAGGCCTTGTCAAAATGATAAAATTATTAAAAATTGAGAATGTTCTGAGACTTTATCTTAAGTGTGTTCAGGGGCAAGGGAGATGGCTTCAATTTTTTAATGGTTCAGGGATTTGAAGAACTGGCTTTTAAAAAAAACTGTAAAAAGAGCTGAAGGCAGGTTATGCATTACATTCCGGATGAATGGGTTCTCCTGGGAAGGAATTTGGAAGCCCCTTTCTGAGAGCATTTACTTCAGGCATTCTGGGAAGACCTTGCAGCTTAATAGTGAGAGGTTGGCCCTGTGTGGCACTTGGCAGCACAGCAGGTTTTGTCTTTGTTGTTCTGGAGCCTCTTTCCCTCCTGCTTTCTGACCTCATCTTTCTTACAGTGGCAGCCTGTGCCCTGGGCATGTCTTGCACACCTGATCCACTGTCTCACGTGGGTTTTCTGCCACTTGATCACGTGCCTGCGTCGGGTGGACGGAAGCCCCTGAACTGTTGGGTGCCCCGGAGTGAGGCTTTAGAAATGCAGATGAGGAGTTTATTCAGCCTCCTGCATTTGAGGTTAGAGGGGCTCAAGCTAAGCTGCAGACCAGATTCCCTAAACGGTCAGCCTGCAGCAGCTGGAGCGGTCTTTGTGCAGACTCTGCTGGCCTCCTGGGTTGTTTGGAGCCCTCCTAGGTTGTTTGGGACCACTTACGGCACCGGAGTGGTCCATGGCCCCTTATTCAGCCAATGGCAGCGGTTTGTGGCTGCTGCCTTGAAAACCCTTTGTTATCCCCTCATCGAGCATGGGTTTGATCTGTGAAGAGTGTACTGCATTTGGGTTCCTGGCTTCCTCTTATATATTGTTTATTGTCTGCCTCCCCCACTGGATTATAAGTTCTGTGAAGGCAGAGATGGTTTTGTTCACAGCTATATCCTTCGGTGCCTGGCAGATAGTAGGCGCTCAATAAACATTCCTTGATTAAATAAGCAATTGCCACTGAATTGCAAATTGTCAGTGATAAACGTGGGATAAAATGACAAGAGACGTCAACCATTGCCCAGAAATTCTAGAAAGGGGTCCCTGAGCTTTGCCATGTCCTGAGACTTGGCCAGGCATTCCCTTTGGAATGAGAGATCTGGACCTGCAGTGGGACGTGCCTGCTTTGGGGAAGTCAGTGTCTGGGAGGAGGGCCAGTCTGGCGGGCACTGGACAGCAGGGGACAGTGCGGGCAAGGCTGGCGTGAAGCCCCAGGGTGCAGAGAGTGGCAGTGGGGGGGGGGGTCCCAGCGCAGGCAGCATTGAGTTACCTGTGTGGGAGGGCCAGCATCAGGGTATCTGTCAAGGGGCAGTAGGACCTCGGTCCCCTCCCCGTCGTCCACCAGCCTGACGCTTAGGACGTCCACACAGGTCAGATTGCCAGACACTGCCCCGGGGTAACCGTCAGTCCATCCAAGGCAAATCCCCTACCCACATTTCCTGAAGGACCCACATTCCACCGGCAGGCTGAGGTTCAGGGCAGGCTGGTTATGACGTTGGTGGACTCGAGGCGAGAAAAAGCACATGGTGAGGAGCACAGAGCCTTGCCTTTGGCAAGTCCGGGGACATTTCCCCTGCAAGATGGGGAGAAAGAATACGCCTTTGTCATGGTGGAGTTTTAAATATTAAATAATATGTATTAAGCTTTTATGACTGCGACAAATTCTAAGGATTTAGTACATGATTATTATTGTCTATGCTATTTTCTGTTACCAGACACCCCCCCCCCCCCCAAAAAAAAAACAAACAAACTGGATGTACAGGAGAGTGAAATATTAGGGAAAAAGGAACAGATCTGCAGGTTTCTGCTTCATAAGAAGGCCTGGACTGGACTGATGCAGTGCCTTTTTCTTCCTTTT
Source organism: Sus scrofa (assembly GCF_054392235.1). NCBI lineage: Eukaryota > Metazoa > Chordata > Mammalia > Artiodactyla > Suidae > Sus > Sus scrofa. Next base: position 17,273,561 of record NC_139393.1, on the reverse strand, counting down.
TTTTTTTTTTTTTTTTTGGTTTTTAGGGCCATACCCGCAGCATATGGAGGTTCCTAGGCTAGGTGTCTAATCGGAGCTGTAGCTGACGGCCTTCACCACAGCCACAGCAACGCCAGATCTGAGTCGCATCTGTGACCTACACCACAGCTCACGGCCACGCCTTAACGCACTGAGCGAGGCCAGGGATCAAACCTGCGTCCTCAGGGATACTAGTCAGATTGGTTTCTGCTGCGCCACGACGGGAACTCCTACAGTGCTGTACGTTACTCAGGGGAAATCTAATATATACAACACGGAAAGAATGGTCCTTGTCCTCTTGGGAGGCACAGGCTAGCTGGGAAGCACGGGCTGCTCCGTCTTCTCCCCGCCTGGGGGCCGCTTCTGGTCTGTGTCTTGCCCTGACGGAACAGGTGCTCTCTGAGGGCCTTTGGGAAGCCGTGTAATGGATCTGATAACAGCATATCCTACAGTCCTGGCGTTTCTGCTTCTTCAGGGAGGCAGAGAGGCTTTTCATGACAATTAATTATTCACATTTTCTCTCCTTCGCCTCAAATGCTTGATTTCCAACTAGCTCCATGGAGGCAGGTTTTCTCTCACACGTGGGTCATCCCAGCACCCAGTGACAGCTTGGCGCTGTGTTCTGTGCCTTTGTATTTCAGGGTCACGTGCAGTGGGCACACACTGGTGACAGCGGGAGCGTGCTAACACCCCCACCCATTCTGCGGCTCTTCTTGGGGAAGATCTTAGCCACCTATGGCTCCGTGGCTCCCACAGTGGAGACGGAGCTGTGGGGTTGGTGTCCCCCCTTCTTGCTTGATCAGGGTGCATCCCGAGCTGCTGGGCAAGCCAGGCTTGGTCAAGCGCCTCTCAGCCCCCTGCCCACTCGGAGGCCTGGCATCTTGCCCTTCTGCAGAGCTGGACACATTCACTCATCCGTGCAGCTCCAGCCTGGGCTTTGTTCCTGCTCCCTGGGAAACCTCTGTGTGGCTGATAGAGGTGGCCCGGCACTGAGCACCCTGACAACGGAAGACTCAGAAGCCCCCTTACCTTGGGCCTCTCACACAGGCCTGCTCTTCCTGTGTCGCTCTTGTGCCTTTCTGTCGCTGTCTGTGCTGACCTGCTTCAGTTCCGCTTGAGGCAGGCCTCCCGGTAGAGACCTGGGCGTGGGCACCCAGGGAGGGGGCTTCTGGGATGTTCTCCTCGGAGCCCCAAGGCCAGAAGAGAGAGATGCGAGTGGTGTCCACAGCAGGATGCTACAGACTGCTGGCCGAGAAGGCAGCCAGTCAGAAGCAGGCAGGAGGGCAGGAGAGGGAGGCGAGAGAACAGCTGGGTGGCCAGAAATGGCTGGAGAGGGACAGCTGCTCCTGTGCTGGGGATCGGGGGCTTCTGTGCAGAAGAGCGGGGGGCTGTGTGCAGACCTTGGATGCCCCAGCCGAAGGCCTGCTCACCCCCTCCCTCTGTGCCCCCTGGCAGGTCCCTTCACCTCTGTGTGGCTCAATTTCCTGCCCTCTAATACGAGGGCAAGACCAGCACCGAACCCCCCTTTTTGGGGTGTTGTGAGGATCCCAAGAGCTCATACACGAGGGACAAGGAGAAGGCGCTGGCCCCAGTGAATACCATCTGTGTGTAACCCCCCACCCCCAGGTGTGTGGCCACATGCGCACCCTGAGATTGAGGTCAGGATCTCGGTGGGACTGCCTTACATTCTGACAGCTTTTCTTCCCAAACACCCTTTCGGTTCCACGGGTCCCTTTCCCCCTCGTAGATAGTCATTGGTAATTTTCTCAAGTGAATGTCGTCATCCCCCAAGTTATTCAAAGCCTTTTTGCCCTGTCCAGGGAGAGGGAGCGGTCGTTACTGTCCAGCGAAATCACGTGTCTCCACTGGGAGGGCAATGAGGGCGCCGTGGAAAAGTGAGATAGGCATTGTAGGCGATTGTGGCATCTCTCTCTGCCTCCACTGGGGCTCCCGACTGGCCGGAAGTGTCATCAGTTTGTGTTTTCACTACTTCTGCTTCAGCTGCACTTCTGCCTGTAGTGTAGCTTATACCCAGTGAAACAGAAAGGTGAGCAGAAAGAGCAAAGAAAAGGACCAGCATAATCCATGAATTCCAATTGTTTTTTAAACCATCAAGAGGAATTTTCACGGATTCAAATCAACACAGAGGCACACACTTAACGAGATAACTGCAGGAAAGCAGGCCTAAAGGTAACTGGTCCATCCTTAAATTCAGCCCATGACCTCAGCAACACACAGGTCCAGTTGCCAATAGGACCTCCATCCTGGAGGTCATTCCAGCATCCCCAGCCGGCCTGGCTAAGGGGAATCTCCTTCTCGCTCCCACAGGCCTGCCCTGCTTCCTCTGTTTTCTATCTCAGTTAAGCATCGGCATTAGCCCAGTTGCTCAAGCCAAAAGCATGAAGATTAACTTCTCTGCTCTTCCTGCTCCCACCCTCCAGGCCTGTGGGCTTCATGGCTTGTTGAATTGCCACCTCAATAGCCCGTGAGACTATGCCCCTTCTGTATGCCCACCGACTCTGCCTGCATCTATAAGTATCCCTGTGTAACAAATACCCCCAAACAGTGTCTCAGAACATGTGTCAAGTATCATATCCCGTGTGTCTTGGGTCAGCTTATCCAGGCCAGGCTCAGCTGGGTAGCTCTTAGCATGTGTCTTTGGTTGTCTGAGCCTGGCCGATGGAGGCCAGGTCCAGTTAGGCCAGCTCTTCTCTGCGTTGTGCTTGTCTTCCTTTCTGGCCCTGGTGGGCTGGGTCGAGCATGTTCTTCTCATGGAAATGTCAAAAGCATAAGAAGTCAGGCCAAAACACTTGCTACCGTTGGGTTTTTCTGTTGGCCAATGCTAGGCATATGGTCTCATTCAAAGTCAAAGTTTGGGGAAATGCCTTCAGCCATTTAGTGGGGGGAACTAGAAAGCCACATGGCTGAACGAAGCAGCAGCATAAAGAACCAGGGCCAGCAATGCAGTTTCCCACGCTGCCGGGTCCTTGTTAGCTCTGACCTTGCCTCTTCACTCATCCTGTAACTTCTTACTTTGCCCATAGGCAGCCTCCCCTGACTTGATCTCAGCGCACCTCTATTCAAACTTCCCATTGCCCCCCATTGCTACCAAGTTGAGCCAAAGCCCTGTACAACTAAGCCGCAATCCATTTTTCCTGCTGCATCTATTGCCATGTTTCAGAATCAACCCTTGCAGATGTGCTTGTTTTTTGCACAGTTCCGTGCCTTTGTAAACAGTCTTCCTTCTTCCCGCAGGGATCTCCCCCACACTTGCCGTCATTGTAAGTGAGATGTCACTGACCCTTCGAGACCCAGTTCACCTGGCGCCTCTTCCAGAAAGCCTTCTCAGGAGCCCTCTGGAGAAAAAGTTGCTCCTTCCTTTGTGATGTGCTAGTCAGTGGAAATTGCATTATTCTCGTATTTAACACATACAAATTCAGGGATACATGCTCAGCCAGGGGGAGAGAAAGATTTTAAACAATTCCACCCACCCTTCTGCTCTGTGATCGTGGGAGTACTGAGATTTGACTTAGCTGTTACCTTAGTCACCCTTCAGCTCCAAAAGCCTCTGCAGCTCCCAAGAGCCTCTCATAGCACTCAAGGCACAACCTTCTGAGCCAGGGCTTTAAAGGTGCAAGACTCTTCTTTTGTAACACAGCCATGCCGCAAGGCTTTATTTCATCTGGTGTTCAACCAAAGGAACATCTGTCTGGCCATGTAGTCTTTTTTTTTTTTTTTTGTCTTTTTGCCTTATTCTAGGGCTGCTCCCTTGGCATATGGAGATTCCCAGGCTAGGGGTCTAATCGGAGCCGTAGCCACAGCTCACAGCAACGCCAGATCGTTAACCCACTGAGCAAGACCAGGGATCGAACCCGCAACCTCATGGTTCCTAGTCAGATTTGTTAATCACTGCTCCACGACGGGAACTCCTGGCCATGTAGTCTTATTCCCAGTTAAGACCTTCCATTTCTCTACTGCAGATTTCAGTGGTAACATTGTCTATAGTTCACGTTTATGTCATGGTGACTTTAGAATCTACCCCAACCTAAGATGCTCCTCTATCATATTTCCTATAGACATATATCAGATGGAATTTTAGTCTTTTATGTCGGTGTTTCCCGGCTATGTCATGAGGTTCTCGTGGGTGGCTTATGGTTCTTTGGAGGACTGCTGCCTCTGACCATGCTGCCCATACCGTGTGCAACTCTATGGGGCACTGTTCCAGTCAGAGGAGTCATGATGCCCGCTTCCTCGTCTTCCCGGGCCTGGTCCATATCCATTGCTCAAGAAATGTGTGGATAAATGAGTGAGGGAGAAAGAAGGAGGCAACAAGCCGAATTAACTGTTCCCACTTGAGATATTTAATCACCAGGGTTGGGATGAAAATTCAGGCAGGCTTTGTTTCAGCAAAATCAAGACCATGTTATGGTGGGTGCCTGGGACGAAATGTACCCGTAAGTCCACTTAGAATGTCTTGTTTACCCACCAAAAAAATCACCTCTCATCCTGTGAACTGATCGAGATAATGGTTCCTAAAAGCACATCATGCTTCTCAAATATTACTGACCACACGATTGCCCTAGCAGGCATCCTGAGGCATGTGTGTGGAGCCAGGTCTAGATTCTAGATGAATCTCACCCTCTAGTCACAAAAGACTTAAAGATGCCTTGATTTCCCTTGGGTGGTCATACACTGTAAATGAATGCAAAGAGAGCCTTCATGAACAAGAACTAGCCTTTACAAGTTATCTGATAAAATACGCTGAATATTTCTGAAGTAGCAATAGGCCAGTGTGGCTGGCACTGTTCACCCCATGGGGAATGCTGCCAAGCTAAACAGTCAGCTTCACACTTGGAATTTGATGTTCTGCCAGGGGACACAGGGGAACTGCCCCATTCAGGATGTGTGGGCTTCGGGGTGGACACGGCCCAAGGAGAGGCCCAAAAGGCAGCACGACCCGGGCAGGGATGCTCTCACCATGTGCTCCCCCTGCCCCCAGCCACAGCCCTGCAGCCCCGGGCAGCTCTGGCAGCAAGAACACTGTGCGCACCCTCCCCCCGGGTTGTCCTTCCTGTGTCTCCAGCACCAAGATGCTCACCACCCGGCCACCGCACCATCAGGACACAGCTGGCAGGATGCCCCACCAGCCAGGGCTTGATGTACCAGAGTCACTGCCTTGTGAAGAAAAGATGCCATAAATGTTTTTTTCTCAATTAAAATGATTTTTATTTTTTTAAACATTTTTTTAAAACTAAATTACAGTTGATTTACAGTGTTGTGCCAATTTCTGCTGTACAGTAAAGTGACCCAGGTGTGTGTGTGTGTGTATGTATATATATTTATATACATACACACACACTTTTCTTATATTTTCTTCCATCAAGAGACTGGATATAGTTCCCTGGGCTATACTTTACGACCTCATTGCTTATCCATTCTAAATATAATAGTTTGCATCTGCTAACCCCAAAATCCGAGTCCATCCCTCTCCCTCCCCTCTCCCCCTTGGCAACCACAAGTCAGTTCTCTCTGTCTGTGAGTCTGTTTCTGTTTTGTAGGTAGGTTCGTTTGTGCCATATTTTAGATTCCACATATAAGCGATATCATATGGTATTTGTCTTTCTCTTTCTGACTTACTTCATTTAGTGTAAGAGTGTCTAGCTGCGTCCATGTTGCTGCAAATGGCATTATTTTGTTCTTTTTTCATGGCTGAGTAGTATTCCATTGTGTATATATACCTCGTCTTCTTAATCCAGTCATCTGTTGATGGACATTTAGGTTGTTTCCATGTCTTGGCTGTTGTGAATAGTGCTGCAGTGAACATAGGGGTGCATGTGTCTTTTGAATGAGAGTTTTGTCCAGATACATGCCCAGGGGTGGGATGGCTGCATCATGTGGTAGTTCTATATTTAGTTTTCTATGGTACTTCCATACTGTTCTCCATAGTGTTTTACGAATTGACACTCCCACCAACAGTGTAGGAGGGCTCCCTTTTGTCCACACTCTCTCCAGCATTTGTTCTTTGTAGACTTTTTAATGATGGCCATTCTGACCAGTGTGAAGTGGTACCTCCATAAATGCTACCTGAATGGACAAACTGATGAATAAACCAGTGAAATAAGCCAACCAAAGAGTGTAGTGATATAGGGAACATTTGTGGGGGAGGGCACTGCCGTTACTTCAGGAAATTCTAAGTGGCGAACACTTAATGCTCCAGCATCTTTGCTAATGGAGGTTTGGAGATTTGACTTTGTGCTCTCCCATGGAATGTACACTCAACCTGGTGATGCACCACACCAAGCTTGTCCTAACACTGCCCAGCTTGGGAGCCAGTGTTAGTGGGAGTTCTTAAGTTTTGGGCTGCGAGGGTGTTCAACTTGGGATCAGGGTGTCAGCTCCGTTAGGATTTAGCTTCTCTTTCTGCCCAGGTCTTGCCTGTCATCATGGGAAACCTTAATAGCCTAGTAACCATTCGGTTTGGGGCTTTTGTTTTGTGCTGCTAGGTGAGCTGTCCGTGGAGGACGCACAGGACCCGTTCCTGGTGAGCATCCACATAATCGCAGACCCAGGGGAATCCCGGCCCCTGCAGGAGGCCATCGACAAGGTCTTGGCTTGGATCCACCCGGACCTCCAGCTGTTCAGGGTCTCTGAAAGGCGGGCGTCCCGGCGACGGAGGAAGGCCCCCAAGGCGGCGCAGCCGGCGCTGGCGGTGGTGCTCTTCCTGCAGGAGGAGTACGGCGAGGAGCAGATCCTGCAGCTGCACCGCACGCTGCAGCGGCCGCCCTGGCGCCACCACCACACGGAGCGCGTGCCCGGCAGGTTCCTGCCCTACCTGCCCTGCAGCCAGGACTTCTTCACGCTGGCCCCCGGGACGCCGCTGTGGGCCATCCGGCCCGTGCACTACGGCAAGGAAATCGTGCGCTTCACCATCTACTGTCGCCATGACAACTACGCCGACATCCTCAAGTTCTACGAGCTGATCCTCAGGCGGAGCCCCAGCCAGAGGAAGACGGACTTCTGCATCTTCCCTATTTTCTCCAATCTGGATGTGGACATCCAGTTCTCCCTGAAAAGACTGCCCTGTGACCAGACCCCGGTCCCCACCGACTCCTCGGTGCTGGAGTTCCGAGTCAAGGACATCGGCGAGCTGGTGCCGCTCTTGCCCAATCCCTGCAGCCCCATCAGTGAGGGGCGCTGGCAGACGGAGGACCACGACGGGAACAAGATCCTTCTGCAGGTACCTTGGGGGAAGGCCGTGTCTGTCTTTGTCTGTCTCGCTTTGCGGAGAACAGAGAAACAAGGAGGTTGGCTCAGCTAGAGACCCTAGTTAGTACCTGTTACAGAATAATGGGTTAAGAAAAAGGTGGGATCAGTGACTCTCTTGGCTATTAGGCCAAGTCAAGGTGTCCATACTCTGAACTAAATGATTTTTACTTTGCTGCCGGGGCCACACACCCCAGGCAAGCCACAGCCAGTGCCTCCACACCCACCTGTTGGAGCAGCCACTAAGTGCTTGCAGCTCCCTCGGATTTCGAATGAGCTGACATCCAGAGAATTTATTAAAGATTCCTTCTTCTACTCCTTCACCAGTAGGGAGTTTTTACCAATGCATTCTTCACTTCCACAAAGGAACCTCAGGAACACCCATCTACGACAGTTGTAAAATATATCGCCATTCAGTAGCGAAGATAGCTGTTTTCTTCTCTGTGGTGCCTCTGCCCTTCTGCCCTTCTGCCACTGGACAGTAGGTTGTTAAAATTCAGTGATCTCTTGAAAATGACTTTCTCATAAGCCTTTTAAGGAGTAAATAGTGCCTTTGGAGTTGCTGGTTTCATGAAGCTTGGGAAGGGCTAAGTGAATTTGTAGAAGGAACTTGATGCAGTAGGTTGTCCTGTTGCTTCGGTGGTTAATACCTTGGCTCAATTACTGGACCCTTTTCTCCTCCTTCCAGTGACCATCTAAACTCTTTAGAGGTCATGATTTATATGCTCTTCATAAAATTCAGCATAGAGAATTAAGAATGTCCTACACCTGCCCTACCTGATCCTGCTTTCCAGACCCAGGCTTTCTAGAATTTACAGGTAAATCAGTTCCAGGCGTATAGGATTTTGTCTTTCTGAAATACCTCTGCCTCTAGCGTCTCAGTTTTCACATAGGGCTACCTGAGAGGAGAAAGTTGATAGCAAATTAGGGGACATTGTCTTGAAAGGTGCTGATTGGCGTTTCTTCAGTCGCAGGTCAAGTTTCATGGTTTTTGTTAGGTTTGGCATTAAACACGAGAACAAATCCACATATTGCAAAGTGAAGTGAGAATTTGGCACACAACAGATACCCGGTTCAAACTACAGCCAGACCACATCGCTCAAGTCAGAAAGGTCATCTTGAGGTGTTTTTTAAATTTAATTTTTATTTTAGATTGGTGTATAGTTGATTTACAATGTTGTATTAGTTTCAGATGTACAAAGTGATTCAATTCTACATGTACCTATATCTGGTCCTTTTTTAGACTCTTTCCTCATATGGGTTGTTACCGAATACTGAGCAGAGTTCTCTGTGCTGTACACTAGGGACCCTGTTGGTTACCTTTTCTCTGTATATAGCGTGTACCCGTCCATCCCCAACTCCCAGTGTATCCCTCCCTGCCGTGTTTCCCCGTTGGTAACCATAAGCTTGTGTTTGAAGTCTGTTTTTGTTTCATAAATAAGTTCATTTGTATCCTTTTTTAAATGAGATTCCACACATAAATGATATCATATGCTATTTTCCTTTCTCTGTCTTACTCAGTATGATCATCTCTAGGCCCATCCATGTTGCTGCAAGTGGCCTTATTTCATTCTTTGTATGGCTGAGTAATATTCCATTGTATAGATGGGCCCCATTTTCTTTATCAGGTCCTGTCAGTGGATATTTGGGTTGCTTCCATGTCTTTGCTACTGTGGATAGGGCTGCTGTGAACATAGGGGTACATGTATCTTTTAGAATTATGGTTTTCTCCAGATATATGTCCAAGAGTGGAATTGCTGGATCACATAGTAGTTCTATATTTAGTTTCTGCAGGAAGCTCCATACTGTTCTTCATAGTGGTTGCACCAATTTACATTCCCATCAGCAATGTAAGAGGGTTCCTTTTTCTCCACACCCTCTCCAGCATGTATTGTTTGTTGTCTTTTAAATAATGGCCATTCTGATTGCTGTGAGGTGATACCTCATGGTAGTTTTGATTTGCATTTCTCTAATAATTAGTGATGAGCATCTTTCCAAGTGCTTTTTAGCACTCTGTATGAGATATTTAACATTTATTGGAACTAGATAATTTTCAGAGTCCCCTTTGAACTATGCATATGAGAAACTACATAATATTGCCTTATTATTCTGTGAACTACATGCTAGCTAGCATTTTTCTATAATCCCTTTTGAAATGTGAGGAATTTTTTCTTCTGTGCTTGAAGACTGCCAGGTCTTCATGCACAACATAATGCAGTTGCATAAGTAAAAAATTAATGAAAGGATTTTTTATACTGAAAGACCAAAATGAACGTGATTGTTTCTGAGAGACTTCTTCCTTTTTGCAGTGTTTAAAATACTCTTTTTCTCTTGATCCCTGTAACAACGTAAATGAAAGAATAAAGTAGGAAAGCGGGCCTGAACACCAGTCAAAAGAACCATTGAAAGAATATTTCAAAGAAGGGCGACATATTTAAATGGCTACAAAATCTGTATAGATGCAGGCTTTTGAAGTTAGAACATCAAAGTATGAAAAGAGTAAGAAAAAAGATTTGTATCGTGGGTCTCAGGAATTCAAGCCGTTGTTCAAAACAGTAATATGTCAAAGAGTTAATTTAACGTGGGCAGAAATGACTAATACTCTCCCTCATAATTCTTGATTATGACTGTTTGAGCCAGATACTGTTACTGCCTCACTGCAGAAAGCAGCCTTCTGCTCTAGCATGAGATATACACCTGCTCGCCTCTTTAATTTTTATAGTAAAAAATTATGTTTCAGTCTTTAGCAAAATTAAGACATTTTGGTCATGGAGGGGGGTGGTGGGACAGAGTTGAAAGAAGGCTCCCCTTTTTCCCACCTTCTCCTTAGCAGTATGTTTCTCAAGTTTCATTTTAAACATACGGCTTTTATTCAATTGCATAGTTGAAAGAAGTTATACATTGGGTAGTTATACATTGAAGGAAGTCTTGGTTGGGTAGTTTTTAGTTGCTTTCTTAAAATTTAGATTGCATTTCATTTCATCTTGCCCCATAGACTTAACTTTCTGTATTTCAGAGACCTCCTTTAGGCATTTAATTCCTCTGGAGGTGAAAAGCTGAGAGGTTTGTTTCTGGAAACTACTCAGCCTCTTATAAGAATTTGGAAATGTTTTTAAGATCTGATTAGATGGAAAGAAATCCTTCCACCTCCAAAAACTCACCTCTCCTTTCTTGGAATTCCCTGATTTGGGGGGTGGGGATAGGGGGAGTTGCCAGCATCAGAAGCTACCCAAGATCCCGCTAGAAAACACATCTTAGAGATTTGCATTAAAAGTTGATGAAATGAAACCTCAGCTTTCTGGAGCCAAGACCTGTGTGAACTAGAACTAAACTAACGCTGTACTTTGAACATAATAGATTCTTTTTATATGTTTCTTTATTTTTCATTGAGGAAAAGAACCTTTTGGGTTATGGGTATCGTTTGAGCCATCCTATCTATTGGCATCTTAGGTTTTATTGTATGAGCTCATCAAGTATTTATCACAGGCATAGACGTTGACATGCAGCATATTTTCCATCCGCTGCAGTAATCCTTGCTCTTCCTACTGGAGTGAAAGTATTTAGTTGATTGGCAGCTCTCCACAATGTATACACGATCTATTCATATGTGCTCAGTGCATTTTCACAAATTGACTATTTGCATAAGTGACACCCAGATGAAGAAACAGAACAGGGACAGAAACAGAAGAAGGCTTCTCTTTCCCAACTCCTGGGTCTCCCTTTCCTTAAATGAACGTATTAATTACTCTGTATAGCACAAAGCGGGGGAGGAAGTGCCCAATCAAAAAAGTTGGGGATATGGCTAAGTTGTCTATTTTCTGTATTTATAAGTAGATCCCACATTGAAAAAGAAAAAAGGGGAGTTCCCGTCGTGGCTCAGTGGTTAAGAAATCCGACTAGGAACGATGAGGTTGCGGGTTCGATCCCTGGCCTTGCTCAGTGGGTTACAGATCTGGCGTTGCCATGAGCTATGGTGTAGGTTGCAGATGCAGCTTGGATCTGGTGTGGCCGTGGCTTTGCCTGTGGTGTAGGCCAGCGGCTACAGCTCCGATTGGACCCCTAGCCTGGGAACCTCTATATGCCGTGGGTGTGGCCCAAGAAAAGGTAAAAAGACAAACAAACAAAAAATGGCTTGGGTTGGCTGACAGATATAGATCATACAAACAGGTTAGTAAAGGTAGATACCGACGGAACTTGAAGGAGAGGAGAAGTCATGATAGGAGAGACAGGTAAACCAAGTGCAACCTCCAGAATGCCTGTCATTTCCTCCATGAGAGCTGTGCTGTTTAATTGGTAGCCACGAGCCACAGGTAGCCATTTAAATGGAAAATGTAAGTGAATTCAAATAAAAATTCAGAACCTCAGTCTCACTGGATACACTTCAGGAACGCAGTCCCCGCGCCCGGCAGGTGGCCCCCTGCGGGAGGGCACACCTGCAGAACGTCTGCTTCGTGGCACAAAGTTCTCTTGGAGAGCATTCTCCCAGAAAGAGGCCCCCAATTTGATTTCGAGTTCTCCAGCAGCCAAAACAAAACGGAAAATCAGCAGCACTATGATTTGATGTCCGAGAGGCAAAAATAAACCGCGCCGTAGATGCCCGGCTATTCCTGGTTCTGAGTCCTGGGGACAGTGTTGCCCCACCTCCTCGCGTCATCGCCCGCCTCAACCGTGAACCACCAGAGCCAGACCTCTTCCCGGAGCCTGCAGGGTGGGCAGGGTGCCCGCACACAGGGAGGCTGGGTGGAACAGGGTGCTCCCCCGCCTGCAGCTCCCGGGCCTTGGCTTAGTCCAGGAGGCCAGGATACACCTTCAGATAACCTCAGCCAAGCTTTTGGTGGATCATGGGTGACAGTCACTGGGGCTTGTTTATTCCCAGCCAAGTCCCTGGAGGACACCCATTCCACACAGCTGGTAAAAGAGGGAGTCCCAGGTCCTGCCACTCAGCTCGCTACACCCGCCCAGGGTCTGTGGCTCCTGGTCCAGACTCAGAAGAAAATTGCTGTTTTCAACCAACCACGTTGCCTGTCCGGGGTGATTTTATCTGTGCAGATGGCCCAGAGTGGCTGAAAGCGCCCCCCTCCCCCGCCTCCCAAAAATCACTTCCCAGAGCATCGTCTGAGTTGGATATTCCAGCAGAATGTGTAAATGACATCATAGCTCTTTCAAGCCTGGAAGAGTAATTTCCTAGGTTAAAAAAAGAAGTGAACTATGATTATGGGCCTTGGCAGAACTTGGAATCAGATCTTTGAGGCAGAGGAAGGAAACAGGAATTTTAAGCAGAGTTTTCTGTTCTCAACCTGAGAGCAGCTTCCCCCCTTGGCCTGCCTGTCTCATGTAGCTTCTTTTAGTTTGGTCTGTGCAGGGCTCTGCTTCCAGAGGGCTTTGGTTTGGTGGTGGATCTGGAAGAAAGGGCTGCTGTTTCTGTGCGTGGCCAGCGGCTCCCAGCAGGTAGGGCGGGTCCCCTGCAGGCCAACCGCATTGCGCCTGTAAGTAAACTGCAACCAAAGGGGAGAGTCCAGCACTGCGGAGCGGCTCAAGCCAGCAACGCTTTGTGCGTAGCGGCTCAAGTCAGCAACGCTTTGTGTGAGCTCCTCTCAGCCAGACGTGGCTCTGGCCAGGGCCAGCGGTGGAAAGAGAGTCCTGCGCTGCAATGCAAGTTCACAGCTGGTTCAGACCATCTTGTGGACTATGATGTGGGCAGCCATGGCACAGCCAAGTGGGCTGCGGTGGGTGTGCTCCAGAGGCTGCCTCCCTCCAGGGTCAGAAAGACAGGAGGCCCTTCTGGGAGCCCACAGATAGGAGTTGAGAAGCAAGATCCCACAGATCCAGAGCAAATCTATTTGCCTGCTGACCTGCTGGCTCTGAGAGGTTGGCCAAGCCTTCAAATTCTAGGCTAAAACACCTACTTTAATGTCCAGTGAACTTGCCCTCTGTGTGAATTTATTTTTTGTTAGTTTCCAATTTGGCATCTTTTTTATGGCAGTATAGGTGATATATAGGTATACAATATAGTCATTCACAGGTTTTAAAGGGTACACTTCCTTTATACTCTTTATAAAATATTGGCTGTACTCCCCATGTTGCACAGTATATCCTTGTCGCTTATTTTATGCCCAATACTTTGTACCTTTTAATTCCCTACCCCTATCTTGCTCCCTCTTCACTTGCCCACTGGTAACCACTAGTTTGTTCTCTACATCTGTGAGTCTCCATTTTCTGTTATATTCACTAGTTTGTTTCATTTTTTTAGATTCCATATATAAGTGACATGATACAGTATGTGTCTTACTTCACTTAGTCGAATGTCCTCCAAGTCCGTCCCAGTTGCTGCAAGTTGCAAAATTTCATTCTTTTTTATGGCTGAGTAGTATTCCATTGTGTGTATATATACTACATCTCCTTTTATCCATTTATCTGTTGATGGGCACATAGGTTGCCTTCATATGTTAGCAATTGTAAATAATGGGGTGCATATCTTTTTGAATTAGTGGTTTCGGTTTGTTTTTGTTTTTTTTTTTCAGATATATACCTAAGAATGGAATTGCTGAATCATATGGTAGTTCTAGTTTTAGTTTTTTAGTTTGGTAGTTTTGTTTTTAAAATTCTTTTATTAGAAAGTATTCAAACCACATTACCAAAAATATTTCTGGAAGTTAGTGATTTTTTCTAAAAAATTACTTTTACTACACCATAACAGAGCATTCTGGTACATTTTCTTCCAGGGTTTTCGTTTTTTGGTTTTTCTTTTGTCATATAAGCTGTATATGTTAGTATGTCAGCTTTCTTTCAAAAAAATGTCCCCCTTATTTTTCTCACTTGTTCCTCCCAAAAATGTAGGAAAAGAACCTTTTGCTAGAGGGCCTCAGACCTAGTCTTCCGTCTCCCATCAGCAGCCTTCCACCCACTCAAATGGAAGGTCACACATTGCTTTGACTTGAAAGAACTTTCTACTGGATTCTTGGCTTCATGCTGGGAGAATGAACCCTTGGACCTTCTGGACCTTTATACCAGGGAATCTCTGTTGCCCTCTTTGTACTCAGATACAGTTTTGCCACCCAAAAAGTTTGAGTTCCACTAGTTTGGGTTTTGTCACCTCAAAGGAGTCCCTTTCTTCCCGAGGTGGTCTGGAATGGGACGTGTATGAGGATCCAGTTAATATGCACCCAAATGCAGCTGTCACTGTGCCTGCTCACAGCGGGCACGCAGTAAACACCTGCTTTTAAAACAACAGCCCCGTGTGGCAAGCACCAAATGGCCTCAGAATTTTAGAACTGCCCACCCTGGCCGTGGGGAGTGGGCTCCTGGACCCACTATTGCCTCTGCTGTAGCCAGGGGTAACCTAACCTTTCCAGCTGAGCAGCCTCTGGCTGTGACCTCTCCCTGTGCTGTGTGCACCAAGGGTGGGGAGGGATAAACAGTGGCCCCAAAGGGAGGCAGGAAGGAATGAAGGGCCTCAGTCATGAGAGGCAGAGCCTGGACAATGTCCATGCACATCTATTTGCTACTCTGTCCATCTGCTGCCGAAAGCTGTTGGCGTATGTGCCACAAAGCTGTCCCTGCTCCCAGGAGACCACGTGTGACTCTAGATCAGTCAGACAGTGCTTTCCAAACTCTGTAAGCATGAGAAGGAGAAATGGCTGAGCTAGCCCTAAAAGGTCCTGAATGGTTCCTGGGTTCTTTGCCTACCCCCTGCCCCCTGGTTCTCACTGCACCCCTGACGATGCCTCTTTGCCAAGTCCCTATGTGGACAAATGCAAGAAGCTTGCATCTCCTGGTTGAAGAGTAACCATGATTAACAAGTGATGGAGCCACATCTCCATAGTGTCTTATGGTAGGGCTCTTGCTTGGCCAAGTGAGCCTTTTCTAAATGGGCTTCAGACTCAGTGACTTGGAAGCAGGGGGAACCTGGTGAAAACAAGCGTGACGTTCCACCTGGGCACACAGACGTCAGCAGTCCACCTCCGGAATGAAGCAAGTCAGCAGCAGCCTTCGTTTCACATCTGCTTAATGAGAATATAACATAATGCTGTTTATTCTTTTCTTCAATATTTCTTAGTGTTTCTATTTGACACTTTTAAATACTGCCTTCTAAAAATATCTTGCTTGTTTGTCAAGTATTCGTTGACTATGTACATGCAAGGATTTCTTTCTGGGCTCTCAAATTTATTCCATCAGTCTGTGCCTGTGTTTTTAGGCCAGTACCATATCATTTTGATTACTATAGCTTTTTATATAGCTTGAACTCAAGACGTGTGGTGCTTCCAGTTTTTGTTCTTCTTTCTCGGGGTTGCTTTGGATATTCTGGGTCTTTTTTGATTCCATATGGATTTTACCATTATGTTTTCTACTTCTGTAAAAAATGCCATTGCAATCTCTTTGAGTGGTATGGGGATTTTAATATTAGTTCTTCCAGTGCTTGGACATGAGATGCCTTTCCATTCATTTGTGCCTTCTTCAGTTTCTTTCATCAGTGCCTTATAGTTTTCAATGTAGAGAACTTTCACCTCTTTGGTTAAATTTATTACTAATATTGTATTTTTATGCAATTGTAAATGACATCATTTTCCTTATTTTTCAGTTAATTTAGTGTTAATACATAGAAAAGCTACTAATTTTGTATGTTAATTTTGTATCCTGAAACTTTACTGAATTCACTGATTAGCGCTAACAGTTTTTAGCTGGAGTTTTGTGATTTTTTTAATGTATATTTTTTTTTTTGTATAAATACCTATCATCTGCCAAGGGAGACCATTTTACTTCTTACTTTTCAAAGTTGATAACTTTCATCTTTTTCGGGCTGGATTGCCCTGGCTAAGACTCCAGTCTGTGTTGAATAGGAGTGGTGAGAGTGGGCACCAGGGTTTTATCATTAACAGATGGTGAATTTTGTCAAATGCTTTTTTTGGATCTATTACTGATATTATGATTTTTCCTTTCATTCTATTAATTTGATGTCTCATATTGATTTATTTACATATATTGAACCATCCTTGCATCCCAGGGATAAATATTACTTGATTGTGGTGAATGATCCTTTAATGTGCTGCTGGATTTGGTTTGCTAGTATTTTATTGAGAATTTCTCCATCTGTATTCATCAGGAATATGGTCTGTAGTTTTCTTTACTTGTGGTGTCCTTTTTGGCTTCTATATCAGGGTAATGCTGGCTTTGCAAAATGAGTTGGTATTCCCTTTTAAGTGGTTGAAGGGGATTGGCATTAATTTTTCTTTAACTGTTTGGTAAAATTCATCAATGAAGGTTTCTGGTTCCGGAGTTGTCTTTGTTGGGAGATTTTTAACTACTGAGTCAGTCTCCCTACTAATAACTGGTCTATTCAGGATTTCTTTTTTTTTTTTTTTTTTGTCTTTTTGCTATTTCTTTGGGCTGCTCCCACGGCATATGGAGGTTCCCAGGCTAGGGGTCTAATTGGAGCTGTAGCCACCGGCCTACACCAGAGCCACAGCAACGCGGGATCTGAGCCGCGTCTGCAACCTACACCACAGCTCACGGCAACCCCAGATCATTAACTCTCTGAGCAAGGCCAGGGACCGAACCCGCAACCTCATGGTTCCTAGGTCGGATTCGTTAAGCACTGCGCCACGACGGGAACTCCAAACTGGTCTATTCAGGATTTCTATTTCTTCCTGATTCAGTCTTGGTAGAGTGTATTTTCTAAGAATTTTTCTATTTCTTCTAGCTTGTCCAGTTTATTGGCATATAGTTTTTCATAGCAGCTTCCAGTTAATTGGCATATAATCCATTGTACTTCAGTACTGTTAGTTATAATGTCTCCTCTTTCATTTATAATTTTTAAATTTGGGTTCTCTTTTTTCCTTGGTTTGTCTTGCTAAAGTTTTGTCAATTTTGTTTATATTTTCAAAGAAACAACACTGAATTTTGTTAATCTTTTCTATTGTTTCCTGCTCTCTATTTCCTTTCTTTCTGTTCTAATCTTGCTTTTATTAAAATATAGTTGATTTACAATGTTGTACCAATTTCTGCCAAATAGCAAAGTGCCTCAGTCACACTCACTCACACACACAAACACACATTCTTTTTTAAAATATTTTTCATCATGGTCTATCCCAAGAGATTGGATATAGTTCCCTGTGCTATACAAGATGTATATAGTGCTATATAGTAGCACAGGTAACTATATTTAGTGCACATTCATCCATTCTAAATATAATAGTTTGCATCTGCTAACCCCAAGCTCCAAGCCCATCCCTCTCCCTCCCCTCTCCCCCTTGTCAACAAGTCTCTTCTCTATGTCTGTTTCTGTTTTGTAGATAAGTTCATTTGTGCCATATTTTAGATTTCACATGTAAGTGAAATAGTCTTTCTCTGACTTCACTTAGTATGATAGTCTCTAGTTGCTTCCATGTTGCTGAGAATGGTACTGTTTTCTTTTTTATGGCTAAATAATATTTATTGTTACATATGTACCACATCTTCTCAATCCATTTATCTGTCAATGGACATTTAGGTTGTTTCCATGTCTTGGCTATTGTGAATAGTGCTGCAATGAACATAGGAGTGCATGTATCTTTTTGAATTATATTTTGTCCAGCTATAAACCCAGGGGTGGAATTGCTGGATCATGTGGTAATTCTGTTTTTAGTTTTCTAAGGAAACGCCATACCATTTTCCATAGTGTCTTACCAATTGACATTCCCACCAACAGTGTAGGAGGGTTCCCTTTTCTCCACACCCTCTCCAGCATTTGTTATTTGTAGACTTTTTAATGATAGCTGGTCTGACCAGTTTGAGGGGGTAGCTCATGGTAGTTTTGACATGCATTTCTCTAATAATGAGTGATGTTGAGTATCCTTCATGTGCCTACTGGCCATCCATATGGCCATCATACTAGAGAAATATCTACTATAGCCATCATATTAGAGAAATGTCTATTTAGGTCTTCTGCCCATTTTTTTATTGGGTTGTTTGTTTTTGAGTTATTTGTATATTTTGGAGATTAGGCCTTTGTTGGCTGCATCACTTGAAACTATTTTCTCTCATTCTGTAGGTTGTCTTTTTGTTTCTTATAAGGCTTCCTTTGCTGGGCAAAAGCTTGTAAGTTTATTAGGTCCCATTTGTTTATTTTTGTTTTTGTTTCTATTGCCTTGGGAGACTAACTTAATAAAACAGAGAATGTTTTTCCTATGTTCTCTTCAGGGAGTTTTACAGTGTCATGTCTTATGTTTAAGTCTTTGAGCCATTTGAGTTTATTTTGGGGGATGCTGTGAGGGTGTGTTCTAGTTTCATTGATTTACATGCAGCTGTTTAACTTTCCCAGCACCACATGCTGAAGAGGCTGTCTTTTTCCCATTTTATATTCTTGCCTCCTTCGTCAAAGATTAATTGACCAGAGGTGTGTGGGTTTACTTCTGGACTCTATTCT
Source organism: Sus scrofa (assembly GCF_054392235.1). Lineage (NCBI taxonomy): Eukaryota > Metazoa > Chordata > Mammalia > Artiodactyla > Suidae > Sus > Sus scrofa. The sequence goes on along the minus strand of NC_139393.1, from coordinate 17,254,879 downwards.
GTCCATTGATCCATATGTCTGTTTTGGTACCAAGACCACACTATTTTTATTACTACAGCTTTATAATATTGTCTCAAGTCTGGGAGAGTTATGGCCCCTGCTTTTATTTCCCTCAGGATTGCTTTGGCAACTCTGGGTCTTTTGTATTTATTTCCACATACATTTTTGGATTATTTTTTCTAGTTCTGTGAAAAATGTCATGGGTAATTTGATATGAATCACATTAAATCTGCAGATGTGATGCTTTGGGTGGTATGGCCACTTTAACAGTATTAATTCTTTCAATCCAAGAGCATGGCATAGTTTTCCATTTCTTTGAATCCTCTTTAATTTCCTTGATTGTTTATTAATTCTTAGCACAGACATCTTTTCACTTCCTTGGTCAGGTTTATTCCTAGGTATTTTTTTTTTTTGGCGTGATTTTAAAAGGTATTTTTTGGTATTCCTAATATTTCATTGTTAGTATACAGAAATGCAACCAATTTCTGAATGTTAATTTTGTGTCCTGTTACTTAGCTGAATTCTTTTATCAGATCAAGTAGTTCTTGTATGGAGTCCCTAGGGTTTTCTATATACAGTATCGTGTCATCTGCATAGATTAACAGTTTACATTTCCTCCCTTTACATTTTTGCATACCTTGTATTTCTCCTTTTGTCTGATTGCTGTGGCTGGGACTTCTAATACTATGTTGAATAAAAGTGGTGAGAGTGGGCATCCTTGTTCCATATTTTAGCAGGAAGGATTTCAGCTTTTCTCCATTAAATATTATATTGGCTGCAAGTTTGGCACTAGCAGCTTTTATTATATTGATATATATTCTCTCTATACCCACTTTGGTAAGCGTTTTTATCATGAATGGATGTTGAATTTTGCCAATTTTTTTTCTGCATCTATTGAGATGATCATGTGGATTTTGACTTTTGTTAATGTGGTGTTTGACATTGACTTGCATATATTGAACCATCCTTGTGAACTTGGGATGAATCCCACTTGGTTGTGTTGTACGATCTTTTTTATGTCTGTTTCATTGTTTGCTCCTTCAGGGCAACCATTCCCAGTCCTTTTAACTGGGAATGGTTCCTGTGCTTCTTCATTTTGCTTATATTGTTCTTACTTTCTGAAGCCCAGATCTTAGCAAACCCCTGCCTTGGTGTCTGAGGCCTGGGTGCTCCAGCCAGTGGTTCTCGAAGCTCTTTCTCTGCTTTGCCCTCCTCAGACTAGCTGCTGCACTTTTCTCTGAGACTTTGGGGATCCCCTTCTATCCCATCTGATCTCACCAGTTAGGTGGCCTCCCAGTTTGTGGATTCCTTCCCACTTTCACAGCTCCATCTCAGGAGTGCTGGTGCAGTCCTGATCCTTTTTTTCACTCTTTTCTCTTTTCTTTTTGTTCTACTTCGTTTTTGGAAGTCTGAGGTCTTTTGCCAACGTTCAGTAGATTTCTGTGAGAGTCACTCCACATGTAGATTTTTTTTTCTTGATGTGTTTCTGGGAGAAACTCCTCTACCTTCTTGACCCCTGATCCATAATATTTATTATTACCTTACTTCACTTAAATTTGGGCTTAGTCTTCTTTTTCCTAGTTTTTTGAGGCATAGAGTAAGGATGTTTATTTGATAGCTTTCTCCTTGCTTATGTAGGTTTATTGTTCTGAACTTTCCTCTTATAACTGCTTTTGCTGCATAAGTTTTGGTATGTTGTGTTTCAGTTTTCTAAAGATACTTTTTAATTTCTGTTTTTATTTCCTACTTGATCCAACGGGTGTTCAGAAGAGTGTTGTTTAATTTCCATACATTTGAGCATTTTCCAGTTTTCCTTCTGTTATTGATTTCTATTTCCATGCTATTGTGGTCAGAGAAGATACTTGGTATAATTTCAGTCTTCTTGAATTTGCTAAGATTTGTTTTAGGACCTAACATATGGTCTGTCTTACATAACGTTCCATGTGCATTTGAAAAGAATGTGTGTTCTGCTGTTGTCAGAATGTTCTGTATATGTCTGTTGGGTCTATTTGGTCTACAGTGTTGTTCAAATTGGCTTTTTCTGTCGATGCCCTGTCTGGATGATCATTCCATTGTTGAGAGTGTTTTACTAAAAATCTAAACTATTGGAGTTCCCATCGTGGCTCAGCAGAAACAAATCTGGCTAGTATCCATGAGGACGCAGGTTCAATCCCTGGCCTTGCTCAGTGGGTTGAGGATACAGCACTGCTGTGAGCTGTGGTGTAGGTTGGAGATGTGGTATACATCTGGCATTGCTGTAGCTGTAGCTGTAGCATAGGCTAGCACTACAGCTCCAGTTGGACCCCTAACCTGGGAACCTCCATATGCCATGGGTGTGGCCCTAAAAAGACAAAAAATAAAAATAAAAATCTAAATTATTATTTATTATAGTTTATTTCTTTTATTATTATTATTATTATTATTATTATTATTATTATTGTCTTTTGTCTTTTTGAGGGCTGCTCCTGCAGCATATGGAGGTTCCCAGGCTAGGGGTCTAATCAGAGCTGTAGCTGCTGACCAATACCATAGCCACAGCAACGCCAGATCTGAGTTACATCTGCAACCTACACCATAGCTCAGGGGAACACCAGATCCGTAACCCACTGAGAGAGGCCAGGGATTGAACCCACAACCTCATGGTTCCTAGTCAGATTCGTTTCCTCTGTGCCATGATGGGAACTCCTATTCTTTTATTTTTAATTAATGTATTTATGTGTTCCAGTGTTGGGAGCCTAAATTTTAAAGTTGTTATATCTTGAAATATTGAGCTCTTTATCATTATATAATATAGAAATATAGCTATACCTGCTTTTTTGGCTAGCATTTGCTTGCAATATCTTTCTCCATCATTTTTCTCTCAGTCTATATGCTTCTTTTAAGACTGAAGTCAGTCTCTTGTGGGCAATATATTTTAGATCTTATATTTTTATTCATTTGACTATTCTTTGTCTTTTGTTTAAATAATTTAATATAATTACATTTAAGGTAATTATTGACAAGTAAGGACTTAGTGCCATTTTGTAATTGTTTTCTGGCTGTTTTGTAGATCCATTGTTCCTCATTTTCTTATTCTGCTATGTTTTTGGGTTTTGATATTTTTTGGATTAGTATGCCTTGACTTCTTTATCATGTTCCTTTGTGTAATTACTATAGGTTTTCCTTGGGGTTATCATGAAGTATGCATAAAATGTCTTAGAATTAAAGCACCTCATTTTTAAACTGATAATGATTCAACTGTAATAGCATTCCTAAACTCTATAATTTTACTTCTTTCTCCCCCCCCTCACATTTTAGGGTTGGTTGGTTTGTGTGTTTTGGTTCCACCTGTGGCATGTGGAAGGTCCTGGGCCAGGGACTGAAACTATGCCACAACAGTGATCTGAGCTGCTGCAGTGACAGCACTGGTTCCTTAACCCACTGCACCATAAGGGAACACCACATTTTAGGTTTTCAGTGTTACACATTACTTATTTTTATATGGTGTATTCCATAACCGATCATTGTAGATATAGTTTTTTTTTATTACATTTGTTCTTTAACTTTTAAACTAGAGGTGTAAGTGAATTACACACCACTATTGCCATATTACAGAATCTAACTTTGAGGATGTAGTCACCATTACCAGTGAATTTCACGCTACCTCCTTATGCTTTTGTAATGTTCCATAGCATCCTTTTACTTCCAATCAATTATCTACCTTTGGCATTTCTTGTTAGGCAGGGTTAGTGGTGTGATCTTCCTTATACAAGCTTTCATTTGCTTGGTAACATTTTTATCTCTACTCCATTTTCTGAAGGAAATCTATGATGGGTATAGAATTCTTGGTTGACAGGTTTTTTCTTTCATTATTTTGTGTATATAATCCAATTCAGCCTGAAAAATTTCTGTTGCAAAACCCACCAGTAATCTATGGAGGTTACCTTGTATGTAACTTGACTCTTCTCTATTGTTGCTTTTGTTATTTTTTATTTTTGCTCCTTTGGATAATTTTAAGTATCGTGTCTGCTAGTTCACTGATTTTTTTTCTTCTGCGTGGTTGAGACCATTTTTGAAGCTATTGAATTCTTCAGTCATTGTATTTTTCAGCTCTAGGATTTCTGTTTGTTTGATTGATGCTATTTCTTTGGTGAACTTATTTTGTTCATGTATTATTTTCCTAATTTAATGTAGTCGTCTGTGTGTTCCTGTAGTTCACTTAAACTTTAAGAGGTTTATTCTGAATTTTTGTCTGACATTTCATAGATATCCATTTATTTAGGTTATTAGAGCTTTATTAGTTTTCTTTGGTGATGTCAGATTTACTGATTTTTTTTTGTTTGGTAGTTTAAGAATTTGTTATGGGGTTCCATTCATGGCTTAGTGGTTAATGAACCTGACTAGTATCCATGAGGTTGCAGGGTTGCAGATTCAATCCCTGGCCTCGCTCAGTGGGTTAAGGATCCTGTATTGCCATGAGCTGTGGTGTAGGTCACAGATGCAGCTTGGATCCTGCGTGGCTGTGGCTGTGGTATTAGCCAGCAGCTATAGCTCTGATTCGGCCCCTAGCCTGGGAACCTCCATATGACATGGGTGTGGCCCTAAAAAGACCGAAAAAAAAAAGAATTTGTTGTGTTCTAGAGAATTTGGTTTATAGAACAAGAGATCAGTGCTCTGATTCCAACTTAAAATGTAGCTTAGAATTGATTTATATTTGCAGTTTTAAGTTGAAGGATATAAGAGTAAAGTTAGTAAATCTGTAACATGAAACATTTAAGAGGATTTAATATTCCACATTTCTGTGCTTAACTGATTAGATTTACAAGAGTTATTTAAGGACTTAAAGGTTTTGTTTATTAATTAGACCACTGAACTACTTAAAAAGAAAATCAATACATTAAATGTATAAATGTGATTTAAGATGTTAAAGGAAATTAATGAAGCTGCAAGAGCCCTTTTAGAAATACATGTTAATTATTAACATTTACTAGATTTATTAGTAGAGTAATAAGATTTGGGAATTGAACTCAAATTGGTAAATTTAAGGAAAATTTGGGCTTGAAATGGGTAACTGGATATTAATTTTTCAAAAGCAGTTTTTAGATGTTTTTCTATGCACAAAAGCAGATCAGAAAACCTACATGGATCGTCCAGATTTTAACTGAGTGACAAATGGAATGTTAGTTTAATCCCAGCCAGAGCTGGTCTGAGTACAGCCAGGGCTGGTCCCCAAGAGAGTAGAAGGGCCACGGACCCAGCTACTGAACTAGATGAGCCTGGGACCAGTGAGACAGTTCTGGAGTGTCTTCCAGTGTACTGGGGAAGGTTCTGTTGACTCAGGGCTCTCTCAGATCACATGGAAATGGGGATCCAGTTATCCTCTCAGTGGTTCTCTGCCCCTCCAGGGTGGGCCCAGCCAGCCCAGAGCAGTGACCCATATTCGTCTTCCAGCCCTGATATCCCAGTAGGATAGAGTGGCAGTTGCTTCTTTAGGCAAATGGCCTGTGACTGCACTTCAGGTTGTTGCCACATCTGAATATGCAAACCAGAAACAAGTCATCCTTTGCAGCATATGAAGATACTTGCATCCTATCTTGTCTTTAGTGAAAATGCTTATTTAATTGACATATTCATTGCACATCTATCAAGTTGTCCCATCTTTAGATCCTTCTGTTTTGCATCTGTGTCTTGAATAGTAGGCACTTCAAAGACTGAATTTTTTTAGAAAATATTTTTACTTTTCACCACCCAAGAAAGCCACACGTAATTCTGGCTGGGAAAGCTCCTGAGGACATAATGAGTACTGCTGCTTTGCGAATAATAGCTACAGTGTGTTCCTGACATATTCCTGGCATGCTTCTTATTAACTCACGAAACTTGGAGGCACTGTCCTCAATTCTGTTTGCTGAGTAGAGGCATTGTTATTACAAGACTAATCTCAACAATCAGCATTTTTCCCCAGTGAGGCAGATTTATGAAAAAGATTAGATCGTCTTTGCACTTTTAGAATCTGCAGCGACAGTGACGTCCATGTATTCTGGGGAAGCCTAGATTGAGCTTTTGTTCAGCCTGGATCTTTGTTCTGTGGGGCAGTTAGTTGATCTCTTCTGATGTAGGCAGCCTTGTGTTCCTGGCCGAAGCATTACAGATATATTCAATAGCTTTCTGTCTCTTTTAAGTGAGTTAACAGATAATTCTGCAAGAGGAAGCTTATGTAAGCCATAGCAGTGATTGGAACTGATGAGGATTCAAGGCTTAAAAGGCAAGTTTTGTTATTAAAACATATTTGCAGATAAGAACAAAGTAAAAAAATTATTGAGAGGGGAACGTGGCAGTGGAAAGTCTGTGGAATTTCCATTATCTGTATCGTTTTTCCAGACCAAGGTTAATTGAGAGGACAGGTTCAGTGTACTTTAGCCAAAATAATTGTATAAAATGAGGGGAAAAAGTGAATGCTAATCTAATTATCATGGTACGGGGTAAGACAAAGAGAAAAAAGCACATTCCTGTGTTCCAGCTCTGCCTCTCCTACCAGCTTTCTCACCGTCAGTTACACGAGGCACCGTGTTCTAGGTCTCGGTTTTCACCATCAGAGATTTGTAGCTAGAAGGTGGCTAGAGTTTACATCACAGAAAGCAAAAAAGAGGGCTTTTAAAGTTTGAAGACTATATAGGCATGAAAATATATGCAATCAAGTCATTCAGAATATCCCTTTCAGTAGCCATAAAATAGTTACATGCCCCAGACGCGAGAAACATAAAGCTAGGCCCAAGGGGAAGTCGGGAAGCTGGCCTTAAACAGAGGTCCTTGTTCTGGCTGGACTTTAAAATCACCTGGGCAGTTTTTCAGCTGATGCCTGGGACCTACCCTGGAGATTTTTGTCACCGTTACTCTAAAGTGGGCTCTTTTTTACAGCTTCCCAGATGATTCTTCGGTGCAGCCAGAATTGCAAATTACTGACCTGCCCGATACAATAACTTCTGCTCTCACTTCTGTGATTTCATGACAGCCTCTGTCTCGAGGACTCTGCCAGTATCTGTTCTGGCACATCTGTGTGTTCACCACCCTGATGACAAGGGGGGCGGGGTGGGGAGGGGCAGCCGAGGCTGAGGCTGTCAGGAGGGGACCGTGATGACAGGCAGTAATCTGGTAGTATTGTAACCTCGGCCAAGTCCACTGGAAGGTTTTGAAGGTTTGAAGGTTTCACTAAACAGGGCTCGTTGGTGTTGCCTCATCTCAAGGGTGGTTGCTTTTCTGATGGGCAGCTAGCTCAGCCTTGCACTAGCACTGCCTTTGAGTTTTAATAATTCATTTGTATTTATGCCAGACAGTGGTGCCGGGTGCCCAGTTATCTCTGAATGAGTCATTGGAGTCTGGGCAGAAAAACAAAGGTGCTAAGCACCCTACCCTTGAAGGTCAGGAGCTCCGAGTATAAAACCAGTCATTTCCCTCCAGAAGGCATGCCGGGTGACCCAGTTCAGCAGAACCAGAACTTCTTGCACCCCCACCTCCATCTAAGAGGGCTGGGGGGTGCTGTTGGGACAATAGCTGTATTTGGGAGAACACACCCCCTCTGCTTCCCAGAATATTGAGGGTCCCCAACCATATTCCCTTTCTGATTGCATGAACTAGGGGACTAGGGACTGTCCCTTCTACCATTCTGAGCCACTGAGGGGCCAGCACTTGATGCCCCACAGCTACCGTTGCCAGAGCCCTGAGGAAAGGACAGGAGGGAGATGGCCAGACTAAAGGAAGGAACTCTGATGTTGTTTTTCATAGTGGCTGCATCCGATTACATTCCCACCAACAGGGCACAAGGGTTCCCATTTCTCCATATCCTCATCAGCATTTGTTATCTTGTCTTTTTGATGACAGCCTTTGTAACAAGCAGGAGGGGATTATCTCACTGAGGTTTTGATGTGCATTTCCCAGTGATTAGTGATGTTGAGTCCCTTTTCATGTACCTACTGGCCATTTGCCTAGCTTCTATGTCTATGCAGGTTCTCTGCCCATTTTTATTTAAAAATGTGTTCATATTTTATTTAATTATAGTTGATTTACAGTGTTGCCAATTTTTGCTGTGCAGAACAGACAAAAAAGTCTATTTTGTCTGATAGGAGTATTGCCACTCACTCTTTTCTTTCTTTTTGCACAAAATGTTTTTCCATCCCCTCACTTTGAATCTATGTGTGTCCTTTGCCCTACGAGAGACAAAGGCAGAATACTCTGGGCTCATTTTTTTTTTTTTTAATCCAGTCTGCCACTCCATGTGTTTTGATTGGAGCATTCAGTCCATTGACATTTAATTATTGATAAGCATGTATTTACTGCAATTTTAAACCTTGTTTTCCGGTGCTTTTATGTTTCTTCTTCCTTTTTCTTTTGTGGTTTGATGATTTGTCATCTTATGCCTGTGTCCTCATCTTTTTGGTTTTTGTGAATCTATTGTATGTTTTCAATTTGTGATGGTCCTGTTTATGTCAACCCCTTCCTATATCTGCTTGTTTTAGACTGATAGTCATATAGGTTCAAACACATTCTAAAAAAGTCAACATTTTCTTACTCTCCTTCCCCACATTTTATGATCTTGATGACTTTTTGTTGTTGTTGTTGCATCTTCATGTTTATCCTTTTGCTTTTCCTTGTGTTTATTGTGTTTTTAGTTGAGGGCTGCTTTTGATTTGCATGCTTGCTGTCTCCTTCCTCAGTGTGTGGAGGATGCTATGCCCTTGACAGGAGGCGTACAGGTGCATGGCCCATGCACACTCCCAGGGAGGTGGGGGTGGTGCCTTTGCCCATTTTAAAATTGGATTGTGTGGGTTGTTGGTTGTTTTTGTTAAGTTGTATGAGTTCTTTATATTTTGGGGTATATTAACCCCTTATGTATGTTTTGCAAATATCTTCTCCCATTCCATAGGCTGTCCTTTCATTTTGTTAGTCACTTCTTTTGCTCTGCAGAAGCTTTTTATTTGACATAGTCCCACTTACTTTTTATTTTATTGTTTGTGCTTTAGATGGATGTTATGTCTAAAAAATTACTGCCAAGAATCAAGGAGATTTTTCCTATGTTTCTGCTGGGAGTTTTATAGTTTCGGATTCATGTTCAAATCTTTAATCCATTTTGAGTTAATTTTTGTGAGTGCTATTAGATAGGGGTCTACTTTCACTCTTTTCCAAGTGAATGTCCAGTTTTCCCTGCACCATTTATTGAAGAGACTGTCTCTTCTCCATTAAGTATTCTTGGCTTCTCTGTCAAATACTAGGTGACCATATATGCATGGATTTATTTCGGGGATCGCCATTTCGTTCCATTGGTCTGTGTGTCTGTTTATATGCTATACCATAAAAACATATAGTTTTGACTACCATACCTTTGAAATATAGCTTGAATCAGATAATGTGGTACCTCCAGCTGTGTTCTTCTTTCTTAAGATCACTTCTGTTATTTTGGGTCTTTTAAGGTTACAGACATACTGTAGGGTAATTTTTTCTGTTTCTGTAAAAAAAAAAAGTCTTTGGAATTTTGATTGTGATTGCATTAAATCTGTCAATCACTCTGGGCAGTTGTGGACATGTTCACAATATTCTTCCAATCTAGGAACGCAGGATATTTTCCATTTATTTGTGTTTTCTTAAGATCTTTCATTGATGTCTTACAGTTTTGAGTATACAGGTCTTTCACCTCCTTGGTTAAATTTATTCCTAAGTATTTTGATGTTTATAGTGTTATTGTAAATAGAATTGCTTTCTTAATTTATTTGCCAGACAATTTATTCTTGGTGCATAGAAATGCACCTGATGTTGATTTTGTATCCTGCACCTTTAATGTGTTTGCTTATTCTAATAGTTTTTTAGTGGTGTCTTTAGGCTTTTCTTTTTATTTATCTGTCTTTTTAGGGCTGCACCTGCAGCATATGGAGGTTGCCAGGCTAGGGGTTGAACTGGAGCTGCAGCCACTGACCTACACCACAACCACAGAAATGTCAGATCTGAGCCGCATCTATAACCTACACCGCAGCTCATCGCAGCTCATGGCAATGCTGGATCCTTAATCCACTGAGCAAGGTCAGGGATTGAACCTACATCCTCATAGATGCTAGTCAGATTCATTTCCACTGAGCCAGGATGGGAACTCTGGCTTTTATTTCTTTTTTTTTTTTTTTTTCGTCTTTTTGCCATTTTCTTGGGCCACTCCCTCAGTATATGGAGGTTCCCAGGATAGGGGTCGAATCGGAGCTGTAGCCACAGCCTACACCAGAGGTACAGCAATGCAGGATCTGAGCCGTGTCTGCAGTCTACACCACAGCTCATGGCAATGTCGGATCTTTAACCCACTGTGCAAGGCCAGGGATCGAACCTGCAACCTCATGGTTCCTAGACGGATTCATTAACCACTGAGCCACGACAGGAACTCCATGGGAACTCTGGCTTTTCTTTTTATTGAGGTCTAATTGACATATAACATTATATTTGTTTCAGGTATAAAACATGCAATATTTGTATGTATTGCAACAGTGAGTCTGGTTAACATTCATCACCTAACAGTTACAACTTGTTTCTTCTTCTATAAGCACTTTTAAGATCTACTCTCTTAGCAACTTTTGTATATGCAATGCAGTATTATTACCTATAGGCACCATGCTGTGTGCATATCATTCTCAGGACTTATTTTATAAATTTGGGCCCATTTTAATCATTTCACCCACACCTACCCCCCACCCCCGAAATTTAACTTTGGCAATAAACTCCCTCTTCTCTGTATCAAATGCACTCTGTTTTCTTTTTCGTAAGTAGTGGTTCGTTTGTTAGATTCTCCATATAACCGAGATCATATGGTATTTGTCTTTCTCTGACATGTTTCTCTTAGCATAATACCTTAGAGGTCTATTCATGTCGTCAAAAATGGCAAGATTTCTTTCTTTTTATGGCTAAGTAATATTCCATCATGTGTATGTACGTTTGTGTGTGTGTGTATACAACACCACGTCTTTAGGTTGCTTTCATGTCTTGGCTGTTATAAATCCACCGTGAACATGGGGTGAAGATCTCTTTTCGAGGTAGGGTCTTTAATTTTTTAAGGAAGCTCCACATTATTTTCCATAGTGTCTATACCAATTTACATTCCCAACCACAGTGCACAGGGGTACCCCTTTTCCCATGTCTTCCCCAGCATCATTGTCTGACCATAGCAATTTTAATAGGTGTGAGATGATTATCTCACTGGGGTTTTAATTGGCATTTCCCAAATATCAGTGAGGAGCACCTTTTTGTGCACCTGTTGGCCTTCAGAATGTCTTTAGAAAAGTGTCTATTCAGATTCTCTGATTACTGTTTAATCAGATTTTTGTTGTTGTTGCTATTGTGATTCTTTGTATTTTTTGGATAATCCACTATCAGATGATTTGCAAATATTTTCTCCATGTGGTAGGTTTTATGTTCCTTTTGTTGACTGATTTGTTGTGTAAAGGTTTTAGTTTGATGTATTCTCTTTTTATTTTTGCTTTTGTGGCCTTTACTTTTGGTGTCAAATCCAAGTCATTATCACCAAGACTCATCTCAAGGAGCTTAATATTTTTTTTCCTAGGAGTTTTATGGTTGCAAGTTTTACATTCAGGTCTTTAGTCCATTTTTTGTGTATGGAGTAAATTAGTGGTTCAGTTTCATTCTTTTGGAAGTGGTCATCTCAGGCTTCCACACACTTTTTTTTTTTAAATTGACAAGACTGTCTTTTCCCCATTGTATATACTTGGCTCTTTTGACATAAATTAATTGACCATGTACACATGGCTTCATTTCTGGGCTATCCTGTTTCACTGATCAGACTGTATTTATGCCACTGGCACAATTTTGGTTACCAAAGCTTTGTAATATAGCTTGAAATTGGGAGGCATGGTGCTTCTTTGTTCTTATTTCTCAAGATTGCTTTGGCTATATGAGGCCTTTTGTGGTTCCAGACAAATTTTGAGATTGTTCTATTTCTGTGATAAATGTCATTGGAATTTTGACAAAGATTGCATTGAAACTGCAGGTTTCTTTGGGTGCTATATTTTCACAATATTCTTCCAATCCAGGACATAAAATCTTTCCATTTATTTGTGTCTCAATTTTTTCATCAATGTTTTATAGTTTTCAGTGTACAGGTCTTTAACCTCCTTGGTTAAATTTATTCCCTGGCTATTTTTAAATTTTTTAAGAGCAAAGCAGCTTTTTTTTGGGGGGGGTGGTGCCTGTGGCATATGGAAGTTCGTGAGCCAGGGAGCAAACCCATGCCACAGCAGTGACCATACTGGATCCTTAACCTGCTAAGCCACATGGGAGCTCTGACATTTTATTCTTTTTGATACAATTATAAATTGGATTGTTGTCTTAATTTCTGATAGTTCATTATTAGAACTAAACAGAAATGCAACAGGTTTTTGTATGTTGATTTTGTAGCCTGCAACTTTACTGAATTTATTAGTTCTATAGTTTTTTGGTGCCATCTTTAATATTTTCATTACATATCATTATCGTATAATATTATCATCTATAAACAGTGACAGTTTTACTTCTTTCTGATTTGGATACCTTTTATTTCTTTTTTCTTGTCTGATTTCTCTGGCTTGGACTCCTACTACTATGTTAAGAGTAGAAAGAGTACATATTCTTGTCTTGATGGTGATTGTTAAGGAAAAGCTTTCTGATTCTCCGCATTGACTATGGTAGCTATGGTCTTGTCATATAGAGCCTTTATTGTGTTGAGGTGCATTCTCTCTATATCCACCTGAGATTTCTATCACAAACAGATGTTGTATTTTGTCAAGTGCATTGTTCTGCATCTGTGGACATGACCATATTTTTTTATCTTCATTTTGTTAATAAGTGTGTCACCTTGATTGGTGGATGTTGAACCATTCTTGCATCCCTGGGATAAATCCTACTTGATAATAGTGTTTCCTACTTTTAATGTCACTGTTGAATTTGGCTTGCTAATATTTTATAGAGGAATTGTCCATCTATGTTCATCAGGGATATTGGCTTGCAATTGTCTTTTCTTCTGCTCCTCTTTCCTGGTTTTGGTATCCAGGTTATTGCTGGCCTCATAAAATGAGTTTGTAAGTATTTCCTCCTCTCCTGTTTTTTGGAAGAGTTTAAGAAGGATTGTCTTTAATTATTCCTTAAACATTTGATAGATTTCATCAGTGAAGCCATCTGGTCCTGGACGTTCGTTTGTTGGGAGGGTATTTTTTTTTTAATTACTAATTCAATCTCCTTACTGGTAATCAGTCTGTTCATATTTTCTGTCTGTTCATGATTCAGTCTTTGGTAGATTTTATGTTTCAAAGGAATTTATCCATTTCTTCTGGGTTGTCCAGTTTGTTGGTGTATAGTTTTTCAGAGTAGTCTCTTTTTCTGTGATGTCTACTTTAGTATCTCTTCATTTCTAATTTTGAGTCTTTTTTCTTGAGTCTAGATGAATGTCAGTTTATCTTTCAACAAACCAGCTCTTGGTTTCATTGATCTTTTCCGTCTCTTACTTCATTTGCTACTTGCTCTGATCTTTGTTATTCCCTTCCTTTATTGTAAGTTTGGGCTTAGTTTCTTTTTCTAGTTCCTTGAGGTATAAAGTGAGGCTGTTTGAGATGTTTATCCCTATAAACTCTGAGAACCAGCCTTTGCAGCACCCCATGGGTTTTGATGTGTTATGCTTTCATTTGTTTCTGAGTATTTTTTATTTTGCTTTTGACTTCTTTGACCCACTGGTTTTTCATGAGTATGTCATTTAATCCCCATATATTTGTGAATTTTCCAGCTTTATGCCTATTATTGATTTCTAGTTTCATACCACTGTGGTCAGAATAGATAAATGGTTTGATTTCAAAGACAGGTTTGTGACCTGTCCTATGTTGTACTCTGGAGAATGTTTTGTGTGCACTTGAAAACATATTTGGCTGCTGTTGGATGGAATATCCTGTTATTTTAGAACAAGTGGACCTGCAGACATATCATTCACATCCATTATTTCCTTATTGATTTTCTGCCTAAATGATCTATCCATTGTTTAAAGTGGTGCATTGAGGCCCCCCTACTACTATCGCATTGCTGTCTATTTTTTCCCTTCAGATTGGCTCACTGTTTAAAGCATACGTTTACAATGAATACATCTGATGAATTGCCCCTTTATTATATAATGACCTTGTCTTTTTTACAGTTATTGACTTCGCATCTATTTTGTCTAATCACTTCTGCTCTCTTTGGGTTTCCATTTGCTTGAAGGATCTTTTTCCATTCCTTCATGTTCTGTTCATGAGGGTCCATAGTGCTTAAGAGAGTCTCTGGCAGGCCGCATATAGATAGGTCTTATTTTTCATCTCTTCAGCCAGTCTGTCTTTTAATTGGAGAATTTAGCCCATTTACATTAATCACTGATAACTAAGGACTTACTGTCACTTGTATGTTCATTACTTTCTGGTGGTTTTGTCATTCCTTAGTTCCTCTAGCTGTCTGTTAGTTGATGATTTTTTGTAGTCATTTGCTTTGCTTCTTTTCTCTTTTATCATTATGTGGTATTTGTCTGTTACCTCATTTTTTTAAGATAAAACTCTAACAAAAATACACCCCATTACTTTGCCTACACAGTTATCTTTGTCTGACACCACTGTTTTCAGTATAACCTCAAAGCTCATAGCAATGATAACTTTACCAAAGTAACTAACGTCTATCTCACAGAGCAAAATGATTACTGAGAACTATCTGCAGGGATGTTCCTGTCATGGCTCAGGGGAAACGAATCTGACTAGTATCCAGGAGGATGCAGGATCAATCCCGGCCCCCCACCCACCTCTCAGTGGGTTAAGGATCCAGTGTTGCTGGATCTGGCATTGCTGTGAGCTGTAGTGTAGGTTGCAGACCTGGCTCAGATTCCATGTTGCTGTGGCTGTGTTGTGGGTCAGCCACTTCAGCTCCGATTGGACCCCTAGCCTGGGAACTTCCCTATGCCATTGGGGTGGGGGAGGCTATCTGCCACCTACAAGCATTTTAGCAGACTCGCCAAGTTCGTGACTATACATAAACCAACCTTCTACAGTCACGTTCTTACCGTGGGCCAGCTAACTATATTTGTTAATGTGACCCAAAGACACAGATATATTTCACTGCATGTAGATCTGCAAGTAGAATAGATACATTTGAAACTATGCTTAGTCATCTCTATTTTACATGTTACCTCATTCTGATCTGTGACTACCATGAGGCTTTCATAATACTTCTTATAGTTACAACCATCTATGTTAAGGTGATAACAACTTCAACTACATTAGAAAGTTCTACCCATTTACCTGCTCCCCTCAGATTTATGTTGATGTCCCAATTAAATATTTAAATAATGTACTTATATGACATAACTATAGTTACTTCCAACACCGTCGTCTTTTAACCTAGATGCTGGATTTCAAAGTGATTTACACACCACTACTGAAGTATTTTGAATTTGACTATATATCAACTTTATCAGTAAACTTTATATTTCAGTATGTTTTCATATCACGAATTAGCATCCTTTTGTTTCAGTTTGAGGATCTTCCTTTAGCATTTCTTGTAGGGCAGGTCTAATGGTGATAAATTCCCTCACACCTTTGTTTTCCAAAGTCTTATCTCTCTTCCATGTCTGGATGACAGCTTTGTTGGGTAAAGTATACTTGAATGAGGTTTTCTGTTTGAATATATCATCCCACTGTCTCCTGGCCTATAAGATTTCTGTGGAGAAATATAGAGCCTCATCAGAAGTCCCGGTATGTGTGATTGTGATTTTTTTTCTCTTGCTGCTTTCAATATTCTGACTTTGCTATTTGAGAGGTTGAGGATATCTTAGGGTGGAATCTTTGAGTTTCCTCTACCTGGGTGGCCATCTCTCTCCCCAGATTGAATAACAATTCTTTTTCTCTCTTCTCTTTCTGGGACTCCTCAAGTGAGGCTATTATTTCTTTGGATTGTGTCCCATAGTTCATGTATGGTTTTTTTTCACTCCTTTTCATTCTAATTTCAAAAATGAAATTCTTGCTTAAGTTGTTGCTAATTATTTCAGTCAGCTACTTGTAAGATATACTCATTAGGCTGTGGCAAGGAATATTGCTCTTGACACTCCTTAAGTCAGTGATGCTTAAGTTCTGGTCCTCCTTTGTTGATATAAAACCCAGTTCAGTCTCTGTGTTTTACAGCCAATGGCAGGGTAATTCATAATTCATCCTGAAAAAAAATATTTGGGGGAAATTTAGAATTTATACAAAGAGAAAGCCTTGCATTGGGGTGTGATATGTTTGTACTTTTTGAGTCATCTTTTTCAGTTTTACAATTTCTGTCATTTGATCTGTCGGCCTCAGCTCCTAATCCTCAGATCTATGACCTTGCTTTTTTCTGCTGTTCCTCCTTAAATGGATAGCTTTTTAAAATATATATGAGAGCAGTAGTCTGATTGTGTCCCAGCAGTTGGGCTGTTCACAGTCCCTCTATTTAGTATCTTCTGTGATGCTTGCCACATTTTTCCAAGAGCTGCTACTGATTTTAAACAAAGCTGGTTCCTAAGGCAGCCCCTCAGATATTTCTTGACTTAAAATTTTTTCATCATTAGATATTGCCACCACTTTCCATAATACTGAAGTCATTTTCCCCATCAAAACCAAATGGTAACTGTTGGTGTTTGTAACTTATTTTTATATAGAATCACCTTAAAATTCCCTTAATCATAAATAATCTTATGAGGTAAAAATATATACTATGTATTTCTGTATTTATTCAGTAGGATTTTATTAAGTGCCTGTTACTTGTTTAAATACAGATAGAAATACAGGTGCTAGAGGTCAATGAACCCAGCACCTAAAGGACTTAAAGTACCAGATAAAAATTTTACAGTTAAACCCAGTTGCTTTAAATAGCTAAATGTACTTTTCTGCAAAATGTTTCTTGTTTGTTGTGGTGATTTGTAAGCTAGGGTTCAACTGAGAAAAACATAAGCTTAAAAAAGGCTTAATAATGATAGATTTCCCTCTCTGATATATAACAGCCCTCAGGGATCTAAGCTTCTTTTCATTCTATCCTCCACCCTCTGGTTCAGAATGGCTGCTGAGTGGAACAGCAAATATTACTAGTCTTAAGAACTTATATTCATCAAAAGACACCAAAAGAGGGTAAGATGGCAAGCCACAGACTCCATAATGCTATTTACAATGCATACATCCAAAAAAAGAATTAAATCAGAATATATACAAAGAAAAAGTACATTGCTAAAGAGGATCTTAAAATGCCCAATAATAAAAAGATAATCAATGTTGTTAGTCATTCGGCAAATGCCAATTAGTGTCATGACGGAATACCATTTACCCGCCAAAATTACTAAAACTAAAAAGAATGATAATACTAAATGTTGGTAAGGATGTGAAACAACTGGAGTATTTATAAATTCCTGGGAGAATTATACATGGATACAATCAGTTGGAACATTTGTTTTGAAGTACCTACTAAAACTAAAAATTGCTCTTTTTGTCCCAGCAGTTCTACTCCTAGTTACATGCCCAGGAGAAATGAGTGCATTTTGTTTACAAGGGAGTGGAAGTGGTCAGATGGGGCTTCATAGCATCACCCTTAGCTTGGTCTCTGAAGGTGGGCAGGTATTTTCTAGGCAGACAGGATCAGGAGTAGCATCAAGTCATAAAGGTATAAGCCAACCTGGTTTACTTGGGAATGATGGAGGCTCCAAATGGCTGGAGGATGCAGCTTGCAATTCCAGAAAGCCAAGGCTTGATGGAGTAGATAAGGTCTTGAATAGCTTACTAGTGAGTCTCTTCTGCCAAGAAACAGGGTCAGGTTTGTATTTAGAAAAGTCACTCAGAGAGATGTGGGTTGAATTTGGAGAGGCTATTGTAACTATTGGCAGGAAGCCAGTCCAGGTGGCTAGTTATCACTTTGCTGCCATTTTGCCAATTCTACAGAGTAAGTACTCTTCTTAGATTCTCCATTATCCTATCTTTCATTCTGTGTGAGGAACAGAATTAGCATGTTGCTCTGATAATTCTTCAGGCAGTCTTAGAATTCCGTTGTGGCAAAGAGGAAAAGAATGGATAAATAACTATCCAGCCAAGATTTGCTTAAACCACCATCCTATATGGCCTAAAATTTCTGAAAACTTTCTGACTTCCAACCTAGAAATGTTACTGATTTGACAAAATGTGTAAAGGCTTTGTTTACTTTTAGAGTGAATCTTGCCTTTTCCCCTAAGTCCTCCTCCTCCTCTCTTTCTACTACCCATTCAGAAAAGCCCAAGGTTCCCATTCAAGATGGTGACATAGGGGGATCTTGATCTCCTCCCTCAGACACACCAAATCTATAGCTACATATGGAACAATGTCTTCTGAAGAAAACACCAGAACTAGCTGAGCAACTCCTACATTGCGTAGGTAGGAGAGGCTGGACTCAATATTGCTGTGAACCTTGGCATGATGAGCCACCATCAGGAGGCCCTTACAAATCTAAGCCTTCCCCTGAGGAAAGGGTTTGAACCTCAACTTTTAAGACCTGCACCTGAGAGACAAGTACCCCCTAACTCTGTTAGCTTTGAAAGCAATTGGGGTTTGTGTCCACAAACCTATAGTGATCTCAGCAACAGTTCTTAAAGGGCTTATGCAGAATCACCAAATACCAGGACCTGAGCAGAGGCAGAAAACTAAAAAGTACTCAAGACCAATTTTCTTACCTTAAAGCTTTGTCCTGAGGAGGAGGTTTCTAATTTAACACATATCCAAGAACACAGAGACAAGAAAGCAGAGCGGAAGAACTCAAGCTCACATCCTCTCACGAAAACACCAAAATCACAACTAACAGCTGAACAGACATCGACAAAACAGACTATAAACTACCAAAGAAGAAACCACAATGAGATGCTAGGAGGGGCACTCTCACAATATAAGCAAATCCCATACCTGCTGGTTGGGCAACCCACAAACTGGAAACAAACTATATCTTAGAGACTCTCCCACAGGAGTAAGTTCTGAGCCCCATGTTAGGTTCCCGAGCCTGGGGGTTTGCTATTGGGAAAAGGAGCCCCCAGAGCATTTGGTATTGAAGGTCAGTGGGGCTTGAATGCAGGGGCTCCGCAGAACTGGAGGAAACAGAGACTCCCCTCTTAGAGAGGACACACAAGGTTTCATACGTGCACTGGGTCCCAGGGCAGAGACTCCATAAGAATCTGGGCCAGATGTACCTGTGGGCCTTGAAGAGTCTCCTGGGGAAGGAGGGGTCAGCTATAGCTCACTGTGGGGGCAAGACACTGGAGGCAAAAAAAAAAAAAAAAAAAAAAAAAAATGGAGCCACAGATTGAGAAATTACAGGAAGTGTTTAACACAGAAATAGAAGATTTAAAGAACAAAGGAACAGATGAAAAATACTCTAGAGGAGTCAATAGCAGATTACATTAGACAGAAGAGTGAATAAGTAAGACGGAAGACAGATTGGTGGAAATTACCAATGCATAACTGAATAAAGAAAGAAAACATTTTTGGGACATTTGGGGACAATATTAAACACACCAATATTTGCATTACAGGGGTCCCAGAAGGAGAAGAGAGAAAGGGCCTGAGAAAATATTTGAAGAGATAATAGCCAAAAATTTCTCTAGGATGGGAAAGGAAAATACTCATTCAAATCCAGGAAGCACAGCTAGCCCTGTGCAGGAACACACAAACCCATGTATTAATCAAATTAACCTAAATTAAAGACAAAGAGAAAATATTAGAAGCAACAAGGGAAAAGCAACACAATATACAAGAGAACCCCCATAAGATTATCAGCTATTTTTTCAGCAGAAACTCTGCAGGCCAGAAGGGAATGGCCTGATATATTTAAAATGATGAAAAAGAAAAGCCTACAAAACCAAGAATATTCTAATAAGCACTGCTCTTGTTCAGATTTGATGGAGAAATCAAAAGCTTTACAGTCAAGTAAAAGCTAAGAGAATTCAGAACCACCAAACCAGCTTTATAACAAATGCTAAAGGAACTTCTCTAGGCAGAAAAGAAAAGGCTAAAATTAGAAACACGAAAATTACCAATGAGAAAGCTCACTGGTAAAGACAAACATGTAAAAAGGCAGAAAATCATCCACACACAAATATGATATCAATATCAGCAATCTTTCAGAGAGTATGAATGCAGGCTATTGGAAAGGCATTTGGAATTGAGACCAGAAACGTAAAACAAAATCTGCAAGAGATACACACAACAATAAGAAAAAGCAATCCAAACTCAACACTGAAGATGGTCATCAAACCAAAAGAGGAGAGAAGGAAAAAACACCAATGGAAACCAAAAGAAAGCTGGAGTAGCAGTATAAGTATCAGACAATATAGACTTTAAAGACAGTTATAAGAGACAAAGAAGGATACTACATAATGATCCAAAGCTCAATCCAAGAAGATGACATAACAATTCTATATATGAACCCAACATAGGAAGCACTGCAGTATATAAGGCAACTGCTAACAGCCATAGGAGAAATCAACAATAACACAGTAATAGTGGGTAACATTAACACCCCACCCCAGCAATGGACAGATCGTCCAGACAGAAAATCAGCAAGGAAACATAGGCTTTAAATGATGCATTAAACCAGATGGACTGACTTGATATTTAAAGAACATTCCATCCAAAACCAGCAGAATACTCATTCTTCTTAATCACACATGGGACATTCTTCAAGACAGATCATGTGCTGGGCCACAAATCAAGCCTTGGTAAGTTAAGAATACTGAAATCATATCACGTATCTTTTCCATCCACAACATGTTAAGACTAGAAATCACTCTAAGAAAAAAAAAAACTGTAAAAAATACAAACATATAGGAGACTAAACAATATACTACTAAACAACCAATGGATCACTCAAGAAATAGGAAATAAAAAAGAAATTAAAAAAAAATACCTAGCAACAAGTGAAAATGAAAATGCAATCCAAAACATTTGGGAAAATTAAAACATGATCCAAACATGGGGTGGAACAAAAGCAGTTTTAAGAGGGAAGCTTATAGCAATATGGTCCTACCTCGGGAAATAAGAAGCATCTCAAACAGCCTGTCCTTACACCCCAAGCAACTGGAGAAGGAAGAACAAACCAAACCCAAAGTTAGATGAAGGAAAGAAATCATAAAGATCAAAAATAAATGACATAGAGAACAACAGAAAATATAAACAAAGCTAAAAGCTGGTTCTTTGATAAAGAGCAACATAATTGATAAACCCTTAGCCAGACTCATCAAGAAAAAAAGGGAGAGGACGCAAATCAATAAAATTAGAAATGAAAGAGTTAAAAATGGCGCCATGAAAATACCAAACATCGTAAGAGACTACCGTAACTATATGCCAATAAAATGGACGACCTAGAAGAAATGGGCAAACTCTTAGAAAGGTACAACCTTCCAAGACTAAACCAGGAAGAAATAGGAAAACAAATAGACCAATCACAAGTACTGAAATTCAAACTGTGATTTTAAAATTTCCAAAAAACAAAAGTCCAGGACCAGATGGCTTCACAGGCAAATTCTGTCAAACACTTAAGAGAAGAGCTAACACATACCCTGAAACTCTTCCAAAAAAATTGCAGGGGAAGGCATACTCCCAAGCTTATTCTATGAGGCCACTATCACCTCTGTACCAAAACCATACAATGATACCACACACAAAAAAAGGAAATCACAGGCCAATATCACTGATGAACAACAGATGCAAAAATCCTCAACAAAATACTAGCAGACTGACTCCAACAATACCGTAAAAGGATCATACACCATGATCAAGTGGTCTCTAACCCAGGGATGCCAGGATTCTAAACTGTACAAAAATCCATCAGTGTGATACACTCCTTTGACAAAGAATAAAAACCGTATCATCATCTCAATAGATGCAGAAAAAGCTTGTGATGAAATGTGACACCCATTTTTGATAAAAACCCTCTGGGAAGTGGATACAGAGGGAAACCTACCTCAACATAATAAATACCATGTATGACAAACCCACAGCTAACATCATACTCAACAGTGAAATGCTGAAAGCATTTCTGCTAGGATTAGGAACAAGATAAGGATGTCCACTCTCTCCACTGTTACTCAACATAGTTTTGGAAGTCCTAGCCATGGCAATCAGAAGAGAAAGAAATCCAGATTGGAAAAGGAGTAGAAGTGTCAACTGTTTGCAGATGACATGGTACCAGAATACTACTAGAGCTCATCAATGAATTCAGTAAAGTTTCAGGATACGAAATTAATACATCGAAAAGTCTCACATTTCTGTACATTAACAAAAGAGCAGAAAGAAATTAAGGAAACAATTCCATTTACCATCACATTGAAAAGAATAAAATACCTAGGGAGGCAGAATACCTGTACTCTGAAAACTGTAAGATGCTGAGAGAAATCAAGGATGACACAAGTGGATGGAAAGATATACCATGCTCTTGGCTTGAAAGAATCACTATCATCAATACTGATTGCAATCCTGAGGACACATCCTTTGATAGTCTGGCTCTGATGGTCAACCAAGCTTGCGTTTCACAAGCTAATGGAACAGTGGCAAACAAAAAAACAGTTATTAAATGGCCATCACCCCAAGCCTCAGTCCAGAGAGAGCAGATGGAAATGCCCATTGCCTGGCTTCCCTGAAAGAGATCTGTTTTGCATTCTTTATAAGCTGCTGCGATTCTCCACTTTGGGACATTGATGGGTCTGGAACTCCCTCCCTTACCTGGAGCCACTAAGAATAAAGTAGGCTGCGTAAAGGTTTGAGAGACAACCAATAGTAGGGCTGAGCTGAATGATAATTTTATCTCCTATATGAGGCCATTACTTCAGAATGGGATAGATGGCTGCTTTCTCTAATGCATAGACGCCAACACTGAAAGTCAAAGAAAATGAAGAAACAGAAGTATCTGTTCTAAGGAATTCCTGTTGTGGCACAGTGGAAATGAATCCAAGTAGTAACCATGAGGTTTTGGGTTCGATCTCTGGCCTCACTCAGTGGGTCAGGGATTCGGTGTTGCTGTGAGCTGTGGTGTAGTCTGGCAGCTACAGCTCCACTTAGACTCCCAGCATGGAACTTCCATATGCCTCGGGTGAGGCCCTAAAAATCAACCAACCAACCAACAAAAACTAAAATCTCTCCTCCCAACAATGCAAATTGCAGATTTACACTCTGCTGCCAGCTTCTGCTGCTAGCCTTATAAATTCAGTGCTGGTGGAACATCTGAACAGACAAGTGTTCCTGCACCTGAGATGTGTCTGGCTTGAGCAGCTGTGGGCTTTGTGGACACATACATATGGGGGCTGGTTCAGGCCAGAGTCTAAGCTGCTTCCATAAATCCCACAGCAGAGCCAGGAGTACAGATAATATAATCCTGAGTCCTAGCTCAGTGGATATGCACTGCTGACCTAATGAAAACAACACCTGAGACATACCAGGGCCAATTACAGAGAGACCCACAGTTAAGGTGGGGCTGAGAGCAGTGCCAACGATGGTGCACTTTATGAAGCCACACATGGAAGAAAATGTGACAGAAGAGAGTTCACTCACAGGTGAACAGCTTCAGTGGAGGAATACACAGTGGCTCCTTTCCCAGGAGTGCGAAACTCACCTACCCTGCACTACAGATCAGAAACACAGCTCCAAAACAGACTTGGGGGCTCCTACTCCAACATCTAGGGAGCAGACCTTGCCCCTTACAGGACACTGACAATCACAGAGCAAACAGGAGGCCCTATCTCGGGCTCAGGTCAGCACAGCATCAAGCGCACCTCCTATCAAGGGGATAAAGGCTAGTATACATGGAGAAAAGAAGTGACAGGCTGCCTAAAGTCACAGTGAGCCAACAGCCATCTTTAAACACACCCTTTGACAAGGCCCTGACCACCAGAAGACGACGACCTAGCTCCACCCACCACTGAGAAGGCACCAGTCCCTCCAACCAGGAAGCCTGCACAAGCCCCCAGGCCAACCTTACCCACTAGAGGGCAGATACCAGAAATAGGAGGAACTAAAAGCCAACCTTACCACTAGAGGGCAGATACCAGAAATAAGAGGAACTAAAAGCTGCAGCTTGCAGAAAGAAGACCGCAAGCATAGAAAGTCACACAACATGAAATGACAGAAATATGCATCAGACAAGGGGACAAGAAAAAAACCCACAAAAAGAACTAAATGAAGAGGAAAGAGAATAAGAAAAAATGAAGACAGTCTAGGAGACCTCCGGGACAGTATCAAACATACCAACATTCAAATCATAAGGTTCCCAGGAGAAGAGCGAAAGGGCCTAAGAAAATATTTGAAGAGATTAAGAGCCGAAAATTTCCCTAATAGGGGAAAAGAAATAGTCAAACAGAGGAAGCAAAAAGAGTACCATACAGGATAAACCCAGGGAAAACCTCAAAACACATACTAATCAAACTGACAAAAGTTAAATACTAAGAAAAAAAATTGAAAGCCACAAGGGGAGTTTCGTCGTGGTGCAGTGGTTAATGAATCTGACTAGGAACCATGAGGTTGCAGGTTCGATGCCTGGCCTTGCTCTCGGTGGGTTAAGGATCCAGTGTTACTGTGAGCTGTGGTGTAGGTTGCAGACGCAGCTTGGATCCCGCGTTGCTGTGGCTCTGGCGTAGGCCAGTGGCTACAGCTCCGATTCAAACCCTAGCCTGGGAACCTCCATATGCCACAGGAGTGGCTCAAGAAAAAGCCAAAAAGCCAAAAAGCCAAAAAAAAAAAAAAAAAAAAAAAGCTACAAGGCAAAGGCAATAAATAGCATACTAAAATACCCCATAAGGTTATCAGCTGGATTTTCAGCAGAAATTCTACAGGCCAGAAAGGAGTAGCAAGATAAATTTAAAGTGATCAAAGGCAAAAACCTTCAACCAAGAATACTCTAGCCAGCAACGCTGTCAGTCAGATTTGACAGAGAAATCAAAAGCTTCACAAGACAAGCAAAAGCTAAAAGAATTCAGTGCCACAAAACCAGCTTTACAACAAATGATAAAGGAACTTCTGTAAGTTGAAAAGAAAAAAAAAGGCCAGAACTAGGTAAAAGAAAATTCTAGTGGGACAGCTCATCAGTAAAGACAAACATAAAATAAAAGTAGGAACTCATCTATAGACAAATATACCAAAACCAGCAATCGTGAAAAAGGGATGAATGCAGAATACTGAAAAAACATTTGACATAAAAATACTAGTAACCTAAAACAATTTTGTATATATATAAAATACTATATAAAAACCTGACAGAACAAACCAAAAACATTACAATGGTCACACTCATAAAAAGGAAAAAGCAATTCAAATACAACACTAAATATAATCATCAAATCACAAGAGAACAAGAGGAAGGGAAGAAAAAAGCCCAATAATAACAGATCCAAAACAATTAAGAAAATGGAAATAAGTACATACATGTCAATAATTAAATGCTCCAACATTTAGACAGACAGGCTGAATGGACACAAAAATGAGATGCATATATATGCAGTCTATAAGAGTTCAAACCTAGAGATACATACAGACTGAAAGTGATGGGAAGGAAGAAGATATTCCACTCAAATGGAAATCAAAATAAAGCAGGAGTAGCAATACTGCTATCAGACAAAATCGACTTAAGACTGTTACAAGACAAGACACTGATGAAAGAAATCAAAGATGACACAAACAAATGGAGGAAAGATATACCATGCTTTTGGATTAGAAGAATCAAAATGACTATAACTACCCAAGGCAATCCACAGATTCAATGCAATCCCTATCAAATTACCAATGGCCTTTTTCAGAGAATTAGAACAAAAAAATTTTTGTAATTTGTTTGGAAATAGCAAAGATCCCAAATAACCAAAGCAATCCTTAGAAAAATGGAGCTGGAAGAAATCAGGCTCCCTGACTTCAGACTATACTAAAATGCTATAGTCATCAAAACCATACGGTACTGGCATAAAAACAGACCTACAGATCAATGGAGCAAGATAGAAAGCCCAGAAATAAAGCCACGTATCTACGGTCAACAAATCCATGACAAAGGAGGCAAGAATATACAATGGCGAAAAGAGAGTCTCTTGAATAAATGGTGCTGGGAAAACTGGACAGCTACATGTAAAGGAATGAAATCAGAACACTCTCTAACTCCATACATGCTAATAAACCCCAAATGGATTAAAGACATAAATACAACACTGGATACCATAAAGCTCTTAGGGGAAAACACAGGCAAAACACTCTTGGACATAAACCACAGCAGTATTTCCTCAAATCCACCTCCTAGTGTAATAAAAATAAAAACAAAAATAAACAAATGGGACCTAATTAAGCTTAAAAGCTTTTTTACAGCAAAGGAAACCATAAACAAAACAAAAAAGACAACTGACAGAATGGGAGAAAATATTTGCAAATGATATGACTGGCAAGAGATTAATCTCCAAAATATACAAACAACACAATAGCAGCTCAATATTAAAAAAAATTCAAAAACTGGTAAGATGATCTAAATAGATATTTCACCAAAGACGACATACAGATGGACCAAAAAAAAAAAAAAAAAACAGATGAAAACATGCTCAACACTGTAGTTGATTTTCATTTCTCTAATAATTAGCAAGGATGTACCAGTTCACATGTCAGAATGGCTATCATTAAAAAGTCTACCAATAATAAATACTGGAGAGAGTGTGGAGAAAAGGGAACCCTGCTACACTGTTGGTGGGAATGTAAATTGGTATGTCCATTATGGAGAACAGTATGGAGGTTCCTCAAAAAAATAAATATAGAACTACCATATGATCCAGCAATCCCACTCCTGGGCATCATTCCAGAGAAAACCATAATCTGAAAAGATACATGCACCCCAATGTTCACTGCATCACTATTTACAATCGCCAAGACTTGGAAGCAACCTAAATGTCCATCACAGAGGAATGCATAAAAAAGATGTGATACATATATACAATGTGATATTAACTCAGCCATTAAAAAGAATGAAATCATGCCATTTGTAGCAACATGGATGATGTAAAGATTATTATATTAAAAGTTAGTGAAAGACAAACATTATATGATATGACTTACATGTGGATTCTAAAAAAGGGATACAAATTAACCTACTTGCAAAACATAAACAGACTCACAGACTTTGAAAACAAACTTAATGGTTACCAAAGAGGACAGGTGGTAGGGGTGGAGGCATGGACTAGGGGTTTGGAATTGGCAATATGCACACTGTGGTATATGGAATGACTGGCCAGTGGGGACATGCTGTACAGCACAGAGAACTCTATCACAGAATACTTGGGTCATCTGTGGGAGAAAAAAATCTGCAAGAGAATGGATGCATGTACATGCATAACTGAATCACTTTGTTGTATAGCAGAAATCATCGCAATACTGTAAATCAACTATACTTCAGCATCTCTAAATGAAAAAAGAGACACATGCCTCTGAATGTTCAATGCAGCACTATTTACAGTAGCCTTGACATGGAAGCAACCTAAATATCCATCAAAAGAAGACTGAATAAAGATGTGGCACATATATAAACAACAGAGTATTCCTCGGCCATAGAAAAGAATGAAATAATGGCCATGTACACCAACATGGGTGGACCTAGAAATGATCATACTAAGTGAAGTAAGTCAGAGAAAGACCAGTAGCCTATGAGATCACTAATATGTAGACGCTAATACAATTAACACAAAAAGAGTTCCTATTGTGGTTCAGTGGGTTAAGGACCCAATATTGTCTCCATGAAGATGCAGGTTTGATCCCTGGCCTCGCTCAGTGGGTTAGGATCCAGCATTGCTACAAGGTGTGGCATAGGTCACAGATGCAGCTCCCATCTGGTGTCGCCCTGGCTGTGGCACAGGCCTTAGCTGCAGCTCCCATTCGACCCCTCGCCTGGGAACTCTGTATGCCACAGGTGTGGCCACAAAAAGAAAAAAAAAATCATACAAAAGAACTTCTAAAATAGAATCAGACTCAAGAGATTTTGAAAACAAATTTATGGTTACCAAAGGGGAAATGGGATAAAATAGGGGGCTGGGATTGACATACACACACTCCTATATATAAAATAGACAGATAAACAGGACCTACCATACAGCACAAGAAAATCTGCTCGATACTGTGTAATAACCTATACAGGAAAAGAATCTGAAAAGAAATGAATATATGTACTGTGCAACTAATTTACTTTGCTGTATACCTGAAACTAACACAACTTTGTAAGTCACATATCCTGCAATAAAATTTTTAAAAGAAGAAAGAAAACAAGTAGGTAAGGATTACACAACATGTTACTGACCAACAAAATGGGTCAAAGAAGAAACCAAAAGATAAATTAAAAAATACCTTGAGAGAAATGAAAATAGCCCTTGAGAGAAATGACAATGAAAATACAACATACCAAACTTATGGAACAGCGTAAAATAAGTTCTAAAAGGGAAGTTCTTCGCAATAAATGCCCACATCCAGAAATGAGATAGATCTCAAATAAATGGCCTAATGTCACACCCCAAGCAGCCAGGAAAAGAACAATGAAGCCCAAATTTAGTGGAAGAAAGGGGATAAAGATCAGGGCAGAAATAAATAGAGACGGAAAAAGAGTAAAAAGATGAACAAAACTAGGAGCTGGTTCTTTGAAAAGATAAAATTGGTAACTGTTTAGCTAGACCCACCAAGAAAAAAGAGAGGACTCAAAATCAGAAATAAAAGAGGGAACATTAAAATGGACACAACAGAAATAGGATCATAAGACACAGCCATGAGCAGTTATATGCAAGCAATTTGGACAACCTCAAATGAGTAGATACATTAGAAATGTACACCCTTCCAAGACTGACTCATGAAGACACAGTATTGAAGAAGCAAATCTGAACAAACTGATTAATACCAAGGAAACTGAACAAGTAATCAGCCTCCCAACCAACCAAAGGCCAGAACCAAATGGCTTCAATTGGTGAATTTAAAGGAAATTAAAGAAAAATTAAACCCAATCCTCCTCAAACTCTTCCAAAACAAAACAAAAACAAAACAGAAGAGGAGGGAACACTTCCAAGTTTATTTTACAAAGCCAGCATTACTCTGATATCAAAACCAAACAAGGATGCCACATGAAAATGACAGGTCAATATCCCTGTTGAACATAGATGCAGAAATCCTCAATGAAATATAGCAAGTGATTTCTGTGATACAGTAAAAAGATCGGGAGTTCCTGTCGTGGCGCAGTGGTTAACGAATCCGACTAGGAACCATGAGGTTGCGGGTTCGGTCCCTGCCCTTGCTCAGTGGGTTAATGATCCGGTGTTGCCGTGAGCTGTGGTGTAGGTTGCAGACGCTGCTCGGATCCCGTGTTGCTGTGGCTCTGGCGTAGGCTGGCAGCTACAGCTCCGATTCGACCCCTAGCCTGGGAACCTCCATATGCCCCAGGAGCGGCCCAAGAAATGGCAAAAAGACAAAAAAAAAAAAAAAAAAAAAAGGATCATACATGTTCTAGTGGAATTTATTCCAGGGATGCATGCCCAGTTAAGCACCTACAAATCAGGCAATATGATAGTACATTAGCAAAATGAAGGCTAAAAATCATATGATCATCTCAATATTTGCAGAAAAAGCATGTGACCAAGTTCAACATTTATGACAAGGCTTTTCAACAGACTGGGAAATCATGGAATGTACTTCAACATGAAAAAATGCAGCTCCCATTCGACCCCTAGCCTGGGAACCTCCATATGCCGCATGAGCAGCCCAAGAAATGGGGGGAAAAAAAAAGTCTTCTGAAATTGAAAAGAAAGAAGGAACGCTGTTATTGTTTGTAGGTGAAATGATAGTATATACAGAAAACAAATGAAACTTAAAACTAATAAATTCAATAAAGTGCAGGATACAAAATCAGCATATAAAATTTTGTTTTGTTTCTATATTCTAATAAACTATCTGAAAGAGAAATTAAGAGAACAGTCACATTTACAATTGCATCAAGAGTACAGTACCTGGGAATAAATTTAACTGAGCAGGTGAAAGACCTATGCAGTGAAAACTAAGACCTCAATGAAAGAAATGGATGAACACAAATGAATTGAAAGGTATTCCACGCTCATGGACTGGAAGAATCAATACTATCAGAAAGTCCGTATTACCCAAAGCAACCCCAGATTCATTACAATCTCTATCAAAATCCCAATGGTAGTTTTCACAGATACACAACACTAAATTTTGTTGGAACCACAAAAGACCGTGAAATAGCCAAAGCAACTTTAGAAGTTGGAAGCATCATGCCTCCTAATTTCAAACTATCATTACAAAGCTATAGTGATTAAAACAGTGTGGTGTTGGCATAAAAAGAGTCACACTGATCAATGGAACAGAACGTGGAGCCCAGTATATGGTCAATTAACCTATGACAAAGGAGCCAAATATATATAATGGGGAAAGGACAGTCTTGGCAATGAATGGCATGGGAAAACAGACCACTTTTACACCATATACAGTAGTGAACTCAAAATGGGCGAGCTCCTTGGACTGAAACACCATAAACCTCTTGGAAGAAAACACAGCAGCCAGCTCCTGGAGATCAGTCTTGATGATAATAATTTGGATGTGACACCGAAAGCAAAGGCAACGAAAGCAAAAAACAAACAAGTGTGGCCTCATCGAACTAAAAAGCACAGCAAAAGGAAACCAGCAACAAAGTGCAAAGTCAGCCTACCTAATTCTTATTGGGCCCTGGGTTAAAAGGTCTTTACTGGCTCATTGCACAGCAATGCCACACTGGTTCTGTTTCTGCCAAGGACAGACTAAGTGGAAATGACCTTTCTCAGAAAGAGGTGGGGTAAGGGTGGGAGAATTCCCTGACGGTGATCGACCCATGATGTATATATGTACACCCAGGGCCCCTGGGTCAGGGACAGAATCACCCTTCTTAAAGATTCTGTCCACCGTCTATAGACAGCCAGATCCTTGAAACAGACCGCTTACTTCTTCCATTGCAAACTGCCTGTGCTCAAAGCTCATGGGTCACTTCCTGCATTTCAGCTTTGTGGTGATTTCAGGCCCATAATCAGACCTCCCTGGCCGGTTGCCTTTGGCACATTCGCTGATGTAATGCTCCTCTGTTCCTTAGAGAAAGCTCCATAAATAGCAAAGAGGGAACTCCAGGATGCCAGTGACTCAGCCAGCCTGCACTCCTTCAGTGAGAAGCCATCCCTGTGGGACACTGCTGCTGTCACACGGAGAAGCTCCAGAGGGCAGCCCTGAGAGCCAAAAGTGGGGGCAGGGGGCTTCTATGGGGGAGCGAGGCACAGGGTTTTGCTTTACTCTGGAAAAGAGCTTCTTGAAAGCATCAATGTGATGGTTCATTCTCAGCTTCTGCTGTTCTTTGTCCGGTCAGATAGGGAGGTAAGAGAGGCCAGAATAGAGTGACCGCCAAGGGAAGGGCACAGAAAGAAGGATCATCCTTGGCATATATGAGTTGTCATTAGACAGACAAGACCCTGCTTTGAGATGCTGACTTCTCTGCCTCAGGGCAGGGCTGGAGAAGACCACCGGATCTGCTGCAGGCACGTCCCACATGCGCATTAGCCTGAGCCCACCACGGGCTGGGGGAGAGCCTCCAAAGCTACCTGCTCCAGCTCCCCACCCCTGCATCCTTACCAGCCGACGCTATGCCAGCTAGAACTGCACTCACGCAGCAGGCACTTCCACAGTGCCATGGGCATCCCTCCAGTGAAAAACACTGGGTACCACCTCTCTTCCAAGCAGATTTTAGGGTTTATCTGGACTCCTGCCTTCATGATGCAGTAAAAATAAAACAGCACAGATAGGTTTCTGTTAAATAAGCACAGTGAAGAAAATCTCTACCAAACCACCAGGTATTCGTCCCCTGCCAGTAGTTCCTGAATTGAAGTCAAAATTAATGCTGCTCTGTCTCCGACAGTGGAAAGATTCACATGTCTCCAAGCAGCGCCTCGTGTGGGAACCTTGGCCTTTTGGTTCTCAGGGAGCAGTATTCACAGAGGCTTCCTTTTTCAGGCAGCTTCAGACAGCAGACATGCTCATCTAGAGTGTGCTCCTTGAATAACACTCTGAAGATTCAAGTTTCAGGTGCAGACTTAGCAAGTAAGAAAATGACATCGGAGGAGTTCCCATTGTGGCTCAGTTGGTTAAGAAGCCCACTAGAATCCATAAAGATTGGGATTCAATCCCTGGCTTCGCTCAGTGGATTAAGGATCCAGCATTGCTGTGAGCTGTGGTGTAGGTCAAAGATGCAGCTCGGATCTGCTGTGGCTGTGGCACAGGCCAGCAGCTGCAGCTCCCATTTGATTTCTAGCCTAGGAACCTCCATATGCCGAGGGTGTGGCCCTGAAAAGACAAGGAAAAAAAAAAAAGAAAGAAAGAAAGATGGAAAAATGACATTGGGGCACTCAGGGGAAGCTGCCTTTGGGAAAAATAAGTCAGGCATTTTACTTGATAAACATTCTCCGCCCCCACCCACCACTGGAAGCAGCCTCCTTCCCTGAGAACTTCCTTCTCTACAGAGCCTCGTTCATGACTTCTTTTCTCTTATATTTAACCAAACTCAAACAATGGAGAAAACTAGTTTGTCTTTTCAATAGCTGCCCAGCTGTAACACCTCCCAGGCACACGTGGGCGGCTCCTTACCCATCCTCAAGCTGTGACTCTTCATTCAGGCTACACTCCTGTTATGTGTCGGGTACTGGGCAGGGCACGTGATGAGCAAAATCGCCCTCGTGAAGTACAGAGCCTTGCAAGGAAAAGGGTCACTAACCAGAGCAGAACATCACAGAATCAGACCAGCTGGGTTGGGCGTCCAGGGGACGCTGGACCACAGAGCAGCAAGCCCTGATGAGGAACCAGCATCCTCACCATATTCAGCATGTCCCCCAGGCACATAAAATGCACACGGAACGGCCTTTGTAGACTGTGATCTTTAGGAGAACCACACCTTACCCAGTTGCAACCTGTACTAAAAGCACTTTGCATCATTTTCCTTAAGGACTTGTAAATTAGATCATCAGAAATTTCTATCATTGCTTCGCCTTCAGCTCCATAAGCCACTCTTGGCAGAAAAGCTTCAGAACTTGAGTAGGTTGTACACAGCCTGATGGGCAGGAAAAGAATCAACAGGTCATGGGGACACCCACACACACACAAACACCCCCCCACACAGAGAATTAGAGACTGAGGATTAAGAAAAGGACCAGGAACCCTTCCAGACTTCAGATAATACTACAAAACTAAAATAATCAAAACAGCATGGTATTGGCACAAAAACAGATATACAGATCAATGGACCAGAATAGAGAGCCCAGAAATAAAGCCACACCCCTACAGTCAGTTAATCTTCAACAAAGGAGGCAAGACCAAGTGGTGTTGGGAAGGCTGGACAGCTGCATGTCAATCAGTGAAGTTAGCATACACCCTCACACCATATACAAAAGTAAATTCAAAATGACTGCAAGACTTAGATAGGAGACATGCCATCATAAAACTCCTAGAAGAGAACATAGGCAAGACATTCTCTGATATAAATCACAGTCACATTTTCTTAGGTTATTCTCTCAAGGCAAAAAAAATAAAATCAAAAATAAACAAATGGGACCTATCAAACTTAAAAGCTTTTGCACAGCAAAGGAAACCATTAACAAAAGCAAAAGACAGCCTACAGACTGGGAGAAAATATCTGTGAATGATGCGACTGACAAGGGCTTAATTTCCAAGAGGTACAAGCAACTCATAGAGCTCAATATCTAACAAACAACCCGCCCAATGAAAAAATGGGAAGAAGCCCTATGCAGACATTTCTCCTGACATAGAGATGGCCAACAGGCACATGAAAAGATGCTCAACATCCTTCATTATTAGAGAAAGGCAAATCAAAACTGCATTGAAGTATCACCTCACACTAGTCAGAATGACCATTAAAAACTTACAAGTAATAAACGCCGGAGAGGGTGTAGAGGAAGCAGAACCTCCTACATCCTTGGTAGGTTGATACGGCCACTATGGAGACCAGTATGGAGGCTCCATTTAAAACTAGAGTTACCATATGATCCAGCATTCCCACTCCTGGGCATAAATCCAGAAAAGATGAAAACTAATTCAAAAAGATACATGAACTCCCAATGTTTCTAGCAGCACTGTTTACAAAGCCAAGACACAGAAACAACCTAAATGACCACTGACTGATGAATGTATATAGAAGATGTGGTACACAATGGAATACTACTCAGCCATAAAAAGGAATGAAATAATGTCTTTATGGCAACATGAATGGACCTAGAGATTATCCTATGATGTGAGGCCAAACAGAGAAAAATATTATATCACTTACATGTGGAATCTAAAAAAACTAATACAGGTAAACTTATCTGCAAAACCAAAACAGACTCACAGAGATAGAAAACAAATGTATGGTTACCAAAGGGGAAAGGCAAGAATGAGGGAATAAATTTGGAATTTAGGAGGAACATATTTACACTACCCTGTATTAAATAGGTAAACAGTAAGGACCTACTCTACGGCACAGTGAACTATATTCTGTATCTTACAGTAACCTATTATGGAAAGAATCTGAAAAAGAATGTGTGTGTACATATGTATTTATGTGTGTGTGTTTGCTATATACCTCAAACTAATACAACATTATAAATCAACTCTGCTTTTATTTTTAAAATTTAAAAGAGCATCAGGAAGTTTGGATAGGGAATCTACAGAAAATCCGGAATATTTAAATCGATTGGTAAGAAGAAAGTCATTCAAGGAGCTGAAAACGTGGCTCCTTTGTCCTGAATCTTAAAATATGCAAGTCCCCGGTGGTGTCCACCTTCTAAATGGTCTTCCTCCCACCAGCCTTGCCCACACGCCCTCTGGTCCCTTCTCCTTCCCTCCACTGCCACACATCTAGCCAAGCCACCGTCCTGCTTTCCAGCCTTCGGGTTGTGACGTGCGGTGGTGCCTCGTGTCTACACATAACTCAGCACCTCCCCTACCCCCGCCCCCCAGTGACGAGGCTCCTCTCACTGCTCAGGGCTCACCTCTTGCTCTGGGTTCATGCCTGCAGCCACTGCTCAAGCTGCTTCTGGGCCTGTGTGCCCATCCCTGCCACGCCCGACTGCCCTCCACGTCAGCAAACCCCGCTTCCACCTCCAAGCTGCTGACTAAGCATGACTTCCCCAGGCAAGTTCTCTACCCTTTCCCTGTACTGCCCACCCTCTGTAAAACCAGCCCCTCCCTTCTTTGTGCCCCCACACGCCCTGTGTTTTGCCACTCAGTTTGTCACTGTGGCTCATTTGTCCACACCTGCACGCTGCACTGTTCATCGTGAGGGGCTAAGATCTTGTCTTACCCCAAATCATCTGCGCCTCGTCCTCCTGACCTTTTTCCCATCAGAGCCACGGGCAAGAGGCTGCTAGTCAGAGAGACCCCTATCTCACCCCAGCTTTAATAACCCTGTCAAGGCTGAAACACATCAGTTGAGAAGCTCTGCATAAAAGATCCTCACAGTTAATGTCGACTGAAAAAAATGAGTCAATCGATCTTTATAGGATTAAGAGATTTCTGAAATTAGGCAAAGAAAGATCATAGAACTCCATGAAAGGAATGAGCATACAGGAAAAAGACAGAATGAAGACTGAGTATGGCCCCAGCAGAAGGTGAAGTGTGTGGATTTCTTACCCAGGTGGTCAGGATGCCCTTGACCCCAATACTAGACTCCCTTCCCAGCTGGACCTTCCAACACTGCTTTCCATGCACCTGGGGTCTAACGGAGCCAAAACGCATGCCCACCACCCCTGTCCCCCTGCCAGTCCCTTGCTTACCTGCCAACAGCCTTGGCCTCTCTTTTGAGCAGAGCCTCCTCTCCACCCACTAGGATGGCAGCTGCCCATCTCGAAGGCTCACCTGTGGGGCCACTTCCCCTAAGACTCCTCTGTTCCCACAGGCAGGCGTGGTCTCCCCCATCCCAGCCTTATCATTGTACCTCTCACCACATTCTCTTATCTGAGATCTCTGCTTTGGATGCTATGTCTCATGTGCTTGAGGACAGCCCTTCTCATTGATGTTTTCTCTCCTTTACCTGGAATAGGTACAAGTAAGTGTTTATTACATTGAACTAAACTTCCCAATGGGCTGTGGGAAAACCAGGTTCCTGCTTAACAGGGACGTGGGGGTGTTTGTGGTCCAGGGAGGGCCAGAGTCTTGTTTGCTGGGTGCCAGGAAATAACCCTTCTAGTAAACTGTACTCAGAGCTCTTATTTTAGGGATTCATAAATCAGATGACCCTATACTGAAGAGAACCAGACCCACTGCCCCCAAACCATTATTTAATTGAAACCTTGCATAGTAAGGTCGGCCTGAGGCTTGGTGAGCTGGACCAGAGGGAGAATCTGAGCACAGCAGCCCTGGGTGGGTCCAGGATGCATCAGAAGCAGGGTCCCCAGTTCTCTGCAGCAGAAATAGGTTCCTGAGGAGCTGCAGGGAGGGTGGGGGAGGAGGAGGGTGGGGTGAGGGGTTCAAGGGTGAGGCTGCTTGTCCATTTTCTATGGGGGGATCCATGCCATTAGTCAATAGTCAGCTGCCCCCTTTCCCAGTTTCTGAAAGGCAAAATAGAGGAGTCAATGGTTCCTAAAAGCAAGTAAGTAAATAAATGTTCATCTTCTGATAGCCCCTCCCTCCTTGAAGACGTACTGTCCTGAATCATAGGCCACTGCTAGGATGTGTCCTGACAGTCACACATGCACGGGCCTCAAGTCCCACCTGATCCTTCCATGCTGCCATCAACAGTATTTCCAAAAAGTGGTGCTTAGCTTGGAGGGAAACAAACCTTTTAACATCCTTTTTGTATTTCATGATAACTGTTGTCTTCTTTGCTGCTTAGCCAGGCCCTTGGGCTTGTGGCTCATCTGTTGGGAGTCCTTACGTGTGCACAGGAAGAATTGTCTCCTCGTGTGATATCTCCTCCTGGGTTCTGGGATGTCTGCTCAGGTAGAAGTCTGATCCGTATCCTCCTAAGCTCCGCTACCTCTGTTTTCGCTTCAGAGTTTGGAGAATGGAGCTTCTGATGATGTTTTATTGCCCCAACATTGTCAGAAGTTTCCAATCGTCGGAAAGCGTATTTCCTGCCGTGTTTAACAATGAATCCCG
Source organism: Sus scrofa (assembly GCF_054392235.1). NCBI lineage: Eukaryota > Metazoa > Chordata > Mammalia > Artiodactyla > Suidae > Sus > Sus scrofa. The sequence continues at coordinate 17,217,704 of NC_139393.1, read as the reverse complement.
TCCCCAGGTGACCCCCGAGTCCTGGACTAACGTGACGTGCCCTCTTCCCCCTACAGGCACAGAGGATACACAGGAAGGGTCCGAAACCCCGCAGAGCTCACCCCGCCTCGGAGCAGAAAGCTGGTTCCACGCCTTCCCCCAGCGCCCCCGCGTCGAGCCGGACACCAGGCAGCGGCCCGCAGCCCACGCTGGACAGCTTGCACCCAGGGCTGGGCCGGGCGGGCCTGGCTGCCGGGCGCCCGCAGCAATTTGCCAGCCAAGCCAGCGGCCCTCCCAGCCTCCCGTGGTCCTTCCAGAGAAGCAAGTCCCTGTTCTGCCTGCCCACAGGCGACCCCTCCCCGGCCTCCTCCGCTGAACCACAGTGGTTTGCAAACGCAGGCGGCCCAGGGCCGAGGGCGTCGGAGCGCCGGCCCGGCCACCCCGTCTCCATCGACGACTTGGAGGGGGCCCAGGAGACCGACGTGGACACGGGGCTGCGGCTCTCCTCCTCCGACCTGTCGGTGGTCTCGGCCTACTCCGCCCCCAGTCGCTTCTGCAGCCCCGAGGAAGCCCCGCCGCCCTCAGGAAGGTGCAGCAGCCACTGGTCGGAGCGCAGGGACTCCCGAGAAGGACCCCTGCCCGCGGGGGGCGCGGGGACCGCGGAGGCCTCCTGGGCAGCGCCCCCTTTCTTCACCCAAGGGTCCTCCAGCTCCTCAGCGACAGCTGCCGCCGCTCCCCCAGCTTCTGACGCCTCCTCGCTCACAGAGTCCCCCCCAGAGCACCCTTACCATGTGCCCGACGCCCAGCAGACCCGCAGAGACGTCCCGGCGCCGGCGGGCCCGGCGCACAGCGACGCGGAGGAGTTCTACATCTGAACGCCCTCCGCCTCGGCTCCCCGCCGCCCCGGAGTCGGCTCCCACCCGCGGTCTGCGCTCCGCTTCCCAGGTCCGTCTGGAATCCCGTCCCCTGACTCACCGAGGTGTTAGCACACTGGCCACACCGCCCACTAGTACCTGACGGGTGGTCTCTGTCTAGGGACTCAGTGGAAAAATATGCAAATCAATTCTCAACAAACTTAAGTCATAAAATATTTTTGAATACTCCATTCCAGTGCACTTGTGTCATTTAAATGCTTCACATAATTATTTGAAATGAAAAGAAAACCTAGTCAGCTGGAGCTGATGTGGTAATTTTTCATGCTGTGAAGAAGAAACAATTAAAGCCAAAAGGTTGACTGTGAGAAAGATAGCAAGTGACTTAGGAGAGCAATTCGTGCACATAAGGTCCAGCTTACTGGATTCTCCCTATGGACTTACCGTACCAGGGAGCAGTGGCCCGGAGAATTTCCAGGTACCATCAGAGTCCAGAAGGAAAGGAGGCAGCCCCATAGAAGGGGGAACGTCTATCAGACCACGGCCATGCCGCATTCTGATGTCACCCAGCATCGGAAAATCTGCATGTATGGAAAGGAGGCTAACATGCTTTATGAGGATTTCGCATGACTAGCAGACTCTTGGTGCATTTAAAATACAATTTGAGGAAGTTCTTTCGTGGTGCAGTGGGGTAAGAATCTGGCGTTGTCACTGCAGCGGCTTGGGTTGTTGCTGTGGCGCAGGTTAGATCCCTGGCCCAGGAACTTGCACATGCCTCAGGTGTGGCCAAAAAAAAAAAAAAAAAAAAATCCAATTTGAGTTCTAAAACCTAGATTTGCATACACCTTTCAAACACATTCATTGTAGCAAGTGGGGTCTACAGAACTACTTGGATTTATTTGGGTCACTGAGGAAGAACCATTCTGTAACTCATTGGAGTTACAGAATAGTAGGATTTTAGATATACTGGGTAGGTAGTCCTGGGATGCTTCAATTTTATCTTTTTAGGGCCACACCTGCGGCATACAGAAGTTCCCAGGCTAGGGGTGTAATCGGAGCTGTAGCAGCTGGCCTGCACCACAGCCACAGCAACGCAGCATCCCAGCCCTGCCTGCCACCCACACTGCAGCTCACGACAATGCTGGATCCCCCACCCACCGAGTGAGGCCAGGGATCAAACCCACATCTTCATGGATAGTAGTCGGATTCATTTCTGCTGCACCACAACACGAACTCCAGAATGCTTCAATTTTTAAAACCACAATCTAAGGGCTGTACATGGAGATCTATGTAAATGACATGAACCACATTTTATACTGCTTTCTCCAGTAAGCATGCATCGTCACACTCCCTTTTTCATTTTTAAGTAATTCCTAACCATTTTAACTGGCATTTTGATGGAGCAGATTAATAAACGCCCTCTCTTCTTCTCCAAATGGGAAGCTTTACACAAAATGCTGTCCTGAACCAACGCTGCTGCACGAGTGCCGCAGAGCCTTAATTAAAGCTGGAGCTCTAACCTGACCTTGTCTTTTCCTGCCGTTGCCTGCTTCTGTCACAGAGTGAATGGTATTTACATCTCACCTCTCTCCCCCTCCAGCAAGGGTATGTTTACAGCTCCAACCTCAGCAGTGCCAAGTGCTGGCACTGGGGGCAACGCCAAGCTGTCCCTGGTTGCTCTGTACCTCTGGGGAGGAAGGGCAGGACTGGCCTTGCTCACTTCCCTCTCTGGGGCTCCTTGCCTGCATCACTCAGTGCCCAGTTCACAGCCCTCTGAAGGTACCCACACCAGCCCAGACACAGCTTCAGAATCCTCGTCAACACATTTCTCCCGGCAGCTGTAACCAGTCCTCAGACGAGCTGAAGCCTCAAGTCTGCTGCCTCTGTAATGAGAATCTTACCTCCTACCCCGGACATCCTGGATATTCCAGGCCTCTGAATTGAATTATAATATTCTGCTCTGATTTAAGTAAATAAAAATATGGTCTTTTAAAATTCTAGACCAAGAGGGAACAGACTTTTTTAAAGGGCTTGATAATAAATATTTTAGGTTTCGCCAGCCATGTGGTCTCTGTCTTCATCATGGCACGAGAGCAGCCAAGGATGCGTAAAGGAACGGGGGTGGCGAGTTCCAAGACAATGTATTTTATAAGAACAGGTGGAGGGTCAGATTTGGCCCAAGTATCGCAGTTGCCAACCCCTGCGCCAGACTGCGGTTGGTAAGAGATCCCAGCTGCGGTCAATGATAAAGAACGGAGGTTGCAGCCCTCTGCTCCTGTGGAGCCTGAGACCAAGAAAATGTGCCGCTGGAGCCAAGCTGTTGACGACAGAACCACAGAGCTTCTTCCTGCAGAGATGATTCCTAGAAGGCCACTGGCTGTCCACCTTCTGCCCAGAAACATGACTCACAGCAAGTGGCAGATCCTGCAAAACCACATGCTAATCACTCAGAGGTGCTGACTCAGCCCCCAACACGCGGGAGGCCAGCTCAGGAGTAGCACAGTCATTGCAGCATCAACAAGTGGACCAGCAGCCAAGTGATGGCACCTCTGGTCCTCACCCTTCAGCAGTACCCTCAGTCCAGAATATTCACACGCGCCCCTGCGGATGCTTTAGAGCCCAACTCTGATGCGCCTCGACCCCATCCTTTCTCACTGCCCCCCCACCCCCCGGCCTCAGCACAGCACAGTCTACCAAACTGAGTGGCCCCAAAGGATGGTAGCGAACCCCTTAAAAGCAGAAAATGCAAGATGCTCCCATAGTGACATGAGGGGAGAAGGGGACAGAAGCCCACCCCCGACCACATTCAGGTGCTCCCCTCCCTGTGTTCTGGTCAGAGACGGAGAAGGAGCCACAGAGACACTACTGACAGGGCAGAGCTTCCCTTTCTGACCCCCCACCAGCACTGTCCTCATCCAGGAGGGCCCGGAGACCCACGGGGGGATCCTGAATCTTGAGTTATTACTGTGATGAAGGCCGGCATACTGTAGATGCTCAATAAATTTCTTTAATTAAAAAACACGGAGGCTGTCTCAAATTATTTTTCTCCTGGACTCAGCTGTGGTGGAGGATATCGAGATTTTAGCCCTCGTTTATTATTTGATGGACAAAAAGCCGTGTCTCCTTGACCCTGCGCTTCCCTCAGCCCCGCCCTGGGGCGGGGGGGGCCGCTGGTACCAAGTGCCCTGGTCTAGCTCACACCCATCCCTTACTTGCCTCTTTTCCACATCACAGCTCATGGCCCCACCATGGCTCACCCTACACACCACCTGGAACCTGCTTTAAACAGCAGGTGCTTCTGGGGGTCCCAAGCCTACCAAGCCCTACAGAAATGATTTGGGGTCCCTCTCAGTTGGGGTGTCTGTGGGGGAGGGTGGCGAGCCACTGAGGAGGCTTTTGTGATGGTGGAAGGGCTGATGGAGCCCTGGGTGCTGCTGGAACCCTGAGACCCTTAGACGGGGAGCTGTCACCTGGAAGACTATCGGTCTGCCACCGTCTAGTGCTCTCCGGGTGCGGCCACATGTTCACTTGTACAGAGCAGACTGTGGAGTCCATGGCTGATCTCTTTAGCCCCATGTAAGCCCAAGAGAAATGCAAGTACTCCCTACCCGCCTACCGGGCCTTCTGTAGATGAAGGAATTCTCCAATCCATCAGGTAGGAGGTACCCAAGTAGACTCAGCATTCCTAGGAAAGATTCTTTGCTTTGTGGCCGCATCCACGGCTTATGGAAGTTCCCAGGCCAGGGACTGAATCTGAGCTGCAGCTATGACAGCACTGGATCCTTAACCCACTGCACTGGGCCTGGGGTTGAACCTGTGCCTCCGCATGCCACTCCAGTTAGGTTCTCAACCCACTGGGCCACAGCAGGAACTCCTAGAAGAGATTTTTCAGAACAAAGAAAACTGTTGAGAGCTTCTCCCTCCTATGTCTTCAGAACACAACGATGACCAGTTCTTGGCAGTGATTCCAAGTCTGAATTCCAGGAGAGCAGCAGGAAGAGCTGAACAGGTCACCTCCTCCTCTGCGCCCAGGGCCACAGCACGCCACGTTCCGGGTCTGGACGGAAATGCCCCCTCATGATTGTAGGATTCAGCTTCTCTTTCATTCTCTGAAAATACAACTGATCAGATCCTATTAGAGGCATGAGAAAACAACACAAGAAATCACCATGAGTAAAAATGGATTCTCAAAGGAAACAGCTTTTGTCATGACTACTGTCACAACTGGGTTCAGGGAGGACATGAATTTAAAGATTTTTATATAACTACATTCTTCCAGCTTCTACTGAAGGCTCTTTTTTTTTTTTTTTGGTCTTTTTGCCATTTCTTGGGCAGCTCCTGGGGCATATGGAGGTTCCCAGGCTAGGGGTCGAATCGGAGCTGTAGCCACCGGCCTACGCCAGAGCCACAGCAACGTGGGATCCGAGCCTCGTCTGTGACCTACACCACAGCTCACGGCGACGCTAGATCTTTAACCCACTGAGCAAGGCCAGGGATGGAACCCACCACCTCATGGTTCCTAGTCAGATTCGATAACCACTACACCACGACGGGAACTCCTGAAGGCTCTTTTTCTCGTCTTGGGCATAGAGGCCGAGATACAGAAGAGCTTTAAAGGACCTAATTTCCCCGAGTGAATAACAGAGGCAAACGTTAATGGTAATGTCAGCACGACCAGTTCTTAACAGTTTCTATTTTAGGGGTGTGCTCACTGTTGTCCAGTTCTGTGCCTCAAACCAGGAGCAGTATGTTCATTCCAAAAAGAAGTCTGAAAAGCTTGGGGAAGCTGAAAAGTACTCCCCCACCCCCTCCCTCGACTCACACCCTCAACTCTCCATTTGTGGGTAAGTCTCCTCCTGCCACTGCCTCGGATGGTGGAGAAAACGGAGCTGCTTCCAAGGAAGATGAACAGCCCAGAGCTGGTCCCTTCTGGTTGGGAGCTGCCCTGCCTTATTTGAAACATGGATCTTACAAGTTGAGCATCTGAAAGAAACCAGCCAGGCTCCCTTAGGGTCGGCTTTGCCCAGTCCCTAGAACAAAAGCCAGAGCATTTTGGACAGGAGCAACCTAAACATGTATCAAGCAGTCCAAGAGATGGTCAGTTACACAAACACTTTCAGGCCAAACTGCCTGGCGGAGGGTGGCCGTGGGAAAGCTTTGGTGCCACCTAGTGGCCGCCATGCGGGAGGGCCAGCAACAGCTCTCTTCCCTGCAGAAGACTCCGCCCTGATCAACGCGCAGAGGCATTGCACCTCCACTAATTATTCTGTATTTGATTATTTTATTGCCACAACGTGCTGAGGCAACTGAAATAACGATGACATGAGACGATGCAAACAGAAAGAGAAAATCCAGGCTAAAGAAAAAAGAGCCTAGAAAAAACGCCAACCATGAAGGAAAATTGCTGCAGATGAATTTCCTAGAAGCCAAAGCAAAAAGGGAAATGTGACCAGCTTAGTGGTTCTCATTGATGATGAGAGAATCCAGTGACACTGTCTTTTTTTTTTTTCCCTCCCGCAGTTGACTTTTTTTTTTTTTTAATTTTCCCACTGTACAGCAAGGGGGTCAGATTATCTGTACATGTATACATTACAATTACATTTTTCCCCCACCCTTTCTTCTGTTGCAACATGAGTATCTAGACAAAGTTCTCAATGCTATTCAGCAGGATCTCCTTGTCAGTGACACTGTCTTATTTCATTGTAATTTAGCTTGCCTCAATGCCCCTTCTCAACAGAAACCAGGTTTTTCTTAGCACAGATGTCTAAAATTGCTTTCTCAGAAGGGGGTTTTCATAAGGGATTTTCTCTGTAGGGTAGGTGACCAATTTGGTCCAAGTCGGTAGCTTTCCTGATTGAAGGATGGCATTTCTAAGACCCGGAGGAGAAGACACGGCCACGTGCTTTGTAAAAGCTCCCTGAACATCTCCAGCTGTAGTGGGAAGAGGGAAATTTGGCCCTGGGCAGAAAGCATGCAAGCTGGCTTCCTCCAGTCCGTTGAGACCAGATCTGCAGAGTTTGGCAAGCAGAGGACAAGTGGTGAGGCAGGCACCCTCCTGGGAGACTCAGGCTCCCACCCACAGTCCTAGCCCACAGCTCCTAGAGGCCCCCTGCATCCCTGGCTACAGTCTGCAGGTCCAAAGCCAATCCAATTCTCTAACCTCACTCCCCACTGGTTAAAAAGGCTTCTGGCACTTCAAAGCCCTTCCAGAGAAGTCATAAATTCCCTCAGCCTACCCTCCACTGAGATTCCTGAAAACTGACAGGAATTCAGTTCCCTCCACTTGTTTCACTGATCTGAGTGGATTTATTTATTCAACAAGTATTTACTGAGTCCCACGATGGTTTAAAGAAACAGTGCAACATATAAAAACTACATAACATCTTCATTTCCACTCACATGCTGGTAAATTTGATATAATGCTCACTAACAATAATAATAAAGTTTAAAATCCAGGATGCACCAAGTACTGCATCGTTTGATCCCTGGGTCAAATGAGTTGATAAGCAAACCTCATAGAACAACTGCATGTCAGCCAAGGGGACCTGGGACTGAAGGGGAGAAACGTCATCTCATCCTCAGGGAACTAACCCTACTCCCAGCCCTCCAGCGACCGCTTTTCATAGAGTGCCAAGTACCTTTAAAGTACCTAGTAATTAAAACGATAAAAAGTATCATGGGAGTCCCTATTGTGGCTCAGCAGGAATGAACCCATGAGGATGTGGGTTCAATCCCTGGCCTCACTCAATGGGTTAAGGACCCGGCATTGCTGTGGCTGTGGTATAGGCCGGCAGCTGTAACTCTCATTTGACCCCCTTTTTTGTCTTTTTGCCATTTCTTTGGGCCGCTCCTGCGGCATATGGAGGTTCCCGGGCTAGGAGTGAATGGGAGCTGTAGCCGCCGGCCTACGCCAGAGCCACAGCAATACCAGATCCTTAATCTGTTGAGTGAGTCCAGAGATCAAACCCATGTACTCATGGATCCCAGTCGGGTTCATTATCCACTGAGCCATGATGGGAACTCCCCAAAGCTCCAACTATTCCTCCCACTCTCTGCCATCAAAATCCCACCGTCCACCAAAGTCTAGTGCAAACACTGCCTCCTGGAAGCCAGCACACCCTTCTTACTGCTGTCATGGGCTGGTCTTGGTTGTCCCTGACCCGGGATAGATCACAGGAAACTTAGTCCTATAGTTGTTTGGAGACAAGGTTATCCACCCAGACAAATGAGAAACGAGTCCTTAGTCCAAGCAGTAGCTCCATCAACAAGATCAGCAGGAGTAGGTGCGAGAGGGATGCGCTTGTTCGTGGCTGGCCTGGCTGGTGCTCTTTTCCTGAGACAGCCCCGTCCTCACGCCCCGTCCCCAAAGCCCCTGACCGATCAAGCTGCTCGCTCCATAGTTAGTTACTCAAGCCAAACGCCCCAGGGGAGAAACTGCGGCGAGAGGAAAGCTCATGGGGCCAACATTCACCCGAACCTCAGCCACATACTGAATTGTCACTTTTAATTCCTGCTGCCTTCATGCTTCCAGAATGAAAAATCCTGACTTCGCAAGCCTACCTGTATGGATTCCCCCCGTCGCCCCCCCCCCCCCAACCTCTTCTTACATGTTACTTATTTTCCCCCAGGGCCTTAGTTCCCCCCATCCTGAGTCACTCTCCCACTGCCACATCTGGATCCAGACACGCCCTGTTTAGATCGAGGGCGAGACACGGTTGTTACACACCAAAATGTGTGTCGTCTTTGCAAACATTTGGAGCTAAACATTGAGGGCACTTGCTCACAGAACCTTTTTCCAACCTAGAATTTCCCCACATTTCCCCACAGGCGTCCTATGTGTACGCAGCTATTTTTAAACTTTACACCCACCAAACTCTTTGGCAAAAGCACAAACTGAATGGCTGCCAGACCCAACTGGCTTAAATCCACATGTTTCAAGAAGAACGCGGACATGGCATGTGCTCTCTTTAATGTCTGTCAGGATAGAATTAGAGCCTACCTTTTAAGGTCGGCCTGGGAGTTCAGGGGGCCGACCTGTTTCTTTACCTTGAACCAAAAATCATTTCCATCACCACTTTCCGAAATGTCCCTTGGGGGTGGCCTCCTGGACCTCCAAAGCCACACGTGTACCACAAAGCGGCAGTGGGTCCCTTCAGACACGGGTGTGCTCCAAGAATCTCGGAGCTGCAGCTCCTGGAGCGGCGGTGCCCAAATTCCATCGTTTTCTTTGCATTTTCATCATATCTGTGCACTGACTGCAATTATTTGCTTATTTTTATTTATTTTTTTGATTTGCTTATTTTTAAAACCAAGTGGAAAACTCTCAGACTCTGCAACATCAGGTTGCAGGGAAATGCGGTGTGATTACCCTCTGGGCAAGGCCAGAGGCGGGTGGAGGGGGCCGATGGCCTGTTTCAAGGATGCTGCTCCCTCTCTGTGCTGAAAGCGCCCGTCTTTCCTCTCAACATGGCCACGGCTTTGGGGCCAGCCGGAAGCAGTGAAGCTCCTTGCAATCAGACAGACACCGCAGGAGCTGGCAGTGTGTTCACAGCCCAGTAAAAACAAGAAGAAGAAGAGCTGGTGATGGACTCTGCATTGAGCCATGTCACCATCCCTCTTAAAGATCCCGGTGGGGAGTTCCCGTCGTGGCACAGTGGTTAACGAATCCGACTAGGAACCATGAGGTTGCGGGTTCGATCCCTGGCCTTGCTCAGTGGGTTAAGGATCCGGCGTTGCCGTGAGCTGTGGTGTGGGTCGCAGACATGGCTCAGATCCCGCGTTGTTGTGGCTCTGGCGTAGGCCAGCAGCTACAGCTCCGATTCAACCCCTAGCCTGGGAACCTCCATATGCCGTGGGAGCGGCCCTAGAAAAGGCAAAAAGACAACAAAAAAAAAAAGCTCCTGGTGGCTTCCTATTGCCTCTAGACTACAAAACTCAACTGCCTGTCCCCCAGGTCACAGAGCTCTACATGATCTGGCTCTTCCATCTCTACCCAGCCTCATCTCCCATCTGCTCTTTGCCTCCCTGACTCTGCTTCAATCCCACCAGACTTCTTGGGGCAGGTCCAGGTCCACGGTGGTGGCAGTGATGGCCAGCGGAATCAAACGCTGGTGCTGAGTGTGACAGGCTCACGGAAGGCCCCGCGGCTGCCCATCCCCCTGTCCCCAAACCTTCCTGTTACAACATTAAGACATGAAACTTACAACCAACAGAAGCTACACCTTGACTGGCTCGCAGTCAACTAATAGAAACAAGCCTTTAAACATACACTTGCCCCACATCATGGTCGTAACAGTGACACAATTAAGAACCATCCTGTGTTGTCCAGAGGTAGAGACGGGTGGACAAAGACAATGACCTCTTCCCAAGGACCAGGAAAAGCGTCCTGGAGGAGGAGAATGCTTGGGACGATGAGTGAACGCTTTTCACGATGCTAGAGAAAAGGGACACGGAGGAGTAGCTTTGGTGAAACTGGAAAAGTTGGAAAACATGGAGGGGAGAAACGCTGCATCCAGCTCTCACGGTGAGTAAAGAAATCTCTCATGAAAGAAACTGACTCAGCATCACTGCCGATAGATATTGGCCGAACCTCCCTCGGCTGCTGGCGGGAGAGACCGATGGCGGAGGCCTCGGCGGCTCTAGGGAACCAAGGCAGAGAGAAATAAGGCAGGAATTTAACCTTCCTTGGAGAGTCCTTTTTACAACAGCAGGCAACTCAATGTGCCCCCTGTATTGCAGGTGACCAGCACAAGATGCATCCACTTGATAGCGGACATATTTTCTTGGCTGTCGATCAAATTCGCAACGAGGACGAGCTGATTTTTTTATGCTGAACGCCTGCCTGAAGGCACAGTGGGTCCTTCCGGACACCTGCTCATTATTGCATATGGGACCTGAGCGTCATTCTCCCAGCTGAAGCCACTCCAGCTTTATGGGCGTCACTTTGCTCTTCCAAAATACGGTGGCTCCTGTGTACCCGTCTTTTACCACTTGGCCCTTGGTCAGCAAAGAAACCACCCTGCTTCAAGGGACCTCCTGAAAAGGCCACTCCGGTACATCGCGATAAAACAAACAGCTGACATTGACTGAGAACTCTATGCACCTGGCCTTGCGCTAAGTGCTTGATATACATGCTCTTTAAGTCCTTTCATCTTGAGTGTATGAGGTGGAGTTATCCCCATGATACGCAGGAGGAAACCAGCGAAGAGAGTAAGAAACGGCCACGATCCCACAACGAGCCAAGAGAAGACTCTCATCACGTCGTCATAAATAAATTTCCTTTAAATAAATCTACTGGGTATGGTTAAGGGCTATCAGAACACGTCAAGCTATACAGACCTGGAACTCTCCCCTAAGGCGTTTACGGCACAGTAGGTTTAAAAAAATAACAACATACAAACATCATCTCCCATCCAACCTCACCTCCCATCCCAACGAGGAGGGAGGTGTGTGACCTAAGTTCTGGGCACCATTCTCCCGTGGACAAGGGCAGAATCACTCCCGGGAAAGCAACGGACACACGAGCTGGGTTTTGAAAAGGCGCAAAGAATAAAATGTGAGAATGTCCTTCCAAGCTGAAACATGTATTTGGGGGCAGGGGGGCACACCTGCGGCATAAGGAGGATCCCAGGCCAGGGGTCAGACTGGAGTCGCAGCTGCCGGCCACAGTCACAGCCACAGCCAGGCAGGAGCTGAGCTGCATCTGCAACCTATACCACAGCTACGCTGGATCCTTAACCCACCAAGCTGAGGCCAGGGATTGAACCTGCATCCTCATGGATACTAGTTGGGTTCATTGCTGCTGAGCCGCGACAGGAACTCTCCAAAACATTTAAGTCACACTCTCCCCAAAGAGGAATTCTTAAACCAGCAACATTCAAGGTAACATTTCATTATTATTTTATCATTTATGATTAATAAAATATTAATTTATCACATTACCTTATTTGCATATGTAATTGTAAGCACAATTCACAAGACTCTTCTCAGACACAACTCCTTAATGAATCTAAGGGTAAAAATCTTGTAGAATTAGGGAGTTCCCTGGTGGTCTAGTGACTGCGACTCAGCGCTTTCACCACTACGGCCTGGGTACCAAGATCCCATACCAAGCCAAAGCTAAAGCTGTGGCAAAAAAAAAGGGAGGGGGCGGGGAGAGAGGGGGAAGGAGGAGAGGGGGAGAGAGAGAGAGGAGACAGAAAATCTGGCAGGATTAGCATGTAGCTGTTTGGGACTAAATTCTTTGTTTGTTTTTGCTTTTTAGGGCCGCACCCACGGCATGTGGAGGTTCCCAGGCTAGGGGTCTAACTGGAGCTGAAACCGCTGGCCTACACCACAGCCAGGGCCCCTCCAGATCTGAGCCACGTCTGCGATCTACACCACAGCTCATGGCAACGCCGGATCCTCAACCCACTGAGCAAGCCCAGGGATCGAACCCACAACCTCATGGTACCTAGTCGGATTCGTTTCCGCTGTGCCACGACGGGAACTCAGGGACTAAATTCAAGTTTCAGAAATTATAAACAGATTCTATTAAAATTCCATCCCTATGATTTAATTACGGGCATTATCAAGACTAACAATAAAGAAGGGTCTCCTATGAAATGCGAAAGTTCTGCTTGCATCAGATAGAGGCGGGAGTCCGCCAGGGGAAGAGGCTGACTCTGCCTTGGGAAAGCAGTCGGGGCTGTCCACAGGTCACATACGAAAGGCCTGCTTCTATGAAAGTCCAACGTACAAAACTGCAGGCCTCACCATGGCAGTCAGAGCGCCCAGGGCCACCGAGGCCCCCTGAAGTGTCTTTGTCACACCTGTGACTTGATAAGGACACCAGCTTCTCCCCTCTGCAACCAGGGGGTCTGGGCAAGCGGATGACCCTCTGCCGCCCCACCACCCCCAGCAGAGCGTTTTCCCACCACCCCGAGTTCAGAGCAAAAGGAAAGAAGAAAAGAAAAACACCTAGAAGGTAAGAGGAGCAAGAAAGACAAAGAAATCAGAAGCTGCCCCAGGGCGCCTGGCTGCTGTGGCCCCCAAGGTGGGGAGGGGGCCTTGCGGGGCCCCAGGTGCTTCTGGGAGGCCCTGACGCTGGCCTGTGCCTTCCGCCCCCGTCAAGCGCTCTGCATCCTCTTCGATTTCAGAGGCAGGGTTGACATCCCCCCAGCTCCCCACGGAGGCCAAGGTGTTTCCAAACTCTTAGCAAAAGCAAGGACAGCCAGGCACAGAAAGGAAGACGGTATGAACCCCAGGCTGTTGGCCGAAGTCAGATCTGTGACATTTTCAATGAGGTCAAAGAAGGCCATGCCATTTCCAAAACAAAATTAGTATTAATTTACAGTGTTCCCCGTGGAAGGAGGGGATGGGAAAGGCTGGGAGGATGACGCCGAGCCCCAGGGTCGTCAGAACAAATGAAGCACCAAGGACGAGACGTCTGGAGCGGGCAGGTCAATGGGTCCCTGGCCCCACATGTGGATTTCACCCTTGAGTGAGGGCCATTTGCACGGCTCAAGCTGGTCACAGAGGTCCCTCGAGTCCCAGCTTTTCCCCCGCCAAGTACAATCAATGGGGGACTGTGAGTGCTTGTTTTTCACGCAACCCATGTAGGGGCTTCAAAGCAAGCACACTGCCTGTCTGGACTGTTGTCTGTTTAACCACACTGTCCGAGAGTCCTTCCTGCATCCTGTCACCTCTCGAGAGCACAAAGATGGTACCATGGTCAAGGCGATGCTGCTGCATCGCAAACGTCCCCCATGGCAGCCGACAGCTCCCTCCCCCACCACGGACGTCCAGCAAAGTGCCGAAAATCAGCATGTGCCCAACAGCGGAACCAGAAATAACCCAAGAGGATATTTAGAGCACAGAGAGTGGAAGGCCAGGATGAAAGTTTGGGTTTTTTCCTTTTTTTTTTTTTTTGGTTTTTAGGGTCGAACCTGCAGCACATACACATTCCCAGGCTAGGGGTCAAATCAGAGCTACAGCTGCCAGCCTACACCACAGCCACAGCAACTCGGGATCCTAGCTGCGTCGGTGACCTACACCACAGCTCACAGCAACACCAGGTCCTTAACCCACTGAGGGAGGCCAGGAATTGAACCGGCATCCTCATGGATACTAGTCAGGTTCATTAGAACGGAGCCACAATGGGAACTCCCAAAAGATATGAACACAAGGAAAAAGGTATGATGAAAGAACAAACAGAAATAAATTAAGCAGAACCTTAATATTCTGTTTTTCTATTACATGGGGGGAAAGTGATATCTTTGCAAAAAATCTTGCTGCAATCATGCCTGCTATGAATTTTCTTAAAAAGTCTTCCACTCCTGTCCCTGTCTGCAGGGTCACTGTAGCATTAGCCTAACTAGAGCCAGTGACAGAGCCAACACCCACTGTAGAAAGATCACACCACATTCTGGAGAGACAGCGCTTGACCCCACTGCTGGCTCTAGAGGATTCCAGATGTCGCAAGAAACAGGATAGATGGGGAAACAGCCTCTGAGGGAGACACAAGGAGAAGTTTCTAACTCCAGCCATTTCCCACCTTCTATTTTGCATCTTTATGACAGGAAAAAAAAATATGGAACAGGTGAAAAGAGGAAACGCATGCCTGCCTCCCTGGAACAGCTCTCCTTCATTTACTGAGCATCAGCCATATACCAGGCACTGTGCTGCATGTTTTCTGGATATTCGCTTTTTAATTCTCTGAACAACCCCATGGGATAGGTTTCATCTTATGTATCCACGAGAGGACTGAGATTAAGTAAGCTGACCTACGGCACACAGCCAGCTAACAGGTGGGTCAAGACAACCAGGTCTGTCTGACTCCCAAGGCCATGCTTTTCATCAGGACAATGCACTGCCTCCCCATCACTTGATCAGATGTAATTCTCAGCTGCAAACAAGTGAATTCCGTCTCCTGGTTGAATCTAGAAAGACAGTTGTTAAAAGATGCTGCGAAGATCCCAGAGTGTCCGCAAGGGGCAGAAGCCCCGGCCTGCCAGCCACACGGCCAGGAATGATGCCTAAGAGCTCTCGGGCATTTTTCTAGTGGAAAAACCACCAATTGTGTCTTGGACTGGCCATCAGATTCTCCACTAAAACTGCCCCAGAAGATTCAGAGGCTCTGCCACCACACTTGCCAGGAGACCTCTCCCTGCATCGCCTACCACTGCTCACTTCCCATTCACGTCCCAGCCAAGTGCTTTTCAGTAGTAGACTTTCAATCACGTGGCTGCACCTCGTTGCAAAGAGGGGCTGGGAGATGTCATGCAGGGATATTCTTCTTGGAAAGGTAGGGTGAGACTCGCCATACAAAAATGATGAAAACAAGGAGAGGGGGAGCAAAAAGATTTAGATCCACTAAAAACAGCATTAAACAAGCATTTCCTGAGGGCCCACTATATGCAGTGCAGAGTGCTGGGCTTTCAAGTGCGAGGACCAGTGGTCTGGGAGCTGGTCCCTGGAAGAGTGGGGCCTGACTAAAGTCTATGATCAACCACCCAAGGCAGCCAGACGAGCCATCAGCAAGGTGCATGCAGTCCCGTGAGCTGGGGCATCAAGCTGTGATGGACACAAAGATATGACCAGATGGGCATTCCTGTTGTGGCTCAGTGGGTTAAGAACCAGACACAGTGTCCGTGAAGATTCGGGTTTGATCCCTGACCTTGCTCAGTGGGTTAAGGATCTGGCGTTGCTGTGAGCTGAGGCGTAGGTCACAGGTGCAGTACCTGTCTGCTGTGGCTGTGGTGTAGGCTGGCTGCTGCAGCTCCGATTCGACCCCTAGCTAAGGAACTTCCATATGCTCTGGGTTCGGCCTTAAAAAAAAAAAAGATATGACCTGATGATTTGAACTTGAAAGCCCGCATGTCATCCACAAAGGTAGAGAGTGGAAAGGCCACACCTGCTCAAACACACTGGCCTCGAGGTGTTGGGGCAGGAAGAAGGACCGCATGTCCTGGCCAAGCTGGAAGAATCTCGGATTCCACTCCGGTCAGTAGGGAGCCAGAGAGGCAGGAACTTACTTATCACGAGCACTGTTTCTTTAAGAATCATGGTGGGGGGAGGCCACCGGTGGGAGAGAAGGCAGAGCACGGTGACCACCTGAGCATGGACGAGGACAGAACACTCTGGACAGTGGCTGAGGAGGACAGGTTGGAAAGCGGTGCCACAGGGGGGTTAAAATGACCAACAACGGGACCCACTCTAGCTTGATTCAATAGCCGGGATGCGTGACAGAAATCAGTTCTGCGGAATTTCCTAGAGGACAGGTAGGGGGTCGTGCAGCCAAAAGCCAAGCCCAGACTCCCGGGGGAACAGCTATGGCAAAGACTCTCCGCTGCTGCCCTGAGACACAGCGCGGCTCCCAAAGCCTGACCGCCGTCTCTTCCAGGGAATGGACCCCTGTTTCCTCCCACTGACCTGATGGGGAGCAGCCCTTTGTGGGTGTCTTTGTCACAGCCCATCCCTGGCTTCCAACGAAAGCTTGGCAAGTGAGCCCTGCCTTCTCCCTTGGGGAAGCAAAGGCTGCAAGAATATTGTTTAATGATCTGGGTGGCCACATGCATCACAAGTGTCCACGACAGAGGCTCAGTGTGACCTGGCCTCTTTGCCAGCCTAGGGGGCAGTAAAACTGGTCTTGGGTTTGCATCCCTTGACCAGGAGGCACAGTCCTACAGCCACAGAGGGAGGCTCAAGGGTTTCCACACTCCAGGTGGGGGGCTTCTAGGCAATTGAACCTTTAGGAGAACTGAAATTTTACTCATCTTGAATAAATGAGTAACGTGACTTACATGCTATGTGCTCATAGACATTGTACCTTAATAGTCAATAATTTGAGTAGAAGTGATAACTTACTAACTGGGCAATTTTGGGTATCAGGCAGCTAGTTGGGAAAGTATTTCTAGTTGGCAGGAGGGGAAGTGTAGCAAACTTCAGACTGCCTACCTAATATCCATTTTCCCTTTCTTTCTTATTAATGATATTTGAGTTTTAGTGGGAAGGGACAGTATTTGCTTGCTTTTTTTTTTTTTTAAGGCCACACTTGCAACATACGGAAGTTCCCAGGCTAGAGGTCAAATTGGTGCTGCAGCTGCTGCCTACACTGCAGCCACAGCAGTGTGGGATCCAAGCCACATCTGCCACCTACACTGCAGCTCATAGCAACACCAGATCCATAACCCACTGAGTGGGGCCAGGGATCAAACCCACATCCCCATGAATATTAGGTGGATTCATAACTACTGAACACAGTGGGGACTCCACTGCATGCTATTTTAAAATCATCACTCCCCAAAATAAATTATCTGAAAAAGAAATGAAGAAAACAATCCCATTTACCATAGCTTCAAAAACAATACTTCAATACTTTTAGTACTTCAAAATAAATTTAAGGAGGTGAAAGATCTCCAGGCTGAAAACTATAAGACATGGATTGAAGAAATTGAAAAGACACAAATAAATGCAAAGATGAATTGGAAGAATTAATATTGTTAAAATGTCCATATTACCTTAAGCCATCTATAGATTCAATGCAGATATCATCCAGATTCCAATGACATTTTTAAGAAAAGTAGGAAAAAAATCCTAAAATTTTAAAGAAAATACACATACAAAAACAACCCGAAGAACCAAAGCAATCCTGAGAAAGAAGAATTTAGGTGAAAGTTTCATACTACTTGACTTCAAATGATATTATAAATCTACAGCAATCAAAACAGTATGGCACTGGCATAAAAACAGACACATAGATCAATGGAACAGAAGAGAGAGCCCAGAAATAAACCCAGGCATATACTGTCTACTAATATTTGACAAGGGATCTACGAAAACTCAATGGATGAGGCAGTCTCTTCAAGAAATATTCCTGAGGAGTTCCCATTATGGCTCAGTGGTTAATGAACCCAACTAGTATCCATGAGGACGTGCACAGGTTTGATCCCTGGCTTCTCTCAGTGGATTAAGAATTCAGCGTTGCCATGGACTGTGGTGTAGATCACGGACGTGGCTTGGATCCTACACTGCTGTGGCTCTGACTCAACCCCTCACATAGGAACCTCCATATGTCACAGGTGTGGCCCTAAAAAGACAAAAAAAGAAAAAAGGAAAGGAAATACTCCTGGGGGAAACTGGATATTCACTTAAGACATAAGACCTCTAGGAGAAAACATAAGAAAAAGTTTCCTTGACATGGGTGTTGACAATGATTCTTTTGGATATGACAACAAAAGCACAAGCAACGAAATAAAAAAACAAGTGGGACTACATCAAACTAAAAAGTTTATGCACAATGCAAGAAATGGTCAACAAAAAGAAAACCTACACAAAATATTTGGAAATCGTATGTCTGATAAGGGGTTAATGTCTGAAATATGTAAAGAACCGGTACAACTCAATAGCAGAAAAAAAAAAATTCAATTAAAAATAGCCAAAGAATCTGAACAGACATTTTTCTCAAAGAGGATATCCAAATGGCCAACGAGCATATGAAAAGATGCTAAATGTCACCCATTGTTAGAGAAGCACAAATCAAAACAATGAGAGATTAATGCATGCCTGATAGAATGGCTCTTAGCCAAAAGACAAGAGCCAACGAATCCTGGTAAGAAAGTAAAAAAAAAAGGGAATTCTAGCAGAGCTTCCTTGCCTGCCCACTTGCACCTCTCCCAAGTGTCCTATCCTAATAAATCTATTTCTTGCCTATCACTTTGTAAAAAAAAAAGAAGAAGAAGAAGAAAAGGGAACTCCAGTGCACTGTTTGTGGGAATGTAACTTGGTGCAGCCACTATGGAAAACAGTGTGGAGGTTCCTGAAAAAACTAAAAATAACACTACCATATGATCCAGCAACTCCACTTCTAGGTATATATCCAAGGAAATGAAATCACTGTATCACAGAAGTGTCTGCACCCCCGTGTTCATGGGAGCATTATTTATAATAGCCAAGGCATGGAAATAACCTGTCTACAGACAGATGTATGGATAAAGAAAATGTACACACACACACACACGGACTACCATTCAGCTATTTGCAACAACATGAATGGAACTCGAGGGTACCGTGCTAAGTGAAGTCTAACAGAGAAAAGATACACAGTGTGATCTCATTTATACGTGAAATCTAACAAAAAGTTTCAGGAGTTCACGTCGTGGCTCAGTGATGAACAAACCCAACTAGTATCCAGGAGGACGTGGGCTTGATCCCTGGCCTTGCTCAGTGGGTTAAGGATCCACCGTTGGTGTGGCTGTGGTGTAGGCTGCAGACATGGCTCCGACTCTGAGCTGCTGTGGCTGTGGTGCAGGCCGGCAGCTGTAGCTCCTATTAGACTCCGAGCCTGGGAAACTCCAAAGGCTGCAGGAGCGGCCCTAAAAAGACAAAAGACAAAAAGAAAAAAAAAAAATGTCTTGGAGTTCCCGTCGTGGTGCAGTGGTTAACGAATCCGACTAGGAACCATGAGGTTGCGGGTTCGGTCCCTGCCCTTGCTCAGTGGGTTAAGGATCTGGGGTTGCTGTGAGCTGTGGTGTAGGTTGCAGACGCAGCTTGGATCCCGCGTTGCTATGGCTCTGGTGTAGGCCAGTGGCTACAGCTCCGATTCGACCCCTAGCCTGGGAACCTCCATACGCCACAGAAGCGGCCCAAAGAAATAGCAAAAAGACAAAAAAAAAAAGTCTTAATGCACACACAAAGAGACCAGATTTGTGGTTATGAGAAGTGGGGCCCGAAGGGTGGGGGGGATTGGAAGGAGGTGTTCTAAAGGTGCAAACTTCTAGTTGTAAGATAAATCAGTACTGGGGATGGAAGGTATAGCATGATGACTAGAGTTAATGCTGCCACATGGGGTGTATGTGTGTGTGTATGTGTGTGTGTCTTTTTAGGGCCGCACCTGTGGCATATGGAGGTTCCCAGGCTAGGGGTTTTATCAGAGCTGTAGCCGCCGGTCTACACCACAGCCACCTCAACGCGGGATCCAAGCCACACCTGCAACCTACACCACAGCTCACAGCAACACCAGATCTTTAACCCACTAAGTGAGGCCAGGTATCGAACCCTCAACCTCATGGTTCCCAGTCGGGATTCATCAACCACTGAACCACGACGGGAACTCCCACATGGTGTGTATTTGAAAGTTGCTTGTGTAAATCGTGAAAGTTCTTATCACAACAGGAAAAATGGAATTTTTTTTTTTTTGGTAACTGTATGAGAAGGATAACTAAATGTATTACAGTAATGATTTCACAATACACAGATGTCATGACGCAGTACACTAAACAAATACAGAGCTGTATATCAATTCAATCTCAAACTGGGGGCAAGTACTGCTAAGAAACAGATAAAAAAATAAAAACAGTCACTCTCTTACAGCCTGGGGTAATCACGTGGCCCAGTTTCAGCCAGGAGGTACAAGTAACAGTCCACCATGTGGCATTTCTAGGGAAGCTATTATTTTGTTGATGAAAGTGGACAGACTCAGCTGGCCCATCACTTTTGTAAAACTAGATTCTACTGTTTGACAGAAATTTTATTATTTTTTTGTTTGTTTGTTGGAGAGAACTTTTAGGGTCACAGCAAAATGGAGTCCCAAGCACAGAGTTCTGGAGTTCCTGTTGTGGCTCAGCAGGTTAAGAACCTGACTTAGTGTCAGTGAGGATGCAGGTTCAATCCCTGGCCTCACTGAGAGGGTGAAGTACCAATATTGCTGCAAGCTGCGGTTTCGCAGATGCAGCTCAGATCTGGTGTGGCTGTGCTGTAGGCTGGCAGCTGCAGCTCCGACTGGACCCCTAGCCTGGGAACTTCCATATGCTGTAGATTCGGCCCTAAAAGGAAAAAAAAAAAAAGGAAGGAAGTAGAGTTCCCATAAGCCCCCTGCCACCAGACATGAACCCCCTCCCTACTATCAACACGGTCCCCTAGGGTGGTACCCTTGTTACAGCTGATGAACCTATGCTGACACGGCGTTATCACACAGCATCTACAGTTTAGTTCTTGGTGGTGTACTTTCTATGGATTTTGACAAACAGGGACAGGTCTCCACCATTAAAAGTAGCATAGGTAGTAGTTCCACTGCCCCCAAATCCTGTGCTCCACCTGTTTAGAGCTGAATAATATTCCATTGACCGCATGTACCAGTTCATCCCTTCACTTACGAAAGGGCAGCTTGGTTCGTTCCAACTGGCCATTATGAATAAAGCTGCCATCAAAATCTGTGTACAGATTTTTGTGTGGACCAAAGTCTGGGTAAAAAAAAAACATCACTTGGGTAAAAGGCAAGGATCGCACACCCTAGACGGTGGCCCATCACTTCGACGTCCTCTTTCCTGCCTGCACCTCTGGAGCGGGGGCGAGATGGCAGGAGGAAGGACAGCCACCCTGCCAATCCAAGGAGAGGTGCTCCAGGCTAAGGAAGGCTCTGGAAGCTAGAGGGGACCTGGGTCCACACACCGGTCCCAGACCACCCATGGCAGACTACGTTAGATGAGAAAAAAACCAATCCCGTTCTGGTTAAACGACTGTTTCAGCCAAACTCCGTCCACACCTGGAGTGGGAAGCTTATAGGCAACAGGCTCGGTTCATAAAAGAGCGTCAGCCTGGAACAACTGTGTGGCCGTCTTTTTTCCCCTTGATTGAAATTCCATCTAAATCTACAATCTTTCACCTTTGTTTAAAATAGAATCCCCCCTCCACCCCGTGAACCTTAATGAACAGAGAAAGCGCATCCCCAGTGTTCAGGGTGGAGAGAGGGGAGGGGAGCGGGACCCTGCTCCTTCCTCCTTCAGTCCCAGGTGGGAGTGTGCAGACACCATCTGCAGTTCGGTACCTGCTGGGCAGCGGATGTGTGTTCTGAGCAGAGAATCCATTTGCTTTTATGAGACAGGTTTTTGGTTTTGTTTTTTCCCATTGCCTGTGAAAGTCCTATTATAAAAACAATTAGTCTCATTAAAGGATACTGTTCCACAAAAGAACTAATTCTCTGCTCAGCTGCTCATCCTTAGAAACAGCCTAAGTACTGGAAGAAGGGTGACCCTTCTGCAGAATCTGCTTCTCAGGCCAGAACCAGCCTGGCCAAGGCAGGTGTCTGTCCACCCAGGACTGGAGGCAACACGAGGCCTCTTGACCCCACCAGCGCCACTGGGTCAAGAGGCCCCAGTGGCAAAACCCAAGGGAAGGAAACAGCTTGAGGCCAACTGGATCCTGTTGGGAAACCCTTCAAAACCCCAACCCTTCATCGTGTTCACTCTTGACTGAAATGGACCTTTTTGCTGTCTGTGGTTGTGTGGAGGTGCGAACCTTGAGGCGCCTCCACGTGCAGAATGAGGACAGGAGACGGATTACTTTTCTAACACACCCTGCACTGTGCCAAACTCCACTCTTCTGCTGGGGAGTCGGCTCCTGAAAGGACATTTTAATCCCACTTCACCGCTTTTCAATCACTTAATTATGAACATAGTTTCATCTTGGTTACTCAGCCTCAGCCTTGTCTTTTTTTAAATCTCAGACTCTGGATTTCCCGTCGTGACTCAGCAGAAATGAATCTGACTAGCATCCATGAGGACGCAGGTTCCAACCCTGGCCTCTCTCAGTGGGTTAAGGATCTGGCACTGTCGTGAGCTGTGGTGTAGGTCACAGACGCGACTCAGACCTGGCGTTGCTGTGCCTGTGGTGTAGGCTGGCAGCTATAGCTCCAATTCAACTCCTAGCCTGGGAACCTCCATGTGCTGCAAGTGCAGCCCTAAAAAGACCAAAAAAAAAAAAAAAAAAAAAATTTCAGACTCCTATTTGACTCGCATCCTTCCCCAGCACCATGCGCTCAGCATCTGGGTCCAGCACCCTAGAATCAGTGGTGTGCAGGTGGAGGGGAGAGAGACGGATCCCAGACTGAGCAACTGAAATCTGTCCCCTGTGGACAGATACTTCAAGGTAAACATGATGGCAAGGAGGTGATGCATCCTACTTGGATAAAAGCAACGAAGTGATGCATCCTACTTGGAGAAAAGATAAAGAGATCACGTATTTCTCCCTCCTGAGGTCCAGGAGACCTTCCAAACTACACATGCACAGAAAGATTCCTCAGGTGTCAGGGAAGGGAGGTGTCCCAGACCACAGCCAATAGCCTTTTGCTAGAAGCCATCGTGGCTCAAAGACGGGCATGCACAAGGGGGAGGGCCCTGAGCTGGGCCAGATATGGACTCAAGGCCAGACAAAGCAAGACGACTGGCCAGGGGAACCCTGGAAGCACTGGCCCCATACAAGCCATCGAAACCACCTCCAAAGCACATGGCACTTTCTCTCTTTCTTGCTGTCTGTCTCTCTGCCCCCAACTCCAGCCTGCTCCTCGCTTTCTCGGCACACATTGCCTCTCTTAATTAACACTTTATTCACCTCACTACTCTCAGTCTCTTTGCCAAATTTCTTCTCCAAAGGGACAAGGACTGGGGACCAACACCAAGCCTGCTGGTGGTCCCTGAGGTCTACTGGCTGGGGGTCAGTGCTCTCACCCCACAGCCACCCAAGAACACTGAGACCCCCTGACACCCTTCTCAACTGGGAAGGGAGGTGGGGAAACAGAGCTTTGTAGCTTCTGCCCCTCTTGCGGCGTAAACCCTCCCACCAGGTGGATGGGGAGCTACTGGCACCGAGTCAGTGAATGTGGAGCTGACACCCCAGCAGCACTGCAGGGCCTGCACGGAGGGCGGTGCCTGGCCCACCTTCCCATCCCCTTGCCTGGGCCTGCTCTTCAGGTATCAGAGCAAGAGGAAAGCAAAAAAGCCAAGGACCTTTCCAACCTCAGCAATTACATGGTAGCAGCACTGAGGATGCCACCCCCCCCCAACTGGTCATGACCACTATTCTAACTTGCGGTCCCCCAACCCTGCTGGCAGAGGTCAGAGCCCCAGGCACCTCCCCCAAGCACTGGCAGTGACCCTGTGGCATGGCTGTCCCTACTGGTGACTTAATAGCAGGCATTTGGCCCACTCTGCAGCCCAAGAAGCCTAGAGCCCCCAGTGAGGTCTGGCCTCCTGGGGAGATGACATCTTCTCTATGTCCTAAAATGGGGACCGCAAGGGGGTAACAGTGGCTCCCTCCAGGGCTCTACCCTCTGTTCCCACAGACAGACTTGACGAGCCATCACTGCGGAAGAGCAGACCTCCAGCCAGGGGACAGGACACCCTCTCCAGGTACCTGCCTCAACCACCGCCACCTTCTCCAGTCCCACCCAACAGTCGCCACAAGAGGCGACCTCTGCCTCTCTTCCTTCCCCCTTCTGTTCCAGGGGTGTCCTCAGCAAGCCCCACGGGAAGCTGCCTAACCTGTTAGTGGGCAGCTTTCGGGACTTAGACCACGATGTCCTCAGAGCCCTCGGGGGCTGTCATCACTGTTTTGGAAAAACAAAGCTTGTGATGATCACGAAGGTCACTTGTAACATTGCTCACAGCACACGACGGCGGCGGTGTGGACGGTACCTCACTCCATCCTCGCCACCAGCAGTCTCGAAGCTGCGAACACGGATGCTGGGGGCTCTCCCAGAGCAGCACTGCACGTAGATGGTTTTCAGGGAATCAGTGCTCAGCTCTCAACCCTCCTCTGCCCGCTCCCCACAGCTGATCTGCCCTACAAGCCCCTTGGCAGAGCTACAGAGAGGGCTCCCTTTCCCATCCCCGCCTTCACCTCCTTTGCAAGGGAAAGGAATGCCTCTCCCTCATCCCAAACCTCCTATCTTTTATTGTGGATCACGGGGTGCTTTTTAGCATGTAACTCAGAGACCAAAGAACTGATCAATCTTGCAATTATAAAAATGCCTTCGGGGAGTTTCCATCATGGCTCAGTGGTAACAAACATGACTAGTATCCATGAGGACACGGGTTCCATTCCTAGCCTCACGCAGTGGGCTCAGGATCCAGTGTTGCCGTGAGCTGTGGTGTAGATCACAGACAGAACTTGGATCTGGCGTGGCTGTGGCGTAGGCCGGCAGCTGCAGCTCCGATTCGACCCCTAGCCTGAGAACCACCATATGCCACAGGTGTGGCCCTAAAAAGACAATCAATCAATCAAATGCCTTCTGTTTCCATCAACTAATTTTTTAAGTGAGATTACTCAAGCCCTCAATCCAAAAACATGAAAAACCAGAATGCAACTGAAGCTACACCCTAACCCATTCAGCAATAATATTCTTCTGCTGTAAATGTTTTAATAGCATTAAGTTTATTTCCAATAAACTCCGATTTGCTCTATTTCATTATTTATCAAAATGTGTATTATGTGTTGTTTTGGTCAGCTGTGTTCTGACCAATAAATCATCACAATAACAATTCAAAAGAAATGCTTGTAATGGGCCTTACGGTCACAGGAAATACTTTTTTTTTTTTTTTTTGGTCTTTTTTGCTATTTCTTGGGCCGCTCCCACGGCATATGGAGGTTCCCAGGCTAGGGGTCGAGTCGGAGCTGCAGCCACCAGCCTACGCCAGAGCCACAGCAACACTGGATCCGAGCCGCATCTATAACCTACTCCACAGCTCACGGCAACGCCAGATCGTCAACCCACTGAGCAAGGGCAGGGACTGAACCCGCAACCTCATGCTTCCTAGTCGGATTCATTAACCACTGCGCCATGACGGGAACTCCAGGAAATACTTTTTTTATATTTTGACTTAAGATCATATTTTTTTGCTTCAGCAAAGTAAGTCTCTCAAAGCACACACTCAACTGCTGGCCCTACAGCCAGGCCTGCTCCCTGTCTATCATAAGCAGGGTTCCTGGAGATCTCCTGTGGCACAGTGGCTTAAGGATCCAGTAGTATCACTGCAGCGGCCAGGGTCACTGCTCTGAAGTAGGTTCAGTCCCTGGCCTGAGAACTTCTATGTGCCACAGGAGTGGCAAAAAAAAAAAGTTTTCCTTCCAACTTGTAGATTTTCACTTTCCCAGCCAGCTTGCAGCTAAAGCATAGGCATATGATTCAGCCTGGCCAAAGAGATATGAGGAAGTTAGCCAGGGGGTTCTAGAGAAGATGTTCCTTCCTTCCTGCATCAGGATGGGTAAGAGGACGTGAAGCCTGGAGCGCCTGCAGCCATCTTATAACATGAGGGGACTGAAGAGAAGTGACGCAAAAGGAAGCAGAGTCCTGACATTTTTGAGCTTAGCACCCACCCTGGAAACGCCTTCTTCCAGCTTCTGTGTTATGAGAGAAAACCAAAGCCATCATGTTTACCTTATGTTTAGTCAGAAATTCTATTATTTTCGGCCCCAATTCTAATATAATCTTGACTCTAGGGTAAAGGTTTGAGATTTTAGGTACCTTGGGAGCCAACAGAAGATTTTAAGATTTGTAGCAGCAGAGTGGCCCGTCTTGGACAGCCATTTGGAGAAAACAGAGAATAAAGGCAGGGGGCAGTTACAATCACTAGTCATGGTAACTCCTACCTTCGCATACAGAGCTTTCACTGCAATGTATTGTATTCTCTAACATTACCGCTCAATTTTAACAATTCCATCAGTTAAAGGACAGAGCGAGCTGCTGTGCCAAACACTGCAGTCCATGGGTGAGTGACCTGGGGGATGGGGAGAAGGGGGATGGGTCAACTCTGCAGCTCACAACATGCAGCCTGCAAAGTTGCTCCTTTTTTTTTTGCCTTTTCCCAGGTGGTAGAAGGAGAAAAGAAAGAAGCTAGAGCAAGAAGCACGAGGTACAAATGCAGAGGCTGCACACATCACTCCCACTTATTTCCTAGTGGCCCAAACTCAGTCACATGGCTGTACACACTGCAAAGGAGGCTGGGAATTGTAGTTTAGAGCTGGTGGCCAGGTGCCCAGCTAAAACTCACACAGCTCTATTACTGAAAGGAAGAAGGAAAAATGATTATCAGAGGATGTTTTGTTTCAAAACTATCCACAAGTATAATTCAAAGTGTTTCTTGAGATTGGGCATCAGATTTACTTAAACAAAAAACAAAAAAAATAACAACAACAACAACAAAAAAAGAAGTTCCCATCATGGTGCAGCAGAATCAAATCTGACTAGGAACCATGAGGTTGTGGATTCAATCCCTGGCCTCTCTCAGTGGGTTAAGGATCCAGTGTTGCCGTGAGCTGTGTGGTGTAGGTTGCAGACGCAGCTCAGATCTGGCATTGCTGTGGCTGTGGTGCAGGCCAACAGCTGTAGCTCTTATTTGACCCCTAGTCTGGGAACCTCCATATGCTGTGGGTGCAACCCTAAAAAGCAAAAAAAAATTTTCCTTAAAGTTACCCAATCATAACAGTAGAACAGATGATGTAACACTCTGAGAGGTATATATTTGAAATAATTCTGATTTCATTGAATACATACTATTATCCTAGATTCAATGACATACAGATTGAACTGGACTCAATGTGTCAGGAAGAAAAAAGAAGAGAGAGACTGGTATAGGGTCAGCACCCCCAGTAAGCAGCACGGGGGTGGGGGGACAAGGAATGTGAGCAGATCTGGCATCTGATCATGCTTTCAATCTCTAGCAAACCATGGTGACATAAAAAAGAAATGCCAGGAAAAGATGTTTCCAAAATACAACTGAATTCAAAAATGGTCCCCAGAGGACAAGACAGCAGAGGAGGAGGTGGAGCTCACCGCTTCTCACAGATACATCAGGAACTTATCTGCAAATGGAGCCATCTTCACAGAACACCTGCTGAACTCTGGCGGAAGAACTCAAACACCTGAAAGGCCAAGAGGGATCTCCACGTAACTGGGTAGGTCCAGAGGGAAAGGAAGTAAAAAAAAAAAAAAATGGGAAGAAGAAAAGACAAGCAGAAATGGATCAGGACCTGCACCTCAGGGAGGGAGACAAAGGGAAGGCAAGGTTCCCACCATCAGCGGGGAGCCCCCTCACCAGCAGGGACATCAGCTGGGAAAAGAAAGGAACTTTGGAGGAACACGGCAGCCAGTCTGCAACAGGCAGGACAGAATGAGATCTACACAGATGGTCCTTGCGACTGCCCTGCGTGTCCCAGACTGAGACACGAGACTGATGATATGGGTGGGGGCTGGGGGCTGGAACATGGTGCTTAGAAAACAGACCCACGGAGAGAACTGCAGTTGGCTATGCAGAAGCAGTCTGAAGGGATTGGCGGACAGAGCCCACAAACAACCAGGAATATTCAAGGAAGAGTCCCAGATGGCCACAGAGGCTAAGCGCCACGCAAGGGGTGGGACCATCACTGCAGCCTTTTTCCCCATGCAGGCCCCTGCCCCTGCCGACCCCGGGAGGGTCTCCCATTCGGGGAGGCTTGCTGGACCCAACCTCTGTTCTGCCCCTTCCCACTGGAACGAGCCCTGTGAGTCTGACTGCTGCACCACCCGCCCCCCTGAGACCTGCCTCCCTCCTACACAGGCTCTTGTGCTGCTACAACCCCGAACAGTCTCCAAGGGGCTGCCCACATGCAGAGGTGAGGCTGAAACCCAGGAGCCCAGTGAATAAGGAAGAAGAGCTGAATCTCTCCTCCCAGCTGTGCGAACTGCAGATTTACAGCTACGATGCTAGCTTTGTAAGTCCAGCACCTGTGGAACATCCCAAAGGGCGACAAGTGCTCCTGCAGTTGAGACGGGTGTTGCTTTTAGCATCCATGGGCACATACATACAGAGGTTGGTCCAGGCCAGAGTCTGAGCTATCTCCACAGCTCCCACAACAGGCCCAGGGACACAACTACTACAGCCCTGAGACCTGACCCTGGTGGATCCGCACTGATGGCCTGGCGAAAACAATGCCTGAGAGACACCAGGGCCAACTGCTGGCATTGCAGTGCCAGTAAGACTGTACTCACACAACGAGTGAAGGGTGACACAACAGAGCTCATTCACAGGTGAACAGCTCTAGAGGAGGGATATTCAGAGACTCCTCTCCTAGTCGGAGTAGGACTTGTACTACTATTAGGTAAGCAAGGACTTAATCCCACCAACCTTGCACCACAGAGCAGAAACACAGCTCAGTAACAGATCTGGGGCCCCGTCCCAACAACTTAGGAGTAGACCCTGGCCCTGGCAGGGCAGTGACAACCAAAGAGCAAAGAAAAGGCAGGCTATTGTCACCACAACATCAGTCACACCTCCTATCAAGGGGATAACAGCCAGCATACACTGAGGAAAAAGGTGACAGGCATCCAAAATAAAAACCCTCATACCAAAAAAACAACAAACAAACAAAAAACAAAACACTAAACCTAAACACTACCTAAAGGCATCCTGAGCTCACAGCCCCCTCTAACCACACTCCTTGACACAGCCCTGACCACCAGAGGGACAAGACTCAGCTCTATCTACCAAGGGGGAGGCACCAGTACCTCCCAACAGGAAGCCTGCACAAGCCCTGTTCCAGCCTCACCCACCATGAGGTAGACACCAGAAGGAAGAGGAACTATAATCCTGCAGCCTGTGGAAAGGAGACCACAAACACAGCAAATTAGCCATAATGAGACAACAGAGAACTATGTTTCCAAGGAACAAGATAAAAACCCACAAGGACAACTAAATAAAGAGGAGATAAGCAATCCATCAGAAAAAGAATTCAGAGTATTAATGGTAAGGACGATCCAAGATCTTACAAAAAGAATGGAGACACAGATCGAAAGTTACAAGAAATGTTTAACAAAGATCTAGAAGATTTAAAGAATAAAAAATATAATAACTGAAATTAAGATTACTCTAGAAGGCATCAATAGCAGAATACAGGAGGCAAAAGAACAAATAAGACGGGAGACAGACCAGTGGAAATTACTGACGTGGAACAGAATAAAGAAAAAGAATAAAAAGAAATGAGAATGATCTAAGAGAACTCTGGGATAATTTTAAATGCACCAACATTCACATTACAGGGGGTGCATCAGAAGGAGAAAAGAGAGAGAAAGTGCCATAGGAAATACTTGAAGAGATAAGAGCCAAAAACTTCCCTATCATGGGAATCACTCAAGTCCAGGAAACACAATGAGTCCCATATAGAATAATCCAAGGAGAAATATCCCAAGACACATATTAATCAAGCTGACCAAAATTAAAGACAAAGAAAACATTGAAAGCACCTAGGTCAAGGAATAAATAATATACAAGGGAACCCCCATAAGGGGTTCAGCTGGATTTTCAGCAGAAATTCTGTAGGCCAGAAGGGAATGGCATGATATACTTAAGATGATGAAAGGAAAAAACTTACAACCAAGAATATTTTATCCAGCAAGACTCTCATTCAGTATTGAAGGAGAAATCAAAAACTTTACAGACAAGCAAAAGCTAAGAGAATTTAGCACCACCAAACCAGCTTTATGACAAATACTAAAGGAAATTCTCTAGGTAGAAAAGAAAAGGCCACAACTAGAAACAAGAAAACTACAAATGAGAAAGCTTACCAGTAAAGGCAAACATACAGCAGAGACAGGAAATCATCCACACACAAATACGCTATCAAAAGCAGCAATCGTGACAAGAGGCTGCTACAAATGGAGGATACTGGAGATGCATTTGCAATAAGAGCCAAGCCCAGCAACTTAAAAACAATCATATATATATATTTCTTTATCAAAACTTAATGGCAGCCACAAACCAAAAATAAAGAGATACACACACAAATAAGAAAAAGCAATCCACAGCACTAATGATAGTCATCAAACTAAAAGAGAAGAGAACTAAAGAGGCAGGCAGGGGAAAAAACCAACAATAACAAACCCCAAACAGGAATTCCCCTTGTGGCTCAGTTGAAATAAATCCAACTAGCATCCATGAGGATGCGGGTTTGATCCCTGGCCTCACTCAGTAGGTCGGGGATCTGGTGTTGCTGTAAGCTGTGGTGTAGGTTGCAGACATGGCTCAGATCCCACATTGCTGTGGCTGTAGTGGAGGCTGGTATTTGTAGCTCTGATTCAACCACCACCTGGGAACTTCCATATGCCTCAGGTGCAGCCTTTAAAAAAAAAAAGAAAGAAAAAGAAAATGAATCCAAAACAATTAACAAAATGGCAATACAAACATACACATCAATAATTACCTTATAAAAAGGCAATCATCCAACCAAAAAAAAGGAACAAAGGAGAAACATAGAATCAATTGAAAAACCAAGTTTAAAATGACAATAAATATATATTTATCAATAATTACCTTAAAGTCAATGGACTGAATACTCCAATCAAAAGACATAGAGTGCCAGACTGGATAAAAAAACAAGAGCCTCAAATATGTTACCTACAGGAGACTTACCTTAGAGCAAAGGACACATGAAAATTGAAAGTGAGAGATGGAAAAAGATATTTCATGCAAATGGAAAAGACAGGAAAGCAGGAGTTGTAATACTCATATCAGACAAAATATACTTTAAAACAAAGTCCATAAAGAAAGACAAAGAAGGAAATTATTTAATGATAAAAGGACCCATTCAAAAATAAAATACTACATGTCTATATATACACCCCTAATATAGGAATGCCCCTAATAAAGGAGCCCCAAATACAGACAACGAATACTCACAGATATAAAAGGAGAAATTTATAGGAATAGAATAACACTCAAATCAATGGACAGATCCTCTAGACAGAAAATCAATAAGACAAAATAGAACAGTTAGACTTAATTGATATTTTCAGGACATTACATCCAAAAAATCAGAATATATATTCTTTTCAAGTGCACATGGACAATTCTCAAGGACTGACCACCTACTAGGGCACAAAAATAACATCAACAAATTTAAGAGTATAGAAATTATTTCAAGCATCTTCTCTGACCACAATGGCATGAAACTAGCAATCAACCACAGGGAAAGAAATGAGAAAAAACTGACTATATGGAGACTAAACAACATGCTACTAAAAAACCAATGGGTCAAGGAGGAAATCAAAACAGAAATTAAAAAATACCTCAAGACAAATGACAATGAAAACACAACCATTCAAAATCTATGGGATGCCGCAAAAGCCACTCTTAGAAGCTCACAGCCATACAGGCCTTCCTGAAAACAAAACAAAACCTCAAATCAACAACTTAACTTACCACCTAAAGCAATTAGGAAAAGGAGAACAAAGAAAACCTAAAGTCAGCAGAAGGAAGAAAATCATCAAGATCAGAGAGGAAATGAATAAAATAGATTCAAAAAAACAATAGAAAAAAAAAATCAATAAAACCAAGAGCTGGTTCTTTGAAAAGGTAAACAAAATTGACAAATCTCTGGCCAGACTCAGCAAGAAGAGATAAAGGACCCAAATAAACAAAATAAGAAATGAAAAAGGAGAAATCTCAATAGATACTTCAGAAATACAATAAACAACAGAATACTATGAACAATTATATACCAAAAAATCTGACAACCTAGAAGAAATGGGCAACTTTCTAGAGACATACAGCCCATCAAAACTGTATTAGGAAGAAATAGATCATCTGAACAGACCAATCATTAGATGTGAATTGAGTATGTAATAAAAACACTCCCTACAAACAAAAGTCCAGGACCAGCTGGCTTCACAGGTGAATTCTACCAAACATACAGAGAAGAACCTATACTCGTCCTTCTTAATCTTTTCCAAAAGGTTGAAGAAGGAACACTCCTGAAGACGTTCTATGAAGCCACCATCACTCTAACACCAAAACCAGACAAAAATACTACCAAAGAAAATTACAAGCCACTATCTTTGATGAATATAGATGCAAAAATTCGACAAATTTTAGCCAACAGACTCCAACAACATATAAAAAAGATCATACACCACAACCAAGCAGGTTTCAGCCCAAGTTCACAAGGATGGTTCAACATATGCAAATCAACGTCATATACCACATTAACAAAAGAAAAATCAAAATCCACACGATCATCTTAACAAATGCAGAAAAAGCCTTTGACAAAATCCAATACCCATTCATGATAAAAAAAAAAAAAAGTGGTTATAGAGAACATGCTTTAACGTAATAAAAGCAGTTTATGACAAACCCACAGCTAATATAATACTCAATGGAGAAAAGCTGAATGGCTTCTCACTAAAATTTGGAACAAGACAAGGATGCCCACTTCTATCAGTTTTATTCAACATAGTATTGGAAGTCCTAGACACAGCAATCAGACAAACAAAAGAAATAAAAGGTAACCAAACTCCAAGAGCAGAGTTGTATAATTGTCACTCTGAGCATATAACATGATATTACATACAGAAAACCCTAAGGACTCCACACAAATTACTCAAACTGAAGAATTCAGCTAAGTAGCAGGATAAAAGATTAACATTCAGAAATTGGTTGCATTTCTGTATACTAACAAGGGAATATATAAAAGGAACATAAAAGAACAATACATTTCAAAATTGCACCCTCAAAAATTAAATACCTAAGAATAAACCTGAGCAAGGAGGTGAAAGACTTGTATGCCAAGAACTCTAAAACATTAATCAAGGAAAATAAAGAGGATTCAAAGAAATGGAAAGATATCCCAAGCTCCTGGATTGGAAAAATTAATATTGTTAACATGGCCATACTACCCAAAGTGATCGACAGATTTAATGCAGTCCCTATCAAATTACCTATGACATTTTTCACAGAACTACAACAAACAATCCAGAAATGTATATGGAACCACAGAAGACCCAAGGGAATCCTCAGAAGCAATCCTGAGGGAAAAAAAAACAAAACCAAGCTTGAGGCGTAACTCTCCAGACTTCAAACAATATTACAAAGTTACAGTAATCAAGACAGTATGGTACTGGTACAAAAACACACCACTGGATCAGAATAGAGAATCCAGAAATAAACCTAGAAACCTACAGTCAATTAAATTTTGACAAAGGAGGCAAGAATATAAAATGGGAAAAAGACAGCTTCTTCAGCAGGTGGTGCTGGCAAAACTGGACAGCTTCATGTAAATCAGTGAAATTCAAACACCCTCACACCATGCACAAAAATAAACTCAAGATGGCTTAAAGACTTAAACATAAGACAAGACATCATAAAACATCTAGAAGAGGACACAGGCAAAACACTCTCTGACATCAACCATACAAATGTTTTCTTAGGTCTCCCAAGGCAATAGAAATAAAAACAAAAATAAACCAATAGTGCCTAATAGATCTTACAAACTTTTTCAGAGCAAAGGAAATCATAAAAAAAAGACAACCTACAGAAGGGGATAAAATAGTTCAAAATGATGCAAATGACAAGATCTTAATATCCAAAATGTAAAAACAACTCATACAACTCAACAGCAAAACAAACAACCCAATTGAAAAACGGCCAGAAGACCTCAACAGAAATGTCTATATGTATGGCCAACAGGTGCATGAAAAAATGTTCAACATCACTAATTATTAGAGAAATGAAAATTAAAACTACAATGAAGTACCACGTCACACAAGTCAGAATGGCTATCATTAATAAGTCTACAAATAAATAACAAATGCTGGAGAGGGTGTGGAAAGGGAAACCTCCTACACTGTTGGTAGGAATGTAAATTAGTACGACCACTATGGTAAACAGTACGGAGATACCTCAGAAAACTCAATATAGAGCTACCATATGATCCAACAATCCTACTCGTGGTCATGTATCCAGACCACACTTTCATTAAAAAAGATACATGCACCCCTATGTTCATTGCAGCACTATTGACAATAGCCAAGACATGGAAACAACCTAAATACCCATTGACAGATGAATGGATTAAGATGGGGGTACATTTACACAATGGAATACTACTCAGCCATAGAAGAGAACAAAATAATGCCATTTGCAGCAACACGAATGGAACTAGAGACTCTCCTACTAAGTGAAGTAAGTCAGAAAGAAAAACAAATATCATGGTATCACTTATATATGGATCTAAAATGTGGCACAAACGAACCTATTTATAGAAGAGAAACAAACTCATGGACACAGAGAACAGACTTGTGGTTGCCAAGGGGGAGGGGGAAGGAGGGATGGACTGGGATTTGGAGGTAGTAGATGCAAACTACTGCATTTGGAGTGGATAAACAATTACATCTTGCTGTATAGTGTAGGGAACTATATCCAATCATGATGGAACATGATGAAAGATAATAAGAGAAAAATAATGGATATATACGTATGACTGTCTCACTTTGCTGTACAGCAGAAATTGACAGAACATTGTAAATCAACAATAATAAAAAAATTTTTAAATTACTTTAAATGTACATGAATCAAATGTTCCAAGCAAAAGACATAAACTGACTGAATGGATACAAAAACACGATCCTTATATATGCTGTCTACAAGAGACCCACCTCGGTTCTAGGGATACATACAGACCGAAAGTGAAAATATGGAAAAAGATACTCCATGCAAATAGAAATCAAGAGAAAGCTGGAGTAGCAATACTCTTATCAGACAAAGAGACTTTAAAATAAACACTGCTACAAGAGACAAAGAAGGACATTGCATGATGATCAAAGGCTCAATCCAAGAATATATGGCAATCGTAAATATGCACCCAGCATTGGAGCACCTCAGTATACAAGGCAACTCCTAACAGCCATAAAAGGAGAAATCCACAATAACACAGTAATAATGGGTGACTTTAACACCCCACTTACAGCAATGGACAGATGATCCAGACAGAAAATCAATATAGGAACAGAAGCCTTAAATGATGCATTAGACCAGATGAACTTAAATGATGTTTATAGAACATTTCATCTAAAAGCCGCAGAATATACAGTCTTCTCAAGTGCTTGTGGAACATTCTCCAGGATAGATCATATTCTGAGCCATCAATCAAGCTTTGGTAAATTTAAGAAAACTGAAATCCTATCAAACATCTTTTTCTACCATAATGCTCTGAGACTAGAAGGCAATTGAAAGAAAAAAATGCCAACAACATTTGTAGAAATCAACTACAAGAAAAAAACACATGGATGCTAAACAATGTACTACTAAATAACCAATGGATCACTCAAGA
The DNA here is from genome assembly GCF_054392235.1 of Sus scrofa. NCBI lineage: Eukaryota > Metazoa > Chordata > Mammalia > Artiodactyla > Suidae > Sus > Sus scrofa. Next base: position 17,181,966 of record NC_139393.1, on the reverse strand, counting down.
AATCAAAAAGGAAATCAAAAAATTACCTAGAGACAAGTGAAAATAAAAACACAATCCAAAACCTATGCGACGGAGCAAAAGTAATTCTAAGAGGCACGTTTAAAGCAATAGAAGCCTACCTAAGCAAACAAGAAACATCTCCAATAACCTAACCTTACACCTAAAGCAACTACATAAAGAACAAACAAAACCCAAAGTTGGGAGAATCAAAGAAATCATAACACAAATAAATGAAATACACACAAAGAAAACAAGAGAAAAGACTCTATTGAAACTAAAAGCTGGTTCTTTGAAAAGATCAACAAAATTGATAAACCTTTAGCCAGACTCACCAAGGAGAGGACGCAAATTAATAAAGTTAGAAATTTAGTATATGCAAACTATTGCATTTGGAGTGGAAAAGCAGTAACATCCTGCTGTATAGCACTGGGAATGATATGCAATCACTTGTGATAGAACATGATGGAAGATAACGTGAACAAAAGAATGTATATACATGTATGACTGGGTCACTTTGCTGTACAGCAGAAACTGACAGAACATTGTAAAATCAACTATAATAAAATTTCTTTAAATAAAATAAAATTAGAAATGAAAAAGGAAATGTTACAATTGACCCCATGGAAATACAAAAGATAGTAAGAGACTGCTACATGCAACAATACACCAATAAAACATATAACCTAGAAGAAATGGACAATTTCTTAGAAAGGTGCAACCTTTCAAGACAGAAACAGAAAAAAAAGAAAAGAAAATATGAATAAACCACTCACAAGTACTGAAATTGAAACTGTGATGAAAAAACTTTCAACAACCAAAAGTCCAGGACTGGAAGACTTCACAGGCAAATTTTATCAAACACTTAGAGAAGAGTTAACATCCATCCCTCTGAAAGTATTCCAAAAACTTGCAGAGGAAACAACACTCTCCAAAATCATTCTATGAGGCTACTGCCACCATGATGCCAAAACTGGAGATATCACAGAAACAGTTATAGCTGAGTATCACTGATGAATATAAATGCAAAAACCCTTAATGAAAGAGTAAGCAAACGGAATGCAAAAGTATATTAAAACGATCACCATGATCAAGTGAGATTTACCCCAGGAATTCAAGGATTTCTCAATATGCACAAGTCAATCAGGGCAATAATCCACATTAGCAAATTCAAGAATAAAAACCATATGATCATCTTAACAGATGCACATAAAGCTTTTGACAAAATCCAACATGCATTTTTTATTTAAAAAACACTCTACAAAGTGGGCATAGAGGGAACATATCCCAACATAATAAGGGTTGTATACAACAAATACACAGCTAACATCATACTCAACAGTGAAGAGCTGAAAGCTTTCCTGCTCAGATCAAGACCAAGACAAGGATTCCACCCTTACCACTTTTATTCAACATAGTTTTGGAAGTCCTAGCCATGGCAATCAGAGAAGAAAAATAAATAAAAGGAATCCAAATTGGAAAAGAAGTACAACTGTCCCTGTTTGCAGATGACATGATACAATATATAGAAAATCCTAATGATGCTACCAGAAAAATATTAGAGCTCATCAATGAATGTGGTAAAGTTGCAGGGTTCAAAATTAAAACACAAAAATCTCTTGTATTCCTATATACTGAAAATGAAATATCAGAAAGAATAATTAAGGCAAAAATCCCATTTACCATCGCATCGAAGAGAATGAAATACTTGGGAATAAACCTAAAGAGACAAATGCACTCTGAAAACTAAGACGTTGATGAGAGAAATCAAAGATGACACAAATGGACAGAAAGCTACACCATGCTCTTGTTTTGGAAGAATCAGCATTACCAAAGTGACTACACTATCCAAAGCAATACCTATCAAATTATCAATGGCATTTTTCAAGAAACTAGATCAAAAAATTTTAAATTTATATGGAAATGCAAAAGACCCCAGCTACCCAAATCGATCTCTAAAAAAGAAAAATGGAGCTGGAGGATCAGGCTCCCTGACTTCAGGCTATACTATGAAACTACCGCTCATCAGAATGGTATGGAACCAGCACAAAAACAGAAATATAGGTCAATGGAACAGGATAGAAAGCCCAGAAACAAATCCAGGCACCACGGTCAACTACTCTATGACAAAGGAGGCAAAAATACACAATGGTGAAAACAAAGCCTCTTCAATAAGCAGTGCTGGGAAAACTGGACAGTTATATGCCCAAGAATGAAATCAGGACACTCTCCAACACCACACACAAAAATAAACTCAAAATGGATTAAAGACCTAAACATAAGACCAGATACTCTAAAACTCCTAGAGGAACGCTCTTAACTACAGCAATATCTTTTTTTAATCTAGCTCCTAGAATAGTGAAGATAAAAACGAAGATAGGAGTTCCCGTCATGGTGCAGAGGAAACGAATCCGACTAGGAACCATGAGGCTGCAGGCCTCGCTCAGTGGGTTAAGGATCTGATGTTGTTGTGACCTGTGGTGTACGTCTTAGACGCGGTCCGGATCCTGCGTTGCTGTGTCTGTGGCTGGTAGCAACAGCTCCAATTCGACCCCTAGCCCGGGAACTTCCAAATGCCACAAGTGCGGCCCTAAAAAAAGCAAAAACAAAAACAAAAAACAAAGATAAACAAATGGAACCCAACTAAGCTTAAAAGCTTCTGCAAAGCAAAGGAAACCATAAACAAAACAAAAAGTCCACAAAATGGAAGAAAATTTTTGCTAACGAAGTGACTGACGAGGGATTCATCTCCAAAACGTGCAAACAACTCACGCAGCTCAATATCAAACAACCTAATCAAAAAATGGGCAGGGAGTTCCCGTCCTGGCTCAGTGGTAACGAACCTTACTAGCATCCATTAGGATGCAGGTTCTATCCCCGGCCTTGCTCAGTGGGTTAAGGATCCAGTGTGGCTGTGGGCTAGGGTGTAGCTCACAGACACAGCTCAGATTCCATGTTGCTGTGGCTTTGGCCCAGCAGTTACAGCTCTGATTTGACCCCTTGCCTGGGAATTTCCAGATCCCGTGGATGCAGCCCTAAGAAGCCAAAAAAAAAAAAAAAAAAAAAAAGGTAGAAGATCTAAAGAAACATCTCTCCAAAGAGGACACACAGATTGACAAAAGCACAAAAATATGAAAAGATGCTGAATGTCACTAATTATTAGAGAAATGTAAATCAAAACTACAATGAGGTAGCATCTCACATCAGTCATAACGGGTTTGTAGTCAAAAAGTCTACAAACAATAAATAGTGGAGAGGATGTGGAGAAAAGGAACCCCTCCCACACTGTTGGTGGGCATGTAAATTAGCACAAGCACTACGGAAAACAGTATGGAAACTCCTTCAAAAACTAAGTAGAGAACTACCACATAATCTAGCAATCCCACTCCTGGGCATCTATCCAGAGAAAACTAATTCACAAAGATACATGTGCCCCAATGTTCACTGCAGCACTGTTATAATAGTCAAGACATGGAAGCAACTCAAACGTCTCTCAACAGACATGTCGATGTGGTCCACAGAGACAATGGAATATTACTCAGCCACCAAAAAAATGAAGTAACGCCGCTTGCAGCAACATGACTGGACCTAGAGATTATCACACTAGGTGAAGTAAGCCCGACAAAGACAAGTATTATATGATAACACTCACATGTGGACTCTAATAAAAAAAGGATTCAAAAGAACTTATTTGTAAAACAGAAACTTGTGATCAATCATGGTTTTCACAGGGCAAACTGTGGAGAGGAGGGATGCATTAGGTGGATGGGAATAACATATACACACTACTCTATCTTTAACAGATAACAGGGACGTACCATCCAGCCCAGGAAAATACATGCACTAGCCTGTGATAACCTATATGGGAAAATAATGGGTATGTGTACATGGATACGTGTTTCACTCTGCTGTACATCTGAAATTAATACAACATTGTAAGTCAACTCTTCTCCAATAAAAACAATTTTTAAGCTTCCTGTAGGTGTAAGAAGTCCTACGGCAGGCACGTCCCTCCACCAGACCTCTGATTCACCAAGCGGCGACTGGTATCTGCGGTGGATAGTCATCTGCCTGTGGCTTAGAAAATGGAAAAAAGAAGAGGAAGGTATTTGGGCAGGAATCCAGGCAGAGCAATGACAGCTTGCTAAAGAGCAACTGCTTCACTTTCTATTCTTCCAGCTGCTAGAAATCATCAGCACATCAAGGGAAAACTTCGCAAGAGCTGATGAGAGGTCTTGTGACAGCAGGAAAACGCCGGCCTTCCGGGCGCAAATCCGTGGTCCTCAGTCGAACTCCAAGTCCGCTGGTGTCCACGTTTTAAGTAAAAGATCTAATTTAACAGAGGAAAGCAATCCAGTTGCTATGAAGCCCAATTCAGTTATTTATTTATACCAAAGGGAGCAGGGGCACTAAGCAGTTTCCTCTCGGAGAGGATCGATTTGTATGCGTGTTTTGTAAATTATAAATCATCATGCAAATGCTACAGAGATGGATGCATCCTTCCTGCTTACATATTAATGTGTATTAAGACTTCCCAGGAGCACCGAGGAATTTCCTGCCTTGAAGGGTCTCCGAGACATCATACATAATGATGCCTTGTAAACGCTAAAGCACAAGGCACATGGAACAAGCAAGCAGGCAGTATTTTGATTTTTTTGTAATTTTTATTTTTATTAGAGTAGAGTTGATTTGCAGTGTTGGGTCAATTTCTGCTGTACAGCATAGTGACCAGGTCATACATATATGCATTCTTTTTCTCATAGTATCTTCCATCATGTTCTGTCCCAAGAGATTGGATAGAGTTCCCTGTGCTGTAGGGTAGGACCTCATTTGATTTTTTTTTTTTTTCAATCAAGGCAGGCTCTACATCCTGAATGGGGCCTCTGCTCCACACTTGCCCACCAGAGGCATCAGGCAAGAAAGTGACAGACAGACGCACTGACAAGCCAAACGCTCACATGGCACGGACTCTGAGAGCCTGATGGAACCCACAACCTTTTGCCATTCTGATAAACTGGACTCAGAAAACTAGCCCAAGGAGGAGTTCCTGCAATGGCACAGCAGAAACAAATCCGACGAGGAGACATCAGGTTATGGGTTCAATCCCTGGCCTCTCTCAGTGGGTTAAGGATCCAGTGTTGCCGTGAGCTGTGGCGTAGGTACCAGACGCAGCTCAGATCCAGCATCACTGTGGCTGTGATGTAGGCTGGCAGCTGTAGCTCCGATTCGACCCCTAGCTGGGAACCTGCATATGCTGCAGGTGCAGCCCTAAAAAGCAAAACAAAACAAACAAACAAAAACCTAGCCCAGAAAGCTATGATTTGTTCCTTTTTGTGCTCTGACAGGCTGAAGGAAAGGATTAAGTAAAATCCTTAAACATCATCTCTGTTTAATGAGGTATAACATTTACTCCCGGAGTTCCTGTTGTGGCGCAGCAGAAATAAATCTGACTAGGAACCATGAGGTTGTGGGTTCGATCCCTGGCCTCGCTCAGTGGGTTAAAGATCCAGCGTTGCTATGAGCTGTGGTGTAGGTTGAAGATGTGGCTCACATCCCGAGTTGCTGTGGCTCTGGTGTAGGCCGGCGGTTACAGCTCCAATTAGACCCCTAGCCCAGGAACCTCCATATGCTGCAGGCGCGGCCCTGAAAAGACAAACAATAAAAAAACACTTACTCCCAAATTTAAATGAACAATTAATAAAACATTTAGCATCGTGCAGACTCCTGGAGATCAAAGGCAAACTGAACAACCCAAGATCATCACGTTTAGCCACAGACCATGATTGTTCCCTCCATGTGCAGTTCAGGGATCGCCCCCCCCGCCCGCCAAAGCTGTGAAATAAAAGAGAAGGAAAAGCCTGTAAGACACATCATAAAGCAGTTAAAGCGCACTGTCACCAACCAGACCGTCTCAGAAGTGACAGAGATACCAAGATGAAAAAAAGGAGTATAGGTTCAAGGCAGCACTGTAAACAGTCTTTTTCACAAAAACAATTACAATAAAAATCTCCAAGTAGCACAAAAAAAAAAAAAAAAAAAAAAAAAAAACAACCCCAGCCAGTAGTCCATTCATGTTGGGTAGCATTAAAAGCAATCAAATGCAGGGGCAGCCGAGAAGCCAAACCATCCCTCGGAGTTCGCCCCAATAGCACATGCCCCTGCACCCCGCGACGCTCCACTGGCGCACACTCTCTTTTCAAGGATCCGCAAAGGCAGCTGCCCCTTGGGAGGCTGACTCAAGCCAGCTGGCCTTTCATGTCACACGGCCAATCGCCAGAGCACCTGGCTCCCTAAGCCTTCCATGTGGCATCCTCGAGACCCTGCCAGGCCCTCAACATCTCTCTGTTTGACTTTCGTCCAATCCAAACTCTAACCCTGGGCCTCCTAAACCCCTCCCAGGCCTGATGTGGCCTTCGAGTTGAACTTGGAGCTTATACCAGCAGTTCTAAGCCACTACCAGGCAATTCAGCCAGGATGTCACCTGGGCTCGTTGGCAAGCTGTGCGACTATTTGGCATGTGACTGCGTTCCGCCTTTATCTCACACCAGCTCCTGGGAAGTAGGGATTTAAATGCTGGGGTGAGTGCCGTAGGAATGACCTTGGCCAGTACCGGCACTGGAGGCTTTTTCGGAGGCTTTTTCTTCAGCACCACTGCCGCCACCCACCCTACCGAATAAGAATACATGGTTTTCAGGGCCCTGACAAGGGTCCTGGGCCACGAGAAAAAGGAAGGCCACATGTCGAAGGCCGGATAAAATCCTGATCTCAAGGCTGGGGCAGGCTTCCTGTCTACTCACCCCCAATGTCGTGACAGGAAGAACCACTACTCCTCCCCAGCACAGGGGAGAGGCTGGGCTCCCTCAAGGCCAGAGGACGCTGTATGGGGAGGCATGGGGGCAAATGCAAATTCCCTGGGCTTTCTGCTCAATGTGGCTGTGAACCTAAGATGCTCTACAGAAACTAAATCTAGGGAGTTCCCGTTGTGGCTCAGGAGTTAACAAACCAGACCAGTATCCATGAGGACACAGGTTTGATCCCTGATCTGGTCAGTGAGTTAAGGATCCAGCGTGGCCGCGAGCTGCAGTGTAGGTTGCAGATGTGGCTCGGATCTGGCATAGCTGTGGCTGTGGTATAGGCTGGCGGCTACAGCTCTGATACAATCCCTAGCCTGGGAATTTCCATATGCCTCAAGTGCAACCCTAAAAAGACCAAAAAAAAAAAAAAAAGTTACATTTATCAATTTTTACAGTCAGTGGAAAGTCTCTAGGTATGGCTTGGGTCCCCACTTGGCGTCCTGGGGTCTATGATGCACCAGGGCTGGGTCACATCCTCTCCTCCCTGTACAGTTGCCTAGGTTTGCTCCCCTCCACTCAGATCCCACAGACCCTCCTCAATTTCTGCCACTGTGGTAGGGAGCAAAATGCTGCCCAAATTTGTCCTCATCCTCAAACTCTCTGAATACGTTAGGCTACATGTATAAGGGATCTCGGGTTGCAGGTCAAGGTAGCCAATCAACTGACCTTCCTGTTGGAGTGAGCCCACTGTATTCACAGGCGGCCATGTAAGTGGAAGAAAGAAGCAGAAAGGAATCAGAGCAGGAGATGTGATGATGAAAGCAGCATCAGAGACATGCTACGTGGTTGGCTTTGAAGATGGAGAAAGGGGCCTTAAGTGAAAAACAGGGAGAGTAGCTGGAAGCTAGAAAGACAAGCTAAACAGATTCTCCCCTGGAGCCTTTGGAAAGGAATGCAGCTCTGCCAACGTCTTACTTGTAGTCCAGTGAGACCCATTTCAGACTTCTGAATTACAGCACTGTGAGCTAATACATTTACGTTGTTTCAAGCCGCTAGATGTGTGGTGTTTGTTACAGCAGCAAGAGGAAACCGGGACACCATTCTCTCCCCCGCCCCCCACTGATAATCATCCTTCTACTGAGCAATGCGCATGCTTGTCACCAACTGGGCGGGGGAGGCAGGCCGGGCACAGTGTGTAATCCTCTTGGCTCCCTAGAGATACGAAGTACAAGCATCCTAGTTTTACATACTAGGAAGACTTGGCATGCCACCACTCAAGAATAAAGATTCACTTCAAATCAGACATCTCAATCAAATGCGCAAATACACAGCCAGGCTACATATTCATCAATGCCTAGTATCGATATAAACTCTTAAAGAACAGATGGTATGTCTTCAATAACTCATTCTTGCTCTCTCAGCCCAAAGCCAGCTTAATGAGGAGATACTAGAAGCATTCTCATAAAGATTAGAAACAAGATGACAAGGCCATCCACTATCACCTCAATTATTTAACATTGCTCTGGCGCATTCGCCAATGCAATCAACCAATAGAAAAAACATGGAGGTATAAAAAATTGGAATGGAGGAGTTCCCATCATGGCTCAGTGCTTAATGAACCCAACTAGCATTCATGAGGACACCGGTTTGACCTCTGGCCTTGCTCAGTGGGTTAAGGATCCGGCATTGCCGTGAGCTGTGGTTAGGTCACAGATGCGGCTCAGATCCCGAGTTGCTGTGGCTCTGGCATAAGCCTGCGGCTAGAACGCCAATGGGACCCCTAGCCTGGGAACCTCCATGTGGAGCCCTCCATATATTTTTTTTAGGGCTGTGGGTGAGGCCCTAAAAAAAAAAAAAATAGAGAGAATGCAAAGATTCTGGTCCAAGATAACAGCACAGAAGACTCCTGAACTCACCTCCTCCAAAACTCACCAAATCTATAGCTATACACTGAACAATTCTCTCTGAAAGAAATCCAGAAACTAGCTGAGTGACTCTGCACATTGGGCAGGTGAGAGAAAAAAAAAAAAACAAACTGACATCAAAAAGAGGTAAAAAGGTTGAGACACACTGTCACCATAAACCCCTGGAAAGAAGACATAGAAATGGTCGATGGGTCCCTGAACAGATGCTCAACACCACGGAGCACCAGAAAAATGCAAATCCAAACCATAATGAGATATCACCTCACACTTGTTAGAATATTACAGAAACACAAAAAATAAAACCCTTGAACACCGTTAGTAAGAATGTAAATCATAAAGCCACTATGGAAAACAATACGGTGGTTCCTCAAAAAATTAAAAACAGATCTACCATATAATCCAGCAATTCCACCTCCTGGGTATTTATCCAAAGGAAACAAAATTACTAGCTTCAAAAATATATCTCCACCTCCATATTCACTGCAGCATTGTTTATTATAAATAAGCCATGACAACAACCTAATTGTCTACCAACAGAAGAATGGATAAAGAAAATGTGTATATATGTGTATATGTATTTGTACAATGGAATATTATTCAGCCACAAAATGAATGAATCCTGTCACCTGCAGCAACATGAATGGACCTTGAGGGCATCATGCTAAGTGAAGTTTAAGTCACCCAGAGAAAGACAAAAATTGTATGATCTCAGATATACGTGGAATCTAAAACACAACAACAACCCAAACTCATAGACACAGAGAACAGGTTGGTGGATGTCAGAGGCAGGAATGGGGGTGAGGGAAATGGGTGAAGGGGGCTAAAACTTCCAGTTCTAAGATAAGTAAGTTCTTCAGAGGTAACGTATAGCATGGTGACTGAATTTAACAACACTGTGTTGTATATTTGAAAGTTGCCAAGAGAGTAAATCTTAAAAGTTCTCATCACAAGGCAAAAAAAAATTGTTACTGTGATACTTTGAATTATAAGACATATAAATTTGGTCATTTTAATGACCAAAGTAGATTTCTCATATATTTATTGGGTCTGCATCCTTGGTTCTTGGCTCAAGCTCCTAAAACCCTCGACATTTGCTAAAGCCATAGGAGCATCTTTTGTCATAATATTTGGTCTCTTGTTCCTGAAATTGCTCCAGAGCCACCAAGGTGACATGAGTATCATGTTATTCATAACAAGCCCCTTTCCACCACAACTGGATTTACATGAATGAGGTGAGTCTTGCAAAGCACCTAAGGGTGGGGCTGGTTGCCAGGGAAACCCAACCATAAGTAGAAGGATGGAACTTTCAATTCCACCTCCTGATTTCCAGAGATGGGAGAGGAGGGGCTGGAAGTGGAACTCATCACCAATGGCCAGTGATTTAATCATGCCCATGCACTGAAGCCTCTACAAAAAGCCAAATGGAGGGAGGAGGGGAACTTCCAGACTGGGGAACCACAACACTTCCATGTGCCCCAATGTATCAGGTGTATCAGGAACCAAACTCCACAAGGACAGAAACTCCTTTGTTTGGGACCTTGTTCCATGTAGCTCTTCATTTGGCTGTAGATTCATGTCCTTTACCAGCCTTTGTAATCAATCATTAATCTAGTGAGTTAACAGGTTTCCTGAGGGGTGAGCTGCTCAAGCCAATGAGTTCAACCCACGGCATCCTCCAACCAATAGCTGGTCAATCAGAAGCACAGGTAACAGTCTGGGCTTGTGACTGGCATCTCAACTGCGGTTCTGCGCCCTCTACCTGGGGAATCTGATTCTATCTCCAGGTAGATGTGTCAGAACTGTGTTGAATTGTACAATACCCAGCTGATGTTGAAGAACTGCCTGCTTGTTGGTGGTGTGGAAGCACCCGCACACCCAGCAGAAATCAGGTGTGAAACATTTCCGTAACCATGTGAGATGACAGACATTAAATGTGAGAGGATAGACGTTAACTAAGCTTGTGGTGATTTCACAATACATACATGGATCAAATCATCATGTCATACATCTTCAATTCTACAATGTTCTATGTCTACGGTATCAACAAAACTGGAAAAAAGGAATTCAGTAAGGTAGCTGCCTACAATATTAACACAGAGAAATCAATAGCCTTCATGTATACAAACCACCAATAACTGGAAGAAAAGATCCTGTTTCCAATAGCAACTATTTTAAAATCCCTAGAAATAAACTTAAGGGGGAAACTATAAAACTTATATAAAAGAAAACTTTATTATTTATTTATTTGTCTTTTTAGGGCCACACCCATGGCATATGTAAGTTCCCAGGCTAGGGGTCAAATTGGAGCTACAGCTGCCAGCCTACACCACAGCCACAGCAAAGCCAGATCTGAGCCACGTCTGCAACCTACACCACAGCTCATGGCAATGCCAGATCCTTAAGCCACTGAGTGAGGCCAGGGATCGAACCCGCAACCTCATGGCTCCTAGTCGGATTCGTTTCTGCTGCGCCATGACAGGAACTCTGCATAAAGAAAATTTTAAATCGCTGCTTAGGGACAGAAAAGATTTGCATAAATGGAAATGTCTACGGTGTTACTGGATTGGAAGTCTCTATAACATAAAGATATCGTCAGTTCTTCCTATGTTAGTGCATAAATTTAGTGTGATTCCAATTAAATAGCAATAGGATTTTATAACAGATGAGTTGATTCTAGAGTTCATATGGAAAAACAAATGAACAAGAATAATCAGGAAAATAATGAGGGAGAACCATCCCTGTCAGGTATTTAAACATAAGCCTACTCAACAGTGTGCCTGGTACATAAATAACCAGACAGAACTGAAATGAACCCAGATACAAAGAGGCAATTATTCTGTAATAATACAAACTTCAAGTCCGTGTGGAAAAAATAATGGTAAATTAACTGGATGCTTATCTGGGCAAAAAAAAAGTTGGAGCCGTATGTTATACTTCATGCAAAAATAAATTCCATGGAGTTCCCGTCGTGGCGCAGTGGTTAACGAATCCGACTAGGAACCATGAGGTTGCAGGTTCGATCCCTGCCCTTGCTCAGTGGGTTAACGATCCGGCGTTGCCGTGAGCTGTGGTGTAGGTTGCAGATGCGGCTCGGATCCCGCGTTGCTGTGGCTCTGGCATAGGCTGGTGGCTACAGCTCCGATTCAACCCCTAGCCTGGGAACCTCCATGTGCTGGGGGTGTGGCCTTGAAAAAGACAAAAAAAGAAAAAAAGAGTGAGAGCTCTTTTAAAGACTGTACCCAGTTTCAGGAGTTCCCGTTGCGCCGCGGGAGCGGCCCAAGAAATAGCAACAATAACAACAACAACAACAACAAAAAAAACAAAAAAAAAAAATAAAATAAAAAAAATAAATTCCAGGTGGTTACAACAGTCAAATGCGAAACATAAAATTATCAAGCAGAAGAAATCACCAGAGAATTCCTTCCTAACGTCAGAGCAAGAGGACCAGGAGCAGGACCAAGAAGAGCGCCAAAAAGAAATAGTAGGTAAAATTTGAAACTTTTCAAGCCAAAAATCATCAGAAGCAATACCAAACCCAATAACAAACTGTAAGGAGGGCCAGGAACCATCTGTCATTCAAATCTCAAAGAGCTGATTTCCCTCATATACTAAGATCTCCTACATATCAACAAATTCAACAGAGCAAAAGCAAATGATGAAACACAGGAAAAGTTCCAAATGCAGGCAGAATTAATGTTGCTATTCCACTGACTTTAGAATTGGGGCAGGCCCAACTCATCGCAAAGGTCTTTAAAAGTAGGAGGAGGCAGAAGAGGGTCAGCACAGAAGCGGGGTCAGAAAGGTGCGTTCAGAATAAAAGAGATGCATTCAGAACAAAAGAAATCCACATTAAAAACCACACGCAGACCTCCCTGTTTATCTACCACAGAGGAAAAGATCAACGTGTTTAAGACAAACCTCATGAGCAAGGATGTGGGGAAAGAGGCACTGTCATTCCCGAAGGTGAGAGGGAACTCCTACAACCTCTCTGGATGGCTGGCATTATCTAATAAAAATCACACATATGTATTGCTATCAAATAGCAACTCCAAATAATTTATCCTATAGACATACTTGCACATATGCGAAATAACACATGCACTGAAGCAATGTCTATAGTAACAGGAAAAAATTGCGAGTTCCTTTTTGCGGCTCAGCAGTAACAAACACGACTAGTATCCATGAGGATGTGGGTCAGATCCCTGATCTTGCTCAGTGGGTTAAGGATCTGGCGTTGCCATGAGCTGTGGTGTAGGTCACAGACTCAGTTTGGATCTGGCATTGCTGTGGCTGTGGGCATAGGCCGGCAGCTGTAGCTCCATGCAACCCCTAGCCCAGGAACTACCGCACGCCATGGGTGCATTCCTAAAAAAAAAGGAAAACCACCACAAACGACCCAAATGTCCATTAATAGGGTACTAGTTAAATGATTTCTGACAATGGAATATTATGCACCTGAAAAAGGCAACAAGGAGGATCTTTACTGACAGGCAACCATTTCTGAGATACATCAAAGGAGAAAAACAAGGAGCAGAACGGTGCCTCCAGTACGCTTGATTTTTTAAGAAGGAAAAAAGACTAAAACGCACATGGTTAAAAATTTAAATGCAAGTACGAATAGGATTTTATATAGATACACATGCATACATACACACCATTTCTGGCATGAATAGACGTGAAACACAAGAGACCAGTACTATTGGCTCTCTCTCTCTCAAAAGAGCAAACCTGGGTATGAAAGACATAAGAGTGAGAGAATATTTTCTTTGTATGCTGTTTTGTGCCTATTTCACAATGGTATAATACCTTTTTTAAAAATAAACTATAAATTGGAGTTCCCTGGTAACACAGCAGGTTAGGGATCTGGCATTGTCACCACTGTGCTATGGGTTCGATCCCTAGCCCCAGAACTTCCCAATGTCACAAATGCAGCCAAAAAAATAAAATAAAAAATATAACACACATATACATGTGTGTGCACAGAAAGACTGTGCCTGAAAAAACATGTGACTTGCGATTTTATTATTTTTGAGCCCTCTGAAACGAATGCCTCCTCTACCCACAGATCTCACACTTTTACTGCTCAGTGGATACCAATGAAGTGAGTTAAACTGGGGATACACTGCATTGGGTCTAGTGGGATATACTTATGTGTTGTTTTTCAGTCTCTTCCATGTTAAGTCATAGCCGGTGGTCATAGGCTAGGAATGGCTTCCAAGAAAGTGCCCATCAGCTCACGGGACCAGGGGTCCCTCCTGGCATCAGAACATGTTCTTTTGGCACCTGACACTTCAAATACTTGGGTGGTCAAAGAGAAACAAGGCTTGAAATGTCCTAAGCCAGGAGCTTGCCTGGTGAAAATCCTTTCATCCCCCAGACATGTAAAAACGTGAGCAGAGAATTCAGTTCCCACAGATGCCTCGTCAAAACAGAAGGTTCTCTTGTCAGGAATATGCTCATGGGGGCGGTTATAAACATACCACAGATTTTTTTATTTCCCCGGGAATCATACAAAACAGAATTTACGAAAATGCCTGTGTCCATAAAACACAAACCTATAGCAAAAGCACAAATACTTTATACTTCAGTAGGTGAGGGCAATGGTTTGTGCCTCCCAACTCTCAATGGAAAACATTTTGATCTTACATATCTGCCATGTGTCAATAAAACTGGAAAACTTGGGTGATCAGTCATGCTAGAGGAAAATCTGGATTCTCTTTCCACTCTCTCCATAGAAAGGTCATGTGCCCGTGAGCTGTGGTGTAGGTGGCAGATGCAGCTTGGATCCTGCGTGGCTGTGCCTGTGGTGTAGGCCGGCAGCTGTAGCTCCGATGAGACCCCGAGCCTGGGAACCTCCATATGCTGTGGGTGCTAAAAAGCCAAAAAAAAAAAAAAAAAAAGAACACGATTTGGTAGAATACTACAAAATCATTGTTATGAGGGGTGAAAAAAAATGCAGGGAAAAAGTAGCACAGTGGTGGGACGGGTCCTGAGTTCATTAACATGTTAGACTATTTTCCTGGATTTTGTGATGTGGGAATATTTGTCCAGTATTTCCAAATTGTGATTTGTTATTTTTTTCCTTCATTCTAAGTACTTTCTTACCTAATCTGTTTTCAATATTTTCTCGGGCTCCAGACTCACACCTGACACCTACAATCAATGTAAATTTTTTTTTTTTTTTTTTTTTTGCTTTTTAGGACCACACCCATGGCATAGGGAAGTTCCAAGGCTAGAGGTCGAATCAGAGCTGTAGCTGCCGGCCTACACCACAGCCACCCGGGATCTGAGCCACATCTGCGACCTACACCACAGCTCATGGCCAAGGCCAGATCCTTAACCCACTGAGCGAAGCCCGGGATGGAAGCCTCATCCTCATGGATGCTAGTCGAGCTCGTTATCACAGAACCACAACAGCAACTTCCTGAATGTAAAATATGAATTTGCCCGTCTCTCATAGGAAGATTAGAACTGGCGGCCCAGGGGATCTGGATTTTATACTCAAGACTGACACCCGCATCAGCCACGTAACTGGAGCCAGTGAAAAACCGGTGGAAGCAAAGCCCGGGTCTCTACACCTCCCATTAACGCTTCTCAACCTTTGTCTCCTTGGGGCACAGAAAACAAAAAGGGGTCCCCCCCACCCCACTCTTCTTCCACCTCAGTCTGCAGGTCCGCTCAAGGCGGCAGGGCACTTCGCGTTTTAGATCTTCAGAGCAGAGAATTCATCGTAAGACTTACTTCTCTCGGTGACAAGGACCTCCATGGAGGGACACACTGCAAGCTCATCCCAGGAGGACCCAACCCAAAGCCACCTTGTGACAGGGGGCCCGGATTCCCAGGCTGCTGCGCCACTTTGAATTTTCTCAGCAGAGGCTTTTCCCCGCTACTGGCTATTTCACAAAAACCAAGCTTTCTTAGCAAGACTTTCCATCAGTTTGTTCCATTCAGCTGCTGAACATTTGGTTACAGCCTTGACTAAAATCTATGAGAAGTCCTCAATTGAAGTGTTTTGATGGTTAGGTTTTTTTCTGTACATTTGGGGGGAGGGAGCCCCTATCTAGCAATTATGGGAATGCACCATGCAATTCTTTCCTCCAAAGAGAAGCTGCTGCAGGGGACGCAGCTGGCTGTTAGGATGAAGCCTGCGACCAGCAGAGCGCCAGGGCCAGGCCTCCGCTCCCTGCTGATTGGCCAAGAGCTTCTCAAAGCTGCCCCCAAACTCTCAGGCTCTTCCTACCCAACCCTCTCCCAAGTGTCAGACCGGCAGCTCAGTCTGCAGGCTCTCCCCTCTCCTGCCTTCCCACACATCTCATCTCACCTTAGCATCTGCTTCTCAAGAACTCAGATGGATACACAACCCTCAACCACCTGGCTCCCATTAGTAAAAGGAAGAAAATAATAAAGCCATTGTTGTTTTTGCAAAGGAAGATGGAAAATAAGATTTACCGGGCATCTACTAAGTGTGAGGCATTGCTAACTATTTTAAAATCCATTATCTCACTTAATTCATAAAGGTAAGCACGATTATTTCAGATTTTAAAACAGGGTACTCTTGGTATTTGCTGAGCTGCCAGCCTCCGATTAGCTTTCTAGAGAAATTCTAGATTTGGAGTCAAGATGTAGTTTTCACGAGACTTGGGTAAGGGCTAACAAATGCATTACACCGTCAGTTGTAGGAATAAAGACTACTTCCTGCAGTCATCTCCTCACCTTCCTTCTCAGCCAAGAAATCTGCCAATGGGCATTTCCTTCACTGAGATGCCACCACTTTGTCCTAAGAACTCTCTGCCCAAGTCCAGACTGATTCTGAATCCACACTGGGCAGTTTCAGCCATCAAATCTGACAGCAAAAAGTCATGATATTCTATAGTTGTCACATGCCAACTACAGAGCATCATGGAGTAGTCAAAAAAAAAATACTTTTATGGTAAAACTCCCTAGCTTTCAATTTAAAGACTATACAATCAAAATGGTTTTTTAAAAAGAAGTGTAAAAGGTTCGACAGGAGTTCCTGTCGTGGCGCAATGGTTAACGAATCCGACTAGGAACCATGAGGTTGCGGGTTCGGTCCCTGCCCTTGCTCAGTGGGTTAACGATCCGGCGTTGCCGTGAGCTGTGGTGTAGGTTGTAGACGCGGCTCGGATCCCGCGTTGCTGTGGCTCTGGCGTAGGCCGGCAGCTACAGCTCCGATTCAACCCCTAGCCTGGGAACCTCCATATGCCGCGGGAGCGGCCCAAGAAATAGCAACAACAACAAAAAGACCAAAAAAAAAAAAAAAAAAAAAAAAAAAGGTTCGACAGCTCTATTCACTCTGATAGCACCAATTGCTAGAACCTTGGCACCTCACTGACTTAACCCAACAGAAGCTCATGTCCTACCTGCCCCATGGCGGTGGTGGCAAAGTGGATAGTTGGGGTGGGGTCTTGGTCACACAAGGACAACCACTAAATCAGGTCCACAGTGGCCCTGCCACCCATTTCCAAGGCTGCCTTGGGTGTCGACATCCAGGTCACAGAGGAGAAGCAGGTAGACAAACACCTGCTTCTGCATCACTTCTGCTAACACTGCAGCCACGGATGAACTCCAATCACATGGTCTCACCTGGATGCAAGGGAGGCTGCAAAAGGTGTCCCTGTCTGGGCAAAGATGTGACACCATGAAAGAAACAGGTGAGTGTTTGGGGGAGACCTGGCCATCTCTGCCCTGCAGGCGTTGCTGCCTAGAGTGACCACCATCCCCTTCTGCTCTGGACACTTTCAGCTTTAGCACCACAAGTTCCATATCCCGGGAAAGCCCTCTGTCCTGGGCAAACTGGGATAGCTGTCACCCTGTTAACTGAAAGTGAATTAACATTCTAAAATAACTTAGAAAATGGACAACATTTCTTTCACATGCATTCAAGAGTTTTGTAGATGGCACAAAAATATGAGCAGGTGGTTAGAAACATTGGTTTGTGACAAATTTTTTTTTTTTGGATCGAGAATTCGCTAACGGCTAAATGTAAAATTTTAAGAATTCATGAAAACACTGACAAGTAAAAGAGCCACAGATGCCTGAAAGTAAACTGGAACTATGAAAGCAATAAAATCCCTATCTATTCAAACAATTCAATATGGTACAAAGTCAGCAGAACTGCTTACTAACATAAAATACTGCTAAATTGCTTCTCTAGCAAAGTAAGACAAGCGTATCTGAAAAAACAGTGGCAATATTCATTTTTAACAGTTTATCATTTGGGGCAATGGTTTTTTTTTTTTTTTTTTGGGTCTTCTTAGGGCTGCACCCATGGCATATGGAGGTTTCCATGCTACGTGGTTGACTTGGAAGCTGTAGCCGCTGACCTATACCATCGCAATGCCAGATCAGAGCCGCATCTGTGACCTACATCACAGCTCATGGCCAACGCCGGATCCTTAACCCACCGAGCAAGGCCAGGGATCGAACACCTGTCTTCATGGATGCTGGTCAGATTTGTTTCTGCTGAGCCACGAGGTGAACTCCATCAATGGATTATTTTCAATGATGAGTTTCCACCCATTTGTCTTTTACCACGTGATTCCCTACAGAAAAGCCCTCTCAAACCTAAGAAGTAACAGGTGATTCCTGCCTTATCGCGTCTCCAGTCCTTTTTGTTTTAGCATCTTTCGGCAGCTTTGCCTCACTCTTTGTTCTCCTTGCTTGTATCACCCTTTCAAGCACAGAAGCCACAGAAATTTCCTTCCGGCAGGCTCTCCCCCCCTCCCCTCCACATCCTGTGGGTTCAAAGGGCAACTCAAAACAATGGAGGAAATCGAGCTTGCCAAGATCCAGTTCCCTATTCTCTCCAGAAGGAAAGATGCTTCCTTTATTACCGACACACACACACACCAGAGTTATTATCCTCCTTCCCAAATACTCACATATTTCTTTTTTTGGGGGGGGGGTGATTTTTGGCCTTCAGCATATGGAGCTCCTGGGCCAGGGATTGGAATCACAGTTGCAACCTAACCCACTGTGCCGGGCATCGAACCTGTGTCCCAGGGTCTCCCAATTGGCTGTCGTCCATCCCGTTGCACCACAGCAGGAGGTCCTCCTCACATGTTTCATTCAGGCGTGTCTGTGAGTGCTTTCTGTGGGCTCCTGGGAATTTCTGACCACTCTTTTGCCTCTCTGCGACTTCCCTGAGGGATTCCTTAGAACTTGGCATTGCACCTAACTCTTAGGAGCTCAAAATTCAGAGCCTTAAAGTTTGATTCAAAGACTTTTAGAGGAGGAAAAGATCCACCCACTTCATCTCCTGACAAAGTAAAATACTCCAGGAAGATGAAATACTACAGTATTTGCATTTGAGCAGTTTTTAATAGCAATTTGAGAAATCTGAGTTCTAGAGGGCTAGGTGGGAAAAAAAAAAATCAATAAATTCTAGTTTTCTGTTGGAGCTTTTGAGACTCATCAACTTTTCTTTCTTACCCAGTACCTCTGCATTTTCAGAGCACTGACTCCAGCCCCGTTTCCTGAGCAGTGGGGTTGGTCTGCCTAGGTTGTTGCTGATTTAAAGAGAGGGCCTGGGGCAGCAGCATCTTTTTGAAGCTGTGGATCCCCAGGGAGAAGAAATAACAGTCCCCCCTGTGCTAATCCGATCTGGGCTTTTCCTGGGGGCTGTCTTTATTACACAATGAGGTGAACTTGGTGGGAGAAAAGCAGCAAGGTAGTGGAGTTGGCAGTGAGGCCAGATCATGTCTAGGGCATAATGGGGGGTTGTGATCAGACTAGAAGCTAACCAGTGAGCCCCAGGGGCCACACTACTGTAGCCACCATATATACATATACTGCTCTATGCATTATGTAATACACATCTGACATATACACTACATGCACACACATTTATACATATATATGCGCACTACAGCCCCGTACACACCACTACATATACCTACTATCAATAGGGTGTGTGTGCACACGCATGCGCACACACACACCATGGCCACTACAGCTGCTCCCTGCTCTGCTGAGGCCTGTGCAGGGTCCACCGCCCCCCTACTCCCACCACACTGGCCTCTGTCACCCCCTGCACAGCCTCTACACCTGCCCTTCCCGTATCTGACACTCTTTTCTCTCACAAACACCCCTAACCCACTAACTCCTACTCATCTTGAGGTCCCAGCTCAAAAGTCACTTCCTTGGGGAAGGCTGTCCCCTTAAAGGAGGTCCAATCCCCCAGAATAGGCTATTTTTCCTGCACAGCAGTTTCCCGTTTCTTATTTCCAGGCTATTGTTTTGAAATAATATCTGTCCTCCCCAATGGACTGTCCGTCCCAGGAGGACACGATCCTTGTCTAATCTGCCCACCGTGGCATCTCCAGCTATAGTAGAGGTTTGATTAATATTGGCTGCATGAATGGATTTGCATCTGATAATGAACCCAGTCAAAATACGGTACAGGTGGAGGGGAGCAGACCTGTCCCCGCTCCGCCCACCCCACCCCCTGCCCTGAGGTGCAGAGTTGGCTGCAGGTGTCATCGATGGGCCCTAAACCAGCAGTTCTCGAACCTGTGTTTGCAGTAGAATCACCTGCGGGCTGGTCAAACTGCAGACCGCTGGGCACCACCCCCCAAGTCTCTGCTTCAGTTGGTTTGACTGAGCCTGGGAAGTGGCTCTTCCAACAGGTTTCCAGGTTATGGTCAAGTTCCTGGTCCTGGGACCCCACGTTAAGAACCACTGTTCTAAGTCATCAGGTACAATCCAAAAGGCCTGCTAGAAGCAACCTACCCACCCCCAGGCTTTTCTGTAAGATGCTTCTAGAGTAACTCACACTCCAGATCTTGGCAATCTCATTCTTATTTACAACAGCAGTTCTCAACCATCAGTGGGCTGCAGAATCACCTGCAAAGACACCCAAGACGCAGACCTCAGAGATTAAGTTTCCCTTGATTTGCATGGGAACCCAACATCTATAGTTTAAAATATTTGTCAGGGGATTTTTTAATTCAAGTCTAGTTGATTTACAATGTTGTGCCAATTTCTCTTCTCAGGTGATGTTTAAGTACAACCAGGATTAAGAATCACTGATTGGGAGCATGGCTGGTAAATTCAACCAAAAATTTGTTGTTGTTGCAGAGGTCCAACCTCTAATTACTGAGGTTTTCCCAGGAACCAGGTTTGCCTCTTTACTGGACTGAAGTCCAGTTCCGCCCAGCATCTTTATGGGTAAAACAGAAGCCTATCTCTTACTCCCAACAACCATGTTAGACCATGTGCTCGGCATCAGAACTGGAGAGCAGACGGCAGGTGATCACTCACTCTTCCAGTTCTTTATTGGACAGATGACCATTCCAGGTACGATACTAAGTGCTGGGGACCTAACAATAGACAGGGCACCATTTCTACATGGATGGAACCCATAGTTTCAGGATAATTTGCTGGAAATTTTCAGGTGAGGGCCCAAAAGGCAGAAGCTGGGGGCTGTGAACATCAGAAGGACACAAATGAGGGGGAACAAGACTTCACTTGGTTCTAAGACACTGTCAGAACTGAGAGGACCTACCTGGCATCCTCCAGGTCCAGGGTATCCCATGGTCCCAGCAAAGCCGAGTCACTGAATGCAGGAACGGAGGCGAATATGGGAGCAGAGGCATCTGAGACCTACACACAAACCCAGGAAAGGAAAACAGCTTGATTGGGCATGCCTGAACAGAGGGGCTTCCCACGTGTGTCAGGTGGGAAGTGGGGTTTTGATATATTACCATGGGACTACATCTTGACAGGGAACCAGATACACGGGGTGGGGGTGGGGGGTGTCCCACCCTGCTGTACCCCCTCAACCGGGAAACTCTGGCCATCAGAGAAAACGCACACACACGCACGAACATCACACCAGCAAAACCAGAATGGAAATCTCACTCATGCCTGAGTAAGTCCCATACCTTTGAGATGCGGGGCCCTCCAGAAGTAGCTGCTGGAAACAAAAGCCAACATGGAGCCCCTACTCCCCTATCAAATTACATCTTTCAGCAGATCTAGATCCTGGCCACTCAGGAGAGGTCGGAGAGCAGGCCAACTCCCCAGGGAGCTCGGCTGGGTACGAGCCCTGCTGACCAACCAGCGCCCGCAGGGTCCGAGGAGCCTGGCCTCCACCCTGCTCCTCCAGCCTAGGCTGAGATGGCCGAGGACCTGCTTTTACTACCAGGGCGGCTCAGGCCCCGCCCAAGCCCCGCCCAGGGCAATTAACCCAGAGGGCGGGGCCAGACACCTTGTTTTCCGAGCCTGCGGGCCTGTGAGGATTCTGTGCTCCGGACCAAACGCCTTCCATTGGGTCTTGTTCCCAGCCTGAGCCATTGTCTGGGAGCGGGGCACGGGTGTCGGCGCGCTGGAAGGCACCGTCATCCTTCCTCCCGCAGAAAATTGTGCCTCCTGCATCCTTAGGATCAACTTGCTCCCGCATCGCTGCCGCAGGACGCACACAGCCCCTCCCACTCCGGATGAACGCTGCCCCTTCACTTATTTATTCCGCAAACATTTGTGGAAGGAGAAGTCTAGCATTTACTTAGCAAACACCTGGGTTGGGCAGTGTCGGAGCGGAGGAGACAAGCCGGGAACAGCAGGGGTGCTTACGGCAAACAGCCTAGAGCCGAGAAAGACACCAACGTGTGAGCAAATAAATGAAAGACTTCGTGGCTAAGGGCAGCCATAACCCAGCATGTTATTATCTTGACTGGAGACATTTGGAGGGAACGGTTTCTGTGGATTGCGCGGTCAGAAAAGGCCTCTTTTCTGAGAATGTGCCGTTTAAGGAGAAACCTAAATTATATAAGAAGAACCTGGCCCCCTGGGAGCGGGAGCAGCTGGGATCTAAGGAACAATAGTAGGGGGCTGAGGAGTAGGAAATAGGCCACACACAGGAGGCCCAGGGAGGTGACAGGTGACATGGCTTGCAGTTTTTGTTTGTTTATTTTAGGGTTGCACCCACCACATATGGAGGTTCCCAGGCTAGGGGTCGAAGAGGAGCCACAGCTGCCGGCCTACGCCAGAGCCACAGCAACACAGGATCAGAGCCACGTCTGCAACCTACACCACAGCTCACGGCAATGCCGGATCCTTAACCTGCTGGGCAAGGCCAGGGATCGAACCTGCAACCTTGTGGTTCCTAGTCAGATTCATTTCTTCTGCGCCACGACAGGAACTCCAGTTTGCAGTTTTTAAACATCGCTCTGACTGCCGTGTGGAGAATAGAACATAATACAGGGAGGAAGGGGAGAAGCAAAGTGACCGGCACAATGGTCCAGGCCAGAGGCAGTGCCCAGCGTCCAGGATGCGCAGTATCCAAGCACGAGCTGCTCTGTGCACCTGGTGAACCCTCAGCGACAGGTCGGTGGTGGTACTGGGAGCACTGTTCCTGGCTCCGTACCACAGCCTGGTTCTCTGGCCCTGCCCAGAGATGCTGTGAGCCACTGATATCCTTTATATAAATCCTGTTTCTGCTCAGAGCAGCCAGGGTTGGATTCTATTCCTTGTCACTAAGAATTCAAATATGGTTAAGCATATCGTGAAATCGTAACAAACAAATCAGAAGTTCTTGTGTGTTTAAGGCAAGTAATACAGGGACATAGCTCAGTGTAGGATTCTGGAATCAGAAAAGCATGGTAACATGATTTATTAATAAAAAGACCAGAGTTCCCGTTGCGGCGCAGCGGAAACAAATCTGACTAGGAACCATGAGGATGCGCGTTCGATCCCTGGCCTCGCCCAGTGAGTTGAGGATCCCACATTGCTGTCAGCTGTGGTGTAGGTCGCAGACACGGCTTGGATCCTGCGTGGCTGTGGCTGTGGCATAGGCTGGCAGCTGTAGGTAGCTCTGATTCAACCCCTAGCCTGGGAACCTCCATATGCTACAGGTGTGGCCCTAAAAAGCAAATAAATAAATAAATAAATAAATAAAAAGACCAATGACCAGCTTGCCAGACCAGCCTATCTGCTGACCCCCATAGTCTATCGCTCTCCAAAGTTTCCTGATTTGGAGGGTACCAATCATGCTCCTTATTAAGTCCTGGGGCATAACTTTCACTCCGGGTCCCCAAGCCAAAGCTTACTGACAGCCAGGATGGGAAAGGGCTCATTTTACAAATACCAAATGTCACAGCTACTGCTGCAGCACAGGGCATATGTCTGCGATAAGCCTTTTTTGGTAACCACGCCAATGATCTCCCTGTTACGGGGGCTGAATCGTGTCCTACCCCCTCCAAATTCATATGCTGAAGCCCTAACCCCCAGTCCCTCAGAATCTCACAGTATTTAAAGATCGTTTCAAGTGGGCACTAAACTGACCGGTGTCCTTATATGAAGCGATTAGGACACAGATGCATCCAGGGAAAGAAGATCTGAAGACACAGGGAGAAGACAGACAACTACAAGGCAAGGTCAGAGGCCTCAGGAGAAACCAACCCTGCCAACACCGTGAGCTCAGACTGCCAGCCGCCAGCATCGTAAGAAAATCAGTTTCTGTCGCTGAAGCCCCGTCTGTGGTCCTTTGCTATGGCAGCTCCGCAGACGGACACACTCACATAACACGGCGCAGAGGGGCCTTCTCTCCAGACCTCTACCTTCCGCCGAACCTGCCATTGCCCTGACCTTACAATTAGTGCCGCTCAGCCGAAGGACCCTCAGCTGCTGCACCTCGGGCCCGCTAAGCTGCCGGGTCAGATAATCCAGACCAGTTCATCTTCAGTACCTGGCAGCCCCCTGCTGTGCAATGACCAAATAGGAAGAGTTAGGGGTTAACTGGGGCTCCTTGAATCCACGCTGACTGCCTGTCTCTGTGTATACAGGGCACAGAAGGTTAAAATGTATTAAGAACCTTAACCGTGAACCTGACTCATGCACACTATTCCTGGCAAAGCAGGTTTCCAGGGTTACAGACTTGATGCCCGATCCTGTCCTCAAACATAATACTTGCTTTCATCCCCAACGGAAGGTTCTCAAAGAGAAAGGCTTGTCATAAGACTGGTCAGCTGTCTGATATGAAGGCCTTTTATGGGGATCAATCAACAATTTTTTATCAGTTACTCCTGGCCCTGTGGGAGTTTCAAAGAAAGATTACACTTGGTTCCTGCCCTCAAAACAGTGACTTTGTATCTGGGATTGATGTGGTTTAAGAGCTTCCAAATTTAAATAAAATTAAAAGAGCTAACTAAGCAAAGACCAGGACTGACTCCCGGTTCTGTGTCTGGAGCAAATTCTTGCACTTCTGAGCATCAGGGGCCTCCTTTGCCAAATGTGGGTACCTTCCTCACAGGGCTCTTGGGAGAAGGGGACTAAACAGTATACCTAGGAGGAGCTGCTTTAAAAAAAAAAAAAAAAAAATTCGACGCAGGTAGCTCTCGGTGACAACACCGCAAGTGAGTGGGGTCACGGAGCTAACACCAAGGACCTCATTCTTCTGTTTGTCCATTGTTTACTGAGTACCTAGTATGTGCAACCCAGATCTGTGTTGGGAATACAAGACCAGGTGCCAAGATGCTCCAGCAGGCTGGAAGTAGACAGGCAAACGAGCTCTAACCAGACGGGCGCGGGGCAGGGCTCGCACCTGAGGGGGGCGTGGCTGAGCTTCTGGAACGCCGGCTCCTCGGCCCTTCCCTGGAGATACGCTATCAGGCCAGGTGTCATTTTCACACACACACACACACACACACACACTCCAGAGCTGACCGAAGTTCTCATTTCACTTTGCAGCGCAGTGTTTGGCCTACCACGGCATCAAGAGAGCACACAGATTGATAGCCATTTGGAATGTGATGGGGTTTCGCTTTCTATTTTTCCTCTTCCTCAGGAAATGAAAAGATAGGTGAATGTCTACAACGATTGGAAATATACAATAGTTAAGACATGTGCTCTGTTTTCCCCTGAGGTCCTGATGATCATCATACACCAGGAGCCTGAGGCAGGCAGTTTGGTCTCACGGTCTGTTGAGGCCTCAGCAGCTGACCTGCGGGATGAGGACGGCGGGTCTGCCCAGGGCCGGGCTGGGGTCTGCCCTGAGCCCTCCCCACACCAACCAAAGGGGATGGACAATTGGGTTCCATCCGTTACGGCCATCCTTCCAGGTTGGGGTCCAGTCTGGGCAGGGGCAGAATCCAGACCGTAATCCATATTTTGGGGACCAGCTGCCTGCTCGGTATTAAAAATACTTACATCTGGGCTCTGTGCAGAGTCTGACTCACGTGGGCCGGGAGGGAGCACAGGCACCGATCCTTTCTACACGTTCCCTCCGGGGATCCAAAAGCACGGCCAGGTCTGAGCACCTCTGTCCTGGGAGTCACACACGGCAGGGGCCCAGACACGGGCCCTCCCCGCCTGAGCGAGCCCCGCGCCCGCCGCTGTCCTGCTGGGCCTTGGCTGAGCACCCCCAAGGAAGGCGCTCGGATTGAAAGCATCCGCTCTTTGAAGCAGCATTAACTGATAGCGCCCAGTGTCTTAGGATGAGGAGCCTGGGGGTTTCGTGCTTTTCAATAACTGCATAAAAAACGCATGGCTGAGCTTCCTCTTCGTGAAGATCCATTTGCTGAGGCCCACCCTGCAGAGAGTCTTGATGGCTTCTGGAGCGTGTGACGGCCTGGCAGGCCAAAGAGCCAAAGGTATTTCAGAGAACACCCAGGCGGACTCAGCCTGCTGCAGGGGACGACGGCAGATCGGTCACGCCGTCAGCCCGGGAAAGAGAAAAGCCATGAAAATGTAGACGCCTGTGACAAACCCCTGAAACACCTACAGGCCTGACTGCAGGCTACTCCAAACAATTTTTGCTCTATTTTTCAACATGGTTGAAGTCAAAACTAATGTGGGCTCGAATTGGAAGGGGAAAAAAAAAAAGACACCGACATCCATAATGAACGGACAAGGTAATGAATGGATCAGAACAGAGGAAGGAAACCATAGAAACAGATTGGAAATCGTGTGGACTCCATTCATATGAAGGAGAAAGCAACTGGAATCGTCTCGGGCAAATGAATTAAATCTATAAGCACCCCGAACGCATGTCGTTTCAGCTTCCTGCTGAGTTCTGTGGGAGAGGCTTCCTAAACTTGTCTTCTGACCAACGAGTTTCTCAAATGCCTTCTAAAAATGTGTTTTAGAAGCAGGGCAGGAAAGACAAGCCTGGGATTGCATCTGTGTTATGGTCACCCTGGTGCAAATCAAGCCCAGGATTTTCTTCCTTATGTCCTCTTCTTTCTTCCTTATGTCCTCTCCCCAGCCCTCGCTGGGCAGGTGCATCTAAACTCTGAGAATGACCAGATCCCACAGGTGCTAAAGCCAGGATACCTGACTGCTGTCAGAGCAGAAGGGGGAGGCCTCCTTGTCCCCCTCCCATCATGTCCCAGAGGTAGCCACCAGCCCAGTCCACGCTGAAATCCATCTTGACATGGGCAGATGATCTTGACATTGGCAGCTGCAAATGACCAAAGGCCAGGAATGTAGACACCCTTTAGCTAATTCGACTGTTAGACACAGGGATCTGAAACTGGCTTTGAAAAGTGCCTTGTTTTTGCTTTGCCAATTCACCTTGGCCAGCAAGTATTTGCTAATAGCATAGTTGATTATTAATAATAAAATGCACTTTAAAAGGGGGGGGGCGGGTATTTTTTGGAAGGTGAATCTTGGCAAATGCTTAAGAAGAGCTGAATAACCAGAGCTCAGAAAATGACAGTCCCGGGCCTGCGGCAAAAAATTCTGAAGCTTCCTTCTGATCCTCTGCCTTAAGTGGGCTCAGCTCCCACACCAGCCTCTGAGTCTCAGGCCTAATCTCAAGAGAGAGAAGCCGATAGGCTGGTGTGGGCGAGATGTTCACGCTTGGTCATTACACGGGTCACGGTTACTGTGTCACGCGGGCCACACCGGACCCCCAGGATCCCGCTTTACAGAGCTGGTCAGGCTGTGGAGCGTGCTCGGTGGCAGCCCAGTGGCTGTCTGCTGGCCAGCGGGGTGTGGAAAGTCAAAGCCGAGTGTACCACGTGTGCTCGTGCCCTTGGTCTCCCTGAGTGCCCCGCCGCCTGGTGGTCTGTGCCCTCAGCACCTCCGGGCTGAAGGCTGACCCCCTCCCTCCCAGGCAAGAATTAAGCATCCCTCCTCCCCACGTGCCTGCTGCTGGCCCTTTGCAGTACAGCCCAGGCTCAGCCTCCTAAGTGGCCTCCCAGACCCTCCTGTTGCCTCAAGTCCATCCACCATGCCTGCTCCCGGGAAAAGGTCTCCTGCTGTCCCCACACAGCCTTCCTCCTGCCACTTCACCCTCTGTCCTCCGCTCCACACCGCACAACACTTTGCTGTCCTCTGCCTGCACCGGGCGCCGTGCCACGAATGTCATCGGATGCTCTGAGCCCAGCAGGAGCAGCTTCTGCCCAGGCTGCCCTTTATTCCCCCAGCAGAGCCCGTTCCTCCTACAGGGACCTTTGGCCTGTCGGGTCCCCCGGCTCCCTGCTCAGGCCCTGCAGTGGCACAGGGGTGAAAGTCAGCTTCTCTGCCTCCCTGCAGACCCGGCTGCTCGAGGGCACTGAGTGCGTCTTACCTGACTCTGTATCCCAGGACCCACCTCAGTGTCCTGCACATAGTAGGACCTCAGAATACAGTCGCTGAATCAGTGATTGAACTCTTTAACCCTGAAGGGAAAACCATGGATGAGACAGTGAGCCCCTTCTACCTGGAATGCTTCGATCTCAACTAAAGACCTGGTGGTTTAGAAATCAATTCACCTGATTGGCCAGCGGGGACCTGCCGTACAGCACAGAGAACTCTACCCGGTGGTCTGTAATAATCTATGTGGGAAAGAATCTGAAAGAGAATGGATCCATGTATGTGGATGACCGAGTCACGTTGTTGGACTGCAGAAATGATCACAGGCTTGTAAATCAACTATACTCCAATAACACTTTAAAAAACTCACTAGGAGTTCTCATCATGGCACAGTGGAAACGAATCCGACTAGGAACCATGAAGTTGCGGGTTCGATCCCTGGCCTTGCGCAGTGGGTTAAGGATCCGGGGTTGCCATGAGTTGTGGTGTAGTCAAAGACATGGCTCGGATCTGGCATGGCTGTGGCTCTGGCGTAGGCCGGCGGCTATAGCTCCGATTCGACCCCCAGACTGAGAACCTCCTACGCTGTGGGTGCAGCCCTAAAAAGACAAACAAACAAGCTCATCAAACTTGGAAAAAAATAACCAGCATTCCAACATGAAGATAAAATAGATATTTATGGAAAAAATTAATTCACCTGCGTGTTTGAGGGAATTACATAACTAATGCCCACACAGAGGATAAGGGCAAAGAGAAATGAACTAAAAATTGCAGCCTCTCCAGCATAAGTAACTGGGTACTATGGGATGAATTTCGCCCCCTGAAAGTACGCTGAAGTCCTAATTGCTGGAACCTGTAAATGTGACCTTTGGAAATAGGGTCTTTTACAAGTTTAGATGAGTCACACTCCATCAGGGTAGGCCCTGAATCCAACCTGACCTGTGTCTTTATAAGAAAGCCATGTGATGACAGAGACAGAGGTTAGAGTGACGGGTCTACAACTCAAGGATTGTCACCAGCCACCATAAACCAGGACAGAGGCCTGGAACAGATTCTGCCGCAGAGCCTTCAAAGGAACCAAACCTGCCAACTGCTGGATTTCCAACTTCCAGCCTCCGGAACCATGAGACAATCCTTCTGTGTTTCTGAGCCACTCAATTTGTGGTGCTTTGTTACACCAACCCTAGGAAACTAATTCCGTTGGCGGGAGGGTCATTTTTTGAGCATGTGTGTGGGGAAAGAATAGACTGATGATCTGTCCATATCTCAAGACAAAATTATTTTTATTTTTATTGCTACTACTGACCTTTTTTGAGCACACTCTCTGTGCTCAGTGCCGGATGTGCACGATACCATGTAGGCATCCATCCATCCATCCCTCCCTCTGGGAGACAGATGACAAATCATCCTTTCCATGTTACAGATTAAGGAAACTAAGGCTTTGCAAGGTAAGTAACTTGTCTAAGACTGGAATTCAGGTTTGCTGCCTCCAGCACCTGTATTTCACACCCCTTCTCCAAATTCTCCCAAATATCCACGTGGTTGACTGCCCTCCCGGCAGCCAGCCCGAGAGGCATCTTGTGTGGTTGCCTGTACTTTTTTGTTCATGGACTGGGGTGAGAAGGGCAAAAGAGAGTCACAAAAGCTACTGGCCACACAGCCCCGGGTCCTTCGCCTGACCTGGGGGTTCACTCAGCTCTCAAAGAAACTGACCTCTACAACCCACAAAAGCACCTGAACCCACACAACCTGACAGAGGCACTGCCTGGGCAGGCACAGCAGGCAAATGAGCAAATGGACATCACGCATCCATGCAGCTGTGTTCAAATGCGTCTGATCGGCTGCGCAGAGAACAGCAGTCTCCCAGCGGTGTCGAGATCTGCTCCTTCCTTCTGCCTGGGGACAAACCCTCTAGGCTGGGACCCCTCCTAAAGGGGAGACGTCTCAGCAGATGGGTGGCAAAACAGATACTCAAAGGGCCCCACTGTTCTTGGAAGACTGAGGGGCTTCCAAGGCCTGGACCCAGTCCACCCAGACTCACATCTGGGCACTGATACTTCCTAGAAGTGTCTGAGGGCAAATTTCCTCTCCGCACCTCCATCTCTCACCTGGGAAACGGGGAGCACAGATGGCACCTGCCCGGAGCGTCATGAGGACTAAGCAATCTGGCTGAGCCTCTTAGCTCGTTGCCTGGGACATGGTAAGGATGTAAGGACTCAAAATGGGAACCATTCTTTGTCTTTTTTTGTTGTTTTGTCCTTTTAGGGCCACACCCGCAGCACATGGAGGTTCCCAGGCTAGGGGTCTAATTCGAGCTGTAGCCGCCAGCCTATACCACAGCCACAGCCACACCAGACCCAAGCCTCGTCTGTGACCTACACCATAGCTCACGGCAATGTCAGATCCTTAACCCACTGAGCGAGGCCAGGGATCAAACCCAAGCCCTCATGGATGCTAGTGGGGTTCGTTAAATGCTGAGCCATGACGGGAACTCCCATTTTCCTTTTTACACCCCCATTCTCCTGGGTTTGGAGGATGCCAAATCTTTCTCAACCCTTTTCCTGTTTGGACTGCCAGGAGGCTGGGCCTGGGAGGCCTCAGAGCCCCCGCCACCCGACCCCGACTACGCTGAGAGTCAGGGGCCAGAGTGCAGAGCCACGCCCTGCCCTGGTACACTCATGCCTTCCCCGAGCCCTTCTCCCTCACCGCACTGGCATCAGCAGCCCAGAGGACAGGAAGAAAACTGAAATGACATTAATCCGCTGTCCAGTCTGAGATATGAGAAATGACTTTTATAAATGATGCCTCATCCTGCATTTAAACAGGCATGAATAAACACCTATTTGCTGTGCTTAAAACCGGTAAGCTTTTCCATCCAAATCATGTCTTTGCTTGTAAACATATTTTCTCAAAATTACTTAGAATTATAAATATGCCTGTCCCATTACCAATAAGCATATGGCTACTTCCTCTCAAAGAGATAAACATCTGCCACATCCCAAAGTCATAAACCTGTTCTGGACAGAAGAGAACAAAGACGGAATATATTGCTAAGCTGTGGCAACTTGCAGAAAGCTTATATGGACAGCGATGCAATGGCTCCTGTACAGTCACCATGGTGGATGGCACCGCAGGCCGATGGGCTGTGAGGGGAGCCGGGGGTGCCCACGCTCCAGCTGCCACACCACCCCAGGGCCAACAACTCCTGCATCTCCGCAGTGTAGCCCGCGCAGGGCCGCCATGTGCCGTCCATAAAGGACTCCGGCCCTCGGGGAAGGAGGAGGACAAGCTCTCTGCCAGTGGAGACCACTGGACACACGGGCTGCGACCAGGTGGCGGCCAGAGCAGGGAGGGACCACCCGTCCCTGCGAGGGTAGGGCCTGGGGCGCCCCCGGTCCCCTGAAGGAAATACATGCACGCGCCTCACTGAGGGGAAGTGGTGCACGCGCCTCACTGAGGGGAAGTGGTGCTCGTGCCTGATGGTTCCTCCTCCCTGGCGCCCGAACCTGGGTCCTTGCTCGCGCTCGCGGTGTGTGTCCTCGGAGTAAATCACCGTTATATCGTCACGAACATCGCCAAGCACAACAAAGAGGGTGCGGGGAGGGAAACTCCCCATTTCTTCATGAACAGGCGGGTTCGGGTGCTGCTGGGTGAGGCTCCCCCCGGGGAGGTGCAGTGGCCTCTAAGGTCGCACGCTGTGCGCCCTTGTGATAGGCCTCCACCCTTGCAGCCGGGCCGCAGGACCAGCAGCACTGACAGGACTTCATCACCCAGAGCACCAGCCCACCAGACGCCCCTCGGGGGCCTCCCCCGGCGCTGCCCTGTGTCTGCGGCCCAGACCTGCCCCCCGCCCAGTGGGCGTGCTGGGTTCAGAGCACTGGGTCTGAATCCGCTCTATTCACACAGATAGAACGCCTCTGGCTTGTGCATCCAGAAACCTTCCAGAACAGCATCAGCATCTCAGCTTCTTTGTGCAGCCCCTTCCCCAGCGCTCACAGGACCCCACACCCCAGCCCCTGGGCAACCAAACCACATCACTACTGACACCGCTATCACCACTGTGTTGAAAATAGAAATAATGTTTTGTTTTTGTTCTTGTTTTTATTTTTAGGGCCGCACCCACAGCATATGGAGGTTCCCAGGCTAGGGGTGGAAGTGAAGCTGTAGCTGCCGGCCTTCACCACAGCCACAGCAGCGAAGGATCCGAGGCACACCTGCAACCGACACCACAGCTCACAGCAACTCGGGATCCTTAATCCACCGCAGCGAGGCCAGGAATCGAACCTTCGTCCTCATGGATGCTAGTCAGATTCGTTTCCGCCGAGCCACGTTGGGAACTCCTAGAAATAATGTTTTAAAATCTCGCTCCCACACCCCGCCCACCTCCTCTCATCTCTCCACCTCCCCTTGGGGCGCAGGTGCATTAACGGAATGTGTGCTGGGAATTGTACCCCAGCTTTGAAAATAACGTCGCCTGTCACTTGGGGCCTCACGGCAACGTCTCGGCGGCAGGTCAGGAGGTGGAGGTGCAGCCTCCTGGGACCCACCGGCACGGCTGCTCTGGGAGCTGGGCCCCGCAAGAGCAGGATGTGAAGCCCACAAACCGCTGTGCCAAGGGCCACTTTCCATGTTAGAGCTTTCTCGAAAGGCCTACCAACTCTTTTCACTGTTGCTCTCTCTACCCGTTACCGCTCCTCTCTCCTCTTCCCACAAAAAAAGGAAAGAAGGGAAGGTGCCCATTTACTTTAACGGGCAATCTGACCATAAAATGAAAACGGATTGTGTATGACGGGGTCCCTTTGTTGTACAGCAGAAATGGTCACAGCCTTGTAATTAACCACACCTCAATGAAACTTAAAACGACAGACAGAACGGAGGGTGTCTCCGCACCTGTGGCTTCCGGCTCCAGGCCCTTCCCTGGAGCCCTCAGGATCCGCCCAGGTACCACGCAGCCCTCCCCCATCCCGAGTCCTCTCGTGGGCAGAATCTGTCTAAAGCCACAACTTGAACCCTTAGACCAGATTCCCCCAGCCTTGCTGTCCTCACTCCCATTCACAAACCCCTGCACGGCTCTTTAGTGGCTCAAGGTCCCCCCCTCCCCAGATTGTGGCCTCCATGCGCCCTCAGGCTACAAGGACGGTGTGTCAGAAAAGAAGAGGACATGGCCAGGTGGCCCCCACAGGAATTACAGCCGTGGCAGTGGCCAGCCTAGCTCAGAAGGAGCTCCCTCTGCCATCTCAAGCTTCAGGGCCTCCTAAGGGAGCCTGTGACCTGTCCGCCTCTCCCCTGTGTATTAGCTGTATTTAGGCAGCTTGCCCATATGCCTGCCCAGCCAGGTCATCCAACTGCCAGCAGAGTCCTGACTTGGTGGGTTCCAGGGAGGCCACCGGAGCTTTCAGAGCTGAGCCAGAGGGTCCTTTGGAAATGCTTCGGGGATGACAAATACACTTCTTACAGTGTATGGTGGACTGTTTACTCCCTGCCCCTCAAATTCATATACTGAAACCCACATCCCCACTGGGATGGTATTAGGAGGGGGGGCCCTAGGGAGGTAACTAGGTACTAGGGTGGAGGCCGCATGAATGAGATTGGTGCCCTTAGAAGAAGAGACAGTAGGGAGATGCTCTCTCTCTCCCTCCCCCTGCTCCCCCCACCACCCCGGCTCCCTTTCTCCCCCTCTCCCTGCCCCCCCTTCTCTGCCTTGTAAGGATATATGAGGACAGGGTGGGTGGCTGTCTACGAACCAGGAAGAGGCCCTCACCTGACACCAGATCTGCTGGTGCCTTGATCTTGGACTTCCCGGCCTCCAGAACTGTGCGAATAAATTCTGTTGTTTAAGCCACCCAGTCTGTGGCATTCTGTCATAGCAGCCCAAGCAGAGCAGGACACGGACCAACTATGATAAACTAGACGTGGCTCCTCAAATCCTATCCAGAGAAGACTTGTCGGTCAAGGCCCAGCTCCCGGAAAGGCTGC
This sequence comes from Sus scrofa, assembly GCF_054392235.1. Classification (NCBI taxonomy): domain Eukaryota; kingdom Metazoa; phylum Chordata; class Mammalia; order Artiodactyla; family Suidae; genus Sus; species Sus scrofa. Next base: position 17,147,738 of record NC_139393.1, on the reverse strand, counting down.
TGTGCATCAGTGCTGCCCACAGCCCTTTGGTGAAGCAGGAGAGGCACATGTCCTGGGCTTGCAGCCCTTGGGTTGATTTTTCCCACTGTTTTTTTCTCGCCAGTTCTTGAACATGATGCTGGCTTAGTGAGGAATGGCCGTACCCATCTAGTTATTGCAGCCTGAAGGCTAGAGAAGAAGACATGGCATAGTCCCCAGTCTTCTTGTTTTATTATTATTGTTACATCCAAGTGACAAAAATGGCCCAAATGCTAAGTATGCAGAGATATATGAGAAAGGAACACCAAAAGCAAGCTCTGAAGAACTAGAATATCCAAACGCAGGTTGGTGGCTTTGTTCTATTTTCAACCATAGTTACTCTCTGCTCAATTCTCTCTGTTTTAGGATCATCTGGAGCCACCTTTGAGGCAGAGCTGCTCTTGACACTGGTTCTGGTACCACACTGGCCTGCGGAGCAGCCAGGCTGAGCACCAGAGCTCATCAGTAGGAACAAACCCACGACGTACCTTGAGCACGTGGCTCCAGCACTTGTAATGTCGCCCAAACCTCTGCCACCTCTTCGCCTGGCCACCTGGTCCCTTATATCTAGGTCACAGCAGGTGGCCTCTCACACCATATCTACCCATTAAACGTCTCATAACCACAATTTCCCAACCGGAACAAACATATGAAGGAAAAAAAATCACCATGAACCCCTCCAACACCTGCCCAACACTGCCTCCCATTCGCTGACACCCACCCTCCATCAGAGCCACGCACTGATCACATGACCTGCTTCCTTCCCTGTGACTCTTGCAGACATTTACCATTTGGCATTCTCTAAATTTTTCATAAAGAAAAACAATTAAGAATTGAAAAGACAACCTACAGATGGGAGAAAGTATTTGAAAGAAATATCTGGGGAGTTTCCTGGTGATGCAGCAGGTTAAGGATCTGGCATTCTCTCTGCCGTGGCTGGGGCCACTGCTGTGGTGCAGGTTTGATGCCAGGCCCGGAAACTTCTGCATGCCACAGGTACAGCCAAAAAAAAAAAAAAAAGATATCTTATAAAGGACCCATATCCAAAATAAACCAAAAATGCTTAAAATTCAGCAGCAAGAAAACAGAAACACTGACACACCGGATGCTGGCAAAGATGTCGAGGGACATGAACTCTCATCCATTGCTGGTAGGAAACCAAAACATGACAGCCGCTGTGGAAGACACTCTGGTGGTTTCTTACAAAACGGAACACGTTTAACCCTACACTCCAGCACTCATGCCCCTGAGTATTTACTCAACTGAGTTGAAAACTGAGGTGCACGCAAAAACCTGCACACGAACTTCCAGCAACTTCATGCGTAACTGCCAACAGCTGGAGGGATCAAGAGGTCCTTGGAAAGGCGAAGGATGAAGAAACCGCGGTACAGCCACACGACGGAAATGTCTTCAGAAACAAACAGAAATGAGCTATTGAGCCCCAGAAAGACATGGGGGAATCTGAAATGCATACTGCTAAGTAAAAGAAGTCTGTCTAAAAGGCCATGTAGATTACAGCTAGAGGACCATCTGCAAAAAGCCAAAGTACGGAGACAGTCAAAGGTCAAGGACTGCCCGAGGCTGCAGGTGGGCGCTGAGGAGGCCTGAACCGTGAACACAGAGGGTCTCAGGGCAGTGAGACTCTTCTGGGGTGGTGGACGCCCTTATCCATTAGACAAGAGCCATAAAACTGTACGACACAAAAAGTTTAATATAAACTGTGGCCTCTAATAACATATCAATTATAAATCACATCAGTATAACATATTAATCAATGCGGAATGGGGGGACTGTTTGATAAAAGGCTTTATAGGTACCCTGTACTTTCTGCTTAATTTTTCTGGAAACCTAAACCTGCTTTAAACCACAGTCCATTGGCGTTCCCACTGTGGCTCAGTGGTAACGAACCTGACTAATATTCATGGGGACTCGGGTGCAACCCATGGTCCCGCTCGGTGGGTTGGGGATCTGGTGTTGCCGTGAGCTGTGGTGTAGGTTGCAGACACGGCTTGGATCCCGAGTGGCCGTGGCTGTGGCTGTGGCTGTGGTGTAGGCCAGTGGCTATAGCCCTGATTGGACCCCTGGCCTGGGAATCTCCATATGTTGCAGTGCAGCCCTAAAGAAAAAGACAAAAAAAAAAGTTTATTAATGTTTTTAATGGCAACAAAGTATAAAACCTGGGAATTTAATCAAGAATACAAGATCTCTATTTTTAAAACTTTAATGTTTTATTAAAACAGTCTATTATACAAGATGATTTTAATGAGTGGAAAGACATTTCATAGTCTTGGATTAGGTGACTTAATACTATTAAGACATTAATTTGTTACAGATTAAACTCTAGATTCAGTGCCATCATAATCAAATTTCAGATGGACTTTTTGAAGGACTTAATAAACTTACTTTAATATCGATTTAGAGTAATAAAAGTCTACAGAAAGCTGAATCAACATTGAAAAAGAATGATAAAGAGTAACCCGCCCTATTACGTGATTAGACACAGTTTAAAGCCAGAGTAGTGGAAACAGTTTGGAAGAGCCAAATGGACCAACGCAACAGAGCAGAGCTCAGAGACCACGCATGTGTAATGGGACCCAGTAGAGGAGAGAAGGCGCTTACATATCAGTGGGAAAGGATGATTTGAACACATCAAAATTAAGGATTTCCGGAGTTCCCGTCGTGGCACAGTGGTTAACGAATCCGACTAGGAACCATGAGGTTGCGGGTTCGGTCCCTGCCCTTGCTCAGTGGGTTAACGATCTGGCGTTGCCGTGAGCTGTGGTGTAGGTTGCAGACGCGGCTCGGATCCCGCGTTGCTGTGGCTCTGGCGTAGGCCAGTGGCTACAGCTGTGATTAGACCCCCAGCCTGGGAACCTCCATATGCCTCGGGAGCAGCCCAAGAAATAGCAACAACAAAAAGACAAAAGACAAAAAAAAAAAAAAAAACACAAAAACTAAGGATTTCCTTTTAACAAAAGACATCATGAAAATAGTTAACAGATAATGGACAGAAAGGGAGAAGGTATTTGCAATATCTAAAATTGACAAGGAGAGTTCCCGGTGTGGCTCAGTGGGTTAAAAACCCAACACAGTGTCTGTGAGGATGAGGGTTTGATCCCTGCCCTCACTCGGTGGGTTAAGAATCCGGCATTGCTGTGGCTGTGGTGTAGACTGGCAGCTACAGCTCCAGTTCAACCCCTAGCCTGGGAACCTCCATATACCATGGGTGTGGCCCTAAAATAGCAGGGGGGACATAAAAAAGCCCTTTGGTTCCTGAAAGACCCACCAGGACTGTGACAAAGAATATGAGAATTGGAGTTCCCATGGTGGCTCAGTGGTAATGACCCCAGCTAGTATCCATGAAGATGCAGGTTCGCTCCCTGGCCTCACTCAGTGGGTTAAGGATTCGGTGTTGCCATGAGCTGTGGTGTAGGTCGCAGACATGGCTCAGATCTGGTGTGGCTGTGGCTCTGATGTAGGCCGGCAGCTGCAGCTCTGATGTGACCCCTAGCCTGGGAACCTCCGTATGCTGCGGGTAGAGTGCTAAAAAGAAAAAAAAAGAACAACAACAACAATAAAAAAGCACATGAACTTAGGAATGTGGCCCTAAGTTCAAACCCCAGCTTAACCTCCAACAAACAGCGGAGCTCTTCAAGCCTGTTTCATCATCTTCAAAAGGGGGATAAGGATACATTTCTCAGAGGACTGTTGTGAGGCTTCATTGCCATTGTGAATGGAAAGGATATAACAGAGTACCTGGAACATGGCACGTGCTCAATAATGCTATTTTTGCCGTTATGATTTTGATAAACATCTTTAAGAATGGAGGCTCCCGCAGCAATGTAACCAAGATCCAGGCAAGGGAGAAACAAGCATGCTGACTTCACGTGAATGGTCAGAGGACACGCTGACTACCAGGTCCACAGCTGAGCATACAAAGAAAAACTGCAGCCCATCTTTCATTCATTCACACTTGGAAATGTTTAACTACACAAGAAACATTTTTGCTACATTAGGCTCAGGTAGGCTCCAGTTTTTTTCATTGAGACTGTTTTTTAAAAGCAATTTAGAATGATACATTCTTTGAGTGAGGTAGGAAGGAATGCTTGCAAAGCCAGAGCTTTTCGAATTGGGGAAATCTTTTTATAAGCATCTCTTCTCCAAGTCCACCACTGGCAAATCCACTTCTGCTCAAATAACTGCAACCATGGGGAACTCACAAGGTCACGGGGTGACAGCCCTTGCACGTTACTGTGGTCTTCCTCATGGTCGGCTCTTGTTCTTCAAACTACCAGCATCAACATCCGAAGTCTGTACTCAGTGAACAAGAGGTCCCTTGAGAGCTGAACCCAGGATGCTGGTCTGCTGCCACACCCACCAGACCTGGCACAGGGCCTTGGGACCGAGCAGGCTACCCAGAGCTATTTGATGAATGGATGGATGGAGGGAGGAAAGGATGGAAGAATGGAAGGATGGATGGATGGAGGGAGGGAGGGAAGGAAGGATGGATGGATGGAGGGAGGGAGGGAAGGAAGGATAGATGGAAGGATGGATGGATGGAGGGAGGGAGGGAAGGATGGACGGATGGAAGGATGGATGGATGGAGGGAGGGAGGGAAGGTGGACGGATGGAGGGATGGATGGAGGGAGGGAGGGAAGGATGGACAGATGGAATGCCCACTCTGGATGCTATATAATAAGTTACACATATTTATTCCCCCCTTAGAATCCAAGACACATAATAATTCACTATATCTACATTAAATATTTGGGGAATTTGATGTGAAACAATTCTAGAACTATAACTATTGTAAGATCTTATAAACTATTCCCAGCCTGAGTGTCATAACTGTTTTAAAGTGAATTACTCATGGATTAGTAGATGCAAACTATTCTACATAGGATGGATAAATAATAAGGTCACATTGTAATAGCACAGGGAACTACACTCAATACCCTGTGATCAGAAGCCATAATGGAAAAGAATATGAAAAAGAATTTATACATATAACACACATATATATAACTGAATCACTTTGCTGTACAGCAGAAATTAACACATTGTAAATCACCTATACTTCAATAAAATAAAATATTTTTAAAATAATAAATGAATACATAAAATGAATTACCAATTGATTACAGGAGTGTGGTCAGATGAAAAGTTTCATTCTTTTTTGAATATTAACTCTAACAGGTACCTGAGAGGAAATAACGAAGAATTGCCATCATTTCAAATGTCCTCTTTTCCTTACTCTTTGGCAATATGTAACCTACCATGTATCTTGTATTTAATGTAACGTCTAAGACTTTAGGAGAAACGTACGCAATTCTGAATGGGTCACAGGACAGAGTCTGATTGTTCTTTCCCCACATGTGCCCTTACTCATTGAGAAGACGGGCTCTTTCTCAAATTAGTCATCAGACTTACTACCCGTTCTGAGAAGAACAAGACTGGTAATAGTGCTTACAATATTTCTTATATTGCATATGAATAAATAAGTGCATTCACTTTTCTTAATAATAAATAAGGCAAGTCTCCCTGCTCCAAAATGCTTGGGCTATACCTTGCGTTGTTTGTTTGTTTGTTTTCTTTTTTGCTGAATATCATTTGCTAAAAGTTTCGAGTCATGCTCAATGACTGATTTATTGTTTCTTCACGGGAGGAGGGGAAAAGCATTAGGTACCTGGTACCCAGCAAAAGCCCTGACGGCAGAGTTATCAGTGAAATTCCTCAAAGTGACAAAGGGCTAGAAGAGGGGTTCCTTGCTGGTACAACCAGGTCACAAGCCTAAGAAGGCTTGACGGGTGTGGCTGGCTCCCTCCCCAGGGCTTGCCCTGTTTCCGATCTGGGCTTGGCTGGCCGGGTTGTGCTCCTCCTGGCTCTCTGCAGGACCTCGGGCTCCAGGAATTTGGACCGAGTGGTAGAGACATCGCCGACAGAGACGGCAATTGCCAGCTTCCTCCCTATGCTGCCTTGTGATTCAAAGCAGGATTCTGCTCTGCTTTTCTAAAAGGGGAGCACGTTAATGCTGGAGACCCACAGATCAGAAGCAGGCAAGGAAACTCCACCGGTCCCATCCAAGAGTCTGTAAGTAAACAGCTCCTCTGCGGTGAACCATGGCGGGGATGTGGTCACAGGGAGCCGAGGGGCTTGAAGATCTGACTGCTGGGTCCCTAAGGGAGGTGATAGGAGCTTCAAGAGCATTGGGACTTGGTCATTTCCCAAGGACCCTGGGCTGGAAGCGGCTACCTTCAAACACATGCCCATCCCTGCCCTGGCGATGCCAAGTGACCCAAGCACAGCCTCCGTGCTTGGCTGCAGGAAGGAAGAGGTGGGCAAAAGAGGATACTTCTCCATGCGGGGCCTTTCTCCAAAATAAACACCCTGGAGCCTGGTGGCTTTATGTGCTAGCCTTTCACTCTCAAATGGCCTTGGACTGGGCCTCTCTCACACAGATCTTGTCTGATACCGAAGTCAGACAACGGACATGGCAGCAACGGCCGCAGGCCCTCTGGGTGGCACAGGCACTAAAAACACTTTTTGCTCTGCTTCTCCTCTTTGCATTCATTTCTGGCTGAGGTGCTCTCTTCCTCCCAGGGGTGCATTTCTACAGTAGGAGTTAGATTTCTATCCTCCTACGCTCTATGAAAGAGTCCTTTTCTACAAGAACAATGCACACCACAGAATGGTGAGATCCTCGGTATGATTAGCTCATGGATCAATATCTTCATGTGCATTTGCATTTTCAATATTTCATGTACCTCCCGGAGGAGACCAAGACTGGGGTCGCAGGCCTGTTTCTGTCCCCACGCCCTCCTCAAATGATCTCCTGAGCTCTCTAAACCTCATCATCACTATATTTGCAGTAATAGTAACAGCTGCCTTTTAAGACTGTTATAATGATTAACCGAGGAAATACAAAGCCCTTTTTAACCTAGTACATTATCTCTTGTTGGTATTATTATTGGCAGAAATGCACAGCCATAAGCTAGCCAGGTACCAAGAAAAATGAGTAGGATGTACTTCTTATGTTTCTTTTCCAACATAATAGTTCGCTTCTGGTCTGACAGGAGCTTCGCCCGAGGTTACACGGGTAACAAGTGACAGGGCAGGCCTAAAATCCAGGCCTGCCAACTTAGTCTGGCTTCACGGTGAGTATTTCTAATGCACACACAAGAGGATACAGTGAAGCAGCCACCGGCAGGGTGAATGGGACAGGGGGACACGCGGGCTAAGGGACCGGCTCCTTCAGCCGCACCCAGTAGGGCGGGCGTTTCCCGCCTCACTTGCATCTCCTCCCTCAACTGCAGGAGCCATGTGGCCTCTCCTGCTGGCTTTTTTCCTGCTTCACGCCTGCCCCGCTGGAGGAGCCCGCGACCTCCGCCGGGTCCTGATGCTGCAGAAGACGGAGCTTGCGCTGCGCCTCTACCGGAGCGTGGCTGCCACCAGCAACCAGACCAACCTGGTCCTCTCCCCGGCCAGCGTGTGCATACCTCTGGAGCTCCTGCACTTTGGGGCCCAGGGCAACACGGGCCGGCAGCTGGCCGAGGCCCTGGGCTACACCGTTCACGGTAAGAGGAACGCTGCCCACCCCACTCCCCGACCCCCATCTGAGTGAGCAGGGAGCTCCCAGGGCCCAGCGATGGGCAGGCAGAGAAGGTTGCCCACTGGTAAGCGGGCCGCAGAAGGCAGTCCAACACTGCACCGTGGCTACTCTTGATGATTTTCAAGGTTCCTTCTAGCCTCAGATTTGCTGGCGATTTCTCAGTTGCGTTTTACAAGTCTTTTATAGGCTTACTAAGTGCCAGGATGTGCTCAGAGCACCTCCCAAATATAATTTAATTCACTGCTCCAACAGCCCTACTGAGGCAGGTAATTCTCACCATCCCTGTTTTAGAGAGGAGCCTATTTTAGGCACAGAGAGTACAAGCAACTTGCCCAAGGTCACAGGCTAGGAAGCAGCAGAGTTGGGACTCAGGCCCAGGCTGTCTGGCTCCTGAGCCCATGCTCTTGACCAACCTGCTTTCATAAACCTCTGCCTTCTAGCTGGGGCCGTACTTACCCCATAATTCTAGGGCCCATACTTGGGGCCTCTGGCAAGGCCTGACCTCGGTCCCAACCTCCTAATTCCATACAAACGCAGACACTCATACATACAATTTTTTCTTCTCTATCGTAGAATTAAAAGATAGTTAAAAAACAAACAAAAAACAAAAAAAGAAAAAGGAAAGGCATTACAATTGTGTGAATGTGCTGAGACCAGCTCAGCAGGATGGGGCTAAAGAACAGGTGCTGTGAAACTTAAGAAAAAGTTAACATAAAACAATACACAGAGACATTTATCTTAATCAAAAGTGGGGGAGTTCCTGTTGTGGCGCAGTGGTTAACGAATCCGACTAGGAACCATGAGGTTGCGGGTTCGGTCCCTGCCCTTGCTCAGTGGGTTAACGATCCAGCGTTGCTGTGAGCTGTGGTGTAGGTTGCAGACGCAGCTGGGATCCCAAGTTGCTGTGGCTGTGGTGTAGGCTGGCATCTACAGCTCCGATTCAACCCCTAGCCTGGGAACCTCCATATGCCGTGGGAGCAGCCCCAGAACAGCAAAAAGACAAAAAAAAAAAAAACACAAAAAACAAAAAAAGGAACCGGGGGACTCAAGGTCTCAGGGACCAAGAGCGCTGCCTCAAGAAACTACACGGCTTTTATTGTCCTCTTTAGGAGGGGCCTTTAGGTGCAGGATATAGTTTTTTTTATTATTATTTTAAAAGTTCTTTTATTATTTTAAAAGTCCCATAGCTGGTAGATGGTTAAGCTTTTATTCTGGCCTTTAGGCATTTAACAATCATTAGCATTTGAGGAAGCTTGGCGTCAACTAGCTATGCATAGCATCTAGAGAATCATCACTGTGCTTCTGCAAAAGGCGTGCCTATCTGCCGCAACCCAGTGTGCCTAGAAAAAGGATAGGCATTACCATTGTGTGAATTAATACTTTTTAGAAAGCACAGAAACTAATACCAACACAATCATAGCAAGAGCTTCCTTTGAGCTGGAGTCTTGAGTTGGCGAGTAGAGGTGAACAATCCAGATGCCTGGCCACAAGGCACCAGCTGTGTGTCCTGGCCCCTCCAGCCAGTGCCTGTCTTTTGCTGAAACAATTCTGGTGAGCCTGGTGGCCCACACACAGATGTGTTTTCTCTCTGGTGGTAACTGAAGGCAAACATAAGCTATCACGCTGAATTTTTCTCAGCAAGTAAATCACGGAAACGCACGCATCTGTGGACGTAGTCTTCAGCCACATTAGATGCAGTGCAATGCAATCCAATCCATCAAGTGCCTCTGAGCTCCTGCTGTGTGGGCTGGGGCTGTGCCAGGAACGCAGCAGGCAGATATATAAGGAAAACTCTGCACACAAGCAGCTCGGGCTCCCAGGAACGATGCCCACAGAAATACACTCTAACACGGCACGGTAGGTGTACTTTTTTAAAATTAAGTTAGGACAGGGGAGGACATGACTCATTCCATCAGCAGATCAGGACGGAAAAGTGAGAAACGCGAGCATAGTTATCCTGCGGTCAAGGCTGCTGTTGTCAGGTGCAGTCATGGTATCTGGTTAACCAAATACGATGATTAAGAGGGTTTCCATTCAACAATTCCCAGACGTCCAGACTGCTTCACGGTTCAGCTCTGTGAATATAATCCTACCTTTCTTTTCTTACTCATAAATAACCTCATTATCTTATGGCGCCCTGATTAATTATTACAAACAAGAATGTGTTGCTTACAGAGTTCGAGTTAATAGAAAACCCCTGTATGTTTGTTTGCCCGCAAATCGTTCCAAGAATCATGTGTGAGCTGCTTCAAACAACCTGCCAATGACCTCCGCCTGCCCTGGCCCAGCCTTTCCGTTCAAGTGAAGGCAAACCAGGACCACCAAGCCGGGTTCCAGGGCCTGGGGGCACTGCTCCCGTCCGATCAACAGGGAGATCTATCCAGGTTCACAGAGGGACACATGGTCTCTGTTTTCCCCCGACATCCAGCCAAAAGGTGACCATCAGCCACTTTGCTAGGACCCCCACCTGCTGGTGCGCCAAGCACAGCAGGAATTTCAGAACAGGCACCAGAAATACCTGCAGAGAGTACCGCTGTTTCTCCACATGAAACCCCCGGTTTCCTGAAGGTCCCAAGTTCTAGGGGTTACTGTGCGTTTCCAGATAAAATTAATAGAGAACACTTTACGGCGATGCTGGGGACAGAGGCGTCAGTGATGGAGGTGGCCTGGCCCCTGGGAAAGGATCCTGTGTGGTGATGCGTACGGACTCCCTTGCACAGTCGTGGCATTTGATCCCTAAAGAAATCACATGCAATCTCCAGGCCCCCAGCAGAGTCCCCGTCTTACAACTGAGACGAGAGGTGAATGATTTAGCAAGACGCAGTTCACCCAACTGGCCAGTGGCGGAGCCGGGATTCCACTTTCAGATTTTTTGACTCCAAAGCCTATGTTCTTTCCTCAATTCCTCAGCCCCGCTCTCAGTCACCAAGCAGTTGCAGAGATCTATCTACAGCATCTCTGTTTTTCACTAAACCCACACTCATGACTTTCTCAGCCCAGCCAAACCCTCTGGACATCATCCTAAACCTCACCCCATGCCTCTCCCACTGCCTTCCTGTCCCTCCCCCGCCCCGTTTCCTGCCTTCTTGACCACCCCCCTGGTAGAGCCGCCCAGCCCCTCCGGCAAGAAGACAGCTTTCCAGGAGGCGGCAGCTGGTCACCGCTCCCATCAGCCCCTTTTGCCCCATTACACCCAAGATCTAGGGAACACAAGTAACACAGCAAACAGGAGGCTTGGTGAGACTCTCCAGAGCAGAGAAGCAAAACGTTACCAGCCCACCTCCTTCACGGGGCGGGGGGGGGGGTGACAAGGAAGCGTGTCTATTCATTCATCTCAGCCCCGGCTCCCTCACCTATAAATGGGATCATCGCTGCATTTCATTTACGGGGCTGTTGAAATAATTAAACTGCGACCGTGCATGTAGAGCGTTTAGCACACAATCTGTGGACACCGCCAACCTCCAGCATTTTTCATTCCGATGTATATTCATTCCAGCAGCATCTAGAAAAGCTCCTCCAATGTGCAAACGGTAGGGACAAACCGGGCTCAGGTGGAGACAAGATTTCTCAAGCCCCTTGACTCTGCTACTTGAGTGTGTCTGGCTAGAAGCACAGCTGGTCCCCTGGGCCCAAAAGAATGAGGACAGAGAGGAGGGCTCTGTGACATCCCCTAAGGTCACGACACTAAGGACCACAGAAGCCTCTCTGTTCACCCCGGAGACAGTCTACATTCTCCAAGGACATGATTCTCTCAGTACCATGACCTTCCCAGTAGAGGGAAATCTGAGTACTTTTTTCATTCATTGCTTTTCTCATTAGAATAAAAGGTCTTGAATTAGCTCTAATTCATTAGGCTGTATATATAATATACACGCATTTACATGTGCATTTACATATGCACGCACACACACCCCGATCAAGTCCATGTTTATAGTTGGAGATCCTAAGAAGCAGCTTTGGGAGTGAAAGCTTTGTGGCGTAAAAGCTGCCCACAACTGTGTCCTGGTGGCTGGGGTCCCCGGCCGGGCTGTATTCTGGGTGCCCTGATCCCAGAAGGACTTGGGCCAGGCAGGTCAGGGTCGGGGTCATCCTTCATGTCACCGAGGCCAGGCTACCCTCCTGGCCTGGCCTCGGTGACATGAAGGATGGGACAGGGAGTGGACAGACCCCCAGGCCAAGTCAGAGATGCACCCCCTCCCTGGGGTGCCCAGGGAGCACCTGTGTGGGCAGCCAGGGGGCTGGGCCTGAGAGCAAGGGGAGGCCAGTGGGACAAGGGAAGGGCCGTGTTCCAGAGGCAGCCTGCCCGGGGAAGGGGGCCTGTCTGTCGGCAAAGCCCAGCCTGCGTGTGTCAGGAGGACACTCAACTGTCGTGACTCACCAGTGAGTGAGAGACCTCGCTCCAGATACAGAGGCCCTGGGGGAGAAGAGAACAATACCGTGCAAAAGAAATCCACTCCTGATTATGAGAGAAGGAAGCCATCGCCCGTGTAAGGAGTGAATAAATAGGAGTCCAGCTGACATCCGGGAAGGCGGAAACCACGGGCTCCCTCAGATGCTTACTTCCTCAACATTCTTGAAGGTTCTCGCTGACAGTAATAACACGGGCTTAGTTCAGCACCCTGGCCACCCTCTGTCACCGTCACTGGAGATGTTTCCCACAAAAGGGCTGACTTCGTAAATATTTGCCCACCAGCCCAGCTCTCTCTGCTTTAGCGCTGGTCTACGTTTCTGACTCAACAAGTTCAGGAAGCGGAGTTCCCACTGTGGTGCAGTGGAAATGAATTAGACTAGTATCCATGAGAACGTGGGTTCGAACCCTGGCTTCCGTGGGTTAAGGATCCGGCATGATCATGAGTTGTGGTGTAGGTTGCAGACAAGGCTTGGATCTGGCGTTGCTGTGGCTGTGGTGTAGGCTGGCATCTGCAGCTCAGATTTGACCCCTAGCCTGGGAACCTCCACATGCCGTTGGTATGGCCCTGAAAACCAAAAAAGAAGTAGTAGTTCAGGAAGCATAGCATGTTTTTCTATGTGACTTAATCATAGCCTGATTTCTTTCCAATCTAGCATGCCCCCCCAACTTTTAATCTGTGGATCCATGATAACTGCTGAGCAATTTAGCTATGACTTTTCCAAAGTGACTGCATATGGTAGATGAACCTTAGGAAATAGGAGTGGAACTGCTGAGATCCCAGGCCCACGCAACGTGCAGAAAGGGCTGGTGCAAACGCCTCTCTTACACTCACCGTTGTCAAATGATCCCACGTCTCTTTGCAGACCCAAGGGTCAGAGAGTGGCTGCGAGCCGTCTATGCCACGCTACCCAGCGCCAGCCCCGGTGCCAAGCTGGAGCTGGCCTGCACCCTCTATGTGCAAGAGGGAACGCCGCTCGCCCCCTGCTTCGTGGAGCAGGTCTCCCGGTGGGCCAACAGCAGCCTGGAGCCAGCCAATCTCAGAGAACCCAAGGGCACCACCCTCCTGGCCAATGGATGGGCCTCCGGGCCGACAGCAGGTAAAGGAAAACCGTCCGCTGAGATGAGGCTAATGAGGGAGGGCTGCAAAGACAGGCAGCACCCACCACCTGTCCGAAGCCATGTACTAGGTAATCAGGCCGCCCTCAATTGCCGCAGCTTGTCCTCTTGGGAGGCCTTACCCTTGCATACAAGGCTCATCTTTGTCCCCTTGTGCGCCTCTCTTTGCCCCCAGGAGCGCGCACGCACACGCGCGCGCGCGCACACACACGCACGTGCGCGCACGCAGCCTCTCTTCAGAGTCTCCCACACCCCGCGGAGCCCTGCAAGCTTTGCTCCATGCAATGCCCCTCAGATGAGTTTCCACTGAGCTCTGTTCTCCTCTACAACTAACCTCCTTGATGACAGAATTCACGAGGAAGCCAAAAAGTGATTTCTTGGCACTTTAGCTTAAAGTAATAATTGTATGTGATTAGATGTTTAGCCCAGTGTTATCAAAGAAAAAGACGTATAAACGAGTGAGCTGTCTAGCGGGTGGGGATGATGCAAAGAGTTACAGCAGCAGCACATCACGCGGGTGTGATGCTCGTCACACCCGGTGAGCACTGCGAACATTTCCTGAGGGCTCAATGTATTTATTTCGCCCTCTTCTAAGCGCCTCCTGTTATTAACTCACTTCCCCCCACAGTGATCCTGAGAACCAGGTGCTGTCACTGTCCTCATTGTCCAAATGGAGAAACGGAGGCACAGAGAACTGGGCCTCCCGCCCCGGGGCCAAAGAGCCAGGATCCCCACCCAGGCAGTCTGGCTCCAGCATCCTTGAGAATTACAGAGGTGACGTTCCTGTCGTGGCACAGCAGAAACAAATCTGACTAGTATCCATGAGGATGCAGGTTCGATCCCTGGCCTCACTCAGTGGGTTAAGGATCCTGTGTTGCCGTGAGCTACGGTGTAGGTTGCAGACGCAGCTCAGATCTGGCGTGGCTGTGGCTCTGGTGTAGGCCGGCAGGTGTAGCTCTGATTGGACCCCTGGCCTGGGAACCTCCATATGCGGGGATGCGCCCCCCCAAAAAATAGAGAGAGAGAATTACAAAGGTGACACAGAAATAGGGAGAATGTTCAAGGCCCAACGTTTCGAAGGCAGAATAGGGAGTATGTACTTGATGAACTGAGAACAGTAAGTGGGTGGCCAGGTGTGCAGAGCTGAAGTGCAGACATTAAGATCTTTATTGATAAGGAGGTTTCCTCCTTTCTCTCTTTCTCAATTTTCTCCAACATTTCACAAAGCCTTTAAATTTACATTAAAATATTTCATTCCCTATCGCCAATTGTTGTCCTGCCAGGAGGCCCGAAGCCACAGTTGGCTGCTCACAACCCCTATGGGTGGATTTTCCTCTAAGAAAGACAGGCAGGAGTTTCAGCCATGGGTTAAAGGACCTGGCATGGCCTCAGCTCTGGCACATAGGTCACAGCTGTGGCTCGGATTCAGTCCCTGCCTGGGAACTTCTATACGCCACAGGTGCAACCATAAAATAAAAAACATTAAAGAAAAAAAAAAAAAAAGGAAGTGGGGCAACTGGTGCCCTAAGAAAACTGAGGCCAGGCTGCCTGGGCTCAAATACAAAGTCTCCATCTTGGGCAACGGGGCGCCTGTTGCTTTAGTCACAATGTGTGACCTTGGACAACCTGTCTGAACCTTGGTGCCCCATCTTTAAAACTGGGAATAAAACAGAACCGGTGGGAGGAGTGGGGGAGGGCTTGCAAAAGCATTTAAAACAAAGCCTAGCACAAAGTATGTTTATTAGATGAATAAAGCGCTGAGGCAACAGAGCCCCTTGCGGGGTGGTCAGCCCGCTCCTCTCTCACATAAAGCCCATGCCCTGGTTCTTGTGTGAACAAAGGCTCTGCCAGGGATGAGCCCCAGCGTCCAGGGCGATGGAGGTGTGTGGGGGGGTGCCGTTGTCAGCACCCCCCATCACAGCTCCTCGTCCCTCCCAGGGGTCCGCCTAAGCAGGGCCGGCCTCGTGCTTCCTGGGAACCAGCCCCAGCGTCCCAACCTGTCCAGAAAAAGATAAAAGCATGGTCTCCAGCCACAGCTCGTTACAAACACTACTGTTCCACAACCAAGAGTACTAAGCAATCTCCTGACCCACCTTCTGGGATGCCCCAGCCTCTCCGGGTGGCGCAGGCGGGGGCCTCAGCGCGGTGCTCTCGGCTTGCAGGTGAGGGTCGAGGCGGCTCCACGTGGACGCGCAGCAGCGGCGGCGGCGGCGACGGCGGCGGCTCGGCGTCTGCGCAGTTGGTGCTGCTGAGCACCATGACTTTCCAGAGCGCCTGGCGGCAGCGGTTCTCCTCCTCCGACACTCAGCTCCTGCCTTTCACCTGTGCCCGGGGCCTCGTCCTCCAGGTGCCCATGATGTACCAGATGGCTGAGGTCAACTACGGTGAGCTGCGTCCCCTTGGCCCTTGGGGGCGGGAGGGGACCCGGGCTCCTCGCTCAGGGACAGGGCCGAGCTTTGCGGCCCATCCCTCTGCTGAGCGGGCGCTTGGAACAAGGGAAGGCCCGGCAGCGGGAGGCCCTCAGGACAGAGAGAGCAGGTGGGGAAGAGAAACCCCATTTCAGGCTTGACATTTCCCTCGGCAGCGTAAAGGGGGGTGTTCGTGTGAAACCAGAAAGGTTTGAACTAAACCCCTTCCCCGGGCAGTCACTCCCGTGAAATGAACCCTTGCCTCCGTGTTTGGCGCAGAGAATGGATGGAAGGTTGGGAGTCCAGTCCAGAAAGTTCTCGAGAGCACGTCCACCCAGAAATGCCCCTGGCCTGAAATGCCAGGGTTCTGCCCACCATGCCCACTGTCACTCATCCCCAGCTCGGTGAGTGCCGGGCAGCCCTCCATCCTGGCAAACTGATGTGTATGTAATGAGGACGCCTCAGTGGGACCCCAGCAAGGCCAGGGAGAAAGGGACCCCATTGCCCTGCCCCCACTCCCATGCCTCCTCTCCCTCCAAACCCGCTTGGCAGGCTCAGCGGCCTCCAGCATGTGGGACCAATTATGCTCTTATTCTGGCAGAAGCCAGTGAGACTAAATCAGTGTTTTAGGAGCTTGCTGTCATCCTGCTTTGATTCCATGTGGACCCTGGTGAGTTCTCAGTAAATTCATTCATTGGTTTATTCAACCAATACTTATGCATTGAGGTCAAGTAAGACGGGAATGGAAGATCGTGTATTGGAGAAGTAAATATACATTTATGACGGATTATAGTTCTTGTTCCCAACACTTTGCTGTCACTGCTGTGCCCCATGCTGGTCCATCCGAACATCAGCTGGGTGGTGCTCTTGTTCCCCGCAGCCCTCAGCGCAGGATGGCCGGCTGATAATGCAGGCTGAGTGGATGTGTACTGACCAGATACAGTAAGGAATAGGACCACGCCCCAGCCTTTCCCCAATGAGCCGAAAATTTTGCCTTAGTGGCTGGCCGGCTCTGCTCCCTCAAGACCAGGGCCCAGGCCTCCCTGTCCTCCCAGGGAAGGGGTCAGGCCTGGAGCTCTGCTTGAGGCTGGGGCTGCCGCAGGCTGCGGATCTCTCCAGCCGGCCTGGATTGCTCCATATCACTTCCCACCTTGCCCCGTCCCTGGGTCTGGCCGCTGCCTCTGCATTCACCAGCAAGCCTTGCTGGGTCTCCTGATCTCTGACCGTCTGTGTCTGCTGCCACGTGCCACCTAACCCATCACATGCTTCTGAAATCAGGCTCTGCCCAATGGGCTGCACTTGGCCCCATGGCCAGTGTCTCCACCAGCCATGCCGGTGCCCACAGGCTCCCGGCAGCCCGTCCTGAGACCTATTTGTTTATGTCACAGGGTACACATTATCAGGTCAAATCCAGTCTGGACTCATGTTTTGTTAGAAATTGGGAAATTTCACGTGAGGTCTGGGTGTAGAACTTTCACTGAAAGATGGGAAAATCTGGCACAAAGAGCCTGCGTCCCGACATGGCCACAACTCCCCAGTGTTGGAGTGGCTGCCCCTTAAGTCAGAGCACATGGTCTCCTGGGTGCCATCGTCCCCGCCCTGTCCAGACATTGCAGTTCCCGGGACTCCAGCCCCAGGAGGATATCTTGGAGACCTTCTAGGCCTTAGGATCAGAAAAGGTGGCCATAGCTCCCAAGAATCTTTGACCCCAAACAGCTCCCTGAGGACCAGGTGGACAGCTTGTTAACAAAATGCACTGTTTCCAGGTCTGCGAGCTGACCCTTCCTGGGGTCTGCCACTGTTGGGTTCCCCAGGCTCCTGTGACAGAACTAATCCCCTGTCCACTCACCCCCCCCCAGGCCAGTTCCAGGACCCTGCAGGCCATCAGGTGGGGGTGCTGGAGCTGCCATACCTGGGAAGTGCGGTGAGCCTGCTTCTGGTGCTGCCGCATGACAGAGACACCCCACTGAGCCACATCGAGCCCCACCTCACCGCCAGCATCCTTCATACCTGGACCTCCAGCCTGAAGAGAGCCAGGATGGACGTGTTCCTGCCCAGGTGAGCTGCTGCGCCATCCTTATGTCTGGCCCCTCAGCCCGTTCCCGTCGGCCTGGCCTGGATTGGAGAATCCAGGCAGTCTGGCTCTAGGTCTGTGCAATTACCTTGGAGGAATGGGCCCTAAATCTTAGCACATCCTAAGAATATACAAACATCATTTTTCAAAACCAGCGAGCCAAGATCACTTATGCAGTTGAACAAATATAGATACAACTCGGATCAGAGGGCAAATCAAGGCATAAAAATTCAAGACCTCAAGTCCTTGTGCTGAAGGTTTCATTCTTTCTAAAGAGAGGTGAGCTTTTCTGTAAGAATCTCAATAGATACAAGTGCAAAACCCCGATGGGTGAAAAAGTTACAATGATGGTGCTGGATTTTGCTTCTCCAAAGCAAAACCTATTTGCAAAACTCATTACTTTACAAAGGATTCCTCCGTGATCGTCTTTAAATGATTAGTGTCTCTGGTACATTTGAAATCAGAGTAAATGCATAATTAATTTGCATACCGGTATTAAGCGAGGAAGTTATCCATGGGCTCATCCTCAGCCTGTAGACTCTTCATGTTCCTCCCCTCTGGCCTCTTTGGCCTCCTCCACTGACCAGGCCGTTGGCAGCGCCGAGCCAGAGGCCTTGGCAGTGCTCCTGCGAGGAGTTAAATATACACCCAGGCACTGAAACAGAAACACAGAGAGACACCCATTGAATGGGAGGCCAAGGGCTAAAGTGGGATCTGGCATAGCAAAGGCAGAAGGGCAACCTAACCATAAGAGAAAGCCCATCTCTCCACACCAAATATCTGGACCCCAAATCAAAGCCCAAAGTCTGGCTATTTCAACACATCACTCTGGCCTGGAGCAGAAGCAGCCTTGATCTTTCCATTATATTTGAGAGAAGCTCAGAAAAGGAAGAAGAGCTTTCAAAGCTAAAGGTAGAGGAAAAATGCAGCCGGCTGCAGGAATTGGCTGCAGTCTTTTTGAATGTAGGAGGCAGATGACTGGCCTCAACCTGAGCAGCTGACAGAGTTGAGAACTCTCCGCTGGCACTGGTTTTGTGTTTAGAACTTGTAAACTGGAGTTTCCATCATGGCTCAGCTGTAACAAACCCAACATCCGTGAGGATGCAGGTTCGATCCCTGGCCTTGCTCAGTGGGTTAAGGGTCCGGCATTGCTGTGAGCTGTGGTGTAGGTCACAGACACAGCTCAGATCTGGTGTAGGGCAGCAGCTACAGCTCTGATTCGACCGCTAGCCTAGGAATGTCCATAGGCCATGGGCACGGCCGTAAAAAGATAGGGGAAGAAAACCAAAAAAAAAGAACTCGCAAACCTTTGAGAAATGATCCTATAAAACTTCAGAGGACAGGAAATGGAGAGGAAGGCAGCGATCATAGTAACATAGGTATTCACACTTGACCTCATCCTGATAAAAAAAAAAAAAAATTTTTTTTAAATCTAACGCTATCCAGCCTGAAGTCTGAGAAGGAAAGAAGTTTTTAAAAAATAAGGCTATTTCACAAGCAAAACAAAACAAGTTTTTAAAAACTCGCTTTAAGCCCCTGAAGAAATAAATACTAATAACTATTTTAGGTCTAGATTTGGGTACAAAACTTTGGACCATGGTAGAATCAAGTCAGCTTTGGGGCAAGAATTTATCTCTAGTTCCACAAATAATTTACTCATCATTTGATACGACCTGCTCAAAATTAGCCTGCACTTTTCATTTAGCAAGAGCAAAACCTTTGGCACTCTGTGGGTAGCAGTGCAAAAATTGTGTGGCTGTGAGGGGTGCCTTCAGGTTAAACATCACCAAGCACTGCATGAGCAGATTTTGGATGAATTATGATGCCCAACTTCCAGTGTAACCCCTTATTTATAAAGAAAGAGAATATATAGGGACTCTCAGCCTTCAGTGGGAACAGTAGCATACCAAAAGAGTAGTTTTTTTTTTTTTTGCTTTTTTTAGGGCTGCAGCTGCAGCATATGGAGGGTCCCAGGCTAGGGGTCTCATCGGAGCTACAGCTGCCAGCCTATGCCAGAGCCACAGCAACGCCAGATCTGAGCCGCATCTGCGACCTATACCACAGCTCATGGCAACGCCAGATGGGTAATCCACTGAGCGAGACCAAGGATCGAACTGGCAACCTCATGGTTCCTCGTCAGATTTGTTTCCGCTGCTCCATGATGGGAACTCCCCAAAAGAATAATTGAGAAAACGAGCAATGAGAGTAAACAAGGGCTATACACATCCATAATGATGTAGTGTCCCATGAGAAAAACTAATTGTGTCAAATGTATATATGTTTATTGAATAAAAAACTTAGGTTTTAGGTCAGCATAGTAGGAAGCCAAGCAATGAGCATTTTTTTCTAATCTGAGACATGATAATTGCATTTTAAAATGATTTTGCCCTTCCTTCAAGGAGCTACTGATCAGCATCATGTGTGGTTTGTGTTTCTCTAAGGATGTTTTCTTTCCTGTTTCTTAAATCGAGAGAGAAAATTCGCATACATAAAATCCACTCTTTTAAATGGATTTGCAAGTAGAGGTTTTTCAATACAGAGGTTTTTAGTATATTTGCCAAGTTGTGCAACCATCACTACTATCTAATTCCGGAACATTTTCATCACCTTAAAAAGAAACTCCAAGAGTTCCCCTGTGGCTCAGCAAGTTGAGGATCCAGCATTGTTGCTGCTGTGGTTTGGGTCACTGCTGTGGTGCAGGTTTGATCCCTGGACCAGGAACTTCCATGCTGTGGGCATGGTGAAAAAGAAAAAAGAAAAGTAAGTCCACACCCATTAACAGTCACTCCTATCCCCCCTCCCCCCAGCCCAGGGCAACCACTAATCTACTTTTTCTCTCAGTGGATTTGTCTTTTCTGGATATTTTCATAGAGATGAAATTGTACCCTCTGTGGTCCTTTGTGTCTGGCTTCATTCACTTAGCATAATGTTTTCAAGGTTGATTCTTGTTGTAGCCCATGTCAGTACTTCATTCTTTGTTATGGCTGAATAATATTCCATGATGTGGATATACTGTGTTTTATTTATTCATTTATTCTTGACATTTAGATGTCAAGATAACTTTTGGTTTGTTTCCATTTTTGGCAACTGCAAACATTTATGTGCACATTTTTGTGTACATATATACTGTCAAGTATTTTGGGTATATACCCAAGGAATGGAATTACTGGGTCATGTATTCACGCTACACTTTCCTTTTTGAGGAGCTACTAGACAGTTTTCTAAGTGGCTGCATCATCTTGCATTCCTACCAGCAGTGTATGAGGGTTCCAATTTCTCCATATTCTTTCCAACACTCACTTTTGTCCTTATTTCTTTACTTATTTATTTGTCTTTTTGTCTTTCTAGGGCCACATTACGTATGGAGGTTCCCAGGCTAGGGCTCCAATCAGAGCTGTGGCCACCAGCCTACACCACAGCCACAGCAACGCCAGATCCTTAACCCACTTAGCAAGGCCAGGGATCGAACCTGCGTCTTCATGGATGCTAGTGAGATTCGTTAACTGCTGAGCCACACAAGAGCTCCCTTTTTTTTTAAGACCCTCTTCCTGCTTAATGGGTACAGAGTTTCCGTTTGGGATAATGAAAAAGCTCTGAAGTGGATACTGGTGATGGTTGGACAACAATGTAAATGTACCCAACACCACTGAATTATCCACTTAACATCGTTGAAATGGTAAATGTTATGTATATTTTACCGTAGTTTTTTAAAGGCCTCTTTTTAGGCAAGGAAGGTAGGAGGAGGGGAAAGACTGCCTTCCCAAATTATGGATTAAAAATTAGGGGAGTTCCCGTCGTGGCTCAGTGGTTAACAACCCGACTAGTATCCACGAAGACATAGGGTCAATTCCTGGCCTCGTTTAGTGGTTGGAGATCCGGTGTTGTCCTGAGCTGTGGTGTAGGTTGCAGATGCGGCTCAGATCTGACATTGCTGTGGCTGTGGTGTAGGCCGGTGGCTTCAGCTCCGACTCAGCCCCTAGCCTGGGAACCTCCATATGCCGTGGGTGCGGCCCTAAGAAGACAGATAAATACATACATACAGCAGGGATGTTAGGAGTTCTCTTGTGGCTCAGCAGGTTAAGGATCCGACGTTGTCTCTGCCGTTGGTCAGGGTGCTGCTGTGGCACGGGTTTGATCCCTGGCCCGGGGACTTCAAAAAACCAAGTAGGGATGTTACAAAGCTTGCATTCAGGAACAATGTGGTTATTTCTAGTTAGATTAGTCGGGATGCATTCACCTCCTCTGCCATTCAGCAGTGCCCTCCTTTATGCTTTGGCTGCAAGCTGGAGGCAAAGGGCTTCAGCCTGTGTAACCTCACAGCTGTGAGTCACAACAGCTGTAGGAGAAAGTCCCCTTATGGCCTGTGAAGTCTCTCTGCCTTACTCTCATTTACGTTTCCCCAAAGACTGCAGTGTCGAGCATCTCTCCATGTGCCTGTTAGCCACTTATATGTCTTCTTTGGAAAAATGTCTGTTTGAATTCTTTGTCCATTTCTACATTGGTTATTTGTCTTTTGACGGTTGACTTACAACAGTTCTTTCTATACGCTAGAGACTAGTCCCTTAGCAGAGATATGCTTTGTAAATATTTTCTCCCAGTTTGTGGGTTGTCTCTTCATTTCATCATGATGGTCTTTGAAGCACAAGCATTTTTAGTTTTGAAGAAGTTTAATTAATCTTTTTATTTCTTGTGCTTTATCTGATGGCCTATCTAAAAAACCATTGTTTAACCCGTCACAGAGATCTATGTCTGTTTTCTCTAAGATTTTTAGAGTTTTAGCTCTTATATTTAGTCCTTGATCCCTTTTGAATTCATTTTGTGTATGGGGCGAGGTAGAGGTCCAACTTCCTCCTTTGCGCATGGCTACCCAGTTGTTTCAGAGCCATTTATCGAAAAGCCTATTCTTTCTTCCATTGAATTTTTTTGGCTCCCTTGTCAAAAGCAATTGGCTCTAAGTATATAGGTTTATTTCTAGACTTTCAGTTTTATTCTATAGGCACAAATGTCTGTACTGTTGCCAGCATCACATGCTCTTGATTGATTACTGTAGCTTTTTTATATGTTTAATGTTTATTTTTCACTTTCTTCTGTTTATTTGTTCTTTTTAAAATTTATTTTTCTTTTTTAAATTACTCAATTAATTATATTACATTTATAGTTGTACAGCAATCATCACAACCAAGTTTTATAGCATTTTTATCCCAAATGTTAATATAGTTAATATGTTTAGAAATCAACAAATGTGAGTCCTCCAACTTTGTTTTTCTTTTTTAAGATTGTTTTGACTGTTCTGGATCCCACGCATTTCCATATGAATTTTAGAATTATCTCGTCAGTTTTTGCCAAATGAACAGCTGGGATTTTGTTGAATCTGTAGATAGTTGGGGGAATAGTGCTTTATAACAGTGTTCAGTATTCCAGTGTCTGAACAAAAGATATCTTTCATTTTGTTTAGGTTTTCTTTAGTTTCTTTCTGCAGTGTTTTTAGGTTTTCAGTGTTTGAGTTTTCTTTTGTTAAACTCATTTCTAAGTATTGATGCTGTGGTAAATAGGGATTCATTTTCAGATTGCTCATTGCTGGTATAAGGAAACCCAGTTGATTTTTGTATCTTGATCTTGCATCCATGATGAATTCACCTATTAGCTCTCATGGTTTTCTCTGTGTACGTGTATATTCCTTAGGATTTTCTATATACCAGACCAAGTCATCTGTGACGAGAAATAGATTTACTTCTTCCTTTTGATTCTGGATGCGTTTGCTTTCTTTTTCTTGCATAATCACGCTGCACACCCTTCAGTGGAACATCCGCGTCTTGTTCTGATCTTAGGGGAAGAGGATTCAGTCTTTCGCCGTTAAGGATGGTGCTGGGTGTGGGGTTTTTGTAGATGTCTGTTTCCAGGCTGAAGAAGTTCCCTCCTATCTCAAGTTTGTGGAGTGGTTTCGATTTTGTTTTTATGGAAGAATGTTGGATTTTGTCAAATGCTTTTTCTCCATCTCTTGAAATGATCACATGGCCTTTGTCCTTTAGTTTATTAATATGGTGTTTTACATTGATTGATTTTCACATGTTGATCTCGCCTTGCATTCCGGGGATAAATCCCACGCAGGGGGGATTTGGATGTTGCTCGACTCAGTTTGCTAGTATTTTGTTGAGGATTTTTACGTCTGTATTTATAGGGAACACTGATCTGTCATTTTCTTGTGATATCCTTGTCTGGCTTTGGTAAAGGGTGACTTTTTTTTTTTTTTTTTTTTTTTTTTGGTCTTTTTGCCATTTTTTGGGCCGCTCCTGCGGCATATGGGAGATTCCCAGGCTAGGGGTCTAATTGGAGCTTTTGCTGCTGGCCTACACCACAGCCACAGCAACACGGGATCCGAGCCGCGTCTGCGACCTACACCACAGCTCACGGCAACACTGGACCCTTAACCCACTAAGCAAGGCCAGGGATCGAACCCGCAACCTTATGGTTCCTAGTCGGATTCATTAACCACTGCGCCACGACAGGAACTCCCCCCCCCCTTTTTTTTATTTAACTCAAGATATTTTCTTCTGGACTGGCCTTCATAGCCATACAAGAACAAAATCACTGCCGTCTTTCATAGTCATACCTTGCTTTTGCTGTTGTCTTTAGTAACTAAAAATATTGTCCAGTTGCATCAACTACTATAACCACTGTACTTGGCTTGACACCTACCTTAGCTCTTTCGCTGTCACCGAGGAACAATAAAACCACAAGGATAACAATCAAGTCCGTGAGCTGTGCCAGGCATTGTCCTGAGTGCTTTACCAGGATGATTTCATTTAATCTGCACAAAGCTCGGAGCTGAGCACCACGTTAGGCTCATTTCACAAGTCAGGAGACCGAGGCAGGGAGGTAAAGGAACTCCCCCCGGGCCCCGCAGCCGGTAAGAGGCTGCGCCAGCTTTCAGACCCTCCACTGGAATCCCAAGTTCATGTTCTTATTCTGCACTGAGTTCTCAAAAGAATGTGTTGTAATGATTTAAGAAAATTCCAGAAAAGTAGTCCAAATTTTTTTGAGAAATATCACCATACCTGGAGAAAGCGTGTGCCTCTTGTGGAACCTATTACAAAGATCCACGTTTTATGAGACAATCCTATACTTTCGTTTAAAATATTGGCTGCATTGTCTTGTATGGCAGTGAAGAGCTTTCGTCTTTAATGGTCTGGTGCGGTATTTTTATTCTCCTACAAGTTCCGCACGGCTTATAGCAAAGATCCTCTGAATTCCATTTTGAACTTTTTTATTTTTCAAAGAAAAATAACATCAGCCATCCTTTGAAAGGCTCCTGCACCAGTAAAACTTTAGATGCTCTGCCCTCGAAGAAATATGACAAAGTTGCCATGCCAATTCCTCCTGCTCTCAGGACTGAGTAGGAAAACCGAAGGCACGTGCCGCACCCAGAAAATGTGAAACTATGTTGTGTCAAGTATAAGCATATTAAACGAGAGCCTCTGTTCCTTGGCAATGAGTCAGCAACTTCTTTTCGGCACCTGCAGTGTGTGAGCTGCCACCCAGGATGTGAGGTAGCGAAGCACAGATGCCAAAGGGTGCTGGCTCTGCACTCCGTCAGCCTCCTTTGAGTCGAGTTCCATCACGAGCTCATTGTGTTATTATGGGCGAGCTTCTTAGACGCTTTACGCCTCCGTTTTCTCATCTGAAAAACAAGGATAATAATCACATGGTTAAGTGAGGATGAAATGAGATAACCCACAAAAAATACCTGTTGTGCCCTGCATGTGGTAAGCACTCATTAAATGTTAGTTATTGGAGCACCCGTCGTGGCACAGTGGTTAACGAATCTGACTAGAAACCATGAGGTTGCGGGTTCGGTCCCTGCCCTTGCTCAGTGGGTTGAGGATCCGGCGTGGCCGTGGGCTGTGGTGTAGGTTGCAGACCCGGCTTGGATCCCATGTTGCTGTGGCTCTGGCGTAGCCTGGTGGCTACAGCTCCGTTTCGACCCCTAGCCTGGGAACTTCCATATGCCGCGGGAGCAGCCCAAGAAATGGCAAAAAGAAAAAGAAAAATTTTAAATATTAGTTATTGTGAGGAACTCCACAAAGTCAACCGTGAACGCCTCTCTTCTCAAGTAGTTTAACCATGTCATTAATAACAGGAAGCAGCAGGTTCTGTGTCTCAAAGAGCAGGACCACCGGAGTGTTTCATGGGTCTTTCAGAACCAGAGGCCATCAGACAGCTGGGGAAGAGGATGACAGTTGAGTTGAGCTTAGAGAAAAGGATGGGAGTTCACACTCAAGGGAGACCTGGAAAGAACAGCAGAAGCAAAGGTCTGGGGGTGGGAGAGCCCTGGGGGGTCCGATTAGTCGGGGGTCGGGGGCGTGGGAAGGAGCCCTGAGGAGGAAAGCTGGATGTGAGCCTGGAGCCCCCCGATCTTCAAGTTGGGGGTTGGGTGTCACGCAGTGGGGATGAACGTCTCTCGAGTGAGAATTTTAAGAGAAAGTTGATGGTTTGTTTTTTTGTCTTTTAGATTTAGAATCCAAAATCATTTCAACTTAAAAAACATTTTATATTCCTGGGGACTCACCGATCTTTTCGACCCACTCAAAGCTAACTTGAAGGGAATTTCAGGTAACAACAGTTCTTCTTCCCAACTTACTGGCATTGTGCTTGGGGGCAGTTTTTTTATCAGTAAATGTACACTGATTGAGGAGGTCTCCTGTCTAGAGACTTCAGTGGTAAAGAGCTAGAGTTATTAACATTGTTTAAAAAAAATTAAGAAAGTGCTTTGTTGTATAGAAGAATATGTCGCTTCAAATAACAGTCAACTTTGGGTTGAACTTTGCAGGGGAGAGGGTGTTTCTTGAGATCTCTAAGTGCCGTTTTCAGCTGCCGCCTTCACAGTGAAGTCAGGACACAATACAACTCCCCTTCCTCTGCCCATCACAACTAGGAGATGCCAGAGACACTGGTACAGCGGGGCCCTTCATTCTGACCTCCCGCCGTGGTGCCCGCCTCACTGTCACTGTTTGTGCCTCCCTCCCTCCCTGTCCTCTGCCCTCCTCTAATGAGCTGGCCTTGGAACTCTCCCTTGTTCATCCAGCTTCCTTTCTTCAAATTACTCATCCATCTGTAACTTTGCCTTAAAATGTTCTCCTTCTCAGGAGTCTTTATTAAATTTTTTGGCTTATAGTAGACAAGCTACTACTAATCAGTAGAGTCTGTATTCACCTCTGGTCTGACAGAACTTACATCTAATGTTAACAGAGAGCGGAATGCCAGAACTTATGTTAAACTGTTGTCACCTCCAAAGGCTCATGTTTATTTCTGGTCTGGGCAGTAGTAAATTATCTCTTCCAAGATGACATTGGAGCATTATCATTGGCCTTGATATTTTCCCTGCCCGATGAGCTTATAAATTTCTGTTTTGAGTACTAGAACCAGATGAATTTTCTGAAGGCTTGTTCCGAATCTTCTTTCTTAAGCAATCACAGAAAGAAATGGGAATTTGGTCCACAAGAGAAGTCTTGGTTTGGGCTTTAGATGTGACCAGTTAAGCTACATGACAGAGTTACACATCAAACAAAACACAGGGTGAAGGATCCCTTCTCAACTGTCTGTAATCTGCCAGCTCTGAGCTCATTGCCTACACATGCAAAGAGCTAAGCAAGGCAATGGTCAAGTTTGGGGCTGCTGCCCCGAGCAGTGCTTAGCACACACTGGACATGTAGTCGCTATTGTTGACTTGGTTGAATGACTCTCCCTGGTGACACAGAGGTAACCTGGCACTGCAAGGAAAAGAGGAAGCCTCGAGTGAAAGGGTAAGAGGCAAGGAAAGAGCATGGGATGAAGACCTTGAATCTCTCTACCTTTAATAACGTGCAGAAGCCAATCGCAGTACCTTTTCGTAACTCTGGAGCTCAGCAATGGCGGTCCTGTGGTTGATCATCCTCGTACAAAACTTTGGGGCCATTCTGATCTTTTCTTCCATACCGCCGCATTCAAGCAATCACTGTGACCCACTGCTTGTTCCTTCGTAGTTCTTAAACCTCTCTGCCTTTTATGTCTTGGAAGCACATACTACAATGCCGTCAATCCTGTATCCTCAGACAGGACTGAGCTCAACCCGTGTCGTGCAGTTCCCCTCTGGGTAAAGACTTCTGAGGCCCATCGCTCCTTTGACAAGATCTAACAAGCAGCTTAGGTTAAAAGAACCTATTAAAATAGCTAACCTCCTGTTTTATAATGCAATTAAAGGCTACTTATAGTTGCTCAAACCAACGGAAATATAGGCTCATGGACCTGGTTTGTTAAACGATCATCAATGGGAAGCTTATGTGCGTATTTCCTGCTGGTAGAACACACTCACCTCATAATCGTCTCCCATAAAGTTTTGTTCCTCTGACACAGTGGTCCCCAAATGATGGCCCACCACCTGTTTTTATAAGTAAAGTTTTATTGAAACACAGCCACTTCCATTCATTTACAAATCATCTGTGGCTGCTTTCCTTCCGTCAGGACAGAATTAAGACATTGTAACAGATGCCATATGCTCTGCAATAGCTAAAATATTTAATATCTAGCCTCTTACAGCTAGAGTTTGCCAACTAAAATATTGCTTTCTAATGTCCTTCTATAAACATAATCAAGAGACTAGACACTTCTGTTGACTTAATTCTGGAGATTCCGAATCTAACAGATAGTTCTGTCATGCCTAAATGGGGTAGTCACCACCCATCTCACATCTTACTTGTGGAAAATGGAATTCTTTATCAGCTAGCAAAACATCAGCAGAGAGCTTTTCAGAGAGTAAATGATCAGAAAATGCTGGCCTCCCTTCATACAATTAACAGGGGGTTGCAAGCAGTTTTTTACTATTGACGGAAGCTCAGCAACCACAAAGAACATTTGGCCTTTTCTTTCTGTTTGGTCCCAAAGCCCAGAGTCATTTTACTCAAGTTCCCCTTCTCCATTTAAAAGTCACTCATCTCTTCTGTCATGGCATCAAATCTTTTTCTTTTTTTGCTGCATGGAGAACTTGCTCAATATCATTTCAAGTCCCAGCTGAGCTCAGAGTATAATTCTTCTGCCCAGACAACCTTGACACTGCATGTTATGAAGCTTTTAAGAATAATTCACTTACACTAAAAACATCAACTAGAGCTACACTTCTTGAGCAAACCCACTTCCTATAGGACCATCAGGCTTTGATAAAAATCCATGCTTCTCAATCCAAGGAATACTCCTTGTGCACAAACTTGAAACTTGGAAGAAACTATCTCTTTCTTGACTTTTGTAAGTGAGTGGTTTCCCCTCTTTGCTCAGGAAGAAGTACAAGCTTGCTGTTACTATGATGTGAATAGCAAGCTACCCATGGTTTGGTTGTGTACTAAAGTTAACGTATGCCATGACTGGGCAGAGCTGCAGTAGGTCATCAGCCTTTTGACATGGGTCATTCTTGACTTCAGTCCCTTTCCCAAGAAGACCAACTAGCAACTATCCATAGACAAGTCACCACTGTGGAGATCCTCCCACCCAGGGATGAGGCTGAAGCATCCCTCTGAAATACAGAGCCTGAGAAGGACCACATTGGAAAGGCTACAGTCTGACCTCATCACCCTTCCTCCAAGCTGACACAGCACTGCACTGGGAGTACCCCCCTTTTGGGGGCGGGGGGGGTGTTGTCTATAGTTTCTTCCATGAGAAATGAGAGCCCAAGGAGGCCATCCAGCTCATTCAGTGTCACAGGCCCTCTCAGGTCTCACCTCATGGAGACCATTGAGGATCAGCTAGAGATGGAGAAGTGGGGCAAAGCTTACAGTGATCAGCACTTAAACCTTAGTAGACTATATAGCCATGGCACCTGAGCAAAGACCCCAGCTTTGCATCCCAATCCATGGTACTACCAGGCCACAGAGCATGGCCGGGGGCCCCACCTGACATGAACCCAGCCAAAGGCACCATCTGGTGGGGAAACATAGCCTGAGACCCCCACCTGACCAGGAGTTATTGCAGAGCCCAGCCCATAACTGCCCAATCATGGTATCCAGTCAGTGGCACTATCCTGCCAGGGAACACAGCCTGTAACCTCACTCCACCAGAGGTGATTACAGAGCTAGTGGCCCAACCTGACCATGAGGCATAGCAAGAAGCCCCACCTGAACAAGGAGCCCACACAGTGGCCCCACTTGAATGAATAGTCCAGCCAGTAGTCCCACCCACCTGGAGAACATCACCAGCAGCAACCCCTGCAGCCTCAGAGCATATGCAGCAGGCTTGCTCAGAGACACTGATAGAAAGCCCCACTTGCCCACGACTGGTGGGTCTTCGCCTGCCAAAGCAAATCCGTAAAGTCTGGAAGAGGACTAAGTTAAATGCATAGATAACAGTGTAAGGAAAGAAGGATCATGAAGCATCATGAAAACATGACACCACTAAAAGAAACAAAGTTCCAATAACTGCCCTAAAGAAATGGAGATCTGTGAACTGTCTCACAAAAATCCTGAATAATCCTCTTAAAGAAGTTCCATAAACTACAAGAACACACAGACAACTAAACAAAATTAGGAAAATGGTGCATAAAATTCTTACTTTATAAGAGGTTCAACAAAGAAATAGAAACCAAACCAAACAGAAATCCTAAAGCTGAAGAATGCAATGAGTGCACTGAAGATTAATAGAGAGCTTCAACATCGGACTTGACCAAGGAGAGGAAAAAAAGATCAATGAGCTAAAAGAGAATTCACTTGAAATTATCTAGTCAGAGGAGCGAAAAGAAAAAGAATGAGAGAGGAAAGCCTATGGGAGTTGGGACCATTCATCAAAAGAAACAAATTATAATTACGTGAATCCCAAAAGGAGAAGAGAACGATAAAGGGACAAAAAAAAAAAAAGTCTCCTTATATTGACTGAAAACTTTCCAAACTTGGAGAAGTGGGCATTCATATTC
The DNA here is from genome assembly GCF_054392235.1 of Sus scrofa. Taxonomy (NCBI): domain Eukaryota; kingdom Metazoa; phylum Chordata; class Mammalia; order Artiodactyla; family Suidae; genus Sus; species Sus scrofa. The sequence continues at coordinate 17,117,174 of NC_139393.1, read as the reverse complement.
ATGAGGTACAAGGGATCCCAAATTTGTTGAAGCTGAAAAGGACTACACTGAAACACATTATAATTAAATTGCCAAAAGTCAAAAGACAAAGATTTCGAAAGCAGCAAGAGAGAAACAAGTTACATACAAGGGAACCCCCATAAGACAATCAGTAGTTTTCTCAACAGAAACTGTGCACGTACAGAGTGGGATGACATGTTGAAAATATTGAAAGAAAAAAAGAACTGTTAGCCAAGAACACTGTAGTGGCAGAGCTGTCCCTTGCAAATGAAGACGAGACAAAGATTTCCCAAGCAAACAGAGCCTGAGGGAATTCAGCACCAATAGACCACCTTGTGAGATACGCTACAGGACATTCTTCAAGCTGAAATAAAAGAATGCAGATTAACATTGTGAAAATGTACAAATGTGTGACAATCACTGGTAATGGTAAATACATCATCAAAATCATATTCTCTACGATTGTAATGGTTAGAACTAATCAATAAATTCAGTAATGTTGTAGCATAGAAAATCACGATACAAATTTGAGTTGTGTTTTTGTGCACTACCGGTGAACTATTTGAAAAAGAGCTGAAACGATCCTATGTACAAGTGCACCTAAACCATTAACGTTCTTAGGAGTAAATTTAACCAAGAGGGTGAAAGATCTCTATACTGGTAACTACCGCACATTGATGAAAGCAACTGAAGATACAAGCAAATGAAAAGATACCCTGTGTTCATGGACTGGAAGAACTAATATTGTTAAAACATCTGTACCACCCAAACCGATCCTCAGGTGGAATGCAGTCCCTATCAGAATTCCAAGGTGTTTCTCACAGAAGTGGAAAATCAATCCTAAAATTTGTACGGAACCACCAATGACCCAAAATAGCCAAAGCAGTCCTGAGAAAGAGCAAAGATGAAGGTGTCATACTTCCCCATTTCACACTATATCACAAAGCTGTAGTAATCAGAACAGTGTGGAATGGCACAAAAGCAGGCACACATGGATCAGTGTTACAAAAGAGAGACATGTTACTGAGAGAGAGCCCATGATAAACCCATGAATATGCAGCCAACTAATGTTTGGTAAGGGAGCCAAGAATACGCAGTAGACAAGACGGTATCTTCAATAAATGGTGCTGGAGGAATTGGACGTTCACTTGAGAAAGAAACTAGAACCCAATCTCAACACCACTCACAAAAATTAGCTCAAGATGAGTTAAGGCTTTCCTGTCTGCAACCATAAAACTCCTAGAAGAAAACATAGCGGAAAACTTGAAATTGGTCTTGGCAGTGTTTTTTGGATATGACGCCAAAAGCACAAACCACAAAAGAAAAAGTGAACACGTACAACTGCATCAAACTAAAAGCTTCACAGCAAAAGAAATAATTGACAAAATGAAAAGGCAACTTATGGGAAAAAAATGTTTGCAAATTACCTGTTACGGGTTGAATATCCAAAATAGATGAGGAACTCATACAACTCAAAAGTAAAGCATCATCATCATCCAACTAAAAAATCGGCAGATCTGAATAGACTTATGTCCAAAAAGATACTCAAATGGCCAACAGGTACATGAAAATGTGCTCAACATCACTGATCAGCAGGGAAACGGACATCAAAACGACAATGCGTTATGACCTCCCACCTGTAAGAATGGTTATTATCAAAAAGATAAGCAAGAGCACGTGCTGGTGAGGATGTGGAGAAAAGAGGTCCCGTGCGCACTTTGGGTGCGAATGTCAATTCGTGCAGCCCTTGTGGAAAATAGCACAGCGGTTCCTCAGAAAAGCAAAATAGAACTACCACATGATCCAGCAGTTTCACGTCTGGGTGTATATCCAAAGGAAATGAAACCGCTGTCACAGAAATATCTGCGCCCCATGTTCATGGGAGCATTATTTGCAATAGCTAATATATAGGGAAAAGCTAATATTTCGCAACAGATGAATGAGTGAAGGAGTGGCAGTACATCATATGCAATGGAATATTATTTGGGCATAAAAAGAAAACCCTGCCATTTGCAACTTTATAGAAAAACCCTGAGTGCATTATGCTAAGTGAAATAAGTCAGAGGGAGAAAGACAAATGATATATAATCTCACATGTATGTGTCATCTAGGATTCATAGAAACAGAGTGTAGAGCCAGTGGCTGCCAGGGACAATGGGTGATGGTGGTCAGAGGGTACAAACTTCCAGATGTAAGTTCTGGGATGTAATGCACAGCAGTGACTACACTTAGCAAGTTGCAGGGTTCCTGTTGTGGCTCAGCAGTAACAAACCCAACTAGAATCCATGAAGATGCGGGTTCGATCCCTGGCCTCACTCAGTGGGTTAAGGATTCGGCATTGCCATGAGCTGTGGTGTAGGTTGCAGACGCGTGTTGGATCTGGCATTGCTGTGGCTGTGGCGTAGGCCGGCAGTTGCAGCTCTGATTCCACCCCTACCCTGAGGATTTCCGTATGCCACGGGTAGGGCCCTAAAAAGACCAAAAAAAAAAAAAAAAAAGTTGCCAAGCGAGTAGATCTTAAAAATTAATACACACACAAAAATGGTAATTAAGCAAGGTGGTGGATGTGCCACCTCATCTTATTGTGGTAATTGCTTGGCAGTATATACATCCCTGAAATGATGCCATTGTCCACCTTAACCTGACCCAGCGAAAGCCGGGTGGGGGGGCGGGGGGGAGAAGGAACGATGTGAGGAAGGGGCTGGAGGCGGAGAAGGGGGACAGGACCCAAGCGCGGAGGTTCAGAGGCCCTTTCCGATTCTTCCCACACTGCCTCTCTGTGTGCTGGGCTGAGAGCTGTGTGACACACACCTTCCGTCTTTCACAAGTAAGTGAAAAGAAGATGAGAAAGATTAACTAGAAGGAATCCTGGCAATAACTTTAAGTCACTAATGTTGCCAATAAGTAAGAAGAACTGGGAAGACGAAAGACACAGAAATTGATGCTGTTTGTCCTGCTTCATGAGATGCTGCGGATGAAATGGAGGGATATTGATTTTTAGTTTGCAGATAGTATGTTTACACAATGTCATGTTATGAAAACTCATAAACCTTTTGCGAGTGTGGCCAGCCGTACACAGAATGGGGGATTCTACTGACGAAGGGGAAGGGAGCCCTGCCACAGTCATTTGGATGAGAATCGCCAAAGATCCATTCTGTGCTGTGTCCCTGCGATTCCAGACACCAACCAGCATTTCATTAGAAGTGAAATCAGATTAAAGAACATTACGGCAGCTGCTTTGATGGGGAAACAAAACAAATGTACAGGGTGAGAAATATCCAGTATTTGTTCATCCCACATTTACTGAACTCCTGTGTGACCCACGTGTTATTGTGCTAGCTGAGTGAAGTGACAGATATTTTAAAGAAATAATAATACAGCTGCTGCCTCCCGGGAGCTAACAGTCTAACAGGGATGGTGGAGGTGTCACGCGTGTCCATGTTCTGGGGAGGAGTGGAGAGGGTGCCGGGAGAGGAGGAAGAATTCTACCCATTTGCTTTGGACACTAAAATGTAATACAGGAGCAAAAGGGATTATTAGGGGGAAGGCAGATGGTTTTCCAAAGTCCTAGAGTGCTAACCTGGGAAGTTTGGAAACAGGAAATAGTAGGGGTGGTTCCATGGTTAAACAGCACGTGTTATATAGCCCTTCTGTAGAGATTCGCTGTGAACAGTAGCAAAGGAGCAGCTCTCAGAAGTCCACTGTTAAAAACCAAAGCACGAAACTCTTCAACCTCCAGTTCCGATTTTAATGAATCAGGGAACCCTTTTTAAAGAATAGCACCTCTAAACCACCTTGGGAACAAATTTGGGGGAAACAGGTCATATGGCTCTCGATGGCACTAAACAGCTGCCAACACTAGAAGAGAGGAGAGGATGAGCCCAAAGCCAGGAGAACCCCTTTGTGCTGGGTCTCTTCCAGACTGACTCCATTAGCTGCATGATATTTCCAGAGCTGCTTAACAGAAGGAAGCAAATAGGGATCTGTAACACAAGATCAAGCAAGAAGAAAAACACAAACCCAGAGATGACTCCTGAATCCTTATTTTATCGCAAATGTTGGTCTCTGAAATGCTAACTCTTAATAGAGATGCAATGTATGAGATGTGGATGCTGGGGCATGACAAGCTATGGGTTCTCAGCCTTTGGCTGTGCCAAACATGTAAACGTCCATTAATGGACCACTCCTGTAATGTGATGAAGAAGACAGCTTTTTAAATGAACGCGCAGTTGCAGTTTCAAGAATCTGAACTAGCCAAGCCCATCTAAGCAAAGACTCATTCACACCAACTGACTGGCCCCAATTCCTGCGTTGTGCCAGGGTAGCCCGGACTCTAATGATGCAAACACAGGTACCGCATTGCAGCCGATAAAGAACTTCTGCTCATTTCATTTACATGTATTTAAAGCGTTCGGATACCATGTTAGATGGTAAGGAAGTCACAGCTGAGTAAACCTCCTCCTGACCCTCACACCGCCGTTCCTGATACACAGCATAGTCCCTTCTCCTTTGGGCCCTGTGTGTGTTCGCTCAGTGAGCTGGTGAGAGGGGCTGGTTACTAAGGATAGAGAAATGTGTTTATTTTCTAAAAGATCCTACAGGAAAAGAGTCACTGCTAAGATAAATCCGATTCCACACTGGCGTTGGAACCCGTGATGCCGAGAGAATGATTCCATTGTTTTTCCCCTTCCTCTGGCCTCTGTCTGGCCCCCTTCACTGATGCTAGAAACTAACTGTTCCTTACGGCGAACACAGCCAACGCGCAATTCCCCGTGTGCGCCTCATCTACAGGATGGGTGAGATGCTGCATATCCTGCACTCTGCTGGTCTTATCTTCTCACAGCGTTCATTTGCTATCCCCTTGTAAGTGCACGAAAGATGCAAAGCGATTTAAATACTGGTCTCAGATGAAACAAAGAAGCCCCCTCAAAAATACCACATGGACAGCACAATGACTATTTTAAGACTCCTGCCAGTGGCGCGCCAGTTGACTGGAACAGACCTTTGGAAGGTGGTGGCCTTTGCGTGGAAGGATAGGGTGGAAATAGGCACTGCACGGTCAGAGCACCTGCAGATGTGTGACCGTTCCGTTTGTCAAGTATGTGACCTCAGATGACTTTACAGCTCCCTCTCAAATGCAGGGGTTGGACTAAATGACTTCTCAAGTTTCTTCTCATTCTAAAGAGTCTTACTTTAATTCTTTCTTGTCATCAAGTGTCCATTTCACTGTGGAGAGTTGTTTTAAAATGATTGATGGTTAAATTACAAAGCCCATCAATTCCTCTGTTACCACTCAGATCCTTATTTTGCTAAGCTTATAGTATCTTTGAAACTGTTGGCGTACAGCTATTACAGTTCTAACCTCTTGTTTTCTTTGCAGATTCTAGCCATGAGGCAAGGTAATTGCACAACTGATATACTCAGTATACAGAATGCAGTCATGCAGCATGAGACATATTTAATACGCTGCCTTTTAAATTAGTACACTGCCATAGTACAGATCTGTGGATGTCATTTACAAGTAGCTCTTAAAATGCAGCCCAAGAAGGCATTCAAGGGAAATCATCTCAGAAGCTTGTTGAATGTGTGGATTCCTGGTCCCCAGAATCTGTGTTTTCACACACACCCTGGCAGTTCTTATACCACCAGAATTTCAGAAATACTGACTGAAGGAAAGATATAAATGTAACTAGAAATTATTTTTGAAAATTAACTATTGCAAAAATGGGGCACAGCTCTGAGTATTTATTTGAAGGACTGCTTATTAATTTATCACATTTTAGGCTTTGAAAGTAGCACAGAATACTGTACCTCCAGAACTTCCCAAAGTAGCCTCTTCCTAGCTGCATAGTATGCAGCCTAAGAGACTGTAGCTAAACAAATTCTGTTCTTTAAAAAAAAGTACTCAAATCCTTGAACAAAATGTGCAAAACTGCAAATAAGCGATCACATCTTTCCCCCCCACCCCCACCCCGGGTTAGGCCAAGATGGCTTGTATGTTTCTGAAGCGATCCACAAAGCCAAGGTGGAGGTTGCAGAGGAAGGCACCAAGGCTTCTGCGGCTACAGGTATGTTCCTGAGAGGACCTCAGCAACACGTAGCATGCTGCTTGCCCCCCTCTGCCTTTGTTAGATTTACCCAGTTCAGTCTTCCCGCTTCTAAAGCTTTCCACAAAAACCCCAAGTCCAGATGTGGTAGAGTATTTTCAGAAAAGAACTCTTAACAGAACAAAGTTCTTGAAAAAATGATGGGAGAAAAGATAGCCATTTTAGAGAGGAGTTGTCCCATGGTCCCATGAACAAGGAATGGAGACATTCTGAAAACTGCCTTCAGGATGAAATTAATTTCATAGACTATTTTGAAAATAGGACACAGTGTTGGTTAAGCGGTATCTTTTCTCTTTAATTTTCCCATTCGCACCCCCCGTTGTAACACTAAACGTTAATATATCATTGGGATGCTTTTATTTCTTCAAAAATCAAGGGGTATACCTTTCGTTTTGTTCCAGTTTTCAGTGACTTTCCTCAAAAGTATAGAAAATATAATGCAATTCTATTCTTTATTTTTCCTGCAGCTCTGTTGTTACTGAAAAGGTCTCGGATTCCCATTTTTAAAGCAGACCGACCATTCATCTTTTTCCTGAGAGAGCCCAACACAGGTATCACAGTATTTTTTGATAGAACTAAGATAAATTCAGTATTTATCAGCATCTCTCTAGCAGCAAGGGCTGATTTGCCCACCAGAGCCTAACAAGCATTCCTTCTAGCTGGTTTCTATGGTGCTTCAGAAGCTTCCCAGTTGCTATGTCATGTATCCTAAGAGAGTATTTCACGACAACAGAGGAAAGGAACATCCTGTGTGTCGTTTTGGCCTTCTCGTTCAGCTCAGTTGTAGTGAGTGGGTGTAGGGCTTGACAAATTCAGGTTTCTACTTCTGGGGAGACTTAGAAAAATCATGAAAGTAAAATAAATGATCCATCTTGACTTCTTCCCCATTGTTACCTAACTTTCTCAGCACTGTAGGGTAGAGTGCCTTCAGGCCACTAGGGTATCCAAGTAGTCCTCTGCCTCTCAGCACCCCGAGTAACCTAGGGGATGTCCCTGCATTCTGTAGTTTTTCTGTTGATCTTTCTCAAGCTTGCTAACGTTACACAAAAATCAGATGTTTGCCCTAGTACTTCTCAGTCCCACCATTCAACCCTAGTCTTAATCCAAAGATGGTACGGTACAGGCAGAGCCTTAGAACATCAGGGCAGCAGAAGTCCTTTAAGCATCAAAACACTGAACAAAATATTCAAATTATTCCTCTTAACGTTCCCCCACCCTCTCTGGCAATTACTTAGGCTGGGAAAGAAAAGAGATTCTCAGTAAAGAGTTGTTGGCAAGTCTAAACAACGTGTTAAAAAGAAATAGGATGGAACAGACTAATAAAAATCAAGCAAAAGTGGATCTACTTTAACTAAACATCAGGCATTATTTTTATTTATGGAGAGAAAAAAAAAGTCAAAAGTTAGAATAATGAAAATTACGCATAGGTTTTACACAAATTGTTAAGGAAATACTGTCAACATCATTTTATCTGAGAATCATTTGCATACTGCTGTAACTTGAGCTAGAAATCAAAGGAACACTTGTGACAAAAAGGATGAAGATCATCATTCACTAGGAAACAATCTATTTTGAGATTATCTGGGAAGAAAAAGTCCATCAACAGAAGATATCCTCCTAGTATTTCACCATGATCATCCCAACCCCACAGTTATTAGATGAAAATGTCACTTATCACTCAGAACAGGCAACAGAGAGCCCTCTCTTAAAAAAAGGGCACAGGTCAAAAAACGAAAGATGAAAAAATGGCAGGTTCTCCTCCCTCAAGAAACAAAGAACAGGACTAAACTTGAACAGAAAGGTCACTGTCAAAAGCTGATAGCCAGTAAAGGTTGATGACAGTTACAAGAACAGTTTCCCTTTTGGAATTTAACTGCATAAAAATGTTGTAAAATCTCTCAACTGTCTAGTAAAGGACAAACACGACTTCTGTGATAAGAGTCTTCAGAACCGCCTTAGTGAACAGAAGGAAAATAGACCCCAACCCCAGTTCCATCATCCGCCGCACATCTAAACGTAATCACTGTGAATCTGTGGACCTCTTGCTGGGAGGTTCACTTGCCCCACATCACACCAGGCATAGTGGCTGTTCTTCTGGTGATGAAGAGCCAGGGTGAGTCAGCCTTCAGGTCACCAAATTGACAGAGCTTAATGATAAGGGCAAATGACTCAAATCAGTTTACAAATGGGACACATACGAGAACGTTACCAAAAAATGATCTTAACCTCAAGATTAAACTGTTGGGAGAACCCCCGTCGTCCAGCTTTACAGTCACCCAGTGATCTGAAGGGCCTAAAAGACAGGCTAGTCCCCTCAAATGTACGCCGCCGCCTCTCTGCTTACAGGAATTCTGCAGTAAGTATTTCACTTCTTTAACTAATATGCCCAGTTTCTTAAAACGTTAGAAATATCCTGTGAGAGATGGGATATTAAGCTTGAACTCTGATGTGTTTCACAAGTTGTGACTCGGTTTGGGGATGAAGGCATGGAGTCTCATGGCAGAGAGACGGAGGACAAGAAGGGACTGAACAAACGGCTTCTTTCCAACTCCCTCTAGGGTTCATACCCCAAAATGCATTAAAGGTCAAGGGTCTAAAAGGATTATTACCTCACGAGCAACCTGTGAAATAGAAATAAAAACTTTCTGATAAGGAAATATTGCCAAATATTGGAAAAGATTGAGTCCCTTTCCTAAATATTCTTATTAACTTTTACCTGAATGATTTATAATCCCCTGTTAATCTCAGAATCTAAACATACATAATTTAAAACAATTCATTCTGGATGTCGTGTATCTCTTGTTGAATTTAGCTATGTGACTGCAGGTGATTAATTACCTTAACGGTTCCATTTACTAAACAGTATCCTGCTTAAATGTATTTTGTACAGGTTAAAAAATGTTTAAAGAACTGCATATGAAAATACTATACAATGTTACATGAAACGCTTTTTTTTCTTGACAGAATTTGTCTTCAGTATTGGGAGAGTTTCCGATCCCCTAAACTAGCAGATCTCAGGCGTGTTCTCCACTTTCATCTATGCTTTCTTCATAAAAAGTTGCATTTCATTTGGCTATACCCTTGCAATTTTAAAAATGTTCTGCTAAAGTATAAAAAGGTAAGGGTATGTGACTTTCAAATATCATGAACCTAAAAATACTTCACTTTTACTATAATTTTATAAATTTATTTTGCTCTCTCTTCATCTAAATGTACTTTAACCTTCTTTTCTACTGGTTATCCCCAAAGCACTACAAGGCACAGAAGTGATCTATGAATGGTGAGTCAGGCCACAGGGTCACATCCTCAGTAAGGACACAGGAGGCCATCTTGGACTGAGAATGGACAGTGACTAGCGTTCGGTTTTCCTTACGCTGGGTAACTCAGGGAGAACGTGTTTCTTTTTCATTTAACTTTTAAATAAACGACAAATCGAAGTGAGAGAATAGCAGAGAAGAACAAAGGGATCCCCTTGGAAGCCCCAGTCTGTTGTGGGACTGCTGTAAGCACAGCCTCCAGCTGCTAAATGCTGGACAGTTCAGAGTATTCAGTGGACCCTACACTTGAAGCTCCCTAACTCACAGCTTCTCTCTGGTGCCATCCACAGTCCTAGTGAGAAAGGAAAAAGTAGCTGAAGGAAAGTATGTAAGGAAACCAATAAAGTCCAAAGGCGTCTGCTTTTCAAACAGCTTTTAAACCGTCTGCCTATCTGCCTGCTGCAGATACATTATCTAGGCAGAAATGGAGTAGTTGGAGTGGCCAACAAAAGCTAAGAACATAGAGGAAAAAGACAATGCAAGTTAAGCAACATGTAATTACAGTTAAGTTTAACAAATGTGAACTTCAAGTGGTGTATTTTTCCAATGCTAAAAAGCAAGGCCTTTAAAATTCCATTATCTTAAGATGGTTGTAAATGATTACTTTAAATGTGATTATTTCCTAAACCACACAAGAGTAAAATAGAGCATTTATTGATGGAATAACAAAAGTGCTTTTCTTAAATATTCTTCAAAATACATTTGTACAACTTACAATAATATATCCAAAATAACTGTATATACAAAACATTGCCTAGTTTTAATGTATGTGCTTTTTCCCCAAAAATTACAAAGTAACTTCTTTTTTATTTTTTTGGCAAAGTTCAACCTTAACAGAGGTGACAGTTTTAAAGGTTGGTTTAAGAAAATAGAACCTGAGGGAAATTGACACGCAAGAGTCAATGACAAGCAAGAGATTTGGAGGAGTATTTTTAGTTTGTTAAATAAAAATGTTTTTTAGAGTGATACTTTTCACATTACAAAAATAAACCAAAATGAAGAAAAGGTCACTGTAAAATGATGGAAAAAGGATCTGTAGACTTGCTCTTAGTATTTCAAAAAGCCAACAATGCATGTCAAAAAATGAATGCAAGATCACAACAGTCTTGTATTTACTTTGTATTTGGAGAAGGTAGTGAAATAAGTGGCCACATTCTGTTTTCTTTTAATTGCTGTTAATGTGGTTGATCTGATTGGCTCTTCGATGAATTTCATCCAAGAAGTTCTCCAGTTGTTCTATTAGCATTCGTTTTTTAAACCTGTAAAAAAATGAAGTAACAAAGCTCTCAGTTTCTTTTTAAACAAATAGTTATATGTCAGTATAATTTTCTTTAAAGAGAGAAACTACCTTGGGAAGATTTTTCAAAGTGATATACAAAATCTTTTGGAAGATTAGCAAATTATGTTATCAGTACAGTATTATAAGTTTGTACCTAAAACAAACAGTCTAGCCCTAGTTATAATGGGAAAGAGATTATTCCTTTCACAAGCAAAAAGAAAAAGGGGGAGAAACCCTAATAAATACAAGAGTTATAAATATAAATAAATATTCCAGTGAAATCTGGGCTCCCAAAAGCAGTTTCTCATGCTCTTTGAAAGCTGAATGTTAAAAAAGGAATGTGAACAAAATATGAATACATTCCCCCATAAAATGGAAGAAATGAAAGTTGGGCTCTCGCATTTAAACCATGGCGTTCTATTATTACAACTTAACTAGCAAATCAAGGACAATGAGAGGTCTCTAGTAGAGGATACAGTAAAGAGTTAAAGTAAAGTTCAAGTGGAAATTTAAAAATTTTAGTAATGAATATAGTAGACTGAAACTGCTTTTGTCTACATTAAGTATTACTACTTCTGATGCTTTTCAGAATGCCCAAAACACTGCCCCATCTATATTTACTTCCTCTCTACTTGCAAACGAATATGACTAACCACCATAATACCACACAACTCTCTAAAAGGTGGCAAGGTGGCAGACATAGAATTCAGGCACCAGGAATACGGCTAAATCTGTGATGAAGTACGAGCTGACAGAATGTTACATAAAGAGCAGACTAGGTCAAATACTCAAAATAAATAATACGAAAAGTTATGGCCTTATCTTGAAAATTCAAAGTAACCTATGTTCTAGTCATTCATGGGGGGGAAAATAATGGCTTTATCTAAAAAGACTACATGTAGCATGGAAGAAACTGGGTTACTTGTTAAAGGGTGGGAATTTGGGAAGGTCAGATGAGATAAGCTCTAAGTTTTCTTACTAAAAATTCTAGAAGTCTTTTTATTTTCTAAACTCATACAACTATGCTTTCCAGTGAACTGCACTTCAGAGTTACCATTTATAATCTTGATCCACATTCCTTGTACTAAAAGCGCATAACCCTGGGCTACTGAAGCGATCAGAATAAGGCCCATTTGTCCAGCTCTGGTCCCCTTAATTACATGTTTTCCCACGTACAAGTGAACTGCATTCAGATACTGCCTTTCAAGGTTATTTTTCATCACTAATTAATATTAACTGTAGTTTAAATATACAAAGGAGAAAAATTAAAGACTATAAAATATAAAGACACCAAAAAGCCACAGAGTACAATTAAGAAGAATTATGCAAGTATCTATATACTGTGTAGGGAGAAAGGGTCCATGATTTCTGGAGAATTTGTCTGTGGCTATTTTTTCAATAAACTGAAAAGAAGAGAGAAGTGCTTATATACACATGGTGTGTCATATACATTCATAACAAGTATAAAATAGACACTGTTAAAATATCAACTATATAAACTGGGGGCTCATTTCATCATATCAGAGTGTACAACAGATTATTTACCTTGATGCTTCTTTAATGACATTTTGTAAAAATATTAGTCTTGTTTGTAAACTGCCTTGCACATGCTTCAGTAAAGTGAAGATTCTTTCATATTCTTAAAACAAGAGAAGCAAACGGAAAAATTAAGTGGCTTTTCCTTTGCACTCTAATTCAGTATTTTTCTATTGCAATTTATTAGATCAAAATATACTAAAACAAAACCAAAAACAGTCTACATAAAATTTCACTGCTCATTAGAGATTTTACAATACATATATTTTATCACATGTCAACAAAGATAAAATAATTTGTTAAATACTGCTTTTTTGGTAACAGTTCTTGTTAAGGTATTAAGCATAAAGTTTAGAAGGATGAATAAATAGCTTTCTGGTAGTGCCACTAAAAATAAGAAGTGGCCTTTACAAAAATCTATCCTTAAAGCTTAAATTCTAAATTACAGCCATCCTGCAGTGGGGAAGGGGGATAAAATAAAGGAAAAAAACATTACAAAACAAAACAGGTTAAGAGTGCTATCTCAGTTCAGGTTTTCCCTTAAAACTCTGCCAAGGACTATGAGCTCCTGAATGGCAAGTACTGAGTCTTATGCACTTAGGGACCACGCCTGGGTCACTAGACCATCAGAGCAGGTGATCTGTCAGCATCTTCTGAATGAAGTCAACAATACTGAAATTTTACCTCATCGAGTTCTTTTGTACTGAGATAATAGCGTTCGTAATTTTAGCTTTTGGCCTTAAACATATCCCTGATCACTATTATAGTTTAAATCTTAAAAGTTAAGATGGTGTGTAGGTTCTCCGCCAGGAATGTCACAGCTATGAAGTCATTTAAAATTGACTAAATCTTTTTGGGTTTGCTGTTACATTAAAATTCCAGTTGCTGGTTGGAAGAATACACGAGACTATGGCTTCCCGTCATGGGAGGCCCCGTGTGTAACTTATCCATGTGCTCCTCCTCTGCTCTCAGCCCCTCCTCCTTCCCATGCCTAACACAGTACTTTGGATACAGCAGATATTCAGTACTTGTAAGCTGAATAAAGAATCAAATCTTACATAGCTCGTATGTTGTTCAAGACTGATCTAAGGAGTTCCCACTGTGGCACAGTGGGCTAAGGATCTGGCATTGCCTCAGCTGCAGCTCAGATTCAGTCCCTGGCCCAGGGACTTCAACATGCCACAAGTGCAGCCAAAAAAATAAAATAAACTATGACCATACTTAAAAAAAAAAAACAGACCTAAAATCAGATCTATGTAAGCAATGAGATTCTGATGTATAGCACTGGGAACTCTATTTAGTCACTTATGATGGAGCACGATGGAGGATAGTATGAGGAGAAGAATGTGTATATGTATGTGTGACTGAGCCACTGTGCTGTACAGTAGAAAACTGACAGAACACTGTAAACCAGCTATCATGGAAAAAATAAAGATCATTTAAAAATAAAAATATTCATGGGGGAAACCTAAAAAAAATAAAATCAGATCTATGCTTTTACTTTTTTTGAGCACATACAGAAATCAAATTTTTCATTTGTCTCTAATTATATATACATACTTCTTCCTGGCTTTCGGATCTCTTTCATTATTTGTGCTTTTAGTTCAGTGTTGACCTCTTCATGGCTTCTGCAATGCATTAGTTTCTTTCCTTTGTTGAGTGAGGATGCTGGTATATTCTCTTCAGGACATTGTTCTTTATCTCTGGGCTCCTCATGATTTTCTAAAAATCCACCAACAGTGAGGTCATTAGTTCCTAAATGGTCATGACCAAGACCCTCTGTATGATTGGCTGGTCGTTCCAATAAATTGGCTGGAGAAGACGTTGAAAATTCAGTATCCATTGCATTTGGTGTGATATCTGAAGAAAGTTGGTCTGCAACATGATTTTCAACTACATCATCTATTGTCGAATCATTAGTGGCTTCTGAAACTAAAAACAAAAATAAGGGGAAAAAATTGAGAGCCAATTTCCAGACATACAGTAAAGAAAAGTGCAAAGAAACAATATTACAGCAATTCACAAATGCTCTCTCCTTGACCTGATGCAAATTAACAAATAATGTGATATGGTTCTTAAGCCTTGCCAAATATATGGTGAGTTTCAATGTGAAACTTTCACACCATTTATAAAATTTGTACAACTCTTGCCCTTAGGAAAAAAAAAAAAAAGCTAATTTCAGATAACTTTCAGTTCTCACTTTATTCAATTTTATTGAATAAATTAGGTTTGGATGCTTTAGGGAAATATGTGTGATCAAGATTATCATGGATATAGTTTTTGTTAGAGTACTAGTTCATTCCATCCTGCCTCTGCCTCATGTAGTTACTACTTAGAAGCAAAGGTGAACACAGGGGTTTAACCACCAAACAGGTGGTCCCGCAGCATCCCCTTTTCTTATAACCATTCATCTAGTCGTAATGCACAAGAGCCAGTGCCCACTTCAGCTCACTAGACGACCATACTTAAAAAGCTTGCAAGCTTGCCACTTAATATTAGATTATTAAACTTGCTCCCCACAGAAATCAGCTTAATTCCAAACTCTTTGACTGCTTACCAACCTCCAGGAGCCCAGCTGAATTCATCTCTGTTTTCCTCATTTACTGTCCAAAATGTAAACTCATCCCCATAAAAACCCCTCGAACCCCAGGAGACTCCCTCTCCCTCCTAAATCCTGTTCCATGATTTGCAAACTTTACTGAATATTCTCTATAGCAATTCCTGCTTTAACTGACACCCAATTCTCCCGCAAAGATACTGCACTTTCTTTTTCAGATCTGAAAAACAGAAACTGCTTTCTCGCAAACATTCTCAATGAACTTAAAATAAGGATTGGAATCACTGATTCTTTCACCTCCCAGGGCCACTTCAAGATCATTTCTCCATACACTCTTGCAAAAACTCTTTTTCTCTTTTGGGATTTAGCTGTCCCACTCCAGCCATCCTCACTCTGCTCAGCACTATCTTTACTGATCTCCAGGGCACACCTGTGGTCAGGGATGTGTCTGGCACCTGGTCCACAGACTTCATCCCTTGGGATATCATTCTGGGTCCTTAGTATTCAAATTGTGGTCTGTGGACAGGCAAGCAGCATTAGCACCAGCAGAGAGCTGGCTAGAGGTGCTCACCTTAAGCCCTCCCCCACACAATTTATTACAATCTGTCGTTTAACTAGACCACCTCCCTCCCCTGCCTCCGAGACTCCTATATACATTAAAGCTTGAGAAGTGCTGCAGTGTGTGACATCCACACCTAAGGAGATCACCTGCCAAGAACCTGGCCTCCCAATTCCTCACCTTTTCGTCTCCAAAGAACTTTTCCACCCACCTCTTTGATTCTCAAGTCAAACACAAATTCAAGGACAGAGATGTGTGTAACCCTCATCTTGGCAGTATTCCTCCTACTGCTCTTGAACTCAGCCAGACTTTCACTCCCAGCAACTCCTCTACTTTCCCCCTCATATTAATGAGATTCTTTCTAGATATCCACTTTCTTACCTAGCCAACTTATATCCCATAATGTATCACTTTTTAACCAGTGTCCCAGATTCTCTCATCCTATTGTCTTCCCATGACACCTGTCAGGCAAAAATCCCCAATTTTTGTTTTGAAAAATCCCAGATTTGATGATGCAGTCTATCTGCTTGCGCCAGACTCGCAGGTGGGATGATGGGTAAGCACTACTGGAGAATACGAGCCAGCTCTGCAGAGTGGTCACAATCACCGTCCGTGACCTGGGTCTTAGCACTGCCTAGCCCTCTTACTACAACCTTTGCTCCTCTACCACACACACACACACACAAAAATCATTTGCACCTTCTCCTTCCTCCTAACGTAACATCTCTTACTTTCCCAATCTCTCCTTCCTCTCAGCATTAAGTCACCTCCAACTTCAAGGAGGAAAGAAAAGCTGTAGAATGGGAACCTCCTCAACTTGCCACCGTTACACTTGTGCCCACCACACCTGCTCAGCTTTAATGGAAGAAACGTCCTTCATGTGGGCTCTGAACCATTCCCTTCCTCCTTCTCACTGATTGTACTTTCTTTTACCTTCATTTTCAGCCCCCCTCCCATTGATTCCATCACACCAGCATTTAAACATACTCAACTCTGTCAACTTAAAGACCTTCAGACCCGCTTCAGTCCTCCTGGTCTGCTTAAGAAGCATCTGAGACCACCAACTACTCAATGCTCTTTCCTTTTAGCTTCCACACCACACTGAATTCTTCCCTATTGTCTTCTGGATTCTTCCCTTTTTCTCTGAATCTTATTTCTCCTCTTAAACTTCATTACTTTCAAAGTTCTATTCTAGGCTTTTTCTTCTCTTTCCCTAGGTCACTCAATGGGATTTAAGGCTGCCTCCCATACCCATCTCTCCAGCCCAGTTCTCTTCTCTGAGTTCCAATTCAACTATCCATCTTCTAACTGAGGATCTCCACTTGGCTATCTAATAGATATTTCTAAACTAAACTCATTCAACACCTCTTCTTCCACTCCATCCCTAGCACACTCAAATACCCACTGTCTCTCCACTGCTCCCCTGCCCTGACTCCAACATCCAATCAGTCATCACCAACTCCTTTGCTGATGTGTCCAAGTATTTCTTAAACATTCTTCGCACAACCCACTTCCAGGTCACCATTAGCTCTTCCTTGTGTTTCCCAACTGTTGCCTGTGCATCCCTAACAATTAATTAATAGTATCAAATACCCAATCACTGCCCACAATCTCCAATTGCCACATTTTCTGTGTCTGTGGAAAGTTCAGGGTCCAAATCAGACCATAAACACACTGCAATTGATTTATATGTTTTAATCTATAAAATCCTTCTGTACCTCTTTTTTTCCATGCACTTTTTTCTTTTTCTGGAAACACACACACACACACCAAAGTCTTTGTCCTATAGTTTCCCGCAATCTGGATTTTGCTAATTATATCTGTTTTGTAATTTAACATGTTTCTCTGTCCCTTATATTTCCTAAAAATTGGTACTTAACAGAGGCTTGATTAGATTGATGGTCAGTTTGTGTGTGTGTGCGTGTGTTGGGAAGAGGAGAGCAAGATGACTTTAAAAGTAATACTGTATAATTCCATCAAGAGGTATAATATTAATTTCCTTCCAGTTAAGACATTATTAGCCATGAAAGATCACCACCTGCAATTAACAAATCCATTAATTAAGAGTTTCCTATATCAATTCTCATTCTTGCCCACAATAAGGCCAGCCTGGTCTTTATAAAATGCTAATCAGATCAGATCATTACCTCTTTAAAACCTTTCAATGGATTTTCCTTGTCCTTAGAATAAAGTCTAGAATCTTTACAGTGGCTTCCAAGGCCCTCTATGATCTGGACTCTGCATGTGTATTTCAGTTCTCACCTTACCTCATCCTAACCCCTAATGTGTTAGAATTCTTTCAGCTCCCCTAATGTCCTGCTCTTTACTGTATGCCTTTGCACAGATTCTTCTTAGACGACTACTGTAGCACAGGCGAATGCACAGCTTTAGTTATTAACTAATTCCCATTCATCCTTCAAGTGGTCGCTTAAACATAACTTCCTCAGCTAAGTGCCCATAGACTATGTTAAATCCACTTGCTAAATGTTTCCCAACATACCAGACTTCCCTTCTGTAACATTCATCATACTTCCAGTGAAATGTTCGATGACTTTCCTTCCTCACTCATTATAAATGCGCACAGTGATCACTGTCTTGTTTACCACTATAACTCAGTGCTTCGCACTGTCGAAAATAGCATATCATGGAGTTCCCATTGTGGCTCAGCAGCACAAGGATCCGACACTGTCTCCCCTGAGGATGTGGGTTTGATCCCCGGCCATGCTCAGGATCTGAGCCTTGCCACGAGCTGTGGTGTAGGTCACAGATGCGGCTCAGATCTGGTATTGCCACGACTGTGGCCTAGGCCTCAGTTTCAGTTCCAATTTGACCCCTAGCCCAGGAACTTCCATATGCCACAGGTGTGGCCATAAACAAACAAAACCGTATCATTTAAAAATTAGTGGTTGAATTAAACTGAAATTGAAAACCATCTTTCTGTGGGTATTGATAACACCCCTTTAGAAAACTGTAGTTTTTAAATATTTAAGATTTGCAAATGATATTTTAGATCATGATAACTGTTAAACATAATAAGCACGAAATGTTCAATAACCGTTCATTTAAAAGATATAGAGAAATGCTTACATGCTAATTTAGAATAAACAAGTATCTTCTCTTGGACTTCATCGATTTTTTTCCGTAATATATTACAAAAATCTCTTCCGTGAAGAATCAAAAAACAACAAATAATGTTAAGGACAAACTCTTACCTTTATGAAGAGGAAGGGGTTTAATAAGATCTGGCTGTGCTTGAGTCATAGGTACAGGTGGCCCTTTTCCTCCAATATGATTGTTCACAACGGGATTCTGCTGTCTGCCTCTCAGTAGTGGAGACATACAGCGGCGTCTTTTAGGGATGCCTTGCATATTTGGTTCTCCAGGTCGTTTATGTTTATTCTGAGGTCCAGCCACAAATTCATCTGCCTCATCTATCATCATTCCCTATAACAAGAAAGAATATAATTTCCCTGTCTTTACATACAGTTTTTAAATGGCACAAATAATTCCAATTACCATTAAAATAACTATATTTTAACTATGTGACATTAGGTATTCTACCAGGAAAATAGCTTCAGCTTACTTGAGTTAGATTAAGAACTGTTAAATTCACAGTGCCTAGCACAAATAAATTATATAAATAACATTCCAAATTTACCTTTTTATCCAGCTTAAAGGGGTTGCCAAATGTATGCAACCTTCGAGGCTGATCAGGATCAAGTTCTCTTAGTGGAGAAGGTACTTGCTTGAGGTATTCCTGGTAATTCCCCATTTGTGCTATAGGAACACTGTGCACTTGATCTTTTCAAACAGAATAGAGCAACAACAAAAGTTAACCTCACTAAAACTACCTTCCATGTGGTTATCGAATAATATCTTCTCATGAAAACAACCTAAATGTCCATCGACAGATGAATGGATTAAGATGTGGTATATATACACAATGGAAAATTACTCAGCCATAAAAAAGAACAAAATAATTCCATCTGCAGCAACATGGATGGAACTAGAGACTCTCATACTAAGTGAAGTAAGTCAGCCAAATACCATATGATATCACTTATACCTGGCATCTAATTATGGCACAAATGAACCTTTCCACAGAGAAAATCATGGACTTGGAGAACAGACTTGTGGTTGCCAAGGGGTAGGAAGAGGGAGTGGGAGGGACTGGGAATTTGGGGTTAATAGATGCAAACTATTGCCTTTGGAATGGATAAGCAATGAGATCCTGCTGTATAGCACTGGGAACTGTATCTAATCACTTATGATGGAGCATGATAATGTGAGAAAAAAGAATATATACATGCATGTGTGACTGGGTCACCTTGCTGTACAGTAGAAAATTGACAGAACACTATAAACCAGCCATAATGAAAAAAAATTAAAATCTTAAAAAAAAAAAAAAGAAAAAAGAAAAAAAATAGTGTCTCCTGATGTATGACTGCTCCCCGGAGTTACTGGGGGCAGTCCTCCCTTACCACATGGCCTACATTAGTTTGTTGCCATTATAAATATTGTGACAGAATCTAGAGATTTTTAAAAATAAAACTTAATTATCTTCTAAACAAAACAAATTTCACTGTATAGAACAAGCAATATGTTTAACATTTCCATGAAAAGGAGTGTCTCTTCTACTCTATTCCAAATAATTATAGCATAATTTACAGGAAAATGATGTAGATTACCCTTTTTATAGAACGCTTAGTTGAAATGCTTATATCAGAGTGGGCAAAGGGTTAAGTTCCCACCTGACTTGATTCGTAGTAGCTGCCATGGGCAGAGTAGAAGAAAATACCAGAATATGACATATTTTGGCCATTTAGAGTTAAATTATCGGATATTAGTACATCACAAGAAAACGATGTTGTTTGTGTCTGTGCCTATATGTGTGAATGTATAAAGAAAGCCAAAAAGGAAACTAAGCTGTTAACAAAGATTGTTACTTCTGGGGAACAGAATTGGGCACAACAGTGACGGCAGTAAGAAATGCAGAGAATGAGGGATGAGTCACTTTTTACTTCATTCAATGATTATGTAATACTACTGTAATAATTCTTTAAAAGTTACAGCAGCATTCTATGTGTTTTCAATATAAAGAAAGAAGTTTAGTAAAGAAATACCAATATTAAAACGATAATCTAACCTTCATCCTGTCCTTTAAGAAATCTACGGGTGCTCTTCAAAAGATTAGATCTCATTCTTGTTAAGTGATCCAGAAGATTCCGTCTTGGTATGTCATATGCATTTCTAAATGTCTGTGGTTTCAAATCCTGTTAAAAAAGATTCAAAGACAAAATTTACTTTGAAACATAGAATTAAGAGAAACTAAAATCTCTAGCCTGCAACACAGCTTTGGAAATATGATATACAAGTTAACTAATTAGCTTAAAATTAGAATAAAGAGATATGATGCAATCTTAAGAACCTAAAAATACAAAATTGGTAGTGAGATTCAACCAAATAATCTCAAATTCACATCTGTCCAAGATTTTATTATATATTCTGGCTAAGAGAAGTAAATATCTTAGAAAATGATTTCCAAATTTTAAAGAGTATGAAGGTTTTTATTAAAAAAATCCTTTGATGTATTGTTTACATAACATAAAACTACCCATTTTATATACACAACTTGATGAGTGTTAGTAAATGTATAGTTGTGAAACCATCATTATGATCCAGTTTTAAGACACCTCCATCATCCTAGAAAGTTCCTTGTGCCCATTTGTAGTTAATTCCTACTGTAAGCAACCACTAATCTGCTGTCTATGTTCTATTTTATAAGTGGAATCTTGCAATATGAAATCTTTCCTATCTGGCTTCTTTTATTAAGCATGTTCTTAGGATTCAACAATATTGTTAAGGTACTGCGAGTCTATTCCTTTTTTATTGCAGAGTAGTATTCCATTACATGGATATACTATAACTTTATTCATTCACCTGTTGAAGAACACTTAGATTGTTTACAGTTTGGGGCTATTACAAATAATGCTTCTATGACATTTACATACAAAACCTTTATATACATACTTTCATTTATCTCAGGGGAAACCTACAACTAGAACTGTTGGTCATATAGCAATATTTACCTTTCTTAAGAAACTGCAAACTATTTTCCATCAACAATATATGAGCGTTTCAGTTGTTCTACATCCTTACCAATACTTAATATTTTTCAATTTTAAATCTTAGCCATTTAGGTGGGAATGAAATGTGATCATATAGTTTTAATTTACATTTCCTCAGTGGCTAATAAGGTTGAACCTCTTTTCATGTTGAGTTTGTATAGCTTATTTGGTGAGGTGTCTGTTCAGATATTTTGTCCATTTGAAAAATGTATTTTATTTATCTTTTGGCCACGACCATGACATGCAGAAGTTCCCAGGTCAGGGATCGAACCCACACCACAGCAGTGACAGCATCAGATCCTCAACCTGCTGCACCACAAGGAGACTCCTTATGTTGTGCATTTTTCAACTGCATATTTGTTTTGAGTTCTATGAGTTCTTTATATATTTTGATACAAGTCCTTTATTCAATATATGCTTTTCTCCCAGGCTGTAGCTTGCCTAGGAGAAACTTCAAAGTTTCTTCTGAAAACAAAAATGTTCATTTTTAACAAAGTTCATGGAGTTCCTGTCGTGGCTCAGCAGTAACGAACCCGACTAGTATCCATGAGGACACAGATTCAGTCCCTGGCCTCACTCAGTGGGTTAGGGATCCGATGTTGCCATGAGCTGTGGTGTAGGCAGCAGACGTGGCTTGGATCCCATGTTGCTGTGGGTGTGGTATAGGTTAAGGCAGCTACAGGTCCAATTCGACCCCAAACTTGGGAACTTCCATATGCCACAGGAGTGGCCCTAAAAAAGACAAAAACCGGAGTTCCCGTCGTGGCGCAGTGGTTAACAAATCCGACTAGGAACCATGAGGTTGCGGGTTCGGTCCCTGCCCTTGCTCAGTGGGTTAACGATCCGGCGTTGCCGTGAGCTGTGGTGTAGGTTGCAGACGCGGCTCGGATCCTGTGTTGCTGTGGCTCTGGCGTAGGCTGGTGGCTACAGCTCCGATTCGACCCCTAGCCTGGGAACCTCCATATGCCACGGGAGCGGCCCAAGAAATAGCAACAACAACAAAAGACAAAAACGACAAAAAAAAAGACAAAAAAAAAAAAAAAAAAAGACAAAAACCCAATTCAGTCTATCAAATTTGTATGCATTTGTGTGTGTGTGCTTTTGTGTTACATTTTAGAAATCTTCACTGACCCATGATCCAACATATTAAACAATTTATCCTGTTTCCTTGTAGAAGTTTATAGGTTTAGTTATGACCATGATCATCTCAAGTAATGTGAGGCAAAAGTTTATAAATATGGATATCCAGTTGTTCCTGCACTATCAGTTAAAACGGCTGTCTCTTCACCCACTGAATTATTTTGGCATCTTTATTAAAAACTGACTGTACATGTGAGGGTCTGCTTCTACTGACCTGTATACTTATCCCTATGCCAACAATACAACATACTGATCACTGAAGCTTTACAGAAACTTTTAAAAGTACATAGTGCAAGTGTTGCAACTTTCTCTTCCAAAATTGTTTTGGCTATTCTAAGACCTTTACACTTACATATAAATTTTAGAATCACCCTGTTTCTACAAAACAACCACTGGGATGAGGACCTTTTTAATAATGATTATTCACAAAGCGTTTCAGAATCATGCTGTGCTCCCAAGGTCAGCAGTGTAAGTACCAAACTACAGCGAACCCTACCCTTAGCTATGTGACTTTCAGCCTGTCTTCTCATCTATAAAATGAATGGGATGGTTTGCTCTTTGCCAGTCCACTTATCCACTCACCAGGTACAGTGTTGAACTCTAAAATTCAATGATTCAGTAAGAGTATAATTGATCATTTTTCTGCAGAGGTATAGAAGTTTGGACAAACTGAGCATCAGTGAACAGAAAATTGGATGTATTAAAACAATATAACAATGTAACTAGAGCAGTACTAAATTCCTATAACCATTACCTTATTAAGCAAAGCAACTTGGAACCCAGTGTATTCTTTCATATTAAGGTCTAGCAGTCTGTGAGGAACATCCTCTGAAATTCCCTGGAGCAGCTGTTGAAAATCTTTCCTATAAGCCATTGATAAACCATGTGATCGGCTTCGGACTTTAATTCCAGTTTCCTGTACTACTTTTTTGCCTACAGAACCGATGACTCGATCAGATTCTATTTTGGCCTAAAGCAAAAATAAACAAAAGTTGTCTTGACATAATCTAAAGTGGTAAATTAAATGCTAATAGTTTTGGTCTTCTATAAATTATTCCCTACATTTAAAAAGAACACAGGAAATTTAAAGCTCTACTTAGTACTGTAGTTTATTTTCAGTTCTTGGTAAACTTAACATAGTTTATAATGTCTTAGGATTTTAAATGATCACAATTCTTACCTTTTGGGGCAGGACATACAAATACAACTTCAATTTATTTTATTTATTAATATCCACTACCCCTAAATCATGAAATGTAAACGTATCCTTTCCAATTCAGAGACCATGTAAAATTAGAAAAAGAAAATTTCATCAATGTTTACTTACATTATAGCCAACATATAACTAAATGCTCAAAGATATGGCAAATAGAGATGAAGTTTTTCACTAAAAAGCAAATAGCAATATTTTGACTCCAACCTACATTTCAGTAGTACTAGAAAAATTGTATTTTATACAATTTCAGTAACAGCAGTCAAACTGAATACTGCTTGAATACTACAGTAACTGTTAATGTGATTTATGCTCAAAATGACAAAATTCATTATTTTTACAAACATTTCAAAAGAAATTTGAAATTCCCATTTTGAAAGAATAAACTATAGATTTTAAAATCTAAAGCAAAAGAAACTGATTTTTTTGACAACTTTCTAACATAAATTTCCCAAAAGAAAACATGAAGACTCTTCATGTACAGGAAGGCTAGGACACATTAATAAAGCCATTTGTACAAACTAGGAATTATTATTTGAAACTGACATTTCAAAACATGGCATACTATGTACTTGAAATGGAATTATGTTATTATATAATATGTGATGTGGTTTTAAAATGTACTACATTAATATGATGGAATTAGAACCATCAAGAACTAACATCTGGCCTATAAAACACCTTAGCCAAAACCATTCAAAATACTTAATGGCTCTATTTCTTAACATTACCTGCTGACTCAGTTTTTTGAGGTATGAAATGACACTGTAACTAAGTCCATATTCCATACTGTCTGCTATTAGGTTAGGTGCTCCCATCATTCTAACAGCTTTCTTCAAAGGCTGTAGGGAAAAAGAAAACACCACTCAATCCTAAGCTTGTCGAAAATTTACAGCTACATGTATTGTCGATTTTGAAAATTTTGCCCCAAGAATGTCTCCTTCTTTTCTTCAATAAGAGAGTCACATAATCTTATCTGTATTTCAGCAAAATGTGAGTTATGAAAGCCAGTCTGAAATAGTCAACAAAGATTAGAGGCTATAAAAATAACACCCAGAGCAAGGAAGGGTGAAGTCTTGGACTTCTTAGTATCATTGGAAACACTAAGTTGGGAAGAAACAGGCAGGAGACACAGTGCAGAGGTAGATTTGATAAGTGAAAAAGAGTCAAGGAAAATAGACGATTTCTACCTTGGCTAACTGGAAGGGCTGTGGCTAGACCCCTCACTAGCTCAGTGATCCTGGCTCAAGTGCCTTAAGTTTCTCATTTGTAAGATAATACTAGTTTCTATCTCATAAGTTTGTCATGGGATTAAATACATCTGGCACACAGTTAAGTATTCAGTAGATATTAATCATTACTACTGTTACCATTAGCTGAGCTGAAAAAATGGAAACAAGCTCTGAAGGAAAAATGAAGAAGCAAAAATAGCCTAATATTTACTATGGATATGGTATAGTGAAATAATTTTCAACTGAAAGGAAAGACTAATTGAGAAGCACTTTGTGCAATGAAAAACATCACTGGCGGACTATTTAGCATATGTGGGACAAAGTCAGAAAAAGGATAACCATTCACTGACATAGCAGAAAAAAGCACTGGTGTCAAACTGGAATCAAATTCCAGATCTGACATTCAATATACATGTAGCTTTGGCTAAATCCTCACAGTTGACTGTGAAACATACAATGAGTCAAATATGTGCAACAGTTCACATCCAAGTGTTCCTGCTTTTACTACGCTCACATAGCAGGCACTATATGCTAGACACACATGACTTTTCTCTTAAAACTATTACATAGGATTTTCAAAGCTCAAGGAATTATTGTTCTTATTAAGGACCACTTAGAAAGCTTAGTTACAGTCAAATGCTGTAATATTCCTGCAATGAAAGCAGGAGTAATTTTTTTTTTTTTTCCTGTCTTTTGTCTTTTGTTGTTGTTGTTGCTATTTCTTGGGCCGCTCCCGCGGCATATGGAGGTTCCCAGGCTAGGGGTTGAATCGGAGCTGTAGCCACCGGCCTACGCCAGAGCCACAGCAACGAGGGATCCGAGCCGCGTCTGCAACCTACACCACAGCTCACGGCAACGCCGGATCGTTAACCCACTGAGCAAGGGCAGGGACCGAACCCGCAACCTCATGGTTCCTAGTCGGATTCGTTAACCACTGCGCCGCGACGGGAACTCCTGGAGGAGTAATGTTTTAAAGTGCTCTTAATGCAGGTCTTTTTGTTAAGAAGTTACTTTTCACAAAATAATGTATGCATTATTAAATACCTATTATGATACACAGGTTTTAAATAATCAGAAAATTCATGGTTCTAAAAATACAAGTTTCTGTGAGAATATATGCTTAAAACAGGTTTCTGGAGATTTAGGGGAAAATGCAATACAAATCTTTTTTTGTACCCTTAAAGAGAAATAATTATAAGACTGTAATTTTAAAAACTTAAGTACAACTGAGGTTAAAAGCCTAAATTCTAAAGCCATGTAGCCTTGGATGAATTATTTAATCTTTCGGTGACTTAGTCTCCTTATCTGTGAAACAGGAACAGTGATTTCTGCCCCAGAGGGTTACCATATGAATTAAAGGAGGATGGTACCAGGCCTGGGTAAGCATTATATACACATACGTTCTCCTGATCATCACCATCATTACTCTACACAACACCGAAACATTTCTCTCCCATTATAGCTATAGAGTCATTTGTACACTCAATTTCATGACATTTATTCTGTAACAATAATAAATAAAAGTTTGAATCCCTACAGTAAATTATATGCATAATATAAAATCTTATAACAAGTTGTTTTTAACGATATTCTTACCCCAAGATAGTAGGGAGGCATTGTCTTCAAATAACTTTCAAATGACTGTCTCCATTTCAATGTCGGTTTTGCTTTATGCACTTTAAACAAGTCATCTATAAATGGATAATGTGAACAAACGATCATCATTCACTGCTTTCACACATGAAAATCAAGTCCACTAAGTTTCATTTTTAATTTTTACTAATTTATTTATTTACTTATTTTGCTTTTTAGGGCCTCACCCAAGGCATATGGAGGTTTCCAGGCTAGGGATTGCATCGGAGCTACAGTGCTGGCCTATTCCACAGCTACAGCAACACCAGATCTGAGCTGCATCTGTAACCTACACCACAGCTCAGGGCAACGCTGGATCCTTAACCCACTGAGCAGGGTCAGGGATTGAACACGCAACCTCATGGTTTCTAGTCAGATTCGTTAACCACTGCATCACAATGGTAACTCCAAGTAAGTTTCATTTTTAAAGTCAGCCTTCTTATGTATTAAACCTGTGTTTTTAAAAAAATTTTTAAAGGTAAAAAATTTTTGGTTCTGTCAGTTTTGAGTAGTAATATCACTTTAAAAATGAAAAGGTGCCGATTATAGTCTAAAATATGTCATAATAAAGGGAGAATCATGAAATACACAAGGAAAATCTAAACATGAAATGGATTTGAAGACAGAAACAAAGTAGGCATGATGTTTTCTATAAAGTATACCACTAACATTTTGATTATAACTTTTAAATCTTATGCAATTCCATGAAGGGAAAGATGTTTTCTCAAACATTACCCCTCAAAAAATTATAGCCAAGAGGTCCCTGGAAACCAACTTTAGGCTTATTATATTATTTTAATTCAGTCATTAAAAAAAAAAAATTTGCCAGGAGTTCCCCAGTGGTCTAGTGGCTAGGACTCAGCACTTTCACCAGTGCGGCATGGGTTCAATGCCTGATCTGGGAACAGAGATCCCACATCAAGCCACTGAATGCTGCAGCCAGAAGAAAAGAAAAATTTGCCAAATGAAAATTAAAGTATAGATAAATTCTTGGAAAGAAAACACACTTAGATCTTATAAATGATATACTTCCACAAAATGTCTAATTATTTACCAAATACAAGGCCTGCATACCAATTCTAACTATATAAGAATCTAACTTGCAAAAAACTTAGAATATTTAATTTAGAAATTTAAAATACAAGTCTTCAATAGTTTGCAGAATCAAAGGAAGTTTGATGCTGACTTTCAATTTAACAGAAACATGTACAGGTTGCTATAAAACAACCTTAGACAGCTTCAATATTTTCAAAAAAAAGAAAGAAAAACTTCATTAATTTCCAGAAGACAAGAAAACTTAAGAGATGTTCCCAGAGTTTGTTTTTAGGAAAATTCCAATGTATGCTAAGCCACAGAGAATGTGACAAGAATAACTTACCTAAAAGGGGAAGGAGGACTGGGTAATTATAAGGCATCACAAATAAGTTGACACAGTTCAGTGCTGTACTGGCTTTCAAGTAACCAAAGGGATGGCCAAGTTCACTGTATTTTGCGCTATTGCTCACATATACCTGTTAAAAAGGAGTGGTTAAAACTTCCTATTTAATAACCTTTGCAGAATGTTACATAAAACCACTGATTCAATCAACTTAAATTTTCAAATCACTACAGTTGTTTAGCTCACCTGCCAACACGTTTGAGGAGATTTTCTTTCCAGGATAAACTGAGTCAGCGGTGAAGGTTCCAATTCATATTTGTCAAAAGGCAATTTGTCAATAACCATTGGTTCACAGTCTGTACAGGAAAACTTCACTACAGGATGAGATGTACGAGGTGGCTAGAGGAGAAAGGCTTATCATTACTCTTTACAGAGAGCACCAGAAACAAACTTCTTTTTAGCATCCCTCACTACCCAAGTTTACCCAGTTTTGCTAGGGAGAGTTTCATTTACTAATGAGAGCACCACTACGCTGCAAGAAAATACCTAAATGCAATGCTTAAATTATATACTATACACGAGAAAATAAAACACTTCAAAATCTATAAAGATTAGACCTTTACAGATCTTAAAATCAAATTTATCAGAAAAATCAAATGCAAAATTTCAGAATTAAATAAGTACTCATTAATTTTTATATATAAGAAACAAATAATGAACAGAAACGTTCATTAGTCCTCAGTTGTAGCAATTTATCTACTTGTACATAGTAGAGGCTTCCAAACTGATCATACACGTTGATCAGTACAAGTTTTTGAATATAAAGTATATTAACACAGGTATATATTTACTTATAAATTATTTATAAATTAAGTTATAAGTATATATTAAGATATATATCAAAATAATGTTGAAAATAGAAAAAAGCAAACATAAATAGAAGTTCTAATGCTTTTCCTTCCCTACTCAGGGTATTGGTTACCCTGTGGTAAATACACTCAACTTTGTTCTAGAGCTGCACAAACCACAGTACTTTAAAGACATAGATTAAATGGTACCACAAATTCTAAGCCACTTAGACACATAAACATGGCAGCTTCTCAGCACGTACTGTCTTCTGTCCATGCTAAATGTTCACCTTAGCACTCTAAACTTTCTTACTAATCAAATTAACGCCTTCATCACGTCTCAAACTAGATTAGTACAACTGTTTATTTTTAATTAGTCTCCCTAATTAGTCAGCCTCCTCCAAGCAATCCCATGCCATGAAATATAATCATATAATTTTCCTATCTCAAATTACTGGGTAAAAGTAGCAGTCAATCACCTAAAAATAGGGCCAGATTCTTTTCTTTTAATATCACACACAAAGAACCTTGACAGTCTGGTCCCTATCTGCTTTTTAACCACCATACCAGTAACAACATAGTATACTGAAGCAAGTCATAGCTTATAGCACTGTGAACATCTAATTCCTACAGATAAACCATATCTTTAATAATAGTAACACTTAAAACTAGTATGAAAAGCAGTTAATGATTACTATTACAAAGTCACAGTCTCCCTCATACTTACTAGTGTTGGAGAATTCTGATCTGGCCAAAAAGATTCTGGAACAGGCCAATGACCTATAGGAACCCCAGTTTTAGGATTTGGTCTGACATATATGAGTTTGTGACAACTATGCCAAGGCTGGGATCCAAAAGGCCTTGATATATCTGGCTGCCCATCTATAGCACAAAAATTAAAACAAAGAAAGTATATATCATTAAGGGAAAAAAACATAAAAATTATATTTATTATTATATATTTATAGTTACTTAGTAAAACTGTCTTAATTCTTGTTAAATTCTGGATTTTCCCGTTTTTCTTACATGGCAGAATACTATTATGACTAAGGCTTGACATTCAGATTAGATTCGAATTCATTAGAGAGTAACACCAGCAAATTCCAACTATGAATTCAACAGCTGAAAGGCGGTCCCACAGCATCCTTTGCTTGCCCAATTAGAGTATGTAAAACATACTTTGCGATAAATATTTGTTTAATGAACGGTATTTTTCCCACCAGATGATAAGGACAAACACCCAATTTCTTTTTCATCAATGCCTAGCTTAGTAAATACAAGGTGTAAGTATTGCTAAATGAATATTTCTTTAAAATCATCTTAATTAAATCCTAATAACAAAAACAAAAACTTAATATGCAAATCCAGATTTGAGGCATCTACCTTTAATCTAAAACAGTTCTAGAAAATAACAACTCTCTTCAACTGTTTAATAAACACCGAGTTAGTGCCTAACTCTAAGTACAGTCCTAAAATAATTTAAATACATTCCACGTCCAACAATTTAATTTTTTGTAAGTTTGTTTTTTAAACCAGACACAGCAATACAACTTAAATAATTTTACCACCTTCTGCTCCTTCTCTATAATCGCCTCTGAGGGTACCATTACCTCATCTTTATGACCTTACTTTTTTCCCAGTTACTCACTCTAGCAGATCACCCCTGCCAAGCGTCATTAACAACTTTCTAATTCTTGTCATAAGCTACATAAGCTACATTGTACAATGCAGAGGGTCCAGATGTAAGCTGTCCATTCGTTCTGGTGAAACTTCTTATACCCTCCGGCTAATATAAACAGTTCATGATCACAGAATATTAGAATAAAGCCATTGAGGTTCACTTAAAAGTTAAAAAGAATCAAGTTAAAAGAGTTATAGAAATCAAGCTAAATGGTAAAGGCTAGTTTTCCATTTTTGGAACCACACCAACCAGTCTGCCTCTTAGAAAAAAACGGAGTTAAGAAATTAAACACCTAGAGTTGAAACTCTTGTAAATTAAGGGACATGGAAGAAGTGTATATACTAGAGAATCATTGTTGCAAAACTAAAAAAGGAAATAGGCTAATCTGTAAATGCTTTAAAAAGGTTTTTGGCTCTTACAAATTCTTAGGGTTATGAACAACCAGTTTAAAAAGGTGATGCTACTGAACGACTAACATATTATCTTGACTTCCCTATTTAATCTTCCCTCTTTACTGACAGTCATTCTGTTATCTTATAATTTGGCCTTGTCAACGTTAAAGCCAAATCCTAGTAATTTTTCCGTTCTAGTTGAATACTTGATAAAGTAAGTTTAAAATGTCTGTTTAAAAAAGTACAATACCTTCTACAGGGGAAGGATCTGGTCCTGCTTTTTCAAAGTTTATTACTACCCCACTTTGTACTTTCTGCACCAAGGACTCCAGACACTGATTAAGCATCCTTGGAGAACATACAGAGTATGAGCGGCCTGAAATAAAAAGAATAAAGAGAACTTGTTAGTTGCAGAAATTACTACTTTTAGCAAAGAAGAACCCCAGTAGGATTTTTGACAATACTGATTTACAAAAATTCAATGATAAAGTTGACTTTTTCATCATCTAATGGAAGAATAACAAAACAAAAATAGTTGTCATCAATCAATCATGTAAATTTTTTCTTCTAATTAAAGGTATAAAGAAAATAGAAATCTTGGTCTGAACAAACCACAATGAAAAAAAATCACTACATATAATATATTGTGTGAGATGTGATTTTAAAATATATAAATATAAAAAACTATCTCCAACTGTTTTCCAATACAATTTAACTTTATTGTACATACACAGCATCTGATAACCCCCAAAAAATTTTACTCCTGCTTAAAAGAAGTATTATCACTAAAGAGTAATACTAAGGACACAGCAGATACTCAATAATTATTAATTGATCTGCTAGCAGGCACTGCATATTTTAAGTACTTGCACTTTAATATACAGATAGTAGCATATGGTTTTCTGACTACCCATCTTAAGTGAATTTCCCTCTTGTATATTTTAACATATATATATATATATATTTTTTTTTTTTTTTTTGCTTTTTTTAGGGCCGTACTCGTGGCATATGGAGGTTCCCAGGCTAGGGGTCTAATCAGAGCTACAGCTGCCAGCCTATGCCACAGCCACAGCCACGCCAGATCCAAGCCGTGGCTGTAACCCACACCACAGCTCATGGCAACGGCGGATCCTTAACCCATTGAGCGAGGCCAGGGATCGAACCTACAACCTCATGTTTCCTAGTTGGATTTGTTTCCACTGCACCTCTATGGGAACTTCCTGGGAACCTCCATATGCCTCAGATGTGGCCCTAAGAAGAAAAAAAAGAAAAAGGAAAAAATATAAATGGGAGTTGCTGCTGTATCCCAGCAGTAACAAACCTGACTAGTGTCTATGAAGATGTGGGTTCGATCCCTGGCCTTGCTCAGTAGGTTAAGGATCTGGTGTTGCCATGAGTTGTGCTATAGGTAGCAGATGCGGCTTGGTTCCCACACAGCTGTGGCTGTGGCTGTGGCTGTGGCATAGGCTGGTAGCTGCAGCTCCAATTCAACCCCTAGCCTGAGAACTTCCATATGCTGCAGGTACAACCTTAAGAAAAAAAAGAAAAGGAAAGAAAAGGAAAAGACACAAGTGCAAAGATTTCTTAAACCAGATTTTCAATAAATATATCTAGACCTATGCTATCCCATACTGCAGCCACTGGCCACACATGGGTACTAAGAACTTGAATCGTAGCTAGTCCAAATTGAGATATACAGTTATACACTGGATTTTGTAGATGCAAGATGAAAATAATGTAAAATACCTCATTTTTAAATATCATTTTCATGTTGAAATATTTTGTACATACTGATTTAAATATTATTGAAAATGATTTTTACCTGTTCTTTTTTAGTGACTATATAATTTATAATTATATATGTAACATATCATATTTCTATTTGTGTGCTGCTCTAGACCAGTGCTGAAAAATAACACCAAAAATCTTTAATCAAACATAATGTTATCTGTAATAAATTCAAAATGGCAAAATCCTATCTTTAACAAATTCAACAAATTATTACCAAACACGGTATATTCAATTTACACTAAACATGTGATTTGCTAAAGACTACTCAGGAAAGAGAGTATTAGGCAGTAGTATGATTCAAATCCTCAGAGTAAGCTTTACTTAGAAAAACAAGTATCACATAACAGATGGCTTACCTGTACACAACGAGAGCCATAATTATAAAAATATCCACCAATTATTGAGTGTCTATGTACCTGGCACTATTCTAATCACATAATTAAGAGTCTCATGTTCTACCGACCAAGCTTGTGCGGCGGCGCAATAACATTATTGTATTATTTTATCCTACCAACAATTGTATGGGTTACTTTTTCCATTTTCCAAAGAGAAAACTAAAGCACAGAGAAATTAACTAAGGTATCCAAGTTAGTATTCAGTAGTACAGCCAAGATTCAAACCCTTACAAGGTATATGAAACTTTCATCTGGATATACCTAGTTCCCTGAAAATCATAATGCTAATTCAAAATCAGTATTTAAAATAGGAAGTCTATATGGAATCATACTTATATGAATGAATTGTCAAATTAAAATCTTTTTTTCTGAGTAAATTTAAACATACACATAAAACAACACATTAAAAGGCTGATTGTCTTAAATCACAGAGTATTTAGAAAATTTTATAAAGGTTCAGTATCTTATTTCATGATATTTAAGGATATTCCCAAGATGTCATTAAAAAAAAAAAGTTTTTAAGTATAAAATGTGGCAATCCTCTCTCTACTCCCCTAACTTGTATCATTAACTAATTGATTAGAAAAATACAAGTAAATAAGTTATGACCTTTGCATGAAATAAAATTATTAGCAAAGACATTTTATAAAAATTGGAGAAAAAGTATATAAACTTGAAACACTTAGAAAATAATAAAAACCCATCAGTTCTTTTCAAAGTTAAAGCAAATTTTTCTATCTTTGCAAAGTGAACCTATAACCTATGTTATGTTTCTCTTATTCTTTATGTCAAAACTCACCTCCTGGAAATGTATAGCACTTTGTATTGAAGGATAAAATTTCTGGGATCCCTAATTATATCTGTGAGAAAAGCACACACTTTTAAGTCAAGGAGCTGGCTCACTTGTGGTTACGTAGGGTCCACAAAAAAATCTAAATATGATGAGTCTGAAGGCAGTAAAGTGAAAGAAAACAAAACAAAAACAAAACAAAATCTACTTTCCCCCCAGAGTATACTAGATGATGATTTTAATAAAATGGGTAAGAGACAAAAGGAACATTTCTAAGTTAGACAACACTCCTTATAGAGGCTAAGTTAAATTTTTATTTAATTGAAAAAAGTCTTGTAATTCTTGTAAAATGCTTTTTATCCTCAGTACTTCCACCAACATGTCCATTAGGCATGTTTTTATAATTTGATATAATCCCTGAGCCCCTCCTCAACCTGCTTCTCCTCTGAGTACCTATCCAGTGCATGGCCCAGCCACTCACCTCCAGTCAGGCCAACTGAATCACCCTTGATTCCTTCTTCCCTCACTGCCCTCAGCCTTAGTTCTCCTTTCCATCAGATCGCCTTGCACTATATCCAAACCTAGCAATTTAGATCAAAGTACACTTCTCTCTTTCTAGTCTCCCTGCTTCCACCCTCACCACTTTACAGTACATCCTCATCTAGCAGCTGAAGGGATCTTTCAAACAAATCAGATGTCAACTCCTATTAACAGCCCTCAAGGATCCGACGCTGTCTCTGTGGAGGTGCGGGTTTGATCCCTGGACTGGTGCAGTGGGTTAAGGATTCAGCATTGGCACAGCTGTAGCTCGGACTCAATCCCTGGCCCAGGAACTTCCATGTGCCGCAAGTGCAGCCAAAAAAAAAAAAAAAAAAAGCCTTCCAATAGCTTCTCATCACACCTGGAAAATAAAAAGTATTACAGCCTAAAAGGCTATTGAATATTTGGCCCTTGCCCACCTCTCTAAACCAATCTTTTACTCTTTAGTTCTACTCTATATAAGCTCCAGCCATATCAGCCTTCCTATTGCTTCCAAAAATACAGCTTGTTCCTTTTCTTATGATTTCCTCGCCTAGATCTTCATATGGTTTATACCATTACTCAAGGTTTCTGTTCAAATGCACTAGACTTACTGGGATGATCATTTCACAATATATACAAATACTGAATCATTATGTTGTATATCTGGAACTAAAATAATGTTGTGTATGCCAGTTGCACCTCAATTAAAAAAAAAAGGCTGATGAACATGCTGTAACAATGATTTTAGAAGGACTCATATTTTTAAGATACAGCCAGGGCTGATTTAATCCTTATTCGAACAAGTAATTTTTACATCAAAATTAGAGATATGCAAATATAATTTATAAAAGAAATACTGTTTTATTTACTTCTTTAGATAAGGAGTATAATAATCTCCAAGGATATGCAATATTCCAAATTGATTCAAAGTGGAGTAAGCATATTCTTTAGCTTTATGGTTTAAAAAAAAAACAAAAAAGTCTTCTCAGAAGATTTCCCAGAAATACTCATTCTCTGCCTCAAGTTACTCTCTGCACCCTTACCCCACTTTTTTTCTACACAGTAAGTAGCACTCCTAAAATACTACTTATTCATTTTATATGATTTTATCTGTCACACAGTCCAAATATATGTAAGCTTTCTGTCTACTATTCGTGCTGTAGTCCCAAGACTGCAAACAGTTATTTGGCATAGAGTATTCATTAATTACCTGATGATGAAATAAAAATGTTTACAGTGACAATTATATATAATTTTTAAGTATGCATTAAAAACATAAAATATTAATTACTTTAGCAACACAAATTTCTCTCCAAGTTTCCCTTAATGAACATGAATTATTCTATAATTGAAAAAATAAATGTACACACGCTACTCTTATTATTAGGTTTAAAAATGCACAGAATTATAAGTAGTGATCACAATGTTAGCATTGATTACATATTTGTATGGTGCAGCACCAATGCATATTAAATTTTCTACTTTTCTGGTGCTTTATCCTAAAAACATTTTTAGTCAACAGTCTTCCAAAAATAAGAAAACATTATTAATATATATGAAAATGTGAGTGGCACTTAAGCAGCTTTCCATTATTGCTAGCATGAGCATGAAAAGAAGCAAATAAACCACTACATCAGAAGAGATTCAGGATGTAAATTTGGGGAAAGCTGCCTAATACCTTTAGCAACTAAGGTTCCTGGGTCATTGAAAGATATTACCAACAATGACTTGGGAATCTTCTCCTAACTTATCTACTTCACTTACCTATGTAGGGTACCCTTCTTGTTTGTGAAATTTGCAGATTTCCAAAATTCACAGAATTTTAGAAGCACCTAAAATTCTATTTAGACCTTTTATTTTTCCTTTAACTCACATAGCTGGCTTGTTATAACGGAATCTCAGCAGTGCTCTGACAGTGTATGGAGACCATGTCACAACCCCTGGCACAGATGAAACAGTGGTATGCCAGACTTGGACATTTTAGTATCAAATTCCCTAAGTGAGAACTAAAATGCTCTGCGAAAGTAAGAATACCGTCCGTGCCTGTCATATTCACTACAGGAATGCTCAAGTATGGAGCAGTGCTTGGTAAACAGCAGGCACTCAATACATAACCATATGAATTTAATCCACCTGTTAATCAGTTCCACACTTAGCAGTGACTACATGGACTAGCTGGTTAAGAGACAACTACCTGTTTCTTCTAACCTGTCCAGCTTCCTCTTTGCCTCTGGGGAAAACTACCTAACCAGGCATTAATCATTATATGGATAAACATTTTTTCTGAGAAAATAATACCGTGCATTTGTAAGTCACTGGCAATCTCTGTAGATAAGAATATAAGTTCAATATGCTGCAGACACGGCCAAAAAAAGAAGTCCAACAACTTCAAATACCAGCATTTTCTATATGATTAGAAAAAAATTATCATTCATTAGCAGATCCAATAGTATTTACATCCTATTCAAATCAGATCAAAGACCCTCATTAATGTAGTTTTAAAACCATATGTTTATTAACTTCTAATATTAACTTATTAAACAAAAACAAACACGGACTTTTGAAATGCACATTTTAAAACATTCAGATAAACTCTGCTTTAAGTCACCAAATTACTGCCAGCAAAACACTTACCGCCTGTCACTTCACACATTGGTGTAATTGCAGAGTCATCTAAAGGGACACCTGTCAACTGTTCTGATTCTACTGACATCGTGCCAGGCAACCGCAACACTAATGCAAAGAGTCTCTGATCCCAACGAAAAGGTTCCTTGGTCAATTCACTTCCAGGCAAAGGAGAATTAAGAGGTAAATGGAGCTGAAAGTAAGGGGGGAAAAACAGTAAGATTTCCACACACTATTTCTCCCACAAGGCCACAATGATTACACTTACATTAAAATTACATCATGAGTCATTAGTCTCCTATCACTCAAAAAACAAGCTCAAAAGCTATATATATAGCTAAAACAGCACAGGAGATATTATTACTTCAATTTTTTTAAGCTTTACTCTGAAGACCTCAAAGGAAAAAAATCTATTTCTGTTCTTGCTTTTCAGATTTCAGTATAACTCACCACCAGGTGCTGCACTACTTCCAAATAAATCATTTCATTTAATCATTAAAATAACCCTATGATGAATGTCTTAGGGTTCCTATTTTCTAGATAAAAAAAAAATGTCAGAATAAATGATCTGGCCTCCTGGGTTGAAGTCAATAGTTCTCCTATTACACCACAGTAGCCTCAAACATCTCCACAGTAATAATTTTAAATATGCTTCATTTTATTAAAAAACATATCTTTCCAAAGTATTTGCTTAAAAGTAAATTTTTTCACTCTAAATATATATTAACTGTATTAAAGGTAATGATTTTTACATCTGAGTAAAGGCGGAAGGTTTGAGGGTTCTTGCTGGGGGTTCTTTATTATATGGCTTTCCCCATTCCCTTCAGACCTGCTCAATCAGAATCTACAATTCTTTAAGACTTTTAAAAAGCTTTCAGGGAGTTCCTGTCGCAGCACAGTGGAAACAAATCCGACTAGGAACCATGAGGTTGTGGGTTCGATCCCTGGCCTCGCTCAGTGGGTTAAGGATCCGGCATTGCCGTGAGCTGTGGTGTAGATCGCAGACGAGGCTCGGATCCCGCGTCGCAGTGGCTCTGACATAGACTGGCGGCTACAGCTCCAATTAGACCCCTAGCCTGGGAACCTCTATATGCCGCGGGAGCGGCCCTAGAAAGGACAAAAAATAAATAACGAAATAAAAAGTTTTAAAGCAATTCTAATGGGCACCTCTGTGCCAAGAGATCCACATACCAGTCTCAGCAAAAGTAAATGGGGCCAACTGGACAGTATGTGTCTCATGATGAGATACAATACAAAGTACATAACATTGAAAGAAAAGGCAAAAGAAAGGGAAGGAAAAATTGAGTCTGAATCTAACCAAGCCTTCAGTTCTAACTACCACTTTAATGGGACTACTGAAAATACAGGATCAAGTTATCCACCACCATAGGAGCTGGAGCAATTTGTCAAACCCAGAATGTGGGACACTCAACAGGACAGATGACCTAGTTTCTCCAATGTATCAATGGCACAGAAAAGCAAAGTGGGGGGAGGGGTTGGTGGAACTACTAGAGAATCAGAGACAAAACAATCAAACGCACAGTTCTTTGTAATAATCGGGAAAATGTAAAACATACGTTACTGGGATCATTAACAATATTTAAGTGTGATGAGGATACAGCACTTGGGCAAAGAAAAATCCTTATCACTTACAAAATTTTTAAAAATAAAAATGAAACCCGGAATCAGCACATTCAGGGACTTATTTATACAAATACTGGGGTTTTCTTTAAAATACGGAACATACGTTAAAACTGCTGCTTCCAAATTAATTGCCAGAGTTTACACTCCTTTAATCAAAAGCAAAATATAATTGTATTATTTATAGTCTTTCTACTTTTCACCTCAAAGAAGATTTCTGAACTTGATAAATTAGGCACTGAAGTCATTCTACACTCATTAAGAACTCAAGTTTCCTCAGTGACTTAAATCAAACCATTAAAAAAAAAAAAAAAAAAAAAAAAAAAGAGTTCCCATCATGGCTCAGTGGTTAACGAATCCGACTAGGAACCATGAGGTTGCGGGTTCGGTCCCTGCCCTTGCTCAGTGGGTTAAGGATCCGGCGTTGCTGTGGGCTGTGGTGTAGGTTGCAGATGCGGCTCGGATCCCACATTGCTGTGGCTGTGTGGCACAGGCCGGCAGCTATAGCTCTGATTCGATCCCTAGCCTGGGAAACTCCATATGCCGCAGGAGCAGCCCAAGAAATGGCAAAAAAGACAAAAAAATAAAAATTAAAAAAAAAAAAAAAAAAAAAGATTCACTTCTAGGAGAGTTCCTAGTGAAGCTCTGCTAAAATGGCACCTCTCTCCGAAAAACTCATGCCAAGACAACCTGCT
Organism: Sus scrofa; assembly: GCF_054392235.1. Taxonomy (NCBI): domain Eukaryota; kingdom Metazoa; phylum Chordata; class Mammalia; order Artiodactyla; family Suidae; genus Sus; species Sus scrofa. The sequence goes on along the minus strand of NC_139393.1, from coordinate 17,077,716 downwards.
GCAAGGTTCCTGGATCAAGATCAGCTAAGATTTTGTGCCCTTGGCCAAGGGTCATGAGCTTTTCCTCTGGCACTGATCCTACTTGAAGCAGAAGTCAAAGGCAGCAAGGAAGGCCTGTTGAAGAAATCTGGGCCAGACTGTTCTCTCAGGTAGGTTCTCTAACCTCAAAGATTCTGTAACACTCGCAAAACAGCTCAGGAACGCCAAGCCTTTGCTGCTTTCACCACACCCTCCAAAAGACAAATATGAAGTCACCAGTGGCACTGGAGGAAAAGGGTTGCAACTGTTAACACTGCGGCTCTGGAGAGTAAGGGACATGTGGAACCGTCTCAAGAATCCAGTCGATAACAGCACTGCAGAGACCTCATAGGTTAAGTAGTGCACAGGACAATAACAGCCCTCAATCAGTGTACACACAACTAATCAGATAATGATTACACACACATACCCCTAAGATAATGATGAGCATCAGCTGTTTACTGGCTGTATAATGCTACATTTGGAACGTATTTCAAGTAAAACAAAAAGCCAAGAAGAGTCACAAGCATACTTATACACAGCAATATCATATAACGTGTCAAGTTTTTATTCATTTTTCTATTTCTTATTATTTCCATTATCACTACCACCCTCTCTCATCAAAGAGGAGGAAAAAAAATCCCCTATAGCTGAAATCCACTAGTAAAATAGGAAGGAATGATAGGCAGGCAGGGACAGGAAAAAGATAAAAAGCCTGAATAAAAAAATATTCTCAGGAGGGTTGAATTACTCCAAACTAAAGTCTATAGTTGAAATTCTACCAGTCTTAAAATCACAATAGGAGGTCTTTCTGAATGTACTTTGAGAATCAAGGCAAACTGCACAGACTTGCAAGAAGAAAAATATAAAATTAACCATTAGAAAAATGTGCATAAATATGAAAAGATAATTCCCCAAAGTTAAAAATGGGCGCACACACACAAACACACACAAAATCCCCCCAAACCCAAGAAAACCTATATGGCCTATAAATATGTGGAGAGATGCTTAAATACACTCATCAATCAGGTAACACAAACTAAAATATCAGTGAGATATCACGTTACACCCATAATATATAACACATTTAAAAGTCTGACAATACCAAGTGATGAGAAGTATAAAATAGCAGCAATGGGAACTCTCCATTACTCCTACATAGAACCATTTTGGAGAACAGCTGAAATGAGCATATCCTAGGATACAGCAATGCTACCCCTGAGCATCTTGGAGAAACTCTCATACATTTCCACAAGAAGCCATATAAAAACATTATTTGAAAAACAGAGCAAAACTGGAAACAATCTAGAAGACCAAATAAGGGAATCAATAAATAAATTGTAATCTGTTCATAAACCATAGTTGAATACACTAGATCTCTAAGGTCTACATGCATAGATCTCAAAACAGTATTTTTTTGAATAGTATACATACATTTGTGCATGCATACATGAACAAAAATCAGGAATGTACAGCTTGATGAAATTTCACAACTTGAATGCCTATAGGTAACTAGAACTTATATTAAGAAACAGAACCTTACTAATTTATGCCCCCTCCAGTTACTACCCTTCTCCAATAGATTAGTGTTGCCTAATTTTGAATTTTATATAAATGAAATTATAGAGTATGGTCTGTCTAGTTTATGGCATCTTCATTTCAATATTATGAGGGTGAGATCTAACTATACCATTGCATGTAAGTGCAGATGACTCATTCCCATTGTCACATAGCGTGTGCCCTGAGTATACTATATTTATCCACTTGTTGTTGTTGTTGTTGATAGGCATTTGGATTGTTCCAGTTTAGGTATATCATAAACACAGCAAATATGAAGTATAGTACATGTCTTTATGGAAAACATGCATGCATTTCTATTAGGTATATACCTATACGCAAAACTGCCAGGTAACTGAATATGAATATATTTACTTTCATCAGATAGACAATTCCGTAAAGTAGTTGTGCCAATTCATCCTCTAGTCAGCAGTGCGTGAGAGTACCATTTGCTCCAAATCTCCTTCACCAATGCTTAGTATTAGCTGTCTTTTTCATCTTAGCCACTTGGTGTGTGTGTAGTGGTATCTCAGTGGGGTTTTATTTCCCTGATGTCTAAGGAAGTCAAACACCTTTCATACATTTCTTGGCAGTTTCACTGTGCACTTCTGTGGAGTGCCTTCTAAAGACTTCTGCCTACTTTATAAAAAACTTAATTACCTGTTGTCTTCTTACTGATATGAAGGATTATTAATATATTCCGGATGAGTCCTCTGCTAGATATGAGAACTACAAGTACCTTCTCCCACTGTAACCTCTTTCGTTATTTTAGTTGTATCTTTGGAGAAGCAGATTTGCTATCTTAACATATTTTTTCCTTTCATGGATAGTACTTTTTGGATCCTCAAAGATCATTAAAATGTCCTCTGATGTTTTCTAGTTCTAAAACCTTTTTTTTTTTTTTTAATTCACATACATTTAAACCTGAAATACAACTGGAACAGAGTTTGTTACATGATATGAGGTAAGGGTAAAGGTAGATTTTTTTTCTTCAAAGGATATCCAATTGACATAGCACCACTTTTTTTTTTTTTTTTTTTGCTATTTCTTGGGCTGCTGCCGCGGCATATGGAGGTTCTCAGACTAGGGGTCAAATCGGAGCTGTAGCCACCAGCCTACGCCAGAGCCACAGCAACGCGGGATCCCACACCACAGCTCATGGCAACGCCGGATCATTAACCCACTGAGCAAGGGCAGGGACTGAACCCGCAACCTCATGGTTCCTAGTCGGATTCGTTAACCACTGCGCCACGACGGGAACTCCCAGCACCACTTATTGAAATGACCGTCCTGTCTCTGATGCCAAAAGAAAGTCATTTAACAATAACAATTATTTAGTGGTAACTATTATATGATAGACATTGTTCCAAACCATATATATATATATATTCATTTAATCCACAAAATAAACAAATGTGGCAGGCACTACTGTAATTCCTATTTATAAATGATAAAAACTGAGGCACAGATAGCTTTAGGACCTTGTCGGAAGGTACACAGTAAGTGATGAGACCATTTAAACCCAGGTAGTCTAGAACACTGCACTGTACTGCCTAACTATTATTCAAACTATAATCTGCATTTGAAAAAAATCAAGTGTTATTAATATAAAAAAGAAACTAATTCTATTAAATGGAAAAAAGAAAATTTTAATTGTAAAAATAACTACTTGTAGAGAAAAAATTTTAAATCATCCATTTCTGAGTCAATCTACTGATATTATGCCGCTAATGCGTATAGCTTATAAACATTTTAGATTGTTTTTATAAGGTATGGTCCTAGCTTTTCCCCCAGTTACTCTTTGACCCAGTAGAAAGAGGCAACAATACACTTTTCTCCCTCTTGTTGTTCATTTCCAGTTCTCAAGTACATAGGTAATAACAACAAAAATAAACAATAATAAGAATAGCTAGCATCATAAGCACTTACTATGTATATGCCAAGTACCATTCTAGGAGCTTTTCCTATTTATACTTATAACAAACCAATGGGGTAGGTATTATAGGTACTATTATTATCCTCGTTTTAGAGATGAGTTGAAACATAACATTATGTATACTTTGAGTATGTATTCTGTTTGGAGAATATATACTCAATCCCTGCTATACAGTCAAGTTTAAAGCATCCAAGGAGGACTGTGAATTTTAAGAATTGGATAAATCATGTGTAATTCAATAATACAATAATTTCTCCATAACCATGAAATTACTGGTCTTTATTAGGGTCTTCATAAGATTATACTTGGCAAAGCTTTATAATAAGCAAAGAAAATTGTTTATAATAACCAAGTTTTATTTTTACTTGAATACAATTGAGGTTTTCTATATTACTATTTTAAATGATTAATTTTATTGATCTCACCATTCCAGATTTCTTAAATAATTATTATCTTGGAAACCTAACGCCACAGACTGTCCTATTCCTATTCTTCTTTCTTTCCTCTGGAGAACTGTCCTACTGCCCTTTCACCTTTAAGTGTCTCCTTATCTTCTTATTTAAAAAAAGAATACAATTTATTTCTCCATAGGTATAAAAAGCAAAGACACATTAGGAAGTTGACAGTCTATCACTAGGTACACTCAAATTTTATGTATAAAAGTTGTGATTCCCTCTTTACTTGTTTTATGTTTGTTTATGGTTCAGATCCTAATTATTTGTGACTTTGCTGCTAAGACTGAACTGAAGATAAATCTTAATTAATTAGTTATTCACTGAGTGTCTACCATAAGCATGACATTATTTCAGGATTTAATAAGGATGATACCAAGCCAAATAAATAAGATTTGGATAATGTTTCAGCTAACTCACTTTAAGATAAACAATAAACTTTCAAATAACAAGGATTCTCATACATTATGACTTATTTTTTAAACTTGCAGAATGTGAAAAATAAATAAAAGTCAGCAAACAGTGAAAGAAGATAAGAGAAATTTCCTTTTAAAACATTTTAAATTCAGGACCCAAACAGATTTCTCCTGTAACACAATCTAACTGGCTCCTGAATAATGATCACATCAGAGCCCAACATGAGGGTCCTATGACTGATCTGTACCAACTCTGAGGAGGTTTCCCCTCGCATCTGAATGTTCTGCTAACTGATTCTATTACCGAAGAAATTCAGATTTTAGGTCCTTTAATAATCGTACTTTCCACAATAGTAGGTTTTAATGACCTGTTTACCTGGCTGCCTACCCCACCAGTTTGAGGGAGAAGGCAAGAAGGGGTATAGGATTTTTTTCTGTGCCAAGCCTCCAACGCCTGGAGTATCTGTCAAAAAAAAAGAATGAAAGAGGTTCCTCCCATCCCCACAGCTTAAGAGGAGCAGAATGAGGGCTACAGAGCACAAGCACCAGTCAGTGTCCTGACACAAGAATTGTGCTCCCCCTACCCCAACACACACAGATATGGATGCAGACACACAACCATGGATTCCACTGTAATGTTTCTGTGGGTTGCAGGACGAGGTAGTTCTATCTCCAAGAGCTGAAGTATCATTGTGCCCCATACATAAAACCAGCTGACCCTTGTATGTACCCACACACAGAGGATATGAAGACACAAAATCTGCCTAACACTTAGAACAGATGGAGTAGAGAAACAACCACTCCATATACTGAAGTCATCAACGACTCCTCCATTGAGCTCAGTGTACAATACTCATAATGAGAATTTATATATGCCATACTTCCACTGAGGCCCACACAGAATACAACCTCATAAATTCTGGCCTTAGAATTTAGAGATAGGAAGAGTATTTCTTGCAAAAATTTTTTTACCTCACATACCAAACCATTACTTTTCTTTATAGTTTAATGCACTGGCCTAGGACCAACGAACTTGGCACAGTATTAAAGAAGTAATTAAGTCATTATTAATATAAAGTTTTTAATTATTATCAGATAGGGCATTTTCTTAAAAATTGAGAATGAGGATCAAAAATCAGACTATAACTCAGGAATTATTTTATGAAAAGCAACACAGCAGACAGTGTAATTTCCTGCCTTCGAGAACATGTAAATAAGTAATTGTAATACGTTATGACGTGTACAGTAGTGAAAGTATACATGAGGTACAGGAATAAGTGATTATTTGGGTGGTGAATTAGGAAAGGCTCTCAGAGAAAGGCGCATCTGAGGTAGCTGGAACAATGAAAAATTGACTGAAAATCTGGAACCTTTTGCAGATTGCGGGGCATATGCAGAGCAAAAGACGATTAAAAAACATAAGAGGTAAGAAATAACAAGTAATGGGATTAAAAACTAAATTAAAATTCAAGGAATTCCCTTGTAGTGCAGTGGGTTAAGGATCCAGCTCAGGTTACTGCTGTGGCATGGGTTCAATCCCTGGCCCAGGAACCTCCACATGCCAAGGGTGTGGCCAAAAGAATAATAATATAAAATAACTAAAATTCAGAACTGCTGGAGAGCAAAGTACAAAGGAGAGGAACTGAAGATTTTAAGAAAGCCTTTAAGATTGGTTAAGATTCTAATATGGTAGAGAAAGAAGAATAACCCTCAGGGGAAAGGAGCAGGAAAGAAAGAAACAGGAAGCATTCAGGAAATCAGCAGCCTATTTTCAGTCAAGTTAAGAGAAAATACAGGGAAATGATAGGAAATTCTTCTTCATCTGCTAGTCACTTACTAGTCCTTCCACTCTACTAAAACAATTCCCACACTAAGTCAGTAATGATGGTTTTTTGGCCATGGTAGTCAGTAACAGTTACAGTCAAAAGTGTTCCAGGCCTAAGTTTTAAGAGGCCTCCAAGCTTCACTGTCAGCCTGGTGGAAGCCAGCTGCCATGTAAAGAAGTTGGGCTAGACCACTGCCTGTTGAGAGATCATATGGAGAGACACAAGTCACAGAGATAAGAAGCAGGTGCCCAGGCAATAGTGAGCACCAAAGCCCTAGACACGTAAATAAGGCCATCTTGGTTGTTCCAGCTCTAGCTAAGCCACCAGCTGAATGAAGAATCTTGAGAAATAAAATGTTGTTCTTTTAACCCATGAACATTTAGGATGATTTGTTACACAGAAATAGATAACTAAAGAAAGTCATTAAACCTACTAAAGATTTGTCACATTTGGCTTCCCAGCAGCATTCAAAACTATTTACCACTCTTTAGAAAGACACTCTTACTTCGGCTTTCCCACTGAAACATCCTCTGCTTTTCTGGCTGCTCCTCTGCCTTCCACCCCACCCTCTAATACCCCTAATATCTACTATCTCTAATACCTAGATATTATGTGCTGCAGACCCTCAAGGCTCAGTGTTAAGCCTTGGCCAATTTATACTCTAAACCCTCAATCCATCTACGCACAGCTTCAATTACTACCTATACTCAGATAGTATCTTAAAATTGTATATGTCCAGCCTAGATCTTTCTTCTGCTTACTTGCCATACCCTCTTGAATGGCTCAAAGTTACTTCAAACTCAGTATGTTCAAACTGAGCTTACGATTTCCTTCCAACCAAAATGGTACTCTTCCAAAATTCCCTAGCTCAGTGAATGGTACCACAATCTATCCAGTTCTGCAAGAAGCCATCTTCCGCTTCCTTATACGCCCAAGTACAATATGTGTCAGCAAATCTGGTAGATTTAACCTTCTAAATACCTCTTGAAACTGTTGCTTCTTTTTATCTCTTCTGCTATCACAAACCTCTATGACCAAGTTATTGCCAAGATTAACGCAACGATGCCTAACTGGTCTTCCAATATCTGCTTGTCTCCTCCACCACTACCTCTAAATAAAATCTTTAGATGGCTTCCTATTGTATTCATATTAATAACATTGCTTAGCATGCCTCAAGACCCACTGTGTGGTCAAGCCTAACCTTCTTTTCCATGTTGCACAATGACCCCTCTTCTTTTACACTCCAAGTCTCATGAGCCTTCTTTTAGTGCCTCTGTCTCAATACACAATTCCTTTGGGAAAAGAGCATTTGTACAGTCCCTCTGCCTGGTATGATCATCCTTACCACTTTTTGTGTAGTAAAACCTATTCACCTCTTCAAATCTTAGCTTTCAATGACCTTGACTAGATCTAGTACACTCTTATTGTAAGCTCTCACAGAATATACTCCATCTTTATGTAGGATATTTGATCACTGCAGTTTTACTTTTATCACATGATACTTTTATAAATGTTTTTCTTTTCAAACAGACCCAAGGGGTCAGACTCCTGCTTGTTTTACCATTTGATCCCCAGAGCCTGGTTGTATCTAGCTCATAGAAGAAACTCAATAAATACGGCTGGATGAATAAGGATAACTAGCTAAATTGTGAAGGGTACTGAGAAATCTAGTGGACAAGGGATAGCAATGAAACATTTTAAACAGTTAATACGCTCAAGTGGTGTGCTTTAGAAAAATCAGTGCAACGTAAAGACAGACTGAAGGAAACCAAGACAAGTTAAAGAGCTAATATAAAAGTTTAAGAAAAAGACCAAGGCGAATGATGGCAAAAGGAAAAGGAATGAAAGCAAGAAACAAACTAATGAAAACAAAAAGCAAGGGATTCATACCAAAGACAATTAGAGGGAAAAATATAGAATATGATATGACCCCCAAGGCCCTAATGCCTTCTCTACCTCTACCATTAGTAACAAGTCACCGTAATATATGAAGCATGGCTTAAAAAAAATTAAGTTCCAGAAAGACATACAGACACTCGGAAAAAGAGCATTTTTTCAAAAGATGTACAATAATGTTACTGACGCTAACATATACCTATACATAATTATTAAATCATATCCCAAATTATTTGGAATCTCTAACATAAAACATTTAAACTGGAATAAATTATAAAAAAGTAGGTCAGAAGGTTAATCTAAAGCAAATTGGTAAAGAAACTTAAAAAAATGAAAAATATTGTAAAAGCTTTGTGAATCATTTTGAGTCATTTCCTAAGTAACTGAGAGCATTCAATGCTTCAAAAACTTAACAAACAGCCTTTAGTACATTACATATGTCCTTATAGTCTGGAAATAGATTGTACCCCCTACATAAACAAAAATAACTTTTTGTTAATAACACAAAGAAGTAGGGAGAGAAAAAAAAGCTTAAGGAGGAGTTCCCGTCGTGGCTCAGCATTTAGCGAACCCAACTAGCATCCATGAGGACATGGGCTCAATCCCTGGCCCTGCTTAGGGGGTTAGGGATCCAGCATTGCCATGAGCTGTGGTGTAGGGTACAGATGCGGCTCGGATCCAGCATTGCTGTAGCTCTGGCATAGGCTGGTGACTATGGTTCCGAGCGGACCCTAGTCTGGGAACCTCGATATGCCGCAGGTGCAGCCCTAAAAAAAAAAGACCAAAAAACAAATGAAAAAAAAGAGCTTAAAGACCTCTTGTTCATACCAAGTAGCACCCCAAATCACATAGTGAGTTAGGCTGATAATTCGTCATTGACTGAACTCTATGCCAGGGTTTCAATTAGATATTCTGCTTGAATCATGGCATTTAATCCTCCAATACACCTGCTACCTATAACTTAGACTCTTTATCAGCAATGTAATGAATTTCCTTGCTTTCCCCAAATTTAACATTAAATGTACATGAATCTTTTTCCAACAATAGCACATAATTATCCATATAGCTATATATCCCCTTATTCTGCCACATCAGAGTTTCACAGCATTTGAGTATCATGGAGTTTGAGTCTAAGTCTCCTCTGCGCTGAGTCTAGAGGTTCTTCCAAATCCCTTTTGGCCATCAGAAGTTAAGCAGTTATATTTAACATCCTGTGTTAATGATTTTTTTTTTTTTTTTTTTTGTCTTTTTGCCTTTTCTTGGGCCGCTCCCCCTGCATATGGAGGTTCCCAGGCTAGGGGTCCAACCGGAGCTGTAGCCACTTGCCTACGCCAGAGCCACAGCAACGTGGGATCCGAGCCGCGTCTGCCACCTACACCACAGCTCATGGCAATGCTGGATCCTTAACGCACTGAGCAAGGCCAGGGACCGAACCCAAAACTTCATGGTTCCTAGTCGGATTCATTAACCACTACGCCACGACAGGAACTCCTGTGCTAATGATCTTGACCTCTTTATAGCAACCTTTAATTTGAACAGTGTCATTTCAAACTATATCAAAGACTACTAGAATTTCATTTGCATTGCCTATTTGATTATCCTTAGAATATTTTTGTGTTCTCTTCATTTCAATGATAAATTACTAAATGATATAATGCTTCTCTTTAAAAGGCTGTCTTTGGACAGATGTTCAATTCCTCAGTAAAAGCTCTTCATAATTGGTAAAACAGTCATATTACCATCTCACAGCAAAGTTTTACCTCTCAAAACAAACAAAAATTCTCAGAAATTTGGCAATTTCAAATTTAGCCTTTATATTATACTGTTTGTTGTAAGTTGGGTGATCTACTGTATGTTTTTTGTTTGTTTCAATGCTAATTCAGTGTAAAGTAATAATTTCCTTAAAAACTTTTTATAGAACAATTAGGGATCCAAATTTATATTTAACTTCTACGAGACTTCTAGATAAAAATATACAGCAATCATATGTAACATGTGAACCATGTTTGGACTGTGATTCAAACAAAACAACTGTCAATATTAGTGAGACAAATAGAGAAACTGGGATATATACTGGATATTATTTATTAAACCCCTTAAACTGTGAAGCTATAGAGATGAATTAAATCTAAATTAAAGATTTTATATATATATAGATAGATATATGTATATCTATCTATATATCTTTTGATGTTGTTGTTTAGGGCTGCACCCACAGCATATGGAAGTTCCCAGGCTAGGCGTTGAATTAGAGCTGTAGCCACCAGCCTACACCACAGAAAAAGCAACATCAGATCTGAGCCGCATCTGCGACCTACACCACAGCTCACGACAATGCCGGATCCTTAACCCCCTGAGCAAGACCAAGGATTGAATCCATAACCTCATGGTTTCTAGTTAGCTCTGTTTCCTCTGAGCCACAAGGGAACTCCCAAGATTAATTATATTTTAAAATTCAATTTAAATTTAATAAATTTATTAAAATAAATTAAATTCTTGTTAAGCAATAGAACATTGCAGGGTGTGTCCTTATATGTTAAAGATGCATAAAGAAATATTCAGGATAACATGATACAATGTCTGGACTATGATTTAAAATATTCCTCACAAAAATGTATATTGTATATATAAATGTTTACATAAATGTATAAATGTGTATAGGGCTAAGGGACAGAACAGATAAAACAAGATCAGCAAAATATGGCTAATTATTGAAGCTGGGCAAGGGTTCCTAAGATTTATTATTTTATTTTCCCTATTTCTGTGTACATTTGAAAGTTCCACAATAGGAGTTCCCACTGTGGCCAAGGGGGTTAAGAATCTGACTGCGGAAACAGTGGTTTGACCCCGAGCAAGTCACAATGGGTTAAAAGATCTGGCTTGGCCACAGCTGTGCCGTAGGTCGCAGATGTGGCTTGGATTCAATTCCCGGTCCAGGAACCTCCATATGCTGTGGGTGTAGCCATAAAAAGAATAAAAGTTCCACAGTAAAAATTTTTTTTAATAGAACATATGTGACTAACCAACCCAACAATTAAAAAGCAAGCAATTAGGGAGTTCCTGTTGTGGCTCAGCAGTAACAAACATGACTAGTACCTATGAGAACTCAGGTTCCTTGTGGCTGTGGCTGTGGCTGTGGCGTGGGCCTGCAGCTGCAGCTCTGATTCGACCCCTAGCCTGGGAACTTTCATATGCTGCGGGTGCGGCCCTAAAAAAAAAAAAAAAAAAAAAAAAGCAAGCAATTAAAGTTTCCATGGAAAGGAAATGAGAATGGGAAGGGAAGTCTTGCTTTTATGTAATGTAAATGTAGTAAATGTAATTATTAGCCAAACGTTCATGTTATTTAAACAGAAACATTTTTAACTCTTTTAAATATAAAAATTTTCCTGACACAGGTCTAATAAAGCAAATAATTCAGCCCAAGTGAAAGCAGAATGACCCACACCTGTGTTTATTTGCAGACAAAGGCAGTAACTAGAATAAAAAAGACCGTTTAGTCCAGATGAAAACTAACAAATTTCTCCCAATTTCAGAAATGCTGAAGAGGCAGGAGGGGAAGCGTGGATATTTCTTAGAATTATCCTTTGGGGGTAGGAAAAGGATAAGGAAACCATGACACAAAGAGATTGATAAATTTGTCCATGTAACCACAGGTTCTAGAAAAAGCAAGATTTAAACCCACATTCTCCCACTAAAATCTGGAAAAAGACAAGGATGTTGACTCTCACTATGAAAGTCCTGGCCACAGCAATCAGACAAACAAAATAAATAAAAGGTATCCAAATTGGAAGAGGTAAAATTATTACTCTATGCAGATATCATGATACTGTACATTGAAGAAAAACTACTTGAACTGATCAATGGATTCAGAAAAATAGCAGGATACAAAATTAACTTTCAGAAATTGATTGTATTTCTGTGTACTAACAATGAAATATTAGAAAAGGAATATAAAAAAATACCTTTTAAAATTGCACTCCAAAAAATTAAATAAACCTGAGCAAGGAGGGGAAAGACTTGTATGCTGAGAACTACAAAACAGTAATCAAGGAAATTAAAGAGGATTCAAAGAAATGGAAAGCTATCCCATGCTGCTGGATTGAAAGAATTAATATTGTTAAAATGGCCACACTACCCAAAGCAATCAACGGATTTAATGCAATCTCTATCAAATTACCCATGACATTTTCCACCGAACTAGAACAATCCAAAAATGTATACGAAACCATAAAAGACCCAGAGGAATTCTCAGCAGCAATCCTGAGGGAAAAAAACAAAACAAACAAAACCAAGCAGGAGGCATAACTCTCCCAGACTTCAGACAATATTACAGAGCTACAGTAATCGAGATAGTATGGTACTGGTACAAAAAGACGTACAGACGAATGGAACACAACAGAGTGCCTAGAAATAAACCCAGACACCTATGGTCAATTAATCTTCAACGAAGAAGCAAGAATTTAAAATGAGAAAAAGATAGTCTCTCTAGCAAGTGTTGCTGACAAAACTGGACAGCTTCATGTATATCAATGCAACTAGAACACACCCTCACACCATGAACAAAAATAAACTCAAAATGGCTTAAAGACTTACACATAAGACAAGACACCATAAAACTCCTAGAAGAGAATATAGGCAAAACATTCTCTAACATCAACCATACAAATGTTTCCTTAGGTCAGTCTCCCAAGACAACAGAAATAAAAACAAAAATAAACCAATGGGACCTAATCAAACTTACAAGCTTTCATGCAGCAAGGGAAACCATTTAAAAAAAGAAAACAAGAAAAGAAAAGAAAATACAAACCACAGAAGGGGAGAAAATAGTTGAAAATGATGCAAACAACAAGGGCTTAATCTCCAAAATATACAAACAACTCATACAACTTAGAGCAAAAACAAATAACCCAATTCAAAAATGGGCAGAAGACCTAAAAATAGTCATTTCTCCAAAGAAGACACATGGATTGCCAACAGGTACATGAAAAAATGCTCAACATCATTTATTATTAGAGAAATGCAAATCAAAACTACAATGGTACCACCTCACACCAGTCAGAATGGCTATCATTAATAAGTCCACAAATAACAAATGCTGGAGAGGGTGTGGAAAGGGAACCCTCCTACACTGTTGGTGGGAATGTAAATTAGTACGATCACCGTGGAAAACAGTATGAGGTTCCTCAGAAAACTAAATATAGGAGTTCCTGGGACGAAGAGGAAACGAATCTGACTAGTATCCATGAGGACGTGGGTTTGATCCCTGACCTCACTCACTGGGTAAAGGATCCAGTGTTGCTGTGAGCTGTGGTGTAGGTCACAGATGCGGCTCAGATCCCAAGTTGCTATAGCTGTGGCGTAGGGCAGCAGCTACAGCTCCGATTCAACCCCTACCCTGGGAACTTCCATATGCTGCACTTGCAAGCCTAAAAATCAAAGAGAAAAAGAAAAAAGGAAAGAAAATGAAATAGAAATACCGTATGATCCAGCAATTCCACTCCTGGGCATACATCCAGACAAAAGTTTCATTCAGAAAGATACATGCACCCCTATGTTCACTGCAACACTATTCACAATGGCCAAGACATGGAAACAACCTAAATGTCCATCAACAGATGAATGGGTTAGGAAGATGTGACACACACACACACACACACACACACACACACACAATGGAATACTACTCAGCCATTAAAAAAAACAAAATAATGCCATTTGTAGCAACATGGATGGAACTAGAGATTCTCATATTAAGTGAAGTAAGTCAGAAAAAGACAAATACCATATGATATCATTTATATGTTGAATCTAAAATATGGCATAAATGAGCCCATCTACAGAACAGAAACAAGCTCATGGACATAAAGAACAAACTTCTGGTTGCCAAGGGGGAGGCGGAAGGAGTGGGATGGACTTGGACTTTGAGGTTAGTAGATGCAAACTACAGCATCTGAAGTGGATAAGCAATGAGGTCCTGCTGTATAGCACAGGAAACTATACCAAATCACTTGTGATAGAATATAGTAAGAAATGTATATATATGTATGACTGGGTCACTCTGCTGTACAGAAGAAATTGACACAACACTGAAAATTAACTATAATAAACTTTAAAAAATAAATAAATAAAACCACATTCTCCCACTTTGCCGCATCCTTGTTATTTATCTGGACTCCCATCTAATGTTTACATTGTGCCATCTACTGTCAAACAACTGAAATCTGTTTCTCTCCTTGACTTATAGTCTTTTCAGATTGCTGCTTTCTAAGTTCCTATGCCTTCTTACTCACATCACCACTTGTGTGTATCAGTTTCCTCATCTATAAAATAAATAACAAGGGGGAGATCCCATCGTGGCTCAGTGTTAACGAATCCAACTAATATCCATGAGGATGTGGGTTCAATCCCTGGCCTTGCTCAATGGGTTAAGGATCCGGCATTGCCATGAGTTGTGATGTAGGTTGCAGATGTGGCTTAGATCCTGCATTGCTGTGGCGGTGGCGCAGGCCAGCAGCTACAGCTCCAATCCGACCCCTAGCCTGGGAACCTCCATATGCCACAGGTGCAGCCCTAAAAAAAAGACAAAAAATAAGTAAATAAGTAATAAGGGTATATAGGTATATAAACCAAGCTGGTTTAACACTAAAAATTAACCAATGTAATTCACTATATTAACAAAATTTAAAAAGTCACAATAATCCCAACATATACATTAAAAACGTATGCAAGGAGTTCCCATTGTGGCACAGCAGAAACAAATTTGACTAGTAATCATGAGGTTGCAGGTTCGATCCCTAGCCTTGCTCAGTGAGTTAAGGATCCGGCATTGTCATGAACTGTAAGTCACAGATGTGGCTCTGATCCTGCATTGCTGTGGCTAGGCATAGACTGGCAGCTATATGCTGATTCGACCCCTAGCCTGGGAACCTCCAATGGGTGTGACCGTAAAAAGAAAAAAAAACAAAAACAAAAAACCAAGCCATGTGCAAAATTCCATGCTCATTCATGATTTTTTTTCTTTTTAATTTTTGCTTTTTAGGCCTGTACCCACAGCATATGGATGTTTCCAGGCTAGGGGTCGGATTGGAGCTACAGCTGCCATCCTACACCACAGCCACAGCCACATAGGATCCAAGCTACATCTGCGACCTACACCACACCTCAGGGCAACGCCAGATCCTTAACCCTCTGAGCAAGGCCAAGGATCGAACCCACATCCTCATGGATTCTAGCAAGGTTCATTACCCCTGAGCCATGACAAGAACTCCCTCATTCATGATTTTTAAAAAACAAAAAAGTAGCAAAGTGGGAACAAAGGACAACTTCCACACCCTGATTAAAGGACTACAGAAAAAACCTACAGTTAACACTACACTTATAGAGTGAAAGGTTTCATTCCGACCTCACCTCCTAAGATCAGGAACAAGGCAAAGATGTCTATTCTCCACACTTCTACCAGTACATTAAGGCAAGAAAAAGAAACAAAAAGCAGACATATACTGGAAAGAAATGAAGCTACCTATATTCACAGACCACATAATTTTATTTGCAAAAAATTCTAAGAGGAGTTTCCATTGTGGAGCAGTGGTTAACGAATCCCACTAGAACCATGAGGTTGCGGGTTCGATCCCTGGCCTTGCTCAGTGGGTTAACCATCCAGCGTTGCCGTGAGCTGTGGTATAGGTCGCAGACGCGGCTCAGATCCTGCATTGCTCTGGCTCTGGTGTAGGCTGGCAGCTACAGCTCCGATTAGACCCCTAGCCTGGGAACCTCCATATGCCACACCAGCGGCCCAAGAAATGGCAAAAAGACAAAAAAAAAGAAAAAAAAATCTAAGAAATCTAGGAAAAATTAATAGTAATTAGTTATTTTAAGTAGGTCACAGAATTCAAAATATAAAAACAAATATATTTCTATGTACTAGCAACAAACAATCAGAAACTGCTGCTCAGGCTCAATCCCTGGCTCAGGAACTTCTTTACATCATGGTGTGACCATAAAAAAAAAGAAAAAGAAAAGGCAAGCCACAGACTGGGAGAAAATACCCAAAAACATGCATCCAATCAAAGACTTGTATCCAGAACACATAAAAGATTCTTGCAGCTCAATGATAACAAAACAATCAATCCAGTAAAAAATGGGTAAGAGAACCAATGCTCACTTCACCGAAGATATACAGGTGGCATATAAGTATAAGAGAAGATATCTAACATCATTAGTCATTAGGGAATGCAAACTAAAGCCAAAATGAGACACCACTGCACACTCACTACTTTGTCTAAAACTTAGCCTGAAAAAACTCAAGTGTTGGAAGGATGTAGAGCAGCTCGAAATTCTCATACATTTTCTGGTAGGAATGCAAAACAGTACAGCCACTTTTGTAAACAGTTTTGGCAGGTTCTTATAAAGTTAGAATCACACAATGGTATAATAAGACCCATCCCTACGTATATACCCAAAAGAAATGAAAACATGCCCACAAAGGACTGGCAGGCCAATGTACACAATGACTTTATTTATAACTCCCCCTCCCCCATTGGGGAAAAAAATGGGAAAACCTCCACTGTTCTACCTTGGTGAATGGATAAGCAAATCATAGTATAGCCATACAGTGGACTACTACTCAACACTAAAAAGGAACAAACTACTGACAGATGCAATGATGCAGATAAGCCTCAAAAGCATTATGCCAAGTGAAAGAGGCCAGACACAGATTATATACTAAATGATTCCATTTATATGAAATTTTAGAAAAACCACACACACATACATACACACTGCCAGAAAAGCATATTAGTGATTTCCAGGGGAGTGGGACAGAAATTAACTGCAAAAGAATAAAAGAACTTTTTTAGAGTGATATATTTTATATCATTATTGTGCTACTAATAACAATGTTTACATTTGTCAAAACTCAAGTTTTATACTTGAAATTGTTGTATTTTATTATTTATAGATTACAGTTAAACAAAGGACACAATAATAACAATAAAATAAATATAAAATAAGCAAATACAAATTTTGAGTACCATATATTTAGTGGCAAAAAAAAAAAAGAGAGAAAGAAAATGCTCTAGAACACATATGCCATTTAATTTGGAGTTCAGGGCCTTATACTATCATCATGCTGCCTCCTCGCTAAGAAAGCTTCTCTAAATATCCAGGTGAGAATATTCATCCTCAATCTTTTTTATGGGACACAAAAGACGTACAAGCAAGCACACATGCACACACACTCCCACGGGAGTATTAAGACCTAATTCTAGGAGGATACTCTAAGCTTGCACTCTTCCACTTAAGGCAACATAACAAAATGAAAGAAAGCATCTGAGAAGTACTTTAAACTCTTAACGATAAATTACTTGGCACACATTTCATAACATGGCTAAGACTTAAAAAGACTGAAGCCTCAGCAGATTCATTCATTAATTCACTCTTTCAATAAAAATTTACAAATAACTAATGCTGACAATGGATAAATGGCAAAAATCTGCAGAGTATTAAAGTATTACAAACTATAAATCTTAAGGAAATTAGTTACTAGTCACTTAGTAGTTCCTGAGCTACAGGAGAGCTACAGTATAGACAAGGTATATTATATATACCTTTTTACATATACATTACATATAGACAAGAGAACCCATGATAATAAATGTACATAATCAAATGTTAAATTTTGTAGTATTTATAAATGCTGTCAAAGTTCATTCAGGGTACTAATATCAACTGAGTGGCTTGACTACTCTGGGGTTACGAAGGTAAGTAAAGGATAGGATTGTCCTTGCCCTTGTGGGGCAGGAAGGCAGGCTGACATTAATCAAATAAGCACACAGATTACTGTGTACTTACATGTTACACTAAATGCCATAAGGAATTTTTCTTTTTCTTTTTTTTTTTTTTGACCATCAAAACAGAATTTTTTTTTTGTCTTTTTGCTCTTTTTCTAGGGCTTCACCCGAGGCATACAGAGGTTCCCAAGCTAGGAGTCTAATCAGAGCTGTAGCTGCCAGCCTACGCCATAGCCACAGCAATGCCAGATCTGAGCCGCATCTGGGACCTACACCACAGCTCATGGCAACGCTGGATCCTTAACCCACTGAGTGAGGCCAGGAATCGAAGCTGCAACCTCATGGTTCCTAGTAGGATTCATTAACCACCAAGCCACGACGGTAAACTCCCAAAACACAATCTTATGCTACAGTCTTTTTTTTTTTTTTTTTTTTTTGGCTGCCCCCACAGCATTTAAACTCCCTGGGCCAGGGACTGAACCTGTGCCACAGTGACAACACCTGATCCTTCAGGTGCAGTATTCACTGCACCAAAAGGGAGCTCAAGATCCAGTCTTAAGTCATGTAGATCACTCTTGCCCTGATATTTTTCTAACTAAATCGCTACATCCCATTAACACCCAATCTCTCCTGACAGCACCAGTGCTACCTTTATGGTCAAGTCTTCTCTAACCCCTACAAAGGTTAGGAGTCTCCCTTTTTGTTATGTGATAAAAAAGTAAAATTTCTTGTGCACTTACTTTCTCATTTAATCATTACAGCAACATGAGACATAATCATTATTATCCCCATTTCAAAGATGAGGAAACCGAAGTTTACAACAGGAGAGAATTAGGTTACATCCCTAATTAGCTGCCAAGAATCAAACCTGGCTCTTTAGGACACAAACACATTCTTTAATCAGTACATTTTAAATATCTACCTTACATCTGAACTGGAAACACTAGTATGAATTCATGACATACTTTCAGGGGAAAAAAAAGTACGTATTTCCTAACTTTGTCCACTGCAAGGGCCTGAAAACAATGACCAACTCAACAGAAAGGATCACCTCTCAACACCCAGATTACAACTTCCATGGACCATTTCCTAATACACAGAACCTGATACGATTCCAGGTCTGGAGCCAAAATGTATGACAATGTAACCTTAGAACAAGATGTCAAGCTACAAGGTAAAGAAGTTTCCAAGGTTTTTAAAGCATGATGATTTTTTTTTTTACTATCGCTTTTACTACAGAAACTAAAACCTGACCCTCAAAATCTAATCACTCCTTCTTCTTTCTCATCAAAACCCCTAAATTTTGGCTGGACACATGGTCGCCCAAGTAGAGATTATATTTTCTACTCTGCCTTGCACAAGTGTGGTGAGGTTTGGTTGATGGATTCTGATTGGAACTAGATATGACCTAAAACTTTAGGAAGCTGCCTGCCCTCCACATTCTGTACTTCTTCCCACAGGCTGAAATTCAGTTTTAGTATTGAATTGGAATGTGTTATAAAACCAGTGTCAACCATTTAGATAAAAGCAAAGACAGAGCAACAAAGAGGAGGAGTTCCCGCTGTGGCTCAGTGGTAACGAACCCGACTAGTATCCATGAGGACGTGGGTTCGGTCCCTAGCCTCACTCAGTGGGTTAAGGATCTGGCGTTGCTGTTGTCATGGCAGAGGCTGGCAGCTGTAGCTCCAATTCGATCTAGCATGGGAACTTCCATATGCGGCAAGTGTGGCCCTAAAAAAAAAAAAGACCCCAAAACAAAAACAAAAGAAAAAAAGAGGAAACTGGACACCTAGAAAAGAGCTTGGAACAGAATTACTCTACCTCCAAGACTACTAACCAGTTCTGTCTTTGATGTCAGAGAAAAAGAAACTTTCTATCTTTTTAAGTTACTTTTACTTTTGTCATACTTACAACAATATCATAAAAAATATACCTTTCCAGAAGCTTTCCGGAATCCTTGAAAATTCAGCTAAGCTTGTCAATTTGTTTTGCTTTGTTACAGAAAATATGCACTCAAGGAGGCACTGTATGCGCCTTAAAGGCAGGGAAGCACACACTGTAGTCAAACCAATGCTAAATGCCTTTGTGATTTAATAAATAGAAAGCTGACACCTCCAGGAGCAAGTCCCATTATTTAGATTTGCTTGGATAATATAGACAGAAGAAAGCTTCAAATAAAATTTTAACATTTTCAGTGAAACTGAGTATTTCTTAAATCTAATTCCTCAAATACAATACAGTCTTAGCTCTTACTCATCAGGAACCAAAAAAAAAAAAAAAAATCCATATAACTACTATCAAGCCCTTATAGATTCATTTTAGTTTCCTTCTTCCCAATACACATAGCAATAATTCTAAAACTCAAGATTTAGTACTTCAAGTTCCTTTCTCTCCTTAAGATTTTATCCCTCAGCAATTATAATCCTCAATTATTTTCCTGATTAGTTTCCAGAACAGTTTAAAGTCTAAAGATACCCAAACTGAAATTATCTGATAGAGAAAAGGTATGAATAAGAAATTTGCAGAGTTCCCACTGTGGCTCAGTGGTAGCAAACCGGACTAATATTTATGAGGACGTGAGTTCGATCCATGGCCTTGCTCAGTGGGTTAAGGATCCGGCATTGCCATGAGCTAGGTGTAGGTCAAAGACATAGCTCGGATCTGGCGTTGCCGTGGCTGTGGTACAGGCCAGCAGCTGCAGCTCGATTCAACCCCTAGCCTGGAAACTTGCATAGGCTGCAGGTACAGCACCCATGCCAAAAAAAAAAAAAAAAAAGAGAGAGAAATTTGCCTATCCTAGAATTTGCTGCTTAGGAATAGAGAAGAACAATGCAACAATGCATTCTGTTAACACACCTTTTATTTCTGCCTAGTATAAGAGTTTTATTAAAAAGGATGTACTAGGAGTTCCTGCTGTGGCACAGTGGGTAAGGAATCTGACTGCAGTGGCTCAGGTTGCTGGGGAGGTGTGGGTTCAATCCCTGGCCCGGAAACTTCAATATACTGGGAGCAAAGTCATTTAAAAAAAGATGTACTAAATATCACTTAATTGTTCTTTTTGTTTATGAATTTCACGTCAACAAAAAAACATACCAACCTTAGCAAAAGTCAATCCCTTTACCAATCTAGTTAAGGAAAACTCTGAGAAAGAAAGACAAAGATGGAAATAGGGAGAAAAGATAAATTATGATAATAACAGACCAATTCAAAAGTCCTACATCCAAAAAAGAAACAACAGAAACATAAGAAGGAAAAGACTGTCAAACTTAAAGACTTAAAGAATATGAGTTTCCAAACAGAAGGGCTTGCCAGGCAGGAGCCCAGCACAAAGTCTAGTGGCAGTAAGATAAATAAAGTACAATAATGGAGATAAACTGGGGTTAACAATGAACTCTGGTGACAAGGAGAAAGCCCTAAAAGTGCACAGAAGATAGTACAACTAGATACCTAAAAGCTTCATAGGAGGTGGCATCTGACTAGTGTTTCAACAAAGTAGGTTATGGGGAAAGAAAGGTGGGAAGAAATAGGAAACATTTCCGAATCACGGGAACAGGGCCTGATAAACAAAAGTCATGTACTCAAGAGACAATGGGGTCAGTCCTGTGTTGGTGAAGCACTTAAAGGCAGTGTAAACCAAATACACCACGGAAAACACTGGAATCAAATCATAAAGGGCCCTGTGTGCCCAGTTAGGGAGTACAGATATCCCAAGGTAGGAAATCAGGTGAAAAGGGAGAACACCTAAGGAGTATTAAAACTCAAGCAGAAGAAGTTTCCGTTGTGGCTCAGTGGGTTAAGCACCTGACTAGTATCCACAAGGATGTGGGTTCGATCCCTGATCTCATTCAGTGGGTCAAGGATCCAGTGTTGCCACCAGCTGCAGTATAGGTGGCAGATGTGGCTCGAATCCCACGTTGCTGTGGCTGTAGTGACTACAGTTAACAATACTGCACCGTATGTTTGAAAACTGCTAAAAAGAGTAGATCTTAAAAATTCTCATCACAAGAACAAAGTTTTTTTCCTGTGTATAATGATCAATGTTCACTAGAGTTATTGTGGTCATCATTTGACAACAATACAAATACTGAATCATTGTGTTGTATACCCCAAAACAATATAAATGTTATATGTCAATTATATCAACTTTTTCAAAAAAAAGATACACACACACACACACTATATATATATATACACCCAAGAGCAGCAATGCTCAACAGTTTTTTTACCTTGATATCATTGGAAGGCTTAAAAATTGAGAACTCTCAAGAGCTTTTAAGAGGGTTATATCTATCGATGCTTACCATATCAAAAATTTTAAACAGTGAAGATTTTTAAAAAGATAAAGGCTAGAAAAACAAATCTTGGGTACCTGTTGATAGAAGGAAATCCATATATACTGATAGATGAAGCATAGGAATGAATTAAATTGCCCAAAAGGAGAATATCAAATAAAAAGGCAAAAAAAAAAAATCAGATTAAACCAGTCAAAAGTGTTAACAAACAGTCAAATAAACTTAGACCAAGGATTCACACAGAAGAGAAAGCCAAAGGAAAGCCAAGAGAGTATAAATCCAGAAGCCAAGAGAAACTTTTACGAAAGAGCATTCAATAGTGCTAGCAAAATATCATGAAGGAGAAAAATTAAAATTTGGAAGATGAGGAAGTCATTGCTGACCTTATTAAGAAGGGTAGAATCAGAAACTAGATTGTAATAAGGAGTACAAGAGAGGTAGGGAAGTGAAGGCGCTATCAGAAACAACTTCTAAATTTGCTATAAAAGGAAATAAAGTCACTAGAGAGGAAAATAAGATGTGTGAAGGCAAAGAATGGCTGAACCAGGGAGGCAGAGGACAACCATCATTAGTATGTAATTTCAGACATTTTCATCACCAAAAAGAAACACCATACCTATTATCACCTCCTCTCAACCCCAACCCCTAGCAACCACTTTCTGTTTCTGCGGAATTGCACAGTCTAGACTTTTCATATAAATGGAATCATGTGGTAAGCACGTGTCTGAAGTCTTTCATCTAGCATATTTTAAAGGGTCATCCACATTGCAGTGTTACCTAAGAATTTTATTCCTTCTTCAGGCTGAAAAACAAATGCAGATACATTTGTTTATCCATTCATCAGTTGATGGACACTGTAATGTTTCTGCTTTCTGGCTATTAAAGATAATGCTGTTACATTTAAGGTAGAAATGTTTTCATTTCTCTCTGGCACATACCAGGAAGTAGAATTTTGGGATCATAGCATAACTGTGTTTAACTTCTCAGGGAACTGTCAAACCATTTTCCTCAGGAGCTACATCGATAGCAATGAGGGTTCCAGTTTCTCTGCATTCTCACCAACATTTGCTTTGTCCATCTCTTTTTTTTTTTTTTGCCATTTCTTGCGACGCTCCTGCGGCATATGGAGGTTCCCAGGCTAGGGGTCTAATCGGAGCTGTAGTCACCGGCCTACGCCAGAGCCACAGCAACGCAGGATCCAAGCCGCGTCTGCAACCTACACCACAGCTCACGGCAACGCCGGATCATTAACCCACTGAGCAAGGCCAGGGATCGAACCCGCAAGCTCACGGTTCCTAGTCGGATTCGTTAACCACTGCGCCACGACGGGAACTCCTGTCCATCTCTTTTATTTTAGCCATTATAGTAGGTATGAAGCGGTGTCTCATTATGGTTTTGGTTTGCATTTCCCTAATGGCTAATGATGCTGAACATCTTTTCATGTACTTATTGGCCATTTGTAAGTCTTCCTTGGAAAAACAAATTTTCAAATTCTTTGTCCGTTTTTTAAATTGGGGTGTCTTCTAATTTTGTGTTGTAAGAGTTCCTCTTATATTCTAGATATTAGGTCCTTATCAGATATATATGATTTGCAAATATTTTCTCCTATTCTGCTACTATCTTTTCTCAAAGCACAAATGTTTTCTAATTTTGATGAAGTCAATTTATCTAATTTTCCTTTGGTTGTGTCTGTGGTGTCATGTCTAAGACAGCATTGCCTAATTAACCCAAGGTCAGGAAGATTTATACCTACGCTGTTCTTCCCAAGTTTTAGCTCTCGCACTTCAGCTATCCTCCCATTTTGATTTCATTTTTGCATATGGCATCATGTAGGAGTCCAACTTCACTCTCTTGCATGTGGCTATTCAGTTATCCAGTGCTGCTGCTTGAAAAGATCACTCTTTCCCCATTAAACTATCTTGTCTCCATTTTTGAAAATTGATTGACCATCAATTGTTTCTGGACTCTCGATTTTATCTGTTGATCTATGTTATCCTTATGCAGAACTCTGCTGTTGGGGGCTTTAAAGGGAGGTTATCTTCATTTTTTAAATCCCACACTAGAGTGTGAAGAACAATGGACTTGAAGTAAAAACAAAAACCAAGGTCAAGTCTAACTCTGCCTCTTACTTGGGAATCAACTATACTAAATAAGACTCATTTTCCTCACTCTCACAGAATCAGGAATTAAGTGAGGTGCAAAATTACCTTGTAAAAGTAACATAGTAAGAATCTTCCATAATCTCTTTCTAAGAAACTGTGCCTAGCACATAGTAGGCCCTCAATAAATATTTATTGAGCGAAACTATTTTCCAACTGCTTTGTACTTATTTTCTATGAAGGTTAAGATTGAGGAAACAATTCATAAATTTTATATCATCATACTTTAAGTTCTTTATTGAGCAATTATTTCCTTAAAAAAAAGGAAGTATATTTCTAGCTTTTGAATATTATCCAATATTTCATTTAAGAAGGTTTCCTTCATATGATATTTAATTAAAAAAGAAAAATTAAGATTTTTTTTTTTTTTTGCTTTTTAGGGCCGTACCCACAGCATAGGGAGGTTCCTACTCTAGGGGTGGAATCGAGCCACAGCTGTGGGTCTACGACAGCTACTCCTGTGACCTACACCACAGCTCACAACATGGGACCCTTAAGCCACTGAGCAAGACCAGGGATTGAACCCACAACCTCATGGTTCCTAGTCGGATTGGTTTCCTCTGAGTCACGAAGGGAACTCCAAATTCAGAAATTTTTCAAGTCAAAGTGAATTCTAAAAACTTTGTAACAACTTGATTTATTTAGTTGGTAATTCCTACAGTTATACCTATCCTTTAAGTTTAGGAGGAAAAGCACTGATTTTTGTTGTTGCTTTCTGCTTCTAGTAGCTTAAGATCAGTATTTGTTCAGAGGAAAGAGTAATTGCTTGGCAATCCACAATATGTTTTACCCCAACAAATTTCAAAAGTGAGGTCCTTCCAACTCTTTAACAACTTTATTGAGATATAATTACCTACCATAAAATTTACCCATTTTAAAAAGTGTCCAATGCAATTATTTTCAGGAAATTTACAGAGTTGTAGGTTTCCAACACTGTAAAAAGATGCCTTCTGCCCATTTGCAGTCAGGCCCCAGTCTATTCCCAGGCAACCACTATTCCCAGGCAACGGACATTCCACAAAAAAAAAAACAGAATCATATACAGTCTTTTGCATTTAGCATAATATTTTGGAGGTCCATCCACATTGTAGCACGTCAATGGTTCATTCCTTTTTTGTTGCTAAATAGTATTCCAAATTTTTTCGTTTTAATCTGGTATAAAATGACCCACAATGTGTGTCCTATTTTACAAGATTAAAAAAAAAGTTGCCAAAAATATTTACTCCTTGTATATTCCATTCTATTGCCACTATCTTTCTAAAATCCAAATCTGATCATGTTTTCCTCAGCTAAAACCTCTTCAATGGTTACCATCAACCTATATATAAGTTCCTTGGCAGAGCACATCCTATGGGCCATGCTGGTATGTCCAGTCTCACTCCCTGCTGCTTCCTTCTTGAACACTCTGCCAACAGCCCGTACTGAGTACAGAGTTCTCCCATGCTCTATCACCTTCGTGTCTTTGAACTCATCTGCTTCACAAACCTGCATTAATTTTGAAGTCCAGTGTAAGACATCGTTTACCAGTGCCAACCTCACTTTCTCAGCAGCTTGTGCCATAATCATCTTACTTCTAACAAAATCCTTAACTGTTTACCTATCTCTCTTGCCAAACTCATCCCAGTACCTAACCTTGTGTCTGAACATTTCTGGTGTTTATAAATAAGTAAGTTCAAAGTAAGTCCAATTAAATAATAAATTCTGACTACTAATATTCATCCCCTCATTTCATTAAGGAAGATCAACTGCACTCCAAAACTGATGGTGAAAGGACCTAACAGACGTAGCATAACAACTGGAATGTCTAGGGCAGTGGTCTGCAAACAAAGTATACTCCAGGAGTCTGCAACTTATGGCCCTCCGGTCAAATCCAGCCCACAGCATGTTTCAGTAAAAAAAAATGTACTGAAAACAGCCATGCTCATTTGATTAACGTATTGTCTGGGGCTGCTTTTAGCCTACCACAGCAGAATTGAGTGGTTCCAACAGAGACCATGGGCTGAAAAGCCTAAAATATTTACTATCTGGCCCTTTAAAAAGAGTTTGCCAACCCAAGACACATCATGATGCATGACGGCAGGGGTAAAGAAGGAGAAAATACCACAACTCTCTTTATATAAGTGTTTTCATCTCATCTTTTAAAAATTTCTATTTTTGTATATATTTTCTATTATTAATACAGCACTGATTATATATAATTTCTAAATGTAAAAATGTACATACACTGGGTATGGTACATGCCCATATTATTTTTTGACTAATATAGGTGACTCAATTTTCTTTTTTTTCCAATTTTTTAAATCAAAAAACCTAAGAGTTCTCTTCTGGCTCAGGTCGCTGCTGTGGCATGGGTTTGATCCTTGGACTAGGAACTTCCACATGCCACAGGCATGGACAAAAAAAAAAAAGAAACCGAGCAAGTCTTACTTAGGGTAGACAAATTTTAGAGTTTACATGAAAATTTAGCAATCAAGATTATTTTATGAACAACTAGGTTCTGTAAGTGCTTCAAAGCACACAGAAAAAACCTTAGAATTAAACCTCTCCCATACCAAAATGCTCAAAACATCTCTAAAGAATCTTTTCATGGGACTAAAAATGTTAGGCAAATGATGCAGAGAGTCCTAATATCCTTTAAGTTGAATGTAATAAAATGTGTGTTACATAAACCCAAACCTCTTCAGAAGCCACTATGTTTTTTTAAAAATCTCTGTAATAATCAAATGCCAGTGTGTCCTTCCAAATTCTAAAGCCCAATTGTCTGATATATAATCAATATATGACAAATATATAAACTAAGAGAGCACCTCACTACATTTTTTTAAATCCATCAGTACTTAACATGATGCAGTTCTGTAACTAAAACGTCCCTTAGTTGTGATATACTGTTTCCATGTAAGACAAACAGATACTAATCTAAGGTTCTGAAAGGCCTAATACCAAATTCCTAGTAACTTAAAAGTCAGGTTCTGATCACCATCCTCAATAAATTTATAAGCTAAAGTTAATTTACCAATTGAACCTAGATTTGTCAAGTTAGGGTTGTCATTCTGTGTTGCATCATATTCTCCAACAAATAGTCACAGCCCCCAGAGAGAACTACACTCTACTCTGCTCACCTTCAAGGCTTTCTCTGAGGCCTTCCGAGATGACTAGCATCAGACTTTTGAGGAAGGCTAGCCATTAGACAAGGCTTTTCCCCACGATCTGACTGCTTGAAGTGACATCCAGGATCAGGTCGATCCTGTATCCAGGAATCATGACCCTCCCTGAGGCACCAGTCATCATGAGACCGTCAGTGCACTTTGGCACTTCTTGAAAACCACTGGATTGCTCCTTTAGCTGAAAGGAAAAAGAACATCAAAACCACAACAAACAAAACAAAGGGGGAAAAAATCAGTAATTCAACCTGAAAAGACAGAACGTGGGGAAAAATATACCAAAATAGCCTTGTCTAGATCAAAATGTAGCCTTGCCTTGATGTAAAGATCATAGTTCCAGTCACTGCACAACGTTTATTCCAAAAACACAAACATAAAAAAACTGTGTATCTACTGTATTACATCTGCAAAGAGCAATTCAAAGAGGAAGTTACATAAAATACTATTATGCAACACAGCTAAATAATATCATAAAGAATATAATAAAGGTACTTATAAAAGACAAACAACCTAAGGCCCAGGTAAGTGTGACTCATCAGGAGATCAAGTACTCAGCTCTTTCATACTTTCAAGTTGTCATCTGAAATATATCTAATAGACTGACCTGAACTGAGTTTAACTGGCAGAAAACTGCCATGCAGTCAAAGGCAATCTACTACTACCTATAAATTACATACTGATGAAGAGAAAAGAAATTACACTTGCATCCTCTCTAAATGACTTGACACTACTACAAAGGTATACCCCCCGCCACACACACACACACAATGCTCTTGTTCTAACACTCTGAATTTCAGTTTTTACACTTCTTTAAAATAAGCACTGTTGGAGTTCCCGTCGTGGCGCAGTGGTTCACGAATCCGACTAGGAACCATGAGGTTGTGGGTTCGATCCCTGGCCTCACCCAGTGGGTTAAGGATCCAGCATTGCCGTGAGCTGTGGTGTAGGTTGCAGACGCGGCTCGGATCTGGCGTTGCTGTGGCTCTGGCATAGGTTGGCAGCTACAGCTCCGATTAGACCCCTAGCCTGGGAATCTCCATATGCCGCGGGAGCAGCCCCAGAAAAGGCAAAAAGACAACAAAAGAAAAAAAAAAGCACTGTAAGATGTTCACATCATGGCCTTAAAACAAACAAAAAAAATTTATAGATCTGATAATAAATGGTAAGATTACTTAACAATTTATTGATTTAATCTGCTTCAAAATAAAAATTCTATCAGGATCCAGAGATAAAATTTCACTTTTTCTCTGTTTTTAAATACAAAATACTTTTTCCAAGACATACTGTTAAAAGGCAAAAAAGTTTGCTTATAACTCCTTTAATATATTTGTACCCTAAAAATAATGATACTCCATCAATTATTTTATATTCTTTTCTGCTACTTTTCCAATATTCCCCTTTCAGTTACCACTACCAACAGCCACACAGACTACTAAGGTGGAAACCTCAAAATACTAGTGGACTGTGGGTACTAGTAAACAATATTTTCGATTTGTTTTGTTTTTACTTTCTGAGAATATGAGTAGAGCTCTAGACCTCTGTCCCCCAGGAACACGTGCATACACATCTAGACCATGTCTGGATACCACTGCAGAGAATCCACAGAATCTCTGAACCCAGACCCGAACCCTGGGGTCAGCAGCCCTGTCCGATACTTTGCTTTCGTCTCCCGTACCATCCCTGAGCACAGGGATGCCTAACATACCTGCTGACTACATCTGTCAGATTTCCACCTGCCTAGCCAGCACTGGCTTAGTTTTAGCACAGCCTGTTTCTCCTGGGTGGTTGTATGTTGTTTGCTAATCCTTACCAATTTACCCATCTTTCAAATCTATCTTCTTTCATGCTGCTGGCAGAGTACACTTACTAAAATGCAAATCTGATCATGTAACTCACCTACTTAAAACTTTCAATACCTCCTCTGCCAGTGTTAATAGGATGATGTCCAGTCTCCTTAGGTGGTATCATCCCGCCTCAAGCTACATTTCAAGTCCCTTCCTCCTACCTGCACTAAAGGCATACTCAAAAATGTGGACTGCTGAAAATGCACTGTAGATATTAAATTGAAATACATCATCAACTTCTTTCAATTATGCATTTTTATTATAATTACATATAACTGTGCTCATATAGTTTACAGCCTCCCAATGCACTGTTTTCATGCCTTTATACTTGTATATGCTGTTCCTTCTTTCTGAAATGTTATGGCTCAATCCCTTCTCATCCCTCAAAACTTAGCTTCTCTCTTTATTTGTGCCATGAGATTGATCTCAGAGCATTAAAAATGCTTATTTAGGGAGTTCCCGTCGTGGCTCATTGGTAACAAAATCCAACTAGTATCCAGGAGGATGCAGATTCGATCCCTGGCCTCGCTCAGCGGCTTAAGATTGCCGTGAGCTGTGGTATAGGTTGCAGACGCAGCTTTGATTCCACGTTGCTGTGGCTGTGGTGTAGGCCGGCAGCTGCAGCTCCAATTTGACCTCTCACCTGGGAACTTCCATATGCCACGGGTACAGCCCTAAAAAAACAAACACACAAAAAGCTTATTTTATTTACTTCCCTATCTTCAAAATAACATGTTTTATAGGGGCAAAAGCCTTGCTTAATTTTAATTCCATCATTGTCCCCCCAGTACCTAGAATATAGCAGTACTAGATAGAAATGTATGGTGTGCCATTATTCTTGTACATAGTCACTATGAATCACACACAAAAAATTGCTGAATCAATCTAAAATATACTTTAAGTATTCAAAATTGGGACAATTCATATGGAAGAGTATGTTAGCAGCAACTCTCTAGAAAGCAGAAATTAAGTGTAACTGTCACCAATTCTTTATATATATATATATATTTTTTTTTAAATAATGCTAGTTATGAACATTCAAGTCAGGAATTAAGGTATAACAGGATACTCTGTAGTCCTTTTGATAAAAATTCCTAAGTCAGATATAGCAAGCACAGCACAGATAATATGAATTAATTACTCCCCCTTATTTACCCTTTCCTCCTCCACCCCATCTCATTCTCAAGAGTCTAAGAGTCCTCGTCAATACAGCACACCACAGCAGGAACTACAGGTAGACTGGAGTCGGCACAGAAGTTAATATTTTAGGGCTATCCAATAACTGATTCTAAGTCACATCGAATGCAATAAAAAATATTCACAGAAGACCTATTCCATATCCCTTGGATACTCAGTCCCAAGTCTAATAATTCTAAAGGTCAAGAATTTTTTTTTTTTTTTTTTTTTTTTTGTCTTTTTGCCATTTCTTGGGCCGCTCCTGCGGCATATGGAGGTTCCCAGGCTAGGGGTCGAATCAGAGCTGCAGCCCCCGGCCTACACCAAAGCCAAAGCCACAGCAACACGGGATCCGAGCCGCGTCTGCAACCTACACCACAGCTCACTGGCAAAGCCGGATCGTTAACCCACTGAACAAGGCCAGGGACCGAACCCGCAACCTCATGGTTCCTAGTCAGATTCGTTAACCACTGCACCACGATGGGAACTCCTAATTTTTATCTTAAAAAGACATACTGCTGGCCTTTTAAGTTAAAAACTGCTTTGTTTTGTTCAAGTTGTTCATTTTCACATGCATTTTTTATAGTTTTAAAAAATATATATATTTGTAGTTCAGCTGTGTTTCCAAACCTGACTGTGTGTTATCAGAATCAACTGGGACACTTTCAAAAATAGATTCCCAGGTTCCTGTTCAGATCAACAGAACAAAAATTCCCAGAATTAGAAATGTGGCATTATATTTTATAAAATACCAGGTGATTTTGATGCAGCCATGTGAAAACTACTTTTCTAAATATCACAGTAGTTTATATATGGAAGAGCTAGAATCAGACAAGTAATAGAAATACCTCTAAATGAAATTTTCCTTAAATGTGCAATATTTCATTGCTTACTGGTTCTGACAAGCTAATAAATGCAGGGCGAAGTTGCTTCCCCATAAAAACCATTTCTATGTATCTTAACACAGAATTCTAGATAACAGATTAGTAATTGTAGCCATACAGCCTCACAAGAGTGATCAGCCAGCCTTCCTTTGTAATTCTTCTATTATAGCATTGGTCTAGAGGCAATCCTTAAAAGATTTTCTTTGCACATGACCTTGAAAAAAGGTATACTCAAAAAGAGTATTGCAAATTTGATCTGCAGAAAATTCACTATAGATATTAAATTGAAATATATCATCAACCTTTTAATTATGCATTTTTATTATAATTACAAATTTTCAAATACTAATAATTGCAGATAAATATATTTCTATAGCACACCAAGAGGTGATAAATCCAGGGATTGAGAGGTCAGGGTCAAATACATGTGTGAAAAAAATGCAAATTACCTATATCCAACAAATTCTTAGTAAATGTTCTTGGAAAGTCAAACTGATAGAGACTAACATAAGCAGTAATGTTCTATACATGTTTAGAACATGTGAATCACTATCAGTAAGACAGGAGCTAATCTTGGTAACGCTACTGAGCCCCTAGTAATATCCAAGATGCAAAGGCAGCACTACTGAGGGTTAAGGATAAAACCTCAGAAATGCATTTACACACAGATTTGTTTAATACATTCTGTCAAACTACAATGACATCCCTCAAGATTCCCTAGAGGTCTTTTTAAAAAAATTAAATAAAGACAAAATTCTAAGCGTACTGGGAAACAATTTTAAATATGTTTAAAAATCTTTGCATAAACAATAAAAATAGTTTTGACCGGAGTTCCCACTGAGGCACAACAGGATCAGCAGTCGTCTCCAGAATGCCGGGACTCAGGTTTGTTCCTCAGCCCAGTACAGTGGGTAAAGGATCCTGCATTGCCACAGCAGCTGGCAGTGTAGGTCACAACCATCTGATGCTTGGCTGGGGAAATCCATATGCAGCAGGACAGCCAAAAAAGGAAAAAAAAAAATGTTTTGACAGCTTTTTGGCACATATTTTTGGTGATTTTAGTGAAATAAAAACATTTTACAGGGGAGAGATGGTTTCTGAATTACTTCAGATACTAGAAACATTTTAAAGTTCTGGATTTTTTAATCAGTATGGATCATGAAGATCCTAATTATAGATCCTAATTATAGATTATCCTTGTAAGAGGTGAAACCATTTGCACTGCCCAGAATGATCCAGAAAAATTACTAATACCAAACCACATCTCACAGACTGATGGGACTTCTGCATCACCTTTTGAGAAGTGGCAAGTTGAGCCACTTGAACACACAGTTAAGGTTACTCAGACATTCTCTCTCTACAAACACATGCCTTTCCTGAACATCTTCCAAAAAGTTATGAAAGCAGTTGTCCTAGTTTCTCTTAAAAAGGTGGGAAAGCTCATAAGAAAGCAAAGCTTTTAATCTCAAAAGCCACTAGGTTCTTTTGACTGCACACGTTAGCCTTCAGGACAATCACAACATTGATAAAGAGACGCAGAAAGAGTCTTCAGCAAATCTCAATATTTGAAAGATAACACTACTATTAGCACTTTCAAGGAAGAGAAAAATAACTGCTACACGATCCTGGAATGTCATTCAGCACCAAGAAGGTACTGGCAGGATTTCTTCTGGCTACTTTATTGAGCAATATAGTTAGCCACATATTCCTGGAATCATAGCACGAAATAGTTTTCCACTGCAAAGAAGTATTAGAAGATCTTTGCAGGCAATAAAAACCAGAAATAATCTTTTTCAGTAACTCTATTTGGTAAGTCTACCAAAATATCTGATACACTGGTAATATAACATGATGAATGGTACTGTGAGTTTTTGGCCACAAGTATGCTTATCAACAACAAAGACGATGATTATGGAAATAAGAAACAGAAACTTCTTGTGTATTAGAATTCAAAGTCCCATCTAATTCATATCTCATGAGCGAAAAAAAACGCAAACCGGTTTTATCACATAACTACATTGAAAGAGAAAAAAAGGCAAAAAATACACACATATTTTTCTATCACAAGCAATCATCAAAAGTCCTACAGATTTCACCAAACACACTACACTAGAAACACACTCATGAGCAACTCAAACAATGAGACAATAAGGCCAAAAAAGAGAATTAAAATCATGAATTAAGGCAGAATGATTGTATACAGCTCAAGATTTCTGTCCACAATACAAGCTGCTTCTCTTCTAACTCCAAATACACTGCTAAATGACGACCTGTCATAGAGGAAATGGTATTCCTGTATTATTTTGATAAGAAAGTTATAAGAAATTACATCAAACTGGCCTGTGCAAATTTAGCCAGGTCAAGAGGCACTACAGCACCAATTTTTTCCATTAACTATTTTCTAGGCCTAAAACAACTTTGTACCAGGTTTCTTTATAACTTTCACAGATATAATCTATGAAGCACATCCTATACCAAATCATCCACAAGATCTTTGAAATTAATCAAAATTAAAATGACTATAAAAATTCCTATTACACTTGGTTTGACCTATGCCCAAGATAGGTATACTGACCTTCCCCTCCGCCTCTTTAGTCCTCTCATACACTCAGTGTGTATCTCTCTTTTATCATTCATAAAACCACTTAACAGGCAATCCTTCCCCATAACACTGTGAATTTGAGAACCAGAAATTCACCTTATTCATCTCCATTATCTTCACTGTCTAGAAACGCCATGGCCATAATAGTCATTTAAGGGATACTGAATGAATAAGAACATAATACCTATGTCACAACTGTATAGAAAGGGGAAGTAGCCCAATAAGAAATCAGGTAAGTCGAATGTAAATTTCATGAACAGACAAAAATAGAATCAAACAGAAAGACAAGGGCACTGGGTCTTGAGGGGCTAGGATGTCTTCAGAACTCAGATCAATTCTAATCAGGTTTTGGCAATAATAAATGTTGTAACCTTGAGCAAATCTTTTTCTCTCCCTGGATCTCAATTTCCTTATTTGTAAAATAAAAAAATACTAGAGGAGCTCCATGTTTCCTTATATTCCATGAGGATGATTTCAAAGCAGCAGGAATACTTATTCCCACAAAACAGCACTAGCAGAACAGGTAAAATATACTATGTGAGATAACGTAATTACTGAACAAAGGGTCTTGTATGGGTGGGGTGCCCAACTCCATAAACAGTAGCAGGTCACATCAATAGCAGTCACAGCCAGTCAAGAATTATACACACTACATATGTACTAATGTGGAAATCATCAACATAATCACTCACCCAACAAATCTTTAAAAAGAATCAAGTTTTGCCAAAGACGAAGATTAAGAGAACAGAAGAGAAAGAGACATAAAGCCAAAACTCTGCTTGTTATTTCCTAGTAGAAAGTATGACAATATAGATCATATGTACCACGCAGGGGTACATACACACACACAAGCAAACTAAAAAGCATCTTTATGCTTTTTATAAATTGATAATTCTCCTCAAAATGAATCACACAACTGTAATTATTTGGGCTAGAAGAGACCAGTATCTCACATTTCAGCTAAAATTAGGCTTCCACAATATACACATTTAGGGTACATTCTCTGGCCCACAAAATGAGTATTGTTGAGACATTAAAAACCAAACATGCAGAGGATCAAACTCCTAAACTTGAAACCCCAAACAACTCACGGACCTATGTTCCAACTATACACCCCAAATAAAACTTTGCCTAATAACAAATGAATCTTCTACCTCAGTTAAGAAGCAATAGTGATCAATTTTGATCTTGATGACTACAGACTCAACACAACAGTATCTATAATAATAATTTTTTTTAATGTAAACTCTGTTCTCAGTACTATGCTAAATATCACAGAAGATATACGAGAACTAAAAAGTAAGATCCTGGCCCATAGGGAAATCTTCCCAACCTTACTAGCGAGGAGTTTTAGGTCTACTTCTCCAATATTTTTCTCAAGGACCTAAGAAGAAAAGTGAGCCATTCCAACATCCATGTATATGTCAAGATATTTTTTAAAGCTCAAGGAGGTCTTACAAAACAAGTATTAGAAACAAAGCAGATTCAGATGTATGGGAACAAAATATATTGTACCCCAAAGGTCTTTTCCGCAAAGGTGCCAAGACAGAGTATGCTGAACAGATAATCTGACATGTAGGAATATTTCATGTAAGTATAAATATAAAATGTAAACAGAAATACCTTTACAGTCATTACAAATACAAAACAAAATCATTATTAGTATTTCTGACCTGATTATTGACACCTCAATCTTTCTCTCACTCAAATTTTTCAAAAGGAAAAGTGGGACAAATCAATTTAAGAGCTTCAAATTTAGATAAGCAACATAAGCACCATCTGTGGCACTAGGGTTTAAGACTCCAACTGTAGTGGCTCAGTCGCTGCAGAGGTGTAGGTTAGATCCCCGGCCTAGTGCAGTGGGTTAAAGGATCTTGCATTGCTGCAGCCACATCATAAGCTTAGCTGCGGCTTGGATTCAAGCCCCTGGCCTGGGAACTTCCATACATCGTGGATCCGTCCATAAAAACAAAATAAAGTTAAGCAACATATTGCTTATTCATGTATATAATCAATGTTTATCTGTTCCTGACAGTGGCAGGATATAACTGTCTATATATATCAACTAGGTTCAGAAAAGCCCCCAAACCCATTAAGTTCAGCCACTGAGTCTTCCAAGACTTCTAATTATGTACAGACTATAAATTATTTAATTATGAATTTTAATCTACCTAAACTTTTCAACTGCCTCTTCATAAATTATATCCTGAATTTCCTTTAATATCAACCACTCAACAAAACAATTCTGGCTCTCTTGCTGCCAAGTCAAGATCAGGCAGTAACAATTCTTTACTAGCTCCCATGCCTCCTGATACAACAATACAGTGTTCTTTTCGTTACAGCCTACCAAGCACTTTCATATACATGATTACATATCAGTCTTCTAACAACCCTATGAGGTAAGACAAGAATTATCATCTTTATTTCATGGACAAGG
This sequence comes from Sus scrofa, assembly GCF_054392235.1. Classification (NCBI taxonomy): domain Eukaryota; kingdom Metazoa; phylum Chordata; class Mammalia; order Artiodactyla; family Suidae; genus Sus; species Sus scrofa. The sequence continues at coordinate 17,041,272 of NC_139393.1, read as the reverse complement.
ATGGAGATTTAAAGAAGTTAGGTAACTGGTACAATCTTCACTGCTAGGAAGGGACTGAGCAAAGACTAGAACCCACATGTCCTAACTCCATATCCAATTGGCATTCCACAATGTCACACAAATGAAAAGTATTTCTAAAAACTACTAAACGTAAAAACTACACTTTTCCTACTTAATCAAAGCCTGTGTAAAAACAGTAAGAATTAAAATTAAGATTCTAAATCAAACACAAGCAAAGAAAGTGGTGTAACCATCTCCTTCCTATATCAATATATTTTAATACACAAGTATAATGTTCAAGAGTAGTTCAAATACTACAATAAAAACAGCTTAAAGTTAAAATAAATCTACTGCACTCACACCACACACAATGCATGCTGGTATAGAATATGTAAAGTTAGCTATAAAGTACTTACACTGTATTTGACTTAGAATTAAAATGTCCAAAAAACTTTACTTTTCCTAGTCTTAACCTCCTCTTGACTTTGCTGTACTCTGTCTAGAGTCTCCACAGTGGAGTACATGTGACTACCTACTCAAATATGGGAAGAAATTATTAGAATGTTGTCTCCATTTTTTAGCCTGAAACTAAAAATTCGTTTTACTAAATTTACTATATGAACTGACACTACGGCCGTCACATTAACTCAAAAATACACATATAATTGGGATGGGGTAGGCTCCAAAATTTGTCACAGAAGGGATTCCTATTCAAGAAAATTTAGAGACCATTGCTACAAACAACAGAAGGTAAATGAGTGCTAGGAGCCACACGACTCTAGACTATATCAAATAATCAGAGAGAGAATCTATTGAAGGTGTTCAATATCCTACAATGCATATACAAATAAAAACTTTTCAACTGTATTTGCATAATCCATGCTAATACAAATATATCTTACCTCATCCTGGACTCCACTGGTAGTAGTCAACTTGCTCCCATCAGTAATTGTAATAATTATTGCTGGCTCCAAAAAAAAAGGGTTTCTTCCCTAAAGTCAAAAAACACAATTTTAAGAACAGTATATAAATCCCCCTTTCTTGTTTTTAAATTTTACATATAGCATATAGCTTTTGAACTTTAAAACAACGTTTAAGATGAAATGTAAACTAAACAGAGGTTAAACGTGAAGTAGGTTAGGAATAGAAAGAGTAAAAAGGGATTTTTCACATCTACATCTTTGTATTGTATTCATTTTTAGAGAGTCTATAAATAACTAACTAAAGCATTTAATTTCTTAAAAGAAACTCTAAAGCCCAATTCTAATAATTTGACAAAGCTACACATTAAAAATTAAAATAATAAGTACCTTTTTAGGAACTTCTTAAAAAGGAAGGAAAAACAGTAGGTGAATATTTACTCTGCAATCTATACCTGTTATCAAAGTACCTAACCAAGTGACTAGGTATACAGATGGAAGCGTGCTAAGAGCTGGTTCTACAGAAACACTAGGCCTACTCAGAGCTTAGCAAAATTCAACAACAGTCCAATATGAAAAATTAAAATAAGGATAACTACTTAAAGAAATTGCTTGGTGAGACAAGTACAAAAATAATAGCAGCAAAGGCAATGGAATACAGTGGCAGAGAACTTTCAAATGCTCTATAGCTAAGGTGAAATAAATTCAGTAACTTCCATTCAAATCTCTGGCCCAGTCATTCTATGAGTACTAGGTAACACATTTTGTTAAATCAAAGATATCAAATTCTCTGCTACCGACAGTGTTCAAGACAGGACAAAACAAAGTTTTGCTGGATATGATGTAGAAGAGCATATGACAATTCTTGATGTGCCTATGAATCACATGGAGATCTTAATAAAATGCAGGTTCTGGTTTAGTAGGTCTTGGGCAAAGACTAAAATTTCACACTTCTAATAAGACCGCAGGCTTGGAGATGCTAATGTCCGCTGACCATATTTGTAACAGCAAGGATGCAGAAGGGTTAGGGGCATGTAATACTCTATGCTTCCATAACCTTCCTTTAAACTCACATAACTCTCCATCATTAGCAGACTATAGCACATACTCCATGGCTGATGAATGAGTCTACACTTTTCACACACTAATTATGATTATAACCAATCATAAAGTGGGAGCAGGGGGATATCTGATATATTAAATTTCTTGATCAAGCCAAGCAAGTTTAAGTGTATGTAAGTGGCACATACATTTTGCAAACTAGTGTCCAAGAAACAATGGTTCCAAACAGAGAACATTTTGGTCAAATAAAATTAAATTATGTTGGATATAACCTCAGCAGCTTTTAAATGCACAGTCACATTCAAATGTTACTGGGGCCTTGCAGGAAAAAAACCTGAATTTCCCTTCCCTTCTTCCTCTACAACACTGATGGTAGATGGGACATATTTAGGGAAACATTTCCTTACACACTGCTTTGCCTCTCACACCATTCACCTTCAACATAAACAACAAATTCTTATAATGCAGGTCTTCTCATCAATCTAGAAATAGGCAATGTTCATTCCCAAGCTCTGAGCTTTGAAGGCGTTCCCTCAACTATGTTTTTCCTTTTTCCTGCCCACAACCCATCCAATTTCTAATCAGTCCTTAAGGCTCAATTTAAGTCTTCCTCTTCCGCCATGAAACCTTTCCTGATTACTCTGGTTGAATAATTTACCCCTTTCCTTCTCCAAATTCTGAAAGTGGTAGTTTTCAAACTTAAATATACATTTCCTCGAATAAAACTGTGGATTCAGACTGGCTTCATGCAGTACATTTTGAACACCACTTCCCAAAAGCATTTATCCTCTCCTCACATTATTTTCCATTTATTTTATGAATATATATACCTGTCAAATTGGAACTGCAGCTGAGGCCTATGCCACAACCACAGCAACACCAGATCCGAGCCACATCTAGGATCCTTAACCCACTGAGGAATCCCACATCCTCACAAATACTAGTTGGGTTCTTAACCTGCTAAGCCACACTGGGAACTCCTCAATTTAAATATATAATACCTCGCACAACAATGTGAATATAATTAACACTACTTAACTCGACACTTAAAAATGGTTCAGACAGTAAATTTTGTTACACATTTTTACCACATTTTTTTTTTTTTAATGGACACGCCCATGGCACTGTGGAGATTCTGGGCTAGGAAATGAATCCTAGCCACAGCTACAGCAACACCAGACAGATCGTTTAACCTGTTTAACCCAGGTATCAAAACCATACCTCCGTAACAACCGGAGCCACTGCAGCTGGTTCTTAACCCATTGCACCACAGTGGGAGCTCCTTCACTACACACTTAAAAAAATACATACCATTTTGTACTCTCTGCTATTGTTTCATGTGTGTGACTACACCAAAGGCAAGGATCATGTTACAATTCTTCCTCATGCTGAGCTCAAAATACTTAAGCACTGGACACTGAAATATTTATTGATATACTGAGTATAGCCTAATAGAATTATTCAAACTTCAACGAGCTTCAAAAAACATCGATGTTGCCTTTACCTCAATATAAATAAGTGCTTCCTAAAATTAATAATTCATGATTTGCTAGGTCACAAGGGTACACCACCTCAATCCAACATCTGTCCAGGTGTCCCTTGCCCATTCTCTCCTGTTTGTCATTCAAACAGTTACTGAGTGGTTACCTCACATCAAACACTGTGTTAGGTATATGATACGTAATTTCTACTCTCATACATAATAAATGTATGTACCTATGCACATATAACAATAACTCTCCCCTCCTGGCCACCACAAATACCATTTTAGCTCAAAAATGGGCAAAAGGAGACAAAGAAAATCAAGATATCCTAGTATCTTCAAAACTACTGTAAAACAAAAAACAAACAAAAAACCGACACCTGATTCCAACTATAAATCACATGGTCTTTGTGCAGCATCCAAAGGTCTTGCGGTAGCAGCTAAATTCTCTTAGATTCAATCCCTACACCAACTTGGATTGTGCCATATTCACATGACAATGCCCGATATTATAACTGGATTGCAGTGAAATTATCTACAGGAGGACTATTCCATTCCTTGATTTCTTGTTGCTCTATGATATCCTACCTACCAATATTTCTATATGTAAATCAATATACTATTCCCCCAACAAAAACACAGTAAAACAAAATGCTATTTGTATTACTTACTTTTGAAAACTATGCTACTTCAATTAACTTTTAGATAGTATATACAGAAATATAAAATAACATTTTAATAACTTTATTTACTTATTGACCATGATAGCAAAATGCAGAAGTTCCCAGGCCAGCAATTAAACCCATGCCAGGCCAGCAATTAAACCCATGCCACAGCAGTGACAATGCTGGATCCGCAACACACTGAGCCACCAAGGAACTCTTTTAATGACTTTAAATTTGGGGAAAAACAGATAAAGATCAAAGACAGAAAAAGGTAAAGAAAAATATGGCCATTATCATTTCACCTATTTAACCACTTAACCCTAATGTGCTTAAGACCCCTTCCTAAGACGAAAGAATTTAGTTAAGAATCACACTAAGTAACAGTATTAGTTATGATAAAAATTAGAATAATGTGGAGTTCCCGTTGTGGCACAGTGGAAACGAATCCGACTAGGAACCATGAGGTTGCAAGTTTGATTCCTGGCTTTGCTCAGTGGGTTAAGGATCCGGCGTTGCCATGAGCTGTGGCGTAGGTCAGAGACGTGGCTCGGATCTGGCGTTGCTGTGGCTGTGGTGTAGGCCGGCAGCTGTAGCTCTGACTAGACTCCTAGCCTGGGAACCTCCATATGCTACAGGTGTGGCCCTAAAGAGCAAAAAAAAAAAAAAAAAAAAAAAAGAATAGAATGTTGTGATGGAACATGATGGGGGATAATGTGAGAAAAAGAAAAAGAGTGTGTGTGTGTGTGTGTGTGTGTGTGTGTGTGGTCACTTTGCTGTACAGCAGAAATTAACAGAACATTATAAATCAACTGTAATAAAAAATCTTTAAAAAATTAGAATAATGATTTAAAGAATGTAATTTATACACAAAAGGAGGTTTTCTATTTCTTCAGAGAAAAATTACCCCTACTTCTATATAAAAATAATTGGATTAACATTTCTCTAAGCATAAATTTCTAAATCAACTTTAGAAAATGACCAGACTATCTTGCAAAAATTAAGTTTTTTTATATACAGTTTTGGGCAGTTCCTCCTCTGCCTTTTGTAGTACATTTACTCTTGGCAGAAACATCAACAATGGGCATCTTTCTCTGACATTATCTCTACCCAGCAAACTAAAACACATTTTTGTTTGTCTACCAGTATCCAGATTTTTTTCATGTTTTACAAAAAAATTTAACATTTCAAGAATCTCAAAGTTATGATTCAATCACTGTAATATAATTATTATTAGCTATTCAGTGCTAAGCCTCTGCAACTTAATAATTCTCAAATCTTTATATTTAAGAGTCACTGTTTTACATTTTTACGCCAAATGTTTATAAAGTGACTCAATTTGGGGACAGTTCATATTAGAATGTCTCTCAAAATTCGTCTTGGTCATAAATACCTTAGTTATAAGAGTTGAAAAGAAAAAAAAATTTTAAGTTCTGCTATGACAAAGGCAGCCAGTAGAGGGACTAAAAGTTTACTTTTGCCATTGGCAGAATCAAACACATTTTTTTTTCCCACTCACAGGGAACGGGTTCATGGCATAAAGAATCTACACATTTAACTGAGGATACAGTGCAAAGTATATTCTACCTCTAGAAATACTTATTAATAAAAATCTTGTCATTTAGCAAATCTGACTTTACTACTGGTCAAAAGTCTCAGGTAAAAAAAAAGAGTTTGACTAAAGATAAATATAAAAGCTTTCATTAAGTTCTCTCAATAATTTAACATTATTCTGGTGTTAATTAAATTAAGGCATAAAACCTCATTAAGAAAATTTAAATACAATTAAAGTAGATCTTACCAACTAAAACCAATTTCATTTTTTCAAAGAAAATGCTTTAAAAAATGTTAAAACTGGAGTTCCCGTCGTGGCGCAGTGGTTAACGCATACGACTAGGAACCATGAGGTTGCGGGTTCGGTCCCTGCCCTTGCTCAGTGGGTTAACGATCCGGCGTTGCCGTGAGCTGTGGTGTAGGTTGCAGACACGGCTCGGATCCTGCGTTGCTGTGGCTCTGGTGTAGGCCAGTGGCTACAGCTCCAATTGGACCCCTAGCCTGGGAACCTCCATATGCCGCGGGAGCGGCCCAAGAAATAGCAAAAAGACAAAAAAAAAAAAAAAAAAAAAGTTAAAACTATTTTAATGTTAAATGTTTAAATGTTAAAACTAACAAAGAGTTTTGATAATGTAAAAATAAAGCTAATTTCCCCAGTAACACTAACCCAAGTTCTCAGAAGCAGAATGTTTAGTTTTAACCAAGAAATTTCAAATGTAGAGAGAGAGGGCAAAGGAATTAAATATGCCTTATTATCTTCTGAAGCAAAAGGAAGGCAGTCCTGAGAATTCAGGAGATTTTTTAGTGGCTACCAAAGAGCTCAAGTTTTCTTTCCGCGCCACCATGCTCCACCATGATGCCAGTGCTTTAAACAATCCCTTAAGGATAGCCAAGGGCCCATGGCAGGGAAAACAAGCACCCAAGATGCACTCTCTGGCTCTCTCCCGTGACAACAGCATCTTCAACTAACCCACATCTATTACTGTCTAGCTATTTTGCTATGTGCCGGGAAAGCCATGGCAAAAAGAAAGCAACAAAAAAGATGTTAAGATGTATAACATTATAGGAGTTCCCGTTGTGGCTGAGCAGTAACGAACCACTAGTATCCATGAGGATTTGAGTTCAATCCCCATTCAGTGGGTTAAGGATACGGCACTGCCGTGAGCTGTGGCGTAGGTCGCAGATGTGGCTCGGATCTGGCATTGCTATGGCTGGGGCACAGGCTGGAAGCTGCAGCTCTGGTTTGACCTCTAGCCTAGGAATCTCCATATGCTGCACGTGCAGCCCTAAAAAGACAAAAAAAAAAAAAGATGTGTAACATTATACTTCTAGGCTAGAAGTCTATTACCTAGCAAGAAAAATAAAAAACTTCCAGAAACAGCCTGTGCTTTTTTAAATCTAAAACTTGCTTTTTAAGCAAATTACAGTGACAACAAGCAAAAATGTAAAGAGATGAAAAGGATTAGTCCTGAGAAATAAGTACTACTTCACTAAAGGTTCTCATGCATATATTGGACAAGTACCTAGCAAGACTGCTACCCAAATTTTGTAATGGTTAAGTTCAAAACTAGAGCTTTAGGTTCCCTTTACTTACATCTCTGTAAAAATGCACATAAACAGTGAGTATGAAATAAAGCCTACATTATCTATCCTATTTTCCTCTATTACCATAGATAATAAGGAGGTAACAACAAATGTCTAAAATAGGATAAACCTCCTCACATTATTTAGGAACTTTTTTTGACACCTCCTTTCATAATTTGTCAAAAATCAGCCTCTGAACAAATATAAAATATACAAACATGAATATTAAATATTCTTCTACTTTAAGCTTACTTCAAAAAGTATCTTAGAATGCAATTCACAACCAAAACTTTATTGGTCATAATACTAACACTTTTACAACTATACAGAATTGAAAAAAAGCAGCTTTTTTTTAAGGGCTGCATCTGTGGCATATGGATGTTCCGAGGCTAGGTGTCGAATTGGAACTGCAGCTGTGGGCCTACAACCACAGCAATGAAGGATCCAAGCCATGTCTGTGACCTACACCACAGCTCACTGGCAACACTGGATCCTTAACCCACTGAGCACAGCAAAGGATCGAACCTGCATCCACATGGATACTAGTCGGGTCTGTAACCTGCTGAACCACAATGGGAACTCCCCAAAAAAGCTTTTAATACATCCTGCGCAACACAAGTCAACCAGAATTAATAACATTCTTTAGTTTAGTAATGCTCAAACTTCACACTTTTGAATACCACAACCAGAATTTTTTCAATATCTACTTGCTACCTACATTAATATGTATATACTTAATATTTTTCTTTAATCAGTTCTTTTTATATTTGCCTCCAACTATAGCAACTGACTCTATGAAATCAGTTTTGATGTGCTAATTATATTTTCTGTTCAATAATTCACTATCATTAATACCATTTAGCTATTCAAAGGGTGGAGAACAGGCTCATCATATTACAAGGATGAATATATAACTGGCTAATCACACGTTCCAAACAAAATATAATCATTTAAGTCAATAAAGGCTTGACAGGCCTTTAAAATCAATATTCTAAGGCCAGAATTACAAGTTTTATGTTTGTTTTCAAATTCCACAAGATTATTACATTTATAATCAAGATCTCAAGTGGTATAGCATAAGTAAGCCTTTTGGCATTAAAAACTCAAGATATTCATCTTAAGAAATTAGTGCTTTTAAAATAATACCCTTGACTACATACATAAGATCTCTGAAGGATATACACTACAAACAGATCAAACATGGTTACCGCCGAAGAACTGAAGTAACCGTATAACTTCCTATAATGCTTAAACTTTTTAACCACATGCATTTATTACATATTCCAAACAAGTACTCTTTGAAATTAAAATGTGCTTAGTATCCCAAAACTAAGCTTTTAAAAAAATCTGCTAGTGTATAAAAACCTAGTACTTTGAATACACTGAAGTATAAACTAAAGAAAAGCATGTCACAATTCCCCAATAAGAGAAATATATTTATTAGAGTTCTCTTGTGGCACAGCAGGTTAAGGATCCAGCAGTGTCACTGCAGCAGCTTGGGTAGCTGCTGGGGCGTGGGTTCAATCGCTGGCCCAGAAACTTCCACATGCTGCAGGCACAGCCAAAAAAAATACATTTTTAGTCTCGAGTAATTCCATTACGCAACAACTATGTACATATATACTTCCTTTATCTAATAATTCCTTATGTTAAAAACAACAGCGTTAGAAAGAGATAAAATAAGACTTGAGCAGAAGTAGGAGGTAATCGTGTATTTAACATAATGATTAAAGAGAAACATCTTGGAATTTGACTTGAATAATAAACTAAACATTGCTAACCCTTGAACAACGCAAAGTTTATGGGCGCTGATCCCTGCAGCCAAAAATCCACATGTAACTTTACAGGTGGCCCTTCATATCTACACGTTCACATCCTCAGCTTCAACCAAGCCCAGATCATGTAGTACTGTACTAGTATGTATTAGTAAAAAAAAAATTCTGCACGTAAGTGAACCCACATAGTTCCAACTCATGTTAATTGCAGTGGTAATACAAAAAAATATTCGGAAATAAGAACTGAAGAATTACTACCTTGACTTCATGAAAAAAATTAATGTTAAACTCAGTAACTGGTAAGAGTTAAGTATTACTGCTCCAAAGGACAGTAATACAAATTCACTGTATATGAAATATTAAATATTTAATAATTTCACAGAATTTGAACTGGAATCTGAAGTTTGGATAACAAATAAATGGTTTTGGCATTAATTTAAAAGTAGTAGGAGTTCCTACTGTGACTCAGTGGGTTAAGAATCCAACTGCAAAAGCTCAGATCACTGCAGAGGCATGGGTTCGATCCCTGCCAGCTGTAGTGGGTCAAGAATCCAGCACTGCCACAGCTGCAGTGTAAGTCACTGCTACGGCTCAGATTCAATCCCCGGCCCAGGAAATCCCATATGCTGCAGATGCAACCATAAAAATATTAAAAAAAGTAGTAGCAGGCAAATAGTGTTTATAGTGGCAGAAAAAGCGTAATGACAGTATCAAATATAACTTTACTTAAAAAATACTAATATTCTGGATAAAGAACCTAATACATCCAATACATGTTATTTCTAGCAAAGTATATAATAAACATGTTGGAAACATAGAAGAAAAAGTTTTTAAAAAAGCTAACATGAGAACACATTTTCAAAGACAGGTACAGTTATACAGCTGTAATGCTGAAAATTAATTTGATCTTAAAAAAATCATAAAGGAGTCCCCTGGTGGCCTACCAGTTAAGGATTTAGTGTTGCCACTGCTTTATCTTGAATTACTGCTGTGGCTCAGGTTAGATCTCTGGCCCGGGAACTTCCACATGCCATAGACTTTGCCAAAAAAAAAAAAAAAAAAAAAAAAAAAAAAAAAAGGCACAAAAATGTATACAGATCTGCTTTTTCTATCAGAGTTAATCATCTTCTTGGGTTGTTGACTACTACCAAACCTACAGATATTATATTTGCAAAAATCTGATTAAATCACATCTGTATCCATTATCATTACTTCCTTCTAAACATCCATACTATAAATATGCTCTCAAAAGAATCATTCACACATGCAAAAGCTGTCCTACAAAAAAGACAAATTCAACCACAGCATTCAGCATAAGTATCTTCAAGACTACAACTGAAAATAAAGAACAGTCTAACAAATGCTGGGTATCAGTCAAGTTTGCAATACAGCACTAAACTTAATAAAGGAAAATAATTCATGATAAGTACTTGGAAAAACCAATAGTCTATATTGTTTCCCATGTGCTATGACTTCAGGTCAACCTCAATGTAACTGAATAAATCATAATGTGAGATTAACTTTAAGGGACCCTGCTTTTTTTTTTTTGTCTTGTCTTTTTGCCTTTTTAGGGCCGCGCCCACGGCACATGGAGGTTCCCAGGTTCCCAGGCCAGGGGTCGAATTGGAGCTGCAGCTGCCAGCCTACACCACAGCTCATGGCAACACCACATCCTTAACCCACTGAGCAAGGCCAGGGATCAAACCTGTGACCTCATGGACACTAGTCAGGTTTGTTAACCACTGAACTATGACAGGAACTCCAGGCGTGGCTTTTTTAAAAAAAAAAATTTTTTTCATTTTCCAGGAAAAAAATTGTGGTAACTCAATTTCCCTAAGATTGCTTTTAGGAAGACATTTTTAAATTTCTCCAAATCCAGAGTTCCTGTCATGGCTCAGTGGAAATGAATCTGACTAGCACCCATAAGGACACAGGTTCAATCCCTGGCCTCACACAGGGGGTTAAGGATCTGGTGTTTCCGTGAGCTGTGGTGCAGATCGCAGACATGGCTTGGATCCCATGTTGCTGTGGCTGTGGTGTAGGCCAGCAGCTACAGCTCCGATTCAACCCCTAGCCCGGGAACATCCATTATGCCATAGGTGCAGCCCTAAAAAAGACAAAAATAAAAAATTTAAAATAAATAAATTAATTTCTCCAAATCCATTTTATAGGTATATGGACTCGGGTAAAGAGTTTCTAATAATTCATTCTTGCTAGATTCTAATTCAAACATGTTTTGATGCTTGTGTTAAAGACCTTTTCAAGTGTTCACAGATTTAAATTTTTCAAAATAGTTTACATTTTTTGGAAACAAAAAAGCACATAATATTTGGGCCTACTGTTAAAAACAAATTTTTATTAGCCTTCCTAACTACACATATAAATCCACCAAGGTTTTACCTTAGAAATGACCCTCAGGAAAAAGGAGATATCACATATGGATGGGTGGGTGACTGCACAGATTGTTACAAGTTTTTGACGGATACTACAGCTCACTGAAATGGAAGCTCTAGGAACGTGACAAGATAACTTTTCTACATTAGGATTTACATTCAACATAATCTTATTTAGGATTAGACATTATTATTTTGAATGAACAATAAAACTTAGATGTAAAGATCTTTCACTCTTTCTACTATTTGATTTAGGCCCAATTTTCTGGATACAATTAATTGATTATTCTAACTTCCTGGGTTGAGAAATGAGGTTGATAACTAAAAATGTACAACAAAAATTCAAAATTTTACATTACTTATTACCTTCCAAAGTATATAAATGATCAGGAACCACCACAACTCAGGCATTACATCAGAGGTCACCAAAAAACCTCACTTTATTCCCAATAATCAAAGTATTATAATCTGTCATTATCTTATGGACCCAGCCTTTGTAACATCACCCACTGTGGCTTGCAGCCTAACCTTTCAGACACTGCATATTCAACAATCTCCAATTGATTAAAAATAATCAATAGTGGATAATCCTTTCAGAATAATTGTCTGGATGCTTCCAGTGTTTAAACTCCCCAATAGTCAAGACTTGTTGATGTTTCCTAATATCTAAATAGATTCATCAGCTTTAAGACAAACGGAGAGTTTTCCTTTAGTATGCCAGCATCAATCCTGTCATTGACTAGTTACAAATTACATTATGTAATAACTAATGCTACAATTACTTTTTCTCACATACTCAGAACTGTTTTCCTTTCTCCAATATAAAGTTTTTTAGATGATATAATCTTTCCAAAGACCCTCAGCTTATCTGGGCAAAACTAATAGAAAATGTTAAAATGTAATTTGCTCTTACAGTACAGGAAAAAAAGGCAAGAGTATGTAGGACCTAGAATAAGTAAGTTTTTTGTTGTTTTTTTGGGAGGTGGAAGGGTTGGCCATGCCCTCGCCATTTGAAAGTTCCCTGCAGGCCAGGGATTGAACCTTTACCATAGCTATAATCAGAGCCACAGCAGTGACAAGACTAGATCCTTAACCTGCCAAGCCAGGAGGGAACTACTAGAATAAGTTTTGATAAGACATCACTAAGCTGGAGTTCCCATCATGGCACAGTGGAAACAAATCCGACTAGGAAACATAAGGTTACAGGTTCGATCCCTGGCCTTGCTCAGTGGGTTAAGGATCCGGCGTTACAGTGAGCTGTGGTGTAGGTGGCAGAAGTGGCTCAGATTCCGAGTTGCTGTGCCTGTGCCATAGGCCAGCAGCTATAGCTCCAATTAGACCTTTAGCCTGGGAACCACCATATGCCACAGGTATGGCCCTAAAAAGCAAAAAAAAAAAAAAAAAAAAGACATTGCTAAGCTGATATAAACTGGTCCTTTGGTTACAACTAATCCTCTTAATTATAAGACTTTTAAGTTAAAATACTTTTTATGAGCAACTACCTCTCAATATAGTAAAATAATCAAATTTCAAATCACACAGCCCCTAAAAGAGAAATATCACAAAAAATAATCCTTCCTAGGCTTATCCTATTATGTTTTGCTCCCATATAGATCTACATGACAAACAATAAAAGGGATCATACACTTTACATCCAACATTTCTACTGCACAAGAACATCCTCCAGCCCTATCCTATCACCAACCTGAATTCTAAAATACACTATTACAGGAGTTCCCATGGTGGCACAGAGGTAACAAACCTGACTAGTATCCAAGAGGATGCGGATTTGTTCCCTGGCCTCGCTCAGTGGGTTAAGGATCCAGCGTTGCCGTGAGCTGCCGTGTAGGTCGCAGACACAGCTCGGATCCTCCGTTGCTGTGGCTGTGGCTGTGGCGTAGGCTGACAGCTACAGCTCCGATTCAACCTTCTAGCCTGGGAACTTTCATATGCCACGGGTATGACCCTAAAAAGACAAAATAAAAAATGAAATAAAATATACCATTACAAAGCCCTAAAAATGGACTCAGATCTAAACTTCCTCAAAGAAGTTTAAAAACTTTCTTGCTTTGCAAATCAAAAACATGTTTGTTTGAAGTATTCACAGTTATCAAACCAATTCTGAATAAGAAATAAAGATTCTGAGGAAAAGATTTTTGTAACACCAAGGGGAAAGTATTTCTGGAGGAACCTACAGAGCTTCATTTCAAAGCCAAAACCATCACGCTCCCTTTGACAAGAAATTTTACTTTAGCTGGAAGTACTGTATACCTAATTCTAGCTTCTCATACTGAATGCATGGAGGGTCATGGAACAACTTGTATTCTGTTTTTCTCCCTCAAAGCTTTCAGCTTAGAAAGTTTTGACCCTGCTAAGTGTTCACCGTAACACTTAGAGGTGACCATCATCATCCGAGTTCCCAGCACGGCTCAAGCAGACACTCTGCTGAATGACTCATAAATAGTATTCCAATCCCTCAACATGTTTTTCAAGACTGGTATTACCACCATTTTGCGGATGAGAAATTTGAGGCTCTGGGAGGTGAAGGGATGTGCCAATCAATACAACATAAGCTAGGAGGAGCAGAGCCAGGCACAGCCAGTTCTAATGAAGCAGTTAACAAACTATCACCACACTTCTCGTTACTAAAAAAAGCTGAATAAAATACTCTGGCCACGATTCCAATTTTTAAAATTCAAAAAAAGGAAACACACAAAAATGGTAATAGATGTATTATAATAATAAATTATGTTGTATATCATTTAATCTTCACCACAATCCTGCAAGACAGATTCTTTCATACTATTTTCCTAGTGGGGAAACTGAGGCTAAGAGATCACATGAATTACCAGAAACCCATGGGTGGAGTGGGAATTCACAGAGCCAGACTTTTCTGAATCTTAAAAGTTATTAGAGATTTTCAAAATTATCTTATGTCAAAGGAAACATGACAGCTAACTAATTATGAAATTGTCCAGGTAAAAACTTAGACATTTTCAGCAGTAATCCTGTTTGGCATACTACACTGGAAAAGTCGACCAAAAGTTAACTGAGCAGGTTGTTTTTTGTCAGCTAGTCTATAACTGACTTATAACAGACCTATGATCCCTACATCAGAAACTTAGTAAACTGTAAAATACAAAATCAAAAAGTCCTATAAAATAAAAATATTAGCATCTAAGCCTTAAAATAACAATAGTATAATATCCTGTCACCTATCCCCCAACGTTCACATTCTTATTTTTTTCAGGGAGTGGAGAGGGACAATGGAGTGGTAAGGAAATTCAACTGAATTTAACAGTATTTTAACAGAGCGCTACAGAAAAGCTAAATGCAACACAATGACAAAATGAAATGCTTTTCCCAGAGGAACTGAAAGACTTTTTAGAGAACTACAGATACACCTCTCCCGCCCCGTCCTCCACCAAAGGGACTTGGATGCACTGTTTATATCTTTTAAGAAAACTTGCTCTTAAATAAAGCACAAATTACTACTAAAATCAGTATAGCTGTCCCATAACCAATTGCACTCATGAAATATTTCATAATGTGAAGAATTTAAGCATTTTTACATCTCTGGGCTTACTCTGTACATTTATAAAATGAGTAAGATGGAATAAATACCTAACGTCGCTATTGATTCTAATGCCCACGAAACAATCACCATAATACTTAGAGAAAATCTAAAGAAGAGTTCTGTCAGTAGATGCAAAAAGTTCAATATTTTTCCTCCAAGAGTGAATATAAAAATTCACTCAGCTTCACACTTAAAATACGTGTATTTAAGGACTAGCTCAACAAAAAAGACTAGGGGGGAAGAAGAGGGATCAAGGAATAAAGACTAAAACAAAACCAAACACCGTCTGTGATCATGCTTTAATGAAACAGATTAGTAAGGCTAAATAAATTTGGGTTTTTAGGGTGGTTTTTTTTTTGCCTTTTTTTAGGGCCACACCTGTGGCACATGGACATTCCCAGGCTAGGGATGGAATTGGAGCTCCAGCTGCCACCCTACACCACAGCCACAGCAACAGGGGATCTGAGGCGTGTCTGAGACCTTACACCCCAGCTCACGGCAACGCCGGACTCCCCCACCCACTAAAGGGGGCCAGGGATTGAACCCATGTCCTCGTGGATACTATTCAGATTAATTTCCATGACAGGAACTCCCATAAAAATTAAGTTTATTTAAGGAAATTACTCTTTTAAAATGAAAGAAGACAGGGCTGGTATATTGAGCTGGTACATCAACTCAAGAAAAGAAACCTATCAAGACATTTTTATTTATGAGTATAAATTTGAGTGAAGGATTATGATGACTAAAAATTTTAAATATTTTAAGAAAATTTCATGTTATCTTGCACAATTTCTTTGGAGAAATCCATAACATGAACGTGGTTAAATAATACTTTTAGCTAATTCTGACTATAAGTGACCTTAATTCAAAATAATTAAGTAAAAATTCTGTCATTTAAGTATTTGTTCCTGGTCTTTTAATTTTCAGTTGTACATAGTTTAATACAATATCATTGACACTCTTTTGCATGAAGGGAAAATAAAATTCTCTTTGAAGGAGTGGGAACATATTATTTTCACCTTCTGTAAAAATATGACTTTTCAATAATTTCAATAATTTCTAATTAAAAATGCAATGACATCATTGGGATATCTTTTTCATTCTCTATTTAAGTCACGAGGCAGTCTTTTGGTCCTTTAGAAAAGCTTTAGAGTGTAAAATTATGAAGATAAATTATAGCAAGTGTTTTCAAAGAATAAAAACTAGGTCTTGAAATCTTTCATTTAAATTACCACCTTTAAAATTAATGCTCAGTAAGAAATAAATCACTTATTTCTTAATTTACCCTATAGATGTGGTCCTTAAAAGTTCCTTGCGAATCAAACTTGCGTAAATCTCATCTTAAATGCACTCAGGGGAGGCTCTCTATTTTAAAGAATCCTAAAGCATGTGTTTTTGTCTTCTAAGGGTTCCTTTTCTAACTATTCCTATAAAAGAATGGCTTCCTGACTTATCTGAACTACATTCATCTAGTTTTAACATTTTTAAAACAAAATACCATCCTTGTACTTTATTCCATGCTTATCAACTGCCATTAAGACAATTTTCCAGTTATATTTACTTGTCATGCTGTTTCCCTAAGAAGCAATACAAAGCCTCCCGAACAGATATATATACACACACATTATAAACACACACACACACACACACTCAATATGCTAATGGATTTCAAAGCACATAATAAAAATCAGCTTCAAATATCACTAGATTTTTATTACTGTAATTTCAAATTCAAAGCTGAAAAACAGAAAACTAGAGGTAAATCTATTGAGGGGGGGAAAGTATGCTTTGTGTCTACTGAGCACTTCATAATTTTTAAAGTACATTTTAATATACCATCGCATTTCAACCTCTCATTGATTCTACAATAAGGAAATAATGCTTCATTACTGGCAATTTGGAAAATGAAGAAAGAGAGGCACAAGATGGTAAAGTGACTGCCCAACGTTACATAGTAATTCAAGGTCAAAATCAGGACTGGTATCCAGTTTTCACATTCCTGGCCATTACTCTTCTTTTACACAATTAAAGATAGGAGAAAAAAAATTTAATCAAATTTGACTACAAAGTCCCTTATTCATCAATAATTTTAGGAGGCCTCAAGTTCAGGGACTTGCCAAGACCTTTCAAAGGGGAAAGGACAGTCTCTTCTACAGTGTTGGGAATACTGGGACGTCCACAGGCAAAAACACAAAGCTGAACCCTTACTCCACACCATATTCCAAAATTAACTCAAAATGGATTAAAGATACAAAACTAAAACTCTTAAAATATGGGGACAAGTGTCAATACATTGGATTTGGCGATGTTTTCTTAAACATGACACCTAAAGCAAAGGCAACAAAAGGAAAAAATAGAACAACGGGACTACATCAAAAATTAAAACTTCTGTATAAAGGACAATCAAGAGTAAAAAGGCAACCCACAGAATGAGAGAAAATACTTATAAACCACATATCTGATGAGGGATTAATATCCAGAATATTTAAAGAACTACCAGCTCAAGAGAAAAAAAAAAATTAAAAAAATAAGCAAAGGACCTGAATACACATTTTTCCAAGCCAATATACAAACGTCCACTCAGCATGTGAAGAGACGTGTTCAATGTAAATAATTAGGTAAATTCAACAAACCAATGAGGTATCATCTCAAATTGATAAGGATAGCTAGTATTAGAGAAAAGGAAAATAGAGTTATCGAGGATGTAGAGAAACCCAAATTCTTGTGCACTAACAGTGGGAATATAAAAACAGTATAACCTTTATGGAGAACAACATGGTAGTTCCTTAAAACGTTTTAAATAGAATTACCACATGATTTAGCAATTCTACTTCAGAGTATATACCCCAAAGAATTGAAAGCAGGATCTCAGAGAGACACTTACACACCATGTTCATAGCAGCATTATTCCCAACAGCCAAGAGATGGAAGCAACCCAAGCATCCATCCCCAAGCAAAATGTGGCATATGCAAAATTTAAAAAGAAAGAAGTGCTATATATACAATGAAATATTATTCAGCCATATAAAGAAATGAAATGCTGACACATGCTACAACATGAATGGACCTTGAGGACATTATGCTAAATGAAATAAGACAAATACTGTATGATTCTATTTAGGAGGTAGCTCTAGAATAGTCAAATTTATAGAAACAGAAAGTAGAAAGGTGCTATTCTTTGACTGCTAGGGACTGGGGGGAGGGGAAAATGAGGAGTTATTGTTTAATAGGTATAGAGGTTCAGTTTTCAAAGACAAAAATGTTCCAGAGATTGGTTGCACAATAATGTGAACATACGTAACACTACTGAACTGTACATTTAAAAATGCTTAGGATGGTAAATTTGATGTTGTTTTTACAATTTAAAAATTAGAAAAGAAAAAATTTACAAAGTACCATTCACCATCGTTTCCACTTCATATTCAGCACAGAATGTTCAAGTATAATAATTTATTTTCTTTTAAAAAGTATCTGTAGGTCAATATACACCAAACTATTATCTATACATTTGTTGACAGCCTCAGGGAAACCAAAAAGCCCAAATGAGAACCAAGTTTTCATTACTTCACCTACGACATTTGAAAAGCAGCTTTGTATTATGTATGTACTACCTGACACTAAATGGAGACTGCTTGGGTAAAGGGGGAAAAATATTCGAAAAATCTACCTGAATTACACATATAGCTCTTTCTGCTGAAGGATAAAATTGGCTAAAATTTTTCTTCTTAAATATCCATCCAATTTTTGTCTGAAAGCCACCATTTTTCAATGAGGTAAACAGTTAAAATAGAAAACCCTCAAAAAACACATACTTTAGCTCCTTTCATGGATAACTGTCTTTACCAAACACATAAAGTAATGGGTCAGGCACTAAGTCCTGGGACAATCAAATGAGTACTAGTATATTAAGTAGTAGGAGTGTGGAATCAAAAATGATGAACTGTAGGCCAGACTAATAGAGAGCAGCTTAACTAACTGGAACCTGACTTTTAAAAGGATAATAAACAATGTTGAAAACACTGACAGAAAACAGAATGATTTAGAAAAGTATGAAAAGTAAACTGATTTACATATGAAACTTTAATCGGACCTCTAAAACTTTATAGGTCTAAACTTCAGATATTAAGGCAGGTCCAAATTTTCAGTGGCTCAAAAGATCAGGATTACCTGAAATTCCAGTGAACACATGTGGAAAAAAAAAATCTATCAAATTTAGGTGCAATGATAACTTAATAAGGTGTTACTACTGCTAAGGAAAAGACTGACTATACATTGTTCCCTATTTATAGAAATATCAGCAAATGGTACTAATTATCAAAATTAAATATTTATAAGGACTTCCATATGCAAGGAATTTGTTGGTGATATATCAAAAGTGTTTATGGAAAACAATCACCAAGAATCATTTTTTTCTCGGCTACTTTAACCTTAGCAATGACCTGCAAGTTCTGTTAGTATCCTGGCTAATATCTCAAAGATGTTTTATTTATAGGTATGCTAATTAAGCATATGCAATATAGATATTAAAAGTACTCTTAGGATTAAGGAAATCACGTATGTGCACGTTTATGGGCGGGAGGAACACATGTAGAGTCATCTATATATTTAAATGCATATATATAAACCCACATTTAATTGTTTACAAAAAATTATTCAAAAATCTTCAATATGCTCTGACTTTCATCTGGCTCACCTTTTCTCATTTCCTTCAACTACTGAGATGATATACTTTATATTTAGTACTGTGGGCTCTGCAGATCCTAATATAGCGCATGAAAGGGGAAGTATTTATGTAGAAATATTGGGGTTACAGAATAAAGGTATTCCACAGAAACAGGCAGATATCCTTACAAAGAAAATACATGAACTACATTCAGTATTAAATATTTGAGACATCTCAAGTTTTTGGTAAGTTATTCTTTTTTTCAATAGAAAACATACATTTAAATTAGCAAGACAAAGTTATGATGAAAAATATCTTCTGGAAATATGTTTTCTAAATAAACATCTTAATCAATCATTGTCACTTTCATTTGGAAAATTGTGGCTTCCTAAGTTACTCTAATGCTAGTGTCACTTTTATGTGCCAATTCAGGTCATAAGCATTAACATTACTCCTCGCATCCTTGCTTATTCATCAAAGTAACTGAGAGGCATTCTCCTCCTTGCTGAATTAATAAATCCTAACATATAAAACATCCTAATCTCCAGGTCCTCTCTTGGTAAAAGTGGTAAGAGCACAGCAGGATCACCTTCAACCTCAAACATTTTGTGAGCTTTATAGACAAGAACTTAAGTGTTCTCTAGTGGAAGATGGCAACGGGGAAAAGGAAAATAGAGGATTAAATTACAAACGTCGGAGTTCCTGTCGTGGCTTAGCAGAAACAAATCTGACTAGGATCCGTGAGGATGCAGGTTTGGTCCCTGACCTTGCTCAGTGGGTTAAGGATCCGGCGTTGCCATGAGTGTGGTGTAGGCCACAGACACATCTCAAAGCTGACGTTGCTGTGTCTGTGGTATAGGCCAGCGGCTTGAGCACAGATTCGACTTCTAGCCTGGGAACTTCCACATACCATGGGGCAGCCCTAAAAAGACAAAAAATAAAATAATAAGTCACAAATGTCTTCAGCTTCTCTAAGGAACCAGACAATCTAAGGAAGCACCTAAGAAACATTTTTAATGGGTTTTTCTAAGGAAGCACCTAAGAAATATTTTCAATAGGAGGTAAAGTTTAAAGGCCTTTCCCATTTATCAATGTGATTCAGAAAAACAAAAAATAGTTCTGCTACACAATGACAACCTGACAATCAAATATTAAGAATATCCAATAGTAAGGAAATAAGGACAACTGAAAAATGTCGTTTCATATCTGTCTTTGAACTTAAAAGTTTAGATCAAAGCCTTAAGCAGTAAGACAGGACACTACAGATAACAAAAGAATATGAAAAGAAATCCATTATTTTAAAGAAACAAACTGAAAAGTTCATGGCCTAAGTTAAGAGTTGCAAAACAAAGCAGCACAGAAAGAAGAAACATAAAAAGATTAATGTGATAAGAAAATACACATTTACTAATTAAACAATAGAAGTGCAATTCCATAAAAACAGAAACAAAGTGACTCCAAGTTGCAGTGTATATTTCCAATGCTATAGGACTACATTCAACCATCTCCAAAGATGTTCAGGAGCTGAAGTTACCCTAAGAAGTGAAGCATAAACATTTCTAAAACAAGGGAACAATTCTGCTTCTTTCTATATAAAGAAACCAAAAAGCTGTATTGTGGGAAGAATTTTCCTGAAATTTATAAAACTCCTGAAAACTGTGGCTCATGAAACTTGAGGAAAAGCAAAATGTCTATTTCAAAGTATCCTTGTGGTAAGAGTGCTTTGCCCTACAACATAAAAACTGAGCTCCTTGGATTTAATATTCCTTTGTTATGTGTAACATTACACATTCGTCACTATCTTTTATTTTACAGGGCAGCAATCTCAAAAAGTGTTAAAATGGACCAACTTGCATTATCCCACAGTGAACCAGCATGTGATTTAAAGCTCTTGTCTCATCCTCAGCTAACAGCAAGTGCAATAGAGGAACCGGGGGAGTTAAGGGAGGAAAGATGGGTTCGTTCATAAGTTCAAACAGTCACTTTTTCAGGGGTTTCAAATTAAAAACAAAAAACAAAAAAACACACAACCAAAAAAAACCCCCAACTCTGGACCTGCCCTTTCATTCAAGAATGGCTTCAGAATTCTTCCTGCAGAGTGGCTTATTGTATATACTTCAAAAACCGAGAAATCCTAATGGTCTCAGCCAGTTATTGCATCCCAATGAAAACTGTTTTACTTTTCAGAACCTCATTATACAGTATGGTTAAATTAAACTCTGATACAACAAATAGAATAATTTCCTCTAACATTTTAAGACCACTCATCAACTAGTGTCTGTAAGTCATTGCACAAGCGCCTGTGGGTAGACTATCAGAGTCACTGAGTGTGGTGAGGCAGGATGTTTTCCCTGTTGTTTCCTGAGCGAACTTCGAGGGATTAACACTAAATTCATGTCTAACTTTATAGCAAAGAATTCAGGCTCAAACCCTGAATACAACACATTTTAAGAAAAGGAAAAAAAAGTGAGGGCTATAAAACCATAAGGTGTAATCAGTTTCACTTTTGTATAATGTACATATTGTATTTTAATCTGAAATGTTTTAGAGTTGTATTTCATGTTTTATACTTTTTGGACTGGATTGCTTTTCCAACCAAAAAAAATCTTTTAAAAATCAACTGTTTTTCCACCTTAATATACAACCTACCTGCCCATAGTTGTCTATGCCAGTTACTAATCTATTTAAATTTAATAAATCAAAAGCTGTCCTTAGGGATTGGCCAAGAGTCGTAAGTCCTTCAGCCTGAAGGTTTTTCAGTTCATTCATAAACGTTGCATGGTTTTCTTTCCATCCGGCCTGAAAAGAAAAATGTAAGAATTTTTTTTTCCCATCTTTTAAGCCCTGTATACATGGACGGCCGTTACAATCTGCCGTTCACCAAGTAGCTGCTCCACTGTACTGTATGGTTTTGGGTAACGTGTCAATACCGTATCAGTGCCGAGGAAAGTCTCTTCCAAAGGTGGCCAAGAATAAACCTGCTGGCTCTACAGCTTTCCCTCGCTACCAGTCTTCATAGTTTGTAACTTCCCCAGGAAATGTACTCCCCAACCTAATACCCAATACTCGGGGAAGCGAAGGTACTGGTGGAAAGCAAAAGTGAGCGGGACTTCTGAAGTTCCCCTAGAGCTGTCCCACCCGCCCGAGGCCCTCTCGGGGAGAATCCGGACACCCGGTCCCGCAGCCCCCCGCCCCCCGCCCCGCCGGCCCGCCCGAGCCTCGGGCCGATTCCCCTTTAATGCAAACCCGGGCTCGGCGCTGCCGGGCCCGGCTGTCACTCGGGCTAACTTGAATAAATATCCCCCACAGTTCATTGCTGCCGCTCACGCCGCGGAGGGGAAATGTCGGCCATGTTGATCGCAGCGCCGCCGCCGCCGCCGCCGCCGCCGCCGCTGGGTCGGGCTGGGGAGGGGACGGCGGTGGCCCGGCGACTCCGCGCCGCGCCAGGACGCTCCGGAGCGGGGGAGGGGGTGGGAGCCCGCAGGGGAAAGGACCTCAGCGCCTGGAGCACAGCGGGTGGGGGAGGGGAGCATAATGAAGGGTGAATGGGGGGGCGGGGAGGGCGAGAGAGGAAGGAACAGGGAAGGGAAGGGGGAGGGCGAGGGCTGTTACCTTGATAGCATAGGGCGGCTCTTCGAAAGTGACCAGCATATACCTGTCTCCTCTGCTGGCAGGGTCCCGGGCACGGAGCTGCGGGAGAGCGGGTGGGGGACGGGAGGTGGAACAGGGCGGGCGAGAGAGAAGCACAGAGGCGAGGTTACCAGGCGGAGAAGGGGAGCCAGCGGCCCCGCCGCCCCCCACAGTACCGCACACGCCGCGGCCACCCCTCCACGCCGCCCTACACACACAGATCGGCCCCCACACACCGCCCGGGGCCGGAGCCCGGGCCCGGGCCGAGCCCGGCTCGCAGCGCCTGCCCGCCCGCCCGCGCGGTGGGGGAGGGGGTCCCCGAGCCCGGCAGCTCCCGCAGTCAGGTCCCCGACACCTCCGCCTCGCCGCCCCCGGCCGCCCTCCCCCCACCCCTGCCGCCCGCGGGCCGCCGGGCCGGGGTCGCCGCCCGGGCTCGGTCAGTCGGTACCTTCATGAAGGTCTCTACCGCGCCTTTGGCCGTGTCCAGGTAGGTGGTGCCCAGATGGCTGCGCTGGTTCATAGAGGCAGACGTGTCTATCAGGAACAGTAAGATGGGCATAGTGCTGGCCGGGGACACCGGGGCCCGAGGTGGTGGAGAAAGAGATGATAGAGGTGGAGGCGCCGGTGGCGGCGGCGGCGACCGCCGCTACGCGGGGCGGGGGAGCGCGGCCCCCGGGAGGAAAACACCGTCTGGGTCTTTCCTCCGGCTGCGGGGAGTTTCTCCCCCGATAGTTGAGAGGAAACTCCCCAGACCCAGTCCTCCCCTTCGTACCCCCGCCTCCGCCTCCTCCTGCCTGCCTGCCCGCAGGGGCGGGCGCCCGGCCGTCTGTCTGTCGGTGCGTCCCCCCCGCCTCGGGGGTCCCGTCCCCGCTCCCGGCCCCTGTGTGTGTCCCAGCGGGAGACGGGCCTGGCTCCCTACCCCACCCCCGGTGCAGGGAGTGGGGACCTGGGAGCTGGCGACGAGGGGAGTGGGCTGAGGGGAGATTGGCCCTGGGGCTGTTGGGAGAAGTTTCAGGGACTCCCTCCGCACCCCGGCGGTGTCACCACTTTCTCAGCCCCTCTCGCTACTGAAGCGCTTTTCTCTCTCACACTCCGGTTTTAACTCGGGCAGGGGCTGCAGAAGCTCCGCCTTCTGACACGTCCTCGAGCCACGTGATGCACCGCCCCACTGTTCTATTGGCTGGTCCCTAGCTTCTTATTAGCATATTCAAACAGCCCAGGGGCGGGGGAAGCTTGGAGGCCGGCTCCGGGAACAGTTACAGAGCACGCGCGGAGGCGGGGCGTCGGGTGCGCGCGAGAGCGAGCGCGAGAGGCGAGCAGGAGGGCCGGTGACGCGGAGGCGGGCTCCGGGAAGGGGCGGGGATGGACCGCGGAAGGACCGCGGGATCAGGGCGGGGGCCGCGTCAGCGCGCTCTAGGCGGCTGCCGCTGTGCGTCTGCGCATCAGGGCTGGCGGCCTCTCCTTGGCTGTTGGAGGTGATAGGGGTCGGGGAAAGGGAGATGGAGACTGGTCTGAGCGCCCATCTGGAGGTCGCTGTAGCGAGCCCCTTCCCGGGTGCGCGAATGAGGAGGGGATGAGTAAAGCAATCAAACGCCTGGTTAGGAGTCGGGAGCAGGCCCGCGGTCGTCGGAGGAGGTTCCATGGGCCTCGGAGGGCCGGCCCCAGCGCGGGCGGGCCCGGGGCGGGGGAGGGGAAGTGAGAGGTTGTTTATGACCAGGGACTAATCTCCTTCGCAAGTCACACCGCTCCCACTGGGGAGTGGGGACGTGGGGCCAGCTTCGCCCCCAGTGTCGCTTGGCCTTGGGCAGTTATCGAGGGTGGGGGCCGGACCTGGCCAGGAGCCCTCTTGTAGAAGGACCCACCAAAAAGGGAACAACCCGTTTTTTCTTAACTCAGCCCTAAAAAGGGCAGGCGGTAGGAAGACTCAAATATCGATACAGAGTTTATTGCCCTTTTTATACTCGGGGAAAAATAAACCGTCCTGCCCAAAGAAATAACCTCTCTCAAGCCATTTTTACTTAGGGCCATCTAAAAGACACCTTAGTAAACCATAATCCATTACTTATTTTTAAATGAACTGACTTCAGCTTGCCTAGGTGACACACAGAGTGGATTCCTCCAGTGCTCTTTGCTTTCACTATGTGCTATCTCAGACTCATCTAAATACTACATGAGAGAAGACTTTTCTCTGTAAAAACCAGCCCCTGTTAGCATTCCTGATGACTTAATGAATCCTCGCCAAAGTGTCCGAGGAAGTTTCCTCAAATATACTTGTTGAAAACTTGAGGACATTCAATAAAAGTTGAATTAGGGACATATGATCTTTATAATACCATGTAGAAATTAAGAAGGCCTCTCCTACTAACCTTGCATTTTGATTTTTTTTGTTTATCCTGAAATTTTTAATTATTTACCTACTAGTCATTCAAAAAAATTGTTCCTGTTACTATGAACACAGAGCAGACATATTTTGTGGCACTTTTAAAATTTTTGAATTTTATAACTTGGACTTTCCCTAATATTTAAGACAACTTCTGAACTTTTTAAAATTTATAGTAGAGCTATTTCCGTAATATAGTAGGGTTTGTTCTGTGCATGTGTACCACAGAAGAGTGAAACCTTTTTAAGAGATTTGGACTATGAAATAAGATGGAATACAGACCTTATATCCAATATTTGCTAAGGACTGGTGGAGTTAAAAAATGATTAAAGTATTGTTCCTGCCTTCAAAGAGCTTATGGTTTTTCTAGAAAAAAAATATTGCCTACATGTTATTAGCTACTCCAGGGCAGAAAGTGATTAGATACTAAATAATTCAGAAAAGAGGAAATTTTATTTCCCTGGAGTAATGAAAGAACATTTTCCAGGGTCAGTGTGTTTAAGTGGTGCCTTACAGAAGTGTTTCTCAAACTGGGATCCTAGACCTGGAGATAACAATTAGAGTTCTTTGATACCTAAAATTTTAGTTTTCACTTTAATGACAACGTACAAATTGTTTTATTATTTATAAAGAAAAATACTCTTAAAAGTGATAGTTTGCAGCATTCCCTCATGGCTCAATGGGTTAAGGACCCAGAGTCACTGCTATAGCTCTGGTTATAGCTGCAGCACAGGGTTTGATCCCTGGCCTGGGAACCTGTGCGTGCCAGGGGCACTGCCAAAAAAAAAAAAAAAAAAGTGATAATTTGCAACTGAAAGAGATTTTCATAGAATTGGTCTTCAGGTTTCTCTAGCTTCATCTATCAGTGCTTTTCAAACTGTGGTCTCTAGACCCTTGCCTGTCAGAAAATATATTCTCTAGAATTGTAAGAATTTCTTTTATGTTACAGGTTTGAGAAACACTGCTTTAAAAGACTGGTAGGATTTGGATTTGTGGGTAAAGGAAAAGAAGCTGCTATTTAAAAATCCTTCTAGACATTGAAAATGTAGTAAAGAAAGGAAGTTAGCACAGCATGGCTAATGGCTTCCTGGGGAACAATCAAGTTCAGCTAGGCTGGAGCACCAGGTACATGAAGAATAGAATAAGATCCAGAAAAGTCAGGTCTAGATGGTAGAGGGCCTTTATTCCATATAAATTAGAGTTTTTAGTTACAGTGCTGAGTACAAAGCAGTGTTGGAAGGGAATCAAACTAGACGAATGAAGTAGATGAGCATGCATTAATAATGACCTTACCTATTGCAGAGATTTGAAATCATTTCCAATGGAGCCATCATGGTCATTCTTCCCTGACTCCGTGGAACTGGCAGATTGTGGCCCTAAAGTCAAAAATGGAGGTGTATGGTACAGCCAGGATTAGATGCAAAGATGAGGAGAACCAAGTCCAAGGAACCAACGTGGCGCATATAACCCGATCCTATGCTTAGGATGGCACCTGAGATCAAAGGCCAAGTTTGCAATTCAGAGCTCAGAAAGGCTCAAAGGCAAAGCCCCCAAGACAGAACAGGAAAGAAATCAGGACATATATATGCAGCAAATCCAAGAGGCAATCAGAAACCAGGAAGCATTGACAAGTGGTCCCTAGACAAAAATTGTGAAATAGGCCAAGTTTATTCTTAGTGACTCTGGTTGACAATTAAGCTATTAGTTGATGGCTTAAAGCAGTGGTTTTGGGCCAGGAGGTGACCATCAGCTTTACCAATAGAGCTTAAAAATAATAATCCCCAAACCCAGAGGAAAGTGACACAGTAGAACTGAGATGGGCCCTAGACATCTCATTTTTTTTTTTTTTTTAAGTGCAGGAGAATCTTAAATAATGCTGATTAAGAACAATATGCTCAGTAGTTCCCATTGGGCCTCAGTAGAAACAAACCCGACTAGTATCCATGAAGATACAGGTTCAATCTCTGGCCTCACTCAGTGGGTTGAGGATCTGGCATTGCTGTGAGCTGTGGTGTAGATCACAGATGTGGCTCAGATCCAGCTTTGCTGTGACTGGCGTAGGCCAGCAGCTGTAGCTCCCTGTCGACCTCTAGCCTGGGAACTATCATATGCTGCACCTGTGCCCCTAAAAAGCAAAAGAGGGGAAAAAAAAAAAAAAAAAACCTATATGCTCAGAGTATGAGAAAAATTTGTCTAGCATCCAGTAGTACTCAAGACATAATTTTAAAAATTTACCTACCCTAGAATTACTACATTTCTTTCAAGAACTCCCAAAATAAATCTGCAAACTAGAGGGGGGAAAAAACTATAAATGTGACACCAGTCATATGCTTACATGGATAGCTTGAATTCCACTATGTCTGACAAAAAGAAAAAAGAGAAAGCTAAATAATGCCAGAGACTCCCACTGTTCCCCTCCGTGAGCTGAGGCCTTGCAGGAAGCACAAGATGGGAAACACGAATCTCTTCTTCACTCAGTCTCTCTAATTCTAGAATGTGATTCCAGAAAGATTTCTGGTTACATGCAGGCTTATGTTTCTAAAACATGGCCCCCAAATGCAAGCCAACTGTTTCATCAGACTCAACTGAAGAAACTGAGCTCTTGCAATGCTGGAGGAAAAACTAGTTGGAGAAGTGTGTGCTAAGCCCTGTACTGTTGCAGTCTAGGGAAATTTTTTCTGGGAAGATACTGGTCAGAAGAGGTATGTGGGAGAAAACATGCTCTTTGCTGCTGTTTTTAAAGGAATTATTGCCCAATGCTGTGGCTCTGATTTAAAAAGGAATGAATACATTATAAAAAATCCTATGAAAGAATGGTTACTCTGGCTTAAACAATAGCCTAAATTTTTGAAATGGAGCTATTCTAAGAGAATTAAGGACTGATGAATTATATTCATTTGTAGGAGCCAACCAGAGCCCTTTTAAATTATTTTAAACCAATTAAGCAGGGTAACACTGTTTAAAAATAATTATGTGCCAATGACTTGGCTTATGGTATCTGGATGTGCCATCTGAACAGAATAATCAGATGAACTTAGTGTTCCTCATGTGTAACTAACAAAGTTTCTTTTGACTGTCTTAACCATTCATTTCCCCAGCTTTCTGCTTTCTTCTTTGAGATGGCAATAGCCAATGATGTTGAGAGACTGAAAACATAAGAGAAGTATTTGGATAATACATATATAAGGAAATTTAATTTTGGTCATCCTAATTTACAATATTATATAACACCAATTATATATCAACCCTCAGAAAAATGCTACTACTGACTATGATTAAAAAGAAATTAGAGCAACCCAACACATAGTATCTCACAGTAATAGTTGAGGTCTTAGATGATTCAAGATAAGCACTGAAAATGAACAGATACAAATTAAGAATTAGAATCACAGTGGGGGAGTTCCTGTTGTGGCGCAGTGGAAACAAATCCGACTAGGAAGCATGGTTGCGGGTTCAATCCCTGACCTTGCTCAGTGGGTTGGGGATCTAGCGTTGCCATGAGCTGTGGTGTAGGTTGCAGATGTGGCTCGGATCCTGCGTTGCTGTGGCTGTGGTGTAGGCCGGCGGCTGTAGCTCCGATTCGACCCCTAGCCTGCGAACCTCAATATGCCATGAGTGTGGCCCTAAAAAGACAAAAAGAAAAAAAAAAAAAAAAAAAGAATCACAGTGGAACAGATTATGAAAGGATCATGAACATGGCACTAATGATTTAAATTATTATTAAGAGCCTACCTACTATGTGACAGGCACTATGGTAAGTCTTGAAGCATTTAGTCTAATGGAAAGAAAGAAGACAGATAAATAGATGAGAATACGCTATTATGATAAGTCAGCAGATCCCAGGCATGATACAACAAAACCTGTCTTAAAGGATTGTTTTGAAAATGCAGGGTAACATACCATATTTTATCAATTCTGAGATACCACAGGTTCTAAGAAAGGCCATTATTTTTGGACTCCTGAAAAAAAGTGTAGCTAATTAAACTATGACATATTGTTATCTTATCACTTAGAATTTTTCCATATTGTATTGAATTCTATCCATCAGGAACATTAGTGATAGAACACTAATGTTACAAGAATACTCAATGTGAATCAACTGTAATAGAAAAAATAAAAACCTAAAAAATAAAAATTTAAAAAAATGTAAATCAACTATAATAGAAAAAATAAAAACCCAAAAAATGAATAAATAAAAGACTACTGCACTATTGTCTTTGGTATTTTCTTCTAAACCACTGGCTTTCATTCTACAAGTTATGATACTGGTGCTTTCTTGATCCAAATAGAAGGTGTTAGGAGTTACAGTCATGTCTCAGTGGAAACAAATCTGACTAGTAGCCATGAGGATGCAGGTTCCCATCTCTGTCCTCTCAGTTTTAAGTGGGTTAAGGATCCAGTGTTGCTGTGAGCTGTGGTGTAGGTCGCAGACGTGGCTCGGATCTGGCATGGGCCAGCAGCTACAGCTCTGATTTGATACCTAGCCTGGGAACCTCCATATGCCACAGGTGCGGCCCTAAAAAAAAAAAAAAAAAAAAAAAAAAAAGAAAAAGATAAAAAGATAAAAAGTTGAATTCCGATTTTAGAGATGTTAAAAGAAAAAGAAATGTACGTACATCTTAGAATCAGTAAAATCCCATTTAGTGCTTATAGCTCTTAAAATAAGCATCATTTGAAGACGGCCTACTGAGGACAGAACAGCTAATCTCACAAAGTGATTATCTGAGCAGACAGAAATCCATGGGGTTGGATTCTGTGTGGAAAAGCGGCTGGAGTTGAGACTGGACCACTTTATAAAGGATTTCATGTGTCCAAGTAAGAAATTTTGAATTTTATTTTTGGGAGATAGTAAGAGTTTGAGGGTAAGGGAGAAATATAATCACATTTTCATTTTAGAAAGATAAGGAGTTCCTGTCATGGCTCAGTGGTTAACGAACCTGACTAGCATCCATGAGGATGCAGCTTCAATCCCTGGCCTTGCTCAGTGGGTTAAGGATCCAGCGTTGCCATGAGCTGTGGTGTAGGTCAAAGACGTGGCTTGGATCCTGCGTGGCTGTGCCGTAGGCCGGCAGTTATAGTTCAGATTCGATCCCTAGCCTGGCAATCTCCATATGCTGCGGGTGTGGCCCTAAAAAGCAAAAGCAAAACAAAACAAAACAAAAAATTGCTTAGATGGATCAGAATGGGAAGACAGTAGGCAAGAAGACCAATTAGGCAATTTGGCAGCAAATAGGAATCACGGTGGATACGAAAATAGAGGCAGCAAGGTAAGGTGGAGGTTTTCAAAGACGGAGGTGATGGACTCCATGAATTGATAAGGATTTGGTAAACTGAACAGATGCAGGCACAATTATGGTACTGTGAGAGTAAATCCATCTTGCATCGTGCAGAGTGAAAAACCACTGGTAACTATAAATTCTAATAAGAACCAGTGGTGTTAATTTGGTCATTTGTTCAACAGATATTTATTGAATTTCTAGTATGTGCAGGAGCCAAGAATTCTGCAGTGAATAAAACAGGACAAGGCCTGTCCTTATGAAGCTGACATTCCAGTGCGAGAGAATAGGCCGTAAACAAGATGAGCACATGGTATGTTCACTGTAATCGCAAAGGAGGAAAAATAGAGCAAGAAAGGTATCCGTGTTACAGATGGGGAAGGGTTGTAGCTTCAGCTAAAGCGAACAGGGAAAACACCACTGAGAAATTGACATTTGCGTAGGGACCTGAAAGAAGGGAGAGGCGGAGCTGTGGGGAAGGCCGATATCTAGGCGAAGACAGATTTTATCTGGTTACTGAAGTTTTACTAAGACAGTTCAAAATACACATTTTAAAGTTTTATCACTTGGTAAGTTTTCTTTGCTGATACTTAGTAAGTATTCTTATTCATAACAGTATTATTAATAATAACTACTCTTGGCTGAATCTTAAACATATTCTTACTAAGAGCAGTGTTATTCTAATTAATAATAATACGTAGTCTTTGTTATATAGGTTCTCCCTGACAGGCAGAATAACAATTATTCATTAAATATTATTGAGAGATTTGTCTCAAAGTCACCAGGTACTATTTTAGATTCTAAAGGTTCAGTGTTAAATGAGATAGACCTACTTCCTACCCTCAGAGAGTTGCCAGATAAAAATACAGGATCCAAAATTGGAATTTTAGATAATGCATAATTTTTTATAATGTTTTTTTAATTATAACTGGTTTACAGTGTTCTGTCAATTTTCTACTGTACAGCAAGGTGATCCAGTTACACATACATGTATAGATTCTTTTTTCTCACATTATCATGCTTCATTATAAGTGACTAGATACAGTTCCCAGTGCTATACAGCAGGATCTCATTGCTTATCCATTCCAAAGGCAACAGTCTGCATCTCTTAACCCCAAGTTCCCAATCCATCCCGCTCCCTCCCCCTCCCCACTGGCAACCACAAGTCTATTCTCCAAGTCCATGAGTTCCTTTTCTATGGAAAGGTTCATTTGTGCCACATAGTAGATTCCAGGTGTAAGTGATATCATATGGTATTTGTCTTTCTCTTTCTGATTTACTTCACTCAGAATGAGAGTCTCTAGTTCCATCCATGTTGCTGCAAATGGCATTATTTTGTTCTTTTTGATGGCTGAATGGTATTCCATTGTGTATATATACCACATCTTCTCAATCTAATCATCTATCAATGGACATTTAGGTTGTTTCCATGTCTTGGCCATTGTGAATAGCGCTACAATGAACATATGAGTACATGCGTCTTTTTCGAGGAAAGTTTTGTATGGATATATGCCCAAGAGTGGGATTGCTGGATCATATGGTAGTTCTATGTATAGATTTCGAAGGTACCTCCATACTGGTCTCCATAGTGGCTGTACCAGTTTACATTCCCACCAACAGTGCAGGAGGGTTCCCTTTTCTCCACACCCTCTCCAGCATTTGTTATTTGTGGACTTATTAATGATGGCCATTCTGACTGGTGTGAGGTGGTATCTCATGGTAGTTTTGATTTGCATCTAATAATCATTTATGTTGAGCATTTGTTCATGTGCTTGTTGGCCATCTGTATATCTTCTTTGGAGAAATGTCTATTCAGGTCTTTTGCCCGTTTTTCTATTGGGTTGTTGGCTTTTTTGCTGTTGAGTTGTATAAGTTGTTTGTATATTTTACAGTTTAAGCCCTTGTCAGTTGCAAGATAATGCATAATTTTTAAGTATAATTATGTACCTAATATTATGTGGAACACACTTATACTAAAAGTTATGTGTCATTCATCTGAAATTCAAATTTAGCTGGGCATCCGATATTTTTACTTGCTGAATCTGGCAATTCTATGCCCTCATTGAACCTACACCCTAAGCTACTGGAGGCAGAAATTAGTAAATGCCATTAATATACAGTGTATATGCTGTATAACCTGGGAAGCCATAAAATGGAAGACATTGGGACTCTGAACGTGTGGAGGAAACTGCCTGCCGACCAAGAACATCCATCCTTAAGAGCAAGAAATAAACTTGTGTTTGAGCTGTGTGTGTTGGATCCATTGACCCATGATGTCTTTGTAACACCAGCCTAGCCTAACTAACTTCATGTGTCCGTCCTAAAATCTACTATCATGCCCAGATTTACTCCAGAATCAAGTTTTCATGTAATATACCAACAACTAATAAAATGTGTATAAATGCAACAGAGAGGTTTAAATGCTTGTACTGCAGCCATCATTTTCTCAGGAGCTGGTTTTAAAAACTGGGGTGTCCCGTGTGGGGTACGAACCCTTCCCTCAGGGAGAAACTCCAGGTTATTCATTCCACCCTGATTATGGGTCACCAGGCTGTGCTTGGGGTTTATGGTAACATTGCGTCTCAGCCTCTTCTACCTGCTTCAATGCCATTTCCCTCTGGTTTGCTTGATATGAAAGGGGCTGCTCTGCCAGCTTTTAGTTTTTTGTTTTGTTTTGTTTTCCAGAGGAAACTGTTCTAAATGCAGCTGTAGATTCCTTAGAAGGATAGAGCTTGAGCTCTTCCTATGTTGCCATCTTCAACCCGAACCCATAGTCATCATTCTATGGTAGCTTTAAACCTGACTGTTTTCAAGGCAATCATCAGGGACATGAGATTAATGTAAGAAAATTACATGATTTGATGGTTTCCATAAGCAACTAACACTGCATTATTTCTGGCTATTAAAACATTTTAAATATTTTTTTCTTTCAACCAGTTATTGAATGTAGACACAGGAACTGTAGGCTCTGAAAATTATAACTAAGACATGATTTCTGATTTCTATTGCCTAATAGAGGAAATAAAGATACATAATACTAAGCAGAATGTAATCAGTGCAAATAGTATCTCTAATTGAAGTGAGAGATTCATTCAGACTAGAGAATAGAATAAAGCAACTGAATAAGAAAGGATTTTTCGGGGAGTTCCCGTTCGTGGCGCAGTGGTTAACGAATCCGACTGGGAACCATGAGGTTGTGGGTTCGGTCCCTGCCCTTGCTCAGTGGGTTAACGATCCGGCGTTGCCGTGAGCTGTGGTGTAGGTTGCAGACAAGGCTCGGATCCTGCGTTGCTGTGGCTCTGGCGTAGGCCGGTGGCTACAGCTCCGATTCAACCCCTGGCCTGGGAACCTCCATATGCCGAGGGAGCGGCCCAAGAAATAGCAACAACAACAACAACAAAAGACAAAAAAAAAAAAAAAGCATTTTTCTTCAAGCTTTATAATTTTCTATCTTCATTTTTTTTTTTTTTTTTTTTTTTTTGTCTTTTTAGGGCCGCACTGGCAGCATATGTAGGTTCCTAGGCTAGAGGTCGAATTGGAGCTGTAGCTGCCAGCCTACGCCACAGCCGCAGAAACACAGGATCTGAGCCAAATCTGCGACCTACACCACAGCTCACAGCAACACCTGATTCTTAACCCACTGAGCAAGGTCAGGGATCGAACCCACATCCTCATGGATGCTAATCAGGTTCGTTAACCACTGAGCCACGATAGGAACTCCACTTCAAATTTTTGTTTTGTTTTGTTTTAAAAGAGTATGTCACCATGCTGTACAGTAGGGAAAAAAAGTTTGTATTGAGGAAATAAAAATTAAAAAAAAAAAAGAATTTGTCAAAAATTTACAAAATGCAAAAATAAAAGAGGCCAAGTCACTTTTAATCAAACTCACAGACATAGCCACTAATAACATTTTAGTATATATCTCTTCCTTTATATTTTAAGTAAGATTAGGATCTTTTGTGTATTTTTTTTCTATCCTGCTTTTTTCCCACCTAAAATAATGTGAATATTTTTCATTAAATAATTTTTAAAATATGACTTTTAATAAGTGCATAATATTCCATCCCATGGATATATATCATGATTTATTTTTTCTTATTACTAGATATTTCTAGATGTTTTATAAATGATGCACTGAACAGCCCTATACATTAATCCTTGTAATAATTCAATAACAATTAGTTGAACATTAGTTGCTGCTCTGGATGTTGTGTTAATGAAAATACAGTCCCAAATCTTTGCCCATATGGGGAAAAGGACAGAGAGAGAGAGAATAAATATGTAAACTCCATATTTTGTGAGATAGTGATAAGTGATCTGGAAAAAAAATAAAGCAGGGAAAAGGAATAAGTGGTGGGGCTCGGTGCTTCCCTTTTAAACCTGTGCAACAGAAATAACTAAGACATGGAGTGGAATTTGATAAATGCCTAAAAGAAGTTCAAAATGCAATGAGGGACATTACCTAATTGGACAAGACAAGAAAGAGAAACCCCCCAAATTAGCAGAGAACAAAGTGGATAACCAGGAACTTGACAAAGCAAAGAGAAAAGAGAATTTCCGAAAGGAGAATATATTTTTTCAAAAACTAATGGCATATCAAAGAGCAGACTGAACAAAAGCTATTAGATTTGAGAAAGCCATTGCTGACTTTTATAAAGAATATAAAGACAGAAGAAATAAGGTGAATTAGATCACCAGGGGTTTTAGTGAATGACAGAAGCCAGAGAATATAAACTTCTCTTTTTTGTGCTAAAAAAAGAGAATGGGATGGTAGCTCAAAGGACCAAAGAGAACCTTTATTTTAAAGTAAAGGAAAAACCTGAACATGTTTTTAGGTAGAGAAAAAGTGGGGGAAAACTGAAGGTGTGAGAGAGGTATGGGGCAGGGGGCTCTCAGGAGCAGAAAAGGACAAGGTCAAGAGCACAGGTGGGAACATGAGGCTGTCAAAGAAGGGCAGTGACGTCTCTAAGGCCAGAAATAACGACCAGAAAATGAACAATGGCCAGCACAGTGCCCAGTGTGATGGTTAATTGTATGTGTCAACTTGGCCATAGGATGCCCAGATATTTGGTCAAACATTATTCTGGATGTGCCTGTGAGTGTGTTTTTAGGTGAGATTAACATTGGAATGGGTAAACCGAGTTAAGCACCTTGCCCTCCTCAAAGTGGGTGGGCCTCATCCAATTCAAGACCTGAATAGAACAAAGAGACACCCTCCTAGGAGAATGAGGGACTTCTCCGCAGACTGCCTTGAGCTGGGACTTCAGTCTTCTCCTGCCTTCACGCTCAAAGTCAAACACTGGCTCTTCTTGAGTCTCAAGTCTCCTGGTTTGGGGGCTGGAACCACGCTATCAGCTCTCTTAGGTCTCCACCTTGCCACCTACAGATCTTGTGACTTCCCAGGCTCCATGATCACATGAACCAATTCTTTATAATCAATCTGTCTCTCTCTGTATGTGTGTTCTGTGTTCTGTTTCTCTGGAGAACCCTGACTAATATGCCAGCAAATGTTTAATCTATGTTGAATGACAAAAACCCTTATAGAGAAATTCAGAGGTGGAGAGAATGGATGCTGAGGGAGTGATGGTAATTGGATGGTTGCCCAAGCTGAGCAGTGGGACTAGGGACCAGCTCAATGCTCCAGGGAAATCTCTTCAGTGGTTAGCAGGGGAGAGTATGGACAAGCAAGCAGATCTTCTGAGCTCTTAAGGGGCAAAGATCCTGGCAAGCAGGTGGTCAACCTCTAGGGCATTCAAACAGGCCATCCTGGAAGTGGTCAGAGCTCTGAGTTGGGAATGTGAAGTCAAAGAAATGGGAAGAAAACAAGCATTTCATAGCCTACTTATGCCAAGCACACTGCTAGAGCTTCCTATGATCATTTAAATCTTCTAACAAACTTGCAAACTAAATGTTCTTTCTTTTTCAGAAAAGAAAATGGAGACCAAGTAATATAATAAGTATAGTCCAAGGTCACAAAGCAAAATAGACTTAGAACCTAGATCTGAATCCAGAGGCATAATCCACAGCAAGCCCATCCATGGGAATTAGGGTTTAGGGACAGGGCTCCAGTCCCTGTGCAGACTGTAGGAACTAGGATACTTGGAACAAAAACAAAGCAGAGAATAGGGCACAGAGGAAAACATAAGAAAGCCAATTAGCAAAATATCTTAAAGGGAGGAATTTGCTTGTAAGAACAAGATGAGAAGGATAACGAGGTGACAGCATCTAGATGTTAGTGTGAACATCATTTTCATATTCAGTTCACTGGTCTCCAAAGACCAGTGTTCTAAAACAGCAAGTAAAATAGCTTAACATCTTATTACGCAGTATCTATCATTGATGATGGGCACACAGGAGCTCTTATGACATCCACTTAATTCTCCAGATTAATTGATGCTCCTCATTCCCTCTTTAAAACAAGCCCAGAGCATGGTATATGACCAACACTAGTAGAATTTCCTTTTATATAATTGTGAGCTTCTGCTCCCACTACAAGTTGCATGCTTGTGTAGTCATCTGCATTTTCCTGAGGCCTCCTCATACCAGTTGAACTTGTAATTATGTTAATT
Organism: Sus scrofa; assembly: GCF_054392235.1. Taxonomy (NCBI): domain Eukaryota; kingdom Metazoa; phylum Chordata; class Mammalia; order Artiodactyla; family Suidae; genus Sus; species Sus scrofa. The sequence continues at coordinate 17,003,744 of NC_139393.1, read as the reverse complement.
AATTACTATATCAACCAATGGAATGTGAAACGAAGTCACTAAAGAAATTGCTATCGGGAGTTCCCATTGTGGCTCAGTGGTAATGAACCCGACTAGTATCCATGAGGACGCGGGTTCCTTCCCTGGCCTCTCTCAGTGGGTTAAAGATCCTGCATTGCCGTGAGCTGTGGTGTAGGTCGCTGATGCGGCCTGGATCCCTTGTTGCTGTGGCTGTGGTTAGGCCAGCAGCAACAGCTCAGATTTGCCCCCTAACCTGAGAACTTCCACATGCTGCAGATGTGGCCCTAAAAAAAAAAAAAAAAAAAAAAAGGGAAAAAAAGGAAAAAAGAAATTGTTATCAAATTAGCCATAAACAAGAAAACTGCAAAAGCCTAGAAAAGTAAAAATCTACAAATACTGTGTATTTCAAAAGACTGACAAAGGAAATACAGTTGTCCCTTGAACAAAGCACGGGCTAGGGGAGCTGGCCAGCGACACAGTGGGAAATCCAAGAAGAATTTATAACTGCATATATAATCCTCCATATATGCCAGTTCCTTGGTATCCACCCTCTGTATCAAACGCATGGATTCAATTACCCAAGAATCACAGAGTATAGCAGTACTTACTATTGAAAAAAATGTGCATGTAAGTGGGTCTGTACAGTTCAAACCCCTAATGTTCAGGGGTCAACGGTACAATTGTATTTCAACTTATTTTAACTTTAAGGCATGTAGCATCATTTTAAAAATTTCTCTGCTTTAATTGACTTTTTCAATCCACCAGTCATCTATCAGTGTTGGATAAGAGAGCTTTTACTATACTCTGTATTGTACTTGAATAGCACTTTTGTTCATTTTTCTTCTAAAAAAGCATACTCTGTATAGAAAAGTAAAATTCAAGGCTGAGTCCACATTCTTTTAGTGATTTCATTTCTTTAACTTTTCTGTTAAACCTTACTACAGAGTATAACACTACATGTCTGTTTAGACTATTTCTCTCGTAGGTAAAATGTGACTCCTGTGTATTACATTCTGTACTGCAAACATTTATGGCTCACAAGTATTCATAATATTGCCAAGAATTATGCATTTGAGGGCCAAGTTGTTGTTGTCTCATTACAGGCCAGTATGTACAGCATTCTAATAGTTCTCAATGCAAAGAATCTTAGAAATAATCTAATATGATTCTCTTATATTAAAGAAAAATAAACGGAGGACCAGGATTAAAGACACTTGCCCAAGGTAGAAATATAATAAAATCAAGGGAAATGTTTCAATAGCCCCTAACATGGTACCTTCCCCACAGTATATAACATTTAAAATCCAAAATTCTCTAAGCACTTTTAAATCAGATCATTAATGATTCTGAAACCTATGTATCAAATGATTATCCTATTTTCTACCAGCTGGGTTGCCTCCTCTTAGATACTGAAAGCTCAACATTCTCTTTGCAGGTGAGTCAGTTGAGAGTTGCATTCATCCGTGAATAAGAAACCTGAAAAACAAGGGTTATTTTTACCACCTATGTCAGTGGTAGGCAGTCCAAGGCAGGCCTCCCTCATTTGTCCACTCTTAAGTTTTATGATGTCATTAAGAACATGAGGCTCTCTCTTGGTTTTTTGTTCAGCCAATCTTAATGTGCGCTTGTCAACTGGTAATGAGCTATTTCACCTCATATATTGTAGGTTTGCTTTGGTAGAAGTGATGGGTAGAAGAAAGCGTGTCAGCTGAGCTGGGTTTCCTTAAAAAAGAGATTTTCTTGAACCATCCTAGTAACTTCCTTTTAGATCTGATTGGCCAACTACATTGCATGGCCACTTTCACCGGCATGGTGACTGCACTTTGTGATGGGAGGGCTACCAGCAATCTCTGTCACTGCAGGACTGTTGCCAAGATAGCAAGTATATGTGTGTGGCATCTATAGCAGTGTGTTTTGCACACAGTAGATGCTGAAAGACCAGCAGCTTTTATTTGGTTGGAAAAAAATGAAACTAGTAGAAGTGCCCATTGTGGTTCAGTAGGTTAAGAACCCGACATAGTGTCCATGAGGATGTGGGTTCGATGCCTAGCCTCATTCAGTGGGTTAAGGATACGGCGTTGCAGCAAGCTGCAATGTAGGTTGCAGACGCAGCTTGGGTCTGGCGTTGCTGTGGCTGTGGCATAGGCCAGCAGCTACAGCTCCCATTCAACCCCTAGCTGGGAACTTCCATATGCTGTGGTTGTGACCCTTAAAAAAAAAAAAAAAAAAAAAAAAAAAAAACTAGTAATGATATCTCCAAATTTCTTCCATAGTAGGAAATGTTTTTATACATGTAAAGAATCCAGTATGGTAATAATACAATTTTTAGTAGAAAAACAAATGTGTATGAAGCTTCCATTTGGCACTAAAATATTGGTATGGCAACTCTTTTTTTGGGTGGGGAGGGGGCTGTACCCACAGCATGGGAAACTTCCTGGGCTAGCGCTCAAATGCTTGCCATAGCTATAACCAGAGCCATAGCAGTGACAACACTGGATCCTTAAACTGCTGAGCCACAAGGGACCTCCACGGCAACTTTTTTTTTTTTTTTTTTTTTTTTTTGTCTTTTTGCTATTTCTTGGGCCGCCCCTGCGGCATATGGAGGTTCCCAGGCTAGGGGTTGAATCGGAGCCGTAGCCACCGGCCTACACCAGAGCCACAGCAACGCGGGATCCGAGCCGCGTCTGCAACCTACACCACAGCTCACGGCAACGCCGGATCGTTAACCCACTGAGCAAGGGCAGGGACCGAACCCGCAACCTCATGGTTTCTAGTCGGATTCGTTAACCACTGCGCCACAACGGGAACTCCTCCATGGCAACTTTTAAAAACAGATTAATAAAATTATCATTTTGGACAATGGCCAATAATGTTTGAATATGCACCATAGTTTCAAAAGTTTTAAATATAAATGACATTTTCTCTATTTATTTATTTGTCTTTTTTAGGGCCACACCCATAGCATATAGAAGTTCCCAGGCTAGGGGTTGAATGGGAGCTGTGGCTGCTGGCCTATGCCACAGCCATAGCAGTGCCAAATCCGAGCCTCATCTGCAACCTACATCACAGCTTGCTGCAATGCCAGATCCTTAGCCCACTGAGAGAGGCCAGGGATCAAACCTGTATCCTCATGGACACTATGTTGGGTTCTTAACCCACTGAGTCACAATAGGAACTCCTCTCTTCTATTTTTGAGTTGGAAAATATGTGTTTATTGCATTTAATTATCATTAAAAATATGTTATCATAAGTAAAGCATATTCAAACTGGTAACATGCTGAGAAAATACAACTGTTAATTCATTAAAATTACCACAATAAAGTATTTACTTGTATTATTCATACATTGTTAGAGATCTTGACTTTCAAAAGGTGTATCTATGGAGACCACTGGGTTTCTGATTCCAGTTGTAAGACTTTCTGGTTTGCTATAGGCATTGCCACTAGAGTACAAGAAGTTTTATGTAAGGTACTTGACTCTGTGAGGCAACAAGAAGAAAAAAGACATATGGTTTTTTGGGGGTTTTTTGTTTTTTTGTTTTTTTGGCTTTTTTAGGGCTGAACCCAAGGCATATGGAGGTTCCCAAGCTAAGGATTGAATCAGAGCTATAGCTGCCAACAAACACCACAGCCACAGCAATATAGGATCTGAGCCACGTCTGCAATCTACACCACAGCTCATGGCAACGCCGGATCGTTAACCCACTGAGCAAGGCCAGGGATCGAACCCACAACCTCATGGTTCCTAGTCGGATTCATTAACTACTGCACCATGACGGGAACTCTGAGACATATGTATTTTGTAAGAAAAGTAACCATTTTCACATACAAAATTTTTAAAATTTGCACAATTTCATAGATACAAAAGAACCTAGGTGTAATATCTGCCTCATACATGTTGAGTATCATATACCAGTCAATCCCAATGATGAAATGAAAAGCTGAAGCACAGTCCAATATTGTGCTAAACTGGACTTTTATTATATAAATTGTTTTGAAGTGAGTAGACAAAAAAAAAAGTTCACGAAAAACCTCAAAATATTTTCTTTAACATGAATTAAATATGAAAAGAGTATGTGTGTGTGTAATAAGGAAGAGAATGTAGCCATTTAAAAAAAAAAAACAGGAGTTCCCGTCATGGCTCAGAGCTAATGAATCTGACTAGCATCCATGAGGACGAGGGTTTGATCCCTGGCCTCGCTCAGTGGGTTAAGGATCTGGCATTGCTGTAAGCAGTGGTATAGGTTGTAGACGTGGCTCAGATCCTGCATTGCTGTGGCTCTGGCGTAGGCCAGCGGCTATAGCTCAGATTCAACCTGTAGCCTGGGAACGTCCATATGCTACTGGTGAGGGCCTAAAAGTCAAAAAAAAAAAAAAAATCAACAAAAACCATATATATATATATGGAGTTCTCATCGTGGCTCAGCAGTTAATGAACCCGACTAGTATTCCCCAAGGACATGGGTTCAATCCCTGGCTTTGCTCAGTGGGTTAAGGATCCAGCATAGTGTCCCTGAGCTGTGGTGTAGGTCAAAGACACAACTCGGATCCTGCATTGCTGTGGCTGTGATGTAGGCCAGCAGCTACAGCTCCAATTCTCCCTCTAGCCTGGGAACCTCCATGTGCTGTGGGTGTGGCCCTAAAGTGACAAAAATAAATAATTTAAAAAATAAAAAAAATCTATCTAGAAATAATTATGCTTAATGCTTTACAAATACTTATACCTCTCAATCTTTACAACTCTGAGTAGTTATTACTCCAGTAAGGGATCACATGGAAAAGTGTCATTGGAGAGACTAAATGGCCTGAACAGGGTTGGCAGAACGATGACTGGAACACTGACTGAACTCTACAGCCAATGTTGGTTCCTCTACTCCATGCCCTAAACCATGTGCTTATCTCAAAAAAATGACGTAGCTTGTTGGTTTTTCATGTAGTAGTTTTGAGACCTTTAATGTTTAAATGTATTGTGGTTTTAATTTTCAGATCTGTGAAATGGAATTTTGGTTCTGGTTTGCTTTTCAAAACACAACCTAAGACAATACATGCAATGTAATATGAAGAAATGAATAATTAAATGATGAATTTAACCAATTTATGAAATTTGAACCCAAACTTCCTTTGGATTACAAGATTTGTCTTTTTTTCTCTAATTACCAAAATACTTGATTCATTAATCCAGTTAATTATATTTGTGTATTTGTGTGTGTATGTATGTATGTATGTATCTATCTAATCTTCAAATTGTAGTTAAGCGCCATATTTCACTGGCAAGCATGTCTATGCTTTTTTTTTTTTTTTGAACTTTTTCTCACTTACTTTCTCTTTGCTAGATTTATCCCATCATGTACAGTTAAGCCTATTTTATTGGAAGTTTTCGTCTTTCTTTAAATTATTTCATTTCATCTAACTCCATCTCTTCACAACTTCAGTTTAGCTTATGTCCTGCTCTTACCTATAGCACTTGTGTAAACATTATTATTTCATTGGCAACACTGGCACCATTGGAAGTCAGGCTCAGTTGTGAAAGAGAATTTGTTTAGGTATAATAATTGCAATATTGAAAAAATTCAGTATCTTTTGAAAACAACTGAAATAAAATGCAAGTCTCCCCTTAATCCATTGGATCTTTTGTAGATAAAAAAAAAAACCCAAAAAACTTTTAAGTGCACTTCATTTTTCCCACTAATGCAACCAAGATGACTCTTACACGTTAAGAAGTACCATTTTCACTCTCATGAAGAATTCTGAAACCTCTTAGCTACTCAGATCCAATAGTTTGCTTCTTTCCACAGATCAGACTGAGCAAACTCCCCTGGCAGTAAGCCACCAAAACTCCCAGTTGCAGAAGATTGCCATCTTCCTTCACAAAAAGGGTCTGGAAAGTGCTAGCAAAACTCTGATCTCTTAACTACCTCTAACCCGTAGTCAGGAAAAGGGCAAAGGATAAGTAAAAATGTTTGGCATAGTTGATTTCTTAAATGAAATAAAAATGCACACTCATACTACGGATAAACTACTTTTTAAAGTACATTCTGCCTTATTTCTTAGGAATAAAAATATTTTAAGGCAATTTCCATAAAGCAGATTTTAAGAAACTAGCAGAACATTTTTTTGTGAATTGCTTTCATTTTGCCTAGATTATGTATTTCAACACTTGGCTATACCAGCGTATGTAGGTTTGTCTCTCATTTCACAGCTGTCAAAGGGAAATTCTTATTTTAAATCTCCACATCATCATTAAATAGATCTAATAATAAAAGGCCTAAATTTTAGGTCATCAGGGACATTAAAATATCTCATGTACTGTGTTGTCCAAGCTGTAGCAGCATGCTGCAAAACAGATATGTAACAGACAAAAGAGGGTAAGAACAAAACCTAACGTTTTTACCTGGTGTGGACAGTAACTAAAATGTTGACTAAGATTATACAATATTTTGTTTAAGACTAGTAGGCTATTTAATAAGTGAACCAAATTGGGGTGGGGGTGGGGACTTCTAGGCCTATCTATTTCAGGATACATCTTATCATTGACCCTTTTTCCTCCTTAAGTAAATGGATTCCTCCTCCTGCACAGCTCAGAGCACTGTCATAACATCCCTGCAAAAGAGTCATTTAAAAATGGAGTTCAGGGTCCACAGTGCAACCTTGTGAGGTGACTGAGCTGTGCGATGACCTTGGAGATTTAGCTCTAATTGAGCAAAGTCTAGTGAAGTAGACCTAGCATACTTTAGAAAATACAAAAGCCCTCGATTCCTTTTTATTCTACTAAATATTTGTACTTGTTATGGTTTCCCTGAGGAAGGGTTGATGCTGGTAAAAGGGCAACAAGCCTGATGGTCTGAATTTGACAGCCAAAACTAAACATGGGAAAAATCCTGACTTTCAGATGCATGACTCTGAGATTTGGCCCAGGCTGAAGTCAAGTTTACCTGTGCACTGTGCAAAAAAAATGTTTGCTAGACAGATGGGTAAACGATAGTGTTTATCTTAATAATGACTGTCAAACTATCAGAGATCTCTTAGGCTCAAAATTGTTTATTCCCAAATAATAAAGAGGAACACTACAAACACATTTCAGAATTACCTCATTCTCATCACCTGATCTTTGTCTTTCCCTATCAGTTGTGTTGCTGTGTGGTTTTAAAGTTATTATATTTATAAAAAACTTACGAGGAGTTCCCGTCGTGGCGCAGTGGTTAACGAATCCGACTAGGAACCATGAGGTTGCGGGTTTGGTCCCTGCCCTTGCTCAGTGGGTTAACGATCCGGCGTTGCCATGAGCTGTGGTGTAGGTTGCAGATGCGGCTCGGATCCCGAGTTGCTGTGGCTCTGGCGTAGGCCGGTGGCTACAGCTCCGATTCAACCCCTAGCCTGGGAACCTCCATGTGCCGAGGGAGCAGCCCAAGAAATAGCAACAACAACAACAACAACAAAAGACAAAAAAATAAATAAATAAATAAATAAATAAAATAAAATAAAATAAAAATAAAAAACTTACGAAACTTTTAGAAAAGCTGTGAGATACATAACAGATAGAATATGGATGTATTGCATGTTTTTATATAGACATTTCCGCCTGTGATTCTTGACTGGGGACAATGAATTGAGCAGCATTTGGAGATGGATGAGGGTGCTTTTGATTTCTCAGGGACATAGACAGTGCAGGGCAATGAGCTACCAACACTCGGGGCCAGAAGCTGGGGATGTGAAACATCCTGCAAAGTGTGGGTTGTCCTGCACAACCATGAGTTATCCCACCGGAACGCCTGGCTACCACAAGTCAGTGTGAAGATGTTCACGTGAGGAAGGAGAGGCAGAGGTGGGCAGGGGCTCTCTGTGGACTGTGGAGCCACACAGCATGAGTTCGAATCCAATTTCTGGCTGCATTACCTTGGCCATGTTAATTAAAGAGTCTAGGACTCAGTTACCCCATCTGTAAAGTGGACAGGTTGGTAATATCTGCTTCATAGAATTTTGTCATAAGGATTAAACAAGTTAAAATATATAAAATGCTTGGCATACCATAAGCTCTCAACTCTGGCTGTGGCTATTACACGTTCACTCAAGTCCTCCATTTTATGCTAATTAGAGCTGGTGAGAGGATATACAAATGCAGCTTTTGAAACATGAAGCTTCTAAATTTAAAAATCTTCAGGCTGGGGAATTCTCTTGTGATGCAGCAGATTAAGGATCCGGTGTTGTCACTGCAGTGGTTTGGGTCACTGCTGTGTCATGGGTTTAATCCCAGACCCAGGAACTTCCACAGGCCATCGGCGAGGCCCCAAAGAAATAAAAAAAAAAAAAAAGTAATAAAAAAATTTAAAAAAACTTTCAGTCTGGAATCCATTGTGCATTAGAGGATATTTCTTTTTTTTTTTTTTAACAACTCTTTATTTATCTATTTTTTTTTTTTTTTTGGTCTTTTTGCTATTTCTTGGGCTGCTCCTGCAGCATATGGAGGTTCCCAGGCTAGGGGTTGAATCGGAGCTGTAGCCACCGGCCTACGCCAGAGCCACAGCAACGCAGGATCCGAGCCGCATCTGCAACCTACACCACAGCTCACGGCAACGCCGGATCGTTAACCCACTGAGCAAGGGCAGGGACCGAACCCGCAACCTCATGGTTCCTAGTCGGATTCGTTAACCACTGTGCCACGACGGGAACTCCTAGAGGATATTTCTTGACGATGAGAGTCATGTAAGCAGGCTTTCAGTCACTAAACATGTTAAGTTTAGTGCTTCCTACGAAGCAGTAGGAAGAAGGTTAAGAGTAGGAATGGGAAGCATTCTCAGGACGAAGAGAAGCTGTGTGGGCTGCAAAGTAGGAAGAGTGTAAGCAGACACTCGACAAGGTAAGGGATGCAGAGGACTGATCAAATTATAACCATGAGCTTGCACAGTGGTGATCATGGCTGAGGAGATGCAACCAAGGAGAGACGGTTACTGACCCAGGGATGAGGAAAAAGTCCAGATCACAGTAAGTCGGGAGACATTTGCGGAACACCCTATACTTCCCCAGGGTCTGCACACCTTGAGCCCATCGGTGCAGATGTGGCACATTCTGAACAGTTAAATGCTTCTTTCTGTAAAAGAGAAGACTTCTCATTCTGCAGCTAAATCTTGAATTTACTGTTTGCACATAAGGGCCTTGCTTATGTAACACTCATTTTTTAACTATAATTCAGAGTCTTTAGAACATGTAAAGGAAAAGCCAGTGAAAGCCAGTTTTACTTCTATTAAGGATTTATAAGCCCAAAAGTGAACACTAAATTAATCCTAGTTTTTATACATAAAATAAAAAAAAATTAAAAAAAAGAAGAAGAAGAAGAAAAAGAATCCAAACAAGAATGAGGTTAGTGCCTGTGGGAAGAACAGAATAGCTCATCACAGGTGGATGTAACATATTTTTCATGTGTACAAATTAAGCAGCTTGAAACAAAAAGAACTAAAAAGATAAAAGTATACCAATCACCTTTCCAATTTTTCAAATCAAACTTCTGTCAACTGTCATATGTTTAACTTGATGATTCAAAAGAGCAAGTGCTTTAATCAAAAATAAGACAGAGTATTAGCACCATTAGTGGGAGACTTCCAAAAATAGCGGTAATAGTACTATATTGATTCATTCTCTTTCAAAGGCTGAGTCACAAAACACGAAATCTAATGAATTGGAATTGATGACAACTATCCCATGCCCCCAGGTATCTTTCTTGGTTCTTCTTGCTACCCTCTATACCTTCCCGTTGCTAAAGATCCAACACTCTCCATTATGTTCTCTAGCTATACGCTGGCATCTTCCCCCACCCCACACACACATTTTTGGAAACTCCTTAAAGTCATCTTAGTGGCATTACTGTGACTGTTTCTCAAGCCTCTGTCTCCAGCATCATCCCCTCCCTTGCACTCCAGTCTTAATGCTTTTGAGAGCTGTTAGATATTGCCATTGAAATACAAAAATTCTACTTTAAAATTCACATATTTCCCCCTTACATCTCACATATAAACCATAAGCAAATATATCCAAATGCTGACCCCCTTCTCTTTGCCTCTGCCCTGGTCCAAGCTACCATCAGTCAACACCTCCTGGACTGCTGTCATAGCCTGCTCACTGCTGCCACCTGCATTAATAACAGTATAGGTGGAATCAGACAGGCTTGGGGTTGAATCCCATCTCCACAATTTACTAGTTGCAAGATCTTATTCATTTGGGGTGGGGCAGGGGGAAGACAGCAGTTTTTCATTGGTCAAGTAGTACTTTATTTTATTTTTATTTTTATTTTTGTCTTTTTGCCTTTTCTAGGGCTGTTCCCGCGGCATATGGAGGTTCCCAGGCTAGGGGTCAAATTGGAGCTGTAGCCATGGTCCTGCGCCACAGCCACAGCAACGCAGGATTCAAGACACATCTGCAACCTACACCACAACCCACGGCAACCCCGGATCCTTAACCCACTGAGCAAGGCCAGGGATCGAATCCGCAACCTCATGGTTCCTAGTCAGATTCATTAACCACTGAGCCACGACGGGGACTCCAAGTAGTACTTACTTTATTAGGGTGGTTATAGTATTAAATGAGATCATGCATCTAAAGCATAAATTCATGCTTGACATATATTAAGTGATCAATCTTCCCTCATACCTGACCCATGACTTTTTTTCTTTTCTTTTTTTCTTTTCTTTTTTGCTTTTTAGTGCCACAGGTGTGGCATATGGACGTTCCTGGGCTAGGGGTCCAAAATCAGAGTGCAGCTAAAAGCCTAAACCACAGCCACAGCAACACTGGATCTTTCACCCACTGAGCAGGGCCAGGGGTCAAACCTCCAAACTACTGGATACTAGTCAGATTCATTTCTGCTCAGCCACAATGGAAACTCTGGCAATAGCTTTCTAACTCATATCCCTTCTCCTTCTCTTATTTCTTTTTTGGGGGACGGTGAGGGGGAAACGTCACACCAGCAGCATGTGAAAGTTCCTGGACCAGGGATCGAACCTGCACCACAGCAGAAACCTAAGCCACTGCAGTGACAATACTGGATCCTTAACCCACTGCATCATAAGAGAGCTCCTCTTATTCCTTTTTATTTTATTTTATTTTATTTATTTATTTATTTATTTTTTTGTCTTTTTGCCATTTCTTGGGCTGCTCCGGCAGCATATGGGAGGTTCCCAGGCTAGGGGTCAAATCGGAGCTGTAGCCACCGGCCTACACCAGAGCCACAGCAACGCGGGATCCGAGCTGCGTCTGCAACCTACACCACAGCTCAGGGCAATGCTGGATCGTTAACCCACTGAGCAAGGCCAGGGATCGAACCCTCAAGCTCACGGTTCCTAGTCGGATTTGTTAACTACTGCGCCACGACGGGAAGTCCCTTATTCTTTTTTAATACATCATACCATTAGAAGCAAAAATATCTCTGTAAGTACTGCTTTGATCACCCTACTCCATTACTCAAAAACTTTCAAAATCTTCCTAACAGAGAAAGAGAATTACAATTTGACTGCCTAATATTCCTCAGGTCTATTATACACATTTCATAATTTAATTAAGCGAAACCATCTAGCATTGAAAGCTCACCTAGGTCCACCTCTCCTGATTCTAGATGTAATGGTTACTTTTATGTGTCAGCTTGGCTGGCACGGTACCCACACGTTCAGTAAGAACCAGTCTAGATGTCACTCTGAAGGGTTCTGGATCAGCAGACTTTGATTAAAACTGTTTACCCTCCACAATGTGGGTGGGACTCGTCCAGAGAGTTGAAGATCTTAAGAGAAAAAGACTAAGATCCCCCAAGGAAGAAGGAATTTTGCCTGGAGATTACTTTTTTTTTTTTTTTGGCTTTTTCTAGGGCTGCACTTGCAGTATATGGAGGTTGCCAGGCTAGGGGTCCAATCGGAGCTACAGCTGGTCTACACCAGAGCCACAGCAACGCAGGATCCGAGCTGTGTCTGCAACCTACACCACAGCTCATGGCAACGCCGGATCCTTAACCCACTGATCGAGGCCAGAGGTCAAACCCACAACCTCACGGTTCCTAGTCAGATTTGTTAACCACTGATCCATGATAGGAACTCCTTTCTGTTTTTTTTTTTTTTTGCTTTTTAGGGTCGCACCCGCAGCATATGGAGGTTCCCAGGCTAGGCGTTGAATCAGAGCTGTAGCCACCAGCCTATGCCACAGCCACAGCAACGCAGGATCCAAGCTGCATCTGCGACCTACACCAGAGCTCACAGCAACACTGGATCTTTAACCCACTGAGCAAGGCCAGGGATTGAACCTACATCCTCGTGGATGCTAGTCGGGTTCCTTAACCACTAAGCCATGATGGGAGCTCCTGGAAAATGTTAATACACTAGTCATATCAAGATCTATTAGAGTCTTACCTGTCCTGCATGGTCCATTTCCTCTCTAATCTGTGACCATCCCAGCCAGAAGTAGTTTATTTTTCACTCTGGATTCCCTGAAATCTTCAAACACCTTTCTTTACATTGCAGTGATTTGAATTTGTAATAATTTCCTTACAATAAAATATGATATCCCACTTCTGCCACTGAGTTACCTGGGGAAAGGTACTTAACATCTCTGAGCCTCCATTACCACATGGTAAAATGAGGATAATAGTTTTCTTATTAAATTAATGTATAGGAAATATACATGCCCATTATGGAACACATAGCAAGGTGTGAAATTTTTACTTAATTATTCCACTGATCTTCAGGGAAGCTTGTGTGGCAATGAAGTGAGCCATATGATGTCCTGTCATGCTCAGGAATGAAGATAAACCTGCAGGTTAGGTGGTAGCTGAGCATCTCAGAGCATAACCAATCTGTGCTTCTGAGAATGCATCCACGTGGACGTAACTGGAAGACAGACCCACAACCAAAGGATCAGTCGGAGATAAAGAGGGATGAATGGACTCAATACTCAAGATCCAGAGCATCTACCTAGATGGGAGAGTGCAAGCAATCACCAATATTTTAAGTAGACGTTACACTCAGATCAGGGAGTTCCATCCAACTTTTTTCCTTCAGTAAGGGAACCCTAGAATTTTAGCTAGACATATAGACACTCAGAATTGATTCCATCACCCAGGCTCCCTTGAATGACTGTTCCATGGTTTGGGGATGGGAACAGAGGGATATATGAAACTTTGGGGTTGTAACCTTAAACAGGAAAAGCATGTCTTCCAACCCCTTTTCTCCATTTTGCTGCTAAATATAACCAGACATCCTGGATCTGGATGATAAGGACCACACCCTAGGATAGTAAAGATAAAAGAAAGCAAAAGCTTGGGTCTGGCTGTTTTAAAGCTGCCATACTGGCCTTGAACTGCCTAACTTTTTACCCTAATAGTATTTCGTTAGGACAGCCAAACTAATATATAGCAGATGACAAGAAAGCCTGCTAATTTTCTAGCAGGAAGAGGTTTCAGAAATAGCTCAAGTACAGAGGGCAAGTTGTAACCTATGGACCTATGCTGTCCCTGGGAGGTGTCTGTCAGCCCTAGCTCCAAGTTGTGGCCTCAACATTACTCCCTTACATTATGGCCACAATAGCTGAACACTGCCCCAGGCAGAGCTCCCCTGACTGAGTTTCCTTCTGCGGTTTGATGCAGGGCTATCAGAGCCCACTCTGGATTCCTAGAAGCTTCCCTAGGCCAGCTGGATCATGCGATGGTGTGTGGTCACAGTCCCTAACTTTGTTCCTGAGGTTCTCTCCTGGTTTCTGATAGAAAATAAGAACTGGGGAGGTGGGGGGGGGGGGAGTTCCCGTCGTGGCGCAGTGGTTAACGAATCCGACTAGGAACCATGAGGTTGCGGGTTCGGTCCCTGCCCTTGCTCAGTGGGTTAACGATCCGGCGTTGCTGTGAGCTGTGGTGTAGGTTGCAGATGCAGCTCGGATCCCGCGTTGCTGTGGCTCTTGCGTAGGCTGGTGGCTGCAGCTCCGATTCAGCCCCTAGCCTGGGAATCTCCATATGCGGCGGGAGTGGCCCAAGAAATAGCAAAAAAAGACAAAAAAAAAAAAAAAAAAAAAAAAAAGAACTGGGGGAGTTCCCATCATGGCACAGTGGAAGTGAATCCGACTAGCAACCATGAAGTTGCAGGTTCAATCCCTGGCCTCGCTTGGTGGGTTAAGGATCCAGCATTGCCGTGAGCTGTGGTGTGGGTCGCAGACGTGGCTTGGATCCTGTGTTGCTGTGGCTGTGGCACAGGCCAGCGGCTATAGCTCTGATTCTACCCCTAGCCTCGGAACCTCCATATGCTGCAGGTATGGCCCTAAAAAGACAAAAAAAAAAAAAAGAAAGAGAGAAAGAGAGAAAGAGAGAGAGAGAGAAAGAGAGAAAGAAAGAAAAAGAGAGAAAGGGAAGGGAAGGGAAGGGAAAGGAAAGGAAAAGAAAAGAACTGGAGACTCACAAAAAGACAAATACCACATGAAATCATTTATATGTGGAATCTAAAATATGGCACAGATGAACCTATCTATAGAACAGAAACAGACTCACAGATCTGGGGAACAGACTTGTGGTTGCCAAGAGAGTGGGATGGACTGGGAGTTTGGGGTTAGTAGATGCAAACTGATATATTTAGAATGGATAAGCAATGAGGTCCTGCTGTACAGCACAGGGAACTGTGTCCAAGTACTTGTGATATAACATGATGGAAGATAATGCAAGAAAAATAATGTATATATATGTATGCCTGGGTCACTATGCTGTATAGCAGAAATTGACACAACACTGTAAATCAACTATAGTTTAATTTTAAAAATTAAAAAAAAAGAACTGGAGACTTCAGAGACCCCTGTCATGAACAAGGAACAACCTATCTAGTCTTAAAAGCCACTGGGATGACCATCAATTCAACGCTGGGCAGGTCTCTGGTGAGTGTGAACATTAGCCTCAGATCAGCATTCAAGAAATCCCATATATTAAAATGGAGAACTCGGAGTTCCTGTCGTGGTGCAGTGGTTAACAAACACGACTAGGAACCGTGAGGTTGAGGGTTCAAACCCTGGCCTCATTCAGTGGGTTAAGGATCTGGTGTTGCTGTGACTGTGGTGTAGGCCAGCGGCTACAGCTCCGATTGGACCGCTAGCCTGGGAACCTCCATCTGCCGCGGGTGCGGCCCTAGAAAAGACAAAAAAAAAAAAAAAAAAGGAGAACTCTGTCATTAGCTATCTTGAAATCCATTTGGTATGATATGCACTATGTAGATTTTCTCTATACTGCAAAATACATTCTGATATATACTGATAAATATATTCTATTTCTGTCTTTCATTTTAATTTTTTTCTTTTTTACTGTGCTAAAATATACATAATATAAAAGCTACTATTTTAATCTTTTTTTTTTCTTTTTTTTTTGCCACACCATGCAATGGCTTGATGTGAGATCTCAATCCCCAGACCAGGGATTTCACTGCTGGGGCTGCAGCAGTGAAAGGACCAAGTCTTAACCACTCACTAGACCAACAAAGAACTCCCTATTTTAACCTCTTTTTTTGTTTTGTTTTCCATTTTTGGCTGCCCCACAGCATATGGAGGTCCCTGGCCAGAGATCAGATCTTAGCCACGGCTTCAGCGCTGGATCCTTTTAAGCTACTGTGTCAGCCAGGGATCAAACTTGCGTCCTGGTGCTGCAGAGAACATAGCATCAAAGTGGGAAGTCCTTAACCATTTTTAAGTGTACAATTCAGTGGCAAAAAGTATGATCTCATTGCTGTGTAACTATTACCACTCTCCATCTCCAGAACTTTTTTATCATCTAGAACTCAAACATTAGTGTTATGCATTAAACATTAATTCTCCTTTACTCCCTCCTCCCAGCCGTTGGTAACCACTATTCTACTATCTCTATGAATTTGATTACTCCAGATATTTCAAATAAATATGAGGTGTGGAATCTTACAATATTTGTCCTTTTGTGTCTGGCTTATTTCATCCATGTTTTAGCATGTTTCAGAATTTCATTCCTTTTTAACAGCTGAATAATATCCCATTGTATGGTGTAGCCCACATTTTATTTATTCATTCATCTGTAAATGGTTACTTCCATCTTTGGCTACATAGAACTTTTTGCTGCTATGAATATGGGTGTACAAATGTCTGTTCAAGTACTTACTTTAATTTTTTTAATTTCTTTGGCTACCTGTGGCATATGGAGCTCCCAGGCCAGGGATCAGGTCTGAGTCACTGCTGCAAACTAAGCCATAGCTGCAGCAATGCCAGATCCTTAACCCACTGTGCTGGGCTGGGGATTGAACCCATGTCCCAGCTCTCCCAAGACGCTGCCGATCCCACTGTGCCACAGTGGGAGCTCCAGTCCTTACTTTAAATTCTTTTGGGTGTGTACTGAGAAGTAGAATTGCTGTATTATGTAGTAATTCTGCTTAATTTTTTGAGGAACCACCATACTGTTCTCCATAGCAGCCATGCCATTTTATATTCCTATAAGCAATGCACAAGATTCCAATTTCTCCAGACCCAAGCCAATATGTGTCATTTTCTGTTTGTGCGTGTGTGTGTGTTTTGTTTTTTTGCCTCGCCAGTGGCATGTGGCAGTTCCCAGGTCAGAGATCAAATCTGCACACAACAGTGACCCAAGCCACTGCAGTGATAACACTGAATTCTTAACCTGCTGCACTACAAAGGAACTCCTATGTTTCTTATTTTTAATGTTCTCAGTCAATTAGAATTTTAGAAATCCCTACCGGTTAGGGGTTTTTTGTTTGTTTGTTTTAATGGCCACCCCACAGCAGATGGAATTTCCTGGGCCAGGGATTGAATCTGAGCTGCAGCTGTGACCTACACTGCAGCCGTGGCAATGCTGGATCCTTTAACCCACTGTGCCAGGCCAGGGATCAAACCTGTGCCTCTGTAGCAACCCAAGCTGCTGCGATTGGATTCTTAACCCACAGTGCTACAGCAAGAACTCCAGTTAGTACTAGTTTGAATCTTCTAGCCTCAACTGTATTCTTTGATTAAAGGTAGTTAACAAAGGAGTTCATTGTAGGATGGACTTTCAAGGTCACCCTGTCTGTTGGTTTTCATACCTCATTCCCCAAAGCTCCTTCTCCAATTCTCAGCCAAACTATTTCTGACTCTGATTTCATTAGTTTTACATCATGCATGTCTGAGTAAGATTTCATTTGATGAAAGAGTTCCTCAACTTTACAGAAAACTTTGAAAACTTGGATCTAGTCCATGTTTTCTACAGTTCAGAGAGGTTATGTGACTTTCCCAAGGTCTCTCAGCTCGGACACAGCAGAAATAGAATTTGGACAGAAATACATCCAGTGACAGAAGGTATGCCTAGTAGCAGTCATGTTTTGCATGCATTCTTTCAGTCATTTATTCTTTTCTTCAAGATATACTGCACATACCATTTAACTGCAAAAGAGGATTCATTTACAAAAGAGATTAGACCAGTTGGTATTTATCTCCCACCAAAAAGGACTTCCCGTCGTGGCTCAGTGGTTAACGAACCCAACTAGCATCCATGAGGACTCCTGTTCCATCCCTGGCCTCACTCAGTGGGTTAAGGATCTGGCGTTGCTGTGAGCTGTGGTGTAGGTCGCAGATGTGGTTTGGATCCTGCGTTGCTGTGGCTCTGGCATAGGCTGGTGGCTACAGCTCCGATTGGACCCCTAGCCTGCGACTCTCCATATGCTGCGAGTGTGGCCCTAAAAAGCAAGCAAATACATATATATGTATATATCTCCCATTAACTTGACAAGGAGAGTGGTAAGGAATCAGAGGAATGAGGAATGAGGCATGCTCTGGTAAATACCATCACTTTAGTAGACAAGAAACCAATGATAACAATGAAACTTCACCCCTTCTTGCCAAGGAGATTATTCATGAGAAATAGGTTATGCTGGGAAAGTATGGAGGTAGCTATTTCTAAAGAAAAAATATCTTAAGTCAAAATTTTAAAACAGTTATGAAATCAAGAATATTTCTTTGAAATGTACTACATTACTACTATAGGAAATACACAGTTGAATAAGGTGGCATTGGCCATGTGTGTGAGAAGCTTACAGTATGTATCCCTTTTTTAAAAGAGAATCTATACTTATATTAGCATATATGACTACATACTTTTTTTTAGGATTTTTGTTACGGAAATGCTAATAAGTAAGTGTAGGGAGAATTTACCTATAATTCAGCTTCAAAATAAGGGGCTAAGACAAGTATACAAATAGCCACGAGCAGGGTATAACAAATACTTGAAAGACCAGGGTAAGATAAAGACTGCTGAAAGTGTTTTTAGAGACTTAAAGGATAGAAAGATCCTATTTTGGAAAGGAAATCCAGAAAGGATTTGTATGGGACTTTGCAAAAAGGAGTCTAAAGGAAGAGTACTATGGCATATTCTCTGAAAGGTGGACAGATGTTAAACAGGTAATCTTGAGGAACAGAGTGGGGGAAGGCCACTTCAACTAAGAGAAAATATACACAAAGACACAAATGGGGACGATTACAAGTTATGTCCCAGAATGTTGCCTTTAGGTAGAGAACAGGCTGCATATGGGGTAGTTGCTGGATTAAGGTATAAGCAGATGAGTTGGGAACACATGGTGGAAAGAGCCTAGAATGCCAAGCTGCAAAGCATATGCTCTGCTAACCAGAAAAGTAAAGGGGTGCCATCAAAGGCTTCTTAGAGCCCTGGGTCTTAGAGGCAGGTTATCTGGACAAGCAGCTTCTCTGGGCCCCAAGTTATCATATGTGCTTCATGCCCCACTTCATACTGCTTTACGAAGATTTATCTTACAGATTGTTCCCTCTTCTCAAATGTCAAGGAGGACAAAAGCAAAGATCATGGCCGTATCAGAGAGGCAACTTGGTGCAACAAACTTAACTATTTGTGTATTGGATTGGGAACAGAGTGGAATGGAGCTGGGGTAACATTTCAGAATTTATTACAATAGTCCAGGTAAAAAGTAAAGGCCCAAAACTATGACAGGCATAAGGCTGGACACATATTAGAAATGCATACTAGAAGAAGGTAGAAGACTTCACAATCAATGGAGGGGAGAAAAAACAGAAGGCACAAAGCATGACTGAGCTTGCACTTTGGAGTCATTGGGGCAATGATGGTACTATCAACAGAAGCAGTATGAATTAGGAGGAAGAGGAACCAGTTTGGAGCTGAGGGAGATTGAAGTTTGGCTTGAGATCTGTTGATTTTATAGACCAATGGCCATCTGGGTCAAGTTATCCAGCAGGCAGTTCAATTAGGTCAAAGGTAGGGCTACATTCTGAGGGATCGTGCAGTGGTGGGAGTTGAATCCACAGGCATTTAACCTATGGACCAAGAGGTCTGTGGAAGCCCTTTGAGGATGAAGCCTTAAGAGATGGCCATGTATCAGAATAACCTGGAGAAGGGACATGGATACGTTGATTAGAGGGATAAGAAGGAGGTCCTATTGTGCTTTGGAAATCCAGGGTGTCAGATGTCTATAATGGCTTCTCAGGTTCCCTCCCCACTCTCTGCATTCTGCTTTCAGCCCCAGGCTGCCCCATACGGCTCTGTGCCTTTAGTTTTAGGATGTGTTTAGTCAAAGGGGAGTCTGGCAGGAGATCCAAAGAAGGGAGAAGAGGGAGAAGTTGCCTTGAGCTGATTAGGACCTACTCATTGCTCTTCTCAAAGCACCTGCTATGCATGGCTCTCCTTCCAGGATTCATAACTTTCCCTCACCTTGTCCCTTTGGGACCATGAGTGATAACTGCTCAACTGCTTCCATTTCTGAATTCTTCCTATCCCTTATGGTTTCCTTAACTCTGCGAGCAGTTTTGTAATTAGCCTCTTGTAAGCCTTTCTAAGTTATCTTAATGTGAGTGTTCTACTTGTTTCCTGCTGGGACCCCAAGTGATAGACCTGCTAAACCCCACTATTAACAGTAAGTGTTAACTAGGTGTATGACTGAGAACACTGATGTTGTCCTACCTTCAATCAATAGCTTCTTTTATTTATTGAAATCAACAGCAAAATTTAATTTCAGTCATAATTCTACCTAGTTCTTAGATTCCTAAGAACAGAAACTGCTATGCAATCGACTCAAAGATATCTAGTTACTTAGCTGTAACTAGGCCTAAAACCAATAGCATGCTTTCTGATAAAGATGCTGATCTACGCAGGCAGAGAGTGAGCCTGAGCTCAGATAAGAGGGAAGTATCCCTGACTCCTGGTCCTCTCAAGATGGGCACAGCTGGCAGAACTGGTCAAGCTCTGGGGTACAAAAGAATCTCTGCTCCTTGACTGACCAGAACCGTTTTGCCGTCTGGGAGGTCAGTGGCTAGCCCACTGTTGGTAGCCCAGCTTCTTATAAGCTTCTTGATGTTCAGAGCTGTATCTTACACTGATTTCCCTAGCTTAAAGAATATCTGATTCCAGATATCTACATGAATCAACTCTGAAGGCCCATATAAGCAGGATTTAGTGGTCTTTTTAAGAGAAAATATTTTAGTGATAAGAATTATAAAAGGAAACTTCAGTAACTCTGGGGTAAGCAAGGGTATAGGGAAACTGGTTACATTTCTGAAACTTCATCTGTCCTTGTAGTGTTGAAAAATATCTTAGGATAAGGTTTTGTGGCCTTGGCAGGGATAAGCTTTAGATTTCGGGAGAAAAGAAGGAGTCTTTGATAGTTGAGGAAATAGGTCTAGACGGTGAATAAGCAGAGGCACTGAGGTTTTAAGAGCAGCCGGGTTTGGGGAATATGAGGCTGTTCCTTCTCTCCGTATCATACTGAGGCAGGCTTCTGAGCATTTCTGTGGTCACTGGTCAGACCTGTAGAAGAGCTTTCTTAATCCCACGAAAACACAGAATGAGCTGTCCCAGAGAAACTTCTGAACCCTTCATCAGGGCAGAGCCAGGGATGGCAGATTTCTGATGAGTGATGAGCCTTGCTTTTAGGATTCTGCAGCAAGAGTCACAAGGCTGGCAGATGCTACTGAAAAAGCAAGCACTTTCATTCAAGGCAGTGCTTCTAGCCTTTTTGCAGCTGAAGTAGGGATATACTCTGGGGTGGAGCCAAGGCTTAGTGTTGGAGATGAGTATGATTTGATAGGTAAAGCTTGGCCCTTCCCCTTAAAGAGGAAACTACCAGGAAAGGAAGTTGAAATCATGAAATAGGTTGCTGAGGTTGCATTCACTATCCCCAAGCTCATGGTTCCTATAATTATTGGTATTCCCAGGCTCGCCTTGTGACTTCAGGAATAAATATGCTATCCTAGCCACTGGCAGTATGATGGGTATATTTTAAGTGATTTCTTCTATGCATTTAGTATCTTCAACAGAAATGCACACCAAGATTTGCTATAAATAATCCTGATCAGGATAATCAAAAGCTGTGGCTGCGTGACTTCCTATTTCTCTTTCACTTTGATTTATATCTACTATGTTCCTTGAGATATAGCAACTCCTATTTATTACCGTTAATTCTTTGCCGCAGAATCCTCCTGAAGGATATGTATCACTTCCCTTTTCTCCCAAATGTACATGCATGTTAAAAATCTTTTCTGTAAATGGGGAAATTTATAGCTAACAAAAAATGCTGCATCAGTTCAAGTTTTCAGAGAAATCCTGAAGGAATTGAAGCAAGTACATTTAGCTAAGATGAACAGCAACAACACGAGGCTAATTCAGGGGAAGAAGAGAAGGCATGAGTAGGAAAATGCAGACTGTAATAAGTGGCCAGCCTCAAAAATGACAGCCCCGTGGCATGAGTGCAAGGTCAAATTCATCCTT
This sequence comes from Sus scrofa, assembly GCF_054392235.1. NCBI lineage: Eukaryota > Metazoa > Chordata > Mammalia > Artiodactyla > Suidae > Sus > Sus scrofa. The sequence goes on along the minus strand of NC_139393.1, from coordinate 16,981,997 downwards.
AATAATCAAATGTCGCATTTGCCTTGTACTATTAGCTACCAGACACGGTGTCCAGCACACAGCACGCACCATCCGATTTCATCCTTACATCAACACTCTGGGGTATTTATTCACATTGGCTGGATGGTGAAACTGCACCAGTCACGCCATTTGTAAACAGAAGACCAAACATTCAAATTTAGGTCTGTATGACCCAAAACCCATTTATTTCATTTCTCCAACAAATATTAGTTGGACGCCCACATTGAGCCAGGCATTGGAAAATGGGCAGTGATGTCTGTCCACAGGATGTTTGCAATTTAGCAACAGTGAGGGACGTTAGGCATGAATTAGAATCAGAATTGTGACACATGCCACGAAAAGTGGCAGAAGATATTCTCTGACATATTCCAGACTCCTAGACTGTGCCTACGTTAGATGCCTAATAAACAGCAGTTGACTGTTGAATAAGGTTGCCATGAAGGTAAGTAACAGCAGACGAAGCTCAGTCTGGTAGAGGACTGGGAGGGCTTTTCTCAGAAGGTGACCTTGAACCTTGAGACCTGAAGGATTTTTGGGGCTGATTGAGAGGTAGGAAAAGCTTGCCAGAAACGTGTTTTAAACTGCCTGCATACAATATGTAATTCAGGGAAGAACCTTGTTAGTGAGAAGGGATTAAAAAGCAGACCAATGAAGTTGAGGCATGGAGGTTGGGCGAGTGGGAGGAAGTGAGGGTAGCTGAGGACCAATTATAAAGGGAAGGAGGGTAAGTTCACCAGGGGTTATGTGAGCCGGATAAAATTTTTATTTTATTTTTAATTTTCTTTTTTTTTTTTTTTTTTGGTCTTTTTGCTATTTCTTTGGGCCACTCTTGCGGCATATGGAAGTTCCCAGGTTAGGGGTCGAATCGGAGCCACAGCCACCAGCCTACGCCAGAGCCACAGCAACGTGGGATACGAGCCGCATCTGCAACCTACACCACAACACCAGGTCGTTAACCCACTGAGCAAGGGCAGGGACCGAACCCACAACCTCATGGTTCCTAGTCGTATTCGTTAACCACTGCGCCACAACGGGAACTCCCTTTAATTTTTTTTTTTTTTTTTACAAAACTTTGTTTATTCTCTGCTTTTCTTAATTAATCTATTTGTTTATTTTGCTTTTTTAGGGCCACACTCGAGGCATGTGGAAGTTCCTGGGCTAGGGGTCGAATCCGAGCTGTAGCTGCCAGCCTGCGCCACAGCGACAGCAATGCCAGAGCCCCATCTGTCACCTACACCATGGCCATAGCAACAAGGGATCCTTAACCCACTGAGCAAGGCCAGGGGTCAAACCTGCATCCTCACAGATACTGGTTAGATTTCGTTAACCACTGATCCACAATGGGAACTCCTAAAGATTTTTATCTTGATTCTAAGAGCAACAGGTTGCCAGGGAAAGGTTTTAACAAGGAGAATAGCATCCAGGAGTTTCCACTGCTCATTCTTTCTGGAGCGTGGTCAGGGAGGAAGTCAGTTAGGAATCTATCACTGTCTGGACGAGGATGATGGCCGTGGAAAAAGGGAGGGTGAACAGACACTTAGGAGGCCACTGCCTGGATGTGACCAGTCAGAGTGGAGGAATGCTTTCGTGCAGGATGCCTGGATTGGTTCTCTCTTTTTGCGTAGCAAATTATCCCAAGCAAGTATTTATTATCTCACACAATGTCTTTAAAAGTCAGGGACCTGGGAAGGGCTTACCTGGGTGGTACCTGGGTGGTTCTGGCTCAGTCTCTCATGAGGTTAAAATGAAGCTGTTGGCGGGTGTGCCAGTCCTGTAAGTTTTCACTGGGGCTGGAGGATCTGCTTTCGATGTCACTCACAGGGTTGACCGTAGGCCTCAGTTCCTTACCACGTAGGGAATACCTGACATGACACAAAGGCTAGCTCATCACAAAGTGAAGGATCTGAGAGACAGCAAAGCAACCAAGGAAGAAGCTGTGGTATTTTTTAGACCAACCTCAAAAGTGACACACCGTCACTTCTGCCATACTCTATGGTTAACAAAGACCAAGTCTGGAGTTCCCATCGTGGCGCAGTGGTTAACGAATCCGACTAGGAACCATGAGGTTGCGGGTTCGGTCCCTGCCCTTGCTCAGTGGGTTAACGATCCGGCGTTGCCGTGAGCTGTGGTGTAGGTTGCAGACGCGGCTCGGATCCCGCGTTGCTGTGGCTCTGGCGTAGGCCGGTGGCTGCAGCTCCGATTCAACCCCTAGCCTGGGAACCTCCATATGCCGCGGAAACGGCCCAAAGAAATAGCAAAAAGATAGGAAAAAAAAAAAAAAAAACAAAGACCAAGTCTGAGACAATGTGGGCGGGGATCACACAAGGAAGTGAACACCAGGAGGCAGGGCCTGTTAGGGAGCACCTTGGAGCCTGGTTACCACTGTGCTCATTGCAAAAAAGATGCACTTTCAAATTAAGATAATTTCAGAAATTGTACATGTTTATGAATAGCTGGTTTGTTTTCTTACTAAAGGACAGTTTACAAAGATATGTGTGGGGAGACCACAAAGGAACCACGCCAGTGCCCAGAGCTGGAAGCAGCAGAGCTGTTATCATCCCCACGCCCAAAGGGACAAGAGAAGGGAGAGGTTGCTGGAACTCTGAAGGCAAGAGAATCAAGGATGGCAGGCCCATCTTGAGAGGAGCTGCGTTACTCTGTCAGGTGTCACAGCCATGTGCCAGGACACATGGGAGCTGGCTGCCACCATCCCTTCCTAGCTCTGCATTCAATGATGTCACATGGCTAGCAACATAGGTTGTAGGTGGCAACACACCAGAGAAATCAGTGAATACTATGAACCAGAAATTTTCTGTTTCCCCCAGAGAGCCAGTTGTTAAACATTTACAAGCACACTGCTGGACACACCCAGTCTGAGGCAACCTCTTCACATGGGAGCTAAGAAAATTCACACCCAGACCAAACTCTCTAGATAGGAGAACCAAACTCAACTAGGAAGCCCAAGAACACAGGAACCTTTTGACTCAATTAATTGCTCTGGACTTGTTCTATTCAAAGCATCCCCTGGGAGAGACGGCAGGTGGAGTAGGGTGGAGAGTGGATCCAGCACAAGTCTGCCTATCAAGCACAATTCTCCAGTTTCTTCTGTGAAACAATGATTCAATTTACTGGTGGGAAAAAAAGACGAAGTATCATTTGTCATAATCTCTCTTAATTATACTCTCATACCCACCCATATCACTCCTGATACCCTACATCAATGGAGGTAATTTTGGCAGACAATGAAAACTGGATATTCTAGTAGGGTCAGAGAATGAGTTCATTTTTTGTTTGCTTAATTTTTTTAAACAATAGAAACTGACTCTCAGTTAAGAAAGAGTTCATTAGAAAGACATGAGAGAGTTCAGAGAACTGAAAAAGGATCTGAAGGAGACTCGCAAAGGGCAGAAACAGGGCAGCTCTGGATCATCTGCGTGGTAGGAAGTAATCAATATCTCAGATCATCTCTGATGAAAAAGATCCTACTCCATTTTTTTTCCCCCTTCATTACTGTCCTTAAGTTACTCTGCTCAAGAGGCACTGTCCTAAGGTAAAATTTCATTGGTCAGTTTCAATCAATGACTACTCTTGGTAGGGAGAGACAGGGTTCCTTGACTGACAGACTTTCTCACTGGGACTACCACACTAAGGAGCTAGTAATTCCCAACAAGGAATTCAGAATTAAGAACAGGAGAGCAAATGGGTGCTGGGAAGCCAAGGAGCAGCAAATGTCCACTGCAGTCTGGGACATGACCTTGCTCGGGGTCCCTCCACAGTTGGGGGACAGTGAGAGGTACAACTTTCAGATCATTAATGTGGACGCAACTGGGAATTATTTATTCTTCAAAAATCTCTAGACATAATGTCAATAGTTCACAAATGTCACAAGATTTGACATTAAAGAGAATTAACACTCAAAAATCACAGGTATGTAAATGTTGGAGCTAAAATAAATAGGAAGCTGAAAGAAAAGCTGAAATGTGCTCATGTTTTAAAAGTAAGATCAAATGCCAAACATCAAACCTGATGAACAGATAAGTTTGCTCCAGGAGCATTCAGAGGAAGTGGAAATTTTAGAATTAAGATGGAGACAGGCGTGGAGTATTACGTTTGCAGGCTTCCTGGGATACCTCAGTTGTAACTGAGGGTTAAGAGAAAATGCTGGACCTTAAGACCATGAGCCCCTGACCCGCACTGCTCTGCTCTCTTTTCCACTCGGCTAGGCTCGGCAGCCCTTCAAGACCCAACACACATCTTCTTCTCTCGGGGCTTCCTGGACTGGCTCAATCTAGCACAATCCACAATTCAAGAGCACTTCTTGTCCCCGTAGGTTGTTTCACATCTTCTGATGTGTGTATCCTGATCCTCATGTAGTGTCTGAGAATGCTGGAGGCAGGATCTCTGTCTTATGCTGATAAATTGGGTGTTGGAAGTTTTGAGAAACTTGGCCTCTCTTCCCTTTTCTAGTTCCTCTTCTGCATTAACCCTGAAAATGCAGACTTTAACAAGGATTTCCCCCTTCTTTTTTTCTACTTCACAATGTTCTTGAGAGAATTAATGAAAGCATACATGTAAAGCCCAGACTTATACTAAGATTTTTTTAATTTTATTTGCTGCTCTTTCCCCTATCAGCTGAAATCTCCCGCAGAGGAAGATCCTTGTAAGTAAGGGTTGCTAACATCGATAGTATTTGTCTCATGCTACATATCCTTCCTCAATCATCTCATCTACTTGGGCACTTTCAGACGTGATTTTTTTTTTTTTTTTTTTTTTTGCTTTTTAGGGCCACATCCATGGCATATGGAAGTTCCCAGGCTAGGGGTCAAATCGGAGCTACAGCTGCCAGCCTATGCCACAGCCACAGCAATGCCAGATCTGAGCCACGTCTGTGATCTACACCACAGCTCACGGCAACACCAGATCCTTAACCCACTGACTGGGGCCAGGGATCAAACCCGCAACCTCGTGGTTCCTCGTCAGGTTTGTTTCCGCTGCGCCCCGACGGGAACTCCTCAGCCATGATCTTCAAGGGGATGACTCGCCATCTGCCTGCAGCTGACTCATGTTCCAAGCCCCAGGCCCATGTTTCCAAGTGGATGTTTGGAAACATCTCAGACTCGGAACAGACTGAACTGAACTCATTCTTCCATACATAGTCCTTTTGTGACGCACTTGATCACAAGTCATAACGGGGCTAGGTGTGACTTCTGCTTGAAATATTAGAAATGCTCCAGCTCCAGCATCTCCCTTTCACTCTCCCACTTGATATCCTCGTTGAGTCTACCTTGTGTTCCTGATGTTCCATTTCCTCTGCAACCCCATGTCGAACCTTCACTAAATCTCAACTCAAACCTTACAGCAATGTCCTGGCTCGTTCCTCTCTCTCTGCCCCCTACCTCAGCCCATGCTCTACACTGTCACTAGAGTTCTTTTCCTAAAACACCGATAAGATTTCATCAAACCTCTGCACCCTCCCCACATACACTAAAGCTTTTAGTCTCCCTCCTGTTGCATGTAAGCAATCTGAGCTGTGCACAACTCGTAGTCACCTTCGAACTTTCTGGCCTCATCTCCTCTACAATCCCCAGACCTAATGCTACCCTGTATTTCATATTCCCAGAATATGTCCTCCATTGTCACACAATTAACTCAGTTGAAGTTACCAATGTCTTGAACAGTCTCGCCAACCAGGATCTTTCTTATGTCTTGCAAAACGCGTTACTAATTTTAACAGTTAAAATCAACTGTTCTTTCAAGTAATAAGTACCCATTATAGAGAAGTGAATATGTACCAGGGGATTTACATACATTATTATAGGAATCTTCACCACAATTAAGCAAGTTGGATATTACAGGCCCATGACCCCTTATCCAAAGCCAGGAGGCCAACTGAGCTTCCAAATACAGATTATCTTGGGTTTTTTTAGAAAGGTGATAGAGTGGACTACATCTCAGTTTCCAAATCTGTAAAGTGGAGGAGTTCCCACTGTGGTACACTGGGTTAAGAACCTAACTCCAGCGGCTCAGGTTGCTGTAAAGGTGTGGGTTTGATCCCTGGCCCTGCAGCGTGAGTTAAAGGATCTGGTGTTGCCACAGCTGTAGCTTGAATCCAATCCCTAGCCCAGGAACTTCCATATTCAATGGGTCCAGCCATTAAAAAAAAAAAAAAAATCTGTAAAGTGGGGAAGATAAGAACTAGCAAGGTACCCACCTTGCGGGGTGGTTGTGAAACCAGCAATGTGTTTCACCAGCAAAGCACCTAGTAAAATGCCCTTACTCAATACATTTTAGGAATTTATTCATTTGTTATAAAATAATTCATAATAGCTTATTGAACAATACTTTACTAGAAAAATAAACGGACCTAACTTTTACGGTCACCTAATTTTATCAGAAAAGTAATTTGGATGGTGATAAGTGCCCTTGTTTTGTTGGATGTTGTATTTTTCTTTTTCTTTTTGTACTTTCACTTCCTTCGGTTACTTACCACACCCTTTATTCAGCATTTCCTACCAAAATCACAGGCCTCCTTCACTGAAGTAAAAACTCTTGAGTTTTCTCACCTATTTTACTATTAATTAATAATTTTAACTGGCAAAAAAAAATTATGCCAGTGATCGTTCCATTCCTCTTTGACAAAAACACTTCATGACAATTATGCTAATCTTTAGGAATTCAATGTAAATACCACTAACCAACTCATCTCCTTTACTCTTCATGGGCCTGGTTGCAGATGAGATCAAGAATACAGTGCTGCCAGGGACCCTGAAGATCAGCTGGCACGTGTGACCCGGGTTTATTTAATCACATATACACAGAACTTGCTTTTATGCACTTCTCAGATCTTGTGTTTTGTAGAAATTGAAGATTTGTGGCAACCCTGTGTCAAGTAAGTCTACTGACATAGTTTTTTCAAACACCACTTGCTCACACGGTGTCTGTGTGTCACATTTTAGTAACTGTCACATTATTTCTTTTTTTTTGTTGGTTTTTTTATTTTTATTTTTATTTTGCTTTTTAGGGCCACACCTGCATCATATGGAGGTTCCCAGCTAGGGGTCGAATCGGAGCTACAGCTGCTGGCCTGCACCACAGCCACAGCAACACAGGAGCTGAGCTGCGTCTTCGACCTACACCACAGCTCTCGGCAACACCGGATCCTTAACCCACTGAGTGAGGCCAGGGATCGAACCTGCAACCTTATAGTTCCTAGTTGGATTTGTTTCTGCTGCGCCACGACAGGAACTCCTGTCTTTTTTATTTTAAGGATACACCCTCAGCATATGGAGATTCTCAGGCTAGGGGTCTAATTGGAACTGTAGCTGTGGGCCTACACAATGCCAGATCCAAGCTGCGTCTGTGACCTACACCACAGCTCACAGCAATGCTGGATCCTTAACCCACTGAGTGAGGCCAGGGATTGAACTTGCGTCCTCATGGATGCTAGTCAGACTGGTTTCCCCTGAACCTCGACCAGAACTCCACATTATTTCAAACTCTTTCAGTATTAGTATATTTGTGTGGTGATCTGTGATAAGAGACCTTTGATGTTACTATGGTAATTATTTGGGGGCATCACAAACTGCGGCTATGTCAAATGGAGAACTTAACTGATAAACTTGTGTGTTCTGATTGTTCTACTGATGGATCATTCCCCACTCCCCTTTTCTCAGGCCTTCCTGTTCCTTGAGACACAATATTATTGATATTAGGCTAATTAATAACCCTACAATGGCCTCTAAGTGTTCAAGTGGAAGGAAGAGTTGCATGAATCTTACTTTAAATCAAAAGCTAGCAATGACTGGAGTTCCCTTTTGGCGAAACAGGTTAAAGATTCAGAGTTGTCACTGCAGTGGCTGTGGGTCGCTGCTGTGGCAAGGGTTCCATCCCCGGCCAGGGAACTTCCACATGCTATGGAGCAGCAACAAATTAAAAAAAAAAAAGTTACAAATGATTAATCTTGGTGAGGAAGGCATTTTGAAAGATGAGGTGGGCTGAAAGTTGTGCCTCTTGCACAATACAAATTGTGAAGGCAAAGGAGAAGTTCTGGAAGGAAATTAAAAGTGCTACTCCAGGAGTTCCTGTTGTGGCTCAGTGGAAACGAATCTGACCAGTATCCATGAGGATGCAGGTTTGATCCCTGGCCTCAATCAGTGGGCTAAGGATCTGGTGTTGCCATGAGCTGTGGTACTGGTGCTAGATGCAGCTAGGATCTGGCGCTACTGTGGCTGTGGTGTAGGCCAGTGGCTACAGATCCAATTCAACCCCTAGCCTGGGAACTTCCATATGCCACAGGTGTAGCCCTAAAAGGAGACAAAAAATAAAAAATAAATAAAATGAATTAAAAAAAATAAAGTGCTATTCCAGTGAATACACAGATGATAAGAAAGCCTTACTGCTGATATGGAGAAAGTGGTCCAGACAGAAGATCAAACCAGCCACAACATTCCCTTAAACCAAATCCTAATCCAGAGCAAGGTCCTAACTCTTCAATTATTGAAGGCCAAGAGAGGTCAGGAAACTGCAGATGAAAATTTTGAAGCTAGCAGAGCTTGGTTCATGAAGTTTAGTGAAAGAAGCCATCTCCGTAACATTAAAATGCAGAGTGAAGCAGCAGGAGCTAACAGAGAAGCTGTGCAAGTTATCCAGAAGATTTGGCTGAGATAATTAATGAAGGTAGCCACACTGAACAAGAGAGTTTCAATGTAGATGAAAACAGCTTTACATTGGAAAAAGGTGCCATTTAGAATTGCCATAGCTAGAGAGGAAAAGTCAATGCCTGGCTTCAACACCTTAAAGAACAGACTGACTCTCTCATTAGGGGCTAAGGCAGCTGTGACTAAATTGAAGCGATTGCTCTTTTACTATTCTGAAAATCTTAGGGTCCTTGAGAATTATGCTAAATTGACTTTGCCTATGCTCCACGAGTAACAACAAAGCCTGTATGACAGCATAAGTATTGTAATTTTTATCTGATAAACAGAATTTTCATTAAATTTTCTGTTTCATTGTATAGAAATACAAGTGATGTTAGTATAACTTCCTTATATATTGAGCACTTATGAGATATGCTGTTTTGAAGGTGTCCTTTATTGAGAGAGTTTTCTTCTATTCCAAGTTTACTGAGCGATATTATCATGAAAAAATTCTCTTGATATGCTGAGTGACATTGACTGATGCTCAACTGTTAACCAATTTTGCATTCCTGGATACCACCACCAACCTGCTCACCCCCAAACCCTTGTTCATGACTTATTGTTCTTTTTATTTTGCTGAATTTCATTTGCCACAATTTTGTTTAGGGTTTTTGCATCTATGCTCATGAGGAATGTTGAGTAGTCTGTAGTTTTCCTTTCTTGTAACATCTACGCTTGGTTTTGCTGTCGAGTTAGTACTGGCGTCATAAAATGAGTAGGAAATTATTCCTTCCTTCTTTTCTGAAAGAGTCTTTGAAAATTTCTATTGTTTCTTCTGGGGCTGATACAAATTCATCAGTGAAGCCATCTGGGCCTGAAGTTTTCTTTGTGGTAAGATTTTTTTTTTTTTTTTTGTATTTTCTAGGGCCGCTCCCGTGGCACATGGAGCTTCCCAGGCCAGGGGTCTAACTGGAGCTACAGCTGCTGGCCCACACCACAGCCACAGCAATGCCAGATCCGAGCCGCATCTGTGACCTACACCACAGCTCACAACACCAGATCCTTAACCCACTGAGCATGGCCAGGGATCGAACCTGAACCTCATGGTTCCTAGTCGGATTCGTTAACCACTGAGCCACAACGGGAACTCCATGTGGCAAGATTTTAAATTATTAATTAAAAAATTATGCTTCAATGTCTTTAGCAGGTACGAGGTTATTTGGGTTTCCTATTTGTTACGTCAGTTTGACAAACTGAGTCTTTCAAGGAACTTGTCTATTTCATCTAAGTTGTAAGAGCTATTGACATAAGTTGTCCATAGTATATCCTTATTGTCCTTTAATGTCTGTAGGTAGTTGTGCTCCCTCTTTTATCCCTGATGTTGTTAATTTGTACCTTCTTTTTTTTTTTTCATTGATCTTTTAAAAGAACCAATTTTGGTTTCATTAATATTCTGTTTTTGTCTGTTTTCTGTTTCGTTGATTTCGGCTCTTATCTTTCTTATTTCTTTCTTACTGCTTATTTTCAGTTCAATTTGCTGTTATTTTTCTTTTTTTTTTTTTTGGCCACACCCACGGCATGTGGAAGTTCCTGGGCCAGGGACTGAACCGGTGCCAAAGTTGCAGCCTGCACCACAGCTACAGTGGCAATACTGGATCCTTAGCCTGCTGCACCACAAAGGAAATTCCTTATTTTTCTAATTTCTTTTTTCTCAGCTTTACTAAGATAATTGATATGTTATATAAATTTAAGGTGTATGAAATCTTTTACATTTCTTAAGGTCAAAACTTAAATCTTGATTTTAGACCTTTTTCTCTAACAGAAACATCCAAAGCAATAAATTCCACTCAAGTACTGCTTAGCAAACAAATTTTGATATGTTGAGTTTTCATTATAATTCAGTTAAAAATATTTTATTTCCCTTGTGCTTTCTTCTTTGAGTCACGGGTTATTCAGATACGTGCTGCTTAATTTCAAAATATTTGGTGTTTTCTATTCATCTTATCATTATTACTTCTCATTGAATTCCATGACAGTCAGAGAACACTCTGTAAGATTTCAGTCTTTTGATATTTATTGAGACTTCTTTTATGGCCCAGGATTGGATCTGTCTTGGTGAACAGTACTTATGTACTCGAAAAGAACGTGTAGTCTGAAGTTGATGAATGTATTATTTGATAAATGTCAATTAAGTTACAGTGTTGATGATGTTACTCAGATTTTTTGGCTGTTTGTCCTGTTAATCACTAGAGAGGTATTTACCAATCTCCAACTATGCCTATGTATTTGTCTATTTCTCCCTTTAGGTCTATCAGTTTCTGGTTTGTGTATTTTGAAGATCTCCATGTATAAATATAATGTATCACAGCAATGCATAATTATTCAGACTGCCTCTCTGCTTCTTATAAAACTTCTCTTGGAAGTTCTCACTGTGGTGCAGTGGGTTTGTGATCCACATTGTCTCTGTGGAGGTGCTGCTTCAATCCCCTGCCTGGTGTAGCAGGTTATGGGTCCAGCATTGCTGCAGCTGTGGTGTGTGTCACAGCAGGAGCTCGAATTCGATCCCTGGCCCAGGAACTTCCATATGCCTCATATGCAGCCAAAATTGTAAAAAATTAAAATAAGTAAATAATCTTCCTGAATTCTACTCTTTTATTAATATAGCTACTCTAGCTTTCTTATGCTTATACTTTGCCAGACATATATTTTAAAATGATTTTTATTTTTTCCATTATAGTTGGTTTACAGTGTTCTGTCAATTTTCTACTGCACAGCAAAGTGACCCAGTCACACGTATACATACATTCTTTTTTTTCAGATTATCCTCCATCATGCTCTATCACAAGTGACTAGATGTAGTTCCCAGTGCTATACAGCAGGATTTCATTGCTTATCCACTCCAAAGGCAATAGTTTGCATCTATTGACCCCAGATTCCCAGTCCATCCCATTCTTTCCCCCTCCCCCTAGCAACCATAAGTCTGGGAAACCACAAATCTATTCTCCAAGTCCATGAGTTTCTTTTCTGTGGAAAGGTTCATTTATGTCATATGTTAGATTCTAGATATAAGTGATATCATATGGTATTTGTCTTTCTCTTTCTGACTTACTTCACTCAGAATGAGAGTCTCTAGTTCCATCTATGTTGCTGCAAATGGCATTATTTTGTTCTTTTTTATGGCTGAATAGTATTCCATTGTGTATATATACCACATCTTCTCAATCTAATCATCTATCAATGGACATTTAGGTTGTTTCCATGTCTTGGCCATTGTGAATAGTGCTACAATGAACATATGAGTACATGCGTCTTTTTCGAGGAAAGTTTTGTCTGGATATATGCCCAAGAGTGGGATTGCTGGGTCATATGGTAGCTCTATGTATAGTTTTCTAAGGTATCTCCAATACTGTTTTCCATAATGGCTGTACCAATTTACATTACCAACAGTGTAGGAAGGTCCCTTTTCTCCACACCCCCTCCAGCATTTGTTATTTGTGGATTTATTAATGTTAGCTATTCTGACTGGTGTGAGGTGGTACCTCATAGTAATTTTGATTTGCATTTTTGTAACAATAAGTGATATTGAGCATTTTTTCATGTGCTTGTTGGCCATCTTTATATCTTCTCTGGAGAAATAGACATATATTTTTGATACTTTCATTCTACTTTGCTACTTATATTTCTGCACTTAAAGTGTGTCTCCTATAGACAGCAAATAATTGGGTCTTTCTTTTTAAATTTAATCTGACAGTCTAAATATCTCTGCTTTTCTTTTTTGGTTTGTTTGTTTTTTTAGGGCCACACCCATGGCATATGGAGGTTGCCAGGCTAGGAGTCCAATTGGAGCAGTAGCCACCAGCCTATGCCAGAGCCACAGCAACACGGGATCCAAGCTGCATCTGTGACTTATACCATAGCTCATGGCAATGCTAGAAACTTAATCCACTGAGCAAGGCCAGGGATTGAACCCACATCCTTGTGGATGCTAGTCGGGTTTGTTAACCACTGAGCCATGACAGAAACTCCTGCTTTTTGCTTTTGTTTTTGGTATGTGCCTGTGGCACGTGGAAGTTCCTAGGCCAGGGATCAAACCCATGCCACAGCAGCAACCCAAGCTGCTAGAGTGACAACACTGGATCCTCAACCTGCTATGTCATAAGAGAACTGCATTATCTCTGCTTTTGGATCAGATTGCTTAGTCAATTTAAATTTAATGTAAGGGTCAATCTGAATGGATTTTGGTCTACCATTTTGTTATTTGCCTTCTATTCGTCTCATCTATCCCCCAACCCGTTTTTTCTTTCCTACCTTCTTTTTTTGGTTTGTTTTTAGCTGCACCCACAGCACACAAAAGTTGCCAGGGCCAGTGATCAGACTCGCTCCATAGCAGTGACCTGAGCCACTACAGGGACAATGCCAGATACTTAACCCACTGAGCCATATGGGAACTCCCCTACCTTCTTTTACGTTAATCAGTTATTTGTAACATTTCATTTTAATTCTGGTATTGACTTATTAGCTATATCCCTTGGTATCATTTCTTTAGTGACTGCCCCAGGGACTACAATCTTTTAATTTATCACAATCTACTTGGAGTAAATGTTAATTTAACACTAATGCTGAAATACAGGAATCCTATATTTAACTATATATATAAACATGCATATAAATCTGTTTTATAAACTATGTATTATAAACTAGAGAACACCAGATCCCAAGTTTCAGCCCTATCATGCCTGATTCATGATGAGATATTCAAGTTCACACCTTAATAGTTATAATCTAATCCAACTAGGTCAAAACCAATTTCTCACTGGGTTAAGAAATTTTCTGAAACATTTATGCCATTATAAAAGCTAATAATGGGGAAACCTGAGCAGCTCACTGAGATGTATTCCTTGACTCTGAAAAAACATATGGAACATTTAAATTTCAAAGTTGAAAGAGAATTAAAAATTCTCTAGTCAGCACTTGAAATCCAGACATTTAAGATTCCACACATTTGGATATTTAGCAATTTATTTAAAAATTCACATTCATTCTAAAAACATTTATTAACTGCTTACCTGTCACTGAAGATACAAAAGTGAGTGAACACTAAAAATCACTGAATTATGTATTTAAAATAGGAGAGTCTTGTGGTTGGTAAATTACACCTCAGATAAAACTGTTTAAAACTGAGTAAAATTCACAAGTTTCCTTTGTGGCTCAGCAGGTTAAGAACCCAACACTGTCCCTGAGAGGATGTGGGTTCAATCCCTGGCCTTGCTCAGTGGCTTAAGGATCTGGTTGTCGCAAGGTGCAGTGTGGGTTACAGATGTGGCTTGGATCCAGTGTTGCTGTGGCTGATTCAACCCTTAGCCGAGAAACTTCCATGTGCTGTAGGTGCAGCCCTAAAAAGAAAAGAAAAAAAAGAGTAAAATTCAGTTGTTTCCATCAAGGGGATCACAATGAAATGGAAGTATAAGACAAGCATACGCGATTATAATAAAAACGTGTTAACACACCCATACATTTAAATCACTTAACACTGGAGTACCTTGGGGCTCAGGCAGGACCTCCCCTATTTTCTTTCTACAACCACTCCCTTCATGATCTCACTCAGTGTCATGGCTTTAAATATCAATTGTATGTTGACAACTCCAAAAGTTTTATCTCCAGCAGATGTCTCTCCCAAATTCCAGACTCACATATCCAACTGACAACCTGACATTTCGCCTTTAAAGGCTAATTAGCTTCTCAAATTCAACATGTCCTAAACCAAATTTTTAATCTTCCCTTCCAAATCTGCTCCTTCGATAACCATCATTGCAATTCATTAACGGCATCATCTTTCCAGTTGCTCAGGCCAAAAACCTTGAAGTCATCTTTGGCTTATTTCTCCCATTTAGTCCATCATGAAATCCTCTTGACTCTGCCCTCAGCACATACACAGAATCCGACCACTTCTCACCATGCCTCCTGGTACAACCTTGGTCCAAGCCACAATCTTCTCTTGTCTGGATTATAGCTTTGTCCTCTGACAGTCCATATTCCATAAAGTAGAGGAACCTTGAAAACTGTACTTCAGATCAAGTCAGTTTTCTATCAAATCCTCCAATGACTTCCTATCACACTCCTAGTAAAAGCCAGAGGCCGCATAATGGCCTCTAAGACCCCATAAAATCTTGGCCCCCATCTCTGCCAGCCTATGCCAGAGCCACAGCAACGCAGGATCCGAGCCGCATCTGCAACCTACACCACAGCTCACGGCAACGCCGGATTGTTAACCCACTGAGCAAGGGCAGGGACCGAACCCGCAACCTCATGGTTCCTAGTCGGATTCGTTAACCACTGCGCCACGACGGGAACTCCCTAACTTTTCTGATCTCATCTCCACCAGTCTTCTTTCTGCTCACTCTGTTCCATGCACACAGGCTTCCTTTCTGTTCCTCAAATGTTACTGGCAAGCTCCTACTTCAGGACCTTTGCACTGGCTGTTCCCTCTACCTGGAGCTCGATCACATATCCCCATTGCTCTCTCCTTCAAGACTTTCCCCACATGTCCTCTCCCCACTGAAGTCTTCCTGATTACCCAGTTTCAATTTATAATCAATTTGTAGCCCCTCACACACACCCTCATATATACTTTCTATTGGCCTTCCCACTATTTTCTCCATAAGCATCTATCGCCTTAAATATACTACATAAAATGTACTTATTTAGTTCATTGTCTGTTTATCTCCAGTAGGCTAAAAGCCCTATGAAGTTTTGTCCAAGCATCTAGACTAGGCATTCAATAAAACATTTGAATAAGTGAATAAATGTGCCTAGTACTCTTAGAGAAAGAAATGAATGGGTTTTCTGCTATGACCAGGCCAGGCTGTTTTGTTTGAGGTTTTGGTGGGTGGGAGGGGAACTGTGGCTACGATGGGAGAAAAGGTTGTTGCCTGTTAGGGAGGAAATAACTGTGGAAGTGGCAGCTGGATTTAGCTGTGAAGGATGATCAGGACTTTTCCAGACCAAAAATATGATAGAAGGCATCCCAGGTAGAAGGAACAGCATGTGGCAAGAACAGAACATCTTGCAAGTTCAAGACATGGTCACAAAATGTCAGAATTGAGTTTGGGTTTTTTGTTTTTTGTTTTTTGTATTTTTGCCTTTTCTAGGGCCACTCCTGAGGCATATGGAGGTTCCCAGGCTAGGGGTCGAATCGGTGCTGTAGCTGCCGGCCTACAGCAGAGCCACAGCAACTCGGGATCCAAGCAATGTCTGCAACCTATACCATAGCTCATGGCAACGCCGGACCCTTAACCCACTGAGTGAGGCCAGGGATCGAACCTGCAACCTCATGGTTCCTAGTAGGATTCGTTAACCACTGTGCCAAGAGGGGAACTCCAGAACTGAGTATTCTATCAGGGAAGCAGGGAGCAGAGGAAGTGAATTTGTGGCTCCAAAGGGGAGGCCTGGAGGGCGGGTCAGAGCTGCCATAAAAGATGAGGGCACATTAGACCCTGCCCTCCCAACTCCCTTCCAATGCCATGTCCACTGGAGTATATACAGTCTCCCCCTTCGGTCTAAAAGCTATTTTTCTTTTAGACATTATAGGCTGATATCTTTAACACCCACATTTTCCTTTATAAATTAAAATGCATTCATGATTCCAGAGTGTGAGATTTAAGGCAGGTGATTATAAAAATATGTTTGGATGTTTTTCAGGGTTTGTTTTTTTTTTTTTTTTGTCTTTTTAGGGTCACACCTGCAGCATATGGAAGTTTCCAGGCTAGGGGTCTAATTGGAGCTTCTGCTGCCGGCCTACGCCACAGGCACAGCAAAGCCAGATCCAAGCCGTGTCTGCGACTTACACCATAGCTCATGGCAATGCCAGGTCCTTAACCCACTGAGCAAGGCCAGGGATCAAACCTGAATCCTCATGGATAATAGTCAAATCTACTTCTACTGAGCCATGATAGGAACTCCTGCACTTTTTTTTTTCATTCTTTTTTTGGCTGTGCCCATGGCATGTGAAAGTTCCTGGGCCAGGGATCAAACCCACATCACAGCAGTGACCAGAGCAGTGACAATGCTGGATCCCCAACCTGCTGCAGTGCCAGGGAACTCCCAAAATATACGCATTTTAAAAAGCAAAAAACCTGGAGTTCCCTGGTGGCACAGCAGGTTAAGGATCTGGCATTGTCATTGCTGTAGCTCTGGTCTGATTCCTGTCCTGGGAACTTCCACTTACCACAAAAAAAGAAAAGAAAGAAAAGAAACAGATGATAAATTTTTGATTACTTAGATGCAAAAGAATGAAATAATCAAAACTCGCAAAGAAATGACAGCTGGTACTTAGTGTGAGCCTTAGAGATCAAATGCTGTAGGAAAAGAATTGCCAATGAGATAACACAGAGAGGGCTGTGCAAACAGATGTTAAGTTTGGGGGAGGATAGAAAAGCGTCCCCCCAATTTTTTGGCAATTAGCAACTGTTAAGTTGACATTGATATTATATTATTATGTATGTGAATTATTAAACGAAGTGATGAAGAGTAGGAAATTCTATACTATAAA
The DNA here is from genome assembly GCF_054392235.1 of Sus scrofa. Taxonomy (NCBI): domain Eukaryota; kingdom Metazoa; phylum Chordata; class Mammalia; order Artiodactyla; family Suidae; genus Sus; species Sus scrofa. Next base: position 16,964,792 of record NC_139393.1, on the reverse strand, counting down.
CTGACTGTGGACCATTATATCAGTTTTTTATTCCTTTTTTTTTTTTTTTTTTTTTTGCTATTTCTTTGGGCCGCTTCCACGGCATATGGAGGCTCCCAGGCTAGGGGTCCAATCGGAGCTGTAGCCACAGGCCTACGCCAGAGCCACAACAACGCGGGATCCGAGCCGCATCTGCAACCTACACCACAGCTCACGGCAACGCCGGATCGTTAACCCACTGAGCAAGGGCAGGGACCGAACCCGCAACCTCATGGTTCCTAGTTGGATTCGTTAACCACTGCACCACGACAGGAACTCCAGTTTTTTATTCCTAAAAGTGGTATTTCTTTAACTTCAATTCTCCTTAATTTGATTTGTAAAGTTGAAAATCTCACACCTTCTTATTAACTTCATTGGAGTTAAGTATTAAATATCAAAAATAGGCAATGGGCAGAACAATTATACATTCACTCATTCATTCAATAAATATCTAACAGCATACTATGAGCAAAGAATGTAATTTGGTTTTAGAGTCCAAATGATACAAAAGCAAGCAGCTATTTCTCTTTTCTCATATTCCTTAGATGGAGTGAGCTCGGCCCCCATATGGTCCCTGGGAACCTGCACTACTGTATTAAGACCAATTTTCCATGCATAAACATATACATCCATAGTTGTTGTTGTTGTTGTTGTTTTTTCTTTTTAGGGCCACACTTGCGGCATATGTAGGTTCCCAGGCTAGGGGTTTAATCGGAACTGCAGCTGCGGTCCTGTGCCACAGCCACAGCAATGCCAGATCCAAGCTGCGTCTGCAACCTACACCACAACTCACAGCAACACCGGATCCTTGACCCACTGGGCCAGGGATGGAACCCACAACCTCATGGTTCGTAGGATGCATTTCCTCTGTGCCATGATGGGGACTCCCCAGAGTATTTTTAAACTGCATTTACTGCAATATGTAGCAAGAGCCAACAGATGTTCTGTCACTCTGACCTAGCGATCCTACCTCTGGGGACTCAACCAATGGAACTAATTCCAGAGAAGCAAAAATCTAGATGCACAAAGACTTTTACTGCAAGGCTATCTAAAACAGTCAAAATCTGGAAGCAACCTAAGTTCCTACACCAGGAAAATGATTTAGAAAATACAGTGTATCAGTATGTCCTGTTATGTTATGTGATCACTAAAAGGCAGAACCATGAAGACTGTAGAAATGCCAAAAATATTTTTGATAAATCTGAAATTGAAAGGTGGTATTTTTCAAATGGCAGTTGCATTGTGATTATAAAGGTATAAAGGCAGATGAGCATGTGAAGGACTAGATGATCAAATGGAAAAGTGAAAATAATTGTGTCGGGATGGAGGAATTAGGAATTTGTCTTATTTATAAAAATACTTGGTCTTGTTTTATACCAACTTTTCAACCAAAGATTATGCCTGGCAGAATCAACTCACACCATGTGGATAGGTCCACAGAGACCACAAACAAAAGCTGGGTTTCTACAGTTGCCCCATTTGTGTTTTCTGTGAGTGCCTTACCAGAACTCTCTCTGAAGTGACATCAGTTTTATCACTGTTTTCAACCCTGCAGAGTGTTTTCAACATATATATGTTGGGCCCTATCTCAAACCTACCAAATCTGAAACTCTGGAAATGGGGCCTAGGCATATGTATTTTATTTTTTTAATTGAAATATGGTTGCCATGCAATATTATGCTAGTTTCAGATGACTACATAGCAATTTGACATTTGCATACATTACAAAATGAGCACCGTGATGAGTCTAGGAACCACTCGGCCTCATGGAAGTCATCACAGTTTAGCGACCACATCCCTGTTCTGTACGTCACATGCCCTTGGATGTAGAGATCTGTACCTCTTAATCTCTTTCACCTATTTGGCCCACCTCCCACGCAGCTCCCCTCTGGCAACCACTCATTTGTTCTCCATGTCTGTAAGTCTGTTTTTCATTTTGTTTGTTTGTTTGCTTTGTTTTTTAGACTGCATTTTATTTTATTTTTGCTTTTTAGGGCCACACTCACAGCGTATGGAAGTTCCCAGGCTAGAGGTCGAATTGGAGCTATAGCTGCCAGCCTATACAACAGCCACAGCAACTTAGGATCCGAGCTGCATCTGCAACCTACACTATAGCTCACGACAATGCCAGATCCTTAACCCACTGAGTGAGGCCAGGGACCGACCCCGCAACCTCTTGGTCCTAGTCAGATTCATTTCCGTTGTGCCACGATGGGAACTCCCTTAAGACTGTATTTTAAATCCACCCTCCCACCCAGGTAATTCCAAAATGCAACTAGGATCAAAACCACTGATAGACACCACCACGCAGGAGAAGCAGTGGTCTTAAAGACAGTCTTTCTGAAAAAAAAAAAAAATTAAAACTTCCTATTAAAAAAGAAAAGACAAAAATTACAGTCAATGTTCTGGTGACTATCTATTTTCAGTTCTGACTCCCTGGGACGTAGGAGAATGTAGCAAATGTATTCACACTGCGACAACCCAAAGCATCCTTTCCTGCAGTCCTCGTAACACACCAAACCAACGCAATCAGACCCTAGAGAAAGCACATGAGCCATCCCAGACCTACCCTCAAGACAAGGCCCCTGTGGCCTTGTGACCTTGTAATACTGTAACAAGTGGTTCTTGAGGATTTCCCAGAAGTGAATACTTCTTTCTTCATTAAATTTATATGGTGTTCAAAACACCCTGACTGTCCCAGAATTTTTCATTTCTAGCAATTTTCAGACACTTTGCTGCTCCCTGTAGGCCCAGGAAGTTTTGTTGCCTCCAGCAATTCCTACAGCAGCATCAGTGGAGGCCGGAGAGACTTCCAGAGGCACAGGGCCCACCTTATATGGTCTTCACAGTTCTGCCCTGATGAGGAGGCCTCTCCATCTGCTTCTTTCTCCAAAATGAGCACCTTACAATCCATTCTCTTGTTAGTCAGTGGGCCTTTCTTTTTCTCTTTGACTTACAGGTTTTATAAATGCACGACTGTCTCAGGATGTTAGAGTTGGAAGGAACTTGCCCCAATTCTTAAATGTTTAATTTGAAAAAACCAAGACCTGAAGATGATAAATGATTTGCCCAAGATCACATAACTTTGATGAGGCAAAGTTGCTTCCCTTTTTTTTTTTTTTTTTTTTTTTTTGCCAAGCCTGTGGCATGCAGAAGTTCCTGGGACAGGGATCAAACCCATGCTACAGTAGTGACCTGAGTTGCTGCTGTGACAATGCCAGATCCTTACCCGCTGCACCACAAAACTCCCACTCTTTTCATCATTACTGGGAAATTCGTATGATCGACCCACAGTCTGCAGAGCATGTGCTTTAAATGTTCTAATAGTGGGGACGACGGGCAATGACTCATCCACACCCTCTTGCCTAGTCACCCTGTGACAGGTGACACATATCTGAGACATCTGCTGTGAGATACTGAAAGCACTCAGACCAGGTCGCACTGGGAGGGAAGCTCAGGAGAGACAGAACCTTTGACACCAGCCTTGCTGACCGCATACCGTCTAAGGGGAGGTGGTCTTTGAGAAGAAAAAGAGAAACAAGATTGTTTTGTAACCCTAACATACCCTAGACTGCATGTCAACCCCTCACCACAAAACGCCAAGCAGGGGGTAATTAACGGGCCACAAGGACTCTGTCTGTAGACTATCAATCATCTGTATTTCTAGATTCAGGGGGTTGCCAAAATATGAATGAGACGTAGTCTATATTACTTACAAAGATTTAGCATTTTGAATTCTGTATCTACTTTTGTTCGAGAAAAGATTATAGAATGTTACTGCAAAAAGCCAGTTTAGCGCCATAAAACTAGATGTGGCACTGATGGGACGGATCGAATGGTGTCTTCCCCAAATTCATATTGTGAGGCCATGGGGGTCCTAAGCCCCATGTGCCTGATGGAGACAGGGTTTTGAGAGATGCTTGAAGTTAAATTAGGGCATCATCTCTGATCCAACAGAACTGGCTCATCGGAAGAGGAAGAGACACCAGAGCTCCATCTGCCATGTGAGGACACAGCAAGGAGGCAGCTCTCTGCAAGCCAGGAAGATGGTTATCATAAGAACCTGACTCTGCTGGGACTTGCAGCCTCCAGAACCAGGGGAAAATAAGTATGTGCCGTATAAGCCAACCAATCTGTGATATTTTGTTATGGCAGCCTGAGCAGACTAAGACACTAACCTCCAAGAACCATGTGGATTCTCGGGGCCTAGAGTTCCAGGCTCCATAGCCTGGGCCCAGGACACTAAATGTTCCCTATGCTGGCTGCCAAATGTCCAGATTTGGAGGCATTTCCAAAATCAGTGAAAGGAATGTAAGTTCTGCCAGCTTGGGCAGCTGTTCATAAGCAAGGAATTTAGAAATTAGGTGCTCTCATCTATAAACAAGAAAGCAAAACTACATACCATGTATGTGTTTGCTCATCCAACAAAAATTCATTGAATACCAACCAACTATGTGTTGGGCACACAGGCAGAAGAGACATGGTAAAAAACAGGACAGACAAAACATCCATCCCGTCCCCAGACAGCTGATCCTCTCCTGGGGGAAGACATGATAAATAAGTAAAACATATGATATGCTAGACAGTGAAAAAGAGAAAATTAAGACAGCAAGGGGGATAAGGAATATTGGTGGTGATTTTCAATAGAGAGGTCAGGGGACATCTCACTAAGAGGGTGCCAGAGGAGAAAAGACCTGAAGGAGGTAAGGGAGGGAGCCTTGTGTATATCAGCAAAAGACCATCCCAGGGGTTCCCGTCGTGGCTCAGTGGAAACGAATCGGACTAGTATCCACGAGGACACAAGTTCGACCCCTGGCCTCACTCAGTGGGTTAAGGATCTGGCATTGCCTTGAGCTGTGGTGTAGGTCGCAGACATGGCTTGGATCTGGCGTTGTTGTAGCCATGGTGTAGGCCAGCAGCTACAGCTCTGATTTGACTCCTAGCCTGGGAACCTCTATATGCCATGAGTGCAGCCTTAAAAAGACAAAAAAAAAAAAAAATCCCAGAATAACAGAAATTTCTGAGGCATGTTGGAAAATACCAAGAAGGGCAGTGTGTCAAGGAAGAGATGAAATGAGGTGAGAGTTTGTCGATCATCTCACGGACTTCACCCTGTCTCCCCTAAGCAGAGCAGTAGCCCGACTGCTTTGTATTTGACCAGGGTCTCTCAGGCTGCTGTGCTGACAGAGCTGCTGTGGAGTGAAAGCTCAGAACTCGTGCTGTATTGGCTTCAACTGGTGGCTTAAAACAAAAGTACTGTATTCTCTCACATTTCTGGAGGTTGGAGGTCTGAAATCAAGGTGTTAGCAGTGCTGGTTTCTTCTGGAACCTCTAAGGGAAAATCTGCTCCATGCCCCTCTCTCAGCTTCTGGTGGTGGTGGCAATCATTGGCATTCCTTGGCTTGTAGCCACATCACCCCAATCTCTGCCTCCATCTTCACATGGCCTTTCCGGTGTGGGTGTTTCAGCGTCTCTGTGTCTGAATCTCTCTTTTCCCTATAAAGACTCTAGTTGTCAGATTCAGGGCCCAGCCTAATCCAGTATGATCTCATCCTAGCTAATTCTATCTGTAAAGACCCTGTTTGAAATGAGGTCACACTGACAGGTTCTGGATGGACGTGAATGGAGGGTACAGGGGTGGGGATACTATACAAGTCACCACATACACCTATAATTAAAACACTGCTTTTCGGTTTATTATCTGAAAAAACTAGCCTTGTTTTTATTTACTTAACTAACGTTAGGTCCTTCAGGTTACAGGAAGGAAAACACCACATGAAATAAGGGTAGGGCCCTCAGTAAGATGGAACTGGCTAAAAAGAAAGTATAAATAAAAACATCAAACAAAGTCCAGGCCTGAGGGACTAATTCATCTTTTTTCAAAGTAATAGTGAACTAAATATGAACATATACATATGAAAAGAAAACCAAAAATGCCTTTCCACAAAATTACTTTCAGTAATCATGTGCATGGTTTTAGCCCTAGCTCTAGGAGTGAATGGCCTTGACTGCAACCAAGTGGTCAGCAGGTCTGTACTTGAGTCTCCAGGATAAAGGCAGGGTAGGGGATGCCAATCCTTTCCTGGTGACTTTTAAAAAGGGGACGTGTTTATGCTCCCAGAAACAAAAATGAAGGACACACTCGCTCTCTGCAAATCATAATAAACAAACTGTTAAAGTAACATATCTCTTCCCCAGGCTCACCCATTTGCCACCCTCTCCACTGGGGCCTTCTGAGCCAGGTTCACCAAAGTCTGGGAAGAAATCCCAGGAGAGATCATCCAGGGCGCAGGCAGCCCTGCCTCCTTTACCTGTCGGGTTTGCTGCAGCCACCTGTGCTCCCCAGATGGCCTGGTCTTACTTAGCACATTTTCTTATGGCTGTACCCATTTCAGAGTAAAGTCATGGGACATTTCTGGAGAAGTATTGAGCCCAGGAATAAATATTGCTTTGCAGTCATAAGCTAGTTATGTCTGGTGATCACAGGAATTCATTCTCTCTCTTGTATTTCTGTCTCTTACACACACACACACACACACACACACACACGCGTGCGCTCCACATACCTGCGTGCACACACATACTTCACATACTATTTACTGCCCTGCCTCTTCAATACAACCCCCTCTTCTGGTGTAAGTGTTCCCCTCACACATGCGCATTTCATGCCCCCCCTCCACTGCAAACCCGGCCTTACTGAGCACCTGCACCTTCCGCTTTTCCACCCAGGTGGAACGCTGTCCACTTGATCCCCAAGCACAATCCTGCCCTCTTCCCACTCGGTGTGACACATGGCGATGTAGCTGGGTCACATATGAAATCAACCTGCCTGCAACACAGCTCCACGCACAGTTCAAGACCTGTTGGGGGAGAACCACCCCCCCAGTGGAGAAGACAGACCACCTCTGCCTCCTTCCTCCATAGACAAGCCCCACCCCACACGCGGAGGGCCCATATGTCTGGTATTTCAATACTAGGGTTAGACTGAAGGACAGAAAGTGTGAAAATCCAGAGAGAAGTAACCACATTCACTGAAAAAAAAGGGTGGGGGCACATCATTTCATTAATATTCAGCCTCTTTCACCCCTCCCCTCTGGCCACACCCGGGGCACACTGAGGTTCCCCAGCAGCGAAGAACCTTCGAGCAGAGCCACTGCACTAACAAGGGCTGTATCCTTCACCTTAACCTGCAGTACCACAAAGGAACTCCCTCAGCCTCTTCTCTCTTTTTTCTTTTTGTCTTTGCCGGGCCGCACCTGGGACATACGGAGGTTCCCAGGATAAAGGTCCAGTCGGAGCTACAGCTTCTGGCCTACACCACAGCCACAGCAACACCAGATCCCAGCCGCCTCTGTGACCTACACCACAGCTCACAAAAGCATCGGATGCCTACCGCCCTGAGCGAGGCCAGGAATCAAACCCGCAGCCTCCTGGATACTAGTCCGGTTCCTTACCACTGAGCCACAAGGGGAACTCCCCTCAGCCTCTTTTGATGAAATATCAGTAAATCCTCACCTTTCTTCTAATTCTCCTGGGCCACACAGCCATGTTCACGTTTTCCTGAGTGCGCCCCTTGAAGATGAGCAGAGCCTCCAAAACGCAGATCTGCGGAACTACAGAGAAATGAGAAGCGCTGGAAGAAAGGCGCTCTGCACAAGCCGAAGAAGGGCCTGTCCGCGGTCGCAAGAAGGAGGCCAGAATTGCAGCAGACTCGGCGCTCCACGACTGGGCTGATGGAGAAACAGGCGTGGAGAGGGGCCACAGGCCAGCGGCACCCTCTCCCTGTGCGCCGGTCAGAGGAAAAAGGCCTCTGGACCGACAGGCGTGGACAAGCGGCTGAGCGCCGCGGCTGCGGAGCAGACCAGGCGGGAATTGCGGCCGCCAGCTCCCGGTCGGCGGGCGAGGCGCCTGCGCGAGCCCGTCACGTGGGTTGCTGGGCTTCGGGGTGATTGGTTGGCCGACGAAGGGCCTTCGGCCCCGCGAAGCAGGAGTGGTGACAGAGGTCTCCCGGGAGATAGGACTTTGAGGCCTATAAATGTGCATCTTTTTCATATGCCTTACATTGGAGGCCTATATTTTAGGCTTACTTACAATTTAGGGTTAGGTCTCCCAGAAACTGTTAGTTTGCAGCCAAGTCCATTTCAAGAAGAAATTTATTAAATGATGCAGTTAGAACGGTGCTGAATCAAAAACACAATTCATACCTGAAATATCAGGTGTGGGCTTAAACTGGTTTCTGGTTTGCACCAATCAGCTGCAAAAGGCATTTTGAGAAACAGTAGGTATATTTCGGTGTAAACTGAAAATTAGATGTTGTTTGGGAATTATCGTTAGTTTTCTTAGGTAGCCAGGGCAGGGACCAAGGGGGGGAAGTAGTTTTAACTTTCAGAGACACATGCTGATGTATTTAGCCATCTAATAATGTTTGAAATTTATTTTAGATTGTATAAATTTAAACTAAATCAAGGATATGGGGCAAAATGGAAGGAGAGGAACTGATAGGGAATAAACAAAAAATATTTAAGACCACATGAACTGAATGCAATAGATGGACCTTGCTTGAATAAGGTTTTTTGCCTGGGAGAAAGCATTACCACAGTCAGGGAAATTTGAACATTGACTTTTTATTGTACAACGTTTTTCTTTGGCTGGGCCCCAGCATGCAGAATTTCCCAGACCAGGGATCAAAACCTGAACCATAGCAGCCACCTGAGCCACGGCAGTGATGAAATTAAATTCCCAACTGCTAGGCCACCAGAAAACTCCTTATTATACAATATTGAAAAGTCATTTTATCAGGGGTAATAAAGTTTCTGAGTTATGTCCTTAAACATACATAACTAAGATAGATATCAGATAGATATGTGGAAGTTATTTTTTTGTCTTTTTGTTTTTGGGGGGACTGCACCCATGGCATATGGAGGTTCCCAGGCTAGGGGCTGAATCAGAGCTGTGGCTGCTGGCCTATGCCACGGCCACAGCAATGCCAGATCCAAGCTGTGTCTTCAACCTACAGCACAGCTCACGGCAACGGAATCCTTAACCCACTGAGGGAGGCCAGGCATCAACCCTGCGTCCTCATGGATACTAGTCAGATTCATTTCCGCTGAGCCACGACAGAAACTCCAGCCAAGTGGAAGAATTTATCATTAAAAATGCTATCTGGCATTTGCTTTAAACTAGTCCAGGTAAAATGTTGGTGGGGGAATAGATGAAACAAGCTTACCAGTATTATAATTGCTAAAGCAGAGAAATAAATACATAGGCAGGCTTATTACACTATTCTTTTTCTTTTTCTTTTTTCACATTAGTTGATTTATGGTGTCCTGTCAATTTCTGCCATACAGGAAAATGACCCAGTTATACATATGTATACATTCTTTTTCTCACATTATCTTCTATCATGTTCTATCACAAGTGATTGGATATAGTTCACTGTGCTATAGAGTAGGACCTCATTGCTTATCCATTCTAAATGTAATAGATTGCTTCTATTAACCCCAAACTCCCCATCTGACTCCCTCCCCCTCCCCATTGGCAACCACAAGTCTGTTCTCTATGTCCACGAGTTTTTGTTCTGTAAATAGGTTCATTTGCGCCATATATTAGTTTCCACATTTAAGTGATATCATATGATATTTGCTTTTCTCTTTCTGGCTTACTTCACTTAGTATGAGAATTTCTAGTTCCATCCATGTTGCTACAAATGGCATTATTTTGTTCTTTTTTATGACTGAGTAGTATTCCACTGTGTATATATACCACATCTTCTTAATTCATTCATCTGTTGATGTCTTGGCTATTGTGAATGAACATAGGGGTGCGTGTATCTTTTTCAATGAAAGTTTTGTCTGGATATATGCCCAGGAATAGGATTTCTAGGTCATATGATAGTTTTATATTTAGTTTTTTGAGGTACCTCCATACTGTTTTCCATAGTGATTATTCCAATTTATATTCCCACCAACAGTATAGGAGGTTTCCCTTTTCTTCACACCCTCTCCACCATTTTTTATGTGTAGATTTACTAATAAAAGCCATTCTGACCAGTGTGAAGTGGTACCTGATGGTAGTTTTGATTTGCATTTCTCTAATAATTAATGATGTTGAACATTTTTTTCATTTATGGTACTATTCTTAAAAAAATTTTTTTTTGGTCTTTTTGTCTTTTCTAGGGCTGTTCCTGCACAAAGACACACATTTCTTACATTGAAATGGGTTTTTTGGGTTTTTGTTTGTTTGTTTGTTTGTTCATTTTGTCTTCTTAGGGGCTGCACCTGCAGCATATGGAGTTTCCTAGGCTAGGGGTTGAATCAGAGCTATAGCTGCTGGCCTAAACCACAGCCACAGCAACATGGGATCCGAGCTGGGTCTGCAACCTACACCACAGCTCATGGCAAGGCCGGATCCTTAACCCACTGAGCAAGGCCAGGGATCGAACCTGCAACCTCATGGTTCCTAGTCAGATTTGTTTCCACTGTGCCACAATGGGAACTCCTGAAATTTTCTTAATGAAAATCTGAAATATATGATTTTCTTCCTTCCTTCCTTTCTTTCTAATGACTGTACCCATGGCATGTCAAAGTTCCCAGGCCAGGGACTGATTCCAAGCCACAGCTGCAGCAATACGGATCCTTTAACCCACTCAAAATTGTACAATTTTCAATAGTGTAATTTAGGTAAAAAACAAACACTGAAGAGAGAACACTGTTTCATTACCTGAAACTGTTCACTCAAATAATCAATAAATAATCTATAATAATAAAAATTCAGCCTCTTTTGCTCTTCTTTTAGTTTCCTGCTTTTTGCCTCCTAATTAGCAACTATGATAAAATAATTCTTGGTGTTACCATTATAGTCTAAACAGACTTAGCCAGTTTCCTTCTTATTGTGGGAGCCAGGCATTTTTGTGGAAGTGGCTGTCTTCATGGTCTAAGCCCAAGGTTGGTTTTAATGAAAAAACTGAAGTCTGAGAAGGCAAGAAGGAGGCTGTGTCTGGGCATATTAAATTGTGTCTGAACCCACAGGCACTTTTGCCCCCAAACCACACCGTATTGACTGTCCCCTAAATCAGCTCTGCCAAGAACAACTTTTTTGAAAAACTTGAAAACCAGATTTGCAGGAAAAATGATTACATGCCTGAGTCTTAAATTTAATTTTTCTTTCTTTTCTTTTTTTTTTTTTTTTTTGGCCACACGTATGACATGCAGAACTTCCTAGGGCCAGGGATGGAACCTGGGCCACAGCAGTGACAACGCCAGATCCTTAACCCAGAGCAACCAGGAAACCTTTACTTTAATTTTTTTTAAATAATTCTTTTAAAATCCTGGGTTATTATGACCAGATAGGGTTTTCATAGTTGAGATAAAATAAGACCAAATCACCATCCTCAGGTACACAGGAAAATGCCTGTTACTGACGATTTGCAGGTTGTTTTTTTTTTTTTAAAGGAAAAAGTCAAAGCAAACAGGAATCAAAACCCAAAGAGTTCAAATTAAGACTCCTTCAAGGCTGTTTTCTATCAAGAGCAGTGACTGACCACAAAATGAAAAAGGCACACAAGTCAAATTGTAATGCAATTTGGTTTACAAAACAAACAGCTCTTTGCTGCCTTCACTTTCCTCTAAGCTCCATGAGAGGAGAAACACAATAGGTCCTTAATTCAATTAATATCTGCCTAAAGAGGGAGTTCCCATTGTGGTGCAGCAGAAATGAACTAGTATCTATGAGGATGCGGGTTTGATCCCTGGCCTCGCTCAGTGGGTTAAGGATCTGGCGTTGCCGTGAGCTGTGGTATAGGCCGCAGATGCGGCTCGGATCTCGCATTGCTGTGGATGTGGTGTAGGCCGGCAGCTGCAGCTCCGATTGGACCCCTAGCCTGGGAACCTCCATATGCTGCAGGAGCAGCCAAAGAAATGGCAAAAAGACAAAAAAAAAAAAAGAGAGAAAATAAATTGGGGATCAAAAAGTGACAAAGGTTTTGATGTCAAGATATCCAAGTACAATGGAGAAGCAGACATATAAACAAACACTCTCTATGTGGTGTGATAGCCACTAGAAGTAATTTCAAGGTTTAGAGACAGCTCAGAATGGGCAGTAATCAATGTGAGCAGTAATTAATTAAATTATGAGAAAATCTTTGCATATGCTCATGGTGCCAAGAAAGAAATGATAAAGAGAATATTCTAGGCAGAAAAAGTAGTATTTGCAAAGGGAATGAGCAGGTCAGTCTAACTAGAGCATTAAATGCGTCAAGGGAGGTTTCCTTTGGAGCGATGAGGCACAGAGCAAAGGTGAAGGAAGTCCTGGGTGAGGTCAGATGTGGGAAGCAAGAAACAGTTTGATGGTCAAGGTCAAGGAGGCCTGTGGGAAGCAAGAACTGGGCACAGAGCAAAGGTCTTCAGCAGAGAACAGACTAATGCTCTGAGCAACAGTGTGCAGGATAATGGAGAAAATTTTTTGTCCTAGTTTTGTGCAGGAGCTCAGCGCTGAGGATATAGGAAAGTGTCAGGAGTTGAAACAGCAGCTTGAGTGGAATAAGGTGGCAGATGGGATCATATGTGACTTTTGTGCTGGGGCAATAGATGTACCAGTAGAAGTAAAGGAATGCTCCTCAGACATTTGGTCGATTTTCTGTGGATGGGGCGTAAAAGATGGGTAAATGTGGACTTGGATACATTTAAACAGCATCCTCTAAACCAGTATGGAAACACATAAAATGAAATAGTAGATATTGGGATTGTTAAGGGGGGCTGGGTCGAGATAACTCAGCATCCCATCAGCTCCGCACACCCCGGTCTTTACGGATTAACCACCCCCACCCTGTAAGAAGTCTGCTCTAAGGACTATAAGGACAAAAGAGTAAGAAAGTACTGCCTCTTGGAATACGCTGGAAAGTCTTTTACTGACTAAAGAGGGAGACGACAGCTTCTAGTCCTAAATTTATGTCACATTGCTCTGCACTGCACAGATTTCCTTTGACTAATGGGATATGGTGCACACACGCCTATACAGGGTTCTTGAAAACTCTTTTCTCAGTATTGGCCAGGATGTAATGCTATAGACAGTAGCTGAGATCTGCCTAGACCACAGCACCGTGAGCTAAATGACTCATCACTTCCCACTATCAAAAGACATGTGATACACTGCTCATTAACTCATAACCTAAGAGACTACCTTTCTTGCAAGTGGAGAATCCAGTATGACTTTGATTAGGGTACAGAGATCCAGTGCTGGATGTGGGAGCAGGAGATGTAGCATTCGGGGCAGAAACAAAGGAAGTAAAATCTCTGACTCAGGCAATAGTGAACGTGGGGAGAAAGACACAGTCTGAGATATCAGATTCAAGGGCGTGACCAGAGAGCAGGAAGCGGATTATAGCAGAAGAGGAGACCAGGAAGAGTCCCCAGACTATGGAATGCAGAGGAAGGAGGCTGTTATGGAGACCTGTGGTCAGGTACCAGCACAACTCGAGAGTATGCTGGGTGTTTGTTTTGCTTTTTAGGGCTGCACCTGTGGAAGTTCCCAGCCTAGGGGTCGAATCGGAGCTACAGCTGCCGGCCTACGCCACAGCCACAGCCACAGCCACATGGGGTCCAAGCTGCGTCTGTGACCTACACCATAGCTCAGGGCAACCCCGGATCCTTAACCCACTGAGTGAGGCCAGGGATAGAACCCGAGTCCTCATGAGTACTAGGCAGATTCGTTTCTGCTGCGCCACAACGGGAACTCCAGAGAGTATTTAAGATGCTGTTGATTGAAGGTTTTCACCACATATTTGAGGCTTGGAAAGCAAACTTAAGAAAAAAAAAATCATCTTAAAAGATCTCATTAGAAAGATCCGAAGAATGATATCAGAAACCTTTTAATTTGTTTTGGGAAAAAACAGTACAAAGCAAATTGTAGATTTCTATACAAAATAGTTCTAATTCCAGAGGATAATTTCACTGTCAACAAATCTTTTTGTGGTCTTTATAAAGTTTCAAGTTAAAAACCCTCCCAAACCCTTCTGGTGTGTATGTATATATATACACACACTTATATCTGGCCAAGGTGGGCAATAAGCTTGAATCAAGATTTAGGTTTCCAAAGTAGCAAAGCCAGAGACTTCCTTTGTGGCTGGCAACATAACTACAAAGTAGCAAAGCCAAATAGACAGTCTCCTTGCAGAATTCTTTTTTTTTTTAATTTTTTAAAATTTTTTTATTTTTTTTTGGCCTTGCCTGTGGCATGTGGAAGTTCTCAGGCCAGGGATGAACGCACCCCACAGCAGCAACCCAGGGTGCTGCAGTGACAATGCCAGATCCTTAACCTGCTATGCCACACAAGTGAATTCCATCCTTGCAGAATTCTCTTGTAAAATGTTTCTTATTTATTTTTAAAGGGTTTGGGGGGAGCTTGGGGTGGGGGAGGCAAGGGGGAAAGGGAATCCAAGTATGCCCCATTCATCTATATGACACCATAATAACTTGTAGACAAGATAATTACTTGGTTCCTTTGACTGTAAGGTAACAAATCATGATCAGTTTTGGTTTTGTGTGGATGCACTCCTGATGAAGGTAAGACATTGAGGACCAGAGTGAAGGCAACTCAGTGTTGCCTTCAATGTCTCATTCAAGAAAAGGGAAGCAGGGAAATTCTGAATGTGTCTTCATGATGAGGATAGAGTGTGGTGGTTTGGGAACATGGGGTGAGGGTATTTATTTGGCTTATTTCATCATCGTTAGAGCACACACTAACAATTGTATTCCATTTCTTAAATTCCACTGGTTCTGGAATTCCAGCCAAGGTCCTTCCAGATCATGGTGCTCCCTTGACCCCATGGTGCTGCTGGGGAAGGCGCTTCATTCTCTTTGCATCATAAATCGTTTGTTTGTTTATTTGCTTTAGGGCTGCACCCACAGCATATGGAGGTCCCCAGGCTAGGGGTCTATTCGGAGCTGTAGCCACCGGCTACAGCCACAGCCACAGAAACACCAGATCCAAGACACATCTGCGACCTACACCACAGCTCACTGGCAGCCCCGGATCCTCAACCCACTGAGTGAGGCCAGGGATCAAACCCACATCGTCAGGGTTCCTAGTCAGATTTGTTCCCGCTGTGCCACGATGGGAGCTCCTGCATCATAAATTGTTTAGCAATCTATTCATGAAAGCAAAAAAATATATAAAATTCTATGAAAATGATCTTGAGCACCTGCTTAATGTATCCAGATAAAGTTTTTTTCTGGATATAATATCCTTAAAAATTGAAACTCAGCCAAAGCTTCAACTGGTTGATCCTTTAGCATTTTGAGAAGTCATGATTCAAACAGAAGAGACAGCCTCTTGCTTCACCCCACTCATTCTAAGCCTATAACCGAGACAAGATGTCCTGCTCCCTGGGAAAAGGACGCCACCACACTTTGGCGCATCTGCCCTTTTAGAATGTTCCCCAAACACTAACAGCTGCAGCTGGGCCTGCCAAGGGGATGCTTCTGTGACACAAAAAGCCTTTTATTACGGTTCTCAATGCTATTTGTGATGTTTGGATTCTTCTGTTGTTACTGTTATTCTTGAAGGTTGCTTCTGGTTTGGAGCACTCGTTAAAACCTAGGGATAGCTTTTCCTTGGATCAAAGTTACTTCTGCCCAGGAACAGTGGTAGAGAAGTACACTGAACAGAGCTTTGGCACAAAGCATCTTCCAGATGGGATGAGAACACCTGAGCAATCCAATACAAACCCACATTTTTATTAGGTGACAGAGCATGTCTTATTATTTTCATGTTCTATCCTTCGGACTTCAAGTCTTCATTCTACTTTAAATGTGCAGATTTTAAAAATTCTATTTCTTAATGAAAAAGAAACTAAGAGGGAGATACAAAGTTTAGTGTTTTTAAGTGTAGGCTTCGGGGATAGTGATTTATTCACTTTATGCCCCTTGGTGATACCAATGAAAATGAATATCAAGCAAACTTAGAAGTTCGCAGGCTTTTTCCTCTCAGGCTTCTGTGCAATTAATTAGAACAATAGGGAAGCCTTTCATGAAAGTTATATCTTCAGGCTCAGCCTCATGTTCTTTTATCTGAACATAACATGTTGGTTTCTAATGTCTTTTCTTCCTCCCACCGCCAATCATGTAGGCTAACAGCCAATCAAAAAGCAAAGAGATTTTCTAATACTAAGAGTATGATGTATTTAACATGATAAATCACTGCCGTAATTTCAAAGTATAGCTTTCATGCAGGAAAAAAAAAAGTCTTTGTCATCATAGAAGTTGCCCTTTACAAACGACAGTGAATACGATAATTAATTTCTTTGATTTATATCTATCAATACATACTACTGAGTTCCTGAGGGAGTCACAGCAGTGTGCTCCCTGTTCTGCTGCTTTTGAATCCAGTATGAATCAGGGATCTGTCGACAAGGGTCTTGTTGACTAGTAGGGGACGTCAAGCAGATGTGTGAAAGCATCGTTGCCAAGCTAGGGTTGGGTGTTGTGGAAGCCGGGGTGTGCTCTGCCTCAGTACATTCCCCAGATGCTGGAGAGACTTCACTGAAGTCTTTCTGCCAGGATTTCTCTTAGCCAAAGACTGCCACCCCTGCAAGGTCATGTTCCCTCCAAGAAAGCAGGCTTTATCCAATGACAGGGGGGTAACTAAAGGCCCCAGGTCCCTTGCCTCCAGACAGGATAACTCTGAAAGATGATCCCAAATCCAGAGCAACCAGTTGGACCACTGAAATATGTTACATTTATTTATTTTATTTTGTCTTTTTATGGCCCCACTCAAATCACATGGAAGTTCCCAGGCCTGGGGTTGAATCAGAGCTGTAACTGCCGGCCTACACCACAGCCACCATTGCAGAATCCTTAACCCAGTGATCAAGGCTGGGGATTGAACCTGAGTCCTCATGAATACTAGTCGGGTTCGTTACCGCTGAGCCACGATGGGAACTCCTCTATGAAATTTAATGCTCAAATGAAATAATTTAAAATGTTTATTTCATTTACACAAAATTGTACAGTTCTCCCTGTATTAAGAAAAATCAGTCTGTCACTACTTTTCTCAAGACAGGATCTACCTCCTTCTCACAGAAAAGCTTTCCTAACATCCCAGTTTGGGCGAGGAACCTTCTGCAGCCGCTGTGCAATCTCCTGCCGTGTCCTTAGCAGATTTAATTTGTCTGTCTTCTCCTGCTGAGTAGACCAAGCAACCTGTGCTCAAGACCGTGGATCTCAGCTCTGTGGCCTCAGTGCCCAGCCCAGGGTCTGCTACATAATTCGTGTGCAATACATGGTAAAGAAACTAATGACGATAAACAAACCCGGTAAATCTTTCCAAGACAGGAGGACTCTTTTCGAACAGTCACGGTGCCAAAGTTTTAAGAAGCAAAGACGTGTGCTGCGCTATAAATCATCACATAAAAATGGCATAATAACAAAAAAGAAACCTACTCACAGACACAGACAACAAGCTTGTGGATACCAAAGGGGAGAGGAAATAGGGAAGGACAAATTAGAGGTTAACAGATACAAACTCTTACGTATAAAACAGGTAAGCAACAAGGATGTATTGGATAGTACAGAAAATTATGGCCATTATCTTGTAATAACTTATAAAGGAGTATAATCTAAAAATATAGAATCCCTATGCTGTAATCTGAAACAAATACAATATTGTAGATCAATTATACTTCAATAAGAAAATTAATAAAAATAAAAAAAGACCTAAGAAGCCAAACTTTATAAAATCTCCTTTTTAATCCTTCCTAGATACTCAATTGTTTTGAAGGTTACATAAAAGGAAATAACTAAGCTAAATGGTGAAAAGCAAAAATAAAAAGTCACTGTTATCTCAGCAGTGACCGTGTAGCCAGGAACACTAGTTGGAAGAGCCTGGCAGGGGACTGCCAGCCTGGGATCACTTTTACACAGCAGCTTCCATTTTACTCCTTTATGAAACTGTGGGAGAGAGAGATCTCTTCGTGGCTCAGAGGTTAATGACCCCGACTAGGATCCATGAAGATGCGGGTTTGATCCCTGGCCTTGCTCAGTGGGTTAAGGATCCGGCGTTGCCGTGAACTGTGATACAGGTCACAGATGAGGCTCAGGGATCTGGCACTGCTGTGGCCGTGGTGTAGGCTGGCAGCTACAGTTCTGATTCAACCCCTAGCTTGGGAACCTCCATATGCCGCATGGGCGCTGCCCTAAGATAGCCAAAAAAAAAAAAAAAAAAAAAAAAAAAACCTGTGGGAGAAAGATGAATTCCCCCATGTCAGCAGTATTTCATAGAGTACCTTTTAAAATGACAAAGGCATTACAACATCTCTGGTTGTTATGGAGAAACAATAGATATTAATTAAAGTAAGTGAGCCATTTTGGCTCATGTTGAAGGATTAACTGCCATGACGAATTGAGGTTATTGGGGACTCAAGTGTGTCCCACGGCTTCCCACCACATCAGCATATCACGTCCCGCCAGTACGCAGGGAAGGAAAGATGGGTAATAACAGTTCCCACGGAGGGAAAAGTCTCCAGATCCCTTTCCTGTGCTTTCTCATCCCCTGGTGGTCGTCCATGTGCTCCCCAAGGGCATCTCCCAGTGACCCCCCACCCCACCCCATCACACGTGCAGCCTCATCTCCAAAGAGCCAGGATCCCTTTGCTGTCTCCCCACTCATTTGGAAAAGCCTGATAGGTCTGGAGTCGGTGAAGACCTGACCGATGGAATTAAAATGGCCCTGAGAGTTTAACACGGGATCCTGAATAGGGTTGTTAGTATTTTAGCGGATGGAGTCTTAATCCAAGAAAATGAATTCCTCCTTTTCAAAGTTTCAGGCATCAACACGCAAGCAGTGGGAGGGGTGTTGGGGTCTCGCCCAGGGCAGCTGTCTCCTCCTCCTCCTACTTATATGGCTGATGCGGCTTCAGTCTTGGTTTCTATTTTTAAAAAATATCTCTTCTTTCTTCCATAAAACTTTGCCTAGGGTTCTGGCCCATAAAAACATTGTAATCACATGTATGATTTGAGAAAAACCACAATTATGAAAACCTCAGGGTACTCTTTCATCCAAATACTCTGTATCATCGGAAATGATCAAAAATTAATACAGCTCCAACCACCCCAACCCCAAATCAGAGCGCAGGGGAAAGGGTTTTGAATCTAACAGTCTTTCCGCAGTTAAAATCATTCTGGAAAAAAACCAGCATTTGATCAAGTTTAGGCAAGACTTTTTTGGTTGTTGTTGAAGATTGCTGCAATGGTTTCATATGAGGCTTTCTTGCCCCTTTCCAATTTGTTTACAATCACCCCTCCCTCCCCAGGGGTTTTGGAATGAATCATCAACTTTTCTTTTTCAAGTACACTATTAAATTAGGCTACAGCCTGGAACCAAACATTTGTTCTTACAAGCATTTCTTTCATGTCATCAGCTGTAATGGAAACCAGAAATTCAGTAGGCAGGCCTTATCTCCAACAAAGCAAAAGCAGGGACATCTAGGCCCACACTTCTGCTGTCATGCACCATTTGGACAAATGTAATGATAATAACTAAGGGTTGGAGAATTAATACTAAAATTAGAAAAGGCCAACTTAAAATTATGTGAAAATTCATAATTTCCTCTAATTCAAAAGTGATACATGTCATTCATATTGAATATGAAGTTTTAAACAAATTCTTCCTCTGAATCTCAGTCTTATACAATATGCTTTTATTTCTCTCTCTGTCTCTCTCTCTTTTTTTTTTTTTTTTTTTTTTTGTCTTTTTAGGGCCACACGCGAGGCATATGGTGGTTCCCAGGCTTGGGGTTGAATCAGCCTACACCAAAGCCACAGCAACATGGGATCTGATCCATGTCTGCGACCTATACAGCAGCTCACGGCAACACCAGATCCTTAACCCACTGAGTGAGGCCAGGGATCAGACCCGCATTCTCATGGATACTAGGCGGGTTCATTAACCACTGAGCCATGACAGGAACTGCGTAAGATGCTTTTAAAGGACAGCCATATGATAAAAAGGGTTTTTCAAAATCCAGCTTCAAGAACTTATTGATTTCAGTCCATTTTAAATTTCAGGAAACAGCAATTGTTGAATATAAAATACCTAATTATAAGAATGGCTACCATTTAGTGACATATTATAATGAAAATCAAACCTTCCCCAAAAGATATAAATGAGACGACCTAAGAGATGACCATTTATCCATTCAACTCAGGGTGCTATCACTAAGTTAAGGATTAATGCTCCTTCAATAGACAAAGCATACAGAAACGCCTGTCTTGTGGAATTTACATTGACTGGGTAAGATAGATTATAAACAAAATAAATCAATGAATACACAGAGAAGCACCATAAAGACAACGCAGTGGGGAAGGAGATTAGACAGTTGGTAGGGATGAGGCAGAAACTACGGTTTTAAATAGGAGGGTCAGGGAAGGTGGCGTTTCTGTGAGGTCATAAAGGAAATGTGACTTTGAAGAAAGAAGAGGACTCCAGGCAGAAGGAACCACCAGTGCAAAGGCCCTGAGGCAGGAGTACCTGGCATGGTTAAGGGACAGCAAGGTGTCCCACGTGGCCTGTGCAGGCCTGAGGTGGCTGGAAGGTGCAGAGGAATTAAGTCAGAGAGCTAGAGCTTGGGGGTGGGGAAAAGCAGGTTATTCGAGGCCTTGCACAGCATTAGGAAGATATTGGCTTTTACCCCGAATGAGGTAGGAAGCCTCTGGAAGATTTTGAACACAGAAGGGACACAATCTGACGTAAGTCCTTAAAAGATTATGTTGGCTGCTCTGTTGCAAATGGATTTAAGAAAGGCAAGGATAGAAAAGGGAAAACTAGCTGGGTACACACTGGCACTCTAGAAATACTTGTTTAATATGCATTTTTACATTACATTCCCTCTTACTTCCTTCACCTTGGGAAAATTAACTTTATTTTCTTATTCTCCATGTTTTTTGGAGTTGTAATTCAAATCTGAAAGCAATACAACTGCGTTTCTTTGACACCGAATATATTTCAGACTTTTCACCATCAAGTCAAACTGGTCTCTCATTTGGCTTCCCTTTTTCCCTTTCCTTAATTTGGGCAAAGAGTTAAAAATAGCTTGTTCTCCATGAGCAGAAACAACTACAGGTCAACAGAAATAGAAAAGAGTAGCCTTAATACTAATGGCTAAACTTTTTTTTTTTTTTTTTTTTTTTGCCTTTTTTAGGGCCGCACCCACAGCATATGGAGGTCCCCATGCTAGAGGTCGAATCGGAGCTGTAGCTGCCGGCCTACACCACAGCCACAGCAACTTGGGATCTGAGCCAGGGATCAAACCTGTGTCCTCATGGATGCTAGTCAGATTCGTTTTATGCTGAGCCATGACGGGAATGCCTTTTTTCTTTCTTTCTTTTTTTTTTTTTTTTTTTTTTTTTAGTGTCCTCCATGTGCTAGACACAGTGCTAAATGTTCAACATGAATTAGTTCATTTAATCTTTACAATGACTTGCCGAAGTAGGTCCTGTGGTTGTTCCCATTTTCACAGGAAGAGAGACGTTAAATAAGCACTTGAGGCTATATTGCTGACAAACAGCCAGCCCTGGATTGGAACTAAGACAGTGGGGCTCAGGACCTGTGAAGACCACCACACACTATCACTGTCACCTCCCAGTCATCCACAGAAACGCTCGGTTTTCTTAGGGTCTTTAGGGTTAACAAACAGACGGTGTTTCTGTTTATCCATCAGCCTTCTGTGAGTCTGGTTTGCTTGAATCAGCACCTCTTCCTCTCCTACTGCGTCCAAGCTCCCGCTACTGTCCCCCCACCCTCCTCATTGCCCAGAGGAGGGACTCTGCTAAAGGTGCCCATCAGCACCCAACAGCCGGCTCTCCCTCTTAGACACGTGGGTTCCAAATGACTATTCAACATCAACAGAATTATTTGGGGAAAGGCTTTTCAGTTATTTTTGTGCCATGATTTTGATTATTTAGAAATGAAGAGCCTTAGTACATTTTGGAAATTCGATTTGGCATTTTGTGCTCTGGATCTGTCGCCTCTCAGGAACGCATGGTTTCTATCTTATTTGCCATCTGAGGTGGGGAAAGCTGAGGTGGTGGACACTTATATTTAATGCAGTTAATATGGCACGGATTCTAGATTTATTTCCTGCTGTAACTTGGTGAGAAAACAGATTTGGAGTTTAAATAAACTGGTAACTGACAATAGTGGAAAAATACCAAGCAGTTTTCTCAGCTGCTTCTCTCTCTTTTCTGTGAACAGACTCTGTCAACTCTTTCCATTCCATCTGATTCCTTTGGACTGCTTAGCAATTGTTTTTCTCATGTAAACATTTGATGTGTTTTGCATATATTGCATATATGTGTCATGTTTTTATGCATGTGTTGTGTGTGTATTTCTCTCTCTCTCTCTTTTTTTTTTTTTATCTTTTTTTTTTTTCTCCAGGACTACACCCACAGCATATGGAGCTTCCCAGGCTAGGGGTCCAATCGGAGCTGTAGCCATTGGCCTACACCACAGCCACAGAAGCGCCAGATTTGAGCTGCGTCTGTGACCTACACCACAGGTCATGGCAATGCCAGATCATTAACCCACTGAGCGAGACCAGGGGTCAACCCTGCGTCCTCATGGATACTAGTCAGATTCATTTCCGCTGAGCCACGACAGGAACTCCCATAAGTGCGTCTTCCTTTTTTTCTTTTGGCCACCTGAGGCACGCAGGGATTGAACCTGAGCCACAGCAGTGATAATGCTGAATTCTTAAGCACCAGGCCACAAGGGAACTCCTGTATTTCTTTTATTTAAAAAAAATCCTCGGAGTTCCCGTCGTGGCACAGTGGTTAACGAATCCGACTAGGAACCATGAGGTTGCGGGTTCGGTCCCTGCCTTTGCTCAGTGGGTTAAGGATCCAGCGTTGCCGTGAGCTGTGGTGTAGGTTGCAGACGTGGCTTGGATCCCGCGTTGCTGTGGCTCTGGCGTAGGCCAATGGCTACAGCTCTGATTAGACCCCTAGCCGGGGAACCTCCATATGCCGAGGGAGCGGCCCAAAGAAATAGCAAAAAGACAAAAAAAAAAAATCCTGGGAGTTCCTGTTGTGGTGCAGTGAAAATGAATCTGATTAGTATCCATGACGATGAGGGTTCGATCCCTGGCCTCACTCAGTGGGTTAAGGATCCGGCATTGCTGTGACTGGTGTAGGCCACAAGCTGAAGCTCTAATTCAACCTCTAGCCTGGGAATCTTCAAAAAAGACCAAAAAAAAAAAAAAGTCCTGGGAGTTCCTGTTGTGGCGCAGTGAAAATGAATCTGATTAGTATCCATGACGATGAGGGCTCGATCCCTGGCCTCACTCAGTGGGTTAAGGATCCGGCATTGCTGTGACTGGTATAGGCCACAAGCTGAAGCTCTAATTCAACCCCTAGCCTGGGAATCTTCAAAAAAGACCAAAAAAAAAAAAAAAAAAAAAGTCCTGCTCTTGTATAAAATACTGTAGTTGCTTGCAAGGAGAAGAATGTAATGGGGTAAAAAGGAGATTTTATTTCACTGTATATATTATTATATTATTTTCTACATTTTGAAATCTATACATTTGCTGTCTGTTCTAGTTCACTAGTTGATTTACTTTTCAAATAAAATTATTTAAGATTAGAATAAATTAATTCTTAGGGTTCTCACTGTGGTGCAGTGGGTTAAGAACCTAACTGCAGTGGCTTGGGTCACTGTGGAGGCATGGGTTCTATCCCCGCCCCATCGAAGTGGGTTAAAGGATCTGGTATTGCTACAGCTGCGGGCTCTGATTCGACCCCTGGCCCAGAAATGTATATATGCGGGGTGGCGGGGGGGGGGTGGCCATAAAACAATTTTTTTTTGTAACTATGTGCGGTGATGGATGTTTAACGAGATTTGTAGTGGTGATCATTTTGCAATATATACACGTAGGAAATCATTATGTGGTACACTTGAAACTAATATAATGTAATATGTCAATTATACCTCAATTAAGGGAGAAAAGGATAAAGTCCCCCCAGTCAGCTGACAGCCAGGCGGAAATCCCAGTTCTGCTACATTCCAGCTGTGTGTCCTTGGACACGTTGCGTAAACGCTCTGCCTCGTTTCTTCCCCATCTGCACACTGAAGATGTGATGGTCTCTACTTTGCCAGGCAGTTGTGAAGAGTAAAGGAGTCCTTGTGTAAACCCATAGCACAATGCCTACTATTCAGTCTTAATAAAAGTTACCTTCAAAACAAACAAATACAAAACCGTTTTAACCAAAGATGACATTAAAAAAAACAAAAAAAGGGAGTTCCCGTTGAGGCGCAACGGAAACGAATCCAACTAGGAACCATGAGGTGGGGGGTTCCATCCCTGGCCTCACTCAGTGGGTTAAGGATCTGGCGTTGCCATGAGCTGTGGTGTAGGTCCCAGACATGGCTCAGATCTGGGGTGGCTGCGGCTCTGGCGTAGGCTGGCAGCTGTGGCTCCAATTGGACCCCTAGACTGGGAGCCTCCATATGCCTCGAGTGTGGCGCTAAAAAAAAAAAAAGGCAAAAAAAGAAAAAGATTGTGGAGGAGCCTTCCTTTAATAAATATCAAGCTATACTAATGCAGAAATTATAACGATACATTCTTTTTTTTTTTTTGGCCACGCCCACAGCATGTGGAAATTCCTGGGCTAGGGATTAAACCCGAGTCACAGCAGTGACAATGCCAGATCCTTAACCCATTGAGCCACAGAGAAATTCCAACAATATTTTCTTAAAACATAACTTAAAGAGGTTTTGCAGCTAGATCATATTTCCTCAGCTTATATCAGTAGCAGAAAAATATAGACACAGTAGCAGATATTGAAAAGCATTTACTACTGAATAGAAACAAAGTACCATACTTAGTGACAGCAAAACTCTATAAATATTCCCTCTAAAATGAAGAAAAACACAGGAGTTCCCATTGCGGCCTGCGGTAATGAACCCAAGTATTATCCATGAGGATGGGGTTTCAATCCCTGGCCTTGCTCAGTTGGTTAAAGGATCCACTGTTGCCCTGAGCTGCAGTGTAGGTCACAGACACAGCTCAGATCTGGCATTGCTATGGCTGTGGTGTAGGGCAGAAGCTACAGCTCTGATTCTACCCCTAGCCTGGGAACTTCAATATGCTGTAGATGAAGCCCTAAAAAGAAAAAAAAAAAAAAAAGTACAGAGAGTGTCAGAGAAAGGGAAGTTATCATTTGAATATGGTATTATCTACTTGAAAAAAAAGAGAGAGAAATCTATTAGAAATGCTGCTAGGTGGATAATTACAAGATGTTTAAAAGCCAATAGATTAGGAACTGGGGCAACTGGATACCCACATGCAAAGCAATGAAACTGGACTGCTACCTCACACCACACACAAAAATTAACTGAAAATGGATGGTAGATCTAAAAATAAAGAGTTGAAACTAAAAAATTCTTAGAAGAAAATACAGTGGTAAATTTTTGTGACTTTAAGTTAGGCAATGGTTACTTAGGTACAATAAAAAGCACAAAGGACAAAATAAAAAAGAGATAAATGAAAATTCATCAAAATTAAAAACTTCTGGAGTTCCCATCATGGTGCAGTGGTTAACAAATCCGACTAGGAACCATGAGGTTGCAGGTTCAATCCCTGGCCCTGCTCAGTGGGTTAAGGATCCGGTGTTGCCCTGAGCTGTGGTGTAGGTCGCAGATGAGGCTCAAGGATCTGGCACTGCTATGGCTGTGGTATAGGCTGGCGGCTACAGTCCCGATTAGACCCCTAGCCTGGGAACCTCCATATGCCACAGGTGTGGCCCTAGAAAAGACAAAAAAAAAAAAAAAAAAAATTAAAAACTTCAAAGGACACCATCAAGAAAGTGAAAAGAGGGGTTCTCTTGTGGCGCAGTGTGTTAAGAATCAGGCATTGCCGTAGCTATGGCATGAGTTTTATCCCTGGCCTGGGAATTTCCACGGGCTGTGGGGACAGCCAAAAAAACAAAACAGGAGTTCCCGTCGTGGCGCAGTGGTTAATGAATCCGACTAGGAACCATGAGGTTGCGGGTTCGATCCCTGCCCTTGCTCAGTGGGTCAAGGTTCCGGCGTTGCCGTGAGCTGTGGTGTAGGTCGCAGACGCAGCTCAGATCCTGCATTGCTGTGGCTCTGGCGTAGGCTGGCAGCTACACCTCCGATTCTACCCCTAGCCTGGGAACCTCCATATGCCGCAGGATCGGCCCAAGAAATGGCAAAAAGACCAAAAAAAAAAAAAAAAACAAAACAAAAAACAAAACAAAAAAACAAAAAAAATCCAAGAAAGAAAGAAACACATAGAATGCAAGTAAATATCTGCAAACTACATATCTTATTTATCTGATATTCAGAACACGTAAGAAAAATTCTTATGACTCATCAGGAAAAAGACTGATTACCTAACTAAAAATGGGCAAAGGACCCGAAGAGACTTTTCTCCAAAATAGATATAGTAGTCCCCCTTTACCTATGATTTCCAAAAATATCAAGTGGAGAATCTCAGAAATAAACAATTCATAAGTTTAAAATGCATGTCATTCTGAGTAGCATGACAAAGCCTTCCTCTGTCCTGCTCCACTTGGGATCCACCCCTATGTCCAAGGTGTGCTGCACACCAGTCATGCAGACTTAGTAGCCCCTCAATGATCAGATTGACAGTAGTTTATTGAAGTGTTTGTGTTCAAGTGACTCGATGTCATAATGGCTGCAAAGTGCAAGAGTAGTGACGCTGGCAATTAGGAAATGCCAAAGAGGAGCTGTAAAGTGCTTCCTTTAAGTGAAACAGTGGATATTCTCAACTTAATAAGAAAAAAAAATGATATGCTGAGGTTGCTAAGATCTAGGATAAGAATGAATCTTCTATCCATGAAATTGTGAAGAAGGAAAAAGAAATGTCTGCTAGTTTTGTTGTTGATTCTCAAATTGCAAAAGTTATGGCCAGGATGTGTGATCAGTGTTTAGTTAAAAGAAAAAAAAACATTAAATTTGAGAGAGAGAGGAATTCCTGTTGTGGCTTAGTGGTAGCAAAAACAACCAGTATCCATGAGGATGCAGGTTCGATCCCTAGCCCCACACAGTCTGTTAAGGATGCAGCATTGCTGTGAGCTGTGGTATAGGTCGAAGATGACGCTTAGATCTGCATTGCTGTGGCTGTGGTGCAGGCCTGCAGCTGTAGCTCCGATTTTACCCCTAGCCTAAAAACCTCCATACATCAGAGGTGTGTTCCCAAAAAGACCAAAAAAAAAAAAAAGAAAAAAAATCCTGATTTTTACTCTTCCCCTAGGCTAACCACCTTCTGTAGAGGGGCTGGGCAGGCTCCTGCAGCTCCCAGTTGGCCCCATGATCACAAGGATAAAGAGTCAGTATACTTACAACCATTCTGTACCTAGACAACTATTCTGTTTTTCGCTCTTAGGACAACATTCAATAAATTACATGACATATTCCACCTTTATTATAAAATAGGCTTTGTATTAGACGATTTTGCCTAACTGTAAGCTAACACAAGTGTTCTGAGCAGGTGCAAAGTAGGCTAGGCTAAACCTTGATGTTCAATAGGTTAGGTCAACACACTTTTTTTTTTTTTTTTTTTTTTTTTGGTGTTTAGGGTCATACCCATGGCATATGGAGGTTCCCAGGCTAGGGGTCAAATTGGAGCTACAGCTACCAGCTATACCACAGCCACAGCAACAAGGGATCTGAGCTGTGTCTGCAACCTATACTACAGCTCACTGCAATGCCGGACCTTAACCCACTGAGCTAGGCCAGGGATCAAACCTGCAGCCTTGTGGATGCTTGTCAGATTCTTTAACCGCTGAGCCACGATGGGAACTCCTCAATGCACTTTTGACTTGACAATATTTTCAACTTATGATGGGTTTATTGGGATGTAACCCCATCGTAAGTTTAGAAAGATCTATATATATATGGAAGAATAAATATATAAGAATAATGGACATTTTGAAAAAGGGTAGAAGAGTTAAATATTAAAGATAATATAGTCTTTAAAAAACATGCAGATGAGATAAAGAGTCATATCAGATATCAAACTACATTATAAAACAATAATGATCACAGAAATAAACTCAAAATGGATTAAAGACCTAAAATGTAAGGCCAGATACTATAAAATTCCTAGTGGAAAACAGGTGGAATGCTCATAAATCACATAAATCACAGCAACATCTTGTTTGACCCACCTCCTAGAATAACGACAATAAAACAAAAATAAACCAATGGGACCTAATTAAACTCAAAAGCTTTTGCACAGCAAAGGAAATCATTAAAAAAAAAAGGGGGGGGGTTTCCATAATGGCTCAGCAGAAATGAATCTGACTATTATCCATGAGGACGCAGATTTGATCCCTGGCCTCACTCAGTGGGTTAAGAAGCTGGTGTTGCTGTGGCTATGGGAACCTCCAGATGCAGAAGGTACAGTCCCCCCCCCCAAAAAAAAAGAAAAAAGAAAAGAGAAGAATGGGAGAAAATCTCTGCAAATGATGCAACAGACAAGGTTCTAATTTCCAAATATACAAACAGCTCATACAACCCAACAGTAACAAAAAAATAAATAACCCAATCAAAAAATGGCCATAAGACCTAAATAGATATTTCTCCGAAGAAGATATATGGTTGGCCAGTAGGCACATGAAAAAATGCTCAACATCACTAATTATTAGAGAAATGCAAATCAAAACTACAAGGAGGTACCCCCCACACCAGTCAGAATGGCTATAATTAATAAGTCTAGAAGTAACAAATGCTGGAAAGGGTGTGGAGAGAAGGGAACCCTCCTTCACCGTTGGTAGGAATGTAAATTGGTACAAACACTATGGAAAACAGTATGGAGGTTCCTGAGAAAACTAAATAGAGAACTACCATATGACCCAGCAATCCCATTCCTGGGCATATAGCCAGACAGAACTATAACTGAACAAGATACATGCATCCCATGTTCATTGCAGCACTATTCACAACAGCCAAGACATGGAAACAACCTAAATGTCCATCAACAGATGAATGGATTAAGAAGGTGTAGTACCCACACATATATATAAAACGGGATACTACTCAGCTATAAAAAAAAGGACAAAATAATGCCATTTGAAGCAATACGGATGGAACTAAAGAGTCTCATACTAAGCGAAGTAAGTCAGAAAGAGAAAGACGAATACCATATGATATCACACATCTGGAATCTAAAGAAATGATACAAATAAACTTATTTACAAAACAGAAATAGACTCACAGACATAAAAAACAAACTTTTAGTTACTAAAGGGGAAGGGAGGAGGGATAAACTAGGAGTTTGGGAATAACAGGTAGCACTACTGTATATAAAACAGATAAACAACAAGGACCCACTATGTAACACAAAGAACTATATCAATATCTTGTAATAATTATAGCAGAAAATAATCTGAAAAAGAGTAGATGAATATGTATAACTGAATCATTTTGCTGTACACCTGAAACTAACACAGTGCTGTAAATCAAGTACCTAAATAAATTTTTTTTTAAGTTTTAGGAGTTCCCATCGTGGCACAGCAGAGATCCCACTAGGAACCATAAGGTTGAGAGTTTGATCCCTCGCCTCGCTCAGTGGGTTAAGGATCTGGCGTTGCCATGAGCTGTGGTGTAGGTCGCAGACGAAGCTCCAATCTGGCACTACTGTGACTGTGGCATAGGCTGGCAGCTGTAGCTCCGGTTAGACTCCTAGTCTGAGAACCTCCATGTGCCATGAGTGCGGCCTTTAAAAAGCAAAAAGCAAAAAAAAAAAAAAATCAAGTTTTAAGAAAAGATTTAATGTAAATCCATTAATGAATCCATTAATTACTGGGAAAAATATAGTTTCTCTCAGACTATTTATACGGTCTTCTGTAGAAGTTTTTTTTTTTTTAGCACTACAACATGAGCATAATTATATTAAAAAAATGGGTACATTTGACTGCTTTAAAAAATATTTATGCCCAGAAAATCAAATTTAAAATTAAGACAAATTGGAAAAAAACTAGTTAGAATATAGGTAAATCTATATGTAGAATTCATGTATGTGTATGATAAACATGCAGACAGGGCTCCTTAAACTCAGTAAGAGACATACTCAAAGTCAATATTTTATGTTCAGAGATGAACAGACAATTCACAGAAGAGACAATGTACATGGTCAATAGACATTTTTTAAAAAAATTTGGAGTCACTAGAGTCCCTGTGTGGTGCAGTGGGTTATGGATCTGGCATTGCCACAGCTGTGGTTTCAGGCTGCAACTGCAGCATGCGTTCAATCCCTGGCCTGGGACCTTCCACACGCCATAGGGGTGCCCCCCACTAAAACAAATTCAGGCTCACAAGAAATACAACTAAAAACAAGCCTACTTTGGAGTTTCTGTCGTGGCTCAGTGGCTAAAGAATTCGACTAGGAACCATGAGGTTGAGGGTTCTATCCCTGCGCTTGCTCAGTGGGTTTAGGATCCAGCATTGCCGTGAGCTGTGGTGTAGGTCCCAGACGTGGCTCGGATCCTGAGCTGCTGTGGCTGTGGCGTAGGCTGGTGGCTGCAGCTCCGATTCGACCTCTAGCCAGGGAACTTCCATATGCCGTGGGAGCGGCACTAGGAAAGGCAAAAAGACAAAAAACAAAAAACAAAAAAAAAACAAAAAAACAAGCCTACTATTAGATTAGAAAAGATGAAAAAAGAATGATATATGCAGAGTGACAAGAGCGTGAGAAAGAGCATTCTTTTTTGGGGGGGGAGGGCACGCCCATTCTCAGGCCAAGGATGGAACCAGTTGCCACAGCAGCATCCTGGGCTGTTGCAGTGACAACACCAAATACTTAACTCATTGTGCCACAGGGGAACTCCGAGAAAGAACATGTTTAAACATTATTGGTGGGAATAGAAACTGAAATAATCTAGCAATAGATGTTTTTAAAAGTCTTAAATATGTACCTACTCTTTGATGCAGAAATGTCACATCTTAGAATTTTTTTTTGATCTTTTTTTTAGGGCCACATCTGCGGCATATGGAAGTTCCCAGGCGAGGGGTCGAATTGGAGCTGTAGCTGCTGGCCTACACCACAGCTCATGGCAACACCAGATCCTTAACCCACTGGGCAAGACCAGGGATTGAACCTGCATCCTCATGAATATCAGTCAGGTTTGTTAACTGCTCAGCCACGATGGCAACTCTACATCTTATAATTTATCCTCGGGAAATAATTAGTTATTTGCACAAAGATTTATTTGCAAGCATGTCCATTTATACATTGTTTATATAAGTAATAAAAACAGGAATAATATACATGTTTCATAACAGGGTGTTGATTAAAGAAATTATGATATGCCCATACTATAAAATAGTGTGCAATTATCAATATTTTCATGGTGCATTTATTGACGTGGACAATATTTCTTATACATTGGTAAGTTAAATTATAACATAAGCATATTTCGAAAAAATTGTAAGGACTATTATACACACTATTTTGGCAAAAGTCTGCAAGAAAATAAACCACCAACATTGATTCTGAATGACATCATTCAAAAATTGAAAAGAAAAAAAAATTGAAAAGAGAATAAGTGGAGAAATAACTATTAAAACATACAAGAGAGTCCTGAAGACAGATTTTCTTTGGGACTTAATCTCGGAATATAAGTTAGCCTACATGGGAGCTATGAAAAAAAAAAATCCCCTGAACGTCACCAAATGATGACATGAAAGGGAGAGGAGAGCCTGAACATTCTTTGTGAAACCCTGCCTGCATGATGCTATTTTAAAAGTCGTACTAATGGTCAGAGAGGATCTTGAAAGGTGAAGGCTAAATAAATTATGATGACGGAAATGAATTAGCAGAAAGAATCTATGACCTGGGAATTGTTATGCCTAAGATAAATCAACTCAGCATCAAAGGGCTGTTTATTTTAGACGCAGCCACATAACCCCTGCTGGAGAATTCTTCAGGAGAGCTGCCGAACTGGCTGTTTCGTTTCATGATTTACTCATCATTTTCTCCAAGAATATTCAGACAGAAATTGGACTGCCTGTTGTTACACTTCTTTGAGAAACAAAAATAAATTCTAGCATAATGGAATCAAAACTTGATTCTTTCTTATTGTAACACATTCAGAGATCAGTTATGTGCAAAGAGACTACTCTCTGAGATCGGCAAAAGGATGTGAGGCCAGTAGATGTTTTGTTTTGTCTTTTTGCCATTTCTTGGGCTGCTCCTGCAGCACATGGAGGTTCCCAGGCTAGGGGTCGAATCGGAGCTGTAGCCACCGGCCTACGCCAGAGCCACAGCAACGCGGGATCCGAGCCGCATCTGCAACCTACACCACAGCTCACGGCAACGCCAGATCCTTAACCCACTGAGCAAGGGCAGGGACCGAACCCGCAACCTCATGGTTCCTAGTCGGATTCGTTAACCACTGAGCCATGATGGGAACTCCCCAAACACATGTTAAGGAAGCGTTTTCCCCTTCCATAAAGGTGTGTATGACACGTGCAAAGTGCATACCGCAAGCCCTGGGAGTGATCAACAGTGCGCTCTCTAAGCTGTGTGTTACCCACATTTACCTTTCATGCGGTGCCTTAACCTACACAAAATGCAGAGAAATCTGCCTGACGGGTTATTTCTTAGTTGAATATGCTGCTAATGAGGTCGACTCATGTCTTAGGTCGGGCTCTAGGAAATAGACTCGGAGACAGAGATGTGTGGGCAGGAAGTCTATTGGGAACAACTCCTGAAAGGGAGCCAGGGGAACAGGACAGAGGCAGAAGTTTGGGCTCAGGTGACCTCGTGGGGGCTCAGGAGGTGGGATGGCTCATCCCAGTTGTCTCATATTGAGCCAAGAGGGCTGGACCTTTGTACTCTCATCCCATGGTGCCCATCACTCACCCCCTCAGAAACGGGGCCCGACCTTGAGGGAAACCGCTTCCTTCAGGCAAATCCTCCAGAGGACTCAGCTGGAAGCAATCAGCAGCCAACATGTCCCGCCCCTGGGGGTGTGAGGGTCTTTAGCCTGAAGGTGGACCCCGGCTGAGGGCTGTGGACCGGAAGTTTGTGCCCCCCACTTCCAAATTCATATGTTGAAACCCTAATCCCAACATAATGGCATTTGGGGGTGGGACATTTGGAAGGTTGTTAGGGTTAGATTAGATCATGAGGGTGGAGCCCCCAGGATGGGATCTGTGCCCTTGTAAGAAGAGGAAGAGAGAGAGTTCCTGTGGTGCAATGGCCTGAAGAGCTGGCATTGCCTCAAGTGCAGCGTAGTTTCACTCCCTGGCCCTGGAACTTCCACATGCTGTGCTGCAAAGATAAATACATAAATATGAAAATAACTGGTTTTTTGTCCTTTTAGAGCCACACCCACGGCACATGGAAGCTCCCAGACTAGGGGTTGAATCAGAGCTGCAGCTGCCAGCCTACGTCACAGCCACAGCAACGCCTGATCTGAGCCACATCTTGTACCTACACCACAGCTCATGGATCCTTAACTCACAGAGCAAGGCCAGGGATCGAACCTGCATCCTCATGGATAAGAGTCAGCTTCGTTACTGCTGAGCTACAATGGGAACTCCTGAAAATAATTTCTTTTTGTTTTTCCTTTTTTTTTTTTTTTTTGTCTTTTTTTGCTATTTCTTGGGCCGCTCCCACGGCATATGGAGGTTCCCAGGCTAGGGGTTGAATTGGAGCTGTAGCCACCGGCCTACACCAGAGCCACAGCAACGCGGGATCCGAGCCGCGTCTGCAACCTACACCACAGCTCACGGCAACGCCGGATCCTTAACCCACTGAGCAAGGGCAGGGATCGAACTCGCAACCTCATGGTTCCTAGCCGGATTCGTTAACCACTGCGCCACGACGGGAATTCCTGAAAATAATTTTTTTAAAAAAAGGCAGAGACACATGAAATCTCCCTCTGAAGCCATGAGCCAAAGAAAGGCCGTATGAAAATGTACTCAGGAAGAGGGCTCTCCCCAGAGCCTGGCCGAGATGGCACCCTGACCTCAGACCTCCAGCCTCCAGAACCGTGAGACTGTCATTTGTTTTGGCAGCCCGAACTTTTTAAGACACTGAGCATTGCCACAAACACTATAACCAGTAATGCCCTGACATATTAACACAAGGACTTTTTCAAAGTCTGTTCTGCTCGGGGTAAACACATAAAAGGTAAATTAATATTTAACAGTAGAGTTCTTAAGAAAGCAGTACTGCATTTTAAGCAAAAAGTATTCATTTGGCTTCGAGCATGGTAAAGGAGACCTCTCGCTTCATCATCAATCCAGCTCATGCAGTCAGTTATTCTCTTAATAAAGACATGAGTTTAATGTCCAAGAGGAAAAGTTTGAATTATATTTGTCTCCCGTGTTTCTGTCCCTGCTTGGGTCCGTCCTTTCCCAGCTTATGTGGACAACTAAAAGGCCACTTAGAATGGGCTGTCTGCATTTCATAGTAAAGAGCGAAAAGGCTTTGATTTGGATTTTATCTTAAAAGTGAAATAAAAATCGTGAAACTACATTTACTTTATATTTACCACAGGCTTACTCTTAGAACTAAGAATAATAATTGACTGGAATTTTCGGACTTAATTTTTTCCAATAGAATCCTTTTTTTTTTCCCCCCACCACGCTCAGGCCAGGGATGGAACCCAAGCAACAGCGGTGACCCAAGCCACTGCATCGACAATGCCAGATCCTTAAGCCTCTGTGCCACAAGAGAACTCCTCAACAGAATCTTAGCATAGCACAAATGACATTTTTCCCTTTATATTTTCCTTTGTGAGGCATCAACGTGAAGATGGACGTTTAACAAAATGCTTGAGGTTTTCATTAATTTTACCTCCGTCTCTCAGTCCTTTAATTTGAACTCATGGGAGGTTGAACTCATCTTTGGAAACATCTCTGCTGTCCTGATTCTTCTAGATGTGTCTCTCTAGTTGTGGACGGTTCTACTTGGACATTCAAGAGACCTCTCAGTTTTTAGGAACCCCAAAGAGAAACCTGGCTTTCTGTTTTCCTGGCCCCTTCTCCACCTCTACGCCAGCCTTTCTCCTCCAGCTGCTCAACACAAATATATTAGGAATTATCCTTGATTTCTTTTTTTTTCTTCTCCCACCTGTGACGTGCAATCCACAGCAAATCCAATTGGCTCTGTACCTGCAAGCTGACTCCCTCTCAGCACCTCCGTTGCTCCCTTCCAGAGCCAGCCACTGTCTAGCTCTGCCAGGGACACTTCAGTACCTTCCTAAAGGTCTCCCAGCTTCCAGCCTTTTGTCCCTACAACCACCCTTCTTAGGGCAGCCAGAATGATTTGTAAATGTATTTACTTTTATCAGGTACAACACTGACACAGTTCAAAATTCAACACACTAGAAAGAAACACCCAGAGAACTCTTGCACCCACTCTTGCCTTCCTCACCCCAACCTTCCACGGATAATTATTTCCATTGGTATCTTTTTTGAAAACCTTCTAGGATTTTTGAGCTAAATGCAAGCATATGCACCTTATAACACAAAAGACAGCCTACCGTATTACTATTATACATTGTTCTAAAACTTTTTTTTTCCACTTACCAATACAGCCTGGAGCTCTTTCCATATTGGCACATAGAGATCTTTATTTGCTTTACAGCTTCTCATCATACCACTGTTTGCTTAACCAAGCAACTTTTGCTGAACAAATAATGCAACAATGGAAAGCCTCACACAGGTGTCATTTTGTTCATGTGGAGCAGCATCTATGGGATAAAATCACAGAAATACAATTGCAAAGTCATGTATTTTAGTGTGTTTGTTTCAAAAGGAAAATTTTCAAGATAAACCTGATTGTCACTTCCCCTGCTTAAAGGCCTTCCCAAATTCTCCATCCCAATCAGAATGAAAATGAAAACCACTGAGACGCACAAGGCCTCCCTAACCTGGCCTTTGCCTGCCTCTGCAGTGCCACCGACATCTCCCCCTCCTCTTTCGCCGTGGACTAAGTTCTTCGACTTCTTTCATCCATCTCATGAAACTCTCTATCTTCACATGAGGTACACTTTCACCTTGGCGTCAATTTACACTGTGTTTGGACTATATTGTCAAATACGTATAAAAAGCCAGTCGTCGGCTAGAGACGTGACAAAGAAAAGTTGACCCGAGAAGGAGAGAATGGGTGCTCGTGTGCAGCGGAGATGAGTATTTACAAGCAGGCATTTGATAAGCAAACATTTCTAAGTTATGATGACTTTTACTCTCCTTCGTAACTTCGAACTTTAGGGATTCAGCTAATGAATGCTGAGATAATGAGGACTTGCGATCATTCTGTAGCTGTGTGATTCATATTCTCAGACACATAAAGGTGAAGAGCCTAACCTTACACAGAAATGCAACATGGACGGGAAAGAAAAGTGAGCTGGAAATGGCAAGTGCGGTGAGCTGCTGTAGCCCCTGCCACGAAGCCGGCTGTGGGAGCCAGGCAGGCCATTTAATCTTCCTCTGCCTCATTTTATATGTATGAAAAGGAAGAAAATGGAATTCATCTGGAGGCTCAACCTTTTCACTCCCCAGGGATTCCTTGTATTAACCCCACTCATTTTATAATATGTTGAGAAATCTTATCTCCCAAAAGTTATTTGTTAGTAATTTATGTCACCATGTTCATTGTTCACTGTTAGCGTGTTCATTGTTAATTTATCAGCAATATATAAAATTTCCAATTCTGCTTATTAAATAATCAGCTGATATTGGTTGAGTTGATGGAATACCACCCAGAGCAAAGAGACTTTGTATTTTAATTTGCCCGAGTAGCTTTGTCTTGTTTAATTCCTAAGGCTGGGGGGACTCTCTGCCGCGACTCTACGTGTCCTTACCAGTCTGGGAGTCAATGTTATGAATCTGGTCATCTAGCCCAGTGGACTTTTTCTTTTTCAATGGCCACGCCTGTGGCATGTGGAAGTTCTTGGGGCCAGGGATCGAATCCAGGCCACAGCAGTGACAATGCCAGATCCTTAACGGTTAGGCCACCAGGGAACTCCCAGAGGATTTGTAGATGGTGTCCCGCGGAGCCCTGGGGATCGGTAGAGTGGCTCATAGCAGAAGTGAAGGTGGGGAAGGAGAAGGCGAAGCAAGGGGTCTTAGGGCCCCCAGACCTATTTTATCCGGGGTACCTCTACTTTTTTCTATCCTATACATTGGGTTCTGCTTAGGATTTTGTTTGAAGAAAGGGTTTAAACTTTTAAAAATAATTTGAAAAATACATCAATCAAGCTCAGTGGTATAGATGAGGATAATGAGGCCCCGAAAAGTTAAATGAAATTTGCCAAAGGTTACAGAGATAATTAATGGCCAAATATTCATTCAGTCAATCCACACATATCTACTGAACACCGTGGAGATAAAAATTAAATATAAAACTTTGATTCAGTCTTGGTCTAAAAACGATCTGTGGGTCACCATGATATTTGATCACAAGCAAAGGGTGAAAGAATTGTATTTTCATAAACTGATGGAAAATTGACATTAATGTGTATGTTACTACCGTTTAGCAAGACAAGGAAGAGAGGGCAGGAGAATCTTTGCACTCTGCTAAACTGTAGGAGAGCAATGAACAAAGAACCCTGTTAGAAGACAGGTGGGGTAAAGGACTCAGAGCCCTTAGGGGCTCTGTCTCTGATCGTTGCACTGTTGCTCTCTGCAGTGTTCACAGAGGAGGGGCCAAGAGCCCCACCTCTCCCAAATTACCCAAAAGTTTTATTTCACTTCCCAGGCTCAGCATGTTATTACCATTAAACCTGGAAAAGCCTGTGTTTATGGGAAATGCGTTAATCTAATCTGCAACATAACATGTGTAAAAGCCAAATGGTTGAAATTGTTCAACTTAAGTTGGTGATAAATTCATTGGCTTTATGATAGCTTACCCACGACTGGGTGGTGTTGGGTATGTTCTGTTAGTGCAAAAGCCACAGACCCTCTGGTTCTAGCTTTCTCCTTGCAGAATACTTGAAATAAAGGATGTCTTTGGCAGACTCAAATGCAAACATAACACAAAGCCTCATTCTTTCTCAGCACCAGTAAAGAGGCAGCCATTCTTTCAGGCACTGGGGATGCAGCGATGAACACGTGGGAAGGGTATTCCTGCTCCCATGGACCAGAACTGGTTCTCTTGGTTCCTGGTCCAATGCTGTTTCTGCTGCACTATGCAAAGCTGAAGACTTGAAGACTTATTCTGCTCTTTTGCAAATACTTGTCATTATAGGGTATGCTTACGTCTCCTCCACATTATTTATTCATTTATTCAACAAATATTTATTGAGTAGCTTCTATTACCAGGCTCTCTCTGCTAAGTGCTGGGCATCCTGATATGAATTAGCTCTCAAGGTGCTCACAGACCTATGGGAGCACAGATTTGTAAACAAATTTAAAACCGGCATACTAAATACAACGGAGGGAGAAGAACAAGGTACAGACATCCTATACAGCAGTAACTGAGTAACTCCCTGTGGCATGATATCCAAACTTGGATTTGAAAGGTAAATAGAGGTTTCCCAGGCAAAGCAAGGATGGTGTGGGTGAGAGTGGCATATAAAAGGTGCAAAGACAAGAGGGAATATGCACATTCTGAGAACTATCCCCTGTTGGGTGTTGATGGAGTTTGAAGTATAAGGTGAACGGAAGGCAGGAAACTGATGGAATGTCTATGCAGCGGCCTCGGTTTTCTGTAAGTTAAGAGAGACAGCATATTTTGAGGCTGAAGAAAGTAGAGACTGGAAGGAAGTCTGAAGGGAGGTTGAAAAGAGCTGCTGAATTTTTTATAAAATAGAAAAGATTAGGAAAAAAACCCTGAGGGTCCACTCATGGGAGACTGGCTTAACAGATTATACACATCATCTATGTGACAGAATACCACGCAGCTAGGGAAAAGATGGGTATTGGAGTTCCCTGGTGGTGCAGTTGGTTAAGGATCTGGCACTGTCACTGCAGTGGCTCAGGTCATTGCAGTGGTGTGGGTTTCATCCCTGGGCCAGGGAACTTCCACATGCTGTGGGCATGGCCAATAATATAAAATAAATTAAAATCGGTATTAAAAGTATTTCCTTACATGCATAAAATCTCTCTGGAAGCATGCATAAGAAAGGGATGGCTCTGGCTGCCCACGGGAAGAAAAGCTAGATGGCTGGGCTACACAGTAGTGAGGAACACGTTAAACCGTGCAGTTGGAAATCTGGATCATAGTCATGTGCTATCTAGAAATGAATTAAAAATGAAATCTGCAAAATCTTTTTAATAAAATGAAAAAGAATAATTTCTGAGGGCAATGGAAAATAAACCTAAATCTTGGTGTCACAGCTAGGTTCCTCTGGAACCCCGTGTTTATGCATAACTTGGGGAAATAGAAAGGGAAATCCTTTTTTTTTTTTCTTTTTCTTTCTATGGCCGCCTCTGCAGCAGATGGAAGTTCCTGGCCTCGGGTCCAATCGGAGCTACAGCTGCTGGCCTATGCCACAACCACAGCCACATCTGTGACCTATCCCACAGCTTGCAGCAATGTTGGATCCTTAAGCAACACCGTCTCAGTGAGGATGCGGGTTCAATCCCTGGCTTGCCCAGTGGGTTAAGGATCCAGTGATGCCACAAACTGCATCATAGGTCATAGATGTGGCTTGGTGTAGGCCAGCAGCTGCAGCCCTGATTTGACCCTTAGCCCGGGAACTTCCATATGCCACAGGTGCACCCATAAAAAGAAAAAAAAAAAAGAAAAGAAACGTTCTGGGTGTTCAACAATGAGCCTGTGAGGTACTGTCTATGGGCCGCATAACATCAGGCAATGACGAAGCAGGGTCCCTGGTGCCTGGGACCCCAGGGGGCAGTGAGGGAGGGAGACTCGCAGAGAGCATTAGAATAAAACATGGTCTTTGATATCAGAGAGGCATGAACACAATTCTGTGGGAGCCCAGAGGGAGGAGCAAGTACTTCTGTCTGGAAGGAATTAGGAAGGGTTTCATGGAGGAGAAAAAATGTAACCCAAGTCTTAAATAAGGACTTGAAGTTGAGGGACGATGACAGAGACATTCTAGGAAGAGAGAATTCAGTGGGGAGAGTCAGTGAAGCTCAGAATAACATGGTGCGCTCATGGGACACCAAGCAGCTTGATTTGACTCCGTGTCAGGTGCTTTTCAGGGAGTGGCAAGCATCAGGGCTGGAAAGGCAGGTCCGGACAGGGCTATGAAGTGACTCCTGTGCCTGGCAAACAAGTTTAGATGCTGTCATGTCTGTAAAACGCCATGGTCTCAGGCGACAGGCTAAGACAGTGCTCTGCCATTACTGTCTCACCCATTTGAAGCAGGCTGTCCTTCTCCTGGCTTCCATGTCCTTGTTAGAGGTGGAACAGGGATGAGGAAGACAGGTTTGTACACTAGTTATCTTCCCCATTCTTCCTTTTTATTCTCCTCCCACACCGAAATAGGTGTCCCCGTTTATGACTCTTCCGTCACAAATGCTTTCTTTGCTTTTTCTTGGTGCGACCCTGTCAATAAGCACATGCCTGTGGCAGGTCCTCGACTGAAGGCTTTAAATACACCATCTTCTTCAATCCTCAAATCTCCTGTGAGGTCATGTTTAAGTCAGTGTTCTTGGCAGCAAACAGCTGACATCTTAAGCAGAAAAGGAATTTACTGGAACGTTATGGGGCAACTCACAGAATGTGCAGGAAGATGGAGGACTGGGTTGAGGGAAGAGCCGAGGGGAGAAGCAGAACACAGTTAGGAGCCTACGTCAGCCACAGTTCCCAGGACATGCCCTGCCACACCCCTGGATGCCAGTCTCACCACAGGGGCCTCAAAGATTCTCAAACTGACCACAGTGCCTTTGCATCACTACCCCCCAACCCTGCCGTCAGCACAGAGAGAATAGTGAGCATCAACTCTGTCCACTCAGAGCACAAGGTACAGCTTCCCCTTTGGGGCTTCCCACTCACACTGGGATTCATTCATATTAGGAAGGATGTTTAGATTCTGGACAGCAAAAATGACAAACACCCATAAGCACATTTTGTAGATGAGGGAGTAGACTTCGACCAGGTAGGTTAGTTAGCCAAGCAACACAGCTCATCGGGGGGAGCCAGGACTGGAGTGTGAATCAGTTTGTCTGCAAAGCCCACGGTGTTATGCAATCCTCCGCATTGCCTTCTCTAAACCACCCCAGCTCGATTTCTCAGCCCACACACCAGTCCGAGCTCCCATCACCTCGTTTGTCGTACCGCCTCCTGTCTGGTCTCCCTGCTTTGTGCTCCCCCATCGTAGTTCATTCTCCACACAGTTGCTAAGACAATATTTTTTGAGTACCATCCACATCACATCAGCCACTTGTTCAGAAACCTATGACTCACCCCTTCTAGAGCCTTTCCTGACGAATATCATTCCACACCATTTCACTCAGTAATCAGTCAAATCATGTTTCTACACGGCCACCATAGATGTGTAATTTATACTACACTGTCTTATACTTCTATTAGTCTCTAGTTGTACCATTGATATGTGATTCTGCTAAGGTCAGAGGGCCTGCCTTTTGCTGCTTTTGAGACTCTAATGACCAGGCTAGCATCTAACCCAGGAACTGTCCTCTCATTGAATCCCAGGGCCCTCCAGGAGAACTGAGCTGCGATTATCAATGCCATTATTTCCAGATCATTTTTCATTGACTAATTCATCATTAGCTTCCCTGAAATTTCTCAATTGCTTCCTAGGTTTCTCTGCCATGTATACGGTGCCCTACCTAGAATGAGTGTGTTACAAAGTTGTTGATAACGCTAATCATTTTATTTCAGTTTTGGGAAAAGTTTCTTTACCCTCAGATAACGTAAGTCAAGGAAAGGTAAAAAGTGGTATTCTTTTCTTGGAGCTGGGAGGTGAAAGGAAATACTATTTATGTCCTTTGTTTGTTTGTTTTAGGGCCGAATCCACAACATATGGAGGTTCCCAGGCTAGGGGTCCAATCAGAGCTGCAGCTGCTGGCCTACACCACGGCCACAGCAATGCCAGATCAGAGGTGTTTAGGCGACCTACACCACAGCTCACAGCAACGCTGGATCCTTAACCCACTGAGCGAGGCCAGTTTTCAAACCTGCATCCTCATGGATACTAGTCAGATTTGTTCCGTGGAGCCATGTTGGGAACTCCCTTTTTTTTTTTTTTTTTTTTTTAGGGCTGCACCCACAACATATGGAAGTTCCCAGGCTAGTGGTCAAATTGGAGCTATAGCCACTGGCCTACACCACAGTCACAGCAACGCCAGATCCAAGCCATGTCTGCGACCTACACCACAAGCTCATGGCAAAGCTGGATCCTTAAACCACTGAGTGAGGCTAGGGATCGAACCTGCGCCCTCATGGATGCTAGTCAGATTCTCATTTCTGCTGAGTCATGACGGGAACTATCAGAAATACTATTTAGAGCAAGCTCCCTCCTTCCAATAGGGAATAATAAACGTAACATAAACCTGGACCACCGCATGCATTAGGGAACCTGGCTGGCTAGGAGACCCGCTGGAGGTTCCTATAGGAAAGCCTCTTGCCTGGTTCCTGAATTGCTTTCACATGACAGAAGGCATCATTACAACCCATAACGCTCTGGACTCTCAAAAACCTCTAGATCCCTCTAAATCCAGATGCAGGAGGCCAAGAACCAGAGCAACATGGTGTCTCACCTCTCACTTGCCTGTGCTCGAGGCTCTAGTCACGCTTTCCGAGGACCTGTCTCTTTCTCAACTTGATGACATCAGAGCATACAATCTGATGACTGCTACCTCCAGCAGAACTAACCAAACTCACAATGTATTTAAAGAATATGTTCTTTGGTCATTTGATAGGTGTCAAGAAGCAGATTAAAAAGGGTAGGGTTTCTGTTCTCAAGGGGTTAGACTTCTGTCTGGGAGGCAAATCTACTAAATATATAATTGATGAGTAACAGGACGAGGCAATAAATAAAGCCTGTACTGAGTGTCAGAACGGTGTGTGGAAGGGAGTAGTCCACTCTGTTTGAGGGGAGGAACCCCCAAAGGCCTCACAGAGGATGAAATGCTTGAGCTGAGGTTGAGGGAAGAGTAGAAATTTGCTGGACAAACGAAGTGGGGAAGAACATTCCAGGAAGAGGGCAAAGAGGTGTACCATGGCACGAAAGGCTTAGATTACTATTAAGTAGCTTGGCTTCTGAAGATGCTTATTCAGTATCCGTTCTCTCCTTCCCTGCACATTTCCTAGCAGGGTGTTGAGTGTAACTGACCTCAGTACCAGCTCCAGGGATGGGTCTTCATTGGCCTTAGCAGCTGGCACAATCCATTCCCTTGTCATAGCTGGTCCCCAGAGAGGCAGGTCCTCCAGGCCTCAGACAATCAGCCATGACATTCCTCAGGGATAGGAGTTCAGAGCTGGCTATGTCCAATCAGAAGGAAGCCTAGGACTTTGGCAGAGATGTGCTCCCAGGAAGAGGAAGCACGTAAACCTGAGAGCTGCCAGTTTCCATCTTGTTACGTCAATGGAAATCAGTCAGAGGATAAAGATGTCACGTGGAGCGGAGGGAAATGCAGAGAAATGGAGCCAAACGACCTGAACAAACTCCAACCAGAAACTAAGTGGATCCTTGTGTTCCCTTCAGTCTTTAAAAATCAACTTGAATTTTTTGTCACTTGCAACAAAAAATTGCAAGTAACATTTTACCTGATGCAGTATCACCAGATTTGAGGTTCGAGGGGAGAGAAACTGGGGGAGTGAATGGATTGAAGACATAGGCATGGGCCAGAAGATGGGGGGAGTGTCAACTCCAGAGATGTGGAAAGCTCGCAAAGGTTTAGGCCATGTTGGGGAGTACCACGATCTGATGTGAGTTTTAGAAAGATGACTCTAGCAGCAGTTGAGGAGGCTGGCTTGGAGGGAGCAGGGCTGTGAGAATAGGAAACCATGACACACTGCCACTTCCTTCATCCTTCCAGTCAAGGGTACAGGTTCTGGCTCCTTTTTGCATGAATCTCAAAAGAGGATCGGATTTTTAAAAATACTTTATCTATGAACATATGATGCAGGATATGCATTCTTCAGGATTTTATACCCTGAAAGTAAAGATACATGTTTTAGATGCCCATAAAATTCTTCAGCGATTGAATGTAGGAAATCAAACTGTTTGGCCTATCAATCTCTTGTCCTTCTTCTGCAGAACCTCCAGGTTTTTCTATATGCCCTCTGAATTCTTTTATGTATTTGTCAATGCAGTCTGGTTTTTCCTCATTGTTTGAGGTTTTGTTTTGCTTTTTTCTCCTAGAGACAGAATAGCAGCTGAAGAAAAAGAATAACATTGAGTTGACTGGCACAAAAGCCCTTTTCCCATGGTATCTCTTCTCTTGAGGGAAATTAAACTGTTCCCAACCAATATTACCAAAGAGGAGGCATATTTGATAACAAACATTTGTCCCAATCTCTCTGGCCACCAGTATTCACGGTCAAGCAAATTCTATTGATAGGAGACGTGGATATGCGACTCTGCTCCATTTTACTGGAAACTGTATCTGTAAAGATATTATTATTATTATTATTGCTTTTTAGGGCTGCACCCATGGCATATGGAGGTTCCCAGGCTAGGGGTCTAATGGGAGCTGTAGCTGCCGGCCACAGCCACAGCCACAGCCATGCCAGATCCTTAACCCATTGAGTAAGGCCGGGGATTCAACCTGCGTCCTCATGGAAGCTGGTCAGATTCATCAAGCACTGAGCCATGGTGGGAACTCCAATATTAAAATGTAATTGATCTTTCTGCTTACTTGTTATTACTGAGCTTCCTTTTCATGCCTCGCACTGTGCTTGATACTAGGGACAGTACAATAGGAGAGGAAAGTCGGGTCTCTGCTTAAAAAGGGTTTATAGAATAAATTCTGATGATGGGAAGTACTTTTCCTAAAGTCAACTTGATGA
Source organism: Sus scrofa (assembly GCF_054392235.1). Lineage (NCBI taxonomy): Eukaryota > Metazoa > Chordata > Mammalia > Artiodactyla > Suidae > Sus > Sus scrofa. The sequence goes on along the minus strand of NC_139393.1, from coordinate 16,919,839 downwards.
GGTCTAAGCAATAATAGTGGTTCTTATGAAAGATGGCTATGTTATGTTGATCCTTAAGCTCATGAGAAGTTTTTAAAAGCATCGTCACATATACACAAGGAGGTTCACATGCCAGTCTGCCAGGACTCCAGGGACATTAAAATTGTAGTCACTGGCCAATGACCTTCAGTCAGGATCTTTGAGGATGATCTAATTCTTCGCTAACGGAATCATTTATGGTCCTTAGAATACACGGAAAATGAAACCAAAAGTACACACTGGTAGAAAAACGTGTTATCCCCAGCGTTGCCATAACACACAAAATGTGCATTCATCAAAGAACCGTCGTAGTCTGTGAGAGTTAGATTCCTTCCAGATGAATAAACCATTTTGCCTAAACAGCAATAAATTTCATCCCCTCCCCCATTTCACTGTTTCCTCTGGGCAATACTCATTCTCCAAAGATCCCATTTGATTCCTTCATACATTCTATTAAGCACTATTTGATGCTGGAGATTTACAGCTAAACCAATGGCATAATTGTGCACCAGAATCTGAGTGTCGTTCTGACCTTTATTTTTAAACCAACATCTTGTCACACCAACTCCTTTCTCCACTTGCTCATGGGACTCTAGAGCCAGTGGCCCTCTACTGATAAAACCCAAGATATGAACCGAATCAAGCTGTGCCCTTGACTTCACAAGGGAGTTAATCACATTGAGAACCTGGCTCAGAGCAGGCACTGAACAAATATTTGCTGGAAGAAAGAATACATGAAGATAGTGTCTAAGGAATTGCGGGTTAGTCTGAGTTGCCTTGAGCTCCCCTGAGGACTCTGATAGATTTAAGACCTTCAAATGACAACCTGAGGCGGTTATGTTCTCATTTCCACTTTCAGTCGGCAATGTGAGAGCCACCAGGCTCCGGGGACATTGGCCTCACTTCCTCTTGACCCAGTGCATTCGGGGTTTCTCTGCTCTTGGGCCTCCAAGGTGCAGAGTTTTGCAGTCACAATCTCTACTGCTCACTTCAGCCCAGGTCAGGGCTCGTGCAACGCCGGGTCTGCAGAGGCATCGGCGTTACTAATAAAGAGAACGCAAAGAAGGAACAGAAACATAAACTTTCTTCCTCCTTCCCTTTTCTTTCACTCTTTCACCCTGGCACTGTTTCCCCACCGTTGGTTCTACTCCCACTTCATTCTCTGTTCTCCCAGTTCCTCCACAGAACATTCCACAAGAAGTTGGTTTTCCTCCGAAATACAGACAGAACCCAGTTCCTGTTGATAGTTGGCGGGAATGCAAAACGGTGCAACCACTTTGGAAGACAGTTGGGCGGTTTCTTACAAAAATAAACCTACCCTAACCATACGATCCAGCAGTTTCGCCTATTCTTTCAGATGAATGATCTTAGTCCTTTTACAACAGCTCTGTGAGTTTGGTGCTGTGATTATTCACATGTTACAGATGAAGAAAGGGGGTCACCAACAGATGCAGGCACTTGCTAAATGTCACACTGCTAAGTGGCTCTACTCCCACCTTGTCCCCTCGTTCTGACCCCTAGGACCCTGTCTGGGCCTCCTGCTCAGAACTCACCAGTCTTCCAGACCTGGGTCCTGTGTTGCTTTCCTAAGTTGTAACTGCAGTTTGAACACCTTGCTCTTGAACCCAAGCCTGGAGGTTGGGGCTCAGCTGCCCTGGCTGCTCACGGATTCGTACCCCAGACCCCTCTGGCTCTCTTTCATCCGATGAGGCCAAATACCTGGATCAGGCTGCATTAGGAAAACCTCAGTTCCCCTCCTGGGTCTCTCCTTTACTCTCACACAACGACCACGTACACACTTCTGACACCAGATGTGGGGGGGTTATTCTCCCACCAAGCAATTCCCGGATGCCAGCTAGATGTCCTCTACTTGAACTCAGTTCTGACACTATCTACGTGGAGACATTGCCACTGGCCACAGGTTAAAGGCTCAGTCCTGAGACTGCCCTCCACTTCAGATGCCACATGCAAGTGGTAGGTCTCCAGCTTATCCCAACTCCTATCCAATTTGGCTATAAATCAGAGAGTCCCATCTCCAACCCCCTTAATTCAACTGATTCGCTACAGCAGCTCGGAGAACTCAGGGAAACACATTGATTTACCAGTTTATTAAAGGAGCCAGATGAGGAGATATGTAGGGCAAGATCTGGGAGGGTCCCAAACACAGGAGCTTCTGTCCCTGTGGAGTTGGGGTTCATCACTGTCCTCACTAGCCTGGAAATTCACCAAGGCCCCTGATATTGGGATTTTATGAAGGCTTCCTCACACAGGCATAAGCAATTATGAACTCCACTTCCAGCCCCTCTCTCCTCTCTGGAGAAGTTGGGGGAGGGCTGAAAATTCCAAGGTTTTAAAATTTTTTTATTTTTTGCTTTTCAGGGCTGCATCTACAGCATATGGAAGCTCCCAGGCTAGGGGTCGAATTGGAGCTGCAGCTGCCGGCCTACACCAGAGCCACGGCAACGCAGGATCTGAATTGCCGACTTACACCACAGCTCACAACAACGTCGGATCCTTAACCCTCTGAGTTCTAATCGAACCCGTATCTTCATGGATACTAGTGGGGTTTGCTACCCGCTGAGCCACAGCAGGACTCCCAAGGAAATTCCAAGCTTTTACTCATAGCTTGATCTTTCTGGTAACCAGCCCTTATCCGGGAGCCATCCAGGAGCCCACCCACAGTTGCCTCATTAGAACAAGAACTCCGGTGCGCTCATCATTTAGGAAATTACAAGGGTCTTCAGAGTTCTGTGTTGGAAATTGGGGCAGAGAACAACACATACATTTATACTCTTTATACCTATTTCTTAGCCTTAAACTTTACAAGACAAAATAGAGGAATAGACTGAATCCTAAATCCCGCTTAATTTTAGCAATATGTCATTATTTATCCTGGGATACAGGGGCATGTAAAAACCTAGTCTTGCTCATCTCTAATAATAATTTTTTGGCCTTGCCCACGGCATGAGAAGTTTCTGGGCCAGGGGTTGGACTGCACCACAGCCGTAACCAGAGCCACAGCAGTGATGATGCTGAATCCTTAAGCCCCTGAGGCACTAGGGAACTCCTCTAAGAATAATTTTCATTAAACATTTCTATTTAAAAATTTACTTTTTATGTTTAACAATGTACATTTCTCAAACACTTATTTTGTTTTGATCTCTTGTGTATTAACAATTGTAAGGATCAGTTAATGTAGAAGAAACTTACAAATTAGAACTTTGTGGCCTTAGTATATTACACTTATTATAGAATTTAAATTTGCATATATATAAAAATATATATACACAAATTATATATATATACTTATTTATATATTTGTTTCAGATAGTGTTGCAGGGGCATCAATAAAAGAGCCTCAAGCATAAACTGTTTATGATAAATGTTAATATTTGCAAGATGCTAGAATTCAGACTTTATGGGATATTTAAACTTATATACTGAAATTCTTTGAAATTCTTTAAGGTGGAACATGAGCAAAGGAGTTTGAGAATCATTTTTCTAACAGTCTACTCCTTTCTGTCTTACTCTCTATTACTCTCCTGTGGGTGGGGAAGTGGGCTGAGCAGCTTAAATTTCCTGAGAGTCATCAGCAGTTCTTAACCTGGGTTTCTGAAATTGCATATAAAGTTGTTTGTATGTAGACCTATGCCCCCCCCAGCTGATCCATACTGTTCATTTGATTTTTAACAAGGTCTGCAACCTAAACAGTTTAGGAACTCCTGCATGTAACTACTACCTTCCTCTCACCTGTCAATTAGGACACCTCATTTATCCTGTGCTAGGCCTTTCTGTTGGGTGCCAGTGAATCACTTGGTGCCTTTACCATACAGCTATTCTCATCTGGCTGCTAATTATCATCTGCCCCTGTCTTCTCCCAAGGATCGCCCATCCCAGGAATTAGGGCAAATTCCAGATACCAGTCTTTCCATTATACTCTAATGGAATAAGAGTTAAACAAATCCCAAACTACCTCTCTTTCTATTCATTCACTTAACAAATACTTAACAGCATGCCTCCTAAAGTGCCAGGTGCTATTCTAGGGGATAGGAATACAATGATGAACAGGCATACATCTCTCCTCTCCAAGTGTTTCTCTTCTAGAAAAGGAAGAAAAAGAAATAAATGAGAAACACATATAATTTTGGGTAGAAGTAAGTACTATGAAGAAAATAGATCCGGTTAACATGGCAGTGAGTGTTACAAAGAGGCGGGGTACAGTTGGGAGGGTAAGACTCTTTAAGGAGCTAACACTGGAGCTGAAGCCTGAGTGGAGAGAATAAAGTTGGCAAGAGGTGAACACAGTTGGTGCAAAGGCCACCAGCAGGAAGGAGGTTGTTATTTCTGGGGAATTCCAAGCCAGGGCTTGGAAAGCACTGAACAGAAGAGATGAGGTTGGAGAGGCATTTTATCCCAAGTGCAATGGTACGCCACGGATGCATTTTAAGCAGAGAGCAACTGATCTGGTTTTTATTGTTAAAACAAAATCCCTCCGGCTGCTGTGATAAAAACGGATTGTATACGGGTTCAAGAGAAGAAACAGAGAAAGCACTTAGGCTACCGTGGTAGTAGAGGCCAGAGATTATGACGACTTGAACTGGGGCTGATGATATAAGTGGGAAAGTTCAAAACATACTTTGGAGGTGGAGCTGATAGGACTGGTTAATGGTTTGGACAGGAATTGTGAAGAAAAGAGAAGAATCAGGGATGACTCCCAGGAACTTAGGTTTGAACAACTGGGTGAATGATGCAGTAGATTTAAAGATACTGTTTGGGAATGTCTGGAACACCTTTTCATGCTTAGGTGACAAAGCGGAGTAGTATGAGATATATGAGTCTGGTGTTTGGAAATATGGTCAGGGGAGAGATAATATGGGAGTCAGGAGCATATGGATGGTATTTAAAACCACTGTGGGAGGCTGAAGAATGTCCCCCCAAATATGTCCATGTCCTAATTCCTGGCAGCTATTATGTATGAAGGCACTTCAAATCTGTTATTCGTGTTATTATACTCCACTTACTGGACAGGGAGCTGGAGGCTCAGAGAAATGGAATACCTTGTTCTAGGTTGCAAAGCTGGAAAATACCTCAATCTCCCTTTCAAGGGCCTTACAGAATGTCTATGGAGACAGGAAGTGGTAAAGAACTGTGCTCTGTGCTTTGAGACAGGCCCTTTGCAGTCTACCCCCTTGGCTGCCAAAAACCTGCCTAATAAAATGCATTTCTGCAAGGCCTGTCTCATTCTTTGTCCAGCTCTGGCATATTATTTTCCTCACCTCCACTGCCTTTGCCAGCCCAATCACACCACACAGACTATGACTGCTCCTCAGCTGGTTGTTAACTCTGGGAGGGCGAGTGGGATTATCACACAGTCAAGGACCCCATATGCCAGGCCCTCTGCCAGGCACCTAACATTCATTCAATAACCACAGTAACCCCACCCATTGTCTCTGGAGCAAGCAAGAAAGGCTGGATTACCGAGCAACGGGAGGAAGTCAGAACCAGCATTGGGCGGGCCTGAGTTCATGTTTGGGGGTGCTATAGCCCTACCATGAAGCTATGGTAAACCTGGACTAGTAACTTCGTCATCTAAGAAAACGTTGAGGTTGCCACTACAGATCATCTCTAAGCTCCCTCAGTGTGAGATTTTCTTCTTTCCCCACTTCCGGCGCTCCACTATCGGGGGCAGTGGTAGGGGCGTAGCGATCATCTGCCCCGCTGAAGGCTGCCCTTCAGTTCCTTGTCTTAGAGGCCAGTCCTGGCCGTGACTTGGTCAATAGCCAGGGAGCCAGCTGGGCTCCCCAGGCCAGGAGCAGTGACAAGTGGGCGATTCCAGAACAAGGAAGAAAAGGCTCGTAACCACTACAACGCCCAGGAATCCAACTCTGTGGCCCTGGGCTGGGGCATACCGAGAGCTGTAAACCCCGCTTCGTTAAGGCCGCGCAGGAGAGGTAACTCGTACGCATGCCTAGTTACGTCCCAACCAGCTCAGCTCCTTTCCTTCCTGCAGGCTTCTTCTCTTTCCGGCCTCGCCCAGGCGCGCTTTTCCCCGCCCCACCCCCGCCCCCTTTTCAGGGATTTCGAAGTGGGCGGACCCACTGGCAAGCGCGTTCACGGGAGATTAAAGAGGGAGGGGACTGGGTGTGGGTGTGGAAGGTGGCGAGGAGGCCGCAGAGCACGGAAAGCGCATGCGTCCTGGAGGCGGTGCCGCAAGGCTTCGAGAAGGGCGGAGGGGAGGAGCGGAAATGGGCTGGTGGGTTGACGCACGCGCACTGGGCCGCTAGCGCCCCGCCTCCCTTTTCAGTTTCTCCTCCTCCTCCACCACCACCCTTCCGGAAGTGTAGCCGCCCTCGCGCCCACCAGCGGCCACCTCCTGAGCAGGCCCCGCCCCTAAGGCCCGCCCCCCAAATCTCCGCCCCCTCCGCCAGTGGTGGCGCCGGGTTGCAGCGCCGGTCGTGGCGGTTTCGGTGCCCGAAGCCGGGAGCGCGGAGTCGTTCCCGGGAGCGGCGGCCAGGCTATGATCGTGGGTCCCCGGCGTCCCGCTCCGGCTACCCAGAGTCGGTGTCTCACCCTGTGTCCGTACCCGAGCGTTCTCTTCAGCCCAGTCCCGCGGCGCGGTTGGCGGCGGCGCCCACGGCGCGCCCCCTCCTCCGATGGCGGCAGAGATTCAGCCCAAGCCGCTGACCCGCAAGCCGATCCTGCTGCAGCGGGTCGAGGGGTCCCAGGAGGTGGTGAATATGGCCGTGATCGTGCCCAAGGAGGAGGGCGTCATCAGCGTCTCAGAGGACAGGTACGAACCTCTGTCTCTTGGTCGAGAGGAGGGGCGGGACGGGCCGGCCGACCCGAGCCCGCTTCGAGGGCTGTGCCTCCACGTCGGCGCGAGTGTAGAGCGCTCTCCCAAGTTTTTATTATAATATGCATCCTGGTGGTGCCGGTGTCCATCGGCGTCTCGCCGCCGCTGCGCGGCTCGCGGTAGCGGAGCCCGGACAGCGGCGTGTTGTCTGGCCTTGCCGGGGCCGAGTGGCGCCTGCCCGGGCCAGGGCGGCCCTTGGACTAACGGTGCTCTGGCCACTGGACCTTGGTCCAGCCCTGAGGATGGGAGAGGGAGGAGCTGCCCGGTCCTGCAGGTGTGTGCGTGGGGAGGATGCTCCGAGCAGCTTCTGCGAGATAAGGGTTTTTGAGAACTCTGGTGCAGTTCTTAAGGCTCTAGAGTGAGGAAAGCAAGCGCCACTCCCTTCTGCCAGACATCTTACACTGAATTCAATGAATGCTGTAAGTTCTGAAGAGTATTTGGGCTTCCGCCCAAAGGGAGAGGTACCTTTTCTGCTTTGTCCTCCCTTATCTCTTCAAGCTCAAGGGGAAGCTCCTAGAACTTTCAGGGAACCACTGCTGCAAATAGCTTTCGAGTTCCTTCCCTTTGCTTGCTTCCTTTCATTTGCCTAATTTTGCTTAATTTGCAGAAGTGGAGCCAGTTGTTCTGCCTTTAGTATTCTCCCTTGTTTTTCAGACTGCGTTTTTGCTTTAACTTAATGTCCTTTAATAATGCAGATATTACACAGATGAAGCTAGTTTCCAGAGGAATGATGCTGGAATATAGTAGTTAAGGTTCTGATCTGGAATTGTTGCTTTGATAATATCAACTAGCATTCTAAAAAAATTCTAAAATTCTGAATTCTAAAATCTAAATTCTAAAAAATGTCACATTGTAGAGGTATATGACAAGGGGCTTTAACCTTAAAATAGTAGTTAGGCTTTCTTAATGTAAGTTTGATTTATACTGAGGTAGAAAATATTTTTTTTTAGTGACTTGTAAAATTGCAGGCAGAGGTAAAGCGACAAAGTGTTCATTATTGTCTTTATAATTTCATCAGTTTGCATACAGATGTGCAGAATGTGCCTGATAGGTCTGCTCATATCATAGGTTCATCAGTATAACTAGGATGAATATATTAATAATATTTTTGTCTACCTCACCCTTCATACAAATGGCCAAATGGTGCCTGATTCACTTCTTATGCAGATCCAGTGGAAAGCATTGTAAACATACACCACTGGCAAGCAGTCTGCCAAGGACTAGAAATTCACCGATGCGGTGGAATACATGGATGTAGACACCCTTTGAAATTCACAGAGAAGGCTCCTGAGTGTTGAATTTTTCCATGGAGACAAAATTCTACTTAAAGAGGTTGCTTCTGGACCTACTAGAAAGTCTTTGTCACAGAATTGTGTGTGTGTGTGTTTAAAGAGTGTATTGATAGATATCACTGTTCCTGTAACTAGTAGAGATGAAACTGCTCAACCTAACTGCTATAGGAAATTCATAAGTAAGTTTGTTAAATTAAGTACGAGAGGAAGCAAAGTAGGTAAACCTAAGCTCTTTTAAGACTACTTTAGAAACTTTCTGCTTTGGTTGATGGTTTGGGGGTAGAGATTAGTTTTCACATATATTTTTAAAGAGTTCAGAGGGATTTTGGAAGTTATTTGCTGTAACAGCTTCGTTTTATGGATGAGAAATTTAGGTCAGGGAATTTACCTGCCCAAGTTTGTGTAGCTGGTGGTGTGGTCCAGGCCTCGCTCCTAAGTCTTCTACTTCCCAATTCACTGTGTTTATCCTGAAAAACAGCTTTGGTGGAGCTCATTTCAGAGTATTTGGAGAAGCTGCAGTAGCATATATGAAAGAAACTGAGAGATGTTTCATTTGATTATAGGACAAAAGAAATGCAATGTTTAGCTATATATTATGCTTAATTTTCACTTTCCTAGTTTTCAATGTAAGTAATAGAAAACATTTTATTGTGCAGTTACTGTTAAATAAGTCCAGGATTATTCTTTATGTATACTTTATTATTACTCAAGTCAACACGTCTGTCTGTGTAGGTCATACATACAGTCACACATGAAAAAAAACTGTTATTTAGAGCTCCGTTTCGATTACGGTTTCCGTTAAAAGAATTGATATGTGTTTTTGCTTTTTAAAAATCCAGTGTCACTATCACTTGACATAATGATGAAGATAGAATATTGATTTTCATCAGAACCTACTAACCCATTTCCATTAACCATTTCAGCTAGAAACTAGTAGTTTCCATAACTGAACTGTAAGGTTAAACCACAAAATAATGTCCCATTCCTGACTGGCAGTGTCCTGTAAGTTCTTTTGAAACCTTGGTTTTCCTTTTTGACCTCTGATTCCCAGTAGTCTTTATTTATGCCTTTGAAAACGCTTGGCATTTTTTTCTGTCTTAATCAGTGTTGTAGATAATTGTTGTCTATTTATCTTCTCCATGAATTCCCTAAGGTGCTAGGTGCGTCTTACTCATTGTAATATCCATATGGCCTAGGATGGTGGCTGACACACAGTAGGCCTCTAATAAAAATTCCTTGTATCAATGACTGATTTTTTTTTTTTTAGTCATTTCTGAAAGCACAATATCTTAGCTATTGTAGGCGTTTCATTGATATTTGTTTGAATGAATTTTACGGCAACCTAAGAAAGTTCTGTGTGGACAGGTGTACTCTTGTGGGAAAAGGATTGGACTGGATGGCCTTTAAACGTGCCTTAAAATTTTTTTTTTTTCCTTTTTAGGCCCGCACCTGAAGTACATGGAGGTTCCCAGGCTAGGGGTCAAATCAGAGCTACAGCTGCCAGCCTACACCACAGCCACAGCAACTCAGAACCAAGCTGCACCTGTGACCTATACCACAGCTCACGGCAGTGCCAGATCCTTAACCCACTGGGCGGGGCCAGGGACCAAACCCATGTCCTCATGGATATTGGTTGGATTCGTTACCACTGAGCCATGATGTGAACTCCCGTGCCTTAAAAATCTGAAAGCCGTTTATTGCTTCATTCATTCCATCAACAAACATTTGTTGATCCTTTCACTCTGATTACCGTTTTCACACTGGCTGCCACCAATAGTGGGCTGATAATATTCTAATCCAAGAGTGGGTTAAAAAAACCCCTTACCCTCAGTTTATCTGAGCATAGTTAGGACAGCCTGGAACTTTTTTAGGTACTAAGGGAGAAGACATAAGGGAATAGAGGAAATATAAAAACAGTCTGACGTACCAGTATTGATTTTTGGTGCTTTCAAAAACAGTTTGTTCTCAGAACTCACTGGTCTTATCTGAGTTTGTCTTTGCTTTGGTTGTTGCTGGATTCTGTCTCCAAAGGACATGCCCAACTTTGATACAATGGGTTCCTCGTTTCCTGGCTTCTCTGTGGACTGTCCTTTCTGAGTGAATTCTCTGTGGACTGTCCTTTCTGAGTGAATGTCATTTTAACATTCCATGCTTAGGAGTTTCCTCCCAGACGTCTTGACCCTGTTTTGGTTAAGAGTGATCTGTAGCCTGCAGCTTCCTTGTCTAGCGGTAGCCTCCTCTCTGTTGAAAGCCAGAGCCCATTCCAGGTGGGACCCAGCCCCAACCAGACTTTTATCTTTGGAATTTCTTTATATGTGTGTCTTAACACAGGTCTTAGCATTCATACAGAGAGTTTCAGTAACTCTGGGTTGTGACTCTTAGATGGTTATAGGAAATTGTTCCTTCACCAGGAATTTGTACCCATGCAATGAGTAAAAGGGAGTCAAATTTCCATCTCATAAAAGGAGATGTGTTGAAGGCAGGTGAAGGCAGGTGCAACCCCACTGGGGTTGTCGAAGCATCTCTGCTTGTGGTGGTAAGAGAAAAGATGGAGCAGCTCTCTTTCAGATGGGTCTTGCAGGACGAGTAGGAGTTCATGTGAAAAAGCTAGCATGTTGGAAAGGGCATTCTAGTTAGAAGGGGGAGGGAAAACTCCTAGGGCATCGAGTAGCACTAGAATGGACTGGTTACAAATGGACTCAGGAGCCAGTCAGCTTGGATTCAGACCTCGGCTCTGAGTGTCACACTTGGAGGAATGTGTAAAATTAGTGTCTCCAGAGAAGGCATTATGATAGTGAACATTCCCCAAACCTTCTGAGTGCAAAAACTTGGAATTCTTTTCTGGATTAAAAAGACCTGAGGGTGTGGTGGTGGTGTTTTTGGAGGAGGCTGTGGGGAGGGACCTGCTGGGAATGAGGATAATGGGGTTCTCCAAAAGCCCTAAGGGCACGTAGAACTCACGCAGTGGGTAATAGGAAGTCACCTTTTTTTTTTTTTTTTTTTTTTGTCTTTTTTGCCATTTCTTCGGCCACTCCCGCGGCATATGGAGGTTCCCAGGCTAGGGGTCTAATCGGAGCTGTAGCCACCGGCCTACGCCGGAGCCACAGCAACGTGGGATCCGAGCCACATCTGCAACCTACACCACAGCTCACGGCAACGCCGGATCGTTAACCGGCTGAGCAAGGGCAGGGACCGAACCCACAACCTCATGGTTCCTAGTCGGATTCGTTAACCACTGCGCCATGACGGGAACTCCAGGAAGTCACCTTTTTATCTCAAGATCTGACCTCCAGTGCCTAGCACAGAGGAGATATGCAGTATGTGTTCACGGAATGAAGTAAGCGATGGCTGATCCATCACCTGTTTGGAATGGAATGGGCTTGAGGAGGTTGTGGGTTTCCAAGAGCAACGATTTGTAAGTTGAACCTGAGAGAAACTTAGCAGCTTACTTTGGGCCATGATAATGTTACAGCAAAGGACAGGAGTGGGAAGGGGCTGGAGTGAGAGAGGGGTTGGGTTTTTTTTGGTAATCGTTAAGGCCTCCCCCCTGCCCCCCAACTCTAAACTACTCTACTTCCAAGTAGCTGTAACTACTTGACTGTTTTTTGAAAAGAGATGTTAAAATTTCATTTTTTAAATATTCAAAGTACTGGTTCATTTGCCATTGATTTTTTTTTTTCATTGTGAAGTTGTACTATCTCAGTTCTCTGGTTGAAACCATTAGTTTCACCTACTGCTTAGACCTTGGCTGAGTTCAGTTGAGCTCATTGAGTTTTATCTACGCGTGTCTTATAGCACTTGCATGAGAAAATTTTTAAATGCAAATAAAAGTTTTTCCCAAAGTGCAAGCGTACTTCTGAAAGTTGAGAACATCTTGGAGTGACGGTGTGAAGTCTCTAAAGCTGAGAAAATTGGCAGCCGGCTAAACTAATTTTTGAGTGTGTCAAGTCTCTATTTAATGGCATACAATTAATAAACTTTCAACTATGCATTAGGGACTCATCACTTAGTAGTAATTGTTGGTTTCAAGGTTTCAGAATGGGAATTTGCCCCGTATGATTTTGAAAACCAGACCTTTACCCTGAATTCAGAGCATGAGGCAGCCTTCATGCCAGCAAATCTGCCTGGAAACAGACTGCCTCTAGGTCTCTAGAGGTCAGAATTGACTCCAGAAAAGTCAGATGGACTTTTGAAGGAAAGGTCACTATGGGAAAGCTGTTTAAGGAGGTTCCCTAGGAGAGACTTAGATTCAAATGACCCCAATGCTCCTGATGGGTCTCAATTTCCTACTTAATTTACCCAGTTAATCCAGATTCTGTTCAGGAGCTCAAAGACCTTAATCAGGATACATTTCATCCAGATATTTTGAGATAATGGAAAATGTTAGACTGGCACTTGTGACACTCCTAAAATGAGGGATTCTCAGATTGTGAAATCCTGACCAGCTATCTTATCTGAAGTGTTACTAAACTTACTTAGAAAAAAGAGTAATAGGTAAAAACATCATAGAATGATGGTAGCCAGAAGAGACTTCAGAGAGTTGATCTTCTTCCAAGCAAAGTCCAAACTTTAAAAACAGAAATACTACTTTTTCCTTGCACAGTATCTTTCCCAGCATCTATTTTTGCTTTGAATTTCGCTCTGTTTGTTGTTAAGAGTGATCTCAGTATCACTAAAAAGGAACGACTTTGGGGAAATTAAAACCCTCAGTACCATTTAGAGATCAGTCAGTAAATCATGATTTAAGACTCTTAAGTTGTGATCTACTGATACGTGTAACACTAAACTAAAGTATACGCGGTACATGCTTACCCGAAAAGAAAACGGCCATCAAGCCAAGCTTTTCTTCTCAACTGCAATATCAGAATAGAAGGAATTCAGAAGGAGGCAGCATTCGTTTATTTTTATATGAATGGGTCTCCTAAGGAGAATGCCACAATTAACCTAGAAATTCCCTAACGCAGAAAAAAATAAATGTCTTTTGCAACTTCAATGAGCAGTCTCATTAACTCTTTTTTTTTTTTAAAGGGCAGGAGGCCTCCCCTTCCACATGGTGCATTTAGTCATTAGTAAAAGTTGATTCAGAGGTATAAGAAACCAACAAAAAAGACCAAAACAGAAGGAAAAAAAAAAAGTCATCTACTTGTCTCTTGGCAGGGAGTGTTGCTTTGTGCTCTCATGTGCCTTTAATTTAAAGAATCTTGGAAGGGACTTGGGGCTGGGAGTCTGATCGCAGCTCTCCCCTGCCCTGACCTTGGGCATTGGCCATTTCATCACTGGAAGCCTGGTTTTCTCCATCTGGCAAAGCGGAGTGCAGGGTTTCCCATGCCTCTGGCTCTGTGATGTGCCCACCTAGGGGCCAGATAAGAGTGAGTGCAGTCACATTCTGAAACCTGGAACCAAAGAAAGTATGCCGAGGGGCAGAAGTGGCCTGCGCTTTGGGAGGCCATGTAAAACGATGCTTTCCGGAATCTTTCCATGGCAGCGGTTTATTCCTGGCTGAAATATTAAAGAGATGTTTGTTTTGTATTGGTGCCTAATACCTAGTTGAACTGGATCCACTGCATTCTTATTTCCAGATGAATCCTTTAGTTTCAAATGCTAGCAGTTTAGCTCTGGGTGGTTTTCTGGGCCCCTGGGTTGTCCAGAGTAATGCTTTGGAAAAAATTTTTTTTTCTTAATGTTTTAATCATCTATTTTTTTAACTCAGTGAGTTTTATTGCAGGGACCTATACCCTACCAGCCTACCTTACCCCTGGCCAGTCTTGCTTTTCTGAATTTCCACAGAATAGAGACTTGACCTAGTCATACTGGAATCCTCTAAGTCAAGAGATAGCCGTTCTAGTCAGCCCAGAACCTAAGAGAGTTCAGAAGAAACCAGGAATGCAGCAAGTTGAACAGTTGTTTGAGTGGCTGCAGCTTGGCTTCCTGTGATATCTTCATTTATCCCTGAGTTAGGACTCAGAAATGATACCTCTCATCTAAGCTATGTCAATTTGCTAACCTCTCTATATGACTATGTTTATTTATTTATTTTTTCTTTTTTACAGCTGCACCTGTGGCATATGGAAGTTCCCAGGCTAGGGATTAAATCGGAGCTGCAGCTGCCAGCCTATGCCACAGCCACAAAAATGCCAGGTTCAAGCTGCAGCTGAGACCTACACTCCTCCTCACGGCAGCAGCGGATCCTTAACCCACTGAGCAGGGCTAGGGATTGAATCCACATCCTCATGGATACTAGCCAGGTTCTTAACCCACTGAGCCACAATGGGAACTCCTGACTGTGCTTTGCTTCCCTTCCCTTTCCCTTCTTTCCTTCCTTCCTTTTGCTTTTTAGGGCCACACCCACGACATATGGAAGTTCCCAGGCTAGGGGTCAAATTGGAGCTATAGCTGCTGGTTTACACCACAGCCATAGCAATAGCAACGTGGGATCTGAACCACGTCTGTGATCCATACCACAGCTCATGGCAGTGCCAGATCTGTGACCCACTGAGCAAGGCCAGGGTTCGAACCCACATCCTCCTGGATACTAGTTGGATTTATTTCCGCTGGCCACAATGGGAACTCCCCTTTACACTTTTAATTGCTGTAGCTAATGAGTTGTTCTAGACTCTTTGCCCATTTGTATTTACAGTACGAGCCAACATGGGAATGGAATTGTTGGCTGAAGATGATTGACATTTTCCCAAACTTTAGGGTTTCAGAGTCTCAGTTTCCACATCTATAAATTGGGAATAATGATTCCTCCCAGGATTGCTGCGAGGTTTACCTGAGCTGATATTCCTGCAGTACCTGGGGTTGGTATTTGGAGTATAGATAGTGCTCAGTAAGTTAGTTTTATTTTTGTAGGAATCACTTTGGATACATAAAAGTGGGGCCATTGAATTTTTGTTTCTTTGCATTCATATAGTTCTGGGTCCCTTTATCTCTTTTCTTCTCTAGATATGCAGAGGAGGGGTTACTCTGTCATCTTTTTACTGCCTCTTCCCAGACTTGTTCTATGACAGTCAGGGGTTGGGAGAGGCGTGTGGCTGGTGGGTGCTGTGATCTCATTTTTGACCTTTTCTCTCTCTCCTTTTGCCATTTTCTCTTGAAATGGTGTGTTCATTGTCCCCACTGGTCTCCTGGAGCCAAGGCCTGTGTACTCTGTGTCCTCCGTGGGAAATACATGGTGCTAGAGATGAAATTTTAACTCCGTCACTTTAATTGCCCTCAGCTGGAAGACTGGCATTAGACACCGGCAACTAGTGGGCTGAGGTCCACCCTAAAAGTCCAGCTTGTTGGTCTCTCTTGACAGTGGAAAGCTATAGCAGGGCCAGGTGGCACATTCCCCGCCTGTGGGTCCCTGTCTCTGCCCACTTCGCCTAAGGTCATCCGAGTGAGGCCATGAGAGGCCACGCCCACGCTACCCCTGCAGTGACCTGTGACCTGAGAGCGTCCTGAATTCCTCTGGGTTTTTTTTGGTTTTGTTTTTTTGCTTTTTTTTTAGGGCCTCTCCGGCAGCATATGGACGTTCCCAGGCTAGGGGTCTAGTCAGAGCTGCAGCTGCCAGCGTACACCACGGCCACAGCAATGCCAGATCCGAGACGTGTCTGTGACCTACACCAGAGCTCATGGCAACACTGGATCCTTAACCCACTGAATGAAGCCAGGGATCAAACCTGCATCCTCATGGATACTAGTCAGGTTTGTTAACCACTGAGCCATGACAGGAACTCCTCATGTAAAAAATAGATAAAGGTAGTATTTAGATGCATTTAAATTCTAATTTTGAAAAACTTAAAATTACATTATTGCTTTTTATTTTGTGAATCTGCATTAAAATTTTCTGGAGTGCTTATCCCCAGTAGAAAAAAAGGCTTCCCATGCTGTTAGAATTTCAGGAATCTGTTTTAGTATTCATTGACACTTTGGGGACTTAGAAAATACTAGCTGTCCATTCAGATGTACAAGAGTCATTTGATATTTTATAGATTGTACTCCTTTTACAGTTTTAAAATACCGGCTATGTTCCCTGTGCTGTACCGTACATCCTTGCGGCTAATTTATCTTATACCTAGTAGTTTGCACCTACTGATCCTCAGCCTCTCTCTTGCCCCTCCCTCTTTTCTCGCCCCACGGTAACCACTGGTTTGTTCTCTGCATCTGCGAGTCTGTTTGTTTTGTTTTGTTTTTTCATGGCTGAAAGTATTTGATCTTTTAATGGTATTACATTTCTTTTTAAACATTTTTTTATTATAGTTGATTTACAATGTTGTCAATTTCTGCTATACAGCAAAGCGATGCAATTGTACATACACATTCTTTTTCTCATAATATCTTCCATCATGTTCCATCACAAGTAATTGGATATAGTTTCCTGACTTCATGTATTTCACTGTGATTGGATCCAGGCCAGACTTTTTTGGCAAGAATTCTATAAGTGATACATGCTTTTTTGCATCTAATCAGGTGGCCTATAATGTCAAATTGTTCCACTATCAGTATTGTTATATTTAGTCCTGGATCTTTCTCTGAACATTTTTAATATATTTTGTTGGTGTACATGTCTACTCATGTGTCATCCCCACATTGTTTTAGTTACAGAGGTTTTCTTCAGTGTATATTGATACTTAGTAGTGTTCATTTTCAATCATTGCCCTTTTTTTCCCCAGGATTTTTCTAGCTGTTCTTGCATATTCTTCTGTATGAATTTTAGAATCATGTCTAGTGCTGGGGCAAAAACGTTTTTCACTGGAACCACATTAAATTCATATATTATCATTTATTTGTGTGATTTTACTTGTCTTAGAATAAGGAATGTCTTTCCATTTGTTCAAGACTACTTTTATGACTTTCAAAAGTATTTCAACATTTTCTTCATACTGCTTTGTGCATTTTCGTATTTATTCAAGTATTTTCTTTTTTATAATAATGGTATAAATGGGGTATTCTTTTTCATTATAGCTTCTAACTGGTTGCTGTTTGAATATATAAAGGCTACTGATTCTTTTTTTTTTTTGTCTTTTTGCCATTTCTTGGGCCGCTCCTGCGGCATATGGATGTTCCTAGGCTAGGGGTCGAATTGGAGCTGTAGCCTCCAGCCTACGCCAGAGCCACAACAACACAGGATCCGAGCCGCGTCTGCAACCTACACCACAGCTCACGGCAACGCCAGATCGTTAACCCACTGAGCAAGGGGAGGAATCGAACCCGCAACCTTGTGGTTCCTAGTCGGATTCGTTAACCACTGCGCCACAATGGGAACTCTGTAGGCTATTGATTTTTGTGTGTTAAATTTTAGATTGTGCTGGCAAAAAAAAAAAAAAAAAAATAAAGAATACCAGCTGTCCAATATTTTATAGGAAGATTTTGTTTGGGGGTGAAAGCATGTTGGGACTAGCTAAGTTATTATATTTTGATTTTTGGACTATTTTTGAATTCATATTTGAGTGGCTTAATAAATTTTCTTTACATTTCAAAGTTTTGATTGTTAAACAGTTGGGAAGAACACAATATTCCTTCAGAAGGTAAAATTAAATTAGAGACGTTAGTTATACTTAATTTGATGTGTGAGTTAGGTGTAGGTACATATGTGCTTGTCGGCTGTTGTATCTCTCAGGTTTGGTTCCCCCATCCACGTTTTTGTTTTATTTTTGGTTTGCTTTCTTTTCAAAAATATTCTACCTTAGTCTTAAAAAAAAATTGAGGATTTAATTTTGTTAAGGCAGTTTTAGATTTATAGCAAAATTAAGAGGGAGGTACGTAGATTTCCCATGCCCACCCCCACCCCACCCATGCATAGTCTCCCCCCATCATCAACATCATTCGCCAGAATTGGTTTTTTTTTTTTTTTTTTTTTGCTTTTTAGGGCTGCACACATGGCGTATGTTCCCAGGGTAGGCGTCGAATCAGAGCTATAGCTGCTGGCCTACACCACAGCCACAGCAATGTGGGATCCGATCTGTGTCTTCAACCTACACCACAGCTCCTATACCACACGCAATGCTGGATCCTTCACCCACTGAGAGAGGCCAGGGATCAAAATTGCAGCCTCATGATTACCAGTTGGATTCGTTTCGCTGCACCACAACGGGAACTCCCAGAACTGTACATTTTTAACCATGATGAGCCCACACTGATACATCATTGTCACCCGATGTCCATATTTTACCATAGGATTTACTCTTGATTCCCTGGGGGCCTAGTGGTTAAAAATCTGACATTGTCACTGTTGTGACTGTGTTCGCTACAGTGGCATGGATTTCATTCCCTGTCCTGGGAACCTCTGTGTGCCATGGGCATGGCCAAAAAAAAAAAAAAGGGTTCACTCTCAGTGTTGCATACTCTGTGAGTTTGACACATGTATAATGACATATCCATCATGGTAATGGCATACAGAGTATTTTCACTGCCCTAAAGATCCTCTGTGCGCTGCCTTTTTATCTCAACCTACCCCACCCCAGCCACTGATCTTATTATTTTCTCCATGGTTTTGCTTTTTCCAAAATGTCATATCTTCGGAAACATACGGTATGCAGCTTTTCAGAGTGGCTTCCTTCATTTAGTGACATACATTTATGGTTCCTTCATGGATCTTCATGGCTTGATGGCTTATTTCTTTTTAGCACCAAATAATATTCCATTTGTCTGAATGTCCCGGTTTGATGATCCATTGACCTACTGCTGATCTTGGTTGCTTCCAGGTTTTGACAATTATCAGTAAAGCTTTCATAAACATCCGTGTTCAGGTTTTTGGGTGGACATGTTTTCAGGTCTTTGGGGTAAATACCGAGGAGCACTAGTACTGGGTTGTATGGTGAGAGTTTTGTAAGGAGCTGTCAAATGGTCCTCCAGAGTGGCTGTACTGTTGGGTATTCCCACCAGCAATGTCTGAGAGTCCCTGTTGCTCTGCGTCTTCACCAGCATCTGGTGGTGGTAAGAGTTCTGCATTTTGGCCATTTTACTAGGTGTGTCGGTAGTATTTTATTGTGGTTTTCACGTTCATTTCCTTATTGTTGTGACGGTAAAGTATCTTTTTTTTTTTTTTTTTTTTTTTTTTTGTCTTTTTGCTATTTCTTGGGCCGCTCCCGCGGCATATGGAGGTTCCCAGGCTAGGGGTTGAATCGGAGCTGTAGCCACCGGCCTACGCCAGAGCCACAACAACGCGGGATCCGAGCCGCCGCGTCTGCAACCTACACCACAGCTCACGGCAACACCGGATCCTTAACGCACTGAGCAAGGGCAGGGACTGAACCCGCAACCTCATGGTGCCTAGTCAGATTCGTTAACCACTGCGCCGCAACGGGAACTCCAAAGGATCTTTTCATGTGCTTATTTGCCACCTTTAGATTTTCTTTGGGGAGGTGTGTGTTAAGATGTTTGGCCCATTTTTATTTTGGATAAAGTCTTTTATCAAATGTGTCTTTTGCAAATATTTTCTCCCAGTCTGTGGCTTCTCTTTTATTTCTCTTGATACTGTCTTTTACAGAACAGAAGTTTTTAAAGTTCAGCTTATCAATTATTTTTTTCATGGATTATCTTTTGTGTTGTATCTAAAAAGGCACCATCATACCCGAAGACTTCTAGAGTTTCTCTGTTAATGTCTTCCAGGACTTGATAGTGCAAGTGCCTGACATTAAACTTTTTAATTGGCAAGGCATCCATTTCAAATGGCATCCCCCCCCCTTTTTTTTTTCGTCTTTTGTCTTTTTAGGGCTGCACCAGAGGCATGTGGAGGTTCCCAGGCTAGGAGTCTAATCGGAGCTGTAGCCACCAGCCTACACCACAGCCACAGCAATGCCAGATCTGAGCTGTTGTCTGTGACCTACACCACAGCTTACAGTGATGCTGGATCCTTAACCCACTGAGCGAGGCCTGGGATTGAACCTGCAACTTCATGGTTCCTAGTCGGATTCATTTCCGCTGTGCCATGCTGGGCACTCCCGGCATCCATTTTGAATAAACACATTGTCAGCTGTATGACAGCTACTAGCAAAACAATCAGATTTTGCCCACTAGAATTTTGTAATTTTCTTCATAGAGCTCTTGTACATATTTTACTAGATTTATATCTAAGTATTTCCTTTTGGGGATGCTAATATAAATAATATTGTGTTTTTAGTTTCAGATTCCTCCTCATTGCTTGTATGTAGGAAACCAATTAATTTTTATATATTAACGTTGTACCCTGCAACCTTGCTATATTACTTTACTCTTCAGTAATTTATAATTGTTTACCAAGGACATTTTTCACAGAACTAGAACAAAATATTTTCAAGTTTGTTTGGAAGAACAAAAGACCCAGAAAATAGCCAAAGCCATCCTGAGAAAGAAAAATGGAGCTAGAGGAATCAGGCTCCTGGACTTCAGACTATACTACAAAGCTATAATCATCAAAACCATATGGTACTGGCACAAAGACAGAAATATAGATCAGGGGAATAGGATAGAAAGCCCAGAATTAAACCCATGCACCTACAGTCAACTAATCTATGGCAAAGGAGGTAAGAATATTCAGTGGAGAAAAGACAGCCCCTTCAATAAGTAGTGCTGGGAAAACTGGACAGCCACATGTAAAAGAATGAAATTAGAACACTTCCTAACACCATACAAAAAAATAAACTGCAAATGGAGTAAAGACCTATATATAAGACCAGATACTATAAAACTCTTAGAGGGAAACATCGGTCAAATACTCTCTGACGTAAACCACAGCAATATCTTCTCAGATCTACCTCCTAGAGTAATGACAATAAAAATAAAAATAAACAAATGGAACTTAAAAGTTTCTGCACAACCAAGGAAACCCTAAACAAAATGAAAAGACAACCCACAGAATGGGAGAAAAATCTTTGCAAATGAAGCGACTGACAAGGGATTAATCTCCAAAATTTATAAACACCTTCTGCAGCTCAATACCAAAAAAAAAAAAAAAAAAAAAAAAAACCATCAGAAAATGGGCAGAAGAACTAAACAGACAGTTCTCCAAAGAAGACATACAGATGGCCGAGAAACACATGAAAAGATGTTCAGCATCACTCATTATTAGAGAAATGCAAATCAAAACCACTCTGAGGTACCACCTTACACCAGCCAGAATGGCCATCATCAAAAAGTCTACAAACAGTAAGTGGTGGAGAGGATGTGGAGAAAAGGGAACCCTATTAAATTGTTGGTGGGAGTGTAAATTGGTGCAACCACTATGGAAAGCAGTATGGAGATTCCTCAGAAAACTAAAAACAGAATTACCATTTGATCTAGCAATCCCACTCCTGGGCATCTATCCAGAGAAAACCATGACTTGAAAAGACACATGTACTCCAGTGTTCATTGCAGCACTGTATACAATAGCCAAGACATGGAAACAACCTAAATGTCCATCGACAGAGGAGTGGATCAAGAAGATGTGGTACATGGAGTTCCTGTTGTGGCGCAGTGGTTAACGAATCCAACTAGGAACCATGAGGTTGCGGGTTCGGTCCCTGCCCTTGCTCAGTGGGTTAAGGATCCGGCAGTTGCCGTGAGCTGTGGTGTAGGTCGCAGACGTGGCTCGGATCCCGCCCTGCTGTGGCTCTGGCGTAGGCCGGGAGCTATAGCTCCGATTGGACCCCTAGCCTGGGAACCTCCATATGCCGAAGGAGCGGCCCAAGAAATGGCAAAAAAAAAAAAAGACCAAAAGAAAAAAAAATTTCAACCCAGAAGAACTATACACACCCTAAGTTATTGATTGTTGATATCTGAACAAAAGGTTAGTTTCTTGAGATTTCTCTGATCTGAGTAGCTTCCAGT
Organism: Sus scrofa; assembly: GCF_054392235.1. Taxonomy (NCBI): domain Eukaryota; kingdom Metazoa; phylum Chordata; class Mammalia; order Artiodactyla; family Suidae; genus Sus; species Sus scrofa. The sequence continues at coordinate 16,897,903 of NC_139393.1, read as the reverse complement.
GGTCCATTGGAACCGGGGTTGCCCTCTTATAAGTTGTCTTTGACTGTAATTGTTACTTTATATTTAAGACTAGGTTCTTTTTCCATGAGGTTGCGTGTTCAATCCCGGGCCTTGTTCAGTGGGTTAAGGATCTGGCATTGCCATGAGCTGTGGTGTAAGTTGCAGATGTGGCTCGGTTCTGGTGTGGCTATAGCTGTGGTGTAGGCTGGCGGCAACAGCTCCGATTAGACCCCTAGCCTGGGAACCTCCATATGCAGTGGGTGCAGCCCTAAAAAGAGTTTAAAAAAAAAAAAAGAAGACTAGGTTCTTTTTGAGGTCTTACCACTAAATAATTACTGAGAAATTCCATTTTTGAACCTGAAGGGCTGAACTTGAACTTGAAAACTTGAAGCAATGGACAGTTTGTTTTTTTTTATATTGCACAAATATCAAGTTTATCTTTTTAGGGATGCTATTGTAGTCAGTACTTTCAGTGTCCAACATTGCTTACCGCTTAGTGTTTTCCTGAAACTTTTACTTTAAAAAACAGATCTATTGCTTTTGTTGCCTAGTAGTCAGTCCATGCCTATGCAAGTGGAAAAGTGAGGTTAAAGCTGATGACAGATCCTGGATGGATTTGCAGAGAGAATGGATCGAAATGGCAAAATATTTAGTTATTTGAAATGTAATGAGGGGAGGAAATTACCACAGTTTGAGAATTAAATAATCATAGTACAAAAGACATAGGCTTGAAGATTAAAAAATGGTTACTTATTTGGTAGTTTATTTTTCTTGGGGACTGGCTCATCCAGACTGTAACTAAAGTTCAGAATATTTGAACAAAAAATAGCAGGTGAAAATAGTTAGATACTAGCAGTATATTTAAAAAATAATTGAACTTCTCTTTAAGGTGATAGATAGTACCTGCATATGTAAAATTCTGAAGACTCTGCAGAGAAGAGTTCAGCTCCCTCCCTGTTGTGGGTTGTGAGATTTTATGAAAGGAAAACTGATAGGATTTGCACATGCTCTGATAAGTACCCTGATAGGAATCTCAGTGGGCATTTCTGCTTTGGCAACTGGAAACTTTTCACTTGTGCAACTGCTCTGGGGATTAGCCATGCCTGCACGTGGCCTCCTCCTGATCTGATAGCTGCATTCCCTCGGCTCAGTCTTCAGGTAAACACCTCCTCACATGCGTTGACAATTTTTGTTTATCTTAGGCTCTAGGGTCTTCATCCCTGTGTTTTTCAAGGCCTCTGCTCGGGACTTTGAGCATAGTAGGCAAAATTGGAGCAGTAGAGGCTTATGTTTTGTGTGTTAGTTCGTGAGGCCTCCCTCTGCTTTATAGGGATCGCTCTGAAACTAGCTGTCTTCTAATAATACAATGGCCGATTCTCTCAGGTTTAAAGACTGGAGTATATGGACAACTAGGAAGTGCCCTCTCCCTGCCAGCTTCCCTTGTTTCTTTTTTAGTCCACATGGCAGAACATGGCTGCCAGCTACTCCTGAATTTTACCTGTTATAGTCTTGATGAGCTGGGAGAGATTGATGTCAGACTCTCAGTCCCGTTCCAGAGTTCCTTGGGAGGGACTCATGGGTCCTGCTAGGTCAGTTGTCTGTTCTAAGAGTGCGGCCAGAAATGGGGTCGTGTTGCAGGAGTATGGTAATCACTGCTGCAGCCTGTGGATGGGGGAGTGGAGGGGAAGTCTCAGAAAAAAGCTATAAAGTCAGCAGCCCAGCACGTGCCCACCACTGGGGCAGGGTGGCCCTGAGATGGGCCTGTGCCCTGGCAGCTTAGCGTGTTGTTGGTTACTGATCTGGTAGCAGCAGAGTAATGAACACTGACTCTTGCTCTTCTCATGATTTTCATTGCCCTCTTTTCCTTGAAACCTGCGCCTGTGTATGGCACGTGACATGTGCAATAGCCATTTTCTCCTCATTGCTTCATTTGCTGATTTGACATGTTGACTGCTATTTTCCTGTAGGGAATTTAAAGTGAGGAATGGGTCCGTATTTCACAGTGAGTATTTCTGAGCAAAAAGCCATTGTTATTTGACATATTTCAGCACTGGTGAGGGGACCCCATATGGCCACCATATTTTCTAAACTCCAAATCAAAACACATGGCAACATAGGATATTTTTTTTCCTGATGGATGAAAAGTATATGTAAATATATATATACACACATATATGGGTAAATATATATATGCAGATAGAGATAGAGGTATATAGATATCTAATCTATTTCCTTATACATTTAACAAGCTGAAATTCAAAAAATTATGTGAAACCAGCCTGTTTGGCACATACGCACACAGTTTCAGGGAGGAGACCGAAAAACCTCAAAGATATTAATAGTGATTAATAATAGCTAACATTTACTGAGTACATACCAGGTGCCAAGCACTGCGTTAAGCCCTGTTTGTGCTTTATATGTTTTTTTTTATTTAATCTTCCAGATGCTTTTAGGAAGCTAGTATTTTACTCTTGTTTGAAAGATGAAGGATCTGATGCAGCCAGGAAGAGGCAGAGTGGGATGTGCCTGCACCTGGCTCGTTGGACCCCAAGCCCTTCCTTCATCTTCCTTGTATCCCACCCGCTCTCCGAGGCTCTGTTGAGGAAGGTGTAGAAGGACCCATGTGGGGCCTCCATGCAAATGGCAATAGGCTGTACTTGTTTTTTCAGAGGAAAAGCCAGCAAAGCAGCTAAGCAAGCAACAAGTGATAATACATATTAAATAAAAAAGAGGGTAGACATCCTTTGTATACTCTTGCGATGCCTTCTTTACCTGCTCCAAGTATTGGATTTGAAGAATTGTAGATGTGACTCTGAGCGAAATCAGGAAGGGCTGTGTATTCTGTGAGGAGGGCCTGGTTGGCTGCATGGGGTATTCACAGGCTGCTGTTTTTCACATAACAGCATGTCTGGAGAGAGTGGCCTTGCTCAGTGGGTTAAGGATCAGGCGTTGTCGTGAGCTGTGGTGTAGGCCAGGGATTGAACCCATATCTTCATGGATACTAGTCGGGCTTATAACCTGCTGAGCCACAATGGAAACTCCCTGAAGCAGAAATTTCTGCGGGGATAAAAATGAAGGAGGCAGCCCTAACATAAATGCTTTTTCTAAGAGCCTTGTCGATAAATATTATAAATTGGCATGCATTATTTTTTTTTTTTAGGGCCACACCTGTGGCATAGGAAAGTTCCCAGGATGTGAGAATTTAAGGGATGTAATTCATGTAAAGATTGAGTAAAGAGCCTGCTCTGTCGTAAACATTCAGTGGATGTTCTTGTTATTAAGAATCCATCCTTGAAAGATGAAAGTTCATCGTTGAATAATAGAGAATCACGGTGGATGTGGATTGTACATTCATGGAGAATTTTTACCAAATATGTTAAAATATTAAAACTAAAGGGCCCTCTGTTGGAAATTTATGTGAAGGAAATAATTTTGGTGTAAATTAAAAAGTTTTGCTTTTGTGGGAGTTCCCGTCGTGGCGCAGTGGTTAACGAGTCCGACTAGGAACCATGAGGTTGCGGGTTCGGTCCCTGCCCTTGCTCAGTGGGTTAACGATCCGGCGTTGCCGTGAGCTGTGGTGTAGGTTGCAGACGCGGCTCGGATCCCGCGTTGCTGTGGCTCTGGCGTAGGCCGGTGGCTACAGCTCCGATTCAACCCCTAGCCTGGGAACCTCCATATGCCGCGGGAGCGGCCCAAGAAATAGCAACAACAACAAAAAAAGACAAAAAAAAAAAAAAAAAAGTTTTGCTTTTGTGAGTATAACCATTGCTTGTGGAGCTCATTATTTAGAGCCATATAGAGAAATATGTTTACTAAAGTTTAGAACAGTTGAATTCCTGGATGATAAATCCACGCCAGATGATTGAGGAGGATGCTGGGGGTATTAGGTGCATCTGAGAGCCTCACAAGATGCAGGAGCCCTTTTAAAAGTCCTCATTGGGGACTGATGGTCACGTGCCTTATGAGGACGGGAAGAGGGCTTTCCAAGCGTTTTATCATGAATTGCTTCCAAGATGCCTTTTTTTTTTTCTTGTTACCATGAGTTTGTTCTTATCTTTTATTTTAGCAAAAATTGAAACAGTTCTCTTCTTACTTTAAATCAAAAGCAAAAGGCAGAGACAGCAAAGGCAGTGTTGAGTGGTAAAGAAGGCCAGATAGACCTGCCAGATTTATTTATTTGTCTTTTATTTTAATTAATTTATTTATTTTTGTCTTTTTAGGGCTGCACCCACGGCATATGGAGGTTCCCAGGCTAGGGATCAAATCAGAGCTGTAGCTGCGGGCCTATGCCATAGCCACAGCCATGCCAGATCTGAGCTGCGTCTGTGACCTACATCACAGCCCATGGCAACACCACATTCTTAACCCACTGAGCGAGGCCAGGGATCGAAACTGCATCCTCATGGATACTAGTTAGGTTCATTAACTGCTGAGCCACGACAGGAACTCAGACCTGCCAGATTTAAAGCCCAGCTCCTCCACTTACTTGCTGTGTAACTTCTCTTAGAGAGGTTAAAGTCATTTTTAAAATGTATCATGGGAGTTCCCGTCATGGCGCAGTGGTTAACGAATCGGACTAGGAACCATGAGGTTGCGGGTTCAGTCCCTGGCCTCACTCAGTGGGTTAAGGATCTGGTGTTGCCGTGAGCTGTGGTGTGGGTTGCAGATGAGGCTGGGATCCAGCGTTGCTGTGGCTGTGGCGTAGGCCGGTGGCTACAGCTCCGATTCGACCCCTAGCCTGGGAACCTCCATATACCGAGGAGGCGGCCCTAGCAAAGGCAAAAAGACAACCCCCCCCCAAAAAAAAACCCAAAAATAAAATGTATCATGGTGCTTGTAAGTATTATAAGTATCAAAATACATAAGGAGTTGTATATAAAGCTTCTGATGCATGATAGGATTTTGAGACCTTAGAAAAGGCATTAATTCACGGTTGCTATCTCCAATTCAAAAATTTAAGAGATTTGGTTTTTAGTGGGGATTTTGTGTCCCCAGTCTTAAGCACAGTGTCAGGCACATTATAAGCACTCAGTGACTAACTCTGCAGTAAATCTTTTTTTTTAATTTTTAAAAAAATTTTAAAAAGTTTTATTGAAGTACAGTTGATTTACAATGTTGTGATAATTTCTGCTGTACTACAATGCATTAAATTAATAATCCAAGAATTTATGTAACTCCTTGTGTATGTGGAGAAGAAATTGCCTTGGCATAATATACTTATTTCTCCTGTTTATTTATCTTCAATTATACACCCAAATTACATATTGTCATAACTGCTTATTTGGAAAACAAGCAGTCTGTAAATGGTAGCTGTTATCACAATCCAGAAACTGGATTTTAAGTCAACAGTGTAGGAAATGTAGCTGTCACAATACCTGTCATTTGACCTTTCATTAACAAAGCGTGCCTTGTTTATATCAGCAGAGTAGGAACAAGAAGGTCATAACATGCCTATAAACATGGTATTGTAGCAAGACGAAACGGGAACCTTTCTTATGTTTAGAATCATTCCAGTTAAAAAGTTGCAGATGTAACAAATACAACTCATTGTGCCACCGTATTTTCAGTTTTTTGATAAATTACATACTTTAATAAAGTTGAGGTATTTGCCAGCATTTTCACTCTTAACTTATGATTCATAGTACCCACCTGAATGTCAAAGTAATAATTTTTCACCATTTAGTTCTAGTGGTTAGGTTCTTTCCCATTGAATGGAGAAGATAATTTATCTTGCTTTAATATTCTGTGGCAGAAACCAGTATCACTGCAGTGCCAGTGATCACTTAATTCAGTGACTTCGGCTGTGGGAAATGGAACTAAAAGTCAGAAAAATAAGCAAAAATGACCTTTATAAAAAACCCTGCTCCCTAAAAGTTGTATATTTTCCTCCTAGACACACCCTTTAGACAGTTAACTTGTATGCTGATATTCTACTGAAATGTACTTACTGAAATACTGTATTTCATTGATTCAAAGATCTGCTTTTTTTCCTTAACCCTTACATTTTTTTTTGGATGTCAGGATTAGTGGTTTCAAACAATAATTATTATTTGTATAAGGTTCATTGAATTGGTAGGATGGCTGCTAGAGCCACCCGGGCTTGTTCATGTGGTAGAAAGGCAGCAACAAGAGAAAAGGATAGCCCCAGTGTGTGCAGGCACCTTTGCAGCCTCTGTTTGCATCAGTGTTGCTGATGCCCCATCAGCCAAAGCAAGTTACAAGGCCAAGCCTAGAGTCAAGGAGTGGGGAAGTCGAGTCTCCCTCTGGATGAGAGGAGCAGTCAGATCGCATTGCAAAGGCTGTACACAGATGGTGGGATGGGAGGGATTCCTGAGTGCATTTTTACAAACCATCTACCATGATATTACAGCGAAATCATAGTTTAACCAGTGCTTTATCTTTCTCAGTCATACATGGAATAAAATGTATCTGTGTTTGGTGGTATCTTAGAATGGATGAGATGGGGTATATATATTGGGTTTTTAATAAAACAATACATATTCAATGTCAGATTTTAAAATGATACAGAAGTATAAGAGTTAAACTGCTCCCTCTCGTCCCTTCCCCTACATCTCAGATGGGAGAGGCATCCTTCAGGGATACATTGGCACATACTTGGTGGTGTAGGCTGAACAGTGGTCCCCCCCACCCCAGCCCCAGTGTTCCCATCCTAATCGCCAGATCCCGACACTATGTAACTTTTTATGGTGAAAGGGCTTTGCAGATGTGATTAAGAATCTTGAGATGAGGAGATATCCTGGATTATTGGGATGGGCCCAGGGTAATCACGGAGGTCTTTAAAAGAGGGAGGCAGGAGGATTGCAGTCAGAGGAGAAGGCAGTGTGAGGATGAAGGCAGAGATTGGAGCAATGTGACCGCAGGTCAAGGATGCTGGCAGCCCCCCAGAAGCTGGAAGAGACAAGATTCTACTCTCCTGCCTCCAGAAGGAATCAGCTCTGCTAACACCTGGATTTTAGCCCCTTAATTAAGACTCATTTTGAACTTCTGGCCACCAGAACCAAAAGAGAATACATTTGTGCTGTTTTAAGCCATTAAGTTTTTGTAGTAATTTGTTACAGCAGCAAATCGGACTAATATGTTTATTTAATTTTTTACTTTTAAAGAAATACATGCTTACTGGCTAGGAATTCAGATAGAATCAAAGGATAGAAAATAAAATCCCCCTGTTTTTCCTCATTAGCTATTTCCACATACTTTAGGGTACCACTGTTAATAGTTTCTTAGGCATTCATAAAACTTGAGAAATAGTCACATTCATTCTCTCCTTCTTATACAAATAAGATCATATCAGACATGCGTATTTATTCTGCAACTTGCTCATTTAATTAAATATAGTCGTGGACATTATTTTCATCTCAGAATTAGGTGATCTGCCTCATTCAGTACTGTAATTAATTTTACTGTTTTCCTATTAGGAACATTTAGGTTGTTGCCACCTTTTTTCATTTTTCTTTCTTCTATTACAAACAATGCTGAAATGAAGTGTCTTCTACAAAACTCATTGGCTGTCATCTAAAAATATAATTATAAGCAACTGAGTTACTACCCGAATGAACGTTGCTCTGTGTGTGTGTCTATGTGAGTGCGTGCTGGAATGAGGGTGGGGAAAAGGGTATCTTCCCATTTAACTCTCTGTCTCTGTGTTGTTTTAATCTTTTTTAAAGTTACATAAAGCATATTAAAACATGAATGTATAGTTAAGTGCACTATTGAAAAAGAAACACCCATGTCAAGAAATTGAACATTGCTGTCCCCTCCGAAGGACCACCCCCTTCCTGATTACACCTGCTGGAGATAAATAATATTCTCACCTTTTTTTTTTTTTTTTTTTTAAACTGATGTTTACCTTAAGTAGAACTCTAACAAATTGGTTGCCTGGCCCTCAGAATATTAGGATTGTGAAAAGAGCTAATTAAGTTCTTCATAATAATATGATCCAGAATTGACAGTTCACCTTAGAAAAATTATGGAAAGTGAATATATGGAGCACCCATCATGGCTCAGTGGTTAACAAGCCCGACTAGTACCCATGAGGATGCGAGTTCGATCCTTGGCCTCGCTCAGTGGGTTAAGGATCTGGCGTTGCTGTGAGCTGTCGTGTAGGTCACAGACGTGGCTCAGATGCTGCATTGCTGTGGCTGTGGCGTAGGCTGGTGGCTACAGCTCCGATTAGACCCCTAGCCTGGGAACCTCCATATGCCGCGGGAGCGGTCCAAGAAAAGGCAAAAAGACAAAAACAAAAAACAAAAACCTAAAAGCAAAGTGAGAGTTGGGGACATTTAGTTTTAAAACAAGCAGCTCCCTGTGTAAGACTGTGCTCCTGGGATATCTGTATTTGAGGCATCAAAAAAAGGCTAATTTATGTTTAAGGACACAAGAAAATATGTTAGAAAGTCTACCATGAAAGTGATTAAAAGAAAAAATAGAATTTGCTTGTTATCTTGAAAATTCACTTAGATTGCGTCAGTGTGCCAAGGTGTCAAATTAGGCATCCATTATATGGTGCATTTGGCAACCTGATCTTCATTTTTAAAAGCTAAATTGATTCTCAGGGAAGTTCCTAGGAGACTTGATTTAGAGCAAGCCCTGAAGGTCTAGTTCTTCCTCTATCCTGTTTTGTATACTCCTCAAAGGAATCGTTTCTGATCAGTGCTGATTATTAGTCAAAGATGGAATGGAAGCTGAAGCACATAGAATTCTTGTCTTTTTTTCTGACCTATACCCAAATCAAGAGGGTAGCACTAAACATCTTAGATAGACGTTTCTACCCTGAGAGCCTCGGCTGTGTTCTGTGGCCGGGGTGGTGAATTCGTGGAGCTGGAGAGGCACAGACAGAAATGTGACTTCCCTCATCTCAACAGCTGATGCATGTGCAGGTCCTGAGTTGGACTCAGAGCTGTATCGTCTCGGTTATTTTGCCCCCAAACTTACTTGGCTGCCTCTGGCTGAGTAACCAACTGTCTAATTCCTTCCATTGATAATTTTTGTGGGTATAAAGTTTCAGGGCTTTGGGAAGTAAGAAAAAAGTTAAAACTCAAAGTTTGAGGGAAGAGAAGTAAGAGTTTGTGAGGTGGTTGTTACTGTGTCTGTTGGCACAGGTCAAGGGCACGGGGGAGTGGCTTTGTAACACACAGTAATGCTTTCACTCTGTTCTCTGCTTAGAAACAGATAGCAAATCATGTATCTTTCCCAATAAAAAGAGGAAAGTTGGTGTGGCCTTGAGTAAAGATCTCTAAAGGAGTGAAATAAAGTGAATCCTTTAAAAAACTCTGCTGAAGGAGTTCCCGTTGTGACTAGTAACCATGAGGTTGCGGGTTCGATCCCTGACCTCGCTCAGTGGTTAAGGATCTGGCCTTGCTGTGAGTTATGGTGTAGGTTGCAGACTCGGCTCGGGTCCTGTGTTGCTGTGGCTGTGGTGTAGGCCGGCAGCTGTAGCTCCGATTAGACCCCTAGCCTGGGAACCTCCATATGCCGAGGGTGTGGCCCTAAAAAGCAAAAAAAAAAAAAGAAAGAAGAAAAACCTTTGCTGAATACTCATTTGTTTAGGAAATAGTTTTTTCTCCTCTAATATGCATAAGTATTATGTATTTATTGTATGAGATTACTAGAGAAAATTCTTTTAACTGAAAGCCAGGTGATGAATTCTTAAGTACATGTTTCGTTCCCATTTCTGGTTTGTGTGACTTTTTGGTATCATATAACTCTGCTTCTGTGGATGAAAAAGTAAGGCAACCAAATCCTCGTTGTATCCAATAATATTATTTCTCTTGTTTGATAAGGGTTGGCGTGAATGTAAAATGTATAGTTGTCCCTCAGTATCTGATGGGGGTTAGTTCTAGGACCCTTGAGGATACAAAAATCCTGAGATGCACAAGTCTTTTATCTAACTTGGCATAATATTTGCATATAATCCACGCGCATTCTCCTGCATGCTTTAAATCATCTCTATAATGCCTAATATAATGTAAATGCTATATGAATATTTATAAATACTATGTGAAGAGTTTCTAGTGCTTGGCAAATTCAAGTTTTGCCTTTTGGAACTTACTGGAATTTTTTTTCCCCAATCTGAGGGCTGCTGAGATCTGTAGGTGCAGAACCCCTGGATGTGGAAAGCCAAATGTACTTGAAAGATTGCTGGAAAAAAAAGTATGATGTCAAATTTGCTCTTAATGAATGATGGTCATGGAAAACATCCGTCATAGGTTTGGTCTTGGGCTTCTCTGGTTATCAGTATTTTGTGTATATTTGATTGTTTTTGTTCTATAGATATTGATGCTATTTTAGCTCTATCCTTTGCAAGTATTCTTTTCAGAAATGATAGCTGAAATGTGGCTCTGCTTTAAGGCCTTCATCCAGAATTGGGGGCGAAGGGAGGCAACAGAGAGGAATCTGGTGAATTTATCCTTTGTTCTAATGATGAGAGCCTGTCAAAATCCCCCCCCACCCCAGATTCATGGTTTTATTTTTGAGTGGTAGGGGAAAGTAGAAGTAAAGAAAAACTGAAGCTATTGTAATCAATTGAAAATTACACACATTCTGATAACTTCCCATGTTGGTGATTAAGAATGCTTGTCTTCAAAAATGATTATGCAATTCAGTACTGACAAAGCAGGAATTTTGCTTTGTTTGCCATGTTATCACAGTGCTTAGAATAGTGTCTGGTACATAGCAGGTGCTCAGAAAATACTGGTGAATATAGGATAGAAGTGTATATGGGCTGTAAAACCTATTGCTGATGCTTCATGTTGTCAATCTGCATATATTTGAAAAATGCATATATTTATAGTAGTTCGGGATTCACCTTTTATTATTATTTGAATGGTGGTCATTACAGTTTGCTGTTTAATTATATATATATATATATATATATATATATATATATTTTTTTTTTTTTTTTTTTTTAAGAATACCCTTGTAGTTCTCTTGTGGTGCAGTGGGTTAAAGGGTTGGTGTTGTCACTGCTGTGGCTCTGGGTTGCTGATGTGACGCAGGTTTCATCCCTGGCCCAAGAACTTCCACATACTGCAGGCGTGAACAACAACAACAACAACAAAATCCCGTTTTTAAATGAATCTATTTCATCATTGAGATTTCGCTCCCTTAAAACACAACATTCTCCTTGAATGAATATAATAATCTTTTATATCTGTAAGGCATGTTATGCTTTATAGTGTTTTCATGCTTTATCATTTGCTCCTCACTGAAGTATCTGAAAGTAAGGGGTTCCAACACTTGATTATCTGCCTAGTTAGTTGTCTACTTCATTCTTTTTTTTTTTTTTTAGGGCTGCGCCCATGGCATATGGAGTTTCCCAGGTTAGGGGGTCTAATCGGAGCTACAGCTGCTGGCTTACACCACAGCCACAGTAACTCCAGATCCAAGCCTTGTCTGCGACCTACTCCAGCTGACGGCAATGCCAAAACGCTCAGAATTAACCCACTGAGCAAGGCCAGGGATTGAACCCGCAACCTCATGGTTCCTAGTCGGATTCATTTCTTCTGCGCCACGACAGGAACTCCATTCTTTCTTTCTTTTTTTAAATTTTTTAAAATTATAATCAGAAAAAAAATAAAATTACAGTCTATTTATAATATTCTGTCAATTTCTTCTGTACTGCAAAGTGACCCAGTTACGCATATACATACATTCTTTTTCTCACATGTTTGTTGCTGGCTGAACCCAAATTTTTTTTTTTCCTTTCTTTTTAGGGCTGCACCTGTGGCATATGGAAGCTCCCAGGCTAGGGGCTGAATTGGAGCTACAGCCGCCGGCCTACGCCACAGCCACAGCATCGCTGGATCCAGGCTGCGTCTGTGACCTACACTGCAGCTCACAGCAATGCTGGAGCCTTAACCCATTGAGTGAGGCCAAAGATCCAGCCAACTCCTCATGGATACTAGTCGGGACTCTTCACCTGCTGAGCTACACTGGGAAGTCCTGAACCCCAATTCTGTTCAGGTATCCATCACTAAGTAAATTCTAATTAGTCTAAGCCTGTTACTAGAAGTTCCTTCCCTTTGCCAGGGATTGGTTTAGGAGTAGGTATGTGACCCATTTCTGGCCAGCGATGTGAGGGGAGGTTGGCTGGGAGGGAGGTACATCTAGGAAAAGTTCCCTCCCTTTGTCCAGACACACTTGGAAGAAACAGTCTCTTTTTGTTCACTGCCTGTTGTTATGACTGGATATGCCCACCTGGAGCTGCTACAGCAATTTTGTGACTATAAGGCAAGGTGTCTTGAAAATAAGTCAGCATGTGGAATACGGTAGAAAAGAAAGATGGAAATTAACTAGCCCTGGAGCTGCCCTGCTGCTTGACTTCTTGTTACCAGAGAATAAATTTTCCTTATTCCAGTGGAAAGCATCCTAATTGAGCTGGGTATCATTGTTGCCCTTTTACAGGCAAGGAAACTAAGACTCACTGATCTTTAAATGGAATGATGATCACTAGATGCTGACTTCACTAGTGAAGCCAGGAGAATTGAAATACACATCGGGTTCCTCATCAAGTGCTCTTCCTCTTCCATTGTGTAGCTTCACTTTAAACAGCCCTACCTCCCTGCTTGGGAGGGAACTGGATTACCAAATTTGGGCATTTGTGTTTGAAATGCATTTTAGACAGCGCCTAATTATTTTGTGGTTGATTACCTGTGACAAACACCGCTTTGAAATTCTCACTGATACTGTTATTTACCTTCTTATCTTGTCTGACAAATTGGAAGTTTACAAATTAACAAGTTGAGAAGTCCTTTTACAATTAAATTTTTTCTTTTTTTACTGTCTTGTAAATATACATTTCAAAAAGTTTGTTACTCCCAAGGCAATAAAATAAAAGCAAAAATAAACCAATGGGACCTAATCAAACTGACAAGCTTTTGCACAGCAAAGGAAACCATAAAAAAACCAAAAAGACAACCTACGTAATGGGAGAAAATAGTTTTGAATGATGCAACTGACAAGAGCTTAATCTCTAAAGTATACAAACAACTTATACAACTCAACAGCAAAAAAGCCAACAACCCAATGGAAAAATGGGCAAAAGACCTGAATAGACATTTCTCCAAAGAAGGTATACAGACGGCCCACAAGCACATGAACAAATGTTCAATATCACTGATTATTAGAGAAATGCAAATCAAAACCACAGTGAGGTACCACTTCACACCAGTCAGAATGGCCATCATTAATACGTTCACACATAACAAATGCTGGAGAGGGTGTGGAGAAAAGGGAACCCTCCTGCACTGTTGGTGGGAATGTAAGCTGGTACAGCCACTATGGAGAACAGTGTGGAGGTACCTCAGAAAACTGTATATAGAACTACCATATGATCCAGCAATCCCACTCTTGGGCATATATCCGGAAATAAAACTTTCCTTGAAAAAGACACATGGGGTTGCATGTTCATTGCAGCTCTATTCACAATAGCCAGGACAAGGAAACAACCCAGATATCCATCGACAGATGAATGGATTAAGAAGCATATATAGACACAATGGAATACTACTCAGCCATAAAAAAGAACAAAATAATGCCATTTGTGGCAACATGGATGGAACTAGAGACTGTTATTCTAAGTGAAATAAGTTAGAGAAAGACAAATACCATGTGATATCACTTATAGCTGGAATCTAATATATGGCACAAATGAACTTCTCCATAGAAAAGAAAGTCATGGATTTGGAAAACAGACTTGTGGTTGCCAAGGGGGAGGGAGAAGGTGTGCAACTCTGGGGTTAACAGAGGCAAACTATTGCCTTTGGAATGGATAAGCAATGAGAGCCTGCTCTCTAGCACTGGCAACTATATCTTAGTCACTTGTGATGGAGCATGATAATGTGAGAAAAAAGAATGTATACATGTATGTGTGACTGGGTCACCTTGCTATACAGTAGCAAATGCACACAACACTGTAAACCAGCCATAATGGAAAAAATAAAAATCATTATTAAAAAAAAAGTTTGTTACACTCTGCCTAAGTTTGTGGATATGTATTTTTAAAATTGTATCAAGTTCTGAGCAGTGATATGGCCATTTATAAAGGAATTAAAATAACTGATTAAGCTATTCGATCGAATGGGAGTGGGGGCTGTTATGTCTGGCTTTGGAAACTGTATTGTTATTGTTCAAATGGGAGGTCGTGAACATCATGGATGTGATGTTCTTGGTGCTGCTGTTTGCAGAAAGTTCTTTGAGTTTCTTCTCTGCACTCCACCCCGCTCTTCTCTTTTCTTCCCCACCTCGTACAGGTAGAGGGTACAGAGACTGATCAGCAGCCTGCGGTACATTCCTTCTTCTTGCAGAGACAAACCAGGTCAGTGTTCAGTCTGAGGCAGAGAGGTGATACCTAGTCGAAGAGTTCACGTACAAATATTTAATGTAGGCGTTCCCCAGTGGCTCAGGTCGCTGCTGCGGTGCAGATTAAATCCCTGGTCTGGGAACTTCTGCATCCTTGGGGCCCAGTCCTCCCCACAATTTTAAATGTCATGGGAAAGACACTTTGATGGGGGATGGTGGATATTAAAAGAAAATGATTCCTGGCGGCAGCAGTGACTAAATGCCCTGCCTGGTGGAGATGACATGGCTGGGATGGCTTCTACCCGCCCTTCTTCCTCAGGCTGAAGCCACAGCCATGTTGACAAGGACTCTTTCTCACCCTCTTGCTCTTTTTTCAGGGTTGGAGCGCCAGCCCGCTGAAGTGAGAGGACCAAAATTAGGACCAGCTATCTAGCAAGGTGGCTAAATAGTTCCCTCAGCTTGTTCTTTTCCTTCTAATCTGGTGATATACTCTGAAGAATATGATCTTGGACAGTGGTGGGACTTTCCCTGGGCACCTTCTGGAATATTTTCTTAATTCTTAATTTCATTTAAAACTACAAGGGAGCTCAAATTCTTGGGGATTGATTAATGACAAACATTAAAATTCACTTCTGCATAATTATTGAGTACCTCCAATGCTGTGATTTTTTTCTTTTGAACAATTTTTTTTTTTTTATCTCTAAAATTTTATTTCGCAACTGAAATGAGCTGTGTGAGGCCTCGATACGGGTAATTTAACACTGGGCTTAACACAGGTGACACCATATGTTGCTGATTACTGACTTCTGCTTAAGGGTTCTCTTGGGTTTCTATTTGAAGTGCTTTTAATGATTTGATGGCTCCCTTAAAAATGAGATAAATCTGTGAATGGAGAACTTTCCCTTCAAACCAGCATAGCTTTTCTTCGAAAGGCCATCTCAAGCCATGAAAATGGAGAGTATTTTAAGATCTGTATGAAGATACTAGGTGAACCATGACATGTAGTTTAGATACTACATTCTGCTGCAATTAACAGAAAACCTGACTCGTTAATAATGTCTCACACAAGAAAAGGGATTATTTTCCTCTTGTAATAAGTTCAGAAGTTGGCATTCCAGGATTGGTCAAAGCCGTCCAAGCCCCAGAGTGCTTCTGCCTTTCCATTTGGCCATCCTTCCTAATCTTAGCACTTCGAAGTCTCAAGACGGCTGCTCTCCAGCCAGCATCACACCTGCCTTCCAGGCAAGAAGGAGGAGGAGAGCAGATGGCAAAAGGCGTGGACCCGTTGTGCCTGTTCTCTTTCAAAGAGCTTCCTGGAAGCTCAGTTCAGTGACTTCTACTTGCATCTCATTAGCACGAACTGTGTCCCACTGCCAGCCCCAGCTGTACACAAGGCTGGGAAATGCAGTAGTGTGGGCTGAGGACCCTGGACACAGTTGGAATTCTGACGGACAATATTTTGAGAGGAATTATGTGCCTTTTGTCTCTAAAATAATGGGACTCAAGAGCAATAAAATGAATGAACATTTAGTGCAAACCTACTGCATACTGGATGCTGTGCTGGTTGCTTCTTATTTAAGCTTCAGCATCCAGAGAGATAGGTCACATATACATTTATTTATTATTATTTTTTTGATAGGCAAGAAATATATGTATTAAGATAAGACACTTGTGAGAGATGCAAGCGGGTAGGCAAGGGGGCTCTGCCCCCAGGATCCGGTGGGCTACAGTTTTATCATCCAAGGGCAGTCCACATAAACATTTACATAAAAAAATAAAGTTCAGGGTGGATTTAAGGAGCTAAAAAATCAGGATTAATTTATTCTTTGTGGAAATATTCTCATAGTTAACCTATAAAGCTTGGAATTTAAAGGACCATATCTTGAAACCTAGATAGTATAATGGGACACTTTGATGGATTGAACTATATTTAAAATAAATCAATATGCTGAAGCCCAGCATTTATAAATGGTGGCTTGGAAAAAATATTTGCAATATCGATTAAAAAGTCTTGATATTCATAATAGATAAAGAACTTCTACAAGTAACTAATAAGACGCACCTTATTAAAAAATGAAAAGTATGGCAAGGCAGATGTTTTCCTAAATAAAATAAAGAGTCCAAAAAGGTTAGGAAAGAACAATGCAAACTTAGAAAAATAATGAAACACCATGTGTTTGATTCCCAAGTTGGCACATATTTAAAAAAATCGATAACATCCAGTTTTGTAAGATTCTGGGGAGATACGGTGCTTTTCTATGCTATTGGCAGTACTATTAGATCGATACCATCATTTTGGGGAGCAGTTTGGCAGTACCTGTCAAAATGTGAAATGTACTTACCCTTTTTTCTCAGCAAGCCCCCTTGGATAAATTTTATAGAAACAATGGCAAAGATGTTTATTGTAGCCCTGCAGTTAAATACAAACATGGAACAAGCCAATACATCCATTAGTAGGGAAATGGTTAAATAAATGATATGATGGCTATAGAATGCAGTCATTAACTGGAAAGTTATCTATGGACCATTAAATAAACAAGTAGTAAAGTAGCATTTATACTATTTTTGTGATACTTCTCCCTCTTAAAAAAAGAGTCTGTATATGCATATAAATGAATTGGAGTAAGGTCTGACTATTTTTCACTTTTTATATGTAGGTATTATTTGAATATTTTACAAGGATGAATTACTTTTGTGTGTGTATGTATATGTTTTGGCAGGTGAATTACCCTTAAAAAAAATCCTGTAATGACTTTTTAAAAAGCAGCATTTAAAAAAATAAAGGAATGTATAAAATTTTAATTTTATAAAAGTGCTAAAATGCTGAGTGATTTTTATGACTTGTTTTCTGGAAGTTGTGAGGGGAGCAAAAGGGAGCAGATCATGTGGTCGGGAGAGAACAGTCTGGATTAATGAACAATCTGAATGACGGAACATTGGAGAAGAAATACTGTGTGTCTTTCACCTGCCTTGTATAAGTCAGGATAGACTGAATTATGTTGCAGTGACAAACCTTTAAATCTCAGGGGTTTACACCGCAAAGATTATTTCTCCCTATGGTTTGTGGCTGTTGAGAGTTGGCTGTGGGCTTTGCTAACAGAGGTGGTGGATCAACAGAGGCTCCACCAACTTGGGCATCGCCCCTCACCCCAAGGGGGAAGGGACCTGGCAGGTCCTGCTCTGGCTTTTATAGACCTCTTCTCAGAAGTGACACGCATCACTTCCACTTATACCTCGTCAGTCAAAGCTGGTCTCATGGTCATGCCTAAATTTAAAGGGTCTGGGAAGTGCCATCCTACCACGTGCTTGGAAGGAATGGGATCGGAGGATTTGGAAACATCCGCCTGACTCTCACAGCCTTTCATAGGGCAAACTGTGAGGTGAGCTCCTAGAACAATGTCTGGCACGTAGCTATAAGTGTTTTCATTTTTATAGATACAGTAATTTTGCTAATCTAGATGACTTTAAGAAATAAGTAAATGGGAGTTCCCGTTGTGGCTCAGTGGTTAATGAATCCGACTAGAAACCATGAGGTTGTGGATTTGATCCCTGCTCTTGCTCAGTGGGTTAAGAATCCAGTGTTGCTGTGAGCTGTGGTGTAGGTTGCAGGCTCGGCTCGGATCCCGAGTTGCTGTGGCTCTTGTGTAGGCCGGTGGATACAGCTCCGATTCGACCCCTAGCCTGGGAATCCCCATATACCGCAGGAGTGGCCCTAGTAATGGCAAAAGACCAAAAGAAATAAGTAAATGGAGTTCCCGTAGTGGTGCAGCGGAAACGAATCCCACTAGTACTACCATGAGGTTGTGGGTTCCATCCCTGCCCTCGCTCAGTGGGTTAAGGATCTGGCATTGCTGTGAGCTGTGGTGTAGCTCACAGATGCGGCTTGGATCCTGCGTTGCTGTGGCTGTGGTATAGGCTGGCATCTGTAGCTCCCATTCAACCCCTAGCCTGGGAACCTCCATATGCCATGAATGCGGCTCTGAAAAAAAAGCAAAAAAAAAAAGAAAGCAAAAAAAGAAATACCTAAGAAATGATTTGTATATTTATTGAATCAGTAGGCATTCATTGAGCTCCCATCATTTTACTCAACTTGCGAAAGAAAGATTTGTTTGGGTACTTTTTAAAAGAGTTGAGGTGCAGTGGATTTACAATATTTGTTTCAGGCGTACAACATAGTGACTCAAAATTCTTACAGATTATAGTCCATTTAAAAATAGAAAATATTGGGTGTATTCCTTCTGCTGTACAATATCTTTAGCTTATTTATTTTATACATAGTAGCTTGCATTTCTTAATCCGTCCCCCCCCCACCCCCATCTACCTCTCCCCACTGGTAACCACAAGTTTGTTCTCTGTATCTGTAAGTCTGTTTCTGTTTTGTTATATTTGTTTATTTTTCAGTTCCATATATGAGTGATACAATATTTGTCTTTCTCTGTGTAACTTAATTCACTACCCAGAATTCCCAACAGGTCCATCCATGTTGCTGCACTTGTCATTATTTCATTCTTTTTTATGACTGAGTAGTGTTCCATTAATTTGTTGATGGATACTTAGGTTGCGTCCATATCTTAGCTGTTATAAATAATGCTGTTATAAACATTGGGGTGCATGTATCTTTAATCAGCTATATGCCCAGGAGTAGGATTGCTGGATCACACGGTAGTTTCAGTTTTAGTTTTTTAAGGAACCTCCGTACTGTCTTCCATAGTGGCTGCGCCAGTTTACATTCTCACCAACAGTGTGTGTGGATAGATACTTTTTTTTTGGGGGGGGTCAATGGATTACAATCTATTACTATCATTATACAATTTCAGCCTTAAAATATACTTGTGGATATTTGAGACTTGGCCAGTGTGAGCCCCTGCAGCTGGTTCCTGTGTCCTTTGGTATGTCCGTAACATTGGTTGAGCATTTTCTTGCATTATGGAGTGACAAACTATTCTTTTTTTGGGGGGGAGGGAGTGTCTTTTTTTTAGAGCTGCACCTGTGGCATATGGAAGTTTCCAGGCTAGAGGTCAAATTGGAGCTGTAGCTGCTGGCCTACACTACAGCCACAGCAGCTCAGGATCCGAGCCTTGTCTGCCACCTATACCACTGCTCACGGCAACGCCAGATCCTTAACTCACTGAGTGAGACCAGGGATCGAACCTTCGTCTTCATGGATGCTAGTTGGGTTCGTTACCACTGAGCCACGATGGGAACTCCTGATAGGTACTTTTAAAGTAAGGTTTTGTGACAACTTTTAAAAATATTTTGAAAATCCTTCTCTTCCCTGTGTTTATTCTAATGCTATGAAGAAAGTGTTTACTATAAAGGAAATTTCTGTGAGGCTTTTGATGTATTTTTACAAAACTCTAACTTGGTGAGCTTTTAATCTATGTAATAATAAGACATTCCTATTTATAGTGGCTATGAGGGAGGCATTCCATAGCATTAATTCTTTAGCTCTGCTTTAGACAACCCCCTGGACGCTTGAGGTCCACGAGCAGAGTTCTTTCCTACTGCAATGTCCATCGTTCCGCAGGAATTTCTCTTCTGGGCCTCGTGCGGCTCCTCGTCTCTCTCTCATCTTCCTTTTTTTCCCCCGTAATCCTCTTAGTCTTAGGTCTTTGCTTCCCCTATGGCCCAGCTCTTGCCTGTAAGTTCTGTCTTGTCCTCTCATGAATGAGCAGGCTTTTCAGGCCCTAAAGTCCTCAGGATGGAGCAAGACAGACAGACCTTTCCCCAGGATCTGGAAGCAGGTAGAAAATCTCTCCCACTTTAACAAAATAGTGAGTTGAATCTCAAGAAATTTCAAAAAATGCACCCGTGGCCTGATGTATTTGAGGTGTAGGCCAACTTTGTAGGCCTTGAATTTTCCATGCTAACTTGTTTGATGTCTAGGTTTTATTTTTCTTACTTCTCCAGTTGTTAAATAGAAAAAGGCCTTCATTCTTTGTGTGAAAGAAGCTTGATTATAAAGGATGGAGCTGCCCATGTGTTTTTCTGTTTAATGATAATTTCTCCTGCCTTTATGCAGCAGTCTTGCCCTGACTGTAGAACTCAAACTCCTGTGATGAGACCGGTCCCACCGTGGCTAGTGTAAAGCTACCTCAGAGCTTAGGAGGCCTCTTAAGTACAAGTGACAAGCACTCTACGAACTCAACAGAATTTTGTCTCATCATCCTCAGGCCACTTGGGTTTAGTGCTGCATTTCGGCAGCACTTCCTTAAGAGCATCAGTAAAGAGAGGCTATGAAAGATAATGAATGTTCTTTCTGTTCC
This sequence comes from Sus scrofa, assembly GCF_054392235.1. NCBI lineage: Eukaryota > Metazoa > Chordata > Mammalia > Artiodactyla > Suidae > Sus > Sus scrofa. The sequence continues at coordinate 16,877,318 of NC_139393.1, read as the reverse complement.
CTTGGCCTCTGTGCCAGCGCTGTATCATTACACATTACGTCATTAGAAGTTTGCTCTGGGCTAGCAGATGGCCTGTTGCTGACACTAGTATCAGTGATATTAAAAAAGCTAAGACTCGACAGTATGGTACTTTCCAAGTCAGTCTCTGCTACTAGCTTCTCAGCTTGAGGGCAGGGACCATATCTTGTTCTTAATCTCACAGCCAGGCCTTACAGTGTGTATTGATAAAGTTAGTTCAGGAGTTCCCGTCATGGCGCAGCAGAAAGAATCCAACAAGGAACCATGAGGCTGCAGGTTCGATCCCTGGCCTCGCACTCAGTGGGTTAGGGATCCGGCGTTGCCTCGCGCTGTGGTGTAGGTTGCAGACACAGCTCAGATCCTGCGTTGCTGCAGCTCTGGTGTAGGCCAGCAGCTGTAGCTCTGATTGGACCCCAAACCTGGCAACCTCCATATGCTGTGGGTGTTGCCCTAAAAAGCAGAAAATAAAATAAAATAAAAATAAAAAGATAAAGTTAGTTCAGTGAATGCTTGTGTAAGTGGATGGGTGGACGAATCAACTAGTGCACCAAGTCAGTGGTCCCACCTGGTCCCTAATCTGGAGAACTTCATGATTTATAAGTAATCAATGGATCTTGATATTGAAACCACGCAAATCTGATTAGGACTGAACCCATGGGCTGGGACTCTAATCCAGCCAAGACCCAGATTTGGACTTGAATCTATTTTTTTTCTTCATTTTTTAGGGGCCGCACCTGTGGCATATGGAAATTCCCAGGTGAGTGGATACATGGGAGCTGCAGCTGCTGGCCTGCACCACAGCCACAGCAATGCCGGATCCTTAATGCACTGATCGAGGCCAGGGATCAAACCCGGATCCTCACGGATACTAGTTGGATTCGTAACCTGCTGAGCCACACCGGGAACTCCAGAATCCACTATTTTTTAATTTAAATCATAACACCTGGTCTCAAGATTTCCCAAAGTTCAGGTTCTGTATGTCTCAGTGCAGACGGAATTCAGTGAGAGACAGAGTGATAGGTAAGAAATAGATTTATTGAGAGGTAGACAAAGTGTGAGCTCTCCCAGGCTAGAGAGCGACCCTGGGGGAAACACACTTCACAGACAAAATGTGGGCCATCTCAGATGGCAAGAAGCCCTGACATTTGGGGTGATGAATTTTTATGGGCTGGGTAATTTCATAGGCTAATGAGTGGAAAGATGATTCCACCTGTTTCAGGGAAAGGGCAGGGATTTCCCAGAATCGGGCCACTTCCTACTTTTTGCCCTTCTTTGATTGGCTTCAGAACCATCATGGCGCCTGTGGGCGTGTCCTTCATCCTATGCTAATGTATTACAGTGAGCACCTAATGAGGCTCCAGGTCCCCTGGAAGTGAATCTCCCTCCATCTTGGCCCTGGTTGGTTCTAACCAGTTTTTGTTGTGTCCTCAACAGCAGTGTCACTTCTTTTTTTTTTTTGGTCCTTTTAGGGCAGCATCCATAGCATATGGAGGTTCCCAGGCTAAGGGTCTAATCGGAGCTGTAGCCACTGGCCTACACCACAGACACAGCAACATGGGATCCGAGCCGCATCTGCGACCTACACCACAGCTCACGGCAATGCCGGATCCTTAACCCACTGATTGAGGCCAGGGATCGAACCCGCAACCTCATGGTTCCTAGTCGGATTCCTTTCTGCTCCACCACAAAGGGAATCCTGAGCAGTGTCATTCTTTAAAAAAGGGTGTGCCCTGCCCCTTTCCTCCTGTTAAGTATGATCAGTGGATGTGTGAAGGATTTCCTGTGGCAGAGTGTAATGCGGCCTGTCCACATCGTATAAAAGGAGCCTACCTGTCTGTTCCTGTCACTCAGGACCTACGCCCAACCCTCTCGGTTAATATATGGTGCCAGCCTGAGACTAATTAACCCATATTCTCTCAGAATGTTGCTGGAATTTCCCTGAACACAGAACATACCAGTTCTAGAAGATGGGAGGCTTGCCAGAGCAAAACGGTTAAGGCTTGGAGGGTCTCCTCCCTGCCTGCCCTTGTGATCCTGGAAGAGGGTGCGGTGAAGAGGAGTGAGCAGTGCCACATACCTGTCACCAAGCAGCTGTCACAAGACTGCTGGTGCTTCTCCACGTTTGGTTAGGCTGGAGAGATGACCGAAATACGTGATGCCTTTCGCCTCTAAAAACATGCCATCGTGGTAAGCTGCGGAGCTCCAAATAGGAAAGAGCAAATGGCACCTCACTTTCTTTTATTGACTTTCCACTCTCTCTCCCTCATCTGTGTCTCTTCTCTCCTTCCTCTCGACACCTACCTCTTCCACCTCCCGAAACAGGCGAAGAAAGAACTCCAGCAAGTGTTGAGTAGAGATGCTCCCCTTGGCCCTTCCAGAACCAAATAGTGGAACTGAGGTCCCTTGAGTAGGATTGGAGACTGTTTTCCTTATTCTACTTTATATTGTGGGCAGTCAGAACAAAGGTGAGAAGCAGCAGTGGTTACTTACGGCACGTGCAGCAGAGAGGATGCTTCCTTATTTCTCATAATCTGGGCCGAGGGTCCTTACAAGCCCTGTCCCGGTACAGAAATGGTGGGGGCTTAAATGTGATTTAATCCGGTACAGTTAGTCTGATGCAGCAGTTTAAGTAGCTTTTAGATAAATGCTCACTTTTTTAGTTTTTGTTTTGTTTTGTTTTTCCTTTTTAATAGCCCCACCCGAGGCATATGGAGGTTCCCAGGCTAAGGGTTCAGTTGGAGCTGCAGCTGCCTGCCTACACCACAGCCACAGCAACATGGGATCAAGCCACATCTTCGACTTACACAGCAGCTCATGGCAATGCTGGATCCTTAACCCACTGAGCGAGGCCAGGGATTGAACCCACATCCTTGTGGATACTCGTTGAATTCTTAACCCTGTGAGCCACAGTGGGAACTCCCTGGATAAATGCTTACTTTTGAACATGTAAAATATTCTCATTCTGTTTCCTCTCCCTCGACATTTCTCACTAAGATGCCATCAGGGTGAGGAGGTGGTGGAGGGTGGCTGGGGTGCGAGGACCCACCTGGTGACCTCTAGGTCCTTTCAGGCTCTGCCAGGGAGCAGCTGCCCTGGCCCGTGGCCTGGGCTAGAGTTGCTGAGGGCTGACATCCTTCCGTGTAGTCGGCCACTGAAAACTCCTGCTGGTCGAACCCCTGCTTTGCCTGCCAGGCGCAGTCATGGCAGGTGGTGCTCTTGGTGGGCTCCGCCTCACTTTGGCTCTTGCAGGCATGCTTTCCCTCTGGGTCTCTGCTGTATCTTTCATCCGCTCCCAGCCTAGCGGTCTGGCCCCTGCAGTGTTTGTAGTGGCATCACCTCGCCCCTTCCCAGGCCCTCCTGTGGCCCTCAGCCCATCCCAGCCCACCTGCATCTGCTCTTCTCCATCCCTCATCCATCCAGGCAGGACTTTCTGGCTCTTGTGGAGAGAAATACTGGACATTGTTGTGACTTTGCTGTAGCAGAGTTTACTTTGATGTGACTGGCCTGAGAGGCTGACTTTCCCCAGAATCCTAAACGAGAAGCACGGAGAAGCCCTCCTGCCCTCACCCCAGGAGCTCTCCTGACAGGGGCTCGGTTGGCACACAAATGACCTCACCCGCTTTCTCTCCTGGCCCCGCTCCCCTCTCTCCCACTTCCCTCTGGGCCAGGCCGCCCTGCTTTCCTCATGCTGTCAGACCAGAACTTTCTGTCCATAGAAAACCCCGTGAGCAAGTCCTGTTGGCTTCAATATGTTTACTGAAGTTAAAAGGATTTAGAAAAATACATTCTCTCTGGAGAAGTCCTGGGATTCCTACTGCAAAATCCTCTCTCCTTCCTCCACGCCCCCCACCTCTTGCATTTTTGCTGTGACGGAAGCCTCGCCAAGGCAGACAGTTACCTTTGGTAGATGAGGGTTGGGCATGTTCAGGACCAGTACATCAATAGCACGAAAATACTCTCTTCATTGCATCTGTAAGAATTAAAGAGACCTTGTTGAAGATGTTTTTGTTCCTTTTACAGCTGCACCTGTGGCATATGGAGGTTCCCAGGCTAGGGGTCCAATTGGAGCTGTACCTGCTGGCCTACGCCACAGCCACAGCAACACCAGATCCAAGCCACATCTGCGACCTACACCACATCTGCAACGCTGGATCCTTATGCGCGAGGCCAGAGATCAAAACTGAGGCCTCATGGATAGTAGTTGGGTTCTTGACGCCTTGAGCCACAACAGGAATTGCAAGACTATTTTTAATTTGAAGGGTTTACAGACTTCATATTTTATTTATTTATTTATTTATTCATTTATTTATTTATTGGCCTTTTTTGTCTTTTAGGGCCACACCTGCGGCACATGGAGGTTCCCAGGCTAGGGGTCCAATTGGAACTGTAGCTGCCGGCCTACGTCACAGCCACAGCAACATGGGATCCGAGCCACCTCTGCGACCTACACCACAGCTCACAACAACGCCGGATCCTTAACCTGCTGAGCAGACCCAGGGATCGAACCCATATTCTCATGGATGCTAGTCGAGTTCGCTGACTGCTGAGCTACAATGGGAATTCCAGCTCCATGTTTTAAACAAAGTTGCACATAATAAAGTGGTAGTGCCTCACCTCTCCGAAAGTTTTAAAGTTTGTGGTGGGATGGCTGGCCGGCCTGGCCTTTTGGGTTCCCTCAGGCACAAATGGCCATTGCCATCAGAAAAAAATACCGTGAAGGTTAGATTGGTTCTGGAGCAACCACTAGTGACTCAAAAACTTGGGTGGAAAGTTGGTTGAAAGAAAAAAAGAAAGAAGAGAGACCTTCAGTATTAATATGGTGACGATGAACCTGCCCCCCGCTAGTAACGCGGTGGGCTTTTCTGTTTTTAAATCAACAAAAGCCATACTTCCTTCGATCCTTTTTTAATTTTACCTTTTGGTTCAGTTTAACTAGATGGGGAGAGTTCGGAGTGTGCGGCAGGGTGTAGGGAGTGAGCGGGGGAAGATGGGTGGTTGAGCTTCCTAGTAAACCGTGCATTTTAGGTTTATAAACTTGCACTGAAACCGAAGGTCATTTTTTCCCTTTTCGCCGCGGTACAGAGTTAACCCCAAACGCACTTTTGTTCTGCTTTCTCTCGGTACCGGGTTAACCCCAAACGCACTCTTGTTCTGCTTTCTCTCGGTACCGGGTTAACCCCAAACGCACTCTTGTTCCGCTTTCTCCTCGCTCCAGGAGGCCATATGCTGACGGTGGGGAGCTTTGTAGTATTTGCATCCCTAAAAATTCTATTTGAATTTTAAAAAGCACTTAACTTTCCTGTCTGTGTTTTGAGTCCCTTCTGTAGGTACTTTTCTGTTTTGACTCTGGTCCTTATTTCAGCCTTTGAATCTATCCAGCTGTGTGTAAGCCCACACCCCTTTGCGGGCAGCCCCCGGTCTCCTGTGGCCGCCCACTGGCGGGCCAATAGCTGTTCCTTCCTTGGCCAGCAACACACGTTTGCAGTGGCCTGTAACCCTCCGGCTCGTTCCCTAGCTGCTCTCAGCGACAGCTGGGACAGTTTACAAGTTTCAAATTATGAGCCTGGGGGAGAGCGGTAAAATGAAAATTAACCAGTGGGGATTTTAGGACACCATTCCTTCGTTGGTTCATTTTTAAACATTTACTAACGATGTGCCTGAGGTCGTGCTGGGCTTCGAGCAGAAAAAAACAGCACACACTGTGTGTTCTCGCAAAGCTCCCAGATTGGTTAGGGAGGCAAGGAAGTAAACAGTTACAGGAGAGAAGTTAAAGCCGGGGAGGGTGAGCATTTAATCCTAACTACCACACTTTTAAACGTAAAGGTACAGTTAAGGCTGGTCGAATTTTATGTGAGGTGTTTTTTTCCTACAACTGGGGGAAAAAAAAAGCTGTTACTCCTTAGGCCAGGGGAGCAGACATAAACCAGCGATGTCCTGGGCCACCAGGTGAATGGATAGTGTAAGTGCTGCTGAAACTTGGCTTCTTTCTACTGGAGCCGAATAGAAACGCAGAGACAGAGTTTTGGGTAAAGGAGGAAAAATAGCTTTACCTGCTTTGCCAGGCAAAGAAGGGCCACAGCAGCCTCATGCCCTAAAGACTGCGCCCCCCTTTGGGCAAGAATAGCAGGTGATTGTATAGTTTGGGAGTGAATAATAGGGCCTGGGATAAGGATCCAGGTAGGTGCAAGCTGGCACTGTTTTTCAAAGCTGGTGGTAAGTGCTCCCAGGATTGGTTCTCCAGGTCCTTCTTTCAGGAATGAAGAATGCTTCGGTAACATCTTGCATTTGTGGTGGGGGGGGTTAGTTCTGCAGAAGAACTCAAAGGTGTTATTTACATTCCTCGAGGAGGAACCAGGACCCTGCCCCAGGGCTGCACCCTTGTGTCTTGACGGCTTCTCCCCCGTCTCTGCATCCCCTCCCTTCCGTGGTTAGCACCTGGTAGAACTCTGGGAAGGTCAAGGAGGCCGACTGTGGCCTGTTGCCTAAAAAGCAATGGGGGACAGAGGTTTTTGTGCCCAGGAGCCCCACAGGCCCCTGCTCGGTTTCACAAATAAGAGCTATGTTAGAAGAATGAAAGGGAGCCCAGAGGAGAATGATGAGGAGGTGAAAGCCTTACTTTCCTCATCTCTAAAATGGGGATTATTATAGCACCTAATCCACAGTAATTCAGGCACCTGGAATTCTCAGCGATTAGTATATTTTTAAAAAATCTCTTCACTCAGTTTTCATAGTCACCTGTGACTTTCCTTGATTGTAGATGCTGATTTTGTGTGTGTGTGTGTTTTACATAGTTGCCTCTCAACAGCTATTTGTGGTCTAATAGACCCCATTATAGTTTCATCAGTGAATCCACTCTTCTCTCCAGCACACCACAGGTCAGAGTGCACATCTTGAGGATGTTTGGCAGCTAACTTATTTCTAGCTTTTTCTCTTTCCCTATAGAAATTCTGGCTATTCTGTGCTTCTTGTCCTCTCAGTCTTGTGGTGGTTTCTGTCTTTCCACCATAGGCAGTTTTATTAGACGCCTCTTTTTTTTACAGGATGGATCCTTTTTTCACCTCTGGAAGTAATTTCTTCACCTCCCATCCTTTGCTTTTAAGATAAAGGGGCTGAATAAAGAGACATAATTAAATGTCTGTGCTCCCAGTATCACCTCCTACTCCTTTCAAGAGCGGTCTCTGAAGTGCTTGAACCCTGTTTGGAGATAATGGAATAAAGGCTGAAGGATTAGAGAAAGGATCAGGTTGGGAGAAACCAATGTAAGTGAAGTTGATTCATTTAGTCAGAGGCTACTCCAGGCACACGTTATTCTTGGGATAGTTGTGGACGGATTACTGCTGGGTTCTCATAGAATGGATTTGCTAAAAGCAAGAGTTCAGATTTCATCCGAGATACTCTAACCCTCTGTCTCAGGCCTTGCCTGATTATTTATAGTTCTGTTCCCAAGAACCATGGTGTGAGCCATCGCTCTTGCCCTTTCGTGACTCCTGATTTGCTTTCCCTGGTTCCATTCATCACTGGGAATGGCAGGAACCTTGTGTGTTGTGACCACACTAAGCCACTTTCAGTCCACTCGTTTTGCTTTCATTCAGCCTGTGTTCCACAGATATTAGTTGAGTTCCTGATTGTATGAGGCACTACTCTAGGTAGGGGATAATATTAGTAAACAAACAAAGATCCCTGTCACTGTGAAGCTTATGTTTTTAAGGGGAGATATAAACAATCATGGAGTTCCCCTGTGGCTCAGCGGTAATGAACCCAACTAGTATCCGTGAGGATGCTGGTTCCATCCCTGGCTCTGCTCAGTGGGTTAAGGATCTGGTGTTGCCCTGAGCTGTCGTGTAGGTTGCAGACGTGGATTGGATTGCTGTGGCTGTGGTGTAGACAGGCAGCTACAGCTTTCAGTCAGCCCCTAGCCTGGGAACTTCCATATGCTGCGGGTGCAGCCCTAAAAAGACAAAAATGAAAAAAAAAAAAAAGAAGAAGAAGAAGAAGAAATGGCCAGGATGGTCCTCGCTGAGAAGGTGGTATTTGAATGAAGATTAGAAGGTGAAAAAAGAAGGTGAGGGAGTTGGTCATGGAGCTGTCTGGGTGCAAGGGAACAGCTGGTGCAAAGGTCCTGTGGCAGGAGTGTCCCTGTGGGAGGACAGTGTGGCTGGGAGGAGAGTGCTAGGAGGCAAGCTCGGGGACTGTCACAGGGTGAAAGCTACCTTGTAGACCCTTGCGAAGATGTTGGTTTTTGTTCTGGTAAAATGGGAGCCACTTCAGAGTTTTGAGCAGAGGAGAGACAGGATTTGGCTTCTTGTAATAGTATCAACTGACGGTTGTGGGTTGACTAAATGCAGGGTAGGGGTGAGTGAAATCAGAAGCTGGGGGGACCCCATCACAGTAGAAGAGGCGATGGCAGCTTTGACCAGGATGATGGTGGCAGAGGTCATGAAAAGTGGTTGGGTTCTGAATGTACAGTTGTCTGTTGGCATCGGCAGGGGATTGGTATCTACCCTGCAGAAACCCAAATATGCTGATGCTCAAGTCCCTTATACAAAACGGCATATGCAGTACAATGAACACCGTATGTACTTTCATAATCCAAACTGTACTTAGTTTCTGGTCAAGCATATTCTGAAGGACTAGTGCTTTAGCTAAACCCACACTTTCCTAGTATTGGTGGATGGTTCCCTGTTTGAAGAGTGCATGTGTAGAACACTTGTTTGTGTAAATAAATGTTTGGGGTTCAAAACTTGAGTTTACGAGTTCCTGTCGTGGCGCAGTGGTTAATGAATCCGACTAGGAACCATGAGGTTGCGGGTTCGATCCCTGCCCTTGCTCAGTGGGTTAATGATCCGGCGTTGCCGTGAGCTGTGGTGCAGGTTGCAGACGCGGCTCGGATCCCGTGTGGCTGTGGCTCTGGTGTAGGCCGGTGGCTACAGCTCCGATTCAAACCGTAGCCTGGGAACCTCCATATGCTGAAGGAGCAGCCCAAGAAATGGCAAAAAGACAAAAAGACAAAAAAAAAAAAAAAAAGAAGAAAGTTGTTTAAAAAAAAACACTTGAGTTTAACCTTGAGTTTCATCTTGTTTTAAAACTGGAATGAACATAGCCATCTTTTAGCCCCAATTATATAATAAAGGAAAAAAAAGTTATCTGTTTATCTTAAAATTAATAGTCCTCTAAAAAGATCTTTTAAATATATTTATAATATACAAGGCAAAATCGTTTTTACCCCACCCACAGCAGCCACCATGTATGTTTGGTCCCTATTCTTCAGTAAGAGTCAATTAAAATATTCCTCCATTTGGAAAGTTTCAGATTTTCAGTACAAAAATGGCAGTCATTTATAGAATAAGTGTCTCTAGACTTGAGAGCTAAGCAAAAATATTACTGAGGCCAACTAAAATCCCGTGGAATTCAGCCAAGGCTAGCTAGCTCAGGACACAGCCACCCTGGCCGGGGGTGAAATGCTGACTGGGCGGGGTCCAGGTACCACCAGAACTTGGAAAAGAAGGCTGGTATCAACGGAGGGAATTTTCACCTGATGTAGCAATTAGTACTTGGCCTCCAGTGAGTTACTTCCGTTTGATTGTTTTAATACCATCATACATTGTTCATATGTTTATGAATAGGTCTGGCTGAGAATTTTTAGTGAATTCTTCATCCCGGTTGGGTGGCTCCAAGCCTCCTGGCTGCCACACCAGGCCTGCTGCCACACCCACCAGCAGCAGCACAGGGGATCTGAGGAAGGCAGATGCTGAAGGGGAGCGTCTTCTGGCACTGCACTTGAATTTCACTTGGAAAGTGATGGAATGAGGTCCGAATTTGTCTTTAGAACATAAATTCTCCAACAGTAAGGCCCAGTTCTTTTCTGGTTCTTCACACGTATCTTTGCTTCAGTGGAGGGAAGACAGAGTTTGGAGTACGACTGGTCAGGTTCACATTCCAGTTTCCCTCCCTGTTATCTGTGAGGCTCGACCAAGTCTACCTGCCCAAGCCTGGCTTTCCTTCTCTATAAACCAGGGCTTTTGTCACCTCTTACTAGGGATGTGGTAAGAATCACACCAGGCAGCACGCACAGTGTCAGAGGAAGCATCTTCCACTGTGCAAGCCATGTTGAATGGCTCCTTCCTCTTGCCGCCAATGACCCAAACCATTCATTTTGATGGCCAGGGAAATTGTAGATGTAGATAGTTTGTTTGATTTTGTATATGGAGACTATTGCATTTCATAATTTATGTGATTGATGTGGCAGGGTCTAAAACCATATGAAGCCAACCTAACAAAAACTTAACTTTTGGTTTCCCGTTGTGGCTCAGTGGGTTAAGAACCCAACATAGTGTTTGTGAGGATGTGGGTTTGATCCCTGGCCTTGCTCAGTGGGTTAAGGATCTGGTATTGCCGCAGCTGTGGCACAGGCCTCAGCTGCAGCTCCAATGCGACCCCTGGTCTGGGAACTTCCATGTGCCACAGTCGAGGTCATAAAAAGTAAAAAAAAAAAATTAGTGAACATTTTTTTTTCTTTTTTCTTTTGGCCGTATTCATAGCCTGTGGAAGTTCCCAGGGTGGGGACTGAACCTCCACCACAGCAGTAACCTGAGCCACTGCTGGATCCTTAACTCTCTGAGTCACGTGGGAACTCCTGTTTCCATGAACTTGTTTACGACTTGCTGTTTGCCCATTCCTCTCTTCCATGCCTGTGTCGCATGACTGAAGGCAACAGTAACCAAAAAGGCAGAGATTAATTTCCATTCCTTGTGGATGGAGATGAGGAGGCAGGGTGACCTCACTGATGCACCACAGAGGAAGGGCACTTAGCTGCTTTACTCTGCACTTCATGTTTTAGCCAAATGGAATTTTCTTACTTGAGGCTTAGGAACGTCTAAAAAGGACCTTAGAAACTGATGGAGAGCATTTTAAAAATAGGCTCATAACTAAAGATGGAGCAGCAGGATAATGAAAATTGAGCAGCAGGATAAATTCTTGCAGGGCTTAGGCCCCTTCAGAAGACATCTTTGTGGGCTCAGTGGAGTGGTTCTGTTTATAAGTGTGATCCATTTTGGTGGTTTTTAAACTGAGCCTTGATAATAGTTTCCTTGTGGATCAGATGAGGAATTTGACCAGAATATTTCTCATGTGTCCTTCAGTTTTGAGATTGAAATTCAGAAATCCAAATTTTGAGTTTTAAGCTATGGAGAAGCAGACGTTAGCTGATTAAGTGACACTACGCTGGGAAGTCACTGACCCACATCAAATGAATCATGATAGGCTTCTCCCGGCCTGTTTCAGGCCAGACACTCATTTTGTCTACAGTAGATTTAGGAGCACAGAGGGTTCGTGGTATTAATTAAATAGCTGAAAGAACTTGAGCTACTTGGAAGTTGGTGCAGTATTAACCATAAATTTGTTTTAATATTATCTTGACGAAATAAGGTACATGAAAAGAAAGTGCTGTTGGGGTAAATTGTATTTAGTTTCCCAATTTCATGTGATTTTAAAAAAGGCTTTTGAATGATGGGAGTTTTAAAGTCCTCACTGCAGATGCCCTGTTTGTATTTTCCTGTGTTTATCTGTAAAGGTTGTAGTCGGTATTCATGAAATAAAGGCAGGTGGGAGGGACCTGTTAGGTTCTGTGCAAGTGTTACACCTGCATGGAGGATAATCGTTAGCATCATCACTTACTGACAACATCACAAACTTGTTATATACAACGAGTGTGTGTGTGTGTGTGGTGGAGAATGAGAAAACTCTTACACACGACACGTCAATTTGAAAGAATGCCAGTTGGGAAACCAGGAGAAAATACCTTTGTCATTATGGCCAAGGAGTACTGAGCTCCAAAGCAAAGAACTTCTCTTTTAATTCTGTGATATATATATATATATTTTTTTTTTCTTCTTTAAGTTTATGCACATAGTCCAGCCTTATAAAAAATATAGAAAGTACATATGTCTTATGAAGCAGGAGGTAAGAAGCCACCCATGACCCCACCATTTTGGAGCAACCACTGTTAGCAGATGTCTTGTAACTCTTCTCTTCTTCTGATTATAGAAGAGTTAAGGTCATTTTATATGTGCAGTCTTGTAAACCTTGTATTTGCCCATCATGACGTCCCCAGCACACTGAAGGTGAAAGGGTAGAAATAGGAAGCCTCAGCCATTAAAGATGTATTTGAGCTACTCAGTCAGCCTGGAACACCTATCTTCTAGTCTTTTAGTTTAAAAGATTTTTGTTTAAATCACTTTGGTTGGGTATTCTGTTACTTGCAGCCCAGATCATCCTAAACTGAGAAAACTGTCTTAAATTTATTTATTCTTCCCAAGAATAATTTCTTCGTAACATGTGAATATAGTATATGTTTCTGCAAATGGAATTTCTGGGTCAAAGATTATACACTTTTTTAGGTTTTCACCTCTGGGGGTTTCCTTTATTTATGTCTTTTTTTCTGGTTCATCATGAGAGCTAAATTTTTTTAGTGGATATTTTTTTCATGTTTTAAACTGGTAAACTTTTCTCTTTTTTCTTTCTTTTTTAAATGTGTTTGGTTTGCCACAGTGCCTGAAATGTTCTTTCTTTCTATACACTTTTTGGGAGCACCTGTTTCATGCCTGGCACTTTATGCACATGTTGCCTCTTTGAATAACTTGGAAAGGTGAGTGATACTTTGTTCTTTCTCCCAGTTTGTGAGTGTTCCTTTTATAAGCGTGGATAACCTGTTAGTTTTTAATGATTTTGTTCTTACCCTTGGCATCTTGTGTTAGATTTTTCAAATTATTAAGCTTTCTTATTGTTTATCTTTTTCTGAGCTTTATCTTGCTTTATTTATCAAATTTTCTTTTAAAGAAGAAAACCAATTCTCTTTCTGACCTGGGAGTTATAGATCCAGTTTTTCTTCTAACTGTGGGTACATTTAAAATTTGTTCCTACTTATTACTGGAATAGTATCTGTGGATTCTCCTGAACCATATGCTTCAGCACATTCTTTCCTTCCTTTCCCATGGATTTTGTTGAAATTCATTTTGAAATTGTTATTATTATTTTTTTTACATTTTGCTTCTTCAGGAGTCCTTGCCAAATACCTCTCTCATGCGACCAACACGAGTAGCATACATAATTTGGACCACTCTAGTTTTAGTAGCTTTGTTGCTCCCTGCTATTTATTTTATATTTCTGTATGTCTACAGTTGTGTGTATCTTCTACTTTTTTGAGTTCTTTATTCTAATTTTCCTTACTTTTTTTTCTCCCCTTTCTTTTGATCATTCTCGTGGCATGTGGAAGTTCCTGGGCCAGGGATCAAACAGCAGTGACAATGCCAGATCCTTAACTGGGCCATGAGGGAACCCCTATTTTTTCAGTTGATGGTATATACACTCCCTTCCTTAAGATTTTTTTCCTCTGAAAAGATATGTGGAAAGTACATTTTTGAGTTTTTTGGTCTATTATGTACGGCTTCTGGAGTTCCTGTCATGGCTCACTGTTAACGAACCCAACCAGTATCCATGAGGACTCAGGTTTGATCCCTGGCCTCGCTCAGTGGGTTAAGGATCTGGCGTCTCTGTGAGCTGTGGTGTAGGTCAAAGATGCAGCTTGGATCCTGCATTGCTGTGGCTATGGTGTAGGCCGGCAGCTGTGGCTCCGATTTGACTCCTAGCTTGGGAACTTCCATATGCCACAGGTGCCTCCCCCCGTAGATCTTCTGCTTTATAATAATGATAATTACAGTATTGATAATTTAGCTGAATTTAGAATTCTTAGGCCACGGTTTTCCTCCTTCAGAGTTCTGGAAATCTTATTGCGTTGTCTTTTCACAGCCAGTGTGGCAGTTGAGGAGCCTGATATCTATCTCATTCATATTTCTTTTTTATTTTTTTTTAAATCTTGGTGGCGGCCCAGATTTTACTGGATTTTTTTCCCTGTTGACTTTCAGAAGTTTGGCGTTGTGTGGATCTTTTATGATTCATTCTGCCAAGTTCTGAGGGAGAATTTCACTCTGAAAAACTCATTTTGAAGTTGTTTTTTCCCCCCCATTATTTACTCAGTTATTGTTTCTCCTTATTTTTCCTGCCTTCTGTTTCATTTTCCTCTTTGTGAAATTCTTATCGTACATGTATTTAATCTTCTGGATATGTTGTTCAGGTGCTGTCTTTTCACTGATGACGCGCAGGTCTCTCTGTTCCTGTGAGTTCCAGGAGCTTTCATGGAGTAGATCTTCTCAGGCACCAGTTTGGTTTTCTGCCTTGGCCAGTCTGCATTTCACCGTCTCTGTCTTTAGTCACAAGACGAATTGTAGCAACATTTCTATCAGGGATTCAGTCCTTCTGAGTCTCACTGGGAATGTAAATTTTAAAGCTTGTGAAGCTGTCTTGTTTCTTGCCGTTACCCTAACTTCAGATTATTGCCCTTCTCTTAAACATCTGAGTCTCTCTAGTGTGCTTGCTTCTCTGTTTGCTCATCTGCCAAGTGAGGTCTAGTTGGTTCAATATTGGTAACTGAAATCTGCTTTGTCAGAGGCTGTGTAGGTCATTGTTCAGTTCTTTTCATGACAGGCAAAAATAGAGAAAAAGTTAGAAGACTAACTTGTCCTCAGCAGCTTGGAGTTCTGATAGCTTGTGTGGGGTAGGGATGGAGCTGTGGGCAGTGGACGACAGCTGCAGGGCCGAGTTCCGCTTTGCTGCCAAACAGTCTTCCTTTTGTGTTGCTTTGGCAGCTCTGGGCCTACTGGAGTAGTTTTCCTTCCCCCTGAATAGCGGCCTGGCCTGGCATCCAGACAGAAGCTTCGGTGTGGCTCTTTGTCCAGTGCTGGTCTTGCTTATCTCCAGCCTCTGCTCTAATCTGGGAGCTTTGCATAGATTCTGAGCAGGGGACCTGGTGGACGTGGTCCCTCTGTGTGGGTGGAGTGATTAGGAATTTAAGCTTGAGTTTTATAGTCATCAGGTTCCAATCCTGGTGTGGCTATTTGGTGGCTGTTTGGTTTTTGTTTGTTTTTTGCTTTTCAGGGATAAACCCTCAGCATATGGAAGTCCCCAGGCCAGGGGTCCCATCGGAGCTGCAGCTGCCAGCCTATACCATAGCTCTCGACAACGCCAGATCCTTAACCCACTGAGCAAGTCAGGGTTTGAGTCCACATCCTCGTGGATGCTAGTCAGGTTTGTAACCCAATGAGCAACAATGGGAACTCCGGCCGTTTGGTAGATGTTTAACATTGGGCATCTTGTTTGACCTTCTAAGCACCAGTTCACTCATATGTGTAAATAATACTGAAACTTGTTAACAGCCCGCGGCACTTAGTAGGGTATCAGGCTCATAATAACTGATGATTGGCAGCAGTTTTATGACTGATGTTCCAGGGCCTGGCTGTTGATTGGGCTTCTCCATTCCTTATGCTCTTTCCTAAACCACCTCCTGCTGACTCTTCACACGGGTTCAACTTTGTGAGTGGGGCTCTTGTTAAATGGCCAGTTGGTGGTGAGGAATGTTCTCAGTTGAGCTAGTTGGGTCATTTTACCACGAAAGGATGAGGAAAAGGAGTCACATGCATCACCTTGGTTTCTAGTGCTCGCATGTAATTCTTTAAACCACTGAAATTAATTTTAATAAATGATGTGAAGTAAGAGTCTGCTTTTGGAGAACTAAATAAATAATTTTTTTATGTAATTCATCTTTCCCCCATTATTTATAATAACTTTCCAGTGTGCTGTGGTTAGTAGCATACTTGGATCGGTTTCTGGGCTTTTTGTTCTGTTCCACTGGTCAGTCTCTTTAATCTGGTGCTGTGCCATGATGTTTGAGTCTTTCTTCAGTGGCAGGAGTAGTTGTTAAGAGCATAGCATAGGCTTTTGGAGACAAGCTGCCAGGGTTTGAATTTTGCCTCCTTTAATTCCTAAGAGGTTAGGTAAATTACTTAATTTCTGTATCTCAGTTTTGTCATCTTAACAATGGATATAGTGTTAGTGCCATCAATCTGTATAGGACCCATATAAGATTCAGTTCATTTGCACGACTTGGCTCAATGTAAGTGCTCATTAAATGTTATTATTATTACATCTTTTTGTGTGTGTGTGTGGACTGGACTTGTGACATGTGAAGGTTCCCAGGCTAGGGGTCCAATTGGAGCTGTAACCTCTGGCCTGTGTTACAGCCACAACAATGTGGGATCCCAGCCACATCTGCAGCCTACACCACAGCTCATGGCAACACTGGATCCTTAACCCACTGAGCAAGGCCAGGGATCGAACCCGCATCCTCATGGATACTAGTCAGGTTCATTAACTGCTGAGCCATGATGGAAACTCCTATTATTAGAGTTTCTAATCTTAAAATCTCTTGCCATATGTAACACCAGGCTGTCTGATTTTGAAGGCTGCCTTCTTAAACTGGAGATCAAAAAATGGGAAAGATTCTTTTCCTCCTGCATGATCTTCTTTCTCCCTTATTTCCAAGCAGAGCCATGGCTTTAATTCTAGAAATAACAACACCAAGAACTAATAGTGCAGTCTTGTGAAGCCCTGGAGGTGTGTTTTTTTGAGAAAAAGTGGATGAAAACCCAACTCTTTGGGCATGTGACGGCGGGGACCCCACTTTTACCCTTTTTGTGTTTCTAGTACTAGTCCTGATTTGTGATAAGCACTCAAGACACATTTTTCAGAATGAAGGCAAAGTAATACTTCAGCCTTTTAATAAACAAAGATTAAAAGTATCATGGGTCTTGGTGAGGGACAGTTAAACTTTGTAAATTTATTATTACAAATTTTAGTGCCTTTAAGCACCTTAGGAGTGGAAAAGGCTTGGAGTTTTTTTGTGGTGCATCAGGTTAAGGATCCATAACCTTAGTTGGATCTAGTGTTGTTACCATAGTGGCTTGGGTCAACTGCTGTGGCTCGGGTTTGGTCCCCAGCCCCGGGACCTTCCACATGCTGCAGGCATAGCCATAAAATGGGGGTGGCGGGGGGAAGAGTGGAAAAGGCTGATTTTTCTCATATGTTCAGTACCAAGAAATAACTTTAGAAGAGCAAGGAGGATTTTTTTTTTTTTTTTTTTTTGCTAAAACGTTTATGTACTGATCAAAGCAGTCCAATGCCTTATGTTTGGATGAAGTGGGTTTCATCCATGCTGACGAAGCAGCGTTGGAGGAGAAGGCAAGGAAACATCCAACTGCCCCAACAGGAAGCCCTAATCCTTTTAAATGGCCTAGGAAGAGTTGAGAGATAAATTATGAAGTGATCATCGTTTTCCATGCCAGCCTGTAAGAGTGGCAGCTTTGTGTAACTGAGAGAATGGTGCAGAGCTGCATGTGTTTTGGCTGGCGCCCCTCTAGGCATCTTAGATGTGATCAGATCCCGATCTGAGCAATGCCGGTGCAAGGTGCTCTCAGTGCCTGTCACCATTGTCCTGGGCTCTTGCCTCGTGTGTCTAAAGAGAGAAAACTTGACCTAGCTTCCTCCATTCCTCCTTGTGTCCTCATGCTTGGATTTATTCCTCGTCCGGAGACCTTCAGGAATTGGCTGGTGGGTACCTGAGACTTAGGTTTTGGAGTCAGACTGCCTGGGGTAATCCTGGCTCTTCCTCTCCATGGCTTAGGGCCCACGGGCAGAATGGTGTCTGCACCCGGCAGTGCCTCACTTCTGAGATGGACGTGAAAACAGGACCCGCTCGGAACGTTGATGAGGATGAAGGGAAGAGAGGCAGGTGCCCAAACTCTGTCTTACCCAACGACCGCTCAGTAGGTTGGTGTCTTCGTTCAGGCTGCAGTACCAAATGACCGTAGACTGATGGGGTTCTCGGGGCTCTGGAGGCCGGCAGTCTGAGGTCGGGGTGGGTTCTCCGTGAGAGGCAGCTTCCGGCGTACCCGTAGTCTTCTGCGCGTGTCCTCACGTGCAGAGAGAGCTCGTGCCTCTGAGGTTCCTTCTTAGGAGGGTACCAAGCCCACTCACGAGGACTCTACCTTCATGACCTACTTACCTCGTAGCTCCCAACACCATCACATCGGGGGTTAGGATTTCAGCAAAGGAATTTGGGGGAGCACATTTAGGTCTTCACAGTTATTCTCCCTTCTGCTAGCTCTCTCGACTAATAGGAGCGATAGAGGCTTTGCTGTAATCATGCTCTGCATTTCTCCCTGGGAATCTGGGCAGTGCCTCTCTCGTCAGATGCTGGACGCTCCCGTGTACACTTGATCTGGCTTGATTCATAATGGAAAAGATGCCCAGCAGACGTTTTTTCTTCGTTGCCGTGTGCTGGGTGCCCACCTTTGTTTTCCTTTATATATCAGGAAGCTCGACAATTATCTCTTGGGTGGTTGGTGATGTTTCTTGAAAGATGTTGGCTTTGGCTGGGTTTTGCTCCTTTTCAGGTCGATATGCCAGGTGGCCTCAGCTACGTTCTAGAGCTCACATTCATGCACGCGCATTTACACTCCCATGCCCTGCTGTATCAACATGATTTCAACCGAAACATTCCTTATTTTAGGATTATCTCTGGTTATCTAAGATAATCTGGCCATGCTTAACTGGTTATTATTCAAAACAGACCTGGTGGCCATAAGCGGTAAAACTTGGGAAGTGACATTCCCAGCAGAGAGGGCAAGGAGGGAAGTGACCTTCACCCATTTAAGCAGGGTGGAAAACAGCCCGTCCTCGGTTTCGGATCCTGTCTTTTTAAGCGCAGAAAGCAAAATCATTGCAGCAATCACCTAGGGTTAGTTAATTGAAAGGACTCATAAGATTTTGCAAAGCGCACTTAACCTCAGGCTCTAGTGAAGACAGTGGATACAGTACAGCGAGAGAAAGAGAGCACGGGTGACTCAAGGAGCCTGAACCACTCCGGGTCCTTTCTTTGCACAGAATACTTCTGTCTTAAGATCATGAGCCCTCAGGATCATGTGAGATAACCTGGCCTAGACAGATCACTGGAACAGGATAGAGGGTCCAGAAAGAGACCCACACACATAGATGGTCTATTGATGTTTAACCAAGGAATCAAAGCAGTTTGATGTCGAAAGGATTATTTTTTTCAACAAATGGTGGTGAAACAGTTGGATGTCCACACATTTAAAACATGAACTTCAATCCATGCCTTGTGCGCATACAAAAATGAGCACAAGATGGATTATAGACTTAAATATGAAGTCTAAAGCCATTAACACTTCTAGAAGAAACATAGCACAAAATCTTTGGTTTTTTTTGTTTTGTTTTTATTTTTTTGGCCACATCCATGGCATATGGAAGTTCCCAGGCTAGGGATCAAATTGGAGCGAGCTGCTGGTCTCTGCCACAGCCACAGCCACTACAGATCAAAGCTGTGTCTGAGACCTACACCACAGCTCACGGCAATGCGGGATCCTTAACCCACTGTACAGGGCCAGGGATGGAACCTGCATCCTCATGGGTGCTAGTCGGGTTCATTACCGCTGAGCCAGGACAGGAACTCCAGGACAGAATCTTTGTGATTAGGATCTGCATTTTACAAAATCCCTAGGTTGTTTTAATCTACCTTCAGATTTGAAAAGGAGGAGTTCCTGTTGCGGCACAGTGGAAATGAATCCAACTAGGAACCATGAGGTCTTTGATCCCTGGCCTTGCCCAGTGGCTTGAGCGTCCATCTTGCTGTGAGCTGTGGTGTAGGTCGCAGACACGGCTTGGATCTGATGTGGCTGTGGCTAGGTCGGCAGCTGTAGCTCGGATTGGACCCTTATGCCTCGAGTGTGGCCTTAAAAAGCAAAAAAAAAAAAAAAAAAAAAAAAAAAAAAAAAAAAAGGAAAAGGAAAAGGACTGCCTTATATGGTGTTATAAGGGCGGGTGTTGGGGCGGGGGAGAAGGGGGAGAAATAGATGCTTCAGCAGAGGGTCACCATGTTCAGGGGCAAAAAGATATGAGGAAGGAGGGCAGTGGTTTCATTGAGTAAGTCTATGCAAGAGTTTTCACAATGTGCAGTGAAATGCTTTTAAAAAGGACAGTATAATGAACTTTTTGTATCTAACATTAAATGTACTCAAATTTTAGAATTCCAAGACCATGCTCTTAATTGTGTAAAATGAAAGTGCCAGCAAAACATAGATCTTGTTTTTGTTTGAAAAAAAAATTTTTTTTTTCTTGGCAAAATAAAATCCTGGTAAACCTATGTTTAACTTACCACCCTTTCAGGGTTTGCTTTTGTTTGTTTTAACCTGACCAATGAAATCCAACCCAAAGTTACTGACTTACCGAGTTAGAGAACTAGGAATAGTTGGGTAGAGTATTGGGCTGGTGGAAGGGTAGGGCCCAGGAGACTGATAGGAGTCAGATCCTGGAGGACCTGGTGGACTTGGACTTGATCCTCACGTCTTCCAAGGCTGTGACTTAATAGGATTTGCATTTTAGAAAGATGACTTTGGGGGCTGGGTGAAGGGATTGGAGAAGGGTGAACTAGGAGGCAGGAGACCAGTATTTACAGGCAGCAGAGATACTGATGGATGTCACTACATTAAGGAGGTAGAATTGGCAGAAATTAGCAACCTATGGGATGGAGCTTTACTTAATTTATTCTATGAGTTTAAATTTTGGTGAATTTAGTATACCCAAATAAGTACAAGTCAGCTCAGTTCTCAGAACTCTTAACTGGATTGATTTAAATAACTATAGAGTAGAGTGATTGAGCAGCTGTGTAGTGTAGCCCCTCAAAGACAAAGAGAAACTCATTAAAATGAGATCAGAGAGTTAATCCATCTTCACACTTAAGTACCCATTCATGAAAAGCTATGCTGTGTGAGTCAGAAAATGCTGATTTCATTCATTTTATTACAGATAGAACGCCTGGGGAGAATGCTGGCTAGTAAAAATACTGGGTTCTGCTAAGCTTTTTGGACTTTTATTTTTGCAGGGATTAACTTGCTGCTGCTGCATATTATATAGAGCTGTAATTTACATATCATGCCTACTTACAGAATGGCTTTTGGTGGAGGGGCTGTGTGTTATGTCAGCCTTAGCTCAAGAGTCTTAGGAATTTCAGAATCTTTTTGCAAGTTAATGAATTCTTAGCGAAGAATTGTAGAAAATAATTTCGTTTCGGCTGTTACTTTTACCTGACTTCTCCCACAAAAGCATAAAGGAGGGTTGACGAATCAACAGAAGGTTCTGGTTTTCTGGCTTACTCTCTGCGTTTAATGAGTTTACATGTAAGCTTTTCTGTTGGTATGGCTTAAATCAAGCATGTTTTCCAAGCGAGGCCAAGATAACTGAATTATTTCCGGTAATAGACTTTTCTTCAACCAACATATAAAGAAAGTTTGTTGTTGTAGGTTTGTCTGCACTTTTTTATACCATGTTCTTTGATACATCAGGGAAACTCTATGGAAGCTTATGGGGAAGGTTCAAGATGGAGGGAAAGTGAATGTAATTTTGATTTATGGGATTTATTAATATTCCTGAGTAAATATTATGTATCTCAAAAACCCACAGGAGGAAAGGTTGATTGTGGGAAGAGAGAGTATCTGTATACTCTGGTTTTTGAAGATAACATGAGATTTTTTTTAAACTGTTCATGCTAAATCATCACTGTACATCGAGTAAAATTATAGAGGGCAGGAGCTACTATTCTATGTTTATTTGACCTGACAGAGTAAAGATGTAATATCATTGTCTTTTTGTACTTCTCCTTTGTACTACTACGAAGCATGTCAGCTGCATTTAAAATTTGTGAGAAATATGATTAACATTAGTTACTTTATAAAATAGGGGTTTTAAAGACTTTTATGATTCCATCTAGAAACTCAGTACTTGTCTCTGTCATCAAGGAAAGCTGATGGACGTTCAAAATCATGTAGATTATTTAATATGGAATCTGAATTCATTTATATGATTTAGTGTTTTCTAGTAGTGAGGAAAATTTAATCACCTAATGAAATACATTTAAGCACGGAAGAAAATAGACATTTTATTCACTCTGCTAACTTCAGAGCAGCCCATATGCTCTTATTGTCTCTATTTATCATTGACATATGCTACTGTAATATATATACTGAAAATATTTAACATGAGAACTAATTTTTAAAAACTTTTTAGTGTTTTTGCTTTTTTTTTTTTAAAAGGGCCCCACCTGTGGCACATGGAGGTTCCCAGGCCAGGGGTCTATTGAACTACAGCTACCAGCCTATGCCGCAGCTACAGCAATGCCAGATCCACCAGCTACAGCAATGCCAGATCTGAGCCGAGTCTGCAACCTACACCACAGCTCACTGCAATGCCGGATTGTTAACCCACTGAGCACGGCCGGGGATCAAACCTGCGTCCTCATGAATACTAGTCAGATTCATTAACCACTGAGCCAGGATGGGAACTTCTAATGTGAGAACTTTAAACAAATTTTCTAGCAGGATTATTCTGATACTTTGTCTAATTTCTTTTGGAAATATGTTAAATAATTTGCCTTAACTCTTTATACCTCTTAAAAATTTGTTTACTTGTTTGCTTTTTGGGGCCACACCTGCAGCATATTGTGTGGAAGTTCCCAGGCTATCGGTCAAATTGGAGCTACAGCTGCCAGCCTACACCACAGCCACAGCAGTGTGGGATCCCACCTGCGTCTGTGACCTACACCACAGCTCACAGCAAGGCTAGATCCTTAACCCACTGAGCATGGCCAGGGATCAAACCCATGTCCTCATGGATACTAGTTGGGTTCATTACTGCTGAGCCACACGGGAACTCCTAAAGCATAACTTTTTCAAGGTTGTTCATTCATTCCAGAATTTATTATCTCTTCTCTAGAAGTAAAGAGTGTTATATCTGGGCACTACTCATTAGTACGTACAAATAGTATTAAACCAATGCAGATTGCCAAGTGGATGGCGAAAGTGTTTATTTAACACTACTTGAATTAATATCCACTGCTGTTTCTCTATTCATAATCTTCTCTGGACTCCCAAAGGAGGCTTTGCCTTTGTGTTGTGTACAGTTATAGACAGTTGTTATGTGTCCAGACTTCAAGATTTTTAGGAACAATTTATTGTGGACAGTTTCAAATATATCCAACACATGAAAATAACAATATACCCATTACCCAGCTTCAGTGATCAATCTTCTGCCAGTCTTATTTTATATATCTCCCTACTTCACCCTTTGTTGGGTAGGGATGCTGGGTTTACTTTAAATGAATTTTGAATTACACATCATTTCACCTGCTAATACTATAAATTATAAATTGTTCTGCATTCCACAATGCTGTTATCATACGGAGCTGAATTAACAATAATTTCTTAATTATCATTTACCATGTTCAAATTTCCCTAATTTGCACATATTTTTTTATGGTTGATTTATTCAGAGCAATACCCACACATGATTCACACATTGTATTTAAGTGTTTTTTTTGTTTTGTTTTGTTTTTTACTTTTTAGGCTGCACCTAAAAAGGCATATGGAGGAGTTCCTGTCATGGCTCAGTGGTTAACGAACCCAACTAGCACCCATAAGGACTCAGGTTCGATCCCTGGCCTTGCTCGTTGGGTTAAAGATCTGGTGTTGCCATGAGCTGTGGTGTAGGTGGCAGACGCGGCTTGGATCTGGTGCTGTGGCCATGGTGTAGGCTGGCACTACAGCTCCGATTGGACCTCTAGCCTGGGAACCTCCATATGCAGTGGGTGTAGCCCTAAAAAGACAAAAAAAAAAAAAAAAAAGGCATATGGAGGCTCCAGGCTAGGGGTCCAATTGGCGCTGCAGCTGCCAGCCACAGCCACAGCAACGCCAGATCTGAGCTGCGTCTGTAATCCACACCACAGCTCATGGCAACGCTGGATCTTTAACGCACTGAGCAAGGCCAGGGATTGAACTAGCGTCCTCATGGATACTAGTGGGGTTCGTTACCATTGAGCCGCAACAGGCGCTCCCAAGACAATAGAGTTTTAATATGTTTAATGTGACGTTTCCCGTTTTCTTCCTCTGCAACTTTCATCAGATCCTTTAATTCCTCTAGATTCCTAGCACCTTCACACATCTATTGGGAATGATTATATTTTTGCTTTATTCATTGTAGGGAGTTTTGTAAAGGATAAAAAAATTAGAGGAAGGCAGACAAAATGGATGGACTTTATATTTGCTGCCCTGCTCTATTTAATTTCATTAGCTCAGGTTGCTTCCCAGCACTGTGTTCTGCCTAACCTGTGTCTGTGTTCTTCATGGAGCCTTTCCAGTCACCACTGAGTCACCAAGAGGTGGTATGGAGACGTGTATATCTGTTTCTTATGAGAAAAGGGGCAGCAAAGAAGAAAGGCCAGGATCTAATGGTTCATGACTGGTGACTGGACTCCCACTCTCTCTACCAAGGCTCACATGTGTTCTTAGAGAAAAGAATGTTTTTGGTCTAAAGTTCTAGGATATCAGGAAAATAGGATAGTAGCTAAGTTACTGATCAGTTCATGGTTCAATCCGTTCATCTAGGAAAGGAAAGAACTTCTGGTCTGATCTGGGCTGATTTCCTGTCATTGAGAGTCTTCATCTTAGAATTGGCATCTTTCAAAATTTCAGTCAGAGTTTGAGCCATTATCTCTCAACTGTTGCCTCTTTGCTCACTCTCTTGCTGAGTCCTTCCAAATATCCTTATCTTAGACCTTTTCATTCTAATCTGTTTCACTATGTCCTTCATGTTTGTAAACTTATTTTGCATGTCTTTGTGAGGACTATATTGTAGATTGTTTTTTGTTTATTTTCTAATTTATAAATCCTCTCTTTGTGTCTAATGTGTTTCATTTGTCCATTGAAATTTTTTTTTTTTTTGTCTTTTTTAGAGCCACACCTACAGCATATGGCGGTTCCCAGGCTAAGGGTCCAATGGGAGCTGCAGCCACACGTACACCAGAGCCACAGAAACACCAGATCCAAGCCGTGTCTGCAACCTACACCACAGCTCACGGCAGCACTGGATCCTCAACCCACTGAGTGAAACCTAGGATTGAACCCACAACCTCATGGTTCCCAGTCAGATTCGTTTCCATTGAGCCATGACAGGAGCTCCTGTTCATTGAAATTTTAATTTTGGGAGTTCCGTTGTAGCTCAGCAGTGAGGAACCCAACTAGCATCCAGGAGGACTCGGGTTCGATCCCTGACCTTGCTCAGTGGGTCGAGGATCCAATGTTGCCGTGAGCTGTGGTGTAGGTCGAAGACATGGCTTGGATCCCGAGTTGCTGTGGCTGTGGTGTAGGCCAGAGGCTATAGCTCTGATTTGACCCCTAGCCTGGGAACTTCCATATGCTTCAAGTGTGCCCCTCCCCCCCCCAAAAAAAAAACAGAAAAAGAAGTATTAATTTCAGTAATTTATTTTTCATTTTCAGAAGTTCTGTTTGGCTCTTTTCCTGACCTGCTTGCTCTTGGTTCGTTTTTAAACTTTCTTTTTTTCCTGAAACACATCAAATGTACTTATGTTTCTCATGATTTTACCTGAAGTCATTGTTCATCTCTTTTTGTTCTTCTGTTCTTACTGGTTCTCCTTCTGTGATACCTCGTTTCCTAGCGAGTTTTGTTATTTTTTAAAAACAGTGATCCACTCACTTTCCTTAGAAATTCACCTAGGGAAATTTTTTAAGGTCTCTTTGAAATTGAGCTCCTCCATGAGACTGTTTACTTTGGCTTCTGTTGGTTGCCTGAGGACATTATAAAATCTAGGACCACTTCAAATTAAATTCTCCACTTGAGGCTGTTCAGATGACACAGGTAGATTAAATTTGTACTGAATCTTTCATGAAGGTCAGCTTGTGGAGATCAGCTTGATTTTTAATTTTTAAAAATTTTCTTTTATCCGGAGAAGTATCCTTGATGTCCTGTTTTTGCATGTAGGAGTTTTTTTTTTTTTTTCATTTTGTCTTTTTAGGGCTGCACCTGCGGCATATGGCTAGGGGTCTAATTGGAGTTGTAGCCGCCAGCCTCCTCCAGAGCCACAGCAGCATTCCTCTGCTACTAATGTATCCTAATGTGTTAATCCCTATAGCAGGCAACGCCGGATCCTTAACCCCTTGAGCGAGGCTAGGGATTGAATCCCGAGTCCTAATGGATACTAGTTGGGTTCTTTAACTGCTGAGCCACGACTGGAACTCCAGGCGTTCCTTATAAGCTCTTCCTCTAAGGGTGTAGCCTCTGGAATCCCAGCTTAAATAGGGTCTCTTATGGGATTTGCCGTGTTGGTCAGGCGCTAGGCCATTTCTCCTATAGCCCATGCCCAGCGTGGCATTAAAGGGATAATTAAGATCTCTAGGATCCAAAAGCAACTTTTAAGGTTGAAAACTATTACAAACTCCCTAGTAGAGTTTTAGGGATCTGCAGATCCTTCACTTTCACATAAGTTGGTAGAGTTTTAAAATAGCAACAATAAAAATCAAGTTCTGGTAAATTTCCCCTAGCATTTTGATTGTCATAATCCAGAAGGTCTTTTGAGAGTGTCTGTTCTGTCACACTGCTGGACATCAGTGAGATTTTCTAGTTCCTTCCTCTGCGAAAAGCGATTTGACTTTGTGAGGCCTTTCCTTGTTTTTTTAAAATATGGGCCAGTAGCATGTGGCACAGTCTTGCTCATCATTGCATGGCTCTCCAGGCTGGGGATGCTGTAGCCGTCTTTGGCTCTTTCTCCTTCTCTTGATTCCGTCTTAGAAATGTGTGTTGGATTTGGTTCTTCCTTCTTATTCCTTAGTCACTACTGCATCCTAACGTGTTAATCCCTGTAGCGGGCTCTCCCTGGTTTTGTAGCTTTTCCGTTTTCTCTTGTCTAATCCAGGGTGTTCACTAGGCCAAAGCAGTGTTTTGAAAACACCCCCTTTCGTTACATAACCTTACCCACTTATACCTGCTTCAGAAACTCTCCTTTGGTCCTTTTTTCAAGGGATGTCAAATCTAATTCCTCCAAACCCCGAGTTTGACTTGCATTTGAGCTGGTTGAGCAGCCCACTGCCTTACCCTGCTGGGATGGCACGTGAATTCCTTTTACTTTTTCTCAGCCCGGATGCCTGTGCAGACCTATTATTTAAGACCAATCTGTCCACAGCTGTCTCCTAAGTGCTGTGACTCTGGCAACTCTATGAAAACTACACGGTGTTGGGAGTTCCCGTCGTGGCTCAGTGGTTAATGAATCTGACTAGGACTCATGAAGTTGCGGGTTCCATCCCTGGCCTTGCTCAGTGGGTTAACGATCCGGCGTTGCAGTGAGCTGTGGTGTAGGTCGCAGACGTGCTCGGATCAGGCGTTGCTGTGGCTCTGGTGTAGGCCAGTGGCTACAGCTCTGATTAGACCCCTAGCCTGGCAACCTCCATATGCCACGGGAAGCAGCCCTAGAAAAGGCAAAAAGACAAACAAACAAACAAACAAAAACATGGATCCTGGAGTTCCTGTTGTGGTGCAGTGAAAATGAATCTGACTGGGAACCATGAGGTTGTTGCAGGTTCGATCCCTGGCCTTGCTCAGTGAGTTAAGGATCTGGCATTGCCATGAGCTGTGGTGTGGGTTGCAGACCCAGCTCAGATCCCACATTGCTGTGGCTCTGGCGTAGGCCAGTGGCTACAGCTCTGATTGGACCCCTAGCCTGGGAACCTCCATATGCCGTGGGAGCGGCTCAAGAAAAGCCAAAAAGCCAAAAAGCCAAAAAAAAAGACTACACAGTGTTTCTTTTTTTTGAAGATTAAAAAATTATTGTGTTTTTTTTTTTTTTTTTTTTTTTTTAGATTGTGGTGAAATAGACCTAACATAAAATTTAACATTATAACCATTTTTAAGTCTTCAGCTCAGTGGCATTCAGTAGATGCACAGTCACCACCACCCATTTCCCAAATGGAAATTCCATGCCCCTTCACTCTCCATCCCCCCGATCCTGCAATGCTTTAATGATTTTAAAATTCCTGGCCATTTTGCTACATGTGGCTGCCTTGGAAGCGAGTAGTTCATGCATCTGTAGGTGCAGAGCAGAGGCAGCCCGGGGCATCTCTGAATCACTGCTCGTTGAGGTTACTGTTTGATGAAGTCCCTGTTGAGCATCTGTCGCATGCCAGCCTCTGTAGCTGGCTGTGGGGGACGTCGAGGTGAGGAGGATGACGCAGACTCTGCCCTCCCACTGCCTGCAGAGCCAAGAGCAACGTTGCTATCTGTGTTCTTCCTCTGGTGATTCCATCTGTATCCCTCCTAATGGGCGATATTGATGAAGCCCGTCATACTATTGACCTGCTCAGACTGACAGCTCAAGGCTTGTCTTGACGTCCCTCTGGCCTGTGAGGGACTCTGGCTGAGATACAGAGGGTGTTGCTGAGGCTAATCCCCGGGAACTTCCAGCTGCCTGACCTCTCGTGCATTCCCGATGCCTCCCTCTGAGCTGCTCTCCACCACTGCACTGGGGATGTGTTCATGCTTTAATCTTTTTTTTTATTTCCCCTTCATGTATTTTTATGACCTTTTTCAAGCATCTTTCTTATGGTCAGTATTATATGTACTCAAAATAAAAGTACTGTAGGTATTAAGAAAGTCAAAGATAAAAACACTCAAAGGTAAGAATTTTGAGGTTTTCGAGGAATGTATTGTCCCTTGGGGAGAGGGGCTTGCTAACAGATAGCACTGATAGCTAGCGTGACTGTCCTAACGCTGTTAAGATAGGGTGTGGTCCTGGAGCTTGCTTTTGCCCAGGGGCCCTGAAGGCTTGTAGGGGTGTTGTATTAACATGGGGGAGCAGATACCCAGTGACCGCTGTTGGAGGGAAAGGAGTCTGCAGTCACTAAAACCTGCAACTATGCCGGGCATGAAGGCTGTGCTTAAACATTAGCTACTAAGAGAAATTAGCAAGAAAACAAAATATGCCAAACAAATCTAGGATGCAACGAAACTATTTGCAGACATCGAATAGTGTGTTTTAGTAATAAAATTGCTCAGAATTAAGGCCTGGGGTAGGTTGCTTCTTTCTCTCAAGGCTTTCACTCCTGATTGATAAAGATAACAAGTCCATATATTCTATATGTGTTCGTACTCTCTCACCTGGCATCTAGGTCCATTTAATCTCGTTTTGTGACTTCATTTTATACATTATAAAAAAGCAATGAATTATACAACTCAACAATAAGAAAACAAACAACCCAGTCGAAAAATGGGCAGGAGACCTAAATAGACATTTCTCCAAAGAAGACATATGGATGGCCAGTAGGCGCATGAAAAGATGCTCAACCTCACTCATTATTAGAGAAATGCAAATCAAAACTACAAGATACCACCTCACACCGGTCAGAATGGCCATCATTAAAAAGTCTACAAACAACAAATGCTGGAGAGGGTGTGGAGAAAAGGGAGCCCTCCCACACTCTTGTTGGGAGTGTAAATTGGTGCAATGGCTGTGGAAAACAGTATGGAGGTTCCTCAGAAAACTAAACATAGAACTCCCATATGATCCAGCAGTCCCACTCCTGGGCATATATCCAGACAAAACTATAATTCAAAAAGATAGTGAACCCCTATGTTTATAGCAGCACTGTTCGTAGTAGCCAAAACATGGAAACAACCTAAATTTCTATCAACAGATGAATGGATAAAAAAGATGTGGTACATATATACCACAGGGGAATATATAGAATGGAATATTAGCCATAAGAAGAACAAAATGCCATTCACAGCAACGTGGATGCAACTAGAGCTTCTCATACTAAGTGAAGCAAGTTATAAAGAGAAAGACAAATACCTTATGATATCACTAATACGTGGAATCTAAAACGTGGCACAAGTGAACTTATCTACGAAACAGAAGCAGACTCACATAGAGAACAGACCTGTGGTTGTCAAGGGGGAGGGGCAAGGGAGAGGGATGGATGGGGAGTTTGGGATTCATAGATGCAAACTATTACGTTTAGAAAGGACAAGCAACTAGGTCCTACCGTATAGCACAGGGAACTAGATCCAGGCTCTTGGGATAGGCCACGATGGAAGAGAATACCAAAAAGAATGTGTGTGTGTGTAACTGTATATATGTATAACTTTGCTGTAAATCAACTATAATAAAATTTAAAAAATATACTGTGTGCAAAATACCTGGCATACAGCAGGCACTTAATAGTGATGGCTATCATTAGAATTTTAAAGAACAAGGTATTGCCACTGGATTGTGATTTTTTGGCAATCCTTAATTGTAAAGGCCTTTCACGACCTTAGTTGGAGAGAAACGACCCAGCTGTTTAAAATGTTGTGGGAGAATGGCTGTAATAAGTACCCTTGATGAAGCACAGGCCTGCAAATGACCAAAAGAACGTTTTTGTTTTAGAGCAGGGATACCATTCAGAGCTCAAGGTGCTGAAATGTAAAACAACCACACCTGTTCTCCAGCCACCAGTTGCTAGGTTGCTACAGCTATGGAGAATAAAATCCAGGTGTTTGTGTGTGCTAGCTTGCTGCAGCCGTGGGAAAAGAAATCCAGGTGTGTGTGGTTCAGCAGCGTTGTTTAGGTCCAGTGTGGTGAGGTGGTTCGCATTTGGAACTGAGCTGCTTGGCAGTGTGGTCTCGGAGCTGGAGAGCTCCCAGCTTGAGCCCCCGGCTCTGACACCCCAGCCGCCTTCCTTCACACCACACTGCAGCCTCTGTCTTTGCCTGGAAAAACTCTCAAGACAGAGATACAGCGTTTTGCAGAAGATTGGGTTTCGTTTATTTACTACATGTGATCTGACTGCATATAACGAGAATCTCGTCGTTCTTACTACAGAGAATCATAGACGAAAATCAACTCTGGTATCTAGGAATTTCCACAATATTCTCTGTACTAGAGGCACTTTTTTTTTTTCCCTTGAAAGCTGTAAAAACTACAAAAAGACTTTGACGGACATCCCCTTGCTCAAAAGTTTTTCTTAGTTTGTAGATTGCCAGGAACTGACTTGCGTTCGAATTGAGATTGTCATGTGCCGTCTATTAGAAAAGTATTCCTTGCAAATCCAGGGTCTTCACATCACAGTGGGATTCACTCTCCCCTCCCACCTCCCCCCAAGTTCCTTCAGTGGTGGCAAAAATAACAATTGTCCCCTGGGAAATGAAGCTCATCGCTATGGTAACTAATGAAGGTTGCATCATTCTAGGGCACATTTTTAAAAGCCTGGATTTCGACATGAGTAGACGCCCCGTCTTATTTTACTCAGTAGCTTAGCAACCTGTGGTCTCCTGTTTGTTACCACCCCCAGTCTTCCCTCTTCCCTCAGAAAAGTGACCTATATAGATAGTTTTTTTTATTGTGGGCACGTTCTCACTGTGAATTTGGTTCCGTTCTTAGGTATGTTTATGGTGACCTTAATTTTCTGTACCCAAAATGAGGACATGTGCTGGGGCTGCGAAGTAAAGGGTTTTTCTTCTGCTTCCCTGGTGGCCCATACTAAGGTCTTCGCAGATCTTTTCCGTTCTACACCCCCTAACTTTTGGTCTTATTCAGGGGTTTGTCTTTAGCTCTCTTTCCTTCTTCACCAGTGACTTCAGTCTCTTGCTTATGTGCTGGTGACTCCCAGATCTTAGTTTTCGGGTAGGTCTTGCCCTTGGAGTCCAAGCAGGCAGGCAGTTGGTTCCCTCCTCGACAGCCCTAATTCAGTCTCCAAGTGCAGCACGTTCAAGACGAAGTCACTAGTGCCTTCCACAAAAATCGCGTATTGATGAATGGCACCACTGTTCCTGTGCACCAGGCTTCTCCTTCCTAAATGCTCAGAAATTTGGCCTCTTCTCTCTTCTGGGGCCTCATCCTATTTTGCCTGGTTTAGTGCCCACATCCTTCTAACTGGTTACTTCAGGGTAACCAGGCTTCTTCCAGGCTTCCCTCAAACACACAAAAATACTAGGATGCTATGACCGGCTGCTTATCCTCCAGCAGCCGTCATCCTCTGTAAAACCCAGACTCTTTGGCGGGACACGTGAAGCCCTCAGTGGCCTCCTGCCTGCGTCTTTGTCCAGGCCGCTTTCTCATTGCTGCCCCCTCGCCCCCTGCTGCTGCCTCCTGCTCCCCACCTCCTCCCAGGAACGTGCCCCACCCTCTCACCCTGTCCTCTGGCACATGCGCCCTCATCCTGCGTTTCCAACAGCATCATCTCTGGGAAGTTTGCTCCGCCATCGCCTTACCCGGCTCCATCGGCCGAGTGAGATGCTCTCTGGGGTTCCTGCAGCAGCGTGGGCTTCTCCCTCACGTAGATCTTACCTTGCCGAGATGGCTTTTTGTTTTTGTGCCTATCACGTACTAGTACCCAGTAGGTGTTTAGTAAATGTTTGTTGAATGAATTAATGATCAAGTCAGTGATTGAATGCATAAGCCCTTGTGGGGATTTGGGGCAGAGTTCCTAACTTCTAGATTTTTAAGAGGCTTCGAAAATCCAAGTTGTTCCAGTTTCCGCTGGTATGAATGGACTTAAGGATGGAATCCAGAACACAGGGTATGTTCCTGGAGCGGTTGTGGGAGGGTGGACCTGGTGTGGTGCTCGGCCATATGTGTAAATGAGTGTGTCCATGCACTGACTCACATGCACACGCAGTTCAGCAGCTGTGTCTAACTAAACTGTACGGCCACTGTGTGTCTCAGCACAGGTCCAAACAAGGGAGTCACACCAATGAAAATTTGGGGGATCTCGTAAAGGGCATGTCTGGCTCCTCGTCTTGATTGACCCCTCTGTGCGACCCTGTTGGCTGCTGGGCTGAAGGCTGCCTGTGCGGAGGACACACGTGTCCTGGTTACGGGTGCAGCCTAGACAGGCGCTGGCTTGGGTTCTTTGGAGGGTCTTGGGTGGGCTGGGAGGCCGCACGGAACACCACTCCCTTTCTTTTCTTTAGAGGGCTAATGGATGCTGGAGCTGTAAAATGAAGGACTTCTAGTTCCTTCCATTGTCTCACTCACACGGTGTTGAGATTTCTCGGGCAGCTGGGCTGCTGCCCTTCTGCACGAGGCTGCTGTGCAGGTCTAATCAGAGAACTGGAGGGAGGAATTTTGGACCGATCCTTTTGATATATCATAAATGATGAACAGCGGTTTAGGAGCTGGTGTGGGGTTTGGCCCCATGGCAGATGCCGAGTATGATAAAATGTGGTTTCCTCTGGCTGTACTTCAAACTCAGTTAAGGAGCCAACCAACTCTGATGATAGGGGAGTTTTGATAAATGCTGCAGTTTATCTAACATCTATTTTAACCTTAAAAGCACTTTTTTAGGCATAAGGAGTAATATTTAAGGCTAATATTTAAGTGTAATTTTTATTTGCTGAAATGTGGTCAGCTATGTCTGACATAGATAAGACTATGCTATTTTCAAAGTAGCTCAGCTGCTGGACTGACTGAGGCCCCCTGGAGGCCCCTTGTCTTACTGATTTTAAGATGAGCATTGCCTCTCCCCTGTGTCGGCTTCTGCCTGATGCTTAAGAACTTGGGGGAGAGGAAAAGGCAGGGGGAAAGGCAAACAGGAGGTGGCAAGCTGGGCAGTGCAGCGCTGCGCCGGGTTCTGTGTGTACATTTCAGCACCGTCATGCTTTTTTTCTTCTCCAATACACTGACCTCTGCTGGCTTAACGCCGACTCTAATCACAGCTGTTTTTTTTCTCTCTCTTTTTTTTTTTTTCCCCTAGGAAGAAAGTTTTTACTTACTGTTCCCTTGTAGCCTAGTGGTTAAGGGACTCGGCGTAGTCAGTGCTGTGGCTTGGGTTACAGCTGTGGTGCAGGTTCAATCCCTGGCCCAGGAACTTCCTCATGCCATGAGTGCAGCCCAAAAAAAAAAAAAAAAAAAAAAAAAAGTTTTCACTTACTATAAAAAGCTTGTTGTGGGGCTTTTAAAATATAATTTGTGGGGAAATGAGTACCAACTTTTCTTTTCATAGTGGAATTTACATTTATCTAAGACATTCTTAGCCATTCAAAATGTGCTTTTGAGCTCTAGGATGCAGTATTTTTTTTTTTAAACTGCTATTACACCTGTGAATATAAGAGAATGTAAGAATATAAGAGAACAGATACTTTCATAGCATTTTTTGGAAAATGTTTTATATTTTTTCAGAGTTCCCATTGTGGCTTAATGGAAACAAACCCGACTAGTATCTGTGAGGATGTGGGTTCTATCCCTGGCCTCAATCAGTGGGTTAAGGATCTTCAACCTATGCTGCCACAGCAGGAACTCCCAGCATTTTATTTCTAGATTGTTAAGTATATCAATTACCAGATACATGTTGGTGTAAGGAAAGCAGTATATTTAGTGAAGAGAGCACGGAATCTAAAATAACTGCATCCACTCACTAGTTCCTGACACATCGCTTAAGCTCTCTGGGCCTTGCATTTTCATCTCTAAAGGATGGTTTCTATTTCATAGGGGTTTGTGAGCATTAAATGTGTACGCACGGTGTTTTGGAGGCTGTTATTGCTGTAGAAATGTGTGGTACTATTATTAAAATTAAAACTAATATTATCCTGCTACCTATTTAAAAAAAAATCTTGAAACAAATCTCTACTAAGTGTGTTGATATGTGTTCTTTTAAACCAGGATTTTTAGGAACACTTTTCTTTTTAAAAAAAGTGTATGCGTTCATATATGCATTTACGAACACATACATATGTGTATGTACACACCATGTTTTTAAAATATATTTAAAAGTAACTCATGCATCTGGAAGACCATGGGTTCAGCTAACGGTATGAGAGTGGGACAAGCTTGGTGCCCAAAGCGCAGTGCTGCCTTTATCTAACCCTCCTGTGACAAGCTGCTTAGATGATCTGTCGTCATTTTAAACCCAGTGCGATGAAATGAAACTCACCGTATTTTCCTCCCTTCCTCACCTGCCGTATCAGGGAGCAGTTCTGCGGGGTGTCGTGGCTGAGGAAGTGCACACGGCCTCAGGCCTCACACTGTGGCCGGGTGCGGCCTGGCCTCTGTGCTTCAGAAGCCTCATCTGTAAGGTCACATTAACCATCCTACCTACCCTGTGGGCTTGTTGGAAGCCATGGTGGGGACTCTTTGGGCTAAACCGTTCCCTGGAAAGCCCAGTAGACTTCTTCTTTGTTCGTTTATCATAGCATCTCTAGCGCATACACTCTGCGAAGCATGTGGTCTAGCCTGAAGTCTTGTCTTCTGCCCACCAGCCTTTGTGCCTTGCCCACCTCTCTCAGATCAGTATAAATGCCGCTGAGGAAGAAGAGCTGTGAATTTGGTGAATCTGGTGTAGACAAGCAGCAGTCTTTGCCGCCTCAGCCTAATACTTTCTAAGGGAGCAGTATTTGCCTCCCCAAAGTATGTCTCTTTGGCATATTATTATTATTATTTGCTTTTTAGGGCCACATGTGTGGCATGTGGAAGTTCCCAGGCTAGGGGTCTACACCACAGCCACAGCAACGCAGGATCCAAGCCGCATCTGCAGCCTACACCCCAGCTCACAGCAATGCCAGATCCTTAACCCACTGAGCGAGGCCAGGGATCGAACCTGCATCCTCATGGATACTAGTGGGATTTGTTACCACTGAGCCGCAAAGGGAATTCCTGGCATTTTAGTGTTAAGCTGGTTATTTCCTAAGGAAACAGTAGACAGGGGAAAAACTGAAAATCTGGTAGGAGTTACCTTCCTGTAAGAAATACCTTTGTGAGGGAAATCTCCACTTACAAGCGCCTCTCCCTGGGAAGAGGGAGGAGGAGGGGACCACCTCTCTGGAAACGCTCATCCTTGGAGAAGGCAGGGACTGCAGTCTGCATCACAAGCCTACCCCTGTTTACTGTGCTCTTCCTGGCAACTCAGCCTGGCCAACTCTCCCACCCTCCACTTCCTCTTTTGTCTTTGGCCAAGGAGGGTGTCTAGGATGAGGGCTCTAGCCTTTTTGGAGAGTTTTCCTGGGTCTCTCCCTTGTGTACATGTTATTAAGCTTTTGTTTGCTTTTCTTCTGCTAATCTGTCTCAGGTCAATTTAATTCTTAGACCTGCCAGAAGAACCTAGAAGGGTAGAGGAAAATTTCTTCCTCCCTGCTTTTCTCCATCCACCAAATATTTATCATATATTTACCATATCCATGCCCTCGTGTGCTCTGGATAGAAAGTAGTGAGCAAGAAAAGAATCCTCATGCTTGTTGGCTAGTGCAGGACCCTGTGGGGCCTGTTGGAACCAGCCTCTCCCCTGTATCCTCTGCTTTAGCTCGTCTCTGAAGCATGGAGGTATATGGAGGTAAGAGTATCTGAGGCACCTTTTCTGAGTTGACTCGCAGACGTGAGCCCCCACCAGATGGAGGATGTTAACTCTTTGATGACCGTGAGCACACAGCCCCAGGCCTATAGGAGCCTGAGGATCTTGGTTGCCCCCGTGACACCACCCTGTTGCCTCACCATCAACCAATCAGAGAATTGGGCCCTATCTGGCGATCTTCCCCCTTCTCTGGCCCTTAAAAACACTATCCTGAAACCCATCTGGAAGTTCTAGCGTTTGGGGCACTGGCTCGCCCAGACTCCTTGTATGGCGCCTTGGAATAAACGCTACGGGTCAGTAGATTGGTTTTACTGCAGGTGGGCGAGCTGACTCTATTTTGGCTCCTTGACAAGATAATAAACACACTTACAAGTAGGTGGATCAAATAAAAGATTCTGGCCAGTGCCATGAAAGAAATAAATAACAGATATTATTGCTCCAGAGTCAGCACTTCCTGAACCATATACCTTTCCTGCGTGGCCTTAAATCAATCTAAAATAGCCTGCAGCTCTTATCAGGTGTCGTTGTCACGATGTTTCCTTGTCTGTCCATAGAGAGCTCCTGCACAAAGCATGGCACTTAGCACATGTTCAGTACATGGCAAAGAAACGCTCCAGGAATGGATAAACAATTTATAAGGCACCTTTGTAGAGTGTAAAATCCCTTATATCAAGGATTAAGATATTCAAGAGTGGAGTTCCCTCTGTGGTTCAGCGGTAACTAATCCGACTAGTATCTACGAGAATGTGGGTTCTATCCCTGGCCTTGATCGGTGGGTTAAGGATCCAACATTGCCATGAGCTGTGGTGTAGATCACAGATGTGGCTCAGATCTGGAATTGCTGTGGCTGCCGTGTAGGGCAGCAGCTGCAGCTGCAATTCAACTCCTAGCCTGGGAACCTCCATATGCCGCAGGTGCAGCCCCAAAAAGACCAAAAAAAAAAAAAAAAAAAGGTTTCCAAGTTCCCACTGTGGCATAGCAAGTTAAGGATATGGTTTTGCTGCATCTGTGGCTTATGTTGCAGCTGCAGCTCAGATTCATCCCTGGCTCAGGAATGTCCATATGCCACAGGTGCAGCCAAACAAAGAAGAAAAACAAGATGTTCAATATGTTGGCAAAGCCGAGAAGTTTTGGAATCTTGAATTTGTAACCTAGCAGGACCCCATGGGGCCTTTAAGGGGTAGTCGCTTCCCCAAACTTCTTGAGGTGTTTGCAAATGTGAAAATAGCCCCGCCCCAATCCCTTCCCCACACCAAAAGGAAGATAACTACTTGGTGACCTTAGGCATATAGCCCCCAGGCTTCCTGGAGCGTAAGGATTGATTCTGTTAACCCCTCACCTTCAGCCAATCAGAGAATTGTGCATAAGCTGATTACTTACCCCGTGGCTCCATCCCCACTACCTGGCTTTTAAAAATGCTTTACAGTTTTGTTTCAGGGGAGTTTGGGCTTTTTTGGGGGGGTGGGGCAGATGAGCCAGCCATCTCCTTGCCTGGCCCGCCAATAGACCTTTCTGTGCTCAGTACACCGATGTTTCAGTTTGTTGGGCACAGGAACTCTCCCACGCTGTGGTTGAGTCATGAGGGTTTTTTGTGGGGTTTTTTTTGTTTTTTTTTTTTTTTTTGGTCTTTTTAGGGCCACACCCGAGGCATATGGAGGTCCCCACGCTAGGGGTCCAGGTGGAGCTGTAGCTGCTGGCCTACACCACAGGCACAGCAATATGGGATCCAAGCCACGTCTGTGAACTACACCACAGCTCAGAGCAATACCAGATCCTTAACCCACTGATCGAGGCTAGGGATTGAACCTGCAACTCATGGTTCCTAGGCAGATTCCACTGAGCCATGATGGAAACTCCCTTGATGAGTTTTTAAACAATAGTGATGATCAATGACAACAGTACTAATTGTTGGCAATTATCTAGTGCTCGTGCTCTGTGCCAAGCACTGTGTCAAGAACTTTACCTTTAATCTTTATAGTCACTTGTGTGATCGGTTTTAATTATACTTGTCTTTTGTTCACTAATTAGGAATGCTGGGCTAACTCAAAGATCGGACTCAAATCTCCAGAGTGAACTCATGATACTGACTCTAAATCTGGTCCAGCATCCCCGTCTCAGTGAATGACAGCATCGTCCAGGCAGTTAGCTAAACCCAAAACCTCTGTCAGTTAACATGTATTCAGATCCTGGTGATAAAATCCACCTAACAGTAGCTCAAGGTAAAAATAAATTGAGTCATCTCACAAACCAGTCTGAAGTTCTTCTAAAGGGTTGGTGGGTCAGTGCTACTGTTGAGGCCACAGGGTCTTTTCTGGTCTTCATCTCTGGCACTTTGTCTCGAGCTTGTTTGTCTCATGATCAGAGATGATTGCCTCAACTCCAGGAAAAGTCTGTATTGATCCTGTTTAGTTTTCTTCATTCTTTTTCTTGCTTTTCCTCAGACTAGGTAATGTCAGGTGTCTTATCTTGAAGTTCGCTGATTCTTCTGTCTTCTCACACCTGTGATTGACCCTCTAGTAAATTTTTCACTTCAGTGTTGTACTTTTCAGCTCCAGAATTTCCTTATATAATTTGATTTCCGTCTCTTTGTTCATATTTCCTGCTTGTTCATACATCCTTCTCTTGATTTCCTTTAGTTCTTTGTCTCCAGTTCCCCTTAGTTCTTTGAGCATGTTTTCATAGTTGACTAAAGTCTTTGTCTAGTAAGGCCAGTCAGTATTTGGGCTGCTTTATCAGTGGTTACTGTCACTTTCTTTTTTTGCTATGAATGGCCATTTCATGTTTCTTTGTATATTTTGCAATTTTTCATTGAGAGCTAGAGATTTTAAATATTATATTGTGGTAACTGACTGAAAATCACATTCTCCCTCCTCTCTAAAGATTGCTGTTGTTACTTGTCATATGCTGTAGTTGTCTCTTTGGTGACTTTTCCAAACTCTTCCTGCAAAGAGTATTTCTTGTTGCATATGATCATATGATCATTGATGTTTTTGTTCTTTTATCTCTCAGGTCAACCAGAGATTTCTTTTAATTCCCAAATTTCATAAAGGAGAAAGGAGTCTTCCTTCTGTTTAAATTCTTTTGGTGTATATTTTCCAGGAAGCCTTTCAGACCTAGGCGACTGAAACACCGGCCAGTCTCTCTAGTCTCTCAGTGAACTGGCAAGCAAATCAAAACACACATCCTAGTATTTTGGAGGACAGGTACCAGCAAGCCACTCTGTGACCATGGGATACCACCCCCACAGCTGCCTGCTACAGGGTTGGGGCATGCAAGTAAAATGAAATTCGCTGACTTCGACTTCATCAGGCATTCCCATGGATGCTTCGAGTGTCTAACTAGACTTCAGAATTCTGAAACAGTGATTCTGACCGCTCTTCCCAGCTCAATAGTTGATTTGGTCCAAAATCCGATTCTTGGAGCTTCCTACTCTGCCATTTTCCATGATATCACTTCTGTATTTATTCTTGCTGAGATAATAATCTCCATATTAAAATGTTGTACTGGCATATATTGTAAAAAGAATTTAAGGAAGACTGATACGTATATAAACAGTGTGTGAATTGAAATATTTCTTAAGAATTATTTTCCCTTATACCTGTCCATCTCACAAATTAGAATAGTTGACCAAAAAGATGGGATTTTTACCTGTACATGCATGTAATGGTATCCCTGTATATTGCTATACTGTATCTTATGGCTGTGCAGAGAAAATGGCCTTTCTTTATTACATTTGTATTTAGCCTTTTTCTTCCTCATGTGACTGGGAGATCCACTGATGAACTGGGGAAGAAATCCAATACAATTTAAAACTTAGCCTACTATGATGACTTAATTTAGGGAGTGTCCTGCTCTCTCTGAGATAAAGATGCTCAGTGTCTGCTTTTTACCCTGGGATGGTTCAAGGGTGTGGTGTCTGTGCTCTCCTGGCAGCAGCGGGCAACTGCTTGTTTCCCTTGGTGTGATGCTTGCTGCTTCCTCAGCTCTCTGGGCAGTGTCCCATTACCTCTTAGCCGTGTTTGCCTTTGTGAAGTGCCGATGACACCGTGGCTGGTATAACTCCTGGTAGGCCCTTTCTGGTTGGTCAGATCCCAGCGGCGTTCTCTCTGTGGCCTCTCTCCTCTGAGCCCTCCTGGATGGCTGCCATGTCTCTGTCTGGCCTGCTGGCCTGGAACTTCACCCACCGCCTTTGTTGCAGGATCACCCTGTTCCTTTGTGGTGAGTTCCATGGCCAGCCCTGTAGCTCAGCAGTCTGAATCTCAGAGTTCACCATCCCTGGACCATGTTTGGAAAAACCCTCTCTCAAGACCATGACCTGGCTTGTAAGTCTGTGGACTTACTATGTAATCCATTTGAGTGCTGTCAGATGTTGCGTGTTGCTTCGTTTTCTCTTCCTCTGCTGGTAAATCCTGATTACTCCCCAGGGAGACGTGCTTCCAGCAGACAAGGACAAAGGCCATATACTCCGAGAAGCAAAACAACAGCCAAAATACTTTGCAAACACTACCACATGCATGTATATAAACATAGATGAAGGGAAAATTTAATTATCCTCAAATATTTAATTTATAAAAAGTCGTATCATTTTATTTATTTTATTTTATTTTTGTCTTTTGTCTTTGTTGTTGTTGTTGTTATTGTTGCTATTTCTTGGGCCGCTCCCGCGGCATATGGAGGTTCCCAGGCTAGGGGTCGAATCGGAGCTGTAGCCACCGGCCTACGCCAGAGCCACAGCAACGCGGGATCCGAGCCGCGTCTGCAACCTACACCACAGCTCACAGCAACGCTGGATCGTTAACCCACTGAGCAAGGGCAGGGATCGAACCTGCAACCTCACGGTTCCTAGTCGGATTTGTTAACCACTGCGCCACGACGGGAACTCCAAAAGTCGTATAATTTTAAATCTATACAGCCTTAAATTTAAGGAATGTAGGATGTTTAGAGAGGCATAAGCAGTGTGCACGTACATAAATGAATAAACAAATATGTATAGTTAAAAACACAAACACATGCATATTTTATGTAATGTATATTATATAATTATGTTACACACACACACACACAATTGACCCTTGAACAGCACAAGGTTTAGGGGGAGTGACCCTCTCTGCAGTATAAAGTCTGCACATAACTTTAGACCCTGCCCTCTGTACCTGTTCTGCATCTACAGATGGAACCGTTGGTGGAGGACATAGTCCTCTAGTATGTAGTTAATGAAAAGAAAATATGCAGGGTAAGTGGACCCCTGTCATTTAAACCCGTGTTGTCCAAGGGTCCACTGTACCTGTAATTAAGAAGTTTGGTTTCTGTCTATCAGCATTTTCCCAAGACTAAATACACCGTGATTTGACACACATATTTTTTCTTGTTGCAGGACTGTTCGTGTGTGGTTAAAGAGAGACAGTGGACAGTATTGGCCAAGCATATACCATGTAATGCCTTGTAAGTATCTGGATCTCTGTGTTTACAAATCAGACATCGACCTCAACTGCCCTTCCTTCCCAGCTTGCCTTCTCTGTATTTTCTTGAGTAGAGATCCTGAGGTTGGCATTGCCCCTATAATGGAAAGTGCCATCTTAAATCATTTTAGGAGTTCCCGTCATGGCACAGTGGTTAACAAATCCGACTAGGAACCGTGAGGTTGCAGGTTCGATCCCTGGCCTCGCTCAGTGGGTTAAGGATCCGGTGTTGCCGTGAGCTGTGGTGTAGGTCGCAGATGCGGCTCGGATCCCGTGTTACTGTGGCTGTGGTGTAGCCAGCAGCTGCAGCTCTGATTGGACCCCAGCCTGGGAACCTCCATATGCCGCAGGAGCGGCCCTAGAAAAGGCAAAAAGTCCAAAAAAAAAATTTTTTTTTTAATCATTTTAGCTCTCAATATATAAAACAAGAAAATTGTTTTGAAATTGACTGTATATTCACAGTTTCTGAATAAGATTAATGGGAGGACTAAAGCACATAGGCTCTCTGATTACAGCAGTCTCCTTCTCTTTTCCAACTTTTTGTTTAACTTTTTTGTAAAATTCTTTCTTAGACAATTCAGAATTTTTTGTCTAGTGATTACATTTGTGAAGTAAATTTTTTCTTGCATCATCGTTACTTCGTTTATTCAGATTTAAGACTTTTGGTGTCAGACATTTGGTTCTCAAAAGGACTTGCTTTGGATTGAAACCTTCTAATTAGAAGTCAGTCTCATTCCCCCAAAATCTGTGTGAGGAATATGTCTTTGCACTGGTAAAAAGCAAATCTTTCGAATATGCTTTTTAAAAAAGAACAAAGAAAAAAGATGATTGATTTTTAGATTCTTACAGTGGCAGAAGGTCCTTTGCAAGGAGAGAGCTGGCTCTCCCAAATAGGAAACTTCTTTTTAGTCTAGTGCTTTATCATGAAAATTAATGAAGTTTGGGTAAACTATTCCATATTTAGTGTAAAATGACTACTTAAATTCTTTATCAGTTGTATTATTAAACATGTTCCCTCCTCCCCTTTCTTTAAATCTTATTTAAAATGGACACTAGAAAAATCCCCCAGGTTGGTTGTTTGGGCTCACTTGCCCTGGGGCCTCCTGCATAAAAGTATCCTGGTTTGAGTAGTACCTGCCACAGTGTGCAACCAAAATAGGTTCATGCTATATTGCAGATGTGGTTAAGTTTATGCCTCTGGCCAAAGAGTACTGTAATCACTTAACACAGTTTTGCCTGTTTATGAACAGCTTATTAAGGATGTAAAGAATTTCTGTGATTTTCAGACTTACCTTTGAAGTTTGCAAGTCTTTAGAACTGTAGTGAGTAGATGGCAACCACGAAGTTGAGCCAAGTGCCCCACCCTGCATTAGCGAAGAAGAAACTTCTTGTAGCTCTGGGTACTTACATTCACCCCTTCCCCACAATGCCTCCAGCAGAGAGCCTGGCACAGCCGAGACCTTGGGTGAACTTTCTTTTTCAGCCTTGGCAGTGCTGAAGGCTTAATGGGAAGGGAAAGGGATTCTCTGATTGATTTTCTTTTTCTCATTGGAAGTGGTATAACCCGTCTTATCTATGGTCTTTTTCATCAAACTTGACGTAGTATCTGGCAGAACGAGATGGGCAAGTTCTGTAGTCCTTCAAGGTGGAGTTGACCCCAGAAGCCTATCGCTGTGCAGAGAGGATAGGCCGACCTGGGCGGGAGGAGGCGGGCTGGGGACAGTGCACAGCGGGTCTTGCTGAGATGGATGTGGATAACTGATAGGAACCTCGTGCAGACACAGGATCCTGAGCGGTTGCTCATCCGCCCTCTCCCTCCTCCGCATTTTAGCCTCAGCCTCTCGTGGTCTCTTTGACTAGAACTGAGACTACAGCAAAGCCCCTCGTTGCATTTTCATCGTTTATTAAGCTGTCTACACGAGTGACCCAAGGTACTTGTGTGAAGACTTAAATCTGATCATAAAGATGAGTTTCCCTAAGAACATTATCACACATTTTCCTAAGTGACTGAGCTCGATCTCTGAGAAGGACCTTCTAACTATTTGCATGTTTTGCCTGTGGCCTTCTACTAAAGGGAGAAAAGAAGGGCTTCCTTCCCTATTAAAATGTAGTGTGTGGACCAGAAGCATTAGAGGCACCTGAGAACTTACTAGAAATGCAGATGTTGGGTTCCTCTCCAGATCTGCTGGCTCAGATCTGCATTTTAATAAGACCCTTAGGTGATCTGAATGCCCTTTATAGTTTGAGTAGATTGCCTTTATTTATTTATTTATTTTTGTCTTCAGGGCCATACCCATGAAACATGGAAGTTTCCAGGCTAGGGGTTGAATTGGAGCTGCAGCCTCCAGCCTACACCACAGCCACAGCAATGCCAGATCCGAGCTGCATCCGTGACCTACACCATAGCTCACCGCATCACCAGATCCTCAACCCACTGAGAGAGGCCAGGGATCGAACCCATGTCCTCATG
Source organism: Sus scrofa (assembly GCF_054392235.1). Lineage (NCBI taxonomy): Eukaryota > Metazoa > Chordata > Mammalia > Artiodactyla > Suidae > Sus > Sus scrofa. Next base: position 16,833,252 of record NC_139393.1, on the reverse strand, counting down.
GATACCAGTCGGGTTTGTTATCATAGCCACGATGGAACGCCCAAGATTGCCTTTTGACATTTCTCCAGCATATACTCATCTCCTTACATATGTTCATATGAACACGGGGAAAGCCTCATGCATCTGTAGTATTGATTTGTAAATGCACAGATGTAAGTACACATTCTAATCAATAAAACACTTACTGTGCACCTACTGTACACAGGCCGTGGAGCTAGGTGCGAGGAATTGCAGGTGAACAAGGCACGTGTGGTCACGATGATTTCTGTAGTCTTTCCTTGTTGGGTGGTTCCATCTGGCATGGAGAGGTGAAAGAACAAAAGGCCATGCTCTTTGCACACAGGTGGTCGGAAACTGGCTTTTCTGTTCTTAGTGCTTGTGTGCGTTTGGCTAACATAGGAACTGATCTCTGAGCTAGAATTGAAGTTTTGTTTAACTTGAAAGAAGCAGAATTTTATTGCATAAGGAAATAGGCTACATTTTCATATCAGTTCGAATTTATTTTGTTCGTGTATTGAATTTCCAAAGGTTTTTTTTTTTTTTTTTTTTTTTTTTTTTTTTTTGCAGTTCTTTCTATTGGAAGGTATTTTGCTAAGAGGTTACTCAATATTATCCTTAAATAACAGTTATATGGTATTAGTTACAGAATAAGTAGAAAAGCATGGTGTATTTGGAGGCTGTGACACGAGGCAGATGAGACCATATTGTGTGTGGTACATAATAAATAATATTCCAAGCCTGGAAGAAAACATCTGTGTAATATATGGTTTACTTTGTCCATTAAAATACCGTTAAAAAAAAGTTAAAGTTCCTGCTGTGGCTCAATGTATTAACCAGATTAGTATCCATAAGGATGCTAGTTCGATCCCTGGCCTTGCTCAGTGGGTTAAGGATGTGGCGTGGCTGTGGCTGTGGCTGTGGCTGTGGTGTAGGCGGGCAGCTGCAGCTCCAATTCCACCCCTAGCCCGGGAACTTCCATATGCTGTAGGTACAACTCTAAAAAGGAAAAAAAAAAAAAAGTTGAATTCATAGAAATAGAATAGAAAAGTGGTTGCCATGGGAGAGAGGTGGGAGAAATAGGGAGAGATTGGTAAAAGGGTGCAGACGTTCTGTTATGGGATAAATAGGGTCTGGGAATCTAGTGCATCGTATAGTGACTATAGCTGATAACACTGTATCGTATGGTTAAAATTTGCTGAGAGAGTATAACTTAAATATTCTCACCAAATAAAAAATTTTAAGTATGCGAGGTGATGGAGATGCTAACTTGATGGCCCTTCCACAGTGTGGACCAACACAGCACATCATACACTTTAAATATCTTACCATTTTATTTGAAAATTACTCTTCAATGAAGTTGGAAAAAGATAAAGTCACCGAACCTAAGATAAACAGCCATTGGAATTCCCATGTGGCTCAGTGAGTTAAGGATCTGGTGTTGTCACTATAGTGGCTGAAGTTGCTGGGTCAGGTTCAATCCCTGATCAAGGCACTTCGGCATGCTCTTGGGTACACCCAACAACAAACGAAAAGAAAACAAAATAAAATAAGTAAACACTGAAAAAAATACCTTTTTAATAGTATTTGTCATGTTCTAGGTAGGATAGTAACATTTTACGGCTGAGAAGTGTTTGAAGTTTCATGGAGGGAAGGCTGGAGAAGGCATTAGGTGGGAAGGCAGGTGTTGTGAAGGCCGAGCTTGAAGGCAGCGTGTGATAAGACTGCGGAACTTCCAGAGTGGCAGGTGAGAGAAAGAGGAGGGGCAGGCACCTCATGATCAAAAACCCACCCACTGCTCGGAGGCGGTCCTCATCCACTCTCTTCTAAGCTCCCCCCCCACCCCCCCTGCAGGGATCCAGGAGAACCAGACGTGCCTGGTTAAGGCTCTTTGCCCTTGAGCCAGTTTGACTTTCCCAGGAATTTAGAGCTTGAAGTAGGAAGGGCTAGTCTCAACCCAGACTGGTCCCTGGGAACACGGAAATGCAGCAGCCTTGAGGCATTTCTGTGCATTAAAGTAACAGTGCAAGCTGATCCACTTAAAAAGAAGTGTGAATCACAGCAGAAGGACCACTTTGGCTCCAGAGGGAGAGAAACGGGAGCAAGGGATGCCTTCAGGTTTTCTTGCTCGTCCTCCTAACCCCCAAGCCTGGCTCTGCTTCTGCCTCTGAGGTCAAAGAGACTCCCTCTCTCGTACTGGATGTGCCCATTGGTGCTTAAGTTCCTGCAGGTGGGTTTCTGCTACTTGTCCCTGCAAGTGTCTGGCTCAGCCTCGTCCTGATCGTACACCCCTCAGTTCCTGTCTTCGCACTTTTTCTCCGGGATCTCTGGCATCTTTAGGGAAAGGACTGAGTCATGCATGTCCCACTGGCACCTCGGAGGTGTTGAGCTGGAAACAGTGTGAGGAAAGTGAGGGCAAGAGAGGAGGAAAAGCAGAGAGACATATTCATCCTGTTTTCTTTAATTCTTTGGACAGTCAACACACGTGAAATGCTTCTTCCGTACCAAACACTGTGCAGTGTACTAAGGGCAGAGCGTTTAATATGGCAGGTGATTTCCATCGTCACGTGTGCTTGGTCCAGCGGGCAAAGCAGACCTAAAGTGAGGACCATTCCTGCTGGGTGCTGTGTTACGATGTGAGAACTAAGTGTCATGGGCACAAAGGGTCCCCAAGGAATGTCTGTTTTAAACTCTGCTGTCTATAGGGAATTCGATGGCTTGTTTTATAGTTTCCTATAAGCTGATTTTTTTTTGGACAAGTGAGAAGCACTTTCTTACCAAATATTCTTTCAAAAATAACATTCTCTTGGAAGTTCCCATGGTGGCTCAGCGATAACGAGCCTGACTAGTATCATGAGGACGCAGGTTCAATCCCTGGCCTCGCTCTGTCGGTTGGGGATCCAGTGTGGCCATGAACTGTGGTGTAGGTCGCAGATGCAGCTTGGATCCCGAGTGGCTCTGGTGTAGGCTGGCAGCTGTAGGTCCTATTTGACTCCTGGCCTAGGAACTTCCATATGCTGTGGGGGCGGCTCTAAAAAGTAGGAAAAAAAAATTCTCTTGACTGTATATCCTGGAAAGTAGTCTTTGACAGGATCAAGTTACAACCTGCCCAACTGGGACCTGCCTGACCTTGGAAACCAGAGAGGGGCCTTCCTGCCGGTACAGAGTTGAGGTTTCAATTATAGCCATAAATGTGATTATTTATCTGAAGCTTCTAATAGCATTTCAACCACCACATTTGTATCACGCTACAGAGAGAAAAAAACAAAACAAAACATGTGAAAAACATTGGCATTTCTCTTTTCATGGTTGAGTTATTTTAGATTTACTTTACCAGCTAGGTTTGCTATTCATGGGGTCAGACAAAGGAGCGGAGGAGAGAGAGCGCAAGCGGGAGCCAGGGTGGCAGGTGTTTGAGGTTTTTCTTGCTCTGCAGTATTGGGTGTCCTGTCTGGGCCTTGACTGTCAGCTTTCCCCTTGGGTATGGAGACGAGGTAAAGGAGCTTACCTGCCAAAGATGGGGTGAAGAGGAGGCTGAGAGGGCCAGAGTCTCGCCTGGGGGAGGGTGTGCTGGACAGTTGGGAAACCTCTGTGGATTCTGTCCTTGCCGGGGCAGCCAGGTGGAATTTACTTTGGCTCCTAAAGTGTTTATGAATTTCCCCCCAAAGCAAAACAGAAGTTGGCTTCTCAAAGGTAATTCCAAACAAAAGGCACACTCAATAAATAAAATGGCTGATTTTGTATTTCTGGCCGTGTGCCTTGGCTTGGCAGCAAGGCCTATGCCTAGTCTGAGGCTGTGGTGGGGCCGCTTCAGTTTTCACACCAGTGTGGCCACTTTATCATTTACTCAGCTAACTTCTAAAGTATAGGAACTCAGAGTTCCCGTCATGGCTCAGTGGTTAACGAACCCGACTAAAATCTAAAGTATAGGAACTCAGAGTTCCCGTCGTGGCTCAGTGGTTAACGAACCCGACTAAAATCCGTGAGGTTGCGGGTTCGATCCCTGGCCTCGCTCAGTGGGTTAAGAATCTGGTGTTGCCGTGAGCTGTGGTGTAGGTTGCAGACGCGGCTCGGATCCCACATTGCTGTGGCTGTGGCGTAGGCCGGAGGCTGTAGCTCCGATTCGACCCCTGGCCTGGGAACCTCCATATGCTGTGGGTGCAGCCCTAAAAAGACAAAAAAAAAAAAAAAGTATAGAAACTCTGCTAAGTAAAGTAGGTCAGACAGAGAAAGACAGTATGATTTCACTCACGTGGAATATCGAAAACCAGCAAACAAAATGAAGGAACAAACCAAATAAAAATAAATTCGGTGATGCAGTGAGGACAGGGTAGTGGTTACCGGGGGCAGGGAAGGTGGGTGGGGAAGGGGATCCCTGGAAAGGGATAGATGGAAACTGAATTTTGGATGCCAGGCACATGGGAGGCATGCAGATGTGGAAATATAATGGTGCACACAGGAAAGTTGTGGTATAAACTGATGTTACCTCAAGAAAACATAAATCTAAAATTTTTACAAGTTAGAAATTTAAGCGAATAAATAACAGTTAAAAAACTAAGTATAGGAACTCTAGTTCTCTCCGTAACACATAACTTTGAACGGTCTGCTTTCCAGTTTTTATCAATAGCCTGGTTGAGAGAAAGGCTGTTTCTCATGTACGGGGCGGGGGCATCGTGAGGGCTGCGCGGTCCGGTCACTCATCTGTGCGGAGAGGGTTCCCACCCCGTGTTAGTCCTGCGCCCAGATGCCTTCGTGCAGGGCGCGCTCGGCTCATACTGCTGCGTGAACACGAAGGGCGTTAGGGCTGCTCTTGAACTAGCTGCCAACCCTCATGCTCAGCGCCCCTTTGAGGAAACACTCGGGCAAGACGTTTTAGATGGAAGAGCCCGAAGCCCTTGGCGTTCTCCAGGGCGGACCTTGCCATCCGGCGTGCCCCGTGCTGCAGGGTGTGGGGATGATCCAGATGGATCGCAGGCCTGGAGAGCTGACCCACTCACCTGGGCAGGGGCGATCCTGGCATGTAGGCCCTCGCTGTCCCTCCCATGTCTGCCAGGGGCTGTTCGGATCTTATTTTCTCTGTGAATTATGAGGCCAAAAAGGGTAGGGGAACCAACTCTCAAGACCTGGTGGATCATGTCAAACCCTGAACCTGTAATATTCCCAACAGATCTTTGTTGTGATTTTCTTTCTGTTCTTACATGTGTTTTCCTTAGTCATGACTTTCTGCTTATTTTTGTCATATGATATCACTTTCAAAGCCATTTCAAATTCTTTGTGAATGAGGCAGGGAATGCATTAAATAGATTATCTTAGTTAAGACAAATGGAGAGATGAAGTTTGAACATAATCTTAACTGTTTACACTAACTTCACTGAAAAAAAATATACCTTGTTTAAGATTGGAGTGTTCAGAGTCACGCGTAGGGTTGCACCTGTGTCTGGATGGGAAACTGGAATTTGATTTCCATTTTTGCTACCAATTTGCTGACTCATTTTGGACAAGTCCTTTCATTTTCTCTGCTCTGAACCTAACAAATGAGCTGTCCCTTTTCTTTTCCTTTCTTTTCTTTTTTTTCTTCTCTTTTCCTTTTCTCTTCTTTTTTTGGCCATGCCCACTGCATGCAAAAGTTCCTAGGCCAGGGACTGAATCTGCAGCATGGCAATGACCTAAACCACAGCAATGACAATGCCAGGTCCTTAACCCGATAGGCTACCAGGGAACTCAAGACTGTCCATTTTCTTTGTTCTCAGATTTGTAGAAATTTATTTTGGGTATGAAATATGTCAAATAAGTATTTGTAAAGTTCTTTCAGGTTTGGTATTTAGTGATGTGTACTATCAATGCCTATCTTAACCCAGAGGGATTAGGAAAGACTGGCTAATTTGCAAGGTTGTGGCTGGATTGGTTCCCTTTCTCCATTTGTTGGAACTGAGGCCTTACAGCAACTCGAAACTGAGGATTTAGAAAGTTAAAATGATTAAGACGGTCATGTTGATATGTTTATGTTTGGTATGGAAATGAGTTATTTTGTATGGAAATTGTGTGTTAATTTTCCCATTGGTGAGGTCCAAGGATTTAGGACAGTGAAGGTGGTTCGTGTACTGCCCCATCCCTTCTGCTGGGTTTATTAGAGTTTGGGCGGAGATTCGTGTGGAAAGATGAGTGATGGGTATTTAAAATAGTGAATTTGGCATTCCTGTTTTTATAAGGTAGTGATTGTTTTGGCAACTTTTAGACAAAACCTTTAACTCAGTTGAGGGAGTTTCTTCATGGGGGAATATGTGAATGATTGGGAAATGCGCATCCTATTGTTTAATTTATATCTTATTTCAAATAATTTCTTGCTTCCTAGTTGTGAAGAATATTGCTTCTTTGTTGGTTTCTTTTAGGTATAGGCTGTATTATAGAACCATGTATAGAAAATATTGTTTTCACTATTGGCATTCTCAAGAATAATAATGTAATCGGGTCTTTTAATTCTCTGTTGACTAAGAAGAAAAGGTACCCAGGCAACTTTGATTTTTAACAGAAATGAAGGAAAACATAGATTATCCAAACTAGAGATAGCAGATATTAGTGAATCTGAATAATTTTAGCATTTATTTAGCATGCTCTGATTTTTCTCTGACAGAGTAATTTAGAGCTTATTGTGGTTAGATCACTTTACGGTAACTTGAAACTTACCTGGGAGAAAAAGGGGCCACTGCCAAGTCACTGCAATTTTGCTGATGTTTCTCAGACCCAATTAAAAGAAAACAAAAGGTTCATTTTAGTTGAATGCATAAAATATTTGATCTAAACAACAAAAAAAAACCCTGTCTAATGCTAGGTAGTTGAAGTCCTAAATGAAGTGCTCTTAATGAAGCAGAACATGGGCTGAATATTGTAAACCTAATAAATATCATCTGGTGACAAACAGCTGAATGCACTAATGGCTGTGAATTCAATCTTTGCTTTGAGGTGGTGGGATGCTCTTTGTAAGCCTTTCTATTCAAGGCCCTCTTATCATGGAATCCTGACGTTTAACTTCACCAGGATGCCTTGAACACCTGAAGTTTTATTCACAGAGGTACCGTTGCTTATTTAAACTGCCCACTAGCACATCCCATGAAGATGAGCGTCTCCTGCCAACGAATGCCTTTAGCCTTGTAAAGCTGCCAGTGTGATTGAAATCCACCCTTCAGCCTTCAGTGGAGCTTGTGTTTATTTGAGTAAAGTTCAACCGCTCAGCAAAGGACTGGAAATAAATTAGTCATAAAATGAAAGAATTATAGGTGTAAACAAGAGAAATTGGGAAACTTGCCTCAAATAGAAGTATTTTGAGAATGCCTTCTCTCAACTTACATTTTTTTTGAGGTGGGGCGCCCACACCCCTGGCATGTGGAAGTTCCCAGGCCAGGGCTCCAACCTGCACCACAGCAGCGACCCAAGCTGCTGCAGTGACGATGCCAGATCCTTAACCTGAGAACGCCGCAACTCTCATTTTTGGAAAGCAAGAGCGATATTTTTTCTTAGATCTTTCCTAAATCTTAAGGATTAGGATTTCTCTCCAATCCACTTACTTACTGCGCTGTTGAAGTTGATGTTGGTGCCCTGTGTTCCCTTTGCCTAGGCTCATATCCTCTGAGCTTCCCCCCCCCCACCTCCCGATTATGTGGTCATGATGTAATCAACCAGGCTGAGGTTTCTCTTTATTTTCATCCTCCCTAAACTTTAAGCTGAATACCTGCCTTTAAACGACAAAGATTTCAGTTTTTTAAAGCACTCAGTATTATGAAAGTGTTTACTTTTTTATTTTAATTTTAATTTTATTTTCTTTTCTAGGTCCACACCCGTGGCATATGGGGGTTCCCAGGCTAGGGGTCTAGTCAGAGCTACGGTTGCCAGCCTATGCCACAGCCACGGCAACACCAGATCCGAGCCGTGTCTGTGACCTACACCATAGCTCACGGCAACGCCAGATCCTTAGCTCTCTGAGCGAGGCCAGGGATCGAACCTGCAACCTCATGGTTCCTAGTCAGATTCTTTTCTGCTGCACCACGACAGGAACTCCTAATTTTAAAGATAAGATTTTGACAGGCCATCAAGGCCTAAAGTCCTGACACTAATAGAATATTATTTCTCATTACCCATAGACCCCTACAAATTTCTTTTCTATCCTATTTATACCTTTCATTATCTTACTTCCCCAAATTTTGCCAAATGTGATTCTCTTGATGGTCATAAATCTGAGACAGAGAAGGGAGATGGCAGATCTTGATCAGATAGCGTGAGAAAGTGGGTTCTTTTCTCATTTCTTGTTGAAACATACTTCATCTAGAGTTCAGGGATTCAGGTTTTTGCTTTGTTTTTGTTTTCGGCTGTGCCTGTGGCAGGCAGAAGTTCCGAAGCCAGGGGTTGAACCCACGCCACAGCAGTGACCTGAGCCATAGCAGTGACACCTGATCCTTAATCCTCTGAGCCACCAGGGAACCCAAGGGGTGTGGTTTTGACAGTGAGTCAGTAGAGAGGAGCCACTATTTTTGTAATTTTGTCGTTTTGGTCCGCCACTCTGCTCAGCTTTTGGCGAATGCTGAATAGAGGAAGAATAGAACAGTCTCTCAGCCAATTCATCTCTAATCGGAACTTTCAAACATCCAAGAGACCCAGTTATTATCAACTATGGATTTACCAGTGTCACAGCATTTAAAGCTGAATTCTTGTTTGGGCCACATCGCATTTTTGCAACCCGACTCCAAATACTGTGTTTAAGTAGAGTTTTATTTGTTTCCTCCCTTATTCTTCCTTCCAAAGGATCCCCTTTTCCATTTGGTCATAATTACCATGACTGTACTGTGTCTTGTTATGCTTCCCTAGACAGTTTTGCCCTTTGGTATTTTCTTGCATGGATGGGTAGGAGTTTATTGTGTATAGGCTCTAGCACCAGTCTTTCAGAGGTGGTTTTTTAAATTAATTTCTGCTGAGTTGAAGTTAGAAGGATCTTGGTGTCCATTTATTTACTCCCCCAGCCCCAGAAGGAAAGGCATGTACTGTAACCCCAAATGCGGGCATCCATATTCCTTTCAATTCATTCCTTTCCTCCTTGGCCCTGTGGGGCCTCCGGGTAACCAACGCAGGACCTCTTCCTGTGGGAGTGTCATGGGTGGGAAATGGTTTGAGGACTACCCACCCATCCAAAGTCATCACACACACACACACACACACACACACACGCACACACACACAGGGTTACTGGGATGTTTTCCCATGATGCCTCTTTGAAGGGCTGTTTGCACCTTGAGGGCCACCTGGGGGTAATGCCCTCCAGCTCTGGCAGTCCTCTGTCTACAGTCATCTTGGGTTCAAGTATATGTGTTCTGCAACAACATGTTTTCTGTTAAAACTTATTTTGTCTGAGAGTTCCTGTGGTGGCTCAACAGTAATGAACCCAACTAGTATTCATGAGGACACAGGTTCGATCCCTGGCCTTGCTCAGTGGGTTAAGGATCTGACGTTGTAGGTCGCAGACGCAGTTCAGATCCCGAGTTGCTGTGGCTCTGGTGTAGGCCTAGCCTGGGAACTTCCATGTGCCTCAGGTGAGGCCCTAAAAAGGCACCCCACCCCCAAAAAAAACAAACCAAAAAACCCACTTTTTTTTTCATATGGTCCTTTATAGGAAACGTCTTTCCTTTTGAATTTGGGTGGTATTTCCTACTATAGATATAAAATAATTTAAATTAAGGAGGTGACATTGGGGGTAGGTTTTAGAAATCATTGCAGCATGTCTTGAACATAGTAAATGTTCTAAATTTTTGTTGAAGAATAACAAGAAATTTAGTAAATGGGGAATAAATAAGGAATAAAGACCTAGCAATGTAGATTTAAGGGTAGTCTGTGCAGTATTGTAAAAAAGTCTTTTAAATCACATTAAAAGATCACCGGGTTTTCTAATCACTGCATAACCAGATATGAGCTTTGTTTTTGTTTTTGTTTTTGTTTTTTGACAACTCTAAGGGTGGCTTTATGACATTCCCAGTATGCTTTTATTTCCAATAACATCTTTTCTTTTCTTTTCTTTCCTTTTTCTTTTCTTTTTGTTAAGGGCCACACCCAAGATATATGTAAGTTCCCAGGCTAGGGGTCTGATCAGAGCTACAGCTGCCGGTCTACACCACAGCACAGCAACACCAGATCCAAGCCACGTCTGCAACCTACCCCACAGCTCACAGCAACGGTGGCTCCTTAGCCCACTGATCAAAGCCAGGGATCAAATTCGAGTCCTCATGGATACTAGTTGGGTTCTTTAACCACTGAGCCATGACAGAAACTCCCAGATACGAACTTTGCAGTAAATCACATAGCAAATACTTTATGCGGCCAGGCATGCAGCTAAGTGATTATTCTTGACTGAATTTAGCTATTTGTGCTACAGTGAAGTTTTGCTTTACATGCTCAAGCTTATAGCTTAATAAATTGTTAGATATTTAAAAATTTATAGGAATAGCAAGAGAGTAAATAAAGACAATGTTGTTAACAGGAATAGCAAGAGAATAAGTAAAGACAATTACAGAAATAAGCTTGTCACTCGAACACAAGAACTGTATTTAGTTTTTCCATGTGTATTTTTGTGTGCAGGTACTTCAGGTAGTACTGTAGTCAGTGAGTATGCTTTTTTTTCTTTTGCCTTTTTTTCAGCTAATATAGTTTTCCATGAAATTTTTAATTTTTTTTTTTTCAATACAACATTTTAGGGCTGCACCTACGGCATGGAGGTTCCCAGGCTAGGGGTCTCATCGGAGCTGTAGCTGCCGACCTACGCCAGAGCCACAGCAACGCCAGATCCCAGCCCCGTCTGCAACATACACCACAGCTCATGACAATGCCGGATCCTTAACCCACTGAGCGAGGCCAGGGATTGAACCCGCAACCTCATGGTTCCTAGGCGGATTTGTTTCCACTGAGCCACGACGGGAACTCCATGAAATTATTAAATTTTAATCCTTCATACATGTTAGGGGATTATGAGACCTAGCCTCTCAAGCATCTATGTAGAGATTTTGCCAACATACTTTATAGGCCAAAGGGAGTAAGTTTGGCTTTCTTAGGGCAGTACATTAAATATGGTTTGATTGTTTTTTTTTTCCAGCAGTGTTCTTTTGGGGACCTAGTTTCAATCTGTGGCGAAACCAAAAGAATATATATGGCTGTAGTGGTGGAAGTTTGAGGGGGAAATTATTTTTTATGTTTCTATTTTCTAAATATATCATGTTTGAAAATTAGAAAAAAAAAGAAGTACTTTCTGCAGTTGAGAAGATTTTTGTTGGCGGTGTCGTCGTTCAGGGCCCTTTTATAGAAAATGAGAAAAACGTTACCAAGTGATGTGTTTATGAAATGGTTCTATGAGGAGAACTTGAAGTTCTTGTGTAGTTGAAAGATAATCTAAGTTGGGTGTTTGAAAATAAGACTGTGTATTTGAGTTTCGTCTTTGAACCTCTTCCAGCTTTTTTTTTTTCCCCTGTGACCTTGGGTAAGACCTCTAATCATAACTGAGGAGTAAGAAGAAAAGTGTGTGATGCTGACTGTGATGATGTCGATGGGTAGTCCCTGACCCACAGGGCTCTGCGAAGATGTGGGGAGAAATGGAAAAAGTAGGCGGAGCTCTTTAGAACACGATTTCAGTGTAGAAGGCGTGGTCAGAAGGCCCCCATTCCTACGATCACGCGCGCGCGCGCGCGGTGTGGACAGAGAAGGCTGGGAACCGGAGGCTGACTCGGCCCCTCGTGGCTTCTAAGCACGGTTCACTCGCTCCGGCTCAGGGGTCCTCAGGGAGGCTTTGTCCAGGCCTGGGGGAACTGACCCACCTGATGGCTTTCCTCTGGAGCCTCGGTCAAGTTGGTTCTCTTAGATTGAAACAAAGCTTCTGTCTTTTTCCAATGGGCAGCCTCCAGCATACCCCTTGAGTACTGAGAGTGAAAGGCTTCTGTGAGTCCCCATGCCCTAAGTCAGTTCTGAATGCAAAAATAGATTGCTTGGCTTGTGTTGGGGGTGGGGGGGTGGGGGGGTGATAAGCCCTTCTTTTGTTTCCTTAGTTCAGAATAGATGGGTTATTTCCCTTAAAGATGGGTAGGAGGGAGAGATTGCAGACAGAAGGCCTACATACACAGCACAAAATATTGTTAGTCTAGTCAAGCATATTTAGACATGATACTGACAGAACAGCCGAAACCACGCCCCTTGGAACCTGCCCAGTTTGAGAATATTTGCCATGTCCATTAAAAGGATAACTGAAGATCTAGGGGTTGGTTGTAAAATTACTGTTTTTATTTTTTTTGGTGAGTGGGAGCTCAGTGAACTGTTTGTTGGGAAATAGTGGGAAAAAAATAGCCACCCGCTTTGAGCTAGTTAGTCACTCCTGACTCCATGCGGATCATTGTTTTGTTAATTTCATCAACATGTTCATTTCTTTCAGCTCCATGTTCATGCATGTCTTTTAACCCGGAAACAAGAAGACTGTCCATAGGTCTAGACAATGGTACAATCTCAGTAAGTACACATAAATAAGCTTTCCAGTTGAAATACTTCCCCTCCTCTGGAGTATGTATATATGTGCATTGTGATGAGAATGACTTGGTAGGTTTTTTTTTTTCAAATGAACAAATTAATTTTCTTGCTAAGTTAAGTGGAAATTGCAGTGCAGCAGATTCCTGTCACGTGCAGGGAGAGCTGTCATCAGTCTCAACTTAAATGCTGACAAGATTCAGCTTGACTTACACAGGAATAGGGGTATTAGGGGGCCGTGGAGTGAACTGAGGGCTGGCGAGGACAGGCCGTAATAGTAGTGGCTTTGCTCAGATGCTTAATCGGGGCGTCACGCCCCCCCCCCACACAAGTGATGGAACACGAGGGCAATGGCCCCTTAGACCTGCGTGTCTGATCTTGTCTTTGGTCCTTGAGGTTGGCTTCTTTCCTCCCGCTCCTGCTCCTCGCTGTCTTCTCAACTCCCTCTAACATGTGAATCGAATTCTGTAAATGTGTACAAATTTGTAAGAAAGCACAGAATCTAGATTTAGTCTGGCGGGTAGATAGATCCAGACAAAGAGTGGATCTTTTGGTTGTAGATCTTGAGGGAACTCAAGTGACCAGAGATTGGAATTTCGGGGTTTACTACTTAATCATCTTTTATATGTTTATTTTCAGCTAGTATGTGAACTAGTAACACGGCTGACCTGGTGAATTCTCTAGTCTTGCCTTTAATTGTGGGCAAGAGAGGCCCTGCTTCGGGACCCGGGAATTAGAGGACCCTGCTCTGGCCACACCTCCCCACAGGTGAAGGATCTGAGGGGCCAAGCGCAGGTGCCCAACCTAAGCCCCTCCTGTGCCCACCCCCACGCCCTGGATCCCTGACTCTGGAATTTCCTGCCACCAAACAGCTTAGGGGCTGCATGGGCCTTTCTCCTGGGTCTGTCCTGAGGAGGGTAAAACTGGTAAATGTACCCTTAGTCTGAAGTGGTTTGAGGTGGGTAGGATGTCCGCACATGTGAGCCGGGCCCCTCTAGGTGGCGATGGATCCGGGAGTGGGCAAGAGGGGTGTGGGCCGGCCCGCCCGTGTGACCACACGATGATGTGGAACTTGAAAGAGTCTAAAAATTCTGACTTTGTACTTGTGCCTCCAGGTAGTTGCAGGTGGGTTTATCAAGATTGGAGGAAGAGACCATATTTGATAGTTTAACTTGAATTATAACTTTTGTATGTTTAGACACATGGCATGTGGGTCTCCATTTCTAGTCTTGACCCAACCCCTCTGAGGGATGTGAACAGGTGGGCCTGATGTTTGCCATTTGATCTTTAGTCAAAACACTTGTTTGGAGGAGGTCCCATTTTGCCGCAGCATGTTACAAGCCTGACTAGTATCCCTGAGGATGTGGGATGAATCCCTGGCCTCGCTCAGTGGGTTAAGGATCCAGCCTTGCTGTGAGCTGTGGTGTAGGTCGTAGAAGAATCTTGGATCCCGCGTGGCTGTGGCTGTGGTGTAGGCCGGCAGCTGCAGCTCCATTTGATCCCGAGACCTGGAACTTCCGTGTGCCGCGTGCTCGGCCCTAAATAAGTGAAAAACAACCCCCCCCCACCCGCAAAACAACAACAACAACAACAACAACAAAAAACAACCCACAGTTGTTTGGTGATCTTTATGGAAATTTTTAACAATATTGTTACATAGAAATCAGCCTATTGACAAATGTTTCTGGAAGTCCCATAAGGTCTAATGCGTCTGGTATGTCCCTGTTCCTAAGGAGGACAGAAGAGAAGGTCGTGATGCAGATCTTTGTCCACTTTACCAAGAGTCGTTTTTACCAACCCAGTGTGTGTAGTTTTTAAAAGATACGGGGGAGATAATTGGATTGTTCAGTGAACTGAAGTTTCATCCTAAGGGAAAATCTGAGATGAGCTGAGGTCTATATTTTGCCCAACAGTTCAGGTAATGGTAGCTCCCTGTCTGTGAAAAGCCTTACGTGTGTATACAGCATATAGATGATGCTTTGCATTTTAAAAATTAATATAGGGGTTAATGGGTGCTGATAAATTTGGCTTCGAAAGTAATGCAGGTGAGCCACGTAAGTTATGGAGAGCTCTGGCTATTTACTGCACATAAGGAGAGACCCTCTTAGCCATTATTCCTTTAGTAAATGAAACTGCCGGAGAACCAGAACATAAATCAGGAACTGAACCAAGATGCTTCTCTTGGAGTGTCAGCTTGGTGTGGTGATACCAAATCTTACCTTACCCGGTCTTCTAAAACACGATGAAGGACTTGACTTGTATGAAATAATTTCCTTTAAAACTCTCTCTTTCATATTGCTGAAGAAGATGAATTGTGTACCTTACCTATTCTTATCTGAAGAATTGTAAAGAGCTCTGTGTTAGGAAACGGTACCTTGAGAGAACAGCGCGCTTCGCTTCGGGTTCAGCATCCTCATTGATCACGACAGTAACAGCTTCTCTACTGGAAAGGCTCACACAGAGTCTCAGCTGTTTATTTAATAGCTTACTTTCCAGACATGGGAAATCCTTTTCAGAGACTATACATTTTCTGTTCCCTGAATGTAGCAAATAAATTTGGAAAGAAATACTCTAGGTTAACTTATTTTAAGACAAAGGAGGAAATCAGAGCAACTCCTTATTTCGCTTTATTTTGCGGATTAAAAGAGATCTAAGAGGCAGTTAACCTTGTGTAACTGAGCAGTTTATTAAAGATGAAGTAGAGATAATAGATATAGGCCATTCTTTCAAAAGTCTGGCCACAAAAAGAAAGGGGGGCGGGGGGAGAGAGAGAGAGAGAGCTCCAACAAATGTGTTCGTGGACAAGCAGCTGGAGGGTCCTGTCAATTTGGAGGATTCAACTGTGGGGCAGAAGAGGGAGACTTTCCATTTTTAAGACAGGAGGGAAAGACAGAGACAGTTTTGCGGTATAAGAGAGAAATGACCTTTTATTTTTCCCACGAAGGAGCCAGTTAGATCACCCACTGAGAGAAACAAAAATGGGGCGAAGGTATATTTTCATGGTCATAACTTTTGTTTTCTGAACTTGTAAGCCCAGAACTCCTTCCACCATCTTGGTCTATGGTCCCGAGTACCTCTCAAGGTCATGTTCAAATGTTATCTTTTCATTTTCTCTCTTTCTTTCTTTCTTTCTTTTTTTTTGGACAGGTGGTTCCTGAGGCCTCCCAATTAAAATTAATCACACACAGTACTCAGTAGGTTAGTTGTATTGTTCTTGCCTATTTAACTTGTTTTGTAAAAAGTATTCAAGTCTGTCTTCTCCATTAAAACATTGAGTGTTGAGGATTTGGTCAGTCTTTTACTTTTTTTTACTCATCTCCTCTCCCAGTGGATCTTAATGTGATTCCTTCTACAAATTAGGGACTCAATAAATAATTTGTTAAATAAGCTGTTGACGAAAGTATAAACGCTGTTGCTATTAATATGGTTGGTTGTAACAAGTACCTGCTTAAATTCCAAGATAGTTTATTTGTACAGTTATATTGGTTTTCAAAATGCTTTTCACAATGGAATTAACTTCTCCTGAAGAAGAAGGTGTGCCAGTAATTTGATTTACCTCGAGTTTGAGTTTCCAGAAATGCCTTCTGTTTTTAATGTTGCAAGAAGTCAGATTGCACTAAGTACTATTCATTGCTAAGTAGAACTTTAAATTTTTCTATCAAAATGCATCATGTTTTCTGGCCAACCAACAAATACCTAAATAACAACTGCATGCAGAAGATTACGCTCAGTTCTGACTTGTGGCTCCTGGTCTCAAAGAGCTTATCGTTCACTTGGGGCAAAATGAAAAATAAAGTTATGAGATAAGTATAACAAAAAGTTAAAACAAGAAAAGTAGCGTTACGCCAATGCATGTGATGTTGGCCAGGCAGTGCGGTCAGGTGAGAGTGAGAGAGAATCATCTGTGCCAGCCTCACTGAGACCGGGTAAGAGCTAGGATTTGATTGGCTAACGACAGGAAGGTAAGGCATTTCAGGCAAAATGAATGGCATGGGGGAGAAAACATGCTCATCTTTATAAATATATTTTTTCTTCTTCATCAAACCTGTTAGGGAGCCAACATTTTCATTTATTGTTTAATTTATTGTATTTACTTTTATTTATAAAATACGTACACGTTTAAATAAAAATTTCAATAAAATGTTTCTATTTTTGTTGATCTCTTTATTTAATATTTATTTATTTATTTATCTTATTCCAAGGTAAAAGCATAGTCACTGAAGAGTTTTTGAACAAGGCTCCCAAATGATAAAGTCTCTGTTCTTTGCAGATTAGTCTCATATACGTGTTACGGGAAATTTGATTGGGATGAGAGGAAGAGATTGCTCTATAGAATGTTTAGCATGCAAGGTAGTGGTTATTGTCGAAAACTAAATGATGTTGACCATGTATGGATTCGTTATTGCTGTTTTGGTAGTTCTTGTGGTTATTATATTCTTCAGATTTCATATAGATTATCTGAGGGAATGAAAAAGGAAAGAACAAACATTTATTGAGCATCTGCTACGTTCCAGGTGCTCTGCTTTACATGCATTCCCTCCTTCCAGCTTTAGGGTAGTTCTGTGAGAGGGATGTTACACGTGCTTCATTTAGCCAGGAAGCGGCTCTCGGCAGAGCTAGGGACTCTGTGTGCCTCGCCTCACCCGACACTGCTGAGCAGGAGCCACCCCTGCTTCTGTTAAAGGCTTTTTCCACCCTGCCTGTTGCCTCTTTCTCAATAGGAGAGTCTATCTCTGCCTACTGAGTTCTCCCTGCCTAGGGCCTCATTTGTCCCTGAGTCTGTCTCCTTCACTAGACTGTCAGCTGCCTGAAGGCAGAGACCATGTCTCTTTCAGTGTTGTTTCCTGGACCACTGTAGACTTTTGTAAACATCTGTATTCCTGCCATCAGGAGGCTCCAGCCAAAGGCGGGCACTTAATCAGCAGGATAAAGTTACTCCCAGCAGTTGACAGAATATGAGTGAATCGTGTGTTTGGGGTATATAGAAGAATTCCATGTCCATACTCTGCTTCCTGAATTTCATAAACAGATGCATAGATACAGGAACTAAAAAACCTTAGTAGAAATATTATGTGATCCTGAAAGTTTGTGGGACCCTAAAATATACTCTCCGTAAGTCTTTTATTGCTCTTCACAGCTAAGTCTAGCAATCGGATGCAGTTGGGGGATTATCGAAGGAATATATATGCCTTCTCTGACCATTAATCATGATTTAGAGGTTCATATATTTGCAATTAAATTAACATCTTTCCAAGAGTATCTGTCTGTTTTCATGTTTCGCCAGTGGTATTCCTTAGATGGTATGTTCTAAAAATTGCCTCACACGATGGAATTCAGAATGGTGTATGTCTTTCCTAAATAGGGAATCTGTATCACAGGTCCCTTTCAATTCTAATCTTTTCTTATCTCTGGCAAAGCATTCTTGTAGCGGGGAAGCAAAATATGACCCCCTTCCAGAAGACCTATAGCTTCAAGGGAAAGGAGTGTAGTCTCTGTAAAAGAGGATATTCCTTGTTTTAAATAAAGGAAGTTACCTCTTTGACCAGGAGGAAATCCAGGAATGATCAGAGCTGTTTTTCTCAGCAGTAATCGGGATCTTAAATTCCAAGTGTTTTGTTGTATCATATCAGCACCTGGTACACTACTTTCCCAGAGCTGCTGCAACAGAGCACTACAGACTGGGGGGGCTTAAAATAGTAGAATTAGATCTCTCACAGCTCTGGAGGCTTTAAGTCCAAAATCAAGCCATGCTTCTTCTGGAGGCTCTAGGGGAGAATCCTTCTTTGCCTTTTTCTAGCCTCTGGTGGCTGCTGGAAAATCCTTGGCATTCCTTGCCTTGTGGATGTGTCCCTCCTGCTCTGCCCCCATCTGTGGCCTTCATCTTTGTGTCTTCACATGGCCTTCATATAAACCATTGGATTAAGGGCTTACTGTAACCCAGGATTATCCCATTTTAACTAACCTACATCTGCAGAGACCTTAGTTAGAAATGAAATCATATTCTGAGGTTCCAGGTGGACATGAATTTTGGGAGGACTCTTTTCATCCAGTACAACTGGTAATCTTCTAGCTACAGAATTTCCCTAGCAGTGTTATAGTAGTTGACTAGGAAACAGTTTTGTGAATGTGTAACATGATGCTTTCAGGAAGAGGTGGCCAGAAACAATAAAAGATGATGATTCAGAATCCTCTTGGGAGTGATTAGAAAAATTGGAGTTGAAAAGGACCTTAGTTCTTCCCCTAGATTAAGTGATAGTATATTGGGTGGATCACATGTCAAGAGCTAGGACTCTCTCAGCCCCTGGACAGATTTTCTTACCATACCTGTCTGATTTCGCACAAAGACAGCCCAATGGCAAAGAGTTGCCCAAGGGTGGTCACTGATGAATTGGAAGCTTGTGTTATTCCATGCATCTAGCCATTGCTAAGAAGATTTAAAAAAAAAAAAATAGTTTGACCGTTTAATATAACAAGTTGTTTTGCATGAGTTGTTTATAACTGTGGGTTATAATGAGCCTTCAGGGACCGAACCCACAGTGATGAGAGGTAACCTATGGGTAAAGCACTTCAGCTCAGCCCAGGTTGAGTGTCGTCAGACCACTCCTGCTGGAGGGGAAAGTCCTCTGAAAACCTTCACCTCCATCCGCTCAGAGGCCACAGTTCTGCAGCTTGTCAGCCGTCATGGTGCATTTCAAGTTTTATACTTCTAGAAGAATCGATGTTGCTTCTGAGATTTCCTTTCCTTCCACAATTTCTAGTGTGACACCGTCGTGTGACTACTATGCTGATCTTGATGTCAGCGCAGGCGGGACTTGAGGAATGTTTCACGTAGACCTGGAACCTACAGGGCTTCCTTTTAAACTCTTGCATGACCTCACCATGGCCACTAGCTTATGCTTCTTTTGTTCTTCCATGGTTTCTACCGCAGAAGACCATCAGTTCTTTTTCTTCTTTTTAAATCTCTTCTGAGTCATGTCATCCTTCTGTGGCCATGGACCTTATCGTGTGAGGAGTTCCTTTTACAGACTGTTCGGTAGCCGTTCTCTTCTGAGCTTGTGCTAATGAGTTATGATAAACTTGAATATATATAAATAAATATATATAAATAAACACACCTACAAAAGTATACACATCTTTGCTTCTGCTTAGCAGAACGAGAGTCCTAGAGTGCTGACATGCCAGCGGCGTTCTATTTTATTTATACAGTAAACTTCACTGAAGGTGCTTTTGTCAAAGAAGACACTGTTGTGGGAGTTGTGTTGTCAGTGTTTGTGCAGGTCACAAGCCTTCCTAGAGCCTCTCAAGGGCAAGTCTGTCTCTGCCCATGATGTCGCTGTATAGGTAGCCCTGTGGTCTTTTGTTCAGTACCTGCCTGTTACCTAAAAACGTGGTCAAGTAGTACTGAATACACGTGGCTAAAGCAGTCTTTGGCCCCAAATTATTTTGTGGCGCCTCCATTACAATGGTGAATTTTCGAGGGCACTCAACTCACTCTTACTAGACCCATTCTGTAGCGTGAATACCAGATTGCCTGTATTTTAAACTGGGTGCTGAGGAGATCCAGTAGCGTGTGTGCCGGGTTGAAATCATGTATATGGACACTCCGTATAAGAAGTAGCTGCCACAAAGGATGTCCTTCTTAGGGACATTGTATTACTCATTTAGAAGGTGGTCATCTTCTTATGTTGGCCGTGTCACACAGCCTATCTGTGGTTCAGAAAGGCAATGGCTAGGACTTGATGAGTCTATTGTCTTCCAAGTTACCTTCCCTTTAGTGTATTTCTTTTTCTTTTCTTTCCTTTTCTTTTCTTTTTTGGCTGCACCTGCAGCATGTGGAAGTTTCTGGGCCAGGGATCAAGCCCATGCTGCAGCAGTGACCTAAGCTGCTGCAGCGACCATGCCAGATTTTTAACCTACTGTGCCACAAGGGAACTCCTCTGTGTCTTTAGTCTTATTTCTTAATAATCTCTCCCTCCTCCCAGATCCTTCCCATTGGCTTTTAAACACACCCAAGTTTCTTTTTATTGAAAACAAAGACTAAGCCATCACAGCTCTCTTAGACCCTGTCAACCCTGTGGTCTCTCTCTTCTGTCCTCATTAGCAAACATCTCAAAAGAGTCATCTATAGTCATTTCCTATATTCCCTCCCTTCTCTTCTTTACTGAAACCACTGCAGTCAGGCCTCCAGCCCCATCAATCTACACAAACGGCTCTGGCTCTGGTTACAAAAGCTCACCAGGTGCATCGGTCCACCTGACATGTTTAAGTCCTCATCATGTTTGACCTCCCAGCAGCATTTTGCTCTGCTCTTTCTTCCTGAAATAGTCTCTTTATGTGCATCTGCGATGCAGTACTCTGCTGGTTTTCCTCCTGGTCCCTGGCCGTCTCGGCTCTTTCCATCACAAGATGTCCTCAGGCCAGCTTTTGGTTCCCTGTTGGAATGTCTCAGCATTTGCCCCCTAGGCCCCCCCCCTTCTCCTTCTGGGCAGCTCCGCCCACATCATGACTGCATTTGGTGCCCACGTGACCCTAACTCTCAGCTTTTAATCTCTGTCGAGACCTTTTCTCTGAGGTTCCAACCTCCTTCTTAATATTCTCTGTTGAGTATCTCAGAGGAACCTCAGATTCGCCGGGTCACCTGGTCCTCCACACCTGGTCCTACTCAGTGTCCCCTGTTTTAGTAACTGTAACCACTGCCCATCCAGGGGTCTTTGGGATTCCTTCCTTCCTCTTCCCTTGACTTTATCCAGTCCATTATTTATGGATTTTTGCCTCCCAAATACCTCTCGGCTGCCCCTCTCCGCATTGTCGCTGTCAGCAGCGGCCTCAGCAGCATCATCGCCTCCATCCACCGCCACCATCATTAGACATTTGAGACTAATATTCTCTGACATCTTTGTTTTTTGTTTTTCTCTTTTGTCTTTTCAGGGCTGTACCCGTGGCATGTGGCGGTTCCCAGGCTAGGGGTCCAATCAGAGCTGTAGCTGCCAGCCTACGCCACAGCCACAGCAACGCTGGATCCTTAACCCACTGGGCAAGGCCAGGGATCAAACCCGCAACCTCAAGGTTCCTAGTCAGATTCGTTTCCACCGCGCCACGACAGAAACTCCCAGAGTAATATTCTCTGTATGCTCAAATATTTTGCTGATTTTTGCTTTGAGTTAATCTTTTATACACACTATAGAGCCTGACCGTGGGTCTCATATCACTGTCATTTAGATGGCAAGGTTCAGAGCCCAGAGGGGCTGAGGTGGCATTTCCATGGCAGCCACCTCGAAGACATTCCTCCCAGGGTACCGTAACAGCAGCAGCAGCAGAGTCATGAAACATACCCCCTGAAGAGCCATCTGACATTTACTCTTTGCTATAAAGCTTGAGAACTCACTGGAGCCAGTGTGTGTGAAGGAGGCGGTTATTCTTTATAGCCCTACGGTCCCTGGATCGCTGCCACCTGGTGCCACTACACCTAACTGATGATCTGAGTCGGTCTTGAAATCAGGCTACCCCCTTGCCGGCTAGTAGCCTGTGTTAGCAGAGAGGGGAGTAGCATTCGGTGCGCCCTGGGCCCTGGGTGCAGTGCTGGTGGTAGCTTCAGCGCTTGTGTTCTCCGTGTCACTGCGCTTGGACGCTCTGACCCAGGGTGGTGGTAACCCAGAGGGGGTCTGGTTTCCAAAGGGGGTGCCCCCCTCCTCATTTATTTAACCCCTCTGCCAGCACCACGCTTGAGTGCAGGCTCCACAATCCACTCACGTCCAGTTTTACCTCCTTGCAGATGGAGGAATGACTCTGCCCATAGTCAGTGAAGGTTATATCTTTATAGGAAGAAAGCGATCAGTATTAGGCCATAAGCTCACTGAAGCAATTTACACTGTCGCAAAAAGACTGCTAAGCATCTTCCCACCTAGAGCAGCACAGCTTTTCCACTGGCTGCAGTCACTCGGGTCCAGCCGGCTTTCTCTTTGAGCCGTCTGAAGCGCAAGAGCAGGGCAGGGTCTTCCACCCAGAGCCTGTCCGTCGTGGATGGCAGAGAAGGGAGCTAGCAGGGCCCTTGTTGAGGGGCATCATGGTTGGGTCACCAGCGAGGTGTTTTACACTCGGCACACTCCGAGTTCTCGCCACAGTTTCCCTCCAGCTCTCCCTTCTGTGGCCGAAGTTAGATGTTGACGCTCCCCAGGGCTCTGCCTTGTGCTGCCTCCTCTTTCGTGGTATCTCCTCCTGTGGCTTCATTATCGTACACCTACAGCTTTCAAGGCCCTGGCCCATTCTCTCCTCCTGAACTTGAACTCAGACTCCAGCTGCTCACTTGGCATTCCTAAGTCAGTGTCCCCAGGACACCTCTGATTTAGCATATTCTGAATAGAAATATCTTCCCCCTCCACCAACATAAGCTCCTTCTCCTTGTTCCCTTATTAAATGACACCACCAAGTAGCCCCAGCCAGAAGCAGGAGTGCGAGTCAATCAGCATTTGCTGTCAAACCTCAGAGCAACCGGTGGGTGCTCTAGCCTGACTCAAAACTCCCTCCAGACTTTCCCCTTTTGTCTGTTCCTGTGGTGGCCGGGCTTTGCAGTTTTCTTTCTCCTGCAGCATGTGCTTGGATGGTTGCAACCAACTCCAGCCTGGTCCTGCTGTCTCTTGTCTCTAATAGCCTTCGGCTCCTCTACCATCAGATAGCCAAAGTTCTTGTGTAATTAGGCCACTGCTCTGGGTATATACTCTCCATAACTTCCAGGAGGGTAAAACTCCAATTCTTGCTTCTCGCCCACCTTGTCAGCCTCATCTCTCACAGCCTGCCTAGCCAGAGGGATAGCAGGCCTATTGCTTGCCTGTGTACATGGAGTCCCCCAGCTAAAAAAGAGGTGGTACCGCCTGCTGACCTTCTGCTTTCCCCCTTGAGAAACTCTTTTCCTATCTTTAAGAATTAGCCTAAAGCCCCGAAGCCATTCTTCTCTGAAGGTTGTGCTACCTCCAGAGCCGGGTCGAAAGGCTCTTCTTACGAGTTCCCATAACACTTAGTTCAGATTTCTACTTGAGAATTTATGTGATAATTTTTATTTCACTTGCCGCTTTCCTCTATATGACTGTGTGTTGAGTAACAAACATAGAGCTGCCGATGGTGGGTAGGACACATTTAGGAAGTGCTGATGCCTTCGTGGCCTTAACCTCCATTGGCCTGAAGGCAGGAGCTCTGTCCCGTGCTTGGCCCTACCTAGGACCCAGCAGAGAGTCTGCACACATTGGAACCTCAGGAATAGTTTTCAGATGAATAAAAACCAAGCCAGCTTTGTCTCTGTTTTCATCCAGAAGTTCTTTCTCCTTTTGCTTTTCTTCTTATAGCCTGGGCATCCTTACAAAAAGCCTTGTTTCCTGCCAGCTCTGAGTTGGAGGCACCGTGTCTCGTTCCCCTCCCTCCCTTTATCAGGTCGCACCGACTCAGAGTTCACGGGGCAGGTCCTTGTTAACACATGGCCTTCATGGAGCAGGCGCGGACGTCCTGGTGGCTGAGGTATGAACTTGGCTCCCAGAGAGCGCTGCATCTGACTCCCAGCCCCACCGTTTTCAGCTGAGTAATGATGGATGAGTTGGTTACCTTGCATACCCCTCAATTTACTCCCTGTAGATTGGGAATAATAATATGATCCTTGTGGGATTATTGCGAGGATGACAAGAGACGATTTATATAAAAGTCCCCCAAACGGGCAATCGTTACCTTTATAGCAGAAATTCTGTTCAAGAGAAGAGTTTGCTTTTTGATGAGGTTACTACTTTTATCTGAAATTAAAAGAGTATTATCTGTAGGCGATTATTTGCCACCTCAGGTTAAAGATCATTTTTAAACGATTTTGTTTCTTGAGAGTTAGTAAAACGGATTTTAGAGGTAATCTTTCCCAGTGTTACTGAGAAATAATTGGCATACCTCAGTCCACAAGTTTGAGGCATACAGCATCATGGTTTGATTTACATACACTGTGAAATGATTCCCACAATAGGCTCAGCTCACCTCCGGCATCTCATAGAGATGTTACAACAAAAAGATAAGAAAGAAAAAAAATGAAAGAAAAAGATTTTTCTCCCTCGTGATGAGACCCTTAGAATGAACTCTCTTAACTTTCCCATGTCTTATACAGCACTATTAACTCTAAGAAATGTTTGCTTTCTGCTATTCTCCTTCCTTGCTATCTGCATGTTTATTGGCTTGAATAATGTTTCAGGGCTGAATTTATGAATTTGAATCCAGAAAAATATCATTTAACAGCTGAGTACTGAGACCATGGTTAGAGACAGTTTACCTTAAAAAGCAGCACATTATCGTGTTTTGCTACTGACCTAGGAAGTAAAACTTTGAACAGCCCTAAGATGGGAGTCCTAAGTGTACACTGTAGCATGTTTTGACATTGATTACAGAAAGTAATAGCTTAGTAATTAGGCTCTCTTCTTCTTTTTTTTTTAATTGTTGGACTCTCTGGTAATTGTACCTACTTTGATTCAAACCTACCCTGGGGTAGCACTGAACTCCAAGTGGAAAAATCTGGTTCCTGCTTCAGAATCTCCTATTGATGAGCAAACCATTTCATCCCTTTCTGGTGTTTTCTCTAAATGAAAGCACAAACCATATGTCATACTTATATGTAGTAGCCATCACCGAAATATTATACTTTATGTTTGTATAGCATTATAATATAGTATTATTTTCACCTATTTCTAAAGTATATTAATAGAAAGCTGCTATGTCTAAATTAATATATCACTTAAAAAGACATTTTAATGCTTTCATTCAGTTCTTGTAACAAACATACATTGAGGAGCTTCCGTGGGCCACGGCGTGAGTGTTCTAGGTGCCTGAGATATTACGTCAATGAACTCTCCCTCTCCCTGCAAAAAACCTGTCTCTTTGTGAAAGTTGCATTTTAAAGAGGAAATACAATAATTCGTTTGTGTTAGAAGGTCATAGATGCTGTGAGAGAAGGGGAGCAAGCAGGAAGAGGGGGCTTGGGAATGTGAGGGCGGCAGAGGAGCTGGAGTAGTTTTAAAAGGTGGACCTGTCAGTCTTCATTGAGAAGGTGTCATTTGAGCAGAGGACTTGAAGTTTAGGGTAACAAGTCACATGGATATCTGGGAAAACAATGGTTAAAACAGAGGCATAGGCAGTGCAGAGCCTTGAGATAGGAGTGTTTATAATATTAGCACAATTAAAATCTTGACTCGTTTCTTTAAAAACAAACAAACAAACAAAAAAACAGGAAGTGAGGAGTTTCCCAGTGGCCTAACCTTTCGTGGATGTTTTGGTTTGGGTTTTGTTTTTGTTTTTCCTCTGGCTGTGCATGTTGGCATGCAGAAGTTCCTAGGCCAGGGATCGAACCTGTGCCACAGTAGCAACCAGAAGCACCGCAGTGTCTATGGTGAATCCCCAAAGGTTAAGGACTTGGTAGTGTCACGGTTGCAGTTTGGGTTACTGCCATGGCCCTGGCCCAGGGATGTTCATCCGCCACGGGCGCAGCCAAAAAAACCAAAACTGGGGAAATGCTTGTTCCTTTAGTTATAAATATTTATTGATTAACTTTCATACATAGTATAATGGGAAAAATGCTGGACATCTGGGATACACCTTAATAAGGCAGCAAAAATTGCATTCCTTTCAACTTAAGATCTATAAGGAAAGCTGAAATCATCTAATCGTAGATGCTCTGAGTGCACATCGTGACTGGTATCATGCGAGTGTGTGCGGAGCCTCTTGACTTCAGCAAAGGAAAGATCTGTTCTGCGTGAGGTGATCATACAAATGCAGACCCAGAAGGTTGGGTTTGCAAAGTGCTGGAGGCTGGGGGAAAGGGAACAGTTTCTCGGCAGAGGACAGACAAGGGCAGAGGCTGGGGAGCAGGGGTGTTTAGTCCACCACCGGGAACAAATGCAGTTCAGTTGGAAAGGCATTGGAAGAGGCCAGAGTTCAAGAAGGACGGTAAGGATCCGATGACTCCATGTGTTGGAGAAGCCGACTGGAGAGAAAGGTGGTGGGCAGACATTCATTCCTCCCAGGCCGGGCTCGTACCTCACTGCTCCTGCCTGCCAGCAGCCGGAGTCCTGATTGGTCACCGTGCCTGACTCACCACTGGCTCCTGCCTCCAGGTGTCAGACTTGGGAAGTGGATCATGATAGAGGCATACTGGTGGTACTTTGTGCTTAGCTTTCTTGCATGTCTGTTGTAGGTATTGCCATCTAGAGTCTCTGAAGAGTGGAGTGATTTCAGAATTTGCACTGCAGTATTTTCCTTTGCTCATATAAATCCAATGAGACATTCACCTGGTTTCAATCTCCCTTTGAAGAGGCTCTTTTTGGTTTGTGTGAGCTGAAGAAGATCAGTAGATAAAAAAATCAAGAGATAGACCCATGTTTCTGGCCTGTGTTGTGCAACCAAGTACGCCTGTGACCTTGGTTAAGTCCTTTAGTCGTATCTCTGGCCTTCACTTTCTCTATCGAAAGAATGAGTCATTGTGTTCAGACCCCTTACAAACTCCAGAATTCCAGGAAATGCAAAACTTAAGCACCAGAGATCCAAACGTCTGTCACTAGCTGCTTTCATAAGTAGGAGCAGTAGTTGCCAGCCTTGGCTCGCAGGCTGAAGTTCATGACATCAGCTATAAGCAGTTTACAATTTCAGCGGGCAGCTTTTTTGTTCAGGACAGTTTTGTCAAAAATTTTGAACTTTTTTCTGTTTAAAAAATAAGTATTAACAACTAGACTTTATGTAAACTATTCTCTCATGTAGTTTGCTCTTAATATTACAGCAAACATTTTTTGAGGAATGGATATTATTTACAGTTTTCAGTCTCTTTCTTTATCTGTGAAGAATGCTTCAACGATTTTCTTTGTCTGGTACATCAATGTTCTAGCTTCAGATTTTGGTCTATTCAGATTTACTCCTTGAACAACTTTCTCGAGTATTTGTCTTTAAGATTCTGAAATTGGCCAGAGGCAGCCTAGGAAGTGGTCACATTCAAATTTGCATCTCTTCTCCCCTCTCCCTGCCATCTTGCGAGAGATATTAGTGAAAAAACAACTGCATCTGGTTACCTGCGTTCAATGTTAGGTGACTGGGGGTAGGGAGGCGCAAAAACTTGTTACTGTTGATGCCAAGAAAGGTGATGACTGGTAAACAGTTAGACATCCAGGCAGACCTAGAGAGGGAGCAGCTAGACATGCATTTATGAGCAGAAGGACCTTGAAATGGCATTTTGCATTTTTTTTTTTCTTTTTAGGGCTGCACCCACAGCATATGGAGGTTCCCAGGCTAGAGATCCAAGTGGAGCTACAGCTGCCGGCCTACATCACAGCCACAGCAACACTGGATCTGAGCTGAGTCTGTGACCTACACCACAGCTCATGGCAACACCAGATCCTTCACCCACTGAGCGAGGCCAGGGATCGAACCCTCAACCTCATGGTTCCTAATTGGATTCGTTTCCGCTGTGCCATGACAGGAACTCCTCTTTTTTGCATTTTGGAGGAGGATTTATGGAAAGAAATTGTAAACCTGAATTTGTTTCTTTGTAGGTGATATTTTGAATCTAGAGAGGCTAACAGCTGCTGTTGTGACACAAACCCCAATTATCTTTTCTCTTGTTTCAGATGCTTCCAAGTAATGTGACATGTTAATCTTCTTAGAAATATGACTAAGAGTTTCTTACAAAGTTGAGAGCTGAGGCTGGGGGTTTGCAGCGAAAGCATTCCTTCTCCTCACTTCTGAAAATACATGTGGTCAGAAAAGATTTGGGCCATGAGGCATCTCTTAGGAAGGGGACCGTCTCCTCCCGTCCCTCTTCCTGGGTAGAGAGAACGTTCCAGCGTTTGGTAGCCAGCAAAGCCTCTTTTCATAATTTAAAAACAAACAAGCATAACTCAACTCTCTGGGCAAATTGGCAGAAGCTGAAGTGAAGACTAATGAAAACCGAAAGTCAGGTCAGTCACTGAACCAGTAGTTCTCAGACTCTGGTCTGTGAGGTCAAAGCTGTTTTCATAGTACTACTTAGATGCTGTTTGCCTTTTTAATTTTCATTCTCTAACAAGTGTGCAGATTGAATGCAGAAGCAGAGATGAAGAGCCACCTGATTCAGTTAATGAGATTTGCAGAAATGGAAAACAGTGCCACTCTTTCCGCTTAATTTTTTTGTTTTCCACATTAGAGATATCTCAAAACGAGTGTTATTTATATTAATATATAATAAATTTGTTGTTATTTTAATGAATAGTTTATAATTTTCTCAGTTTTCATTTGTGATATGAGAAATATGAATAGATCCAACCCATGGGTCCTCAATAATTTTTAAGAGTAAAGGGAACTAGAGACCCTTTGAACACTGCTGATTTAAACAAAAGGACAACTAAGAGGTGCCAGTTCCAGGTTGCTGATCTCTAAAGTGTGGGGACAGCCACCAGCAAGAACATGAGTGTCTTCAAGGGTGTTTCTCAGCATCATCCTTCGGGGATTTGAAAATTTTTTGATCTTATGCAGAAAGGGAAAATAAAGCACATATTGAAAGCAAATCCAAAGAGAGTGCAAGGCATGTTGGTAGACACAGACCAGTTGGTAGACACAGATAAGACACAGTGGGTGAGACCCAGGCTCCTTCCCTCCTCATTCCATGGGGCCCAGACTCCAGGAGTGATACTTGGCCCAGAGACTGGCCTGGGTTCTTATCTGGGCTGGCTAGGGTCCTAGTGAGAAAAGATACTTAGGCTGGTCAGATTCCTGCCTTGAATTTGAACCTGGAAGTACTAAGAGAGCAAGCCAGTGGGTGAACTTGAAGCCAAAAGTTCATGTCACACAGAAGGGCTTGGAGGGGCTGTGATGGCCACGTGCAAGCCCTGCTTATGAGGGAATAGAAGCTCAGTTGTCAGGTGACAACTTGAGAAAGGACAGTAGGTTGCATTAGAAATAACGGGAGAGAGGCCCCGAGCCTGCAAGAGAGACAGAAGGTGGCCAGTGTAGCCTCAGTGACCAGTGCTGCCCCATCATGGCCTCTGTCTCTTTCGAGTAAATCCTTTTTTCTTTATTAGCTTGAGTTCCCGGAAACCAAAAGAGCCGGAGTGAAACCTAGAGTCACACAAATGTGCAGACTTGAAGGACCAGCAGTTTGTATGGTTAAGACTGACTTGAATTTGCTTCTGAACTACCTGGTAGCCAAGGCAACAAGGAGACACTGTTAATCACAAAACTGGATTAAAAAAAGAAGGCAGTTAAAAGGGTATTTAATAGTTTTCTTATAATCAATTACCTTCTTATATATGGAAGTCCTTTAAAAGATGAAAAATAGACTTACCGTATGCTCCAGTAATCCCTCTTATGAGTATATATCCCCAAAATAATTCGAAGCAGGATCTGGAAGAGAGATTTGCAAACCCATGTTCATTATTGACAGTTGCAAAGAGGTAAAAGCATCCCTAGTGTCCCTTAACAGATTAAAAAATGTGGTATATACATATATACATATTCAGTCTTTAAAAGGAAGCAAATTCTGACACATGCTTTGTGAAATAAGCCCATCACAAAAGGAGAACTACTGTGTGATTCTACTCTCATGAAGTATCTAAAGTGGTCAAAATCATAGAAACCAAAAATGGATGGTTGCCAAAGACTGGGGGAGGGCTGGGAAGGAATTGATGTTTAATGTGTATAGAGTTTCAGTTTTGTTTTCTTTTCGTTTTTGTCTTTTTAGGGCCGCACCTGTGGCATATGGAAGTTTCCAAGCCGGGGTTCCAATTAAAGCTGCAACTGCCGGCCTACACCACAGCCACAGCAGTGCCAGATCTGAGCCGCATCTGCGATCTACACCACAGCTCATGGCAACACCGGATCCTAGACCCACTGAGCAAGGCCAGGGATGGAACCTGTGTCCTCACGGATACCCGTCAAGCTTGTTACCACTGAGCCACAGCGGGAACTCCGAGTTTCAGTTTTTTAAGATGAAGAAGTTCCTAGGGATGCACAGTGCAACAGCATGATATGCTTCACACCACTGAACTCTGCACTTCAAAATGGCTATGTTATGTACTTGTACCACAATAAAAAATGTCAGTCATGCTCATGTAAATTAATAATTGAGGCATAAGGTAATATATTTAACAATATCCTGGATGTTTTTACTTTGTTATTTTTTAAATTATATTTTTGTCTTTTTAGGGCTACACCCATAGCATATGAAAGTTCCCAGGCTAGGGGTTCAATCTGAGCTACAGCTGCCACTGCAACACTAGATCCAAGCCGCATCTGCAGCCTACACCATAGTTCATGGCAACCCTGGATCCTTAACCCACTGAGCGGGGCCAGGGATCCAGCCCACATCCTCATGGATACTAGTTGGGTTCGTTAGTGCTGAGCCACAACGGGAGCTCCCCTGGACGTTTTTAAAGTAGAGGCAGAAATGGATTTTACAGAGAAATGTAAAATGAGACATGTACTGATACTGAGTCTCCCAAAAAGATTTTCCTTTAGATCAATTTCTATTTTATGAAGAAGATGCAGGAAGAACACCTCCGTTCCCAACCAGAAATGTAGTATCTGTGTGTTCAAGAAACTTTTTATAAAGTTTGCTGGTGGCTCAACGGGTTCAGGATCCAGCGTTGTCATTGCGGTGGCTTGGGTTTGATCCCTGACTTGGGGACTTCCATGTGCCATGGGCACAGCCAAAAAAAATTTCAAAGAAAAAGAAAAAAGAGGGAGGAAGGAAGAAAGAATGGAGGGAAGAAAAGGAAGAAAGAAGGAAAAAAAACTGGTCAAGAAATGTACTTGGCCCAGGGGGGACCGGCTACCTTGCATTCACACAAAGTGTGGGCGTTCTTGAAGGGGGACAGGTTCTCTAGATTCTTCCAGCACCTGGGCCTTACTGTGCTCTTGTCATGCCTGCCTGGTGTCTGGATGGAACCAGAAGCTGCAGCAAGACAGTCTGGATCCTAGTCTGCTGTTCCATTACCTCCTGCATTTCCCAGAAGGATCCAAGACATCCCTGGAACTTGGGATATGCAGGAGTCTAAGGGGCCGGAAAAAATGTATGTATATCTTTGACTTGAGTGAGAACAGAAAGTACGCCTGTTGACTCTTACGTAGACGGACTTAAAGCCCAGGAGCACCTTGACTCTGGTCAGCTGACCTCTGCTACCAAACAAGAGCCCTGGTATCTCCTTGACAGATGCATTTTTCTAGACCAAGAGGAAATAACCATCGTTCTTGTGAAACGTGCCACGAGAGGGGTGAGAATGGCGTGTTGCACACAAGACGGGCCTCGTTCATGTTCGTTAATGACAGGGTGTGTTGGCAGCTTTTCTGCTTGTATTATGTTGTCCAAATAAAGATACATTACCACCTGAGACTTACTCTGCAGGACTTGGTTTTCATAGGGATTCAAAGAGATGGCCAGCAGCAGAAAAAGCATTGCCATGCAGTTCCCGTCATGGCTCAGCTGGAACCGACTAGCAGCCATGAGGAGGCGGGTTCGATCCCTGGCCTTGCTCATTGGGTTGAGGATCTGGCCTTGCCCTGAGCTGTGGTGTAGGTCATAGGTACGGCTGGGATCCCGTGTTGCCGTGGCTGTGATGTAGCCTGGCAGTTGCAGTTCTGATTCGACCCCTGGCCTGGGAACCTCCGTATGCTATGGATTCGGCCCTCGAAAACAAACAAACAAAAAAAGTAGCATTGAAAAAAGAAAAAGCGTCAACAAATATGTGAAGCATTACTCCATTTTCACCCTTTACCCTGTAATCACAGTGCTGGCTGACAGTAGCGGCTCTTAACATTGGAACGCAACCAGCCTTGCCAGTTTTTCTCTTTTCTTCTTTTCCCTTAATTTGATCTGAAACCTGCATTCTCTCTTTCCTTCTAAATCTTAGGAAGAAAACGTGGCTTCATTCTGCCTTTGGAGTTCCAACTGTGTTCAGTGTCCCATGTGACTGAGTAGCCTATCCAGCAGTGACCATCTCACTGTCACTGCCACAAATCAGGACTTTTAATGGGTTCATATCGTGTTTCCCAGGAACTGTGATATCACTATTTTTCAGTTTTATTTTATTTTTGTCTTTTTAGGGCCCGCATGTCTGGCATATGGAGGTTCCCAGGCTAGGGGTTGAATCGGAGCTACAGCTGCTGGCCTACACCACAGTCACAGCAATGCCAGATCCGAGCCACGTTTGTGACTTACACCACAGCTCACCGTGACGCCAGATCCTTAACCCACTCTGCAAGGCTAGGGATTGAACCTTCGTTCTCATGGATGCTGGTCGGGTTCATTTCCGCTGAGTCACAATGGGAACTCCTATTTTTCAGTTTTAGTCCAAAAGTGGCAACCATAAACCTCTCTTTTTTGACTCAGAACTTACCAAGTCCCATTCACAGACATTAACAACAAAAATCTAAATATGGTCTCAAAAAGAAATATGTGGAACTTTGTTGAAGAAAATTATAAAATATTGTGACTATTACATAAAAGGAGACTTTTAAATGTCAGTTCTCCCTGAACATAGAGATTTAGTGCAATTCCAAGCAAAATTCTTAATGTGATTTTTCTTTTTTGTCACAAAAAAGATTATTTTAATGACCATCTAGCTACACATTTTTTTTAAGAAAGAAATTAGGAGACCCATAGCTTCTATGTTAACACATATTTTATATCCACAGTAATTAAATGATTTCCATTTTGACACAAGAATAGCAGATCAATAGAGCAGAGTTAGATAACTCCCAAACAGACCCAATTATATGTAAGAACATAAAATATGGTAAAGAAGATATTACAGGTCAGTCATGGATGGGAAAAGTTTTTAAATAAATAGTGCTGAAGCTGTTGGTTTGCTCTTAAGAAAAAGATCAATTTTAATCTTCACTTCATATCCTATACCAAATTCCAGGAGCTTTAAGCAGCAGTAAATGTACAAAGTAAAGCTTTAAAAAAGAAAAACAAAAAACTAGAAGTAAACAGAGTGGACATTTATAAACAGTCTATGAGGAAGAACATGTAAGCTTAAAACAGTGGAAATCCCAAAGGAAAATGTCACATCTGATTACATAAAATTTGAAACTTCTCAGTATGAAAAAGCTGCTTAAATATAGTTTAAACGAAAACAACAAATAATTGTTTAAAATGTGGTAGAGAAAAGATAACATCCTCCATATGTAATGAGCATATACAAATAGATAAGAAAAACACTGAAATCCAATAGATAGCAGGAAAGTCAGAAAAGAGGAAATAATACTTTATAGTGTTAAAATTTTGTAAGTTCTGTTTTTTCTAAGTAATAGCAATTTTAGAATATCCATATTGACTAGAATTGAATAAAATAGACTCTGTGATAGAGCCTGTACAGTGATAGAGGGGACATAAACTGGCACAAATTGTTTAGAAAAATATTGGAAATATGCAACTACAGCGTTAGAAGTATTTGTACCTTTATATCAATAATTCTGTTTCTAGATATACCATCATACAAATAGACAAAGATTATTTATAATCTCGCTGTTTTTATAGTAATAACTGATGTTTTAGAAATGTAGTGGTCAGGAACGAATTAGTTAAACTCTTACATGGCCTTCCAGTGGAATTTTATGTAGCCATTAAACATATGTTTTCAAAGAATATTTAGTAACATGGAAAATACTTCAGTAGTGCTACTCTTCCAATCTAAGGTGTTTTTTTTTGTTGTTTTTTTGTTTTTTTTGGTCTTTTTGCCATTTCTTGGGCCGCTCCTGCGGCATATGCAGTTTCCCAGGCTAGGGGTCTAATCGGAGCTGTAGCTGCCAGCCTATGCCAGAGCCACAGCAATGCGGGATCCGAGCCGCGTCTGCAACCTACACCACAGCTCACGGCAACGTCGGATCCTTAACCCACTGAGCAAGGGCAGGGACCGAACCTGCAACCTCATGGTCCCTAGTCGGATTCGTTAACCACTGCGCCACGACGGGAACTCCCAATCTAAGGTGTTTTTGTGTATACCAGGGAAAAGACTGAAAAGCAAAATAATCAAAATAATAGTAGTATTTATCACTATTTGATAGACTTACAGACAATTTAAATTTCCTTCTTGATATTATACCATAGTTTCTGTATATAGAGTAAGCATATTACTTTTATAATCAGAAAAATAAAAATTAAAAATAAAGCACATATCTTTAGTACATTGATTTCTGAATTTGAAATTCAAGTAAACAAAAAAATATGTAAAAATATATAGACTATTTGAAATTTATCTTCTTTTCATTGGATAGATAAACAAATAGATTTAGAACTTTGGGTAAAACACATTTTTTTCTCATCTACAGAATACTTACAAAATCATTAATATCTTGACCATGAAGAAAATCTTACTGAATTGTAAAATGTAAAGATATTATGTTTCCTGAATATAAGTTAGTAAAACTAGAAATTAACAACAAAAGATAGCCATAAGTGTAACTGCTTATAAATTAAGATTTTTTTCTAAATAATTCCTAACTTAAGGAAACCAATATATATAAATTATACTTTTAGAATTCATAAAATAATACAGAAATTGTTTTAAGTGTGAGCCGATTTATATCCAAACCTATGGAATGCAGTCAAATCTATATATATAGCATTTCTCCTTAAAATATTACTACTTTAAATAAAGATATATACATATGAACCTAAGCATTCAGTCTATGAATAAGTGATAAAATAAACCAAAAGAAGTTCAGAAAAGAGAAGTATAAAAATAAATCCTGAAATTAGAGATAGAGCAAACAAAAGGACAGCAAAGAAAACCAAAAGCTACATTTTAGAAAGTACTGATAAAATAGATAAATTCCTGGCACATGTCATTAAAGAAAATTATAAAAATAAAAAGCTGATGATATTAATCACATTATATTTATAACCACCTAATTATGCAATAATGCCACATATGTACTTTTTAAAATCACTGCACTATGCAGAATCATATAAAAAAAAGCAAGGACATAAGGGGAAAATAGGGACACAGTACTCAAAAAACTGTTTCCAAAAAACAACCAGCTTTGTTGGTGATACGTAAG
Source organism: Sus scrofa (assembly GCF_054392235.1). Taxonomy (NCBI): domain Eukaryota; kingdom Metazoa; phylum Chordata; class Mammalia; order Artiodactyla; family Suidae; genus Sus; species Sus scrofa. The sequence goes on along the minus strand of NC_139393.1, from coordinate 16,797,687 downwards.
AAGTAAAGATAGGACACTTGTGGGAGTTCCCGTCGTGGCGCAGTGGTTAACAAATCCGACTAGGAACCATGAGGTTGCAGGTTCAGTCCCTGCCCTTGCTCAGTGGGTTAAGGATCCGACGCTGCCGTGAGCTGTGGTGTAGGTTGCAGACGCGGCTCAGATCACGCGTTGCTGTGGCTCTGGTGAAGGCTGGCGGCTACAGCTCTGATTAGACCCCTAGCCTGGGAACCTCCATATGCCGTGGGAGCGGCCCAAGAAATAGCAAAAAGACAAAAAATAAAAAATAAAAAAATAAAGATAGGACACTTGTTAAAATACTAGTACAGTTTTTACACATATGTTAAAATGTTAGGGAGTCCATAAACGTACAATGTATACAGAACTCTACCTGGAAAAAGACCTGAAGTTTTCTTACTGAAGTGGGCCTCAGAAGGGCTGTAGCCTGTGAGTTATTTTGAAGTGGTAGGAGGAGGTTACGTGAAGGTAGAAGGCCAAGTTTTAACACCAGGTGTAGATCTGTGTGGCTCTCAAGGGGTAGTACCCTGAGGTGGCTGGTAGATGCCCAGATGAGTGGGGGCTGTGTGTGTATGTGTGTGTTTTGCATATTCCTACACAGTTCAGTTCAGCTGGATTCAGTTTTCGGTGTTCACCTCGTGTTTGTGGAGCAGATGTGAAGTTGGAGCTCTGCTCAGATCATTCCCTAATATGCCAATCCTGTTGAAACAAATTCATGTTTTCAGAATAAGTGGTATAGGGAGCTCCTGTTGTGGATTAGCAGGTTACGGACCCAGCTGGTATCCATGAGGACACAGGTTTGATCCCTGGTCTTGCTTAGTGGATTAAGGATCAAGTGTTGCCCTGAGCTGTGGTGTAGGTTGCAGATGTGGCTCGGATCCGGCGTTGCTGTGGCTGTGGTGTAGGCCAGCAACTGCAGCTCTGATTCAACCCCTAGCCCAGGAACTTCCATATGCCACAGATAAGGCCCTGAAAAAAAAAAAAAGGAATAAGTGGTATAACAGAACTGCCTATACAAGATAGAGAGTTAAAGAATCAGGACAATATTATGTCAGTTCCATGGTAATATATTTGAAAATTTAAAGAAAAATGTGTTATTTTATAACAAAATATAACTTCATAAACTTGAATCAAGGAGATATTAAAAGATTACACAGACCAATAACTGTAATTAGAAATGAGAAAAGTTGTTAAAGAGCTGCTATGTTAAGAATGAGCAGGCGTTCACAATTTTATAGCCAAATTCTCTCTCATTCTTCAATCAGAGTTGTTCATTATATTCCAGAAGGTCTTTTTTTTTTTTAAAGTAATATGCTTAATTCATTTTACAAATTTAGCATTTATTTGTTTAACTTAACTCTCAAAGAGTACTTACTGTGTGCCAGGCATTGCTTTAAACGCTTCATAGACATCAACTAATCCTCCCTGCAGTCTTAGGAGGTTATGTAGAAAAGAAAACGGAAGCACTGTAATCTTGAGTCAATTGTCCAAGATCGTGTAACCAGTACCTATTTTAGCTGCGATTTAAACCAGACAGTTTGGCTTCAGTGCCTGAGCTCTGAACTCTTAACTACAGTGCTTCGCTCTCTTTAACTCACAACCCAAGGAAGATAGCTCTGTGGTTCCTCAGCGGCTTTCTGAGTGGTATGAAGTCTAGCCCTAGCAAGGCCTAAAATCTGAATTTTCCAGTGGCTGCTAGCAAGGATAGGCAGTACACCCTTCCAGAAGGAGCGGGAAGGTAAGTTCCATGGAGTTACCAGGACACAGGTTCGATCCCTGGCCTGGCACACCAGCTTAAAGGATCTGGCGTTGCCGGAGCTGTGATGGAGGTCAAAACTGGGGCTCGGATCTGATCCCTGGCCCGAGAACTCCATATGCCTCAGGGTGGCCAAAAAACAAACAAACAAACAAACAAACAAAATGAAGGAAAGGAGGAGAGAGCTGGTGGATAAATTCCCTCCTCACCCCTTTCTCCAGTGGATTCTTCCAAAAGCCTGATATTTTTTCGGTCTGTCAAGAGGCTTACCGCCTGCTGGGGAACTAGCTGGGCTTCCTCATGAAACACGGGTCGGTGTGGTGACACAGCATTCATCTTTTCCACTTTGTTTTGTTTTTTCCTCACTCAGACCTGCTGATACTGCACCTCCAAACAAGAAAGAGCATTTAAGTTTCACTTCAAACCCTACTTTTTAGGAAATCAGGCTGCAGCAGAATTTGTAGATTAAATTGATAGAACGAGAAGTGATTATAGCGAGTAAACATATACATACTGCTCTGATTCATAAGCATTTGGGGTGATGCATTTTAAACCATAGTGAGCTACAACTTTTTGTATATTAATTTGACAAAAAAATTGAAAAGATGAGTAATACATAATGCTGATGAGATGGGGGAGATAAGCTATTGCATGAGGGCCAGATGGTAGGGAATTGAAATACTGTGTACTTTTAGGACATGAAAGGGCAGTGTTTATTCAAATATTAAGTGTACACAGTCTTTTTTTTTATATTTTAAATTTATTCAGACCACATGCTACATAAAATAAAATGACAAGGAATGTTCATGTCAAATAGAAATAGCTTAAATCTTTCATATTGTCCATTGAGTACATTGCACATGTGAATGACATTCTATGCATGGTTTCCAAACTGTATTTTAAGACAACAGGGTCATCCTAATTTTGGAGAATTTAGTTTAATTGAATTATCATTTTATCAACTTACGTTCTATCAACAAAATCATAGAATCTGTTGACCACATTTGGCTACACAAACCAACAGGATACATTTCCTAATCATAAAAATAGAAATAACTCAAAGCAAAAGAAAAACATAGTTAATAAAAAACAGTAGAATGGGAGTTCCCGTCATGACTCAGTGGTTAACGAAACCGACTAGGAACCATGAGGTTGCAGGTTCGATCCCTGGCCTTGCTCAGTGGGTTAAGGATCCGGCGTTGCCGTAGCTGTGGTGTAGGTCGCAGATGCGGCTCGGATCCCGAGTTGCTGTGGCTCTGGCGTAGGCCGGTGGCTACAGCTCCTATTCGACCCCTAGCCTGGGAACCTCCATGTGCCACTGGTGCGGCCCAAGAAATGGCAAAAAGACAAAAAAAAACGGAATAATGAAAAGAGCCTATAAATATATATAAATGACATAATGCTTACAAAAGATGAGAGAAGTGCCAAAAAAGCCTATTGTTAAACTATTCTAAGCAAAACCCAATAGCAATAGATGTAAATATAAAGTCCAAATAACATGGATATCAGACAGAAAGATACGTCATAACTTTGTCATTCATATGTAATATGGGAATTTTTGAATAAACTAGTTAGAGAAAGATAATTCATATTTAAAAGCTTTGAATAAGTTAATTGACACTTTTCAGTTAGACAAAGATTTTTAAACATTTAACTACTAAAAGAATTCATAATTTTGCACTTTATTTTAAATATTTAAAAAGTGTTTAAGGAAAATAATCAAATGTAATTTTACAAAGAAAATGCAAATTTCAAAAAGTTAAAAAATTATAATTTTTATTGCTTGAATAAGAACTATCTAGGTACAAAAGTTTAAACAAAAAATAACAAGTAGTGGGAACAAGGAAACTTATGTCCTTAGATAGCCTTGGAATAGCAGAGTAAATAAAAACTGCAATTTCAGATTATACAGAAGAAAATATTTAGGGAGTTGCCTTGTGGTGCAATGGGTCAAGGATCCAGCCTTGTCACTGCAGAGGCCCCAATAGCTGCTGTGGCACAAATTTTCTTCCTGGCCTGGGAGCTTCCACCATGCCTCGGGCATGGCCAAAATAATAATAATAATATAACAAAATGCAAATAAAGGAAATTTTAGCACTCAGTCTAACTAAAATATATGAGTTGCTGAAAAATCTAAATTCGTTGTAAATTTGTAGCTTTTAAATTTGTCCCTGTTAAAAGAATATAGGACAAGTGAGTCAAGCATTTAATGCCATCATTTATTTTAATGATTATAAAAACCCATAGAATACAGAAGAAAGGCAAGGATTTTTAAAAAATACACACAATTTCAACAAAGTCGTAGTTTACCGAAGCTTGTTGATACATCACATAAAGGTCAGGTAGCCACCAAAGAGATAGTACTGCATGCAAAATTTTAACTTGATGAATTTACAAATGTTTCAGGCCCAAAGCATTGCAGAATGAGTCTTGAGTTTTTCCCATGTACCAAGAACCCTTTCACCTTAGGTTTCAATAACTAAAGAATAAATAAAAGGTTAAATTTGTAAGTTTATACAGAAAGCTACAAAAAAGTCCATAGGAAATGACAAATATTGCTTATGTATATAATATGTATGAATATACACAGAACCATCAATCTAGACCACATACAAAGCTGTTGATAACTGTTAGGCCTTTGTATTAACTTAAATTTTTTCAGTGTTTTCCAATTTTCTCCAGTGTCAATATATAGCACTCTTACGTCAAAACTATGAAGTGCTGAGTTGTTCCTTAGCTGTTTGTGTTTGTCCTTTAAATCAAACAAAAGTGATTGATAAAACTCAAGTGAACATTCTTTAAGAAGAAGTCAGGGAGCATTAAAAATAAAGCAGAAATGTGAGTGGTCTAAGGATGATGACCAGCATTGGTTAGTACTACCTTAAGTGCCTCCCAGTCATTATCTGACTTAATCTTTATAATACCTTCATGGACCTGGAATTCATACTTGTATTCTGAAGCTGGGGAATCCTGAGGCTAAAACGTCCCTTGAGTTTTCAAGTGTTATACAGCTAAAAAGGGTAGAAGGTCTAGAATTTACATTCTGGAATGTTTGGTACCAAAGCAGGTGTTCACAACCACTCTGCTATATTGCTTCTCCATAAAATAAATAAAATATTTCTAAAACTTTTCACATTACTCACCAAATGGAGGGAGCTCTTTTCCATAATAAAATTCTCTGAAGTTGGAGTATAAACGGGAATTTGTATGATAGAGATTAAAAAAGGACAATTGTATGTTTTCACTTTGCAAATCAGTTGCCCTTAAAAACATGAAAATTTAGACCATAGATTTAATGTGTTTCCTAGTTTCCATGTACTTGATGGATTTCTGCAGTCAAATGCTCAACCACTGATTGATGCTCAGTACCCCATGTGGATTTCTAAAGGCATATTCCTGGCAGTGAAAAGATCAGATTTGGTTAAGAAAATGATGGTTTTAATAAATACAAGAAGGATTCAACTGTTTCTGGAAAGAGACCAAGGAAATGCACTATAAGGACGAGGAGGGAAAAAACAGTTGAAATCACAAGATTAGAGTCACTGTCATTTTACTTGCTTGGAGCCCGCTGTTTTCTGCGTGATTCTATTGAAATCATTATCTACTTCTTTGTTTCTAAGACTGTAAATGAGTGGATTCAGCATGGGGATGACAATAGTATAAGAAGCAGAAGCCACTTGATCCTTTCCCAAGGAGTAGGACTTACTTGGTTTTAAATATGTAAAAATCCTAGTGCCATAAAAGATGGTGACTCCCAGGAGGGAAGGCACAAGTAGAGAAGGCGTTTTGCTTTCCTGAAGTGGAAGTAATTTTCTGGATAGTAGACAGGATAGACACATAGGACACTACTATTGTGATAAGAGACGCCATTGCAGTGGAGCCAGCTACAATGAATATCATTATTTCCATGTCTTTTATATCAGCGCAGGACAAGGCTAAAATTGGGAATTTGTCCCAGAAGAAGTGATGGATTACACTGGAGTCACAGAAATCCAGTCTGCTCATGCAAAGCACATTGACCAAGGAGTCCATGAAGCCAATCAAATAAGATCCCAACACAAGTGAGCAGCAGCATCTTGTGGACATAACAACATGGTAATGCAGAGGATTGCAGATGGCTGCATGGCGATCGTAGGCCATGGAAGAGAGAAGAAAAGATTCAGTGGCCCCCAAGAAAACAAAGAAATACATCTGGGTTAAGCAGTTTATGTATGAAATATACTTCGAGGAAGGCAGTGAGTCTCTAAGGTTTTAGGTGTGATGACTGTTGAGTAACTGAAGTCAAGGAATGACAGGTGGCTGAGGAAAAAATACATCGGAGTGTGAAGCTGGAAATCCAGGCATGTTATCAACATCATCCCTGCAATGCCCAGCACAGTGAGCAGGTATATCAGGAGAAAGGGCATAAACCAGATCCTCTGGATTGCTTCAGAATCTGTTGATCCCATAAGGATGAAGTCGGCATGTGTGTGTGTGTGTGTTCTTCTTTCCACCCATCGTGTTCAAAACTTAAGTGGCTTTTCATTGGAAGTTGACGATGATCCAAAAAAGCCAGGGTTCTCTGCTCCACGCTTTTTCCCTCAGGCCTTGCCTATGCATAAGGATGTAAATGTAGGCCAAAAAAGGCTGTAGCTGTGCTGAAATAAAACCAGAGAGCTTTGATGTGCAAAGTGGAGGCATCTGCCCCACAGCACGTCCCTCTGGCCGAGAGGCTGATGCAGCAGCACAGGAATAGGAATGGCGGTCTTGCTGTGCAGAGTCAGAAGCATGCGGTCTCTTCAAGCCTGTTGATGGTTCTAGCCAAACGGAATTTCTCTTGATAGCAACAATGCAGTGTAACAGCTCACACTCGGTCTTCTATCAAAGCACCAATATGCTCCTTCTGGCCAAGCACGAAGATGCTCCTGCCAGCTACTTGACAGTGTCCCACAGTGTCGGATCTACTGCAAGACAAGGTGGTAGTGTACAGCTCATCCAACGACACTCTCAGACGGAGTGGGCTCTCAGTGTACACAATCTTTAAACTGGCAATCTTTTCAACATACACATTAGGTCATATGTTTGTACATTCAAAGACACTTCATGTTGTATTGTTGTGATATTAAAAATAGGAGAGAAGCAGAATGTCCATTGGGGGATACATGAATAAAATATGACATATCCATATTTTGGAGTGTTATACAGCCATCAGGAAGAGTAAATTTGAACCATGTGTTTTACCCTGGAAAGATAGTTCTTATATATTATAAATGAAAAGAACAAGTTGTACAGTGTGATTCTGTTTTTGTACAATGAAGTAAAAAATCTATATATGTTTGCGTAAGGGTTTTGCTTATAAATTTAAAAATGCGAAAGGGTACAGCGGACTATTAACACTTTCCTTCACTGGACTGAGATGGAGGGTGGAGATAATTACCAACCTCTTCCTTATACATACCGTATTATTTGATCTATTAGAGTGAGCATTAAAACCAGACAAGAAACCAGAAACTTTGCCACTAAAATCAGGTTCCAGGCAAGGATAACCACTCTCACCATTCCTTTTCAATGTTGTACTGGCAGTTTTAGCTGATGCAATACGACAAGAAAAGGAAATTTAAAAAATACTCATTGGGAAGGAAGAAATAAGACTCTCTTTGCAGATGAAATGATCATTTATGTAGAAAATCTAAAGGAATTAATGTAAACTGGAACTAGTGAGCAGTTATATTGAGGTTTTAGGATTCAAGGTTAATAGACAAAAGTCAGTCATTTCCTGTTTATCAGCAATGAACATGTAGAAATTGAAGTTAATAAACATGGTCATTTACATGAGCGCCCAAAAGATGAAATACTTTAGTATAAATCTAACAAAATATGTACAAGATCTGTATGAGGAAAACTTCAAGACTCTGATGAACAAAATCAAAGAACTAAACAAATAGATATTCCATGTTCATAGAGAAGAAGACTCAATATTGTCAAGATGTCACTTCCTCCAACTTGATCTTTAAATTCAATGCCTTGTCACTAGGCAACTCAGCAATCATTGGTATTTACCAAAGGAGCTGAAAAGTTAAAACCTGCACACAGATGATTATAGCAGCTTTATTTATAGTTGCCAAAACTTGGAAGCGATTAAGATGTCCTTTAGTAGATGAACGGATAAATAAACTGTGATACATCCTGTCCGAGGATACATCCTGTCAGTGAAATATTACTTGGTGCTAAAAAGAAATGAGCAATCAAGCCATGAAAAGAATGGAGGAAACTTAAATGCATGTTAGTAAGTAAGAGAAATCAATCTGAAAAGGCCGCCTAATGTAGGATTCCAACTATACGGCAATCTGAAAAAGGCAATACTTTGGAGATGGTGAAAAGATCAGTGGTGCCAGGGCTTAAGCAGGAGAGAAAGATGAATAGGTCGAGCACAGAGGATTTTTAGGGCAGTGAAAATACTCTTTATGATACTCTAATGGTGGATAAATGTCATTATACATGTGTCAAAATCCACAGAATTTATAACACCAACTGTGAAACCTAGTGTAAACTGTGGACTTTGAGTGATAATGATGTGTCAGTGTAAGCCATCAGTTATGACGAATGTGCCACTCTGGTGTGGGATGTTGATAAAGGGGGAGGCTGTACATGTGTGGGAATAGGGGCTGTATGAGAAACCTCTGTGTCTTCCCCTCAGTCTTACTGTGAATCTAAAAGTGCTCCTAAAAAATAAAAATTAGGGAGTTCCTGTCTTGAATCGGTGGTAGCAAACTTGACTAGTATCCGTGAGGATGTGGGTTCGATCCCTGGCCTCACTCAGTGGGTTGAGGATCTGGTATTGCCATGAGCCGTGGTGTAGGTCACAGACGCGGCTTGGATCCTGCATTGTTGTGGCTGTGGTATCAGCCAGCAGCTGCAGCTCCGATCCAACCCCTAGCCTGGGAGCTTCCATGTGTCACGGGTGCTGCCCTAAAAAGACAGACGAAAAAAAACCATCAGTCTTGGAGTTCCCACTGGGGTGCAGTGGGATCAGTGTCGTCTCTGCAGCACCAGGACTCAGGTTCGATCCCTGGCCCAGTGCAGTGGGTTAAAAGAGCTGGTGTTGCCACAGCTGTGACGTAGGTTGCATCTGGGGCTCGGATCTGATCCCTGGCCTGGGAACTCCATATGCCATGAGGTGGCCCCCCAGAAACATCAGTCTTGTATTTCTTAGAATAGCATGTTTTTTCTTAGACCAAAAAAAAAAACTTTAAAATGCTGACAAATCTTACAAATTTTCTCTACGATTATGTTTGTATTTTCATAGGAAAAACAAAAGCGCAAACAATTAAGTTTACCAATGCAGTGAACTGGATTTTTTCTTTCTTTCTTTTTTTCTTTTTTTTGCTTTTTAGGGCCAAACCCTCGGCATATGGAAATTCTCAGCTAGCGGTTGAATCAGAGCTACAGCTGCCAGCCTACGCCACAGCCACAGCAACACAGGATCCGAGCTGCGTCTTCGACCTTCACCACATCTCCTGGCAATGCCGGGTCCTTAACCTACTGAGTGAGGCCAGGGATTAAACCTGCGTCCTCATAGATACAAGTTGGATCCCTTTATGCTGCACCACAACGGGAACTCCTGAACTGGTAATTTTATTATGTATGTATATGTTAACCCTCCACACAGGCACAGATCTACATCAAGTTCTTTTTACTTTCTACCCCCCTCCTTTTTCCAAGAGGAATTTATTTACCTTTGGTCCAAGCTAAAGAACTATCTCAGTATATTCAAAATAACATATGAACTATATGAACTCAATAAACACTTGCGCAAATAACATTTATCTTTAAGAAATTTATTTTGTGTGTATGTTAGGAAATTTGGGGTGCTCTAAAGGATGGGGCCTCAGGGTTGTGCTACTCTTGCCTGGGACCAAGGGTGGTAGTGAGCCATTGCTCAGACACGTGCATGGCTTCTTTACCCACCCTGTAAACTCCTTATGGGAAAACAACTTGACTTCTTTAAAAATTAGCCTGCTCTCTTCAACAGTGAGTCTGACTCGGAAATGAGAAATGAATATCGTGCCACTCACTCCTTGAAGAAATAATGATATGAATTTTAAAAGTGACAGGTTGAATAATGTTATTACTGAGAAAATGATGAAGAAAATCCATTTGTGGATGAGCTTCTCAAGGAGGGGTGGGGCGGAAAAGTGAACACCCGGAGGAACTTAGAGTTCATTCTGTCACATCGCTTTGTCCTTTATTTAACTCTGTGACTTCTGTCACAAAGACAGTGTAATTATTTACTTCTGAGAAAATCATACCAACTATGTGAACTCGGTAAATACCCAGACAGCAAGAGTCTGTGCACCTGTCCTCCCACCACTTTCCTTTAAGTTGTCAAGGAGAGATTCTAGAAGCCTCCATATGTTCTGAAAAGATTCTTTGTTCATTTTTTGTTCATCTTTTTTTAAAGTTGTGGTGAAGTATAGCTGATTTACAATGTTGTGATAATTTCCGCTGTACAACAAAGTGATTCAGTTATATACATACACATATCCATTCTTTTTCAGGTTCTTTTCCCATACAAGTTGTCACAGAATATTGGGTAGAGTTCCCTATGCTATACAGCAGGTTCCCTGGTGACCATCCATTCTATATACAATAGTGTGTACATGCCAATCCCAAACCCCCAGTCCACCCCCTGCCCCAGAAGCCAAACGTTGGTTTTCAATCTGAGTCTGTTTTTGTTCTGTAAATAAGTTCATTGAGCATCTTTTCTGACCACAACTGTATAAGATTAGAAATCAACTATAAGAAAAAAACTGGAAAAAACACAAACACATTGAGACTAAATAGTATGCTGCTAAACAACCGATGGATCACTGAAGAAATCAAAGAGGAAGTTAAAAAAAAAATACCTAGAGACAAATGAAAATGAAAAAAAAAAAAAACCACAATGATCCAAAACCTATGGGATGCAGCAAAAGCAGTTCCAAGAGGAAAGATTATAGCAATACAAGTCTACCTCAGGAATCCAAAGTCTCAAATAAACAACCTAGCTTTACATCTAAAGCAACTAGAAAAAGAAGAACAAACAAAACCCATAGTTAGTAGAAGAAAAGAAATTATAAAGATCAGGGCAGAAATAAAATAGAGACAGTAGAAAAGATCAATGAAACTTTGAAAAGATCAACAAAATTGATAAACCGTAAACCATGGCAAGAGAAAAGGAAGAGGACTCAAGTCAATAAAAAAAATTTTTGGCAGTGCCTGTGGCAGGTGGAAGTTCCCCAGCCAGAGATTGAATCCACGCCACAGCAGCGACCCGATTCGCTGCAGTGATGCCAGATTCTTAGCCTGCTGAGCCACAAGGGGACTCCCATCCTTGTTCTGTTTTTAAGCTGAGATAAGAGCGTCAGTTTATTACACTGCAGCATTCCTTATGTTTAACAACCTACTGTTTACATATGGGAATTTTGCGTTTGAAGGAAGCTAAAGACTCGAAGCCTGTCTGGGGCTTATAAACAGACCATCTTATATGTTGTAGATGCTTAGGTGAAGTGTGCAGACATACTCACAAACAAGCATACGTTTTATGTTCCTTGGAAGGAGTATATACAATGTGTTATATAGAAACTGATATTTTTGAGTAAATATGACATCCAAACTAACCTCATTGCATTGGGGGATGCCTTTTACATATCCATTTTATCACTATTTATTGATGACCTACTGTGCCAAGGCACTGTGCCAGCTGCCATAGGGATAGAGGGATTAATAAAATGCAGCCATGATTAGCCTGTTGTATAGGGAAATAAGTTACTGTTGTTAGAATCGTTAAAATATCTTTGTGTGCATGTGTATTTTTAGGGCCACATCCATGGCCTATGGAGGTTCCCAGGCTAGGGGTTAAATTGGAGCTACAGCTGCTGGCCTATGTCACAGCCACAGCAATGCAGGATCTGAGCTGCATTTGCGACCTACACCACAGCTCACAGAAACACTGGATCCTTAACCCACTGAGCGAAGCCAGGGATTGAACCCACGTCGTCATGGATGCTAGTCAGATTCATTTCCACTGAGCCATGATGGGAACTCCCAGATTTATTAAAATATCTAATTGACTTGCCTAGTAAAGGATTACCATCCATTTTCTCACTGCCCAGAGCCTTACAAATTTTTAGCAGTGATACCACTGAGAGAAAAGTAGTTTGAATCAGATTTACCTTCAAAATTGAGCAGGATCAAGACTCCAGAATTGAGAGCAGCAGTTTAAGGATCCAGCATAGCATTGTCACTGCTGTGGCTCAGGTCGCTGCTGTGGCTCAGGTTGCTGCTGTGTCGTGGTTTCCATCCCTGGCCCCAGAACTACTACATACCAAGGGCACGGCCAAAAAAAAAAAAAAAAAAAAAAAAAGACGCTGAACTTGATCTGGTTTTCTTCTCATGTATACTAAAAAAACCCAAAAAACAAAAACAAAAAACATCAGCGTTCCCATTATGGTGCAGCAGAAACAAATCCGACCGGGAACCATGAGGTTGCGGGTTCCGTCCCCGGCCTTGTTCAGTGGGTTAAGGATCTGGCATTGCCGTGAGCTGTGGTGTAGGTCACAGACTCTGCTCAGATCTCACGTTGCTGTGGCTGTGGTGTAGGCAGGCAGCCGTAGCTCTGATTTGACCCCTAGCCTGGGAATCTCCATATGCCTCGGGTGCAGCCTTGAAAAAAAAAAGAAAAAAAAAAAATCAACTTCAGGTTTATAAGGTAAAAATTATGATAATTTCATTGAAATGTAATTGTGATAGTTTCTTCGAAAGAGGTACAGGAAAATGCTGATTTGATTGGCAAAATACTAATGTTAGATATCATTTTGTGATAATGTTTTCTTTATACAATCTAGATACACCAAACATTTATTCAGTTAAAGCTTTTTTTTTTTTTTTTTTTTTGCTTAATGTTTTTTTTTTTCTCTTTTGCAGGAGTTTATTTTATCGGAAGATTATAACAAGATGACTCCTGTGAAAAACTATCAAGGTATGAATGAGAGCAGTGCTTTCATTGTTAAACTTTGAAATATTTCTTGATGGTTCCCACTGGCACAAATAAGGACTTAACTTCACAACAGTCAGAGGGACAAAACAGCAGTCCTCTGTGGTGAATATTATCCCAGTTGTTGAATTGAGAAGCAGAGACTTCCTGGAGTTCACACCGTGGCTCAGCGGTTAACGAACCCGACTAGTATCCATGAGGACACAGGTTCGATCCCTGGCCTCTCTCAGTGGGTTAATGATCCAGTGTTGCCCTGAGCTGTGGTGTCGGTCGAAGACATGGCTTGGATCCCATGTTGCTCTGGCTGTGGTGTAGGCCGGCGGTTACAGCTCCGATTTGACCCCTAGCCTGGGAAACTCCATATGCCTCAGGTGAGGCTCTAAAATGACACAAGACCAAAAAAAAAAAAAAAAAAGGCACAGGCGTCTTAATTATTATTATTATTATTATTATTTGCTATTTGGGGCTGCACCTGCTGCATATGAAGGTTGCTGGCTAGGGGTCGAATTGGAGCTGCAGCTGCCGGCCAAGCTGTGTCTGCGACCTACACCACAGCTCACGGCAATGCCAAATCCTCAACCTGCCGAGCAAGGCCAAGGATTGAACCCGAAACCTCATGGTTCCTAGTCGGATTTGTTTCTGCTGCTCCACAACGGGAACTCCATCTTAATTCTTGAATTAAGAAGAGGTTAGGTGACTGGCCTGTGGTCCTGTAGCTGGTAAAGTGCGGAGCCAGACCAGGTTATTGTGACCCCAGAAGCCACAGGCTTGGTCCTTTGTCTTCCTGTTCCACCACCTTGCCCCCACCCCTGCAGCGGACTTGGGGAATGGGGCCAGGGTTGGCTCACCATAGAGCTCATTTCATTTGTGGTTAATTGTTTTAAAAGGCTGAGAGTGTTCATATTATCTAAGGAAAGGAATTAGGGTTTTTGTGTCTTCAACATTGGCCATTTCCTTAGTACAAATCAGGAACCGCATTCAGCAAGGATTTGTTCATCCAGGCCTTTTAGCTCCTTAGAGGTGATTTCATCCAAATCTTATGACCTCATTGATCCTGCATGAGCATCCAGCTTTTCCTCTGGTATGTCCAGAAACAGCAACGCATTCTGATTTTGGAAAATTCTGAGCATTAAGTTCTTTCTAGATGTCAAGCCAATAATGCCTATCCCTATGGATTTATTCTTTATTTCTTTTTCACATATCATTTATCAGGTATTTTTTTGAGTACCTATTGTGTTACAGTAACTGAGGATTATCTTAGTGAACAAGACGTGCCTAGACATTCCCGTTGTGGCTCAGCGGGTTAAGAACCTGGCATAGTGTCCATGAGGATGCAGGTTCAGTCCTTTGCCTTGCTCAGTGGGGCAAGGATCTGATGTTGCTTCAAGATGAGGGTAGGGTGCAGATGAGGCTTGGATTCTGTGTTGCTGTGGCTGTAGCATAGGTTGGCAGCTGTAGCTCCAATTCAGTCCCTAGCCTGGGAACTTAAATATGCTACAGGAACAGCCATAAAAAGAAAAACAAAAACATGCATAGTACTTGTAGGTCAGCACTTCTCATAAAAAAAGATGCAAAAAATCTAAACAAAATTTCAGCAGATCTAATTTAGCAATATATAAAAAGATAAGTCCATCACAACTAGGTGAGGTTTATTCCAGGTTTATACCCCAAAGAAATGAAAGCAGAGACTCAGATACTTGTATACCCATATGCCTAGCAGTTTGGTTCACAGTCGTCCAGAAGTGGAAGCAACCTCACTGTCCACAGATGGGTGAATGGTTAATAAAATGTGGTATGTCGGAGTTCCCACTGTGGTGGGGATCTGACTTCAGCCACTGGGGTTGCTGCAGAGTTACGGGTTTGATCCCTGGCCGAGTGCAGTGGGTTAAAGGGTTGAGTGTTGCTGCAGCTGTGGCTCAGATTTAGTCCGTGGCCCTAGGAACTTCTATGTGCCACAGCTATGGCCATAAAATAAAAAAATAAAAATAAAACTGTCTCCTCCTTTGAAAAAAAAGTGTGGTATATCAATAAATGATTTCTTATTTGTCTGTAAAAAGAGAATGAAGTACTGACAATACCTGATACAGTGTTGATGAACCTAGAAAACATGAAAGTGAAAGAAACTAGACCCAAAAGACCATACATTGTATGACTACATGTATATAAAATATCAAGAAGGGAAGAATCCATAGAGATGGAAAGTAAATTCGTGGTTACCCAGGGAAGGGGGAGGGCGAGTTGGGGTGTGGGTTTCTCTTTGGGTGATGGAAATGTTCTGGAAATAGGACATTTTCCATGCTGACCATGCAACGTTGTGTATATACTAAAAATCGCTGAATTGTATACTCTAAAACCGTTTAAATGGTGAATGTTACATTATGTGAATTTTATTTCAATTAACATCTTTTAAAAAATCCATCAGTAATACCAAAGACATTACAAGAAAGGAAAACTACAGCCCAATATATAACTTGCATATGAAAGTCTTCAAAGAAATACTAGCGAATCCAACAATGTATAAAAAGAATTATACACCATGACCAAGTGGGCTTTATTCCAGATGTGCAAATTTGGTTCAACATGTGAATATCAGTAAAATCCATCACATTAAAGGCTTAAAGAAGAAAAATCATATGAGCATATTCATTGATGCAGAAAAAGCATCTGATAAAGTCTGATACCCATTCATGATCGAAATTCTCAGCACATTACAAGGGAAGGGAACTTCCTCAACTTGATAGAGAAACATGTGTAAAAATCCTGCAGCTAACGTCAGACAGTAGATGCTTGAAAAGTGCAGGGGTAAGGGCACCACCCGTCCCCAGAGGGGACAATCCATGTATAATTTACAGCAGGCTCCGGATCTTTGGGTTCTCTGCATTGTCCGATTCAACCAACCACGGTTGACATGGTACTGCAGTGTTCATTATTGAAAAACATCTGCGTATAAGCGGTCCCACACCGTGCAGCCATGTGTGGTGTGAGGGTTAACTGTGCTTCATTGTGAGAAACTAGAGGCTTTGTCCCTCAGATCACGACCATGACTCCTCTTAGGAAGTATAGCTGGGCTTCAAGCCCAGGTTCCTGAGGCTCAGCGCTATGTATGCATCTTCAGAGGGTTTTTTTCTGAATAAAAGAATTCTGTTACCTTAGAAAGAGTATGTGCTTTGAGTTTTATTTTTTGTTGTTTTTCTCAGTAGTCATAGGCAGCCTGACAGAAAGACAACCAACTTTGGCACAGAGACTAGGGTTGTCATTCTAGCCTCTTGTCACTCATTAGCTTTGAGCAAATCACAAAACATTTTTGAGCCTCTGTCACGTGATGGCAGCTCCAAGGGCTGGAACCCCCTCTCTTCTGGGCTCCTGTCATCCCCTTGGACTTAGAAAGTAACAGAAAGAAGATCAAAGACCCCTTCATGAGAAAAGGGAGCACAGCTCTGGGGCCACTTTCTGCCTGAAATAGACTTGAGCACACTTGAAAGTGAACATTCGAGAATTCGTTTTTATTCCCTCATTGGTGGAGCTTAAATTGGGCATTTGATGGCATTAACATGACAAGATCTTCAGGAATTTCTCCAGGAAGTCCTACTTAAAGACAAGGTTTTGATCTTGATGGTGGCTGATTCTGGGAGTCCTTTTATTACTGCTTTTGCACCCACTTCTAAATCCCTTTAGCTGCTCCAAGCTTCCAATACCCGCTTGTAAAACATCAGGCATTTGATGAAATGACTGTCCTGGAAGTGTTCATTATGATTCTGGCTGCATTGTTTGGTAGCCACTCTCAAAGGCCACCTTGCCAAGGCTGAACTGTGTCTGTAAAATGAGGAAGCCACCCAGCTTTGCAGAGTCGTTATAGTGACTGTGCGAGAGAATATGTGTAAGTACTTGGCACTTGTTAGACACTGAGAAATTGGCAGTGATCCCGTTACTGCCCCTAGGGCTGCAGTGGTCCATCCATGCTGTCTAATCCTATTTTCATGTTCAGAATGGGAAACTGATGTCCTCTCTGTCACCTCATCACACTCAAGACGGGTCTTCTCTCACCCACCAGGCTGCCAGCTCCTGGGCACAGAGCCCAGTGTGGTCTGAGCACAGGATGTCAACCCTGCTTCTTCCACTCAGCTCTGTTCACTGGTCGTGGATCCCTGTAGCTCTCCCTCTGAAATGTGGAATAAGAAGAAAGCAAATATTTTATTGATTTTTGCCTTTTGTGTGTGTGTGTCTTTTTTTAGGGCCACACCCATGGCATATGGATGTTCCCAGGCTAGGGGTCTAATCGGAGCTGTAGCCGCCAGCCTACACCACAGCCACAGCAACGCAGGATCTGAGCCACATTTGCGACCTACACCACAGCTCAGGGCAATGCCGGATCCTGAACCCACTGAGCGAGGCCAGGGATCAAACCCGCATCCTCATGGATCCTAGTCGGGTTCCTTAACCGCTGAGCCATGAAGGGAACTCCCAATATTTTATTGATTTTATCTGACAATTGAGAAGCTGTGAGACCTTGGCTGAACTAGTCCGCATCCTCGTGCCTCTGTTTGCACACATGTGAGACAGAGAGATGGGCCAGATGATGTGATTAGTTTCTTCTGACTCCGAGACTGTGACGCAGGGCTTCTGCGATGGTGCTGCCCTGGTGTGTGAGCACCCCTGGGAAACCGGCTCTCGTTATCACATTCTGTACGCTTTGATGGAAGGGGGATTTCATTCTTTTGTGTGGCACTTGGGAATGATTCTGTCCTCCTTTCCAAGCCTTTGATTTCTCACAGGAAGTTCATCTAGAAGTTTGTTGCGGGTTTATAAGCCAGCTTTCATCAAAAGGAGAATGAGTAATGCTTTGCTGGGTTTGTTTGTTTGTTTTTGTTTTTTTAAAGCGTGAATAAACTGACCCCAGTGACTACTGGAGGAACATTGTTCCCCGTGTGTTTTGTGGTCACACAGATCCTGCGTGCTCTAGCCCAGCAGCTCTGACCTGTCTGAGAGAGGTGGCCCAGGCCCCTTGGTATTGGGAACATTTCTGGAGAAGAACTGGGACCAGGCCCTCTGCAGGGGCATCCTCCACAGTGATGAGAGCCACTGCTGTCGCCCGTGTTTGTGCTGCTTGTCTCCCGCTCCCTCCGGGGCCGGAGGAGAGGACGATGCATCTCTCTGGACCGTGCTTTACTGGCCCCGAGAGGCTGCTTGACGGGTTGTTCTCTTGTCTCTTGCTTTGCAGCACATCAGAGCCGAGTGACGATGATCCTGTTTGTCCTGGAGCTGGAGTGGGTGCTGAGCACGGGACAGGACAAGCAGTTCGCCTGGCACTGCTCCGAGAGTGGACAGCGCCTGGGAGGCTATCGCACCAGTGCTGTGGCCTCGGGCCTGCAGTATCCTTTGCTGGACAAAATCCCCTGGTGGGAACTTAGCTGTCGACTTCTTTCTTTCATGAACATGTTGGGTATGTGCCCCTGCAAAGTTTCTGCAAAGTTTTATTTGCTGAGTCGCTCTGTGGATTCAGATGCTTATAGATTGTCCTGACACACAACTCAGCAAGGTCCTCATGTAGCTGGAGGAAAGTGAGGTAATTTCACCTGAAATAACAGTCCCTGCCAAGCAAGTTGTGAGTCTGCTGTGACAGACTGTCTGACATCCAGACAGGACGCGGCCCAGATGTGTGAGTCTCCGCTGTCAGAAAGAATTATGGAACATGGAGATAAAACCATCACCGACACACAGTCTTTTGCTTTCGTACAGAAGTCATTTACACAGAGGTGTTAAGGTTGTGAACACTCCCACTGGCGCCCCATAGAAGAGCCACAGCATCCTGTTCATTGAGACAATTTTTTTTTTTAAGGGCCGCACCCTGACATGTGGAGGTTCCCCGGCTAGGGGGCCAATAGGAGCTGTAGTCGCTGGCCTATGCCACAGCCACAGCAACGCCAGGTCCGAGCCGCGTCTGTGACCTACACCAGAGCTTATGGCAGTGCAGGATCCTTAACCCACTGAGTGAGGCCAGGGATCAAACCTGCATCCTCATGAATACTAGTCGGGTTCACTACTGCTGAGCCGCAACGGGAACTTATAAGGAGATTTATTGAGAGCCTGCCGTGCCAGGACCAGAGCAGGTTACAGCTAACCTTCCATGGTATCTGCACTCTAAGGCTACATTCAGTCTTTGTTGCAGGTACCGGCCTTTTCCAGGCTGAATAGGATAACGTCATCTCTTCTCTTCCAAATCTCGGGACCCATGTGCTGGTGTGAATACCTGCTAGTGCTGGGCAGCCCTCACATCCAGCCCCCAGGGCTCCAGTGAGCACACGCCTGACAGGTGCAAAGTCTGAATTGGTGATGCTAACCCCCTACCATTGTCAGGAGTAAAGAGCCCTGAGTTTCTTCATTTAAAAAAAGCGTAGAGTCTCTCCATCTTCTGACAAATGAGGAAATAGTTGGAAACAGATCACTTGTCTGCAAAAGCAAGATGAAACAGTAAGACTTGCTTTCAGATTTTTTATCTCATATTTATAAAATGCCTCTTCAAGGACTTGCAACCGTCTGACAAAAGTACCTTGCTGTTTCCTTGTAGATGTGTGGCCGGAGCTGTATTTGTCTATGTGTGGCTAATGTCATTTTTATTTTCCTATGGAAAGGGCAAGATGAAGAACCTGAGAATGGCCATTGTGGAAGGTGGTCCAAGTGGCCAGTTCCCAGGAAGACCTGAAACAAAGGCGATAAGGGATGGATGCAGAATCAACGTAGCTTTGAGTGGTGAATAAAAGAAACTCCAAAATTTACTTTCTAAAAGCCAGTTCAGACAAGTGTAATGCTCAAATGGAAAAACATGAAACTCTCCCTCCAATAGATGAAAGATTTCTTGCAGTGTTAGCACTGGCTCTCCTGTAGAGATCATCCGTCCAACTTCTCTTTTACAGATGAGCCATCTGAAGCCCAGAGAGGGTCCTGAGCCTTGTCTGCAGCCACTCAGCTGGCATACATGCCAGGAAAATCGCCACCAGAACCCAGGTCTTCTGCCTGGGACTGCTGTTTTTTTCCCCATTGTGTGGCATTACCTTTTGCGAACAGAGCTAATGGCATCAGAATCATTTGTTCTTAACATGTTGGCCTCTGTAGCACTTGCCAAGCCCAGCGATGTATCTTTCGTGTCACCTAACCAAGCCTAAGAGTATGGACAAAATACAGATCTTGCCTTTAAGAAGCTTACTTTTTAAAACTGAAAATGAAAAAATAAGACAAAAAACCAGGCCCACCAATACACAGAATTAACCTTGTTCTGACTCTTCTAGTCTTTGACCCTCTCTTCCAGCGTCTCCAAAAGTCATCTTCATTTTTCAACTCTTTTCTCTGGCTCCACCATGCAGTCTACCAGGTAGAAAAAAACCATGCGGTTGGGTATCGGAAGCTGTAGTGAAGGCCTCGGGCTTCTTTCCCCTGTCTAAGTGACCGTCCCGCCCAGCCTTGCTGTTGAGGTGGAAGGGAGCTGTAATACCCCGACTATGAGACCCTTTCAGAAGACTCCCTCTGCCTGCCTAGCTCCAGCCCTTGCTCCTGGGAGCGGGCAGAGTGCCAGCCCTTGATCCTAGGAGCAGGCACAGGCCTGCTGTCTTTCCAGAGCTGCCCACCGATGCCTGATGGTGCTGCTTGTGCCAGAGGGCCTTAGCCAGGAACCACGCGACTTTCCCAGGGCTGCAGGGTTTTGGGTGGGGGAGCTGCCTGCTTCAGATTGTTAACAGGCAGCCCAAATAGTGTTGAGATTCATATTAAAATCCAGTGTTTAAACACGTTTTTTTCCCATGGAAACCCCCTTCCACCACTCTCTGTACTTACCAGCTTTGGGTTTTTTGATTTCTTTGGGTTGGTTTGTTTTTTGTATTGTTTTGTTTTCTAGTGATAAAGAAAGGAAGAAAGTCTGTTGAAATAACAAAATGTTCCGAAAAGTATCATGAGCCCAGTTTCTCTTCTTAGTGGACACTGGTGGCGTAGATAAGAGACTTCTGCTGATAAACTAATTCTCTCCCATTTCCACCTCAAACAGTCATTCAAACAAGCCAACAAGTGATAGAATAAGTTAGACTGAATTCAGCCTTTTTTTCTCTCCTTTCAGCCTTTATTCTCTTAGTGGAGAAGTAAATATGCAATAAAAATAACCAAAAACTCAAGTAGCAATATCAAGGATGCCAGAGAGACTGACCAGTTCACAAATTATGTTTCTGAATCACCTCAAAGTCTTTGTTGCTTTGGCTGAATTATCTGAAGTTTCAAACATTAAATGAACCATAGTATTAAAACAACAATGATGAAGAGGAAGCGAAGGAGAGGAAAAAGAAGATCGTATATAGTGCTTGCAGTCTCTGGGAGTTCGCAGAGTGGTTCTGCGTGTTACTTTGTTCAATAAGGCAGTTCTCAGTTTTCACAGGTAGAAGCCAAGGCCTAGAGAGCCTCAAAAAGAGAGACTTTCTCAAGGTCACATGACCGTCATCCAGCAGAGGGAGGATTGGAACTTGGGTATTAAGGAGTTCCTGTTGTGGCTCAGCAGTTAACAAATCCGACTAGCATCCATGAGGACGCAGGTTCGATCCCTGGCCTCACTCAGTGGGTTAAGGATCTGGCGTTGCCGAGAGCTGAGGTGTGGGTCACAGACATGGCTTGGATCCTGTGTTGCTGTGGCTGTGGTGTAGGCCAGCGGCTACAGCTCCGATTTGACCCATAGCCCGGGAACCTCCATATGCCTAGGGTGCAGTCCTAAAAAGACAAAACAAACAAACTAACTAAAAGAACTTGGGTGTTAAAATCTTTCAGCCGGCCTTCTGCACAACCAGACACGGAGGTTATTTCCCAAAGGTCCTACGCCAGGTTGATGTAGGAAATAGAACTGCCTTCTTCCCCCACGTCAGTTGCTAGCCTTTAAATTATGAATCCTTTATCTAGCCTGTCAGGTGACCAGGTTTTGGTCCCATTTTTCATGCCCACAAAAATACTTCAGGTACTCTTCATTTTAAGATTTTCCTCCTGTTGGAGGTATTTCCAGGCTGGCACCCTATACAGTGGAGTGTCTTTCTACCAGGTAGTCTTTGATCTATTCCTGTTTAGGGAAGGACTACTGAAAAGCTATTAAAATTATCTCGATTTTCACATTTCCTCATATCATACTTAATGCCAATCACTCTGGCTTTGAGGTTGCACTGTAATTTTATTTCAGCTTGCATTGCTTTTACTTTTTTTTTTTTTTTTTTGGAGAACACTATTATTTATCTGCAATTGCAAAGGCTGTTGGGCATGAGTTGTCACCCTTCCAGTGATGCCAAGATTGATGAGTGGTTCTGGTGGCGACAGCCAGGTCTCTGCAGTGCAGTCCTCCCCACCAGCCTTTCTTGTAGGGGTTTCATGCACTGCTGATCTGGAACCAGTCCTTTACTAGGTTACAAAATGGTGACTTTATAATCCTCTCATTTTTTTCACATCTATTAGTTGGAATTCTTCTGTAAAGTAGAACTTTCTCTCATTAAGTGGGGCTCTTTGGTTACCTGAGATACAATTAGCACAGGCAAGGCAAGATACATTCTTAATTATTTCTCTTTAATTGCTCATTTTTAGAGCAGAGATTTAGTGCCCTGGTTACCTCCAACAGGGATCTTTTTTCTTTTTTTTTTTCTTTTTGAGCATTGTAATAAAATCTTAGGGTTCGGCTTTTTAATAATATATTCAGTACATGTCAATAAATCACACACCCCCCCTTTTGATGCTCATGTTGTCCCATCTTTGGCCAGGAAGAGCCACATCCTACTGGCCCCTGCGTCTTTTTGGTACAAGCCCACTAGCCTTTGATAAAGTTTTTGCTTTTGGTACAGCGTGTCTTAAGGTCATCTGTTAATTTCCTGTCTCAGTCCTATTTATTTATGGCCATGCTCTTGGAGTATGGGAGTTCCTGGGCCAGGGGTCGAATCCAAGCCTCGGCTCTGACCTACCCTGCAGCTGTAGCAACGCTAGATCCTTAACCCACTGTGCCGGGCAGGGGGATCAATCCCGAGCCACTGCAGAGACAACTCCAGACTTTAACCCGCTGTGCCACAGGGAGAATGCCTATCAGCCGTTTCTTTTAGTCAAGGATAGTATTCAGAAATAGCTATCACATACATCTATGTGTATTTTTAAAAAAAAGAAAATAAATCATCAGTTCATATAACATTTCTGATTCAATTTTAACATTATAAGGGGAGTTCTTTTGTGGCACAGCCGGTTAAGGATCTGGTATGGTGGCTACTGTGGCTGATTCGATACCTGGCCCAAGAACTTCCATATGCCAAAGGTGCAGCCAGAAAATAAAATGTTAACATACTTCTTTACTTCTTTTTTATTCTTGATTATTTTATCTTGGGCTGAAAACCTTGGTTACTTAATATCAACATAATTCCTTATTTGCTTTACCCTATGGCATATTTAAGTTGTTTCAAAATAATAATAGCAATATTATAAAAACAAGACTACTGAATGAGATTTTATTTATTATTTATCTAGCTAGCTAGCTATCTGACTGCACCCATGGCATGCAGAAGTTCCCAGACCAGGGACTGAACCTGATGATGCCAAGTCCTTAACCACTGGACCACCAGGGAACTCCCTGTATGAGATTTTAGATTTCTTTGCAGTTGTCTTTGTCCTGAGACTATATTCTATAAGAAGGTACAGTCAAAATACTATGTTTTAAAGTCACTTGAGGAGTTCCCTTTGTGGCTCAGTGGTTAACGAACCCGACTAGGATCCATGAGGTTGTGGGTTTCATCCCTGGCCTCACTCAGTGGGTTAAGGATCTGGCATTGTCGTGAGCTGGGGTGTAGGTCACAGACGCTGCTCAGATCCCACGTTGCTGTGGCTGTGGTGTAGACTGGCAGCTGTAGCTCCGATGTGACCCCTAGCCTGGAACCTCCGTATGCCGCAGGTGTGGCCTTAAAAGGCAGAAAAATAAAAAATAAAGTCACTTGAAATAATTCTGTTAAACTCTGTGGTTATATCACCAATTTGATAGATTTATTCACTTGACATTGTTGTCAATTTGAGGAATTTTTTAAAATTTATGAATATTTTTCACATGTAAAATAACTACAGGACTCTGCAATGGAAATGACAAGGGAGAAGTCTCACCACAAGTCCTGTCCCCTCGCTTGCTTCTTCCTCCTCCCTGGGCAGCCTTTTTTCGATAGACCTTGATTTATCCTTCCGATGCTTCTTTGGGTAAATAGAAGCACACACACACTTTTATTTCCCTGTCTTTCTTAGACATAGGTAGGGTAGTATATAAACGCTCATATACCTTGGCTTTTTTTCCCTTCTTGATATTCTGGAAATTACTCTATGTGAAATTTCCCAGCTGCGTAGCATTCTATTGCATGGATGTAAGATAGGTAATAAGTCCTCTGTTGGACTTTGGGGTTGTTTTCAAACTCTACCTGTTAAGATCATGTGGAGTGGATAGCCTGGGGCACGCGTCACTTGCGGTTTTTGCCATTGTGTCTCAGGGGTAGATCTCTACAAGCAGAATTGCTAGGCGTTACCAACCAGGGAAGCTCACCAGAGACTTGAGTTTTACTGGAGACCAGTCACATAGGCAGCTGCCTCCTGGCATGTACCAGAATTCCAGACTCCCAGAAGGAAAGCAGGTGTTTGGCATAAACCATATTGTTTGTGCAGTTAAGGCACAGTGAGCCACTTTTGTCTGTTCATGGTGGGAACCCTCCTGCAATCCAAATTCCCAGATGCTATGCCAGTCTTTTAACAGCAGCCTTTCAAAGGATAGCAGTTAGGCCTGCTAGGGGTTTTTTGTTTGTTTGTTTGGGGGTTTTTTGTTTTTGTTTTTTGCAAAGCACCATTTTCATTTCTTGGACTATGCATTCATGTGTCTTGCCCATTTTAAAAATTAAGTTTGTAGTCTTCTTCTTGACGGCTCTTGTTATATTAGAGATTTGGGCCTTTTGTGTCATCAGTTGCAGCATTTTTTCCAATTTGTCTTTTGCTTTGCCTATGATGTTTGTCTCTTTTTGTGTGTTTGAGTCATAGCTTTTCCCACTCCAAGGCTGTAAAGGAACTGTCCCAGCTAGAACTTACCTTTTTCATTCTTTACACTTAGACCCCTAATTCACTTGGAATTCACCCTGGTATATAAACTGAAATACAGATCCTGTTTTGTTTTTCTAAATGATTATTCAGCTTGTGCCACCTTTTTTTGTTCACCCACCATTTCCTTATTCATTCGAAAAGGCCCCTTTATCAGACATGTACCACATTTCTACATGCACTGGGTTCTGTTCCTAGACTTTCTGTTTTGTTCCATTGGTCTCTCTTTCTATTTATGTACCACACTTTCATTGAAAGAGACTTTATAACATTTTAATAGCTTCTAGTGCTGACTAACCTCGCTCATCACAATACCCCATGACTCTTATTTTCAGAATATTCCTGGCTCTTCTTGCTTATTTATTTTTCTATATGAACTTTGGAATTAGCACATCTAGTTCTAGGGGGAAAATGTTGGTATCTTTATAGGGATTATATTAAATGTGTAAATCCACATTGTGAGATTGGACATCTTTATCTTGCTGCATCTTACTGCCCAGTAACACAAGATGTCTTTCATTTTGTGACGTCCACTTTTGTGTCTGTCAGAATTCTATCCACGTTCTCCTGGGGTGAGATTTGCCCATTTCTTGTTACGTGTATGCTTCTTTTTTGGGGTGGGGGGTGGTAAGGATTTAAGTGACTTTTGAGAAACAATCCTTAATGCTTACATGATAGATTTGATGTTGAAACCCGGCATGTGTTTATTGGTGACCACTCAGGCCAAGTAACCATCCTCAAACTGGAGCAAGAAAACTGCACCCTGGTCACAACATTCCGAGGACATACAGGTGGGACTGAAAGCTGACCCTCCATGCGCTGCTCTCACAGCGAGATGTCGCCTGCTGCGGGTTCTGATGGTCACATGATGTGCTGTGACAGTGACGGGGTACAGTCTGGGCTGCGGCCAAGAGGTACGGGATCCGCGTAACTCATTTCAGAATGGTCCGGTGAGCTAGCATGTCAGAAATGGTCTCCATCAGTCCAAACAGAAGAGCAAACCGTCTGTTTGGAACAGGTTGGTGATTGGGTTCTTTGTCACTTTACGTTGGAGAAAGCCAGTGTTTGCATACATGCGTGAGGCCTCGTCTGAGGCCGGTGGCTCCTTCACAAACCCTGGGAGGCCAAAAGGACAGCCGCCCCAGTCTGTCCTTGCCGTCCCTGATGGGAAGAGGTGGTGCGCAAGACAGATTCCCACTTCCGAGACAAATGAAATGAAGAATAAACTCATTGTGGGTAGCCAGGCTGCGGAAAAAGTACAAGTTCCTCTAACTTTCCTTCCTGTGCCGCTCTTTTCATAAAGAGCCCCCTTTATGTTACTCGTCTGCCCACGGTCATTTAAGCAAGGTGACGGAATATATCTATGCTTAGCCTTTGAAAGACTTGAATAGATGACAGTGATTCGTTTTTTACTAGGATCCTTTTTGAGGGGCTGCGTCTGCAGCATATGGAAGATGGAAGTTTCTGGACAAGGAATTGAACCCTCGCCACAGCAGCGGCTTGAGCCACTGCAGTGACAACACTGAATCCTTATCACTGTGCCACGAGGGAACACCTTTACTAGTTACCAGTCCACGACGTAGTATATAGAGACCAAGGTCAATACTGACATTAGATGTCATGTAAGAACAGAAGTAGGCGAATGCGGATATAAAATGGGGTGGTGCCTAGATCAGAAGGGACTTCCTGAAGGGAAAAAGAGAAGATCGAATCCCGGGGGAAAGATTCGCGAAGATCGTCTTGATTATCTGTGCCTTTGGGAGGAGAACACATTGAAAACTCCCCTGTGGACGGAAGCCAGGTCTTCCCGGATTGGATTCTCTTTTTAGCCACCTGCACGATGGCCAAGCCTGGCCTGGGGGGGACCTGAAACTGTCCCACGGCACGACTATTTCACCGCTGACTTCAGCCTCCTGTGGTTCGTTGGCTTCCCTAGACTTTTCCGGCCGCTCCCCCATCCTTGTTGAGGCGTCGGTCCTTGATCCCCCCCTTCCCCAGCCTCTCTGCCCCGTCTTCCTTCCCCTCCCCATCACTTCAGCCTCGAGTTTCCCAGCATTATCAGTTGAGGCCCCTTGTTGCTCCTGCTTGTGAATTTATCTGTAATTCAGAGTGTCCACCTCTGTCCTTGTGGACTCGGCTGCGGGGTCCGCCCGAGGTCACACCGTGAGCCTCCCTCCGCCGGTCCCTACCGTCGCACATGCGCAGACCCTCACAGACGCCTCTCAGGTCCTCCGTTCGCGCTGCGCACCTGCTCGCCTTCCCCCAACAGCTCTTTCGGACCTTCAGCGCCCTCCCCAGGCCCCTTCCGCCCCTGTGCCCCAGCCTCCTCCTGCATAGAAAAACGGAGGTTACCAGATAGAAGCTTTTTAAACATTTTTATTTTCTGGCCACCCCATGTTCCCTCCACCGCAAGCAACCGTGGTGCTGTGGTTGCCCTGTTTGGCTTCTGGAACGCATTCTCTTCCGGTTTTAAGGCTGACTGCTTTCTCCTCTCCTTTGGGGTCCTCTTCCCTGGCTGGGATGCTCTCCTCTCTTCACCTCCAGTGCTCTCCGTGGCTGACCTCGGCCACACTCCCCGTCACGGAAAGAAAAGACACAGTCATCGTCCTCAAATTGCTCACAGCCCAGGGAGCGAGGCAGAAGCTCAACAGTTGTTCTAGCGCCTGGTGGCAAGGCCAGGGAGCGGCCCCCAGCACGTCCACGAACATGGGGAGGGCGCCGCGCTTGGGCGGGAAGGGAGTTGGACAGGGAAGGCCTCCCCAGGGAGATGTGGCTTTGACCTAAAAGCTTTGGGAAGGAGGGAGGGAGGAGGGAGGAGAGCAGCACAGGCCAAGCAGCAGCGTGGCGTGGTCCCAGGCCTGGGGATTGGCGAAAGCCTGGCTGTCTGGGCAGCGCTAGTCACTCTTTGGCCGGAACACTTGAGTATGAGGTGGGGCAGCCACACAGGAAGTGAGAGTCAGTTCAGATCGCTCAGCGTTGTCCTGACGTTGGTGTGAAACCCTGAAAGAGTTAAGCAACGAGGTTAACCTGATGGGGGTTTGGAGATTGCCCTTCAGGTCAAAGGCAGTGGAGAGCTGATTGGGAAACTAGCAGGAAAGCGGCCCTCTTAGCGTAGCCATGGTGATGGGAGCGCAGGGAGGAGTTGGACCCGTGGGAAAATTTTAGGTGGTCGCCCCGAGGGCCTGGTGATGGGCTAGAGAGGTCCCAGATTTGGTTTAGGCAGAGCTGGCTTTCAGCCTGACCTTCTCCTGGCTCTCTAGAAGTCAGGCGTTGACTAGAGCCCTGATGGGATGCCCTGAGTTCTGGATCGCTGCCTCGGTCCGGGTCAGCAAAGCCGTCAGGAGCTGAGGTGAGCCAGGGGTGGCCCGAGGGTGTCATGTTTCCAGGTTCGTTCCTATATAAAATATTACCTTGACATTGTCGCTTATCTTTCTGACTGTAAAGCATTTTCCCATGATTTCATGTTGAAATATCTTTGAGGAAGACAGGATGTGGCCCAGGAAGGCTGTTATCTAATAATGACGGCAAATAAGTGTAGCAGGTCACATATTTAACTTGTCGTTATTCCCGGACAGTCGTATCTACCTGCCCTTCACCCGTCTGGCTACAGCGCAGCTCGCTGGTTTGAAGGTAGCGCGAGGGCGTCGATGAGATTCCACCATGATTCAAACACTGTTGAGCTCTGCCTTTGGAGGAGGTCCCGGACTCAGCCAGACACAGTTCTAGGCGAAGGGGCTGTGAGTGGAGAAATAGCTTCATCTCCTCACTTCCTCAATCCCCAGCCAGATGAACCCAGATCCATTAAAGAGTGATCTTGGGGGTGTCATCAGTCCAGATCCAAACTCAGAAACAGACGTGTCTTCGGTGTGTGTCCGGAGTCATAGCTCTTCACCCGTCACTCTGCTCCAGTGCAGATGGTCAGGTGCAGTGTGAGTGCGGGATGAACCTGACCTACAAGCCATACCCAGAGGTCAAAATACGGAGTGTGCTAATCCACGGGGATTTAGGAAACTAAGTTTGTGTTATTATGCTCCCTCTGCTGGTTTTATTCCAGAGCTAAATGCCAAGGATTATCGTTCTTTGATATTTCTGCCGAAATCAGAATATATTTCTACCCAAAAGTCATAAGTGATTTGAACAAAGGGGGAAAAAAATCAGATTTTGGCCTTAGAAATTAATAGTACCAATAAAATCTGTTTTTCTTCTCAGAATTTTTTTGGTTAGTATGAACATACTGGAAATAGAGGGCTTGAATGTGAACCTTTCAAAGCTTAAGTACAGATTTGTTCATTGACTGTTATAAGAATTACTGAAAGTAACAGTGTAGTTATAAAAAAATAACTAAAACAAGGACAGGCACAGTTCGGCGCAAATGTGCAAGTTTCCATCATTAAATTGACAGCTTAATTTTGGATTACAGTGGAGGCTTTCACATTCAGTAGACTCGGATTTCCACCAAAAGTCTGTCGAGGGGAGTTCTCCTGTGGCACAGCAGGTTAAAGATCCGGCACTGTCACTGCAGCAGCTTGCACTGCTGCTCTTGCATGGGTTCAATCCCTGGCCCAGGAACTTCTGTGTGGCACAGGCGAAGCCAAAAAAAAGAGTCTGTCAAGACACTGGCTCTCGGAGCTCCCGATGTGGCACAACAGCGGGATTGGCAGTGTCTTGGGGGCTCTGGGGAGAGGGCTCAGACCCCCTGCCTGGCACAGTGGGTTAAGGATCTGACGTTGCTGCAGCTGTGGCTCAGGTCAAGATTGCAGCTCAGATCTGATCCCGGGCCCGGGAACTTTTTGTAGCCAAAAATGGAAAGAAAAAAAAAAGACATTAGCTCTCCACGTGATGAGGGCCGCCACACATCAGTGAGTAAAAGCAGCGTGGCGCTTGCCCTGTTCAGCTGCCTCTCACGGAATGTGAGCTTTAGAGCAGTAATTGGAAATCTTGGGGATGTTGCAAGTGTGGTGAAATCAGTACCGCACACAGGCTGCTTTGGGAGCAGGTAGCTCCCTCGTCCAGAGAGTTAAGGGGAGATTTCTAAGAAAGTGGTGTTTAAACAACACTTTAAGGAGCATGAAGAGTTAGACAGGCGGTGGGAACATTCCAAGCCCCAGATGTATGAAGCTGATTTGAAGCCTGGCGTGTGAATGGAGTCCAGTGGCCCATGCAGAGTGCCAGGGGTGAGGAATCCAGGGTGGCCTTCCCGGCCATGGGGAGAACTTCAGACACTTGTCAGGCAGTGGGAAGGCAGTGATGGAGGAGAGCACGGCAGGAACAGGCTTCCGGTGCAACAGATCACGCGGCAGCAGTGGGTGATGGAACAGGAGCCCACTCAGAAGGAAGCCCACTGCTGGCATCCCTGGAAGAAGGAAGTCCCGTCTGGACTGGGAGGCTAGCAGTGGCGTGGAGAGGAGGGGAGGGGTTCGAGTCTGTTTAGGAGATGAAGCGTCAGCAGCGCTTGCGATTGGTTGAGGCGGGAGTGGCCCCCACCCGTTTGTGTCTGGAACGTTTGGGTGGACGGTGAGGCCCTCTACTGAAACCACGCTGGCGGTGACAGCAGCTTTGGGAGAGAGTGTCGTGGTGCCTCCAGCTGGACATGGCCAGGAGGCGCCCTGGGAGGTGGCAGGGAGTCAGCTGGATGTCCAAGTGGGGGTCTCAGGAGGAGGGTGTAGCCTCGAAAATAGAGCGTGTGTATCTTTCCTGAAACACTCATCACTTCAACCCGGGACAAAATGCAGGAACCAAAAGGTCACATACTTTATCAGGAGGCTTCGCTGTCTGAGGATTTGCTTAGACGGCTCTCAAGTCCTTTAAGCTGCATTTTGCCTGCACACCCTCACCTTGCAGGTGTGGTCACCCTGGTACAGACAGACCTGGCAGTTTCCAGCCCTGACTTTGTGACCCTCCACCTAGTCGTTAGCTTTTGCAAGATAAGATATTTGAAATTCTTTGAACACTAGTTCACTAAGCATTTGGTAGCATGTAGTAAATTTCTTAAAACAGTTATACTATGATCTGGTTCCACGGTTGGAAATCTCTTCTAACTAAGTCAGAAATGTAAACTAAGTTTTATGTATAAAAATGTTCATCTCAGCAAAATTTGTAATAGTTAAATGTCGAGAAAAATCTAACAGTGAAAGAAGATATATCTGTGTGTTGGGGTATTATGCAGCCAGTAAAATTCCACTTTTGAGATTATATAATAGTATAGATAAATTTTGTTTTATTTTAAGACCAATGTTAAATTTTTTTTTTTTAATTTTGGCCACACCCACAGCATACAGAAGTTCCTGGGCCAGGGATCAAACTCAAGCCACAGCAGTGGCAATGCCAAATCCTTAATCCCTAAGCCACCAGGAAACTCCTGTATGCATTTTATAATGATCAAAACCTTTAAGAATCAGTTCATTCTTATTAAAAGTTATTCTGTCAGTCGTGTTGTGGAGGTCCGAGGCAGGGAGAAGCATATGACAAAACATTGAGGGGAACAGAAATCTGGAGTGAAGTACAACAAAAAGGAATAAATAGTTTTTTGTCAATTAAAATATTACAAGCAGAGTTCCTGTTGTGGCTCAGCAGAAACGAATCCAACTAGTATCCATGAGGATGGGGGTTCGATCCCTGGCCCTTGTTCGAGGAGCGTGCGGTTGCTGTGAGCTGTGGTGTAGGTTGCAGACATGGCTTGGATCCCAAGTGACTGTGGCTGTGGTGTAGGCCACCAGCTGTGGCTCTAATTAGACCCCTAGCCTGGGAACTTCCATATGCTGTGGATGCCACCCTAAAAAGCTAACAACAACAACAAAAAAATCATTAACACCATAAATCCACGAGCACTGTAGGCCAGCTCTCATTCCCTGTCCTAGTTGTGGGTCCCAGAGGGCCAAGAGGGTGGCCTGGGTGTGGCCGGAGTGAGGGGTGCGTGTATCTGCACAGCTCTGAAAGGTGGTCTCGCCGGAGTTGGGAGGCACTTCCTGCCGCCACGGGTGTGGGTGCGAAGGACTCCTGCTCATTGGAAGCTCTGTCTGCTGAGAGAGGCCACAAGTCACCTCAGCGGCTCTCCTCTCCAACGCTCTGTGCCCCTGTGTCTCCTTGTGTGCCAGTCCCCACCCCGAGGCTCTAGTGAAGCCCCTGTGGTGATGGTTTGCTGCTGTTATTTATCTTCCCCCCATTCCCCTCTGCTGTCCAGTTCACAGGCCAGGGGAGTAAACACTGGGCACCCACTGCATCCAGCTCTGTGCACGGCACCTGCGTACAAAGATGTGGGACCTAAAATCTTTGGTGGGGACAGGTTTGTAATGGAGCAAAGCTGGATCCAGTGGGTGATTATGACAGCAGAGACAGGCCCAGATTTGGGAGCTTCACCTAGATTAAGGGTGTTCTGGGGAAGGCTTCCTGCAGGAGAGGACACCTGAGCTGCACCTTGAAGAAGGAGAAGCAGTTTCTCGCGTGGTGCAGGCGGGACGGGCACTGCAGGCTGAGGGCTTAACCACGTATCTCGTGAGGGAATGGTTCCGCCAGACACAGTGTGTGTGCCCTTCTCGTTCCCAAAACTAATTTGTCCATCGGTGCAGGGTCTGTCTTATTGATTTGGT
Organism: Sus scrofa; assembly: GCF_054392235.1. NCBI lineage: Eukaryota > Metazoa > Chordata > Mammalia > Artiodactyla > Suidae > Sus > Sus scrofa. The sequence goes on along the minus strand of NC_139393.1, from coordinate 16,765,211 downwards.
TATATCCACAGAACTTAGCACAATGCCTGCTGCCATGTAGGAGATGCTCCAGACATGCTTATTGAGCTGATTTGAAATGAACGTTGTGCTGTACAGTTATAAGCCAGCCTCCAACAAAGATGCCATTGTTAGGCCGTTTACACAGAGCTGGGATGGGACCATAGAGTGATTTTTTTTTTTTTTTTTGCAAGTCCTGTTCTGTTTCATGTCTTGCAGCTTTTCCTTCCACCTTTCCCCCTCTTACTGAAGCACGTGATTTAGCATTCAGCCCTGGGAGGGTCTGATGAATAGGCCCCGACTCACTTCAACCTGGTCATCTGTTTTCTTGCCCTGACTCTGTGTTACCAGGACCTTCCCTTCCCAGCTCTGGCCCTTCCCAGTCTGAGGTCATGCGGGAAAACTGGAGATGGATCTCATTTCTAAAAGTTTAGTTGATCTTCTGATGGCTGAGATAGCGTGGGCACACGCTGGTCAGTGCCTTAGGATGATTCAACAAAGGATGCTGGCACAGAGATGGTACAGAGTCTCCTGCGCTGTAGTCACGGCTCCCATTCCCACGTCTGGGCACTGCTCGGCGTGCTTATGTGCAGCAAACCCACTCCGTCTCAGCAAAATTATTATCATCCCTCTTTTATGGATGAGACTTCTGAGGCTCAAGGCACTAAATAATTTGCCCAAGGTCACACACCGGATAAGGGTAGAGCCATGGTTGGAGCCTAGAATCCGGTCCCAGAGCCTTTGCACTTCTGATGCCGTCTATCAACTTCCAGTTTCTTCACCGTAAACCATCCTCATCCCAGAGTCACCACCAGCAAAGAAGGCCACAGGGCCGGCCTCTCACGGAGCAGTGTCGGTAGATATGGGTCTGGATCAGTTGGGGGGAGTTGAATGGTGTCTCTCACTTGGTACATAGAAAACCCTGTTTGAGTCTTTCCATGTTTATTTGGACAGGATGAAAGCCCATCCAATTAAGTCTTTAATTAAGGCTAAATAAGCCTTTCTGACTCTTCTTTTTACCACTGTCCCCCGTGATTAAATCTGACGTGATGCTTTTAAGAACCTGAGCCTCCCATTTCACACATGGTCTTAGTCCATTCAGGTTGGAGAAACAGAATACCGTAGACTGGGTGGCTTATAAACAACAAATATTTATTTATCACAGTTCTGGAAGCTAGGAGGGCCAGGATCAAGGTACAGGCAGATTCAGTATCTGGTGAGAACCCGCTTCCTTCTGTAACCTCACCTGGGGGAGGAGGGGAGGGAGCCCCCTGGGGTCTCTTTCATGAGGGCACTGCCCTTATGACCGTATCCCCTCCAAATGTTGAATATGAATATAAATTGGGGGGGGGCAGGGACACAAACACATGCAAATAGGGGAAATCATACATTTGTCATTTTTCTCCGTTCTTTTTTTTTTTTTTTGTCATTTTTTTGTCTTTTCCAGGGCTGCACCCACAACATATGGAGGTTCCCAGGGTAGGGGTCTAATGGGAGCTGTAGCCCCCAGCCTACACCAAAGTCATAGCAATGCAGGATCCCAGCCTCGTCTGTGACCTACACCACAGCTCACAGCAACGCCGGATGCTTAACCCACTGAGCGAGGCCAGGGAGCAAACCTGCAACGTCATGGTTCCTAGTCGGATTTGTTAACCACTGAGCCACAACGGGAACTCCTCTCTGTTCTTTTTTTTAAAGCCCACAACTTGTAGCATATGGAAGTTCCCAGGCTAGGGATCAAATTGGAGCTGCACCTGCTGGCCTACACCACAGCCACAGCAACGCAGGATCCGAGGTGCGTCTGCAACCCACACCACAGCTTATGGCAAGCTTGGATCCCTAAGCCACCGAGTGAGGCCAGGAATCGAACCCCCATTCTCATAGATACTATGTCAGCCACAGTGGGAACTCCACATCCTCTTTCTCTTTTCTATCCCCCTAATCCTTAACTGGTCAAGCCCAGACTCTCCAAAACCTTCTCCTTGAGATGAGCATTCCCTGACCTGAGAGCCGTGGGTGGCGAACCAGATGAAGCCCAGCACATAGACAGCCCTGGTCCAGCTGGAAACGAGGGTTCATGCGCCTGTTTCACATCCTAAGAACAAGGCAGAGGGCATTCGTTCATGTTCTTACTCCTCCTTTCAGTTGTTTGCTTATCGAGCACCTACCGTAAGCCAGGCAGAATTCTAGAACCTGAAGATTCACTGGGAAGCAGCAGAAGCCCTGGCACACCTAGAGCTTGTGTTCATTTAGGGCAGTGGGCAGTGCTCCAAAGAAAAATACAGTAAGGAGAGTGGTAAGAGTGGTCTAGGAGGGAGTTCCTGTGGGGGCTCAGTGGAAACGAATCTGACACGATGCTTTTTAAGAACCTTCTAAAATGATGATTTCTTTCTTACTTTTTTTTTTTTTTTTTTTTTTTGGTTATTTTTAGGGCCGTACCCTCAGCAAGAATCATCCGTGCATAAAACGATGCGCATGATAACTGATCTGTCCTCTTAACCGGTGATGCTAAATTTGATCACTTGGTTAAGATAGTTTCTCGCAGATTTCTCCAATTTAATCACCCTTTGTAATTTTGAGGAAATACTTTGAAACTGTACAAGTACTGTTTCTTATCACATGTCTGACCAATAATTTTAATATCCATTGACGATTTTTACCAGAAATAATAATGACTCTGGTGTTTGCCAAATGGTATTTTTTTCTTTTTTTCTTGGTCTTTTTAGGGCCACACCCCCGGGATATAGAAGTTCCCAGGCTAGGGATCGAATCAGAGCTGTAGCTGCCAGCCACGGCCACAGCCACAGCCACGTGGGATCCGAGCCATGTCTGTGACCTAGACCACAGCTCACAGCAATGCCGGATCCTTAACCCACTGAGCGAGGCCAGGGATCAAACCCATGTCTTCATGGGTACTAGTCGAGTTTGTTAACTGCTGAGCCATGACGGGAATTCCACGGTGTTTTTTCTGTTATCGTTATCCCTTCTATACTTTGTTTGGAATTGTACAATAAGGGTAAACATCTCCCCCATGTATTTATGTATTTAATTATATCAGTGTAGGTCCCCAAGTTCTTATTTATTTCTGTGTGTGAGGATCTGTTACTACCATTTATTTATCGTTTTGCTCAGATTTGTCCCAGATTTGGCCATTGATGACCCCTTTACATTGGCTGCTGTGTCTTTTCACATGTCCTCATCATTTTTTGAGCACATCTTGCTTCTTGGTCCCACACAACATCTAATATACACCTTGTCTCAGCCCTGGAATCAGCTGTCCAAACAGCCCTCGTTCCTTTTATTAGAGGATGGTATTAAGAAGCTAAAACCTGGGCACTCCATGTGCTCATTGTTTTTTTGTTTTTTGTTTTTTGTTTTTTTTGTCTTTTTGTCTTTTGTTGTTGTTGTTGTTGCTATTTCTTGGGCCGCTCCCTCGGCATATGGAGGTTCCCAGGCTAGGGGTTGAATCGGAGCTGTAGCCACCGGCCTACGCCAGGGCCACAGCAATGCAGGATCCGAGCCGCGTCTGCAACCTACACCACAGCTCACGGCAACGCCGGATCGTTAACCCACTAAGCAAGGGCAGGGACTGAACCCGCGACCTCATGGTTCCTAGTCGGATTCGTTAACCACTGCGCCACGACGGGAACTCCCATGTGCTCATTGTTAATGGAGTGTCATTGCTTCCAGTCCTCCATAGACAGAGCTGGAAAATACAGATGTGTGCTCTCGAATTCTAACACCAGACAGGTTATTCCTCCTTCCCTGAGCTCTCATGTCCTCAGCACGTTTAATGAATTGCTCAGCCCCAGAATACACATAAAATCGTTTCAGAATTGTTAACCTATACAACCCATATTCCTGTGAAATGCAGACCCACGGGCTGGAGAACTATATTCATGTACAAATCCTTTTATATTTGGCCTTATTGCCGTTTATCTGAGGTTAATTTTGTCAATTCTTTCACTAAGTCCCTTCAGTGAGGTTGTTTCTTTGACTTATTTGTAATACACTTAGGTTCACTTGTTTCTGTTTATATTCCATTTTGCCCTCCTCCCCCGGTTTTTTGTTTTGTTTGTTTGTTTGTATTGTATGTGTACTTACTGAAAGTACTTTTTTTTTTTTGAGTATGTGAGACATTAGCATGATTCTAAAACTCAGAACCAAACAAACAAAAAAAAATATGTGATGGAAAATGTCACTCTTTTCCGTTCTCATTTCCCAGCCTCTCCCACCTCTGCTGTAGTTAACAAATCTCATTAATTTCTCTTCTATCCTTTTTTCTTAGATGATAGGCAGCATCATGTGGATAATATTTTGCACTTTGCTCTTTTCACTTTACATTATAACCTGGAAATCATGCCATATCCACCCAACAGGTCTTCTTCACTATTTTTCACGGCTGGGTAGTACTCCGCACAAACATACTATTGTTTATTCACCCACTCTTTTTCTTTTTCAATTCAGTAAAGTTAACCTTATTTTTTAAATATTTAAGGTTGTAAAAATTGAAGCATAGTTGGTTTCCAGTATTATTTTAGTTTCCCGTGTACATCATGATGATTCCACATTCCCATTCTCTTGGGAGCATTTAGTTGTTCTCAGTGTTTTGATATTTCAAACAGTGCTGACATGAAGAGCTTGTGCATGTATATTTTGGTGCTATTTGATAGGAGTGGGGACAGTATCTTCAAGATAAATTCCTGGAATTGAGATTGCTGGATTGAAAGCCAAGTGCGTATAAAGTTGTATTGGCTATAGCTTTCCCCATACTACTGGTTTTCATTCTCATTAACAATGTGTGAGAGTACTTTTTCCCCCAGAGTCTTTACAACAAAAGGTGTGTCATACTTTTTAATTTTCTGGGCAAGAATTTTGATAGTGGCTCATACAAGGATGGCAGCAATAGAAGTGATGAGAAGTACTTAGATTCTAGATATATCTTGAAGGAAAAATGACTCAGAGTTTATAGTGGGTTGCTTTGGAGGCTGATGCAACAGTTTTCTGACCAGGCACAGGGTTCTCTCCAATTCTTTTTTAAGTATTAGGCATCAATATTAACAATCTAAACTAATAACTTCTTTTCACTTGTCTGGCATTTGTAAAGCTTTGAGTGACTCTTGCCTTCCTCTTGGACCTGCTTTTTTATAATACTCTAGTAATTATATGGCACCATAGTGGGTAATGGTGCTGCTCTGACAAATAACTTTTAACATTTCAGTGGCTCAGAGGTTACAAACCCAGCTAGTAGCCATGAGGATGCGGGTTCAATCCCTGGCCTTGCTCAGTGGGTTAAGGATCCCGTGTTGCCATGATCTGTGGTGTAGGTCACAGACACGTCTCGGATCTGGTACTGCTGTGGATGTGGCTGTGGCGTAGACTGGCAGCTATAGCTCTGATTCAACCCCTAGTCTGGTAACCTCCATATGCTGCAGGTGCGGCTCTGAAAAAAAAATGTCAGTGGCTTAACGCACAGGTTGACTTGTCACTCATGTAGCAATCCGGTGCAGGCGTTTCTGCTCTTTTCCATGCTTCAGAGTCCCAGGCTCCTGCTAGAATGTGTCTATGTCCTGGGGTCTTGGAGTTCTCTAGGACAGAGTGTAAAGAGAAAGTAGAAAAGGGACATCTTAACTGCCTCCACCTGGAAGGGTTCCTATGGCTTCCACGCTGAGACCTGGTCGCATGTCCCCTAGATGCAGGAGGGGCCTGTCATTGAGGTCCCTGCAGGATGACAGCTTTCCAGGGAGCGCTGTATAGATGGGGGAACACACATTTCATAGACAATTAGCTGGCTCTGCCGCAGATATGTAGCAAAGTGACTCATTCGTGTACTTTGTGGGAATAAACATTTTACAAGATGGAATGCATATCCTGAAGTATTACATTCTCAGATACTGAAGGCAGGATGAAAAGGGGTGGATATGTGAAGTTTAATAACAGGGAGAGAAGATGAGTTACACAGAAGGAGAGAATATTTAGCTTTGAAAGGCTAAGTAAGCATAGCAGAGGATTTCCAAGTAACAAGATATGTGGATGAAAAAAAAAAAGATGTTTGTGTTTTCATTCATCTGCTCCTTCATTCATTCAACAGATACCAGTAGAGCCTGTCCGCTGCTGGCTCTGTGCTTGTTTTAGGGGGAAGGAAAGGAAGAGGAGATGGGGGCTTCAGGGGCTGCTTAGCACAGATACACTGGGGGGAGATGGTGTGTATTCTTTCATGGACAGAAATATGTACAAGTAGGATGCTGGGCAGGTATAGAAGGGAGCTGTTAGGCATTATCTAATATAGTGGGGTTTTGCCTTTTGATCTTGAAAAACATTTCGTTTTTTGGGGTGAGGGGGCTGCATCTAGTTCTTGAGCCAGGGATCAAACCCTCACCACAGCTGTGACCTGAGCCACAGCAGTGACAACACCAGATCCTTGACCCACCAGGCCACCAGGGAACTTCTCTTTTTGTGTGTGTGTGAATTGAAACAATTCAATCTGGAACAATTATATGAGAGAAACTTTCCTGAAAGCTTTTAAAGTGCAGTACTGGTAGTTCCCTTCATAACTCAGTGGTTAATGAGCCCGACTGGGATCCATGAGGATGCGGATTCGATCCCTGGCCTCACTCAGTGGGTTAAAGATCTGGCGTTGCAGTGAGCTGTGGTGTAGGTCGCAGACACGGCTCAGCTCTCACGTTGCTGTGGTTGTGGTGTAGGCTGGCAGCTGCAGCTCCAATTCAGCCCCTAGCCTGGGAACCGCCGTATGCCGCAGGTGCAGCTCTAAAAAGAAAAAAGAAAAAAAGAAAGCACAGTATTTCATTAGAACAAATTGATAATTTAAATAAGAAAGAGATTGGATCCTGACCAATGAGAAGCCATTTTTATGTTCTTTTCAGAAAACGATATCTTTCAGTAATATAAAAATGAGTATTATTCACATCCATAACTATTTGTAGGCTTTGTGACATCTTCTGTGGAAAAAGTTACCATTGCTTCCCATACACAGGGAGTTTGATTTAAGAGGGGACTGCAGGGAAGAAACGCTGTCATAGCATCTGTAGCACACACTGCAGTTGACAGGGCAGTGCTGTGTAACAGATGCAGCCATTCTCACTGTAACCCCGGGAAGGAGGCGGTGGTCCGGCTGTGGTACCTTTCTTAGCTGTGTCAGTCATCATATTACCTCCCCTCCCCCCAATTTACAGTTGAGGGAACTGACCCCTAAGCATTGAAGTCATTTTCCCAGACTCTTATCAATTTTAAGTTCCCCAAAAGAGAAAGTAATCTTTAAATTCTGGCATTGTTGTCTCTTCATATCTGTGTTCAAGAATTTAAAAAATCAAACTGAGGAGTCCCCGTTGTGGCTCAGCGGTTAAAGAATCTGACTAGCATCCATGAGGATGCAGGTTCGATCCCTGGCGTTGCTCAGTGGGTTGAGGATCCAGTGTTGCCGTGAGCTGTGGTGTAGGTTGCAGACACAGCTTGGATCCCAAGTTGCGGTAGCTGTGGCGTAGACTGGCAATTGCAGCTCCGATTCAACCCCTAGCCTGGGAAACTTCATGTGCTGTGGGTGTAGATCTAAAAAGCACACACACACAAAATCAAATCGAGCTATTTATTTATTTATTCATTTATTTTTGGCTTTTAGGGCCACACCTGAGACATTTGGAAGTTCCCAGGCTAGGGGTCAAATCAGGAGCTGTAGCTGCCAGCCTACGCCACAGCCACATGGCATCCAAGCCATGTCTGCAACCTACACCACAGCTCACAGCAACGCCAGATCCTTAACCCACTGAGCAAGGCTAGGGATCAATCCCGCATCCTTATGGATCCTAGTCAGGTTCGTTAACTGCTGAGCCACAACAGGAACTCCCTGAATTGAGCTTTTTAAAACCGCATTTATTTCTCATCTGCTGTTGTCTGGGTGGGAGGCAGACAGCAGCTTAAAAAATATGGTTAACATGTCCAAACAATGTAATATTTTCCATTCTTCTTAGAATTGTATGTATTTTTTGATGGTCAATGAATTGCCTTTTTTATTTCCCTTTGGTCTTTGCACTAATTGATTTTATGGTACATTTTGGGGGGAATAGTGCTGAAAGGGTGGGACTTTTATTCTTGGAGCCAATTTTTTTTTTCCTCTCTGGGGACTCATTCTCTAGGCAAAAGTGTGTTGTTAGCACACAACACACACCTCCTGCCCCCTTTGCTCTCATTGTGCTGGTGAGTTCTGGGGTCACTTTGGGACTGACGTGCAGCTGTGTCTGTCCTCAGGTGGGGTGACTGCTCTCTGCTGGGACCCCGTCCAGCGGGTGCTGTTCTCGGGGAGCTCCGATCACTCTGTCATCATGTGGGACATCGGCGGGAGGAAAGGAACAGCCATCGAGCTCCAAGGACACAAGTAAGGCTGCTGCTGCTTTTGTACAGAACTCCGAGGAAGGGATCCCAGCCTCAAGCCAGGACAGAGGCGTGCGGGCCGGTCTCCGTGGTGGGGTCTTAGCATGGCAGGACCGCAGACAGGGGCCCCTTTGATGTATGTGTGAACCTAAGTATGGTTATTTGCTAATACCCCACTTTACGCTACAGAGGATTTGAGAGTACTTATGAAAATCATAAAATAAAATGATGGCAGCAAAGCAATTAAAGGTGAAAATGAGAACCAGAGAAGACTGTAAGAGTAAAAACTGGAGAGTGAAAGAAAAAGAGCTGCAGAAGACAAGCCATGAAGGCCTGCAGAATTTCTGAATTGAGTTCAAATGCTGCGTCACAATTCCAGCAGCTTAAGGGACGGGGCGGGGGTGGGGGGGGTGACATCCTCACACAGCGCTTTGTGCTTCTCCTGCTATTTACTGAGTACTCGCCTTGATTCGTATCAGGCTCTTCTTCCTCACCGGGTGGATTTCAGGAGGCAGAGGGGAGGAGCAGAGAAAGCTTCGTGTTTTCTTGGCGCAGTTCTCCAACTTTGCTCAAAGAATCACCGAGGAATCTCTGAAGAAATAGATCCTGGCCACTGGTCTGAGGCTGCGGGCATCTGTGCCCTGACCTGCCTCCCAGGCCCTGCTGGGGGCCTCCCCTGACACAGTCCCTGAGGGCAAAGCCTGATCCTATCGCCAAGGAGAAATTTCATCTGCTTTAGAGCTCTAAAGCTAGCCTGAATTGTTTTTAACTTGTGACGTTTTCCAAGTGATATGGAGAGTGACTCTAGGCATTGCCGCTGTGGCGCAGCAGGGTGGGCAGGGTGTCTGGAGCCCTGGGCTGCAGGTTGGCTCCCTGGCTGAACTCTTGACATTGATGCAGTGTAGGCTGCAAATGTGGCTCAGATCTAATCCCTGGCCAGAGAACTCCATACACCGCAGGGTGGCTAAAGAAAAAAATAGTGACCCTAATAGCTCCTGTGAACTGGTTGATTTTAAGCAACATTAGCTCTGCCTATAGATTTGCCTGGAAACACTAGTTTTCAGAACTTCTCCTATGTGAATGTACCGTTTAAGGTTATTCGCTATGAGCCAATTCATTCTAGAGGGCCCAGGCACAAATAATTCTCTTTTGGAGTTCCTGGCTCAGCGGAAATGAATCCGACTAGGAACCATGAGGTTGCGGGTTCGATCCCTGGCCTTGCTCAGTGGGTTAAGGATTCGGTGTTGCCGTGAGCTGTGGTATAGGTCGCAGATGAGGCTTGGATCCCACGTTGCTGTGGCTGGGGCATAGGCAAGTGGCTACAACTCCGATTGGACCCCTCGCCTGGGAACCTCCATATGCCGCAGGTGCAAAAGCAAATAATTCTCTTTTGTGCTAGAGTTTAGTTTGAGAGAAGTAGCTATGAAGCCCTTCTTTTCCCCATGAGAGAATACATCCGTTGGCTGGGGCTACACCCGGCTGGTGACGCCACTCAGACCTCAGTATCAGCTCATTAAAGGGATCGTTCCCTTATATTTCTCCTCATGACAACGGGACACATATCGAGATCACGTAGAAGGAGTTGACATCATCCTTGTAAGTGAAGAAAAAGAGAAGCCAAGTAGAATCCTGTTTAATAACACTTGGTTATTATCTAGTCTGCCAGGGGTAGTTCTGCTACTCAGATTCCCTCCAAGAACTAAAGTACAGGCTGTGAATGAAGATCCATACTATTTGTTGGACTCATTCAGACGAGCTTGTAACTAGTTTGATTTTTACTCAGTGGTTCAAAAGCCTGCAGGCAGGGCAGGTGTCCCTGCTGACCACCAGCATCCCTGGGCCCTGTGTGTCCTCGGGCAAAACGTTGTTCTGGGAAACTTGTGCCTATAGTTGGGTAAGAAAGGAGAAGCTGTAAAGTCGAGATAGAGTCTCTCAGTCCCAGAAAATGAAACCCAAGCTAATAGGTCTTTCAGTTTCTAAGAAGAACCCACACGGCTTCGGAAAATGAAACAGACCACGCTCGGAATCCATCCTGGTAGGCTCGCCCCCTTGGAATGTGGTGGGCGGGCAGGCTGGCTGGCTGGGAGCGGCTAGTGCCAACTGGCTTGAACGGCAGTGCTGGCAGGAGGCTTGGCCTGGTGCTCTAACTCAAGCTCAAAATAAGGTGAAGTCTGCGAGGGACTCTGGTGGCCCAGAGCGAGGAGAGCCCATCTCCTCAGCATCGTCGGTGCCACTCTGTGAGGGGTGTGGGTACCCGAGGTGGGCACGGGCAGCATTGAAGCTGCTGAAAGGAGGGGTTTGGGGTCCCAAAGAAGGTGCAGGCAAGAAGGAGCACAGGCAGCAGCGAGGATAGACCCACCTGCACTTCAGCCCTTCCTCTGCCCTGAAAATCGGCCCAAGATTGGTGTTTGGTGATGGGGTCTGGGGATCACCCAGTGTTAAAGAGTGTTAAAGAGTGTTCTCTTTTTTATTTTATTTTTTTAAATGTTTGTAGTTTAGTTGATTTACGGTGTTCTGTCGATCTCTGCTGTTCAGCAAAGTGACCTAGTCATACATAGACCTATAAATGTGGACACACCCTTTCTCTCAGATTCTCTTCCATCATGTTCTGCGACAAGCGATTGGATAGAGTTCCCTGTGCTGCACAGCAGGACCTCATTGCTTATCCATTCTAAATGGAATAATTTGCATCTACGAACCCCAAACTCCCAGTCCATCCCACGCCCCCCTTGGCAACCGCACATCTTTCTCCAGGTCTGTGAGTCTGTTTCTTTTCTGTAGACAGGTTCGTCTGGGCCATGTGTCCACATAGAAGTGATGAGCTTTCTCTCTTGGAAAATGTTTTATTAATATTTAAAGAGCTCTCAAAACACCCATGCCTCAGTTTAATCTCACAATAATCCTGTGAAAGAGAGAGGTCAGATACCGTTTTTTCAATGAGAATATTGAGCTCCTGTCCTCGAAGAGGCCAGCTGGCAGCTTCGTTCTCCCAGGCTTTAGTTCAGCCCAGCACAGAAAGCCCCTCAGAACCTTCTCTGTATCGCGCGCTGGGCAGTGGGGGCGCAGACATGAGCGCTGAACGCCGCACGGTCCCCACCCTGCCCTGTGATGTTTCCTGCTTCTTTTCTCCTTCGGAGGCCAGAGACTTTCTGCTTGGGGCCCCAGCCTGCCCCTCGCTCTCCTACATGCAATTCTTCATCCCCCCCCTCCCTGTCCCCAGGGTGACTCTTGGGGACCAGAGTTCCAAACCCGGGACGGAACCCTCGTGAGCCTGCACCCCGGGGACAGCCGTAGGGACCAGAGGTCCCGGCCCCTCAGGGTGGGGCGACTGCCTTCCCCGCTTCTGGAAGCGTCCAGCCTCAGTGGGAGGGACAGCGCCCCGTGGCTTCGGTCCCAGGTTCTAAGGCCTCACACCGTCCCCCCGCCGCAGAAGTACGTTTCGGAAGCAATTGGATTCCGTGGGTAAAAGTCCCCTCAGAGCAACGAGACTGAGGGATGAGGGCCGAACGCGGCCGGCAGGTCCAAGGAGAAGAGCGAGCGCAGCGTGTGCACCTGCGGCGCCTCCCGAGCGGCCTTTGAAGCCTCTCGGTGTCTTTAGGTCCTGGAGCGAGTGGCCGATGGCCCCGTGCCGGCGCCGGGCCGGGAAAGGCGCTTTGGGGACCACTTCGTTTTTCCAGAGTCGGGTACAGTTGAGGTGGATATTGTGGAAGCAGAAACCTGGACGTGGATGGTCTCGTGCCCTCTTTGCCACGTCTCGTACTTTCTCAGGTTCTTTTTTATTCTTAGAAACCGCCAGTCATTTCTCGACCAACTCTCTGACCACACTTGTTCTTTCTTGGAGTGGGTCCTTAGACCGCAAAGGTTTTCTGGCAGGTTCGTTTATGGTCACGTGATGGAAAGCACAGGTCAACGTCAGTGCGGTCCCTTCACCACGAGGGCATCCGCAGGTTCCGCGGGGCCCGGTCGCAGCCCGGCTTCAGCGCACGTGGCCTGTGTCGTGGCCGCCTCTCTCCCCAAGCCCAGCCCTGGGCTTCTCTCCTCCTCCTTTTCCCGTGGGTAGGACTTCTGTTATAAACAGCCTCGAATTCTTTTGGTAAAGAAGTAGGTATTCATACATACATAGACATTGGGAGAACTTGTTCTTTTCTCTTGTAGGGAGTAAATTGCCCCTAAAGTTATGAAGGGCAGTAAGATTCTTGCATCCAGCTTCTCCTGGGTTCGGGGGCCAAGCGTGTTCTTTCTCTCCTGAATCAGGTTTCGGGGCATTTCTCCCTGTCACACTGGGGAATTACTAGAGGAGAGGGAAAGGGATATCTTCCCTATTTTTAACTATTTCATTGAACACGTAAGAGATCAAAGTATTAGCAATTAGGTGTTCCCTTGTGGCACAGTGGGTTAAGGATCCAGAGTTGTCACTGCAGCAGATTGGGTTGTTGCGATGGTACAGGTTCCATCCCCGGCCTGGGAACTTCCACATGCCATGGGTGTGGCCAAAAAAAAATATATATATATTTATTTATTTATTTATTTATTTATTTATTTATTAGCAACTAGAATCCTCACAGAGGGTAGAATCTTGTGGCTGTAGAGTATGGTCACTAAATGCCAGCCTCAGAGTCAGGCCAGGCTGTGCATGAGTCAGCCCCTCTGCTGATGGCTGTGTGGGCTGTGGCAAGACACTCAATCTCTCTGATCCTGAGTTTCCTCATCTCTAAAATAAGGGTGATATTGGAAAAATAAGCCCTCAAAAAGGTCGTCAAAACCCATACATAATATAACGCATGTAGAATAATCAGCACGAGAATAAGGAATTTAGTGGCAGTTGTTTGTTCTTGTTTATAATAATCTTAATAACTCAAAAGTCAAGCTTTCAGCTAAGATCGCTGTTGCTCTCTGATTATAGGTAGCATTTCCAGTGGAAGTATTGCCACATACACCTACTCCCTCCACCCTTAACACATTCAGCAGGTGTGCCCTGAGCTCCGTCTGCATACCAGGCTTTGTATGGAGCTCTTAGGACCCAAAGGGAACTACGAAAACAGTTCCTGCCCATATGAAGCCTTGCTAGAAGGATGAAAATGAAGAAAAGATGGGACAGTTTGCCACTTTTGCTGGAAAGTGGGAGGCCTCAGGGGAGGAATCCCTTGATCCAGATTTTAGGAGAGTCTCATAGTTTGCAGAGTCAGGAGGTGTTATCCAAACAGAACTGCTTGAACCAAATACAATCTTTTCAGGAAATTGCTGGTGGACAGAGAGCCAGTGGCTAATCTGAACTTCCTCTCTATCCCGCAAACAGCACAGTGTTGCTGATGCTGACACTGGTGTTTGGGTTCAGACATGGCTGTTGTCCAGGGATCCCAGGGCAGGCAAATCCTTTTGTGTCCCTTTGGCGCGGGATAACCCTAGGTGTCAGCTGTCCTGGAGACCTCCCATGTGTGGGTTGCTTACGAACCTTCTCGGGTCCTTGGAGGTTTGGAAAACTTTGTCTTCGTTTGTTTGTTTATTTGTTTGTTTTCTTTTAGGGCCGCACCCACACCCACGGCATATGGAGGCTCCCAGGCTAGGGATCTAATCTGAGCTATAGCCTCCGGCCTACACCACAGCCACAGCAACGCCAGATGCTCAGCCCACTGAGTGAGGCCAAGGATCAAACCTGCGTCCTCATGGATGCCAGTCGGGTTCGCTAACCACTGAGCCACGATGGGAACTCCCTGGGAGTTTTGAATGCAAGAGAGCGAGATCCCTGGAGGCAGATGCATAACTGATTAGATTTCACCAAGTGGGCTAGGGCTCTTCATACTTCGGAAAGTTTCATCTCTTTGCTGTACATTTAAGTGCCCCCTGCTCTTAGGGTGTGGAACAGGGCCTGAGTTGACATTTGGGTAAATGTTAGGCTGGATCTGAAAATCCGTCCCTATAAAGAGGATAAAGGCTTCCCTACTCTTCTTCCTTAAGAATAATCAGACACAGGACCAGCTTCATGAGGGCTCATGCTTAGAAGAGCCCCATGGTTGGTGTAATGCTCTGCCGTCACCGTCTTGTAAATTTTATTTTATTTTATTTTATTTTATTTATTTATTTTGTCTTTTTGCCTTTTCTAGGGCTGCTCCTGCGGCATATCGAGGTTCCCAGGCTAGGGGTCGAACCGGAGCTGTAGGCGCCCACCTACGCCAGAGCCACAGTAACGCGGGATCCAAGACGCATCTGCAACCTACACCACAGCTCACGGCAACGCCGGATCGTTAACCCACTGAGCAAGGCCAGGGACCGAACCCGCAACCTCATGGTTCCTAATCAGATTCGTTAACCACTGAGCCACGACAGGAACTCCCATCTTGTAAATTTTAATTTGTTTTTAAACAAAGGGCTCTGTATTTTCATTTTGCACTGGGTCCCCCATGTTATGTAGTTGGGCCTGATCAGACATGTGAGCTCTAGAGCCAGTGAGAAAGGAAATGAGGCCACCCCATGCAGTAGAGTCTTTGTAGATGGTGGATCCTGGTGGTTGTGCAAAGTGGGGTCTTTGTACACCCATAACAACATTTGCAGTGCAGTAAGTACGTGGAACACTCACCCATGAAGTAATAAGCACTTTTGAGAGGCTTTCCCATGTAAATGCTGCTATAATGCCAGATGAAACATGAATGCAAGAAGAAAGTATCTTTTTATAACCCTTGACTTGTGAACCTGGGGATGTCCTCTCATCTTGTTTTTAGCTGAAGGTGGCCGGATTTTGAATCCTTGAACAAAGGAGTCCCTGAGCCGTTTTATTACAAAGCCTGGGATCTAGCAGTTATGATGTGTTCTTCCGTGTTGGAATATTAACAGGACCGGAGCCCCATAAATTATGTATCTGTTGCTGAATGTTGCTGCCAGCTATGAGAGGCAAAGCAGTTCCTCTGTAGCTTATTCGGTTTTGCAAGATCATTCCTGTGCATCAAGCTGCCTTAACAAATGAAATGGGGTCCACATTGCAGGGCGGTTATGAGTCTGTTCAACCAGATAGATTTTTCCTTCTTGACTCTGAATGTCACAGTGTATGAAGTAACAACCAGGAGAGATAGGAAACAATTGACCTTATTTTCTAGTGAATACATGTCCAAGAGTTTATAGTAGTCATTTATTAATAGAGGAACTGTAAGATGTCACAACCAGTTTCAAAAAGTAGAAACATGCAGAGGCAACAGAGAGTAGTGGAATGGATTTGTAAGTATTTTCACAATTGGCTTCTTCCACGGAAGGAGCAAGGCATGGGAATTGGTTGCATTTTCTCTGGATAAGATTCGTGTGCAGTACTATGTTTTCTGTCCCTTACAGAGTTATAAAAGTGCACGGTGAAAGACGCCAAAGGGCGCCCTCCAGTCGAGTTAGAGAACCTGGATGGGTGCGTCAAACCACACCTGATGCTGCGTTGAAAAGAGCCCCACTATTTCCTTTTTGCCCATTTCAAAGTTTTTTGGTTTACCTGAGAGTTCTTCTCCGCCTCCTCTCCTATAATCTGAGGAATCTCAGAGATTATTCTTTTTTTTTTTTTTTTTTTTTTTTTTTGTCTTTTTGCTATTTCTTGGGCCGCTCCTGCGGCATATGGAGGTTCCCAGGCTAGGGGTCGAATCGGAGCTGTAGCCTCCGGCCTACGCCAGAGCCACAGCAACGCGGGATCCGAGCCGCGTCTGCAACCTACACCACAGCTCACAGCAACGCCGGATCCTTAACCCACTGAGCAAGGGCAGGGACTGAACCCGCAGCCTCATGGTTCCTAGTCGGATTCGTTAACCACTGCGCCACGACGGGAACTCCTCAGAGATTATTCTTGATCATAAAAAAAGCTGATCTCGGAGTTCCCATCATGGTGTAACAGAAACAAATCCAATTAGGAACGTTGAGGTTGAGGGTTCAATCCCTGGCCTCGTTCAGTGGGTTGAGGATCCAGTGTTGCCATGAACTGTGGTGTAGGTCGGAAGATTTGGCTCAGATCCCGCGTGGCTGTGGCATAGGCCAGCAGCCACAGCTCCCATTAGACCCCTAGCCTGGGAACCTCCATATGCTGCGGGTGCGGCCTTAGAAAAGACAGAAAGACAAAAAAAAAAAAAGCTAGTCTCATTTTCGGCTTAATTATTTACATTGGTGTAATAAGAATCTTGGATTGCGTTTTTCAGAGCATCTGTTTTCTGCTATCCCAAAGTTGGGAAACCGAACCCAAGAAAATCTCCCGCATTTTTGGAGTTCCCGTCGTGGCGCAGTGGTTAATGAATCTGACTAGGAACCATGAGGTTGCAGGTTCGATCCCTGGCCTTGCTCAGTGGGTTGAGGATCCAGCGTTACTATGACCTGTGGTGTAGGTTACAGACGCAGCTCGGATCCTGCGTTGCTGTGTCCCTGGCATAGGCTGGCAGCTACAGCTCCCAGCCTGGGAATGCCGCGAGAATGGCCCAAGAAAATGGCAAAAAGACAAAAAAAAAATAATAATAATCTCCTGCATTTTTCACCTAGAGTACTTATAATCTTGATTGAATTTGCTAGCTTCCTGGCCTCGTAGTTTCCTTACCACCTATAAGGCCAGGCCCTTGCAAACCAGGTACCAGACCGGTTTGCCTTTGGATGGGGACGGACGTCATAGTCACTGGCTCCCTTAGTTCTTAAAGGGGCTCATCTGATTCAATGAGCATCATCCTCTAATACGACACCTGAGGTAAGGGCTTGGCTGCCCAATACCATCCTGTGGACAGACTCTCGTTAAACCTGTGAAATAACTGTATTGCCATGAAAATCAAGGGGACTCAAATTCAAAGTTTTTGAATTCTGAGAGTGGGATATCATTTTTTTTTTTTTCTTTTCTTTTAGAGCTGCACCTGTGGCATAGGGAGGTTCCCAGGCTAGGGGTTGCATTGGAGCTGTAGCTGCTGGCCTACACCACAGCCACAGCAATGCCGGATCCTTAACCCACTGAGCAAGGCCAGGTATCGAACCCGCAACCTCATGGTTCCTAGTCTGATTTGTTAACCCCTGAGCCACGACGGGAACTCCTGGATATCATTTTTAAATGTTTGGATTTAGCTTATTAAGGTAAATTTTACTAAATTATAGGTTAGAGAGAGCATAAAAAGCAAGAGAAGAAGCATCCTCGTCTTCCAGAATCTTGAACATTCATGCAGCATCAGCGGTATTGCAGACAAGCAACAACAGTAAAATTTCCCTTTTCCATTCACGCAGTCCTGTGGCATTAGTTCTGGTTCTGCTCGTTCTTGGTTTAACAGTCTGCATTCATGCAGCCATCTGCATGCACACTAAAAAAGAGTCCAAAAATCCAGGGAAGTCCTGACTCAATCCACTAATACAATTTACAAATTATCTGAACACTGTCAGTTCAAGAGCCTTTGCCCAAGAGTCTATTCTTTGAAATACCAATATTTAAAACTATCTAATACATAGAGCCCTTTCCCACAAAACTCTTGAGAGTGTCCTTTCTGGCCTCTAGCTTATAGGGGAGCCGTCAGAATGACAAAGTTATCTGTAGGTTATAAAGACTTATTGGTTGATTTTCTACTGTGACAAATAACATCAGAATTGAGAAGAGTAAAATTCTCTGTTGAGATAGCCTACCTACCCATTTCCTGAGAGTTCTGATCAGTATTTCCCCAGAAGGTAAAAACCTATTATTACAGATAATGAGAGCATTGGTAAATCTGCAGGGTCTTCCCATTTCATGTACAATTTCAGAAGTGCTCATGTTAATAGTCCTTTACCCTTACTGATTTAACCTAGGAAAAACTAAGCATCTCTTCTCATCCGACAACTCTTCCCATGCAACTCTTAAAATATTAACACAAAAAACAAATGCAATTCTTTATAGCATCTCTCTGTTTATAAGGCCAAGGAAACAAATCTTTATGATTTTCTAGGACCCCTCTAAGAAATCTCGAAGATAATTTAAGGGTAAAAAGCCTCCTAACAAAGTTTGTTTGTTTTCTTTCTTCTTCACAAAATACAGGCTTCACTCTAGTAAGGCAAAACCAAAATTATTCTCAGAGTATTTTTAGATACTTAAGATAGGAGCACAGGTAACTTAAAAATAACACTTTGATTATACCTGTATAATCAAAGCAATAAGGAAACACTTAAGGAGTTCCCTGTGGCTCAGCAGGTTATGAACCTGACTAGTATCTATGAGGATGCAGGTTTGATCCCTGGCCTTGCTCATTGGGTTAAGGATCTGGCATTGCTGTGAGCTTTGACATAAGTTGCAGATGTGGGTCAAATCTGGTATTGCTGTGGCTGTGGCGTAGGCCTTAGCTGCAGCTCTGATTCGACCCCTAGCCTGGAATCCATATGCTGCAGGTGTGGCCCTAAAAATAAAATAAATAAATAAATAAATGTAGATAAGCTATGTCAAACAATTTTTTAAAAAAAATTTAAGAGCACAATCTTTAAAAATTTAGCTCTTTTCACAAGTGAGGTCCCTTCCTTGTTCTTCTTTTTCTTTCCTTGAATAATCAAAGACTTTTCAAGTCAGTATAAAGCTCTGAAAATAATTTTGGAGAGACATAGAATCTCTGCTGAGCAGGCAGATTCCATGGAAGGTGTAGGATATCTTTTTGCATTGTAGTCCAAGGCATTAATCAGTAAACTAGGGGAGCAAGCCTTCAAAACTGAGGGAACTATGCCAAAATTTTAATGTATTTTGTAGCTTTAAAAAAAAAAAAAAAGACTCAAGTATTATAGGAGTTACCATTGTGGCTCAGCAGAAACGAATCTGACTAGTAACCATGAGGATGCAGGTTCTATCCCTGGTTTCGCTTGGTGGGTTAAGGATCCATTGTTGCCCTGAGCTGTGGTGTAGGTCACAGACATGGCTTGGATCTGGTGTTGCTGTGGCTGTGCATAGGCTGTTGGTTAACAGTTCCGATTTGACCCCTAGCTTGGGAACCTCCATATGCTTGCAGGTGCGGCTCTAAAAAGACAAAAAAAAAAAAAAGACTCGAGTATTATAAACTAAGGTAAATAAAATTTACTTTCCAAATTTTGTACTTTATCTTTCTCTTTTATATTCTCGAACAAACTTATATTTTACTTCAGAATTGTTTTTTTCATTCATGCTATTTTGAAAGTCCGTGGTGGAGTTTTCCAGGGGCGATGGGGAGGGAGTGGGAGGGACTGGGAATCTGGGGTTAATAGATGCCAACTGTTGCCTTTGGAGTGGATAAGCAGTGAGATCCTGCTGTACAGCCCAGGGAACTATATCCAGTCACTTGTGATGGAACACGATGGAGGATAATGTGAGAAAAAGTCACTTTGCCATCTAGTAGAAATTGACAGAACACTATAAACCAACTATGATGAAAAAATAAAAATCACTATAAAAAATATATCGTGGAGTTTTCTAGAGGCTCCAAGAATGACATCATAACAGATGCAGAAAGCAAGGAGTATCTGTCGCTGTCCTGTTAAGCCAGACGTTAGAAAGACCTGCATAGATGTTGAACAGTGCCATTTTGTCATCAAACTATTTCATTTTGGAAAGTTGTTATTTTTCCCCAAATATATGTTATTTATGTTAAAGTGGATATACACACTAAAACATGTTAGTTTCAGGTGTTCAGCAAAGTGATTGAGTTAGATTCTTTTTCAGATTCTTTTCCATTATAAGTTATTACAACATATTGAATGTAGTTAGTTCCCTGTGCTATACAAGAAATCTTTATTGTTTCTCTGTTTTATATATAGCGATGTGTATCTTTTAACCCTGAACCTCCAGTTTATCTCTCCCTCCGCTTTCCCCTTTGGACATAAACCATAGCAATATTTTCCTAAATTTGCTGTCTCCCAAGGCAAAAGAAATATAAGCAAAAATAAACAAATGGACCAAATCACACTTACAAGCTTTTGCACAGCAAAGGAAACTATAAACGAAGTGGAAAGACAGTCCAAGAACTGGGAGAAAATATTTGCAAAGGATGCAGTCAATATCAAAAGATGGGCAGAAGACCTAGCTAGACATTTCTCCAGAGAAGACACACAGATGGCCAGCAGGCAAGGGGGGAGGGCTCAACATCACTTATTAAACAAGCACTTTGACTTATTTTGTTTTCAATTTTTAAAATTTTATTTATTTTTACTTATGTACTTATTTTGCTTTTTAGGGCCGCACCTGTGGCACATGGAGGTTCCCAGGCTAGGGGTCAAATCAGAGCTAGAGCTGCTGGCCTGCACCACAGCCACAGCAACGCAGGATCTGAGCCATGTCTGGGACCTACACCACAGCTCATGGCAGTGCTGGATCCCTGACCCACTGAGCCAGGGATCAAATCTGTGTCCTCATGCATGCTAGTCAGATTTGTTTCTGCTGCACCACAACTGGAACTCCCACTTTGACTTACTTTAAATGGAGTGCTCTGCTGTCATTAACATGTTGTCCATTCAACCCAGTTTCTGAGATCCGCTCTCGGGTGGGGCGAGGGGTGAGTGTGCGTAACTGACTGACTGCTGGGCCTCCTTGCTGCTCTCCGGAACTGTCGCTAACTCTCGCTTCCTTCACAGTGACAAAGTCCAGGCCCTGTCCTATGCACAGCACACGCGGCAGCTCATCTCCTGTGGTGGTGACGGTGGGATTGTCGTCTGGAACATGGACGTGGAACGGCAGGAGGTAAGTGTCACAGCAGACGTGCCCCACCCCCTCCTCGGCCATCGGGCTGGGCTCTGCAGCTCCAACTCTGCTGAAAAATCCCTCAGCCTCCCCTCCTCGTCTCGCCTTTCTTTTATGATTTTTTTTTCTTTTTTCTTTTCTTTTTTGTCTTTTTAGAGCTGTACCCGTGGCATATGGAGGCTCCCAGGCTAGGGGTCTAATCAGAGCTGTAGCCACCGGCCTCCGCCACAGCCACAGCAACACCAGATCTGAGCCGTGTCTGCGACCTACACCACAGCTCACAGAAATGCCGGATCCTTAACCCACTGAGCGAGGCCAGGGATTGAACCCGAAACCTCATGGTTCCTGGTCAGATGCGTTTCCGCTGTGCCACGACAGGAACGCCTCCTTTCTTTTATGACTAAACCATGAAATAAAACATTATGTCAGAAAAGTAAAATTTCTAGTATAAAAAGAGCTTTTTTAAAAAACCCCTCACAAATTGCCAGGTAACTCTTATGTAATGGAGATTTCATAAGAATTTTAACTGAGACTAAGCTATTTAGACTTTCAATCTGTTGCACTATTTTACAGCTGAAGTTCAGGGGAGAAAATGGAAGCGTCTGTTTCCAGACGACCAGCCCTTTGGTATCAAGGGCTCCGTGAAAACGGAAAACTTATGTGCCTGTGTTGTTGGGGGAAGTGGTGGCTAGTGTGTGAGAAATGATCGTTGCTAAAAGTAAGAATCCTTAGTTTTGTATTAGGAGAAATATTAGAAATAATTATTTTTGTGTTTATGAATCATATTCTAAACAATTCTCCAGATATAAATATATTCCTTGTCATTTTTAAGTGTATATTTAAGTTTTATCATAGCAGTCTTTTTTCAGTGAATTTTCTTTTATCATCTTTGAGCATCTCAAAGATGTTTGTTTGTTTACTGAATATCCCCTTTGACACGTACGTTGAGGTTAACCATTTTGTCATTTCCCAGAGTTGTGCTGGATAAATTTTCCCTTTGACGGTACATCTTCCTCTAATTTATTTCCATGCAAGATGCAGGAATTAAAAAAGTAACACTTTAGGAGTTCCCATCATGGCACAGCAGAAACAATCCGACTAGGAACCATGAGGTTACGGGTTCGATCCCTGGGCTCGCTCAGTAGGTTAAGGCTCTGGTGTTGCCATGAGCTGTGGTGTAGGTCTCAAACACAGCTCAGATCCTGAGTTGCTGTGGCCCTGGCATAGGCTGGCAGCTGTAGCTCTGATTCCACCCCTAGCCTGGGAACCTCCATGTGCTGCAAGTTGGGCCCTAAAAAGCCAAAAAAAAAAAAAAAAAAAGCAAAAGTTTCCCAACTTCTTTCCACACCCTCACCCCAGTCTCATTTCAAGACAGTAGTTGCTATTAGCCTCCATGCGATGCCTTTCTAATGCCAGCAATTAAATGCTTAAGAAGATTAAAGCTGGATTTGCCCAAACCGTAAATCCGCAGGGGTTCTGTTCGTGGTCATTACTGTGAGCCTTACAGTTAGGGGGCGGGGGTGGTGGAATAGCGCCGGGAACGCACCCCTTGACCCACCCACCTAAAGCCTGGGCCGTGGGCGCAGCGCCCTCCGGGTGACCCGTTCCTCTGCGCGGTGGCTGCTCCGGGTGCGGGGCGGTCCCCCCTGGTCTGTCCCGGCCTCTTCCCAGACCTGACTGACCAGGCCCGGGAGCGGCAGCGCCAGGCCCTTGCCCTCCCTGGACACAGCCTCCCCCCTGACGGACGGAGGCCCGAAGGAGGACAAGGAGGTGGTGTCCAGAGAGGAAGCCAGCTGGTTGGCGGACGGGCCTTCCCGCCATCTTGCTTAAATTGTGCCTTTGGACGTGTAAGTACACGGGCCCTTGGTACGTGGTGACTAAAATCTTCTTGAGTGAGTTAAAGCTTGAAATGCGCCGTGGAGATGGTCGCATCCTTTTGCCGCAGGTGTCGTATTTTAGAAACATCCCCCCAAGGTGTGTCTGCGGAGCTCCTTCCTGGTTGTAGCAGGTGCTGTGCAGGCCTGAGACAGAACGACGCCTCCCCGTCCCCGAAGGGCTCGTGGCCTTCCTGGAACAACAGACATGCGGGAGAAAGCTCCAGAAAACTAGGATAGGTCATTATGATTCGGTCACAGTGGGTGGGCGTTGGCGCGTCAGGGCTGGGCACTGTCAACTCAGGTTTTCAGGGGCGGGTTTATGGAAGGAGATGGCGCTGGGAGTCTGCTGGGCCCCGACGAGCTCTGACGCGGACCCCGAACACCAAGAGCCCAGAGCAGGTGCGCGGCGTGGTCAGGGGTCATGCACAGAGCAGAAGGGGTCAGAGAGGATTTGGGGCGGGGGCAGCCGAGGGCGTGGGCAGGTGGCAGAAGGAAGACCTTGGCTGAACACAGGTCAGGTTGACGTTCTGTACGAAAACGTGTTTATACAGTTAATGAAACGCATTTTTTCACAACTTTTTTTTTTTTAAGTATATAAAGTACATATTCTTTGGAGGAAAGTTACCAAGTGCGCCTTAACAAAGAGAATGTGGGAGTTCCCTTCAGTGGCACAGCGGAAATGAATCCGACTAGGAACCATGAGGTTTCGGGTTGGATCCTTGGCCTCACTCAGTGGGTGCAGGATCCGGCATTGCCGTGAGCTGTGGTGTAGGTTGCAGACGCGGCTCGGATCTGGCGTTGCTGTGGCTGTGGTGCAGGCCAGCAGTTGGAACTCTGATTCGAACCCTAGCCTGGGAACTTCCATATGCCGTGGGTGTGGCCCTAAAAAGCAAAAAAACAAAGAAAAACAGAGAATATCAGTGACTTATGATACCCCCACCCGCATGTATCACCCTTCACACGTTGGCAGACCGACATCCCTCTGTACATTTTTCTCGGCAGAAGATCTTTTTTGGATAAAAAAGGGAATCACACTATGCATGTTTGTTTGTTTTCCTTTTTCAAATTCCTCCTTTCAGTTCCCTCCTCATAGATACCCACGGATGTATTTCATGTCATAAACCTCATGCTTCCTTGCAAAAGACGGGGGGGGGGGAGTGTGTGTGAAATTTTTTTGTAAATCTTCCAGATTTTCCTGCATCATAAGTGTTCTGAAAAATCACAGCATAGATAAGTCTTTCTGTGGTAAAACGTTATCTTCAGCTAAAACTTTATTATTTTTATTAAATTTGTCTTTAGGGCATGACACTTACCAAGCAAGTCAAGACTTCTTTTCCTTGGTTTTAGTAAAATAAATAGACTAAGAATTAGAAAGAATTAGAGCTCTTAAAGTGTCATCATTTTACTTGTTTTTCTTTTTTTTTTTTTTTTTTTTTTGAGAAAATGTATCCCTTTAGGTTCATTTCTGCTTAAAAGTAGGAGAATAGGCTCAGCATTCTCAACTCGGGCCCATAGCAAGTCTTCCTCAGAAAGGGATTAATTGCTCCACAGGCGTTCCCGAGCCTTTTCTGTGCTGCTGTCCGCTGCCAGTCTCGTAGCGGGGCAGGCTCTTGTTTACCCCATTTCTGAATTTGCTTGGTCTCAGGCCTCTTTTACAGTAAGTGTCCTGTGAGTCAGATTGGAGTGCCCTGGAATTCAGCTTTGGGAGACACTGGGGTTGGATGTATTTTCCCCCGTTCCCGGGGTCTGGTGACCTGTGCAAAGAGACCAGTCTCTGCTGGAGGATGCCGCTGCAGAGTTGAACGTGGACCCCTGGAAGCAAATGTAGATAGAGTCCCTCTGTGGAGAATCTGGAAAGATTGGTTAGAGAAGAGCTCTAAGCTTAACACAGGTTGAGCCGACAGGCTGGGAAACAGTGAACAAAGCAGCATGTTGTCTGACCCATGTGGCAACGAGCAGAGCCTCAAGGCCCGCTGGGCCCTGCCATGACGGAGGGCCGGTAGCTTCCCTGAGTACCCGCTGTGGTCGGTTCGTCCCTCCAGCGCAGGCAGCTGTGTGCATGTGTAATGTGCAGGTATTTATAATTATACACAATCAGGCCAAATATAACTGCATATGATTGGAGGGTATGAAAGATAATTGCATATGATCAGCGAATATGGGATAAAGTCGTAAATCCTCAGCCTGGCTGTCAGGACTCTCTATGGTGTGGCCCCTGCCTCCCCTCCAGCCTCAACCCTTCAGACCCTACTCCCCCCTTCTCCTCCCACACAGCCCCGTGCACCCCCTCCAGCCACCTCGCCCCTCTCCCAGCCCGTGTGCCTGGTCTCCTGCTACCCAGCTTATTATCATCTGTCAGAGACAGAGGCCAGAGCCCCAGCCCAGGTCAGCCACTCTCACAGCACTTGGGCTTCTCCTCCTCAGGCCTTCGGTCTCACGGTGATGGGACTATAACCGTTGCTAGTAAGATGTTCATGCTCAGTCTTCCCTGATAAAGGATAAGCTCCCTGATGGTAGAGATTCTTTTTCTCACCACTACGTCCCCAGGGCCTGACACATCATAGACACGCATAAATAGCTTTTAAGGGATTCAGAAATCACATCTTTGTTTCTTAGAAACACATCTTACTGTGTACGTTTCAGCGGTGATGGTGGCCCCACTGTCCTTACTGCCTCTCACTGTGACCTGTTGTGTGCTTTCTTTGACAAGACCCCTGAATGGTTGGACAGCGATTCCTGCCAAAAGTGTGACCAGCCCTTTTTCTGGAACTTCAAGCAAATGTGGGACAGTAAGAAAATTGGCCTGAGACAGGTGGGTGATGTGGCTGTTTCATCAGAATGTAATGGTGTAGGAATAACTTTACCTTGTGATCTTAGAAGGAATGGTACCCCTGGGTGGGAGCTGTGGTGGGAACAAATTATCATGCTGGAGTTGCTTTGTGGCTGCATGCGAATTTACTCCCTTTCTCTGCTGTAGCTCACTCCTACTGGACTCAGTTTCTGTGGTGACTTGTTCCCAGTAGTTAAGGGATATGATTTTAGAATTCTAGTGGCTTCTAGTTGAAATACACCTTAAAATTAGAGGGGCTGTGCTTAGCTCGTTTTGGTAGCAAACCATAAAATTATGTAAGTGGTATTTATTTCTTCTTAATTTCATTTTTCTTCCTCCCATCGTAGTCTCAGTCATTTAGATCTACTTATAATACAGCATTTTTCAGTCTGATTCCATGGTTGGGTCTGGTCTGCCCCCAGGAAATCTAAATGTCACCTAGGTTGAGCACAGCCAAAGTGTAGACAGTGGATTGAATCGGGCTTCAGCCCAGTTCTTCCTCACCCAGCAGCATAATTTCTGGAGGTGAAACTTCCTCTGTACACCCAGCCTTAAGGTAACTCAACCGCTGGGTGATCACTGGAAAGGACCAAGCCTTGGAAGGAGGGTGTGGAACCGAGGCGCAATCACAGCAGCCCTCACTCTGAATGAAGAGTCCAAACAGGAGTTCCCTTCGCGGCTCATGGACTAGGATCCATGAGGATGCGGGTTCAATCCCTGGCCTCACTCAGTGGGTTAAGGACCCAGCTTTGCCATGAGCTGAGGCCATAGGTCACTGATGCAGCTCGGTCCCATGTTGCTGTGGCTCTGATGTAGGCCGGGAGCTGCAGCTCCAATTCAACCCATAGCCTGGGAGCCTCCATCTGCCGTGGGTGCAGACCTAAAAAGCCGAAGGGGGAAAAAAAAAAAAAAATCCAAACAGAGAAGCCCCTGGCGTGCTCCTTGGGTTTCCTGGGCGCCCTTGTTTCCGTATCCTCACCTGGGTCCCGCGGGACGCACCTGAGCCTGCGCGGCCAGGCTGAGGTGCGCAGGCGCAGTGAGCACGCTCTCTCCCCTTCCAGCACCACTGCCGGAAGTGCGGGAAGGCGGTCTGCGGCAAGTGCAGCTCCAAGCGCTCCTCCATCCCTCTGATGGGCTTCGAGTTTGAAGTGAGAGTGTGTGACAGCTGCCACGAGTCCATCACAGACGAGGAGTAAGTAACCAGCAGCCTGCACGACTGGCGCGGTTAAGGACAGGGTGGGGTCTGCAAGCTGCGCCCGACGCCACAGCCGTGGCTAACAGCGCCCTGGTTGCTGCTCGTTTGCCTGCAGACACGCGGCAGCTGGGCAAAGCCCTCCTCTCCACCAAGAGAGTGCGCGCTGAGAACTCATCTCTGTGTTGGTCTCATTCCCAGGGGTGTGTGCTTTGAAAATAGATGTTCTTGGAGCATAAAACCCTCTGTCTGCTGATTTTCTTGAGAATTGCCCAGGGTTCACTTTCTAGCCCAACTTGGTATCTTTACAGGAGTGACTCAGCCCACGGGCTCCAGAGGTTTTTATTTTTCAAAGGAAGAGCTAAGCCACTTCTCCTAAGAGGCCAGTACTATTAGTTGCCCAGCTACTCAGTCCGGGTCAGTCTTGCCCAGTAACCCAGGACCCGAGGTTACTGCACCACTGTGCTTTGTTGGGGGTAGGACAAGTCCATGTTCTTTTTTTTTCGTGTCAGCTGTTGCAAACTGCCCCTGATGTAAACAGACGGCTCTTCACCAGGTGTCCCTTGTGGTGAATTACAGCAGCATCCTGTCTGCCCAGTTCTCCCACCCGCACCCAGCCCTGAGCCGAGTATAGTAAAGTCATTTTGACTACTAGAAGGGTGTCCTTTTAAAAGCTACATGTAAATAAAAACATACATAAAATGCACCAGAGGAGGTCAGCATTTAGGAAATTCTTGGCAAATTTAATACAACAAACCATTCTCTTACAGATGATTCTAATGAAGGTGTTTTTTCATTCTTAATCATATCAAATATAAATTAAGATGCCCTTGGGGTTCCTATTGTCTCTCAGTGGAAATGAATCTGATTAGAAACCATGAGGTTTTGGGTTTGATCCCTGGCCTTGCTCAATGGGTTAAGGATCCAGTGTTGCTGTGGTGTAGGTTGCAGATGCGGCTAAGATCTGGCGTGGCTATGGCGTAGGCCAGCGGCTGTAGCTGATTCAACCCCTAGCCTGGGAACCTCCATATGCCGCAGGTGTGGCCCTCAAAAAAAAAAAAAAAAATTAAGATGCTCTTGCTTAAATAAGCATTTGTGTTCATTGGTTATTTTCTGCTCATCGTATGTGATGAAATTAATGAGCTCTCATTAGAGAGCTGCAGGAGACTTAGAGATAGTCTAGTTTAACTCTTTGTTAAAGACCCAGACCCAGAAAGTCTAAGTGACTACAAATTAAACCTAATTCTTTAATTCTAAATATTTTAAAGCAATAATTTTTACTATACTGAAAATCTGGTCTCCAGATTTGACTATAGGAAAAAAGAAAAAAGAAAACAACCATCCTCTGAGAGCCCCCTTGAGGAGTGGGAACTTGAAACAGGGTTAGAAAAGGGCTGTCTCCTCCTCCATGTCCTGGCCCCCTTTCCCACGTCGCTGCTTCTCCCGCCTCTCCTCCGTGGGAGCGTTTACACTGCCCCTAGAGCACCTAGACGGCTGACCAGCCTTCTTACTAAATGATGCACAGGTTAAAAAAATAAAAAGCCCCAAACAGTGGTATACATTATTTTACATATTAAAGTGTTAGAATGCTACAGAAAAACTAAGCCTGCAGTTAGGCCAGTGAATAGAGGAGAAAGAATGAGTTGCCCTTCGATTAGAGAGATGGTATTATCTTAGTCATTTTAACAAGCGTGTTTTTTTTTTTTTCTTTTAATGAAATAGATAAAGTTAGATTCTTTTACCAGCAAGTTCCTCTGAGATCAGACTTAGCAAAAGTTCTGGGTTTTTTTTAAGATTTGTCAAGAGCACAGGTAGAGATTCTTACAGGCTCTTATCAGAGCAACAGATTCTCCGAAAGGACTTTTGGAAACTTCGTCATCTCCTGACCATTTTGGGAATCCTTTTAGCCTTTTTTTTTTAAATCATAACATGTCACCAGGGAATAAAAGTAGCTCTGAGGAGCATTTGTAACAGTGAAGTACTTTTAGCTGATGGACTGAAAATTAGAGATTCGTGTCGCCTTGGATGGCCTTATTTACATACGACTGCCTTTGACTCCTGGAAACTCTCTTTGCTCCCCACAGACGTGCGCCCACGGCCACCTTCCATGACAGCAAACATAATATTGTGCACGTGCATTTTGATGCCACCAGAGGATGGCTACTGACTTCGGGAACTGACAAGGTTATTAAGGTAGGATGATGTCTTATTTTAGAAGCTGCCTGTCTTTGGCCCTGTGTAAATACACAGCAGCACCAAGACTATGTCAGGTCTGCTCCAAAGGCTGCCCCTGGCGGTGAGCATCTTTGAGAAGCCAGCATGTACCGGGTACTGTCACTGGCCATGCACATAAAAATAAGACATGGCTCTTGCCTAAAAGGAACAGCTCGTCTCCTGGGGACATACTCTTAAAAAGACAGTTAATAATCAGTCACATGTTCAGCAGCCATATATGGACAAGAATTATTCAAAGAGTTCAAGAGAGGGAGATGGTGCTGCTGGAGATGCCTTCAGGAGGGAAGTGGGGTTTGGGCTGAGCTTGGAATAAGCCAAGTAATAAACAAGATCTTCTCCCAGGGAGATCACTTAATGCAGAAGCTTCCCTCCAGGGCCTGAGATCTGTCCTAGTCCACGTGGACCCAGTGCCATAGCAGAGGCCCAGGGCTGAAAGGGCCTCACCTGCCTCTCTCTCTGAGCTGCAGAGAGGCACAGGCTCGCCTGGTTCATTGATGTCCACTTCCTGGGCCCTTCTGGTCCCTTCTTGGTGGCACAGCAGGATGAGGTGGTTAAAATAACCCCTTTGGACGCCACCGGATCTCTGGGACTTTGAGCGAGTTTAAAGCAAATTCTCGGAGTCTTGGTTCCTTTCTTTTTGAAAATGAGACATCTCACAGAACTGTTTGGAAAATGAGGTGAGATATAGAAAGGACACAGTACATCCTGGTACCCACTTGTTGTCTCATATATGCTACTTCCCTCTCCTTAAATGCGTCTCATCCGCCTTTATCCTCCACCAGCTGGATTAAAGTTTCCGGCTGCCACTCCCTGATTTTTAGCACTATGTTGAACTTTCCGATGGACAATATTTTATAGATTTCAAAATGTGTCTTAAAGATTTCTAAATGATGTTAGTATAGCACTTAGTTCCTGGTTAAATTAAAAAACAGACTTGAATTCAATTGTAAGGACAATTGAGCCTCAACACAATCGAATGGTGGTTCATCAGAGGTCTTCCTTCTCTTTTTACAGTTGTGGGACATGACCCCGGTCGTGTCTTGATGCCTCCCAGGCATGAGAAAGATAGTATTTACTCAAGAATCCCAATCATTACTGGAGCCGTAAAGCAGATGTGTGGATAGGAGGAGAGAAGCTGCAGAGCTGAGCTGAGTTCGCGCGTCACCTGCACACGCGGCGGTGACCGGCGAGCGGTGAGCGAGCTCTTGTGAGGGAACTCTTTCGTCTTGTTCATACGATATAAAAGAAGATATTTTTTTAGAAAATGGTTTACACAGTCTGGCTGTGCTACCTTGTTTTGAGTATCCTGAAAACTCAGTGTGGACTGTTAGAGTTTTGTAGTTTGCAGATACTTCATGTTGGTTGTTTTGTGTGTTGGAGAAATGAGGGATGGGGTCTGTTGGGGGTCTCTGGGTCGTCGTAGCATAGTTTCCATGCTTTCTTCCACTGGGCACGCATCCTGTGGTCGGCATCTTTTTCTTCTCGCCTCCGTCTGCCGGGCCCCAGAGCGAACGTCTTCGCCTTCGCAGCGTATCCGCGGTGTTTCCGTCTCCATCGAGGGGCTGGGAAAACCCTTTGTGTGCGTTTCCCAACTCACTTCTGAATCACCTGAAGAAGGATCCGTTGGTGACGTCTCGGTCATTCGTGTTCTCGTGGAATGGAAATGACCTTGTGTTTCCGCCCCGGTTTCTCTCTGTCTTTCCCGCATTTAACAAGATGCTGTGAGAAGGCCACTCCCGGCGGCAGAGCCAGACTGTCGTAGCCCAGCCCTTCACCTCGCAGTGCCTGGAGCATTTCTCAATTCAGTTGGAGCCTTCTGAGCCTTTGATGTTTTAGTTTTATTAACACAGCTCTCTGTCGCTCGTGATATTAAACACGAAACCTGTGTCCTTGGAGGATGTTGCCTTTGAGATGTGTTTTTCTGTGTGATGCCACCTCGGAACCTGAACACGCCCATCGCGGTGAGGCTGCGTCCTGCTTTATTCCTCACCACTGGTATTTTCTTCCCCTTTCAAAACTAGGTATTTAAAGATTTCTGTCTTCATGTATTTTATCAGAACACTCTGCACACTTTCATACAAACCTGTGTGATCTGAGACATGAAAGGTACCGAGTCCTCCCGCTCATGCTGTGTTTCTGTCGGGGATGAGAGAGGAGGCCGGGGGAGGCTTGAGAGAATGAACCGGCAGAACTCTCATTTTAGGGGAATCTCATCAAACTTGATAAATTGAAATATTCTTGTGTGTAGTGACAACTTGGAATATTGAAGTCCTTTTTAAACATCTTATTTTCACCTATAAAAATAGAATTTAAATTAGCAGCAGGCATGTGCTATCTGCCTGCCGTCGGAAGCACGTAGCGCGCACCGCCTCATTCAGCCCTTACCTGCCAGGAGCAGCAGGGGATCCCTGAGTCCTTCGGGCTCGGGCTCATGGGGTTAAACAAAGCCTTGCAGATGAACCGGCCAATTACGTGCCCTTCCCTGTCTGAGCCCTGCCTCTGCAGTATCTTGTTCTCTTGCAATTTGACAAATTGGGGATGGTAGTATTTGAGAACCTATGTTTTGCTTTTTCCCCTCGTGATCGTGAATGAGTTTTAACTGGGATTGGGACTGTTGGCCGTGCTTGACACCATCCCCACCACTGACCAGGTGTGCTTCCTGGGCACAGGGCTTCCTCGAAATCATTCTATTGCTGTGGCCATTGGTGTGCTCCCTGCAGCCATGGTATGCGACAACCCACGTGACCACAGTCTAAGGTGGTGTGAACACACACACACAAGCAGTGACCAGATGTCACTTAGCTGGCCCTTCCACACGCCCTTGCTTGCCGTCAGTCAAAGCCATTGTAACTAACTTGAGTCTCTTCTGCATGACTGCTCTGCGCGAGGGCTTTAAAAAGGGAATTCAGGAGTTCCCGTCGTGGCGCAGTGGTTAACGAATCAGACTAGGAACCATGAGGTTGCGGGTTCGGTCCCTGCCCTTGCTCAGTGGGTTAATGATCCGGCGTTGCCATGAGCTGTGGTGTAGGTCGCAGACGCTGCTCGGATCCCGTGTTGCTGTGGCTCTGGCATAGGCTGGTAGCTACAGCTCCGATTAGACCCCTAGCCTGGGAAACTCCATATGCCGTGGGAGTGGCCCAAGAAATGGCAAAAAGACAAAAAAAAAAAAAAAAAAAAAAAAAAAAGATAAAAAGGGAATTCAATTTAAAATATTTAAACATCTATTTTGTAGTTTACTGCTAGGACCTGGAGCCACTTACCAAGTGTATGTGATAAAAGATGCATGTGTGGGAAATAAGTAATAGAAATGAACGCTGTTTACCCTTCCTGAACTTGGGAGCTTGGCCTGTGTGCAGAGGCAAATGGTGATCAGGAGTCGTGCATCAGGCTCCCAGCAAAGCTGACAGGGACCTGGGCTGGGTTGAGATGAGCTCACACCCCAGTAGAGAAGCTGACGGTCCCTGTTGGATGACATGTGACACTGGGGTCCCTCTGGTCTGTAACCCTGCATGCCAGCCATCCCCTCCCAGCATGGCTGTACCCCGGCCCACAGAGCCACTCAGAGGTTGAAACCGCTTAACACCTCATGGGTGACAAGAGTCTCGCTCAAAATTCACAGATATGTTAAGTATCCATGGCTCTGCTCTTATCTGTGTAGATGCCTGATTGGTGAGAAGCGCTTAGCAAACCGTGTATGCTTAGAGTACTGTGAATTCTTGAGTTTGACGTTGTCTCCCCCATTTCTGTAACTCATAGCTGTGGGTTGGTGTTGGGGTGCCTTCTGAGCCCTTTATGGAGTAGATGCTTCCTTCCTCAGGAGAGAAGGCTGGCGCCGGCGCCTGGCTTTTGTACTATCTGGGTTACGGCTCTAGTTCTCGCCTCACGCGCTGGAACTGCACTTTAATGTCTTGGTCTGTTACTTCAACACACAGGTTCAGGCAAGTAGTGCCCAACACAGCGATGCTGGGAAAGCGGCAGAACCACACGCCATGCACCTGACTGTCCTTTATTCGGGAGGACAGGACCAATCACAGGCTGTCCATTTCTTCAAAGAAATGTCATTACTGGAACATTTAGCTGCCTGGGTTGTCACCACAGTACCAAAGTGGCTTTAGATGAAGTACTTGGAATCGTGTGTCTTTTTTAATGAGGTCAGTCAACCATGACATATCTCTCATTTGATTGTTTGAATTATTCAAAGAATAATCATAAAACTGGAAGGGATCTTCAGACAGCTAGGAGGTTCCAAGCACAAAACAGTGTCGTCTCACCAAGTAGTTAGACATAGCTGAGGTGTAAACAAGGGCACTCTAACAGAAGAATCTTTGCGGAACCACTGTCTCTGAACATTAACTGGTTATTGCGGGGGCGGGGTGGGGGGGAGGAGTGCAGCCTTGAGGCCGGGGGCTGTCCTCAGAGGTGACTGCAGAGCCTCCTTTGGCCCCAGCCCTGGGGTTCCGAGCACTGAGTGAGTTACTGCAGGGCTTCAGCAACTCCTTCCCACGTGCCTCCACACGGGGCACCCCAGCCGCAGCGCAGCAGTGGAAATCCCATTCCGTGAACGCATCGCAGCCTCTGGCTGCGGGCAGACCCCTAGCGAACCTCCTCGTTGCCCTTTTTATGAAAGATCACCTTTTCCTGTTTTGAGATTCATTTTTTTTCAAAAGCATAATTTATTTTTGCTTAGCATTAATCAATTTTAAAGCCTGAATTTTGCCTTTAAAGCAAAGGATGAGGTCTGAACTATATATCAGAGTTCCTGGACATGGTCATTAAATGAGATTCCTTTGTTTTTATCTTTTCATAGTAGTGTAATTGTATATAAGTGACCTTGTCCACTAAGATTTATATTTTAAAGTGAAAGAAAGCATTTTGCCAAAGCATTCTTTTTTCCTCTCCTTTTAAATAATACTAAGTTCCATTTTTCTGGAGGTGAACGTGGATATACAGTGACGTGACTGGGAGACACAGAGCTTAAGTCCATCCCGAGCACTGAGGCATCTGGATGATCTGAGGGTCTCAGTCTCGTCCAGTTTGACCCTTTGCTGAGGGTTGACCCTGGCCCTGGGGCACGAGGTCCATCCTGTGGCGTGTGGGCAGAGGCCACACGTTTCAGGGCCCGGTGCTAAATCCAGTGACCGGGTGCAGGGGGTCCTGCCCCGAGGGTGGAGCCGGGGGCCTCGCAGGGGAAAGGCCTTGGAGCTGAGGGTTAGGATGAGCAGGAGTGAGTCAGGAAGGAAATGACTTTCCAGGCTGTGGAAAGGCGTCAACAAAGGCCTGCGACCTGCATCAGCCTGGCGCGTGGGGCCCATGAGGGGCTGGCATTGCCAGTCTGTCAGGTGCGCAGCTGCGGCCCTGGGGCCTGAGCTCCGGTCACCGGGAGACGCAGCTGCCGGTGGCCACAGGCGTTTACCCAGAGCCTTGTCCGAGTCAGGTTTTCCTGCAGCTGAGGCCAGTGTCAGAGTTTGTTTCTGTGGAAATCCCTGGAACTGTCCTCTTTACGTCACGCCTGGTAACGAATCTGGGAACTTGGCGGGGGCACAGCCCCTCACGGGCGGCCGTGAGGCCGCGCAGAGGCCGTAGCTGGCCCAGCCTTGGCCCGGCTGGTGACATGCTGATTCGGTGGCTGCCTCGGCGGCCGGCTTAGCGCCTCGCCTTTGAGGAAGCGCAGCCCTTGAGCTGGGCCAGAGGAGCCCGTCCCGGCCGGCAGTGGCCCTGCCGCGCCACGCAGCGCCCGGCCTTTCGGCGAGCAAGCGGGCGCTGCCGCCCTCGTTGCCCTCCCGGCCTTGAGCCACTCTTGCAGGTCGTGGGTCACTTCAGCGCGCTGTGGTCAACGGGAGAAAGCGCGGCAGGGCCGGGCACCGGCGGGGAGGACCGTTGCTCTCCATGCAGTGACAGGGAAGGGGCTCGCAGCCCCCGCCCCCCACGGGCTCGGAACCTTCCAGTTCCAGCCGTGCCACCCGCCTGAGGGTCCTATGTCCGGACCATCCGTGGTCATTTTTAAACTTCAGCTCAACGTTACAACCACGAACTAGACACAGGGCAGCCCTTGGGGTTCTCGTTTGTAATGTGCCTTTAAGCGTTACCCATTCCAACAAGCAGCCTAGTCAGGCCTAACACAAGCGAGCAGGCGCTCAAATTAGCGCTGTCCAGCACCGGAAGGGGAGGAAGGGAATCCCTCTTTTGTGTTTCTTATGCCTGGAAATTTCGGACAGTATGTCGCCCCTTGTCTATCATCGTGGAAACTCCTTAAAAGCCTTGAGGAAGCGTCGGCCTTGGTGACCACTGTTAAGGTCCTTTCCAGGTCATGAGTCTATGATTCCATGACTGTAGTTATCGGACTGGCTGAACCGCTACCGGTGACCCGCCCTTCCACTGCCTGGACTGAGGTAAATGGGAGCACGTCCCACTGCCTTTGTCTTCTGTCACATCAAGTAAGTTGCTGCCTGTATTTCCCATCTAAAGCCCAGGAGGTTTGAAAAAGGTGGTAGAGGTGAGTCATGATACCTCTCATTAAAAACAGGTACGTCAAGGAGTTCCCGTTGTGGTTCAGCAGGTTAAGAGCCCAACTAGTATCCATGAGGATGTGGTTCAACCTCTGGTGTCACTCAGTGGGTTAAGGATCTGGCGTTGCCACAAGCGGAGGCCCAGGTCACAGATGAGGCTCGGACCTGGCATTGCTGTGGCTGTGGTGTAGGTTGGCAGCTGCAGCTCTGATTCAACCCCTAGCCTGGGAACCTCCATATGCCGCGGGTGCAGCCCTAAAAAGCAACAACAGAAAAAAAGCAAAAAAGAAACAGGTACCTCAGGGTATTCATCCTTGTGAGTCCAAAAGTGCATCTGACCTTCAGGTTGGCTGAAAGAACAGATTTAGAACCCTTGCTATTTAGGGTCCTGTCTTCTTTATTTTTCCTCCCTTGGTCCTCTAGGAAGCACGAGAGGTAAACTGTAACAAAAAAAGAGGGACATGGTGTGAAAAAATATTTATTTCACTTATACACCCTTTTTCGCACTCAAATGGACAGCCACCTCCTGTTGGCAGCATACCCAGGATGACGTATGGGCCACAGCACCTGTGGCGCTGGGAGCCCTGAACTCACATCTCCGCGTTTCACACCATCTGCCTTTTTTTCAATGTACTGTCATTTTGCAGAAGAAAATCTTTATGTGAAAAGAACAAAAACTGTTACTAACTGGACACCCGGGAAGGTGCTAGCCCCACATTCGTGCCTGCTGACCTGTCTCCACAACCGGGGACATGGACGCCCCCACCCGCGCGCCCATCAGCTTTGCGGCCGTGTCGGCACCAGGCTGTAGCTGGCGTGTTGCTTTATGGACGTCTTTCCCTTTTTGAAACGAGATTCTCCAAGGGGTCAGGCTGAGACTGTAATAAGCCCAAAGCTGGAAGCGATCTCTCAAATGTGGTTCTAGCCGCACTCTGCTGGCATCGCCATGCCTTCTGCCACTGGCATCCACCAACCAGACCGGGCAGACTCCACACTGACTTCCTGAATGTCTTTCAGTGGGAATGAGCACGGCTCTCCCACAGAGTTAAAATGTCTGTATCCGGTTCAAATGCTGCTGAATGCTGTGAATGTTTCTGAACTCTGCTCACTTTCCCACTGTGCTTCCCTCTGACCGAATCATCCGTGTACCATGACCAGTGTCAGAGACTCTCAATGCAACTTACCGCCATGGTTTAAAATAAACCTCTGTGGAAACCTTCCTGCAGCCACGGTCCCATCCTTGCTGTCGGGCTGTACGGTGCGGCCACCCGCGGCCCAGCAGCCCTGCCTTGGCGTTTGCCACGCTGGCCGACTGGACCCCAAGGCAGCCACTGCTCACCTCAGACCCTAAGCACAGCTGAGCAGTCCTTCTTATCTTTCATATAAAACTGCTTTACCTGTGGTTAATAAACTTTCCAAATGTAGAGAAAGGACTCAGGGAAATATAATAACCAGGAAAAGCCTGTGTAAAAACTCATGAGGCCCATCTCAGGGGTAAGAAGAGAAGTGGGAAGAAGTCACTGACCTGCACACTGCCCCCACCAAGCCCCCTCCCGGCCCACACCCCATCCCACACCCCATCCCTGTGCAGCCACCAGTGCAGACACGGCCCCACTGCCCCCAGTGCCCAGGCTGACCTCCCAGGCAGAGGACCAGAAACAACCCCCCCCCCAGAACCCCCTGGCCAAGAGACCCCCCCCCCGCCTGTGGTTGGGGGAAGGGGGGTCGTGGGCGCCTTCACGCGCTGGGGGGAGTCACCTTGGATGAAGCGGCCGCTGGGCTGCGCGGTGGCGGCGAGGGCCAGCCACAGCAGGTGTCCCCTGTCCCCCGGCCTGGCACGGAACCCGGCCGTCCACAGCTGCACACCTGCGGGGGGTTAGCACAGCATCCTCAAGTGGGAGACTGTTTGAATACCCAACAACTGTGAAGCAATGGAGCAGGATCAAGATCCACTTCAAAACAGCCTTCACCCAGGCCAGCCAGACTGCACCCAGCCCTGCCGCAAAGCCCCCGAGGCTCCGCCCAGCCGCCTGGGGGCAACGTGCCGCCCACCAGAGCCCAGGAGTGTGCGGGGTCCCGTGTCCCCCAGGCTCCGGGGCCAGGACTCCCAGCCAGCCTGTCCCGGGGAGCAAAACCACCTGCACCTCCCCTGTCTGTCCTATGAAATGAGGGTCACCCTGAGGCCGAGAGGGGATCGGGATCAGGCCCCGGCCCTGGGTGAGCCCGTCTCAGCCGATTCTAACCTTAACCTCCGAGGAGCCTGGCTGAGCCTTCCCTGGCCTGCTTCGCAGGGAGGAGCAAGACAGGAGGGCAGGGTTCCGCGCTCCCTCCGCCCCCCACCCCACCCCGGCGCCCCGCCCAGGCTGCAGGCTACACCCGCTTCTGCCCACAGGCCTCGGGGGCACAGCGTCTCCACACTGAGCACACTGGGAAGCAGCTGTTCTCTCGTGAGGCCAAGAAAAGAAAGCGGGAAAACAACGCTTAAGAGCAGCAATGAGGTCAGAGGATTTGAGAGAGAGGAGGGACCATCTAATCTAAGACCTTCATTTTTTTTAATTTAAAATGTTTTTCTTTTTATAGAAGTAATACTTATTGTGGAAAGATTAGGAAATACTCATCAGCAAAAAGGAGGACTCTGAATCCCTCCCTCAAACCACTCAGGGAGAACAAGCGTCTGGGAGCCCGGCCCGTGTCCGTAGACAGACCACCTGCACCCAAGAGGCCCAGGCTCCTGTGACCTGTGGACCGCAGATGGCAAAGTGCACCCTGACCCAGAGGGTGGGGCCAGGTGGTGGGCTTGCTAACACAGATCCTGCAGCACGCGGGTTGAGTGGGGGCCGGTGAGAAGCTGGCAGCTCTCCACGGCCTGATCCGTCTCCCCTCAGGGAGTGACAAGAACTGAGAAGCCACCCTCTCCCAACACCCCCGGCCTGAGTCCCTCCCCGTGTGCCTGGCTGAGGACGCCCCCTTTGCATTTACACCAGGAGGCTGCCACACGTCCCCAGATCCGCACCACAGAGGGCTGGTCTGTGCCAACTCTCCCAGCCGGGTCTCCACGGGGTGCTCTGTGGCACCAACTTACACCTTTCCACATGGGGATGTGGCTGCAGCAGACGTAAGACCGTAAGGCACGTACAGCTGGGGGAGCTGCTGTTTCATGGCCCAGTGAAGACAGTTTTCCTTCCCAGTAGACACTCATCCACAGCAGGGGTTTCAGGGCCGAGCAGATTTCCCGCACAGGAGTCCCGTGGTTTATTAACGCAGGCGCCGAGCCCCGGTGCTGCGATGAGCAACCTCGATTTCCACATCTCCCATTAGTTCCTGGAATGAATTTCAAGGATGTATATACACATTAAGGCTTCTGCCAAACCGGCTTCCCAGATGCCCAGCTGGGGCATCCTAGCCCCTCCGTGCCTCAGTTCCCCATCTGTAAATGGGCGTGATAACAGTGCCCACCGCAGCATGGGGACCGCTGGTGTCCAGACAGCACTGAGAGCAGCTGTGGGCACTCAGGGGTCCTGGGGCTGCTGCTGTGGCAGCTGTTTTCAGTTCCCTTATTGAGGGAGGAGGAAAGAGCTTCAGAACCCAAGTGACCTGCCTGAGGTCAAGTTGGCAGGGACAGGGAGCTCTGCTCTCCTTCCCTGCTCTTCCAACAGCTTCCAGAGAATTCCACTTGTCTCTGTAGTGATCTTTACCTCTGTGCATTTGCTCTTTCCAGAAACCCAGGGAGTGGTGCGGTGGGCTGGCCCATCCCAGGTCCCCAGCATCTCCTGGGGACTTCCCTGGGCCCCTGTTCATTCCTCTTCAGCTCCCTCTCACCCAAGGGAAGGGCCTCAGCCACACCCTACCCGCGCTGGCTGCCCCCACCCTCAGCCACGCATCCCGCCAACAAAAGCTCTGCCTGCCCACGAGGACCAGGCTTCTCCCTCTCCAGTCGCAGCTTGCCCCTCTCAGGTGGAAATGAGGCAATCCTAGTCACCTTATGTCACTGGTTTTAGGTCATTCCTGGGGAGAGTCAGTCCTGCGGCTGCCCAGATATTTTTAGATGAAATGTGGGCAGGGAAATTAAAGCCGACGACCTACCTGGGGTGTCGATGCAGCTGGGATGCATGCAGGAGAAGCGGATGGCAGGTGTGCTTGGGCCCACAGCTTGGTCAGAACCACCTGCTGCCGCTGGACCGGGTGAGGATGAACAAATGAGAGCAAGGCCAGGTGGGGGCGTGCACCGCCAAGCCCCCCAAAGTCTGACTTCACCTTCCTCTAGATTCAGCTCTTTACCCAACAAGCTCTGGCTACAACCCAGGGCGGCGTCCCACCCCCTCCCTCGGAGATGCAGACGGAGCACCCGAACCTAGGGAACAGCCCCTGCATGCTGCCTGGGGGCTCCCCTCCCCTCCTCCCCCCACAGCCTCCTCCTTCCCAGCTGTCTGCGTGACTATCCGTCGCCCCCCTCCCTGTGTACCCCGGCCCCTCGCACAGGCGGGCACTAAGCTGCTGTCCGCTGACATGTGGAGAAACTCCTGCCCCAGAGGGTAGGAATCATCCTGGAGATTCCTAATCATTCTGTCGCAAATTTAAAAAGAAATCATTAAATGTCCACTTACGCCTCAGGTGTGCCGAGGCTACAGCCACCCCCCAAAGCACCTGATGAGGTTTTGCAATGAACTCCACCCAGTCCTCATTTATGGACTGAGCTCCCACGGCCCCTGGAAACACGTGGGAACTCGTGAAGAAGTATGGTTCCTTCAAATGTCAGGATTTTGAGTCTTGAGGAGTAACCCACCAGG
Source organism: Sus scrofa (assembly GCF_054392235.1). Lineage (NCBI taxonomy): Eukaryota > Metazoa > Chordata > Mammalia > Artiodactyla > Suidae > Sus > Sus scrofa. Next base: position 16,724,762 of record NC_139393.1, on the reverse strand, counting down.
ATTTAGTCTGAGGGTTAATGAGCAAAAGCAGGGCAGTGCGAGGGGGCACCCCAGACGGGGTCTCCTTCAGAGGCTGAGCACACCAACAAGAGGGGAGGCTGCTGGGCGCTGGCAGCTTCACCAACGACACGAGACCCCGACCAGGTGAATTTAAGGGCAAGATCTGTCAATGTGGGAGGCACAGAGCCGGCCTGGAAAACCAGCTGTGACAAGCGGAGGGGCAGCAGTGTGACTACACTTTCTGCTAAGATCAGGCGTGAGATGCGGACCCCTGCCCTTTCATTTCAGAATTCAGGGCACATGCCCCTCAAAGGGAGCTTGGAAACTCTGTTTTTCCAGTGGCATCTGTCTGGCCAGTGAGTGGGGGCTGCCGAGGGGGAGAAGAATTGCTTCCCAGGTCCGTGTTCCCTCGGAGCAATGCAGGGTAAGGAACCTCTGCTGGCTTTGGGGGTCCCCCACCCCACCCCACCTGAGCAGAGCTGACTGAAGAGCACTGTCTCTCTGCGGGGACCATGCAGATGCCGCTGTGAATTACTGAGATCCCAATTACCGCGTAGCCCAGAATAAGCCCTCCTTGGCAAAGCACCCACATGACCCTCACTCACCTTGTTTTGTGCATAGACCATGGTGCCATCGAATGCTGTCCTTTCCGACTGCAGGTCGTTGGTCTTCAGTTTCTGAACCAACAGTCCTCGGGAGGAGACAGTGATATGCAATAAATATCATGGAGATTTGTACAGAAAAGTCTGTAATACCCTCCCATTCCTCTTCCCTGTCAAGCAGTGTATTGGTTTCTTGTTGCTATTGCAACAAATGACCGCAAATTTAGTGGCTTATAAAGTCGCAGCCAAATTCTGCCGCAGCTCTGGAAGACAGAGTCTGAAATAGGCCCTATGGGGCTAAAATCAAGGTGCCAGCAGACCTGCGTTCTGTCACCGAGCAGCACCCATGAGCCAGCCACCCCCGCCGCCACCCCTTGCATCCCTCACCTGCCTTTTTTTTTTTTTTTTTTTTTGCTATTTCTTGGGCCGCTCCCGCGGCATATGGAGGTTCCCAAGCTAGGGGTCAAATCGGAGCCGTAACCACTGGCCTACACCAGAGCCACAGAGACGAAGGATCCAAGACGCATCTGTGACCTACACCACAGCTCACAGCAACGCCGGATCCTTAACCCACTGAGCAAGGGCAGGGACCGAACCCGCAACCTCATGGTTCCTACCCTAGTCGGATTTGTTAACCACTGTGCCACCACAGGAACTCCCCTCACCTGCCTTTTTATCTATAGAAACACTTTGGTCAAAGAACCAATGTAGTCTGAGACGTGAGAAAAAACAGAGAAAAAGGAAAATAGTCAAGCATGACAGAATAATAATAGTTTGGCCATCCAACCAAGTCAAGGGCCTTGAGTTAGTTCTTCTTCAAGGATTAGAGATAGTATTCTGAGCCATGTCCTTGGAGCTGTTTTGCAGACGCCAAAGCCCCCACCGGGTGGAAGAAGTTAACTGTGTGCTGCCCACAAGCATGCAGACCCCAGACCGGCTGGAACCAGAAGGTGGATGACACTCACTCCCAGTGACCTCACCACCCACCAGTCAGGAAGAGGTCCAACGAGCTGATCACACCCTGCTTCTCATTGCCCCCTCCAAGGGGGCACAGTCCTTGAGGCACTAGCCTGCTGTGTTCCCCTCTTTGCCTGGCAATGAAAGCTACTTTTTCAGTTTCCTGAAGGGGGAAAAAAAGGCAGGTGGAGGACATTGGGGGGGGGCACTCTGGGAAGGCCTCACAGGTCCTGCTTGGTTACAGCGCCTTCTGGCACTTTTGGCAGGAATCCATTCCCTGCCTTCTCCAGTTTCTAGAGGTCACCTGCATGCCTTGGTCTGTGGCTGCACTGCTCCGACCACCTCTGCTTCCATCGTCCCCTCTCCTTCTCTGGCCCCGGTCCTCTTCTTAGGGCCCTTGCCACGCCCCTGGGCCCCCTGGATAATCTGCAATACCCTCCCCCATCGCAATGCCCTTAATCACACCTGCAGAGGCTCCTGTTGCCACATCAAGGTGACATATTTCCAGGTGCCGGGAATTAGGACCTGCACCTCTGGGGCGAGGAAAGTCGTCATTGCGCCCACCACAGCAGAGAGAAGGGGGCCTACATCAACTGCCGTCTTCCCGATCTCTGATTCCAGCCCATCAGCCCTAACTCCATTAGGCTGGCTCCTCCCTCTTGAGTGGCGTGTTCTCCAGAAGTTTGCCCTCCTACCCCGCCTCTCACAGCTGCCCTGCTCTACGGAAGCCCCCTTTCCCAGGGCTCTGCCAGCTCTCAGATGACATAGGAGAAGAGCCTTCAGTAAGGGCTGGGGTCTTACACACGGCTCTCTGCACGGCTCTGCCTCCCTTTTCACAGGGAAGTCATGGGCCACGTGTGGGTCGCAGCCACCCAGCTGTGACAAGGAGCAGGAACAGGGGAGGTGGGGGCACAGGGAGCAGGGGAGGCAGGATACACAGCCAGCTCCCAGAAAGCCTCTGCTGCTGGGACAAGCATGCAGGGACCCCCAGGGTGTCCTCGGGACAGAGCCCCAGGCTCACCTGCACCTTGACCTGGATCCCTCCCCACGGCGTCAGCTCCTTTCCAGACCCACCTGGACGCTGTCCAGGCTGGTGCACTGCTGCTGGATCTCAGGTTAGCAAACGAAAGGTCCCCGTAGACAGAGTTCTACTCTCCCTGTGGATGGGGACAGTGCCCCCGCCCCTGCCCCAGGACAGTTGGGGCAGCAAAGGCAGGACCACAGATTTCCAATCAGGAACAAAATCCTTTTTTTTTTTTTTTTTTTGTCTTTTTAGGGCTGCACCTGCGGCATATGGAGATTCCCAGGCTAGGGGTCGAATTGGAGCGGTAGCCGCCAGCCTACGCCAGAGACACAGCAACAGTGGATCCAAGCCACATCTGCGACCTACACCACAGCTCATGGCAATGCCGGATCCTTAACCCGCTGAGCAAGGCCAGGGATGGAACCCGCAACCTCATGGTTCCTAGTCGGGTTCGTTAACCACTGCGCCACGACGGGAACTCCGGGAACAAAGTCCTTCACTTAAAAACATCCATAAAGTCAACTCACCACTCTGGGGTCGTGCTCTTTCTCCAAGCCGGGGATCAGGGCAGTTGTGAGAACACACACACCTGAGGAGGCACAGAGCACTCATGAGCGGGCGAGGGGCGAGGGGCTCTGCGGTGCCCGGGCCCCGCCTCTAGGTGGCCCTCGGGTGGCAGTGAGGAGTCTGTGCGTGGGAAATAGGACTAGGAAACATGAAATGCGGCAACACTCCTTACGCCTCCTGGGGATTGAGTAAATCACTTGCTGCCTTGGCGGGCACTTCTGAATGGTGTGACCTCGAAGATTTTTACAATGAGCATATAATTTTATCATTACTTCTGCAATCAGAAATTATACATCTAACATTTTTAATGAAATGAAATAAATGTTGTTAGTGTATTTGACATGGAAAGATATTCACAGAATATGGAATGAGAAGTCACCAAACAGCAGGAAAAACAATTGCATTTTTGTGAGGAAAGTTGTGTCAAAATGGAGAAAGTATCTGCAAAGGTGCAGTTTTGGTGCATTGAAATGTGAATCTTTCCTCTGAGGGGGCAGTTGTTATTTCTGTGTTCTTATGCTTATCTGTATTGTTCGTTACAAAGCCAGTACCTTGTGTTGAAGTGTGGAGGGGGCAGTTTCAGTGAAAGCTCTGGGCTCTTTTCTGGGCCACTCGTCAGAGTTTCTGCCCGACCAGCTCTGCCCACCACCTGCCGCCCACCCTGCCTGAGCAGCCTGGCCTCAGAAAGGGTGCTGAGGGGAGCCTGGAGCCTGGATTTGAGTCCCAGTTGGCACCTACGAATGGTGGGGCTCTAAGTCCGTCAACAAAGCATTCCCACTTTGGTTTTTAGCGAAAGGGAGGCAACGGCTGGCCAGCCCACCTCTTAGGATCGGAGGGTTTCGTGGTGAAATGAAAATGTATGTGAGGACTGGAAAGTTCTCTGTGCGTGCTGGCTGTTGCCATTTTATTTCTCTATAAGTATTATCATTGCTATCATGTGAGATTGTGTTGTGGGGGCAGTCGTAGTTGTCCACATCCCAACTCATCCCTGGATGGGCCTGCCTCATCTGTATGAGTTTTGTTTTGGCCGCACCTGGGGCCGTGGATGTTTCTAGACCAGGGCCTGAACAGGCGCCTCAGCAGCGACCCGAGCCACTGTAGTGACACCACCAGATCCTTCACAAGGGAACTCCAGTATTTGTAGATTTTTAAAGTCTGGTGAAACTGGGTCTCTGACAGCTGTTGCCTCTGTGCAGTGACCCTAAACCCCTTCTTTGCATTCACCCCTGGTGACCTTCTCTGTGATTTAATTTGCGAGTAGAAAGGACTTCTGCCCAAAGCTATCAGCCCCATCAGCTCGCTATGACGGGTTGTCATAAACGACTCCTCTGCGTAAAGGACACGAAAGCTGGACACACGTTCCACGCCGCAGGCCTGCACCCCGTCCTCTGAGAGGCCTAAGGCCGGGAGGGAAGCCGAGGGCTGGACGTGCTCGCCCCGCTGGTCGGCCCATCTCCTCCTCTCCAGGGAGGGTGCGAGCTGGGGTAGCCCCCCGCCCCTCTCCTCCTACCCAGGAAATGGTTCCGTGTTTTACTTTCTGCGTTACCCTCTTGGAGAAAATACCTGCATCAACTTAGACACTAACAGAGTCACCTGCAGGAAGATCCGCCAGCTTATTCATTTCCACCAAACGCTCTCCCCCAGAGGACGCGACCAGGTGGCAGGTGCTTTGTAAAAACTCCTGGAGAAACACTAGTTTTCAGCGACAGGCCTTCCAGGGCCTTTTCTGTCTTTAAAAAATCTCCCTCATTCAAGTCCACGAAACAGGCCCCTCCCCAGCCTGCCCCCCGCCCCCACCCCGCGCGCGCAGATCTGAGCCATCGTGCCCTGCCACACGCGTTTTTGCCTCCCAGGTCTCTAGCTTTATCATTTCAGAGCACATATGTCACTTCACACGCAGCAAGTCTTTCTCCTCCTAAGATGGAGATGAAGCCTCTCTCTTTCCACCACAGTGATTTATATTCCTCCAGCCTCCCAGCCGGCTTGCTGAGGCCCTGCCTGTGTACACGCAGCATCTTTTCAGGCCAGCAAAGAGAAACACAAGAAAAATCTGCTAAAATAATAACATTAAAATACATAAGTAATATGTATGTGTGTATTTTTTTTTTAATTAAAAGGATTGGAATGAAGAGAATCCCAAAGAGGTTCAGTAATTTATCCAAGTTCCCAGCAAGTCCATGGAGAGTGGAAAATAGATGGCATATTCTTCTCTTAAATCATTAAAAAATTCTTCTCTTAAATCATTAAGCCGCAGGGTCCCCACCGACTCTGGTGCCAAGGGAGCAGGCATGAATCCCACTGTCTGCCAGTCACTGTTCTCCTAAAGATGAGCTTGGCGCCAAGAGCCCCTTGATCACAGATCCCACCTCAGGCTGCTGTTAACAAGGGCACCAGTGCCACTCTCCTGCCCCACAGCCATTTAACAGTCCAGGCTTCCAACCAAATTAAGCGGAAGACTCCTGGGCCTGGCACGTAGACGTCAGGAGATGGGCTCCATCCCTCCCCGTAGGGGTGGGCCCTGCATCCTGTTGACAACGGCTCGGGCCAGGCACTGTGTTTGAGCCACGTGGCCTCGACCCAATGGGCGGAGCATACTGAGTTGGGAGTGACGCCTGACCCAGGCTGTACCAATCGAATCCTCTTCCCTCCCAGAGTGTAGACACGGGACCCTTGATTCAGCGGCTGGCTGCCACGTTTGGCCTGTGTGCATGGCAAAGCAGCCAGAGTCGGCCTGCAGAGATGGGGAGAGCTGGGGTGGGAATCTGTGGACACTGATCCCAGAGAAACAAGAAAAATTCACCCCACTTCCTCACCCTCTGCTGTCCTGTCCCTGGGCTCCCAAAGCCCAGCTGTGCCTCTGCCGCTGAGTTCGATGAAGGCTGCCCTTGTCTGCCCCCCTATAAATCAAGCTGACTGGCTTGAGTGGGTTTCTGTTCCTTGTAACCAAATAATCCATAAGACCCTGCCTTGCCTCAGCTAGAAAGCCCACCAGTTCTTCTGTGCTCATCAGCTAATAAGAATGTTGCTGGTGGAGTTCCTGTTGTGGCTCAGTGGCAACGAACCTGACTAGTATCCATGAGGATGCGGGTTCAATCCCTGGCCTTGCTCACTGGGTTAAGGATCTGGTGTTGCCGTGAGCTGTGACGTAGGTTGCAGACACAACTCAGATCTGATATTGCTGTGGCTGTGGTGTAGGCTGGCAGCTACAGCTCTGATTTGATCCCTAGCCTGGGAACTTCCACATGCTGCAGGTGCAGCCCTAAAACACACACACACATACACACAGAATATCTCTGGAAAGGTGCAGACAGGGCACTGCTGGATGGAGGTGGCTAATGCGTGCTATAGGTCCTTCGTATCTTAGTGTGAACCAGTTCAATAACTTCTGTTCCCCCAGGACTAAGATCAGGGACATTTGGGGGACTCAAGAGATTTGATGAGAAGAGAAAAGCAAGAAGCTATTTTAGAGTCTGGGCTCCCGGAGGAAGGCAGGGCTGGGTGCAGGGAAGACAACTTCAGCCACTGAATAACATGCCCAAGGTGAGTCCTGCTCCCAGTAATAAGGAAAATAATTCATTATCATTATGACTCATTACTATTTTTAATTTACACAATGCCTTCCTTCCCAGGAACTCATTATGTCGATGCAGGTTCATTATGAGAAGGCGATTTGGGAGTGGAATTTATGTTAGACATAGTCTTCTAAATATGGCAACAAGGGCTTTATGACATGGGTACACGACTTGAAGCAACTCTCCCTATAAGCTAATTGGGAAGGGATGTTAAACTGTGTCGAGCCGGGTGATGGTGAAGGAGAGACGCAGAGGGCTCATCAAGCATCACTGAGACCACGTTTCCCTCCAAATACTAAATTCACGTGCTCCTGAAATCATACTGTATCATGGATATGCTCTATTTTACCAGCATTACAGTTATTATTCGATGAGAAAGATAAACTGCAGGGTTTACAGGAGGACTAGAGTTCCCTTTTTTTTTTTTTTGGCTGCACCTGCAGCAGGTGGAAGTTGCTGGGAGGATCAAACCTGCGCCACAGCAGTGACAATACTGAATCCTTAACCACAAGGCCACTGGGGAACTCTTGATTGGAGTTTCGACTAGGAAACCTTTGAGACTAGCTTGAATGAAAGTGGCTTTCGTTCCTCCCCGGTGGCTACGTGCTTCCACCAACTGTACTTTCGGCAGGAGAAAATCACCATCCTTTTACCCCTGGGAAGTTACTGGTGTGGATTTTAAAGGACCAGACAGCTGCATGGTGAACCACTGGGTATTTCTCCACTGGGACAGGAACACAAATGTCCTATAGCGAGCCCAGGAGACTCACGCATTGACTTTATACACAACAGAAAGACCATTGCACAGATCCTATCACGGGGTGCAAGCCAGCAGCACTGAGCCCGGAGCAAATGAGGCACTAAGAGGCATTCACGTCATCAGCTTCTCGTGAGGCATTTACGCTTGGTTTGGGGTCAGACAGTGCTGACATCACCTTGCCCCCATCATCAACTCCCACCACCCCTTATCCAGCTCCACTCACTCAGCAACTATTTACCAAGGCCCTGCTAAATGCCAGACCCAGTGCCAATTACCGTGAGGGCCCCCTGCCGGCATGGTGTTCACCAGGCACTAACGGGTTATTATGTAATTAACCTACCTTCATAGTCAGGTAACACTTTTCAGCATATTCCATGAGGAGGGGGTGGGAGTGGCATCAGGCCACATTAGCAATGAGGTGACACCTGCACCAAGATTCTGAGCAGAGGAGGGAATAAGCTGGCAGGGTGCCGGGGATGGGAAGGAGGGTGTCCAGGCATGGAGCACAGCCTGTGCCAAGAGCCTGTGGGTTGGAGGCCTCACTCAAGGGTGGCTAAAGCCCGGTGAGCAGGTGGGGAGCGTTTTTAAACATGGGAATGGACATCTGCGAGCATCAAGGGAAGGGGCCACCTCTCCCCCGGGTCACCTGCCTGGGCTCCAGGTCACAGAGAGAAATGTGATAATGCTGTCTTCCCCCGGCCACCCAAGGTCGGTGCCTCCCAGCGCTACAACTAAACCAGTGTTTTTGGTGCAAGGGGACTGGGCTCCCTGCTGTCACATCCAAGGCAGCCTGTTGGTACCACACCTAGGACACAATGAAAGAGCCCACTTTACAATGGGGAGAGTGGACTCATTAAAAACACAAAGGTGCTTAATTGGGATTTTGTTTCAGAAATTCCCCAAATGAGTACCCAGTAGATCTGCTGTGAGGAGCACTCTTCAAAACACCCACAGGGAGTTTCTGCTGCAGCGCACTGGGTTAAAGATCTAGCATTACTGCAGCTGTAGCTCGCAGGTCTGGCTTGGATATGATTCCTGGCCTGGGGATTTCTATAAGCCACTGGTGTGGCCAAAAAATAAATAAAAACGCCCATATAATCCTAGCCAGATCATCAGATAAGGGCCAGGATGGGGCCCCAGACCAGGATGGGGCCAGGCACCTCACAGGCTTCCTGGATTGGGGAGAGTGCCCCTTGGCACTGACTCACCAGGAAGGCAAGAGAAGCAGCCCCCACAAGCCCCTCCTCCCAGGGGCTGCAGATGCTCAGACCCCAACCCGAAGCTGCAGGGAGGGCAGGTGAGGAGGCCCAGGCACTGGAAGTTGTTTCTCGATGGCTGGCAGAAAACCAAAGCCAATGAGCAAATGATCTCTGACTCTGGGGTTTATTTCTTCCTTCTCTCCTTAGCAGGGCTGCACAGAGCCTCCCACTGTGGTTTTAGACCAAGAGCCTCACTGAGGGCTCCAAAGTCCTTCTAGGGGCCAAGAGGGTCCTAGCTTGTAGCTTCAGGAGTTCCACTCTCCCCTCACTCACTCCTCACTCCCCAATCCATCAATCCTCTAGATGAAAAATGTCTTAATGAGAGGAGTGATGAGCTGGGGCTTGCCCTAGAATATATTAAAATGTATGTGAATAATTAGAATTGTGTGGTCCCAAAGTAATATGAAAAGATCAGTGGAACAGACTAGAGGGTGGAAAAAGAAGCAATTCAGTGAGAAATTTGGTATATGATAAAGACGGCAGCACAACACAAAAGAAAGATTATGCGATAAATAAGCAGACATATGACACTACTTATTAAGAATACAAGAAGAAAGAGAGAAAGAGAAAAGAAAGGGTTCTGACCTAATACCAAAATAATTTCCAATGGTTGAAAATTCTAAACAAGAGAAAATGTTATAAGAAAATGGGGGAAAACAAGTATTTAGAGTAACCAGGATGTTTTTTTACCTAAAAATGAATAAATCAGTCCTAATAATAAATGTAGAACCTAACTACATAAAAAAAATTTAAACTTCTGTGTGGTAAACCAAAACATCAAAAACAGAATTAAAAAATAATTTCCTAGGAGTTCCCTGGTGGCTCAGCAGCTTAAGGATCTGGTGCTGTCACTGCTGTGGCACGGGTTTGAACCTCAGCCCAGGAAATTCTGCATGTGCAAGCCCACTTGTGACAAATTTGCCAAAGAAGGCTTATAAATCAATAGTTTAAGAGACGATGATGATAATAGAAAAATGGGCCAAGGACATGAACAGGCAACTCACAAAAGAAATACAAATGGCCAATAAACAACCACCACAGTTCAAGATCACTAGTAAGCAAAGAAATGCAAAGGAAAGTAAGATGGCATATTTCATCAGTCAGTTATGCAAAGATTACTTATTCTTTTGGGAATATTGGGACCCAGAGTTTGTTGAGATGAGGAGAGATAAAAATGGTGGGAATATAAATTGCTACCATTTTTCTGGAGGGCAATTTCATGAATGCATATCAAAGGTCTTAAAACTGCTCACACATGGAGTTCCTGCTATGGTGCAGATGGTTAAGAATCCGAAGGCAGTGGCCTGAGTTACTGAAGAGGCACAGGTTCAGACTCTAGCCCGGCGTAGTGGGTTAAGGATCTGGAGTTACTGCAGCTGTGACATAGGCTGAACTGGATCCCTGGCCAAGGAACTTCCATATGCTATGGCCGAGGCCATTAAAAAAAAAGCACCATACGTACAAAAGTATTCATTGTGGAATCATTTTCAATAGTGAGAGGCTGAAAACAAGCTAAATATCCCAAAATAAGGGGTTAAAATACTAAATTATGGAACATCCATAGAATATGTTCTAAATAGAAGTAACATATTAAAGGATATTTAATGACATGAGAAAACATTTATAATATTAAATGGGAAAACATAAAAAACAACCTTAAAATAGACTGTAAACTATCAGAAAAGACATCCTACTCCAGAAGACAAAGAGGAGGCCACATCAAGATGGTAGGATGCAAGCTCATACCCGCTGGTGGGCAGCCCACAGACTGGAAACTATATCACAAAGGCTCACCCATGGGAGTGAGAGTTCTGAGCCCTACCTCAGGTCCCCATGCATAGGATATGGCATTGGGAGGAGGAGCTCCCAGAGCATTTGACACTGAGGGCCAGCAGTGCTTGTGCTCGGGACTAGGGGAAACAGAGACTCCACGCTTGAAAGGTGCACACAAGCTTTCATGTGCACTGGGTCCCAGGGCAAAGCAGAGACTCCATAGGAATCTGGTTCAGACCTGCCTGCGGTTCTTGGAGGATCACCTGGGAAAACAGGCAGTGACTGTAGCTCATTTGGGGGGAAGGACATTGGAGGCAAAGGTCTCTGGCATAATCATCAGTGTGAACTCCCCTAGAGGAGGCCATTTCGGAAAAATCTGGCTCCATCTGATCAGGGCTACTGGGTGGGAACACAGCCCCAGCCCCATCAGCAAACAGGCTGCCTAAAGACCCCCCAGGCACACAGCCGCTTCCAATCACACCCAGAGACAAAGCCCCACCCACCAGAGGGATAAGAATCAGCTCCACCTACCAGTGGGCAGACACCAGTGCCTCCCATCAGGAAGCCTGCAGCAAGCCCCCATACCAACTTCAGCCACAAAGGTGGGTAGACCGTCAGAAGCAAGAGAGGCTACATCCCTACTGACTGAAAAAGGAGACCACACCAAAAATCTATACATAATGAAATGCAGAGAATTATGACTCAGATAAGGGAACAAGAAAAAAAAAAAAAAAAAACCAGGAAAGCAGCTAAGTGATCTGGAGATTACCAACCTCCATGAAAAAGACTTTAGACTAATGAAAGTAAAGATGATTTGAGATCTTGGAAATAAACTGGAGGCAAAGATTGATAAATTACAAGAAACACTGAGCAAAGAAATTGAAGATTTAAGAATTAAGCAAGCAGAGATGCAAAATGCAATAACTGAAACTAAAAAATTCCCTAGAAGCAACCAACAGCAGAATACAGGAGGCAGAAGAATGAATAAGCAAGGTGGAAGACAGACTAGTGGAAACCACTGCCGTGGAGCGGAAAAGAGAAAAAAGATTGAAAAGGAGTGACGACAGTCTAAGACAACTCTGGGACAATGTTAAATGCACCAACATCTGTATTATAAGGGGTGCCAGAAGGAGAAAAGAGAGAGAGGGCCAGAGAAAATATGTGAAGAGATAACAGCCAAAAACTTCCCTCACATGGGAAAGGAATCACTCACTCAAATCCAGGAAGCACAATGAGTACCATGCAAAATAACCCAAGAAGGAACACCCTGACACACATATTAATCAAAGTGACCAAAATTAAAGACAAAGGGAAAATATCCAGAGCAGCTAGGGAAAAGGAACAAATAACATACAAGGGAACCCAGATAAGGTTACTGGCTGATTTCTGCAGGCCAGAAGGCAGTGAGTGGCACAACATACATGAAGTGATGAAAGAAAAAAACCTTCAACCAAGATTACTCTACCCACCAAGGCTCTCATTCAGATTCGAAGGAGAAATCAGAAACTTTACAGACGAGCAAGAACTCAGAGAGTTCAGTACCACTAAACCAGCTTTATGACAAATACTAAAGGAACTTCTCTAGGCAGAAAAGAAAAGGCCACAACTAGAAACAAAAATATTACAAATGACAAGTAAAGGCATACCTATAGTAAAGGTAGGAAATCAGCCACACACAAATGTGCTACCAGAACCAGAGATAATGAGGAGGGTACAAATGCAGGACACTAGAGATGCACTTGCAATTAAGAGACCAACAATTTGAAACCATCTTGTACATTTATAACTCCTATATCAAAATTTTGTGGTAACCGCAAACCAAAAATCTATAATAGATACACACACAAATAAGAAAAAGCAATCCAACACAACACTAAAGATATTCATTAAACCACAAGAGACCATCAGAACAAGGGAAGAAAAAAGACCAACTAAACCAAATCCAAAACAGTTAATAAAATGGCAATCCAAACATACATATCAATAATTACCGTAAATGTAAATGGACTAAATGCCCCAACCAAAAGACAGAGACTGGCTGAAGAGATACAAAAACAAGACCCACTATATATATGCTGTCTTCAAGAGACCCACTTCACTTCTAGGGACACAGACAAACCAAAAGTGAGAGGATGGAAGAAAATATCCCATACAAATGGAAATCAAAAAGCTGGAAGTAGCAATACTCATATCAGATAAAATAGACCTTAAAATACAGAATATTATAAGAGACAAAGAAGGACATTACATAATGATCAAAGGGTGAATCCAAGAAGCTATAACAATTATAAATATATATGCACCCAACTTAGGATCACCTCAATATATAAGACAACTGCTAACAACCCTAAAAGGAGAAATTGACAAGAACACAGTAATAGCTGAGGACTATTATTATCCCACTTACAGCAATGGACAGATCAACCAGACAGAAAACCAACAAGGAAACAAAGGCCTTAAATGATGCATTAGACCAGATGGACTTAATAGATATTTATAGAACATTCCAACACCATACACTAACACCATACACAAAAATAAACTCAAAATGGATTAAAGAGCTAAATATAAGACCAGATACTATAAAACTCTTAGAGGAAAACAGGCTGAACATTCTCTGGCATAAACAGCAGCAATATCTTCTTGGATTCTCCTCCTAGAGTAATGATAATACAAACAAAAATAAACAAATGGGACCTAATTAAACTTAAAAACACAGCAAAGGAAACCCTAAACAAAATGAAAAGAACCACAAAATGGGAAAAAATATTTGCAAATGAAGTGACTAATAAGGGGTTAATCTCCAAAATATATAAAAAGCTCATGCAGCACAATACCAAAAAAAACCCCATCAAAAAATGGGCAGAAGATCTAAACAGACAATTCAAAAAAGATTTGCAGATGACCAAAAAACACATAAAGAGATGTTCAACATCACTAATAATTACAAAAATGCAAATCACAACTACTATGAGATATCACCTTGCACCAGGTGGAATGGCCATCATCAAAAAGTCTACAAACAGTAAGTGCTGGAGAGGGTGTGGAGAAAAAAGGAACCCTCGTGAACTGTTGGTGGGAATATAAATTGGTGCAACCACTATACAAAAAACAGTATGGAGATTACTCAAAAAACTAAAAACAAGAGTTACCATTTGACCCAGCAATCCCACTCCTGGGCATCTATCCAGAGAAAACCATGACTCGAAAAGATACATGTACCCCATTGTTCACTGCAACACTACGTACAATAGCCAAGACATGGAAACAACCTGAACATCCACTGACACAGGAGTGGGTAAAGGATGTGGTACATATACACAATGGAATATTACTCAGCCATAGAAAGGAATAAAGTAATGGCATCTGCAGCAACATGGATGGACATAGAAATTATCATGCTAAGTGAAGAGAGTCAGACAGTGGGACACAAAGATCATATGCTATCATTTATATGTGGAATCTAAAAAGAAGGATACAATGAACTTCTCTGCAGAACAGAAACTGACTCACAGACTGAAAAACTTATGGTTACCAAAGGAGACAGGTTGGGGGGGGGGATGGGCTAGGTGTTTGGGATGGAAATATAAAATTGGGTTGTGATGATGGTTGTACAACTATAAATATAATAAAATTCGTTGAGTTTTAAAAAAAAGAAAAATACAAGACTCAGAATGGTATATACAGTGTAACTCCTATTGGGGGCAGAGGACACGTATAGAAAAGTGGCTTGAGAAAACAGACCAAAAGTATTAGTGGTGGTTATATCTTATATTATTTATTTATTTAGTCTTTTTAGGGTGGCACCCACAGCATACGGAGGTTCCCAGGCTAGGGATCCAATTGGAACTGTAGCTGCCAGCCTACAGGGATTGAACCTGCATCCTCATGGACACTAGTCGGGTTTGTTTCTGCAGAGCCACAATGGGAACTCCTTAGTGGTGGTTATATCTTTTTTTTTTTGGCTGTCCTGTGGCATATGGAGTTCCAGGGCCAGGGATCATATCTGAGCCGCAGTTACAACCTATGCTGCAGCTGCAGTAGCATGGGATCCTTTAACCCACTGTGCCAGGCCAGGGGTTGAACCTGGCACGGCAGAGAGGCCACTGATCCTAATGCACCACAGCAGGAACTCCACTGGTGGTTATATCTTAATGATAGAATTATAGGAGAATTTTGGTTTCTCTTGCATATTTTTATTCCTATATTTTCCACCCTAAATATGCTCTCACACTCATCTATTACCTTTGTGGTCACACCCTCCTCCCACCACAACCCAGAAAGTACTGATCTGCTCTCAGTCCCTGTGGGTTTGCCTCTTCCAAGAATGTCATATAAATAGAATCATTCGGTGCATCCTGGCTTGACTTGCACCAATGCATTAACTCACAGCATCCTCATTGCTGCAAACATCAATCTTTTGATCCTTTTTATTGCTGAATAGCACCCCATTGTATGGAAGCAACCACAGCTTATTCACTAGTTGAAAGACATCTGGGTTGTTTCCAGTTTCGGGTGATTACAAACAAAAACAAAGCAGCAATAAACATTTGTGTGCATGTTTTTGTGTGAACACATTCTTTCTTTTGGGGAATTACAACTCTTTCTTTAATCCTCACCTTTAGCCTATAGAAGTATCATTATCCCATTTTACGGAATGGAAATGTGAGACTTGGGGAGGTTTAAACAAGTGGCACATAGTCATGTAGCTGAAGGAGCCGGATCACCCAGTGAGTCAGCTCACAATGGACAGAGCTCCTCGTTGAGGGCCGCGCGGCACCTGCCCTCAGCGACTCTACATAGGAAACCACCTATCAACGGGGTACTTCTGCAGTGCTAAGACAGGGTCACAGACGGTGCTCTGGGAGCCCGGAGAAGGAGTACTGGCCGAGTCACGGAGGAGATGTGAAAGTTACCCAGGAAGGGCTTGTTCCAGGCTCAGGAGCCGCAGGGACAAAAGCATGGAGGTATCCTGCTGACGGCAAGTTCCAAAAATAATGGGCTGCCTGGCAGTGGACCCACACTGGGAAATAAGAGAAAGTACATCGGGACAGGTAGGGAGGTGACAGTAACAAATGACTTCAATTCCAGGTGACGGAATTTGGATTCCCAGGTACTGTGTCTCCCTGGGAATCCGGAAGGTTTGGGAGCTGCCAGGAGGTTTTCGGAGCCCAACGGTGCATGGGTGAAGCTCAGGGTGAGGACTGCTGACAAATGAGAATGGCTGGCGCCAAACACACTGGGTGTTTAAGAGCTTATTCCAAAGAACAGGAAGTGCCGCTCTTTGCTTTCCTGGGGTGTGGACCCCAGCTCCCTTCACGGATGAACAGAGAACCCACCATACGGTTACTGAAGTTGCCGATGTGCCTGAGTCCCCCACTGGACCAGGAGTCCCTGTAACTTCCGGTCAGTGTCTGGCATGTGGTGGCCACTCCATAAATGTTCACTGAACAAATAAGATATTTTGTTCATTAAATATTTGGGGTTAATAGTTACCATATTGAACTCAGACGACGCCTTTCCAAAGAATCAGAATGCAATAAAATAGACCCTGTCATAGATTCTGACAACATTCACCTCCTCTTCCCCACCTTCCTGGGAGGATTATGTTTCCCAGACTCTTTTTGTCTTGTTTTGTTTTTAGAGCCACACCTGAGGCATATGGAAGTTCCCAGACTAGGGGGCAAGGCCGGATCCTTAACCCACTGAGCGAGACCAGGGATCTAACGCACGTCCTCACCAACACTATGCCAGGTTCTTAACCCGATGAGCCACCACGGGAACTTCTGTTTCCTTGACTCTTGATTTGGGGCTTGATTTGTGATCAACACAAACAACTTGTGTTGCTCAGCTGGACGTCAGCAGATGTGAAGCAAGAAGGGCTTCTGCTATCGCCACTGTATGAAACGCTGTCCAGCCTAATGGTCCATGGAGGATGCAAGGACTTGGAACACAAACCAGAGCCAACTTGCTGCTTAGAGATGCCCTGCTGAGCTCAGCTGAGATGAGCCCACCCAGCAGACCTGCCTAAGAGTCAGCAAGAAATGCATGCTTGTTATCGTATGCCGCTGAGATCTGCAAGTTGTTATGTAGCCAGAGCTGACAGACACAACCCCATACCCAAAATGCGCCAGCGATCACTTTGTTATCCTTTGTTTAAGAAGGCGAGTCATAGGCTGATTTCACACCACTGCTGATCCTGTTTCCTTGTTTGGGACATCTACAAAGCCGTTACGAGGACGGCAGGAGATCATCCAAGAAAAGCGGTGTGGCCCCTGGCACACGGAAAGTGTCCCGTGTGTGCCATTACTGGTGACACTGTTGTCACTATTTTCATTAAGGTCTTTCCAGACCCTGCGTCTCTGGTTTAAACAGCACTTATCACTGGGCATGGAGCTGTGCCAGTGAGTAGAAAGCTCCGAAGACCAGAAGGTGAGGTGGCGGCACACGGACTGTACACTGACGTACGGACGTCCTTCCAAAATGACCTCAGCTGAACGTCCCCGCCTCCGCCAGGGGGCTGAGGCACCAGTGCCTGTTTATTAGTCAACGGATGGACGGCACAGCCGTCCTGGGGGAGGCGGATCAGGGTCCTCGTCTTGTGTCCCGCGGGTGAGAGCGGCTGAGGGTTTTAATCGGCTGCCAGCCCAGCGCTCAGCGCGGGCCCCCCCGCCAGCCCCCTTCCTCTTCACGCCTCACAGACTCTTCATGCCCCTGAATGCAAAACATACATGATTCAAAAAGACCCAAAATGCAGGGGCGTGAAGAGCCCCAAACGGAATCCGCTCCGTGAGATCACCTTACCTCCACGCTTCATCTACCCACAGACCCACCCCGGGCAGCTCACCTCTGTCCCCCAGGACAGTGAACCAGGAGGAGCTCTCTGTGCCCCACCCACCCCACCAAAGGGTAGAGAGAATGATTTCCAAACTTTATCTAGTTCATATGCAACGACGTCCTCCCAAAGGGCCACGTGCAGCCATGGGCTCTGACAGCATCTCCCACGTAACTAACCCCCGCTCCTCCAAACCCTTAGGAGCTGGGGATGAGTTCTGCAAATACCGGTGCCGTCCTGTCCTCAGAGTATCAGGATCCTACTGATGCTTGGCTGGGGACTGGAAGTATTTCTAGAGGCCCAACTGAGTCTTAGAGAATAGAAAACAACCTAACCCGTGTTACGTAATCAGGCCGGGAAAACATGTTTCGTGTTAGAAAGGCAGCCAGCAATTTCCCAGGATTCAGACAGAGGTCTGGGCCGCTGGCTGGGCTCTGGACTTGCTCAGAAGGACAGTATCTGCTCCTCTCTGTACCTCCTCCTCCTCTCCATCGCTGACCTGCCTCCGTGTTCACTGGACGGTGTCACCCCCTCAGGAGAGGATGAATAAACATAAAGCAGGAGACTTATTATGCATCTCAGAGAGGTTGGCAAGATCAATAAAGTGTTTCTAACACAAACAGGAAACGAAAATGAAGAGACAGCAAGGTCCTTGGAAGCGAACTGGATCCCTACAAAAGTACAACATAACCCTCTGCATCATCAAAAAGGCGGCCTCCTTAGCACCCATCAGACCTGTCTCTATCCTCAAGCCACGCGTGTTCCCAGGCCCGCTAAGACATGCCCCCAGCCTCTGGGCCATGCTCCCCCTGGCACGGCTGGCCACTCCCCTCCCAGCCTCCTTTAGCAATTATTTCATCGTAACACAGTGATGGATTTGAGAGAGGAGGTGCTGCAGGCTGAAAGAATTTCTCCTGAGTTCTGGAGGCAGACAGACTTGGGTTCAAGTTCTGGCTCCTCCACTTGACCGTGGGCAAGTTATACAACCTCCCTCAGTCCTAGTTTTTTCATCTGTGCTGTAGAGGCAGGAATACCTCCATCAGAGGGTGGCCCTGACGGTCCAGTGACACAGCCGTGTTCAATACCACTTGTGCCCAGCACGCAGCAAACATCTAGTAGAATTTTGTTGAATGGTGGATGGGTGGCTTCATCCTGTGCAACCCCACAGGGCCCTGCACTGTTTGAACACAGGAGCCCCCCATTTTTGTTTGGCACTGGGCCCCACGGATCACAAAGCTGGTCCTGGGGAGCAGCCATCTGGGAGGGCAGCTGCTAGGACCCTGGGAATCCTTGCCACCCAGTAGAGTAAGAAGGCAAACCCCAGCACAACCATACACTTGCGGACTTTGGGTACACTGGGCAAGGATACCATATTTGGAACAGAGCAAAAGATGGAAATATTCTGCACTAAACCTGCAACATTTCATAGCGAGCTTCCAGGTATTTATTTAAAAAGAAATAAATGCAACCTCATTGCAAGGGAGAAAGGTCCTTCCCCACTCCTGATGTTCCCCTCCTCATGGACAACAGTGGGGCTCTGTTCTCCCTCAGCCCCTTCCTCCCTCCATCGCCAGGACGTGGGGCACTTAAATAAGAAACTGAGTAAATTTGGGAGCAATAAGCTGGACTTGCTCAGCTCTGCTCCCGGCTATCTCCTCTTCCTGGGAGGGACTGGTGGTGTTGGAGGCCTGTCCGCTGCCACGGAGCAAGTGAGGCTCTCTGATGCTGGGGTTCCACATTACGGAGGCCATCCGCTGCTCACCCGAGCCATGCCCTCTGTCAGCCTTATCAGTAGCAACAGGTGATTTTTGACTTTTATCCATTATTCCGCTGTCTTACTCCTCCGATTGTTCAGTTCTTGGGTGGGAAGAGGTTTGCTTTTTTTTTTTTTTTTTTTTTTTTTGGTTTTTAGGGCCACACCCACAGCACACGGAGGTTCCCAGGCTAGGGGTCAAATCGGAGCTGTAGCCAATGGCCTACACCACAGCCACAGCAATGCCAGATCTGGGCTGTGTCTGCAACCTACACCACAGCTCAAGGCAACGCTGGGTCTTAACCCACTGAGGGAGGCCAGGGATTGAACCTGCATCCTCATGGATGCTAGTCAGATTTGTTAACCGCTGAGCCACAACGGGAACTCCAAGAGGTTTGCTATTTAATGGACATCCTCAACGATCCCAATAACCACATGAACTCCCACCATTCATTTTATGATTTAGGATTAATTAAAACGCTTTATTAAAAGCTTCACTTCTGACGAGGAAGTGGTACAGTCATTGGGGAGTATCTTAGATTCACTTCATCTCCAAGCTGAAAGGCACCTAAACAGTCTACAGACGGTCCCCAATTTACAACCATTTGGGTTTTGATTTTTCGACTTTACAGGGGTCTGATGGTGATGCGCATTCAGTGGAAAGTGTACTTGGAATGGGGCATTGGGACCCCCGCCCCCTGCCCAGGGGCTGCTCATATCCAGCGCAAGGCTCTCTCGTGCTGCCGGGGCAGTGAGCTGCAGCCCCCAGGCAGCCAGGCGATCACAAGAACAAACGATTCCTACACTTAGAACCATTCTGTTCTTCACTTTCAGTCTAGTACTCAACAAATTACATGACACATTCCATACTCTACCATAAAACAGGCTTTGTGTTAGATGGTTTTGTCCAACTGTAGGCTAACCCTCATTTTCTAAGCATTTTTAAGGCCAGTTAAGCTAAGCTGTTTGGTAGATTAGGTGGATTAAATGCATTTTTAACTTTTGATATTATCAATTTAACAATGAGTAGATTGGGACCTAACCCCACTGTAAATTGAGGAAGATCTGAACTCCACACCCCTGGGAGAAAGAGAAAAGGAGAAAATCCGGAAAGGTTAAAAGCTGGGTACTTTTAACTAAGTTTGCTTTGCAAACTTTAGTGGGCCTCAGCATCATCTGGAGGGCTTGTTAAAACTGACATCTCAGCCCCGTCCCAGTTCTGGGTTCAGTAGATCTGGGGGCGAGGCCTGGGAATGTGCATTCCAACCAAGTTCCGCAAGGATGCTGATGCCGCTGGCCCAGGAACGCAGCGGTCCTGTGTTCCAGGTAAATGCCCTCTTGGCACATATTCTTTGCTCGTGGTTGCACCCTCCTCGGCCCTGGCTGGAAGCTCATCGGGCTGCAGTTTCCCTACCTTCCCTCTCCACCTAAGAGGAACCTACCCTTTTCACCCAAGTCATATCGCTCATGAGCCTTGAGCTTCCTAGAGGAAAAACAATACTAAGTATTTCTGGCACTAACACTTACTATAAAAAGCGGGAAAAGAGAGTGTTTCATGAAGATACAATAATGCAGTGAAAGGTGAATTTAAAGCAAATGCAATCACACCAAGGACCAAGAAGCCAAAACACTGATGACTGTTTTTCTGATCCACCCACAGTGTCATCTAGGTTTACATTTATTTTGCTAAAACTAAATAAGAAAATTCTTTCCACTTAGCCACAGTATTGGTAGCGAAGTGTTTTTCAAGTCCATCTTCCGTGAGCTCTCTTTTATTGACCATGCACCCTGCATTACTGTCTAGAAATTACAGTTCCCATTTCACAATAAAGGAGAATAAGCCAAAGGACATGTTTCCAAACCCCACATCTCCACCACCACCACTGGTCCCGCCTTCATCTAATGACAACAACTCTGCTCAACTGGCCCTTCACTCCAAAACTTTTTCTAGAAAATGTCATTTGTATAGTCCAGTCAACCACAGAACTGTGCAAAGACCTCCAATGACCAGGCCAGGCAACCTAACTCATAATAAAATGCCCCAGGGATTCATCTAGACCAGCGCTGTCCAACAGAAATATGCAATTTTAAGTTTTCTAAAAAGTAGCCATATCAAAAAGGTAAAAAGAAACAGGTAAAATTGATTTTTTTTTTTTTTTTAGGGCTACACCCATGGCATGTGGAAGTTTCCAGGCTAGGGGTCAAATCAGAGCTGCAGCTACTGGCCTGCACCACAGCCCCAACAACGCCAGATCCCTGCCGTGTCTTCCATCTATACCACAGCTCTCGGCAACACTGGATCCTTAACTCACTGAGCAAGGGCAGGAAGCGAACCCACGTCCTCATGGATACTAGTCAGGTTGGTTACCACTGGTTCATTACGGGAACTAAAATGATTTTAATAATATATTTTATTTAACTCAATATATCCAAAATAGTTCATTTCAAGATGAATTCAATATAAAGACGTTAATGAGAGAGTTTACTTTCCTTTCAAGCCAAATCTTCAGTAACAGCTGATTTTTACACAGATGGCACATCTCAAGTTGGGCTGGCTACATTGCAAAGGCTCTACAGCCATGCTGGACAGCACAGGACTGGACTTGGGCCTGAATGAACATTCTGGAACACACTAGAAATGAGCTGGGCAGAAAAGCAGCTCAGTTCAAAGTGGACTATCTGGGAGGAGGAGGAGGACACCAACCTACACGGGTCCTCCTGGCCTTCTCTGCCGAGTAACTGACTTTGTTACTAAAAGATGTGCTTGTCTGCAGTGGACCTTCTTTTGGTCTAAGTGCTTTGTTTTTATTTTCTCCTGAGCCTCTGATTTTTTTTTTTTTTTTTTTTTTTTTGTCTTTTTTTTAAAGGGCCGCACCTGGGGCATATGGAGGTTCGAATCAGAGCTATAGCCACCGGCCTAACACCACCGCCACAGCAATGCCAGATCTGAGCCGCATCTGCAACCTACATTACAGCTCATGGCAACACCGGATCCTTAACCCACCGAGCGAGGAGGCCAGGGATCAAACCTGTACCCTCATGGATACTAGTCAGATTCGTTTCTGCTAAGCCGCAACGGGAACTTCCTTAGCCTCTAATTTTAATATAAGCATCCTCAAATCTACAGAGCTCAAAGCTACCAGTTTACAATCATCACTTTATGAGAAAATGGAACCTTCCCATTCCCCCATAAACCCAGTGGCTGCTCCTTTCCTTTCCCCACAAATCTAATGTGGTTAGATTGAATCCAGTGAGTGACTTGATGACACGAACAGGCCATAAAAGATCCTCACTAAGCTGTCGCCATAAAGACCCACAAACACACACATCCGTCTATATCTACACAGGTGAGAAATGCACACACGAGATTTATCCTCTACTCATGTTTACGAAACTCACCAGGACATTGAGGGTATGCTCTCACTTGGAATTTTCAACACATTTCCAGATGGTCTTGGGATCGGACAAGTCCACAATATGCAGAAAGATGTTCTAAACCAGGAAACAAAGAAAGTGCCAAGATTAAAAAATAAATAAATGCATTTTTTTCATTAAAAATGGTTTTAACAATCAAATCATTTGGAATGATACAAAATGGAAAAATCTCACTCCTAGAAAGTTACATGGCTGTTCAGTTTCTTATGAATCATCCATAAATTTTTTAAGTACATACAATATTTATACACGTTTTAGGCATTATACATTATAAGCATTGTGTGTGTACGTACGTCCCCTTTCCACATAAATAGGATCTGACTGTACACTGTTCTATATCCTTTTTTACTTAACAAGGAGATTTTTTTTGTTATAGACAAATCTACCTTATTTTGGAGTTCCTATCGCGGCTCAGCATTTAATGAACTTGACTAGTATCCATGAGGACGTGAGTTCAAGCCATGGCCTCTCGCAGTGGGTTAAGGATCCGGCGTTGCCATGAGCTGTGGTGTAGGTCGCAGATGCGGCTTGGATCCCGCGTTGCTATGGCTGTGGTGTAGGCCAGGGCTACAGCTCCGATTCGACCCCTAGCCTGGGAACATCCATATGCCACAGGAGTGGCCCTAAAAAGTGAATAAACAAAATAAATAAATAAATAAATCTACTTTATTTCTTTTAATGGCCATTAAACTTACTTTAGCATGGATGTGTCACAGTTTCCCACCAGTTATTTGGGGGCTTTTGTCAATATGTTGCTTCTAGGAGAATTCCAAGGCACATCACAACGACAAGATACAAGTTCCTTTGTCATTCAGCCCTTGCTTAGGACATGGGTCAATTTCTGCCTTGTGACATGGTTCTCTCTGGAGGCGCCCCCCCCCCCACCCCAGTGAACTCAGAACCCCCCGCTCAGGGTCCCCTTCCCCCTTTCTGGTGCACAGAGCCAGGCAATGCAGACAATGCACGCCCAATGCAGGCTGGTTGTCCAGCCCTTGCTCTCTGTGCCCGCACTGAACGCAGCTTGTGTTCTCAGCATCCAGGGAACGCGCGGCGATTCCCTCTGCCCCAGCGGACGTTGGGGACTTACCGCCAACCCAGGGCAGGGATTCCTGCTGCTGGGAGCTGAACCTGCAGGCAAGACTGAGCAACAGCCACGACTCCCATGGTAGAGCAGACGGCGGTGCCCTCCCTCAGTGTCCCCATTAACTGAGCCACTGAAGCCAAGTTGGAATTTCTTTCTCCTGATGATAAAACATATTTTCTTACCCGGAGACAAAGGCTCAGAGAATAAGAAAACAGAAGCAACCCCACATTTTCATGACTCAGAGGTCTGTAATCAGCGTGAACACCGTATTTGGCTTTAGTCTGGCACAATTCAATACTCCTCTACCTTCAAGGGAGAGGAAAAGCATTGTCTGTACAGGACTGGGCTCTTTTAAAAAGTCCCTGCAGGCCCCCGCCCAGCCACGGTGGACACAGGGCTGCGTACTCACGCCTGGGTCGGCTGGGAGCCTCAACCAAGGATGGCAAACCGAGTCTAGACACCAATCCTTTCATTGTGAGGCCTTCCAAGCAACCACCCCCAAACTCCCTCCCACTCAGCAGGGCTGCGGAACACGCACACAGAATCTAGGTTAAAAAAAAAAAAACCAAAAACCAAAACCAAAACCAAAATTTAAATGAACAAAACTCAAGTCAGCTAAAAGCAATTCTACTCTGATCATCCCACAGTCTCCCTGAGCTTCCTAAGAGTGCCCCAGACGGCTGAGAATTAAAAAGAGGCGGCAGCAGCAGCGAAGAGGGAATTGCTGTTCTCGACAAACCAACCGCGGAGCCTGGTGAAATGAAGCATCAGGAAAAGGGGAAGGCAATCATCCGGCTCCCTCTGCGAGAAAATGGGAAGCCAGAAGGCACCAGAAGGAGAGGCCAGCAGTCTGCAGTGGCCAGGAGGAGGCACCAGGAACAGGTGCCTGAGACTAAAACCCCGATCTGCCAATCGACCCTGCTGGCCCCAGGAGCCACCAGGCCCCCTGTACTCACTCTAAACCTGGGATACAAGCGTGGTTACTGAAACTGAGCAAAACTCAATGGGGACCCTTTCTATAGATGAGCCACCATCTAGCGGACAGGTGGCCCAGGAGTCACGAGCCGGGCAGAGGGTGCATCTGAAGCGCAAAAGGGAAACTGCATGAATGTGCCCTGAGCCGTGGAAATCACTATGTAGGAACGATGTGGTGGTTGATATTAAGGTCTAGTACTCCGGATGCTGAATCAGCAATTCTTAAGAAGTTGGAATTCCATGTGGG
This sequence comes from Sus scrofa, assembly GCF_054392235.1. Lineage (NCBI taxonomy): Eukaryota > Metazoa > Chordata > Mammalia > Artiodactyla > Suidae > Sus > Sus scrofa. The sequence continues at coordinate 16,699,919 of NC_139393.1, read as the reverse complement.
CCTGGGAGAGCTGGACAGGAGAAAGCCTTGGTTTTGATCTTGGTGCTTAGTTGTGGGTGAGGTCAATCTCCACAAGACAGAGGGTGCATTTACAGCACCCTCCAGCCGTGTGGGGAGCAGGCCAGGGGTGAAAAGGCTGCCCAGGCACCGCACCTCTGAGATCTTCCTCCTCGAAAGCCATCACTCCATTCTAATCAATGAGAAACGCAGCAGACCAATCCCAGCTGAGGGATGGTCTACAAAACCCCTGGCCGGCACTCCTCCGAACCATCCAAGTCATCAAAAACTAGGAAAGTCTGAAAAACTGTCACGGTAAAGAAGAGCCTGATGAGACATTACAACTAATAGCAGTAGAGGATCCTAGATGGGATCTGGGACCAGACAAAGATGTTAGGTAAAAACTAAGGGAATCTGAATGGACTTCAGTTGATAATAATACACCAATATTGATTCATTCGTTGTAACAAAAGCATCAGACGCATGCAAGATATTAACAAAGGGAAAAATGAGTGTGGGCTCAATGGAAAGCCTGCACCATTTCCACAACTTCTCTGCACATCTAAAACTATTTTAGGGAGTCTTGGCGCAGCAGAAACGAATCCGACTAGGAACCATGAGGTTTTGGGTTTGATCCCTGGCCTAGCTCAGTGGGTTAAGGATCCAGCGTTGCTGTGAGATGCAGTGTAGGTCACAGACGAGGCTCAGATCCCAAGTTGCTGCGGCTGTGGTATAGGTCGGTGGCTGTAGCTCTAATTAGATCCCTAGCCTGGGAACCTTCATTTGCCATGGGTGCAGCCCTAAAAAGACAAAATAAATAAATACACTATTTTAAAGAGTTTTGTTTTTTTTTTTTTTTTGTAGTTCCCATCGTGGCTTGGTGGAAACGAATCTGACTAATATCCATGAGGACATAGGTTTGATCCCTGGCCTAGCTCAATGGGTTAAGGATCTGGTGTTGCTGTGGCGTAAGCCAGCAGCTATACCTCCGATTCGACCCCTAGCCTGGGAACCCCCATGTGCCGCAGGAGCAGCCCTAAAAAGACAAAAACAAAAAAAAAGTTTATTTTTTTAAATGTTGCCCAAGGTGCTAACTGCGAGCCAGAAGTTTATAGTGCTTCTATCCACGCTGCAAGCTGGTAAAGAACTGTAGCAAGAAGCTGAAGGAGGGCCCACTCTCAGTCTCTCCCTGGCTCCACAGGGACTCTGCACTAGACACGGTGGGCTGCAGAGCCCACAGTGGGGGCTGAGTGAGCCAGGCGTTTGCTCTGAGACAAGCACTCCCTCCCCCAAGCTTGGGGCCATACATACCCTTTCCAGAAAGAGCCCCGATGCAGGAAATGTACCTCCCCAGAGTCCATACACCTGATCTTACCAAGCCAGTGTGTCTGAGCAGCTGGTTCCCACATGACCTTGTCGCTCACCTAACTCAGCTGGCCTGCTGCACACCTGCCCAGGCTCTCCTGCCCTGGGGACCACTAGTCTTTGATGCAACCCAACCGTGTGTCCAGGACCAGTCCCACCAGTGCCCTCCCTGCTCCATAGGCCTAAGCACTGATTACAGAGATCCACGAACTTGAAAAGCAGAGAATGTAAGGTCAGTAACGGTAATAATATTAGCATAAACAATATTGACAACAGCAATAATAACAACAGTAGTTTTTTTAATGGCCACATTTGTGGCACATGGAAATTACTGGGCCATGGGTCAAATGAGAGCTGCAGCTGCCGGCCGACAGCACAGTCATAGCGACACGGTATCCAAGCTGCATCTGTGACCTATGCCGCAGCTTGTGGCAACGCCAGATCCTGGACCCTTAACCCCAAGAGAGGCCAGGAATTGAACCCGCATCCTTGCAGAGACAATGCTGGTTCTTAACCCGCTGAGCCACAACAATAATAGCTTTTACTGATGGAAAGCTTTACCTGCTACGACGCCCTGAATGTCCCATGTCGTGCTACTGACCATGTAATTCAGTCAGGGCCTAACAGAAACCCCTTTCAACAGAGGGACCTGAATACAGGGTTGGTTTCCTGGAGGAGAAGGAAGATGAGAACTCAGGTGGTGAAGAAACCCAGAGACCAGCAGCAGCAGGAAGACCCCAGCCCTGGGCTGGAGGAGTGGCGGGAGGGGGTGGTGCGACCTGAGCCTGGGAGCAGGGCGCTCCCCCTTCACCTCTACGTCCCAAAGGTGATGCGGCTGGTAGAGGCTGGGCTCCACGTGATTAAGAGCCACACTGTCATCTTTTTCTATATAAATACTGTGTAAAAAATGCAGCCCAAACCACAGTGGGCTGGAATCCAGACAAGTCCTCCCCTGCCCGGGGCCCGAGATTAGTATTCCTGTTGCATCCCGCAGCAGCAGCACCGCTGAAAGTTATCAGCAGGCAGACAGCCAGCTTTCCATCTCCAGAACTGCGGCCCGGATCGCAGACGCACTTGCAGACATTAGAGGAAGATTGAGAGACCCTCATGCTTGCCACCGGCGCGGAGTCCCTGGGAGGTATCTGATGGCAAGAGGCTGCCACCAGGGGAAAGGAACACCGCCTGCCTTGAAAAACGTTACTTAAAGATAAACAATAACCATCATGAGCAGTGCAAAATTCTAGATGGGGGTACTTTTTTCCTTTGGTCATGTCCCCAGCCTATGGGTGTGGGGTGCTATCTACCCCTCCCATGCCCCCCCCCCCCAGTCATGGGCAGCAGGTATGGGGGCAGTGGGAGGAGCAGGTGCACAGGGCAGGGAGGAAGCCCCAGGTGGTCTGGAAGGAGGACGTTCTTGAAGGAAGGTGGGGGCCCGTGGTCACTGACGGATCCCCTCTTCTCCACTTGACACTGGGGGTTCAACGATTTCCAGGGGACCAGCTCCACCGGGTACCACCTGTGCAGGTGCACGGCCCCCATCTGGGCCCCACTTGTTTTAATGCTTTGCCTTCGTTGTCTTCTAATTCTTAGGCTCTTTACACCAGAGCCCTGCACTGCGCCCACAGATTACGTAGCCAGTCCTGGTTCTGACTCTTAGAAGAGGAAGCCCTCGCAGGTGAGCCAGCTCTGAAAGCTCTTGATAGAAAGTGACTCTTGGAGTTGCCGTTGTGGCTCATCAGGTTAAGAACCCAATTTGTAACCATGAGGATTCGGGTGAATCCCTGGCCTTGCTCAGTGCGTGAAGGATCTGTGTTGTCCCAAGCTTCGGTGTAGGTCGCAGATACTCCTGGGATCTGGTGTTGCTGCGGCTGTGGTGTAGGCCGGCAGCTGTGGCTGATTCCATCCCTAGCCTGGGAACCTCCACATGCAACAAAAAAAAAAAAAAAGAAAGAAAAAGAAAAGAAAAAGAAAAAAAGGCGGGGGGCTCTCGTCAAAGCTAAAATGTTGTTTGTTGTCGCTCTTTATCTGCAGACCATTGGGTCAGTTTATAGCTTGGCTCACCCAGAGGCACCCCTGAAGTGTCTCACATGGGCTCCTTCTTGGGGGCACCCCCAGCAGTGCCGCTGTCCTGTGTGTTATCTCTGCCACAGAGACTGGCCCCTGTCTGCTGCCTTCATGGGCAAACCCCACTGCCCCCATTACCCTGTGTGCAGCCCAGTCTCTGAAAAGCACAGTTCCAGCTCACTGGCTAAGGCTGCCTCCCAACTCCCAAGCGGTAGCACAAACAGGCCACTACCAGTGTGGGGAGCATGACCCTGGAGTCCAGCCCTGGCCCCCGCAGCAGGAGGGACAGAGAGCAGCTCACCTGGTTCCCGCTCTTCCTGACGATCTCACCTCTGGCATCTTCCGCTCAGTTTTGATCTTGACAAACCAGATGAACTGTGCCACCTGGTGGAATTCAACAAAACCATCCGTGAGCAACAGCGATAGCCCTGGCTATGGAGACCAGCTTTCCGAATGAAAAATTAAGAGGTACGGGCTCACAGAAAGAGTATCTGAAATGCAGACTGTTTCTGGGAAATCTAAACAGATGGTTCCCACAGTCAGAGCAGCAGGTGTAACAGAGAGGGTGATCCTAGGACCCGTCCTCCTGCTACCTGGGCTGATTGATGGTGCACTGGGGACAATGTCCTGGTTGGTTAGAGTCTGAATACATGAGGATAAGAAGGGTGGATCCTGGTCCCACCTGACACAGGGGGCTCAACAGACTGCTGCTCTTTAGACCCACCAAGGGGAGTTTCTCTTGTGGCTCAGTGGGTTAAGAACCTGACTAGTATTTATGAGGATGTGGGTTTGATCCCTGGCATCTCTCAGTGGGTTAAAGGATCTGGCATTGCCATGAGCTTCGGTGATCTCAGACAAAGTTTGGATCCCGTGTTGCTGTGGCTGTGGTGTAACCTGGCAGCAGCAGCTCCAGTTCAACCCCTAGCCTGGGAACTTCCAAAGGCCGTGAGAGCGGCCTTAAAAAGACCAAAAAAAAAAAAAAAAAAAAGACCTACCTGGGAAGTTTTTAAAGCTCTAGATGATGGGCCCGGGCCTGCTTTTTAAGCTCCCCAGGTGCGTCTAATGTTCAGCCCATGTTGAGAAGCACCAGCCTAATATGTAGTAGGAACTCGATAAATCTTTACTGAAGAGTTAAATCCATAAACAACACTCAGACTATTCCAGCAAAGGCAATATCATATCAATCAAATCTTATTTAAAGGGGGATGCTCTGGCTGTGGCAGTTAAGACGCAATCATTACGGAACCTGCTTAGCTCACCTAAAAGAGCCCGCTTTATTAAATGCAGTCTGTTTCACGGGAGGCTACAGGCTAACCACATAACCAGCCCCTCTGCTTTCTCCTCCTCCTCACAACTCTTAGAGGACCTCCCAGTTGCTAAGATGCAGCTCATCTTCCCCGACTTGGCAGAGAATTATGCAGAGCTCCAAATGGTAGCATATTCCCCTGGAAAATGCCTAACAACATTAGAGGGGGAAAAAAAAATCTCGAGCATCTTGAAAAGTGATAAATTACCATGGTATTTCCCCAACTTATGCGGGAACATCCATCTTTCCTGGAGAAGGGGCTCTGGGGAGACATGACAGACTTTTCTCGCCACCGCAGTGCTATTTAGTGACCCAGGGCAGGTGAGCTCAGGCAGGAGATTCTGGCATTTAGCTGGAGGAAGACTTCAGCTGACTGAATAATTTACAGTCACGTGGAGAGCCTCTCCCCAGAACGAAGGTCAGGGAAGGGAAAAAGGAGAGGCTGCCACCAGCTGCTGTCACCCTGGAGGCCAGGTACCAGTACACCCGGAAGGAAGAAGGAGGTTCAAGGCACCCCCTTCTCCACTTATTCTGGGGGTGCTGGTTCTTAAGCAGAGTTCACAGGCAAAGGGGGGTGGACTCCCTATCTCCTTCCTACACCTCCCACCCCATCCTTGCTGAGAAGACAGGAACTAGAGGCCAGTGATCCAAGTATTTTTAAGGTTCCACTGGTTGTTCAGATGCCTAGAGATGGCTGAAGCCCCTCACTGCTCTCAATCACAAACACTGACATGTGGACAGGACCCCAGCTGTCCTGCAAATTAAAGGTTGAGGAAAGCCTCCTGCAGTCACTGGCTCTGTCCATCTCTAGCTTTCTTTTTAGGACCATACCTGCAGCATACGAAGTTCCTAGGCCAGGGGTCGAATCAGATCTGTAGCGGCCGGCCTACGCCACAGCCACGGCAATGGGGGGTCCGAGACATACCAACACCACAGCTCACAGCAACACTGTGGATCCTGAACCCACTGAGTGAGGCCAGGGATCAAACCTGCAGCCTCATGGATACTAGACAGGTTCTTCATCCACTGAGCCACAAGGGGAACTCCTGTCCATTTCTAGCTTGAAGCTTGTGCACAGCTCACAAAGCTGGCAGCTGTGCCCATCACCATGGCTTCACTGTCCAGTGCTCCTGGCTGTGCCAGCTGGGGCCTTCCTAACCTGCCTGTGACACAGGGCACTCTCCCAGGTACGGCCCGACCACAGGCTGGCCTTAGGGCCCAGTGCGCCCACGAGTTAGCAGGCTGCTCACCTCGCCTGGCTATCTCCATGGCGGCTGCTTTTCCAATGCCGCTGTTCCCTCCGGTGACCAAGAAGGCTCTTCCCAGAACTTGGACATCCAAGTCATCAGGGACAACGTCCTTGGATGCAGACTCACAGCCACTCCTGGAAGCAGCAGAGCCAGAGAAGGAATGGCTGAGGAGCCGGGAACACAACCCCCCGCAGGCTAACTCCGGGCTGGGCAGTTTGCCCTCTCTTCCCCCAGCCCCTTCCTTCTCACCTCCCTGCTCTCCTCCCTGGTCCTGTGAACAACTCTCTCTTCTCAAGGTCTGCGTTTCCTAATAATACTATTAGCTTCCCGAGCTTTAGAAAATGCCTGGCGACTGCAACAATTTGGCATCCAAATTAGCTTTCTCTGACTGTCTCCGATAGCAGGAGGTACCCCTCTCTAAAAACATCCTTTGATAGATGGATTTGTTTTTTTGCCTTTTTCCCCATGGTTGGGGGAGGAGCTTAGGAGACCAGGAGCATCATGCCTATTGCACGGCAGGACAGGTGCCCATACCCAGGTATAGAAAGCCGGTAGCAAAGTGGGGAGACGTGCCAGTAGGGGATGAAGGAGGAAGGTACAGTCATATGAAGGCTGTGCTCCTTCAGGCCACGGGTATGTGCTGCACAACTCTAGGGGGCACCATTCAGATCATCGTGAGGAGAGATTTTTATCTGCAAGAGGACAACTTACTGCCAGACAACAGCAAAGCACATGGAGGAGATGCTATTTCTAATTTGCATAAAGGCACCATATTGCATAGAAACCACCCTGAATTCCTTAACTGTTTCTCTCTGCTTTTTAAGATTCTTCTTCTACCTTCACTGCCCTAGTATTTCCCGGTTACAATACTGGCTGAGGGGAGGGGAATTGGCGGGAGCAGCCCCTGAGGCCCCCCCCACCCCCCGCCACGGGTGGGCTGGGGTCTCAGCTTGTACTTCTCGCCCAAAGAGCTGATTCCCTACAGCAGAGAAGGCAACTCTTTCCCCCGAAGGTTCTGGAAGAAGCCCAGTGCCCTCCCCACGCCCTGTTTACACACAGACTGCCAACAGCTGGTCTCCTGCCCCACACCCCGGCACGGCACAATTGCCAACAACATGCCTGGGCCCCGGTGAAGAGGCCAAGGAATGTTTATGAGCTGGGGTTTGGTTTGGAAGTCACTGCCACAGGGGCGGGCGGTCACTGCCCCTGGTCTCATAGTCAAGAGACCAAGAAGAACGAGCCTGTTTCCACCACCTACTTGCCCAAACATCCAGGGCAGCTCAGCAGCCACACTTCCCATTGCTTCTGCTGTTAGCACCCCACTTACTGGAACAAACAAGACTTGTGACTGCTTCAAGGCTTCTTGAAATGCTGACTTGAAACTAAAAATAATATCAATCATAAGGGCTTTTGGGTCCAACAACCTGGGTTTAAATCACAGCTCTGCCTCTTAATAGCTATGCTATCTTGTGTGTTGGCTTAACTTTGCTGAGCTCCTGTCTCCTCATCCGCACACAGGGGAAATAAAAACTACTCGGGCAGCCTCAGTGAGATAATACGTTAAGGCATTGATCTCACACTTAGAATAAATTAAGAACTCAGTGAACAGTCATTGCTACTATTACTATTAGGCTTACTAACTGTTCATCTCTCTCGTGTTCAAAGATCAGCTCATTTGCGCCCCACACAGCCCTTCAAACCATTAGGGACTTTTTTTTTTTTTCCCCATTAGGGACTTTGAGAATAATTTAAACTATAAGCAAAGCCAAGCTGGAAGATGTGTTTTTCTCTACAGGTGGGGGTCCCAGGCTCACTGAGAAAAGATTTTCTGGCAGAGGAAAGAGGCACCTAAGAAAGAGCCAAGGGCCGGGGAGTCAGTGAACTGGGGCCCTGAGCAGGAGAAGGCCCTGGTAGGGGGCAAGTGAGAGTTTCCCCAACCACAACAGGTCCAGAAGAGCAGGCCATAGAGAACACGCCCCCAGGAAATGCCCCCAGGGAAAAGGCCCCCAGATCCCCCCCTCCTCCCAGGCCAAGAGGCTGAGAGCCTTTTCCCTGTGACACAGCTAGAGGAGACTTTCACCTCTGGGCTACCACCCTGAGCCTATTAGAGACTAGGTTTTGCTGAGAGCTGGGCTCCTGTGGATTAAGCCTCTTCCTCCAACGCCAGGCTGTGTTGCCAAGAAGGCGGTACCAGGATGGCCTGCAGGATGCGTCACACCTCCCTTTGTCTTCTGCCTTCAACACAAGGATTCCATCCCAATCCAATCTGTTGTTAATTTAAAAAATCAGCTTTTTTTTTTTTTTTGCATCCTCCTTCCCTTTTTTAATCTTTATAAACTATTGCTACCAGTCCTATTTTTCAAACTCAGAGAGGTAAACGACGTGCTCAGAGGCATGAGATGGTAGGTAATAAAGCCACTCTTTCAACACCCAGCCTAGGGCATCTTTTACCCCACCAGTGGTTCTCAAAGAGTGGTCCCCAAACAAGCAGCATCAGTAGCACCTGAGGATCTGTGTACAGAGCCAGAGTCCAGGATGAGGCCCAGCAGCCTGCGGCTTCAGGCACCCTCCAGGTAATTTTGATTCAATCCAAACAACCACTGTACTTAGTATTTTTAATAGGAATCACCAGGAGGCAAGCTCCCAGGCTTGCTCCCTCCAATTTACCCAATAAAATTTGCTAAGGTTCCACCTACACCTGCTAGGAGATTAGGAGTCAGCTGTTGTTGAACTGCCCCTGGTAAATCTTCGGTTCAGGCAAGTTTAAGAATCTGTGACTAGATCCTGCTGCCTCGGGGCCCAATATAGGGAAGCTTTATAAAAATCCAATTAAAAAAACACTGTAAACCCAAACTACAGACTCTCACATTGGAGTCAAAGTAAGGTGCTCTCTTTTCTTCCAATTCACTAAATGCACAAGAGCAGGGAAACCCGCCTAAGTCCGCACCCCTAAACTCCACAAAAAAGTCTGCGGAGCGAATTTTAGAAGCTTGCTTTCCCAGGGCAGGAAGCCTGCTCAAGTTCTTTGTGCTGCATTCTATGCAACATGGAGAGACCCAGCAGATTGTGGCCACTGCAAGTACACCCCTTTGAAAGAGAGAGACCGCCCGCCACTATATTCACTTAGATTCAGTGGGCTGGGGTTGACCGCTACACTTCCCACATTCTCTGCAACACTGACCCCTGGGAGGGTCTGCCTTTTTTCCAAAAGGATGTGGGGTGAACGGAAGGGAGCAGCAGCTGACTCCCCTTGGAATGATGCCTGGAGTCCTGGTATGATGGTAATTTGCCCAGGCTGCCTTAGGAACTGATAAAAACTCTAGTGTAGGGAGGGGAGGAAGTCTCTGAAAGATGGCTGGGCTACAGAGGAGAATCACCTGTAGGATTTTTAAAAAATACGTCTAGGCCCCAGTGCACACCAACTGAATCAGAATCTCTAGGGGGAGGATCTGAAAACTGGCACCTTAGATTCTCCGCCGGTGATTTTTGATGTTCAGACTGGTGTGAGAACCACTGCCAGAGCCTAATTAATTCTAAGATAAAAACCACCTCTCCAACTCCCAGAAGTGGCCACCCCTTAAAACCACAGTGAGGTGGAGGACCGGCTAAGGTACAGTGAGAGTGCCTTTCACTGGGCCGGTGAAACCATCAAGTACCATTCAGCCGACACCGCCCTGAAACCCGCGCCCAGAAGGTTCCAGCCGGAGGGAGAGGTCACAATCCCAAAGCCGCAATTATATTAGTAAGAAAAAGACCACACCCAGGAAAGTACTAAGGGGAGTCTTGACTAGCAATTTAGAACTAACCCGCTCTGACGCCGAAAACATCCCCTCGGAGACTGTTCCTGGGGTACGCCCAGCAGGGCGCCAAGGTAACGCCGGGGAAGCTCGGAGACGCCCGGGCTGCCTGACGTCAGTGGGTGGGGCCCTGGCGCGGAAAAGCCCCGCCCCCAGCGCCAGCCCCTCCCCTCGGACGCCCGCGGGGTCCGACAGCTGCATCGAGGGGTTGGGCTACGCCCGCCGCCTCCACCTCTGCCTGCCCGCTGCGCGCCGGCGGTGCCTCCGTCACCTGATGAGTCCAAGAGGTAGTGAAGAAGCAGTGGGCGCGGCCGGGCTAACTGTGCTCGCGGGTGCGAGGTAGACCACGTGACGGCCGGACGGCCCCGCCCCCTGGCCGGCAGCCCCTACTGCCCGCAGCCGCCGGCGCGGTATCCCCGGCGTCCTTACTTGGTGTATTCGCGCAGTCCCTTGGCGAACCACGCGGCGCTACGGTAGAGGAGCGTGGCAGGGCGCACGCCGCATGCAGAGTCCCGCGGCCCCACGCTCCCGGTGCTCCCGTCCCGCACCCCCCCTCCCCCGTCGCAGCGGTTACATCATCCCGGTTATGTAAGAGCTGCAGCCTCCGGGGCTTTTCTCCACTGGGAATGCGGCGGGGTCTCAGTAGGATAGGGAACGCCCACCTGCCCCTGGAGAGCGTCCCCTCCAGCCCCAGCCTCCGAGGACAGGAAGAAGGAGGGGAGACCCTGCTGCGGCCGTGCTCGAGGTCCGCGTGCTCACCTCGGGTTGAAGCTGGGCGTCACTGCGTGTTTGGGGAATACCTGCCTGCTGGTATAACTGTGAGGCAAAGATGGCACCGCATCTCACCTACAGTTTGATGACCCAGAAAATAGTGTGGAATGAAAACGATGAGGTTTACTGATACTAAAAAGATGTCTCCATTTGATGGGTTTTATCTTAAGAGTTACTGAATAATTAGCATTTTCTAAGTTCCCACCTGTCTTATTTCACGAAGTACTCCCATTAACTCATCAGAGGTCGGCTCAAGAACGTGCACACAATGACACGGCTGGGGAGAAGCCGGGCTGGGTCTCCCTCCAACAGGTCTGTCTCCAAAGTTCAGACTTTTGCCACTAGTTCTGCAACGTCTTGCAGTGCCAGGGAGGAGCCCTTCAGCTCCTCCAAATCTTCATCGGTGTCCCCAATCCCTCAAAGCCAAATAAACATACGGCCCCCTTCTGGGACCACTCCACATCTGACCTCCACCCCTAACTCTGGGTTAGGGATGGCTCACTCCGTTAAATTCTGTGTGGGTTTACCCAACTCACTCAGGGACCAAGCCGCTCTTACATAAAATGTGCGGAGACCAGCTGTTTTAATGGCCTCATTACCTAGGATATAGGATATGGGATCACTGCCCCCTCCCAAGTGGGCATGTTTTTAATTCAGAATACCTTTTGAAATAAATTTCCCCAGAACAGCCTGCCCCTCTGAACAGGACTGTGAGGTGCCACTGCACTGCTCTTTTTCTTGACAGAGTGATGAAAGGAAGTTTAAACAAGTGGCAATCTGCAAAGCCACCAGCCTGGGGTGACTTTCAATGCCAGTCGAGTTAAACTGGGAGAAGATTTTGGACCCCCAGAGTCACCCGGCTGTGCTTTGTACACTCGGCTTTGTGTCAGTGATGGAAAAGGCATCAGGCTGCTCTGAATCTCTCTCGCCACCTCAGGAAATGTGCTTTTGGCTCGCAGAGGGGGTGAGAAGTTCTTTTGAACCACACAGTGTGTTGAGGGCATCAGCAGCACCTTGCAGTAAAAGGGTAGGTGGAAACCCAGCTCTCTCATCCTGCCATGTAAACCCCAGGACGCCGCAGGCCCACTCCATCTTAGTTTTCTTATTTGTGGAATGGGAACGAGTATGCTCCCTTCGTGGGCTGCTTGTGATGATTTAAAGACATCTGTCAAGAGCTTAGCAAAATGCCTGGTTTCCTACAAGGTGATTTTAAAAAATGGTCACTTCTTAAGGCTTCTCCTCATTCTTTCCCTCCTGCGCTGCAGCCATGGGCCATGTACATTCAACCCACGTTCCATGAGTGCACGAAGCATATGATGTTTATCCTCAAATCAGCAAGTATCCACAGGGTACCTTCTCTATGCATTGTACACACTTCAGAAGGGGTTTAAAGGAAATACAACCTCATCCCAAAAGGGGCCTCCATTCTCCCCTGGGTGACAAGTAACATAAACACACAAAAAAGAAACAAAGGGCAGGATGAGATTAATGAGAAAAGGGTCCAGGTTAAGTAGGAGTTAGCTGGAGTTAGTCCTGTTTTGTCACTGATTATCAGTGTGACCCTGGGTTATTACTATTGTGATTAAATTTATTGAGGGTTTCATATACCCAAACATGGCAAATTATCTTAGTAATACAGTGACCTAATAAGGTTGCTCTCGCTATTATCTCCATTTTCCAGATGAACAAACTGAAACTTAGAGGGTAAGTCACTTGGCTGAGGTCACAATAAATACATGCTGGAGCCAGGATTTTTTTGTTTTGTTTGTTTTGGGCCATGCCAGAGCATTGACGATGCTGGATCCTTAACCCACTGTGACACCAGGGGGACTCCCTGCAGCTAGGATTTGAGTCACGCAGTGTGATTCCAGAGCCAGCAACCTCCCACTGGACCCTGTGGTATGGGGGTGAGTCACTTAGTCTTTTTGGACCTCGGTTTTCTTACCTAAATGAAAAGGAGATCAGGTAGATGATATCTGGGGCCCCCTTCAGCTCTGACTTTCTAAGACTAATAAGAGAATTACACGAAGATGTTAAATAAGTTAGGCCCAAGGTGCTTTTAAAAGAGCGACATCCAGTGGGTGTAGTTGCTTCATTTCACGTGGGTAGAAAGCCCGGAAAATATTTCTTCTCTGCCCCCGGTTCCAATGTGCTACTCAAAAGCTGCACAAAGAAACCAAACTCCAAAGCTTCCTTCTAATTGATTTAGAGCCCTGAAACTAATTTTGACCAAATTGGAAGGAGAAGCAGAAGCGGAAGACTGAAAAATCCATGGCTTTCTGCACAACAGATACACATGATGGGAAGTCTGAGTGTACACACACACACACACACACACATATTAATGTTCGCATCTCTTCCACTGAAACTCAGTACCAGTTTCTCTAGCCCAGTTGTCATGACAACACCAGCTGCCAATGAGATCATGGAAGACAAGGTTATAATGGCAGTGGTGCCTTAATATTTTACCTGGCAAACCCACTTAGATAATAAGATGAATAACCATAAATCATAAATCCATGGGAAGCCCAGGCATCGATCATTGTATGTGTTTAGTGTGCATTTGGGGGTGGGGAAGAAATGAAAGCAAGGGGAAGGGAAAGAAAAGGAAGGAGGGTGAGGCAGGGGGCGGGGAGGAAGGTCTCAGATGCCGATCCCTGGTATTCCTCAGTGTCCTGACCTGCCTGTGCATGGATTAAGAACTGGCCTCTTCTGTATGGACGAAAAGGGCTGGGGGCTCCCAGCCTTAATCACAAAAGGCTTCTAAGAAACCCAAGGCTCCTGTTTTCTGGGGTTCACGCTAAGGGAGGAGAGAAGCAGCCCAAGGATGATGTGGCAGACAAGGACCCACCCAACTGTCACCCAGTGGGGGAGGCTAGACCCCACTGAGAACACCTTTCTGGTTGCCTCCCCGAGTCCCCTGACAGACAGGCTCTCCCCTGGCGCAGCTGTCTATTGCCCATCCAAAACAACTCCCTCAAGAGCAATCCATTCGGTTTGAGGGTTTCCTTCCTTTCACAGGAAACCAGTCACTGGGTGGGGTGAGGGCCCCTGGTAAGAGCTGTGTCACTGTGGAGGTGGGCGGGGCAATTCTGCTTACACCCTTTTGTGTGCTTGAATTTTGTACTTATGTTCATAGATTACTTACGTTAAAAAGCAATGGGGGAGTTCCTGTTGTGGCACAACAGAAACGAAACCAACTAGGAACCATGAGGTTGTGGGTTCGATCCCTGGCCTCGCTCAGTGGGTTAAGGATCTGGCATTGACATGAGCTGTGGTGTAGGTTGCAGACACGGCTTGGATCTGGCATTGCTGTGGCTGTGTAGGCCGGCGGCTACAGCTCCATTTCGACCCCTAGGCTGGGAACTTCCATATGCCGTGTGTGCGGCCCTAAAGAAAAAAAAGCAAAAGTCCACCTTCTTTCCCCAGCCTTGTCCGCCTTCCAAGACCTAGACACGTGGACAGTATTCACCAAGGCCAGTGCAGTCATGAGCCCTGGGTAGGTCAGCCACCCTGTAACCAAACTGATGAAAGAAAAGATTTCACAAAAGGGGCTTGCGTGGTTCTGAAACTCTCACACAGCCTGTTTCCAGAGCTGTTGTTTCCTGGCAGGCAGGTTTTGAGCACGAAAGCAATAGGTTTTCTCTGGTGGGGCCTGGGGGTCAGAATCGAACGCTCTGATGCTCTGCCAGGTTGTAGCTTGCCCTGACCAGTGCCTGTACCTCCCAGTTCCCGCCACTGGGCAGGGGAAAGGGCCTTCAATGGGGCGGGGGAAAGGGCGGCAGACACACAGCTGCCAGAACTGGGATCAAGAGTCAGAAGACCTTCGTTCAGCTGATGCCTCTCTGAGGCTCTGTGTCCCCTCTTTATGGCCCTATGGCCCTATCTCTGTCCAGTCCTCGAGAGGACCGTTTCTCCTATTTGACAAATACTTCACTTGCGACATGCCAAGCACTGTTCTAGCTCATTTCAAATGAGGAGACCGAGGCACGCAGAATTTCAAGGCATGTCCGCCATCACAGTAGAATCTGCAAAGCCCCACAGCTGGGATTCCAACCTGTCTAGACTCCACACAATTAACCCCTTTTCTGGAAGGATGGGACACTTCTCACTAGAGCTTCTGCTCAGTTTTTTCTTTCAGTCACTTCTGTGGGACTGGAAACTTCCTCTACCACCTCCTTCCCCTTTCTGGTGGGTTGATCGGTTCTTGTTTTGATGGAATGGCTTCAAGTTCCTACAGGTGCCTCCACCAGCATTCCTCCCACCCCTAACTCTCCCCACCCCCCTGAGTCAGAGGTAGTCGGAGACCGGAGGCACTAAGACCTCCGTCAACTAAGAGTGAGACTGGGATTTTGCATATTTAAATTTTTTTTTTTTTGGTCTTTTTTTTTTTTTTTTAGCTATTTCTTGGGCCACTCCCGCGGCATATGGAGGTTCCCAGGCTAGGGGTCGAATCAGAGCTGTAGCCACAGGCCTACGCCAGAGCCACAGCAACGCAGGATCCGAGCCGCATCTGCAACCTACACCACAGCTCACGGCAACGCTGGATCGTTAACCCGCTGAGCAAGGGCAGGGACCAAACCCGCAACCTCATGGTTCCTAGTCGGATTTGTTAACCACTGCGCCACGATGGGAACTCCTAAATTTTTTTTTTTTATTATTAGAGTATAGTTGATTTTTTTTTTATTATTAGAGTATAGTTGATTTACAGTGTTGTGTCAATTTCTGCTGTACAGCAGAGTGACCCAGTCACACATATACATATATACATACATCCATACATTCTTTTTCTCATATTATCTTTCATCATGTCCTATCCCAAGAGACTGTACAGGGTCCCCGTGCTGTACAGGAGGACCTCATTGCTTACTGCATTCTAAATGGAATAATTTGCATCCACCATCCTCCTTGTCATCCCACTTTCTCCCCCCTCCCCCTTGGCAACCAAGTAGGTGAGTCTATTTCTGTTTCGTAGATAGGTTCATTTGTGCCTTATTTTATTTTTATTTTTAGGGCCGCACCCATGGCATACGGATGTTCTCAAGCTAGGGGTTTAATTGGAGATGCCCGTGCCAGCCTACATACACTACAGCTGCAGCAACACCAGAGCTGAGCCACGTCTGTGACCTACACCACAGCTCATGGCAACCCCAGAACCTCAACCCACTGATGGAGGGCAGGGACGGAACCCACACCCTCATGGATACTAGTCAGGTTCTTAACCCACTGAGCCAAAACGGGAACTCCTTTGTGCCATATTTTAGGTTCCATTAAATACATTCACATTGTTGTGCAACCATCACCATCCATTGCCAGAGCTTTTCATTTTACAAAACTGCAACTGCACCTATAATCCATGAACTTCCCCCTTCTCCTGGTCCCTGGCAACCACCATTCTACTTTCTTCTCTAAGAAGCTGAATGCTCTAGGGACCTCCCGAAAGTGGGCTCTTACACTATTTGCCCATTTCTGACTGATTTATCTCACTTAGCATTGTGTCTTCCAGGTTCATTCATGTTGTGGCATATGTCAGAATTTCCTTCCTTTCAAGGCTGAATATCCGTCCATTGTACATACACCCCATGTTTTGTTTATCCCTTCATCCCTCAGTGGACACTTGGCTTGTTTCCACCTTTTGCCTACTGTGAATAATGCTGCCGTGAACATCGGTGTGCAAACATCTTTTCAAGACCCTGCTTTCAATTCCTTTGGGTATAAAACCAAAAGTGAAATTGCTGGATTATATGGTAATTTTATTTTTAATTTTTAAAGCAAACTCCATACTAGGTTTTTTGTTTGTTGGTTTTGGTCTTTTTAGGGTCGCACCCGCCGCATATGGAAGTTTCCTGGCTAGGGGTCAAATCAGAGCTGTAGCTGCTGCCTACACCACAGCCACAGCAACGCTGGGTCCGAGGCGTGTCTTCAACCTACACCACAACTCACAGCAACACCAGATCCTTAACCCACTGAGCGAAGCCAGGGATCAAACCCATGTCCTCATGGATACCAGTCGGGTTCATTACTGCTGAGCCACAATGGGAACTCCTCCATGCTGTTTTCAATAGCAGCTGTACCATTTTCTATTCCCGCCAACAGTGTACAAGGATTCCAATTTCTCTACATCCTCTCCAACACTTGTTATTTTCTGGGTTTTATTGTTATTTTCTGGTAGCCATTCTAGTGGGTTTGGAATGGTATCTCTCTATGGTAAATTGCTATTTTTGTTCTGTACTTGAAAACGCATTTTATAATTTCTTTGATATTCAGGTGCTGCCTTCTTCTTGTATTCACTGCCTAATACATCATCTCTCTCTCTCTCTCTCTCTTTTTTTTTTTTTTTTTGCTACATCCAGGACATATGGAAGTTCCTGGGCCAGGGATCAAATCTGAGCTGCGGCTGTGACCTATGCCATAGCTGCAGCAACGCCAGATCCTTAACCCACTGCAGGGCCAGGGATTGAACCTGTGCCTCTGCAATGACCTGAGCCACTGCAGTCAGGTTCTTAATCTATTGCACCACAGCAGGAACTCTTCTTAATCACACTCACCCACACGTACTATTGGAAGGATGGTTTGCTTCTTAGGTATGTGGTTTTATAGATGTTCCTAACGCAGAATCAAATCACCTTTTCTCTGTCATGAGCTTTACTTCATTGCTAGGGACCACTGAGCTTCCCTTAGGTGAGTCATGTGGCCTTGATCTAAAAGGCCCCTCAATCATTTCATGTCACTCAAATCAGGGAGTTTGGCTTCAGTCAGGCTCATTTGTTTGGCACATGAGGCGGGGAAACAACAACTATTTTCTCCAGCTGAGCTCCCAGTAGTTCATTTGGCAAAATAAAACATCAAATTACTGGTTTTTCCATTTTGATTCACAAAAATGATAGGCCATGCCTGTTATGGAGAATGTGCCTATTTGAATGGGTCTTTTTTTTTTCAGGGCCTCACCTGTGGCATATGCAAGTTCTCAGGTTAGGGTCCAATCAGAGCCATAGCCACTGGCCTATGCCACAGCCATGTGGGACCTGAGCCACAGCTGCCCTACACCACAGCCCAAGGCAATGCTGACGGATCCTTAACCCACTGAGCCAGGCCAGGGATCGAACCCATGTCCTCATGGATACTAGCCAGGTTCATTAACCACTGAGCCATGATAGGAACTCCCCTATTTAAATGAATCTTATGAATATTGGTCACTTTTGAGGCAGATGGCCTTGCCTTGACAATGGACAGAAGTTCATGGTTATGAATGGAAAAAACAGATTGCTGAGTAGTATGAATGTGATATAAATTATACAAAATTAGTGACCTTTTGGGGATGGGGAGTTAAGGGTTTGAAATCCTTGATGTTTTTTATACCCTATGACACTCCTGAATTTGTAGCCATAAGAATGTATGCCTTTTGTAATGAATTGAAAGTTTTATAAGTTATTTTAGGAAACTAAAAGGGTGCAGAAAAGGGACCACACGAATAATCTCCCGCCTCCAGCTGTGGAGAAATAGCCCTGTCCTGGGTCAGATTCCCCCGAGGCAGAGTCTGAGGTGGGGCTTCACGTGTTGTGATTTACTGAGGAACCGTCTCAGGAGAAACGCACATGAGACAGGAAGGACAGGAAAAAGGAAGTTGGCGTGGATGCAGCTCCTGGGAAGTCTGGCCTGACCCTTGGGGAGCTCAGGCACATAAATGACAGCAGAGTTTGGCCCTCCCTGAAGCAGGGGTGCCCTCGTCTCCCCCTCAGTCCTTAGCAATAAGTAATCTCGTGTGTGCATGTGCCATGGGGGTGGTAACTCATGCCCCTCCAGGCAAGCTGCTCTGCCCAACCAAACTCAGGCTCCAGGAGAGGCTGCAAATGTGAGCTGAATCTTTCACACCTGCCACAGCTGGGGTGGGACTGCTGGTGGCACAAGGCAGCCCAGCAGAAGCTGCGCCCCAGCCCCTCGCCCAGCGAACGGGGAACTGAACTGAAACTGGCTTCTTTATAAGCAACCTTATCAGCTGTAGATGGATTCTTGCGAAATGCCTTTTTTGTGTGTGGCTATGGAAAAGTACCGGCTACAGGACATTTTAAAGGCTAAAATATTCAAATGAGGAGATTAAGAGTTAAAAAAAAAATGGCTTGGGAGAATCCAATCAGACTAAAAGAATTTTTTTTTTTTTAATTTCACAGACTTCTTTTTTTAAATTGAAGTATAGTTGATTTACAATGTTGGTAGCAAGTGTCCAGCATGGTGACTCAGGTATGCACATACAAATTCTCTTTCAGATTCTGTCCCCTTATAGGTCATTATAAAATATATAGTTTCCTGGGCTATCTAGTAGGTACGGCTGGTTATTTGTTTTATATACAGTAGTGTGTATCTGTTAATCCCAGCCTCCTAAGTGATCCCTCCCCCCCTCCCTTTTGGTAACCAGGAATTTTTCTATGTTTGTGGGTCTGTTTCGGTTTTATAAATAAGTTCATTTTTATCGTTATTTTAGATCCCACATATAAATGATATCATGTGATATTTGTCTTTCTCTGGCTTACTTCACTTCTATAATAACCTCTAGGTCCATCCATGTTGCTGCAAATGGCATTATTTAGTTCTTTTTAATGGCCGAGTAATATCCTATTGTATATATGTGCCGCATCTTCTTTATCCGTTCATCTGTCAATGGACATTTAGGTTGCTTCCATGTCTTGGCGGCTGTAATACTTGTACTGCTTTGTGCTGCAATGAACATTGAGGTGCATGTGTCTTTGAATTGGTACAGCCACTATGGAGAACAGTATGGAGGCTCCTTTAAAAACTAAAAATAGAGTTACCATATGATCTTGCAATCCCACTCCTGGGCATATATCCAAAGAAAAGTATAATCCAGATGCAAGATTCTTGCAATTGGGAAAATCATTAGAAGGAGTCAGCACTGCCAGTCAGGGCAGAGCTGTTCAGCCGAGGCAGTGAATGTTCTAACCTGGGTATCCATGGTTTCCTGTGGGTGGGGGTGTTTTTTTGGTAAACTTTACGGACAATGTGTATCTTATCATTGATTATCTCTCCCTTGCTGCTTGAGTGGCTGAGAACATTCAAAGCCAGATTTGAACCTCAGACTAAGTAACCCAGGGACTGTGGCAAATTAATAAAAAGCAGGGACTGATCTTAGAGGGGTGAACTGTAAGGTCGAACATTTGCTGGGCTGCCTTGACATCTGAGCTTCACAGAGGCCCGAAGGCCTAGCTCTGAGTTCCCTGCTCTCAGATCGGCCCCCTGCCCAGCTCCCCACCCCGCTAATTCCCCTATCAGTCAGACTGGCCACACCCCACCCTGTCCTCAACCTAACGGGTTTCACCTCCTTCCAGCCTGTGAAATTACTGAGACAAACCCATTACATCCTCCTGCAGAACCAGAGGCTACCCCACCCTCTTATTTCTATAAGCATGACCGCCGATAGCCCTGGTGGTTCACTCCGTTCCTGCCTGCAACTCCATGAGGCCCCACACAGCATGTCACATCCCCCACCCCCACCCCCCAGGCTCTGAGTCTATGTGACTCATAAAATGCTGTCCATCGCATCTGTTCAGGGTCAGGTGCTGTGTGTTTGGCCACACCGTTTAGGGTGGGGAACCCCCTCGCTCCCCAATGGAAGGAATAAGAGGTGATCAGAATAGAGGGACTTCGTGTCATGAGGCTTTACAGGAGCCTGACTGGAACGTGCCATCCGTGTGAACCCTCAGTACCACACCCGGTGTACAAACCTGCAGAAACTACCAGTTGCCTTGTCTTTGCCGATGAAGTGGGGCTATACTGCCATACAATGCAGAAAAGAAAGTTTTAAACTTTAAAAGCGAACTGACCTAACAGAGGAGGAGTTCTAGGGAAACAATAGAAGATGTATTTGAAAACACTCACCTCCTATTCCTCGTTTGCTAAATAGCAAAATAATGTCTCCCAAGGTATCCGAGATAACTTGGCTGCTCTGATACCCGCTGACCTGAAACCCAACTATTGAAATTCCATCTCTGTTTTCTTCTTAGTTCCATACTCACAAAAAGAAAAATTACTCCTAGAATCAAAAAGCAAGATCGTCTGTTAATTCATTTTTCTAGAACCTGCACTGCAAACTCATCCATCCACCTGTTCTATGGAGCAGAATCTGCCTAGAGCAGGCCCCTGATAGCTGTCGGCCCCTGTGGACAAAGTCCACACTGTGGTAGTCCCACTGGTTTAAGAACAGGCAGAGTGTCCCAAGGCCTGGAGGATTCTCTCCCCAGGGTACTCAGGGAAGGCTCTACGGAATGGACTGTACTGACTTCATAGCCTCCACCTAAAAATGTCCATAAAGAGAGGGAGC
Organism: Sus scrofa; assembly: GCF_054392235.1. Classification (NCBI taxonomy): domain Eukaryota; kingdom Metazoa; phylum Chordata; class Mammalia; order Artiodactyla; family Suidae; genus Sus; species Sus scrofa. The sequence continues at coordinate 16,679,036 of NC_139393.1, read as the reverse complement.
ACGAGATTTGGTTACACGAACTGGAAGCTACTGACCACTTTGCTTCTTCATGCTAAACCAGACAGAAATGACATGAAATACTGGAGGTGACATCATATTGCCTTATGGTCACACGAGATGGGACAGTCCTGAGTCAGTCCGTGCCTCCTATGTGGCCCTTGAACCCACGAAATCAAAATCGGCTGGGCGGGGGGTGGGGGGGCGGTCCACGCAAATCAGAAGACCTGGGGCTGTGGTTCTGCATTTTAAGCAAACCCACGGGTAGTTCTGATGTGTGCTGAGGTCTGAGAACCTCTAGTGCATCTGACCCCTGTGAAATGATCCCACTCTCCTGTGTCAACAGCCATCTGGACAGACTGGGGCAAAGAATCGGATTGAGATGGCTCCGAGCATGGTGCCCACTGTAGCAACTTCAGTGACTTCCGTGTATACGTTCTCTCTTCTGCCATCTTTTCTCAGAAGAGAACAACTGATTATCCTTCCAAGTCATATGGATCCATTCTTTGCGTTTTCATAACGTCTGGAAACATCAGCTGTGACCTTATTCTTTCCCTGCAATACCCCTGCTTTACACAGTCCCGCAGAGGGGGAGGGGGGCTGTTTCGGGTCAGACTTGGGGCCTTTGGTCTGCAGGTATAGGCACCCCACTTAGTGTCAGCACAGAATGTCACAGCCCTGCCAGCAACCACAGCTGTGAGCCTGCCACGCTCATCCTCTGTCAAAAGCCCAGATGAGGGAAATGGTACTAAGAGAATCAGTTCAAGGGCCTGCAGCCTGTCACTTTCTAGACAGTTTCCATGTCATCCCTGGATTAAGACGGACCATCACAGAACCACAACTGTATCTGCCTTGGCCCTGGACTCCCTTCCTGAAATGTGCCTCGACAGAACCATCTCTCACCATCCCCTGAGGGAGGCCCTAATAAATTACCATCCAAAGCCTGCTACTGTGTTAGTAGGGCTTGCTGAAGGTGTCACCTCCAGAGTCACTCAGTGTCCCCTCCACAATGTGATGCACAGGAACTCTCTGGGGATAATTCATTTCACTGCTGGCCTAGGAGCAACCGACTGGGTCCCGCGCCCATGGAATACCTTCTGCCCCAGTGTCTAAGCTTGCAGGCCCTCCTGGAGCCCCAGCACGGAGAGGGTGACATGGGGCACGAGAACAGCATGGGGCATCACAGGTGAGGGCAGGATCTGCAGGTGCAAACCCTGTGATCTTCCTTGGCTCAAGTGAAAAGGAAACCAGAAAATACCCAGAGGGAGAGGGGCAGAATAAGGGTGCTCCCCTCATCGCCCAGCAGAGGGCGCAGCCAGCACCTTTTCTTATCTGGGAGGAAACCCAGACCAAAGGTGACTCTGGGTGACAGATGCCTCCAAACTCAATGGGAACTCTCCATGGGACTTTTGGGTCCTTTTCTCTTAAAGCCGAGGAGAGAGCCTCTCTCAGTTTAGGCGGGACACTTTTGATAAAGGGAGGTTCCCCATTCAAGGGTTGGTTTGATGATAAAGCCTGTGCACACGCACACACGCACACAAGCAGTCCAGCTCCCTGTGAAAAGACACATGGCAGAGTCTCTATCTAGAATTCTAAAGCACGGGGCTCCCCTGCCCCCGGGGTGACCCCCTGACAGTGCCACAGCTCCAGGGAACCTCGTCTCACAATAGCAGTGACAGGACATGGTAGTGGTGGCTGTTTGGTGTCACCATGGACATTAACACGATGGTTAGAAGGATTTATAGAAGGCTTCCAAACTTTCTCCTGATTAAAGTAGATCTCAGAGACCAAAAGCACCTATGCTAGTGACACTGCGTGCAACCGGGCCAAAACACACAACCGGTTAATGCCATCAGCAAATCACAGAGATGTACACGGATAACCAGGAAAAGGGGCAGGTTCAAGGCCAAACAAAGTTGCAGGAGCATCACACAGAGCACACTGTGAAAGGAACACTCTCTCCACAATGCCAGGCTAGCCAGCCAGACCACAGCCCCGAGGGACAAGCAATTCCCTTGACCTTGGCAGATTTTACAGCTGCCCTTGGGATGTCTCCACCCATCAGAGCAAACCCAGCTGACCCTGGGTTGGGAGAGAGAACTCCTTCATTTTCCCAAAAGGCAACTGGACTCATTAAGTAAGAGCACATTTCTCCTTTCCATGACAAAAGCCATCAGAGCAAGTAAAGCTGTGCCTTGTTGGAAAGTCCCCTTCTTTCTAAAAGTTCAAGGTGCCCGTGGCTGAATGACAACCCAGCAGCAGCGGCAGGAACAACAAACCTTGCTCTCCTAGCCATCAGTGGAACTGCAACTGTGATTTGAAAAGGTCTCCCATTATTTGCCTCATCCGCTTAAAAAAAAAAAAAAAAAAAGCCTTTGAAAACTCTTACGAATACAAAATCCCCACTCTGAAAAAAGCCAAAGTGTCTTTCCCAGACCCAGGCAGGCAAGCGTTTCTTCAGTCTGCTAGAATACTCAGAGCATTTCGGTGGTTTCTTAAATGGTTGCAGGGAAGGTTTTATGGCTTTTACAGCGTTCCCTTCTCCTGCAGCAGTGTGTGCACGCGTGTACTTGTGCACGTGCCTGCACTGGTGCATGTGTGTGTGCCGGGGGAGGGGTTCTCAGTCTTCCGCAGCAGCAGACCTCCACCTGGACCACATGTAGACACAGCCGCTGCCCAGGACGAGTAAGCCCAGCACGGTGCGGCTGAGCAGCAGGACCGCTACTGCGAAGAGATAGAGGGTTTTGTCACAGTAATCCTGAGGCTGCTGGAAAGGGGGAAGAAAATCAGGCGGGTAAATAGCAAAGACCCAGTAGTTTCCCAGAAGGAACCAGAGGAAGAGGAAGAGGCTGAGGAGAGGTGGGCGTAATATCTGTGTGCGTCCCGCCTCCAGGGATGTTGGTCGTTGTCATTGTCCTCGATCAGCACGGCCTTGGCCGGAAGCCGCCTCATCCGGGTGGAGTCGTACAGCGGGAGAGACGCCTGGGGTGCGGTGGGGGGGAGCGGGGGTCGGAGGGCAGAGCAGCAGAGGAGGAGGCGGCGGGGGACCGAGGAAGGAGAGAAACAGAAAGAGATTATGGAACGTGTGCACGCTGGAGCTGGAAATGCTGCCAAGGAGTGACATTTCATTTTGAAGACTTAGAACGGAAAGAACGAAGGCATCAATCCTTAGCATCCTTGGTGGGGTGTTTTTCAGATGTGCCAGTTACTTTGGTCAAGGGACTCGTTGACTGAAATACGTCTCTGCGCCCAGAGTTTCCCTGTCGCTCTGGTTTGCTTCCTTGGCCTTGAGGTCAGCTAAGTGGCCCTCTGGCTTCAGTGACCTGCTCTTCCGCTTCCCACGCCTCCCCCCCCCACCGAGTCTGGTCACCAGCTGGAAGTGCCCTCCTCCCCCACCTGACAGATGTCAGTGGTTAAGCTGCTTGGTCTGTGGCCTCTTGCTAGGGCATGAGCTAGTATAGACACCAAGTGCTTTTAGGCCTGTTGCCTTATTTTAAATGACCCTCTGGAATGAACATGACTTCCCTCACTTTAGAAACAAAGGAATGGAGGACTCACTGGGTGAAGGAGCTTGGCCAAGTCACGTGTGTCAAAAGCGGAGAAGCAGAGGACAATGCCAGGTCTGTCTTCAACCAAGGTCACTGGTGTCTCTGACGCTTCCCCCCAGGGGGTCCCTCACATATGGCCCAAGCCTGGTGTTCTCACCACATGATCCTCGAGGGACACCATGCGCCTACAGGCTGATGGCACCCAAGTCCGCAGCTCCCTTCTGAACTGCAGGCTCATGCAAAGCTCTGCGGAGCAACCTCAGGCCCTCAGGCTCGATACGATAAAAACATCACTTGACATCTTCCATGTTCACTTGGTGACGTGTCCAAGCTAGAAACCTGGCGTGCTCTCTGCTCCTCGCCCAGTATAACCAGTCAATAGCAACCATGCCGGGGGGTTGTACCTCCCCCGCTAAAACCGAAGGGCAGGGTCCGGCCGCGTTTGGTTCACTGCTGCATACTCAGCACATGTGGGAGGTATGGCCCATTAGAGAAGCCCATGCTTGAGGCTCCAACAATATGGAGCTGCTTCTCCTCTCCCTGCCCGGACTGTGTGCTCATGCTATCCTGAGCGCCCCAACCCGGCTCTTTCATAAACATCCAGAGGCCACCTCCTCCAGGAAGGATTCCGGGATCTCTCTGTGTTGGGTTAGGAATCTCTTTTCTGGGTTTCCACAATCCTTTGTGTATCTCTCTACCATTTCCCTACTACACTCCACAGTGATTATCTCTTTGTGAGTCTCTTGGTGAAGGGACTGGGGGCTCCAGGAAAGTAAGGACTAAAAATTGGCCCTTGAACTTGGAAACACTGAGGCCACTGAGACTTTGATGAAAACATCTTCGGCAGGATTATGGGGCTGGAAGCCTCAGTGCAGAGGAAGAAACTGAAGGCAAGGGGTGTATGGACAACTCTTAAGGAATGAGAAAAAATAAACAAGGCTGAGAAGGAAGAAAGGCACTAGGGAAGTATCTACTCAAAGGGGCACCTGAAAATGTTTGAGCGAGAAAGGATGTAACTACTGATGCCAAGGTGTGGTCCCCCCATCTTATTACACAAGGACCACCATCCCCCACAACTTGGCTGGACACAGGGGCTTCGTCTCAGCATTCCCTCTGAAAGCGCAACGGCGGAAGAACACAGGTCTCCCTTGCCAAGGAATCCTGGCTTCCTGCCGTCCCTTTGTCTAGCAACTGGATCTTTAATGTCTTTCGAAAACCTACCCAATTTATCTGTTCTCTTCCAGATTCCCAGGCTCCTCACCTCTCCTAAGGCCAACCTCGAGGCACTCCTAACCCACTGAGAGCCAGGTCTCAGAACCCTTCCATAACTGAGAATGGGGCGGGTGGGTGAGGGGAGAGGTTTTGAGTTGAGTGAGGTGGACGTGGGCAGGACAGAGCCAAGAGATGCAGCCAACTGGGTTCCAAACCAGGGCAGGGGACAGGGGATTGTACCGAGAGAGATGGACAGCAGAGGAGACCAAGCTGTGCCTTTGGTGGATGACAACTTCAGGTTTGGACCTGTCACATTTCAAATTCTGGGAGGTGGAGTCAGTGCCTGGGGTGAAGCGTGAAAGGCAAGGGCTCATGGTGGGGACCTGGGTGTTACGTGTGCAGAGGCGAGAGTGACGCTGGGAATGATGCTGTACATGGGAGGCTCTGGCGCTGGGAAGTGGGTAACGTACACCCTCTCCATTAATTCTCCCAGCCGCCCACATGAACGGTATCAAATAAGCATGTGCACTGGAGGAGCGGCCAAAACCGGAGCCATCAGGCCAAAATGTCAACCAGGATTTTCTCTGGAGGTGAAATTTATAGGCAATTTTGATTTTCTTCTTTGTGCTCAACTGTATCTCCTTATTTTCTTTTTGGCGGCACTCTTGGTGTGTGGAGGTTCCCAGGCCAGGAATGGAACCCATACCACAGCAGTGACAACGCCAGATCCTTAACCCACTGCACCACAAAGAAACTCTAGGATCTGGTTTTTTTTTTTTTTTTTTTTTGTCCTTTTTTGCCATTTCTTGGGCTGCTCCCACAGCATATGGAAGTTCCCAGGCTGGGGGTGGAATCAGAGCTGTAGCCACCGGCCTACACCACAGCCACAGCAACACAGGGATCCGAGCCACATCTGCAACCTACACCACAGCTCACGGCAACGCCAGATCCTTAATCCACTGAGCAAGGCCAGGGATTGAACCTGCAACCTCATGGTTCCTAGTCAGATTGGTCAACCACTGAGCCACAATGGGAACCCCAAGGATCTGCTTATTTTCTAGGCTGAAAAGTTGTTATTTATGAAACATAAAGCCTAAATGAAATGGTTAGGCCAGGATCTGGCCCATAGGATCTCATTTAATGCTCATACCAACCAAGGGGCTGTCTGTTATTATCCCTGGTTCGTGGTGGGAGAAACAAAGGCTCAGAGAAGTTGGATCCCCAGGTCCACAGCGAGTAAAAGGATGAGATGGATGTGGGTCCACACCTCTGACCACTGTCTACACCATGCTACACAGATGCTTAAATCAAAGATTTTAAGTCAGAAGGGTTCCTTCCTAAGTTGGGAAAGCACTCTCATTGGCCCAGCTGCCCAGGCTTCTTAGGAGTGAGACTGCAGCCTGTCTGGGGGCAGAACATTTCCGTAAGAAAAGGGAAGGGAGGGCTTGGAGGGGTCCTCAGTGCCCCGGGCACAGAGCTGGCACTTCCAGGGAGGGCTTCCTGGGGGAGGGGGTAGATTCTGGACCCCTGTGAGCACGGGGGTGGGGGGTGGGCATGGGAGTGGCATAGCAACGATGAAAGGGTGGTGGGCTTGGGGAACATAAGAAAACCTGTTGGAAGGAGCAGGGTGGCCGAGGAGGACTGTGAGGTCTGGCGGGCGCGGGGAGCACAGCGACTCTGCCATCTACCACGTGTAAACCCAGGAGAAGCAACACTAGGCCTGTTCCCTCACCTGTAAGCTGCCGCTGATGCATAGCTCAGCGTTCAGTTCCTTGGCACCCACTGCCCTTCCTAGCGGGGCCCCATCCCCCAGCCTTCGCCTGTACACAGAGCAGGGACCCCCATGCCTGGTCTCGCTGGAGGTGCCTTCCCCACACTCTCAGCACCCCAGGGACCTGGCTGCCCTCCCAGGACTGGTTCATGGGCATGTGACGCCAGGAGGGAGGAACTCTCTGGGGCTCATTCACTTCCCTGCCGGCCCAGGAGCAACTGTCTGGGAGCCACTCGCTGGCCAGGCTTTCTGGAGCCATCTGGTCCTTCCTCTTTGACCAGCTTTTGAAGCCGTGAGCCCTTCTAGTAAACTACCTCTTAGGTTAGCCAGAGCTGACTTTTTGTTTCTTGTATTCAAAACATCCTTTCTGAGACAAGGGCCTACCTCAAAGGGGTGTTGTGAGGACTGAATGGATTCAGAACGGGGGCCAGGCCCTCAGCGCGGCACCTGGCACATGCAATGCCCTCAGGGTGGTGGCAGCGGTTACTGAGAAGCCACAGCCTGGAAGATGAGGCCGAGTGTCAGGTAGCTAAACGGCCACTAAGTCAGTGTTTCTGAACCTTTCTTTCGACCGGGCGCTCAGTAACACATACAGTTTATATCACAGCCTTGCCATTGGGTTACAGTACGTTCTCACTGGATCAGAGGTCCTGGTTCATGTTGTTTTCCCTGTGTGACTATTACTGGTACCCTCGGCAGTGTCCCAGCTTGGATGATAAAATACATGGTCAGCTTAGCCAAACACACGTGTGCATGTTTGTCACACAGCACTCACTAGGCCTTCTAGAATTTTCTATTCTATTTTTAAAGTGGTCACTCAGAGTTCCTGTTGCGGCTCAGCAGATTAAGAACCCAACTAGTATCCATAAGGACGTGGGTTCCATCCCTGGTCTCCTTCAGTGGGTTAAGGATCCGGCGTTGCCATGAGCTGTGGTGTAGGTCGCAGACGTGGCTGGGACCTGGTGTTGCTGTGGCTGTGGCCTAGGCCGGCAGCTGCAGCTCTGATCTGACCCCTAGCCTGGGAATCTCCATATGGCACATATGCAGCAGTGAAAAGAAAAAAGAAAATAAGTAACTAAAGTAGTCACAACCTACTAAATTCACTTCGTGATCTTCTAATGGGTCAAGACTGCCTCTGTGCTTAGGCGATCCTGGGAAGCACCCACTCCCTTCTCCCCAGCTTTATCTCAAACAAAATGCAATACAGTGGTGCCCTCTGATGCATTTCTGAAAGGATGCTGGGCATCGCTCTGCAGTGGTCTGAGTGGGTTAACAAGAAAGCCCTGGCATCACTAGTAAACCTCTCTGGCTGGGGATTCTCTAAACCCATTCACTCTTGCTCTAATGGCCATGGACTCACTGGGTATTGCCTCACTATGATGGGCACAAAAATTAATTCCTCTTCAAACCATTTTAGATTGCCAGGAAAAAAACTATCAATGCTGCTTATTAGGGCTCTAGTGTTCATTAAAATAAATTACCCTTGGGTTCCAGGCTGGCTTGCAGAAGGGAAAAGTTTGCTGTTATTAAGAGGAACAGACGTCCTGGACGGTCGCATCTCTAAAGGAACGTTCTACTCTGCAGCCTGATTATGAGGGAGTCCGGCGAGAGAAGGTGGGGCAGGAGTAATTACTGCAGAAAACTTGGCCCTTGTTTTGAGTGTCTCTATGGCGCTCGGTCCATAAGAGCTCTCCCCTAACACTGTGGGGCCACAGGAGATGTGCAGCCCTGAGGATCCAAGAGCCTTTGGGTTTCCTTGGAGCTAAGCAGAGCCCCGGGTAGAGCCCATCGGGATGCTGTTAAGAGAAAGGGTTGAGTATTTACATATTCTAGAACACGGCCCACTAGACCGCTGCCAAAACAGGAGGGCAGCTAATAGCGAGGTGTGATCTCAGACATGAGAGGCTCCAAACGCTTACTCCAAATCAGACACATTTCCCAAGACAGAACAGAGCTTGCAACTACTGAGTCTATGTGAGAACAGCCATCCTGAAGACATTTCTTTGCTGTCTCAGATCCATTTCATGACCATTGCCACTGGCCAGCCTCTTTCGAAGGCCCCAAGCACCAGAAGGAAGCTGACAAAGAAATCAGATAGTGGGTCCAAGTGAAATTTTATATATGCATCCCCTTTCTCTCTCTCCCTCTCCCTCCCTTCCTTTTTACAGGCGCACCTGCGGCATATGGAGCTTCCCGGGCTGGGGGTCTAATCGGAACTGCAGCTGCCAGCCTACGCCACAGCCACAGCAATGCCAGATCTGAGCTGCAACTTCACCCTACACCACAGCTCATGGTAATGCCGGATCCTTATAACCCACCGAGTGAGGCTTGGGATTGAACCCACATCCTTACAGACACTGTATCGAGTTCTTGCCCTGCTGTATCACAAGGGAACTCCGAGAAGGGTCATTAATAAATGGAGGTAGACCTGGAGTTCCCGTCGTTGTGGTGCAATGGTTAACGAATCCGACTGGGAACCATGAGGTTGCGGGTTCGGTCCCTGCCCTTGCTCAGTGGGTTAACGTTCCGTGTTGCCATGAGCTGTGGTGTAGGTTGCAGATGTGGCTCGGATCCTGCGTTGCTGTGGCTCTGGTGTAGGCCGGTGGCTACAGCTCCAATTGGACCCCTAGCCTGGGAATCTCCATATGCCGTGGGAACGGCCCAAGAAATAGCAAAAAATAAAAATAAAAAAAATTAATGGAGGTAGACCTAAGGTATCTCAGACCTAAATTACTCAGGGCAGGAGTGACATTGCTGTGGGCCAGGGATTTTTAAAACTTAACTACAGGCTATGCAGGACGCTTGATATTTCTTCTTCCATCACTTTCCCTGTTTCAACATATGTCAGTAGAACCCATGAGCAAATCATCTCCCTAGACTTGATGTAAGCTTGAGAGTCACAGAGAAACAAACACCACCCCCAGACATCAGAGTTGAAGGTTTGACTGATGACGGCAGCTAAAGACTCCTACATTAGTCAGATAAGAACTAGGAACTCTAGTTAAAAACAGAAATCAAAACTGCTAAAATCAAACACATTTTAACCAGATGCAAACTCGACTGCTCTATTCTGGAGCCTTTTAAAAAAGAAGCAAGAGAGAGGCCGTGATTACAATGGCTGAATTCAGTGGCATAATTAATCAGCCGTCGGTAACTCCTTTGCGCCAGCTCTTGTCAGACCAAAGCCTCAATTTGGCACATTGAACCTGGGCTGCAGGAGGGAAGCTCTGGGTGAGTACTCATCTGGAAAAATCCAGGTCTCTGCAGCACGCCTCAGGATGCACCTGGGCCTGTGGTTTCAACAACCCTGAGTTCAGGGAGAAATTGTTCTGTGAGCAGCAAACAATTAAAGGCTGCATTCAACAGTGCCTGCCACTTACATTTCAACGAGAACCACAAACAGCTGATACTCAGACTTTACCTTTAAGGTAAAAAAAAAAAGCCCACCCTCGAGCAAATACAGAGGAATGAGGGGCTGTAGGGGACAGTCCTCCAAAAACTTCATTCCTGCAAAGCAGAGAGAACAAAAGGATCAGAGAAATGCATTCAAGAGCACAAGGCTGCTCAGGGAGACAAGAAAAGGTCTACAAAAGCCGGAATGTTAATCACGCCAAGGTTGCTTGATCCCCTGCTGGGGAACCTGTTCCGTCTCTGGAGGGAGCCAATGGCAGTCCATCGGACCTCAGGCAGAGCTGGCCAGGAAGCCACTGCATCTCTTGTCAGGGCTTCAACTGGCTACAGGTGCACTCCGCTTTTATGAAAAGCCAGCGGATGACAACCCTCATTTTAATGCCTCATTTTACCAAGGGATTCAAAGATGCCTTTAAATATCTGGGGGTGTTATGCTTAAAATTAGATCCAATTTATGGGTCACAGTCCCCAAATGCACCCCCTGTGCAATGTCAGGCTCCCCCTTGCTCTGCTCCCAGCCACAGGGCAGGGGGGGAGCAGGCAGAGAACTCTCTCTGTGCGTAGACACCTCTGCTATCCTCGTGGCACCACTGGCCAAGTCACTGATCCTGAGCCAGCACACTGGAGAACTATCCAATCACCCCAGAACCAAACCCTTCCTTACAGAAATTTTTTTCCCTAGAGCAATGCTTTCTTTACTTTTCTCAGGCCTTTGTCTCTCAGCCTATTTAACCAATACAACCAGTCCCCTGGTGGGCATCCGGGGCTGTGTGGCTCATTCTAGCCCATGGCTGTGGGACACTTCCGGGCCAAAGCATTTAAAGACTGACACAGGATCGTTCTTTTTCTCCCCCCCTCTGACCCAGTGGAAACCGTGCGTTGGAGATGGTCAGTGCTCAAAAATGTAGCAGCTTAGACGGTCCTGTCATCTTATCACCTGGGGGTTCCCAGGAGCACAGAGGAATCTCCAGGAGCAGGACATGCACCTTTATACTATTAAGCCATTGAGATTCCGGGATTAATTTGTTGCAGCAGCAGATTTAAGTTACAGCAGGTTCTGTCAACACCACTCCAGACAGGGGATTCTCACTTAGAACTAAAGTCTTCTGTTCAAATGACAGTTCAAGGTTTAGCTTTGATGTGACATTGTATTTCCCATTGGCACATCCACAGAGGAAGTAAACCATTTTCCTATGACGACACTATATTCCACTGAGATTAATACAAATTTCCAGGTATGGAGAGACCTACAGGTTCAAGGCCCCAAAGAGAGTAAAATCAAATACACACACTGATCCAATCAGCAGCCTCCAGGAGGCCTGCCTTTCTAGCTATCTCTGATGTCTAGCGGAATCTGTTATTAGATAGAAACATTTTCCAAGTCTCAAGACAACCTTTTCACACAAAGACCTTTAAATACTTGATGCCAAAGTAGTTGAGCAGGAACTGCCTTTCCATTCAATACCCAGTGTGACACGAACATGAGCGATGACTCATATACCTGCTCATTCCTAACGAATAAAAACAGCTGCTGCTCACAGGGGTCGGTCAGCGCACAGATGGCTTCAAAGGATCCTGATACGTTCAATGCAAGTGTCTTTTCCCCCATGCGCTTCATGAACTGCCCAGGACCTGCCTTACTTCTAGATGTTCTTTCTGACTGACCTGCAGTATCAAAATTACCCTCTTCAGACTTTAGAATTTTTCCCATACAGTCAGTAAAACTACCTGATGCAGCAATTGGGGGGAGGTGGGGGGTGGCAATATTACGGAAGTTTTTAATTATTTTTTAGGAGTTCCCATCGTGGCGCAGTGGTTAACAAATCCGACTAGGAACCATGAGGTTGTGGGTTTGATCCCTGGCCTCGCTCAGTGGGTTCAGGATTCAGCGTTGCCTTGAGCTATGGTGTAGGTCACAAACATGGCTCGGATCTGGTATTGCTGTGGCTGTGGCTGTGGCTGTGGCTGTGTTGTAGGCCAGCAGCTGTAGCTCTGATTGGACCCCTAGCCTGGGAACCTCCATATGCTGCCGGTGCAGCCCTAAAAAGACAAATAGAAAAAAATTATTTTTTAATTTTTAATAGCGATAAAATATGTGTAACAAAATGTTTGCCGTTTTAACCTTCTCCTTCCTTTTTTTTTTGGCTATGTCCGTGGCATGTGGAAGTTCCCAGGCCAGGGACTGAACCCATGCCACAGCAGTGATAACACCCAGATCCTTAACCTACTAGGGCACCAGGGACCTCCATTTTAACCATTTTTAAGTGTGCAATTCAGGAGCACTAACTGTAGTCACACACTTGTGCAACCATCACTAGTTATTTTGAAAATGTGTCATTGCCCCAAATGGAAACACTACACCCATTAAGCAATAATTCCCCAACACTCATTTCCAGCAGTGGATGTAGGGATTTTATTTTATTTTTTATTTTTTTGTCTTTTTGTCATTTCTTGAGCCGCTCCCACGGCATATGGAGGTTCCCAGGCTAGGGGTCGAATCGGAGCTGTAGCCACCAGCCTATGCCACAGCCACAGCAACTCGGGGTCCGAGCTGCGTCTGCAACCTACACTACAGCTCATGGCAACGCCGGATCCTTAACCCACTGAACAAGGCCAGGGATCGAACCTGAAACCTCATGGGTCCTAGTCAGATTCGTTAACCATTGAGCCATGACGGGAACTCCTGATGTAGGGATTTTAATATAATGCCTGTGGGAACTGGCCTTGGGGGGTCTTGCCTTATTTATGCAGCCGTGTTAGTGTGCACATTGTTTCAGTTAAGTTTATTATTCAGAAAACTGAATCATTGGCTCCAAAAGCTTATTTTTACTTGATTAAAAAAAGTCTACCTTCTAGGGGTTCCCATTTGCAGCTCAGTGGGTTAAGAACCCAACTAGTATCCATGGGAATGTGGGCTTGATCCCTGGCACAGCTCAGTGAGTTAAGGATCCGGCATTGCCAAAAGCTACAGCGTAGGTCACAGATGCAGCTCAGATTCAGTATTGCTAAAAAAGACCAAAAAAAAAAAAAAAAAAAAAAAAAAGTCTACCTACTATTAGATTTTGCTTGGGACATTTCCTTTTTGTCTTTTTAGGGCCGCACCCATGGCATATGGAGGTTCCCAGGCTAGGGGTCCAATCGGAGCTATGGCTGCTGGTCTATGCCACAGCTCACGGCAATGCCAGATCCTTAACCCACTGAGCGAGGCCATAGATTGAACCTGTGTCCTCATGGATCCTAGTCAGGTTCGCTACCGCTGAGCCACGACTGGAACTCCTACATGGGACCTTTTCTTAAGGGCACTATTGACTTCCAAAGCAGAGTATACCTAACATAAGCTCTTTTTTTTTTTTTCCCCTCCTTTTTAGGCCTGCACCTGCAGCACGTGGAAGTTCCTAGGTTAAGGGGTGGAGCTAAAGCTGGATCCTTAACCTACCGAGCAAGGCCAGTGATTGAATCTGAATGAATTTTCACAGACACCATGTGAGGTTCTTAACCTGCTGAGCCATGACAGGAACTCCTTATAAACTCTTCTTGATAGAGCCAGGTGTGTAATAAATGCTCACTTTCAAATTGCCCTGTAATAATGATAGTTTCAGGGACTGTTGAAGTGGTGAATTGTTTGCCCTGACACTAGATGGCCCCAGACTAGCCAGCCACTTGAGTTTTGCGCAAGCTTGAGAACTGTGTTTTGTTCTTTTATTTCCTGTCAAGCTGTCAGCTATCACTTGTTAAAAATCTAAGAGTATTGTTTTCATGTTCATTTTTATTATTCAGTATTGTTTCTTTTTTAAAAAATGTAGGTGAGGAGTGCCCATCATGACACGTGGCAGCGAACCCAACTAGTATCCATGAGGACAGGGGTCTGATTCCTGGCCTTGCTCAGTGGGTTAAGGATCCAGTGTTGCTGTGAGCTGTGATGTAGGCTGGCAGCTGTGGCTCTGACTGGATCCCTAGCCTTGGAACTTGCAGACCTGCAGCCCTAAAAAGCAAAAAAAAAAAAAAAAAGAAAGAAAGAAAGAGTAGATTAAATTTGCATTACACAAAATGAACTATTTTATTTTTTGTCTTTTTGTCCTTTTAGGGCCGCACCAGAGCCACAGCAATGCCAGATCCAAGCTGCATCTGCAACCTACACCACAGCTCACCACAATGCCGCCAGATCCTTAACCCACTGAGCGAGGCCACGGATCGAACCTGCAACCTCATGGTTCCTAGTCAGATTCGTTTCCTCTGCACCACAATGGGAACTCCCAAAATGAACCATTTCAAAGGAAACAATTCAGTGGCATTTAATGTATTCATGACGACGTATAACCATTACCTCTTTCTAGCTCCAAAACATTTTTATCACCCCAAAAGGAAATGGAATACCTATTAAACTGTTAGAATACTGGGTAAGTTTTTTGGATTTGGGGGAGAAACAACTCCTATGCCCTTTTGGAACATATCTGCTCCAATGTGCTGTGAACGTGGAGCCTAGAGAAGCCGGTTTGCCAGACCTCTCTGTACACAGGAGCAGCTAGACTCTGTGTGCAGAGCTCAGAGGCGTCCATCAGCAACATTCAAAGGCATGAGCTTAACTTCACTGACATGTGATGACAACTTGGGCTACTCAAGGGGTTTCCTACCTTTTCAAACTCTCATACTTTATACTTCTGGATAGTTGAGATCATTTAATACATGTGACTAAGGGAACTGTTTACTCATTCATTCAGCAAAAGAATGCGTAGAGCACTGACAGTGACCACAGCCTAAGGTATGTTTTGCATATTGCTCATGACAGACTTCCACATGGGAACACAGACCCTGGGAAAATTGCTAGCCCAGTGGCTCCCAAGCTGGGCAAGAGGCACCAGAATTATCTAGGAACAGATTTTTATTATTTTTTTGGTATTTTTTTGTATTTTTAAGAGTTGCACCCACAGCATATTGAAGTTCCCAGGCTAGGAGGTGAATCGGAGCTGTAGCTGCCGGCCTACATCACAGCCACAGCAACACTGGATCTTCAACCCACTGAGCGGGGCCAGGGATCAAACCCACATCCTCATGGATACTAGTCAGATTCGTTGCTGCTGAGCCACAAAGGAAAATTTCGGGACGGATTTTTAAAAGCAGATGTTTGTCCTCACCCCAGACATACTACATCGTTATCTCCCAGGGCAGAACCCAGAACTCTGTCCTTTTAAAACATTCAGCAAGTAATTCTGTGCAACTAGAATGTGCCTGGAAATCATGGGTCTGGCCAGCTCTTTTCAGTGCACACTTTATGTTTAAAGATGAAGTGCCATCACCCCAAGGCCTGACACGGCTGCCCTGGGGTGTCGGGCAGCTCGGCAGCCAGCTCACCTGTGAAGGCCATGGACAGCGGCAGCGCCAGGAAAGCAAAGAGCAGGAACACAAAGCAGGCTGTAAGGAGGAGTGGGCGCCAGGTTGGAACCCAGGGACTCTCGTTTCTTTTCCAATGCAGCTTACTTACGGCTTCAGAGCAATCTGCCCTTTTCTCAAGGCAGCAGATGGGGGAGGAGGTCATGGCTTGCCCGGGGCTTCGGTCCGGGAGACAGGGGTGCAGGCCAGGACTCGCATCTCTGAGAGCAGAATGTCTCCGCTCATCAGGCTGCCAATGTGAAGGCCCAGATTTCCTGCACGACCTCTCCAAAGTCTGACAGCTTCTAGAAAAGGAGTTTATAAGCTGCTGCTCTGCCAGGGCCAGGATGCCAGAAGCCACCAGCATTCAGGAAGCCAGGTGGGACCTACCCTGCGCTTCCCAGGAGCCTGCACCCGCTGCAGATGCTCCTCCCGGCCCTGCAGAAGGTTCACTGACATCTCGCTTTATCACTTAAAGGAATTTGCTTCACCAAGTCTTTTTCCCTTTCCGTTTATTCGGCTGTATAGCCCATAGTCTATGATATGAGACAGTCTCCTAAAATTTCTGGCTGATACACAGTGGAACAGAGCCTGTTCATGCAACCAGTTTACCCTCTGGCACTGGGCAAGGACAGAGGCGTGGGACGTAGACCTGCGTCCCACTCTGTCATGCATTAGCTGTGTGGCTCTGAGTGAATGAGTCGGCCTCCTTGAAGCCTTTTCTGTAACACGCATGAGCAGGTGCCCACATGAGCTCAGTGGACGACAACCATCAGGATTAGGCAGTTACTTCCCCTTTCGGGTTCTTGGTTTCCTGCCTGTTAAATGGCCTGCAGATAAAGGCTTTGCTTGGCCAGCATTTTTTTAAAACTACACATTTTTATGTCTTTTGGGTAGGACTAGCACTTCTGTTCCCATTTTTAAAGTTTAGACAGCATCACACATTTACGTTTTCCGCTGGGTCCCGATGCCAGCTGTGAGAGCAGAGAGAGGGTCTCTGAGGTGGATGGCATGGTAGCCTCCTCAGCGCCCACCCTGTCCTTTCCAGATAGTCACCCCATTTTGTTCTGGTCTCCTTACCCCCCACCTCCCCATTCTCCTATGCAGTCAGGTGCTCTGGCACAGGCTGACTGCCCACTGGGCGTTTGAGAAGGACATGAGGTTCCACTCTAAGTTACTGGCAGAGTTGCATTCACTGGATATACTGTTGGTTGTTGGATGGGCTCATGGCTCATTCTGGGCCAAGGATACTCAAGCGGAGACTGATTAAGAGAAAGGAAGAAAGCTTTGTAACTCTTCTGAAAGAACTTTCAGGAACAAGGCCTCTCTCCCTCCCTGGATGTTGGTGAGGAAGCCAGGTGCTCCAGGGGCTGTTGGCCACCATCATGCCAACACAAAGGGGAAGCAGCCTGGGTATGAGGTTGACACACAGAAGGCAAAGAAAGAGGCAGAAAGTATGAGGTCCTCCATGGCCTCATTGCCCACTGAATCCCACTACTCAGGGATCTAAACTACTCCTGGACTTTCTGCTGATATGAAATAATAAATCCTCTTTTAGTAGTTGAACCACTTTGAGTTGGGTTTTCTCTTACTTACACTGAACCCACGTTAATAAATCTACAAGATCCTTTCCTGTTTCAGAATGTCAAAGATCTCAGTTTTATTTGTGAATCTTAGCCATCTCTGGAGAGACAAGTCTGAGGCTCCAAGTGTCCGCGGCTGGGAGCCTCACAGCCACACTGCCAAGTTCAAATCTGACCCTAATCTTCCAGGCAAAGCAGGGTGGACAGGGCAGGGTACGGCCCCTCCCCTTTGATAAGCCTGCTTAAGTTGTCTTTCCTGCCAATCTTGACCTTCACCTCCAGGAGAAGCAAAAAAAAAAAAAAAAAAAAAAAAAAAAGGCAGTCATGCAGAGCAATTTACCCCAGTTTTCACCCCTCCTCTCAAACTACCCTTCTCTGGATTAGCTGTAATATTCACCCATCATCAGAGCTGGCTTCCTGGGCAAACAACCTGGTCAGTCACATGGGCCCCGTGCTGAGGAGGGCCTAGCATTTGGTTTAATGCTCTTCTGTTGCTGCCTTGAATTTCTTAATAAATTTATTTTGAACTTGAATTTTATAAGTGAAGTCTGATAGGACAACGGAACATGGGTGTGAGAAGACATGGGTGGCTGGCAGCCACCTCTCCTCGCTGCCTTCTCCAATTCTGCTGGGTCCACAGGGTGTGGGGGTTCAGCAAGACTCAAGATGAATACAAAGTAAGTGTGTTATTTCCTCAACTGAGTACGCAGGAGTGCCTACAAGCCTGAGAAGCCCTCATTTTCATTTGAACCAGAACTGGCTTCAAATAAAGACAGAAGGCAGTGGTGTCCTAGGTAACACAAAGGACCCAGGAGCCCTATCGCATCCCTTCTTTCCCAGGAAATTTCCCTGCATCTGCCAACACTCATCCAAAAAATGATGACACAGAAGAAAGAGAAAGATAGGGATGTGTTTTCATTCAGTCCTTCCTAGTCACCTGGCAGCAGACCTTAGAGGGTGTGCTAGAAAGCTCTATTATCAAGAAGTGAAAGGAAAACAGTTGCTTTAGTTTTCTGTATCATTCCCTCTGTTTGGTGAAAATCAAATACATATGCATGTGAGAGCTATGAAACATGCCGTCTAGGTGGTTATACATCTGAGGTAAAAGTTCTTATGTTTGCATTTATAATTGTTAGTATACAATATTAAGGTGAAGTGTAAAGTTTACTACTAATTTTGTTAATTTAAATGTTCTTTTTTATTTCCTTAAAATAATATTAAATAGCAAATGAAAAATAGTATGACCGAAGATCTCTTGGAGCATAGCCAATTAAGGCTCCAGTGTTGTCAACACAGTGGCTTGGGTCACTGCTGTCCCGCTGGTTCAGTTCCTGGCCCAGGAACTTCTACATGTTGTGAGTTCAGCCAAAAAAAAAAAGAAAAAGAAAGATTCCTGGAGTTCCTGTTGTGGCTTAGTGGGTTACGAACCTGTCTAGTCTCCATGAGGACGCCAGTTCAATCCGTGGCCTCCCTCAGTGGGTTAAGGATCGGGTGTTGCTGGGAGCCGTGGTGAAGGTCGCAGACAAGCCTGGGGTCCGAGTTGCTGTGGCTGTGGCGTAGGCCGGCAGCCTGGGAACTTCCATATGCCTCAGACGTGGCCCTAAAAATCAAAAAAGAAAAGAACACTAATATGACAGATGAAAAGAGAAAAGAGACAACAATAGGAAAGAAAAAGCTTTCCATTTTAGCAGCTTGAACAGTCCTTTTCCCTGCTTTTTGAACAAAGTGCTTTGCATTTTCATTCTGTTCTTTCTCTCAGCCCATCCTGCACTCAGCGCTTCCTCACTAACAGTTTCCTCACACACATCCCTCTCACACAGACTGCCCTCAGCCCTAGTGCACTGATCATTCCCTCACACTCTTCCTCACTCTCAGTTCCCCCTCACCCTCCCTCACCCAGAGCTCCATCGCTCACTCGGACTTGGCTATTACCCTCCCTCCCTAAGAGTTCACTAACCCATCTCTCACCCAGAGTCCCTCACACCTTCCCGCATTCAGAGTTCCCTCACCCTCTTCCCCACTCGGAGACTCTCACACCTTCCCTCACTCGGAGTTCCCTCGCCCTCTTCCCCACTCGCCCTCTTCCTCACTCAGTTCCCTCACCCTCTTCCCCACTCGGAGACTCTCACACCTTCCCTCACTCATAGCTCCCTCACACTCTTCCTCGTCAGTGTTCCCTCACACTCTTCCGCACCCAGAGTTCCGCATTTCATCTGTAGCTGGTCGTGACATGTTCTGCAGTGGGGGGATCAGTTGATCAGGGGTGACTCAGCACTGCTGGCAATGTGGCTGATTAAACGGTGAATGTCGGTCAATCAATCCACACGTTTCAGTTCCCAGTTCACCATGGGGTGAAGGGAGATATTTCTTGCTTATATGTGACGGAAGAGCAGGAGGCTGATAAATCTCATCTCTATTCCTGCCCTTGAGCTTGTTGTCAGGATGATAAAGTGATTGGCATTCCGTAAAACCCTTCAGTGCTCTGGGAGCTTGTGACAGATGGTGCCACCTGGCCACATGTGTAATCCAGGTGTTCAGTGACAGAGAGGCCCCTACCTGCGAGCAAGACTGAGAGAAAAGGCTCTCGCCAGAACATGACCGAGGACCACGCGGAAGAGAGCATGAGGACTGGCCACCTGGAGCCAGCTGGCCTGGGCTCACGGCCACTCTATGCCCTACAGTGTGGATGAGCTGGACTCGTAACCCCTGAGGGTTCAGGGTCCTCGTTTAAGACATGAGCATAATTATAGGACTTTCCTAACAGACTTTTCAAAATGGTCACGTCATAACCTGCGTAAGGCCCTAAACACAGGGTGTGCCGCACAGGACATGCTCCGTAAGCGCTGGCCATTATCATCGGCATCGTGAGCAGTTTCCCTTCGTGACAGAGGAGTGCGCCTTCCCTTTGATTTCAGAACGCCCACCCCACCCCAGGGATCAAACAGAGAAGTGACGGAACAACCAGGGCGGGAGATGCTGCGGATCCTGGAGAAAGGAGCTGAGGTGGATGGAGCTAAATTTGACCCCATTCCCTAACCGCATCTGCCACCCGGGCGACTCATCAGAGTCAGCCTCTCGGCATCACCGCCGTCAGGCCTCAGGCTCACTTCCCCTCTGACCTTTGGAGACCTAGTTCTCAGATGCGCTCTGGCCTGCCCTGGACCTTGGAAATCGGAATCTCCACCAACCCAGCCTGGGAGCCTGTGTTTCAAGGCAACGCCATCCACGCTTCGTCGTTTTCATAAGCGGGGCCGGAGATTCCTTGGTCAGGCCTTTCTTAGAGCCTGTTTGCTCAGGGATGTGTGAGATGTTGAGGCTGCTCTGGGCTGAGGGGTTTCACTGGATCATGAGTGGCAGCAGTTCCTCACAGGAAGCCCTCTTTACCACTAGGTCCCAGAAAGGACCACCCAAGCCACAGCCAGCGATCAAGACCCTGCCTCCCCGGAGCCCCCTGCCTCCCAGAGAGCTGGTTATGAGGTCTGGGTGATGACAGCTCTCTGAGACAGCGGCTGAGCTTCCTGCTGACCTTGCTCAGGCCAGGGCAGGGGTTTGACAGCAATGACCGCCACTAATAAACACCACTATGCCTCTGGGTTTCCTAAGCCCTGGTTCCAGTGTGGCTCAGTGTTGGATCCTGGCTTCTGATGAAATCAGTTTCTACCAAGTCCATTTGAAAGAGCTGAGTGAAACCGCTAAGTCAACCAAGAGTCCCAAAGGAGAAAATAATTCAGAATTAGAGCAAAGATGGGAGCCTATTAGAATGGAGACGCTGGAGCTGAATCATTCTTTAGGCCAAGAACACAGAGGAGCTGATTCCCGATGTTGGCGGCTATGAAAAAAAAAAACCCTGGAAGGGCAGCCTCGCTGGGGGAGGGGTGTGCCGTCGGGGGTACCAGCACAGGGCTCCCCCTCAAATCCTTAGGTTGAGTCTAACTCTGCTCCTCTCACTGAGACGCCTTAAAGACATATTAGCACCCAGCTAGCAGGCAAAAACAGGCAGCCAGAAGTATCCAAGCATTTTTTTTTTTTCCCTTTTCTGGCTACACCCATAGCAAATGGAAGTTCCTGGGCCCAGGACTGAATCCAGGCCACGCCACAGCCACAGGATCTTTAACCCACTGCCAACCAGCAACACCACAGAGACAAACAGGATCATTAGCCACTGAACCACAGTGGGAACTCCTATCCAAGCATTTTTAAAAGGAGGAATCATGATAGGAGAAGTGGGTGACTTTTAGCTTAGTTTGCTCTCCAGGCTCTGGAACCTGGTTTCTCTGAAAAGCAAGTGTACCTCCTGCTCTTCTGTTTAAATAGTTTAATGGGGAAACTGAGACCAGGACCCAGCAGTATTTCTCGGCAACACCACCTTTTATGGGATCCACTCAGCTGTCAAACACCCAGGAGGCAACTGGCAAAGAGTCCAGGAGGATAAATTCAAACGAAAGTCCTCTCCAAACCGCCCTCTCCAGTTCCCTGCCTCTGTAAAGGCACCAAAATCTCAGTCGTCTGTACCGCTCTGCCCTCTCCTGGTGATTCTGTCTCTGCCTCATTTTTCACCTCCTTCCCGCTTCCCCATCCCTGTATCAGCACCCGCATCACCCTCTCACCCAGCCTGTTCCACAGCCACCCACTACCTTGCCAACCCAGACCTCACAAGCCCACAAGGGAGATGAGGTGTATTTGTACCCAAGGGCCAACACAGATGAGTGTGTGAGAGGGGCCATCAGAGGAGCATGAAGTGGGAGGAAGCCAGAGGAGGAAGGGAATCAAGGAGCACTTCCGGGAGGAGGTGATGGTGGCACTGGGTGCTGATGGATGGGCGGGGTTTTGCTGGTTAAGTGGCTTTTAGTCAAAGGGAAAATCCTAAAGAAAACAAAAGATTCAAGGAAGAAAATTTCCACAGGGTTTTGGGGAGGGGCAACTCCTTCCATTTAGCTGAGCAGCACATGGAGGTTCCCAGGCTAGGGGTCAAATTGGAGCTATAGCTGCCGGCCTACACCACAGCCACAGCAATGCAGATCCGAGCCATGTCTGAGACCTACACCACAGCTCATGGCAATGCCGGATCCTTAACCCCCTGAGCAACGTGCCCATCCCCCCCCCCCAAAAAAAGGGGCAAAAAATGTGCTATTTCTCATGGCCAGATTGTAGGGTAAAACTGCCACTCCGGATTCAGTACTCGGATCTTCACGAGCCTCTCCGGGGTCACGGTCCCTGGTCCAGTGTCAGGGTGGAAGCCCCCTCTCCCAGTGTTCCCCGGAGCCTGGCTTCACTGGGCCGCTGCCCCCAGGCGGAGCTGAAGAGGGCTTCCCAGCACGCCCTGACAGGCGCAGGCCACCTGGGTTCACCACCCTCGAGGCACTTCGTCGTCCTGTGAGGGCTGCAGGCCGCCTGCACACGCCGCACACACATTCCTCAAGATTCCACTGCTTCCCGGTGATTAAACTGACCCCCAGGCCAGCGTCAGGGCGCAGGGAAGCAACAGGACTGCAGCAGAGTGAAGTCAATGGGAAGAACGTGTGTGCTGGGGAGTCGGGCGGCCTGGCCTGGTGCCCAGGAGAACTCCAGAAAGCCCTTCCAGGCGGCTGGGTGAGGTCTGAGCCCATGAAGAGACCACCCTGCTCCCGTGACAGACAGACACGGATCTTCACGAGCCTCTCCGGGGTCGTGCACGTGGCCTCTGGCGGAGTCACTCCTCCAGGCCTCAAACTCCTGCCCTCCACCGCTTAGCTGACTTCCATGCGGAGAGGGACCAGCTGTGATCCGCCTAGAGGGAGTATCTGAAGACTGCTTTTAAAATAGAGCTTTTCTTTCTCATCACATAAGCATGTAGTACCTCGCAGGAAACGTGGGAAACGGAGAAAACCGTGTAGAAGGAAACTTAAAAGTCCTTCCAGAGGAAGACACTGCAGGGTGTATAAACACTATTAGTGCAGCACTGTAAGAAACTCAGGATAAGATCAGCTTTTTTTCCAGTTCAAATCCTAAAAGAATTGTTAATTGTGAAGATTCTTAAATATTCAGAGAAGTAGAAACAACAGAGCAATAGGTTCGGACAACTAGCATTCAATTTTTGTCTTTTTGCTTTTTGTATTAAGGTTTTTTTTTTTTTTCCTTTTCTTTTTTTGATTTTAGGGCTGCACCTGTGGCATATGGAGGTTCCCAGGCTAGGGGTCGAATCGGAGCTATGGCTGCTGGCCACAGCCACAGCCACAGCCACGCCAGATCCACGTCTGACACTCAGAGCACGGCTCACGGCAACGCCAGATCCTTAACCCACTGAGCAGGGCCAAGGATTGAACCCGCAACTTTACCGTTACTAGTCGGATTCGTTTCCACTGTGCTGCAATGGGGACTCCTCATTCTTTCTTTTTAATGGTTGCACTCATGGCATATGGAAGTTCCCAGGCCAGGAACTGAATCTGAGCTACAGCCACAGTCAGCTCCTTTAACCCACTGCGCTGGGCCAAGGATCAGACCCATACCTCCTCAGCGACAGAGCCAATACAGTAGATACTTAATCCACTGCACGACAGCCAGACTTCTGTATTAAGTTTTTAGACTTTTTAGCTGGAAATGATCCTAGTGTGTATTTCCTAAGGATAGGGGCAGAGCCTCTATAACCTTAGCATGGTTGACAACTTCTTAAATTCACATTGAGAGAATACTTCAATCTACCATCCATATTCCAATTTAGCTGGATTCAATCTAAGATCAAGTGTTGCTTTTATTGTTGAATCTCCCAGGTCCTCCTGCCTCTAGAACATTCCCACAGCCTGTGTTTTATAGGATGTTGACACTGCTGAACAACACAGTTGTTATGGACTGAGTGTTTGTGCCCTTCCTAAATTCATGACGACACTTTAACCAAATGTGATGGCATTAGGAGGCAGAGCCTTTGGGATGTCATTAGAGTTAGATGAGGTCGTGAGGGTGGGGCCCCCATGAATGGGATTAGCACCCCCATTAGAGACAAGAGGGAGCCTGCTTCCCCTCTGCTCTCCTGCTCTCCGTCGTCATGTGATGACACCGAGAGAGTCAGCAGCCTGCACTCTGGAGGAAAGCTCTCACCAGAACCCAGCTGTGCTAGCACCCTGATTTTGGACTTCCAGCTTCTAGAACTGTGAGAAATTGGAGTTCCTGTTGTGGTGCAGCAGAAACAAATCTGACTAGGAACCATGAGGTTGCGGGTTCAATCCCTGGCCTCACTCAGTGGGTTAAGGATCCAGCGTTGCCGCGATGCAGCTCAGATCTGGCGTTGCTGTGGCTGTGGTATAGGCTGGTGGCTACAACTCTGATTAGACTCCTAGCCTGGGAGCCTCCATATGCTGTGGGTGCAACCCTACAAGAACAAAAAAGACAAAAAAAAAAAAGAATTGTGAGAAATGAACTTTGCTGTTTACAAGCCGCCTAGTCTATAGTAAGTAGTTACAGCAGCCTGAATGGACTAAGGCAACAGTCCTCTCCACTTTGTATTTTTTTTTATTAAAAAAAATTTTTTTTTCTGCTTTTTTAGGGCTGCACCCATGGCATATGGAGGTTCCCAGGCTAGGGGTCCAATCAGAGCTGCAGCTGCTGGCCTACATCACAGCCACAGCCACATGGGAGCCAAGCCTTGTCTGCGACCTATACCATAGAAAACTCAGGGCAACCGGATCCTTAACCCACAGAGTGAGGCCAGGGATCAAACCCGCATCCTCATAGATTCTAGTCAGATTTGTTTCTGCCACATTAGGAACTCCCACTCTTTTTAAATAGAACACTCCTCACTTTGGGGGTGCCCCCTTACCCCTGGGTCTGGATTAAGTTCGTGCCTTCTAGGCCAGATTGCTGCCCAGGTATTGGCCATCTGTCCCTGGCTGGAGATGCGAATGTTGAACCCCAGAGTTCTCCCCAGTTTTCCCACTGCATCATTACTTTTTTTTTTCCCCCTTCCAATGAACAATGCATCTGCAAGGCCCAGGAGCCAGTGGGAACCTGGTATTTTTAGGGAAGCTAGAATGTTTTTGTCCGGCTGCACTTTCCAGGGTAAGAAGGAAGAGAAGAGGAAACGACAGAGAGGTGAGCAGCGTCAGCTCACAAGCATCTTTCGAGTGATGTGAAGCTCATTTTCTCTTTGGCAGGAATTGGGGGGGGGTGTCACTGGGCAGGGAGGGACCTCCCGGCCACATGTGGAGGATGTGCCAAGGGGACAGGAGGCCTGGCCATAGCCAGGCTGAAGGCAGAGTTGTTCACAACAGGAGGGGGACACACAAGGGACAAGGAGACCACAGATAGGGCAGGGCTGGCTAACAGCTTTCTCTTACCTCAAGGGCATTTAAAGCAATGAGACCTAAACCAGGGGATTTCTTGTGTAGCCAGGAAATGTCCCATGCCAACCCTCTTCCCCTGCCAACCTGGGGTTGCCATCAGGGCTCTCACTGTATCACCAGGTAGGATGTGTGCATGTGTTGTGTGTGTGGGGCGGGGGGGAGTTCATTTTAAGAAGATATGGAGCAAAAGCACAGTCAACAGTGTTTCCTTTCCTCGAGGGCAGTGAACAGGCTCTTCCCGTCAGAGGTCCAGGACCTCTGCGCTCACACTGGCCCCCACACAGTAGGTGTGCTGTGCAGGTGGAAGGGGCTGCGGGGCCCCGAGCCATTCTGGGGAGTCAAATGCCAAGGCAGTGCCAGAGGAGGATGACATGAGGGCTGGGCACATCAGCTAGAGGAGACTCACATTAGGAGCTGGCGCTTCATTCATTCGCCCAGTTACTGTGCTCCTACTATGTGCCAGGCATATTGGTGGTGCTGGGGATGCAGCGGTGAATGAGCCATCCTGGGAGGAGAGGGAGGTGGGGAGGTGGTGATCAACTATGGATATCAGCACGTCAATCACGACAGGGAGAGAGCAGGATGGCTACGTGGGTAGTTGTAGGAGTCCCAGTAGGGGACCATCGGTCGGGAAACCGAGGGAACTTTGGGAGACCACTGTAAGATAATACTCACTCAAGAAAGCCAGCAGATGGAAGCAGGCTTGCTTAACCATAAAACCATAAATAAAAGCATGAGATGCGCCGCAGGTCATTAAGTGAAAGATAAAATAAAGCCTGCATTCAAGTTCACAAGAAAATGATCTTTAGAACCAAGGGCAGAGTGTGAGGGAAAGGTGACATCCAAAGTAGGAGACGCTCATTCTACAGAAACCCGCGAAGATTCAGCGAGTTTGAGCACATGCGACTTCCCTTCGGCTGATGTGACTAAGCGCTGTGACAGCCCTGGTTTGACCTCGCAGGGGTCAAATACTCTCTCAGCAGAATTGAAGGAGGAGCTGGTGATGGAAGCCTGACGACTACTCAGGAAGGAGGAAGAGGTTGTCGTACCCCTCCCTGCTTTCCTTGGATTATAACACTGTCGCCCACCTCATCCTCGGTTCGGGCTTCTGTGCCTGCCCGCTTGTCTCTCTCACAAGCGTCCTATCTTAATAAATCTATTTCTTGCCTATCGCTTTGTCTCTGGCTAAATTCCTTCTGCACTAAGACATAAAGAACCTGAGGCTCATTAAGTCCAGACACCAGGTGAGCGATTCTAATTTTTACAAAACTGTGGGTTCGAGGCTCCATCTGGCTTCTGTCTGAGTTCAAGTTCCAGCCGGTAGGTTCAAGTCCCAATCTGGGTTCTGGCTGGGTTCAAGTCCTAAGTGTTTCAATGCCACGGCCACCAGGCACCCCATCTGCCACCCCTTGTTCTCCTGACCTTCTCCCTTCCTCTGCTCTCCTCGCTGCCTGCTCTCTCTGAATACTGTTGCTCTAAGTTGCTTAAGATTGCCCATGAGGGTCCCTTTACTCACATGTCATCTGCATGAGAGCTTGACCACACATCTCACTGTGAGGGAAGTGATTTCATCCCAAGGAGCCTCAAAGCTTGGGATTTGCTTTAAGGATATTCCAAATGTCCTGATACGGACTGAGACTTGCCTAATGTGGCCCAACACCTCTGGACACAAAGGGCCTCACCAGGAGCCAGTGGGGGAAAGTCCAGCCTGGCAAGAAGATGGGGAGGATGCGGGTGAGGGAAAGAGCTACTACCCCCGTCCAAATCCACGCAGCCCCCTCATGCCTCCAGCTCCACTATCACTGTCTCTGGTTGTATCAGTGACTCCATTCAGTCAAACATT
Source organism: Sus scrofa (assembly GCF_054392235.1). Lineage (NCBI taxonomy): Eukaryota > Metazoa > Chordata > Mammalia > Artiodactyla > Suidae > Sus > Sus scrofa. Next base: position 16,651,992 of record NC_139393.1, on the reverse strand, counting down.
TTTCAAACACATATTCTGTTGAAAATGCATCCTGTGAACTACAGAAAGCTAAGACTCATAAGGAAGCGTTCAGAAGCAGTGGCATCAACAGAGAGCAGGACACTGTTCCCCTCTTGAGCCTGGGGCCACCCTGAGCCAAACGCAGACCGCCCACATGGTTCACTTTGGGCTTTAACAAGTCATGTGATCTCAGAGCCTCAAATCCTTCAAAAACTAGGGCATTTCTCAGAGCTGTGACTCACCACTGCTGGCAATTTTAGAAATGCACCAATGACACGCCTTCTCCACACCTCCTGGCATTGTTCTTGCTCACCGACAAATTTCTGGGAAGCAAACACAATTTGTTCATAATTTATTAGGAAAGCTGTGACAGAACTGACGCGACACCAATTAACTGCCTCCGTGCATGTCATCTCCGCTTGCAGGTGGCCTCCGTCAGCCTGGATTCTGGGGGCCGGCTTCAATGCCAGTCAGCCTGCTGGTGCGTCCTTGTTAGCCATGATCAGACTGAGAGAAGCACCCCTCATTTCACAGAGGAAGGAACCAGGCTCAGAGCGGTTAAGAGGCTTTCCCCGATGCACAGCTGGGAAGACACAGGGCCTGGAGGGCAGGGTAATACGGTGTCACTCTTTGAGCCACGGCTGCAAGCCAGGTGTTGTGTTAATGCTCCACATACATCTTCTCACATTTGCTCCCCACAATAATCCTGGGAAGAACTAATAACACTGTTTTACAGACGGAGCTGGGACTCAGAGAGGTTAAGAGTCACTTGAAGGCCAGAGCCAGGAATTCCCACTGTGGCTTAGCAGTAACAAACCCTACTAGTATCCATGAGGACTCGGGTTCAATCCCTCGCCCCACTCAGTGGGTTAAGGATGAGCTGTGGTGTAGCTCCCAGACACGGCTTGGATCCTGCGTTGCTGTGGCTGTGGTGTAGGCCGGCAGCTGTAGCTCCCATTCGACCCCTAGCCTGAGAACTTCCATATGCCACAGGTGTGACCCTAAAAATAAAGTCAAAGCCAGCCACTGGCAGAGCCCAAATCTGATTCAGATACATCAACAAATCTGGAACCCTTCCCATTGCCGCACACATGTGGAGCTTTCTCCATCTCAATACCACTCTCCAAGGTCCGAGCAGGAAGGGTACATATGGACTTGACCAGGGCAGCCTGGACCAAGAGCCAGCAGGCCTGGAGACCCACCCAGTTTAACTGTGGACTTGCTCTGATCTCAGGAAGAGCTTCCCTTCTTTGGAAGAAATAGCCATGACTTTTTAAAAATACACAACAAAACTCTAACCAAACAAGAACGACAGCAAATTCTCACGTCCAGGGAATGAGGTAGCCCTGGAAAGGTATTAGGCTGGGGGAGCTCTGTCCCTTTGCCCCTAATGCCTGGATACGGGACAGTTTTCTACCATTTTATTGCTCGGTTCCCAGGGGTTCTGGCTGAATCAGGCAGGATGTGGGGCAAACAGCTTCGCTTTATTCACAAAATCTCTCCAGGAATTTGTCCTGAATGGGTGCAGCTCCATTTGCAAACACACTTGTATTTTAAAAAAATTTTTGGCAATGCCTTTGGCATGTAGAAGCCCCGCCACAGCTGTAACCGGAGCCAAGCAGTGATCCTTAACCCACTGAGCCATGAGGGAACTCCTGCAAGCACATTTTTAAAAAGGCATCATTGCTGGTAGTGCAGAGGTTTGCAGACCAGAGGACCGGGCATTCGGCGGTGCTGCCTACAGGCCCTCCTGAGGAGAAGGGCTGGGGGCAGAGGATGCTGGCATTTGTGGTGCAGAGACGGAGCGGGGGGTGATGAGGAAGGGGGACAGCACACCGCTGAGGCCGCTCCTCGCTGCTGCCGTTTACTCCACGGCGCGCTCAGCTGGCCTGCTGGCGGGAGGCCACCCTGGCAGGCTGCTGGCTCTGACAGCTTCTCTCTCCCGCTGCCCCGCTGCTAAGACAGAGGCAGGCTGACTGAGCCAGCGCTTTCAGCTCCAGGGATCACAAGGAGCTACGGGGCTTTTATTCCCTATGGCTTTGCTTCTAGGCCACGTCACACTCATGGCTTGGGGTCTGCAGGAGCCCCTCTACAACAAGTCAAGTTGATGTCATGCGAGAAGGTCAGGTTGAAACCATGGTCTCCCATCAGCTCACCCCATCCCCCCAGGTCCCAGGAGGCAGGCCGAGAACTGAGATTCAGGCAGTGCAGACGCGCAAAGCTGCTCAGCTGATGAGTGGGAGAACTGGGATGCGAAACGAGGCTTCCCTGACTCTGTCTGCAGCCTGGTCTCTGTGGCTTCCAAGACCAGCCTCCCCTCCTTATGACAGAGCAGGAGGAAAGGGAAAACCCAAAAAGGAAAGGCTTCCAGGGAGAGTCTGCAACAGTCTTCCAGGGGCTGCAAGAGGTCAGCGCGCCTTCTCCACCAGTGCTGTGGACGTGGGTCGTATCTCTCCGGGGAAGGTGGACCATCCCCACTCTGCAGCTGGGGAAACGGAGGGTTGGGAGAGTTAAGAACTTGCCCGAGATCCTGCCCAAGCTTGAGAGGCCTGCTGTCTCTCATCCAGAGCCGGCTTTCCTACTTTTGTTTATGGTGAGAAAACAGGACACGAACCATCAGGGCTGAGCACGAGCGTGTCACACACCCCTTCTCCCCTCGGGATGAGCGCTGGGCGGTTCCCAGCTCACCGCTGCGATCCTGCCCCCACCACCCTACCTTTCTGGAAGCAACTGTGGAAGACATGAGTGGCACATAGTAGGTCTTCAATATACATTTAATGACTCATTCTGCAAACTGCTATTCAAATATCTGTTCACAAGGATTCATTCTTCCTACCATGTCCTTGCAAAAACTGTGGCCCTGGTGTCGCTACACACAGAAAATAAGGGGAACAGCAGTTCGGAGTAAACAACAGCCTCCTTCCCATCGCTGACTTGGCTTTTCATCAAGAAGTGTGAAGCCAGAAGTTCCCGTTGTGGTTCAGTGGGTTAAGAACCTGACATAGTGTCCATGAGGATGTGGGTTCAATCCGGGGCCTTGCTCAGTGGGTTAAGGATCCAGCATTGCTGCAAGCTGCGACATAGGTCCCAGAAGCAGCTTGGATCTGGTGTTGCTGTGGCTGTGGTGCAGGCCTGCAGCTGCAGCTCTGATTTTTGACCTTTAGCCTGGGAACTTCCATATGCTGCAGGTGCAGTCCTAAAAAAAGAAAAAAGAGAGAGAGACATGAAGCTAGACCATTTCCCTGGCCTGACGGGGTTTGCCAGGTTCATGCCCTTTTATTAAGCAGAAAGAGGCCCCCGGTCGTGGACCATCGGTTACTGAAGGCATTAGAGACTTTTTTGTTGGAGTCCACACTTACTGAGGTCGACAACCATAGGGGAGCCACATAAGCTAAGCCACTAAAACCCTGCCTAGAAAAAAACATGTCCTATACTTGAGGACAAACGCGGTTTTCTCAAAGGACAGGAGGGATTACGGCCCAGCAGGCCTCCTAAGGGTCTTTTCTAACCTCCCTCTTCCAGGTAAAGAACAGGGGGGTCCCATGCTGTGACCTAAAGCACGTGCTCTGGGCGAGTCGCATCCCAGCTGGGGTGTCAGAGGGAGCGATCCATGCTCCCCGTGTCCCCGGCAACATGACAGAACAGGTCACCAATTCCCACACCCCTCTCTTCCCGTCTCAACCCCAGAAGCCCAGCATCCCACAGCCCTCTGGAGTTTTAGGACTTGTGACCTTCAACAGCACAGGCCCAAGGGACCAGGGAGCAGGATGTACATTTGGAAGCTGGTGGAATTTTCTTCTCAAGGGTGGGTGTGGACTTCACATCCAGCCTGGGACCATAACCCTCTCCTCCTGCGTCACGGGGAGGAGAAGAAAGGGACAACTGTTCCCATTTGTGCGGCACAGTTGTCACAAATGCATAAATTTCCTTTAAAACACCATGTTGAATTGTTCCTGTTACCTCCATCCCAAGATATTCCAGCTTTTAAGTCCACAGCAGCTTTGTGGAAAACATCTGTACCCATCTATCACATCATCACAACACAAACATTTGCCCCTCGGGCCATTAACTGGAGGCACGTGCTTTAGTTTCCTGTGAACCTCGCAGAAAAACAAACAAACAAACAAAACACGAATGTAGGGATGTAGATTTTTCAAAATTTGAATACCCCAAACTGACTGCTTTCTTTAGTCACTAACTGCAAATAATGGTCGAAACACCCATTTTTTAACAAACCAGTAATACCCTTATTGGTTATAAGAGCAGATCCGGCACCCAACAGCACGAAGCAACACAAAGCACGGGTGTCAGATCCATCTTATAAATGAGGCCATTCTTATTCCTTCAAGCCCTTGATTTTGAAAACTGGAGAGATGGATGAGAAGTAAAAAAGAATGACCTGCTGTTCATCCCGTCACGCCTTGAAGAACGTTCCCTGGGAGGCAGGTGGCTCTGACAGGAACCAAGCTTTGGCCCCCAGCCAGAAAGAGAAGACGGAAGTCCCACTTGGGTCCCAAATGCTGGACAGCAAAAACTTGGTAAATTGTGTTCAAGGTCACACAATGATAAGGAATGAAATGTTAATGAAAACATCCGCGAGCTATCGGCTTTCATGGATCCGATCAGCAACGCTGAGAAAACAGGGTCAGATTCCAGTGAAGGGGCAAGAAAACAGCTAAGGCTGTCACTGCAAGAATGCTACCTCTTTGGAGGGCAGCTTGGCACAACCTACCCCAAGCAGAGAGGGAAGGGGGATGTGTCCTGGAGAATTTCATCCACGTAACAAAAATCCACATGTGGACATTAGTGCATAGGAAAAGGCACAGCATACACACCAAACCCTGGTTAGTAACCATTTCCTACGGAGAGAGCTGGCGGCAGACAAGGTCAAGGGGGGCAGACAAGGTCAAGGGGGTGGGGCCAGAGGAAAGCGTTGGAGGCAGGTGTGCAAAGTATGTTCCTTTTACTTTATACTCTATCGCGGCTTCCCCTGTCTCCCAACAGGTTTACTTTTATCATTTAAAACATTCAAGGAGCATCACTGTAAAGGAAATGTAAATTATTTCCCCAAATTCCAGAGACAAAATTAGCTTATAGAGTCCCAGGTAAGAAATAAGTCCCCTGGGAGGAAAAATAAAAAGGGGAGATATGATGTGATGGCAGAGAGGAAATATTTTTCCCTCTGGAATATTTTCTTTAAAATATTAAAGTAAAGTAAGAGAAAAATCAGCTCATAGAGAAAAGAAAACCATTTGTCATTACGAACAACTACAGAACTCCTAGCCCAATAGCTGGTAGTATTTGGGAGCTCTTGTTCAAGTAGATATGTATGTATATAGACATGTACACACACACACTTTAAATTACTATATTCATAGGGCACACAAAATGCCACAGACAAGAAAATAACAAGCAATATCCCTGATGAATATAGGTGCAAAAATCCTCGACAAGATAGTAGCAAACCAGATTCAACAATACATTGCAGGAGTTCCCGTCATGGCTCAGTGGTTAATGAATCCGACTAGGAACCATGAGGTTGCGGGTTCGGTCCCTGCCCTTGCTCAGTGGGTTAACGATCCGGCGTTGCCGTGAGCTGTGGTGTAGGTTGCAGACACGGCTTGGATCCCGAGTTGCTGTGGCTCTGGCGTAGGCCGGCGGCTACAGCTCTGATTCGACCCCTAGCCTGGGAACCTCCATAAGCCACAGGAGCGGCCCAAGAAATGGCAAAAAGACAAAAAACAAAACAAAACAAACAAACAAACAAAAAAAACAAACAACGAATACATTGCAAGGATCATACACCATGATCAAGCAAGATTTACTTTAGGGATGGAGAGATGGTTCGACATTCACCAATCAGTATGATATAACACATTAACCAAATGCAGGTTAACAAAATCACATGATCATCTCAATAGATGCACAAAAAGCATTTGACAAAATCCCATATATATGATAAAAGCTCTTAATAAAGTGGATATAGAAAAAAATGCACCTTTACATAATGAAGGCCATATATGACAAGCCCACCGCTAACATCATACTCAATGGGAAAAAAGAGAAAGATTTTCCTCTGAGCAACAAGACAAGGATGCCCACTCTCACCAGTTTTGTTCAACTTAGTATTGGAAATTCTAGCCAGAGCAATCAGGCAGGACAAGGAAATAAAAGCCATCCAAATTGGAAAGGAAGAAGTAAAACCGTTGCTATTAGCAGATGACATGATATCAAAAATTGAAAACCCTAAAGATTATACTGAAAAACTGTTAGAACTAAGCAAATTCAGTAACATTGCAGGATAAAAAATCAATACATAAAAACCTGTTATATTCCTATACACTCATAAACTATCAGACAGAGAAATTAAGAAAACAATATCATTTACAATTGCATCAAAAAACAAAAATACTTAGGAATAAATTTAACCAAGAAGGTGAAACATCTGTATCCCGAAACTCTAAAACATTACAGAAAGAAATTAAAGAGGACACAAATGGAAAGGTATCCCATGGTTATAGATTGGAAGAATTCATACTGTTATAATGTCCAAACTACCTCACATAACCTACAGATTCAATGCAATTCCTATCAAAATTCCAGTGTCCTTTTTCACAGAAACAGAACAAACAATTAGAAAATTTCTATGGAGCCGCAAAAAATCAGAATAGTGAAAGTAATCTTGAGAAAGAAAAAAATTGGTGGCATCGTTTACTTGATTTCAAACTCCCATTTGCAACACTATAGTAATTCTAAAAGTATGGCATGCAAACAGACACATAGAGCAGTGGAACAGAATAGAGAGCCCCCCAAAAAAACCTAAACATATACAGTCAATTAATTCATGACAAAGGACCCAAGAATATACAATGGGGAAAGACAGTCTTCAATAAATGGTGTTGGGAACACTGGACAGCCACTTGCAAATGAATGAAACTGGATCACTATCACATGTTATACACAAAAATGAACTTCAAAATGGATGGGAAACTTGAATTTAAGACCTAAAACCATAAAACTTCTAGAAGCAAACTTAGTTGGTAAGCTCCTTGATATAGGTCTTGTCAATGATTTTCTGAATGTGACACCAAAAGTAAAAGCAACAAAATAAATAAATAAATAAGCAGGACTACATCAAACTAAAAAGCTTCTGCACAGCAAAGGAAACTATCAACAAAAGGAAAAAGCAGCCTACAGAGTGGGAGGAAAGATCTACAAATCATATATCTGAGAAAGTGCTAATATACAAAAATATATAAAGAACTCATATGACAGTAACAAAAAAAAAAATCTGACTTAAAAGTGGGTAGATTTGGTCTGGCTGTATAGCATAGGGAACTATATCCAATCACTTGTGATAGAACATGATGGAAAATATGAGAAAAAGAATGTATAGATATGTATGACTGGGTCACTCTGCTGTACAGCAGAGATTGACAGACCATTGTAAATGAAGTGTACCTTAACAAAAATCTTTCTAAAAAAGAAATAGGGAGTTCCTGCCACGGCTCAGTGGAAACAAATCTAACTAGCATCCATGAGAATGCAGGTTCAATCCCTGGACTTGCTCAGTGGGTTAAGGATCTAGCGTTGTTGTGAGCTGTGGTGTAGGTTGCAGACTCGGCTCGGATCCCGCATTGCTGTGGATGTGGTGTAGGCTGGCAGCTACAGCTCCCATTTGACCCCTCGCCTGGGAACCTCCATACGCCATAGGTGTGGCCCTAAAAAGACAAAAGACAAAAAGAATACATAAATTAAAAAATGAAAAAGAAATAAGCGACAAGGATATATTGAGCAGCACAGGGAAATACAGCCATTAGTTTGTCATAAACTTAAATGGAGTATCATCTATAAAAATATTGAATCACTACGTCGTACACCTGAAACTAATATAACATTGTCAATCAACTGTAGTTCAATAAAACACGTGTAATAAAAACTGGGTAGATTTGAAAGACATTTTTCTAAGGAGCCATGCAGATGGCCATCAGGTGGTGCAGGTGTGCAACATCATTAGCCATCAGGGGAATGAAAATCAGAACCACAATGAGCTGTCACCTCACATCTCTCAGAATAGCTAGTATCAGAAAGACCACAAATAGGAGGTCCTGCTCAGCAACAGGAAACCAGCTAGTATCCCGGAGGATGTGGGTTTGATCCCTGGTCTCGCTCAGTGGGTTAAGGATCTGGCATGGCTGTGAGCTGGGGTGTAGGTCGCAGATGCGGCTCAGATCTGGCGTTGTTGTGGCTGTGGTATACACTGGCAGCTATAGCTCTGATTGGATTGCTAGCCTGGGAACCTCCATATGGCACAGGTGCGGCCCTAAAAAAAAAAGAATAAAGAACGAACTAAAGAAAGAAAAGAAAAGAAATAACAAGTGTTGGCGAGGATTTGGATAAAAGGAAACCCTCATACACTGTTGGTGGGAATATCACCAGCCAGTGTGGAAGACAGTATGAAGTTTCCTCAAAAAATCAAAAATAGTACTATCACATGGACCAGCAATTCCACTTCTGGGTATTCATTGAAAGAAAACAAAAACATTAACTCAAAAAGATAGCAGCACCCCCATGTTCACTGGAGCATTTTTCCTAATAGAATGGATAAAGAAATTATACATATATATATATGAATATTCTCCATTCATACAAAGGAAATCACGCCACCTGGGATAACATGAATGGAGTTTGAGGGCATCATGCTAAGTGGATTAAATCAGAGAAAGACAAATCCAGAGATGGCAGGTGTGGGGCTGGGGTGTAGACATGAGAAATGGGTAAAGAGGGTTGAAAGGCAAACAAACCAAGAGAAATATGCTAGGAAAGAGAGACTCACTCTATAGTGGGAACACACAGAACTCAATTACATACTCTCCCCACCCCTTTCAAATAGAAGCTCTTCTGAGAGAAGGTGGACCCGTCACATACAGGAGATGCTCAGTAGAGTAGATCTACGCTAATTTTGTCAAGGACCATTTTAGGCAATTTCTAGACTTTCTAAGTATTGAGAAATGAACATGCTTCTTCCTTGGTAGAAGTGCTCCTGCTGGTAGAAATCTGAAACAGGAAGAGACTGCGGGAGTGAGCCGAGCAGCCCCTCCTCTCCGGGGGGAATAAACAGGGACTCAGGGAAGACAGCGATGGTACTACTGTCTCTCATTCGCTTTGGCATCAATAAGAGCAGTGATAATAGCCCGTGTCGCGTCCTCCCCTAGAAGTTTAGTGATAATAAAGGGTCGTTCATTGATAATAGAGCATTAATGGATAGCAGCCACCAAATGACATTAACACACTCTCAATTTTCAGTCCAATTACTGTATCTCAGTGGTCCGCAACTGCAGTAGTTTAGCCTCTGAGGGGACGTTTGGTGATGTCTGGAGACACTTTTGATTATCACGACTGGGGGGAGCGTGGTGACCAGTGGATGGAGACCAGGGATGCTGCTAAATACCCTGCAAGGAACAGGGCAGCCTCCTGCCACAAAGAACTGTCTGGTCCAAAATGCCAACAGTTCTGAGTTTGATCCTTTAACAGCTAACATTCCCAGCTTTAGTTTCTAATTATAAAATACTACTTTATTTTAAACCTTTGGTTTGTGTCCCAATTCAACAGCAAGCCTGTGTCTATAGGTGCGCAAGTTTTTAACATTTAGCATTTCGGCAGTATTTAGCCTTACGTGTTTTCACCTCAAAGCTCCAACCTGAGCACATCTTTAACGTGGTGGTTGTGGTTTTTGGTGATCGACTTGGTAAATTAGACTGTTTATGCCTAAATTAGATGTGAGGGGGCTCCCCACTCATCGCTTGATTTTGGGTAACATTAACCATTAACCATACTTGTTCCCCCAAAGGCAGATGTTAATGGGCATTGCAGATTACTTCCCACGAATGTTTCAGAGGCTCAGGACACAAATCCTTTGTTATCTGTAGTTCTTTATGTAGCCCCTGCCCCATTTCCCTTTCGTTTATTACATTCTGCATGACTTCCATGGAGGTTACCGCATACCTACTGCGTGCCAGTGACCTCGCCCCTTCCCTGTGCATCCTTCGTTGTACGGTCTCTATGACATGGAAAAGTTGCTTCCTCTGAGCTCTGCCAGTTTTATAATGACCACATCAAAGCCACCTTCTCAGAGACCCAATGGGGGATCCCTCCTCCCTGCCTGTAGCTACCAAGTTGTTTCTAACAGCCCACCATAACCAGCTTTCACCCCAAAGTTCACTGTCTTTATGACTATTCTTTCTACATTTAGAAAAGCCATTTTCCTTAGACTCAGTGAAGATTAAGGTTTTCTTTCCCTCTGCACAATTAAGATGAGCACTTTCACAAGGCAGGCATTCTCTTTCCAGGAAGTCTAAATTAGCACATTGTCATCTTCCTCTGAATGATTCCGAGAAACCATCTGCTAGGATTATTTCTCCAACTTGAAAGGCTGCACAGGGCTGTTCCAACTCACCTTTTGAGATGATGAAAGAGCCAGATCCAGAGCCGGGCAGAACTCGGCCACTGTGAAGTCAGGGGGTCCAGGTCTACATCCACGGGCTTCTCTTCACTGTGGGTCCCTCCTCCCTGCCACCTGCGTCCTTTCTGTTTCTCGCCTCCGATTTCTCTCCTGAAGCATGACAGCAACTCCGGGTTCTTCCCTGGAAGGGATGGGTTCCCTCTGGTTCCGACTCCCCTGTGTGGGGAAAGGGCATCCCCACCGCCAGCTTCAACACCCTGAGTGCTTCCCAGGGCCAGAAGGGGGCAGCAGAGCAACCCCGGGAAGCTTTTGAAAGGTGGGCTGTTACAACTTGGTGATGAAGTTACAATCTAGCAGAGTTATACATCAGTGCCAGAAACATTTCATCTCAGGGCCTTCGGAGCAGGTAGTGCAGGTGTGGGTGGCAGCTTCTCCCTTCTCGCTGTTTGCTTGTGGCTTGCGAGGAAGAGTCTGAACAGGGGCTATTTAGTAAAGAGGCTGGAGATCCTTGAAGGGGGTGGAGGGCCTGAGAGACACCTTAAGTGCTCGAGGATGCCCCGTAGAAAAGAAAGGAAACCTATTCGGCGTTCTTCCAAACTCTGGATCTGAGACAGAGTGAAGTCACAGGCAGGCAGCATTGTGCCCAGTACGATCAACTTTCCCGTCGCCTTTGTCTTGGATCTGAAGCAGCCTACTTTGGGAGACTGTGTTGCCCATAACAAGTAAGCACCAAGTGGCAGAAGTTCTTCACTGTTAGTTTATAAGAAGTGCTTGGATGGTATCGAGATGGTGGAGGAGTAAGACGGGACGCTCACCTTCTCCTGCAAACACCTTAAAAAGCTCCCATCTACCTGCAGGGTGATTCACACAGAACCTCTACTGAATGCTGGCAGGAGACCTCAGACCTCCCCAAAGGGTAAGAAACCTTCCACATAACTGGATAGAACAAAAGGGAAAAGAGAGAGAAGAGAAAAAAGGAATCAGGACAGGACCAGCACTCTTGAGAGGGAGCCATGCAAGAGGAAAGGAATCTGCACCCTGGGAGGCCACCCAACTGATGGGGAGAGCAGCCAGAACGCAGGGGAACCTCAGCGCCTCAGAGAAAAGTGCGGGAGCCAGACTGAGGAGGGCAAAGCAGAGAGAGAGCCGCACAGACCAATGGCACCACTGCCTGGGGCTTCACAGCCTCAGACACTTGGGCGCAGGCTGGGCGCTGAGACTCGGGCTTTGGAGGTGAGTTGCTGGCAGAGGACCAGGGCTGGCTGTGTGGAGACAGCCTGCGGGGGCTGGGGAGGGGAGTGTCACCCACACCCACACCCACACCCAACCGAGGGAGCTCGGGAGGAGGCTTGGGCGCCCTTGTTGGGGAGGGGGAGAGGAGGGGGGTAGGATGCCGAAACAACTTCTTTCCCTGTGCAGGCTCTCAGGTGGGGGGATGTTTCTTGTGCAGACGACAAGGGTGGGTCAGAACCACCACAGACATCTCAGGCTCCTGAGGTGGGGGCACCACACCACCACTAAGGGTCCTGTGAACAGGCACTGCCTGTGGCCCTAGAGTCACCTCAGGGGGGCCGCCACAGAGGGCCTGCAATTGAGCACCACCCATTGCCCTCACCCTCTGTTGCCACTGCCAAAGCCTCTGGTCACCCTCCCACATCCACACACACCTTCCTGAGAGTCACTGTGCTTCTACCTCCCCATGGATCCTTGCCACTGCTAAGGGCCCAGCAGCCAGACACTGGCTGCAGGCACTGCCCACTGAGGCCACCTCCATGGAAGCACATACAGGTCACACACTTGTACACCCCCATCAGGGGGATAACAGCCTGCACACACTGAGGAAAGAGAGAGTAAGCATCCAAATGAAAAGCAGCCCTCATGCAAAAAAAAAAAAAAAAAAAATCACTCACAAGCTACCCAGGGACACTCCCTCATGCAAACAGCCTCCAAGACTATATTAGGTAATTGTTGTTTTCCCTAAACTTACAGAATGAGAAAAATATAAGCAAAATGAAGAAGCACAGGAACCATTCCCATATTTACAAGAACAGAAGAATTCCCCTGAAGGAGCAAACAAGAAACAGATCTCTGCAGTCTAACAGACACCAAGTTCAAAGGAGGTAATGAAGATACTGAAGGAATTGAGAACAGATATTAACAGTAATGTGGATTACTTTTAAAAGAAGCTAGAAACTATAATGAGAAGCCAAGAAAATTTAGAAAATTCCTTTGTAGAGAAAAAAACTGAGTTAAAGGCTGGGAACAGCAGAATGAATAATGCAGAGGAATTAATAAGTGACTTGGTAGATAGGATAATGGAAATCACCAAACCAGGACAGCAGACAGAAAGCCAAATGCAAAAAAATCAAAGCAATATAAGAGATCTGTGAGATAATACAAAGCATGCTTATCTACACATAATAGGGATTCCAGAAGGAGAAGAAAAAGAAAAAGGGATTGAAAATATACTTGAGGAGTTCCCATTGGGCTCGGCAGGTTAAGAACCCAACATTATGTCCATGAGGATGTGGGTTCAATCCCTGGCCTCCCTCAGTGGGTTAAGGATCCAGCATTTCTGCAGGCTGCAGTGTAGGCTGCAAATGCAGCTCAGATCCAGCATCACCGTGGCTGTGGTGTAGGCTGGCAGCTGAAACTCTGATTCAACCCCTAGGCTGGAAACTTCCATATGCTGCAGGTGCAGCCATAAAAAGAAAAAAAAAAAAAAAGAAAGAAAATATATTTGAAGAAATTAGGGCTGAAAGCTTTCTAAATCTAAAGAATGAAACAGACATCCAGATGCAGGAAGCACCGAGGGCCCCAAAGAGTCCTATACCAAAAAATATTTTAATAAAAAATGGCAAGAGTTAAAGACAAGGAGATGATTCTAAAGGCAGCAAGAGAAAAACAGAAAGTTTAATTATAAGGGAACCTCCATCAGTCTATCAGCTAATTTCTCTACAGAAACACAATAGGCCAGAAGAGATATCCAAAGTTCTAAGATATGTTCAAAGTTCTAAAAGGAAAAAAATTGCAGCCTAGAATACTCTACCCAGCAAGATTATCATTTAAAATAGGAGAATTAAAGAATTTCTTGGAGTTTCCATCGTGGCACAGTAGAAACGAATCCAACTAGGAACAATGAGATTGTGGGTTTGATCACTGGCTCGTTCAGTGGGTTGAGTATCTGGCGTTGCTGTGAGCTGTGGTGTTGGTTGCAGATGTGGCTTGGATCCAGTGTTGCTGTGGCTGTGGTGTAGGCCAGCAGTTGCAGCTCTGAATCGACTCCTAGTCTGGGAACTTCCATATGCTCCAAGGGTGGCCCTAAAAAGACAAAAAAAAAATATATATATATATATATATATGGGGACAGAGAGCAAGAAAATTGAGACTTTTTTTAAGAAGGCGTTTGAGCTTATATGACTATCAATCTAAAGAAAGCAGATATAGGTAGGGGTTAACATACTTGGAAAACAAAGCACCTACAAATCAAAAACAAACAATGCATTCAAAAAAACCAAAAAGAAGAGAATACAAGCATAAAATAAAAAGAAATCCAACCAGAAAAAGAAAAGAACAAAGAATTAACTGGAAAACAACGTTTAAAATGGCAATAAATACATATTTATCAATAATTATCTCAAATAAATGGACTGAATGCTCCAATCAAAAAACAAAGTGGCAGGACGTATTAAAAAAAAAAGAGCCTATGATATGCTGCCTACAAGTGACCCACCTTAGGGAAAAGACACATATAAACTGAAAGTGAGAGGACGGAAAAAGGTATTTCACACAAATGAAAGTTACAGGAGGAGTTCCCGTCGTGGAGCAGTGGTTAACCAATCCGACTAGGAACCATGAGGTTGCGGGTTCGGTCCCTGCCCTTGCTCAGTGGGTTAACGATCCGGCGTTGCCATGAGCTGTGGTGTAGGTTGCAGACGCAGCTCGGATCCCGTGTTGCTGTGGCTCTGGCGTAGGCCAGTGGCTACACCTCCGATTCAACCCCTAGCCTGGGAACCTCCATATGCCGTGGGAGCGGCCCAAAGAAATAGCAAAAAGACAAAAAAAAAAAAGAAAAGAAAATGACATGAAAGCAGGAGTCACAACACTCATATCAGACAAAATTGACTTTAAAACAAAGGCCATAAAGAAAGACAAAGAAGGACATTATTTAATGGTAAAAGGATCAACTCAAGAAGAGGATATTACATTCATCAATATATATATCCCTAATATAGGAGCACCCAAATGCAGACAAGAAATACTAAGAGACACAAAGGGAGAAATTGATGGGAATACAATAATAGTAGGAAACTTCAACACCCCACTCATATCAATGGATAGATCATCCACACAGAAAATCAGTAAGGTAAAAGAAATCCTAAATGACACAATAGAACAGTTAGACTTAATTGATATTTTCAGGACATTATATCCAAAAAAAAACGAAAATATACATTCTTTTCTTTCTTTTTTTTTTTGTTTTTAGGGTTGCACTTGTGGCACATGGAAGTTCCCAGCACAGGGGTCCAATCGGAGCTACAGCCACCAGCCTACACCACAGCCACGGCCATACCGGAGCTGAACCACATCTGTGACCTACACCACAGCTCATGGCAACGCAGGATCCTTAACCTGCTGATCGAGACCAGGGGTCAAACCTGCAATCTCATGGTTCCTAGTCATATTCTTTTCCACTGTGCCACAACAGGAACTTCTATACATTCTTTTCAAGTGCACATGGAACATTCTTTAGGACTGAACACATACTGGGGCAGAAAACTAATCTCAGTCAACTTAAGAGTATAGGAATTATTTCAAGCATCTTCTCTGACCACAGTGGCATAAAAGTAGAAACCAACCACAGGAAAAGAAATGAGAAAAAACTGACAACACGGAGACTAAACAACATGCTACTAAAAAACCAATGGGTCAACGAGGAAATCAAAAAGAAATTAAAAAGTACCTTGAGACAGGAGTTCCCACTGTGGCTCAGTGGTAACAAACCCGACTAGTATCCACAAAGACACAGGTTTGATCCCTGGTCTTGATCAGTGGGTTAAGGATCCAGCACTGCCATGAGCTGTGGTTAGGTTGCAGATTCAGCTTGGATCTTGTATTGCTGTGGCTGTAGGGTAGGCTGGCAGCTGCAGCTCTGACTTGACAACTAGCCTGGGAACTTCCATATGCTGAGGATTTGGCCCTAAAAAGCAAACAAAACAAATCCAAAAAACCTTGAGACAGATGACAATGAAAACACAATCATACAAAATCTATGTGATACCCACAAAAGCGGTTCTTAGAGTGTTGTTCACAGTGACACAGCCCTTCCTCAAAAACAAAAATCAAAAGACAAAACAAAAACCAAGAAAAATCTCAAATTAACAACCTAAGCTACCACCTAAAAGAATTTGAAAAAAAAGAACAAATAAAACCTAAAGTCACCAGAAGGAAGGAGGTCATAAAGATCAGAGAGGAATTCAATAAAATAGAGATTAAAGAAACAATAGAAAAAAATCAATAAAACCAGGAGCTAGGTCTTTGAAAGGGCAAACAAAATTGACAAACCTCTGGCCAGACTCACCAAGACAAAGAGAACTCAAATAAACAAAATAAGAAATGAAAAAGGAGAAATCTCTATGGATACTGCAGAAATACAAAAAATCCTAAGAGAATACTGAACAATTATATGCCAACAAATTTGACAACCTAGAAGAAAGAGACAACTTCCTAGAAACATACAGCCCATCAAAACTGAATCAAGAAGAAATAGATTATTTGAACAGACCAATCACTAGAAATTAAGTTGAATGTGTAATAAAAATACTCCCTACAAACAAAAGTCCAAGACCAGATGACTTCTACCAAAATACAAGGAAGAACTTACACCCATCCTTCTTAAACTTTTCCAAAAGATTGAAGAAAGAACACTCCCAAAGACATTCTATGAAGCCACCATCATCCTAATACCAAAACCAAAGATACACCAAACAAAAAAATTATAGGCCAATATCTTTAATAAATACAGATGCAAAAATTCCCAACAAAATTTGAGTTAACTTAATCCAACAACACATGTCAGATTACCCATGAGATTTTTCATAGAACTAGAATAATCCAAAATTTATATGGAATCACAAACGACTTCCAAGGCAATTCTGAGGGGAAACCAAAGAAAATAGGAGGCATAACTCTCTCAGACATCAGACAACATTACAATGCTACAGTAATCGGGAGTTCCTGCATGGCTCAGAGGTAATGAACCCGACTAGTATCCATGAGGATGTGGGTTTGATCCCTGGGCTTGCTCAGTGGGTTAAGGATCTGGCGTTACCATGAGCTGCCATGTAGGCTGGGGGCTGCAGCTCTAATTTGACCCCTAGCCTGGGAGCTTCCATATGCTGCAGGTGCATCCCTAAAAAAGCAAAAACCAAACCAAAACAAAAAGACAAAAAAAAACCCAAAGCTACAGTAATTAAGACATTGTGGTATTGGTACAAAAACAGACATATGGAACAATGGAACAGAATAGAGAACCCAGAAATAAACCCAGACACCTATGGTCAATTAAGCTTTGACAAAGGAGGCAAGAGTATAAAATGGGAAAAAGACAGTCTTTTCAGTAATTGGTGCTGGGAAAACTGGACATCTGCATGTAAATCAATAAAACTAGAACACACTCTCAAACCATGCGCAAAAAGAAACTCCAAATGGCTTAAAGACCAAAACATGACACCATAAAACTCCTAGAAGAGAACACAGGCGAAACATTCTCTGACGGCCCCATTTCACAGATGAGTAGAGTGAGGCACAGAGAGAATAAGTAACCACTCAGTCACGGGGCTACTCAGTGTATAATGACTCTGAACTTAGGCAATGTGATCCAGAATCCAGGCTCTTGGTCACTGCAGTCACTGTCATGTGACTAAAGGCCACATGTTAGTAGAACTGGGGTAAACACTGAGCTCAGAGTACAGTCTTTATTACGCGTATTTTTCTGTGTAAGCCTTGAGGTGGCCTACCTAACAGGGAGGCCCTGCTGATACAACTGAGTTCAATCATTCATTAAAGAAGTAATGCTCACTCCAAGCCAGGCACTACGAATAAAAGGATTATTTCATAAAATTCAATGTGTCCCATGAGGAATCTTAATTCAAAAGAGTAATGAGTTAATGAGCATATGCCTGGGTTTAATTACAAAGGAGTCTGTGAGTTAATGAGGGTATGCCTGACTTCTTGACAGAAGCCGTGGAAATGAAGGGGCTATTAAAGTTGGCCAAACACCAAGTTGTGCACCACCGAAGGAGCCAGCAGCGGTCCAGCCAACACGGGCTGCCCTGTTCTCACGTGTTCGTTCCCACCCCCTTCCCCCAGACCGTGCACAGCACTGTCTTTTAATGTGTGTTATTCTCAAACAAATTAGTTCTATGTAACCATTCTCATTCTTTTCATGCCTTCCTTGGAGAACTTTCCGTTCTGATGTCACCCTTCTATTTGAGTCACTTTTTCTATATTTACCATCTACGAATCCCGAGGGCTTCCTTATTTGGGAGAAATCCATCAGGACCCCTCCCTTCAACTTCCACCTGAGTCAGAAAGCATTTTCAATAGACACTTTCCTTTTCTTTTTGACATTTCTCAGCACTATAATTTTTCTGAAGATACATTAAGAAAAAGAGAAGCAGGCTGAGTCCTGAACTAATTTACAGAAGAATAAGAATGAAAAGACAATCACCTCTGACACATGCTACAGCCTGGATGAAGCCTGAGGACGTTGTGCTAAGTGAAATAAGCCATCATGACAGCACGAATTCTGTATGAGACCATTTACTTGTGGTACTTTGAAAAGTTAAATTCACAGAGTCCAAAAGCCGAATGGTGGTTGCCAGGGGCCAGGAGAAGGAAGGAATGGGGGTGGAGGTGATTGTTTAATGGGGACAATTTCAGTTTTGCAAGATGAAAAGGGTCCTGGAGATGACAGTGGCTGACTGCACAACAATGCGAATGTGCTTATTCCTAAACTCTGCTTAAAATGGTCAAGATGGGGACTTCCCCCTGGGGCGCAGTGGGTTAAGAATCCCACTGCAGGAGTTCCCATCATGGCTCAGTGGTTAGGAACCCAACTAGTACCCATGAGGAGGCAGGTTGAATCCGTGGCCCTGCTTAGTGGGTTCAGGATCTGGCGTTGCTGTGAGCTGCGGTGTAGGTTGCAGACATGGCTTGGATCTGGTGTTGCTGTGGCTGTGGTGGAGGCTGGCAGTTGCAGTTCTGATTTGACTCCTAGCCTAGGAACTTCCATATGCCACAGGTGTGACCCTTTAAAAAAAAGAAGACGAAGGGAAAAAAAAGAATCCCACTGCAGCAGCTCAGGTTGGACCCTGGCCCAGCACAGGAGGTTAAATGATGGAGTGTTGCTGCAGCTGCGGCTCAGAGTCAATCTCTGGACCAAGAACTTCCAACTTCTGTAAGTGCAGCCATTAAAATAAATGAATAAAAGATAAAAATAAAATAGAAAATTTTAAAAATGGTCAAGATACTAAATTTATGTTATGCATATTTTACAGCACTTTTATAAGTAAAGAAATTCTTGGGACTAGTAGAAAAAAAGAAAAAAAAGGAGTCAACCCTTCAGATTCTAAGAGCCCCATGGATCTGGGCAGCTACCCGAGGTACTCCAGGAAAATGCTAGGGGTCCCCGAGCCCCAGTTTCAGCTGTACTGTGGCTCTGGGAAGATGTGGGGACATGCTCCCAGAGACTCGCTCCTCACTCCCGGAAAGGTCTCCAGCCTCAACCCTTCCAGTAAGTTCTAGATGGAGGCTTAGAGCAGGCTTGGGGAGAGGAATGATACCTGTCTTTATGTCACTATTCTGGCTGCTGAGTCCGGGAGGGTGTCAGTGTCCCCAGGGGCCTGCGTCAGGGATGGGAGAAGGCACAGCACCACCTGGAAGGGGTTCTTCCCCCAACCCGTCTCCTCCGGCCGCCTGTTTGCCTTTCTGTGGGACCCTGGACTCTCACAAGAACCAGCTGCCCTCCCCACGGCTTCAGCTCTAGCCAGGGCAACCCAATCTCTCTCCTGATCTGCAGTCCTGAGATCAGAGACTAGGTGCAGACTCCTCATCTTTCTCACATGTTTATTTTTCCAGATCGCTTTCTCAGAGATGAATTAATCAAGTTTCCCTGGGATGGGGGGGGGGGAAGTGCTGTGGTAATTTTGTTCAAGACTGCATCACATTTATAAACTGGAATGAACTGGCATTCTAGGCTTATTTTTCCTGATCATTATCAATTCCAAAAGTTTACACTAACTCTCTCCCTTTCTCTTTTTTTCCCCTAAGGTACAAAGTCAGATCATCTGCAAATAATGATGGTTTTATCCTCCTTTGTTTTTGTAATTATTTATACCTCTTGTTTAATTTCCTGGTCTAACACATGGTGAATGCCTACCCACTTTGTCCGGTCCTTGGTTTTAACAATGTTTTCAGGGATGATATTTTTTAAATATTTAAAAATTGAGGGAGTTACCATTGTGGCTCAGAGGTAATGATCCAAACTAGTATCCATGAGGACATAGGTTCGATCCCTGGCCTTGTTCAGTCGGTTAAAGATCTGGTATTGCTGTGAGCTGTGGTATAGGTCAAAGACGCAACTCGGCTCTGGCGTGGCTATGGCTGTGGTGTAGGCTGGCAGCTGCAGCTCTGATTCGACCCCTAGTCTGAGAATTTCCATATGCCATGGGTGCCATGGGTGCAGCTCTAAAATGACAAGAAAAATAAATAAATAAAATAAATAAATAAAAGTTGAACAAGGGTTCTGACTGATCAGAATGGAAGCACCAACTATTCAGAACAGATGGCTGTAAACCACCAATACAGCTAAATCTGTGCAGTGACACATATGACAAGCACATAGTAAGCCCTGAGTGTTTTCTTATCAAGACTGATATTATCTGCTGACTTGAAATAGATTTCTTTTCAGATGTACCTGTAGAAGCTCCTGCGCCAGAGGTTGAACCTGTGCCACTGCAGTGACCCAAGCCGCTACAGTGGCAATGCTGAATCTTTAACCCACTGCACCACAAGGGAACTCCTGCAATATTTGTTTTCAATTGCATTACACTATAATTGAGGTTGGAAATTTTTTCATATGTTAAAGAGTCATTTGCACTTGTCTACAATCACAATTTATTCACGTCCTTTGGCATTTATTGCATTATTGGTCCTTTTCTTTTCTTTCTTTCTTTCTTTTTTTTTTAGGGCCACACCCAGGCTAGAGGTTGAACTGGAGCTACAGCTGCCGTCCTATGCCACAGCTACGCCAAATCCCAGCCACATCTGCAACCTACGCCGCAGCTGTGTCCACACCAGATCCTTAATCCACTGAGAATGGCCAGGGATTGAACCCACATCCTCATGGATACTAGTAGGGTGTGTCCCTGCTAAGTCATGATGGGAACTCCTACTGGTCCTTTTCTGCTTGATTTCAGAGGTTCTTTGTAAAATGAGCACAGTGGATATAGCAGGAACAAAACAAATTCTGCCTTCACAAGGCCAACTTCCCATGAATGATCTCTTTCTATGACTAGTGCTGCTAGAAAGAATTCTCTTTCAAAATAGAGACTGAGGCCTTGGGCCTGGTGATGAATTTTGCTGCCATTGCCCTTCATTTGTGAGTAATTTTCCAATCTGACCTACTCTTCCAGGACAATTATATTCCTAATAGGATAAATCAATTTCCAAAAGTAGGGGACTGTGCACTCTTGCAGTTATAGAAAATCATATTCTGAGAAATATTTAAAGAAACAGGGAAATTTTTATGATATATATTACATGAACAGGCAAGCCACAGAAGAGTATGCATGGTGTAAAACCAATTATTTAGAATATATCTAGCTGTAGATATAGGAAAAACAGTGGAAGACTATACCTCAAAAATGTTTACAGTGGTTACCTCTGAGTATTGGCATAATGGATGATTTTAATTTTCTTCATCTTTGTTCTATTTTCTAATCATGTGGGTTTTTTTTTACAATAAACATGCATTGCTTTGAAGACTAACAAGAATGACAACACCATTTTTAAAAATAAGAGCACTGAACAAAATTTAAGCTAAACTCTGTTATCTTGAGTGAAGAGGAGCTGTTGATTTGTGCAAAATATGGCAGAGGGAAGATTATTCTTTCCAATTATGTGAGCTCACTGAGGTGGAGGATCAATTTACTTTCGGCGCCTGTTCACATTTAGCAACAGTGATGTCATCTACCATTTCCTCCAGAGACTTTCAGGCCCACTGAGAGTAGCAAACATCTCACGAACTGTGAATCGCTGAGGATCCCAAGTTTCTATGTAAGAATATTCCACCAGCTCATCTAAAGCAAGTCCACTTCAACGTCCAGGGTCTCATCAGGACACACTCGCTTTCTGTCCTATTCCTTCCACTTTCATCCCACGCAACTGTTTGATCACCTGTTGGATCTCTTTGAAACAGTCCTCGCAGGTATTTATTCCTCTGACTCTCCAGCTACAATACTAGTCATCACCCAGACTATCTGATGCCTCCATTATGACAGCAACCTTCTGCATCAGAAAGAAGAACGGTTAGAAAACAATGAATCAGGAGTCTTAGAACGCCTAAGTTAGGGAGAGGATGGGTTTAGAGCCCCCCAAATCCTCATCTGCAAAGAACTGTTAGCAGTTGACTGGTTTGGCAGTTCACTGAAACGCTCCATCCACAGCACTGGCCTTTATTGGACCTAACGTAATGTTTAGTTTGTGTGAACAGCTCTAACCTCAGGGCATTTATCCAAAAAAATCATTGTAATTATTTAATATCACAGCTGCCTGAGATAATGTTACCAGCTGGGGCTAATATAATGCTGACCAATAACTTGAGAATAACTAGAGAATAAGATAGAAGCTTTTATTTATTTATTTATTTATTTAAAATTTTTTGTTTGTTTTTTAGGCCTCACTTGCAGCAATGGAGGTTCCCAGGCTAGGGGGTGAATTGGAGCTACAGCTGCCAGCCTACGCCACAGCTCATGGCAACGTCAGATCCTTAACCCACTGAGTGAGGCCAGTGATCGAACCCTCAACCTCATGGTTCCTAGCCGGATTCAATTCCGCTGCACCATGACGGAACTCCAAGACAGAAGCTTTTAAAAGTTCTGACATATTTCTGGGAATCCAGAAGGTCACACACACACACAACCACACACACACACACAACATACACATACTACAGACATACACCACACACACAACATACACAGACATGCACACCCCACACACACATACACCCCACACACATACTACAGACACATACCCCCCCCCCACACACACACACCCACAGTCCCTCAGCCAAGGGAGACTCATCAGTTCAAGGAGCGAGTGCTCTTAGTTCATTCATTTGACTCCTAAGCTAATCAAGCAGACTTCAGTGGCCACACACAACCAAAAAATAGACCTTACAGAATTAGTCCAGGAAAGCCACTAAACAAGCAAATAATAACAGCAACAAAAACAACAACTACTAACCTGAGAAAGGGAGAATCTCATTTCCAGACTTACCACATTAAATTATTTGTAATATTAATACTTTTTTTCTTTTTATGGCTGCACATGCGGCATATGTACGTTCCCAGGCGAGGGGTTGAATTGGAGCTGTGGCTGCCAGCCTATGCCACAACCACAGCAACTGGGGATCTGAGCTGCATCTGTGACTGACACTGCAGCTTGAGGCAACACCAGATCCTTAACTCACTGAACAAGGCCAGGGATCAAACCCACATCTTCATGGAGACTACATCGGGTCTTTAACCTGCTGAGCTAACCTGAACTCCTAATATTATATTATTTTAAATTATATTATTTTAGGGAGTTCCCTGGTAGCCTAGCAGTTAAGGGTTCAGTGTTGTCCCTGCTGTGGCTTGGGTTTGAGCCCCGGCCCGGGAACTTCTGCATGCTATGGGCACAGCCAAAAAACATAATATTTTAAATGTCCACTCTTTACAAAAAATTACGAAACATGCAAAGGAACAAGAAAGAGCTGCTCATACTCAGGGGGGAAAAGTCAACAGAAACTATGATTCCGAGTTATTTTCTTTTTGGTTAAAAGCTGTCTCTGAAGTACAAATGTTGACTTACTAGACCAAGATATTAAATCAGCTGTAATAAATATGATCAAAGGACTAAAAGAACTAAAAGAAATCATGTTTAAAGAATTAAAGGCATACAGCACAGGGAACTCTACACAAATATTTTATGATAGCTTTTTTTTTTTTTTTTTTGCTTTTTAGGGCCACACCTGCGGCACATGGAGGCTCCCAGGCTAGGGGCGCTAATCAGAGCTGTTGCTGCTGGCCCACAGC
Organism: Sus scrofa; assembly: GCF_054392235.1. NCBI lineage: Eukaryota > Metazoa > Chordata > Mammalia > Artiodactyla > Suidae > Sus > Sus scrofa. Next base: position 16,628,166 of record NC_139393.1, on the reverse strand, counting down.
CACAGCCACAGCCACGCCAGATCCGAGCCACATCTGTGAACTTCACCACAGCTCATAGCAGCTCCAGATCCTTAACCCACTGAGCAAGGCCAGGGATCGAACCTGCAACCTCATGGTTATGCCAAGATGGGAACTCCTATAATAACTTCTTATACGGGAAAAGAATCTGAAAAAGAATAGCTATATATGCGTATATAACTGAATCAATGCACTGTACACCTGAAGGAGAGAGAAAGAGGAAGAAAGAGCTGAAGAAACAGACAAAAACGTCTCACGTTTGAGGAACACCTGCATCAACTCTGTACATCTCAAAAAACTCTAAGTAATATAAACTCAAAGAGGTCCCCATGTAGACACATCCTAGACAAACTATTAAAGACAGAGGCAAAAAGGGGCCTTGAAAGCAGCAAGAGAAATGGTTTATCACATACAACTCCCCACTGAACCATGACTCCCAGAAGCCTGCTCCTGGACACGGTCGAGGTAGAATGTGAGGCAACAATCATTTGCGGGTCATCAGCAGTGCCAGCCTATTGGGAACTCAAAGATGGAAGGGGACAGCTTTCCACACTTTTAGGCCATCCCTACACTCGTTAGAGTCTCTCATGTGGGCCGCATGTTGGTCCCTCCATCCTGTGAGTCAGGGCTGAGAGGGGACAGAGGGGTCACTGCCAACAGTGTTGGGGAGCCTGCAAAAGCGACATCACTAAGCATCTGATGTGACAATGACTGCCTGCCCTCTGAGGGCTGCAGGACCTGCTCAGTTGGGAAACAGCTAAGCAGTAAGTAACCACTGGCTTTAGATTGGATAGAACTGGTTTTGGGTTTTTTTTGGTTTTTTTTTTTTTTTTTTTTTTTTTTGCTTTTTAAGGCTGCACCCATGGCATATGGAAGTTCCTAAGCTAGGGGTCCAATCAGAGCTGTAGCTGCCGGCTTAACACCACAGCCAAAGCAACACCAGATTGGAGCCATGTCTGTGACCTATACCACAGCTCACCGCAACGCCTGATCCTTAACCCACTGAGCGAGGCCAGGGATCGAACTTGTGCCCTCATAGATGCTAGTCAGATTCGCTTACCACTGAGCCACGACGGGAACTCCTGGGTAGAACTGGTTCTAAGCATAGTGTGATATATAACACTTCCCTTAAAAATAAGTTCCTAGCCTTGAAGTATAAGATTGAAGATTAGGCATGTTTCTTTGATTCCGATTTTTAAATCTAAATAGACATACATGAGTTTTATATTGTATTTACATCTAAATAAGAATCTACGTGTATTGTATATTTTCTCTCTTTCTCAAAGATAATTTAAGTGGTAATGAGAAAAACTGTGGAGGTAGTTTTTTTCCCAACATTCTAACCCAGAAGACTGCCCCTGACTGAAGAGATGTTTACTGAACATCTACTGCGCACCAGATACTGTGCTGGATGCCGGACGTGGAGACGGGAGACGAAGTGCTCCTGGCAGGGCAGGAAGGGCATATACGCTGTCGGGACCCCATGGGGGAGTTTCAGGAGAAGCTGCTTAGCACACATGGCTCCTTATCTGAGCCTTGAATAGCTGGATCAAGCAAAGTTGGGTTAGGCAAGACCATCCAGGGAGGAGGCCCTGCTGTGATGCAGTGGGTTAAGGATCAGGCACTGTCTCTGCAGCAGCTCAGGTGGCTGCTAAGGCATGAGTTCAGTCCCTGGCCTGGAAACTTCCATATGCCATGAGTGTGGCCAAAAAAAAAAAAAAAAAAAGACCATCCATGGAGAGAAAACAGCATGGCATCGAAGTGAGGAAAACTCAGCAGGTTTGAGGTGGTAGGGGGGTCAGGGGAGATGGAGGAGAGGTAAGGCTCAATGTCTGTAGGGGAAGACCAAGCTTGCCCCGGCGTGCCACTCTAGGAAGACTGGAAATGACACAGGATAGTAACTATAATGAGTCCTTTTGTTGTTGTTGCTCTCTGGGGCCACACTCGTGGCATATGGAAATTTCCCGGCTAGGGGTCAAATCGGAGCTATAGCTTAGCTGCCAGCCACAGCCAGGATCTGAGGCGTGTCTGCGACCTACACCACAGCTCATGGCAACGCCAGATCCTTAACCCACTGAGTGAGGCCAGGGATTGAACCCGCATCCTCATCGAACCTAGTCGGTCTCCTTAACGGCTGAGTCACGAAGGGAACTCCCTGTAATTATTCTTCTGTCCTATTTCGAGCATTTGCTGTGTGCCCGGCGCTGTGCTAGGCCCTCAGCATACCGGTTTATTCCCCACAAGAGCCCTCTGCGGTGGAAGGATAAAGGATACTCGGTTGGGAAAACGAGTCCACACAGGGCCAGGAGCCCTCTGGCAGCTCGAGAACAGAGCAGCTTGATGCTATAGATAACAAGAGGGAAGGAGTTTCAAAAAGGACTCATGTCCAATGCTGCTGAGAGGTCAACGGGATAAGGACTAAACAACCAAGGGGGTCAGTGGAGTCAGGGGGGCAGAAATTGCTGTAGGATGAGGGTGCAGATGCAGTACAGGGCTGGGGAGAGTGACTGTCAACTGCTTTTTTAACTAAATATATATATTCAGCGTATGGAGTTCCCAGGCTAGGCATTCGATCTGGGCCACAGCTGTGACCTATGCTTCAGCTGAGGCAATGCTGGATCCTTTAACCCACTGTGCCAGGCTGGGGTCGAACCTGCATCCTGGTGCTGCAGAGGCATCCTGGTGCTGCCAATCCCATTGTGCCACAGCAAGAACTCCTCAACTGCCCTTTTAAAAAGACTATTTAAGGAGGAGAGGGCTAGCAAATAGGTAGAGGCAGTGAGAATTCTGTTTGGGATTGGCTGGTTGGTCGGTTTGAAGATGGGAGAGACGTGATCAAGCTCGCGTGCTGAGCGGAGGGAGAGCTGCGGGAGGCCTGTGACTGAGGGATCACTGATGAAACACGGTCGCCTTGCAGGTGGGAGGAGATGGGGGTGGGCGGGCTCGGCCTGGGAGCCCAGAGGACATTCGGGATGGATGTGGATGCCAAGAGGTGAGCTGGAAGAGGGTTCAGCTTGTGAGCCTCTGCTTTCCTCCAAATCCAGATTCTCTGAGAACAAGGGGTGTCTCTCCATACTGGACTCACGATACGTGAATTTCCAGGATGCATTTATTCAACGCGTGCCATAAGCAGGCTTCTCCTGCTGCTGCCCAAGTAGGGAGTCAGATTTGGGAGAAAATAGTGTACAGTGAACCAAGTGCTCACTGACCTGGAGTCTGTAGTCTGTCCTGTTCCGGAGGAGCTCCGAGGACGGAGCCAGCTGCCCTGAATTGACTGCACTCAGCTTTGTGGGTCTCCCCTCCCCATTAAGGCAGACACGCTGTTTCTCTGTGGAGAGCAGCCCTAAAAGAAAAATGCACTAAAGCAACAACTGGTGTTAAGACCGGCTGAGAGCGTGAAGCCATAGCGAGCCAGAAAATAACGGCTAGGGAGAACTAGTCAGGGTGAAACGCAGAGCTGGGTGACAGCTGGTGTCCACAGCAGAAAGGAAAGGAACTTTTAAATTATTTCAGCCAGTTCTCCAGTTAGTGCAAACCAGAGACATGTGTGGGCGTGCCTGCCTAGTGAAAACACCAGTGGATGGCTTGTACAAGCAGCAGCACTTGACCACATAATGCACTTCTAAACATGACCTTTGCCTTCCACCAAATCCAGACTCATCTACGTAAGTGTCTTGATAGGTTATTAATTTATTTAAGCTTGGGTTTTCTCAGTAATAAAATGGGATTAATCAAGGTACCCACCCCCACAAGGTATATCAGCTTACAGTGCGGTTGAAGGGATTAAACAGGTGATACAGGTAAAGCACCCAACATAAAAGGGCTGAGCAAATACACAGGTAGGAGTTGTTATTACTGACATTATAGTTAGCAGGCTGATTGCTGTTGGCAGCTATCTGGCAACTCTAATTGACGCTGAGGCTTTGTTCATAGCTACCTAATCCACTCGAGCAAACACTGAATGTGTTCTCACAGCAGAAAAAAGAGAAACGTGGGGACCTGACGAATGAGGTGTTTTCTCCCACCTGAGCACCCTCAGCTACATAAATAGTAGGAATAAGACAACTAACCACAATACAATGTGGATATCAAAATTCCGAAATTCAATGAAATTCAATTTAGTTCAGCCAACATTTTTATCAGTTGCCTCTGAGACACACAGCTTGGGTTACATGGCATCCAATGGAAGCAAGGCACGTCTACACCTGATTTCAATCCAGTGGGACAAGTAAACAACGGGAGTGTGTAGAGACAGAGAGCATCAAGGACGTGGTGATGAACCTTGTCTGGAGGGTCCAAGTAGCTTCCCGGGGGGAAGGGATGAGCAGGAGTTCAGGCCCACAACAGGAGGAGAAGGGAACCTCAGTAGACGACCCCCTATGTTCCTTGGTGTGGAGGCTGGAAATCACAGGTCGTGTCCAGAACTGAATGTAGCTCATTACTGAGGCTTGGCTTTGGAGTTGAGTGGACACTGGGTAGGAAGGTACGGGGGCCGGGGCAAGCAGGAGTCAGGTTGCAGAGGGCCTCGCTCAGAAGTTTGGATGTGATCTTTGGGCCACAGGGTCTTCCAAGGCCTGTGAGCAGGTAGGATGGGATGCACAGTGTTTCAGAACCACCCCTGGGGCTACCACGAGGGAGGGGTGGCCAAGATCAACACCAGAGAGACCAGTCAGGCTGTCACAGGCATCCTGGCCTGAACTGGCTGGGGTCAAGGAGATGGAGCAGAGAGTGTGGGTTCAAGAAACGGAGGAATTGTCACAGGAAGGACTTGATCATTAGTTAAAAGTCTTTGAGGAAGGAGTCAAAGAGGAGCTCCAGGCTTCCCACTCGTGTGACCAAGTGAACAGATGGTGAGCCACCAGCCGTCCACAGCGGAGCCACCATCTCTTTAACACACACACACACACACGCCCACTATGTGTCCTTCTCCTGCACTCTCTGCTCCCAAGTCAGAAAGTAGGAAAAGCAGGAGAAAGCCCGGAAATTTCCAGAAGGCACTCCTGGTTCTCCATCGGGTGGTGCTTAGCAAGGCCCGCTGAGTGAGGTCAGACCCCTTCTGCTTTCAGAAAGCTCAACATGGAAATCAACGCCTGGGCCAGGGGTATGGACCCCTGTCTCCTCCACACTCTGTCCCGCTCCCAAATCGTTTTCTCATTTCTTGAATCATCTTTGTTGTTACCCAAATTTCTGTGGATCGTTCTGATACCTGATACTGCAGATCCCAGCAATGGGGAGGTCCTCCTCCCTCCCTCCTCCCCTTCCTCTCCTCTTCCTTCCTTCGGTTCTTTCTCCCTAGCTATTATTTTATTGAGAAATACAATGCATTTACTGAAGAAGATAAAACATTCATACACAACTTAGCACTTTTTTTTTTTTTTTTTTTTTTTTTGCTTTTTAGGTCCACACCTGCAGCATATGGAGGTTCCCAGGCTAGGGGTCGAATTGGAGCCACATCTCCCCGGCCTACATCACAGCCACAGCAACACACGATCTGAGTTGTGTCTATGACCTACACCACAGGTCACAGAAACGTCAGATCTTTAACCCACTGAGCAAGGCCAGGGATCAAACCCACAACCTCATGGCTCCTAGTCAGATTCGTTTCTGCTGCACCACAATGGGAACTCGAACTTAGCACTTTTTTTTTTTATAAGGACCACGCATGCACCTGCCATCAAGTAAAGAAACGGATTTCTACCAGCCCCTCTGAAGCCCCTCCTCCTCACCCAATCACAACCCTCAGTATCCTCCCTCCCAACCCCGTCCCTCACGCACAAGTAAATACTACTTTCACTTGATGGGACTCAGATGTTATCACCTAAGTATATTTCCCTAAACAATAGTTTAACTTTTCCTGTCTTGAAAGTTTCTCTTTCAAAGTCTTTGATCCTGCTTCTTTCTTTCAATGTTACTTTTACAAGATCCCTCCACCTCGCTGCCCAGAGCTGTGCTCTGCATTCCATGAATAAACCACCACAGCTGAACTCCATCCTATTGTGATGGTTGTTGGACTGCCTGGCAGCGTTGAGCTGTTGTGAACAGCACTGCTTGAATATTCCTGTATGTGTCACCTGAACACAATTCCTAAGTTTCCTCAGGGTTTGGATCTGGGAATGGAGCTGCTGGATCATAATGTGTTCATTATTGCTCAATATGACTGGATCTCGGGTGAGACTTGCTCTTTCCCACATCCTAGTCAACATTCAGTGTCCTCTTTCACCTTTTGGTTCTGTTCCCAAAATAAATTCTTCTTCCAAAATCGGCCCCTCCAGGTAGTGGGTCTCACCCACCCAAGTGGCTTGTAAGAGCGACCATGCCCACGTGCAGCCCCCGCTGTGAGCACACTCACCAGAGGGTGATGAGCAGTCCCCCAGTGAGAAAGCCCAAACCTCAGATGTATTCTGGTTGATTTAACACAAACAAGTCACTTTGGGGCTGTGGCACGTTATTATTGAAAAGTAAAAACGAACTGTGCCACACCTCTGCTGTGACTGTGTCGTACTTGTGTGTTCTGACGCCCTGGTTGGCTGTGATCTATTTTCTTAGTGGCTTTGAACACGAATGTGCCGACCTTCTCTTCGGCCCAAAGCCATGACCTGCCGGCATCTGTCTCTACCAAGGCTTGTCCCTCACAAATACCCCCAAGGGCCAAAGCGAACAATGGCTAAAACTCCCCCAGTCAAACGGTCCAGAGGCAGGGGTTGCCCTCCGGCCGCGTTACTCACCGTCATGCTCTCTCTGGCGCCCCACAGGGTTGGACCAGCCGACCTGCAGGCGGCCCGCAGCCCTGTCCTCCAGCGCAGCCTCCCGCCACCCTGGCCGGTCAGGACCATGTTTCCCTTCAAGGTGAGCAAATGGATGGGGCTTGCCTGCTTCCGCTCCCTGGCGGCGTCCTCGTCCAGCCTTCGCCGGAAGAAACTGATCCACAAGCTGCAGGAAGAAAAGGCGTTTCGGGAAGAGATGAAACACTTCCGTGAGAAAATCGAAGACTTCAGGGAAGAGATGTGGACTTTCCGAGGCAAGATCTGCACTTTCAGGGGCCAGATCTTGGGCTTTTGGGAAGAGGAGAGAACTTTCTGGGAAGAGGAGAAAACCTTCTGGAAAGAGGAAAGAGCCTTCTGGGAAATGGAGAAATCGTTCCGAGAAGAAGAGAAAGCCTTTTGGAAAAAGTACCGAATCTTCTGGAAGGAAGATAAGGCCTTCTGGAAAGAGGACAACGCCTTATGGGAACGAGACCGCAACCTTCTTCAGGAGGACAAGGCCCTGTGGGAGGAAGAAAGGGCCCTGTGGGTCGAGGAGAGGGCCCTTCTGGAGGAGGAGAAGGCGCTCTGGGAGGATAAAAAGTCCCTCTGGGAGGAAGAGAACGCGCTCTGGCAGGAGGAGAAGGCCTTCTGGGTGGAGGGCGGCGGCCAAGTTGCCGAGGAGCAGATGCTGGAAGGTGGCCACCACGGAGGCCGCCGGTCGCCAGCCTTCCCCCGGCGCAGGGCGTGAGCGCAGGAGCCGAAGGGCCGCGGGGTCCACGCACCGCTGGATCGGGACTCGCCTCCCGGGTCACTCCGTGTGCCCAGGAGAATATGCTCTTATTTGACTCCTGCCTTCAAAAGATCTAATAAAGTCCTGAGGAGCGGTTTGCAAAGCCAGCATCTTTAAGGAGGGCCAGCTGCATTTCCCCCCAGGTTGAGTGATTCTCCGAGGTCGTAATCCCACCCTCCAGGCTGTATTGCGGTCTGCAGGGCTTGGTCCGGCATGTGTGGGCGGGTGTTGGCGGGAGACCCTGGGCTCTCTTGAAAAGGGTCCGAAAGGGGGTGGGGGTGAGGGTGGGGAGGCTCAGACTCTGCCAGCCAGAGCCCTCTCTGCCTGTCAGGCTGTGGGCAATCCTTTCCCCTCCACTGGGCAGTCTGGAAGGTCTGGAGGGGGTTGACAGCTTTCCAGAAAAGGCTGCAGTGCTGCTAACAATTCATCTGCGGGCGATGCTCACCTGGCAGCTCTTTAGAACACAGAGGCAGCATCCCCGAAGGGCCACTTGCTCCCGAATCTGTCTCCAGGCTTCCCCCAAACTTCGAAAGCTCGGCTCTGTAACATGAGAAAGGGGCGTGGCAGGAGGCTGAGGCTCTAGAGCTCCGCCCACAAAGCGCTGCCTTCCCCAATGATGGAGGCCTGTGGACCAGGCAGGGCCTTCTGGGAGGTGGAAGGGAGGCCTCCCTGCCCGCTACCCCCATTCGCACTTGCTTTTTTGCACTATCAGTTCCTTCCTTTGTGTTTCCTTCTTCCCATTCATTTAAAATTAAAGTGGCCCATGGAGGCAGTACATTAAATGAATGTATGCTAATGTGCCCAGCTTCTCTTCTGGGCTGAGACCATCTACATGGACATTGGTGGGAAGAGCTCACGGGTGGGCAGTGGGAACTGCCAAGGCCAACACCTGCTTCTCCTTTTGGGGGCCTGGCCCTCACTGTCATTAACGCAATGACTTACCTCGCCTTTGCGCATCCCTCACCACCTGACAAGCACATTCACTTCTGCCAGCTCATGTTAACCCACAACTCTGGATCCACAGGGAAGGTACATAAACACATTGCACAGGGGAGCAAACAGACTTGGAGAAGCAGAGGGACGGCACATGGCCAGGCAAGTAGCAAATGGAAGATCCAGGACTAGAGCCCACATCGTCTGAATGTTGGTCCCATTCCTTTCCCAACACAGCCAGGGTCACGGACTATGGCTTTAGAATGGCTCAGCCAATGATGGCATCAAGGCTGTGTGAGCCTTAAAGTGCTTGGGGATTTAATGTGGTTTGGGGTGGTGGTGGAGAAACGGAGAGGAGAGAACAGGGCCCCCACCACCAGGTGTGCTGAGCAGACTCCGGGTACCAGGAGAGTGGGCCCACTGCAGGAGGAGCCTCTGTGGCTCCGTATCACTCTGGGAAAGCTGAGATTCCTTGCAGGAACCTCGGGATTCAGGCCAGGGCAGTGACCCTGACCCCTGACTTCTGTGAGGGGAGGAGCTGTAGGTGCTTCCAGCCCTGCCCCTTCTCAACTTGGAACCACATATCCAGGTTTGTACCCAGGCCACACAACCCCAGATAGAGGATACCTCACTGAAAAGTACAGCAATCTCTTTAACCCAGAAAAGGGGGAATTATAAGGGTGACCTCGCTCACGCCTGCAGGTGGGTGCAAGCACACGTCAACACGTCTTTCTTTCCCTTTGCCCTTTCTTTCCTCTCCTTTTCTCTTCTCTTTCTTTCCTTTCCCCTGTGAGTCCATGAAGCTGGAAAGGCTGGTTTTACTCATGCTCCAGGCCTGCGCATACCTCCTCCTCCACATCTGAAATGAGCTTTAAGTGACATAAAACAATGCTTAGCAACAGCCTGACTGGTGCTGAATTGCTAGGGGGTCACCGCACTTCCAGCTTCTCTTTTTGCAGAACTCAGAGCTGGTTGCTTAGCAACAAAATGAGATGCTGGTTCAACTAGTTCTAGATCTACATTTTCTTAATCAATGCAGAAGAAAGACCCAGCCAAGCCTTGAGAACAGAGAAGGCTGTCTGATGTTGGTTGAGAGCTGGTTCTGCTTTAAGCACTGCCCGAAGCGCTGCCCACTGTGTTCATTCTGTCTCAGCTAATCCTGACAACAACCCAGTGAGGTGGCACCAGTATTAGCTTCAATTACAAATGAGGAAACTGAGGCGCAGGGAGCCGAAGGTGACACTGTAAGAAGTGGAATGGGGATTTGCACTCAAAACCCAAGTGTTTGTCAACTAAATAAAAATGCCCCCTTTCAGCAGGCACTCCCAGATGCCTATCCCTTAAAGCTCTCCCAGTGGACCAGACGGGCATTCTCCAGCCACAGGAAAAATTAAGCTGAGTTTAACGTTCTCCTTACGCCCCCACACTCGCATCAGTGAATGACCTGGTTTTGGTGGCAAGCGCCCCCACACATGATGCATCACCAAGAAGATATTCTGATGAGGGTTCCCTTGACCCCCCACCCATCCACCCCTCTCCAAACCCACTAGAGTATCAACCAAATTCTGACGTGGCCCAGGGAGCATTTCTTGACCCCAGTGTCCCTGAAGGGGGGAGGGTTGACCTGGTTCAGAGTGATGGCAGCCTGTGGCTGTGTGAGGGGCATCTGGCTGGAGGGAGAGACTTGGGAGGAAAGAACCTCCTGGCAGGAGGTGCTTCCTGGAGTGACCACACCTGTGTCCAATGCCCGCATACAATGCCTGGGCTGGCACCCAGGACACCCCTTACTGAAAGGATGAGATCCGTGGTAGACCGCTGTCTCTTCCCCCTCGGCCACAAGATCTATACAGACACTGACTCCAAAACCAAAGCCTTTTCCCTTCAGCCCTGCCCTTCCTCCACCTTGAGTGCTCAGCCTAAGGCAATTCTGTTCCTGCTTCTTTTCCCATCTGCTTTTGATCAGCTGGGCTGCTGCCTCCGAGCCCAGATCTCTCTTTCCAGGTTGGGGCTTCTCAACCCCTTTTTCATCCGCATGCCTGTACCCTCCTAGTTTGTTCTCCATGGCGGAGGTCGGGGGTGGGGGGGGGGGGGAAAGAAGGGAGCAAGAGGGTGACCAGGAACCATTTGTCAGAGCATCGTTCTCTTGGCTTCCGGAACATCTCCCACATCCTCCCTAGACTCTACCATGACTTCTTCCCAAATTATGATCCCTTTTAAAAGTCCCTGTTGAGTTTTCCCTTGAAGTGTCAGCAGACTGCTACTGGCCCCTCAGGTAGGGGATCAAGGAATTATGAAATCATTTCATTAGCATACATGTCACTACATTGAAACTAAGTTTAACTGTGAGGACCAGAAATCCTGTTAGGTTGTTAACACTCATTGGATGTGTACCAACTTACACACACTGCAAAGATTACTCTGTAATCTGTGGGTAATACTCTTCACATCATTTGCATTTCTTTCATTATCGACTTAAATTTGCATTTTTTCTTTTACAGCCATACCTGCAGCATATAGAAGTTCCCAGGCTAGGAGCTGAACTAGAGCTATGACTGCAGCCTATGTCACTGCCACAGCAACACTGGACCCAAGCCATATCTGTGATGTACACTGCAGCTTGTGGCAATGTCAGAGCCTTACCTCACTGAGCAAGGCCAGGGATCGAACCTGCATCCTCACAGAGAAAACATCAGGTCCTTAACCCACTGAGCCACAATGGAAACTCTGCAAATTTGCATTTCTGATTTTATTATTGTATTGCCTTATATCCTCATTTCTAAAACCAAGTTCTTGGCTCCAAGGTGGCTTATTAAATGGAATGGAGATGATGTTTTCAGGAGCAACAGGTGATAACAGAGGCTCTGGAAAATCATTGTTAGGTGTCTAAATGTGTTATTAGGTATTGGAGAACCATTAAAGCTTTTGGTTTGTTTGCTGGCACATTTTGTACGTGAAAATTTATTGTGTTATTTATAACCCCAACCAGCTTACAGGAGATGGGATTCTGTCAAATAGAGCAAACTTCATTGGCAGAGCACTCTAGTAAATTTGAGATGCAAGCTGACGGGCAGGGGCAGGGAGAGAAAGGAATTCCTAGGGATGCTAAAAGGAAAAATCTTTGGAATTCTTAGCTGGTAGTGGCTCTAGAATCTGCCCTGCAGGGGACTGGACTTAGTTGTTTGGGAGCCTTGAAGTTCCTTCTTCCAGCCAAAATCTGTCACGCATCATTGTTCCCAGGGTGATCTGAGAGACAAGGACTGAGGACCAGAGATGGACGAGAGAAAGAACAAAATTCAGGCGGGTTCTGTATCTCCCCCAGGCATGCTGTATGACCCTTCTCTGCTGGCTGCTTCCTGCCCCAATTTATCACTCAAGGACTGTGTGGCTCAGGACCTCAGATTAAGTGTGGTGATATATGTAAATAGCTCCTCAATAAATGCCTACTCCCTGCTCGCTCCCCACTCTCATGCCTGCCATGTAATATGCCCTTTATAGAATCTGTCTGGCCCATCTTTGTTTCTTCAGCTTCTTGCACAGAACCTGGCAGACAGTAGGTGCTCAGTAAATGTTTGTGTGCATGAGCAAATGGACCATAATCTGCTAAGCATTGAACCCTATGTTTGCTTTCAATTTTTCTTCCTTATCAAATATCACTACAGTGAATATATTTGTTTCCATTTTGGATTATCTCTTCAGGAAGTTCCTGCTGTGGCACAATGGGACTGGAGGCGTCTTGGGAATGCTGAGATGCAGGTTCAATCCCCGGGCTGGCACAGTGGGTTAAGGAGCTGGTGTTGCCTAAGCTATGGCTTAGGATGGAACTCAGATCTGATCCCTGACCAGGGAACTCCATTTGCCTCAGGGCAGACCAAAAAAAAAAGGGGGGGGGGAGGGAAAAAAAAAAAGCTAATACGGTGGATTATTTTTCTTCAGTTTAGACTCAAGGAAGTAGAAATAGTAAGTCAAGGGGTCAAGTTCCCCAAATTGCTTTCTTTCTATTACTTGATCGTTCCACCAGCGAAATAATAAATGGCATTATTTTTCTACATTCCTCCTAGCTTTGGATATTTCCATTATTTATTTATTTATTTGCTTTTGGGGGGGGCACACCTGTGGCATATGGAGGTTCCCAGGCTAGCGGTTGAATCAGAACTGCAGCTGCTGGCCTACACCACAGCCACAGCAACACGAGATCCAAGTCGAGCCTGTGACCTACACCACACCACAGCTCACAGCAATGCTGGATTCTAAACCCGATGAGCAAGGCCTGGGATCGAATCCGCATCCTCATGGATACTAGTCGGATTGTTTTCGCCACACCACGACAGGAACTCCCGGGTATTTCCATTTTTTAAGAAAAGATACAAATATGTGAAAACAGGACCTTATTCTGGATTTAAAATTTGCATTAATTCGACTTGTGTGACCACACATTTTCTAATGACTGCGTATTAGTTTTATTTCCTCTTCTGTGTGGACCGTCAGTTCATACCCTTTATTAAACGACAGGATTTTAAGTATTTTCCCTGTCCGTTTGTGTGCAGTGTTTGCAGGCTAGGGATTTAACTCCTGACTTGCTTGCTGTGATTGCTTTTCCCACTTTGCTGTTGGCTGTGTTATGTAAGTTTTCCTGTATGATTTTATTTCGGCTATACTGTGGTCACTTTTAATTTTTGAAAAGCTTGCAATTGTGTTTTTTTTTCTGGAAAATTTACACTTAGAAAGTTCTCCTCTGTACACAGATTGATAAATTTCACTTCTATTCTGGTTTTTCTCCAATAGTTCATTGTTAAATGTGTCACTCTTGAATGTATACAAGATTAAATTACTATTTGATATATGGAGAGAGGTCAGGGCCAGAGATATGTTTCTGAATTGCTAATTAGGAATTCCCTCACAATGTACTAAACGACTCTGCCTTTCTCTATGTGAAGCCTCCTTTGTTATATATTAAATTTATGTGGTGAGTTTCCATCATGGCTCAGCAGAAACAAATCTGACTAGTATCCATGAGGACCTGGGTTCGATCCCTGGCCTTGCTCAGTGGGTTAAGGATCTGGCGTTGCCGTGAGCTGCAGTGTAGGTCACAGACAGGCTCAGATCCTGAATTGCTGTGGCTGTGGCGTAAGCCAGGGCCACAGTTCCAGTTGGACCCCTAGCCTGGAAACCTCCATATGCCACGGGTGCGGCCCTAAAAAGACAAAAAGAAAAAGAAAAACAAAATTTATATGTAACATAATGCTTGTTTCCCCTACTTCTATTTAATGTTTTCGTGCATCAGTCAGAATTTCCTAAAAGACATTATGTAAAAAAGGCAACATTGAGCTTTCCAATTTTGTTTTTGGTACTAATAGGTTGACTTGAATTGACTCAAGAGGTTTTGGGAATTTAAGGCTTACAGCAAACATCCCTTTACTAAGCAAGAGAGGCCCCAGCCCCAGGCCTCACGATCACAAATACCAGTGGACAAAACATTATTATTTGTTTCAATTTTGTTGGAAAGACTTTTGAACTTTTTGAGTGCTTTGGTCAATGGGAATTAAAAGAGAGGGTGCCATGAGCAGAACTGGGCCTCCCAGGGCAGAAGACGGCAAGGACCCCAGCCTTAGTTTGACAGGAGAAAGACTCTAAACTCTTGACCAACGGGCCTCCTGTTCATGGGGCTGAGAAGCAGAGACCAGCCTGCAGCAGAGAGAGAAGCAGAGGAAGAGCCAGCGCTGGGCTTCACTTCCAGGCTCCGTGGGGTCCAAGGCTTCTGACCCCTGACCTTCCATGACTGGGCTGCTTTATGTGACACTCCAGTGTCCTCAGAAGCCTTTTTCCTCTTTACTTACATTAGTTCAAGTGATTTCTGCTTCCTGAACCCGAAAAGGTCCTAAGAAGCAAGAGTCGCCGTCACGAGTGATCACAGTTCTTCTGTCTCCACTGTGGACTGGACAAGCCATCTGGTGCCACTGACTGCAGAAGCAATCCATCAAACAAGGGGCTGGGGACGTCGCTGGGATGGCTCTAAGGTGTTCCTGGGTCATCTGAACCTGGAAGCGAGAAGGTAATGATCAAACGCTTCTAAAATTCAGGGAAGACTTGGAACACAGCTAAGTGAGGATGAGCGGTGCGTATAAAGGACATGAAAACGTGCCCTTCCTCGTCTCACCACCCACGCCCCCCCCCCATTCCTTCTATTTCCATCAGGAATCTCAGATCACCTGTTCTGTGCCAGGCACTAAGGAGACTGAGACTCAATGCCAACAGACTGTTGTACGTGCTCAGAGGGAGCTTTGCCGAAGGTGCTCTGGAGTGTGAGAAGGGTCACTGAAGCCCAGGAAGGTCTTCCTAAAGAATAAAAGGAGGAAAGGGATAATTCAGAGCATCGAGTTGTTCTGGATGCTGCAGGCTGACAGCCTCGCTGGCAATGCCGAGAGCCTGGTGCTCCAGAGACCCTCCCGGCCCGGTCCACTGGGCAGTGATGGGGCCGGGGGGAGATGGGCGCGCAGCAAAGCTGTTTTCCAGCTGAAAGTTGATTTGAGAACATCAGTAATAGAACAATTATAGGAATCAATAATAGACTTCTGTGGTCTTCTGTGGGTGCTGATTTCTGGAAGTTAGTAGGCGGCTGCAGTATTTTGAACTCCTGGATTGTTGATTTTAAATTCAATTCCTTCTACCCAAAAGAAGTGAAAAAAAAAAAAAAAAGCTGAGCTGTGAACAAAGAACTGAGAATCAATTGAAATACTTAAAGATAGTCGTAATTACTTTTTTTATTTTTATTTTGTCTTTTTGCCATTTCTTGGGCCACTCCTGCGGCATATGGAGGTTCCCAGGCTAGGGGTCTAATCAGAGCTGTAGCCACCGGCCTACACCAGAGCCACAGCAACGCAGGATCCGAGCCATGTCTGCAACCTACACCACAGCTCACTACAACGCCAGATCCTTAACCCACTGAGCGAGGCCAGGGATCAAACCTGAAACCTCATGGTTCCTAGTTGGATTGGTTAACCACTGAGCCATGACAGGAACTCCAAGACTGTGGTAATTATTATACCCCCCACTCCCACCCCCCAATGTCATCGCCCTGAGGCACAGCATGGCCCAGGGTACTGAAATAGTTGGAGGTAAGAACTGGTTGTTTTTTAGAATCTGGTTGGGACGTCCAAGACATTAAGTCATGATCTACATGAGGGAGTAATTTTTTTTTAAAGTAACACTTTTTGTTGTACAAAGTTAAACAACAAAGAAGAAACAAAGGAGGCTATCCCGTTGAGGCTCAGGAAGTTAAGAATCCCACCAGGTATCCATGGGCCTCGCTCGGCGGGTTAAGAATCTGGCGTTCCTGTGAGATGCGGTGCAGGTCACAGATGCGGCTTAGATCTGGTGCTGATGTTGCCGTGGCTGTGGTGTAGGCTGGCAGCTGCAGCTCCAATTTGACCCTTAGTTTGGGAACTTAGATATGCCGAGGGTACAGCCCTAAAAAGACAAAAAAAAAAAAAAGAGGAAAAAGTCAGTCAGTCCTCCCTGTACCTCCACATAGCAAAGACACTCTAGTGAAAAAAAAAAAGACAAACAAATACAGGCCTGAGAGGAGAGTCAGAAACAAACAAACCACCACAACAAACCTTTCCTGGTGCGTAGAGCTGGGAGGGAGAGAAATTGGGGGCAAGAGACTGGACTGGGGAGGTGGCCTTCCCTACAGCTCCCCTGGGTCCTTCCCCCCGCCCTCGCCACCCTGGGAAGGAGGAGAAAGACCCTAGAACAGCGTGACCACCTGTGATGCCCCCAGGAGGAGCCCGCATCTGGTGAGTGGCCAGAGAGAGGGCAGCAGCGGTGAAGGCGGGGAGTGGATGGCAGGGCTCCCCAGATTCCCTTTGGTGCATGTCACGTCTCTTGGGGGTGGGGCAGGGAAGGTGTCACTGAGGCCCCGTCTCTTTCAGGAGGGCTGTGAGGAGGGATGTAGCCAGGTGGCTGTTCAGACACAAACACTAGAAATAGGTCTGTATATGGGGCCTACAGGGAAGCCGCTGGCATGCGTCACCCAGTGATCATTCACTCGGCTGACATCACAGGACGAGCCCCCATCGTGAGGTTCTTTCCTGCTCTTTCTCATCAGTCTTCTTGGAAATTCCGATCAAGGAAGGAAAAATGACCACAGGGAAAACCTTGATATCTGTTTGGCATTTAGAGTGTGCACACCACTTTCAAATCAATTATTTCCTTTGATTCTTTCCCACCAAGCCTGGCCTAGTGCATAGGGATTTCTTGCCTCCGCTGTGGGACTCATATTTGCCACAGGGCACGTGGAGTGTAAATTTGAGCTATTTCCGAGGCAAGCCTGATGTATGTCCTTTAGTCTCCCAGCAGCTTTGCTAAGGAGTTTATGTTATTTTACAGATTGCCCTGGAGCTGCAGTTCATACACTCTGTTGGCAAAGGCCCAGGGATTCCAAGACTGCGCCCAAGGGTCCCCGCACGGGGGTGGGAGAAGGGAGGCTTCTGTGCCTCTTTCGCTTTGTGTGTTATTTTCCTCTGGGAGATGCATCTGCAGAGAGGATTCTGCAGCACAGGGAAACAGAAAGCAGAAAGAGGCATGTCTCATTGATTTTCAAATCCTCAGCTTCAAGTCCTTAGTAGATGCTCCCTGAACTCCTTTGGAAAGACTATCTGGAGGGGGAGAGAGTGAACCTGATCATCGTTGAGGAGTGGGGCAGGGAGAGTCAATGGCATGGAAATCAGGAAGTCAAATCAGGAGTTCCCGTGTCGTGGCGCAGTGCTTAACGAATCCAACTAGGAACCATGAGGTTGCGGGTTCGGTCCCTGCCCTTGCTCAGTGGGTTAATGATCCGGCGTTGCCGTAAGCTGTGGTGTAGGTTGCAGACGAGGCTCGGATCCCACATTGCTGTGGCTCTGGCGTAGGCTGGCAGCTACAGCTCCAATTAGACCCCTAGCCTGGGAACCTCCATATGCCTCGAGAGAGGCCCCAGAAAAGGCAAAAAGACACACACACACACACACACACACACCAAAAAAAAAGTCAAATTAAAGCTTTGTAAGGTGAATGCTTTTGAAAAGTACTTGTAAGTTCAGGTTAACCAAACTCTGCAGATCAGGTGGATCAGTTGTGTAATGCAAAATTATTTTTAGAGATTTAGCTTTCTCCCAGTGGCAACTGTCTCTTTTTTAGAAGACCAATAATGTGTTATTTTCATACGCAGAGGTGAAAGGGGTGAAGAAAATTTGGGTCAGGGAAGGGGGCTGAAGGACTGTCCTGCCTCCTGTGAGTCCCCAGAACAGCTAATGGGCGTGGGGAAATTGAGAAAGAGAAAGGGCGGGATTAGTCTGAGACTCTCGGGAGATTTGGATCTTCTATTGCCTAAGCTGCCCATAGATCTACTGGTTTGTGTCCAGTGAAGCTTAGAAGCAGGATACTACAGTTTTCTTCTTTCTTTTTATGGCCACACCCACAACATAGGGAAGTTCCCAGGTTAAGGGATGAATTGGAGCTGCAGATGCCAGCCTACACCACAGCCACGGAAACACCGGATCTGAACCGAATCTGCAACCTACACTGCAGCTCACAACACTGAATCCTTAACCCACGGAGCCAGGCCAGGGATCGAACCTGCATCCTATTGGAGACAATGTTAGGTCCTTAACCCACTGAGCCACAATGGGAACTCCCCAGGACACTCCTTTCTTCATCACCACTGTCATCTCATCTCCGCTGGGGACATCCACTGTGTCCTCAAAATAGCCCAGACTCCTGTGGCAAGGAACTAGCTGGCACAGGTGAGCAGCTCACCTGCTGGCTTGCTTTCAGAGCCATCCCCTTCCCCTGTTCCTTTATATTGCTGGGGGCTGGCCAAGTGCCCAGCTTCCTGGGCCCACTTTAGGCTGGGACAGTGGGAAGCATGGGCAAAGGGGAGAACTACACCCACCCATCCTGCCTACCCCCTTTCCAGCCTGGTCTTGGGCAGTGACCACCTTTCCTCCTTGGACCCAGGTCTGCCACGCAGCCCTGCCCTGTTTCCATCCTACCCTCTGCCCCCACAGCCCTCTCCCCTCCTTGTAGTTCCTGCCTGGCAGCCCCAAACCACCACGGGGCCCTTGAGCAGCCCTGACTCCACAGCTTCAGCTTCTGGTTCCCGGGGTCCGAGGCCTCAATCTCCTCCCTTTGTTCCTTCAGCTGTGGCCATGGGAGCAGCTTCCTGAAGCTGTTCCTCTCTGCGTTACTTCCACCGCCCCCACGCCTGTTTCAGCTCTTGTAACCCCCTTGTAACTAGCATGCTCTAAGAATTTCTCCTGAACTCCCTGCCCCGGGATCTGCCTTCTTTCTTTCTTTCTTTCTTTTTTTGGGGGGCCAAGCCTGTGGCATGTGGAAGTTCCTGGGCCAGGGATCAAACCCATGCCACGGCAGTGAGCAAGTGGCTACAGTGACGACACCAAGCCACGAGAGAACTCCAGGATCTGCTCTCTTGACTGCACCCAGACTGAAACACAAGGGTTAACCTGGTAAGCGTTCTCAGCTATTTGTTCATATCCCTTTCTATTCTTCCACACACAGTGTAAGTCCATCCTTCCATCCTGAATTGTAGGCACACACTCAGTAAACACCCACCCGTCCTGCAGCTGTGATGGGCTCCCTGGCAGGGGCTTTGCTCTAGGCATCTTTCCTCCAAGCATCCACAGAAAGGAAGGCCACCAAGGAAGACCTTCTTGAGTGGCAATTAGCTTAATTTGCTTTATTTGCATTTCTCAATGTTTGTTTAGGGATGAACAGAGTTTAGACTATAGCTATTGTTTGGGCACCTAAAAGGAATGTGCCTGTAGTAAATGCATCAAAAGTTCTGTCTCCCTCTGTAAGAAAGGAGAAGCAAAAAAGAATCGCAAGTCAGAAAGTGTTGGCCTTCCACTGACAGAGCTGGAAGAGGCCAGAGTCCAGCCGTGGGGTTCTTTCTGTGCCATCGACCTCCCTGCGCCCCCATCTCAGACCCTCCTTCTTCCAGCTGAACCAGAGCCTGCCTGCCTCACAACCACTTAGCGGCCCTGCTACAAGTCAGAGAAAACAACAACAGGGAATGTGTCTTTTCAAAAGTGTTTTCACTTACTGGGGCTTTCCGAAGACAATTTTCATTTTAGAAAAGTTGTGCCGGAATCCTATCACAGCTCAGTGGTTAATGAATCCAACTAGAAGCCATGAGGTTGCAGGTTCGATCCCTGGCCTTGCGCAGTGGGTTAAAGATCCAGTGAGCTGTGGTGTAGGTCACAGAGGCAGCTCGGACCTGGCGTTGCTGTGGCTGTGGCATAAGCTGGCAGCTGTAGCTCCAATTTGACCCCTCACCTGGGAACCTCCATATGCCACGGGTGTGGCCCTAAAAATCAAAAAAAGAAAAAAAAAAAAAAGAAAAGTTGTGCCCAAATCTCTTCTCCTGGCTTTCCGCCACACGTTGCTCTGCTTGGTTGCTTCACTTCGAGAACATGGGCATTCAAATGATGGCCACAGCCAAGGGAGTGTGATACGGCCTGGAGGAGCCAGTGGGTTCTGTGTTGGGAAAAATGTTTCTTATTTAATTGATATTATTCATTGAATATGTACCCGGAATTAAAAGGTCATAGAGAGAGAGAGATTTTTAAAAATGTAAATGTCATCCTGAAGAAGTTTGCTCTCTTTTGCAGAAAACAGCTTGTTAAATCCTCAATCAGAGCTTTATACAACTTTAAAAGCAGTAATAATAGTAATAAACTGCAAGGACCACTGTGCTGTAAGCAGGAGGTTCATCATACCGGACAGAGCCTGAGGGACCTGGGGGCTGGCCGGCAGCATCTGCCTCTTTCCAGAGATTAAATGGGTAGAGTCATGTCAACGCTGGCATTGCAGGGGAACAATGGAATTGCAGGGAAACAAGTTTTCACACTTTTTTTTTTTTTCTTCTTGGGCCGAGCCTGAAGCACACAGAAGTTCCCAGGCCAGGAATGGAAACTGCGCCATGGCAGTGACCCAAGCCAGAGCAGTGACAATGCTGGATCTTTAACCACTAGGCCCCCAGGGAACTCCCAGGTACAGTCTTAAAAGGTTAGGAGTGACAGAAACACTGCAAACCATCCGGCTGAGAGTGGAGCTCACCAGTTCAGGTGACTAAAAGCACAGCCTCACGCACCGCTGGATTCAAGGACCAAAGCTCGGCATATTCTCTTTCTGTGTGGGTCTCATTCTTTCCCTCCTCAGGCCTTCCCCTGTGTTAGGGAACAAGGGTAACCAGCTAGGTACCATTCCAGTTCAGGGCACGCCAGAATAAAAGACCAGACAGACAGACATACATTCTATGGTGGGGCTCTGGTTGGCTGGATCTGGGTGACAGACTCAGCCCTAGAGAAGAGCCTGGTGAGACTGTCAGAGAGGCCCATCTCGTGCGGCCTCTGGGCCACCACTGCACCCAACTTCTTACTGTGTAGCATCTCCAGAACTCTGCTGGGTACTTCTGACTGTGAACTGTTCCCCATCAGAAGCTTAACCAGCCTCCCAGGCCTGCCTGCCTGACCACCAAGAGAACAGTGGTTCTCAACCAGGCACGTGCATCAGAACCACCCGTGGAACTTACACACACACACACCCCACACACATGTATACACTGAGCCTGAAACTCAGGACTCTGCTACAAGTTTGCCACCACAGTTCCATGGATGCCAGAGAAAGCACCAGATTCCTGGGTCAGGGACACGGCACTGCGAACAACATGAGCTTCATGTTCAAGTTGGTTCCCTGGATCCTCAGGTGCTGCAGATCACACACAGTGGCCCAGGCAGATACTGGGCACATCATGAGTTTGTGTCACAGCAGAGGTACCCCAAGGTCAAGAGACCCACAGCTTTTCTAGGAACTGCAAGCAAACATACCCAGCGTTGACACCAGAGTGAAGCATTATCTTCATTATCCAAGACACCAAGTAAATCTGCCCTCTGCTCCAGAAGGAGACACTATTTCTCTCTCACAGGCAATCTGCTTTATAATCTTCCATGAAAAGACAGTTGAAAAGAGAGTCTGAACCAAAGGGCTGTGCCCTCCGCTCACAAAACATGTCAAAACACAAGAGATCCATGGGGAATTTTCTCCTAATACAATCCTGGTTAAGAAGCACTGATGCAGGATATTGTCTCTATGTCTAAATGTTCTTCATTTTTCAAACAACTCCCTGACAAATGAGCTCTTCTGATCCTGCCATACGGGTGGGGAAAGGGGCAACTGCCTTATGAACTACCACTACACAAAATAGTTTATTTCTGTATAGAAATAAACACCAGATTCAAATTTGCAGCTGTAGGAACATGTGAGGGTTAAATTAAACAACACATGCAAAGTGCTGGTGCACGGCAGGCAATAAAATTTAGTTCTCTCTCTTCTATGCTTTGCCTCCTTCATAGCCTTGCCTGAAACTATCCTGGCCACACATCAAGAATGGCTTAGATTTATGTCTTTCTCCCGCTACTGGTGGCACTGCTGAAAGGAGTCCATTGAATCCTTTAAATGAGTCCCAGGAGAGGCACCCAGCAGACTAGGAGGGCAATAAAAATGACAGAGCTGCCGGCAACCTGTTATCTGTGATTTTATGATCTGCCACTCACTTGATTTTACCATTCCTCCTGACTCCTTTTCCTACTTCCAACCCCTCCCCATTCTGTTGGCCTCCTCAAGGTCAACCTCAGAGACCGTCTACACTCTGTGTTCCCTACAGCTCCAGCTCTTACTTGTTCGTTTACTCGGTAGTAATGTACAGATGACATGATCTCTTCTATTAAAAGTCTAAGGAATTCCACTAAAAGAACTGTCAGAGCCAATAAGAGTATAGTAAGGTGACAGGATATAAGATCAATATACAAAAATCAATTGTATTTCTATACACTAGCCATGAACAATCTGAAAATGAAATTAAGACAATTCTATCTGCAATAGCATCAAAAAGAACACAATACCTGGAGTTCCCATCGTGGCGCAGTGGTTAACGAATCCAACTAGAAACCATAAGGTTGTGGGTTCGATCCCTGCCCTTGCTCAGTGGGTTAATGATCCGGTATTGCCGTGAGCTGTGGTGTAGGTCGCAGATGTGGCTTGGATCCCGCGTTGCTGTGGCTCTGGAGTAGGCCAGTGGCTACAGCTCTGATTCGACCCCTAGCCTGGGAACCTCCATATGCTGTGGCAGCAGCCCAAGAAATAGCAAAAAAGACAAAAAAAAAAAAAAAAAAAAAAAAAAACGCAATACCTGAGGATAGTCTTAACATAAGAATCATAAGGATTAAACAATAAAAACTATAAAATATTGTTGAAATATAAAATAAGGCCTAAATAAATAGAAAAACATTTCCCTCTTCATGAATCAGAAGACAAGTATAGTTAAAATGACAGTACTTCGCAAATTGACCTACTGATTCAACACATTCCCACATGTTAAATCCCACATGTCTTCCTTATAGAAATTAACAAGTTGACCCTAAAATTCATATGGAACTTCAAGGGATCCAGAAAAACAAAAACAATCTTCAGAAAGAAAAGAAATCTTTAAAAGGAGAATAGGGCATGGCTTCTAAGGAATGCCGCAGTTTTAGTCTAAAATTCGAAAATGGCGTTGGCTGTACAACTATGAATTATACATTTTAAAAGGCTGAGTTAGGAGTTCCCACTGTGGTACAGTGGTTAAGAATCAGACTGCAGCGGTTCAGGTCACTGTGGAGGTGCAGGTTGGGTCCTCTGCCCAGCCCAGTGGCTTACAGGGTCTGGAGATGCCACGGGTGTGGTATAGCTCAGCTCAGATCCAATCTCTGGCCCAGGGGGTTTCCATATGTTGTGGGTGTGGCCATAAAAAAAAGCTGAATTTCATGGCATGTGAATTATATCTTAATAAAGCTGTTATTAAAAAACAAACAAACAAGGCTTCAAACTTCTGAGATGTGTGATATTGATGCCCATGCGACCTCATTTGTACTCATAAGGTTGTGAAGGAAGAGAATCTGGTTCTGTTACACACTTTAATGGAGCATGTTTCTTAGGTGTGGCTGCATCTGACCCAGAGAAAATTACACCTGGCATCTGACCTGCTAAGAGGTCAGGTTTCTGGGGTTCAGTGCATAAATAACCCTGGTTCTAGAGAGAAACAAGCTAGAGGGCCCAGTGCCCCGGTAGAGCTGTTTACACCCACCCTATTCACCCATGCCGCACACCTCTCTCAGCTGTCCATGGCCCTTGGAACAGGTACTTCTAAAAGTTAGTAAGACCAAGGAAACTTAAAAACAAAGAACAGCCCAACAAAAACGCAGAAGCCCATTAGTTTATCTGGAGAAATGGCGTCACCAGCCACTCAAGACACAGTGGACACATCTTCAATGCCTCCATTCTCCTCACTTTCCTCTGCCAACGGCCCATTCCGTCCAAAGTCCCCACACCAAGCCCTGTGACAGTGGCACCCACATTTCTAGAATCCACCTGCTCCAGGTCAGGGGCCGTCAACCTGTTCGCGCGTAGCCTCCTCCCTGCTCTCCCTGCCTCCGGTCCACCCTGGCTACACTCTGCTCTGCAGAAGGTCTGCTAGAGCCCAGTGACAACTAATCATTGGCGATGGGGTGCCACAGAGTGGACAACAGGTGAGCACTGTGGCTCCTGTCCTGCCAAGAGCAGTCCTCCAAGAAGGGGGCAGCTACCGTGAACCAACACTCACAGAAGCTGGATGTGAGGGAAGTACCAGGGACCTGGGCAGGGCACCAATTACATCCACTGTCACTGTTGCTTGTAAACTAAATATGGTTTTGACAGTTCTATCTGTACACACACACCCACGCGCACACACACACACACACACACACATACACGCATGCCTGATTATGGGACCATTTTACACTCCCCTGTGGGTACCACCTCCTTAGCTGGGGACCCAGGAGGCACACAGGTAGAGAGGCACTGATGAAGAGCAGCAGCAGAGGTGGAGCCGTGGGAGGCGCGGTGGTCCTGAAGCACTTTGTTTATTACTAACTATGTCCTGAGAGGTGCTTGCAAATGTGGAAAGTGCACACAGAGACAATCGGTAATAACTAACTATAGAGTTTTCTGTTCATTACTATTCAAGGCTTGCTTCCCAGTGAGACACTTCCTAACTCACCCCTAAGTGTGCCTGAGGTAGGGAGGGGCGGCCCAGGAGGGGGGGGAGGGGCGAGGCGGTCTAGCCTGTGGCAGCTGACCATGCCTCTGCTGTCCCTTGAGGTTGGAGTCGCCTTCTCCACCAGACAGGTCAGGAAATTCACCCATTAGAGGCTAAACTGTACTCTAAGTACCCGCACCTCCCCCAGCACATTCGTTATTCCAGGCCCCCCGGGGGTAGAGGCAGGAGGCTTGGCATCTCTGCAGTCAGATGCTGAGTTAAAACACCCAGAGTCTCAATTGCTGGGAGGCTAGAGGAAGAGGCAATGGCCAGGCTCTACCAATGGTAACT
The DNA here is from genome assembly GCF_054392235.1 of Sus scrofa. NCBI lineage: Eukaryota > Metazoa > Chordata > Mammalia > Artiodactyla > Suidae > Sus > Sus scrofa. Next base: position 16,603,220 of record NC_139393.1, on the reverse strand, counting down.
GAAATTTTTTTTTAAAGAAAGAAGCAGTGTGTGTGTGTATGTGAGTGTGAGAGAGAGACACAGAGAGAGGAAGAGAGAGGAGAGACACAAAGGCTGCTCCACAGTGCTTGAACTTTGGCTTCAACACGTCTATGGCAACCTGGGCAGGGCGGGAAAGAGGAACCAGTAGGAGCTTGGGCTCTGGCAGAATCAGACCTGGTTGGGCAGCCAAAGCCTCTCTATCAATCTGTCTGCTCTGATATGCATACTTAGTGACCTCATTTGAGTTTCTCCAATAGCCGTGTGCACGCGCGCGTGTGTGTGTGTCTGTGTGTGTGTGCGTGTGTCCTCATGCATGTGTTCACTTAGAAAATAGAACCTGGTCACCAAAGGCTCAGATGCCAATAACTCCTAACAAAAATGTGTCCATACCAGGCAAAGTGAACACTCAAGGCCAAGACAGAGTGTCTATGGCCTGCGGCTGCTGGGAGTTAGTAGTTCAGTTGTTTCCCATTCACCATCCTCCTCCTCCTCCTCCTCATGGACTGAAAGACTACTTGTTGGCTGGCTTGCGATGATCATGACAATGATGATGGTGATGATAATGATGCTGATGAGCCGATGGACCAGTTTCAGTGCTGCCTCCTGCAGAGTGAAGGGCTACGCAACGGCAGGAACCATATTCAGTAGCACTGGGCTGCAGGCAATTGACTGCTGGCTGCTTGTCAACTAGACTATATGCGATTCTTATGATGACTATGAGGTCACTGTTATCAGTAATGGTGGTGATGCTGAAGAATACGAGGTAGATCTGGGAAAATATCATCAGCCTCCAGTAGCTAATGGACAGCAACAGATAGTGGAAATGGGGAATGAATAGCAACTAATGATATACACATAGAAAAAAGGTGGAGTTAGATCAAAAGAGATGAAACAGGCCTGGCTCATTGTCAAGGTGTTATGAAAAGTACTGATCCGGAGGGGGGAAATCTTGGACTTTCTCTGCTGAGTGAAGAGATGCCATGATCAGCTGGATTTCTTAACCTCATTTTGGACTGGATCATTCTTTCTTATGAAGGGCAGTCCTGTGCATCCCTGGCCTTTAACCACTTGATGCCTGTAGCACCACCACCAGCAGTTACAATAAAAGATATCTCCAAAAGGGAACCCTCTGACACTGTTGGTGGGAACGTAAGGTGGTGTAGCCATTATGGAAAACAGTATGGAAGTACCTCAGAAAACTAAAAATAGAATTACCATGTAATCCAACAATTCCACTCCTGGGCATATATTCAGACAAAACTATAATTCAAAACGATACATGAACCCCTATATTCACAGCAGCACTATCACAATAGCCAAGACAGGAGACAACATAAGTGTCCACTGATGGATGAATGGATAAAGAAGATGTGGAACATATACACAATGGAATACTCCTCAGCCATAAAAAATAACAAAATAATGTCACCTGTCAAAACATGGAGACAATTACGGATTCTCATACTAAGTGAAGTAAGTCAGAAAGAGAAAGACAAATACTGTATGATATCAATTATACGTGGAATCTATAATATGACTCAGATGAACCTATCCACAAAACAGAAACAGACTCATGGATAAAGATTACAGACTTGTGGTTGCCAAGAGGGAGGGAGTTGCGGGAGGGATGGAGTGGGAGGCTGGGGTTAGCAGATGTAAGGCTTTGTATATAGAATGGATAAACAACAAGGTCCTACTATATAGGGCAGGGAACTATATTCACTATACTATGATAAAACATAATGGAAAGGAATATTTTTAAAAGAAGGTATAGGAGTTTCCTGGTGGCCTAGAGGTTAAGGACTTGGCATTGCCACTGCTGTGGCTCAGGTTCGATCCCTGGCCTGGGAACTTCTGCATACTGCAGATGGGGCCAAAAAAAAAAAAAAAAAAAAAAAAAACCCAGAATTAAAAATTAAGAAACATAAAAAATGTGTGTATATACATATATGTGTGTACAACTGAATCACTCTGCTCTGCTGCAGTAATTAACACAACTATAGTTCAGTAATAAATAAATAAGTAAATAAATAAACCAAAAATTAAAAATGTCTCCAGACACTGCCGGGTGTTTCCTGGGGGAGGTGAAAGTCACCCTTGGTTGAGAACTCTAAGACGAAAGAGACACTGCAGAGCAACTGGCAGAGAAGATCCCAATGTGGAAGTCAAACTGAAGTTGGCTTGTGCAGGAAGAAAGAGATTGCTCTTTGGAGAAAAGACGTATCAAAAGAGCAGGCCCAGAAGCAGGACTTCAGGAGCAACAATCACAGAAGCCCAAGATTTCAGTGCAGTCTGGGCACCTGCCATCCCCGCTTTCAGATGCCCACTCGCCATGTGGACTGAACTAGAACCAGGCCCTTCCCCCCAAACAGGATGACTTTGCCCTCCCTGGACCCCTTCTTTGGACAGCATCTTCTTCAGGGTATTTGAAGGAAAGCCTGGCATTTTCTTTAGCAGCTGAGATTTTTTTTTTTTTTTTTCTTTTCTGGCTGACAAGTCACCTCTGAGAGCAGAGACAAGGGGAGGCCAGTTCTAGTAGTAGAGTCCACCTCCAAGCTGGAAATGGAATCTGGAAGTGTGACTACTGCCTCTGGATCCTAGTGGGTCCCTGTAGGGACTGTAAAAGGCTCTGATTTCTAGGGAATGCACAACGTGATCGTGGGCTATGCATCTGAAAGACTGCACTCTGGTTTCCAAAGAAACAGGTTGTTAGGGTGTGAGACTCTTCTCATTATCCCTGGTTAATGCCTGTGCCTGTCTGAGGACAGCAGCCCGCAGCACTGCGCTGGAGTGACACCGCCAGGCCTCAGCTTCTTCCCCAGGGCAGCTGCCCTTGCTGGGCTGCTAAATCAGACAGTGGGCATCCAGCTGGGACTCTCAGAAGCAGAACAAATGACTGGCTGCAGTGCATCCACCCCTGTACCTGAGAGGTGACTTGGAGGTCTGGAGTTGAGATTCAGTGGGTTTTCCCAGGCTGCATGTTCTCCAGGGACTGAAATCTGCTCCCAGCAAATGGTCAGCTCAGCTGGGGACTTTGGAGTGAGAGCTGGGCAGAGCCACGGGCAGGGTGGGCTATATCGGGGCGGGGGAGGGGGGCAGAGATGTCAGAGCAATATCCCCCAGCACACGTTAACTCCTCAGTCACCAGGGGAACTCTCAGAGCACGATTCAGAGAAAGAAAGAGTGCTCTAATGAGCACACCCAGACAGAGGGCAGGTAATGGGGACAGAAGTGAACTCATGGGAGCCCCTGCCTGAAGTAGGGAGGGTTTGTGGGATTCTTCTAGCCTCACCCATGGGTTCAGCGCACCCCTTAGCGTCCCAAGCTAATTTCCACACCACGGTGAGTCCCTGAGACCCCACAGTCTCAGTGTCCTCCTACGGAGAGCAAGGGTAATGACACCCACGCCAGAGGGATCGTGAGAACAAATGAAAGAGCATATGAGAAAGAGCTTCATGCGCCCTAACATGTGCTGTTGACTGTTGGCTGGCACTGGCCCAATTCCACAGGCTTTACAATGGCACTTTTATAATAAAGCATCTGCGCTTTGACAGGAGAAGTTACAGGGATACTTTAACTCCTGGTGAGAAAACAAGATGAGAGCGCCTGACCCGAAGCCTTCAAACAGTTGGCAAACAGGCCTGGGCTCCCTGACACGGGAGGCAGGCACTTTCCCGGGATGCCAGGCTTTGAGGCAGCAGGAAGAACAGCAGCTCAGCGCTATGCCAACCCTCCCGTAAAAGTGCAAAAGATCCCTGCGGGCTCCTGGGCAAACACCCAGCCGCCCTTCAATGCTGGACCTACTGTGGGGAAGGAGGTAACACCCTGTCCACACACCAGCAAAGGCAATGGGCTGGAACTTCACTTCTTTCTTGGATCTGATCAATTCACAAAGGCCTTGGCAACCTTCTAGAGCCACTCCTTCTGTGGCAGATTGTTTGCAAAGGTGGTTACAATAACTGTCCTGTCAGGCAGAGTAACAGTTCCTCCCCTCCCATCAAGAGCATGCATCTAGGGTGGCTCTGTGACTTACACTGACCAAGCGGAAGTGACATCACACACCTTCCAAGCCTTACAAGCCCTGTGGCTTCTGCTCTTGCTCCTTCAAGCTGCTCTGGCCATCTTCTAAAGGATCCCCCCTCGGAGTTCCCATCGCGGCTCAGTGGTTAACCAATCCGACTAGGAACCATGAGGCTGTGAGTTGGATCCCTGGCCTCGCTCAGTGGGTTAAGGATCTGGCATTGCTGTGAGCTGTGGTGTAGGTCGCGGACGTGGCTCGGATCCTGCGTTGCTTTGGCTCCGGCGTTGGCTGGCGGCTGAAGCTCCAATTAGACCCCTGGCCTGGGAACCTCCATATGCCACGGGAGTGGCCCTAGAAAAGGCAAAAAGACAAAAAATAAAAATAAAAAAGTAAAAAAAATAAATAAATAAAGGAGCACCCCTCTAGAGCCCTTAATGAGAGGCCCTGAGACCCGTATTGACCATGTCTTTGGTTTTCTGTATCTGGTGCTCTGACGTCTAGGGCTCGCCGACCCCGAGGGACTGCCCACTCAGGGCTCTCCAGTTCCTACAGAGAGATGGGTAGCAATATTCCCATGAGTGTGGCTTTCATACACAACACAATACAACCCAAGGTCCATGCCCCAATCACCTCCTTTATTGGGGTCTCCGACTCTGGGCCACTTTCTACCTGTCTTCATTGCCCTAGACAACTAGGGACAGTCCTCAGGCCCAGAGTCTGCTGAAATTATTCAAGTTCACCGATCCTAAACCTGCACACCCTGCCCCACCCGTTCCTTGCCATGGAAACCACAATAAAGGCTCCTGCCCACATTTGCCCTTCTCCCTCTGCAGTTTGCCCTTCTCCCTCCCTTGACTCTAGTGCTTCCCCATGTGCATACACAGTAATGGCTTCTTCTCCTGGGATTTGTGAGTAAAACAGACTCTCTTTTCAATGACAACCATCTCCTGATATGGAGATAGACAGATATTGGCCTCACCGTACCAGAATATCAATAAAACCTATACTTTAAAACAAAACCAGAGTTCCCATTGTGACGCAGCAGAAATGAATCTGACTAGTATCCATGGGGATATGGGTTCGATCCCTGGCCTAGCTCAGTGGGTTAAGGATCTGGCGTTGCCGTGAGCTGTGGTGTAGGTTGCAGATATGGCTCAGATCTGGTGTTGCTGTGGCTGCGGTGCAGGCAGGCAGCTATAGCTCTGTTTCGACTCCTAGCCTGGGAACTTCCATATTCCTCAGTTGTGGCCTTCAAAAGACAACAACAACAACAACAACAACAAAGGATCCAAAATGCAAAATGTCCTGCATGGACTAGATGTGTTGCCAGAACCACTCCAGGTCTTTGCTCAAAACTCTCCAATAGGAGTTCCCCTTGTGGCTCAGTGGGTTAAGAATCCAACATGGTGTCCATGAGGAAGTGGTTCAATCCTTGGCCTCCGTCAGTGAGTTAAGGATCCAGTGTTGTTGCAAGGTGGGGCATAGGTTGCAGATGCAGCTCAGATCCTGTGTTGCTGTGGCTGTGGTGTAGGCCGGCAGCTGTAGCTCAGTAGCTCCAATTTGACCCTTACCCCAGGAACTTCCATATGCTGTAGGTATGAACCTAGAAAGTTAAAAAAAAGAAGAAAAAAACAAAAACAAACAAAAAAAAAAACCCATCCAATCCCCACTGTTAGCAGGAGTGAACATAAATCTTTAAAAGTCCAGAAATAAGAAAGGAAGCTACACACACACAGACCCCAGGACTTCCTGGGTGGCTTAGTGGTGAAGGATCCAGCATTGCCACTGCTGTGGTGCAGGTTCCAGGCGCAAGTTTGATCCCTGGCGCTGGAACTTCTGCCTGCCATGGGCTTGGCAACAAAACAAAACAAAACTGAACCAAAAAGCAAACCAAAAAACCCCAGATGGAACCCAAGATGGCGACGAATCTGCCCTTTAACAGACCCTGAGTCTCACTATACGCATACTTTGCTACACTAGTGTTTGAAGACCGTGACGGAAACCACCCACCTTGGCCAGGCACGATCACAAGCCCAAGACAGCAGCCTGCACGAGTTGTCTCACAACAGGAGGCCCCGCGAGACACGTGGCGCTGCCCCGAAGGCGGACAGGGAGGATGTGGGCGGGGCCGGTAGGAGGGAGGAGACGCCCAGCCTCCCAGAATCCTCTGCGCTGGGATCCACCTGCGCAGACCAAGTACCTGCCGAGCGAAATGACTGGCCAGAGACAACCCGAAACTAACCCCATGACCATGGAACAGGAGACCGCGAGCGGCATGGCAGTCTTTTTCCTGGGTTCCTTCACCCTGCAGCTCTCCGCCCAGGCGCCCCTTCCCGATAAAGTCTCTTGCTTTGTCCACACCTGTGTCTCCTCCAATTCATTTCCAAGTGTTACCAGGCCCTGGAAGGGGTCCCCCTTCCTGCAATATTAGCATATTAAATGACACATCTACCTGCGGCTGGGCCCAGACATCAAAGACCAATAAAGGATAAAAAGAGGTGGCACCCCACTCCCTCAGAAAAAGCCCTGCCCCTCCCCACATTAGATTCAAGCAGATGCCCCGCCATCAATAGCCTCACTCTTCCTCCCTTTGCCTTTACCCCTTAAAATTAAATCGCTCTTGCCAAGTGGGCAAGAAATTGATCTGTGAACTTTGTTCTGCTTCTCCATCCTTTGATCACTGAATAAAGCTTGTGTCCATCTCAGCTCGGTTTCATTATTCACCTGCTGAAAGGAAAAAGACCCACCTTCCCTCCTCCCTCCCCGCCCCCAGCCCCCAGGCAGAGAGCCTGAGGCAGGTTAGCCCCCACCCCACCCCCAGCAGGGTCCATATGACTTAGTTTGGTAACATGTTCTGTAATATCTTTGCTTATTCGGTTTCCCCAGAACCCTGATTTTTCTTTGCAAGGCACCAGTTCGCTACTCTAAGCTAGCACCTACCTGACAGTGGACGGACCTATTAAACAAAAGTCAAATCACGCCACTCCTCCGCCTGGACCACCATCACTCCTCATGCTGCTCAGACTCAGTGCTTCCCACACTCCTGCCTCTCAGGGCTCCTGGCGGCTCCCTGAACACAGCACGTGCACCGCTGCCTGAGTTTTGCACTCTCCTTCCACTGGGACCTGCTCACCTCGGGGATCCACATGTCGGCTCCCTTGGGTGTTTGCTCATCGTCATCTGGCGATGTGCTCACCCGGCACCTGCTGCCCCATTTCCTTCCTTTGTCCTTCTCCATCGCCCACTGACAGACTACAGATTTCCTTGTCCAGATCGGCACCCTCTCTCCATCATTACACAAAAGCCCCAAAGGCAGCATTCCCGCTGCTTGTACTCCCAGAGCCTGGGCCAGTGTGTGTTGCAGGTATTCAATTAATCTACTAAGTGACTGAGTAAATAGAGACATGCGGTGCTCCTGAGACCTGAGCCTCCTTGCTTTTCCTCCGTGTTGTTTCCTGTGACTGCCCTGTAAGCAGCCTTCTCAGTCTCGTGTAGGGGCAGCTGCCCCAGGCATCACCCACACCGTTAGAGTTCAGCCCAAACTATGCATCGCTGACAGAGCTCCAGCCCACGATGCCTTCACAGGAAACAGACCTCTAGCTAAAGACTGTGGGGAAGTTAGGAAGACCAAATGTTTCATCAATCCGTCACCCTAAACATCTTTGTTCTTTCGCCAAGGTTCCTTTCTAGGCAGCCCCCACTTATTCATTCAGGGTCCTTCCAGGGAGCCTTGTCTGTCCCCCATCCCAGACTCAGTAGGTGTCCCACCGAGACCCTAGGCTTCCCCCCAGGGTGGCACTGACCACGCTGTCTGCGCTTCTGCTTCCTGCACTGGCCTATAAGCCATCTGAAGACAGAGGCAGTAACCCCAGCGCTGTCCTGGCACACAGTCCACATTTTTCTTTTTCTTTTTAGGGCCACACCAGCAGCATATGGAAGTTCCCAGGCTAGGGGTTGAGTCGGAGCTACAGCTGCTGGCCTACACCACAGCCACAACAATGCAGGACCTGAGCCACATCTATGAACTACACCTCAGCGTGGGGGCAATGCCGGATCCTTAACCCATTGATCGAGGCCAGGGATCGAACCTGAGTCCTCATGGATACTAGTTGGGTTCATTATCGCTGAGCCACAGGGAGAACTCTGCACAGGCCACATTTAATAAATGTTCATTGAACAGATGAATGGATATGTGAGCAAATGAAGCAAAAGAAGAACTTTGGGATCTAAAGCAGACGGATGGAAAGAGAGATGGATGTTCAGAGTTATGAAATCCCCCCTCCTGAGCCCAGGGTTCTGTCTGACATTCAGAACTAACAGGTGTCCATTAGACAAAGCTTTCCAAGGGAAGAAATTTCACAATCTCCCGCCTTCCTCTCTCTGGCCACAAAGGCTGTTTATTCAGACACCAAATTAAGAAATAGATGAGTAGACAAATTGCATCGCCAGGGCTTGATCTGTGCTGTTGTTTCCCTGAGGCTAATGTTTCCACGGGATACAGTTGAGGTCATCTCCTCCCTCTGCCCTTGAATTCCTCTCTTCCCCCAAGAGGCAGGACCAGGGGCTTCAATCCAGTGCAAAAAAAAAAAAAAAATCTCATGAGATACATAAAATCCTAAAGAACCAAGGAGCCAAGGAAAGCAGTTTGTTTTTACCTGCAGCATTTTGAAATTTACCAATGAGTTTTTTTGTTTTTTGGGTTTAATTGTACTGACACCAAAGAAATGGGAGGGCTGCCCCCTAAAGGGGCAGTTGAGCAGAATGAGTCTCTTGGAATGGCTGTAATTATGTTGTCGGCCTTCTCTCCCTCTCTGCTAGTGACAGCATGTGCTCAGCGAGCTGTTCCCTGGTGAGCAGGTTCTGTGTTCCTCTTTCTCTGGATTTGCAGCTGCATTGCAGGGGCAGCTACAAATAACCCAAATCCAGGCCAGGCTGCACCCTGATGTGGAAGTTAGACCCTCTGGGCTACAGAGCCTGAGGCAGGACCGCCCTAATGAGTCTGCAGTCATTACAGCACAGGCCCTTCTGGGAGATTGCAAAGAACAGAAACCTCCAGACAATCGGGACATTTAGGAAACACAGGCTGTCCCCATTTGTCCATTTGTTGGCATTTTCTCCTGGAAAACGTATCCACAGGACAAATGTCTAAAGTCTCTGAAGAAAAAAAAAATTGCTACACGTGCTCTGGAGATGACAAATAAAATCACTGAAGCGTGTTGTTTTCAGGTGGGCTTGTGGTAATTAAGCAGCGTGGCAGGGATCTGGGCTGCTTTTGGGAGGACGGAGACAGGAGGAAAATGCCAGGGGCCGTCAGTCTGCTGCACAGCTGTAAACACGCTAAGAGAGACAGACAGGCCAAGCTGACATCTGCCAGGGAACAATTAGCTGCCACCAAGCCCCGAGCCTCTGCTCAGCACTCTGCAGGGTGTGAGATGTTTCCAGATGTCTTTGCGTTTTAACACAGCCTCTTCTTAACACACATCAGGAAGACAGTAGCCTGGGGTACACGCTGTTAAAAAGGAACCACCTGATTGCCAAGTTCAGCTTAGCCCAGGGACAGCAAGGACCACTTCCAAGGTGCTCTGGGCCAACAGGAGTAGGATCGTGGAACCCGTCATATTAGACTCACCGAATTCCGTAAAACTCTATGAGGTGGGGGCACATTAAGCCTTTTTAAAGAACAAGGAAACTGATGCTCAGGCTGGGGAGGGAGCTGCATCCCATGGTGGAGAGAGCTGGGCAAGCAGAGGTCAGCCAGGTTGTGCTGGTGACAATGGGAATGCCAGCGTTCACTTGCTGTCTCGCCTCTCTCCAGGCTGTGTGCAGCATCCAGGGCCAGTCCCTGGGCAGGGAGGCCTGCGCACAGGGGGCTGGCAGGATGTTCTTCTAGGGGACACAGGCTGACTCCTGGATTCCCCACATAGCCCACCTGCCACCAGGTAACTGGGGCCTGGACATGTGATTTCAACCACTGACCCTACCACCCTGGGCGAGTCACGTGACACCCCCACCAAATGGCAGTGATCTTGACCCCAGCGTGAGGATGTGTCCCCTCGTGGCTGAGTGGTCAGGAGAGTTAGTGATGGTCCATGGACACTACTTGGCCCATCGTGGGGGCCCCATCAAAGTGCGCGGGGGAAGGCGGGTAATGAAATGAGTTCCAAAACCTCTTTTGTGCCATACGCGTCTCCAGGGCTGCAGTGAAGAGATGGGAACTATTAGCTGCTCATAAGGAAGCAGTCACACTGACCTGATCGCTGAGAGAGTGGGCAGGATGGTCCCTGAGCTTAGAGACACTGCATCCTCAGAGTGAGGCCCACGGAACAGCAGGAGCGCCATCCCGGCCCCAGCCCCTATCTGCTGAACCAGAATCGGCACGTTAACAAGAGCCGCAGGGGAAGGGGTGCATGTTGGAGTCTGAAGGGCACCCGGAGGCCAGCACTTGAATTCTGGATTTGAATCCTGATTGGGCCGGATCTTACTAAGTCACAAGCTGAAGCCACAGCCACTAAGTAGCTCAAAATGCTCCCAAGAGAGGCGACCATCACTGCGGAACTCAGCAAGGTGTCTTTCCTTCCTCTTCTGAAAGGCTTTGCGGTGGCTCAGCTACATCTGCAGGGCTCCTCTTTCTAAACAACAGGCCAGGAGCTGGCCGGGCTGTGCCGCTGCAGGCCAAGGGCAAGGTTAACTCGCTCAGGTGTAAGTGGAGCCCAGAGAGGACAGCTTGCTCCAGGAAGGGGAGGAGACGAAGGAGTACAATGGGATCAGGAGCTCGCAACTCAAGACCCAAGACGGAAGGGCACCCCTAAGTTCCTGAATGCCCCCACCTTCTGCCACCTCTGTCCTGCCTGGATGTCTAGGCAGGAGATCCAGCCAGGACAGAGCCAATCCAGCCCGCTCTTCTCTGGGAGACCAGCAGTGCCCCCAGGGAGCTCTGTAAGAACAGCAGTGCTATTTACCCAGTGTGAGAGGGCAGGTACTTAGCATCTCTGGGCCACCAGTCTGCGCTGCAACAGGTATGATGAGGATTAAATGAGATCAGGAATATGTCTGCTTTGCAGCAGGAACGCAACAATGTAATCGCAACCCTGGCTTGACCCCTGGTCTCTTTGTCCACAGGGAGTTCCAAACACTCATGTCCCAAGTGGGAACTTGGTGTCCTCCAAGGATGTCACCCTCCTCCCTCCCACCTCTAGGTCTGAGGAACTTCATCCCTGTTTATTGAAGAATTAACCGTTCTGTGCTCTTTCTGCCCATCCTGGACATGGCTCCATCAATTTTGCTCCCTTCTTCGTGTGTGTCATCTGGGACTCCAAATACTGATCTATCTCCATCCTAAAAATATGTCCACCCTCAAATGCCATCGCCCTTCTCTTTTTAACCATCAGACTTCGGAAAATGATGAGCTGCAGTTCTTGCAGCCGCTTATCTCAAAAGCCCGGGGTGAGCCCCTGTCACCACCCAGCAATGTCTCCTGGTGGCACCTCCTCCTGCTGCCACCGCACCCTCAGATATATCGTCCTGGTAACTGGAACTTTCGGGACGGCCCCTCGGCCCTCTTGTCTATCAAGTCATCTGCAACATTTAAGCCGCTGAGATTTCCCTCCTTAGAAATCTTTCTCAAGGTCTGGATAGTTTAGAAATGCACACTGCAGGGGGGAGGGAGGGGGCGGGAGGCTTGATATCTGCGATTTGCTTTAAATCACTTCAGCCAACCAAGAAAGGGAGAGAGAAAAAAAAAAAAAGAGGAAATAGAAGAAGCAAATATGGAAAAATCTCGACAATTCTTTAGTTCAAGGAGAACATATGGGGATTCCCTGTAGACAATCGGAGCAGGTGACCTTTCTCATTATGATTTAAAATATTTGCTCTTTGCTGGACCTCCTCCTCACACATCCTTCCTGGCTCTGTTGCTTCTCTTTTTCCACCTCCTCTCTTAAAAACAAGGGTTTTCCAAGGTCTTTGCTCACTTCTTCTGCGTCAAGACTCAAGGTGCAGGACGTGTCCTCTGCTTTCCTGAGCTCTCTGCCAAGATGCCCTGACTCTACAGCTTCGGTCATGGCTTTTCTCCAAACTCCACCCTCATATGTATTTTTTTTTTTAAATTGTAATTTTTTTTTTTTTTTTGTCTTTTTGTCTTTTTGCTATTTCTTTGGCCACTCCCGCGGCATATGGAGGTTCCCAGGCTAGGGGTCTAATCAGAGCTGTGGCCACCAGCCTACGCCAGAGCCACAGCAACGCAGGATCCGAGCCGCATCTGCGACCTACACCACAGCTCACGGCAACGCCGGATCGTTAACCCACTGAACAAGGGCAGGGATCGAACCCTCAACCTCATGGTTCCTAGTCGGATTCGTTAACCACTGCGCCATGACGGGAACTCCAAATTGTAATATTTAAATATGTATCTACATATATATTAAATGTATATATGTAGAGAGAGACTAACACAACAAAACTCACGTACCCTCCACCCCACTATAACCAGTGCTGGCATTTTAGCATAGTCCCTTCATATTTTTAGGATCCACATGTTACAAATGTAGTTGAGGACGATAACACCCTCACGGCCTCTCAGACTCTCCCGGACCCAACTCTTTTCCCTTTCTCCTCGGGGGACACCCCTGTTCTGAACTCAGTGTGTATCTCTAGACCATGTTTATACTCTGACTCTAGAAGCCTGTGTCTACAATCTATAGAATTATTTTTTAAATTAATTCATTAATTATTTATGTTTGCTTTTTTGGGGGGGGCCACATCCTTGGCATATGGAAGTTCCCAGGCTAGGGGTCAAATTGGTGTGGCAGCTGCTGGCCTACACCACAGCCACAGCAATGCCAGATAGCCACGTCTGCGACCTACACCATAGCTCAGAGCAACACTGGATCCCTGAGCTGCTGAGTGAGGCCAGGGATCGAACCTGTATAACTCATGGATACTAGTCGGATTCATTTCCATTGCATCACAACGGGAACTCCCTATTTTTTAAATTTACATAAAGTAATTTCACTATATGTGTCTGTAACCTTTTTCACTCCACACTGTGCTTTTCAGAGTGACTCTTAGTGATACATGAAGATCTAGTTCATGCATCTTGAACACTACAGAGTATTTTGGTAGAGCACACATAGCACAATGTTTCTCCTTATTCCCCTGTGGATGGATAGCTTGGCTGTTTCCTGCACAAACAGTGAGGCAGCGACGGTCCTTTGCAGGTCCCTTTGAGTACATATGCACAAATGTGTGCTTTCATCTGTGCATCACCTACCGATGTCCCTTTAACACCTTACTGGGCTTGTCTGCTTTTCTTATTGCCTCCCTCACCCCCAAGCAGAGAGTACATTCATTTCACTTCTATGCCATTAGCACATCATACCTAACTCATAATGGATTAACACGGAGGGAGAGAGGGCAGGAGGAGGGAAGGAAGGAAAGAAGGGAGGGAGGGAGGCCATAGAACTTTCCAACATCAAGGTCAGGATCAAAGGACTAGGCAGCCAATAGCATTATTTTGTGGAAATCCAGGTATGAAGTTGGTAGTGAGGAGTCCAGGAGGCATTTTAATATGATTTACATGCCTGGGATCAGAAAACACACTCTCAGCATGCTTTTTACTCCGGTAGAAAAATAGAGGCCCTGACTATATTTTGTACTGGTACTTAAACAGGCTTCTGACAAAAACCAAAGACTACTTTGTGTAGTTTTCCAGATAAAGTGAAACTACATTATCTTAAGCCAGCTGACCATATACAAAGATGAAACTTTGTCAATGTTAAAAATAAAATAGCCACTTACCTCAGTAGCAGAATGAGTTTACTCTGGAATACCCAGAGGAATTGCAGTTTGGGAAATGCAATCTATGGCAGACCATAGCAAATCCAAAGAACAAGGAAGAGAGCTTGCTTTTACAGAGCAAGGGGGAGTTGGGAGGGGCTGCTCTCTGAAGAGCATTTCATTGGAGGAAACAGAAAGTTCAAGGCGGTGACAGCCTCTCATTGGCTGGGCTGTTGCTGGGCCAGAAGAAAATCTTCCTTCTTGCTGGGGTAATAGAGACATCTTCCTGTCCTGGATTGTAAAGTAAGCTGCAATGACTGTGTGTGCATGAGAGCTCTCCAATCAGGGCTTCCTGAGCCCTTTTTCTTTTTCTTCTTTTTTTGGGCCACGCCTGCAGCATATGGAAGTTCCCAGGCTAGGGGTCAAACTGGAGCTGCTGCTGCCAGCCTATGCCACAGACACCTTGGATCTGAGCCGAATCTGTAAACTACACCGCAGGTCATAGCAATGCTGGATCCTTAAACCACTGAGCGAGGCCAATGATTGAACTGGCATCCCCATGGACACTATGTTGGGTTCTCTACCTGCTGAGCCACAACTGAAACTCCAAAGGCCTTTTTTTTTTTTTTTTTTTTTTTAATGTTTGAACTTTTTTTTTTTTTAATCTAAACTTGCAGGAAGATAATATGAAGCTCAGGCACACATGATGACAAAGGAATGTTACTCTTGAATCATCCACAATGTGCTCTGTACAGCTAAATGCAAATTTGAGAAGGTTCCAAAACCCTGGGTTGCAAATACAGAGAGAAACACAGTATAGAGGCCCCAGTGTCAGGGCTGAACTCCAGCCTCACATTTTGCCCCATTGCCCACATTTTCATGATGGTGATGTTTATTTGAGTTTCCAGAGGCATCCAAAAAAAAAAAAAAAAAAAATCAACAGAATTTGGGCTCTGGCTGCAGACTGGGAAGTTGTTTTGGTCAGAGAGACATCTGGTGGCTTTTGAGATAAACCACACTGTCCTGCCAAAAGTCAGGTCTCTTTTCCCATGCACAGAGAGGAAGCCCAGCTTCTGCTAAGGAGATACCCAGCATCACCTTAGCAGGAAGGAGTGGCCCGGAGGGTACACAGCAGTGGGGGCTTTGGGGCCAGAGCCTGCCCAGGCTCCATCTCCTTGGAGTCAACTTGACTGTTGCAATGGGGCAGGGATGCGAATAGCTCTTGAAGCCACTGTGAGGACTAGCTGAGCAAGAGTGATGGACCCAACCGCAAAATCCACAGTATTTGAATGTTGTCTGTCTCCTGACAACCAGATCACAAAAGGTCCGTCCAGGGGTCCCTATAGTACCTCTGTGCTCTGATGGCCACAGAGGTCAGGAAGCTGGGTCCCCCACGGGAAGGCAGGCCTTGCTCCCTCAGCACCCCATGTGGTCTACCCACAAAGGACACCCCTCCATGAGATCATGTCCACGGGGTTTCCTTTTGGGGGGTGGTACTACGGCAGCCCTTTTTCCCCCTTTATAAATTTCTGCATGCATAAATTTTTGCTATAAGCAGTTTCATGCTTGTACTAAGAAGAAATCATCCCCATTTTTTTCCTTTTCAGAGAATAAAATGTCAATTTTCCATCAGTTCTTGTTTTCCTCTTAGCCCTTGGATGATTTTCCATTAGTTTATCTTTTATAAATTTTTCATCTTCAACAGAATAAAGGAGACTTGGGGATTTCTCAGCGTTAGTGTTTTCACATCCTACCCTATAATTTCGGCCATCGTCATTGTCTTTACACAAAGGAACAAGGCAGACAAGCAGATGGCTCCCTCTGGAAGGAACCCAAACAGTGGCGCTCAGGTCCCTGCCTGAGTTAAGGCTGAAAATGAAGGAAGAAGGGTGGTTTCATTCCAACCAGCTCCACAGTACTTTCCAACCCCAACTCAGCTCTCCCACGTGTGATCTGAAAGGGAAATTGAGTGTTAGCTTAGAGCACTTCCTTCTAAATGCACTTCCTACCCTTCTGCAGATGCAATGAAAAAATGTTATATGAAAATAAAACTTTTTTGGGGTCTTTTTTTAGGGTTGCACCCGTGACATATGGAGATTCCCAGGCTAGGGGTCAAATGGGAGCTGTAGCCACTGGCCTATGCCACAGCCACAGCAATGCCAGATCCAAGCCTCATCTGCAACCTACACCACAGCTCACACCAACGCTGGATCCGTAACCCACTGAGAGAGGCCAGAGATTGAACCTGCGTCCTCATGGATGCTGGTCAGATTCGTTTCCCCTGAGTCACAATGGGAACGCCAAATAAAACTTTTTTAACTCAAGAATTTTATACACTTTGGGGAATTTACTGGCTGAAATATAGGCACAAATTTTTTAAAGCAAAAAAAAAAAAATCCTTCTGTAATTCAAATAATCTTTTCCTAATTCATCAATTTGGCTGATTTTGGCTTATGCTAGATTTCCTTAAAATAAAGACCACGTTTATTAATCTTGGTTCCACAGCGAACCAGCAAGCCAATCTGGGGACCTATTTTTTTTTAAATTAATTAATTTATTTATTTTATGTCTTTTTGCCATTTCTTGGGCCGCTCCTGCGGCACATGGAGGTTCCCAGGCTAGGGGTCAAATTGGAGCTGTAGCTGCCAGCCTACACCAGAGCCACAGCAACGCAAGATCTGAGCCGCGTCTGCGACCTACACCACAGCTCACGGCAATGCCGGATCATTAACCCACTGAGCAAGGGCAGGGATTGAACCCGCAACCTCATGGTTCCTAGTCGGATTTGTTAACCACTGCGCCACGATGGGAACTCCGGGGACCTATTTTTTGATATGCCAACTTCCAGGTGCCATTTAGGAAAAACAGAAAAACCAGAATGATTACATTCACTTAGCTAATAGGTGTCCTATCCCAATTCTTTGTTAAGACTGAAAAGTTATCAGGAATGGACAGATGGCATGATTTATTCTGGTGCATGTGGGATCCTGTGAGGGGAATTTGCTCAAGTTTTAGAAAGTATCTATTTTCTAAAGAAATGGACTCCCTTCCTGAGGTGGTATCGACCCTCTCTCTACAGCAGGATGTGTATACAACATGAAATTCCCACAGCTGGGCATCCAGAAAAGGAGTCCAGCTTGCCTGTATCACGCGGAGCCTCCACGACTCTACAGAGAGGTGTTGGTATCAGGATGTGACAAGGGAAAGGCTCTCAGTCTGATGAAAGATTATGTCACCAGCACGTCTGTGGAACCTACGCTTAGGGCACAGATCTAAGCAATACAGTCTGTGCTGGTGACAGCTGCAAACTATATATTTCCCTTTTAAGGCAGGTGACCACATGTCCCAGTTTGCCTGGGTGGTCCTAGTTTAGGCCAGTTGCCCTGGCATAATTATCAAGAGCACCACTTTTCACTCTTTTATTTTTTTTTTTCTTTTTACGGCCATACCTGCGGCATATGGAAGTTCCTGGGCCAGGAGTGGAACTGGAGCTGCAGCTGCAGGCCTACACCACAGCCACGGCAGCACTGGATTGGAGCCACATCTGCAAGCTGTGCCACGGCTTGTGGCAACAGAAGACCCTTAACTCACTGAATGAGGCCAGGGATAGAACCTGCATCCTCACAAAGACAGTATTGGGTCCTTAACATACTGAGCCACAGTGGGAACTCCTTAATAGCACCTCTTTTCACTTACAAGTATCCTGAATGGGATGACGAATTACACCGTCACCTCACCTTCAGATGCAGCTCATTTAGGGCCCCCCACCCTACCTCCAAGACGCCTGCAGGGCCTTCCCAGCAGAGCCCTTTGGTCCAGACTTTTCCTCTCCTCCTCCCACCTGATGCCTTCAGGGCCAAGGATCCCAAAACACAGCCCTCCCAATTAAAATCTGTGCACTTGGGGAGTTCCCACTGTGCTCAGTGGAAAAGAATCCAATCAGTATCCTTGAGGATGCGGATTCGATCCCTGGCCTGGCTCAGTGGGTTAAGGATCTGGTGTTGCCAGGAGCTGGGGTGTAGGTCCCAGATGTGGCTTGGATCCCGCATGGCTGTGGCTGTGGCTGTGGTGTAGGCCGGCAGCTGTAGCTCCCATTCAACCCCTAGCCTGGAAACTTCCATATGCCATGGGGGCAGGTCTAAAAAAGAAAGTGTGCATTTGAGAACAGCCTCCTGTAGATAATCACCCTCACCCAGGAAAATGCATCTGATAGAATCGCCCAGGTCTGGGTCCAAACCTGCGGGACAGACACCCTGACGGGGTGCTTTCTAGAGCTTTCCCCACACAGTCCTAGGGTAGGTATCGGGGAGAGGGGCTCACACTGGGTCAGGATGACCCACCAGAGGGCTCTGGCCACCCTCATGGCCTCCGCCGTGAAAACCCCATCCTTCTCTGCCCCCGAAAAGGCACCACAACAAGCCAGCACCTCAAGGTTCTCACCAAAGACAGCGCTGTACCGGCCCCCACATGCTTCTCCCTCCAACAGAGCCCGCCAAAGGCAGATTTTTAGATGAATAAAAAAAAGAAACTTTATTCTAGTGTAGCATGGAACGTTTTCGAAGTAGGAATTCTTCTTTTGTGACCCCCCCAAAAAAAATCCCCTTACACTTTGAACATCTAAAAGGTTATTTTCTGTACAATTATATAAATAGTTTTATGTCTGGATAAACCTGGCATTTATGGTCCTAAAAGCTTTCCAAAAAGATCAATGCAATTAGATTCTTTAGACAACGATTAGCTTAGTTAGAGAACACGAAATATTCCCCAAGCACAGCCAGGATAAAAGAGAGGACAAGAGGGGTGACACAGGGCAGGAGGGGGCTGGGGACGAGAGGGAAGGCGGAAAACAGTAAAAGAGAACCGAACGCTGCACATGGACTTTAGAGGATGAGACCCAGCAAACACGAAATTACGAGCCAATGGAAAAGAACCATCCAAACGGGAGGTGACATGACCTCGTGAGTCAGCAAATACACCACCTGGCAGACTTGCTCCTCCAGGAGCAAGGGCCTTGTCCTTGTTTATTCCTATCAAGTGAAATACTCAAGGTTAGAGCCAAGGTAGAGAAACAACTTCAGGGCCAACAGACAGGAATTCAGATCCCTGTTCTGGCATGCACACAGGCTGTGTGATCCTGGGTGGGATTCCTAGCCTCTCTGAGCCTGTGTCCCACTTGTGGACATTATCTGCTTTGCTGGTTTTTCGGGGGAAGAGTAGAAGTAACTTACAAAAAGTGCTTACACCCCCCTGGAAAATAACTACAATAAATAACTAACATGAGTTTGTGTAGGTGACAAGGGCTTCACCTTGGGGACTTGGAACAGGCTCTGCTCTGGCTATTCTAAGATTCTGAGAATAGAGGCTACCATGGGCCCCTTTCCTGTCCCATGGATGTGGTGTAACCACGAAGGCCAGTGAAAATTAGAAACAGACCTTGCCTTGGGAGCCTGTGGTCACCCCTTTCCCAAGGCCCCAGCTCAGTGGGTAGAAGTGGAAGCGGCAGAGGACGAGGGTTTCCTCTGTCTTCTGCGGGTCTGGTCTCCTCGGAGCTGCACAACATTGGGCATCACCTCCACGCTGACCCGTGGGTCACACAGCAGCCCATGTCACTGAAGCCCCTGAAGCCAGGAAAGCAGGTTCCTGCACCGCATTGCTCCCAGGCCCACCCGGACCCCACAGGAAGCTGAATTTCTCCACTTTGGGGCTCCGAGACCTCACTTCAGTCGGGCGGCGACAATCAGCCACAGCGTGGCGTTCTGTGGGGTGAGAAGCCACGGCTCCACGGAGAAGCAGAAAGCGCTCGCCTCCCTGGGAGGGGAAGCGCGGCAGACCGGCTGGCGCGCGTGTGCGCGAGGAGTTCAGGCAGGAGAGGCCCCCGAGAGCAGCAGCGGGGACGTGAGGACGTCAGCCCTGCCTTCCGGGGACGGGGTGCCACACGCCCGGTATCAGGGACGGAAAAATAAGAGACGGCGCCAACAGGAAAGAGTGGGTGCACTTGAGGTAAATGGTGGTCTCAGATACGCGATGCACGCTGGTGTCATCAAAAACAGCCCGACCCTGAGGGTTTTTAATAAGTTCCAGGGAACGGCTAAGTCGGTCGTGATGAGATGCAGGCATCCCACGGCTAATGCACAGGGCTGCGGGGAGGGCTGGCTGTCCCTCCTCTTCTCGAGGCCATCGAGGTGTCCGACGAGCCCACGGTCCACGTGCCGCAGGGGGGCCGACCGAGAATGTCCAGGGAGTGGAAGCGCCGGGCTGCAGAAGGGCTTTGCCTGTTGGGCTGCAGCCTCAGCCACGGAGAGCCTGCGGCTTTCAGATGCACTGCTCCTCGTCCCGGTCGTTCAGGAGCAGAGACCACTTGTCCCCCCTGTCGTCGGCCGCAATGCTGTGCCGGGACAGCTTGTCGGACTTGAGCGAGGACAGCGACACCTGGCTGATGTAGCTGACCTGGTCCCAGGGCGCCGCCCGGGGTGGGTCGCGCCGCCGGTCGTCCATGCCCACGTGCACGCTGACCTGGGACGCGCTCAGGGGCCTCATGCGGCCCTGCGCCTGCGCCTCATACCGGGCCAGGTCTGGCTTCTTATAGCTGCAAAGCAAGAAGCCAGGAGCTTCTAAGCCATTCTGGAGACACAGCCTTTTTTTTCCCCCCCTTTAAAAGCCCAGTGAAGGCCTCTCATCGCGTCTTTAACAAGATGCAGTATCAGAGCCTCCAGGGTTTTAAAGGAAAGACCACTGACCTCCTAAAGCTCAGGTAAAGGTTGCCTGATTTAGAAACTGCCTATCCAGACACCCAGCACACAGCAGGCTGTTATTCACTTTTGTTAAATAAAAACATGAATAAATAATATCTTTTTTTTTTTTTTTTTTTCGTGGCACGTGGGCGTTGAACCTGTATCACAGTTGCAGCCTTTGCCACAGCTGTGTCAATGCTGGATCCCTCACCTGTGCCACAAGGGAAACTTCTAAACATACTTTTAAAAACAGGAAAAATGGTAACAAATAGGGATCCTATGTCTATATATTTGGATAAACAGTCCTCATGCAGAATAGTTGGAACAACCAGCATGCAGTGACTAAGGGCAAATAAAACCATTACACAAACACACGCTGGTTCTGCCCTGGCCTGTCCCTCTGGTCGGCGACACAGTGCACACCCACTATTGCCCAGACCGGCCTCGTGCTCAGTGCCCCCTGCCCGCCGCCAGGACTCACCACTTGAGCTGCAGTGACGAGAGGACCACGGACACGGAGGAGGCCGCCATGGCCGCTGAGCCCATCCACGGCTGCAGCACGATGCCGATGGGCATGAAGACACCTGGCCAAGGGGAGGACGACACTCAGGCCGCAGCCTTGGGCAGAGAGTAGGGAGGGCCCAGGCTCCCTGCCCATAGAAGCTCTCCTCCCCGGGGCAGCTCAGCAGCCCCGGGGCCGGGTCGTGACCACAGGCCCCGGCCTGAGGTTGGCCATCTCAGAGCTATTGAGAGGACGGGGTCCCCACCAGCCCTGATAGTCCTGGACTGTCCACACGTGGCATCACCTGTTTTGGGGAAGCTCCAGGGGAGCAG
The DNA here is from genome assembly GCF_054392235.1 of Sus scrofa. Lineage (NCBI taxonomy): Eukaryota > Metazoa > Chordata > Mammalia > Artiodactyla > Suidae > Sus > Sus scrofa. Next base: position 16,581,839 of record NC_139393.1, on the reverse strand, counting down.
GGCATGTTCCAGGGAGCCACAGGCCAGGGGTGGGCCAGCTGTGCTGAGGCCCCTCAGACTGTGTGAGCCCTGGGATGACCGTGGTCTCCGTCTACACAACTGCCCTCCCTCACGGGCATCAGAGCACCTTGATAAAGAGCCCAGAGACTCCAGGCCACGTATGAGCAAAGGTCTGTGGCAGAGACACAAGCACAGGAAGGAGCCAGCTCTGGGGCAGGGAGGACACCTGCCCGAGCCAGGCTGCGGTGGACACGGTAACCCACCACACGAGGAAACACTGACTGCTTGGGCACAACAGGCGAGCCTGGGGGGAAGGCCATGTTTAAAAATCGGTCTTTGCCCATGTGGGAGCCTTCCTTGCAGAAGTGTCTGCAACCTTTAAGGAGGCATTAGGAAGCAGAAAACATCCATCTCTTTCCATGATTGTTTCTGAGTCAGGGTGAAACCTGGGCAGGATTAATTTTTACGATAAGGTTATGAAACATCAATCCTTATGCCTAACATGTAGCAAACGCTCCATAACTGTTTTCTTTCTTTCTTTTTTTTTTAAATTTTTTAGGGCTGCACCTGTGGCATGTGGAGGTTCCCAGGCTAGGGGTCCAATTGGAGCTACAGATGCCGGCCTACATCAGAACCACAGCAACGCAGGATCCAAGCCGTGTCTGCAACCTACACCACAGTTCATGGCAATGCTGCATCCTTAACCCACTGAGCGAGGCCAGGAAAAGTGTATCCTCATAGATACTAGCTGGATTCTTAACCCGCTAAGCCACAACGGGAACTCCCCCCGTAAATGATAATCATGACAATTTTCCAGAAAATAGGAAATAGGATGGGGTATCTTGGCCAGCTATTCAGAGAGGCCAGGAGTGAGTGGAGGCTTGGGTCCCCTCTGCAGTTTCTTGTTTACCTTTAGAGACTAACAAAGCAGGTCATAATAAGATCAAGTCTTTCTACAAGGCTTCTGGCCACAGCTGGGGTCAGAGCACAGGGGCAGGAGGGCCCACCTGCGGCGATGGGTATCCCGACCAGGTTGTAGATGAGCGCCAGGACCAGGTTAAGGCGTATTCTCCGGACGGTCCTCTTGGAGAGGTGAATGCTGGCCACCACGTCGAGCAAGTCATTCTGCAGGAGAGGCGCACGCGGTGAGTCGGGAGCTCTGTCCCTCAGCCCTCACCACCCCGCCTTGGACAAGGGGAGGGGAGACGCAGCCCAGCTCACTCGGATGAGGACGACGTCAGCCGCCTCGATGGCCACGTCCGTGCCCGTCCCGATGGCGACGCCCATGTCGGCCTGGGCCAGGGCCGGGGAGTCGTTAACCCCGTCACCCACCATGGCGACCCTCTTCCCCTCGTTCTGGAGCTGCTGGACCTTAGCCACCTTGTGAGAAGGCAGCACCTCTGCAAAGACTTTGTTGATGCCAACCTGAAAGGCAAGGAAAACAGGAGTCCGCAAATAAATAAATAGGCAGTAACACCTGGTATTGGCGAAGGGCGGGAACAGGAGCAGAAACCCACAAGCCATGCGGCCTCCCCCTCCCCTCAGCCTCCAGGTCCCGTCACCAAGCCCTGCAGATTCCAGGTCTCCTCTGCTCCCGTCCCAAATCCCCACCATGGTTAGGGACCCTCGCCGGCCTCCTGCCCACATCCCCGCCTCTCGATGCTCGTCTCCAAATGCCGTCCCAGTGATCTTTCCAAAACAGTCGTCATTTGGCCCTGTTACTCCTCTGCTCAAAGTCCTCCAGTGGATCCCACCTCCCTTAGGACCCTAGCTGAATTCCTCCATGTGGCTCCTGAGGTTCCTGTGGAAGGGGAGACCTGACCTGCTTTGCCCGTGCCCGGCTCCCTGCCTGGCCCTGGCGGGCCGACGCTGCCTCTCTAACCCGCCTCCACTTGGCACCTGCAAGCAGTGCTCATGCTGTCTGCTCTGTCCTGCAAAGGTCACCTTTCCTTTCTGCAGCATCCCCTCTTCATCTGCCCACTCCTGACTCAGGCCTCCTCTCCCCTGGAAGGGATCTCCAGGCCCTGCAGGCTGACGGGGGCCACTGGCAGGGTCCACACATCCCAATGCTTCTGTGGGATCACCCAGCACTCAGTGTATACTTGCTCCCCAGGCCACCCTCCCCACAGGATCATGTGCTCCAGGCCCTCCTTGCTTCTCTCTGTGGCCTGTCCATCACAGGGGTGGTGTTTAGTAAGTGCCTACTGAATGCATCAACAAATTTTAACTAGAGCAGGGGGTACTTTAGCAAGGATGGCTAAGAGAGGCGTGCTGCTCCCCTCCTAAAAAAGCAATTCATTTTCAAAAGCAAACAGCTTTACACACATTTCGAAAGGGGTGGTATATAGTTTTCAGGAGTTTGCACTGGAGCCAGCCCCACATGACGGGACACGTCAGCAGGCATGCAACCGTGCTGCCCTCATGGACCAAACTCAGAACCAAGGTCCACAGGAGAACCAGTCTCTTATCTGATGCAGAGTGAGAAGAGCTGGGCCAGCAAAACACGCCCTTAATATAAAGGCAACAGAGTTGCTTATTTCAGCCCTCAAATCTTTTTATCCTCATTGTAGAGAACTGGAAATAGAGAAAGTTACAGCTGCTTTTCTGGGGCTGCAGTCAGCTGTGCCTGCACAAATGACGACACCCAGACCCCAGGGATGTGATCTCTGCAGCAGTGGCAAGGTGGTCCCCTGTGAGCTGTACACGACTGGGAGGAGAGCAGAGCAGGTGGAGGGAAAAGCCTCCCCCTAAGCAGGGGTGGGGGTGCGGGGAGCCAGAGCAAAGCTGAGCGCTGGGTGCACTGGTGCTTATTTATCTTCCTCAAACTGTTTCTGCCAGCTTGAAATTGCTCATAACTTCGGAATTGAAAGACACCCCCAGCCCCGGGCCCCGGCCTGTACCTGGGTGGCAATGGCTCTGGCTGTCTTGTGGTTGTCTCCCGTGATCAGAACCACATCGATGCCCATGCTCTTCAGTGTGTGCACGGCCAGGGCGGCCTCCTGCTTGACTGCATCCGCGATGGCGAGCATCCCACAGAGCACACCTGCAGGAGACACCCGCAGGTGAACCCAGAGCAGAGCCCTGGACAGCTGGAGGAGCAAGTGAGCCTGCGCAACTGAGAGCAGTTTTCCTAACATCAAGCTACACGCAAAAATCAAAACACCAAATTATATAATGGAATGTGGTTTTGGTTTTGTTGTTTAAAATGTATATACATTTATAGGTGCATACAAAAGTCTGGAAGGACTATCAAAAAGTTAGCAGTGGTTCTCTGAGAAGTAAGAGAATGAGGGATTCCGTTTTTTTTTACAGCTCTTGGAATTTTCCAAATTTTCCGCAAGGAGCATCTGTTACTTTGCAGAGTGTCTAACATAATAATTCAATACCTGTTTAGTTATTGAAACAGGAGAAATATAACAAATGCTACTTAAAAAGTGACACGTGTCCAAACAGCTAGGAAAATTGATCCTTCCTTATTGTCTTTTCCTAAAGAAAATACTTCTACAGAATTTTTTTTGGGGGGGGTGGGTGGCTGAATCTTTAAATACTGACACAGGGACAGTTTGAGGACTGAGCTGCGATGGAGGCAGCTGAGGATGTGTAGGAGGAGAACCAGTTCTGGCTTCATCGAGCTTAGGGGACTGTGGGTTTATAAGGACTCAGGAGAAGGTGCGGCAGTGGGAGCAGGAAAAAAAGGGGGGGGGAGAAATAGAATGGGAAAAGAGGACCATTGGAAACACAGCAAGTATTTCTTATCTGCATACAGTTTTACTCCTCTTAGCAGACACTAACATTAGCAAAGTGATTCTAATCTACTGGAGAGGTTAAGACCAGGATATAACCTGAGAACTAAGGCACATGCAATGTTGAGAAGCTCTGTGAAGGCTGCAGGGTGTTTCAGTGTGGAAAATACCCCAGGGTTAAACCTCCTGGGAAGGGAACTGCCTGCAGTGACAAACAGGCAAGGATGGCTTTTAACTGCCAACCTGGACAGAAGCCGATGAAAGTGGTGAAGACCATTTAGAATCCCAAGAGCAGGAGATCAATGCCCACTTCACCCTGGCAGTAAAGATGGAGGGGGACTCAGGACCGGGAATGAAGTGAAAAAATAACAAGACACTTTTCAAAAACAGAAATAAAATTAACAGAGAGGAAGATTTATGGAAAGACCAAAAAAAAAAAAAAAAAAAAAAAGGGAGTCTATTTCTGCCTCTGTTTCTTGGGGGCACGGAAGGCAGGGGAGCAGAGTGGTACCATCAATGGCCACCAGGATGGCCGTCTGGCCCTTCATCTCGTGATTGGTCATTGCGTCGCTGACGTCGCTGGTGACGGTCAAGCCGTTGCGCATCATCCACTCTCGGTTTCCGATCAGCACAGAGAAGGTCTGGGGGGCCGCATCTGCTCAAAAGAGGGTGGGGTTTTCCCCCAAAGAGCCCGGTTGCACTGCGAGAAAGCACTAAAACCCGTGGGATCCTTCTAGAAGCAAAACATCCACCTGACAGCTCTTGAAAAACCGCACTGTGGTAAGCGCCTCTTGGAACACCACCCTCAGAGGAGGAGGGAAGAAGAATGTGCGGGACTGTGGTATGAAGTAAAACTTGAAGATGTTAAAGAGACACATCAAACACTGTGCAGCGCCCCTAGTGGCCTGGACAGGTGTTACAAACGTATCAAACACTGCAGCGCCCCTAGTGGCCTGGACAGGTGTCTGCTGCTGCTGCTTCTACACCAAGAGCGAGTGTTGACTAGAGAGATTACTGCTCCTGACAGATAACCCAATATGATGAGACAGCTTACGTGTACAAACTGGTCCTAGAAGGCCAGGTGAGGCTTTCACCTGTCACCACTAACTTAGGGGTTGCCGATAGACTAGTTCCTAGAAGGCGAATGGAAAGTTCTCCTGGGGCTTTAAACTGATAGAAGGTGGTAGATGGCTTCCAATAAAATAAACAATAAAATCTACATCAAGATTTAACCACCAACAGACTTACGAGAAAACCCTAAACCCGGGGGTTTTTTTGCTTTGGGGGGCTTTCCACATGCTTATGCTGATGGCTAGCCAGCTATCCACTGAATGAGAAAGGCTGTCATTCAAAAAGCAGAGTTGTCCCTTCTTGGAGACAATGGAGGTTGACTCCATCGTCCCTTCTTGGCCTGGGGAGACCTTTCCATCTCTTTCCCTGACTGCTGCCAGCTCTGTAAAGGCATCACTGCCCATCAGAGTCTATGAGAAGGAGGCTGCTTGTTTAGAAAGAACAAAAGTAGGACTCCCATCTGCCTGCTCCACAGCTTATGAGAGGCAAGACCAGCCTGGGGTAAGAAAGATGAGACAAGACCACAGAACAGGTAAGCAACTGTCTGTGAGTTTAAGTCCTGCCATCAGTGTCAAGATTCAGCTGCAGGCTTCTCTGGGGAGGTGGGCGCCCCAGCCCAGAGCCACCTTCTCTGCAGCAAGGAACCAGGGGGGGAGCCGGCATGGCATTTTCCGTGCCCTGCAGGCCGAGTGGCAGAGACAGAGGCAGCGGTACCTGTTTCTGAGGGCATGCTGCTGACCCCGTTCCGGTGAGCAGTGGGTCTGCCCTGCTGGCGCTCACCCTGGGCCAGCACGCCCTCCACATTGCTGACTTTGCAGCCGATCCCACAGCCTGGCACCGCCTGGAAGTCTGTGCAGTATCCCAAGGTCTCTGTGCCAAGTTCCTGGGAAGGAATTCAGGGGAAAGGAAGCAGAAAACAGATGTGAGCTGAGCGGGGGGCAGGACTGGGGTGGGGGCGGCAGGGATAGCAGCCACCTGCCACTGGGGATGAAGGGCAAAGGGAGGGACAGGAGGAGAACTGCCAGGAAAGGTGACAGGATCCACTGTTAGGTCGGCAACTCCGCCTCCATCTGACACAAACGTTAACAACAGTGCAAACTGTCAAGTTTGGATGCCTGGGGACACAGGACGGGTTGCAGTCTAGTCAGGGGAAGGCAATTCGTGCCAAACTTCACAGGTAAAGGGTTGGGCGGCAAAGATGCCAAAGGGAGGAAAGATTTTATTTTATGTTGCAGATAGTTTCATAACACCGATAGAATAGGTAAGTGGTGACAAGCTATTTTGAGGCCATCAAGAAGTAACTGCTACTCGGAATTCCCGTTGTGGTTCAGCAGTAACGAACCCGACTAGTATCCATGAGGATGTGGGTTCGATCCCTGGCCTCACTCAGTGGGTTAAGGATCTGGCATTGCCGTGAGCTGTGGTGTAGGTCACAGATGTGGCTCAGATCCCGAGTTGCCGTGGCTGTGGTGTAGGCCGGCAGTTGGAGCCCTGATTCCACCCCTAGCCTGGGAACTTCCATGTGCCGCAAATGTGGCCCTAAAAAGCAAAAATAAATAAATAAATAAATAAGTAACTCCCCTTTATGGACCCTGGTGGGGAGGGGCGGTGTGGCAGGAGAAAGGGAGGAGCTGGTTTTATTTGGGTGACGGAACCGCAAAGGAAGGATGACGGGGTGAGCAGAATTCTTCCTGAAACACCAGAAGGATGAGGGCGGACAGCCACACGCACACAAAGGACACAACACGAAATGAGATTTCTGGACGACTCCCTACCCCGGGAGAGTTGTCAACTTCTCCCTAAGGCGTCCACGTCACCCTTCTACTGATAACTATTGTTCGGGCAGTTTCGTTTTTTAGGGCAGTATCCTGGCACATCCTGCTGCTTCCTTGTTCAGACTGAACAACACAGAAGGCTAAGCAGGACCTTTCCTCTGGAGAGATCGGAGAACGAAGGTGTCCCTGCTCACTGCGCCAGGCGCACAGGCCTTTGGTCACTGCTGCCGCTTCCCTCCCTCTCAGGCATCCCCGGTGCGCGGCCCCTCCCGCCCTGGCCGCGTGCCCCATTCATTTCTGTAGCCCTTTGCACCAAAGGCTCAGGAGGACGACACCAGCTTGTCCGTCTGCTCCATCTGACAGAGCTGGCATCTTACTAACTCTTACTGTCCTGAGCTCAGATGCTCAGTTAATGCCTAAGAAAGGACTGTTGGCACTGAAGTGCTTTGTGACCATCTGGACACGTGACAAGGGACCTGATGTTGTGAGCTGCATCTCCACCTGCTCGGGGCAGGGAGGTGCTGTGAAGTGGCTTCCGGGCCGCACAAGCCAAGGCCTCCGTGGAGGGGGAGGGAGGAGGAGAATCCCACGAGGAGGCAGGAGCCCTGAGGCTTCAGCCCGGCTGGTGGGGGCGGGGTGGGGGGTGGGGAGCGAGGCCCACTTACCTCCTTACAGTATCTGGTGACCGCCACGCCCAGGGGGTGCTCACTGCTGGCCTCTGCAGTGCCTACCACAGCCAGAACCTTCCTGAGGGGCAGCGTGGCCACGTCCACGAGCAGGAGGACCCGCATGACTTTGGGGACCCCGTGGGTAATGGTGCCAGTTTTGTCAAACATCACTGTCTTTATCTGCCAAAACAACCGCATCTCAGTGACCACGACATAGATGGAAGGGACCCTCAGCCCACACAATGCTGAGGCGGAACGCCCCTCAACCCCCCAGGCAGGTAGCAATGCTCCTTCACGACAGGGGGCAGAATCTTCTGCAGAGACCCTGAGCTTCAGCCTCTCCCACGGACTAACGCCACTTCCTCTGCCCAGTCATAAGAATCCACACTGTGGCTTAACCTCCACCAGGCTGAGCCAGAGGCTCTCACTCTGATGTAACAGGAGACAGCGTGGCACCATCCCCTGGGGTCAGGGGACCGTAACACCAAGCAGGTTTCCCCTCCAGCCTGGGGGTCCGCTGTCTCCATCCTCCGCTGCCTGCCAAGCCAGCCATTGTTTCCTCCGGGCCACGTCAGTGCAAAAGCCGGGGGTGAGGAGTGTTCTTGAATTCCAAGCTCAAGAAAGGAAGGGGGTGTTGCTTGGCCACAATGCCAAGTAACCACAGGGCCAGTTGGGGGACCCATCACCCCTGGTGAGCGGCAGCTTCGCACTGGTCCCTAGGGAGCTGGGCTCAGCCAGTTGGGAGCAGCCACGCTCCTCATCTGAGGCCGGAGTCCCTCCGTCTCCGCTCCACGCTTCCCCAGACCTCGTACAAGGTCAGCTGCTCACTGGGCTCCGACTGTGAAGGGCCTGGTTCTCCCCCATTTAGCAAACGACAGCCCTCGCTCCTTGTTTCTGAGTGGCGGCCTCCTCAACACCATCAAGTGGTCTTCCTCCAACAATCCTCGCCTACGGGAGTCCAGCCCTCATGTTGCACCAGGATGACTTTCCTAACACGCGTCTAGGCACACAGGTGCTTTCAGAGCCCCTGGGTCCCGATGTTCCTCGGTTAAGTTCAGCATCCTTTACGAAGCAAACCTCCAAAGCCCTTCAAAGCCCCTCTCTCCCCTCCTTCCTCAATAGCCTCGGCTCCAGGCAGTGTCTTTCTCTCTTTCTTGGCGATTTTCTTTCTGTCCCTCATCTATTTATTCAGCAAATACTTGCAGAGTGATTTCCACACACCAGGCACTGGGCCAGATGCTGGGGACACAATGGTGGGGACATGTTCACAGTCTCCGGTCCCGTGGGGTCTGGGACCGGGCGCACAGCCTCCCTGGCTCCTCTCCATGTGCTGGTCCGACTCAACCGACAGGACTCAGATGAACCCTGAGTCTGACCTTCTCTGACCACCTGCACCACCCCCACCCCATCCACCCACACAAGTCTAAGGTCAGGGCCGTGTTCAGCTGTCCTCATGGCATCTCAACACCCTGCCCGGCACCTGCTTTGACCTGCTCCACGTCTGTCTTTCCCACTAGGCTGTAAGCTCCTTGAGAGCCAGGGCCCAGCACAGGATCCGCCCGTGGTAAACACTCAACAAATACTGAAGAAATGAAAGACGGAAGGTTGGGGATCATTGGGCCAAAGGGGGTGAGCGTCTATGAACCCTGCTGCCTGCTACTCCACCCCGAGGCCGCGCTGCTACGTCCCCTGGTCCCCTGGCCCCGCCAGCGGGGCGTGCGCCTGGCTCCGCAGGCTTAGCTGCAGCCTTTGGCAGGTTTCCTACCCTCCTGCTGCAGTTCCCTCACCTGTGAAACAGGAACAACGGGCACCAGCTCAGGACTGTTGAAGAGCTTGAATCAACATTTAAGCATGTAGTTCTTTCATTGTGAGTGGCTGTTGCTCACATTGTGATTCCTGTTAGTCCTGGCTTTCCATTTTACACAGTTAGCAACGCTACTCTCAGCCCTCCCTCAAGTTTTGCTCTTTTGTTGTCTTTTGTCTTTTTAGGGCTTCGCCCGCGGCATTTGGAGGTTCCCAGGCTAGGGGTCGAATCGGAGCTGTAGCCACCGGCCTACACCACAGCCACAGCAACTCGGGATCCGAGCCGCGTCTGCCACCCACACCACAGCTCATGGCAACGCGGATCCTGAACCCACTGAGCGAGGCCAGGGATCGAACCCGCCACCTCATGGTTCCCAGTCGGATTCATTTCCGCTGCACCACCACGGGAACGCCCTCAAGTTTTTCTCTCAATAGGAAATTTAAACTCTTTCCACGAGGATGAAGTTAAAAGAAAACAAAAACGCAAGCCGCGCAGCCCACACGACGGGATCCTCCCAGCCGAGACCCCGAGGGCCGCCGGGCCAACCTTGTGGGCCATCTCCAGGGGCTTGCCGCCCTTGATGAGGATGCCGTTCTGGGCGGCCACGCCGGTGCCCACCATGACGGCCGTGGGCGTGGCCAGGCCCAGGGAGCAGGGGCAGGCGATGCAGAGCACGGTGATGGACGTCTGGAAGGCGAAGCGCAGGACCACCTCCGCCTGGGAGATGCGCTTGCTGTGGTTCTGGCGAGAGGAAAGAGACGGGGCAGGACGAGCGTTAGAGGAGGCGTCGCCCGGGAGCCTGATCACGTCAGAACGCTCCAGGGCAGGCCAGGGACACGGGAGGGCGTGCGGAGCTGGGCTCTGGGACGTGCGGTGTATCCCACTCTGCGCTGGCGGTATCGCCTGGTTCACTGCCCGGCTCCGCACCCCACTCTTCCAACCTGATCCCACAGGCTTCCCTGAGAGGAGGGCCACATAAAACCCTTGGTCGGGGACAAGCACGGACTCTAGAATTGGACCCTGCAGGTCCACACCTGGCTCTGACCCTAATCCGCCCTCTCTGGGGCTCAGCCTCCTCATATACAAAATGGAGATAATAATACCCATCTCACAGGGTGTTGTAAGGACGAAGTGAGATAATGTACAGATGGACATACAAGTCTACACAGTACAACACCTGGCTCAGGACAACAGGCTCCTGAGAAATCATATTTCTCATTACCATTATTTCTATCATTATTACGAAAGCTTTAAAAAGCATAGCTCTCCAAGGAATCAGTCCTGAGGTAATAATCACACAAGGGGGAAAAGCTTCGAGGATATTCCTCACCATGCTTTTCCATAATGGCAAAAAACTGGAGATAAGGGGCTTGGTTAAGTAAGCTGCGAGTACGCATGCATAACGGGATAGCATGCACGTGTTAAGATGGTTAATGATGTGTACCTGTACTCACGGACATGGAAAAATATCAGTAACACTGCTGCATTAAAGAAGCAAGCACAAAACGGCATGCGTTATGATTTAATTACTGCAAAAGTGTCCGCCTGTATCTGCATAGAGCTTTTCAACAACCCCAGATAGATGTTCACCCAAGTACAGAAAAGTGCAGGTAGGGACGGGATTTAGAGCCACTTGTATTTCCCCAGGGAATGTTCTTTGATCCTTCACCATTGTTTTCTTTGTAAATCCCAAACAAATAAAATACAGGTCTCCTTCCCAGGAACCGGGTGGCACGCGCTGGTATTACCACCTGCATTCTGATATATCCTGAGTTATCTTTGCGGATCTTTCAAGTGTCCCTGGAGAACAACTGAGAGGCTATATTCACGTAATGATGGTAAAAAGCAAGTTTTCTAAATGAAGGACCATAATCTCTCCAGCTTCCATCTAACCTTTTTTTTTCTTTGACTTTGAAAGGCGGGATTTTAAAATATGATGTGTTATTAAGGGTCATTCAATTTTCATAGAAACGGTGGGATTGAGGTAGAGGGAGATACGGTTTAAGCCTGAAGTGATTTTTTGTTTGTTTGTTTTAAACCCAGAAATTCTTGTCAAAATAACACCTGGCATTCTGAGGGGAAGGGGTGGATTTCTGGCGGGTGACACAAACCCTATCCCTTTGAATGGGTGGCACAGAGCAGAGTGATAACAATGACGGGAAGGAACATGCAGTACCTCATTTGCCAGCATCCTCCCTGATAGTGCGGATAGAAACAAAAGAAGCGCAAGTGAGATGGAAAGGCAGGGAACAGCAGGAAGCCACAGAGTCCAACTTGTTAGGACGGAGTTTCCCACAGCCCCAGCCAACGAGCTGCTCTCCCACGAAAGCCAAAATTGTAGGCAGTCAGGTGCCATACTCGTCTCTGGCCAAATTCTAGGAATAGAGTCCTAGCTTATGCTTCAAGCACCAAAATCTCCTTAGATGTCAGAACATATTGGACTTGGACATTTCTCACTTAAGACAGGAAATGTGAGGGAGAAAATGACATCGTTGTGAATGATGTGCTGCCCCCCCCAAAGATAAATGATACATACACCTTTAATTAGGGACAGAAATTTTTTTTAAAGGAACAAAAGTATCATTCTGTATTTGCAGTTTCTTATTTCATGGCTCTGAGATAACATAGACAGTAGAGTGGGCTAAATCTGAGGTATTTTTAGAAACAAGGTTAAAACACTGTTCCACTCCCTGGGCAGTTACCAAACACCACTCTGGGGGGGCCATCAGTCTATCAAGGTTTCTCAACCTCAGCACTACTGGCATATTGGGGCAGGTACTACTTCATTGTGGGGGCCTACTGCATGCATTGCAGGATGTTTAGCAGCATCCTGGGCCTCCACCTACTATATGGCAGTAGCAGCACCTTCCTCCACCCCCCAGGCATGACACCCAAAAACATCTCCAGATGTTACCAAACCAAAATCACTCCCCACTATGAATCGCTGATGGACAGTTTTTAACTTCTGAAGCAGCAAGGTTTTTGGTATTTTTCTTTGAGGTCAGATAAAACTGTATTGCCTAAGAGAATATCCTTCCTTTATTTTTTTGGCCTCGCCCATGGTGTGCAGAAGTTCCTGGGCCAGAGACTGAACCCCCGCCGCAGCACTGAACTGAGCCACAACAGTGACAATGGCAGATCCTTAACCTGCCAAGCCACCAGGGAGTTCTTTCATCTACTTTTTAAACTCAAAAACATATTCCATTGCCTCATAGATAGTGTTTAATAAATCATTATTAAAGAGCTATTAGCACTGCTTGGGAACTACAAGGTTAGATGGTCTACATGGGTGTAGACAGCAAAAAATGTTCTTTTCTTACAAGTGGTTAAATAATATCACGCCATCAAAATTGTGACGTGACCTATCTATCTTCTATGACACATGCCTCATAACCTCAAAAACAGCCAATGGCGCAAAATGTAAATGCTTTACTTATTACAACTGAGAGCCAATGGTGCTTGAAACCATCTAACCTTCTGGTTAGACAGCAAAAGGCATCTTTAGTAAAAACCTGCAGGAGAGTGATTGTCCTACCCTGGCTGGGGTTTTGCTGCCAATAAGTGAAGCAAGCAAATAAAATGTAATGGGTAATTAAAGCCCAATGAATCTAAGACATGAAAAAACATTGATTATTTCAAACACGACAATGACACGGCCCACAGCATTCGACTTACAGGAAAGTATTTCTGAACAACACCAAAATCGACAAAACCGATTACAATCCATACCACCAGCGTCAAAGTTGAAATGATGATGATAAATGGGACAAAATATCCACTAAACCGGTCAGCCAGTTGCTGAATGGGTGCCTATGGAAATAAAACACCAAGACCACAGGAAATTACAATCTCCAAAGATATTTCACCACAAGCATGAACAGGAACTGGGATTCCTAGCTCCTCATTAACCACATTGATTAGTCAATTGCTCTCCTCAATAAAATCTGCCTGATTCTATGGGACTCTTGGAATAATTTCTAAAAAGAGGAAGCTGAAATTGTATTGTTTGCAAAATCCCCTCATTACCTTTGACATCTGAGCCTCTTCCACCAGCTTCACGATCTGAGCCAAGGTGGTCTCGTTGCCCACGTGGGTGGCAGTGACGAGCACAGAGCCATGGGCATTTATGGACCCGGCAATCACAGTGCTTCCAGGCTTCTTAGTGACGGGCATGGCCTCTCCTACAGGCCAAGAGGGGAACAACACCACGCACTGAGCCCCACTCCGCCTTCCCGGGGCCCTGCCAGGGTGCCAACACCCACCCAGAGGGTCCCACGCATGGTTGCCCCACCTGTGATGAGAGACTCGTCGGCCATGGTGCTGCCTTCCAGAACCTTCCCGTCCACTGGGAACTTGCCCCCGGGGACAACCTTGATGACGTCGCCACGCTGCACCAGCTCCATGGGCACCTGCTCCTCTCTGCAACAGATGCCACTCAGGTTATGCTCGGGGCCACGCACTGCAGCTCACCCCCTGGCCTGTCACCCTGGCCGGGTTCTAGACGAACCGCTGGACTGGTTACGTGACATTTACTTTAACCAAGGGGGCAGTGATCATTTTATCCACTGCCATCTACAGAGTCAGCGTTGTACAGCTGCTAAGTGCCAGGCACCATCCTAGTGACAGGCGGGAGCAGGACAGCCAAGTCCCAACCCTCCTGCAGACGACTCTGGGGAGGAACCAGACCATAAGCAGGGCCGTCCTGGGTAATAAATAAGTGCTGTGGTGACAGCGATATGGCTGGAGGTTCTTTTGGGATGTGGGCTTTATCCTGAACTGAGGGAGGACGGTCAGCTGCAGAGTAACCCAGTCAGACTGTGCCTCCAAGAGCTCCCTGCTTTGAATGTGGAAAATATCAGGACGGAGCCACGGCTGGAGGCGGGAGGCCAGGGAGGGGCTGCTGCAGGGCTCTCGGGGAGAGACAGGGTGGCCTGCGCAAGCCAGGTGCCCGTGAGAGGGGCAGTGGCTGGGGCCGCCAGCACCTGCGGAGCTGGAATCAAGAGGCTGGAGCCCGGGTGTACAGAGGAGGGAAGGGAAGGGGTCACCAGAGGAGGAGCAGGAGGAAGGGGCCGGGACAGGGCATGGCGGGCGATGCCGGGCAGGAGAGGCAGGGCGACCAGAGTCTTTGTGAGCCTCCCCCAGGCAGGCGGACACCGGTGTCTAAGGAGGGTTTGAGAGGAGGGGCCTGCAGCAGCCTCTACCACACAAAGACACTGGGCCAGCCCTGAAGCCCCGACGGTCACCCGCATTTAAGGAAAGAGGAGTGCAAAGAAAGTCCACCAAGGAAACAGCAAGCGGCACTCAGGGAAGAAAGTACCACGTGCTGAAGGAGGCCTATAAATAACCGTTGCCTAGAACAGGGAAATGAAGCTCATGGGGAAATACGGATGCCTAACTTGTAAAAATGTCCATGTTATTAAACATGCTTTGAGAGTCGGTACTTGTAAAGAGCATGGACTCTGGAACCAACAAGGTAGGATATGTCCTAATCCCACCCCTTAATATCTGTGTGACCCTGGGCCAGTGGCTTAGCCTCTCTGAGCCTCAGTATCTGCCTCTCTACCCCAAGGGGAATAAGAATAAAGGTTTGTCATTTTTTTTTTTTTTTTGGTGGGGGAGGGGATAGATTAGCTACAAACAGGTTAGCACAGTCTGACAAAGAGTAAATGCTAAGTCCCAGGAATAATGATAATAATCATTATTGTTTTTAATATCTGCCAAATTTATGAAGAAAAATACCACTCTCATGTTTATTCTTTGGCGGCAGAACCCCGATCTCTCAGTGTGTCTGAATCCTCCAGACGGCGTGAGGGGGACGCTGCTTGTACGCCACGTCCTGTGAAGTTCCCCTGGACTCTCACCAGCCTCCTGATCTAGAAACACTGTCTGTGCCTCTCACGTGCCCTTGAGCAAACCTACACCCCCTGAACTCTGGCTTATCTTTAGTGTGTCAGAGCCTTGTTGACTTGACCAGACCAAGAGGCAGGACCCTGCTGTGCCACAGTGCCGGCCCTGCAAGGGCTAGTGGACGTCCTGCAGGCGAAGGGTGTGGGGCGTGCAGCACCCGGGCTGATATGTTATAAACGGACCAAGGACTTCGGATGAAGATAACCCACCTGACAATTAAGTTGTCCTTGCCAAAGGTCACGACGGTGGCTTCTGTGGCTTGTAGAGACATGAGTTTGGCAAGAGCTTCTGAGGTTTTGCTCTAAGAAATAAGCAGAACATAGAATGAGCGCTATACTAAGCGGGCCCAAGCAAACCGGGACCGTCACTCCCGAGGCTGGTGTTAGAGAAAACCCTGCAGACCCACACACCTGCAGGCTCTCCCAGGATGGGTACCACACACTGCTCCTCCCCACGCGGCCGTGCCGCCACCACACTGAGCGTACAGTGTCAGCTAAACTCTGTGAATTACATTTCAGATTGAAGAAACAATACCAACCTACCCAGCGACTCTTTTAGGTTCAATCTCATTTCTTTTAGGACCTGAGTCCCACACTCTTACAGAATGTTTTGACACCTGGGAACAACGCTCGGCGCTCAAAACGGCACGACCCTGTGGTGGAAATGTGGATTTCTAGACCAGTAAGCTACACACTCGGTTATGTCCCGAGAGACGGTGCGAGCTCTGACCTGAAATCCAGGGTTCCTTCCCCCGCACGACACGCCTGAACAAAGGTTTTAATAATTAACCAGATTATCTGGGATTTCAGAAGTGGCGACCCATTTGGAGATTAGCGGTTGGAGCGCCTAATTATATATGTGGGTTTCACGTTTCTTTAAGTCTTGCTCTGGACTGTGTATCATTAGTAACTCTAAACACGGGGTTCGGGGGAAGAACGGTTTGTGTTACCGAGGAAACAGTTCCTCCTCGAGCCCGCGGCTGCAGTTACCTTTGCCACGTGTTCCAGCCACCGGCCCAGCGCAATGAACACGAAGAGCATGGGGGGGGTGTCGAAGAAGGTCACGGGGCTCCGCTCGGCCCGCTCGGCGATGGCCACCACCAGGATGACCAGAGAGTAGGCGTAGGCGACGCTGGTGGCCAGCACGATGAGCACGTCCATGTTGGCCGCCCCGTGTCTCAGGGACTTGTAGGCCTGGACGTAGAAGTACCAGCCGCCGAGGAACTGAAAGACAGTCAGGAGAGGGATGCTGTGACCAGCAGGCCACTGGAAGCCCCTCGGGGCTGCCAAGAACTGGGGCTCAGCCACCACTCTGATGGCGCTTCTGCTCCGTAACTGGTGTGTATGAAACGCGCGCCCTGACGTAGGGGACTTCTGGCCACGGGAGAGGACGATCAAGGGGGCCCGTTACAACCCAGAGGACGTCAAGAGCCTAACGTCCATCAACAGGAGGACGGGGAGCATGGAGAGGGAAATCGCGGGGCGCTTATGCTGTGGACAGTGCTGCGTGGACCCTGGAGAGAATGTTCTAGATCCCTAACCACGGGTGGGAGAGATGTATGTAGTGCGTGGGGAAGTGAAACGGCCAGTTACGAATCAGCTCATCCAGTACAATCCTATCTCAGCTCAAAGAAAAGGCTGCGTCTGTATTGGTGACTAGGGACACGCTCACACATGGGCATGTAAATACGAGTTTCTTTGTTTTTAACAGATGAAGATCTGGAAAGATATATGCCCAACTGGTCATAACACTAAGGTACTAAGGTAACCCCGGGGGGCAGGGTATGAACAGTGAAAAAATATATTCTCCCTTTATTCTTCTACTTCGGAATAGCTTGAATTCTTTACAATAGACATACATTGGTAATTAAAAAGAAAATACTGAAAAAACAAATTTAGCCTATAAACACCTGTCCCCAAATAGTCTTAAACGAAACATTCCTTTTTTCTTTTTCAGGGCCACACCTGAGGCATATGGAAGTTCTCAGGCTAGGGATTGAATTGGATCCACAGCTGCCAGCCACAGCCACGCCAGATCCAAGCCGAATCTATGACCTGGACCACAGCTCACGCCGGATCCTTACCCACTGAGCGAGGACAGGGATGGAACCCACATCCTCATGGATACGAGTCGGGTTCATTCCCACTGAGCCACAATGGGAACTCCTAAACATTCTTATATTAAGTCAGGAGTTTTATATTTCAAAATGAACGGATGGCACACTTCCCACTGGAAACACAGCTAGCCCCTGATGTGGTCCCTGGGGAGAAGTTCCAGGAGGCCTGTCCCTTTTAACTTAGGATTCCTCAGGACCACATCTCAGTCACTCAAGATGCTAAAGAGCAGCATGAGCTCCAGGGTGGTCCAGCTGCTGCTTCACATAGCAAAGGTGGATCCAGCTGAACAATAAGCAAATTAGAGACACGCTGAATCACTTGTAGCCAAGGGCGTGCTGCTCCAGGGGAAGTTCAGTCATCCATGGAAGTGACAGTGAAACCAGGTCCTTTCTCATTCCCTGTGTTACAGGATGCCACCCAGCTGGTCACAGTCAGAAAAAAGCAGCAAGTGACTGAGTGGTGGGGAAAGTGGCAATGCTGAGGGGCCGTGCTGGCCTAAAGCGAGCAGAGCAGGGCTGGCCACACACAGGCACGCAGGGCAGGTTTGCCTCCCCGCTTCTGATACGCACCTGGACAAAGGTACACAAGATAAAGAAGATGAGATTCAGGATGGACAGTCCTGGGATGATGTTGTGGTCCAGGACCATAGCCTCGTGGGGCCCGTGGCTGGGTATCAGCATATAGATCATTAAACCCATGACGGGGATGCCAAACACGAGGCTGCACAGGAAAGACTTCTTCCACCTGTAAAGCAACGCAGCATCACACATATATCAGGTAATGCCTGTCACCTGGCTTCTGGGCCAGTCTCCTCCTGAGGACAGTTTGAGACTTGTCTCTGTCACATGTCTGGGACAGACCGCCAAGGGCTGAAAGGAAAGGAAAGCTCTCTCCCTACGTTGGCTATCTGAGGGGACATCAAAAGTCTAAACTTCGCTGCAGGGATGCTCCAGAGACATTTAGATAGTCCCTGCCTGCCTGGGGCTGCCATGGTACCTCCAGGCTACAGCTGAGACAACAGAGGTCTGGATGCTGAGAATTCAGCCTCAGAGAAGTTAACCACCCTCAGTCTATGGCTGCCAACTGCACCTTTTCCAGAATGCAATCTCAAACAGACTCCCAACAAGAAATCAGATAAAAGCAACATTTCATTAGTATAAACTTACTCAAACACTCAACTTTTTTTTTTTTTTTTTTTTTTGGTCTTTTTAGGGTCATGCCTGTGGCATATGGAGGTCCCCAGGCTAGGGGTCAAATCAGAGCTGTAGCTGCTGGCCTACGCCACAGCCACGCCAGATTCAAGCTGCATCTGTGACCTACACCACAACTCATGGCAACGCCGGATCCTTAACCCACTGAGTGAGGCCAGGGCTTGAACTTTGCATCCTCATGGATGCTAGTCAGATTCGTTTCTGTTGAGCCATGACGGGAACTCCTACACACTCAACTTTTAAACTATTATTTTAAAATAGAGTCAGTGTGGACAGTGCAGCTGTCTTGATGAAGTTTGAATTCGGGGTCACATGTGACAGCCATGGTCTCATGTCAGCTTCAGCATCCTTGAAATCCCAAGGAAGTGGCTATGGAAGCTCAATGGGAGCAGATGCCTCATCCCTAATCTGAAAACCATGGGCCTGCGCCATCAGAGCCTTACACTCCCAGGCTGATGCCCAAGGCCCCGAGAATTCACCCCACTCGCTTTCCAGATGCTTCTCCAGTCAGTCCCCTCCCATGCTCCAGGCATGTGAAGCAGAGCAAACTACATAGGAATCTCTGAAGGACCCCTGCCTCCAAGCCCCTGGAAGACCTCGCTTCCACCCCACCCCTCCCTCAGCCTGACAAACTTCCACTCATTCTTTGAGGCTCAGATCACAGGTCCCCTGCGTGTCAGCTCCCCAGACTTCCTCGATCCCACCTGAAGCATTGCTCATCCTCTTTCCTGCCTGACAATGGGCCCCTCTAAGGTAGGGAGGACATCTTATTCATCCCTAGCACCCGGCACAGTGCCCTGCATATGACAGCGATCTTAGGTTTGTTGAATGAATAAGTGAACATCTGCAACAATGAAGGAGCTCAGGTTTCCTGCTTCCTGGGCCGTTTTCTTTCTACTGGAACCCATTCCAGTAAAGTCTTAAAATATTGTGAAAGAAAGAATCCACACTCCCTCCCTCCCAACATAAGTGCTGTCAATCTGTTAAGCAGCCACAGGTAGCTATTTAAGTTAAAATCAGTTAAAATTGAGTGACATTAAAAATTCAGTTCCTCGGTCACGCCGGCTGCATTTCATACTGGGCAGTGTGGATACAGAGCATTTCTGTCCCAGGAGAAGGCTCCGCGGGACAGCACTGTTTTAAAGGATTAACATTACAAAGTGCTGAGGGAGCTGGGGCAGCAGATCAAGGCAGAGGCAGGTCCTCGGAGAGGGAGCCTGAGACAGACGAGGGCATGCTGTTCTGTTCTACCTACTGCTTTATTTCCACCTTGTGATCCAAGTGATGAGCCTTGGGGTTCCTCTGGGCCAGGGAGGCGTGAAAGCCGATTTCCTTGTCATTAAAAAGAGGAGACAAGACAGAGAGCACTTGGTTAGAGCAGGCACTGGCAGAAAGCATTTCACGTCTTTGGAAAGGAGAACGATGATCGAAAATTGCCGCAGAAGCCTGTACTGTTGTTCTGCTCACGACTTCTGTACCCGGACTTCCCCCACAGACCCCGTCAGAGGCCTCCTCCCGCGGGCAGAGGCAGTGGGCGCTGGAAGCCCTGAGCTGATTGATGCTGAGTTATCAACTCGTGGTTTGCGAGTTAAGGAATCCCCAGTGTCTAGTGGTCAGGGGCGTTTGTGCTCAGCAGGAGGAAATGGAAGACCCCCGTCCAAAGCCACAGCATCAATAAAGCCCTGGATCCGGCCGCGGGTCCCTGGGCTCCAGCCCAGGCCTCTCCCACCCGGCTGACCTTGGCTCCATCAGGATCTGCGGGTTTTAAGGGATCATCTCGAGCACATCTTTTGCCACCTCGGCCCTCCACCCCTCTGTCTCATTTGATCTGATCACTAAATCTCTCGTTCCCCTTATGAAATTACACCAGAAAGGCGGTCAGGAAATATCCTATCAGTCAGCACAGATAAAGAGGGGCCCCAGGACGCTGATGCTGGGATTTTACACAAAAATTAGAAGGCATGATGAGAGAAAGACCGTGGAAGACCACGTGAAGACGAGTCCTTGCAGCGAATACTGGCCTAATTACATCAGGAAAAGATGCCCCAGAGCTTCAGGAATGGGGGCCAGACACTGGCAATATTCCTTAAATAAGGACAAAGCGGGGGCTGCTGCGGGCTGGATGGAGGCCTTCAAGGGCCCCCTACAAAAGAAGGGTGCTGGAGCAGTGCTCCGAGCACCCGTGGGACTCTCCCTATCATCACGTCCTATCGCTACTGTTCCCTAAGCCCCATGGGGTGGTACAAACTCAAGGCCCGCGGAGCTTGGAACTGTGCGATCGGGGCCGGAGTGTCAGTTTCCAAGCTTTAGCTGGGTACCAGGCATCAAAGTTCCTTCACTTCTCTGGGGGAATCTTTTATCATCTGATAAACATCTCATCCGAGGCTGAGGCACTGTTTCAACATCAGTAGCAGTTATATGCAGGCCAAAGAGCTCTGCTAGGCTATACAACAGACAACATATGCTCTAACACACACACACACACACACTCACACACACACTCACACGAAAATTAAAGACCATGCGAAGCCTGCTACGAAATGTTTCATTTCACAAGCAGTTCTCTAAGTAGTAGTTCCTGCTCAATTTCCCCATTAGTTGGTTCGAGTTAATCCTGTTCAGTGTTGACCTCACCCAGTCAGACCACCTGTTCCGGTGTGATTATGACACAAACCTGAGAGAGGACACGGAACGTGTGTGGACAAGAGAGGGAGGAACAAGGTGGAGGAGCAAGAGATCACCCTGATTTTTCCAAGGAGAAATGGCTACGCTCTCCCACGATAAAGCAGGCCCCGGGCTGTGGTCAAATGCGGTGTGATTCTTCCCAACACCAACATTCCTTTGGTCCGTACATACGTGGCACAGACGTAAATAATATTTAAAAATGACAATTCGGCCATTTAACAACACGTGCTAGGAATCTTAGCGAATATCTGAAATTAATAATAATGCCTTTTTTGTCCTCCTTTTTCTTACCCAGTCACTGATTTTCCTGCTCAGATTATCTGATATTTAACCTCACGGTTCATTTTAAAATGAGTCACCTTATTTCCATGGAACAACCTAAAGGATTTCAGATTCTTCTATCACAGTTATAAACACTGATTTTACAAAAAGTGGGTACGCTATTTTCTGATGAATGACTGACCTCGATAATTCTGACAATATCCCGCGGACCGATCAGTTCAGGATCAAACTTCACGTGGGCTTTGCTGGTGGCGAGGGCCACGGAGGCGTAGGTGACGCCGTTCGTCCGAGTGAGTCTGGACTCTATGTTGTGAACACAGGAAGTGCAGGTCATCCCCGTGACCTGCAGCAGAGGACGACAACGCTCGCGCTCACCCAGGAGCCAGAGGGGCCCGTCAAAGGGACACGGGGAGGAGTTCCCGTGGTGGCACAGGGGTTAACGAATCCGACTAGGAACCATGAGGTTGCGGGTTCGATCCCTGGCCTTGCCCAGTGGGTTGGGGATCTGGCGTTGCCTTGAGCTGTGGTGTAGGTCACAGACGCGGATCCCGCGTGGCTGTGGCTGTGGTGTAGGCCGGCGGTACAGCTCCAACTCCACCCCTAGCCTGGGAACCTCCATATGCCGCAGGAGCAGCCCAAGAAAATGGCAAAAAGACAAAAAAAACAGACACAGGGAGCTGGATTAATAGGCAGCCGTGAGTCTGTCCTCCTTCCCCAGACGCAGGACCCCTAACCTCCGGGGACAAGACTGCCACCCTGGACTTCCCCCCGGGGGTATGAACAGTGAGTGGTTCTTCCCCATTGTGGGGACAGAAGTCCAGTCACTGAGCAGAGGGCAAGGACCTAGGCTGGACTCCCAGCCACTCTGCGTTATCTCAGTTACACACGTCACCGCCCCGTGCTTCTACACTGAAGTGAGAGAGGGGTTCCCAGGGAGCCATGTGTCAGGCAAGCCAGGCAACTCGCTCTTCTGAGCATCAGTGGTCAGCACTTCCTGGAATGCTAATGACAGAATGAAAAGCCTGAACACGTGGTGACGATATAACTACTCATACGGCTTAGTTTTTAAGAACAATGTAATTTTAAAAATTGTTCAGGAGTTCCCATTGTGGCTCAGTGGGTTAAGAACCTGACTAATACCCATGAGGATGCAAGTCTGATCCTTGGCCTCAATCAGTGGGTTAAGGACCTAGCGTTGCTGCGAGGTGCAGTGTAGGCTGGCAGCTGTGGCTCTGATTCGCCCCCTAGGCTGGGAACGTCCATATGCCACAAGTGTGGCCCTTAAAAAAAGAAAGAATAAAAAAGCGAGAGAAAAATTGTTCAAAAAAATGTTTTCACTTTCCCCACTAACAGTCAGTCTAGCTTTGCCACACCGTGGTCTGAGCAGAGACGTGCACATCTGGACCTAGAGGTACATAGCGGGGCCCTGCTCATGTCCAGAGGCCAATTCAGGCTGTACCCCCAGTGAGCACACGGGGCCCCTCCGCACACACCAAGGCCCGTCCAGAGCAAAGGATTTGCTGTGCAAAGAACACCACTTATCAGAGGCCTGAAGTGCCACTTGTGTCCTCAGACCGTTTTCTTCAAACATTTACTTACCACTGACAGCAGTGACTGAACAGCAGTGACTGAACAGCAAGGAAGTAAGTCCCTTTCACCTCTGTAAACAGCATGACTCAATACCTTATGAGTTCCTTTAAATCTTTTTTTTTTTTTTTTTTTTTTTTGGTCTGTTTAGGGCCACCTCCACAGCATATGGAAGTTTCCAGGCCAGGGGTTGAATCGGAGCTACAGCTGCCGGCCTGCACCACAGCCACAGCCACGCCGATCCTTAACCCACTGAGTGAGGCCAGGGATGGAACCTGCACCCTCATGGATACTAGTTGGGATCGTTACCACTGAACCATGACAGGAACTCCCCCTTTAAGCCTTTATTTGAGGAAAAGAGCTTTGCACAGAGGCACTTACCAACACAGCACACTGGAAATACTAGATTTATCTGCTGTTTTCAATGATTTGTTGACCTGCACGGCCAGCAACAGTGGGCAGACAGTAAACAATGCCCCCACCTCGTCCCTACCTGTCCCAACCTCACCGGGGACAGCGACCATCCCTGGTGTCCAGCCCAGACCGAGCGCTTAGGGACACTCTGGTCACTTAGGACTGTCTAGATACCCCTGTGCCTATGATCAGGCCCACTCCATCAGGTGGCACTCGTGGCACTGGCCAGCTTGCTGACTCACACCCTGCAGCCGGGACACCTCTGGCTTCCAGCTTCCCTCTCAGCCATACGGGGCATGTTCCCTCGATCCACCAAGTTCAGGACAAGCGCCATCTCTAATGCCTCCTCCGCCACCATCTTCAACCTCCTGATACCCTGATGTGCCCAGCAGGATGCACTCTGGTGACTTTCTGACATAATGGACATTCCTTCACAGAATGAACAGGCAGCTCCTTGCCGCTGGTTTCCAAGGAAAACCCATCAAGGAGAAGGATGCGTGCAGGATGGGGCACTGTCCTGGTCTCAGCCCGGCTGCTGTCAGGATGCCGGAGGCCTGCAGCCCTCGGCCCCGCCTGGCCCTGCTTACCACCAGCTCCAGGTCGCCGTCTGAGCCCTTGTAGTCCTCCAGCACCGTGGCCTCGAAGCCCAGCTCCCGGATGAGCTGCGCTATCTCCAGGGGCTGGATGACGTCCGGGTTGTACTTCACCTCTGCCTTTCCCGCCATCAAGGCCACCAGCACGGAGAGAATGCCTGAAACCAGGGGGGCACAGCTCTGACACTCCAGGCCCAGCCTTGGCAGGACATGGTCCATGTAAGCTACCAAAGAGAAACCTCTGCCCCAGAAACTTCCAGATAGTGGTTCTCACACTCGGCTGCACCTTAGGATCACCTGGGGGACTTTTAGCCATCACTGTGCCCGGCCTTAACCCAGACAGATGATTAAATCGGAATCTCTCAGGGTGGGTGCGTTTTCTCTTTAAAGCTCCCCAGGTGATTCTAACGTACACCCAACTGAGAGCCACTGTTCTAGAACAATACTTCTCACACGTTAATGGGTGCAATGGGCATATGAATCACCTGCAATCTTGTGGCACATGGGCTCTGGTGTAGTGGGCCTGGGTGGGGTCTGAAGCTCCAGGTCTGCCCAGCTCCCTGGCACAGCCTGTGCTGCTGCCCTGGGGAGGGGGCTGTTTTGAGTCAGGCGATAGAAGACATCGGATGGGGGTGGGGGCACAGGCCTCAAAGCAAGGGCAGAGTTACATTAGGGAGGTACTTTTCTCTCCACTTTTTTTTTTTTTTTTTTTGCTTTTAGGGCCGCACCTGCGGGATTTGGAGATTCCCAGGCTAGGGGCTGAATCAGAGCTACAGCCTCCAGCCTACACCACAGCCACAGCAACACCAGATCCAAGCCGAGTCTGTGACCTACACCACAGCTCACCGGCAACCCCGCATCCTTAATCCACTGAGCGAGGCCAGGGATCGAACCCGCAACCTCATGGTTCCTAGTATTCATTTCCGCTGAACCACAACAGAAACTCCCCCTTCTCTTCACTTTTACATACAGAAGAAAACAAAATCTTCAAACACTGCTTTCTTGCCTTTTTCAGTTTTTAATCACTTTTACGAATGAAAAAGAAATCCTATGTACTCTCTTACAACCACAACTGTTTAGCTGGGGTGGCGGAAGGAGAAGGCTCCTTCACATAAATGAAACGGATGATGTGTTTTAGAAAGGACGCCATAAGGGATAAAATGAAGGATTCAAGTCAGGAAGATAAACGAGAGCCCTGCGAGACACAGCGGACCTTTCTGAGCAGCCAGCCCGGGGACCACCCAGGAACTCCTGGAACAACTGGGTTTGAGGACAACCTCCGCGAGCTCTGGGAAGCTAGAAGCTCGGTGAGCCAAAGGCTGGAGATGCATCATCCTAATTCAGGGTCGATTCTGAGGCACGAAGAGTCTATGCAAAAAGATACACGGAGCCACAGGAGGAGAGGAGGTGACCCTGGAGGCCGGCAGAATCATGGTTAAGATGCTTCCCACACGGAAAAACTGGGACAGGAGTTTCGTTGCACTTTCAGCTTTAAGACGCCAGACTGGCGATGTTGTTTAGAGGATACAACTTTGCTGTGGATAAAATTTCCACAACAGTCCACGGTTTACAGGGACAGCGGGACAGAATATTCAAAACTGGAACCTTGCCACGAAATGCAGGCTATTTCATTCATTTGAGAGTAAGAGCGTGATGGCTTTGGAAGGGAAAACCAGACGACTACTGGGACAGGCTGGCTGGGGAGGCCACTCAGGGAATGGATCTTGACCTTTAACCTGGAACCCCCACGCTAACTTCCTGAGAGGTCACTTTATCTCAAACTAAATGCTTTAAGAGGAGAATGCCAAGTGCCCCAGAACATTCGACAAACATCTATACTGTCATGTAATGAACTTGCCACTGGCTTATCAGGGCTCCTGAAAAATGCGGGCAGGGGAGGCGCCCAAGGACGAGGACACGGCCCCACTTCGCTGACTGCGGCGTCCCACCGTCTACCCCCTACCATCTACAGTAGCCTTCCCCGCTCAGTGTGGTGTAGACCTCTCACCAGCTTCTTTCTGCAGGTTTCTCTCTATGTTGGACACACAGGAGGCGCAGGTCATGCCTGTGATCTGCAGGAAGCACTTCTGCGGGGCCACCGCAGCAGAGGCCTGCGGGATCTCGGACGCGCGGCCGGGGTGGTGGTTTGTGGGGAGCCCCCCAGGGTGGGGAGCCCCTTCCTGCACAGGCGTGGGGGTACCAACCGCAGTGGACCCCGTGGCATTCCCAGCACTGTGGTTCCCAACGTGGTTGCTGGAACAGTTTTCTAGGAGAAAACATCAGAAATCATCCCAATTAGAAGAACACGTAAATTTTTTTGGAACAGGAGGGTCAAGCCTGACGAGGTTCAAGGGAAAAGTCTTGGAGGGGATGGGGGGGTGGCCGGTGTTTCCATCTCTGTCTCTCCCTCCCCACAACCGGACAGAGACACACAATTATAGACATTGGAAGATATGCTGGTACTTGAAGAATGGAAGCTTCCAGTGAGATGAATGCTCTCACGAGATGATGACAGCAGCAGTGAGAACACGCCAGGCACTCTGCTAAGCACTTTTAATCCTTACACTGGATGTGGCACGTGGCAGATACTACTACATCCCCATTTTGCAGATAAAGAAATGAGTTATAAGAAATTAACTGCTTGGGGAGTTCCCGTCCTGGCTCAGTGGTTAACGAACCCGACTAGCATCCATGAGGATGTAGGTTTGATCCCTGACCTCGCTGAGTGGGTTAAGGATCCAGTGTTGCCCTGAGCTGTGGTGTAGGTCGAAGACAAGGCTTGGATCCCGAGTTGCTGTGGCTGTGGCGTAGGTCAGTGGCTCCAGCTCTGACTGGACCCCTAGCCTGGGAACCTCCAGATGCTGTGGGTGCAGCCTTAAAAAGACCAAAAAAAGAAAAAAAAGAAAGAAAGAAATTAACTGCTTTGCCCCCAAGCCCTCAGGGTATGAAGTAGTGAAGGCAGCTTCTAGACCAGGTCTGTCCTCTAACCACCATCACATCCTGGTTCACAGAGGTCCACTCCTTCCCCATGAGAACCAAAAGGCCTCAAAGCTCCTTTATTGAGTTGTTGGCCCTTTCTTCACTGTTTGCCTAAGTCTTACACACATTCTGGACAGGAACCTTTAGTCGACTGGGCCCCGCAAACATCAGCTCCAATCTGGGGTTTGTTTTTTCACCTCCATCTAATGTTATCTCTTTTGATAAAAGAAGTTAATGAAGCCCAACTTATAACCAACGGAACCAACTGCAATGGTTACTGCATTTTGTGCTCTACTAAGAAATGTGTCTATCTCAACACTCAAAATATTCATGACGTTTTCTGCTAGCAGCTTTGTTATTTTAAATAAACTTCCACATTCAGGTCACTGATATACCCCAAATTCACATCGGTATAGGTCTGAGGTGATGGTCAAGGGTAATTTCTTTCCATGTGGATTTCCAGTTGGTCCAGCTCGGTACTGAGAGGACCGCTGTTTCACCGCTGAGTTCCAGGGACCAGAGGGGACCATCATTCTGCCTGCCACACACGCCCAGACTGATCTAACTAAACATCAATCGGATCAAGACAAAGAATGTTTTCATCCCTGCGGTGAGAACAAGCCAGGTAAGAGAAACCGCCAGGAGTCAGAGAGGTGGAGGGTGAGGGAGGGGGCTTCTGGACCACCATAAGGATGCTTCCACATACAATACAAGAGGGGAAGGTTCTGGAGTGTCAGCAGAGTGACGGGATCCCTGTGAATGCGGAGGGGAGAACAGACTGAAAGGCAGGAAGCCGGGGGACCAGGTCGGACCAGTGTGAACAGAAACTCACACGGTTGTGGTGACACAACCTTCAAGAGTTTGTGGGAAAGAGTGGCATCACTTGAGGATGAACTCTCATTATTTGAAAGTCCACAGCTGCAAAAGACAGAGGCTGGCAAGAGGCCTGCACGGACAAGAGCCCACCGCTGCACGTTTCTCTTCCGAATAAATCTCACAGACGGGACGGTGTGTTCATTTGCTTGAAGGTGCTGAAACCACGTCCACTCATTCTGAGCATGCGCTTGGCGGCTCCTCTGCGCACAGACCTTGCCCTCAGCCCGCAGGCTTTGCTCTCCTGCACCTTGTCCTTCCTCGCCAGGACTCCACCTCCTGGATCCCAGACTCTGTGACATCCCACCCTCCACCCACCCCCACCCCACCCCACCTTCGGCACCTGTGCGGCCCCTCCCTCTTTTTCCAGTCCGTCATCACTTTCTGGATTCACTTGCCTTTCTACCGAAATATTGTGGTCGACAATTTCAATAATATTCACATTTCCTCCAACACTGAGGTATAACTCAATTACATTCTGGGCTTCTGAAAGCTGCTAAAGCAAGTTTAAATAAATTCACAAAATCCCAAACAAGCCTGTGCTTCTGGGTCCTTTACCAACCTAGGCTAACACCACGGATGGGCACAGAAATTAAGTTGGCTTTCTGAAAATCCACTAAATTAAAAACTATCTCTAACTGCTTGGTACTGAGTAGAAGCACAATAAATATTTATGACAGAATGAAATAATGTTGATACAGTGTGAATAGCAATTACGCTTTCAGATACTTATCACAAGGAAACAATTGAGCATGCGCACAGTTTGAAGCCTGTCCTCAAGGACAATTTTACTCACAATCACAACCCTATCAGTGTTATTTACAATCACATTCACACAACATAGATGGAAAAATAACCAGGAAACTAAGTCCTGGTACAGCCACATGCCGGAACTCCAGGCAGCCACTGAATTTGGAGCTGCAGATGGATGGATGGACCTGCAAATTGTGTTTATGATAAGCTACGGGGTGAAAAAGATGACAACACTGCATATGACACAAACCTATATATTTCTAAATAAAAATAACATATGCTTTGGGAAAAGGACATACATGAAATGAAGAGCACTGTGTGGACTTGGGGAAGGGGGGCCCCACACAGAGGGGCCGGCACATACAACCCCTGCGGTTGGGAACAAGCCAGCTAAGAGAAACCGCCAGGGGTCAGAGAGGTGGAGGGTGAGGGAGGGGGCTTCTGGACCACCATAAGGACGCTTCCACGTACAATACAAGAGGGGAAGATTCTGGAGTGTCAGCAGAGGGATCCCTGGGAATGCGGAGCAGAGAACAGGCTGAAAGGCAGGAAGCCGGGGGACCAGGTCGGAGCCTCCTACAGGATCCAGGAGATAGAGGACCACGGCCTTCACCAGGTGCTGGCCTGTCTCCCCTGCCTGGCGTGCCCTCCGGCCCCTTCCTGCCCGCTGAAATCCCACCCGTGCCCAACTCCAAGGCCACCTTTACATCACGCCTGGGCGAGCCCCTCAGCCACGTGCTAGATTTTCCCCTTATCTTCTGAATCCCAAGAGCATCTGAACTACACCTACCTTGTTGCCTTGATTCTAACCTGCCTTGGACCAGGGGCCTCTGTGATCTGCTTCCTGAGTGTGAACTGCTCTAGGTGGGTGTGGACGGCCTCTGAGCACTTCACGGTGGCCAGCCCGGGGCCTGGGCCCAGCAGACCCCCATCCCCACGCAGGGAGGAGGGAACGGTGCCTTGAAAGTGACATACCCATTCACAAAGGTGAGAGGAGCAAGTTATATGTGACGGGGGACTCTTCCTCTCTATTCATATAACCATCCATCCATCCATGCCTTCATTCATTCAAAAAATACTTAACCATGCAAACGGGTGAACAAATGCAGAGCTCCCTTCTGGATAGAACCGGTCTACACGCATTTCAGCCGTCAAGGTAGTGACTGATATTCAATGCCTGTCTCTCGCCCATGTGCTCTCAGACCCTGCTCCTCCCTCCCCCTGCTCCACTCCCAGGGCCTGACCCCTGCAAATCACTTTCCCAGGCTCCCTTGTCAGCTGGTATCTGATTAAATCCAGCACATGGAGGAACAAGCAGGAAGGACAGGACAGAAAGCGGGAGAACCCACGTGTTCACCACCGTCCATCCACTGGGACCCCAGCTCCGGCCGTAGTCTTGACCTTAGCAGTTCCACCGAGGTCAGGTCCCACCAAGCAACCTCAGCCCCCAGTTCTCCTCAACACCTGTCTCCCCTCAGACCCTCCCACCTATGGGTGGCGGCTTCAGTTACTGATAATCTCCTGCTTTCCTTCCCAGTCCTAGCTCGGTTTTGCAGCTGGAAGTATCTCTGCAAAGAGTTCCCCCCCCTGGGGTAAATCCTTCTGCTGGGCTAACCTGACCCTATTAGCTCTTCTCTCTTTCATGTCCTCCACAAACATCTATTGTGTGCCGGGAGCTACTGAGTCAAAGGAGGAACAGATCACAAAGGTTGAAGACTGCCCTCAAGGAGCTCTGGGCAATCCAGAAGGACCAAGCACTTATAAATAATGCCTTTTAAGCATTTAAGGCTATAGTCACCCGTATACTTAATGGGTTATCCCAAATTAAGGCTGCTGGGTAAAAAGACGAGATGTCCAGATAAAAGTGAATTTCAGATACACAACAAATGGGAGTTTTTTCAGGAGTTCTCACTGTGGCGCAATGGGATTGGCTGTGTTTTGGGAGCTCTGGGACGCAGGTTCAATCCCCAGCCTGGCAGAGTGGGTTAAGGATCCAGTGCTACCACAACTATGGTTTAGGTGGTACCTGCGGCTAGGATCTGCTCCTTGGCCCGGGAACTCCATGTGCTCAGAGGTGGCCAAAAAAAGAAAAATAAACAAAAGAAAAAAAAAAAAAAAACCCAAAGCAAATAACTTTTTAGTATGTCTCAAACATTGCATGGGACATACTTAGACTAAAACATTCTTCATTGTTTATCTGAAATCCAAACCTGACTAGGTATCCTGTATTTTTATTTGCTAAATCTGGTGCCCTAAATACCTCTTGAGCTAAACATAATTCTCCTTATTCTGGCCAATAAAAATCCATTTTCTTTCTAGTTTACTCAGTCAAGTTCAATCTTTCTGGATTAAGTAGTTCAACGCAAATTTCTTTTTACTGCTAATCACCTGATTCCACTGTTTCAGCCTTTAAACCTCACACAAATATAGCAGATGACAGCTCCATACTGCACGCCTCACCTTTTCAGTACGGGATTTACTGTTCTGTCACTTTCCTTATTGATTCTTATTTTAAAGCAAAACAAAACAAACTCCTTCCCGAAACTTAGTACAAAAACAAAGCACAGAATGGGGCCCAGTCACTCCATATGGCCGAGCTTCTCCCCTTCAGGGGTGGGTGCAGGCACCTGAGCGCCCCCCGCCCCTGTCGGGACCAAGGAAGGGCTCTGCTGGGAGCCACGTGGGACAGGGCTGGGGGGTGGCTGGGACACTGCAAAGCCGGGAGGCAGCTGGGTTTCTGCATCTCCCAGGGCTCAGTCCCACTCTCCCCCCAGGAGCCCTTCCAAGGCGCCCTCCCGGGCTTACACCTGCCGCCCGGCAGAGTTTCCTCCTTATCCTCCCTCCTCCTCGTTGTCGCGTAAGCTCTTAGGAGGCACTGTGCCCCACTGCTCAGCAGCCTGCTGCTCACGCAGGCCTGGCGTGTGGCAGAAACGCCAAAGGTGCTCAGACCGTGTGCAGGGCTTCTGAGAGAGGGAACTGGCAAGCCAAGGGCCAGCTAGCCCGTCAGTGAGGGGGGCGCAGGACAGCCACCCCCTAGAAACGTCTAGTGACCTGATGTCAAGGCTCATGGGCACCTCGCTTTGCAAACGCTGCCGCCGTCTTCTCACAGCCACGGGAGGGGCGGGGGCAGTGGAAATCATCACACCCCTTCCTTAATTCCCACCTTCAACAGAACGGGCTCCAGGTGGCGAGATCATGTTTTGTTTAGCAGAGAAATTGCAGAGAAAATGATAATGTTCCCTCTGGAGAAAGCAGGGCTAGAGTTCCCCTGTGGCACAGAAGGTTAAGGACTCACTGCTGTGATGTTGTCATTGCTGTGGCTCAGGTTCCGGAACTTCTGTATGCCTTGGGTGCAGCCAAAAGTTAAAAAATTTAAAAAATAAAATAAACACGCGGGAATTCTAGCTCCTTTGTCCCGACAAGCTCAGCCCACGAGGGAAAGTTGAGGAATTCTGTCCCCACGGTGGACAGGAGAGAGAGGAGGTGCCCCCAGGTGGCCCTCGCGCATCAACCACGTACCAGCCAGGACGGAGGCCTCGAATCCCATGTCCTCCACCGCAGCTCGGAGCTCTTCTGCCTGCGTCACCAACGGGTCATAGAGAACTGTTCCAGTCCCCTCGGCCAAAGAGACTGAGATGTGGTAGACGCCCTCCTTTTGGGAGACCAGGCCCTCGATGGACTGCACGCAGGACGCACAGGTCATGCCTCTGATGGCCAGCTCCGCGGTACAGCACACGCCGGGGGCCGGGGGGCTCCAGGGAGGCCCGGGGGAGCGGTGTGGGCGAGACCTGGCATCTGTTCCTGTCCCTTCCGCTGCGCCGTCGGGAAGAGAGACTCTGAAATTCCCGGGAGGAAGAGCTTCGATGGCCGCCTGCAGGGCCCCCGGGGAGACGCAGGAAGGGTCATACTGGACCCGGGCCGTCCTCTTCTCCAAGGACACTCGAATACTCTGCACCCCTGGGAGCTGGCCTATATTTTCTTCGATGTTCAGGACACAAGACTTACAGTGCATCCCGTCCACTCTCAGGTGCAGGGTGACCCCCTGGCGCCCCGAGCTCTCAGCGCTACTGCCATTCTGGTCAGCGGGAGCCGGGGGCGCCTTTGGGTGGGTGCTCTGGAGCCGCCCGACGTCAATAGGTCCCAGGCTCACAGGGGCCACCTTGTTCTTGATGACGGCATCAAACCCCATGTCGTTCACGTGCTCCCTGAGGTCTTGGGGTTGAATGAGGTAAGGCTGGTAAGTGATGACCGCCTCCTGGTTGCCCAGCGAGACGCGGACCCGCACGACGCCCTGCAGTTTCCTGAGCCTGCCTTCTATGGAGCTGACGCAGGACTGGCAGGTCATGCCCTCCACCCGGAGCTTGACCACGGCCTCCGGGGCGGGCGAGACCCGGGACGGCCAGGAGGCAGCCTTTCCCTCCTCCACGCTGGCCTCGAAGCCCATGTCCTCTATCTGACGGCACACCTGAGGCAGGCTCAGGACGGAGGGCACGTACCTCACGGCCGCGCTGCCCTGCTCCAGGGAGACCGTGACGCTTAGGATGCCCTTCAAGCTGGAGACCCTGCCCTCGATGGACTTCACACACGACTGGCAGGTCATGCCCCCGACGCGGATGGTGCCGCTGGCCGTCTGGGAGGGGCACACGCCGTCCAGGCCTTCCTCGTAGCCAGAGTTGTCAAAGGCAAAACTCTGCTTCATCTTGGGCTCCCGGGCATGGGTGGGCCAGGAAAGCTTCGACAGGATCTAAAAGGAAAAGAAAGAACATTTTTTATCCTTACAACTAAAGCTTTTCTAAAATCTCCCGGCTTGTCTGGCACTGAGAAAACGGAAAACAGCATCACTGGTGTCACAACATCCCAAGAGAACAAGACCATCAAGCTGCGAAGACACCACCCATCAGGTGGAAGGGTTCAGGGGCTCCTCCTACCTCCGACTTTGTGTGACTCTGAACCCAGAAGGCACTGCCCACCACAGTGAAAGGCTTTTCTTTCCTAGGAGGTGTGATGGTTTCTATAGGGAAGGGGAGCGTGACAGGCCTACAAAGGAGGCCAGAGGACATAGCGGCCGCAACGGAAGGGCACAGGTCCCAAGAGACCTCCCCACTCTGGCCGACACCCGAAACCTCCCTTCAGGACTTGGTCCTTTAAATTTTGGGGGCAGCTCACAGTCTTTTGATTGGGACAGGGGTCTGCCTGGAAAACTCTTCTCTGCCTCACACAGCATCATCTGGGGTGGCCTGAATGGGGCTGGAGGTTCCACTTCCAAGAAGATGGTTCATTCATCACAGGGCTGGCAAGCTGGAACTGGCTGCCATTGGCAGGGACCTGGGTTCTCTTCCACGTCACTTCACCACATGGCTAGGCTGGGTACCTCACGGTTGGGGGTTTCTGGGTTCTGAGAGGGAGTGTCACAATAGTGAGCATTCCCACAGAACAAGTCCCAGGGTGCAAGCACTCACCAAGCCTCTGCTTGCATCACACTTGCTAATCCACCATTGGCCGAAGCCAGTCACATGGCCAAGTTCAGCCAACATGGGAGAAAACTGGAGATCCCATTGTAGGTCAATGAGCTAAGCACTCGACGATCATCCATGAGGACACAGGTTCGATTCCTGGCCTCACTCAGTGGGTCGAGGATTTGGCATTGCCGTGAGCTGTGGTGTATGTAGGTCATAGACACGTCTCAGATCCTGCGTTGCTGTGGCTCAGATCCGGCAGCTGCAGCTCTGATTCGACCTCTAGCCTGGGAACTTTCATATGCCTCAGGTGCAGCCCTAAAAAGAATATATATAAATATATAAGAATTACGCAAAGGCTTACACACGAGGAGGTGTAATTCATTGGCAGAGTCACCAAATAAGTCCATCAGGGCATGCTGGCATGACTTGTGAGAGAAAAAGAATATTATAAACATAGATGTTTATGTATGGATGGCGTGATCTCTGGAAGAATACGTAAGAAACCGGTATAGAGTTTGCAGACTGGGCAGCTGAAGGGGCCAGCCGGCTGGGGTGGAGGAGTGGGAAGGAAGTGTTACTTTTCACAGTACAACATACCATACAATGTACCTGCGTTACCAAATTCTAAAAAGTAATTAACTTAAAAGTCAAAATAACGTGAGCGCAAAGGAGATCCACAGCAGTGACTTGATTGTAACTGACATGAACAAATACTTCTTTAACTGCAAGAGATGACGGAAAAACTAAGAAGACATACTAAGGATATTCACTTTAATACAGTATCTTGGTAAAGCAGAAATTACCTCCTTATAATAAGACATAACTCTTCATCACTTGGTCTGCTGGAAAAATAAATCCCTAACAATTCACTATCCAACTTATTTTTCTTGGTCCGACGTGTAGCTACAACGCACCAAACCCAAGCCACAATGCTGGCTCTTAATCCCTGGGTTATGGATTCTATGTTCCTGCCAAAAGAGTGTGCACAAGTGCTGGATGCTATTTGTTGATAGCAAACAATACTCAGAGGCTGTCCTCCTTTTAGACAGGCAGGCTTCTAAGGACAAGCAGTTATAGGAGACAAAGCTTTGCAAATTACAGAATTTTATGAAACACCAGCACACCTGCTGGTTTAGGAGCAACCTCCTAACAGCTGTTGGGTGTTTGGATCGTTTTAAGCATATGTACATAGTGTGTGAGCTTTTCATTCCGTTCTTTTGGGGGGGAAACTCTCCTACTGAGTTCAAACAAACACGTTTAGGTTCAAGGGCTCATCAGAAGCACTTGAGGGGTGGGCCAAGGGTGCAGAGCGTGGTCCAACAGGATGGAATTCCCGGTGTTGTCTAAGTCCCACGAAATGGCACACTCCTCGAGGACAAACATCTGGGGCTTCTTCTGCAGGCCCAACACCAGGTTGCTAGCTTTTGTTACTGTTATTTTTTTTGGTCTCAGTGTGCAGTGGCTTGATGTGGGATCTCAGTTCCCAGACCAGGGATTGAACCTGGAGTTGCAGTGGTGAAAGTGCCAAGTCCTAACCATGAGACCACCAGGGAACTCTTAGGTGCTGGCTTTTGAATTTGTAATTAACTATTAGTATGGTTGGCACCAGGAAGAGAAGGGCCTGGAAACAGGGTCATTCAACAAAGAGGAATCCAAAAATGAATTTCAATTCTCTGCTACCTCTCTAGGCGCCCAGGTCACATGGAATTTGCTGAGAGTGCCAGGGCTTTTGAAAGAAAAGACAGGCAAAGGAATATAAATTATTGATACACTACGATGGAGACAAGAAAGGAAAATAAGCTCTTTAGATAGGCCGGTTTGGAATGAAGAAACTGGAAACGGGGTGGCAAGTTTTATTCAACGTTGTCAAAGCCAGACTGAAATTGCAAAGCCCAGAAATGACATGCGTCAGAAGAAATGGCTGTGATCACAAATCAAAGAGCAACATCTGCATGTGCACAACAGAAGGACCACGAGCCACTTTTGAGAGCCTGGATCCCCGTCAGCCTTAAATAGGATACCACTCACCCACTTATCCTGAGCCTTCTTTCACGTTGAAGGATATGGAACACCCTCAACTTATGAGGCAAAAACATTAAACATGCTGGCACCCTTCCTGGTATACACCCTCCACCCCATACACCCGAACTTTCCTGGAATTCGAAACACAAAAAGGACCTGATTTTTTCACATGTATACGGACCCAAAAATAGTAAATATTTAATGATTGCTGGTGTTACTACATGAGGATGGCATTTTATATCCCTAATGCTCAAGATAATTCTGTAAGTGGATATTCTTATCACCATTTTACTGCTGAAAGAGACTCAAAGGTTTATCCAAGGTCGTTTAAGTGACCTGGCTGGGATTTAAATCCAGCTCGAAGTCCAGCAGGCTTTCATTTTTTTAAAAAAGAAATTTGAAGACTACTCTTTTTTGGCTGTGCCCACAGCATGTGGAAGTTTCCAGGCAAGGGTTCGAACCCAAGCTGAAGTTTCAACCTGGGCCACAGCTGCAGCCACACTGGACCCTTAACTCACTGTGCCACATGGGAACTTGCTTGCTTGCTGGGTTTTTTTGTTTTGTTTTGTTTTGGTATTGAGCCATGTTAATTACAGGAAGAGAGACTATAGCGCAGAAAAGCAAAATGAAAAACAACAACAACAGAAAAACAGCCCACCCTACTGTAGGGGAGAATTTTCCACCCTAAAACACAGCTCTTTGGCATACGGTTTTAAGCTAGTTATTTTCTGGTAAACAGCAGACACTGAAAGGGCTCTGCAAACCAAGTAAGAGCTGCCTTTCTGTAAGGAACACTTAGATTTGTAGGGTATCTCCTCTCTGTCCGTGGAAGAGGAGGATAACCAACCAACTTTCTAGAAACTCTACTTATCGAGGGAGAAGGAACGGAGTTTCCATTGTGGCTCAGCAGGTTAAGAACCTGACTAGTATCCAAGAGGATGCGGGTTCAATCCCTGGCCTCGCTCAGTGGGTTAAGGATCTGGTGTTGCCATGATCTGTAGTACAGGTCACAGGTATGGCTCAGATCCGTGTGGCTGCGGCTGTGGCTGTGGTGTAGGCTGGCAGCCACAGCTCTGATTCAACCCCTAGGCTGGGAACTTCTATATGCCGCAGGTGTAGACCTGAAAAGAAAAAAAAAAAAAAAAATCAATGGAGAAGAAAAGACTTAAATGTGTGTACTTTTTTTTTTGGCTTTTTAGGGCCACACCTGCAGCATATGGAAGTTCCCAGGCTAGGGGTCGAATCGGAGCTGTAGCCACAAGCCTATGCCAGAGTCATAGCAATGCCAGATCCGAGCCGAGTCTGTGACCTACACCACAGTTCACAGCAGCACCGGATCCTTAACCCACTGAGCGAGGCCAGGGATCGAACCTGTGTCCTCATGGATGCTGGTAAGATTCATTTCCGCTGAGCCACAAGGGAACTCCTATATTTTCCAATTTTTAAAACTTAAATGAAAAAAAACCAAAAAAGTACTACTTTTATACCAGAAAACAAATGTGGTTTTTGTTTTTTTTTTCAGTTTCTCTAAGGCAGGGAAGATGTTTGGTTAAACCATACTAATATAAGTAACAGTAATGTATATTATCACTGTGATAAAGAGGACAGCAATGATGAACAGAGGACTTTTGCGGGGGGTGGCTATGTCCACAGCATGTGGAGGTTCCTGGGCCAGGGATCAAACTTGTGCCTCAGCAGTAACCCAAGCTACTGCAGTGACAACGCCAGACTCCTAACCTGCCACACCACAAGGGAACTCCAGGATAACCTATTTCTACAGGGCTTTACCATCTAAAGAACACTTTCACATCTACTTGAGTATATCTGCCCTTCCTATTTGCTGTGAATCTCTTGAAGGGATGTGTCAGTATGACAGTCTTGGGTATGAGCTTCCGGTTCGTCTGAGCAAATGCAAACCTCAGTTTTCTTAGATATAAAAGGAGGTAACAATAAGGCCCACTGGAGGGAGGCCTGAAAGCTAAGAGGACTCAAAAGACTAATGTCGGTGTTCCCTTCATGGCTCTGCGGTAATGAACCCGACTAGTATCCATGAGGATGTAGGTTCGATTCCTGACCCTGCTCAGTGGGTTAAGGATCCGGCGCTGCCGTGAGCTGTGATGTAGGTTGCAGATGTGGCTTGGCTCGGAGCTGGTGATGCTATGGCTGTGGCGTGGGCCTGCAGCTATAGCTCCAATACAACCTCTAGCCTGGGAATTTCCACATGCCGTGGGTGCGGCCCTAAGACAAAAAAAAAAAAAAAGCTAACGTCATAAACGTTTGAAAATGAACTACTATGAAGATAAACACAGCCTCATTTGATCTTTAAAAGCAGCCCAGGAAGTAGGAAGGGAACTTACGATTTTCCACCGTTTTACTGATAAGAACTAATCGTTAAGACTCATGTACACATTCCACCGACTGAAGTCCACCCCCTTCACACTGTCCTCTAACATTGTTTCAAGGTCCAGAAAGAGCTTCCAATGAGAATCATTTACATTTTATCTACTGAAACCACAAACGAATACTGAGGGAAGAGTTCAGTCCCTGAAGAGGGTGGACAGTGTGCCTGGGCTGTGTGCTAAACCTGACCTCTGACCCCTGGCCCCAGGGCCACCCCCAGCTCTGGTGCTGACTCTGCTTTCTGGTAAATTCCATACAAGTGACCATTTTACTGCAGGTTTCTTAATCACAGTGAGGAAAAATATTGACCCTTACTGAGAAACTGGATGCACTATATCCATTATTTAAGCAGGAGAAAAAAGGGAATAAAATGAACAAAACTCAATACATAGAGACAACATAGGTTGTGTTCTACGTACAATAAAATCAAATTCAGAAATTCACAAACTCTAAGACCTCTCCAAGAAGCACTTCCCAATGGCACCTCAGAAACCCCATCACAATCTCACGCCACACAGCTTCACTACCCACCATTCCAGAGAATTTCACGGCTTTTAACTTACGTCTATTTTAACAATTATTCCCTGGGCCTATATATTACTGGCATCCTTTTCTGCTTCAGAATCTTCTGATAACACTATATTTCAAGCCTCTCCTAAACAAACACATTTTAAATAGCAGGCCTGTCACTATTAAGCAACTCTCATTATCTTGGAATCTTTTTTTAACATTTGAATTTAGCAGACTAAGTGAGAATCCTAAAGTCATAATTCCCTATGTCATTTCCCAGAATGATGATAAGCTGGTGATATAAAAGGCCTAAAATATTATGACTGGTCAAAAGAAATGCAACATCAGCAATGTTAATTCAGAAATTTATATTATGTGACGAAAGTCAAAGAACTTGGGATTGTGCTTATTATTATTATTATTATTGGTAAATTGCTTATGGTCATCATATTTGATGAAATAATGCAGTTAGTATTTTATCACACAAGCATATAATATAATGGCTAAAGAATGTAGTAGTTTCTGCTTGGAATTAGAGGTATGACCCACTATACAGAAAACAAACAGTACTCTGAAAGACTTAGGTATAAACCTAATGTTTATGATTTAAGCTACTCTATAAAGGCATGAAAGGAATTTGCTACTTAAATTAATCCTCAGAAAAAGCAATGAAAGTGGTTGATAAACCTTTTCAAAAGTAATACTCATAATAGACGATCAACTGACACGTGATCAGGGAGCCAAGAACACTTAACAGAGAAAAGACAGTCTCTTCAACAGATGGTGGTAGAAACCATTCCCCACATGTAAAAGAATAA
Organism: Sus scrofa; assembly: GCF_054392235.1. Classification (NCBI taxonomy): domain Eukaryota; kingdom Metazoa; phylum Chordata; class Mammalia; order Artiodactyla; family Suidae; genus Sus; species Sus scrofa. The sequence continues at coordinate 16,542,168 of NC_139393.1, read as the reverse complement.
AACTGGACCACTATCTTATACCACGCACAAAAATTTACTCTAACGAATTGAAGACTTCAATGTAAGACCAGAAACCATAAAACTCCTAGACTAAAGGATAGGGACAAAAGTTCCTTGACATGGGTCTTGGCAATGATTTTTTTGGATATGAAATGGAAAGCACAAACAAAATAAAAGCTAAACTGTAGAACTACATAAAACTAAAAAAGCTTCTGCACAGCAAAAGAAGCAATCCACAAAATTAAAAGACATCTATGGAATGGAAGAAAGTACTTGCAATCCATCTCTGATAAGGGGTTAATATTCAAAATACATAAAGAATTCATACAACTCAAAGGGAAAAAATATAATCCAATAAAAAATGGGAAGAGGAGGAATTCCCATCGTGGCGCAGAGGAAACAATCCGACTAGGAACCATGAGGTTGCGGGTTCGATTCCTGGCCCTGCTCAGTGGATTAAGGATCTGACATCGCAGGTGCGGCTCAGATCTGGCATTGCTGTGGCTCTGCTGTGGGTTAGGGTTAGGGTAAGCCAGCAGCAGCTCCGATTAGACCCCTAGCCTGGGAACCTCCATATGCTGCGGGTGCGGCCCTAAAAAAAGACAAAAGACAAAAAAGACAAAAAAAATAAAAATTGTCTTAAAAAAAAGAAAGTGGGAAGAGGAAGTGAACGAACATTTTCCCAAAAACATACTAATAACCAACAGATACAGGTAAAGGTGTTAAGCCTTATCGATCATCAGAGAAATGCAAATCAAAATCACTATGGGATCTCACCTCACGCCATGGTTGCGGCCAAAAATAAAAATAAAAAATAGTCCTCAAAAACCACTGATAGATAAATAATTTTACCCAACTTTTTGAGAGCAGTTAAGCACTATCTGTCAAAATATTAAATGTCCACTGCCTCTGTCCCAGGAATTCTACTTCTGAGAATTTCAACAAACAGATATACCATGACATGAGAATGTCCACTTCAACACCCGGGAGTTAAAATATGGAAACCATCTAAATATGCTTCTGTAGAGAACAGGATACATAAAGTAGCCATCCAAGAGAATTTTATGCAGTGGTTTAAAAAAAAAAAGGTGAATTTACATGTCCTGATATGTTAAGACATCCACGATAAATTAAAGGGGGGGGGAGAACACTACCTCTTTTTCTAAAGAGGAAGAAATCCATACTTCTGTACTTTGTTATTGATGTTTATATCCAGCTGATACTAATTTTAGGGGAAAATAAATAGGAGGAGAAGGTCTCCATTAGTGAATAATACTGCATGCTGCTGACCATGACGGTTCCGCGACAATTTGCTCGTGACTTTTTAAGTGACTAGATTGCCCAATGCATCCAGTTTTATCCTTTATTGAGCAGGGATAGGTCTGTGCCAGCTGGGTTGTCTTGATTTCACCCAGGCAAAAATAACACCCAGCCTGACCACCCCTCACCCAGCACTGAATTCCGGGTGTTGCTTTCTTGAAATGTTAAGCCCACAGCCTCACACTCTCAAACAGCCGTCCATCCGTCAGTGCGTCCAACATGGCTGCATCCTGCACGGAAATCCACTTCCGGTTCCGCCTGTCCTCGCGCGCTCCACGGCGCCCTCCCCCAGACCCATGCGCTGCCTCCGCCCCCCCCCCCCCCACCGCCCCAGTGGAAGATGAAGACACTCGACACAGCGGCCCACCGTGGCTGCAGCCGTCAGGAGGGCCCCAGGGAAGGAAGCCTGGGCAGGGGTTTTGGGAGGAAGGGCAAGTTCCCTGCACCCTCCAACTGGAACAAGAGCCAGGGGCCTCGACTTCCCGCAACTCTCCAAAGGGGATTCTGAGACAAAGGAGCCTGTTCCTTTCCAGACGATTGTCCTGGGCTCCAGACGTAACAAGAGACCCAGGGAAGCCTACAGGATGCGGGGGGCAGAACACCCAGGCCCCTGCCCCCGCCTTCTCCTCTGCACTGAGAGAGCTCCGGGGTGGGGTGGGGGGGTAACTGCCTAGGAGCCGCACCAGGCTCAGCCCAGCCACGGAGCTGCTGCCGCCAGGGCAAAGGAGAGGCTCACCCACAGCAGAGAGAGATGTCTGCTCCAGACTGCGTTTTGACCAGTTCAGCCTTAAAAAAAAAAAAAAAAAAAAAAATTTCCCCCTGTCCAAAACATAGAAAAAACGTCTTGCTCAATGTCATGTCTTCAGCCTAAATCGTACAGAACTGCTGTACCCTACACTGTAGGAGCAATGTCAAATACAAGTGCACAACTCCACAACAATAGACACAATTTTGGAATGTTTTCTTCAGAGCCCTTACCTGCATCTTTTGTGACTCACGCACCACCTGCAAGCTAACTTTTACTCACTATATATTATATTAGCGCTCTCCAATACGCGACTATTTTCAAACCCTGTCTCAGCCAGCATGTTAAACACTTCCCTGTGCCAACAGAAAAGCAAAGGGCTTTGTCCTCAGACCCGGGATCAAATCCTTCAGGCAGATTACCTACCCTCTTGATTGCAGTTTGCTGTCTCTTAAAGGAGGAAGTTGATTAAATGAGGTGACATGAGCAAGTCCCTTCCATATGCCAAGTACAAAATAAGTTAGCTCTCAAGTAGCTCCAGAGTTTAATTTATAATAGACTTTGAGTCAACACACTGTTAACAGTAAACAGGTCCTCAATTGTAACTGGCTTTCAGTTTGGTTCTTATCATCATAAACCAGCCACTACACGTTTCCCCCATTTGGGGAAAATTAATCTAAATTATATTATGTATGTTCGTGTTTATATGCATAAATATATATCTCCACAAAATAGTAAGTAAAAAACACCAAATCAACGTACTTATACACAAACTCACATATACATACACACATTCACGCGTGCAGTAGGAAAACGGCTGAAGCAATGGCTGCTTTCATTTTCTTTATATTTTCCTACATTCCTCTCGCCTCATGTTAAATGTGTTTTGTACAATGAGCAGGTGTTAGTTTTACAATCAGATATTCAGAAAAAAATAGTTGCAAACGTGCTCAGAGAGATTAACTGCTGACATGTTCTACCAGACATTCAGAGAGCACCATACATCTCCGAGGTGGGAATCCTTCTGAACATCATTTTGGCAGGGAAGATACGATTGTGGCCTATATAGTACTTCGCAGGTGCTTTTACACCTCTGAGAGGCAGGACTTCTCATTCCACTTTGCAACAAGGAATCTGAAACTGGAGGCATTTAAGACCCACCTGCCACAACTCACAGTCCACCAAGGGCAAGGCGCACCTATGCGCCTGCATCTCTCGCCCAGTCTCTACCCTGGCCTCCAGCCTGGCCTCTACCCTGAGCCTCTATCCCAGCCTCCAGCCTGACCCTCCTTCCCAAAAAGCTCTCTGGCCAGGTTCGAGTTGCTTTCCTGGTCACATGAGGTTAAAACTGGCCATTAAAAATCATTAAAGGGAGTTCCCGTTGTGGCACATTGGAAATGAATCCTACTAGTAACTGTGAGGTTACGGGTTCAATCCCTGGCCTCACTCAGTGGGTTAAAGATCCAGCATTGCCGTGAGCTGTGGTGTAGGCCAGCAGCTGCAGCTCCGATTCGACCTCTAGCTTGGGAACCTCCATATGCTGCAAGTGTGGCCCTAAAAAAAAAGCAAACAAATAAATAAAATAAAAATTATTAGAATATCTCAGACATAGGCTGGATTTTGTCAAGTAGTACTTGGAACATTTTAAAGACATGCTCTCGGAGTTCCCATCGTGGCTCAGTGGTTAACGAATCCGACTAGTAACCACGAGGTTGCGGGTTCGATCCCTGCCCTCGCTCAGTGGGTTAAGGATCTGGCGTTGCCGTGAGCTGTGGTGTAGGTCGCAGATGCGGCTCGGATCCTGAGTTGCTGTGGCTGTGGCATAGGCCGGCGGCTACAGCTCTGATTGGACCCCTAGCCTGGGAACCTCCATATGCCGCAGAAGCGGCCCAAGAAATGGCAAAAAAAGACAAAAAATAAAGACATGCTCTCAAGCATTTTTACAAAAAAACTTAATATTTTTTGCTATCTTAAGACAGTCAACTAGAAACATAAAAGTTGACCGCACTGGACAGATGGACATTCATAAATCTCCTTCAACATTCATAAATCTCTTGCACAGTACATTTCAAACATCTCTAGACTTCCTTTAGTTTTAAAGACTTTTTAAACAATTAACACCAGAGGAAACAAAAACAACTCTTTTTAAAAAGATTTTTTGCTTTTTAGGGCCACACCTGCAGCATATGGAAGTTCCCAGGCTAGCGGGGTGAAAAAATAACTCTTAAAGGAGCAAAGGACTTAAGAAAGCTTTCCTTTATACCTAATTTTTTTTTTCCATCTACCCAGGTCAATGAAAGGTCCCCACCCGGAAATGCTACTGAAGCACGATTTTCACAAAATGTTAGTTACACTGCCCTGCTTTTGAACATGACCTGACGTTTGGGTTAACAAACCCTTCACTTGCTTAAGAAGAGCAGTTTCATTAGGCAGCAGCAGTTTCAAATGTTTATTTAGCTGAAATGTGAAGATTAACAAAATAAGGTACACATGTTAAAAAATAAAAACAGGAGAGATCTATTTTTTCTGGTTTGCGTTTTGGGAAACTTTTGCCCCACAGTGGCTTACAGAATATTCTGAAATTAAGAAGCAACAAAACTCAAGATCGACTCACTCTCTGGAAGACTCATCCAGACTCCTGGCTCACCCCCTACCCCAGAGCAGCCCCCCTCTCCTGGAGGATAAAAAAAAGCTTTCACGGCTTTTCAGCCCTTATGCAATGACTCTCACCTGATTGGAACCAATTTCCTGTGTTCTGTTCAAAACCTTCTGTGGAAATTCTGCCTCTGATGAGAGAGGGTCTTCCCCCTCTGAAATCACTGGCCTGGTGGAGCTCTTGGCCCCAGGACTCCTCCTGAAGGACCACTGCTTGTGGACAGACAGAAGGATCACCTGTGGGTCATCCAGAGTGGCCAGGCAGGATGACTCGGAGCTCCCGGGCATCTGGTCCCCAGCTCTCTCCATGGCAGGGTCCATGGTCACACTCTCACCCCCCAAGACAGCGGTTCACCTTCTCCAGGCTATCTGGTCACATCAGATGAAAACACTTGAAAAGCGTCCTCCTGACTAGCAGCGGGGGCAGGGTGGGGAGGCACCTGCTGAGTCAGGCACTCTCCCCTCTGCCCCTGAGCCAGCCCCGGAGAGGCTATCAGCCAAGCCTCCAGGAACCTGGGCAGGCTGCACACCGCTCTAGATATATTTGCTCTTGTTTACCTACACCTATCGAACCAATTGGCATCCTCTTACTCATCACATTGCATTCAGCACTGGGAGTCTTTGCACACGGCCCCGCTCTCTCGCGTGCCCAGCACGGCTAGGACGCCTGGCCCGCGGGCAGGGGGCCCAGCAAAGAATCACCTCCCCATGCTGAGCAGTTTCCTTTTGGCCCTCTGCACTCCCAGGAACCCAGCCTGGAGGCAGGGGGGAAATGTCACTTCCTTTTATTACCAAACTTCCACCGCTTTCTTGGAATAACTTCAGCTGCCTCTTCCATAGCTCCAGCGCTGGCAGGGTGCAGATCACCAAGGGAGAAAAGTATTTTCTAGGCAACATGACTTGCATTTTCAAGAAGGGGTAAGAAAGTTCCATGTTTCCTGCAGCTTTGTTCTCCCCTGAACCAATGGCTTGACTTCTGTGAAAGCTGACTGCAGAAACTCACTGGGTAACGAGACTCGTCCGTATTTTATATGTGGCAGAACAGCCAGGAATTAAGACAATTCAGGCGTCTCAGGCTACCTTTCTGCTCCACCGGAGGATTAAGGGGAGATACACGGCCGTGGGGTAATCCAGGCAGCAGCACTACCTCCCCTCCCACCCCACCCCCACCCCCACCGGACGGAGCGGAAACGAGCGACCTCATCCCCATGGGAGGAACAGTTCTGCCTGCAGGACCTGGCAGGACCTCCTGCTGCAAGTACCTCCGGAGTGTCCACACGGAGGACAGAATTGAGTTGAATGGAAAAACAGCTGTTCCGTGTCCTAGCTTATCCCGTAGGGGAATGTGCCTTGAACTAGGGGGGCACCTTCCCAGGGCTGACCACCCAAGGAGGGCATTTAGAACATATGCCCTTCGGCTCAAGGTCACTGAGGACTCTGCCTCTTTATGGGTTTCCTGCGATCACTTTTCCTCCGCAGTTAAAAGTGCGCTCAGGGCAGCCAACCCCCCAACGTGCCTAGGGTGGCTTTTTCTATGCGCTTGAAAAAGAATCCACCTCCATTTCCAAGAAATGCCATTCGAATCAGTGACTCAAAAAGGAAAGGCATGTTTGATGCCAAGGGCCTCGGGCCCCAAACCCCTGCAGGGTCAGGAGCCATCCTAGAGATCGCTGACGTATCTGTGGTTGTTCAAACCTCGCCTCCTGGGCAGGGCCTTCGCGTTTCCCAGTAGAATCTACCAGGATTTGTATACACCTGCTGATCACCTCACATTTCCTTTACTGGGCTTTATAAGTGGGTTTCTATCTCTTTGAGCACCAGATTTAAAAAAAAAAAAAAAAAAAAAAAAAAATTTTTTTTTTTTTTTACGGTTTTAGGTGGAAATCCTTCCCAAAGGTCATTTATCAAATATGAGCTGCTATTCACATTTTAACTTTTTCCAGGTGAAATGGGTCCATTATCTGCTTCTGTGCTATAGCTCTGCAGGGTTAATAAGGAAGGTATGTTGGCCTCATTTGTCCCTTGAAACGTCTGTCCTGTTAGCACCAGAAATCATGGAAAATTTGAATATTTTTTTGTGTGTGTGTCTTTTTAGGGCCACGCCCACGGCATATGGAGGTTCCCAGGCTAGGGGTAGAATTGGAGCTGTAGCTGCTGGCCTCCACCACAGTCACAGCAACACCGGGTCCTTAACCCACTGAGCAAGGCTAGGGATCGAACCTGCGTCCTCACAGATACCAGTCAGATTTATTTCCACTGAGCCATGACAGGAACTCAGAAAATTTGAATACTTTATTGTAAAATACTTTTACCTGTCCTAAATGGTCACTCAGGGCCAGAACACAGCCAGAAAAAGGAAGCCAGGCCAGGTTGTAAAGGGTATGAAATTTAGACTTTGTCCTGTGGATGGTGGAGAACCACCAGCTTTAGGCAGAGGACTGACATGATTATATTGTGGTTTAGCAATAGTTTGGGCAGGAACCAGGACTCAGAGGAGCGGGGTTACAGGGAGCAGAGAAAGTAAATAGCAGAGTGGGATTAAACAAATGAGGAGGCCCTCGGGGCTCAGCCATCAAGAGAGCTGGGGGACGGGGAGGGAGGACGGGGAGGCTGCCCATGCCATTTTTCCAGGTTGGCGGAGCTGGGGAGGACTGGGTGGGGGGCAGTTTTGTGGGTGGAAACGGTGAATTTGTCCTTGTTCCCGTGGAACCTAAGAGACCTGAGAAACAGGACCTGAGCTGAGCCTCCCTCCCAGACTAGAGAATCTGGTCCAAACTCCTCTTCCTGGCACCTTCCCCTTTGCTCACACCTGACCCCTAGGTTTCCGCCCCCTCCCCATCTAATCCTCCTTATCCTTTAAGTCCTGCCCCTCAGGGGCGTGGCCTCCACGCAGCCTGGCCTGGAGGGGGCGGGGGTCTCTCCCTTCTCCCAATTCCAGCATCGCGAAAGCCCACACCACTAAGCCAGCAGGTACAGAGCCTTTGCTGTGTGGGGAGAACCAGTCTTCTCCCTCCATGGAGGCTGCACTCAGCTTAGGCCCGCTTGGTCCTGAGGCCAAGCATGTGCTCAGCACCAGGAAGCATGTAAGCTCCTGCAAGACAAGGTTCTTAGTCTTATCTGCCCACAGACGTAACAAGGCAATGAACAAATATCTGATGTTAAATAAATACTCACTGAGCTGGACTACAGAAAGATTGGAATGTGCTTCACATCTGGAATTCCATGGTGTCTTTTGTGCCCTTATCTCGATGTGAGGACAAACTCCATGAGTGTCTCACATGCTCCTTCTGGAATTGCAGGTCTTCAAGTGTCTCCGGGCCCTAAATTATTTTGCCTCCCACCTGTACAAATTTTATCAGCTATTTTCCAAAATAAAATGCATCTGGTTTATCTCCTACCCACCTTCCCCAGTTTCTGTGAATCTTTTCTGTATGAAGACAAAAATCCCTTTGCTGTCCTGAACGATCCTGTTAGAACCTGAGAAGCCTGGGCCCAGAGGCAGATGGGCAGCTCATGTTTCCACCAACCTCTGGGACAAAGGACCCTGCCTGGAGAACAGACATCTGGGGCTCACCAAGATCACCTGCTCAGCCCCGGGGGAGGCTCACGCTGGGCGGGGCTGCTAAGCAAAAATCCTGGGCCAGTCCTCCCAGGACAGACAGAGGAGCCCGGATCCCGTGACAGGACAGCAGGACAGAACCTGACACTAAGCCGCATGCTGGGAAGCAGGGGCCTGGAAGGTTCCCATACACCACGGGGGCAGAGGGGAGATAAATAAAAACTCAGCACCTGAGACCCAAACAGTGCCTCGTGCAACAGGGGACACAAGACACAGTTATTGCCCTCGGGAGTTTATCAGCAAGTTAGGAGAGAAGAACAGTAGAAAGAAATGATTCAAACAGCAGGTGCTGGGGGTAAAGGAGAGGGTTAGAGAGGGGGTGAAGGGGAGGGCGAGGGAGGGGACGGGGGGGGGAAGGGAGGGGATGAGGGAGGGGGTGCTGCTGGAGGACTTGCTGGGGAAGGACCGCTGGGCTGGGGGGTCTGTACCTCACGCACCCGTGCCCCCGCTGTGATTTTTATACCAGTTTATGAACAGGAGGCAAACCCAAACCAAAACACCACCTAGGCCTGCTCGCCGGAGGGAGTGCTCGTCCATGAAACTGTGCGTGGCTGAACAGCCTTGAGTGGAGAAACCTAGAGCCGGTCTGCAGTATAAAGAGGCTGGACGGGGCCAAAAAGAGAAACACCAGCATCCCATTAAAGAGCCGACGCTTTGACTCCACAGTAAAGCACGCAGGCCTTCGACTTCCTCCGCTGCCCTCCTATCCGGTGCCAGCACTGCCTACCTCTGAGCTCCCACAGACTCCAGCTCTGTCTCCTTGAGGCTGAACCAGTTTGAGATAAAACACACCCAGCTGGCTGGCCACGCTGATTCACGACCATGAACCCGGAGAGGCCCTGGTGCCACGGGCAGTCCAGCTCCATCTCCCTGGTCCTCCCACCCTTCACCCTCCAGCTGGGGATCCTGCACCCCCTCCCCGCTCCTCAGACACGAGCCCCACCCTCACCGCCCACCTCCAGGGATGAGCCCGCTCCCTGCTGCTGCAGGACCAGCAAAGCACCTGCGACCATCTCAACCACCCACCCGCCTGAATACACCTGCCCTCTCATTGCTGGGGTGAGCCGTCGCCCCCAAGGTCAGTCTCCCTGTCTACAGCCCCTGGTTCTCCCCCTACCTCCTGGGAGCTCCTCGGAGTCCTTCACAAGAGCCGACGAGTCCACAAACCTCTTGCAGCTCCCGGGTCGGCCCATGCGTGATCTCCTACCCACCCGTCTCCTTGGTGACCTCATTCAGTCCAGAAGAAATCCCACCTAGAGCCAATAACCCCCACACTCCACACTTAGGGACCCAAAAGCTTAAGCAACATCTCCTGTTGGATATTTAATATTGAGAAATAAAATACTGCCAGCGGCCGTATCAGTTAAGCAAAGGATGTCGCAGGCATCAGCGACTGCAGCGACCTCCTCGGGTGAGCCCTGAGGGAGCGCAGGATGTGAAAACACCAGAGGGCAGCCCCAGTGAGCTGAGCTTAGGATTTCGGTGAGCCCACACCCTTGCATCTCCCACACATAGAAGAGCACTAAATTCCTTAACTTGAGACAGCTAGTTTTCTTTTATGAACAGTAATCTTCGGTTCCAACTCCCTGCCCTTGGTTGCAAAACTCCTGTGTATCCTAGCTCCCCCCTCGCCTCCTCGGACCATTCTCTCAGAATTACCCCAGACGCTGTGTCCCAGGCTTAAGTCCTTAGTTCTGTCCACCGAATAAAAACATAACTGTCAATGTTATGGTTATGCATGTATTTTTTAATTTACAATATGCCTCTCACACATTGACCTGTCTAAAACTCGAGCTCCTGCTATGATGTCTAGAAAGGAAAAAATGTCACCTGCTGTTCCAGTTCAAGGATCAAGCCCTCAGCCCTGCAGTCGCCACTGTGTGGGGGGAAGGGATTCAGGAAGGAGGAGAACAGAAAGCATTCTGTGCTTTGAATACTGGCCCCCAAGATAGTAAGATGCTTATCCAAGGAAAAATTTCAATGACCTCAGATTCTTATATTTTCCCATACACAGAAAAGCACTAAAATCATTACCTTGAGATGTCAGCTCTTTGTGATTAGCTGTGATCTTTTTATGTTTGACCATGTGTTTTTTTCCAGCAAAAAAATTATATATATCCTGGTTCCTCCCTTACCTCTGGTTCCTCGCCTGAGCTATAGAATTCAGTAAGGTCCCCTAATAATGCTGAAATTCACTGCTCTCAGACTGTGCTTTTTTTTTTTCTTAGTTCACATGCCCCTCCCCCACTTCTTCCAGTTTTCCTTGTTTTAGTAAAGGACAACTTCCTTCCACCTGCCCAGGAAAAAAACCCTGGACTCGGCCTTGACAAGAATCACCTGCTTAATTCAAACTCAAGTACAAATGTTCTGCAAATCCTGTCAGTTCCATCTCCATTTACATCCAGCACCAACTACTCCCCAGCGCATCCCCTGCAGGGCAGCCAAGGGCCCCAGCACGTCTCACCTGCATTATTAAAATCATCTCCTGAGCGACCTCCACCTGGCTTCTGCTCTCACCTCCTAACATCTATTCTTAAAACAAAAGCCAGAGGCATCCTCTTAAAAGGGAAATCAGATGATAAGGTCCCCCTAAAAACCTCCACGGGGTTTCCATGTACTTCGAGAAAAGCCTAAAATCCTTACATGTAAGAACTCGCAGAGTCGGCCCCTCTGCCTTCACTGGTCAGCCTCGGCTCACTCCCATCCCCCGACTCCTCTGCTAAGACTATCCAGAAGCTGCCGTTCCTGGAACCCAGCAAGGCATCTCCAGCCTCAGGGCCTCCGTCCTGGTGGCTCCTGGCTTATCCCTCCCCGGCACCTACCTCCTCTCCTCCCAAGGTCCCTGCTCAAACAGTCTCACTTCCTATGGCCCTTCGCTATGTCGTGTTCCACTGCCGCCTGGCACAATAACATAGATTTTACTTTGTTGACTGACCGACTCCTCAATTAGGACGAAAGTCCCACAAGTGCAGGAGCTGTCTGTTTTCTTCACTCACCGCTGTGTTCCCAGCATGAAAATAGTGCTTATATTTTAAAAGTTTCTCAAGAACTATTTGTTGAATGGATGAATGACAGAGACTACACACACACAAAAAAACCAGCTGACTTTATGTGCTTGCTGTAAAACACCCACTGCTAAACTTTCAGACAGTGTTCAGCATTCCGAAGGTGCCCCATGCCAAGCCGGCTCTCTCCTCGACTTAACTCCTTCTTTTGGCCCTCCAAGCTCCAGTCTAAGCTCAAATACGATGCTTGAAAAGAAATAACAGGAGTTCCCATCATGGTGCATCGGAAACGAATCCAACTAGGAACCATGACGTTGGGGGTTCCATCCCTGGCCTTGCTCAGTGCGTTAAGGATCTGGTGTTGCCGTGAGCTGTGGTGTGGGTTGCAGACCCGGCTCAGACCCTGTGTTGTTGTGGCTGTGGCTGTGGTGTAGGGTGGCAGCTGTAGCTCCGATTCGACCCCTAGCCTGGGAACCTCCATATGCCAAGAGTATGGCTCTAAAAAGAAAAAGGAAAAAAAAAAAAAAAGTAAAAAGAAATAACAAGCCCCCAATGCAGTCACTTGCCCCCCCCATTCCAGCAAATCAAAACTAAATTGTAGTTTCACCCCCTCCTGGAAATATTTAAAACAGTCAATCTGGAATTTCCTAATCAACATTAGTTAAGATAACTGATAAAGATCCCTGCTGTTCCCTTGCCCCCCACCAAGAGGTCCTAGCCCCCAAAAACCCTATTCTTTTTCTATTCTTTTTTTTTTTTTTTTGCTAATACCTTCATGCCCCATCTTATTTCAGCCTTCCCTTTTCTACCTCTGCCTCTTGGAGTGCCCGTCCAGTGCTAGGTGGGGGGCTGCCTAATAAAGCCAATTAGATTTCAAATTTTTTTTCTTTTTTTCTTTTTTGGCCACCCCAAGGCACATGGAGTTCCTGGGCCAGGGATCAGATCCGAGCCACAGTTTTGACCTAAGCCACAGCTGCGGCCATGCCAGATCCTTAACCCACTGTGCCGGACCAGGGATCGAACCTGCATCCAGGCGCTCCCAAGATGCCACCAATCCTGTTGCATCACAGCAGGAACTCCTGCTTATTTTTTTTTTTTTTTTAATACTACCAAGAGCAGGCATGACCTACATGAGCATAGAAAACTGATGCAAAGTTCTGGCCAATGAAATAGAAGGAAAAGTTGTTTGTCAGGGCTCCTAAGAAGGCTCGTTAAAAGAAAGAGTGGGTTTGTCCTTATCTCATCCCCATTTCTGCTGTGCTCGACACGAACTGGAGGGCTGTGGTCCTCGCAGCCATCTTAAGGCCAACAGGTATCAGGATGCTGGAGCAGAGACAGAGGAATGTCGGGGTTCCTGATGACTGTGGAGATGCCAAACCAACCCAGGCTGCAAACCTCCCGACTTCACCAACAGCCGTGTTTTCTGGGGTCTCTATGACACACAGCCAAAGAAAACACAAGTCTAATTATACACCTGTCAAATGCAGCGGAGAGGGGGGACTTTGGGCATTATGACAAGCTCTGCAGACCTGCTCCCCAGGAAAAGTAGTTTAAAAAATTTTTTTTTCTTTTTAGGGCTGCATCAGTGGCATATGGAAGTTCCCGGGCTAGGGGTTGAACTGGAGCTGCAGCCACCGGCCCACACCACAGCAACAGCAACGCCAGATCCAAGCCACATCTGCAACCTACACCGCAGCTCAAGGCAACGCCGGATCCTTAATCCACTGAGCAAGACCAGGGATCAAACCAGCACCCTCATGGAAACAAGTCTTAACTTGTTCAGCTACAATAGGAATTATTTTTTTAAAAAAGCCTCTGAAATTAGTTTTAGAGACCTACAGCCAATGAAGAAACATGATCCACTAAAATTTGGTAGGAACACAGACTCTGAACCAAAACCTTGCTGCCCCCCTCCCATCCCAATCCTGCAAGATGGAAACTCCACTCCAGGCTGGTACAGCCATGAACGCAGGGCCCCTCCCTCGAGAGCTGCCTGTCAGGGCTTTCTTCTCCAGGGGCAGGACATCAGCATTTTTCCTCTCAAAACAAGGATCTTATGAACTACCCCATCAAATATGAATAGGCCCGACAGTGGAGCAATTTATGTCCAGAGCAATGCTGAAAACAACAGATTGATCAGCCAGCAATTAGCAGAGCTAAATACCTGGGTAAGGTCAGGAAACAAACAGCCAAGACAAGATACCTGTCATCATAAGGTGACTGAGCATAGCCAAGGCTGTGCCCAGGAAGCAGCATCAACAAGGGGTGTCAGCATCACGGCGGAGAGCTCCCCCTCAGATCAGGGACAAGACAAAGGTCTCATCTATACGAAATGTTCACAACAGGCAGATCTATAGGGATGAGGGGAGAGTTGTGGTTGCTCAGGCACAGGGGCCATGGGGAGACGGCGCCGACGGCAGCTAAAGGGTACAGGGTTTCTTTCCGAGGTGATGGAGATGTTCTCAGATCAGTTGTGACGATGACTGTACATATCTGTGCACTGTATATAGTGTGTGAATTATATCTCCATAAAGCTGGGGGGTGTTTTGCATAATGTGGTAGAGAGGCCATTAGAGCAAGAATGAGAGAGGATATGCCTTTGGCATTCATGGAAGCCTCCACAAGAAAGCTTCCAAGAGAGCGGTGAGGCAGTTGAAGTATCAGACTGCAGCAACCTGCACACAGCCCCATATCCTTCAAGGAGAATGAATAAACTGTGCTGCACCCCCACAACGGCACACTGCCCTGCAATGAGTCTTGGAAACATGTGTAGTGAGAAAAGCTAGTCGCAGAACACTAAACACACTATAGCATCCTTTTTTTTTCAGTGTACTGCACGTTTTATTTACACCCTCAGAGAGAGTGGGCCGCCCTGGGTAGGGGCTGGCCTATAGTATCTTTTTTACAAAGCTCAGAAACAAGCAAAACTAAATAAAGTATTATTTGGGCATTCATATACGTGTAATAAAATGTTACCCCCCACCAAAAAAAAAAAAAAAAAAAAAAAAAAAAAAACCACTGGGTTACAGTAAACACAAAATGAGGACACTGGTTACCTCTATAGTGGGTGCTTCTTTGGGTGACACAAGAGGAGGACGAGGAATCGATGGGTAGAAGCCATGGTGTTGAGAATATTCTTTCTTGGATCAGGTGTGGGGGACTTCAGGGCTTCTCCAAGGAGATAAAACTCAAAAAGCCTCTGGCCGAGGTAAGAATTGCCAGACCTTTATCAGCCCGCCTGTCTCACTGTAACTGTTACAATGGTCCTAAGGACCCCCCACCCCAGCAACTTGGCCCACTCCTTCCTGCCCCCTATTTGGAAAGGTATGTAGTCCACTCCTTACCCCGCCCCTATAGGGGCAACATATGCCCCAACCAGTAAGTGAATCCAAAGACCATCCTTCCTCAGCCAATCAGCACATGTATCTGAAGACTCCATCCTTCCCCAACCAATCAGCAGGTGCACGGCAAGACCACGTCTCGCACTCCTTTGTCTTTGGGCTATAAAAACAGACATGACCACGCGCCCAGAGTCGGCTCTCCCTGGTTATCAGGAAGTTGGCCCGCTGCATTAACCGTATCTCTTGCTTCAATAAACTTTGTCTTATCTACACCTTGATTTAAATCCTGAAAATTCTTTTCCCACCCAAGTGCAGAGACCACAACAAGGTGGTGGGCTCACGGGCGTTCTCTATCTTACTATGCTTCATAACTATACTGTGTATATGTATAAATGCCTATTTCTTTCGTATTCAATAAACTAATAAAACAAAGATGGGAAAACGCTAAAGTGAAGGGAGGTGTGGTAACACACAAGTGCAGACGATCCTTTCTGAAGAACTGGGGCGGGACGAGAGATAGCACAATGGCAGTGAGACACAAGGCAGTGAACCTTCCGAATGAAGGCAGATGGATGACCTTATAAGCTGAAGGGGAGCGTCCGTACAGGGAGGGAGAGACTAGAGGGCAAGAGAAGAAAAGACCTGATCAGACTAGTTAAGGCTGAGAGGGAAGGCGGAGCGCGGGGGGGGGGGGGGGGACCTTGGGAGAGGAGAGGATCTTGAGAGGACAGGGGGCCCCTTGAGACTAGAGATGAGCAAGTGAAAATGGACCGCGTATCTGAACAAAATGAGGAGAGAAGACACTTAGAGATAGGCAGAAAGTTGAAGAAGAAAATACAGAGTGGTGTCAGTTGTTTGGAGGTGAGCGGTGAGGTCATTTGCGAAGAATAAAGGAAGGCAGAGACTGAGCAGAGAGCAGGTGGTGAGGGACTGAATCACCCAGAAGCTGAGAAAGAACAAGTCAAAAGCACTTGCAGGCACAATCAAGATTAGAATCAAGAAACTGCCAGAGCACCAACTATGTGGTTGCCTGAATTTCCATGGCAAATTCTGCCACTCTCCTGTACGAGCAGAGAAGGCAGTTTGCGGCACTGCTGCCGGGGCCACAGGATGGAGGGACAAGAGAATCCAGGGTGCAGGTGAAAGAACACTTCAGACTGTAAACTGGGTCTGTCAGGACAGAGAAAGAGAGGCCACAGATCCAATAATAATAATAGTAGTAGTAGTAATAATAATAATAATAATAACAGACTCACCAATGGACAACTTTTAAAACTTTTTAAAAAGTGTATCTATACTGTCAGCACCACTGGGTTTAGAAAAAAAAGAAAAAATGAAGAAAAAGGAGACTGGAATAACCTATGCCAAAGATGCTAATATTGGTTATCTTTGAGTTGCAAGAATATATTTTACTTCTAAAACCTAAAAACTAGAAGCAGCAAAAGCAAACAATTAAGAAAGTTTACAAACACATGAACAATGGTCATCCCGTTAAAAAAGAAACAGCCAGCACAGGAGCCACAAATGGAGTCACTTGTGCTCAGCCCCACAGCAGCAAATTGTGACTTATTGTCTAACCTAACTGCAACTTCAGCCTCTCCCAGGAATGTCACGATCTTCAACCAGTCAATCTGAAGTTACCTCGTCAGCACTAGTGAGATAACCTGCCAAGGGACCCCAATAGGAAGGTGACCTTACCTGAAACAATCCACTCTTTGCTAGAATAACTTCCTCACCCAGCCTCACTCTGCCTATTTTCCTTTTTTTAGGACCTAACCTGTGGTATATGGAGGTTCCCAGGCTAGGGGTCAAACTGGAGCTGTAGTTGCTGGCCTACACCACAGCCAAAGCAATGCCAGCTCCAAGCCACGTCTGCAACCTACACCACAGTTCACGGCAGCACCAGACCCTTAACCCACTGAGCAAACCCAGGGATCAAACCTGCGTCCTCATGGATGCTAGTCAGATTCGTTAACCACTGAGTTATGACAGGAACTCCTATTTTCCATCTTGTACAGCTCCTCAGAGCTCCTTTCTTTATGGTAAGATGGGAGCCTGCCCTATTTATGAATAATTAAATAAAGCTAATTAGATCTGTACTCAGCTAAATTTTGTTTTTTAAGTAGAGTGCTTTTGTGGCTCAGCGGGTTAAGGATCTGGTGTTGTCACTGCTGTGGATTAGGTCACTGTGTGGTGCAGGTTCAATTCCTGGCCCAGGAACTTACACAGGCTGCAAGTGCAGCAAAAAAAAAGAAAAAAAAAAAAAAAAAGAATCTAAGAATGGCAGGAATAAAAGTAAATTTTTCCCTTTAGGTCTTTTTCAAATTTTTGTTGTGGAGGTAAATTACTTTTATTATACTTTTCTAAAGAATTTAAAATGTTTCTGATGCCCAAGGCAGAGTGACTTTTAGTTCAGGAGATACTGGGGCTTCAACAAAACTGCTATATTCTAAAACCAGATTTCACAATTACTGGTATTTCTAACATCTTATTTGCAGTGCTAGTTACAACGCAATAACAAGTCACTGTCTGCTTTCCCTTCTACTTTATCTCATCAAACTTTTATCTGCTCAGATTTTTACCTTTAACCGAGTTTTTTAAAAAAAAAATCACAGACATTCCATAATTTCACTTGGTGATAACATTGTGCGCACCTGAACGCGGATTCGTCCTTACTATTTATGCTACCAGTGAACAGTAATCCTGTCTTTGGGCCATCTCCATACTTGCAATGGAGAAGAGAATGTGTGCCAAGTGAAAAAGCATTTACAAATCCAGCGCTCTCACCTCCATGGTTTATGACCCAGTTACTTGTGAACCACCTCTGCTGTGTTGTTGCTGTCAGGACCACCACTGGCCTCTGACGCAGGACACTCAGGAGTGTAGACTCCACAGGAGAAAGGGCAAGACAGCCAACTCCCAGTTCTCTTATAGGCTTTTCAGCCCCCCATGGTCTTGCTGGGATTGGTCACTGTCTGAGCAAGTCGCCAGCAGCTCCGCTCCCAGCTCACCTCTTCCTGGAGGAGTGCCTCCAACTCTCCAGTCTCAGGCATAAAGTCCAAACTCCTGCCCTGAAAAACAGGGCCTTCCAGAATCACTTTCCCAGCCTGGTCAAGCCTCTCACAGCCCCCCGCCCAGGGCATCTTTGTATCCCCATCCTTGGAACTTTGCTCATGCTGGTCTCTGCCAGCCACAGCCTTCCTTCCATTCTACTGTGTGAACAGCCAACACCCACTCCCCCTCCAAAACCTCTCTCCCACACCACCTCCCTGCATCCTTCCTCCATCCCTCCCAGAAGAGGCCAATCCACTGTCTCCTGCGGGTGCTCCACTGCGAGGGCACCTGTGCCCCAGCACCTACACATGTTGGTTCCAAGAGGGCAGGGCTGCCCTGCTCATCTCCACATCCCTTGGCCTGGCCCAGCACGAGGCAAAGAGAAAGTGCTCCCTAATGTTGGTGACTGAAGGCTAACAGCCAGGTCATGGGCCTCCTCCCTTTCGGGGTCACTGCTGACCCACGGGGAGGCCTCTGAGGAGAAAACCAGGTGAAAGGATCATGCGCTAATTCATTTACTCCAGAGCAATTGCGGTGCACCTATTAGATGTGGGGAAGGGTATTTTTTAAACGATACCAAACTGGTCCTCGCTTTCAAGAAGCAGAGATTTGCAAAGAAAAGCTCTATTCGAAGCTATACTGCAAAGGAAAGTTTAATCAAAGCCGGGTGGTACAACCAATGGTCAGATAAGTTTGGAAGAAAACAGACACCTGAGGAAGCAAGACAGCCCAGGGGGACTCAATTCCAGGTCTGCCTCTTACTAGGTGTAGGACTTCAGGCACGTTACCTAAGTCCTCCCAGCCTCGGTTTCCCCATCTGTAAGGATGATGAACGATGACGTCATGTTCCACCTCTTCCCCTCCTTCCCTCTGGCTTTCTTACTGCTCCTCAAACACTCAGGGACTTGCGACTTAGAAGCCTGACACCCTCTAGTTCTCAACGCAGAACACTTTCCTCCAAACCTGAATCACTGAGGTCTCCGTGCAAACGCCACCTCCTCGGAGAAATTCCTGACCACCTGCTTCAAAGAGCATCTCCCTCCGCCCCGAGTCATTCCTTGTGCCCCCGGCCCCAGACCCACGCACTTCACAGCACCTCTCAGGGCCAGAAATAGCACTATCTGATTACTCTTTTTTTTTTCTGTACCTCCTACTAGGATAGAAATTTTTTTCTTTCTTCCTCCCTTCCTTCCTTAGGGGTCAAATGGGAGCTACAGCTGCTGGCCTAAGCCACAGCAACACCAGATTCGAGCTGCATCTGCAACCTACACTGCTGCTCGAGGCAACTCCAGATCCTTAAACCACTGGGCCACATACTCAAGGATACTAGTCGGGTTCATTTCTGATGAGTCACAGTGAGAACTCCCGGGACACAAATTTCTTGAAGGCGGGGGCTTGGTCTCAGCTGGATCCCAGTGCTTAGAATGTATGGCACATAGTAGATAACAGGCACTCAGTTTATTGTGCTTTGAAGATAATGCCTTTTTTTTTTTTTTTTTTTTTTTGGTAAATTGAAGGTCTGTGGCAACCCTGCATCAAATAAATCTATTAGCATCGTTATTTCAACAGCACTGCTGACTTTGTGTCTCTGTGTCTCACTATGGTAATTCTTGCAATATTTCAAACTTCATTATTATTAGATTTGTTATGGTGATCTGAGATTAGCGATTTTTTTTTTTTTTTTTTTTTTTTGCTTTTTTTTAGGGCCACACCTGCAGCAGATGGAAGTTCCCATGTTAGGGGTTGAATCCGAGCTGCAGCTGCTGGCCTAAGACACGGCCATGGCCACACCAGATCTGAGCTGCGTCTGCAACCTACACCACAGCTTGCAGCCAGATCCTTAACCCACTAAGCAAAGCCAGGGATCAAACTCTCATCCTTATGGATACTAGTTGGGTTCTTAACCTGATGAGCCACAAAGGGAACTCCTCCATAATGATTTTAATGCTTTTCTACATATGAGAAGATACAGGAAATTTGGCTCATAAAAATCTGAAATTATCTGAAGGCCTGTCCTGCCAGTTTTCCCAGAGCATAAAGTGCCTCATTCCTGGTCTCCACCTGGAACTCATTTCCGGGTATGCTGAAGGTCAGTGACTACAGCGGCTCATGCCTTCATTCTCATAGAACCAGATGGCAAGTGACAATTTTTAGTTGGCTGTGGCAAGACCCTCCACAGGCAAAAAGATTATGACTCCCTGAAGGTTCAGATGATGGTCAGCATTTTTAGCAATAAAGTTATTTTTAAGTTAAGATATGTACATTTTTTAGACAGAATGCTATTGTATGCTTTATAGACTAGAGTATAGTGCAACATAATTCTTACATGCACTGGGAAACCAAAAAAAGGCCTGTTTGCTTTATTGTGGTGATCTGAAACTGAACCCACAATATCTCCAACAAACGCCTATACTAAAAAAAAAAAAAATGTTGAATAACTGGTGATGACAAGAAGATAAGACCTACATCAAAAAGTTTTGTGAGGATTAAATGAGTGTACATAAAGGAATACAGAGTGCTTAAATACACCGCCCAGCATATAAAAAAGCTCAATAACGTTGGCTAGCACCACTATCAAAGGAATCCAGAAGAGGGTGAGGCATGGCCTGGGCAGAGGCAGTTGCAGAAAATTTTAAGAAGAGACAAATCTTGAGTTTGATCTGGAAAGATAAGGACCTTTCTGGAGGGCAGAGCTGTGCAGAAACAGCAGGGGGGCTACAAGTCTCCCCTTCCATACAAGCCACCCCTCCCCCACAGGTGCTCTCCCAGCACCTTCTTTAAATGCAGAGTCATAGCACTAAGAATTGTCCATTGACCAGCCTCTCTTGGCCCAGCCCCCAGCCGTTAATCCATTTATCTTTCATTTCCATACCGCCAGGGCCTAGCTGAACTTCACCCCAAAGGGGCACCCCCCATAATTGTCTAATTAATTTCAGAAATCTGTAGAAAAGCACCCTACTCTTCACAACCCTGGCCTAGGCTTCTAACCTAGAGAAATACTCAAAGGCCATGTGCAGAGATGTCCACTACAGCACCGCTTGCAAGGGGGGGAAAAAATAGAAGCAACCAGAATGTCCACCCACAGGAAAAGAACAAACACACTGCGGTTCATCCATACTGTGCAGAGCTGAAACTAAGCAAGACAGATACTTATCCACCAATGTGAAACAATCTCCAAAATACATTGTTGGGTTGGGGGGGGGGAAGGTTGGAAAATACACACCATGTGATCTCATTTATGTAAAATGAATATTCTAAAACCACACACACAATAACCTAAAGATTTTCCTGGAGACATAAAAACGCATTAACATAAGAGATGTGTTACCACCACTGCATATACTGCTTTTCAAATCCGTGCCTCAAAATGTTAAGTTGAATGAAGACAGAAGTACATGAACAGAAAAAGACTGTAAAATGGATCTGCTTCTCCTGCTAATGTGCATCTTGCATAATTTAAATGAATTTAAAATAGATCTTGGAGTTCCCTAGGAACCATGAGGCTGCGTGTTGGATCCCTGGTTTCGCTCAGTGGGTTCAGGATCTGGCGGTGGTGTGGCTGTGGTGTAGGCTGGCAGCTGCATCTCCAATTCGACCCCTAGCCTGGGAACCTCCATATGCCACAGGTGCGGCCTTCAAAAGACAAAAGACAAAAAAAAAAAAGTTCTTAAAAAAAACCCCAAAACACTGTTGCTGGACCTGGAAAGACCATAAAGGGGTCTATACACCAACTCTGAATAACTCTTCAGGGTAACTAATTTAATTGTATTGAGCAATTAGATATCTTACACAGCAGCCCAACCCTCACTTTACCTCTCCAGCACCAAAGTCCTTAACAGCAGACGAACAGAAAAGTGTTTTACGCTGTTCCTAAAAAGCAGTTAATGGTATGCCCTTCCTAAATGGTGTTCTAACAAACCACGCGCCCAGCCTTCCCCACGCACACCCAGGAGCGGCGAAAGGACCGCAGGTGGGCGTGGACGGTCCCCTAGGCCAGGCAGGTGTGCGCGCACAACGCCCGGAGAAAGAAACTCACTCTCTGACTGGCCTCTTCTCGATCTGTAATTTGGCTCTCCCGCTCAGGCTTCATCTCCTGGAGGAACTAATTTAATGTCTTCTGTGACGCGGCCCAGAGCCCAAGGTCACCTGGTCAGGGGAGGAAAGGTGCGGTGTTAAAACCCAGGGGGAAGAGGAGCGCGGCGAGGATGGCACCCTCGTGATTTGGATCTAAACCGAACCGACTCCTGTATTTCGGACCGGCAATCAGCAGCCCTAACCCCACCGGCTGATTCAAAGTTGCGCGCCACCGCATCCCTGGCCCTGAGGGGCGGCAGGGATGAGCACTAGAGCGGAGGGTTGCCCGGGGACCCTCACCCACACCCGGGCCTGCCTGTGTCCAAGTGTCCTCGGCAGAGCCGGGACCACGGCCGGGTGGCCCATCCCCTGTCCCAGGGCTCCGCTACCTCTCCGCCCGATGCGCTCCGGCCTCGGTCTTCAGCCTCTGGCGTGTGCCGTAGAGGAAAGAAAGGGCGAACTGCGTAGACCCGAGCCAGAGATGCAGATCCCAAGGTTCCCCCACCACCGGCGGGGAAGGTGCGGCGTGGCGAGGGCCGGTGCAGGGTCGGCTTTGCGCAGCTCCTTCTCGGGCTCTCCCCTGACTCCTGGGCGCAGCGGGTCCGAAACGCCGAGCAGCTGCGGGAGTGGACTCCGCACCTGGAAAATCGATCTGAGAAGCGGAAGAGCCTCCCATTGGTTTCCAACTGGCGGCGGGATCTGAACTGGGGGCGGGGGCGCCCGAACGGGGGCCTCCAGTGGGGGAGGGGGCCGGGGGCGGGAGTGCTGGCTGTCCATCACAGGCCACGCCCTCCCCATGCACAACTCTCCCTGTGGCTCCGCCTAAGGGGCGGGGCCTGGTGTGAGCCACGCCGAAAACTTGTCCACTCCCCGGGAGATTCTACTGGCTGAAAGGCCGTGGGAAGCTACTACCAGCAACCAATTGAAACGCACGATCGGCCCCGTGCGGGCGGGGGAGCACCGCAAGCTTCCTCAGGAGCCAATAGAGAAGAGGAACGAAGAAACGCTTCCGGAGTTCGGGGGTCGGTGGAAGATGGCGGCCGCCGAAAGGGGTTGGTGCTTATACGAGTTATTCAGGTGAGGAGCTGCTGGTTTGCGCTCACAGGCGTTTTCTGTATCTTACTGGTATTTGTCCTTTTGGTGCAACTCAAGTTTTCGGGGAAGAGTTTTTCTTGTCACGAATCTAGGCTGTTTTCTCAAGGCCAGCGAACGTTTCCTCTTCTTTTGTGGTGTTGTGGATAGACTCGAGCAGGCTGGGTTGAAAGCTCAATTTACCGCGCTTTCTTTTATTGCCCCACTGCTGGCTGAGGGCTCGATTCCCTCCCTCCACCACCACCACTCCTGCTTCAGCGTTTTCTTTCCCTTATCCACCCTCCCGTTAGTCCGTCCTAAATTATTCGTATGCATTCCTCATTTTCCTTTATGATTGAGCCACGAGTCGTTTTCCAATCAATCGTGCTGGTTTTGGTAAAGAAGAAACCAGATCTTCCTTCTCGTGTCCAGTCTCTCCTATTTCACTCACCAAAACTGTCGTTGTTAATATATGTCATTTAAATATCAAGCTTAAGGTGAAGAGTTCCCAGTTGTGGCTCAGAGGATTAAGGACCCGATGTTGTCTCTGTGAGGAGGTGGGTTCCATCCCTGACCTCGGTTAGGGATCCGGCCTCCAGCTCCGGTTGACCCCTGGCCCGGGAACTTCCATATGCTGCAAGAGCAGCGGTAAAAAGAAAAAATAAGTTTGTGTTGAATCCTCTTCTTGATTAGCCACTGAGAAACCTGAGGTAAGCAAAAACAGTATGGGATTCTTAGTGTTTTTTGAGAGTATAAAGGTATCCTGAGGTCAAATGATCAAGTAATGTACGGTTCACAATAGGAAATCCCATGTGAGAAAGAAGTTTATTTCAAAACTAAATATCAGTAAAATATTTATTCCTCTCTAGAGTTTGCATGTTTTCTACATGGACAATGAAAACTATGTAACTACACAAAATATATTTGCTTTGGTCACTAAGCAGCCCTAACCCAGTCTACTGTTCACTGTATGTACAAATTTGGAACCTGCATATCTGTACCCTCCACCCCCTTCCCCTCTTCATCCTTCAACATACTTTCCCTAGTCTTGACCTTTCACTATTTGTTTCAGCATTTTATTGCTTTTATGTCTTATAAGGTCCCTCAAATCTTTATGAAGAGTAGGCAGTGTATTAAAAAAAACTGTTAGGGACCACCTATATTAGCCAACCCAATGAGAAAACCGTATCTTTAGCAAATAATACAATTTAAGAGACATCTGAGGAGGTAATAAAATTTGTATTCGGTCAACAAATATTTACTGGCTCCCTCCCCGGCCAGGTATGATGCTAAGAGTTGGGATATGGTGGTGAACAGGGCTGGGTTCTTGCCTTTGCAGAGCTTCAGTGGACCTGGCAGTAATAGAGAACCTTGCAGCAGTGACTGTGGGAGTGAATCTGTCTACATGCAGGAAGTAGAACAGTAGTGGGTTTGGGGCATCTAATTGAGAGGCATATAGGGAAGGCATGTAAACAGATCAGATGCAGAACTCAGAGCAGAATTGGAAAAATCTAAATTCCCTTCCACTTACCTCAAAAACCGTCTTAGGGAATTCCCTGGTGGCCTAATGATTAGGACTTGTCGATTTCACCTCTGTGGCCTGGGTTCCATCCATGGTCTAGGAACTAAGATCCCACATCAAGCTGCTGCACACCACGGTCAAAAGAAAAACAAATTGTTCTACTTGAGGGGAAGCAAAAGCATAAAAATGCTTTAGGATCTTGCCAAACTTTTTGTTTGTTTGTTTTTGTCTTTTTTGCCTTTTCTGGGGCCGCTCCCTCGGCATATGGAGGTTCCCAGGCTAGGGGTCGAATGACGGCTGTAGCCACCAGCCTATGCCACAGCCACAGCCATGTGGGATCTGAGCCATGTCTGCAACCTACACCACAGCTCACGGCAACGCCGGATCCTTAACCCACTGAGCGAGGCCTGGGATGGAACCCACAATCTCATGGTGCCTAGTCCGATTTGTTAACCATGGCGCCACGACGGGAACTCTGCCAAACTTTTAACTATTTAATTGACCATTCAGAAAATAGATTTCTTTGGGTTACATATTGTCATTTTGAGGGTCAGATACTATTCCCAATCATATCTTGTTTAGGTTAATAATCAAATTTATTTTAATCCCTTAATACAAATACCGAATTAGGAGAAAGGGGGGCTTAACTTTTTTTTTTTTTAATGGCCTTGCCTATGGCAGAGGCAGGGGGGGTCGAGTTGGAGCTGTAGCTGCCAGCCTACACTACAGACACAAGTAGTGGGTCCAGGCCACACCTGTGACCTACACCACAGCTTGCAGTAGCACAAGATCCTTAACTCACTGAGCAAGGCCAGAAGTCAAACCTGAATCCTTATAGACAGTATATCGGGTTCTAAACCCTCTGAGTCACAACAAGAACTCCTCAGCATTGATTTTTAGTGCTGATTTTTTAAAAGTATATTGAATTACTAACTTGCTTTTAGCTTGCTGGGGAATAGGGGACTAGCACTTTTGACATTAAATGTTTTGTCAGAATATATTTGAAATATTTGAAAGTGTTTGAAGCATTTTAGAATTTCCCCAGCACCCTTGGCATGTGGGAGCTCCCGGGCCAGGGATCGAACCTGTACCACAGCAGTGACAATGCCGGCTCCTTAACCACTAGGCCAGCTGGGAACTCCAACATTAGGATTTTAATAATTGAGTATTTTGTTTGCAGACTCACAAGCTATAAAAATTTTCTACCTTTGCTACTAGTATCTAAAGTGATTTTTGTGAAAGTTGGCTTTAATGTGTAGCCATTCCTTTTTTTAGTGGGCATTGTATCCACTTTCACCCTTCCACTCTCGTTTCAGGTTTTTGTATTCATTATTCTTCCCTGGGTTAATGGTATGTGGAACTTTATCTGTGTGTTTGCTCATTGTCCTTTGGGGAATCAGACTGCTGCTACGGCAAAAGAAAAAGTTGGCATCAACTAGCAAAACTGGGAAGAGTCAAATGGTGATTGCATTTTTCCATCCATACTGCAATGCTGGTGGAGGAGGAGAAAGAGTTTTATGGTGTGCCTTAAGGGCTCTACAGAAAAAGTAGGTATGCATCTTTCTTAGCTAATTTAGTATATTATTACTAGTTTTAGAAAGTCATTGCCCAGAATGTATCTTTCTCTACTACCTTATTCATAGCCAGGGATACACATATACATATATATATGTATTTTTTTTTTTTTTGCCACACCCATAATATATGAAAATTCCCAGGCCAGGGAGTGAACCTGAGCTGCAGCTTTGACCTTGGCTGCCGCTGTGGCAAATCAGATCCCTTTTGTTTATTTATTTATTTATTTATTTGTCTTTTTAGGGCCATACCTGCGGCATATGGAAGTTCCCAGGCTAAGGGTCAAATGAGAGCTGTAGCCACCAGCCTA
Organism: Sus scrofa; assembly: GCF_054392235.1. NCBI lineage: Eukaryota > Metazoa > Chordata > Mammalia > Artiodactyla > Suidae > Sus > Sus scrofa. The sequence continues at coordinate 16,515,877 of NC_139393.1, read as the reverse complement.
TGCCACAGCCACAGCCACGTGGGATCTGAGCCACATCTGCGACCTATACTACAGCCCAAGGCAATGCCAGATCCTTCACCCACTGAGAGAGACCAGGGATCGAACCCACATCCTCATGGATACTAGTCAGATTTGTTTCCACTGAGCCATGATGGGAACTCCAATATTGGATCCTTAACCCACTGTGCTGGGCCAGGATGGAGCCCATGTTGCCCCTTCCATGGTGATCCTCCTTCTTGGCACATGCCCTTCATTGGTTGCAGAGTCCTCACATGCAGTGCCCTTAGCTCTCCATTTCTACATTCTTGGCCCATCCTGCTCCCAGCCACCGTCGCTGTATATTCTCTGCCGTCTCCTGTAACTGCCTAAACTCAGAGTTTTCTTAAGTCCCAGCTTAATTCCCCCTCCCTTGAAGCCCTCCCTGCCCTAGACCATTATTGTTCTTTCCTTCTCATAACTCTGTGCACTGGCCTTGTCGCTCGAGGTTACCAAGCTCTTAAGGACAGTGGGAAAGTTTCATGATGTCTGTAACATACTCCCCAGCAGCCTTTTACTCCTCTCACTCATGGGCAAGAAAAGAAAATTTCATATAATTGGTATGCCATGGAAGATACTCTATTTTTATTTTTATTTTTTATTTGTTGTCTTTTTAGGGCCGCATCTGCGGCATATGGAGGTTCCCAGGCTAGGGGTCAAATCGGAGCTGTAGCTGCTGCCTGTGCCGCAGTCACAGCAACACGGGATCTGAGCCGTGTCCTTGACCTGCACCACAGCTCATGGCAAGTCCAGATCCTTAACCCACTGAGCAAGGCCAGGGATCGAACCTGTGTCCTCACAGATACCAGTCCGGTTCGTTAACCCCTGAGCTACCAAGGGAACTCCCAGGGAGATACTTCCTCAACTTGCTCCCGCCACGTGTTGTTTCTCGTGCCTCCCCTTCCCCTCACACATACTTTGCTCCAGCATGCTGACCTAGAAGCATCATGCCCTCTCAAGATTCCTTGCTGTTCCATCTACTGTTCCTTCTTTTTCCTAAAATAACCTTTTTCTCTTCAGCTCATTCCTGCAAGTCTTTCCTGACTCAGCATAAGCGACAGTCCACTTACCATGCAGTCAGGCTGTAACGGGCGGGCAGGCGGGGGACCTACTGTACATCAAGCACTGTTCTAAGAAGTTGAGATTAAATGGTGAACCAGAGACATATCTAGTCCTTCTCATGAGACCTCAGAATTTAGTTAAGAGGCAAGATAATAAACAGAGAAGAAAAATAGCAAATGGTGAGAGGTGTGGTCTGAGAAATTCAAGTAGGTTCCTATGAGAGGGACCCCATCCCTTAGATGGAGGAAACAGGGATGGTCTCTGAGGAAACAGCCCAACAGGAATCTGAGTGACAAAAGTAGCCGAGCTCTCCCTGTGTGCCAGGTGTGGTTTGAAGTGTTTCCGGTGTGTCAGCCAACTCAGTCCTCACCACAACCTAACCAGGAACTGAACTACTAGAACCCGTGTTCTAAGCCCTATGCTCTGCTGCCCACGCTCTGAAAAGATAGTGATGGTGAAAGAAGAGAATTGAAAGCAGAGGAAGTGAAAGGAATGCAGTTTGGCGGAACCCTGCTGGGCGAGGGGCGAGTGGAAGGGGGCATTCCAGAGGGAGGAAGGGCTTGAGTGAGCAGGGCGAGGAGTCTAGACTTTATTCCAGGTGCTGTAGAAAACCGTGTGAGGGTTTAAACAGAGAGGTGCTATTGTGCTCATCTATCGCTGCGTAATAAACCACCCCAAATGAGTGGCTTAAAGCAAGTATTGCTTCTCAGAGTTTGGGAGTGGACGGGGCCCTGCTTGGAATCCTTCATGCTCGCAGTTAGTTGGCAGCTGGGCCTGGATCATTGGCAGGCTTCTTCACGCACAGATCTGGTTCCTGGGCTGGGATGACTGGAGGAGCAGAGGCTGGTCAGGCCTCTCTGTCACCAAGCAGCCTCTGCGACCAGCTTGGGCTTGCACACAGCATGTCGGTCTCCGGATAGCAGGACTCCTTCCCCTACAGCTGGGGAAGGAGTAGAAGTAGAAGAGCCTGGGTCCAGCAACTGGCACGATGTCACTTTTGCCACGTTCTGTTTGTAAAGGCAGTCACAGAGTCCACTCTTACTCCAGGGGAGGGGACATAGATTTTACCTCTCAATGGGAAAAGTGTCAAAGACTACGTGGCCATCATTAAGCTGCCAGAGATGACAATCCTTTTACATTTTAAAAGGCTCAATCTAGGAGTTCCCATCGTGGCTCACGGTAACAAACCTGACTAGTATCCATGAGGACACAGGTTCAGACCCTGGCCCCACTCAGGTTAAGGATCTGGCGGTGCCGTGAGCTGTCACAAACTCAGCTCGGATCCTGAGTTGCTATTGGCTGTGGCGTAGGCCAGCAGCTACAGCTCTGATTTAACCCCTAGCCTGGGAATTTCCCTATTCTGAGGGGTGGCCCTAGAAGAATAAATTTTTTTTAGAAAAGAGTCAGTCTCGTTGCTGGGAACGGGGCTGGGAAGGAGCAGTTAGATGCTCATCCTTTAGACTTCATGGCACCCTGGGCTCTTCATCAGTACACAGCATGCCATTTGTTTACGTGTCTGTCTTCTTACTGGACGGAGTTCCTTGAGAATAAAGACTCTCCCTCATCTTTTATTCCCCCAGAACCTAGGAGCTCACACTCCATATTTAATAAATGTTTTATGATTCAGAGAATAAACACAACCAGCATGAGGCCAAAGCATTATGACATAAGAAAGTACTTTTCCATATTTCCATTATGTTTATATCTAATCGTGGTGCAGGGACAACATCCACCTCTTAAAACCTTTTTTGCATTTATCAGATTAAAAACACATAATGCCTTAGCATTCCTTATCCTATCTAAAGGTAACTTTAGTGAATTTTAAATCCTATTTATGAGTATTTTATTAATATTTCATTGACTTTTTTTAATACTAAGAAAGTTGTTGAAATGAGTATTTCTTAAAAATGCCTCATTTATAAATCAGCAGTTTTGCTGATGGCTGCTGTGTGCAAAACTCTTAGTGGAGGGGAGGGCAAAGAGCCAGAAGTCCCATTTAGAGGAGTAACATTTTAGTTGCCGGGCAGTTGGAAGACTTGGGGAAGAGTGAGGTCAGTAAAAAAAAAAAAAAAAAAAAAAAAAAAAACAGCGGAAAACATTTTTTTTAGTCTAAAAAATAAGCTTCTTCACGATTGTGAGGAAATAATTGTCCACAACGTTTTGCTTGATTTTAACTAATGAACTCTTCACCGGTCCCTTCGGCTTTAGGTATCCCGAAGCCGTTTATGTTGTTTACACTGGTGATGCCGATGTCAGCGGTCAACAGATACTGGACGGTGCTTTCAGAAGATTTAACATCAGATTAACTCACCCAGTGAAGTTTCTTTTCTTGAGGAAGCGCTACCTCGTGGAAGCGTCACTCTATCCCCATTTCACGCTGCTGGGCCAGAGTCTGGGGTCCATTTTTCTTGGCTGGGAAGCCCTGATGCAGTGTGTTCCTGACATTTACATCGATTCGATGGGCTACGCTTTCACGCTCCCTCTGTTTAAGTATCTAGGTGGTTGCCGCGTGGGAAGCTATGTTCATTATCCCACCATCAGCACTGACATGCTCTCCGTAGTGAAGAATCAGCACGTGGGATTTAACAACGCGGCCTTCATTACCAGGAACCCTTTTCTCAGCCAAGTCAAGCTCATCTACTACCACTTATTCGCCTGCGTATATGGGCTTGTTGGTTCTTGCAGTGACGTTGTCATGGTCAATTCCTCTTGGACGCTAAACCATATCCTCTCCCTGTGGAAGGCTGGGGATCGAACTCACGTTGTTTACCCACCTTGCGACGTGCAGACATTTCTAGACATTCCCTTACAGGACAAGAAGACGACCTCAGGACACATGCTGGTTTCCATTGGCCAGTTCAGGCCCGAGAAGAACCATCCTTTGCAGATCAGAGCCTTTGCTCAATTGCTGAGTAAGAAGGAGGCTGCGTCACTTCTTCCACTTAAACTTGTCCTCATTGGAGGCTGTCGGAACCAAGATGATGAACTTCGGGTGAACCAGCTGCGGAGGCTTTCTGAGGATCTAGGCGTCCACAAAGATGTGGAATTTAAAATCAACATTCCATTCGATGAATTAAAGAATTACTTGTCTGAAGCAACCATTGGTCTGCATACCATGTGGAACGAGCATTTTGGGATTGGTGAGTTTGTCCTGTCAACAGCTTGTTTTGGTGCCACGAGAGATATATTTTAGGTGGTTTTGGTAAAATGCTTATATTCTAGAAGCTTTCATCACATCGTCCTTCTCTTCCCTGTGTCCACCAAGTGTGCTTTCCTCATTTGAGACCCTGTAAGACATATAATCAAAAATAATAACTAGTATTTATTGGCCACTCACTGTGTGGGGGTCACGCTCAAGGGCTTTACAAGTATTACCTCATTTAACCCTCTCTAGAAATTTACTCGATAGGTACTATTATTTCTCTTTTATAAACTCAGGCACCGAGAGGTTTAGAACTCGCTAAGTTCAGTCACACAGTAAGAGGAAGAGCCCAGAGTCTGATCCCGGCAGCCCTGGCTTAATTGCCACATTTCTCTCCCCACTCGGCCCCACCTACATGCTGGTAGAGATTCCTGGGCCTTATCCTGGTGCCACCGAGGGACCAAATCAGCACCTCCGGGTGGAAGTGTCTCAGTAAAGCACCTCAGGTGATTCTCTTGGGCACCAAAGGCCGAGAAGCCTCACCTCCGTGTGGGCTCCTTACAGTCATGCTTTTGGTTCTTTTATTATGTACTCATTCTTGGCATGGCCTCAGGTGTTCCCCGTGGGTGGCTGTGTGAATGGTGACCGCTTTCACCCAGAGAGGCAGCCAAGAGCAGAGGCCGATGATGAGCCGAGTTTCAAGCGTGTGGAGTAGGAACTGGCTGAGGGACGTGTGCATGTGTGTCCAGCAGGCATCATATATGTGAGTCGGAAGTAAGGAGAGGGGCCTGGTCTGGAAATACAGACGGAGCAGCCCCGAGGACGTGGACACACGGCCGAAGGAGAGTCTGTAGAGAGGAGGCCCACAGCGCAAAGTGCCAAGAGCAGTGACAGGTCAGAAGTTGGCAGAAGAGGAGCCAGGGAAGGAGAAGAGGAGGAAAAGCAGCCAGAGCATCGCCATGGAAACCAAAGGGTGGGTGGGTTTAGGGAAGAAGGGAAAGAGCAAGAGATTCCAGTGCTGCTGCCCAGCTGCTGGGCCAGGTGAGGGCGTGGTCAGCGAGCAGTGTTAGTGGAGGAGGGGGTGCAAGGGGCACGGGGTGGCGAGGGGAGCCCTAAGTGCAGATGAGCAAGTGGATTTGTGAGTGCAAATCACACTTGCCTTGAGTTTGTGTGATGGAAGGAGAGACAAAGGCTGGGGAGGACTTGTGACCCAGGGAGAAGTGTGTATATATGCACGCACACTCTCAGTTATCTTGTTCTTATGAATTTGAACTTGGTTAAATGCTGATAGGAAGGGGCTGGTAGAGAAGGAGAAGTGAAAGATTCTTGAGGGAGAGGATAAAGTTGATGAAGCTGAGGTCTCTAAGAAAGTACAGAAGGAATGGTAACCTTCCTTGAGCAGAACATTATGATATAATCCGTATTTTTCAAATAAGAGTTCAAATTAAAGCACTAGCAAAAAAAATCTTTTCTGGAGTCCCCCTTGTGGCTCATTGGTAACGAATCTGACTAGCATCCACGAGGACACAGGTTCCATCCTTGGCCTCGCTCAGTGGGGTAAGGATCCAGCGTTGCCATGAGCTGTGGTGTAGGTCGCAGACGTTGCTTGGATCTGGTGTTGCTGTGGCTGTGGTGAAGGCTGGCAGCTGTAGCTCCAATTCGACACTAGCCTGGGAACCTCCACATGCCACGGGTGCAGCCCTAAACAGACAAAAAATAAAATAAACAAAAAATTCTGTCTGTAGAGGTTTCACCAGTGTCGAAGACAACAGTTGTAATGATTTAACTTCTCTCCTGTGTGTCTAGGATGATGTCAGCTTGGTACGGTCCTTTGGAGAAGTAAGAAAACAGTCCACTAAATCATTTCTGAAAGGCTTAGTTCTTAAAAACATGGGTAAGAAAGGCTGGCTAGAATAATTTATATCCTCACTTACATCACTTGACAGAAATGAATCAAAACTTTCCTGTAGTTCAATTTAGCACACATTGTCTCAGATTTGCCAGAAATCCAGGCAGTAACATAAGCGCGAGCCTTACTTAGTATGTCTCACTAAAGTGGCTTACTTTTTTCCCTTTTTTCTCCTCATGTGTGATTTGAACTCTTAAAAGTTTGTTTTTGCTATCTTTTTTACTCCTTTTATTTTTAGCTGCCCCTGCACTATATGGAAGTTCAGGGATCCAACCCGCATGACAGTAGAGACCCAAGCCGCTGTAGTGACAAGACCAGCTCCTTAACCCACTGTGCCACAGGAGAGCTCCTCCTTTTATCTTTCCATATCTATTAATTATCTGTCATCTTGCTAATAACATTCTCTAGTCTTTGTTATCTGCAGTGTATCTATTTTTATAGATGTTTCTTCTGTCTGTTTTAATAAAGAATAAAGCAGCATTATTGTGAAGATTTGAAAACTAAAAACTTGCAGTTATTTTACTTCGTCCCGGGGACGGTAAATGAGTAGATTTGTAGACATACCAACATTTCCTTAAATTGATCATGAGTCTCTTCAAATTTATAAAGGGTTCTGCGCATCCTCGTTCTTATGAACACATTCAAAGACTTCAAAGACAACCCAGCTTCTGTTTCTTTCTCAGGAATTGTGGAGTGTATGGCAGCTGGCACAATTGTTCTTGCCCACAATTCAGGGGGCCCGAAGCTGGACATCGTCGTGCCTCACGAAGGCGCGTGCACTGGATTTCTGGCTGACGGGGAAGAAGGCTACGCCGAGACCATGGCCCAGATTCTTTCCATGTCTGCAGACAAGAGACTCCACATCAGAAACAGTGCCCGGGCATCTGTAAGCAGATTCTCCGATCAGGAGTTTGAAGTGACATTCCTGTCGTCTGTGGAGAAACTGTTTCAGTGATGCCACATCTGTACGCATTTAAAGGTATTTTGTATAAAATGGTTAGACACCTTCGGATGTTAATATTTTTCTAAACTCCTTTCCTATTGTGATAAAGTTAGTCTAAGCAAGGCCCTCAGCAGTGTGTATATAAGCAAGGTATTTATTTCAATGAGAAAAGGTAAAATTACCTAAATGGAAAAGGTACCTTATATAGTTCAAGTGTCACAATTTTAGATTAGTGTTTGGCCTCAAATTCTGAAAAATATGGAGTTCCTACCCTGGTGAAGTGGGTTAAGGATCCAGTGTTGCCATAGCTGTGGCTTGGATTCCTATCTCTGGCTTGGGAACTTCCATAGGCCATTGGTGTGGCAAAGAAAAAAACAAAAACAACCCTGAAAGATATGGGTCTGAAAGAAAAAAATGAACAATCTTAATTTTGGTATAATCCATGTTTTTCAAATTCTATTTGTCAAATCACTTTACTTTAGAAATCAGGAAATGAATTTCAGTTCGAGTTTGTTTTTGTTTGTTTTGCCTCACCCACAGCATGTGGAACTTCTTGGGATTGAACCCACAGCACAGGGTCAGATCCTTCATCCACTGCACCACAAGGGAAATCTGAGACTTTCTGTTAGAAAAAAGGAAATGTTGGAAAGAAAATGAATGATTGATAATTGATTAGTACTTCTGAATTGTTTTGACATATTTGGAACATAAGAAAATTCTGGTACATTTAAATTCAAACAATATTGTGGATAAACTTTAGAAAAATTTTTTTTCTTTTTTTTTTAGGTTTTTATTTTTCCATTATAGTTGCTTTACAGTGTTCTGTCAATTTCTGCTGTACAGCAAAGTGACCCAGTCATACATATATATGTATACACACACATATTTATTCTTTTTCTCACATCATCCTCCATCATGTTCCATCACAAGTAACTAGATATAGTTCCCTGTGCTATACAGCAAGATCTCATTGCTTATCCACGCCAAATGCAATAGTTTGCATCTAACACTGTGGATAAACTTTTTGAATATATCTAATGATCTTCTTAAAAGAGCAAAGAAACTTTAAGCAGACTTAATCACGTTCTAAAAGCATATAGTCAGAGACAGACCAACTGTGATTGCTCTGTGGTGTGCGAGGGCATGGGGAGACCAGGCTCCCTAACTAGATGTTTGTGAAAATAGTTTTCTCTTTGGTGCCGTTAGGACATGTGTATGGGCCTCTCACTATCCCTTAACATTTTCACATGCCAGAGGCTGGAAGTCCGCTTTTTTAAGTCATTCAGGTGGTCTGAGTCACAACATGCCGCTGAGTTGTTTTTCTGATAGTGATGATCTAATCTGCGGATCCGTCCACACGGTCTCCATCATCAGCATCGTGCGTCGTAAGACGAGGTGGCATTTTGGAAAGAGCCCTGGGCTGGCCGTTGGAATAGCTGGACCTGACCTCAGCAGCATCACTTACAGACATCTGATGTTTTGACACTAACGCTGCTCCCTAATCGGTCTGAGTCTCAGCTCCTTTCTCTGTAATCTGGAGATGCTAATGGCTGGCCTCACTGCCTTTCATAGTTGTAGTGAAAACATGGAACATGGAAAGTATGTGAAAGTACTTTGAAAAATATAAAAGTTACTTTAATTAAAAGTAACAATATAAAGTAGATGCCTTCTGGAATCCTATCTTTATCAGTGCTTTACAACCTGATGTAGATTCTCGGTTACTAAGCCAGTATCTAGGTATCAGTATCATTTAACAGGCCTTCTATCCTGAATAACTAGCATGGAAACGTAAACATTTTCATGTGCAGGTATGGCTATGGAGACTTACAACTTTGCGCGTTCCCTGCCTACGTGGTCAGTTCCTTTTAGTTCGGTGGGACCTCACTCACAGTGTGATTGCATCTTTGTGTTAGAGGCATGTGAAAGAGGTGTATTTTTCCTCTCCAGTCTCCTCTTTTGCATTCATGGAGCCAGCCAACCTCATTGTTTGGTTCCCATTACATTGTTGATTCATCAGATCAAAAAGCAGCAAAATAGAGTCCCAGGATGTTGTGACGCACCAGCACAGCTTTGTTTTGGAAATTATTCAATTTAGAAAAGAGAAACTGGTGGAAATTGGAGCTAGAAGGAGCTCTACAAATTCTCTAGTTCAATTTTCTCTTATTTTCAGCTTTACAGACTAGAATAACTTAAAAGAACTTTAATTCTGCCAGTATCACAAAGCTATTTAATAATAAAATCGGTATCACTACCATGGCCTTCTGACTCCTAGCCCAGTGCTTTTTCTTATCTTACAGCTAGTCGTTGAGGTAAGAGTCAAACCATTGCCCATTCAGCCTCTCCATCCTCCCAGAGAAAACCATGGGACTAAGATAAATTGAAATAGAGCAAAAGTGACAGGTGTAGTAAAGGAAGAAAGGATTCTGAAATTCCACAAAACATTTAAAAAATTTTTTATTAAAATATAATTTACAGTGTTCTGTCAATTTCTGCTGTGTAGCAAATGACCCAGTCACACCCACAAAACACTTTTAAGCTCGTTTCTTCAGAATGATTTTATCACAAACATGTCATTGGAAAATATAATTTGCATATATGTTCCTAATGTGATATTAAATGTTTGTTTCTTAACCCCGATGCCGTGAAGAGTGTCAGAGCAGCATCTCAGCTTCCGTCTTCCTGGAGTCCTAAGTGACTTAATTCCTGTACGACTTTGCTTTTGCGTGGTCCAAACATGCAGTTTTGAACCCACAGCAGTGGTGATTCACATTCTTATTTCCACTTGTGCATAATAAACTACGTGTCCTTTGTAATGTATTTGAATCTAAATATAATCTAAAGAAGTGTTATTATCCTACTTTTCCCAGTGTGATGTCTTTATAACCCTCATGTAGTCTCCTAGTTCTGAATTATTCATTATCTACTAATATTGCCAAGTGCCACAGGTGAAGAATTTCTTTTAAAGAAAAAAAAAATTTTTTTTAAGCAAAACAAAACTGTCTTGCCTCTTGTACCCAAGAAGGATAGGCTGTCAAGTTTAATAGATTTTTTTAAATGAATATTTGAGACATATAAAACACTGCAGGGTTTCATACACTTTAATACTTTTTAGGGTATTTTACAAAGTCATCTTCTAGACAAAATTATGAGATAGGGGCCAGTGTGATTATCAGTGCTTTCAGAATATTTGTGTTTAATTGTGTAAATGTACCCTGAATGCCAAAACTATAACATGAATAAACTAGTAAAAGTATCTGCTAAATCTGTCAATGGGTACAATGAAAAAGTCACTTTCATTAAACCACAACCAGAAGCTATGCAAATGACTAGAATTAAATTATAGCCCTGTAAGTGACTCTCCCTCTCCCTCTCCTCTGCTAACGCTTGTCCTCGTCCCTCCCCACTCCCCAATTAAAGCGCCCTTGGCTTTGGAGAAGCATGACTTCCAAAACTCTAGTGCCGGGTGCTCACTTGAATCCTAATGTAAATATTACAAGACACTTGGAAGGGAGTTAAGGGTTGATACACCTCCTAGTACCATTTACAGAATGATCAAGTTGATAGATGTCATACACAATTACCAAGAACATACCGTCTCTCTAACACAATTTATTCTGAAAACACAAATGCAGTTCTAACCAATAGTTTCACCTGAACAGATGCAGCCAAGCTAGAACCAGAGTAAAGTCATCAGAACTGTGCCTCAGGAACATGATTTAGGTCATGCTGAGTATAAGATGGGTAAGATGAATCAGGCTGAAGCAGGTTGAAAAACTTTGCAGATAAACATACTTAATCACAGTGAATGCTTTCTAACGTACAGCAGGGGACTCAAAATCTTGGAATGAATGGTAAGGATGGATGGCTCTTACCTAAGAGAGATTTTAGCCAAGCATCTTGTCCTTGGAGCAAACCTGACATGTTTATCCTTAAACATTGACCTTAAACAGTCATCCTTTTTTTTCCTTTCCTGCATATAACTGACTGGCCTTTGGATCTTTGGGATTTTCAGGAACCATGTTTCATTGTCCATGCTTTCGAATACTTTTCAGAATGAGGATTACCTGAAGACACCAGCAGATTCAATATGTGTGAACCAGATACTGTCCTGAAAGTAAATTAAACATATATACACTGACCACTGAAAGAGCTGTAAAATTAAAGATGCTTCAGTTCCTCAGAGTCACATGTTACCTAGTCTGAAATTAACACAATGGTGAAAGATTGTTAAATACCCTCAGCCTCGTGATGGGACCATACTGAGCCCTCGAAGAGTAGAATGTACTCTGTATACCAAGTTGAAAGGACAGACCCTCAGACATCATCAGGAAAATAAAGACATAAAAGACTGGACACATCCCGGAGTTCCCATCATGGCTCAGCAGTAACAAATCTGACTAGTATCCATGAGGATTCGGGTTTGAGCCCTGGCCTCGCTCAGTGGGTTAAGGATCCAGCGTGGCTGTGGCTGTGGCTGTGGCATAGGCCAGCGGCTATAGCTCTGATGTGACCCTTAGCCTGGGAATCTCTATATGCCATGGGTGTGGCCCTAAAAAGACCAAAAAAAAGAAGAAAAAAAAAAGATTGGACACGCCCCAGATAGGGAAATCCTGATACTCGTGTTGCCCACATTGAATAAAATTGTACCAAGTCTCAGTACGAGGCAGACCATCTCCTCATCTTTGCTTTCTTGGTTCAGCAGTGCATCAACGTGCCATTTCACTTTTGTTTTCCTTATGGAGCAGATATTTCAGGCCAAATTCTACCACTGAGAACTATAACTACTCTGTCCTTCATAGCAGCAGATAAAATAAATCAATGAATATTTGCTAAGCTCCAGGCACACATTCAGCACTGGGATAATTAATAGAAAAAAGTATCAGCCTAGTTTCCTGCTTCAAAGAGCCTACAGTCTTAATAAGGGAATGTTATTAGTATTATTCAATTAAGATGCATTTCTGGCACTGAGCTGAGCATTATGTATAAGACCATCATTTGAAATAAAGACCAGATATAGTCCCTGCCTTCAAGAAGTTTATAACCTATACATTTGAAACTATTAGAAAATAATTCAATGAAACATAATAAAGTGATTATTTGGTACAAAATTGACATGCCTGTTCCTCTCCTTGCTTAATTACCTTACTCCTGTAAATGGCAACATCAGCTTCAAAAATCATATTCAGAATATCCTAAGAAGTTTCAAAAATCACAATTTTGTAAGGTAACAGATTCATTATTTTAAACGAGTTTGAATATTAGTGTTCCATTGATAACAACAGATGACCACAAACTTAGTTCAAACAACAAAATGTGTTCTCTTACAGTTCCGTAGGTCAGAAGCCTGAAGTGCATTTCACCAGCTTAACATCAAGGCGTGGGCACTGCTGCATTCCCTCTGCAGGCTTTGGAGAGGATCCATTTCCTTGCCTTTCCCAGCTCCTAGAGGCTGCCTGCATTCTTTAGCTTGTGGCCACTTCCTCCATCTTCAAAGCCAGCAGCATCAGGCTAAATCCCTCTCAGCTGCCACCTCTCTGGTTCCCTCTTCTGCCCCCTTCCACTTGCCAAGACTCTTGTGCTTACATTGAGCCTACCCGAATGATGGAAGATACCTCCCTATTTTAAGGTCAGCTGATTAGCAACCTTAATTCCACCTGCAACCTTAAACCTTTGCCAGGTAAAAATATATTCACATCTTTGGGAGTAGGTGCTGGGGGTGGGAGGAGCCACATTACTTTGGCAGCCACATAGATTATCTGAAAGATTTCTTAATGAAAATGTCAAAGCAGAGATCCCTTCCTGGCTCAGTGGTTAACAAATCTGACTAGGAACCATGAGGATGTGGGTTCGAACCCTGCCCTCGCTCAGTGGGTTAAGGATCCGGTGTTGCTATGAGCTGTGGTGTAGGTCACAGACGGCCTGGATCCCACGTTGCTGTGGCTGTGGTGTAGGGCGGCAGCTACAGCCCCGATTAGACCCCTAGCCTGGGAACCTCCATGTGCCATGGGTGCAGCCCTAAAAGAGACAAGATAAAAAATTTTTAAAAATAATAAAATAAAAATGTCAAAGCAAAAATATTCATTTCTACACTCTAAAGTTAGTCCTATTGTCTAAATTGAGAGAAAAACTACTAAGCCTAGAGATTACTGGACAACTCTTACAATAAATGAATATTTGTGACTTGTATCTGAAAAGACACTAGGTAATAGACACTAACTTATTACTTAAGAAAAAGTTCAATAATCACACTTGTATATTCTGACTGGTGGTTGCAGCTCCATGGTCATCTTCTGCAACACAAATTTTGTCATCAGATAAAGTAGAAATATTCTCCAAACCTTCGTTTATTTCTGCATATTTCTGCATGCCTGTCCCCTCTCTTAAGTTTTCATTATCCTTAGAAGAACCAGAAACTTCTTCTCTTTTTTCTGCCTCTTTGGACGTCGTGAGTTTTTCCAGGGATTCTAGCACTTCATTTCTTAGCTCATCTTCAGACTCTTCAAAATTTCTGAAATAATGAACAGTAAACTGCAACTTTATGATATCAAAACACTGGTGAATACATGTGAAAATTAGTGTCCCTTCTCGTGTCACACCCCTACTTGAGCCATACCAAAGTTGCTTTTTCACCCAGGTAATAAATTGTTTATCATATCAGCTTGGTTTTCCTAAGGATGATACGTGGGGAGAATCGGTATTTGGTCCAGTTGGACTCGTGTTCCACCATCTTTATTATACTTACTCATACCCGTCTCCTCTTAGGTTTAAAAGAAGAGGGGAGAAGAGAATTCACGGATTCACCTAGATTGAAACAAAGAATATAAAATATGAAAGTACAATTAAGTGTTACTGGGAACGGATTGAGAGGCTCCAAAATATAGCTAATTGGAAGGAATAAGAAAAGCAGTATTGAATAAAAACCATATGATCCTCTCAATAGACGCGGGAAAAGCCTTTGACAAAATCAAACACCCATTTCTGATAAAAACCCTTCAGAAAGTGGGCATAACGGGAACCTACCTCAACATGATAAAGGCCATATATGACAAACCCACAGCGAACATCATTCTCAATGGTGAAAAGCGGAAAGAATTCCCGCTGAGATCGGGAACAAGACAAGGATGTCCGCTCTTCCCACTACTCTTCAACATAGTTCTGGAAGTCCTAGCCACAGCAATCAGAGAAGTAAAAGAAATAAAAGGAATCCAAATTGGAAAGGAAGAAGTAAAACTATCCCTATTTGCAGATGACATGATACTATACCTAGAGAATCCTAAAGACTCTACCAGAAAACTGTTACAGTTTATCCACGAATTTGGCAAAGTTGCAGGATACAAAATCAATACACAGAAATCGATAGCGTTTCTATATACTAACAATGAAAAAGGAGAAAAGGAAATTAGGGAAGCAATCCCGTTTACCATCACATCCAAAAGAATAAAATACCTAGGAGTAAACCTTCCCAAAGAAACAAAAGACCTGTACTCTGAAGACTACAAGCCACTGATGAAAGAAATCAAAGATGACACAAATAGATGGAAAAATACACCATGCTTGTGGATTGGAAGAGTTAATATTATCAAAATGACTATACTACCCAAGGTGATCTACAGATTCAATGCAATCCCTATCAAATTACCAAGGACATTTTTCACAGAACTTGAACAAAATATTTTAAAGTTTGTTTGGAAGTACAAAAGACCCAGAATAGCCAAAGACATCCTGAAAAAGAAAAATGGAACTGGAGGAATCAGGCTCCTGGACTTCAGACTATACTACAAAGCAACAGTCATCAAAACTGCATGGTACTGGCACAAAGACAGACATATAGATCAGTGGAACAGGATAGAAAACCCAGAATTCAACCCATGCACTTACAGCCAACTAATCTATGACAAAGGAAGCAAGACTATACAATGGAGAAAGGACAGCTTGTTCAATAAGAAGTGCTGAGAAAACCAGACAGCCACATGGAAAAGAATGAAATTAGAACACTCCCTAACACTATACACAAAAATAAACTGCAAATGGCTTAAAGACCTAGATATAAGACCAGACACTATCAAACTCCTAGAGGAAAACATAGGCCAAACACTCTCTGACATAAACAACAGCAACATCTTCTCAGATCCACCCATCAGAGTATTGACAATAAAAAGAAAAACAAATGGGACCTAATCAAACTTCAAAGTTTCTGCACAGCAAAGGAAACCCTAAACAACACAAAAAGACAACCCACAGGAGTTCCCGTCCTGGCACAGTGGTTAATGAATCCGACTAGGAATCATGAGGTTGCAGGTTCGGTCCCTTGTCCTTGCTCAGTGGGTTAATGATCCGGCGTTGCCGTGAGCTGTGGTATAGGCTGCAGACGCGGCTCAGATCCCACGTTGCTGTGGCTCTGGCATAGGCCGGCGGCTACAGCTCTGATTCGACCCCTAGCCTGGGAACCTCCATATGCCGCGGGAGCGGCCCAAGAAATAGCAAAAAGACAAAAAAAAAAAAAAAAGACAACCCACAGAATGGGAGAAAATCTTTGCAAATGAATCGACTGACAAGGGATTAATCTCCAAAATTTATAAACAACTTCTGCAGCTCCATACCAAAAAAACAAACAACCCCATCCAAATATGGGCAGAAGATCTAAACGGACAGTTCTCCAAAGAAGACATACAGATGGCCGAGAAACACATGAAAAGATGTTCAGCATCACTCATTATTAGAGAAATGCAAATCAAAACCACGATGAGGTACCACCTTACACCAGCCAGAATGGCCATCATCCAAAAGTCTATAAACAGTAAGTGCTAGAGAGGGTGTGGAGAAAAAGGAACCCTAGTACACTGTTGGTGGGATTGTAAATTGGTGCAACCACTGTGGAAAGCAGTATGGAGATTCCTCAGAAAACTAAAACATAGAACTACCATTTGATCCAGCAATCCCACTCCTGGGCGTCTATCCAGAGAAAACCATGACTCGCAAAGACACATGTACTCCAGTGTTCATTGCAGCACTATTTACAATAGCCAAGACATGGAAACAACTTAAATGTCCATCGACAGAAGAGTGGATCCAGGAGATGTGGTACATATACACAGTGGAATATTACTCAGCCATCAAAAGAACGAAATACCAGCATTTTTAGCAACATGGATGCACCTAGAAACTATCATGCTAAGTGAAGTCAGCCATACAATGAGACACCAACATCAAATGCTTTCACTGACATGTGGAATCTGAGAAAAGGACAGACGGAACTTCTTTGCAGAACAGATGCTGACTCACAGACACTGAAAAACTTATGGTCTCCGGAGGAGACAGTTTGGGGGGTGGGGGTATGTGCTTGGGCTGTGGGATGGAAATCCTGTGAAATCAGATTGTTATGATCATTATACAACTACAGATGTGATAAATTCATTTGAGTAATAAAAAAAAATTAAAAAAAAAGAAAAGCAGTATTTGGAGAATAGTAGGGGGAATTTTTTCAGAACTTAAAGAAAGTGAACCAAGCAGGGTAAAAGACCAGTCCTTACGCAGACAGCGTAGTGAAACAGAAGAATGAAAAGAGAAAAAGTAAATTGTGAAAGCACTAGGGAGAGAGTGAACATACCTAGAAAGGAAAAACAATTAGGTGATAGCAGATTGCACATCAACAATAATAGAGACCAGGAGAAAAAGGAAGAAGGTTGAGAAAATTCTCTCCTTCCTTGTTTCCTCCCTCCCTTCCTTCTTTCCTTCCTTCCCTCTTTTATTTGCTAGACAGGTTGATTCTTTTTTTGTTTGTTAGGTGAGAATTGCAACAATTTAAAATTTTTATTTATTTGTTTATTTTTGCCTTTCAGGGCCACACCTGCAGCATTTGGAGGTTCCCAGGCTAGGGGTCCAATCGGAGCTGTAGCTGCCGGCCTACACCACAGCTCACGGCAACGCTGGATCCTAACCCACTGAGCGAGGCCAGGGATCGAACCTACAACCTCATGGTTCCTAGTCAAATTCATTTCCACTGCACCATGATGGGAACTCCTAGACAGGTTGATTCTAATGTTCATAGAAAAACAAGTAAGACTAGACAGGAAAATCTTGAAAAAAGGAAAACCCTGCAAAACAATAACCCATATAATAAACAATATGTTTATAATAATTAGACTAGAGCAAATAGGAATTGGATGCAAATGCATATAAAAGTATATAGTATGTCACAAAATGGCACTTCAAATTGGTAGCAAAAATAAAGACTTTCAGTAATAATTAAGGAGTTATTTTGGGGAAAAAAGTAAGTTGGAGCCACACTTTGCAGTATGAGTAAAGTTCAAGATGAACAAAATTAACTAAATAAAAACTGAGTCAAAAAATACTAAAAAAATCTAGTATCATTTTATATGAAATAATTGATAAATACAACCAGATAAAAATAAGAAATTTCTACATGACACAAGTCACTGTAATTAAAATAAAAAAGCAAACAAAAAACTGGGGAAAATATTCTTGAATCATGTTACAATTAAAAGACTAATTTCTCCAAATCAATACAATGCTAATAGCCTAAATTTTTTAAATGGCTAAGGCTATGAATAAAATTGTTTTCCTGGCGTTCCCATTGTGGATCAGTGTTAATCAATCTGACTAGCATCCATGAGGACACAGGTTCCATCCCTGGCCTCGCTCAGTGGGTTAAGGATCCAGCCTTGCCGTGAGCTGTGGTGTAGGTAGCAGACTCAGCTCGGATCCCACGTTGCTGTGGCGCTGGCATAGGCCGGCAGCTATAGCTCCGACTCGACTCCTAGCCTGGGACCCTCCATATGCCACTGGAAACACAGGGAGCCCAAGGACAAACCCATGAATATGGGAATCTTGGTCTCTTTAGCTGAGTCTCTGAGGCCATCTATCTTCCATGCTTCAACAACAGCATTTTAACTTTTTACAATTTTTACTATACTCAGTGCTTCCTTTAGGCATTGGGTATGACCTACTTACGTATCATCATCATCGTCAGATCTTGGTTCTGGTTCTCCATCTACCTCGACATCAGAGGCCATCTCCACCTTCCCCTCATGTTCTGTAGGAAGCCACTGTTTTAGTGTTCCCACTGTTAAATGACAGAAAGAGAGATTAAAGCATCCCAACCCATACATCTCATGAGGGGCAGATACTGAAAATTCTGAATTGCACATCAACCACAGTGGTAAAGCTCTGAATCAATTCCCTGAAAACAGAACAAGACAGATGACCACAGACACCACCTATTCCCCACTGTACTGAAGGTAATAGGTAACACAACAAGATGAGAAAAAGAAGTGAGAGGAATAAGGATCAGGGAGAAAGAGACACAATAATCCCACTTTGGGGGTAGACGCTTTGAGAGTGTAGAACTTTTAAGAATGAGCAGAAGCTCCTTAGATACTCAGATTTGGCACAGCATCACTCTTGTGGCATTCTACTGGCCTAAGCAAATCACAAGTCTGGTTCAGACTCAAGGGAAGAGGGGAAAAAAGACATTTAATGATGGAGGAGCTGCAAAGTCATATTGCAAAGGTTGTAGATATGGGGAAGAGAAAAGGACTGTGCTCTTCCTGTAAGCTACCGTATCATACCTTTCCACGCTGACTCTGCAGCCACCTGGTTCCCAGGTATTGAAGGAGTGGTCTCCAGGAAAAAAACACCTACCCTCTGTTAACAAAAGGGATTAGAGATGGGAATTTTCCTCCACAGGTAGAATTAAAAGCCATGTGTGGGAGTTCCCTTACAGCTCAGTGGGTTAAGGATCTGGCATTGTCACCGCTGTGGCTCTGGTTACAGCTGTGGTGTGAGTTTAATCCATGGCCCGGGAACTTCTGCATGCTGCAGGAACGGCCAAAAAAGCAAAGTATGGCTATCTATTATTTTCTGGTAAACTGTTACATGACTACTGATGTTCACACCTACAAGTAGAAATTTCACAGCGCTGTAATTAAATACTTACCTATTTTTAATCAACATATCTCATCCCCAATCATAGCTCATATTACTTCCTAAAGTGCATGAGATAAATGTAGTGGATTGATACATCTCATCTATGAAGTAGTCTGGCTAATTAAAAGCAGCCTGAGTATTCCTTGGTGTGAGAATCTGATAATTTTTATTTTCCTGTCTTAGGAAGACAATTTTAGGAGGCTGTTATTTTTGTTTAACAGGATAGAAGAAAATGAGAGGCTGACTACAGAAATGTAAACCAGCTGTTATCGGGATGTGCAGCTATGATGTTACCAAGGCAACTATATGGCCTGAAAACTTACACAAGAAAAATAGAGGTTACCTTCCCACCAAGGATTCACTTGGAGCAGTTAAACTGTAAACAAAACTACTGACCTGAATCAATAATGCACATGTAAAAAAAAAAAAAATACTCCTCATTGAAAGAGTATAGTTTTTACTAGTAAGATTCATTTATTCAAAAGGATCATATAAAATCCTGCTATTTTAAATGTTTAAAATTAGAACAAACATGTACTTGATAAACCCTCATTTTTAAAATGGAATTAAAAGCTAGAGGCATCAAAGGAATTTATTTTCAAGGAGTGGGTAATTTAAGCTAAAGACTGTTTGATGAAGGAGATATAAATTGTGCTTAAGTCTAAGAAAACAAACGCTTAAATGTCTTTATAATTTGTAAATTGTGTCTATTATACTTGTATTAAAATTTACACATGCAGAAAGTCTTTGTAAAGACTCTATACAGCTGTAAGCATGATTTTTAATGTTATTTCCTTATCCAACTTGATAGCAACACAAATACAGGCGGTCGTATGCCCTTACACAAAGTGATACGGAAAACATGCTATGGCTGTATTTTCATTTACAAAGACATGGTGGCCTAGTAAGTTCTGAGCATTATACCAGGCACCAGGGATGGAGAAGTGGAGTAGGGTGGCGAGCACGACGGAGCTCTCAGAGTTTATAGTCTAGTGGGGAAGAAAGACATTAAACAGAAAATTAAAGTGAATTATTTTTTGGCCAAGCCAGAGGCATGTGGAAGTTCCCAGGCCAGGGACTGCACCCGAGCCACAGCAGCAACCTGAGCCAATGCAGTGACGATGCTGGATCCTTAACCTGCTGCATGACAAGAGAACTCCTAAAGTGAACTGTATTTTTATGATTAGTATTTTGTGAGATGTTAAGCAAGGAAACCAAACCTAGAGAAATGCAAGGGAGATGCCCCGGTGTTTCCTCAAGCATATAAAACAGTGGTTCTGAATCTCGAAAAAGGATACAAACAAACTTATTTACAAAACAGAAGCAGACTCACAAAGAAAACAAATGTAGGGGAGTTCCCTTGCGGATCAGTGGGTTAAGGATTCGGCGTTGTCACTGCAGCAGCTCTCCCAGCTTGATGCTCTGAGATCCTGGCTGTGGGCATGGCCAAACAAAAAAATACACAAAAAAACAAAGGACCTACTGTATAGCACAGAAAATTATACTTAATATCTTGTAATAACTTATAGTGGAAAAGAATATAAAAAAAGCATAGATACATATGTATAACTGAATTACTCTGCTGTACACTTGAAACTAATACAACACTGTAAATTAACTAATATGCCAATAAAATAATTAAAACAAATAAAATTAAAAAACTAATACAGTGGTTCCCTGTCGGTGGTACCCAGGCAGTAGTTTGAGATCCAGGTTGTTCATAGCAATCACTAAAAATTCAAAATCACTACTGCATCTTTTTATGGCCTGAGTTTAAATGATAAATATAATGAGGAAATGGACTTCATGCAGTTAACAAATATTTGTGAATGACTCTGAGTGTGACATAATGTGAAGCTGTCAGAGGCAGCTAACAGAGAAAAGACAGACTGGAGATAAACTGGAGGATATACAGAAAGCTTATTAGAATTTTCTGGATTAAAGGGAAGCATGTCAATCAAGTTTCAGACTCTTCCATTCATTTAAATTACTCACTTCTTAGGAATCTCCTATGTTCCAGACACCTTTGCAAAGCCCTGTGGGCAGTTCAGGGAAAAGTAGGGAGGGAGGGTAAGTGCTGATAAACTATCAGGACAAAAATGAGCAGGAGGCCGCATGGGAAGGGACTCTTACAGGGGGAGGTTGCTCTGGCGAAGGGAGGAAGGCAGGCGCCCCAAGCCAAGGGAGGACTATTTGCTGATGGAGACGGGCTAGCAGCTCTGGCGTTGGCAGAGGCCATCCGATCTGTAAGGCACTTAGAATCTGCAAAGAGCCTGGATTTATCCTGAGGGTAAGGAAAATCTTTTGCAGGATCTGAAGCAGAGAAGGGACTTGGTCTATTTGAGGATTATCCGGCAGGGGTGCAGAGGGTGAGCTAATGAAAGAGGACCAGAGGCAGGAAGCCAAGCTTGCTGCAGGGACAGGAAAGATGAAGTGTTAAGAGGCTGAAAGAGCACAGCTGGGGCGGGAGGGGACACCTGCGCCCTTAACAGGTTACAAAGCAAAGTATCAGCACTTTGCTTTGAATGCCACCTGTGGAGGCAAGTTCCTATTTCTAATCCCATTGTTAGAAAAAGTGCTCATTATTGCCTAATGCAAAGCTGTGTGTTACATTCATGGATTAGTTCCTGTGGCGTGCTAGGCCAAAGGAGCGTTTTCTGTGACTCTGAGAATCACAGGAGCAGACACATCAGGCAGACACATCATAGCCACTCGTTATGTCGCCATCTCAGTTTCCTGAAAGATGGGCTCCTCCCTGGTTTGGGGCCCCAGGCCATGCCAGAGCAGCCCAAAGCTTGTCCACACCAGCCTCCACGCCCCCCTTACAGACCATGCTTTTATCCCTGGATAAAAGGGAAGGGGGCAGACAAGCAATTCCCATGCAGTTTGTGGCTTGAAGGTACTAGGAAAAGAGCCCCAAAGGCAGTGATGCATTCCCTCCCTCTCTCCCTCTCTCTCCCCACCCCACCCCACCGCAAGTTTTAAATGAAATTGTGTCAACTGAGATAAGTAATAATACCTAAGGACTTCATCTACTCAAGAACCCTGGACCTTTCTCTTCCTGGATTTTAACCACACCGTCTTTCTCAGTCTCTCAGGCTTGTGTATCTGCAAGCCCTCTCCACCCGAAATGTTCTGTCGTCAGTAAAATATTGTACCTTCCTTAAGACTCAACTTTCACAAAGATCACCCTTTTCTTGGCCTTCACAAACCAGCCGACTTCGGAAACAGGCGCGTCTCTCACATTGTTCACAGTGTGGTAGATATTTCCATGCCATCCATTACCTGCGAAGCGGCCGGCGTCAGCCTCCATCACTAGCAGTGTGTCCGCAGGCCTCCCTGCCGCCTCAGCCTCACCTGCGCTCTGTCTGGTACCCACCTGCCCGCAGCGGCTCTCCCTGCAGCAGCTCACACCTGCACACCTGCTCGAGGACCCAACCCCCAAAGTGATGTGAATTCCCTCAGACTGCAGAAGACAATGGTGGCTTCCCCTCAAAGTCAACACAAACATAATCTTGCTAAAAGTTGGAGGGAAAAAAGAACTCCAAAGCCAAGAAAAGCTATGTGAAGGTGCATTTTATTGCCCACAGGATAGTAATGTGAGCCTCCGGAAGAGCTGTCAGAAGACAAAGACTCTTGTCAGGTAAAGCTAAGCGCCAGCTCGTTGCCTACAAAGCCACTGGTCCTTCCTACCTAACTTTTCATCACTTGTCAACCGATCACATTAAAGAAAATGACCCCACTTTCCTCAGAAGTTCAAGTCTTTTGTTAACGGCATTTGGAACAGGCTGGAACAAAGCAAATCAGCTTCTGAAAAGGCTCAGACACGCTCCCAATTCCCTCTCCAAGTTATTTTTATCCCCTTCCTGCATTTCATGTCTGAAAAATTCCACAGGGGACCGGTTATGTTCTTAAAAATAAACGACATACCAAACTCTCCGCTGTTGGCAGAAAAGGAGCTATTTGTTAGCTGTGTGGCTGCCAAAACACTCATTAAAGTTGCCGGCGCTTGATGCCGCCACTGTTTTCTACTTTCTGGAAGGCCGTCAATCACCATCCCGAGGCCATCTGAGGAGAATGAATTCGTGAAGAGAAAAGTGCTTCTTCATTTGAATCTTTATAAAATCACAGACTGTGAGACTCTTGGCCATAACCTAATCCCGCCCCTCATTTTATTAGTAGAGAAACTGGGAGATGGAACAGGTTAGTGACTTATTGTCAGGATGTATTGCCAATGGGCAGGAGCGTCATTGCTTGCTGTATAAACCGGCTATTTTGGTGTGTTGAAACCTCTCTTCTATCGCCTGTTTGAAATTAGGTTTCCCCTCTTACTGTCTCATTGGCTTAGGGTGGATTCAAGTGTATTATATTTGCCACCCCTTCTTACAAGTTTGATGATATATTTTGTAATAGCATAAATAGGAGTGAATTCACACACTTTTAATTACTAATTTCAGAGAGATACATACAGACTTCAACTTATGAGGAGTATAAATCTGAGCTCTCCCCCAGCCCGTGTTATCCAGAAGAACATAGGAAATAAGCAATAAAAATCTCCACCACCTGGAAGATAACACCCAGATGTTGCTGGGACTCTGTCGAGGCAAGACTGTGCCAGAAGCTCAAATGTAAAAGAACTTAGGTTGAAAATACCATCAAATCCTAAACACTCCGAACACTGAAATAGCACATTGGCATACAAAGCAATTTTATATGCATCTTTGCACTATTAACTCTCGAAATCTTGTGAGGTAGCTAATATTTCATTTCTGATTTTACTAACAAAAAAACAACCCTCCAAGAAATTGCAGGGGGATTATTAGGCTAGCACAGGAGGGCAAATGAAGCCACCTGCTCCTCCTTGGGAGGAAGGTGACAGCCTGGATGGTTCCTCCTTCACATTCTCGCAGCTGCAGTGGTCAACTGTCTAGAATAATTAGGAGGCAAGTCTGCAGAGGTAGGGGAGGAACCAAAACAATATCTCTGAAAGGTATTTGATACAGGTGTATAGGGACTGCACTGAAAAGGGAGAACTATGACATCAGGGTGAGCACCAGCACTTGGGGGTGAACACAGCTGCCTTCAGGGCTTTGCTCCCCACTAGCTGACAATTTATGCCACTGATGTGAGCTTCACCCTCGGGCACCGTGGAGCAGGTGGAGGTGACATCGGCCATGGCCATCATCTGCAGCAGAGTCTGTGGAGCCTCAGCATCCCACTGTCTCCGGTTCTCAGCAGCAGCAGCATCCTGAACGAAGAACTCTGGGTCTAAGGAAAGAACTCGTTAATCTCAAAGCAGCCAAAGTGTGACTAACCGTACCAAACAGTTCTTAGGAAACCTGAAGTCCATCAACTGGTACCTTCAAAAACAGAGAAGTCACCACCTTCATTCTTTTTTTTTTTTTTTTTTTTTTTTGTCTCTTTGCTTTTTAGGGCCACACCTGCAGCATATGGAGATTCCCAGGCTAGGGGTCCAATCAGAGCTATAGCCGCCGGCCTACACCAGAGCCACAGCAATGTCAGATCCAAGCTGCATCTGCGACCTACACCACAGCTCACGGTAATGCCGGATCCTGAACCCACTGAGCGAGGCCAGGAACAAACCCACAACCCCATGATTCCCAGTCAGATTCATTTCTGCTGAGCCACGATGGGAACTCCAGCACCCTCATTCTAGTGCAGGTTGCTATGGACTGAATGTGGGCCCCCCAAATTCACACGTGGAAACCTAATTCCTAACACAGTGGTGTTGGGAAAGGGGGCTGTGGGGGAGGTGACTGGGTTATGAGGGCGTGAAAAACAGACCCCAGAGAGCCCCTCACCCTTCCCCGTAAGTGACGACACAGCAAAAAAAATGGCATCAGGACCTCACCAGACCCTGAACCTGTCAGCCCCATCATCTGGGACTTGCCAGCCTCCAGACCTGTGAGAAAGAAGTGCTGTTTACAAGCCGTCCAGTTTACAGTATTTACAGTGGCCTGATTTAACTGAGACATAGATCATCACTTACAGGACTGAAATTATACACAGGTTTAAAATTGTTTTACTTTTTTTTGGCCATGGCTGCAGCAGGTGAAAGGTCCCATGCCAGGGATGGAACCATGCCACAGCAGTGATGACGCTGGATCCCTACGCCTCTAGGCCACCAGGGAATTTCCTCACTTTTATTATTAACATTTGATTGACTAGCCAATATATTTAATGCTAAAGAAATACTAACAGCACAAATGGGCAAATTCTTGAGGCATTTATGAGAACTTTAGTCAGTTTCCACGGAAATGCAACTGTTCTATTACCTTAATTTAAAAAAATAACTTGTATTATCACTTTTCTTTGTTTATTACTATGTTTCATTACAGGAAATTTGGAGAGCAGGTAAGGAGACAAAAACAAAAATTATAACCCCACTGGCCAGAGACTATTAAACTTTCAAATTTTGCTTTTCCTTCCTGCATTTTGAAACAAAAAATGGGCCAAGCACTACACACATTTTCATAACCTGCTTTTTTCAGTTAGCAACATTTCATATCTGGATTATTAAATATTGTTCCATACCACCATTTTTAAAGCAAACATGGTATTGTTTTGTGGACATACGTTAACTATTTTTTTACTGAATTTTTAGGT
The DNA here is from genome assembly GCF_054392235.1 of Sus scrofa. NCBI lineage: Eukaryota > Metazoa > Chordata > Mammalia > Artiodactyla > Suidae > Sus > Sus scrofa. The sequence continues at coordinate 16,490,212 of NC_139393.1, read as the reverse complement.
TTTTTACTATTATAAACAAGATAATGAACTAATCTGTAGCTGTTTTTTTTGGACATTATGATTATTTTCCCTAGATAAACTGTTGAAAATGACAATTCTAGGGACTAGGATTATTTGCTTTACCAAAGCCTTTCATTGTTAAAGTTGAATCTATACTAATTTATTGTCATTTTTCCCATGTATTTTGCATAGCTAATTTTCCCCTATCCCCCAAAAAAGACTCACTTATAATTTCTTTTCCAATATATGACTTCATTTTTTACATATAATGTCCTTGATTTCATTTTGGAATTTGCTTTGTTGTAACATTATACAGGGTCTGATTTCCCGATTTATCCCAAATTGTTAACCAGTTGCCCCTAGAGCATTTATTTGAGCATTTATCCTTGCCCACTGATTTATAATGCGACTTGTAGCATATGCTAAATTATGACACATACCAGAGTTTCTTTCTAAACTTTTTCTTTTTCATTATTTTATACTGGTGCTAGTATCTCTCATATTTTTAATGACTATAATTTATGTCATATAGTTTGATGGTTGGGTAACTGTTCTTCTTTTCTAAAATTTTTGGCCAGTTAAGAATCTCCAAGATTCTCCAATCTGCCAAGATCTCCTCACAGCAGGAAAAAAAAACCTGCGGTGCTTTTGATTGAAACTGCCAAAACTCCATGTTTATTTGGAATGAATATTTCCAATATAGAACGGTATTATTTCTCTCCATTTAGTCAAGTGGTCTTACATACCTCAGCAAAGTTTCACAGTTTCCTTCATGTGCTCTGTATGATTCTTATCAAGTTTATTCCTAAGTTGTCTGTACACACACACACACACACAAACACACACGCTGTTGTTACTGTAAATGAGGTTTGAAGACGAACTGGGGGAACTATCTGCAATATGAATTTCATGCAAATGTTCCATTTAAATCAGTCTAATAAAGAAAAAAAACAGGAGTTCCCACTGTGGCTCCATGGTAACGAACCCAACTACCATCCATGAGGATGCAGGTTTGATCCCTGGCCTCCCTCAGTGGGTTAAGAACCCAGGGTTACGATGAGCTGTGGGGTAGGTCACAGATGCAGCTCTGATCTGCACTAGCCTGGGAACCTCCATATGCTGCAGGTGCAGCCCTAAAAAGAAAAGAAAATAATAATTTTAAAAATAAAATAGAAGATTAAAAAAAAACATACATGCCATTTTCAGTAGAAAAATGGATAAAGGTTATGAGCACATAATTCACAAGAGAAACACAGATGTCAATAAACACAGGAAATTGTTCAGCCTGACTGATAATTACAGGAACCTAGTTTAAATTAAAAGATCATTTTCCTTATCAAACTAATGAAGGAGTTTTTTATTTATTTTATTTTATTTTGTCTTTTTGCCTTTTCTAGGGCTGCTCCCACGGCATATGGAGGTTCCCAGGCTAGGGGTCCAATCGGAGCTGTAGCCACTGGCCTACACCAGAGCCACAGCAACGCAGGATCCGAGCCGCATCTGCAACCTACACCACAGCTCACGGCAACGCCGGATCATTAACCCACTGAGCAAGGGCAGGGACCGAACCCACAACCTCATGGTTCCTAGTCGGATTCGTTAACCACTGAGCCACGACGGGAACTCCAGTTTTTTTAATCTAAAAAATGGCGGCCGTGTCTTTTGAGTCTTACAATCCACTCTCCTCTTCCCACCAAACTGTGGAAAGAATAACCCTACCTTTGAATTCACCCTCTCCACTGGAACTGCTTCCACTGAGGTCACCAAGGGTCCTGACAGCCACGTCCTGCAGCCATCATTCAGTCAGTCTGCCTCACTTGGCCTTTCTCTTCCAGTGACATTACCCAGCCCTGAGCCTCCTTCTAGAACGTTCTCTTCCCAAACTTGTCTAAACAACACTAGGGCCTGTCCTAAGCGCCATTTCCTTCACACTCCAGTCCCTCTGGTGTTTTCCACCACGACCGAGGTTAAGATACTGTGCGTATGCCAAGGAAGCCCCCACCTGCCCCGGGGCTTTGACCTCACTCAGCCAGCGCTTTCCAGACACCTTCGGCTGATGCTCATCCAGACCTAAACGCGCTGTGCTCCGGATGTAAGTCACTGTGTTGTCTCCACGGAGTTCCCTCGGCATGGTGTTTGGCCGGCAATAGCCTCGTCCATCTGACTTAGAACACTGGGGGCATCCTGGACCCTCTTCTCTCCCTCCACCCCCACACTCAGCGCTGCACACCTGGTGTCCATTCTCACTGCCCTGCCCGGGCCCGTACACCTGTCATTTCCCACCAGGACCAGTCTCCTCTCCTCCGTCCTGCCCCTGCACGCACCCTTCACACGGCAGCCAGCATGATCTTTCTCCATCACAAATAGCTTGTAATTCGCTTTGATGGAAAGTCATCACGTAGGACGGAGCCAAGCTCTCTGACATGCTGAGCTCTGTAGGAGAGGGTACCCTTCCCCGACCCTCCGGCCGGCTGGCCCTCAAACAAGGATTAGTACCGTGGGCTCAGAAAAGGTGTCCTGCGCCTCCTTGCTTTGTCTCATCACAATCCTGTGATTCTGAGGGCAGACCCAGGTTTCATTTCACCTCCGAGGTGCTTGCACCAAGCTCACTCTGGCAGAAGGGAGATTCTTTATTAGATGCCTGCTGAAGTGAATCATCGTTTTGCCAGGTGGAAATGAGCAAACTGTATGATTCCAAGGACAGAAAACTGAGCCACGCCAGGGTATATAAATGCTCACATAGATGCAAAGGAAGAAGGGGCTCCAGCAGGCTGCGTGGACCCCATCACGTGTGGAAGGAAAGAGGGGGCGATGGGCCAGGAAAGGGAGGTCACCACAGGATCAGGCCAGGCAGTGTAAAAGGTGATACGGTCTGCAATGGGCATTATCAAAACAAAATTTGAGGAGTTCCCTGGTGGCTCAGTGGGTTAAGGATCTGGCATTGCCACTACTGAGTCACCGCTATGCCATGGGTTAAATACCTGACCCAGGAAATTTTGCCTTTTTTTTTTAGGGCCACACCTGTAGCATATGGAAGTTCCCAGGCTAGGGGTCAAATCAGAGCTATAGCTGCCGGCCTACACCACAGCCACAGCAATGTGGGATCCGAGCCTCGTCTGCTACCTACACCACAGCTCATGGCAATGCCGGATCCTTAACCCAGTGAGCGAGGCCAGGGATCAAACCCAAATCTTCATGGACGCTAGTTGGGTTCGTTAACCACTGAGCCACGAAGACAACTCCAGGCCCAGGAAATTTTGTATGCCTCAGGTGCAAACCAAAAAAAGAATTTTTTTTGAATTATCTTTTTTTTTTAATTGGTCTTTTTTGGGCCACACCCGCAGCATATGCAAGTTCCCAGGCTAGGGGTCGAATCGGAGCTATGGCAGCTGGCCTACACCACAGCAACACTGGATCCAAGCTGTGTCTGCGATCTACACCACAGCTCACGGCAACCCTGGATCCTTAACCCACTGAGTGAGGCCAGGGATCGAACCTCACGGATCCTTGTCAGGTTCATTACCGCTGAGCCACGACGGGAACTGCCCCCCCAAAAAATTTTGAGTAGGATAATAATAATGTCCAGATAACTGTAGTAATTATTTAGAGAATGAATGGGAAATACGAGTGAAAGGGAAGACACTTAGGAGACTGAAGCAACTTAGCGAGGGGAGGGGAAAGGGAAAATGAGGGGAACAGCATACATTCAACTAAGCACCTAATAGATCAATTTTCACTTTAGTCCTCATGATAAGCCTGCGTGGCAAGAACTATTATCCTCATTCCTAAGCGGCAACTGTCATTCAGAGGCCTGAAGTCACTTGTGAACGGTCACAATCAGAAAGTGGCAACACCAGCTGGGGCTGGAACTCCCATCCATCTCCAAAGCCCGTGCATGTCCTACCACAGGCCCCGTGGAGACATGGCAGGGCAGAGGGAAGGAAGGAGGAGGGAGAGGAAGACTCGGGGGCATCACAGAGGAGAAACCCCACCCCCACCCCCACCCCCAAGGAACTCGGGGAGATGCGGGGCCAGGGGCCAGTGGAATCGCCAGAGGTGGGCAATTGAGAGAACTGGAGATGGACTGCTCGTAAATGAGTTCCTTCTCATCTGCAGCTTTCAGGGGACACGTACCTGCTCCTGGGCAACAGAGTTTTTCCAATGCTTTGTCTGTGTCATCTCCATGCTCCTTTATACCTGTGTATTCCTTAAACTTCAGGCTGTCCTCAAAGGTCAGAGTTTCATTCAGCACATCCATTGCCTAAAGCAATTCCATGGTTTCATGAGAAATAAACCATATGTGGGGGGGGGAGTTTAAAAATTATTTTGTGTTCCCAGTAAGAACATTTTACCAAGATATGTGGTATTCGATGCATGATTATTACTAGGGTTTTAAAACTGGAACTATGTGGGAACAAGACAGAAACAGGAATGTGTTTTTGAATTATCTTTGCTGCCTTCGATCTTACTCTCCTGCAGTTCCAGTCTACAGAACTCTCGAAGTTAGCTCATCGGTGCTCTGCTTTAAGCCTGAACATTCCCAATCAGGTCCCTAAAGCTGCTCTTAATATTCCATAATTGATAGTAAAATGATCATTCTGCTTCAAGCATATCAAAGCAGAGAATAACAAGGGGGAACACTTTATGAATTCCATTTTTTTTTCTAGGAGGCCAGCTTTGGCGCCTCACTTCCCAGAAGCCTTGTGGATGGACCAGTCCTCAGGTTCCAACCCAGACCCAGGTCCTCAGAGCTGCTCCCTCTGGTGCTCACAGCTCCAGCTTGGGGATACTTAGAGGCCTAATGATTAGCATATACATTGGGTCAAACCCCAGAGGATGAGTGAGCCCTAACGTAAACTATGGACTTGGAGTGATTACCCTGTGTCGATGTCAGTTCATCCATTGTGACAAATGTTCCACTCTGGCGGGGGATGCTGATCTGGTGAAAGCTGGGATGGGTCAGTGGGTGGGTGGGTGGGGGTAGCTATGTGGGAAATCTCTGCACCTTCTGCTCAATTTTGCCATGAACCTAAAACTGCTCTTAAACATGAAGCCTATGAAAACAAATTGCTCCTTCATCACATGCACACACACAATTCTGAATGAAATGACAACAAAGAAAAGTTTTGGAGTTCCCTTTGTGGCTCAGTGGTTAACAAACCTGACTAGGATCCATGAGCGTGCAGGTGCGATCCGCGGCCTCACTCAGTGGGTTAAGAATCTGGTGTTGCTGTGAGCTGTGGTATAGGTCACCGACGCAGCTAGGATCCAGAGTTGCTGTGGTTGTGGCGTGGGCCAGTGGCTGTAGCTCCAATTCGACCCCTAGCCTGGGAACTTGCATATGCTGCACTAAAAGCAGAAAGCAGCCCTAAAGAGCAAACAAAACAAAAAAACATAAAAGTTTTAAGCCAATAAAAAACATAAAAGAAACTGAGTATATAATAACATAAACACAGATATATACATGCTCATACTTAACTTTGGGTAATTTAAAAGCCAAATTCAGAGAAGGTGAAATGGAAACACAAATCAGTTGATTTTGTCAGCAGGTCTGGTAAAAAATTAGGATTCAAACAGATGTGGAAATCAAGTAATAAAATGAGGTGGAGTTTACTGTATTCATGCATCTACTGCTGGTTAAAGGAGAGCCCAAGTGCATAACTGATTTACCCAAAGATCAGTAAAAAGTTATCGATAACTAATCAAGACCTAAAATAAATGTGCACGGTTTCAGGATACCTGCTCATTTATTTTAGGTGAGTGTATTAGCTGTTGACCACATCTTATGTCTTCTATTTTAATCTGGATATAATTAAAAATTTCCTATTATGAGGGAAAAATAGCTCCTTTATAATACAAAAATAAATTAAAATGGAATAACCCATCTATGGGAACAATCTGAATTTTTAAAAAAAATGGAAAGATAAAAATACAGTTTGCAAGACTTGTCTCAACACCAGAGATTTTATTAGCATGAATTTTAGAAAATTTCATGAAACATGCTCTTAAGACACTCATTTTCACAGCAGAAATTGACACAACATTGTAAATCAGCTATATTTTAATTTAAAGAAAAAAATTTTTTTTCAGCTTTTTAGGGCCACATCCGTGGCCTATGGAGGTTCCTAGTCTAGGGGTTGAATCAGAGCTACAGCTGCCAGCCTATGCCACATCTGAGCTGAGTCTACAACCTACACCACAGCTCATGGCAACGCCAGATCCTTAACCCACTGAACGAGGCCAGAGATAGAACCTGAAACCTCATGGTTCTAGTCGGATTCGTTTCCGCTGCGCCACGACAGGAACTCCAAAAAAAAAGTTTGTTTAAAGACACTCATTTTCTCATCCCAAGTAATAGAAATTTTACTTATTGGCATACCTCTTCCTCTTGGAGGATGTTTTCATCAGAAATACATTTGTCTAAATTAATTTCAAATTTTACTCCTCTCTAGAAGAAAGCAAGGAAAAAAGTCTTAGTTTAGCAATCCAATAAAAACCTTAAACTTGTAACTCCCAATATGACATTACAGATAGTTAAAACCATTAGTCTAACATGAAAAAAATAAGGCAATTCCATAAAATAGTAGGGGTTCCATCCTATAGGAAGCCCAGATTGCAAGGTGCAGAACCCCCGGCAAGTTTTTCAATATGAAACTTGAAGACAAAATGTTTATTACCTTAGCTTTATGTTTTGGTTCTGGAATTTTACTTTCCTTTCTGCTCTGAAGTCTACTTTGTTTCAAGTCTCTTTCAATAGCCTGAAAATTTAGAGAACAAAAATCTAGCATTTAATGTTGATCAAACAATTTTACTTTCACAATCCCTGAGCTCACATTCACAGCAAGGTCTGTCTATATTATTCGACTTCTCAAATGAACCTGATGATTGATTTGAGAATAAAAACGTGCCTATGTAAAGGAAAGCTAACAACAGGCCACTAAACACGTGAGCACAGTGTCCATTAACTTGAAATATGAATACACTCAACACTGGCGTTGCAATGGGTAAAACCCTATAACGTGACAATATTTCTCGCTCCAGTCCAGCACACCCTAATCTAACTCAAGAGCGTTACGTTGACTGTAAGAGTCTTCCCTTAGGAGGCTTGTGATCGCAATCAGGAAAACAAAAAGGTACACTGTTCATGATAAAGAAAGGAAGGGGCTCGAAAAATCGATGGGCAGTTTGAAGGAGGAGGAGAAGCCTGCGGCAGCCCCGACAAGAATTTCAAAGGAACGGCTGAGAGGTGAACTGCAGATGCTGAGCCTTCTCGGGGTTCAGTCCTGGGCCCTCTGGCCCTGTCTTCCTCGATGCACAGGGATCTCAGCAATTCCCATGGACTTAAATGCCATCTTCAGGCACTGCCTCTGAAATCCGTCTCTTCAGGTTGGAGCTCTCCTCCCCCTCTGAGCTTCAGATGTACAGATTCAACTGCCTAGACACCATCTTCACTTTAATATTCATTCCACAAGCACCCACTCTGGGCCGGACTCCGTCCTACACGATGGACTGGGGCAGAGCGTGGCCAGAAGGTCCTGCTGAGAACTTGCCTTTTGCTGGAGTAATTGAGGTAATAAATTACACTAACTAGATAAGTTCAGAGGGTATTAAATGCTCTAAACAAAATAAAATAGGGTAATAGCACAGCAATGAGGACAGGATGAGAGGCGTGCTGGAGAAGCCTATATGGCATTTGATTTACACCCCAGAATGATGGTGGACCTGGCTTGTAAAGGTCTGGGGGACAGTGTGTTCCAGGCAGAGGCAGGATGCAATTTCTCAAAGCTTCCTGACACCATCTCCAAAGTAGGACTCTTGAGTGCCCCCCACTCTTCCGTACCTTGGTAAAAGACACTATTTCTTTCAAGCCAGAAACTTATGAGTCTCCTCTGTGTTTATATGTATGTTTTTTAAAAAGAGCATTAAAAATATATGTACACACACACATATACATACATGTATATATATGTGTGTGTGTTCGTGTGTGTGTATATATATATATATATATTTTTTTTTTAATGCTCTTTTCTCTCCACCCTTTTACATCGGGTCTCCATCATCTCTCCCTTAATCAATTACTGCCTCGTCTGTGTACCACACCCTGTGTATGGACTTCACATACCGCATCTGTCAGTTTGAATCATTACAGGTCCTTTGCCCTTCGCCCCTGGGAAGGGTGTTCTCCCGCTGTGCAACGTGATGCACTCTCAAACACCACTGTGACTTCTGCATCTTGCTTTTATCTGTGAGGTTGGCTGTCTCCATTGCATGAGGAGGGTCATATTGCTTTATTTCCCTTAAAATACAATTTTGTCAGACCCTAAAGCCCTATGTCACCCACACGGAGCGGAAAATTCAACCTCAGTCCACTTTAGAGCTCTTGGCACCGTCTCTCGTGAAGGTCCCTGGGCCTTTCACAAAGCTCAACAAGCAAGGAGGCTGCTGAGCCTTCCCTCAGCAGGGGCTCCTCTCACCTGCCCCCAATCCAGCCCCCGGTGCCCCTTGAAGGCAAAGGGGAAACACCACCCAGAAGAAACACAGTCATTTGAGAGCCACTGGATAATTCAGCTCTTCCCTACTCCTGCCGAAAAGGTAAGTTTGACACAGAAGAGAAATTAACCACCAGATTCCCTGACCAGTGTGTCTGAGACTGACTCAAACACCATCAGCAAATGCAATGTTCACACGCCCAGGGAACTGGCTGCGGCCAATTCACCAGCCAGCCGTGGAAAACCAATGCCGGGCCCCCCGCCCGCCCCCCCGACCATCTGGGCTGGAGCCTAGGTGTTGAAGTTTTTTTTAAAAACTTTCCAAGCTGATTCTACTGCACAGGGAGGAGCAGGAACCTGAACTGCAGCAAAGTCCCCCGAAAACGCAGCATCGTCTGACAAGAACAACCATCACCTGCACACGTGCTTCTTCCTCAGGTGCCTCTTGGTGGATGGGCCGGTCGCTCTTCTTCACCAAATAGGTTTTATGACTTATTTTTGAGTCCTCCTTCAACGCAAAATAGACACAGTCAATACAGGTTGGTTCTGTGTCAGTTCTGAAGGCCACTCACGGAACCCCAGCCGCTAGACCTGAGTGGGATCTAGTGAGGACGCTGGCTGATGGATCCGTGCGTGTGCTGGAGAGAGCTCTCTCTACCGCTTCATTTCCCTACAGCTGCCTTCGGTTCCCCAAGTGCTTCTTTCCTGTCTCTCTAAAAGGTCTGCTACCTGTCTTTCCTGGACGCAGGCTTCCGTCGCAGACCTGCTTCCTAAACACAGGGCTGATGACAGCACAAGACCCCACGATTAGTCCAGCCTCCTCTCTGGGGAGAAGCACCATCGGTCTGCCCCCTCCCAGGGCAGCCGGGTGTGAAGTTTTGTGTGGTCCTTTCAGACGCCTTCCTCCTTAGCTCTGCCACCCCAAATTCTACTCTTCTTCTCAGACCCGGTTTGGGCTCCCCTCTCCTCTCCCTTAAAAATCTTCAACCTGCTCATCCTGCTGATCTTTACTCCAGAGCACTCACGGGGCTTAATGAGATTCAGCCCTAGTCCATCATTGCTGCATACACGTGTGTCTCATCTTTCCAGCTATTTATCAGTAGACGTGCCTATGCTAGAAAAAGGAGAGGTTTTAGAACCAGATACTTAGTCTGCTTTGTATTTTGTTGTTGTTGTTTTGCTTTTTAGCTGCACCCTTGACACGTGGGAGTTCCTGGGCCAGGGATCGAACCCATGCCACAGCAGCGACCTCAGACACAGCTGTGACAATGCTGGGTCCTTAACCCGCTGAGCCACAAGGGAACTCCTAGTCTGCCCTGTAATATCTAAGCAATTTTCGATGAGTTATTTACTTCTGTTTGGGGAAGTAAAGAGATACATATGTGAAAGTTCTAGTTCAGAGCCTGGCACCTAGAATTGAATTGTACCATATGTTTATTTCATCTACATTAGCTCATCTCCATGCACTGAGGGGCGGAGGGGAGGGGGAGGGGGAAAGATGGATTTGAGCAGCGCGCGGGCAGTTCTTTGCAAAGAGTGTGCAGTTCAAGTGCGTGTGAGACGGAGGCCCACTCTGTCCTTGGTGGGTCTCAGTGCCCATAGGCCCCCACAGGAGAAACATTCCAGGGAGCTGAGGGCGTTCTTCATGTTTTAACAGGCGTGTGTTTTTCATGCAATGTGGTTGCCAAACACAGGTCAGCTGTCTTATCTAGAGCGCTACTGAAAAAGCAATGATCTGAAGGCTGGAAGGATGAGTTTCCAGTGCGGTGCTTTTAAAGAATTTTTCAAAAAGCATCTCAACTGCACTTAAATGTTTCCTTACATGGACTTTCAAACCATACCCCTGCATATGAGATGATTTTAATAGAGCTGAATTCAGTAAGTGCCTTTTTCCAACCTTCTGGGCATGAACTTCCTTTCTGCATCTAATCCGGTCCCGGAGTAAAGGAGTTTCTCAGTCAATACTTATTGACTGACTCATGGGGAAGATAAGCAACCAGTATTTTTAATAACAGCCCTCTTAATTGAGAATCTCAGGTAGACCCATCACCTGGGTAGCCTCAAGTAAACCATAATAAAACGAAGCTTCCATTAAATCTGACAGCTCTCCTCTCTAAGAAGTATTTGCATGATCAAGTTTATCTTTTCTATGAGAAGATCATTACTTTTGAATACCTGCTCAACTAGTTAGCTCTCAATCAATAGAACAAGATTTCCTTTCGGAGAATGAATTTATTTACCTCCAGGGCACACCCCATCTTCTTTCTAATTGCCTTCATGTCGCTGTGGTACTGTTGGCGTATTTGCTCCAACTGCTTCCAATATTCCTGGAAAGCAATCCCAAGCCCCCAAGTTTAAATGTGTGTGAGCAACTTGACAAAAAGATCTGTACAGCCTATGATTTTAGAGATGGGTGATAAATAGCAACGGAAAAGCTGCTGCTCCTGAAAATGATAATCTGCCCTACACTTTGGCTGTGGTACTTCACCCCCTGTGAGGATATGACTTCTTAAGGCAATCTCACTTTTATATATAACCCCAAGTCCATTAATGACACACTATGTATCTTACTTTTATGTATAATTCTATTATGGGTTGAATTTTGTCCCCCCTGCAAAAAGATATACTGGATTCCTAAGCCCCACTACCTCTGATTGTGATTTTATTTGGAGATAGTGTCACTGCAGATGTGACTAGTTAAGCTAAGATGTGGTCACACGGGGGTACAGTGGGTCCTTAAGACATATGACTGGCGTCCTTTTAAGAAGGTGGCCATGTGGGAGTTCCCACCCTGGCGCAGTGGAAACGAATCCGACTAGGAACCATGAGGTTGTGGGTTTGATCCCTGGCTTCACTCAGTGGGTTGAGGATCCGGCGTTGCCGTGAGCTGTGGTGTAGGTCGCAGACACGGCTCGGATCTGGCATGGCTGTGGCTGTGGTGCAGGCCGGCAGCTATAGCTCTAATCTGACCCCTAGCCTGGGAACTTCCATATGCAGCGGGTGTGGCTCTAAAAAGACAAAAGCCAAAAAAAAAAAAAAAAAGAAGAAGGTAGCCGTGTGAAGACAGATGCCCAGGGAGGACGTCATGTTCACAGGCAGAGGCTGGAGTCGCAGGGCTGCAAGCCTGACCACCCAGCAGAAGCCAGCGGGAGACAAAGGTTCCCCTCCAGCTTTCAGAGGGAGCGTGGCCCTGCTGACACCTTGACTCTGGACTTCAAGCCTCCAGAATTGTGAGACCATCAATTTCTGTTGTTTTAAACCGCTCCGTTTGTTGTAAGGCAGCCCCAGGGGACCAATACACATTCTGAAAATGTTGAGGGTGGACAGGCACTTTATCAAGCCGAGGTAAAGAGCCTGATGAACTCAGCTGCACTGCATTCTCTGAGAGGGTGAACTCACATCTCTGCCTCCCTGAGGTCCCAGTGTGGTGCGTCACAGCGGTGCGTCCCCAAAGTATTTGCTTAACGGGCTCTCCCAGGAGCACAGGACGTGCTAAAAGCAACACCTTGTCTCAGTAGAGGAGACAATGAGAGAAGCACTACGGGAGCCCTGGGCAGACCGTCCTGACCTGTTCCTTCGTTTCATTCCTCCTGAACTGCGGCCCCTGGAATCCAGGCTCTTCTCCGTCGCTTCTTGGCTCTTGCCTCTGCTCGTGATTTGGCTCAGCAGACGATGGACGAAGACCCTGTTATTTGAATGAAATAACCTAGAAAGCATATTTGCACTTTGGAAATGTGACTTGACCTTGACCTTGTCCTTTAAACAATAATTATATCATCAATCGCAATATTGGGGAGGTTTTTTTTTTTTATGAGCTGTAGCATTTTCTTAGTTTAAGTGTGAAACATTTAAAAAGCAAAGAAAATGAATGAAACTATTTGTCCATCAATAGTTAGTTTATGCTACCATGTGGGACACCTAGCTTCATTTTCTGAACTGGCAAATTATAACTGTGAAATCAAAGTTCTGCAAAAGTTCAGCAGGCCCTGGAACATGAGATTCAGTAGGGGAAGGGAACTAGAACTTTTGAGCAGTTTAAAATAAGAGCCATACACATAGGATGCATAGCCAATCTCCCGCAGCCTCAGAACTTTGACATTATATGTAAGAGTAAAGGTTAACTTTCATTTCAAATACAATACAATAGTCACTTTTTAAAAATGTGTAGAATTCTAATAAAATAGAATCAAAGAACTGCAGCACTGAAGGGGACTTTGAAGCCCATCTACAGCTCTTCTAGAAAAAGGAAGTTGAGGTTCAAAGAGGTTGCATGTCCTGCCTAAGGTCACCCAGCAAGTGATGGAACCAGGCAAGGGACTAGGCTTCCCACACCCTAAATGAAGCCTAGTCTCATTATTCTTTAGCTTTAAAAACTGGGGTGAGTGGAGGGCAGTCTTAATCTTCTTTGAGGAACGAACCTTGACTTAAAGATCCATGAATATTCGTGAACAGAGAAAGTGTTAGAACATTCCCGATGGTTTCTTATATTTGGTATCTTACTTACCAACTGCTTTTCCACTTTCAGCTTATATTGTTGAGCTTCGCGTTTCCTCTGAAGGTATTCAGCGGTCCTGAGGAAATAAAAATGTTCAGCCTGAACAGAAATTTTAACTCATCGCTGACACCAATTCAACGAGGGAATTTTCAGCTTCATAATGACATTCACAATTCACCTGCAATGTGCCAAGTTCAAGAAGCAGTTCAAAGTCACCGAATGTGTACACTGGATAAGAAGAACTTTGGAATCAAGAAGGCAGGGTAGTAAACTGGGGACACGGGAGAGAGAAAACTGAACAATAGGGATTTTCTTCAGGGCAGGAATTCGTCCAGTGCCCACGACCTGTTGAGGGGAAAAGAAAAAACCCGGAGAGGGGTCTCCTCATGCTGTGCGCAGGTGTCTAATCTACAGCCTCGTCACCCCAACTGGACTGACCTTTGCTTGTCAGTTTCCTGCATGACACCCTGAGCTCCTTGCGAGCAATGGGGCCCCACCCTTCACCTCTGCTCCTCATACAAATCCTTAACGAACAAAGAAACAGGCTTTAGCTGCCTCTCACAACGGTTAGGTGTCTTCAGCACAAGTTGAACTGGAGGCTAGGGGTCTAATCTGAACTGTAACTGCCGGCCTACACCACAGCCACAGCCATGTGGGATCCGAGCCACTTCTGCGACCTACACCACAGCTCACGGCAACGCTGGATCCTTCACCCACTGAGTGAGGGCAGGGATTGAACCTGCATCCTCATGGAGACTAGTCAGGTTCGTTACTGCTGACTCGCAACAGAACCCCCCAAATTAGTCAGTTCTAGTCAAACCATTTTCAGGTTTGCACCTATGTGTTCTCTCTCTCTCTTTCTGTGTGTGTGTGTGTGTGTGTGTGTTTCAGAATTTCCAGCTAAGGATTTCCATAATTACCGACTGCTAAATAAAAACTACCACATTTCAGATCACCGCATGAGCTGGGGGATAAAGTTCTTTGGAATGCCAATAAACTCTCAGGCTCCAAAGACAGAACTGTCATTTTAGAAAGAACGCCTTTAAGGAACATTGGGATGACCAGTCCCCAGTTTATAAAGAGACAAGTTAACAAATCAGCTGTTTAGAAACACGATGAAATGCCAAGCTAGTTAAGCTCTCTGGATCTTAGTTCCTCATCTATAAAATGGGCACAATACCAATCACACCAGAGTTGAGAGGATGATTCGAAGAGATGAGGTCTTTGAAGGGGCCCGGCCAGCATCTCATTCACAGACAGTGCTTGACTCAGGTGAGGGCTGACGTCCCTCTCAGACACCTACCTGGCACGTGTAACAACACATCCATGAGCAAAACCACTCAGCCACCTGGGGGCTGACCAACGGACACGCTCTCTCTCGCCCCTACCCCTGTACAGTTTCCTCTTCCTCCAGACAAGGACCTCAAGACGCGATTCCCATGAAATTGGAGCTCTGACAGGGAGAAAGCTGGGCAGGGGTTCTGACTGAACAACGAGGTAGGGGTGGGTACCAGTCACCAGAGGGGCCTCCTGGAGTACAGTAAGATGGTGGGCAGCAGCATACACGGAAGAGAAGAACTTTCTACCACTTTATGTGAGAGGTTGGGAGATAAAATCATACTTCATCAGAATAATGGACAGTTTGACAGCTCTCATATCTAGACAAATTGGAAGACACGTTCCCAATGGTTGAGAAAGGGAAAAGGGGGTTTTGTGGCTGCACCTAGTCATACGTCAAATATATGTCACTCATTAGTTGAGTCCTATATGAATATTACAGTATGAACTAATAGAACACATAACCTTTTTTTTTTGGTCTTTTTAGAACCACACTCACGGCATATGGAGGTTCCCAGGCTAGGGGTTGAATTGGAGCTGTAGCCACCAGCTTTACCCCACGGCCACAGCAACACCAGATCCAAGCTGCGTCTGCAACCTACACCACAGCTCAGAGCAACACCGGATCCTTAACACACTGAGCAAGGCCAGGGATCGAACCTGTGTCCTCATGGATGCTAGTCAAATTTGTTTGTGCTGAGCCACGATGGGAACTCCCCAGAACACATAACCTTTGAGGATCGTGGAGGTCGTGGAAAATGTATTAGGAAGATGGACAAAACCATAACGGCACCCAATATCTTCAAAATGAATAATCTTCCCATCACACGTTGCTGGAGAAATCATTCTTTTATCACTAGCGCTTATCTAATTTTCATTAGCTATCTGATGGGATCGCCATCACAAAGGCTCTTGTATTTTTCATTATTCATCCAAAATTTCAACAATAAATAACCACAGACTCCAAAAGTCAGCCAATTCCCAACCCTGAAAGAAAAAAATGTGATGACAAAAACTTATTTTTTAAAAAATGACTCTCAGGAGTTCCTGTCGTGGCACAGTGGTTAACAAATCCAACTAGGAACCATAAGGTTGCGGGTTCGATCCCTGGCCTCGCTCAGTGGGTGAAGGATCCAGCATTGCTGTGAGCTGTGGTGTAGGTTGCAGACGCGGCTCGGATCCCACGTTGCTGTGGCTCTGGCGTAGGCCGGTGGCTACAGCTCCGATTCGACCTCTAGCCTGGGAACCTCCATGTGCCGCGGGAGCGGCCCTAGAAATGGCAAAAAGACAAAAATAAATAGATGAATTAATAAATAAATAAAAAACGGCTCTCAGACTTAGGTC
This sequence comes from Sus scrofa, assembly GCF_054392235.1. Lineage (NCBI taxonomy): Eukaryota > Metazoa > Chordata > Mammalia > Artiodactyla > Suidae > Sus > Sus scrofa. The sequence continues at coordinate 16,474,546 of NC_139393.1, read as the reverse complement.
TTTAGTTCTGTAGGCAGGTGTCAAATATTCTGGACACAGAGCACTGACATTGACATAAAGAAACTATTACAGATCTGCAGAAATGCGTTATGGAGTAAATTCTCTGATGGCAATTATTATTTATAATAATTACATTATTTTCTTTCTAATACATCCACATTCTGAAAAATTCCAAGAATATGGATGCTGAACAAAACTTATTTTTCAATATGTCTTGTTATACTTGGATTACAATTGAAGCATTATTGACTAATGTCAATAACCTCTTTGGAAAATGATACATATGCAACTATTTTCGGGGGCAGAGCTCAGGAGTAGAGCATTTAACTGCATATACGACGGTTTTCATTACTCCCAGATAGCAGAATTTACTAGAAAAGAGAAAACCTAGTAAAAATTCAGGAATATGACTCTGTGCCCACAGTTAGACGATGACATGAATAGGATTAGCTGCATCAAACAGGAGATGAAAAAGTGACCAAGGAACTGTGCATTAGGGATTTCAAAAGGAGAATCTGGAAGTTCTTCCTGGAGGTTTTAGGAGAACTGGGGAGGATTTCGGAACTAATGTTGACAAACCAAGGCATTTTCAGAAGGCCGAAGCTGAGGCTAGACCGTGACATTACCGTTGGCCTGGAGGCGGACTGTGGATTTCTGCCAGGTTATAAGTCTCCTCAACCTCGGTATCTTTTTGAGGATCGTGGTGGCAGTTTGGTCCATGGGCTCTGTCCCTCAACCCGTCAAGTTGGGCGTAGAAATAGGCATAATGTCCACGCACTGCAGCAAGTTTGGGCCTTTCCACCATTGCTGTCTGAGGGATTAAAAAGAAGAGAGAAAAACGTTTTTTTAAGACATGATTAAGGAGTTCCCGTCGTGGCGCAGTGGTTAACGAATCCGACTAGGAACCATGAGGTTGCGGGTTCGGTCCCTGCCCTTGCTCAGTGGGTTAACGATCCGGCGTTGCCGTGAGCTCTGGTGTAGGTTGCAGACGCGGCTCGGATCCCGCGTTGCTGTGGCTCTGGTGTAGGCCGATGGCTACAGCTCCAATTCAACCCCTAGCCTGGGAACCTCCATATGTGGCGGGAGTGGCCCAACAAATAGCAACAACAACAACAAAAAGACAAAAAATAAATAAATAAAAATAAGGACATGATTAAAATCTATCATGATGGACAGTTTGATAGTGACCATAGCTAAGTCAAGGCATTGTTTTTGAGTAATCTTAGAATCCCCAAATCCTTGAATTAAAAAAGAGTTTATAGGTCTAAGTGCTGCAGCACAGGAGTTGATACTTTTGCTACAGTGTGAGTATGGATCGCATATATAACTGTATCGAAGATGCTCGGCAAGTTCAGAGATGGTGCTGTGGCTTAGCAGGTAAAGAATCCGACTAGTATCCATGAGGAGACCAGTCAAGACCCCGTTGCGAATCAGCCGAGAAAGGTCCATTTAACATTGTGACAATGCTGCCCACTTGACAGTTGCTAACAGAAGAAAACGAGAAGATCAAACCATTGGAAAGGCCTCGTGCTGGTAGCTGGAATATGAATAACCAAACACATGGTTAAAATGGAAATTCCCTCATTGGAAAGATGTAACATACTATATTCTTCAGTTCTTTTCAATGCTATGAAGTTCTTATATATATATATATATGTGATTGAACCACATGGAAATGTAGATATGTGGCCATCTTTAACTTACAAAAATGCTACTTTCACATACTTCTATTCAAATATTAAAGTAAGTGTATAAAATTTGGGTTACTAGTCTAAACACAAATTTGTATATATATTTTAAATTATTTATTCATTTATTTATTTTTGGCAACACCCATGGCATGTGGAAGTTCCTGGGCTAGCTGTGACATGGCTAAGTCCTTAATCAGTAGGCCACCAGGAAGCTCCTATATACTTAAAAATCTTCTAAAGCATAAAGCAGGTTTCTTAGCTTTACCATGTTTGCCTATGTACAACCCAGAAGGTATTACTAATTACTTGAAAAATGGCTAGAAATAGAGAAAAGGATTGGAAGGAAGGAAAGAGCTTCTTTAGGGTTTTCTCTAAAATCCCAGATGGTAATGAAAACATCAGAGGTGGTTCCTGTGGAAACTCATTCATTTCAATGCACTAGCATAAGCTTTCAAATCATTTTTTTTTAATGTCAATATGGGAGTTCCCACTGTGGCACAATGCGATTGGCAGTGTCTCTGCAGTGCCAGGATGCAGGTTTGATCCCCAGACCAGTGCAGTGGGTTAAAGCATCTGGCAATGGAGTTTCCGTAGTGGCTCAGTGATAACAAACAAGATGAGAATCCATGTGGACGTGGGTTCCATCCCTGGCCTCGCTCAGTGAGTTAAGGATCTAGCATTGCCATGCGCTGTGGTGTAGGTCACAAATATGGCTTGGATCTGGTGTTGCTGTGGCTGTGACGTAGGCTGCAACAACAGCTCTGATTCAACCCCTAGCCTGGGAATTTCCATATGCCATGGGCGCAGCCCTAAAGAGACACACACACTAAAAAAAAATCTGGCAATGCCACAGCTGTGACATAGGTTGCAACTGTGGCTCGGATTTGATTCCTGGCCTAAGAACTCCATGTGCTGTGGGGTGGCCAAAGAAGAAAAAGAAAAGAAAAAAGGTTTAACAAAACATTAATAAATTTTTTTAAAAGTCAATATGTTCTCCTAACTTCATCCATCCATGAGTCTTTTATTTTTTTAAGTTTTTCTGTCTTTTTGTCTTTCTAGGGCCGCACCTGTGGCATATATATGGAGGTTCCCAGGCTAGGGGTTGGATCAGAGCTGCAGGTGCTGGCCTATACCACAGCCACAGCAACGCCAGATCTGAGCAGTGTCTGCAACCTACATCACAGCTCACAGCAACGCTGGATCCTTAACCCACAGAGCAAGGCCAGGGATGGAACGCAAAACGTCGTGGTTCCTAGTTAGATTCGTTTCCGCTGCGCCACAGTGGGAACTCCTCCATGAGTCTTTTAGATGTTTTTTTATCTCGCACAGTTTGCTACAGAGTATTCTAAACCACAACATACTTTTAAAATTAAAGTTAAACCACATTCTATTAAATAAAGGGCAATAATTTAACTCGTAGTTTCAAAAATCTATCTATGCATGAACACATTTTCTAAAATGTCTACATAAAAAGTAAACACTTAGGGAATGTACTTTCAAATGGTCCTTTAACTATGCCACAAGCCTTTTGAAAAAATACAATTCTTCAATTAACACACGACAGTCATTTTTATGTACACATTTCACTAACATGAACTAAAAGATTCAACACTCTGCTGAAGTGGATTCAAATAATTGGCATAAAGAAACTCTGAGGAAAAAAATCAATGATTATATAATAAAAATTTCTCAAATATAATATCAGAATTAAGAACACGAAATGTATAATGTTTTCTGCTGCTCTGTTTACTTGACCTATATAGAGAAACCTTATTTATTTAAAGAAATTAAGGATTTCCCTTGTGGTGCATGGGTTAAGGATCTGGCATTGTCACTGCAGCAGCTCAGATTCCTGCAGTGGCGTGGGTTCAATCCCTGGCCTGGGAATTTCGACATGCACTCACCCCACCCCCCCAACCCCACCAAGAAAAAGGAATTTGAATTATAAAAAGAAAACTAAAACTAACATCTAGACTACTTAGAAGAAAATACGGCATTGTTTAAAAGTAACATCTAGACGTGGTCCCATGATGTACCATTTAATGCTTATTACAGAATTTTATCACAAGCACAAAACTAGTGAATGCCAAAGAAATGACCTTGCACCTGGTGAACTTGTCGAGAAGGTCTGTAGAATATACCATCTGCTGAAAACCAGAGGAGAGTTTAGCGTGACTTACAGATATGGGCTTCTGGGCTCCAGCTGGTGGTCTCCATTCGTGTCTACAGAATATGTCCTTCCTTTTCTTTGGCACTGATAGCCTTGATCCTGGTGGGCACTTTCCCTGGAATCTCACTCTCTGTATTCCAGAATCTTATTGAACCAAAATAAAACAACTTCATTTTTTTTTTTTAATTTCCACATCTTTAACATATGCTTGTGAGCGTGCAAGCACAAGAGGCACTTCATAACACAGTAAGTTCACTTTAGCCAGTCACATTTTTTTTTTTTTCTTTTTTGGCTGCCTGGCGGTACATGGAGCACCTGTGGCAACACTGGATCCTTAACCTGCTGGGCCTGGCTGTGGATCGAACCTGCGTCCCGGTGCTCCAGAGAGGGTGCTCATTCCATTGCACCATAGCAGTAACTCCAGCCAGTTACGTTTATACCCAAGGACAAAAGTGCTGGTGGAAAATCACTGTGCAGGGTTTTTGAATGGAGGAAACCTTTCTTTCCAGGGTTGCTTTACATATTGCTAGTAATATACAACACTACTTTTAAAAAAATTAGGAATTATGCTATTTACAGAAACAATATGCATAACATAATGGCATATTTAGTAATTAAATTAATAACTACACTAATTTAATGACAAGTAATTAAACATAGTCAACAGAGCTTGGATTATCAGGCCACTTCGTTCATGTCACATTGTTTGAAATGGATGGACTGGGTCTTTTACTATGTTTGTGGTCATCGCCTTTGAAATGTGTTCTTGTTTTCCTATATGTCCTGTATCAGAAATGCACACAACGCACTGTCATCCTCTACCTGCTACTTTCTAAACGTTCTCAATCTAGACCAATATATAACAAGGCCAAACCAAATGAAACCTGGAAGAATCATCCACTCACTTTGCCTTTAGAACTTTGCTCAGTTTTAGTGTCTCCATCACAGTGGGTAGTATTTTCTCCACCCCTGATTCCTTGGAGAGATTTTCTACTGCTCATCCTTGAAGTTCAAACATTGGTTATAGCTAAAAATCCTGCTATCTTATTTCACGGTATCAACTGACTTAGTACTTTTCCTCTCCATTAATGTCTGTCTGCCTCTCTCTCTCACACACAAACACACCCACACACACACACACACACACACACAGTACTTGTTCATGAGATTCCTGATACCACCACTAAAACTGCTTCTCTAGTTACCATTACCAGAAAGTGTCACCTGCTTTTTGGGAGGTCACGTAGTAACTGTTCTCCCGCTGTTACTGATTAGGTCCAAGATCCTAACTTCGGCTCCAGTGGACCTCTGCAGGAAAATTCTAAATTTCAAGTCCACCCTCTCTAGTTCAAAAAAATAAGCTCCTCTCCTGATTCCATGTCTATCTGTGAACCCTCTCTGATTCCTTCTTTCTTCTCTACACAAAAGTTAAGTTTGGATTCCACCTCTTCAAGCATCTCTTTATCAGCAAGTCCACTGCTTCACCAAGTTTTCCCAACTATGAGAAGAGAGGAGATGAATCCTCCAGGTCATGCCTGAGTGAGACATTCAGGCGCACCCACTGGTCACTGCTCGACAAGGCGATTTTTCTCCTGCTTATACTGCTCACGTTTTAAAAATGTTCACGTTCAATGTATTTGGAGATACTTCCCTGCTGATGTGGTCAACCATATGAGTTTGGGGTTGGTAGATGCAAACTATTCCATTTAGAATGGAAAAGTAATGAGGTCCTACAATCCAGCACAGGGAACTATATCCTGTCTCTTGGGATAGAACATGTTGGAAGACAGCACAAGAAAAAGAATGTTATCTATGTGTGTATAACGGGTCACTATGTTATACAGCAGAAATTGGCACAACTCCGTACATTGACTATACGTTAATAAAATTAAAAATTAAAAATCACTGCACGAGACACATGTACTGAATGTTCTCTGATTGCATGGTTCAGCCGTTCTTACCTGGGACCACCCTTCCAGCTGGTTGAGAAGCGGACGCTCTTGCTTGATGGATGAGCGTGTGAGTGAATTCTTCCCGAATGACCTAAAACCGAACACGTGTCAGGGTTCTGCTCGTCAAAATCGCTGTCAAAATCCAAACAGAACTGCCTCAAGACACACCTCAGGAGTCAAGTGGTTGACAATGAGTCTCTCTAGGAAGGGCCTTCTCAAGATGGAATTGATGGATGGTCGATCTCGGGGCGATACTTCAAAAAGCTGGGATATTAAGGACTGGAGGTCACGGGAAAACCGTGGAGACACTGGGGCAATGTGCGCTCGACAAATCTTCAGCACCAGCTGGTGTAGGTTGTTACCTTCAAACTGGAAGGACAAGGAAGAATGATCCTAAATCAGAGACAAATTCAGTACCAGTACTTACTGCCAAGAACGAAAGAGTTTACAGCTTCAGTTAGAAACTCTGTGGTCTACCCTGAATTGCCCTCATCAATTAAATGTTTTCGAGTAGATATTGTAGGATATTGTATTCAAGGGGATGTCATGTTATTTAAAACAAGATTTTTTTAGTTATAACTTTTTCTTGTTGTCAAAATATTTACTCATTATAAAAAAACTGGAAGCAGAGTTCCCGTCGTGGTGCAGCAGAAACAAATCCAACTAGGAACCATGAGGTTGCGGGTTCGATCCCTGGCCTTGCTCAGTGGGTTAAGGGTCCGGCTTTGCCGTGAGCTGTGGTGTAGGTTACAGGCGCAGCTTGGATCCTGCTTTGCTGTGGCAGTGGTATAGGCCAGCAATTATATCTCTGATTCGACCCCCAGCCGGGGAACCTCCATATGCCACAGGTGCGGACCTCAAAAGACAAAAAAATAAATAAATAAAATTTAAAAACTGGAAGGATCAACAGATGAATAGATTATGAAGATGTGATACATATATACAATGGAATACTACTCAGACATCATATATACAATGGAATACTACTCAGACCTAAAAAAGAACAAAATACTGCCATTTGCTGCAACATGGATGCAACTAGAGATTCCTCGTACTAAGTAAGTGAGAAAGAGAAAGACAAATACCCTATGATATCGCTTACTGGTGGAATCTTAAATATGAATGAATGCGTTACTTTGCTATAGAGCAGAAATTGGCACAACATTGTAAATTAACTATACTTGAATAAAAAAAATGTTTTAAAAAACCTGGACGGTATAGGAAATGATAAGCAAGTCAGGCAAATTATGTATAGTTTCACCACACAGAAGTATATTTTTAAAGTCTTTTTTAAAATTTTGTCTTTTTTTTTTTTTTTTTTTTTTTTAAGAACACATATGGAGCACACAGAGGTACCCAGGCTAGGGGTCCAATCGGAGTTGTAGCTGCCGACCTATGCCACAGCCACAGCAACATGGGATCTGCGCCGCCTCTGCAACCTACACCACAGCTCATGGCAATGCTGGATCCTCAATCCACTGAGTGAAACCAGGAATTGAACCTGCATCTTCTTGGATGCTGGTCGGGTTCGTTACCCGCTGAGCCACGACGGGAACTCCTCCTTCCAATCTTTTAAAAAATAATGTTGGAAGTTTCCATGTGGTGCAGTGTGTTAAAGATCCAGTGTTGCCACAGCTGTGGTGCAGGTTGCACCTGCGATGTGGATTTGGTCCCCAGCCTGGGAACTTCCACGTGCCACAGGCGTGGCCAAAACAAGTAATATTTAATTAATTAATTAATTTAATTATCTAGGCCATGCCCGTGGCATGCAGAAGTTCCCAGGCCAGCGACTACACCTGTGCCACATCGGTGACCCAAGCCACAGCAGTGACAATGCTGGATTCTTCACCAGTAGGCCACCAGTGAACTCCAATAATGCTTATTTTACAGACTTGAGATCATAATGACTGGTCCCTGGTAAGAAGCCTGGGCACTGCGTCCCTAATGAACTTCTCTGCTAGATGATATTTCACATGGATTGTCACAACTTATTGCTGGAGAATCAGTGCAGCCTGTGTGATTCTACGGGAGAGGTTCTTGGAAGTGTGTGCCTGGTCTCCTCATGCATCCTTTCCCTTTGCTAATTATGTACATTCACACACGATTTATTCTTAGTGGTAATATGCTAACGTGCTCCAAAGTGGATTTTGTACTTCATAATATAGCTTGGACATCTTTCCATGCCCGTATATATAGATCTCTTGTTCTTTGTAATAGCTCATCTATATAATGTTTAACAATCTAATAACAGCATACATTAACCTTTTTCTCTCAGGGGTTAACTTCATTTATACAGTTTCAATAATTTGAGATTAATCTGACTATTAATATACTTACAGGATGTTTGAGTGTGCAGAGCTCATATAAGACACAGCCAAGAGACCAAATATCCCTGGGAAAGATAAGAGTTTCCATGCAAAAAAAAAAAAAAAAAAATCAATAATTCTCAATTAAAGCCTTTATCCTTACAGCACCTTATATTTGTGTATCTTTCAATTTTATATAGGTTGACCAGTTTCCACAAATGCTTTCAGATCCATTATCAATTTTTACTAAGACTAGAGGTAAAATGAAAATTTGAAAATTTTTTAGTTTGTCAAAATCCCAGCAGAGAAAAGGTGTACAAGCTTTGCTACAATCTGATGGCCCGAGATTTACTCCAACTTCACTCGATGAGCTCAAAGAAAGTGTGTGCGGGCATGGAATTTCGAGCAATTTGGAGGGGGGAGGCAGAACTCACACAGGGATTTGTTTTCCTTTGAAGGGTAAAATCTGGCTGATTTAGAAAGGAAAATTCTAGTCAAGGCTATTGACAGAACCAAGGTCAGATTAAGGGACAAACAGTATTTGGTACTCAATGAACTTGAAAGAATGTTACTACCTAGGACTAGACACTTGATCTTGAGTACTTTAGAATTTTGACGTGATGGGTTTAATAAGAAATTACCTTATAGAACAAAAAGCATAATTAAATCTAAAAGACCAAAGGAAACATAAGAAGCGGGCAAGAGGGCGGTCAGAGTCAAAATAATCAGGATTCAGTCGGGTGGGGTAAACGGGGGCACCATTTAGCCATTTCTGCAGCCCTAACGCTTGCTTCCTTTGAGTGTGTGCAGGAGCAGCAGAGACCAGGAAGAGCAATCCTAGAACAGGTAGGAAAGTGCTCCCAGCGGAGGTCGAGAGTCTCTCCAGGGTCCAGAAACTCCCTGCGCACTTCCCACCGCCAGACCAAATTGACACTGAGTTTTGTCTATACCGGGTCTTCCTTGGGTCCAGACTCCTCCTCTGTCCCAGACCACCCTCTGTAGCCAGTGTGGGTGAATCCAGTTGCCTACAGGGGTGTGGCAGGGAATTAAGCCGCCTGGGGCTGGGTGGGAACTTCTGCAGGGCTTATACCATCCTGTTTACGGTGGGGACTGTGGTGAACCTGCTCGTGGCTGCCCAGCTGTATGAAAACGTGCCCTCTGGGTAACAGAAGCTGATGACTAGTAGAAATTCTTAAGCCTTATTTATAGAACAACAGATCAGGGAACAGTTTGTTCAAACCCCTCTGCTTAAACTGCCTCCACTGATTAAGCTCATTTTAGTTATTTTTCTTTTCTTTTTCCTCTTTCTTCAGTGATGTACTCTCCAAGCCTCGTGCAGTCTAGGTAATATATCATAAACCTCCTTAACTGTCCCCATGGATAACACTGTGGATAGATGGGTCACTAGAGCAACAGGGGTTTAAGAAGCTTTTCAGGAACTTGGAGTCAGTTCTTGTTCAGGTGGAACCAGCTAAGACTTGTTGGGACACTGGCCCTAGAATTGGACCTGTGAAGGTGTCCACTGAATGAACTTTTGACCTCCGAGGGCCAAAAACGCCACCCTCAGGTCATGCTAAACACCTGCATTTTTGAACATGCATCCCACAAAGAAGCAGGTAACTCCGATACGTCTGCACAGACCACCAATTAATTGCCTCACTACCTCCAATCCTCCTTCCCTCTGCCTCAGACCAGCTGGCTTCTTTATCCCATAAGTATCACCAGCCCCTCGCCTTCCAGGAGGCAGAGCTAAGACTTGCTCTCTAGTCTCCTCACTTGGCTGCCTTGGGAAAAAAAAACTCTTTGCTGCAAACCTCAGCATCTCCGTGTCTGGTTTTCGGTACATCAGGCAAAGGAAACTGGTTTGGTAACTCTTAGGATCTTCCAATTATCCAAAGCATCAAATCAACATATTTAAATGTTGACTCAAATTCTTAAAAACCGGTACAAGGAAACAAAGCAATGCTGTTGAGCCCGGGGTCTCTGCAGCGCTGTTTCTGCCCTGGACAGCCCGTCCCTCCACCCAGGCTACACTGGCTGCGTTCCTGCTCAGCCTGAGGCCAAACCCCTTCTCTGGGTCAGAGGATATCACCCCAAAATGCCGTCTCCTTTATTAGGTGGAGAAATGTTCACTACTCTTTTTTAGGGCTTTGCCTTCCATTTCTCTCTAAGTCAAACAGTCAAATATCCCTTGAATATTATCCTAAACAAATGGTGAACTCCCAAAAGGAACTGTCTTTCTGCAAGGCCAACTAGTTCAACTGGCAGCCAGCTTTGAAAAGTGAGAACTTTTTCCTTTTCTTTCCATGGAAGTAAAAATGACCTCATCTTCATTTTTTCTTTTTATTTTATGGCTGCACCCTTGACATATGGGAATTTCCCAAGCCAGAGACTGAATCCAAGCTACTGCTGTGGCAATGCTGGATCCTTTAACCCACTGTGCCAGGCCCGGGATGGAACCCAGTGCCTCTGCAGGGACCCCCAGCTGCTCCAGTTGGATTCTTAGCCCAATGCACCACAGCGGGAACTCTCTTCTTCGTCTAACATAACTGTGTATATTAATACTACTCCTGAACGCTATGCTCTGATGCTACATACATAAAAGCTGGCTGATTTTTAAAGCTGGAAAGTGCCTTAACAATTACCTAGCCAAACTTCTCTTTTGACAGGTAGGGGAACTGAGGCCCACAGAGATCAACTGACTTGGTCAAGTTGCTGACCAAGCCAAGATGAGGGTTCCTGACTCCCAAACCAGTGCTCTGCCAGCAGATCTCAGTGCCTTCCACCTAACCCATCTGCAACACGTTCCTGCAACAGACTAAACAGGGCTTAGAAAGTATGAGAATCGAATACAAAGATGAGCATCACAGTGACTGCAATTAGAAAATCTTCTTCTTCTTCTTTTTTTTTTGTCCACACTCATGGCATGTGGAAGTTTCAGGGCCAGGGATGGAACCCACGCCACCGCTGCCCCCCAAGCCACAGCCAACCCTGGATCTTTAACCTGCCGCGCCACCACGGAATTCCTCCGTGTTATTCTTCCCATCACCTGTATCTTTAAATGAAGAGAAATGTCTCTAAGTAAGTTCAAAAGTTTCAGAAGTGGTCAGAGACAGTCACTGGGATCTTCATTTTCTAGGTAAAGAAAATGAAATTACAAAAGGACCAAAGAAAGGCTTTCAAACCAAAGGTCAGCAACTCACGTTTTATTGTTGTAGGGTTTATTCTGACAGATCTCTGGGGACAGGTAGTAAGGTGTTCCAACACAAGTTCTAGCAAGTTCCATGGTACTAGCAAAATTATATTAAATAATAAAATAACATAGTTTATTACTGAAGTAAGAAAAGACTTAAGACATACACATATGTGCAAGAAAAAAGTATAGAAATGGACAACACAAAATTTGAAACATACACATACTAAAATCAAGCAAAACATATTCTATAGGAATAAGAGAGTAATAAAATTAGTTGATTTTTAAGCTTATAATTCACCTCCCAAAACCTACACCTTAAAAAAAAAAATTATGCCTTCAAGATGCCAAGAATAGACACAGTTATTATGCTGCAAAATCCTCACATGTTAAAGAGTTCCTGCTTTCCAACGATTCGAGTAACACAATCTCATGATTTAACATTTGGCAAACATAAAAATGAACACAAAAGTAAAAAATCATCCACGATCTTACCATCCCCTCAAACTAGCATTAAAATTTGATGTATTTCCTTCCTGTCTTTTTTCCATGCATATCTTTCACATAGCTGTAATCACAGTGCATTTGAAAGTGAGAATTCCTTTTTTTTAAACTTAATAAAACTTGTTCTCACATTATCGAGAAGGCTTCAAAATCCTAAGTGTTAGTGGCTATATAATGTTTATGGCTGTGCCAGGTTTTATAAAATGTAACCATTTCCTAATTATTAGGCATTTCAGTTCTTTCAGACTTCAAATTATTCCCTTTGAATAACTTCCCAGCAATAGACCATTTAAAAATCTCTTGCTATATTTATTACCACCAAACTATCTTCCAAAACAGTTGCATCCATATACTCCCCCCGGCTTGTGTGATTTGCCTGTTTCACGAAATGCTCACTAGCTTTATGCAGGTGTCCGTTGCATCTCATTTGATTTGCTTATATCACACACTGCCACCATCCTTCTACGATGCCCAGATTTATCTTGCAAATTTTAATTTCAGACAAAGTACCATCTGAATGATTTCATACACTCACCTAAACAGTTACCTAAAATTATTTGGAAACCAGGCTTTTAATATCTTCTTAATTCATGACACTTAAAAATACACATTTTGGGAGTTCCCGTCGTGGCTTAGTGATTAACGAATCCGACCAGGAACCATGAGGTTGCAGGTTTGATCCCTGGCCTTGCTCAGTGGGTTAACGATCCGGTGTTGCCGTGAGCTGTGGTGTAGGTCGCAGACGAGGCTCGGATCCTGTGTGGCTGTGGCTGTGGTGTAGGCCGGCGGCTACAGCTCTGATTAGACCCCTAGCCTGGGAACCTCCGTTTGCCACGGGTGCAGCCCTCAAAAGACAAGACAAAAAACAAACAAAACAAAACAAAAACCACATATTTTGGCTCTTATGAATAGAACAAAAAAAAATTTTAAGTACTTACTTGTTCAGGACTCTTGCAATACCAAAGTCCCCAAGCTTTGCAACCATTCCATTCTGGCTAAGAAAAACGTTCTATAAATGGAAAAAAATGCTATGTTGTTGGAGAAATTTCAAGAAAATGAAAGATGAGTTCTATCTGGATCTTTCTGAGTTGTTACCTGTGCTTTTATGTCCCTGTGTAAGATCTTCCTGTCATGAATATGTTTTAGTCCTAGAGAAATCTGTACAAACCAACTCAGAATCTGTAGAGAGAACATAAAACCAGTCAGTAGTCTAGTGATCACTGAAATGACTTCACTGAATGTGCAACAAACGAGAAATAACACATTTGTATTCGAATACAGCTACAGGAGTGCAGCTAATAAATACACCATCTTCACATACGCTTTTCTTTCTACAGCGAGAAAAACGGAGGTGCGAAAAGGCAACACCATGCACAGGAAGAGCTAAACAGGAGTGCAGCGCCCTGGTCCTGGGGGCTGTGGCTCTGGTTCTGCGGGGTGGGGGTGGGGGCATGCCGAAGCAAGGCGGAGAGGGAGGCAAGTCATCATCTTTCTTTCTTTCTTTTCGCTTTTTAGAGCCACACCCTTGGCATATGGGGGTTCCCAGGCTAGGGGTCTAATCAGAGCTACAGCTGCCGGCCTACACCACAGGCTCAGCAATGCAGGATCCGAGCTATGTCTGCGACCTACACCACAGCTCACAGCAACGCCAGATCCTTAACCCACTGAGCGAGGCCGGGGATTGAACCTGCAACCTCATGGTTCCTAGTCGGATTTGCTTCCACTGTGCCAAGACAGGAACTCCTGATCTTTTTCCTTAACATGGGGTTGCTAACTGCAGCAGGAGAGTATAGCCAAGCAGCTCTGTTTTCTGATAACCCTAGTGCCCCTGCTTTTTCCTTTTCGGCAGAAGGAAGGTGTCAAGGATAAAGAGAGAGAAAGAGGAAGAAGTAGAGACTCTGTAAGGTTATTACAAAGTTTAATGAAATATCCAGATACAGGTACATAATATAAAAGCAACAAATATCTTAATTTTAAACTTTTTGAAGTTTAATTTTTTAAAAAACATATGTTTTTATTTGGGAGTTTTTTGGCCGCACCTACAGCGTGCGTTAGTTCCCAGGCTGGCGACTGAACTGGTTCCACTGCAGCGATAACGGCAGATCCTTAACACACTGAGCCACTAGGGAACTCTTAAGCCTCATTTCATTTCTTAGTTATAATTTTCTTTTATCTTATCTGGCTATGAGCCTCTTTATTAACATGTGTTTTATGCTTATAGAGATTTATTTAAACTATTCTAAAATTCCATTGGTTCTTTGCTCACCAAATTATACAGAAAGGGGAAAACAATAGGAAAAGAAGCTATATACTAAGATTCAGTTGTAATTTTGGCTCTTTCCCAACAAAGGGAAATGTAATTCAAAATTGTGTAGAGGAAAGTATTTTTATTGAATGTAGCAAAATAATATCTAGATAGGAAGAAAGGATGGTTTCTACAAATATGGAACTTAATATAGAATGTATGTGAGCCTAGAAAGAAGGCTTAGATTAAATTTACAGGGCTAGAGATATTGATTCTTTAATCATTCATACATTCACAACATTCAATTTTAACTCTTGGGAGAAATTACTTGGGCCTCATGCTCAAGTGCTAAAATAGAACAAAGAAACAAATGTCCTCAAGAAAGATGGTGGGCCATTCCCGTGCCCTGCTTCAGGCAGTGGCCGTTCCCATCAATTACACAGGCCCTGAGGCAGATTTTTCTACGCACACACACCTGTCTCCTTCATGATACCTAAGAGGGTATCAAAGGAAACTCAGAGGATCGAAGAAAAATGTAGTAGTGCAAAGAGAAAATGGGAATTGAGGCCATGATTCTTCCCCCTTTCTCTCCTCTCTCTTAATAACAAAAGACACTAAATAGCCACTGCTGAAAAGGGGTTCTAGCCTCCCTCGCAAAGTGGGAGAGCCATTTTAAAACAGAGTACCAAGCAGTAAAAGGGAGAAGAGTGAAGCCATAAATCATCACATCTAAAACAGCCAAGGAATATCCACATCCACTTTTGTTTTAGCCATGAAGACGTATCTCAGGGGCATGCTACACGAGACTGTCCAGAAATGAGACACTGTCTTTTCTCAAGCAAAGTTCCTTCTCAAAAAGAGAGTCAATTTACGTTCAATTTCAAACATGTTCTGGACTAGATCTGTCAAGAATATTGATCTGGGAGTTCCCCCAGGGCACGGCAGGTTAAAGATCTGGCTTGGGTAGCTGATGTGGTACAGGTTCCTTCGTTGACCTGGGAACTTCCGTGGATGTGGCCGAAAAATAAAATAAAATATTGATCCACTATTTCAGAGTTTGAACTTCTCTTCCAGAAATCAGGCTTCATATAAACATGGTCTATTTCATGTGGCATTATAAATTCAATCCCCCAACATAAAGTAAAAGGCGCATTAGAAGAGCCTTTACCTGATCCTCCCTAAACAACACTCCCCGTTGTCTCTTGATCCTTTTCATGAGATCCCCTCCATCACAATACTCCATCACAATGAACAGCCTGCCGTTCTCTGTAAGAAAAAGCATCAGGCCACGCTATACTTATTTGCCTTTCAAGTTCTAGAAGGTGGAGGATATAACAGACAAATGCAGTAGCTAATGGTTGAAAATGCTGGCTGTAGAATCAAGATGGACTGGGCTCTAATCCCACTTCACCACTTAAATTTCTTAGCTCTGTGACTTTGGGCAAGCTATATTTAATTTCTCTGTGCCTCATTATCTCATCTGTGAGATGGAGATAATAATACAGAAACGCCTCTTGGGGTTGTTTTATCTTTCCTCATTGAATCTTTTAAATGAGTTCATCCATGTCACATTCCTTGAATACCTGCACATACTGAATTCAATAAATGTGAGCAATTATTATTAATACATTCCTGCAAAAGATTGGAAATCTGCAGTGAAAGAACAGCTGTGAATCTTTCTCAACACCTCAGGAAGAATTAATAGACCCCTGAATTTGAGTATAAACTTTTATTTCTATGGGGTTTATTCAACCATGTTACTGAGTACAGTAGAGAGGCCTGACCTCTAATTGACCTCTGCCTGACCTGCTCTGCAGACTGATGGGCACTCTGTGTGGCCACTGCCAACTCAAGGTTACCACTGGGGGCTACTGGACTCTTGTATGTCCAGGTACCTCTGCTCCCATTGATTCTTACCAAGATCACTGCGTTCACTCCCAAATCTGTTGATGTCAACTATGCTTGTTCTTATAATCGTCATATAAACTGATGCAAGATGTATGGAAAAAGAAAGATGTGATTGTTTCTACAAAAACTACACGGGATGCTGTGGAGGACTCAATCAAAGTGAGCAGCTAAAAAATAAGTCATTGATCGACAGACTGGGTGGGACAAGTAGAAAATAACTGGAAAGGTTCAAAAGCATTGTGCATGGAGAGCATCTATAAATTCTTACTCCGCTCTAAAGAAAAGAAATCGGAAATTATAAATTGAATGGGGGGGAGCCCATGTTAGAAAGAATATTCTGAACTCCAACTGGTGGACTCATATTCAAAGAAAAGGTCTTGGTGGGGGTTCCCGCTGCGGCACAGCAGAAATGAATCCGACTAATATCCACAAGGTTTCGAGTTCGATCCCTGGTCTCCCTCAGTGGGTCAAAGGACCTGGCGTTGCTGTGAGCTGTGGTGTAGGCCAGTAGCTGCAGCTCAGATTCGGCCTGGGAACTTCCATAGGCCACAGGTATGCTCTCCCCCACCAAAAAAAAAAAAAAAAAAAAAAAGACAAGGTCTTGGTCTTACACCAAAAGTTTAGCAAATGACTGTGCATTTATGGATTAGAGTCTGTATGATTTCCTGCTTAACCAGCTTTTCTCCTTAACCAAACAATGACCAGGTGAGCTTTTTTTTTTTTTTTTTTTGAAATGGGCTTCTGCTAACTTGTTTGTTTCTCCCACGAGTTCGAGGGAGAAGCAGAGCCCTGAAGCAGAGTTCCCTGAAGCAGAGCCCACGCTTGAGTCTTTTGTATTCCCTGTGCCTGGCACGTGGAAGGTGCCTAATAAAGGGTGGTGGTTGTGGTGGTGGTTGTTGCTGAGTATCCACTAAGTGTCAGAATCTCTTGCCAAATATCTATCACTTGCTGCCTCTGTCTTTCAAGCAGCTGAAACCGAGTTTAAGGCAGCTCTCAGGAACCTGACAGCATCTGCCCTTGGTTGCTTCTGAGTCTCAAACTGAGG
Source organism: Sus scrofa (assembly GCF_054392235.1). Classification (NCBI taxonomy): domain Eukaryota; kingdom Metazoa; phylum Chordata; class Mammalia; order Artiodactyla; family Suidae; genus Sus; species Sus scrofa. The sequence continues at coordinate 16,457,532 of NC_139393.1, read as the reverse complement.
GCTTCTCTCAAGAACGCGTCCATTTCTTCGTCTTCCCTCTTCAAGGGGCGATCCCCTGCATTCATCAATGAAACGTCACTGAAGACACGCTAAGGAACGCGTGCGAGGGTTAGGAAGCAAAGAAGCCATCCTTCCGAATAAGGAGGCGACAGGTTGGATGCGACATCCGTCACGACGTGAGAAGGGCTACGGCAGACGTCGGCACACACGCACGCGGGCACAGAGGACAGGAGGCAGTGAGCCAGCGGCTGCAGAGGCCGGCAGGGTTTCTGCCAAGATGCTGGCCCTGAGCGCCCAGAGGTCAGTTACTTTCAGGAATGTGTAAGTTTGGGGAGAATTCATACTTTTCTTAGCTCAGTCATTAAAAGGGCTACCACAGCAAAGCAGGGACAGCAATTTTTTTTCAAAACCATAGAAAAATTGGAATAAGGAAACAAACTAAAGAAAAAGCGTTCCATTTAACGTCCATTCCACCAACTCCCAACTCACTCATCCTTGCCCTGGCTTTCAGTGAAAGAAATTAATTGACTGATTCAGGATTAATCATGACTGAATCATCTGAAAGGAACTATTCACGGCCATGAGTATCACACGGCTCCACATATCCTTTTTTTTTTTTTTTTTTTTTTTTTTCCATTAGCCACTGTTAGTTTCATATGTAATGGGTTAGAATTGTCTGGAAAGGTCATCTATGCATTCACATTTTCCATCTGTTTAAAAAAATGCAGCACTGTAGGACGGGAGAAAGGTATAAGAAACCATTCTTGTCCTCATGGAGCTTCCAATCTCGTTGAGGGAAATAAAGAATATACCCTAGGAGTTCCCTGTGGCTCAAGTTGCTGCGGTGGTGTGGTTTTCATCCCTGGCCCAGGAACTTCCATGTGCTGCGGGGTGCAGCCAAAAATATATATGCACACACACTAACATTATAATATAGAGTATTAGAGTTCTTTTTTTTTTTTTTTTTTTTTTTTTTTTTCTTTTTAGAGCCACACACGCGGCATATGGAAGTTCCCAGGATAGGGGGTCACATCAGAGCTATAGCTGCCGGGCTATTCCACAGCCACAGCAACTCAGGATCTGAGCCTGTCTGTGACCAACACCACAGCTCACGGCAATGCCTGATCCTTAGCCTGCTGAGTGAACATAGCCTATGATAAATGCCACATGAGTGATCAAGCCAGTAAGAGCTTGGAAGTGCTCAGAGCAGAGGTGACAGAGATCACTTTAGGTTTGGGGATGGGACCTTGCTGAGTGTTAAGCATGTATAATATTTTAAATGAGGAAAGGAAGAAAAAGGACACTCCACAAAGGAAGTGCATGGCATCCTATAAGGCAGGGATTTCTGGAACTATAAAGCTCACGGGCCACTGACCTTTCAAAATTATTGAAAGGCATCAACATCAGGATTGAAATGTCTTTATTTTTTGTGCTAAATTCCAACAGTTAAAGAATAATTCCTATAATTAATTCATTCTAAAATGCACTTTTAGGCACAGCGGAAACGAATCCAACTAGGAACCATGAGGTTGAGGGTTCAATCCCTGGCCTTGCTCAGTGGGTTAACGATCCGGCATTGCCCTGAGCTGTGGTGTAGGTCAAAGACACGGCTTGGATCTGACATTGCCATGGCTGTGGTGTAGGCCGGCAGCTGTGACTCGGATTAGACCCCTAGCCTGGGAACCTCCATATGCTTCAGGTGCGCCCTTAAAAGCAAAATAATAATAATAATAATAAATAAAAATTTTAAAATAAAAAAAGAAATAAAATGCACTTTTTTTTTTTTGGCCACGCCTGCGGCATGCGGAAGTTCCCAGGCCAGGGATCAAACCCGTGCCATAGCTGCAAGCCAAGATGCTGCAGTGACAACGCTGGATCCTTAGCCCATTAAGCCACCAGAGAATTTTTCCTTTTTATGAATGTACGAGAAATAGAAAGCAGGACTCCATGAGTAAACAGCTCTCTTAATACATATAAAATAAAAAAGAAAGCATTGTACCACAGCCTAACGGGCAGTATTTTCCCTCTTAATTAGCACATTATAATGTATCTTACAACCAGTGGCCTCTAAATTTAATGAAGTAACATCCACTATCATCATCATTCCACACAAATAAGAGCATTAAAAACCCAGGGGGAGGAACACAAAATCAGCAGAAAGAATACCCTCTGCTCTCCCACCTTGCTCGTTGCACTTTGCTCGCAGAGGCTTCTAGCAGAGTTTTGCCACAGATGTGAGATTTTGTCCTACTTACCAACCCGCGGCTATGTCACAGATGCTGGCAGAAGACCTAAGGCTCCTGGGCCAGAGACAAAGGACTTTATTACTCTTGGCAAAAGCAGTCGTCAGAACTTCATGTTAGCACTTGTTCTGTGTCTCTCCCCCCTCCCCCACCCCTTATAATGGAGCAGGATCCTATGAGCCTTTCCTGGGACAGACGCTGCCCCACCACCACCACCACATCCTCTGCCTGCCTCTTGCTTGTAGAAACACTTTAGCTTCCCAGGGCTTCCCCGAGTTCCAAAGAATAAATTTAATCAGAGCAGGAAGAAAACGAAGAAACAAAACAGATAAGCAAGACAAAAATCATAAAAGTTTATCCATTTAAAGTCAATGGCTTTTAGTTTCTTCTCAAGGACAACAGACAATCTCCTGAGCCATATCCTCTGAGCTGTTTTGCAGGCACCGAAATGCCCACCAGGTGGAAGAAGATAACGCTATGCTCCCTGCAAGCACACGGACCCCAGATGGGTTGGAACCAGAAGGTTAATGATGTTGATGCTTGGTTACCTCACCCCTAACCAATCAGAAGAATGTCCACAAGCTAACCAGGCACCCTGCTCTCTCCTCGGCATGGAACCCCTTCTTCTTTTCTCTACATAACCTCTGAGCAAAAATCTGGGGAGGAGTTCTCATGTGGCAAAGGATCCCGTGTTGTCACTGCAGCAGCGTGGGTGCTGCTGTAGCTCAGGTTCGATCCCTGGCCTAGGAACTTCCACATGCCTTGGGTGTAGCCAAAAAAACCCTGGGGAATAGGGAGTTGGTTCTTTGGGACATGAGTCTACCTTCTCCCCAGGATTGCTGGCTTCCTCACTAAAGCTATCTTTGCTTTTACCCAATGCTTATCTCTCTGTATGGGATTCATGAGCTATGAGCAGTCAAATCTGAGGTTGGGAACACCCTGAATACCATGGAGGCAAAACAGGTGAGTCTATTGGACATCTGCATGCACCGCAGCTACATCCCAGGAGAGGGGCATTGTGCTTGCAAACCTGACTGCTTTGACGGTGAGTCAGCCGTCCACGAGCCTGCCCTCGGTTAGGGTTTTGCATTCTTGGCATATCCAGCAAGAATGTTCAGAGATGCTCACGGCCCGTAGCTGGCTGCCTTTCCCACGGCCTCCTGGCTGGTCCTTTCACACATCAGGCCTTTGCAGTGGCTGTTCCCCTTGCCTGGAAGGCTCTTCTCCAGATGTAAGCAGGACTCTTTAAATGTTGGCTCAAACGGCACCTTCAAAGCCAGACCACCCGTCCTGACTGGCCTGTTCAACACTGTTCCCTTCATTCTGCCTCAGTCTATTTTATTTTCCCGCAACACTTACCACCATCTAACCTGCCACATCACATACTTAAGAATAAAGTTTCCATTTATTGTCTGTCTCTTCCCATGCTTGCCCGCCCCCCCCAACCCCGGAATATAAACTCCACAGTTGCACAGCAGGCTGAATTCTCAGCTGGCTCTGGTGCACCGCCTGTATACTCCCCTTGAGCGAGAGCGTTCCCTGTCCATGGGGAACATGGTTAGTTAGGATACATAGCAGCGGGGATGTGCTGGTATAATTAAAGTGACTAAACAGCTGACTTTGAGTTACTAGAAAAAGAAATTATACAAATGGCCTTGACCTAATCACAAGAGCCACTTAAATCTAGGTCTCAGCTCAGAAACAGAAGTGAGCAAGTCCACACTGGAGGGGCCTAGGGTGGGGGCCCCGTGGCAGGGAGGGGAGGCTGGCTTCCAGACCCAGAGGACCACCCTCGGTCACCCGCCAGCAAGAAAGCAGGCCCCTGAGCCCTACAATCACCGTAAGTGAGATGTGCCAACAACATGCATAAGCCTGGAAGGGGACGCAGGGCCTCAGATAAGGCAGCAGGCCCAGCGGATACCTTGATTTCAACCATGTGAGAGCATGCGCACAGAAGCCAGCCAAGCCAAGTCCAGGCTTCCCATCTTAGAGGAACAGGGAGATGGCAGGTGGGTTTCTACTTTCTACAGATAAACATTTCATGACCTAGAGCCGGGATTCTTCTGTTCAGAAATGAGCCGTGTCAGGATAAACAAAGGCTTCACCACCCCCTTTACAGGCAGGTGTGGCAAGGACCCCTGCGGCTTTCAGCTAAGCTCCGTGTTTCAAGTCTCAACAATCCGCCAGGAGCACTCAAAGGCATCACAATAGCTCTAGTTTTCCAAAACACAGGGGTGCCCTACTTAAAAAAATTTTTAAAGGCCATCATAAGAAAGTTTAAGCTTACACCATAAACAAGCTCAGTGGAGGTTCTTTACACTGTTTTAAAAATAAAAAGCTCTCATTTTATAATGGTATTCAGTATAAACAGTCCTCAACGGTCCATTTTGCATCCTCCGTTCTACTCAATGGGCCAGCAGCCCAGGCATTCAGTCCCCAACCATGTGTGAGCACCCGCTCGGTGCTCGGTGCTGAGGAGCAGGCGGCGAGCAAAGGAATTCGTTATAGCTTTATTATCTTAAAGGGAGACAAATATTACTTGCATAGACACACACACAGAGAACAGAAGTGCTGGCGCGTCCAGTAAAGGGGTCTGTAACTTGCACTGTGAGTTCGGAAGAGGCCTGACCATGAGCAGGACTTACCAGACGGAGGTGAGCACAGAATAACCCACAGAATGTGGAAGCTGGTCTTGCGGTGTCCTCGTTAGGAATCCACGAGCAGCAACGGAGGGCGTTTTATTCAGAGGCTGCCCCTTAAAAGTTGCTCCACAGAACTCAGTTCCCTGCTCACGTGGGCTCTCAACTCCCAGGAAGAGCTGGGAGTGTCCTGAGAGCTCTTTTAGGAGTTCCCTTCGTGGCTCAGTGGTTAACGAATCCGACTAGGAACCATGAGGTTGCAGGTTCAGTCTCTGGCCTCGCTCAGTGGGTTAAGGATCCGGTGTTGCTGTGAGCTGTGGTGTAGGTCACAGGTGTGGCTCGGATTTCGAGTTGCTGTGGCTGTGGTGTAGGCAGGCGGATACAGCTCTGATTAGACCCCTAGCCTAGGAACCTCCATGTGCTGGGGGTGTGGCCTTGAAAAAGACAAAAAAAGAAAAAAAGTGAGAGCTCTTTTAAAGACTGTACCCAGTTTCAGGAGTTCCTGTTGTGACTCAGCAAGTTAAGAACCCAACTAGTATCCATAAGGATGCACTTTCAATCCTTGGCCTTACTCAGTGGGTTAAGGGTCTGGCGTTGGTGTAGGTCACAGATGTGGCTCGGATCTGGCATTGCTGTGGCTGTGGTGTAGGTTGCAGATCCAGCTCCAATTCCACTCCTAGCTTGGGAACTTCCACATGCCACAGGTGTGGCCCAAAAAAGACAAAAAAAAAAGCCTGTACCGAGTTTCAATTTGTAAGAAACACGGAGAGCTACTTTGAAGACAATGGTTTTGGTTTTTGGTTTCTGGCTGCACCTGCAGCATTCAGAAGTTCCCAGGCCAGGAATTGAACGCAAGCCACAGCAGGAATAACACCTATCCTTAACCACTAGGCCACCAGGGAACTCCATGCAACGGCTTTAATTTGTGAAAAAGACACAGTGCCCCACATAGTGTAAAAGCTCAAAAAGTAGCCTTTAAATTTTATGTACTGATTTTCACATGCCCGATAGTGCTTGAAGATATGTAGGTAACATTCCTGCTCCAAGAACTGCTTACGACCCATGAATCCAAGCACCCCCAGTGCTGGGTGCTGGGTGCTGGATGGGGACCCTGCATGGTCGACTGTGGGTGTATACAGCCCTGTTGCAGCCTTTGCAACAGCTGACATGCTCTATGTGTTTGCAGTCTGTCTCTTCTCACTACAACGTAAGTGCCACAGGACAGGCACTACTGTATTCCTGGCCTCTGGAACAATGCATACAGTAAGCGCTCAATAAATGTTTGTTACATGAATGAACAGTCTCTGAGTAATGTTCCTTCAATGGATTTTTATTTTATTTTTTACCTTTGAGGTCGAGTGATGGATGAAGGCAGAGGAAATGTGAGATGCATGGGTTGGAGAAGAGGAATTGCTTCCTTCAAGTCCTCCCCTCCCCCGAGTGCTGGCCGTTTGGTGGCCCTGGTGCGTGACTGTCTGCTGCCTCTCTGTAAGAGGACTGTACAGCCCCACCTGCTGCCCTGGAAACACGAGGCCTCACAGAGGCAGAGTGTACCCTCCCGTACCAGCCCGTTCTCAGGCTTGGCCGCTCTGTACCAATAAGGTGAGCGCATAAGGAAAATAAGAGACATGCCACATGCTTGCAGGGCTGTGAGAGGGGGAGTGTGGTGGGCTCTGTGTCTTGCTCTTTTCTCTTGCTCAGGAGAACAGCCTGCTGCCTATCTGAGCTGCTCCTTCAGCCTGGACCCCAGGCCCAAAGACCCTGCTCGCCCAGAGCCAGAGTAACGTGAGTGAGATATTGGTTGGTATTATCATAGGCCACTGAAATTTCTTACTGCAGTAAAGCAAATACGCCCATCATTAACTACTCAAAGGAGTAAGAATTAAAGACAGATGGGAAGAAATGGGAGAAAATTTAGGACAGCTGTCTACAAAAACTCACTGGAGAAGAAATAAACATGATGTCTCAAATCATAAGTAAATGGGAAAATGAGTCCAGTTTCAAAAATTAATTTACACACAGTTCTCAGGATGCTATCAGCCAGCTTCTATCAGTTCTTTGATAGAAGTCCATACACCAGCATTCTATTAAAATACTTTAGGAGCTCCTGTTGCGGCTCCGTGGAAACAAACCCGACTAGTATCCATGAGGTTATGGGCATGATCCCTGCCCTTGCTCAGTGGGTTAACGATCCGGCGTTGCCGTGAGCTGTGGTGTAGGTTGCAGACGCGGCTCGGATCCCGCCTTGCTGTGGCTCTGGCGTAGGCTGGTGGCTACATCTCCGATTCAACCCCTAGCCTGGGAACCTCCATATGCCGCGGGAGCGGCCCAAGAAATAGCAACAACAACAACAACAAAAGACAAAAAGACACACACACACACACACAAAAAAAGAACCAGCATTACCTGTGGCTGCGGCACAGGCCAGCAGCTGTAGCTCCTACTGGACCTCTAGCCTGAGAACCTCCATATGCTACAGGTTCAGCCCTCAAAAGCAATAATGATAATGATAAATAAAATACTTTAAGGATATTAGAAAGTCAAACCTTGAAATGAGCTGAAGAAGCTTACGATGTTGGGATGTTTCATCTTTGCCAGAAGAATGACTTCCTTCTTGGAAGCTTCTTTTTCTTGGATGGGCATCTAAATTATAGTGAGAGACAGAGTCGTGTGTAAAGATAGTTTGCTTTTACGAACATGCTCTCTGCTCACTGTCAGAAAAATTCTCCAGGACTGGCTTTTAATGGCACTTCTCAAAGGCAGGAAATGACGTTTCTAAAAGTAGTATAGTATCCTATACCTAGTCAACGGTTTGTCAGTCACAATCATGAACAAGAAAATAAGCATTTCCGGTGAAATTTTGCTGTATTAAAAGTTCGGCTGGGGAGTTCTCCTACGTCATGGGGTTAAGGATCTGGCATGATCACTACCGTGCTCCTGTTGCTGCTGTGGCGCAGGTTTGATCCCTGACCTGGGAACTTGTGCATGCTGTGGGTGTGCCAAAAAAAAAAAAAGGTTCAATCGGATTGGTGGTTCATTATTTAGTCATCCGGAGGAAAGTTAGTTTATTATTTATCTTTCAGCAGCAAAAGAATTTACAAAAAACAAAATGCTCCAGCAGCCATCACTGCTAAGAAGAAACAAAATTAAATCTAAAAAATCTACATGTCAGAGTTCCAACTGTGGTACAGCAGGTTAAGGATGCAGCGTTATCCCTGTGGTGGCACAGGTCTGATCCCAGGCCCAGCTCCATGGGTTAAGGATCTGCTGTTGCTACAGCTGTGGTGTAGGTTGCAGCTGTGGCTCGGATGGGATCCCTGGCCCGGGAACTTCCATATGCCACAGGTACAGCCATAAAAATAAAAATAAATAAAAATTAAAAATTAAAAGAATAAGATGCCATCTATCACATAAATCGAATCAGTAATGTGCTAAAACTATTCCATTTTTCATTTTTGAACAAAATTTGTCTCTTATGACTTCATTTTAGATTAGATTTTTTTTTTTTTTTTTTTTTTTTGGCAGCACCCGCAGCATGCAGAAGTTCCCAGGCCAGGGGTCAAACCCGCACCACAGCAGTGACCTGCGCCACTACAGTGACAACACTGGATCCTTAACCCACTGAGCCACATAGGAACTCCTTTTCTTTTTAGGGCCATACCTGTGGCATATGGAAATTCTCAGGCTAGGGGTCCCGTGTTCCAGTGGCTGTGGCATAAGCCAGCAGCTGCAGCTCAAATTTGACCCCTAGCCTGGGAACTTCCATATGCCATAGATCTGGCCCTAAAAAGCAAAAAAAAAAAAAAAAGTGGAGTTCCCATTGCGGCACAGTGGAAAAGAATCCAACTAGGGACCATGAGGTTTCAGGTTTGATCCCTGGTCTCACTCAGTGGATTAAGGATTCAGTGTTGCTGTGAGCTGCCGTTTAAGTCGCAGAAGCGGCTTAGATCTTGAGTTGCCATGGCTGTGGTGTAGGCCGGCACCTACAGCTCAGATTCGACCCCTAGCCTGGGAACCTCCATATGCTTCGGGTGAGGTCCTAAAAAGACAAAAAAATTAAATTAAATTTTTAAAGAAGAGAAGAAAAAGAAAAGAAAAGAAAAGAAACCAGAGTGGTGGGACCAGAGTGGTGTGGTAAGGAGGGACTGAGTGGGGATGTCAGCGGAAAGCCTCCTTGAGGAGGTGACCTGAATAAGGAGAGAGACCACCAGAGGGCAAAACGGGGTGTCAGAGCTATAGGAGTCAGCATGATAGCATTTTTCTTTTTAAAAAATAAGATAATTAGGGAGTTCCTGCCATAGTGCAGTGGGTTAAGGATCTGGCGTTGCTGAAGCTGTGGCGCAGAGGTTGCAGCTGCAGCTCGGATTCAGTCCTAGGCCTGGGAACATCCACATGCCAGAGGGGAGACCAAAAAAAAATTTTTTTTATAAGATAAAAATAAAAATAAAATCATTGGGGAGTTCCCGTTGTGGTGCAACACAAACGAATCCAACTAGTAATCATGAGGTTGTGGGTTCAATCCCTGGCCTCGTTCAGTGGGTGAAGGATCTGTCATTGGTGTGAGCTGCAGTGTAGGTCACAGACGCCACTTGGATCTAGCATTGCTGTGGCTGTGGCGTAGCCCAGCAGCTGTAGCTCTGATTCAGCCCCTAGCCTGAGAACCTCCATAGGCCTTGGGTACGGCCCTAAACAGTAAAACAAATTTAAAATAAAATAAAATTAAATTAAAATTAAAATAAATAAGATCATTGGTGACTAAACAAACAAAAGTTAATACTTGTAACAAAAAAATGTATTTCCTTGACATACTAGATGAAAAATCAGCTGACTATACCACTGAAAATGAATAGGAATTTGAACTTCTCAACTTTACCTTTGCAAAATTGACCTCTTTTATAACACAGTGCTCACTATCCATTCTCCCTTTGGCCAAGTAGGCTTTCCCAAAGGCACCTTCCCCAATGACCTTAATCACATCATATTTTTCCATGGTCTCCGATGCACAGTTCCCTGAAATGAGAGCAATGAAATTTTATAACACACTTTTCATAAAAGTGAACAATCAGAAAAGTGATCACTAAAATGTAGGAGGACTCATTTTACTAAAACATTCTATCCAACCTCGCCAAGACTGAATCAAATAACTTTCCTTGTAGCCATAGGTAAAAACCAAAGTGAGACAGAGCTGCTTAGGTGGCTCCCAGGACAGCCTTGGGCTAAAGCTCAGCTTTGATACACAGTGCTGCAATCTTGGGGAAGTCACTTAACTTTGTAAGACTTGACTTTCCTAATTTCTAAAATGGAAAAAAAAAAAAACTGTTTTAAAAGTTTGTTCTGAGATGGAGTTCCCGTTGTGGCGCAGTGGTTAACAAATCATACTAGGAACCATGAGGTTGCGGGTTCAATCCCTGGCCTTGCTCAGTGGGTTAAGGATCTGGCGTTGCCGTGAGCTGTGATGTAGGTTGCAGATGCGACTTGGAACCCAAGTTGCTGTGGCTCTGGTGTAGGCCGGCGGCTATGGCTCCGATCTGACCACTAGCCTGGGAACCTCCATATGCCACGGGAACGGCCCTAGAAAAGGCAAAAAAAAAAAAAAAAGTTTGTTCTGAGAATGAAAAATACAGTATTCCAGTCTTGGCACCTCTCGCAAGCAGGAACTTGCATAATGCTTGTGTAGTTTCACAGTCCAGCCTCTCTGTGGGGAGGTACTGCCCCCTAGGGGAAATTTTCAAAATTACAGAGTTTTTCCTGTTCTTGGCAGAGATGCAGAGGCAGGCACTATAGCATTTAGAAGCTGTTGGAGTCTGAGACACTAACACTCTGCCATGACAAGGGCAGTCTGGCCCAATAAGGGATTATCCAGTGGCCCTACAACTTTAGAAACTCGCACACGTTCCTGTGCGCAGAAAATCTGTTTTTAATTATCTATAGCTACAATCAAAGTATTTTACACCTAAATACAAACTATTTGGCAGTTTTAATCACCATTGGCCCTTTTTGAGGAATGCAACTACATATACGGAAAGGCTTGATTGCACCTTGCTGTGATCAGAACCTTACCAGGAACTATTCACAGTTTGGGAAAATCACTCCCCTACCGCCTCCAGGCCCCTGGTTAGCTGAGACCTATCAGTTTGCAGCTGTCCTGGTAGGTGACTCCCTGCTACTTCACTACTTCTTCAAGTATAGTAGCGTTACATATTGAAATACAGACTTTATAATAAAGAGAGGCACTGTGGCATTTAGATTTATCTGTCTGGATGACAGGAGGGTGGCTGGGTCAAGGGGCTACAAGGGCCCCACCAGAGACCTACCCAGTCAGAATCTCCAGTTAAAAGACCTAAAATTCCCTTTGGCGCTTAAACTCCTTTGAGCGGGATTTGTCACTTACAGCCCAGAGTCCTGGCTTCTGGAGAGGAGAAAGTGAATTCTCTGGGGATAGTAAGCAGTGTGTCCCTTCCCTTCTCCTATTTCTTTGGAAACACGGGTGCTTGTAACTGGAGTACACCCTCAATAGTCCGTGGGCAAAAAAAATGGGACAGTACTTGCCAGTGGGGTTGTTTCTGAATCGTCTTAGGCAGGTCCTGGTGGCCCAGCACTTGCCTGTGTCCACCTCCGACCTCTCTGAAAGCTCCCTGGCCAGGCGGCCCTCGGCCAGCAGCCAGCCTCTGTGTCTTTGGGTAAACTGTCCCGCTGCATCCCCCCCTTGTACCACAGTTAGGGCATAATGCGGATTTTTAAAAATTGACCGAGCAGACAGGTTATGTTTTTAAGTAATTTGGTCAATTTAGGAAGAAGGGACGATTAGGTTACATGGGGCTGGGAACCAGCTCTGCAGCCTGGGAAGGCTGGGGACACCGGAGGAGTGGGTTTTGAGGCAGGCGGTTGCGGAGTCGGAACGCTAGGGCCCCATCGCGGGAACAGAGCGAAGCTCCCGCTCAGGAGGGACCAGCGAATGGAAGCCCCCAGACTTTGGGAAAAATCCTTCTCCCTTAGGAATACTCCGGGAGGCTGCCGGCGGGAGGGCAGCAGAACTCGCGCACAGGCCATGCGCCGGGTGCGCTGCGCGTTGCCATGGAGACTGACGCGGCCCGGGACCCGAGACCTCTCCCCAGCAGCCCGCTCCTTCTCCCGAGGGGGCTCACCTTTCCCCCTTCCCCGGCCCCTGGCTCCTAGAGCCCTGGGGGCAATCGGGGTTCTGAATAACGCAGCATACCTGCTCCGCCGGGCAAGAAAAGCTTCCCGGGTGGATCCGGGCTCCCTTGGCCGCCACGCCTCAGAGCGGCCGGGGGCGGAGCCGCGCGAGGGACGGCGGGCGGGGCACAGGGCCGGTCCACCCGGAAGAAGGTTGGGGGCCGGGGAGTTTGGAGACCTAGCCGCGATACCTCGGAACCCTTCTGCTAATACTCAACAAGCCTTATCGCTTCTCTTTCTTGTTTAAGGTGAACTAGATGCTTTGCATACATTATCACTATTCTTTGCAACTACCGAGCAAGGTAGCAGTTTCCCAGTTTTACAAATGAGACAGGACCAGTTTCTCCTGCAAGGTCTCAAATACTTTCAAGAGACTGGAACAGAGCCCTATTGTTTTGGCCACAGCGGGGGACATCCTATGGGGACCTCTTAGGAAACTGGCTGTGCCCAGTGGTCTGCAAGCAAACACGCTCTCACCATCTCCCCGACACGCCCCCACCCATGTCTCATTCCCATTGCACACTGAGCTGCTGTCTGAAACGTTTCATTACATGTTTAAGTAGTTGAAAGGATGTAATTTCCAGCAATTATAAATACTGACACAAGTAAAACATATTCAACGGAATCTAAATGCTACAGCAATTTGAAACCCACCATCATCTATTTTTTTTAAAAAGTGCTCTTCTTTAAGAATCAGAAAGTTTACATTATTATTCCTCTCTCTCATTGAACTCATATTTCCATTCATAACGTTTTCCAGGACTCAAAATCTTATCGATCGCCTATCGTATAAATGGAAGTTAATGTCTATTTCCTAATAATAGGCTTTTAAAAATTCATTAAAATTACTAGTAGTACACAATTGATCAAAATAAACCACAAGTTGATATTTATTAATATAAAAAGTAAAACTGTATTGGAAATTCATCTTTTAAAGACCTGAATGGGTTTTCCTCTTCCTCCTAGAAATTAGCTCAATTCGTATCCACAGATGAATGCTAACTTTTTGCTAGAATAGATGAAGTTCAACATTGATTCTGTCCATGAAAAATTAATCAAGAATCAATCTGAGAAAGAAATGGAAAATTTTATTTGAGCCAACCTAAGGATTATAACCCAGAATGTAGTCTTTTAGAAACTCTATTCCACCCCTTAGAAATCAAAGCACAGTTCACAGATGCGGCTTGGATCTGGTGTGGCTGTGGCTGTGGCTGTGGCACAGGCCTGCAGTTGCAGCTCTGATTCAAACCCTAGCATGGGAACTTCCATATGCCGCAGGTTTGGCCATAAAAAAGGAAAACAGAAAACAGAAAAGAGAGAAGCTACAGAAAAGCAAGAGGTTGTGTGTGTGGAGGGGGAGGTTTGGAATGAACCCCGAGGTACTGGACAGAGCCCAAGACATCAATATGAACGAACCCATACTTACCTTAAGACGCATGAAGAGGGAGAGATGCAGAGGTTGCCTATAGATATACAGACACACAGGACAGAATACATACAGATATTTCCTCGCTGTCTGCTGAGAGGGCCTCAAAGCAGTGACATCCCAGTAACGACCATCACACGCAGCACCTAGATCCTGGTTTCTAAACTAATTAAAGGAACCAGGGCTCCTTTGAGAAACGGCTGATCCTGAGGCTGGACCTTCTTCTTGCAGTGCCCGAAAGAAAAGAGGGGCTCAAAACACAAAAAGATGAAAGCATGTCAAAGGGATATAGGAGCCGGCCTAAAACAACTCCTCATGGCCAAAGCTGGAACAAGTCAAGCAACAAAACAAATGACTTAGTATTATCAGATAATCCCCCTCAAGAGGTAGAACTAAATTCCTCTCCACCTGAGCATCGGCTAGATTTAGTGACTCACTGTGACTGACCAGAATATGGAAATGGAAAACTAGCAACTTAACAGTGGAGACTCTGGCAGACGCTGCTTTAGCCAAGGGATCATGGTCAACGACCGCAGGAACATCCCGTGGAGCCGGCGCACTCCCCGACAGGGTGTGCTCTTCCCCAAACACGCACAAGCAGTCCCTTCATGAGAAAAGCATCAGACAAGCCTTCTTAAGGGACAGTCTTACAAACACCTAACCAGTACTCCTCAAAAATGTCAGGGTCCTGACAAATAAGGGAAGATGGAGAGACTGTCAGAAACCCTAAGGGACTAAGGATGACTAACCGTCTGAGTATAAACAGGGGTGGGGTGGGTGAGGGCTACAGTGTAGTTTTTGTACGATAAGATTTAAAAAAAAAAAAACCTGTTTAACTCTTTAAAAGAGGTAAGGGGAATTCTCAATGTGGCTCAGCGGGTTACAAACCCAACTGGTATCCATGAGGATGTGGTTTTGATCCCTGGCCTTGCTAAGGGGTTAAGGATCCGGCATTGCCGAGAGCTGCAGTGTAAGTTACAGGCGTAGCTCGGATCTGGCTTTGCTGTGGCTGTGGCGGAGGCCGGCAGGTGCAGCTCCCGATTCAGCCCCTAGCCTGGGAACGTCTTCCATATGCCACAGGTGTGGCCCTAAAAAGCAAAAAAAAGTATGTACTCCACATTTCAGCAGATGCTTATTCATGATCCTACTGTGGTTTTACAACTATTTCCCCCTCTTGCTTCCTAGAGCACTGTTCCCTATACCAGGCCAGGCTTATGCTGCTCCCACCCATGCTCCTGGGGGATCCCCTGGGAAGAGCCTGTTTCTTTAGTAAAACATTCTCCCATCACTAAAGCAGCGTGGCATTAAAGGACAGGCCCCAGCACTTGTGTGGCACAGTGACCCATCCATGTTGGGATCCTGCCCCCCCCATTAGTTCCACACCAGTGTCGGCTACTTCCTGAAGGAACTCCCCACCTTTGGTCCCTCTCCGTTTTTGTCTACAGGACCGCCAATTGCTGGTAAGATCTGTAGCTCGTGCCACTCTTCCCATGGCTGAGCCTCCAATCGGGCTCTTTTGTACATCCCTTTGTATTTAAGGACAGCTGGCAGCTGCTGAACATCATGGATCGTCACCCAGAAATGGGTCTTATTGAAAAACCACACACATTATTACGTTATAATTAATATATTTAGATGCTCAAAACTTTAGTAGCTGTAAAAAGAGCTACAAAGTAATAAGCACAAAGCATAACAACGCAAATAACAACATTACGGGCGGCTGTAATGGACCAAGGCCAGCAACCCTATGAGGCAGGCATTCTTAGCCTCGTTTTGTAGTTGAGGAATTTCAGGCTCAAAGAGGTTAAATAAGTTCCCACCATCAGACAAGCAGTAAGTGGTCACATTCAATTTCTATTTCTGACTGCAAAGGCCAAACCCCAGATCCATTCCGCTCATGCCTTCTCTTTTGAATTCAAACACTCATAGGAGTTCTAGATTTTTTTTTTATACCTTATCATACTAACCAAAACAATTTTAAATATTCAGTTTCCCTCTTCATCCTGTTTCCAAAGGAAAATATACATCCCATGAGCTAATTATTATCCAACTATCAATTCCTCATGTTAAACATGCCCTCACTGTGACTAAGGAACACTCCACTGGGCGTTATCCATCACACGCTCCTTGCCAGCCAGCTCGCTGTTTCAGCGCCGATACCCAGTCCGGACTGTCGTCTTCCTCAAAGTCCCTGCAAAAACAATTTAGATATTAAGCTTCCATTGAAGGAGCACCGTAAATATTTGTCAGTGGGTTCACAGCAGAGCACCACCACAACAATACTTATATTTTTGAAAAATGACCTCCCTAAGGCAACTGTATAGAGAAAAAATTGGTTAGCCTTCCAAAAGATCACTTCCTTTCATTGTCTCTGTAACTTTTTCAATATAAAATCCAATGTATTAAAAAAAAAAAAAAGAGTTTCCATTGCAGCTCAGTGGGTTAAGAACCCGACTAGTATCCATGAGGATGCAGTTTGATCCTTGGCCTCACTCAGTGAGTTAAGGACCCGGCATTGCCACAAGCTGCAGAACAGGTCATGGATGTGGCTTGGATCTGGCGTTGCTGTGGCTGTGGCTATAGTGTAGACCAGCAACTATAACTCCGATTCAAACTTTAGCCTAAACTTTCATATGCTGCATGTGCAGCCCTAAAAAGAAAAAAAAAAAAAATTTCAGGCTGAACAATTACAAACACACAGCTCAGCCAAGAATTCTATAATAACATATCACCCATGCCAGACAAAAGATCAAGGTATAAATATTCGTGTATGATATAAAGTAATATAACCAGCTTCTCCTAAACCAGAAACAAATAAGGTACAATTTAAATGACATGTGCGCGCACGGCGGCTATGGGTATATCACACATACGTGTCCTCCTCATCCAGCCCAGGTTCAAGTCTCTCTGGATCCAAGATGACAGAATCGTGACCTCCATCAACATCGTCTGATGCTTCTGTCTCCTCAGACAGGGGGCCTTTAAAGAACCCCTCTCCACCTTCAGAGGAATATTGACAGAAATTATGCCACGTTGAGCAGTATTTACTTATTTCATGCATGCTGGACCAAATTCCTCCAATGCTTGTGGGCAAATTGAAGGCAATCCCATGCTCCATATTTTTCTACAGTGCTCCCCCCAGCCTGATTTCTGGCATGAAACAGACCCAGGAAATGTCAATCAGTATGTGTATTCGTTTTTTAAATAGCACTTTCTTCAAAAGAAAAAAATTTAGAAAACTACAATTGAAACCTTCAAATATAAGAATCTATACTAAAGCATTGAAAGTTGTCTTTGGGAGTTCCCTTGTGGTACAGTGGGTTAAGAATCCAGGGTCATCTCTGCTATGGTGCAGGTTTGATCCCTGGCCTGGGAGCTTCTGCATGCCATGAGCGTGGCCCCCCGAATTAGGGAATTAATTCCACATGCATACCTTTAAAAATTTTTCCAGATGGTAATTGCTTTCAGATTTTTGCTTACCAAATGAGAACCTAACATTAAAATGTGAGTTAAATCTTTTTTTTTTTTTTTTTTAGTGTATTTTTTTTTTTAAGGCCCCACCTGAGGCATATGGAGGTTCCCAGGCTAGGAGATGAATCAGAGCTGTAGCTGCCAGCCACAGCCACAGCCACGCAGGATCCAAGTCGTTCTGTCACCTACACCACAGCTCTCAGCCACGTCAGATCCTTAACCCACTGAGCAAAGCCAGGGATCGAACCCGAGTCCTCATCGATACTAGTTGGGATGGTTAACCACTGATGGTGGGAACTCCTGGGTTAAATCTTTATAAAGATCCTTTCACAATAGAGCTATGAGACATTTTTTTAAATAGTGACTTTCCTGAAGTGACAAAAACTTCATCGCTGGACTGGAAACAAAAACCAGGACGGATAACTGCTGGAACCAAGGTCATGATCACCAACCTTCCCTCAGGTCTTCCTCTTTTGCAGCCACCTCGCCTGGAGACTTACAGTCGGCACACAACTCGATCAGAACACATGATAAACAGCTCTCAGATTATCTGCTTGTGTGCTGGGCTCTCAACTGATAAACTTTCAGGGAAGGAGTCATGTTTTATTCTTTCATAAAAAAATCTGAGTACCCATCGTGGCTCAGTGGTTAACGAATCCGACTAGGAACCATGAGGTTGCAGGTTCGATCCCTGCCCTTGCTCAGTGGGTTAACGATCCGGCGTTGCCATGAGCTGTGGTGTAGGTCACAGATGCGGCTCGGATCCTGCGTTGCTGTGTCTCTGGTGTAGGCCAGCAGCTACAGCTCCAATTCGACCCCTAGCCTGGGAACCTCCATATGCCGCGGGAGCGGCCCAAGAAATGGCAAAAAGACAAAAAGACAAAAACAAAAACAAAAAAAACAAACAAAAACTCAACCTAGCATATGTTAGGCACTCAATAAATCTTGATCAGTAAACACATATGGCTAAATCTGTTAGGATAAATACAGTCGACACTTGCCACTCCATCACATGCTCTCCCTGGCGTAACTTATCTTAGATCCTAAACCAAGCCAGGCGGCTTTAGTAACTGAATTATCAAGATTGCACACACATGCACCCATATATACACACCTTAATATAGTCCTTTGGCCTAGATGTCTAAGGATAGTATCATAAAAGTTTATATTGTCTGATTTTATTGAAAATGTCTATAGAAACAATAAAACAAATCAAATCCGAATTGTTCTTTCTTGAATTCAATATAATAGAATTCAGCACAGAGCCAAAGAAATCCTGAAGTTCCTCGAAGTGCACTAGGATGAAGTCTGAACTGCAGGGTCACTAAAGCAGGGGGGTATTTGCACAGTAAAAACAGGCCACTCTTCAAAGTGGTTGCATGATGTTAAAATGAGCAAACAAATGAGCGGACAGAAGGAATGAAGCTCTATGGAAAATTAATTATAGCATCAGATTGGCTAGAGGAGATTTAAGAAAACCTAAAAATACAATGCTATGAATGATTTTATAACTTTGTAAGATCAAAGAATTTCTGGGGGGGCGGGGATTGAGAGCTATTATCTAATGGATACATGGTTCCTGCTTTGGGAAGATGGAAAGTTCCAGAGATGGACGGTGGTGATGGCTGCACCACAGTGTGAATGTACTTAGTGCTCCTGAATTGCACACTTAAAAATGGATTAGCAATGAGATCCTGCTGTGTAGCTCTGAGAACTATGTCTAGTCACTCATGATGGAGCATGATAATGGGAGAAAAAAGAATGTATACATGTGTAACTGGGTCACCATGCTGTACAGTAGAAAAAAAAAGTATTGGGGAAATAACAATAAAAAAAATTTTTTTAATGGTTAAAACGGTAATTCTTTTTTTTTTTTTTTTTTTTGCTTTTTAGGGCGGCACCCACAGCATGTGGAAGTTCCCAGGCTAGCAGTCAAATTAGAGCTATAGCTACCCGTCTACACCACAGGCACAGCAACGCCAGACACGAGCTGACTCTGCAGCCTACACCACAGCCACAGCAATGCCAGATCCGAGCGGACTCTGCAACTTACTTCACAGCTCATGGCAACGCCGGATGCTTCACCCACTGAGAGAGGCCAGGGATTGAACCTGCATTCCTCATCAATACTAGTGGGGTTTGTTTCCACTGCACCACTACGGGAACTCCCAAAAGGGTAAATCTAATGTTACATATACTTTAGCACAATTAAAAAAAAAAAAAAAGCCAAAGAGTTTCCAGAGTTACATAACAGACGTGAATCACCGGGTCTGTAAATTGTGTATGTCTGAAATGCCAGGCTGAGATCAGCGTTCTTCAGGATGTTCATCAAGGTTTCGGGCGTCTCTTTGAGCCACTGCTTACGGGCATTATTTTCACTGTACTTTATTACAGAACCACCTGCTTGGGAAAAGACAGAAAATGAATGCCAAGTAAAAAAGCTTTTCAGCATATAGCTTCCAGATCGTATTTCAGGCAGAGCCAATGATATTTTACCCTCTACTCAAAACTGTTTTACTCGCTTGTATGAGCAGTGTGTAGCACTAAATATCCTTCAGAGTGACATTAAAAAAAAAAAAACAGCTCTAGTTCATTAAATAACTATTAGAGAATGTTCTATAATAAAATAACAGTATTCAATCTGA
Organism: Sus scrofa; assembly: GCF_054392235.1. Taxonomy (NCBI): domain Eukaryota; kingdom Metazoa; phylum Chordata; class Mammalia; order Artiodactyla; family Suidae; genus Sus; species Sus scrofa. The sequence continues at coordinate 16,437,914 of NC_139393.1, read as the reverse complement.
CTACTAACCTCTATCATCCTCTGCTGTTAAACTGGAGGTGAGAATGGATGCATTTTCCAAAGCTCTGAGAGCGGAACCAGATACATTTTTCTCCCAGTGTCCCCGGACAGGAGCTGGTGAACTGGCTTTCCTCGGATGGGCTGCTTTAGTGTCTGCTTTTAAAGGGCAAGGAAGGCTGGCTGAGCATGTTCTTTTATTTATTCATCTACATCCACACATATATTTCTCTAACAACAACACAGAAGTACTGTCTTTCTCTTTCAAACGCTGACCTAATGATAATCTTTCAGGTCGAAGTAGTAAAGGAAATGAAGAAAAAAATCCAAATGAAAAGATAAAGCTGATCATTAAACTGAATTTTTAAAATTACTATGTGCATACTCACATATGACAGAATGTATAAGAATGAAAGCCAGAGAAGACTTAGGTACACACTGTATATATACTATGTTTTTTTATGGCGGAGAGCACAGCAAATACTCATTTATTTTTCTGAAGGCTTTTATTAATAAACACGATTTTCTCTTTTTAAACAGGTAAATAAAATATTCTTGTAACATTAAATAAATTCCTGGATAAGCAAAGGTTGGGTGGAAACTGGTAACCCTTCTATACTCCCCAGCTCCCCACTAAGATAATGATTAGAATCTGAATAACTTACCTTTCTCTTCTCTGTTTACTCTCCTCAAGGCACTATCAGCCAGGTTTGTATTAATGCTTTCTGTGTCACTGTGGCTACCCTTTCCCCCTAGTTCTTCCCTTTGCTTTAAAAGAGAGTAAAAAATAAAGATTAAATAATGCTTGAATTGCCACAAAAAAGGGAAGCAAATATGCAGAGACAGCTATTTTCATTTTAAATAAAGATTAATGAATTAAACATTAATAATCATGAACCCCAAATATACATGTATACTAACAGTCACATAATCATAGACATGTAAATTAAAACCATAATATAGGAGTTCCTGTTGTGGCTCAGCGGAAACGAGTCTGACTGGTATCCATGAGGACGCAGGTTCGATTCCTGGCCTCGCTCAGTGGGTTAAGGACCTGGCATTGCTGTGAGCTGTGGTGTAGGTTACAGACATGGCTCGGATGGCACATTGCTGTAGCTGTGGTGTAGGCCAGTGGCTATAGCTCTGACTCAACCCCTAGCCCAGGAACCTCCATATGCCACGAGTGCAGCCAGCCCTAAAAAGACAAGAAAAACCAACAAAAACCCATAATGCACATAAACACATATGCATATTAATGGTCATCCACATAAATACTCCCATCAATATCAATCATTGCAAATATGGAAAAGATATCTAGAAATAACAGATATTTGAGAGGTCTTTCTAGAGGAAACGGGTAGTGAAACTTTCAGTATGGTTTGCTGAATTGGGCTTTTCATGCTGGAAATATCAAAATGAGATATTTTATAAAGTTGCTGCACAGACAGGCCCCAACTTACAATGGTTCATACGATTTTCAACCTTACGATGGTGGGAAAGTGATACATATTTAGCAGAAATTGCATTTCAAATTTTGAATGTGGATCTTTCCGGGCCAGTGAGACTGGCACTCTCATGACGCTGGGCAGTGGCTCTGAGCACAGCAACCAGTGAGCCACTGATCTCCAGGGTAAACACCCTACACTTAACAACCATTCCGTATCCAGACGACCATTCTCTTTTCCACTTTCAGTACGGTTTTCAACACATTGCACCAAATACTCAACACTTTATTATAAACTGGTTTTGTGTTGGAAAATTCTGCCTGACTGCAGGCTAACGTAAGTATTCTGTGCACATGTAAGTTAGGCTAGGCTAAGTTTTAATGTTTGGTAGGTTAAGTGCATGAAACGCCTTTTCGACTGGGGGGATGAGATTTCTGTCTTGATTGTGGTAATACACATAGGACTGTATAAAATGACCAAAATTCGTCAAACTGCATGCTAAAAGTGAGTACATTTTATTGCATATAAACTATGCCTCAATAAAGCTAGAAATAAACAGATATTACTTTGCAAAGAAAAAAGGAGAGGAGTAGAATATATTACATTTGTAGCAGTAATGGGGAATGGTGTTATTTATTTACAATCCAAGAGTCATTCAAAAATTTACAAGTTTAATTATCAGTACATTCCATAAACTGAATAATTTGTTATCAGCACATCTTTGCCTTTAAGGAGTTAAAAGTTTGGTTAAAATGGTGAAGAAAGAAAAAAGTTATCAACAGGACACGAGTTCCTGGCGTGGGTGCGGCAACACCAGGAAGTCGATTGGCGGTTACTATTTATGACTTAATTGCAGCTGTCATATAAAACTGCACAGCTGCCTAGAGCCAAACAGGACCTTGAATTCCAAGAGGAAATATGTCCACTTGATTTGTGGGATATGGAGAAGCACTAAAAGTTTTTTAAGAGAAAAATGTCACAATCAAAATAGTTATCTACATGTTATTTCACCATAAAAAGGAAGGTAATTCTGATACAGGCTACAACATGGGTGAACCTTGAAAATATTATGCTAAGCAAAAAGAAGCCAGACACAAAAGGACAAATACTGTATGATTCCCCCACTTATTTGAAATACCTAGAGTAGGCAAATTCATAGAAACAGCAGAATCGAGGTTCCCAGGGGCTGGGGCAGGAGTGCGGGTGGGGAAGAACGGGTAGCTTTGGTTTAATGAGTTTCCGTTTGGGGTGATGAAAAAGTACCATGTTAAGTAATGCCATTAAGTTCTATGCTTAAAAATTGCTGACATGGGAGTTCCCGTCGTGGTGCAGTGGTTAACGAATCCGACTAGGAACCATGAGGTTGCGGGTTCGGTCCCTGCCCTTGCTCAGTGGGTTAACAATCCGGCGTTGCCGTGAGCTGTGGTGCAGGTTGCAGACGAGGCTCGGATCCCGCGTTGCTGTGTCTCTGGCATAGGCCGGCAGCTACAGCTCCGATTCGACCCCTAGCCTGGGAACCTCCATATGCCGCGGGAGCGGCCCAAAGAAATAGTAAAAAGACAAAAAAAAAGAAAAAAAAAATTTGCTGACATGATAAATTTTATGGTATATGTGTTTTACCACAAAAAAACAAAGTCAACCAAAAGCCAGGCTAAAACTTCCATGACTGTAAGCAGGGCCAAGTTCTGTCACATTGAAACCACTTGTCAGCAATGATTAGAAATGAAAAAAATAAAATAAATGTTGATCTGCGGCTTGGCTGGTACTGCAGGGTCACAGCGACCGGTAGGGACCAGGCAATAGTCTTCAAACATCTCACAGCACCCAGTGATGCCAGGTACCCAGTAGATGGTTTTATAAATTTAACTTTAAAGCACTTACCGCTGTGCTGGCTTCATTTTCCAAGGCTATCCTAATTCTGCTGGGATCTGCTTAAAGAGAAAAGAGAAGATAGAAAGAAAGCACAGACAGGCTTCTAATGTGATTTTTTTTTAATAAAGCCAGAGAGACAAAGACAAATGAAGTTTTTACAGTCAAAGAACCAAAGCATTAGCCCAGAGACTGATATCAAGCTTTAATCGGCTAATAAAACACCTCAGCTGTTAAAAGAGGCTGTTCTGCTGTTTTATTCGTGTGTGTGTGTGTGTGTGTGTGTGTGTGTGTCTTTGTAGGGCCACACCTGAGGCATATGGAAGTTCTCAGCCTAGGGGTTGAATTGGAGCTTCAGCTGCCGGCCTGCACTGCACCCACAGCCACATCTGTAACTTATACCACAGCTCAGATCCGAGCCACATTTGTAACTTATACCACAGCTCATGGCAATCTTGGATCCTTAACCCAATGAATGAGGCCAGGGATCGAACCTGTGTCCTCATGGATGCTAGTCAGATTCATTTCCGTTGAGCCATGCTGGGAACTCCTGCTGTTTTATTCTGAACATTAACATCTGAAAGCAAAAACATCTCTGTCCAACCCATTTAGGCAGCAGGAGGTAAGATGCTGTGTATATGCAGACATTATCACCTTTAGCACAAGCTAGCCACCCAGCCTGTGCTTTTCCTGACAGCAATTACAGCAGGTGGAGCAGGCGTCCCTCCCAAGAAATCAGCTGCCTGTTCTCAGATGAGGGACACGCAGGAGTCAGCGAGAACTCCAAGAACTCCAGAAACTGGTCCTTTGGATGAGGACAGTTCCTGCTTGATTTTCTGCTGCTAAGAGCCTACAGTCCGTGTTCCCCACTCACTCAGCATCTTACAATTGCTGTTGAGCATTTATGATGACAGGCACCTAGGACACAACAGTAAGTGAATTAAGACACCGTCCCTGCACTCACACAGCTTTCACGGCTCTGGTCTCACTGTCTTCAGACTAGGTGGAGATGCCACCAGACACTGATCCCAGTATGGTGGCCCCTCCCCAGTGGTTTATGGCTCTTTTTTTTTTTTTTTTTTTTTTTAAGAAAATGTAAAACTACACTTCCCTGTCTTGAAACTACATTACCTTGAAACTTTTCTTAAACTGTTTATATTGTTGTTGTTGCCCTGCATTTGAAAACTAATTTCCCCCTATTCCCGGATGTGAACAAAAGCTATGAAACAGCACTTGACACTAAACACTAAATTAACACTAAAACAAACTGCTGAAGCAAAGGTAACTGACTACGTTTTAAGAAAAGGAGAAAATGCTGAATTGTAAGACTGAAGGGTTTACAGCTCTAAAAAAGGTTTACATTTTTACAAAAGGAATATTTAAAATTAAACTCTAAGAGGAGCTCCCTGGTGGCTCAGTGGGTTAAGGGTCCAGTTTATTGTTGCTGTGTCTCTGGTTACAGCTATGGCTCGGGTTCGATCCCTGGCCTGGGAATTTCCCCATGCCGTGAGCGTGGCCAAAAAAAACCCCAAAAAAATTCAACTAAGAAAACAGCATAGTTTAGAAACATTTCTTTTGAAAGGAACACAACATTGTAAATCAACAATACTTCAAAAAAATTTTTTTGACAGAGTTCCTGTCGTGGCTCCGTGGAAATGAATCTGACCAGGATTCATAAGGACACAGGTTAGATCCTGACCTGACTCAGTGGGTTAAGGATCTGGCATTGCCATGAGCTGTGGTGTTGGTCACAGACACGGCTCAGATCTGGCATGGCTATGGCAGAGGCCTGCAGCTACAGTTCCCATTCAACCCCTAGCTTGGGAACCTCCATATGCTGTGGGTGTGGCCCTAAAAAAACCAAAAAAAAAAAATTTTTTTTTAATTTGGAGTTCTCACTGTGGTGCAGCAGGTTAAGGACCTGGCCTTGCTGCAGCTGTGGAGTTCATCACAGTTGCTGTAGCTCAGATTCGATCCCTGGCCCTGGAACTTCTGGTCACAACTGTTATCTTTGTTGGATGTCTTCAGAGAGAAGATCTGAGTCACTGATGGCAAATGAAAAGGAACCAAAAAAGCTTAGAAAAAATTAAGAGATGACAACTTCCGAGGAGACAATAAATTACTTTGAAATGTGCTCAGGATTGACTACAGATGTATGGAAATTTTGTGCATCTGTTATGTGGACAATCTCAACTTTTGAAAAGACTCTATTTTGAAAAATTTTGTTTATAAGATGGTCCTTTGGAAACTTGGGGATAGAGTTTCCTAAAAGATGCGCAATGTATTTTCATGGTTAGAAGGCTTTTACCTGGCCTATAACATACTAGAGTAAATACGGCTCTATTAATGAAAGAGAACAATCTTTACGTCACTAAAATCGCCAAATTAGGCTTTTTTGAACCCTGGGAAACTAAATGTATAAGGTTCAGTACAGCATTATGTCTAAAGGAACAAAAAGAAAATTTTGATTTGAGGAGTATATCTGGAAATCATCGCCAATAACTTGAAAATTATATTTTTTCTTTTCGTTATATTTAAAAAGATAAGCTTTCCTTGGAGTTCCTATTGTGGCTCAGCAGAAACGAATCTGACTAGGAACCATGAGGTTGCAGGTTCAATCCCTGGCCTCACTCAGTGGGTTAAGGATCCGGAGTTGCCGCGATACAGCTTGGATCTGGTGTTGCTGTGGCTGTGGCTTAGGCCGGCGGCTATAGCTCTAATTAGACCCCTAGCCTGGGAACCTCCATATGCCATGGTGCAGCTCACAAAAAACAATCAAACAAAAAGCTTTCTTACCCTTTTTTCTTGGTGTACTTTGCTTAGATTTTTTGGTTTCTTCTAATATCTGTTCACCATATTCTGTGATGATCTGAAAATTTAAGGCAAAGAATTTAAAAATGTGAAATACACTCATCTATAGGTACTGCCATAAGATCATTTATATTAATGAATGTTCTTCCCCACAATAATAAAGGTGAAAAGTAAAAATTTCATTTGAAAAAATCCATGCAGAGAGTTCCTATTGTGGTTCAGTGGATTACAAACCTGACTAGTATCCATGAGGATGTGGGTTTAATCCCTGGCCTTGCTCAGTGGGTTAAGGATCTGGTGTTGCCGTGAGTTGTGCAGACTGGCAGCTACAGCTCCAATTTGACCCCTAGCCTGTGAACTTCCACATGCTGCAGGTGCACACCTGAAAAAAAAAAAAAAAAGAAGAAGAAGAAAAGAAAGAATCCATGCAATTTAGACAGAGAGACAAATAGACATTTATATATATCCAGAAAAAAAATCTGGAAGGATAATAATAACAACAACAACAATAATAAACTATATTCGTGATCACATTCGGGGACTAGCATTGTCGAATGGAGAAGAGGAGGAAAGTTTTAACCTTTTTTCCTTTATTTTTAAAAATATTTATTTATTTATTTATTTCTGTTTGCACTCATGGCATATGGAAGTTCCTGGGCCAGGGACTGAATCCAAGCCGTAGCTGCAGCAACATCAGATTCTTACCCTGGTATGCCACAGTGGGAACTCTTTTTGTGGCCTTTATTTTTTAAATTGAAGTATAGTTGGTTTACAAAGTTGTGTTAGTTTCAGGTGTACAGTAAAGTGATTCAATTATGTATACACATATATTCTTTTTCAGATTATTTTCCCTTACAGATTATTACAAAATATTGAGTATCGCTCCCTGTGCATTCCAGGAGGTCCTCATTAGTTATCTATTCTATATAGTCTGCCTGTTAATCAACTTTTAATTTTTTTATACATCTCTATCATTTGGATATTTACAAGCATGTATAACACATAACTGTGTTTAAAAGACAACAACCACCTGGAAACTGTTCACATACCATACCTCTGGGGGTAAGCATTTCTGGATGAGCCGAGCTAAAGAGCCCCTGGAGAGAAGCGTAGTCGCAGAAGGACGATGTGAAGGATTCTTTTTAAACATCTGCTTGATGAGATGCTGAAGCTCATAGGAATAATGGGCTGGCAGTGGGCTCATGGACCCCTGACATACTTTAAGGATAAGACTTTTCCAACTATTTGCCTGGAACTAGAAAGCAAAATTGAACCATAAAAGCAGATACAAGGAAAGAGAATGGAGATACGAACATACCAGCTGAACTGAATTCATACGCATTAATTTTAGAAATGTTTCTTCTTAGAGGCGTTGTTAAGGGACTATCCCAAAATCTGATGGTTGCTCAGGAGAAAGGTGAACATAAACAGCAAAAGCTGTCCCCATCTAGAGGAAGGCTTACTATCAGTGCCTGATGAGTACTTTATTCCTCCAATCACTCTTTTTGCAGATAGGCATATTTAATATATTTTTAAAATGAAAGTAACACATACATAAGTCTTTCATCTTTTTTTTTTTTTTTTTTTTTTTGGCTTCATCCAAGGCATGTGGAAGCTCCCAGACCAGGGGTCAAACCCATGTCATAGTAGTGACTGAACTGCTACAGTGACAACATTGAGTCCTTAACTGCTAGGCCACCAGGGAACTCACCACCTGTGGCTTTTTAAAAAGGCAAACGAGAGGATTTCCCTTGTGGCACAGTGGGTTATAGCAAGTGCAATGTTTCTTTGCTTCTTCCCCAGAAACTCCCAGGCTGGCTCCCTGACAACATTCACTGGGGATGTCTCCTGTTTTTAAACTTCTATTGCAAAATCCTTTTTACTTTTCATGTCATCAAAGAAGTTATTACAACTGACAAGTAATAGAGTGGGATATAAAATGACATCAGAATAACATTGTAAAAGTTTTCATCATATGATAAACATACTAGAATTAACATGAGGTGTCAGTCTTGGTAATGCTTAGTAAGAACATGATGGCATTCTGCCTTGGAGGTGCGTTACCCTATTAATATAATATATACAAGTGAAGATATGAAAAAGGAAAAAATCAACATATAATAAAGGAAAAAATACAACAAAGAAAAAATTCCACTAAGGAAAAATAAGACTGAAATTGCTTTGCCTCAGGCTTTTTAACCATTACACCAGTTTCTGCTTCCTAAAGGTTTGAGAACTGCTTTTGCCTTTTTTTTTTTCCCCCCACACCCACTGGCATATGGAAGTTCCTAAGCCAGGGATTGAATCTCAGCAGCAGCTGTGACTTCTGCCAGATCCTTTAACCCACTAACCTATGCCAGATCCTTTAACCCACTGCACCAATGTGGGGATTTAACCTGCACCTCTGCAGAGATCCAAGCCATTGAACGTGGATTCTTAAGACCCCGCACCATAGTGGGAACTCGACGACATGATTAATATAATTAACACTGCTGTCCATTACATACGAAAGGTGTTAGAAGAGTAAACTGTAAGGTTCCCATCACAAGGAAAAATATTTTTTTCTTTTTCTTTGATTTTGTATGACGATGAGATTCTAATAAAACCTATAAACTAATACACTAAACTTATTGTGCTAACCATTTCATGATGTACGTTATTTAAGCCATTATGCTGTATACCTTAAATTTACATAGTGCTGTATGTCAATCATGTCTTATTAAAGCTGGAAGAAAAAAAATAAGGCCTGAAAATAAAATGTAAAAACAACAACAACACACGCTCATGTCCAGGACACCCTCCAAGACTTTAATTCAATGAGTCTGATATGGACCTAGGCATCAGCCTTCTTCCCAGGTTTCCACATTGTTCTAATTACGCAGCTGGCCTGACAAGCCGCTTAAATTCAAGAAAGCCAACCTCATTAACGGAGCATGCCTTCCATCTGGACTGCTTTCATCTAGTGGTTGCGAAGGATTTTTCTTAATCTCCCACTCTCATGAGCTCTACGTGTTCTCAAGCACATCTGTAAAAAGGCTTGCTAGAGCCAAGTTCAAATCTGTGCCCAAAGGAAACAATTTATTTCTATGCAGAGCCAACACTTGATAGGGATTACCACACATTGTTAGTTTTGTGTACTAAACAACTGCTGAACAAGCAGGGCAAGTGGTTTAACCTCTTTTTTTGTTAAATTATTTTTTTAAAATCTTTAAATAATACATAATATAAAAGAGCAACATCTATTTTTTCATGATATTTCTGTTAGAGAAGAAACTGGAATAAGTGAGATCTAACTGCAACAAGTTATGTATAAACATTCTGGTAAACAGGTTAGCAGTTCCTCAAACAGCTAAATGTGCAATTAACATGTGATCCATTTCCACTCCTAGGTATATATCCAAAAAATTGAAAACAGGGATTCTAACAAGTACTTGTATACCCATGTTCACAGCAGCATTATTCACGACAACCAAAAGGTGAAAAAAACCCAAATGTCCATCAACTGATGAATGGATAAACAAAATGTAGAATAAACACAGAACGGGATATTAAGTCATAAAAAGGAATGAAATTCAGACACATGCTACAACATGGATGGACCTTGAACACACTGTGGTGTGTGAAATAAACCAGACACAAAAGGGGGAAAAAAAGGTATAATTTCATTTATATGAAATATCTAGAATGTGCAAATTTCTATTCATAGAGATAGAAAGTAGATTAAAGGTTACCAGGGGCTAGAGGGAGAGGGAATGAGAAGTTATTGATGGGTATAGAGTTTCTTTTTCCTGGCTATTGGAAAAGTTTTGTGAATAGATAGAAGTGATGTTGCATGATACTGTGAAATAACTAATGCTACTGAATTGTACATTTACAAATGGTTAAATGGTAAATTTTATGTTATGTATATTTTACCAAAATAAAAATATTAAGAACAGCCACCAAAAAAGGAAGAAAGGGAGGGAGGGAGGAAGGAAGGCGAGGTAAAATATAGAAATATAAATACTAAATCATAGTAATATTCTATTAGTTTATGCTACAAAAGTGGTTCAAGGCAGAGATGATAGCAATGGATACATATGAAAATCTTATAATGGGAGTTCCCGTCGTGGCGCAGTGGTTAACGAATCCGACTAGGAACCATGAGGTTGCAGGTTCGGTCCCTGCCCTTGCTCAGTGGGTTAACGATCCGGCGTTGCCGTGAGCTGTGGTGTAGGTTGCAGACGCGGCTCGGATCCCGTGTTGCTGTGGCTCTGGCGTAGGTTGGCAGCTATAGCTCCAATTAGACCTCTAGCCTGGGAATCTCCATATGCTGTGGGAGCGGCCCAAGAAATAGCAAAAAGACAAAAAAAAAAAAAAAAGAAAGAAAATTTTATAATGAATTCATCCAATGAATTGGAACCAAACCACCACGTGGAATTTGACACATTACTTGGCACTTAGCCCGACCCAACCAGAGGCTGCTTTTCCCATTCTGCACACCATACTTACTGGATGTTTAAGGGTACAGAGTTCATAGAGAATGCATCCCAAGGACCAGATGTCACTGGAAGCATAAAGAAACTGTGATGATGAGGGGGTTATGAGTTATCATATGAAAAAATACGCATTTTCTAATACAGAAAATGAAAAATGACTCCACCTTTAATAAGAACAGATATCACAAGTATTTCCCAGCTATTGAAATAAAATACATGGCACTTCTGGTCTAACACCTAGATACTAACAGTAATATTCACAATAAAACTCCCTGCTCCCCAGCCCTGCCCCTCCGAATCCAGATGGTTCAGGTCTCACTTGGTACTGGGTGCAAGAGGGAACATCCGTGGACTCAGATCATCATGGATGGATACCTTCTCAGTGCAGCTTCCACCCAGACCATCTGGGCACAGCTCAGGCCCTTGGTCACACCTTCCGATGGACAGGGCTCTGTGCCCCACTGGCTGGCTCTGAGGGACAGTGTTCTTATTCTTCTATGAAAGAGCTTGTCAAAACTCCACCGAGAGTTCTACACTTTGTCCCATATGCTCACCCTTCTTTAAACTACACCTGCTCTTTGCTCCAGCATTCTCACCACCTACCTGGCACCCTCCAGACTTCTTCCTAAATGATATTCTCTTCATTTTTAACTATGGTTTTTATCAACTGCTTCCCCCAACTTTTAATTTTTTAAAGTTTGAAACCTATAGAAAAGTTGAAAATGCCAACATGCCCCTTCCTAGGCTCCCTGGGCATCAACATTTGCCACGTTTGCCTGCTGTTCCCTCTTCCATCTAGACTGAGCCTCTTGAATAAAAGGCTGCAGACCTCAAACACTTCCCCCCTAAACGCATCAGCACGCATCTCCTGAGAGGGATACAATACCACAATCACATCCAAGAAATGTAACCTTAATTCAATACAATTACCTAATATTTTGCCCAAACTCAAATTTCCTCAGTTGCCCCAGGAAGTCCCTGGATAGCTGTTTTGTCTCCAACTTGGTCAGTTTGACTCTTAAAGGAGCCTATTTACTACTGATTGTCATGCCCTTTTCAGAAAGAAGCTTGGCAGAAGATGACAAGAGACTTCAGGTGTTTCTATTGGTAGGAATTCATGCCAAGAATATGACAGATGGAGTTCCCTTTGTGGCACAGAGGAAACGAATCTGTCTAGCATCCATGAGGATGTGGGTTCTATCCCTGGCCTTGCTCAGTGGATTGGGGATCTGGCATTGCCATGAGCTGTGGTATAGGTCACAGACAAGGCTCAGATCTGGCTTTGCTGTGGCTGTGGTGTAGGTCAGCAGCTGTAGCTCCGACTCAACCCCTAGCCTGGGAACCTCCGTATGCCGTGGGTGTGGCCCTAAAAAGACAAAAAGACCAAAAAAAAAAAAAAAAAGAAAGAAAAAGAAAAGGAAAGAGCAGGATGCTAAATCGTATATACAGTACATAAACCACATTTAGGGGAAAAAGAGAATAGATGAGAAAAAGCAAAAATATTGGTCGTTGTATAGACGTGGGTGATGGCCATTTCCCTTCTTCTATATCATGACATTTCCTCCCACTGTCCACTCACCCCATCATGGGCACATATCACTTACATTTAGAACAAAATGTTTTCAATCATAAGGACTTCATACTACTTCTTGTAATCAATGAATCTATCATTCAAATGCTTATTATCTAGTCCTGTAAATGTAAAACCGAATGACATAATCCAGGGGTTCCCAAATTTTGCAGCACGTGGGAATCAGTTGGTGATCCTGGAAAATACTGATGCCTGCTTCCCACCCCCAGACATTCAGATTTAACGGGTATGGCTGCAACTTGTACTTGAGAATTTTTTTTTTTTCTTAGAGCCGCACCCGTGGCATAGGGAAGTTCCAGGCTAGGGTCGAATCGGAGCTGTAGCTGCTGGCCTACACCACAGCCACAGCCACACCACATCTGCAACCTATACCACAGCTCACTGCAATGCTGGATCCTTAACCCGCTAGGCGAGGCCAAGGATGGAGCCCGCGTCCTCATGGATCTTAGTCGGGTTTGTTACCACTGCTGAGCCACGACAGGAACTCCTTTTTTTTTAACTCTCCCTTTGGGATTTTTAATAGCAGGAGCAGCAAGCTTTGAGAAGCAGTGATGTAATGCATACTGTCCCTAGAAATGACTAGACTTTCAGCCTTTATATTTAGCTCCTCGCAGCTCTGATTGAGACAGTTGAAAACAGTCTAGACTCTTTTTTGGGGGGAGGGGGCGGCATATGGAGGTTCCCAGGCTAGGGGGTGAATCAGAGCTGTAGCCGCCAGCCTACGCCATAGACACAGCAACGTCAGATCTGAGCTGAATCTGCAACCTACAGCACAGCTCATGGCAAGGCTGGATCCTTAACCCACTGAGCAAGGCCAGAGATCAAACCTGCGTCCCCATGGATGCTAGTCAGGTTCGTTTCTGCCGAGCCACAACGGGAACTCCTATCCAAGACTTTTGAAATAGTATTCTACATTCCTTGCTACGTTTATTTTATTATCTTTTTAGGGCCACACCCACGGCATATGGAGGCCTGTGAATTTAAATTCTACACTGCTTTCAGATATATACATATATATACATAAATTTTTAAAAACTTCCTCTGTAGACTACGATGCCTGTCACCCAACAGTCATCCTTGCCCCAACGAAATACATCACTTACCTTTTATTGTTATACGGCAAGTTTTCCCAAATTTCTGGGGGCACATAATAAGGTGTTCCCACATATGTGCAAGCAAACGCCATGGGACTAAAAGGCACATAAAAAGGCACAAAATAATTACAGAGCATTTCTGAATAATAGATGTGTTGATTACTGTCACTGCTATAGAACAGACATACATACTTGGAGAGAAGACGGGCAGATCCAAAATCGCCCAGTTTCACTTTTCCATTTTGGGTGAGGAAGATATTCTGTATTAAAAAAAGAAGCAGCAGCAGCAGCGCTCAGATTACATCTTCCATCCAAACATAAGGCAGAGCGCTCAGAGAGAGAAGCTGTCTTTCAAAGCCTGCTGATGATGGCGATTAGGGGTAGAAATGCTGACAGCCGAGTCCCCAAAAGGAGGACCAAAGAGACAAGACACCCTCTTGACAGCCACACACTCCTCTGCTTGGGAATCCAGGATGACTGCTTAGAAATCTAACGGGCAGCTTCCGATTGTGTCAGCAGACCTGATGCCACCAGAGAACCTGCACCAGGGTAACTGTGGACGGCAGGCCCCAGTCTCAACCATTCGCCGTCTGAGATCACGTGGTCTTAGTAAGTGCTCGCTACGAACTGGGACATATTAACATACACCAAGAGATTCAATGGCATGTTCTCGGGTAGTAACTTATTTGGCAAGGATAAATATTACACTGACAAATACTTTTGAACTAAATAAAAACACCCCCAAAGGAAAGAGGATAGCACAGAAGAAGACAGTGCAACAGTGTTTGATTTTCTTTTCTTTCTTTCTTTTTTTTTAGGCCCCAAATGTACTCCACTTACCTTGGACTTGATATCTCGGTGTAACACACGTTGCTTGTGAATGTGATTTACTCCAAGGCACATCTGTGTAAACCAATTAAGTATCTGTAAGAAAAGAAGCATGCAAATCTGTAAGAACACAATAATTGGTTCATGGTAACCCAAAATTCCAAAAAAATCATCTTCGTTGACCTGGGTTTTACATAATATAAGTATAGAACTCCTGGCGTTCCCACTGTGGCGCAGTGAGTTAAGGATCTCACTGCAGCAGCTCAGATCCCTGCAGAGGTGCAGGTTCGACCCCGAGCCAGCATAGTGGGTTAAGGATCCGGCTGTGGTGTATGTCACAGCTGCGGTTCAGAATTTCCATATGCTTGCAGGTGTGGCTGAAAAAAAAAATAGGTGCAAAACTCCTAAAAATCACATAATTTAACTAAGTGTCAGTGTTGCCTGGAGAAATTCAGAAGAGCTATGAATCCCATGTTTCATCACCTTATGTATGATCCAGGTAACAATTTATTTAAATAAATCTCTCACTATGTTTTTCTTGTATTCAACCAAAAGAAGTCTTTCTTTCTTCCGCACTCCCTCCCTTCCTTACTGCACCCATGACATGCAGAAGTTCCCAGCCTGGGACTGAACCTGAGCCACAGCAGTGACAACACCAAATCCTTAACTGCTAAGCCACCAGGGAATGCCATTGAAGTATTTCTTTTTTTCTTTTTCTTTCCTTTTCTTTTTTTTCTTTTTTTTCTTTTTTTTTGCCACACCCAAGACATGTGGAAGTTCCTAGCCAGGGATCACACCTGAGCCACAGCAGTGATAATGCCAGGCCCTTAACCCACTAAGCCACCAGGGAACTCCCACTGAAGTACTTCTTAAATAAATACATGAAAAGGTAGTTCACCACTTAGAAAAGAATATGCTATAAGTTTTTATAGCGGATTTTCTTTTACTTTTTCAGAATATTCATGTTAACATTAAAAGATTTCATTATATTATCAACAATCCTCTGAGATCAGCATTTTCTGCTTATAAATCCCCAGTCAATAGTTCTCTGAATTTCCAGGTGTCCACAATTAAATGTCAAATTATATATTTTTTTTTTCTATTTTGCTGCAAAGATCCACCCATTTGAAGCCAAGGCTGCCCTCCTAATAGAGAACCCATATCTCAACAACGTAACTTCTTTTTTTTTTTTTTTTTTTTTGTCTTGTTGCCTTTTCTAGGGCCGCTCCCATGGCTTACGGAGGTTTCCAGGATAGGGGTCTAATTGGAGCTGTAGCTGCCGGCCTACACCAGAGCCACGGCAATGCGGGATCTACGACCTACACCACAGCTCAGGGCAATGCCGGATCCTTAACCCACTGATCCAGGCCAGGGATTGAACCCGCAACCTCATGGTTCCTAGTCGAATTCGTTAACCACTGAGCCACAACGGGAACTCCCTCAACAACATAACTTCTAAATGAACAATATTTATACCAATATACTTTCATAACACATTATACCCTGCACCAACTAAGCCCGAATAAAGCTGCATATTTGAATATTCCAATATTTAATACGCAAATTTCCATTAAAAAAGGCAGTAAGCATTTTAAGGGAATACGCTAAACTGCAGAAGGAAAAAGACTAAGAGAAGGTACTCCCCAAACGACAGAAATACAGGCTTCATTCTTCAGATGATCTGGAAATACAAAAGAAGACCAACTGCCTTCTAAAATGTTAATACAACAGCAAAAATTTTAAGTATCTAATACAAAATATGATGAGGAATATAATTTTGAAATTCTTAACATGGAAGTGTTATTCTTTTTCTCTCTCTCTTTTATTTTATTTTTCCCTTTTTTTGCAGCACCCATGGCACATGGAAGTTCCTGGGCCAGGGATCAAATGCAAGTTGCACCTGCGACCCATGCCACAGCTGAAGCAATGCCGGACCCTTAACCCACTGCTCCGGACCGGGGATTGAACCAGCAACACCACAGAGACAAGCCGGATCCTTAGCTGGCTGCACCACAGCAGAACGCCAGAAGTGTTATTCTTTGATATTTTATTAACTTATATCTATTTTACTTCCTAAAAACATCCCAGGCAGTCACATCCTGACAACACACTAAGCAGGAGCAAGGATACAGAAGTGAGTTATTTCTAATCAGTATGACAGGTAATCACAGACAGTAATCCTTTTATTTTAACTTACAAATTTCATGAGAAAAGTCCCTTTTAGACTTTGAGGAAAATTTATGCAAGTTGGTCTCTCACCATATCTTCAGGAAACAACTTTCCCTTCTGATGTTTTATCTTCTGCATGAGGTCCCCTCCATCGCAATATTCCATCACAATATACAGATGCCCTTCAGCTAAGACAAATGCAAGGCTCCATAAGAAAGCTGCAGTGACCGTGAATCAAATTCAGATCTGTATGTACTGGGGGAAATTCATATTTACCTTCAAATGACTCTTTAAAGGCAACAATATTGGGGTGTTTCATTTTGGCCAACAGAACAGCCTCCTTCCTAGATTTCTGTGTATCGGAATGAGACTAGAAAAAGATTTTAAGAAAGTGTAAATATAATGCTTCATTTTAAAATAGATGGGTCTACGATATCATAACAGTTTGTAGGATATTTCATGCTAGGTGCAGTTTTGTAGCACTGCACTTTGACTCAGCCTAAGTCTGCCAAACTCCACGAGAAGACACACTGAAAAATATTTCAACTCTGGCTCTGTGTATTCTGCATGCGTAAGTGAACACTGTATTTACAAGCATAGAGTGTAAACATCAGCCTAAGCACAACCTGACTTGGAGAGCCAATATGCCACCAACCATAGTAGGTCCTTAAAGAAAAACTAGAGATTTCATGTTTTTACTGTTTGTACCACTTTATCAGTCCACTGGTCCAGATAAATACACACACACACACACACACACACACACACACGCACACACGCTGGGGTATTACAGCAGCAAGGATGGACAAAGACCACACATTTCCAAAGCTGTTAAAGCTGTTTATCCCCTAACTTACTCTATGAGGGTAAAACCCTGAATGACCTATCTTACGATTAAGAAACTACTATTGATCATGTCCCAGCACAAGGGGTCTCAGACCAGCAGCATTGGCACCAACTGGGAACTTGTTAAAAATGCAATTTCACAGGCCCACCAAGACCTCCTCAAACAGAAGCTGGGGGAAAGCTCAGTAATCTGTTTTAACAAGCCCTCCAGGTGATTCTGAGGCCCACTCAAGCCTGAGAACCACTAAACAAGGTCAAGAATGCAGTGAGAAATAACGATTCTTACTCTGAGAATTTTATTGAAATGTATTTTTTTTCTTTAGGGCCGCACTTGAGACGTGGAGATTCCCAGGCCAGGGATTGAATCAGAGCTGCAGCTGCTGGCCGACACCACAGCCACAACAACGCCAGATCCTAGCCACGTGGGCAACCCACGCCGCAACTTGCAGCCATGCTGGATCTTTAACCCACTGACCAAGGCCAGAGATTGATCCCGTATCCTCATGGATACTAGTCAGGTTCCGAACCCACTGAGCCACAGTGGGAACTCCTGAAATGTATTTTTAAAATATTGATCAAAACATTATTAAGCAGCCTCCATGGCATGGATTTTTTCATATGACAACTATGTTACACAGTGACAAATACAGATGACCCCTGAATAAGGTTAGGGGCACTGACTTTAAGAAGTTGAAATTCCCAGTACAACTGGGCCTCTGTATCCGAAGCGCTGCATTCAGTTTCACCCACTCTCTGATGGGACAGCACTGTTGTATCTACTATTGAAAAAAATCTGAGTAAAAGTGGACCCATGGCAATTCAAACCTGTGTTGATCAAGGGTCAACTCTATGCATAAATCAGCACCTATAAACTAATAAAACCCATAAATGAATCCACAGAATAGGTTCCTTGATACCAAAGGTTAGTGTTTTAGGTCTCAGCTCTTCATTGTATTTTTACAGTAATATGTAAAAATGTTCCTTTTTTCATTAATATGGCACCTGGGTTGCTTTTTGGCAGCTTCCCCACACCCTTGGGTATGCAAAATTGGAAATTACTACAAATTATTCCCATTGAGGTAAAATAAACAGCAATCACCACCCAACCCTTGATTGTTTTTGTTAATTACAATATCCTAAGAACCACATAAGATATAATCAAGACCTCGTAAAGCTAATGCCTAAACGAACTAAATGTTTTGCACAAAGAAGCAATTCCATTTTGATCTCAAGAACTTATTTTTCTATGTAAATAACAAGTACACGTTCAACATGAGCTAACTGCGTTAGCAGTGACCTTGGGAAGTCGTATTTCTTTCATGGCAAACATCCGATTGCTGTCTTCCTGCTGAACCAAGAGGGCTCTGCCGAAAGAGCCCTGACCGATCTCTCGGAGGACCCTGTAGCCGTCCATGCTGGGCGCCCGCGCGGCCGGCTCCCCTCTGCGGTCACCACGGGCTCTAGAACTAGATTCAAAAACAGAAACATCTGAGAATTAAATTTATTTTCAAAGGGCAGATTTAAATCAGAGTAGCTCTAATCACCACGACAGGGCAATGTATTCCTTTATTCACCCAACAGGTGGACACTAAGGACCGTGCCAGGTTTTACAATCCGGAGCAAATCTCTCAGGACCCAGGCCATCACGCACAGTCCAAGGCAGAGGCAACGCCGACCTCCACAGAGGCGGGGAATGGGGACGAGTCTCAAGGACTTGGGGTGCAGGTGGGTGGGTGGGGCCCGCAGAAGAATGGGGGGGACGGTTAGGAAGATGATCTTTAAACTGGAACCTGAAGGAGGAATGGAAGCTCTCTGGGCAAAGAGGAGGGACGTGTGAATGGCAGCGGGAATGGCATATTTAAGAGCAAAAGAGAGCCTGTTCAAGTCAAGGAATTGAAAGTGGACTGAACAGGGGGGTGGGGGGATGTGCTTGGCCTGTGGGATGGAAATCCTGAGAAATCAGATTGTTATGATCATTATATAACTACCGATGTGATAAATTCATTTGAGTAACAAAAAGAAAAAGAAAAAAGAAATAAAAGAGAAAGTGGGCTGAACAGACCTGGGAAGGCAGACAGGCCCTTGTCTGAAGGTCATGCATGGTAAGCCAAGTTCAGCTTGCTGGATTTTAACCTCGGGATAATGAAGGGGCTGTCTTGGAAGAGTTTCAACCAAGAGAGCAGACTTACCTACTAGAAAAATTATTCATGATGGCTGCAGAGCAAGGGCAGAGGGAAGGGGGCTGGAGCAGGACTCCTACCTTAGAAAAGGTAGAAAATGATGACGCAATGGAATGGGGTGGTAGAATGGGGGTGAAGAAAACAAGAAGGAAAGATGTAGAAAGAATCCGCAAGACTTTTGGTGACAGACTTATGGGAGGGGCAAGTCTGGAGGCGAGGACAAGGTAGACTCTGGCGTCTGGTGTTATGTGGGCAAATGTTGATACCATTCACTGAGAAAAGGGGAGGCATGATGGCCTGGCTTTTGTTTGATTTTTCTGGCGGTGGGAATGGGGTGGGCCGGGAAAGGCTGGGGAAGGGATACATGGGCTCCTCTGGGGACATGCTGGGTTAAAGGTGCCTGGGACTCAGAAGAGATGTTCAGTGAGTCTTTGAACTTCAGTCTCCCTTTTTCACTTCCTGGATGAAGCAGCTCACTAGATCTCTTACCACATTAGAGAGAACGAATTCCTAACACTTTGCCTGGTACACAGGAGGCTCTAAAAAGGATGGCAGCTATTATTACTATTAAACCTTAGAAAGTGGATGCTTTTTTTCCCCCTCATTACAGAAAAAACACCAATGAATTTACTTGATCTTCACAACATTTCCTTGTAGTATTGTGGGGTTTTTTTGGTTTTTGTTTGTTTTCTTTGGGTTTGTTTGGTTTTTTTAATGGCTCACTTAGCGGCATATGGAAGTTCCCAGGCCAGGGATTTAATTGCAGCCATAGTTGAGACCAAGGCCACACGTGCAGCAATACCAGATCCTTAACCCACCCTGCTGGGATCCAACCCGCAACTCCACAGCGACCACAGCCATTGCAGTTGGATTCTTAACCCATTGGCCATGAAGGGAACTCCCATAGTGTTTTATTTTTATAAAAATCACACCAAAAAGAATCATGAAGTCTAGGGAGCTTGGTGGATAAAGCAAAAGTCACAAACCAAAACCTACAGTCTAGCAACCTGCAAAACTTTGTTCACGTTTATCTAGAATCACCAGGAAACTCTAGATATAATTTCTCCATATAACCAAAACAGAGGCAAAGACTTCAAAAACAATTCTTTTCAAGGAAAGTTGTCTTTCAGTATATGACCCGAGAGCAAAAAGGTCTTTGCCGCTAATCTAACTGACCCCTGGTATTACACGATTTGATAAGGGGACCTAGTTTTCCCATATTTTTATTCTTTTTTCCTTTGGGTCTTTATTCTATGAATGTACAGTAACTGATCAGCAAGAGCAACCACTGGATTCCCCTTGTGACTCAGAGGGCTACGGAGCCAGCAGCGCCACTGGGCGCAGGTTGAATCCCTAGCCAAGGAACTTCCACCTGCTCCGGTGAGGCCAAAAAAAAAAAAAAAAAAAAAAAAAAAAAGAGTAAGCACTGACTTATCTTGGCTGAAGACTACATTTGGTCGTTTCTGCGCACGGCTGCCCCTGTTACTCTCTTACATCTACGAGCTCATCAAAAGACCTGCATACACTCTGAAGGCGACAAAAGCGCCCTTTCACAGGCTATATGGATCAAAAACTAATAAAGTGATTTACAAATGCAATGGTAGGATACAGCTTAGAAGGTGCGTCCGGTAACCGCACCACGGGCAAGACTCGATTTTCATTCTGGGAGGAGTCGCTCCGCCTCGCAGCCCCGCCTGAGCTGCCCCGCGCCCCGCAGGCCCGGGTCCCAGAGCGCTGGCTCGCGAGGGAAGCTCGTCTCCACCGCGCGTGGGCGCCCCCGCTCCCGGCCTCGCGCGCCCGCGCCCGCGCCCCGGCCGCGCGCCGCGCTCGCTCCCGCGAAGGCTACCCGCCAGGCACGGCCGCTCACCCGCTGCCCCCGCGACCCGAGTCGGCTCTTCGGCCCCCGAGGCTGGCGCGTTTCCGGGGGGCGGGCCGGCCGGTCGTCTCTCGGGTTTCAGGCGAAGCGAGCTTCCCGGGTCGGGCGGGAGGCGCTCTTCTCGGAGTAGCCGGGCCTGCGAAGGGCGCGTTTTCAAATTGCTGTTCCTCGTCGCTCAGAAACGATGCCAGCGATACTGAGGGAGGACCTTCACCCCGGAACGTGAGTTCTGACTCCAGTTTAAGCCAACAGCCCGTGTAGATAAGCTTCTACACAGGCAGTGCCCTCAGTTTGCCAGCCGTGTGAACCCGGGCGAGTGTGGAGGGCCGAATAGTGGTGCCCGAGAGAGAGAGACGGCCACAGCTGTGATTACAGATGACATATGCAGATAACGAGGGGCTGGGCACTGCTTTAAGGGAAGTTAACATTAAAGTGCATAGAATAGGACTAAGGTCTTAGTTATTAACTCATGTAATCTTCAAAACAACCCTAAAGGAAGGCACAGTTGCTGTCTCTGAGAACAGAGAGGTCAAGTTATGTGCCTCAGGTCCCACAGCTAATTAGTGGTAGACTTAGAATTAGGGAGTTTGGCTCCAGAGTCTGACCCTTGGCCACTACACTGCCATAATGTCAGAGATGCTGCGGTGGTAAACAGTCTCAAAAAAGAGCTGACCAAGTTAGAAGTCAGAAGAGAGCCCACTGGATTTAGAAGGTCATGAGTTATCTTGAAGAAAGTGGTCTCAGTGATGTGATGAGGAAGCAACTAGACGGCAGTAGTTGAGGTGGGATGGTCAGAAGAAGCAAGAAGTGTAGGTACTTTAAGATGTTTAGGGGGAGTTCCCCTCGTGGCCAGCCGAAACGAATCCGACTAGGAACCATGAGGTTGCGGGCTCAATCCTTGGCCTCGCTCAGTGGGTTAAGGATCCGGTATTGCCATGAGCTGTGGAGTAGGTCCCAGATGCGGCTGGGATCTGGCGTTGCTGTGGCTCTGGTGTAGGCCAGCGGCTACAGCTCCAATTCAACCCCTAGCCTGGGAACCTCCATGTGCTGCGGGAGCGGCCCTAGAAAAGGCAAAAAGACAAAAAAAAAAAAAAAAGAAAAAAGAAAAAAAACCTGGGATTATGTAGGTAACAAAAGCACACGAGGATGAGGGAATTAAGGGTGCTGATGTAAGGATGGTTGAAGTGACGCACCTTGGTGTCTAAACCGAACATATCCCTGTGAAGGAAGTGAAGTCTAGAATGGTACCATCCAATAATACATGGACACTAGACTCGTGTGGCTGGCTACTGAGCATTTGAGAAGTGGCTATGCAGGAGTTGCCTGGTTGCTCAGTAGGTTAAGGATCCAGTGTTGTCACTGTTGTGGTTCTGGTCACTGCTGTGGCACAGATTCCATCCCTGGCCCAGGAACTTCCACATGCCATGGGTGTGGCCAAAAGAGAAAGAAAAAAGAATGAAAGAAAAGCGGCTGTGCAAATGGAAATGTGCTGTAGGTGTAAAGTACTGGCAAGATTTCCAAGTGCCATAGCTCTTAATAAAATTGGGTGGTGATGGCTGGCCACAGAGCCCTCCTCACTGGTTGTGAACAAAGCAAGGATTCCTGCCAGCCCATTCCTACTCAGCATTCTACTGGAGAATTTAACCAGCTCAATCAGACAAGAGAAAGAAATAAAAGCATAAATATTAGAACGAAAGAAATGTCATTATTCACAAATGATAAGATTATATATGTGAAAAATAATACAAACTTTAGAATTAATAAATGAACTGGGCAAGGTTACTAGATGAAAGATTAATGCTCAAAATGTAATTGCATTTATTTATGCCAATTAAAAAGGTAAATTGCAAATAAATAAAATACCCCATTAATAATTTTGTGTATTAATGCCAAGCTGATAATTTGAATACATTAGGTAGATAAAACATTATGAAATTTAATTGTATGTTTAACTTTTAAAAATATAGTAGGTTGGGAGTTCCCATCATGGCTCAGTTCCCATCATTCCCAACTAGCATCCATGAGGACATGGGTTGGTCCTTGATTTGGGATCTCAGTTACCAGACCAGGGATTGAACCCTAGGCCACAGCTGAATCCTAACCACTAGACCACCAGGAAATCCCCTAGATTATTTTAAACTACATGTGTAGGAGTTTCCGTCATGACTCTGTGGTTAATAAATCCGACTAGGAACCATGAGGTTGCAGGTTCGATCCCTGGCCTCGCTCAGTGGGTTAAGGATCCGGCGTTGCCCTGAGCTGTGCTTTAGGTCAAAAATGAGGCATGGATCCCGTGTTGCTGTGGCTGTGGCGTAGGCCGGTGGCTACAGCTCCGATTAAACCCCTAGCCTGGGAACCTCCATATGCCGCAGGTGCGGCCCTAGAAAAGACAAGACAAAAGAAAATAAAAATAAAAAAATAAACTACATGTGTAACTTGCGATATATTTCTATTTCTAGTGCTGGTTTGATGGTCACGATGAACTGGAAGTCTGAATCAAGCCGAAGACGGAGGATGGATGGAGCAAAGGAGGCCGCTGGCAGGAGAGGCGTTGTGAAGGGAACCGGACCGTCGTCTCAAGATTTCAGAGGTGGTGCAGATCTTGGCAACGCCGAAGTCCATGCTGCAGCTGAAGAATCAGTTGCTGAAGTGGAAGGTACGGTTCAGTGGAATGAGAGGCGAGGTCAGCAGATGGCATCAACAAGGAAGAGGTATTTTCTTGTGGTGCAGCCAGTTAAAGATCCGGCGTTGTCACTGCAGTGGTTTGGGTTGCTGCTGTGGGGAGGGTTCCATCCCTGGCTCAGGAACTTCCACATGCCTTGGGTGTGGCCAAACACACACAAAACAAAGAAAGAAAGAGGAGACGAGATGGTAATCTAGGGTTTTTCGCCCTCAGCACTGTTGACAGTTTGGCTGGATAATTCTGTTATGCGGTAGGGATGAGGGTGTTTGCCTTGTGCTTTGTAGGTTGTTAGTAGTTATCTCTGGCCTCTACCTGCCAGACGTCAGCAGTACCCTCTGCCCTCAGCTGTGACACCTTAATCTGCTGACAATGTCTCCTGACATTGAAGATGTCCCAAGGTGGGCATGCGAGTGGGTGCAGTTGGTGCAGAATTGCCCCTGATTGAGAACCACCAATCCAGTTGGATGCTCTGAGCCTCAAAAGAAGGTGGAAAATGGTCTTTTTTTCTTCCAGTTTTATTGAGATATAATTGACATACATCACTGTATAAGTTTAAGGTGTACAGCGTGATGATTTGACTTGCATCATGAAGTGATGACCACAGTAAGTTTAGTGAACGTCCATCATCTCATAGACACAAAATAAAAACATTTTTTTTTCCTTGTGATAAGAACGCCTACAATTTACTCTTAACAACTTTCATATACACATAGAGCAGTGTTAATTATATTTATCGTGTTGTACGTGAAATCTCTAGTACGTATTTATAACTGGAAGGTTGTACCTTTGACTGCCTTCATCCGGTTCACC
This sequence comes from Sus scrofa, assembly GCF_054392235.1. Lineage (NCBI taxonomy): Eukaryota > Metazoa > Chordata > Mammalia > Artiodactyla > Suidae > Sus > Sus scrofa. The sequence continues at coordinate 16,413,238 of NC_139393.1, read as the reverse complement.
CTCCTCCTACCTCCTGCCTCTGGTAACCATGAATCTGATTTCTTTTTCTAGAGGTCGGTTGGTTGGTTTGTTGAAGTACAGTTGATCTATAACACTGTCTTGGTTCCTGGTGTGCAAATAGTAATTCGTTATTTTTGCATTTCTAAATGGTCACCATGAGTCTAGGAAAAGCAATGGTCTTTTAAGTGATAACAACATGGTAGGCAATTGCAGACAGCACCCCTAGCTTTGCAGCCTACAGTACAGTGAGTGGGCGGGAGCCGATTGGAGAGGCCAGTGTCTGTCCTGGAAAGCCATGGAGATACAGCACATATTTTCAAAATATTAAACTGCTATGATGCCCAGATAACCTTTGAATCTCAAAGTTAATTTTCCTGAGTTCCTAATGATATAATAGTTTCAAATTCCAGGCCTCACTCATAGAGAAAAAGAGATTATCTTAATTTATAAGCTCCACCTTGTGCATGAAGTGAGTTAGCTCACGGCCTAGTTTCACCAGAAGCCTCATATAGAAAGGAGGAAAGATTTAAGGGCAGTTTCCAGCAGGCGTTGAACTTCTCTGCTTCTGAAACCCTGACAAAAAGGGAGAGAGACGTCAGACTTGAGAATCTGCACCACTTGGCATCAGCTGGGGCAGTTTGAAAGCTGGGAGCTGCGGGTACCTGAGAGCGCAGCGCGCTCATTCACATCTGGCACTTGGGCCGGAAAGCCTTAGCAGCTGGCAGCTGGAACAGCTGGGGCTCCTCGGGCACCTGGCTAATTCTGTGGAGCTGAAAAACCCATTGCACTCCCCACAATGGTTGGAGCTACATATTCTTTTCTCCTTCTGTTTTTGGTGGGTATCCTTATGTTTTTAGCGATAAGGGTGTATATATTGTTTTGAGGTATGTTTTAATAAAATACTCCCATTTTAAGTGTGCACGTCAGTGAGTTTTGGCAAAAGAATAACTATGTTAACTAACATTAAGATATAGAACATTTTCATTTTTCCAGAAACTTCCCTCTTGTCCTTCTGGTGCTGGTCTCCTCCCTCAGTCCCCGGCCCCAGCTAACCACTGACCTGTTTTGTCAATATGCCATTTTATTTTTTTCTAGAATTTCACATAAATGGAATCACATAGTACATAGTTTTTTGTCTCACTTCTTAGTGTTTTTGAGGTTCATCTATATTGCTGTTTATCAGTAGTTTGTTCCTTTTTCTTAATGTCTGGTTTCTTTTGCTCAGTTTCCGTTGAGTGGATATAGTATACAATGTTTTAAATTCACTAGTTGATGGACTTTGGGGTTGTTTCCAGTTTGGGGCTAGTATGAGTAAGACTATTATGGACAGTCCTGGGTACAGTCTTTGCCAGGGGTTTTCATTTCTCCTGGATACTTAGGGATGGAATTGCTGGGTCTTGTACTTACATTTTATATTTTATTTTATTTTATTTTATTTTATTTTATTTATTTATTTATTTTTATTTTTTTTTTTTTGTCTTTTCTAGGGCCGCTCCTGCAGCATATGGAGATTCCCAGGCTAGGGGTCTAATTGGAGCTGTAGCTGCCGGCCTAGGCCACAGCCACAGCAATGCAGGATCCGAGCCGTGTCTGCAGCCTACACCACAGCTCACGGCAACACCAGGTCCCTAACCCATTGAGCAAGGCCAGGGATCGAACTCGCAACCTCATGTTTCCTAGTCGAATTCGTTAACCACTGCGCCATGACAGGAACTCCACATTTTATATTTTAAATAATTAAACCCTTACTAGATAGTGAGCATAAACATGAATTTCTCTATCCAGCACCCAAACATGACAAGCTTGTAGCAATGCTATTGACTATATATATATATATATATGGTAATCAGCTTTAATTCTATAATATTTTTTTGTCTTTGACACCTCTCCTGTTGAAATCATTGGGGTGTTTTTGTATAATGTTTTGTAACTTACAATTATGGAGATTTCAGGGGGGTTTTTGTTTGTTTGTTTTTGTCTTTTTGCCTTTTCTTGGGCCGCCCCCATGGCATATGGAGGTTCCCAGGCTAGGGGTCCAATCGGAGCTTAGCCACTGGCCTCCACCAGAGCCACAGCAACGCAGGATCCGAGCCGCGTCTGCAACCTACACCACAGCTCACGGCAACGCCGGATCGTTAACCCACTGAGCAAGGCCAGGGATCAAACCTGCAACTTCATGGTTCCTAGTCGGATTCGTTAACCACTGAGCCACGACAGGAACTCCTGGGTGTTTTTTTTTTAGTTTAGTTTTGTTTTGTTTTTTTTGATATGTTTAGGAGTGTTTTAAATCCTAGATTTACTTTTTATTCACCAGAATAAAACCTCTAGGGATACTTTAAGGACGGTGCATGAGTAGTAAACTGTGAACCCTTGCATGTTTGAAATGTTATTTTGCCCTCAAACTTGAATGATAGCTTAAATTCTAGCTTCACAATTCATTTTCTCACAAAATTTTGAAGACCTCAGGTGTGCTAATCGGTCTGGCTCCTGAATGTCTTGTGCTTCTACTCACAGAGATAGGAGTCCTGCTGCTCCCAAGTGCTGCTAAATTCTGTGAGCTCTGCCACACCCTTCAATGTTCAAGATCCCATCTTGCTTAAGCCCTCCCTGTCCTAAGGAAAATGTATTTCTTCTAATATACTTACTTAAATTTAACTATCTATTCTACCTAGAATCTATTTTTGCAAGAGCTATAGAGACTGAAATTTCATAGCGTTTCTTTTTGAAATGTAAATTTTACCATTTACTTCCATTTAGTTTTAATGTTACATTGACCTATGTTAATGAAAAGTCCTTATGACTTGGGAATTGCAGAAACATACATGAAGTATGGTGCCATTTATATCCAACAAAGAAAAAAAGCCACATACACACATGTTTAAATATGTATCTATACTGTGTATGTATGGTAAATATACAGAAAAAAAATTGGACGTTTACCATACTAAGGGGCAGTGGGATTGGAGTAAGAGGAATTTTGCTTTATCTGGATTCAGACTTAACAGGAATTGGATGCACAACTGACAAGCTATTGAAAAGCCCAGGCGGCAGTCTCTCCTTTTCCCTGGTTAGTTACCTCCTTGTTCCCTCTGGTAATGGTGACCTTTGCTTCCCAGTCTTGGTGTGGTCACCCAGTGCCTTACCTTTTCTAGGCCTAACTATACAGAAAAGCCTCTCGGTCCCGATTCCAAATACCGATGGAAAGGATAGAAAGGGCTCTTTCAGTCCAGCCTGAGTTAGGTGTCCATTCTGACCATTCAAACAGGGGGCACAGGCAGATAAAATGATACAAAATGACCAAAGGGGATTATCTTCATTTTACCCTTGAGAAAGATGAGGCTCGACCTAGGTAATTTCTCCATGGTCACTTAACTTTTACGAGAAGGTAGGAGCCGAGGTTGTAAATGTAGGTCTGTTGGACCTCAAGGCTCGTGCACTCTACAGTGCATTCTTGGAGGTACTGAGCTTGGACGAACCTAGGTCTGATACGTAACTGTTCTTAAGCATCTGAAAAGGAGTTAGAACTATGTCTGTAAATGTTAGAACTGACAATTTAGATGGATTTTCCCTCAGTTGAGGGAGGAGGAAAAAAAAAAAACAACCCACTCTATCTAACCTGTCCAAACAGAACTGTTTATCTTAAGCTGTCTTCCACTGAGATATCTCAAGCTACGCTATATGGCCAATGAACCATACGGTAAGGAAGTTATAAAGCTCAGAGTATGGGCCAGCTTGAAGTTTATTTCAAATGGCATGTTTTACACCATTCATACAAAGTATGAAAAAAACTAAAGAATTTAAAACAAATTAAAGATTAAGGTAAGTTTTTAGGTAAGTAGATTGATAATTTTTCAAAAGGAAATACACCATTAAACATACGCTTATTTTAAGTGTTGAAAAACCTCAAGTCAGATTTCGCTATGATGTATTTCAAAGGCAAGCTTTAAATTTATTCACTGTGGTTAAACTGCACATTTGTTGAAAGAAATGTCTTTGAAATATTGTTATATAGATCTTTTAATTTATTGTATACATATTAGGTACACAGTTTAAAAAGGAATAAAAATCCTACTCTCTAGAACATAAGACAATAAATAGAACAAAGATAGGTGCTATTATACAAATGGAATTAATGAACATAAATAAGATTAAGTATGTGATTTTCAACCACAATCATATTATGCAGTTTTAAAACTATCTATTCTTTTACAATGACAGGATTCTAATTTGAGAAACTGTAGAGTAGGTAAAGGATGTATGCCATTTAAGTATTAGTTTAGAGACTTACAAAACGATTTTATTGGTGGTATTTATGTGTATGGCTATCATGTTTTTAAGAGACATGATTTAACTGAAGTTTTTATGTTACAAGGAATAAATCAATTTTAAGTATTATTTTAGAAAAACTACTTGAAATAGAATGACATTAAATATTATATATTCTTTCTCTAACTCCATTCTAATAGTCTATAAATTATATCAAATGAAGCAACAGAAGTTAGTATTTTAACATTTTATTTTTTTTTTTTTTTTTTTAAATATTTCTTTTTTTTTTCTTTTTTTTTTTTTTTGTCTTTTGTTGTTGTTGTTGTTGTTGCTATTTCTTGGGCCGCTCCCGCGGCATATGGAGGTTCCCAGGCTAGGGGTCAAATCGGAGCTGGAGCTGCCAGCCTACGCCAGAGCCACAGCAACGCAGGATCCGAGCCGCGTCTGCAACCTACACCACAGCTCACGGCAACGCCGGATCGTTAACCCACTGAGCAAGGGCAGGGACCGAACCCGCAACCTCATGGTTCCTAGTCGGATTCGTTAACCACTGCGCCACGACGGGAACTCCAACATTTTAGATAGTCAAGTTACAAAGGGAACTATAGAAAGGAACTCAGAGTTAAAGTTCCAAATACTAAGTTTGGCATATTTTCTTTCTTACTACTTAGAGTGTTTAGTTAATTACCCCTGTTGGTGACCACAGTTTAAAAAAAAAAAAAAAAGGAAGAGGCCAAGAGACCAGAGATGCAGACTCACTGGCCCTGGTGGAGAGTGGTGATGAAGAAGCCAGGCAGTCTGGGGTATGAGAACTGGCTGAAAAAGCAAGCTAGGTCTGTCTTGACAAAACTTATTTGTAGAGAAAAACTCTGGGTACTGAGATCAAGGTAGGATTAGTTTTCCAAGGCACAGAAGCCAGCACCTGCTATAAAGTGAACATTAGTAAAAACACTTACTGCCCAGAAGACATAGGTACTTGGCAATTCTTGACCTAAGGAACATACAGAGTCTCAACAAACAAACCAACAAAACAGCCTTGGAATCCTCAGACCCCAATCCTTATCAGAGCTTCACTTCTCCGCCACCGCCTCCGAGTACATGGGGCACAGGGCCGAGTTGGGGCGGCACACAAAAGCATCGGTTTCACTTCCCAACTCTGTTAACTGTTCCAGTGAAGACACACAAGGATAATGGTCTTTTAACATATCTGGCAATTTAGAAGTCTTCTCTTGAAGACGTCGAGAACGTCTAACTGGTGTTAGAAACTTCAGCTCTTTAAATGCAGAATTTGTTTCGTCAAACTGCATCTTCTTTTTTAAACTAAAAAAAGAATTATTCCCAGAGTTAAAAGCATGTTTATCATGTTTAGCATTTCCTCTTTGTCCTTTGATGCTATTTATCATACTATAACTTGTATGTTACAACCATGTGACTGCTGGTCTTAGAGAAAGAGGTCCTACAAGCTCCTGGAAGTAAGGAGTAATTTTTGACTTTGTTGTTACAACTTGCACAGAGTAGATACTTGAATATCTATAGAGTTGGCTAATTGCTCAATTCCAAAACCCACGGTGATAAGTAAGACAGAGATTAAAGGAAAATGATGCAAATATAGTATTTAAAAGGCAAAATGTTCCAATGACATTTGATTTATTTGAAATCTTTCTATTAACAAACAGTTCTAATTGGAAGCTATCTTAAAGATTTCAAAATGCCATATATATTATCCCTAAGCATAAAAACATATCACAGCATATTACGTTTTAAAAGTTTACCTCTGCAAGTATGGCGTAGTAGACACATTATATTTAATTAAGCAACCAGCTCCACTTTCTGTATTGGGGGTTTTAACGTCATTGGCTGGATCTTTTGTTTTGTCATCTTGCTCTCTTTCACAATCTTGAAATATCACATTTCTAGGATGCTTATTGTCCACTTCCGTTTTTTCTGCCTCTAGATTAATACCTGTGTCATCAACGTTGACTTCTTGGATTTGTTCCTTAGTTGCAGAGGACTCCTCAATTTTTTCTCCTATAACAACAGATTTAGAGATTAAGCTTTTGGTCAAATTTAAAGAACAAAACCAGAAGACAGTTATTTATAGTTGGCTAGATTCTCAAAAGAACCAAACTGCCAACTCCTAACCATTACTTTTCCGAAGCAAATACTGCTGACAATTATTTAACAAAGACCTACTATCTATCTCCTATGTGTCAGGGATTATAGGTACAAATATAGGAAGGAAATCATCCCAGTCCTTTAAGAAGTTCGCATGTCAGAGTTCCCACTGTGGCACATCAGGATTGGTGGCGTCTTGGGAGGTGCTGGGATGCAGGTTCTATCCCCAGCCTGTCACAGTGGGTTACAGATCTGGCATTGCTGCAGCTATGGCTTAGGTCGTGACTGCAGCTCGGATCTGATCCCTGGCCAGGGAACTCCATATGCTGCAGGGTGGCCAAAAATGAAGGAAAAAAAAAAAGTTCATACTCCATGGAAGAAACATGCTTTAAAATAATTATAAAATGAGGGAAACGCTATAACTGAGGTAAAAGCAAAAGTTATGATTGTGGGAACCCCTCAAAAGAAGTACCTGTCTTTGCTTGAAGGACAGGAAGATGGCAAAGGAAGGCCTCACAAATGATGTTTAGGAGGGTTCTTGAGAAATGAGGGCTTGAGAAGAACAAGGAAGACCATCTTGGGATAAGGCTTAAAAGGAAGTTATCTATTTAAGACATTAAAGGGCCAGTGCACTTTGAATATAGGGTAAAGAATAAAGTGGGAATGTAGGAAGAAGGTGATGAGATCAGATCGGTAGGATGTTTTGACAAAAAAAATTCCCTGGAGAGAGAGATACAATTAGATCTGGTCACTGTACAGAGTGGGAAGTGAAAGCAATGACCTGTGATGGTAGGAAGACAAAGCTGTTAGAATAGTCTGAGCAAGGCGGTAGAGGAGACAGCGAGAGGAAGGGCCCAGGCTGAGTGTTAATCCCGAGTCAGGCCTTGAATGAATGTACGGGCTGGGTGTGCATGTGTACTGGGGGCGTTCCTTCTAAAATTCCTTGCTTATGAGTCTTTAATGACAGAAGATGATTTTTTTGGTTGTTGTTCTTTCTTTTTTGGCGGGAGGAAGAGATGGTATCAGGAAGCAGTAAGGGAAGACAAAGAGTTCAAAAGAAAATATGTTAGATGTGAAATTCTTGGGAGACATCCTGGTAAATCCACTGAGCTGAAAAGACCTCAGGATTTGATTATTAGGAAATTTTTGGAGGTTTTTTGTTTTGTTTTGTTTTTGTCTTTTTAGGGCCGCACCTGCGGCACATGGAGGTTCCCAGGCTAGGGGTCCAATCGGAGCTGTAGCCGCCGGCCTACGCCAGAGCCACAGCAACGTGGGATCTGAGCCGCGTCTGCAACCTACACCACAGCTCACGGCAACGCCAGATCCTTAACCCACTGAGCAAGGCCAGGGATTGAACCCGAAACCTCATGGTTCCTAGTTGGATTTGTTAACCACTGAGCCACGACGGGAACTCCTATTAGCTTTAGAAATATAACATATTTTTTCCTTTTTCTTTTTTGGCCATCCTGTAGCATATGCAGTTCCCTGGCCAGGGATCCGATCAGAGTTGCAGTCTCGACCTACACCACAGCTGCAGCAACAATGGACCCTTAACCCACTGTGCTGGGCCGGGGATCAAACCGTGTCCCAATACACCACCAATCCCATTGCTGCGCCACAGCGGGAACTCCGGTATACAACATGATGTGATGTTTGTATGTATCGTGAAATGATGACCACAATGTGTTGTGAAATGATAACATCTGTCCCCATCATATAGTTAAAATTTTTTTTCTTATAATGAGGACTTTTAAGATTGACTCTCAGCAACTTTCAAACACGAAATATAGTATGACTAACTACAGACACCATGTTGTACCTTACATTCCCTGGACTTATTTACACTGGTAGTGTGTATCCTTTGATTCTTTTCACCCATTTCAATGGGTGGGGTTAGTCTTAAACCTTTCTCCTTTGGTGTGTGGTATACTAGTCTTTCTTGGTTTTTCCTTCTGTCTCCCTGACTTCTCCCTTAAGCTCCTTCATTAAACATAGGTAGTAAGATCAGGTCAGTATATCTTCTGTATGTTCAACTGGGGCATATTAACAGCAACCGTAAACAGAAACAGATCATCTAATCAAAGTACCTTATTTTTAAGACAGGAAATTAAGGCCCAGAGAGATAAGGTAGTTTTCACAGACACATGGTAACAAGTTTCGACAGAACAGTATAAACCAGCTATGGTGGAAAAAAATAAAAATCATTTTATATATATATAAATAAAAAAAATTGGGGGTTTTGAGCCAGATCTCCTAATTAAATTATTTATCCTACGTAAAGCCAATGAATTTGAGAGGTAAGTCAATAGAAGTATGAGGAAAGAAACAAATATTAAAAAGTTTAAAAAGATAAAAGAAAGATAATTCAGCAAAGAAACTTATTTAAATCACCTTCATTTGAAGGAAACAAGAAACTAACTTACCAAATTTCACTTTTTCTTGGCTCTTCTTTGTCAGAATTTCAACAATTGCATGTCGCATTTCTTCAATAGGCTATATTTTTTTTTAATGAAGAAAGCAGACCCATGTAAGTTTTATATTCCCTGATATTAACTAGGCTGTCCAAGTTGAAAATTTAAAACCAGTGATTAAATTTCATGTTTTAAAACAAAGTAGTGATTCTTGGACCATTTTCCCCAGAACTCTTATTTTGCATTCAGAATTGAAAAACTGACTGCCTTTTCCAAGTAAAAGTGAACTTAAGGGATAGAATTCCATCAGTTTATAGCCTTTTTTTTTTTTTTTTTTCCTGTCTATTGTCTTCTTAGGGCCATACCCTCGGCATATGGAGGTTCCCAGGCTAGGGGTCTAATCCGGAATGTTGCCGCTGGTCTACGCCACAGCCACAGCAGCAATGGATCCTTAACTCATTGAGCAAGGCCAGGGATTGAACCCGCAAACTCATGGTTCCTAGTCAGATTCATTAACCACTGAGCCACGACGGGAACTCTGAATTCCATCAGTTTAAACATTTTCCCCATAATTTCTTTTCTTTTTTGGCCATGCCCGCAGCATATGGAAAGTCCCAGTCCAAGGATCCAATCTGAGCCAGAGCTGCAACCCACACCACAGCTGCAGCACATCAGATCCTTAAACCACTGAGCCAGACTGGGGATCGAACTGGCACCTCCACAGAGACAAGCTGGATCAAAAACGCATGGTGCCACAGTGGGAACTCTGGGAACTCCTCCCTATAATTTTTCTTAAGCTGGTAGTAACTACTACTGCTTGCCTGACAGGAACAAAATGAAGGAGCAACTAGCAAATTAAGACTATATTAATATCTATTAAAGAGCTGCTTAAATTTATAGAAGTTTATTCCTTTTCTCCTACATTCAAGTCCATGGTTATATTTTTGTTTCACATGCAAGTAAATGCACCTCTGAAGAGTTCAAGACTTTTTTGTCTTTTTAGGGCTGCACCCTTAGCATATGGAGGTTCCCAGGCTAGGTCGAATCAGAGCTGTAGCCGCTGGCCTCCACCACAGACACAGCAATGCAAGATCCGAGCCGTGTCTGCAAGCTGTACCACAGCTCATGGCAACACTGGGTCCTTAACCCACTTAGCGAGGCCAGGGATCGAACCGTGTACTCATGGATACTAGCTGGGTCCGTTTACCACTGACCTCCTGAAGAGTTCAGATGGATCAGCCTAACATATAAGCACCCATTGTATGTCAGATATGCTTACTATGAAGCACAATGCCTGCTAACGTAATATAATCAAAATATTATATAAAAGGGAAGGTCAGGCTCATATTCTTAATTCTGGAATTTAGTCCTAAACTACTCACCCATCTGGTTTTCAATTTTCTTAGCTATTTTTGATTCTTGTTTTCCACCTTCTGCTCTGGTCTCACAACTTTCTCTTTACACCACTGCTTTCTCTGTGAATACCTGGCTCTTATTTTGCATCATAGCTACAGTGCCAAAGCTGCCTTAAGTAATTAATATTACCTTCTGGTTCACTGGATCAGGGACCTAATATTTTCTTCCAAGTGGAATTCAGTCAAATATAGTTACTCTTCAGCAAAGTGTTTTATACATAATAGCTATAGAGAGAGTAAATGCTGAATATTTGGTCTGTTGGCCTTGCTGACAGTAAAGGATATAGACTTTTCTTAAGGAAAGGCTGAAAAGTTTTTTAAAAAGTTTCTTTGTAAACAATTTCCAAGAATGTGTTTCTGAGAAACTTGGTCAAAAGGAAATACATTTCTCACAGCACATTTTATAAAATACATATTCCAGCTTATATCCATTTTCTAAGGTCTGATTATCCCTAGTAGGTGAGGAAGTTTTAGAAGGTTGAGAAACAGCCTTTATAATATGCAAACTTTGTAGCCTTTAAACATTCATTACTTTTACATATACAACCACAACTTTATCAAGTTATATGGTGATGTGTTCCAAAATAATTCTGAGTTATTTACACTGTAATAATAAAACACCAGTAAGTTTTAATCTCACCTGAGCTCCTGCCAGAATGGCCTTCTCATAGATTGCGATAATATTTTCAATTGGACTTGTGAGTTGTTCAATACGTGCAAGGCATATCCAATATTTAACAAGCTTTTGGGCATCTGGGATATTTTTAATCAGGTCATTCAGGGTAGCCAATATCTCTTCTTTTGGACATCCCTAAAATAGCAAGAAATAAAGTGTGTGACATCGTTTAGCCTGCTAATATGAACAGTTAGGTAAGCTTGCTATAATCAAGATCAGTGATAGAAAAGGTTGGTAAAAAATTATTCATAAAACATTGTTATCCTCCTACTGTCTTAACTTATTCTGAATAACTCATAAGAAGCATATCAGTCAAGAGTCAGAGGCAGAAGAAAAAAGAAATACTAGTTGAGATAAATATTAGTTTAAAAAAATGACTAACACTACTTGGTCCTGATGTTTATCTTCTTATATAGTGTGGAATTCTATTTGTTAATACTTAGATTTTTTTTTTTTTTTAATTTTATGGCCACATTCACGGCATATGGAAGTTTCCAGGCCTGGGACTGAATCTGAGCCACAGATGTCTATGCCTCAGCTGTGGCAATGCCAGATCCTTTAACCCACTGCCTCATGGCAGGAACTCCTAAAATTTTTGCATCTACCAGATGCTTGTGAGAAAAGCTTAAACATTTTTTAAAAAAATTATCTTCGTTAGGTTTTGATCGTAAGACCAAAATGAATGTGTAGTGATTTATGTGATGAAGAGCTATATATGGTTAAATAGGGCAGAAAAATTCCCTAGTATCAATTTAAAAAACCCCAGCTGAGCAGAAATAAGAATAGAATCAGTTTCCCTGACTGTAATTTTCACTGGTCATCAGAACCAGAAGATTAAAGATGCTCATGAAGACTAGAGAAAGGTTTGAAATCACACTGCGTATATTCAGTCTTTCTATGGATCTTGGACACCAGTGAGTGACCAAAGTAAGATTAAGGAGAAGCCAGGAAATTAAAAAAAAACAAAAACCAAAAACAAAACACCCCACACTCCAAAGTTGATTATCATACTGCATAGGATTCTGCTCCAAATCGTAAAATCATACAGTTCAAGACCATGATGATGTTGGTTTAGATTGATGAGATTTTGTTTACAAATACTTGAATTAACTTAAGTTTAACCTTTGATAACAAGGACTTGCTAATTTGTGTTGCTATTCTTTGGTAAAGTATGGTATGAGTAGAAAAAATAATTTGTAAATATGTTGAATGAATATAAAAGACAGAAGTATCAGAGTGAATATCCACCCCCAGCCCACTTTATGAACATCTTAGAGGAATGCAGTATCTATAACCCAAGTAAAAAAATCGAATTATCCCTTTGATATATTTATATGAACTCAATGAAAAGGCAGTCTAGGAAGGCAAAAGAGAAGCAATCTCACAATTAACATTTAAGTCTACATAACACTGCACATTAATTTGACAAGTTAATTGGTCCAAAAATTGACAATATAATTTAATGAGGTATTTATGAAAGTAATTTGCAAACAATAAACTACTACACAAATAAAAGACTACCTCATTAATCAGGTTTAGGCATTCGGAAAATGTCTTGTTTATTTTTTCAGTAAACAATCGTTGTTCATCTTCTTCGGCCATGGTAGTCCAGAAGGACTCCACCAGTTTTTCACTCTGTCCTTCAGGCTCAGGCTGGGTAACTGCTGAGTTAGGGGGCCTTTTCAGCACCCTTCCTTTGCCAGCTTTCCACTCACTCAGACGAGCTCTGCAGTTAGAAGCAGTATAGAAACATTACTGTAATACTGATGAAGGAATTCATCAAACAGAGCAAAAATTTTAAAATATTTCATATCTTTAAGTAGTTCTACACTAGTGGCACATACACAGTTCACCAGCTTGAAGAAGAAGAAATACTGACCGTATCATTGTTAATTATATGCTCAAAAACCCCGAGAAGGCATTTCTAAATGGAGAGGTTGTATTTCTGGATTTTATTAAGTATTTTAACTTAGATTACATAAAACCACCTAATTAAACATACTTAAGCACGATAACTTATGACATCCTGCTCCACAAAATAAATTTGTTTACATTGATCTGTATACGACTGAAGAGAATCCAAGCACAAAAAAATTCTGCAACTTTCAAAACATGATAAGCCATATTCACAAATGATACTGTACTGAAAGTTAAGCTAATAAAATTAAATCTACTTACTTTCTCTCCTCTGCAGTTTCTTTGGGCCGAGCCCATCGACTATCAATAGTTGCTTTTACGATGGTATGTCTGCGCTGATCAATGCCTTTAGACTTTTCTATCAGCTTCGTATTAGAAGATGAAGCAGGCCTGGCTACCATTTCAGATGTGCTTCTCGATAGTGTCTTATTTATGTCCTGAGAAGAACTGGTTTTGATACTAGATGACACTGTATTTAATTGCAATATTTCCTTCTCACGAGGCCCTTTCCGAATTGTGACATTGGCAGACATCCTACTGATGTCCCGTTTGGTGGCGTCCTGGGTATTATTACTGTGGTGACTTCTAATTGGAGGTCGCACAAGGTGTCTGCTGTGAGATGTAGTGCCAGTGCTCACAAATTTCTTGGCAGTCGTCACATGTGAGTCCCTGTCACTTTTCACTGTTCCACCACCAGTGTCTACAGGCTGAGGCTTTGTGGCGTTAGAGTCTGTAGTTGAAAGTTTCTTCGTTGTTACAGAACTCTCAGCTTTGACTTGTAGAGGTTTTCTAAATGAATTGATCTTAGACTGAACAATTTGGCCACGATAAGATCCAAGCACAGGCTTCTTGGGCATGGTAGCATCTTGCTTTGGTTTGTCCACAGTCACTTGCTTCTTTTTACTATAGTTTTTAAGGTGAAATGCTTGGCTTAATGTCATAGGTTGACTCTGGGGGTCATCTTTCATGGGTAACGATGGCAGAGTTTGATTATTATCCTCAAAATTAGGCGAATCAATTGCTACAGCTGAATTAGTTAATTCATTAGAAGGTTTTAAAGGAATACAGTTTTTCTCCACTGTTATATTACTTTTGATCCCAGTAGGTCTACCGACATTTTCTTTATCAGCCTAAAAGGGTTATTGAAGATAGATCAGTATTTCAGAACTCATTTCTTTCAGAAAGAGTTTAGGAAAAAACTTTCTTTAGGAAAGAAAGAAAAGGGATGGGTTTATGAGGACTATGTCCGTATCTTACCATTTTTGTCTTCAGTTTCAGAACTTTTGTCTCTTTTTGGATCTGGCCTTCAGATGTCCTCACTCTCTGGTCTCTACTACTTAAAAAAAAAAAAAAAAAAAAAATCCATACCAAGGACGTTTCCTTTTTTGGGGAGAAGGAATGGGAGGATACTCACAATTATTTACTTTTTTTTTGTCTTTTTGCTATTTCTGGGGCCACACCCGTGGCATATGGAGTTTCCCAGGCTAGGGGTCGAATCGGAGCTGTAGCCACCGGCTTACGCCAGAGCCACAGCAACGCAGGATCCGAGCCGCGTCTGCGACCTACACCACAGCTCACGGCAACGCCGGATCGTCAACCCACTGAGCAAGGGCAGGGACCGAACCGGCAACCTCATGGTTCCTAGTCGGATTCGTTAACCACTGTGCCACGACGGGAATTCCACAATTATTTACTTTTGATTTTAAATTGAGGCAAGAACTGAGATTTATTTGTACTAAGAAAAACTTTTATTATAGAGTGATTTAATAGTATAAACAAGATGGCTGAGGAATTCAAAGATATTTTCTTACAAGTCTTAACACCCTCCCCCCATAGATGATGTAAACATTTAGTAATCTCATTTCAAACCATTCTTCTCTCTAGTCATTCAAACAAGTCTTCAAAAATCTTTATTAAGCAACACTTTCTTTAGTTAGTTTTAAGTACTTAGTACTAGACTTACATTGAAAAAACTTAAAGATAGCTCTCCCAAAAGAAATCCAAATGTTGCACGCACACACTCACAATTTATCCACTAATGTTGACTTTATCATTACATTTACAATAGATATCCAAAGCAAAGCCTTCTTCAAGAATTAAACCTAGGAGTTCCTGTTGTGGCACAGTGGAAACGAGGCCGACTAGGAATCATGAGGTTTCAGGTTCAATCCCTGGTCTCACTCAGTGGGTTAAGGATCCTGTGTTGCCATGAGCTGTGGTGTAGGTCACAGACAAGGCTCAGATCCTGTGTTGTTGTGGCTGTGGCATAGGCCTGCGGTGGCTACAGCTCTGATTGGACCCCTAGCCTGGGAACCTCCATGTGCCGAGGGTGTGGCCCTAAAAAGCAAAACAAAACAAAAAATTAAACCTAAACTCCCTTTTACACATATAGGCTGGTTAGTGTAGACTGTGAGAATCTCTCAGCAAGTGACTATGTATTCTATGAATAAAGGAGAAAAATAGGGTCAATTAGACATGTTGACTGTAAGGCAGACTCCAAGTTCAGAGATTGTAAAGGTGAACCAAGTGTACAAAGAATCAACAAACCTGCTCTCTCTATAGTTACAGTGCCTTTCACATCTATTTGCTTAGTCTTGGAAAAGGAGCAAAAGTTTATTATAGCTTGTACTACACATTTTGAGTGATGGCAAGGAAGGGTCAAAATGTGCCACTGAACAGGGCACACTGGTAGCTATCTAATGAGTATAGGTGCCTCTTTTTCCTCCCAGGCATTGCCAGTCTGCAATGTTTAAGTCCAATCCCCACTTTAAGCTCTGGCATTCACTACCTGCTGGCAGAGTCCTCTTGTTATTCCTGGGCCTGCTGTCTGCTGTCTGCTGTGAGTGGGAGACGATACTCATGGCCAACCTGCCAGGTTCTCCCAAAGAGGTACCTTAACTAAGCAAGACTCCCATTGATCTCAGCTTCTATTAACTTCTGGTGTACAGTATACTATGAAGTTATTTCACTGAGAAATGAGAAGCGATCTTAAGAGTTAGCCTATCTTTGCTCTACCGAAGACTACTAGCCTCTCTGCCTGTCTACCCATATACTCTGCTTCCCTTCTGTCCCACGGATGAGCCAACTCCAAGCTGGTCCAGGCCCACACTCTCCACGTGCACTCTCCTTCTTGGCTACTCAGGGACCTTTTTCCTGTTCATTCTTCTGCTTCATTAACTTGTCCCTCAATTAGGTCATTCCCAACAGCAAATAAACACCGTGCATTGTATCTCATCTTAAAAGGCCTTAAGCCTCACATTTCCTTTCAGCTGCTGCCTCATTTTTCTTTCCTTTAGAGCAAAACTCCTGAAAAGGAGAGATCTACGCACTGTCTCCATGTCGCCACATTCCATTGGCTCCTAAGCTCATCCACTTCTGTGTTTCTGCCACTCAAAGTCAATTGTCTTCATCGTACTGAATCTTTCAGCAGCCCTAGACATAGGTAGTCACTCTTCTTTCTTTAAACATTTTCTTCACTTTGTTGCTGAATCACCAACTCTTCTGTTTTTCCCTCCTACCCAGGGGTCCAATTATTTTAAGTCTCCCTTTTTTCTTCCTCACCCCGCCAGGGCTCAAAGCTGCAAATTTTAAACTTTTCTTCTGCATTTTTTAGTTTTACACTTCTCAGGGACTCCTCTTTGTCAGTGACAATAGAATTACCATCTACATACCAGTAGTTCCCAAGTCTCCATCTCTAGTGCCAATTCTACCCCTGAACTTCAAACACATGACTATTTGGCATCTCCACTGACAAGTCTAATTGCTGCCTCAAACTTACACGATCAAAACAGAACTTGTGATTGCTCCACTCCTCCCTCATCTTCCCATCTCAGTATATGGTATCACTATCCACTCAGCTATTTCAAATCAAAAGTCTAAGATCATCATCTTTTTGTCTTAAACAAAAAAATTGTGGGATTTGTGAAAGATACGGTTTATTCTAAAGTTAAAGCAACTACTTACTGTAAAGGTAAAAAAATATTTTAAAATTTTTATTTGGGAACAATGCCAAACATATAAAGTTGCAAAATTATAAATAATTCAAAGAATATCCATATACTCATTGGCCAGATTTGCCTGCTGTTAACATTTAATCCCATATCATTTGTACTCTTTCTGAAGTGTTTATGTGTGGAGTACATGCACTTTTTTTCTTGAACTTTTCAAGATGAATTATATAGACAATGGCTCTTTTTAGGACAGTTTTCAAATTCATAAATTTACCACTTTAATCTACTGTTCATAGTTGAAAACTGACCTAATAATGTTCTTTAGAGCATTTCCCCTTCCACTATAAAGTATAGTATAAGGGTCAGGTCCTGAATTGAGTTGTTTTAACTCTTTAGCCGCCTTTAATCTGGAACATTCAGGATCATCTTAAACTCTGTTTTTTCTTTACACCCCATATCTAATCACCATGTCCTTCCAACTCTATCTCCTAAATATTAAGTGGAATCTGAGTACTTTCTACCCTGGTATGAAGCATTCATAAAGACAAAATATATCAATAAGTACCTAATGTAAAGAAATACAAATTAAATAAAGTGTTATTAAAGTTCATTCATCTTTAAAGAAAAAACTTTTAAAATGTGGCCACTAGAGAATTTTATTTTTTTTAATTATTTATTATTATTATCTTTTTACTTTTTAAGGCCACACCTGCAGCATATGGAAGTTCCCCAGGCTAGGGATGGAATCTGAACTGCAGCTGCTGGCCTATGCCACAGCAACTCGGGATCCTTAACACACTGAGTGGGACCAGGGATTGAACCTACATCCTCATGGATGCTAGTCGGGTTTGTTTCCCCTGAGCCACAACGGGAACTCTGAAAATTTTAAATTACACATGTGGCTCATATTAGCTTTTTACTAGACATCTCTGATATAATTTGCCAGATGTGAAATGAAAAAAAAAATGCGACCTCACCTGGATAATATCTGATTTTCCTGTTTGAGGGCAAAAGCAGTTTTTCTTTTCAACAGATATTCCTTGAGTTTTTCTCTTCTTTGCTCTAAATAACAAAAGAGCTACAAGTCAACATCAGTTACAATAGTAACATCAAATAAAATATTGACTAAATGAAGACTTTACTTCAAAAGTCTACTTGAGATCATGTCTAGAATATAACAGAAAATTTCCCAATTCAGAACTGCCTTTGAAAAAAAAAAATCCCATTTTTAAATCATTACTGTAAAAGATCCCCATAACCACTCTGTATAAGAATCACATTTTCTACTGCCTGAAAGTAAAAAATCTGGAGAACATCATTTCCAACGGATAGTTACTAAAAGCCAAGCTTTAAGAAGCTAAATGGTAGAGATGAGACACTAAACTCCAAGTTCTAATTTAGCAGAATTGGGTCAGAATTGTTTTTTCATGCATAGGACAAAGAAATACCTATTATTTCTGAAGACTTGGCCAACCCTATAGTTCTGTGAAGTCGAAGGCAACAGGAGTCAAATTTGAAGCATGAGAGGAGCCCGCCTCAACTTTTCTGAAATTAACTCCCAATGTCGGATGCGGGAGCATTCCGCGCAGGCGCAGTCGGGTCTCAGTGCGAACGCGGCACCGCCCCCGAGGGCCCAGGTCCTCAATTCGGGTTCCGGCCGAAGCCCCGCTCACTCCCCCCACCCCGGCTAAACGGATTCGCAGGTCCGTCTCCGCCGCCAGTGGGCCGCGGCCACAAGTGAAGCGTTCAACCCTCACACTTAACACCACGGAGCCTGCACAACTCCGATTGTCCCCTTCACAAACGTCAAGAATGCGGTCGCGAGAGGCCGAGCGCCCTGTTGAAGTTTTTCCCACCACTGGATGGGGCAGAAGCTGGTCTACGTAGCCCAGGCCCCGACCGCCGAGTCCGAGCCACACCCCCACACCGCGGCTGACCCCGGCCCATCCGGCAAACGATCCTTCCGCAGGCTCCGCAATTCTTGCCACCACGGCCCTCACCTCTGAACCCGGACTGGGCCCTCTGACTCGGGGGTAGCTGCAAGTCCTGGGGCACGGCTAGGGTGCTCATCGCAGCTCGGGACAAGGGAACGCGTCTCGGGAAAGACCGTGGCCGAGGTTCGCTCTCTCCAGCCCGTGTCTCAGCACACTGCCGCTCAGCGCGCGGGGCCAAGCCTTAGTTGGCGCGGCTGCCGCCTCCGCCCATTGGTGCCCGGCGTGAATTGAATGGGCCAATGGGCATAGAGGGGCGCGGCCTGAGCTGCTATTGCAGGGGCGGGGCTTGCGACTGACGGGTTCAGTTAGGACCGCTCTAGACCTAGGTTTTCAAACCTAAACGGGGCGCTTAATCTTGGACTTGGCAGCGTGGGAGGAGTCGGCCTGATAAATCTCTGCGTCAGAGCAGATAGGCGTCATTTTAGACGTGAAGCGCGTTGAGGAAGGCAGGCGAGAAAAGTGTTGTTGAGGAGGATTATAAGCACTGACTGCTGTACAGAGAGTGTGTGTATTTCCCTTCCACAAATGTTACTGCATTGCTGCATCACAGCTCTGAGGTGGAAAGTTATTTCGTTTCACAGATACTGGGACAGGCTAAGAGGTTATTTGCCGACGTTTGCACAGATTGCAAAGGGAAACTGAAATTATGGTCTACTTTCCTCTGTACTACACAATTATCAGATGAGAAAAAGAGGAGAGGAAGAGAAAGGAATAAAATGGGAATACACCTTCCTTTTATAATCCCCCCCGTGAAAATAAAATAGCGTTTGTTGTAGACATTGTGTATGTTTGTGCGTTTAAGTGTGTGGCCATAATCTTTCAGTCCTTATCTAAGAATATTACCATCGTAAAACCCTAGCAAACACCCAGTGGATAAGATGAAATGAAATAATTCCGAGCTAGAGGGTCTGTGGGTGGCTGGAGGCGGGAGACATAGGGAGAGTTCTGGGCTGCGCCTTCCTGGTTTTAAACACAGGGATTGTACCATTTCTCTGCCTTGCTTGATCTCTGAGGCTAGGTTTGGCTGGACACTTTCAGCCAGGTTTTAAATGTGGAGTTGGAGAGGAGAAGATGCAATTTCTGTCTCCCCTGGCCAAGGGTGAGGGCTTCCACAGCTAGTTCTCAACTGTGGTCCCCCGCCCCGCACCTTTTTCCTTCAGGCGTCTTACCGTATCATCTTGCTAATGAGGAGGTTAATTTGGGACATTCTGTAGTTTTTCCCTTGATGAAATGTCCCATTTTTAGTGTAACTTTGCCTACAGTTAAGGCTAATTCTGGGAGAACCAGAAGCCAAATAGCATACAGTACCATCCCTAGGACATCACTGCTGTTAGATACGACTCTTAATATTGTTAATTATTTGCTAGTTTCATCAGATAGGTTGGGTAACCAGGATTCCCATTAAGAACAGTTTAACAATATAGAACAGTTAGAAGTGACTCAAGGAGTTCCCTTGTGGCTCAGCAGGTTAAGGATCCGGCATTGTCACTGGGGCTCTATGGGTGGGACGCTTGTTCAATTCCTAGCCTAGGAACTTCTGTGTGTGGGGGCGAGGTGGGGGCGGGGTGGGGGGAAGTGACTCAAGAAACTTCAGACCATAGTGGAAAGCAGCATAATCTCTTTTCTATCAAAGGAAACCTTGGTTACTCTATTTTGCTTGGGTTTCAGCTGAACTGCCCTCCTGTGACCCCCTCCTCTTTACCTCTTCTCCCAGCAACAGTTTGTTTCAATTAGCCAACCGGGAAGAATGTGTGCCCTGACCTGACCAATGGGAAGGGGGCAGGAACATCACCTGCGTTAGGGATAAAAAAGGAGGGTCTTTTCTTCTTTGCACGAGATTTTGAGTACCCTTTTTGAGTACCCGCGCCCTTCTGCAAAAGAGCCTTGTCGAGATCTCCCTGTGTTCATGTGTCTCATTTTCCAACACTGATGATCTGAGCCATTCTCCAACAGCATTATGCTGAGAAGTCAGCCAAAAAATGGTCACACACGTGATATGAGTCCCTTTACACGAAGTATCCAAAATAGATGAAGCCATAGAGACATAACACAGTTTGGTGGCTGCCAGGGGCTGGGGTTACGGGGAAATGGGGAGACCACTTAACAGGTAGGGGGCTTTACTCTGGAGTGATGGACATGTTTTGGAACTAGGTAGCGGTGGTGATTGTACAACCTTATGAGTATATTAATGCCACCTAACTCTTCATTTAGAATGGTTAATTTTATGTTATGTGAATAAAAGAAAGCAACTGAAAGGAAATCATGAAAATCTCAATAGGCTGAGATGGTGATGCCTTCCAACACAGTGATTCTTCCCTAACCTCCAGAATGATGCATTCCAAGAATGGTATCTTTTTATTTAATTTATTTATTTATTTATTTTGCCTTTTTTTTAGGGCCACTCCTGCAGCATATGGAGGTTCCCAGGCTAGGGGTCGAATTGGAGCTGTAGCCCCTGGCCTACGTCACAGTCACAGCAACGCTAGATGCGAGCCACGTCTGCGACCTACACCACAGCTCATGGCAACGCTAGATCCTTAAGCCACTGAGCGAGTCCAGGGATCGAACCTGAAACCTCATGGTTCCTAGTCGGATTCGTTAACCACTAAGCCATGACAGGAGTTCCCAAGAATGGTTTCTTTTAAAAGACACTTTAAATATCATCCCACAATTGTTGGAGAGAAGGCAGATCATTTTCTAAAAGTTTCAAAAGGAAGAATTCTTGGAGTTCCCATCATGGCTCAGTGGTAACAGACCTGACTAGGATCCATGAGGACGAGTGTTCGATCCCTGGCCTTGCTCAATGGGTTAAGGATCTGGCATTGCCTTAAACTGTGGTATAGGCTGCAGACGCAGCCTGGATATGGTGTGGCTGTGGCTGTGGTGAAGGCGAATAGCTGTCGCTCCAACTTGACCCCTAGCCTGGGAACTTCATATACCTCGGATGTGGCCTTAAAAAGGCAAAAAAAAAAAAAAAAAAAAGGAGAAAATTTCTTTCCAGAATAGGTCTTTGCCAACACAACACAGCAGACCTAGAAACTACAGCCACCTGGGGTACCAACTATCAGCTTTAGTGGTTCTTCCTGGGTCACGTGAAACAGGGAACGTGCCTGTGAGAGCCTGGAGTGGATCATCCAAGGAGTAGAAGGAAGACAAGGACAGGTTGAGGACACAAGTCCAGGGAGGAGGGAGCCTTAAGCAAAAGGGGATGGTCTAGAGTTGACCGCTGCACAGGTTTAGTGGGTTTGGGTCTGAAAGGAACTGTTGTGTTCAGAAGCTGGGAGCTTCTGGCAAAACATTCTGTGGAAAAGTGCAAAATACTGTTGAGAGGAAATAAACTCTAAGTAATTGGAGAGATATAATATGCTTATGGATCGGAAGACCCCGTATTGTAAGATTAAGACGTCCATTCTCTCCAAGTTCATTCTCTATTCATTCTCATCCCAATCAAAAGCCTACAAGGCTTTTTTTTTTTTTTTTTTGCTTTTTCGGGCCAAACCTGTGGCATATAAAAGCCCCCCCAGGTTAGGGGTCAAATTGGAGTTGCAGCGGCTGGGCTATGCCACAGCCACAGCAACTCAGGATCCAAGCTATGTCTTCGACTTACACTCCAGCTCAAGGGACCACCAGATCCTTAACCCACTGATTGAGGCTAGGGAATGAACCTGCATCCTCATGCATACTAGTTGGGTTCATTATTCCTGAGCCACAACAGGAACTCTCTGGTAGTTTTATTGTACATAAATTACACTTAAATAAAATAACCCAAAGAGAGAAGGGAAGGAAGGGAGGGAGGAAGGAAGGAAATTGTGCTCAACTTTGCTTTGGACAGGATTCTCTATGTGTCAAGTATTCACTTATTACTAAGATTAAAAAAAAATTCAGCATAGATATTGAATTGTGTCAAATGTCTTTTACTCTTTGTGGGGGGGGGCACACCCACGGCATATTGAAGTTGAATATGGTCGAATCGGAGATGCAGCTGCCAGGCTACACCACAGCCACAGCAATGTGGAATCTGAGCTGCATCTGGGAGCTACACCACAGCTCACGACAACATGGGATCCTTAACCCACTGGGTGAGGCCAGAGATTGAACCCGAGTCCTCATGGATGCTAGTCAGGTTCGTTAACTGCTGAGCCTTGACGGGAACTCCCTCTTTTACGTTTTTGGATGATCATTTAATTTTCTTTTGTGTTCTCTTCATTGGTTAAATTTTGATAATTAAGATTTCCTGATATTGAATTGTATTTGCATCCCTTGAATAAATCACACTTGGATTATGCTATACCATTCTTTTAATATCCTGTTTATTTTTGCTAATATTTTCTATAAGCTTTTGCATTCACATTCTTTTTTCCTTTTAGGGCTGCGCTTGTGTCATTTGGTAGTTCCCAACCTGGTGTCGAATCCAAGCTGTAGCTGCTGGCCTACGCCACAGCCATAGCAATGTGTGATCCAAGCCACATCTGTGACCTACACCACAGCTCATGGCAACTCCAGATGCTTAACCCACTGAGCAAGGCCAGAGATTGAACCCACATCCTCATGAATACTAGTTGGGTTCTTTACCACTGAGCCACAATGGGAACTCCCTGCATTCAAATTAATGTGACCCTTTTCTGAATACTCAGAGTGTTTTGTTGAGTTTTGGAATTACTGTTTTTTCTGGCTTCGTAAAAGGAATTTGGAAACCTTCCTTTTTTTTTTTTTTTTTTTTTTTGTACTTTGGTAAAATATTTTTCTGTTGAGGTTTAAAAGAATTCACCCATAAAACTGGTCCTGAAGTGTTTTCTGGTTTTGTTATTCTTTTTTCTACTTTTTTTTCCCCTAGGAGTGCACCCATGGCATATGGAGGTTCCCAGGCTAGGGGCTGAATTGGAGCTACAGCTGCCGGCCTACACCATAGCCACAGAGCTGAATCTGCAGTCTATACCACAGCTCACAACAGTACCAGATCCTTGACCCACTGAGCAAGGCCAGGGATCAAACCCAATCCTCATGGATACTAGTCGGGCTTGCTACCACTGAGCCACAGTGGGAACTCCTGGTTTGATTTTGTTTTCTTCTTTGGTAACTTTCTGATAACTTTCTCGATTTGAGGTTTTAAAAATCCTTTTCTGGGGTTAATTTGAACATTCATAGTCTCCAAACACCCACTGCCATCACGCTTTCATATTCATTTGCACAGGGCTTTGCAGACGTCTTTAAGAGAAGCACAGATGCTCACTCTGAGTTTGAATCCCTTCCAGGGTTTTCAGTGAGTGACCACGCAGCCCACACTCACACAGAGACTGGAAAACGAATCGATGACTTTCAGAGGCAGCCCCTCCTCATCTTGGAATTTCCAAGTAGGATAAAGCATTTTATTGTATTGAGTGAAAATTTATCTTCCTGAAACTCAGATCATAGAACTTCTTACTGGGAAGGGCATCAAGAAACCATCTGAGCTAGATAAGCTTGAAATACTCAAATCTCTGTCACTTTTAATGACAGAAGTTTATTTTTACAGATGAAAACCAAAGGAGCTCCAGGTTGCCAAGCATGAATGAAAGGTCTTAGAAGCAGCAGCTCAAATCTGAGAAAAGGAGAAAAAAAATCTTAGCATTTGTTTTACTCTAGGGTTATGTTGGCTTAAGGTTATTAATACCTTAAGTGTATTCAGCTGTGAAGGAAATTTTGAGAAAATTGCTGTTATTGTTCTTAACCCCCAAACCTCACGAATAAAACTTTTTTCTGAGGGTATTTTATTTGATTAGTCTCACTCTATAGCTCACAAGATGAGCAATTTCTAACATTCACTTTTTATTGTCTCTTTTTTCAGAAAACCAGAAGGTTACAGAGAAAAAGTCTATGTCATTTTCATATAGAAAACTTCTTAGATTTGGTTAATTTCCACATAGATGTTTTTCTCTGAAAGACCTACAAAAGATGAAGGAATTTTAAAACAAGATGCACAATTATAATGGA
The DNA here is from genome assembly GCF_054392235.1 of Sus scrofa. NCBI lineage: Eukaryota > Metazoa > Chordata > Mammalia > Artiodactyla > Suidae > Sus > Sus scrofa. The sequence goes on along the minus strand of NC_139393.1, from coordinate 16,388,524 downwards.
AAAAGCAAAAATCTTAAGAAAAAAATAAAGTAAGATGCAGAGATTGGGTCATGTAAAGGCCTTGTTAGCCTCCACGCCACAGTCTTGATGACAGGTGCTCTTGGGCTGGTTTCTGAATCACTGTTTAAAGAGTTAATTACCCTGCAAGCTTGGAAAGTATCTTTTCAACACCCTGAACCTGCTGCTTGTTTTTGACTCACTCAAACACAACATTGGTACTACAATTACTTATTTTTTTGCCTTTTAAGAAATGAACATCATGGAATTCCTGGTGGCTCAACAGGTTAAGAACCCAGGTAGTATCCATGAAGATTTGGGTTCGATCCCTGGTCTCACTCACTGGATTATGGATTCAGCTTTGCTGGCATAGGTCATGGCTGTAGCTCAGATCTGGCGTTGCTGTGGCTGTAGTGTAAGCAGCAACTGCAGCTCCAGTTCGACCCCTAGCCTGGGAACTTATATATGCCGAGATGTGGCCCTTAAGGAAAAAAAAAAGGAAGGAAGGAAGGAAGAAAGAAAAGAAATGGACATTAAGGCGCAATGAAAAGCATTTTTTTCAACCAGCAGTTCAGAAATCAGCAAAAAGAGCAAACAAGGCACTGGATCCTCCTTTGCTTTTGTTTTTTGTTTAATATTTAAAACAATTGAAGTATAACTGACATATAACATTATATTACTTTCAGATGTGCAATATAATAATTTTATATATATATATGTATTCCAAAATGATCACCACCATAAGTTTAGTTCATATTAGTCACCATACATAGTTAACAGATTTTTTTTTTGTTTTTGTGAAGGGGACTTCTAAAATTTACTCTAGTAACTCACATTGGAAGGACGATATTACTCATTACAGTCACCATGCTGTCCCCACGACATTTATTTTATACCTGGAAGTTTATGCTTTTTGACCTTCCCCCCTTTACTCATTTTGCCCACTCTCCACCCCTTACTTCTGGCACCCACCAATTTATTGTCTTTATTTGGGGGGAGTTCCATATATAAATGAGATCATACAGTGTTTGTTTTCTCTGATTTATTTCATTAACATAATGCCTTCAAGGTCCATACATATTGTTGCAAATGGCAAGATTCCATTCTTCTTTATGGCTGTATTATATTCTACTGTGTGTGTGTGTGTGTGTGTGTGTGTGTGTGTGTGTGTGTGTGTGTGTGTGTGTGTTATATAATCCGCATTTTCTCTATCCTTTCATCCAGTGATAGACATAGGTTATTTTCCTATCCTAGCTATCGTAAACAACGCTGCAGAAAGCACGGGGGTGCAGGATCTTTTCAAATTAGTGTTTTCATTTTTTTTTCAGATAAATACTGAGAAGTGAAAGCTTTGGGTCATATAACATGTCTATTTTTAATTTTTTGAGGCGCCTCCATACTCTTTTCTATGGTGGATGCAGAAATTTACATACCCAATAGTGTGCGAGGGTTCCTTTTTCCCCACAGCCTCGCCAACACTTCTCTGTTGTCTTTTTGATAACAGCCATTCTGACACCCATGAGATGATTTTTCATTGTGGTTTTGATTTTCATTTCTCTGATCATTAGTGATGTTGAGACTCTTTTTGTTGTTGTTTTATTAAAATATAGTTTATAATGTGTTTTAAATTTTTAATTTTATTGAAATAGAGTTGATTTTAAATGTTGTATTGGCTTCAGGTATACAGCAAAGTGAATCAGTCATACATATAAATATATCCATTCTCTTTTTCCCATAGAAGTTATTACAATCTATTGAGCAGATTTTCCTGTGCTACACACTTGGTTCTCATTGATCATCTATTTTATGCAGTGGTGTATATATGTTATTCCCACCCTCCCAATGTTCATTCCCCCAAATTGTTTCACCTATGTTAACCATAGACTGGTTTTTAAATTTGTGAAATTTTTTATTTTTATTTTTTGGTCTTATTAGGGCCACACCCACAGCATGTGGAGGTCCCCTGGCTAGGGGTCTAATCGGAGCTACAGCTGCTGGCTTACACCACAGCCACAGCAATGCCAGATCTGACCTGCGTCTATAACCTACACCACAGCTCACGGCAACACCAGATCCTTAACCCACTGAGCAAGGCCCGGGATTGAACCCACAACCTCATGGTTCCTAGTCAGATTCATTTCATTTCCGCTGTGCCACAATGGGAACTCCTGTTTCTGTTTTACAAATAAGTTATTTTGTATCATTATTATTAGATTCCACATATAAAAGATATATGGTATTTATCTTTCTCTGTCTGACCTGCTTCACTCCATATGAGAGTCTCTAATTCCATCTATGTTGCTGCAAATGGCATGATTTCATTCTTTTTCTGGCTGAACCTTCCACTGTGTGTATGTACCACATCTTCATCTAGTCCTCTGTTGCTGGTCATTTAGGTTGCCTCCATGTCTTGGCTGCTGTAAGTAGTGCTGCAATGAACTTTAGGGTGCATGCATCTTTTTGAATTAGCGTTTCTCTGGATATATGCCCAGAAGTGGGATTGCTGATTCATACAATAGTTCTATATTTTGTTTTTTAAGGAACCTCCATGCTGTCCTCCATAATGGTTGTACCAATTTACATTCCCACCCACAGTGTAGGAGGTTTTTTTTTTTTTTTTAATCTCTTTACCCTCTCCAACATTTATTGTTTGTAAGCTTTTTGTCGATGGTCATTCTGACTGGTGTGAGGTGATATCTCGCTATAGTTTTGACTTGCATTTCTCTAATAATTAGTGATGTTGAGCATCTTTTCCTGTGTTTTTTAGCCATATGTCTGTCTTCTTTGGAGAAATGTCTGCTTAGATCTTCTGCCCATTTTTTGATTGGGTTTTTTGTTTTTGACATCAAGCTCCATGAGATATTTGTATATTTTGGAGAGCAATCCTTTGTTGGTCACTTGGTTTGCAAAGATTTTCTCCTATTCTGTGGGTTGTCTCTTCATTCCTTTTCTTTTCTTTTTTTTCTTTTTAGGGCTGCTCCTACAGCATATGGAAGTTCCCAGGCTTGGGGTTGAATTGGAGCTGCTGCGGTCAGCCACAGCCACAGCAACGCAGAATCTGAGCCATATCTGCGACCAACACCACACCTCATGGCAAGGCCGGATCCTTAACCCACTGAGCAAGGCCAAGGATCAAACCTGAGTCCTCATGGATACTAGTATTCATTACCACTGAGCCACAATGGGAACGCCATCATTTTTTTAAAAAATGGTTTCCTTTGCTGTGCAAAAGCTTTTAAGTTTAATTAGGTCCCATTGGTTTATTCTTGTTTTTCTTGTCTAATCTAGGAGGTGGATCAAACAAAATACTGCTATGATTTATGTCAGAGTGTCCTGCCTACATTTTCCTCTAGGAGCTTCCTAGTATCTGACTTTACGTTTAGTTCTTTAATCCATTTTGAGATTATTTTTGTACATGTTGTTAGAGAGTGTTCTAATTTCATTCTTTTGCATGTAGCTGTCCAGTTTTCCCAGCACCACTTATTGAAGAGACTCTCTTCCCTCCACTGTAGGTTCTTGCTTCCTTTGGCATAGATTAGCTGACTGTAGGTGCTCAGGTTTATTTCTGGGCTTTCTATCCTATTCCAGTGATCTAAATTCTGTTTTGATGACTGTAGCTTTGCATTATCGTCTGAAGTCAGGGAGCCTAATTCCTCTAGCTTCATTTTTCTTTTTGCTTTTTGGGGCCACACCCATGGCATATGGAGGTACCCAGGCTAGGGGTCTAATTGGAGCTACAGCTGCCGGCCTACACCAGAGCCACAGCAACACCAGATCTGAACTGCATCTGTGACCTACACCACAGCTCACGGTCACACCGGATCTTTAACCCACTGAGTGAAGCCAGGGATCAAACCTACAACCTCATGGTTCCTAGTTGGTTCATTTTTCTTTTTCAAGATTGCTTTGGCTTGGAGTTCCCATCGTGGCTCAGTGGTTAACGAATCTGACTAGGAACCATGAGGTTGCGGGTTCGATCCCTGCCCTCGCTCAGTGGGTTAAGGATCCAGCTTGCCGTGAGCTGTGGTGTAGGTCACAGACGTGGCTCTGATCCCGAGTTGCTGTGGCTCTGGCATAGGCTGGTGGCTATAGCTCCTATTAGACCCCTAGCCTTGGAACCTCCATATGCCGTGGGTGCAGCCCTAGAAAAGACAAAAAAAGATTAAAAAAAAAAGAAAGAAAGAAAGAGAGAAAGACTGCTTCAGCTATTCAAGATCTTTTGTGTTTCCATACTAATTTTAAAACATTTTGTTGCAGTTCTGTGAAGAATGTCGTTGGTAAGTTGATAGGGATTGCATTGAATCTGTAGCTTGCCTTGGGTAATGTAGTCATTTTGATAATATTGATTCTTCCAGTCCAAGAGCACAGCATGTCTTTCCATATGTTTGTGTCATCTTTGATTTCTTTCGTCAATGTCTTACAGTTTTTTCAGAGCATAAGTCTTTTGTCTTTTTAGGTAGGTTTATTCCTAGGTATTTTATTCTTTTTGATGTAGTCATAAATGGGAACGTTTCCCTAATTTCTCTTTCTGATCTTTCATTTGTTAGTATATAAAAATGCAATAGATTTCTGTGCATTAATTTTGTATCTTATGACTTTACCACTTTCATTGATGAGCTCTAGCAGTTTTCTGGTAGCATTGTCTTTAGGATTTTCTTTTTCTTTTTCAGACACCCCCACAGCATATGGAAGTTCCTGAACCAGGGATCAAATCAGGGCCAGAGCTGAGACCTACGCCACAGCTGCACTAACCCCAGTAACCCACTGTGTTGAGCCAGGGATCAAACCAGTGCTCCACAGAGATGAACCAGATCATTAACCCGCTGTGCCACAGCAGGAACTCCAGAGTTTTTTTATGTATAGTATCATGGTACTTACGAGCAGTGATAGTCTTACTTCTTCTTTTCCAACTTGAATTCCTTTTATTTTTTTTTTTTCCTTTTGATTGCCATGGGTAGGACTTCCAAAACTTGTCTCATAACTGGTGAAAGTGGACATCCTTGTTTTTTGTTTCTGATCTTAGCAGAAATGGTTTCAGGTCTTCGTCACTGAGAATGATGTTAGCTGTGGGTTTGTCACATAGGGCTTATATTATGTTGAGGTAGGTTTCCTCTGTGCCCATGTTCTAGAGAGTTTTTATCAAAATGGGTGTTGAATTTTGTCAAAAGCTTTTTCTATATCTAAGAATATGATCATATGGGTTTTATTCTTCAGTTTGTTAACGTGGTGTATTACATTGCTTGATTTATGGATACTGAAGAATCCTTGCACTATGGTATGATCCTTTTACCATAGTGCATTCAGTATGCTAATATTTTGTTGAGGATTTTTGCCTCTATGTTCATCAGTGATATTGGCCTGTAATTTTCTTTTTTGTGTGTGTGTGTGTGTGGTGTTTTTGTCCGGTTTTGGTATTAGGGTGATGATGGCCTCATAGAATGAGCTTGGGAGTGTTCCTTCCTCTGCAGTTTTTTGGAAGAGCTTCAGCAGAATAGGTGTTAATTCTTCTCTGAATATTTGATAGAATTCGCCTGTGAAGCCAAATGGTCCTGAATTTTTGTTTTTCGGGAAGTTTTAAAATCACAGTTTCAATTTCAATACTTGTGATTGCTCTATTCATGTTTTCTGTTTCTTCCTGGTTCAGTCTTGGAAGGTTGTGCCTTTGTAGGAAGCTGTCCATTTCTTCTAGGTTGTCCATTTTAGTAGCTTATAGTTGCTTCTATAGTCTCTTATGATCCTTTGTACTTCTGTGGTGTCAGTTGTAACTTCTACGTTTTCATTTCTAGTTTTATTGATTTGAGCCCTCTACCTTTTTTTCTTGATGAGTTTGGCTAAAAGTTTATTGACTTTGTTAATATTTTCCAAGAACCAACTTCTGGTTTCATTGATCTTCTCTACTGTTTTCTTTGTCTCTGTTTCACTTATTTCTGCTCTGTTCTTTGTGATTTTTTTTTCCTTCTACTAACTTTGTGTTTTGTCTATTCTTCTTTCTCTAGGTGCTTTAGGTATAAGTTTAGGTTGTTTATTTGAGATTTTTCTTGTTTCCTGAGATAGATCGTGTTGCTATAATCTTCCTACTCAGAGCTGCTTTGCTGTGTCCCATAGGTTTTGGATTTTTGCATCTTTGTTGTCATTCATTTCTAAGTATTTTTAAATTTCCTCTTTGATTTCTTCAGTGATCCATTCGTTATTTAGTGGCACATTGTTTAACTTCCAGGAGTTTGTGTGTTTTGCTGTTTTTTTCCTTGTAGTTGATTTCTAGTCTTAAGACGTTGTGGTCAGAAAAAAATTCTCAATATTTCAATTTTTTAGAATTTACCAAGGCTTGATCTGTGGCCCAAGATATGATCTATCCTGGAGAATGTTCCATGTGTACTTGAGAAGAATATATAGTCTGCTGCTTTAAAGTGTTGTGTTAATTTCTGGTGTACAGAAAAGTGATACGGTTATAATATAACATAAACTCGTGCTAAACAGTAGGACCTTTTTGTTTATCTCTTTTAGACATAGTGGTGTCCATCTGCTAATTCCAAACTCCTCACTCATCCCTCCCCCTCAGCCCGCTTTCCCCTTTGGTAGTCAGTTTTGTTTTCTATATTTGTGAGTCTGTTTGTGTTTTGCAAATAAGTTCATTGGTATCATATTTTAGATTCCACATATAATGATATGATATGATATTTGTCTTTCTCTGTCTGACTTATTTCACTGAATAGTATTTCTATCTTCTTTACCCATTCATTTGTTGATGGACATTAACAGGACAGTAATAGGTTGCTTCCATGTCTTGGCTGTTGTAATTAGCGCTGCTATGAGCATTGGGGTTGCATATATCTTTTTGAATTAGAGTTTTCTCTGGATATATCCCCAGGAGTAGAATTACTGGAACACATGGTAACTCTATTTTTAGTTTTTTAAGAAACCTCCTTATGCTTTTCCATAGTGGCTACACCAAATTACCAACAGTGTGGGAGGGTTCCCTTTTCTCTACACCCTCTCCAGCATTTGTTATTTGTAGACTTTTTGATGATGGCCATTCTGACTGGTGTCAGGTGATACCTCACTGTAGTTTTGATTTGCATTTCTCCAATAATTAGTGATGTTGAACATCTTCTCCTGTGCCTGTTGGCCTTCTGTATATCTTCTTTGAAGAAATGTCTGTTCAGATCTTCTGCCCATTTTTTGATTTTGTCTGTTTTTTTGGTATCAAGTTGTATGAGCTATTTATGTATTTTGGAAATTAAGCCCTTGTTGGTTGTGTCGTTTACAAATATATTCTCCCAGTCCAAAGATGATCTTTTCTTTTCTTTTATGGTTTTCTTTTGCTGTGCAAAACTTGTAAGTTTGATTATGTCCCATTTGATTACTTTTTATTTTATTTCTATTGCCTTAGGAGACTGACCATTGCTCTGATTTATGTTGGAGAGTGTTTTGCCTGTGTTCTCTTCTAGGAGTTTGATGATGTTACGTCTGATAGTTATGTCTTTAAGCCTTTTTTTTTTATTTGTCTTTTGTCTTTTTTAGGGCCGCACCCTCGGTACATGGAGGTTCCCAGGCTAAGGTCAAATCGGAGCTGTAGCCATCAGCCTATGCCACAGCTACAGCAACGGGGATCTGAACCAAGTCTGCAACCTATACCATAGCTCACGGCAACGCTGGATCCTTAACCCACTGAGCGAGGCCAGGGATCCAACCCACATCCTCATGGATGCTACGGAATCGTTAACCACTGAGCTGCTACGGAAACTCCTTTTTAAGCCATTTTGAGTTTATTTTTGTATATGGTGTGGGGGAGTATTCTAACTTCAGTGTTTGGGATGCAGCTGTCCAACTTTCCCAACACCACTTGCTGAAGGAGACTCTTTTCTTTTTGAATGAAAGTATAGGTATTTTATTCCCCTTCTAAAATATTACAATATTCTTTTGTAAGACTGGTCAAGTTTTTAAAACAAGAGGTAAATATAGTGCTATTATTGCTACTTAAAATTATTCCACATTATGATTTTTTAAGAATGGAACGGGATTTTTGTTGTTGTTGTTGTTACATAAGACTATATAGATTATCATAGTCTGTATTTTAACCAGAAGCCTGGTTCTCAACCCAGAGCATGATGTGTTTTTGCCTCCAGGTTTTTTTTTTTTTTTTTTTAAGTAATAATTGTACCAATGTTGTATTTGAGTGGGTGAAAACAAGTAGCACATTTCAAACTCGATGATGAAAGATACTTTCAAAGCTTGTAGGATAATGAACATCTTTAAACAGTTGCTCAGAAACTGGCCCAAGAGCACCCTTCATCAAGACTGTGGTGTGGGGATACTGCAACAAGCTGGACCCTATGAGGCCTTCCCAGAAAAGACCCCCACTCATGTCCTCCGCCTGCCTATTGTCTATAGGAAAACTTCAATCAGAGGAATGAAAAAATACAGAGAAAAAGGAAAAGAGTTGAGCAAAACAAAATAATAATAGTTTAGCCATTCAACAAAGTCAAAGACCTTTAGTTCTTACTCAAGAACTACAGATTAAATTCCGAGCCACGTCCTTGAAGCCATTGCAGGTGCCGAAGGCGGAAGACGTCAAAGGTATGCTGCCTGCAAGCGCGTAGACCCCAGACCGGTTGGAACCAGAAGGTCGATGACGCTGACTCCCAATGACCTCACCATCCACCCGTCAGGAAAAGGTCCATGAGCTGCTAATGCCCTGTTTTTTGAACACTCTAAGACCCCTCATCGTCCCCTCCAAGGAGGGCGCCGTCCTTGCCTGCTGCTGTGTCCCCTCTCTGCCTGGCAATTAGAGCTACTTTTCCTCTTTCTTTCAACTCTGTCTCCGCGTTTCTCTTTGGCATCGGTGTACAGAGATTTCAGCCACAGCGATCAAGGCCCTCTTGTGCCCCTCACGCTTCACTCCCCTCTCTTAGCTTTGCTTCCTCATCTGGGAAACCTGCAACAGTCCAGAGAATCTTCGCAGGTTGCCACCACAGAAATCAGTGTCTGGACCCACATTCTCTGCTCTCCTCTGATTAGAAAGCTCTCTGACCCTCTCCGGTGCGCTCTTCTTTCACTCAGCGAGGTCCCTCCATCAAATCCCCCACCAATCACTTATCAGGTTTTTGACTTCGATCACTGCTCTCAGCAGTCACACATATTATTTGTTCCGCCTTAAAAACCAACCAACCAACCAACCAACCAACCAAACTCTCTGGCAATCTCACTTCCCCTTCTGCTTCTGGGCAAAGAAACCAACACATAAAAACCAAACCAACCAAATTCTTCCAAAGGCTCGTCTAGTTCCCTGCCTGTAAGTCCTCTCCTCTTTTTCTCTTTTAAAAAAATCACTCCACGAAGATGGTCTTCCACCACCCCACTGGACCCACTCCTGCCAAGGCCACCAAACATCCACAGGGTAAAAGCAGTGATCAGTCCCCTGACCCACCCGTCCTTCCGCCTGTACCCTCTTTCCACTTGGTTTCCAGGATTCCACACCCTCCTGCTGTCGCCCAACCTCCCCAGCAGCTCCACCTCCTTTTCTGCACCCTTTCCTCCCCTGACCTGTGTTACTTTGGTCTCAATGAATTGTCCCATGTTCCTGAGCAATTTTGTACAGTGTGAGCTGTTAGCTTCAGGGAGATGATTTCCTTTGGATTAAAAGATAATCAAAGAATAACAGATATTCAGAAATAGCCTCATCCACACACACACACAAAGGAAACAAGAATAAACAGTTGAGTGGTAAAAAAATTTACAGAAGGGATAACACTCAATGTAGTCAAAGCGACTTGGCCTGGGTAAAGACTGACTTGCTGGTGGCAGCACATCCTAGCTAAATAAGTCCCCAGTATGTAGCAGGGTCTCTTTAAAGCTGTAATTCTACTTTGGGAAGACACTTTAAGAAAATAATCCTAAAGGGGAAAATGCATTTCAGTTGCAGAAGTACAAATATAGGTGCTTCATTTATAATGTAAAATATCTAAAGAAATGAAAGGGACAGCAGCAAGAGGCCCAGCAGATGGGAGTAGCACTCAGGGACCAGTTTGTGGGGACCAACCCACAGGTAAATTTTAAGACATCTACACACTGAATATTATCTGGAGTAAATTCATGAGGTCTATGTTAATGCAAGTGTTTAAATAAAGATGATTTTAATGGGAAAAAAGAGGAGAGCACAAAATAAGTACTTATACACTGACTGAAGCTATGTGAAAAGAATTCAGGTCATAAATATTCATTAGGGAAAAAAAGTCATCATTTACAGCTTTGAATGAATATGACAGCATGCTGGGCACTGAGAAGGAAATGGCACAAATATGCAGGAATAATGCACAATAAGGAGGTCCAGGCTGCAATCTGGGCTCCCTCGAAGTCCTTTGTAAGATCTGGGTTTGTGCCCCATCTGGACAAAGGATGGGGTGGAAGTTCCCCCCGGGCCATTGGCGGATGTACCACCAGAGGGCGCGCCAAGCTTGTCTCCAGGTCTCCGGGCGCCCTCCCGCCCCCCGGCGGCGCGCGCTCCCCAGGGCGGCCGGGCTGGACCTCTCCCTCCCTGCCGGCCTCCTCTCCGCCTGCCGCCAGAGGGCGCCGCAGGCTGCCCGGCGCTCGGCTGGCCGCCCCGGAGCGCCAGCGCGGGAGTGAGGCGGGGGCCGGCCAGGCGGCGGCCATGGACCGCTTCGTGTGGACCAGCGGCCTCCTGGAGATCAACGAGACCCTGGTGATCCAGCAGCGCGGGGTGCGCATCTACGACGGCGAGGAGAAGGTAGGGAGGCGGCCCGGGCTCGCTCCCCGGCCCCCGGCTCGACTCTCGGCGCCGCCCCCGCCCGCCGGAGCCCGTCCGGCGCTCGGCTCTGGCCCGACTTTGGAACGGCTCCCGGGGACGCGGTGGGTGGCGGCCCCTCCGGCCCGGGAGAGACTCCTTCGGGCCGCTCGGAGGGCGCGGGCCGAGCGCGGCGCGGTCTGGGAACCCGGATTCAGCGCCCCGATCGCGGCGGACGGGCGGCGGGCAGGCCGGTTCCGCCCTCGTCGGGAGGCCCCGGGTCCTGCGCTCGCGAACCGGGCGTGGCTTCGGCGCTGGGACCTGGGGGCGCCCGGGGGACTCCCGGCTGTCGCGGCCGGAGCGTCTGGGGGACGGCTTTGGAAGGACCTCGAAAGGAGGTGTCAGCCTCTCCTTGGGACGCCTTGGCCAAAGGCTCTGCGGGTTTTTTTGGGGGGGAGGGGGTGACCTAAGAAAAGGGTTTTGATGATTTGCTTTGTACAGCGATGTAGTAGGCCATGCCTGGTCACCCGAGCTTAAACCTTAGGAGATCTGTTTGCAAACTGAGAGGGAAAAATACTGTGTAAGACATTCCCTGGAGACTTCTCTCAAACTGCAAACTGTCATCCTGTTCTGGGGAAATGTATAAGCTGGAATTAGGGAAAAAAAAAATTTAAAAACCCGTTTCCTCCCCAGCGTTTTTCGTTTGCACAAGTTTTCCCTTGCACCCTCTACTTCCTTGCAGTTTCGTTAGAGGAACTTCCTGTTGTACTTTTGCATGGGTTCCTGGACTCAGCTTTTCCTGATCATGCTTTGCAGAAGCTGGAGGCCTCCTGCCTTGAAGGTAGCAGAGGGCCTGGGTCACAACCTTCCTTCGGAGGCAAGGCTGACGGGACCGAGGGCCCAAGGTTCTCTGCCTCTTGGAGGGCATTGTTTCATATTTCCATTTTGGAGTCAAAGTCTTTTCCTTAAATCATTTCGTTGGCCTCAACTCTGTTTACTGCTTCAGTCCTTTCATTAATTTGATCTTGTATTGGGCTGGCATCTTTTGGTTGGAGCAACAAGCTAAAGGTTTTTGGGTTTTCAAACCGAGGTTACACCTTTGGAACTCTTGTCGTAAATGGGAAACAAATCAACCCCCCTCCCCAGCCCTGGCCCTCGGGGAGCTGGAGGTTTTCCCCACCCGCCCAACTGTAATTCTGGACATTGGCAGGTTGGTCTTCAGAGACACCCCAAGCCTCTCCCTGCTGGCAAGTCAGGCTTTTGCAGAGCCACAGGCTCTGCCCTTTTCTGGAATTCCAGTATGCAAATTAGAATACCTTGGCTGGCACAGAATTTAACTGTGGTATCTTCAAAACCAATAAAAAAAACAAAATCGTTTGTACCTTTGTATGAAAAACCATTGTTGAACCAGCACATTCTATTTTTTCTTTTACTTTTTTTTGCTTCTTGTTTTAGCAGACAAGTAGATATATGTATCAGAGGATTAAGAAAATGTCATGGGGAAAACTTAGTTGATCTAGTTAAGAATTTTTTTTATAACCATTTTTTAAACTTGAAGTATAGGTAGTTTACAACGTTGTGTTAGTTTCAGGTGTACAGCAAAGTGATTCAGTTGTACATACACATGTGTAAAGATAGATGTGTATTCTTTTTCAGATTTTTTTCTATTATAGGTTGTTATAAGATATCGAATATAGTTCCCTGTGCTATACTGTAGGACCTGGTTGTCAGTCAGAAATTCCTAACTGTTCCGGAAGCTGGGGCTGGTGAGGGAGGGCCTAGGTGTCTTGAAATCAGGCAGGCTGCCCAGCACTGTGGTCCCCGGGCTGGATCTGCTCAGTCATCTGCAGAGCTGCTCCCAGTGGGACTGAGGGCCAGACTGATTCCCGTGGAAAGTCTTGTGTCCTGGCTTCCTCTCTCTGCTGGAGGGCAGCCAGACCTCACGTGGTCTGAGGACTCTCTCTCGGAAGCTGAGCTGGTTCCCTTTCAGCATCTTTCATTGGCTCCCTTCTCTAACTTCTCAGCTTTGCACCCAGTACGTTCCCCAGGCCCGTGTGCACAGGGCTGTCTAAGAGGCCATTGGATGCTGCCTACTCACCCTTGTATCTTTCTGGCTCATCCTGGGTGTGAAATACATTAAAAGAGAACAAAACCAGAGTATGTACTATGTGCCAGGAGCTTTATGTAATTTAATCCCCTCCATGGCATTTGAGGTGAGTATTTTCCTGAATGAGAAAAGAATTCTCTGAGAAGACATGACTTGCCTAAAAGCCACTGAGTTAGTTATCAGGAGAGCCTGGAGTTAACTACTCATCAGACTCCCAAAGCCTGTGCTTTATTCCCATGCTGCAGCGCTTCAAAAATACAGCAGTCACCAGTGCCAGGTCCTTTATGTGTGTTCTACATACGCTTATGTAATAGTGTAGCCGCCAAGGATGAGAACACTGAAACGCCCAGTAGGGGGTTGAGAACACTGCGACCTGTCCAAGGTCACACGATTAGTAATGGGTGGAGCAAGACTGGACCCGGCTTTTCCCACCACCCGAGTGCCTCTTGCTTGTTTATACAGGCACGGTTTTCACGGGCCCCTCTTATAACCAGATAATGTGTTGTTTTCCTAAGCGGTGTAGACAGGTCATTTGTTTCAATTCCCAGAAGCTTTTGTAGCCTCGTTTAATTTAAAAGCTAATTTGAGAAGGTTAGTAGTGTGTAATGTGGCAGGTTGGTAGCTTACACTAGAAGATTTAGAAAACATGTATTTTTCTTTCAGCTGGCTATTTATTTTACTTTTAGGAATTTGCCCTTGGGAAGCATTCAGAGATACATAAAAATATCATGAATGCGGCGGTGCATCACAGCAGGTTTATACAGATGACTAGTTATTATGTCCTATAGGGAAAAACCGGGAGCTGTCCGAGTGTCCACCGTCGGGATTGCTTGACTAAATCTGCCATGCCCTGATCCGCGTGAGGAACAGGCTGCGAAATGAAAAGAGCAAGTTATAAAACTGTAAATATCGTGGCCTCATTTGAAAGAATATAGACTCACACCCTGACTGGTCTGATGAGGAATGATTTCGTTTTCTTTCTTAAAACATGGTTTCCAGATTTTCAACTTTTATACGACTTTTATAACAGAAAAACGTGAAAGAAAAACAAGAAGGAGTAAACTCCTTTGGCGGAATCCTAAGTCGTGTGAACGACTGACTTTGAAGGCGTTGCCGTCGCTCTGAGAGCTCGAGGCGGACCAGCCTGAGCTTGTCGGGAGGTTTAGCTCGCAATCCTTTGGACGCCCTGAAGGGGCTATTACAGCACGTCTTCACCGAGAGCAGCCGTTTTTCGGGTGCACATAGTTCAGGGACCCGGTAATGGGCCGTCGTCTGGCTTCAGCTTCCCACTCCCATCCTCGTGTTTGGCTTTCCCGCGGGTACCGCGCAGCGTCCTCCTCAGCGCTGTTACGCCACTCAGTTACGTCATTACGTTACGTCGCCTGCTCCTGAGGTGATAACATTCGCTTCTGGGAAGGGGGACTCTTACTCTCTGGCAGAAGAGGTGTTTAAAACAGTTTCAACTCACTTGTTTGGTTTTGCACATACAGCATTAAGCAACACATGTGAAGGCAGACAGAATTAAGTGCCGGGAGTGAGGATGTGTTGCTTCGGATGCGGAGGAGCGCGTGGAAAGCCGGTCTTTTCTCTGAGGAGCTGAGGTGCTTGCTGAGCTAGCGCCTCACAGGGTGTATTCAGCTGCGTGGTTCTGCATGTCTCTCCCCATGAAGGCTTATTAGCTGTGTTATGTAAGACCTACTAATATTAAGATATTAATACTATAGTCCTATGTTACTCTTAGAAAGTAACTTTTTTCTTTTTTTTAGTAACGATACACTTTATTAAAATACAGGATCTCATACTAGTGAGGGAAGTACGAGACAGGTACACACATACCCAGCGAGTGACCATCCACATTCAACTGGCTCTTCTAGAAAGCGGGATCTGCCTTGATACGAGTCAAAAGCCATAGAAGAGTTTAAACATTTCATGCTGGGAGCTCACTACTGGGAATGCACTTTAAGAACCGAACAAACTCAAAACACGAAATTAACAAAAATGCTCATTACATCTTTTTTTTTGCATGTTCTTATTTTATTTTATTTTTTAGTTGTGTAATGATCATAACAATCTAATTTCACAGGATTTCCATCCCACAGCCCAAGCACAACTTTTAAAAATTCGTGTTGGTAGTTGTGGCTCAGCAGGTTAAGAACCCGACCAGTCTCCATGCAGACATGGGTTCCATCCAGGCCTCTATCACTGCGTTAAGGATCTCGTGCTGTGGCCAAGGAAGGTCACACACAGATGCGGCTCGGATCTGGCATTGCTGTGGCTGTGGTCTGGGCCACAGCTGCAGCTCCTATGACCCGAAGACTGGGAACCTCCAGATGTTGCGGGTGGGGCCCTAAAGAGAAAAAAAATTCACGTTAAAAAGTGTGTTGGAGTTTCCGCTGTGGCGTCTTGGGAGCTCTGGGTTGCAGATTGGATCCCCAGCCCTGCACAGTGGGTTAGGGATTTGGGGTTACTGCAGCTGCAGCTTAGGTTGTGACGGCAGCTCGGATCGGATCCCTGCCCTGGGAACTACATCTATCTTGGGGCAGCCCAAAATGGGGGAAAAAAAAAAGTGTTTTGTTGTATATTATATCTAGACTTTTTTTTTTTTTTTTCTTTTTAGGCTGCACCCATGGCATATGGAGGTTCCCAGGCTAGGGGTCAAGTCGGAGCTGTAGCCCCCGACCTACATCACAGCTCACAACAACGCTGGATCCCTAACCCACTGAACAAGACCAGGGATCGAACCTGCAACCTCACAGATACTAGTCGGATTGGTTTCCGCTGCACCACAAGGGGAACTCTGATACCAGGACTTTCTTGACAGAAAAATTCCTTTATGTGTTTGAGTTAACAAAAAATAGTTTACAGAAGTTTCTGAGTTACATGAAGTTATATATGCTTGTAGCAAATTTACCGTTTCTTTATTAGACAAATAATAAAGTTGTTAAATATAGGTAAACCAAAAGAAGAAACTTGAAATAATCAATAATCCTGCTACCTATAAACAGTTAATTAGGACATATTGTATATGTGTGTGTAATCAAGCTGCGTATACTATTTTGAAACCTTTTCCCTGTATTAATGTCATGAATATATTGTAATAGGACAAACAAGGGCCTACTCTCTAGCACAGGAAACTACTTTCAACGTCCTGTGATAAACCACAATGGTAAAGAATATGAAAAAGAGGAGTTCCCGTCATGGCTCAGTGGTTAACGAATCCGACTAGGAACCATGAGGTTGCTGGTTCGATCCCTGGCCTTGCTCAGTGGGTTGGGGATCCGGCATTGCTGTGAGCTGTGGTGTAGGTTGAAGATGAGGCTCCGATCTGGCGTTGCTGTGGCTGTGGCTCTGGCGTAGGCCGGTGGCTACAGCTCCGATTTGACCCCTAGCCTGGGAATCCATATTCCTCGGAAGCGGCCCAAGAAATGCAAAAAGACCAAACAAACAATAAAAAGAATATGAAAAAGAATGTATGTATCTATCTGAATCGCTTGCTGTATACCAGAAACTAACACAACATTATAAATCAACTATACTTCAATAAAAAAGTGAGTGGTTTGTAATATAAGTCTCAACTGCCTCCATAATTACATTTTTGATGATTTTTACTTAGAATAACATTCTAATTGGTTGTTTACTTGACAGTTTTTTTAAACCACACTATTTTAAACTCAAAAGGATTATTATTTGTAACAAATTGGATATTCGCTTAAATGCCTTCCTTTGAGTTTGTGTTGTGCCGTGGCCCTGTGAATGGGAACAACCTTGTAACTTTTGAAATAACTAATTACTCCTCAAAGGATACAAGCAAGTCCTACCTTATGATAAATTCTACTTTCTGGTAATTAGTTAATAAAATTTCCAATATATTTCTTGCTTTTAACAGAAATGAAAGGGTTTGATTTATTAATCTTTTGGGTTCCAACGCTGAAATGACCTTATTTATATAATTTTCCATGCATAATAAAAAATTAAGGGGATTAAAGATTTGATCCTACAGATCTAGTTGGCATTTTTTGTGGTTGTATTATAGTTTTATTCATTTATTTTTTTTTAATGGCTGCACCTGTGGTATATGGAAGTTCCTGGGCCAGGGATCAAATCTGAGCCACAGCCGCGACCTATGCCACAGCCACAGCAACTCGGGATCCTTAACCCACTGTGCTACAGCAGAAACTCGATTGTATTCTACTTAAAAAACTTTTTTTACATTTATGTTTTGAGTAGGTGACACAATCTTATGATAAAAGTTCAAAAACCCACACAAAGTTAAAAGTTTCCCATACTAGTCTCCTTGTCACCCAGCGCTGCCAAGAAGCCACCAGTGCGTCATTCTAGAGAGCCATGTGTATGTCACGCACAGGTGTTGCCATAAAAGATATTGTTTTTTTCTTTTTAAAGTATGACTTTCTAATATACTAGTCATACAAAGTTCTGAAACTTGCTTTTATCATTCACTTTATGAGGAGAATTTACCATCTTTCATTAACTGAAAATGTACAATTCCCCCCCTATATTTTAACTCCAGAATCAGGATGCATCTTATAATCCATGGCATCTTAGACTTTATCAAATACAATAAACACAGTCTTTTTAATGACTGAGTAGACATTCCTTGTGTGGCTGTGTATTTCCCTTTTGATGGACATTTAAATTGTTTCCTATCTTTCGCTTTTAAAAAACAACAATGAGGAGTTCCTGTTGTGGCTTAGCAGAAATGAACCTGACTGGTATCTGTGACGATGCGGATTTGATCCCTGGCCTTGCTCAGTGGGTTAAGGATCCTGAGTTGCCATGAGCTGTGGTGTAGGTCGCAGACGGGGCTTGGATCCAGCATTGCTGTGGCTGTGGTGTAGGCCGGCAACTGTAGCCCCAATTTGACTCCTAGCCTGGGAACTTCCATAGACCACACCTGCAGCCCTTTAAAATAAAATAAAATAAAATTAGAATAGAATAGAATAGAATAAAATAAAAACAACAATGAATAATCTGGTAGCATATCGTTGTGCACATGTGTGAATTCATCTGTGGGATAAATTCCTAGAAGTGCATTTATTGGATCAAAGGATTTGTGTATTTATATTTTTTATAGATGATAACACATTGCCCTTTATTGCACTTGTCCGTCCGTCCATGTGCGCAAATGCTTATTTCTTCAACACGTCACCAGCACAGTTAGCAAACTTTTGGACCTCTGCCAATCTCATGGATAAAAGGGGTATCTTGACATTCTCTTAATTTGCCTTTTTCTTATTATATATGCGGTTGGGCATCAATTAATGTGTTTGAGTCATTTGTATTCCTTTTCTGTGAACTTTCTATTAACAGTCTTTGCTCATTTCTCTAATGGAACGTGGGCTATTTTCTTATTGATTTGTAAGGGTACTATGTCTATTAAGGACTTTAACCCTTTGTCTCTGATGTGGGTTAGAATTATTTTTCCCAGTCTGCTATCTTTGCCTTTGGTGGTTTTTGCCGTGAAGAATTTGTGTGGTTGCCTATGTGTGGAGTTGAATTGGTCAGTCTTTTCCTCTAATGCAGATGGGGTTAATATTTTTTCTTAGAAAGACTTTCTCCACTCTGAAGTGATTTTAAAAATTCTCTTATGATTTTTTTTCCTAGTGCTTTTATAAAATTTTAACTCAGATATTTGATCTATCCAGAATTTATTCTGTCACACTGTTAGGTATAACTACCTTTTTTTTTTTCCTACCGGGCATCCCTGATGTCTCAGTGCCATTGATTCAATCTCCATTCAGAGTTATTTTGCATGTGTTGTGTCTTTTTCTGGATTTTCTTGTTACTTAAAAATCATTAGAAAAATTTTTACAGGTGTTATTCACAAATTCAATCTCACGGTAAAAATTCACTCAGTAATGATGTATATAGTTTTGAAAAAGGGTCCTTTGCTTCTTTCTTCCGTTCCCTCATCGTTTTTCTGAGATAACCATTGTTAACAGAGCAATGAGTATCCCATTTAAACCTTTTTCTACTACTTATATGTGTACGTATATGTGTGTACACACATCTGTCTATCTCTCTGTAGGTAAATCTCGTATGTAGTTTGGGGGATATAGGGTTAATCTGTATCTTTCTATCTGATTATATTATAAGCAATACGCTGTCCGTTGCTTTCTTCCTCACTAACCTGTCGCCACGTCGTAGAAATAGATAACACTTGTGGCTCTACTCAAGATTCTTTCTAACCTCTGCATGGATTCCCTAGTATGAATGTATCACACTTGACTTAACCACTCCGCTATTAGTTATCCGCGTATTTAGGTATTTAGGTTGTTCGCAGTTTTTTCCTCCTTTTAGCAAGGCTTACAAAGTGTGTAGCATTGCTTCTCTTTAACTTGTGATAAAGCTAATTCTAAAATGTTTACTTATGAGATTGACTTACTGTCGTGCAATTCTGGGGGAAGAAAACCTGGACTACCTTGAGTGAAATGTTACTAATATTTTGTGATGATCTTGTTTTTCTAGATTAAATTTGATGCCGGGACCCTCCTTCTTAGTACACACCGACTGATTTGGAGAGATCAGAAAAATCATGTGAGATACAGTATTTTTGCATTTGTTCTAGGTTTTAAATCACAGAAGTTGGTTTTTCCCCTTTGTGGTAAAACTGTAAATAGATGCAACACATTTTTATTTCCGGATGTCAGAAGAGTCTGTCCCATGTGGTTTCTCTGAATGTGGAACAGAGAGAGGAGTTAGGATCCGGTCCTCATTCAGCCCCAGAGCAGTCAATAGCGACTCTGCAGAGAATCTTGGCGACTCCTGGTTTTTAAACACTAATCAGATCCCACCCCACACCCGAATGACCCGGTCAATTGTCAGGGGTCCTTAAACTAACACGTCCTTAAAGCACCTGGTTCTCCCTGATAATTGTCGAGAGTCAGGAGGCGAGGTCTGCCGAGAAGTGCGTGCTTTTACCTAGACATTGAGAGGAACTGCCGTACATGGCTCAGCAAGAGGAGGAATCCCCCATGTTTTCATTTCGAGGAAGAAAGAACAAGTTATGTATGTAGACCTGGTATCTTTATTCCAATGATCTTTATCTTAAAAGTAAGGAAGTATATCAATTTTAGTGTTGCCAGCAAAGTAAGCGGTCTCTTCTGTTATTTTCATAATTGCTGACCCTACGTGAAATTTTCATTCCATGGATAAACTGTATACTGTACTGAGGCTCTTTGCCGCTAGAACCAAATTGTGCCCCCTTCTGGAGTTCCCATCGTGGCTCAGTGGTTAACAAATCCGACTAGGAACCATGAGGTTGCAGGTTCGATCCCTGGCCTTGCTCAGCAGGTTAAAGATCCGATGTTGCTGTGAGCTGTGGTGTAGGACGCAGATGTGGCTCGGATCTCGCGTTGCTGTGTCTCTGGCGTAAGCCGGTGACTACAGCTCTAATTAGACCCCTAGCCTGGGAACCTCCATGTGCCGCTGGCGCGGACCTAAAAGGACAAAATAAAATAAAATAACAAATTGTGCCCCCTTCGTGGCGCTGTTGTCCTTGTTGATAATGCATGCCTTAGAACTGTTAATGTTGTCTAATTCTTTTAAAAGAAATACACTTTCAAGAAAGGAATCTTTTTTTGGAGGGATAGGTAGCCTTAAACCATATGCTTACTAATTCAATTAATTTTAGTATAATTTTTTTATTATCATATAAAGAGGCTCATTTAGACATCCTTAGACCTATTAAATGCCAAGAATTTGTAATAATTTGAAAATTATATGTACCAATAAAGGGAAGCCACATTAGTATTTTCTGTTAAAAATTAGTAGGTGAGTGAAGTATGGAAAATTATAAAGGGACAAAATCAGGTGTAAAACGCACTCCTTAAGGTTGTTTTGATTTGCTTGTTCTATTTTGTTTTCCATATAAGAATATATTATATGTAAAAAATTTTCATATAAATACTTTTTACAGGATGTACCTCCTATAAAAATAGGTAGTTATAGAAGTTCCTATTGTGGCTCAGTGGTTAACGATCTGACCAAGAACCATGAGGTTGCGGGTTCGATCCCTGGCCTTGTTCAGTGGGTTGGGGATCTCGGATCCCACATTGCTGTGGCTGTGGTGTAGGCCAGCAGCTGCAGCTCTGATTCAACCCCTAGCCTAGGAACCTCCATATGCCGCGGGAGCTGCCCAAGAAATGGCAAAAAGACAAAACAACAACAACAAAAAAAAAAAACAGGTAGTTATAGCTGTTTTTAAACTTATTCCATGAAGAAAAATCCTACCACTATCTTTTTTTCATTCAGTTTTCCCTAAATTTATTTAAGAAATAGAATAACATTGTCATTTAAAAATTTTTTTAATTTTTTTTTTTTAGGGCCGCATCCACGGCATGTGAAAGTTCCTGGGCCAGGGGTCAAATTGGGGCTGTAGCTGCTGGCCTTCCCCAAAGCCATGGCAATGCAGGACCTGAGCCGTGTCTGTGACCTCCATCACAGCTCATGGCAATGCTGGATCCTTAACCCACTGATCGAGGCCAAGGATTGAACCCACATCCTCATGGGTTCATTCCTGCTGAGCCACAACAGGAACTCCCATGTTATTTTTTATTGTTTTAATTATTAGGTACCTTAAAGGTACGTGGCACTCTAGGAAAATCTATGAAACAAGGATTTCTAATGCGTTTTATGGACCACGTTTTCTTCTGATTCCCTCCCAGGAGTGCTGCATGGCCATTCCTCTTTCCCAAATTGTGTTCATTGAAGAACAGGCAGCTGGAATTGGGAAAAGGTAAGGTCTGTATATCATAGTCTTTATTCACTGCAGCATCTCCAGTCAGGCTGTCACCATTAACTTGGGTGATGCATTGCTTGGTCGGTCATTGCCACGACTGCTAATGTGGGAGTGAGTCTAACGACTGTGTTTGGGGCTTTGGGAATGACGGTCATTGGTCAGAGCTCCTCTGGGAAGGTGTTATCCTGGGGGAGGAGAGACATGGGTGAGGGAGATTAAGAGACACAGACTTTCAGTTATGAAATAAATGAACCATGAGCATGAAGGGTACCGTGTGGGCAATACAGTCAGTAAGTGTATCATAGCTCTGTGGGGTGACATCACTAGACCTCTCGTGGGGATCATTTTGAAATAGACAGATGTATCGAATCACTCTGTTGTGTAAGAGAAATAGTGTTCGTGGGTCAATTATACTTCAAAACTCATGGAAAAAGAAATCAGATTTTGTGGTTGTCAGGGGCAGAGTGTCGGGGGAGGAGGACTTGGATGGGGGAGTCGGATGGCACAGACTTCCAGCAAGAATGTAATGTACCCGTGATGAGTATAATTAACACGGCTGTATGTTATGTATGAAAGGTGTCGAGAGTAAACCCTAAGAGTACCCATCACAAGGAAAAAAATTTTCTGTTTCTTTCATTTTGTGTTAGGTGTTCACTAAACTTCCTGTGGTAGTCATTTCTTGATGAATATAAGTCAAGTCATTATGCTCTGGGCCTCAAACTCATGCGGTGCTGTGTCGATTATATCAAAAACTGGAGAAAAAATATGTATGTTAAAAAAAGGAAGGTGTTATCCTCCTTCCAACTCATTGATTAAATGGAAGTCATTCTTTTTCTTTTCTTTTTCCTTTTATTTTTAATGGCTGCACTCGTAGTACGTGGAAGTTCCCAGGCTAGGGACTGAATCCGAGCCACAGCTGGGACCCACACCTCAGCTGCAGTGCTGTGGGATCCCTCAACCCACTGCGCCCGGCTGTGGGTAGAGCCTGAGCCTACCCAGTGACTTGAGCCACTGCACTTGGATTTTTTTGTTTGTTTTTTTGGTCTTTTTAGGTCTGCATCCTTGGCACATGGAAGTTCCCAGGCTGGGGGTCGAATCAGAGCAGTAGCTGCCAGTCTACACCACAGCCACAGCAATGCAGGATCCCACCCGAGTCTGGGACGTACACCACAGCTCATGGCAACACCGGATCCATAAACCAATGTGCAAGGTCAGGGATCGAACCCGCCTCCTCATGGATACTAGTTGGGTTCATTACTGCGAAGCCTTGATGGGAGCTCTGCAGTTGGATTCTTAACCCAGTATGCCACAGTGGGAACTCCTGAATGAGTGTATTTTAAACTTGGTAAAATATGGCAGTTGAATCATCCAAGAAGTGAATATATGAAAAATGACCATGGATTTTTTTTATGCTGACTTCGGGATTTTTAAACTTCATTTTGTATCATCGTTTAGCCTTTTGTTAGGTTTCCTTTGACAAAGTCTGATAGGCAGGGCTCGGGTGTTTGCATTTTAAAGATTGTATAATGCTTTTGCTCAGTCCCCTGGTCCTAGGTATTTTGTTGTTCTGACAGTTCAGTTCAAACAGTCCTGTGATCCTGCCTTTATTCCAGTCTTATTTGCTCACCTCACTTGAAGGTGTTCATCACAAAGGAATAGATGAAGAGTTCATGCAAGTCTGGCCCCAGTTCACCAAAGCATTGTTACATCAAGGAGGCCCCACACATGGTGTTTCAATTTTAGAGTGATATTCAGGCAAGCCAGTGGGCCCAGACAAAGTAACTTCGAGTCATCGATGCATCTATACTGTGGTCACAAAGAAAAAGCTCTAAGATAGGCATGCAAGATGCGTTGAATATTTTGGTTTTGCTCATATTTATAGAAGATTATTTATTGAGCTGGTAGGGAAAAAAGAGACATAAAACTGAGCAAATATAGTGGTGTTTTAATAGCGGAGAAGAGAACAGAAGCCATAAAGCTCATGGTAGTTTGTGTTCCTAGAGCAGCTGCCTTTTGAGATTTGTTTTTGGTATTGGCTATCTCTCTGGAGCATGTTGTTGACTGAATGGCATTTTCCAAAAATGACACTGTAGATTGTTAGTTTTGGATGGAGTTTTAATAAAGTGTCAGCTGGCCAGTTTTACACAGCTGAGTTTTCACACTTTGTTTTCAAATGAATAAGGTAGTATGCTTTGGCAGAAGTCATAGGCCCCCTGGTAACCTTTGGGGATGATTCTGTAGATGGAAAATCCTAATCATAAACCAGTAGCACAAACCACCTTCAATTTCGCAAATTTATTTTGAACTTATCCCCTAGAAGCACATTTTTATTTACTCTGAGTTAGTAAGTTGATTTTTTTTTGAGGGGTTCACAGCTTATAAATTGTAAGTAGATAGAGTTCCTGTCATGGCTCAGCAGTAACGAACTCAACTAGGATCCATGGGGATGTGGGTCCGATTGTGGCCTTGCTCAGTGGATTGAGGATCCAGTGAGCTGTGAGCTGTGGTGTAGGCTGGCAGCTGCGGCTCCGGCTTGACCCCTAGCCTGGGAACCTCCATATGCCACAGGTGCGGCCCTAAAAAAAGACAATTATAAATTTTAAGTAGAGATATTGTTGAAAGGTTCATTAATACTGAATTGATCCAGACTTTAAAAGGATTCCGTTCAGGATATTCTTTGTTTCTACATGAACTTTATTTTTTTTAATTTATTATTATTTTTTTAAGTTTATGTTTTAAATTTTTCCCCCCCTTTTTTTTTTTAGGGCCACACCTGCAGCATGTGGAGGTTCCCAGGTTAGAAGTTGAATCAGAGCTTCAGCTGCCAGCCTACACCACAGCCACAGCAATGCAGGATCTGAGCCACGTCTGTGACCTGCACCACAGCTCACGGCAATGCTGGATCCTTAACCTACTGAGTGGGGCCAGGGGTCAAACTCGCATCGTCATGGATATGAGTTGGGTTCGTTACTGTGGAGCCATGATGGGAACTGCTCTACATGAACTTTAAAAGTTAGCTGAAATATATTGAAAGTTATAAAGGTGGAATTAATGATTTTTAGGAGTTCCGGCTGTGGCACAGTGGGCTAAAGGATCTGGTGTTGTCTTTGTGGCCGCTGGAGTTGCAGTCTCCAGCCTGGTGCAGTGGGTTAAGGATCTAGTCAGTGTTTCTGCAGATGCAGCTCAGAATTGATCCCATGGGTAAAGAAAAAAAAAGTGATCTTACAAAGGCAATTAAATACATCACATTTGCCCTTTCTTAGTGCCAAAATAGTGGTTCATCTGCACCCAGCTCCTTCTAACAAAGAACCTGGCCCATTCCAGAGCAGTAAGAACTCCTACATCAAGCTCTCCTTCAAAGAACATGGCCAGATTGAGGTGAGTTTCTTTATGAATACTATCCACTTAGAAACGTGCTTGTATGTATTTTGGTTGTTGTTTGTCAGTAGGATGTAAGGCAATATTGTTCAGCCTACCAGGCTTCAGCATATTTTTTCAATAACATTTTTATGCTGTCTTCAGCATTATCGGTGGAGAATATGAAGTCTGAGTTTCAGTGGTCGCAGGAAAAAGCAGAGCCTGGAAATAGGCTGAAGTCATGGCACTAGACTCCCAGTAAAATGCTCAGTGGTCTGGTTTGGTTAAAGGGACAGGATGAGTGTGTATCGCCCCTCGGAGATCATGCATTTCTTGTTCTTTTTCTCTATAGCACCTGACCCAGTGTTCTTTGCACAGGAGGCACTAAGCACATTTAAGTGACTAACTGAAGTTAATCTCAGTTACAGTTAACTAACTGTAGTTAAAAAATGCAGTTGATTTTTTTAAGAGCATAAGCATGTTTTGGCCCTAATATCTGGCCTCACATTTTTAACCTGACAAATTATTCTCGGCTTCCTTCATGGATAATGGCTGTGTGTTTTTCTTGGCACTGTGTCTGTTTTGCTATAGATTGAAAACAATCCGCATATGCAGAATTGTTTAAAGTTAAGTCCATTTATTTCATTGTCACTCATGTCTTTGTTGAGAATAGTTCACTTTATATAGGTCAGTTCCTTTTTTTTTTTCTCCTTTGTGCTTTCTGAAGTTGATCCAAGAAAAGAACTTCCTTTGATTTCCTTTGATGTGTCTGAGAATTCTAGGCTTGTTGCAAATGACTGAACAGACCTTTCAACTAAAGAAGTGTTAAGTAGTGATTTGTACAAAGATGGCACAGCCTGACTGACTCATCTAAAGTGTGTGTGTGTGTGTGTGTGTAACAGTTTTACAGGCGTTTATCAGAGGAAATGACACAGAGAAGATGGGAGAATATGCCGGTTTCCCAGTCATTACAATCAAATCGGGGACCCCAGGTATTTTTTTCAACTGTTTCCTAATCTAGTATTTTTAGCTCTGTACTTGCAGCTTCATTAAGGGAAAAGAGTTCTGTGATTATTGAACTTATCAGGAAAAAAAAATGATATTCTAATTAAAAACTTATTTTCGCAGAACCTAATTTAGTGCTCTATAGACATTAGACACTTAGTAATAATACAGGACTACTTATCAGGGTAATTTGGGGGTGATAGAAATTAGTGTCCACTTTCTATACTCTATTATTTAAAATACTAATATATCAATTAATATCTTAATCTCTCTGCATCTGAGAGAACAGACAGTAACTCTGGGTGACATTTTCCAGGCCAATCTGAAGAACCACCAACTATGGACAGACACTCAAATGTGTAAAAGTAGCTTGTATAATAATGGTCAGGAACCAAAATTTTAACTACAGCACTTGTGCACACTTGAGACCCTGATTAAATATCTGATACATACACAAGCACTCGCCGAAGAACCAAAATGAAGAGGAAGTCTAATTCATGTCGAAAATACAGAGTAAACTATGCCATCTGTTGTTATGTTCCTTCTTTCTTTGTAATGATTTGACGGTCATTGTGATGGCAAGACACTGACAACTGTTTTGAAAGGAAACTAGATGCGATTGTGTGCTGTTTTCCGTGGTTCTTTGTGGGTCCTCTCCCGCCATTGAAAACACAATGTGGTGGGTTACAAAAGATTGTGTCCTTCCTATTTTGCACATTTAATTTTCTGCTTTTGTTTTTCAGCCAGGAAGAATAAGGGCTGTAGGAATTGTAGGTATTGAAAGGAAACTGGAAGAAAAAAGAAAAGAAACTGACAAAAACATTTCTGAGGTAACCGCTCAAGTTCCCATCAGCTGCTTTTTCAGTCATCTTGTTGATTCTTCTGGATTCAGCTGAGACTGACTCCTTTCTGTGAACTGGGATGTGTTTCGTTTGCCTAAAGCCACGCAGTCTCTTACGCTGTTTAACAGGCCATTTCAGGTTGGCATGATTTAGCCCAAACGTGTTTTTTAAGAAAACTTTTCCAAAAAGGAACCAAAAAGAAACACAGATTTGTCTTCTGTGATGTTTGAAAACCTTGTGGTTTATTGTGCGTAAGTTTTAAAGTCTAGATGGAGTTCCTGGGAGGATACTCCTGAGGAATTCAGGGTGCTCTGTGTAAGTAGCTGTTGGTGGATGTTTGGGTAACTTCGCTGATGGACAGTGCTGTTCTGGGACCCTTGCCTCTGGCCGGACACCACACGATTTTATGCTGCCGTCCACTCAAGGGCCAGCCAGTAAGAATGGCTCAACCCAGCTTGTCTCTTCCCGGAGAGCCACCCTGAAGCACGTGTGTTGCCCTTTTCCTGAAACTCATCAGATCTGAGGAAATTCAAGTGAAGGGGAAAGAACTCTAGTGAAGAAAGTTTAGCATTAGATTTTGGCAATTCATTAGCACATCTAAACATATCGTTGGTTTATATGGTCTTGGACTTTGATGAACTGATTCTGTGAAGTAATTTTTTAGTTTTCATAATAGTTTGAAAGTAAAATTCCTTAATTAGTGCTGTTCATAGAATTTCAGAGATGTATCTCAGTCAAATGAAGTCTTAACTGGAAATAATTACTGATTACCTGTATTAGTCAAGGTTCTCCAGAGAGACAGAACCCATAACAGATTTCGATTTCGATACGTCGGTATAGACGTGCTTATATCTATATAGCTCTATAGATAGAGGTATCTGTGTATCTATGTTTTCCTATCTTTTATATATGCAGTGAGATTTATTATGAAGAATTGGCTCACGTGATTGTGGGGACCTGCCAGCTGGTGCCCCAGGAAAGCTGGTGATAGAAATGTTGGCCAGAGTCTGAAGGGCTGAGAGCGGGGAGTGGTCGTGGTACTGAGTCCTGGTCCAAGGTCAGGGTGATTCTGATGTCTCAGCTCAGCAGTCAGGCAGAGAAAGAGCCAGTTCTCCCTTCTGCCAGCTTTTTTGTTCTGTCAGACCCTCAGCAGGCTGGAAGATGCCCTCCCAGGTTCAGGAGAGCCACCTGCTTAACTCAGTCTGTAGATTCAAATGCTCACCTCACGTGGAAACTCCCTCACACACACACAGAGTAATACTTGATCAGATGCCTGGGCACCCCACCATCTAGGCAGGTTGGCACATGAAATCGATCATTGTAGCCCTAATCTGGGCCTACTCATTGGCTGTGGATTCTTGTTCAGGGACCAGGGCATTTGAACCTACTGAGAGCTGTGGTCTGGGTTTTGCCAATGGCTTTTTGAACTTGTGTGTGTTCATCAGCTCTTTGTATTTCCTGCACATTAGCAGTGGATCCAGAGGCCTGATCAGACTCGTGTGTGATCCCTTGGTGAGGCCGGAGGTGACACCGTGTTCCTTCATCAAACCTCTTTTTATGGGGTTAGCAGCTGTCAGTATCCAGTGCATAGACCTTTGGTTCATTGGTGGTTGCAGATGGTGATATTCTGTGATTTATTTGTAATTTATTAGTTGGAATACTTTTTAAAGATTTGCTTCCCTGCATTACTGTTTGCTACTCAGTGATGCACTTCATAGAAGGAAGGCAGCCTAAGTGCCCTTTCTTTTATCATCTGGACGATCGGTTGGTCCCTATCCTCCTCCGAAGGCAACTACTTAGTTTTTTTTTCACGTATTATTATGAATTTATACATTTCAACATGTTTGATGGTTTCAACCAATTGCAATTATTATTCCTATTTAAAGCTCAAATTGTCCCATCTTTGGCCAGTGGGAGCCTCTTTAGGTTGGCTCCCGAGTGGTCTTTATGTGACCTGGTGGACTTTGCTTCCTTACTGTCAAATGTGACAAAAATACCAGGACTGTCTTGCATATTTCTGCGCTGGATCTGGAATCAACCAGTTATCTGAGAAGCTCTGGTTTCTTTTAGTGGGAAATGGTGTTTCAGAAGCACAGTCTGCCTGCTAGGAATTTGCATCCCTGTTGGGTAGATCTTTATTTCTAGGCCTTTTCAGTGGAAAGAGCAAAGATTTTTTTTCTTTTTCTTTTTTTTTTTAAATAAAGGTGCCTCATGAGGTCATACTGATGCTTCCTCTTCAATTTCAGGACCACCCTAGCAAATAATTACTGAGACAATTAGAATGATTTTTTGTGTGTATGTTCTCCCCTTTCTTCCCACGGGTAAAATGTAAGTGTGCCATGTCTACACTGAGGGTTCAGCCTCCACACCTCTCTCCCCTCACAGTGACTGTGCGGGTACCACCACCGGTCCTTAGTCCGTCTGGCTCTGGTCATTTGGGTTGTCCGGAGCGCATCCTCTAGGAGATTTTTCACAAAGTGCTCATGGGAACCACATTCCCTGAGTTCTGGCTTCTTCGTATTCCTTCTACATGGAGGTCAGTTTTGCTGGATTTGTAACCCTTGGCTCGCATTTCCCTTCCTGAAGTGACTTCTGTATGTGACTTTCATTTTTTTTTGTCTGACATGAAGTGTTGCTGCCAAAAAGTGATGATAACCTAATTTTTCCCTTCTTTAAAGTCACTTGCTGCTTTTCCTAGTTGCCCAGAGGACTTTTTTTTTTAAATAAAACTTGGTAAAATTTTACTAGAATGTCTAGTCTGTCTATTGGTCATTCTGGATTGTTAGTCTCTGGTACACAATATGCTTTCAATATTTGGTTTCAGAAATGTTTTAATTTCAGGGAAGTTTTTCTACAATTTTCAATAATTCCTTTTTTCTTCTTCTTCTGAGACTCCTACTGACTGTGTGTTGCAGCTTTACTGCCGTCTTCCCCCTTTCTTTTTCCCAGACCCTTTTTATCTTTTTCATTTCTTTTTTACTTTAGAAAAATTTCCCCCTTTTCACCTGCTCTTTCCCTGAGGATTTTATCTGTTGTCTTTATTCCTCTTGCGTTCTGTCTGGTGCAGTCCTTATTTCAAAAAACTTAAAATATTCTTTCTTGAGTCTTGTCACCTCATTTCTGATTTATATTGTCCTTTCATAGCTTGTGTCCTTTTATTAACATCTATTAGCTCATTCTGAAAGAAAAGGTAAACTTTTGATCTGATCTCTGAGTGTATCTTTCTAGCATGCTTTCAGTGGCTGTAGCGTTTTTCTGCACCTGATTTTCTTTTTCCTTAAATAATAGCCTTGTGTGGGATTTGGCTTTGATTAGCTCTTGCTAATTTTTGGGTGACCTTAGTTTTCCTGAACTTTTACGGGAAGGAAGACCTAGTTCAGGGAGGCTTTTCTCACTGCTCAGAGCGCTCCCTTCCGTGTGTCCACGTGGTGTTGCAGGAGGGGGCAGCCCGCTCCTGGGATTCCCTGCTGCATCCCCTGTTTTTAGCTGGACCTTCTCCCCTGCAACTGTTATCCCTCTTTTGCTCGGTTTTTGGTTCCTCTCTCAGGAGTTTGTCCCCAGTGGGGGTCCCTGTGTGGGAAGGTGAGCCTGGAGGGTCACTTTCATGCTTTTCCAAGCGGCTTCAGCCCTTCCCGAGGAGCTCTTGCACCCGCCCACTCCTGAAGAGGGCAGAGCCCTCCCCGTTTGAGTCTCTGTCCTTAAGGCAGCCCGTCTGCTTTGCAGTGAGTCCTCTTGGCTCCTTGGGGTCTTATTCTCAGATCCGTCAGATGCCCTGTGCTTCCCTTTTCTTTCTCCTGCCTTGATGCCGATGTCATGCAGGTCTTGTGGCTCTTGGTGGTTTGTCCCCACTTTCTTGTCTCTTGGGTGTTTTTGTGGATATCTTGTCACTTAGTTTTGTAGTATATGCTGCCTGTGGAGTTTTGGTTTTGAGGTCTACTTGCCTGTTTTTTGTTTTTTTTAATTAAAAAAAAAAAATGTATGGCCTATTTTTTGAACTTGTATGGCCGCACAACCTGTGGTGTATGAATGTTCCTGGGCCCAGCGATTGAATCCTATGCCACAGCTATGGCAACTCCAGGTCCTTTAGCCCATCATGCCAGGCCAGAGATTGACCTGAGCTGCTGCAGTCAGAATCTTAACCCACTGTGCCATGGTAGGAACTCCTTATTGCCCCGTTTTAATGTTGGGATTTAGAGAGATTCAGAAACTATGCTACCACAGCCACCATCTTCCTAGAATCTCCTATTCCCATAAAATTCCAGCCTCTTAGCATTAGTAGGGTTTGTACTATCCAGAGAGGGAAGCATCTCAGGGCTAGTGAGTAGCTTTGGAACTAGAACTCTGAGAACTCAGGCCTCCTGGTTAGCAGCGAGTGTGGTCTGCTACATCATGGCCCCTCTCTGCCACCCAGAAGGTGCTCTCACTGTCCTTTTCCAGGGGCTTTTGTAGTCATCCTTTTGTGTGACACTTTTGGAGCTGGCCTGGAACAGTGAGCTAATTTTGTATTATAAGTATCCCTTTTTCTGAATGCAACCATAGTAACTTGGTGTTCAAAATAATGTTTTTCTTAATTTATGAAAAGTTATTGTGTTGTAGTGTACTTTTCTTGGAGTTGCAGAGCTCAGTGGATTCTGCACAAACACTGGGCTCTTGTGCAGGTCACTGACTTACTCTGCTCTCTGCTCAGTGCAAGCCCTACATCAGATGTTTTAGGCTTGTCCTGGCGTGCCGGCAGACAGGCAGGCTGGCTTCCTCTCCAATGTGAGTGGCTACAACAGGAACACAAACCTAGCCCCTAGCTTCTAATGGGGTCGGGGGGCCTCGTTAGTAGAAGTAATGGAAGTCAAGGCTTGCAAGTCAAGTGGGCGCCCGCAGATGACCTGTAGGGATAAGAGGACCCAGGTAGAGGGAACAGAATATGCAAAATTCAGAATAAAGGATATCAAAACAGAAAATTCAGGTATGTATTAATAGTTCCCAAGTCTGACCACCAAAGTAATGACTGAAAATCGGTAAGGAAAAAATGCTGTAAAATGGCTTGAGAGTACCCCGTGGTTTTAAAACAGATGCCTTTTTTTTCAAACTTGGAGTGAAAGTTCAACTTTGGACCAGGTAGAGGAATAGAAAGTTCTATAAACTGGCAGATAAAATAACACGATGGGCATGTGCATCTCTTTTGTATTTGTACATATATTCCTTTAGCTTTTTTGTAGGTGGTTTTTCCACCCATTTTTTTTGGATAGTTGGCTAATACCAAATTTTAGAATAACACTAGATGTGAGGAGGCTTTTGTTTATGCTTTATAATTACTTAAAATATTTTGTAGGTAATTCTTCCAAGGCACTCAAATGTTTGTATTTATTTTTGTATGGACTCTAAGCGATAAGGGCTAGTTTATGTATTCTGTGTAGGCTCACTATTACCTTTAGCAAATTTTTTCTGTGAAACTATAATACAGTACATCAAACGACTTACCACATACAAATTTTAAACTCTTGCTTTTACACATAGGTATTAGTAGTTTGTCTGTGCAAACTAAACATCTAAGTATGTAAAGTGTTGGCGTTTTAACTTTGAAAACAAGGGTGGCGTGTGATTTGCCCTCCATTTAAATGTTGGAATTGCCTTAGTTTCAGAGCTGGTGCCCCGAGTTTCCCACAAAAGGCTTCCTGCATCTGCTGGCTGTTGCTGATAAGAATCCAGCGTTTAAGCCTTTTGTTTATCTGAGGAAATTCCTGTTAGGTGTGTGCACATTTGTCCCCCTTTGTTTGCAGGAGCAGCCTGGTGAGTCGGCCGTAAGAATTGTGCACAGTATTCTATTCTTTTAGCAAAATCCTTTTGCAGATGGGGGATACTTCCCTGCATGTAATTCCAATGGCACCAGCCCGTCAGAACCTGCTGACCACTGTTCTATGTGGATTGAAAGAGTTTTCAATTAGGGACAGGTTGCTTAATCGGTTTTACAAAATAACATCTGTGCACATCAGTTAGAGGATGTTCTAACACTGGAAGTGTATTTTTAGTGATTTGAAACAAATGTATTATAAATAGGTGTGATTACGTTTGAAGAGGACTTTGAAGTAGGTACTTATTGTAGTGAATTCAGCTGTTGATGGGTTTGGTTGAGATATGTTTTGGTGGCATTCACATTGCTTTACTTTTGTGATATCCACTCTATTCAAAGCTACAAGTGGAGTCTGTTTAATATTCAGAGGCTGAGGGTGCCAGTTCAAGTTAAATCACACTTGCTATTAAAGCTAAAATTGTTGGACCCAAAGAACTATTTCCACAGCTGCCTGTTGCCATTTCCAGCCAGGAAAGCCTCACAGAGCCTTTGAGTCTTGACCCCCTACCTGGAAATGTTTTTGGGGGAAACCAATGACACGTTTTTATTACTCGTGTCAAAAAACAGTAAATAATATTTTCTGAACTATTACTCATGTCACCTTTTGTTTGTTTATTTATTTATTTTTTTTTTGTCTTTTTTGTCTTTTTAGGGCCAAACCCGCGGCATATGGAGGTTCCCAGGCTAGGGGTACAGTCGGAACTGTAGCCACCGGTCTACGCCAGAGCCACAGCAGCGCAGGATCCAAGCCACATCTGCGACCTACACCACAGCTCATGGCAACGCCGGATCCTTAACGCACTGAGCGAGGCCAGGGATTGAACCCGAAACCTCAAGGTTCCTAGTCTGATTCGTTTCAGGTGGACGGGAACTCCACCTTTTGTTTGTTTAATCAATAACTATTTCACTTTGAAGAATGAAAAGGTTTTGTTTGCAATTTGTTTTGGCAAATTTATGGTTTAGCTAAACTGAATTCTTACAATAAGGTAGGTTAATTCCTTGCATAAATATTTATATAAATAAATTGGTGTTCTAAAGAAAATTTCATAAATTTTTATCATAGGGAAGGAAATAGAGTGTTTCATTGCTTTCAAACATTTTAATTCTTTAGACAGATTCTAACAAAAATTTATTTCTCATTTCAGGCCTTTGAAGACCTGAGCAAGCTAATGGTCAAGGTATATGTCATTTGTACCTATTAAATTCCTTCCAATTATGATACGCTTTTGAAACTATATTTTGTCAGCAGACACTTGGGGACACTATTTCTTTTCAGTCTTTCACTGTTCTCTTGACAGGCTAAGGAAATGGTAGAGCTGTCAAAATCAATTGCTAATAAGATTAAAGACAAGCAAGGCGACATCACAGAAGATGAGGTAAATAAGTTGCTTTTTGAAAGCATTAGAAACTAGATTACACAAATCATGCAGTGATGTTTTCCTGATTTACCAGCTTGCTTCCTTAGTGTCGTGTTTGATTTCCTTGAGGACTTGAGGACGCATGAAAGTGCTCAAGAAAAAGTCAACTGGGAAAACTTTGTTAGTTCTAGCAGAATTACGGGATATTTCAGTACCTTTTTTGGAGGGTAGAAAAAAGAGATATTGAAAGATGTCAGAAGTGGTTGTTTTCGACATCTCCAAAATTTGATATGTTTCATTGAATTTGTCTACAGTCTGGTCACAGCCCTTTTCCTAAGTTGTCGGTTATATCCCTTGGTTGGCATTAAACAGAGCCTAGTTATTTTCTAAGTCTCCTCTGCCGCCACACTTGTGGGGTAGATGGAATATGAGGTACTGAGACAGGAGAAGGAAGAATAATAATCAGATTTATACAGAGAAGAACGAGAAACCCACTCTTCTGTAGTTCACAGCATGGAAACGCAGAAGGAGAGCTGGCTAGAACAGAATGTGTGAAGGAAGGATTTCAGATGTTTGGGTGGAGAGACTCATTCTGCAAAGTCATTTTGTGCCTTTTCTCCTCATTACAGACCATCAGGTTTAAATCCTATTTGCTGAGCATGGGAATAGCTAACCCAGTTACCAGGGAAACCTACGGCTCAGGCACCCAGTACCACATGCAGCTGGCCAAACAGCTGGCTGGAATATTGCAGGCGCCTTTAGAGGTAAAAACACAACCTAAATGGTTTTATATTCTGTTAAGTTATTTCCATGTCATTAGAAATCTTAACAAGAGTGTAACTCCCTTCATGATGTGGTCACTGTTCAATCAACATGTTATTTTTTCCTTTTGGTAACATTTAACCAGTTCAGTGTACTTACTAATGGATTCTTTGCCAGCTATCTTCTAAATTTTAATTTCCATTTCAGATTTCTACATCTATTTGATAGGAAGTCTTTCTTATCTCTTATTTTCAAAAGGAAATATATGTTCTTATCTCTTATTTTCAAAAGGAAATAATATGTTCTGTATATATTTAGACATTTTCATATATCTAGTCTTAATATGTAGTGCACTATTAATACTTTGATAATACAGATTCATCTTCTAGTCTAACATTATTCAGGTGATCAAAGCTTTATTAAAGCACTTGCATGAAGAGATATTTAAAACACATGACAAGATAGATAGTGCAATGAATCCCAGAGTGCCCAGCATTCGGCTTCATCTGTAAGCCAACCTCCCCTCACATATACTTTTAAGCAAATCCCAGACATCAGTCACATTGCTTTACCTACATATATTGCAGTATGTAATTATAGTGATAAAGACGCCTTTAAATGTAATTATCATTCCATTTCACACCTAAAAAGTTAAAAGTAGTTTTCTTCTTTTTTGGCCGCCCCATGGTATATGACGTTCCCGGGCCAAGGATCAGATCTGAGCAGCTGTAGCAACACCAGATCCTTTAACCCACTGTGCCAGGCTGGGGATTGAACCTGGATCCTGGCATTGCAGAGATGCTGCTGCCTATCGCATTGCACTACAGGGGGAACTCCAAAAATAATTTTCTTTCTTTTTTTTTTTTGTCTTTTTGCTATTTCTTGGGCCGCTCCCACGGCACATGGAGATTCCCAGGCTAGGGGTCGAATCAGAGCTGTAGCTGCCGGCCTCCACCAGAGCCATAGCAACGCAGGATCCGAGCCGCGTCTGCAACCTACACCACAGCTCACGGCAACGCCAGATCGTTAACGCACTGAGCAAGGGCAGGGACCGAACCCGCAACCTCATGGTTCCTAGTCGGCTTCGTTAACCACTGCGCCACGACGGGACCTCCCAATAATTTTCTTAATATTATCAAATACCTGGTTAGTGTTCACACTTTTTCTTACAGTTGATTTGTTCAAAACAGGATACATGGCAATTGTTTGATTTCTTAAAGTTTTTTGTTTTTTAAATTGTATGGGTTTTCCCTTTTCCCATCTGTTTTTTTCCACCATACAATTTATTTATTGAAGAAACTAGTAGTTTATCTTACAGTGTCTCAGAGTCTGAATTTTGTTAACTTGTAGGTTGCCATGCTTCCCTGACCTGTGTATTTCCTGTAAACTGGTAGTTATAGCTACAAGTTCTTTTTTTTTAGGGCTGCACTTGTGGCATATGGAAGTTCCCAGGCTAGGGGGTCAAATAAGAGTTGTAGCTGCCGGTCTATACCACAGCCACAGCAACGCCAGATCCAAGCCGCATCTGCAACCTACACCACAGCTCACAGAAACGCTAAATCCTTAACCTACGGAGGGAGGCCAGGAATCAAACCTGTATCCTTGTGGATAGTAGTCAGGTTTGTTACTGCTGAGTCACAACGGCAACTTCCAAGAATTTCTTTTTTTTTTTCCTAACAAGAATATTTCGTAGAGGGTGTTAGACATTTCCATCAGGAGGTACATAATGTCTGATTTTTTTTTGGTGACGTTATCAGCCATTGAGTCATCTAGATCTGTTTCTTCATTAGGGGTTGCAAATGGTGATATTCTTATTTAATTCTCTAATTTCATTTAGTAGCTGGATTAACAGACCTCTTAGATGTGCTTTTTTGAAACATGACATACAACCCCACTTTTCATTTAACTAAATATTTAAACAGTAATCATGACATTAAAGTCCAGATATGGAATTTGAAATGCCTTCGTGATGTCTGAATAGGGTTCTCCTGTGTGTAAATACAGTTTTCAGAACCTTTTTAAGAAATTTAATGCTTTCTGATTTTGTTCTGCTTATGATTTCTGATTTCTGTTAAGAAATGCTAACTGGTGCTAATAATAATGCTTCTTTTTATGTCACATTTTAACAGGAACGAGGGGGAATAATGTCCCTCACGGAGGTGTACTGTTTAGTAAACCGAGCTCGAGGAATGGAAGTAAGAATAGAATATTTAGATATTCTTTTACCTAAATATAGACTTTCTTAATATACTACCAGTTCCCCTACAATGAATACAATTTGAGGAAGGGTTATGAATATCAAAACTATGTTAAGCAGCAGAGGGGTACAGTGAAAAGAATGCTACCCTGGGATCTAGGAGGTGGCTTCTCTTCCTGGTTTTGCTGAGTAACCTTGAGTCACTGCCTTAACCTCTCTGGGACTTAGGTTTTTACCTTTAAAATAAGGATTTGGGGAGTTCCCGTCGTGGCGCAGTGGTTAACGAATCCGACTAAGAACCATGAGGTTGCGGGTTTGGTCCCTGCCCCTGCTCAGTGGGTTAACGATCCGGCGTTGCCGTGAGCTGTGGTGTAGGTTGCAGAC
Organism: Sus scrofa; assembly: GCF_054392235.1. Taxonomy (NCBI): domain Eukaryota; kingdom Metazoa; phylum Chordata; class Mammalia; order Artiodactyla; family Suidae; genus Sus; species Sus scrofa. Next base: position 16,351,171 of record NC_139393.1, on the reverse strand, counting down.
GTGGCTCGGATCCCACGTTGCTGTGGCTCTGGCGTAAGCCGGTGGCTACAGCTCCGATTCAACCCCTAGCCTGGGAACCTCCATATGCCGCGGGAGCGGCCCAAGAAATAGCAACAACAACAACAACAACAAAAAAAGACAAAAGACAAAAAAAAATAAATAAATAAAATAAATAAAATAAGGATTTGGGAGTTCCCATCGTGGTGCAGCGGAAGCGAATCCAACTAGGAACCATGAGGTTGCAGGTTCAATCCCTGGCCTTGCTCCGTGGGTTAAGGATCTGGCGTTGCCATGAGCTGTGGTGTAGGTCTCAGACACGGCTTGGATCTGGCCTTGCTGTGGCTGTGGTGTGGCTACAGCTCTGATTGGACCCCTAGCCTAGGAACTTCCATGTGCCACGGGTGCGGGCCTGAAAAGACAAATAATAATAATAATAATAAGGATTTGGGAGTTGCTGTTGTGGCTCACCGGAAACAAATCTGAGTAGTATCCATGAGAACACAGGTTTGATCCCTGGCCTCGCTCAGTGGGTTAAGGATCTGGCGTTGCTGTGGCTGTGGTGTAGGCGGGCAGCTGTAGCTCTGATTGGACCCCTAGCCTGGGAACCTCCACATGCCGTGGGTGTGGTGCTAAAAAGACAAAATAAATAAATAAAATAAGGGTTTGGACTGAATGGTACCTTAAAGCTCTAGTATGCTGTGTTTGTATTATGGCAGGTAAGGCTGGGCCCGATGCTGTCTCTGAAAGCACACTGTTCTGAATGAACCACCCTGGGCACAGATTGCCTGCAGGGAACACAGAGGGGAAGCTGCCCGGCTCCTCTGGCTCCCAGTCAGCAGCTGTACTTCACCTCTCTCGGCCCCTTCACACCCAGATGTTCTTGGCCTCCGAGGCTCTGTCCCTACACTCTTTGTGCCCTTGAAGTAGGACACGGTTTTGTGGTGTCAGCAGTCACCTCCATGCAAACAGCTGACACGTACCTCCCCAGTGCTCAGCCCAGTCCCCTGAGTTAAGCCTCTGCTGTGTGTTTTTATTTGAACAGTCACCCTACTACCCCCAGGGGGTACTCACTCCCCCGCAGGCGTTATCCGTCCAGTGACTCAGGAGGCAGCCACCTCCACATCCCCTTTGGGGGCGATTAGGGCCTGAGGGAACTGAGGCTTAGAAAGACTAAATACTTTGACCACAGCCGCACCTGGAGATGGGGTTTGCCTGGGATTGGCACCCCAGCGGGGCTGGTTCCGCAGCCCTTCTGTGTGACTCACACCTGAGTTGGTCCCCACCACACTGGGCTGGCTCTTCGACGCTGCATAGTCCAGAAGGGCAGCTGCTAGCTGGCTACGTGTGACAGCTGTGAACTTGAAATGTAGTTAGTCCAAGTTGAGGTGTGCTGTAAGTATAAATTACACACTGGATTCAGTACTGAGTGAAGAAATGTTAACTCGTTCATTAATAACTTTTTATATCAATTATATGTGGACTTTTCGGATCTGTAGGGTTGAGTAAATATGTGTTAAAATTAATTTCACCTGTTTTTTGTTTTAAATGTGGCTACTAGACGTTTTTGGGGTTTTTTGTTTGTTTGTTTTAGGGCTGCACCTACAGCATATGGAAATTCCCAGGCTAGGGGTCGAATCAGAGCTGCAGTGGCAGGCCTATGCCACAGCCACGCCAGATCCGCTAAATCCAACGCCAGATCCTTAACCCACTGAGCGGCCAGGTATGGAACCCACATTCTTATAATAGTCAGGTTCTTAACCAGCTGAGCCACGATGGGAATGCCTAGAAGATTTTAAATTATATACATGACTTGCATTATATTTCTGTGGATAGCATTGCTTTAATGAATAAAAGCCTTTGGAGTTCTCCCTGTGGCTCAGTGGGATACCGGTCAGATTCGTTTCTGCTGCTCCAGGACGGGAACTCCCCAAAATTTTTTAAAATTAAAAAAAAAAAAGCAGCCTTTGCCTCTTTGTTAATCCCTTTCACCTTGTAGTGATTAAACCACCTAAAATCCTTGATCTATGGTAATTTTAAAATTTCCTCTTCTGTTTTAGTGGTCATTATAATTATATAATGTCGTTCTATTAATTGGCAGTGTCAACTGGATTTTCTTTCCCCCCATTAGTTGCTCTCCCCAGAAGATTTAGTGAATGCCTGCAAGATGCTGGAAGCACTGAAATTACCTCTCAGGTAAAAGAACCTCTGCAGAAAGTCTGCTAACTGTAGCCATGATTCTGTCCTGAGGAGACAGGAAAGCCCTGCCAGGCCTGCCAGCCTGCGTGGGAGAATGCCAGCATGTCGCCCCTCTTGAAATTCTATTACGCATGGGTAGAATTCCCCTGGCACTGCCGCCCCGTGTCGGCGGCCTCCATCCTCGGCAGGGCAGTGAGGGGAGGGCGTGGGCTCCTCCCATGAGGCCACTTGGCCAGGCCACCTGCCCTTAGGCTTTGTCTTAGTCTCTGGAGACATGGCAGTACCAGTGTTCAGCTGTGAATTATAACCTCTTTATCCTCAGGCTAAAAAAAAAAAGTAGCCAAGCATATTTTATTTAGCTCATGGATGATAGTTCAGGACTTCACTAACTGTTAATTCACGAGCTTGTTGGCTCTGCCCTAGCTACGCATGGTCATTGTAGTTTCAGTGTTGTTTCATGTTACTAGTGCCCTCATCGCTGGGCATCAAGGAGAATAAAAAATATCAGTGCCTCCTCAGGGGCCCGAGATCCCAGATAGTTATGGCTTTGTTCTCCCGTCTGTGATTTTTAGGCTCCGGGTCTTTGACAGCGGCGTCATGGTCATTGAACTTCAGTCCCACAAGGAGGAGGAAATGGTGGCCTCAGCCTTGGAGACGGTACGGGAGCCCCGGCTTCCTCCCGTCCTTGGATCCGGCCACACGAAGACCTGGATGCTTAGCAACTCGAGAAACAGGATTTCCTTTTGCATTTAGCTTTACTAAAAAGTGACATGCACAGACCCAACTGTAAACGGTTTATCATTAACAATGAATAACTATTAATCACAATTATACTTTGAAAGCCCTTTGAAATGTGCCGACTCTCAAAACATCTTGTAAGGAAGGGAGTCCGGTGCACTGATATTTTTGGTTTGCTTTCTGTTTGAAATGCAAGTCTTGAGAACAAGTTTTTAACTTTGTAAATCAGAATGTTGCCGGTGATTCAACCTTTTCTGTCGTAAATACCCACCTAAGCTTCATTATAAAACGTCACACATTGTTTTGTGAAATAATTGCTTCAAAATCATGAAAATCAGCTGTAGCTCAGATGGATTTTACGGGTCAAACTGCTGATCAAACTCATAAGGATCCTTGAAGTATTACCACCTCCTAGCCTCTGCGATGAGTGTGTATAATTTGAATAAATCACACGTATACTTCTTATTTTAAACTAGATGAAAACCCCAAGGCTACAGATATTTCTACCACATAGTTAAAGCTAATCCCATGGGAATTCACAGCCTGTTAAGGATCTGACTGCAGTGGCTCGGGTCAAAGTAAAACCAATGCTGTGTATAAGGGTCCTGGAGCATGTACTTTACACTCAATTAGAATTTGTTATATGCTCCTTTTTGGACTATAGAATGGTTCTTTTTAGGAGTTAGTACAGTGCCTTTATTACATTATATAGGGTTTCAAGATGTTTTAGCCTCTACTGTATTTGTTCTGGGTCCTTAAACATTAGGGAAGAAGATTTAGTTCTACTCTTTGGATTTTCATAGAAAATTCAGGAAATCATTTCCCGAGTATACTGGTAGATATTTTCCCCAGGTTAGTACCTGGCCTACAGGATCACATTTTTTTCCCTGCTGTGTGTTTCCGTTAGGTTTCGGAAAAGGGATCCCTGACATCAGAAGAGTTTGCCAAGCTCGTGGGCATGTCTGTCCTCCTAGCTAAAGAGAGGTAGGCCTTTGTTCTTCACTCCAGCTGGCATTTGTGTTTCTGAATGGGCAGGTGACGGTGGTTTTTTCCTTGCTTCCTAGGTTGCTTCTTGCCGAGAAGATGGGCCACCTTTGTCGAGACGATTCAGTGGAAGGCTTGCGGTTTTACCCAAATTTGTTTATGACACAGAGCTAAGAGTTCTGTGTTTGAAATCCTTGTTATCCGTATACTTGCATTATGTGGAGGTTGTATGACCTTGCGCTAAGGGTAAACCCTGATAAACTGAGAGTTTACTGGAAATTCACAGTATACGATAAAGCCCTTTGAATTTCTCCCTAAATATTATGATCCAGGAAGCTTCTTTAGGATAAATATAGGAAAATACAGGAAAATGAATGCCACTATGAATTCAAAATTTCACTACAGTTGTATAGAAACCCTCAGAATTGAACTTGAAAAAAAAAAAAAAGAATTGAACTTGAAATACGGTGGATTTTAACTTGATCTTCAAGTCCAACCATTTTTTAAAGAAGAGTATTTATTTCATTCATGGGGGTTGCATGTTTGGGCAGGTTGGATCATTATTTTGGTGTTGCTAAAATTCACTGAATTATAAATGAAGTTTTTCTCTGCATTTAATGCGCCCATTTGCGGGGGCGGGGGCGGGGGGTGGTGTCATGAAGCAATTTATACCTACAGCGTAGTTTAAGAACCTGAAACATTGGAGCAAAATACCCAACTATAGGATGTCATATGAGGCTCCTCCAAGGGCTTTTAGAAGCAGCCATAGGCAGGCCTTCACCAACCAAATAAAGCACCTTTAAAAAGGAGAGAATTGTATTTGACTTACATACACATAACCTGACTAGTTTCTTTCTTTTTTTTTTAAAGCAATGATTTCATGGTTGGCATTTAAAGAATGCAACCATGTCATTTGATTTAAAAACTGCTGTGGCTTTTGAAAGTGAATTAAAGAGCTGTATAGACATGCCCAGAGATATGGTTGCAGATTTGGGAAGTGGACTGGTCCGGATCTCCCGAGGATCGCGGGGGGGGAGAGGCCGGGAGAACCTTCAAGCAGCTTTACCAGAACCTTGGTGCTCTTTCACCTCAAAGCCCAGGACGGGAAAATAGACCGCGGTCTTCCTTTCCTTCCTTCAGAAGGCGCTTCAAGGCTGAACTTTTAAAAATCTTTCTCTCATATTCCAGCAATATTTCTTTCCTTGACCCCACACAGTAGCGGCTGTGTGGAGGAGCTCACTGGAGAGTGGCACTGAGAGAGCAACCCGGCTCATCTGGAGCTGGGACCGCGGAGTTTTCCGGACCTCCTGACTCTGTTCCTGCCACGCAGCGACCAGCACGCTGGCATCACCTCCAACTCAGGGACCCCACAGCGGTGGGAGGAGAGCCCCTTTCTCAGACTGAGTTGGCACTGGGAGGTAGTCATGGGTTTCGGCCAAGCCTCTAGAAGCGATGGCATCTGTACCGAGAGCCATTCAGACCCGGAGGACGGGAGACCGGGGCGCAGACTCTGGGACCCCTGAGGCGTCCTCATTAAGAGGCCACTGCAAATGCCCTTTGGGGAAGCTCCAGGGACCCTCAGCTGCAGACCCGGGAACCCATCTGAGTGCGGCCAGAGGCGGTCCCTCATCCCTGCCCCATCCCGCTTCACCTCCTCCAGTGTCATGGGCGTGGTGTGGCCGAAGCGTCCTGCCTCTGCCTTCATTTTCCAAACCTGTCACCGGTTCCCCGGCGTGACAGATCCCCTCATTCCCCCATCGCACAGCCTCAGGTTTGTTCTGGGGGTGATTCAGGGTCTGGCTGCCCGTGTCTTTCGGGCCATTGTGTGTGGTTGGTTGTGTGTCACTCTCTGGGGGATGCGCTCTCTCTCACACTGCTCTGGCACACTTGGATGTGTGCATGTGTACACACACAGACACACACCCCTCATCTGACTAAGGTTTTTAAAAATTATAAAAATAATCTGTTTCACCAGTTGGACTGCGTTGCAGCTGAAATTGTTTTGAGCTATTGGGTCTAGCTCTAGTGGTTTGGATCTATGATAGCAAACTCTCATAATTCAGCATGTTTATTTACACTGGTGTGACAACACATTAACAAAAACAGAGCCGTCTGAACTGTGTGAAGTGAACTAAAGTGGAAGAAAAGCGATGTGGGTAAATTTTGCAAATGTCACATTACTTAAAAAAGGAGTATGACTGATTTTATTGTTTTAAACTGGGCATTCTTCACTGTTTCCAGACCTCTGTATATATAACTTTATCCATTTTGTTTTGTTTTTGCCAAATTAGGTGTAATTTTGGTCTTTTGTTGGTAGAGGTTATATTTAAATACAACCAATCAGGCCCTGAGTGCAAAAAAAAGGTTTTGTCTTGGTGCTTATTGCCGTTACAATTATTATTTTTGCTTTTCTAACGTTGCTCGTAGGAGCATAAATCTGTTTGTAGCTTTATGGAAATGGAATATTTCCAGTCACATACTGTCAGATTTTTTACATTGCACAAGTGAAGAATGTTTTCAGGGTTAAATGACTGGTATTAATGTATATAAAGGTATTGCAAAATTTAAAAATGATTTTTCTTAACTTGGTGTTCTTTTTAAATGCTCTTTTAAAAATATATGGAAATGATAAACTTTTAGTCAGAAGAAGCCAGTATGTTAAGATTTTTTCTTTTAGATTTTATAATTGAGTTGATGAGAAATATTTATGACCTCAAACTCTTACTATTTTAGTTGTTTTTTAAGAATGGGAAATGGCTCACAAACTGTTTTCTTGTTTTGGGGCTTTTGTTTTTTAAATTCATGATGTGAATTCCACTGTGGACTGACCGTGTGTATTTATGTGAATGTTCTATCTCTTGTTCCCCATGACCAGACTAAACCCATCCGATGTGGATTTAGCTTGTCATCATTCTCATGCTCAAATACTTAAAATGTTCTCCTTTGCCCAACAACCCCAGAGTTTCCATTTGGTACAGTAGAGTTACATCTTCTAAGGCAGTTAGGTTTTAAAGGCTGTGACTAAGGCTGGAATCGAGCATGCTCAAAATGATCCTTGAAAATCTCTTAAATTGCCAATAAAGTTCTCTATATGATCTTACAATTAGAATGCCTGCAGAGTGATACATGGGTGTGAATATTTTATGAATACAGTAAATGAAATATATAAAGAAACTACATATCAACAGTAGATTTTTTTTAGCACCAATAATTAACTATTTAAATGTGTGTCTTTTTTCTTTTTTTTTTTTGGCTGATAGGTATGGTTGAATTTATGTAAATTTATTGCTAATCCCATCCCTTGTGATAGATCTTAAGTGTAAACTCCACAAGGGTAGAGATTTTTATCTGCTTTGTTCGTGGATGTGTCCGATTAGCCTAGAACGAGGCCTGGCACAGAGTAAGCATTAAATAAATGTCTACCGAATGGATGAATTCCAATGTGTATGCCTATTTATTGATTTATCGATTCATTTATTTATTTTTGGCTGTGCCCTCAGCATGTGGAAGTTCCCAGGCCAGGGACAGCAGTGACAACGCCAAGTCCTTAACCACTAGGCTACAAGGGACCTCCTGTATATGCCTATTTATAATTTGGCTTCACTTCACCCTGCTTTACCTCCCATTCAATTCAGTAAAAAGGAATGTTTTTTGAATACCTACTGATTTTGTGTGAGGAACTGTGGGCCGCTCGGGGTTGTGAATAAGATCCAGCCCCTGCCTTTGAGAGCGTGGCCTCATCAGGAAGCAGACCTGTGAGCAACGGTAATAGAAGATGGGCTGAAGCGTGTGCCGCGGGAAGGGCCACAGGTCCCGTGCCTGGAGGACAGAGGAAGGAGCCTTGAGGTCTGACGGAGGAGGGTCGGGGAAGGCCTCTCGGGAGAGGAAGAGCTGGTCCACTAACGAGGCTCACACAAGGACCAAGAGACAGTCCATAGGTGGAAGGCGCTGGGCCAGGGAACAACAAGAGGTCTGCCCCTTCCTGCTTCCAGGCCGCGTTGTCCCTGTCTGGACTCCCCTTTGTTATTTCTTCCCATTCACCCACCCCCACCTCCAATAATCAAAACCATACTTTCTTCAATCCCACCTGCTCTAGAAAAATCTGTTTCCAGTACCCAATGCTGCGCTGATATTTCTAATCTCCATTAAGAGTTGTTACTGTCTCTCCCATATACGTAATGATCTTTTGTCTTGGTCTCTAATTGTTACCTTGATGCCTTAAGAAAATGGAGACATTGGGTTTAAGTTCAAGGACTGTCACATGACACTTCTTTTGAATTCCCACTGGCCTAGGTCAGTGATTGGACGTGGTCTGTTCGAAGTCAAGTATTAACTCAATTGAGTGGTTTTTGAATTATAATGTGTCACGAGTTGACTCTGAAACCTCAATCTTCCCCAAAGGCTCCTGACCGAGACCTGTCAGGACTCAGCCTGTTTGAGATACACTGTCTTATTCAAATTCCATACCAGGAGCCCTTATCCATGATGTGGGACGCCCTCCAGAAACGTCAGGTTAACAGGCATGTAAGATCTTGGTATCACACTGTGAAAACTGGGTCATTCGTGCTCTTCCTTGTGTCCCGATAATCTTGAGTCTGTTAAAGCTTGTCTCTCAGAGACTATTAGCTGGGAGAAGAAAGTCTCTCCATCGGTACAGAGGCTTTCTTGAGACAGTAAATACACTCGACACAGTTTGCACAAGGTCCTAAGAGCCGTTGCTGACTTAGACCTCCAGCTATCTGCTCAGCCAGCTTGTTAGAGTTCACCTCAGCCAAGGCCATACCAGTTGTTCTTTTGAAAGCTTTGTTTTTTCTTCAATCTGTGTTGCCTTCTTTTAGAAACTATCTTAATTGTCCAATAAACAGTAATATAGTTTGGCAAGTATTCTAATTAAGGCAAAAATGACCAAGCACACGGATCCAGCCTCTTAGACCTGGATTTAGGCAGCATGGGTTTCTAGACGGAGTGTGTCTGCAAGATCACTACTGAACAAGTTGTTTTCTACATGTTTCACTCAATCACCACAGAACCTCAATATAAGTCTTATTTATTACAAGCCTTGTATCGTGGAGGATAGGTGGGCTTAAGCATTCCCAAGGTTAGAGAGGCAGGGCTGGAATGAATTTCAGCTTTAACTCCAGAGCCCACTCTTTCCACTGAGCTTGCGCTTTCAAAACCAAAAATGGCTGGGCCTAGGGCATGTAGTTTTAAAAGGAGTTCTCAACTTGAGTTGATGGAATAGATGTTGGACTAGACAATTCGGACAGCGAAACTCTGCCCACTAAAAATGGTCATTTGCCATCTGCCTCTACAAGGAGTAAGTCACCAGTCACTTCAGTCACTGACCTGCAGCATGCCTGAAAGGAGTTCAGGGTGAAGATCAGGCCTGAGGCCCTCTCTGCTCTGGGAAAAACCCGCAGAACGGACCTTCGGACAGATATTTTCGGGTGAAGATTTTCTTTTTTCTTTTTCCACACTTCCACACCTGTGGCATGTGGAAATTCCTGGGCCAGGAAACAAATCCAAGCCGCAGCTGCGACCTACACCACAGCTGCTGCAACTCTGGATCCTTCCCTACTGCACTGAAGTGGGAACTCCAGATTTTATGAGCCCAATTTTTTTGGCATCTTAGATCTAGAAAAGCACCGCAATCATTAACAGAGACATCTCTCTGCTCCTTGTGACTAGCAGCAACCTTCTCTTGATAGCAGCAAGCCTCTGCCAAAATGTGTGTTTGGATGCACGTATGCCCCTGCACCAAAATTACGTGTATACAGACCTACTCCTACCCTCCCCCCCACCTCTTCAGAGAAGTTCCTGGGCTATAGTTCTCATTTTGCTCCAGAGAAAACCCCACAGCTCTCACATTGTACATTTTTTTTTTTTTAGCTAACACGTTAAAGCCTTTTTTGAAACTGGATGGATTTAATCAGTACTCCTAGCATTAATTATTTGATAAGACAGATGCTTTGCTGGTTTGGTACCTCTGATAACCTGATAGCTCTGATAATCAAATAATTGTGTTACCTTTTAAAAGATTGAGTGACAGATTTGAGGATGTGCAAATGGTGTATTGAGTTTTTTTTTTTTTTTTAATGAGGTAAATTTTACAGTGAAATGCAGTCTTTGAGTTACATGTTTTGACAAATGCCTAATACATCCATGTAATTCACACCCCAACCAATCGAAGATATCTGTCATCCCCCAAAGTTTTCTGGTGCCTCTTTCCAATCACCAGCTCCCCGGGGGCCACGTCGGGGCACCGATTTCTGTTAGCACGCATTAGTATGTTAATGGTAAGCTGCATTGCACTTTACAGCCTATTCAAAAACAAGCCCGGCTGTTAAGGTGGAACTCTATCCTCTGGAATTCTTTTAAAAGCACAAATTTAACACTTCCGGATTAGAGTTTTTAAAATGCTATTTTTAATTGAATAACCACTTCTGGCTCCTGAGAAAGAAAAAAGCAAGATATACACCTTACCTGAACTGTTCTCTTTTGAATCTCTTCAATGGCGTTTGGGACACCAAATTTTGAGGGGAACCAAGTTGGCAGCCCACCAGTTACGCCACCTCAGTGACTGACTTGGGGGTCCCCCAGAAGCCTGTGACAAGGGGGCGGAGGAGAGAGAAGTGATTGAATAGGAAATGTGGGGAGCTCGCCCTTAAATCCGGCTCCCGCCGGCCGGCCCTGGATGTGTGTGCTTGGGGGCCCGCACTCCCTCCCCGCAGGCCCTGGCCGGCCGCGCGTTTCCTGCCTGGTTTCCTGATCAGCAGCGGGCCAGCCGGGCGCGGGCAGGAAAGGATGCGCTGCCCAGACCGGGCGGGGCGGCTCTCGCGGGCTCGCCAAGGCCCCCGCCCGCCGGGTGCCGCCCTTCCCGCGCCGTCGGGGGCGGACCCGGGCGGGGCTGCGGGAGCCGCGCTCGGCGGCGGGGGTGCAGTCCCGGAACGCGGGATGCTGGGCGCGCAGCCTCGCCGTCCGCCTCGCCACTCGCCCGCCGCCCCGCGCCGCTGCGCTCGCGCGTTTCAGAGGTAAGAGGAGCCTTCCAGAGGCGACCCGCGGGCTCCCCTGCCGCGGGGTCCCCGGCGGCCCCGGGACCCTGCCGCCTCGCCCTCCCCGCCACCGAAAGGCACAGGTGGACGGTGGCGCGTCCCTCTCCCTTGGTGATCAGCTCCCAGGACGCGCGTTGAAAAGTGTCTCCGCATCTCGGAATCCGGGACTTAACCTTGAACCCGGAGCTTCCTGAGCGCAGGTGTGGCCGAGGGACTGAGGCCGAAGGTAGACGGGTGTTGAGTCGCATAGTTGGGAACCTTGAAGAACAGCGTCTGGGATACTCAGCGTTTCAGAACAGGTTTGCTTCTTTCCATAAAGAAATCTTTTCTGGGATACAAACACTGTGAGATGTATGCATTTCGAAAGGGTCCTCATTTTAAGAGAACTTGGGGCGGAGGACACCGGCCGCGCTAGATTGCCGAGCATGAACTTGACGTACTGGCCTTGGCAAAGCTGAGGGGACGCGGGGAGAGCGCAGCTGAGTAGTTGTGGGGAAGCTGCATCCAGCCCGTGGGACCAGGCGCAGCCGCCTCGGTCGAATATTCGTGTAAAGCCAACCTCTTTACACCAATTTGGAATTAGGAATAGCGTCCTCAGAAACGTTATTAGAGCGTGAGCGTGTTTCTCAGAAGGGAAAAGATCACTTTGCTCCTTTTTGTTTTTCCTTTTATTCTTTCATAAAGCATTGGCCCCACGGACTTTAGCGTGTTTCTATTTATTTATTTATGCAGCTCTGAAGACACCATAGGGGATACAGATTTCAGCAAAAATAGCTGAGTTTGGCGTGATGCTATTAACTATTGAGAATATTCACAGCTTCTCCCTACTCTCTGATAACATTTAGAATTGTCTTTAAACGTTTATGTATGTGAATGCTATATAGATATTTTGGAAAATGTGTATAAAATATACCTAAGTTCTTACTTTCTCAAAACGGTTCTTAAACCAAACGTGGTAAGTAGCCAGTCCTGGTATTGGAAACAAAATGTTGGAAGGAAATAAGCAAGCAAGGTTAAAAAAAAAAAAAATTAAAGAAGCATGCTATCTTCTTTTTTAATGTAGTGCTTTTTTACTCAGCATTCCATTCTAGCCTGGCGGGTCTGTTAACACCTTCAAAGTATTGGTTGAGCTAGTTAAAAAAAAAAAAAAAAATCACTTATTTTCAAAAGCTTGAGAACATTAAAAAAAAAAAGTCCGTGCTATGGAAACCATACTATGATTTATAAAATAAGTCATCCTATTTCCATGCAGCTATAACTATAGGTTATCACGCTATTCTGTCCTGTTGGTCATTTTCATAAGAAGGAAGATGCGTTACACTCACAAAATCAGTTGTGATTAAGAACTTTAAAAAATGGTTGTCATGGGAAAGTAAGCAATTTGAGAGAAACCTGCTCAACTTTTGGCGGCAAGAGATTGCTTGCTTCTTTGGTTACTGAGAATCAGTGACTCGAAGGAAGCATTTTAATTGCCCTCAGCGCCCACGCTTGCCTGGGAGATGCGATGATGCTCACCTGCTGTCTTTGGCCACGTTTCCCAGTTCATGTTCAAGGAGAGGATTGGGTGAAATCTGTGTCTCATTCCAGCCAAACTGAATTTCCTTTTTGCGTTGGGGAGGGTGGGAGCGCTAATCATCTGCATGATTACACTTCATAGCTCTGCTTCTCTTCGAGGAAGTACAGAATTTCCTTTGTTCAGCCAACTCCAACAGAAAGAAAGCTAATACAGACGCACCAATTTCCTTCCCATTGAATTTTGAATATTTAATCAGTCCTCTTAATTCCCTTTGTTTCTGTCTTATTCTGAAGGGACGTGGCATATATATTTGAAATATAATATACTGACTAAAAATAGATTAACCATGGATAATGGGGAAATGTAAACATTAAGTATCTATGTATCTATGTCACCAATATATATATTTGGTTACGTTTAGTTCTCCAGTTTCCTAGACTCGAGTACGACAAAAATTATCTCTTAAATGCCCTGCATCTTTTGCTATTGTCTAATAGTCTGTTTATATCAAAGCATCTTCCTGTAAATCGTTCTGAACCACAGGCCATCAAGGCCTTTCCTGCCCTCGTAGGTGGTCTGGAAAGACTGCTGCATGAAGTCATGCATCTCCTGATGCATGCCGGCAGCAGCAGCAGCAAGTTTTGGAAGGCTGACAGAAGATGATAACTGTTGTGTATCTGTTTTCTCTGTAGAATGTCCTAACCAAGGGAAGTCAGGCCTCCATGGAATTCATGTTTAATTGCAATACTTTGGGTACCTTTGCTTTTTTTTTTTTGGTAAAACGTTTCATAGTGTTGATACAGTCCCTAGGCATTAAGAAATGAAGCTGTCCAGATAACACGACAGTTGTGCAAAAAAGACAGTGTTAATAAACCCACTTGTGGAAGCAAGGCAGGTCTACACAGCACGATGCAAAAATGAAAGGTTGGCAACATTTTAGTAAATTGATCAACGTGAAATGCCAAGCATGTAAATACGTGAGGATGGCATATCCAGATTGGCTATTAGCATTGATGAAATTAAACAAACAACCAACTCTCCACTTAAGGATTTGCTATGAAGATAAAAGACTTAGTGCTTTGCAGAGATAATCTTCCTGTTGGGCAGACCTGAATGTTCTCAGCAGGTGAGCTAGAATGGAGCAGAAGGGACAATTACAGATCACTTCCCTGGGGGAGCATTAACGTTCTTGCTATTTTCTTCTCAGTATTAACTAGGCACTTTGACCTCTTAGAATGGTTTTGCCATTTCAGGATTACTATTTAAGAAATCACATTGAACAGAGGCAACATTTTTTTGAGGTTCTAATTTCAGGTGTTTTTGGAAAAAAATCCACAATTTGGATGTGAGAAAGGACATGAGGAGACCAAAGACCTGGGATTTTGCTGATCAGAATGAAACAAACGTTGAAAGACTTTTCCAATCTACTGTTGGTGGTGCTCTGTGACTATGGTGAGTGTTGCGAATGTACTTAATGCTGTGGGTACCAGTGAAGAAACATAGCTGCGAGGTTTATAAATGCCTGGAGGTTCATGACCCTCAAGAGAAGGAGGCAGGGCAGGGCTACGGTGCAGTGCCTTTTAAACTGTGACTGTTGCAATGCTGGGTTCTCTTAAGGTTCTGCATTATTATCATTATTTTTTTGTCTTTTGTCTATTTAGGGCTGCACCCACGGCCTATGGAGATTCCCAGGCTAGGGGGCGAATCAGAGCTACAGCTGTCAACCTACACCACAGCCACAGCCACGCTGGATCCGAGCCATGTCTGCAACCTACACCACAGCTCACAGCAACGCCAGATCCTTAACCCATTGAGCCAGGCCAGGGATTGAACCTGCAACCTCATGGTTCCTAATTGGTTTCATTTCTGCTGCGAGAACTCTCGGTTCTGTGTTATTAATTCAGATTTCATTTAAAATATGTTTTTAAGTCTTGAAAAAAAAAAAACCCTCGATTTCATTTCACAAATTGGAGAAAAGCATGTTGCCCTGAGTTCTCTTTGCCTGATTTCCTAGTGTTTTAATATTATGCATTTAAACCTCACACACAAGCAATGTTTTCTGTATTGGGGGTCTACATGAAATTTCACTTGACAAGAGTTTTGCTGCTGGAATAGCTTTAGAATAAATCTGAATTTCAGTCCTTACCAGTTGTGTACCTTAGGCTAGTTTCTAAATCTCTTTCAATAATATTGACTTCACAAGGTTGTTAAGATAAACTCGTCTGAGCACAGAGTAGGTACTTAATGTTAGTTTTTTTTCATTCACTTTGACTCAACTAAAAAATTATTTCTCAGAGAGCTTTATGCAACTATTGAACCAATAGATTCCACCATATGATACAGTACGCACTGGTTTTCTTTTGAAGATTTCCAAGTATTTCACAGACATGTAAGCATTTGATAGTAAAAGGGGGGCATTGTTTTCAAATTGATGAAGAAATGACCATCCAAGAGACTGAGAATCCTGGTATCAGTTAAATGGACCAGAGTGTGTACTGTTCATTTTATCCAGTGAATCTCCTTCCTCCGTCTTTTATTTTTTAAGAAGGTTATTTAAGCAAGAAGACATTTGATTTGCAGAAAACCAGTCTGGGATTTATTTCTTTTAAAGTCTTTTATCCCTACCTAAAAACAGATTGCTCTACATATAACAGCCTTATTCAAAAAATTATAAAAGGGTACTTTGTTTCATAATGATAAAGACATCACATTTTTCCACTTAAGCAGCCTGCAAGGATGCTTGTTATTGCAGAGAGCAAAACATTTTACTGGAATAAAAACAAGTTGCTTGAGCATAAAATAGAGCATAGCAATTGAGTGCAAAGGCTACTACTGGAAAAGGCAGTATTTTCACAGATAGGGGTTTTTTCCCTCCTCCATTTGGTATTGATCAAAATATACCATTGCCAGTTAGTTGTTTGTTTGTTTGTTTAAGCAACATACCTATGTATTGAAACACCAGTTCCTTGAAATGCAGTAAAGGAATGGGGAAAGAGGAAATGAAAGAATAGAGAAAACAATACTGTAGCAGTCAGGATGTGGTAAACTAAATTGTAGTTTTCTAAATGAGAAAGTGTTGTTGCCTGTAAAAAAAAAGCAAGTCTCGTCTTTAGTACACACCTTCTATCTTGGAACCCATCAGTGGTGTTTGTTTTTTTTTTTTTATTACTCAATGAATTTTATTACATTTATAGTTGTACAACAGTCATCCCAACCCATATCCATCCCAAACCCTCAGTGTATCCCCCACCCCCCAACCTGTCTTATTTAGAAACTGTAAGTTTTTCAAAGTCTGTGAATCAGTATCTGTTCTGCAAAGAAGTTCCGTCTGTCTTTTTTTCAGATTCCACATGTAAATGATAGCATATGATGTTGGTGTCTCATTGTCTGACTGACTTCACTTAGCATGATAGTTTCTGGGTCCATCCATGTTGCCAAGAATGCCAGTATTTCGTTCTTTTTAATGGCTGAGTAATATTCCATTGTATATATGTACCACATCTTCTTGATCCACTCCTCTGTTGATGGACATTTAGGTTGTTTCCATGTCTTGGCTATTGTATATGATGCTGTAATGAACATTGGAGTACATGAGTCTTTTCGAGTCATGGTTTTCTCTGGATAGATGCCCAGGAATGGGATTGCGGGATCAAATGGTAGTTCTATGTTTAGTTTTCTGAGGAATCTCCATACTGTTTTCCACAGTGGTTGCAGCAATTTACATTCCCACCAACAGTGTACTAGGGTTCCTTTTTCTCCACACCCTCTCCAGCACTTAGTGTTTGTAGACTTTTTGATGATGGCCCTTCTGGCCAGTGTAAGGTGGTACCTCATAGTGGTTTTGATTTGTGTTTCTCTATTGGAATCCATCAATTGTATCTTTGGCCTCCATTTTCAAGGTGGCATGGGTGTCTCTTTCATTGACTGACCGCACGTCAAATCAGAATCAGATCTGCCTCATTGATAACCCTGTCATTGACTATAGGTTTTCATTAGTTAACCAAGTGCTATGTGCCTCTCAGTCTTAAAATGCATCAAGAACCATCCTGCCCCATCAGATTCAAATGAATTTGAGCTTTGTTCTCAGTCCTGACTCCCTCCTTGGGCTCAGGTGGGCGCTGGAGGTTCTTCAGCCACCTGCTAAAGGTACCTCGTCAGCCCCGAACCAGCGCACAGCCTGCACCAGAAGCAACCACGTTCTTCAACTTTGAGTCCTCTCCATCCAAAAGGGAGTGTCCTTCTGTATTGACTAAATGAAAAGGAAAAAGAACTTTATCCTTTTATGGTTTTCAAGGAGGTGGTGACTAAACATTCAGGTCTATCCAAGTTTTATATATTTTATTTCACCTCATCTTAAATAAGAAATGGTTGAAGGGGCGTTCCCAGTGTGGCTCAGTAGAAACAAACCTGACTGGCATCCATGAGGACGTGGGTTCGATCCCTGGCCTTGCTCAGTGAGTTAAGGATCTGGCATTGCGTGACATGTGGTGTAGGTCATAGGCATGGCTTGGATCCTGCATGGCTGTGGCTGCGGCTGTGGCTGTCAACTGCAGCTCAGATTTGACCCCTAGCCTGGAAAATTTCATATGCCACAGGCAGGCCCCTAAAAAAGAAAAAAAAAGAAAGAGAGAAATGGGTGATGTGCTGAGCTAATTGAAACAAACCTTTATGTGCCAAAATTTTTTCTAATAATCATTGTCTGACCCACACAACACATTGAGATCTTTTTGGATATAGATGATATGTATACATTATTATTATTATTACATTAATAGAAGGTTATATTGTCATGTATATATAAGAAGACTCATACATTCCTACTTATACATGTTGTTTTTCAAACCAAAGGGCACTGCAGTTCCTTAAATCTAGAATGTTTCTTACCCTAGCCACAGGCCAGTCGATTGTTGCATTGCCAAATTCTGTCTCCTTTGATATGTATTTGGATAGAGTTCAAAACAGAAACAAGGGTTCTTGTGTGTGTGTGTGTGTGTGTGTGTGTGTGTGTGTGTGTGTGTGTGCTGTTCCACTTCACTTCAGCTTCTCTGATGGGTCTCTTTTTTGAAAAAAGATAGTGATTGCTCCTAACTGAACGACACTTGTGGGAGAGACAGGATCATCGTCTATCTGCCCAGGCCAGGAGCAGTGGTTGCAATGTCCTTGAAATTGCCAGGGACACTTAGCTTGTCCGTAGATGTTCTCTCCATCCCCTAGAAAACCCATGCAGAAGAGAGTGTCCGTGTTAATTACTCATCCAAAAATTTCTGCCCATATGAAAGGCACTGTTTCCTCTCCTGGTGAAAATGCTCACGCAGTTGTCTCGAATGTCAGAAAACAGTAACTTATAAGTTCACTTGATCTTGAACAGCATGGGCTTAAGAGCGCTGATCTTTTGCACAGATAGTCGGCCTGTGCGTCTGCTGTGCCTCCACGCCTGCGGTTTGCACCTGCACATGCATCCAACCGCAGATGGTCTAGGATTGTCGTATTGGCTACAAATCCAGGCAGTTCAAACCATGTTCTTCAAGGGTCAGCTATATTTTTAGGGTGTTCCAAGTTAAGAAATCTAGAGCATTGCATATTGTATCATTTAAAAAAATCTTACTGGGGTATAATTGATTTACAATATTGTATTAGTTTCAGGTGTACAGCCAAGTGAATCAGTTACACACACACACACACACACACACACACACACCATTTTTTCCCATATAGGTTATGCAGAACCTGTGCAGTGAGTCCTTGCTGGTTATCTGTTTTTTACGTAGTAGTGTGCATTTGTTAACCCCATGCTCCCAATTTATCCCTCCCTCCAACAGTTTCCCCTTCGGTAACCTTAAGTTTGATTTTGAAATCTGTGAGTTTGTTTCTGTTTTACAAATAAGTTCTTTTGCATCATTTTTATTAGATTCCACATATAAGCGATATCATGATATTGGTCTTTCTCTGTCTGACTTACTTCACTCAGTATGCTCTCCGGGTCCATCCATGCTGCTGCAGGTGGCATTATTTCGTTCTGTCTCATTTAAATCCAGCTTTCTCTCTCTTCGTATAAACCCATTTCCCCCAGATTCCTAAACATTAGAAAAGGACTGAAGTGAGAAAAGTGAAGTCTTTTTTATCAGGAGAATTGTCAGTTGTACTCTCGCTTTATAAGTTTTCATCACTGATGTATCACATGGTTAATGATTGTGAATTCAGTGTAGCTATCACTACTTCATTAGTTAAAAGATGACCATGAAGGCTGAAGATAAAGGAGCAGAGGCATTTTAGAATGGAAGCTGCTCAGGGCTCGCTGCCAGGCTTAGCCCTCAGCATCATTTCATATCATCTTGGCTCGGTTCAAACCACTCTGGTGTCTAAAACGCTGTTTTTGCTGATGTTACCAATAGTGCTGCTCAGATACACCTTTTTAAAACCCACCCTGACCGTTTCCTTTCAGTTCTTGGAGAAGCTGAGTATCTCCTGTTGGGGGAGCCGGGCCATGTAGCGCTAAGCAACAGCACAGTGACTGTGGCTTTCCAGTATTTCGACGGAACCAACGGGACGCTGAGGAATGTCTCTGTCCTGCTGTTGGAGGCCAACACCAATCAGACTCTTACCACCAAATACCTCCTGACCAACCAGTCCCAGGGGACGCTCGAGTTTGAGTGCTTCTACTTCCGGGAGGCTGGCGACTACTGGTTCACGATGTCTCCAGAGGCGACAAACAGCAGCGCTCCGGCCCCTCGCTGGGAGAGGAGCGCCTTTCTGAAGGTGGAATGGCCCGACTTCCACGTCCACCTCAACAGGACCTCCAGGGCTGCAGAAGGCACCTTTCAGGTGGGCCTGTTCACCAGTCAGCCGCTGTGCCCGTTCCCTGTGGACAAGCCCGACATCGTGGTGGATGTTATCTTCACCAACAGCCTTCCCGAGGCCAGCACGAGCCAGGGCCAGCCCCTGGAGATACGAGCCAGCAAGAGGGCAGAGCTCTCGCAAGGCCAGTGGCTGGAGTTTGGCTGCGCACCTGTGGGGCCGGAAGCCTATGTCACCGTGGTGCTGAAGCTGCTTGGCCGAGACTCGGTCATTAGCTCCACAGGCCCCATTGACCTGGCCCAGAAATTTGGATACAAACTGGTGATGGCGCCAGAACTCACGTGTGAGTCCAGGGTGGAGGTGATGGTGCTGCCCCCGCCATGCATCTTCGTCCAGGGGGTCGTCGCCGTCTACAAGGAAGCCCCCAGACGCCCTGGGGAAGGGACCCCTCGCCTGGCTGAAAACAGCCTGAGCCTGGGAGAGAGGAGAACAGTATTCAACTGCACTTTGTTTGATGTGGGGAGGCACAAATACTGCTTTGACTTTGGCGTTTCAAGCAGAAGCCAGTTTTCTGCAAAGGAGAAGGAGTGCATGCTAATTCAGAGAACTATAGGTTGGTATGGAGATTTTAAAACATTTTTAAACATCAGATGGGTGCCTTCTTGCAATCAGAATTATTGTTTTGCATTTAGATAACTTGACTTTCTCTTTGAACTGTACTATCATTTCTATAGTTCACTCCTCATAATAGTCCAAATGGCATTAGCATCCTTATCTGAAAAATGAAAAAGTACTAGTGAGTGTGTCCAGTTCACGGCTAACTAACTTCTCCAGGTCTCAGTTTCCCCATTACTAACGTGGAGATAATAAGAATATCTGCCTCAGAGAGTTGTGAGAATCTAATGAAGTCAGTGGGTCGCATTCTTAGCATAGTGCCTGGCATGCAGGAAGCACTGATAAACATAAGCTGTTTTTACATTGTATTTTAAAAATTATATTGTTACAGCGTGTGGCACGTCCTTGGCAGGTATGATCAGAATAAAAAACTGCATTCCCAATTGTATTTAGTAGCTTCCCACTTCCTCTGGAAAGTTCTCAAGCATGTCTCTTTCCTCTCACGTCCTTCTTTAGAAGAATGAAGCCTTAACTTGAGTGAGCGTTCAAAGCAAGATTTCTAAATACTTCTTCACGTTCTGAATTCTTTGCATAATTCCCTCCCTAATCACAAAGAAGTAGGGTTATTACAATTCCATCCATGCTGCAGGGTCCTCTTTGCATTTCTTTCCCTTTGCCCCAGTTCAAGCCCGGACTTGGCAGGAGGTTAATCTGGCAGAGGTTGTCCAGTTCACTTCCACGGGCTCTCAATGATACCCGCACGAAGCCCTGTGCTTCCTGACGGCCCCAGCCTCTGAGCATCTGTGGTGCCTCAAGTGCTTCTTGCTCCAAATTCACCCACTTCTTCTCCAAGTCCCTTTCCTTGGACTCTCTCCTCGCCCACTGGCCGCTTCCCTGCTGGCACTTGCCTCTCTCTCCAGCCCGGATTCCATGCCCATCCCTTTAATCCCTCTCCTCCCAATATTTTAAACTCCTCTGCCCTGTTCTTCCCTGGCACCCGCCAGGCCAGCCCAGCTCTGCATCGGTCCAGCCATCTGCCAGCTGCTCACTGCCCTCCTCCGGCCTCGCCCCTGCCCTGGCTAACCCTTCTCAGAGCTGACTGGGCGCCTGCCATGCTCAGCAGCTGGAAGCCATCAGGTGTGGGCTCTCTCACCCTCCCACCCAAATATCCACCTGCCTGCGGGCGCCCAGCCTGTCCTCTCCCTCCCTCCTTTGCTGTCCCCTCCCTCCTGTGCTGTCCCCAGGGAAATAGGGTCGTTCCCCCAGTGCAAGGTCAGCACCCCCTCCACTGGATCCCAGCCCCTCTGCTCTCTCAGGAAGCTTCTGTTAACCATCATCCCCCCTCTTCTTCATCCCAAACTGTCCCTTCTTTTCTGGCTCATTCCCATCGGCTTTAAAAAGCACTGAATTCTCTCATCTAAAAACAAAAACGATCCCCCCATACCCTCTGGATCTCCCCCAGAACACACCTTCTTTCTCCCGTCTTCCTTCTCTCGCCCTGGTTCTTAGAAAAGTCGCCTGTACTCGGGGTCTGGTTTCCTCACCCACGTGCACTTTTCAGCCCAGACCCACCCCCTCCCGGAACATGTTGTTACCAAAGCAGCCAGGGAATGCCAGCCAGGTCCCCACATCCGGGGACGTTTTCCAGTCTATGTCTTCATTGACCTTGATTCTGTTGACATCGCACTCACCTGCGTACCTCCTGACTCCCTGGCCGACCCTTCCGGGTCTCCTTTGCTGGCTGCTGCCACCGCCCAGGCTCATCCCTTTAACCTTGGATTTCAGCATCTTGCCCAGGAACCTCTGCCATTTTTCATCCCTCCCACACTCACCGGGTGACTGCTGTCCTGACGCTGATGACTGCAGGCTGCCACCTCTCCCCTGCATCCCAGCGTGAATTGCTGTCACCGCTCCGATGTCTCCCAGGCACCTCAAATGCAGCAGACCTCACCCCTTAAACCTGCCCCTCCATCCGGGATGCCACCCATCTCGTTGTTCAAACCAAAAACCGGGAGCCTTCCTCTTCTTCACCTCCTGTGAATAATAGGTCTTGTGGGTTTTGTCTCTTAAAAAAAAATCTCTGACTGTAGTTCCTGTTGTGGCTCAGTAGTTAACGAACCTGACTAGGAACCGTGAGGTTGCGGGTTCGATCCCTGGCCTTGCTCAGTGGGTCAAGGATCCGGCGTTGCTGTGAGCTGTGGTATAGGTTGCAGACACTGCTCGGATCCCACGTTGCTGTGGCTCTGGCATAGGCCGGTGGCTACAGCTCCAATTAGACCCCTAGCCTGGGCATCTCCACATGCCTTAGGCGTGGCCCTCAAAAAAACCAAACAACCAAAAAAAAAAAAAACTCTGACCATGTGAGTCTCTCCATGCCTCCCCAGTTCCCTGAACACGAGCTAGTTTAAGCCTCCATCATCTCCCACCCAGGCTCTTGCAACAGCTTCCTAAGTGGTTGCCCCTCACCATCCGCTTCATTCTCTCACTGCAGCCAGGGGGGAACTGTTTAAAATTCAGGTCAGCTGAGGCTTATTCCTGTGCTTAAAACTTGTCACTCACCTCCCTTGACACCTCACTCGCATGAGGATGAGCATCCACATGGCTCTGCATGGCTGGGCTGCCCCACCACAGTCACCATCAAGGGACTGGAGACAGGGCACCTGTCTTCCCACCTTCCCTTGGTTAATGTTAAACTGTCCCCTGTGTCTCCTCCTGGGTCACTCTTCCTCCACCCCAGGCTTAGGCGAACTCCCTGGCTGTGAGCTGACCAGCATCCTTTGTTCCTCCCTGCTGTCATTGCTTGTTCAGTGTCTTTCTCCCCGTGTCTCCTCCTCTCCCCCACCTGCCATATTGGAGAAGCTCATTTGGTGACAAAAGCCGACATGTGCTGCCATGAAGCTATTTATGATCTTTCTTTGGCCCACGTGGTACACCTGCACATTAGAGGTGCTTCTTACATGTTTCTTTTCTTTTTTTTTTAAATTATAGTTGATTTACAATGTTATGCCAATTGCTGCTGTATAGCAAAGTAACCCTCGTTGCTTATCTATTCCAAATGTGATAGTTTGCATCTACTCACCCCAAACTCCTGGTCCCTTCCACTCTCTCCCAATACATGTTTATTAAAGTGAAAATTGGGAGTTCCCTTGTGGTGCAGCAGGTTAAGGATCCAGGGTTGTCCCTGCAGTGGCTGGGATCGCTGCTGTGGCACAGGTTTGATCCCTGGCCCGGGAACCTCCATATGCTGCGGCTGCGGCCAAAACAAAGTGAAAACTGAACTCGGATGTGGCTAGTCTCAGGTATCCGTAGAAAAACAGTGGTGTTAAATGACTCAAGATATGCTTGCCTTTTCAAAAGCAGTTATTGTTGGGAGGGGGAAAAATTCTAGTCGACTACATTTAATGGGAGCAAACCAA
Organism: Sus scrofa; assembly: GCF_054392235.1. Lineage (NCBI taxonomy): Eukaryota > Metazoa > Chordata > Mammalia > Artiodactyla > Suidae > Sus > Sus scrofa. Next base: position 16,327,859 of record NC_139393.1, on the reverse strand, counting down.
GAGGAGCAAAGGGATTCAGGCTATTTGATGAAAGATCTCGTTGGCTCTCCCAGCTCTTGGGCTTCCCGCAGACTCCTCCAGTCTGTTTCAAGACCAGGTTCCCCGAAGCAGCTGGGGGAAGACCCTGGACAGGGGCAGAACAGGGAGTGGTGCTCTGTGTCCTGGCTGAGGGGGTCAGGGCTCTTCGCTGTGGGGCTGTGGCAACTAGGCATGACTAGACAGGAGGGCTGGAAGTGGTACCTCGAGGAGCTAAACACTCCTGGAGACCCCAGATGCTCTGCGTGGCTGCCCAACAGGGGCTCTGGTTGGCGGACCTATGAAATTTATGCTGGGATTAGGAACCTCAGTGCCTTTCTGTGTTTTAGTATAAAAGTTTATGACTGAATCGGATTCTCTCTTTTTCATTTTCCATTTAAGTTGACAGTTCTGACCAGTAAGTCTATCTTTTTTTTTTTTTTTTTTGCCAAGAGGCATCATTCGGGGAACCCACTGAACCCAGTGACTCACAATGAATTTCTCATTGGTTCCCTTTGAAAAGGGAATTATGGGTTTGATATGTGTGCCTCTTTTGCCACATATGTCTCAGGACCTTAAACATGTACATAATAATTTACAGCAAGAACAATGTTAAAAATGATTATTTCTGATCTTCATTTATCCTACTTCATGCGAATGTTTGTGTTTCTCTGCAGAGAGGTTAATGTGTGTGGTTCTGGGGTGCTGCTGGGGGGCGGTGTTAGTGGTCTCTGGACAGGCAGTAATAATGTGCAAACATCTAAATTGAGAAATTCTCAATTCTGAACTCATCTGCCCCAAGAGTGTCAGATAAGGGATAATGAATCCTGCACCTCAAGGCAAAACATATATTTAGGTCAAAGTTGAGAATTAAGGATAGAGAGTATAAATTCCTATTCACATAGTGGTGACTTTATTTACTTAGTTTCTTTTGACAAGTAAAAATTATATGTGTTTAACACATAGTTTTCCTGATATTTAAATTTGTTAACCATCTTATTTGTCTGACCAGATGTTCTGTTTTTCCTTCATAATGTGATTCAACAAGAGCTTTGTGCCAAGAGTAGGAGTTCTGTCGTCCTGTCATTTTCTCCTTATTTGCAGGTGCTTAATTATCGTATCATTTTGAGTTCTTGGCCAGAATCTTTTTTAATTCATTTGTCCACCTAATTTACCTAAAACTAGAAGATATAATTTAAAGAATTAGTATAAACGGGTCCTTGGATGCTTAATACTCCACAGTTCTCTGAGAGGGAATGAGCCAGTAAACCTTCCCACCTGGTGGAACGCCTACTCTTCCTTTGGGATTTTTTTTAAAATTTTTATTTATTTATTTTGGGGGGGGATTTTTTTTTTTTTTAGAATAGCTGACATGTTATATGTGACCTTCTGACATAATAAAGCCAATATTTATATAGGGATTACTTTGCACCAAGAACTGGTCTAAGTGCTTTATAATCCTTATAATAACCCAAAGACTTAGGTTTACTTTACTGTCAGTTTTATAGGTGAAGAAATGGAGACACAGAAGGCTTAAGGAACTTCTCCAGGGTCGGTTGGGTGAAACGGCTTCACCACCACGGGTGGTTAGACTGACTTGAGCGTTTGCTCTTCCCGCTGTTCTGTGCTGCCTCGCATACAAATCACCTGTCAATCTAGATATTGAACAGTATGAAACTTGCAAATGGAAAAAAGTTGCAGTATTTTCCTCCTACCTCACTGGTTCATCTTGTGCTGCTCACCTGTCTTGAAAGACAGGTAACCCACCCTGGAGCCCCCTGGCCCAGGCATAAGCATGATCAGTCTAATGTAAATGAGCTTGTGCCGGGCTTAGCAAATCTGAACTGTTTATCCAGGTGTCTTTGTTCCCATTGCTGCTTTTAGCTACTCACTCACATCTGTTTTTGTTTGTTTGTTTGTTTTGTGTTTTTTTGTGTGATTTCTTGGGCCGCTCCGAGGCATATGGATTCCCAGGCTAGGGGTCGAATCAGAGCTGTAGCCACCAGCCTATGCCAAAGCCACAGCAACGCGGGGTCCGAGCTGCGCCTGCAACCTACACTACAGCTCACGGCAACGCCGGATCCTTAACCCACTGAGCAAGGCCAGGGATCAAACCCGCAACCTCATGGTTCCTAGTTGGATTCTTTAACCACTGAGCCACGACGGGAACTCCAATTCACTCATATCTGGAGAGTTTTCTTATGAGCATGTTTTGTTTCGTTACTTGTGTCCCCTGAGCAGAATGTCTTGCAGATGTGACTATTGCATAATCTGTACTCCTTCAAATAATCTTGAGAGTGGAACCAAGTCTCCCTTTTCCTAGTCCAGACACATTTTGCTCATTCAGAATTTATATCGTCTGGAGTGGCCTGAAAGGCATTTCTCCTGGCCAGACCGGTTTGTTGCATGGTGTAAGTGCGTGTATGGACAGCTAAACAGGACAAAACCAAACAGCCTTCCATTCATGGAGGAAGACCGTTTAGAATATGGGTCATCTGACTCTTCATTTCTAATACGTGAACCGTAGCTACTCAGTGAGTTCCCGTTTTGGCAAGTATTTTCCTCATTGTAATTACAGAAATCTCCAGGGACTAAATCATTGCAGGCATTTTTAAAAATTTGCCCGATTAAATTTCTTCATTGTTGTGGGTGGTTTCCCCTTGTTTTCTGTTTGATTAATTTGGTTTGGAAATCAAACTTAGTTTAAGTGTTTGTTTTTTTAATCGTTGATGGTCCTGCCAGCCATGATTTTACTTTCAAAGGAAAAAAACACTTTTCAAAATGTGATTTTTGACATTAAGATTCATACTTTTATCAAAACTTTGATTTTTTTTTTTTTTTCCTGGCTCCCACTAATGGAGGTTTTGTTTTTAGTTTGACAAATGACTGTGTATTTAAATGAAAAATATCTATGTGAACTAAAAGAAGAGCTGGGAAAGAATAACAAGAGCATGCTTAGCTTTTGTAATTCTGCCTTTCGTGGTCTTAAATATCAGCACAAGAGAAGGATAAACTATATATTGACTTAATTTTCTTTTCTTTTCTTTTCTTTTTTTTGCTTTTTAGGGCCACATCCACAGCATATGGAGGTTCCCAGGCTAGGGGTCGAATCAGAGCTACACTTGCCAGCCTACACCACAGCCACGGCAACCCCAGATCTGAGCTGCGTCTGTGACCTACGCCACAGCTCATGGCAACACTAGATCCTTAACCCACTGAGCAAGGCCAGGGATTGAACCCACATCCTCATGGATCCTAGTTGGGTTCGTTAACCGCTGAGCCACGACGGGAACTCCTTGACTTAATTTTCAATTTAGATTTCACGATAGTGGAATTCCCAATAGATTTTTGAAAACTAAATGGCCCTGCTTTAACTCAGAGAGACTTAATCTGAGCTTGCCAAAGCTTTGCAAACATCTTAGTGTCTGAACAGCTCTGAAGCTTGAGGACAAAGCTGGCTTGTTGTTCTGCTGTTTGAGGAGCTGTGCAGTGTGATCTGGGAGGCACAGACCCAATATTGTGTTCAGTTGGATCTCTGGATGGAACATAATTACCACACCTCAGTTGACGTCGGTCCAAGATACTGGTTTGTAATGCTCCCACTCTTAAGAAAATCCGAGACTTTTAATTGCTATGAAGAAGTCATATTCCATGACTCACTCCAGAGATTGCACCACTTGGCTCACCTGACAGTGTATCTGCCTTGCATGTTCTCCTTGTGTTTTTGTAGCGCTTTGTATACCCTTGACTGCATCATGAGGTTTTGTCCATGAGGATGAAGGGAGACTTTTATGCAGAGGGTATTTTGGTGCCCAGCGTGGGCATCACTTGATAGATCCTGGGATTGGATGGCTGCTGATAGAGAAGGGAGAAGGGATAATTATTTGTAGGGGATTATTCAGTTATTCTCTCTGGCAGTCATTACATGAAAGAGAAGTTTGCATTTGTCAATCCATAATGATTTCTGGAAGTGTTTTGTATGTACTTTGTTTTGGCTTTTTTGGTCACACACAAGGCATGTGGAAGTTTCTGGACCAGGGGTTGAACCCACACCACAGCAGTGACTCAAGCTGCTGCAATGACAATGCCAGGTCCTTAACCCACTGTGCCACAAGGGAACTCCCTGTATATATTCTGAACCTCTGGTGTTAGATACATCCCCATTTAGGGTTGTGAAGGGTTCCTTGCTGAATTGACCCTTTTATGATTATATAACATTTCTTTTATCCCTGGTAGTACTTCTTGTTCTATAGTCTACTTTGTCTGGTGTTAATGTAGCCACTCAGTTTTCTTTTGATTAATGTTTACAAGGTATAACTTCTCCCATCCTTTTACTTTTAACCTATTTATCTATTTATTTATTTATTTATTTATGGTTTTTTTATATAATTTTTTTTATTACTCAAATGAATTTATCACATCTGTAGTTGTATAATGATCATAACAATCTGATTTCACAGGATTTTCATCCCACAGCCCAAGCACATCCCTCCACCCCCCAAACTGTCTCGTCCGGAGACCATAAGTTTTTCAATGTCTGTGATATCTATTTATTTTTAAAGTGAGTTTCTTTTCTTTTCATCATGATTTTTATTTTTTCCATTATAACTGGTTTACAGAGTCCTGTCAATTTTCTACTGTACAGCAAGGTGACCCAGTCACACATACACGTATACATCCTTTTTTCTCCCATTATCAGGCTCCATCCTAAGTGATGAGATGTAGTTCCCAGTGCTACACAGCAGGATCTCATTGCTTATCCATTCCAAAGGCAATAGTTTGCATAAAGTGAGTTTCTTTTAAACAGCATATAGTTGGGTCATGCTTTTTTATCCAATCTCACAATCTCTGTCTTTTAATTGATGTTTAGATTATCTATATTTGATGTAATCATTATATGGTTAGATTAAGATCTACTACCTTGGTTTTATATTTTTTCCATCTGTTCCTTGTTTCTTTTCCCTCTTTTTTCTACCTTCTTTTGGATTGAGTTTTTTAAAAAGATTTACTTTAACTACACTATTGGTTTATTGTTTATAACTTAAAATAATTTGTAATGGTTGTCCCAGAGTTCACCGTATACAGTTCTAAGCACTCAATCTATTTTCAGGTAATATTTTGCTTCATGTGTAATATTAAAAATAGTCCAATTCATTCCTCCCATTCTTTGAATGATTATTATACATGTTATTAAATATATGCTATAAACAATACATTGCTACTGTTTTGCTTTAGACTATCAATTATACTTTTTTTTTTTTTCTTTTTGTGGTTTCTTGGGCAGCTCCCAGGGCATATGGAGGTTCCCAGGCTAGGGGTCGAATCAGAGCTGTAGCCACCGGCCTACGCCAGAGCCATAGCAACGCAGGATCCGAGCCACGTCTGCAACCTACACCACAGCTCACGGCAACGCCGGATCCTTAACCCACTCAGCAAGGCCAGAGACCAAACCTGCAACTTCATGGTTCCTAGTCGGATTCGTTAACCACTGCGCCATGACAGGAACTCCATAGACTATCAATTATACTTTAGAGCATTTAAAAATAAGAAGTAAATTTGGAGTTCCCATTGTTGCTCAGTGGGTTAAGGACCCAGCATTGTCTCTAAGAGGATCCAGATTCGATCCCTGGCTTAGCCCCACTCACTGGGCTAAGGATCCGGAGTTGTCAAAAGCTGTGGCACAGTTTGCAGATACAGCTCAGATTGAGTGTTGCCATGGCTGTGGCGCAGGCCTCAGCTGCAGCTCTGATTCAACCCCTGGCCCGGGAACTTTCATATGCTGCAGGTACAGCCATAAACAGAAAAAAAAAAAAAAAAAGTAAATTTTATCTGTACCTCTATAAATATTGTTTATAGCACACTTCATTCCTTTATATAGATGCAAATCTTTGGTATCATATCACTTCTGCCTGGAGAGTTTTTTAACATTTCTTGTAGTGAAAGTCTGTTGGTAATTAATTCTATTAATTTTCATTGTCTGAAAGATCTTTACTTCTTTCTCAGGTTTGAAAGATACTGTCACTGGCTGTGGAATTTTGGGTTGGTAATTTTTTTTCTTCAGTACTCCAGAGATGTCCTTCCATTACCTTTGGCTTACGTGATAAGTGTGCTGTAATTCTCGATTTTATTCTTCTGGATGTGATGAATTTCCACCTTGCCCCCTTTTGCTCACCATAGGCTTCAAAGTTTTCTGTTCAGTTTTTAGCATTTTGAGCATAGTGTGTCTAACTTTTTGTTTGTTTGCTTTTTTGTATTTATACTGCTTCATGTTCTCTGAGCATCTTAGATGTAGTTTGGTGTCTTGCGTTAATTTTGGAGAGTCCTTGGACATGATTCTCTTGTTTCCTCTGGGACTTTAGGTATATGAATGAGAGACTGCTTGATATTTGTCCCATAGCTCTTTTGAGTATTCTCTTTTATTCACAACTTTTCTTTCCTCTTTGTGTCTTAGTTTGGTTAATTTCTCTTGACCTGTATTCATATTCACTCTTTCTTTCCTCAACTGTGTCAGGTCTACTGATAAGCCTCTAGAAGATATTCCTCAGCTCTGTTATCACGCTTTTCATTTCTAGAATTTCTTTTCAGTTCACAACTCTCTGATGAAAATTTCCATCTGTTCATGCATCTTATTCACCTTTTTCACCAAAGTCTTTAACATATTAATCATAGTTAACATTTCTCTGTAATAGTTCCAGTATTTGGGTCACGTCTCAGTCTGGTTATCTTAATTACTTTGATATTTTCTTCTTTCTTTTGCTTTTTAGGGCTGTACCCCCCGGCATATGGAAGTTCCCAGGCTAGGGGTTGAGTTGGAGCTACAGCTGCTGGCCTACACCACAGCCACAGCAACGCTAGATCTGAGCTGAATCTGCGACCTACATCACAGCTCACTGCAATGCCAACCCATTGAGCGAGGTCAGGGATTGAACTCACATCCTCATGGTTACTAGTTGGGTTCTTTACTGCTGAGCCACAATAGGAACTCCATTTTCTTGTTTTTTCTTGCTTCTTTGTGTATCTCATAGTTTTGGTTAAAAGTTGGACATTTTATTTAGAACTATAGACACTGATAAATAGTATTTATGCCTGAAAATGGGCATATCATATTTTCACTATATCTTTATTGTGGAGATTGGGTGAATATAGTAAGGGATTGAGCTATGTTTGAGTTTTTGCTCTTGCTGTGGCACCCTCATTGCATGATTATGTTCAAAAAAATTTTTTTTAATATTGATTGATTGATTGATTGATTGTCTTTTTAGGGCCGCACCCACGGCATATGGCGGTTCCCAGGCTAGGGGTTAAATCAGAGCTATAGTCGCCAGCCTATGCCACAGCCACAGCAATGCCAGATCCGAGCGCATCTGTGACCTACACCACAGCTCATGGCAACTCCAGATCCTTAACCTGCTGAGTGAGGCCAGGGATCAAACCTGTGTCCTCATGGATGCTAGTCAGATTTGTTTCCACTGAGCCACGATGGAAATGCCAAGTTAAAAATTTTCTAATGTTATGCTGTGTTTTGGGCAGGAAGTGGATTGCCAGAGGGTTTCTCTCCACACTTTCATTGTACCCTCAACTTTGGGCCTGAGCCTGAGCATCAGAGGGGCTTTCGTGTCCCTCTTGCCTTCCCCCAGCAGTAGACACTTGGTATTTGACACTTGGTCACTGCTAGCCTGGAGCCCAGTGGGTGTTGGATGACGGGGGTGGGAGAGCATCTTGTTCTGGTTCAGCCTTAGTCCTAGGCAAGTGCTGTGCCCCTGAGTTCCATGGATGGGGCCTTTGGGATGATCCTGTCTCCTGCCAGTGGAAGAAGCTGTCTAATGATCTGGGCCCGGGTGGGGGGAGGATTTTCTTCTTCTTCTCTTCCCTCCCAGCTCTGTGTCTCAGCCGGTGCTGTTAGAGTGACAGGGTTTTCCATCTTGTCCCCAGTGCTTGGGGCTTCTGTGGATTGAGGAGATGGGAGGAGGATCTGGGTGAGGCTGTGTCTTCCCCACAAGGCTGCTGCTCCCCTCTGCGGCTCCACGTGAGGGAGACTCTCTGGTCCTCTGCCGGCCCCCAGTCCTCCTTGGGAACATCTGGTGAGGTCCGTGGAGAAGATCCCACCAGCGGATGCAAATTCCCCTCGGGTAATGTGGCTCCCGGGGGCTCTGGGGTCGCATGCTGGCCCACCTGTGGCTTCCCGCAGCTCGTTCCATGTTTGATGACTTCTCTCCAGCTCGCATGAGGCTTGACATCTGTTCCGGGAGGCGTGTTTGCACCCTGGCTTTCCTTGGAGGAGCCTGTCTGTCTTTATCCATCAGGCCATCTGGTCGTCCTGTGACCCCAGCTCTCTGAGGGGTTCTAGGAAGGTTGTAGAGGGTAGCAGCAACATCCCAGCTTCCCACATCTTGGGGCGTCTTCCTACGTCCCGCCTATTTCAAGGCCTGAGATTGGAGTTTTGCTGCTTCATTTGGGTGCAGTTAAGTTCTGGGTCTCAGATGAACTAGCGTTAAAAGCGTGGCCAATGTCCTTGCAGAAACTTGGGGACTGTGGCAGCCGTGGAGCCAGTGTAGCGCCTCGTGTGGGGACGGTGTCAGAGAGCGTCGTCGCCTGTGCCTGAGCTCCTTCCCCTCCCGCCCTGGCTGCCCCGGAGTGTCCTCGGAGGCCTCCCCGTGTTCCCTGGAGGACTGCGCTGGTAGGTACCCTTCCTCCTTCAGGAGTCCCTCCCCGGAGGGGCTGTCGAACCCAGGCCCGCCTGGAAGTCGCCAGGCTGAGTCCGGGAGAGCCCTCAACACGCTGTCCTTGCCGCTGGCTGGGCTCTCCGCCGTGCAGTGTGGCTACAGCTGGGGGTGGCTTGCCAGGGCGATGACAGGGGACTTGACACTGTAGGAGATAGAGAAAGGACAAGGACGTTGGTCTCCGTGAAAGATTCAGACGTAGAAAAATCTTTTTATTTCTTTTGCTTTTCAGGGCCACACCCGCAGCATATGGAGGTTCCCAGGCTAGGGGTCGAATCAGAGCTATAGCTGCCTGCCTACACCACAGCCACAGCCACGCCAGATCCAAGCCAGGTCTACAACCTACACCGGGGCTCATGACAAGGCCAGATCCTTAATCCTCTGAGCGAGGCCAGGGATCAACCCGAGTCCTCATGGGTACTAGTCGGGTTCATTTCCACTGAGCCACAATGGAAACTCTGAAAATCATTTTTTAAAAGACGAAAAACGGGAGGGATGAGCACTTCTTCCCAAGATTTGTTGTTTCTCCCTTCGTTACTTCTCCCCACCAAAATTGTGGAAAAAAACATTAAGAAATTGTTTTTCTCCTCCTCATCTCTGAGGAGTCCCAGGGAACCGTGTGGACCATTATTTGCCAAAAATGGGGCACGACTCCCCATCTCATCCCCTGCAGGGCCCTCCATTGATTCCTTACCACCCCTGCCCAGGAGGAGAAGGTGGGGGGTCTCTTGTGTCACCTGGAGACTGGCCCTTGCTTCATCCCCTGAGCATCCTGAAGGCCCCACTAGTAGGTGCTCAGTGCGTGTGTGATGCGGGTGCTCAGCGAGGTGATGCTCAGGTGACAGGTTTGCTGCAGCTGATGAAGCAGAATCCCATTCCTTTGCCACAGGTTCCGGTGAAAAAGAACCTTGCTCCGCCCACAAACCACCTGCTTCTCATACACAGCCAGCTGCCCTTTTAGTCTTTGCTCTGGTCCTGACCCTTCGGCGAAGTCCTTCTGTCCAGGCTGCCTTCTTCTGCTCTCCAGCTCCAGGTTGAAAACCATCCCCGGTTCCTTGTCCCTTTGGGATCGAGAAGGTCGATGTCTCTGTGTTTGGTCTCAGCTCACCTTGTAGCCAGAACCACCAGCTCCTGGCAGTACCTAGAGCAGCGTCCCCACCTGTGACCTCATACAATCCGTGCTGTCTCCTCTTTCCAGTCAGCTCCGCAGGCCTTGTTCCCTCCATTCCAGCTGCCTTAGGACATTCTCTCTTCTGGGATTTTGCTATTAGAGCCTCAGACCCAGGCCCTTCTCCCAGCCCGAAGCCTGCCCCCTTCTTTCATCAGCCCTGGGCCGCATCCTGAGTCTGTTCTCCCTCCAGTTATATCTCATGCTGTCATCTGAAGCCCTCTCTCCTTGCCTCTCCTTTCTTTGCCCATTTTTGGCTGCACCCATGGCATGTGGGAGTTCCCAGGCCAGGGACCTAACCAGCCTCACAGCAGCGACCTGAGCCACTGCAGTGACAACCCCAGATCCTTAATCCACTGCACCACAGGACCTTCCTGTCTGCCCTGCTCTTTATAATCCCTTCACTCTCCACATCTCCTTCCTTCCGTGTAACTTCTTCCTCTCCATTCTGGGATGCAGTGTGTGAAGATTTTCCCTCTGGAGTGCTATGCTACTCAAAGGAATGGAAAACCAACTGCCCCGGCTTCTATCGCACCTTTAGAAGAGACAGCAATGTCGACCCTTTATTGACCATTTATGTGCCAGCACTTTAAACATATCATCTCAGAGTTCCCGTCGTGGTGCAGAGGAGACGAATCTGACTAGGAACCATGAGGTTGCAGGTTCGATCCCTGGCCTTGCCCAGTGGGTTGAGGATCCAGCATTGTCATGAGCTGTGGTGTAGGTCGCAGCTGCAGCTCAGATCCTGCGTTGCTGTGGCTGTGGTGTAGGCCAGCAGCTGTAGCTCTCATTCGACCCCTAGCCTGGGAACCTCCAGATGCAGTGGGTGTGGCCCTAAAAAGCAAAAAAAAAAAAAAAAAAAAAAAAGAATTCTCACTTAAAGCTCACAATAACTCTGCAGGGTAAGCATGATTGTGCTGGGCTCTGATCTTAAGAGCTTTCTGCCTGCCAGGCACTTTCCCAAGTGCCTTGCGCTTAGGAAGACTGTACATCATTATATCCACGTATAGGTGAGGATGCTGCAGCCGAGAGAGGGTCAGTCACCGGCCCAAGGCCATAGAGCTGGAAAGCAGGGGCCTAGGACTGGCCTCTTCCTAAGCTACCTATTTGAAGGCTTTGCCTCTATAGACAGGCTAGTTTAGCTTTCCAGAAGCCTCCATAACCTGGAATTAGCAATCATTCTTCATGGCTGTCTGGTATTATTTCATGTTCTGGCATTTTAATCTCTTTAATCCTGGGTGGGAATTAGAAATTTGTACATTATTATAAATTAACAGGAAGGGTAAGTGCTACAGGCACCCCCTACTATAGCCCCTATTCTAATTATACATGATTCTCGGGTAAATGCTTATGTGGGTAAAAATGATCATTTCTTCCCAAGTGTCCTCTGTTTCCCATTCAGCCTATTCTCCACTCCTTGGAAATGTAAAGATCTGTTCGCAGGCTGCTTAGCATCAGGAAATCTTCACTGCAGGGAAAGAGCAAAGACTAGGTGAGAGAGACGGGCGAGCTCAACAGCTTCGGGGCTTTTCTCTGGCTTTGGTTCTGAAGAGTTCCAGCCAGGGTCAAAGGTAACAGCTGAGGGGTCCATCACGTGCAGTTGCGACACTGCTACCCTCTGCCGTGTCAGCCACGGCCAATGACAGTTCGGAAACAAGTCTATTTTCATCCTTCAGCTCTGTCCACTTGGTTGAGTCTAGAGTTCAGTTTGGCTTTGAAAGAGGTTCTTAAGCCAAGTTGTGGGTGTGGTCCTACCTTAATTTGGTCCTTCTTGTTTAACACGAGAGTGGGAGAATCCAGCTGCTGTTGCACCCACGTTCCATCTAATGGGGTGCTGAGCAGTTTGCTGTGACCTTTAGAATAATGAGTCAGCTGATTACTATGAAATGAGTTGAGAACCAACTGTGTGCAAGTTACTGGGACTGGGGTTGGGAAACTATAGCTAAGGCACATCTCTGTCTGGGAGGGGCCTTTGATACTATAGCCCAGCAGATACGTAAACAGGGGTAGCACACAGTACAACAGACAGGTATCCACAGCTCGCTCTGGAAGCCTGTGCTCATCCATGGGAGCACCTCTGTTCTTGGAGGAGGTGACAATAAGCTGAAGTTTGAGAGCTGAGTAGGTGTCACCTGGTGAACCAGGTGAGGAAGGAAGTTTTAGCAAAGGGAACAATGGATGACAGCTTGGAAGATGATGGCACATTACAAAACCCAGACAACTGACAATAGCTTGAGTGGCTGGAGGATAGTGTGTCAGGAGGGAGTGAGAGAAACGAGGTGGGACAGGAAGGCACCAGATCCTCAGGGCCCTGGAAGGTGGGAGCCTGTCTTTTTAATTAGACATTTGCAAGGATGTAGAGGGAAATACATCTCTTGCGTGGAGTACAAGTCAGAAGGGGCAGTTGTGGCAGCAGTGAGGCCTGCTAAGATTTCCAGTAACCCAGTGAAAAGGAACCCTGGCGGTGGGGGTGCAGAGGAGAGGATCCAGCGACTCTGGATGTGGCGAGTGTGGGGAGGGCAGCCTCACAGATGAAACCCCAGGTTCTAGTGCTGGCAGCTGCACAGACAGCGGTGCCAGTCCCTTGAGACCAGACGCATCAGAGGAGGCGAAGGATCTGGGGGGAAGAGGATGAGTCTTGAGTGTGTGGAGGTGGAGGTGTTGGTGGGGCGTCCATGGAGACATGAATTACAGCCGGTGGAGCCAAGACGGGATCTAGAGCTCCCTTGCTCCAGAGTCCACGTTCCTCTCTCCAAGTTAGAGAATCATGGAAACCAAGCAGAGAGAGTCAGACAGCAGCCGACGCTGCAGAGCTCAAGGGTTATCGAGACAGAACTGCGCTTTGGCCATTCGGTCATTGATGACCTCGGCAGGAGCTGCTTCACCAGAATCCCGGGGGCAGGTCGCAGGAGCCAGAGGTGACTGTGGAAGCAAGTGGCTGGCACATGTGGACTCCTCTTTCTGTAGGTTGGGCTGGGAAGAAAAAGAGCAAGGTAGGGCGGTAGCAGTAGTGGGAGGGTTCTAGAAGGGTCTTTTTAAAGTGAGAAGAGCTCGAGTGTGTTTCTGTGGAGCTGCACAGAGGAGAAGCTGGAGATGATTGGTACAGAGGGCAGGTCCCCCTGGAGAAGGGTGGCCTAGGGAGTCCTTGGTGGCCTTATCTTTATGGGCCACATTTCTCCCACTAACTCCCTAGAGGAAGGAGCAAATAGAGGTGTGGCTGCTGGTACGTTTATGGGGGAGGAGAGGCTGGCACAGGAAGCGGGGATGGGGGTACTTGCTCGATATCTTCTCATTTTTCATGATCTAGCAGACAGCTGAGGAAGAGGATTCGTGGTAAAGCTTTGAAGCACTATTTTAGGGGACAGAAATGTGAGTTGCTTAGGAACCCATGAAAGATTTATGGGCAGCCAAGTTCGGGGGCTCTCAGTAGGCGGAGGTCTGCCTGGGTATGATGTCTCCACCAGGGCTCATGGCCCAGATACGGCAGCTGATAACTCATGTCTGGATTTTCCTAGGAATAGACTTTTGCAGCAGAGCAGGGAAAGGGGTACAGCTCAGTATGAGAGGCCAAAGAGTTGAGAATATTGGCAGGAGAAGGGTTTAAGTAAGTGGTGGATCCTGGGGGTAGGGAGAGAAGTGAGGGTAGAAGGTGCCTGGGGGGGGGAAGAAGACGGAGGGGTGGAGAATTAGAAGTTGCAATGAGGTGGAATAACCAGCGTAGGAATAATGACTGAGAGGGGAGGGTCCAGCCAGAGAGAAGAAGAGCTGCTGCAGAAACTGGCAAGAGAGGAGAAGCTATGGCAGGTTGGATGGACACTCAGTGGTCCTGGCCATGGGATGGCGAGGAAGGCTGGACCCAGGTGCAAGTGACTGGTGGCTGAGGCTGGGCAGTGACAGTGTTGAGATGGCAGTGTTAGAAGGGGTGATCTGAGTGGGTGGCATGGGCATAGGAAGAATAGACGTTTTTTGCGGAGGTGGAAGAACTGGTTAAATGGGAGTCGGGAACGAGGAGGCTGAGGAACACGCCCTGCCGCTGCCCCGTTTGCTTCTAATAGATCTTCCACCCAAGAGGCTGGGGATAGGGTGGGGGTGGGGGTGCGGGGGCAGCTGCCCTTCGGGATATCCAGTCCTCAGGGAAGGCAAGGAGGTGAAGAAGAGAGAGTGTTTTGTGGAAAGATCCCGGATCTTGGGGAATTTGATTATCAGATGTCGCACAGAAAGGGGAGAGGGAAGCAGTGGGAGGATGGGGCTGGGGCCAGGAGATGAGGCACAGAGCAGGTGGTGCTAAGACTATGGGGAAAAGAAATAGGACAGGTGACTGGAAGGGTTCAAAAGATGGACAGTGACCAAGGAGGAAAGAGGTGAGGTCTGGTGACAGCCGGTGGTCTCAGGTTCCCAGACACAGGCTAAGTAAGGCCCAGGTGGCATCTGAGTCTTGGTGAAACGTTCTGCTCACTATGCACCACACCAGTCTGAGAGAGCAGGAAAGAAAAAATCAACACCACGTGGAAGGTAGGAGGGGGAGTAGACAGCTGAAATCACAAGAGTGAGAAACCAGAGGCTTCCCCACTTAGGAAAGACAGTGTCCAGATATTGGAAGGGAAAAGCAAGTGGTAGTGTTTTGCCAAAAGACTTATTTTTCCTCTATTAATTTCTCTTCTGATGTGCAAATTTAGCTACAGCCTATTTGTAAGTTATTTTGCATTTCAAGTGTTACCCTTGGTAAGAATTTTCCAGTGTGTCTCTCAAAGGTCCATTTAACTCTAGGTACCCCATGTTTACCTTAAGCAAAGAACCTTGACTTACCTTGAAAATTTGGGTCAGGTGTCCGCAGGAGCCAGTGAACGCCGGAGTCACCTAGATGGTGGCTCATCTAGTCACCTCTCTTCTGTGGGGCCCTGTTTTTTAGTTTGGCACAAGCTGCCCGCAGAAATATATATGCGGGACCAGAATTCGTAGCCCTTGTTGAATGGACTTCTTTTTCTGTGAGTGCTGGATCGTTAGGGCCAGTCCCTCAGAGATCCTGGACCTGGGCAGAGAAAACGATCCTGGAGCATACACTTATTTTTGCTTTTTGGTAGCTTTCCAGACATCCAGCCCGTCTCCTCTCCAGCCCCAGGGTCCGGCGAAGTCCAACAACATCGTCACGGTCACGGGCATATCCCTGTGCCTGTTCATCATTGTGGCCACCGTGCTCATCACGCTGTGGCGGAAGCTGGGCCGCTCCCCCACGTGCAGCACCCCCGCCCGGCCCAACTCCCTCCACGGTCCCGGCTGCCGGAAGAACTCGGACGAGGAGAACATCTGCGAGCTGGGCGAGCCGCGCGGCAGCTTCTCGGACGCGGGGGACGGGCCGGCGGGGAGCCCCGGGAGCCCCGGGGACCTGGGCATCCCGCTGACCTACCGGCGGAGCGCGCCGGCGGCCCCGGACGAGGACGCCTCCGGCAGCGAGAGCTTCCAGTCCACCGCCCAGAAGATCATCCCGCCCCTGTTCAGCTACCGCCTGGCCCAGCAGCAGCTGAAGGAGATGAAGAAGAAAGGCCTGACGGAGACCACCAAGGTGTACCACGTGTCCCAGAGTCCCCTGACGGACACCGCCATCGACGCCGCCACCGCCGCCGCTGCCGCCGCCCCCCGGGACCCGGAGGTCCCTGAGGACGCCGCGGCCGCCAAGTTCCGGATCAAGGCCCCGTTCCTGGAGCAGCCGCCCGCGCCGGGCGCCGGGGACCGGCCGCCCTCCCGGCTGGACCTCCCGCTTGTGCAGGCCGCCGTCAGCCCCAGCCAGACCGTTATCCGCAAGTCCCAGGCGAGGCACGCGGGCGGCAGGGGGGCGCCGCCGGACAGGGGCCACCCCCGGGGATCCCACTTCCGGAGAACAGCGAGTTTCCACGAAGCCAAGCAGGCCCGGCCCTTCCGGGAGCGCAGCCTGTCCGCCTTGACCCCCCGGCAGGCCCCCGCCTACGCCTCCAGGACCCGGACCTGGGATCAGGCGGAAGACCGAGTCCGGCCGCAGAGTCGAGGCGCTGCCCCGTTTCCAGAGAAACCCGACCATTGCCAAGGGGCAGGTGGGACCAGCGGTCTGCTGAGCCCTCTGCCCAAACCCCACGCCTCGGGGCAGCCGACCAGGAAACCAGACCTGGGGGATCGCCAGGTAGGATTCGTGGCAGGAGGTGAGAGAACAGAGCCCCACCGGGCTCGGAGGGGACCATCCCCCAGTCACAGAAGTGTCTCAAGGAAGCAGCCATCCCCCACGGCCCCCAAAGAGAGCTACCAGAGGGTCAGCCCCCTGAGCCCTTCCCAGAGTAGAAAAGACAAGTGTCAGAGCTTTCCCGCCCACCCCGAGTTCGCCTTCTATGACAATACGTCATTTGGCCTCACTGAGTCCGAGCAGAGGATGCTGGACCTGCCAGGATATTTTGGGTCAAATGAAGAGGATGAAACCACAAGCACGCTGAGTGTGGAGAAGCTGGTCATCTAGAGACAGCTCAGCCCGAGACTTCACACAACTGGGGTCCTTTGGCCAGCTCCGAGTATCAGCCGCTTCCACTAATCCGTGGACTGTGAGTGTAACTGTACAGCAGGACAGAATGAGTGGTAACTCACTTGAGTGTGGGGTGTGGTTTTATTCATAAGGAAGAAATTATTTATCTTGAACTTTTCCCTGTGTTATCCCGTTTCTATTGGCTTATCTCTAATAACTATGATAATAAAATTTAAACAAGAGTAGAAAAGGGCTTGGACTCATGAATATGAAAAAATGACAAGCTGCAACTTGTGAGTGTGAAATGCTGTGAACTCTTCATTGGTGGTTTCCAACTTGAAACAGATCTGAGAGTTTCAGCTGTAAGAAGGGCTGGAACAAGGTAAACTTGCCAATGTAACCCTGAATTGTAATTTGGCAAATTATAAAGACTTAAGAATTTGACTCCTGCTTGGGCAGTAGGAACAGGTTTCACATTTGGCTGATTAAATCATTTATGGCTCTTCCTAGGCTACCTAGAAATGGTGGTATCACAAGATATTCTAGAAGAACTTTCAGGCCAGAGTTGGATGAGAGCTTAGTGGTTTTTATGCAAGAAAGAGTCCTGGGGACTTGACACAAATTTATGTGCATTAATTCTGCTTTGGGGAAAGAACATAAGCTGATTGTTCAGGTAATGAGTCAAATGAAGACCTACGCATATACCCGTCATTGTTCTGAGCAAAAAGTAGACATTTCGGAAAGGAAGGTGTTATCTGGTTCTCAACCAGAACCTGAGCAGTGGATGCTGGTCAGGATGCTGCTTGGCATCAGGATGCTGACTGTGTGCTCCTGGACCAGGTTGGCAGCCAAGACCCCAGAAGTGTTATTCTGCAACTGGTACATATCTCTAAAGATAACTTTATTATGTTACTCAGAAAGTACATGAATTAATCTCACGTATATGGAAAGCAGGTAGGCTGGATTATGATTTTATACTTTAAGCTTTTTTTTGTCTTTTTTTTTTTTTTTTAGGGCTGCACTTGTGACATATGGAGGTTCCCAGGCTAGGGGTCGAATCGGAGCTGCAGCTGCTGGCCTACACCACAGCCACATCAATGCCAGATCCGAACTGCGTCTGCAACCTACACCACAGCCCATGGCAACACCGGATCCCCAACCCACTGAACAAGGCCAGGGATCAAACCCGCGTCCTCATGGATACTAGTTGGGTTTGTTAACCATTGAGGCACAACAATACCTCCCTACATCTTAAGCTTTTTAATTTCTTGGCTACACCTACAGCATGTAGAAGCTCCTGGGCCAGGGATTGAACCTCCGCCACAGCAGTGAAAATGTCAGATCTTTAACTGCTAGGTAACCAGGGCACTCCCACTTTAGTCATTTTTTAGTTAGAGGAAGGACATAAATAGAGAAAAGTCTTTGAGACATTTAGAATCACTTATGCTTTCTTATTTACTTATTTATTTATTTGCTTTTTAGGGCCACACCCGATACATATGGAGGTTCCCAGGCTAGGGTGTCAAATTGGAGCTACAGCTGCTGGCCTACACCACAGCCACAATCACAGCCATGCAGGATCCAAGCCACGTCTGCAACCTACACCACAGCTCACGGCAACTCAGGATCCTTAACCCACTGAGCGAGGCCAGGGATCAAATCCACAACCTCATGGTTCCTAGTCGGATTCGTTCGTTAACCACTGAGCCACGACGGGAACTCACTTAGGTTTTCTGATTCAGTCTGCCTACCATGTTTGAAGAATCTGAGGCTCAGGACGGGGATTAACTCCTGCAGGATTGGGTGGACATGGACCCATATTTTTATTCTAATTGGCATCTTCTTTGCGCTCTGCTCTCACAGCCCTTGTGAGTCTTCTCCAACAGCAGAAAGTTCAGCAGAGAGCCAGCCCTTTGGCAGTAAGAGGGCACATGGAGAGACTTCACTAGCTTTTCCCAAAGGAAGGAAGCTTTCTGGTGCCTGCGCTGAGGACTGGTCTGCAGCTTTGCTTTGTTTGGAAGCCCCACAGAAGAACCTAAGGGTTGGGCTCGTCACTGGAGGTCTGTCCTCAGGTCCCACGTGGGTGCTCTGCAATCTGATGTCTACTTCCTTTCAGACCTTGAACTTCATGCCTTATCTGCATACACTTGAGTAGCCGCACTTTCTTTTTTTGTTCCCGGTGACGTCTCTTAGCTGCCACACCCACCCTGCCTTTTGGCCCATTTTCCGTCTTCCTTTTAGAGTTTATCAGAATGTCAGCCTGCTGGCATGGTTTCAGGAACCACTGGAGAGAGCAGAATTAGATGGGGGAAAGAATCACAAATGCAAATACAGTCCTTTAAAAAGTTTCTCTTATATATGTTGTGTCATTGTTATTGAAAACTAAAATGTATTTCCTTTTAGAAACGTGTTAATAAGAGCTATCTGCCCTTCAGGCACAGAAGGAATCAGTTATTCAGTGGTGTCTGACAACTGGTTTGTACGGATGGAAAGAAGAGGAAATTCTACTTCTTCCTCTTTTTATGTATTTGTTTATTTTTGTCCTCCTAGAAAGCTCTGTTCTCTTTCCAGGTTCACAGGCTTGTGCGACAACCTATGAGGACAGAGGGTATGCTTGCTCTTTCCAGACTTCATGATGTATTTTCAAAAAATTTGTTTTTATCCACCTGAGGTAAAAACAGCTATGGGGAAAGTGAAAATTAGAGGAAAACGCTATATGCAGAAAGGTTTTCTGTTAAATTATGGTCTTCGTCTCTATATCATGCATCTAAATTAATACCACCGTGGATTAATGCCCGCATGTGATAGGTTCACCATCTCCCTAGCCCAGGTTTCCCTGGCTCTAACCAAAGGCCAGTCTCTGTATTCCAAAGCGAGGTACACTTGGCCTCTGTCTCTGAGAAAGAGAAATGTGGATGCTTCAGTGTTGTCTTCAGTGGGTAAGTGGCTCTTTTCCTCAGAAAGAGTCTGTTCTTCACCACTGTGTCCCTAGGTCCTAGCCCCAGTGGCCACTGTTAAGTAGGAACTCAATAAGCATTTGTTGAATCAATGACCAGATGTTCAAAAGCCCTCAAAATCTATTAATGGTTGAACTAGAACCATTCTGTATAACACTTTACATCTTAAACTGTTATGAATGGCATGTGTTTCTGTGAGATACTGCGGGATTTTAATTTCTAGAAGTATCCAAAAACAAAGAAATGTGTATCTTTGGAGAATATTACTTGGCTGAAGGTGAGCTTAGTTCGGGAGCCTTTTGCAGTGTCTGTGCACAGCAGTCACTTAACAAGCATTGCATGTCTATCAGAGAGTGGCTTCCGAGTGGACGGGGTGCCCTGTCTTCCTAGCAGCCTCTTCTATCCGCTGCCCAGGGTCTGTGCAACCCCCTGTTGGGTCACCTGCTCCCCACTATGATGTCTAAAGTGGCTTTATTTTGTAGTCAAGAGCTTTTGGTGCGCCAAGCCCTAATCCAAGGACACAAATGATGATCCAGCCTTTCCTATTGATTCTCTCTCCTCAAGCCCTGTTCCACCCCAACCTGACCCACAAAATAGAAAACGGCTGTTTTACAACTTTGATGATTTCTCGTTTTATTCTAGATAGGAAATTTGTAAAATGATTGTGCACAGTTTTCAGTCTGGGCAGTTTCTGAGTCATTTTTTATACAAATGATAGCATTTTTGAGAGCATTATATTTTGTAAGGCCTTGTTCCTCCAGATCATACCTGCTGAGTCATGGTTCGGACGAAAAGTTTGGCAGAGTCAAAGCATACGAGATTAATCCTGGCCCTTCCCTTTCTAGCCTTGTGATCCTAGGTGAGTCACTTAATCACTCGAGCCCCTTTTCCAAATGTACAATGGGAATCATCCCGACCCTTGCTACTGGTTCAGGATGGGCTTGAGCACACATGTATTTCCTTTCCTTCCTAGGGCTTGATTAAAATTATGGTAAAGGAATACTACAAAGTACAATACCAGGAGTTCCCGATGTGGCACAATGGGGTTGGTGGTATCTCAGCAGTGCCAGGATGCAGGTTCAGTCCCTGGCTGGCACAGTGGGTTAAGGATCCATTGTTGCTGCAGCTGTGCCCTAGGTGGCAACTGTGGCTCAGATCCGATCCCTGGCCTGGGAATTCCATATGCCATGGCGTGGCAAAAAAAAAAAAAAAAAAAAAAAAAAGCACACTACCAGAAGTAGTTCAGAGAACAAGAATCTAAGCAATTCAATGAATTTCTGGAAGACATTTCAGAAATTTCCAGATTTTCCAGAAGACATTTCTGGAAGACATTTCAGTGTGTGAAAGAGCACTGAGTGGCAGAAGCCCAGGATATGCTTGAGGGGTCTTGCAGGAAACAGGGGAGCCTCCTCTGTGCTAGAAGCTTTCTGAGGCTGTGGATTCAGAGAAGTTCCTGGAGTGAAGCAAAGATGAAGGCAGTGAAGATCAGTCCATGAAGGGGTCATCAAGATCCTCCAGCAATCAGATATTCAACCACAAACCCAAACAAAACCAACCAGCCAACCCATGACCAGAGGGGACTTTTCTAAGGACAGTGCAGGATCTTTCTGAGAAAACTCGGACAGCGGCAATTGTCATTAGCACCCTGGCACAAAGCCATCTAACTTCTGGCATTTGAGAAGCCTTGCCACAATGATGATTCACCCCAAATTGAAGCCTGCCAATCAGCAAATTCCACTCGTGCTAAGAGTCTCTGGTCAGCCTTTCGTCTCATTCTTAAGAAGAGCCTGACAATGGGTATCACCAAGCATTTGAGAAAAGCCTATGTATGACGAAGAAAGGTAAACAGAAAAAACAACCCCAGAAGAAACATACAGTTCAGGGAATACAAGAAGAGTCAAATAAAAACCTACAGAACGAATTGCTCAAGGGATGTAACACGATCTGTTAAACAAGAACATGATGCTAGAAAGGAAGAATCAGAAAATGGGAAGGAACTCCTGGAAACTAAATACTCAATAGACCAATAGATGAAGGAACAAGTCCAGCAAATGTTAACAGTTGTTGAAATCTGGTGGTGGATATACAGTGTTACTGTACTATTCTTCCAACTTTTCTGAACACTTGAAAGTTTCATTAATAAAATTTGGGAAAAAGCAAAATAAGAAGAGATAATAGTTTGACATAGAAACTCCCTAAAGAAGTGAATCTTGCCTTTGACAATTAGCGGCATTAAGACAGCAGTGATGCCAGGAGAGGGTTCTTGGGGAGGAAAGGGGACGTGGGGAGGGCTGCTTCTATTCACATCCTCTGTGCATCCCCCACCTGTGATGCCCCATAAGCGTAAGAACAGTGAGCTTAGGACAAACCTCCTAAACACCAGATTTTGGCTTCTAAGGCTATGTGAGCCGGGCGAAATACTTAATTTCTCTACGGACCTAGTGTTGAGTAGGTCTGAAGGATGAAGAGGAAAGCGGAGTTTAAGATGACTTCCAGATTTCTGGCTGGGGTGACACCTCAGGAAGAGAGGAGGTTTAAGCATCCCCGTGGGGAAGAGGGGGTGAGTGGGAGGTATTTCAGACCAAAGGACTCAAAGAGGAAAGAATGGCCTTCTCTGCAGTAGTGGTGTGGGGAGTCCGACTTCCCATCCCAAGCTGATGAAGAGGAACGAAGCAATGATGTCTGTTTTTCAAATGTTCTATAATGAGCCTATATTGCTCTATTTGTAAAGAGAGAATTTTTAAAGCAACTCTAGGGTGTAAAGCTCAGATACAGCAAAAATTGCTGCAAGGTTTGGTAAACTATGAGCTATATTTTTAATTGAGTATTGGCAAGATTGTATGCTAAAATTAAGTTTGTAAGTGCATGTATTTGGACTGATAAAATAAATCTACATCAACTGAGGCACAAAAATAAGATGCAACTTGGTGTGTTTTGGCAACAGTTGAGAGAGGATCTGACTGGTTACAACTGTAACCACAGGACGGTGCACCCACACTGGCCTTGGAGGCGGCATCCGGAGAAGGGGTGGGCGGTGAGAGACCATTCTGGCAGCTGGAGCACTGGGAGAAACAGTAGATGTGACAGGACAGCTGGGGACTGGAGCCATCTGGGATCCCTAAGGAAGGAAAAACTCTAGGGGTGGGAGAAGTTGGAGCAAATCGTATTAATAGTAGCTATAAGATGGCTCACAGATTAAATTTCCAGGCGTTAGTAATAGGTTTGTCCCTGACCTTCACCGTAGCCCTGTAACGTATGATTATTATGTTTGGGTTTGCTTTGTCGGAGATTTTGTTTGTTATGGTTTTTGTTGTCTTTTTTTTTTTTTTTTTTTTTTTTTGCCATTTTTGCTTTTTAGGGCTGTACCTGCAGGATATGGAAGTTCCTGGGCTGGGGGTCAAATCAGAGCTGCAGCTGCCGGCCTACACCACAGCTATAGCAACACCAGATCCAAGCAGAGTCTGCATCCTACACTGCAGCTCACAGCAACGCCAGATCCCTAAGCCACTGAGCGAGCCCAGGGATCGAACCCTCATCCTCTGGGATACTAGTCAGGTTTGTAACCTGCTGATCCATAATTGGAACTCCTTGTCTGAGGGTTTTTGTCTGTTTGTTTCTTTGTTATTGGTTTTTGTTTGTTTGTTTGTTTTGCTTTTTAGGGCCTCACCTGCAGCATATGGAAGTACTTGGGCTAGGGGTTGAATAGGAGCTGCAGCTGCCAGCCTACACCACAGTTCATAGCAATGCTGGATCCTTAACCCACTGAGTGAGGCCAGGGATTGAACCTGAGGCTTCCCGAATACTAGTTGGGTTCATAACCCACTAAACCACAGTGGGTGGTTTTTTTGTTTGTTGGTTGGTTTGTTTTAAGGCAAATAGTCCAGGAGGATTTAAAACAAAAAGCAATGGTTACTTGGAGTTTTCCGGTAGCCTAGAGTTAAGGATTCCACGTTGTCACTGCTGTGGCTTGGGTTCAATCCCTAGCCCAGGAACTTCCACGTGCTGTGGGCGAGGCCATAGGCACAGTAAGGTGTATGGGACGACTGGCCAGCGGGGACCTGCTGTACAGCACAGGGCCCTCTCCCCAGTGGTCTGTGAGAATCTGATCGGGAAAAGAATCTGAAGAAAAATGGAGGTGTGTGCACGTATAACTGAATCACTTTATTATACAGGAGAAATCATTACAGCATTGTAAATCAACTATACTTCCATGAAACTTTAAAAAATGAAGGGAAAAAAAAAAAAAAGCAGTGGATCCTTGCGTGTTGCTTCCCAGCCTCAGTCCCTCCTTGCACGCACAACCACTTTTACCTTCCCAGCTCCTGACTCTGCCGCTGCTGGTCTCCAGCTGAGTAAATATGATGGAGCTACTGTTTTACGACGTTCCTCATTGAATCTTGCGATGACAGATATTCATCTTAATATCACTTCTGCACACACCATCGTCACGTCACTATTTTCAGCTCTATGGTTCACTTTTGTAAGTTGAATTTCCTTAAACCTTTGTTTTTATTTCACTCGAATACAGACAGCATCTCTCTTGGCTTTCCGTTTTAGGAGAGGAGAGTTTTGGCGCTCCTGCTTCTCAACTCTCCACCTCTGCTTCCACCTCCAAACTTTGCAGCAAACTCTGTACGAACGCTTCGGTGTCCGTGGCTGAGAATATGCATGTTCCACTCTGTAACCACAGTTTAAGTCTTTGACAGTTTGGTCTTAGGCGACTCATTAGCATTAACACTAATTAGTTTATGAACAATTTCCTTCACAACAGAGCCAGTAAGTGTGCTTCCTTCTCTGTAATCAGTCCCACAACTTCGTGCTGTTCAGTTGCTCAAAGGCCTCGTGTTTTCTTGTTGAAAGAGAAAATCTGCCATCCTGCCCATTCTACCTATTGCTTGGAATCTTTTTTTTTTTTTTTTTTTGCCCCTTTTTAAAGCCCATTGACATCCCTCCTAGCTTGATTCATAGTTGTATTTGGCTTTTTTTATAGAGTTTTTTTTTTTTTTTAATTCTAGTTGCTTTTCTTCTTTCCATGCGCTCTTTGCCAACAGTGTATCTTCAACTATGAAATTCCTTTCTTTCCTGGCACCCTGTTCTTGCACAAATATAAACTGGCTCCTTGGTCACCCAAACAGCAAGTGTTCTTGGTCACACCTGCTGTTTCCTGCATCCTATGTCTTCTTCACATTATTTTGTTTTACTGTTGGAACACAAGCTCGAATAGCTTCTCAAGAAATATGGAAAGTAAGCTTTCTGAGTATTTGCATGTCTAACAAAGTCCTTCTTTTGCCTTCACAAGTAATTTGATGCGTATAGTTTCCTAGATTGAAAACCATCCCCCTGCTCCGAATTCTGAAGCTATTATACTGATGTTTCTAGTGTAGATAATGAGAAATCTAATGCCACTGTGATGTTGTTTCTTGTAGGAGTTGGCGTTCCACAATTTCAGGAAGGCTCTTAGGACCTTCTCTGTATAGCTTCTTCTGCATCTACCAAATGAAGTGTGGCTTTTTCCATTCCCCCTAATCAAAACTCAGGAGGCTGTTTTAAATTGAAAGCTCATGTCTTTAGTTCTGGAAACTTTCATTGTTTCTTTGGTATCTTTCTTTTTCTTTTTTTCTTTTCTTTCTTTTTTTCTTTTTTTTTCACTTTAGGGTCACACCCACAGCATATGGAAGTTCCCAGGCTAGGGGTTGAATCGGAGCTGTGGCTGAGCCACAGCCACAGCAACATCAGTGCAGGATCCAAGCCACGTCTGCAACCTACACCACAGCTCTTGGCAACGCTGGATCCCCGACCGACTGAGCGAGGCCAGGGATCAAACCCAGGTCCTCATGATTACTAGCCGGATTGGATTTTGCTGCACCACAACGGGAACTCCCTTTTTGGTATCTTTCTCCCCTCAGTCTTCACTGCTCTTTCTAGAGTTGCTATTTCTCTCTTATTGGACCCTCTCTGGACTGATCTTCTGTGTGCCTGTGTTTTATACTCTCATGTTTTTGTAGAGTTTTGCACCAGGTTTTGGGAGATTTCCTCTAGTATGTTTATTAGGCTGAGCCATATGAAATTGTAGTAGAAAATGGTTGAATAGAAATAATTTCCTATAGTTCTATGTAATGCGTGTATGTGTTTGTGTTGTGTTGCTGAACAATTTGGTTTTTTAATTTAATTTTATTTTGGAGTATAGTTGATTTACAACGTCGTATTAATGTCAGGTGTACAGCCCAGTGAGTCTGTTACACATGTACATATATATCCATCCTTTTTCAGATTCTTTTTCCGTATAGATTATTACAGAATATTGAGTAGAATTCCCTGTGCTGTACAGTAGGGCCTTGTTGGTTATCTAGTTTATACATAGAAGTGTGTACATGTTAATTCCAAACTCCTAGTTTATCCTTCTCCCCTGCCTTTCCCCTTTGGTAACCATAAGTTTGTATTCAAAGTTGACGTTCCCCTTGTGGCTCAGAGGTAACAAACCCAACTAGTATCCATGAGGACGCAGGCTCGATCCCTGGCCTCACTCAGTGGGTTAAGGATCCGGCGTTGCTGTGGGCTGTGGTGTAGGTCACAGACGCGGCTCAAATCTGGCATTGCTGTGGCTGTGGGGTAGGCTGGCAGCTACAGTTCCAATTTGACCCCCACCCTGGGAACCTCCATGTGCTGTGGATTCAGCCCTAAAAAGACAAAAAAACAAACGAACAAACAAACCTAAAAGTCTGTTTCTGTTTTGTAAATAAGTTCATTTGTATAATTCTTTTTTTTTTAAGGGCCACACCTGTGGCATATGGAAATTTCCAGGCTAGGGGTCAGATCAGAGCTACAGCTGCCGCCCTACACCACAGCTCACAGCAACGCTGGATCCTTAACCAACCGACTGAGGCCAGGGATAGAACTCAAGTCCTCATGGATACTAGTCAGATTTGTTACCACTGAGCCACCATGGGAATTCCCATTTGTATAATTTTTTTTTTGTCTCTTTTGTTGTTGTTGTTGTTGTTGTTGTTGCTATTTCTTGGGCCGCTCCCACGGCATATGGAGGTTCCCAGGCTATGGGTTGAATCGGAACTGTAGCCACCGGCCTACGCCAGAGGCACAGCAACGCGGGATCCGAGCCGCGTCTGCAACCTACACCACAGCTCACCGAAACGCCGGATCGTTGACCCACTGAGCAAGGGCAGGGACCGAACCCGCAACCTCATGGTTCCTAGTCGGATTCGTTAACCTCTGCGCCACGATGGGAACTCCGTCATTGACTTTTAAAGCTGCCTGGGCTGCTTGTCTTGTTGAAGGTGGATTTGTCCAGTTGCTTCCCAGGATGGTGGTCATTTTTTCCTCTATCCCCGTATTTCTTATTACCTGGAATTTACCTCTAAAGACTTGCTGAGATTCAGTTTGATGACTCCTAGGGAGTTTGTATGTTTTGTGTTGCATCACATCGGGAGGCACAGGTGTCCCATTATTCTTTTGAGGGCCACACCCGTGGCATTTGGAAGTACCCAGGCTAGGGGTCGAATAAGAGCCACAGCTGCTAGCCTGTACCACAGCCACAGCAATGCAGGATCCAAGCCTCAACTGTGACCTATACCACAGATCACAGCAATACTGGATTCTTAACCCACTGAGCAAGGCCAGGGATCGAACCCACATTGTCATGGATACTAGCCGGGTTTGTTACTGTTGAGCCACAACAGGAGCTCCACAAATGTCCCATTATCAGTGATGCTGGGTTTAAACATTTGACAAAAGTGGCGATGGCCAGCTCTCACAGTACCTGTGTGTGAGAAGACAATCCTTCATGGGTCTCTCACTTTTCTGTGCAACTTGTGAGTGTGGCACTGAATGCCCCCTTCCTTTTTTTCCCTGGGACTTTCTTTTCAAGGAAGTTTGGGTAGCAAACAGCCTTGGGAAGTAGAGATACTGTTTCTCTCTGCAGTCAAAGGCAGGCATGCTTGTAGTCCAGTATAAAAGATTTGGGTTCCCTGAGCTCAGGGTTCTTTGACTGTTATACAGCCTACCGTGTGCTGGTGTCCTCTGGCCCTCTTCACTTTGTTCTATGGATTTGGGGAACCCGCTCAAAAATGCTGATACACTGTGAGGAATCAACTCTCACAAAGGCATCCAAGAAAATTTCAGGCTAACTTGTCGGTCTGCAAATAGGGCTTCCTCAGCCCTTCATACTTCTTGATGATATTTCTCTTTGCAATTAGTAAGTAATCCATGGGTGATGAATTGGCACTGTGTGAATACCTTCTTCCCCCATGTTTAAACCAATGGTTTTAGATACCATTTATAATCCTTGCCCGAATCAACCAATTTATTGGAGGTAGCAAAGTAGTGATTTTCTGTTTCTACTCTTCTTTTTTTTTTTTTTTGCTTTGTCTTTTTTGGGGCTGCACCTGCAGCATATGGAGGTTCCCAGGCTAGGGGTTGAATTGGAGCTACAGCTGCTGGCCTATGCCACAGTCACAGCAACTTGGGATCCAAGTCATGTCTGCAACCTATACCACAGCTCAAGGCAATGCCAGATCCTTAACCTACTGAGTGAGGCCGGGGACCGAACCCACGTCCTCATGGATACCCCTAGTCAGGTTAATTAACCAGTGAGCCAAGATGGGAACTCCTATTTCTATAATTCTTTTCACATTTATCAAATGAGTTTTTCTGTAGAGCTTCCCCTCATACAGTGGGAATAAACTATAGTTCCTTACAAAAACATGGGATAAATGCTTAATTCTTCCCCTTTATCAAATTTTAGAGTACGGCATTGGTATAAAAATTTCTGTCTCCATAAACTCATGCAATTTTTATAAATGTACTACTTTATAATCAGTTACTCCTTTTCATGTCCAA
This sequence comes from Sus scrofa, assembly GCF_054392235.1. Taxonomy (NCBI): domain Eukaryota; kingdom Metazoa; phylum Chordata; class Mammalia; order Artiodactyla; family Suidae; genus Sus; species Sus scrofa. The sequence goes on along the minus strand of NC_139393.1, from coordinate 16,299,665 downwards.
ATTTTTTGGGAGCATCTTCAAACTGGCTCCAGTGTCCTTTTGACACATCCCCAACCTTTCTAACTTAGAGCTTTCTTGCCTTTGACACTTCAGGATATTTGGGTTCAACTCGTGTTTCTTTGCTCAGGACTGAAATCAGTCATTTCTCTGGGGAGTTCTGGTTCCTTTTGGTGAGCAATAGTATTTAAACACCAAGATAAAGGGTTCTATTGCTTCTGGCCTTTTTTTTTTTTTTTTTTTTTTTTTTTTTTTTTTTTTTTGTCTTTTTGCCTTTTCTAGGGTCGCTCCCACGGCATATGGAGGTTCCCAGGCCAGGGGTCTAATCGGAGCTGTAGCCGCCGGCCTATACCACAACCACAGCAACAGCAACACGGGATCCAAGCTGTGTCTGCGATCTACACCACAGCTCACGGCAACTCAGGATCCTTTAACCCACTGAGCAAGGCCAGGGACCAAACCCACAACCTCATGGTTCCTAGTCGGATTCGTTAACCACTGTGCCACAACAGGAACTCCACTTCTGGCCCTTTTAAAGGATGACACTAAAAATATGTATTTTTAAGACTCTTGAGCTCATAGTGCTATTTTGATTCAGATTTTCAAAAGTTGTGTTAAAATACCACTAACATAAAATTTACCATCTTAACCATTTCGAACTGTACATTTCAGTTGTTTAAGTATATTCACTTTATTCTGCAACCAATCTCCAAAAATGTTTGATCTTGCAAAACTGAAAGTCTGTTAAACACCAATCACTTGTTACTCCCAATCCCCACTCGCTGGCAACCACTATTTTGTTTTCTGTCTCTATGAATTTTCCGATTCTAGATACCTCATATAAATAGAATCGTACAGTATTTGTCCTTTTGGTGACTGGCTTAGTTCACTTAATAATAAATAATACTTTCAAGGTTCATCCATGTTATAGCATGTGTCAGAATTTCCTTCCTTTTTAAGGCTTCCATTGTATGTATACACCACATTTTGTCTAACTTCATCAGTTGATGGACATTTGGGTTGCTTCCACCCCTTGGCTGTTGTGAATAACATTGCTATAAACATGGGTGTGCAAATATCTCTTCAAACCCTCCTTTCAATTTTTTTGAGAATTGAAGTGGAATTTCTGACTGTATGGAATTGCTAGATTATACGGTATATGTTTAATTTTGGGGGGAACTGCCATACTATTTTCCATAAGAGTTGCACCGTTTTATATTTTAACAATGTGCACAAGGATTCCAATTTTTCCACATCGTCACCAACTCTTGTTATTATTGTTTTTAAATAGTGGCCATTCTAATGGGTATGAGGTCATAGCTCAGTGTGGTTTGATGTGCATTTCCCTAATAATTAGTAATATTGACCATTCTCTCATAAGCTTGTTGGCCGCTTCTATGTGTTCTTTGGAGAAATATCTATTCAAGTCCTCTGCCCATTTAAAATCAGGTTATCTTTGTTGTTGTTGTTGAATTATAGGAATTCTTTAAAAAAATTTTATTCACGTATAGTTGATTTACAATGTGTTAGTTTCTACTGTACAGCAAAGTGACTCAGTTATACATATACTTTTCCCCATTTTTTCCCATGATGGTTTATCACAGGGTATTGAATATAGTTCCCTGTGCTATACAGTAGGACCTTGTTGTGTATCCATCCTATATATACCAGTTTGCTTTTGCTAATCCCAAACTCCCAATCCTTCCTTCTCCCACTGCCCCCTCCCCTTTGGCAACCATAAATCCATTCTCTATATATGAGTCTGTTTTCATTTTGTAGATAAGTTAATTTGCGTTTTAAATTCGATTCCACATATAAGTGACATCGTATAGTATTTGACTTTCTCTTTCTGACTGACTTTCTGACCTGATAATCTCTAAGATCCATCTGTGTTGCTGCAAATGGCATTACTTCATTCTTTTTAATGGCTGAGTAACTTCCCATTGTATATATGTACTGTGTCTTCTTTATCCATTCATCTGTCACTGGACATTTGGATTGTTTCCATGTCTCGGCTGTTGTAAATAGTGCTGCAATGAACATTGGGGTACATGTATCTTTCTTTCTTTTTTTTTTTTCTTTTTAGAGCTGCAACTTTAGGGTATAGAAGTTTCCAGCCTAGGGGTTGAATAGGAGCTGCAGCTGCTAGCCTATGCTGCAGACACAATGCTGGATCTGAGCTGTATCTTCAACCTACGGCTGCAGCAATGCTGGATTCTTAACCCACTGAGCAAGAGCAGGGATCAAACCCACATCCTGATGGTTGCTAGCTGGGTTCATAATCCGCTGAGCCACAGTGGGAGCTCCTCACGTATCTCTTGGAATTATGGTTTTGTCTGGGTATATGCCCAAGAATGAGATTATTGGATCATATGGCAACTCTATTTTTAGTTTTTTGAGGCATCTTCATGCTGTTTTCCATAGCAGCTGCCCCAATTTACATTCCCACCAACATTGTATGAGGGTTCCCATTTTTCCAACCATCTCCAGCATTTATTATTTGTATATTTTTTAATGGTGGCTATTTTGACTGGTGTGAGATGATACCTCATTATAATTTTGATTTACATTTCTCTACTTATTAGCAATGCTGAGCATCTTTTCATATACCTCTTGGTCATCTGTATGTCTTCTTTGGAGAAATGTCTGTTTGGGTCTTATGCCCATATTTTGATTGGTTAATTTGTTTATTTGTTATTGAATTGTATGAACTATTTATATATTTTGGAAATTAAGACGTTGTTGGCTAATATTTTCTCCCATTCTGCATCTTGTCTTTTCATTCTGTTTATGGTTTCCTTTGCTGTGCAAAAGCTTACAAGCTTGATTAGGTCCCATTTGTTTATTTTTGCTTTTATTTCTATTGTCTTGGGGGACTGACCTAAGAAAACATTGTTATGATTGATGTCTGAGAATGTTTTGCCTATGTTCTCTTCTAGGAGTTTAATAGTGTCTTATATTTAAGTCTTTAAGCCATTTTGAGTTTATTTTTGTACATGATGTGAGGGTGTGTTCTAACTTCATTGATTTACATGCAGCTGTCCAATTTTCCCAATACCACTTGCTGAAGAGACTGTCTTTTCCCCATTGTGTATTCTCACCTCTTTTGTCAAAGATTAATTGTCCTTAGCTGTGTAGGTTTATTTCTGGGCTCTCTATTCTGTTCCATTGATCCATATGTCTGGTTTTGTACCAATGCTGTATTGTTTTGATTACTGTAGCTTTGTAGTATTGTTTGAAGTCTGGGAGGATTATGCCTCCTACTTGTTTTTTTCCCTTCAGGATTGCTTTGGCAATTCTGGGTCTTTTACAACCCCATATAAATTTTAGGATTCTAGTTCTATGAAAAATGTCACTGGTAATTTGATAGGGATCACATTAAACATGTAATTGCTTTGGGTAGTGTGGCCATTTTAACAATATTAATTCTTCCTATTTAAGAGCAGGGGATATCTTTTAACTTCTTTGAATCATCTTTAATTTCCTTTATTAATGTTTTGTAGTTCTCAGCATATAAATCTTTTACCCATGCCTAAGTATTTTATTTTATTTTTTGATGAAATTTTTAAATGGATTTTTTTATTACGTAAGAATTCTTTTTATATACTGAATATTAATCCTTAACTGGTATATAACTTAGAAATATTTTCTTCCATTCTATAAGCTGCCTTTTCACCTGTTGATTGTGTCCTTTGATGCACAGGTCAATCCTGATTTTTAAGATTACATTTTTCTTAACTCCTATAATTTGACACCTGTATCTCATTTTTCTTACCCTAAACCTCTTGATTCCTAAAAATATCAAAACATTGCTTTGTTCTATCCTGGAATATATGCAAAATATTCTCAAAATACTGCAATTGCAACTCAAAATGTAAGTACAGAACGAAGTATAAGATGACTTCATAATTCTTTTTGTCCTTAGAATATATAGCAGTAAGATGTATAATCAGAGCATTTTGGTAAAAAATTCATTCAAAATTCTTGTCTCTGTGTAGTTATGTTACCAGTTTGATACACAGTTTAGTTAATATGTTTTGGTATGTCTTTAATTTTAGATTTGCCTTTTTTTAAAATATATAAAACATTTACACGGATCATTCCATATAAAAACTCTAAATCACTCTAAATAAAAACTATTTAAAAAGGTTTACTCTAGAAAAGGCTCACTTCACTCCCTATCCCTTCTAATCCTTTCCTCTCACCCTCACCCAAGAGGTTTCTGATTTGTCCTTCCAGTGTTCCTTTATGCAAAAATTATTTATTACACACTAACATTTGTATTTCCCTTATTCCTTACACAAATTATGAAACTTTTAGTATTTTAAAGCAGTGAAATTTAAATGTATGTCTTAAACTTTCTACTTTTAAAATCTGCCAATGAGGCGCATATAAACTCCAGAAATTGCTGATTCTAAAAGACAAGTGTCGGATACATATTTTAAAATAAAGGGGCAGGGAAGAACACTCATTAGATCATCATGAGACACTATTCCTGCTCTCCCTGCCCATCATAACTCTACAGGTGCCTGGGAGCATTTACAAGTCTGTATTCCCACAGTACTTTGCTCATAAACCAGTTTTGCATTCGCCTCCTTGTTTTATAGCTATTCATGTGCTTTTGTTCCCAATAGTGTGTGAGAGCTGAGAACAGGGATGGCATGTCCTAGTCCTCGTTGTGTCTTTAGCAGACCTGGGAGGAGAAGGTTCATCTCTGGAATCTTGGCTCTGCGTGATCTTGTGCGTGGTTCTCCACTCCTGTGGACCTCAGTTTTCTCGTCTATAAAGTAAGAATAATCTCTTCTTGCTGGATGGTTGATGCTATTTTTTTTTTTTTTTTTTGTCTTTTTGCCTTTTCTTGAACCACTCCCATGGCATATGGAGTTTCCCAGGCTAGAGGTCGAATTGGAGCTGTAGCCACCAGTCTACGCCAGAGCCACAGCAATGTGGGATCTGAGCCGCGTCTGCAACCTACACCACGGCTCACGGCAATGCCAGATCCTAAACCCACTGAGCAAGGGCAGGGATGGAACCTGCAACCTCATGGTTCCTTGTCGGATTCATTAACCACTGAGCCACGAAGGGAACTCCAGTTGATGCCATTAAGGATGATGTGAGTGAAGGGCCCAGCCGTCCTCCAAATTCTCAGTGCCGCCTGGTTATCATCTTGCTTGTCCCTAGATTCAACTTCAGTTTCCACTTCTGACATCAGCTCTTTTGATGGATTTTACATATTTATTTCTTCATTATCTTGTTCCAGGAAGTCAAAACCCTTCATGATATCCTTAGACTCTCTCTATTGAAAATAGGTGTTCTTGCTGCTTAAATGAGCAAAAGTGGAGTTAATGGCGGGAGTGAGATGGGACACCCAGTTTCACACCACAGGCAACACTCCCACCCTCAACGTCGTGGACTCTGCAATTGTGCAACTTTGCAGCCCTGCTTGCTGACCTTCAACCTACCAACGTGTTTCCAAGCCTTCTTAGTCTCCTTTCCCCGTCCCTTCTCCCTGTGCATCCCTTCTGTGATCACATCAGGCTCTCGGAGGAATTATTTACTCCATTTCCTTCTTTATCATAGCCTGCCCCGCATCTGCTCTGGCCCCTTTACTCTTCAGTTCTTTGCAATCTGGCTTTTACCTCCACTAGACTGAAACCGATTGCAGTACAAATCACTCTCATTTCAAGACCTTTGCCCTTGCTCACTACAACCTTTTAATAAGCAGTCTATTTTACGTCGTATCCCAATACCAACCCCTTACCTTTTTTATCCTTCTCCATAGTATTTATCCAGTACATGAAAATTTCACATATTTATTTGTCTATTGTCTGTGTCCCTCACTGGAAGGTAAGCCCAGATGACAGGGATTTTTATTTTCTATTATGTTCTCTCATTCATCCTCGGTGCCTTGAGCAGTAAAGGCACTTCACAGGTACTCAATGCATATTCATTGATTTAAACAGTGTTCTGCTTTCCCAACACATTGCTGCCTTTTCAGAGTGTGTCCTGTTTGGCCTCTTGGTGACCGTGGGCACTTGCTTCCCTGGGCTTCTGTGACCATATCCTCCTATCTTCAAAGCACTTCTTGCTTCCCTGTGTTGGCTTCTTTTCTTTTTCCTCTTAGAAGTTGGCCATCCGGGTGTGGTCCTTCTTGCATTGCAGTAATTGTTTTTCACGTATTTGTCTTCTAAAGAAAATCGCCTTTATCACTTGGGTAGTGCCTGCTACAGAGTTTTCACCCAACCAAGTTATTAAATTGAACAGCCAAAAAATCCAGTGCTTCCTCATTTTCACTGTTACCATGATGTCACATTTAACATGATATTCTTATTTAATTTGTTTCTAGAACACTCTCTGGATGGCCCAGCATTGGGCAAGTGTTTGCAGAAAGGTGGAAGCCTCCATTTGCACTGCAGCGTGGCCTGTCAGGAGCCCGAGCTTCATCTCTCAGCTTCTTTGTGGATTTGCAGGGCACTTATAGTTTCCTCAACTATAAAAATGAGGAGAGGAGTAACCTGAGTTCTGAGAACAGACAAAAAATGTTAAGAGGAACTGAAGTAACACTTAGCTACTACAACTCTGCTGTGACAACCAATTTCTAAGCTTTACCATTCTGAAATCACCTCCGTATTGCATCTGGTTTTGGAGGACAGTTACAGTTCTGTTTGTCCATTTGATGTCTACCAGCACCCCAGGGGGTCGTCTTAGATTACAAACTCCACAAGGACAGAAGCCTTATAACCCTGAGTGTGTAGCTGAGCAGAGTATCTGGTACATCATAGATACGGACTGAGGCAACTTGAGCGGAGTTTAGAACAACTTTGGAGCAAGCTCAGAGATGGCCAGATTAGAAGCAGATTTGCTATGATTTTACCTAGGAATAGCAACAACAAGTTTTGCTCCTGATGAATGGAAGATGCTAGTTTATTTAAAGGAATAAGAAAGGAAACTGACGACATGACTTGCAGAATCCCAAGCCTTTGCGCAAAATCAGGGCTGAGAAAACCTGCCTGGATGCCTATGGGATGTGTGGTTCTGCTCTGAGTAGGCGCGCTCTACAAATTCCTGTTCGATGATTCCAGTTACTCCACTGGATGCAGCTTTAATGAGCTCCCAGGAGCGGCTAGCCACCTCCCTTAAGAGTGTCTGACTGCTGACAGCTGCAAGCTGTGCGTGGAGTCAGCATCGTTGCGAGATGAAGGAGGAGGAGAAAGGGCAATCCTGAGTAAACATCTAGGAATTTGTACGAGGAGATTAGCAGAGAACATAAAACTGTACATAAGATGAAATATCAGTTAATGCGAACTTCATTCTGGTAGGTATACCAGTTAAAAAAAGCAAAAGCGAAAGCTGACATTTGCTTGTCTAAGGTTTGGTTTAACCTACACGTGAGTTTTGGACCAAATGCTTTAGTTAGAATTTTTTTTTTTTTTGATGAAGCCTATACAATCCAGTTTCCCACATTTCCTAATACTTGCTAATCTCTTGCTTCACTCCTTTTCACAATACTTCAGACTCCTGAAGGCAGAAACCCCAGGCTTGCAAGAAGCAGCAACCAGAGAGAGAGACCTTTGGGTGCCAAACTGGCCTAAAATTAGAAATTAGTCCTTACAATTGGTTTAACCATGCTTTCAGAACTTAGGGGCTTTGCTTCTTTAATGTGTCTTTGTTGACGGCTACAACTTGTGGAAACACTTTAACAAGAAGGGCTGGTTGTGAGTAATTCCCCAGAGCATCTTACAGATACACATTTTTTCCAATAATCAAGAAGCACTTATTGTGTGTGTAGCCGAGGAGCATAGGCGTGTGATGTCTCATTGCATTTGCGTGGCTGTGGGAGCCTCAGAGAGTAAGGACTTTCTCAAGGCTACTCAACAGCCACCAAGGCCATCAACGATCTCCTGAGCCCAATACCAGGCCTTTCCACAGGTCCCTGAGGCAACACATGCTTTCCTGTCATTTTGGGCACTGAAAAGAAGAACAGTGATTTCATAATTTATAAACGATCAGCCTGAAGGAAGATCTGCTGCGAGATTAGAGTAAAATAAAAATAGCTAACATGTTTCACCTGCCTACTTTGTGCTGGCAATGGTGTAAGTGCTTACACATATTGGTTAATTCATTTAATAGTCACATCAACCCTATAAGGTATTATTCTCTCTCTCTTTTTTTTTTTTTTAGGTTTGCACCCGAGACATTTGGAAGTTCCCAGGTGAAGAGTTGAATTGGAGCTGCAGCTGCCGGCCTACACCACAGCCACAGCAACGCCAGATCTGAGCCACATCTGCAACCTACACCACAGCTCACGGCAATGCTGGATTCTTAACCCACAGAGCAGGGCCAGGGACCGAACCTGCCTCCTCATGGATCTTGGTGGGGTTCATGACCACTGGGCCACAACGGGAACTCCCTATAAGGTATTATTCTCATTTCACAGATGAAGAAAGTGAGGTACAAAGAAGGTAAATAACTTGTTTGCCCAAGCGTACAGTTAGTGAACTGCTAAGCCAGCAGTCCAGCTCTAAAGTTCATATGTATATATATGAACGTATATGTACATATATACGATAAACTACGTTGTAGCTATTTCTCATCTATTTATTTGTTTGTTTGTCTGTTTCAGCTGTGCCTGTGGCATGCCTAAGTTTCCCCGGCCAAAGATTGAACCTATGCCCCAGCAGCGACAGCACCAGATCCTTAGCCACTAGGCCACCAGTGGCAGGGTAAGGATGCTGGGAGATGGCAACTTAGGTGCCAGTCTGTGAGGATGGTGGGAGACAGCAAACTGGTGCTAGTCTGTATTCAAAATCCAATGAAATATTTCTGCTGTAAAGACAATAATGTGATCTTTTCTTTTTTGAGAGTTTCCTTTTTTTTTTTTTTTTTTTTTTTTTTTTTTTTTGTCTTTTTCAGAGCCGCACCTGCAGCACATGGAGGTTCCCAGGCCAGGGGTCTAATCGAAGCTATTGCCACCGGCCTACGCCGGAGCCACAGCAATGCAGGATCCGAGCGTCGTCTTCAACCTACACCACAGCTCATGGCAACGCCAGATCCTTAACTCACTGAACAAGGCCAGGGATCGAACCCGAAACCTCATGGTTCCTAGTCAGATTCGCCTCTGCCGCGCCACGACAGGAACTCTGAGAGTTTCCTTCTTAATTCTCTTCCCGGGTTTCTGATTACTTAAGGAGAAAGTCTCAGTTTGAATTTTCTGTGTTTTTAACTCCATCCATATATATTCTCATCTTCATTTTATTTAACTTATTTATTTATTTTTGGCCACCCTGTGGCATATGGAGTTCTCAGGCCAGGAATCAGATCCGAGCCACACTTGCAACCTATGCTGCAGCTATGGTGACACCAGATCCTTTAACCCTCGGTGCTGAGCTGGGAATGGAACCTACATCCTGGTGCTGCAGAGACACTCCTGCTCCTGTGGCACCACAGCGGGAACTCCTACATGCTCATCTTCGTTTTATAAAGGGAAGGCGGCCTCAGGCCTAGAGCCTGCAGCAGAAAATAATATTTAGGTAGATGTTAATAAAAGTTTAATTGTGGTTTACTGAGAAAAAAATTTCAGTATGATTTTTATTGGCATTGCTCTTAAGGTTAACATCACTTTGTGGTGATGCTGGTTTTCTACTTATGGTAACAATTTATTGTTTCCTCTTACGGTACATTTAGTGAAAACATAGGTTGAGTTAAAGAAAAATGTCACCCAATCTATATTTCGGATTTTGTGCAGATACGGCAAAGATCAGGAAGGCATATCCAATGACTAAAATTTCTATTTCTGCCTTCCTTGCCACAACGCTGTCAGGAAAATGCTACGCAAAACAAAATTGAGTTTCAAAAAGTTTAAGTGATTTGATCAGGGTCACTCAGCTAGCAAGTGAGAGAAAGATATTGAGCCTAGGCTTGTCTAATGCCAAATCCCATGTTGTTGTTTTGTGTGTGTGTGTGTGTGGTCTTGATTGATATTTTGATTGACAGCCAACATTTTATTACCATGGCATCCTGTGATACAATCATACAGTTTCTTTGGGGAGTTCCAGAACTATAAAATATCATTTGAAGCTAATTAGATGGATACAGCTAAACATTTTTCTCATTTTCCTAATTGTTTGCTATTAGGAAAGTAGGGGGGTGGGGAATGTGCGATGCACAGCCCTGAGCAGTGGAAAGGCTACGGCTCCTCCGTAAAGCCACCATCTGTTTCTGTCCCACCGTTGCTGAGTCCAGATGTTCCTAAGCTCCAAGCACAGTCCCCGCCGTGAATGTTTTCCAGTTGGAACTTCTTTGTTCAAGCAAATCAAGGCAGAGCAGTATTTTATGGAGGTTGGACTTGGGCTGTTTTGAGCCGTATATTATTGAAAAATAACTCTTCTGAGGCTTTTGTGCTGTGTTCTCAATCAGAAATGGGACCCCTCATTCAGGACATTAAACTTTGGTTTTGGCATGACAGAAAAAAAAAAAAAAAAAAAAAAAGCTTAGATTTTTAAGTCTGACATATTATAGGAAAAATTCCTTCTAAAATAAGAGATGTGGCAAGAATTTACCGTGGGTTCCTTGTTCAGTTGAAAAAAGTATTGTTATAACAAGCATGTGTGCTTGGCTTAACTTGAAAAACCAATTGATTCTGAGGATTCATAAGATGATGTTCATGAATAATGACTGCTAGAAAGTTATAGGAATCAAAAGAATATATGTGAAAGTCATTAATATAAAATATATTAATATATAAAATATATAAATATAGTAAAATAGATAAATAATATAGATAAATATATAACATATATGTATATATAAATATATAATATATGAAAGTCATTGATGTGTAATTTTAGCTTCATTTCCATAGATTTAAAATCTGGTTTAAGACTAAAGGAAGCTTTTGAAAAGAAAAAAAGATGTTCCAGATCCCTAAAACCGCTTTTTATTTTTTTTGTTTTTGTTTTTTTTTTCTTTTTTTATTACTCAAATTAATTTATCACATCTGTAGTTGTATAATGATCATCACAATCCAGTTTCACAGGATTTCCATCCCACAGCCCAGGCACATCCCCCCACCCCCCAAACTGTCTCCTCCGGAGACCATAGGTTTTTCAATGTCTGTGAGTCAGCATCTGTTCTGCAAAGAAGTTCCGTCTGTCTTTTTCTCAGATTCCACATGTCAGTGAAAGCATTGGATGTTGGTGTCTCATTGTATGGCTGACTTCACTTAGCATGATAGTTTCTAGGTGCATCCATGTTGCAAAAAAATGCTGGTGTTTCGTTCTTTTTGATGGCTGAGTAATATTCCATTGTGTATATGTACCACATCTTCTGGATCCACTCCTCTGTTGATGGACATTTAGGTTGTTTCCATGTCTTGGCTATTGTAAATAGTGCTGCAATGAACATTGGAGGACATGTGTCTTTGCGAGTCGTGGTTTTCTCTGGATAGATGCCCAGGAGTGGGATTGCTGGATCAAATGGTAGTTCTATGTTTAGTTTTCTGAGGAATCTCCATACTGCTTTCCACAGTGATTGCACCAATTTACAATCCCACCAACAGTGTACTAGTGTTCCTTTTTCTCCACACCCTCTCCAGCACTTATTGTTTGTAGACTTTTGGATGATGGCCATTCTGGCTGGTGTATTCCCATTCCCTCAGAGTGGGAAAAAATGCTTTTTATTTTTAAATGTCCCTTTTCAGCCTATAACATCCTTGAGTAATAAGTGAATAGAATCCAGGATATTTTTGTGGTGCTGTCCAAAAGTTCTAGCCAGAGTTCTTTTATTTAGTTTAAGTTTTATGACCCATCCCATAAGACACAATTTAATTGAAAGAGAAGGCTCCCCCCCACCCCACACACACACTTGAAAACAATGTTTAAGTAATTTGCTTTCAGGGAATTTGACTGTTTCGAGAGTTTGAGCCAAGACTATAAAATAACTGCTTGTTGACTGTAGGTAGAAGTTATACGGGCTTAGCAAAGCAGGCTAGTAAGGAATGGTGGTTGTTGCTGCTTTTCAGAGGCGTACGTTAACTGGGGCGATGCTTCTCAAAACTTCTGGGAGTTATACTCTTCCAGGGAACTAGCTTAAAATGCAAATCCCAACCCCTAGCCTCCTTGAGACTGAGATACAGTAGATCTAAGATGGACCCAGGAATCCATATTTAAAACAGTCCCCCCAAATGCTTTTGATACAAGTGGACAGGTGATCTGCTTTGAAAAATATGAAACTAGCAGAAGCTTGGGGAAAGCACATTAATTTAGAGAGAGAGCTACAGAAATTATATCCACAGACTTTGAGAGATCCTTGTTTTTTGCAGAGGCATGCGCAGGGACTTTGGAACTGGCCCAATGAATTTGAAGTTCCATGCTAAATACAGCCTTGTGAAGGAGTTGTAAACATATTTGTACCTTGTTTCCTTATGCTAGATGAAGCGAATAATACCTTTCGCCAAAGGGTGGTGTGAAGATTGAATGTGATAATGGAAATAAAGCATCTTGTAGATTTTCTGGCTAAACGTAGCTTTTAACACATGCATTCATTTCTCCTCATGCTTGAAATCCCACCAAAAATGATAATAAAGGACTAGAAAAGGGCCTACACTCCTATGGACAAGAGGAAGGGGAAAGAGACATAGTAAACCAGAAGTAATTACCAGAGATTGGAGAAATGATTTGGACGGAGGCTGAGGAGATATTTAATTGGTACTCACCAGTGCATGCTGCTAGGGCCCTTGGTTATTTACAGGCACTGTCCTTTCAGTGCTTATGCCCTCCCAGTGGTGAAGTATTTTCATGATCGTCCCTGGATGGAGGAATAGCAATTGACCTGTAAGCTGAAAGCTGAACCTAAGTGCCCATGGAAAGGGATGTCAATATCAGGAAGCCAATTTGCTCCAGAGAACACGGGAAAGCTCAGGATTTGATAGCCCAAACCCCATGGGTGAGGAATGAGGAAAACAGGGAGAGAGGCTAAAAAACTGTGTTGAGGAGGATGTAGACTCAGAATCAGCCTTCTTAGCTGCAACTCTACAGTTAATAAAACAATGAGGGAGTTCCCGTCGTGGCGCAGTGGTTAATGAATCCGACTAGGAACCATGAGGTTGCGGGTTCGGTCCCTGCCCTTGCTCAGTGGGTTAAGGATCCAGCGTTGCCGTGAGCTGTGGTGTAGGTTGTAGATGCGGCTTGGATCCCGCGTTGCTGTGGCTCTGGCGTAGGCCGGTGGCTACAGCTCCGATTGGACCCCTAGCCTGGGAACCTCCATATGCCGCGGGGTTGGCCCAAGAAATAGCAACAACAACAACAAAAGGACAAAAAAACAAAACAAAACAAAACAAAAACAATGAAACAACTCATCAAAAACAAAGGGAAAAGATTTTTCAAGGAAGAAAAGTTCGATACCAAGTTATACTATCAAGACATTTTTGGAGTTCTCGTCATGGCTCAGTGGAAAGGAATCTGACTAGTATCCATAAGAATGCAGGTTTGATCCCTAGCCTTGCTCAGTGGGTTAAGGATCCGGCATTGCCATGAGCTGTGGTGTAGGTTGCAGAGGCAGCTCAGATCTGGTGTTGCTGTGGCTGTGGTGTAGACCAGAAACTACAGCTCTAATTTGACCCCTAAGCTGGGAACCTCCATATGCCACAGGTGCAGCCTTAAATAGAGACCAAAAAAAAAAAAAAAAATTCCAGACATGAAAATCTAAAAAGCTTTACTTCCTATGTCTTCCTTCTCAAGAAATTACTGGATAATGTGCTATATGAAATGGGCAAGTAAACCAGGATAAAAGAACACACAAAGGACAGGGATTGAGGAGAGAAGAGAAACAAAAGGAATCCCCAGTGCACAAGGCCTGATTGGAGCAGGACAATGGACAACTCTGGAGAAAAGCCCCCTACCTCTACCCCCACCCCCCAAGACTTGATAGATTATCTGATGCGTTTGACCATGACAGAAATAGTACTAATAGAGATTTTACAATGACTTTGCGAGTTTGGGAATGGCAAATGTAAATACATTGAAAACTAAAACAAGGCAATTAGTAATTCCAGGAAAAACAAAATTAGCACAAGAAAAAATATCTGATCGTAGGACTCTGGCTCAGTAGTAAACAAAATTGTCATAGAACCTACTGGGAGAATGGGGGATAGAAATGAAGGAGGTGAGACTAAATTCTCATTGTCCATAATAGGAAGTCAGTAAATGCTGTCTGTAATGGAAAAATCAAGAAATAGTAGCATAAGGATTTAATTTAAAATCTGGGATGTAAATATTAGAAGAAAGTTAAGTGAACAGAAGGCAGTTTTCTTTGGGGAACAGGGTAGCATCAGAGGAGAGTGAGACAGGGGACTTCTGTTCTTCATTAGGCGTCTTCAACAATTTGCTTTTTAAAATTTATGTACCAATACGACTTTCATGACAATAAAAAATATAAATGCTATTTTCATATCTAGATATACAGTGCTTGTCATTGGTAAATGGTTCGTAGTTAGTCGGTACTTTTATTGTTTGTGGTGAACTGTAGGTGAGAATTAGGAGGACACACTCAGAAACCTCTCTGGAATTTCTTTAGGAGAAGTTTAGAGGCAGCAGTCAGATTAGAAGGTGGATGCAGTGGGTTGAGTTGTAGTTCCAAAAAGACAAACCCAAGTCCCAACCCCAGATCTGTGAACGTGACCTTATTTGAAGTAGGGTCTTTGCAGATGTCATGAAATTAAGATCCCAAGATGGGCTCATCCTGGATTTAGGGGGCACCCTAAATCCAATGATGAATGTCTTTTTAAGGACAGAAGAGGACACACAGAGACGTAGACGGGAAGGCTGTGGGACGATGAGGGCAGAGGCTGGAGAGACTCGTGGGCCAGATTCTCCCTCCGCGACTCCAGAAGGAATCAATCATCCCAACACCTTGATCTCAGACCTCTGGCCTCCAGAACTGTGAGAGAACAAATTCCTATTGCTTTAAGCCATTTGGTGGGACCTTATTACAGCAGCCCCAGAAGCCTTACTCCCTGGGGTTCGCAGATAGGCCTGGGGACTTCATTTGTAGAGCATGTATCTCATTCTTTATGATGTATATTTTGAAGGAACTTTGAAGGGAGGGGTGAAGGCACTTATGGGAGTGACTAATGTCTCTTTATAATATCCTTTGGCACTGCCACTGGTAGATCCCACATTGGATGAGTACAATGAAATGAATGTGTTTTATTATTTTTTCCAGTTTTATTGAGATACAATTGATGTATAACATTGTGTAAGTTTAAGGTGTACAAGTGTTGAGTTGATTTGAAACACCACAAAGTGATTACCACTAGGGCATCAGCTACCACCTGCACCATGCCACATAATTGCCATTTCTCTTTTGCGGTGAGAACGTTTAAGATCTACTTCCTTTTTCCTTTTTTTTTTTTTTTTTGACCTGAGCCACAGCAGTTGACAATGCCAGATCCTTAACCACTAGGCCACTAGGGAACTCCTAAGGTCTACTTTCTTAGCAATTGTCAAGTATATGACACAGTACTATTTACAATCGCCATGCTGTACGTGAGATTCCCAGGACTTACGCATCCTGTAACTGGTAGTTTGGACTCTTTGACCTGCCCATGCTTTAGCCCTGGGAATCGCCATTGTAGCCTATTTCTATGAGTTCAGCTTTTTAGATTCCTTGCATATGTGATATCACAGAGTATTTGTCTTTGCCTGACCTCTTTCGCTGTGTTTTAAAGTGACTTCAGATGCATATGTTCATGTTATAAAATACATTTTGGGGACAGCCTCATTTTTACACCATCGTGTAATACAGGGCTTGAATGTTTCCGTATTCCATCAGAGAGGCAGGTGTGAAAGCAAGAGAAGAAATAAGTCTCTGAGCTTGTCCTCTTAGAAACTTAATGAGACGGGGCTGCAATGAGATACTGTTCCATAACACCCCACTTCTCCATTTTAGGACTGGCTTCTTAAAACTTGAAATTAAATGACGAATCTCTTTTCTAGCCCCTCATTTCTTTGCTTTTTTATTTACCCTTTTCTTCTTAGTCTCATTTCTTTTAGCTGTCCTGGCAATATCTTTAATGACTCACAGAAAAATCAGCCCACCCCAAAAAGACGGTAAATTTCAGATCTCAAAAATAGGGCTTGGAAATTTTCTGGAAATTTCGCTCTATGTCTTTTACCTAGAAATTCATTTTGTAGATGCCATGAGCTCAAATTCTACTTCCAAAATATATGTCAAATAAGCCCATGTTTCTCCATCTCTAACCTAACTAAGGCCATGCCCATCTCTCCAGAACTTTGCTGCAGGACCTTTGCCTGCGTTTTCCTTTATCCTTCCATCTCCTCCGCTGAAACAATGGACAATATCACTCATGTTCTGAAAATCATGGGTTGGTATGCACGTCAGATAAAATCTAGCATGCTTAAAGCAGCCTACTCAGGCCTGCATAAGCTGACTGCCGCCAGGCTCAGCAGCTTCATCTCACACTTTTGTTCTGTTCAAACATCATGCTCCAGCCACACGATTTTCACTCAGACCCTCAAACAACCAACTGTTTTCCTTCTTGGGGCCCTAGCTTGTGCTGTTCCTTTTACCCACCATGCTCTTCTCTCCATCCTTTTCTCTGTCCTGTAACTATAGCTACATTTCACTTGATTTGCTTATAGATTAATTCTAAAATTTAAAAGCCAATTGATAACATCTAAAACATGATTCTGTATTATTATAAAAACAAGTAATAGGGTTTGGGCCTATTAAAAAAAACTCCACTAAGTATTTACCCAAGAGAAATAAAAACATAAGTGCTTAAATATTTACAGGGCTCTATTCATAGGAGCATCAAGCTGGAAACAAACCGAATTCCGCCAGCAGAAGAATGGGTAAACTAATCATGCTGTAGTCTTTCAACAGACTACCATTCAACAATAAAAAGAATAAGCCACTAAAACATACAACAATTTGAACTTCCAAAACATATGAAACAAAGGAAGCCACACACGGACGCGTATGTATGGTGTACTTCCATTTATGTAAAGTTCAAGGGCAGGCGAAGAAGTCTATGGTAGCAGAAATCAGAGCAACCATTGTGCTTGGAGGGTGTGTGTGGTGGTGGGCGGAGGAGCACTGGCTTGAAAGAGCAGAAAGGAACTTCTGGGGGGATGGACCTGCTCTATGTCTTAAAAAAAATTTTTTTTTAATTGAGTAGGGTTGATTTACAATGTTATGCCAATTTCTGCTGCACAGCAAAGTGACTCAGTTATACACAGCTATACCTTCTTTTTTGTGTTCTTTTCCATCGAGGTCTATCCCGGGAGACTGGAATTGCCTCCCCACTGTAAGGGTGCTGAGTAACGATGCAAACGTGTGCTTTCTGTGGGCCACATGGTTGTGATAACTCCCTTGGGTACCACCCATGAAAAGGTCTTGCTAGCTTTTCTGAAAGGAAATAATCCTGAGAGTGTTCTTAGAGAGTTTTCTGGCTAATTTCTCCTCTACAGAAATTTGAGGGCAGAAAAATTTCCAGTGAAGTGAAACAAACCAAAATTCAACTTCCTATAGTACTTAGAAAATGCATCAAGTGGGGCAAAGTATTTGAAAAAAAACAAAAACAAAAACCAAAAAACAACAGCACTTGGTTTTTGCTCCTTTGAGGGAGAACCTTGAGGAGGGGAACTTGGAAATATCAAAAGCAAAAAGTCCATAAAGAGGATGGAAATTTCTGATGGTCAGCGACTAAAGAAAACCTTGCTGAACTTGGAAAGTGTGTTGAAAGAAGGATCCACAGAAGTTCCGGTTGTGGCTCAGTGGTTTACAAACCCAGCTGGTTTCCACGAGGATGCAGGTTCGATCCCTGGCCTCGCTCAGTGGGTTAAGGATCTGGTGATGCTGTGAGCTGTGGTGTAGGTCGCAGATCTGGCTTGGATCCTATGTGGCTGTGGCATAAGCTGGCAGCTGCAGCTTGATTCAACCCCTAGCCTGGGAACCTTGACATGCCCTAAAGAGGCAAAAAAAGGTGGGGGGATCCTTCTCTGGTTTGAGGTGCTGTATCCCTGAGTTGAGATTCATGCTTGAATTAGATCCTGTGTATCCTCAGGGATGAAGGGCCCTCTGGGGAGGGAGAAAGGGAGGTGGTGCTGCTGGAAGGGGAGAACTTGGAATGTTCTAGTGGACAAGAGCAGTGCATGTGTGGTGTGTGGGAGGCTCTCAAGGGAAATGAACCCTGCCAAGCTCATTTGTGCTCATTTGTTTTTTAACTGCCAGAGCATTCCCGGGACATTCTTCCTGGATGCCGGGATTAGAGAGGTGGCGCGTTTCAACAATAGGTTTATCCGTTACGAGTACAAACACTTAAAAAAAAATTTTTTGGCAGATTATTTTTAATTCTAAAAAGACAATGGTGACATTAAGGAAACTTTGAAACAAAATGAGCCTTCTTAATTCTCTTCAACAGCTAATGTTCTATTTTTATGTTTTCTTCTAGACAAAAACTTTCTTCAGCAATACTTTTGAGCAATTAAGTTTCCTCTTGGCATGATCTCTTTTAAAACAGCTTCTGACCCCTAACAAGCTGGGAACAATTCTCCGGTCCTGTGTCAAAGAAAGCAATTCTATATTTCTCTAGAATGGACTTAGGGATCAGCCATCCGAACCTCCTGTTTTGTAAGAAAAATGAGGCCCAGAAAAGTCACAGAACTAATACCTGCTATAGTCAACATATGACCCATGCTTTTAAAAAATTAGCAATTTTAGTAGTTATCTGGTGGCTCAGTGGATTGAGGATCTGGTGTTGTCACTGCTGTGGCTCAGGTTGCTGCTGCAGCATGGGTTCAGTCCCTGGCCTGGGAACACAGACCCCCCCAAAAAAATAGTTTAATTCATATGCTTCACCATTATGCAAATTTAAAAAAATACAAACTTTTCAAAAGGACATTTTAACATTTTAACAGTTTTCTGGCAGTTGACTGACTCTGTCTGTAGGGAAGCTGCTCTCTGTGACTTGGGCTTCTCTCTCTCTCTCTCTCACGTTGCCTCCAGCAGCTGTGCGGGCTGAGCCACGGGGTCACGGCAAAGTGGCTTCTGGCTGAGTCTCACGTGCTCGCTGAGTGTGTATTGTTGTGCTCCCCGTGTCAGGGATGGATGAAGTTAAACATAGCGATGTTAACTGAACACAGAGCTAAGTTCACGGTGGAAATTAAAAGGAAGACTGGAAACAGAAACTTTAAAATTCTAGATTTCTAATCTTTGCTTAAGATAACGGAACTCCAAAAAAGCAACTTAGAAAATGATTCCAGGAGTTCCCATCATGGCGCAGAAGAAACGAATCCAACTAGGAACCACGAAGTTGTGGGTTCGAGCCCTGGCCTTGCTCACTGGGTTAAGGGTCCAGCGTTGCCGTGAGCTGTGGTATGGGTCGCAGACATGGCTCGGATCCTGCGTTGCTGTGGCTCTGGCGTAGGCCGGCGACTACAGCTCCGATTGGAACCCCTAGCCTGGGAGCCTCCATATGCCACAGGTGCGGCCCTAAAAAGACAAAAAAAATAAGAAAAAAAAGAAAAAGAAAGAAAACGATTCCAAATACATGAAGATGTATGATAATTTAAATAACTGCAGTAAGGCCCATCTTCCATTCCAGGATTCAAGAGCACAAGGGTAACAACTGCAGTTCCTTGGGTTTGGTAAGAACTGGGATTGTTTTTCGGCTGTATGAATAGTTATTCTGTATCTTTTAATTTGTAGTCTTCTAGAAATGACAGGAAATAACACTACACTTTTTTCTGTGTACTTGTCCCTGACTCATGTGTGTGGGGTGGGGGGGAGAGGGAGAGAGAGAGAGGGAGAGAAGAAGAAGAGGGAGAGAGAGATGACACACTAGTTTCTTAGTTTTACAGGAAATTTAATACATGTCAGCACAAATCAGAGGCTGACTCACTTGGCAGGAAGAGCAAATTCACAGGCCAGAGTAAATAGAGAATGGGGTGAGATCTCGAGGAGGGGAAGGGCGGGGAGGCAGTCTCCAATTTAAGATAGGAATAGAGCTGTTATTAAATTTGTTTTCGGCTTCTTGTAATCATGTCGAATTTTCATCCTGGCCTCCACAGGGCTTGTCTTAAACCATCTAGGAAGTTTCCTCCTGCCTCTGATCCCCACCGTCAGCTGCCGTGAAGCCCAGCATGTTCTGCCTCCGGCACAAGGAGTCCACACCATCTCTTTTCCATCCCCACGAGTCCTCACTTGGTTCAGGCCGTCACCAAGTGTTGTCTGGACTGTCGCTAGAGGTTTCCTCCCATCTTTGGCTGTGTCTGAAAAATTCATCCCTTAAGCCCATTCTAGGCATCTCTTCCTATTCAAGAAGGGTTAGCCATGTCTTTCTTGATGTCACCACTGGACCTTGTGTTACATCAGTCTCTTGTGCTGCCCCAAATGTGTTGTTATTAATAGTTTTACACTCATCTTCCCTACCTGACCAAGGCTGTCAGGAGATACAACCTGTGTCCTCATGGATACTAGTTGGGTTCATTAACTGCTGAGCCACAAAGGGAACTCCTGGAATTCTTTCTATATCTCCAGTGCCTTATAGTACTGGGCACACTCAGTGTTTAATAAAAGCTCAGTCAAAGAATGAAAAAAATAAACAAATGACTGGGTGAATAAATAAAGGAGTCCATTCAGTTCATGGATGAACTGTTACTAACTAGCAAATGCCTCCTTGTCAGTCCCCAGCAAATGTTTCTCCCTGGAGCTGACAATTCATAACAAATCATATGATGGAAGATTATCCTCTAAGATATCTACAAGGAGTTCCCTTGTGGCTCCATGGGTTAAGGATCTGGTGTGGTCACTACAGCAGCTGGGGTTGCTGCTGTGGGGCAGGTTTGATCCCTGGCCCCAGGAACTTCCACATGCCTGGGCGTGGCCAAAGGAAAAAAAAAAAAGACATCTATGGGCAATAGTTTCTCCTCTACAAATAATTATCTTCTGAAGATATTAAGAGCTATTTTCACTTTTTGAAGGATTTTATTACCAGTTATGCCTCATATCTCCATCTAGTGAAGTAAACTGGTAATACAACAGTTAAGGTATATCTTCATGAATATGAGAAACACAATTGTGAAAAATCATTTCTAGAGAATAACCCTTCCTTTTCCAGGTTCAGAAACCTTCAGCTATGTCTACTTTGTACTTACTAGAGTTCAGCAACTTTTTTTCTTGCCAAAATAACCTATTTCTAAATATCTGGACAGTGTCATACCACTGGAAAATAATGTGGGTTTATTTAGCCTGAATTTCACCACCCTTAAATTAAAGAGCCGCTGATATTAACATCGAGTATTATTTGGATGTTTTATGGAATAACATTTTTGTATACAGTGCAGATAATCCCAGCAATTTAACTTAATATTTATTGAGTGGTTTTTAGTGATCAAAATATACTCCAAGGTAAATATCATTTTATAATGATACCCATATTTGTGAAGCTTAAAAATAGACACCGTAACAAAATACTATCTTGTTTAAATATCTACCTGTCTTTTATCTATCTGTCTAGACAATAAAGAAAAGCAAGGCCGTCATGAACAGAGAAGCCTTCAGAAGAATGGTCACTTATGGAGAGACAGGAGAATGGATCAGAGAAAATCCTTCATTGCTTCTACAGAATTAGAAATGTTTCTGGGTGTGAGGCCTTCGATTTTTATTTCATTGTTATGCTTCAAAACTTGATGCACATATTTTTGATCCAGTACTCCCACTCACTTTTGAAAATATCTCCTGCAGAAACAAAGAACTAGTACCTAAGAATACTGTATATTCTTTGGTGGGGCGGGAGGAGAAAGAAAAAGTAAAATAAAGAAATAAATCGCTACTACCTAAGTTCCATGTACGCTCTACTTTTGTGCTCTTACCTAAGTGTGATGCCTATTGATTTTTTTCATAAAGGCAAAATTTGATGGTAAATATTATGAGCATTATCACAGGATAGGCTTCAATAAAAACTATGTCTTAAAACTGAAAAAAATTTAATAAACGTATTGTTTGATATAACTAGATACATATGCATAATTATAGCAAGGTATATTATGCTAATAAAAGAACATTGAATATGACAAAGTGGAGAAAGTCTGAGAGTATTAAAAAAGAGACAAATGAATTACAGTGTTTTTCTATGGGGATTTAAGGACCTTGAGAACGCAATGGTCTGTAGTATTATCTTCAGCCTCTAACTTGAACATGTTGTAGCGTGGTCGTTCTTCCCCCAACAATACCTTATCAATGTTTTATTGATTTTAGGTTTTTATCTTTTATTTTATTTATTTACTTTCATTAACGTGTAGTTAATGTACAATATTATATGTTTTATGTGTACAATACAGTGACTCAATTGTCATAGGTTATATTCTACTTATAGTTATTATAAAATATTGGCTATATTCCCTGTGCTGTGCAGTATATCCTTGTAGCTTATTCATTTTATACCTAGTGGTCTGAATCTCTTATCTCCCCACTCTCTCCTCCCCACTGGTAACTGGTTTGTTCTCTATAGCTGTGAGTCGTTTCTTTTGTGTTACATTCCCTAGTTTGTTTTGCATTTTAGATTCCAGGAGTTCCCATTGTGGCTCAGTGGTAATGAACCTGATTAATATGAGGACATGGATTCCATTCCTGCCCCTGCTCAGTGGGGTGGGGATCTGGCGTTGCCGTGAGCTGTGGTGCAGGTCACAGATGCGGTTCAGCTCCAGCATTGCTGTGGCTGTGGCACAGGCCAGCGGCTACAGCTCCGATTTCACCGACCCCTAGCCTGGGAACGTCCATATGTTGTGGGTGAGGACCTGAAGGAAGAAAAAAAAAGAAGAGGTAGATTTCACACGTAAGTAGTATCATAGGATACTTGTCTTTCTCTATTTGACTTACTTCACCTAGTGTAATGCCCTTTAAGTCCATCCATGTTGCTGCAAATGGCAAAGTTCCATTTTTTCTTTTATGCCTCAGTAGTATCCCATTGCCTAGATATACCACATCTTTATCCATTCATTAGTTTATGGGCACTTAGGTTGCGTCCGTATCCTATCTGTTATAAATAATGCTGCTCTGAACACGGGGATGCATGTATCTTTTCGAATTGGCGTTTTCCTTCTCTTTGAATATATCCCCAGGAGTGCAATTTCTGGATCATATGATAGTTCTGTTTTTGAGTATGGCATAAAGTCAAATCCAGCCTGAGAGTCAAGCTGGTTATAAAACATTGGGGAAAGTTATCAGAATTAAAATTAGTAATGTTTTAAAATCCACTACCAGCAGAGACAGACTGATTTGCTCTGTGACAGGCACTTTGCCACCATATAGAGTTTTCCAAGTTTATCTTTTCAACCAAAAATACATCCAGTCTGGGTGCCCGGATTTATGTGTAGGTCTCAGCTTCAGCTGCCTACTGGGTCGAATCCCATTGCTGGGTTAACCAACAAAACTCTTCATTCCCAGGAGAATGCCAGCTCTTCAAAGTCTCCTCTTGACATCTCATTTCACAGGGTTGGTTGGTTGGTTGGTTTACATTTTGGTTAGCCTAGTGTTTATCCCAACTCCTATCTACCACTTCAGGCAGCCACAACGATAACTGACAAAGCTCTAGATTTTTGGTCTTGGCACACTTCCAGGGCATTCCTGGCCTCTGTGTTGGCTGACCACTTTAGTTGCAGTGCTAGAGTGCGTGTGTGTTTCTTTGTGTGTGTGATTATTTTGCACTTCCCCTTACTTTCTTGTGAATTTAGCAATATGTTTTAAAGTATCTTTGAAAGTAATATCGGCGAAAATGGCAAAGCAGAGACCTCCGAAGACTCTTCCTTCATAAAAGCTAAAGAATGGAGTTCCTCTTGCGTCTCAGCATTAATAAAGTCCACTAGTATCCATGAGGAGGCAGGTTGAATCCCTGACCCCGCTCAGTGAGGTAAAGGATCCAGCGTGAGCTGCGGGGGAAGGTCCCAGAGGCAATGCAGCTTGGATGTGGCGTAGCTGTGGCTGTGGTGTAGGCCAGCAGCTGCAGCTCTGATTTGATCCCTAGCCTGGGAACTTCCACATGCTATGGGTGCAGCCCTAAGAGAAAAAAAAAGCAAAGAACACTGGCAAAAATGATCAGAATCAACTTTTTCAGAACTCTGGAAACTAATCAAAGGCTAGCAGCGAGCTCGAGCATTTATTCCAAAACGTAGACTGAATTTTGGTGAAAACGATGAGTTTTGGGGTGTTCTGACTTGCCCTATTCCTGCTCACACCCTCCCCAGCTCCCTAGTAACCTTGAAAACCAACATCCTGCAATCATGGGGTTGACCTAAAACAAATAGGCTGCCAGCTATTTCTCCTGCAAAAATGAGTTTGTTTGGGATCAGCAGAAAGCTGCACTTCAAGGTCTGTAACCATGACGAGCTATGTGCAAGTCCCCACACAGAAAGGGAAAGAGTTTCTTTATAAAGTAGCAAAGGAAATTGGGAGGCTATGGTAAACAAGGAATCCATGGTTTTCACTGACTGAGTCCTTGCCAGGAAAGGGCGTCTTTCTGCTTGCTGGGCATGAGAACTCCCCCTTCTGCTCTCCTCATTCTATTTAGTTGAGGTTCCTGTTTCTTAATTTTTTTTTTTTTTTTTTTGTCTTTTTGCCTTTTCTAGGGCAGTTCCTGTGGCACATGGAGGTTCCCAGGCTAGGGGTCTAATCGGAGCCGTAGCCACCAGCCTACGCCAGAGTCACAGCAACGCGGGATCCGAGCCGCGTCTGCGACCTACACCACAGCTCACAGCAACACCAGATCCTAAACCCACTGAGCAAGGCTGGGGATCGAACCCACAACCTCATGGTTTCTAGTCAGATTCATTAACCACTGCGCCTGGATGGGAACTCCCTGTTTCTTAATTCTTTACATTTTCCTCTTTTGAGCAAGTTCTTTCTCTGAAAGTATCCCTGATCAAGAGTCAGGTTTTCCAGTTTCAGTGGCTTTTTGTCCCTCTGTGTCAGGAAGGACTTTTCCTGGGTGTGGTGTCTCATACGGGAGGGAAAGGGTAGAGATTGGAAACCTGTTGAGGTTACATTTGAGTAAGAAGGAGCAGTAGGAGAGAGTACTCTCAAGCACTTTTTTTTCTCTTTTTTTAGGGCTGCATCTGCAGCATATGGAAGCTCCCAGGCTAGGGACTGAATCAGAGCTGCAGCTGCTAGCCTACACCGTAGCCACAGCAACACGGGACCCAAGCCATGTCTGTGACCTATACCACAGTTCATGGCAATGCCAGATTCTTAACCCACTAAAGGAGGCCAGAGATCGAACCCGCATCCTCATTGTTACTAGTCAGGCTTGTTACTGCTGAGCCACAACGGGTACTTCCTCAAGCACTTTTTATCTAACGTGCATATGTTATCAAGACCATAGACAGTGGAGACCTCTGAAGCCTTAGATCATCATCAAAGTTTTGGTGACAAACTTGCAACAGGCTGGGTCTGGCTATCTTGGGAGAGCTGTCTCATCAGGTGTTGGCGGCTTCAGTTCTGGTACATCTTCACTTGCAGGTCACCAGATGATGTGCGGGTCCAGGCGGGGTTTGGTGCTTTCTTTAGGTGTGTCCTGTGAATCTAAGAGTCTGTTCTGTGGAGTCTGGTGGCACAGGGGTTGGTTAGCAGTACCTGCTCAGGGTCTTTTCAGTGAGGTTAAAGAGAGTCTTCCTGAAAGTATCTTTTCCAGCTGAAGAAATCTCCAGTTTGTGAGGTGTGATGGTCTCTCCTGAGAGCTCACTGCAAACAGATGGCTCTACCCAAGCATTTAGGTAGCAATTAGGCTTTTGTAAGGTGAGTGTCTCTCTCCCTTTGTCATTCGTGGGTCAAAAGAGGCAGGAGCCAGTGCATTGGCCATCCTATGGCTATTTCAAAGGGTGAGAACTTCTGAGTTCCCAAAGGGTTGAATCTAAGATTTACAGGGATCAACAGCAATGCCTGTGGCCAAGGTATTTGGAAGGTCTCTACAAGTTTTGCCAAGTGAATCTTCATAAGGTCATTTGTGCTCTTGACAAAACCAGAGGACTGAGGCGGGCAAGTGCTGGGAACGCGTTGTATATCTGGCCAGACAGTGCAGGTTCCTTGAAGTCCCTGACCAGTAAAATGCGCTCCTTGATCGCTATGAAGTTTGGGAGGAGTTCAAATAATCTTTTCCAGAAGGACTTTAGTCACAGAAGAGGCAGTGAGTAGCCCATGTGCCAGGGAAGGCTTCGGTCCAGTGTGACCATACGCAGATCATGACTAAAACGTATTTATATGCATGACACAGAGGCAATTGTGTGGAACCTATTTCCCAGACTTCAAGGGGCCCATTAGGCAGTTTTAAATGCCCAGGGGTGGTACAAACAGGCTTTCTCAAGTTATTTTTAGAACAAGAGGGACAAGGGATGTAGACACCTTTTGTGGTTTGTTAATGTTTTCCTACATATATTGCTTGATTTTAAGGCTCTCATTTTGTCAGCAGAGCAGTGGTTTAATGCAGGTACACTGGTGAGGAGTGGGCATTTTAGAGTCTCTGGTAGGACTGGGTTGTTATTTGGTCCAAACTAGAGCTTCTCTTTTGTATCAAACCAACAGTTGTTGAATTTCCCATCTTGTTTTTCCTTTTCCAGGGCCAGTTATTCAACTTCTCCAGCCGATGTTTCCATTTTTCCATTTAGGAAAATATCCCTTTGGACAATGACACTGGTTTGGCTGTAGCTGCTTCCTTAAGAAATGTCACCTTGCAGAAATGTCAGCAAGGTGATAACCCTTAGCTTCCAGAAAGCCAAGTTCAGAATAGCCCCCAGAATCTTAATAATATCTAAAACAGCAGGTTAAAGGATTACATCCAATAATTCCTGAAAGTTGGGAGTATTTCCACTGGAAGTAAGCAAGTCCTATTGCTTATGCAACATTCCGAAATTATAAGCTGTTCTGAGAGCATATTTACCATCAGCATAAGTACTGGTAGTTTTGTCCTTGGCGCAAGGGCAGGCTTATGTAAGAGCATATAGTTCAACCTGTGGGGCCAATGTAGCCGTAGGTAAAAATGCTGCCTCAACAACATCAAAAGGAGCTGCTGCAGCACCCCCGGTGCAGCATTCGCCATTGTCACCTGTTAAGTAAGAACCCAGAATGGGCCATGAGAAGCCAGCACTGCATACACGTGTTTCCTGTGATCACCCCCTGGGTGATCACCCATCAGCACTGGGCAGTCACGAAGGGACAGACAGAGGGGAGAAGGGCAGCAGGGTTAAGGTTATTACAACGTAAAAGCTATGCGAGGAGCAGCTAACAAAGGGCTTCCTAGGAGGTGAGGCGGCCGCCTGAGACATGTTGAGTGTCTTGAGAATTGAGGAGGGCTTCGACCGCAGGAAGTACACAAGGGGTTAAAGGGGGTCCCACAAGGATATTCTCTGCAGCCTTAACCAAAGGGGCAGTGGCTGCAGCGACTCTAAGGCTTGGAGGGCAGCCCATGCCGCAGGGACCAGCTGCTGGCTATCCTGTGCTATGGGTCAGTGGTGGTCCCTGTGCTCTTGAGTGAGGACCCCAAGGGCATCATGTTCCGTGTCATATACAAAAAGGAAAATGGGGGAGTTCCCACTGTGGGGCAGGGGGTCAAGAATCTGGCTTTGCCGCAGCTGTGGCTCGGATTCTATCCCTGGCCTGGCCACATCCATGTGCCACGTGTGCAGCCATTCAAAAAAATTCTGAAAGTGGTACCTATATATATATAAAAAGGAAGTCTCAGCCTAGTAAATGATAGGGCCAGAGGAATTAAGGGAAGAGTGGGTCTCTGGCAGGTCCTACGTGAAAGGGAATAGGTTCGGAGACAGGAAGCTCTTGAGGTGCATCAGCGACGCCCACAGTTTAGACTGGGTCGCTTAGTGTTCCGAGGCAGGGGCTGCTTTATAGTAGGGGGGCTGAGCACTGACGGAACGGCTCTGGTCCCCAATCTATGGAAACGTTTCTCTAAGCCAGTTAGAGGGAGGATGGGCAGAGGCCCTGTCCCAGGCTTCCTCAGAGCCTCATCATTGAGAACTGAGAGAACGTTGGAAAGGCTGGTTGGAGGGCTAAAAAGGCCAGAGATTGGTAACAATCTCTTTTCCCAAGTCCAGGCTCTATGGAAATAGCAGAAACTATGAGGGTGTTGCTTTTCATTTGCTGGAGTTGCAGATTAAGAATTTTAGTGGTCTGCCTTTCAGGTGACTCAACTAGAGTTCAGGAGAGCTGGTTTGCTAGACTAACTACATCTGGAGTGCATGGCGTTTCCCATTCCGTCCTGGTTTAGCCTGTGAATGAACAGAGCTGCAAGTGACTTGGGTGCAATCAACACCTAAAGGAAGATGAGAATTTTCTTTTAAAACAATCTCAAGTCGACTATAAGAGTTATAACCAGGCTCATCCGATTTTTGTGCGTGAGCCTGCGTTTTGTTCCAATCAGCAGGCTTTGGAAAAGCCCTAGGAATTGCTCTGTGAAGCCACCTAGTGATTGTTGAGCCTGATCATGCAGTAAATTAGCAGGCTGGTTTTGACACTGGAGATAATTATTGGATCCATTACACCTGTAACCTGTTTTCACTGATGAAACTTGCTTTATCTTCACAAAAGCTTGCCTGTCCTCCAAGAGTCTAAACAATAAGAGGTTTGCTGAGTTGTTGCTCAGGAGCTTAGAGTCAGCTGTGTCCAGTTTGAGTTCCAGCTGGTGAAGACTGGTTAAGACCACCCACCCTCTAACTGCGCGTGCTCATACCCTGAAGCGCCTTTGACTTGTGCCTGCGTAGAATGAAGATCGCCTCCCCTTTTTCTTGTCTCCAGTCGCTTTACCCGTGATCCCCATACCCCAGCCCCCTCGCCTTTGGGGAGATGGCTTTGAGACTTATTCTTCTGTCTTCTTGCTTGGCTGCTGCGTGGATAAGTCCTTTCTTTCTCTGTCGCAAACCCTGGCGTCTCAGCATTTGCAGTGCTGGTTGTGGGGCAAACGAACCTGGTTCGGTAAGAGTTTCCCAGTTGCATTTCTTTCAGGATTTCCCCAGTTGGCAGTTTTTTATTCAGTGTTAGGCCTGGCTTCCACGGACAACCGCATAAACTAGCTGATGACACTCAGAAAAACCAGCTAGATAAGTTTGAGTCTGTCTTCCATTACTTTGGGAAAATCTCTGCTGTGGCTCAAAGTGCAGCTCTCGTTCAGGGAACAGAAGAAATTAAATTTAGTCTCTGGATCCTCAGGAGGCTTTATTTTTTATGTTTTACTTTTTCAGCAGCCTTAATTTTAAAGGGATAGATTCCAAAAAGGTAGAGGAAAAGGGAGCGGGAAGAGTTTAAGAGAAAAAGGGAAGTTAGGAGTTTCCATTGTGGCAGAGAGGAGACATATCTGACTAGGAACCATGAGGTTGCAGGTTCGATCCCTGGCCTTGCTCAGTGGGTTAAGGATCTAGCGTTGCCATGAGCTGTGGTGTAGGTCACGGATCCAGCTCAGATCCAGCTTGGCTGTGGCTGTGGTGTAGGCCTTCAGCTACAGCTCCGACTAGACCCCTGGCCTGGGCATCTCCATAAGCTGCGGGTGCAGCCCTAAAAAGCAAAAAAAAAAAAAAAAAAAAAAAAAAAGGAAAAAGAAAAAGGAAAGTTAGGCAAGAGAGTTCGTAGGGGGGAAGTGAGGATAAAGAGGAGGTATAGACAACGTAGGGGGAAGGGTGACGATGCCATAGAGGCAGGGCCTGAGCACAGGAGGGGAGGAGAGAAACACGTTAGCGCCAGACACCCCCTTTCTCTTGAAGCTTAACCACTGAGTTTCGTACTGGTTCCAGGCACCTGTGGGAGTCTCTGCCTAATTACTAGCTGACCACTCCGCTGCCCGAGCTGACATCAGCGGTCATACTGTACAAAGAAGAGAGAGCTTAGTTTCTTGATCCCTTAAGAAAAATCAGTAACAAACGCTGGGAAAAGGGAATTATCTGATTTCCAGTTGTTACATTATCTAAGAGGTCCGGTTTTCAACAAAGTATTAAAACATAGAAACTAGGGCTGTGAGTTCAGAAGAACTTAATAGTCTTTTTTTCTGTCCTCTTATGTGACACAGCTGGGGGGGATAGGGTTGTCTTCCGGCCCTTCCCCAAGGCCATGCAGGCTCTGGTAAAGTGGTTTTCTTGAGGGCAGGATCCTCTGGGCCGTTTCCAAATGGTCTGCCCTCGAGGTTGTTAACCTGACATCGAAGTCGGTGACTGTGTTTGACTCATTTCTTGTAACTTGCAAAGTTACGTCATACTAAACAGATGGGGCTTTAGCCTCTTTTTTTCTGTACCATCAACTGACCATTTATCCCCCATCAGAACATACAGCCACACAGAAGGTCAAATTGATCTTTATTCCTCTTCTGAGGGTACTTTTTATAATTCCCAAACAGAAGTTCTAAGTTCCACCTACATTTTTAAAACTTTGTTTTCTGCGCTTGTTTTCATTTGTTTGGTATTTGTTTACACCTTCGGATTAACTCTACCAGGAATATGGGTGTATCTTTATTTACAGCTAATACTTGATTGCTTCTTCTCAACCCTGTGAAACGGTAGCTTGAGTGAAATGAAATTTTGTTTTGCCTCCTCATGCCTCTATCAACCTGGCCTGTCTTAGTCAGTGTTAATATCAGCCAGAAAATTATCCAGCCCTCTGGTAATTCTCTCCAACCTGTGGCGGAAGTCAAGAGCTAATGTAAGCTTTATCAGAATTGGAGTAGGTAAGAAGCTTCCCCTCCATTAGATGCAAAAGAAAAAAATAACGGGGGAGACACTCTGCTCTGAGATGATTATCTGGGACCTTTGATCTTGGGAGCCCACTCCCCTCAGAGAACAGCAGCTGTTCTTTCTTTCTTTCTTTCGTTGTCTTTTTGCCATTTCTTGGGCCGCTCCTGCGGCATATGGAGGTTCCCAGGCTAGGGGTCGAATTGGAGCTGTAGCTGCCGGCCTACGCCAGAGCCACAGCAATGCAGGATCTGAGCCATGTCTGCGACCCACACCACAGCTCATGGCAATGCCAGATCCTTAACCCTTAGAGTGAGGCCAGGGATCGAACCCGCGTCCTCATGGATGCTAGCCAGGTTCGTTAACAACTGAGCCATGACTAGAACTCCCAACAGCAGCTGTTCCTAAGCCCTTGCGGGTCCAGAACCAAGTTCAACTGCTCAGATCACCTGGAATCTGTTGTGTACGGTTGCCATGGACACGGAGTTCCATTTCCTGTACTGGCTTGTTACAAGCCCAGGTAAAGGCTTGGACGGGAACCTCAGGACAAGGTCCTCCAATCCCGTCCTCTGCCCTCTCGTAGGCCGATGTTGCCTATTGGTCTCACAGAGTGAGAAGCGGGACAGCTGGAGGGTGGGGGGAGAAGGGACAGGGTGAGGGTCCTTGGACCACAAGGACGGGAAGGTTTGCCTTGCGCTCAGCTGTGGGGAGCACTAATGTTCCTCTTCCCTTCCAGGGACTTCCCAGAGCCCCCTCACCCCCAAGGACATGGGGGTGGAGGGTGCGGGGGCACTAAGCCGAGGCAGGACCAACTAGCAGTAATCTTGTGGCTGGCCAGGAATTGGGCTGAGGTTTAATTTAACGGACGTGGTTTGGGGATATTTATAAATGAGAATGAATGGGGAAAGAAAGAAACAGCCTGAAAAGGCAGCAGGAGCGAAAACTGCTACCAGGATCTTGAGTAAATTTCGCTCCCCCTTAGGAAAAGGTGTACCCAAATGTTGTACAAAATGTGCCCCATCACCCCGCAGCCCCAGCCCCTTCTGAGATGCAGCGCCTCTGCTAAAGCAGCTTTCCGGCAGGTAAGGGGGTCCGGGGCTTGTGAGCCCCCCTCCCCCCCGCCCTGGCTCTTGAGGACCAGCATCTCTCTGCAACGGAGGCAGTAGCCTCCGAGCACAGGGCTTCCTCTTGCCACTGCTCACGAGCTGGTGTCCCTTAAAGGAATGGAATTTACAGGTAGCTGGGCCCAATCCCCAAATTCAGAATCAACACGGATGCCCAGATGGGTCTGCTTTTGAAGTTCTTTTTCCGTTTGTTTTCATGGTTCTCTCCTTGCCCAGAGTTGAGGGGCTTTGTAGCACTGGCTGCCTCAGTGTGGACCTAATATTACCAGGTGCTAACTCGGCAGTGTGCTTGGCAATGCCTTTCATTCTCCAGTGACTTCCAGTTTTCCTGCGTGAAATCTGCCCTGGGACATGTCGAGGGTCGCATCGCTTTGCTTTCCCACCCTTGTGACTTAGGCCACAGGGTATTTCAGGATGGAAACAGAATTCATGATGAAGATGTAAAATTTGTTGGAAACGGGTTGGTTTCACCTGAGGCCTGTGTAACTCGTGGGCAATCTTTAAAGTGTCCTGTACTTGAGCTAAACTTTAATTTTACTGAATACTCGGGAAACATTTTCCTCGATTTCTTGAGCCAAAATACCGAGGGCAAATGCCCAATGCGTATTTCACACGCTTGATAAAATTGCCAAGTGTTGGAGGTTTTGTTTGTGGCTCCAAGACTTAGGAAATGCCGATCCATATCCAGTTAAATCCTCTGTGTGACTTTCTAACTGGGGGTTAGCGTGTGTGTGTGTGTGTGTGTGTGTGTTTCTTTTGTCTCTTTAGGGCCAAACCCACGGCTCATGGAGGTTCCCAGGCGAGGGACTGAATCAGAGCTGTAGCTGCCGGCCTATACAACAGCCACGCAAGATCCGAGCCCCAGCTGCAACCTACACCACGGCTCATGGGCTCATGGCAACGCTGGGTCCTTAACCCACTTAGCAAGGCCAGGCATCGAACCCGTATCCAGAGTCCTCATGGATACTGGTCAGGTTCATTAACCGCTCAGCGACGGTGGAAACTCCTCATGTGTTTTAAGCACATTAAGTATATCGTGCGTGTATGCTTTTCCTTTTCTTACATTAATTGTGGACTGAATGAGCCACAAGACAATACCATGCAGAGATAAAAGGAGAACTCTTTATATTCCTGGTTCCTTTGCATCAAAAACATAAGTATAGGATTCACGTTTACTGAATTTTAAGGATAATTCTCAGATTTGGTTACCAGAATAGAGAACATGTGTCCCTTCTTTCATCGTAAATGTAAACTGTATGCAAACGAAATGGGCAGACTCAGAATTTAAAGACTTTGTTTTATGTCTATATTTTCCTTAGCCACCACAGCTTCGGCAAGGTGCCAGTCATAACATGCACATGCCAGTCATGGTCCCTTTAAATTTCTCCTCGAGGGGTGGCCGGTTGCCTTAATGCAGGATGTTCTGTCCATAGGGGGTGACCATTTCTCAGGGATGGTCACTACAAGGCTTTCAGTTATCCCATCTCCATCAACACCTGAAACAGGACTAATGACCACAAAGAAAATCGTGGTGCAATGATTTTTGTTTTATTTTTTAAATTTTATTAATTTACTTATTTTTGCCTTTTTGCCACTTCTCCGCGGCATGTGGAGGTTCCCAGGCTGGGGGTCCAAACGGAGCTGTAGCCGGCGGCCTATGCCAGAGCCACAGCCACTCGGGATCCAAGCCAAGGCTGCACCCTACACCACAGCTCACGGCAAGGCCGGATCCTTAACCCACTGAGCAAGGCCAGGGATCGAGCCCGCAACCTCATGGTTCCTAGTCGGACTCGTTAACCCCTGAGCCATGACAGGAACTCCGATGGATGCATCTTTGGTAGCGAAGTTAGTGGTGTCCAAATGGGCATATTAGAAATGCTCAAATGTTGAAGGTCTATGAATTGGTGACGATAAGTAATGGTAAATCTCTCAAGGGATGTAATGAGGACCCGGTGGAGCCATACTCGTGAAGCGTCAGCACAGTGCCTGGTACTTAGTAAACGCCGTTTAAATGTGGGCTGGATGAAAGCGCACTTCTGTGGCACTATTTCTTTAATTGGGGGAATTTTAGCCTGATTAGGTTTCAGCGTTTTCTTCGTTCATTCTTAGATGTCTGTAATGCAGATGTTACGTTTTTATCACCCGTATCAGCTGGCTTTTCTTTGGACTGTTCTCTCTTTTTATAAACAGCTATTTTCTGGGGGTTTATCAATCTCATCTTCCAACACTCATTTGTTGGGCACATGTATGCAAACTACTCTTTATCCCGTGAATGGATTCTTTATTTCTACAATTAGGCTTTTCCATCGGAAAGGTCCTGCTGGGTATTTTCCTTGTGATTTCCTGGCTTATTTCATGTCACCAACGTCTTTTATCTGGAAGTGTGCTTCTTCTCATCTGGAAACCTTGGTTGGTGGCATCCAAAGGTGCTTCAGATGGTATTTGTTGTCCAGGGTGTTGCCATTGGCCCCTTTGATAACTTGTACCAGGGAAGGGCTGAAGGTTTGCTGGGGACAGTCTCAGTTTGTGGCTCTTGTCTCCTCATAATGATCTGTAGTGCACCCTTGTCACTTCCAAAACGGTCCTGTCTTGTGGGGGGTGTTGTATAGTCCCCCTAGTTGAAAGCTAGGACCTGGGCTGGGTTTTTCTCAGCAAGTTGAACGTGAGTGGAGGTGATGAGCCCGGACACAGGGAGTCTCAGTGACCATGAACCGCCGTGACTGGGCAGGTTCCCTGGTCAGGGTGTGTCTCCTCTAAGCGCCTGAGCAAAGCAGCATCGGAGGAGGCTGTCACCTGGGGCTGGAGGCGTGAAGGCCAAGGACTGCTCTCGAGCCCCTGCCATTAGGTTCTCATGGGCTAGCCTGAGGCTGCTCTACTATTTCCTAACCACATCTGGGTAGTTGCTCCTGGTTTCTGCTGAGAAGGCAGTGATGGTCTGCAAGCCGCTCAGGGGAAAGGCAAGAGGAGGTCTTAGTTTCTCCGCCTGCGGAGCCCCCCAGGCTGCCCACCAGGAAGGCTGGACTCGTGTAGGGCCTCCCAGGGTTGCTGTTACTATTGTTCTTCCTGGGAATCCACACTTGGATTTGACTTCTGTAGGTCTGGGAGGAATCCAGGATTTCCCAGAGCATTATGGCCGTATATGCCTCTGAGAATCTTGAAGTGTTTTTGAAATTTAAAATATGTACCAGCTTGTATCGTTGTCACGTACTGCCATTTTTGCATCACATCTGATGAAAGCAAGCTACCTAAAAACCATGAGTAGCTGTGGAAGTGGTGACTATTCAGCATGATATTGTGAGGCTGACAGGTGCGGGTGTGTTTTCACGTGTCTTGTGTTTCTGATGAGGAAACTGAGTTGTACAGAGATGAAATTAGCCAAGCCAGGGATTTGGTGGTAGGGAGTTTTCATTTTGGGTAATATAACCAGATGTCTTTTTTGAAATAAATCAGGGGAAAAGGAATCACTGTGAACACATGCTCTACCTTCAGTTTGGAACAAGATTTTAAATATCACATGTGCCACCATTGGCTTGCCGATGGTTCTCTAGCAAAAGGTGGGAGGGACTATTCCGTGATATTGGAATATGCAAGTTCTGGCATTCTTATTTTTTTCCTGAAAAAGTTCATTAACTGCATCTACCTCCTTATCCCTGTACGAAAATCTCTGTTCCCCAGGTTGATTTTTTACTTTTTTTTTTTTTTTTTTTAGGGCGGCACCAGCAGCATATGGAGGTTCCCAGGTTAGGCGTCGAATCGGGGCTGTAGCCACCGGCCTGTACCACAACCACAGCAACGCGGGATCCGAGCCACGCCTGCAGTCTACACCACAGCTCACGGCAACGCTGGATCCTTAACCCGCTGAGCAAGGCCAGGGATCGAACCTGTGACCTCAGGGTTCCCAGTCAGATTCCTTTCCACTGCGCCCCGACAGGAGCTCCTCCCAGACGGATCTCGTGGTGCGCGAATGGGCGGCAAGGTGGGGAAGAAGAAAGGCGCCTTCGCAGGGAACGCTTCCCTCCCTTTCCCCTTTCCTCCTCCTCCTCCTCGTGGATTCGCACACCCGCCCCCCAGACTGCACCCTGAAACGAACGGGTCTTCATTTCTGCCGTTATTCCTTTATGATCTCACTTGTCATCGCCCAACCTTCTGCCTGAAAAGGAGAACCTGATGGCCTTCCAAGGTGTCTGACTTTCTTTTTTGTCCGTTTCACCCTTTGGCAGAACCATGGATGCCTCGTTGGTCCGTTCTGACGGAGCGGCCAAGAAGGGGTGAGTGGACTGATCTGGGCGGCGAAAGGTGTTGGGAGCAGTGATGGCGATGGAAGGGTCTAGAAAAGACCGTAGGCTCCTGTAGGTACCTTTCTATTTAGGGCTCGGTGGGCAAAAGAAGAGGTTGCAAGTGGGCGAATCCGTTTGTGTTGGTGACCGTTGGTATTTAGCAGCCAAAACTCTTAGGGAGTTATCAGAATGTCTCTGTGTGAGCCTGCGAGACAGGGCCAGGGGCGGAGGGAGGAGGAAGCAGCCGTGCAGGGGGAGCACGGAGCCCTCGACAGGGAAGAGCCGCCCTCCTTGGGTCTCGGTTCTGCCCCTCGCCCTCCAGAGTTCTGCTGCCATCTGAGGCTGCTGTTCCAGCTCTCAACCCACCATCGTGTAGGGGAGCCCCTGTCTCTCTCAGGCTTGTAGTGACTTGTACCCCACCGAGGACCAGAAAGGAATGCATGATGCAGGCAAAGGAAGGAAGCAGGGGAGGGACGTGAGAATCGGGACCCTGGGGAAATTCACAGGGGCTGGAAGATCGTATACCTACAAACTGCCGTTGCGTGGTGAAGTCAGGGCAACCAGCGTGCCGTCTCTTGATTTGTGAGCCTTTTTCGACAGACCTAAGGTCTTCGTTGCAATAGACTAAAGCTCTGTTTGTGGAGAAAATACAGGTTGCCCGGTGACAGATTTCCGAGTCGAGGTTTATTTTTGTTTGTTTGCTTGTTTTTGCTCTTTCAGGGCCGCACCTGCAGCACATGGAGGTTCCCTGGCTGGGGGTCGAATCGGAGCTACAGCTGCCCGCCTACACCACAGCCACAGCAACGCCAGATCCTTAACCCAGGGATCGAGGCCAGGAATCAAGGCCGCAACCTCATGGTTCCCAGTCGGATTCGTTTCCACTGCGCCCCGACGGGAGCTCCCCGAGCAGATGTTTAGAGTTCAGCCAGTTGACCAAGGGAAGCCTACTTGTAACCAACTCGATGAGTTCAAGTGAGTTTGACCGTCTATTTCTAATTCCTCAGGAGTGACTCAGATGACCTTATGGCGGTGATATGTGACGCCACCGTCTCTGGAAGGTGAGGCATAGCTTGCGGGGGATGGGGATGGGGTGGAGCCATGCCAGTCTCCGGACTGTCCCTGGCAATGCAGAGTTTTCTGGATCAAGGATTTCTGATTCTAAAATGATAAAACCTCCAGTGAGCTCTTTGTTATGTTTGCTACATATTGTACGTATATTTTACGTATATTTTCTAGTGGAGGCGTTCTCGTTGTTCGGATAAATTGATGACATTGCTTTTGCATGTAGACTATCACGGATGATATGCTTCTGCATCTCTTGGTATTCAACAGAAGACATTTTGGAGCACCCACCGTGGCTCCGCGGTGACGCACCCAACGAGTCTTCACGAGGACACGGGTTCAACCCCTGGCCTCGCTCCGTGGGTTAAGGATCCAGGGTTGCCGTGAGCTTGTGGTGTAGGGCACAGGTGTGGCTCAGGTCCTGCCTGGCTGTGGCTCAGATCCTGTGGCTCAGATCCTGCCTGGCAGCTCTAGCTCCGAACCGGCAACTGGCCTGGGAACCTCCACGTGCCGTGGGCGCAGCCCCAAAAAGAACAAAAGTAAAATTAAGGAGGACACTTCTCCAAGCTTGATGGTCGTGATGGAGACATGCGCTGTCCTAATTCATGTGACGAGGTTTGTGGGAAGTTTGACAGGAGGGAACGGTCGGTGAAACAGCTTCTTGGGAAGACAGGGTTTATTCGGAGGCAGAGGGAGAACAATAGAAAGCTAAAAACACGTTTGGAAGGAGAAGGGTATACGATACGTTCCTTCTAATCTAGAGAAAAACACCATTTAAAAATATGGATCACACTTAAACATTCTAGTTTGAAAATGTGACCACATCCTTAGAGAGTAATTTCATTACAGTCGCATTCTCAATACACCAATGCAGAAAGCCGCTTGCTCTTCAGCTGTGATCTTTCCACACGTTTCCTGGCTGTGACCTGGCTCCCGGGTGTGTGCGTTTCTGCCGATGGGCCGATGGGCCTGAGTAGCCAAAGCAAACATGTTTTGCTTAATTTGGGGGGCTCGCTTTGGGTTTTAATTAATTTCGGCTTGTTTATGCATAGTCTTACCGAGTGCTTCCTACTGCACCGGTCCGAGGACTTTTGTAACGGGCTCACCACGGGGCCACGATACCTTCTGAAACCTGCTCAGGGTCTCGGGCTGCAGAAACATCCCTGTGATTCTTCGTCTGCTTCCCTCTTGGCCAGTTAGTGCCTCATCCGATACTGTGCCCGTGTGAGAGAGTGAGGCGTGCTGAAGGAAGAAAGCAGCGGTCACTTTGCAATTTGTGGGTGTCTAGACAAAGATGACATGGCAAAGAAAGCGGGGACTGATGAACACAAACAGTTCTTCAGACTACCTATGAATTTCCATTTGCTGTGACCCCTTTCACCATGGGCTGAGAGAGGCGTGTGTTCTGCCCCTTCGTTGGTGAGACGGGTCCTAGAAGGTGCCCGATGGTTTCGATGGATGGTGGCGACAGAGGCGGGTGTGTATGGCGTGCCGCCTGTCAGGCCTCAGGCACTTGTCAGGCCAGCTCTATTTCGCTTGTTGTTTGTTTGTTTGTTTTTTGTCCTTTAGCCATTTCTAGGGCCGCTCCTGCGGCATATGGAGGTTCCCAGGTTAGGCGTCGAATCGGGGCTGTAGCCACCGGCCTGTACCACAACCACAGCAACGCGGGATCCGAGCCACGCCTGCAGTCTACACCACAGCTCACAGCAACGCTGGATCCTTAACCCGCTGAGCAAGGCCAGGGATCGAACCTGTGACCTCAGGGTTCCCAGTCAGATTCCTTTCCACTGCGCCCCGACGGGAGCTCCTCCCAGACGGATCTCGTGGTGCGCGAATGGGCGGCAAGGTGGGGAAGAAGAAAGGCGCCTTCGCAGGGAACGCTTTCCTCCCTTTCCCCTTTCCTCCTCCTCCTCCTCGTGGATTCGCACACCCGCCCCCCAGACTGCACCCTGAAACGAACGGGTCTTCATTTCTGCCGTTATTCCTTTATGATCTCACTTGTCATCGCCCAACCTTCTGCCTGAAAAGGAGAACCTGATGGCCTTCCAAGGTGTCTGACTTTCTTTTTTGTCCGTTTCACCCTTTGGCAGAACCATGGATGCCTCGTTGGTCCGTTCTGACGGAGCGGCCAAGAAGGGGTGAGTGGACTGATCTGGGCGGCGAAAGGTGTTGGGAGCAGTGATGGCGATGGAAGGGTCTAGAAAAGACCGTAGGCTCCTGTAGGTACCTTTCTATTTAGGGCTCGGTGGGCAAAAGAAGAGGTTGCAAGTGGGCGAATCCGTTTGTGTTGGTGACCGTTGGTATTTAGCAGCCAAAACTCTTAGGGAGTTATCAGAATGTCTCTGTGTGAGCCTGCGAGACAGGGCCAGGGGCGGAGGGAGGAGGAAGCAGCCGTGCAGGGGGAGCACGGAGCCCTCGACAGGGAAGAGCCGCCCTCCTTGGGTCTCGGTTCTGCCCCTCGCCCTCCAGAGTTCTGCTGCCATCTGAGGCTGCTGTTCCAGCTCTCAACCCACCATCGTGTAGGGGAGCCCCTGTCTCTCTCAGGCTTGTAGTGACTTGTACCCCACCGAGGACCAGAAAGGAATGCATGATGCAGGCAAAGGAAGGAAGCAGGGGAGGGACGTGAGAATCGGGACCCTGGGGAAATTCACAGGGGCTGGAAGATCGTATACCTACAAACTGCCGTTGCGTGGTGAAGTCAGGGCAACCAGCGTGCCGTCTCTTGATTTGTGAGCCTTTTTCGACAGACCTAAGGTCTTCGTTGCAATAGACTAAAGCTCTGTTTGTGGAGAAAATACAGGTTGCCCGGTGACAGATTTCCGAGTCGAGGTTTATTTTTGTTTGTTTGCTTGTTTTTGCTCTTTCAGGGCCGCACCTGCAGCACATGGAGGTTCCCTGGCTGGGGGTCGAATCGGAGCTACAGCTGCCCGCCTACACCACAGCCACAGCAACGCCAGATCCTTAACCCAGGGATCGAGGCCAGGAATCAAGGCCGCAACCTCATGGTTCCCAGTCGGATTCGTTTCCACTGCGCCCCGACGGGAGCTCCCCGAGCAGATGTTTAGAGTTCAGCCAGTTGACCAAGGGAAGCCTACTTGTAACCAACTCGATGAGTTCAAGTGAGTTTGACCGTCTATTTCTAATTCCTCAGGAGTGACTCAGATGACCTTATGGCGGTGATATGTGACGCCACCGTCTCTGGAAGGTGAGGCATAGCTTGCGGGGGATGGGGATGGGGTGGAGCCATGCCAGTCTCCGGACTGTCCCTGGCAATGCAGAGTTTTCTGGATCAAGGATTTCTGATTCTAAAATGATAAAACCTCCAGTGAGCTCTTTGTTATGTTTGCTACATATTGTACGTATATTTTACGTATATTTTCTAGTGGAGGCGTTCTCGTTGTTCGGATAAATTGATGACATTGCTTTTGCATGTAGACTATCACGGATGATATGCTTCTGCATCTCTTGGTATTCAACAGAAGACATTTTGGAGCACCCACCGTGGCTCCGCGGTGACGCACCCAACGAGTCTTCACGAGGACACGGGTTCAACCCCTGGCCTCGCTCCGTGGGTTAAGGATCCAGGGTTGCCGTGAGCTTGTGGTGTAGGGCACAGGTGTGGCTCAGGTCCTGCCTGGCTGTGGCTCAGATCCTGTGGCTCAGATCCTGCCTGGCAGCTCTAGCTCCGAACCGGCAACTGGCCTGGGAACCTCCACGTGCCGTGGGCGCAGCCCCAAAAAGAACAAAAGTACAATTAAGGAGGACACTTCTCCAAGCTTGATGGTCGTGATGGAGACATGCGCTGTCCTAATTCATGTGACGAGGTTTGTGGGAAGTTTGACAGGAGGGAACGGTCGGTGAAACAGCTTCTTGGGAAGACAGGGTTTATTCGGAGGCAGAGGGAGAACAATAGAAAGCTAAAAACACGTTTGGAAGGAGAAGGGTATACGATACGTTCCTTCTAATCTAGAGAAAAACACCATTTAAAAATATGGATCACACTTAAACATTCTAGTTTGAAAATGTGACCACATCCTTAGAGAGTAATTTCATTACAGTCGCATTCTCAATACACCAATGCAGAAAGCCGCTTGCTCTTCAGCTGTGATCTTTCCACACGTTTCCTGGCTGTGACCTGGCTCCCGGGTGTGTGCGTTTCTGCCGATGGGCCGATGGGCCTGAGTAGCCAAAGCAAACATGTTTTGCTTAATTTGGGGGGCTCGCTTTGGGTTTTAATTAATTTCGGCTTGTTTATGCATAGTCTTACCGAGCGCTTCCTACTGCACCGGTCCGAGGACTTTTGTAACGGGCTCACCACGGGGCCACGATGCCTTCTGAAACCTGCTCAGGGTCTCGGGCTGCAGAAACATCCCTGTGATTCTTCGTCTGCTTCCCTCTTGGCCAGTTAGTGCCTCATCCGATACTGTGCCCGTGTGAGAGAGTGAGGCGTGCTGAAGGAAGAAAGCAGCGGTCACTTTGCAATTTGTGGGTGTCTAGACAAAGATGACATGGCAAAGAAAGGGGGGACTAATGAACACAAACAGTTCTTCAAACTACCTATGAATTTCCATTTGCTGTGACCCCTTTCACCATGGGCTGAGAGAGGCGTGTGTTCTGCCCCTTCGTTGGTGAGACGGGTCCTAGAAGGTGCCCGATGGTTTCGATGGATGGTGGCGACAGAGGCGGGTGTGTATGGCGTGCCGCCTGTCAGGCCTCAGGCACTTGTCAGGCCAGCTCTATTTCGCTTGTTGTTTGTTTGTTTGTTTTTTGTCCTT
The DNA here is from genome assembly GCF_054392235.1 of Sus scrofa. Classification (NCBI taxonomy): domain Eukaryota; kingdom Metazoa; phylum Chordata; class Mammalia; order Artiodactyla; family Suidae; genus Sus; species Sus scrofa. The sequence goes on along the minus strand of NC_139393.1, from coordinate 16,257,699 downwards.
TAGCCATTTCTAGGGCCGCTCCTGCGGCATATGGAGGTTCCCAGGTTAGGCGTCGAATCGGGGCTGTAGCCACCGGCCTGTACCACAACCACAGCAACGCGGGATCCGAGCCACGCCTGCAGTCTACACCACAGCTCACGGCAACGCTGGATCCTTAACCCGCTGAGCAAGGCCAGGGATCGAACCTGTGACCTCAGGGTTCCCAGTCAGATTCCTTTCCACTGCGCCCCGACGGGAGCTCCTCCCAGACGGATCTCGTGGTGCGCGAATGGGCGGCAAGGTGGGGAAGAAGAAAGGCGCCTTCGCAGGGAACGCTTCCCTCCCTTTCCCCTTTCCTCCTCCTCCTCCTCGTGGATTCGCACACCCGCCCCCCAGACTGCACCCTGAAACGAACGGGTCTTCATTTCTGCCGTTATTCCTTTATGATCTCACTTGTCATCGCCCAACCTTCTGCCTGAAAAGGAGAACCTGATGGCCTTCCAAGGTGTCTGACTTTCTTTTTTGTCCGTTTCACCCTTTGGCAGAACCATGGATGCCTCGTTGGTCCGTTCTGACGGAGCGGCCAAGAAGGGGTGAGTGGACTGATCTGGGCGGCGAAAGGTGTTGGGAGCAGTGATGGCGATGGAAGGGTCTAGAAAAGACCGTAGGCTCCTGTAGGTACCTTTCTATTTAGGGCTCGGTGGGCAAAAGAAGAGGTTGCAAGTGGGCGAATCCGTTTGTGTTGGTGACCGTTGGTATTTAGCAGCCAAAACTCTTAGGGAGTTATCAGAATGTCTCTGTGTGAGCCTGCGAGACAGGGCCAGGGGCGGAGGGAGGAGGAAGCAGCCGTGCAGGGGGAGCACGGAGCCCTCGACAGGGAAGAGCCGCCCTCCTTGGGTCTCGGTTCTGCCCCTCGCCCTCCAGAGTTCTGCTGCCATCTGAGGCTGCTGTTCCAGCTCTCAACCCACCATCGTGTAGGGGAGCCCCTGTCTCTCTCAGGCTTGTAGTGACTTGTACCCCACCGAGGACCAGAAAGGAATGCATGATGCAGGCAAAGGAAGGAAGCAGGGGAGGGACGTGAGAATCGGGACCCTGGGGAAATTCACAGGGGCTGGAAGATCGTATACCTACAAACTGCCGTTGCGTGGTGAAGTCAGGGCAACCAGCGTGCCGTCTCTTGATTTGTGAGCCTTTTTCGACAGACCTAAGGTCTTCGTTGCAATAGACTAAAGCTCTGTTTGTGGAGAAAATACAGGTTGCCCGGTGACAGATTTCCGAGTCGAGGTTTATTTTTGTTTGTTTGCTTGTTTTTGCTCTTTCAGGGCCGCACCTGCAGCACATGGAGGTTCCCTGGCTGGGGGTCGAATCGGAGCTACAGCTGCCCGCCTACACCACAGCCACAGCAACGCCAGATCCTTAACCCAGGGATCGAGGCCAGGAATCAAGGCCGCAACCTCATGGTTCCCAGTCGGATTCGTTTCCACTGCGCCCCGACGGGAGCTCCCCGAGCAGATGTTTAGAGTTCAGCCAGTTGACCAAGGGAAGCCTACTTGTAACCAACTCGATGAGTTCAAGTGAGTTTGACCGTCTATTTCTAATTCCTCAGGAGTGACTCAGATGACCTTATGGCGGTGATATGTGACGCCACCGTCTCTGGAAGGTGAGGCATAGCTTGCGGGGGATGGGGATGGGGTGGAGCCATGCCAGTCTCCGGACTGTCCCTGGCAATGCAGAGTTTTCTGGATCAAGGATTTCTGATTCTAAAATGATAAAACCTCCAGTGAGCTCTTTGTTATGTTTGCTACATATTGTACGTATATTTTACGTATATTTTCTAGTCGAGGCGTTCTCGTTGTTCGGATAAATTGATGACATTGCTTTTGCATGTAGACTATCACGGATGATATGCTTCTGCATCTCTTGGTACTCAACAGCAGACATTTTGGAGCACCCACCGTGGCTCTGCGGTGACGCACCCAACGAGTCTTCACGAGGACACGGGTTCAACCCCTGGCCTCGCTCCGTGGGTTAAGGATCCAGGGTTGCCGTGAGCTTGTGGTGTAGGGCACAGGTGTGGCTCAGGTCCTGCCTGGCTGTGGCTCAGATCCTGTGGCTCAGATCCTGCCTGGCAGCTCTAGCTCCGAACCGGCAACTGGCCTGGGAACCTCCACGTGCCGTGGGCGTAGCCCTAAAAAGGACAAAAGTACAATTAAGGAGGACACTTCTCCAAGCTTGATGGTCGTGATGGAGACATGCGCTGTCCTAATTCATGTGACGAGGTTTGTGGGAAGTTTGACAGGAGGGAACGGTCGGTGAAACAGCTTCTTGGGAAGACAGGGTTTATTCGGAGGCAGAGGGAGAACAATAGAAAGCTAAAAACACGTTTGGAAGGAGAAGGGTATACGATACGTTCCTTCTAATCTAGAGAAAAACACCATTTAAAAATATGGATCACACTTAAACATTCTAGTTTGAAAATGTGACCACATCCTTAGAGAGTAATTTCATTACAGTCGCATTCTCAATACACCAATGCAGAAAGCCGCTTGCTCTTCAGCTGTGATCTTTCCACACGTTTCCTGGCTGTGACCTGGCTCCCGGGTGTGTGCGTTTCTGCCGATGGGCCGATGGGCCTGAGTAGCCAAAGCAAACATGTTTTGCTTAATTTGGGGGGCTCGCTTTGGGTTTTAATTAATTTCGGCTTGTTTATGCATAGTCTTACCGAGTGCTTCCTACTGCACCGGTCCGAGGACTTTTGTAACGGGCTCACCACGGGGCCACGATGCCTTCTGAAACCTGCTCAGGGTCTCGGGCTGCAGAAACATCCCTGTGATTCTTCATCTGCTTCCCTCTTGGCCAGTTAGTGCCTCATCCGATACTGTGCCCGTGTGAGAGAGTGAGGCGTGCTGAAGGAAGAAAGCAGCGGTCACTTTGCAATTTGTGGGTGTCTAGACAAAGATGACATGGCAAAGAAAGCGGGGACTGATGAACACAAACAGTTCTTCAGACTACCTATGAATTTCCATTTGCTGTGACCCCTTTCACCATGGGCTGAGAGAGGCGTGTGTTCTGCCCCTTCGTTGGTGAGACGGGTCCTAGAAGGTGCCCGATGGTTTCGATGGATGGTGGCGACAGAGGCGGGTGTGTATGGCGTGCCGCCTGTCAGGCCTCAGGCACTTGTCAGGCCAGCTCTATTTCGCTTGTTGTTTGTTTGTTTGTTTTTTGTCCTTTAGCCATTTCTAGGGCCGCTCCTGCGGCATATGGAGGTTCCCAGGTTAGGCGTCGAATCGGGGCTGTAGCCACCGGCCTGTACCACAACCACAGCAACGCGGGATCCGAGCCACGCCTGCAGTCTACACCACAGCTCACAGCAACGCTGGATCCTTAACCCGCTGAGCAAGGCCAGGGATCGAACCTGTGACCTCAGGGTTCCTAGTCAGATTCCTTTCCACTGCGTCCCGACGGGAGCTCCCGGAGTAGATGTTCAGAGCTCAGCCAGTTGACCAAGCGAAGCCTACTTGTAACTAACTCTATGAATTCAAGTGAGTTTGACTGTGTATTTTTAATTCCTTAGTTGTGATCCAGATGACGTTACAATAGTGATTTGCGACGCAACCGTCTCTGGAAGGTGAGGCATAGCTTGGGGGGGATGGGGTTGTGGTGGAGACATGTCAGTCTCCGGACTATCCCTGGCAATGCAGAGTTTTCTGGATCAAGGATTTCTGATTCTAAAAGGATAAAGTCTCCGGTGGTGTATACTGAGTGCCTTATGCTCTGTATTTTTTTTTTTAATTTTATTGTAGTAAAATTGACTTACAATATTGTATTAGTTTCCGGGGGACAGCAAACTGAATCATTCTCAAATATAAGTATATCCTTTCTTTCTTCTCATACAGGTTATTATAAACTGTTTTTAGGTTTTTCCTGTTGTAAACAGTAGGTTCTTGTTAATCATCTATTTTATTCAGTAGTGTGTATATGTTATTCCCACCCTCCCAATTCTTCCCTCCCCCTATTGCAGTGGTTTCGCCTATGGTAACCTAAAATTTGGTTTTGAGATCTGTGAGTTAGTTTGTTTATAAATAAGTTCTTTTGCATTATTTTTTATTGGATCCCACATATAAGTGATAACATGTGATATTTGTCTTTCTCTGAACTTTGCTCAGTATCATAATCTCTAGATCCATCTGTGTTGCTCAAAAGGCATTATTTCATTCTTTTTGTGTCTGAATAATATTCCATTGTATATATGCACAACATCTTCTTCATCCATTCTTCTGGTGATAGACATTTAGGTTGTTTCCATGTCTTAGCTATTGTAAACAGTGGTGCATTGAACACTGATGTGCATGTATCTTTTCAAATTATGGTTTTTTCCAGATGTATGCCCAGGGGTGGGACTGCTGGATCATACAGTAGTTCTGTATTTAGTTTCTTAAGGAGTCTCCATTACTGTCCCCCATAGTGGTTGCACCAATTTACATTCCCACCAACAGTATAATAAGATTCCCTTTTCTTCACACCCTCTCCTCTCTCCAGCATTTATTGTTTGTAGACTTTTTGATGATGGCCATTCTAACTGGTGTGAGGTGATACCTCATTGTACTTTTGATTTGCATTTCTCTAATAATTTGTGGTGTCGAGCATCTTTTCATGGTTTTTTTTTTTTTTTGCCATCTGTATATCTTTCTTTGGAGAAATGTCTATTTAAATCTGCCCATTTTTATATTGGCTTTCTTGTTTTTCTGATATAAATTTCCAGGAAATGTTTATATATATTGGAGATTAATCCCTTGTCAGTCACTTTGTTTACAAAGATTTTCTCCATTCTGTGGGTTGTCTTTTGTTTATGATTTCCTTTGCTCTACAAAAGCTTTTAAGTTCAATTAGGTCCAATTGGCTTATTTTTGTTTTTATCATCATTATTTCTAGGAGGTGGATCAAACAAGAAAATTCTGCGATTTATGTCACAGTATTCTACCTGTGTTTTCCTCTTGGAGTTTTATAGTATCTGGCCTTATGGTTAGGAATTTAGTCCATTTTGAGTTTATTTTTGTGTGTATGTGATAGTGTTTTAATTTCATTCTTTTACATATCATTGTCCAGTTTTCCCAGCACCTTATTGAAGAGACTGTCTTTCCTCCACTGTAGGCTCTTGCCACCTTTGTCGTAGATTAGTTGACCATAGGTGCTTGGGTTTATTTCTGGGCTGTCTGTCCTGTCCTTCTGAAACTTTTTTTAAAAATTGCAGAGGGCAGTTCCCGTCGTGGCGCAGTGATTAACTAATCCGACTAGGAACCATGAGGTTGCGGGTTCGGTACCTGCCCTTGCTAAGTGGGTTAAGGATCCGGCGTTGCCGTGAGCTGTGGTGTAGGTTGCAGACGCAGCTCGGATCTGGCATTGCTGTGGCTGTGGTGTAGGCCGTCAGCTACAGCTCCAATTCGACCCCTAGCCTGGGAACCTCATATGCCATGGGAGAAGCCCTAGAAATAGCAAAAAAAGACAAAAAAAAAAATTGCAGAGGAAGGGACACTCCCAAGCTCATTCTATGAAGCCACTATCACTCTGATATCAAAACCAGATACATACACCACAAAAAAGGAAAATTACAGGCCACTGTCACTGAGGAACATAGATAGAAAAATCTCAAAATATTAGCAAGCCAAATACAATATGGTGAAAGGATCATCCACCATGATCAAGTGGGATTTATCCCAGAAATGCAAGGATTCTTCAATATCCACAAATCAATCAATGTGATACACCACATCAAAAAACTGAGGACTAAAAACCATATGATCATCTCAACAGAGGCAGAAAAACTTTTGGCAAAATTCAACATGCATTTCTGATAGTGACTCAAGTCTTTCTCACTGTAGCATCTATGATAACTTTCTGTTTTGGATCTAGTTGGATAAAAGAAGAACAGGTTGTAAGAGGAAAGCGTCCCTCTAGTATTACCCTTATAACTATGAGCCAGAACTCTTAGAACATTTCCAAAATTCCTGTGTTTGGGACTTGATTAGATTGGATGAAGAGAGGGCATAATCTTATTTAAGATGAGGAGGAGCCCTCAGTGGAAAGACAGGAACCAGTAGAATCTGATCTTTCTCTCATCCTCCAGACTGTGCTGCCATGTGAGGCTGGTGCACCAAACCCAAACCCACCATCCTATGGAGCGAGCCCCTGTTACTCTACAGTGTCTGAAGTCAGGAAAGACAGTTATAGTTAGGAGTCAGAGGATGATGAAGGGGTCTTGAGAAGCAGGAAATTAAGTGGGGCAAGAGGGATGTGTACCTGAAGTTGAAATCAATTCCACCCCCAAAGTCTGTTATACCTTGGGTCAGATTCATGGTAAAGAACTATGCTGAATTCTTGTCATTAACTTTTTTGATAGGTCAGATATAATAATGTGTAGAGAATCATTTCTAGGGAAAATTAGATATCAGATTCCAAATAACTAATACACATGTGAATTTTCTAAGAGCCAGCCAACCAGTTGAAAGTTCAAGAGTAATTGTAGCTAATTTGATCGAACAAAGTAAAAGTCTAGAAGTCATGTGGTGTCTTATTGTGTCTGTTTTTATCCACCCCAAGTAAAAGGACAGCAGCATCCTCCAAAGGACTCGCCAATGCAAAGTGAGCTGTGGCACATAAGTAAATATATGTGTGACATGTACACACACACATATGTAATACAGATGTACAGAGAGATTATGAGACTTGGGATGTTCACTCTTAGGAGCCCCCGTGGGAATACAGAGTTCCCATGATACTGGTTCTGAAGTCCTCTCATGGGAAGATTCTATGTGTAACATTCTTTGTCTTTTGAATTTTGAGGTAGAAAAAGGGACATAGAGGGAGTCTTCTTACTCCCAGTCTTAACTCTCAGTCACTCACAGCCAAACCCTTGGGAAGCTACCAGCTTGCCTGTGTGTGAGACTCTTGAGAATGAGTTAAGGGAGGAGAAAAACCTATTTGGAGCAAGGAGGCGAAACGTTGATCGTAAGTAAATGATCATAGCAATGGGCAGAGAGCAGAGGAGGCCTCAGTAGAAAAGAACAGTGCTCATAATTCCAAATGGATCCCCACCCTCCAGATTCAGCCCCCATGTGAGGTCTCAAACCCACACCTACATCACATGGAAGGAGCTCCTGACCCAGCCACCAGTTGTTTGAGAGTATCTAAAAGCCATGATGTGTGAAAGTCAAGGAGGGTGAAAGAAGGGACTCAAGAGGCAGGAATTAGGTGGGAGAAGAGGACAAACTGAAGTCACACAGTGGGTCAGGTTCTGTAGAAAAGAGCTATACTTAATCCTTAGGTCATTAAATATTTCGTATGTCTAAAATATTTTTATGTCAATATATCTCTTTAAATTGAAGTATAATTAACCTACAACACTATTGGTTCTAGGTGTAAAACAGTGATTTGATATTTCTATACTTGAATATTTGATATTTCAAAATGATCACCATGTTAAGCTTAGTTACCATCTGTCACTAACTGACAGATGGTAACTGTCAGTTAGTGACAGTTACAAAATTACAAAATTAGTGACTATGTTTCTCATGCCCTTCATCTCCATGAGTTAGCTATTTTGTAGTTTGTACCTCTTAATCTCCCTCACCTATTTCAGTTAACCCCCTCCTCACCTCACCTCTGGCAACCACCTATTTGTTCTATGAGTCTGTTTCTGTCTTGTTGTATATGCTCATTTGTTTTCTTTTTTTTTAGATCCCACATATAAGTGAGATCAAGTATTTGTCTTTCTCTGCCTGACTTAATTTCACATAGCATAATATTCTCTAGGTCCATCCATGTTGCTGCAAATGGCAAGTTTTCATTATCTTTTATGGCTGAGTAATACTCCATTGCGTGAGTGTGTCTGTGTATCGTATCTTCTTAATCTCTTCATTTATCGATACACATTTGGGTTGCTTCCATATCTTGGTTATTGTAAATAATGCTACAATGAACATAGAGGTGAATGTATCTTTTCGAGTTAGTATTTTGCTTTTGTTGGAAAGAAATCAGAAGTGGAATATTTAGGTCATATGGTAATTCTATTTTTAATTTTTTGAGTAAACTCCATACTGTCTTTTGTATTGGCTGTACCAATTTACATTCCCACCAATAGTTCATAAGGGTTCCCTTTTCTTCATATCTATGCCAGTGCTTGTTACTTGCTGTCTTTTTGATAATACCCATTCTGACTGGTGTGAACTAATAACCCATTGTAGTTTTGATTTACATTTCCTTGATGACTGGTGATATTGAGTATATTTTCATGTGCCTGTTGGCCATCTTTAAGTCTTCTTTTGAAAAGCTCTATTCAGGTCATTCATCCTTTTTTTTTTTTTTGTCTTTTTGCTATTTCTTGGGCCGCTCCCGCGGCATATGGAGGTTCCCTGGCTAGGGGTCCAATCGGAGCTGTAGCCACTGGCCTACACCAGAGCCACAGCAACGCGGGATCCGAGCCGCGTCTGCAACCTACACCACAGCTTACAGCAACGCCGGATTGTTAACCCACTGAGCAAGAGCAGGTACCGAACCCGCAACCTCATGGTTCCTAGTCGGATTTGTTAACCACTGCGCCATGATGGGAACTCCATTCACCCATTTTTAATAAGGCTGTTTGTTTTTCTGATGTTGAATTGAGTTCTTTGTGCATTGGGATATTAACCCCTTATTAGGTATGTTGTTTGCAAATATCTTCTCCCATTCAGTAGATTGACATTTTGTTTTGTTGATAGTTTCTTTTGCTGTGCAAAAGCTTTTTAGATTGTTATAATGCAGTTTGTTTATTTTGGCTTTTGTTTCTACTGCCTAAGGTGATAGATCCAAAAAATTATTGCTAAGACTGATGTCAGAGAGTGTATTACCTGTTTCTTTCCAGGAGTTTTATGGTTTGGGGTATTAACATTTAAATTTCTATTCCATTTTGAGATTTGTGTGTGTGTGTGTGTGTGTGGTGTGAGAGAATAGAGTCCAGTTTGATTCTTCTGCATGTAGCTGTTCAATTTTCCCACCATCATTTATTGAAAAAGTTGTCTTTTTTCCCCTTGTATATCCTCACCTCCTTTGTCATAGATTGATCAACCATTTAAGTATTGGGGTTATTTCTGGGCCCTCTCTTCAGTTCTATTGATCTATGTGTCTGTTTTTATGCCAGTACCATAATGTTTTGATTACTGCAGCTTTATGGTATAGTTTTAAATCAGGGAGTGTGATGCCTCCAGATTTGTTCTTTCTCAAAATTTTGGCTCTTTCCAGTCTTTTGCATTTCTAAAGAAACTTTAGAATTATTTGTTCCAGTTCTGGGAAACCTGTCATTAGTATTTTTATAAGATTATATTAAATCTGTAGCTTTCCTTAGGGAGTATGGCCTTGTTATTCCCTAAGGAAGTAAGCATGGTATGTCTTTCCATGTGTTTGTGTAATCTTCTATTTCTTTCATCAGCAACTTAAAATTTTCCAAGTACCAGTCTTTTTACCACCTGGGTTAGATTTATTCCTAGGTATTTTATCTTTTTAATGCAATTGTAATGAGGTTGTTGTCTCAATCTTTCTAATAGTTTGTTAGTGTATAGAAATGCAACAGATTTCTGCTTATTAATTTTGGAACCATGGAACTTTACTGAATTCATTTATGAGTTCTAATAGTATTCTGGTGGTGTTTTTAGGGTTTTCTGTTTACAATATTATGTCATCTGCAAATGGTGACACTTTTACTTCTTCCTTTCCAGTTTGGATTCCTTTCATTTCTTTTTCTTGTCTGGCCATTGCGGCTAGGACTTTCACTGGTATGTTGAATAAAAGTAGTGAGAGTGGGCATCCTTGTCTTGGTTCTCATCTTGGAGTGCTTTCAGCTTTTCACCATTGAGTATGATATTAGCCATTGTCTTATATGGCTTTATTATATTGAGGTATGTTCCCTCTAAACTCATTTTGCTGAGAATGGGAATTGAATTTTGTCAGAAGCTTTCTCTACATCCATTGACATAATCATATTTTTTTTCTTAATTTTTATTTTTGTTGAAGTATAGTTGATTTACAAAGCCGTGTTGGTTTCAGATATACAGCGACGTGATTCAGTTATACATATACCTATTTCTATTCCTTTTCAGATTCTTTTCCAATATAGGTTATTATATAATATTGAGTATAGCTCCCTGTGATACACAATAGGTCTTTGTTGGTTATCTATTTTATATATATATATATATATATATATATATATATGTATATATATATGTATATATATGTATATATATATGTATATATATATAAATTAATCCCAAACTCCTAATTTATTCCCCCTTCCATCTTCCCTCTTTAGTAACCATAACTTTGTTTTCAAAGTCAGTAAGTCTATTTCTGTTTTGTAAATAAATTCATTTGTATCATTTTTTAGATTCTACATATAAGTGAAACAGTGTGATATTTATTTTCCTCTGACTTACTTCACTTAGTATGATAATCCATGTTGCTGCAAATGACATTTCATTTTTTTTATGGCTGGATGGCTTTCCATTGTATATAATACCACATCTTTATCTGATAATTGTGTGTGTGTGTGTATTTTTTTGTATTTTCTAGGGCTGCACCTGTGGCATATGGAGGTTCCAAGGCTAGGGATCTAATTAGAGCCATAGCCTCCAGCCTATACCACAGCCACAGCAATGTGGGATCCGAGCCGCATCTGCAACCTACACCACAGCTCACAGCAACGCCGGATCCTTAACCCACTGATCAAGGCCAGGTTTAGAACTGCCACATCATGGTTCCTACTCAGATTTGTTAACCACTGAGCCATGATGGGAACTCCTATTTTTGTTTTTTGATTTGAGTTTTTTTTGGCCATGCCTGCGGCATGCAGAAATTCCCAGGCCAGGGCTCAAACTCATACCACAGCAGTGACCTGAGCCACCACAGTAACAGTGCAAGGTCCTTAACTGCTAGACCACCAGGGAACTTCTATTCTTTGATTTGCTCACGTGTATCAGATTGATTTGTGATTATCGAACCATTCTTGTATCCCCAGGATAAACCCCACTTGATCATGGTGTATGACTATTTTAATATATTGTTGAATTTAGTTTGCTAATATTTTGTTCGGGATTTTTACATCTATGTTCATCAGAGATACTAGCTTGTAATTATTTTTTTTAGTTATGTCTTTGTCTGGTTTTGGCAGCAGGGTGATGCTGGCCTTGTAGAATGAGTTTGGAAGTGTTCTTTCCTCTCAGTTTGTTGTAATAGTTTGAGAAGGATATGTGTTAACTATGTTTGATAGGATGCCCCTGTGAAGCTGTCTTGTCCTGGAATTTTGTTGGGAGATTTTTTAAAGTACAGGTTCAGTTTCATTATTGGCAATAGGTCTGTTCATATTTTCTATTTCTTCCTGATTCAATCTTGGGAGATTGTATATGTGTAGGAATTCATCCATTTCTTCCAGGTCATTCACTTTATTGACTTATAATTGTTCATTGTGTTATTTTCATATTTCCATGGTGCTGGTTGTAACTTCTCGTCTGCTTATCATTTTGATTTGGGCTCCTTTCTTTCTTGATGAATTTGGCTGAAGATTTCATCAATTTTGTTTATTTTTTCCAAGACCCAGCTTTTAATGTCTTGGATCTTTCATTTTTATTTCAGTTATTTCTGCTCTGATTTTTATGATTTCTTTTATTCTATTGACTTTGGATTTTGTTTTTTCTTGTCCTAGTTCCTTTAGGTGTAAGATTAGGTTGTTCATTTGGGATTTTTCTTTGCAGTGCAGGTCCCTCAGACTGGGGAGGGTGATGTGGAGCTTGGACCCCTCGCTCCCTGGGGAGGGCCTCTGCAGTTGTAATTAACCTCCCACTTAGGGGCCTTGTCTGTATCCTGTCTCTGCCCCTCCTATCAATCTTCTTGGCATGATGCCTTATTTATAGCTTTAGTCTTAGAAAATGTTTTCGGCTGGTCTTCAGGTTGTTCTCTTTGACAGTTGCTCTGTAAATCCTTGTAATTTTGGTGTGCCCGTGAAGGAGGTAGCTCAGGATCCTCCTACGCTGCTGTCTTGGCCAGCAGAGAAAGCTGATGGGTCCGAAGTATTTATGACAAACATGTCAGACATCATTTCTAGAGAAAATGAAATATCAGATTCCAAATAATTGATAATAACTAATAGAACTAGTGTTTTCTAATATTCAACCAATATTAAAGTTCAAGAGTAACTGAGTTTGCTAATTCAAACCAAAAAAGGGAGGTCTGGAGGTCATTGATGCCTAACTATGTCTGCCTTTAATCCTTAGTGTTGCCCTCGATGAATTGACGGAAGTAATAACCTCTGAAGAATTCTCCACCGCAAGGTGAACGCTGATGAATAAGTTCATATATGTGTAACATGTACACGCGCACACACACACACACACATTAATATACATGTACACGAGATTGAGATTTAGGATGCTCACCCTTAGGAGCCCCCATGGGAATACACAGTTCCCTCAATACTGGTTCTAAAGTCCTCCCTTGGGAAGCTTCTATGTATAACATTCTTTGTCTTTTGAATCAATGTACAAAAAGACGCACACAACATGGAGGGAGTCTTCTTACTCCCAGGCTTAATTATCCGTTACTTACAGCCAAACTTTTGGGACGCTTTCAGGTTGCCTGTGTGTGAGAGTCCACTAGAGTGAGTCAGGAGAAGAGAAAAACCTATGTGGAGCAAGGAGAAAAATAGCAAATTGTTAGTAGTAATTAATAGCAGCAATGGACAGAGGAGGGCTCAACAGAAAAGAATGGAGTTTGTAGACCCAGATCTGTCCCCACCCTCTAGATTCAGCCACCAAGTGAAGCTGATAATTCAAACCCAAAGCCATGATCACGTTGGCTGGAGCCCCTGACTCAGGCTTGTAGTTCCTGACATGATTTTAAGGGCAGGAAGGACAGCCATGATTCCTAAAGAGCACAGATCTTCAGGTCAAGAAGTTAGATTGGCCAAGTAAGATGGACACCTACAAACTGGAGTTGAATTTGAAATAAGTTCCACCCCCCAAGGGCTGTCACACATTGGGTCAAGTTCAGTAGTAAAGAACGGTACCTAAAACTCGAGCCACTACCTTTTCAACACGTGTTAAGATAGTCGTTACAAATGCCTAAAGCCTCATTTCTGGGAAAAATGCCTCATACCAGTTTTCAAATAATTGATTTCCATGTCAGTTTTTAAAGGGTCATCTAATTTCTAAGTGAAAGTGTAATTTCAACTAATTTGAATTAAAAAGTTGAATCTAGGAAATTATGTGGTATTTGACTATGTGCCTTTTTAATCCTTTAGCACTGTCTTGAGTGAACTGACAACAGGGATGCCTGATGGACCCACTACTGAAACGTGAGCTAGAAATAGAGAGATGTAGACAAAAATATATATATACATATATAAATGAAGGAGAGAGAGGGCACAAGAGTGAGACGGAAAGTGGGGGAGAGAGATTGATTTGGGAGGGGTTCATCTTGGGGAGTCTTTGTGTCGTTTCTAAATCTTTTTACTGTAGTGTATCTTTCTTTTTTTGTTGGATAAAAGAGAAACTTCTCACTCACCTGTTTATCACTCTTAGTGGCAGCCAAAAGTCCTAGAAAACTATCCAAATGCCTGTGTAGGGGACCTCACTAAAGTGGGCTGAGCAAGGAGAAGGTTGTACTCCTGAAAGGGCCTTTGAGAGTGAAGAAATGGTCGTGAATGCGATTCATTCTCCCCACCCCCACCAGACCAAGGTTTTCATTCCAAACCTAGAAAGCCTCATTTACAGGGAAAAATTAAATAAGCAGGGTTTCAAAGAACTGATTCAAATGTTATTTTTAGGATAATTCGATTATAAATTGTAGAGTAAATGTAGCCAATGTGCACTAAGTCTAAGTCTAGGGAGACGTCTAAAGTCTTACTGCGTGCATTTTTCCTCCTTGAGCGATGACCAGAGCCGGGTGGAAAAAAGTAACTTAGGCTGACCCCTTCATCTGTCTCAGGCAGATATTTGAAACCTATCCAAGGAGCAAACGAAATGTCCATAACATGTGAAAAGTAGGTGGGCAGCGACCCAGGTTCCACTTAACTAATTGATGTATAATTTTTGAAGAGGTCAACTGGTTTAGAAGGTTTAGAGCAGGTGTATCCAATTTTAGCCAAAAAGGTGACGTCATTTGGTTCTGACTCCATACTGTTAAGTCTTCACACTGACCTGAGTAAAGTGATCTCAGAGATCTTTGACTACTTTGATTTATCTTAACCTTTCAGGGATGGTGCCTTCCAAGACCACCGATGTCATTTATTTGGGTCAGAGCTCTCTTTATAGTATTAATCTCTCTAGAGAGAAGGTGAGAAAGACAGAGACATAAAGACAGAGATATATAGGCAGAGACATAGGGAAAAACACAGAGAAAAGATTAGAATCATTGTCGAGAAAATTTTTCTAGATATTTCTGTAAGATGTAGTCTTCCAGTGAGCTAAGTCATGTCTACTATCCTTTAGATTTAAGGAATTCTTTTTGTTCAAATACGTGTTTCAAATCACCGTTCCCTGTAAACAAATCTCTAATGACACATTTTTGCATTTGTTGGCAGCAAAAGTATCCTGAAACAACTCTCTAAGCTCGACAATGGTGTGGATGACGCTGACATTCTCAATTCAAGGTAGTAAGTCAGTTTGAAGTTTGGAGGGAGGGAGCTGTTGATGGATTTCTTCACTTGTAGAAGATGGGGCTTGTGCTGAAATGAAAAAGAAAAACTGTGGAAAGATAAAATGTTTGGGAGGGAGGGTATGTAATAATGAGTTGACGTGAACTTGCATAGAAGCGCCATGCTTGAAAAAATATTTCTGCATGTTCACATATTCGTAAATGTTCTTCTAGTGTGAAACTGTGAAAATACTTGTGGTAGATACTAATTTTATTACATAGTTTCTTAATGAGGGCTTCAGGGAGCTACTTGCTCTGCAACTGTGTTCCTTTCTCATTTTTCTTGCACATGTTCTGATTCCTATTGCTAGTTTTGTTGATTTGTCTATGAGCAAATGGAACTGGTAGCAAAAGCAAACATGTCTTGCTGATTAAAGACCTATTAATATGCGGGGAGCCGAGAAAATTCAAGGACTCAAAAGAAGGACCTTGCCTGATGGCAGAAAAACCTGAAGGCAGGTTCCTAACCAAGGGGGGGAGCTCATCTGAACGGTACATGCCAAAGGTGGGCCTCTGGACAGGATAAAAAGCCTGCCTGCACGCTACAAGCCGAGGGCAAGCCTCAAGTTACACAGCTCTCATTTTGATGTTTATGGGGAAGAATTGGGGCTTTCCTGGGAAAGCAATTTCCATGATTGCACTGGAGAACACGTTTCTCGGGTGACCTAGTCTTTCCTGTTGTTTTCTTTGTTATTCAGTTTTCCTCAGTCTTTCCTGATTATTTACTTATTATTCTTATTTTCCATTCTTATTTTTCTGTAGCGATTTGTGATTTAACAAAGTTACAGCAATAATAAAATAAAAATTTCATCCTAAAGGACTTTTCCCTATTCATATCCAACTTAATTAATCTATAGTGTTAATCTACTAACTAATTACGGTAAACTTTAGAGTTAGGATTTTAATGAGGTTCATAGAAGTTAGACATATATTATTCTTGACCAAAAGACACCTAGCTATGAGTTATAGAAGCTTTTAAGTGATAGCTAGTTAAGTTGGTTTATATTTTCTTACACTGTCTCCTTGCCATAACACTTTAAAGATAAGCACCAGTCTAAAAACAAGATTTGTGAATGCCCAATTCTTGTGTCTGTGACCTCTTCAACTTGTGGAGACTTGCTGGCCATGGGATGATTTGTACTGGGTCTCCTCCTTTCCACATGATGTATTGTACCTAACTGCCCTTAAATTGTACTCACTAAATTTAGTTAAGACAAAGATGTTAGAACGTGATGTATAGCTGCTGTACCATGTAATAGTTAACCAATGTATTTTTAACACTCTGATGTAATCTGTAGTGAAAAACTGTCTATATAATCAACCACTTATGCTAATAAAATTTGAGCAGTCCAGCGCCCTGAAAGAAGGGACAAAGAGGCTGTCTCCATATTTGTACATTCGCTGACGCCACGTCCCTCTCCCATCGGGAAAAAGTATACGCTCCCTGGCTGCCGGAGCTGGACTCCGGCATTAATGTCCATTGGAATTTTATTAATTTGACTTGTTTGTGAATAATTTCACAAGAGTACTTTTTATTGCACTGCTCTGAAGGCATTTTCACCTGTACTCAATGGAAGGACACAATACATTCTTTTTTAAAAAAAATTTAATTAGAGTACAGTTGATTTACGGTGTTGTGTCAGTTTCTGCTGTACAGCATAGTAACCTGATCATACATATACATACACTGTTTTTCTCATAGTATCTTCCATCATGTTCTATCCCAATACATTCTTAAAGTCACATGTATCAGACTCTCTTCCCTCCCTCCAAACTACGGTGTATAAAATTAGCAATAAGGATATATTGTACAGCAAAGGGAAATAGTAATAACTTTAAATAGAATATGGTCTATAAAATTATTGAACTACTATGTTGTCCTCCTGGAACTAAGCTCATCATGTGAATCAATTATACTTGAATTAAAAAAAAAAAAAAATCCAGGAGTTCCTGTGGTGGCTCAGTGGTTAATGAATCCGACTAGGAACCACAAGGCTGCAGGTTCGATCCCTGGCCTTGCTCAGTAGGTTAAGGATCCAGTGTTGCTGTGAGCCATGGTGTAGGTCACAGATGCAGATTGGATCCCGCGTGGCTGTGGCTCTGATTGGACCCCTAGCCTGGCAACCTCCATGTGTGGTGGGTGCGGCCCTAGAAAAGGCAAAAAGACAGAAAAAAAAAAGTCCTATGTGTCTGGACTGCAGAATTTTTCTTCTGCTTCTCTCTTGGCTAGTTATTTGACCTTTCACCAGCTTGAATCAGTGTTTGAGAGTAGAGCTGAAGAGGAAATTAACTGGTTACTGTTGCAATTTGTTGATGTCTAGGCAAAAAAAAAAAAAAATTCTCCCCAGTGGCTACCTTGTCTCCAGCCATTGAGTGAAATGAAACATAACTGGAGATGCTGTCAAACAGACTCCTCCTGTTAAAAGAAGGAGACCAGCCTCTAGGGTGTTTCTCTTCTGAAATGTGTCTTGCTTAAATTCCTCACCTCCAAAATGCACTTGCCACCCCAAATGTGTCATATTCATGGGGCATCTCATTTCAAGAGATGGATATTACCAAAGAGTGTCATTTATTTCCTATCCATCCCTGAAGCCCTTTGTTCTATTACATCAAACCATGGTCTGGCCATCGTTTGATGACTTGGCCAGGATCCCACAGCTTATCCATGGGAGAGCTGGACAATGCTTCTCCCTCTCCTTCCTATCTCCATGCTGTGTTGCTTTAATGATGACCCCAGGTTTAACCTTACCATAAAGTTGGGATTGAGGCTTTATAGGCGAGAGAAATGATACTAAACATCTGAAGTTTAGTGTTTACATATATTCTACATATAAAAGTAAAAAAGAAGCAGAAAGGTGAAATATTTGCAGTTATTGGTAAAAACTATTTTGTTATGCAACTTCTGAAGACTTTAAAAATTATCTTTACAAAGGCTTTTGTTTGTTGGTAAATTCATATGGCGGGAGAAACCTGTGATACACTTGAAAGTTCTGAAATTTTATTTTTACTTCTTTTTGCAGCAGCACCATTAGGAGAATTGTGCACCTGATTGTATCATCCTTCACTTTCAGGTATGTGAGATTGTAGAGAAGGAGGTAATTAAGTATGTATTACATTTAATATTAATATTTTCAGTGCCAAAGGATCTGGGTGGGAGGAAGCATTTCCACTGTCAGTATGTTGCTAAATAACCTTTGTGCCTCATTCAATGCAATCTAATTTATCTTGGAATTTTAATTTAAGCTGAATATTCAGAATTGCATTTACCTAAGTAAATGCGATAAATGGCATTTACCTGAGTCTAATGGTAATATATTAATATTTTTTAACCTGTAAAAGTAAAAATAATGAAGCATGCATTTCCAAATTCCATAGTTATAAGGAAGATGTTTTAATAAACACCTTGTCCATCTAGAATTACTTCTTTATTCTAGAAGCATTCTACTTAGGTTTCTTCTCTACATAATATTAAGATTTCATGCTGTGTTACAGATTCACACAATATATTTGCTTCCTTTTAAATCGATACTCAACTGACATCGTAATTGTGAAAAAGTGCTTTGAAGATAAATTTATCCTCATAGATAATACAAGTAATATAATCAACTTATGGAGAATGTGTTTAGAACATGTAAGAGAAAGGCTTAGGAGTACTTTAGAGTTGAATCATACATATATTTAAGGAATTGAACTCCTTCTCATGTGCCCACCATGGTGCCAGAAGCATCCGTTAATATGTAATTGTCTATTTGTCAAAAATCTGATTGACAAGAAATCTTACTGGTCAAAGTGACCATTTAAGGGCTTATGTTAGTCATGCTTTCACTTGGTTTTTCTTAACTAAATTTCTTAAAAATACCAAGATTAATGAGGTTTAATTTATTATGAGAAATTGGTAGAAGACCCTTCTAAAATTCTCAAATTTTAAGAGTTTACAGGTGGAGACAATAATTTCAGTGCAGCTTGGCTATTCTGTCTCGGAGGGTTAGTCCGCTGTGCCTGTTATGAAAGAGTAATGGTAACACGAAGTGGTTTAATGGGAAATTCATTGCTCTAACTACTGCTTTTATTGGATCAAAGCTGAGTAATTTGTTTAGTCTGAAATAGTGGCATTTTGGCATCAGATCATTGGCCTGAAGTTCGTCTTAACTGCAGGGGTGAAAACTACTTAATCTTTTTCTTATTTGTTTGTCGTAGAATATTTGGGATTTTGCTGATCTTTGTGGATGTCTTCCTCATTGTTACAGACCTCCTGGCCACTGACAGCACACACTCTATTCCTATCGAATATCGTTCAATTTCTTTAGCTATTGCTATGTATTTCTTGATGGAAGTTTGTCTTCGAGTATTTATAGACGGGTAAGTTTGATTAATTTTTCAAAAAACACATGCAGCTTTTTGTACTGCCATGGGATGCATCCCAAGTAATTACCAGGTCCATCCAAGCAAATAGGTCCATCTTTATCTCCACCTGTAATTCTCCTCAAAGGCACAGTCTATCAGAGAAACAACAATCCAAATCGCAATTTGTCCTCGATTAGGCTTTAGTGTTATTGTTGCAACGGGCACTCAAAGTCTCCAAACAATGTGTTCTAGATGGTTCCTTTATCAGGTAAAGCCTAAATGGTTTGCAAAATGGGACCAGGCAGCCAATGTGTCCATATGTACATTATTAAGTGGACTATATCTGTGAAGTATAAATATTGATACTTTTATTGAGTTGATTGTAAATAAAAGCCGACAGTCCTTCCATGGCGCAGTGGGTTAAGAAGCCCATTGCAGCAGCTTGGGTCTCCACGGAGGTGCAGGTTTGATCCCTGGCCCAGCACAGGGGGTTAAAGGATCCGGCATTGGTGCAGTTACAGCGTAGGTCACAGCTGTGGCTCGAATTCAGTCCCTGCCCCAGGAATTTCATTATGCCACAGCTGTAGCTTTAAGAGAATAATAAAGCTGACGGTATATTAAGTACTGTCAGCTTTAGATAGTACTTTAGATAATAGATCCTGAACAAGCCCCTACTTTGGTTAAAATTTGTGTTAAGCTCTGCAGCCGAGCTGAGGGATGCTCATCCCTCAGGGGCCTGGTAGTGAGTCAGCAGCTGATTTTCCTGGCTGCTGGCTTCCCAAGAAAGTGGGTGGAGGGAGCACAGCCCTGGAGCTGGACTGCTGGGGAGTCAGGGACTAAACTCCCCAGCCTCACTTCATCTAGAATATTTCAGAAGGCACCTGTCTCCTCCTCTCTTCTATCCTCATGCCTCTGAGGTAAGGACAGTTGCCCACCCAAGGTTACTCACAGCCTAGAAGGGGTGACCCCAGAATGGGAAGAAGCTTTCCCTGGAGCACCAGTGCCCATGACTAATGGAGCCAGTGTTGGAGAGCAGGTGCAGGGGATGGAAGTTCAGCTTTGCAAAGGGGAGACGTACCAGCCCACCAGAATTTCACCACCGGTGCAAAGCCAGACAATGAGTTTGCAGGCCAGAGTGGACCTTTCTCTTGCAAGCACCTCCAATGCACCTCTCACCACCCAGTTTTTCTAGGGCTGTGATGTGTTCAGCTTCCATTGTCTGATAGGATGGTCCAACATCCCATTTTCTCTCCCACTCCTTTGAAGGTGATGCTTGCCTCTTAGTCAGTGGTTTGCTTATATCTCTTACTATCCTTAAATTGCCATATTGATGCTTTGTTGTCTGTAAGTATAAAATAATAATGACAAATATTTTTCCCCTAGTCTAGTAAATGCATTTTAAACCATTAAAGTAGAATTCTTAGGAGGGATGAGTCAAATTTCTGCTCTTAAAATAGCCTTCTTCTTCTTTGGGGAAGCATAAACATGTTTTTTTGTTTTTTATTACAGGATACGACCGTATTTTTCTGATATATTTAACTTCTTAGATGCTGCTGTTATTGTGGTGACTCTTCTGGTTGATATCGTTTATATTTTCTATGACTTTAAGAGTCTTAAAGATATCTCCAAGTAAGAAACATATGACTCACCTCTCAAAGTTTTTCTCTCTTGGGGGGCATTTCCCATGGCTTTCATTTTGTACAATCATTTTAACTCTGAATATGACAATTCTGTGCCAAAGAACTGTTGGAAAACGAGGTGTTTAGATAAATGTCCACATGCCTGGGAAATGAAAGTGGTGGCGTTAAGGGCCCCGTGAAGGGTGCACACATGAAGTACCTTTGGTTGAATGAAGCAGACGGAGCACCCAAAGGAGACGCTGGGGGCTTGCCTCTCATCCTAACCGTTTCTCTACATTCTGAATTTCCCACTAAATTCCCATCTGGGCTTCAACCACAATCTTCTTGCACATGAAAGTCCTGGGTTTTCCCTATAACCAATAGAGTATTGGTTTGAACCTAGGCATACTTGGTCCGACTCCAATGATGACTCTCTAAAAAAGGAACCACTGGGACAGGAAACCAGGTGACATGGGTAGCAGCATAGAGGTAGAATTTGGCGGTTTCGTTGAAATGATGAAAGTCGAGGCCAAATTAAAACTGGTAGAGATCAGGAAACAAAACTGTGTGAAAGACTAAGGCTCTTCTCATCTCTGCTGTGGCCGTGCGGAAAAGCAAAGCAGCAGTGTTCTGGGAGGAAGATGTTGGCTGGCTTGCAGGGCTTATTCCTTAGTTGAATAGCTTTCTACACTCTGGCTTCTCTGGACTTTAATTCAAGTCCCAACAAAACTTGACATGATGTGATAGGCTTTTGGAGTTGCTTGAAAATAACTAGCACCAGTATGGTCCTCAAACCAGCAACCTCAGCATCACCAAAGAGCTTGCCAGAAATGCAAGAAGGAAAACCATCTTGGGAGCCCACCCTAGACCTACTGAATCAGAATGCACGCTCAAGTCAGAGAAGCCCTGGTCCACACCATCTGTTGTCTGCCATCGTGTTTCTTCCTGATGGTAGAAGCATCTCAGTCTGCCGCCTAATGTGTATTCACAGCTCCACTGAACCTCTGTGACCCAGGGGAGCGACCAAGGTGGACAAGAGCTCTGTTTGGATGGGGGAAGATTGAAAAATGCTTGTCTTAAACCACCAAGGTTAAGTTCACAAACTCAAAGAGTCTATCATATGACTCTTTCTCTAGACCACAGTTTCTCAACTCTGCACTATTCATATTTTGGACCAGAATGATTTTACTAAAGAGGCTGTCCTGTTGAGGAGCATCCCTGGCCTCTACCCACTAGATGCAAGTAGTGCCCTCTCGCACACGCAGTTGTGACAACCAAAAATAACTCTGGACGGATAGGTGGGTGGGAGGTTGGGGGGAGCAGGGCAGGGTTGTTTCTGTGCAAACTTGTCCCTGGTTAAGAACCACTGCTCTAGGAGTTCCCACTGTGGCTCAGAGGGTTAAGAACCTGACTAGTATCCATGAGGATACAGGTTTGATCCCTGGCCTCGCTCAGTGGGTTAAAGGACCTGGTGTTGCTGTGAGTTGTGGTATAGGTCACAGACTCAGCTCAGACCCCATGTGGCTGTGGCTGTGGTGTAGGCTGGCTGCTGCAGTCTGAATTCGACCTCTAGCCTGGGAGCCCCCATATGCTGCAGGTGTGGCCCAAAAAAGCAAAAACAAAACAAAACAAAACAAAAACCATTGCTCTAGACACTTACTCCATATTGACAAAAATCCTCTGTTTCTAAAGCAAAACTGAACATTTTAAATTTATTGTTAGATTGACGTTTTTTTTCCGACCTCTACGACTTATCATCCTGTTAAGAGTTTTTCATCTGGTTCATCAAAAGAAACATCTTGAAATATTGGCCAGAAGAGTGGTAAGTAGGCAAAACATGTTTACAGTTCAGAAAAAAAAAATGTTTGGGGAAATAGTGGCACAGGTGGTAGATATTTATATATTCTTTATTTTTACGTTGAGTTATAGTTTACAAATTAATTGTTTTAAATTCTCAGGTTTCGGAAAACAAAAGGCGATATAAGAAGAATGGATTCGACTTAGACCTCACTTATGTTACTGGTTTGTGAAGTTTAACATTTTTCTAGTATGTGAATGATGATGTGTTTATTTTGTTCTTTCCCTGCCTAAGCCATGTTCTTTCAAAGCATTCTTTATGCATGAAGACATACGATGCTGTGGTAGTGTGACATATTTGGAGTTTAACCTTGACAGTGGAAAGTCTTAATTGTCATCTCAAATCACGGCTGTTTGATTATAGCGTAGGAAGTTAAGTGGATTTTCAGCCGACCCCATCGGGTTTAGAATTTATTGAGTTCTAGTAGTTAACTTTGGTTGCACGGATTTTGGAGAGACCTGTTCTCTTCCATTGCTTTGTAAGTCTCAGGTTTCTGTGTTGGGAGCACTGGAAAATACCTTGGTAGTTCCCAACATTTTCCACAGCCCAGATCTCTCATTTTTCTTTGCTATTTAAATAGAAATAAATTCCCACCCCAGGGACAGGGGGCTGGTCCTTCAGACTAAGGTCAACACAGATCTGTTGCCTAAGGCTGGAACCAGCTGAGTCTTGGGAACTCTGTGGGTTTAATGGTAACAGTACTGGATACTTTAAGATGTTGATTATCCTGAGGGTTAGTTAAGCTTTTTTTTTTTTTCCTCCTGTCATTCTCAATTCTGACCATTCTTTTTTTATGAAAAAGGCGTCTAATTATATGTGAATTGAGTTCTCATGTGTTGTTCACATCCATGTAACATTTGTAATAGGGACTGTTTTGATTTCCAGACCGAGTTATTGCCATGTCATTCCCATCTTCTGGAAAGCAGTCTCTCTATAGGAATCCCATTGAGGTAAGAGTATTTATCTAACAAATGCTCATACTTCTCAGTAAACATTTACTGTGCAGTCATAAGATGATATTGGCCCAGAGAGGACAACATTCTCCTAAAAATTTACTCTCTTAGGTTAAAAAAAAAATTATCATGGATTGATAGCAATTAGTTTTTGCTGTGTTATGAACCACCCCAAAAGCTAAATGACTTCCAAGAGCAACTTAGCTGGGTGGTTCTGCTGATCAGGGACAGGCTTAACGCATCTCGCAGCGCTAACTCATGCCTCTGGGGCCAGCTGTTGGGTGTCTGAGTGTTGGCTGGTCTGAAATGGCATGACTGGATGGCTCCATGTGATGTTTCGTTCTGCAGAAGGCTTAGCTCAGTCTTGGTCTCAGAAGGCAGCGGCTAAGACCTCACAAGCAGCAAGCAAAAGAATGCAGAGCTCCTAAAAGCCCAGACTCCAAACTGGTATAATGTGGCTTCTACCTCATTCTATTGGACAAGCAAACTACCAACCCAGTCCAGATTCCAGGAGTAAACAACAGATGCCATCTCTGGAAGGCAGGAATTGTAGCAAATTGTGGCAATTTGTCATGGTCTATCATAGGGGAGAAGGATGAGAATTCTTTAACTGAAATGTGTCTTCTTAGGTTGAGATTTTAGATGACAGTGGAGGCATCCTGCTCTAGATTATGTAGATTAAGTTCAAACATTAAATATGAAATTCCTGTTGAAAATCATTGGTTAAGAAGTTTGCATATGTGTGTGGGTGTGTATATGTTAGTGCAATTTACAGTACTTGTTATACATAATTACATTTTATTGAAATGTATGTGTGTATTTAGATGTGTATTATATAACATATAATTATCCTTTGAGGCATAACAAATGCTATAAATTGCACTAATCTCAAATATATATCTTGATAAAGTTATGAATAGGTATATGTTCATGTAAGCAATTCCTCTATCAAAATACAGAACATTTCTTTTTTTTAATATTTTATTTATTCTGCTGTACAGCATGGGGACCAAGTTACACATACATGTATACATACTTTTTCCTCCCATTGTTCTGTTATGATGTAAGTATCTAGACATAGTTCTCAATGCTACACAGCAGGATTTCATTGTAAATCCATTCCATGAGCAATAGTTGGCATCTATTAACCCCAAGCTCCCGATCCCTCCCACTCCCTCCCTCTTCCCCCGGGGCAGCCTCAAGTCTATTCTCCAAGTCCATGATATTCTTTTCTGTGGAAACATTCATTTGTGCTGTATATTAGATTCCACTTATAAGTGATATCATATGGTATTTATCTTTCTGACTTATTTCACTCAGTATGAGAGTCTCTAAGTCCATTCATGTTGCTGCAAATGGCATTATGTCATTCTTTTTTATGGTTGAGTAGTATTCCATTGTGTATATATACCACATCTTCCTAATCCAATCATCTGTTGATGGACATTTGGGTTGTTTCCATGCCTTGGCTATTGTGAACAGAGCTGCAATGAACATGCGGTGCATGTGTCTTTTTTAAGGAAAGTTTTGTCCAGGTATATGCCCAAGAGTGGGACTGCTGGGTCATATGATAGTTCTATGTATAGATTTCTAAGGTACCTCCATACTGCTCTCCATAGTGTTTGTACCAGCTTCCATTCCCACCAACAGTGCAGGACCGTTCCCTTCAGAACATTTCTTGCTCTTTTTCAGTCACTCCCCCAACATAATGGAAGTAATTTCTAGTCTAACCTCTGTCATGACAGATCAGTTCTACCTTTTCTTTTTTTAAAAAAATTTTTTACTAAGTTCTACTTTTTCTTGAATTCCACATAAGTGAGATCATACACTACATCTTCTGTGACCAGCTTTTTAATGCTTAAAATGAATTCTGAGATTTATCCAATATTGTTGTGTATACAGTAGTTCTTCTAAAGTAATATTTATTGCTTCTAGAACACTGGCTGAAATCCCAAGCATTCAGTTTACTTACAGAAATTGTACTGTTATACATTGTTATACAAGGGCAGCAAACACATTTACATTCTTTAAAAAATCTACTTTATAGAAAATTTAAAATTCTAAATATCAAAAGGTACATCTGAAGAAACAGGTATAAATTTGACAGCCAATAATTTTGACAGGGAAGTTATATGGCTTGCAGGACTTTACATCTGTGTATTTGAAAATATTGAGTTTAGCGTAATCATTATTACTCTCTTATGATTGTTTTGTATTGATATGAAAAATAATACTGCTGTCAAAGAATCAGAATATTTAATTCACTTCCAAATGTCATACAAACTGTGTTTTCTATGACCTTCAGCTATTTAGCTCAAGTTCATCATTAAATAATGCATTGTTATAATCAATTATTAATAATTGTCATAATATAATTATTTTGCAATAATTGTATTATAATAATATATTAAGTATATTTATGTAGTTAATAATTATAATACATCCATAATTAACATCATTAATAATTATAATTATGGATAACCACAGTTAATATTTCCATTACAGTTGTGTTTCTTACCATTGATATTTGCATTATCTAGAATATGGTAGAAAGAAATGTGTAATGTTCACAAATGTTCAGAAAAGCAAAAAGTCAATGAACCTGCCCATCTCTTCTGAGACGGTCTCTTATCAGATTCATAAGCCTATTCATTCTACAAAATAATAAGCTAATGTTTGAACACAATTTCCAAGGTAAAACACATTTTCTCATAAATGGCAAAGTCTTTTTCTCAAACACCACAGAATACGAAAAAATTTTAGGTTGAACAGTTCTCTCAGAATGTGTTTAACCTGCTATTTCATGACTTAAAGTTCCCACGCTTTCACAAGGACCAGCTTTTTAATTACTCACAGGAGAAAGAAACCGCCTTGAAAGATGTGAGCTCGGGAGTTCTCACTGTGGCTGAGGGGGTTAACAACCCAACTGGTCTCCAGGAGGTTGCAGGTCTGGTCTCTGGGCCCGCTCAGCGGGTTAAGGATCCGGCATTGCCGTGAGCTGTGGTGTAGGTCGCAGATGCGACTTGGATCTGGCATTACTGTGGCTGTGGTGTAGGCTGGCAGCTGCAGCTCTGATTTGACCCCTAATCTGGGAATTTCCATAAGCTGCTGTTGTGACCCTAAAAAGGAAAAAATAAAAGAAAAATATGAACTCAGTCATCACCAGCAGAAGAAGTATCCACTGGATTCATAGCTTATAGAAACAGAAAAATATAACAGTTCCCCTCCAAATAATGTGTATATAACTATAGGTAATACATATTCCATATATCATATATTAGATAATATATAGTTGATATATGTAATTATATAGCATATATAATATATATTAGAATATTATATTTTCCTCTTAGAATAGTATATATTAAACACATTTCAAATATAGTATATAATTGGTGCATCATATATAATTATATGTAAATTATATATGATGTACATAAAATATATAATATATATATATACATATATACTCTCATAGAAACAGGAAAATATAACATTTCTCCCTTAGGATAATATATGCATACTATGTAAAATAATATATAATTGCATGCATAGATTAGATGTATACTTAATATATGTCATATCAAATATATAGTATTCCATTTAGAAATATATAAATTCATCTCCTATAGAAACAGAAATACAACATTTCTTTCTTTAGAATAATACATATGCTTATGTATTTTTTTTTTTTTTATTTTCCCACTGTACAGCAAGGGGGTCAGGTTATCCTTACATGTATACATTACAATTACATTTTTTCCCCCACCCTTTGTTCTGTTGCAACATGAGTATCTAGACATAGTTCTCAATGCTATTCAGCAGGATCTCCTTGTAAATCCATTCTAAGTTGTGTCTGATAAGCCCAAGCTCCCGATCCCTCCCACTGTATATTGTTATATTATGTATAAATATATAACTGTATGTTCTGTATCATAATTATATGACTATATATGATATAAATATGTTAATACCAATATATTATAATTGTGTAGTATATAATTTATATAAATTTATAACATAAGTTAGAAAATTTGCATTTTGTATAAATTATATATACATTTAAATAGATAATACATATAATATATAATTATGTAAGTCTATAATTATATATTATATTATTCCTGAATAACATTGTTATTTTATGTAATATATATTAAATATGTTATATGGCATATAACATGCACATTACATATAAAAAGATATTTTAAGAAAGCAAATTTTATATTTTTGTTTTTATGAGATGAATATATATGTGATTTATATTTACAAATATAAAATATAACTACCATGAAACTAATTCACGTGGTAAAATGCTGAAGCTCTTACCAAAATATGAAAACTGCCAGAACTGTCAGAAAAAGACAAGACAAAAAGCTTTCCTTTAATGTGTATAAACTAAACGTGATACTCTCGAAAAGAACCAAGAATTATAATTGTTACCTTCCAGCTTAAAAACTAAATTCTACATTTCAAAATCTATGCACAAACCACTGTTCATCAGACCCTTTCCCCCCCCCACAAAAAAAGTCTTTAGTAAACAAGACCCAGAATGAAGAGCTGACATTCACAGTTGCTATATGAGCAACTCTCAGGATTTTTCCTATGAAGTGCTTTATTTTACAACCTGCTTCCCTTGCACAACTAAAAGTCCACATAATTATATGAAAGTTTTCATACAGTGTAAAACTAGAACTGAATGTGAAATACTGCATGTAAGTGTTCCTGAGCCGTCTGGCTCCATCAGTTCACCTGTGACTTCTGTGGCTTTGTTGTCATTTCTATAGATGATTCTGAGAGAACCTCTTCTGTTCTACTGGTACTGGACCCTCCCAAGTCTTCTGTTTCATGGCCATCGACTCCTACATACAGGGCCTCTATTTTCATTTTCTTCAGCAAGTAAATCTTCCTCAGCCTGAGACAGAGAGTCCTTCAGTCCTTACGTTCCAGTCAAGTCTCTTGCTTTACCATCAAGGCACCATCAGATGCGTTTTCTTGATTTTCTTCCCCCAGAATCATTTCTGCTGATGTTGCGGAAGACGCCCTTCATCTTCACCCTCTTCTCTTTGGTGCTGCCGGACACTTTCTTTGTCTTTATTCTTAGATGAAGATTGTTTCTTCCGTTTCTTTGGCCATAACGGAGGAAATGTTGCTAGAAGTTGTTTGGCCATCTGTCTGACTTCACCTTCTTGGTCAAACCTGAGTTTCTTAACCTCATGCCCCTCAGCTTCCAGGACCTCTTCATTTGGATGTTTATTTTGTGTGCGGCTCACTGAGAGCTTTCTGATCCAGATGTCAGAGCCACTGATTTTTGTCCTCATCACGCTGAAAGTTTGTAAAGACTTTGCTGACTGTACTCTCAGGCAAACCATCCCTCCCTCCTCTCTCCCTCCTTCCCCCCATCCCTCCTTTGCTCCCGCTCCCGCTCTCTTGCTCTCGTGCGCTCTCTGGGAGTCCAGCATTATGACTCAGCTCTGTATACACCACAAAATGATCATCACCCAGGTCTAGCTGCCGTCCATCACCACACAGTTGACCCTCTTGACCCATTTCAGCCGCATCCCAAACCCCTTCAGTTCCTGGTAACCCGTAATCTGTCCTCTGTACCTATGAGTTTTGTTTTCTTTGTTCATTCATTTTTTTAGGTTCCACATAGGAGTGAAAGTACACAGTGTTTGTCTTTCTCCACCTCACAGTCTGACTTACCATTACGCTTTCACGGTTCATCCATGTTGTTGCAAATGGCAGGACTTCAGTCTTTTATGGCTGAGTAGTATTCCATTGTGTGTGTGCGCATGTTTGTGTGTGTTGCATCTTCTTTACTCATCCATTGATGGACACTCAGGTTGTTTCCATATCTTGGCTATTGTTAATAATTCTGTGGGTATAGGGGTGCATATATATTTTGCTATTATTGTTTTTTTGGTGTCATTTGATTATATCCCCAGAAGCGGAATCGCTGGTTCATATGTTAGTTCTATTCTTAATGTTAGAAGGAGTCACCATGCTATTTCCCGTAGCGGCTGCTCTAATTTACAGTCCCACCAACAGTGTTTGAGGATTTCCTTTTCTGTGGATCCTCTCTAACATTTGTTACTATCTTTTTTTTTTTTTTTTTTTTTTTACAGCCACACCTGAGGCATGTGGAGTTTCCCAGGCTCAGGGTCGAATTGGAGCTGTAGTCGCTGGCATATGCCACAGCCACAGCAATGCCAGATCTGAGCCACATCTGCAGCCTGCACCACAGCTCATGGCAATGCCAGATCCTTAACGCACTGAGCAAGGCCAAGGATCAAACCCGTGTCCTCATGGATACTAGTCAGATTCACTTCTGCTGAGCCACAATGGAAACTCCTGTTATTTCTTATCTTTTTGATAATAGGGGTGAGGTGATATCTTATGGTGGTTTTGATGTGCATTTCCCTAGTAATTAATAATGTTGAAACTATTTTCATGTGTCTGTTAACCATTTGTATGTTTTCTTTGGAAAATTGTCTCTTCAGATCCTCCATTTTACGGCTACATTCACAGCATATTGAAGTCCCTGGGCCAGGGATTGAATCCGAGCTGCAGCTGCAGCCTATACTGCAGCCTTGGCAACACCAGATCCTTTAACCTACTATGCTGGGCAGGGAATCAGAACTGCTCTGAAGTAACATCACTCACTACAGTTGGATTCTTAACCCATTGCATCACAGAGGAAACTCCCTCTATCCATTTTTAAATTGTTTTTTTGTTTGTTTTTAAGTTATATGAGTTTTTTTTATATATTTTGGATATTAACCCCTTATTGGATATATGAATTGCGAATATCTTCACCCGTTCAGTACGTTTTTCATTTTGATGATGGTTTCTATCACTGTGCAAAAGCTTTTTGGTTTGATGTAGTCCCATCTGTTTGTTTTGGTTTTTGTTTCCTATGCCTTTGGAGTCAGAGCCACAAAAACATCATTAAGACCAATGTCAGTGCAATCACCAGCTATGTTTTATTCCTGGGGTTTTATGGTTTGACCTCTTACATTCAAGTCTTTAATCCTTTTGACTTAATTTTTATGTATGGTGTGAGATACTGGTATAGTTTCTTTTGCATGCAGCTGTCCAGTTTTCCCAACATTATATCCTTTCTGTATGTTCTTCTTTATCATAAATTAATTGTCCATATACATGTGGGTTTATTTCTGGGCCCTCATTTAATCTGTGTGTCTGTTTTTTTGGGTGTGTGCCAATACCATACTGTTTTGATTACTATAGCTTTGTAGCATAGTTTAAAATTGGGGTGCATGATAACTCCAGCTCTGCTCTTCTTTCTGAAGATTGGCTACTCCATATCTTTTGTATTCCATACAAATTTTAGAATTATTTGTTCCAGTTGTCTGAAATATCAGGCAAACCATTTCTTGTTGGGGAGAACACTCAGTACAACTTGGTGAATTTTCAGGAAACAGCACCACCATTCATTCAATTTAAGCTTATGAAATTTGTTGTTTCCTGAAGAAGGATAAGCACAACCACCATAACATTATTTTCTATTCTGAGAAATGTATCCGTTTCTGTATAGTTTCTCCTTACCCCTTTTAGCAAATCACATTGTGGCTGAATAATTAAAAAAAAAGATATTAAGAAAATGTAATTTCAAGTCTAGAGATTAGCTATAATCCATCTTCTCCTAGTAACTCCATGGACAATTTTCAGTATTCTTTATTTCATGTACTCTACCTCTTGGTTTAAGAACTGAAGTTCTGTAATCATCCCTTTTCCAGTTTGATAAAAAGGCTTTAACCTGGAACCATGGAATCACTGTTTCTCCCATCTTGGCAATATGACAAAGAAACTTCTCCAAAGCAGGATAAACTTCCTTTTGCCACCTTTTCTCAAAAATCTTGCTCCATTGCCTGTAGCCTCTCAGTGTCCATGGATTCCCAAAGTTCCTTGCAGCCTCTGCTTCCCTCTGCAGGTTTCCTGGGACAGAACGCCTCCTGGCACTGCTGTCCCTGTGCCCTCCCTCACCCTCCACACACTCCCACACATAGAATCCTGGAGTTGGGGAACAAACATAGAAGGAGAAGCAGGATGCCAAGGAGAATCCTAGATGCTACCACCAGCCATCTCATAAGGCGCCCCTCAGCAGTTCTTTTCACTGCTGAATAGTGCTGCTTGAATACACTGCAGTATATCTGACTACTGATAAATATTTGGATTATTTCTGTTTGGGGTTATTGTGAATGAAGTTGCCGACAACTTGATTCGTGTCTCTTAGTAGACATATGCATTTGGGTATCCTCTTTTATCAAGTCCCTATTTAATTTTTTTGTCCATTAAAAAAAAAATGTTGTCTGTCTTCTTGTTGATTTGTAACTGTTCTTCATGTATTCTAGATCCAAGTCATTTGTTGAATATTTGAGTTGCAAATATTTTCTCCTGGTCTGTGGCTCACCCTTTAATAGTCTTACTGGTTACTATAATGAATAGAATACTTAATTTTAATGAGGTGCAACTTATCATTTTCTTATGAATAGTGGTTTTGCATTCTGTTTAAGAAATCTTTATCAGACCCCAAGGTTAGGAAAATAATCAGTCTTCTAAAGCTTTATTTTTTTATTTTTATTTTTTTTGTCTTTTTGTCTTTTTGTTGTTGTTGTTGTTGCTATTTCTTGGGCCACTCCTGCGGCATATGGAGGTTCCCAGGCTAGGGGTTGAATTGGAGCTGTAGCCACCGGCCTACGCCAGAGCCACAGCAATGCGGGACCCGAGCCGCGTCTGCAACCTACACCACAGCTCACGGCAACGCCGGATCGTTAACCCACTGAGCAGGGGCAGGGACCGAACCCGCAACCTCATGGTTCCTAGGCGGATTCGTTAACCACTGCGCCACAACGGGAACTCCCTCTAAAGCTTTATTGTTTCACCTTTCATATTTGGGTCTATGATTGACCTCTAATTAATTGTAAAGATGTAAATAAGCTCTCAGGATTCATACAGCTGTCCAGTTGTTCCTGTGCCATGTATTGCAAAGAACATACTTTCCTCCAAAATTGCACAGGTGCATTTATTCTAAATCAAGTGTATGTATGTGTGTGTATGAGTGTGTGTGTGTGTATATGTGTGTGTGTAGGTTGGTCTTTTTCTGAGCATTCTCTTCTGTTTCATTATCTATTTGTCTATATTTGAACCCAAACCACACTATTTTAATTATTATGGCTTTATAGTAAGTCTTGAGAATTTTCATATAATCCCTGCAACTTTAACTTATTTTATTTTTTACCTTTTAAACCAATATTTTATTAGATTTCTTTGTATAATGGTTTGGATTTCAAATTCAGTATACTATTAATATTTATTCTCATTGGGCATTGGAGCTGTTTCAATAGTTGCATGTTCAATAGTAACAGCATGTCTTGCACCGAGCCTGCCTTTGTCATTTTTTAGATAAGAAGCATCTACAAACTATTTTAAATCAAGGTTGACTAAAGGATGCACGATTCAGTCCTGGGCATGCTTAACTTAGGAGAGAATGCTAAACCGTCTGGCGGTTCCCTTCCACTCTTAAGAGGGAATAAAATTGCCAGGTTATACTTTGGTAATATAAAGAGCAAACAGAATTTCCAGAAAGCACTGTGGTGGAAGTGTCACATGTTTGGCCACTGCCCCCTCTACCTATAACCAACAAGCGTGAACCTTTACCTCCAAATTAAGGGACACACTGAGATAGTCAATAGGACTCTAGTGTGAACTATTCTGTTTAGTTCATATTGTGTAAACAAATAGAAGGGCTTGGCACATTTACAAAACGCAGAGGTGAAAAGTTGTTGCAAGAAGACTTTCCAAGAGTAGGCAGCCTTTTCCACTTTTGCATCCCAAGGAAGAGTTTCAGGAATTGTAAAAGTAAGCCCATGTAAAGGCTGAGCTGTTGAGAAAATGAGCTTATACATTACCTCCCGTCCTAAAAATCTTCTTAGTTATCTTGTGCTTTTTGAACTTGGTACGGTTGAATTTCCTTTTTCAGGAGAACAAAAACTGCCCCTTTGTTGACAGATTGTGACCCCCAAAATGTGGTTTCTCAGCAGACGTAAATCTTTCTCTAAATGCTTTATGCCTATTTTCAGTTAATTTGAATAAGTGGTATTTAGAGCCTCTAGGTAAAATACTTAAATCAGAAAACAGCAGTAAATCATCTGCATGTTGAGTCAAGGATAGACCCAAAGAGAAAACAGAAATCTTTAAGATCATGTTTTTAGACATTTAGAGAAATGAGAAGGTGATTTTAAAAATCCCTGAAGCTTAACCATCTAGGTATATTAATTTTCTCATAAAAAAGCAAATACTAACTCCTCTTATATGTGGGTATATTAAAGAACGCTGAGGATAATTAACCACTGTGAAATATTTACTTGTTAAGAGAATGAAGGACAGGACAGTATTCTAATAGTTGCATGATATTTCATTAGCGCTGTAATTAACCTCTAACATTGGATATTTAGCTGTCACAGTTGTCTATAACACAGCAAGCAACAAAGCCATAAAATCTTTCCTGGATAGATTTCTAGGAATTAAATTACCTGGTTGAAGATTATGAATATTTTAGGGTTCTTCACATATATATATTGCTATATCTGAAGGATTATAGCCACAGTAAATCAAAGGTTTTATTTTCATGCCATATTTGTCAGCGTTGAATTTGCTCATTAAAATGGAAAAGGCTAATTTCATGGGTGAAAACGGCATTTCATTGTTGTTTTGACTTCTTCATTTGTGAGACTGTATATTTATCTAGTAGGTTGTTAGCCAGTTAGAATTTTCTCTTTTATAAATTTATATATGACCTCAGCCCATTTATTTATAGAATTAGGGAGTGCTATTTACTTATTTATTTTTAATTAAGTAATTAATTATTTTGTCTTTTTAGGGCTGTACCCGCGGCATATGGAGTTTCCCAGACTGGGGTTGAATAGGAGCTACAGCTGCTGGCCTACACCACAGCCTCAGCAACGTGAGACCCAAGCCACGTCTGCGACCTACACCACCGCTCACGGCAACACTGGATCCTTCACCCACTGATCAAGGCCAGGATTCGAACCCACGTCCTCATGGATACTAGTCAGGTTCATTAACCACTGTGCCACAACAGGAACTCCGGGAGTACTATTTAAATTGTTAATAATGAGTTATCAGTTTATACTAGTTTAACTAGTTTATAGACTAGTTAAACTAGTAGGCATAGTCCCCACTCAATTTTATTGAAAAACTTCTGTTACTTGTTCGTGGTACTGTGGTATTTTTTAAACAGAAATTTCAGATTTTTAGGAAGTTGAATGTAAATCTGTTGATCTTCCTTTGATTTAACACTTAGTTCTTCCTCATCCAAATAATTAATCCTAAAT
Source organism: Sus scrofa (assembly GCF_054392235.1). Taxonomy (NCBI): domain Eukaryota; kingdom Metazoa; phylum Chordata; class Mammalia; order Artiodactyla; family Suidae; genus Sus; species Sus scrofa. The sequence goes on along the minus strand of NC_139393.1, from coordinate 16,222,853 downwards.
TTCTTAGATTTGTGGGTTTTTATATTGGATTCCTCAGTCCAGCTGGATGTTCTCGTGGTGTGAGAGATCATAGGAGTTGTTGATGTGCATAAGACTATTCATCCCTGCGAGCCCAGTATTCTCTTATTTCCTCCAGTCAGGGATACCCAGTTTAACAAATGGATCACTTTGATACCTTGATTTGTTTTCCAATGGTAAGCCAGTAAACATTGCTCTGAGAGTAAAAATTTTTGAACTTTTTACAGTCATGTTTGGTGTTGCAGAGACATGTACGTGTGTGTTTAAAGCAACACATTTCCAGACATTTGCTGGAAATATTGTTCTACTAGGATGGTGATATTAACTATGCTTTAAATAATTACCACTATCTCTTATTTAAAAAATTATACATATGCATATGTGTGTATATACATCTACACACACACACACATATGTATTCCTTTTAGAAAATGAGAAAGAAAAGGGAGTTCTTATTAAGGCTCAGCAGATTATGAATCTGACTAATAACCATGAGGGTGGGTTCGATCCCTGGCCTCGCTCAGTGGGTTAAGGATCCAGTGTTGCCGTGAACTGTGGTGCAGTTCTAAGATGCAGCTTAGATCCCCTGTTGCTATGGCTGTGGCGTAGGCTGGCAACTGTGGCTCTAATTTGATTCCTGGCCTAGGAACTTCCATATGCCGCAGATGCAGCCCTGAAAAGACAAAAAAAAAAAAAAAAGAAAAGAAAAGAAAATATAGATGAGCAAAAAATCTCTGTATCGCTAACCACTTACCTTATATATAACATGTTTCTCTTTTTCTATCATGTATACACACATATAATCATACCATAGTTTTTGGCACTTATTTACATGGTGCTTAGATTGAAATATCCAGATCTTTATCTAAAAGGCATACCTATTTATATGTAGATCCAGATAAGAACCACACATCACTGTGAATTAATGATTTGGAACACATTTTCTTAAAGCTCGTTAACCACTGAGTTTCCTCCTTTGGTAGCTTTAAACAGTGTGTGTTTATAGTCGAGGCTGATCAGCGTCATCAAGCACTACTTTGTGGGCTATTTGAAAACCGACAGTGAGTTAGATGTGACTCAGAATGTGTGGATCCTTTTCTTCCCTGAATCTCCCCTACAAGGTGCTGAGGGACAAGTGAATAAAAGTAATAATTATTTGAGATTAGTCCTAGGAAAAGGCTTGTGTTGGTGCCACGTGGACCTATGAAAGGTCTGTGTCTATCTTTTTTAGGAAGTTGTGCGGTTCCTGGATACCAAGCATCAAAACCACTATCAAGTCTACAATCTCTGCAGTACGTACATGACTAGATGTTTTGCTACTATAGTTAGAAAACAGGTCACTGCGTGTAAGAGATGATTCTTTTTTTTTACGTTTTATTTAATTGAAAGTATTTGGTGGTGGCGGGAAATAAGTTTTAAGAAAATCTCCATCCTGTGCTGGTCCTGTTTGGTAGGAAAAGATAGCTCAGTAGCCCAAAGTGCCCTGTGCGCGGGCAGAAGACTGGAGGCAGAGCCTTTTGAAAAGGAGTCGGCTCCAGTGATGGTACATTTAGGGAAACATTGCTGTTTTTCCTGCCAGTTTGTGTTTTGAAGATAAGACAGTTCAACAGATGTATTCTCTAACCCACCAGGGATGCAGTATGAGGAAACTAGGGCCCCGTACAGAAAGAAAAAAACAAACAAACCCAAACCCTATGGAAAACAGATTATATCATAGCTAACCGTCTAAATGGACATTTTCAGGAGGCAAGTATTTGGTTGGCCAAATGCTTCTGCTCTGTGTAACCTCAGGACAATGTAATGAGTAGCCCACTAGAAAATTACAAGGCCTATTAAACAAAACAAAATAATTTTGGATACTCAAGATGGATAGATCAATACTATGCTTAGGTTTTTGAGCCCTGTGTGTGTGTGTTTTTTTTTTTTTTTTTTTTTTGTCTTTTTAGGGCACCCATGCCAGACAGAGGTTCCCAGGCTAGGGGTCTAATCAGAGCTGTTGCTGCCGGCCTGCGCCACAGCCACAGCAATACTGGATTCCAGCCACATCTGCGAGCTACGCCACAGCTCACGGCAACGCTGGAGCCTTAACCCACTGAGTGAGGCCAGGGATCGAACCCGCAACCTCATGGTTCCTAGTCAGATTCGTTTCTGCTCTGCCACAGTGGGAACTCCCCTTGTGTGTCTTTTAGAGTAGCAAGAACCAGTCTGAAAGCTCCTTTTAAAGGTAGATAAGGAATTTCTAATAGAAAAGCATACCTTGTTCATAACTTGATCATTTACTGGGTTTGTTAGGGTCATATAACTATGAGCAACGCATCATTTATTTCAGGTGAAAATGCTTACGATCCTAAAAACTTCCATCATCGGGTCCAACGATACATGATTGATGATCACAACGTCCCCACTCTCAGGTCAGTCTGATGCCAAGTTGGTGTTAGAAGAGGGCTAAATACATTGGGCTTGATTTTTTTAGAGGTGTTTGAACTCAACTGAAAATCTTACATTTGAAATCAGTGAGATGCTGGCCTTCTCCAAGAATGTGCAAGAGTGGATGGCTCAAGATGAGGAAAACGTCATTGCAGTTCACTGCAAAGGAGGCAAAGGTAAGCACATTTTCCTCTCCATCTCTCTCTTAGGAAGTTCGAGAAATACAGTGAACTGAAGGAAGGGGATGGAAGGACGAAAGAACAAAGAAGCAAATAAAGCAGGAATAGGGGAACTAAGGAAGGTTAAGCGTGTTTTTCCTTGGTTGTTTACTTGACTATTTGGGTTTCTTTCTTTTTTTGGTCACGCCATTTTTGTTTTGTTTTGTTTTGTTTTGTTTGTCTTTTCTAGGGCTGCACCTGTGGCACATGGCGGTTCCCAGCCTGGGGGTCGAATTGGAGCTGTCGCTGCCAGCCTACACCACAGCCACAACAACGCGGGATCCTTAACCTCCTGAGCGAGGCCAGGGATCAAACCCACAACACCATGGTTCCTAGTCGGATTTGTTAACCACTGAGCCATGACGGGAACTCCAATTGGAGCATTTTTTAAGATGTCTGGCTACATTTGTTTTCCTTTGTTATAATAAATTTGTCATAATTCAGTAACATGGACTTGCCCCTAGAGGTAGTTGTTAATAATTTTGAAATATTAGGGTCTTGCCAAAGTTCTGATGATGTAAACCCGTGCTACTGAATATTAAGCAGGACAGACTAAGCTGTCTGATGCGACTGTCTTGTAGGAGTAATTTCTAAATAGACAGAGGTAACTTACTGTGTATGTTGCATCCTGTGTCACCTCCCTCTGTATTGGTATTTGATAAAGATTTCAATTTATATGAATGAAATTTCTAAAGCAGGATCCAAGTTCCTCTTGGGGAAATGTCAAGCCTTTAGGCTAGGCAATCCTGTAGGAATAGTACGAGAACATTAGCACATGGTAGAAACGCATTCTGGTAAAAATGTTAAATTATCTGAAAAATAAAATGTGCAAGTCTTCAGGATGGCACACGAAAAAAACAAAGGTTGATGCTTCTTGGGGTGCATTTCTTAGAGGACTTGCGAGTGGGTAAATAATTTATATTACATGACTGATGACTTCACTGAAAACCTGCACTGTTCCATTTTCACTCTGGATTACTTCAGTTGACCTTCGTTGAAGGTTTTATCTGCATAGAGTGGGTGTTTGCCTTGTTTTAAGCTGTTAGGGTTTGGGCTTTTTGTTTTTATTCTCTAGGCAAGTAAAATTCCAGTAAAAGAAAAGAGGTGTGTGTTAATGCTGAGTGGTTGGTTTTGGCTTGGTTTCTTTTAGTCAGGTTCTCTGAACATTGAATCGTTAGCTGATCCATGGTACATGTGGAGCTTTTCAATTCTAAAAACCCTCATCTAAAGCCTCTTACTTGAACCCAAACCAAAGTACACTTTATTGCCTCTTTTCTAAAAGTTCAGGAAAAATATATCACCAGTTCAGACTTTCTGTAATGAGGGAGGGTCATTTGCCTACCAAATAATAACATGGCTCAGTGCTTATTTTTAAAACTGGATTTTGAAGATCAGATAGTATAACTAACAATAAGGAGTGAGCCACCTTTTATGGGTACCATAGAGTTTTATAGTTCTTAGTATAAACTTGAAATGTTATATTTCTTCCTTTTGGGAAAGACCACAAGCCACCATAAGCACGGGATACACAGCGGCTTGGGTGAGCTCTTCTGCAGACTCTGAGGTGTATTACATGAATCCTAGCCATTCTCATCCTCCTCTTGAGTTATTTTTGAAAAAAAAAATTTTTTTTTTGCACATTTCAGCTGCAGTGTTGGTGGTAGAATATATTATCATATGGATCATCTCCACTTCTGTATTTATTTATTACTAGACCTCCACCGCAGGCTTCTTTTCCTCCTTCCCCTCTCTTCGCCTGTAGGATGTACTGTATGTAGTCATGCACCTTATATTAATACATTAGAAATCCGCAACTCTGTTTTGTACTTTTTATACTGTTGGAAACTTAAAACTTTTACTAGGGTATTGAATAAATTTAGTCTTATTAGAAAATTTTAAAAAAGATGGAGTTGCCGTTGTGGCGCAGCGGAAAGGAATCCGATTAGGAGCCATGAGATTGGGGGTTCAATCCCTGGCCTTGCTCAGTGGGTTAAGGATCCGGCAATGCTGTGAGCTGTGGTGTGGGTCGCAGATGTGGCTCGAATCCCACGTGGCTGTGGCATAGGCCGGCAGCAACAGCTCCGATTGGACCCCTAGCCTGGGAACCTCCATATGCCATGGGTGCGGCCTTCAAAAGACAAAAAAAAGACATAAATAAATAAATAAGCTCCTCAGATGATTCATATATGAAACTGAAACGTTCACAGTCCACACAACTGAGAACTAGATGGTTGACGGTCATTAGCCTCCTTCCGCCATCAGCTTTTATTTACCACAACACAGGGTGGTACAGAGCCCTCTGCGAAAGTACCTGGCTTAGAATAGTGGTTTTCAAAGGGTGGGTTGCAAAATAAATTTCGTGGTTCTTTTTAAGAGTAGAGTAGAAAATAGAGTGCATCTCAAGTTAACAGACTACGCTTGGAACTACATAGACAAAGCTCAGCATGTTCTGCCTGGGACAAAAGCTGCAGATCATTGTAGAAATACTAGAAGCAACACTGTGTTTTAAACTGACATTTTGTTTGGCAGGACAGGAAAATAAATTCGAATAACAGGCTTTGAGGATGAAATGACATGAAATCATGGGTTTGCTTTAAAATGCTACAGGAGAGAGGGGGAGGGGAGAGAAGAAAAGAGAAGAAAAATTAAACACGCATCGCAATCTGTGTGATAGTTATGGAAGCCGGTGTATGAGAGCTGATTATACTGTTCTTTCTACTTTGATATATGTTTTGTATAACACTTAAAAATTCTAACTAAAATGGAGGGAATAATAGGTATTGCAAATGCTAGATGGTGTTTTGGGTTCTGTCCATGTTTTATCTGTCGTCGTTTCTGTTATTTGTGTTAGTAGAGAAACAGAGAAAATAATCAGCTCTTAACTGGTGAGTCCCTTTTTAGCGTTAGAGCCCTGGAGCAGGGCTCACTGCCTCTGCCTGTTTCTGTACTTGCAGGGTTGTGATTTAGGAACAACACACACACACACACACACACACACACACACACACACACACACACACACACACACACATATCTGTGCACACAGCACACAATCCCAGGCAGCACCCCAGAGCAGAGAAACGCCTTTGGTTTTCTCTGAATTGAAATATTTTGAACCAGCTCTTTTCAGAGTAAGAGAACATCCATCCAAAATGAGCTCTGTGAATAATTCTGAGTGTTTTAAACCAAGTGTTACGATGAACAATGGGTCATGAGCTACCTTCTTTTCTAGGAAGAACGGGAACAATGATTTGTGCCTACCTCCTTGCCAGTGAAATATTTACAACTGCAGAGGTACGGAAGATGGTGTTACAGACTCTGTCTTAGGCTGATTGAAGTTGCCCGCTCTGTAAGCTCAATGGGATGATGTTCCAATGAGTCCTTGAGTCATGGTACTTAACGAAATTGTAACTGGTGACGTGGTTATTCGAAAGTCTGCTATGGGTGCTTTCTTGTTTAACTGGCACTGGTTAGTGACCTAGGTGCCTCTTCCTCTGGGTCAGGACAAGGGTGAGGTCGGTGAGTCACTCACCTTGGGCACAACATTTAAGGGAATACCAAAAAAAAATCTCACTAATGAATGTAAGTCATATTCTAATGCAATATTTTATAAATCAAAATTCATGGCAAAAATCCATCATGGATGGATACAGCCTCAGTATTTTAGATAAAGACAGGACCCAATAGTGGCAGGATTGATGTGACCTGAGTAAGGTCAAGTTATACAACTGCAAAAAGCTTAGGCATCCAGAGGCGTGGCCTGCCTGCCTTTAGTCCTAGCCCTGCTCTTACTCCCGCCAATTCAAGGCCTTCCTCCTTCCTCACAAGGGTAATATGAAGACTGGATAGGGAAATTTTCTAAAAGAGCCTGGACATCCTTGGAAGTACCAAGTATGTAAAAGGATCATTTTCCAACTCAGAACATAGTCTCTTCTGGATGTTACTATGTTTGCATAGTTGATATCTGTGGGGCCTGTGCCCGCAGGAAATTTCCCAGAGGAAGGATGGGCTGTTTGTACTTTGTAAGGCAGGGTTTGTAAGAAGAAAAAAGCGCTCTTTTTTCTGTCATGATTTTGCTGAGAAGTTACCACTGAGAGGGTCGGATCCCAGAAGCTCTGCTTCTCACTTCTCTGCAGCCCCGATGAGAGAAGCTGGGGCTTGTGCACAGGGTCCGATGCTCTGATTCCACCATCTTTTTTTTTTTCTTTTTTTTCTAACTGAAGACACGCAGGTTGGGAAAATGGATGTGCTAGGACAGTGTTTTGCAACTTCTGTTTTTCAAATTTATCAGTGAGTTGTGAAATCATCTTACTGGGTTGTGACTAGCATTCTTTTTTTTTTTTTTTTTTTTTTCAGGGCTGCAGGTGCGGCACATGGAAGTTCTCCATCTAGGGGTTGAATCTGATTGACAGCGGCCGGCCTCCACCATAGCCACAGCCACGCCAGATCTGAGCCATGCTTGCGACCTACGCTGCAGCTCACAGTGACGCCAGATCCTTAAGCCACCGAGAGAGGCCAGGGATCCAACCCACATCGTCATGGATATTAGTCGGGTTCGTTTCTGCTGAGCCACAGCGGGAACTCCATGACTAGCATTTTTAAAAACAAAATGGAATAGATTAGAAAATATCAAAAGGTAAATATTGTTTGTGAAACCAGTTTCTAGTTGTGTGAGTGAGTGTGTGCGTGTGTTTATGAATGTGGACTGTAGCTTTAAAAATGAAAAGTTGTTGTTACTGTTTTTCCAGTCCAGGCTCTATTTTAAGCTTGATTTGGATTAATCATCCCAAGGGTTTCATTAGTCTCAAGTAAGTGTCATCAAGCAACTGTAAAGAAAAATGAAAGAATTCCCTCATGGTGCAGTGGTTTAAGGGTCCAGAGTTGTCACTGCAGCGGCCTGGGGTTGATCCCTGGTCTAGAAACGTCCACATGCCACAGGATTGGCCTCCCCGCACACCCCCCCCCCCCAAAAAAATTTGAAAGCCTTTGGTCTAGAGCCCTGAACAGAGAGCCAGGGGCCCGGGTCCCAGGCCAAGGCCATGTCCGACGGGGCGCACACAGCTCCGTGGTAGGACACTTAATTTTCTTTTGGTCGTCATCTTCTCTATTTGTAAAATGGGAAGGTAGGAAGAAGGGCCGGATGATCTCGAAGGTCTTCCAGCTCTCAAATTCCATGTCTTTCTGAATCTTGGAGTGAATAGGCCTTGATGTGGCTTTGTGAATTCTGTCATTCCGGGGAGCCTCTGCCCAAAGACCACTGACGTGAGGGAATAAGGTGTCCTCAGACACTTGCAGCATATGCCAAGACGGGCGAGCACAGATGACCCATGATCGGACTGTCCCCTTTTTTATAGGCCAGCTGTTATTATTTTGGAGAAAGACGAACAGATAAATCCACCAGCAGCAAATTTCAGGGAATAGAAACTCCTTCTCAGGTAAGTGTTTTTTTTTTTTTTTAAAGGGGATACTCTGGGGAATTAGGTTATGCCTGGTACCTGTTACCTGGTTTCATTTTAGAGTCTTCTTCTTGGGTGATCTTCTCCTTGGGTGCCCGGGACAAGCCTTGGTCCTTCCCGAAGCCAGTGGCCCTGCCTCAGGTGTGGCTTCGCTTTGCCAGCACGGAGTTCTCCCCGGGGCACCCTGCTTTCCACTTCATAGTGTTTACTGACGTCAGGAGTTGCTTCTCTTCCTGATGTAGGAAGGTCTAATTCCTAAGGTTCTGGACCCCTGAAGAGTATCTGAAGTCACCAGCCTTTTTATTTCCCTCTAAAGAGGAACAGAGTCTTTCACCAACCCCTCCCGGGGCACCTCAGGCCTTGCAGGACATCACATGTGTGTGCATGTGTGCAAGGGATACAGACAGTGACAGAAAGACACAGAGACAGTGGGGAGAGCAGTACTTCAAAGGGGAAGGGAAAGATAATGTTTTTCCAAAACCCATTATGTACTAGATATGCAGATGTAATCCATATACAGATATAATATATAATAGACTCGCTAGATAGGATGTGCTATTATACACCACTTTTTGTACCTTTGCGTATAGTATCTCATTTAATCGACAGCCCATGTGAGATATGCTATCGCCCTCCTTTTTCCTTTTAACACATTGCGGCTTTTTCAAACATTGAAAGTTGGGCTGGACATACAATAAATCCCCTTACAGGCGTACACTGCTGCAGCAACATTTCACCCTGTGGCCAAGCATGCTTCATCCACTTCCACCACCCCCCCCTCCACACACACACACATGTGTGCACACACATTCCACTTATGTATCAGACTGGGCTTATTTTTAAAGAGATTCCAGACATTAGGTCATTTTATTCCACAAGTATTTTAGTATGATGTCTAACATAAAAACTCTTAAAAAAAAAAACCTTAAAACCATTTACATATCTGAAAATACCTCAATAATATCGAATGTCTAGTCCATGTTTTTTTTTATTTATTTTGTCTTTTTAGGGCCGCACCTGAAGCATATGGAGGTTCCCAGGCTAGGGGTCAAATCGGAGTTGGAGTCGCTGGCCTACACCACAGCCATAGCAATGTGGGATGTGAGCCGAGTCTGTGACCTACACCGCAGCTCACGGCAACGCCAGATCCTTAAGCCACTGAGCGAGGCCAGGGATCGAACCTGCGTCTTCATGGGTACTAGCCAGATTCGTTTCCACTGAGCCATGACGGGAACTACTAGTACATGTTTAAAGTTCCATAGTTATCTTAAAATCTTCTTAAAACTTGTTTCAATCAGGATCCAAACATGGGATCCAAACAAGCATTTCATTGGGTTACTATGTACCTTTCACAGGTTTCCCACCTCTCTTTTTTTTTTTTTTTTTTCCTTGTAAATTGTTTATTGCAGAAACCAGGACATTTATCCTATAGAATTTACAACATTCTACACTTTGTTGAATTACATTAATGATTTTACATCGATTATCTCATTTAATATTCTCCATAACTCAGTGAGTGGGCATCATTGTGATTCCTATTTTAGTGAAGTTGAAGTTCAGGGAAATTGACTTTTTTTGTTGTTTTTGTTGTTTTTATAATTATATATTTTATAAATATTGTATATATATTCAGATACAGATTATTAAGTATTCTCATATATTTAGAAAAAGTCTCTATTCATAGATAATTAATTTGAAAATATGCATTTGCTAGAATTATGAAGAGTATGCCTAAATTCGCCATACATATTACATTTTTTTTTTTTGTCTTTTGTTGTTGTTGTTATTGTTGTTGTTGTTGTTGTTGCTATTTCTTGGGCCACTCCCGCGGCACATGGAGGTTCCCAGGCTAGGGGTTGAATCGGAGCTGCAGCCACCGGCCTATGCCAGAGCCACAGCAACGCGGGATCCGAGCCGCGTCTGCAACCTACACCACAGCTCACGGCAATACTGGATCCTTAACCCACTGAGCAAGGGCAGGGACCGAACCCGCAACCTCATGGTTCCTAGTCGGATTCGTTAACCACTGCACCACGACGGGAACTCCACATATTACATTTTGATGCCAAAAAAGAACTTCTTTTCTGTGAACCAGAGAATTGAATAATTTTGTCAAATCATTTATGTTTTTTTTACATCCTTATTTTATATTGGAGTATAGTTGATGTACAAGGCTGTGTTCATTTCAGGTGTGCAGCAAATTGATTCCTCAGTTATATGTATCCATATATCTATTCTTTTTCAGATTCTTTCCAGGGAAATTAATTTTTTTCCACCAAGAGCTCAAATCCAGATCTCTCAGACCTTAAAGTCCATTATTTCCCACCCTGTGCAGAGCTTCTCAACTAGATGGCCTTTTCTATATGGCCCCTTAAGCCCCAACGAGAACCGGCTGGGAATTCTTAAGGAAATGTGGATGTGGCCATGAGTGAAAGTTTTCTTTGCAGGGAGAGATGGGAGCTGAATGGAATATTCTTGGCCTAGTTAGGCAGAATATTGTAGCTGCCGGCTCTAGACATTTTGGTGGGGATAAAAGCCTTACCTACTCAGACTTTTCTGCTGTGCTCAAGGAGAACAAGAAGAAGAAAGAAGAGAGTCATAGGCCATGGGCTAAAAGTAATACATGAGCTTACAGAAGCCCAGCTCTAGCTATGGCATCTCATGCTCCAAATCCATCATGGCTTCTGATTGCCACTGGTCACAAGTATCTTTGAACCTGGCCCTCGAGACCTTTTAGGATTTGATTTTCCCAAGTGCTCCTTCCACCATATATATGCATTCCCATGCCTGTACCTAACACATTTGGACAGTGTGCCTCGTCCCAGCCTGTCCACACTTTATACCCACCCGCTCATGTGGGCCCCTCGTCCTGGAGTCCCTGTCCCCTCCCAGCCCTAAGTAGTCTCCTGCTCGCTCAGTTCTTAGCCTTCTGTGTTCCTTAGGGACTGAGTTCCTTTACGTCACCCTCCAGCTCTTTGAAGTTGTGTCTTCTCCCCACCTTTCCACGCTGGGCACCGCAATGTGCCTCACGTGGTATCCCCTTTGTTTGGAGTGAGCGCATACTAAATATGTGTTGTTTGGGGCTATAAAAGAAGGAAGAGTGAGAGCAAAAGCAGCTTCAGAGCCGTGGTGAGTCGCAAGCCTTTTGCGGAAGGTCAAGAATCTGGTGGCAGGAGGAGTTCCCTTGTGGTGCAGCAGGTTAAGTTTCTGGCATTGTCACTGCAGTGGCTCGGGCTGCTGTGGTGGGGCAGGTTCGATCCCTGGCCCAGGAACTTCCACATGCTGCAGGAACAGCCACAAATAGGTGGTTAATTAATCAAATGTTGAGGGAAAAAACAATCTGGTGGCAGGAGTCAAGGGCACGTGAGGTGTAACTCCTTCCAGGGCGTCTCCCCTCCCGCGTCTCTGCTTCGGTCATGCACCGTTTCTCTAACTTTGGTCCAGAACTGGAACAGCCTCGGCTCCAACTGAGCCTTTTCAGAGTCACTGGCCTGGCAAGGCAGGGACTCGGCCTCAGGCCTGAGGGCTGTGTCGGCGAGGCCCCAGGACACGGTTCCCTCTGTGTGGGGCGGTAATTCTGGATACTGCCCCCTCCTGACCCTGCTCCCTGGGCCACTGCACACACCACATTTCATCCACTCCCGAGTTAAGAACTCGCACGGGCCTTTCTCTGGACCAGCCCTTCCCCGTGGAGCGTGTGATGGTGAGTGTCATTAATGCTTCCTGGAGGGTGGAGGAGAGTCTGTGAACTTCCAAGTCCAGGTGATTCGTACCAGAACTCTTCCGCTTCTAGACGCTGAAGGAGAGCCCCTGTGAGCGGATTGCCGTAGAAGGACTAGCCGAAGAGAATCCCTGGGGCTTCTTTGTAAAAACAGAAGTGGGGAAATGGGAAGCAGAGAAGCTTGTGCTGGCAGGATCGAGAGAGGAGTATGTCTGGGCTTTTGGTCTGTGGTGGAGCCCCCCTCCCTTGGGCTTTTGCATTTTTCCCTCCAAAGCACAGACCTTCCTTTAACTCAGCCGCGATGAAGCTTCTCCTGCAGACCGACCGACCTCTCTCGGTTGCACTCGACGGCATCTTGCTGTCATGTTGTCGTAGCCGTTTCGTTGGTTCTGGTTAGTTGCCCTCTCAATCCCAGTGGCCTCTGAGCAGCACCTGGATTTTTCTTGTCCCTTCCCTGCAGCTCTTAGTTCAATATTTTTTCCTAAGGTACATGTTCAGTCCAGAGGCATAAATGCCTGCAGGTAATAATGGCACCCAAAAATGTCTCCTTCGTCAATTGCCTTCCTTTAAAAAAACAATCGGGAATGCTGCCTAGAGACTTTTTCATCTCCGCTTAAATCGAGTTTTCTGTCTTTTGCAGAATAGATTTGTTGGATATTTTGCAAAGGTGAAAAATAGCTTCAACATGACTCTTCCTCTCCGGAAAATCCTCACGATTAAAAAAATCATTATTTATTCAATTCATGGTAAGTGCTTTATGGATAATTGGAAAATTGGGCAGGAGGGCCACTGTTCTTACTGTTGGGGAAGGCTTTCCCGTCGCTGTGTACACACATCCCCAGCTCACAGCTGTGTGTGTGATGGTCACACGTGAACCCCTCCCCCCAGGGCTGCCCACCAGCCCAGCGCTGCTGTGGCCTTACTGCCAGCCCTTAGAGCTCCTTTCTCATCGCCATTGTGGGGGCTCCATCTCCCCTTCCCTTTCTCCGGTCTCCTTACTGCTCTGGCCTCAGCCCAGGGTGGCCTCTGCAGAAGGAACCCCTGAGATTGAGGAGAAGAAGGGCCCGTGAGCCCTGGAGAGCACTTCTCCCCACGCCCGTCTCTGGTTTGGGTTTGTCTTGGCAGCTTCTCTCTAGCATTTTCTTCCCTACTTCTCTCAGAGATCTCCTTTTTTTTTTCTCCCATCACCCAGTCTCTCCCTTCCCACCTCCTCCACAGCTCCCTCTCCCCCCAGCAACTCCATCAGGGTGTCTTAAATCCTGAACAGCCAAAGAATTTTGTTGGTACACATTCTTTCTACAGTTAACTGCCGAGCACTGCTTCGGGCCAGGCCCCCTGCTCTCTTTTCCCAGGTCCCCCGGGAGGTGCACAGAGGAGAGGGATTGTACCCAGATGAACGGCCCTGTCGGAAAGCTTCCTAGGGGAACAACGCTGAGGCCTGCCCTCCCGGACCCCACAGGAGCATAGAAAGGGTTGGGAGAAACCTGGCCTCCGTGGGGTGTCTCCAAACCCCCCCCCCCACTATTAGCAGTTCTTACCAGGAGGAAAAGTCCTTATAAACATCAAAAGAGCGGACTGCGCCTGCTTCGGGGATGTAAGGAGAAAGAGGGGAAGCTGCCATGGGCCCGGGAGGCAGGAAGGTTGGTCAGAGGGATCATGCTTCTCTGGGACTTGGGAGAGAAGAAAAGGAGGGGTGACCGCCACTGAGCTCAGGAGAAGCCCAGCGCACCCCTGGCTCTGGCTCTAGCCCCCCTCCCACCAAGGTGGTGGCTGCCAGCACACCCCACAGGAAGCTGTGACTTGGGCTCACTGGAGGGGCAGCTCTCCCAGCAAAGCCACTGGGCACAGGCGGACTGCACTCTGCTCCCACTCAAGGACACGCCTTCAAGACCAGGTACCTGATGCATCCAATTTCATAGAGAAAGTCAAACAAAATGAGAAGACAGAGGAGTTATGTTTAAAATGAAAGAACAAGAAAAAAAACCCTGGAAAGCCCTTTGAGATTGTTATGATCACGACAGAGAGGATGGAGAAGTTGTCAGGAAAAAGTGTGAAAGACCTTGAGATGGGCAGTATCTTCTCTAGGGCATCCTTCCAGGCTTATCTCCACCTCTCATGGTCTTTAAGCTATTTGACAACTCACAGTTGTAGAAACTGGTAATAATGCAAATCATTTTTATACACAGAAATGCAAATTAGTTGTGTCTAATGGAATGCAATTATTGACCTATTTTGTATCTGTCTGTTATTTCATCAGTCCTTATCTCCCCATAAATGTACAGTACTTTGAACCAGCGATAACATTTTATTGGTTCCTTAATAAACGTATAGTACTTTGAACCAGCTATAACATCTTATTGGTTCCTTAATAAGTTAAATAAAATTTTTGATGTGTTAAAAATGTAAGTACAGGACAGTGCTATGGTATGCAACAATTTCTATAAAACAAAAGGAGAATAATATATATTTATGTTTGCATGTACATATATAAAAACCTCGGGGAGAATATATATTCATATTTGATTATACATGCATTAAAAAATAGAAATAATAGAGGTTATCTCTTAGGGGCTGAAGAACTAAACGGGGGGTTATGTGAAATGGATATTTTTTACTTTTTTACCTTTTATTTTTAAATCATGCAAATATATTTAAATTTTAAATGTGTGGGGATTAAGCTCATAAAGCAATGCCCTTGTTTTGTCTTATGTGATAAGTATCTAAGTTTAGTCTACATTTCACTGACTTTTGATTGACATCAGTGGAAAGTTCTGCAACTGGATGGGACAGAGGGAACTGAGGTACAGAAACCTTGATTCCTAATGACAAGGTAATGATGTGATGTTAGAACCAAATTTAATGAGAACAAAACATGAGGTAGAAATCAAGAATGGTGAATATATGACTTTATTGGAATATTTGTTCTAGTTCTGGACTTTTAGCTCCATGCATATTTAAGTGAAATATGCAGGCTTGACAGGAAAGCAAATAAAATTAATTGGAGGCTTGAGAAACCAGCCCTTTAAGGAAATGCTAAAATAAGTGGGTCAATTACATTGGAAGAAAAGGGGGGTTGTGAATCACCAAAACCATTCGACATACACGGCACACAGCAGGAATGTTTGGGTATGGCTCTTCTATGCTTTCCATAAAGACTGTGCTAGGAACTGGACTTTGATTAGGGCAGGAGGAGTTTAGACTATTATTAACACCATGACTGAAAGTCTGAAGAAAGCAACACATCAGCAAGAAAGGTTGCAAGCCCTCTTCCCTCATTTTTTTCTTTTCCTAGAAAGGTGAAACAGAGAGATTCTAAGTCTTTGAAGCTGTACTATGGCTTTTATTTTTTTCCCCTACAGCCTTATAAATTCTGCTTTAGGGGACAGAACTGGACTTGAAGCCTTGTCTTTCAAAGATAAAATCCATGCAGGATCCAAATGATTGAATATTGACTCATTGTTAGCTGGGATAATTTTTTCTCTTTTTTAATCCATAGTTAATGGGTGAAACGTTTTGATCTTTAACCAGCCTAACTTTTTATTTCCATTTAGGTGTTGGAACAGGCAATGGAAATGATCTAAAAGTACAGATAATAATGCAACAAAAGACTGTCTTTTCCGGTTCTGCTTCACAAAACTGCAGGGTAAGAGAAAGCATTTGAACTGAAAATTCTGGTGTTGGTTTTAAATCTCAGCGTCAAATCAGCCTGTTGACCTCCCCAAACCATTGCTCACCGCAGGGAGAGGCCACGCCGCTTTCTTTTTTTTTTTTTTGCTTTTGCTTTTTGCTATTTCTTTGGGCCGCTCCCGCGGCATATGGAGGTTCCCAGGCTAGGGGTCGAATCGGAGCTGTAGCCCCCAGCCTACACCACAGCCACAGCAACGCAGGATTCGAGCTGCGTCTGCGACCTACACCACAGTTCACGGCAACGCCGGATCGTTAACCCATTGAGCAAGGGCAGGGACCGAACCCACAACCTCATGGTTCCTAGTCGGATTCGTTAACCACTGCGCCACGACGGGAACTCCATGCTTTCTGGTTACTATCCAACTTGGTGTCCCTGGGTTTGGATTCGAGTCAAGAGTTAAAATCATTGTTCAAAACAGTTTTCAGAATGTTTTTCAGAAGGTATTTTCAGTTCAGAGTGGTGATTTGCCTTTGATTTTTTCCACCAAAGCCAAGCATGTTCTCAGGAATAAGAGGTTTTGTTTTTTGTTTTGCTTTTTAGGGCCACACCCGCGGCATATGGAGGTTCCCAGGCTAGGGATCGAATCAGAGCTACAGCTGCCAGCCTCTACCACAGCCACAGCAACACAGGATCCAAGCCGTGTCTGCAACCTACACCACAGATCACAGCAATGCCAGATCCTTAACCCACTGAGCGAGGCCAGGGATGAAGCCTGCAATCTCATGGTTACTGGTCAGATTTGTTTCCACCGCACCACGATGGGAACTCCAGGAATCAGAGTTTAAATGCATGCATCTGGTCAGTTTGAGCTATATTTTCTTCTTTGGTCATTTTATTACATGGCACTGATTCTCAGGTTGTAAGGTGCATAAAAATCACCTAGAAACCTAAAGATGCAGATTCCTAGGTTATATCCGCGATGCAAAGGTGGTTCAGGAAATATGGAATGGGGCCCAGGAATCTCCAGACTTGGCAGTGTCCCAAGTGATTCTAACTCACAAGTCTTGCCAGGACTGCACCTGGAGAAGCAATGCAGCAGCATATGAACTGGGGAGGAATCTCTAACCAAAGCAATGGGACCAGGCAGTCAGTGTTTTCTTAAATGTTGAAGAAATGCTTAAGACTACGGACCTTTCTGGAAGTACTAAGAAAGCTTCCTTCATGGGTCTAAGAAACAAAATTCTTTCCCAGGCTTTGGTCTTAGTTCTACTATTGCTTTCCCATCTGTCTGCTACCAGCCCCCAGCTGGGGACACCTTTAGGTGTAAGTTTAGATTGAGATTCTTTTTGTTTCTTGAGTTTGGACTGTATTACTATAACCTTGCTTTTTGGAACTACTTTGGGTGTGTCCAGTTAGGGACACTCACCTAGGCCTGATCTCTGGCTTTCGGTTCTTATCACACCACATACCCTCTATTCTTAGTTCTGCACACCCTTCCCCTGCTTTGTGAAAAGCAGCAGGTGGAACAGACGACACTCTGTGCTCACGGTCAAAGCTAGTTAAGATCTTTGGCCTAATATTCCTATCTGTAAAATAAAGATCACATTTCAAGTGTTGTGAGGATTACATTAGGTAATATATATGAAGTTGCCTTGTGAGTTAAATATCACTAAATCAATGTTATATGTGACAATTATCAGGCCCCTTTATCACACAGGAAATGCCCCTATATTCTCAACAATTTCATTCTTATTTCCCTGGCTCTTTAACTCTCAAGATTCAGCCCTTTCATACCTGAGCTTATTTCCATCAGTAACATGGCCTGCAGACTCCATTCCACCTAGGATGAGTTCCCCCTGGCCCTCAGAACACAACACTCTCATTTCTGTGGTATGTTTTTCCTGGTCTCGTCTGCCTTTCCCCTCCCCCCACCCTACTGGCTCCCTATTGAATTCTCTTTGCAGAGTTCATTGTTTAAGATGAACTACAGTTGGAGTTCCCGTCATGGCTCAGTGGTTAACGAATCCGACTAGGAACCAGGAGGTCGTAGGTTTGATCCCTGGCCTTGCTCAGGGGGTTAAGGAGTCAGCGTTGCCGTGAGCTATGGTGTGGGTTGCAGATATGGCTCGGATCCCGCGTTGCTGTGTCTCTGACGTAGGCCGGCGACTGCGGCTGTAATTCGACCCCTAGCCTGAGAACCTCCATATGCCATGAGAGCGGCCCAAGAAATGGCAAAAAGCAAAAAAAAAAAAAAAGTACAATTGACATACAATAGTGCTTTAACTTTTATTTATGTTATAAGATGGTCACCATTATAAGTCTAGTCACCATTTAAAGTTATTACAATATTACTGACTCTGTTCCCTACTCTGTGTATCATATCCCCATGAGTTATTTGGAGTGGAGTCTGATTTTATTCATCTGGGCCCTGTTTTTTTTTTTTTCCTGATGAGTCTGGCTAAAGTTTTGTCAATTTTATCTTTCCAAAGATCCATTTATAAGTTTCACTGATTTTTTCCTATTTTTTAAAATCTCTACTTCCTTCATTTCTGTTTCATTATTTAGGACTTCTTCCATTCTACTAACTTTGGACTTTCTTTTTCTACTTCCTTTAGGTGTAAGTTTAGATTGAGATTCTTTTTGTTTCTTGAGTTTGGACTGTATTACTATAACCTTGCTTTTTGGAACTACTTTGGGTGTGTCCCAGAGAGTTTGGAATGTTGTTTGAATTTTCAATTGTCTTAAGGTATTTATTTCCTCTTTGATTTCTTCAGTGACCCATTGATTGCTTAGTTAGCATGTTGTTTATAGCCTCCATGGGTTTGTTTTTTTTTTTCCTAGTTTTCTTATAGTTGATTTCAAGTTTGATACAATTTTAACTTTAAATTTATTGAGACTTGTTTTGAGGCCAACATGTGATCTATCCTCGAGAGTGTTCCCTGTGCACTTAAAAATAATGTGTGTTCTGCTGTTTGGGGATGCAATATTTTGTATATATTCAGTCCATCTGATCTAACATGTAATTTAAAGTAGGTGTTTCCTTCAGGATTTTCTGCCTGGATGATCTGTCACTGCTGTAAGGAGGATGTTAAAGTCTCCTACTATTATTGTATTACTTTTGATTTCTTTTTGATGTCTGTTAATATGAGCTATACATATTTAGGTGCTCTTATGTTGGGTGCACAGATATCTACAAGTGTTATATCCTCTTTTTGGATTGATCCCTTTATTATTATATAATGCTTTTTTTTCCCTATTACAGCCTTTTAAAAATCTTGTGAAGTTATTTTGGATTTTTAAAATTGAGGTATAGCTGATGTACAGTATTATATGTTAAGGTGTACAACACAGATTCACAATTTAAGGTTATATTCCATTTATAGTTATCAAATGTTCCCTGTGTACAATATATCCTGTACTTTACTTTATGCACAGTAGTGTATATCTCTTAGTCCTTTACCCATTCCTGTCCCTCCCTCCTTCCCTCGCCCTGCTGGTACCACCAGTTGGTTTTCCATATCTTTGAGTCTGTTTCTTTTGCTATATTCACTAGTTTATTTTTTAGATTTCACATATAAGTAATATACACTATTTGTCTTTCTCTGTCTGACTTATTCACGGAACATATTACTCTCCAAGTGTGTCCATGTTGTTGCAAATGGCAAGATTTCATTCTTTGTTATGGCTGAGTAGTATTCTACTGTGTATATATATATGTATATATATATATATATACATATATATATATAAAACACCTCTTTATCCTTTCATCCATTGATAGACACTTACGTTGCTTCCAAATCTTGGCAATTGTAAATAATGCTTCCATGAATATTGGGGTGCATGTATCTTTTTGAATTAGTGTTTTGGGTTTTTTTCTTGGATATATACCCAGGAGTGAAATTGTTAGGTCATATATAGGATAGTTCTGTTTTTAGCTTTTTTCGCAAAACCACTATCGTGTTTTCTACAGCAACCGCACCACTTTACATTCCCATCAACAGTGTACAAGGGTTCCCTTTTCTTCATAACCTTGCCAACATTTGCTATTTGAGTGTGGGTTTTTTTGTTGTTGTGTTTTGTTTTTTATGATAGCCATTCTGACAGGGTGGGGAGGTGATATTTTGAGATGGTTTCATTTTGCATTTCTCTGATGACTAATAATGTTGAGTGGAGTTCCCTCGTGGTGTAGTGGGTTAATGATCCAGTATTATCACTGCTGTGGCACAAGTTTGATCCCTGGCCCAGGAACTTCTGCATGCTTCTGCATTCATGGAAGCCAAAAATAATAATGTTGAGCATCTTTTCATGTCCCTTTTGGCCATCTGCATGTCTTCTTTAAAAAAAATGTCTATTTAGTTCTGCCTATTTTTTAATTGGGTGGGTTGTTTGATGGTGAGTTGTAGGAGCTGTTTATACATTTTAAGTATTAACCCCCTTATCAGTCATATCATTAGCAAATATTTTCTCCCACAGTAGGTTGTCTTTTCATTTTGTCAGTGGTTCCTTTTGCTGTGCAGAAAGCTTTTATTTACTTGTAGAGATAGTTCCAAAAAATTAAGGCTACAATTTGTCAGTGTTCAGCCTATGGTTTTTTTTTTTTAATTGTATAGTGTCCAATCTTACATTTTGGTATTTAATCCATCTTGAATTTATTTTGGTATATGGTGTCAGAGAATGTTCTAATTTCATTATTTTACATGGAGCTATCCTATCACCCTTGTTTTAAAGTATCTTTTCTAAGTACTGCCATCCTAGACTTCTGTTTGAATTTGTGTAAAATATCTTTTCCCATCCTTTCACTGTGTCTTTAGATCTGAAGTGACTGTCTTGTAGGCAGCATAGAGATGGGCTTATTTTTGTGAAATCCTATGTCTTTTGATTAGAGAATTTAGTCTATTTACTTTTAAATTATTGAGAGGTTTTTATGTAATGCCCTTGTACTCATTGTTTTCTGGCTGTTTTGCAGTTCTTTTCTTGCTTTCCTCCTTCATGATTTGATGACTTTTAGTGTTTGAATTCCTTTATTATTTGTGTCCCATTACAAGGTTTTGGTTTGTGGCGAAGTTGAAATTTGTGTATAACAACCTATGTGTATAGCAGTCTATTTAAGTTGATGGTCACTTAAGATCAAATGAACTTCAAAAACATTGTTTTTGGGATTCCCGTCATGGCTCAGTGGTTAACAAATCCGACTAGGAACCATGAGGTTGTGGGTTTGATCCCTGGCCCTGTTCAGTGGGTTAAGGATCCGGCACTGCTGTGAGCTGTGGTGTAGGCTGGTGGCTCCAGCTCTGATTAGACCCCTAGCCTGGGAACATCCATATGCTGCAGGTGTGGCCCTAGAAAAGGCAAAAAGACCAAAAAAAAAGAAAAATTGTTTTTACTCCCCCCAATCTGTTTTATTTTTGACATACTTTATACATTTTAATTTTGTGTATATAACAACCAATTATTGCACCAGTTGTTGGTTTTATTTATTTTGGCTATGCCCATGCATGTGGGAGTTCCCAGGCCAGGGACTGAATCCACACCACTGTAGTGACAATGCTGATCCTTAATCTGCTCCATCCCAGGAGAACTTTTAACTCTGGTTGATCAACTACCTTTACTGTATGTTTGCTTTTACTAAGGATATTTTTCATTTTATGTATTTTCTTATTTCTATGTATGGATTTTCTTTTTTTGCTTTAAAAAAAAAAAAACAAAAACTTTTTTTGCTTGGTTGTAACGTTTCTACCTCTCAGTGCTTTCAGTATATTATGTCACTCCCTTATGGCTTATAAAGTTTCTACCGAAAAATCAGCTGATAGTCTTACGGGAGTTCTCTTATGTGTGACTAATTGTTTTTCTGTTATTTTGCTTCCAATATGCTATTGATTCCATCTGGTATACTGTTCATTTCAGTTATGGTATTCTTCAGCCTACTGGTTCTTTTTGTTTTTATCTGTGTTGAAGTTCTGTGTTCATTCTCTTCCCAAGTTTGGTGAGCATCTTTGTGGGCACTACTTTGAACACCATCGGGCTGATGACTTATGTTCGGTTTGATCAGTTCTTTTTCTGAGGTTTTGTCTTGTTCTTTCATGGGGAACATGTTCCTTTGCCTCCTCGTTTCCCCCCTCTGGACTTGTTCCTATCTGGTGGGTAGACTGGCTGTATCTTCTGGTCTTGAAGAAGTGGCCAAAGTAGAAGGTTTCCTGTAGGGCCCGTAAGAGTAATCCTGACCAGTCATTAGAACCAAGGATGTTTTCTGTGGGGCTGTGCAGCCCTCCTGTGATGCACACGCGTGGATAGGGCTGGCTATGAGACCTGGCTGAAACTGGTGGGCATGGCTGGGCAATGCTGCTAGCAGTGGGGCCGGCCCCCCAGGGTTGGGAGTTGCTTTGGGAGTCGGGGAGAACTAGCCGAGGACTCCTGCTGTAGAAGGGCACTAGCAAGGTAGATGTCAAGTGTCTGACTGGTCAGCTCTGGGTCAGCTAGGTAGAGGGAGCATCTGAGAGCACTTTGGGACTCACTCTAAAGTTAGTTAATAAATCTCTATCATATACGGCCTGGGCACTTTTCAAGCTGCTGCCTCTGCACTGAGACTCAAAGTGAATGAGGTTGTGCAAGTGCCCTTGAAGAGTGGGCCTTCCTCTATAGCCCTGCAGCAATTCCAGACACAGCCCTGCTCGATTTCAAGCTGGACATGACAGGGGCTCATCTTCCCTGTGCAGGGCCCCAGGGCTGGGCTGCCTGATGTGGGGCTTGAACCTCTCTCTTTAGGGAGAACCGCCACGTTTATGCTATCTCCTCCTGCTTGTGGGCAGCCTCGCTGGGAGGGGTGGGTCCTCATCAGACTGTAACTCTGCTCTCCCACCTGTCGCAATGCTTTTTCGTTATATCCTTAGTCGTGGAAGAGCGGTTCTGCTAGGCTTCAGGTCATTCTCGCAGTTGTTCTAGACGGCGTTGTAGTTTGGTGTGTCCGTGGCAGCAGGTGAGCCCAGCATCTTCCTGCTCCACCATCCAGATCCCACCTCAGTGCTCTTCATCATTTATAAAATTCCTGGATGCCCATGTCAGTTTCTGTCTCCTCAGCGAAGCACTCCTTCTACACCTCCTGGTAACCTCCCTGAAGTGTATACATCACCACGCTTAGTCTTCCATGCAGCTTGACACATGACGCTATGCCATTCCACTGCTGTTCCTCATGTGTTTAACTCCCTGAAGCATCAACAGATCTGCACCTTCTTTTCTATTTTTCACAGGGCCCAGCAAAGACCATTCCCCTTGTGGGTGCCATTATCATACAAGGGTGTATCAGTAACAAAGAACTGCAGAGAGCTTCAACACCATTCTTTACAAAAACTTAGCCTACCTTTGGTCATTCCTCCAGCAGTCTGCTATGGGCAAGGCCTACGATCCCATCAAATAAGTATTTTTGATAAAATGTGACCAATTAGGCATTACTCTTTTTCGGGTTGTTGTTTTGTTTGTATTTGTTTTTGCTTTTTAGGGCCACAGCCACAGCAAAGCTAGATCTGAGCCACATCTGTGACCTACTCCACAGCAATGCCGGATCCTTAACCCACTGAGGGAGGCCAGGGATCGAACCCAAATCCTGATGGATAGTAGTTGGGTCCTTAACCCACTGAGCCGCAAAAGCTTTTTAAATGTGAATACTGGCTTTAAAGTGTTCGTTCCAACATATGAAAATCCAGTGACACACATTCAATAGACTTACTTGGTTAAAGTCTGATAGAAAATTAAATACTTTAAGAGTCCCCATCATGGCTCAGTGGAAATGAATCTGACTAGCACCCATGAAGATGCAAGTTTGATCCCTGGCCTCGCTCAGTGGGTTAAGGAGCCAGCATTGCGGTGAGCTGTGGTGTAGGTCGCAGAAATGGCTTGGATCTGGTGTTGCTGTGGCATAGGCCAGCGGCTATAGCTCTCATTTGACCCCTAGCCTGGGAACCTCCATGTGCAGTGGATGTGGCCCTAGAAAGCCCAAAAAAGAAAACTGAATACTTTGCTTTTCAAACATACTTCACCATAACCCTTGACCATACTGGCCTTATAAAAACGTAAACAACAGTATTCCAACTTGATAGAAATAATGAGTAACATTTATACACACAGTCCTTGGGCTAAGAGACCAAGAGTATGTTGTAAATATTAAAAGCCTCAGTAAGTAAACATGAACTTCACTATTATTATCAGCTAGGTTTATAGTTCTAAAATCCATGTGTCTATCCACAGATGGTTCATGATGCTGAAACGGACAGAGTAATATTTAATCTACTCAGCTGTCCCCCTCTGTACGATGAGGTTAAAGTCAAATTTCTCTCTTCGGTGAGTAATCAAGAAGCAATCTATGCCATTAATCTTGTCTCGTCTTTTGAATAATTCTGGGTTGGGATTTCCTTTGCTACATTTCCTGACACAGGAGATGATAGGAGATGTCAACTCCTAGCCAGGGATGGGGAGAAAAACAAGTCAGATCTATAAAAAAAAATTTTTTTTATTTTTAAGAAGAACATATAGAATTTTTTTTTCTTTTGTCTTTTTAGGGCTACACCCTTGGCATATGGAGGTTCCCAGGCTAGGGGTCTAATTTGGAGCTACAGCTGCCTGCCTACACCACAGCCACAGCAACGCCAGATCCTTAACCCACTGAGTGAGGCCAGGGATCGAACCCACAACCTCATGGTTCCTAGTTAGATTCGTTTCCACTGCACCATGATGGAATGCCCTCATTTTTTAGAAATTCTATACAATTTGCTTTTTTTTTTTTTTTTTTTTTGTCTTTTTGCAATTTCTTTGGGCCACTCCCACGGCATATGGAGGTTCCCAGGCTAAGTGTCCAATTGGAGCTATAGCTGCCGGCCCCGCCAGATCCTTAACCCACTGATCGAGGCCAGGGATCGAAGCCACAATCTCATGGTTCCTAGTTCGATTTATTTCCGCTGCGCCTCGATGGGAACTCCTGCATGTATTCATTTTCAAATAAGAAAACAAAAAGCAGGATGTTTAAAAAAAAAAAAAGGTATGTTTTACTACATAGCGCTGGTAATTTTGGTTTATATCTTTTAAACAGTCCTCCCCATAATTTACAAAATACTTTAAAATGAGGGAGATTGTGCTTTCCTTCTCCTTTGATGTATAATTCATTTTAAATAATGTTTAATCCAACATTTATGAAAAGGAAGAATGTCTGCCATTGTCATTATTCTATCATGAGGATATAACTTATATTGACCAGTTATAAAACATTTGTCTGAGTATTATTCTGCATATAGTAAATTTCTAAGCATTAGTAGTTTTTTTCCTATTAAATCCAACAAAACTGCCAACAAGTAACTATGTGGATCAATTTAAAGCTTATTTCCTGTGGCCTCCTTCATCCTCTGCTTGCTCCGTGCTGGGGGAGAATTTATTGAGTTTGAAATGGGAAACGTATTGAAGCGAGTAACCTGGGTAGTCCCCATACTGGGTGGTTATTCCTTGAACAATGGGGCTGGTCTGAATTCTCTTCATCAGTAGTTTCTAAGCAGAAGCACCAACCAAGGGCATGAGATGAAAGCACTTTCATCAATTTTAGTTATTTCTATCATCATCATCAACAGTGGTTAATAAGCCAGTGAAGCAGCTTCTTATAGAAATGGATAACATATTGGGGCATAAATGGGCATAGGATGCTAGTAGATTCTGTTTAGCATTATCCAAGCCAGAATAAAAAGATCAGCATCTAAGTTTATAAATACATATCATAGAGAAAATACATTTATTTCCTTGAAAATTTTGCTAGAAATGCTAAGAGAAAGGAACAGTCATCTCTTAAAGCCTCCTCCTTGCTGTCTTGAGTGTAATATTAGAGCCTAAGTGCTGCATATTTAATAGCTACAACTATTTGATGAACATAAAAATGAATACAGGAAGGAATTTTAATCCCTTTGGAATGATTAGTTCTTGGTATAAGTTTTACTGTGAAAAATAATCTCTTTTTTTAAACCACGCCTTTTTAGAATCTGCCTAAATACTACGACAACTGTCCATTTTTCTTTTGGTTCCACACGTCTTTTATACAGAATAACAGGTATGTCTAGGATATAATCCAGTAGATACCACTTCATCTTCAATGTCTATAAAAACTTTAATAACAAGTCTTTGGCTAATTGCCATAAGCTCAATTTACAGAAACCACAAAAACCCTTGAGTCACAGTTCTTCATTAACTTACTTACTGTGATCTGTTTTTTTTTTTTTTTAAATGTGGATAGCTTGGAATTCTCTGGCTCAGTGGGTTAAGGATCCAGCATTGTTACTGCTGTGGCTCTGGTTACAGCAGTAGCTCAGGTTTGATCCCTGGCCCAGGAACTTCCACATGCTGTGGGTGTGGCCCAAAAAATACTTATATAAGGCTAGTCTTGAGACCTACTGCTGCATTATAAGTTAATACATAATACAATCAGCTCTTGATTGTGGTCATAAATCCCTCCCATGGAAGTTTAAATGAGTCTACTCAGTACCTTGAATATGGCAGGTCCTCAGTATGTGTTGATTTACTGATGACTGACTTACCAACACCAAATTTTATGCCACAGCAAGGGGTCATCCAGAGAGGCTTCAGCTAGTTTAAAAGCTGACTGACACACTTACACCTAGGGAAGACGTTATAAGACAGTATTAATGAAGACAGCTTAAAAAAAAATGACTAGTCTTCCATTTAAAAATGATTTTCTAGGGAGTTCTCTTGTGGTGCAGCAATTAAGGATCTGGCATTGTCACTGCAGTGGCATGGGTTCAAGCCATAGCCTGAGAAATTCCACACGCTGCAGGTGTGGCCAAAAAAAAAAATTGTTTTTCTAACAACTAAATTGGGTAATCTATTTTTTAAAAAGTATTTGACTTGATGATTATTCTATCATATCTAGAAACTCATTCCTAAATCTGAAAATTTGAGATTATTGGTATCACGATACCATCTAATACAAAAAGATAATATTCAAAAAATTGTACAGGTGAGTTTTGAAGCAATGGTTGTGATTGTATGTTAGCATGAATGGATAGTTCTCATGACAATCCTACCCTTTGCTTCAAATGTGAACTGCATCTAATCCCACCTCAAGTCCGGGACGGCAATAGTAAATGAACATCTAGCCTACACACCTACTATGCACACGTATTTAGTCAACTTCAATAGAATGAACTTTGGATTTGATATAACATTTGTACCATTTTTTCCTCTGGATATATACAGACAGAAAACTGACTCATAACATGAGTAAAATCCCTCAAAGAGACATCTGGGTAGAAATTCCTTTGGTGCTACTCTCAGAAGTGGTTCTTACTAAAGGACACAGTTTTTTCCTCTTAAAACACCATGTTTATAAGAATTTGGGCCAGATCTACCTGTGCATCTTGGAGGGTCTCCTGGAGAGGCAAGGGCCAGCTGCTGCTCACTGTAGGGTCTGGACAGTGGAGGCAGAAATCCCAGGGAATCAATGGCATGAGCTCCTCTGGAGGCTACCATTTTGGAAAATTCTGGCCCCACCCAACTGCAGGAACACAGCCACCTCTAATCCCACTGCTTAACATGGCTTTGTCCAACAAAGGGATGAGACCAAGCTCCACCCACCAGCGGGCAGACACCAATCCCTCCCATTGTCAAGTCGGCACAAGTCCCTGAACCAACTTCAGTCACCAGTGGGCAGAAGCTGGTGGGGCTAGAGAAGCAACTGGGGCTACAACCCTGCAGCCTACAGAAAGGAGACCACAAACAAAAAGCTAGACGAAAATGAAATAGCAGAGAAATAAGCTCCAGAGGAAGGAACAAGACAAACTCTGAAAGAACTACTAAGTAAAGTGGAAATAGGCAACCTACATGAAAAAGACTTTAATGATAATAAAGATGATCCAAGATCTCAGGAAAAGATGGAGGCAAAGATTAAGAAATTAAATGTTTAACAAAGAAATAGAAGAATTAAAGAACAAACAGATAAATAATAACTGAAATGAAAAATACCTTAGAAGAAACCAATAGTACAATACATGAGGCAGAGGAATGATGAGATTTAAGACAGACTGGTGGAAATTATTCTGATGCAGAATAGAATTAAGAAAAAACAAGGAGGGAGAGTTCCTGTCATGGCTCAGTGGTCAACGAATCCGACTAGGAACCATGAGATTGCAATTGCACGTTTGATCCCTGGCCTCGCTAGGTAGGTTGGGAGTCTGGCGTTGCCATGAACTGTGGTGTAGGTTGCAGACGTGGCTCAGATCCCACATTGCTATGGCTCTGGTGTAGGCTGGCGGCTACAGCTCTGATTGGATCTCTCGGCTGGGAACCTCCATATGCCACAGGTGCAGCCCTAGAAAAGGCAAAAAGACAAAAACAAACAAAGAAACAAAAAAAAACAAGGAGGGAGTACCCATTGTGGCACAGTAGAAATGAATCTGACTAGTATCCATGGGGATGCAGGTTCTTGCTCAGTGGGTTAAGGATCTGGCATTACCATGAGCTATGATGTAGGTTGCAAACACAGCTCAGATCCCATGTTGCTGTGGTGTAGGCCAGTGGCTGTAGCTCTGATTGACCCCTAGTCTGGGAACTTCCATATGCCATGGTGGAGCCCTAAAAAAAAAACAAAAAGAAAAAAAAAAGTAAAATAAACGTACAGTCTAAGAGATCTTTGGGATAACACCAAATGCAACATTTGCATTATAGAGGTCCTAGAAAAAGAAAATACCTAAGAAAATATTTGAATAAATAATAGCCAAAAACTCCCCTAACATGAGAAATGAAACATCAATTCAAGCCCAGGAAACAGTGAGGCCTATGTACAAAAAAACCCGAGGAGCACCCAAGACATATATTAATCGTACTGACCAAAATTAAGCACAAAGAAAATGTTAAAAGCAACTAGCAAAAAGCAACAAATAACATATAGGGAGGGCCCATAAGATTATCAGCTGATTTTTCAGCAGAAACTCTGCAGGCCAGAAGGGAGTGGCACAAAATAAAGTGATGAAACCTACCACCAAGAATACTCAGCAAGGCCCTCAGATTGGATGGAAAAATCAATAGCTTTACAGACAAACAAAAGTGAAGAGAATTCATCACCACCAAACCAGCTTTACAGAAAATGCTAAAGGAAATGCTCTAGACAGAAAAGCAAAGGCCACAACCAGAAACAAGAAAAAAAAAAAAAAAATTAGAGGGGTCACTAGTAAAGGCAAACATACAGTAAAGGCGAAAAATATGGTATCAAAATCAGCAATTGTGAGAAGAGGAGAGTTATGATCGTAGAACATTGGAAAGTTGAAATTAAATGACCAGGAACTTAAAATAATCTTGTGTATATATATATATATATATAAAACTACTATATCAAAACCTCATGGTAACGTCAAACCAAAAACATACAATAGATGCACACGCAACTAAGAAAAAGCAGCCCAAACACAATACTAAAGATACTCAAATTACAAGTGAAGAGAACAAAAGAGGAAGGGAAGAAAAAGTATGAAAACAAACACAGGAATTAACAGTAGTAAGAACATCTATATCAATAATTACCTTGGAGTTCCTGTTGTGGCACAGCGGAAAGGAATCTGAGTAGGAACCATGAGGTTCTGGGTTCAATCCCTGCCCTCACTTAGTAGGTTAAAGATCCAGTGTTGCCGAGAGCTGTGGTGTAGGCTGCACACATGGCTCAGATCTGGCGTTGCTGTGGCTCTGGCAGGCAGCTGTAGCTCTGATTAGACCCCTAGCCTGGGAATCTCCATATGCCATGGGAGTGGCCCTAAAAAAAAATTACCTTAAATCAAATTCCCTTTTGGCATAGTGGGTTAAGGATCTGGTGTCACTACTGCAGCCGAGGTCACTGCTGTGGCATGGATTTGACTGGCCCCAAAACTTCCGCATGTTGCAGGTATGGCCAAAAAAGGGAAACAATTACCTTAAGTGTAAATGGATTAAATGCTCCAAACAAAAGACATAAACTGAGTAGATACAAAAGTAAGACCTGTGTATGTGCTGTGTATAAGAGATTCTTTTCAGATCTAGAGACACATGTAGATTGAAAGTGAGAGGATGAAAAAGGTATTCCAGCAAATAGAAATCAAAAGAAAGCTTGGGTAGCAATGCTTATCATACAAAGTAGACCTTTAAGAAGATACAAGAGACCAAGGACCCTATATAATGATCAAAGAATCAATCCACAAAGAACATATATAATGCACCCAACACAGGAGCACCTCAATATATAGCCATAACAGGAGAAACTGAGAATAACATGATAATAGTGGGGGGCTTTAACACCCCACTTACAGCAACAGACTGATCATACAAAATCAATAAGAAAACACAGACCTTAAATGATGCATTACAACCAAATAGACTAAACTGATATAGAACATTCCATCCTAAAGCAGCAGAAAACTACCACATTCTTCTTAGGCGCACATGGAACATTTTCCGGGATTGCATCTTGGGCCATAAATCAAACCTCAGTAAATTTTAAAAAACTGAAGTCGTGACCACAACACTTTAAGATTAGAAATCAACTACAAGGAAAAAAAAAAAAAAAAACACTAAAAGGAGACTAAACAATATGCTACTAAAACAAGCAATGGATCACAGAAGAAAGACAAGACAGGAGGCAGGATTAAGATGACGATGTAGAATGATGAGCTTACCTTCTCATGAAATCAACAAAATTACAACCAAATAGTAAACAATGTTCAACAAAATAGACTGGAAACTATCCAAAAAGATAACCTACTCCACAAGTCAAAGAGGAGGCCACATTGAGATGGTAGGGGGCTGAGTACGTGATATAAGCAACCCATGCCGGCCAGGTGGGGAGCCCACAGAAGAGAAAGTAACTGTATTGAAGAGGCTCACTAACAGGAGTGAGAGTTTTGAGCCCCGTGTTAGGTTCCCTCTCCTGGGGATCTAGCATTGGGAAGAGCCCCCGGAGCATTTGGGGTTGAGGGCCAGTGGTATTGGTGCACAGGAGCTCCACGGGACTGGGAGAAATTGAGACTCTGCTCTATAAAGGTGCACACAGGCTTTTATGTGCCCCAGGTCCCAGGGCAAAGCAGACACTCCATAGGAATATAGGCAGACCTGCCTGCAGTTCTTGGAGGATCCCCTGGGTAAAAAGGGGGTGAGTGTGGCTCATTGTGGGGGAAGGACATCGGAGACAAAGATCTTGAGAATAATCATCAGTGTAAACTCCTGCAAAGGTGGCCACTGTGGAAAAATTTGGCACCATCCATCAAGGCTGAGAAGCCCCAGACTACACAACAGACCAAGAGGGAACACAGCCCCACCCATCAGCAAATAGACTGCCTAAAGACCCCACAGACACATAGTTGCCTCTAATCACACCCAGAGACAAAGACCCACCCACCAGAGGGCTAAGAATCAGCTCCAACCACCAGCTGGCAGGCACCAGTCCTTCCCATCAGGAAACCTGCAATAAGCCCCCCTACCAACTTCACCCACAAAGGAGGCAGACATCAGAAGCAAGAGAGGCTACAACCCTATTGTCTACAAAAAGGAGACCACACTAAAAAACCTATACAAAATGAAAAGGCAGACGATTACGACTCAGATAAAGGAACAAGAAAAAATAAAAGCAGAACAACAGCTAAGTGGTTTTGAAAATATCAACTTCCATGAAAAAGACTTTAGGAATTCCCGTTGTGGCACAGTGGTTAACGAATCCGACTAGGAACCACGAGGTTGCGGGTTCAATCCCTGGCCTCGCTCACTGGGTTGAGGATCTGGTGTTGCTGTGAGCTGTGGTGTAGGTCGCAGATGTGGCTTGGATCCCGAGTTGCTGTGGCTCTGGTGTAGGCCAGCAGCTATAGCTCCGATTAGATCCCTAGCCTGAGAACCTCCATATGCCGCAACTGCAGCCCTGAAAAGACAAATAGATAAAAAGACAAAAAAAAAAAAAAAAAGAAAGAAAAAAACCACCACCAACAAAACAGTAACAACCCAATCAAAAAATGGGCAGATCTAAATAGACATTTCTCCAAAGCAGAGAAAGATGCCAAAAACCACATGAACAGATGTTCAACGTTAGTAATTATTAGAGAAATGCAAATCAAAAGTATAATGAGGTATCACCTCACACCAGTCAGAATGGCCATCATCAAAAAATCTACAAATAATAAATGCTAGAGAGGGTGTGAGAAATGGGAACCTTTCGTGAGAATGCAAATTGATACAACCACTATGGAAAACAGTACGGAAATTCCTTTAAAAACTACATCTAGAACTACCGTATGATCCAGCAGTCCCACTCCTGGGCATCTATCTGGAGAAAACCCTAATTGGAAGATAGCCCCATGTTCACTGCAGCACTATTGACAATAGCCAAGACATGGAACAACCTCAATGTCCAAAAGAGGACTGGATAAAGATGTGGTGCATATATACAATGGAGTATTCCTCAGCCATAAAAAGAATGATAATAATGCCATTTGCAGCAACACAGATGGGCTTAGAGATCATCGTATTAAGTGAAGTAAGGCAGGCAGAGAAAGACAAAAACAGGATATCACTTAAATGTGGAATCTAATAAAAATAAATGATACACAAGAATTTGTTTGTAGCACAGAAACAGACTTAAAGAGTTCAAGGTCAAACTTAGGGTTACCAAAGGGGAATCTGTGGGGTGGGAGGGATAAACTGGCAGGGTGGGGTTGGCACATGCGCACTGCTCCATAAAGGGTGTGCTTTACTAATAGGGAGACCCTACAGCACAGGGAGATCTTCTCAATGTTCTTAACTTACATGGGAAAAAAGAACAGATATATGTATAACTGATGCACTCTGCTATAAACTTAAACATTCTAAATCAACTAAACCCCAATTTAAAAAAAACTACCATGTTCATATTGGAGAGGCAACAAGCTTCATTCTTTCTCCTCACTTTCATAGTTTCTACAGGCTTAACATTTAAATTTCCATACTACCTGGTAAAGGTGCTTTTATTAGTTACGAGATGGATAACATTGGCATTTGGGGTGAATTAACATTCAAAAGACATCTGTTATTTTATTACTGGGTTTTAAGACACATCTAGTCTGACTGGTCACATACAGACATTTTATTAAACCCAGATGTTAATTCCATAAAAGGCAACGTTAAAAAAGAAAAATCAGTGACACGGTGTTACTGAAGGTTATATTTTGTCTTAATAAAATGGGAGAGCTGGCTTAGGAAGTTAACTAGACACAGAGAAGGGACCGAGACTGATGGTGGCCAGCAAGGCTTTTTTAAGGCTCGAACAAGGGTGTCCTGTAGCATGGAATGGGGAAAAATTGTAATCACTTTTTTTCTGTTCTAGGCTTTATCTTCCAAGAAGTGAACTGGACAATCCCCATAAACCAAGAGCATGGAAAATTTACCGTCCAGACTTTGCAGTTGAGGTACATTTTGATGAAGTTGTAGCTGGTATCTAAATAAGTTTCCCCTCCCGTATCTTGTTCTCCCCAATCCTTGCTCCATTTCCATGTCCTTTAAACCTATTTCCCTGCTGATATATGTACATATGTTTTTGAGAAATCTATTAAATATACAGAAAAGAAACGATCAGTGGTAATTTTTTGAAGGTATACACATCAAAGTTTTCATCTATATTAAGATACACTTGAAACAGTACACAGGACATTAGTTATTTATCACTTTTAAAAACTTAGAAATAAAACTTTCATATCAAAATAACCGGGATATTTAAAAACTGTGATCTTCTCCCAATATGTATATATACATTTCATCCCAATACTTACATATACATTTCATTTACTTATTTCCTCACATGTATTTGGCCAAGTACATATTCCCTTCTTTTAAATGGGTAATTACAGATTATTTAGAAGGGTCATTTTTTTTTTTTTTTTTTTCTTTTTTGCTATTTCTTTGGGCCACTCCCGCGGCATATGAAGGTTCCCGGGCTAGGGGTTGAATCGGAGCTGTAGCCGCCGGCCTCCACCACAGCCACAGCAACGCAGGATTCGAGCTGCGTCTGCGACCTACACCACAGCTCATGGCAACGCCGGATCGTTAACCCACTGAGCAAGGGCGGGGACGGAACCCGAAACCTCATGGTTCCTAGTCGGATTCGTTAACCACTGCGCCACGACGGGAACTCCTAGAAAGGTCATTTTTGACCCCTTCCTCTACTTGATTTACAAACTATTAACCAACATCAGAATGGCAGCAAAGACTTGAAAAAACCCAGAGAAATGTTCACAGCAGCAGCCTTCCACCCCCCAGCACATGCTTTTCTTTTGCTCCCAAGCACTGCACAGAGCTTGACAAGCAAGCTTCCTTTCATTACACACACAACGTCGCGAAGGCCAGAGAAACCTGGTAAACATGAATGAAGGAAGCTTCAGTGACCTCTGCTTTGGTGTAACATCACAAATGAAGTCAAAGGAAACATGCGCCTCGAGCAATCTACATTATTTTAAAATCCACCACGCCTCCTCACAACCAGCTTCATCTGAACTTGGGGAACTCTCCCGTAAGGTCACCTTTTCACTATAGACACTGGTGAGTCCTGTGTCCACAGGGAAGCATCATTTTCTCTTTGGTACCGGGTGCTATTTTTTTTCTAAATACCTTCACTGCCACTATATTGTAAGGCCACAACTGTTCTTTGAAAACAGTTCCATGTTGACTTTATTGAAATTATCCTTACTTGAGTAGTTTTCCCTTTATTGGCAAGGCTCTCAACCATCTAGCCCAACCTGAATCCATCAGGAAATGAAAGGTAGCAACTCATGAGGACCAGCACCTCTGCTAAAACACAATACGCTCATCCCTGAAAAATCTTGCACTTTGCACGAAATACACATTAAAATGGTTTGTGGGGCTGGAACAGACCACTCCCACTAAGCAAAGTTGTATGAGCACAGTAAGGTTGGCAACCACTTAGACTGGCAGCCCCAGGAGATCTGAAGGTTCCAGCAGTAGGTTCTTCTTTAAGGGACATTAGAGCAATACTTTACAGAAAAGGGCAGGAGGGTGCCCACCTGGCAGAGATGGGAGGACAGCTCCGGGCTGCCATCATCGTGGCATGGAAGGCCATGCAGGTGCTTCTCCTCCCCTCAAAACAGCCCACATTAAGGGTCCCAGCTACCAGTGCAGCAGCCCAGCTAAAGGCGTTTTGCTTTGCTGGCAAAAGTTCTCCTTCTCCTTCTCCTAATCTGACTCCGTTGGAGGAATATGCTTTCCAATCCCTTCCATGTCCTCATTACATTATTCCCTGGACTACGTGCTACAGAAACGTGTTACGGCAGAGCAGGTTATCCTATTTAACATTCCTGAAGCCATAATCCCCGGAAGGCAGATCAGGTAGTAGACTTAGGTGAATGGGGGGAAAAAGTGAGGCCTAACATCTACCTCTAATATTGGCAAAAATTGGGAAACCCCCATTTTTCAAAATCTTGCTTTTTGACTTTTTTTTTTTTTTTGTCTTTTTAGGGCCGCACCCTCAGCATATGGAGATTCCCAGGCTATGGGTCGAATCCGTGTTGGCCTACACCACAGCCACAGCAACCTGGGATCCGAGCCGCATCTTCGACCTACACCACAGCTCACAGCAACGCCGGATCCTTAACCCACTTCGCAAGGCCAGGAATCGAACCTGGGTCCTCATGGATGCTAGTCAGATTCATGTCCGCTGAGCCATGATAGAAACTCCTCTTGGTTTTTTTTTTTTTTTTTTTTTTTTTTTTGTCTTTTAGGGTCGCACCCAAGGCATATGGAGGTTCCCAGGCTAGAGGTCTAATCAGGGCTGTAGCTGCCGGCCTACATCAGAGCCACAGCAACTCGGGATCTGAGCTGGGTTCTTCAACCTACAACCACAGCTCACAGCAATGCCGGATCCTTAACCCACTGAGCAAGGCCAGGGATCGAAGCCACAATCTCATGGTTCCTAGTCAGATTTCTTTCTATTGTGCCATGACAGGAACTCCTCTTACTTTTTGAAATAAAGGAGATTACAGCTGGTCTCTGTTCTCTAACCACCAAAGGTCCATCAAAATTTCTGGCAATTATGTGCTGTCACTATTCTGCTTTTGCTCACAAAGTGAACTTGCAGGGCTACCCACAAGGATGCTCTCCCGAAACCCAGTGTAAGTCATTGAACAACTTGAGAAACTTACATCATTATATGTCAGAATGATATTGGTTTTCTTAAAACAGAATTGACTGACCTGGAATATAACTATCTAAAACCTGATATCAAGTTTATTAAAAAACAGAACGGCATTCTCCCAAAGCAGTCACATCACACCCACAGCCCGGTGGAGAGTGAAAGTAATTCTAGGGGGCCAAGTTTCCTAACTGGGGTGTATAGAAAGAACATGTATTTTTATCAAGTTGTTATTTCACATCGGGAATGTTGCTGACCAAACAGTGCTCATTGCAATAAACAACCACCTCGAAATGTTACCGTCCATCACGCTTCACCATTCCCCACGGCTGGTTCTGAGCATGTAGGTCAGGCCCTTCAACAAACCATATCGTCCAAGATTAGGCAAATAATTTAATGACAGAACATGAGAATTTTTTTAAGCACACTATTTTGAGTTACTATATTTTTGTCTGGAGTACAGATCTGAAGTGATACACATTGTACCCAAATACTGAACCATGAATGATTCAAGTAGAATGGAAAACACAGCAAAACTCCCAAATTCAATTTGCATTCCTTACTCCCACTCACCCTTACTCGCCTCAGGCCGTTTCTGTTGATTTTCGGTTAAACCGCGACAGGACCACGCGTGAGAAGCTCTACTGCCCAAGAAGAAGCCCGGTGGGCAATGGACCAGTTCACCTCCTGCTGGACACCAGCCCCACTTTCTAAGGTTGCTTCACTCCAAACGCCTATTCAGATGAAGCACCACTCAGGAGCTGCTGACCACTGAAGGATGGAGAAAGGTAAGGGAGAAAACTGGTTTTCAAGAAAAAGCAAACGGAAAACCAGGCCCAGCTCTGAGCCTATGGAGCAGCATCAATGTCTCCCTGACCCTCTGGCTTCCGGGACGTGGCTGGTGTCACCACTGAGGCTTTATGGGGAACAGAAAGCTTGTAGCAACTGGAGGCCTCTGCCCATGGGACAGACACACCACTATGGACTCATCCGAACACGTCAGCCTGGTCCCGAGGGCCGCACAGGCTGTGTAAGAGCACTTTACAAAAGCCCTCGGTGGTTCTAGAGCAGCATGGAATGAGGCAGCTTATTCAGTGAGGACAAGAAGGCCCTTTACACCAGATGGCCAGAGAATAGCTGTGCATCTCAAGTCGGTGGGAATCGGATGAACTGAGGTTTGTTGGTAGTGCATACATATGGCATCATTTAATAAAATTACTTTTGCTTCATTGCTTTGCAAAGTCACACCCCATAGACCCCATAGACTGAAATCCACTGGCGGCCAGCACCCAATGGCAAAGGTTCCAGCACCGTGAAAGCACACCAAGGGGTCCCACTCCCAGGCCTGGGGCAGCCCTGCCACCACCCATGTGGTGCTATGCAGGCACCAGGCTCTGTCTGGTTCCATCCGAGGGGAGAGGACATCGCCCACGAGCACTGTCACTCTGTCACTCTGTCCCCAGGCTGGGAGCCAGGGCTTCCTCTTGGCTTTGGCACTCTGCTCCCTGGAAGGATTTCCATTTGGCAAGAAGGGTATGGTCCAAAGTGGATGAACAGCCCACAGATGGTCCAACAGAATACTCTGGAATCCCACCCAGGCCAGGACCCAGAGGCAGGGGCTCGGGGAGGCTGTCAGCTGTAGCAGCACAGCCCCCTCCCCCTCAAGCCCAAGGCCAGCAGAGGGGAGCTCCTCGGGAGAGGGAGAGATGCTGGCACAGGTGAGGCCATGCCGCTTCCCAAAGGCTGTCGGCTTGAGGCCACACCCAACAGTGAGTCCGAGTGTGGAATGTGATCCCACCTAAAAGATGAATGGCACGGTTTGCACAGAGGAGAATCATGGGAAAATCCAGGATGCTTCCTCTGAAACTTAAATCAAGAGCATGGAAGCCACACTAGTGTGTGGGTATTGTCTCTTTGAAAATCTAGACGGATCTTCTCTTAGTTTTTAAGCACCACAGGAAAAAACTTGATAAACAGTGTAGTGTACGTGCTCAGCAGATTTTAAAAGAGACCCTACATCTAGAATGGAGTAAGCATTTATAACCGTCTTCAAGAAACACAGTTACCTCTGGGTTTTCCGATAAGATTTGAGATTAAACATGGAACTAAATTGTGCTTCACTCACAATGTAACCATCTAAACCTATCCACATAAAGGGTGATGCAAAACCTTGCTAGAGCTCTATCTGGCCTTTCAGATTAGGGACCTACGGCCAGTACCCCACCCTGCATGTCCCGCCAAGGACAAGAGCAGCCACTGTCCCATTTCAATACAATTATGGGCAGAAATTATCTGGTGTAAAATAGAGGCTCATCTATAAAGCTGAAACATTTAAGGTAGAAGAGTAGAAGACAAAAAAAGAAAATTCCCACGAAATCCCAGTAATTCCATGTTGGTCTTGTACTCCATGAACCCTGAGATGAACTGCAGTCCTCAGACGCCTGCATTTGGATCGAGGTTCACCAGAACATTTCAGTATGCTTCAAACTGGCTCATCATCAACTTCCGGCTGTATTCGTAGGCCAAAAAGAGTGCCCCATTGGCAGGGAACGCACGAATCATGGTAGGTTTCAGTCCAGAGTACAGAGCCGTTATCCCTAAAAAAACAAGAGGGTGAGCAGAGACTGAGACGTCTCCCCCTTGGAAATATCCCATGAACCTGTAGAGCACAGGTATTTTACGCTTCCAACTCCAGGCATCAGCGCTAAAAACCTAACGGAACAGGCTTCCCTGGACTCCTGGAACTGAATAAACTAGTGGAAACAGAGTTGCCGCCGTGGCACAACAGTATCGGTGGTGTGTCTGCAGCACCAGGATGCAGGTTCAATCCCCTGCCTGGCACCATAGGTTAAAGGATCCCACATTGCCACAGCTGTGGCGCAGGTTGCAACTGCAGCTTGGATCTGATTCCTGGCCCAGGAACTTCCATATGCTATAGGCTGGCCAAAAAAAAAAAAAAAAAAAAAAGACAACCTAGCAGAAACAAGGGCAAGGTCAGGTCTCCCAGCAAAGCTGGTGAGGCTCAGGTAACATTCCCCAGCCCCTTGCCTCAGTAACTCCTGGTAAATTGATCAGGTGGTGGGGAGCACTCACACGGGCAGACAGAAGGCAGCCACAGAGCCACAGACGGCAGCAGCTTTGCAGCTTCACCTGAGGGGTGAGGACCACAAGGCATCGGGCCAGGACAAAGCGGAAGTCAGAGGCCCGTTTCTAGCTTTAGCACTGCTCCAAGTGGTTCTAAAGATCCAGTCAGGTAAGGGAGGTGCAAAAGGGTTATGCGCATTTAAAAGGGGTTACTATTAGTGATATACAAATGTCTATGCTCTATTTGGGATTGAATGAGTTTCTGCATACTGTTACTATGGTCTCGCTCTCAAAATCAAGACAGACATGCACATCTCAAGCTCAAGCTACACAGTGGATGCTCGAAGAAGAGGTCTTCACTCACGTGTAGCATCAAATTGGCTTTATAGAAACACTACTTAAAAAAATCTTGGTCCTCCTGTATAACTACAAATTGACAGCACATCAGAAATTGTCTACTCCTTCCTAATTCCAGAAGTCTTAGCCTTAAGGATGTACATTCTTTTAAGTGTCTTTGTGATTCTGTGAGAGATCATCTCCTGATATTACGTAAAACAAGCGATGCTAACTTTGAGACATTTGTCCTCTTAGACAAAGTTCATACTTTAAAAATTCCCTCCAAGCTATTTAGGAAGAAAGAATCCTGCCCAGAGATTATAAGAATCAGCTTTAAATATTCTTGAGAATAATGAAAGTAAGCTAAAGAAAAGGGTTTGGAGCAAGTTCCTATTGTGGCTCAGCAGGTTAAGAACCTGACTAGTATCCATGAGGATGTGGGTTTGGTCCCTGGCCTCGCTCAGTGGGTTAAGGATCTGGTGTTGCTGTGAACTGTGGTATAGGTCGCAGATGTGGCTCCGATCTGGCGTTGCTGTGGCTGTGGCGTAGGCAGGCAGCTGTAGCTCCAATTAGACCCCTAGCCTGGGAACCTCCATATGTCGAGGGTGTGGCTCTAAAAAGACAAAAAAAAGTAATTTAAAAACAAATCTATAAACGTGAATTATATACAGTGCTAGATAAAGGATATGAGAGAGTTCCCACTATGGCACAGCAGATTAAGGACCTGGTGTTGTCTCTGCAGCAGTGTGGGTTTGATCTCCAGCCCAGCATAGTGGGTTAAGGATCTGGTGTTGCCACAGCTATGGCACCGATCACAGCTGTGGCTTGGATTTGATTGCTGGCCCAAGAACTTCCCCATGTTGAGGTGCAGTCCCAAAAATAAATAAATCAAAGATTTCAAAACAAAGGATATGAGGCAGGGAGATGAGAGCATTGACTCATCTGATCCACCTTGACCAGACTGGCAGGGAAACGACCGCTCCCTATGTTACCTCCTCCGGTTGTGCGCTGGGCAGACTTACCTTCATTTTTCACAACACTTATAAAGGTTCCAATGAATCCTGCCTGTTTTCCAGACATGGAAAGAACTTGAATTCTGGATTTGATACAATCCACGGGGTAAACAGCAAGCCAGAGGCAGATGCCGCCAAACCCTCCACTTAACATCAAAGGGACAGGGCCTAGGGAAGAAAATGAGCAAGGCTGTATTTTGTCTCAGCAACAGCTGATGTGACATTTCCAGGGGTCAGCATGGTAGTGGCTACAGGTAGGTGCACACACAAATGCTCAAGCTCAGAACACAGTTCTCTGGGGCAATGGTCAAACTGTCTCAGCACTGGTTGTGTGTGTGGCCATCACCCCAGGACGAGGGGCAGCCCCAGTGAGGGTCCGATTTGGGCGGGCCGCCCGGAACCAGCAGGCCCCCAGCAGCACGGCCATGCCCACCCCAAAGGATGAGAGGCTGCTGAAACACCGCTGCATCTTGTCTCAACTTTCTCAAAGTCTTTTAATATTTAAACGCCCCACAGCCTTGATTCCGCCTTTACCACGAAAAACCAAAGCCATCTTATTAAACGAGACAGTTAATCTTGGGAGCCTAACTCCAGAATAGGTCCCAAACACCGAAGGGGGATATTTAAGAAAAAAGTAATCACTCACGTGAGCCACGCATTTTTAAATTTTTTTTTCTTTTTTAATATAGCTGAGTCAAGCAGCTTATCAGGATGAGCTTGAAAGAACTACACGTCATGGTTGCTCTCCAAACCCTATCGAGGAGTTCCCGTTGTGGCTCAGTGGTTAACGAATTCGACTAGGAATCATGAGGTTGCGGGTTCGATCCCTGCCCTTGCTCAGTGGGTTAACGGTCCGGCGTTGCCGTGAGCTGTTGGTGTAGGCTGCAGACGCAGCTCGGTTCCTGCATTGCTGTGGCTCTGGCGTAGGCCGGTGGCTACAGCTCCGATTCAACCCCTAGCCTGGGAACCTCCATATGCCGCGGGAGCCGCCCTAGAAAAGGCAAAAAGACAAAAACAAACAAAAAACCCAAACCCCTATCGAGATTTCCTACCAAGTTTTTTAAGCTTACAGCAAGATGACTTCTCACAGGGAAAAAATTTCATTCTCCCCTAAAATGGATCCAGAGCAAATGAACAAATGTTATCCTAGTATTAAAAAAAAAAAAAAGTTGGCGAAGTCCTGCCTCAGCCCCTGCCCTGAGGAAATTACCAAGGAGGGAGTAAGGTGCTAGTTAGTGACCATCAGCTTCGCTACTCCTTTGGGATCCAGCAGCTCCCGGCGCCAGGCCGACCCCCCACAAGGGGGCGCAGTGCACAGACGCCCCTGCCCCCTGGACCCCCGCCCAATGCGGCTACGCCAACGGGAAGCCAACACCATCCAATCCAACGGCTGTCCTTGACCACAGGTTTACCTAATTCATCTTTTGATCTCCCCGATGCAAAAAAAGATCGGCTCAGTTCATAGCCCCCGAAGAAGAAGAAGTAGCCCGGTACTTCTCGAAGTAAAGTGCTCGACAGTCCATGGTAGAAGCCCAAGGGGCCGTCTTTGCGAAGGATGCTCTTCACGACAGACCAAACTGTGCTGGGAGGAGATGGGGGCAGAGAGATGGTTAGGGCGCCGGGGGAGGGCGCAGGACAGCCTTGGCTCCCAAGAGCCGCCGGGATGAGGAGGCAGCTGCTTTTATCCACCCAGGCACCCCGAGAGTAAAAGGCTTCTGCGGGAAGGACTCTCCCATAGAAACAACTAGAGTAAGTTTTGCCACTTGAACTATTTTCTATAAAGAGATTTTACTAAAATGGATGCACACATTTCTAGAAACCATCTTATCCGAGATCTAAAAGAGCCAATATCCATTTTTCAAGGATCAAGAAGTAGAATTACAATTATGAGGAGGACTGTCCAAAACTCAGCAAGAATACATCCACTCCCTCGATGCCTATCTCCTCAGCCTTTCTTTGGGTCTGGTGTGTTTTGAGGGCATTGGTTCAGGTGTTTCGGGTTTGCTTTGCGTTAATTCTAAGTGAGCAAGTAAACTTAAATGCTACTTCAAGGCAAGACACAAGAAATGCGCAGGGCTGAGCTACAGCTTTAAGGTGAGACACGCCAGGAATTTAGTTCTTAGTGGTTGTGTAAGAACTTTTTTATGAAGCAGACTGGAGCCTGCGGCAGCCAGAACACACACACTTTCAGTGCCGGCTCCTCTTCCCGCGGGCGGGGGTGGGAGGCACTGTCCTGGGAGGAACAGGGCCGGAAACCACATCAGTCAACTTAGTGAGCCCCCAGCTCCTCACTTGGTACCCAGCAGATGACTGGCTTGGACCAGGGAGGGATCAGGTGGCCAAGTAACAAACGCCACCTGCTTTTAATTTTGCTCTTCCTTCCCAGGCATCAGCCATTAGCTGGCCCTGCCTGGGGCACCCTCTCCTTCTATAAGTTGAACTAACAAAGTAATCCAACTCAGCACCTGCTTCCAATCCAAGTCTTAATGACATGCCACCACGGTGTGGGCATGGCTGTACCTAAAATGCAGTCAGCCAATACTTACAAAGCAGTACAGCCTTGTACTTTGTACAAGGTGTCCGTCTACCTCAGTCCTTTGGATTTAACAATAACTTTCTTTTAATATTTATTTGTTGCTTTTTAGGGCTGTATACCCGGGGCCTATGGAAGTTCCCAGGCTAGGGGCTGAATCAGAGCTACAGCTGCTTGCCTATACCACAGCCACAGCAACTCGGGATCTGAGCCA
Organism: Sus scrofa; assembly: GCF_054392235.1. NCBI lineage: Eukaryota > Metazoa > Chordata > Mammalia > Artiodactyla > Suidae > Sus > Sus scrofa. The sequence goes on along the minus strand of NC_139393.1, from coordinate 16,180,041 downwards.
CGTCTGCGACCTACATCACAGCTCACTGCAATGCCAGATGCTTTAAACCACTGATTGAAGCCAGGGGTCAAACCCGCATCCTCATGGATACTAGTCAGATTCTTTTCTGCTGCGCCACAACGGAAACTCCAATAACTTGCTTTAAAAATACTTTAAAGTAGGGAGTTCCTATTGTGGTTCAGCAGTTAAGACTGTATCCATGAAGATGCAGGCTTGATCCCTGGCCTCACTCAGTGGGTTAAGGATCCAGTGTTGCTGTGAGCTGTGGTGTGGGTCTCAGACGTGGCTCGAATCCTGCATTGCTGTGGCTGTGGTGCAGGCCGGCAGCTGCAGCTCAGATTCGACCCCTAGCCTGGGAAATTCCCTACGCTACAGGTTCGGCCCGAAAAAGCTTCAAGTACTTCCAAAGGACGCAAAGGCCTCATTCTGGGTGGTGTTGATGTTGTCTATCGTGATCTGAGCCCTGGTTTACAAAGGCATGTTCATTCTGTGACTCTTTGTCAAACTGCCACTTAAGAGTCCTTAGGATTTCTGGGTGTATTCCTGCTGTTGTGTGCTCACTGTACTGCAATAAACCTTTAAAGCTTTACACTTTTAGACTCCTAGGCTGTAGGAAAAATAGATTCAAGCTGGTTGTAAGGAATGTCATGGGTGCAGAAAACAGTTTCCTCACTGGATGGAAACTGATGACTCTAAAAACGGTCAGTTTACCTACAGCTTTTCTCCGGCAGATTGACTGGCTCTGAGTTCACCTCAGCAATATCCATGGCCAAACCTCTAGTTGGTTAAGATAAATAAGCAAATTCTGAGATTAATAAAGATAATAAATTGCTTTTCTTTTTTTTTCCCCCTTTTGCTTTTTAGGTCCGCACCCACGGCATACGGAGGGTCCCAGGCTACGGGTCGGTGAGTGGGGCCAGGGATCGAACCTGCGTCCTCATGGATGCTAGTCAGATTCATTAACTACTGAGCCACGACAGGAACTCCAGGATAATAAATTGCTTTTCAAGTCAATCATATACTAAATCACATTGAATTTGATCCAGACATTCGCAGGGTAACTAGAATCTGTTTAAGGCAGAGTTGGAGAGCAACTTGATCACTGAGGACTTGCTACGCTTGCAAGGGTTCTGATGAGGGTTTTCAGGATGTGAGCCCTTGTAGGGCCACCCGAAGGATGAGGGAGGAGACAGGAAGTTACACTAGGATCTGGGGTGCTCAGCTGAACGCTCACGTGCAACTGGAGAGTGAGCCAATATTCATCTCAGAATCCAAACTGGCACTATGAGAGCCAGGCCCTCAGTCCCAAGGCGGCTGCTCAGTGCCTCCCAGGACAGCTGGGGGCAGGCCTTATGTTCTCCTCCCGCCACAAGGGGGGGTAAGCTCCTGCTTCTCCAGTTCTGGGACATTAAATATTTGCCTCTGACATTCTGTGGCTGGGTGGTGGGTCCAACCAGAACATTATCTCTGACTGGTAGGGGGAAATGTCTGGAATAAATTTTCTCTGCCACTTCACGTTTTTTTTTTTTTTTTTTGAGGGGGGGGTCTTTTTTATTTTAGGACTGCACTTGTGGCAAATGGAGATTCCCAGGCTAGAGGTCGAATCAGAGCTACAGCTGCCGACTTACACCAGAGCCACAGCAATGCCAGACCCAAGCCACGTCTGCAGCCTACACTGCAGCTCACGGCAACACCAGATCATTTACCTGATGCGAGGAACTGAGCGAAGGCGAGGAGGGAACCGGCAGCCTAGTTGGGTTTGTCACCACTGAGCCAAGACGGGCACTCCATCTCTACCATTTCATTTTAATACAACATCAAGTGTAAAAACATGCAATACACCAAGGCAGCAGAGACAAGGTGTGTGCCCGAGCAGCACTTACTTCTGGCTTTTGGCTATCTTTCCTGACGTCTCCATCTCATACATGGTCTGCAGCCGGCACTTCACCAGCTCGGTGGGGCAGAGGACCAGGGCAGCAAAGGCAGAGGCGAAGGAGCCAGCAGCCGCGTTCTGCAGGTCACTGAAAGCACAGGAGACCAGTACGGCCCAGTTATTCATCCACGGGGCACGCTGAGACTCAGCAGTAAAGGAGAGCAAGCATGAGAGGAGAGGGACGTGTCCCCAGAGCCCACCAGGCACCTGCCGCTTCCTCAGAGGAGCACACAACCCTGGGAGGTGACAGCCATACCCCAGCGTCCACGTGGGAAAATGATGCCCAGAGAGGACACGTGCTGTGCCCAAAGTCACGCAGCTCCTGAGCGACACCGCCAGGATTCACGCCAGGCCTGCCCGACTGCAAACCCACGCTAGCTTTATTGGGCACAGCACCGTGGCCTGGTCATTTATGTCCCCCCCTCCAAGTTCCGAGGTTGAAGCATAATGGGATGGTATTTGGAGGAAGATAATAGGTTTAGATGAGGCCACGCAGGTGGGGTCCTGGTGATAGTGTCCTAGTCAAAAGGGACCAGGCGAGCTGGCGGGGCACACTCTCTACCAGGTGAGGACACAGCCGGCTGGCCCTCTGCAAACCCTCACCTGACACCAAGTCAGCCAGCACCTCGTGCTTGGATTTTCCAACCTCCAGAACTACGAGAAACAAATGTTTGCTGTTTAAACCACCCAGTCCATGGTATTTTGTTCTATTATCACACACGGTGACACAGAAAAACCAAAAAAACACAGACAGGAAGGAAATATTACACGTGGTCCCACCACCCCAAAACACACAGTATTAATGCTTTAGTGCGTTTGCCACTGAGCTTTACATAAAATTAGGTTCATGGAGTTCCCTGGTGGCCTAGTGGTTACAGCTCTAGCATGTCACTACTGTTGTTTGGGTCACTGCTGTGGTGCAGGTTTGATCCCTGGCCCAGGAACTTCCACATGCCCGTAGGCACAACCAAAAGAACCCCCCCCCCCAAAAAAAACCTCCTAGGTTCTAAGGCCACCCCCCATGCCCCAAATCCAGCTGGGAGCAGCCAAAAGTGTAATGTCACTGCCACTGGTGAAAACCCAGGATAAATTTTTAACCAAAAAGTTGCTCATCACCAAAAGATTCCCCAGCTCAGCTGATGATCTCCTGGTCCTCAGGTGCCCCGAGGCACGAGGGGCTCAGCTGGTGCCGCAGGAGGAGAGCAGCCAATGAGTCAGCAAACCCCACGTTGTAGGGCAAGTGGCGAAGCTGGAAATCTCAACGGAGGAATGAATGTGCATAAATGGAACAATTCATCTCATGTGGGTTAGTCCAACAGCCTCAGTCACCAGGTGGGTGGCAAAGCTGGAACCCAGTAAGAGTTCAAGGATGCGGGGGGAAGTATGAGAAACAATCGTCAGGAAGACTCCTGAGAGGTCATGCGGCTCAGAAAAGGAACTCCTCTCCAAACCCCAGGACAGCACCTCCGGCACGTGGTGGGGACGGCCTCCAACTGGGCAGGAAGGACTGAGCTGCTCACAGCTGGACAACTGGCCCCAGCACTTGCCCGATAAATGCCAGCCTCTGCTGTCACTGGACGGCCAGGACAGCTCAGACCTCCGGGAGCCCCGATTTAATACCCCCACCCCTGCCACCTGCCCAGATAGAGAGGGTCCCTCACCATCTCCCTCCAATCTGTGAGCAGAAGCCTAAAGACCTCCCACACTCAACTGCCCTAAAGTTATAAGAAACCAATGGCTCAGACACGACTATAACAAACCTCATTTTAATGCAATTTATTGCACTTCACATTTTATAAAAATTGAAGGGGAGGTTCCTGTCGTGGCGCAGTGGTTAACGAATCCGACTAAGCACCATGAGGTTGCGGGTTTGATCCCTGGCCTCGCTCAACAGGTTAAAGATCTGGTGTGGCCGTGAGCTGAGGTGTAGGTCGCAGACGTGGCTTGGATTTATTGTGGCTGTGACTGTATTGCTCGGCAGCTACAGCTCCAATTAGACCCCTAGCCTGGGAACCTCCACATGCCGTGGGTGTAGCCCTAGGAAAGACAAAAAAAAAAAAAAGAATTGAAGGTTTATGGCCACTGTGTGTTGTCAGATGATGCTTAGCATTTTTTAGCAATAAAATGGGTTTTTTTTTGTCTTTTTGCCATTTCTTGGGCCGCTCCTGCAGCATATGGAGTTTCCCAGGCTAGGGGTCTAATCGGAGCTATAGCTGCCAGCCTACGCCAGAGCCACAGCAACGCAGGATCCAAGCTGCATCTGCAACCTACACCACAGCTCACGGCAATGCCGGATCCTTAACCCGCTGAGCGAGGCCAGGGATCGAACCCGCAACCTCATGGTTGCTAGTTGGATTCGTTAACCACTGCGCCACGATGGGAACTCCAGCAATAAAATGTTTTTAAATTAAGGTAGGTACATTTCCTTTTGAGACATAATGCTATTGCACAGCTAAACTACAGCCTAGTGTAAACCTAACTTTACGTGCACTGAGAAACCAAAAAATTCAAGAGATGGTCTAGAACCAAACATGGAGTACCTGAGATGTGCCTGCCTAAAAGCAGGGGCCACCTCCCGTCTGGGCCTGATTTCCTATCCCTAGGGGCCTGGCCTCGGAGGGATGGGAGTTGGGCACCCAGGGCCAAGTCAGCCAGTTAGCAGCCAGGTCTCCGAATTGGCCTGGAGCAAGCTTTCTTTCAGGAGGAAACACCGCCTCCTGCAGCACGGCCTCCCTTTTGTTTTTAGAGAAGGACAGGTCAGACCCGCTTACAGGACAGCCGGGAGCGCACCGCTGGGAACTGCCTGACACTGCGTCCCATCCCTCCCGCTTCACTCCAACTTGGCTCGTTTGTCAAAACCAAAGCTTAAATGGTTTCTGTCTCTAGGCCAGCCTGCAGATCCTTACTCTGCTTCCCTCGGGGACTGTCAACCTGCTGACAGCCGCAGTCACTTGGTGTCATTGACCAGGGTTTGCCAGTGTTGCTGGAACCAAGGTGACATCAATAAATGGAGATGCCTAGTCCATCTAAGATGCAGCAACACCTGAAGGAGCCCCACGCACAGCTGCAGTGCAACAACAAGACCAAAGCAGATCTGTGGTGGACTTTGGCTTTTTAATCAACACTTTCATCTACCAGCTCAAGACACCGGGGACACGGGGCCCCAGGCTGTGCCTAGAGTACGAACTTTTATTTTTTTGGCCCCACCCACAGCATATGGAAATTCTCAGGCCAGGGATCAAATCCGTGCCACAACAACAATCCGAGCCACAGCAGTGACAATGCTGGGTCCTTAACCCACTGAACCACCAGGGAACTCCCTAAAAAAGGTTTGTAACTGGAACTCAAACAGCAATAGGCACAGAATGTGATTTTGTAAGAATTCACTGTCGTGTCACCCAGTCAACACACATGTAGCTGAACACTTATGGTGCGTCAGACCTTGTCCAGCCAAAGGTGAAAAGAGAATACTACGTGGGGAGTGTTCGACCTGAGAACAAATATTTACAGCATCACTGCACAAGTTCCCAACAGGCGCTTACAAGCAGTTCTTCCCTTTGCTGCTTCTGCTTAATTATTAATCTTTTCCCTAGACCTGACCCCTATAAAGCACTCCAGAGTCTGCCTGTGGTCTTATGGGAAGAATGCTGGATGGGGGCTCACAAGACACGGGCTGTAGTCCTGACTCTGTCACTTATTAACCCAGTGATCTTCAGTGTTATCAGTATCTGCACCGGAGTTTGCCCGTCTATAAAGCAGAGACCACTACCTGCCTGGATGTTCCCCCAGGACCATGGCAAGGGCAAAAAAGGCCTGACATGAAGACTCTCAGGCAGCAGGTACTCAACGGTAATAAGCAACCACTGTCCTGCACGACGAGAAAGCAGCAGCCCCTCTGCTCCCCGAGTTCAAGAAAGATGAGTGTGTGGGGTCTGGCTGAGTGCAAGAGGAAGCTTTCTTCACAGCAGACCTGCCCCCAGAATCTCATGTGGCTGTTGTTTCCCTGTCCTTCTCTAAGGATGCCCAAAGGAGTTTCTGTCATGGCTCAGTGGTTAATGAATCCGACTAGGAACCATGAGGTTGCAGGTTTGATCCCTGGCTTCGCTCAGTGGGTTAAGGATCCAGTATTGCCATGAGCTGTGGTGTAGGTTGCAGATGCGGCTCGGATCCCATGTTGCTGTGGCTCTGGCACAGGCCAGCAGCTACAGCTCTGATTCGACCCCTAGCCTGGGAACCTCCATATGCCGCAGGTGCGGTCATAGAAAAGACAAACGACAACAACAACAACAAAAAACAACCAAACAAAAAGGATGCCCAAGGAGACCTAAAGTCACAGTGTCCTTCCAGTCCATCTCTACTGTGAGATACTCAGAAGATAAACCAGGAGAAGGCAGTATTTCTTTACTTCCTCCTTTTGCCTGACCTCTCCCTCCTGGAGGGTCCTAGGACCTGTACTCAATCCTATAAACATTATTTCCCTGGGTGATTTCATCCCGAGCCTTTAAAAAACAAATTCCAGGAGTTCCCATCATGGCACAGCAGTAATGAACCCAACTTGTATCCATGAGGATGTGGGTACAGTCCCTGGCCTTGCTTAGTGGGTTAAGGATCTGGCATTGCCAAGAGCTGTGGTATAGGTCACAGACATGGCTCAGATCCCACGTGCTGTGGCGTAGGCCGGCAGCTGTAGCTCTGATTTGACCCCTAGCTTGGCAACCTCCATAAGCCGCACCTGTGGCCATATAAAGGAAAGAAAAAAAAATTTCATCAAAATAGGAGTCCTTGGTGCTCCCTGGTGGCACAGCAGGTTAAGATCTGTCATTGTCACTGCAGTGGTTCAGGTCGGATCCCTGGCCCAGGAACTTCCACATGCCAAGGGGGCAGCCAAAAAAAGACAGGATTACTGCCCATAAACAGACACATCTCCAGGCACCCCCGGAGAACACATCTGTACCTATTTTAGCCACGTGGGACCTGTAGTTGCAGCAGGGTCTCAAATTCCTACCATGACAACCAACAAGACTGCCCTTTGCAACCACAAAGCTGACACTGTAATTTTAAATGATTTAAAATTGCTTGAAGGAGCAAAGGCTATCCCAGTGGTTTCTGAATTCCTTTTAGTCTCTGTTTAATAAATACCCAAGGGCTGACCGAGCACACGCCCAAGTCTGATGTTTGCAGCAGACGCGGCCAAGGAAGCAACAGGTTCACCGGAATCCTCGCAGATGCTCTATCCTTTCCTAAAACGCCAGTGTCCCCTCAAGCCTATTTATTTGGCTTTTCAAATGCACTGCATTCGGACACACTGCTGATGATGTGGAGCCCAGAACTGGGATCCTAAGCTGCATCTATGGTTTAGGTCCCTCACGTCTGCCCACAGGGACATGGCACCAATAGCACCTGAAAAGCGCCCTCCTTCATGTGGGGTGGCTGGTTCTCTCTGGTGGACTGTGGGCAACACTCCCTTTGTACAACATGTCTGTGCTTTCCAAGCTGTCTGGGATGGCAACGTCTGGCTCCATAATCAGAAAGAAAGCAGTGGGTTTTTTTTGCAAAGGAAACACCCTTCCCCATAAGGTCTCTTAAAAATCTTGACTGTGCAAGTGTTTTTCAAACCAAATGCAGTGTCGGCGACCTCAACTCACCTCAGCTTCGCCTGCCTGTCCAGTCCCGCCACCTTCCGCACCACCTGCTGGCAGAAGCCGTAGCACATGAAGAGGACGGAGTTCTCGGCGATGTTGGCGATCAGTGCCGGGCTGGTCCCCTTGTAGAAGCCCCGGAAGCCCACCTGCGAGTAGGTCTTGAGGCAGCAGTCGGTGAGGCCCCTGTACAGGTCGGGAAACGTCTGCATCTTCACTTTCATCGTGTCGAAGGGCTGCCCGGTCAAGACGCACGCTGTGCCCCCTGCAACCAGGACAGAGTCCTCATCCAGCCCAGTCCATGGCTGAGTGCTGGGGTGAGGCCCCGAGGACCCATGGAGAGAGAGCAGCTCAGCTCAAGGCTGACCTCTGGGTCACCTTGCCGGGACCACATCCCCCCTCAGACCTTCTTGCCCAGTCCAGTAAAACTTCTAGCAGGTTCCTCCCAACCCCAGCCGGGAGGGAGCTCAGACTCACGAGGGGAGAGAGACATGTGTTCAACAGTCAGAGCCACAGGATGCAAAGGTGTGATGTGCGTCCGGGAGCACTGGTCAGAGGGGCCTGGCTCTGCAGTGAGATCCTGGGCAAGTGATGTGACTTCTGAGCCTACTGGGTTAGCATGAGCATTAACAAAAATGGATGAGAAAGCTCAACATAATGACAGCTCTACAAGTGGCTGAGTAGCAGTTAGTGTGTGAGTGTGTGTGTCTCCACATAAAAAGAAGGGGAGGGGCAGAGTCTGGGGAGAGTTTATCACTGTTGTCTGCTGCCCAGTGGTACTGAAGGCCATCAGAAAAATCACAGCAATAGGCCCCAGGCAAAGATAACAAAGAGTCTGACTAATTCGTCTCTGGAGAGCTAAATGTTTGATCCAATGGGAAAACCACATATTTGGACTCAACCAATTAGTATTCAGAATTAGTATTCAGAAAGGAAATGGATTGAAACTTACCTTTGCTTAGATAGATCATACATGTTTTTATACTGTAAGAGTATTAAATACAGCAAAATCTAAACTGCAGTCGAATTACTTTAATTAAAATTCTGACTGTAAGGAAAAGAATGAACTATAAACCCTGAAGTAGGCGTTCCCATCCTGGCGCAGAGGAAACGAATCCGACCAGGAACAATGAGGTTGTGGGTTCGATCCCTGGCCTTGCTCAGTAGGTTAAGGATCTGGAGTTGCTGTGAGCTGTACGGTAAATCGAAGAAGTGGCTTGGATCCCATGTTGCTGTGGCTGTGGTGTAGGTTGGCAGCTATAGCTCTGATTCGACCCCTAGCCTGGGAACCTCCATATGCCGCAGGTGCGGCTCTAAAAAGACAAAGAGACAAAAAATAAAAATAAAGAAACCCTAAAGTATCCCCAAGCCCTGGACTGGGTCTGCACTTAGGAAAGTACCACTGGCGAACGGATCCACCTCCCCTTGGGCCCGAGACGGCCCCCTGCTTGTGTCAGGAAACAACCATCACGGGATGAGCTTAACAAAGCCTCAACAAAATTGAAGACAAGGCTTACACATAATACTTTAAAAATCCAATTTCCTATCTTTGACATAATACATAGTTCCTCCAACTACGTTGTGGCAAGTAGAGATGGAGGCAGGATTGCTAAGAATAACTCTCAGGATCCGGGACCAAGACAGCAAAGGAGGAGGACGTGGTGCTCACTTTCTCCCCCGAACACCTTAAAAAAAAAAATCTACACATAGGATGGCAGAGTAACAGCACGTGAGGCTCCCCTACTCCCACAAATACACTGAGAATGCATCTACATGCGGAACTATGTGCACAGAAAATTTGCTTAAAACTGACAAAGACCTCAGGATTATAACAGCAAGAAAAACTTCATGAAACAAGATAGGACAAAAGGAAGAAGATGGAAGAAAAAGACAGGAGAGAAAGGAAGTGAGGTGGGACCTGCGCCCCAGGAGGGCGCTGGAAAGAGGAAAAGCTCCTGCACCCTGGGAGCATTCCCCCACCAGCCGGATCAGCAGAGATGGAGGAACTCTAGACAACTGGTGTGAAGCAGTTAAAACACAAACAATCCTCCACAAATGGTCAGGGCTCCGGGTATCCACATGCGGGTGCCAGCAGGTGTCAGGAACTAAAACTCTGGCCTTAGAGATCAGACCCAAAGAGAGAGCTGGGGATGGCTAAGTGGGAACAAACAGGGCTTGGTCGTGCAGAAACGGCAGCCTGGAGGGACTGGAGTATGAGACGACCACAATTGAGGAAGCGGCAACTGAGGCAACCAGTCGGGCTTAGAGGCTAGATGCCATTGTTTGGGGGTGCTGGAAAGAAGGGGCGGGATCCACCATGATAGCCTTGTTCCCTGCATGCGTGATTCCCCAGCTGCAGGATGCTGTCTGCTCCAGCTCTGAAAGCCATGTGGTAGTGGCTGCCTAGCAACACCTGGGAAGCAGCCCCACCCTTAGGGCTGCAGAGATCTTAGAGAAGGTAGACTAAACCCCTGGGGAGTAACAGAAGCTCCCAGCTCCTGCCAGTGGCCTCCGCGCTAGTGGCACCCATCCCATGCCCGAAGAGCCATCGGCATCTATTTCCCACAGGAGTCACAAACTGCCTGATTGGGAAAAGGTCCACAGCTCAGCCCAGTGGCTCTGCAGGGACCCACAGTAGCAGGACCCAATCTGTGCCAAAATATCCAAGAGAGGGATGCCCATGCACTCCCCTTGCCAGAGCTACAGGCTGCCCAGCTAGAGAAAAGCACATGCTACAGGGCTCCTGCCAGTGGCCCCATGAGGGACCATGCCAGTGGCGCTCATTCCACACCAAGGGAGCTGTGGGAGACCCACTGGTCCACATTCCAATTTGCAACAGCTACAGAGAGCACTCCTGCCAGCAGCCAGACACGGGGAGGGACCAGCAGAAGTGCAGATCCTGCGACTACAAAGGGAGGCTTTTAGCAACAGTTAGGAAGCAGTTCCCACCTCTGGGGCTATAGGGAGAGATCCCTACAGTGGCTGAACAAGAGGAGGGACTGCAAAATGGTACCTGCCCCTGCAGCTACAGAGAGCAGTCCCTAGAGCCTTCCCTGTAAAGGGAGGGGCTAAAGGAGCAAATGCTAACATTGCAAGCTATAGGAAATAGTCCCAAGAGCTACCTGGTAGCAGGATGGGTCACAGAAGCTGTCCCCACATGCTATAAGAGCAGTCCTGTGAACTGGGAATCACTGCCAACCCCCTCACAGACCCCATCCCTAGCAGCCACCCAGCTCCAGGAGAGGTAGTGTGGTACCACTGCTCCCATCACATGTTCTGGATACAGATGAACTGCTGTCACCCCTGAGAACTCTAGGACTAGACAGCTGCTGCATTGACATACCTGCTGTCAAGGGGACCATCAACAGAAAGGTAGACACTATGAGATGACAAAGAAGTAGCTTTCACACAAAGGAACAAGGCAAAAACCACTAAATGATGAGGAGAAAGGCAATCTTTGTGAAAAAGAATTCAGAGTGATGACAGTAAAGATGATCCAAGATCTTGGAAAAAGAAGGGAGACAGATTGAGAACTTAAAAGAAATGTTTATCAAAGAGCTAGAGGATCTAAAGAGCAAGATGAATAGCACAATATCTGAAATGAAAAATACACTAGAAGGAATCAATAGCAGGATAACGGAAGCAGCAGAACAAATGAGTAAGGTGGAAGACAGAGTGGTGGAATCCACTGCCACAAAACAGAATAAAGAAAAAAGAATGAAAAGAACTGGGGAGAGTCTAAGAGACCCCTGGAGCAACATTGAAGATACCAACATTTGTATCATAGGGGTTCCAGAAAGAGCAAAGAGAGGGAGAAAGTGCCAGAGAAAGTATCTTAAGAGATTACAGCCAAAAACTTCCATAATATGGGAAAGGAAACACTCAAGTTGAGGAAACAGAGAATCCCATGCAGGCTAAATCCAATGAGGAACACAGTGAGACACATACTAAACTGACAAAAATTAAATACAAAGAAAAAAATATGTATTAAAAAGCCATTAAGGGAAAAGCAACAAATAACATACAAAGGAACCCCCATAAGGATAACAGCTGATTTTTCAGAAGAAAGTGTATAAGCCAGAAGAGAGTGGCAAGATATATTTGAGGTGATGAAGGGGAGGAACCTAGACCCGAGAATACTCTATCCAGCAAAGCTCTCATTCAGATTTGATAGAGTAAAAGCTTTTCAGACAAGCAAAAGCTGAGAGAATTCAGCACTTCCAAACCAGCTCTACATGAAGTACTAAAGGAACTTCTCTAAGCAGAAAAGGAAAAGCCACATTAGAAACAAGAATATTACAAAAGAAAAAGCTCACTGGTTAAAGGCAAAGATAATATAAAAGTAGGAAATCACCTACTGACAAATATGATATCAAAACTAGCAAGCATGAGAAGAGGAGAGGACAAATGAAGAACATTGAAAATACATTTGAAATTAAGAGACCAGCAACCAGAAACAATTCTGCACACATACGGATAGTGAAATCAAAATATAATGGGAAGCACAGATCAAATAGCTGTAACAGACACAGAGCTAAAAAAGAAAAGCACGACAAACATAATACTAAATATGGTCAGCAAATCCAAGAGAAGACAACAAAAGAAGAAGGGAAGAAGAAAAAAGACCCAAAATAACAATCCCTAAAAATTAACAAAATGACAATAAGTACATAGCTATCCATAATTACACTGAATGTAAATGGATTAAATGCTCTAACTAAAAGACACAAACTTAAAGAATGGATACAAAAGCAAGACCTATATATATTCTGTATACTAGAGATCCACTTCAAATCTGAGGACATATACAGACTTAAAGTGAGGGGGTGGAAGAAAATATTACATGCACATGGAAATCAAAGAAAAGCAGAAGTAGCAATACTTGTATCAGATAAAACAGACTTTAAATAAAGAAGGTCACAAGAGACAAAGACGGATACTACATAATGATTAAAGGATCAATCCAAGAGGAAGACATAACAATTGTAAATATATATGCACCCAACATAGAAGCACCACAATATATAAGGCAACTACTAACAGCCATAAAAGGAGAAATCAACACTGACACAGTAATAGTGGGGGACTTTAACACCCCACTTACAGCAATGGACAGATGTACCAGATGTAAAGTCAACAAGGACACACAGACCTTAAATATACCAGACCAAACAGACTTAAAATAGACTTCTGGTATCTATAGAACTTTCCACCCCAAAGTAGCAGAATATACTTTCTTCTCAAGTGTGCACATGGAACATTCTCCAGCCTAGATCACATCTTAGTTCACAGATCAAGCACTGGTAACCTTTTAAAAATTAAAATTATTTCAAGAATTTTCTCTGACCAAAATACTATGAGATTAGAAATCAACTACAAGAAAAAATAAATAAAAAACAGCAAAAAACACAAACTCATGGAAGCTAAACAATATACTACTAAAGAACCAATGGATCATTGAAGAAATCAAAGAGGAAATTAAAATATACTTAGAGACAATGAAGAAATGACAATGAAGATGAAATAATCCAAAACTTAGGGGACACAGCAAAAGCAGTTCTGAGGGAAGTTTATAGAAAAACAGCCTTATCTCAGGAAAGAAGAAAAACTCAAATAAACAACTTAAACTTACACCTTAAACATCTAGAGAAGGAAGAATAGACCAAGCCCAAAATTAGTTGAAGTAATCATAAAGATTAGAGCAGAAATTAATAACAGAGAGACAAAGAAAACAATAGAGGGAGTTCCCGTCGTGGCACAGTGGTTAACGAATCCGACTAGGAACCATGAGGTTGCAGGTTCGGTCCCTGCCCTTGCTCAGTGGGTTGACGATCCGGCGTTGCCGTGAGCTGTGGTGTAGGTTGCAGACGTGGCTCGGATCCTGCATTGCTGTGGCTCTGGCGTAGGCCGGTGGCTGGAGCTCTGATTCGACCCCTAGCCTGGGAACCTCCATATGCCGCAGGAGAGGCCCAAGAAATAGCAAAAAAAAAAAAAAAAAAAAAATAGAGAATACCAATGAAACCAAAAGTTGGTTCTTTGAAAAGATTAACAAAATAAACCTTTAGCTAGACTCATCAAGAAAAAAAGGGAGAGGGTTCGTTCAAATCAAAATTAGAAATGAAAAAGAAGTTACAACTGACACTGCAGAAATACAAAGAATCATGAGAGTAACTATGAGCAACTGTACACCAATAAAATGGACAACCTAGAAGAAATGGACAGATTCTTACAAAGGTACAACCTACCAAAACTGAACCAGGAAGAAATTGAAAATAGGAATAAACCAATCATAAGCACAGAAATTTAAAATGTGATTAAAAACCTCCAAAAAAGAAAAGTCCAGGACCTGATGGCTTCACAGGAGAATTCTATCAAACATTTAGAGAAGAGTTAACACCTCTCCTTCTGAAACTCTTCCAAAAAATTGCAGAGGAAGGAGCACTCCTAAGCTCATTCTATAAAGTCACCATCACCCTGATACCGAAACCAAAGACACCATAAAAAAAGAAAATTACAGGACAGTATCACTGATAAACATAGATGCAAAAATCCTCAACAAAATATTAGCAAACCACATCCAAATATACATTAAAAAGATCACATGCCATGATCAAATAGGATTTATTTTGGGGATGCAAGGATTTTTCAACATCTGTAAATTTATCACTATGATACACCACATCAACAAACTGAAAAATAAAAACCATATGATCATCTCAATAGATGCAGAAAAAGCTTTTGACAAAATTCAACACCCACTCCTGATTAAAAACTATCCAGAGAGTGGGCACTGAGGGAACCTATCTCAATATAACAACAGCCATCTATGACAAACTCGCAGCTAACATCATTCTCAATGGTGAAAAGCTGAAAACATTTCCTCAAAGATCACGAACAAGGATGTCCATTTTCACCAGTGTTATTCAACATAAGTTTTGGAAGTCCTAGCCATGGCAATCAGAGAAGAAAAAGAAATAAAAGGAATCCAAATTGGAAAAGAAAAAGTTAAACTGTCACTGTTTGCAGATGATATGTACTATACCTAGAAAATCCTAAAGATGCTATCAGAAAACTGTTAGAGCTCAGTGAATTTGGTAAAGTTGCAGGATACAAAATTAATACACAGAAATCAACTGCATTTCTATATACCAACAATGAAACATCAGAAAGAAAAACTACGGAAATAATCCCATTCAACATCACATCAAAAAAATAAAATACCTGGGAATTAACTACCTCAAGAGACAAAAGACCTGCCATCAAAAAAGTAAAATATCTGGGAATTAACTACCTCAAGAGACAAAAGACCTGCAAACTATAAGATGCTGATGAAAGAAATCAAGGAAGACACAAATAGGTGGAAAAAAAAATACCATGCTCTTAGATTGGAAGAATCAGTACAGTCAAACTGACTATTACCTAAGGCAATCTACAGATTCAATGCAATCTCTATCGAATTACCAATGACATTCTTTACAGAATTAGAACAAACTATTTTAAAATTTGTATGGAAACACAAAAGGCTCCAACAGCCAAAGCAATACTGAAAAGAAAAAAATGGAACTGGAGGAATCAGGATCCCTAACTTCAGACTATACTACAAAGCTATAGTCATCAAAACAGTATGATACTAGCACAAAAACAGAAATAGAGATCAGCAGAACAGGATAGAAAGCCCAGAAATAAACCCAAGCACATATGGTCAACTAATCTATGACAAAGGAGGCAAGAACATACAGTGGAGGAGAGTGTCTCCTCAATAAGTGTTGCTGGGAAAACTGAACAGCTGCATGTAAAAGAATAAAATTAGAACACTCTCTAACACCATACACAAAAAACTCAGAATGGATTAAAGACGTAAATGTAAGGCCAAATACTATAAGACTCCTAAAGGAAAACATAGGCAGAATGCTCTTTAACATAAATCACAGCAACATCTTGTTTGATCCACCTCCTAGGATAATGAACATAAATCACCACAACATCTTGTTTGATCTATCTCCTAGAATAATGACAATAAAGACAAAAATAATCCAGTGGGTCCTAATTAAATGCAAAAGCTTGTGCACAGCAAAGGAAACCATTAAAACATACACACACACACAAAAGACAACCCACAAATGAGAAAATCTTTGCAAATGATGCAACCAATAAAGACTTAATCTCTAAAATATACAAACAACTCATACAACTCAACAACAAGAAAACAATCCAATTGAAAAATTGGCAGAAGACCTAAGAGACATTTCTCCAAAGAAGACATACAGATGGCCAGCAAGCATATGAAAAAATCCTCAACATCACCAATTATTAAAGAAATGCAAATAAAAACTATAATGAAGTACCACCTCACACCAGTTCGAGTGGCCATCATTAACAAGTCAACAAATAGCAAAAGCTGGAGAAGATGTGGAGAAAAGGGGACCCTCCTTCCCTGTTGGTGGAAATGTGAATTGGTACAACCACTACAGAAAACAATATCAAAGTACCTAAATATAGAAAACTAAATATAGAACTACCATCTGATCCAACAATGCCACTCCTGGGCATATATCTGGACAAAACTTTGATTCAAAAAGATACATACACCCTAGGTTCATCACAGCATTATTCACAATAGCCAAATGTCCCAAACATCTATTGACAGATGAACAGAGTAAGAATATGTGGTACATATATACAATGGAATATCATTCAGCCATAAAAAGGACAAAATAACACCATTTGCAGCAACATGGATGGAACTAGAGACTGTCATACTAAGTGAAGTAAGTCAGAAAGAGAAAGACAAACATCACATGGTATCACTTCTAAGTGGAGTCTAAAATATGGCACAAATGATCTATCTACAAAAAACAGAAACACATCATGGACATGGAGGGCAGACTTGCGTTTGTCAGGGAGCGGGGAGAGAGGGGGACAGACAGGGAGTTTTGAGGTCAGGAGATGCAGGCTGTTCCATTCAGAATGAATGGGTGATGTGGTCTTGCTCTACAGCACAGGGAACTGTGTCTAGTCTCTTGGGTTAGAACATGATGGAAAAAAAAAGAATGTGTGTATATGGGTGGCTGGGTCAGTTTCCTGTATAGCACAAATTGAAGGAACACTGTAAATCAACTATACTTAAATGAATTTTTTTTTAAAAAATGTACATGTAGAATGATTCACATACTACATCTACTAAATGTTGGCAGAAGACCTTAGATGTCCAAAAAGGGCAAGAAACCCTCCACATGACTGGGTAGAACTAAAGAAAAATAAAAGAGAGAGAGAGATAAAAAAAAAAAAAAAAAAAAAAAAAGGAACCAAGACTGGACCAGCCCTTCTAAGAGGGAACTATGAAAGAGGAATCTGTACCTGAATCCGACTAGGAACCATGAGGTTGCAGGTTCGGTCCCTGCCCTTGCTCAGTGGGTTAAGGATCCGGCGTTGCCGTGAGCTGTGGTGTAGGTTGCAGAAGCGGCTTGGATCCCGCGTTGCTGTGGCTGTGGTATAGGCCGGCAACTATAGCTCCGACTGGACCCCTAGCCTGGGAACCTCCATGTGCCGCGGGAGCGGCCCAAGAAATAACAGAAAGACAAAAAAAAAAAAAAAAAAAAAAAAAAGAATCTGTACCCACTTAAGGAGGCCACTCAGCTGGCAGGGAGATCAGCTGGGATGGATGGAGAGCTTGAAAGCCTTGGAGAAGAGTGCAGCAGCCAGACTGAGGAGAGCAAAGCAGAGACCACCTCACAATCAGTACTATCACCTGCGGCACCACAGCCTGAGGCACTTGGGTGGGGGCTGGGTGTTGAGGCTCAGGCTTCAGAGGTCAGTCCTGAAGAGAGGACCAGGGTTGGCTGCGGGTAAACAGTATGAGTGGGTGTCGGAGTGGTGTGTGCTACAGCCAAGGGAGTGTGGGAGGAGGCCCCATTATTGGGGATTGTGTGTGTGCTAGGGCAGGACTGCCATAGGAACTTCTTCCTCTGCACATGCACAGGCTGCAGGAAGCAGGGTGCCTCTTGCACAGACTACAGGAGCAGGTGCAAATTGCTGCAGCCATCTGGGACTCCAGAGGTGGGCACAGCCCACCACCACTGGGAGTTCCATGCTAAGTACCACCTGCCCCTCAACTCACCCCTAGGAGATGTTGCTGCAAAGCACCCTGCAACTGAGCATCTGTCCCCACCTCCCTGGGAACACACACACCTTGCAGCTGCCACTTCCAAGGGCTCCAGGCACCACCTCCACCTCCCTAGAGGTCACTGCCACTGCCAAGAGCCCTGCAACCAGGCACTGCCTGAAACTCCCACCCCTCTGTGGATTCTCACCACTGTCAAGGGCCTAGTAACCAGGCACCACCTGAAGGAGCCTCCCCTTGCTCCCACCTCTCTGGAAGCATGTGCAGGCCATACACCTGCATACCCCCTAACTAGAAGATAACAGCCCTCACACACTGAGGAAAGAGTCGGCAAGCATCCCAACCAAAAGCAGCCCTCATGCCAAAAAAAAAAAAAAAAAAAAAATAGTAAAGACACAAGATACCAAGGGATGCTCCCATATATAAATAGCCCTCCAAGACTACAGAAGATAACTGTTTCCCCTAAACTCACAGAATAAGAAAGATATAAGCAAAATGAAAAAGCACAGGAACCATTCCCAATTTAAAAAATGAAAGAATATCCCTAAAGAAGCAAACAATGAAACAGATCTCTGCAGTATGACACTGAGTTCAACAAGAGGTAATGAAAATGCTGAAGGAATTTTTTTTTTCATTATAACTGGTTTACATTGTTCTGTCAATTTTCCACCATACAGCATGGTGACCCAGTTACACATACAAGTATACAATATTTTTTCTCACATTATCCTGCTCCATCATAAGTGACTAGACATAGTTTCCAGTGCTATACAGCAGGATCTCATTGCCTACCCATTCCAAAGGCAATAGTCTGCAACTATTAACCCCAAGTTCCAAATATACCCCACTCCCTTCCCCGCCCCCTTGGCAACCACAAGTCTGTTCTCCAAGTCTGTGATTTTCTTTTCTGTGGAAAGGTTCATTTGTGCTATATATTAGATTCCAGATATAAGTGATATCATATGGTATTTGTCTTTTTCTGACTTACTTCAGTATAAGAGTCTCTAGTTCCATCCATGTTGCTGCAAATAGCATTATTCTTTTTTATGGCTGAATAGTATTCCATTTTGTATATACCACATCTTCCTAATCCAATCATCTGTGATGGACATGTAGGCTGTTGCTGAAGGACTGGATATTTACAGTAATGCAGATTATGTTAGAAAGGAACTAGAAACCATAATGGGGAGCCAAGGAAAATTAGAAAATTCTTGGAGTTCCCGTCGTGGTGCAGTGGTTAACGAATCCGACTAGGAACCATGAGGTTGTGGGTTCGGTCCCTGCCCGGGTTCAATCCCTGCCCTTGCTCAGTGGGTTAACAATCCGGCGTTGCCGTGAGCTGTGGTGTAGGTTGCAGACGCAGCTCGGATCCTGCGTTGCTGTGCCTCTGGCGTAGGCTGGCAGCTACAGCTCCGATTCGACCCCTAGCCTGGGAACCTCCATATGCCGCGGGAGCGGCCCAAGAAATAGCAAAAAAAGGAGTTCCCGTCGTGGCGCAGTGGTTAACGAATCCGACTAAGAACCATGAGGTTGCGGGTTCGGTCCCTGCCCTTGCTCAGTGGGTTAACGATCCGGCGTTGCCGTGAGCTGTGGTGTAGGTTGCAGACGCGGCTCGGATCCCGCGTTGCTGTGGCTCTGGCGTAGGCCGGCGGCTACAGCTCCGATTGGACCCCTAGCCTGGGAACCTCCATATGCCGCGGGAGCGGCCCAAGAAATAGCAACAATAACAACAACAACAACAACAAAAAGACAAAAGACAAAAAAAAAAAAAAAAAAAAAAAAAGAAAATTCCTTTGCCAAGATGAAAGCTGAATAAA
This sequence comes from Sus scrofa, assembly GCF_054392235.1. Taxonomy (NCBI): domain Eukaryota; kingdom Metazoa; phylum Chordata; class Mammalia; order Artiodactyla; family Suidae; genus Sus; species Sus scrofa. Next base: position 16,160,532 of record NC_139393.1, on the reverse strand, counting down.
AGGCAATGAAGAGCAGAATGAATAATGAAGAATAATAAGTGACTTGGAAAATAGAATGGAAATCACCCCATCAGGACAGCAGACAGAAAACTAAAATTTTTAAAAATTAAAGCAATATAAAATCTATGGGATAAAATAAAGCATGTCAATCTACATAAAATATGGATCCCAAAAGGAGAAGAAAGAAAAAAAAAGGGATTGAAAAGTTATTTGAAGAAATTATGACTGAAAACTTTCCAAATCTAAAAAAGGAAACATATCCAGATAAAGGAAGCACAGAGGTTTCCCAACAAGATGAACCCAAACAAACCTACACCAAGACATATGACAATAGAAATGGCAAAAGTTAAAAGGAGAGGATTCTAAAGGCAGTAAGAGAAAAAGAGTAAATTACAAGGGAACGCCCATAAGGCAGTCAGTTGATTTCCCTACAGAAACACTACAGGCCAAAAGAGAGTGGCAAGATATATTAAAAGTTCTAAAAAACAAAAATTTTCAGAGTTCCCATCATGGCGCAGTTGTTAACGAATCCAACTAGGAACCATGAGGTTGCGGGTTCGATCCCTGGCCTTGCTCAGTGGGTTAAGGATCCGGCATTGCTCTGAGCTGTGGTGTGGGTCGCAGACGTGACTCAGATCCCACGTTGCTGTGGCTGTGGTGTAGGCCATTGGCTACAGCTCCAATTCGACCCCTAGCCTGGGAGCCTCCATATGCCACGGGAGTGGCCCTAGAAAAGGCAAAAAGACAATAAATAAATAAGTAAATAATTTGCAACCTAGAATACTCTACCCAACAAGATTATCATTTAAAATAGGAGAAATAAAGAATTTCTCAGACAAATGAAAACTAATATACAGCAATAACTAAACCTGCCCTAAAAGAAATAGTGAAAGGTCTCCTCTAAGTAGGAACAAAGAAGATGCAAGACGGAGGAAATCACAACTGGAAAGTAATCACTTAAATAAGCCAGTATACAGATAAAAAAGTAATAACCTATTTGAGAAAGCAAAGACAAATCCAAGGAACAGCGAAAGGATAAACATGAAGTGTAAAGAGGACATCAAAATCATAAAATGTGGGGAAACAGAGTAAGAAAATCTACTTTTTTTTAAGAATGTGTTTGAGCCTATTTGACTACCAGTCTAAAGCAAAGACATATAGGAAAGGGTTAACATACTGGAAAAAAGGGCAGTCACAAATCTGAAACAATACATTCACAAAAATCAAAAAAGAGAACATGAGCATAAAACGAAAGGAAATTATCCAAGGAAAAAAAAAGAATTAAGGAGAAACGTAGCATTAATTGGAAAACAAGGTTTAAGATGACAATAAATACATATGTATCAATAATCACATTAAAGGAGTTCCCGCCGTGGCGCAGTGGTTAACGAATCCGACTAGGAACCATGAGGTTGCAGGTTAGGTCCCTGCCCTTGCTCAGTGGGTTGACGATCCAGCATTGCCGTGAGCTGTGGTGTGGGTTGCAGATGTGGCTCAGATCCAGTGTTGCTGTGGCTCTGGCATAGGCCGGTGGCTGCAGCTCCGATTCAACCCCTAGCCTGGGAGCCTCCATGTGCCACGGGAGCGGCCCAGGAAATAGCAAAAAGTCAGAGGAAAAAAAAGAAAAAGAAAAAAAAATCACACTGACAATTATTGATAACCAATAATTATCTTAAATGTCAGTGGACTGAATGCTCCAATCAAATCAGAGCAGCAGGGAGTTCCCATTGTGTCACAGTGGAAATGAATCCGACTTGTAACCAGGAAGATGCAGGTTTGATCCCTGGTCTTGCTTTGTGGGTTAAGGATTCAGTGTTGCCATGAGCTGTGGTGTAGGTCACATATGTGGCTTGGATCCCACCTTGCTGTGGTGTAGGCCAGCAGCTGTAGCTCTGATTTGACCCCTAGCCTGGGAATTTCTATATGCCACAGGTGTGGCCCTAAAAAGACTGGGAAAAAAAAAATCAGAGTGGCAGACTGGATTAAAAAAAAATAAGAGCCTACAATATGCTGCCTATAGGGCACCCGCCTTATGGTAAAGGACACATATAAATTGAAAATGAGAGGATGGAAAAAGATATTTCATGTAAATGGAAATGACAGGAAAGTGGAAGTTACAATACTCAGACAAAATAGACTTTAAAACAAAGGTCATAAGGAAAAACACTATTTAATGATGAAAGGATCAATTCAAGACAAGGATATTAAACACATCAAAATATATACCCCTAATATAAGAGCACCCAAATACCTACAGCAAATACTAATAGATATAAAAGAAGTTGATGGAAATACAGAAATAGTAGGAGACTAACACCTCACACAAGGCTCACATCTTTGAGACAGAAAATCAGCAAGGTAACAGGAATCCTAAAGGACACAATAGAACAGTTAGACAATTGCTAGATTAGAAACAAGACAAGGATGTCTGCTCTCACCACTTCTAGTCAACAGTTTTGCAAGTCCTAGCCACAGCACTCAGAGAAGAAAGAAATAAAAGGAATCCAAATTGAAAAGAACAAGTAAAATTATCACGGTTTGCAGATGACATGACACTATATCTAGAAGATCCTAAAGACACTACCAGAAAACTGTTAGCTCATCAATGAATTATGTAAAATTGCAGGATACAAAATTAATACACAGAAATCAACTTCATTTCTATATACTAACAATGAAAGATCAGAAAGAGAAATTAGTGAAACAATCCGATTCACCACCTCATCAAAACAGAATAAAATACCTAAGAATAAATTATTTGAAGAGACAAAATGGCTGTACTCTGAAAACTCTTAAGTTGCTGAGGAAAGAAATCAAAGATGACACAAACAGATGGAAAGATATACCATGCTCTTGGATTGGAAGAATCAATATTGTTAGAATGACTATACTGCCCAAGGCAATCTACAGATTCAATGTAATTCCTATCGAGTTACCAATGGCATTTTTTTATAGAACTAGAACAACATATTTTAAAGTTTGTTTGGAAGCACAAAAGACCCAAATAGACAAAGCAATCCTGAGAAAGAAAAATAGAGCTAGAGGAATCAGGCTCCCTGACTTCATACTATATCACAAAGCTACAGTCATCACAACAGTATGGTACTGGCCCCAAAACAGAAATAGTAATAGGTGGAACAGGATGGAAATCCCAATATTAAACCCACGCACCTATGGTCAACTAATCTATGACAAAGGAGGCAAAAATACACAATGGAGAAAAAAGAGTCCCTTCAATAAGTGGTGCTAGGAAAACTAGACAGCTGCATGTAAAAGAATGACACTGGAACACTCTCTAACATTATACATAAAAATAAACTCAAAATGGATTAAAGACCTAACTATAAGACTGGATACTATAAAACTTAGAGGAAAACATAGGTCAAACATTCTCTGACATAAACCGTAGCAGTTATCTTCTCAAATCCACCTCCTAGAGTAATAACAATGAAAATAAATAAATGGGACCTAATTAAACTTAAAAATTTTTGCATAGCAAAGGAAACCATAAACAAAACAAAAAGATAACCCACAGTATGGAAGAAAACATTTGCAAATGAAGTGACTGACAAGGATTACCTCCCAAAATACATCAACACCTCCTGCAGCTCAATACCAAAAAAATAACCACATCGAAAAATGGATAGAGAATCTAAATAGTCAATTCTCCAAAGAAGATTTATAGATGGCCAAAAAACACATGAAAAGATGTTCAACATCACTAACTATTAGAGAAATGCAAATCAAAACTACTATGAGGTACCACCTTACACTGGCTAGAATGGCCATCACAAGAAGTCTACAAACTTTCTGCTAGAGAAGGTGTGGAGAAAAGGGAACCAACCTCCCACTGTTGGTGGGAATGTAAACTGGTGAAACCACTAGGGAAAACAGTATGGAGATTCCTCAAAAAACTAAAAATAGAATTATCATCTGATCTAGCAATCCCACTCCTGGGAATCTATCCAGAGAAAACCATGACTCAGAAAGATACATGTACCCCAGTGTTCACTGCAGTACCATATACAATAGCCAAAACATGGAAGCAACCTAAATGTCCATTGACAAAGGAGTGGATCAAGAATATGTGGTACATACACACAATGCATTACTCAGCCATAAAAAAGAACGAAATAATGGCATTTGTAACAACATGGATATACCTAGAAGTTACCATGGTAAGTGAAGTTAGACAGTGAAACACATACATCATATGCTATCACTTCTATGTGGAATCTTAAAAAAGGATACAATGAACTTATTTGCATAACAGAAAACGGACTCACAACTTTGAAAAACTTAAGACTACCAAAGGGGACAGGCTGTGGGAGAGGGATGGGCTGGCGATTTGGGACAGAAATGTAAAATTAGGCTGTGATGATGGTTGTACAAATATAAATACAGTAAAATTCATTTAGTTTAAAATAAAATAATAGAAAGAAAATTAAAAAAAAACAATAGAAAGGAAATAAAAACCAAGGGTTGGTTCTTTCAAAGAGTAAACAAAATTGACAAACCTCTGGCCAGACTCACCAAGAAGAAGAGAGAACCCAAATAGACAAAGTAAGAAATGAAAAAGGAGAAATCTCAACTGATACTGCAGAAATACCAAAAAACCATAAGAGAATACTATGAACTATTGCATGCCAACAAATTTGACAACCTAGAAGAAATGGACAACTTTCTAGAAACAAATAGCCCACTAACACTGAATCAAGAACAGATAATTTGAACAGACCAATTACTAGAAATTAAATTAATTATGTTATTTTTAAAAACTTCTTACAAACAACAGTCCAGGACCAGATGGCTTCACAGGCAAATTCTACCAAATATACAAAGATGAACTTATACTGATCCTACTTAAACTCTTCCAAAAAATTGAAGAAGAAGGAACACTTCCAAAGACATTCTGTGAAGTCACCATCACCCTAATACCTAAGGCAGATGAAGATACTACCAAAAAAGAAAATTATAGGCCAATAAATCTTTGAAGAATATAGATACAAAAATTCAACAAAATTTTATCCAACTAAATCCAACAATACATAAAGATCATACACCACAACCAAATGGGACAAGGACGGTTCAACATACCTAAGACAATGTAATACACATTAACAAAAGAAAAGTCAAAAATCACATGATCATTTGAACAGATGCAGGGAAAGCATCTGATAAAATCCAACATCCATTCATGATAAAAACTCTTACCAGAGAGTTGCTGCATGGAGCTCAGCAGGTTATGAACCCAACTGATATCCATTAGGATGTGGGTTTGATCCCTGGCCTTGCTGAATGGGTTAAGGATCTGGTATTGCTGTGAGCTGTGATGTAGGTTGCAGACACAGCTCAGATCCCATGTTGCTGTGGCTGATGTAGGCTGGCAGTTTCAACTCTGATTCAATACCTGGGGTGGGAACTTCCATATGCTGCAGGTACAACCCTAAAAAGAAAAAACAACAACAACAAAAAAAACTCTTACCAAAGTAGGTATAGAGGGAACATATGTCAACATCATAAAAGTCATTCATGACAAACCCAAAGCCAATATAATATTCGATGCAGAAAAGCTAAAAATCTTCCTGCTAAAATCTGGAACAAGACAAGGCTGCCCACTCTCATCACCTTTACTCAACATAGTACCAGAAGTCCTAGCCATAGCAACCAGACCAAAAAAAAAAAAAAAAAAAAAAAAGGAAGGAAAGAAAAGGTCACTATGTACAGATGACATGATACTTACATAGAAAACCCTAATGACACAAAAACTACTCAAAGTTATCAACAAACTAAGCAAAGTAGCAGGATAAGATTAACAGTAACAGGTAGGATTAACATTCAGAAATTGGTTGCCTTTCTCTATACTAACAATGAAATATTAGAAAATGAATATAAAAAACAATACCTTTTAAAATTGTACCCCTAAAAATTAAATACCTAAGAGTAAACCTGACCAAGGAAGTGAAAGACTTACATGCTGAGAACTATAAAACATTCATCAAGGAAATTAAAAAGGATTCAAAGAAATAGAAAGATATCCCATGATTCTGGATCAGAAGAATCAATGTTGTTAAAAGGGACATACCACCCAAAGTAATCTACAGATTTAATGCTATCCCTATCAAATTACCCAAGACATTTTTCACAGAACTAGAACAAATAATCTAAACATTTATATGGAACCATAAAAGCCCCAGAATTGCCAAAGCGATCCTGAGGGGGGAAAAAGCAAAACAAAAAAACAAAAAAACAAGCAGGATCCATAACTCTCCCAGACTTCAGACAATATTACAGAGCTACAGTAATCCAGACAGTGTGGTACTGGTACCAAAACACATGTACGGATCAATGTAACAGAACAGAGAGCCCAGAAATAAACCCAGACACCTAGGGTCAATTAATCTTCGACAAAGGAGGCAACAATATAAAATGTGAAAAAGTCTCTTCAGGAAGTAGTGCTGGGAAAACTGGACAGCTGCATATAAATCAATGAAACCTGAACACACCCTCACATCATGCACAAAAATAAACTCAAAATGGCTTAAAGACTTAAGCATAAGACATGACCCCATCAAACTCCTAGAAGAGAACATAGGCAAAACATTCTGACATAAACCATACAAGTGTTTTCTTAGGTCGGCCTCCCAAGGCAATAGATAAAAAGAAAAAATTTTTTTTAATTTGCATGGAAACACAAAAGACCCCGAATAGCAAAAGCAATCCTGAGAAAGAAAAATGGAATTGAAGAAATCAGGCTTCCTGACCTCAGACTATAATACAAAGCTACAGTCATCAAAATGGTGTGGTACTGGCACAAAAACAGAATTAGAGATCAATGGAACAGGATGAAAAGCCCAGAAATAAACCCACCCACCCATGGTCAACTAATCTACTATGGAGACAAGATTATAACATGGAGAAAAGAAAGTCTCTTCAATTTGTGGTGCTGGGAAAATCAGACAGCTACATGTAAAAGAATGAAATTAGAATATTCTCTAACACCATACACAAAAATAAACCCCAAATGGATTAAAGATCTAAATATAAGACTGGATACTATAAAACTCCTAGAGGAAAACATAGGCCAAACACTCTGACATAAGCTGCAGCAGTATCTTCTCAGACCCACTTCATGGAGTAATAAAAATAAAACCAAAAATAAACAAATTGGACCTAAGTAAACTTTTTTTTTTTTGTCTTTTCTAGGGCCGCACCTGCGGCATATGGAGGTTCCCAGGCTAGGGATTGAATCAGAGCTGTAGCTGCCAGCCTACGCCAGAGCCACCATAACACCAGATCCGAGCTTTGTCTGCGACCTACACCACAGCTCACGGCAACACTGGATCCTTAACCCACTGAGCAAGGCCAGGGATCAAACCCGCAACCTCATGGTTCCTAGTCAGATTTGTTAACCACTGAGCCATGACAGAACTCCTGGACCTACTTAAACTTAATAGTTTTTGCATAGCAAAGGAAACCATAAGCAAAATGAAAACACAACCCACAGAATGGGAGAAAACATTTGCAAATGAAGGGACTGACAAGGGATTAATCTCCAAAATACACAAACTCATATAGCTCAATATCAAAAAAGTCAAAAAGCCCAACCTAGAATGGGCAGAAGATCTAAATATACATTGCTCCAAAGAAGACAGACAGATGGCCCAAAAACAAACAAACAAACGCATGATGCTCAATATTGTTAACCATTAGAGAAATGCAAATCAAAAATATGAGTTACCACCTTACACCAGCTAGAAAGGCCATGATCCAAAAAATCTACAAACAAGGAGTTTGAGTTGTGGCGCAGCAGAAATGAATCTGATCAGTAACCATGAGGTTTCGGGTTCAATCCCTGGCCTCACTCAGTGGGTCAGGGATCTGGCATTGCCATGAGCCGTGGTGTAGGTAGCAGACAAAGCTTGGATCCTGCGTTGCTGTGGCTGTGGTGTAGGCCAGCAGCTGTAGCTCTGATTGGCCCCCTAGCCTGGGAACCTCCATATGCCAGAGGTATGGCCCTCAAAAAGCCAAAAAACAAAACAAAACAAAACAAAAACAATAAATGCTGGAGAGAGTGTAGAGAAAAGAAAACCCTCTTACACTGTTGGTAGAAATGTAAATTGGTACAACCACTATAGAGAACAGTATGAATGTTCCTCAAAAAACTAAAAATAGAATTACCATATGATTGGGCAATCCTACTCCTGGGCATATATTCGGAGAAAACCATAATTCGAAAAGATACATGCACTATTTACAACAGCCAAGACATGGAAGCATCCTAAATAGATGAATGGATAAAGATGTGGTACATATATACGATGGAATAAATGAAATAATGCTATTTGCATCAACATGAACTGACCTAGAGATTATCATATTAAGGGAAGTTAGTCAAAGATAAGTATCATATGATGTCACTTATATGTGGACTCTGAAAAAGGATGCAAAGGAACTTATCTGCAGAACAGGAACAGAATCACAGTCTTTGAAAACAAACTGTGGTTACCAAAGGGGACAGATGGAGGGTAGGGGTGATAGACAGGGGGTTTGGGACTAGCGCATATGCACATTGTAGTATATGGAATGACTGGCCAAGGGCAATCTGCTATATAGCGTGGGGAATTCTTCCCAATATTCTGTGATGATCTATATGGGAAAAGAGTCTGAAAGAGAATGGATGTGTACACGTATAACTGAATCACTTTGTTGTACAGTAGAAATTATCAAAACATTGTAAATCAACTAAACTTCAACGAAATGTTTAAAAATGAAAATAAAAATAAAAATAAACAAATGGGACCTATTCAAACTTACAAGCTTTTACACAGCAAAGGAAACCATTAGAAAGAAAAAAAAAAAAGACAACCTACAGAACTGTAGAAAACAGGTGCAAATGATGCAACTGACAAGGGCTTCATCTCAAAAATATACAAACAGCTCACACAACTCAACAACAACAACAAAAATAAACAACCCAGTTGAAAAATGAGCAGAGACCTAAATAGACATTTTTCCAAAGGAGACATACGGATGGCTGGTGGCCAGTAGGCATATGAAAAGATGCTCAACATCACCAATTATAGAGAAATGCAAATCAAAACTACAACGAGGTAGCATCTCACATAGGTCATAATGGCCATCATTAGTAAGTCAACAAATAACAAAGGCTCGAGGGGGGTGTAGAGAAATGGGAACCCTCCTCCACTGCTGGTGGGAATGTAAATTGGTACAACCACTATGAAGAACAGGACAGAGGTTCCTTAAAAAACTAAAAATAGAGATGCCATATGATCCAGCAATCTCACTCCTGGGCATCCATCTGGAGAAAACCCTAATTCAAAAAGATACATGCACCTTAATGTTCAGAGAGGTACTATTTACAATAGCCAAGACATGGAAACAACCTAAATGTCCACAGACAGGTGAATGGATTAAGAAATGTGGTATTGGAGTTCCCGTCGTGGCGCAGTGGTTAACGAATCCGACTAGGAACCATGAGGTTGCGGATTCAATCCCTGCCCTTGCTCAGTGGGTTAAGGATCCAGCGTTGCCGTGAGCTGTGGTGTAGGTTGCAGATGAGGCTTGGATCCCGCATTGCTGTGGCTGTGGTGTAGGCCGGCAGTGGCAGCTACAGCTCTGATTAGACCCCTAGCCTAGGAACCTCCATATGCCGTGGGAGCGGCCCAAGAAATAGCAAAAAGACAAAAAAAAAAAACAAAAACAAATGTGGTATGTACACACACAATGGAATACTACTCAGCTATAAAAAGAATGAAATAATGCTATTTGCAGCAACATGGACAGGCGTAGAAATTATCATAGTAAGTGAAGTAAGTCAGACCGAATGACAAACATCATACGTTATCATTTATATATGGAATCTAAAATGTGATGCCAATGAACTTATATACAAAATAGAAACAGACTCAAGGACATAGAGAATAGACATGTGTTTGCCACGTGGGAGGAGGGAGTTGGACTGGGAATTTGGGGTCAGTAGATGCCAACTACTACTTCAAAAATGGATAAAAAATAAATTAAAAATAAAAATAAAAATGGATAAAAAACAAGGTCCTATTACATAGCACAGGGAACCACATATAATCGCCTGGGATATATGTATAACCAGGTCACTTTCCTGTACAGCAGAAATTGGCACATTGTAAATCAACTATAATTTTTAAAAAGGAATTTTTTTTTTCTTTTTACAGCTGTATGTGTGGCATATGATAGTTCCCAGGCTAGGGGTGAAATTGGAGCTGCAGCTGCTGGCCTACACCACAGCTACAGCCACACCAGGCCCTTAACCACTGAGCAAGGCCAGGGATTGAACCTGCAAACTCATGGATACCAGTCAGGTTCGTTTCCACTGAGCCACAAGTGGAACGCCTCAAAAAAAGATTTAAAAAAAAAAAAAAAAAAAGAACTCCCACTTAGAGTTCCCTGGTGGCTCAGTGGGTTAAGGATCCAGTGTTGTCACTGCTTTGGCTTGGGCCGCTGCTGTGGCACAAGTTTGATTCCCTGGCCTAAGAACTTCCACTGCCACCAAAGAAAAAAAAAAAAAGAGTAATTCCTAATTAATTATAGGTAGATGGATATCTGAAAACTATTTGATTATGTCTTTTAAGCAGCACAAGTATGATCTCTGTGACCCTTTCACAACTGTTCTTTCTTCTAGGAGAGCAGTGACACATTTCTACTTTGTCTTGCCACCCTATCCCAAGTTCTGAATTACTGGAATATAATTTAATAAGATGTTGCCATAATTAGTTATTCTCTCCCAGTTATGCCTGGGCTTTTAGTCTTAAAGATCCTACTTATATCAAAAATAATTTTTCCAAAAGAAGAGGGGAATGTCAGAATTTTTAAAGCAGGTTCTCAATTTTGATAACCTAGATTCAGCTACATAGAATAAAGCAGTTAATTCAGAGCTGTAACATTTTAACAAGAAAGTTTTCCAATCACCCTAAACAGCTCAGACATGTGGGTTATGACAGTATGCATTTGCTGCGTATCTGTAACAGTTACATCTCCAGCCAGGAAAAGGTAGGAGGCAAATGGATTTTCCAATGCTGCCTACAATTCCCAGAGGTAAGCTAACTCCTGTGTAATTTACCATCACACAGTCAGGACACTCACTGTGCCCCACCCTTGCGGGTGACGACTATTCTGAACACCAACCCCAACCCCTTGAGACCTCACAGGTCCTCAGACCTAAAAGTCAACAAAGCTGAGAACAATGTCCAGGAACTATTTTCCCACTTGCTTAGCGCTCAGACCTCTGATCATCTCACTCTCCTTAGGAGACAGAGGGAAACAGCCCCTGCATTTTTGTGCACTTTCCTCTGTGGGAGATGCTGATGTGTGTTGCATCCTACAGCTTCCCAAGGCTGGAGTGGTAGATTTTGCATCCTTAACATACAAGAGTCAGCAAATGACAAAGCACTGAGGAAATCCAGCAGGGCCAGGGCAGTGATGGTGGTGAGGTACAGCGCACAGGAGTGCAGAGGTGGAATGGAGAAGCAAACTGTCAGCCAGCAAGGCCTCCTTCACCCTACCCTCTCAGGCAGAGGGGACAGGCTCAAACCCCCGGAGGCAGTCAGTCAATGTTAACAGTGCAGAGAGGCGTGTCATTTCCAAAATATTCCCATCAAAAAAAGCTTTGGGGGAGTTCCCTATATTGCCTCTGTATATAATAACAATGAATAATCAGAAGGAGAAATAGAGAAACAATTCCATTTACCATCACATCAAAAACAACAAAATACCTAGGAATAAGTCTACCTGAAGAGACAAAAGACCTGCACTCTGAAAACTCTAAGATGCTGATGAAAGAAATCAAGATGACACAAATAGTTGAAAACATACCATGCTCTTGGATTAGAAGAATCAGTATCACTGAAATGACTATACAACCCAAAGCAATCTATAGATTCAATGCAATCCCTATCAAGTTACCAATGGCATTTTCAAAGAACTACAACAACAACAACAAAAATTATTTGTATGAAAACACTAAAGACCCCAAATAGCCAAAGCAATCCTGAGAAAGACAAGTTGAGCTGAAGGAATCAGGCTTCCCTGACTTCAGAGTATAACAAAGTTACAGTTATCAGAGCAGTATGGTACTGGCACAAAAACAGAAACAGAGATCAATGCAACAGGATAGAAAGCCCAGAAATAAGCCCACCCACCTGGGTCAATTAATCTACTATGAAGAGGGCAAGATTATACAATGGAGAAACGCCAGTCTCTTTAGTGAGTGGGGCTGAGAAAACTGGACAGCCACATGTAAAAATGAAATTCCACACTCTCTAACACCATACACAAAAATAAACCCAAAATGGATCAAAGACCTAACTATAAGACTAAAACTCTTAGAGGAAAACATAGGCAGGCAGAACACTCTCTGACATAAACCACAGCAGTATCTTCTCAGATCCACTTCCTAGAGTAATGACAATAAAAAAGCAAAAATAAACAAATTGGACTTAATTAAACTTAAAAGTTTTTGCATAGCAAAGGAAACCATAAGCAAAATGAAAACATAACCCACAGAATGGAGAGAAAATATATCCAAATCAAACGACTGACAAGAGATTAATCTCCAAAATATACAAACACTCATATAGCTCAATATAAAAAAAAAAAATCAAAAAATGGGCAGAAGATAGACATTTCTCAAAAAAAGACATACAGATGGCCAAGAAACACATGAAAAGATGCTCACCATCACTAATCATTAGAGAAATGCAAATTAAAACTACTAAATGCATATCAAAAGTATCATCATATCAATCAGAATACTAGCCATCATCAAAGTCTACAAACAATAAACGCTGGAGAGGGGGCAGAGAAAAGGGAACCCTCTTACACTGTTGGTGGGAATGCACAATGGTATGACCACTAAGGAGAACAGTATGGAGGTTCCTCAAAAAACTAGAGTTACCGTATGATCCAACAATCCCACTCCTGGGCAAGTATCTGGAGAAAACCATTAATTCAAAAAGATATATGCACTCCAACGTTCACTGCAGCACTTCTACAACAGCCAAGACATGCAAGCAACCTAAATGTTCATGGACAGATGAATGGATTAAGAAGATGTGATACATATTCACAATGGAATACTACTCATCCATAAAAAATGAAATAACGCCATCTGCAGCAACACGGATGGACCTAAAGATTATTATACTAAATGAAGTTAGTGAAAGATACACATCATATAATACCCTTTATATGTGGAATCTAAAAAAAGGATACAAATCAACTTATTTTTGGAACAGAAACAGACTCACAGACTTTGAAAAAAAACTTATGGTTACCAAAGGGGACAGGTGGGGTGGGGGGAGGGATGGACTAGGGGGTTCAGGATTGGCATGTACACACTGTGGTATATGGAATGACTGGCTAATGGGACCTGCTATATAGCACGGTTAACTCTACTGAATATTTTGTGATAATCTCTATTACAAAAGAAACTAAAAAAATGGATATGTGTACATGTATAACGAATCACTTTGCTGTACAGCAGAAATTATCGCAACATTGTAAATAAAATGTACTTCAATGAAACTTTTAAAAAGGAAAAAAAAGCTTTGGGGGAGTTCCCTCTGTGGCACAGCAGATTAAGGATCCAACTGCAGGGGCTTGGGCTGCCCTAGAGGTATAGATTCACTCCCCAGCCCAGCACAGAGGGTTAAGGATCCAGTGTTGCCTCAGCTGCATATGTCGCAGCTAAAGCTCAGATTCAATCCCTGGCCCAGAACTTCCATATTGCACAGGTATGGCCATATAGTTTAAAAAAAAAAAAAAAAAGGTTTTGGTTTGTTGTTAATTTTGGCAGCCAAGAGGATAAATTGCAATGATCTAAAATGCCCCATTTCCCAACTACACTACTTAAAACAAGGCACATTGCAACAGAGCAGTCCACAGAGGGAATGCGTCATTTCGCAGTTGTTAAACTACCAAAACTTCAAGTGCCACCAAGGCTTCCCTTTACGGGAATCTAACTTTTGAGATGCAAGCTGCCTCTTTTCAGTAATTGTCCAATTACCTAACTACCTCCTTCAAATCTGCCCCAGCGCAGCCGCCTGGGGCTCTTCATTCTTTCCTGAAGTCTCTCCTAAACAGCTTTGTCCCTGACAGCTTCCCTGTCCTGAAAAACTGCTTGGAGGGGGAGGGTTAAGATAAAAGGAGACACAGCCAGAAGAACACAGGGACGCTACACCTGTATCACCTGGGACCACAGCTGCCTCTGCTCTCACACTTCCACGGACAGGCTGCGTCCACAAACACTAGAGTGCTCTGCTCCTGGCAACAGCCACAGAAAAATCCCAAAGCCCATCATCTCCCCAACCAGAGAGCTGGGGCAGTGAAGGCCCCACAGGAACCCCACTTCTGGGGGCCGCTGTTGGCCACTGCATAATATTAATACAAAGATGACAGGACAGGAGTTCCTGTCGTGGCGCAGTGGTTAATGAATCCAACTAGGAACCATGAGGTTGCAGGTTCGATCCCTGCCCTTGCTCAGTGGTTTAAGGATCCAGCGTTGCCGTGAGCTGTGGTGTAGGTTGCAGATGAGGCTTGGATCCCGCGTGGCTGTGGCTCTGGTGTAGGCCGGCAGCTACAGCTCCGATTTGACCCCTAGCCTGGGAACCTCCATATGCCGCAGGAGCAGCCCAAGAAAAGGCAAAAAGACAAAAAAAACAAAAAAAAAAAAACTTACAGTATGTCATAAATGCAACACCCAGATATCTGCCCATGCATAAAAGCCTTTCTAGTAAAAGTTAAGTTTTAACTTTATCACAAGAGATCCCACATCTTTGACAGACTAACTGAAAAGACACAGAATTCCAAAAGCTGAGCATCCTAATGCAGAGGCACAAGTGAGCTCCGGCATTCACAGGAGGCTAAGAGGAGGCCAGAGGCAAGCCCAGGGGCCCACTGCTGCCAGCGTCAGCACCCTCTGCAGCAAGGCACAGGGGAGGGCGGTGAAGGGACTGGAGGAGGCAACAGTACACAGGGCCTGGGGGGCTCGATTCCTCAGCACGATGAGGGGCCGACCCAAAGGCACTCATCATACAAGAGGCGGAACTCAGGCGGCCCTTAGTCCCCCCGCTTCTCGTGGTCTCTGACCTGGGAGCGCCCTTGCCTGCGCTTCTTATCAGCGTCTGCAATGCGCCCTCGCCAGCCGTCCTCATCAGCCTGCCTAGGCAGATTTATGCTTTATGGGAAAATACTGATCTTCCCTGACCCCATGAACCCATGTTTGTTTTTTGTTTGTTTGTTTTATGACAAGATGAGAGGATGCGGCCTCCTGACTGCCCTAGACCTGTCGACCCAGATAAGAGAACAAGGGGTAACCCACTCCCCAGGCCTCTCCATCCCAGGGAGCAGTGTCCCATTCTAAGAATCAGTGAGGGACGCAAGGCTGAGGCAGAATTTTCACCAGGAAAGTAAGGGCATTCCACCGCTCCTCCGGCCCCAAAATCATCCAGGAATCTGGAGACCCAAGCTACCACCCAGGCGCTTCCAATTCCATCATCTGCCTCCGGCTGAGTCAAGAGCAGCCTTTCCAAAGGGCAGCCTGTGGTTGCAGGAGCTGCCCAGGAGAGCCTGCCTGTGCCAGGTGGGGCCAGAATCTGCCCCGGCTCGCCCGCCTACCACTCCCGAGCCAATCTTGGGTCCTCTCCTTTCCTTTCTTGGCGTTAAGACATAACCAAAGGTCAGTCTCACTTACCAAAGCCATGTCTGAGGCTTTCTTTTCTCTCGCCAGCAGCAGTGAGGACAGTAACTGGGATTTCCCTGGACAGATGGCACAGTGTTATTTTCTCACTACAAGGACCCTGTAGACTGCCAGGCTTGGAGTGGAATTCTCCATCTCCCAGCCACATGGCAACAGACAAGTGACTTCGGCTCTGAACTGTGATGTTTTCCAGCTATAAACTGGGGACATTCCACCCCATACCTGACTCAGTTTTCATGCAATAGGAACTACTCCACCTCCTGCTGTGCCTGGACCACAGTATTACACTATTAAGGGAATTCATTCTGCGGTAATGAAGTGACAAAGATAATGTTTTCACCAGACTCACAGACACAGAGAGCAGACTTGTGGTTGCCGAGGGGGAGGGAGTGGGGTGGACTGGGAGTTTGGGGTTAATAGAAGCAAACTATTCCATTTAGAATGGATAAGCCATGAGGTCCTGCTGTAGAGCACAGGGAACTACATCCAATCACTTGAGACAGAACATGACAGAATATGAGAAAAAGAATGTGTGTATATACATATATATGTATAACTGGGTCACTTTCTGTACAGCAGAAATTGACAGAACATGGTAAATCAACTATAATAAAATAATAAAAAAGAATGGGTGTTTTCATCACGCTTTCACATGATCTCACTTACAAAAGGTACTTGAACAAAGGACGGGGTTTTCTCTGGCATTACCTGCAGCCCCCGCCGTGAGGTCAATGGCAGCTTGGATGGCAGGATTGGACTTCATGTTCGCCCGCTCCTCTCCTAGGCTCCGTGGAGGGCAGCTCTCTGGAGCTCAGGACGGGCACCTCATATCCCTGGAGGGGGCAAGAGTTCACCATCAGTCAGGCCACTGCAGGCTAGCTGCATAGCTACTGGACTTGAACTTCTAGGAGCCAGGAAACTGGCTCTACATTGCTTCAAAAGAGGGGGCTTCAGATATCAGAGCAGCTTAGTGATCTGTGTTGCCTTCCCCACCCACCACCACCTCCCCATGAAAAGCACGCAGATCCAAACCCTTGCCTGAGCAGAGCAGCTATGGCAACAGGTGGGAGCACTTCAACCAACCTTTCTGAAACCTCAATTGAATGCCCAATAAGAAGCCAACAAGACATCCCAAGCCCCCAGTTAGTTTTTCAAAGGCCTAAATTCAACTATCTTTCCACCAGACTCTTCCAAATTCGGACAGCAGCTTGTGAGAAGCCCCTAAGGGAAGGTCACAAAACAGCAGGTCTGGAAAAGAAGGGGTTAAGAGTTCTGCCAAGTGACATTCACCTGGGTCTGAATGCCTGCCCTACCACCAGTAGCGTGGCCCTTTGGGTCCCTAAAGCTGGAGGTCCCTGTTTGTACAAGTGAATAATAAAAGTACTATCATTACAATACAAGGGCAATGACAAATAGCCGCACCAGACAAACACAATGATGAACTGAGAGCCACACACCACGAGATCTTAGAACAACTACAGCACAGCACCAAACTCTGCCGTCAGAGTCCCCTCCAGAGCTTCTCAATCCTAAGGGGCACACAAATCACCTGGGGACCTTGTTAAGTTACCAATTCTGATGCTACTGGCCTGGTATGCTCCCAGGTGAGGCTGATAATGCCAGCTACCAAGCACAATTTGAGAAGCAACACCCGGCCACTGTGCCCCAAAAGGCTAGCTAAGAATCACCTGGGACACTGGTTAAGTAGTCAAATAACCAGGCCTCTCTCCCAGAGATCTTGATTTAATAGGTTTGAGCTGGAGCCTAACAGTTTGGGAAACCCAGAGTCTTCTCCTCCACCTTTAGACAGACGTCAACCACTGCTGAGGCATGGACTTAATAAACAGTGTCTAGGAAAGGAGAGGCTCATTAACAGAATATTTCAATAAGCAATGCTGTACGGTTTTCAAACTACGTCATTGACTCCTGGGTGAATAACATGGAACACTTTTTACTCTTCACACTGAAGACCTATGTGTCCCCCATCAGGACACCTCTTAGAGGAGGGGGTGAGCGGGGCAGAGGACCCGATCAATGAACACACCGACATCATCCTGATCATCAGCAGAAAATCATTTTAGCCACCAAGAAGTTTTTGAACCACTTCAAGCATGTTGCCAATGACCAGACACCAAAAATCTTCCTTTCTTTACCAAAAAAGTAAAAAAAAAAAAAAAACAAAAAAAAAAACTTTAAAACCAGCAACAACAAAAAGCATAGATAGCACTTAATAAAGCAACTAAGCCACACGAACCCAACTTCACGTTACTGAAGGCCTGGAGAGGCAGCACCAGTTACTGATAAGGGGGTGGCCCCTGGAAATCTAGAGAAGGATATCAGTGTCCCGACCCAACATCCTCGTTTTCCAGACGGAAAGCTGAGGCCAGCGAAGGCAAAGGCTTGTCAAAGGTCACACACGGAATCAGTGGCAGAGAGGGTGCAATGCACGTCTTGCCTTTTGGGCCTGTGCCTACCAACCAATACTTCACTCCAGAGTATCCCAACCTGGTCACACAGAAAAAACCCAACCCTGCCTTTTAGAGGAAAATGGAGGCAGTGAGGAGAGGAGCCACACAGGCAGGGTATGTCCAGCAGAGCCTCTCAGAAAATTCTCTAGGGTTCATTCCCTTGGGGGGTGGACATCTCTTTCTTAATTTAGCAGGAAAGAGGCACAGCAGATGGTACTATCTCATCAATGCGAAGTCAACCCCTTTAGGTAAAAGTCAGAAACGCATCAACTGCTACAAATAACCGCTTGTAGAATTTTTAGGACAGTAAACAGAACACAGAGTAACTCAGAAGGTGTGGGCAACTGTTTCAAATTAAGCGTAGGTTTGGCTTGAAGATAACAGGTCTTGCAGAGGCAAGACTGATTAGCATGACTTAATTACATTGATTCGTGAGCCTTTGGTACCCGTGGAACAGAAAAACTAAGTCCTTACAGCGTCCCTTTTACCCCTCTTTCAAACTACACCAAAGTCCGACTCCAGAAGAAACAGCGCCAAATATCTTCCCGTTCCTTGGGGAAATTCTCTTTTCTTGGGGGAAAATCCGAGGAGGCCTCATTCCCCACTAATTAACACGAATTGCTCCGGGAAGATTCCAGCTTCAGGCCGAAGCTGGCGCGGTGGGAGGCCGCCCTCCATCCAGACCGCCCAGAGCTGAAGCCCAAGGGCGTTGGGATGCAAACCGGCCTCGCTGCTCAGCAGCCGGGAAGGGAGCTCCAGCTCCGGGGGCTCGGGATCCCAGTCCGCACGAGGGGCGGCTTAGGGAAACGACTTCTAACTTGGTCTTCCCGGTTCGCTGACTCTGCCCAGCAATCTGCGAGTCTCCCATTCATAAGCGCCTCCGCCCCGTCCGGCGCGAGACTCAGATGGCGCGGAGCCCGGAGGCTCGGTGACACGACGAGGGGGCAAAGGAGGACAACCTTTCCCAGGAGTTGACCACTGCGGGCAGGAGGCCGCAGAGCCCCGCAGTCTCCGCCGAGCCCGGGGCAGCGCCCGGGAGTGGGGCGCCCGCGGGTCCCCGGGCACGTGTGCGGCGGGTCCGAGACCCCGGATCCCAGCTGCCCGGAAAGGTCACGCCGCTCAGGCGCGGAGGCCCGCCCGCTCCCCACTCCCTCCTCCCGGCCAGTTCCCTGCAGCCCGCGAGCGCCCGGCGGGGCTGCGCTCACCGCCGAGCCGACCGGCTGCGTCCTGCTCGCGCTCCGCCGCCTGCTCTCGACTCTCCCTGGGCTGCGGGGGCGGCCGCTTCACACACACGTCGGCGCCAGGCCTGCCCTCCGCCCCGCCTCCCGCGCCGGACTGCTCCCTGCAGGCGGCCCCGCGGGCTCAGGAGCGCCCCTGCAGCCGGGGCGGGCTGCGCGGGGCCGGCCTGGGCCGGTGAGCCTCCTGCCCGCCAGCCCCCAGCCGCGCGCCGGGGAAGCGGAAATCGGCGCGGTGCGGCGACGCGCTCAGGCCAAAAGGCCGCCCCTCGCCGGGAGCAGGCGGGGCTGGCGGGGCTGGCGGGGCTGGCGGGGCTGGCGGGGCTGGCGGGGCTGGCGGGAGGGCTGGGAGCCCAGGCCTCCACGTTGCTTTCGTGCCTCGCGGTTCCCGGAAGCGCTCGGTGAGCTCGATTCTAGTGAGATCTCAGGGAGGGGGCTGAGGGTGCCCGGAGTTTGGACGAGTGACTGATGCCTTTACGCTGGTTAACCTTGCTCGGACTCGAAACTCAAGGCTCTCATTTTATAATTGAGTACGAAAGTACTGGAAAGGTAGTGATGGAAAATAAATTCACTTATTGCTGGTGAAAACCAAACCCAAAACATTTCCCACTAATTCTTCTTCGAGGAGCTCCGGCTCCACTGATGACATTTGGAAAAGCACACCCACCGATGAAAACTATAGCCCTAAATGTCTTCTCAATTCCTAATGAATTATAGTTGGTTCTATGGCTCTCCGGCATTTTATTAAAAAGCTCAATTCAGGGAGTCTGTTGGGAATTCCTGTTGTGGCTTAGCAGTAACCAAGCAGACTAGTGTCCATGACACAGGCTGGATCCCTGGTCTCCTTTAGTGGGTTAAGGATCCAGCGTTATCGTGAGCTGTGGTGGAGGAAGCAGATCCACTAGAATCCCTGGTGGCTGTGGCTTTGGGTAGGCTGGCAGCTGCAGATCTGATTCGACCCCCAGCCTGGGAATTTCCATATGCCACCGGTGCGGCCCTTTTTAAAAAAGAAGTCTTGTGTACCAGGAGTAAAGGAATTTTCTCTAGTGCACTAGACACAGATCCACTCAGTTGGAAAGGTCTTGGTCTATTACTGACAGGTGCTCAGTGTCACAGCCATGGCCTTCAGAGGGCCTTGGTTCAAACTTCATGGATTTATTTGACTTTTCTACACAGTTTTCTTCCTTAAAACGTGCCGTCATTTTCTTTTACAACTTTCTGCCCTGTTTGGATGTGATGTTTGACTACTGCCAATGTATATTTAAGTGATTTTATGTGAGGGCCAGTGACAAATATTTGAGGTAACTTGTGTGAGTCTTTAAACATGGATGCACAGCTGACTAGACCTTCTGGAGGAAGGAGGTGCTATGAAGGCGTCCGAGCTCCTGGTGAATGAGGGGCTCCTCAACACAGCACAAGACTGTCTTCTCCCAAAATCAGCACTTTAGAACTCAAGCTTCCAGAACATAACTTCATTATAGAAACAAGCCAGGGGCTTTGAGTGACTTGCCCAAAGTGACATGTAACATAACCAGTGGGCAGCAGATGAGGAGCAGAACCTACAGTACAACATCCTAGAGGACTGGGCCTTTCCGCAGCGCCTGGCCCAGAGGCTCTTGCAAACCTGAAAGATGAAGCCCAAGGGAACGAGATAGGGATAGGGCTATATCTCCTGTTACAGATGAGAAAGAGCACTGGGCTTGGAGACAGGCCACTTGCGTAAAAATCTCAGTGACCTTCAATGAGTCATTTAACCTTTTGAAACTCCAACCATCACATGACAGCATCGAGGCTTCCTTTGAACCTCCCTGCTCAAGGAGCCTGCTGCAGCAATCCAGCACGGAGGAGAGGGGTGCCCCTCCAGATCAGGGTCTGCACCCTCACCAAGCCATCAGCTCCCCCCTAATACTTTGTTCTTTCTTGCTTGAGCCCATTTTTTCCCTACCCTCAAAAGGGCTGTTCCAAACTCTCATCACTCTCCCCACGCCTTCTGCATTTCCCCTCTCCCTCACCTCTCCTTCACAACCCTCAGCCTCAACTCTATAAACTAAAAAGCAACCAGGAAACTTTCATGCAAGTTTTTAACCCCTAATCTACAAAGTTGCCTTTTTGCACAAACCCTCATGTTTTTTTTTCTCTACTTGCTGTCTTGCTTGCTGTACCACCATGGTGGACAACGATGCTGGTAAAGAAACTGAGGCTTAGAGAGGTCAAGTGAACTTGCCCAGTGAGGTGCAGATATGAAGGGAAGAGCTGGGACTCAACAAAGCTCATGCACTTAACTGCTATGCTACACAGCAATACCTCCCAGAAGGCTTCCTCTTAAAAGCAAGAGGGTTGCAGGAACCAGAATTTATTTCTCCTGGAATAAATCTCCCTCCATAATGTTTTATAAAACGACTTCAGCAGCTTAAAATCACTCACAGCAATGGCCCTGCTATCTCTGATTTAATAATAGAGAAATAGGAGTTCCCACTGTGGCTCAGTGGGCTAAGAACCCAACATGGTCTCATTGAGGATGCAGGTTCGATCCCTAGCCTCCCTCAGTGGATTAAGAATTCAGAGTTGCCACAGCATAGGTCACAGATGCAGCTCAGATCTGGTGTTGCTGTGACTGTGGCATAGGCCAACAACTGTAACTCAGATTTGACCATATGCCACAGATGTGGCCATAAAAAGAAAAAAAAAAAAAAAGGAAATACATAGATGTGTAAAAGCTTAACATCTCACAGGAGCTCAGGGAATTGATTGGAAAACCACCTGGCTGGCATTAGATCGTGGACGTCTCTGTGCCAGCTTTGTCCTAAGGGTAATTTCCCAGGGACCTAATGGTCTCTTGAGAACAGAATTTTAGCAACATACACCACGGCTCTGCATAAGTAAGTCAACCCAATGGTATTTCAGACCCAGGTTCAAAACAGCAAATAATTCAATGCCCTGACCTCTTTGCTCAGACAGCTGTTTGCTGCAGTTGGAATTGCACAATCCAGGGGTGTCAGTGCAGCTAGCTCTGTGACTTGAGGGCAGGTATGACACAGGTCAGAGGTGAGGGGACAGAGTGGTTACGTGGATAAGGGAGCTTTTGCTGTTTCAACAGAATTTCACAATGTGCTAGTTAATGATATTAAAAGGAGAAATAATTTCACCACTTGAAGATTTTTGGCCCTGATACCATATGGGTGTGTTTTAACAAAGTGTTAATTGGAGTCACAAATAATTCAAAAACATAAATCATCTTGCTAAAAGGATACTGGGTGACTCTCACAGCTGCTGAACAGGGAGATGGTCCACTCTGAAGGCTTGAAACAAGTCCTCAAACCCACTGCTCACTGGTCAGCCATGGAAACCATGCTCCTTCTGAGCTTTGGATGTTAAAGTTTGTACCACTGTCCCATTCGTGCCAGGGCCTCAGCCTGGAGTTGCTGCTCTTCCGAAGCTGGGCAGCTTCATTCCCAGCCTTGCCTGAGAAGCCCCAGCCACGCCACTCTGCTGCCTTGTGTTTCTCATTTCCAAATTGATCTCCTGTGGATGCAGCTGATGGTTGGAGCCTGGGTCACGTGCCTAGACCCAGCTCTGCAAAGGGAGCCTCATCATCAGATCTGGAGAAATAGTCCTTAGTTTGGTCACTAATAACCAGAGCAGGCCAGGTGACACAAATGATGGCAGAACAGTTGCCTTGGTCACCATTGCGCTAGACTGCCTCCAGCCTATAGTTCTTCAATCTTTCTTCTTCTCATGTATTTTGGTTACTGTGATCAGTCGGAGATCTGAAGTTTGTCTCTATTCTCTTGTGGAGAATCCCTTTCTCTGAATCAAACGACAACCAGAGAAGGAAGGCTTTATGTTGTATGCCCAGGTGGTTGTGTAAATTGATCATTTAACATGGAGTTAGAAATACCACTTGTGCAAAAAAAAAAAAAAAAAAGGAGTTCCCGTAGTGATGCAGTGGTTAACAAATCCAACTAGGAACCATGAGGTTGCAGTTCAATCCCTGCCCTTGCTCAGTGGTTAACAATCCGGCATTGCTGTGAGCTGTGGTGTAGGTTGCAGACGCGGCTCGGATCCCGCGTTGCTGTGGCTGTGGCGTAGGCCAGTGGCTGCAGCTCCGATTCAACCCCTAGCCTGGGAACCTCCATATGCTGCGGGAGCGGCCCAAGAAATGGCAAAAAGACAAAAAACAAAAAAACAAAAAAAAAACACCACTGTGGAGTTCCCGCCGTGGCGCAGTGGTTAACAAATCTGACTAGGAACCATGAGGTTGCAGGTTCGGTCCCTGGCCTTGCCCAGTGGGTTAAGGATCCAGCGTTGCCATGAGCTGTGGTGTAGGTTGCAGACTCGGCTCGGATCCCGCATTGCTGTGGCTGTAGTGTAGGCCGGCGGCTACAGCTCCAATTAGACCCCTCCATATGCTGCAGAAGCGGCCCTAGAAAAGACAAAAAAAAAAAAAAAAAAACCGCTTGTGATTTAATACTGAAAAGTATAATGTGGTGCTAGGTAGGATTTTTCTTGTCCAAACTGATGCTAAGATTCAATGCTTAGGGGAAGGTCATGAGAGAGAGAGAGGGCGAGAAAGAGAGACATTAGTCCTTACAGAGCTAAGAGGTGCCGGACCCTGATGCTTCCTCATCCATCACCCCAGCCTGCCTGACCCAGGCTCTGCCATCACAGCCTGGACTGGGAAGGGATGGCTGGGGGGTGAGGGGAGAAGTTGGTCATTAATCAAAGGCAAATGAGGAGAGGAGGCAGGGACAGTGCAGGGCTTGTGTCAGGAGCCCTATTTCCACACACCCCCCCCCCCACCAAATCATTTGGGTCACCAAGAGACTGAAGGGAACCCACTTAGCTCCCTCCGCAGCTGGCCACTGGTGGAGCTGCCCAGCCTGCACCCTCCTCAGTGCACCTCCTGTCCATGCAGAGTTGATCATGAGGAGGGGGTCTTGGAAGAGCATGGTGTGTGTGTTGGGACAGTGGGAGGACAGGGGTCTTGTGGACATAAGGACTGGTGCCTGTTTCTCACAGAGATTCTGAAGGTGGGAGGCTTGGCCAGCGGGTCAGAAGGGTCAGTGGCCTGGTGAAGGGCAGCAGGGTTCTCAATGGTTCCCATGACTTTCACAGGAGGGACAGTATCAGTTACAGGAAGGGCAGGGGCCCTAGGACTACTCAGGCAGGCAAAGAGGGTGTTCTGGGGATGGGCTAATGGCAGCAGAAGGATGCATGTCTGCCCTTCTCTAAGAAAGGGCTCCACCACACACGGGGCTGGGGTGACCCCTACACGACCCCTTAGGAAGCCCCATTGCATCATCTCCAAGGAACTCTCACTCTGGCAGAGACCATCAGCATCAGAGGGAACCTAGAGCAAGGCCAGTTGGAAGGGCAAACCTGCCATTTCTATCCCTTTCTTGCTCCATCCTTAAGGAGCAAGACGGAATAAAATTTCCTCTTCCTCTGAAAAGGAAGGGGGGAAGGAGAAAAAATGAGGCTGAAATTGGATTGGGCTGAATTATCAAAAACAAAAGATCCCAAAGTTCTGAGATTAATCCAACCACCCTATTTTTTCTTTTTTCTTTTTTTCTTTTTCGGGCCATACCCGCAGCATATGGAAGTTCCCTGGCTAGGGGTCGAATTGGAGCTGCAGTTGCCAACCTACACTGCAGCCACAGCAATACCAGATCTGAGATGCATGTGCAACTGACATTGCAGCTTGTGGAAACACTGGACCCTTAACCCACTAAGCAAGTCCAGGGATTGAACCTGCATACTCATGGACACTATGTCAGGTTCTTAACCCACTGAGCCACAAGAGGAACTCCCCAACTGCCCTATTTTAAAATGCAACCCGGGCCTTCTGACTTTGCTGCATGTTTTTCATTTTCTACAGCACATCATGTGCTATGTTTTAGTTATTTATTATTTGACATATTTACTTACTACATTTTATGTATTGTCTTTCTCGTCCTCTCTCACCTCTACCTTCATCCAAAGTGTAAACTCCACAAGGGCAAGGATCTTTGTTTCTAACTGATGTTTCCCCAGCATCTAGAATTATACTGTCCATCTCGGCAGCCCCCTCATTACCTGTGACTACTTACTTTAACTTAACTGCAATGAAATAAAATTTAAAAACTCAGTGTTTCAGTTGTACTAGCCACATGGGGGTGCTCTACAGCCAACTGGGGTCAGTGGCTACTATATTGATCAGGACAGGTATAGACCATTTCATCACCACCAAAATTTTATTGAACATTACTCATCTAGAACAATAGCTGGCATGTCGTAGAGCTCAATAAACATTTGTAGAACAAATCACTGAATGCCTACGTTGTTGTTTTTTGTTTTTTTGTTGTTTTTTTTTTTTGTCTTTTGTCTTTTTGTCTTTTGTTGTTGTTGTTGTTGCTATTTCTTGGGCCGCTCCCACGGCATATGGAGGTTCCCAGGCTAGGGGTTGAATCGGAGCTGTAGCCACCGGCCTACGCCAGAGGCACAGCAACCCAGGATCCAAGCCGCGTCTGCAACCTACACCACAGCTCACGGCAACGCTGGATCGTTAACCCACTGAGCAAGGGCAGGGACCGAACCCGCAACCTCATGGTTCCTAGTCGGATTCGTTAACCACTGCGCCACGACGGGAACTCCCCTACGTTGTTTTAAGACAATATGGGCTAGGGAGTCCCATTGTAGCACAGCAGAAACAAATCCAACTACTATCCATGAGAATGGGGGTTCAATCCCTGGCCTCGCTCAGTGGGTCAGGGATCCGGCATTGCCATGAGCTGTGGTGTAGGTCATGGACATAGCTCAGATCCTGAGTTGCTATGGCTGTGGTGTAGGCTGACAGCTGCAGCTCCAATTCGACCCCTAGCCTTGGAACTTCCATATGCTGACGGTGCAGCCCTAAAAAGCAAAATAATAATAATAATAATAAAATAAAAGCACTTTTAGCAAATTGATTATTCTGGAGTTCCTGTCATGGCACAGTGGAAACAAATCTAAGAATCATGAGGTGTCAGGTTTGATCCCTGGCCTCACTCAATGGGTTAAGGATCTGGTGTTGCCATGAGCTGTGGTGTAGGTCGCAGACGTGGCTCGGATCTGGCATTGCTGTGGCTGTGGTGTAGGCCAGTGGATGTAGCTCCGATTTGACCCCTAGCCTAGGAACCTCCATATGCTACAGGTGTGGCCCAAAAAAGCAAAATTTAAAAAAAAAAAAAAAAAGAAAGAAAGAAAATTGATTATTCTGTGCAAATACCAGCAGATATAACCACTGAAAGGATATACAAAAAAAAGGGATGCATTCATTCTTTGGAAGGCCCCAGTATATTTGAGGCCACAGAGCCTAGAGATCAGTAGAGACTCTGGAATCTGAGGCCTGAGGGGGAAATCCCAGCATCTCATCTTTAAGCTGAATGAGGAGCAAAAGACTTCTGGATGAGAATAAAGGGAAAGATATGGTTCTAGGAACGAATGCATTGAGCACCACTCCCGCCCCACCCCCCAATGCCTGTGCCTCTTGGCCCACCGTTTTCATGTTCGTGTGATCTCACCAATGAGGATGTCCACGTGCCACATTCTTACTGTTTAGTTATAGTTGATTTACGATGTTGTGCCAATTTCTGCGGTAAAGCCAAGTGACCCAGTGTCCTATCTATATATACATTCCTTTTCTCATATTATCATCCCTCATGGTCTATCCTGAGACTGGACACAGTTCTCTGTGCTATACAGAAGGGCCTCATGCTTCTCCATTCTAAATGTAAGAGTTTACATCTACTAACCCCAAACTCCCAGTCCATCCTGCTCCCTCCCCCCTCCCCCTTGGCTATCAACCCCCTTATAGGTAGGTTCATTTGTGCCATTTATATTTATTTATTTATTTTTGCTTTTTAGGGTCCAACACACAACACATGGAGGTTCCCAGGCTAGGGGGTTGAATCGGAGCTACAGCTGCCGGCCTACAGCACAGCCACAGCAACACCATATCTGAGCTATGTCTGCAACCTATACCACAGCTTACAGCAACACTGGATCCTTAACCCACTGAGAGAAGCCAGGGATCAAAGCTGCATCCTCATGGATACTAGTCAGATTCGTTTCCCCTGCACCACAATGGGAACTCCCATTTGTGCCATATTTTAGATTCCACATACAAATGGTATATGGTATTTGTCTTTCTCTGTCTGACTTATTCCACTTAGTATGATCATCTCTAGTTGCATCCATGCTGCTGCAGATGCACATGCTGCATTCTAATGACCTTCTCTTTGTCGTAGGATTCTTTCCCCACCGTGTGTAAAACACTAGAGCAGGGCACTCAACCAATCCCCAAATAAAAATCCAAGCTTTGCACTTATCCCTGGAAATGTGGAGATGAGGGAAGACCATTCAGTGTGATTTATAGGGGCACATCCAAGGTGCTGGGGAGCAGCAGAGAAAGGGCACATAATCCAGCCCAGCAAAGCAGGAAGGGCATCTAGAGAAAGGGATAGCTGAGTTTTGAGGTATGAGTAGGAGTTACAAAGGCGGGAAAAATATACAGTGGCAAGGAGGGGAAAGCAGCATGGAAAATCAGGGAGCTGTGATGGTTCAGCACAGAGTAGGAAGTGAGGGGAGTAGGAGAGGAGGCCAGCACAGGAGACAGCCTGACCTGTAAGAGTCCCACTTGCTCTGCTAAGAGTGTTGAGCTTATTCAGAGGGTGGTAGAGGGAACCGTTGAGTAAAGTAGACATTCTTTGA
The DNA here is from genome assembly GCF_054392235.1 of Sus scrofa. Taxonomy (NCBI): domain Eukaryota; kingdom Metazoa; phylum Chordata; class Mammalia; order Artiodactyla; family Suidae; genus Sus; species Sus scrofa. Next base: position 16,132,345 of record NC_139393.1, on the reverse strand, counting down.
GATATGAGTGTGGGTGTGTGGAGAGGTAGCACAGAGAGGAGGTTGAAAGCATGGACTCTGGAATCCAGACTGGCCTGTCCTCCCATTTGATGGCTTCGTGATGGTGGGCAACTTCTTTAAGCCCCAATTTCCTCTTCTTAAAGAGGGGAGAATAGGAGTTCCCGTTGTGACTCAGTGGTAATGAACCTGACTAGAATCCATGAGGACGTGAGTTCCATCCCTGGTCCCACTCAGTGGCATTGCTGTGAGATGTGGTATAGGTTGAAGACATGGCTATGATCTGGCATAGCTGTGGCTGTGGTGTAGACTGGCAGCTGCAGCTCCAATTTGATTCCTAGCCTGGGAACTTCCATACGCTGCAGGTGTGGCCTTAAAAAAGCAAAAAATAAAAAAAGAGGGGAGAACAGTCTTATCTGCATCAGGAAATTTTAGGAGATAATACATATAAAGCACTTACTACAATGACTGACACATAGTGGTCAATAAATGCTAATTATTGTTATAGATTATTTGAATAATCGATAATTAGGTTTCTTGTTTGCCTCATTTTTTTGTAATAAATGAATTACCTTTATCACAACGATAGAAATTTAAAGTGTTGTTTTATGTACCCTAAGAAAAAATAGAAACATTTGCTCATGCATTCAACAAATATTGATTGGCCATAAAGGATGTAGCAGGCACAGTTATAGGCTCTGGGGAAAAAGCAGAAAACAAGGCTGTCTAAGGTCCCTGCCCCCATACAGCTCCTATTCCAGTCAAGCAGGCTGACCTAAATAAGTAAACAATAGGATTGACAACATGTGTCAGCTCCAGGAGGCAGGGAGCTGGTCTGAGCCGGGATGTATCCTGAATGTATAAGATAGCGCCCTCTGCCGGCACTCAGTGTTGTGTGAATGAAAAATCATTTCAGGTGGTAACAGAGCCACTAGGGTGGCAACAAAACAAGGCCACGTGATGCAGTGGGCAGGTTGGTTTCACTAGAGGTGAAAGTGACAAAGCGACTGATGAGCTAAAACAGGAAGGTGTGAAAGGAGCTAATCACGGACAGACTTTGAGAAGAATATTCCAGGCCCAAGAGTATTTGAAGCCAAAGCCAACAGTCCTAAAGCAAGGCTGTGCAAAGAACAGAAAGAAGGCCCAAGTCAGGGGATGCAGTGAGCAAGGGGTGCAGAGAGGAGGGACGGAGGCAGGGGCAGTAGGCAAGGTCACTCACCACATTATTTTCTTGCCCTGCTCAGACCCCCGCCTGCTAAGATGTTTTGCTCCTTACCTCACAGTGTCCGTAGAATGATCACTTCTTGTGTGGGCTGCTGTCACTCTTGTGTGACAGAAATCTCTTTCCAGGCTGGGGGTGTGGAGAAGGTGACTAGATTCCCCTCCTTCTGTTGCCAGGCCTCTGTGTTGACACTTTATCTGCTCCATCTTTCTGGCTGTGCTGGGTTTATTTTGTGAAACTGATGTAATGATAAAGGGAACTCTTACCCTCTGGGGGAAAGAATTCTGAGGGCAAGGGGAAGATTCCAAGATTTTAAATAGGAGTTCCCATTGTGGCTCAGCGAGTTAAGAACCCAACATAGTGTCCGTGAGGATGTGGGTTCGATCCCTGGCCTCACTCAGTGGGTTAAGGATCCAGCATTGCCCTGAGCTGTGGTGTAGGTCGCAGACACAGCTCAGATCCCACATTGCTGGCAGCTGCAGCTCCAATTTGACCCCTAGCCTGGGAACTTCCATTTGCCATAGGTGTGGCTGTAAAAAGAAAGTAAAGAAATAGGTGACAAAGACGGCCTAAATGAAGTTGTTAAGGATCACTTTGGTGGCTGGGTAGAGAAGAAACTGTGGGACAAGGAGAATAAGGGGAACCAAGTAGGTGACCGCTGAAGCAAGCAAGGCCCAGGAGAGGGGTGGCCTGCCCTGGGGTCTAGATGAGGGAAGCGGGATGACGGAACCCTCCACAGTTTGGTGGAGGTGTGTGCAGTGCACACCACACACACACACACACACACACACACAGTATAAATGTTGTATGTAAAACAAGATTATTCTTGCCTGCAGAGGGCACTTGAATATTCTAAAGTCCAAGGGTCAGAGCAGGTTGACTCAAGCAGAGACTCTGTTTCCCAAGGGCATAATTTAAGAGGCCAGGAAAGCAAAAAGAAAACAATCTCAGCTGAAGCTACGCTCTTTGCCTACTGGAACGTAAAACCTCTTCTTTTAAAAAATTAAATTTTGGGGCAGAGTTCCTGTCATTGCTCAGCGGTAACGAACCTGACTAATACCCATGAGGATGCCTGTTCTCCTGGCCTCATTCAGTGGGTTAAGGATCCGGCATTGCCCTGAGCTGTGGTGCAGATCACAGATGCAGCTTGGATCCGGTGTTGCTCTGGCTGTGGCGTAGGCCAGCAGGTGCAGCTCCGATTCGACCCCTAGCCTGGGAACTTCCATATGCCGTGGGTGCGGCCCTAAAAAGGCAAAAATTTTTTTAAATTTTTTGTGATAGCTCATACAATAAGCCAGGAATTTGGGCTTTCACACATTAGTGAAAGCTAGTTAAATGATACAGCCATCCTCCCAGTGAACAGATGTGAGAGGGGGAGTCTGGCAGGCAGGAGAGGGGAGGAGGAGGCTCATTTGCTGGGGAATCTTTGGCCAGGTTGCCAGGTGGGGAGGGGCTCAAGTAGGGAAGCTCTGAGCCAAGCCCAAGGGCAGCAGAGAGACTGGTGCCTGGAAAGAATGGGGGGGTTGGGGGGGGGCACCAGGGAATTTTAAGTACTTTGGAACACAGCTTGAGCACAGTTGTGCCTGGAAATATCTCTGTCATCTCCAGAAATCACTTGCTAAGTGCTGCTTCAACCCAATTCTGTGTCTTATATTGGGTAATTCACGTTAGAATGACATGATCCTGGTCCTTGATAAAGTCCAAAGCAGTTTTACACATAAATATGCTGAGAATGAGTCATTTTACAGAGAGGGAAAGGCAAGTATTTAGACCACCCAATTCGAAGGGCATACAACCACTGCCTCTTCCAGCTCACCTCTGGTAAATGCTATAAATGCTGCCGTCGGAGGTCTCAAAGCCCCCTTCTCCCCACCCTGTCCTTGGCTTTGGGCATTGAAGACCTTGTGAAAAGACTCATGCCATCCAGGAGGCTCCTCCTTCTGGGCCCCCACAGGAGCCTGTGCATGTGTTCCCTTGCATCATTGCCTTATGTGACACTTGCTCACCTACCTGTGACCCCACCCAGATCACCAGTCCTTGAGGCAGGCATGGGTCTCACTCATCTTTGTCATCCAAGGGGACTGAAACCTTACTCTCCACAGCAGTATCATATGTTTATACTAATCCCATAATTCTATTTATTCCATATAAACAGATACATATATTCATCTGTTTTAGGTGGTGTTTGAGACTCTAGTTTTACCTGATTTATAAACTAGATTAGCTGGAAATATTTGTATGTACAGGAAGAAAGATAAAAATGTCCCGCTGTGGAAGGTGTAGAGACAAAACAAGCCCTTACTTCACCTATGAAAAAAGAAGGGAAATATTCCATCGGATGCTTTGCCACACACCCAGCCATACCCCCTCCCCCAAACCAGGAAACTGCAAAACAGACTTTGCCCCATGTGAGCTGTCCAGCCTCCTCTTCTTTCTGTGCTTTCAGCTAGTATGTTGCCTTTGAAAGATGTCCGAAATAATTTAACACTTTTGCTAGTGTGGTCACATGTTAATTGAAACGGTTAGCGAGGAGTTCCTGTTGTGGCTCAGCAGGTTAAGAACCCGAGACAATATCCTTGAAAATGTGGGTTCAATCCCTGGCCTTGCTCAGTGGGATAAGGATGTGTCGTTGCCGCTAGCTGCAGCATAGGTCCCAGATGCGGTTTAGATCTTATGTTGTGGGAGTTCCTGTCATGGCGCAGAGGAAACGAATCTGACTAAGAACCATGAGGTTGCAGGTTCGATCCCTGGCCTTGCTCAGCGGGTTAAGGATCTGGCATTGCCGTGAGCTGTGGTGTAGGTCACAGACGTGGCTGGAATCTAGCATTGCTATGGCTATGGTGTAGGCTGGCAGCTACAGCTCCAATTGGACCCCTAGCCTGGGAACCTCCATATGCCGAGGGTGCGGCCCTCGAAAGACAAAAAAAAAAAAAAAAAAAGAAAGAATGAAATGAAATTGATTGTATCATTAAGCTAAACAGCTATTTTAATATCTTTGTTGCTCTTTTGTAACCTTGTATAATTTAGCCTGTTTTCTTTATTTCTACATCATTATTAATACCATGCATTAACAGTTTTTCAGCTCTGTGAGCCACTAGTCATTGAATTCTACTTCTAACTCACTAGCTAACAAGCTTCAAATGATCATTCATTCATGGAGTGCTTTGGAATTAGAGTATATATAATTTGCGTGGAGTGTGTGTGTGTCTGTGTGATATGACAATAAATATAACTGTCAGACTGGATTCCAGGTAACTATCAGCAGAGGCTTCAAACACTGCGTCCAGGGAGCTGGCCTGACCCTTTCCCTCTGTATCAGGTGACACATGAAAGCAGGCCTAATTCTCAGAGCTGGTCTTTCCTGGCTGCCTGTCTTGCTGCGGAGAACCAAGAATGCCTCCCTATGTGCCAGGATGTGACCTCTCCTAAACTCTCAGGCTGAACTCGCCCAAGGATGTGCTATAATCAGAATATTTGAGAAACTCTTCTCCACATCCAATGCTAAACGTCCATATAGCTTTATAATACAACGGAAAGAAATGTCCATATTCTTTCCAGGTTTTTGCCTTTGAATCACAGGTTCCAGAGGTTCCACAGCACCATGCAGTGACTGGAATCAATAGTCTCCTTATTTAAAAAAAAAATGTTGCATTTCATTTCCTTTAACACCTGCATGTAGACATATATTACAGTTCTTAAAAACAACAACATATTCTTCCTGGACTGGCTGACTGAAGAAGTTTCACTGTCAGGTCTGGAAGGAGTCGTTGCTGACGGTAACGTGGCTTTGGTGTCCTCCAGGAGTGCCCTGTTTGAAATCATGTGACATCTTTATAAAGAACAGTGTTTATTAGTCCTTTAGATAAGTTAATATCCTCAACCAAAATTGTTTTCTGCAGGAGGTTTGGAGCTGGCAGAACACCTCTATGTGCCAGAAGGGTGGCACACCCCAGCTTCAGGGGGACAGAAGCGCTTCTGCTCTGAATCCTTCCAGACCTCACGCTTTGAACCTCCTCCTCCAGCTGCTCATTTTAAATGCCACCAGGAATGGGAGAAATAAACATCTGTGCCTCTTGATATGAAGCACAGAGAGGATACGCTTCACTTCTGTGGTTCTCCTGCTAAAAATGAATACCTTCTAACAACTAGAAAAAAATCAGAAACAAGAATCGAAAGTGTCGAGTTCCCGTCGTGGCTCAGTGGAAACGAATGTAACTAGTATCCATGAGGACACAGGTTTGATCCCTGGCCTCACTCAGAGGGTTAAGGACCCGGTGTTGTCATGAGCTGTCGGGGTCGCAGCCTTGGCTCGGATCTCGCCTTGCTGTGGCTGTGGTGTAAGCCAGCAGCTACAGTTCAGATTTGACCTCTAACCTGGGAACCTCCATATGCCATGGCTGCAGCCCTAAAAAGAAAAAAAAGAAAAAAAAAGAATTGAAAGTGTACTACAAAATAACTGGCCTGAACTCTTCAAAAACATCAAGGTCATGAAGGACGGAGAGCGATTGAGGCAGGGAACTGAATCAAAGTGGGATAAAGAAGCACAGAATTAAATGCAGTGTGTGACCTCTGATCAGGTCCTAGAGAAAATTTTCTTTTCCTTAGGACATCACTGGAACAGTTGGTGAAATGTGAGTTGGGCCTATACAAAGAATTATAGTGTTGTATCTATGTTAATTTCCTAATGTTGTAATTGTGATGTGCTTATGTAAGAGAATGTTTTTGTCTCTAGGATATACATTCAATGTTGCTTAGGGGTAAAAGACATTATGTTTGCAACTTACTCTCAAGTGTTTGCGGAAAAAAAATAATAGGAGGGAGAATGAGAATGACAAAAATAAATGTGGTAAAATGTTAACATTTGGGTAGTCTGTGCTAAGGATGTAAGGGAAATATTTGTACTGTTTTTGCAACTTTTCTGTATGTCTAAAATGCCTTCAGAATAAAAGGTTTATTTAGAAAATAGGGTGTTCCTGTTGTGGTTTAGTGGGTTAGGAACCGTATAGGTTTCAGGTGCAACTTGGATCTGGCATTGCTGTGGCTGTGGTGTAGGCTTTAGCTGCAGCTCTGATTTGACCCCCAAACCAGGGAACTTCCATATGCTGCAGGTGCGGCTGTAAAAAGAAAAAAAAATTGTTTTCCACAAGGTTCTTTAATTTTTAATTAACTTTTCTTTAAATTAATTTTTAAAAGATATTACCATTCCACCTTTCAATTTTTACTATAACAGAAGCAAACACTTAAATAGTGATTACTGTGTGTTAGGCACTGTTTAAAGCACTCACACATATTTTAACTCACTTAAACGTCACAGCCACTCTGTAAGGTGGGTGCTGTCATTCATGACTCCCTTTTCCACAGACGAGGCAGCTGAGGTCCATAGAGGGCAATAAAACCTGCCCAAATGCCACAGAAAGTGGTGAAACCTGGTTCCTGGCTTTGCCCACCCCGGGAGTGCTGTGTTCTGCTGCGTCTCCTGTAACACCATAGATAGGAAGTTTTAATGTGACCGCTTTAGTCTTCTTTTTCTTGCATTCACTTTCTTGGATGAAAATTTAAAATAATTTTAAAAACATATGTCAGAGTTTGTTTTTCTCTAATTATGGAAATTTTGTGGGTGGCCTATGCCACATAGCACCCTCAAATAGCTTTGTCTGTTAAAAGTGCCAAGACCTGGGAGTTCCCACTGTGGCTCAGGAGTAATGAACTGACTAGTATCCATAAGGATGTGGGTTCAATCCTTGGCCCCGCCCAGTGGGTTAAGGATCTGGTCGCTGCTATGAGTTTTGGTGTAGGTCGCAGATGTTGCTCGGGTCTGGCATTGCTATAGCTGTGGTGTAGGCCGGCAGCTGCAGCTTTGATTCAACCCCTAGCCTGGGAACTTCCATATGCTGCAGGTGCGGTCCTAAAAAGATTAAATAATTAAATAAAGTATCAAGACCTATCTCAGCCCATCCCCATGTATTAAGGAGGTAGGAGGGCCATGAAATGAACTCTCCAATGTATATATAGTAGGCTAGCCTTTTCTTGTTGACTTTGGTGTTTGCTTGGCATTATGGACCACTGAGGCTAATCAGTGTTATCAATAAATTTTTGAGACCTGAAAAGGTGGATTATTTTCTTCACGATTCTTTGAGCTTTTCATAACTCATTTAAGTATCATTTTAGATTACAGCTCTAATATTAGTGCATTATGGCAACGGTATTGCTATTTTTCCCAAAAGAATGATCTCATCTTTCATAAGATCAAAATCAAGTTTGAGGAGTTCCCACTGTGGCTTAGTGGGTTAAGAACCCAACTCATCCATGAGGATGTGGGTTCAACCCCTGGTCTTGCTCAGTGGGTTAAGGATCCGGCGTTGCAGCTGCGGCTTGGATCCCGAATTGCTGTGGCTGTGGCGCAGCCCTAAAAAGAGGAAAAAAAAAAAAAAAAAAAAAGATTACAGCTAACGGTATTATATGGCCTTTGAAATAGATTTTTTTTTTCCTTACCAGAGCATTATTTGGTTAAAGAATCTAATCAACACTATCCTGCTGGAGGCTCCAATACAGTGACTTACAAGTTATTTCACCAGTACCAGGCTTTCCTGTGAACAATCCTACGATCAAAGCATCAGTCACCTCCCTTGCAGGCTCATTGACAACTTTTTCTCTCCCATCTCTGACTTCAAGCCATTTCAGCATCTGTGAAGATCTAATTTTAACCAAGGAAAAGGAAACCAAGGACAAGAAGGGCAAGTAAAATCCAAACCATTCTATTTGTTTCTCACTCTTTTTTTTTTTTTTTTTTTCTTTTTAGGGCCACATGTGTGGCATATGGACCTTCCCAGGCTAGGGGTCGAATCGTAGCTGTGGCCCGCTGGCCTACACCACAACCTCAGCAACTCCTGATCCAAGCCGTGTCTGCAACCTACACGACAGCTCACAGCAGTGCTGGATACTTAACCCACTGAGAAAGGCCAGGGATCGAATCCATGTCCTCATGAATGCTAGTCGGGTTCGCTAACTGCTGAGCCATGACGGGAACTTCTGCTTCTCACTTTTATCCTAATAGAAGGTGAGGTGAGAAAATGGACTGGTTTACAAGTTACTTCGTGGTGTAAATGATTCATGCCAAATTTGTACTCGACTACTACCGATGATTTGTGCAGGAAGCAGGGGACCTTCCAGTAATATAATAGTAGAGGCCCTGTCTTTTAACTGGTGCAATCAATGCCTATAATCTTAATCTGAAATACATTCTAATTAAAATCTTTCTAGTAGATAGCGCCTTAAAGTTTTCTTTGCCCTTTCTTTTTCTCAGAAAAAAAAAATTTTTTTTGTCTTTTTTTTTGCCTTTTCTAGGGCTGCTTCCTGTGGCATATGGAGGTTCCCAGGCTAGGGGTCTCATTGGAGCTGTAGCCACCAACCTACACCACAGCCACAGCAATGCGGGATCCCAACCGCGTCTGTGACCTACACCACAGCTCACGGCAACGCCGGATCCTCAACCCACTGAGCTAGATCAGGGATCGAACCCGCAACCTTATGGTTCCTAGTAGGATTCATTAACCACTGTGCCATGAAGGGAGCTCCTCAAAAGTATTTTTTATTAAAAAATTTAATTGAGGTATAGTCAATTTATAATATTGTATTAGTTTCAGGTGTATAGCAAAATGATTCAGTTATACATATATATATTCTTTTATTTATTATTTTTTATTTTTGGTCTTTTTGTCTTTTTAGGGCCATACTCGAAGCATATGGAGGTTCCCAGGCTAGGGGTCCAATCGAAGCTGTAGCCACCGGTCTATACCACAGCTCAGGGCAACGCCGGATCCTTAACCCACTGAGTGAGGCCAGGGATCAAACCCATGCCCTCATGGATGCTAGTTGGTTTTGCTAACAGCTGAGCCACAGCAGGAACTCCTATATATGTTCTTTTAAAAAGTCTTTTCCATTATAGTTTATTATAAGATATTGACTATAGCTCCCTGTGCTATACAGTAAATGCTTGTTGTTCATCTATATAATACATGGTAGTGTGCACTTGTTAATCCCATACTCCCAGTTTATCCCACCCCTGCCTTTGAAACCATAAGTGTGTTCCTTTGTTCTTTCTTAATTTGTCTTATCATACTTATGTAAGAAGCATGGTTCTGCCCACATCAGCACCTGAATGTTGTCATTTGAACTTGAACCTGTCACTTCAGGCTGGAATTATGCCCAATGAACACAACATGCCATTGAAAGGGTGTGAGAAACCAGGGAAAGAACCCTATTTATGAGTTGGGAGGATCGTGGGCTAGCATTTACTGGTCATGTGACTTCAGACAACTCACCTAATTTCTTTTTTTGTTTGCTTGTTTGGAGTTTTTTTTTTTTTTTTTTTTTTTTTTTTTTGTCTTTTGTCTTTTCTAGGGCTGCTCCCAAGGCATATGGAGGTTCCCAGGCTAGGGGTCTAGTCGGAGCTGTAGTGCCGGCCTACACCAGAGCCACAGCAACGCAGGATCCGATCCACGTCTGCAGCCTACACCACAGCTCATGGCAACACCAGATCCTTAACCCACTGAGCAAGGGCAGGGATCGAACCCACAACCTCATGGTTCCTAGTCGGATTCGTTAACCACTGCGCCACGACGGGAACTCTAGGAGTTGTTTTTTTGTTTGTTTTGTTTTTGCTTTTTAGGGCCACACCAGCAGCATATGGAAGTTCCCAGGCTAGGGCCTGAATCAGAGCTTCAGCTACCAGCCTACACCACAGCCACAGCCATGTGAGATCCAAGCTGCGTCTGTGACCTACACCACAGCTCATAGCCACACCGGGTCCTTAACCCACTGAGAGAGGCCAGGGATCAAACCCAAATCCTCATGGATACTAGTCAGATTTGTTTCCACTGTGCCATAACAGGAACTCCCACACCTAATGTAACAGAGGCTCATTTTCCCCCTTAGTAATATGGGGAAAAAAATCCTTGCCCTGCCTACCTCAATAGTTATCATGATGATCAAATTAAATGATAAATGTGAAAGTTCTTTGCAAAATTTTATATAAATTGAAATATGAAGTTCTTAAAAGACTATCAGGATGGTTGGAATTGAAAAAAAAATAAAGTGGCAGGAGAGACGGATAAAGTGAATGGACTTAAAAGTCTGCTAGGATGTGGTAGCAAGTCTCCAAAATATGGTTGCAATAAGCCGCTCCTCCTGGAATTGGAAGGGAAATGTAGTTCCCTCCCTAGAAATCTGGGCTGGCCCCTGTGACTCATTTTTACCAATAGAATGTCACAGAGGTGATGCTATATGACTCCCAGTGCTATGTTATGAAAAGCTATGCAGCTGTAGACTGCACCTGTGGAACCCTCTCAGTAAGGTAAGCCAGCTTCCATGTAAGAAATTCAAATACCTTAAGGAGTTCTCGTCGTGGCGCAGTGGTTAACGAATCCGACTAGGAACCATGAGGTTGCGGGTTCGATCCCTGATCTTGCTCAGTGGGTTAACGATCCAGCGTTGCCGTGAGCTGTGGTGCAGGTCACAGACGTGGCTCGGATCCCGCATTGCTATGGCTCTGTCTTAGGCTGGCAGCTACAGCTCCGATTTGACCCCTAGCCTGGGAACTCCAGGAGCGGCCCCAAGAAATGGTAAAAAGACCAAAAAAAAAAAAAAAAAAAGAAAGAAATTCAAATACCTTAAGATGCCATGCTGTGAGGAAGCCCAAGCTAGCCAGGTAGAGAGGTGTAGAGGAGGCAAAGGATCTCTTTTCCATTTAGTCATCCTAGGTTCATTGGCTGGGACCCTGTAAATTAGATTAGCAAAAGACAGGATATTGAGAAAAACAAAAGGAAATGTATTAACACGTGCATCATGCATACATATGGGAGCACTCAGAAGTGAGTAACTCCAAAGACTGAGTATACCTTGGGGCTAGAAAACATCTTAACCAAGGAGCAATACATTTTTAGAAATGTAACAAAACCAGAGTTCCTGTCGTAGCTCAGTGGTTGAGTCCCACTAGGAACCATGAGGTTTTGGGTTCGATCCCTGGCCTTGCTCAGTGGGTTAAGGATGCAGCATTGCCCTGAGCTGTGGTGTAGCTCACAGACGCAGCTCAGATCTGGCATTGCTGTGGCTGTGGTGAAGGCTGGCAGCTACATCTCCGATTTGACCCCTAGACTGGGAACCTCCATATGCCACGGGTGCGGCCCTAGAAAATACAAAAAAAAAAAAAAAAAAAAAAGAAAAAAGGGACAAAACCAAAGCAAAGGATTTTGAGTTTCTATGGTAGCAAAAATATGGGGGAACTAATAGAAAATAGAGGCTAGTGAGTAAGGTTGGCTACATGGATTCCTTTAGTGCCCTCTCTGAGCTGAGAAGAGTCTAGAATGGTCTTTGTTGATTGATTTTTGTTTTTCTTAGTAGAGGAGGGAGGCGATGGCTTCACAAATTTATGTCCTGCTTTTGGGCAAATAGGGGGAAGCAGAGAGCTTTTTTTTATGTTTGCTCAAAATAATTCTTAAACCAAAGGGGCATATTTTGGGCTGGCATAAGCTGCTACCTTTCAGAGGCCATGTGGAGAGGGAGAGTGGGGTGGGGAGGGGAGAGGAAGAGGAGATTGTGCAGGCAGCCCATTTATTCCAGCCATTCCAGCCAAACCATCAGATATGGGAATAAAAAACCCATCTTGGAATCTACTCCAGACTAATTGCTACCTGACTGCAACCACACAAGAGACCTTAAACAGGAACCTCAAAACTGAGTTCCCTCAACCATAGAACTATGACAAATAATAAATTGTTTTAAGTCATTGGGGTGATCTGTTACAGAGCAGTTGATAAATGGAATATAGAATGTTTTTGTTTTTTCCATTTTCATGGAAGGCTTGCCCAGTTAATTAGCATAGAATTTCATGAGACATTTAGCACCAAGTCACTGATGCGTATAGGGACCTATTTAAGTTGATTTGGTGCCTCTTGCTAAAGGCACTTTGTTCTAGAAAGTGCATTTCTTGGGGAAGAAAATGACTAATGAATCAATGCCAGAATAGAAGGAGGAGGAAAATCATTTTCTTTTAGGCTACGTTTTTGTTGCTTTCATAAATGATTACTCTGCGCAATTGCACAAGTTATGGTTTTTCAAAGGATAGATCTATTTTTTCTTGGAGTGTACTGACATTCCATTTTTTAAAAATTTGTGGCCAATTAGAACTACTCTATTAATTATCTTTAATGTGGTAATCATTTCATGGTGTATATGTCAAATCATGATGCACACCTTAAACTTATACGGTGCTGGACTTCAATTATATCTCAATGAAACTGGAAGAACCTCCCCCCCCCCCAAGATCGCATTTCTTATAGGCAGGGAAAAAAAAAAAAGGAAAAGCATCCCTAAGTGTAACGTCCTTAGCATTGTCACAAAGGTTTTTCAGGGCTAGTGGATCTTAGCAAGATCTGCTCAACGTAAACTGTGTTTTCAGCATCACAAAAAATTCCCCACTGATCTTGAATTTTTTTTTTTTTTTTGACATTAGGCAAAATGCTGATGTCAATATTCAACCTACAGTATGGAATTCTAAGCTACAGGTTAGGTTGCCTTGTGACTTACTAGACAGCATTTTTCACCGCGTTTATGCTCACACCCTTCCAGATCTGAGAATTCCTCACATCCTTTCTGGACCACCGTTCAATCCCTTCATAAGAGGCAGGAAAAAGCCGCATCTTTTTATTTCCAAAGCCTTTTTTGAAACATACGCATCTCATGTTTTGACTCTATGCCCAGAACAGAGACTGAAAGGAAATACTAATTTATCCGACAGCATGGCCCATGGTAACCCTTTAAGTCTCCGCGGTGGCAATCGATGATTTTTACAATACGATGAATGCTGTGATCCTCTCCCCTAAACGCCGCACCACAGGGTCAGCTCTGCGCCTCATCTTTCCCGCCCGAAAAGCAGTATTCGCAGAGTTGATGGCTCCCTCCAAGCGCTCAGCTCTCGGGTCAGGGTCCCGCCTGCAGCACCGCACCCAGGCTGACCTCATTTGACTCCACCTCCGGGACTAGAATCGCCGAGGGTGCAGTCGCTTGCAGGCTGCGGGCTCAGCGCGGCCGCGGGCGAGCCCGGAACACAGTTACCGGCCCCTGTTGCCTCCGGAACACTAGGGGAAGGAGCGCGTCAGACTGGGAAGCGGAAGTAGGAGTGGAGGGCGTGTTTGGCGGGGGACGCACCTTCGCTGCAGCGTTCCCGGTTTTGATGGTTTCTCTGCGATGCTTCCGAGGGTCTCTGCTGTCATCCCTCTTCGCCCCCTTTCCCGCCTCCCTCTGTGCTCCGGAGGCCCAGAGGCATCGGCGGCTGCCATCCTGCTGCTCGATTCTCTGCGTGGAACGGTCAGGTATCGCATTTCAGCGCTGTTGGCCCCGCAGGTCTTCAAGCAACCCCTGTCCCCGCTCCTGTACATTGTTACTTTTCTCAGGCTTCCTGGGGCCCATGTTCTGACCCTTAGGATCTTAGAAGCCTTTGCTTTATATCTGAGAAAAGGGAAATCCCAGAAAGATAAAACGACTTGCCCAAGGTCATAGCGTGCGTAGGAAACAGCTCCTGTGGCTAGGCCTGGTCCTCTGCCCTGTGCTCCTTCTACTACATACCGCGCCTCATCCCTCTTCCCACTTCCCATTTTATCCAGGTTCCAGAAAGCGAAAGGGTTTTTTTTTGTTGTTGTTATTTATTTAGTCTCCCAAGACTGTGATGATGTTACCTTGATTTTTGAAAGCGCTTACCCCCCGGTAACACAGTCCTGCCATCACAGAGCGTATAGTTCCACAAAGTAGGCAGTTCAAGTATAGTGGAGTGCTGGCTGAGATAGTGGAGGTGGCACAGAATTAATTGAACAAGTAATTGCTGGATGAGCAAATAAAGACGCCTCATCATCGTAGGAGAGGTTCAGAGTATAATTTCTAGAGAAGAAATATGATAAAATCTGAAGGAGGACCAAGGGTTGGAGTTAGCCAGGCAACAAAAAGATTTGCAGCATACTTGATGTTGGTACGTATTCTCTGAGAACACTCACGTTTGTGAAAACAATTCTACTGCATATATATTCCATATAGAAAGATTGGGGGCCAGTTTGGCTAAGTACAGCCCTGAAGCAGGTTAGGAGCAGTGGGGATGGGAAGAAGTAACTGGATGGAGGAGAAGAATTGCACAAGTGAAACTGCTAGGATATCACATGATGACATAAGGGTAGGAGAGACAGCAAAGATTTCAGCTGGCTGCCTTAGAGGATTAGGGTGCCATTAATGTTAACAAAAGAAAGCTTTTAAAATATGTCAATTTTTAGAATACAGAAATACCTGCTTATGGCAAGAGGCCCCTGAATATTCTTTTCTGTTCCATTTTAGCTTAGCTTACAAATGGTGATTAGTTAAATGGCAGGTAGCTCAATGAGGAAATTAATTAGAATCACACCCAGGAATTTTTTTTAAAGAAAGTAACCTTTTTTTAAAAAAAAATAGGAGTTTCTTTATTGTCATATTGTTTTTTATGACTTTTTATAGAGCTGTTATATTGTGTTAAGAGTAAGGATGTGGGAGTTTCCATTGTGGCTCAGTGGGTTACTAACCTGACTAGTATCCATGCGGATGCCGGTTCAATCCCTGGCCTTGTTCAGTGGGTTAAGGATTCGGGGTTGCCATGAGCTGTGGAGTAGGTTGAAGACAAGGCTCAGACCTGGCGTTGCTGTGGCTGTGGCATAGGCCTGCAGCTGCAGCTCCTATTCGACCCCTAGCCTGGGAATTTCCATATGCCACAAGTGCAGCCTTAAAAAAAAAAAAAAAAAAAAAAAAAAAAGAGTAAGGACTTGCTGGTTTGTCAGTTTGAGGTTTGAGAATAAGAAATTGAAATGTATTAACTATATCAGTGTTTTGCAAGGTTTTTTAATGTCATGGAACACATAGACAATGAGATTTGTACCAAACCTGAGGGAACACGGAGGGAAGCAACAGACAGGAGCACCAGCAGCCTGGGCCTCACTCAGACACCCTGAGGACCAGGTGGTCAGTATCTCAGCAGGCCTGTAACTCATTTGTGGCTCACTAGTGTGCCTTCAGCTTTAGTGAGCTCTCAGCTACATGACCTTGGGTAAGTTACTTCTCTGGTTTCCAGTTTCCTTATTTGTAAGATGGGGATAATATCTACCGTATGGGTTGATATGGGTATGAGAAAATGTACATAAAATGTTGCTCAACACTAGGCACATGGCATACATTCAATAAATGTTAAATTGCTGTCCTGATGGTTGTGAACAACAACAATAAGCAAAAGCAAAGGGTTTGAATTGAAAAAATTTAAAAAACATAGAAGCAGCATTTTGAGCCCTGACTTTATGATTTTGCCCTGTATTTCATTTTTTTTCTTTAATCTTTTCAGGACAGAAAATAATATCCAAAGATATTTTGGCACTAACAACTTGGTCTATAGCAAGAAAGATGAGCAGTCTGGTCCAACCTGTGAGATTTCCAAGGAGACAGAGAGCAAAGGCAGTGTAAAGGAGAATTCGAAAAAAGACTTGCTAAATATTATTAAGGGCATGAAAGTTGAATTAAGCACAGTAAATGTACAAACTACAAAGCCATCCAACAAAAGACAACTTAAAAATTTGGAGACTGCAATTGGCAGAATTAAAAAAGCGCCAGAAGATGCTCCGCAAAAGAGGTAACTTGAGTTAAAATTTAAATGTTCTTCTTTGAAAGTAACTTTTGAAACTCCACTAAGCTTTTTCTTTCAGAACAAAATTTTTTTGGTTTTTTTTAGGGTCACACCCACAGCATATGGAGGTCCCAGGCTAGGGGGTCGAATCGGAACTATAGCTGCCACAACAACACAGGATCCAATCCAAATCTGCAACCTACGCCACAGCTCATGGCAATGCCAGATCCCTAACCTACTGAATGAAGCCAGGGATCGAACCTGTGTCCTCATAGATGCTAGTCAGATTCATTTCTGCTGAGCTACAGATTACTACTAGCTACTCCTAGAAGTTTTTTTTTTTTTTTTTTTTTTTGGTCTTTAGGGCCACACTGGTGGCATATGGAAGTTCCTAGACTAGGGATCGAATCGAGCTGCAGTTGCTGGCCTACGCCACAGCCCCAGCAATGCCAGATCCAAGCTGCATCTGTGACCTACATCACAGCTTATGGCAACTCGGATCCTTTAACCCACTGAGCAAGTCCAGGAATAGAACCCGAATCCTCATGGATGCTAGTCAGATTCTTAACCCACTGAGCCACAGTGGGAACTCCTAGAGGATTTTTTTTTTAATTATTTTGCAAATACAGAATTAATGAAGACTAAATATTAGTTTATAAACACAGACACTAATGATCACTTAAGAGGAGTTCCCTTGTGGCCTAGCAGGTCAGTGTTGTCACTGCAGTGCCTTGGGTAGCTGTTGTGGCTTGGGTTTGAACCCTGGCCACATGTTTCAGGCATAGCCAAAAAAAAAAAAAAAAAAAAAAAAGCCTGATTTATCAGAAATTGAATTGAATGATACTTTTTGAATGACAAAAAGTTTTCTCCCGGAGTTCCCGTCGTGGCGCAGTGGTTAACGAATCCAACTAGGAACCATGAGGTTGCGGGTTCAGTCCTTGCCCTTGCTTAGTGGGTTAAGGATCTGGCGTTGCCGTGAGCTGTGGTGTAGGTCGCAGACGCGGCTTGGATCCCGCGTTGCTGTGGCTCTGGCGTAGGCTGACGGCTACAGCTCCGATTAGACCTCTAGCCTGGGAACCTCCATATGCCGAGGGAGCGGCCCAAAAAATGGCAAAAAGACAAAAAAAAAAAAAAAGTTTTCTCCCAAGAAATCATTTTACTTTCCACTAAAGTACTACCTTTTTCTCATTTGTACTCCATGTTCTCTTTCAGGAGTGAGTCTCTGAGCTCTGAGTTGGTGGCGGCTGTGTCTGCTGTTGCAGACTCTCTCCCTTTTGACAGACGGATGACCAAGTCAGAGCTGCTCAGGCAGCTCCAGAAGCATGAGGAAGACTCAAAGGCTCAGAAGGATGGAGAGAAGCCTAAAATTAGGTTAGTGAATCGATAGTTATTTCAGAATAGGCTGTTTTCCTATAAGTGCTGAATAATATGCATAAATACTCATTTATATGTAAAATATGCCTCCTAAATATTAACAATTTGATTTCTATTAAAACTCACCTGTTGGAGTTCCTGTCGTGGCGCAGTGGTTAACAAATCCGACTAGGAACCATGAGGTTGTGGGTTTGATCCCTGGCCTTGCTCAGTGGGTTAAAGGATCTGGCATTGCCGTGAGCTGTGGTGTAGGTTGCAGATGTGGCTCGGATCCCGAGTTGCTGTGGCTCTGGTGTAGGCCGGCACTACAGCTCCGACTAGACCCCTAGCCTGGGAACCTCCATATGCTGCGGGAGCGGCCCAAGAAATGGCAAAGAGACAAAAAAAAAAACTCACGTGTTAAGTAGGATAGCAGTTTTAAAAGACCAGTCGAATGGTTAAACTTCTTTCGAAGTTACATAATTTCTTATCTCTGAAAAAGAAGTGATAAACCAGTAATGTTATTAAAAATAAATAAATAACAGAATAAGACAGTGTCTCTGAGATTTTTTTTCCAGTTAAATAATGTGCTGGTTTTATGCACAATATGATTACTCATTTTATATGTACTTGAACAAATGAAAGGCAGTACCAATAAAAACAAATGCAAGACAACAGATAAGTATGGCTAAATTTCAAATTTAATACGATTCTTAATCTAGGTGATAGGTATACAGATATTGATTGTATATCAGCTTCTCCGGACGCTTGACAGTTTTTCACAAGTGGCACTTTTTTTTTTTTGTCTTTTTGCCATTTCTTGGGCCGCTCCCGCAGCATATGGTGGTTCCCAGGCTAGGGGTCTAGTCGGAGCTGTAGTGCCGGCCTACACCAGAGCCACAGCAACTCGGGATCCGAGCCACATCTGCAACCTACACCACAGCTCACGGCAATGCCAGATCCTTTAACCCACTGAGCAAGGCCAGGGATCAAACCCACAACCTCATGGTTCCTAGTCGGATTCGTTAACCACTGAGCTACAACGGGAACTCTCTTTTTTTTTTTTTTTTTTTTTTCTTTTTTACGGCCATACCTGTGGCACATGGAGATTCCTAGGGTAGGGATCAAATCAGAGCTGCAGCTACAGGCTTATACCACAGCCACATCAACACTGGATCCGAGCCACATCTGTAACCTATGCCACGGCTTGTGGCAACACCAAATCCTTAACTCACTGAGTGAAGCCAGGAATCAAACCTACATCCTCACAGAGAATATGCTGGGTTCTTAACTTGCTGAGCTACAACAGGAACTCTGAAAGTGAAACTTTTAAGTATGTTTTTTGTTTTGGGTTTTTTTTTTTTTTTTGAGTTTATATAATTATTGACTAATTTATTTTTTAATTTGATTAATTTTATTGTATTTATAGTTTACATGACTCCTTTAATTATGTTTTAAATAAACATTTCTAAAGAGCATCTTTAAAAGGCACCATCAATCTGAGTGGCCCGTGATGTTAATATGCAACATGTAATCTTTTATTAAAACATGCCTTTTTATGCAGTATAGTGCATAGAAGTGAAATAAGAATTAAGTGATGTGAATCTCTTAAGAAAATTTATGGAGTTCCCGTCGTGGCACAGTGGTTAACGAATCTGACTAGGGACCATGAGGTTGCGGGTTCGGTCCCTGCCCTTGCTCAGTGGCTTAACGATCCGGCGTTGCCGTGAGCTGTGGTGTAGGTTGCAGACACGGCTCGGATCCCGCGTTGCTCTGGCGTAGGCCAGTGGCTACAGCTCCGATTAGACCCCTAGCCTGGGAACCTCCATATGCCGCAGAAGCGGCCCAAAGAAATAGCAAAAAAAAAAAAAAAGAAAATGTATTACTTTTCTGTAGCTAAAATTTCTAATACACTTGACCTTTTTCTTATTTCAGTTTCAGTAACATCATATCAGATATGAAAGTTGCCAGATCTGCCACAGCTAGAGTTAGTACAAGACCAGTGCATCAGATTCAGTTTGATGAAGGAACCGATGATTTTGCTGACCAAGAGAAGACTCTCAATCTTAAAAAAAGGTATTCAGGCTCTGCAGGCTGTTTGATTTTGTTGGTTTAGCTGTAGATTTACCTTGTTGCTGTGCATATTGTTGCTGATGGGTATCTGAGCATTGTGGATGCATTTATATCTGTCTTCTTACTCTCCATATACCATTTCCCAGAGAGGGAAAGATACTTGGCTTAGCAGTCCTACATTTTTCTACGCCATAAATCGAAATGGGTCCTGCCTCACATTTACCCATGGTGAACAAAAGTCTCCTGATGTAGAATAAGTGGGGCTGACCAAATTCTGAAAAATGAGTGTTTTGCGAGAAGCATTATTTTTCTTGTGTGCCTAAGAGTGTATATTTAGGTACCCTTTAATTTATAAAAAAATTTTTTTCTTTTTACAGCCACAACTGTGGCATATGGAGGTGCCTAGGCTAGGGGTCAAACTGGAGCTGCAGTTGCAAGCCTACACCACAGCCACAGCAACACAGGACCCGAGCTACATCTGTGACCTGCATCACAGCTCGTGGCAATGCTGGATCCTTAACCCACTGAGTGGGGCCAGGGATCGAACCCACATCCTCACGGATACTATGTCAGGTCCTTAACCTGCCGAGCCACAGTGGGAACTCCTGTGTACCCTCTATGTATGTTATCTCTATATAATCATCTTAATACTTTAGAGAAATAATCCACCATCCAAAAAAAATGCGGGTCCATTGTAATACCTTAAACTGGTAGATTATTTCTGGCGATCTGAATTTGGTGATTTGCAATTCTTAAAGATGCTAAGCTGAGCCTTACATAGTTATTTTGTAATAGAAAGCTGTCTATATTTACATAAAGTTTCTATTCTTTCCTTCAAGCTTATAAGGTGATGGTTGGGGAGGGGGAACCAAATATTTAGCATGGTCTGACCAACTGTAATTGAACTTGATAACAGAATATGCTTACAATGGCAGTTTAGTTAAAATGTTTGGTGTCGGACAGTGGAATTATTATTAATTTCTACATTGAATATTTCATATAAAATTTTCTTCTCAAATAATTTTTGTTAATGTTGTATAAAAATATTCATTAAAATAATTTTTTTCTTTTTTAGTTTTAGGAAAAATATATTCAAGGGAAGGAGACTTAATATTTTTGAGCCTCAGGCAGTTACTGAAGAGGCACCTGAAACAGGTTTGTTAAGAAAATAAGTGTTTCTCAGGTATAGAAACATTCCATCTTTCAAAATTGTCCCTCATGTTTTGATCACATAATAATCAGGTATTTTGGGAGTTCCCATTGTGGCACAGCAGTAACGAATCCGACTAGTATTCATGAGGATGCGGGTTCGATTCCTGGCTTGACTTGGTGGGTTGCGGATCCAGCAGTGCCATGAGCTGTGGTGTAGGTTGCAGATCTCGAGTTGCTATGGCTGTGGTATAGAGTGGCACTATAGCCCCAATTTGACCCCGAGTCTGGGAACTTCCATATGCAAAAAAGGTGTGGCCCTAAAAAGAAAAAAATAAAATAAAATAATAAGGTATCTTAATGTTCTGTGCTGTCATTGACCTGGATATTGCTTATTAAGGTAGTTATTGACATTGCTAGTCTTGGTCAGACATCCCCCTTGAAATGTTGCAGTCCGCACGACATGGAGGGGTGGGATGGGGTCGATGGGTGTGTAATTACTACCAGCTGCATGATTCCAGCTCTATAGATTGGCTACTAACTTGGGTTAGAACATTAATGATCACCTGCTATTTGCAACACACCTCCATGCTGCTAATTAAAGATAAATTGTGGTGTCTGCCTTAAGGCAGCTTACTATCTAGAAGATGAGATAGCATTTTTAGAAGTAAATTATCAAAGTTATTTAAAGATTATTTAGGGGAAGGAGAGCATTCAGGGAATATATTTAGCAGACTTACAGTGTTTTTTCTTAACACACAGCCTTTTTATTCTTTTGGCAAGCAGTCAAACTTCAGATTTACTTTAAGCCTAATTAAAAGAAAAAGAAGAGTGTCTTCTTGCATGACTTTAATTTTGATTTACTGATACCTTAAAATAAGTGAAGAAACTCCATACAAATGGCCTTAGCTTATAAGTGCCTTCATTTCTAAAGAGTGTAAGTTAGCTTTTTGGACCTTGGTAGAAATAATTTTATATTTGATATTTAAGTTCCTAGGCCATCTTCCAGCAGCTCATTTAATCTGTAAGTTATTTATAAAAAACATCTGATTTTCCCACTATTCAATAAGATCCCTGATATTAGGGGCTGGATCTCATTAATTTTTGTATACCCAGCACCTAGTCAAGTGGCTTATAGATAATAGAAATAAGTTATCTTAAATCCTTTTTTAAACAAATTGAGTTATAAAATATATATCCATGGAGGAAAGGAGTTAATTCAGTCACTATTCACTTAAACTGAAGGTTAAAGCTAAGAGAACAACCCCTCTTCTTGTATTGTGACAATTGCTTTCTGTCCAATATGATGAAAAGGAAGTACAAAATGCACAGGCTTTTAGAATCCATCACCTCTCCCCTGCTGAAGTGGCAACTCTTAAGCTTGCCTCAAAGAGGAAATTTGTTGTTAGGGCAGCTGCTGTTGTCCACCTAATAACAGCCAGAAGAGGCACTTGAATTCTTAAAGGAGCCAGCTTGCTTTTTTTAAATCAGAAATCTTATTTCTAAAACTGAAATTAGCTGTCAAGGAGGTACTGAAATATAAGTATTTTATAAAACAATATAAAATGATTATACTCTAATAAAATAATGCACAGATTTATGAATATTTACTCTGATGAAGGTACTGTTTTAAGGAGCCATACTTGTAAAAGTCTAAAGAGTGTCTTTTGTTTCCAGTAAAATACAAGAATTGCAACAAGGTGCAAATAAGTTTAGAAGGGTTTCCACTGCTATTTCCCTCCCAGGTAAAATAATGCCTGACATGTGGTTGGCATTCAGTAATTATTTTGTGATTGAGCAAATGAGTTCTTCTTTCCCATGATTCCTACATTTTGCTCCCCACTGAGTTCTTAACCACTGCTGCAACAGGAATTGTCTTAGACCCTACTGCTTATCCTGGAGTAAACTAGAGCTGAGAGGCAGTTTAGCTTAATGGAAAGAGTTTGGTGTTGGGTACATCTTGATTATTCAAATTCAGATTCTGCCATCCCTTTCCCCACCTATAAGATGGGGCTAATACATACATCTCAAGGGTTAAATAAAATAATAAAGTGTCAGGTACAGTGCCTGGAGTGCAGTAAATAATTCAGTAAACAATTGCATCTTGTAATAATAATGATGATGATGATGATCACAGAAAAGACAGAAAAGAGCCAAAAAAAGAGAGAGTTGATCAGTGTCTACTGAATAAATTTAAAAAATATAACCATGATATTTAAGTTATTTTACTGTTACGATTCCTCTGAAAATGTGGCTCTCTAGTCTAACTGCTGGAATCTTTCCCTCTCAGATTTTCAAGATCAACAGCTTCATATCCAGCAGTCAGTGTGTGGTCAGCCACAGTCAGACGAGAACTCTCATGTACAGACAGCTCTTTTTATGGACATGTTTTCTTTTGGATAAATATCTAGGAGTCAAATGGCTGTATGATAAGTGTAGTCTTCTTAAACTGCCAAACTCTGATAAAGTGATAAAGTTAGCCCATTTTACATTCCCACCAGCAACAATTGGTGGGAATATGACTCATTCTTTAAAGATATCTTAGGGGGTTCCTAGTGGCTCAGCGGGTTAAGGATCCAGTGTTGTCACTGCTGTAGCTCATATCACTGTTAGGGCGAGGGTTTGATCCCTGGCCCCGGAGCTTACAAATGCTGCAGGTGTGGCCAAAAAAATAAATAATGAAATACAAATAAAGATGTCTTAAATTTTCAAGGCGAGTAAATGATTCAAACAGGTGATATGATGGTAGTAATAAGCTAACATTATATTACCTTACTCATGGAGTTGATTGTAAGGATTAAATGAATTGATGCATAAAAAACAGAGTAATGCATACCAGTATGCATTAATAGTATTATCATTGTCATTATTATTGTAATTATGTTAATTTAACTTCTTTGGTCCTTATTACTAGTATATTAGTCACTTATCTTGACAGACTGAAAAGAGGCTGCACTTTAAAGATCAAAATCACATATTGTATAAAAAATACTCACATTCATAAAAACTTTCTTAAATAAAAGACTTATTTTTCCTTTCCAGTAGAGGGGGCAGTGAGACTAGGGATTGATTACGTAGCATTGTGGTAAAACAAAAGTTAAGGCTTGCAATTATTATGGTTATAGTATTTCTGCATTGTTTTTTAGTTCTAGCTGTCAGAGAGTGACCTTTCATTATATACTAATTATGAGATTCAAGATCTGAAAATATAAAACCAGTTCAGAACCAATGATAACATTTTCAAAAAGAAAGACATTTACATGAATTTTGCGTATTTTGAATGTTGTTATTCTGCAGAGGCAGTGCCTTCTCTTTGGGATATAGAATTTGCTAAGCAGTTAGCAGCAGTCACTGAACGGCCCTTTCAGAATGGTTTTGAAGAGATGATTCAGTGGACAAAAGAGGGGAAGTTGTGGGAGTTCCCAATTAACAACGAGGCAGGTAAGTCTTAACATCAGAAGTTTATAAAATTCAGTGATTGCGATTGAATCTGGCAGATGTCAGTGG
Organism: Sus scrofa; assembly: GCF_054392235.1. Lineage (NCBI taxonomy): Eukaryota > Metazoa > Chordata > Mammalia > Artiodactyla > Suidae > Sus > Sus scrofa. The sequence continues at coordinate 16,108,364 of NC_139393.1, read as the reverse complement.
TAGATTCTGAATGTGGATCTCAATTTCAAACTTCGTGTAAATATATTGTGATGTACTAAAAGAAATATTGCCGTGTTTTTTAAAAGAATGCTAGAATTTCACTTAATTCTAGTTGTTTGATAAGGAACCTAAGTAAATTTATGACAAGTGCATCACGAATGTCTATGACGTAGAAGTGTCGAGAACTGCACATGAAGAGCATTTTCTACTTGCTAAGCAGGAGATTACCTGGCAAATCTTCTTTTTTTTTTTTTTTTTTTGGTCTTTTTGCCTTTTCTTGAGCCGCTCCTGAAGCACATGGAGGTTCCCAGGCTAGGGGTCTAGTCGGAGCTGTAGTGGCAGCCTACGCCAGATCCACAGCAACACGGGATCCAAGCCACGTCTGCGACCTACACCATAGCTCATGGCAACGCCGGATCGTTAACCCACTGAGCAAGGGCAGGGATCGAACCCGCAACCTCATGGTTCCTAGTCGGATTCATTAACCACTGCGCCACGATGGGAACTCCCTGGCAAATCTTCTGATACATTAAATACTGGGTATGAGATCACACTTCAGTTCTGGAGAACATTACAACTCTTCAAGTCTTCATGCTGGTATCTTTTATTCATAAAACCACTGCATTAATAATGTGCAAGTTTCTTGTACACAAAGCCACTCGAAGCAAAAATGTGAGGAGGCTTTGAAATTCTTTGGAACTCTTTGGCTGCATACGTGAATGCTTATTCTGCTTTCCTGGAGATTTTTCTGGAGGTGTTATCTCTTTCTCAGTAAAAAGGAAAACAGTATTACTATGCTATTTATTTTTTATGATACCATGATGTCATCAGCAAAACATTTCATTGAATTTTTATAGAATGTATTTTCAATTAGAAGAGATTCATTTACTTTTATGGTAAGATTTACTAGAAGTTGCAAACACCTCAGGAAGTCATAGGAAAATGTAGTCCATATTTTAACCTTTGTAGTATTATGCTGCACTGTAATAGTTAACTTTTGATAATCTTTCATTTGTTGGATAGGCTTATATTTTCATAAAGTAATAATTTTATATAGGAAAACTTTTGGGAGTTACAAATCCTTTAGGAAATTCTTAATATTTTGTGTATTTGTATGATATATTCAGTAAAAGTAGCAATCTGTTTCATCTATTACATAGTGTGTATTTTTAAGAGTATTATGGCCTGTACATTCTGCAAGGTATTAGGATAAGATAAAAAAAAAAAAAAAAAAGCCAAGAACTTTCATTTGTATAAAGCTGAGTGCAGATCCCAGCTCTGTCACTTATTAGCCATTTGCCTTTGAGGAGATTATTTAACCTCCTGAGACTTAGTTTCCTTATCTGTAAAATTAAAGATACCTCATTGGAAGAATGTAGGAATTAAATCAGATAAAGCTATTGAGTTGCTCAGCATATAATATATAGGAGTAGATGTTAGTTTGCCCTCCTGTATGATCATAGAATTTTAAAAGTAGTTTAAAAAAAAACAAACAAAATACAGTGTACGATATTAAGGGAAGACTTTGTTCTATATTTGATGAAACTTGGGTGCTCCAGGTCTTCATGGTTAAAAACGTGGTTTGAAAACACAGCATTGAGGGGAATGTTACGACTTTATTTAGGAGAGGCAGTGAAGTATGGTGGTTAGGAATTCAAGTACCTGAGTGAGTCTTTTTTTTTTCCTTTTTGACCCTACCTGTGGCATGTGGAAGTTCCCACGCCAGGGATCGAACCTCTGCCACAGCAGTGACCCAAGCTGCAGCAATGACAATGCCAGATCCTTATCTCACTGAGCCACAAGGGAACCACCCTCAGTGAGTCTTAATCTCTCCAAGCCAGAACTTCCCCATCTATAAAATGATGGGGATAATACTAGGACTTATTTTATGGGATTCTCCTGAGAAACCACTGAGATTATACAAGGAAAGCATTGTCACTGACATTATACTTGTGGATACAATATCATGAGGGGATTTGTTATCATGATTATTTCCTATACTATAACATTTTAAAATATTAAAATATTCATGAGGATTTTATGTATTTTCTAGGAACCACTAAATAGGATGATAGGGAAGCATGCATTGGTGGTACATTGTCATCAGAAGTAAAACATTTGAGTTCACCAAATTCTTGAGTATCCAAGAGTTCCCATTGTGGCTCAACAGGTTAAGAACTAAGCTAGTATCCAAGAGGATGCACGTTCAATCCCTGGCCTTGCTCAGGTTAAGGATCCAGCGTTGCTGCAAGCTGTGGCAGAGGTTGCACATAAGACTTGGATCCAGCATTACTGTGGCTGTAGCGTAGGCCAGCAGCTGCCGCTCTGGGAATTGACATATGCCACAGGTGCAGCCCTAAAAAGAAAAAAATCTTTGTTTTTTTGTTTTTTTTGTTTTTAAGGCCGCACCCGTGGCATATGAAGGTTCCTAGGCTAGGGGTTGAATCAAAGCTACAGCTGCCAGCCTGTGCCACAACCACAGCCACAGCAACTCGGGATCTGAGCCATGTCTGCAACCTACGCCACAGCTCACCACAACACCAGATCCTTAACCCACTGAGCAAGGCCAGAGATCAAACCCACAACCTCATAGTTGCTAACTGGATTTGTTTGTGCTGCACCACAATGGGAACTCAAAAAAAAAAAATCTTGAGTATCCAAACTCCAAAGGAGTTTGACCTGGTTTTGAGAAAGTAACTTCTTAAAAAGGGAAAAAAAAACATGTTTTCTGCTCAAGTTGGGGAGATAAATGTGACAAATATCCATATACACTGTATATATTATTGATGCTTCAGGGTCAGAAAGGGAGGGATCTCATTTCCAGCTCCTGAAGGCAATTGTTTTCTGAATGAAAAACAGGAAAGGAACTGTGGAAACTTTCTCACTTTGGTCACTCCCCTCAATACAGATTTAGGATCTTCTGAGTACTTTGAGGACCGGCATTAGAACCAAGACCTCAACTGTTCAGTAACATTCCTTTATATTTCTTAAATTTTAAGATTAATAAAATGTCATGCTCTCTCCTAATAATTAGCTTTATGAAGATTTACTTTGATGCTTTTGGGAAAGGATGTTTTGTTTTGTATTTCATAGCTTGCCAGGTCGGTTTGCAAACATAATACCGAAAATGACAAAATGGCATGTCCTGTGTTTACAAGTTACTTCCCAGTGTTGTGTTTTTCTGTAACATTGCAGTTTGTTGTTTTGCCACTTAAAATGTAAAAATTGCCTTTTCAATTTGCAGTAGCTTTTTGTAGTATTTGTTATATATTGGATTAATAATAAGATCATTTTTGTTGTAGCTTTGGCCTTAACTAATTTAATCACATTTTTACCACTACCCAGTTCACAGAGTCTTGCTCTGGAATATCCTAGCCTTATAGATGCCACCAAATTACAGGTGTTTTTGAAATGTCCCCCAAGAGTGAATCTCAGTTCAGACCTTCAGTGAGCAACACAGCTCAGTCGTGGATGTCATCAAAACTCTCATCTTTATTCTTTAGTCGGTTTAAACTTGTTCACTTCTCGCGTGCCCTCATTTGCTAGAGTATCTGGAATGTGCTGTAATATGAGCTAGCAAGAACAGTTAGAAAAGTTCAGAATTACCATAAAACTCTAAAGAGAGCTCTGTTGTTGTAACGTGGGAGGGGGTATTGTGTGGAGAAAATTAGGGCAAATATAAAGATGATTAGGTATGTGTTTTCTGAAACAAACTGTTGGTTGTTTTGAGATGGTGGCCTATGAACAAGAGCCTCAGAGTACTGACGGGAAAAGAAATAATAGTTTTGACGAAATAGAAGTGGAAACAAATCAAAGTGAAAGTGACTGAATTTGCTTCAGTGCTGTAATATACTCTTATTAAAAATAACTGGCCATTGTTATTAACTGGATTTTACCCTTTGTTTGCTGTACCATATTTTTAGCTGTATTCAGTAATATTGAGTTGCATTCAGTAATATTTAAAGCAGAATTAGACACAGATTTAACCTGTGTTACTTTACTTAATTGTGCACCCTGTGGGATTTCCTTCCTGTATTTAATTTTCTACTCTCTTATTTTCTCCTTACTATATTGTGCTTCTTTTGTTTACTAAAACATATTTTAAGTTACAGAAATAAATATATGCAAGTTTATTTGCAAAATGTTAAACAGTATGGAAGAATAGAGAGTATTTGCTTTGCCCCTGAGTTCTCTTCCCTTTTTCTTAAAACAACCATTACCACTAGTTTGATATGTGTCCTTACAGTCCACTTTTTTTACAAGTCTTTTTTTTCTTTTTTTACTTTAAAAAGTTTTATTGAAGTATAGTTGATTTATAGTATGGTGAACAGTCTACTTTAAATGTATACATTTTCACATGTATACATGTTTCACGTGTATCTGTTGCTTTGGTCTAAATGGGACCATACTACAGAGAGTGACCTGCAGCACTTGTATTTATTTCTGCTTAGCAATATGTCTTAAACCTTCCCTTGTCAATAGTGAGTCCTTTTATATATATTCTTCTGTGTGTGTCTGAGTACTTTCATTCCTAGAAGGGCCAAACAATAGACATATTTTCAATTGCAATAAATGCTGACACATTCTCTTCTAAAAAGGTAACCAGTTGACCCTTCACCCAACTATATGAATATCCTATTTCTTCACACCTTATCTGATGCTGATATTTATTAATCTTTCAAATATTCAGGGCAAAGATGGTATCATTGATGTTTTTATTTGCATTTCCTTGATTGCTACTCAGACTATGCATCTTTTTGTGTCTTTAGAAGCTATTTCTTTTTCTTTTCTTTCTTTTTTTTTTTTGTCTTTTTAGGGCCGCACTTGCAGGATGTGGAAGTTCCTGGGCTAGGGGCTGAATCGGAGCTGCAGCTGCTGGCCTACGCCACAGCCACAGCAATGCCAGATCTCAGCCACATCTGCAACCTGCACCGCAGCTTGTGGCAACACTGGATCCTTAACCTGCTGAGCAAGGCCAGGGATCGAACCCACATCCTCACAGAGACAATGGGGGGGTCCTTAACCCACAATGGGAACACCACCTTCTTTTAACTGTTGTTATTCTTTGTATTAATTTTTGTTTCTTCTGCTACCCACATTCTTTTAGTTTTCTCAGTTTCTTGTTGTTGTAAAGTCTGTATTAGGTTAAACTAGCTGCTGTTTCATTGAGACCCCGTAAATGCAGTGTTTCAACAGGATAGAAATTTATTTGATATAACAGCTCAAATTCAAGATCAGTATGCGGCCATGCTCCACGTAGTTACCCAAGGATCCAGATTTCTTTCATTTTATCTTCCCTTAATAACACCTTATCTCAGAGGGTGTTTTCCTCCTGTGTGTGAATACAGACAATCAAATCACAGCAACATTGTGCTCAGGCTTACAAGGGGGAAAGAGCATAGTGTAAGCAGTTCACTATCTCCAACGCTCTGACCCGAAAATGTCATGTCACCTCTGTTCACATTCCACTGATGAAAATTTTAATCATGTGGCCATGCCTCGACCAAGGAGGGCTGGAAAATATCATGTTGCTAAACAGCCACATACATGTTTTTAATTCTTCTGTGATAAAAAAGGAAAATAGATTTTGATAGGCAGTTTCTGCCAAGGTGGTTGTCACTTATATTAGAGGCTTCTCTAAAATGTCTGCTGTTCTTTGGATATTTGTCCTACTTTTTTTTTCTTTTCCTTTTTGCTTTTCAGGGCTGTACCCATGGCATATGGAGGTTCCCCAGACTAGGGGTCGAATGGGAGCTGTAGCTGCCAGCCGACACCACAGCCACAGCAATGTGGGATCTGAGCTGTACCTACACCACAGCTCAGGGTAACATCAGATCCTTAACTCACTGAGCGAGGTCAGGGATCAAACCCGCATCCTCACGTTTGTTAACCGCTGAGCCATGACAGGAAATCCTCTGTTTGCTTCTTAATTTGATTTTAGCATCTTCAACTCAGCTGAATCAATTACTACTCATCTGTTCACTTTTCCTTCTTCTAAAGTTTTACTGCTATTTCCTGTCTGTTATCCTTCTTTTTATGTTCTCTTTGTCTTTGGGCTTTTATACTCTCTTTTCCTTTTACTGCTATTTAGTAAGTATTGCAAGAGAGCAGAGATGTAAAAAGCATGAGTTCCATCTGCTACATCTTAACTAGAAGTTCATGTCACTTTTAATTGTTTAGAATGTCTTTAACCAATAGAGATTTTAATTTGTACATAGTCAGATCTGTTAGCCTTTTCCTATTTAATCTAGAACTTATTTTTATATATAGAATCCCCTCTGTTTCTTTCTCTTTTTTTCCTTTGTTTTATGCTTGCCAGTACACTTGGCTTTCATTCAGTCATTGACTTATTCAGGAAGGACCTGCTTGTTATGCCTTCCTGGAGCATTCTAAGTTAAAAAGATGGTTGATCTCTTGTCTAGAGTAAGGATGATAAAACATAAGATTACCCAGACAAGTCTCAGATCCTGTGTTGCTGTGGTTGTGGCCTAGGCCTGCAGCTGTGACTCTAGTCGACCCCTCCGAGCCTGGGACCTTCCACATGCCCCAGGTGCAGCCCTAAAAAGCTGGATCCTTAACCCACTACACCATAGCAGAAACTCCTGTGAATGTTCTTAATAGTGTGTCGGAAGGAGCAGCCACTTACAACTCAAAGCAGAGTTCTGGAGTTCCTGTTGTGGCACAGCGGAAATGTATCTGACTAGGAACCATGAGGTGTCAGGTTCGATCCCTGGCCTCACTCAGTGGTTTAAGGATCCAGTGTTGCTGTAAGCTGTGGTATAGGTTGCAAATGTGGCTCAGATCCTGAATTGCTGTGGCTGTGGTGTATGTAGGCCAGCAGCTACAGCTCTAATTCGACCCCTGACCTGGGAACTTCCATATGCCATGGGTGTGGCCCTAAAAAGACCAAGAAAAAAAAAAGTTGAAAAGCCAACTCAGAAGAGTTGGATTCTGAATATGAAGAAGTCTTAGGAAGACCTTAACCAATTGTGTCAGTTTTTGCTATATAATAGGCCTACCAAAACTTAACAAAACAACAGCTAAATTGTAACTGCTCGTGAACTTATGGGTTTTATGGTTTGTTTTGGCAGGTCGGCTGGGGTGGGTGGTTCCAGAGTGGCTTCTCTCACATGCCTAGTTGTTGGTGCTGACTGTTGTCAGGGGAGGAGATAATGGACCTATATGTCATTCATCCTCTCACTGACTAGCCTGGGCTTGTTCACCTGGCTTCGAAGAGCAAGGATTGATATACAAGTGCCTTTTAAGCGTTTATTTGCATTGTGTTTGGTAAAGTCCCATTGACCAAAGAAGATCACCTGGCTAACCTCAAATTTAAGAGTTGGAGAAACAGGCTGTTTCTACCAACTCAAGAGAAGAATGGCAAAGGCATACGGCAAAGGGTCATGTATTCAAGCATAGGAGTAGTATGTGGCCATTTGGCAATCTAACACCTGGATTTAGTTCTTATGTGTTTTAGCTTTTATAAAAGTGATGAACAGATCTTTAAATGTCCAAATAAAGTTTTTAGGATCTCTTTCAATAAGTATAAAGTAATGATAAGTGATTAGAAAGCATTTTTAAACTTGTGGATTAACATGCATTTTTAAGAAATAATAATTTAAAAAAAAAGGAGTTCCTCTTATGGCACAGCGGAAATGAATCCGACTAGGAACCATGAGGTTGCAGGTTCCATCCCTGGCCTTGCCCAGTGGGTCAAGGATCTGGCGGTGCCGTGAGCTGTGGTGTAGGTCGCAGATGCGGCTTGGATCTGGTGTTGCTGTGGCTCTGATGTAGGCTGGCAGCAACAGCTATGATTAGCAACAGCCTGGGAACCTCTACATGCCGGGGTGCGGCCCTAAAAAAGACAAAAAGACCAAAAAAAAGAAAGAGAAAGAGAAAGAAAGAGGAAAGAGAGAGAGAGAAGAGAGAAAGAGAAAGAGAGAGAGAGAAAGAAAGAAAGAAAGAAAAAATAACCTGTATACCCTTTACCCATTTCCTCCCAGTAGTCGCATTCTGTGTAACTATGGGACGGTATCACAGCCAGGCAGGTGGCATCCATGGTCTTTTCAACCAGGTTCAGATCTCACCAGTGTTCCATGTACTCCTTTGTACATGGAACTTTGTGTGGTTGTGCTTGTGGGTTTAGTTCTGTGTGTGACCACCTCCACAGTCAAGACAGAGAGCAGCTTCCTCCCTTCAAGGATCTCTCTTACACCCTTTTATATCCACATCCACTTGTCTCCCACCGCCTCCCCTCCTTAGTCCCTGATCCCTGACAATCACAAATCCATGTCCCATTTCTGTAATTTTGCCATTTCAAGAAAGATACACAAATAGAATCATATCGTATGTAGCCTTTGGGATTGGCTTTTTTCCCCCCTCCACTCAGCATGATTAATTCTCTGGGGATGTATCCAAGTTGTTATATGTATCAATAGGGGTTTTTTTGGTTATTATTTTTATTGCCAAGTAAGATTCCATGGTTTGAATGTACCTTATGGTTTGTTTAACCAGTCACCTGATAAAAGAGACCTGGTTGTTACCAGGTTTTGGCTCTTAGAATAAAGGCACTATAAATATTCATGTACAGGTTTCTGTGTGAATACAAATTTCCATTTCCCTGGAATAAATACCAAGGAGTGCAGTTGCTGGGATGTATGGTAGTTACATGCTTAGTTTTTATTTATTTATTTATTTTTTATTTATTTTGTCTTTTCTAGGGCCACTCCTGCGGCATATGGAGGTTCCTGGGCTAGGGGTCTAATCAGAGGTGTAGCCACCAGCCTACGCCAGAGCCAAGCCGCGTCTGCAACCTACACCACAGCTCATGGCAACGCCGGATCCTTAATCCATTGAGCAAGGCCAGCGATTGAACCCGCAACCTCATGGTTCTTAGTCGGATTCGTTAACCACTAAGCCACGACGGGAACTCCATGCTTAGTTTTTAAAGAAACTCACAAGTTGTTTTCTGGAGTGGCTGTGCCATTTTATATTCCTAGTAGCCTTATATGAATGGTCTACCTTTCAATTTTCTCTTTCTCACCAGGATTTGATGTTGTCATTATTTTTTCTGTCAGATGTATTCACATTCTGATAGGTGTGTATGGATATCTCATTGTGGTTTTAATCTGCATTTCCCTAATGTCCAAACAAGGTTGAACATCTTTTTTTTTTTTGTCTTATTGTCTTATTGTCTTTTGTTGTTGTTGTTGTTGTTGTTGTTGTTGCTATTTCTTGGGCCGCTCCCGCGGCATATGGAGGTTCCCAGGCTAGGGGTTGAATCGGAGCTGTAGCCACCGGCCTACGCCAGAGCCACAGCAACTCGGGATCCGAGCCGCGTCTGCAACCTACACCACAGCTCACGGCAACGCCGGATCGTTAACCCACTGAGCAAGGGCAGGGACTGAACCCGCAACCTCATGGTTCCGAGTTGGATTCGTTAACCACTGCGCCACGACGGGAACTCCTTTTTTTTTTTTTTTTCTTTTTTGTGAACATCTTTTTCATGTGTGTGTTTGCCATTTACATCTCTTCTTGAAATGTGAAGTGTCTCTTATCTTTTGCTCATTTTCTAATTGAATTGTCTGTGTGTTTTCTGTTTTTGTTTCTGTTTTTTAACTGTTGAGTTTTGGGCTTTAAAATATATTCCAAATACTTGTCCTTTGTTGAATGCATGGTTTACAAATATTTTCTCTTCATATCCTTTTAACAGATTTTTTGTTTATTTTTGTTTTTGAGTACTTGCATGGGTCTGTTTTAGTCTGCTAGGGCTTCCATAACAAAATATCAGAGACTGGGTGACTTGAACCAGAGCATTTATTTTCTCACAGTTTGGAGACTGCAAGTCCAAGATCCAGGTATTGGCAGTGCTGGTTTCTGCAGAGGTCTTTCTCCAGGGCTTGCAAATGGCCACCTTCTCATTTTGTTCTCACATGGTCTTCTCTCTGTTTGTAGGCACTCTTGGTGTCTCCTCCCCCTTTTTTAAGGACATAATTTTTTTTTTTTTTTACTTTTTTTGGCTGCCGCTGTAGCATATGGAAGTTCCCTGTCCAGGGATCAAATTGTAGCTAGAGCTGTGACAACGCTGGATCTTTTAACCCACTGCACTGGGCCAGGGCTTGAGCCACTGCAGCCGGATTCTTAACCCACTGTGCCATAGCGGGAACCTGGAAGGAGGTGCTATTTTATTTTATTTTATTTTATTTATTTATTTATTTTTTTTTTGTCTTTTTGTCTTTTGTTTGTTGTTGTTGTTGCTATTTCTTGGGCCGCTCCCGCGGCATATGGAGGTTCCCAGGCTAGGGGTCGAATCAGAGCTGCAGCCACCGGCCTACACCAGAGCCACAGCAACGCGGGATCCGAGCCGCGTCTGCAACCTACACCACAGCTCACGGCAACGCCGGATCGTTAACCCACTGAGCAAGGGCAGGGACCGAACCCGCAACCTCATGGTTCCTAGTCGGATTCGTTAACCACTGCGCCACGACGGGAACTCCGGAGGTGCTATTTTAATACTGATTTTATATGCCTAAAGAAACTGTTGCTCTGTGAAGTTAATTAATTTTCCCAATTACATAATTGTTAAATTGGTGAACAAACCTCTGTTTGACTCCAAAGTTCATGCCTTTAGCTGTAGTACTACACTACCTATTAATGTTAATCTTATAGTGTAGATTTTGCATTTAAAATTATAATTAATTACTTTGTCTCATTTCCTAGGTTTTGATGATGACGGTTCAGAATTTCATGAACATATATTTCTGGATAAATACCTGCAGGATTTTCCAAAACAGGGACCAATTCGCCACTTCATGGAGCTGGTGACCTGTGGCCTTTCCAAAAACCCATATCTGAGTGTTAAACAGAAAGTTGAACACATAGAGTGGTTTAGAAATTATTTTAATGAAAAACGAGTCATTCTGAAAGAAAGTGGCATACAGCTCAATTGAAGACCATAGAAATTTTTACTACAGGCTATTGGAGATTCATGTTATAACTAAATAAAATAATTTTACTACAAGTTTTCCTATATTGTGTTCATTATTGCATCTGATTTGAACGTTATAAATGTTAAATTGTTTAAAAGTATATATACTGTAACTGAAAAATATTCCTGCATGGAAAAAATTACCAGCTTTTATGGATTCAACTAGTAATTCTCAACAAAAGGAATATCTTAGAATTAGCAATAACTTTAAGGTAATTTCCTGTAACCTTTTCTTTTTATTCAGTGAACATACTTCTTTGAAATATAATTATTAGCCATATATATCTGACACTACCAGAGGGCTAAAAAAATGAGATGATTTATAGACAAATTTACATGCATAGATATATTTACATAAAGTTTCTAAATTTGCACTTATACATATTTATGTTTTTCACACAAAATTAACTACCCTTAACTACTCTTGCCTAAATCTGGGTCACTATAGTGAAGTAACCCTGTAGGAATAAAGGGCTTATACTAATCCCTTCTAGTACTTTAGGCTTCATCATGCCAAAGTAGGAAGTAATTTTTTCTATTACAGTGCTTAGAAGTCTGATTCAAATTCATATAACTGAAAGGAAAGGATTGATAATTTTTTTTTTACCATTTGAAAATTTATTTTTTTATAATTTTTATTTTTTCCATTATAGCTGGTTTGCAGTGTTCTGTCAATTTTCTACTGTACAGCAAGGTGACCCAGTTACACATACATGTATACATTTTTTTCTCACATTATGCTCCCAAAGACATTCTATGATGCCACCATCACCCTCATACCAAAACCAAAGATACCACCAAAAAAGAAAACTATAGGCCAGTATCTTTGATGAATATAGATGCAAAAATTCTCAACAAAATTTTAGCCAACTGAATCCAACAACATGTAAAAAAGATCATATACCACAACCAAGTGGGATTCATCCCAGATTCACAAGGATGGTTCAACATAAGCAAAATCAATCAACGTCATATACCATATTAAAAAAAGAAAAGTCAAAAACCACATGATCATCTCAATAGATGCAGAAAAAGCATTTGACAAAGTACAACATCCCTTCATGATAAAAACTCTTACCTAAGTGGGTATAGAGGGAACATACCTTAACACAATAAAAGCCATTTATGACAAACCCACAGCAAATATAATAACTGAGAAAAGCTAAAAGCCTTCCCACGGAAATCCGGAACAAGACAAGGATCCCCACTCTCACCACTGGTAATTCAACACAGCATTGGATTGAGAATTCTTTTTTAAAGAATGGATCCTACAATACCAATCCATCATCTTCAATGGAAGCATAAGAAGCCACACTGCTCAGTTAGCCAGCTACCTGGGTCTCCTCTCCTCCCAGGCCTCAAGTAGTCAGCCTAAATAGAGAGGAGAAGGGGTTTTAGGAGCTGCCAAAATCATGCTGTGGGAAAGTTTTGGTGCTAAACTGAAAGAGATGAGCTTTCTCTTTTAGAACATTAGTTGAGCTTGTAACAGGCTGGTCTGTATCTTCATGATGCCTTTTCAGATCAACCCCCTTTCTTCTCATTTGAACCTAAGACAAATATTTCACATGTGTATAAAAATAAGTTATTTCTAGGTAATAAGACGGCTGGTAATTTTTACTTTTTTGTTTATTGGTATATTCCTAATGATATATATTCAGCAACTAATTCTTTTAAAAAATACGTTTTTCTAAACTTGGTACTGATGTGGGAGTATAGATTAGTGTAACCCTCTTGCAGGGCAATTTTAAGACATTCTAAACTATTAAAATATATATACTTTCAAAAAAAAAAAAAAAAAGAATTCTTTTTTAAAAAATCACCCAAACAAGAATTTAGTTGCAGGCAAGCAGTGTTTCACACCCTGGCACAAACCAACAAAAATTGTACATGAAGGAACCCACCATAAACCCAGTCTTCAAAATACAAAAAACACACATAAGGAAACAAAGCAACATGAATGCACACCAGCAGAAACAACAAAATCAGACTCATAAAGCCTTTAAATAGTGGGCTTACCATATTCAGAATATAAAATATATATAATTTAGAATCAAGTATAGAGCAGGAGACTATAAAAGTAACCAGATTTGAAAAAAATTTTAGTGAAGGGGTTTAGCAACAGATTAGACACTGGCAAATGGATCTAAAGAAATTCTCTACATGTAGCAAGGAGATTCAAGAGAAAAATGTGAAAGATGTTTGTGCAAATCAGATTTCTAAGAAGAGGAAAAAAATGGGTCAGAGGCTCTTTGGATAGTTTAAAAAAAGTGATAATTTAACAACTCAAATTTGATTCTATTTTTAAATCTCAGAAGACAATAAGCTCATACTATTTCTCAAGAGAGTTCAAAATATTCCAGAAGGCAAATAATCTTAATTGTATACATAGAAATTATTCCAAAGCATAGAAAAAGAGGGAACAAATTCCAACTCAATTTTAAGAGATTAATAACAATAAGATTAATAACAAGAATAACAAAGATTAATCTCAATCATGAAAACACATTTGGAAAATCCAAAACAGCAAACAAAAAACAGCAATGAAAAGTGATAATCTTGGAATTCCTGTCGTGGCACAGTGATTAATGAATCCAACTACCAACCATGATGTTGTGGGTTTGATCCCTGGCCTCGCTCAGTTGGTTAAGGGTCCATCATTGCCGTGAGCTGTGGTGTGGGTCTCAGACGCGGCTCGGATCCCAAGTTGCTGTGGCTGTGGCATAGGCCAGTGGCTACAGCTCCAATTAGACCCCTAGCCCGGGAACCTCCAAATGCCGAAGGAGCGGCCCTAGAAAAGTCAAAAAGACAAAGTGATAATCTCCTTTATTCCAGGAATGCAAGGGTGATTTAACAATGGAGAAAAAAATATCATCTCAAAGGATGTAGAAAAAATAGCATGATAAAATTCAAGTCTTTTTTTTTTTTTTTTTAAGGGCCACACCCATAGCATATGGAAGTTCCCCGGTCAGGGATTGCTTCCAAGCCACTGCTGCGACCTATGCCACAGCCAGATCCCTTAACCCACTCGCTGGGCTGGGGAATGAACCTGCACGTCTGCAGTGACTCAAGCCGCTGCAGTCAGATTCTTAACCCACTGTGCCACAGCGCCAAAGCGTGAACTCCTTCAACAGTCATTTATAATTAAAAAAGCAAATCAGAACTTTGAATAGAACTTATTTAACCTGATAAATGGCATTTACAAAAAACCTACAGCAAATGTCTTTAGAGTGAATCATTTAACCATTTCCTTTAAGATAATAATTTATTGTCAACATTATAGTGGAAGTTTAGTTCGTATAGTGTAGCAAGAAAAACAAATATAAAGCTATCAGGATTGGAAATTCTAGTTATCACCCTAAGGTAATCTCCAATGAATCACATCCTTTCTGAGTGTAGGCAGAACCTATGACTTGCTTCTAGCAAACAGACAAAGATGATGGGTGTAGGTACTGCCTTGACCAGATTATGTGCTGTGGCAAAAGTGATGGAATTATTCAGTCTTGTGATTACATTGTTATGTAGAACTGTTAGTGACTGGATTAGTATTCTACTGCCTTTGAAGAAGCAAATTGCCCTGTTGTGAGAAGGCCTGTGAATGGGCCACAGTAAGGAGCTGCAGGGTCACTAGGAGCTGTGGGCAACCCCCGGCTGAGAGCCAGCAACAAAACAAACGGGGACGTCCTTTCTCCAGCCCCAAATAACTGAATTCTGCCAGCATAACGTGATCCTTGGAGAGGGCCCTAAGCTCTACAAAAGATCACAGCTTGGCTGACACACTGCTTGCAGCCTTGTGAGACCCTGGGCAGGGAACCTCGCTAAGTGACCCACAGAAACATGGAGATAATAAGTGTATGTTGTTTTGAGCCACTAAGTTTGAGGTAGTTTGTTTTGACCAACAGATAACTAATATAAACAGGTACAAACTGTCATTATTAAGAGCCTTAACAAACAGATAAAATACAGTTTATAAGATACCATTTATAGGAGCTCCCTGGTGGCTCAGTGGCTTAAGGATCTGTTGTCACTACAGTGGCTTGGGTTGCTGCTGTGGCATGGGTTTGATCCCTGGCCTGGGAACTTCCATATGCTGCTGGTGCTGCCAAACATATACAAATACATATATACACTTATATATATAAATAAATGAATGAGATCTTTATGAAGAAAACATTTTAAAACTTTAATGAAACATGTAAGTAATAAAATAATAAAAGAGTAAGCAGATGGATAAGTTGTTTATGGGTAAGCAGACTCAGTATTATAAAAAGATGAACGATTTCCACATTTATCTATAGCTTTAATGCAATGTCATTTAAAATCCCAGAAAGGTTTTTCATAGAACTTTACAAATTTATAATAGCAGTTTATAGAGGAAAGCAGAGAACTAAGAAGAGTCAAAATACTCTTAAGAAGGAAGACAAAGTGAGGTAAGGGATTTGTCTTAACTTTCAAGCTCTCAAGACTTATAAAGCTAAGATACAATTATACAGCAGGATATTACACACAGAGATAGTTACACAGACTGATGGAACAGAATAGAGAACACAGAAATAGGCTCATTGGTATATGGGAACTTGATACATGACAAAGTTGGTATTGCAGATCAATGGGAAGAGTAGATATTCTATGAATGGTGTTAGGACAATTGATATTCACATGAAGGAAAAAAAGTGGATTCTCTTCTTCACAATATAAAAAAAGACCAATTCAAGTGAATTTGAAACTTAGGTAATATTGTGAACATTTAAAACAAAAACATATTTAGGGCTCTGATGTAGACAAGGATTTAAGATATCAAAAGCACAGTCTTGGAGTTCCCATTGTGGCTAGGCAGATTAAGAAACTGACATAGTGTCTATGAGGATGCAGGTTTGGTCCCTAGCTTCACTCAGTGGTTTAAGGATCCAGCATCGCCACAAGCTGTGGCATAGATCACAGTGTGGCTGTGACTATAGCGTAGGCTGGCAGCTGCAGTTCTGATTTAGTCCCTAGACTGGGAACTTTTTTTTTTTCCTCTCTCTTGTCTTTTTAGGGCTGCACCCATGGCATATGGAGGTTTCCAGGCTAGGGGTCTAATTGGAGCTGTAGTCGCTGGCCTACGCCTCAGCCACAGCAACACCAGATCAGAGCCTTGTCTTCAACCTACACCACAGGTCACGGCAACACCAAATCCTTAACCCACTGAGCGAGGCCAGGGATCGAATCCACAACCTTATGGTTCTTAGATTTGTTTCCACTGCACCATGATAAGAACTCCTAGACTGGGAACTTTCATATGCTGCAGGTGCATAAAAAGAAAAAGGAAAAGCACAATCTCTAAGAAAAAAGATTAATAAATTTGACTATGTTAAAATTTTAAATTTTTAATCAAAAAATACACCTTGCGAGTTCCCATTGTGGCTCAGCAGTTATGAACCAGACTATGATCCATGAGGATGTGGGTTTGATCCCTGGCCTCACTCAGCGAGTTAAGGATCCAGGGTTGCTGTGAGCTGTGGTAGGTGCAAATGCAACTTGGATCCCACATTGCTGTGGCTGTGGTATTGGCTGGCAGTTGCAGCTTGGATTCAACCCCTAGCCTGGGAACTTATATATGCTATAAGCGTGGCCCTAAAAAAAAAAAAAAAAAAAAAAAAAGACAAGAAAAAAAATATAGACCACCAAGAGTGAAAAGATAAGTGTCCAACATGGAGAAGATAAATGGTTCACATACAAGCACCAAATGAGTAGTATGTAAAGTATACAAAGAACTCCTAAAAATCAAGTAGAGAAAAACAAACAACCCAGAAGAATATGGTCAAAATATATAAACAAGCTTTTCAGAGAAGAAAAAATATAAATGGCTAATATATGAAAGAATGTGAGGGAAACATAAGTGAAAACCATTTTGAGAAAAACCTAATTTAAAAAGATATATGCACCCCGATTTTGTCAGTGACATTATCTACAATTGCCAAGGTTTGGAAGCAATGCAAATGCCCATCAACAGATGAATGGCTAAAGATGATGTGGTATATCTATACAATGGAATACTATTCAGCCATAAAAAAGAATGAATTCTGCCTTTTGCAGTAACATGGATGGAGTTGGAAGGCATTATGCTAAGCAAAATAAGCCAGACAGAGAAAAACAAATACTGATTATATCACTTATATGTGGAATCTAAAAAATACAACAAACTAATGAATAAACCAAAAAAGAAGAAGACTCACAGATACAGAGAGCAAACTAATGGTTACCAGTAGGGAGAGAGGAGAAGAGAGGGGCAATGTAGGGGTGGAGAGGAAAAAAGGGCTATTACAGGATTGTATGAAATCATGTCTGTGATTAACCTTGCTCAGCAGGTTAAAGATCTGGCATTGCTGTGGCTGTGGTTTAGGCTGGTGGCTACAGCTCCAATTCACCCCCTAGCCTGGGAACTTCTCCATGTCATGGGTTTAGCCCTAAAAACCGAAAACAAAACAAAACAAAACAAAAAACTTAAACCATATTGAGATAACATTTGTATATTCTTTTTTTTTTTTTTTTTTTTTTTGTCTTTTGTCCTTTTAGGGCTGCACCAGCAGCATATGGAGGCTCCCAGGCAAGGGGTCTAATCAGAGCTGCAGCTGCCGGCCTACACCAGAGCCACAACAACGCCAGATCCGAGCAGCGTCTGTGACCTACACCACAACTCACGGCAACACTGGATCCTTAACCCACTGAGCAAGGCCAGGGATTGAACCTATGTCCTCATGGATGCCTGTCAGACTTGTTTCTGCTGAGCCATGACAGGAACACCTGTCTAGTTCTTAAAATGGAGAGCAGCGCTGGTCTGAAATAGTTATCTCTGCACATGGTACTATTTATTGAACAGTTCAGAGGGCAAGGAAGCAAAGAGAAATGCGCTGATGGGTTTCCTTCTTTCCAGCACCTGGACTGCTGACAAGTCTACTGCCCTCTTCCTGTCTTCCTGTATTTTTCTCTCCTTCTCTACTTTGTTTTTTGTTTTGGGATGTTGTGGGGGTTTTTTATTTTTGTTTTTTGTCTTTTTAGGGCTGCACCCACAACATATAGAAGTTCCCAGGCTAGGGGTCGAATCGGAGCTGTAGCTGTTGGACTACACCACAGCAACACAGGATCTGAGCCGCATCTGTGACCTGTACCACAGCTCACGGCAACACCGGATCCTAAACCCACTGAGCGAGGAATCAAACTTGAATCCTCGTGATTACTACTCGGGTTCATTACCACTGAGCCACAACACAAACTCCGGACCTAGAGATTATCATACTAAACAAATAGAAAGAGAAAGACAAATACCATTTGATATATCACTTACATGTGGAATCTAAAAAATGACACAAATGAATCTATCTACAAAACAGAAACAGACTCATAGACGTGGAGAACAGATTTCTTGTTGCCAGGGGGGAGCAGGGGAGAGGAGGGAAGAATTGGGAGTTTGGGATTAGCAGAGGGAAACTATTACATATAGGATGGATACACAACAAGGTCTGACTGTATAGCACAGGGAACTATATTCAATATCCTATAATAAACCACAATGGAAAGGAATATGAGAAAGAATATATACACACATAGATGTGTACATGTATATGTGTGTGTATGTTTATATAACAGTCATTTGGCTGTACAGCAGAAATTAACACAACATTGTAAATCAACTATACTTCAGTAAAGTTTTAAAAAAGAAAATTATTGGAGTTCCCATTGTGGCACAGTGGTTAACGAATCTGACTAGGAACCATGAGGTTGCAGGTTCAATCCCTGCCCTTGCTCAGTGGGTTAACGATCCGGCGTTGCCGTGAGCTGTGGTGTAGGTCGCAGACGCGGCTCGGATCCCGAGTTGCTGTGGCTGTGGCGTAGGCTGGCAGCTACAGCTCCGATTGGACCCCTAGCCTGGGAACCTCCATATGCCGCAGGAGTGGCCCAATGAAATGGCAAAAAGACAAAAAAAAAAAAAAAAAAAAAAGAAAAGAAAATTATTCTTTTAGGTCAGCTTGTAATAGAGCAGAGATTGGTGGTTGAGGCCACTGATTTCTGACTTTGAGTCTATCTCTATTTCCTATACTGTCACCAAAAGGGATGAGGAAAACAAAGGGGAGGAGAGAGTCAGGTGTGCCATCTTGAGGCTGCTGAACGATGCTTCCATGGGAAAGGAGTTTGAAATGTGGTCTTAAAATGAAATTTCTTTCTTTTTTTTTCTTTTTTTTTTTTGTCTTTTTGCCTTTTTTTTCTTGAGCCGCTCCCGAGGCACATGGAGGTTCCCAGGCTAGGGGTCCAATCGGAGCCATAGCCACTGGCCTACACCAGAGCCACAGCAACACGGGATCCGAGCCGCGTCTGCAACCTACACCACAGCTCACGGCAACACCGGATCGTTAACCCACTGAGCAAGGCCAGGGATCGAACCCGAAGCCTCATGGTTCCTAGTCGGATTCATTAACCACTGTGCCACGACGGGAACTCCAAAATGAAATTTCTTATTTAGGTGGATTGAATTTCATCATGTGAAAATAGTTCACTGCTATTCATTACTGTGTAAAATCGAGATTTCAGTGAGATTAAGGTCTTTATTAAATTTTCTGAGGTATTAAAAATTAAGACTCCAATTACCGCTGCCATACAAATTAACTTTGGTTAATGCCTTGACCTACTGAGTTACAAATGTGCATTTATTTATTTATTTTATTTTTCTGTCTTTTCTCTTTTAGGGCCACACCCACAGCATATGGAGCTTCCCAGGCTAGGGGTCTAATTGGAGCTGTAGCCTCTGGCCTACACCACAGCCACAGCAATGCCAGATCCCAGCTGCATCTGCAACCTACACCACAGCTCATGGCAACGCTGCATCCTTAACCCACTGAGCAAGGCCAGGGATTGAACCCACAACCTCGTGGTTCCCAGTCAGGTTCATTTCCGCTGCGCCACGACAGGAACTCCAAATGTGCATTTCCAGCCTTTGGTCGCTTGTTCATGAAAGCTTTCAGCCTAACTTGGAGGTGCAGGCCAAGCTAGTAGGAGCTGGGAATTATGAAGCAAGAAGCACAGAATGCCCAAACGGAGAAAGACAAATATCTTTTCCTAATTCTCTCATTTCACAGGTGTGGGAAATTGAGGCCCAGAGGGAGTAATTCGCCAGTGACTTCATAATTCATCGATGGCAGAGCTGAGATGAAACCTCAGGTTCACATCGGGAAACCTTTCACTGCGTCCTATTTCCCTTTCACATTAATCAGCTGCTTTCACCGGTAAGAATCGTTTTCTGAATGAACAACAGTGAATTCTGTAAACTCAAAGATGGAAGAACAGAAAGGGAGCACAAATTGTTTTTAAAATAGTTCAGCATTCTGTGAACACACAGGGTTTTGATGAAGAGCAGTCTAGTATTGGGGGAAATTCTGAATAATATTCAAATCCTCAGCGTCACTATGATCCGGAGGATGTGGTTATTAATGTGTACTGTGAAAATCACTCTTCAGATAGAGCTTATTCTTATTTCTAATCAATATTTTTCTTTTTGAAATAATTTTAAACACAAAAAATTCACAAAAATGATAGTTTTCCTCTGCCCTTCACCCAGCTTCCCTCTAAGGTTAACAACTTACACAACCATAGTTCAATGATCACACTCCCAAAGCTGACATTGATAGGATACTATCGAATTCAACTACAGACTGAATTTAAACTTCACCATTTCCCCCTTAATGTTCTTTTTGTGTTCCAGGATCCTACATTGCATTTAGTTTCTGCGTCTTCTTAATCCCCTCTAATCTGGGCCAGGGGCGTCCTTTCTCCTTGTCTTCTGTGGACTCTTTTGAGGAGTACTGGCCAGCTATTTTGTAGAATGTTCTTCCATTTGGGTGTGTCCAACACTTTTTTTTTTTTTTCTCATGATTAGACTGGCAGTACAAGTTTTGGGGAATAATATCACAGAGGTGAAGTTCTCGTTATTTCATCTCAGGGGTGCACACAATGTCAACATGACTTACTACTAGTGAAGCTTGATCACCTGGTTAAGGTGGTATCTGCAGCACTTCTGGACTATAAAGTTACTAACTTTCCCCTTTGTAATTATAAATATCTTGGAGAGATACTTTGAGACTGTGTGAACATCCTGTTTCTCTTCAAACTTTTGACCATCGATTTTAACAACCATCAATGCACCTTTTCAAAAAATTGTTTTCCTTTTTTGGCCACAGCATATGGAGTTCTTGGGCCAGGGGTCATATCACAGCAGCAGTTGTGACCTACGCCCAGCTGCAGCAACACTGAACCTTTTTAACCCACTGTTCAAGGTCAGGGATCAAACCTGCGTTTTGGCACTGCAGAGATATGGCCAATCCTGCTATGGCACAGTGGGAACTCCCCATTGGTTGATCTTGCCTGAAGCAATTATTACTGTGTTGTTTTTTGGATTTTTTTGTCTTTTTTCGAGGACCGCTCCCCCAGCAAATGGAGGTTCCCAGACTAGGGGTCTAATCGGAGCTATAGCTGCCAGCCTACACCACAGCAATGCCAGATCCGAGCCATGTCTGCAACCTACACCACAGCTCACGGCAACGCCAGATCCTTAACCCACTGAGCAAGGCCAGGGATCAAACCTGAAACCTCATGGTTCCTAGTCAGATTTGTTAACCACTGAGCCATGACGGGAACTCCAATTGTGGTGTTCTAATGGGGATTTAGTATTTTCCTCATTCCTGCTACATTTATTAATTGGAATTCTTTTGAAAGAAGAGTTGCCCCTTCTCCCATTTATTGAGTTATTTATTTACTCTAGTATGGACTTATAGGTATTAATTTTGCCCTATGGGTTAAAATCTTTTTTTTTTTTTTCTTTCTAGGGCCACGCCTGCAGCATGTGGAAGTTCCCAGGCTAGGGGTAGATTCAGAGCTGCAGCTGGGAGCCTACGCCACAGCCATAGCAACAGAGGAGTATCTGCAACCTACACTGCAGCTCACACCATCGCTGGATCCTTATCCCTCTGTGTGAGGCCAGGGATCAAACCTGCATCCTCATGGATACTAGTCAGGTTTGTTACCACTGAGCCACAATGGGAACTCCCATAAAATCTAACACTATCATTATTCGTTTTGTTGCTCAAGTTGTTCCAGTTTTAGACTTTGGGAGCTTTTACAGATTAGTTCTTGTGTCCTTTTGACATGCCCCATTTTCTTAGAGTACTTCCTTCTTGTCTGGTACCATAAGATGCTGTAGGCTCATCTTGTCCCTGCCCCAGCCATGGAACTGATCACTCTACTAAGGATTCCTGGTTTCTCTTACTCAAGAACAACATTTAGAAACCAGGATGTGGAGCTCCTGTTGTGGCGCAGCGGAAACGAATCTGACTAGGAACCATGACGTTGTGGGTTTGATCCCTGGCCTCGAGCAGTGGGTTAAGGATCCCGTGTTGCTGTGAGCTGTAGGTGAAGATGTGGCTCGGATCCCACGTTGCTGTGGCTGAGGCACAGGCTGGCAGCAACAATTCTGCTTAGACCCCCTAGCCTGGGAACCTCCATATGTTGCAGGTGTGACCCTAAAAAGACAAAAAAAAAAAAGCAAGACGTGTACTCAAAGAGGAAGATTCTTTGATTATTATAAAGCTTACATATCAGAAAATTTACCAATACAGAATTAAGTAGCATTTCCAGTAATAATTCTGAATCAGAGCAACCAATTATACATGGGTTAGCTTTAAAGATGGTTTAAAATGCTCTGTTTACACCATGATGTGCATTATGCATGAATGCCACTTACATCGAAGTTGAGAAAGTGCTTTTCCTTCCTAAAATGCTCCTTTATTCTTTAGCATAAATATTAATTTTCTTCTCTTTTCAGTCTCTATCTTTCTACCCATAATGTCAAACTAATTACATCTTATTTTAAATAAGAAAGATACAATGTTCGATCTTGTAAATCAAAGATAGGCAAAGTTAGCAATGAGATTGCAGCCATCTTATGAAAACATTAACAAATATTGAAAATTCTGGTAAGATACAATATTGTTAACAGTATGAGAAAGCAGGTTCTCTAGGGTACCTTTTTGAAAGCTAGCTATTGATTAAAACATTAAATGTTGGAGGAGTTCCCCTTGTGGTGCAGTGGAAACAAATCTGACTAGAATCCACAAGAATGTAAGTATGATCCCTGGTCTTGCTTAGTGGATCAGGGATCTGGCATTGCTGTAGCTGTGATGTAGGTCATAGACGTGGCTTGGCCTGCGTTGCTGTGCCTGTGGCGTAGGCTGACAGCTACGGATTTGATTGGACCCCTAGCCTGGGAACTTCCATATGCCACAGGTGTGGCCCTAAAAAGCAAAAAAAAAAAAAAAAAAAAAGAACCTAAAACACTAAGTGTGCATATGTCTTAGCAATTTCACCTCTAGAAATGGATATATCAGAAACATAGGTACAAGCATAAAAAGGTGTGTATGTGTGAGTGATTGCATTGCTCGTAATGATGAAAAGCTGGAGACAACTTAAATGTCCATCAAGAGAGGGCTGGTGAAATACTGTGTTGTGCAGCTAGGGGAGAGGCACGAAGCAGTGATGGTTATGGTGCGAACTAAAGGATGAACAGGATTAAGCTGTGTGTGTGTGTGTGTGTGGAGAGGCATGAGAAGAAGCTATTGCCTTGAGGCAGGAAAGAGGATGGTGTGTTGAATACTTGGAGAATAAGAGAGGGTGATAGGGAATGGCTCACGAAGGAGCTGCAGAAGGAAGTGGGGCGGATGGTGCAGAGCCTTAGGAAGCATGTTGGGCTCCATGTAGAGGAAATGGATTATCATGAGGTTTGTCATAGGTCACCCCACCGATCCTCCCTTGTGGACCAGAGGCGGATCCAAGTTCACTTTGACCTAAGGTCACCCATTCACTTCACTTATTTCATGCACAGCTCCTTCCAGAGGCCTTCTCTGCCCCTCCTTATACACTGGGCTTTCCTCTGTCATTGCACCTGCCACACTGAACAGTGATCATCTGTTTATTGTCAGTCTTCCCATCATCACTGTGAGCGTCTTTTAGCTTATGTATCTTTGTATCTCCATGTCTGGCACAGACTGACAAGCAATAAATAGCTGTTGAATTAATGAAGTAATTCAACTGACCACCCCTGGAACAGAGTCTTAACCTAAGGTGTGGGGTCTTATTGGGGGAGAAAGTGTGTCTGTGGATAAAGTGCAAGATGGTGGAATGTCTATGAAGTTAGGGAAAACATTACTTCCTATTTCCATCGGCCTCTAACTGAAAATTAGCATCGCCATCAATTGTGAAGGTACACCACAAAACACAGTAGCAATAGCAGTTTTAAGACTGTCACCCATGGAAGCCACAGCTAATTTCATATCGTATTAGACTTGTTACATATATCTCAAAATATAATTTGTGCTCATTACCACTTCAAAATTACAGTAATTATTACACCTGCCACTGGATCTTGTTATTTAATGTGTTGAAAAAAGAATAATTCATTATTATATCACATTAAAAATATTTTGATAACTGTATTTCAACATATTTGGCTTTCGTTATAATCCTATATATTTTATTTTACGCATTTAAAAACATTACTCTGAGAGAGAGTCCACAGGTTTTCTTCAAAAGACTCTGTCGAGTGGTGACGAGCCCTGTCCCCAGAGGGCAGTCTATGCTGCTGTTTACACCACACCCTCTGTGATGAAGTGTTGTACTGTAAATTGCAAGTGTCACCTCCCAAATCCCATTCAGTCAAACAGGTGTCACCTTTTCTTCTCCCACCCAATTCAGGCCATTCTTTCTGCCCCTCTCATTTGAACAAGCCACTTGTGCTCTTGTGCTCTCAATTCTTTTTTTTTTTTTTTTCAGGGCCACACTTGTGGCATGTGGGGTTGAATCAGAGCTGCAGCTGCCAGCCTATGCCACAGTCACAGCAACGCCAGATCCCAGCCATCAGATCCTTAACCCACTGATCATGGCCAGGGTTCAAACTCTTGTTCTTATGGATACTAGTTGGGTTCGCTACCACTGAGCCACGACGGGAACTCCAATTTCCATAAGAATGACTATGAATTATGAATACCCAGCCTGACCCGTCTCTGGGCCCTAATCATAAATTAACAATCATCTCTATTTCTTGTTGTGTGACCAACATTATCTCAAGTTCTCCATCTTTCTCCACAAATAAACTCTACTTCCTAATATCTCTCCTCTGGTCAGATAACAAAACCCATGAATTCACCTAGATTTCACAGTGTTAGGGTGTCTGGATGGTGGTTTACTTTAAAACACTTTACTATTTACAGTGTGATATGTGTGTGTATAAATTCACTCTGATCCACACCCTAGAAGCCATTCCCATCTGAAGTACACTAATTAGGAACCCACACTCTAGAGGGGATTAGCTACCATTGGAAGTACCCTCACCAGACATTCATTCTTGAGAGGCTTCACATCCATTATTGGACCATTTTTATTATCACTATGTACTGGATCATCATATTCACATCCATTTTTGGCTTACAAATGAAATGATATGCGGGATTTGCTCCAAAATAATCCAGGAGGAAGACAGGAAGACGTATGGAGGAAACCATGTTGACCATAAACTGGTCATTGTTGAAATTGGGTGATGAATAAGATGGTGGAGGAGGGGAGTTGATTCACATTATCTGTATTTTGCAGATATTTGAAACGCTCCATAATAAAAAGTTCTGAAATATGTCATAGTTGCAATCTATACCAGAATTTCTCTCATGGACTTGGAGAAGAGACCTGTGGTTGCCAAGGGGGAGGGGGAGGGAAAGGGATGGACTGGGAGTCTGGGGTTAATAGATGCAAACTATTGCCTCTGGAGTGGATAAGCAGTGAGATCCAGCTGTATAGCACTGGGAACTATATCTAGTCACTTGTGATGGAACGTGATGGTGGATAATGTGAGAAAAAGAATAAATATATATACATATGTATGACTGGTTGTTTTGCTGTACAGCAGAAATTAACAGAACACTGTAAGTCAACTATAATGGAAAAAATAAAAATTATAAAATAAAAAAAAATATATATATATATATGCCAGACGTTCTGTCTAAAGAAGGTAACAGATTAAACTCTTGTCATATACCTTCCTTCCTGAAACCTCACTAAAATGACAGTAAAGGGAATTTTTTTAAGGCATAAGCACATAAAGTTGGAAAGAATGGAAGAAAAGACAAAAAAAATTTGGAGGCCAGCTAGACAATGGGTGAGTGGTAAGGGAGTAACAGACCAAGAAAATGAGAACAACATGTTCCATTCTACAGACCCATACTCCACCAGCAGCAGCAAAATCAGTAACTGATTACACCAGATTCCTCTGGAAGTGAAGATAGAAGGTGGTAGGTAAGAAGACTGGTTGAAAATCTATTTAAGCAACAGCTAAGTACTACATATAAGGTTAAATAAGCAACAAGGACATATTATACAGCACAGAAAAATATATCCATTATTTTAAAATAACTAAATGGAATACAATCTATAAAAATACTGAATCACTATGTTACACACCTTAAACTAATATAATGTTATTAATCAACTATACTTCAAGTTAAAAAGAAGCAGGTAGGTGCCTATATCACCTATCCTACTCTGGTAAAAGACTGGAGGTTTATTCCACAGAAGGTAAAAACAGAAGCTTTGAACTGAAAGACCAGAGGCACTGGTAAGAGGCACTGTACTTTCCAACGGGGGGATTAAATGAAAACTTTCTAAATGTCTAAATCTCTCAAGATATAAGATGCATCGGCCCCATCAATTTCACCTTCTTGAAGAAGTCTCACCTGGGGGCTTTTCATCCATTCTGGACTGGATGCCATCCTGAACTGGCGAACAGCAGTCATCCTGGAGTTTTTCATTACATCTTCCTAAACGCATCCCTCTCCCTAGGTTGGTTATATTTCTTCTTGTAGCCCTTATCTTCCTCCTTCTCAGTTTACTCCATCTTTTCGTGAAGCACATCCTCCAGCAGCTCCTGCTACAATACGCTGCGCATCAACCAACCACAAAGCCTGTAGGGGATCTAGCCTTCAGCAGGGGGACTAGCTTCAGTGGGCCTTCCTTTAGACGAGCCATCCTGATTGCTTATGAGAATCACCTGGGATGCTTATTAAAAACAGACTTCTGGGAGCTACCCCAGACTTTCTGATCAGAGTCTTCAAGGCAGGGACCTGGACGTTTGTTGAAAAACTTTGTCATCTGACAAATATGAGAAACACTACTAAGAAACACTGCTGTGGATGTTTTATCAACCCAGGCCCTTCAACTCTGCCCATGGCAGGCATATTGGAGCCAGCTGGGGAATAAAAACGCAAATGCGGCTAATTCGTTCCAGGGATTCTGATTTCAGAGACGCTGGGGTGGGCATTGGGAATCTGAAATTTGAACGATCCTTCCCCTAGGTGATTCTTTTTTTTTTTTTTTTTTTTTTTCTTTTTCTTTCTAGGGCTGCACCCAAGGCATACGAACTCCCCAGACTAGAGGCTGAATCGGAGCTGTAGCTGCCGGCCTATACCACAGCCACAGCAGTGCCAGATCCGAGCCATGTCTGCAACCTACACAATAGCTCATGGCAATGCCGGAACCTTAACCCACTGAGTGAGGCCTGGGATAGCACCTGCATCCTCGTGGATACTAGTTGGATTCGTTACCACTAAGCTTCGTTACCACTAAGCCACAACGCGAACTCCAAGGTGATTCTGAAGTAGAGCCAGGAGCCAGGGGACCAATGCTTTAGCAGATAGTGCTTCAAGTTACATCTTTCAGAATTTTGCACTGATTTTGATCTAAGTATATTCAAGATCCTCCCTGCTACTTACAGAGTCACTGTGGGGGACAGAGCTAAATCAGACATGCTCCCTAGCTGTAGCGGCTTCACTCTGCAGTGAGAGACGGGTATACAAACAACTAGCTCTGAGACAGTGCTAATCAGTGACCAGTATATTTGAACCCAATCATTCAGTAGCCTTCCAATTGTCCCACATATATTCACTGAGTGCCTATTTTGTGCTAGGTACTGTATAAGTTGAACACGTGACACTCCTCCAAATGCACATATGAATTTTGAGAACATGGGTTGATTTTTTTTTTTTTGATGGTTTAATTGCAAAGCAATGGGAATCTGACAGTTTCTGGTTCTGATATTGTGTCCTCTGCTTTTGGAAAACCTCTTAACCACTATCATTTCTCTTACTTACTAGTGATATATGAAAAAATCTCAAGACATTTACTTAAAAGCCTATATAAACTCACTATGGAATGTTACAGCCCCACTCAGAGGCTATTTGGAAATGTTTGTTGGTAAGACAGTTTTTTGTTTTGTTTTGTATTTTTTTGGCTATGCATGCAGCAAAAGAAAGTTTCTGGGCCAGGGATTGAACTCGTGCCACAGCCACAACCAGAGCTGCAGCAGTGACAATGCCAGGTCCTTAACCCACTGAACCACCTGGGAATTCCTTGTTGAGAAGATAGGGTTTTGTTTTTTCTTTTTTGTCTTTTTGTCTTTTTAGGGCCGCATGTGCAGCGTATGGAGGTTCCCAGGCTAGGGATCCAATGGGAGCTGTAGGTGCCGTCATGCGCCAGAGCTACAGCAATGCCAGATCTAAGCCGAATCTGTGACCTACACCACAACTTAGGGCAATGCTGGATCCTTAACCCACTGAGATAGCCCAGGGATCAAACCCTCATGGATACTAGTTGGGTTCATTAACCACTGAGCCACAACGGGAAATCCATGATAGTTTTTGAGTAAACACTTTTTTTTTGGTCTTTTTAGGGCCACACCCGGGGCATATGGAGGTTCCCAGGCTAAGGGTCTAATCAGAGCTGTAGCCACCGGCCTACGCCAGAGCCACAGCAACGCCAGATCCTAGCCGCATCTGCGACCTACACCACAGCTCATGGCAACGCCAGATCTTTAACCAACTGAGCAAGGCCAGGGATCAAACCCTCATGGTTCCTAGCCAGATTCATTTCCTCTGGGCCACTACAGGAACTCCCATGATAGTTTTTGATTTTGGGTTGTCACCATGACTTTTAGGGGTGGGTGATATTACTGGTATTTGGTGACTGGAGGCCAGGGATGCTAAATGTCTTATAACACACAGGACAAGCCAACCCTAAATGTCAATAGTGCCCCTGCTGAGAAACACCACAGTATATCTCTGTCAGCAAGGATTGTACTGAACTATATAGAACTGCTATTTACAGTGGTCAAAAATAGTCAAATAGTGACAATATTAAATGGCTCATCTACTACTTGTCCAGCTATTCAGAGCAGCCTCGGTGGATCTTGTAAACTGGGCAGAGACCAAGAGGCTGATTTGGTTACAGGACCAAGTATGGAATTTATGTTCCCAGAGCAGAGGTGCCCTGAGGGACTTGGCCCAGGGCATCTCAGCAGTAGCCACAATGGAGCAGCACCCTGGCAGACCCCTGCCCAGCTCTGCAGGTTCAGCCTGGTTGAAGCCGGTGGGAAGGGAGTCCTAATCGAAGCTGGAACTTCTTGTTTCTCCCACCTGTTGCAGGACCAAAGTCAGATTCTCTGAGTTTCATTTAAAGAAAATAAAGAAATTGGGAGTTCTTTTGTGGCACAGTGGGTTAAGTATCCAACATTGTCGCTGCAGTGGCTTGGGTTACTGCTGTGGCATAGGTTCGATATCTGCCTGGGAACTTCCACATGCTTCGGGTGTGGCCAAAAAAAAAAAAAAAAAGAAATGGGATTATTCACACCTGAGTTATGGAGTGGCCCATTAATCGATCAATGGTGTCAGTAGTGTTGATTGATATTATACTGAGGTCATAGAAGAGGGACAAATAGAGAGAGACATGCAATGGGCCTGTCTTAGCTTCACTTTTTAGTAAAAGAAGTGTACTGTAAGTGCCTTGCAGATCATCTGGGAATTAGAGAAAAGACTCATAGGAGGCTGCTTCGAATGAGTAAGATTGGAAATTAATTGTGCGGAGGTTTGGAAGACCACCAGTGTGGTAAAGGTCCTGCTGTAGAAGTGGATGCACTTTGTTTCAAGGTGACATCATGTCAAGAGATTCCTGGATTTGTCAAAAAGACTGTTTCTTGTCTGTTCTACTTTCTTCTCACATCTACCTGTCCATCCACCTACCCATCCATCTATTTATCTATTATCTATTCATATCCACTACATACAGAGCAATCGATGTCTCTATTTGTATCTACTCATGGTAGAGATTAGTGGGAGTAATATAAGTGTGTGTGTTTAAGGATACAACAAGTATTCTCCTTCTGGACTTCAAAGCTGAGAAATTAAATCCATCTTGGCTCAAAGGGATGAGACCAGGAAGGTCTAATTGCT
Source organism: Sus scrofa (assembly GCF_054392235.1). Classification (NCBI taxonomy): domain Eukaryota; kingdom Metazoa; phylum Chordata; class Mammalia; order Artiodactyla; family Suidae; genus Sus; species Sus scrofa. Next base: position 16,078,034 of record NC_139393.1, on the reverse strand, counting down.
TTCGTCATTGTTTCCCTCTTTGCTCTTGTTGCATTTACTGGGACTTCTCAATTCTCCATTGTAACCTCTTAGTGAAAAGGTCCATCATTGGCTCACAATGTCTTTGTCTCTTAATTTACATTCTTGAGAAGGAGGAAAGCTATTTGGGCCCATCTTGTCTTATTTTTGGCAAGTCTTAATCCACATCATCAGCTCCTGATCATACTATGGATTGGTCCCTTTGGGTTTGGTGCCCTTTCCAAGTCTAAGTAGTGGTTGCGGAGGATGAGTGGATTAAAGGTTAATCAGTAGCTAGGCTGTCCCTTTGAAAACTGTGGATGGAACAGTTTAAATTAGAAATCAGGGAGTTCCCTAGCGGCCTAGCAGTTAAGGATTTGGTATTGTCACTCCTTGTGGCTCAGGTTCGATCCCTGGCCTGAGAACTTCTGCACACCTTGGGCACAGCAAAAAGGGGCACAGCAATAAATAAGTAGAAGTCAGGTGTAACAAGCAAATCGCCACGTATATTCAATTCACAGCCCTAACTTCTCCACATCCTAAGAGACTCTGGACAAGTCCCTCAATGTTATGAAGTTTCAATTCCCTCATTTTTGCTGTGGAACAGCAAGTTTGCTGTGTGGAGTAAATTAGATAAAAGGGGTGAGCAAAGTAGCTACATGGAGACACGGGTTATGCTTCCATCATAGTAATTTTATTGCAATGGTGATGATGAGACCTGAGACATTTTTTGCTCAGCTCATAAGAGAAAGTTGAATATAACAAGAATTTTCAATATCAGAAATGATTAAGGAATAATATATTTTAGATCATTTGCCAAAATAGCAATGTACTTCCTACAATTTAACTTCTAAGGCCTTAAATTGCTTGAAGAAATTTGTTTCCAAAGATTACAGGTGGGTAATTTTTTAACTATGTCTACATTTAAGTGGAGAGCAAAGAAACCCATCTAGAAGAATTGTGCGTTGACTTGACAATTATGGATTGAGCAAAAAGTTCTTTTTTTTTTTTCTTTTTAGGGCCGCACCCATGGCATATGGAGGTTCCCAGGCTAGGGGTCGAGTCGGAGCTGTAGCTGCTGGCCTATACCACAGTAACGCCAGATCTGAGCTGAGTCTGTAATCTACACCATAGCTCATAGCAACACTGGATCCTTAACCTACTGAGTGAGGCCAGGGATTGAATCCGCAACCTCACGGTTCCTAGTTGAATTCATTTCCACTGCGCCATGATGGAAACTCGGAGCAAATGTGCCTAGTTTATTTTTAAAGTTTTTTTTTTTTTTGTCTTTTGTCTTTTTGAGGGATGCACCCACAGCACATGGAGGTTCCCAGGCTAGGGGGTCTAATCAGAGCTGTAGCTGCTGACCTACACCTTGGCCATAGCCATACCAAATCTGAGTCGCATCTACAACCCATACCACATCTCACAGCAATGCCGGATCCTTAACCCACTGAGCGAGCCCAGGAATTGAACTCGAAACCTCATGGTTCCTAGTCAGATTCATTTCCTCTGAGCCACAACAGGAACTCCAAAAGTTCTTTTTAAAAGGGTTCTCTGGGAGTTCCCATCATGGCGCAGTGGTTAACGAATCCAACTAGGAACCATGAGGTTGCGGGTTTGGTCCCTGCCCTTGCTCAGTGGGTTAATGATCTGGCGTTGCCGTGAGCTGTGCTGTAGGTTGCAGACGCGGCTCGGATCCCGCGTTGCTGTGGCTCTGGCGTAGGCCGGTGGCTACAGCTCCGATTCGACCCCTAGCCTGGGAACCTCCATATGCTGCGGGAGCGGCCCAAGAAATAGCAAAAAGACAAAAAATAAAATAAATTAAAAAAAAAAAAAAGGGTTCTCTGGAAGCTTATAACTCAAATTTTGGAGGATTGGCAGTGGAGGGAATCACAGCATGTGAAATTCCTTAATAAAATTTTGACTTAAAAGGAGTGAGCAGAACATCGAGCCTATGCATGGTAGGCACTCAATAAAGGACTACAATTAACATTGAGAAACAATGCTAAGTGTTTATAAACATTTAGTCATCTTATTTCTCCAAACTGGAGTTTGACTATGTTTATTAAATCTGAATTTTCTGTTGGTCAAAAAGTTTATGAAGGGTAGAGTTTTATCTTTAAGCACACTGTGCTCTCTAGATTTAACATTTATAGAGGACCCTTAGATGCAAAGCTCAAGGAACACCACGTCAGCTATTCTGGAGTGCAAAGTGAAGAGAAAACGGCTAAGGAAAATGACAAGTGACAGCATCTAACGCAAATCAATTGGATTAATAATTTGAAAGGAGAGTAATAAAATATTTAATTAAATGCAGAGCTGCCAAAAATATACCTTTCTGCCAATCCAACTTTCACACTATTCCTAGGGTGGTTTCTAGGCACTAGTTATTTCAGAAGCAAAGACTCATTCACTCAAACCCCCTTAAGAGAAAAAGGGGAGTTCCCGTCGTGGCGCAGGGGTTAACGAATCCGACTAGGAACCATGAGGTTGCGGGTTCGGTCCCTGCCCTTGCTCAGTGGGTTAATGATCCGGCGTTGCCGTGAACTGTGGTGTAGGTTGCAGACGCCCGTGTTGCTGTGGCTCTGGCGTAGGCTGGTGGCTGCAGCTCTGATTGGACCCCTAGCCTGGGAACCTCCACATGCCGCGGGAGCGGCCCAAGAAATAGCAACAACAACAACAAAAAAGACAAAAAAAAAAAAAAAAAAAAAAGGATTTGCAATAAGTCCATATAGACTTGACCTAGATCAGAGGCCTTCCTGGGAGCCAGCTCTTCTGCCCGGTTCTCATGGTCTACGTGTTCTTGCTATACTGCCCTGGCCTCCTCTCCTACCTGTGAGCCAGCTTTGTTTCAATCCTGTACACTTAAACTTGGAAAGAGCCCGTCTGGCTGGCTTAGTAATAACCACAGTCCCTATTCGCCCGAACCACCCTTTTAGGCTACCTCGTGATCCTGTCTAAGGATGGGTGGGCCTTGGATCAGACCCTCTGATCCTTCTTATCCAATCATGGTCAACACGCCCCAACCAACCCAGGATAGCATCCCTGAGCTGGGGGCAATAGGCAGGTCAGTTTCATCCAGGAAGAGAAGCTGGGTCTGGAAAGCACTGTGTCTAACTGATAGACATATCCTGGATACATTTTTTTTTAAGGTAGAAATTGAGTCATGAATTTGCTCATCATCATTTGTTTTCTCTTCTTAAATTCTTTAGGATTCCTACCCATCACCTATTGCAGTGACAATAAGCAGAACTTGGGATGCTTCTTGGATTTACCTATAACTACCACATCAGTGGCATGAATAGAGCTAAAAAGTTGGTTTTTTTTTTTCTTGAGCAAAGTTCCCAAAATTCCCAAAATGTGCCTAGTTCATTTTCCTTTTTTTCTCTTTTTATGACCGTGTCTGTTGCATATGGAATTTCCTGGGCTAATGGTCAAATCAGAGCTGAAGCTGCAGGCTTACACCACAGCCGTAGCAACTTGAGATCTGAGCTGCATCTGCAACCTACACCACAGCTCATGGCAATGCCTGATCCTCAACCCACTGAGCAACGTTTGATGAAATAACATAATAGAATGATAAGATTTCCTTAAACTATCCCAATATGTGAAAACCTCTAGGAGTTTCCGCCATGGCTCAATACTTCCGTTAAGAACCCGACTAGTATCCATGAGGATGTAGGTTCAATTCCTGGCCTCACTTAGGATCTGGCATTGCCACAAGCTGCAGCATAGGTCACAGACGAGGCTCAGATCTGGTGTTGCTGTGGCTGTGGTGTAGGCCAGCAGCTGCAGGTCTGACCCCTAGACTAGGAAATTTCATGTGCCTCGAGTGTGGCCCTAAAAGAAAAAAAAAGAAAAGAAAACTTTCCTACTTTCTTGTCCTGAAAGGTCCTTTCAGGTCAATTTTCTTGATTCCCTCCCACCTGAGCGACAATGACAGCCCAGCCTCATATACACTGGGCTGCCCAATCCCCATTCCCAGTCTCCGTCCATGCTGGACACCCAGTTCTCTCCCTCAGTTCTACCATCCTTGCAAACACCTGCTCAGCACATTCGTAAGGTCATTTTATTACCTATAAGCATTGGGTGAGGTAAATCAAGATTTGGGGAGGAGGTGCTCCCCTAATGTAACATAACTTATGAGATAGTCTTAGAAGAAGAAAACAGCAGAACACTTTGCATCTTCTTCTGAAGAATCAGGTTCCTGTCTTCCCCAAGAACAATGGGGTTGAATTTGCTTCTGTCTGCATAACCCAAAGAGCTAAAAATAGATCTCACAATTTCTCCAGGATGATCTTGTTTTAAAATATAGTGTTGATAATGATCATCTTCTCTTTAAAAAGCCTCTCTGCATTCCCCACCCTCCCCAAAAGCCTTCCCTAGCCCTGAACTGCTTAAAGGGCATGCTTTATTCCTTTGTGCATTTCCACGTGCAATTCCCTGTTTAGAGCACCACGCCCCCTTCACTGACTGGGAAACTCCTTACCATCCCCAAAACACACAACTCAGCATCTGTTTGCTCCAGGCCTCTTTCCAGGCTCTCCCTGCAGAGCAAGCCTTGCCTCCCTCTTGCTCCCAGGGCACAGCATGGCCCAGTATCCTTGCAGTACACTATCCTTAGATCACTGACACAGAAGCCTGGCTCTGCAATGACCTGTGCCACTGTGCATCAGTGATTTACCACCTTCTGTGCCTCAGTGTCCGCATTTGGCAGCAGCTGTAAAACTCAGTTCCTACCCTATAGGGTTGTTGCACTATGCTGTATAGTATAGTGCTTAGAAGAAGGCCTGGAACGTACTAAGCAAGAACTAAATGTTAGTTCTTATTCATAAACACTGTGTAAGGAAGCATAGTGAGTTTCTTGTTGAACAACTACGCAATCCTAGGTTTTCTCTAAATTAGTGGTAGAACTCAGCATAAAGAAAATCAGGGCAACTGCTTTTTATATCAGGGTTTCCAACTTTACCTGCCCATAAGAGTTGTGATTTCAAAACAAGAAGCCCCATGGTCTCATTCAAGACTGCATAAGCTACAACGTGTTTGTAGATAACAGTCTCTTTTCATCCTTTGAGTAGGTATTTTAGGCAAACTATGGAATGCACATGAAGATGGGCTCTTTCATAATAATGATTTGCATTTTAATAGGGTTGGTTACAAAAAAAAATGTATTCGTCCCTTTCCTTCCCCTAGAGCAGGAGCTGAGATGTAAAGTTGAGGCAAATTTATAACGTGCTTCTGACCTTATGAGGAACAGACCTTGGAGACGGTTTTCAAGTTGTCTAGATTCTGTGAAATTATAATGGGTAGGTTTGGTTTTAGAAGAACTGTCAGTTAAGGCAGCCTTTTTTCCCCCTACAGTATGACTAATAATGGCAGTTATTAAAATTGAAGCTAAAATACCTAGAATTAAGATTTTGGCAGAACACACTGAGACATTCCACAGTTTTGGACGTTTTAAGTATATGCCTTGATGAAATGTTCACTTCTCACTTAACAGATTTTAAAAGCAAGAGGTGGAAATAAATGACAGAAATAAAAGTTATATGACAAATGTATCTCAAATGTTCCTCCAATGAATTTTAAAATTAAAAGCAGAATAAGAAAAAAAAAAAAACCAAATAGAAGATAAAGTCTAAAGGATTGAAAAATGCTTAGAAAATCCTTGAGGAGACTATTTCGGGTCATTTAAATTTCCTGGGAAGCTTTGATCTTTGTGAAGATATAATGCTTTGAGAGTATTTTTCACTGTCAGGGCTAATCTGTCAAATCTGGCACAAGATTCTAAGTGAGAAGGTTTCACTTGGCCCATTTCTGACGTGAAGCTATCTCTAGTTCCCCTCCGGCTTTGCAAAAACAGGCCCGCCCATCACTGACTGAAGTGGAAGCCCCAGTCACCACGAATCTTCCCCTCCTAGGCCCCTGGGACCTTTCAGGGCAGACAAGGCTCCCATTGGCTGTGGGGGCTGCCTGGACACCCGCTTACATTTCCTCCTCTTAGTGTTGGCTAAAAGTGGACAGAGATATCTAGGCAATAAGGGCTCCTTTGCTGTAGTTGGCTGCACATTCTAAGTACAAAGAGAAAAAAAAAAAAGTTTTTGTGTACAAATTGGTGTTCCAAAATGATTCTACTATCTAAAACAGAGCTCGCTTTATCAGGAACAAAAACTTTCTCCACATTTATTTATTTTTGAGGGCCACGCCTGAGGCATATGGAAGGTCCCAGGCTAGGGGTTGAATCGGAGCTATGGCTGCTGGCCTACACCACAGCCACAGCAACGTGGGATCCAAGTGACAGCTTGGCAACGCTGGATCCTTAACCTGCTGAGTGAGGCCAGGTAGTGAACCTGCATCCTCATGGATATTAGTCAGATTCATTTCCACTGAGCCACAAGGGAATTCCCTTTCTCCACATTTAATTAATAATCACTCCAGGAGTTCCCGTTGTGGCTCAGCAGTAACGAACCCAACTAGTATCCATGAGGATGCCCGTCTGGTCCCTGACCTCGCTCAGTGGGTTAAGGATCCAGCGTTGCCATGAGCTGTGGTGTAGGCTGGCAGCTATAGCTCCAATTTGACCCCTAGCCTGGGAACTTCCAAATGTTGCAAGTGTGGCCCTAAAAAGACAAAAATAAATGAATTAATTAATTGTGTAAAAAAAAAATCACTCCAGTTCCACCTCTTACCCCCCACTTACCTCTGTGCCTTACTTCCTGACCCTTCTAGTAGTCCTTCTGCCCCTTGACCTCTTGTGGCATGGAGTGTTTCCTTTCAGGGATTTTGGTTTTTCATAATGGCTATTCAGCAATCTGCCTCCATACTATTATCATTGTTTGTGAAAGTCGAAAGCATAAATTTCCTTTAAAGATTGATCCATTCTCAAAACCTACTTCCTCTCTTTTTCTGAAATGAAACAAAGGTTCTATTTTTAGACTAATGCACTGCCTCAGAGAGGGAAATTCTCTCTTAATGAGTATATGTGCTTATTAAATAAAAATGATCCAGTTTCCCAAAACGCAACTGATAGTTTTTCTATCCAAACTAAATATTGGAGAAAGTGAAAGATGTAAATACGTCAAGATGTTTGATGTTAAAATAAGCCTAAATAATGAATAATAATAAAAGTGGTGAGTTTATACTACTCAAGTAACATAGCATAGAAATTAAACAAATTTTAAGGGAGTTCCCATTGTGGCACAGCAGAAACAAATCTGACAAGGAACCATGAGGTTTCGGGTTCCACCCCTGGCTCACTCAGTGGGATAAGGATCTGGCGTTGCCCTGAGCTGTGGTATAGATCACAGACTCGGCTCGGATCTGGCGTGGCTGTGGCTGTGGTATAGACCGGTAGCTACAGCTCCGACTGGACCCCTAGCCTGGGAACATCTATATGTCACAGGTGACGCCCTTAAAAAAAAAAGCAAAAAACAATTTTAAAAATTTTTGGCCACCTTGCAGCGTATGGAGTACCCTGGCCAGGGATCTGATCTGAGCTGCAGTTGCAACCTACACCTCAGCTGCATCAATGCTTGATCCTTAACCCACTGTGCCTGGCCAGGGATTGAACCTGAATCCCGATGCTCCAGAGACACTGATGATTCTGCTGCGCCACAGAGGGAACTCCTAAACAACTTGTAAAGGCTCATAAAAGACTCTTTCTCTCTCTCTCTCTTTTTTTTTTTTTTTTACTTTTCTATGAGTTTATTATCTTTTAAAGGCTAGTGAACTTTTTTTGCAAATGGATACTAATGTTACATTCCAGTAGGGGGCACTAAAACATTGCTTTTAAACATTAAAAATACTTTTCTCAGCGTGAAAATGAGATTTTTGGGCAACTTTTGTTTCTTCAGGTTAATAGGAAAATGATGGAGGATAATGGCAAGGAAAAGAAACACAGTCCCATTAGAACATCAAAGCTACCAAATTATCTTGATTAAGTTTCTGGAGAGAATCATTTTCTGCGTAAAAACTATTGTCGCTGCTATGTTTAATGTTTGGTATCAGTGAACTTATGGAAACACGACATCATGCTGGCTCTAAGAAACCCCACGGTGACTGAGGATGATTATTTACGGGGATCCCTCAAACAGAAAGAAACGGCAAAACTCAATGGCACTAGGTCTACTATAGTTGTGATGGTTTCAAATACATGACTTTAAAATCCTAAATTGTAAAAGCTTTCAAGTAGACGGTGGCTTGGGCTTGAACCCTTTAGCCATCCACCTGAGGCTGGAATATACTGGGAGGAACGGTCAGATGACATTCTCTGGTGTCATGTGCTACACTGACCTGATCAGGCTGGACTACTGGGCGCCCTGCTCTTTAGGGGCGGGATAACCAATGCTGTGAGGTGAATGAACATCTGGTCCTAAAAAAGTGAGTGCTCTGTTTCTTGGATTGTTTATTTCCAAGAGAACTAGAGGGAAAGGCAAGCCCATGCATGTCCCTTTGGCCAGGCTGCACAGCTAGAGAATCTGCACTGAATTTAGTCTGGCCTGTGACATTCTTGCCATTTGTTTTGCAAATTTTAGTAGTATGGAGAGAAACCATCAGCATGGGGGGGGGGGGAATTCCTATGTCTCTGAGTATGTTAAGATTGCTATCAAATACAGAGCCTAGCCCAGCTAGTCAGTCTCCAGTGGGGCAGGCTTGTGCTCTGTCCCTGCCAAGATGTTGAAAGCTCCCCCGGCAAAGTGATACAGCTGTGCCGGACACAACAGGAGGGTTTAGATCCAGACATGGGAGCAGCTGCAGTAATGTGAGCTAAAAGGAATGCAAGCGTGTGTGGGGGTGTTGATTTCAAAAGCAGGTTCTCCAAAGAGTGTTTCTCTGCCCATCAAGAGGCTGGTGCTAATATTAAGACTAGGAAGGGAATTAATGAAATGTTGTTATCAGCCCAAACAGGTGGATGGCAGAGGTATGGACAACCCAGACGAGACCTAGTCTGAGAGATGGGGGTGACCGGCTGACAACTCCCATTAGCAGCTGTAATTCCAAAAGGCCCAGACTGCTGGAGGCCTGCGAGGGAGCCACGGAGGTTATCTGGAGGGCTGGTGTCTACAACCTAGGTGGACCGGATCCAACAGTGACATCTGAGGCTGGCTCCAGGGAAGGCTGGTCTGGCATGAGGATGCCTTCAGCTACTTGGGCCTGCAAGCGGGGCGGGTGGGAGCTTTGGTGCATTTGTGTAGCTGGGCTGTGCGTGGGAGGGAGGAGCCTCACGTGGGTTCTATAGCCTAAGATCTGATCTATTCTTGCCTTATTCAATAGACTGGCCTTCCCTTTCTCTCAATGAGCCCCTCACACAAATGCTTTTCATCTAAAGACGGCTTTCCCCAAATCTGATGTTTCTAAGGGCTTTCCAGAAGCTAGCGAAGGCGCAAGAGAAGATCTCCAGGGGCTAAGGAAGGGAGAGTGAGAACCACTTTTCCCTCCCATTTGTCCACGGGATGGTTTTCTGAGGACAAGGGGTGATGGACCTGTGTGTGCACAGGTACAGATACAAGACTAACCGGAAGGGGATGTAAGCTTTTGATGGAACTAAAGCCATGGTGGATGGTGTATTTCCACTCAGCAGAGAGCCCCCCTGAATATCTTTAAAAGGAATCTCAGACCTTGTAAACACGTCTGCAATGCCTGGGGCTAATCCCACCTGCTGGCACTTTTATATAATTATCTCAGCTGAGCTGCACAGTAAGTATTACCATTTCCATTATTCAGATAAGGAAACTGCCTGGAGGAAAAGGAGCAGAGTTTGAATCTGAATTTAGGTCCTTTAACCTACTGGCATTTTTTGTCTTTTTTTTGCCATTTCTTGGGCCACTCTTGAGGCATATGGAGGTTCCCAGGCTAGGGATCCAATTGGAGCTGCAGTCTCCGGCCTATGCCAGAGCCATAGCAACGTGGGATCCGAGCCGCATCTGCAACCTACACCACAGCTCACAGCAACGCCAGATCCTTAACCCACTGAGCAAGGCCAGGGATCGAACCTGCAACTTCATGGTTCCTAGTCGGATTCGTTAACCACTGCCCCACGACGGGAACTCTTTTTTTTTTTTTTTGTCCCTTTAACCTACTTTTAGGGATCTTCTCTCTACTTTTTACTGCTGAGTGTTGGGTTGGTGACTAAGAGGTAATAAGCATTAAATCTACTAACTGAAGAAGCCACAGGGATTACTGGTTAAGAGCAACGACTCTGGAACAGACTGCCTGGGTTGGAATCCTCATTAGCTAGGTGACCCTGTGCAGGTTGCTCAACCTCCCTGGGCCCCCTACCCTCTTCTGTCAAAGAGTACCTCCCCAGAGTTTTGTGAAGATGAGATGAGTTTTAATAGTAACACGGTAAGTTCCAGATGTGGGTTATCCTCTAATGCCGACTATGTGGTTTGTCCATAAACCATGCATTATTGGGATGGATTTGGTTGAGACGTCACTCTCAAGTCAGTGCTTTATTTGCTTAATTGCACCTTGGGGTTAGGGCCTTTTAGTCCCTCAATGGAATGTTAAAAATCCACCCTAACCTTTGGAAAAACATAACTGATCCTTTAGTCAGTGGATTAGTTTACTAGGGCTGCCATGACAAAAGACTAGCCACTGGATGGCTTAAACAACAAAATTAATTTTCTCATGGTCCTGGAGGCTAGAAGTCCAAGATTAAAGTGTTGGCAGGACTGGTTTCTCCTGAGGCCTATTCCTTGGCAGATGGCCTCCCTGCTGTGCCCTTCCCATCATCTTTCCCCAGTGGTTCAAATTTCCTTTTTATAAGGATACCAGTCAGATGGGATTAGGGCCCATGCTATTGGCCTTATTTTAGCTTTTTTTTTTTTTTTTTTTTTTTTTTTTTTTTGGCCTTATTTTAGCTTAATCACCTCTTTTAAGGCACTTTCTCCAAATGCTTTCATATCTGAGGTTTGGGGGCTTTCATACATGAATTTGGAGTGGAGGCACAACACAGCCCATAATAGTCAAGTTCCTCAAGCCCCTCAAATCTAGACGCATTAACTTCTAAGAACACAACAATTACAATTTAAAGGGAGTTGAGAGCTTGGGAAATGCCCTGACTGGTGGATACTACTTACTGGGCGTGCCATAACATGACTGTGAGCGTGTGTACAGGTACCAAAGTACACTCAGGATTTTGCAATGATAGGGTATCACAATTTCCTACTAGCTTCTCTGTCCTGCGGTCATTTTCAGCTGCCCAAGAGAAGAGGGAACGTAGTGCAGGGCAGTATGGGTCAGGAGAGTTATTTCAGGAACACGGATGTCCCCCCAGTTTAACTCAAAGAAGGCTTTGAATCTCTCTGGGAGACCAGGCAGGGTATTTTATCCAATACAACCACTTTAATAATTTCTCCCTCATCACTCATTTAAGAATAACCTTTCTATTATGATCAGTTAAAGAATTTATCAGCAAAGGTAGCTAAAAAGATCCTTGCTAATAAAAACCTTCCACACCTTTAAGTGTTTTGGGGTAACATTTACATTATAAATTCTTACATTGACTGTGATTTTAGCAAATTCTTTTGTTTCTTAATTTTAGGTCCTTCTGATTTCTAATTTAAGAGGTTTCCATGGTTCTCATCAATTTGTGTTGATAAGTGACTAAATTTGTTGTAGGTTTTAATTGGGCTGTGAAACTAAGGTGGTGTTTACAATCTTTTAATAGAATCCTAGTGTGTATACATAGGAACGTGAGTGTGTAAGCCCAAAACATGTGCGTACACGCACGCACAGACACACACACACACACAGTGACGTGCTTTTACAGTCAATTGCAAATAATCTAGGAATAACTGCAGAATCTGATAAGAAAGGTGATGTTTCTTTTTAGGAAAAATTTGTCTACTTGAATAGACGTGAATTCTTTTTAATTTTAAAAGTTAACATTAAAATTAAGCTCTTACTTTCTTCCTAAGTAAGTATTTCAATAGTCTCTTTTAAAAAAAATCAGACCTAGGAAAAATGTCCAGGGCTGGAATCCATTATTTCTCAATTCCTTTGAAGTACAATACTTATTGTTGTCACTGTTCTGTAGGGTTTTTGTTTTGTTTTCTTATTTTTTTGAGAGAGCTAATGTTGTAGGACAATTCTATTTTCATGAGAAAGTCACTTGTCTCCAGTTCTTATGTTTCTTAGAGGCAACATCTCTTACAAAATATGCTGGGGTGTTTGAGTGGGTTTAGTTTTTAAGATTTTACCCTCCAAAAGAACCACAGAAAACCAAAGAATACATTGTATCAATTCTCTTTTGCAATTGTTTTAGAGAAATTTGCTCTATTGTTAAAATTGTGCTGCTTTCTATGATAACATTATCTTGTTAAATGAAGCTGCCAGTAACATCAACAGCTAAACTCCCAAAATGAGTCAGCTAACTTTATTTTTAACCGCTTTTTAATTGCCTGCTGAGACTATCAAGAATAATGTAAGAGGATTTTTACAGCCTTTATAGCAAAGTTTTGGTATATCAGACTATATAAAAAGGCGCATCACAGGTTCAGAATTCTCGAGTCACTTCCACGACTTTATCCTTTTAAAACTCAGCTATAGGGCATGGATAAGTAGTAAAAATCTCTGAGATTTGAGACTCTTCCTAAATTCTTGCTATGACATTCCATGGATGTTACACATACTATCTTTGAATTCACAAAGAATCAGTTGGATTTGGGCAACCAAAGTGCATAACACTTGAACATGGAGCCATAACAGGATTTAGAACAAATACCAGTGATTTAGAAATCATGTGTTTACCTAAGTTGAAGTCATTTGTATAGTAACAAAAACCTACCCACGAGGTTGTACAGGTTGTACCGATGTCAAAGAACAAACATTTCATCCCTGTTTCCAAGCACTTTAAGACATTATTTTAATCCTTACAACACCTCTTTGAGATATGTAGGTGGCAAGTAATACCAAGATAAAAATTCAAAATGCAGAATAAAGTGAACACTACTTAGGGAAGAAAAGAATTTCAGCTGATTGTGCTTTGTTGATTTTCTGCTTTTCTTGGAAGATCTTTCATTAGTGATTTCATTTTATCATATTTTCCATGTAGGGCTACACAGCTACTGAGATCTAAAAGAAGCCACTGTGTTTCCACAGATTTCTACTCACACACGCCTTGGCTGGAGATGAGGGAGGGACAGACGTGGCTTGCTTCCCTATCCAGGTGGAGGTATTCTGCTTCCTTCTCCATCCTTCCTCCCCCAGTCTTGTCAGTCTGTGTCTACTCTGCAAAGTAAAACATCAAGTCGAGCATCACACATACAGTTATTATAGAAGAGAGAAATATATTTGGATGATTAACTGATTTTACTTGGTTTTCATACAAAAGCTGCATTAATCTTCAACATCTGCTGACTCCCACATCTGGATACATTGGCTAATTAAAACTGGGATGTCTCCCGGAGATGGGAAACCATGGGAGGGGTGATTTTCCTTTTGTGATTCATTGGCAATTTAAATTGATTGAAAGGAGGGTGGCCACAGATAAACTCTTCTGACTAATACTGGCGGGTAGTCTGTGGATTGTAGAGGTTGCCTATACTTCTCTGTCATGGGAGGCTGAAGACAGGAGAACACAGCCTAAAGTCTTAGGGGAAAGGTGTTTTATTCACGCTTTTTAGGAAAACTGGGAGCATTAAGATAGGATCCCATCCCATTTCCCAAAGTAAGTTTTTCTAAAGATGCTTTACAAATATTTCTGATGCTTAAGTTCACTTGGTGGTGGAAGGGGCACTTTCCAATTCACTTTGTAGTCGACTTCAAAATAGAGAGGAATAAGAGGATGCTGTTTATTTTGCTCTAAATTTTGCTTATTGTCTCATGAAAGGAAACCTCATGGCTTTGCTCAATCCCCGCAGGTTCAGCAATAGAACTGGATTAAATAGTATTGGAATAAAGTCCCCCATTTGAACTATATGGGGGACTTATAAAATATATGTTCACTTTTCTAAGCTCAAACCAAGCTTCTAAAACTCTTATGAGGAAAGGCTTTTAGATAAAAACCCAATGTTCATCACTTTCGGTAGAGGATAGAGCTCAATACAGCTGTTGAACTTGGTTTGATGTACCTTTATTTAGGATAAGGAAAGCTTTGGAAAGAGTTCCAGATGAGCCAACCATTCCGGAAGGGCAGGTGGCTCTTATTGTATAAGGTCTGAGGCTGTCTGTTCAAATAAGCAAGTGCTAATGGCTTGAAATCCTCCACATCATTTGTGTTATACAAATGCAAACATCAGCATTATTATTGTTATTTATATTCTATCTGTAGGCTTTTATTAACATAAACTAAACTGGTTTCTGGCAGAGCTGATTGATGACAAAGATCCCTCCACACCCCCAACATGTTCAAATGTCAGGTTTCTGGGCGGGGGGGGGGGGGGGGGGGGGGGAACGACCCTGAATCATCAAATTAAACTCTGGTTAATTTCTAGGCCTCTAGAAAAATCCCAGCATTTTATGGAGGCGCTAAGTGGTTTAAACAGGAATGGGCTCTGGATTTTGAAAGCAGTTGGTGCAGGTCTGATTAGAATTAGATAAGCTTCTAAAGTATGACCTTAAGTAAGGTTTTTAGCGCTCTGTACCTCAGTTTCAATTTCTGTAAAATATGAATCATAATACCTCCTACATTATTGGTTTTGAGCACATACTCCGATAATAGCTACACAGTGCTTAGTCCATAATTATTGTTGAAATATAGTAGTTTTTATAAACACTGGGAAATAAACATGTATATTCTGATGCTGAGTGAAAAATGATTTATAGTTTAGAAATGAAAACATTTTGAAAAAAGATATATATATATATATATAAAATCATCTTAATTAAGATAATATATAAATCTGAAAAACAGGGCAAGATCTAACCAAGCCTAGTCTTGGATGTGAAAAGCATTTTTCCAGGTCGGACTCTGGGAGTACAGGCATGCAATATAGTTGTCAAATGTTCTGTTTTCAGTTTGTTGTTCAAACACAAAATTATTTAAAGTGCATATGGCATCAGATGAGACAAATCAGTTTTTTTTTCCTCCAGCACAATATTAGTGATCAGTTAATTAGAAATTCCATTTTTAAATGTTAAACTTTAGAATATACAATATTTCGGTGTGTTTGAAAGGCTGTATTTACCACAAAATAAAAACCTGATATTCCAAAGAAATACTCACTGTTCATCTATGTTTACTCTCTGGCACAGCAGACTGCATATGGGTGGGCCTTGTGAGTCAGCCAAATCTGAAATTTGATAAACTCTTACCTCCTGTTTTTACACCATAACTGACACAGTCAGTGACTATGTGTATCATATTAAAAACACATGTACTGTACACAGTCATTACCTCTCGTTATTGATTTTTATCAACAAATGACAAGCAACATAGTTACTAGAAAATGCTGGGTTTTTTTCCTTCCTTCTTTTTTTTTACTGTTGTGGACTCTCTTCTTAGGAGTTAGTTTACAATCACATTTGACTCCCTTTCCCTACTGAAATGTTTTGGAAATAGGGTGGTTTGATTAGAAAAAACTGATTAGTGTAAAACAGCAATTAATTCTTACTGCTTAACTTGAACATTCATACATATTAGTTTTCCAAGTAAATAAGTAGAACGCCTTGTTAAACTTCCTTTCTGCCAAAAATGTACTACCATCTGTGTTCTACATAGCAGCTTTTTCTTATTTGATACATATGTCCCCCCTTTTTGGGGAAGCATGTTAAGAGCTTTAATATGACATGAAACAGAAATAAAATAGTAAAAACACATTGTGTTTCAAGCACGAATGCAAAATTCAGATTTGTGACATTTAAAAAATTTGGGATTTCATGTGCCATCCATTAATTTTTAATGGCAACTCTCAGTCCCTAATGTTAGAAAAAATTTTAATTGTAATGTTCAGGCAGTTTGGAGTTTGGGAGAGTAATTTTATTGTCTCAGAGACAGTTAAAGACTTAGTGTTTAAAACAGGATGAATTTCATTAAATAGTCTGAAAACATCCAGTTAGAAAGGTAAAGTGAAAAGCAATGCAACCCAAAGAGTTTTGGCTTGAATGCCAGGAGGTCTGAATTCTGGTCCTAGGCTTCACTAAATGCACAGCCTTGGGCAAATCGCTTAACCTCTCAGTGTTTGTTTTCTTACCTGTAAAATGAAGGGCTGTATGAGAATAATAACGCACGATCGCCTAAAAATCCATCAGCCAGATAAAATTGCTGCTAACTAACATTTTTAGCTGACAGTGGTACCTCCAACCTTTTAAATATTGTATCACCAGCACTGTCATAGTGCCAGTTCGAATGCTTGGTTCACTTTATCTTAAATGACTACAGATCTTGCCTAACAGATATGCTACACTTTATTTAGCCATTCTCTATTGTCGGTCATTTAGATTATCTCCAACTACATTTTTAGTATTGCTGTGGAGACCCACAAGTGGTCTCTCACTGACAAAGCAAAGAGTTCATTGAATCTGACAAACATTGGATCTTCACAACAGAATCAAAAATATTCAATCTCTGGTTTATGATTTGCCCAATGCATCTCTCCAGTTACAGGTTAGTAAGCATCATCCTTATTTGCAACAGACAAATAATCTGATGTAAGCTGTGTTTTTTGTCCATTTGGAGCAAGATCATCTCAATCTCAAGGCTTGGTGGCCAGAGCACAACCTGCGGGTGTGCATTTATTCAGCTTTTCTACCTCATCGTTTTATTTTTCTTCAAAATGGGGACTCTCATATTACCTCAATTCTTCCCTGCCTTAGCTTTCCTTGTATCTATCAAATACTTTCTTTTGGTGTAATTCCTTCACATAAATATTGTTAATACGTATTGCTGATTATTTAAAGAGTGATAGTCTTAACTCTGACATCAAATTTCAGCTAAAACAAAATAAACCATTTACGACCTCAAGGAATTTGCCATCAAAACAATGTATTCTAAGATGCACAGCACCTGGCCTGTAGGTGCTTTACGAGTATTTGTTGAATGAATTACAAAATCCAAAGGAAATTATCACTCAAGAGGAATGACTGACTACTTCTGATGTTGCCATTGCTACCACTTAATAGGCCAGGTTTGAGGACACTGGTTTAAGAAGCAGAAGCTGTGTCGTTTCAGATTATTTTCTAAGGGCAAACTGAAGAAAGGCTGTCTTAAGTTGATAGTAGTACCTTCTAATGATTCAGACAAAATATTAGTAATGGGAAGTTTTGGGGAAAGGGAAGGGAGTGTGAAGCTAAATGTCATGCATGACTAAAGAGTAAGTATCCAAGATTTTTACTCATTATTATCACTATTTTTGGCCACGCCCCGGCATATGGAGTTCCCAGGTCAGAGATCAGGTCTAAGCCATAGCTGTGACCCACGCCACACCTGCAGCCACACTGGATCCGTAAATTACTGTGCCAGGCCAGGGATGGAACCTGTGTCCCAGTGCTCCAGAGGCGCACTGATCATGTCACGTCACAGAACTCCCTTGCTCATTAAATTGGACTGAAATTACCTATTTTGACAAGTAAGAATTTATTTATTTACTTTGGCCATGCCAGGGGCATATGGAAGTTCCCTGGCTAGGGACTGATCCCGCGCCACAGTAGTGACTTAAACTGCTAGAGTGACAAGCCCAGATCCTTAAACCGCTACCCTATAAGAGAACTCTGATAAGTAAGAGTTCAAACCAGGTATCAGTGTGTTGGTGGGGAGGGTAAATACAGAAGTTTCTGCCTGGGAATTGATCAAAGGAAATGATTCCTCAGTCTTCCTGTCAAGGATGACGTAATAATTACCCTGAAGACAGGCAGGGGAAAGAATACCACATTGGGCTTTGTGAAGATAAACTTCCTTCTTCATTTTAATTGTCCTTACCTGACATGAAACATTTTTCTTCTCAGTTTGGCCACATTCTCCAATGACAATGATTCTTGCTTATTAATAAGTAAGTGAGAATCATTAGAAAAAGCCTCTAAAGCAAGCTGCTACCATAAAAAACACTGAAGGAGAAAAGAAATAAACCTTTTTTTCTTAAACAGAACTAGTGGTAACCTAAATCCTTTGCATCATTCAAAGAAAAGTTTACACTTTTTGACCAAAAAAAAAAGCCACTTCTTTTGTAATCTTTCAAAAATGATCTATCACTACCATCTTCTTGTGTAAAATCTTTTAAGTCAAAACTTCTTTCAGTTCAGTGGTGTTCATCTAAGTAGAATTACTAAAATCTGTGGATTTACTGGAGTGAAATATACTCCACAAAGTTTTATTGTGGTTATTGCTCTATTGGGATAGCCGGGTATTTATAATTTTCTATCTATGTATTGATTGAGAAGATTATTGGTGGGAAAGCAAGAAACTGAAGCTCTAGCTCTGACAGCACCGCTGTTATGTGTGTGAACTTCAGCAAATCAGTCAGCTTTTCTGAACCTCAATTTCCTTATCTATACAAGAACCACTAGGGTGATCTCCAAGTTGCCTTTCAACTTTAACATTCTGTAGGTCTAGCTGAAAAGAAAATTCAGCTTGATACCCTTATGGAGGGCAATTTGGCAGTGTCTCAAAATTATAAATGCAGGCTGACCCAGCGATCTCTTTTCTGGAAATTCCTCCTATAGATATACTTGCATATATGCAAAATGAGTTAAAGAAGGTTATTCATTACAGAATAGTTTGTGATTGCTAGAGTAGAAATGAGCCAAGTATCCACCTGCACCCTGGTTCAGTTAAGCTGATACATACAATGGTATGTATGGTAGGCAGCTTATAAGAACCTTTAAATACGTACTTTTAATTTTTCCGAACCATGTGTCAGGGACATTAGTGTTGTAGGTACTCTGGACCTGCTTCAAGTCAAATTTTTAAAAATCAGACCAAAGAAAAGCAAACTTAAAAAAAGATTTGGCAGGCCAGCTCAGAAGATTTCAATGATCTGGAGAAAGTCTGTAAGAAGAGTCCCTTAACCAGATACTCTCCTCTAACTGAGGCCCTGTAAAACCGGAATTGAAATGAAGGCAAGGCCAAATTTGCAGCTGGCTTCCTTAGCCAAGAATGATCCACTAGGGCACCGCCTATGTGCAGGGTGCGGCCGTCTGAATGGGGGCTGCCTTTGCAGAGCGTAGTCGGAAAGGTTGAGGGTAGCAACAGTTCTACGTTACAGCCTTCCTTCAGCTCATCGTGTGGGTTACTGAGGTCCCCTAGCGGCTGGCAGAAGCAGCCCGAACCGTTCAAATTTGATAGTCAACGCAGAGACCACAAGACAGGAGGGTGGGAACCAACTTGAACCTCAATCCATTAGACTCAGGACCCTCACCCCACCCGGCCGCAGTATCAGTAGGAAGCGGCTGTGATAATGGATTATGAAGAAATAGGAGTCCGGACGAGTCAGAATGCAAGGGAAGAAATAAATCTTTCAAACTTTTGTAAACGAGGCCTAATTTTCTTTACAAATTTCTTTACCAACTGAAGAATTACCTGTCAGAAAAAGGGATTTGGGAACTGTCATTTTGGGCAAGATATTTAAAACCCTACCGTCAATCTTCCATCCTAAGTGAGCCCATCCCTTTGAAAGGAAATGCCTTCCATAATTCCTCCTAAAAAAAAACAAAACACAACAAAACTTGACAACTGTTTCTTCTGCTCCATGACACACAAGGCCACTGTCTTCCTACCTTCGGGCCCACTTATCTCGACCGGACGTCCTGGACCTGGAGCCCAGATGGGGAAAGGTGGGGTGGGAGCGAGGGTTGATTGACCAGCAGGGTAAGCGGCCTAAAGGAATACCTGGGAGGGGGCAGGGCTTCGCCCCAAAGCTTTGGTCCTATGCCCTCCTACGTTTTCACTTCAGCTCTTCAATTCTAAATAGCAAAGAAATGACAAGCAAACAGTTAAACTTAACTAAGTTATAAAGTGACAAGGCGCTCACTGAATACTTTCCTCTGATCCCTTCCCTGTCGCCCCTGGACTGACTTAGTGGACAGAGTCCGGGTTCCCGCCCAGGGGTAGAGGTTCCCACGGAGGGCACGAGGGCTAGGACGCCTGTGGGTCTGAGGGTGCGTGGGAAGTAGGACTATCTGCAGCCCGCGCCGAGCCCCCTTCTCTCGCTTCCACTCTTTCAGGTCAAGAATGGAGGGAACCCGGCTGGCGGGTGCTGGGCCGGACAACGGGCCCCCGGCTACACTCGACCTCAGAGGCTCAGCCCTCGGGCGCAGACAGGTGGGTTCCGGTCGCGGAGGCGGCGGCCAGGGCGTCCTCCGCGCGGACACGACAGTCAGAGCCCGGGCCCCTGGAGGCGTGCGCGGCTCGCGCGGGGCCCGAGGACTCGATACATCGCAGGAAAAGGAAAAAAACACAAAACAAAAACAAAACCCACCGACTTCCCCGCGTTTCTCAGCAAAGGAGTCGAGGGCGGAGTCGAGAGGGGGCGACTGAGCAGAATTCCGCGAGGCCGCCTCCGCCCGCCCACTCAGCGCCCCCGAAGCGCCCAGCGTCTCCGGCCCCCGCCCCGCCCGGCTTTGGGCCCGGAGCGGAGGTCGAGGGCAAGCGAGCGACTCGTTCCACTCGGGCTTCCCGAGTACTCGGTTCTGCTCCCCGGTAGTAAACAAAGTGTCGCCGCCGCCTCCACGCTGGTTTGCCTCACAGCAATCAAAACACTGAGAGCGGAGAGACTCACAGAAACATTCGAAAATTACCAGAAAATAATAACAGAGAGCCAAAAAAAAAAAAAAAAAGAGTGAGGGAGACTGTGCGTGTGTGAGAAAGAAAAAAACACCCCACTACCCCCACCAACCCACTGCCACCTCCCGCTGGAAAACCAGCCCCCGCCCAGGCCGGCGTCCACTGGCTGCCTGGGCGGTGCCGCCGCGAGCTCATTGGCTGCTGGGGCTATCAGTCAGGGGCGGGCAAGCGCGCGCGCCGCCGCGGGCGGGGGGCGGCGGCAGATCCCGTAAGTCGGGCGGCAGCGTAGTCGCAGCAGCAGCCGCCGCTGCCGCCGCCGCCGCCGCCACATTCAACAGGCAGCAGCGCCGCGGTCGCGCCGCCGGGGAGAGTGAGCGGCCCGCGGCGCCCGTCCTTCCTTCGGTTTTCGGGCCGTGTCAGTAGGAGCGCGACGCTGGCGCTGCCTGGGCTGGGCGACTCTGGCCTGCCGTCCCGTCCGTGCAGCGGACCTGGAGGAGCCTAGATGTTGATGGACCCGCGAAGTTAAGTTCTGGGCTCGCGCTTCCACTTCGCCGCCGCGTCTTGCTCCGGGTTTCCGTCCGCCCGCGGCACCGACCTCGCCCCCCAAAATCTCGGACCGGCTCTTCGCGCCCTCTCCCCTCAGCTCCTGGTGCAGCGCCCTCGCACTTCTTGGCAATCCCGCTGCTGGGGGAGGGGCGGGGGTCACCATGGCCGAAGCGCCCCAGGTGGTGGAGATCGACCCGGACTTCGAGCCGCTGCCCCGGCCGCGCTCGTGCACCTGGCCGCTGCCCAGGCCGGAGTTTAGCCAGTCTAACTCGGCCACCTCCAGCCCGGCGCCGTCGGGTGGCCCAGCCGCGAACCCCGACGCTGCCGCGGGCCTGCCCTCGGCCTCGGCGGCCGCTGTCAACGCCGACTTCATGAGCAACCTGAGCCTGCTGGAGGAGAGCGGGGACTTCCAGCAGGCGCCCGGCTCCGTGGCGGCGGCGGCGGCGGCGGCAGCCGCGGTGGCGGCGGCGGCCGCCGCTGCTGCCACCGGGGGGTTGTGCGGGGACTTCCAGGGCCCAGAGGCGGGCTGCCTGCACCCGGCGCCGCCGCAGCAGCCCCCGCCGCCCGGGCCGCTGTCGCAGCACCCGCCTGTGCCCCCCGCCGCCGCCGGGTCGCTTGCCGGGCAGCCGCGCAAGAGCAGCTCGTCCCGCCGCAACGCGTGGGGCAACCTGTCCTACGCCGACCTCATCACCAAGGCCATCGAGAGCTCGGCAGAGAAGCGGCTCACGCTATCGCAGATCTACGAGTGGATGGTCAAGAGCGTGCCCTACTTCAAGGATAAGGGCGACAGCAACAGCTCGGCAGGCTGGAAGGTGAGTGGCCTCGGGGCGCACGGCTGGAGCGGGAGGGGGGCACGGGAAGCCCTGCCTCCGCCTTAGGTCGGAGGGGACGGCTGTGCAAATTTGCTTGGCTTGAAAGTGCAGGGCACGCGGGCAGCGCGTGCAAGAAGCATCGGAGGTGGGTGGTGGGCTTGCCTCGGACCCGTCGGAGGATTGGAATAAACGTCTGTGTGTACGCTCTCGTGAGAGTTGGAGCGGGAGCGGGAAGGGGCGAGTTGGGACCGAAGTAGTGAAAAAAGTACGCCAAGAAGTGGACCTCAGAGCAACCAGAAAAAAAGTTCTCCAGTGAACGGAGAGCGGGGTTCACTGCGACCTGCCCCCCCTTCTCCACGGCCCGCGCGAACTCCTGCCGCTGCTCCTTTCCCTCCACGACCTCAGGGGTGAGGGCGGCTCCCCTCCTCCCCCGCGGCCCCCCAGCTCCCCGCCGCCCCGCGGAGCCGTTTCCGCAGCGCTGGGCGGGGGAGGCCGCTGCGAGGGGCCTCGGAGCCCCGCCGCTGGGGGACGGGGCTGCAGGTGGAGGGGACAGGCAGGGCGCGAGGCAGCCGGCCCGTGGAGGTTGGCCGCGCGGTTTTTGGAGGCCGTATGCATTTTGTTTTATTTTGATTTTATTCTAAGTGGCCTCGAGTGCAGGGGTCCGGGCGCGCAGAGCCAGAGGTAGCGTCTCCGACACGTGCAAAGGGGCGGCCACCGCCTGCGGAGCGCCGGCGCCCGGCGGCGCGGGGCGAGCTAAAGTTCAAGTGTGACCCTCGGCGGGGGCGGGAGCAGGCGACGGCGAGGGAGGGGCCGCGAGCGCAGGAAGCGAGCGCCTTTAAAGGGCCAGCGCGTCCTGGCCCTGGGCACCTCCTCGCCCGGCCGCCGGGCAGCAAGGCCGGCACGTCTCTGCCCAAGGAAGTGCCCCCAAACTTGGCCTCGCCGAAGGTTCGAGGCCTTTAATTAAGCACGGAGAGGATTTCCTGGATGGCCAGGGCTGGGGACGTGGGTATTCTTGCTTTGCCCCCTCAGGGTTACAGCGTTTGGAGGTACAGGTCCGAGGGGCAGGTGACTGGTGTTCGGGGAGTTGGAATGAAGGTTCGAGTCAAGGGAACCTGCAAGGACCTCCTGTCTCGACGGAGGCCTGTACACGCGGTGCCTCTGGCCGTTTTTGCCTTTCTGAGAGACCGAGAGACAGCGGGAGAGACACTCAGGTGGGGGCACATCCCTACCCTGAGGTGGAGAAGGCCTTGGGGCTCCCAGGAGGACGGGCTGGGGGAGGCATACCGGCCAGCGGTTCGCCCCGCGACTTCCAGAAGCTGACACTTTCTGTTACAGGTGGAAGGATCGATGTTAAGGTTCTCTGGTTGAGTCAGACTCCTCTTCACTCCTCCTCGGGACTGTACAGCATAATAAAGATTTTTCTTTGCTGCGCATTTGTTGCACAAAGGTTGTTTTACGTACACTGTCATTCCTGTGGTTAATGTGTGTCAAAAAGGTTAAGTTAATCACATCGTGTTGAAGCTCCTGGAGAAGGAACAAGGATCTTATTTTTTCCAAAATGTATTTTAGAGTAAAGGCTTCACTTAGGATCTGATTACCAGGCATTACATGCAATTTACCTAGGTTTCAAAAAAGTAAAGTGCCTCCTTATTTTACCCTTGGTATATATTCTTTAAAGTCAGAAAATGGGGGTTGTCTGCCAAATCCAATTTTATAACATTTGAATTTAAGTACTTGACTTACTTGTTCATTTATCAATCCTACTTGAGCTGTTGTAAAACCATTTGCCATTAAATTTTTTGTTTTCGGAATTAAAAGTACAGTGTGTACTTAACACCGTTTTTTCATGTCCTTGGAAATGGATACAGCCTACTTAAGCTTGCTGGAGTGTTTTTCTTTTAAGATAGGGAAAGGCAAAGTTTGGGGATTAGTTTTAGTTTTGCCTCTCAAATGGTCTTAAGTCAGATCATTCCTGTATTCTTAAACTAGGAATATAACTTAAGCATTTAAGGTTTATGCTTTTGTTTTTTTTTAATAGTTTCTAAGACTAAAATCACTCCCTGACCCCAGCCATTTTTATTAGGTTTCTACTTGTTCTCATTTTTTTCCCAGGTAGTTAAAGGTGTGCTTTTTTGTTTGTTTGTTTGTTTGTTTTTTAAATTTACTTCCTAGAGCTAGAAGGTCTCTTAAATGTTGGTAAGGACTGACTGTCCAGAATTGGAGGCCCAGTGGCAGCTCCCAGTGGAAATCTAGTGGAGCTTGGGGCGGGGGAGCAGGCTGCCATTCTCAGTGAGTAAATGTTTCAGGTGTAATCAGAGTCAGTTGGTGCAAGTCAGATTACAGCAAGTGCATTTTCACTTTGAGTAAAAGGGTATTTTAAGAAGAAAAGAAACAGCCTGGAGTGTTTCTAACTCATAACTAGTCTTCTGGTTGGAGTTTTCATAAAAATGAGTTACTTGGTAAAAACCAAGTTTCACTCTCACATCTAAAAGACTGGCCTGTTTTAAAGATTCATAAAAAGGAGAAATTTTACTATGGCTTTTAGCTTAAAAAAATTCAATTCTAAAATGCAAATCAACCAAAATTTAGTTGTTTTAGGATGAAGAAGAGGCTGCTTTGGAACTGAATATTTCCTGTGATTTACTACAGGGAATTAGGCTGAATCTTTAATTAAATAAAGTTTCTTGTGCTTTATTTCCTGGGGCCTGCCTGAGAATTTGAAAGTCATTTGCGTAGGACAAAATAGTTGGAAAGCTGTTAAAAAGTTCAAAAACTTAACATTGGTTGTATTTGTGAGATATGCATTTTGTGTTTGTAGGAATGGTATGTTAAAACTGCCTTACACTTATTTTAATACGTGTTGGAACTGTCATAAGTTAAACACAAAGTGGAAGCTGAGACTTGGAAAACCCGGGATCTTTTAAACCATGTACGGTGTTTATAAATAGTGAAACTTTATTTCCCTGACCTGTGTATGTGTGTTTTCCACATAGAAAGTTTTCTAGAGCTTGGGAAGTAATATTGTGAGCTCTGGCTCTGTCTTTTTTTGTTTTTGTAGTTTTGAATTGACTCTTGAAATCATTTGGAACACTTAATTTAGGTCAAAACAATGCTTCAACGATAAGACAACACTTGTTAATTTTAGATATCATAGATACTCTTTATTTTCAAAAGAAGATTCTTTAATTTGTTCTGTGAATGGATAGTGCATTTGCTCATATTTAAAAATTCTTATCTGTTCTGTCGTTTGGGTTTGCAACCCACAGGTGAGTAATTTAGCCACAGAAATTCCATGGCAGGGATGATGACTGCTTTCTTGCTGCACAGTCACATTTGACAGAATTCTGGTGAAGGTTACTAAAGTTACCTTAAAGAAAACCTTTTTTTTTTTTTTTTTTTTTTTTTTTTTTTTTTTTTGGTTACAGTTGTATGAGAAATCTCCATATACGCATTTGGGGAAAGAAGCATGAGGAAAGGAATTAAAAATGGGTAAGGGGATAATGTAATGAAGTGATAAGTGATAGCTTATTTGCTGTAGGCTGAAAGTTATGTGGGACTGATGTGAACATGTCTTATGGCTGAGATAGTTCAAAAATTCCCAAGTAGATGCTAAATATGAATACCTTAATTGCTCCTCATAAGAACTTGATTTTACTTTTGGTCTTTTGGCAAATCCTTGTGGAGATTTGGTGAGGGGGTGGCTTCTAATTTTAAGTGACACTCAGAGCTTTTTTTTTAAAGTGGCAAACATTTGAATACTAGAAAGAAGGCATATTTAATTCTCACGCGAGCTTTTATAAAAAGGTTCAAGGAGTTCCTGCTGTGACACACTGTGTTAAATGAGCAGCTCAGGTTGCTGCTGATGCGTAGGTTCAGTCCCCGGCCTGGCAACTTCCATATGCCATGGGTGTGACAGAAAAAGAAAAAGGAAAAAATAGCTTAAAGATTGTTGAGATCTGCCCCCCATTACTGAAATGTTGTCACGTTGGCAGTGGACAGATAAGTATGGCTAGCTATCATGCACTGCATAGGGATCTTTTAAGTGGGTGTATGAAATGAGGAGGGAGGAGCAAATACTTACTGGCTGGTTAGAATCTTTCATAGGGTGCCAACATTTTGCCTGCCCTTGCGCTCTGACCTCTTTGTCCAAACTCTTTTTTTTTTTTTTTTTTTTGGTCTTTTTGCTATTTCTTGGGCCGCTCCCGCGGCATATGGAGGTTCCCAGGCTAGGGGTTTTAATGGGAGCTGCAGCCACTGGCCTACGCCAGAGCCACAGCAACGCAGGATCTGAGCCGCGTCTGCAACCTACACCACAGCTCACGGCAACACCAGATCATTAACCCACTGAGCAAGGGCAGGGACTGAACCTACAACCTCATGGTTCCTAGTCGGATTCGTTAACCACTGCACCACGATGGGAACTCCTGTCCAAACTCTTAAACTGCAATTCTTTGTGACTTTCTAAGAGGGTAGCTATCTGTATTGGCCTGGAATTTCTTTTGGAAGCCTGAACTATTTGCGTTTTTCTGGAACACTCTGCCCTTGGAAACTACCCAGTACCCTGGCATCATGGGAATTTGCTCTGCCAGTTTATTTTGTCTTTGTGTGCCATAATTTTGGGGCTTCTTGGAATCCTCTTAGAAAGTCAGCATCAACCCCATGGTGATGGGAGAGAGCAAAGAAGTTAGCAGTTGTACTCAGCATTGAATCAGCAGAGTGGATTCAGCCCTGCTTCTCAGGATTTGCCTTGGCCTTCATAGTAACAACTTGCAGAGACTTGCCCAAGCTCCCTGAGACCTCCCTTGGGTTGGATCACCACCTTTTCTTGGTGCACACAAAATTCTGAAGTTGGCGTGGTTGTCCCTCAATTGTGAGCCAGAGAGGACCAGTTGCACTTGGAGGTGTTTATTGTGGGGTTTGAGAGGTAAAGACTTGTATTCCATTGGATAGGATCCCTCCCCCTCCCTAACTGCTTTTTTGCTAATTCCTAAGGGCTAACAACACTCAAGTCAGTGGCACAGATATTCTTTACAGAAAATTACTTATTTTTTTGTGGACTTGTGTAGAACATAAACATGAAAATGTATTTTATTTTATTTATTTTTTGTCTTTTGTCTTTTTAGGGCCCCACCTGCGGCATATGGAGGTTCCCAGGCTAGGGGTCTAATCACAGCTGTAGCCGCTGGCCTACACCATAGCCACAGCAACGCAGGATCCTTAACCCACTGAGTGAGGCCAGGGATCGAACCTGCAACCTCATGGTCCCTAGTCGGATTCATTTCTGTTGCGTCATGACTGGAACTCCAACATTGAAGTCTTTTATTTTATTTATTTTTTGAAAAATGTATTTTTTTTTACATGGTACATTGGTGATTTCTTATGGATCAACCTTTAAAAAGAGAAAACACTTTTTTCCCCCGGTCGGCATCCTAGTTTACTCCACTCAGTCTACCTGTGGTTTATTGACTTGTGGGTTAAGCACTGCAAATACTAAGTCTTGGGTTGAGTTATTCCTGCCTCTTAGAAGGCATTTGGGCCACCTCCCCCCCAATCCATCTTTATGTAGCTTTGGTATAATCAAAAGAAGAGAAAAAAGAAAACTCGTTTTGATATCAAGCCAAATGAAATTGGAAAACTAAATCTGCAACTGTTTTTTCAGTTTATCTAATGAATTTTCACCTTAATGCATTACTTAAGGACATAAGTTTAACCTGTGTCCTTTATTTCAGGTCATATTCATTACAGGGGAAAAAAAAGTGACAGCTGCATGATGTGCTTCTGTAGCCCACAGTTCTGGGTTTCTGAAGCTTGCTGAACTGTACTCTTTATGGTCCTGGTTCTTGCCTTTTCTCATTTTCCCTTTTCCTCTCTGTAGACATCCTTTCTTATCTTGGGCTCAGTTGTGTTGTACCACCTTGATCCCCCACCTTCTCCTTTCTTGCTTCCCCTCCAGTTGATTCATCATTTTCCCTGCTATGTTCACTTGTAAGTATGCCTCAGGACTTGGGTGTAGACTTATTTTATTCTTTCCAGATTCCTTATCCTTTTATTGTTTAAGTCTCCAGTTACCTGAAAGCTGTAAATGCCCTACTTTCACCTCAAATTCAACATATCTAAACCTAAGCATGCTGTATTTCCTTTGCTCTCAGGTGAGTTTCCCAGCCTGAGTCTCCCGATTTGGTGAATGGTCGTTAGCCCTTTGCCTCTGTTTTCATACCTGGATGATGTCCTCTTTAGCACTCTCTTCTCATGGTGTCTTTCTCAGTGTCTCCTGAGATTTTCACTTCCAGCTTCTAACCATTCCCCTAGGTAGCACTTTCATTTTTTATTTTTATTTTTTTTTTGGGCCACACCCGTGGCATATGGAGGCTCCCAGGCTAGGGATGGAATTGGAGTTGTAGATGCTGGCCTACGACAAAGGCACAGCAACGCAGGATCCGAGCCGTGTCTGCAACCTACACCACAGCTCACGGCAACGCTGGATCCTTAACCCACTGAGCGAGGCCAGGGATTGAACCCAAAACCTCATGGTTCCTAGTCGGATTTGTGAACCACTGGGCCACGACGGGAACTCTGCTCCTGTGTATTTTAATTTAACTTTAATGTCTCCATGTTTTTGCCATCTCACTTATGTTGTAAATACATGCTTGGAAAAAAATTTTTCAGAAGGTGGATCTTTTATGTTTCAGCCTCCTCTGTGTTCAAAATGATCACATTCTGACACAAATATAGCCAATATTTTATAATAACTGTAAGTGTACTATAACTTCCAAAAATTGTGAATCACTGTATCGCATACCTGTAACCTATAGTATTGTATATAAACTATACTTCAATAAAAAATGTTCATGTTCTGTAATATGTGAGGATAATTTTAGTAGTACTATTACTAAAGAACAGTGATTATTTTCAGTTTATAGTCAAAGTATTTTCTTACCATTTGTTGAATGATATTGTGTACAAAAAGTTATAGTAGATGCTTTTATTTATTTATTTATTTATTTATTTATTGGCCTGGCCTCTGTCATGCAGAAGTTCCTGGGCCAGGGATTGAACCCGTGCCACAGCAGTCACCTGAGCAACAGCAGTGACAACATGGGATCCTTAACCCACTAGGCCACCATGGAACTTCCTAGATGCTTTTATTTATTTATTGCAACTTGGGATTTGAGCTGCATCTGCAACCTACACCACAGCTCTTGGCAACACTGGATCCTTAACCCACTGAGCAAGGCCAGGGGTCAAACCTGCATCCTCATGGATACTAGTTGGATTTTCAACCCACTGAGCTACAATGGGAACTCCTCTAGAAGCTTTTAAATGATAGAAATAGGATTCACTTTTGGATCCTGTAGGGAGATTAGATGTGACATATGGTAACTATGGTACATGGTAGCAAGAATTAAATGCCTTTGAGAAAAATGGAGTCTGTGCTGGTCATGGAGGTGGGCCTTGGAAAAAGGGGTGTTATTCTTCCCCAAGATTTCATTATAAAATACTGCAAACATTCAGCAAAGTTGGGAGAATTTTCCATTGAACATCCAGATACCTACCACCTAGTTTCTTTTTTCTTTTTTTCAGCCGCACTAGTGGCATGTGGAAGTTCCAGAGCCAGGGACTCTGCCAGCTTTACAGCAGAAACACACGCTGCTGCAGGACAGTGCTGGATCCTTAACCCGCTTTCCACAAGAGAACTCCCATCCTACCACCTAGTTTCTACTTTTACCATTTTATTATACTTGCTTTATCATATACTTATCCATTGCCATGTCCATCTTTCTATCAGTCCATCTTAATTTTTTAAATTTATTTTTGGAGTGATGAACTGGCGTTCATAAAGGAATGAAAATAGGGGAAGCACAGATTCTCTGAGTGACAGATGTGTGAAACAGAAAAGTTTTGAAAAGTATAGGAAGGAGAGTCTCTGTTGTCAGACTGAACTTGGACTTTATATACATTATTAAAATGTTATAGAGCATTTTTTATGAGAGTGTATGTTTTTATAATATAACAAATTATGAAAATAGGATTACATTTATAGTTTTTTAAATGCAGTTTCTCAGAGCCATGCTTAAGTATAAATATAGAGACCACAGAATGCAGTTTAAAGACAAAGTGGTGGATTTGGTTTAAAACTGATATACAGAATTTGCTAATGCATGAAACAGATTTTGTAATTGACTTAATGTGAATAATAGATGTTTATAAAATGTTTAGCTTTTTGCTTGAGCTGTTCCTTAAAATTAACTTTTTATGCCTAGTGTCCTGGGGGGAGGGTGATTCAAACAAACCAAAAAAATCACTATTGAATTAATTTTCTTTTTTAAAATGAGAAGTCTTGAAGTTAGCAACCTCAAAATATCCTTAGGGCAGGTGTGAATGAAAGTTCCATTCGGGTAAAAAGAAGCTTTAAAATTTGAACGTCAGTTCTCGTATTAGCTAAATATTAGATATCCTCTATAGCCTTCTCATTGTTTGTATCTTTATCCACTAACCCAAGTATAGGATGAAAATTATAATAAAATACTTCTGTGGATCCAGAAGAGGTTAAATTTAGATAGTCTAAACCCTAAATTGATGCCAAGCAGACAGACATAACTGCATGCATTCATAGTACTTGGAGTTTGATTAGTTTTTGGTGAATTAAAAGGTTTATGCAGTAAAAAACTGTATTGTGACATATCAAAAGGCACAAACACAGGTTTATTAAAAGTTATTAATTAGCCACTTTAGAAATAACAGATGTTAAAGAAATGTAGACAGCTATTTTACTAGTGTATTTATACCTATAGTAGCAGACAGCACTTTATTCAGTAGACCACACTGCTGAGGGTTTTGTTGAGCAAGTAAGGTACCTTCCACATGGATGAAACAGCTTTCAAAGTATGCCAGCTATCACACTTGTGTGATTGCTAATGTCAGGGTAGACTAGTCAGAAGCAACTAGCAAGCAATATGGAATTGACCAATCTAATTTTTCTATTAATCTTTCATTACTAGTTTGACAAACTATTAATGTTTGTCAGTCAAGTGTGGTTCAAAATTTCAGGCCATGTCTTTTGTCTTTTCATTCTGTGAGTAGAAAGAGATGTGAGACATCTTCATTCTTCAACTTGTGTCTCATGCTGGTTCTCATGTTGAAGGGGAGATGTGTGGGGTCTGTGTGTCCTCTGGGAGGACAGTCAGATGTCAGTTTGCCGACCTGTGGGAGGATAGGTCATTTTTTTCCAAGGCAGCCCATGCCTGCTGACACGGAGTCATGTGAGTTTTTTAATTCTTAGCGATGGTGGGTGCCGCAACCATCTTTTGAGAAGAGAACACCAACTGTAAAGCATGTGGCCCCTGGTATGTGTTATTTCCAGCAAGCCCTGCTCCTCTTACACCCCTGCCAGCCGCATGCATGGAAATCCCAAGGCTGCCACCTTTTTGAGAGTGACTTGGTTCTAAAGACTCACTATAGATCTTTGATCTAAAAAGAAAGTCTTTTTTTGCCTTGATTATTTTTCCCCTTAGATGATATTCATCTTGATTACAGTGTTATTCTTTGTGTGGGTTAAATTACAGAACTGATCCTAATACTAAATGCCGTGACCTTAACAGCTCTGGAGATGCTGCCCAGCTCATCTGATTAAAAGCAAAGCTATAAAGAGAAAGAGGGTAGGAAGAGCAGGTAGCCTTTGTCCATTTGTTTTCTTTTGTTTGATTAAATCAAACATATTTCTCAATTGTCATTCCTTACAAATCTAGGAATCTAGAACATCATAGTTTTGTGAATCTCTCCTTTTAATAAAGATTAGAGATTTGATAAGCATCAGGGCTGAGAGAAAAAAATGTTTTTTTTTCCCCTTTCTGTTTACAGCTATGATCCTGAAATTGTTACATAGCTTCCTCTGTAAGTAAGAGACCTCCATTAATAGTTTGCTAAGTTAAAAATTTGAAAGTTGCTAGAGGAACCTGGCATCAGGAAGGGGAGGGGACCTCAGTGGTTGCATTTTGTACCTGCAGTTAAAAAAAAACTGTCTCAGAGAGCATAATTAACCCCTCGGTTCTTATTTGCACTCAAGCCAAGAGAGAGGCCTCATGAAGAAAGGAGGAAGAGGAGAACCTCACCCGCCCAGCAGTTTTCCTTTTTCAGTTAGACACTTCGTGTTCTTCTTCCTCCAGTATCGTAGCTCAGTTGGCTTGCGGGAAGACCCATCTTGTCCAAGTGAGAAAGGCCTGTGCACAGAACAGGGGGGGGGCAGTATCTTTGCAGTGGTGTTGAGGGTAAGCGTGGAAAGGGTTTACCTCCCTTCTCTGTCTGAAAAGAAATGCATTTGAATTTCGAGTCCAATTTGGAGAGATAAATTATGATTGAATTACTTAATTCATAGGCTTGTAAATATTGTGTGTCCTTCAAAGTTGAAAACAAAACAACCACAAAAATTATCTGGGAATGGTTTATACAAGTAAATATCATACTTCAGTTTGGTTGCTTGGAAGCAAGGTCAAAGGAAATGGTTTGCATATGGTTTAGCTAGAGGCCCTTATTTTGGCAGATTCTTGAGGTAGTAGATGTTATTGTACAACTATTTTGACATGAATTTTTTCAGTTATTCCTTTTTGTTGATAGGCAAGAAATAGATTTATCTAGGATGCTTTTGAGAGATGCACGCAGGCAGGCAAGGAGGCTCTCCAGTTATTTCTTAAGTGTGGTGTTGCATCCAGATAGGTGCATTCGAGATCTTATAGCTTCTTGTGGTACTTAATTTGCAGAATCATCAATTTGTTACACCAATGAGGGTTCATTGTCACATTTCAACTCCCTAGCTACCTTAAGGCAGGAGTTACATCCCATCTTTGCTCTGCAAGGCCCCTCAGAAGAGGGGGAGGCAGTAGCCAGCAACTCGCTGAACTTGTAACTATCAATTGAGGTTGTTTGTGTATCTGGTACCTAGCTGGTTGCATCTCTCTAAACTTGAAGGTAAACCTTTTTTCTCTAGGTGGGTAGATATGCATGCCATCATGAATTTACATGTAGTGAATGTGAAAGCTTCCTGTGGACCATCCTACTGAGAGAGTCTTACGTAATCTGTGTTACTGTATTGGTCTCCTTCAGCCTTTTAGAATTTACCTTTTTCTTTATTGGCCCATTATGATATTTGTGTAAATTGAGTATGAAAGATTCCTGTACTCTCAGTCTTTTCTGTTACCTGTATGCCCAAAGTGACTTCTCGAACCCTTTAGAATTCATGAAATAGAATTAGTTATATGGGGCCTGGATTTATATTTATTACTTGCATTTGCATTAACACGCAGGCTTTCAGATTATAATGTAACACTGATTTTTAAACACAGTATTTGATGGCTTTACATCTTAAAAGAGGTTACCATAATAGTTTTCATTGCTGTTTTTATTAACTTCTGAAATATGTGGGATAGTTAAAAAAATTAATGCTAAGGAAAATTTTTACAGTTAAAAATTCCTGTAATTAGGCATGCTTTAATAGTTCTTTTTTTTGTGATATAATGGATACGTCCCCAGCTGGGACCACATTGCTCTGTAGTGGTCTTGTAATATTATATTCCAGTATTCCTGGGGTGTTTCCTTAAGGTGTTTTATAGTTCTTGGAATGCCATTTTGACACCTTTGATAATTAATTATTCTGAGAACATATTACAAAAAGCAGAAGTCATGTTATTAACATAAAAATTTAGAAGCGTGAGTGTTAAAAGCTTTAAGAATTACCCTCCCAGACTTCAGTATTTAGGTGGGTCCTTTTGTTGGAGGATGAGTCCCTTACCTGTTACCATCCTTCCAGAGACTGCCCCTCATCGTCTTTTTCACCTGAATTTCTCACTGTGGTGTCTCTTCGGAAGTAACTATTCTTAAAGTAATCTTTTCAGCCTAGTGGAGTTACAGGCCATTTAGTGAGTACGTTTGAATATTAAAGTTTGTGTTGTTGCATTCCTTAGTGTGATTGCTTCATTTTGAGGAGGAGGGTAGAATATGGGAGATAGAGACTGAAATGAGGAGAATGTTGATCTTGATACCGATGCAGCCCATATTTACTCGGAGTGTTTTTTCTCCTTGAACAGTGGGAGGGTGCCTGTTTGAGATCTGTCATTTTCAGAATTTATTACCATTTGATTGTATGCCTTATAAATTGTATTTCTAAGAAAAAAATTAAAATAGTGATTAGGCTAACCACTACCACTGCCTGTATATATTTAGCTGTATTATATAGTGTGTGTGTGTGTGTGTGTGTGTGTGTGTGTGTGTGTGTATGTGTATGTATATAAAAGCCAAGAACTGAAAAGGGAAAACGCATTCAGTCCTGGAAGTCATGAGCTGAAATCCATTCTTCTGCGATTCACAACTCAGGGCCTCCAGTTAGGCCTCCTTTGCACTCCCCACCTCCATTTGTGTTTCAAATAACTCTCTTAAAGAGGACTGGAAGGAAGCAGCAGTGAAGTCAGAGGATAACATGAAAACTGAAAACATTCAGAGGGATTCCTTTCATGACTAAATTCTTTGTGATCCTTAACTGTGTGAATATACCCCTGGGATTTGAAATGGAGACATACACCCCCCGCCTTTTAATCATGTGCCCTATTAAACTTGTTTCTGGGTGGCTTGCTGAGACTGTTTCAGGGACTCACTTAAAAAAATGACATTGAATTTTATTAAGCAAGCTTTCAAGTCTGTGACCTGCCTTTTTTGCACAAAAGCTCACCTCTGCTGGAGAACGGCCTCTGCTTCCCTGGGCTGCTGTCTTGTTACTTTGGCTTGAAACAAGTTAGTAGCCACCTTTCCGCAGACCCCCCTCCGAGGCGGGTGGGGAGACCCAGCACCTCACAGGCTTGGGCCTACGGTAGAGCTTAAAAACTTGTTAGACTGCGTTTATTGTGCAAATGAACTTGAATGAACTAGGACAGCATACCCTGGTAAGCTTAAAAACTTTCGAATTTAATATCCCTTCTGTCTTTCATCAGGTCATAGCTTTTGGATTTATAATTACTCATTCTGGCTATAAATACATTAAGCAGTATTTTTGTTTGGCCAAATATGGGGCGTGACCTTTGACATCCTGCTTGGCTGTGCTTGCGAATTTGACATCCTTCAATTTAGATGGAATTCCCTTGCTTTGTTTCCTGTGATAGTGTGGGGAATACACATTTTGGCTCTTTCAAAGAGGTGGAGGAAGACAGGAAAAAAGTAAAATTGGAACACCCAAAGAGGGCATTAATTTTTTCTGCTGGGTGTGGTTCATTTGGCAAGCTTTGTATTAGGAGTCTGAGCCTACAAAAGTAGTTAATGCAGAATACTCAGAAAATGATATACTCATGATTAGTTTTTATTTTCTCTGATCTGGATTTGAATTTTTGACTAATTTAGCATTGTAGGATTTCGAACTGTGTTTCATTTAAGTACACATGGTAGAAAGAACTAAAATTCTTGTCTTTTTGTGATGTCTTTACCAGTTCTAAGTGCCGTCAACATCAACAGCAGAGAAAACTGCAAAGAGGAATATATTTGCACCTCTCCCTGGGGAGTATTTTGCTGCTACCGACTAAAAGTTTACCTGTGTGATTCTGTTTCTTGAATGTGGTCAAAACGGCCATCAAAAATTATCTGCTTTGAATTTTCATGAGATTTTAGTATATAAAATTTGATGAAGTGGAAAGAAATGTTGGAACCAGGGTTTTACAATATTTCCTTTTTAAAAGTCACAAAAGTCAACTTTAGCTTTAAGTGCTTTAAACAGAAAATTGTGCTCTGTGACCCTACCTCCTAGTAACGCATTAATAGGCTTGCTTTTCTGTTAATTTTTCATTTCCCATCTAAGTAAAGGCAGTACTTGGGGTAGATTAGTTAACAGTGAATGTGGGAGCCTGTCCTGTTCTCAGTTATCCACCAAATGGAGAATGCCTCCTGTAGCCTCCTGAGCTTTTGAGGGTACACATCTAGATGCTCATATTAAAAGGGCACTTTTTAAAGATCGCCTCCCTCCCTTTTCATCTCCTCTTTGCTTTTCTTCTCATTTTCAGCCCTTTTATTTGATTTGAATACATTTCTCCACCTTATCGATTGGGTGAGATAATAAAGTTGTTTCTGGTTACTGGTGTTTTTTTACTTCATTACAACAACCCAGTTGTATTTACAACTACCATTGGAAATGGTCACTACATCATTAATAGATCTGATCCTGTTCAGAAGTATTTACAAGGAGAATTACTGTCTGAGAGGTTGTCTGTCTACACAGGAGTTCTAAAGTGTTGGCATTCCCATTTATCTCCTAGTTCTTAGGTTTTGGCTTGAGGGCTCTAAAGTTTGCTGAACTTTAAGAGAAGGTATGAAGAATCGTGAAGTCTTAGTTTTGAACAAATTTTATTTTATTTATTTATTTTTTATTTTATTTTTTTTTTATTTTTTTTTTTGTCTTTTTGCTATTTCTTTGGGCCGCTCCCGCAGCATATGGAGGTTCCCAGGCTAGGGGTCGAATCAGAGCTGTAGCCACCGGCCTACGCCAGAGCCACAGCAACTCGGGATCTGAGCTGCGTCTGCAACCTACACCACAGCTCACGGCAACGCCGGATCCTTAACCCACTGAGCAAGGGCAGGGACCGAACCCTCAACCTCATGGTTCCTAGTCGGATTCATTAACCACTGCGCCACGACGGGAACTCCGTTTTGAACAAATTTTTTTTTTTTTGTCTTTTTTTTTTTTTTTGGTTGTTGTTGTTTTTTGTTGCTATTTCTTGGGCCACTCCCGCGGCATATGGAGGTTCCCAGGCTAGGGGTTGAATCGGAGCTGTAGCCACCGGCCTACGCCAGAGCCACAGCAACGCGGGATCCGAGCCGCGTCTGCAACCTACACCACAGCTCATGGCAACACGGGATCGTTAACCCACTGAGCAAGGGCAGGGACCGAACCCGCAACCTCATGGTTCCTAGTCGGATTCGTTAACCACTGCGCCACGACGGGAACTCCGTGAACAAATTTTAAAACTGCCACTTGGTGTAGGAGCCTCTGCTTGGCTTCTACCTCTCACACTGCTGAGAAGTTTACTTCTCTATCAAGCCCATGTGTTCATGTCTAATTCCCTTCCTCCCCTGCCTCAGCTACACTGAATGAGCTTAATCTCTTTCCCCTTCAAGTACATGAAGCCCATTCCCATAATTATTTTTTTCCCAGCTAACCAATCCTAACTCCTTAATAAATCCTTCAGAGGACTTAAGATTTCCATATGTTGTCAAAATACAGAACCACAAACCCAGTTGTTTGTGTCTGGGGAATGACCAGTGAATACGTGGCGGGGTTGGTAGCGCCCTTGTCTAGGACATCATGCTTCTGGCAGGTAGGGTGGCTGGAGAGAGACTGTGTTAGCTTTTGGATGCTCTGTCATCCTTTGACATAGAAGTAAAAGAACAGGGTCAGGAGGCCTGTGTGGATTCCAACCAGTGTTTGAAGGGTGATGGTTCTGCGCTGCAAAGGAACAAGCTACAAGCCCTACGTTAAGCAAGGTCCATCAGCGGAAATCCGTAAGGAGGAGAGGAGCTGAGAGGAATAAGCCAAATGGAAGCAACTGTGTATTTTAGCGTTTTAATCTAAAAATCTGTATGTGTTTGTCTCAAAAAATTTTCTTTTTTTTATTAAACTGCAGTTCGTGCTGGGGAAGGGAAGGAAACTGCTTTTTGGGTGTGGGGTAGTCTGAATGTATGGATGTAAATTTCCACTGGAATCCACACACCAAATCTATCCCATTCTTTGATGTGTAGTTAACCTATGTTTGACTTTATTTTAACCTCTTTTTATACTAAACCTGTATTTGGGGAAGAGAGAAGCACACCAAGGCGCACGATGCGTGACCATAGCTATGTCAGTGATATGCTAGGTGTATATTGTCATCAGCTGTTCTTATTGAGCTAAAGTGTGTCTTAGTGCTTTTCAGTGGTGAACCTTGAACTCTATCTCTAGCCATAGTATGGCTGATCAAATTCAGCCACCTTCCTCCTCTGTCTGTATTAAACGTGGAAATTATTAATTTTGAGATGGGTGGTGGCGGTGGTGGTAGATTTCACATTCTGTGAAGTTTTACATTTTAATT
This sequence comes from Sus scrofa, assembly GCF_054392235.1. Classification (NCBI taxonomy): domain Eukaryota; kingdom Metazoa; phylum Chordata; class Mammalia; order Artiodactyla; family Suidae; genus Sus; species Sus scrofa. The sequence goes on along the minus strand of NC_139393.1, from coordinate 16,039,929 downwards.
TCTGGCCTGGAGAGTATGAGGCCATTGACTAGAGAAGTCTCTATGTTAGTAAAAAAACAGTTAAAGTCCCAGGGTTGTATGGTTTTTGTGCTTTAATAAGGAGAGAGAATGCTGCTCCTGTGCTTTGGGTGAATAATTCCATAGGTAGACATTTTATCTGTTGGTTACAGAGATTTGACCCAGTCAAACCAGGCTTTTTGGAGTTGGGAATCTCCCATACGAAGGACTCTAAGCTCCTATAAACCACTTTGGAGGCACCTGAGCCAATACTTTGTGTGTGTGAGAGAGACCCTGGTATATCCCTATATTCCTGGGGACTCAGGTGCAGCCCGTACATCATGAATGCTTCTCTGTGTCCATTGGATTTGATGTTCTCACCCTTATCACTGCCTTCTCACAGGTCCTCCCAGTAACTTTTCCTTTTCTGTTTAAGGCAGCAGAGTCCCCACCTCTTCTCAGTCCACATGGAAACTTTACTCACCACTTGGAATGAGCCGAGGTGGGAGGGGAGGGAACACTAGCCCTGTCTTAGTCACAGATTGTTGCCAGATAATTGGCTAGCCAGTGCAGTGTCTACAAAACATGCTTAGACCCATGGTTAGCAATCTTTTCTCACACCCTTCAGAGGATGCCCAGAGTTCTCAAGAACTGATGTTGGGGTCATTTCAGAGCTATCAGAATTCTCTCCAGCATTTGCTTTTTATAATACCCTCATGAGCTTAGCAGAGATCTGTAATTTTTGAGTAAATATTAGGAGTCCTGGATTTTGTTTCTATATTGGTAACCAGATAATTCATATTTAGACAAGTTACATCACTTCTGTCTTAGCTTCTTTATCTGTAAAATGGCTTTAATGATACTGCTGGGACGGACTTGTAGGGCAAGTTGAGGGTGCTCAGGGCAGGGAGCTCTGTAATTAGGCCATACTACATGTTTTAGCATTAGCCGAAATACTTCGATTTAAAATTTAGAGTAGCTAAGAGTCTGGGGCTTTCATTTTATGTTTCTGCGCTCCTTGATTATATAAAATATTTTTAGATAAAAACCAGAATAAAACCAAAGAAAGCAGCCAAGACACTGAACTAGTCCTGTCTTTCCTGAACTTTCTTAGTAATTCTGTAACAAGTTTGATAGGGTACTTTGGATACTTATTTTGTGTTTTGGAACAGTTTCTTATAGTTTGGGAAAATACCTGGCAGTGTGAAAAAGTAGAGCGTAAAGTTGTATGTGAACTGGTCCAATCGTATGAAATATCTTTCAGTTTCTAATTGTGTGAAATGTCTGGAAGGAAATATCCCCAAATATTAGTGGTGGGTAATATTTGGATTGTATAAATACGGGTAATTTGTTTTTCTTTCTATTTTGCCTTTTTACATTTTAAGTAACACCCTTTCTTTTTAGAAGGCATTAAGTTTTTTGAAGTGACAATGAAGTTTGAGGTTTTTCATCCCTCCTCCTCCTTGAGAGAGAGAATATCAAATTCAGGCAAATGCTTGCATAAGCATATAAGGTAGGTGTCATTACTATCCCATTTTTAATTTTAATTAATTAATTAATTCTTTTTAGGACCGCACTTGAGGCGGAGTTTCCCAGGTTAGGGATTGAATCAGAGCTGTAGCTGCCGGCCTACGTCACAGACACAGCAATGTCAGATCCGAGCCGTGTCTTTGACCTATGCCACAGCTCATGACCACACCCGATCCTTAACCCACTGAGGCCGGGGATTGAACCTTTGTCCTCATGGATACTAGTCAGATTCATTTCCACTGAGCCATGACAGAAACTCCACTACCCCATTGTTTAGCAAGGAAACTGAGGCATAACGTGACACAGTCCAGTGTTACTCAGTAAGTGATGGGACCACGGTGCCAGTGGGTTTTTATTATAGATCTCAGATTCTTAACCACTTCACCTTGTTACATCAGAGAGAAGGAGTATCTTCAGAATCTTAGAAGAAAAACTAGGACTTCAAGTTGGAAATGTGAATGTAAAATAGTATTAATGGATAATCAGTTAATTACTAGAAGAATCTAAACAATTAATGCACATACTGACAACCCTAAGATAGGAGTTTTGCTGGCTCGCCCTGGTAATTAACTAGACTGAAAAATGAAAAAGTACTTTGGTATCTGAGCCTTTGAGGTAGTGAATTTTCTTGCCCTCTGAGGAGAGGAAGGAGCGCCTTTGTGGTGATGATTAGGGAGAGCTTGGGAGGAGGCGACCCACTGACCCAGTCGTGGCTCACGGTGTAGCGCAGTGGAGTTGCCCCGTGATTTCCTCACCAGATGGACAAGTGGGCTTTAACGTGTTCTGTATGCTGTGTCACTGTGTCCACATACTGCTTAGGAGGAGGAAGGACACTTCCTGTCACGGGGAGACGGACGTGGCTTGGTGAGATTGACGCTCTGGTTTTAGCAGATAGAACAAAGACCCATTTGGATAGAAGTGATTTTGTGGTTGGAGTGAGCTTATGCTTCAGGAAGGCTACTGAGCCCTCATTTAAGGGACAAGGACGAGGTGCAATTCTTAGCTGAGCTGTCATCCAGACTTGACTGGGTGCTGGTCAGTCTTCCGTACCATTTGGCCGTGTTTCCACTGCATGAATAGGACCTGACTAGATTATCAGCTGGTCTGTATAAATCCAGGGTTCCTCTTGTTGAGAGAAAGTCTTTTGGTTTTGCTTTGAAAGATGCTTGGCAACAGTAGTGTGGTTTGGAGGAAATGATAGCCCGGGCTTCAGAGACAGATAGTGCTTGGCTTTGGATCCTGCTTCAAATGCTCTTCATCGTCCCTGGCTTTCCCACATAGCCTTTAAAAATCTCGTCAGCCTACAGCGATTATTTCTTCCAGCTGCTTTGGCGTATGTTGCTTGTGTGAACTGGTTGCATGTTACATTTTTCCTGAATAAGTAGTTCCTAATAGATGGACAGGATTTGTGCCATTTTAGTATGAGGCTTTGTAGAGGGTTATTAATATTTATTTTATCAAGATAATGGAATTGCTGTTTACCTACGTAAAAGGGCTCTTTGGAGCAGTGGTGTTTAGAACTAAAACATTGTCACCAAATTCATTCAAGCTTGTTGAACTTAACAGAACTTTGGATAAGTTATTAACATTAAATACAGTTTTCTTTATCTGTAAAATGAGAATAATCCTTCCTGGGATTGTTTCGCGGGCTAAAGAGATTGGGGTTGCCACATTAGAAGGCAAAGGTTACTGTCCCCCTGTCCTCTATCCATCTTATCTGCAGAGATTTTTCAGATAGAAGGGAGAAAGGAAAAAAAATCTGAGTACGGACGTATTTTATTGTACTTTGCTTTATTGTGTTTTGCAGATACTGCCTTTTTTTTAAATGCAATTGAAGGTTTGTGGCAACTCTGCGTCGAGCAAGTATGTTGACACCATTTTTCCAGAAGATTTGCTTACTTGGTGTCTCTGTGTCATATTTTGGTAATTCTAGAAATATTTCAAACATTTTCATTATTGTATTTGTTATGGTGGTCTACGACCAGTGACCACTGATGTTACTATGGCAAAACGATTACAACTCACTGAGGGCTCAGATGATGGTTAGCATTTTTTTTTTTTAGAAATAAAGTATTTTTTAATGAAGGTACATATATATTTTTTAGACATAATGCATTAATAGACTACAGCATAGTGTGATTGTAACTTATGTATGCACTGGGAAACCAAAAAAAAAAAATTTGTGTGACTCACTTTATTGCCTGTGTGCTTTATTGCATGGTCTGGAACTGAACCCACAGTATCTCTGAGGCATTCCTGTATTTCTGCATTCCTCCCTACAAAAAACTGGGCCAGTGGTTCTCAACTGGGAGGGATTTTTGCCCCCCCCCCCCAGGGGACATTTGGTAATTTGGGAAAAAATTTTGGTTGTTAAAATTGGGGGTAGGGGAGTGGTTGCTTGCATCTAGAGGTGAAGCACCAGGATTGCTGCGAAACATCCAACAGTGCCCAGGACAGCCCTTCAGCAAAGCTTGATCGGCCCGCAAATGTCATACTGCTCAGGTTGAGAAACCTTTTTCCAAGCAAAACTACCCTTAATTTTTTTTTTTCCTGTACTAAGATCTCTTTATTTGTTGTTTACTAAGGGACTTGAATGCTTACAGGGACTCCTTCTGCCCTCTACCTGGCATGGATATAAAGTTCCCTTCAGTTCTTTTCATTACTGTCATAAGAGGGCATGAGTTTCTTTGCACAGTTACTGCCTGCTGAAATCAGCAGGTCCCTGGCGGGTGTGTGATGGCAGCGCCCAGGCGTGGTCCTTGCACCCTTATGGGATGGGCATTGGTCGTGCCACACTCCTCCTCTCACGCTGCCTCTTTTGCCCACCTCCTTTCTGAAGCATTTCCCGATTCCCTCCCAGGTGAATGGGATCTCTTTCTCTGATGCTTTGTAATGGGTCTGCTTTCTCACGGAGTTGTCTCTTGCTTCCTAGCTCTCCGCGGACTGCAAGCTCTTCAGGGCAGAGTCCTTCCCTTCTCTTTCCTGGTCCCATTTTCCTCCCACATAAATGGATGTGAAACAGACATTTAGAAAACAATACATTTTATTTTTCTTGACGACAGAAAAAAAATTTCTTTCATTCTTTCATATTATGTTTTTTTTACATCACTTTAGTATTCCTCTGGAAGTTATATGATGATCATGCCAGAGGTTCTTTTCTGGCTTGACATGTTTTTCTAGAGCAACCTTTTAAATTACTAGGTCTTTAAATTATCTGGTTCCTGATATTGTACTGACCTAAACCCAACCATGTTATACCTAAATTTAGAAAGGAAGACAGCCCTCAGTATTCCAGTCTTCTCTGCCACTGAAATGTTGGCAGAAAAAGAAATTCCAAGAATTAAAAAAATAGAAACAGTTATAAGGGGGCAGACGTATCATTTTTAACTAAGTATTAGACTTGGTAAAAATGTGTATTGCAACTTGAAGTGCTAAGTGTGCTGCTTCAAACATTTTAGTCTCATCTGTAGTTAATTTACAGATAAACGTAAAATTTTTCTGAAGTTCTGGAATGTTAGTTATCTGAACCAGAGATGTGACAGTTATTCTCATAAAGGTAATTGTTGCTAAGGAAGTCCATATTCTAGAGTGGTAAGACCTCGGGTTTGCTAGTTACATGTCTGGGTTGAATCCTGCCCTTAGCACTTAGCAGCTTTGGGCCTCACTGTGCTGTAGTTTTCTCATCTGAAAAATTTAAATAGTAACTCTCTTATAAGTTGTGAGAATTCAGTAAAATGTGAAATATTCTAGTGCAGTGTTTGGCATGTAAGGAAGTGTTTTTATAAATGGTAGCTATTATTACTTTAGCATAAAACAGAATATATATATATATAGAAGGCAGAAAATATGAGGCTCACATTTTTTGAGTTGGTTAAAATTTGATAGATAGTAACACTTGAGTCAAGGATGAAATCTCAGCGTGATCTGTCATAAGTTTGTACACTAGGATCAATAACCATTGCATATAACCTCTACTATGAGAAGGGCTGATAACTGTTGAATTGGGAATCTTTCTATGGATTTTTGAATCCAGATTTCATTACTGGTGAATGAGGTTTGTACTCTCTGTACCTCAGTTTCCTCATCCATAATTCAGGGTAATAATGATTGAGGGTGGTTCTAAGAACTATACGAGTTAATATGTGTAAAGTGCTTAAAAAGCATTGCCCGGCACATTCAAGAGATGTCCTGGTTTACAATCACTGTCGTTTATGCAACTTGTACTTGGTGACAGGGACTGTGCTAGGTCTGTTGTAGATGTTATTTGGGTCTTACAGCAAGCTTTCAAGGTAAGTATTGCCATCAGGAGACCCCGAGAGTTAGAAGAACTCACCCAAGCTTGTAGTTTGTCGTGGCAGAGGTTTAACTGACCTCACAGCTTTTTCCACAGACGTGTGCTGCCATGGGCCTGTGAAATGCACATAGTGGGTTCCCAGGGAGGGGGCGGCAGCTAGAGTGCTGTGCTTCCCGGAGGCCAGGACCACTCTCAGTTCCCTGAGACTGGACCGGGGGCGCCTCCAGTGGAGGGTGAAGGACCAAGTGAAGCCATCACCCTCATCAGGGTGTGCCAGGTGGCCAGAGGCCCTTCCTGCAGAAGAGACCAGCCCAGCCCACTTACAGAGGGCAGTGTTTAGAGGAGAGAAATCTAGTTCAAGGAACTGCCCAGACATGACAACCTCTAAATTTTTTATGTACAAATAGTCTACTAGCATTGTTGTAAAACAATTTTCATTATAGTTTTAACAGAGTATTTGTTCAAGGATTATAAACCCATTTGCAAGATTTTCACTAGTGTCTGAAGAGCAAATTATGAAGCTGAGTAAAAACAAAACCGACCATGTAATTTCTTTTTTTTTAAGCAACCCTGGCAGTATATAAAGTGCCGTCTCGTCATTCCCATGTGTTGTAATATTAAACTGTAAATTAAGTCTTTAAAAGTTGCCCTTCTGTGTTAAAAGCCTTTTTATTAGAAATAAAGTTTTTTTTCCCCTGAATGTTAAGAGAAGCTTATAATGTAATGATTCTGTAAAGCTACAGATATTTAATAGCCTACAGAAAAATATTATCATCTTGAATTCACTCCTTTTCTTTCTTCCTAGGAAGAATTGAGGAAACAGTGAATGGGAATCAGGATTCTTCTGAACTTTGTTTTGGTTGCTTAATGTGGAATTAGGTCTTAAGATTTGATTGAAAGGCTCTTCTGTTTGTTAAGCTTTTCTGATGTCTAATACTTCATTTTCAGGCATGTACAATGGTGCCAGATGCCCCATCTGGTTATGACTCATCAATGTTGTGAGTTAGGTTTAGAGGCTCAGATTTTAGTGAATGATGCTAAATTGACATTGAATTGTAGAGTTAAAAAAGTTACTTATTTATTTATTGGCTATGCCTGAAGCATGTGGAAATTCCTGGGCCAGATAGTGAACCCGTGCTACAGCAGCGACCTGAGCCACAGCAGTGACAACCCCAGACCCTTAACCTGCTGTGCCACTTGGAACTCCTATTTTTTGTTTTTTGTTTTTTTCTTAAAATTAAGACCAGAGCTACTTTTCTTAGTAATTATACTCAGAGTGACTTATAAGTTACATGTTTTCTACTGCAACTTCTTAGGTTTATATTTGGTTTATTGAACATGGGACTGTTCATTTGTTAATGTCTAACCGAGATTTGAATAATTAAATATGGACTGGAATAGACATGAACCAGTTAAATTGCTAGGTCTTCTCCTGAAGATTACCCCAACACGAAGCAAGCTTTTGTGGTGTCATTGGAAAAACTCTAAGGGGACTTTGTCATGGGCAGTTTTATTAGAAAAGTGAAGCTTCTTTACATTTTGCTGTAAAATCACATTGCTATGATAGTAGCCTGGGGCTGGAAGGTAGCGGGCAACAGGTAGGGACTGGCCATGGTTATGGCATCCTAACATACCTATAGGATGACTTTGGATTCTTGATGTAATAGGTCCAGCAGACATTTCTACTGATGTGTGCCTCGGCCAGGTGTTATCAAGGGGGCTGCTGAGGGAGATTGAGTTCCTATAATTGATTATAAGGAGACTTGTAAATTCTTTCCTTTGCCATTCAGAGAATTACTGTGACTCGGTATCTTTTTTTTGGCTGCACCCATGGCATGTGGAAGTTTCCAGGTCAGGGATCAAACCTGTGCCACAGCAGAGACATAAGCCACTGCAGTGGCAGCACCAGATCCTTAATCTGTTGCGCCACAAGGGAACTCCCCACATTGATTTTTTTTTATAATAGTTTTATTGAGATGTAATTCATATATCATAAAATTAACCCATTTAAAGAGTATAATCCAGTCTTTTTAGTATATCCACAAAATTGTGCAGCTGTCATCACAATTTTAAAAGATTTTCAACACTCCCCCCAAAGAAGCCCATAACCATGGCCAGTCCCTACCTGTTGCCCCCTACCTTCCAGCCCCAGGCTACTAACTGTTTATCTGCTCTGTCTATGGATTTACCCATTCTGGGTATTTCATATAAATGGGATCATATAATATGCAATCATTTGTGACTGGCTTTCACTTAGCATAACATTTTCAAGCTCCATCATGTTGTAGTATGCGTCAGCATGTACTTCATGCCTTTTTATTGTCAAATAGTATTCCATTGCATGGATATACTTTTCATTTCTCTTGGCTTGGATATATACCTAGGAGTGAAATAGCTGAGTCACTTGGTAACTCAATAGTTTAGTCTTTTGAGGAACTGCCAAACTTTTCTAAAGTGGCTACATCATTTTATAGTTCTATCAGGAGGGTGTGAAGATCTAATTTCTCTAAGTCCTTGTCAGCACTTGTTACTCTCTGTTTTATTTTAGCCATCCTAGTGGATATGAAGTGATATTCATTGTGGACTTATTTTCCATTTTTATGATGGCTAATGATGTTGAGCATTTGCATATCTTTTTGGGGAAATAACTATTGAGATCCTGTACCCATTTTTAAGTTATGTTATTTATGTTTGAGCTCTTTGTATAGTCTAGATACAAATCCCTTATATATATGATTTGCGAATAATTTCTCCCATTTTGTGGGATGCCTCTTCACTTTCTTGGTGGTGGTGTGGTATTTTTTCTTCTCCTTTTAAAAATTGTGAAATAACGTGAAAATTTACCATCCTCATCATTTTTAAGTGTGTAGTGCAGGGGCTTTATGTACTGTCACATTGTTGCACGACCATCACTATCAGCCAGCTCAAGAATTCTTTTCATGCTGCAAAATGAAAACTCTTGATGATTAAACAATAACTCCTTACACCCTCCCACCCTCGGTCCCTGGCAACCATCATTCTACTCTCTATCTCTGAACTTCACTACTCTAGGTAGCTCATGAGAAGATGCATACAATACTTGTCCTTTTGTGATTGGCTTTTTCCCACTTAACATAATGTTTCAAACAGATATTGTTGCCCATAACAGAATTTCCTTCCTTTTAAAAGCTGACTCATATTCCCTTCCATGTCTGTACCGTAAGTGGACCCTTGAATTGTTCTCGTTTTAGCTATTGTGAATAATACTGCTGTGAACTTGAATGTAGAAACTGGTGGTGTTCTTGAAAGTAAACAGACTTTTAATTTTGAAGACAATTTACCTCTGTTTTTCTGTTGCTTGTGTTTTTGTTGTTGTGTCTAAAAATCCATTGCCTAATCCTAGGTCACCAAGATTTACACTTACTTTCTGAGCGTTTAATAGTGTTAGTTCTTAAACTTAACTCTTGATCTCTTTTGAGTTAATTTTGGTATATAGGGTGAGGTCACATTCATATTTTATGGCAAGGTGGCTCTAAACTTATCCCCCAGTTGTTGGGTCTACTTTGGTTATGCTGTGAGGCTGGAGCATAAAAAGTTTTGGCAAGGAGCCCTTCACCACAGTGAAGGGCTATCACTCCCACCTCCAATAGGGCCCCAAGCCCAGCCACTCTCAGCCCTGTAGGACATGGGACTGAGAACTCCAGAGGAAAGATTTGGCAATAATTATTTTTACATCCTCTTCACATTTCTTTACTCATCATAAGGCTCCATTCTTTCTCACTTGTCCACCCCCACAACATAATTTGTGTTAGGCGGAAAATCCCCCCACAGTCAGGAAGCCTCTGGGACTCAGCAGTCACACCTGTGTGGAGGCAGAGCCCCTTCTGTTCTTCTGTCCTCCTTCTGAAGCAGCTCCAGCAAGGGGTGGGGGAGGCCTGGAGGGCGTCTTGCTGGTGTACCTCCAGGCAACTCCCCTTCACATGTAAAAGATTGGAAAGAAAATGACAGGGTGCCGTTGCCAGAGCATGTAGTCTTCACAGTACTTCATGGGATAAATAGATTGTGTTAGGCCCTTTTACTTGTTTACCAGACCAACCATTAAATGACAAGTCTTTCCTGGTTTTTCTGCTGTTGACCAGTGTTTCTTTTTTCCTTGACGAATAATTTTGCTCTTCAGTAGGAGCAAAGACAAAACTGGCTCAGGCTGTTTTGAAGGATTCCCCTGGCTTGCATGTGTTTAAACGACATGCAGATTTTCTATATAATCAGCATCAGTTCCCCATGCTGTTGAAATTAACAGTACTTGAATTCCTAGAACAAAGGGCCTAGCATTTTGGTGGGGTTCCAGATTTAGCTAATTACATTTTTAAACCTCCTTCCCTTATTTTTTGGAGGTAGAATGGTAGAAGATAGTATCAGTGTTTTTAAAGTGGTGTCTTAGTAAGTTAAAAATGGGATGTGACTAAAAGTTCTTATCACACCCTCTGTTGATGAGCTTGTGTGCTGAGCCTGAGAAAAGCCTGAACCCAGCTACTTGTTCTTTCTGGAGGCTTCCTGACCACCGGTTCCCATCTGCATTCTAGGTCCTCTGGTTTCAGAATGATGCATACTCACTCCCCAAGCACTCATTTAATCACCCTGGGCCTATCATCTGTAGTTTCCTCTTACAGAACTCAGTGCCCCACAAGGGCTTGGGGAGCCGGATGACCACAGCAAAACTGGATCTGTGGTCTCCTCCCGGGTTTTTGCCAAGCCCCACAACCAGTGTGTGAAAAGAGGGCCGCTGGTGTGTGGGCCCCACGTCCAGCCACTTCATACGTCCACCATTTATTGGTTGGGCTCTTTCAGTGATTACAGTCTAATTACTGACGTCCAGTACATTACTGAATTCAGATATTGAACGCTTGGCATGTGCAAGGTGGACCCAGAAAGATGAGGAAGTTGGCATAGGTGTACCTTATTCACAAGGGACACTCGAGATGAACCTGGTGGAGCATAGGGGGCCTCACAGAGCATCTCAGTAGTACTGCATCATTTTGGGGGAGAGGAGAGTCTGTTTCAGAGAATGTGATTCAGAGAAAATTTTGAGAAGAATGTCAAACCTGCAGGACTTAAATGGTTGGAGGCAATGACACCCAAACACTGTTTTGTGTTATTTCAGTTTACAAAGTGCTCTCATACCTTGCCACCTCACTCAACTTGAACCTCAGCCACCTTGCCAGTTCCCGTCTGGGTCGAGTCTGTGGGTGGCTGTAATCCTCATTTCAAGGTGAGGAGCTGGGCTGCCACCTGAGCATGTGACTGGATACAGCTGGGATTGAGTCCTGTGAGTCCAGATTCTGTCGTCCCTTCTCCGGGAGGTAGTAGCAGAATGAGCAAAAAAAGAGGAAGAACGACAAGCTCAGATAGTTCAGTGAGTTCATCTGGACGGTGGGAGGGGGAGGGTAAAGGGTGCAGAAGAGGCCCACAGGGGTACAAGGTGTGTTGATTTTTTTTTTTTTTTGTCTTTTTTCCATTTCTTGGGCTGCTCCCGCGGCATATGGAGGTTCCAGGCTGGGGGTCTAATCGGAGCCGTAGCCACCAGCTTACGCCAGAGCCACAGCAACGCGGGATCCGAGCCGTGTCTGCGACCTACACCACAGCTCACGGCAACGCCGGGTCCTCAACCCACTGAGCAAGGGCAGGGATCGAACCCGCAACCTCATGGTTCCTAGTTGGATTCGTTAACCACTGCGCCACCACGGGAACTCCCTACAAGGTGTGTTGAGACGGTTGTGTGAGAGCCCACGAAGACTGAAACCCTCAAAGGGCTGTGAATGTATGTTTTTAAGAAACTGCTGTATTGTTGTGTAACTGACATACACAGACTGTTCTCATTTGTGTGCTGTGCAATGGACTTTGACACATGCGTGCACTTGGGAAGCATTTCCACAGTCAAGATAATGAGCATCCCTATCCCTGACGTTTCCTCATGTCCTTCAGGAGGCTTTAAAAAATAGGAAAAAAAATTTATTTTGAAATAATTTCAAAAGATAAGCTTAGGGAGTTCCCGCTGTGGCTCAGCAGTAATGAACCTGACTAGTATCCATGAGGACACAAGTTCAATCCCTGGCCTTGCTCAGTAGGTTCAGGCTCTGGTGTTGCTGTGAGCTGCAGTGTAGGTCACAGACGCCGCTCGAATCTGGCGTTGCTGTGGCTGTGGCATAGGCTGGCAGCTGCAGTTCCGATTAGACCCCTAGCCTGGGAATGTTTTAGGGCAGGTGCGGCCCTAAAAAGATGAAAAAAAAGGATAAGTTTAAAGAATAATCTAAAGAACTTCCACACACCCTTTACCCAATTCACCAATTGTTAACATTTGTTATGTTTGCTTGTGTTATGTTATATGCCTGAGTGTGTGTAGATTTATATAGATGTACACTTATTCCCACACATTTTCCCCCAGTTCATTCAAGAGTTGTTTATATAGGTGGTGTTGAAACATTCCTTAATGTTCCAGTGTATATATATTTTCAAAGAACAAGTGTAATCTCTTATGTATCCATTGTACAGCTATCATATTTAGGAAATTTATTACTAATACAGCCTTTTTATGTTGTTTTTTATTCTATGTTCCACTTTTTGTCAGCTTCCCAATAATGTCCTTAACGGTACCTTTCTTTTTCTCATGGTACAGGATCCATTGCAGGGTCGCATATGCATTTAATTGTTATCTTCTTATGTCTCCTTTGATTTGAACAATTTCTCAGTTTTCATCTTTCATGCAGTTGACAATTTGGAAGAATACAGCTATTTTATAGAATGTTAGGGTTTAAGCAGGTGGTGGGTGAATGTGATCCTCTGGGCTTGGAGAAGATGCACAGATATGAGATGATGGGGGAGGCGGAGAGCATCAGGGGCAGTGACCTTGTTGCTTGATTCCAAGAGGCTTAGGTGGGTGGAGAGAGTATAATAAAATTGCCCAGCTGTAGATGGCACTGGAGAAAAGCAGAGGTGATTGCAGGCTCCCAGTCCGGGTTTTGATCTGGAAAATTAAAGAAGTAATGAAAGAGGAGGGAAGAGTAAAGGAAACTTGGGAAGGCATTTTCATGTCCCCAAGTTGTATACATACATTTCTTAATCCTTCCTGGATGCCATGACACCTCTGGCTTAGAAAGAGGTCGTGAAATCTTAGGCATTTTGGATCCTGTGGCCAGATTGAAGTTCATTGCATGAAGGGTGGGTGCCAGTGAAGTCACCCTTGGGTGTATGTTGGTAGCTGGTAGCCGTTCAGCTTTAGATGGAGGAAAACTTGTTCTTTTGGGTTTAAGAAGTCAAGGCTTATATCATCTTGGGCCGAGTCTGTTATACCAAGTTTTAGGGAAATTCATGGGCCAGTGTCTGCAGGTGTAACCAGGCATCGTTCCCCATGTGAGACCACCTGGAGAGCATCACTGTGAGGATGGGCTTTGACAGGGGTGAGGTATGGGTGGAGTTGACAGTTTTATTGGGTGGCCTGCGTAGTCTGGTTGTCATTTCTGTGGATATTTAACAATCCACTAACTTAAGGGAGTTACCTCTGAATTTCTCTCTCTGGTAGAATCAGGAAAATTTGGGAATCTTAACTGACAATCCTAATCTTCTTTGGGCTGTGCCTTCAGCATATGGAAGTTTCCGGGCTGGGAGTTGAATTGAAACTGCAGCCACTGGCCCATGCCAAAGCCACAGCAACGTCAGATCCAAGCCACGTCTGTGACCTACACCACAGCTCAAGGCAGCAGTGGATGCTTAACCCACTGAGCGAGGCCGGGAATTGAACCCACATCCTCATGGATACTAGTCAGATTCGTTATTGCTGAGCCACAGTGGTAACTCCCCTGACAAGGAATTATTTTTATAACCATTGTGACCCAAAGAATATTGCAGGATGTGGGGCAGGAGATCTGTCACCAGTAGGATAGCTTTATTTATTTGTTTATTTCCTCTGGCAGCACTTGAAACACTTGGAAGATTCTGGGCCAGGGATCAAACCTGTACCACAGCAGTGACCCAAGCCATAGCAGTGACAATGCCAAGTCCTTAAACCACTGACCACCAGGGAGCTCTGAGGACAGCTTTAGGAACAGTGTTAGGTTTTCTTTTTTTTTTCTTTTTTTTTTTCTTTTAGCAAGAATGCTTGTTATTGCTTTTTTACATTTCTTTCTTTCTTTCTTTTTTTTTTTTTTTTTTTTTGTCTTTTCTAGGGGGGTTCCCAGGCTAGGGGTCTGATTGGAGCTGTATTCGCCGGCCTAACCACAGCAACGCAGGATCCGAGCCGCATCTGCAACCTACACCACAGCTCACAGCAACGCTGGATCCTTAACCCACTGAGCAAGGGCAGGGACTGAACCCGCCACCTCATGGTTCCTAGTCAGATTCGCTAACCACTGTGCCATGATGGGAACTCCGTGGTTTTCCATTTTGTAAAATGTTTATCATTTAGATTATCATAACACCAAAATTTGGTGCTCTTACTTAGTTCCTTTGTCAGGAGACTTGGGAATATCGGATGCTTCAAAGTCTTTACAGGGTTTTAAGAGTGGGTTTTGTTAAAAATACATCTAATTACCAGAATATCTACTGACTAGGATTTTTCTATTATTCTACCTCAATTGAATACATTGTAGAACAGGTCTTTTCTAAAATAATTGTAGGTTTTAAAATGGACAGTAGTGAAGATGGAGAAGGCTTTTTACCCTGGTCCCTGATCCCTGGTAGGGTTTGTCATTTAAACTCACATGTTTCAGTTTCAGCATCTCTAAAATAGAGTACTGTCCTGGATTTTTTTTGACAGTGTGTATGCTAAGATGCATTTTCAAATGATAGTAGGAAGGTTGGTATCCATATAATGGTATCCATATAATCATGAACCACATTTTCCTTTAATTTGCATTAAAATATTTTAAAGAGAGGCAGTTGCCTTATGTAGAATTACAAGATCATTTAACTGCATTCTACTTTGTGGAAAATTAGACTTTAATTAAGTCTAATCTAATAGAGTATTATAAACTCTTTCATGGGATTTTTCTATTAGGCCACATTTGGATTTCTGCTCTTCCATCCTAAGTGTTAATGGTGAGAAATTGTGGTTACTTTCTGAGCAATAGTCAGAATTTGCTGGATTTGTTGGAAAAGTAATCCACTAGCTTTGGGAACTATAAGCGGTAGAAACTATTGACTCCATATTTACTTCATTTAAGTAGGAAGGAGACCTTTTGAGTTAGAGTTTTTGGATGATACATTTTGTACTTAATCAGGGTACGTCTGTGCCATGCCAAGTTAGTTCTAGGTCATAATAAACAGTTTATCAATATGCCTCATGGCAATGCTTTTAATGCTCCCACCCCCCCACTTTTGTTTGCTTGGATCCAGATTAATTTGCTATATTTAGTGTTTCTTTTCAATTCACTGGTAATTCCATTGCATTAAAGCGTGAAGCCATTTTGTCTTTTATTGAATCTATTTTATCACAATAAATAGTACTTTCATGATTTCTACTGACATAAATTTATCCAATCAAAACTTTATTACTTGACTTTTTGGTACTTTTCAAATAGCATTTAAAATCATGTTTTACAGTTGTCTGGCAGAAAACTTTAGAATGTATACACAGATCTTTACTGCTGAAACTGGTATTGTTAAGTTTTCTACGTAATGGATTGCCAGAAATGTTCTTTGTTATATATGTGAAAAACTGTTATGCCTACTCCATGGAGATAGTAATTTCCGTTACTTAAACAGTCTCATTGAAAATTGTAATCATAAGTCCCTTTTCATGTTTACAAAAAGATAATAGATTTGGAGAGTGTGTTATTCCATACACTTTAAATTTTTCTAGAAAATGATTCACAGTGGAGTTAATCAAAGCTTTAAGAAGGAACTCAGGGAAATGTACTTCTGCCGTTTGCTGGCTAACCACCATTTGGTTTATGATGAAATGATTACTTGGGTCCTGTCTTTAGTCAGAGTACCATCCTCATAATAGAACATGAATCAGTGCTAGAATTTTATAAGCAGTAGAGTAGGTAGGGTAGGCAATACCTGGTAGGTGATACTTGGCTCTTGTTTCTTTTTGGATGTTATAAAGCGAAGCATTGCTGTGGGTTCTGATAAGTTTTTGTGAAGCTTCTGTAGTCCATTATTTCTGTGTGGTCTTAGGAGCTCCATGAGTGGAACACTTATGCAGCAATATTAGTTGCCCACAGTTTTGACCACGTTACTGATCTGTTGGTTTTTTTTGGGGGGGGGGGTGATGGTGCCATCAGGCTGTGATATGATAACAGTTCCAGGTGCATCAAATTTTTAAAAAAGTGATTCTTATTTTTTACATTATAGTTGGTTTACAGTGTTCTGTCAATTTTTTACTATACAGCAAAGTGACCCAGTCACACATACATATATTCATTCTTTTTCTAACATTATCCTCCGTCATAATAAGTGACTAGATATAGTTCCAGTCAGGTGCATCAAATTTTAGAGTTGAGAATAGGTCACATCCCTCTCAGCTGTCCTGCAGAAGGTCACCTAGTCCCTAGTCCATGTTTATGTCCAGAGGTGAGGACTTCTATGACAAAAGTTTGCAAAACCAGCCTCCTTTCTCTTATGGGATGTGCTGTCATCAGTGTCCTTAGAGTGTGTTACTAAAGAGATCACCTAGTCCTTTAGCCACGATGTGGCTGCTTCTTTAATTTCCTGTGATCTGGAAACTACACCCTGGTTCTGCATCATAGACCCTCACAGCTCGTTCCAGATCTGCATCAATCCCATGGTTTACCTGAAGTGTGCAGTTAGCAAACATTTCTCTTACTACCTCCAAACATATGTCGCCCAGTTTCTTACATCTTTTTAAAATTAAATCCATTGAACTTTCCATTTTATTTTGATTTTTAATCCAGCATTCTAACTTGTCAGTATGATTTAATTCTTTTGTTGATTTTCTTATCTCATTTTGCTGCTTGTCATTGGCAAATGCATCATGTGATACACAGATATGCATATAGAGCAAAAAAAAAAAACTTTATTGATAAGTCAGCACCAGTAAGAACTAAATGTTCCATAGGATCCCCAATGTCACTTAAAAAAGCCTGTGTTTATCAAGTGGCCTTCCAGTGGATTAATGTTTTATGGTCAAATTTGTTGAGAGTCGGAGCATGTATTTCAGGGTAATGGTGTGTTCTCAGAAGCCACTTTGTCATTTCCTTTGTCCCTCTTCCCCTTTGCCTCTGCTTCATTGTTGTTGTTTTTTCTAGCTTTCCTATTGGAGGAACAGAGGAGAGGTGAATCAATGCAAATGAGGCTGTTTTGTTTTGATTCAGTGGTTCTCTTGATAAAAGGTTATCTTTCAGCTGAGAATTTGACTGTGTAAACATATTCAGCATACTTAAAACCGTAAGAAGTGATTGGCATAGGCTTAGATCTATGACTCTAAACTTCCAAGCAGGTAATGCCCCGAGAAGTCGCCTATCTGGACAAATCATTTCTTAATGAGCAGAGCTCCTTTCCTGCTCCATGCTTACTTGTGCCTCTAGGAATTCTTGGGGAATGGGCAAAATAGTAAATTGGAAAATAATTTTTACAGAATTGGAATTTATCAGTAATATTAATAACAGCAACAAAGAGCTAACTTTGAGTTTGTCATCACTTTGTATGCCAGGCGTAGAGCTATGCACTTTACATATGTATTACCTTCTTTAGTCATCAGCACAATCCTGAAGTACTACCTGCTATTTAACCCTGTTTCATAGCTGAGGAAGTGGGCGCAGCAAACAATGAAATTGTGTGGACTTGGCCAAAGGTTTTGTTTAGATATCTTTGATTTGGGAAAGGCAGATTTGCCTTTTGCCAGAAAAGATAGCAACTCCATGGGTGACCTGGCATTCCAGGAGTGCTGTCTCAGGTGTCGTGTTGAGACTTAGCCAGTTTAATCGAAGGCTTTGTTTTGCATTAAATAAACACCCCTTCTGTAAGGGTTGTGAAATCTAAGGTTTTTATTTTGAAATGAAGGATAAGTCTTTAGTGGAATGTGGGCTGTTACATAAGAGAAATGTCAAGCTCATTAATTAGGAGAAATTTTTATATAATACTGTATACAAATAATTATATCATGCTGAAGAGTACTATTAATCCATCAGCTATCTTTTGAGGAGCCTCAAACATGTACAGACAATCACCAGTCTCTGCTTCAGGGTTTTAGGGAATGAGAAGAACCCTGTTTTCATACTGCTTTCTGCTTCTGGAATAGCAATAGAAATAAAAATCGAGCTTAAGCTGTAGGCAAGCTAATGAGATAGCTACCTTTTATTGAGCACTACTTACTCTGTGCTAGATTCTAATTCTTATTCCATCCAAATAAGGTAGATAATGTTGCTGTTTCCCTTCTCAGAAGCGGAAATCAAGGCTTAGCTATTTTCAATAGATGACATAGTTAATGAAGAGGACAGCCTGGAATCAAATCCAGGTCTGCCTGTCTCCAAGGCTAATAGTTTTAACTATTGCACTAGTCTCAATTTTGTCGCTCTGCTGTTGAATAAAATGACAATTGCTCTTCTCTCTGCCTCATCACCCAGTTTAGCAAAATAACCCACCAAAACCTAATCCTGTAACTTGGAACACAGCTCTTGGGAGACTGGAAGCATGAGGAGTGTTTATTTTATTATGAGTTGGTATTAGTACTTGTACATTTAATGTTCTTAAATCTTGAACTACTCTGGAAAGAATATCCAGAAATGCAGATGATCTAATCTCGGCATGTCACCTGTTGGCTTCTGTTTTGCCAATGAAAGAATGAGGCCGAAGTGGTTGTTTTTTTTTTTTTTTTTTTCTTACTGGCCTCAAGTGTGTGTGTGAGAACTAGACTACATTTCTTGTTCATCGTAATTTTAGAGCTTATGCTGTAGAGCTTTACATTCTCTCCAGAGGATTTCCTGTGGACTGTGTCTGCATATGGCACAGACTCCCCGTGCTCTAATTGCTTAGGAAACTCTGAAGTTAAAAATGAAATACTGCTTGGAGTTCCTATCATGGTGCAGTGGAAATGAATCTGACTGGAAATCATGAGGTTGCGGGTTCGATCCCTGGCCTCGTTCAGTGGGTTAAGGATCTGGCGTTGCAATGAGCTGTGATGTAGGCTGGTAGCTACAGCTCCGATTAGATCCCTAGCCTGGGAACCTCCAAATTCTGTGGGTACAGTCCTAAAAAGACAAAAGAAAAAAAAAGTTAAATACTGCTTCTATTTTTGCTTTCTTTTTAGTTATCCTTCAATATTGTTACTTGACTGTTTTTTTCCTGTTTTCACATCTTGACCACCCTCCTCCTCTCCCCAGCAACTCATTGGATCTTGTTTCTCCTGTTCCTTCACCCAAATATAAGTTAGGACAACTGGGTGCTGGCCTATTGAGGCTTGTGCACTGTGGCTCCAACTCTCCACTGGCTGGAACTGAATTCCCACTAAGTGACTCCCCATTTCCAAGTGCCCTTTCTGCTGCTCCTACCTGCGATTTTACCAGTAGACTGACTTTTCCGATGTGTGTTTTGCCCTCTGCTGAACCTTCTTTTGAAATTCTTTCCCCCAATCTCCTCCTTAGATCTACATTGTCTCATCCTCAAGACTCATTTCTTCTGCAGAAGTTTCTAGAAGTACCTGTTTGGTTCTTCTGTCTCTCTCCTTCATATTTTTCTTCAAACATTAGTTCCTCTATAGCACTCTCTGACTTCATTTTATGTCATGTGTGCAGTGTTCTTGCCTCTGCATGATTTGCTCAAGATATTTGTGTTCCATTTAAGTAAATGTTCCAAATACTTTTGGGGCCATGCCTACAGCATGGGGAAGTTCCTGGGCCAGGGATCAAATCTGCGCCACAGCAGTGACCTGAGCCTCTACAGTGACAAGGCCAGATCCTTAACCTGCCAAGCCACCAGAAAAATCCTGTTCAAGATAACTTTAAAGCACTTAAAAAAAAAAAAAAAAAAAAGTTAACGTGTAGTTGATTTACCATGTTGTCCCAATTTCTGCTGTACAGCAAAGTGACCCAGTCATACACATATATACTTCCCTGTTTTTATATTATCTTCCATCCTGGTCTCTTCCAAGAAGCTGGATATGGTTCCTGTGCTATAGAGCAGGCCTTCGTTGCCTATCCATTCTAAATGCAATGGTGTGCATCTTACTAACCCCAAACTCCTAGTCCAACCTACTCCCTCCGCCCTCCCGCTTGGTAACCGCAAGTCTGTCTCTGTGTCTGTGAGTCTGTTTCTCTTTAAAGCACTTTTGAATTCAGTTAAGAAGACCTTTTTCCATTCCCACCTTACCCAACCCCACATACAGTTTGTCAGCAAGTTCTGTTGTCTCGACTGTGACAATATATCCAGATTTCTTACCACTTCTCACCTCCTCTGCTGCTACGCCTTGGTCCAGGCAGTGTAATTTCTCACCTGGTTGCTTGCTCTGTCTAACTGGTTTCCTGCTTCTGCCTTTGCTCCCCTTCAGCCTGTTCTCAGTAGGGCCAGTGATTCTCTGCTCACCCCCTGCCCCTGCCGCTTGGCTCCCTCACTGTGGAAACCAGGGTTCCTCCATTGGATCCTCCTTAGGCCTGATGCCCAGTCACTTCTCTGAACTCATTTCCTCCTTCATGTCCCTCTGGTCACACTGACCTCTGCAGACCAAGCATCCTCCTGCCTCAGGGCTTTGACACCATCCATGGCCTCTTCTTGGAATGCTGTTCTCCAGGTGGTTGGCTTCCTTCACCTCACCTCCTTTTCCGTGTGACCTTCCCCGACCACTTTATTGATAATATAGCCTCCTCCATCCCCAGTACATGCCACCCACACTCCTCTCTGCTTTATTTTTCTTCATGGTGTTTATTGCCAGCTGACCCACTGTGTGTGCTCTGTCCTTCTTCCCTCTAGAGCATGGGCTCCATAAGGACAAGCATTTTCTTTGTGTTTTGTTTGTTCTTTGAACCCAGGACATATAGATGCCCAACAACTGTTTGTTGCATGAGTGCCTTTTCCCGGTACCTCTGAGTTCACTGTATGGTCTCTGCCTAACTGAGAGGGGGTGGGTGGTCATTGGGAATGTCCACTTTTCCACTCCCTACCTGTGTCAGTACTTTCTAGGGCTATCGAAGCACCTTTCTCAACTGTGCATTAATTGGTCTACCAGCTAGGAAGGAATGAGGTTCTCAGGAGAACCTGTGTGTCAGAGAGTATGTTAAATAACTGACCCGGAGTTCCCTCGTGGCTTCAGGGGGTTTGGATCTGGCATTGTCACTGCCGTGGTGCAGATTCGATCCCTGGCCTGGGAACTTCTGCATCATGGGCACAACCAGAAAAAAAAGAGTAAGTTACTGACCTTGTTTTATACGAAGTTTAGATCCAGCAGGCTCTGTGTGAGGGTGAGAGGGACTCTGTGCTCTGTGGATTAGTACTCTGCTCTTAGCATTTTCTGTCTGCCTGACTTTCTGGTTCATGTTGGTTAAAATAGTTGAAATGGTTCTGAATGGCTGAGGTTGTTAAAAGAAGGCTGACCCTCAGATATGAGGGGTATTGCTGTACTTGTTCTTTTTCAGCCACCCCATTTCACCTGGAAAGTTCCCAAGCCAGGGATCGAATCCAAGCCAGTGCTGTGACCTATGCCAGCTGCAGCAGTGCCAGCTCCTTTAACCCATTGTGCCAAGCCAGGCATCAACCTGCGCCTCCATAGAGACAAGCTGGATCATTAACCCACTGCACCACAGAGGGAATTCCAAATTTTCATTCTTTTTCTTTTTCTTTTTTGGCTGCACCCACAGCATATGAAAGTTCCTGGGGCAGGGATCAAACCTGTGCCACAGCAGTGACAACATCAGATCCTTAACCTGTTGGGCCACCAAGGAACTCCTGTACTTTTTCCTCTGTAGGATCCAGGGCCTGGGTCTTCCACTGACTGTGGAAACACCAAGATTCTTGTAGCGTCATTCTCAGTAACAGAACCCTGTACCTGAAGATTTGTCCCCTCTGTTCCTTAGTTTTCTGTTTGCACAGTGAGGTGGACTGACTGAATGTATTTTCAGGTCTTTTACAACCCCAGTGATCTTCAGTCATATAGGCTACTTTCTGGGTATCGTTTTCAGATCAATCAAACGTGGTGCCATCATGTTGCAGGGTCATGCTTTGAAGGAGGATCATATTCCCAGTAGAACTCTTGCCTTCCTGAAGTGGATTTTGCTCATGGTCATAGCCTGGTAGTTAAATATATGTAGCCTCAAAATTTCCAGCCACTGAAGGAGGTGGGGACGGTGGGGATCAAGCATCCAGCAAACACTTAGGCTTGGGAAGCATCCTGGCCTGGCTGGACGAACTCGCACAGAACCACTAGTGCCAAGTCAGTTCCCTGGGACTTTTCCAACATTCATCTCTGTATTGCATTTTGTTCTTATTCCTGAAACAGAGTGGCTACTGAAATCAGGAACTAGAACTGCTGGAAAATACCTTTGGAAACCACTATGTTGCTTGGTAGAGGAAAGATAACTGCTAGTAGTTCAGATGCTGGGTCAGTTGTTTTCTTTCTAAAGAGGGGCTTGATTTGCTTTCCCCTCTCTCTCTGTTAAGGCTCTTGTTGGACTCTTAGAAAAATGAGCCATCTGGAGTTCCCGTCGTGGCGCAGTGGTTAACGAATCCGACTAGGAACCATGAGGTTGCGGGTTCGGTCCCTGCCCTTGCTCAGTGGGTTAACGATCCGGTGTTGCCGTGAGCTGTGGTGTAGGTTGCAGACGCGGCTCGGATCCCGCGTTGCTGTGGCCCTGGCGTAGGCCGGTGGCTACAGCTCCGATTCAACCCCTAGCCTGGGAACCTCCATATGCCGCGGGAGCGGCCCAAGAAATAGCAACAACAACAAAAGACAAAAGACAAAAAAAAAAAAGAAAGAAAAATGAGCCATCTAATGGTGCCAGCCATGAGGGTCCAACTTTAATCCTGTGGGAGCTGTCCTGTTAGTGCTGGTCTCAGGATCTGGATGGGAGACTATACAGCTGAAGGGTCAGGACTGCCGGGCTGGCAGTCAGATAGTTCTGGTGTGGCTCACACTTGTGTTTGCTCAAGTGACCTGAATGTGCTTCCTCTTTGGGGAACTGTTTTAAATGCAGATACTAACACCCTATAATCACCCGCTTAAGCTCAACCAAGTGAGAGTCAGGAAATTCAAATCTACAGTGCCTGTGACTTGGCTATGCCGCCCGCACACACATCAGAGTCTTCAATCAGAGATACTGCCATATACAGTAAGACTCAAATTGCAGATGGAAGCCAAGTTGCTGTTGCTGTGGGAACTGTAACTTTGAAGTTCCAAACTTTGATGTGATTAAAGTCTCAGACTTAAAGTCCCTCTATGTGGTAACTTTCTTACTTTTTTTAAAAATACCAAACTGAAAATAAAAATTGATTTAGATTGGAGATGGGGTGGAGAGGCAGATTGTAAAGGGAGGAGGCTTCTTGCAAACCACATGTGACTTTGTCATGTCCTTATTTGCCAGGAAGAGAGAGCTGACAGGCCGCTGCCCTTTTCTGTATCTCTTTCTCCTTACAGCTGGTCCCCACGCGCTCCCTGCCCCCAACACACTTGCCACCCCCCAAAGAGGATGCTTTTCACTTTCATTGACCTGGTGATAATCCTGATGGAGAAATAAGACTTGATGGGTATTAGATGTTCTTTTTAGCTGAGATCTCAAAGTTTTGATACCTGGGATCATCTAGTAGGTTTTTTTAAACTGTAGCTGGTAAAAAAGTTCAGTTCTTGGCCTCTATGTTACTGATGAGGAGAGTATGGGGAAAGGGAAAGCAGAGTTGGTGGGTCATTTCCTCTTTGAAAAGTTGTCATTAAAATTCTAGATCAGTTGGTAATTGACCTAGTCTCGGAATTGACTTTAAAAAAACAAACAACAACGAAAAAACCAAGTGAGAGTTCTCTTGTGGCTCAGCGGGTTAAAGATCCTGTGTTGTCACTGCTGTGGTTCCGGTCACCGTTGTGCTGCAGGTTTGATCCCTGGCCTGGGGACTTCTACATGCTGCAGGTGCAGCCCCCCTCCCCTCCCCTCCCAAAAAAAGGCAGTGTGTGTAAAGGATGTGTAGAGTGTCTGTTCACAGTCACTACTATAAATGATAACTATTAAAAAAAAAGAAAGGACGTTTTGTGCCTGGGACTTTGAAATTTCTGGGCCACAGAAATTGTAGGGTCAGTTCTCATTTTGAAAGAAATCTTAGGTATGCATGCACTTGGGGGGCATGTATAACACACACGAACACATATATTGAGAATCCCTTCTGTTTTTTTTGCCTTAAGGTTGAAAACCTGAGGTACAATCTTGATACTTAATTTTACAGATTCATGGAGACCCTATAGCAATTTCCCTCTTCATAAATGGCACATTCTTTTAACATTGGAGTGTCTGTGATGATCTGTGTGCCTGCTGTGCTCTGTCCCACTTGAGCTTTATAGGACCCTGTGGGAGGAGGGGTGGTGGAGCACAGATTTTGTCCTCTCCAGGGTGTGACGAGTAAAGAGAAGAGGGAGACCTGGAGCTCCCAAGTGCAGTGCCTTTTCTGCCAGACCTCTGCCAGCCTACGGACCCTGTCCTTGGTAATTCCTGCAGAAGGCAGGGCAAAAGCTAGCCCCCTAGTTCTTAGGGGTTTTTTTCGTTTGTTTGTTTTTTTAAACTGTCATTAACTATAGCTGTGAAGGGAGAGAGAGACAGCAGGGCTTGTGACAGATAGTAAAGTTTCTGCCTTTTAAAACTCATTCATATTTGAAAATAAGAAGAACAACATGCGGAAAGGCAGCTTCTGCTGTTTGCCTTTATGTATTTTTTCCCCATTTCCCTGAATGTGTCGGGGGTACCAGAAGAGTCAAGTGAGAAGGGACTGGGCAGTTAAGTCAGTGGGAACTCCTCACAGGTATGCCTACCCCTCAGCACCATTTCAAGGAGATGGAACTGATGGCTTAACTCTCTCCATGTAGTAAATCAGCAGAGCTATGAATTCTTTTGTCTTCAAAGGTATTATACACTGAGTATCTTATATGTAGCTCTCAATTTATTGGTCAGATCCTGAAATATAGACTGTATCTACCTAGTACTGGCTGCAGTGATGATGTTAATAATAATAATAATAATAATTAATAATAAATGTACTGAACCTACTCCAGTTTTGGGTAACAAACAAGATTACATTCTGAAGTGGTGGTCGGTGGTCTCTAAAACCCCGTAAGGTCACGTAGAACGTGTCAAAATGGCAGGAGAGAACAAACTGCCTTGTTCCTTAAATAGACTGCTCACTCATTGTAGTTATTTTATCCACGAACATGGTGAATTTTACAGTCTGTATACAGTATAGATGTCGTTGAAAGAACAGGTCACTTTTCCCTTAATTCTTAGTTGAGAGGTTGCAATAGCTAAGACTTTGGGTTCTGGGATGTATGTATGTATTTGTGTGTAGATAAACGTAGTTTTATAAAAGCTGGCAACCTTAGACAATGGTGGTGGAAGATTTTGGCAGTCTTTTAACAGCATTGTCACGTGGTTGACAGTTTAAATAAGCAGCACTTTATCTTGATGCAGTGAATGCATTTAATTGGTTATCTTGGCCCACCAGGGTATTTATTGATCAAAAACTTAATTTTCTTTCTGCGTATTTATGTTACTTCTAGATGTTGGTAAGGTATTGTTTTCATAGCTTATATTGAAAACATGCTTTTTCTTTTTTTTTTTTAATGTGGATGTCGTAAAGAGCTTTGTTAATGAAGAAAATTAAAATAAAAATGGTCAGGCAGAATGACTTAGTTATTTTTATATTTTCCTGTAAAAACAGCCTCAGTTAAGTGAGCCACAATGAGCCGTGATGTATTTCCTCCATCTGGATGGAAAATAAGCCATTTATTATTTCAGGTCTGACTCACAGTGAACCTGCTGACACTGGGATGTTTTAAAATCATAATCATAAGGAACAGGTTAGGGCAGAAACTTGGACGCTGGGCCTAGGATTACCTGCTTATTACAATGTTTTACAACTTGGATGCTTTAGGTTTTCTGGCACAATGTCCTAAACCTCACACACTAAACACCCCCTTGTTGTACAATTATTGCTTGCCGGTTTTAGATGGTGCCAAATAGACAGATGCCTCATCATAATTACCATTTTTTAATTTCACTGCTCTAGACACATATATGGCTCTTTATCTCCTCTCCCCTCCCCAGGGTGCTTGTCTTCCTCCCCGCCCTGGGGTCCTTAGTTCCCTAGGACCTCGGAGCGCGGAATGTGGTAGGTGGACGCAGCACGTGTGATGGCAGAGAAAACCGGTTATAGCAAATAGAGATAACAGAATTGTCAGTGGGTAAGAGATGTGCTTCTTTATCAATATGGTGAAATAACAGAATTTGTGGCGAGTCACTGTAATTTTGAGGTAATTACTCATCGCAAGTAAGAAATATTTTGATATTTTGACAGCAGCTGTAAGGTGAAGATCCATTTCTGTTGGTGTCAAAGTCACAGTACTGCTACATTGCATTGCCTAGTTTCATAAGTGAAAGAGATGCTAAATTTCACTGATTGGTTCATAAAAATCGAAATGTATGTGTGTCCCTGCGCCAATCTAAGTTTCTTAAATCCCTTGAGTACTGTACCTAGGCTCCAGGTTAAGAACCCTTGGCCTTGAGGGTTTTGTTGTTGTTGCTGTTGTTGTTGTTTTTTTTTTTTTTGTTTGTTTGTTTGTTTGTTTTCTCTCTCTCTCAGATAGTTTGATGAATACAAACTCCTTAGAGACGAGTTTGACCTATACAAATCTGGTTATCCTTGTAGACAGTGCCATTCTCCTGGTGTTGGCTCCAAAGCAGGGAGGAATGTTTGTTTTTTTGGTCAAGTTCTGATGAACCCTTTGTAGTCCAAAATGGACAAATTAGCCTTTAGATCATCAGCTTCTTTGACATCAAAAGATAGATGCCTTCAAATCTGTGTTTTCCTTGGTGTTTCATCAGTGGACTCTCACACACTGGTGCTCTTACATAATTCTCTACACGCTTCAGGCCTATAATGCTGTGTGTTTGTGTTTATATATATTTAAAGCGGAAATGACATTCTTTCAAAAGGAAGTATATCCTTTTCATTTTATGAGGCAGAAGGAAGAATAAAGAAAGGAAACAAATTAACCTTGTCATGGCAAGCAGAAGGAAAAAATAAGCAGTAGGTTCCCAGTTTGGTATTCTACCCTCCAGATGACTCTATTGCATAATGTGTTTTGTCATCCAAACGTAATTTTATTTCAAGTCTACTGAGCCTCAGATATTACAAATGATAATGATAATTAATTAAATTGGAGTAGTTTTAACAACATTGGGGTATGTGCTAGAATAAGAAAATGGCTAAATTGAAGGACATTTGCATTGAATGTCACTGTTTAATGTTAACCTAATTTGGAGGGCCTTAAAAAATACAAAAGAAATCAGTGTTTTTAACATTTATTCCAGCTGAGGGCTTTAAAGCAGCCTTTAAAAAATCTTTAGTACCTACACTGAAAGGTACATGTACTCCCTTCCCACCTATCTGAAGGATCCGTCATGTGAGCCAAAAATTATCTTTAATAAATTAACTGTGATCGTGACAAATCTTGCTGCTTAGAAGAGAAAAGGAGGTATTTTGTGAGATTATACTGAAAGGATACATTTTTTTCCTGCTTATATAATACCTACCTTAATCAGTAAAGCACTTGGAGATGACATTTTAATTTGGAGACATGTTCTTTTCTGAAGACAGTTCAAATCAAGAAATTAGCAAACTTGAAAAAAAAAAAGAAATTAGCAAACTTGAAGTAAAAGAGAACGAGTCCATTTCTACTTTACCAGCATGTTGTAGCCATGGCAGATAACCTGAAATATGCATTTTTGGCTTAAAGAATAAATAACGCATTGTATCAGTCAGCTTTTGCTGTGTAACATAAAAATCTCATGGCCATATACTTATAAGCTTGTTTGCTTATACATCTTGCCCACATGTATGAAGTTTGCTGGGACAGCTTGCTGTTTCTCACTTTGAGGCCCAGCCTGGAAGGTCAGTAACAATCTGGGATAAGTTTTTCGCAGAATGATGTCAGATGCATAGGAGGGTAAGCCTTACTTCCCAAGTTTATTTTCAGCGCCTGTTAGTGTCAAGTTCACTAGCATCCCATTGGCCAAAATCAGCCATATGGCCAATCCTGGAATCAAGGAATAAAGACATGTACTTTATGCAGCAAGGGGCGGTGGAAGTAACCACACCAGGACAATTGGGACCAAAGATTCTATTTACTACAAAGTTGAAAAATGTTGGCAGCTGAAGGAAGCATTTGGTTATGAGATTATATGGTGCTATTTTGTTGCCTTTGGCTTTTGTCATTTCTTCTGCCCCAAGAAAGAGCAGTTCAGCTTTTCATGTGACTATGGTCTGATTTTACCACATCACAGGGGACTCATTATTGCCAGGCGAAGGGCAAGACAGAGGGAAGGAGAATGGAGCCGAGACAGGAGATCTCGATTCTAAGTCGAGTTCAGCTGAAGACCCCAGACAGTTAATGTAATTTGTCTCTGTCTCAGACCACTTGTTCTGTAAAATGAAGATGCTGGGCTAGTCTGTCTCTGTAGTTCCTTCCACCGCTAGAATTGAGATTTCATTCCCTCTCTGTAAGTGCAGGTTTCATTTGTTGGCACCTCCATTCCACCTTTTTGTTGCCGTGTGTCATAAGGGTGTAAAACTTGGGCGACACCCAAGGGCAACAGAAATGACTTTAGTAGCCAAAGGAAGTTAAGTGGTGAATGAAAATAAAGGTACCAGATGTGTAGGTATTTATTGCCTGTGTGTACTATACTAAAAGACGTGGAATGATTACTGAATGCTGCATTTGGGATTGTAGAATCCCCCCATAAGGCTCTCAGTTTCCTGAGAATGGAGATGGTATCTTGTCTGCGTATCATCCTTCTTTCATTCATCCATTCCTTCACTTATTAACTCATAGTGCCCGGTGCAGTCCTGACATGTGGTAGAGCAGTTTTGGAATAGATGCATGAAGTAAAGAAGCCTCAGATGGGAAGTCAGTGAGGGTGTAGTCTAGAAGTGTCTTCAAGAAGAATGTGGGTTTTCTGGTGCACATATTTAGTGACTAGGATGGACTGTTGTCTGCCTCCCGTCAGTTGGAAGGTGATAGTAGTGCAAGGATTGCACCCTGATGAGACGTCATATACTCGGGCTCCCTGCTGTGTCTCCTGCACTTTGCTAGGCACTTGGGGTGCAGGACAAGAAAACATAGTCACTGTCCTCCAGTTTTCCCATTTTTCTGGAGTTCCAGCACCGTGTGCCTCTTTCTATAACAGGAACCTGGGGCAAAGCACAGGGGAGAGGTGCAGGAGGCAGTGGGGACCTCCATTGAGGGGGGACAGGAGGTCTTCACCCAGCAACAACCTGAGGGGTTTATGGAGAGCCTCTGGGAAGCCTGAAGTGACACAGTGTATTTTGGGAGCCTAAGCACAAGTCTGAAGGGAGAGGCAGGGTGAAATAAGGCTGCAGAGGCAGGCAGGGTCAGATCTGAAAGTCTGACACGAACTTGATCTTTACCTAATGGAAAAAGGAAGCCAGGGGAATTTTAAGCAAGTTCAGGGATGTGATCAGATGTGCTTTTTTTTTAGAAAGTGGGAATAGGAGGGGCTATGAGAAGTTTCATGGGCAAGGATGCAGGATCCTTAGAGGGAAGTGTGGCCCAGGGAGGATCCAGGGACAGGGGGACACCTGGCAAGTAGTCTCGCAGGGACATCCACCTCCACACCTTCCTCAGTCCCTGTGGGCACACTGCCTCTCTGCCCGCCCTTCCAAAAGAGAGAGAACATGATGTGCAATCATTTTAAATCTTTTCCCCCACTGACAGGGGCAGGTGTACTGCTTCTGAAGTGTTGCAAAGCCTTGAAATAGTCTGTTTCAGGCTAGATAGCTTCAGGTGACAGGATGGGTGTGGTGTAGTCTCAGTGTTGAAGGATGATATAACCTCACTTTGGTAAATTGTCAACTTAGGGTGTTTGAAAGTCAGCTTGGTCACTAAAATAATGACTTATTTTGATCTTCAGCTTTTACATTTGCCTCACCTTGCTATCTAACATTTGGGAAAAAAAACCCAAACAAATTTGTTTTTACAGTATTTTGGTTAAATAGAACATGCTTTTCAGTAGACTCCACTGCATCATCATCGTGTCAGAATATATTTTTTCTTGCCTCAGATTTGTTGATATTTTTATTGTTCAGTCCATGTACATCTTCTCCAGAGCATTAGGTTTATACTTACTGGCTTTAAGTACTCGTTTGCTGATATTAAGAAGTATCTCTTAGCAGTTAGTGTTGGTGGCACTGTTGGTGTAATACGTGGCATCCTTCCATACTCTACTTGCTTGTTTTTGCCAGTCTGCACCTCCAGTGGTATTATCCCTTCGTTTTGTGCTGCCCATGATGACGCAGCTTCTGCCTTACGAGGCTAACAACTGGTCAGGGCTTAGATAGCTGCTGATACACAGATATTAAGGGCAAGTAACTGGAGAGAAATGTAAAAGGGAGTACTGGGGTTTCAGGGGCTGGGAAGGTCACGTCAGGTTGGAAGCACCAGGAGAAATACGGCCCATGCCTAAGATGAATGCAGAAGTGTGGGTAGAATTTCAGCAGGCTGGGGCTGATCTGGGCTGGGCAGGGAGGAGATTCAGGGTGCTGCTGGGAGCAGCCTGAACAAAGGGATGGTGGTGGGAGAGGGTCCCTGTGTTCAGGGAGTTGTGAAGTGTAGTATAGTTGGAGATGGATTACTGGAGACAGTGCTGGAAAAGTGGAGGCCTTGTCCCCATGATGTGTAATTGAGAGTCAGGAGCTGTTGAGAAGGGAACTTTTCATATGTGTATTGCTGACAGTGATGCTAATTAACTTTTAAGCACCAGTTATGATCCTAGACTGCTTGTAATTGTGACTGAGCACCTGTGAACAGATAGAAATTATCCTGGAAATATCCACTTACTCCTCCATCAGGGAATAAAATGATATCACACAGTGAATTTTAAGAGTTTTATTTTTCTATTATTTATTCCTGTAGACATGTACTAGTAACTGACTTTTATCTGCAGTGTGGTTTCGATTGCTAAAAATGAGGACTGAATTGCAGCTTGTCGAATAAAATATATTATCATATTGGAAAATTTGAGTTACTGATTCTGCCTAAAAGGGCTTTGATATAACTGAGTATAATTTCTTTTCCTGGGGATGCCATTTCCTTTAGAAATTCAGTGCGTATACTTCAAAGTATTAAAAAAATGTTAAATCACTTTTTTAAATGGCATTTTTTTGGAGTAAATGATGAAGAACATTACAGTTTTGATTTTTAATAAATCAAGAAGTACATATCAGTTTTTAAATTTTGGAAACAAGTTTCTATGACATTTACCAAATATGATCATTCATAGCAAAACCTGAATTCCTGACGCAGTTTAAGAACCAGGAGAGAAAGAATTTGTGTCAAATATGCGAACCAGTTAGGTTTTAGAAAGATGGAGTGAACACATAGCTGTTTCGCTCTGTATATACTTTGGGTTTTTGTCTAGGGGGAAAAAATACCTTACCCTAGCAGTGTGTGGCTTGTTATTCTCCATAGGGCTGTTTTTAGGGATGATAGTAATATTTACAAGCATGTGAGCAAATACAGAGCTGTCTGGTTTAGAGCCATATTGCCTGTTAGGACATTTCTTAAGAACGCTTCCAGGAGAGGAAGGCTAATGGTGATTAAGTGGCGTTACCTCTTGATAACTGCAGTGTAGACTGTGTATCCTTCTGCCTTTTCATCCACGCTGGCATCTTGCCGTCCTTGCCTAGCACCAGGATGACACTGTGCTGAAGGCCTCTGGCCCAGCTCTATTACAGAGAGCATGAAGGAAGAAAAATGGGCTAAGCCTAGGAGAGTTTAAAAAAAAAAAATTATCTGGCACCAAGCTAATTATGAGATAATTGAGAGTTATAGGGGTCATCTCTGCACATTAATTAGCATGTCCACACATGCACATACATATACAGTATCACTCTTCAGATTTTCCAGAGGATGGGCTTGTAGGAACAAGCAACATTCATCTCTTCTTATACATTTAATGTGTTAATATTAGTGCTTCTTGGGTGGCAAGTCTTTTTTTCTTTTTAATGGAAATGACACAGTTCAGGTTAATTCTGTCACATTCAACATAAATCAAGCATTTAGAAAAATGCCGTGTCCCTCCCTGTCTTTACCCCCATTTGGCGCTCAAGTGTTAAGGGTATGCCTTGGTGGTAACACCAGCATTTGCACAAGCAGCTCTCCTGGTCATTTCACCAACACCCACATGAACTGAGACTCTCCTTGCCCTTTGTGAAATACCCTTCCTGGTTGGCTGTGGCTCCCTGGCTGCTTTGTGTTTCCCTCTAGTACACCAGATTAGTTGTATTTTTCTTGGAACACGTTTGCGCTTTTTCAGACATGTTTGTGCAGTTGTGCTATTTTCTCAATAAAAAATTAATTTAAATATTAAATAAACCCATTAAATATGAAATAATTAGCTTTAGGAAAACTAAGGTGCACATTTTGGAAAGACTTAAATTGCTGATAAATTAGGTTTGCTTAGACCCTATAAAAGTTGAGTTGCCATGAAGAGGTTGGGTAGATTTCCTTCTCCTGATTAAAGAAATCAACATTGTAAATCTTGGTGATAATGCATGTGGGTTTATAAGAAAGACGGGACCTTGTCTCAGAGGAAGATTTTACCTTATCTCAAGCATGTTTACATGTATATATCTTAAGGTAAATGTTTAAGGCCTGTATATCAGTTTTTAAAAATTCTGTACTTTAAATTCCCTCTTTTTAAATTAATTGGCCAACTAGGATTTTGATCTGGTTTGAATTATATTGGGTAACAAATGTGTTTTAACATAATGGTCACTGGCATTAACAACATCAATCACCAAAAGC
The DNA here is from genome assembly GCF_054392235.1 of Sus scrofa. NCBI lineage: Eukaryota > Metazoa > Chordata > Mammalia > Artiodactyla > Suidae > Sus > Sus scrofa. The sequence continues at coordinate 16,007,113 of NC_139393.1, read as the reverse complement.
CATATCTAACCTACTTTGGGACACAACCAGTTTCTCTTCACTACCTTATATAGGAATGATAGATGTATCCTAAGCATGGGCTGGGAGAAGTCTGAAAGGCAGATAAAAAGCCTAGGCATAGTAAGAAGTTGAAGAGACTTGAAGGATTCTTGCCAAGGCCTTTGATTGAATCTGAGGAGATGGCCTTGACAGTGGTGTAGCTGTGGAGTGACTCGAGGCAGTGAGTTGGTGAGTGAGTGGGGTGTGTGGTATTCACATTCAGCCCTTACTCATCCCACACACAGTTGCCTCTAGACGGGGACCTTGACCTCTGTACCAGTTTTATGGTAGTGTGAGTAACATGCAGTAAGTTTTGCTTACTAAGTAGATGAGTTTGGTAGTACTGTTGTTTTTGGTTTTGTTTTGCATTTGGGCCATCTTTTTTTTTTTTTTTTTTTTTAATGGCTATACCCATGGCAAATGAAAGTTCCCAGGCCAGGGATTGAGTCTGAGCTGCAGCTTTGACCAATGGCATAGTGGGAACTCCTGGGTCTTTACTTGTGTCCACTAAAAAGGATAGGTTGTTAATCTACTGCCAAATCTCTCGCGCAAGTCCTGAGAAAGCCCTAAAATGATTGGCAGTTAGTGGCCAGGTGTGGTGTGTTAGGGGCTGTGTAAACCATACCTGCTAGATAGAATGCAGTGTTGGGATGACATTAAAACAATGTGTTTTTTTTCCCCCCAGTCCAAATGATTTTGGGTAAAAAAACATAAGCATTAAAAAAGCACTATTAGCAATTGAAGATTAATATCTCTTCACTGGTGTTTGAAAGAATCTTTTATATTGCTTGTATGAATTTCCTTTTCTGTTATATTTAACATGTACCTTGGTTATGCATCTTCCTCCATTCTCTGTATTTAATCCCCAAGGAATCTGTATTAATGAATTTTATGCTTTGAGCTTCCCTTTTTTTCTTGTCCTCAAAAGTGATACTGGGAGAAGAAGGAAGGCTCTTCAAATTTCCTTTGAAAGCTTTTATTTATCTTATACACCTATTCCTTTTGAAAATTTCTCTGTGTACAGCAGGCTTTTTTTGCAAATGATTAATTTAAATACCAGAGATACATGGAGATTCACTGTCCCCCTGGTTGTTCCTCTCCCTGTTCCTTGGCTCAGATTCACCTTCAGAAAGTCAGGGAGAGGAAACATAATCTGCCTACACTTAAGGCAGAGGTTGGTTATTTAATTTGTGGTCAGTTAAAAAAAGTTTAAAAAGCTATTTAATTTGTTCTTACCATGATGGAACTAAAAATAAATAAAGAGAAAACCAGAATACTTGTCTTTTTGCTAAAGGCTTATGTGAATTTTTCTGTGTGCTCTGAAAGCTATGTATATATAATTTATTAATAATAATATATGTACCTCTATAGAATTCCAATTACCGTATTTTTAAATCGCTAGTATTTAAAAAATGTAGATGTCTTCTACTGGTATTTTAGATTATGTAACAGGTCTGAATTGAGTATCTTGATACTTCCGTTTCAAAATATTTTTCTTTTTTCTTTTTTTCTTTGTTGTTTTGTTTTTTTGGCCACACTCATGGCATGTGGAGTTCCAGGCTAGGGATCAAATCTGTGCCATAGCAGTGATCCCAGTGGCTGCAGTGACAACGCTGGATCCCTTAAACAGCTGTGCCACTAGAGAACTCCAAGAATAACATCTTGAAAATGTGTGCCAAAAAGTGAGAAAAAAAGGCCATTCATCCACTGAGAATTTTAATGGGAATTTTAAGATCATATTTTAGTGGAGTATCAATGTTTAGTGTATTGGGCAGTTCAGAAGATTGATTTGTTCAGATTTGCTTGGAGACTTGATGAAGACTAATTTGACTTTAAATTTGTATTTATCATTTTAAAAACATGATCATTAAAGAAAATTTGAAAACTAAGGAGAAGAGCCAAAACTTAATGTTTTGGTGATGCTTCCATTCTCTTTTATATGCATTATTAAAAAAAATCACTGCTTGAGGCTATGCATAAACTTGCCAACTTGCTTTTGATTAATAGAGTAAGTTCAACAGGGAATAGTGTAAAATATCATTGGCAGCATAACTGCAAGTGAGTTGAGCAGATTAAAATTAGCTTGAAGTCATAAATCCTTCCTTTCATATTATCTGTTGTCATCATTTATTTATATATATTTATATATATATATATATATATTTTGTCTTTTAGGGCTGCGCCTGTGGCATATGGAGGTTCCCAGGCAAGGGGTTCAATCTGAGCTACAGCTGCTGGCCTACGCCAGAGCAACAGCCACATCAGATCCAAGCTGCATCTGCGACCTACACCACAGTTCACGGCAATGCCAGATCCTTAACCCATTGAGTGAGGCCAGGGATGGAACCCACAACCTCATGGTTCCTAGTCGGATTTGTTTCCACTGTGCCATGATGGGAACTCCAATTTATTTTATTTATTTATTTCTCTCTCTCTGTCTCTCTTTTTTTTAAAGGGCAGCACCTGTGGCACATGGAACTTCCCAGGCTAGGAGTCAAAAAGGAGCTGTAGTCTCATGGTCACAGCAACACAGGATCCAAGCTGTGTCTGTGACTTTCACTGCAGCTCACAGCAACACAGGATCCTTAACTCACTGAGCAAGGCCAGGGATCAAACCTGCGTCCTCATGGATGCTAGTCAGATTTGTTTTTGCTGAGCCATCATGGGAACTCCATCTTTTTTTTTTTTTTTTTTAATTTATTCTATTTTTTGGTATGCCTGTGGCATATACAAGTTCCCGGACCAGTGATTGAACCTGCACCACTGCAGTGACCTTAGCCTCAGCAGTGACAGAGCTGGGTCCTCAACCACTGAGCCACCAGGGAACTCCCTATTATCATCATGTAGAGAAAAGAAACATACTTCATTTTAGGAATTCTCATTTAATATCTCCCAAAGACTGGGCTTTAACAAACAAATATACCAGTTGTCATCTGGTAGAAGCAGGAGATGAATTCAGGGAAGGAAGACAGGATTGAATGCTGTAAATCCTACCTGCAGCCTGTGCCTGTGGGATAATTTTATACACAGACTGGACCCACCGCAAGCTCATGCTTTCAAATTCAGTTGCAGACATTGATCTCAGGACTTAGGTTTTCCTGTCTCTTCAGTTTTTATTTGTTGTAGATTTCTTAGTGAAGGATCACTTTTTTTTGTTTTGTTTTGTTTTGAAGGATCACTATTAATTGGCAGTTAATCATCTAGGATTTATGATGACTAGGAAGTCTAAATAAAAATATACTAGCTCCAATTTGGACAGAAATTTGAATGCCCAGTGTAGTGGGTTGACTTCAGTCATCATTGGTGATATGTAAATTGAGTTAGAGTTCTGAGTATGACAAGCACTTTAGGAGTAAATTAGACAGTTTGAAAACCCCATTAACTCAGAGTACTAGGCTACTATTTAGTTCTCCCAAACAATAATTTACTAAGTTTAGCCTGCCCAAACAGTAATTTGCAAAGTAATACCTTGAAGATGCTAGAAAGAGTTAATGAAGCTTCTGAAGTACCTTGTATTTTCTTGGAGAGTCTGATTCCAGCATTTATGGTGGTTATACTTAAGAAAAAGGCCTTTAAATTGAGTGCCTGTTGCAGGAATTGCTGCTAAACATATCCTATGATCTTCAGGTTTTTATCTCACTCCTACCCTATTCCTGTCCTGGTTTTGCACCTTTTTCTTTTTGTCTCTGAGTATTCCCCAGGGTTCACTCCTGTACCTGATGCTGTTTCTTGGTGCTCTCCTCTCCTTGCAATGGCTTTAGTTGCCTTGATTCCAGCACGTGGTATCTGGACACCGGTTTCATTTCTGCTCTCTTGTGCTTCACCTCTCATACTGTATCTGTGTCTTTTCTCTGGAACTTTATTCTCATTTATCAACCAGCTCATGACCAGATGGCCTTAAACTTAACATTTTCCTCCCTAAAACTGGCTTCCTTTCCTGGCTTCATTATTTTTTGAAAAGCACTTACAGTTGTCTCACCCCAGTGCCCTGGAGACTCCTCCCCTCAACCCCAGTCCCTCCTCCCTCCCCTTCCCTGTGGTCCTTCCCATCTTATACCTGGATCACTACACCCAGCTTGCTCTTTCTCTTTCATTCTGCTCTGGGTAAGCTGTGACATCAGATTCCTTGACATGTCACCTTAATTATATCATTAATTTTTTCATTCATTCCTTCAAACACCTTCAGACACCCTTGGCATTCAAAGGCATTTCACCATCTGAAAGGCCCATCTTCCCAGCTTTCTTTTCTACAGACTCCTCTGCCAGCTCACCTTCTGTACTCAAGGGCATTCTTCTCCCTCCTAGTTATTTGCTCATTCTGTTATACAGCAGGGCATTCCCTTCTCCCCATCCACACTAGATAGTCCTCCTCGAACTATTCAGTGGAAGAAGAAGCTAGGCTGGAAAGGTACATTCTCTGCAGTTCCATTTGTCTGAATTTCAGCAAACAAGCAAAACTAGTGTATATGCTAGAAGTCAGAGTAGTGGTTACCTGTGGGGGAGGGGCTGCTGACTGCGTGGAGCAGGAGAGCCTTCTGCTGGGGTGCTGGGAATGACCTGGGGAGTGGTCACAGAGCGGCGTATACAAGTGTGAAGATTCATTGAGTACCTAGCGGATTTCAGTGCTTGGCTGTATGTAAGTTAAACATCAAGAAAATGTAGACTAAAACGGTACCCACCTTACAAGGCTGTGGTAAGGCTTAAGTGTAATACTGGATTGGAAATGCTGAGGACAGAGACTGGCACGTGGGGGAAAATCCCATTTCTTGCAATTAGACAGAAGTTATCTTTTTCACTCTGAATTGTATAGCAGATATTCCCCAGCAAGATAATTTTGTGAATAATTTTGTCTTGGAGACCTTTTTTTTTTTTGGTACCATCTTCACTTGAATTGCCATGTTTATTGCTCATTTGATATTGTGGATTTAGTATGGATACCTTTTATTTTTATTTATTGTGTCTGTTTTTGTTCATCAGTAGAAGTAGTGGCAGTATGGTGTGTCATGGAAAGCTTGTCATGAATTGAGAGTCCCCCCCCCCCCCAAAAAAAAACATTGCACGCATGAAAAAGAGCACTTTAGGTTTGTTTTAAAAGTATTTCACACAGCAAGCTTAAGATGGGAGTTATTTCCTTGAGTATTCTAGTTACCCGGGAAGCATTCATAAATGGGACTTATGGAAAGCCTTCATATTACAGCTCATAGGAAGGAAGACATTCTTAGTAGAGCTGTTAAAATGAGCTTAAATGATTTTTAAATAATAAAACGTCTTTCAGGATGGTGGTTAGCAAGCTTCAATATGTATGTGAATCAGTCCCACCCTCAGATCCTGGGATTTTGTACAAACATGGGTTCTGACTCAGTGGGGTGAAGCTTGAGATCCTGTATTTGTATTCAGCACCTGGACAGTGATGCTGATCCCCAAACCACAGGCCAAGTAGCACAGAGTCAGGGGTGTATTCTAGTTTAGAGATGGGACAGTATAAATGGTAAAACAAGAACAGCTTAGCCCATAAAAACCACTCCACACATTTGGGTGACTAGTGACCACATGGCCCACGTTTGTGTGAATATTCCTGAAAGAATCCATTCAAGAAAGTAATGACTCTTATTAAAGTTTTGGTGTTAGATGATTTTTTTTTTTTCATGCTAGTGGGTAAGACTGGTTGATTTCATTAGTTTGTTTTTTTGTTCCCTCTTGCAAATAGTGCTGTATCAGTGGAAGTGCTTGTGAATTCAACCAGAATTTTTCGGCAGAGAAATTTAGAAATAACTTGCAGTCATTTGCGAATATCTGTCCTTAAAAACAAAACAAAACAAACGGCAAACCTAACTAAAAAATATCACCAGTAATTCACAGCCCTTCCCCGTTTGTGACTGTGTTCCATGAACAATGCTTGGCAGAACCGCCACCACTGTGCCCTGTGCCGTTGAAGAGCCAGCTTCACTCCTCCATGCTCTGCCACTTGCCATGGTACATTTCCATCCCCTTCTCTGAGCCTGGGCCTCTTTTATCTGTTGTTTTCTTTCGCTTGTCACATTCTTGACTTGGTGCACGATAAATTTATACCCTGTCAGTCTTCAGCCTCTGTCAGTCTGTGATTTGAAACTGAGAAAAACCCAAGTTACAAATTGAAGATGTGCTCTGACCTTTTGATGCTGGGAAAGTGGTGCTGTCAGAGGACCTGGCCCCAGCACGGCTGCCACCCGCCCGCCGAAACAGGGTGACAGGAAGAATGTGGCGCTGCCTGCTGGCTCCCAGGCACATTCCTTACTCTTTGGGACTGAAGTACCAGACACTCACATTATTAAATTACTTAACGAAGATTTTTGTAGCACCTCCAATCCCTTTGAAAAGGCCCTTTCAGTCCGTGAGCCGTGTGCGGGCACTGGGAGCGAGAGGAGCTCTCACGCTGGTGAACAGGCCCTCAGGTGGTCCTGTGGATGCGAGGCTGCTGTTTCTTTTCTGCTCTCAATCAGCAGAAGAGACTTTCCCAGGCTCAAGGAAAGGTTTTTCTTAGGGAAGGGCCCTTCCTGCACTGATGGAAAATGTAGGGTTTCAGCTTCAGCCTTGACTCGGCGTTGCCATTAAAATTCCACCCGGGAGGCCTTGTTTAGGCTGTGATTCAGGGGCTGCAGATCCTGATAACTTAGAGCAGTGTGGCTCGGGCTGATGAAGTGGGCTCCAGTGGTCTCCATCAGAAAGGTGTGTGTAATTATGCAGAAGGTTCTGGAATCGGGGGAGATCTCTCTCTCAGAAGATGACAGAAAGTGCAAAGGCTAGGTGGCCATGAACTTGGCTTTTGCATCAGACTCTGTGAGTCTTCATCTGTAATGATGGTCCTAAGAACAGCAGTCCTTAATACTTCACAGGGTTACTGTTGGGATTGACTGAGATGATATCTGTGGAAAGACCCTGGACTTGAAAGCGGTAATCACGTGCACTTACTTGTATTATGGTCTTCCCAGGTTTTGCTTTTGCTAAGTGGCCTTCCTGTGTGATCAGTACTAAATGGCGGGGAAAGGACGGTCCATCCTCTCACACCATGCTGGGGGAGACCAGTTGCTACAGCCTCAGGAAGTGAGGAGATGGGGTGAGAGGACAGGCTTCTTCCTGCTCTTTGGGGTGCTGAGCTGTCTTTAGACAGAATAAGGGTGAAGGGGTGTGGCGGGAAGGCAGGGAGGGCTCATGAGGAGGTGGAATTGGATGTGTATATACCACGGTCTTTTTCCCCTGAATACCACGGTCCTCAGATGAGTACACAGGACTCGGGGATTATCAGTGATGCTTAAAAAGTGGGTGTGACTGGAGTTTGCGTCGTGGCTCAGTGGTTAACAAATCCGACTAGGAACCATGAGGATGTGGGTTTGATCCCTGGCCTTGCTCAGCGGGTTAAGGATCCGGCGTTGCTGTGAGCTGTGGTGTAGGTCGCAGATGCTGCTCGGATCCCTCCTTGCCATGAGCTGTGGTGTAGACTGGCAACTACAGCTCAGATTCTACCCCTAGTCTGGGAACTTTCATATGCTGTGGGTGTGGCCCTAAAAAACAAACAAAAAAGAAAAAGGTGGGTGTGGCTTCTATGTGTGTGTTGTTAGCACATAAGCTTTCTGAGAACAGAGCCCACCCAGTAACCAGTGACGTGTGTTCAGTACAGTACAGATTGGGATTGCTTGGCTCGATTGGAGAAGGTGACTCTGATGGTGCCATTGATACTCTTGCCATTGAACTTCACTGGGCAGCCTCTGAGCTGCCGGATGCTGAGTACAGGAGCTCACTGGAACCTCACTAGGTGGCTGTTATCCTCATTGTATCGTTGAGGAAACAGATTAAGTAATTTTCCCAATGTCTTGTAACTAGTAACTGCCAGGGATTTGAGTCAAGCTCCCCAAAGCCACATCGCTTCCTAAGGCTAGTTTTAAACATTTGATTCCTCAAGTAGAAAGCCCACAAAGACTCTAAGATAGTCTTCAGAAAGCTTACATTTCCACGAAAGTACGTGAGACATCATGGAAAGAATCGGTGCCAGATATTAGAGAAATCATTGTGTGCCTGGATTGGAGCAGTCCTGCTCCATGGTCTTATTTAGCCCAGGCTTTCCCATGGTTGTCAGACCAAAAGCCTCAGGACTCCTGGGAAATGACACAGGGCCCATTCTGAGTGCAAGTGGGAAAGATGAGCTCTCCCGCAAATGAATACTTGGTCCATTTGGCCACCCAAGAGGACTTAAATCAGGTTCCGTGACTCCAGTCTTTACTGTCCCTTTGTTGTATGGCAAACACACAGACTGTCATCCCCCCCCAACCCTGAGCAAATGTCGTTGTATTAAATAATCACAATGCCATTATTGAATGTTTTTATGCTTATTTGTTAGACTTGAACCTCTTCCCCCTCCCCCAAAAGAAACTGTTGACATTTCTACAGAGCCTGTCACTCACCAGAAGGAAAAAGACTCACATGTCATACTGTTTTGTAGCCAGCAAAGTTGTGAGATAAACACGTCTTGAAAAGTGGCTTTCATACCTCCTGTTTTTTTTTTTTAAATGGCCTTGCTGCTCAAAGTCTGGTCTGTGGACTGGGCGGCATCAGCATCACTGGGGGCATGTTAGAATCTCAGGCCTGACCCCAGGCGTATAGAATCAGAATCTGCATTTTTTGAGAAGAACCCTGGTGATTCCTGTGCGTGTTTAATGTGAGGAGCACTGGATTTTCTGGTGATCACTCCCCTCCAAGTTAATGGTTAAACTTATTGACTGGAGACTTTTTTCTTCTGTACAAAGCCCAGTTCAAGGATATAATCTTAACATTTTCAGAGCCAGGTCCTAAGGAACAGAGTAGCTCAAGTGTAGCTGTTTAGCATCAGGGAGCATTTTGTTGTTTCTAGCAAAGTAAGATTTATTTATTAAAATGCATAGTCACTTCATCTCAATTTTCTCCATTTGTACTGCAAAACTATTAGGGTGGTTAGAGAGAGGAGTTACTGTTGGCCTCTTAAAGAGGATAAAAATCACAACCCAATTACATAGATGCTCATGTAGGTACCTTGAAGATAGAAGCCCCATTACCCAGGTCTGTGGTCTAGACGGCCCCTCCTCCTGGGGGGCCTTTTCTGCTGCCTTCATCTTGGGCTTTTCCTTGGAGGGGAGTGTGAGGTGAACACGTGGAAGCGTGTTCCACACTGTGCCTTTGAACCTCCTCTTTTATTGTCCACGCATCTGCCTTCTCCTCGGCGGGGCTGAAGCAACCCGCACCTTCGTTCTGTCGCTTACTGGCTTTCTGACCAGAGCGTGTCTCCTCACCCTGGAAATCAAGGCGTTGGGTTCTGACACTCCAGAGATCCTTTGTAGCCCATTTCCTCACTCATGACCCTGGGCCACCTCTGCCCGTGCCTCTGACGGCCCTCCTTTCTCTCCTCCTCCACCCCTTGTGCCTCGCCTTCGACTCGGCCAGTCCTGCCTTCATGGACCTCCTTACTCCAGAAGAGCTTCGAGGCGAGCTGCATGAGTGCTTTGTGCACTGTCCATGAACTCTTCAAGGAGCAAGGGGATTCCACATTCAGGGGCTCCAGGTGTACTTGTGAATGTGTTTCAATACATATTCCTGCTCATTCCCTAATGGTGCAGCTCTCTTTGCAGCTCTTCAAACAGAAGATACCCCTTTATCAAATATTACCTCTCTTTATTCTTCCCAGTTCTAGGGAGGAGGGTTTCCTAAATCCTTTCCAAATTCAGATAAATTAGGGAATCTCGGAACGTTTTAGTATTAACTAATTGTGGGTTGTTGTCCATGAGCCCTCGTCTAAGGGGACCCCATGAGGCAGTGCTCTGTCATGGTGATGGGGTAGCTTACATTGTCTAACTAAATGTAAATGATCTTGGAGCCAGTTGTTGAGTTTCACTTGAAAGCCTATGAAACATCTGATTTGAAGCAAAAGAAGGATGCCAGAGAAGGATCAAAAAAATCCCAAGTTTTTGTTATATTGGGGTACATTTTACTGGAAGCTAGAGGATTCATAATGTAATAAATTGCTGTTTAAAAAATAGCAAACAGAAGGCTATATTTTCATTTTTCCTTAGCTGTGGTATAAGTTAGAACCAGCTCATAGGTTGGGATATCCAGTAGTTTGAATTGCTCATTTATTACTAGGGTTCAGACTTGAACTTGAAATATTTTTAAAGCACACTATGTAGTGGTAATAGCTTTTCTTTGCAGCTTGTATAAATTATCTTGCTAAGGGTTTTTTTTTTTTTTTTTTTTTTTTGGTCTTGTACCTTTTCTAGGGCTGCTCCCGCAGCATATGGAGGTTCCCAGGCTAGGGGTCTAATCAGATCTGTAGCCAGCGGCCTATTCCAGAACCACAGCAACGTGGATCTGAGCCGCGTCTGTGACCTACTCCACAGCTCACGGCAACGCCAGATCCTTAACCCACTGAGCAGGTCAGGGATCGAACCCACAACCTCATGGTTCTTAGTTGGATTCATTAACCGCTGAGTCATGATGGGAACTCCTCTTGCTAAGCTTTTTAATATTACCTGGGTAGAAAACAGTAACATCTTAGAATGATTGTACAATGGTGCTTGAGACCCTGGAAATGAACTGTATTCTGATTACTGTATTACCCAAGGGTCGGCACCTCTCCTTCTTGAGTCTTAGATTTTAGGTGATCTCATTTAAAATTCCTCCTTCTGTTCTTGAGGCATAGTTGGCATTTTATCAGCGTTAGGTTTTGTAAACATAACTGTTCCTGTGCGTTGTGAAGTGATTGCTTATTAGATTGGTGATATCATAAGACATGTGCCTTTTTCTTATGTTTAATAATGTGAGACCCAGAAATGCCCCTTTTATGTTTTAGTATTTTATGGCAAGACAGTAGGGTCCTGTCAGCCCTGTTAAGCAGTAAAACAGTATAAAGAATTGGAAAGGAGGAATTGGGATTATTGAAATTGAAAAGAAGGAGGGAGTAACTTAGAATCTTTTCAGTTATTAAAAGTCTGGTTTCCCAGCTGTGCTGGGAGCTGTGGACAGACAGATGAGAGAGAGACAGACAGACGGAGAGTCAGACGGTTTTAGTCCTTCAGGAGCTTCTGTCCAAGGCAGGGGTCACCTGATGCTCCAGTTGGAGAATCGGAGCTATTTAGAAAATGTTCCTGAGGAATGTAAGCAACTAGAGCACTCTTCTGGGTTGGTCTCCCTTCTTCCCTGCTTTCACTGCTACTCAGAAGGAGAATATTCTTTGTTCTGGATCTTTTGAAATACAAATTGATCTGCTTCTTTTAAAAATTTAGCTCCTTGGAAGGCATTGTAGGCTGAGTTCACAAAATAAATTGTGCAGTGGGCTGGAAGCTGCTCTCTGTCTTAAGTTTTGATAAGTTTCTCTCTTTTTTTTCAATGGAATCCAGGTACACAGGTCCTCAAATTAGTTTGTCTGCATGTCTCCCCATTCTCATCCGCGCTTCAATTTATAGCAAATCTGAGCCAATGTAACAAATGCTGGGATTAACCTGTGCTGTGGAGAGTGGAAACTCACCTTCATCTGTTGAATTTTCTGAGTTTGTGCTGTTTTGGTTCATCTTTAGATTTCGCTTGTTCTGGTTTTGCAGTTCCACTTTTTTAGCTCTTGCTAGGTTCCTGCTTGGAATATAGCCATACCTTGCTTTATTGCCCTTTCCAGATACTGCATTTCACAGAATGAAGGTTGTGGCAACCCTGTGTTGAGCAAGTCTGTTGGCACCATTTTTCCAACAGCATTACTTTTAAATTAAGGTATGTACATTGTTTTTGTAGACACGATGGCTGTTGCACAGTTAATGTAGTGTAAACGTAACTTGCGTATGCACTGGGAAACCAAAACAGTCTTGTAACCCGCTTTATTGCCGAATTCGCTTTATCATGGTGGTCTGGAACTCAACCTGCAATCTCTCCGGGGTTTACCTGTAGTTAATATCTACCCCGAAGGGTATTCTTAGGTCCCTCTGTTTCCTCAGACCTGGTGGGATTAATAAAACAGGGCCCCGTTTTCTTAGACTCACAGACTTTTGCAGGAATTGAAAGGTCTTTGGGAGCCATTGTTTTATTAGAGGAGATTGAAAGAGGTTAGGGCTGGGCCTGAGTTGCCAAGCTAGCAAGTGACACTAGGCAGAAAAGGGCTTCTTGGCTGCCAGCTCAGCACCCTGTTGTGCTGCACTCAAGATGCCTCTTTCCAGCCACCTTGTCCCCAGAGCCTAGTGTGGATGCTCTTTCTCCATTCTGCACCCCTGACGGGTGGATGCTTCTCTCAAACTTGAGTTACTTTAGCTCTGGAAGGGATGGGCATTTGGTAACTGTCACTTTGGGAAGAAAACCCTTTCAGGAATGAGAGCTGCCAGGACTCATTATGTAGGAAAGGATCCAGGAGTTTCAGCAAAGAGAGAATTTCCCCCTTGGTGGCATTTAGGCCGTGGTATAAATTCCTCTCACAGCATATTTTTTTTTTTTTTTAGGTTATCAGGCAGCCCCTCTTCTCCCTTTTTATTTATTTATTTATTTTGGTCTTTTTATCTTTTGGGAGCTGCACCCATGGCATGTGGAGGTTCCCAGGCTAGGGGTCGAATTGGAGCTGTAGTTGCCGGCCTACACCACAGCCACAGCAATGTAGGATTCGAGCCGTGTCTGTGACCTACACCACAGCTTAACCCCCGTGGCCTACACCAGATCCTTAACCCACTGAGGCTAGGGATTGAACCCACAACCTCATGGTTCCTAGTCGGGTTTGATAACCACTGAGCCATGACAGGAACTCCTCTCTTATAAGTGTTTTGTTTGCGTCCTTTGCCATAGACGTTACATGTTGCCAGTCTAATCCAGTCTCTTGTTTTGTGAAAATAGGTTTTTTGTTTATCAGAATGAACTTCTTCTCTGTCACTGTGTTGGAGTAGTCATTCTGGGACAGAAGTGATGGCTTTGGAATGTGTTACATTTTCAGATTTGCTGTAGAGGTTGTAAAAGGACCCCGTTGTTACTGGGAGGAGTTGGGTATGGGCCATAAGCAGTAGGGAGAGAGAGGCTGCCACAGGACAAAATTGCAGGCTTTTGCTAAAACTTACTTCTTGATTGCAAACTGTGACAAAAGAGTAAGACCTCTGTCACTCTCCAAGTTGCTAGTATTTGTGTCTTCACCTTGTTGTTTCCAAGCACCCCTCAAACATCTGCCACTTCTGGTCTTGTCCAGTCATGCTCTGGTGACAAGCCCCAGAAATCTGGCGGCTCTTCCTGCCAGCTCAGAGCAGCCGAGCCCCGGCACTGGGAACAGTGGCACTCTGGAACGCCTCTGCCACTGACATACAGGAGCACACGCCCTTTTTTCTTAATGCCCAGGCAGAGCCACCATAGTGGCTTTGAAATGTGTTCTGAAACGAGTAAACTCAAAGGATTCTGTTAATCTATTCTGATTTATTTAGGAGGCAGCAGCGTTCATTATTTGACTTATGTTACTGTTAATTAACCAAACTAAAACATGTTTCCTTTTTGCAAATTGAATGCTGAGAGAGTAACAGACACCAAATATTTTACAACAGGGATCCTTGAATTTGACTCTGAAATACCATATTTTATTTTACAGCAACTTCCGGTTTTAGCGACTCTGAAATACTTTCTATTATTAGCAAGTTTTGAATTTTAAATAAATTGAAATGGAAATGAAAGTTGTTTCTAAAAATAATACAGATTTTTTTTTTTTTTTTAATTCCATGTCATCATTGGTCAGGCCACCATTAGGAAGAAAATGTAAATTTCAAGCCAATCTCCTCTGGTTTAGCATTAATGAGAACCGGATGGAGCTGTTTATGAGAATAGATGGGAACGTCTGAGGGCTCTTCTCGTCGTGGGTACTCTTGGTGATCTACCCCGACTGATGTCCTACGGGCTGTTTGCATCAGCAGCATTTCTAAATCCCTAAGGAAGGTTCTCTGTTGCGTATTCTGAATTCCCTAGAGACGCTTTGGTTGAGGTCTGCTCTCATCAGGTGAGTGCTGTCTCCCAGTGTGGGTTGAGGAGATTGAGTGGCTAACAAATAATCCTATTGCTTTCCTGCTCCTTTTTAGTGAGATCTTCTTTGGGGGACTTTCTGCCTTGGAGTAAATTTTCCCTCTGATCTTCCCTCTCATTCAGTTATAAGGATGAAGATTGACTCCAAAGCTTGAAAGTGTTTTTTCTGGACTTTGGGATTCTGTGAACATTGCTTGTACTGGTGGTGATTGTGGAGGGTGTAAAACCCTCGTTTCCATTGGGATTTTAGCTAACTTAGTGGAACATGAAAAGGAAGGCAGGGAACTTCTTTTCACTTGTAAACATCACTTGGCTTATCCAGGGTCAGCTGAATCAAGGCAAAGCAATGACAGCAGAGGTCCTTTCTCCAGGTCACCTGACCTTCCTGAAAATACAGCTCAGGGATTATAACCAGAGCCTGCCTTAGGAGCACACTAATCACATGAAGAGGGAAGTGGGTGATTTAGCACTCCCTTAATTCCTCCTCTTAGTTTCTTTAGGATTAAATGCACCTTTAATTAAATGTAGGTTTCTGTTTGCCTGTACCCCTAACCTTTTGTTAATTGAATTGAATCTGTCAAATTCCAGGTCTCCTGCACCACAGGAGATGCGGGGTTTTGGAACACCGTGCGGTATTGCCTGCTCTGCAGTATGTAATTTGAAAAGCACTGTCCTAACCTGAAAAAGTTTGCACGTTTGTTCTCTTTTGTATGGAAGACCCTGTGGTTTGCTTGGAGGTCAGTCTGCGCAGCACAGAGGCAGAGACCCACATCTACTGCTCAACCCCCTCACCATTTTCGAAGGTGGGGAAAGGATCCTGTGACTGCCAAAGACACCGCTTTAATTGGATGGGTTTCATAATTAATGTCTCCTTAAGCAAGACTTCTGTTTAATTTGCCTTTCCAGACCATTTGGTAGAAATTGCAGAGGAACGGAGGGAGAACAGCACATCGGAGTTGGCAATCAGTGAGAGCAGACGTGGAAGTGCCAACTCCAACTTGTTTCAAGGTGGCTGTTTTCTTCAGGCACTTGAAGGAGATTTGGTTTTGCTAGTGAGCTGTGCTGAAGGTGCACGAGTTCTGCCTTTGGGGCCAGCCTGGTAATTATTATAGACAGCACAAGTTTCTTCCTCCGTTCTTTAGTTTTTCTTTTAGCAAAAACGATGTTATTTGACCAAGGTACCCAGCCTTGGAGGACATGAAATTTGGATAAATATTTCTAAATTTATATTTGAAGAGGAAGATCCAAACTACTCATATAAATAACTGGTTGGCTGATGTGGACTTTTGCATCAATTTTGCGTTCCTGTCTCTGGACGGATGACCATTCACTACCTATGGGTTCTTGGGGACCTCCTCACTCTCTCTGCTCTCACTCTTTTTCTTCCTTGTTCTCAGCTCTCCTTCCCAGGAAGAAGAGGTCAGGCAGGTACACGTGCGCTTGGGAAGGAGGTGGTGGAAAAAAATATGGAATAATGAGCCCTTCTGACTTTGGATTCAGCAATTTAGCATTGGTGCAGTAGGTGGAGTTATTCTTGGAGCCCCAGTTTGAAGATTGCTGTGCAGAAACCCATCTGTGCCGCTGGTTGCCAACATTTCTGGTACAAATATTGTCATTTGCTCTTGAGGCAATCTGCTATTTCAGTCCTAGATGCAGTTTTATAATATGCTGCGCAAAATAGTAGAGAAAAAATATCTTAAGTGGTGGTATAATCTTCAGTTTAAAAACACTTTAGCAGTGTTTCCAGTAGAGGATTTGTTCACCGTGTCTTCTTTTCTCCTTTCCTTGGCTTGTAAACATAATCTAAATTCCCTTTCCCTCCCTTGCCTGAACCATGGTTTCCTTGTGCTGACTCTGTAACCACCCAAAGGGAAGAAGGAGACTTAAATGTTATTTCTTTAAAATCACACCCAGAGAAGGTTTAGCATACCACGTTTGTTCTCCTGATAAGAAAGTAACTTGCCCAGAAGTTCCTTGGTTTAAAAACAAAAAAAAAAAAATTGTCAAACCTGATACTGCACCACTCTTTCTCAGCCTGTATTCTTCCCTGTGCAAGATGTGAGTCCTGGCGGCCCTTGCTCAGGGCGCTGGGAAGGCCCCTCTGTTGCCTGCACAGAGAGGGGTCCCCCTGAAGGTTTGGGGGAGATCTCCGGAAACCCTGGGCATGAAGCTGGCTGTCTTTTATTTGGGCTTTGTCATTAGGCCTTTCCTAGAGAGGGAAAGCATGTCCTCTAGGAAGTAGTACGCTTCTTTCTGTTTCTGTGGCTTTGTCTTTTTTTTTCCCAGCTTGATGCATAGTAAGAAATCCATTTTCCGGTATGACTCATTGTACACGTGCATACACATGATACAGGAGTTTTACAAAATAGAAAAGCTTTCTATTTTATTAATTAAAAGAAAACGCTGGACTCAACCCTCTAGATTGATTTCACTGCTTTATGGATTGTAATCCAGATTTTTTTTTTAGCCTGAGGGCTTTCCCACATTTTTTCTTTAAACACTTTCTCACGGCAGGGCAGCGACCTCGACCTCGGAGTGAAGGGAGAAGTGGATGGATGCATCCTTAAGTGGAAGACTGGCCCGCAGTCCTGGAGCAGGGAGAGGCGGGTCACAGTTGCCCTTGGGCAAGCACTGAAGGATTGGCCTCATCTCAAACCTGAAACTTGTTACGCTTTGTGTACTAAATTAAACACCCCCCAGAAGGTGCTTCATGGGATGTGAGCCCTGATATGACAGGCTAGCCAGGATAGTTTTGTGCTTATCTGGACATCATTGTCATCGAGCTTTTGCTTTCAACCCTTGAAAACTGGTGCCTGCTTGGATCCACTTTGCTGGATGGGGTTTCACGTTCTTCTCCTTCCAAGTTAACCTGAGCTGGGCTCCCCTGACCTATGCTCAGCTATATCCAGAACCTTTGATCCCATGAAAGCACATTCCGCTGTTAATTTCCTCAGAGTGAATGTGAAGTCCACCTCCTCCACCCTGGAGTCGGATGGCTTGTCAGAAATGTTAAAGGGATTTTAGGTGATGTCAGTGTTTGATAAGAAATGATTGCCCTTTTTCTGCCAAGGCGGGAGCGGTGGAAGCGGGTGCCATCAGGCTGCACTAGCTTTCCTCCCACGGAGTCCCTGGAGCAGTGATCTTGTAAAGACTCCATTGTGAAGCTGGCTGTGTGTGTGTGTGTGTGTGACCAAAGGAAATATTATATATTACAGAGGAAGGCGGGGGAGGAAAATGCCAGGAAATTGGAAGGTGAGGTTGACACGTCCTCATTCACTAACGATGCTTCTGTTTTTCTTTCCGAAAAACAATGAGAATTTAAAATTTGATCTCAGAACAAGCTGGCTTCTATCCATAACCTTATAATTATATTTTAAACATCCTTTCTTAACTACTTACTACATAACATCGTGCTAATAAGTTGCCTTTTATTCTTTGGTGTTGATGACCACAAAGTACCCCAACACAATGTTTCTGCAACGTGCCTGTGAGATGAGATACTTGTTAAAAACATTCTGGAACTCACTTTCCTCGTGTTGAATCAGAATCTATATGGAATAACACAGTTGAGTTATTTTCTAAGAATGTCAGAACTGAAAGGAATGTTGGATGTAAAGTTAGTCCAGGTGTCCCCAAACCTGATAACCTTCAGTGTTAGGACTTTTAAAAATAAAAGAGCCCTGGGTCCCACTCCATGCTTGCTGAATCCCATCCTGCAGGCCAAGGGCTGTAGGGTTTCAGTTGGCAACACTGCTTCCTAGAAGATGCTCATCCATTGGTCTGGAGTGCTAACCACTCACCTGTCACTTCAGACTCCTCAGGGACAGGAAGTCCACTTGGCATGCTTGGTTATCGGGCTAGAAAATAGCAGCACAAGGGGAGCTCCTATGGTGGCTCAGTGGAAACGAATCTGACTAGTGTCCATGAAGACTCAGGTTCAATCCCTGGCCTCGCTCAGTGGGTTAAGGATCTGGTACTGCCATGGGCTCTGGTGTAGGTCACAGAGGCAAATCTGGCGTGGCTATGGCATAGGCTGGCAGCTGTAGCTCCCATTTGAGCCCTGGCTTGGGAACTTCCATATGCCATGGGTATGGCCCTAAAAAGACCAAAAAAGAAAGAAAAGAAAAAAAGAAAGAAAATAGCGCAAGAAATCCTCTTCTGATGCCTATTGATTCACACAAATAATATTCACAGGTAGGTAGGTGAGTGCTGGGAGTTTTGAGATGAGTGACCAGGGTCCCTGTCCTTGAGGCAGTTGGACTGTAGCCTTTCCAAAGGATGAGTTTGGGGCGTGCCATGAGAATTGTTTGGGGAGCTTTTCCCAAGCCATGTACAGTGCCACCCCATCTCTCAGAGGAGCGTGTGCCTGGGTGGGGGTCAGAAAGTGTAGCTTTCCTTCCATTGTTGGCTGCTGTTCCCCCCTCCCTGCCCCTCGCTGCTTGTCTTTCTCTTGCACTTTATGAAATATTCCCAACATCTAGAAAAGTGCAGAGGCTAATACCGCTAGTATACACGTACCACCACAGGATTTTAACACCTGTTACCCAGCTTGCTGGAAGCCTTCCTGCCTCCCCAGAGGCAGCCACTGATCCAGAAGTGGGGTGCTGGGGGCACTTTCCTTAGAGAAGCCTGCCCTCTGGCTAGGCTCATCTGTGCAGGTCCGTAAATCCTATATTGTCATCCCCCCACTTTACATTTATATAAATGTTTTCAATGTAGGCATCATTCTGCAACTTAAAAAAAAAAAAAGCATTGTGTTTTTGAGATTTAGTCATTGTTATTACATGACCTGACGTGGCCCCATACTTAGCAGTAAAATCAGGAAATTGAAGCGAGACAGCTTGAAAACCTTCTTAATGGAAAAAACGCAAGAAGATGTGGGTGAGAGAGAGTTTCTGTTGAATTTTTAGTATAGGACATTGTCATTTATAGGAAAATGGTTGATTTGAATTAGGCACTATTTTGAATTGCCCAATATTAACGTAATGAGAATTAATTGCCTGCTGTATGAAAAGTTTATTGTTTTTATTTGCTGTGGGTGTAGTTATTTCAGTTTGGTTCCAGACAGGTGAAAGTTAAAATTGGTGGCATAAAACAGGAAGCAGATGGGGGCTAATTAAAGTTCTGTTGATGATAAAAGGATGACTGATCAAGGAGCAGCTGGCTTCCCAATTTAAACACAATTTGTACTATTGTATGAGGACAGCCCTCCGCCAGTTCTCATGATTGTCTTTCAGAGGTGAAGGAATGTGTCTCAGCCACAAGTGTGAAGGCTGTTGCACTCTATTTTTGTTCACCTTTTTTGCCTTCAAGCAGCATCTCTTCAGGATTTATCCACTATAAAGGAGGAAGGGATCACAAAACCTAGTTAAGATTTTCAGTGGTGTTCCATCCACTCCAGGAACCTGTTCTATCCCAGAAAAGCTCAGATCCCTTGCTGTATTCCCCAAGGAAGTGCCCAAGCGTTTGCTTTTATTTTGTGTCCCCTGCCACCCTTATTTCTCCCAATACCATCTCAGGGTTGGTACCCAGGCCATCACCCAAGAAGGTGCATCTCTCCCCAACTGCAGCCATGAGTGTGTAGGTAGGTGAGGGCTAAGAAGTGCTTTGGAAACAGTCTTGAACTGAAGTGTCTTTGAGCTTCTGGCTGAACTTGCTTGATTGTGCCCTGGATGACTTTCACCTTCAAGTGACAGCATCTTTTGTTGCTACTGCTAATAATGGTTGGATAAACATTAAGACCCAGTGCCTTGGTTGTGTTTTGCCTGGCACTAGCACTGGGTTTTTTTCAGATTTGTGCAGGGCAGCCGACATTAGGTTTGCTTTGCCTGTAGTCAGAGGCATTTACTTGACATTTTGTAGTTAATAAGTGCTTTGTGTGATTATCTCATTGAAATCCTTATAAAAACCTTAGAAGTGGCAACTCTTACCCCATTTTGCAGATGAGGCAATTAAAGCATGGAGAACTGAAGTGACTCAACCAAGGTCACCTGTTTGCTCAGTGCCAGGACTGGGCTAGAATCTAGGTGTGTCTGACAACAGGCTCAGGTTGGTCAGCCCCTATATTCTACTGGTTTTGTATAAAACTATCATAAAACTATTGCTTTTTTTCCACTTCCTGCTTAAGGAAAGAGCTATTGTTTCCTTGAAAAACAAAAATCTTAGGATATAGTTTGTGAACTTCATCTTACTTGACTGATTTTGTGTATGTGTGTAATGTGATACAAGTCCTGGCCCTTGGTGTAGGAAATCAGTTTTTTGAATGAACACATGAAAGAGGAACAGGCATAGGGTTTTTTTGGTTTGTTTTGGTATCCTCTCCCCCTACCCCAAAAGTAGCTTTATTCTGATTTTAAAAGATAAACATGCTTTCTTTTTTAAACATTTTTAAAAATTGTAGTTGATTGACAGTGTTGTGTCAGTTTCTGCCACACAGCAAAGTAACCCAGTAATACACGTGTACATTCTTTTTCTCATATTATCTTCCATCATGTTCTATCACAAGAAATTGGATATAGTTCCCTTTGCTCTACAGGAGGACCTCATTGCTTATCCTTTCTAAATGTAATAGTTTGTGCATGCTCTTTCTTTTAACAACAGCCAAAAAGATAGCATACAATTAGAAAGTAAAAATTCCCATTACCTTCACCACTGAGAAGCATCATCATTATATTTATTGAGGTTGTCTTATAAAAGAAATAATTGACCATATAGATCTCATGTAACAGACAATAAAGGTCACCCTTTATATAAGCTACAAAGAGCATGCACTGGAAGTTTCAGGGTTGTCATACTTGGCATTGATTGTCAAATGTTGTTTGTAAATAAATGTTCCTATCCTAGGTGCTGTGTTTGCCCAATTTAGTTCTACATTAGCTCTGCTACACTTTGTGCTAATGAGGAGAGCTTGTGTGCAGGTTCCTGTCCTTTAGGTTGTGTTTCCATGACCCTAGAAACTATTTCCCTGCTCCCAGCACCGTTCTTACAGTGTGTGGTGTCACAGCTAGAGCTCAGGTATTTTCCTGACCTAGGAGATGTCTCAGGAATCTTAACCATTCTTTTAAAATTCTCCTGTCTTCTGAGCACCCACCCTCCTACACTCTTTGTTTTTCTCTTCTTCCTGCTGTTCCTTGCTTGCCTGCCT
This sequence comes from Sus scrofa, assembly GCF_054392235.1. Taxonomy (NCBI): domain Eukaryota; kingdom Metazoa; phylum Chordata; class Mammalia; order Artiodactyla; family Suidae; genus Sus; species Sus scrofa. The sequence continues at coordinate 15,985,911 of NC_139393.1, read as the reverse complement.
TCCCTTCACGAAAGCATTAAGGGAGGTGCAAAAGATTTGGAGATGAAATTAGAGCTGGCCTGTTCTTCTCCCCTTGTGTGTTTTTGAAGATACTGATGTTGGCTGTTACTATGAGATGCTGGATGAGGGGCCCATGCAGGACCTGCTCTGTCCTGAGTAACCTGACCTGGCTGGGAGAGTCTGTGTCTTCCGTGTCCTTCAGAGAGTAGGAGGGCACGGTTCACTGTTCACAGAGCACCTGGGCTTTCACGGTACCCGGGATAGGTCTGTTCTTTGATAGGTAGCTTGGGCGGCTCTGTAGCCTTCAGGTAGCGTGCCCTTCTACCCTGGCTATACTCATAAAATCTCACAAGTGCATGCTACTCTATTTACGCCTTTTGAAGCAGTTGTATCCATTACAACTCCTTCATAGACGAGAAAGCTGAGATACATACACAGGATGTCAAATTTGTCCAAAGTCATACATAGAGAAATAGAAGCAGACCTAGGTCTTTGCCCTCCTGACCGCTGTCTTGCCATTAGACCAGCATTTCCCAAAGTGTGTGCCACTAAACACTGGTTTCACAGTATGGTCTGTCAAGAAGTGTCAGAGACGTGAGGGGTGCATTGCATGTTATCACACCCACAAAACAAAACAAAACATCTAAGTTAATGAAGGGTGCTGTGTTTTGCTTTGCTTTGAATATTGACATGAAGTTAGTTTATTAATGGCTCCAAAAACCGTGCAGTTAGGAATCCTGTTTCAGTCAGTGTGGCCAGATGTCTCAAAGGTATTTCCTCAGTGAACTTTCACTCCAAGAGGAGCTGTCATTCTATGGAGCATCTTTTGGAGATGCTGTGCTCAGCTAGAATGTGCTGCTTTGTCTTAGGTTTACTTTGGAGCTGTTCCAGGAGGCCTCAGTGGTTAGAGGAAAATCTGTCTTTGGGGGTCACATGGGCAGTGGCTACAGATGCTTTGGGAATGGAGACCACCCTAGGGCTGGGGTGGGAGGTTGGTTGTGGGGAATGCTGTCATCATGTCACTGTCAGCAGTTGAACAGATTTGTGGAGCAGGATTTTAGCCAGAATGTACGAAGGTTCTCAATCCACAGGATCAGCATTCTAGGACCGGTTGTCAGAGTCATTAGGTAAAGATTCATGAACTGTAGCCTGAGTGACGGCTACACTCTTTGGCAAGGATGGACCTAAGAAATCTGGACCCAGAACAGAATGCTGCTGCGTCCTGGCAGGTGTTTGAGCAGGCACATTCCCCGAGTGAGGCCATCTGGATCGACACCCCGCCCCCAACTCCTCTTTAATATTTAGTATTCAACCTTGCTTGCATTTGTTGCTCTTACTAGATTGGTTGATTATGGGGTTGATTATGGGGTGGTGGTGATGGTGCCAGTGGCAGCTTCTGCATCCAGCTCATCAATCAGCCCTTCTGCTTCTTTTAGGAGAAGTAGAACTTCTTAACAAAACTCTTATTTTGAGGTAAAATTTTCCAACGAGGCATAAATGATTTGTTATTTTGCTTTGAAATCTCAAACTAAGGAAGCAAGTCCAACCTCTCAGAACTGATCTTGGACATCACACTTGATTGTCTTTTTCTTTTTTCTTTTTTTAAAGAGCCAAGTATTTACCTGCTTTCATCCTTTACCTGAGCTAAGCTGTTCTAAGAGTTAGTGTAGATGAAAAGTTCACAAAAAGTATCTTAAAATCCAGAAGATAGAAACTCTGAATTAATGGAAGTGCTTTGTTTGGTTTCATTTGTTTTGGTGGGGAGAATAAAATGATCCCAGGAGGAGTGGTTGGGAGAAAGTGCTAGGAACTAGATGGGACCTTGGCACCCTAAGGTGTACTCATTCTCCTAGCAGGTGTTCCTCAGCGCTCCTCCAGAAAGGTATAGACTGCATGACCTATGTCTTACAGAATTTTTGCACTCTCTGCTATTTATGTTTGCTAGTAATGTTGTGACTTTCAAACGTGGTTATAAGTTGTGCTGCACTAATTTATTCTGGGACAGGAAGAAAATGAAGCAGATAGAGACCAGGGCACCTGCATCATGGAAGAAGAAAGGTGGATGGGATCTGCTGAGGGCGGGGACTTGTATATACCTTAATTATAAAAGAATCGAGTTCTGATGGGATAGTCAACCATAAAATTAAGTTCCCAAGATTTAGACATGTATGTGTGTGTCTGTGTTGGGGGGATGCCTGTCATGATGATAGAAGTGTATGTGGCAGGGGGAATGTTGTGTGTATGAGATTACTGTGGAGAAAATGCCGTGTCAGTTTATCCTCATGCTACCTCTGTCCAGCCATGGGTCACTTTTAACCCTGGATCTCAAATGGGGTGCTGAGTAACTGTGTAATTTGTTGTAGCTTTATCCCTGTTTATGTTGAACAGTCCATGGTTACATTGTAGGGTATTATTTCCTTTAATTTCCCTTTGGCCATTCAAAACAACCTGAAAGATGTTATGGCTGAGCCTAGACAATGACCTCAAGAAACAAAAATAAACCTTTCAAAAATTAAGAATGGGATTTGAATGCCAAATGTTGTGAACGATGGATAAAAGTATGAAAACACACCAGACTTCATAAATTTTAAATTTTGTTTTCAAAACAAATGGTTCCAGCCCCAGTATCCTGCCCTCCTCTGACAAGGGGAAAAAAAATCAGAGATTATGCCACGAGTTTCAAAACAATCAAGTAGCATTTGAATCATGAGACAAAAGCCAAGCAGCTGCTTTAATATAAAACCCCATCATTTTCAGAACAATTGATGGACAGTCTTGAAGGTGACACTTACTGTCAGTCTTTCCACACAAGCTGTGGCAGCATCCTTTTGGGGTAGGATTTGAAACAAGAACCACCCTTCTGGTGAGGAAGAACCATACATACCAAAGACAGCACCTCCCTAAGATGCTTTTGCTTATCAACAAAATTTATATGCACATAAAAGTACTTCCATGTGTCGTTAAATTTTTGGATGATTAGAATTATCTGCTTTCTGAGCAAGGCACAGTCTCTCTTTTCTCTCCCGCCATCTCCTGGGAGGACAGGCTGGCCCTTTTTTCTAGGTTCCCGGTCATAACTTTATTCTGAGCTTTCACTAGCCCTCTTGAGTGCTGCGTGTTGGATAAAATACAGCCCCCGGCTCATTTACTTAAGTCCCCTCCCACCTGTTTCCTCCTCATTCTGTGCCTGAACTCAGATATGGCCACACTTACCCTTCTTTCTTCTCCAGACAGGTCTTGTTGGTGCTTTTAGCAAACTTTTCTGTCACGTGCATATAGCCAATACTTGTACCTGAGCTCTGGGTGCCGTGGCTCCGTAAGATAAATGAAGTTGTTTGTCCGGGATTACTCTGCTTTGGATTTGAAGCCGTATCTCTTGGGGTTTAGAACACATGAAGCAGTATACCAGTATGCGTTTTCTGCACGCATCTGAACAATTCCCTTCCCTTTTTATCCAGAAGTCCAAATCTTTTCTTTCCTCATGCCCCAGTTCCACGTTAGGGTCTTTCCTTTCTTGTTTTGAGCCTGAGCCACCTTTCATCTTGGAAAAGAGCCCCATGTTACTTTGTTGTCTCCACAATACCTAGTGTACAGTCAGCCCATTAAATACTTGTTGAATGAAAATGACAGTAATGGCTTCTACTTTGGCTGAATTAAAAGACTGATTTATGTTACTGAAATGTGAATGGAGATAACTTAATTTCTGAGGTTGCCTGGACTTAAATAGTTCATATTAGGCTCACTTCAGCCAAGCTTGCTTGATTTCTTAATTAATTTTGGATGGATTTTTCAATGATAAAATGAAGGTAGAAGTTTATCGTCTGTTGTATTCTCACTAAAAATGACTGACTCAGCTTCCTGTGAGATCTTTGGCACTCTGTCCCCTCTGCCCCCAATAACAAAAGCTGTGCTCTGGGGCTGGTGCTGGTGCTGGCCAGGGCAGGGCTGACTGGACACGTTCTGCTCCAGCCCCGATGAACCCTGAGGTCCTTTTGGGAACAGTCAAGTGTGTATGTGTGTGCGCGTGCAATTAAATATAAATTATATAAATAGAATTAAATATATGTAATTAAATAAAAAACCAAATAACCCAACCTTGAATAATCTTTTTTTTTTTTTTTTTTGGTCTTTTTGCTATTTCTTGGTCTGCTCCCACATCATATGGAGGTTCCCAGGCTAGGGGTCGAATCGGAGCTGTAGCTGCCAGCCTACACCACAGCCACAGTAACGCAGGATCCAAGCCTCGTCTGCAACCTACACCACAGCTCACGGCAACGCCGGATCGTTAACCCACTGAGCAAGGGCAGGGACCGAACCCGCAATCTCATGGTTCCTAGTCGGATTCGTTAACCACTGCGCCATGACAGAAACTCTCTGAATAATCTTTTAAAGAAAATATTTTGTTCTAAAATCGCATGCCACTCCAGCTTGATTTATAGCTACTTGAAGGACTAAAGCAGCTATCCAATATATTGGTGTTTGTCTTCACTAATTGTTTGATAAAAATATATCCTGGACATTAAAAATGGAAGTTCCCATGGTGATCCATCAGTAAGGAGCCCAACCTAGTATCCATGAGGATGCAGGTTCAATCCCTGGCCTTGCTCAGTGGGTTAAGGATCTGGCATTGCCGTGGCTGTGGTGTAGGCCGGCAGCTGCAGCTCCTGTTCAACCTCTAGCCTGGGAATTTCCATATGCCTCAGGTATGGCCCTTAAAAAAAAAAGTTTAAAATGTTAGACTTCTTATCTTTGGGGGGTATGGTTGCGGTGAAGAAAGCTTCTTTCGAACTTTGCTCACCCATTAACAATTCTAAACAATCCCATATAGTCTTAACTAGGTTGTGAGAATTTGACTCAGTTGCTTTTCTGAGTACTAAAAAATAAAGAAAATAAATTAATGCCAAAGACACTAACCCGTAAGTTTAGGAAAAAGCGAGAGGAGTTGAAATAAGACTGATCTCAGTGCTTATAGTTGTTTAAGTGTCTGTGATATGTGGCTACAACTTCTTCCAGAAAACCTTGCTTTTCTTTTAGAATATCAAGGATTTCTAGAAATTGAAGTCGTTAGCGACTTTCACATTTTTAATATGCCGTGTGGTTTCCAAACGTGTTCTCACCTGATCTCCACGGTGCTCCCTTGGGTTATTTGATGAGACACAGGACATTGTCTCACTCGCTCAGATTCATATATAGAGTAAATGGCCTAACTGGGATGTGAAGATAAAACCCTTGCTCTTCTGGGAAGACCTTTAATCCTGAACCATTTTGGCAAATGCCTAATTTTAAGAAAACAGAGAAAAGGCTCCCCTGAATATACTAATGTGTTGTGGTGGAAATTGTAGCTGTGTTTCAGAATATCCTTGAACGCAGTAGCTGAGAAGAGTTATACAACATTTGTACTGTGTGCAAGATTCCAGTCACAATGGGTGCTATTCAGTTTCCTTTTGGATAAAATTCAAAGTGATAAAACTGAAAACAGTTACCATTGAAGTTCCAAAGAGGAGTTTAAGGTATTGTACCACAGACTATGGGCTCAGGTGAGAAATTCTCACTCTCCATTGGTTTTAATCATCCTAAGAAATGGTTCATATAATCATTTATTCATTTTTCCTTCCTTGTTTCCCTTTAGTATTTAAGATAGAACTTAACTGTACAAAATTCTCTCATTGTTTTCTTAACCCCAAACAATGACTGTATGTTGTATGCAGCCAGTGCATTTAAAAAGATCAGCACCTTCCTGAAAATCATATGCGTAGCTGCCAAAGGTAGCTTTGAGGTTTTTGTCTTTGGAGGTTTGTGAACATAGTCTTATGCTTTTAATTTTTGACGGTATTGTTCGTGTTTCTAAAGAGGTCAATTGCAGCATTAGAGTAAAAAATTTAATCCAAGGAATGCTTTCCAGATGCTTAGTTGGGAATCCTCAGGTGGTTTAGGGATCCTTTTTGTCCTACTTGACTTTCTCTCCTCTCTGGACTATGGGCCAGCCTAACCTTGGGACTAAGCTCACAAATAATGGAACACAGAGGATTCATAGTTGGCTGTCCTCGGGTCATGTAAATCTGGTTCCTGGGCACACTCCGCTTGGAGCCTTCCAGAATCTCTTGAGCCCAGGAGTGATCTTGGCAAAGCACATTTTTCCAGGGCTAGCCTTCATCTTGACCCACGACCTCATTTAGGCTGCGGGTGGTCCTAAGTGGAGTGTCGGTGACTGTGCAGGGGTGAGGGGGCTGTTTCTCAGACTCCTTTTCAGTTCAGTTAATGCAGAATTTCACCCAGAGATGAAAATGCTGTTCACAGCATGGGTGCTTACACCCAGGTAGGAAAGGTGGTCTGAGGAACAAGTGCAGCCCCATCCTGTTGTGAGAGCCCCTTGGACAGGTGCTGCTGGAGAAGTTAAGTGTAGGCCTCAGGTAGAGGACAGAGGCTGGGGTGGTGTGGAGGGCTGGTTTTAGGGGATGCATTTTGAACAGCCTCGAGGGTCATGTATCTGTAGGCTTTTAGGTAACTTAATGAAGGGTGCATTTCTGAAACACTGGGCGGGTCCTTTTGGAGTCCCTGAGCCGGCGTGGGTCGTGGTGGTGCTGAAGGAGCCTTTGTTGTTTGGAAGGAAGGTGTGGAGAGTAGACCTGCTGTATCTGTGGTCTGTTCACTGAGGTGGATCCCTGAGGTCTGCAGGACGCCTGGCAACAGCCCTGGCTGGGCCCAGTCTTCCATGAGGGGGGGGCACGGAATGTTTATGCTGATATTGGGTCAGCCCAAATGTTTATGCTGATGTTGGGGCAGTCAGTGAATTTTTGTAGCCATTTGACTTGGGACAAGCTCTGAAGAATTTTGGGGAGGTAGCCCCAGAACAATGTATCCATAGCTCATTAGGTTCCTTAGCCAGAGTGATTGGCAAGCAAGCTGATTTCAGGATTCTGTATAACCAAGAAAACTCTACGTTGCATATAATAGGTAATTCAGAGTGTTATATTTTATCGTAATTTGCAGTTCATCTTATAAGCTGAATTGTTTCATATTTGAGTTCCAAAATGGGGGGGGGAGGGGAACGACACATAAACCTAGACTTTGTGCTTTTTAACTCTATTTACTAAGATTAGCAGTTCTTGGTAAATAGATTATGCATTCAGTGGATTCATCTTTGCCTAGATTTTCCAGACAGTGAACATATTTAGGATAAAAGGCAATTACAGCCCATACATTCTATGGGTGGGATGTGGGATGTTATCCTAGAGATTTTAATCTGTCAAAAGTTTCATCCTTATTGCCTCTGAATTTACACTCATGAAGCTTTTGGTTGGTTCCTGTAAACAGTTTGGGCACACACCTTGAATAAACATTTACTTAACACGGACAGGTTTAGTGGGCCCATCAGTAACTGACAAAATACTTTAAAATTCACTCTAATACTCTTTAGAAAACTTTAAGGTGGATCAAACTGTTGATACATATGCTGTGTTTCATTTTATGCCTAATTTAAGTTCTTCATCAGAGGAGAGTTAATCCTAATGTGTTCTTTGTTTTTGGTTTTTATTTTGTTTTGCCTCGTTCTGGTAGCCAAGTACATAAGGTAGTTAATTGCATTGTAAAGCAGTGTGTTTATAGAGCCATTGAAGAGGAGAAAAATGGTATGGCCTATAAAACAGACAAAGATTTTCATTAGGAAAATGGCAGCATCGTTTTAGCAAATGAGTTTCTTCGTAATATTCTGCTCTGGTGGGGCCTTATGTGTCTGAAGCAGTCATTAGGCAAGAGCAGCAAGAGTCCATATTCCCGGCAGTTAATTAAAAAGAAGCTTTGGAAAGGATAGGCTCCTTCAGGTCAGCAATTGGGCAGGGTGGGGAGTCGTGGCTCCCTGCCATGGACTTGGCAGTGCCTGGTCCCTGCACCTCCCTGGGGAAGGGGTGAGTGGGTTAAAGGGTAGCTGGGGAGGCCTGCCTGCTGCCCTGAAACTAAGTGACTCCCGGGAGAAGCAGGCTCCACTTTGAAATCCTTAGTACCTATACATCCTTTAAGAGAGAGACATTTAAAAGAATTTTAGCTAAGTGAAATTGAGTCTGTGTGTATCCACCACAGGGACCTCATTAGCCAGAGCTGATGACGCTCACTTGAGAATTGACCTGATTGGCGCATATGGCAACATCAAGCCCAGTGTATGACCCTGGGAGATAGTTTCTATTTTCCAGACTTGACTTAAGCAGGGGTCCACATTAGCCACTTGCATGTGGATTATACAAGGACAGCGATTCAGATAAATGCCTCATGATCTGAAACAGAAGGGGCGTTTCTTGCATCTAAGGTTTCAGCCTCACCTGGATTGTCTGGGGTTTGTCTTTTGGAGTTCAGATTCTGGTTGTGTGTAAAACACAGGGCATGAAATGATACAGGTGTTCACAGTCTAAGGGCTTTGTCCTTCCTTTCCTGAGATGGTAGCCTTCAGCGACACGGCCTTTTCTTACAGGACACAGCACAGGGAAACACTGCTCCTTTTTGATGACGACGTTCTGAGAAACAGAAGCTTGGGGTGGTTCTGATAGCATTCAGCAAATTTTGTTTCGTCCCCGAAGGTTTTTTCTAAATCCTAAATGTCTGAGGTTGCTGGCCGAAGTCTCCCCTGAAAGAGCGAGGCCTGTGGCTAATCAAGAGCTTGTTACAGACCAGGCAGACTCCTGCTGGGCCAGGGTGCCTCTTTGCGCCTTGGGGGCTGACGCCCAGTCTTGTTCCCTCCGTGACCCCTTCCTTGCCCAGCACCCCGCCCTGCCCTGTGCCCCGAACCCCCACCTCTCAGGCCCTTCTAGGCTTTGCTGGCTGAGGTGGACGCCAGCGCACCGAAAGAACGCGCTCTCACATCCGCCATCCCGGGTACAAGCTGCTTGACTGGGGGACACCCAAAAGCCAGTGGAACACCCGTTAAACGAGCCACATTTTTACATTTAAAATCCGAGTAGGGGAGTTCCCGTCGTGGCGCGGTGGTTAATGAATTCGACTAGGAACCATGAGGTTGCGGGGTCGGTCCCTGGACTTGCTCAGTGGGTTAAGGATCCGGCGTTGCTGTGAGCTGTGGTGTAGGTTGCAGACACGGCTCGGATCCTGCGTTGCTGTGGCTCTGGCGTAGGCCAGCAGCTACAGCTCTGATTCGACCCCTAGCCTGGGAACCTCCATATGCTGCGGGAGCGGCCCAAAGAAATAGCAAAAAGACCCCCCAAAAAAAAAAAAATCCGCGAAGTGGTGAGAACCTTTTTTTTTTTCTGTTAGAGGATTGCAGCTCAGTTGTGAGGAGAGGGAAACAACCTGAGGAAAGCTGGCTGCTTGTTAACACCGGAAGTTTGTGGTGAATGGTTTTTAATCCAGTTGTAACCATTCGCGAGGGCTAAAACATTCCCGTTTATGCATCCCTTTACTGCCTGTTACAACACTGCCAACCTTTCCTTCTCAGCTTTGTGTCAGGCGACGATGCTCTGAGTGCTTCCCGTGGAGATGGTGCCATTCCGTCCCTAACAACTCCATGTAGTTCCTGTGTCCCAGACATCAAGACCTGGGCTTGGGGAGACCAGGTGACTCACCCAGGGAGCCTGCAGTCTGACCTTGGGTTCTGCCTCCCTACTGCCTCCCGAAAACATGAGACTGTTCATGAGGCCTTCCGTTTGTCTTTTTGGTTCTGTTTTACGGGAGAGCATACCTCCACATGCTTTGTTTGGTAGAAGCTGATTTAATTGAGTCATATTTTCCTTCCTCTGGAATGATTTGAGTCAGAGATAAGGCTGCTTAGAGCTAAACATACATCTGTGGCCATTGGAGAATCTATATCTAAGAATTGGTTTGGTTGGGGGATGGTCATTGCGTGTCCTTGATACTTAACTTTCTGCTTCTGCTAGGACTAAACCCTGTGATTCCAGTTTCTGTAAATGAATACCCATAAACGTTCCATCTGCATTTTAATCCTTCTGAACTCTATTTCCCCAAATATAAAAAGAGGGTGTTAGGCCAGGTGACCCTCCCAGGGCCGTCCAGCTTGCAAGGTTTCTGAGGCAGCAAGTCCTCCGTCTGCAGCTCTAAGCTCTCCAGGGAAGCCCGAGTTCAAGTGCAGATCAGTGGGTGAGGGTGGCCTTTGGGGTCATTGATGTTCAGGCAAAGACGGGTTTCTGGGAGATGAAATCAGCTTTACAGAAGAAGAGCTGGACACTAGGGCCTAATGTATAGGCATGTAGATCAAGCTCCTCACAGCAGAGCCTCTGTTACGACCCTTTCTCAGGCTGACTTGATCGGCTGTCTGTCGGTAACACAGGTCCGTTGACATTACCTGTAAAAAAAGAAGGAAGGGCAAAAACATGTTGGCGTCTGTTTGCAAGCAGAAATGCATGATTTTACCAAGTCGTTTTACCAGCACCCCTAAAGGGAACTCTGTGTTGAATAAGATTATTCCTACTTTCTCCTTAGTGTGTTTTCACTCACAGACGTGCAGGAAGGGATGTATAAGAGAGAGGAAGCAGGAGGAGGGGGAAAGTCCACACTGGGAGCCGATGACACCATCGCACACATTGACAGAGTTCACAGAAATTAGATAAAATGCTTTTGGAAAAATCGAGTTTGTCCAGCATTTTGAAAGAATTTCTAGAATTTCTAGAACAACAAGTTCATTTAGTCATGTGTTCCAGTGTCTTAGTTTGAAGTTCTTTTTGTTTGGCTTGGTGACTGTTGCTCACACCCACCCTCTGGCGGGGCCATGGGCAGTTCTGGGCTGTGGGGGCCTCTGGGGACCTTTCCATTTTCCTTGTGGGTCCCCACAGCCTCTTCACACAAGCTTCCCCGGGGCACTGCTCACACCTGAAACTCACACTTGAGCTGCTCTGGTTTCCTGCCACAGAGTAGTAACCAACTAGAATTAAAAAGCAAATCATATTTTGTAAATTTATTACCCGTTGAGGCAGAAAACAAGTTTTCTAAACTAGTATTTGTAAACAGAATTATTTCTGCTCTCTCAAGATACGCACATGTAACCTCAGTCTTAAGTACGTTCCTTGTTTCTTCCTAACAATGGTGAAGCCAAAAAGTGGTTGGTTTTTCCAGCTGGCAGCGGTGTCGTATACAGAGTCATTTTGCCTGAGATTCATTTTCTGAGTCTCATTTTTCCTATTCTAAAACAAGGCCAGTAATACCTGCCTTTATACAGCTTGCTCCTCCAAGGATGGAGTGAGACGATGTATTGAAAGCAGTTTGTGAACTAGTGAAGGCCAGGGGATCCTGAGCAGGATGTATTCAGCCTAAGTTGCTGGTTTTGTTTTATTTTTGATAAAACACAAAGGCCAGAGTTGTCTTAGGACCCCAGCAGAAAGAAAGTGGGGTGTGGCAGTGTTGGCAAGAGTCAAGGCTGAGAAATGGTGGTCTCCACGCACTCGGGGGTGGGGGCGGGGGTGGGGGGGTGAGGGAGAGGGGTAGGCTGGCTGGAGCCACATGGCAGCTCAGGTCTGAAGGAAGGATTCAGGAGGGCAAAGGGGGAGGAGAGGAGCAAACTGAGAGCAGGACCCCAGGCCATTTCTTCAACCCAGGCCTTGGGGGACCTAAGAGTTTGTTAGGTTTGACAGTAGGGCTAGTTCTGCTTCCTTGGTTATCTTTGTTGGGGCTTCTAGTAGAATAGAAGTTCACTGAAATCAACCAGCAGTCTTAAATGTTGCTGTAAAAAATAACATACCCTTCTTGATATTACATTCATTTATTTTATACTATACACTTATTCATGTATCCTAAATCAATATATTGTGTACTTTATATAATGCATTTGCTCACTTTAAAAAATGAGATTAAAATGGAAAGTGAGTGAAAGGTACAATGCTCTCTTCTTGCCCTTTGATGGTTGGCTGATTATTGCCTTAGACAGCCAGGCCTGGCGCATCCTGGGGAGGGGCGGCTCCTGGCCTGCATCTTCAGGGTCTCTGGGGCCAGCCTCTTCCAGCAGGAGGGTAGGGACCAGCAGAGCTTAGTCATAACTGCCCCCCAGGGAGACGCCAGGCTGTGGCCTGCTGAAGTGGCCCTGCTCTAACACCTGTCACTGCTTCCCCATCACCAGCTGGCTGAGTCCAGAGCACAGAGAGCCCACAGCTGTGTGTGGTACCCACATGCCAGCAGCCTTGAGAAGGCGTCTGAAGACACAGTGGGCAAGCGTGTTAACCGACCAGTGTTAGTATCAGAATTTCTTCATTAACATCTGCCTGCCACACCTGAGACTCTACCCAGTGAAGGAGAAAGTAGCTTAACTCTTAACCCCAAACTAGGCTGCTTTTCCAGTAACTGACATGTAAAAAAGCCCCATGTTGGTAGGAACAGTACAAGGTATGATTATGAAGAAACGAGACTCACGTTTGTCATATGGGTACGTCTTTAAAACGCAGGCATGTTATTTTATGGATGCTGATGTCCTAATCAGTACTGCAGCCCCAGCTGACAGTGCTTGAGGTAACGCCACCCGCAATCTCATTTAATCTGCGCAAGCGTCCTGTAAATGTAGGCCCAGTTAATCCATTCAACAGGTCCTTGAGTGTCTACTTGGTGATGGAGCTGGGAGGATGCTGTGCACAAGAAAACAGCTGAGGCCCCCGCCCCCTGCACTCATGCAGCTCACAGTGTAGCGGGGAGTTAGACATGGCGGAACCATAGGTGTGGTGAGTCAGCCAGGACTTAGGTTAGCTGCAGGATAGGGTGGGGTTCTCAGAAAGTGCTTCCAGAAGGAAAGGACACTTTGGCTGAGATAGAAATTGTGGGGAGGTGGGGAGTTCCCGTTCAGGCACAGTGGAAACGAATCTGGCTAGTATCCATATGGTTGCGGGTTTGATTCCTGGCCTTGCTCAGTGGGTTAAGGATCCAGTGTCGCTGTGAGCTATGGTGTAGGTCACAGATGCAGCTTGGATCTGGTGTTGCTGTGGTATAAGCTGGCAGCTGCAGCTCCGATTCCATATGCTGCTGGTGTGGTCCTTTAAAAAAGCAAAAAAAAAAAAAAATTGTGGGGAGGCGGCAGCCTTTGGCAGGAAAAAGTTGAGGTCCTGGACAGCCCTGTGTGCATCATCTTCTGTCCTGAGTGGATAGATAGGTGGACTTGTTCCTTCCCCAGGTAGATCATAAAACACCTGGAGGGCAGACTCCGTGACTAATTCATTCTGATGTCCTTCACTATACCCAGCATAAATCAGTCCCAATAAAAGTTACTTGGTGTGAGTTGGTACACGAGTGGGTGGAGAAAAGATGTGGAAGGCATTATACCTTGCCTGTGATGTTTCAGGGATGTCAGTCAAAAAATGTTCATTGATTGAATGTGTAGAGCATCTGTTAGGGGCTTTGAGATTTGGAAATAAAAACACACTCTAGCCCCTTTCTCTTTAAGAGGCTTGGAATCCAGTCCATAGAGTGAACAAAGTGGAACACCTGAGCAGCAGAGCAGGTTGAGCAAGCCAGGGCACAGTGTGTCCAGGGCACCCCTTCCCCCTGGGAGCCACGGACTTCCAAGGGGTCAGGCCCCGCTTGGGGTGGCCAGGGACGCCAGTGGCAGGTGGCAGCGGGGCGAGTGCGGAGGAAAGCAGCTGCACACCAGCAGCCAGCCCCGGCTGCAGAGGAGGACAGCTCGTGCAGGGGAGTTGCCGATTTGTCCTTTTCTCTAACGGTCTCATGTAGAAACTCGGGGTTTGGGTAAGTGATTCACAGTGCACGAGTCTTCTGTCCTCACACCCAGCCTCTCTCCTCACGTGGTATTTGTTCACGGTTGAAGAACTGAACAGCTCAGAGCACTGCTGGTTGCGTGTGACTTTCTGCACAGATCACAGTGAACCGTTCTTTCCCTGCCTCGGCTGCGTCCGCCTCGGCTGGCAGAGATTTGCAGACGTACCATCGTTAATAGCGACACATACGTTTACAAGCTTTACCTATTCAGCACCCCCCTACTCCGACTTCCCTCCCCCCAATTGGAAATCATAGCTTCTTTAATGTCCTACTGGCTGTGTGAAAAACAGGAATTTATGTAACAAGCCCTGCATAGCAAACCTTTTCCTGTTCGGAAAAAAAAAATTTTTTTTAATTGTTGGCAAAGTTAAGAGACAGCTCTGTTGCTCAAAGAGCGACCTGAAATGTCCTCTTAGGAAAGTATGTAGCATAATGTTTTGATAAGTAAGGGATTGCTGTGAGGCCTTTTTTTTGTTTTTGTTTTTTTGTCTTTTTGGTACGTCTAAGTGCTAATAAGTTAGTGTATGTCCCACCTGAGTTAGTGAATATACTTCCTGATCTTTGAAACGATTTCATGGGTGCAGATTCTGCGGTCTTGTTAGAGATGGCCCCTGGTTGCAGTTGCAGATGATCTGATGTAATTAAGTGTCTGTAGGGCAGCGCCAGCCCCTCCCCCAGGCAGTGCAGACAGACGGTCAGGAAGCCACTATCTAGGAAGATCTTCCCCTTTTATCATTAACTAAATGTGACAGGGACCGGAGTCAAACTTCCTTTCCTCCAGAGATCTCATCGAGGCTTATCTGTGAGTCTATTGTGTTCAAAGAACAAGATAGTCGGGATGGAATATTGTGCAAATGCCCAGACTTTCGGCTACAGAGCTTGTCACAGGCTCATTCCAGGTCTCTCCTGGGGCAGGCCTGCGGCTTTAAGGAGGACTGCAGAACTTGGTTTGCTAGTGTTGGCCGGCCCAGCAGAGGAGGCTGTGGTGTGTGCATGTGTGTAAGAACAACCTTCCCATAGGGTCTGGGGAATGTTCCTGGGGTCGAAATAGGACATGAGAGGAATGTAGTGTTCAGCCTTTTTTAGGGATTCTCGTATGTACCTGAAGACCTCAAAGCTGGTCTAGAGTTCGGGATGAGATCTGTAAGTGGGAAGGGAAGAGGAGAATCAGAATCTTGGCAACAGAAGCGAACCCTCACTGCCATCCACTTCCGCACCGGCCTAGCATCCCTCCCGAAGCCCCCATTCAGGGTCAAGGCTGACCCACACTCATCCGGGCCCTGGCAGAAGGGCTTGTCACATAGCTGCTGTGTTGCAATCCTTGGTGGAATGTAGTACAGAGGGTCAGAGGGCGTGGATTTCTCAGCCTTGACTGTCCGGCCTCACTCTGACTTTTGCGTTGCCTTTGAGAAAGTAAGATTCCCCCCCGCCATTTTTTGTTTTCTGTCTTCTTTTAATAAGAATTGTGAGCTCATGGTTTGTGTTGGCCCAACCTGTCCTGCTGTGCAGAGGCTTTGTTCCGGTGCAGTGATAGGCACACAGCATCTGCATCCCACAGTGATGGATGAGGATGTGGGCGTTGTGGCTGCATCCCTGGCTGACCACACATCCAGCCAGAGCCTTTTCGTGGTCTGGGAGAGGGGTTCCACAGGGGTCCAGGGGCTCGGTCAGCTGAGCACTGCATCCACTTGGCAGAGGAAGCTGGGGAAGTCTGGGGGTTACACGCAGAGCCCTGCTCTGGGTGTCTAGGGCGTCCAGAACCCACTCCTGGACTTGGGATCAGGGCCCTGATGACAGAGACTGCAGAGTGAGCAGATAGTGAGAGTCTGTGCTGCAGGCAGAGAGCAATCAGAGTCACCTCCTCCTCCTCAGGAGCCCCCGCTTCCTTGTCCACATGTCCCAGAGGCTCTCCAGATGCTGTCAGTTGCCCGTGTGGCCAGTGGGGCATTGAATTTGGGCTTCCTTGTTTGAAGCATGGTTCCACTGCTTCTGTTGGAGCTTGTGACTCTCTGGCCCCACTCCCCCCACAGTGTGTTTGGAGTTGTGGGTTTGTGTTTGTAATACCTCTAAGCTCCTGCCCACACCCCAGTGAGTAGGAGTAGGGGATGGGGCCCAGACTGGGCGGTACCTTGTGCCCCCACGACGGGATCTAATACCTTCTTGGTGACTGCGTACCATGTTCCGCACACCGCTGAGTACTTGACCTACTTCGCGTCTGATCCGTAGAACACCCCCAAAGGCACGTGGGGGCCGAGCAGTTTCTCCAGGTTTGTAGTCAGTGAATGGCAGGGGCAACTAAGTGCTCGAAAAAAAGGATAGATTTTCTTTACTAACTCTAGGGGTGTATATGGCACGATTTCATCATGGATCTGTGATTAGTGGATCAAAGCTGGCAGCTCTCTGTCCACCTCTCCTTCCCTCTCAGGTCACCGTTTTGGCCAGAGCACAACCTCCGACAGGTGTCAGAGCCGAGTTAGTTGGTGTGTGCTGCTGATTATTGTTGGGGGGAAAGGTAGTGAATGACATTGGAAGTTAAAATTTTCTTTCGTCTTCTTTTTCTTGTTCCTTTTTTTTTTTTTTTTTTTTTTTTTTGCAACTCAACTTTCTAAAATTAAAGAAAATTCCTGTTTTCCTTATATTTGCCTGACAGACTTGAAGGATGTAAGTGAGTCTGGGTCTTTCTTACTGGTTTTCATCAGGCTTTTAATTCTTGACTAAGAATACATCCTTCTTCCTTTCTTTCTTTTCCGTGATCCTGTGGGCCCCATAATGTAACACTTCTCACTTTGTCCATGACAGATGTGCAATCTGAAGAGAGTCGGCAGCAGTTTTAGGGTGATAGAGTGGGAGGGGGCTTGGGTGGCACTCTGTTACAGGGTGCTGGTTGCATAGCCAGTCTAAGTGGTATTAACCCAGTTCCTGTGACTTCCCTGTGAAATGGAGCTCTATAAAAGAAGCTGTTTATAATAATGCTTGTTTAGTTTTGTCCCCTCATTCAATTAAATACGGATACTGTTTTTAAGATAAGATACTGTTTTTCCTTTACTGGTTGGTGCTCTCCTGTAGTGACTGTACAGGTCTGTTCCATAAACTCTTTCAAAACTTGTCTTCCATGCAATACACATCTCTAGAGCAGTGGGTTTTCCAGTCGGAGAAGTACTGTATTTCTAACGCGGTGTTTTGCCTTACAGAATTCAATTCGTCATAATCTGTCCCTACACAGCAAGTTCATTCGCGTGCAGAATGAAGGAACTGGAAAAAGTTCCTGGTGGATGCTCAACCCAGAGGGAGGCAAGAGTGGGAAATCCCCCAGGAGAAGAGCCGCCTCCATGGACAACAACAGTAAATTTGCCAAGAGCCGAGGCCGGGCTGCCAAGAAAAAAGCATCCCTCCAGTCTGGCCAGGAGGGTGCCGGGGACAGCCCGGGATCTCAGTTTTCGAAGTGGCCCGCCAGCCCTGGCTCTCACAGCAACGATGACTTTGATAACTGGAGTACATTTCGGCCGCGCACTAGCTCGAATGCTAGTACTATTAGTGGGAGGCTCTCTCCCATCATGACTGAGCAGGATGACCTTGGAGACGGGGATGTGCATTCTATGGTGTACCCACCCTCGGCGGCAAAGATGGCTTCTACTCTGCCCAGTCTGTCTGAGATAAGCAATCCTGAGAACATGGAGAACCTTTTGGATAATCTCAACCTTCTCTCATCACCAACGTCATTAACTGTTTCAACCCAGTCTTCACCAGGCACCATCATGCAGCAGACGCCATGCTACTCATTTGCGCCACCAAACACCAGTCTGAATTCACCCAGCCCCAACTACCAAAAATACACGTATGGCCAATCCAGCATGAGCCCTTTGCCCCAGATGCCTATGCAAACACTTCAGGACAGCAAATCGAGTTACGGAGGCATGGCCCAGTATAACTGTGCAGCGGGACTCTTGAAGGAGTTACTTACTTCCGACTCTCCTCCCCATAATGACATTATGACGCCAGTCGATCCGGGGGTGGCCCAACCCAACAGCCGAGTCCTTGGCCAGAATGTGCTGATGGGCCCTAGTTCGGTCATGCCAGCCTACGGCGGCCAGGCCTCTCATAACAAAATGATGAATCCCAGCTCCCACAGCCACCCTGGACACGCTCAGTCCACGTCTGCCGTCAATGGGCGTGCCTTGCCCCACGCGGTGAACACCATGCCCCACGCCTCGGGGATGAACCGCCTGGCCCAGGCGAAGACCGCTTTACAAGTGCCTCTGCCCCACCCCATGCAGATGAACGCCCTGGGGGGCTACTCCCCCGCCAGCACCTGCAACGGCTATGGCAGGATGGGCCTTCTCCACCAGGAGAAGCTCCCGAGTGACTTGGATGGCATGTTCATTGAGCGCTTGGACTGTGACATGGAGTCCATCATCCGGAACGACCTCATGGATGGAGACACTTTGGATTTTAACTTTGACAATGTGTTGCCCAACCAAAGCTTCCCACACAGTGTCAAGACGACGACACATAGCTGGGTGTCAGGCTAAGCTGAGTGAGTGAGCAGGTAAGATCACCCCGATATCCAGAGACCTTCTGAAAGAAAGAGAGAGGAACCTGGTCACTTACTTGCCTTGTATCGTCCATGGTTGGGACTTTTGATGTCAGCTGGCTACCCCTTGCAGAGAGGCATCTTTTATCATTCATTCTCCGCCCCTTTTGCAGCCTATACATTTTCTTTTTGAGCTTAAACATGAGGAAGCTTCCTCTAACTGCTTTCAAGAGTTTCTTTTGACAGACGGCTGCATCTTTTTAGTCACTCTTCAATAAATGAATACATTTGATACAGATCAAATGCTGAAGGGTTTTTTTAAAGTGGAATGTTCTTCCATTGAATGGTTTCCGAGCTATTTGAGAAAGCCCAACCCTCCCCCAAGCATGTCTGTCCCCCTAATATGTTAAGTTGAATTGATTTTCATGTGGCTCTATCTTAAATGTGTGTGAGTGTGTATGTTTTTTCTTTTCCTAGGCTACACTGAAAAGTACTTCAAATTATCTGACAGGAGGAACTGAGAGAAGCAGTCCAAAGATGTCCTTCACCCCACCTTTTCATTTTCTTGATTAAAAAAAAAAAAAAAAAAAAAAAAAAACGCGTTTCTTTTTTCCTTTCGTCAGACTTGGCAGCGAAGACACTTTTCCTGTACAGGATGTTTGCCCCATGTTTGCAGGTTATGTGCTGCTGTAGATAAGGACTGTGCCATTGGGAATTTCATTACAATGAAGTGCCAAACTCACTACACCATATAATTGCAGAAAAGACTTGCAGAACCTGGTGTGCTTTCAAGTTTTGTATATAAGCTGTAGCTACAGAATTGTATTTGTGTGCGTTTTTGTTTTTGTTTTTGTTTTTTAATATCCATTTGGTCCAAGGAAAGTTTATACTCTTTTTGTAATACTGTGATGGTCTCATGTCCTTGATAAGTTAAACTTTTGTTTATGCTACCTGTGTTCTGCCGAACTGACGAATCACGACGCACCCAGCTCCCCATTCTGCACCTCCAAGGGACAGCTCTGGACCTGTTGACGTTGCCACATAATTCACATGAGAACCAATAGCCTGTTACCAATCTGCTGAATTAACGGACTTATCAAAACTCTTTTGGGGGAAAACAATAAAATTAAACGCCAGCCTTGTACAGTTTTTTTCTATTTTTTTTGTTTGTTTATTTTGTTATTTGCAAATTTGTACAAACACTTAAATGGTTCTAATTTCCAGATTAATGATTTTTGATGTTACTGTTGGGACTTTGAGATCATTTTTGGAATAGACATTGAACTGTAATGTTTTCTTAAAACTAGAGTCTACTTTGTTACATAGTCTGCTTGTAAATTTGTGGAATCCCAGATATTTGAGGCAGCACCTGTAATTTTCATTTTGTATTTCTAACTGGATTAGTACTAATTTTGTACACGCTTAACTGGTTTGTACACTTTGGGATGCTACTTGGTGATGTTTCTGACTAATCTAAAATCATTGTAATTAGTTCTTGCACACTCAACATTTCTGGCCCTATCTTGGCAGGAGAGTGATCTATAGTTATGGATTTTTTGCGTTTTGTGTTTAGGAGAACTTGATATGTTTTTATGTATGTGTTTTAAAGAAATTCTATCTGCTTCTACTACCCTGCGAACGAAGCGCATTGCAGAGCATTGAATCTTATGATCGCTGTGTGCTTGTGTGCGCGTCCCATTTCACGTACTTGGGGGCAGGGAGGGGGCTCGAAATATTTGTAGGTCCGAAGCGGAAATCTGCATCTATAGCAGTCCTCCTTTCTCAAGCTGGGGGTTTTGATCAACTTCGTAACCTCTTTGAGTTCAGCTTCAGCAAGTTTTCCCTCTGTGCTATTCCTGGTCTAGGTGGAGGTTGGTTTTCAGCTCTGCCTTGAAAGATGATGTTCACACTCAGACTTCATCCCCGCCGCCTCCCGTTCTGTCCTGCACGTTCCTTGGCACGCTCTGGAAAGTTAAGCTGGGGGTGGGGGAGTTTAAAATGGGACTTGAGTGATTTCGTAGAGTGCTTTGTGCTCATGAGTACAGATGGCTACCAAATGGAGTAAAACTTGCTTAAACTTTGGGGCCATGAGTTCAAAAACTAGCAAAGCAGCTGTAAGTTGTATATTTGAATTTATTTTTGAAAAGATTTTGCATAAGCTAAGTATTGGAGAATTTCTTTATTCTTTCGCAACCTACACTGTAATTCTGATCATTTCGTTGTCGTATTTTCCAGTGACCTATAACTGACAGACCAGTTGATGGGCTTTGCGTCCCGTTTAATCCATCGGTGTGTTCACGTCGTGTGGAATGCTCAGAGGCGGCACACCAAAAGGAACAGGTGCACAGAAGTGGTCCTCTGGCCTTCTTGGGGAAGGCTCTGATTCCTGTGTGCTTAGCCCCCATCACCCTTGCTTTTGTCCTCCCTGTGCATTTTGTTTCTGTTGGCTTGGTTTTTCCTCCATGTCTAACAAGAACACACGTGTTCTTGATGGGTTTCCCACAGGAGTCTATTGTAAGCTTCCCACTGCGACGTCTAGTCTTTTGAAAATTCTTTAAGCAGCCGCCTCTCTAACCATCTCCATTGTTAGCCAAACTCTGTCTGCTTTTAGAAACCTTCGTTCCTGTGAGCAGTGCCTTTGCACATGTGCTAGAGCTCATTGGGGCCAGAACACTCGTGTTCTCTTCGGTGACATACCACCGCGTCCCTCCTCTCCGGCCGCCACATAGCGAGCCTCACTGCCCCTGTTGTTCACAGAAGAGGCAGCGATAGCTAAAAATCTCTGTTAAAATCTTATTGCTTCATAGAGTGACTTTGGAAAAGATGTTGTTTTCTCTTGAGTCTGTGTAAATATCCCTTTTTTTTTTTCTCTTCAAATTTTTCTTTGTGTTGAAATTCTAACAGGAATCCTGGGTAGCTGTCCGGGGTACAGTGAAGTCCAGTGAAAGGCACCTTGTCTATTTTGAAAACAAACATTATGTGACCTCTGGTAATTCTTTTTCTGTACGAATACTGACTTTCTGGAGTAATGAGTATATCAGTTATTGTACATGATTGCTTTGTGAAATGTGCAAATGATATCACCTATGCAGCCTTGTTTGATTTATTTCCTCTGGTTTGTACTGTTATTAAAAGCATATTGTATTATAGAGCTATTCAGATATTTTAAATATAAAGTATTGTTTCCGTAATATAGACGTATGGAATCTATTTAGGTAATAGATGCATTACTTGGAAAGTTCTGCTTTGACAAACTGACAAAGTCTAAATTAATTAGCAAATGCTATATCCCAGGGAGCAGGAAATCAATGGAACATCCCAAGAAGAGGAGAAAGACACTTAAAATGGAAACAGTTCCCCTTAAAATCTAGGAATTGGACTTGTTCAGCTGGATATATGTTACCAGGCGACCCCTCCCGCTTCCCATCTCCAGCCCCTAACCCCCAACTGGAAATTCTTACATTCAGCTCCTAGGAGTTCTTAATTTACAACTGACTTAGAAGTTTCTCTTGTGGTTTTAGTTTGGGGGTAACCATCCAGGAAAAGATGCAATGTGGTTTATGCAAACAAAAAAACCTAGCATTAGTCTTGGCCTCCTCCCTGAGGCGGGCGCAGGGCCTGGCAGTGGGGCCAGGTGGGGCCACCTCAGTCCCGTCAGGACGCAGTCACGGGCCCCCCCCCCCCATTTCGCTACTGAGTTCAGCAACAGTGCAGATTCCACGTTCCCATTCCGCTACTCTCTGAGAAGTGCCTGATGATGTTGATGTACTTACAGACACAAGAACAATCTTTGCTATTATTGTATAAAGCCATAAATGTACATAAATTATGTTTAAATGGTTTGGTGTCATTCTTTTCTAATTGTGCAGAATAAGCTCCTTATTGGTAATGATTCTTAATGTTCAGCTGTCATGAAAGTTAAGACCTTGTCAACCATAGTGCCGTGGTTTATTCATATCTGGTATTTCTTTGGGGGTGTGTGTGTGTGTGGAAACAGTCCCTCTGAGACCAAAGGAGAGTCCTAGGCATTGACGTATTGAAGTAGGATCCCCTGATCACAGACCACCCCAGCTCCAGCACAGTAATGACTAGGCTGTGAAATCTGCTGTTGGAATAGGCTGAGCTCAAGGTCAAAACACCTGCAGGGCAGGCCAGGGAGAGTCCTGGCTGCAACTCATGGAGCAGGGATGGGTGGTGTGGAGGGAACAGTGATCTCCCGAGGCCACATGGGGGTGGGGGTGGGGATGTGTCTTTCTCTAAGTAGCTGTAGATTGGAGCTTTCTACGTTTGCTCTCCTCCTCCCCCTAGGAGGAGAGCAAACATTTATCCCCAGGAAAATGGCTGGAGAATGAGCTAGGATTCCCACTTAATAATGGTTAAAATGCATCTTAAAACCAGCATTAAGTCCCTTGTTTCTGACTCTCTATCAGGCAGGTGAACATCCAAATGAGTTGTAGTAGCAACAGAAATAGGTTATTCTAATGTGTATCTGTCTGAACACTTAGAAGATCAGTCTTAACTTTCAGGATCCCCCCCGCCCCTCGCCTCCTTCCAGCAACGGAACACTTGCTTTAAAAGACAATAGTCAGAAGCCCAGAGTGTAGAACAAGTAAAAGCGTCTACCCCAGATGTTGGGGCTCGTGCACAGATCACTTTGAAAACTGCTGATCTAGGAGTTCCCATCGTGGCGCAGCAGAAATGAATCTGACTAAGAACCATGAGGTTGCGGGTTTGATCCTTGGCCTTGCTCAGTGGGTTAAGGATCCGGCATTGCCATGAGCTGTGGTGTAGGTCACAGACACAGCTCCGATCTGGCGTTGCTGTGGTGTAGGCTGGCAAGTGTAGCTCTGATTAGACCCCTAGCCTGGGAACCTCCATATGCCGTGGGTGGAGCCCTAAAAAGACAAAAGGCCAAAAAAAAAAAAAAAAAAAAAGGAACTACTGATCTAGTCCCAATGCAGAAAAATGTCTTGATTGCACCCCCAGAACTCAAACCAACAGGGTCCTTTCGGCACATCTATTGTCACTTTTTAAGACTAGTCCCCAAGTTTTAGCACCACTTGATGAGAGGAAGCCACACAGCAGGAAGGGACAGATCCCATGGTCAGAGCTCCATGCTTAACACAGAGGGAGAGTCTTCCTTTCTTGGACAGAATCTAGGCCCCTGCGGTGACCGGAGACTAAGGATCATTTCTTGACTTGTGAACCTGTCACCCTGCTGAAGGACTTTGCCTTGGCGGCTGTTTCTCCATGTTGGAGCTGACCTCCAACAATGATGGTTCTGGTTAAACTTAGACCAGTTGGTGTTTTGGTAGGTGGAAGGCTGTTAGCTGAATGGCACTTAAGTGGCTTTCTCTGGAGTCGTCACTATCACGTAGACATTGAACTCTGTATCATCTGTCACTGCTCCTTACGGGTCATGAACCTGGGCTGGGCTGTGACCTCTAAAATGAGAGCAAGTTCATGTCAGGCTTCTGTATTCTGATTTGCTGTGTCATTATTCTGGTGTACGACTCTGGTGATCACTTAGATCCGTGGTCCCTAGGATGTTTTCCAGTTGAAGTAACTGGAAAATGAGTGAAATGTGCATGGAATGGAAAGGGAGGTGTGTGCTGGCGTGAAGGAATGAGGAAGGCAGGTATTCCTGGGTGGTGTGGGAAATACAGGTGTGAGATGGAGACAACTGAGGGATGAGCTGGAGGGGAAGGGACAGCCTTTGGATCATTTCTCTGGAGGGAGGAAGCTACAGGGTGCTGTGGGCACCTGGAAGTGCAGGGGAGACCTTGAGGTGGCTGGGTGAGGAGGCCTTCTGTGCAGACCCCTGGCTTTGCCAACATGGCCGTGAGAGGAGGAAGCCTTTCACCTGCTGAAGAAGAAGAAGAAAAAAAGATTGAGGCCAGTATTTTCAGCTTGACCAATAGCAGGGTACTGTTTTCCTCGATCGACCATGAGCTCAAAGGCTAAGTGAAACTTCTTGACATGACTGCTTTTATCACATTCACATCTTAGAAAAGTGAAAGTTTTGTTTGCACTAGAAGCCACTGGTGGAACGTAGATTTACATCCTCGAGGAAGAAAGAGGGCAACTTTGTGAGGGCTTGTTAGTTACTCTATGTCTCTTTCTTTCCACAGTCTGTAGTCTTGACAGGCAGCTTTCACAGTTCCTGTAAAACTGAAAAGTTGCCTCCGATGGTAACCCACTTGGCTGGAGTTTGCAAACATCTTGGGGTGGTATCATTAGCAAAATTGTTGCTCCTGTGTGATGATCTGAGACAGGAGACAACTGCTTAGTATAGGGCTCACAGTAGGTCATTTAAACCAGAGTTTTGTCTCTGGCGAATTGTGATAGAGGGCGGCCCAATTTGCACCTTGATTGCAAAATTGTTCCAGAACAGGCCAGAGAGGCCAACTGCTTAATCTGTGCTGGTGGCAGGGATGCTCACTGTTTGCAGAGCCGTAAGCTTCTCTGTTGCTTGGCCAGTGATTTCTCCACAGATAAGGTAAGTCGAGGACACCTGCTCTGCGTGTCACAGAGGTGATGTCTGCAGAAGGCTCCGCATGTTAGGGGAAAGGACACCAAAGGAGTTGGTGTCAGCAAGGTAATGGTAGGTCTTGGCGATGTATTTCCTTAGTGAACCTGCTGGACAGTCAGCATTGCCCTGCGGGCTACGAGGAAGAGCTTGGTCCATTTCCATCGTGTTTCAGCACCCCCCCTCCCCCCGCCACCAGCAAGTCTCCGTCTCTTATTCCCGGGAGTGTGTAGATATTTTAGCAAACTCCCAGAGAGTCTGTGATGTCTCTTTAGGAATTCTAGTAGTAAGTTGTGAACCTACTGTGTGCCCAAAACAAACTAGTTGAGATACTTGTTTCCCAAGAAGTCCTCTGTGGACCCAGATTAAGAAAACTGAGGGATGTTTTTAGACTGTTTGACCTTGACCTCACCCCAGTCACGTTTACCCAGAGACTGTGGAGGACACCAACTCCACGTGCCCTTTCTAGGCTGATTGGTAAACTAGTGAAGGAGGAGAGGAGAGGGCAAGGCTGTCGTTGAGGGCCCACGGTGGCATGCTGGAGCCCATGGCTAAATTCGTAGGAATTCTGGGAGCTGATTTCAGATACCACCATTCTTACAATTAAATTAGGTTAAACTTCATACTAAATAAGTTACATTAGAAAACAAAGGTAGTACATAACTCAAAACGCATCATGTCCTCAGGAACTACATCTGGCTGTCTGCTCTTGAGGTTTTGGTGCTGGCTGTGTCTCACGGTGGGTATGCTGCCACTGCTGGTGCTGAAGCTGAGAAGTGTCGGTGTAATAAACACAGTTTGAAAGAGGATGGCTTCACAGTAAATCACATCAGTTAAATTTATTGAGAAGAGAGTCAGTGGGTTGGGATGCAAGTCCATTTGTCACACCCCAGCTAAACTGCCACCACCACCAGATGTTGGCGCCAGATAAAAGAGTTTGGCAAAAATCAATTCACCCAATAAGAGTTTCCAATAAAGGCTGTGGTGTATTATATTTGTAGATTGTATGGTATATGCATCTTTATATCAGCAAATTCATAATGAACTTATGTGTGAATATGCAGATGTATATAGCTGCCCCCTAGAGCAGGTTAGATATTTACCAGGACACTACTGACTGCGGCATGTGACAAAGGGGGAAGGGACTGGCAGTTTGGATGACAGAGAAGAACCGGTGGGATGGCAGTAAGGGAGTGAGAGAGCAGGAAGTTGTGTTAAGGTCCAGGGTGTGGTCACACCTGCCGTGATTGACAGGCAGTGAGGATGGGGCCCTAGAGTGAAAGAGGTCAGGGGAGGAGGAAGCCTGAAGAACAAATGGGACGCGCACTTAGACTTCAGAGCCAACAAAAAGGACAGCAGGACCCAGGGTGGAGAGGAAGTGTCAAATTCAAGTGCCCAACCCTTTAATTTGGGGGAGGCGTCAGGTGGCAGGTAGACGTCAGTGACTAGGAAAGATACGCAGGGCAGCAGTTGAACGCCCTAAGCATCCACAGAGGTCTTTTCTGTGGGAAGGTTCGGGAGTTGGAAAGGAGATAGAAGAGGGTGCTAGTTCTGCTTTGCGGGTCTTGTCGAGGTTTGTCAAATGGAAATAATCACACCAACCCAACTGGAGTTACTGAGGCCAATAAAGGGCTTAAGACCCTATCACAGAGCCCGGCCTGAAACAGTGGTGACCAAGCATTCTGGTTTGGCCAAGACAGGCTTGGGCTAATTGTGCCCAGCACAGTTATTATGAGCCGCTCTTGTCACCCTGAAGTGTTGGGGTGGCTAATTATATGCTCGTTCCATCAGCAAATGACTGTTTTCCAGTTCATTACTTCCTAGAGCCCTCACTTCACAGTGGACATACCAGGAGCCCCCAGGAAGAAGCAGTCTCTGGCTGGGGGTTTATTCTCCAACAGG
This sequence comes from Sus scrofa, assembly GCF_054392235.1. Lineage (NCBI taxonomy): Eukaryota > Metazoa > Chordata > Mammalia > Artiodactyla > Suidae > Sus > Sus scrofa. The sequence continues at coordinate 15,959,245 of NC_139393.1, read as the reverse complement.
AATGTTCTCCCACTGCCTGGATAGAACAGGGTAGTCTAAGGCGGCCAGGGTCCTTCCCTCCACCCATCCCAGGCACAGCCAACAGCCATTCCCTTTTATGCTTCCAGCCGTTCACATTCTGGAAGACTTTGGAATGCCTTTCTCCTCCTTTCCTCCTCAGCAAGGTACCACTCCAAGCCCCCTCCTGCCCTTCAAGCCTCCACCTGCCCCTCGGGTCAGCTGGCACTTGCACAGGTGGGCTAGGTGACTTTCAGGACCCCTTTCCCACGTGCAGGCATGTGGCCATGCTCAGGTCCGGTTCCATAATAATAATCCGAAATAGGTCCTCCCAAGTGGCCCTATAGCCACCGTTCTGAGAAATTCCAAGCCAGGCCTGGGTGACTTGGGTCATCACCAAGCTCCCAGTGAGCCGAAGGCAACTGGCCGGTGCCCTTGGCCACTGGGCAGAGCCAGAGGCATTCCTCTTGGGTGAGCCAGTCTGAGCCTGCCAGCATTCCAACAAATTAAAGGCAGACCAAGGAGCCTAAGGTATTTGGACAAGTCTGGAGCTGCTATTCACTTTCTTCAACCAAGGAAAGTTCAGAGGCAGGAGAGGGGATATAAGCAGTGATGAAATGCCTCAAAGGGGTCGTTGGCTTTCCTTTGCCCAGTATCCCTACAGACTACGGAATCCCCGCCCCCCAACCACACAGCTCTTTTGTGGGCTCAGGCAGCTTTAAAATCTCACCTTTAAAACTGCCAATAACAAGACCGAGATGAAAGTTTGGGATGGAAATGCTATAAAATTTGGTTATGATGATTGAATGTAATAACATTAATTGTATTAAAAAAACACAAGACTGAAATGAGATGCCAGTTAATCTGCTTACCCTCCCCACTCCCACCGGAGGGTCGCATGTCTATAGAGACAGCTAGGTTGTGGCAATCCTGGAACACTCCTGCCCTCTCTGACACAGCTGGTCACCCTGAGATAGCTGTGGGTTTGTTCTCACGGGCCTTCCCCGAGAAAGACATACACACTGTCACTTGTAATTTTTGCCTGTGTCATTGGGTTGTCGCCACGGCTCCTTTGCTGAACAGAATTACATAAAATAGATGGCTTTTGCGTTCTGGTTTTTAAAATCAGATTTTGAAATTAATTGGAAATGTTCAAATATTTTTTTGAAATCAAATGTTATTTTGAAAAGAAGGTACTTATTCTCTTTGCCATGGTAACACCTTTTTCCTACCTCACATCACCACACCTACCAAAACAATGACTTGATAAAAAGAAGATATTTCCTGAAGTCAGGCAGTTCTGTTTAGAAATACTTGTGATAAAACTCACCCGGAATAGAAAATTTCATTTATTCTTATGCATGTATCTTATGAGATCTCAACAGTTCTTAGAACCCTGTACTTTAAGGTTCCAGTTCCCTTTTAACTTTTTTTTTTTTCCTGTCTTAATTGGTATTCCATTAAAAGCATGAGTAATTTTCAAAACCCTGGATGGGGCTGGCTGGAAGCCTCTAACAGCTGTATGGAATCTCACATAGCTATCATGTGCCCTTTTTTTTGGAAACAACAATTGGCCTTGTCTTTTGTAAGAAAATCACATGATTAAAAAAATAGATGGCTAGCAAGAATTCTGTTGTCACTCGGTTACTGGCAGGAGCAGGAATAGGGAGGGAGACGTAGAAAAAATGCATTCTTGGATCCCTCAGCCACACCAATCTGCAAACCCTCCTGGAGTAAATACTGTCCTTTGTCATTTCTAGGTAACTAAAAAAAGGCCTCGGAATGTTTCCAGGGTTGGGCATTCTGTTGTGTAATACTTTGGGAGTCTGAGTTACCTTCAAAGAGTTGGCTCAAAACCCAGCCATCGTCCCCCTGCTGGATCTGAGTGTCAGAGACATTGATGTGAATTGAATGAATGAGAGTTCAGTCTTTATTATGGACAACAATATTCCCTCTGGGGTTAGAATTTCTTAATGTTCTTGACAGCAAAAAGAAGTTTGCATCAGCTTTGGATCCCAAAGATGCTATTTTGACCTAAGCATCTTGAGATGAAGCCTGACTGTTTCAAATGTCGCCACCTGGGAAGGGAGCCGCAGGCATCCGCTAGAGGGTGAGGGGAAGGCCACCTGTCACCTTCTCAATTCCGGAGGGTAACTGTCCCCACTGCAGAATGTTTGAAAGGGGTAGGGCTTTGACCAGCACAAGGAAGGTATTGGAATTGAGTGTTTCTCTGAGAAGGGAGCCCAAGCTTTTTTCCAGGGCAGTTCTGAGACTTGTTGAAAAACTACAAGTGAGCAGGTTATTGGGAATGGTTTTTTTCTTTAAAAGGTTTTGTGATCTTAGTAGCATTTTGCATGTGTAATATTTTCTGTTAAAGGATACCTGGCATGTTCCAAAGTTGTTTCCTCAGCCCCTCTTTGAGTTAAGATGAGCAGAGCAAACTCACCATGGCCCACAGACTAGGGAAGAAGCCCTCTGGACGAGGGGGTTTAGTTACTAGAAACCCCGAGGAAACTTGCTTGTGAGGTACAAAACAGTGTTTCTCAAGGTGTAAGCTACCAACTGTGGGCAACAGAATAATAGGGGAAGATTTGCAAAAATGCACATTCCTGGGCTCCTCTCTAGACCTGTAGGTTCAGAATCTGGGATGGGGAGTGCAATGGCTGAGAAATCCACATTTTATCTATTCCAGGTGATTTTGGGAATACTGAGAATGGAGAACCACTACCAGTCTGTGGAGATGCAGAAAAGTTTATTGCCTTCCATCCATCCATCCATCCATTCATGCATCATCCAACCATCCAACCATCCATTTAGCTATTAGGGATTTCCTGAGCACCACCTGTATACTCAGCCTTCTGCAGAGCTGGGATGCCCTGCGTGGTGCACAGGACAAGCCCATTATCTGTCCTTATGAGGCTTTGGTCTCCTACCCTCTTCAGACATGTGGTGAGGTTGACCAGAAAGATGTCATAAAGTATTCTTTAGAAATAGCCTACTTGGATCAGATAAATATTGGGCTGATAACTGGCCCTGAAACCCTGAAATTTCTGTCATGCGTCAAAGGCTTTTACCTGCCTACCCTGCTGGACATGCCAAGGAAACTAGTTGACCAGACTGGCCTGTCCTCTGGGCGCTAACAAATCCAGGTCTGGCGGGGCCTTTTGCCAACACCAGGATCCATGCCTGAGTTGCCCTGTGGAGAAGCATTAAAGCAGCCTCAGCCAACAGGCAGACCTGGAAACACAGCCGATTTGATCCCTAGCGACCAAATGGCGCAGCTAAGTCCATCCAGGTCTGAGGAAGGTAACCTAGTCTGTGGAGGGTCTGTTTTCCCTTGGAAATGAAACTTTTTCTGAAAATCTGCTTTTTTTTTAATAGCTGCAGGACAGAAACAGCTCCTCTTGCAAGATCTCTGAGGGAGCGTCCGCTGGACCCGGGTGTCCCAGCTGAGATGAGTTTACCATACCGATCGCTTTGGTCCGGGCTGGGCAGACACCCCCTGCCCCCGCCCCAACCACCTCCTCGGGGCCACGCCTGCTGCAGCTCCAGGGCGGAGCAGGTCAGACACCCCAGGATGATAGCGCTTTGACACCTCATTTGGGTGGTGTCCTCAGGCTGACAAGGAAATGTTTTGGATCACTGAAAGTCACAGTGGCTGCCTGGATTTTTTTCTGTTTTGTTTATAAAGTGTCCCCCAAAATGGGACATAAATCTCTCTTGCCAAAAAAACCATATCCAGTTTAATATGACCTTTTTTTAAAAGACTTCTATTAAAGTATAGTTGATACACGATTTTCCTTCAGTTTCTGCTGTACAGTGAAGTGACCCAGCCATACATACGTTATCTATTTATATATGCACAGTCTTGTTTTATAAATACTGTCTTCATGTTCTAACCCGAGAGACTACCCAGGTCTCTGTGCTGCGCGGTAGGCCCCCATTACTTATCCGTTCTAAATGCAATTTAGTCTCACCTTTTCTGATGACTCAGGGTCATCACAGGTGGATCTGAGATGGAGCCAAGTTGATGTCCAGAGGTGTCCTCAGGGCTGTGAGGGCGTCTCGTGGTTGGAGCCTTTCCTTCCCTCCCTCTCTCCCTCCTTCCCTTACCACCTTCCTTCTCTTTCTCTTACTCACTCTTTATTGTGGAAAACTCCAAATGTAAACAAAAGTAGGGAGAATAACAAGTGTCATGACCCTGCACGCGCTCATCTCCCAGGCTGTATTAGCTGTCAACTCAGGGCCAAACTTGTTTCATGGATACTCACCCTCGACACTGAGTATCTTGAGGAAAGCCGACTCTATCATATAATTTCACCTGTTTGACACATGTCCATAATCATGTAGATAAGAATCCTTTTAAGTTTTAAAACACTTCTATGGCCATACGCTTTACAACCATTCAGATCCTCCGAACTTAAGAGGACCATTCAGTCAAGGTGGCAGCTGCATGTCAAGGAAACAGCATTGTTTTATCCTTCCAACATGGAGATGCAGCCGTGGACCTGACTTCTGTTGCTACTGGTTATTTTTTGCCTATTGTAGAAATCCATATACATGGGCTCACACACTGTGCTTTTCATCTCCTGGCTCCTTGCACTCAGTATGTTGCCTTGAAATGCCTGCAGGTGGTTGCTTGCATCAGTGACTTGAGCCCTTCTCTGTTTGAGTAGAGTCCCCTTGTATAGGTATGCCAGGTGGTTGATCCATTCTTCTCTTGATGGCTGCTTCCAGGTTTTTTCCTTTTCTTTTAAGTTTTATTGAATGGTAGTTAATTTACAAGGCTGTGATAATTTCTGCTGTACAACAAAGTGACCCAGACATACATATACATATATCCATTTGCTCTGATTCTTTTCCCACATAGATCGTCACAGAATACTGGGTAGGGTTCTCTGTGCTATGCAGCAGGTCCTCATTAGCCAGTCATTCCATATACCTCATTGTGCATATGCCAATCCCAGACCCCCAGTCCATTCCTTCCACCCCCCACCTGTCCCCTTTGGTAACCATAAGCTTTTCAAAGTCTGTGAGTCTGTTTCCATGCTGCAAATAAGTTCCTTTGTATCCTTTTTTTTTTTTTAAGATTCCACATATAGGTGATATCATACGATGTTTGTCTTAACACTGCCTGACTCACTTCATTTAGTATGATAGTTTCTAAGTCCATCCATGTTGCTGCAAATGCCATTATTTCATTCTTTTTTATGGCTGAGTAATATCCCATTGTATATATGTACCACACCATCTTTATCCATTCCTCTGTTGATGGACATTTAGGTTGCTTCCATGTCTTGGCTATTGTAAATAATGCTGCAGTGAACATTGGGGTACATATATTTTTGAATTATGGTTTTCTCTGGATAGATGCCCAGGAATGGGATTGCTGGGTCATGTGATAATTCTATTTTTAGTTTTTTGAGGAACCTTCCTACTGTTTTCCATAGTGTTTGCACCAATGTACATCCCACCAACAGTGTAAGAGGGTTCCCTTTCCTCCACACCCTCTATGGCATTTATTATTTGTAGACTTTTTGATAATGGCTGTTCTGGATGGTCATTTTGACTAGCATGAATAAAGTTGCTATAAGCATTCTTGTACAGGTTTTTTTTAATGAACATATATTTTAATTTCTCTTGAGTAAATATACTCATGATCCTGCAGTTCTACTGGAATTGAGCAAGTGCAGAATCATAAGTATATCTACGTTTTTAAGAAAACGACAAATGATTTTCCAAAGTGTTTGTCTCCTTTTACACTCCCACCAGCAACATTTGAGACTTCTGATTGTTCCACATCCTCTCCAAAATTTAGTATTTTTTGGAGTTCCTGTCATGGTGCAGTGGAAACGAATCCGACTAGGAACCATGAGGTGGCGGGTTCGATCCCTGGCCTCACTCAGTGGGTTAAGGCTCCAGCGTTGCCGTGAGCTGAGGCTCGCCCCTCCTCTTATTCATTCTTTTTCTTTTTTTTTTTACATTTACATTTTTATTTATTTATTTATTTATTTATTTATTTTGTCTTTTTGCCATTTCTTGGGCCTCTCCTGCGACATATGGAGGTTCCCAGGCTAGGGGTCCAATCAGAGCTGTAGCCACCAGCCTACGCCAGAGCCACGGCAACGCGGGATCCAAGCCACGTCTGTGACCTACACCACAACTCACGGCAACGCCAGATCCTTAACCCACTGAGCAAGGGCAGGGATCGAACTGCAACCTCATGGTTCCTAGTCGGATTCGTTAACCACTGCGCCATGACGGAAACTCCTCTTATTCATTCTGATGAAGAAAATGGGTCATTTGTCTTGTATCCCACAGTTGGGGTTTTGCGGATTGCATTTTCATGGGGTTGTTTCATATATTTCTCATCCCCTGCATATCCTGAAAACTAGTAGTTAGATCTAGAGACGTGATCATATTTTGGTTCAGTTTTTGTCAAGAATACTTCGCAGTGTTCTGTGAATACATAAAGTTGGAAGTAGATGGTGTATTAGTTTCTCTCTTTTGTATGAGGTTCTTAGCAGCCATTGGTGATTGCTGTTATTATTTTTATTTCATTAATGTTATAAAATGGTGATAGTCCATCATGTCTTCTAAATTCACTAGCTGCAACTTTCGATGGAGAGATTTCCCTGAAACACCTATTTGGATGTCTGGCGGATTTTATCTTGAGTAGTTCTGGGAATGCCAGTGTTTCTAGTGTTATTAGTTGGCTTTGTATTACTAGCTTTAGGTTTTCCCCATGGCATTAGGCTGAAGTCATGGCTTATTAATAGTTCCAACAATATTACTAGTAATCACTATCTACTAAGCACTTTGGGGGCAGGTTCTAACCTAAGCACTCAGTGTATTTCACTCATCAGACATTCTGAGCTGGGGAGTGGTACTCAATGATTCTCATGGCCTCCACCCTAAGATAATAGATTCATCTAATGCTCTCTGATCTTCTCTGTGGGTTTCTCCCAAGTCATTGTTTCCCCTATGGATATATGAAAGATTCTCTTTCTCCTTTAACTTTATATGTTTGAAAAGATTTATATCATTAAATGCCTTTCCCTGTGTAAAAAAAATATGAACTTGGGATAAACACATCATAGGATGTTGACTGTTCCCATTAAAGCTGAAAGAGAAGGGCCGTGGCTACAGCATGAGTAATCCCAACTCTGACTGCTTACTGATTCAAGCCAGAAGTTTAAACACATCATTTGCCCCTTACAAAGGCTCCATTTCCTCCTTGGTAGAATGGGAAAAAATAATACTGGATCATGACTTGTTGCCAAAGAGGTGTTTCCTACTAGAGACCAACTGGAGGCAGCTTGGGTAGATGGTGAGGTCTGTAACTGTTTCCAAATATAGAATAGTGTCCCAGAGAACATGGCTTCCCTGGTGACAGCCCCCATTTTCTCTTCTTTATGGCTTCATTTTTTTTTTTTTTTTTTTTTTTTTTGGTTGTGTTCATGGCATGTGGAACTTCCCAGGCCAAAGACTGAACCTGTGCCTCAGCAGTGACAGTGCTGTATCCTTAACCCAGTGAGCCACCAGGGAACTTCGATGGCTTGTGTCTTTTAAGAGTAAGTGATCTAAGTGACTAGATATTTGAAGGAAAGTTTTAAACAGATTACTAAACATTGGGTTTGACTTGGAAGAAGGAAATATTTAAAGTTTGAAAGACTAATGAGCTTTTGCTCCATAGCAGCCCCTTCTGTAGGGATGCACATTTAGCTGGTTCACTGGCAGAGAGGTTTCTCAATTTGAGGAGCAGGATTATTTCTTGTGTATTGAGCTACTTGTGCCTCCTTCTATTTCCTAGCCCTTGATCCCCTTCCACAAAAATATCTTCCACATAGCCAGAAGTCTCTCCCTTTGCACATTTAACTTAGTTATGAAACAACCTGCTTTCCCTGAAAACCTTATGGAGGATTGTTCTTGGCTTTCCTGAAGATGCAGAAATGCTTAGTGAAAATTTACCCACCTCTGCTTCAAGGGAGGATCTCTTTTACCTAGAATGATTAAAAATCCCAGTTTCTCCAAGACAGCTTCAATTTATGCTTGTCACCCTGTTGTAAGTATCAGTAGTGACATCTTTTGCTTTAGAAGGTGTCTTGGTTAGATGATGAATCATGTGTGATGGTCACCCTCCTTTTATTCAGTAGTCACCTGTTACTTTCCTTCAGGCCCAACCATGAAAAAGTGGATGTGAGCTCCAGGCAGAATGAAGGTTAGAGTCTGCAGGTTGAGAAAAAGTCCTCCTGGCTCTTCCTGAATAAAAGGATCACTGGTGTTTCATGACCGTCCCTCTGATATGGTCAATGAGACGGAGAAGGCCACCTTATTCTTGTTTAAATATATTCCTTTTGGTAACTAGAAAACATAGTTTCCCGTCTGAAGCCACTTTGAGTCTTGATGTGGCCTCTTCTAAGCCAGGTTAGCAAGACGATAGCAACTAGCATGCCCCATGTTAGTTTGTCCGCACGGATCTGAGTTGCCGTCTTGCAATATGAGGTCAGATTTCATGGCTGAATATGATATTCCAGAAGCTTTTGCCCAGCAATCGAGGACAATATTAAGAGAGTGTAGTGGCTGAGGCTGCAGTATCTCAGTGCTCTCCCTGGGTACCACAGTAGACCAGCATTGTCCAGATGAACAGAGAGCAGGGGAAATTCAGTGGGATTTGAAACACAAACACACAAGCAAAAACAACCTGAGTTTTACTCCTAAGAGCCCTAGACAGAATTGGTCTGAATCAGAAGTGGACACAGCGGGATACAGCTAAAATAACCAAGTATTTTGCCTAATAGTGGCTCTAGACTCATATAAAGAAAGACAGATAAAAGCAGAGTTCCTAAGCGAGTTGAATGTAGGTAACTTTTTGGGATGTACACAAAAAATCATTCATGAATTAACTGTGGTGCTTAGTCATTCATACGTTCTTCTAACAATGTAAGAATCAAAATAATCTGAAACCATTTAAAAACGTAAAATGTGTATACATATGAAGTATTATCATTGAGAATCAACTGTATTCATGACATTGGGCTTGGGGTTGTGGGAACAAAAAGAGCAGTAAGACATGATTCTTATCTTCCAAAAGCTTATACTCTAGTAAAGCAAATCCTAGCAATCCAAATGCGCTCCCCATAGCCAGAGCTAGAACAGACTGAGCCACAGAAGAAACCATGGTAGTGTTTATATTTAATATAATTTACACAAGTTAATATATTTTATTTAATACATTTTACCTAATTTATAATCAATAAAAGTTAATATAATGATATATTTGATAATGTAACATATAATTATATTTCATATTAATTTTTATATGAAGTAGCATCCTGGAGCAAATACTGATAAGTAAAAATGACTGAAATAAATAATGAGGAAGAGGGAAACTCTTCTTTACAGAAAAATCCTAATGATGACATGTAGAAGGAATGAGGGAATTGTTAATAGAAAATCATAGTAATAATTGCTGTAGGAAGATGATCCAGTGATGAATGGTAATTAGAGGGCCAGAGTTTGTTTTTTTCTGTCTTTTTTGCCATTTCTTGGGCCGCTCCCGCGGCATATGGAGGTTCCCAGGCTAGGGGTCGAATCAGAGCTGTGGCCACTGGCCTACGCCAGAGTCACAGCAACGCGGGATCCGAGCCATGCCTGCAACCTACACCACAGCTCACGGCAACGCCAGATCGTTAACCCACTGAGCAAGGGCAGGGATCGAACCCACAACCTCATGGTTCCTAGTTGGATTCGTTAACCACTGAGCCATGACAGGAACTCCTAGAGGGCCCGAGTTTAAAGAGAAACAGAATATTTGCAGAATCTCAAAGTTATCTTCTCCCAAATATTTTCTAACCATAAAGGGGAGAAATAATGAGATCATAGTGGAGAAGCACCTTAGGCAAGCATTCGAGATGGACATCGCCTGTCCTAAGACATACTAACCTCGTGTCCTTGCTGACATGATGTGTTGAGTTGGATGCATCCTGATCGTGGACTTGCTGGAAATGATTAACACAGTCTCATGGTGAGACATCAGACCAACCCAAGTTAAGGGAGATTCTACAAAATACCTGACCAGTAAGTACTTCTGCAGGTACCAAGGTCATGAAAAACAAGGAAACACAGACACCGTCACAGCTGGGAGGATACTAAGGAGACGTGATTAGATGCAGTGAGAGATCCTGGATTGGACCTTGTAATGGAAAAAGGACATTGGTGAGGGAGTTCCTGTCATGGCTTAGCGGAAACAAATCTGACTAGTATCCTCAAGGATGCAGGTTCGATCCCTGGCCTTGCTCAATGGGTTAAGGATCTGGTGTTGCTGTGAGTTGTGATGGAGGTCACAGATACACCTCGGATCTGGTGTTGCTGTGGCTGTGGTGTAGGCTGGTGGCTATAGCTCCGATTTGATCCCTAGCCTGGGAACCTCCATATGCTGCAGGTACAGCCCTAAAAAGACCAAAAAAAAAAAAAGAAGAGTTCCCATCATGGCACAGTGGTTAACAAATCTGACTAGGAACCATGAGGTTGTGGGTTCGATCCCTGGCCTTGCTCAGTGGGTTAAGGATCTGGCGTTGCCGTGAGCTGTGGTGTGGGTTGCAGACGTGGTTCGGATCCCGTGTTGCTGTGGCTCTGGTGTAGGCTGGTGGCTACAGCTCCAATTCGACCCCTAGCCTGGGAACCTCCATATGCTGCGGGAGTGGCCCAAGAAATGGCAAAAAGACCAAAAAAAAAAAAAAAAAAAAAAAAAGGACATCTGTGGAAAAACTGGTGAAATCCAAATAAAACCTGTAGTGGAGGTTATACCAGTATAACTTTCTGGTTTTGATGACTGTACAGTTAATGAAGCCCAAACACAAACTCTATTACTTTTATTACAACCTTCTGTATGTCTAAATTATCTCAAAATAATAATAAAAAAGGTTTAAAAATGTGTATCTGCCCACTAGCTAAAAGTAAATAAGTGCCACAAGCAGTTTTGAAAGTGAAGTTGAATCACAGAGTCATCCCCCCTTGGTTGGAGGGATGGAATTACCTGCCCCCGCCCAGGTGCGCAGTGTGGACCTGGAGTAGGGGATGTGGATGGGGAATCAGGGTGCCTTATTGGGCAAGGGAGCCTTTGGCTGGGCCTCAAAGGCTGGGAGAAGGAGTTCCCATTGTGGCTTAGTGGTTTATGAATCCAACTAGTATCCATGAGGACGCAAGTTCGATCCCTGGCGTTGCTCAGTGGGTTAAGGATCCAGCATTGGCATGAGCGGTGGTATAGGTCGCAGACATGGCTCGGATCTGGCATTGCTGTGGCTGTGGTGTAGGCTGGCAGCTGTAGCTGTGATTCGACCCCTAGCCTGGGACCCTCCATGTGCCATGGGTGCCGCCCTAGGAACAAAAGGCTGGGAGAATTTTGATGTTCCAGTTTGGGTTGGGCTGATAAGACTTGCAAGGTGGATGTTCTTTTAAAGGTCTGGGCCAAAGCACAAGGGCAGGAGAGGCCGGGAAGGCATGAGTGGGTCGCTTTGGCTGGGGGTCCACAGCCTTGAAGAGGGATGTTGGTGGCCAAGCCCCTCAGTGCAGCAGGTGTGGGGGGCCTGGAAACTTCAGCTGAGAACTGGGGCCTTCATTCACTGAAGGGATCAGGGACACAGTCTGAACCTGTCCTCACTGCCTCGAGAGCCGCTAAAGGTGTGAGGAGACAGACGGTGTGAGGCCTCCATGCGGGAGGACCCGGAGAGCAGTGTGCAGAGAGGAGGCTGAGGGGCCCTGCCTCTGGGGGTGCCTGTTGTGTGAACACTGGGTCCCTTGGGAAGCAGACCTGGCCTCCCGTCTTTGTTCTTGGCTACTGTCTGCTCTGTGACTCTCGTGGTTCCAGCAGGATTGCTCTAGCGATATGGAACCTTGCCTGCTCTGAGAAAAAAGTCATCTCCTTGTTAGACTTCCATGTCATGGGAACCAGCTCATTGGCCCAACAGAGTCACTGGGTCCAGGGGTGTCGGGAAGCTTCCGTGGGTACACCAAATGTCTGGTGCTGGGCCCCGCACTCTCATTCCTGGTGAAGACGCTGTCTCTGGTGCTTCCCGATTCCTGACCCCTTCCCCCCAACAGGGGAGGGTCTGGGCGTGAACGTTCCTGTAAAGACATGTGCTGGATCCTTATGTCATGGCTAGACAGCTCCCGCAGGGCCTGTTTGCTGTCCCTTTCCTCTGCTCCCAACGGGTGTCAGGAGACTCGGGGAATTTCTGACTCATCGTAGCAAGTGACTGTGGCCATTCTGCTGAGAAGGCCCGTCCCACAGGAAGGGGCAAGGGTCACCCAGGTAGGGGCCGGCAGTCGCCTGGCTCCCTGGGATGACAAGCTCAAATGGGACTTTATGGCCGGGCGTGATGGAAACCATAACACACGATTCTTGGGAGCAAGGCCGTGCTGGCTGGGAGGACATTTGGCTGTGCTTGTGTTTGAACAGTCTGACAACAGCCATAAAGCTTTGCAGCTGTGAGGTCTATCAGGTACCACATGACTTTGGGACTTAGCTTAGCCCTGAAGTCTTGAGAGTAGACCTTCAGCTTTAAAGATTTCAAGTGGTGAGAGCCCTTACTTTTGAAAGTAAACACTTAAGCTCCCTGCCTGTGTAGTTCTGGAGACCCTGCTGACAGCAGCAGACCTTCCATTAATTAACTTTCTGAAGAAATGGTGAGTTCCCACCTACCTCCTTCCAGGAGCTGACCCCTAGATGCCAAATAAGTGTCCCTTTCATCACCTGGGAACCTCATGTTTCTACTTGGGCCCATGGTGGACAACAGAACTAACTCTTGGTGGACAGTTGGTAGCAGATCTAGGGAGAGAGATTAGCCCTGCCTCTGCCACTGTCCTTGGTGCCTGTGTGATGGGGATTCCGGAAATCACGTGGCTTTGTACAGACCTACGAAGTCACGTCCCAGCGCAAGTGCATCGGGCCCTTTCTGGGTCCAGGCTGGAGAACCGCGTGAGAGGCGGTAGGAAGGAGTGGTTGGAGGGTTGGGATCTGTTCTCCGACTCAGAGTCAAACCCTGGCGCCGCCGCATAACCGTTATGTAACCTTGGGCCGGTGCCTTCTCTGAGCTGAGCCTTTCTTTCCTCCCTGAAGAAATGAGATAATCGTGCATTTTTTTTTCCGGGTTATCGTGAGGCTTCAATAAATAACAGTAACCATAGGCTCCCTGCACAGGGTCCAGTCCCGGTCAGCTTGAGCTCCCACCCTTCCTCCCGAGGGAGTTTATTTGCACCTTCTCCACGAGGTAGATATTACCCCTTTCCTTTGCAAGGGAGGCGCCTCAGGGACGCAGCCCGGCCAAGGATGCGGAGGCAGGTCCATGCTCTTTCCATCACGCCAGGCCCCCTCCGGAGGTCAACAGGCTGTGTGGGCTCCGAGAGGCTGCAGCCGACCTTTGAAGCTCCTTTCAACATCTTCGCCATGCGGAATCATCCCTGGAAAAATCTGTTCATCAGACATGTGCCCTGCCAGGTCATCCAGCAGCCCGAGTGCTTTCATTTTTTATTTTTAATTTTTATTTTTTTAGTTCTTGCCAGTGAACCAGGCTGCGAGGTCCATCTCCGGTTCCGTGTTCCACAAGTCTCAGTGTTAGAAACAATCACAGCGACTGTTTTCGGTTAAGCTGTCTTATGTGCCAGGCTTGGCACTAAAAGCATGCCCTGCATTATCTCATTGAACCCCCCCCACATTAACCCTGAGAGGAAGGTGTTTTTATTCCTATTTCCTTGAGGAGGAGTCTGAAGATGAGAAAAGGTAAGAGTTAAGTCCATCTTGGTGAACAGAGCCCATCTGTCTAACCCCGAAGGCCCTGTTCTTTCCCCCCCATCTCAAGACAAATCCGGAGGAAATATTAGTGCTTTCTGTAGCTGAGTGTCCAGGGTGAGTGCTGCTCACGTTCAGATAAGGAAAAACATGTTACGCACCTGACAGGTGTGAGCTGACACAGGCCACACCTCATGCAGCTCTTGGGAGGTAAAGATGGCTTCATATTCACACTGCTGTGGATTGAATGGCATCCCCAAAACTCTTTCCTGGAACTGATGATTCTGGAACAAACAATCCAAGATTTAAGGGAGAAAAAAGAGGGAGGGAGAGTTGGAGTGAAACAAACTCCATAAACTAATAAGCAACCATTTTGCAAAGTGGTGGTAAGTACTTTACACTCCTTGGGGCTATTTTGTGGGGAAAGTTCACCTCTACAAAGCATCTTCCTATTGTCATATTACTCATGGATGCACGGAGTATCAGCTCTGCCTTTCATGAAACACTGTGAAGTTTTTTACTTGGAAAAGAAGTCATTGCATGGGTCAAGGGAATCTTACTTCATCAGCTTGACAATGGTTAAATCATAAGAAGTCTGTGGGCAGGAGTTCCCGTCGTGGCGCAGTGGTTAACGAATCCGACTAGGAACCATGAGGTTGCGGGTTCGGTCCCTGCCCTTGCTCAGTGGGTTAACGATCCGGCGTTGCCGTGAGCTGTGGTGTAGGTTGCAGACGCGGCTCGGATCCCGCTTTGCTGTGGCTCTGGCGTAGGCCGGTGGCTACAGCTCCGATTCAACCCCTAGCCTGGGAACCTCCATATGCCGCGGGAGCGGCCCAAGAAATAGCAACAACAACAACAAAGGACAAAAAGACAAAAAAAAGAAGTCTGTGGGCAGCATTGGGACCCATGTAAATGGTGACTGAAACACACTCGGATCATTGCCCACTGTTTGTGCGGTCAAGTCTCTGTATTGGTGGCTGGTTTCCATTTTTCTTGCAGCATCCTGGGGAGGGAGGCAGTAGTTCCACACATTATTTGGTTTGGAAGACACAGGGCCTGAGTTACAGTGTTATTATTTATATGCCATCCAGTCCCACAAGGCATTGGCATGAATATCAGAGGTGGAGAGATAAGAACTAAGTAATGAAGGAAGAGAGAACTGATTTATTAAAAGACTTCCTCACTGTTTTTTTTTTTTTTTTCTCAAATCATCCTTTTTAAACCTCACTCTTTTTATTATAGAACACTTCTGTCAGGCACAAGTGTATTATTATTATTAATATTGTTAATAATATATGTACTATTATTATCCAGATTGACCACCTATAGCCTTCATTCACCCCACACCAGAGAGTTTTGAATTCAGATGCTTCAGATTATCTGTATCTGCAAATACTTCAGCCTTAATCTTTAAAGGATAAGGATTCTTTTTTTTTTTTTTAAATACCACAGTATGATTATCATACCTTAAATCAACAATAATTCTTTGTTATCCACGGGTGTTCATATTTCCTTGAAAGTCAACAATATTTGCTTTCAGTTTTATTGAGGTATTATTTACAAACTATAAACTCTACCCATTGTAAACGTACAGCTAGATTTTTAGTAAATTTATACAGTTGTGCAAATATCACCATAGTCCAGTCTTAAAACACTTGTACATTTTTTTAATGATTTGTTTGCATCACAGTTTTATTAGGGCCCTTACCTTGTGATTGGCAATGTCTTTTTTTTTTTAATTTTATTTACTTTATTTTTTTAGAAATGCTTAAATAATTGTAATCAATTATTATTTCCCCAATACATTTTTTTTCTACTGTACTACTCAGCCATAAAAAAGAACAAAATAATGCCATTTGCAGCAACATGGATGGAACTAGAGACTCTCATACTGAGTGAAGTAAGTCAGAAAGAGAAAGACAAATACCATATAATGTCTTTCAAATCTCTTCTAATATATGTTTGCCCTCTCTATCAGTTTTTTTTTTTTTTTAAGTGAAGAAATGGGTCTTTGCCTTTAGAATTTCCTGAAGTCTTGATTTTGTCAATTGTGTCATTGAGTTTTTATTTAATGTGTTACTCTCCCCTTGTATTTCCTATAAACTGAGTTTAGAGGCTCATTCATATTCAGGCTTAATTCTTTTTTTTTTTTTTTTTTTTTTGCATGATTACATCATGGATGACATGACACCAATGCATGTCATGGTATGTGACTTCTCTCTCTTTTCTTGATATTCACAACCTTTGATAATTATTGTCTAAATCCATTATTTCATTAGGATTGCAAAATGGTGGTTTTCTTATTTCATTTTCCTCCTGCCTTTATTACCTGGACTACTTCCGTAGGATAAACTTGTCCTCTTAAGCCATTTGGTATCCTGAAGACGAATTTGCCTATGAAAGGCAAGAGGATGGTTTATTATTTTTCAAAAGAAAGAGTAGCTCAAAGGCAACCATTGAGTTTTGTTTTGTTTTTTAGTGTCATTATAAAGTCGGAGATTGAAAATGTCCTGGAAGTGTTTCAATTTATTGTGGTAGTTGTCCTCTCTGATACTCAGTTGTTCCATTTTGGCCATTTGGAGTCTAATCAACTTGGCACTGCCATTCTTTTGGACATGACCCTTGTAGTTTTTGGTAGCTTTTTTTTTTTTTTTCTTTTTTTTTTTTTTGTGGTATGACAAAAATTTCCAGGCTCATCTGGTACATTTTTTGCTGCAGCTTGAAATCAGTCATTTCTTCAAGGAGGACTTGTTCTTTTCAGTGGAAAATTGTATTCAAAGACCATTGTTTGGATACTAGGAGGCTCATTAGTACTGAATAGGTTGTTTTTTTGGTAGGATTTTTAGTGGACAAAGCTAGAAAAAATGTTTAAGATAAAGTACATCTTAATTCATACTGATATTTACAATTCAAACTCAAGATCATAAAATGTTTTATTTAACCTAATTGTATGATTAGATTTCCTTTTTCTCACTGAAAATTCTCATTTCAGTTGCAACAATATAATCACTTATTTGCTTTATCCACACACATAGCAGTCTTAAAACAGCTGTACCAGTACTGTAACAAATAATATGCTTAGTGAAAATGGTTTAAACTTTTTGAAGCTTCCCCCTGCCCGGGGATAGTCTACTAAGGAATGTACAATAATACCACTAAGTTTTAAAGTGAATTGGAAATAATCTCTCTGTGTGGTTATTCCACTAAAGCATACAGATTTGGGTTTATTTGCTTTATTTCACTTTCATTGGGGGAGGTGCTTTTGTTTTTATTAACAGCTTAATTGAGGTATGCTTACATATTCTAAATTCACCCATTGTAACTGTGCTTGTGCAGTTAAATAATTTTTAGTGCATTTATAGAATTGTACAACTATCACCAGAATCCAATGTTGAATATTTCTCTCACCTCCAAGAGAGTCTTTGTATAGTTTGCAGTCAATCCCCAGGCCCAGGCAAACACTGTTTTGCTTTCTGGCTTGATAGATTTCTCTTACCTGGACATGTCATAGAAATGGAATTATCAATAGGTGATTGTCTTTTGCCTCTGGTGCCTTTCACTCAGCTTAAGGTTTTTGAAGTCTATCCATGTTGTAGCATCTGTCAATCATTTGTCCCTTTTTATTGCTGAACAGTAATTCATTGTATGATAGGACACATTTTGTGTATTTGTTTTCTGGCTATTTGGATTATTTTCAGATTTTGGCCATTATGAATAATGCTGCTATGAATAGTCGTATCCAAATCTTCATGCAAACATATGTTTTAATTTCTCCTAAGCAGATATCTAGGTGTGGAATTGCTAGGTCATTTGATAAGTGTGTATTTAACTTTTTAAGAAACCATTTTACAAAACTCAAACTGTTTTCCAAAATGGTTGTACCGTTTCACACTCCCACTAGCAATGCATGAGAGTTCCAGTTTCTCCACACCTTCGCCAACACTTGCTTTGCCCTGTTCCCAGCCCCTCTTTCTGATTATAACCATTTTAGTGGGTGTAAAGTGCTTTCTCATTTTGGCTTTAATTTGCATTTCTCTGATGTTGAACATCTTTCCAAGTTCTTATTGGCCATTTGCATATTTTCTTTGGTGAAATGTCTATTTAAATCATTTGCCTAATTTTAGAAATTGTGTTTTTGTCTTCTTATTATTGAGTTGCATAAGTTCTTTATATATTCTGGATGCAAATCCTTTGTCAGATATATGATTTGCAAATATTTTCTCCCAGACTGGGGCTTGTCTTTTCATTTTCTTAATGGTGTCTTTTGATGTACGAAAGGTTTTAATTTCAATAAACTTAAATTTGGTAATTATTTTGTGGGTCATACTTGCGGTGTGATTTCTAAGTTTTTGCCCACCCCAGGGTTATGGAGATTTTCTTTTATATTTTCTTCCAGAAGTTTTACAATTTTAGCTCTTATATTCAGGTCTTAGATTTTTGTGTATGGTGTGAGGTAAGGGTCTAAATTAATCTTTTTACATGTCAATATTCAGTTGTCCCAATACAATTTGTTGAAAATTGATTTGCTTGCAATTTTTATTGAAAATCAATTGACCATAAGAATAAGAACTTCTTGAATCTTACTTCTCTTTCATTCATCTACATGTTTGCTTTTATAATAGCACTATACTATTTGCATTAGAGCCACACTTAGCTGTATAGCTTTATAATAAGTATTGAAATCAGGAGATATGCATCTTCAATTTTGTTATTCTTTAAAAAAAATTGTTTTAGCTACTCTAGGGCTTTTGTATTTCTATATAAATTTTAGAATCACCTTGTTTTCAGCACAAACATCTGCTGGGTTTTTTTTGTTGTTGTTGTTGTTAGGGTTTGCATTAAAGGTGAATGTACATTCTTCTCAAGTGCACATGGAATATTTTCCAGGATAGATTATATCTTGGGCCACAAAACAAGTCTTAATAAATTTAAGAAGATGGAAATCATATTAGTCCTATTTTCTGGCCACAGAGAAATAAAACCTGAAATCAGTTACAATAACAAAAGTGGAAAATTCACAAATATGTGGAAATTAAATAATATGCTCCTGAATAACCAATGAGTCAGTGAAAAATCAAAAGAAATTTGAGAAAATTGAAAATGGAAACACAACGTGCCAAAACTTATGGGATGCAGCAAAAGCAGTTTGAAGAGGGCAGTTTATAGTAATAAATACCTTCATTAAGAAAAAAGAGGAGTTCCCCTTGTGGCACAGTGGTTAACGAATCTGACTAGGAACAATGAGGTTGCAGGTTCGATCCCTGACCTTGCTCAGTGGGTTAAGGATCTGGCGTTGCCATGAGCTGTGGTGTAGGCTGCAGACTCGGCTCAGATGCCATGTTGCTGTGGCTCTGGCATAGGCCGGTGGCTACAGCTCTGATTAGACCCCTAGCCTGGGAACCTCCACATGCTGTGGGATTGGCCCTAGAAAAGACAAAAAAAAAAAAAAAAAAAAAGAAAGAAAGGAGTTCCCATTGTGGCTTAGTGGAAACGAATCTGACTAGCATCCGTGAGAATGCAGGTTCAATCCCTGGCCTCTCTCAGTGGGTTAAGGATCTGGCATTGCCATGAGCTGTGGTGTAGGCCAGCGGCTACAGCTTGGATTGGACTCCTAGCCTGGGAACCTCCTTATGCCAAGGGGGCAGCCCTAAAAAGGAAAAAAAATGAAAAAGATAGGAGTTCCTATTGTGGTACAGCAGAAACGAATCTGACTAATATACATGAGGATGTGAATTCAATCCCTGTCCTTGCTCAGTGCCTCAGAGATCTGGCGTTGCTATGAGCTGTGGTGTAGGCTGGAAGCTGTAGCTCTGATTCGACCCCTAGCCTGGGAACTTATGCTTCAGGTGCAGCCCTAAAAAACAAAAAAAAGAAAAAAAGAAAGGAAAAAGAAAGATCTCAGATAACCTACATTTACACCTCGAGGAACTAGAAAAAGAACTAATTGAGCCCTAACAAAGCCCAACAAACCAAAATAGGTTAAAATTAAATAAAGATCAGAGAGGAAATAAATGAAATAGAAAATAAAATGACAATAGAAAAGATCAATGAAATTAAGAGCTGGTTTTTTGAAAAGATAAGCAAAAGAAATAAACTTTTAGGTAGACTTACCAAGAAAAAAACGGAGATGAGTCAAATAAATATAATTAGAAATGACAAAATTACATCATAGACAGCCTTTGGGCCTGGTGTATCTTCAACCCACGCTGCAGCTTGTGGCAACACTGGATCCTTAGCCCACTGATCGAGGCCAGGAATCAAAACCATATCCTCACGGACACTAGGTTGGGTTATTAACCTACTGAGCCACAATGGGAGCTCCCCTCCTATTTTGTTAAAAACAATGAATTAGAAGCTACTTTAACTGTAATAACGTATTTTATGTACTCATTAGTGTCAAGCACCTTCTCAAATATAACTTCAACATTCCAAAAAATCCTTTGCCTGACAACTTGGAGGTTCTGCATGGACAGGACATCATTTAAAGATGTGTGATGAGCAAGAGGTATACATTTCTTTCGTAAAGTGGGAAAGGGATCGTTATCAAAGAGGAGGTAAGAAGAGGGAATTTATAAGATACTTGACCCTAACCATAGGCAAGTCAAAGAGTTTAGGGAAAGAATGAAGGCAGAACTTGAGGCTCCAAAAAATATTTCCCTTAAAACCAGTTAAGTGCCTGGAGTCTTTGGAAAGATTTCATTTATCTGGGGGCATGCACCCTCTTTTGAAGATCCTCCTATGGAAAAGGCCAGAAGGCATCCTTAATAAGGTGGCATTTGATTAGAGACCTAAAGTAAGTAGAGTGGAATGGTATACGCACCTAGGGGAAGAGCACTTTAGATGGAGCCAAAGGGCAAAGACCTTGTGGTAGGAGTGGTCTTGGAATATTCTGGACATAGCAAGAAGGCCAGTGTGCATTGCTGCAGAGTGAATAAAGGAGAGGGTGGTAAGATATGAGGCCAAGATAAGCAATGTGGTCCTGCCTTATAGCACAGGGAACTATATCCAATCACTTGTGATAGAACATGATGGAAAATAATATGACAAAAAGAAGGTGTATATGTGTATGACTGGGTCTCTTTGCTGTACAGCAGAAATTGGCAGAACACTGTAAATCAACTATAATTAAAAAAATTTTTTTTAAATTATGAGGCCAGAGAGGCAATTGGCATCATGTTAGGTCTTGGAGGCCAAGGTAGGCACGTGGGATTATCTTCTGGGTGATATGGGCTGTGTTGCTCTCCGTGGGAGGGTTTTGAGCTTTGGGTGACATAACCTGGCTGCTATGTGGATTACTACATAGAGACATCAGTGCCTTTGTCATTTCCCCATAGTTTTGTTAATACTTCTTTCCGGGTTCACAGTTGAGGATGACAGTTGTAATGGCCTATGATGGTGCACATACTCTGACCTTGAGGAATTTGGGCTGCCGTCTCGGTCTGAGTGTGGTTTCTCAGCTTTATTGGCCTTGGAACTCTTGTATTCATAAGGGAGCCACCTCCTTTCTGGCTGCCATCCTGTTGCCTTTGAGCCGTCAACATTGGGGTCCGAGGGGCAGAGAAGTGTGCTTGGGTCCAGCTGATGACCTGCAGATCACGGGAGCACGAATGCTCTTATAGGTCAGTTCCCAGGACACAGACCCTGATGCCCAGGCTTGCGTGGGGGACGCTTACTGCAGAGTGCTCTGTGGCCATTACTGGTGAGGGGTAGGGGAGCAGGCCTGGGTAGAAGGAAGTGCTGGCCTGTGAGGCAGTGGCAGCAGAATCCTTGGCCATCCTAAAAGGGGAAGGCCCTTTTGAGTCTTCTCCACTGATGCTTGAGGCCTGGGCCTTAGTAATTTTTACATCATCTGGTCAGTGGTCATGGGAACCCCCTAGAAAGGGATTGTGAACTCGGGCCAAACGTAGTTTCTGGAGAGTGACTCAGCTGTAAGCTCCCAGCAGCCAAGGCCCCAGGCGCCCTGGGCCGTGAGTGTCCCGGTGTTGAAGAGGGGGTCCCCCTCCAGTGGGTCAACTGGAAGAGCCCTTTGAAGATCATCTCCTCCCCTCTAGAAACCACCCTCGTGAAGCTCAAGACACTGAGGCCCCGGCAGTGGTGGTGGTGGGGGGGTGCTCATGTGCTTTATCTGGTCCTCACAGCTTCCGGTGTGAATTACAAAACAAAAACATGACTTTACACTTAGGCCTTATTTTCCAAAGGAAGGAGGGCCTAAAATCTTTATTCTTAATTTTAAAAAGTATTTTCGTATGTCAGCAGATAGTTTGTGGTGGTCATTAGTGCCGTATCTGTTTATTTATTTATTTTCAAGAAACAGCTCTTTTACTTCCAGACAACCACGTGGACTCTTCAGGCGATCCCTGAGTTCACATCCCACCTGTTCCACACCCATGGTTTCTCTCATCGCTGCACACGCTGTTCATTACGATGAAAATCCATTCTATGCCCGAGGCCGTGATAGGAGTCGATTCATAACATTGAGATAGTTGCAACCAACACGAAGGCCATTGCTCAGATAATGTCACTTGCTTTGCCTGGGGGGTTCTGTCTTCCTGACATCACTGTGAAAGGAACATCTCTGACCATCCAGCAGAAATGCTCCATTGCTTGCGAAATATTTTTCCCAAAAAGGAAATAGGATAAGACCAAAACAACCAGGTTTTGTAAAGTGTGGATTGAATTCAGTAAACCAACTGTAAGAAGACATTTTGGAGGCTATGGGGAAAGTAGAATACATTAAAAAATAATATTAAGGAGTTCCTGTTGTGGCTCAGCAGGTAAAGAACCCAACACAGTGTCTGTGAGGATGTGCCTTCCATCCCTGGCCTCGCTCAGGGGGTTAGGATCCAGCATTGCCGTGAGCTATGGTGTGGGTCACAGATGTGGCTCAGATCCTGTGTTGCTGTGGCTGTGGTGTAGGTCAGCAACTTTAGCTCCAATTCCACCCCTCGCCTTGGAACTGCCATATGCCACAAGTGTGGCCCTAACAAGAAAAAAAGAAATAATATTAAGTAATTATTACTACTTTTCTTAGGAGTGACAATGGATCTGTCATCATGTTAAATTTAGGTCTTTATGGATGAAAATCAAAACTGAAATTTACAGGTAAAAATAATATGTAACCTGGGAATTGGCTTAAAATACTCCAGCAAATAAGAGGAATGGATAAGACAAGAATGGCAAAATGTCGATAGCAGTTGGAGCTGGGTTGTGGTATAGGGGTGTTCATTTTTACCATTTTCTTGACTTCTGTGTGTGTTTGAAATTTTCCATAACAAGATGTTAAAAAAATATATATTTTTTTCGTGTCTGGTTTTTAAATTTTCATTTTGCTGGAGAGAAGCTAAAATAAGGGGTTGTCTGGTTCAATACTGCATGTCTGGCAGTATGTGTCCTAGTTTAGAGAGGAGGCATAGGCCAGCCCGCAAAAACGCCCAGCTGGACCCCATCTGGATTTCACTGTGATTGACCTCAAGCTCGGCTAAAGGAAGGGTGGGCAGACAGAGCAGGCAGGCCTGGGTTCAACCCCCCCGCCCCGGCCACTGTCCATAAATAAGTATAACAATCTCTTATAAGTATCATAAATAGAAATAAAATGATCCATTCCATTTTATCCAATAGAATAAAATGATCCGTCTTTTGTGCCCTCTCCATCTAGTTTATAAACTGAGACGTGGGAGTTCCTATTGTGGCTTCGCGGAAATGAATCTGCCTAGCATCCATGAGGACACAGGTTCGATCCTTGGCCTCACTCAGTGGGTTAAAGAAGCCGGCATTGGGGTGAGGTGCGGCATTAAAAAAAAGACAAAGAAAAAAAACCGAGACTTGTTTTGAGGGTTAGAAATAATGCATAGAAAGTATCTCATGTATAATTGATATTTGATAAAATGAGAAGCACTATTAATAAAAAGCTCGAAGGTTCTCGGTCCTAGGAAATCATCCTTTGTCTTGTGTCACAGGAGTGACTCAACCCAGAAGGCTAGAGCCCTGTGGTGGGGGGAGTTTATCTTTGGGAGGAACACGTCTTCATCGCCAGTGTCTTCCATGGGATTCCCCCATCACCCTGAACTTCTCCCCTGTAATCCTTTTATGGAGGGTTATTTACCAGTCTGTCTTGGGCACTTGGGTTAAGAATTCAAAGTACATGTTTCTTTAAAACATGAGGATATGGGTGGTTGGGTTGTTGGGTTGGCCTTGCATTTTTTTTTTTTTTCCCTTTGGGTGGCTAATCAAATAGGAATTACCCAAGGACACTGATTCCTTGGCTGGGGCGCCATCCCCTAAAATGAGAGAACCTGTTCCCTTGGTGTAAATTGGAGGCCAATAATAATAATATTCATAATACCATGCATAAAAGGTTTTTGGGTAATATTTTTCTTACTATTTTTTTTGCTTATAAGTTATAAAAGTAACACAATGTGAAAACCCACCCGATTCTTTTATATTTCATTTGTCTACTTCATAAGTACTTTTTTTGTTTTTAAAAATATGTAATTTGCCCCCCCAGGGGGGCTGTATGTAGATTATGAATATATAAGGGGAAAGGGGCAGGTGGGGGAGTGGTGTGGGCTGGGGCCTCGTCTTCCCTCCTCCACCGTCCCCTGTCCCCTACCCCTGGGGCTGTTTGTCAAAAAAGAATCATAAAAGAATTTTTTAAAAATTTCAAAAATAAAAATATAAAAATATGTTCCTATCATTTCATTTCACTAATGCTAACAGCATTCTTGTGAGCTAGAGAGGTGGGAAATAATATCATTTAGAGACAGAGAAGGTCAAGGTGAAGGACCACATTCCAAACTCAGATCTCACTTCCACCCCAGCGTTTTCGATCCACTAGCTAGACTCAGATTATAATCTACGCAGTGCTCTTGAAGTCACGCCTGGTTAATTTCCCAGCCGACAACCACCGCCGCTCCCCTCCCCCTGGGAATTTCCCAAGGGGAAGCCGGCCGCACTGACTCAGCCAGCCCACACCTCGCAGCCTTCCAGCAGCCCCCACTTCACCCACCTTGATCGTACTTGAAGGAAATCAGAAGTAACACCTCGTTGGGAAAGGGCCAGGCCTCGCCAGAGATGGTACTGCCTCCCACTCAGCAGGAGGTGTCTTGTTCGTGTGGACTCACAGATCAGGTTGAGGTCCCAGAGCTGCTGGGTGGACCACAATTGCCTGGTGGTCTGTGGGTGGTAGACCGTGCGAGTCTGAACCCCCGCTTCTCTGCCTGGGGATGGCAACAGCGAACACAACACCTGTTCCTTTTCCGTGGGGTCCACTTATTTTGTCAGTTCATTTCTGAGGTCAGAGGTCTCAGCTGATAGCCTTTCCTGACTAGCAATGCTTCCCCATTTTCATCCGTGTGAGCTGCGTTTTAATAAGAGCTATCATTTATCAGGCCTATACCCTGCACCAGGCACCGTGCTGGGCGAAGCAGTCATTCTGCCAATAATTATAGAGCCCCTGGGAATAGAGTTGTGAATAAAGCTCTCCCGAAGCTTATAATCCACTGAAGGCGAAGCCACCAAACAACTGCTGTTTGAATGATGACAAGGAGGCAAAGCCCTATGCAGGAAAAGGCCAAGCACACTGGGAGTCTCGACGTGGCGTCACTTCATTTTATTCTCACGTAGCTATGGGAGGTGGAGATTGCTATTCCTCACTTTTCAGACGAGACAACTGATGCTGAGAGAGTTTAAGTAAATTTATTAGTGAAAGCAAGGGCTGGGGTTTGACTTAAGATCTATCTGCTGCCAAGGACTCGGTGTACTCCTCCCCTGTTCTCAGTGCTCAGATACAGAAACAAAAACTCACCATTGCAGGAAGTGTACATCTTCTGTACGTTTCAGTTTAGACACATCATTGTTGTGTTAGACGATCAAAGGTTCTTACCCTCTGAAGGGGCTACAGGGCCTTGTGAAACTTCTGAAACTGGGCGTATTTGAAAGGATATGTGTGTATATTTCTTGGGAGAGGGTCCCTAGATAGTACCATGTTCTCAAAGCGATCAATGACTTTAAGAGTTTGCCAGCCACTGCATTAGTCCATGTATTCATAGCCTGGATCCGGACTTTGGTCTCCACCCATCCCACAAGCAGCTGAACAAACCCAGTGCAAAAAGAGGTGGGTGTTCATTAGTCCCCACATTTTTACAGGAGTCTGTACTGATGATCAGGAGTTCAGCTGCATCTCTGTCTTGCTTTTTCCCTTTTCCTGCCAAGCCCCGTGGTGGGGACAGGTGGGACAGGTGGGGTTGATCTTTCCAGTATATCTCTCCCATGAGTTCAGTGGTGCCCGATAATCCAGCATTTCGGAGAGTTTCCTGGGCTGCCGTAACCAAGTACCTATACAACCTCAGTGGCTTAAATTGACAGAAATGTGTTCTCTCACAGTTCTGGAGTGCAACACCAAGGGGTGGGCAGGACCACGGTCCCTCTGAAGGCTCGAGGCAAGAATCCTTCCTTGCCTCTTCTGGCTTCTGGAAATGTCTGGTATTCCTGGGCTTGTAGCTGCATCACTCCAACTTCTGCTTCTTCATGGGGCTATCTTCCCTCCATCTCTGTGTCTTTCATGGCTTCTAATAAAGACACCAGTTGTTGGATTTAGGGTCCACCCTCATCCTAATTTAACAAATACATCTATAAAGACCTTATTTCCAAACAAGGTCACAGTTTGAGTTTCTAGGGGGTACATGAATTTGGGGGAAGATCCTGTTCAACCTAGTAGAGATGTGTTCTCTGATTTTGTCTTCCGCTAGCCGAATAGGTACTTCTCAGTAAAGGAGCAGTAACATCAGAAGCCTTCTCAGTCGTTCATATGGTGGCTTGAGTGAATGTATTGGATCTTTGTCTAAAAGCAGGTTCTGTTTGGCTGTAGGTATGATGTTGCTGGGTAGCTGGGTGGGGAGGGCATGGGCCTCTCATGGGGAGGGGAGAGTGGTGGCGGGGTGGGGGTGGGGGGGACACCCTGGAGACACCGAGGGCAAGTTTCCTTTACTTGATAGTCTTGCCAAGGATAGATCTGGATATGGAATCCATTCATTTTGTGATACATTCATTCTAAAAGTATTGAATATTTGATATGTGTCAGGCATCGTGAAGACAAAAATATGAATCAGCGATGACTCCTGCCCTAAAGGGACCTGTGGCCCCACAGGGGAGGTTAACAGGCCCAACAAACTCAGTACTGAGAGTCTGAGAGCGGTGACTCTCCCTCCCGTAACACTGAGTGTCCTGCTAGAGTCGAGAGGCAGGGACCCTTGGGCGAATGACTAACCCAGGGGTGAGTCAGGAAGGGCCTTGGGTCCGTGGAGGCATCTGAACTGGATTTCAGGGAGAGGGATGTGGAGAAGTAGGACACAGGCAAGGGGCCCCACAGGACCGGGGCTCCAAGGTAGGGGGCTGAGGTGGATGGGAAATGGCACGCTTTGGCTGGAGCTTAAAGAGCGTGAAGCAGCTGGATTGTGGGGGCCTTGAATGGCAGGCTAAGAGAGTCAGGCTCTAGATTTCAGTGCTAGGGCCGTGAGGAGTCACTGAAGCAGGATTAGTTCTGCTATGAACTAATGAAAGTTATGAAAGGCAGCATCAGTTCGGCTTTAAGAAGGCTCAAAGGAGTTCCTGTTGTGTCTCAATGGTAATGAACCCAACTAGTATCTATGAGGACGCAGGTTCGATCCCTGGCCCTGCTCAGTGGGTTAAGGATCCAGCATTGGCGTGAGCGGTGGTATAGGTCGCAGACATGGCTCAGATCTGGTGTTGCTGTGGCTATGGTATAGGCTGGCAGCTGCTGCTCTGATTTGACTCCTTAGACTGGGAACTTCCACATGCTGTGGGTGCGGCCCTAAAAAGAAAAAAAAAGGAAAAAAAAAAAGGCTCAAAGGACCGTCATGGTTTGATGGGAGGGAGCCATGGACCAGGAGCCATTTATGAAGACACAGGAAAGGGTCCTGGGGAGGCGGGACTAGGCCTGGAAACGGGACAGAGTCCATGTGAATGGGGCAAGGAAATGGATAAATCACCCTGAGACGGAGTACGTAGTGAGGGCAGCCTGGGCAGCTCACTGGGTGATGCCAAGGGCTTTGATTTGCTTTTTTAAGTTGGAAACATTTATTAACCTAGCATTCTTTGTTTAGTCATGGTTTTTTGTTTTGCGGTATATTACACACAAAGGAATATAGTGAGGTTTAGGTAAGTTATGAGTTGAGTAGGTCCGTCTCAACCTACCCCTTACCTCTCGCTCACTCACAGTCATGCCTGTGGGCCCGGTTTCATCCTGGCCCTGCACCGTGTTGTGTGTGTGACCGTTTTCTTGCCCTTTCTTATAATTTGACCGTATCTGCTGGCATCCCTAAAGTATTTGATGGTTTTATTGTTTGGAGCTTTGTAAAAGCGGTATCATACTGTATGTCCTCTTTCTTTCTATTACCTTTGGAGTTCAACCTTATGTTTCTAAAATTCACCTATGGTGGATGGATTTGCCTTTCAAGTAAATGGAAAAGATGATAACTGCTCTTTGGGCATTTCCATCTTGTGGGCAGAAGTCACCTCCGGCTGGTGACGTCCAGGGAGGGAGAAGTCCGAGGCCTGGACGCCCGTGGAAGGCATTTCTGAGGAGCTCGCTTAACCGTCTCTCTGATCCAGTCCTGCCCTAATGAGCTGCTTCTGCGAATGGTGACTGAGGGGCAGGCACCATAGTAACACATTCTGTGCCAGGAGGCTCCCTAAAGGACATTTGCTGGTTTCAAAGCAATTAATAACATTTATTGTGCTCACGGATCTTCAGTCTGGGCAGGGACAGCTCATTTCTGTCCCACTCTGTGTTCAGTGGGGCTGTTTGAAGCCTGGAGGCTAGAATCATCTGGAGCCTCACTCATCCACACTCTGGTGCCTGGGCTAGAAGGGCTCAAACAGCTGAATCTAGCACCGCAGGGGCTCCTTGGGCAGCTCCCCGTCCACGTGGTCTCTGCATTGTCTCTGTCACTGCAGCCTTAGAGGCGAAGCTCCGTATATGGCGGCTCATGGTTACCAAGGAAGACATCTCCAGAGAGTTAGCTGGAAGCTGTGTTGCCTTTTTTTTTTTTTTTTTTAAAAAGAATGTCGTGGAGGGGCTTTGGAGACTTAATTTTATTTATTTTTTCTTTTTGGCCACACTTGGGACATGAGGAATTTCCCAGGCCAGAGATCAAACCTGCAGCACAATAGTGACCTGAGTGGCAGCAGTGACAACACTGGATCCCTAACCCACTGAGCCACAAAGGAATTCCTGTATTGCCTTTTATGACCTAGCCTCAGAAGTCCATTAGCTCTACTCTATTGGTGGAAGAATTACAAAGGTCCACTCAAATTTAAGGTGATGGAATTATAGACCCCCATCTCTCTCTCTCTCTTTTTTTGCTTTTTAGGGCTGTACCTGTAGCATATGGAGGGTCCCAGGCTAGGGGTGGAATTGGAGCTACAGCTGCCGACCTATACCCACAGCCACAGCAATGCTGGATCTGAGCCATGTCTGTGACTTACACCACAGCTCATAACAATATGGGATCATTAACCCACTGAGTGAGGCCAGGGATACTAGTTGGATTCGTTTCCATTGCACCACAAGGAGCTCCTAGACCCCATCTTTTAATGGGGAAGTGTCAACGTCACCCAGTGAGGATGGAGTGTAATGATGTAGCTGTCTTTGGAACACACTGTCCGCCCCAGACTCTGACCTGGAAGAATGAACTGCCTGGAGAGTCTCACAGGAGAACGCTGTGAAGGAGTAGGAATGTGTGTATGAAGAATAATGGCCTGGAAAAGAACCACTCAGACAGCCAGGCCTAGGGTCTAAGATACACCCTCCTGCTTCAGAAACCAAGGCAATGGCATCCATGCACAAAATTGGGCTCTGCTCCCGTGACTGACAGTCACTGTGCAATGGTATTTAATTCAACCCATAAGAATTAATTTTAAGCTTCCATTTCTCATGAGAGGCCATGGTAGATGCCAGCATGAAAGACAGTGTGGTCTTGTTCCCCAGCTGCTTACTGAAAAATCTGGTGGCCACTCAGGAGAGAGCAAGGTGAGAGGAAGTGAAAGAAGGGGAAAAGAGACAAAGGAAGAAAAGAGAAGAAATAAGACTAAATCAGGAGAAGTAAAAGGATGGAGAGGAGAGTTCTTAAAAATTTCCATTTCCGGAGTTCCCGTCGTGGCTCAGTGGTGATGAGCTCGTAACCATAAGGATGTGGATTCAATCCCCAGCCTCACACAGTGGGTTAAGGATCCAGTGTTGCTGTGAGCTGTGCCGTAGGTTGCAGACGCTGCTCGGATCTGGCGTTCATGTGGCTGTGGTGTAGGCTGGTGGCTACAGCTCCGAATGGACCCCTAGCCTGAGAACTTTCATATACTGTGGGTGCAGCTCTTAAAAAAATTTTTTTCCCCATTTCTGTGCAAGTCTCTACTTTTATGTTCCAATTTTTTTTTTTTTTTTCCTTTTTAGCACAGCTCCTGTAGCATATGGAAGTTCCCGGGCTAGGGGTCAAATTGGAGCTGCAGCTGCAAGTCTACACCACAGCCACAGCAGCACCCAAGCTGAGCCACATCTTCGAACTATACTGTGGCTTGCAGCATTGCCGGATCCTTAACTCACTGTGTAAGCCCAGGGATCAAACCCACATCCTCACGGATTCTAGTCAGATTTTTAACCCACTGGGCCACAACAGGAACTCCCACGTTCCCACATAACTTTGGAGTTCTTTTCCCACAACTCTCACATACCCAAAATTTTAACTACTAGGTTCCTAGGAAGAAATTACAGTCATACTTTGTGATGGTGGCATTTTTTAATCTTAAAAACTTGAAGTCTCGAGGCTTCTTTTTGAGGAAAATCTTCAAATACCGCAACTGAATCCTTGCCATTTGTACACCAAGTGGGCACATTTTCTGTTCCTAGTTTCAGCCCCTTGGCACACCATTCTCCAAAACATAGTTTCCTTTGTGCCCCTCTCCTGAGGGCTCTTACAGGTAAATTCACCTGGTTGGATTTGAGCGAGGAAAATGAACCCCTTATTTGCCCTGTGGCCTGGTTCTGTTTTACTGGGGGGGAGGGCCAGTGCTCTGTATCTGTATCTCCACAGGATTTTGACTATGGTCCAAAAAGGGAAGAAGTACAGAGATCCAGCAGTTGGCCCTGGAATCTTGTCCAGGCTCTGTCTCCAGAGCCATCCAGCCAGTTCCATGCCAGCCCTTCCTGCTTCTGCTGGAGGATAAATCCGGGGCCCATCTAAAGTTCCACAGAACTGGTCCTCCAAGGAGGCTTCTGAAATTTCCACTGTTATTTTAAAAACAGTTTTATTGACATACAGTTCACCCATTTTTTTTGTTTGGTTGGGTTTTTTTTTGTTTTTTTAAATTAAAAAAAATTTTTTTTTTTTAAATTTAAGCCATGCCTATGGCGTGTGGGAAGTTCCCAGGCCAGGGATCAAACCTGTACCACAGCAGTGACCTGAACCACTGCAGTGGCAATGCTGTGTCCTCAATCACTAGGCCACCAGGGAACTCCCATTTCACCCATTTAAAGTGCATAATTCAATGGTTTTTAATATATTCGGATGTGCAGCCATCACCACAATCAATTTTAGAGCATTTCATGATCTAAAAAGGAAACCCTATATCCATTGATTTCCACTCCCCATTTCTCCCTAATCACTTCCTTCCACACCCCCTGCCCCCCTCCTCCAGGAGACCACGGATCTACCATAATCTCATAGATCTGTTGATATTTTGGACTTTTCTTACATATGGAATCTATCTGTACATCATGTGGTCCTTTGTGACTGCCTTCTTTCAAGTTTTTCAAGTTTCTTCTATGCTGTAGCATTTATCAGTACTTCATTACTTTTTACTATCAAATACTATATTGCATTTTAGGGATATTTATTTATCCATTCATCAGTTGATGGACATTAATTCCCATTTTTTTTTCTAAGTAATGCTGCTTTAAGCTTTAGTGTACAGATTTTTGTGTGATCATGTTTGTATTTCTCTTGGGTATATACCTAAGAATGGAATTGCTGGAGTTTACGTTACTCTGTGTTTAATGCTTTGAGGAAATGTTGGGCTGTTTTCTAAAGTGACTACAGCGTTTTACATTCCCACTAGCAGTGTAAATGAGGGTTTCAGTTTCTCTACATCATCACCAACCCTTGATATTTCTGCCTATTTTATTACATTCATCCTAGTAGGTGTGACATTATATCTCATTGTGGTTTCGATTTGCATTTCCCTGATGGCTGGTGATTTTGAGAATCTTCTCATGTGCTCACTGACCGTTTGTATATTTTGTATGTCTTTGGGGAAATGGCTCTGCGGATATTTTGCTCATTATTAATTGGGTTACTGATCTTTTATTATTAAATTATAAATGGTTCTTTATGTATTCTAAATAAAGTTCCCTATTAGATATATAA
This sequence comes from Sus scrofa, assembly GCF_054392235.1. Lineage (NCBI taxonomy): Eukaryota > Metazoa > Chordata > Mammalia > Artiodactyla > Suidae > Sus > Sus scrofa. The sequence continues at coordinate 15,927,025 of NC_139393.1, read as the reverse complement.
TTAGCAACCATTATCTCCCATTTTGTGGATTGTTTTTTCACCTTCTTGGTGCTGTCAGTTTTTGATTTTGGTGATGTCTGACTTTCTGTATTTTAATTGTTCTTTGTTGCTTGTGCTTTTGAAAGTGTCAGAGCTAAGAAACTGTTGCCTAATCCAAGGCCACAAAGATTTATGCCTGTGTTTCTTCTAAGGGTGTGATAGTTTACCTCTGTGTTGGTCTCTGATCTGTTTTGAGTTAATTCCTGTATGGGATGTGAGGAAGAATGCAGCTTCATTCTTTTGCATGTGGCTATCCTGTTTTCCCAGCCACTTTTGTTAAAAGACTGTTCTTTTCTCATTGAAATGTCTGGGCATACATCATTATTTCTTACGGCATGGAAAAAGCAGCAAGGAGAAGTTAAAGAAATTGCAGAGAAATTTCTTGATGAATCTTGGATAGTAATGACTCATGGCAATTGTACTGTGATGGGCCTGTCACAAGCATGATCTCATTTAATCCTCACAAAAACTCTGTGAGGCAGAACATGATTATTCTCACTTTATACATGAAGAAGCCAAGGCTTAGAGAGGTTAAGAAGCTTGCCCAAGGGCCACTGCTAATAATCAGTGGTGTTGGGCTTTGAATCCAGGCTCATCCGACTCCATCACTGCTATGAACAATTACTGGCTCAGGCTGGAAATCACAACAGCAGCGGTGTGTCAGCCTCTATTCTAAACCCATTACCAAGTCATTTTATTTCTACAATAATCACAAAAAGGGTGTATATTCCTTTTATAGCCACAGATGGATGGATACACTGAGAGCCAGAGCATTCAACAAACAGCCCAACCAACAAGGGGTAGAGTTGGGATTTGAACCCAGAGTCTTTGTTTTATGACTGCTATGCTCAACTTTTCAAAGCTTTGTTGCTACAGTTCTTAATTTTCAACTGCAGCTTCTCGGTATGTAGAGTTTTATGACCTATTCATTTGTTATTTTCATAAACAAGTTGCTTTAATTTCACCAGCACTCTCTGTCTCTGGGATTGCTCATTAGAATAGTCTCAAAGAAATTTCCAGGAGGTATTTTTGTCTTAATGAGATGAGCAGTTTTCATAATGCTGAGCATCTGCTTTTCTAAATTAAGAGAGTTTCTTATAATAATGGGGGCATCAATAGTCTATAGGAAACCAACCAGTCCCCACTGTGGATCTCATTTAAGGTAAAATGGATGGCTTTCACCCTTCGGGCTCCTGTCCTTGTTCCTAGCTTGCACAGAAAGAGTAAATGCTGCATTTCAAAAAGCTGACAGATACCATGCTCTCCATTTTCACTCTTTCTTTTGAATCATGAAATGTCACAGTTCATTAATTCCACTTATTCCTTTTGCACATGAAAAAAACAAAGAAACAAACAGAGAAACAAACAAATCCCTGAGTCTCCCAAAGGTTATGAACCTTACCTAGGACTTCTGATCCCAGTCCTGGCTACCTCTTGCTGATGTCAGTATATTTGTTTTTGTTTTCTTGGAAGTGAACTATCCCAAGGTATCTGCTGCGAATGTCTTAATGGTGGAATGTAGAATGATATAATACTTTTCAGCCATTTTATTGTGATTTTACTCCAGATAGTTTTTGTTTAATCAGAACAATATTTCCTAGGTTGCCAGGCAACATACTGAGGGAGTTTCAGGCTTTGTTGCCAGCCAATGAAAGAGAAAAGCCTCTATCTTTTGCTTCCAGAATGAATTTCTCTTCCTCTATCTTTCTAGATTTGTGTTCGCTTTGTGTTGAGGTCAAAGAATTAAATAGGTGTAAAGAAAAAAGTGGGAAAAGCTTTAATTTAATTTAAGAGGAAATTGGCATCTTTTGTTTCGTTCTGGTACCGAAATAAGTGGATAGGTAGATGTCCAATTTGTGTGTGACACCGGATTAGGTTGGGAAAGTTGGCACCTTGCAAAGTTTACATTAAAACTCAACATAGATGTGGACAATTGGAGAAGGAAACACAGCTAATTGAGATCAAATTAAAGGTTTCAGCCACAGAGTAATTTATTTAGGTAACATATGCACCCATCTAAGGAGGGGCTGTGAACTTTGCAGTAGAAGCAGAGGAAAAGATCAGATGCAAGTAAAGCACAAATTCAAATGGAGTAAATTAGGTTGTATTGTTCCCTCACTCTTATCAGTGTGGTTCTAACCCTTTCAACAAGTTTTGTCAAGTTGAGGAATCCTCCATGGGGACAGGAAGGTGGCAGTCCTGGACAAAACAGAAGGAAATGGGAGTTCCCGTTGTGGCGCAGTGGAAACAAATCCAACTAGGGACCATGAGGTAGCAGGTTTGATCCCTGGCCTCACTCAGTGGGTTAAGGATCCAGCGTTGCCATGAGCTGTGGTGTAGGTCGCAGACGTGGCTCGGATCTGGAGTTGCTGTGGCTCTGGCGTAGGCCGGTGGCTACAGCTCCAATTGGAGCCCTAGCCTGGGAACATCCATATGCCGTGGGTGCGGCCCTAAAAAGGACAAAAAAACAAACAAACAAAACAAAACAAAGAAAAAAACCACGCAGAAGAAAATGAATGAATGGTCTGTGATTAGAGGAAAGACTAAAGAAACTGCTGTGTCAAAATGCGGCTGAGCCACAGTGCGTCTTGTCACCCACGGGTGCCTTTTGAGGCATCCCGATGCCGCTGTTGCCCTTTGCAGGTGCCACGTGTTGCTTTCTCTCCCATCACTTCATGTCCCTGACAACCTCAATGTCCCCTTCCAGGAGAAGGGTTAAAGGGTCTCCTTTTCCCCAGGAAGCCCGTTCACTTGTGCTGGTGTCCTGGCCCTTGCAGTGCACATTATCCTACAAGGGGCCAGAGGCCTGTGAAATGCTCCAGGACCTCACATCATACACACCCATTACGCCACTGGTTTCATAAAGGCCCTTTGTCACCCTCCTCTTGACACCTCCCTGCCCTGCCTCCCACCCCCCTACCCCACCGCAGCTCCCTTCTCCGCTTTGGGTCTTAGCCCCTCTTTTTGGATACCTTCTTTTGTCAGATGAAACCCAGATGTTTGGCCCTGTTTACAGCTGCCCCCTCCCCCCACCCCACATCCTGCAGCAGGCATGCACAATGAGTTTCCTTAATAAACAACACTCTTCCGGAATTTCTCTGATCTGATTTCTGCTGCTTCACCTGTGCTAGAGTCACACTTGCCAAGGCTTCCGGTGACTCCCAAGCACCAACAGAAAAGCACCGTTTCCCAAGCTTGATCTTTCATCCATTCACCCAGCAATAAAGCTTGCTGTGCTTGTACCATGCTGCACATGTGAGATGAAGGAAGCCAGCCTTGCTCTCAACACCCTTACATTCTAATAGAGGAGGGGCCGGTAAATAAACACTAGCATCTGGCTCCTGACCCAATCTGAGGATGGGCAGTGGATTGGAAAATGCTTCTAGGACTCCCCGTAACTTGGCTGGGTCATCATTTTTTGGCTTCATAAAGATATGAGGCCTAATCTTCATGTTTTGCCTTTTAATTCAAGCTACTCTTCTGTCTCCTTTGGAGATTTGTTATTCTGTGCTCTCGCCTTTATAATACTCCTTAATACAATGCATATTTTAAAATGTCTGATTTACCCAGATCAAGTTGCAATATCATAAAGAAATGAAAGGTCTTAAGAATGCAGAAAATGAAAGAATTTAAAGGAAGGCAAGAACCAACTATTTTAACAGAAGGAAGGATAGCAAAACAGAACGTTTAACAAGTTAGAATGAGAATCGGGTCTTTATGGGCACATATCATTTCCAGATATTTATGAACATCGGTAGTGGCTGTTCAGGGCTGTTCATTCAGCCAGCTGTGCCAGATGATGGAGCTGGTTGTTTATGCCCAGGATCTGTCCTGATAGGTTGGTGCCAGAGTGGATTTACACAAAGGTAGTCAAGCCTTAGCTTCTCTCTCTCTCTCTCTCTTTTTTTTGGTCATTTTAGGGCTGCACCAAGGCACATGGAGAATTCCCAGGCTAGGGGTCAAATCTGAGCTGTAGCTGCCAGCCTACACCACAGCCACAACACGCCAGATCTGAGCCATGTCTGCGACCTACACCACAGCTCACGGCAACGCCGGATCCTTAACCCACTGAGCGAGGCCAGGGATCGAACCTGCATCCTCATGGATGCTAGCCAGGTTTGTTTCCTCTCAGCCACAATGGGAACTCCAAGCCTTAGCTTCTGAACCCTAAAATAGAGTAGTTCTAGTAGCTTAAGACCACTCCCTTCTTCCGGGTGTCTCCCTCTCTCCACACTTGTCCTTGAATGAGTGGCTGCAGGAAGTTTCACGCTAAGGCAATTGGAATTGGGCAAGTGTTTAGTTTGGGTTAGAGGCATATTTATGAGATCCCCAGTCACTTCTGTGTAGAGTTGAGTATCTCTAGCCCCTCTTCTTTAGGAGTGATTTCCGGAAATACTCCCAATGTTCATTGTGCCAACTCAACCAGTGCTGTGACTGAGCTAATGGGCCCTGGGAACAGGCTCTGAGGCACCCGGTACCAGAAATGTGGGGGTAATGAAAGATAATCAGGGGTGGAAATGGAAGAAACCAGAAGTTATTCTGTGGTAAACTGTTCTTTTATCAGATATGTCAAATTTGAAGCTGAGGATTCAATTCCTATCCATGCTTCATAGTAGTTCTCTACGGGAATATACGTGTATACATGCATGGCTGAATCACTTTGCCGTACAGTGTAAATTAACGCAATGTTGTAAATCAATTATACCCCAATACAATTACATTTAACATTTTTTTCTTTTTTAGGTCTCCACCCATGGCATATGGAAGTTCCCTGGCTAGGGTTGAATCGGAGCTGCACCTGCCGGCCTACACCACAGCCACAGCAAAGCAGGATCCGAGCCACATCTGTGATCTGCGCTGCAGCAACGTGGGATCCTTAACCCACTGAGTGAGGCTGGGGATCGAACCTGCAGCCTCATGGAAACCAGTCAAGTTTGTTACCTCTGGGCCACAGTGGGCACTCCTCCATACTGTTTTCTGTAGTGGCTGCACAGGAAAGCCATTGTTAGAGCACCCTGGAGAGACAGTGGCCAACCAGGTCCGAGAGCTAGTGTATGAGGGATGGCAGACAGCAGAAAATGAAACACAGCTTTGTGACATGTGGAAGACAGCCACCCACTTAGGCCACCCCCCAGGAACAAGAGAGAGCCAAGAACCTCCAAATAATAGAGTTTGGAGGAAGTTGGCCCATGAGTGAAGCGAGTGGTGTTCGATGGGTGGATGTGGGCTGGCACGGCCCTGACGACGAGAGGTCTGTGCTTCACCTTCCAGAACGGGGAGGGGTGTGTGGTGACCTTTGCCTCCTGCCTCCTGCCTGCCTGAGGCTGCAGCCAGATGTCGAACTGAAATGAAAACATCCTTCCAAGGGTATTTCGGGTTCATGATCCAGTTGGCTAGTGGGAGGAAAGGGATATTATCTGATGGCAGATAGTGGTAGCCAATGTCTGAAATTATTACTCATAGAGTCAACATATGCTGGGAATTCCAGGGAGCTGTGTTCCAGAAAGCCTGCATCCCAAGTACTTGACTTCTAGTTTAGGGAAACAATGGGGCCTGGGCAGGATGAGGGTGGAGCTGAATATTCATCTCTAGTCATGATATGACTGGCGCTGGTAGGTCACACCACCGTTCCTCAAAAGCTCGGGGATTCCTTAGAACACCAAACTCTGGAGTAAGAGGCTTACTTTTACTCAACTCGCTTCACAAGTATCTGTGGTGAGCTTGCTCTTGGGAAGCCATTTCGTTCAGAATGGGAAGGTAAAGAGGCAAAAGACGGGGCCCCTTTCCTTAAGGGTTTTGCAGATTTAAGAGGAGGCTTCTAGAGTTCCGTTCTGACAAAGAATGACCTAGCGGGGACTGGCAGCTACTTGTTAGTTCTTTGGAAGCTGGTGTTGGCTGAATTGTGTGAATGACTAGGCGTAAGGATGGATGTTTGGAGTAAGTTAATTTTGGGCTCCAAGAGCTTCTGTTTCATAACAAATCTATTTTCCCTTCACTCTGCCTTTCAGCACATTGAGGCCGGCTGCCTCATGGTCCCTCGTTGAGCAGAAGTACTTTGAACATTCAGTAGAAGTCACGACTCTGTTACTAATCGTGTAGCTATCTATTAAGTACAAAGCTCTCCAGTGGCTCCTTCCAAATTGGTCCACTGCTGCTGGGATGCTGAGGATGGCTGACACAGTAAGGGCGCTTAATCTGGGACCCAGAGCACCAGCTGTTGGGGATTTCGCCAAAGCCAGAGTGTACTTCGGATAACCCTGAGAACGGATACACTGGTTCTGCTCTAGGAGGATATGCTCCTCCCTCAAGAAAGCCAGTTGGGCCAAAACAGTAGAATGTTTTCAGGGCTGTAATGTGAGTAAATTCTGAGACAAATGGCCATGAAGTCAGTGCTTTATCTTCTTCCAAAGCTGAAAACACGAATGCTGTCCTGTGCTTTAAAATTTAATGGCTTGTAGCAACAGGGTGGGACATTCTTACATTATGAGGTATGGACTGTTCTGTACGGGGGTCAGCAGAGCGAGCTGATGTGACTTCGTGTTTGGGGAAAAGGGAGGCATGTCCTAAAACAAAGGACCAGGGAAGTGAATAAAAGTTCCATTAAGGAGTTCCCATCATGGCGCAGTAGTTAATGAATCTGACTAGGAACCATGGGTTGTGGGTTCGATCCCTGGCCTTGCTCAATGGGTTAAGGACCCAGCATTGCCATGAGCTGTGGTGTAGGTCGCAGACATGGCTCGGATCTGGCATTGCTGTGGCTCTGGCGTAGGCCAGTGGCTACAGCTCTGATTAGACCCCTAGCCTGGGAACCTCCATATGCCGAGGGAGCGGCCCAAGAAAAGGCAAAAAGACAAAAAAAAAAGTTCCATTAAAAAATTAGAGTCAGAGTTCCCGTTGTGGCATAGCGAAAATGAATCCGACTAGGATCCATGAGGATATGGGTTCAACCCCTGGACTCTCTCGGTGGGTTGGGGATCTGGTGTTACCGTGAGCTGTGGTATAGGTCGAATATGATGCTTGGATCCTCCGTTGTTGTGGCTGTGGTGTAGGCCAGCAGCTACAGCTCCGATTCAACTCTTAGCCTTGGAACTTCCATATGCTGCAGGTGCAGCCCTAAAAAAAAAAAAAAGTTATAGTCGATGGGGACAAAGACCACCATTTAGCTATAGCATTGCCTCCATAAACTTTGAAATTAAAGAAGCAGGAAGTTCCATTCACGGCTTAGCAGAAATAAATCTGACTAGTATCCATGAGGACGAAGGTTCGATCCCTGGACTAGCTCAGTGGGCTAAGGCTCTGGCGTTGCTGTGAGCTGTGGTGTAGGTCTCAGACATAGCTTGAATCTGGCCTTGACGTTGCTATGCTGTGGTGTAGGCCGGCAGCTACAGCTCTGATTCTACTCCTAGCCTAGGAACCTCCATATGCTGTGGATTCGGCCCTAAAAAGATAAAAAAAAAAAAAAAAAAAGGAAGAAGAAGAAAGAAAGAAAAAGAAATTAAAGGAGCAGAAGTAAGATTTCTGTAGTTCTAAGCCTCTCATTCAATAGGTTTGTGGCGCAACTCCTAAGAAATAGCTAACTCAGCCCAAGAGCACCCAGCTAACAAATATCCAGGCAAATGGACTCTTCTTTGCTCTTACCTGCATTTTAAACTAGTTAGTTTGGTTATTTATATAGTTAAAAGTTAATGCTTATGAGATACAATTTGTTTTGTAGTTCACAAAAGTGATGATAGCAGTAGTTGTTTCTTGAACATATTTAAATTCGTTGTCATATTTGATAAATAACCCTTTAAGTCCCTCAGACATGCTTTTTTTTTTTTTTTTTTTTTTGTCTTTTCTAGGGCCACACCCGTGGCGTATGGAGTTTCCCAGGCTAGGGGTCGAATCGGAGCTGTAGCCACCAGCCTACGCCAGAGCCACAGCAACGCAGGATCTGAGCGGAGTCTGCAACCTACACCACAGCTCACGGCAATGCCGGATCCTTAACCCTCTGAGCGAGGCCAGGGATCGAACCCAAAACCTCATGGTTCCTAGTCGGATGTGTTAACCACTGAGCCACGACGGGAACTCCCTCCTTTTTAAAGAGAGCTTGAAATATCTCCTTCAGTGCCTTGGATGCGCCAAGTGGTCAGAAATTTGTGGTTGCTGATACCTAGTGATGGTGGTGGTGGTGGTGACGGCGATGATGCTGATGATGGTGAAGATGAAGAAGATGATGAAGATGAGGATGATAATGAAGATGGTGATGAAGATAATAAAGATGAAGATGATGGAGATGGAGACAGCTAATGTTCCAAGTGTTCACTGGGCCCCAGGCTCTCTATTCTGTGTCCTGCATTCATTGCCTAATTAAGTCATCTCCACTTTATGAGTCAGGTGCCCTCAGCTCCGTTTCATAAATGAGACTGAGACAGGGACAGGATAAGGAACTAGTCTATGTTCACTTGGTGACTTTGTAGCCACGCTGGGAAAAGTTCCCGTGTGTTTCAGGCTCTAAGGTGTAAGCTCTTGCTTTACTGATTTCATTCTAGTGAACCTTGGCTACTCTCTACTCCCGTCCTCACCTCAATATAAATATCAAGCTATACAAATAAACCAGAGTTCCGTCCCTTCAGACAAAGACGCTGTTGTTGCTCTCGAGGATGGACCTCAGAGATTTAAAACAAAAAGCTAAATTGGGAATCCAGCCTTCTTTTAATGGTGTATGTGCTGCCAGGTCCTGAGGTGTATCTGAAAATGGTGTTTGCTTTGTCATTGATAGACATTTTTTCTCTCCCTCCCCCGCTTTTTTTTAGCCACTGAAAAAAAGAATAGAAAAGAAAGAGTACTGTCCAGTGGGCCAAACAGTTCTGATGCGAAGACTCCAGTTCTGGCCTGATCACCTTCACTCACAAGCTGTGTGGTTAAATCCAAGATACTTGACGTCTATCATGCTGAAAACTCACGGCGATCAGACAGTTTGCCACCACCTGGTAAGGATGTCATGGTGTTTAATGTGGAGACCAAGACGGCTGGTCCCCAAGGGGAACAGGGCAGGGTCTCCAGGGGATGGGGCAGTGGCTATTGTCGAATTATTATTATTAGTCATAACCTGCTGCCATTTATCATCATGGTGTCTTCAGCCTTTTCCTTTTTGAAGCAGGCGTATGTGTGTTATCTCATTGTCTTCTTTCTATTGGACAGCGCGCTATGAAGTGGATGGTGCGGAGATTGTCCCGTTTTCCACTGAAAGTAGTAGAGGCTCAGGAAACTCCACTGACTTGCCAAGAGTTAGTTCACAGTGTGCATTGGGACTTAAGGCTCCTTGGCTGTGAACCTGCTCCATGCTACTGGGTCTGCATCTGTAAAGTCACAATAGTGCCCCGATAGCAAACACCATTTCTAAAACACCGGACTCTGGAAACTAACAAGAAACAAATGGTTTTCAAAGTGAATGATTTAAAATGCATTTGGGGAGTGTCTGTTGTGGTGCAGCAGAAATGAATCCGACGAGGAACCATGAGGCTGTGGGTTCGATCCCTGGCCTTGCTCAGTGGGTTAAGGATCCGGTGTTGCCGTGAGCTGTGGTGTAGGTTGCAGATGTGACTCAGATCCTGCACTGCTGTGGCTGTGGCGTAGGCCAGCAGTCGTAGCTCTGATTCGACCCCTAGCCTGAGAACCTCCATATGCCGTGGGTGTGGCCATAAAAAAAAAAAGAAAAGCAAAAAAATAAATAAATAAAGTAAAATGCATTTGGGCATAAAGTCCTACAAATATGTAATTTATTCTTGCTAGTGAGCCTAGAGATTAAGAGACTTGGGGCGTTATTTTTTCATAACTCTATTTTTAAAAATCTTTTTAAGAAGGAAGGCCTACAGGTTTTTTCTTGTTTCTCTTACAATAGACGTGGATTTGTGTTTTCTTAAGTGATGAAGCATGGTCCTTATGTAAAATTCAAACAATATATAAAAATACAAAGAACCCAAGGTAATCGGCACTCATGGTTGGAAGATCAGCACTCTGTCATGTATTTGTACAGATACTTGGGGCTTCCTAGGTAAAGAGATCTAAGCTAGCAGCCTTTTATAAAGAGAGATAATCACTCCAGATCTTCTTTTACAATACAGATTTTTCCTAACACCCCTTTGCTTAACATGGAGCCCAGCTATGCTTGATAATCGCTTTGTAAAAATAGAGAAGATGAGGACGTCTGGGGCAAGCTGGTGCCATGAAGGGCAAGGAGGCGGGGGTTGTAGGCAATGAAGGAAATAGCTGGTGTGGATGCCCAGGAGCGGGGCTCGTGGGTTCCGTTCAACAAGCTTATCTTGACTTCCTACTCTGGGCCGCATATGAGGGCGCCAGAAAAGGAAAGATTCTATCGCTTGTGGGGTCTCTTGGGCCAGGGATGGCAGATAAGTTTGGAGTCCGGGGTGGGGGGATGATGGTAGAGGTGGATCTGAGTGGGTGGGAGCTGGCGCTGAGGGTGAGGGTGGTCGCCAGAGCCCAGCTCTGGGTGCTAGAGAAGGTTTCCTGGAGGAAGGAGCACCTTCATTGTATCCTGAAGTAATGTGCCTGGTGTAGGAAGGATAAGCCATTCCAGGCAGAAGGAACAGAGTATGAAAAGGCTTGGAGATGCAAGGGATGTGGTGGCTGAGGAGAAGCCACAGTCGGTTCAGTATCATCAGAATGTGTGTGTGTGTGTGTGTGTGTGTGTGTGTGTGTGTGTCTAAGATCAGCCCAACCACGTGGTCTTGGATATGAGGGTAAAGAACTGAACACTTAATCCTGGAAAAGTTGGGCAGAGCAGTTACATGGTAGGTCTGCATCTAGAAAGCTCGCTAGGGCAGCAGGAGGTGAGCAGGTTGGGTGTGAGAAGACTGGATGGGGGTGGGTAGGAGATTGGCCAGAGCCCAAGTGAGCAGCTGGGCAAGGTAGGGTGCTGGTGTGGAGAGGAGGGCTGGCCAGGAATGCAGGGGTTTCAGGGAAGGGGCCACAGGGGCAGAGTGGCAGAGGCTCACCCCAGCGCTCCGGTCAGCCCAGGACCCTGTGCCTTCCAGAGGCTGGGAGCTGAAGAGCCAGGGAGTCTATCTCCTGAGTTTTTTTCTCAGGAGAGCTGAGCCGATGGTGGAGAGAAAGTGTGCTACCTTTATGGAAAAGAGGAAAGAATAAATTTTTTAAAAAAGGACAGAGAACTTTGAAAGAGGAGTGTAGGGAAAATGTGCAAAACTGGCTTGGCTTTGTCCTCAGACTGAATCCAGACACCTGCTAAGAGATGGGAGAGATTTGGAAAGGAGTCTGTGACGGATGCTGGGGGCCCTACCCGGAGAGCAGTCGTTCCCCAGCCGCCAGGACGGATGGCGCCTGACGGCTCTCTGCTGAGTCCCTCTCTGGGATTTGCGGGGCCAAGGTCATGCCCACTCCTTGGGGCAGCCTGCATCCAGCGACTGATCATCACAGAGTACAGAGGATCAGCCGCCTCGACTTAATCTGGGGCACTGCTCCCTCCCCGTGGCTCAGCAGAGGCTTGGGTTCTGGAGCATTAAAGTTCAATGTCTCCGTCCACTCCGCTTCCCCCAGCCCCCCAGGCCTTAACCCAAAGCGCATCCCCAAGGACCTTAAACATCAAGCATGAGAACCGAAGGGAGGGCTCTGAGGGGAAGGAGCCAAAGTGGAGTCTTCTTTTCTCGAAAGAGCTGTGGTAAGAAGCTGTCTTATCCGTGAGGTGGGGGAAGGTCTTCTGTGGGAGTCTGAGGTCTGGAGAGCAGTCTGGCCAAGTCCCTAGAGAACGGGCTTTGACATCAGGCAGACTTGAATTTGAATCCTGCTCTGTTACTCATCAACTCTGGGATTTTCGAGAATGTCACGTCATCTCAGGGGCCGCATCTGTCAAACAAGAAGCTCTCCTTACCTTGCAGTCCTGCTCACCCTACGTACCTGTGTTGTGGGGACAAACAAAATAGCTGTTCTTGCTGTAATTCCTAGTGTTTGGCCCTCGGACAGGTCCTCAGTGGATGTCAAGAAATAACCAGTGAGCGACACTGATGGCAGCTGTCATTCAGGGTGGTGCTGGCAGTCATCCAGGCTTCAGAATTCAAGGAAAGAAGTGTAAAGAATTAAAGGAAAATGTGTCCTGGAAGAAAAGAGGAGGTTATTGCTGCCAGGAGGTGATAGGTTGATCCAAACTACAGATGTCCTAACAAGGGAATTCAGGTCAGAACATTGTACAGCACCTGCTAGGAGTAAGATGCTGGGGAAAGGCCCAACACGATGGCTCTTTTCTGGAGGACTCTAATTACATCTCTGTTAGTGGCTGAAATAATTTATTTCAGGGTATGAAAGCATGTAGAATCATTAAATGAAGTCAGGGCACAGAATGGCTGCTCCAGAGATACTTCCTGAATGAAGTATACTGTATGAAACTGTTCAGGCTGTGAAGTGTCTTAGAGGGAGTAGAATTTCTACCATATTCAAATGAGCGATTTAAAAGTAATGATGATACGCCATAGAAGTCAGCCAGAGGAAGAAGTGGAAATGAACTGGGAAAGAGTGCTTGATACGGGAACATGCTAAAGTCTTAAGGGCTCAGTGACAGGTAGGAGGGCACAAGATAAGGAATTTGAGAGTTCTGAACGGATTTAACCCTTCTTATCTATGCTCCCAGGAGGAGCTATCAGAAGGCGCTAAAGCAAAGCAGGGATGATCTCTAAAGAATTCCGGATTTGTCTTGGAGTCCTTTCTAGGCTGATCCTTGTGGTTCACATCTACTGCCCTGGTTATACGGGCTCCAAGGTTGCATTTCCTGAGCCCAGGCCAGCTGGTAGGAAGCTTTGTCCTGGGGAACCTTTCCTCCCTGGGATTAAGATTGTGACCTGTATCATCCACAGACTGGGTGGACAGAGTTGAGAGGAAGTTAATTATTTTGGATATCTAAGTTCCAGATCCCAGATAAGACTCTAAGCCAGAGATCACAAGTTCGTATGCTCCTGGGGCCGAGGCCTGTCATGTACACGAGGATTTCGGAATTTAAGGAAAGGACATGTAAAGAATTAAAGGAAAATGCATTGTGGAGGAGAGAGGAGGGTATCGCTGCCAGTAGATGAGCAGATCCAAACTACACAGTCCATGGATGTAGGAAACAAGAACGGCGATGCTGTCCTCGAGTGACTACTCTTTCATCCGTGCTGTGGACCACTACTCCGCGGTGGAAGGAAAGCAAGTGCTGATACCCCCGGCAACTCCGGATAAAACTCCAGGGCATTAGGTTGAGCAGAAACGCCCAATCCTACATGTATGTCATGCGTATCACATTCCTGAAATGACAAAATTATAGAAATGGAGAACCGAGGAGCCTTTACCAGGGGGTCAGAGATGGGGCTAGGGTTGGGGTGGAGGTGGCGCTCCTGAGGGATCCTCCTGGTGGTTGAACTGTCAGTATCTGGACTACATCACTGTCAACCTCCTGGTTGAGATGTGGTACCAGAGTTCTGCAAGATGTTACCCCTCAGGGAAACAGTGGACAAGGAACAGGGCATCTCTCTGCATGATTTCTTGCAGTTGCATGTGAGTCTAGTATTTATTATTATTATTATTATCATCATCATCATTTTAATAGTTATTTCCCCAATACAATTTTTTTTTTACTGTACAGATGGTGACCCTGTTACACATACATGTACACATTCTGTTTTCACACATTATCTTGCTCCATTATAAGTGACTAGACATAGTTCCCAGTGCTACACACCAGGATCTCATTGCTAATCCATTCCAAAGGCAATAGTTTGTATTTATTAATCCCAAGCTCCCCAACCACCCCACTCCCCCCCTTGGCAACCATAAGTCTATTCTGCAAGTCCATGATTTTCTTTTCTGTGGAAAGGTTCCTTTGTGCAGAATGTTAGATTCCAGATACACATGGTATTTGTCTTTCTCTTTCTGACCTACTTCACTCAGGATGAGAGTCTCTAGTTCCATCCATGTTGCTGTAAATGGCATTATGTTGTTCTTTTTTATGGCTGAGTAGTATTCCATTGTATATATACACCACATCTTCCTAATCCAATTATCTGTCAATGGACATTTGGGTTGTTTCCATGTCTTGGCAATTGTGAATAGTGCTGCAGTGAACATGCGGGTGCATGTGTCTTTAAGGAACGTTTTGTCTGGATAGATGCCCAAGAGTGGGATATGTATAGATTCCCAAGGTATGTCCATTCTGATCTCCATAATGGCTGTACCAGTTTACATTCCCACCAACAGTGCAGGAGGGTTCCCTTTTCTCCACACCCAATCCAGCACTTGTTATTTGTGGACTTACTAATGATGGCCATTCTGACTGGTTTGGGGTGGTATCTTGTGGTAGTTTTGATTTGCATTTCTCTGATAATCAGGGATGTTGAGCATTTTTTCATGTGCTTGTTGGCCATCTGTACATCTTCCTTGGAAAAATGTCTATTCAGGTTTTTTGCCCATTTTTCCATTGGGTTGTTGGCTTTTTTGCTGTTGAGTTGTATAAATTGCTTGTATATTCTAGAGGTTAAGCATGTGAGTCTAGTATTATCTTCAAGTGAAAATTCACTTGAAGAAAGGGATGGTGTGACCGTGATGAACTAGAGAGCCCATGACCCTGTTCACGGGCCAAACAGAATTTTAAAAACTGCCATACGGTGCACTTTCCCCAGACTAACCCACCCACCCACCGAGAAATAAAAATGTCTGATTCCCTGGGCTCGCTCAGTGGGTTAAGGATCCGGCATTGCCATGGCTGTGGGGTAGGCCAGCAGCTGCAGCTCAGATCTGAGTCCTAGCCCGAGAACTTCCATATACTGCATGTGCGACCCTAAAAAGCACACAAACACACACACACACACACACGCAGGCACGCACGCACGCACGCACGCACACACACACACACACACACAAAATTAGTAAACCATTGTACATATGTCATTAAAAAATATTCTATGTAGCGCTCTGCCTTCTTAAACATAGTATAGTGAATATAGCAAAATAATTTCAGCTGTTCCTGGAAGCAGAGTGCCTTCATCAGCAAATCATAGATAACCTCACAGGAAACAGCTTCAACCCTGAGAAAAAGGTATTTGTATGAGAAGAAGTTGGGATGGAGGGTCAGAATCTAGGGCTGCTGGAATGTTATTACATAAATCTGAGCTGCCATGCTTTGTAAGTTTCTGATTGCTTTTAAGGCTTTTCTGTCTCTGACTGCCAGGTTCAGAGTACTATTTTCTTGATGCTGTCAGCATACTGGCTCGCAGTAGTCATTCGTTTCCTTCTAATTTATGGTGTGCTTGGAACGTAGGGAACAAATCCTCTAGGTGTGAGTGTGAGTGTGAGTGTGTACGAGGGAAACTCTGAGGGGCTGAGTAGTCACCCTTTTGTGTACAGTCTTTGTAAGATCCTGTTTGACTGCTCTCAGGCCCTATTGGTTCCAAGCAGTCAAGACTTGGGAGATACTGCATTCTGAAAAGGTAAAACGAAACTTAAACATGGTGCTTATTTCAGACTGGCCGGAATCATGCTTCTGAGAGGCAGCTTAAGAACCTAGACTCTGTAGCCAGACTGTCTAGTTCAAATCTTGGTTATCTAACTTGACTTTGGGCAGGTTAGATAACCTCTCTGTGCCTCAGTTTCTTTACCTGTACAATGGGGGTGATGATAGTACCTATCTCATATGGTTGGTAGGAGGATTAAATGGGTTGATGTGTGTAAAACACTTACAAGAGGACCTGGCACGTGACAGGCGCCATACTTGTTTATATATTTTAAGCAACAGTAGCAGCATGAAGAGGAAATGTTGCCAAGCAGTATTTACCATCCTCCCGTAACTCCCATGACCAGCAGGTCTGGCAGGTTTTCAGCTGTAGGTAAGGTCACATAGGGCAGTTTCCCTGAGATTTCTGGGTTATTGTCCCCAGGCCATGTGGTAGCACCCGAGCCCTTCCTGTGTGTCTCTGTCTGGGAGTCACACATTTGGGGTGTGGGGAGGGAGGAGTGGGAGAGGCAGCTTGTTTCCTGGGTCTTCCTATGCCTGCACCCACCATTTCTCTGTGCCAGCCACTGTTCTGGCCCCATCTGCTGTCCCTTTAGGTACCATTCCAGGTTTCTGGGAGAGATAGTGTGATGGGCTAGCTTGGGCATCCGCTGCGGTTGGCGATGGTGGTCTCAGGTGGTGTAAACAGGCCTGAGGGGCTTGTCATGGAAGCGGGGGCAGGGCGGGGGGCAGTTATGGAGAGTTGTGGTCGTGAGCTGGGCAGGCATCCCACGATGTGCACGTTGCACCGAGAAATCAGAGCAGATACTGGTTTGGGAGTTAGCAGCTCACCAGCGGGGTGACCTTAGAGAAGCCGTTTAGTCTGCCTCACCCTCAGTCTCTTCATCTCTAAAATGGGGATGTTGACCTGTAATATGCAGTTTGTGATATGGAGCTCTTTGTTCTGAAATGATTAAGAATATCAAGACGGTGACAGCAGAATATTAAACCAAATGTGGGGTCCTCTGTGGCTGCCTAGGTCACCTGCCCAGAAGCTTGTCCTGCACAAGACTGTAATAATGACCTAAAACGGAGCCTTATAATAAGGTATCATATACTTTCATGTATGTGTTCTGTTGTTTTAATCTTCAAATGTTCTTTTAGGAGTTCCTACTGTGGTTCAGTAGGTTAAGAACCCAACTTGTATCCATGGGGATGTGGGTTCGATCTCTGGCCTTGCTCGGTGGGTTAAACATTGGGCTTTGCCATGAGCTGTGGTGTAGGTCACAGACATGGCTCAGATCCTGAGTTGCTGTGACTGTGGCGTAGGCCGGCGGCTACAGCTCTGATTAGACCCCTAGCCTGGGAACCTCCATATGCTGCAGATGCAGACCTGAGAAGACCAAAAAAAAAGGTTCTTTTAAAAGCACATGACTCATGCTTCTGTGGAGGCCTCCGGAGAGAGCTGGCCTCCAGGTGATGTGCCTGAGGGCGGCATGGCCTGGGGTCAGTAGCCACAGCTGTGGGGGCTGAAATTGTGGTTTCTGCCCTCAGCACTGCATGCAAGCAATCATGGAGGAAGACAGGTGTCTCCCACCCTTTCTCTTTCTGGCCTTCGCCTTGCTTGCAGGGAAGGATCTGGACGTGGCTGGCAAGGGGTTCCTGCCTGACTCCCCGCCTCCACCCCTGCCCCAGAGCTACCACCTGGGAGCCTTAGCGTAGGACCTGAGAGGGGGCTCTGGAGGTGCTTCGGGGAAGGAATTCATTCTCCCTTGAAGAACAGGGGAGGCCTCATCGGTACCATCAAATGCAGGGTTTATACAAACTCTCTCTTGAGTGGTCTTGCTGTGCGCTCTGCGGGTCCACCCTTGGGCTAAGCCACTGTCCTGCTCAGTTCCTGCCTCGGCAACAGGCTGGCTCCCCAGGGACAGCTGATCACGGTCTTGATCAGAAGGGGCTCCTTGCTTCTGCGTCTTCTCTCTCCTGGAGGCTCCTTGCTGAGGCCCTGATTTGGGGTGCTTATGCCAGGTTGCCCTGGGGCTTCGCCCTGCCTCTGCTCTTTCCTGCCTCTCTGCCCACCCTGCGCCCCAGTCAGGACCAGGCACCAGCCATTCCCCACCCCCCGCCAGAGCTCCCCTTTCTGGTAAAGCTTATCCCTAACTTCCTTCTGGGACATCTGTGTGACCCAGCGATGGTTTATCAGCTAATAAAATGGCGAGGAGGAAGGAAAAGAGGAAGAAGGTGGGGGGTGCAGGAGAAAAGGAACACCGTCTGTCCAGAGGAAATTCAAGATAACCACATTCCTCACCTCTGAAATAATGGGAGAAAAGTGTCTAATATTTCAGGACAGTTTCCGTCTTACGAATGGCTTGCATTCCAGATCCTTGGACACCAGAACTTATTTTCCTAAGAAACGCTATGATGCATGGTGATTCTCAGCACAGCCCCCAGGAGCCCTTTGACTCCAGGGACCCCCAGTATTACACCAGTAAGCCAGTTTAGCAAAACCAGTTTCCATCTGTAACAGGCTCTGTCCTGCATTGGTGAACCCTCTGCCTTGGTGAAATTTTGGAAGCTGGCACAGCTGACAGGGTACAGTCCTCGGAGGTATGGCTCTTTGCATAATTAAAGACACCTCTGTCTTATCTAAGGTCCCTCCCCAGATAGGAATGTTCTCAGAAGGGAGGTGCCTTTCGGGGGAAGGATAAATGCATCCTATTTGGCAAAATTCACCCAGTGGAGGTGAAGGTTGGACTCCAAACCCAGACCCCCTGTTGCCTGCAAGGAGAGTTTTAGCACATTATTGTGTGTGGGTTTCTCACAGAGAGCCCGTTTTGTATGCATTCCCTGCAAGCTGCAGACCTCAAGGACTTGACTGTTTTTATAATGATGATGAATGAAAGCAGAGTCTTTGAAGAAAAAAAAGTTCATTTTGATTTTTCAAGACAAGTCAGCAGCAGCCCCAGAGACTCTCCAATCCTTCTTGCCCTGTGCTCCCTGCTCAGAGCTTCACATTCCTGTGTTGTTTGCTGTACCTGAAAAATGCCTCAGCCTCTAGAAAGCTAGGTGGATGCAAATGGATTTGGAACTGTCAGCTCAGAGAGTCTCCAGTGGCCAGAAGTCACAGCTTTGATGGTCCTGACAGAGCTGCCCCCATACCTGCGCGCGGGGCCGGCTGTCTGGGCGCACTGGCTGCCAGCGGCAGCTACGTGGGACCTCGCTTCTGTTCATGAGGCTGCAGGAGATGAAAGCAGGAACCACGTTAATTATGGCCAAGTGCTTTTTTACTTTAAAAGTGCTTCGCTAGTGTTAATCAGTTACTCCTACTTACAGCGCTCTGGTGAGGTAGGTCAGAATTCTTACCCCTTTTTTACCTTGGAGGAAATGAAGACACAGAAATTTAATGACTCCCCAGGGGACCTGGGGGAAGCTGGTCTCCTAGACAGTTAGGTTTTCTATGTGGTGTGTCTGGCTTCCTCTCGGGGTCTTGCATCTCTGCCACCCCACGCACGTCCTAGGCGGGGATACGTTTTGTCTGCTGCTGTCAAAAGAAATTGGATTTGCCTGAGGCTCGGGCTTCGGAAACAGAGAGGAGAGGGCACTGCCCCTCTCCTTATCCACACCGAGGCAAGGAAGCTGGCTTTGCTTGGTCCTTCGCTCCTCGCTCCTCTAAAGGAGGACCAAGTCCTGGTCAGGTGCCCAGGGATGAGGATGGAGAAGGGGAGGAAGCGGCGCGTGGGGATCAGGGCTGCTCTCTGCACTCCTGTCCCTGGCGCGCTCTTTCTAGGCTCTTTCTCCTCTGTGTGGATCTGGAAGCAGAGGTGCTGGTGCAGCTGCCTCCACGATTGGGGGCAGAAAATGATTAAATGTTGGGGAAGGGACAAGGCAGGGTGGCAGGGGGGGCAGGGGCTTTGGAATCAGACAGCAGCCGCTTCACGTTCTGGCCATTCCTCTGGCCAGGAAAATGGCTCTTAGCTGTTCCTCATCTGTAAGACAGACGAGGTCACAGATTTTGAAGTGTCCCGCACAGACTGTTAATGGTTGTCACCGAATCACTCTTTAATCCCTCTTTTTTTTCCTTCTCCATTTCCAGGCTGAGTTGGAATTTGTTTTTTTTCTGTTCATCTCAGACCCTTCATTTTCCAACTACAGTCTTCCTGGATTTGAGCAGATATCATTGTCACTTGCAAATTTATCAGCTAACCTTGGGTCGTCAGGTAACCTTGAGGGGCTCCACCTGAGTGACCGCCTCCACTTCTGCACAGAATTTTGGGTTGGCCTGGTCCAGGCAGGACTGACGTCTTGAGGAAGAGCAGCCACAGGGCTGAGAACCGAAGGTGGAGGTGGAAGACACAGGTGAGGGGGAGAAGCTCCGTCCGCCCACCGCCAGCGTCACAGCACCCGTCCCTGACATGGCACCAAACTGTGCCTTTCTTGCTGGTCGACTGTGGGGAGGAGAGAGAGAGCTCCCAGCCTGTGATTCCTGATATTTCGGGGGTCCGTCTCCTCTCACCTCCGTGCTCACAGGGCCCCCAGAAGTACTGTGCGTGTGGGCAGCGTCGCCCCCTCAGGGGAGCTATACCCCCAGAGCACCTTTCCTTTGACCGCTCCCATCCTGAGAGCCCTCACATGGCCACTTGACTTCCCTTCATGGCACGCTGGCCACTTGCGTGTGGGACCCTGTCCTGTGTTAGCAGAGAGCCCTCTGGTCCTTTCTTCCAGGCTCCTGTGCTGGGCTTGTCCCTTACTATTGGGTGACTTTGGCTAAGTTCCTTCGTGGTCTCATCCTTGGAGTGGGAAAAGAGTAATATTGACCTTATTATGAGGATCAGATGAGTTAAGACCTTCAAAGCACCTCACACAGAGCTGTCAGCTCCTCTGATGAACTCTCTGCATCGGGGAGCGAGAGGACCCTGCCTTGGTTGTAACAGGGCGTGAGAGACTCGGTTCATTCCCCGCGAACAGTGGAGAGCTGAGAGCAATGGGATGGCTTCTGGTCCAGTCTCCCTCTTTTCTCGAAAACTTTGTGTGCATCAGTGGACAGGAAATTGGTGATTCAGATAAGGGAGAGGCTCGGCTCCCTGTTGCCTGCTGACTGTACTGCATGTCCCTTGGTTCGGCCTTCGAGGCCTGATGCGGGGCCTGGGCCGACTGGTCACAATGGCCCGGGCCCCACTCAGGCAGGGCTTGTGTCCTGTGGGCCCGAGTCCGGCCCCAGGAGAGCCCTCCTCCCTGCCCTCCCCTGTGGGCCCCCGGCTCTGCATTACCCACCATTCCTGTGCACCTTGAATTCCCATGCTCCCGGCCCTGGTCTGTGCTGTTCTCTCTCCATCTCTCCTCCTGCCGAGACCCGTTTCCTAGGTCTAGATGAACCCTCTTCCAGCTCGTCCCCCTGCCCTGATCAAAGCCTAACATGAGAAAGAGGTGGAGGCCTCAGCCTGGTTTACAGCACCACCCACGGGCTTTGTGGCCCCAGCAGATCCGTGGGCCCTGTCTTGGGGCTGTGGCCTTGGCACTTCTGCTGCCTTTGCCTGGAAGGCCCAGCTGCCCCTTTGCTCCTAAAGTCTCGAGTCAGCTCAAGTGTCGGTGCCTCCAGGAAGGCTTCCCTGGCTGCCCCTCATCACTCAGGCTAAGTGCGTCTGAGGGACCACACCTTATAAGTCAGGTCTCCCTACCTGTGCCCCCTCAGGTCTCCCTAGCACTTCCTGTGGGCAGTTGTTGACTCACGTGCCACCCCCAGTGACCGGGGCTTTGCTGCTTTCATCTGTGCTTCCCAGAGCCTCCCGTTGGCTCTGCCCAAGAGCGCGCACACTGTGGAGAGCTGCGAAAGTGAGGCATGCTTTTCTGCCTTGCTGGCTGCAAATTTCTGCTTTCACAGAGCAGGTCTAGCAAATTCCCCAGGTGCCAGGCCTTTGGGGAGGGTTTTGGGGGAGACCAAGCTAATAATCTTCTTACCTTTGGGCAAAATGTGTGTGGTTTCACTTCCAGTTTTACTGTGGGTCTTGCCTTGTGGGCCTTGAGGGCAGTTGCAGTCAGTCCGCAGAACTAGGGAATTGGATGCTAGAACATTCCTTGGAGATTACTTTGCCTAGCTCAGTGATTCTACCCATCTCAGTAGCAGAGAGCTTAAGTGACCTGCCTAAGGACCCAAGGACTAAGGGACAGAGATTGGCACAAGGACCAGCCACCCTTGGTTTCTGGCCTGGAGCACATTTCTCAGCTCTTGAGAGGGTTCACTGAGGGGAGGGAGGGGTTGAGGCCCGTTTCGAAATCTGTGGGACATTCTGGTGGAGCTGAGAGCAGCCCTGCTTCAGAAGCCTCCGGGCTGCTCAGGGCACCTGAGCGGCTGCTGGGACAGGAAGTAATACTTTCAGAGTTTTAGCCCCAAAACCTCAGAAACTTTTTGATGACGCATTAAATGTCAAAGTGTATTGTCGAGAGCAGAAAAAAAAAAAGAAACCCAGCAACCAGGTATCAGCCTTGTTCCTGAGATGACAGGAGATACTCAGTAATATTACAGGAAGTCATACTGTCAAAATATAGAGAGGGTAGTGTCTGAGGGACCACACCTTATAATAAACTGTACTTAGTACAAAAGAGCTTTCGCAGGCACCTTCCGAGGTGGGGCCGGGGTGGGGGGAGTGGAGGGAAGACGGTGGGGCCCACTGTGCGGGCATCTTTGCTGTGAGGTGCAAAGCACAGAATTTAACTGAAAGACTGCTTTGTCTAGGAGGGACTGCCCAGGCCTCAGGCGATTACAGCCAAGATTTAGGTAAAATTGAGGTTTTAAAAGGAGCGTAATTGAAGGAAAAGGATTTTTCCATTTTGTTTTTTGTTTTTTGCCTACCTCATTTGTCTCTTGGATGATAATCTCCAGATAATTTCAGCCCTTTGGGAACCGGAGGGGACTCGGGGATGGTCTCGCCCAGCAGATGAGGCCCCGAAACCCTGCAGATGGACTTGGCTCAGGTCCTCAGTCAGGTGATGGCCCAGCAAGCCTGGCCTCCAGGCAGCCTGGCCCCACGCCCTTCTCTTCCTGTGGCCTCACCCATCCGTTCTCCCATCTCCTCTTCAAGCGAGCTGGCTTCTCCAGAGCAGGCGTCCCCAGCTCCAGAGCAAGTCTCAGGCCCAGCAGGACACACGTTTGCTGAGTGAATCAACGAAAGCCAGGCGGGACCTGGGCCAGATTCCTGTGGAGCTGTTTGAAACACAATTTAGATGGCAAAGGGCGTGGTTGCCTGCGTGTGCCGGGGAGCCAGGCAGCGAGGACGCGCGCCCCCAATGCTAGACGTTTCTCTCCCTTGTGTCTCTCTCCCACCTGACCCTCCACTGAGCCCACCTCTCTGACGGCCCAGCTTGACGTCCCCACTGAAACATCCAGCAGGCATCTCAAGCTCCACTTGGCAGAATTCCCCCTTCTTTTTCTGTCACCTCTCTTTATCGTGAATCTAAGAGGTCCCTCGGGTTCTTCTGTTTCCTACCCCTCTGAACTCAAGCAAGTCCTACAGGTTTCACATATCCCAAATGAGACCACATGTCACCCCCCACCTCTCTCTCCCTCCTTCAATGTGTCCCCCCCCCATCTCTCTCTGTGCCCTCTGGCCATCCCCACCTCCCTTCTATAGGTTGTGTATACCTCAGGAACTTTGCACCTGCTGTTCCCTCTTTCATGGACAGTCTTCCCTGCATCTTGCCCAGCTGATTCCCTTCACCTTTGGTCTGGTCTCAGCTCAACCTTGCCCCTTACAGAGGTACCCCCTCAGCCTCCTGGGCCCCCTTTTGTTTTTAGGACACTTTACCCCCATTGAATGCTCTCTTTTATTTCTGTGTTTGCTTTTTGACTGTCCATCTCCCTACACTGAAGAGTAGCCTGCAGGAGGGCAGGGACTTGTGGACTCCCGCACCCGGACCGTGTGTGTCTGCCGCCCAGTAGGAGCCCAGTGAATACTCGTTTCTGTGCAGCTTTCTCCCCGTCTGTGAGTGCCACGCAGCGCTGAAAAGCGGCTCGGGCGGTTCAAGGACACTCACAAAACCTTTGAAAATAAAAGGGTCTCACTCAGCTTCTTACTGCAGGGCTGGGGGCCGTGTTTCCTGCTTTGAACCCCTTGAGGAGGCAGGCGCCCCTCCTCCCCAGACTAGGAGGACCCCATTCTCACTCGCTAACAAGAAGACCTCCTGTCTGGGGCGGGGGTGAGTGGCAGGTGAGGTTTGTGGGGTTGCTCTCGCTGACGGTGCTGCAGGGGGGTCGTGGGGAGGGTAATTCATCCTCACTGAGCCCTTGGCAGTGCTGCAGCTCGCCTCTCCCTCCGTGATGCTCAGCACGTGGGAGCAGGGTGGCTGGGCCCGTGGCTTTCTCACACGGCTCTCAGGTGGCCCAGGGGCAGTGCCACCTGTGTCAGGTTGTCACATCTGCGAGGAGAAGCCACAAAAGTCTGCATCTCAGTCACCCCCATGGTGCGGGCATCCCCTCTGGGTAGAGGTGCCTGACGGTGCTGGCTGGGCTATGTCACAGGCTGGAGAGCTCGCAGGTGCCACAGACGCTGTGCCTTCTACTCCTTTACCTTTTAATCTTGCAAACCATCCATTAAGTCAGTTTTTTTGCTTTTTTGCTTTTTAGGGCCGCTCTTGTGGCATATGGAAGTTCCCAGGCTAGGGGTCGAGTCGGAGCTGTAGCCACTGGCCTACGCCACAGCCACAGTAGCGCCAAGTCCGAGCTGTGACCTATACCACAGCTCACGGCAACACCGGATCCTTAACCTACTGAGTGAAGCCAGGGATCGAACCTGCCTCCTCATGGATACTAGTTGGGTTCATTACCACTGTGCCATAATGGGAACTCCTGAAGTCAGCTTTTTCAGCCCTGTTTCTGAGAGGGGAACTGAAGCTCGGGGAAGGATGTATCTGTGCCAGGACCCACATCTAGGAAGTGGCAGTCCCGGAGCACACAGGATGAGGAGTTTGCCTCACTCCCCAGCCTACATCTTCACAGGCCCCACAGCCTGGCATTACAGTCCCTGAGCCTCTCGAGACCTGGACCCGGGGTGACCTACCCACTGAGAAGGTTCCCAGGACACGGGGTGTTCACCGCCCAAACTAGCAGAATCCAGCCACCAGGGATGGTTGTCACCCTCCCTGTGCAGGCGGCACCATGGAGCAGGGACAGTTAGGTGCAGGCCTGGTCTAGGTTTCTGAGAAAAGGAAGATGTGTCCCTCAACCCCCTTAGCGAATCAGCTCTTAAGATGCATGTGTCTTGCTCTTGTCATTTGTTTCTCAATGTCACTACCTATTAAATGCCCATGTGGAAGTTCAGTGGAACCTTGATTTTGATGACAAGTTTCTCGAGGTTGGGATCCTGCTTTTTGATGACAAATGGGATTTCAAGGTTGACCCTGCATTCGCTCTCTTAGGTTTCCCCGTCATGCCTGTATTGTCTTCATGTGATAATTTAGCAAGTCTCCATTGACTTTGCAATGATCCTGACATCAGGCAGGTTGTGGGGTCAGAGGTTAACAGCAGCAAAGCCCTCAGCAGCCCTGGGACAGGAGCACAGGCTCCCCTGGGGCTCATCTGAGTGTGGGCCTGGTGAGGCTGGTGGGGACCCCGGGGAGTCAGGACTGAATCCAGGGCTCCCGGAGATCCCCTTTGGCTCCCTTCTACCCTTTCTGGTGACCCCCTCTTGGCTGCTAAGTGGTTCTCCCCCCAGTGCTCAGACCACCTGTTCTCCTTGGCCGAGTCCCCTGCATCTTTTGTCTCTCTGTTTCTCCCGCTCTTCAGCCTTTGCCATCTTAGACGGCTCCTCCTGAGGCTAATTTCACTGACCTTTCTGCTGGCTAATGGGAATTAACTTCAGTTAATCAGTTAACGAGATTATTTAGCTAAAAAGTAAACAGATGAAGACATTCTAGTTAATTAATGAGAAAGAGGTTAAAAATTTGAAGAAATCTCTTTGACCTTTAATTTTTTTTGTTAACAGTGATTGGAATCGGGGTCCCTTCTTAGACAGTGACTCCCACCGCTGAACAGTCACCAGGGGTGGGGATGGGGGGGTGCGAGGCATCTGGGCTGTCACCATGCCCCCCAGGGTTCTGATGCACCTCTGACCCCTGTCTTCAACTAGTTACCATCCAGCCCAAACAAGGAGCAAGCCCAGGACCCTCTGCAGGGCCCTAGCTGACCAGCAGCCTCTGCCTTCCGGTTGTAAAACCAGCTCGCTGCTTGGTTAAGTGCTCTGAGCTGTTAGCAACTCCAACTGGGCTTCTCCTTAACTGAATTCAACATTTTCCTTCCAAACCTGCTCTTGCTCCTGTGTTTGCTATTCCAGGTACGTGACCTCACTCTCTAACCCCCTGCCCCCTGACCCATCCAAGCTAGAGACTTCAGCGTCACCACCCCTCTGCCCCCTCCGCATTTCCTCCTTCCCGTCCCCACAGACTGGACTGTTGTGCTTCGGCGTCCTTCCTGGGACAGCACACGTCTCCCGGATGATTGGAATAGCTTTCGTCTCTGCAGGGGGGCCCCCCAGTGTTGTCCGAGTTATGCTAAGACACAGGTAGAATTCGAACCCCTCCCCTTCTTGGGCAAGGCTCTACCCTGTGCTCTGGCCACGTCACAGGTGCTCCCAGCTCCTCGTTTTGCTTCTGCTTTTCCTTCAGCCTGGCTTTGGTGGCTATGGAACTCGTACCCGTCCTCAGAAGCCACCTTCCCTGTGACGCCTTCTTGGGTGGTCGTCACATGAGTGCGTCGCCCCGCGCTTGGGCCTGCCAGCCTTTCCTCTGCACCTCTTCCCTTGTCTGTTGCTGTCGGTCCTTCCACCGATCGCCAGCTCCCCGAGGGGAAGGCCGGCGCTGACTCACCTGCATGTCTTTGTGCTAACTGCATGTGTGCCGCGTGCACCTTGGCCTGCAAATGGCTCTGGTAACTTCGCTGCAAACGCTGGAGTCCTTCGCCTCCCCCTTAAAGGTCCCTGGGGGTTTCCCTAGAAACTGCCACTTCAAAGCCATTCAGAAAAAAAAAAAAAAAATAGAGCTAAATTAGGCAACACTGTTTACTTCTTCAGAAGATGCTTTGGTGTGCCTTCCTACACCTGTGAGAAGCCTCCAGTTTGACCTTGACAGTTCCCCGTGCGGCCAGTGGGCGGGGTCGGTGAGGAGCGGGGGCTCAGAGAGGCACAGGGGGCCTCCAGACAGGGCTGTCCTCCCCCAGCCCCAGCCCGGGAGGAAGGGGGTCGGGCCGGTCCTACCTGGTTTGGCCACACAGCCCCCCTCTCCTCGCTTATCTGCCCAGAGAGGTGTTGGTGAGCTTCCACCTGGAGGGCTCGGCCTTCTTCTGATTCACACAAAGGCTGGGCCTGGTGCTTCTGCCTGCAGTTCTGACCATGCTTTCGTTTCGCTCCTAAAATCTCCGCCAGGGGAGCCCTGGGCTGCTTGCTGTGTGGGAGTCCTGCCCTGATCCTTGCTTCTGGACGCCCACATTTCCACAACGGCCCTCTGTGCTAGCTGGGTCCTCCCTCCTGCCAATGACCTTGAATAGCACTGCCCTCTGCACCTTTCTGGCCGCAGGAAGAGGCATGACCGCTACAGTCCAGGGCCTGGAAGCCATTTTAGACTCAGGCAGGAAAAATAAACAGATGGGCGGGGAGGCCGCCCTTGAAGTCTCGCTGTCATTATTCACCCATCACCGGTGGTCAGGGCCTGGAGTATTTCGGACTTGGCTTTGCAGTTTGTCAACTGATTTAACAATAGGGCTCTATTGAGCAACTCCCAGGGCCCACGGCTCAGAGGCCTGTTTTATGGAGAGAAAAACTGAGTGACAACCAAGAAATTGCGTTTGATCCAGAACCAAACACAACCTGGGCTGCCACCTGGGTACTTTCTGTGCTGACCCACGGGGCCTTTTGCTGCCCCGAGCAGAGGAGCGCAGCTCCGGGGCCAGTGCATTGACTGCGTCCCTTTATGGCTGATCCAGTCCTCACCCAGCCACTCCTGCGTCCTACAGACAGGGGACATTGGGCCAGGTGGGCCCCAGGGGAGAGCCCCAAGGGCCTTTCTGGGTGACCAGCGCGCAAACCGCCGTCCTTTCTTCAGCTGCGATTTAGCAGTCGGGAGGCGTGTGTCCTGCAGTAGGGGCTGCTTGGGGCGGGGGGCCCCCCCGGACAAACAGCCTTCATTCACAGGGTGGGCCACCGGCTCCCTCACGGGCGTCACATGGGGCCTGATGAAAAGAGCAGGGGGCGCCCGCCAGGGAGGCCAGGCCAGGGGCATTCTTCCCCGAGGCGCCGCTCCCGGGGCCTGCCAAGTCCCACGAGTCCGCAAACTGGGGAAGCGCTTTCAAAGCGAGGCCTTCGCCCTCCTTGGCAGGCTCCTCAAAGCCGGCCTGGCTCCCCTGCGCCCTGGAGAGCCTGCAAAAGGCTCTTTTTGTTCCCGCTGCTCAATGGGGACATCCTCGGCGGGGCGGGAGCTGGAGGACACTCGAGGCAGGGCCACTTGGGTGGGGAGCGGCAGGGGGCCGTGAGCTGGGGAGGGGTCCAGGGCTGCAAGGCGGCTGGGAACTGTTCCTGGGAATAGTGGTTAAGAATCCAGACACACGGCCTGATAGATCCTTTTAGAGGCTGGAGGCAAAGAGCGCTTATGCTTTTTTGGTTGCTTTTATTTGTTCAGTTGCATGGCAGTGTTTGGTATACAAATAACACCTCAGCTCTGTGGCGGTGGGTCCTTAGGAACAGACAGAGGGAGAAATTGCCTGGGAATGCAGGGACTTCAAGACATGGCACTTTTTTAAAAAACAAAAAACTTTGCTTCCGGACCTCAACTGATAATTTTTCACAGAAAGGTGGGTTTGTCATCACTTCTGAAGTAAAGGCCATCTGAGGCTCGTATGAGCGTGATTAATACCAGAGTCCAGCTTAGAAATCACGGGGGACGGCCCAGAAAACGTTGTCAAGCAAAAATACCATTTCTGCTTATAGCAACACAGAATTCTGGGCCCATGAAGCAATCCCTGAGGTCTGTTCCACCCTTTGTCTCTGGCAAACATTTTTAATCGAAATCTTTTAATAGGGAGCTTGATGGCTCTAATTCATTTATGTTAATCTCTTAAGATGTCTTGACTTAGCTATTTATTTATAAAAATTGATCATAAAATATCTCTGAACCAGCTAACGGTTTGTATGTTTTCTCTAAAATATAAAAAGTAAATTTTACTGGGACCCGATGAAAAGTGAATTAAAGCGATTCCTTAAGTACAGCAAGAATGTCGGGGGAAGAAAATGCATGATTTCTCTCTTGAACAATTCTTAGTAAGCTTAAAAAAAACCCAACCAAACAGCAACAACAAACTAAACAAAACAATAACAAAAGACCTCTCCAATACTGTAGTTGGTCTCTTAGCACCCAGTTTTCTGACCTAACTTGTCACCCAGTGTTTAAGTGGATTTGGGCATTATCTTGCAAACATACCATTTCCAAGGAAGGTCGGGAATTGGTTTGCTTTTGCCACGCATTTACAAAGCGGGCTATCGAACTGGTTCACAAGCAAAACAGAGGCCCTGGAAAGACGATATGCCTTCCTTCCTGACGCAGATATTTCAGGATTGGGGAAGCAGGGTTTCCTGTGTTCTCACAAGGGGTTGAGATAAAGAAGCCCCGGGCAGTCGCAGAAAGAATTGAGCCTGGACTGAGCTGGAGGCAGTTGTTTGCGTGTGCCTTCTCCGAGAAGATGCATGTGGACAGGATGTGACGTGGGGTGGGGTTTGGAGCCGGGAGGGTTCTCTCGAAGCCGGTGCTGTTAGCTCCCGAGGAAGCTCAGCGTTTCTCCTCCTCCTTCCTTCCCCCGCCAGACCCCGCGGTGCCAGCCTTGGTTGTATGTCTGACCTCTGTCTCCTTCACACCAGGGGAGCCATCGTGGTGCCCTCTGGGAATGTTTATTTAGTCTACATTTTTGTTCCCCTAGTTTCTAGGCTCCACTAGAGGCAAAACAGAGAAGTAGGTAAAATTTGCCTTCTGTATATTTCCCCATCCTCATCCAGTTTCCCTTTCTGTGTTTTGCCCCCCCCCCCCCCACTTCCCATTGGCTGTGCTGCAGCTTAGGAGCCGCTCCTGCCTGAATGAAAGTCATTTGAACATTTATTTCATCCAAAGATACTGGTGTCTGGTAACAGAGGCCTCTTCCAGATATTTACTGCATTTAAAAGAAATCTATGGGAGTTCTATGTGGCTCAGTGGAAACAAACCTGCCTAGTATCCATAAGGTTGCAGGTTCGATTCCTGGCCTGGCTCAATGGGCTAAGGATCCAGCGTTGCTGTGAGTTGTGGTGTAGGTTAGGTCAGCAGCTGCAGCTCTGATTTGACCCCTAGCCTGGGAATTCCATATGCTGCAGGTTTGGCCCTAAAAAGGAGAAAAAAAAAAAAAAAAGACGTCTATGAAAGAAAGATCAATAGCTACCAGATGTAATAATAATACTGATAGTAATATACCCACATGGAAGGAGTAATCCAATAACATAGTAAGAAAAAGTTTATGTTTATTGGGTGGGCAGGAATAGATGGAAAGAAAATGGGAGGAATTATAAGAGGTAATGGATCCTACTTGATTTCTGAAGCTAATTGAGAAATAGACGTTTAAGTATCTTATTTAAAATGGGAAAGATAACCACTATTTCAACTGAAA
Organism: Sus scrofa; assembly: GCF_054392235.1. Taxonomy (NCBI): domain Eukaryota; kingdom Metazoa; phylum Chordata; class Mammalia; order Artiodactyla; family Suidae; genus Sus; species Sus scrofa. Next base: position 15,896,852 of record NC_139393.1, on the reverse strand, counting down.
TTCAGACCTTATAGTAAAAGAAAACAGGAAATATAAATGTAGCATTAAAAGTGAAAAAGAGGAGTTCCCGTCGTGGCGCAGTGGTTAACGAATCCGACTAGGAACCATGAGGTTGCGGGTTCGGTCCCTGCCCTTGCTCAGTGGGTGAAGGATCCGGCGTTGCCGTCAGCTGTGGTGTAGGTTGCAGATGCGGCTCGGATCCCGCGTTGCTGTGACTCTGGTGTAGGCCAGTGGCTATAGCTCCGATGAGACCCCTAGCCTGGGAACCTCCATATGCCGCGGGAGCGGCTCAAAGAAATAGCAAAAAGACAAAAAAAAAAAAAAAAAAAAAAAAAAAAAAAAAAGTGAAAAAGATATTTAAGATACTAGTATCAGGACACACAGATGTGTTATAATAATAAATGCAAATGAGATCAACTCATTAAGGGTATAGAAAAGGTAAAAATGTATAGAAAAGGTAAAAAGCTCAAACGCAACTATGTACTGCCAACAAAGTGACTCAGATCAGAGATAGTGCTTAAACTCTCTCTCTGATGGTGGGATTCCAGGCGCTGTGGCATTTGGGAGGGGTAGATATTTTGGGACTAAGCTTTCCCAGCCTCTAAAATCAGACCATGTGGTTGCCAGCTCAGGCGAGCAGCCCTGCATGCATCCGTGTTTGCTCTAGATCGCTGAGCTCCCAGAGGGCAGGGGCTGTGCCTGCTGTGTTTAATTCCAGGCGGTTCTGAGCAGGACCACGTGATGACATACTTTTTGGTGTTGAGGGGACACGGCAGCATTGGGTGAGAAGTACTGGCTCTGGTCGGCCCATGAGGTAGAATGTCTCTGGTAAAGTCTTCCAGGAAGTTGTGGTCCCTTGCTGGGGCTGGGAGGATGCCACTCGACATCTTCAAGCCTGTGTATGTAGCAGGTCAGGGCTTGATTTATCTGGGTCCCCCTCTTTGTCTTGACTTCTGAGAAGCGGAGTTAGGCAGACCTGGGCTTAGATTATTGTCAACTCTTCACCTGCCTGCTTTGAGAACTTGGGAAAATTAAACGCCCCAACCTTCATCCGTACAGTAGGTACAGTGTAAACTCATCTGCATGAACAGTGTGTTTGTTCGTTCATTCACTTCATAATCTCTCGTCGAAAGCCTACTCTGTGGCAGTGTCTATTCCGGATGCTGTGACTACAGAGTCTCTGCTTTCATGGAACATATTCTAACGGACTAGGGCGGAAAGTAACAACCATCAGCAAATAAATTCATAATGTGTCAGGGAAGGTAAGCAATACAAAACAGCCAAGTGGGGTGAGGGCGCAGAGAGTGATGGGTGTGTGTGTGTGTGTGTATGTGTGTGTGTTCATGAGTGAGTGCTCACCACGGTTAGGGAACACCTGCCTGGGGAGGGGCCTTTGTATCCGTGATGAGCTGAGAGCTGGGGAAGGACTCTTCCTGGCAGAGGGAACGTGCAAGGACGTGTAGGAGAAATGCGGTCGCAATGGGATGAGCAAGGAAAGCAGAGGGGTTAGAGAGCTACCCGGGAGCCACATGGAAGATCTCAGGCTGCAGGTAGGACCTCGGATCTATCAGGAGCCATCTCAGAAGCCACTGCAACGGTTTGAGCAGAGCAGTGATGCTGTCTGATTGATTTAAAAAGGATGATTCTGGCTTTGGAGTCGAGAATAGACTGAATCATCAGGCGTGGCAGCAGGGAGCCAGGCTAGGAGAGATGATGGCTTCTTAGAGCAGCATTCAGCAGTGGCGATGGTTGGAAGTGGATGATTCTGGATCTGTTTGAAAGGCGGAGTTAGCAAGATTCCTAGCGTGTTGGACGTGTGATGAGAAAGACAGAAGTCAAGGATGACTGCAGGTTTTTTTGGGCTGAGCAACTGCAAGGATGGAGCTGCTGCATGTCGAGATAGGGAGAGCAGATGGGGCGTGAGGAGTTCCTTTGCAGCTATATGCAAAGCTAGCTCCAGATACAAGTGGAGATGTTAAGTTGGAAGATGGGAATAAGAGATTGGGACTTAGGGGGTGTAGCTGGGGAAAGGAGATACATAGATACAGAAAATAAAGCCTTGGAATCAGATGACATTGTGTGCCGGCTGATGTAGCCAGAGAAGAGACCTGTGCCCCGGGTTGCTCTGGTACTTAGGGGTCAGAGGAATAAGGAGGAACTAGCACAGGAGCAACAGTGAGGTGGAAGGGAAGCACAATGGGCGGGATCGGGAAGCCAAGTGAAGAAAGAGTTCAAAGGGGGCGTCTTTAGCTCGGCCAGAGGCTGCTGGTGGTCAAGCGAGGTGAAGCCCGGAATTAGTGGCACTGTGAGGATGGCACTAGGTAATGTTTCTGCATTGCCTGGCACGCAGGGCAAATACTCAACAAGGGTGGCTGTAACCAAGTTTGACTTTCAGGGTTAGCCATGCCTCCCTTTGGGTGAAGGTGCCTGGGAGGCTTATCTGTCTTGGATGGAGGGAGGGGGAGAGAAGGAATATGTCGGATGTGGCTGCTTGGAGAGGTTGCCCACAAAGGGGGAAGGAGCTTAGAAGGTGGAGGAAGGTCTCTGAAGATACGCTTTTGTGTTAAAGGCTCCTTAAGACTTGCCATTGGCATTATCGTCCACACTGGATGTTCCAGCCAAGCTGCAGTTATTTTCTCAGCTCTGCACATCTGACTTGGCACACCCATCTGGGTCTGTATCTGGGCGGTTCTAAGCCTGTTAAGATGTGGCAGAGCCTTATGGGCTGTCCTAGGCTTACACACTGAGCCACCCCTTCTGACTGCTTTGTGTCCTGGTTGGACTGTGGCATCATGGCCAACAGAGAGGATCCAGCCCTTAGGGACATTCTCCTGGTTTGATCAAAGTCTTCTTTTCTGGAGTTCCCGTTGTGGCACAGTGGAGACGAATCCAACTAGGAACCATGAGGTTGCGGGTTTGATCCCTAGCCTTGCTCAGTGGGTTAAGGATCTGGCGTTGCCGTGAGCTGTGGTGTAGGTCGCAGACGCGGCTCGGATCTGACATTGCTGTGGCTCTGGCATAGGCCGGTGGCTACAGCTCCGATTAGACCCCTAGCCTGGGAACCTCCATATGCTGCTGGTACAGCCTTAAAAGGACAAAAGAAAAAAAAAAAAAGTATTCTTTTCTGGGCTGGGATCTTGCCTCATATCCTTCTCGGCACAGGTCTTCAGGACATCCCTAATGACTGGTCACAGTGACGAGCAAGATGCAGTGTGGTGTAGTGGTTGTGACATCCCCAGACGGCTGCGTTCTTACACCTTCTTGGTCATTTGCCACCCGATTTCCCGTGGCGATTGGATGATTTCCCATGTCTCAGATTCCTCATCTAAATCATGAGGACGATAATGCGACTCGCCTCTCAGGGCTGCTGTCGTAAAGGAGAGAAAGCACGTGGTGCTGCTGCAATAAATGTCAATAAATACAGCTGCTATTTTTACCCAGTGTGAGGTCTCCTGTCAGATGGTACCGTCTCCCAGAAACTCCAGCTGGGAAACTTTGGAGGCAGAGTCCCATGTTTGGTGTTTAAGTCACCGTCACATTTAATCTGTAATGAGAGGAGGGAGCAGGGGAGATGCTGCAGTGGGGACCCAAGCATCTGGCTACTGCATCCTCTCTGCCTTCTGCCTCTCCCCATCCACCGCTTCTGGCTCATTTTCGGTCAAGGCATTCTTTTACCGAGCCGTCCCATCTTGAAATCTGAATTCCAGCCTGGGAAAGGCCTTGGCGGTGAGTGGGTTCAACTACTGCAGATGTCCTAGGAGCTTAGGTGCCACTTGGTCCAAGTGTCTCCAGGATGGTGGCCAAGGAGCCTGTGGCGGAGGCACTACTTTTCCCCTCTCCTTGGGACCAGCCACTGGTCCCTACCACCTCCAACTTGGCAATTCGGAACCACTAACCAGTCCACCTGATGTATCCCCAGGTGAGGGTACAGATCAACCAAGTTCATCCTGGCCACTGGTGGGCCCCTGATGTTGTAGTCACCTCATGTGTCCTCCACCAATATGGAAACGTAGAGGACCGCCCCCCCCCCCCCCGCCGCCTGCCAATCTAGGGAAAATAAGTGGAGTCACTGGATTGGCAGCGTGGAGTGTTGGTTAAGTGCTCTGGAGCCAGAAGACCTGGTTGCCCCTGTCATTTTTCCAGCTCCATCTTGTTGGAGAAAGTACTTACTTCCTTTCTGACTCTGGTGCTTCAGAGGTGAAATGGGACCAGTGGCAGTGTTTACCGCACGGAGGGCTACAGGGTTAAAGGAGTGATGCTTGTGCATCAGCAGTGACGGACTGGGTGCCCTATCTTCCATCTTCACCTAGTTCCTCTTCCAGTTTTCAGTTTTCTGCTGCACCGCCTCTTCCCTGCCCCGGTTTGACGGGGCAAATCTCATGCTCCTTCAGTATTAGAAACCATCACCTGGAAAGCTCGTTGCAAATGCAGATTCTTGGGCCTCAAGCCATTAAGATCCCAATTCAGTTCGTCCAAAGCAGGGCCAGGAATCTGCATTGTTGATGAAACGTTCTCTGTGAATCTTTTCTGTGCTATGAGAGCCAGTGCTGCCAGAAACCTTTCTCTAAGGAGTTGTTACCTTGCCACATTTTCATTTCAGTAAGGACTTAAAAAAAAATCACAACATCCATTTGAAACTACTAAAACTTAAAACTGAGTTCTATGAAAATCCCCCGTGTGACTGTATTGCAGTGCCATAAAACTTTCTCAATTTTCTGTCTTCCACTCTTGATTCTAAAGCTTTTTTTTTTTTTTTTTTTTGGCTGACTGTTATCCAGCACTTTTGGGTGCTTCTCTAGCCAGGCACCCTTCCCGGAGCCCCAGTCCTGATCCTTCCACCCGGGGAAGAGGATCCACAGATGCAAAACAACTCATGGGGCTTGACTCCACTCTGTTCCCATCTCCCCCCTTTTAGCCGGCTGCTCAGGCCCCACGTCCCAAACAGCTCCTTGGTTCCTCATTTCCTCTCCCACATAGTCAGCCCTTTAGCAAGTTTTAGCGGCTGTCCGTTCTTTTTGAATTATTATTTTATTAGCTTTTCTCAGTTTTATGGAGTTATCATTGAGACATAACTTTGTATTTGTTTAAGGTGTGCAACCTCATAACATGACATATGTATATATTGTGAAATAGTCACCACAATCAGTTTAGTTAACATTGTCACCTCTCACAGTTACAGAATTTTTTGTGGTTATGAGGACTTTTTAGATCTACTCTCTGAGCAACTTTGAAAATAGACAATAGAGTCTCCTTGGCTTCTTTCCTGATCTTTGCCCAAAGAGGACCCCGGGCACCCCTCCCACTGTCGCTACCGTTAAATTAACAAAACAAGGAGGCTTTTGGACTACGGAGGCTCTAATGCCTGGCAGCCAAAATCTAAGTCTGTAAATGCTTCAGGGTTGCAAAATCAAAGCAGTAAGGACAGCCTGTCACAAACAGCCCAGCGGCCTTTAAGCGGCAGCCAGTCCTGCTCCCTTGCTTGGCTTCCACTTTTTCTCTGTGAAAGTCTCTCCCCAGCTCCTTTCTGAGGAGCAAACACTCCTCGCCACTTCTGGTTCGCTCCTGTCCAATTCAAATAGATCTTTGCCCAAGCAAACTCTTAAGATTTGTAATTTGTCTCAGTTTATCTTTTAACACCAGGTTTGCCTTCTACCCAGTTTACCTCACGGTCCCTTACTTGCTCGCCCTTGTCCCCAAGAACGAGCTTTTAAACGTCTTAGATCACATTAGTCCTGTTCACTTAGCGCACGCTGTCCCCCTCCCTCCCTCCCTCTCTCCCCCCAAAACCCTCGCCTGAGCCTCAGAGCCCCCACGACCCGGGCCCCGCTGGCCTCCCTCCTCTCAGCCCCCTCGCATCCGGGAGCACCCCGCCCTCCGAGGCTGTGGCCGTTTGTCCTCCCTGTACCGCTCTTGGCAGCTCCTTGCCACCAGGACCCGCTGTGGTGAGGGTTCCCTGTGGTTTTTCAGCAGGGACGGAAGAACTGGGTAGAGACCACCCTGAGCTCCATGAGCCCTTTGGGGTGGCTGCTGACCACCGCCTGGCTCCCCACTGTCTCCCAGCCTCTTGGGTCTGGGCAGAGAAATCTCCCCAGGGGGGAGGCTCAGGCACCTTCAATCTGCTGCTTCATCCTCAGGATTTCATTTGCCTCCTGATTCTAGACCTAGGATTTTTTGCCTGGTTGCAAACTGAGTTAGGAGAATCAGTCTTCTCTCACAGAGACTTATGCATGTCCTTTTCTTTTGTTTTTTTGGTGACAAGTCAGTGTTCAGGGAGTTGGCGTTTAGGCTTTGTTCTCTTGGTGCGGTGGATGACTGCCTTGCCGGGAGTTTTCATGGGCTACGCATGGCTTCATGATCAGCTCTCCCTCCATCCGAGGCCAGCAGGCTACCGATTTGGTTCCAGTGGGAAACTGATTCTTAATGCTCATTATGAATGCAAGGCTGGCCTCTGACCCGAGTAGCTCCTCATAATCTCTTCCCTGGGATCAGGAAGATATGGAAGAGCTCCTGAGAGCTGGAAGGGACTCTTGACGCCATCTAGCTTAGTGCTTAAAATGTCTCCTCTAAATATGTAAGAACAGAGCCTTTTGCACTGCAGGCATGAGGCCCAGTGAGGCAGGCCCACCTGCCCCAGGTTGTCGGCTTTCCTTGGGCTTTGGTCAAGTGGCGCCTTCACCTACCATTAGGACTCAGCTCTCCATCCAGGATCCCTGGGCCCTGCAGCAGGGCCCTCCCCCAGGCCGGGTGGCTGGAAGTGCTACCAGGGGATAGAGAAAGGAAGAGGGTGGGAGAGGGGTGTTAGCAGGACGGCAGGGAGGTGGAGGTGTGGAGAGGGGAGGGGAGAGGGCCCTAGGAATGAGACTTTCCCGTCTGCAGCACAATCTGCCTTTGAATGGCAAACACTTTGGCAGGAGTCTGGCTGCTGAAGATCTAAGATAGTAGCTGCCTGCCTCTTAGCATTTTAGACCAAGTTCCTCTACTCTCTTATCATCTTCATTTCCCTGCAAACAATGGGCTATTGACTCAGCTTTCAGAGCTGTGGGTGTTCTCAGAGGGAGGCCGGCCAGAGCTGGCATCTCAGGCTTTCTCTCCAGCTCCCCACTTGGGCTCCATCCATTAGAAATCCGAAACCTCGGAGTCTTCCTTCTCCTCTCCTCTCTGACTCAAGGCACAGGCCGCTCCGGAAGAGAACTTTGGGCCCAGGTGGTGCGTGCGCACTGTTGGCGGGAGTGCATGCGTGCGCGTGTGCTGCGCGTGCTTGCGGGGAGGGTGTGTGAGAGGAGGACAAGGTGCATCTACCTGGCCAGCGATGTCAGCGCCTCCTGCACACACCTTTCCTGGGGAGGCTGCACCAGGTGAAGCGGCCTGGGCAGAAACATGAGACGCCTTATCAGCAAGTATTTTCTTACAGAGCGAGAAAAAGCTGCAGCGTCCTTTTCTTCGAACGTCAGGTGAGCCTCGAAACGGGCTCCTAAAGCTTTCGCGCCTTGTGCACATGGACCCTCGGCCAGGACACTGACCCTGGTCTTTTGGGACGTCTGCCCCCCACGTCTGTCCGTGTAGGGGTTAGCATCGCACTAACAACAGAGCCAGCACTTGTTAGGACCTGCCTGGGAAAGGGTGCCCTGGGGCCAGTTCAGAGAAGGATCTGGAACCTTGGCTGGACAACTCAGCTTTTGCTTCTAACAGGCTTCAGGACACCCTCCCAGCCTCACCCCACCCCCCCATATGGCCGCTGGCCTGTGGGCGACTTCCAGCTAAGGAAGGGCGTGTGCACGGAGACCCTCTCTTGAGGCAGGTCATCAGATCCCCACGTGACAGGTGCCCTCTCCGTACAGGGAGGAATGGCGCATCCTTATCTCTGAAGAAGACAACGCGGGGACACAGAAGAATCTGAATGAACAGGGCTTGCTGGGTTTCCTTCTTGCTTGGCTCCTAGACTTCGTTCTTAATCTCTCCAGGAGTCTCCCTTCAGAGACACGCCCAGAAGTCCCCATTGCCTCAGGTTTCGTTTCCTTACGGAAGCTCCCAGGTCCTGTAAACTTTTTAAAAGATGTTAATTTTTAATTTTGGTCAGGTATAGTTGACTTGTAATGTTGTGTTAATTTCTGCTGTAAAGAAAAGTGATTCATTTACACACACGCGCACACACACACACACCATTTTTCTAAAATATTCTTTTCCATCATGGTTTATCATAGGCCATTGACTATTGTTCTCGGCGCTATATGGTAGCAGTTTGTTGTTTATCCTCTCAGTCTGTGATAGCTTATATCTGCCAACCCCAGCCCCCTCCCCCTCCCTCCCCTAACCCCTTCCCCCTTGGCAAACACAAGTCTGCTCTCTGTGAGTCTGTTGCTGTTCTCTGGATAGGTCCATTTGTGTCATATTTTAGATTCCACATGTAAGTGATATCATATGGTATTTGTCTTTCTCTTACTTCACTTAGTATGAGAATCTCTAGTTGTATCTATGTTGCCGCAAATGGCATTGTTTCATTCTTTTTAATAGCTGAGTAGTATTCTATTGTGTATATGTACCACATCCTCTTTACTCATGCATCTGTCAGGGGACATTTAGGTTTTTTCCATGTCTCAGCAATTGTGAACCGTGCTTCTATGAACATAGGTGTGCATGTATCTTTTTGAATTACAGTTTTGTCAGGGTATATGCCCAGGAGTGGATCATAGGGCAGCTCTATCTTTAGTTTTCTGAGGAATCTCCCTTGTATTTCCCACTGGCTGGACCAACTTAGATTCTTACCACCAGTGTGGGAAGTTTCCCTTTTCTCCACATTCTCTCCAGCACTTGTTATTTGTAGACTTGTTAATGATGGCCATTCTGACCAGGGTGAGAGGGTGCCTCATTGTTGTTTTGAGTGCATTTCTCTGATATTTAGCAATGTTGAGCATTTTCCCATGTGCCAATCGGAGAAATTTGTATTTCTTCTTTGGAGAAATGTCTATTTAGGCCTCGTGCTCATTTTTCATTTGGTTTTTCGTTGTTGTTCTTGAGCTGTATGAGCTGTTTGCATATTTTGAAAACTTATATTAAATACACTTGTATGCTTTTCTCTTGCCATCTGTCTTTTGTTCAAGGGTCCTCTGTGCTGCCCATGGAGAACACCTCGCCTCCCTGGTAAATGTTTTGGGAGAGAGTCGTAGAGCAGACAGGTGGGCAGGAGAATTCCTGTCAAGGTCCCCAGTGGAGTGCAGGGCCTGCCGCATGCAGGTGCTGTAAAAATTAACCCTCTCCCCACTTTCCACAGGACGCCCCTCAGCTCCTCTGAGGCGGCACGGAGCAGAAACCTCTAGCTGATGTGCACACGACTCAGTAGGTGTGAGCGGAAAGTACTTAAACTTCTCCTCGACTGTAGTTTGTATCTCATCTTTTTCCAATCTGTAGAGTGTGTTGTATAGTGTTTCTAGTAAATTAGCACATGTATGAAAATAATGATTCATCTTATATCTACATGATATGTATCTCTATAATATTTTTCAAAGTTGGAGGGCAGGGCCCGGGCTGTGAGAGGAGTTTCTCTCTGGACCCTGGTGAAGATGGCTCTTTGAGGGCCCTTTGGTTTCCCCCCACGACTTCGGTCCTCAGCTCCTTAAGCTGTGAGGCACGGCCAGGAAATGGCTCCACTTGCTCGGAGTCCACGTTGCCTCCGCGGCTCTGTTTCCCTCCTGGGCGAGTCCCTGTCCTTGGAGCTAAGGCCGCTGGCGGTAACCTCAGCTCATAATAGATTCATCCTCTGCTGTCCCCAGCGATCGGACCGTTTAATGAGCAAACTTCCTTGTTCCTGTTCTCCTGACATTTGCGTTTCGGAGATGAAAGATCTGAGCCCACAGACGGCTTTTCCTCCTGGCTGGTCATGGGATGACAGCAGTGTTTGTCTCACTGGGTTTTCAGTTAGAACACTGAAGGCAAGCTAGGTCACTGTGTCGCTTACACCGGATCCTGGTGATGGACCCCACCAGGGTGCGTTGAGGGGGATGGTGTGTGCTCACTGGCCTCCCATGCAGGCCACGGAGCAAGGTCCGCCTCTGCACGTGGCTCCCTGGAGCCTGTGCTTGTCAGGTGGCGCTGCATCCGGATGGATTTCTGCCGAGATAGAGAAACCGAGGCTGGATCTACTCCCTTACCGAGAACTGCTAAAACAGTGGGCAACATATGTAAATAAGACGCTGGACAGCAGGCAGTGCAAACCAGCAACCCCTGTGAGACGAGAAACAAGTGAGGGAGCCCTGGGGTGGCCTCGGCTCACTGCCTCCAGAGAGTTCCAGAGCACGCTGCAGGACAGGGCCACCCAGGCCCGAGGCCCTGAGGTGAGGATGTGGCGCTGAGCCTCCCGGGGGGGACAAGTTCGCAGGGGGAGAGGTCACAGCACAGACAACAAAAGGAGAGAGAAGCAAAGAGGGGGACTTCGGGACCTGCAGAAGCTCCCTTCGTGGGTTTAGCAGAGAAGGGGTCGACCAAGACCCTTTTGAGAGGCTTGGAGCAAGTAGTGCCGGAGCTCACACAGGCCCGGCTCGCACAGTACTGCCTGACCCCTCCGGGCAGACCGGACAACCTCCTAATAGCCGGAGCCCTGCCCAGAGCGCTCGGAACCGTCCTGCCTTGGACTTCACCAGACTAGCTTCTTCTTTGTCAAAACTGCTGCTTAACACTACTCTATCAAAAATAGATAATTTACAAGGACCTGCTGTATAGCATGGAGAAATCTACTCAATATTCTGTAATTATCTTTATAGGAAAAAAGAATGGATATATGTGTATGTATAACTGGTTCACTTTGCTGTACACCTGAAACTAATACAGCATTGTAGGTCAGTTATACTCCAGTAAAATAAAAAGAACAAAAACAAAGTATCCATTGCAAAAAAAAAAAAAAAAAAAAAAAAAGGAACGACACTGTTTGGAGAAGGAAAAGACAAGCCACGAAGTGGGAAAGAATATTTGTAAAGCATATGTTTAATGAAGGACTTGTATCTAGAATATATAAAGAACTCTCAAATCCAATATTTGGAAAAAATGAACAACTCCGTTAAAAAATGGGCAAACCATTCTGCCTGTCCCACTAGAGAGGATGCTCGTCCTTCGTTATGCGGGCAACGCAAACAAAGCCGCAGTGGGGGACCACTGTGCTCCTGCTGGAATGGCCGCAGTTAGAAAGCCTGTTCATATCAAGAGCTGACAAAAGTGTGGACAAATCAGAACCCTCCTAACTTGCCGGTGGGAATATAGAAAGATACAACCGTTTTGGAAAACAGTTTGGCAGTTTCTTCAACAATTACCATATGATCCAGCCTTTCCACTCGTAGGTGTTTACTCATAATAAATGAAGGCATATGTCCATCTAAATTAGTTTCCTAGGGCTGCCATAACAAAGTACCACAAACTGAGAGGCTTAAACACAAGAGAAATAGGAGTTCCCTGATGGCTCAGTGTGTTAAGGATCTGGCATTGTCACTGCTGTGGCACAGGTTCAGTCCCAGCCCGGGAACTTCTGTGTGCCAGGGGCATGGCCAACAAAACAAAACAAAATTAACCCAACAACGGAAATATATTATCACATATTTCCTCCTTCTTCCCTTCCTTTCTTTCCTCCCTCCCTCCTTCCCTCTCTCCTTCCCTCCCTTCCTTCCTCTTGTATTGAGATACAGTTGACTTAGAATGTATTAGTTTCAGGAGTACAACACAATGATTTGATATTTGTACATATTATGAAATGATCACCACAAGGTTAGTTACCATCCATAGCCTCACGTAGCTACTGATTTTTTTCCCCTTCCTCTTCTTCTTCTTCTTCTTTTTTTTTTTTTTTTTTGTCTTTTTAGGGCTGCATTGGTGACATATAGAGGTTCCCAGGCTAGGGGTCTAATCAGAACTGCAGCTGCCAGCCGATGCCACAACCACAGCAACGCAGGATCCAAGCTGCATCTGAGGCCTATGTACACCACAGCTCACGGCAATGCCAGATCCTTAACCCACTGAGCGAGGTCAGGGGTCAAACCTGTGTCCTCATGTTCCTTAGCTGCTGAGCCATGATGGGAGCTCTAATTTTTTCCCCGTGTAATGAGAACCTTTAAGGTCTAGTCTTCTAGCGACATTCAGATGTGCAGTACAGTATTATCAACTATAATCACCATGACTTGTTTTATAACTGGAAGTTCGTACCTTTTGAGCCCCTTCACCCATTTATCCACCTTGAGGCGGGGCAGTGTGGTAAGGATGTGCCTTTCCTCATTGAGCAAGGAGCCGCTTTCAGCTCTTGCTTTGGGGACCATCCTGGCTGCAGCTATAGTTCTGCCCTTGGCTGTGGGAATAGCTTTCTTGCTCTCTGCCAGGCACACAGAAGAGTGGGGTGTGTGTGTGTGTGTGTGTGTGTGTGGACTGGAAAGCTGAAGCTGAGGAATAGAATGACAAGATCCCTGGAGTGAAAGGCTCGGCCTTGCTTCCCCCGATCTTGACCTGTCTGGCCTGGAGACCCTAGTAGGCACAAGGTGACTGGCTGTGTTTGTCCTTCCTGTGTCCTCCAGGCTGATGTTCCAGTGAGGAGCGAGGCTCCCCAATATCCTTCCTCCGCTGTACCCCTCTCATGGGGCCAGAGAGACCCTGTATTGAGTTATGCACGAAGCATATATACTATAAATGTATGTGTGTATGGGAGGAAGGAATTTTGGCTTGAAAACATTTTTTTATTGGCAAAGATAGCACTTCTCCGAAAGGAGATGGCAGAATTTGCCAAACTAAGCCTCCAGAAGAAAATATAACAGAGAGTGTGAAAGAAATCCATGTTCAAACATTGGCAAGTGTGAAACACTCAAGAATTCTTGTGTGAACATCTTATTGTCAGAGCAAAATTAAATTAAGCTGGTCTCTGGCAAGTGTTCAGATGAACACAGAATGGGAGCAAGCTGATGGAGATTGCTCTGACATTTGTGCAAGAAGCCAGACAGAGCATAGTCGGCAAAACCAGGAAGCCTGAGAGTTGAGTTCTTCAGTTAATTAAGGCCCAAGAACTTAAGTTCTTTGTGTTCCAAGTAACTGCCCAAGGAAAAACTGGAATTTTCTTCCCTCCACAACTCAATCGCAGGCAGAGAAGGAATGAAGTTCATTGCCAAATATTTATCGAGCATCCCTGTGATCCATGCTGAGCAAACTGTTGTGCTAGGCATTGAAGGGGAAGGTCCCGCCTCCTTGATACAGCTGATAGGTTACAGATGGGAAGGCAGCTCACTAGAGTCAAAGGCAATGTGAAACAAACGCCCATGGGGCTGTAAGCAGAGTGCCAGGGGATGCGGGGTTCAGAGGGATACGTTCTGATAGAGTCACCTTTGTGAGGTCAGGCTGCGGTTGGGGAATACTTTACAGAAAAGAAGCAGGCTTTTAAGCTGAGTCTTGAAACAGGTAGAATTTGTAGAGGGGAAGGCAAAGAGGGTGGATTTTATAGCCTGGACGTCACAGGAATACCAGGATGCAAGCAATGAACCAGGGAACCCCCCCCCCCCATACACCTCTTTCTCCCTCCTTGGATCCTCTTCTGTGGTGGGGTCGGGGGAGGGGGGGTCTTTGCTGAGGGGCCAGACATGCCTGAACACCATGAGGAAGGCTGCAGCCTGGCGATGGTCTCCTGTGGGGCAAGCCCCTTTCCTTCGTGATGACTCAGCTGTACCCTGCTCTCCTCCGTGCTTTGGTGGATTGGCAGATCCTGGGGTTGGGCAGTGCCGCTCTGTCTTCTCTTCTGAGACTTGTCAGCCCGTGGTTGCCGTGTTACAGTATGGCAGTGCTTGGAGCAGGTGGGCAGTCCTTCCCTCCATCCTCCTTCCTTCTCTGCAGGCACAGGGTTTCACCTTCATGGTGGCCACTTCCTCAAATTTGAGAAGCAAGACTGGACTCAAGTTCTCCCCATTCTGTCCCACACCTTGCATTTTGGGTGGTCAACATTGCCTCATAGCTCCTCTCTCCCTGGATTTTTATAGCAGCATCCTCAGGCTGAGGGCTCTCTTCTCTCCGCCACTGCTCATGTCCTCAGGGAGTGCTTCTCCTAGGAGCCTCAGGCTGCAGCTCTTTAGCACTCGGTTTACTCCCCAGCGGGCACTGAACTAGCTGGGCTGTGATGGGAAGCACCAGCTGAGGACAGCTTGCTCAGAGCCGTCACTGCTCCCCACTGGGCATCAGCCACTCTCATTACTGGTGGCACACCTGAGCACCTGCCCGTGTCTCCGGATCCCGGCCAGGTGCTCCAGGAGCCTGCACAATATTTGCGTTACTGGTGTCGGTAATTGTCCAACGTTAGGAGCTCTGTAAATGTTGCCTGATGAGGCTGAAGTTCTTCTGGGCATTTACCCGAGTAGTTCACTGTGGACTATCTTTCTTGGCACCTTAAAGTGATCCAGAACAGTTTGTCTGAGGAAGTAAAATTGCTTACTGGATGCTAAACTTTTTGTCTGGAAAAACTTTGAACCCATGGATGTCTTTGGGAAGAGTTGACGTCTTTACCATTCATGTGGTTATTTGTTTTCACGTTCTGGCCTTCTATAAAGCATTATAGTTTTTCACAGGGCTTGACTTACATATTTTGTGTATTGCTGTTATTGTGAATTAGGTAATTTTTCATTGTTGTCCAATTTTGTATGTATGTGTATATATTTATCATAATATTTTGTATGTATGTGTATATATATATTTATGATAATATATAAAAACATAAAAGCTGTTGCATTTTGATTTGTTTTGATTTTCTGTTTTTGTTCATATATGTGTTTTATTTTCAAATAGTTACACATTGGAAAGAAATTTTATTTCTTTCTACTTACTGTGCACCTGCTTTGTTTCATATCTTCTTGTCCTGGATAGAAATTATAAATATGTACACACATATATGTATATACGCATTTATATATAGATTTTAAATATAGATGTAACCAATGTCTTTGTGTGTCCATTATTTATTTGTCTGTTGATTTTTATAAGGGCACCTATAGCATTTCATTTTTAATTAAAATATTCACATGGATCTAAGAAATATTATTATTATTTGGAATGATAAGGTGGTATCCTATTCTTAGTTTTTTAAGTACTTTTTCAAAATTAAGGAATAGTTCTTAAATGTTTGATATCAATTGAAAAAACTGTCATTTTTCTCCCATGTCCTTGAAGTGATATCCTAATATAAATTGATTTTTGAATATTTAACCACTTACACATGTGCAAATCAGCCACAGTGAGTCATTTATTATTTTTATTGTGTTGCTGCACTAGATTTATTGTTTTGTTTAGATTTTTTGTATCCATATTATAAGTGAGTTTGATCTGTAGATTTCTATTTTGTGTTCTCTTTGGTAGGTTGTAGAATCTAGGTTACGGTAGTCATGAAATGAATGGAAAAGTTTATCATATTTTTCTACGGGACTGTATATAGCACAAGTAATATTTATTTGAAAAAAAAGTATATAATTTGCTTGTAAAACTAGCTGATCAATCAGAGCTATTTGGGGAGCCAGTTCTCTGATACTAGTGTCCATTTCTTTCATGATTTCCTGTCTCTTAAAATGTCCCACTTCTTAATTCAATATATATCATCCTCCTAAACCATCCATATCAGACTTATTAGCAGAGTTACCCATAGCTTTCATGTAATAAAATAACTTCTTATCTCTCTTGCCAGCCATTTCCACTTTTGCATGTTTGTACTAACTTTTTTTTTCCAATTAGACTTCTGAGAAATCTATGCACTTTATTGTTTTAGACACCATGTGGTTGGTTTTTCAGTTTCAAACTCTATATAACGTGTTAGTTACATGGCACTATGACAAAGCTTGTGGAATTGAAAGCTTGTGGAATGTGAATTAAGTGCTCCTAGGACTTAATATCAATTGATTCACATTCATTTCTTTAGCAGGAGGCAACTTTGGGGGTTAGTTAGAATCAGACATAAGGAGGCCATAAGTAGCTCTACTTGGCAAGGCAGAGGGAATCAGCAGCCGGTAGAGCCATAGCAGGAATAGTAAGGAGAAGAGAATGTGCATCCAGGGAAAGGATGAAGCAGTGGACACTGGGACAAGTCTCAGGGTGAACAGGGTGGTTGAGTTCCTGCAGGTGGTGTGTCTTCTTCTTCCTCTTTCCTGACTCCTTACTCTCACACTTTTCAAGTCTCCTTAAGTTTAGAATCTAACCTATGTTCTCTCCCTTCATCCTTTACTCCCTCTTTAGGCTTGAACTTTGTCTCCAGCTTGGGTTTTTGGAGGCCATTGCTAATCTTTGCTTCAGAACAGGAAGCTTGCCTCAATTTGATAAATTTGCTCCATTTTTATGTCCATGTTATTCCACAAAAATAGATTTTTTTCGTAAAAATGAGAGAATTGTCAACTTACCCCATAAAATTCATTGAAGAACATTAAAAAAAAAAGCTTAAATAGTGGCGGGAGACACTTGGAATTCCCATCGTGGCGCAGCAGAAATGAATCCGATTAGGAACCATGAGGTTGTGGGTTCGATCCCTGGCCTTGCTCAGTGGATTAAGGATCCAGTGTTGCCATGAGCTGTGGTGTAGGTTGCAGATGTGGCTCAGATCTGGTGTTGCTGAGGCTGTGGTGTAGGCTGGCAACTATAGCTCTGATTGGACCCCCTAGCCTGGGAACCTCCATATGCCACGGGTGCGGCCCTAAAAAGCAAAAAAAAAAAAAAAAAATTGCTGGGAGACACTTAGCAAGGCAAGACTTTCTCCTTTTCCTTTCAATGATTAGTTTTAGTTTATATGTAAACGGTAACCAATTTGAACGATTAAGAAATCAGACACGAGGAGTTCCCGTCATAGCTCAGTGGTTAACGACTCCAACTAGGAACCGTGAGGTTGCGGGTTCCATTCCTTGCCTTGCTCAGTGGGTTAAGGATCTGGTGTTGCCATGAGCTGTGGTGTAGGTTGCAGACGTGGCTTGGATCCTGCGTTGCTGTGGCTGTGGTATAGGCTGGCAGCTACAGCTCCGATTCGACCCCTAGCCTGGGAACCTCCATATGATGTGGGAGCAGACCAAGAAATACCAAAAAGACCAAAAAAAAAAAAAAAAGAAAGAAAGAAAGAAAAAAAAAGAAATCAGACATGAGAGCAGAACTCAAATGTTGTATCTTTTAAAACTGAACATCCTTATTGAACCAGTCTGGCGTTTCTGACAAAACGAGTATTTTATATGCTTTGAGAGACTCAAAGCCTACCAAGTTGCTATGTTTTCAATCAGGCCATTGGTTCCTTAATGAAAAACATAGGGCCCTTGGCACATTTCTGAGGGAATTCATGATCTTTAGTTTGGTTCCTTTTCTGATAAAAAGAAGAGAATCAAACTTTAGAAATGTGAATTCTCTATTTCACCTGCCCCTTCTCTTAGAGGGAGACACCAGACATGGGTATTCTATAATTTCATCAAGGAAAAACTGCAGGTCTAGATCTCTGTTTTCAGTGAAAAGAGACCGGAGGAAACCGAGGGTATTTTATTTCTATGTTTGTGACAAAGATTATATGGTTGTCATGTTTCACGGCTTTGTTTCCGGATCTTGAAAGTGGCATTGCTGGAGCTGGTACTGGAAGGGTTAAACCACACACAGGTTCCTGTTCTATGTCAGTCTGGTTGAGTGAGTTCTCAGACTAGAGGGACAGACTGTTGTAAGCAGATGACCGAGGGGTAAGGAATATGCCCAAATAATAAAACATCTTCGGAGACATTTTCTGCTCTGTTTTATATGCCTGGTGAAGAACTGGGCCCCAAGAGAAACAAATTTGAAGATGACTCATGGAGTGAAATTCTATCCCGTGCCTCTTCTCCTATTTTATGAGAAAAAGTATTCTACATTCAGATGATAGCCCCACACTTCATGTGTATATGTCCACCCTTATGGACCATGGTGAAGAGAGGGCTTTCCTTTAAGCCAGTGATTCTCAAACTTGAGCCTGCTTCTGAATCAAAGAGGATCTTGTTAAAACACAGAATGTTGGGTCCCACCCTCAGAGTTTTTGACTTAGTAGGTTTGGGGTGGGGCCTGAGAATTTGTATTTCTCTGTTCCCAGGAGATGCTGGTGCCTCTGGGCATTCTTTGAGAACCTCTGCTCCGAGCAAACTTGTGATGACATTTCTTCAATATCTAAGTTTTCTCGTAGCACAGTTCCATAGTCCGCGCTGAAGTAGAGGGTTGGAAAAGGAGGCTGAGAAGAACGTAGGCTGATGGTGCACTTATGGAGAAATTCCAGATGAAACAGGACGACTGGCTTCACAGGACGCACACCTGAATGATTCTACGGAATACAGGGTTTGAGGCACCTCAGCTGGGAGGTAAGATGTGTCACAATTGAGACCTAATGTGACTTAGTGGGACATCTCTCCTTCCAGATATGGGCTTCACTGGGGCACCTTCCAGGGGAGCGCACGGTCATGGCTCTGGGGGTTGTACAAGGGAAGAGCTCCTTCCCCAGGCTGAACCACATAGGACATCGGCTACAGCACTTGCCTGACAAGGACCTGGAAGCTGTTCCTCAAACAACTAAGTCACAGAAACACGCTTTCTTTTTTTTATTGACGGTTGTTCAGCCGTGGGTCGTGGTTTTGGTGTTCTTGTGAGAGGAGTTGAGCTCAAGGTCTCTCTACTCTGCCATCTTGCTACCAAAATCCCAGAAACATGCTTTCAAAGTGGCTGTCTCTGCGTCGCCTCCTTGTGCCTCCTCCTGTGGAAATGGCTTTGCCGTTAGCTCTGCAGGGTCGTTATAGGTTGTAGCTCACGTTCTTTGGCTCAAGAGGAGAAGATCATTGTGCCCAGCTTGTGCTCACAAAGTTGGGAGTCTCACTGAGTTGTTACACAAGCCCAGGCCAGGGTCAAAATTTCTGGCTTCTCTGCAGTCGGAGGGGTCACATCATAGGGAACGGTGCTCAGCTTCTGCCTTTAAACTGTGTCCTCAGCGACAGGGCTCTCAAGCCTCAGGATCTCCATGGGGAGGAAATGAACACTTGTGCAAAATCCAGGCAGTTGCCTGATTCCTCCTGTGGCTGAGGAACCACAGTGAGGTCATTTCTCTGTGACTGTCCCCCTGGGACGGCTCAGTGAACTCCTGGGTGACCAGGAACTGCCGCCTCCCCATCTGAATCCTGGAACCAAAGTCAGGTTGGTTTGTCTGACAGAGTGGCCTTTGAATTCTTAAAATATGTTCTGACTGGTGTCTAGCCAGTGGCAGATGTGATTACAGTAATTGATGGGCCTGTGATGGAGGCTGCTTTCTGAAAATGCAGCATTGGGTATTTTGAAAGTGATTCCATGAGTGCTTATTTATACATGGCTCCGGTTTTCTGTATGTGAAGGGCTTGTGGCTAATGTGTCAAATGAGGACAACCAAACCGCCAAGGTCTTTTCCCTGGACCATCACAGGAGAAGAACTGATGACTAAGAAAAATGCAAGCAGTTGAGACAATACCATCATTGTTGTCAGATCATCTCCTTTCCATTTTCTTTCTTTTTTCTTTTCTTTTCTTTTCTTTTTGGTCGGGGATAGAGGGAGATAAAAGTCAGGCAAACATCTACACGAAATTCAAAATCTATGGTCGCATCTACCCATAGCCTCCTTTCCTGGAACATCCCATTTTATTTCGTAGGTTAGAGCTGAGGGTTTCAGAATTGAACGGCTTTCTTAGCCCTCTGAGAAACAGCGACTTAAAACATTTATGAAAGAACAGCCAATCCAGAAAGAACAGCAAGTACGAACTATACCTAGTACTTCGTTAAAATAACTATCTTTGGTCAAGGCTTTATGGTATAGTTGTTTCTTTCATTTCATTATTTAGAGATCGCTCTTGTATCCTTGACTTAATGGGTTTATTGTCTAAATTTCTGTTATTTTAATTCCTGTCACCCACTCAGGAAAGAGTGGTAAACAAACCCAAGGCAATATAGATGATGTTTTCAACTGTTCAGTTTTATCTGTAATCTGCCTTTGGTGGTGATGAGGTAGTTTATTCCAGCTGTGTGGGTGCTAAAATGCTTTTATGCCCACTTTTCTTGCTTGTGATGAACAGTATAGTTATAAACCTAGGGAGAAAATTGACCTCCAAATAAAAGTCTCTTTCAACTTGGAATTTTTGTGCTTACTTGTAAGGTTAATTTTATTTCCACATTTTGACTATGTTCAAGAAAGCCACTGGGAAGGATTTAATTATTTCAATGTAACTAATTTGTCAATTTTATGTGTGTGTGATGGCAATGGCCATCACAAAGCCCTAGAGCATTCCGTGGTCTGGAGAGAATTAGGATGTTCTTATCATTCTCTCCAGTGTTCTTGAGTGAGGTTGGAAGAGATCATTTTCCTATTTGCAAATGAGAAACAGATATAGGCGTGAAGGGACCTGGCAATAGCCATTTAGCAAATGAAAGGTCCAAGCAAAGATGGGCCTGATTTCTCATGCCTCAGGTACTTGTTATCCTGGGCAAGACCACGAGGACCACCAAGACTCTCAGAAGAGACACTTGATCTTTCCTGGATGTTCCAATTTTGGAGCCCATAAATGTATGTCATTTGCTTCACATGCTTACTAAAAACTGGTTGGTGACATTGTTTAGTGTGATCAGCATGGGTGCCATTTGCAAGTGGGCAAGTTGTGCCAGAGACGTGGCGGTGATTATGTTAGAACAGGCAATCTCTGCTTGGCAGCTTTGTCAATCTGGCTTGCGTAGTTCACACCAGCATCTTGCAATCAGGCTTCTCCACCCAGTGGCTCCTCGTCACTGCAACGGGTACAGATGTTACCACAGAAAGACAATTGGGACATCCTTCAGAACTAGCTCATAAGGTCTTTTTATACAAGAAAATCTTCATAAACGCTTTATGATCTTATTTTTGTGGAGATATATACTTTAAATTTATACTTTGGTGGTGAAGAATGGCCTGGCTGATTGAACTGAAAAGTCAAGACCTGGTGAAGCCTCCTCCTCACCTAGGATGGACCTTCCAGGCTCCTAAAGAGAAGCCTTCTACCCTCTCCTAGAGGCTAGGTAGTGGTCTCCTCTCTCCTTGGACTGTATCCATTTCCTATGGTCAACAACATCCCACCCAACAAACCATTCCACTAAGAAACAATGGTATTGCAATGTGAAGAATCTGGGCTCACCAATGTATATAAATGGAAAATTTGGGGGTATGCTTCCAGAGGTCACGAACTTGTGGCCAGTGAGCCATTTAGCAGTATTTCAAAGCCAATGTCACCAGTAAGGTAGTCTATTTCTCACAGTGCAATCTTGTCACCCATGTCCCTACTCTAGCCTCTGCTTCACACTTTTATTTTATCTGCCTGGTTCCTATAGTTTCCTTGGGATCCTTGTTAGATTCATGGGGTCCTAGGTCAAGCCTTCCTCAAAAATTATGTTTCTTTTCCTAGTTTCATCTTGTTTATGCTACAGTTGAGTCAGAGCTCTTTCTAAATGTTTTTGGTCTTTGAGGAAAACTGTTCCTTTGGTTTCCAGGTAGAGCAATTGAATTCTTTAGTCTTTTCTTGGGCTCCTCACCAACCCTCCCACTCTAGGCCTGGATCATTTGCTTTTATCTCTGTCCAACTTCTTCCTGGAGAATCTGTGGTGCATTAAAATTAATGTTGGCAAAACCTCATTGACATATACTAGATATAAGATGATTCCTGACCAAAGCTATGAAGGATGTACACTAATACCTAAAATTGGAAAAGTTCAGATTTGATGGATATTTATTAAGTAATTACTATAGAAAAGACATTTCACAGGTGCTTTCCCATGTCCTCCTCCTCATGGCACTGGTGTGAGGTAGGGATCATCATTGCCTAATGAAAGAAACAGACTCAGGCCATTTAGAGAACTTGTGTGAGCAGTGACCAGGACTCTCAAACCAAAGCACTTTCTTGCACAAGATCTAAAGCTGGGGTGAAGGAGACATGGGCAACACCTCTTCACATAGCTCCAGCTGTTGAGAGTTCCCGGGGGCTCTCTCAGGGTTTTGAATTGGGAGGTAGGGGGGAGGAAGGAGCAGTTAGGGAGTTTATCTTTCAGGGAGAATCTAGGCACATTTTAGTTCCATCGTCCCCTTTCACGGGACTCTTGCTGTGCACGCTGAAAGGTGACAAAAGGGAGAGGGTAGAAGTGAAGAGGTGACAATGCTGAAATTGATTTCAGATGCCATAGGATGTAACCTAACTTTCCTAGTTATCATATATTGCATGGGACTCTTTGGGGAAGTTTTTTTATGTTTATCAATGGCTAAGATTTCAAGTTCTTTTTTTTTTTTTTTTTTTTTGAATTTGCAATTAAATTTAGTAGTTTTAATCCACACAATTTAATTTCAGTCTGGGTCACCCACAATCAACTACACTGTAAATGATTAATATGCAACTGAAACATATCTACAAGTTATAAGTTACAAGGTTTGCTTAAAAGCAAAATAGTTTTTGAGTTCCCATTGTGGCTCAGCAGAAACAAACCCAACTAGTATCCGTGAGGATGCGGGTTCGATCCCTGGCCTTGCTCAGCGGGTTAAGGATCCAGTGGTGCCATGAGCTGTGGCGTAGGTCGAAGATGTGACTCGGATTTGGCATTGCTGTGGCTGTGGCTTTAGTGTAGGCTGGCAGCTGCAGCTCCAATTCGACCCCTAACCTGGGAACTTCCACATGCCATGGGTGTAGACCTGAAAAAAAAAAAAAGACAGACAGGTTTACTTTGCGGAGGTAGAGAGAAAGATGATAAACCTATGAAACAACTGACAGAGTGATGGGGTGCTATCAGGAAAATTAATCAGGTGCTGAGGTGTAGCACTGGGGTAGGGGATGGAGTGGTGAGGTAGCGGGTGGGGCGGTGGGGTAGGGATGAAGCGGTGGGGAAGGGATGGTGTGGTCAGGAAGGATCTGAAGATGTGTCATATGAACTAAGATCCACATGGTAAGAAGGAGCCAGCCAGGCACAGATTGGGTGAATCTACTGGTCTCGCCTGTACTAGTTTGCCGGGGCTGCTGCAACAAAGGACCACAAACTGAGTGGCTGGAACAACAGAAGTTCGGCATTCAGTCCTGGAGGTCAGGAGTCTGAGGTCCAGGTGTCAGCAGAACTGGTTCCTTCTGAGGGCTGTAGGGACGATTTGTTCCATGCCTCCCTCCAGCTTCTGGTGGCTTCCTGGCCATCTTTGGTGTGCCTTAGCTTGTAGATCTGCCTTCGTCCTCGCCTTGTGTTCTCCGTGTGCCTGTCTGTACCCAAATATCCCCTTTTTATAAGGACACCAATCATATTGAATTAGGCCCACCCTAATGACGTCATTTTAACATCATTTCCTCTGTAAAGACCCTGTCTAAACTGGGGCCCATTCTGAGGGACAGCGACTTAGGAGCCACCCTTTCTTTTTTCTGGAGACACAGTTCAACCCATAACGTTACGTCTCGTGTATGTGACACAGTGTTGCTGTTATATGTGTCACATGAGTCTGTTGGGGTTTTCTCTTCTCCTGGGTTAGGCGGCACAGCCTGTAAGGCACACGCATCACTCGCTGTTCCTCTTGGATCTTTCCGGTTCCTCAAACCGGGTTAGTTCCCGGCTGCTAGAGGATCTTGGGAAAAGCTGCCAATGACTCAATTCTTAACCCCGTCACCTGGAGGTCCCTTCATGCTCGTCCCCAGTAGGTATTAGGAAGAGGCCCCGGGAATTCCAGATACTTGAGAGGGGGCTGGGCAAATGGACTTACCTTTTCTTTTCTTTTTTTTTAATAATAAATATAGGCTTTGTTTCCTCTTTGGAACACTCTGATCAAAACAAACGGATTAGGCCAAGCACGTGGTCACAATAACAGGTGGTTGGGAGGCCCCCTGGGGCTTGTTGCCTGCAGAGCCTGGCTGCCTTCGCGCCTGTGCTCAGCCCTGGAGGCGCGGGCCGCACACGGAGGGAGCCAGCGGTGCGTGTCTGCAGCTGGCCGGGGCCAGCACTAGTGCCCGGGGTGACTAACGGGGAAGTGCACACAATGCACACCAACAATGGAGGGCCCACGACTGTTGATGAAAGGAAGTGAGGTTTGTCTGGGCCTTTCCCCTGCTGTTCTCAGGGCTGTGCTTTGTGAAGCCTGCCTGTCCCCTCCAGGTCTGAATGGAGCCACAGGCCCAGGGCTGCCGATTAAGTGGCCATAGCGGAGAGCTGGCAGGTCTTTTAATAACCTCCCTTCTGTAGAGGGCATACCTGATGGGGTACAGGTGACCGGGGTTCAGGTCTCAGGGTCACCCTCAGTGTGGCTCCGTGACCCTGGTGGAGTGGGCGCAGCGCAGGGAGTCACAGGGCTTTGCACAGCCCCACTTTCCCCCAGGAGCCAGGAAACCATAACAAAGAATGTGGCGAAAGGTAATCTCAGCGAATAAGGTGATCTAGAAACCATTCCCCACATGACTTCTCTGAGTTCCAGGACGTGTGCGTTTCATCAAAGCTAATTTTGATGGTCCTCGGAAATAAATATTGAATCAGAAAACAGAGGGAAAGAGGCTGAGGAAGGGGACTCAGGATTGAAGGGTCCTTGGAAATGGGTTTGTCTGAAGTAGGGTCTGGATGTGTGTTTCCTCGGAGCAGGCTCAGCTCGGGACAGATCCAAAAACCGCCCCACGAGGGGCGCTGCTGCGATGTCCTCGAATGGCCGAGAGAGGGTTTTGAAGCATGGTTTATGTAGCTCCCTTGGGGATGTACGTCACGTTGCCTGTGCGCAGACTTCTTACAAGGCTCTGGGAAGGGAGACTGGTTCGGGCTGGACCGAACCCCCTGGGTCTGCTCCCTTTTTCTGGGATGCTCTTGGCTTTGTCCCTCACTGTAGATGGTGTCCTCTTGGGGTCAGAAGTACCACGTCCGCAGCAGTTCCTGGCATCCCAGGGACCACCAACTAACTGCACCAGAGTCGGGGAAGGTCACCCAGGGAAGCGTCCCTCCCAGCCCCACCAGCAGAGTTTCCTTATCATTTCTAGTTTAGTCGCCTGCGAGTCCACAGGGAGACAGGCTTCCCTTCAGGCACCTGGGGGTGCGGGTCCATGAGCTGAACGAGATCAGTGTTCTGCAACGTCGGAGGAAGGGGGCCCGAGGGCAGGTGGGGGCCGGCCGTGACCGACCCGTAGCCTGGCCCGGGTGGGGAGTCTGATCATCTGTCCTGTAGCGGGTTAAGCAGAAAAGTCAGGATTGTGTCCGGGGATACGGTGATGGGACAGCAGGCGGAGAGGTGGCTTCTGGAATTCCAGCCCCCAAGGTCTCTGGCACTTGAGCTTCTTCGACACTATGTCCTTTTTTGTATAGACCCCTGCACTAAAAGCAAGAAACACTTGGGTTGTATTGAGTTTAGAATCCCACTTGGTCTGAAGGAACAGAATTGCCCTTGTTTTTAACAGCAAGTACATGTAGAAGGTTCTTTTTGAAATAGGGCCTTGTCCTCAACTCTGTGTTCGATGTAGCCGAATGGAAGTACTCATCTAAAACCCAGTCTCAGCAGGCCCCTTTGCTGTGGTCAGAGCCGATGGCCAGATTTTCCACGTCTGTTTTCTGTATGGGTCCCACTTCCACGCGTTGACCTCGGAGGCAGATGTGCCATTTTGGTAACATGATCTACATATTACTGAATAATGACATAAAACTCTGGGCAGCTGAGTTTCCTAACACACGTGTGCCTCCTCTCTGGGGGCCCCGGACAGTACTTGCAGTGCAACAATTCCAAGAAGTTTGATTCAAATAATGCTCTCTTTGAAGAATTTCTTCTGTTTAATGGGAGCTAGGGGATATCATTAACTGGATCGAGAGGAAGACATTAGAGGTTTTAGAAATGGAGGCATTTGGAATATCAAACTATCTCCTAGGATTTAGACCCAAACAAGAAAAAGCTTCAAAATAAAACAACATAAAAATCATTAAATTATTATCATCCAAATTTAGAAATGTGTAATGAATATTCATTTTTTTTTTTTTTTTTCCTTATCTGGAGGCTGAGCACACCCAGGCTGGGGATTTTTCCTTTCAAAGGAAAGAATAGAAAAACAAGTGTCTGGGAATGAGGGGTATTTACGACTTTGCCCCCAGGCTCCTGGAGTGATGTTGGGGGGATCTACTGAATGAAGTGGAGTAATTCACGTTGAAGACAGCATGAGAATGAAGCCTAAAACCATGGGAGTGGGGGGGGGGGGAAGAGAAGAGAAAAGAGATCCTTTTTACTGTCAGGCTCCATCTTTAGAGAGTTGCCGTGCTCTTTGAATTATTAACATATCACTGGCTAACAAGTTAAAGTTTATAAGCGAAAGACAGCTTTTCAGATGATACCTTCACCTCTCAAGACAATATCATAAAACACACCTAGGGCCTGAGAATTTTGGAGCCAGTGTCAAGGTTAAATTACTAGATTTTTAAAATCTGATTTTCTCACAGGGCTTCCAGACTTCAGCTAATGAAGGGTTGTTTGCTCGTGCTCCCTTTGAGGATACTGAAAGCAAACCTTGCAGGAGGTTCTAAAGTCATTCTAGAACTTGAGCACTGTCTCCAGTGACTCCGTTTGAAGTCCTGCCTTTCTAAGTGACACCATTCACACAGCTCTTAATGTGGTTCGCTCTCCTCTACATCTGTTGGAATGTGTGAGCCTCACCGGGCTGGAAAGTCTCCATCAGACAACAGGGGATGTGCCACCTCCCATACAAAGCCCCTTGCTCACCTCTCTCCTGCCAGAAGCTCACAGAAGTCATGACGCCAGGTAACTAGAGGTCCATCTGAGGACCAGATGCTCCCCTTGACCCACAATGCAGGGCCCTTGCTTGGCCTGATCTTTCAGTCAGGAAGAGGACAGCCTCCTTTTTGGCTTAGGTTTTTTTTTAACCTTCAAGGCATTGGTCTTAAATTGTGGACCATGCACCCACTTGGATTGACCTTTATGGTTTTCAGTGGAAGCGGCAACATTGGGCTCTGTTCAAGTGAAGCAGTTCTGTGAACTTGGTTTATCCTCTCGGAGAATCAGGAAGGTGGCCACTAAGTTCAAGTGTCCCTTAGTGCATCCTGAGAGCTATAGCGTGCTCCAAGATCAACAGGGCTTCTAAGATTTTAAAGCCTGCCGTTCTAGAAATGTAAGAAAGGAATTAGTTGAGAATGTATAAATTTATACCACGGGGAGTTTCCATTGTGGCTCAGCAGTTCGAACCCAACTAGCATCCATGAGGGTGCGGGTTCGACCCCTGGCCTCGCTTGGTCGGTTAAGGATCTGGTGTTGCCTCAAGCTGTGATGTAGGTTGCAGACGTGGCTCAGATCCAGCGTTGCTGTGGCTCTGACGTAGGCTGACGGCTGCAGTTCTAATTCAACCCCCTAGCCTGGGAAC
Organism: Sus scrofa; assembly: GCF_054392235.1. Classification (NCBI taxonomy): domain Eukaryota; kingdom Metazoa; phylum Chordata; class Mammalia; order Artiodactyla; family Suidae; genus Sus; species Sus scrofa. Next base: position 15,869,502 of record NC_139393.1, on the reverse strand, counting down.
CTCCATATGCCTCAGGTTCGGCTCTAAAAAGACTATATATACATATACACATGCATCATGGAATGACTTTTTAAAATCTTCTTTTTCCATTTTATTTTTTTAATTGAAGTATAGTTTATTTACCATGTTGTATTAGTTTCAGTGTACAGCAAAGTGATTCAAATGTATGATATGTATGATATATATATATATACATATATATGTATATATATATATTTTAAGGTTATTTTCCCTTATAGGTTATTACAAAATATTGAGTACAGTTCCCTGTGCTATACAGAAGGTCCTTGTTGGTTATCTATTTTATATATAGTAGCGTGTATTTGTTCATCTCAAACTCCTATTTTATCCTTCCTCTCCTTTCCCTTTTGGTAACCATAGTTTGTTTTCTATGACTTTTTAATAGTTTACTAAAGTGCCTGTGCATATATCAAACTAAAATATAAATACTGGTATATCTAGAGTATGGGTCTGATGTCAAGCTCAAGATGCTTCTCCAGGACCCTGGTGATCCCAAAAGTCTTTTTGGGCATGGTGAGAAATGAGCATGTACACACACACACACACACACACACACACCCCTCTCACTCTCACACACTTTAGTCGAGGTGGTAGGGAAGGTGTCCCCCTTTTGGCTTACCAGTTCTTTACCCCTCTCTGTCCCCCACTGATCCACGGTCCCTTCTGCCTAATCATGATTGTCCTCTCTCTGTGAGAGCTGGTGTATTCCTTATTTCTCACTTCTGCCTGTGATTATTCAGAATCTTCATCGTTGTTTCATCAGACGACTAGTCATCCCTTTCTGTAGCTCTACCCATTTCTGTTCCTATTTACAACTGCGCCGGTTGGTACAAAGCCCTAAGTCATGAGGTCCAGTTGGGTGTGTATGCACCCTGTGAATTGTCCGTGCAGTGCCTGTGACGGCCGTAACGAGAGGGGAGGTCTAGGCCTGCTGTTTCATGCCGCAGGGAGAGACAGCCCCTGGGTTAAAGATGACGAGCAAACCTTTCTTCCACGGGGTTCTCATCTTTATCCGGCTCTCTTCTCTATCGTTCTTTCCTCTTTCCCATTGTTAATTGGTCCCCTGACTGCACATCAGCCAGAGTTATAAACTGCCCCCTTGGTAACCAGATGCCTCTCAGCTGGGGCTTTGCCGTTTGGGGATTTTATTCTTACCATGATGTGAGTTACACCAATGAATTCCTGCTCCTGGGCTTTGTGAACCGAGTAGAGGTGCTGATGGAATAGTGTCCCGCACATGTTCTTCTTTAACTTATTTATAACCCATCCTTTTTCACTTGTCTGTCCTTATCAGAGTCAGTGTGGACTTGCTTGGGGGTAATCCTGGGCTGCTGCCCTAGCAAGTGGCCAGGGCTGATCCTGTTACGCTCATGAAGTGGTCGTGCTGAGTGATGGGCCACCTGGCAGATCTCATTGACCTGTCCTGCCCAGCCGCCCAGTTCAGGACACCTTTTCAGCCTGGCCCGTTGCTCTAGGGTGATGACATTTCAGATGAAATTCCTGTTCACAAGTACTTTAAATCAACTGAAGTAAATTCCAGACTTAATGCCAGAAGTGAGAGTGGATTAGAAATCTCATCGAGCCGAGAAGATCCTGAACATGCGAGTGGGGAGTCACTCATCCTTCAGTTGAACTTGAGATGCATCTGGACCTGTCCTGCCATAGTCTTCTTTGAGATCAACTTAGGATCTAGCTGATATGCTTATTTGAAAGTTTTGCTTTAGTTATCTATTTAATGAAAGTGATGGGAAATTTATTTTTTGTGAGCAAGTATTCGTCATGTCAGATAATTTTTTCTTTATCAGAAATCATCATATAAAGGCAAGATTTAGAGGACGGTGTCCCTGTTTGCATACACAACAGGGTCCACTCTACGTGCGTCCAGTAGATGTGATTCTCCATAGCCAGCCTCGATCACCTGTTACTCAGTTTGAGTCTGGAAATGCCTCTCTCGGGCTGATGGAACACTCAGTCATTTCAAAAGGCATCTGCATGTGAACAGTCATGACCATACTGTTTTCCCCCTGCTATAAATCCCTTAGGAAGGAAAAGAAGCCATGAAACCATGCAAATTTTGAAAAAGCGTTTGGATGGGTTAAAGCCGTTACCTGCAATGGAGAAAACATGGCAGTGTCGATTGGATGGTTAGCACTCTTTGTCCATGAAGGAAACGTATCTAGGCCTGGGGAGCAGGAAACTCAAAGGGGAAGCTCTGATTGTCACATTGAATTGCTTGCCAACCCTTTGGTAAGCCTTGGCGGGCTTCCAGCTCCGTCCTGCCCCAGTCTGACCTCTGGAGCCTGTGAGTGCTGGCACACTCCGAGTACTCGATGGCATGAATGGCCAGTGGCCAGTGCCATCTGAAACTTCAGTCAACTTGATACCAAAGGTTAATCTCGTCCACGTGAATCACGTCATCTGTAATTTGTAGCACGTACTTTCTAGCGAAACCCTTTTTCCCTATGAGACCTGTTGGTTCCTGTTTTTAGCTATGGCTCACAGACCTCTTTAATTTATGAACTCTCCTTTTTTGTTTGGTGTTTGCTTTTAAATATTTTTAAATTATAGTTGGTTTACAATGTTCTGTCTATTTCTGCCATACAGCAAAGTGACCCCGTCATACTTATAGATACATTCTTTTTCTCACATTATGCTCCATCACGTTCCATCACAAGTGACTAGATACAGTTTCCCAGTGCTATACCACAGGAGCGCATTGCTTATCCACTCCAGATGAAATAGTTCCTATCTACTAACCCCAAACTTCTAGTCCATTTCACTCCCTCCCTCTCCCCGTTGGCAACCTCAGGTCTGTTCTCCATGTCCATGAGTTTCTTTTCTGTAGATAGGCTCATTTGTGCCATATATTAGATTCCAGATATAAGGGTATCATATGGTGTTTGTCCTCTTTCTGACTTACTCACTTAGCATGAGAATCTCCAGTTCTGTCCATATTGCTGCAAGTGGCATTATTTTGTTGTTTTCTTATGGCTGAGTATATTCCATAGAAGTGTATATATCACATCTTCTTAACGCATTCATCAATCAATGGACATTTGGGTTGTTTCCATGTCTTGGCCATTGTGAATAGTGCTGCAATGAACATAAGAGTGCATGTGTCTTTTTCTTTTTCTTTCTTTCTTTCTTTTTATTACTCAATGAATTTATTGCATGTGTCTTTTTCAAGGAAAGTTTTGTCCGGATATATGCCCAGGAATGGGATTGCTGGATCATATGGTATGAATTCTCCTTTTTTGTTTGTTTGTTTGTTTCATTTTTGTTTTTTTAGGGCCACACCTGCGGCATATGGAAGTTCCTAGGCTAGGGGTCGAATTGGAGCTACAGCTGCCAGCCTACACCACAGCCAACACCAGATCCAACACCAGATCCAAGCCTTGTCTGAGACCTACACCACAGCAACGCTGGATCCTCAACCCACTGAGCGAGGCCAAGGATTGAACCTTTGTCCTCATGGATACTAGCTGGATTCATTTCCACTGCGCCATAGTGGGAACTCGCGGTAGCTTTTTTTCCCCTCTCTTTTCTTATAGATCTAGTCTCACAGATTCCTCAGTCTTGGACAGATTACATTCATGGTTTTCTCTAGTGGGAGAAGTTAACATAATTTCATTTTTCTTTTTAAAAAAATTTTTAAAAATTCAATAGAATTTTCAAAGATTACTTTCCATTTAGCAGTTATTACATAATATTGGCTCTATTCCTCGTGTGATACAGTACATCCTTGAGACTCTCTTACACTCAGTAGCTGGCCTCGCCCACTCCCCCACTCCCGTTTGCCCCCCACTAGTAACCTCAGGTTTTTCTCTGTATCTGAGAGTCTGCTTCTCTTCTGTTATATTCACTAGTTTGCTGTATTTTTCAGAGTATTCCGTTTTTCTTGCATGTCGCACCCAGGTTTGGACATGTTTACATGAGGGGCAGGAGTGCTTTTTAGACTTTCCTTTCCTCTGAGCAAAGGGAAATGGGAGCGTGAGAGGATCGCGCAAACAGCTCGTGATTTTTCCCAGTCCCTCAGGGGGAGGCTGTCGGTATTTTATTAAGGGAGCCTGTCCTGCTCTAGCTCATCCAGGATGATCAAAATCCTCATTCAGAAAAGCAGTGAGTCAGCTCGGACCGTTCCCCACTTCAATAAAACAAGCCTGTTTTCTTCTCTAACTTCCTTTTTCTGTATACGGCTTCTCCGTCCCTTAGAGTTTGCCTCTGATCTCTGTCTGATGTGCCTGTGGCTTTAAGGCCGTTTTAGGAGCCCGTGTGACAGGGGGATGGTGGCAGGTGAACAGTGATGGCCAGTTGCCTCCTTTATATTTCTCCACAGAAAGCTGGAGAATCCAATAAGAAGAAACTACTAGAGCCAGTGATTTTTTATCTGAAGTGTCATCCTGTGTTACTCTCTCCCTGTCCTGAAGGGGAGCATAGGGTAGAGGTCCTTTCCAGAATGTGCTAGAGGGATGCCCCTGCACAGTTGTGCAGAGATTACCAGAGCGAACCTTGGGCAGGCGTCCCTAGGTCTGAATCTCATGTTCACCTGTTGCTGGTCACCCAGTGGTCTAGGGCAAGTCTCTGAGCCTCTTTAAGCTTTAATAGTTAGGGTCATTAAAACGTGAATGAGGATTCTCTTCTTATAGGTGTCTGTGAAAATTCAATAATTTTCACACTGTGGCTTAGCAGGGTGAGGACATGACATTGTCTCTGTGAGGATGTGGGTTCAATCCCTGGCCTCGCTAAATAGGTTAAGGATCTGGTGTTGCCATAAACGGTAGTGTAGGTGGCAGGTGTGGCTGCGATTCGACCCCTAGCCCGGGAACATCCATATGCCACAGGTGCGGCCCTAAAAAGCAGGAAAAAAAAAGGAAAGAAAGAAAAGAAGTGATTGTATATAGAACATAGCCTTCGCACAGGGCAAACACTAGGAAATGCTAATAAATGATCGGCATTAACATGATCACAGTGCTGCTTCTATGAAGAGGGAACCAAGTTAAAATTACAGAAAAACATGAAGGAGGAAAAGAGGGATAAAGTGCACACAGATGTGTGCGTGTGAGTGTGTATGCACACACACACCTGTGCTTGTGTAAGTGGGTTTCAGCCATGCCTCTTTGATGGCAATGATTCACAAAGGTGCTGCCATAGCACCATGAGAAGGGTCCAAAACATGCCAGGGTGGAAACCCCAGGCTGGTTGTTTGGAGGTGAATGAAGTGACAAAGGTGAACCTACACAGGGGGTCTGGAAGCCAACGGGCCATCACACTTGGTCTGAATTTGCGTTATTGTGTGTGCATCGGGCCCCGTTTCAGTGCGGTTGAATTTGTGGAACTGGCTGTATGTGAGAGATTTAGCCCCAGTGAGCTGCTGTAGCCGTGCCCCTCCAGGTCCTGGCCAGCGGGCATGTGGCCTTGTTCCCTGGACCCTAGGGATGGCTGGGACTCTGAGCAGGGCATCCTGGAGACTAGATTTCTAAGGAGGACATCAAGGCTGGAAGGAGCCTGCTCTAGCTTGAGCCGCTTTTCTTCACTGAAGGGAGCCGGGCTGGGCAGGGAGGAGTAGCCCCAGAAGGGAGAGAACGGCCAGAGGTCTGGGATGGGGACAGAGAGAAGGCATGGGGACAGGAAAGGGCTTGGAGGAGGGAGGGTCGGGAGAAAGGCAGCGCTGAGATTCCTTGTGGGGAAGCTCCAGGCCCAGTGTTACTGATATCACGAGCTGCGGCAGCAAGCACAGAGGCCCTGGAGGTTTTTGGTTTTTCTTGTTTTTTTTTGCTTCCTAGGGCTACACCTGCAGCATCTAGAAGTTCCCAGGCTAGAGGTTGAATTGGAGCCTCAGTTGCTGGCCTACGTGACAGCCACAGCAATGCAGCATCCGAGCCGCATCTGCAAGCTACACCATAGCTCGCGGCACCACTGGATCCTGAACCCACTGAGTGAGGCCAGGGATCAAACTCATATCCTCCTGGGTGCCAGTCACTTTTGTTACTGCTGAGCCATGATGGGAACTCTGACAAATTTAACCGTTGATTTCAGCAAATGGGATGTTCAAGGGACAGACTTTAATAAGCTTACCTCAAGTCGAAGAAAATCTATGGAGCCTCATTGCATAATGAGCAAAGGAGTTTTGAATAACTGGATTTATTTTTAAGGAGAAAAAAACACGGAAGGACACAAATACTTTCTTTGGTTCCAGTGAAACTGAGACAGGAGGAAGAAAACAAGCTCATGTAAGAAAAAGATGAAATAAAAATGTGAACACGGCAAAAAAGGAAACTGGGTCAGATTCTCAAGCAGCATCTCTGTGGTGACAAAGCCTTGGGAGAATAAGGTCAGATTAGCCAAAGCAGCTCACGAGACAGCACTTGCAGAAGACATAAAGGAGCATGAAAGGGCAAAAGAGAACGTCCCCTCTCTTCTTTAGTAGACAGCGATGAAGAGCCAATAACAAGCCATCAAAAGGACAGAGATGTTTGATGTCCTTTAATAAAACCTCCATACTTTACAAAAAAAAAAAAAAGGAACAGGAAATAGGGACAGAAGACACATAAATTCAGATGGTGGAGGAGGTAGGGGTGGTGGATGATGTTTTAAATGGGTTGAGGGTGTTAAAGTCAGAATGCTTGGTGTCCTTGCATTTCAGGGCATGAAAATAAGGTTGCCAAAGTCATTTCAAGAATGAATTTGTGCAATCAGGGAGGAACCCCCAAATCATAAAGAGCTGTCGCACCCATACACACCCATACACATTGGTGTTTATACACACACACACACACACACACACACACACACACACACACACAGATTTAAGCAATAACCCCGAAGGAAGGAATAACCCCAAATAAATTAGCAAGCATCTTGAATAAAATACCACACAGTGTGAAAAGTCTTTCATACTTAAAAAAATATGCCTTTCTATCTGGCTGAGGCAGTTTTTTGCTCTTCAGAGAGACGGGCCTCATGGTCAAGAAGACTTAGTGG